>NC_088245.1:43880489-53880489 GCF_036013445.1 Caloenas nicobarica
CTCACCTACACAGGAAGGGCAGCACCCACCATTGTTCAGCTCCTCTCCCCCGGAAGGTATTCATGTAACTTTGAGAATATTTAGCTCTCTGTTGCTTTGGACTAAGATAAACCACTTACCCAAGCTAGCAACTACCTCACGCAGTTTCTCTGATGAGCTTAGATACCATGGTGACAGTAGAAGTATCTAGGATGGAAGACAGAGAAATTACAGTTATTTTGTTGAGAATCACTGCAGGGAAAGGTCTTAGACTTTCTTCTAAGATTTGACACCAAGCTAACTATCTCGATGTATAAAACACACTTTTTGCAACAAAGACACGATTATAGCCAGTTAAGAAGTTTTCAGGAAAACCAGCCAGCATAGGAAGAGAATTCAGGTTTTTTTACTCTGCCAACTTAAGGTAACCCAAAAAACCATTATTTTTCTCTGTTGAGATGGGGCCAGACTAAAGATCCAGTTGATCGGCATTCCAGGCCTGCTGTGAAATGTTATACCCATTTTTTTGCAGACCAGTAAGCTGAGATGCACAGACAGAGTTAGTGTCAGTCAAAATAAGAGCTCAGGAAGTTTTATGATCTAATCAGTAGCAAGAAATGCTTTTGACTTTTTGGGTAAATGGGGATAAAGATCTATTTATGTAGACGCACTTCTAGAAGGCATCTTTTTCAGCTGCAATGCAGAAAAGCCTTTTAATTTTCATTTTACTCCATCATGCAGAATATGATGACAATGACACTCAAGATTAAAGGTGGGAAATTATGCATGGCCTCTTGGGCATTTGAGTAATATTTTTTTATTGCCAATAATTATTCTTCCTGATCACAATAAAATGTAAAGAAAATAAATTATAATATCGTCATCACTATTTTCATATCTTGGTGTGACATTTGGCTATGAACCACAGAGACTAAATGTAGTATTATTAAAATTAAGAATGTTACCCCTGCAGTACATGACAAACCACCTAGAAGTTCCAGTCAAACAGCACGTTCCCATTATGCAGTTCATTTTAATTGCTACTAGTAATTTCCACCTACAGAAAATCATATCTCTTACACAAAGGTCTCGCGCCGCACAAGCAGAATTCACTACCCCATAGGCAATCTGCGACCTTCTTTCCCTGGAATCCAGAGGAATTAATATCCATCCCAGGTATTTAGTGTCAGCCTATCTTTGAGACTTCACAGATTTCCATCTTCTAATTAAGGATGAAAGAAGCTGGTGTCCCTCACTGAACCCAGCTGTATTGGAGAACTTGCTGAAGAGTTATTGTTAGGAAGAGGAATGAGGTATTCTTTTCATTTAGTGACTTGGCAAAAATAGTCTACCAAACCAGCCAGTGATCCTGGGTAAACAATAAGATCTTAAATTAAAGGACAGCAAATAAAACGAGAATAAGCAAAGAATTCATGTACTTGCCTACTCATCCAAGCATGGATGGATGCAGTTATGCCAATATAAGTATGTGCAGAATGTATAGTATGGTGTATTTAGATACCTCTCTTACTTCATCCATACTTGGTGCTGCATTGTCACAGCTATTTCGCATTAAAATATCACATTGCTGACTGAGAAAAGAAAGACTATAATAAATGCTGTGCAGATGGAGCTAAATGTGGTATTTTTCTTCTGAAGTTCAACTGCCCAGTGACTTATCCCATGCCACCCACTCTTTTTGAGGTGTTTTTTTTTTTCTTCATGTTGCTATGTGACTGTTGGCCAATTGACAAGGAAGGAAAGAATTATCTGGAAATTTAAAATATTAGATCTGCAGTGGTTAGAAAGGATTTTTTTCCTCTAACAGAGATTAAAAAAAAAGTGTGTGCAATCTGGCTGCATCTGAATGCCAAAAGAAATATGACAGCTCTTAATGCCCGTGAAAGGTTTTTTTAAGAAAATTGGTTCATTTATCTGTTTTCCTCTCTCTCCTTTTAAAATTTTTTTTCTTCCCCCCCGCCCTGAAGTATTGTTTCTTAAGGCAACAAGGCTTAGGAAATCACACTGTGTCTGCCAAAATTTTTCAGTAACTTTTAAACCTGTTGCAACTCCTGAACCAATTCCAACCTAATCTGATCAAGGGCTAAAGTGCTCAAAAACTTATGTCCTCACAAAATTTATGAAAATCAGGGTATGTATAAAGGAAAAAGATAAAAATTAGGACCCCTGTGATTGGAGAGGCTGAAGCAGAAACCTCAAGCTGCCCATTAGGTTCACTGTGGCCAAGTGATCAGCGCGTGTTTCTGAATTTGTCCTGGTACCTGCCTCTCACAGCCTCTGGTCTTGGGGTGGTATGTGGACAGAGCATGAACAGAGCTATGGCTACACATGGATGCGTGCACGGGAGAAGATCTAGAAACGTCGTACACAGGCTGCATTAGTTCTGTACTATATTTTCACCTCTTATCTGGCACTCTTCCTTTCCTAGAATAATATAAATAATTCACTGTCTATCACTCTCATTGCAATTCTGGTTCATGGCTAAGACCAGGAAAGGGGAAATCTCAAGGAAATATGAGCCCTTTGACTAAATGAACACATTAGGCCAAATTAATGAGAACAGATTA
This sequence comes from Caloenas nicobarica, assembly GCF_036013445.1. Classification (NCBI taxonomy): domain Eukaryota; kingdom Metazoa; phylum Chordata; class Aves; order Columbiformes; family Columbidae; genus Caloenas; species Caloenas nicobarica. The sequence continues at coordinate 43,883,057 of NC_088245.1, forward strand.
ATCTGTTGAACTCTGAGAAGAGCTGTTCTTGACAGGATTTTTTCCCCTCCCCTTTTAAAATTTCCTTTTTTCTCTTCTCTTTCTCTTCTGACTAAGCCTTGTGGAACTGTTTCTCTAGTTTCTGTCTCTTTTTTTCTTATAGTTGCCTTGCCAATTCACTCCCACCCCAGGACCACTGCTCTCTATATTGCCCTCTCTGCCATCCCATTATAGGCAAGATCTAGCGAAGCAAAGATAGTTATTTTGCCAGTTTCCCGTGGGTCTAGTTCATCGGACATGGTTTTGCAACCATGAAATATTGTTTTAATAAAGTTCAAGAGGGGAAACTATTGGCACTAAAAATGAATACATACTCTTGGTGGGATCTTTTCTCTTAAAGGTAATACAGGAGGGAATATCTGGAGGAGACTTGATTACTAGTGGGACAAAGGGTGGTAAATTGACTTCAGATACGGGATACTTCTAAGATACTATTTGTTCCTTAGCTCCAGATACACACACATGTACTAATGTCCTTTTTGCTTTGTTTCCTCCATTCCTGGTACTTTTTTCTTGCACATACTTTGTGTTTAAATGCAGCTTTCTTCACAGAATAACCCCTACTAGGGCTGCTTTTTTTCTACACAAGATTGTAAACGCTGGTTCACCAATCAAAGCCCAAGAAACATGAGTTCTAAATGCCACACAGCTGCTAACAAAGTTGAAAAAAAAACCAACTTAGTTTACTGGTTGTAAGTGAATAGTGCTGCTTTAATTATCTGCATTATAAATGAGGACCATCCATCATTGAAACATGTACTTTTTTTTTCTTTTTTTGAAGACTTTGATCTGAAACTATAGAAAGTGTAACCATTCTCGTTTTGAAAAAAAATTATTTTTGTATTTTATTTTTTAATTTTTTTTAGTAGCACCTTTTCTTTTTTTTTTTATTTTTTTATTTTTTTTTTTTATTTCCCACACACACACACACTGAAAAAAGAATGAAAACGTTCTAATAATTTACCGCTTGGTGCAGCGCCTGACTTCAGGCATTTTGCTTTATTTAATGAATACGGCTTATAGGGCAGAGCTTGAAAGGAGGGACTCCCTTCGGCGCGAAGTGGAAAGCGAACGGGGAAAGGCAAACGGAACGACACAGAAGTGATTTTGTGTTCCTGACAACAGGCGGGAGCGCAGCACCCCGGCGCTCCCCCTCTTCCGCAGCCACCTCGAAAAGGTTTGAACACGAAGCCGCCTCGGGGGACGCGCTGTCGGTCTGCCCCCTCCCGCAGGACGCGTGACCCGCTCCCAGCCCCGCCGAGGCTCCGCGCCCCCCGCGACTACAACTCCCGTCAGCCCGCGGCGCAGGGGCCGCCTCACCGGCCTGCGCGGAAAACGGCCCGTTGGTAACTTTCCGCAGCTGGGCTGCCCCGAAGCCGGCGCAGAGAGGCGCCGTGTGACCCGCTCCCCGTCCTCCGCGGCGGGAGGAGCCGGCGGGACGCTGCCCCGCTCCTCGGGAGGCGCCGCCGGGGCAGCCCGGGCAGTCGGCGGGCCTTCCTCGGCCGGCGGCGCCGCGATCGCGCCTCCCTCTCTGCAAGATGGCGGCGCCGTTGGCGGTAAATTCGGGTAAGAGGAGCCTGAGCGCGCGGCCGCGGTTCTTCCTTGTCCTCCGCGGCGGCGCCGCTCGCCGCCTTCCCCGCTGCCCGCCAGCCGGTCGGGGGCACCGGCCCAGCGTCCCTCCTCAAAGCCCGGGGAGCCGGGGGCGGTGGCCGAGGGAAGGCCGGGCGTGAGGAGGCGGCGCGGCCCGAGCGGGCGGCGGGGCAGCGCGTTGCGGGGGCCGCGGTGGCGCTGGCAGGCGGCGGGGAGAGCGGGTCCGTGTGAGCCGCCTCCCGTGCGGCGGTACCCGGGGCGCTCGGGCCGCGCAAAGGCGGGTGACGGAGCTCGGCGGTCGGAGCTGCCGCCCTGCCCGGCTGGTGCTGGCCAGCGGGGCGTGAAGCCGGTGACATGAGGTGGCAAAGGCCACCGCGACTCGAGGGGACTGTGGAAACTCGGTGCGTGTGTGATTAAGCATCACTTCTGTATTGCGCTCATCTCTTAATGCCGCCTGTAATAAAATGGAAATAAAAAAGCACCTAAACTTGCTCTGTTACACAAGAAGCCTGGAAACGTTGAGCTGGTTTCTCTTGCATTGAGTGGATTAGGAGCAGCAGGATCATCCGTGGTCCTTTCAGAGCCTGTCGCAAAGAGCTGGTTTTAGGTTACTGAGGCAGTGCTTACCCAGTATAACTGGGGAATAAGTCTAATACAAAAAGAAAAGACTGGCTAATTGGAAAATCACTTAGGAGGTCATCTCATCCAACACTGCATTCTTGCACTTAATACTGGGCCAATTCAGTCAGGTGGCTCGGGGCCTTATCCAAAGTATAATAGTTTTGAATATGTGTAAGGATGAAGATCATCCCAGAGGCGGTTCTGTTCCAATATGTGACCACCATCAGAATAATTATTTTTTTTTTTTGCTGATGGCTAATTGAAAGTTTCTGTATTGCATCTTGTGTCAGTTGCAGCTCATCTCCTGGGGTACCTCACCATTTTCTGTGTTCAGTGCCATTCAGTAGTTGAAGATAAGAAAGCTCCCAACCAACTTTAGTGTTATCTTCTTAAGGCTGCAAAAGGTCAATTCTTTCAGCGTCTTCTCATTCATTGTGTTCTCCGGTCCCCTATTTCAGTGTCTTGCTCTGGGGAGCCCAAAATTTTACACAGTATCAGAGTGAATGAGACTCAGAGATGCCTAAAAATCACTTCCCCACACCTGCTGGCTGCATCTCTGTTAATACAGCCTGGTGCTTAGAGGCTGCCTTTGCTGCGAGGGTGTGCTGCCAACTAATGTTCAGCTGCCTGTCTACCAGAACACTGGGTGTTTTTCTGTAAAGCTGCTTTCTAGCTGCTTGGTCCCCAGCCTGTACTGTTCCTGGAGTTATTCTGTCTCAGGTGCAGGATGTTGCATTTGCTGTTGTTGAGCTTCATTAAGTTAATAGAGGGAGAATGGAGACCCTGTGAAAAGCAGTCGTGACTGGAATATAGGCATGGCCAGAAGGTTTGTAACTAAGGTGGTGTATGTCACAGTGACTAGTTAATAAAATTAAATAACTCCACTCCTGCGTCAAGCAAGGAGTAAATTTCACAGAGAAGATATTTTGATGTAACTGAATCAATTGCATCCCTGCTTCCTCACACAAAAGTGGTAATAAAGCAAAGACCCTTCATTTGGGAGAGGAGGAAGGGTGATTATTCCTACCATTCATAGTATCTGAAATTTGACTTTGTTAAAGTGAAAACTGGAATGGTTCCAAGGAGACTACACTTTATTGCATAAATTACATGGCAAGAGGTTCTATGGCCTTATAATTTAAAAAAATAGGGGAAGAAGCAGTTTTATACATGAAAGATGAGATAAAAATTAAAGCAGAAGTGACACGAGAATTAATGAGGATTTTGCCTTAAGTTATAGCATATTGTTGTTTGGGATGGATGTAGCATGGTTAAGTTTATAGTTTGGCAGAAAGTTCAGGCATAAGCATCAACTGCTATTGATGCCAAAAGAAGCAACCCAGCCTGTCCTTCCTTGCTGTCCCTGATGGGAAAGTCAGCCTTTCTAAAACGATAATAATAGTAGAAACAGTGTAAGAGAGAAAAAGTCAACATGGTTGCTGAAGTCCAACCTTTTTTCCATCCCAGTTGCTTATTCCTTTCTCCGCAATACTCCATCTTTGTGCCAGCATAGCTTGTGCTGTCACAGAGCGAACTGCATTGTAGATGCGATCCTGCTGAAAATAAGCTCTTTTTTTGGATCGGTTTTCAGTCAGAAAAGTTAGATCCTTAATTTGTTTTAATGCCTTACAGTACATGTAGTTGGGCTGGTGCAAAGCAATTGTGTTGTAGGAACAAGAGCAAACAAATGGGCCAGACCATTTAGAGTGGAGTTAAATCTTTGAACTCTGAAGTTATGTGGAGAGCCAGTTACAGTCTGGAGTATGAAATTTTGTCCAACAGTAGCTATCTTTAATGATTTGTCTAGGTAGGGGTAATGTGGTATGATTAAAACACTTACGTTTTAAAAGGACAGAGGATTTGTCCTTTTTACAGGCTGTCCTCTCAAGTACAGATACTGGCATTGCTTGTAAATGACAGCATGTGAGACCGTAGTTCTTGTTAGTGCTGAGTTTGGAGTGAGAGAGTTTGTTTTGATTTTATTATTGTTTTATGTGGTTTCTTCCTTTGCATCAGGACAAAACTGACAAAGTTTTGCTTAGTTTGTAGCTGCTTCCAAGACACCTCAGGGACTGGTAAAGCTGACTGAAACCAGGGATCTCGCTCTCTGAGACCTGCCCTTGTCTCTGTGCTCACTGGCTACACTTCAACTTGGCTTATGCTGCCTTATTGTTCAGGTCGTCCGTGTAGCATTTTGCATTACTTTGAGGTGGCATCTTGATTGTATGAATCTTCACATCATGGTAGTTACCATTTGCTTGCTGTCTTGATGTAAGCAGCCTGATTAAGATGAGATGTGGATGTGTTTGATGCCCCTGGTCAGGGTTACTTTGAGGGATGGAGCCAGCTAGAACAAGTTACAAGAAGATAAAATGTTGCTTCTGTACTTGATTTTTACCACAATATTAACTTGTATGTTAAAAAGGGAGGAGGGGAAGTTAAGCCAGTCATGAGTGAAATGCTATTATTTTTGTATTTAGGCTAACCTGCAAGGCATAGTTCCATTTTATCATTTCTCCAGAAACAAAGCCAGTTTCAGAGTTTTCTGCCACTTGTTCTTTCTCTCTGTGCTTCAGGTGTTGCTCTTTCAGATTTTATTTTAATGGCTGCCAGGACCACTTTGTAACCTGTGTTAATGAAATAATCTGATTTTTAAAAACAAGCCTGAAGAACTCTAAACAAGATGGAAGAACTCTGTAAAGTGTTGCTGCTTTTTTTTTTTTCCTTTAATTTGGATCATTTGACTACCATGACTTATAGTGCAGTCCATCAGAGTTGCAGAGATATTATTAATGAAGAAGGTGTGTGTATGATTGGTAACAAGTGGCTCTGAATAAAGAAGGGCAGTGACCTCTTAAAGTATCTTTTCCACTAGCAAAATTGTAGCATGCAAAAACCATCGCTAGTTTATAATGACTTCAGGGGAGGGGCCATATCAGTAGATGCTCAAAAACACATAACTACCTACAATCAGGTGGTGTCGTTATGCTGTACCTTGTAGACAAACTGAATACAGTTGGTAATAAATTTATCTGGTATGTTTAGCAGTGATTTATGGTATGTAGGACCGGAAAGTTTCAGAAATACAAATAATATCTAACAAGGGAAATGTTTGGATACTTCTGTTTAATGCGGGTCTTAAAATGTTGAGGGTTTTTTTTAACAGGATATTAATACTAGATTGGTCAGAATAATTTTCCATCTCTAAGGTTTTCAGTTTAGACAATGATTCTGGCAGAAGTCTGAAGACTAGCTTGGCACACTGTTTTCATGAGACTTGATGCAAATAAGGAAACTTCTGGTGCAGGCTTAAGGCTACAGGCTTTGGATTCTGCATGATACAACTTGTAGTGTGGAAGAGAGAATTTCAGCTGTAGTATTGAATTCAGATTAGAATTTTTTCCAGCGTTGAGAAGGAGGAGAGAATTGTATTTCCAGAGTAGAGTCAGACTTATCTTAACTAATAATACATTTATGTTTGCTAGACCAGAAATAATCTGATCCCTTCTAAATGTAGTGAGGTAATTGTTTGTATTGATCTGTCCGTTTCTAGTAAAGGAAATTGATTCCTCTATGAAGCTCTTATGCAGAATCTTAGCGGCAAATGTGTATTAGAGATCAGAAGTACTTGTTTGTTTGTTTTAAAATGAAAATGAGATGAGTAAATGTGAAAGTAAGTATCTTTAGACTTATTTTGGTTTCTTGTGTAATATTGCCTTTAATCTTGTGGCTTTGGTTTCTAGTATATTTTGTTCTGCACAGTCTGATGCAATGATGCACCAGATCATTATGGCACTGCTGTTCATTTTCAGTCCCTCATATATTATGTATTTCTTTGTTTTGGAGTTTTCTGTAAAAAATGGAAAACAGGAAGCCTGCCTTGCCAAGTTCCATTCAGATTCATTGTCTGCTGTCCAGTTCTTAGTTATTCTTTAGTTTTACTGAAGTGGAGGAAATTTCTTGGGCATATAAGGATGCAAAATTACACTCAGAGATTGTATCAAATATCTTTATAGGATCACTTTCAGCCCCAGAACTTAATTGTGTACATCATCTTTTCTGCTTCTCTAGCTCTCTAAATGCAATTAGGTTTTATATCAGACCATCGTTGTTGTTTTTTTGTGCCTTAAGAAGGGAAAATATGCTTTGCTTGATGCGCAGTCTATAGTGTCAAGCTTAGACTAACAGTAAATTTTAAAAGTCTACTTATTGAAAATATTATACAAATACTTTGCTTTCCTTGTTTCTTTCTTCTTTTCAAATACATTTTCTTTTGTTTTATTTCTTCTTTCAGCTGCCAGCTTATGGGGTCCATATAAGGACATATGGCAGACTGTGATGAATGCCATTTGGAAAAGGCAACCTGAAGCTATTCATCGCCTCGACCAGGTTTTAAAGAAACACAAATCTGACTTCATTTCCCTCTTCAGAAACCCGGTACTGGACTAATACCCTCTTGTGGAATGAGCGGGAGAGTTGATGATTTACTCTATCTTGCATTGTAGCACCTAGAAATATGTCTTCTTTCAGTGGTGTTACTTCTGAAATAGTAAACGGCTTGTCAAACTGAGAGGTCACAAAATTTAAGTCAGCTGTAGAGTTTTGTCAGTATATTTTAGCATCTGAGTTTAATAGAAAAAAGAATGATTTAGAAAATAGTGCTTTGGAGTAGTGCAGCACATGTCTTTCGTTGAGCTGATACCAATTCCTGCTGAAAATTGTATCAAAATTTACTTTCAGTGTCCATTATTCTGAGTAAACCCCACGTCAACACCAATTGTATAGGATTATTTTTGGTACATTCCCACAAAGAGACCATTGCTGTGCAAGTGTAAAACATTTTTAAGATGCCTTTCCTATCTGTGTTTAAAAATACTGCCTTTGTTTTTATGATGACAACCTAACCTGTCAGAACTGTATTTGTGAGGAAGGATTAATGTGTAAAGCTTTATTCAGTATTTGATCTTACCATTTTGAATAACTTCCAATGCTTGTTTCTCTTGCAGTCAAAGAATGTTCAGCAGCATGAGAAAATCCAGAAAGCAAGTACAGAAGGGGTTGCTATCCAGGGTCAGCAGGGAACGAGGCTTTTGCCAGAGCAACTCATCAGAGAAGCCTTTATCCTCAGTGACCTCTTTGATATTGGAGAGCTGGCAGCTGTTGAGCTCCTTCTAGCTGGTGAGAAGGGAAAATATTTAAGAACTGGAAAAATACAACTTAAATAGGCCTTCTTATTTAAGTGTATGCTTAACATGAATGCATGGTTCAGTCAAGGCCTTAGCTTCCTTACCTAGAATATTTTTAAAAAGAAATCTGCTATCACTGTAATGTAATTTGATAACAGTGTTCTGAACCTTAATGTTCATATTTTTGCAGCTGTTGCAAAAGTGGGAATAATTTGAGGTTTCTTTTATGATGTACTTTCTCTATCACTGAATTTAAAAATAGTTTAAACATGATTGAGAGTTTTTTCCATAAAGCAGCGTAATAGATATTGGTTCTTCAAATTATGAATTATACATTGATATGTGACTGTATTTGGATCATAGTCTAATAACTGATTAGTAAAAGAGGTATTCTGGGAAGTGACACATGCTTTGCATGTAGAAAATTGATTTCCATGTTACTGAAGTATAATTGCTAGTTATCATTACTAGCCACTCTTCATTATTAGCGTTTAAATTCATTTAAGAAGTAGTTTGCTAATTTGTGACCTTTAGAAAGCCATCTCAAAGCCAACCTTGATTTCTGTTTTGAACTTGAATTTTCAGTATAAATTCAGACAGACAATTTCATTTTCAATAAAGAAATTTTAGCTTGAATTAATTATTAAGATGGGTAGATATCAGTTTCAAATACGATTTGGACTAGGATACTTATGGAATTGAATTTATATTTATTTTAAAGGTGTGGATATTTTAGTAGCTTAATATTTTAATAATAGCACCCAAAATTTCTGTGGCTTTTTTTGGAAGTGCCTGAAACAAATCAAAGTGATAGTGAATAACAGTGGTTGTTCTGAATGCTACATTTGTATCTCATTTAGAAATACAAAGAGATAAAGCTGTTATCAAAGTGTGTATGTTCAACATTTGGTGACTATTCTGTGGATTTTCATTCAACAGGAGAACACCAGCAACCTCACTTTCCTGGCCTTACAAGAGGTCTAGTGGCTGTTCTGTTGTACTGGGATGGAAAAAGATGCATTGCCAATTCACTACGAACCCTCATCCAGTCTCGCCAAGGCAAGACGTGGACACTGGAACTCAGGTCTGTAGTAGGGTGATGAGCTGATCAAAGCTCTTTGCTTTGAGTGCTTTTATGACTGATTAGACTCAGGAATATTCTCAAATCTGTTTGTTTTTCGTAACCTAATGCAGCTGCTTTCATGTTTGCTTTTAAGCATAAGATTCTTTTTTCTTACACATATTTTTATTAGATCATAAAGATATGCATTTTACTTTCAGTTGTTTCGTGCTACTTCACCTTTTGACAGTGTTTTGCCTCAGACACCCTAGTCAATGTTGCTCTAACTAATGAGTCTGAATTTCTGCATTTTCTGTGCTCTCACTTCCTGTGTCCTGCAAAACAGAACTGTGCTCCTGCATTTAATTAAAATGGATGCACTATCTACTGGTGAACATAATATGCTAACATTTTTTGACTTTAAAAAGAAAACAGTACACACTGTTTCCTTCCAGTGCACAGTGATTGCTTGACTAGAGAAAGATGAAAATATGTGTTCTATCTGAAACATAAGATAAATGATTACTTTAGAACTAGCTCCACCACTTCAGTGTGCTGTATGTAACTGAACAATTGCATGTACTGGTGAGAAAGAGGATGTGAGCTTGTGAATTATGTGCATCTTGTGCATAGTACTTTTTGATAGAAATCTTAACTAGCCGATCCATGTCGTATTCTCATATTTCATGCTCTTCAACCTACAGTTACCTAAAGACTTTGCATGCATTCAGTATAATGTTTTGAGAGGGCACTGCTTACTGATTAGTAATGCAGGGCTAGTTGCTTTATGTATATAATGTAGTTGTACATTTTCTGTCAGCAAATATTAATATATTTGAGGTTTATTATTTTAGACTTCCTCTGTGACTGGGTATAGTATGATTAATTGTTACCTTTATATTTTTTCTATTATAGTCAAGAGTTAATGTCCATGACAACACGCTTCACAGATGAGCTGATGGAGCAGGGTTTGACTCAGAAGATCCTCACTCTTGTGTCTCACATTGATTTAAACAATGAATTTGATAAACTCCAGCGAGAGCGAGGCTTGGGCAGTGAGAAACATCGCAAAGAGGTAAAGAAGGGACTGGGTGTGAATATTTTACTTGAGTTACTGCTCAGATTAGAGTACAGTTAGACTGCCAAGAGATATGGAGTGATTTTTCTTTATTACTTTCTAGTTACTGTTCTTTACCTTTGCAAGCTCTGTTACTGTCTCAGGCATCATAGTGACTACCCCACAGCTTGTGCTATATCAGTGTGGGATCCAAATTACTTCCTGCATTTCTGTTTTCCTGTTGCTCCCTGATGCTTTTTAGTGAAGAAGTGTAGTCAGAGACAGTAAGAAAGTAAGCCTAATATTTGCACTATGTGTAAATTTATTATTTTCCCAATTTTATTCTAAAGACTGTATATTAAATCGTCTGCTCTCAGCACTACTGTTATCAGCATCATTGGAATAAAAATAGCCAACTAAAATTCACAAATTATTAAACCAGATTGAAACCAAGTCTAGTCAGGCAAATAATGCTTTTTTTTAACAATCCAATTATGTTAATATGAACAGAAGCATTTCTAATATTGAAGAGTGAGAATTGCTTGAAAATGAGTTCTCATTTTTGTAATCCTTGAACTTAATCGAGACTGTGACTAACTGCAGAGTATGTTTCTAGTACCAAGATTTTAAACATTATTGTTTTAATTTCTGAAATTCTTTCTAATGAATGATCTGTCTAAAAATTATTCTATGTTATAATCAGCCAATTTGCTTTCCATCAAATAAAGAGCTAGGTTTTACATTTTTGCTATTAATCTAGAAACTATGCAAAGAATATACTTCTGATTTACCTTAAATCACCTTAATTTACTTCAGTTTTACCTTAAAATTCATTTCATGCTTAATGTTGGAGGTTTTTTTCTTCCTTTTAGGTGAACTACCATATTTCCCTCTGTATTAATTAGAATTATTATTCTGCTGGAGCCTGTCCACAAGTCTCTTGCTGTGTTAAATGTTGAAAAGTTTTTCTCTTTATCACCATGCATGTTATTTTACTGGAGATGGAATGTCTATAGCTCTTTATTTTTTTATTTAACGACACAATGGATCAAGGTCAAGAACATTATTAGAAGCTCTTAATTTAGCTAAATAAAATTTTACATATAACATCATGAAAGACCATTAGTGGGTTTTTATTTCTTAAGGTTTTGTGTAGGGTTTTTTACGTGGGGTGTGTGTGGTTTTGTTTGTTGTGTGTGTTGTGTGTGGTTTTTTTTCCCTCCAACTTCTACTGTTTTTGTAAGACTGAAAGCAGTTAAAACTCAGATTGGGTGGAGGAATGAAGTTAACAAATGAAATAAATGTCCTCGTTTGAAACCAGCAATTTCTGGTGTAACTGTTAGAAAAAGGACAACCTTTTTGTTTTCAAGAGCCGGTGTACTTTATTGTATCACAGCATGCACTATTTTGCCAAGTAAAATGAAAAAATATTTTTAGTATGAAAATGCTTCATAACCATTACATAGGGCATGATATTTATTCCATATGTAATAGATGGTAAAAAATTTTGTTTATGTTTATATTCTAGAGTTGATAGAAATATTTTGTCTGGGGAAAGAAAGTTCTGATTTTAATGTTTCATATTTCTCAATGCCTTAAAGGTTAGGTGTTTGTATAGTCAATTGAGGGCATCTCTTCTGGGGCAGGGGGAAGACTATGACCTTATCTGGATATATTATAACTACCAGTTATACTCATACCTCACATGAAATGCCTGGGATTATGAACACATTTAACAAGCAGAAATGTGCCTTTTGCTGTTTAGCAATTAAAAAAACCCAACATTTTCTGTAGCTGCTGTCTTTAGAGTAATTTTTAAGTTAATTCAGTCATACTGATTGACTGAGAACAAGTTGAACATATTGCCAGAATATTTATATTCACTGTTTTTTGTTCGGCTTTTCTTTTAAAGGTTTCGGACCTCATTAAAGAGTGTCGACAGTCCTTGGCTGAGAGTCTGTTTGTCTGGACCTGCCAGTCACCACTGAGTAAGGATGACACTCTAATCCTCATAAGTTACTTGGAGAAAGTAACAGTGGAAGCTGATGGCTCGTTGGATGGCGTGAACTTGTCTCTTCTCATGGCTCTGCTTTACTGCTTTGATGTCAGCTTTCTGGAACAAGGCACAGAGGATCGTGACGGTAATGCTGGCGGGTTTCCCAAAGAGGTTATGTTGTGTAGATGGATAAATTGTTATTTAACCAATTTTGTTACTGATCAGTAACAAACTGGTAAGATTTTGCATGTTTGTTTTCACATTAATTTACTGGGTTGTTGGTGTTAACGTTTGTTTTTGTTGTTCTTCAAGATTTGATGTACCGGCTCCCTCTCCTAGCAGAAAGACAGTATATAGCAACAATACACACTCGTCTTCAGGAGTCTCAGCCTTGGAAATTACCAGGCCTGCAGGCTACTGTTAGATTAGCCTGGGCGATGACATTACGAGGAATATCCCAGTTATCCGATGTGACAGGTAAATTACCTTAAAGTGCAGATGCTGCACATTAGTATTCAGAGCTTGCAAGTGGTGTAAGTCAAAGTATCTGTTACCTTTTTGAAGTGTTAGTATTTACCTTTATGATAAAATGACTGTTGACACTCCTTTAAAGCTTTCTCAGCATGCGAGTTTGGTTGTCAAGAATTGAATTGCTCTGAAATGTACACGGATTTAGAAGTAGTTATTAGACAGTAATATTGAATAGTGTCTTCATCGAAGTGAAAGAGATTTTAATGTACTGAAAAATGTGACAGATTGCATTTTAGCAACTTTAGTATTATTTGCACACTTACATTAAGAATAGATTTATGCTTATGACTTTTTACCTCCGTAAATGTTATACCCCAGTATCTTGAGAGGACAAATACATTTTTAGGTTTTCTTTTCATGCTGCACTTCATAATCTTTCCGGGCTCCCTACTGGATCAGAATTAGGTCTACTCCAGAATATCTATTAAAGAATGTGTAAACATTAATTATAATGTTTAATTAAGATTGGTTTGTGGTTCTTAGTTCACAGCCTTAGATTTGCTTGGGTAAATGGATTATGCACTTTAACACTTATTAAAGAATAAAGTTGAGATAATCACCTGACATTAACTTTCCCAGTCTAGCATTTGACTGTATGGTAGAAAAAACATAGTTGATAGAAGCATGTTGATTTGCATGTCAGCCAGGTATTCTGAAATATGTTTCATTTGGTAACAAATAACAGTAACTTATTTTTTCGCATCTTGTGATTTTTGTTGCCCAGCTCTTGCAGAATTCACTGAGGCAGATGAGGCAATGGCAGAGCTTGCGGTTGCTGATAATGTGTTCCTGTTCTTGACTGAATCTGTTGTGGGCTCTGAAAATTTCTACCAGGAGGAATTTTACATTCGCAAAATCCATAACCTCGTCACAGACTTCCTTGCACTTATGCCAATGAAAGTAAGTTGTTTGTGTGAACAGCAGTTCTTGAGAAATGTGGACATCTCTTCTATATTTCTGACATTAGTCCAGGTAGCATAGAGATGCAGATGTGACCATCAGCTTGAGGTGCTACATTTCAGAAGACTTGTTCACTTTATGGAACCCGTATGGTTTGGGGTTTGTTTTCCACACTGAAGTAGAATGTGATATTTAAAACACTTGAGTGTGGTGAGATTTGCAAAGCAAGGTTTTGTGGTGGTAGTGGTTTGGGTTCGTTTAGTTTTACCTGATTAAAATTTAAATTTAAATGAATGCTGGAACCGATGGTGATGTATGTGGGTATTTGTTTGTTTTTTTCTTTTTTATTTCAATACAGGCACTGTAACCTACACTAAGTTGCTGGTTTTGTCTCTCATTTTTAATTTATTCTTTTACTAATGATTTTTTCCATATTTAAGGAGAGGGATTCTGCTTTTTCTTTCAGAAGTATCAATTGTTGTGAAAATGTTTTCACTAGAACAGCACAAATGCTGCAGAACAGTTTTAAAAAAAAGTTTGAAACAATTAACAACAGTTTCATTTGTGCAAGACCTTGTATCTAGAGATGGAAAATTAAAATGATATGAAAATATTTTAATTGATGGAGGCTTTATTTTGTGACCTTCATTGTATTGACCTTTAGTTGGAGTTGCCAAATAATTACTTTTTTCAATGTGCAAAAAGAAGGATATAAAACATTTTGTTCATTTTAACCTCACAGAATGAGGACAATATTGGCAGGAAAACCAATATTTGAGCCTTAAGAATCTTCGAGGGCATATATGAACATGTTGTAGACAGCTTTTAGGTTTAATCCCAATTTATTTATAATCTGTTGATATTGCGTGTTGTTTTCTCAGGCTGTCTTTTTGAGCCACCGAATATGCATAGGACAAGTATAATGTCATTTCAGACAAGTTAATGTTGATAACTTTACAGCTATATTTTTGTTGCGATGGCTGCCTCCATACAACATTTACCACGTTGTAACAGGCTTTGGACATCCTTTGAAGGCTGCAGGCAACAGTGTTTTCTGTAATACAGACACAATAGCCCTGAGGAATCTTTTGAATATATGAGGAATATGTGAGGTATATTTTGTGCAAGTTCCTTAAACAATCAAGTGCAAACAGGTTTGGAACTGGTAACTTTTTAATGGGCCGGTTCTTCATTGGGTGGTGTTGCTTTTCAAAAGATGAAATGTCTCCCTGTAATGATACCAGTTTTTATGGAAGGCATACAAGGTAGATTTTTGAATGAAGGTGGAAGAGCTGGAGAATGGCCCAATCTGAGGTTGCTGCCTTATTAGATTTCAAACAGATCTGAGACTGTGTCCGGTATCCACAGAACTGCCTGAAAATCCCAAAGCTGTTGGTTTGTTGGTACCTCTCTCTTCATTGTGTTGTGGAACTGAAGCTTTATCTCTGGGAAGTGTATTCTCTTCCATTTCAGGTTTTTTGCTTTGGTTCAGATCTGCAGTTGGTTGTAGCTAATGCCTGGAGATGAAGAGAGAGATTTTTCATTACAAGTAGAATTTTGTAATACAGGATATAAGTAAAAATCCGACTCTTGACTTGTATTCCATTTTGATAGGGGCAAGTACTAGTTGTTTTACAGGAATGACTTTGTTAGCAGGCGACTGGGATATACCCCTACAAGGGAATTGTTTGTCTTAACTGCTGTTAGTTAGTAGTTGGCTTATGAACTCAGCTATTTCTACTGAGTGTCAAATTTTAGGTAAAGAGAAGTGTCTGGTTTGCAGGATCTTTATTTTTTTATATATATATATATATATACACACACACACACACACACACACACACTTCGTTCAGTTTTATTTAAATCTGTAGGTCAGCATTTTATTTAACTCTTCTGTATAGTTTTAATGTTTATGCTTCTTGCCAGTGATGATTTGACTAAATCTTTTGGCTGACTGCATTATATTGTGAACTCGATAATTAGCTTTAGTAATTCAGGTAATTAATTATTTCATTTATAAACATTCGATTTTGCCCATATATTGATTTTGTTAGTATACTAATTTGGCTAGTTTGCTCTGACCCTTTCCACAGTTATTTCCAGTGTTTAACTATTTTTTCTTGATGAGACACGATTATTTTGCTGCTCATTCAATTTTGCAAATTAAGATATATTATAGACCATTAACTGGTCTCTGTTGACCATCACTGTGTTTTAATTTTTGGTGTGTTGAATTTGTTGCTTGTTCCTGTTCCTTATTCCTCAATGTCTGCTTAATGTTTGACAAGACTTAACTTTTTATCTCATGGCTATTTGATTTCTATAAGCCTCTGGTGGAGTGTTTTGTCAAAGGCTTTTTGACATTAAATGTCAACTGTGTTTTTGTTTAGTAATTATTTTTTTTCAACACAAATAATTTCAGGATACTGATTAATGGACTTTTTTTAGTTGCTGCAGTTGTTCTTCCTCTCCATTCTTTTTTTTTTTCTGTGTGTGTGTGCGTGTGTTTTTCCTGTTGCAATTATTGACATGTAGTAATGCTTTTAGTTGTGACAGACTGGGTCCAAAGTAATTACATTAATCCAAAACTTTTCAAAACAAAGTAGCTGTAAGGAGAAGTAGCCTTTAAATGGCTAAGAAAGGTACAATCCACAGATCTATATACAGAAAACATTTTACAGTGTTTTATATTTGTTTTCACTCATTGTGGACAATGGTCTAACTTTCTTTGTTTGAAGCTAACCTATTTAGGTTTCAAAGTAAAAAGAGGAAAAGAATCCACCTTTTGGGGCCAAGCCAGAGGATCTGGTGAAGTCGGTTGGGAGAAAACTCCCCATAGTATAAGTTCAGGGCTTTTGCTATGAACTGAGGACCTTGGCAGCAAGAAAGTGATTGAATTTATCTTTGAATGTAAGCTGTTGGGGGAAGTAGACTAAAAAAAATTGAATACTCTATGTGCAAGTTAATTTCATTTGTTAGTTTTTAATAGGCTGTTTAGACAACTCTGTTATTTTTGTTCTGTTTCATCTTAGCTAAATAGAGACTAGTATTTTTCTCCACTTCATAAATTGCATAGGTGAAACAACTGAGAAACCGTGCCGATGAAGATGCTCGCATGATCCACATGAGTATTCAGATGGGTAATGATCCGCCTATTTCCCTTCGGAGAGATCTGGAGCATTTAATGCTTTTAGTAAGCCCTATTTTCTTTTAATTTACTGTGTCAAAAAGTGTGACTTTAATTCTTCATCAGAAAATCCGTATCTGAATGATAACATACAGTGCTGGATCTCTCCCTTTTTGAATTAGAGAGATTTTTTTCTTAAGTATAGACACTTTCTATAACTTCCTGAAAAGGAATGAATTTACTGCCTTGGCTTCTGATGTTAATGAAGTGTCATTTAATTCTTGCTTAGTAAGTAAATACTGCATTATATTTTGGAGAATTTTTGAGATGAAGCTATTTTACAAAACATTTAAATACCTGAAATTTAAATTATAATAAGACTATTTTAACATATCTATTATCTTAAGCCATCTTATTTTAACATAACTTAGAAACAGGAATTTTAAGACTTCAGGCTACCACTGCAGTTGAGATCTGGCTAAATGCATGGAAATTCTTTGGAATAGAACACCTTTGTGTATCTAGACCTTAAAGTTTGTGCAGTGTTTTATATTTCTGTAAGCTTTCAAATTTCTCCCTATTTACTGTGGGTAAACTATAATTAAGTTTTAGGGGTTTGCCACCACTATTGACAATTATTCTGATAAAGGATTGAAGTGTTTAAATAGTTTTCATGTGTTGACATGTTTGTAATGAGAATTTTGGAAGACCGTTTTGTATTTGCTGTAGAATAGGCTAGGCAAGGTGACTCCATTAAAGCTGCTGCAATTACAAATTCCCTGATTTCAGTAGAATTTTGACCACAAGCATACATTTAAAAGAAAGATCTTTCTGTTTCTGTCATATTTTTCAATAAAAGAAAGATAAGGGAAAGAAAATAAAATTGGAAAAAAAAAAAGTTTATTTAAATATTACTTATTAAGGTTACCTAACTACATTTTCAAAACAACATCACATCAGAAGAGGGATTTGCACATTGAACTGAAGCATTTTGTATTTTCTGTTCAGGAATAAATTAAAAACTTGGCTATTTCCCCTTATTTAGCATGAAAATGTAGGAGTGTGCAATTTTCAATATAGTAGTCTTTAATGTAGGGATTACTTGTCTTTTGCAAAGGTGGTCCTTTAGGTTGTAGAACATAAACAGGAAAATTCATAGTGAAATGCTTTCTTAAGTATCTCTGAGATATACAGTAAACTTAAATGAAGAACTAGAAATGAGAATTGAGAAACTTGTATTTTCAGATAACAGGTACGATTTCTGATCCTGGTACTGGATAACTTGGTTTTGAGTTAATATATAAAGGTACGCAAGTAGTTATTTAAGGAGAAATGCCACTGTGTTCTTAGCAGTGATTTAATCTATGATAATCAGATGAAAGGTATTATTTGAAATTACGAAAGTTTCACTTATGTGTGCATTTTGAATTTCTCTGATTGTTCTTTGTTCTGATATTGCTATTTAGAAGCCATCATTTTCAGAGAGTTTTAGGGAATGGAGCACCAGCCATGGGATGCCTTGTCTCAGATGTGTTTAGCTTATCTAGAAGCAGTGCTTATTGTGGAAGTAATTGTCTTTTCTTTATATAGTTGATATTTTTCTAATGCCTTCCTTTCTCTGATAGATTGCTGAATTGTATAGGAAAGACCCCTTTAATCTGGAACTTGCCCTTGAATACTGGTGTCCATCAGAGCCTTTGCAGACATCTACCATCATGGGGTCCTACCTTGGAGTAGCTCATCAGCGACCACCTCAGCGCCAGGTTATCTAGATTTTCTTGAGTAGTTACTAGTAACTTTTATAGCAAGTAATAAAAAACAGGCAAGAAAGTTTTTTTTATCCTTATTATAGCTAGCCTCTAAGAAGACATTATCTTTTATTAGTGGCTTATCTGCATGTGTTCTGCTCTGCATGACATGGTTGCCATTGCTTGCTCTAAAATGAGCTACTACCAGCCATTCATGGTTGTTGAAAAGAGAGTCCTAACAGACCTCTCTGAAAATTTTGTTTAGGTCTGATTTTGTTGCAGTTGCTAAATGAATTCTGATAACAGTGCTCTTCTGTTTTCTGTCTGATGACCTCTACGCACCTTTTTGGTGTAACTGAAAAGTTAAATTCCTTAACTATAAAGACTTTATTTACTGTAGTTGATAGTATTTTGGGGGGTAAAAATCCATAAGAGTGTTGTAATTATTTAAAACCTGAAGGCTGTAGCCCATGAGAGACAGATCTTAAAATTAGAATGAAGCAGCAATCTAAACAGATGAAGCAGATGTTCTGAAACTCTTTGGATATCTGGGAGGCTGTCAGTGCTTCTTGAAAGACTGTGCAGTGTGAGACAAAACCCCGTACAAGACATATCAGACACAACCCAAGACCCACGCAGAATACAGGCAACTTAAGTGAGGGCCTGGTGCAATCTGTAAACACCTGAATGTTACCCTGGGAGGAACCACTGTGTGTGTGATTACTGTGCAGGGATATAACAAGCATAGTGAATTCTTTCCCAATGTCACTTAGCTTGCACTGTGAGATGTGTTTATAATACTGCTGTGCAGCAGTTGTGAGCTAAGTTTTATCACTAGAAATACAGAATTGGCAAATGAGTATACTTTTCAATAGCTTGAATTATTTTGTTGTGTTTATTTCCTCTTTGAAACATGATTTTCACCTGAATAGGCCAGTCTATAAAAGATTTTTTTTTTTTTTTGAGTTGTGATACTACCCTCCTCTGCCCCCACTTCCTCAGACCTGATTACATTAGAATCTGTTTTCTGACTTTGGCTGCTTATTGTTTTCCTAAAATAATCAGAATTTTTTTTTTAAACACTGATCTTTATTTGTTCTAGGTGGTCTTGTCAAAGTTTGTTAGGCAAATGGGAGATCTACTTCCTTCCACAATTTACATCCCGTACTTGAAAATGCTGCGGGGACTGGCTAGTGGGCCTCAGTGTGCTCATTACTGCTTTAGTTTGCTAAAAGTCAATGGCAGTAGTCATGGTAAGAAAAGTAACACTTCAGCTCTTTCTCACCTCTTTTTCTTTATAAAAGTACAAAGGCTCATTTGAGATGACTTGTGGCTTCATACTTTTAACATTTCAGTATTAGCACAAAGATGAAATTGGAAGGCTTTACTTGGAAGTGTAATCCGGAAATGAAAAAGACTGATTAAGTAATTAAATGTCTGAGCACCCTAGCAAGTAAATCACATAATTAAGTAATGCA
This sequence comes from Caloenas nicobarica, assembly GCF_036013445.1. Lineage (NCBI taxonomy): Eukaryota > Metazoa > Chordata > Aves > Columbiformes > Columbidae > Caloenas > Caloenas nicobarica. Next base: position 43,902,390 of record NC_088245.1, read on the forward strand.
TTTTTTTAAAAAGCTGTGTCTTAACACCATAAGAGATGCAGAATATCAATATTGCTTATTGTAAAATCTAAAATGACTAATGTCTTAAAGTTAACTTATGTATTTTGCAAAAATAGTTCTCTTTCCTGAGCTGACTTTTTTCAGAAGCACTTTGTTCCATTAGAATTTTTTGATGCATGTAATATGACAGCACTTTCTCAAAGTAAAAGATGCTAGTCAGTCCTGTGTTTTGCGTTAATTTTGCATTGATCAAATTGGAAAAAAAACCCAACCTACTTTGAAGATATAAATAACACTGCAAACATTATGATTCATAAAATGGAAAGCTTATTTGTACTGGCTTTTCATATTAACACCTTTCTGTCTCTATTAAAAACCAAAACCAAACAACCTAACAACAAAAAAACCCAAACCAGAACCACTAATTTGGGAAACATTGCTGTACTTTGAACTTTATTTTTTCCTCTAGATGAGAAAGTTTTCTTTTTAAATTTTACTACCCTGTTTGTCACCCTGTGAAATAGTAGAAGGACAATCTTGTCACATGCTTGTCATTTTTCCAGCGGAAAACATCCAAGGAGCAGGTGGCAGCCCTGTCTCCTGGGAGCATTTCTTCCACTCTTTGATGCTTTATCATGAGCACTTAAGGAAAGACTTGCCAAGTGCTGACAGTGTCCAATACCGTCACCTGCCTCTCCGAGGAATCACACAGAAAGAACAGGATGGTTTAATTGCCTTTTTACAGCTGACCACTGTTATAGTAAATTGGGTGAGTAACCTTTTATTTGGTTTTCTTTGTTCATACTTTTTTTTTTTCCTTACAAAATATCATTGTTCAGCTGTGAAGTTCACTTGACAGAAGAGGTGTGTAGGGCAAATTTTCCTAGTAGTTGTTGTCATTTGATTAGTGAGCTTCAAAAGTATGGAAAGTGTCAGGAATAACTGTTATCACCAAACACTTAGTCTGGGTGAAGCAGGAGGAGATGACACTTTGTCCTGTGTTTCTGGTGTTACTGATTTTCTTGCTTTCTTGACGCTTTGCTGTCATGGAGATGTCTTTCAGAAGAAAGGGCTACAGAGTACGAAAGTTCTTTGATTTTATTATGAGTTAGTTTGAAAAGGCAAAAATAATAGAAGAATTTAAAAGGAAATTGTAGAAATTTGGCAAGTAAACTGATAAACTATGAAACTTGCCTCTAGAGTTATTTAAAATGCCTGCAAACCAGGAGTGTCAAATGTACCAGGGATTTGCTGGAAGAGGATTCCAAGAGAATAAAACTGTAGTGCACATTTTATATTGTGAATTGCCTGGGTAATTCTGGGTAGTGTGGAATTCAACTCTTCAGTACCCACCAGCCTCTGCAGCCTAAAAATTCTGTGGTGTAGTGAGATACCCTTGATTTTGCTGACACAAACACAAGACAGATCAATGAAACTAATTAGGCTTTTTAAAAATCATCTTTGGTGGTGGTGATAATGGGGCATTCCTATGTGAGCTGTCATGTCAGCATTGGATAAGCATGGGGGAAAAAGGAACTCGTAAAACCAGTATTTCTTGACATTATTAAACCACAACCTGTTGAGAAGTAAATTTCTTCTGAGGATGCAGGGGTCACTTGCTGAGGCTGGAGGCTTGTTCCTGTCCAGTGGTTCATCTGAGAGTCTCAAATGAGCTTACACTGGTGATGACCCTGCTCTTAGGCTTAAATTCACATAATTTCCTAGCAAATGTCCAAATGCCATTTAATTTCATAATAGAAATATTGGTAAAGTCCCTCTACCAGTGCTTGAAGAAGCCGTCTAGAGTGTAAGTACTTCAAACTTATTTAAGACTAATTCCGTGAATGAGTGTCCACTAAAAAAAGAAAACAGTTAAAAAATCGCATTGTTATAAGAAGCTTAAATTATGCACTTAATTTTTCCGTACGGATAGGCACAATTTTAGTACTCGTGAGTCATTAAACTGGGCTTTTTGTTTAATTAAAATTGTTTGATTTGGAATGGTCTGCTGTTCTTCTGATGTTTTGTATACCTTCAAGTACAAAGCAGTCATTGATACTGAACTGTGAGTTAGGGATTGTAAAACATGAATAATCTCAAAGTTATAATCTACGGGTTTGTTTTCTGTTGAACTCCGTAGAGTGAGAATGCTCGCTTGGCTCTTTGTGAGCACCCTCAGTGGACACCAGTAGTGGTCATTCTGGGACTCCTGCAGTGCAGCATTCCTCCTATTTTGAAAGCGGAGCTATTAGAAACCCTTACTGCTTTTGGAAAATCTCCTGAAATCGCAGCTTCTCTCTGGCAGTCCCTGGAATATACACAGGTATTTAGGATTTTCAGTGCTTAGACATATAGCATCCCAATACGTTGAAATTGTCAGTGTATTTGAAATAGTAGTGCATTTCCTCCTAAATTTTCTTATTGCCATGTTGAATGTTATTTTTTTTCACTTAGTTAACACAGTTCTTTCTTTAAAATGATTTTGAAAATATCAGTATGGCTTTATGCCTCAGAGATCTCATTGGCTGCACTTGTTTTTCATAAATACAGGTTTCCTAATAGACAGTCCTGTGTGTTCAATATGTTTTTTCCTCAGTGTATGTCATCAGTAATAAAGGTTCTGCAGGTTACATTTTTTGTTGTTGTTTTTTGGGGTTTTTTTGGTGGTGCGTGGGAAGGGTGTGTGTGTGGGGGTGTGAGTGTGTAATATTCTTCCAGTGTGAGTGGTGCTCATAGGAAGAAGGGACTGGCTACAAAGCTCCACTTCAGGCATTTAATGTTCAGAGGAAGTTAATTGTAATTCACAGGATATCATTGCCAACTTCCACATTTAGATGGCAAACGCCAGATACATATTAAGAGCCCAACCTTTTAAAACTGGTTTTTTCCCTTCTGTCTGGATTTCAGAGAAGAATTTTAAATATGAATCCTAAGGAAGATGAATATCAAATGAAAATGCTCTCTGTATTGCTAATTCAAATCATAATGGGATGGGCTTATTCTGTACTGTGTGTTATGGTTCAAACTAATTGCTGTTTTATTTGGAAGAACTTACAGCATTTGAACTGCAACTGCTGGTTTATTGTTAATTACTAATAAAAAGACCCTGACGATAGTGACATTAAATGCTCACAACCATTGCTTCCTAATTTATGATATTCCTTAAAATGTACTGTTGTAAGAGATAACAAGGGAAACATCTTTCCACTAGCCAATATAAGACAAAAATCATTAATGTGAAAGTATTTCTGTTCTTTGTTTTGGTTAACAATAAAGATGATGCAGATCTCTGAGGGTGTGACGCTAGAAGCATACAAGTGTACAACATATAATCCAGCCTTTCAGACAGAAAAATCTTTGTTTTTTACTTTTTAAGAGGATTTAGGAAACCTTTCAGCTAAAAAGTGACGAGCACTTTTTAGTCCTGATAGAAATTGTGGAGATGCACTTTGATTATGTGAAATGTAATGTTTACCTGTTTTAATTTCTCTTTCTGTTTTGAAGATATTGCAAACTGTGAGAGGTCCAGGGCAGAGACAAGCAATTGGCATTGAGGTGAGGGTTTCTTTGTACCTGGGGCAGCCTCTCTGACCACCTGCATATGAGTTGGGGAAACACTTGCAGAGGCCACATCTGCTGCTGAGTCCGTGGAATAGGTGCTGTGATTTCACTGCTGCTTAATTTACTCTCAGGCCTGCTTTTAATTTTTGGAAATTTCATCCATTTATGAATCTAGTCCAGCTTCATACTAGTAACAGAACAGCATCTAAACCCTCAAATTCCTTATGAGCGCTTCTTATGAAAACTTTCCTGTTTTTCTAAATTGGCCTCACTTTTGTTACATCTTACTACAGCTCACTTCACTTCTAATGAAAGTCGTAAAGAAAAGCAAAGTATGTAAATGTTGAGGCATATCTCCTAGTTGCTCAGAAGTGAATCAAGGTGTATTGCTGAACTGAGACAGTGCTGTTGCTTCACTGCTTTTGCTTTGTGTTTGGTGTACTGTAGACAAAAATGCAGCAAAGTCAGTTCACTGTAAAGTCATTCACAGATGATGCCCTTATGTTGTTTGTTCTCACATGTTTCTTCCTCCCTGAAAATCTATGATTTTTTTCTGCTTTTGTTTTTGCTGTCCTCTTGGGAAGGTTGAACTGAATGAGATTGAGTCCCGATGTGAGGAATATCCTTTAACCCGTGCCTTCTGTCGACTCATCAGCACGCTAGTGGAGAGTTCATTCCCCTCTAACTTGGGAGCAGGTCTCCGCCCACCAGGCTTTGATCCCTATCTCCAGTTCCTCAGGGATGCTGTGTTTCTCCGATTCCGCACCAGAGCTTACCGGAGAGCTGCTGAAAAAGTAATTTTTGTTAGAAAATATACTTTTTTACTTAAGATGTAGTTAAAATGATTTGGTATTGCTGATGTGGCTTAGATCTGTTTGAAAAGCTGTACAAGTTTGATGCAGTGTAGATAACCTGGAGCAGTTCATAGTGTTGATTCTGTGAACAGAATTTTCAATCACTCATCAGGATCTGTGATCTGCTTCTCAGGAGTCTGTATAAAGTATGTTAAAAACCAAATCAACAACAAACAAACAAAAAAACCCCACAAACAACCCAAACCGAACAACAACAAACCAAAAACCAAAAGAAGTTTATATTATTGCTAAATTTCAATTTACTATAGAGGATTCTGCAACTCTACTATTTGGCTAATGACTTCTGAACATCATATGCCCAAATCTACAAGTCAGATTTGTTATTTCCTCAGTGTGGCTTCAGAGAGTATGTCTGACTTGCTGAACCAAGGAATCTGAGTTTCCTTAAAGATCCTTCTGGATGAGAGTGCATGCTAAACTGTATCCTGGAGGCTATTAATGATCTGTTCCTCGCTTTGTAACTATTAAAGGCTCTCTATTGCTTCTAGTTTCGATATACTAACATGTATAATAGAGCCTAAAAGAGTCAATAAATTTGTTTTAGTGTTTCATTTTACTTCAGAAAGAAAGCTTGGGCTTTCAGATTGTTTGATGTGAAAAATTGTAAGTGGTGTTGGATAGTATTTCAGAATTAGATAGTCGTGGCATACTTCTCATCCATCACTGCACTGCCTGTTGTATTCTTTGTCATCCTGGTCTTGTTGCTGCAGTATTGGTCTTATTCTGTGTATGACTTTTCCTTCATTTTGTGATTATCTATAGTGGGAAGTAGCTGAGGTAGTTCTGGAAGTGTTCTACAAATTGCTGCGAGACTATGAACCTCAACTTGAAGACTTCGTGGACCAATATGTGGATTTACAAGGTTAACTTGTTCATTTGTTCACTGACAAACAGAATTGTAACTTGCTTTGCTTTCTTCCTTCTATCTTGTGACCTTGTTTAATATTCCAGGTAAACCGATGGAAAGCTAGAGCAAGGCTTTAAGATAGGAAGATGTTAAAAAAATGTCCACATACGATTGGGAGCTATGTTGCTGATTCAGTTTGGCTTCATGTACACTGTTTCCTACTTCCCTAGCTCTACTAGGAAGGTGACTTCTGTCTCTTGCGTTGCTGATTCAGTTAAAGAGCAGCATTTGACACTTAAAAACACATTGCTTTTGGGCTTCTTCCTCTGGTTTTCTTTGGTCTGTATCGAAATCACTGCTATTTGCAGGGTTAATTTAAAGGTGTCAGTGTGTTTGATATATTGTCTAATATTAAGATATTAATTATTCAGACAGTAGCAGTGTAATTATGATCTGAAGTAACTTAATTTTGGACAACTATTCTTTAAAAGGCCAAAGTAGATGGCAGTTGCCTCATTATAAGAAGTTTAAGGCTTATTTGGGCTGCAGAATTTTAATATGAAGTTTCTTCTTAACATTGAATGCCAGCCTGATGCCTATGGATTTGCTATAAGAAGCACTTCCTAAGTGAACAACAGCTTTAAGACATACCTCTCCAGTGAGCTTGCCTCAGTCTGGGAGGCCTCTGTGCCCTGTACTTTGACAAACTGTTCTTGGCAGCTTAACTGGATTGAGGAATTTCTGTGAGCTCCTTCCAATTCTCAACTAGTCCTTCAGCTTGTATGATTGTTTGTAGGTTACAGGATATGTTGGAGAAATGAGTTAAACCCCATCTTTTTTACTAGATCTATTTCTTGAGCTGATGTGGTGTGTGGCTCCGCAGTGGTATGGCCTGCCTGGCATGTTAGGGGCTGCACAGACACTGAACAAATGGATGGAGAACTGGGATTGTTTAAGCTGATGCCAAAAGAAACTGCGCTCTCCTTCTCACTTCCATATTAAAAAAGATTCTTACTACTCTCCTGCTTTTATTCACCATAGTTTACTAGGAGACTAGGTAAACCAGAAACATTAGCTTTGAGTTTTATTTTATGAGGGTCTTTGAGTTGTAGGTTAGTAGTTTCATTTTTGTATACTTGGTTGCAATAGACATGCAAGTATCTGTACCTTATGAGCATCAGGGATTCGGTGGACCTTCTCAGCTTTCATTTCTGGAAGTGCTTTTTCCCTCATCCAGGGTATTCATCCAGGTTTGGGGGGCATGTAAACTTTTTCCAGTTACTTCTCAGTCTTGCAAAACTATGAAATGTATCTCCAGTGTGGTATCAAGTCCCAGCATTGATTTGAATCCAAGGTCAGATCTACTTAGGGAAAGTCTAACTGGTTAAAGTTGAAATTGTGTTATTAGGTATTGAAAAGTAATGGTAATTGCCATTACTACTCTTCCCAAACTTTTAAAATTGCCTAAATACCTTATGTGTAAATAAAACCTCTGAAGACTTTGTATGCCGTATGTTTCATTTATTTAGGTGTTGCTTACAACAAGAGGGACTGTTAAGGTTTGTAGCTCAGGCTAGCTTGAGTAATGGAAGTCTTTTCTGTTAGATGTTAATTTTTTCCCCCTCCTCTCTTTAGGAGAAGAAATAATAGCATATAAACCACCTGGATTTAATTTGATGTATCATCTACTGAATGAGTCCCCAATGCTGGAACTGTCCCTTAGTTTGCTAGAAGAAGGGGTTAAGCAGCTTGATACTTATGCTCCGTTTCCAGGTATGTGCCTAGAATTTTTTCATGTGAAGTTAAAATGCATACTAAGGATATAAAGCTGATATTGCAGATCTTCAACTTGATCTTGTTTCTCTTGCATATTGTGTTTTGGGAGAATGTTCCTGATAGTAAATAGCTGACAAGCTCTTTCTAGGTGCAAGGCTTGATGAATGAAGTTTACGAATGTAGTCTGTTTAACTGCTCCTTTGTTTTTCTTATGATTCTTTGTTGTTTGTGCACTGCAGGGAAGAAGCATTTAGAGAAAGCTGTACAGTATTGCCTTGCACTCCTAAACTTAACCCTACAGAAAGAGAATCTTTTTATGGATCTGTTGCGGGAGAGCCACCTTTCCCTTATTGTCACACCACTGGAGCAGCTGCTTCAAGGAATCAATCCTCGCACTAAAAAGGCAGATCATGTGGTGAATATCGCCAGGTATGCACAAAGTACTGAGAAAGGAGGAGTTCTGGAAGCACAGAAGTGTTTGGATCCTGGTCCTTTGATTAGTTTTACTAGCCAACATTTCTCTTTGCACACAGCATCTCTGAAATTTTTTCTTGGTGGGGGAAAGTGTGTTCACAGGTGATATGATCCGTGTGTTGTCTAGTCCAAGATTGGGATCTGTGTTTATAATTTTTCTTTCTGAATTCTTTTTCCCTCGTGATTTCTTCCTTGTTGCCTTATGTGCAGTGATTCCTTTGCATATGATTTTCAGTTTGCCTCAGACTTTGGTTGTCATAGGGTGGGAGAGTTTACTTGCTATTGGACAATAAAATGTTTTACAGTACTGTCCATTAGTTACTATATTAAAATTATCAGGCTAGTAATCTGAAACTCTGTTTCAAATGTGAAACTTTAGGATTTCCATATCCCACTGACACCTTCTGTTACTGTTTGTTTTTTATAATAACTTTACAGATGAACCAACATTGAATAGTAGAATTGAGTGCATAAAAAAAGCAGTGATATTCTGACATGGAATGTAACAAAAAATGGAACTATTTCTATATACCTGTTTTTGTATTTCATTTATGTTACTCTTTCACGTAACAGTAGTTGACAAATAGTTTTAAAAAAGCATGCCTTTTAAGATGCTCTTACATTTTTTTTAATCTCTCCTATTTTGGGTACATGCAGTAGTTGATTTTTGGCTAGTTTTGGTCTTCAGTGACACTCATTTCTGCATGATCTGAAGGTATTTTCTCCATGTTTCTTGTGTGAGCCTGTGACCAGTTGTTTCAACTTAATCCTGCAGTGTTTTAGGTAGATTTTGGATAAAAAGAATGGTAAAAATTGCAGGAGATATTATTATCCTTGCTCAGCTGACTACTCTTCTTTTGATTTAGGAGTGTTAAGTACTTCATGTAGAGTGAAAATTTGTTTGTAGCTGTAACGTTTTCTCATGTAGTTTGATTTGTAAATGTTTTAGTTCTAAATGTTGTTTAATTTCTCATCTGTGTATTACCATCTTGAGATAGTAGAATTCTCAACAATTGCCTTACAATAATCTTATATTTTTGAAGGTATCTTTATCATGGAAACAGCAATCCTGAACTGGCTTTTGAAAGTGCCAAGATTTTGTGCTGTATTTCTTATAATTCCAACATCCAGATGAAGCTAGTTGGTGATTTCACACATGATCAGGTAAGTGCCAGTTTCTTTGGAACTGGAAAGAGAAACTGGTAGAGAAATACTGGTGCTCCATAATGTTACTTTAACGGATAGGTTTCTAGATCCAAGTACATTACAACTGTATTTTGTCTTACATCTACCTACCTTTAAAAAAGTCTTTTACTGTGGCATTGTGAAAAGCAACTACTTTATTAATTAAAGAAGAAAAAAGTTCTTTAATATTTGCAAGAAGGAAAAGGACAATATTCTTTGCGATACTGAGGCTTCTTCTTAACTTTATATTCTCAAACCTGTGAGGATAATTTAGTATAGATAACAGCAGTAGATATTTTTTTCTGTTCAGTGGCTAATTACTAACTTATGCTTGGAACAGCTATGACTCTTAACTTTTGCCTATTAACTGGGTTATATAATTTTTGTCGTGAACTTCTGTCAACTTATATGGAGGGAATTATGAAATATATTGGTTTTAATAGTCTCAAAATCCTCTTTATTTCCATCCTTCTGTTGTTGAATATAGAGTATTAGCCAAAAGCTGATGGCTGGGTTTGTGGAATGTTTGGACAATGAAGATGCAGAAGAATTAATTAATCCAGATGAGGGTATGTAAAAGGCTTCTTCAAAGTGGCTTGCACTGTTGTCTTTTGCATAGAATGGAAATAATCAAAGATGTAAAGAAAGTGCTTTTAAGTTAGAAAACCCTTTTTCTTGTGGTATTTTGTGTAGGACTGGACCTTTAACAGAATGAAAAGCACCAATGTCTTGTTAAGATATGTCCATAGTATGATGACCTAACTACAAACAGAGTCTCTTTTCAGAAGACAAGTATTTGACATTGCTCTGGATGTATTATTTAGAGCTGTATTAATAATAATTTGAAATTTTGGTCTTGTATCTCTCTGTACTAATATAAATTGATGCCTTAGCTTTCTTGTATTCAACTTGAAGGTTCTGAGGATTATTTCATTGAATGGATTTCTTCACTTCATTATTCAACCAATTTTTTTTTCTATCAAGAGCTGGAGCCTGAAAAGAAGCGGGCTCGAATCCATCATGAAACAAGGATCCATATTCTGAATCTCCTTATCACCTCTCTTGAGTGTAGCCCTCCCAGCCTTGCTCTCTATCTCTTGGGATATGAACTAAAGAAACCTGTCAGCACCACAAATCTGCAAGATCCAGGTATGAAGAAGAAAAGTTGATCTGACATTTGATCAGTTCTGTTACCAACACTGAGAATATTTATTCAAAATTCATGGGGAGAAGCAGTTCCTCTTAAGGATAAGACAGCAGACCTTGTTCTAATCCTTAAAAGCTAAATTTAAAGATATGTTGATACCCAAGTGCAACACTTAAACAGCTTCAGGATTTGGTCTTTTGTTTCTGCTGGGTTTTGGAACAGACTTGAAATTAGAGTTGTGAGGGAAAATTATAATTTAGAAGTGAAACATTTATTTATTTAGTATTTTATGCAGCGTGGTTGTGTCCACAGTACAAAGAAATTGATTTGATCACCCAAGAAGTAGCTATGCATGACAACATGGGAATCAACAAAGCAGATTGTCACTTTGAGCTCGATATACTACTTGACTACTATCCTGTCCCTCCTCAAGCTCCTATTTGAAATTAATTATAGGAAAGAAAATGCATATTTACATGAACATATTTGAACAAACATTTGATTTTGGTTATTTAGAGAAGAAAATTTCTCAGTGTCATTATGTTTGTATTGGACACTGTATCCCAGCAGTTTTAAGTCTTTTGTAGTTCTAAATGAAAGGTAGGTAGAGCCTGAATTTTATTTGGAAAAAAAAAAGGAGTCTAAAAGTTGTTTGATATATCAGAAAGATGAAAAAAAAAAAGGTGCCAATCTATTTTTTTTTCATCTGCAAAGTAGCTTACAATTGCAGACCATGTTTTGGATATTTTGAAATTCCAGAGTTATAGAATATAGGTGACTGAACTGCACCCTCACAATTTTACAGGTTACCATACATTAGGTCGGTGATAGAAGACTTTGTCTCAAAGCCATGAGAGAGCCTTGCACACCTCTCTGAATCATCTCATTAATAATGTGAAGAAATAGTGACCATAAACCATTTGCCTAGAGCTGATAATTTCCTACTAAAGCATCAATTATACATATCCAAGCACATAAGATTATTTCCCCTGTAAGAGCTGCAGTTATTGATGCCTTTACTGTTTCAGGGCACGTTTCTGGGTTGTTTAAAGAATTAATTGGCTAAAGGAAGAATGCAAAAAGACAGGAGTTTGACTTCAGTATTAAAATCTCTTCCCCTTTCCCCTTGGTTTCAGGGTCTGGTGCCTTTAGAAGCATTAGTCATAAAATGGCTATAATTGTAAAATAAAGACAGGAATTTAAAGCTCTTCTTTGAAATTGTCTAATGAGTATTCAGTTAACGTTTAAGAGCAAGAATTCAGATTTTCATTTTTTTCATGCAGAATACTAAAGAATCAGTTGATTTTTTTTTTTTATAAAGCTGATGAACAAGGTCTTAAATAAGTTTTGATTGCATAATTTATCCTCTTTCACGAGCACCTCTAAAGCCTACAGACTAACTATAAATGTTTCATTAGATTTTTGCTGAAACACAGTTCCATCTTTTATTATAATTAACAGAGAAAACTTTGCCAGATATTTTTGCTGCAGCTCTGTGAAGCAGTATAGTCCAGCACAAAGTATCTCAGCAATTTAGTTTCTGTAATTCTGTGTACTAACCTATACTTGATATGGAGACAAGTAAGATGAAGAATATTAAGAAATTATTTTTGTATTTTAAGGTGTCTTGGGTTGCCCACGGACTTGCCTTCATGCTATTTTGAACATATTGGAGAAGGGTACCGAAACAAGGAGTGGGCCTACAGCAGTTCAGGAATCTCCTCATCTTGCAGAACTCTGTTACCAGGTATTAAGTGTGTTTTCTGTTGGCATATACTGAAAGTAGGCTCTAAATAAAATTTTCTACTTCTTGGTTGGTTAACACAGATGGTTGATGATTTCAATAACAGATTCATTTTTAAAATGCATCTGTCAGGTTTTTATATGCATTGAACTCTTTCTATTCTACCTTTTTCTGTATGAAAATGTATTATCTTGTAGCAACAAAGAAAAGAAAGAATCCACACTCGTGTCAGAATTTGGATTTGGGATAAACTTTAAAACTGATATGCTGAGTATTTGTGGTGAGCCTTTGAATCTGTTGTGACCATATGCCTCTTTTTTTAATTTTGGAACTGCAGTTTGCCAGCAAGTAAAATAACAAATAACCCCAAATAAGCCAACAAAATTATCTGCTTTCTTCTGTAGCAGTGACAGAATGTATGTATGTCTGAGGGAGTGAGATGGGGAAGACAGCTGAGTTAGGTGCAAGGTAACTGATATTTGGCCTTAAAACATATAATCATCTGATTACACAGCTGTATCACGTTGAAAATCTGAAATCTAGAAAAGATTTTAAATATTATTGAAAGTGAAAGAGGCCATACTGTAGAAGGAGGAGAAAAAAGATTACTTTTCCAGTCTTGGTGAACCTGGATGCTGAAAAAGACATTCCTTTTTAAGCGAGCTGAACAAACAGAAAGGCTTATGTAGTGTCATGTTGTGGACAAACAGCCATTGGAATCATTCACGTGGTGGTAGTCGGTAGTCCTTTAGTGCCACGTGTCTATAATAATTAATATGTTCAGCTTTGGAGTAAGCTGATGGAAAACTTACTGTAAATACAGGTAATATTGTTTGAGCAGTAAAACGTTGTTAGGCATCTTTTGATTTGGTGGTTGGTTTGCTTTTAAAATAACTTCCATAAATGCGTATCTACTGTGTTTGATTGTCAGGTGATCTATCAGTTGTGTGCCTGCTCTGAAACATCAGGTCCAACTATGAGGTATCTGAGGACCAGTCAGGATTTCTTATTCACTCAGCTGCAGTACTTGCCATTTTCTATCAAAGGTAATTTTTATGCTAAGATAAGTTTGTGCATGCTTGAAGTTCAATGCGTCTTTTGACTCCCTAGGAATCACAGAAGAAACAGCGGTAGCGTTATTAAACTGAATTAATTACTGCCTCTGCTAACCTTTTAGTTCTGCAAAGATGGAACTCTGCCTATTTAGGAAGTTCAGATTATTAGAGCTGCACTTTTACAAAAGAATGTTAGTATTGAAATGCATCAAGTCTCCAGAAGCAAATCCTAATCTATATTTTAATTATCATTGTAGTTTTGTTAAATTATGTTACAGAAAAAGTTATATTTTTGAAAATTAAGAATGCTATGAGAAACTGAGGGAATTGAAGGCTGGTGGTTGTAACCACTTATATCTTCTCTTCTTTTGAATACAGAATTTTTATTTGGTGATGGCATTAATTTTTAAGTTAATAGATGTGTTTTTAATGTTTCAGGCCAATACTTCTCAGGTGTCTTAAACTGAATAAATGTACTTATTCACTTTATTAGATGCTTGACCACTAGTCCTTTGTTAAATGATAACGAACGTAGCATTCAAATACATGTATCCAGCATGGGTAAAGCACTTTAGATGATTCTTATTTAACTTAAGAATCTAAATTAGATGAGTATCGAATATGAAGATTCTTGGAGACCCACATTCAAGCCTTATCAACTTTGATTAAAATTTTCATTCATTTTGGGTAAATATCTGATTATTTTCACTGAAATTATAACTGACCCTATTTGCTCATGAAGCACTGCATTCTCCACAGAGACTGTTAGTACATGTTATATCCAGATTTTTTCTGTATGCTCTTAATGGGGATATATATGTGTGACTTGTTTTCACAATAACCACATGTTCATTTAATGGCTTTTGTCAGATCTCTCAGTCCTGTTGTCTCATAAACAAATGGTGAGCAGATAATAAGTAATGACATCCTCTAAAAGCTTTCCCAAATGAAAAATGCTTTCCTTGGAGTAAGTAATATTATTTATATTGAATTTTATAATTGTTTTCTTATGCCAACCCAGAACACGAGATTTCAACACTGAACCAAATGTCTTGGCTGATGAAAACTGCAGCTATAGAAATGCGAGTGACATCACTGAACCGCCAGCGCTCCCACACACAGAGGCTGCTGCATTTGCTGCTTGATGACATGCCTGTGAAACCATACTTGGGTAAGAGGAATTTGTTGTGAGGGTAAATAAGCTGGAATAATATGAAAGACTTGATTTGAATTCTTTTCTCTGTAAGCTTGTGACAGTTCAATTTGTGATTGCCACTGGAGATTTGGGAAGAAAGATGACGGTGGTTGCAGACTCCAAAGTGAAAGAAATCAGGGCATTTTTTGTTTATTGCTGCTTTGTCTGTGTTACGTTTTTGAAATATCTCAGTGTATACACTGATATAAAAAATAAACAGTTTATGGAATAGGAGAGGGGAATATAATAATTAAAATTTTAAAACAGTTTGAGATGCTATCCAGAGTTGTTACCATGTAGAGAAGGTGGAGAGTCTTCCTTGGTAAACAGTTTTAGACAAGGTTTTCTCAGTCTTCTGTCTGTCACGCATTTTTGACCCTGTCTCACAGAAGTCGGTAGCTACAGGTCAATTTGACTTTTGATATAACAACAACACAAAACTGTATTTCAACCAAATGTGACGTAAAATGCAATGTTAAATAAAAAGGCAAGATTTCAGAGTTTCAGAACAGAGTAGAAGCAAATCAAGGGAAATGGAAACAGGTGGCAATAAAACTCTTTAAATGAAGAAAATAAACAGAATAACTGGAAGATATTATAATGGTCTGCAGCATTATGGTGTTTCCCGTCACTTTTATAGGTCTGAACATTGTCTCTTCATCTTTGTGGGAGTGCAGGAAATTATGTCTAGATACTATAATCATTTTACAGTGCTCATCCAGCTGCATTATTCATACTGGACAGTGGGGTGTCTTTTTTAGGCATTTCTAGTACTGTTTAACATATTTGATAACGGGCTAGCTTCTGAGAGATAAGTATTATGTTCATTTTATTAGCAGTCAAGGCTGTATTTGTCTTAGGAGACTTTACATGAAAGGCATGTTAGTGTGTGTTCTCTCTGTCTTTCTCTTTCAGGATTAATAAAGTAGGTCATATTTTTTATTAGATTTTTAAAAATAATTTATTATATTTCATTACCTTCAGCTGATGGTGAAGGAGGGTTAGAAGATGAAAGTCGATCAGTCAGTGGGTTTCTCCACTTTGACACTGCTTCCAAAGGTAAGCATTATGGCTGTTGATTATTGCTCAGTAAAATTTTTCTGATCCTGAATGGGGGGAGGGCTGCTTCCAGAAAGGACACTTTGAGAAAGAAAATAATTGACTGTCTAAACATCAGCAGTACATGGAACAATTTTATTTAGTGTGGGGAAAAAGAATTTTAGAATGTCGACATAGATGATTGGAGTGAGTGGAAAATACTGGACTGGAAAGGAAGTTAAAAGAGTCTGTGTTTAAGTGTCTGTGGAAGGGCAGAATGGGAGGGTGTCAGTCTATAAATTTGTGCCTAACAGTAAAAACAGTGAGACTGTTGCTAAGGCTGAATATAGTAGTATTTTCATGGGAAAGAATAATAAAACCCAAGTAACTTCAGATTCTCTCCAATGATTCTAAGTCTCGACAAAAGACTGCATGGTTCTCTTTGAAATCCAGCCTTCTTTAATTTACTAGAAAAAATCAGAATCTTGTATTTGTAAATATTGAGTTACATGCATTCGTAACAGGAGAACAATACAGTATAACACAAATTAAGAACTTAAGGCTCTAGAAAATGTTTTTAATCCACTTACATAGATTGGTAGTGCTTTCTGAAGATTTAATGTTTTCTTTTGAAACTTTACACATGAAGATTAGGATTTAGAAAGGTGAATTAGGCTCCTATTATCTTTTTTGTTTGTTTGTTTTCCCCTTAATATTTCTGAATACAGTTTGAATTGATTTACATTTCCAGTACGCAGGAAGATCTTAAGTATCCTGGATTCAATTGACTTCAGTCAGGACATTCCAGAGCCTTTACAACTGGATTTTTTTGACCGAGTTCAGATTGAGCAAGTGATTGCTAACTGTGAGCACAAGAATGCACGTGGACAAGTGGTCTGCAACGTCAAGGTGCGCAGTGGTCTGTCTTATCAACTTGCATGTGACGTTTTTTATCTTGATGGTAATAATAATGATCAGTGTAACAATACTTTGAAACTTCTTTTCTCATAAAAATCATAGCTGTTTCAGACATGCATAGTTTATGCAAACTATTTGGATAAGTTTATTTCTTCCGCATTGCACACACTGATTTCTCATTTGCAGTAGGCAGATGCATCAGTTTAAGACACGTTCAGGAAATATTTTCTCTCTGAATGTTTTTCCAATCTTGGAATACCCAAGTGATATTGCAGATATGACATTTACCTTATGTCATTTGATAAGAGGAACAAAAGTCTTTTAGAAACCTGACTAGACCTAATGTAACAAGACTAGGCATAATGTAAGAAGAACTTAATAGAGAAACAATAGCTCTATAGAGGCTGGACATGAGGTAAAGCAGGATGTCCTTGGTTTGCAAACTGGGCAAATGGGATGTTCCACTAGATAAAGAGCAAGCTACGTGACTCTTGCTGTGTAGTAGCACAAAACATCAACATGCACACTCTAGAAACCAGGTCAAGGAGAGGACACTTGTAATCCAAGGGGTACCAGGCTGCAAAGACCACCGGGAGCCACTAGAGACCCCAGATGAAGACCCTTGAATACCAAAAAAGGACTAGCAACAAAGGCTGTGATTGTGTAAATAATCTATGTTTAATGCATGAACTAAGTGATCGAAACGAATATGCAATTGGTATGTGTAATAAATACCAAGAAGAGTGAGTCATGCGCATGCTCGATTAGAGGGGAAGGATCATCAAGTGTCCAGTGCGCTGCAATAAAAGTGCCTGTGTTTTAACACTTTCAAAACAGTGTTAAGGAGTCTTTTTGACAACTTTTCAGTATCAATTTCATTGATCTCTAATACACAACTATGTAGTACTACATGTGTGTACACAATTACGTACACAACATAGTTGGGTACTGCAGTAGTTCTTAGAGGCTTCAGTTAAGATAGTATCACATTGTGATGAGTACATGACAAGTGTATGATAAATAGTCCTGAAAAATCTGTGATCTGAGAGACAAGGAACAGAGCAGGAGCATAATGTAACATAAAAGTGATCTCGGTGGTAGGAATGCAGCCATTCCATATTAAGAACCAGCTAGTCTATATTGTAAAATATATTTTTGACTTGAGGGGGATCAAACTCTTCCTTCTGTGCAAGAGGACTATAGTGGAAGTTGAAGAAGAAAAGGATTGTGATGTGTTAGAAGAGCTTATGACAGAACAACTTAGAACCAGAAGAAAATGAATGAGTGCAAAAATGAGAAGTGCAGAGTGAGAGATTAGCCAGCTAAAGTACTGCAGCTCGAGAATGAAGCAAGAGAGAAACATAAAAAATTAGTGAAACTTATTTGAATCTCAGGCGTTCAGTTGCATCTGTCATGTAGCCATATTCTAAATACTTTTAGGAGGGAAAAATACATCTTCCTTGTCATTAAAGTTTCTTTTAAACTTTTTAAATTTCAGTACCTTCACAGAGTTCTGGTTGCAGAAGTCAATGCCCTTCAGGGAATGGCAGCAATAGGCCAGAGACCTTTACTTATGGAGGTAAGTATAGAAAGAGTAAACTACTGGTGGTGGTTGCTCTTGCTGGATTGCATGTACTGTCAAGCAGTAAGCTTTACTGTGAAAGCTTGTGGATTTGAGTCCTAACTTTCAGTTAGTAAAAAGGAAAAAAAAAAAGACAGTAAAATTTGGTAAGGTAAACTACTTCTTAACTTTTTACTGTTCTCTAAAGAGCAGACCTGGAGTCTGTTTTGTGTTTTTTTTCTTGAACCTTTTCCCTTCCCATTACTGATAACAGTTGCAGCTCCCACCCCACTGTACAGAAGGCAGTACATACTGATGTCAAGATTGGCTGTTGACAAGTACAGTGTGTAGCAGCCAAGTTCATCTTGTCTTTCACAGGGGATGCCAATTTATTTCTCCTTTCTTCTACACAGCTATAGTTTCAGTGAACTTGGAGCTTAATTATTTTCTGAGGTTACTGCCATCTTTTTGATTTAGTTGAAATTGGCTGGATGGACTTGAAAGCTGAAGGATGAAGGAGAAATGACTCAGACTAAAATGAGAAGAAAATGCACAAATAGGGGTTTTTTTTGTAGTTGCTTTTGTTTTGATTTTTAAAGTGTATCTTAGGAAATAATTTCTCTGGTTAATTTTTCTTTTGTTGCTATGAGCTTGAGACATTCATTATGGCAAAGGCCTTGTGAAAAGCAGCTCAGAAATGGATTGACCTATCTTGTCAAGATGATCAATAGCTTGTTTCTGATAAGCTCAAGGCTTACCCTTTTTTTTTTTTTTTAAGGCTATTACTAATAGATAAACTGGTAATCTTGAAATCTGTCTTTGCCATTAACTTCTTTTAGCATATTATAACTCGATTTCTTTGTTGTGGGTGTTCAGGAGATCAACACCATCCTGCAGTACGTAGTGGAGCGGAACAAGCTGCTGCAGTGCCTCCATGCTAAGAGGCATGCTCTGGAGTCATGGAGACAACTGGTGGAAATCATACTCACTGCCTGCCCCCAGGACCTCATACAGGCTGAGGACAGACAACTGATTATCCGTGATCTCTTGCAGGATGTGCATGACAAGGTAAAGCTAAACTGGAAATCAACCATCTCCTTGAACTTTGTTGCTATATCTGTTTATGTCAAAGAGAAACTACTTTTCAAGTATAATGGCATTCTGGATTGTAATTTAAAAAAAGAATGTCTGCTTTTGGTATTCTTTTTAGTTTTCTGATTGCTGCTATGCTGAAGTTGAATGTACTGTGGACAGAGGGGGGATACTTTGTATTCTTGCATAGCTACTGGAGAAGAGGAGGCTGACGGGAGACCTTTATCGCTCTCTCCTGGAAGGAGATTGTAGCACGGAGGGTGTTGGTCTCTTCTCCCAAGTAGCAAGTGATTGGACAAGAGCAAATGGCCTCAAGTTGCACCAGGGAGGTTTAGATTGGATATTAGGCAAAATTTCTTCACTGAAAGGGTTGTCAGGCACTGGAACACGCTGCCGAGGGAAGTGCTTGAGTCACCATCCCTGGAGGTGTTTAGAAGACACATAGATGTAGCACTTAGGGACATGGTTTAGGGGTGGACTTGGCAGTGTTAGGTTAATGGCTGGACTTGATGGTCCTACAGGTCTTTTCCAACCTAAATGGTTCTATGATACATTGACAAATTTCAAAGGCATTTCATTCAGTACAGTCCAGTGCGATGGTAGTCTGGAAAGGGTGTGTGAAAAGGAAATAGCCCATTTTGACGAGGAACATAGAACAACTCACTGAAGGGATGAAAGCAAAGAGTACTGCAATTACTAATTTGTTGCGTTTAGGTGACTCGCTGCAAATCCTACTCTTGCTGCTTTTGAAAAATGCAAGAGTTGAATGAAGCTTCATAGTAGAAAAATTTAAGACTTTACAATTAGAATGACTTTTGGGAATGCGAGAGTTTGCTTTGTCTTAAAATATTTCAAGTCTAGGTGTTGTTTTACTGCTGAATTATAGTAATTTTTGGACAGACTAGGCAGTTACTACTGACACAGACATTCTCAAAAGACAAAATTTAATGAAGGATCCTTCTCTTGTTCAGGCTGTTGGGGTGTTATTATTTTTTTGCTTTATCGTGAGAGTTATGCTGTTTCTAGTTCTCCTGATTAGACAAGTTGGATTTAGATAAATATATACAAACCCATTATATTTTTTCAAGCAAATAGTAACCATTGGGGGTTTCGTTGCTGTTACTTCCATTATTTTTTCCTGTAGGAGTTACCTACAGGAATGCTGGTTTTATCTTTTATGTAAACAAAATTTAAAAAACGAGAAACAAGGGAGGCCTTTACTAGCCAAAGGAATTTCTTTCCTAAAATCTTTACAGAGCAGAAATTTCAGACTCATTTTCTGTAATACTTTAGTGAAGATTTTTGTTAATTTGAGGAAAAAAATATTGTTATTTAATTTTGAAAATAATTAGACTACTGTACTAAATGACTTTATTGCTTAAAAGGAAAGCTTCTTGAGTGTCAGTGATAAAAATACCAGGCTTACCTTTTAAATGATGAAGTGACCTAAATAGTATGTACCAACTTCCTGTTAGTGTTTCTCCACACTTTCTTAAATGCGTCTTTGATGCTCACTTCTTTGATGCTCACCCCTTTGAGCTTTCTAAATTATGTCTTTACATTTTTAATGATGGTAGTTTGCTTAAATAGCTGTAAAGCCAAGAGGGTGTCAGTTGTTCTTTCCCTAACTTAGGTTTAGATATTTAACTACTAAAAGAACTTGAATGTCAGCACATTTCTTCCCTTTTCCCCATCCACATTTAATTATCATCCTGCCTGGGACTTGTGTAAAGAAAAACCAGAAGGCTAATGGTCTTCTCAATTAAAATGTGTTCAACTCATCTTTCTGAACAGGTTTCTGACACTTCTGATTTTGATTTTTAAATAGTGCCATGTTAATGAATTCCTTATGCATATATAAATGAAATAGTTGAGAGTGTAAATTAATTGCTTTAATAGTTAATGAAACTAGACACGTTTCTACTTTTTTCTTTTTTTTCTTTTTCCCCCTTCATCTTCTGTATTAAGATCCTTGATGATGATGCAGCTCAGGAGCTGATGCCGGTGGTGGCAGGGGCTGTATTCACCCTGACTGCCCACCTGAGCCAGTCCGTGAAAACCGAACAGAAACAGCCACTCGCGCTCCCAGTGGCGGGACAGTCTCAATATGTCTTGATGCTGGATGGTTCTTTCACCTCATCGCCTGGCTCTGAGAACATATCCGTGGGTTTTGCTTCCATTGGTGATTCCTCCCTCCACATCATCTTAAAAAAGCTGCTGGATTTCATTTTGAAAACAGGTGTGTTGACCTTTGCAGGGGTTGTGTGGGAATTCAAACTGCCAAGAGTAAAAAGATGGACTGAGTTGCTTCCTGCTACTGCCACGAAGATTTTTACTGCAGTCAATTAGGTGGATCTTACATGATTAATATAAATAAATCTGAGTGATGTTACTAACAAGAAAAAAAATAATGAAGGCTTTTTTTTTTTTTTTGATCTGAACAACAAGCAGAAGAGAGAGGTGTAAATAACTGTAAAGGGAATTTCATATTGCCACTTTTTTGGAGCAGCATAAACATGCTGAATTTACTCATAAATACGCTTCTATGCAAATACTAGAACTCTGACTTAAGAAATCTAGTTGTTTTATTTATTTCTGCCAGCACTGCCATAGGAAAGTTAAATTAAGTGCCAGTGGAAGACGGCGTTATGGAATTTACATCTATTTGGTTTTAATTGTGAATGTTTCTTGTTGACAGGTGGTGGCTTCCAGAGAGTGAGGACACACCTTTATGGATCACTACTTTATTATTTGCAGATTGCACAGAGACCAGATGAACCAGATACTTTAGAAGCAGGTATGGTCCAACTGTATTACGGAAAAAAGGGGAAAAAAAAAAGTTATTAAATCCTGAATGGTAGAGTTTCTCCATGCTGAGGTGTCCTCTGGAAATATATTATGTAGGTAGAAACCGTCTTATTACAAGAGCCTCTGAAATTAGTTGCTTGTGCTAAATGATGCCAGTCTTCCTCTATTAAGACCCGTCTAGCTACATATGCCTTCAAAATGTATTGTTCTGGATGAGGATATTTAATTTCTGACTTCCAGCGCTGAAGAAGTTACTTCATTTGTGTCTATTTAAAGCTATGTTTCATAGTTACAAAATTGTCAAAGGACTGGAGACTACTTGTAACTAACTGTTGTCAAGTGGGTCCAACTGTAGAAATACACTGTCTCCACATCTGTATGTACATTCATACTACAGTGATCCTTTTTAAAAAAAAAAATAAATTAATTCAAAACAACACAACACCAGAAAACCAAAACCCGACCCAAACAACAAAACAAAACCCACAAAAAAACCCACCACCACCAAAACCACAACAGAACCCACCACCAAAAAAAAGACACAAAACACACCCAAAGGTTCTTTGATATTTTTTCTGTTCCTTTAGCTGAAGACCCCTTGAGATAAAACAGTCAAAAAAGCATCACCCCCCAGCCCCCCAAAACAAGGCAAAAAATAAGCCAACCACAGTTGCTGCTTAACCAAGAGTGCTTATGGTAAATATCACATTCTCTCTGTTAATGGCTTGAATACTTGATTTGTCAGTGTTTCTAATCATTATTTCATCATAGAGCTTGGACAAGTGTTGAAAAACAAGCTAGTACGTGTGTACGCAAACTCTTACTGCTATTACTTAGTCAGCATTTTGAGCTACAGTAGTAAAAAAAACCAAACACAAACACTGAAACAAACAAAACACACCTATAAATTTGTTATGACCGCTTTGTCATTTGTTACTGGCTTTGGATTCAGCCCTTTCCCACTTAAGTCACCTTATTTACTTCTTTCAGACAGAGTGTTTTGATCCCAGGGAGAGTTCTGAGGCCTAACTGTTTTTCTACATTACATGCACTGAATCTTAGAATTATTTTAAGCGTACTGTTTGCAAGGGTGGTGTATGTATACAGCCACACACCTTTTTTGTTCTGGCTGGCCTCTGGGTGATATTCAGGAAGGAATGGGTTTGCAGGAAAACATTTGCACTTCAATTAAAAAACCCCTGTCTCTTAGGGGCATTTAAGGTAGAGAGAATGCCCTGAAGGATACTGTAGCCTCAGCTGTAATGTAGCTAATCTAATGCTAAGCTGACAGTCTTTTACATTTCTCACTTTTTGTTTTATTTCCTCTTTACAGCTAAAAAAACAATGTGGGAACGTCTGACAGCTCCTGAAGATGTGTTTAGTAAATTGCAACGGGAAAACATGGCAATTATTGAGAGTTATGGGGCAGCTCTCATGGAGGTGGTCTGTCGTGATGCCTGTGATGGTCATGAGATAGGCCGGGTAAATAAATCTATTCCTTCGCAATTGCTGTTCTTTTCATTTTAAAGAACATTTTATTCCTGTGCAGGGAGCGGAAATTTCATGAGGTAGAACTAGAACATCTTTTGTAGGTACTTAATCTCTTTCACATTTGTGTCCTCCCACTCATCCGTCAAGCTGTTGAAAGTAGGGGCATACATGCATATTAATTTTTTTTCTCAAAAAAGCTGTGTGTCCTATTGATTAAAAATAAGGGTAGCAAGCACTACTACAAAAAAATTGTAGGTATGAACTGCTGTGGCATTTATTTGTTAGTATTTTTAAATCATGGACTTATCTGTTTATTTTCTCGCTTGGGGAAGATGTGGTGACTTCAGGAAAAAATAATTTCAGACGATAACTTCAGTAGACAGGAATCTAGTCAGAATGCAAACTAGTTTTAAATAGAAATAGTGCTTATAGAAATACTTCATTAAAATATTTTGGCATAGTTATTGGTCAATGATATCTGTAATATTTTGTTAAAGAGTAATAGAGGAAAGGTATTTGGCTCATACTACACTAAAATGTCAGGAAATCTTAAAATATTTTTCACGTGAAGGATTGCAATTGTAGTGCAGAAATGCATTCTGCTTTTAAGAAGCTGTTAGAAGCACACAATCACAGAATGTTAGGGATTGGAAGGGACCTCAAAAGATCATCTAGTCCAATCTCCCAGCTGCTGAGCATTTCATATTTCTATGTATTTGTTAAAAATCTCATTGATCTCACAGATTTAATTCTGGTTTGATTTATTGTTGTTGTTTTTTCCTTTTTTTTTTTTTTTTTTTCTTCCCCTATCCTAGATGCTGGCATTGGCTTTGCTTGATCGTATTGTTTCAGTAGACAAGCAGCAGCAGTGGCTGTTGTATCTCTCCAACAGTGGCTACCTGAAGGTGCTTGTGGACAGCCTGGCAGATGACGATCTGACTCTTCAGAGCTTGCTCACACCTCAGCCACCTTTACTTAAAGCGCTGTACACCTATGAGTCCAAAATGGTAAGAGTACTTCAGAAACGGTTTTGCGATATGGTGTTCTGTTGTTTGTCTATACTTCACATTGTACTCAAGAGTTGTTTATTAAAATAAGTGTGTGAAATGATGCTGAAATCAAGAGAGAAAATAGTTGCCATAAGTCTCATGGTGCATCTCCAGTACATACCCTTCTCTGCTCTTCTCCAGGCGTTCCTCACAAGAGTAGCTAAAAGTCAGCAAGGGGCATTAGAGCTGTTGCGGTCTGGAGTGATTGTGAGGCTGGCACAGTGTCAAGTGTATGACATGCGACCTGAAACAGACCGTCAGGGGTAAGTGGTGGTTCTCTAGCTGATTTTGAAACTGTAGTATCACTTTGCAAGTGTATGATGTCTTTTTATAGCCACAAGTCTTTTGAGTAATTATTTGTGTTTATTCTTTGTGTGTGTGTTTGTTTAACGTATCAGTTCAGTTTAAAGCTTCATTTTATTGAGAGAGAAATTCCAAATAAATGGGTGTGAAGTTGTACTTAGTTACTTAAACTATGTAAAAACTTATTTGTTTGATACTTTAGATAGGAATGGTCTGTCTATGTATTATTAAATAATTTAGACTGTAATGTCTGAAAAACAGCCTACACTGTCAACTTATTTTAGGGGCTTTGCAGTTGGTGAACACAAAGTGCAGAGTTCATTCTCCCCCATCAAGCACGAATGAGAGAGCAATGAAGTAAATGTTATTTGAGACATATTTTATGATGTGTTAAAAAAATACATTGGTTATATATTCCTTGACAAGTTTCTTGATGTGTTGCCATGTGGTTAGTCATTGTGAGATGGCCGAGAGAAGATCTCGGGGGAAGGAAATTGCAAATTTAGAGGAAATCACCCTGTCTGATTTCAAACCTCGGTCCTTGCTCTAAATTTATCATTCTTAGTGACACGCTAGGGGTTCAAACACTTTGGAAAAACATAAGACTTAGACAAGTACTCTGTTTAAAAGTGCCAGTGACATGTATAAGATTGTATGAAATGAATAGGGCATTTCTAGAGGACTGTATTCAGCAGTTGCTTTAGAATTAAGCACACTTCTTCCTAAAAATACTTGAGAATATTTAGTTTTATATCTAAGTAAAGAAAACAGATGTCACATTTCTACAAGAAGGTAATCTGATTTAATATAGTATAGTACAAAGAAGTAATTTTCTCTGCTTAGAGAAAATGTCCGGCAGCAGCTTTCCAGGTAAATTGCAGCACCTGTGTATCATAAATTTGTTGCTTTTCTAATATAAACTCAGTTCAAATACAGGCCTGTTACTGAAATATAAATGTTAGCAGGTTCTTGAGGGTGATTGTATGCTGAGGCTCTGCCATGCTAATGGAATTCGCTTTTCTTGCACTGTTTATCTTTTTTTTTTTTTTTCCCTTTCTCTTTTTAAGAATGTATGGAATGAGAGATCCCCCAGTCTTCATTCCTGCTCCAGTGGAACGTTATCGGCAGATCCTTCTTCCAGCTCTTCAGCTGTGCCAAGTGATCCTCACATCCAGCATGGCACAACACCTGCAAGCAGCAGGACAGGTAAGTTCCAAAAGCTGTTAGAGTATCACTGCTACTGTTCATTCATAGAAATTGTGTCCTTTTGCTCTGAAAGTAAGCTTTTTTAAAAAATCCCATCCTCGCTGGTGTGGGAGATCACTTGAAAATTCTCCAAAAGCAAAAGCATTGATTCCCCTCTGCTCACTACTAAATTTTGAGTCATTCATATTTTCCCTTTTCTTCTTGTGGTACAGGTGTTGCAGTTTCTCATTTCCCATTCAGATACCATCCAGGCAATCCTGAGGTGTCAAGATGTTAGTGCTGGATCTCTCCAGGAGCTGGCTTTCCTGACAGGAATCATCAGCAAGGCAGCTTTGCCTGGTAGGAACTGCAGTTTTGAAGTCTCTTAGCCCCATCTGCAAGAATCTCAGGCTTCGTTTTCTGTAAAGAAATAGTAAGACACATAAGGGAATATCTATTACAATACAGAATTTTCTTGACATGTAGAGCTCTGGGAAAAATGAAGAAATGTTAAATAATTCTTCTTGAAGTAAGTATGGTGGATTTGCAGTGGACATAGTGCCCTTATCAATGTGCATTTGACTTCCCATTTTCATTATGCTGCTTGACAGTAAGTACTTTTTTCTTTGAGATGACTTGCAAATAGTGTTCAAAGTGCACGTGGTATCGTCAAAAAGAATTTTCGTTCAGCAAATTGTATGACTGAGGAAATGAAGACCAAAAATTGTTTGCATACCCATATCTTTGTTAATGTCGTCTTCATTTTTACTTATTTAAAAAAGAAAGCTTCCAAGGAGGAGCACTGTGGATTAGCATACTGACCTTTTTCTTGGGTGACTTATCTACACAGATGACTAATAATTATTGTGATGGATACAGTGATTTCTTCTGCATGCTAGAAGACTTGCTTACCATTTCAAAATAACTTCTCTATTTAGATTTAATGGCGTTCTTTGTTCAGAAGAGTTGTCTGACTACAATAGAAAGGAGTGCAGAGCCTGTAGGTTGAGCCCAAATGTTTCTTTGCTCACAGTATACTGAGCTTTGCACAACAGATGCAATTTTCATGATAACCTCCATTCTTCCCCAAGCCCCACCTTTTAATGACTTAGCAGAACAGTGAGCTACATGCTCTCATGCGTCTCGTAGTAGCTGCCTTCATATCTGAATGGTTTCCTCAAATAGTGTGTAAAATATAAGCTGTATGTCTGGCTGAAATTTTTCTGATCAGTGCTTGTATTTAAGTGTATATTCTGCATAAATCTGTTTTCTTTTGAAAAAAAAAGTTAATGGCTGTATCTTTTATCAGGAGTGCTAAATGAGCTGGACATTGATGTTAATGAAGGGACTCAGGTGGAGCTACAAGGACATATAGGCCGATTTCAGGTAATAAAGTTGTATTTTAACACTTGTCCTTTTAGATTTGTGTCTGTAGATGAGTTTATTCCTTGTTTTGTACTCTTTGTAGCAGTTATGAAAGGGAAGTTTTCCACCATTAAGAAGAATGTGTGGTCTTTTTGAGGGGGTGGGCATGGTTTGTGTATGAGTGTGGTGGTTTGTGTGGTTTGGTGGTGGTGTGGTTTTGTTTGCCGGTGTGGTTTTGTTGTTGTTTGTTTGTTTGTTTGTTTCCCCGAAGCCCAGTAGGAAAGATAACATTTGGCAACATCAGAGTTGCATCAGGGACTTTGTTTCCCTCCCTAGTTTAGGGTTCATGGTACATGGAGCAGAAGAATTTGAGGTCAACACCAAAGCATGTGAAGTAATTCAGAAATACTCTTACCACTTTTGCCACAAGCACATCTCCAGCTCAGCAATTCAGAGTATTGAACATGCTAGTTTTTTATTTCTTTCTTCCCCTTTTAAAAATAAACCTTAGAAACCAGAATGAAAGCCAAGGTAGAGTAAGTCTTGCTCAAAAGCTCTGATTGCAGACCTCTTTACAGCTCAGCATTCAGCATCCAGCAATGCTTTTGAAGCTTTGTGGTTCATATGAACAAGGACTTTCATAAAGAAATATTTCATTGAAAAGTATCTGCGGAACGGGCTACCCTATCAAAAACTTCTGGTTGCAAGAGAAGGATGTGTTCTCTGGACGCTTTGATAGTAACTGTTAGGCTGACCAGCCTTAAGCAAAGTAGCAAGCTGTAAATGATTGCTGTAATGCTGAGATACTCAGTGTTCTGCTGCATCATGTCAGCAAGAAATTCCCATGGGAAAGCAGAAAGACTTTTGGTTTTGGTAATAAGGAGCTTTAATTAGTTAATTTGAAAAATGAGCTGTTCTGAGCAAAACTGTGCAAATCAATAATCTGTTATTGTAACTTTTCTCTCTAGTTTGTCCTCTTATTTTCATCAAATAATAAAAGGATTTAAGTGTGTTATTCTTCCCGAAAAATAATTACCAAAAAAATCTTTAATCTTTATCTCTTTTTGCCATTCTACGCAAAACTGACTTACAGTCTGAGGCACTTTGGTGATCTTTACAGCCACATGTAAACTAAAAACAAATGTATTGATTGTTACTTCTTTTTCTGCAGCTATTGCACTCTACTTTCACGGAGCTTTTTATCTTCATATCCAGATTTTGTTAGTTTGTCTATATAGGTGAAGGTGATTTAAGTGGGAATGGGTAAACCTAAACTGTCATTGATGCTACTCAGTATAATAGTCTGGAAGAGACATAAGACAAAGTTGTCTACTTTTGAATTGTATTCATTTCTCAAGGAACTTAATTAAAGGTGATTTAAAATATTGTGTGTTAAAAATTTAAATTTTGTATACAAAGTGCTAAAAGTTTTCTCTGTGTTGCTACTGTGGTTTAAGGGATGTGTATCACTTAAGTGAAAAGAATCATGCACTTCATTTGTTGAGACACTAATTAAAGTGTTCATTTCTTAAAACAGCGCCAGTGCTTAGGACTTCTGAGTCGGTTTGGTGGTTCAGACAGACTATGTCAGTTTAAACTGCAAGATGATAACGCAGAGGGGGACAGAGTGAACAAGAGGGATGAAATCGAGTTGGCCATGCAACAGGTAAGGACACAAGAAGCTGCTGAAAACTTCAGTGTCAAATTGTGACATTTTACCTGCTGTGCAGATTTGTTGTCACCCTTTCATGTGGTAGTGGTAATGCTCTACACTGTGTTTTAGTTTGGCATAGGATCCCAAATTTTATTTCTATTTAAGGTCAACCTTGAAAGTTTTGTTGCTTAAATTTGCATTAGCAACCATCCTTGTTATGGATACAAACTCTGGACTTTGAAGCCTTGAATTGATCAGAAATTTTCAAAGTGAAGGCTGGGAATAGAGGGCAATGGCTAACACTGAGTTAGAGCCAAAGGGGACTTAAAATTGACCAGAAATTTTAACTAGCAGATTTAGGAAACAGGCAAGGTTGCAAGCAGGCTTGAAATAGAAAAAGAGGATGTAACTGGTCAGAAAAGAGAATCATCACATTCTGATGAGAAGAGAGGGAGCAAACCGTGTTGTTTATTGACATTTATCCATTTAAAATTTAATGCCTCAAAGCCTGTAGATATTGTAGCTGACATGCTGTCATTTTTTTTGGCAGATCTGTGCAAATGTGATGGAATACTGCGAGTCACTGATGTTGCAAAGCGCCCCCAGTTTTCAGCACACGGTTTGTCTGTTCACTCCGAGTCTGTCAGAATCGACCAACCGAGATGGGCCTCGTCAGGGTGAGATTTTTGGCTTGCTGTTTTACGAGACTGAATGGTGTAATGTTTGAGCTAGTAGAAAATAACAAACCAGAGGCTGTAGCTTCAGGTACACTTTAAGGTCACTTTATGCCAGTAGGTGGCTGCCCATTTTCTAAATCTGGAATACATGCTTGCACAGCCTTATGCTAAGCCAAATCAGGAAACTAATCCAAGTTAAAACAAATGTGACCAAAAAATCATTTTTTACTTCATTTCCCATGGCAGCTCAGTAACACAAATATCAGTAAAAAAATGTGTATGTAGATAAATAGTATCAGGCTGGGGAAGGTGAGGATTTCTTGTTTTCACCATCTGTGCTGGATTACATTACGTGAAACTAGAACCTCATTTATGATGTGTAAGATGTGTTTTGGTGCTGACAGGAACTCTCCATTACACCACATGGCAAGAGCTTACAGTGTGTTGTTATGCCGCTGAGTGGTTAAAATATTTAAATAGTAAGTCTTCTGGTCTTGCTACATTTCACGTGTTACACTCAGTACTGTACTACACTGAGTGCCTTCTAGTAACCCAGCCACAGAACTTTTTGCCTAGACTTTCATTTGTATTACTTCTGACACTGAAGTATAAAATACAAGCTTGCCAGTGCTTTCGTGTCTTTCGCTACTTTATTGACAGAGAGCATACCTTATTGGTTTCTCTTTTTTTTTTTTTAATCTATTATAAATTGGTGGTCATTTTTTCTAGATACACAAGCACCGGTGGTCCCATATTGGCACTTGCCTGGCTTGGGCATTATCATCTACCTGCTGAAACAGAGCACTAGTGATTTCTTCAGTTACTATGATAGCCATCGTCAGAGCGTTAACAAACTGCAGAATGTGGAGCAACTCCCACCAGATGAAATAAAAGAGGTAATAGTTCTTCTGACTCTGTAGTCTCTGTATGGTTTGTAACTCAGACGTGGCTGTAACAGAGATGCCAAAGCATCTAAGATAATAAATAGTTCCAGTTTTTGTGCATATTCCTTGCTACTGTTGATGAAGGGGTCCATAGAATGAGTGACCTAGAACTTGGGGGAAAATATTTGGCTTAACTTTGTAAAAGTTGCAATTTTCATTATAGTTGCTTGGGGATACATTTAACTTCTCAAATTTTTTTGGTCAGAAAGGTTATGCAAATTCAAAATATAGAGCACAGTTTTGAAGAAATAGTAGCTGACAAGGAAGCTCTAGATATTTATAAGTAATTTTATTTGCTTTTTTCTTTTGTTGCTCTGTCATTTGCTACGATCTTCTTGTTTCTCCTTATCGCAGCTGTGTCAGTCAGTTATGCCAGCTGGAGTTGACAAAATCTCCACTTCCCAAAAATACGTTTTGGCAAGGCGACGCCTGGTGAAGCTAATAAACAACCGAGCCAAGCTGCTTTCTCTCTGTTCTTGTATCCTTTTAAAATGGAAACGACCCTCAAGGTGATTCTCCAGAAAAGCAGAGAAATAGGAACAGGTTCTTTTTACATAGATTTCTGACCACTTTAACAACACTTTTTGCAAAAAGGAAATCTGAAATACCGAAAATTAAATTAGTAAGAGGATATTGTTCTGCTGTTGTCAGAATGTAAATATTTCCAAGTTAGGAGTTCCCATTATGGAGACCCTGCTAGGACTTTCTGCAGTGTTACAATGGAGGAGTTATTACAGCCCAGCGCTTCAATTCAGTATCCAGACCCACTAAACATTCACTTTTGTACAAGGGTCATGGAAGAAATGTTTTGAAAAATAATTTTGAGGTGCCTATCTGAACAACTGGTATTTCCAGTCTCACAGTCAACCTTGCATAAACCCAATCTCATAAACACCAGTAATTCTATGGAACTACCTAGTCATGCACAAAATAATTGTCTGCAATGGATCAAATTTTTCTCTGAAACCTACTTTGGGAAAATGGGCTCTTGCAGACTTACCCATTGCAACGCGCTGGAGCAGGTCGGGAGCGCAAGCGACCTCTTACCAGGCCACAGCAGTGGGGTGAGAAGCTTCTGAGAAGAGGGGACAGATGGCTGAGTGAACATCTTCAGCTGCTTCCAAGTGCAAATATGCTCGTATACTATATGTATAATCTAAAGACAACAAAGTTGGACTCCTTCACTTAGATGTGTCTGCAGATATTATAGAAACATGTCTCTTTATTCTTTGGCGTCATCTGGAACACTATCTACTGCAATGCACACCTGCTGACTCCCAAGACCCGCTGCTGTCCTCCAGGATGTCATTTAAGAAAGGAAGGCTGCAAGGTAAAATTTCTCAAACATCAAAGTGCTTTTGAATAACTACTGATGGTTAACTTTAAAACTAATTTGCTACTATTAATGTTTTGCCATTTGTATTTTAAAGGAGATTTTGTTTGGATTTGGCCAAACTTTGGATTTTCCACTGGAGAATTGGCAATACAAATATTGTTGAGTCAGACTTTGGGGTTTTGTCTATTATACATAACCTCCAAAGGACAGTAATTTTTTAAAAATTTCTGTAGTCCAAACCAAGTGAAGTTCAAATAATATAATCAGATCAATGAGTCAAAACAATTTATAGGAGAACATTTTAATAAGATGAAATTAAGAATTAAAATGAATATTGGTGGTTTAAAAAGTATTTTTAGAATTGTAGGTACCATTGATTCATCAGAAGATTTTAAGTGTGAAATTTGGTTTTAAAAAAAATAAAAATTAGGAATGGAAGGACATCAGACAAGAAGTGATCTGAGGAGGAGGTTTTTGTTTAAAATGCCATGTTGTGTGATCAAAATTATTTATGGCTCTTAAGGTATTTTCTCTAAATCACCTAAGTAAAAAAAATTAGTGTCATCTCTAATCCACAAGTTTGCTGACCCATTTGGAAACACTGTGTTTTAACCTCATTTTATAACTATATGTGGAGAAGATAGTGTAGAGCAGCCAACATAATTTTAACATCTCATTTTCTATCACTAGATTCCTTTGGTTCAGATCCCAACTTGGATTTCAGTACTGGACTGAATCGAGTGAGCCAGCACGATATAGAGCAGGTGAGACGGTGACAGCGTGTTGAAAAGTACAGAATGTGTTTGGTTATCAGCGATTGAGAGCGGTCTGACTCTAGTTTTCGCACCTCTGAACAACCTGTGGTAACACCAACAGGTTATAACTTAATTTAGGATGAATTAAATTTTGCAAAATTTTTTTGGGAAGTTTTGTAAAGCAGGGAGCAGTTATGCTGCTGCACATATTTTCAAGCCTTAATATAAAAATTAAATGAAAAATGAGCTATACTTACAAAAATATTAATAATTTTCTCTTGTAAACCAGTGAAATGGTATGTATTTTAACTGACATTTTCAGAAAACTGTTATTTATCCTTGAAAGACTTGCAATAGGAGGGCAGGATTCCCAGTTTTCTGTGATGCTGTAGCTGTTCAGTCTAGGTCGGCTGCAGAGAAATGAGATCGAAAAGGGTGACAGAAACCGAGGAGACTATAAAATGTGAATGCTAGCAAAGAAGTAATTTCTGCTTACACTGTGATTTAGTAGTCTGTGTAAATTTGATGCAGAGGTGGCAGAAAAAAAGATCATTATTAATAAATCCCACTGACATTTCTACTGCTGTTTGCGCAGAAAAAAAACTTCTCAAAAACCTGTGCATTCTCAAGTACCTTTATAACATCTAAAATGATAAGAGCTGTTGTGTTTTTTGTGATGAGGCATCTTTTATTTAATTTATTCGAAAGTAAAATATACAGTAACATCTTGCTAAAATATTTAGAATATAATTAATTTTTTCTGTGACTTTTTACATATGTATTAATGAAAAAAAAATTGTGTATGCACATGGACTCTGATTCCTAAACAGTCCTTAAAGGACTAGCAAAATTTTAATTGGAACTAGTGTTTGTATGACTATAACTGAAGAAGCTGAATTATGTAAGACAGTTCAATTCCTAAAACTTGGAGTTCTAAGGTGGTAATATTTGGGTAATCTTTAAATGCTGAGTCACCCAAAAAACCTCTGTAGAAAGGCTATCCATTACATGATTTATAGAGAGAAACGTGAGGGAAGAATGCAAGTAATACTGATCAGAGGAGTCAGAAAAAATGTCCTTTTGAAAGTGGTTTAGAGAATAAATCATGGTAAAAGGGTTGACAGGTAGTTGGTGATGGATAAGCTGATTCCAGAAAGAGAAGCTTTTGTATCGTTGATTGCAACAAATCTCTTGTTTCTCAGCTTCAGATTGAAGCCGCAAACAGCTTTGGTGAATCTCTGCAGAAGAAGCTTCTGGACATTGAAGGGTTATATTCCAAGGTTCGGTCACGATACACCTTCATTCAAGCTCTCGTTAGACGTATCCGCGGACTGCTACGGATATCAAGGACCTAAAAGAGACTGATACATGTTCCTTGCCTCTTGAAGCAATGTGCTAGAGCAGGCCTTCTGGATCATCAGATTTTGTAGATCATACATTTTCTAAATAATGTCAAAAATATTTTGTTACTTTTTTTTTTCTTACCCCTATGGATCAGTTTTGTGTATTCTTTCCTACTGCTCTCAACTTGACAGGGAAAATAAAGGATTGTTTTTAACTGAGTTACCATTAATGTAAAATTTCAAGCAAGAAAGAATTCTAATGGAGGACATAAAGGAAACAAAATAAGTTCTACAATTGTGATGATGTGACACTTAATGGATGCTTCCAGAGAAAACGGAAAGGTCTTTGTCTGTTTATGCTGTTCCTGCTTTGCACACAGGTTTAATGAAAACATGGAGTTCAAGTTTCAGCACTTGCAGACTCTGATCACACAGGTGTGGATTTTGTGTGAAAGGTGATAATTTTCCACTGAATTGTTTGTCCTGCCTTCGTTTCAGCTGACAGAAGTATGAGCTGCTTTTCTTTAGGCAAGTCTAGATAAGAGGAAAAAAAATATGGGGAAAGTCATGGAAGGTGACTGCCCTAGGTGTGGTTCTTATGGCTTGGGGTAGTAGTTCTCTGTACTGTTCTTGCTGGAACAGGAGCATAAAGACAGAAAAAAATGCATGAGGAGGGAGACAACATGCCTGAGTGGTAGATTGGTTCTGTACTTGCAGATTGTTCTCATAAGACGCAAGGAGATATTCATATCTCTTATGTAAAAAGAAAGACAAAACCAAACCAAAAAACAGACAAACAACAAAAAAAAATAACAAACTGCACAAAAACCAGTCTAACCACTATTGACATGAGCTCTGTTGGATTTTTCACTTCTGATCTTAAACCTGAATTCTCTGTTCTGTCTCCCTGGTGTTTTCATTACTTAGTATTTCACTTTTTTTTTTTACTATTTTATACCTATTCATCTGCACAAACTGATTACATTAATTACATTATCTTTTCTTTAGGCATGATGATAGCCTTGCATTCAGATGATGGTTATTAGCTGTTCCATAGGAGCAGCTGCATATTAATGGTTTGCATAGTTGGGCTTTATTGATTCTTAACAGGGGTTTTTTTCTTGTTTCTCCACCATCTCAGTGAAAACCAGGAAATCACCTACAGCGCTTCTCATTAAATTCAAGAACATAACTTTGAATTCCCCTGAGCCAGCAGAAGTCCACTGATTTTCAGGACAACATCATTATGGTAACCAGCTGGTCCTTGTGTGGAATTTCAGTAACAGGTTTACCATGACTTCATCCTTCTATGGTCTGTATCCTTCCAGTAGCTGAGGGCAGAAACTGGAGCTGTTCTCTCCTCTTTGCTGCTTGTGCGGGGTCAGCCCGGGGCTGCTGCGGCCTCAGTGCAGGACCGGCAGGAGCTGCCGCTGGCAGCGGCCTTACCAGCAGCCATGCGGGCCTGTCACAGAAGCACAGAATGTCGGGGATTGGAAGGGACCCCAAAAGATCATCCAGTCCAATCCCCCCACCGGAGCAGGAACACCCAGATGAGGTTACACAGGAGGCGTCCAGGTGGGTTTGAATGTCTGCAGAGAAGGAGACTCCACAACCTCCCTGGGCAGCCTGTTCCAGGCTCTGGCACCCTCACTGAGAAGAAGTTTCTTCTCAAATTTAAATCGTGACACTCACCCTTTACATATTTATTAATAAGGTCACCCCTCAGTCTCCTCTTCTCCAAGCTAAAGAGCCCCAGCTCCCTCAGCCTTTCCTCATAAGGGAGATGCTCCACTCCCTTCAGCATATTCGTGGCCCTGCGCTGGACTCTCTCCAGCAGTTCCCTGTCCTTCCTGAACTGCGGGGCCCAGAACTGGACACAATATTGCAGGCGCGGTCTCACCAGGGCCGAGGAGAAGGGCGGCAGAAAGCGCATGTCCCGGTGCGGGGGGCGATGTGGCGCGAGGCAGGAAGCGCCGCCCCCGCCCGAGGCACGCGCGGAGCCGAGCACCGCCCCTGCCCGCAGCCCCGCGCTTCCGCCGCCGCAGATTCGCCACTTTTCCGCCCCGGCCTGGTTTTTTATTTTTTAACTCCTTCCTCCTTTCTGCTTCCCGCTCGGGTGTATCCGCACAGGGAGGGCAAGAGAAGCCTCGCGCTCGGCCCTTCACTTCCCCGCCGAGGGCGGGCGGGCGCCGTCCCGGCTCCGTGTCGAAACGGCGAGGCCGCGGAGGGGGCGGTGGAGGAAGCGCCTCGTTTACTCGCCGCGGCGTTCGACGTGGAGCCTGCGGCCGGCGGCGCCTCGGCAGGGCCAGCGGAGCGGAGCGGAGCCGGGCGGGGTGGCCGCGGCGCAGCGTAGCGGCTCGACATGGGTGAGGAGCGGGCGGAGGCCCCGGCGGCCTCAGCGCCGGGCGCGGGCCTCGCGGCAGCGTGGCGGGGGCAGCGGGGCCCGTGGGGTCCCGTCCCCCCGCGGCCTGTGGAGACGGGGAGGGAACGTGGGGCGGCCGGGAGCGGCGCCAGTGGGGCAGCGAACCGGGTCGGTGTTGTGCGAGGCGGCGGGAGGGGAGCGGTCGTGTCCTGACCGCCAGCTCAGCCCGGCGGCTGCGGGGGGAAGGTGAGCGCCGGGCCCGGCCGCTGCCCGCCCGCCCTCAGCCTGAGCTCCGAGCTCGGTCCCTGTCGGCGGGCGGTTCCCGGCCGTTCGTTACCCCCGCGCGATGGCGAATCGTGTGAGCAGCGCAGCAGGAGCCGGCGTGTGGTCAGAGGCCGTGACGGGCTCCTGAGAGCGGGCTGGATTAGACAGGGGCGTAACGGGTTGCTAGGAAGGAATTAATTGTGAGAAGAGGTCATGTTTATAAATAATGTTTATGTTTATAAGTGATGTTTATAAATATATAAAGAGTGAGTGTCACGAGGATGGAGCCAGGCTCTTCTCAGTGACAACCAGTGATAGGACAAGGGGCAATGGGTATAAACTGGAACACAGGAGGTTCCACTTAAATATAAGAAGAAACTTCTTCTCAGTGAGGGTGTCGGAACACTGGAACAGGCTGCCCAGGGAGGTTGTGGATTCTCCTTCTCTGGAGACATTCAAAACCCGCCTGGACGCCTTCCTGTGTAACCTCATCTGGGTGTTCCTGCTCCGGCAGGGGGATTGGACTAGATGATCTTTTGAGGTCCCTTCCAATCCCTAACTTTCTGTAATTCTGTAATGTAGAATAGTAAATAAAGCACAGGGGATACTAAGAGGTCCTAAATCTAGGAGTTAAGTGATCAGCACAAATCTGTCCTATTACAGATGATATTTGAACAGAGTTTAGTGTGGGAAAAGCATAGCAGGATATAGAGAGAGGGAATGAGAGGTGTCTGTCAGTAACTGGCTGAGAGGAAAGAGCTCTATGGATCACATAGCAGCCTTCTCCTTGAAGTGCTTATATTTAAATACCTTTTGCAGCTTAGTTCTGTCGAGGTTATTTGCCTGTCTCACAGTAAACGGTGCTGTGAGCAGCATTATGCAAACTGGCAACAGATGGTCCCTATACTTTGGGTTTGGGTCTGTATTGTGTGTGGCTTCTGTGATGGGATGGGCTTAGAAGAAGTGTAGCAACCTGTTATCAGTTTGAATTCCTTCTTATGCACAAGCTCATTGCTTCCTTCTTTCCCTGGAGAGGCATCACAGATGCTGAGAAAGGCAAACACAGGGAATAATTTTTATCAGAACCCCTTTCAGTAAGATTTTGGTTGCGGATCTTCTCTGTATTTGCCTCTTTACTGATATATTTATCAAATGTGACTCTAGCTTGTTTGGTTTTTACAGGGATTAGGTAGATTTACAAAATTATCATTAGATGTATTTGTTATAAAAATAATTGGAAAAATGTGATTGTTACTGGCTTAGAATACTGGTATTCTTTCTACACTTAAACACCTAGTAGGCACAGATCAGTTATTAGTCTGGCCACAAGTACTCTTGCACACATTTAAAGAATAAATGAGATGTTGGGGCAAGGCACTTTTTTTGTTTTTCAAAAGGGCATTTAAAATGGGCTCCTAGACTTCTCTGTAGCATTAATGTACTTAACAAAGTGCAGCTTCATAGTCTGTAATGGACTGTGATTTAACATGCACCTACTGATTTATACTTCATTTTAAGAAAAGTGGGTGGTCCTGTGGGAGACCATAAACATCAGAAAGAATTATTTCAGGCTTCAGTGTACCCTTGTATAGTCTCTTGGATAAAAAAGATAGAGTCCAATCACAAATAAAAAAGAAGTTGGCTTAGATTTTGGCAAGGAAAAAAAAATCCTAACCACAGTGAGGAAGTTTGATGCTGCAGCAATGTGATTTTGCTGGATTGAGCTACCATAAAATAACAGCATAAAACCAGGAAAATACAATGTGGTTAAGCACACAGACGTCTGGGTGACATCCTGAACTTGTCTGTTTTCACTAGAGAAAAGAAATATCTTGTTGCTCAGTAAGAGATGAGGTTGATCTGTCTGCCTTTCCGTATTCTCCGTATTGCCAGCTGGCACTGAAACGTCTTCCTGTTCTGGTTTTTGTAGGGGGCTTTTTCTCCACCATCTTTTCCAGTTTGTTTGGAACTCGAGAGATGAGGATTCTTATCCTGGGGCTGGACGGAGCAGGAAAAACAACCATTCTCTATAGGTTACAAGTTGGAGAAGTTGTTACCACCATTCCGAGTAAGTGATCAGTCCCTTAGTGAAAATAGTTGATTTGCCGGTAGCTCTGACATATAAACTTTGAGCTGAACTTGCCACATGCTTCCTTCTTAGACAAAAGGACCTTATGTTGTGGGAGCTTTGCACTGTTGTATTTAAGAACTTCCTTGCAGAACAGTATTACAATGTGCTATAGAAGTACTGCATAAAGGAATATATTATGCCGCTCTGCTGAATGCAAAAGGTATTTGACCTTAAGCTTGTTACCATGATTTGGAAGGCTTTTCTTGATAGATAAATGTTCAGTAAATGGTAACTGTTGACTATGTAGGTCTTTTGTTTCCAAAAATATCTAAAATGTGAATTCTAGAGATCATTATTATTGTACAAAAAAAAAAAGTAAATAGCATGGTGTCAGTGAATTGTACCTTTTTAATTTTTTTTTTTTACAAGGATCTTCAGTTCATTATATAAACACTTCTGTTTTAACACAGAGAAGAAGAAATCAGATGGTTTAACTTTATGTTGAAAGTGTAACAAAACTTGGTGTGAGGTCTCATGGGAGTAGATGATGCTTATTTAAAAAAATGTAACTGATTTCACCAATTGTCTTAGCATTAGTGTAGCTGTACCTGCCTATTACAAACACCCAAAAGCGTGTGCCGCAGTGGTCTGGCTTGGATCGCTCTGTGTGACACAAAGGACATGGGACACTTGGCTTTTGAGTCCTTGTTGTGTTTCTTGGGTTCCTCCTGGATGGCCACGATAACCTGACTTTGGTCTGGTATTTTTTACCTTTTAGAAGGCACCAGTTCCCTGTGCCATAAGCCTTTTGCCCTGGCCTTTTGCTTATTGAAATAAGCAATCCTCCATCATTTTTAGGCAGCCTTCATCTATCCCTCACTTTCCAGGTTGTGTTTCGCTGTAACCCTATGGTCATCTTCCAGTTGCCACAGTGTCAAGTCTTCTGCTCAGAAGTTGGTTCTGCTGTGGTCTATGAGAGCGCAGACCAGGTGTTGACACAAAGGACATGTTCCTTAGTGTCTTACGGCTGTCACTTGTGTACTAGGTTATCAAAACAGGCCATTCCTTTACCCTTGCTCTGTTTCTTTTGGTGATTTCAGGCGTATTTCTGTTTGTTTTTAACAACCTTGGCATTTGTTACAAATCTCTGCAACATGTTTACAGTGCGTTGTTATTGTTCAAAGAAAAAAATTGCCACATTATTTTGAGCCATAAATAAATGTTTGTTGGGGTAAGTTCGCAAAGGGCATGAGCTTCATTATGTAGCCACTGAGAATTTTCAGGCCTGAAAATGTTAAACTAAGTGCTGTAATGTTCTTCAGAAAAATAAAGAAAAATCACCAACAGTGAAATTGTTCGACTTTGTTTCAGCCATTGGCTTCAATGTTGAGACAGTGACATACAAGAATCTGAAATTTCAAGTTTGGGACTTGGGAGGACAGACAAGCATAAGGTAATAGATCTCTTGAAATCAAAAGATATAATTGCCTTTCTCTAAAAAGTGCTAGTAAGTTCTTGGAAGTCTCATAGCTGGCACTCCTGAAAACTGCTTCTTTTAAGTTTGAAAAACAGCCCATCGTCAGGAGAGCACTTTCATATGACAGAATTCAGTTAGTAAAACCTGTTTTGGACCACAGATTGG
Organism: Caloenas nicobarica; assembly: GCF_036013445.1. NCBI lineage: Eukaryota > Metazoa > Chordata > Aves > Columbiformes > Columbidae > Caloenas > Caloenas nicobarica. The sequence goes on from NC_088245.1 coordinate 43,942,107, forward strand.
AACAAGTGAATGTCGTTTTCTACTTGTATACAGTTTTGCTTTGAAAAACAGGTTTACTTTAGTAGGTGATTGTGTAGCATTCTGAGAAAGAGGGAAGTGAGTGATGTAAACCCCCAAAATATTTAAATATTGTTAAGGATGCAAAGCTGGGAAGTTGATTTTAGGTGTAAATGATAATTGGTTTTTTAGCCACTTTTACAAGTTTTTTAGTGATCTCTTCAGTACCCCTGAATGATCTTTTTGTGATTCCCTTTTGAAAGGTAGGTAGTAAGGTGCAGTGTAGTTAGTTAATAAGTACGGTGCAGTTAGTAAGGTGCAGGATCCTTCCCATTTTAGTTTCAGTAAGATAATTCTGAAAAAGGTGGTTTATTTTGATCCTTGTTAATTACTTGTCTTATATGAATTAGTCATTCATGATTTCTGTGTTTGTCCTTCTTTGGTGACAGAAGCTATGGCAGAAGCTTGTGTGTTTGAACTTTGCTTCTCTGTCCCTCAGTTACGGACACCTGATGTCCTGCAGGCTGATTGCCAAATAAATCTGTGCCCAGCATTTCGGTCCTTTTCTTGTTTTCAAGCTGCTTTTTTTCCTTTGTGCTATTGAGAGTATTTGTACTGTCTGTTCCTGTTTGTAGCCTCTTGAAGGTATCTGTCTTCTACTTGCTTCCTGGGGCTTTTCACCCCAGAGACAGTTTTTACTTCCTCTGGGTAATCTGGGTTTTATTATCTAGCTAAAAAACATGGCTAGAAGTGCAAATTATATGACTGGAACTTCTCTTCCTTCTGCAGGCCATATTGGCGGTGTTACTATTCAAATACAGATGCAGTCATTTATGTAGTGGACAGCTGCGATCGAGACAGGATTGGCACCTCAAAATCAGAGCTCGTTGCTATGTTAGAGGTAAGAAAACAAGGATGATGATGGTATCAGTAGAATGGAAATTGAGAGATTAAAACTTTTTTTTTTTTTGAGTGAATGTGGAATTTGATTCAGTGAATCAGATGGAGCTCCACTTGTGGAACTTCAGCTCTCAGAAGAAGACTCTGCAATGCTGCTGACTGAAAAACACTAAATACGCTGCCGATATTTCAGTTTTGTGCAGCGTTGTCTGGGCAGGAGGTGAGTTGCATGCAGCCTTTGGGTCATTTGAAAATGTATCTGCCAGCAAGGATGGCTGCTCAGTACTTCAGTGGTGGCAAACTCAGGCCCTGAAGGATTAATGGTAATTAGTATCCTACCATGTTTTGAAGCTGAAGAACATCTATAGAACAGGGTAATATGAGTAAGAGGATAAGTTGAGCAAAACTTTTTTTTGTCCCCCAAATTTCTGCAAGCTTTTTGCTATGCCTTGTTTCATATACCAGCTTGTTTCCTAGCATAAGAGGCATAACCGGCCATGTTTTGAAATTGCTCCTATGTGGTATCATGCTGGAATTGAAAGTAAATAGCATTTGTTCACTGAAGATTTTTCTAAAGAACAGAAGTCAGCAAACTGAAAATCAGTATGAGAGCTGCTGAAGTTTCTTTTCATTCTGTTGGTTTTCTCAGCTTATCAGTGAAAGTGTCTGCAACAACTTGCACGATTACCCTTTTTTTTTTTTTAGGAAGAAGAGTTGAAGAAAGCCATTTTGGTGGTGTTTGCAAATAAGCAGGACATGGAACAGGCCATGACACCCACAGAAATGGCAAATGCACTTGGCTTACCAGCTTTGAAGGACCGAAAATGGCAGATATTCAAAACCTCTGCAACTAAAGGCACAGGGCTTGATGAAGCAATGGAATGGTAAGAGTCTAATTAGAATACTGTCTTTATCTTCTTTTTTTTTTTTGAAGGTTGGATCTGTGAAAAGTCTTGTCTGACAAAAGACAAAAAGTTCCTCTTTCTTCTCAAGTCTCTCAATATAATTGAAATGACTTTTCACTAAATTGACTTAACCCTTTTTCCTAGGTTGGTGGAGGCCCTGAAGAGCAGGCAGTGATACAAAGGTGACCACTGCAAAGAAGTTTCAGGGATATCCAACATCCTCCTTTCTGCAGTCAAGTATTTTCAAGCCACAAATACTTGTAAATAGGACAGATTTGACTCCTGCAATGTGGACACCTCTCCTGAATTGTGAAACTGAACCACGTGAATGTCTGTGTACATTATGATATTCCATTTCTTTCTTTCTGTTTAAAAGATGTACTTATGTTAATTTGTATGAAAGTCTTACTGGCCAGGAAAGCGGGGGGTTTTTTTGTTCCTCCCTGTGCCCCCTCCCTGCACCCTTGACGGTTTCAAGTGGCTACTATATTTGTGCAATTAAAACACTAATAAAATCGAACTGTCAGTTGTATTCATAGGTGTTGCTTGCTGGACGCTGCTTGCTCACAGAAACAAGTCCAACTGCTGCCGGTTCTAACAGACATGTAGCTGAACATTTAAAGAGGTTTCCTTAGTATAGATATGCTGTTAAAATGAGGTACAACAGAGACAAGTATCCTACCTCCAGCTGGTAATGTAGCTTTGGTTTTCTGAAAGGAAAATAAATGTCTTTAATAGCCACCTCCCACCCTGCTGGGCCAGGGCTGTAATTTGAATTCCACCTTGCTGGGGTGTTATTCCTACACTCTCAGCTCAGCCAGAAAGGACAGTTACATTGCTCAGTGTAGGCGCAGAAGCTGAAAGACAAACGAAAGTCAGGAAGCCGATTGTTTTCTCTCTAAGAACTACACTTCACAGGCATGAATGCCATCACCATATAACTACTCATCATGAAAAATGAAGTAAAATTTAATAAAAAAAGATCAGGCGTTCATTCATCTGTACACACTCTAGTAAATATACAGGCTTCGGAAAAAAATGAAAAGCTTTTATTTAAGATCCTAGATGAAAAAAAGCACATTAAAAATACTAATAAATACAATTAAAATATGTGGGTTTTTTTTTTAAAAAAGTAATTAGTTCTTTAGCTTGAAATTACTTTTTATGAATTAATCCTCCAGGAAGGAAAAGCCTTTTCATTCCACCATTGCTAAATCTTTCAGTGCATGACTTCGAGGTCTCTTGGCCTTGTACGCAGGGCGCAGGAATTCTATTTTTCTCTTCCTGGTTTCTGCTTTATTCTTATGTCTCTTCAGCTTCCTCCTTGCAGCAATGTCAGGGTTTGCCACAGTCTAGTGAAAAACAGTACGTTTGTTTAGTTACAACTAACAGCTGTCCCTGTAAACACCAGAGAATCATACAATCATAGAATTGTTTTGGTTGGAAAAGATCTTTAAGGTTATCAAGGCCAACTGTTAACACTGCCAAGTCCACCACTCAACCATGTCCCTAAGAACCTCATCCACACATCTTTTAAACACCTCCAGGGATGGTGACTCAACCACTTCCCTGGGCAGCCTGTTCCAGTGCCTGACAACTCTCTGCATGAAGAGATTTTTCCTAATAGCCAATCTAAACCTCCCCTGGTGATACCTGAGGCTGTTTCACGTGATCCTTTACAGAAAAGACCAACTACAACCAAGACATGCTACAACCTCCTTTCAGGTGGCTGTAGACAGCGATAAGGTCTCCCCTCAGCCTCCTTTTCTCCAGGCTAAACAGCCCCAGTTCCCTCAGCTGCTCCTCATCAGACTTGTGCTCCACACTCCTCACCAGCTTCATTGCCCTCTCTGAACTTGCTCCAGCATCAGGTACTTCCTAAGAAACTGGTGGCTGGTAAGATGACACATGGGTTTTCTTAGGCTCGTCAAAGCTGGGGTTCTTCCTGGCTGCTCTGCCCGGCTTTACCACTGCTCTCCAGAAGCAGGAAAGCATCACTCAGCCAAAACCTCCCCAGAGTCTGTTCTTAGAGGTTCAGAACACTCCCAATTCAGGATGATGTTCTTCCCCAATCTCACCTTCCTGCTCAGCTTTCAGGCCTTTAGAGAAACCCTATTTCTTTTTCCCAGAAGAGAAAGCAGAATCTTACCTGCAGAGCCCTCTGCTTTTTCCTCATCACTCTTTTCTGGTTGGCCTGTTTCTGCACAGCAGAGAAGGCAAGTGAAAAAGCCTCCAGTCCAACTAACTTCTTGAGCAGTTCTATGATTTCTTGGGAAAGGTTCTTCAGTGTTGGATCTAATAAAACAAAAATTAACTTGCTTGATCTTTTCAGCATATGGAATGAAAGCCAAGAGTCCAGTAGGGATTTCTCTTTCTTTACTAAAGACAACTGTACTGATTCATCTTGCCCAATATACTGTAGAGACCAGAGCAACGGTGTTTATGAAATCTGCTGGATCTTCACCAGCTTTCCCAGAGAACCACAAGTGGTGCTTTACACAGGTAAACAACAACAACAACAAGCTTCTGAGAAGCATATTTTTTTTTCCAAAAGGATAATGGCATCCCAGAGGTTATTAAAAGTGGCTCACTGCATAGAGCCACCAGGACTCTTTTGGAATAGGTTTTGTTGAAAATAGAGATGATTTCAGCCTTGTGAATCAGCATCTCTGTCCAGTACGTACAATAAGGCCTGGCTTAAAGCTCAGGATCACTATTTAGTTACAATGTATTAACTATGATCACTGAAAAAAAAAAAAGCCAAAAGATACTAGTGGGAAAAAAAGGCTTACAAAGAGATGCTGAGAGAAAACTGAGAGCAGGACAAATGCTTCCCTCATTTTTCCAACAGATCCCTCTTCCAAGTCCTTCAACAGCCTCCAGAGAAGCTTGTGGAAGCTGCTTGCCTGCACAACACCCTTCAGTGACAAGTTCCCTGGGTCTACACCCCCTATCATATGAAAAACCATCTCTGCAGTTATACTGAAAAATCATTAGAAGGCCCCTGGTTCTTGTGCTGGCAGAGAAAGCAAAAAGTTGATCTTTATCCACTCACAATACTGTCAATCTCTACTGTATCTTTTCCAACTCTTGCTGAACTAAAAAACCCCAAACTGGTAGCCAAGGCAGCTGTTCCTTACCTAGAACACTGTTACTGCCTCCTCCAAGTTTTTTCAGTTCTTTTCTCTCCTTTCTGATATGTGGAGACTGCACACTGAATTTTCATGGCATATACAAACCAAAGATTTAGAGAAATGTAACTCTTTTTTTTGTTTTGCTGTCTGTTCTTTTCTTGACATTGGATTTTGCTTGACTTAAAACATTTTAATGAACTATCTAAACACCAGTGTCTTGCTCTTAAGCTAGGAGTCTCTCATGTTAACCAGGAAGTTGGTTTGGCTTTCCCCCACCAGACATGACTTCTGAAGATCTTTTAAACAAACATCTCCAGGGACAAACAAGTGGTGTTGCTCATTTAGGATCTAGCAGGACAGGGTGACCTGGACTCACTCAGGAGGATGGGAGAAGTTCTGTGCACAGTTTGGTAGGTGCACACCTGCCTGCACACACCACGTGCCACATTCCCCTCACAGGCAGCTCTCTTCCCCTGCCTGCGCAGGTTCCTCTCTTTCGGGCACTGCACACATGCCACGCACTAATGGTCATTTTCTCTATTTCAAAAGAAGCAGCTTGGAGAAAACATCAAGCAACCACCACCAAACTGGCAATTCCAACTCGTACAGCCCCTTGCTCTACAGTAACATGAGCTGCTATAAAATGCACCGGTTTACATTAAAACTGAAACACACTTTTAACCATAGGGCAGGGATCTTCATGCCCCTAAGGCTCAGCAACACTAACAAACAGCCCTGTTCTGGCTTCCTTAACACCCACACTCTGTTCCCCTCCTCAGCAAGGGCTCCCTGAGTCTTGCCACGAGTCCACCCTTGATTACTACACTTCTTCTACTACATCACACACTCAAGCTTTACTCACTTGCATGTAGGAGCCTGCCTAACTTTAGTCCAGTCTTTTTCCTTTTCAACATGTAGATTTGTGTGCTAGCTGTCAAACACACTCCCCCTTCCCTGGCATTGTAGACAGACTGCAAGTAGGTGAGATTCACCAATTATGGTATCTGCACCTCAGCAGACAAAAGGAATGACAGGCGGTCTTTGTGCCGAGGCAGAGCTCTGACACTCTCCGCTAGTCTTCGTGAGGGGAATCACTTACCTTGCTCTGCATAGGTGCTGTTCAGCTCCCTGTACAGAGGGGTGAGAATTGTCGGGAGGTAGGGCTTGATCCTGTCTTTCCCCAGATCCACCGAGATTGCTCCCAGGAACTTAAAGATGCAGCTTCTCTGAAAATGAGTGTGTGGGACATGAAGTAAGGAAGGCTGGAAGGAAACTGCCTAACTGAACTGCTACAAGAGGGCTATGCACCACTGTTTGCCCTACAAGGTGTTGTTTCAGGCACCCGAGTCAGAAACTCACTGCTGTTATAAGGTCTAACTGCAGCCAAATACAGCCGTTAGATGAGACACAACCCCAAGGGATCTGTAAACCTGTGAGCTGTGACTTCACTGGGTTGGCAGCTGTCACTGCTTTGAAAAACAGCTTTGTTCTCACTGTCCTGTACTGAGGCAGCTGAAGCTCAACCTCATAACTCTGCACCACAGAGAACCACAGTGCTTTTCCTGATGGTTTCCCACACCCTCCCCTTCTCCTGGCAAGTAACTCCATGCCGCTATTCCCCCAACCTGTGCATTCAAAGGCAGTGCTGTCCCCTTCAGTGTGGTGTCTATGGCCTTCCCACCCTTCCACCACCACACACGAGGGCTGGAAGCATCAGCAAGGAGAAGCAGACTAGCACAAGCCTTTCCTGAGAATCCTCTTTGGCACCTACCAACCCTCATTTCAGCACCCTCTTCAGCCAGTCCCCTAGAAGCAAAGAGCCAGAGCAACACTCTACTGTAAAAGTGCCCACCAGATCAAAAGCAGCTGGTCTAACCCTGTTCTTACCTTCAGAGGGACCTTAGGGGAATATGCTGCTTCTCGCTTTGCCATGAGAGAGAGCTTCTTCATCAGCCACAGCAACGTGGCTGGCTGGCCTTTCTCTTCTGTGTCCTCTTTTCCTCCCGCTCCTTCAGCAGAAATGTCTTTCTCTTCCTCAACTTCTGAGGTCTCCTGCTCTTCCCCTTCACAGCTGAGCTTTCCTTCAGCCTCTTTACTTTCTTCTGAGGCAGGGGCTAACAAGTAAACAACTTTGGCCACAAAAAGCAAATTCTTTATAACCTGAAATGTGAAAACAGAGTAGTCAGTCACTGAGGGTTGTCAGCACCAGGGCATGTAAAAGCCAAGACTAGATCTGAAAGAGGAACGTGCTAACCCAAGAGGCTGTAACGGCTTCACTCACTGCCATGTGAGCCATGAGACAGAGCATGTTGCTCCTAACACAAAGGCCCACCTCAGTATCTTCCTGCAGTCTGGGAGCATGAATTGCTGTGCCTTTTGGACCCCAGCAGTTCCTGAGGCAGGGCCGCTCCTTTTGTCTTCTCCACCTCTGGTACCCCCTGGCTCTCTACTAGGGAATTTCTAACCAGGTTCACTGTAAAGTCAGACCTTCAAGCAACAGCATAAAGCTGGACTAAAGGCTCTCAGCAAATGGCCAAGGCTCCAGTGCAGCTGCAGGTAACCAGCACCTGAGATCTGGATCCCTGCTCCAGGATGGGGTTGCCCAATCTGCTCCAGTCTGGGCTGCAGAGCCAGACTCTCCCTCACAGACAGGACCCCCGTCCTGGCTTGCACGGTGCCTCCCATTTCTGTCCCTGCCACCCCTCAGCCCTTCCAGCAGGCTGACACCACAGGGGGGGCTTTTCTGGGCCCCTCTGAGACACCCACCTGCTCAGATGCTCTCAGCACAGGGCAGCTGGCCCTGCACTGTGTGTCTGCCCTGAGCCACCAGCAGCATCACTGTCTTAACAGGGACGTTAACACCCCCACTATGGGCCAGAGCCTGCTCTGTGCCCTCCTGCAACCCCAGACCTGCTCCTGCTCTTACCTGCTCTCCCAGAGACACATCCAGGAACTTGGACTGCAGCTGATGGCAGAAAGCAAATGCAAGTTCCTTCATCTGGTGAGAGGAAAAAAGAGAAGTAAAATACTCCATGAAAAGAAGCCAATAGCAGAAACTCAAAGCAGTGTTTTGCAGACACCCAAACTCCCAGGGAAGGCCAAGGTATTGGCTCAGCAAAACTTCTGCCTGCATCTTGCAGCCTAGAGGGGAATCTTTGTGCTGCTGAGAATAAGACTCCAGAGAAACCCCCTCCCAGTAGCAGAGACACTGCCTCAAATGCTTTAAATGATCAGGATTAGGCAGCAGAGGAGCAACCAAAAGAGAAATGTGCATGCCAAACCATAATACTATTTTTATGTCCCAGTCAGGGAAGTAGTAGCACAGACATCACTACCTTTTTGTCCAGTTCAGCAGTCAAGATGACTGTGGATGCAGAGAGCTCTGCTGATGCCTTTTTCCTCTTCCCTGCCTTTCTTTTCCTCCACTTGTTGACAAGATCTTCTGGCTTGTTAGATGCAAACAACAGGCCAAAGATCTCAGTAGCTGTCAGCCAGACCCAGCTGTGAGGATACCACAGGTGAGACTGGACATGACCTGGGGGAAAGAAAACCTCTTTCAGCACAGGAGCTGGTCCAGCGAGAGCAGAAAAAGAACCAGGTACCTTGAAGAATTACCGCAGCACATGCTACAATAAAAAGGTGAAGGAAATAAACTGTGCTCGTCTGCTCAGAACATAACCAAAGACTTCCTAGCAACTCTTATCCAGCCAAAGCAGAGAGCGGCAAAAAGCTACAGGTAGCCGAATGTCCCCACTGACCAGGCATCCTTGAATGCACCCACAGCATTTCCAAACACCCAAAGATGAGGTCATTGCTGGAAAGTGATGGCGACTGGGCAAGAAAAGTGGGCACGGCAAAAAAAGGCACTTGCTCTGATACTGGCTGACATGTCATGTTTCTGCAGTAACTATGGTCCCCTCAGGGACTCAGTGCCACAGCTCGTCTGCCCGTGATGTCTGGGGACCAGCTGCTGTGAGACTCGGGTGAGCTGGTCCTGCTGCAGATGGTCAGATCGAACTCCTGGGTGGAGGCTGAGGATGCTTCAGAGAAGAGACGGAGTTGCCCTCTTGCCTCACCTCTGTCCAAACTGCACACCACCAAGCAGCTGAGGCTTTACAAGGGTTCTCTCCTGTCTCACCGAAGGCACCTGGCAGGCAGAACTCTCTGGAGACAGTAACCAGCCAGAACCAGGCCTTCTGATAGCAGCAAATCAGGCAATTAAAAACAAGGCAACAAAATGCCAATAAGCCAGCCAACATTGTATGGTCTGTCTCACAGGGAAACTGCTTGAATCAAATAACCCCCAGGCCTTAACATTCTGGCAGATGCAAAGTATTTACAGTGCTACTACCACGTGTCATCGCTTGTTGGCTGGTATGTATGATCTCATCAAGAAAATCTCATCTTCCCAAGAGAACCAAACAATTTCATCCAAGAGGATGTAATTATGGTAGAACGCACAATAGTTTGCAACTACTTGCTCTTGGGATAATAGAAAATACTTCCCAGCAACTGAGGGTGTCTTGTTTTCATCAACCACATAACTCTTTCCATTAACATCTTCTCTTTCACTGCCCAGTACCTGCCATGTATTAGCATTTTGCAGAATGCAAACCTTGTACAACCAAGTTCAGTTGTTTATAGTAGGGTGTGAAAAAGCATGTGGCACACAAAGAATCTTCCTTGCAACACAGTCATAATAATTCTTGATACTTACCCCAGATATTGCTCACAAGAGCACTGTTCTTGGTTAACTGAATGAAGTTGCACTCTGTGATTAGCTTTTTTACCAGAACAAGAAAGCTGAATAGCAGTCTGTCTGCAGCCTTCTCCTCCTCCTCTTCAGTTATCTAATAAAAGCAGCAAGAAAGATGCTCATGAGAACCTGAAGACAGAGCTTGTTTACACTACTAGATAAATTTGAGATCAACCCTGCAAAGAAACGGAAGACTGACTTGTACCCAGTTCCCAAAACAGACAGACAAGAAGCAGCTCCGCTAAAGCATTTCCTCTGGAGACTGAACCTCTGCAAGAGATTGTTATTAGAATCATTCTTCTTGTTTTTTATACAGATGTTACCATAACAAACCGTTAGTTTTCTAGATGCAAGAAATTACACACAATGTATATCATTAATGTCTATACACGTATTTGTGCAGATTAGGTTTTAATTCTTAGAGCCACGATGAGTGCAGATTTGCCTGTGTCACCTGGGAAGCCCCAAGTTGTTATAACACTCTGTGCACTGTGTCTTACCAAATCATCTTCAGGTCCTCACCCTGCCTGCAAACAGCAGGTGGTTTGATACAATTAGTCAGTGCTTTACCTACATGTCACAGCAAGGGGGTGATTACACTGAATTTCTCCTCACTGCAGGTATTTTATTTTCATCTCTCACCAATTTATATACCCTGAGGTTCTTCTCTCTTGTTCAGCATGTTGCACATTAGAAACATACGTGGTCACTCCCCAGGTGCAGTGACTGGGATCCCTTTGGGATTACCACATGCCAAGCAGAATCTGAGGCAGCCTTGTTATTCTGAGTTAATCATGTGCACTGAAAAGATCTTCCATAAAACAAAACTGTGGTCTGAAGTACAGGAAGGGAACACCTTTGAAAGTGAAAGCTGCAGATAACACTGAACAAAGCAGACAGTCACCAGCGACGCACTCTGGGGCTTCCACGCTTGCACAAATCTCTGCAGCTGGCAGACACGTTTCCCAGTTAAACCAATGTTGTCAGTGTGATCGTCAGGCTGTTTTCCAACTAAAGAGATTCTAGCCCATCCCAGTGCTACCTGTGCACCCTGCCATTCTTTCTGATGGTGGTTTTTATAGCTCCACTTTAAACAAAAACCAGAAGTCCCTCCTCCTCTCCTGCCACTGCAGGAAAGACCAGAAGCAGGGAAAGCTACTTCAACATACATCCTGCCACACAATGTCAACTCACCAAGTCATACAGGTAAAAAACAAATGCCTGAGACTCAAGGGCTGTCTCAAGGACCCCTTCCACCTACAGAGATCTTGACGGAAACTGGGGCAAGGAGCAATATGTCTGCTGGTTATACAGTATGGCTGCAAGTTCAGGCCAGGTGGCTTTGCAAAGTTCCTTTGCCCCCTGTGCTGTGACACATGACCTCAAATTTGGGCTTACAGACAAAAAATGTGGTTCTAGGTCAGTGAGGTCCCCTTCAGAACAAATGTGTATTTTACGCATTTCCTTGGTCCCAAACAGTAGGTCCAGCTGCTAAACATCTCCTACAATTCTTCCCTTCTTCAATTTTGTTAATTCTCTTAATTCTCTTTCCCCAAGCCTCATACATGGGAAAAATTACTTACGTGTTCAAATTTCACTGGGTTGATTTCTTTTTCAATCAAGGTGAGGACAGCTTCAAGCCGCCGTTCGAACATTACTCCCTCCACTTCAACAAACAAACCACATGCCTGGGCAGCCAACCTCCTGTGTGAGCTCTGCCAACAGAAAGAATAACACCCCTTGTTACTTCTTGATAATCAAATCTTGCAGCTCCCATGTGCAGGAGCTTGTAGCAACCCTTACTTTTGCCTGTAGCAACAGCATTTTAAGACAGGCTGGTTTTCAGAGTACTGTTGAAAAAGGAGTTGCTGGCAGCTAGGGACAAAAGCATCTGGCAGCACAAGTTATCCTCAGAAACACACCCTAAAACTGAATGTTAAAAGGTATTTTCCAGCCCAGGTAACAGCTGCAATGCTCCGGGAGCTACTCTGCACTCTTTGATTCTTCACAGCACAACAGACATCTCGCAGCTATAAACCAGAACTCAACATACTAGAGATGAAAAGGATGAAGTGCTGAAGAACACCTACTCCTCTTGTGTAGCGAAACAGAAGCCAAGTGCAGTTGTAGAATAACTAAACGCCCAGGCACCCAGATCAAAATAGGAGACATGTAAGACTAGGTTTGCATGAAACAAGTCTGAGCTAAGGGCAGCACAAAAAGCCAATTATTGGGACCAGAAGAGTTTTAAGGAATTTGCTCAAACCTTTAATCTGAGCAAAGACTACACTTGGTGAAATACTTGACCCAGAAGAGAAACTGTTAGAAAGTAGCACCATGCAGCTGGGAAGTCTGTAGATTGACCTACATCAGCAGCAGTTCCATACATTTGTGCAGCTATACAAAGCTATATAATTTCTTCCTCTTCTTACTAGCAACAGCTATGGTGCTGAGTACAGCATTTAACTGAATCGACCAATCCACTTGACCTGGTATTAGTAATCTCTCAATTGCCTTAGCCTTACTTGGCCCTCAAACAAAGTCCAGACCTGGTCAGTGAAAAGACCACAGAATACCTTCTTGCTGGGAAACCACTCTGTGACCAGCGAAAACATCAGATCCTGCTTTTCACTGCTTATCTTACTGAGGAGAGATTTACACGTCAAAGCCGCCATCTTTTTGCATTTGGCAGAGTCATCATTTATCATCATCATACAAAGGGAGAGAAAAAACAGCCCGCAGTATTTGTGGAGTAGATCCTAGAAAGAAACAACCATTAGTCAACTGCACATCCCCAAGGAGCTTTTGGCATTTAAAGGGGAAAAGAGGGGGATTTGTTGCACCACATAGAGGAACGTCAGCCCTGAGAGGGGTCCACATCAAGGCAGGTGAACTGAAACAAGGGGGTGACCAGTTGTTGTTGTAGTACACGAGGAGTGTTCAGTAGCCCCAGCCCTGCTCTGCCTCTGACTTACAGAATCATACAATGTTGTGAGTTGGAAGGGACCCACAAGGATCATCGAGTCCAACTCCTGTCCCTGCATATGACAACCCCACAGTTCACACCATGTGTCTGAGGGAGTTGTCCAGTCTCTTCTTGAACACTGTCAGGCTTGGGGCTGTGACACCTCCCTGGGGAGCCTGTTCCAGTGCTGCACCACCCTCTGAGGGAAGAACCTTTTCCTAATGTCCAACCTGAACCTCCCCTGGCACATCTTCCTGACACTCCCTCAGGTTCTGTCATTGGTCACTAAAGACAAGACTTCGGGAGCATCAAACCTTGAAGGGTGTTTTCATGCCCAGCTCCCACTGAAACAGGCTTAAGTCCGTCAGCACTGCAGCAGTCAGTCCAAAGGTCCTTCTCTCAGAGACAGCAGCTCTTTGCTGATTTACAGAGTTGCCAGGAGCCAAGCTGAGATACTAAATCTAATCAGGCAGTGGTGAACCACAGTTTACTGTGCAGAATTTCTCTTCCTTCCTTCCAACGTCTTGCTTGGCTGCACTTCTCTTAGTCTCCTGAATGCTCAGTCAAGCTCCAGCTGCAGAGCTTCAAGGCAGCTTAGAATTTTGTGTATGTTATCCTGCACAGATGCACAGTTATTTTTTCCGCTTTCATTTCGATCCACCCTTCTCCAAGTCAGGCCAACAAAACAGATATCGTACATCACACACCAGTTCAGTCAATAATATTTCTCATGAATCCTGAAAAACCCCCACAATGAGAAAACTCTAGACTTCACTTGCTATTCTGAAAATGCTGCTACTGCAATCTGCAGTAACTGCTTGAGACTTGGAACACCAAGGGGTGCTCGTTACCTGTGGGAACATGTCGAGGAGGTACGCGATCATCTCCAGCGCAGATTCCCTTCCAGTTTCATACTCATACCTGTGAGGAAATGATTAACAGTTAAGGCTGGGTTAATACACTAGAAAGTTGCTAACAATTTACAAAACCAGTCAATGCCAGAAACATACAATGGCAGGGATCTTTCTACAACAGCTACCAGCCCTGGTCTGGTACTTAGGAGAAGAGAAGCAGCGGGCCCATCACCTCCACCTCTCAGAGAACAGGCACAGGGAGACAAACAGGCAAAAAACAGCCCCAGTCAACTTGAGTCAGCACAGCCACACTGTGCTACAGTGCTGGGGAACATGGTAAACAAGTGTCACCTTGAGCAAGAGAGGGGACATGCTCAGAAGGAGGTTTCAGGCACACCGCTCCTGCTGAAATGCTGCAGTTGATCTCAACTGTGCCTGCAGCTGCAGGTGAGACCATTGCCATGGGACAGGAGTCATATAAATGCACCTTGTTGTATTCTTTCTGGTTTTCCAGTTAGCCTGGTTCACAACGAGTGTAGCTGGTTAACCACTAAGCAAACAACAGAACCTTTGCTTACAAAGAGATAAATAACAACAAAACCAGCTGTAAAACAGAGAAGAGAAAAAAGACTTGCTTTATCAAACAGCCCGTCTCTGAATAAAGGAAGTGTTTTAGAGGTAGGAAAATCAAGACTTCAGCCACATCCTCTGATCCTCATAAACCGCCCTTTGACACACAAGATGGCCACTAAAGTCATATTTAAGCAAAAAAGTTCTGTTCTAACCGATGTCAGGAATATAAACTCACTCCAGTTGTGCGAGTATGAAATCCAAATTGGGTTTCAGCTTGTCACCAAGGGGGTAGTCCAGAATATATTTTAAGTAAATCTAGAAAGAAAAAAACCCCAACAACACAGAGAGGAGTTACATGAAACACTCAAGAAAGCTTGTAAAAAGGTTATGAATAAAATTAAGTGATGGAGCAGCAAGTTTACGAGAACCAGCCTTCTCATCCCAATCCTATTACACAAGGGGCCAACAACTGCTCCCAAGCTCTGTGCCTGGAACAAGATCTGCAGGTGCTGGACAACTGCCAGATCAGCCTTTAGAATATTACCGTGATTTGTGCAGGTTTCTGTTAAGAGAGATCATGCAACCTGCAAAATTCATCCTGTAACTGTGGACATGCACTATTTTGTTACGCACAGCTCCTGCTGAATCTGTATCCCAGTGCTTGAAACAAAGCAAACAATCCTGCCATTTGGTTGCTTTTAGCTTGGAAAGAATGAGGAAGTAGTGGGAAGGAATCCTGGATTTGTGGAAATTTCTGCTGGGATTCAGAAAAGGGCAAGGCTCTTAAGTTACATGAGCCTAAAATCCTCTGAAGGAGGAACCATGCCACTGTTACCGAGCAGGTCTCTGAAGGTACGGCATGGCAGGCAGTCTGTGATTCTGCTGTGCGCCAGGCACGAGAACTAATCCCAGCCAGATAACAAGGGGAACAAGGATTATTAAGAAGGGGAAATGGGGTTAGGGATTCAGCAGGGCTAAGGCACAAGTCCGTGAAAGGTGAGATGGCCACACTGAGCCCTCTAGGCTGTCAGAGAGCTTTAAGTGAAGTAAGATGAGAGACTTTTCATTCCACCCACCTGCCTGCACTGGACTCGCACCGGCTCACTCTGACCCGTGATGGCCAGCTGGGCAACCTTCTGCAGCACGTCATCAATTTCAGGGACAATCAGTTTCCTGGATAAAATAGCCTAAAAATGCAGAAAGCACAGCTGCAGTTATGTCGTTTTGCTTTCACCATGTGAGATGCAGTACTATAACCTGGGACTACACTGGTCTCAGGTGGTACATTAACAATGACCTTTTCACCTGTTCAAACATAGCCAGAGCAACTTAAAAAAAACCAAATAACAAAACAAATCAACAACAAAACAAACAAACAAGCAACAAAACCCAGAAACAAACAAAAAAAAGGGGTGGCTTACAAATCCATTTCTATTTCTTTTGAATGACAGAATACCTGGTCTAATGATTAGGGATGTTGATTCTTCAGCAAAAACATCCTCAGATTCAAATACATCCTCATGTGCATGTGTATAAAACAACCTCCCGAACAATTTTAAAGAGTCACTACAAGTCAAACAGGAGAGCTTTGCTGCTTTTCCCCCACCTATAACAGAGAGCCTTAACAGCATTCTGTGGCCTGTTCCTGATGTGAGATTGTACAGCCTTCCACCAGGCGGCAGAATCACCACCATTCCAGTGGCTCACAGAATCCATATGCCCGTGTCACAGGAATACCTTGAGAAGGCCAAAGGCAGTGGCTTGGCGTGATGAATCATAAATGTCCTCTTCAGCAAAGCCAAGCAACACTTGGAGCTGTTTGCTTGTTATCTGGCTCTTTGCGTTCTTGACAAGTATTGTTACACACTACAAAATAAAATTGCACATTGTTCGTACACATGGAGTGCCATAAAATACAAGCCCACACAAAAGCCTGACTCTGTTTATACCACTTAGGTTTGAAAAGACAAACTGCTACTCTGAAACATGCAGCTAACACTGCTCTCACCACATTCTGCTTTCAGTTGGCAATTTTGAGCACAAACAAATACACAAATTCAGACTGGTCCTTGAAATGAGTGGGGATGCTCACAGACATGACTCATGATACAGAAACGCAGCCAGGAAGAGGTAAAAATGCTTCTGGCACTGGCATTCCACATGAGTTACTCTAACTTTCCCTTATGATTATGAAGCTTAATTAATCCAGCAATGTGTTTAGAAGACAGCTACAGAAAGACACTGCACACTGTAAGTGCAGTTATTGCTACTATTAATTGCCCCCTTCCCTTGTCTTACTCCAGCTGCCAGGGTTTACTCCAATTAAACATGTTATTATAAAAGCAAGCTATCCAAGTACAAAACCGATGCCTCTCAAAAGACAGGGTGATAACATGATACTATTATAAGGAAGAAAGAAAGCAAATATGCTTCTATAAAAACACTTCTTCAGATCCAAGCTGTGCATTTATTGGGGGTAACTTAAGTTTGCACCTGGGAAAGAATCAACAAGGCCACATTTCCCTCACTACATTGTGATCTCCAGACTGCCTCTCCAAGGACAGCTGCAGAAGAGATCTGCAGTTGGAAGGGTCTCATTCTACAAAGGTAATCCTAAAGTAGGAAAGAGCAGAGCTGGGTCTGACTTACTTTGAAACAGCTCACAACCAGGTGGAAATTCTGGCCTTTGGCTATTCCTGTCTTGGCAAATTCTTTCAGCAAGAGGAAAAGCTGCTTGATCAGTGGCTCCAGATTTGTACTGATAGAAGGCAAAGGGAACTTTAAAATCCATACCAAGGACTGCAGAGCACCAGTTATCACCTGTAAGAAAGAGCCAAAGGACAGCAAGTGGGTACAGTGACACTGAGAGAACACTTTCCTCACTCTCTTACAGACATGGTCAGGCCATCTGCAACTGTGGTAAAAGCCAACTAGCTAACAAAATCAATCTCTTTCAAACCATTCATGTAATGGCAATGCAAAGGGTTTCGCAGCTCTAAAAGCACTATCTGCCACTCCCCAACTCTCTAACTTTGATTTTACTAGGTAAAAACATTAACACAGTGCCAATTCAGCAAGATGACAGGAACTCTTTCTGAAGCCGAGATGCCTTCAAGGCACAGAAGCAGCTCTGCCGAGAACCCAGGTCACCTGAAAGCCCTCCCCCAGATATCTGATAGTGTATGAGGCATGCCTTCCATTCCCAGGAAACTCAAGGTTTAACAGCTTCCCTCCTAGGCTCACTCCAATGCAAAGCTGCCCAAAAAGGAGGCTGCTGGTAATAATGACATTAGAGTTGGATCAAAACAAACCACAGTTGTGATGACACTGCTCCCAGCAGCCATAGGACCTCATGAACCTCCTCATAGATAGCCTAGAAAGTCTTTGTATCAACATGCTCCAAGAGAACTTGTCCATACTTGAACCTGCAGCACATGGGGCAGAGCATTAAGCCCTCCAACAGCCACAATCCTTCCTCCCGCTTGGGACATCATGTCCTCAAACAACCTAATTGCACACCTATGAAATCAGGTTTGAACACTGGATGGCTTTCTCTTCTTTTGCAGATCAACTGCCAGATGATATTTGTGGGTAGGACCCTTCTTAGTAGAACAGACAGAACAGACAGACTCCAGCTCAGAGCTGTACCTTGACATCCATAGATTTCAGGCAGTCTATAAGCAGCTGAACAAAAGGATCCAACATTTCCAAAGCATGTTCCTCAGAAGAATTTACTTTGGACCTCTTCAGGCTCATGTGCAGAAGCTGGCGTAGAAAACACAGGACACTCATCTCAATGTCAGGCAAGGACTCAAATAAGTCAAGGAAGGTCCCACATTGTTTCAGATTATAGTAAAATTTATGCCATAGCCCATTCAAATATCTGCAACAGGCTGAGCACTTTTTACAGTTCTCTAAGAGGCATCCTTGGAGTTACATGCAAAATAAAATTAAGGCTAGGGACTCTGTTGTAAGTACAATATATCCAAAATACCATACTCTTAACAAAAATTTTGATTGCAAAGCTTGGTATCTGAGGAGATCCTTACCCGAAGTCCTGAATCAACCAAGATGTATGTGTTAGTCCTGCTGCTGACACATGCCTTCTGGCCTCCTCTCGTGGGAGTGGGCTGGAGCAGCAGGCAGCTCTCTGGTTGCAGCCGAGGATCTGGAGGAGGTGCAACTTTTTTTCTGAAAAGCAGGGTATGGCAAAGGAGGATACTCAGATTTCAACCCTCTCCCAAACAAGCTTGCTGTTGGGAGTGAAGAGACCTGGACTGAGCTCAGCTGCTCCCCACACAGCAAGCAAAAGCAAGTCACAGCCAGAGCACAACGAAATAAAGACAACTTGAGAGCAGCATTACAGATGGGGCTCTCAGACTGGAGAACAATATCACTATTATGAAGATAACAAATGCACACTTATCTGCATAACATTCCCTCTTTTTTCTTCTCAGTGGGCAGATCAACCTTGGTAGTTCCTTCAAGCAAATTACGTCCTGCCACTGCCCACTGCACTTCATTTACAGATACATACTTGAATTTCTGATGGCTTATGAAACTACTCCAGGAAGTCTGCAGACAGCTGTCAGATCCTAGAACAAGTCAGCCTACCTAACATAGGAGATGCAAGACATCCAGGCCCAGCTCTGAGCAGTGACACCACCAGATGGAGAGGAAACCTGATGTTTCTCCCTGGCTTCTGCACTAAAGTGATAAAGTGACAGCCCACAGTCTCTCTTGTTCCTGACCCCATGAAAACATCCAGGATCCCAAACACATCTTACATGGCAGTTAGTAGCTTGCTTCTAAACACTGCCCGTTGTCCATTCATCCAAACACTAAAATGCACATACCAGCTTACCAGATGGTGAAAAAGCCTTACTGAAGGCCCTGAGCACTTGCAAGAGTAGATTCACATGAATTCTCTAAGTGCTCACTCCCATTTCCAAACTTTCTTTTTGCCCTCTGACTGCCCAAATAATTCACTTACATTGAAAGCAAAAGGCAAATGAAAGCAAAGGAACCTCTCATACATTTGATTGGTTGGTTTTGAGAGCTGCCATTTCTGGAAACAAACCTCCCAATCGATTACAGACTGTCTGGATAACACCCTGGAACTCACTTGGCCTTCTCAGTGAGCAGAGGCAAGTTTTCACTGATAAGACCATGACTGAGGAGGAGGAGGGATTCTGCATTCATGTCAGAATTGAAGATCAGCCCTGCCATGATGTGACGCAGCGCCTCATGCACCTTCCGGACTATCTTCAGGCTTGTGGTGCTCTCCAGAACCTGCAAAAGCACAACCATGAGAGCCAGGAGGGCAACGATCTGCTATCTGTATTCAGAAATCATGGGAAAAGCCAGAGCAATTCCTCCTTCATCACATAGTGCTGCAAGTCCCCAGCTCCCTACGTGAACAGCATCACATTGCCTCAGCTCTGCCCCAGTGTCCCTCCCTTTCTCTCCAGCCAGTTCATGTATTGCCACCAGGACACTCTGGAGCTCATGAGCAAACCAGGGCTCCATTTCTGCATCAGCTTCCACCCTACTCAAAAAACTGCATCTCTGAAAAAGCAATTATTGCACGTGGACAGACCCTGAATACATTTTGGTGACATTTCCTCCATGCACAAGTGTGCTGGTTTGACTGAAAATGGGTTAATTTTCTTCATGCACTTAGAAACCTTTATTTTTCATAGCTACCACGGTCAATATTTGGACTTGGTTGAGAACAAGAGATAACACCCTAGCACAGAGCTAATGTTTTTAATTGCCCTGGTCTGAGAGCTAAGGAGATTCTGAGTGCTCTGCCCACAGCTGTGAGACATTGAGGAAGGGAAGCACGGATGGGGCAGAGCTTGACTGACATTCAGACTGATCAATGAGAGTATTCCATCCCGTTAGCGTCATGCTTCAGACTTAAGTCAAGAGCTTCTGGGTCACTGTCTCTCTCTCCCTCTCCCTGGGGTGCAGCTGGGGGAGTTTTGTTTGGGATGTTTAATCTGGCCTTTTGCCATTTTGCAGAGGTCTCTAGGCTTTTCTGCCTTTTTTCCTTTTTTTTTTTCCCTCTCTTTTGGATCGGCTGTTCAGGACTGGGGTATCGCTTCCTGAGACTGGCTGCTTAGTGTGGACAGAGTTCATGGGGAATAGCATTGAGTATCGTTTATTTTATATTCTATTTCTATTTTACATATATATATTTACTAGTAGTGTATTAGTATTTTGTTATTTTATTAAACTGTGTTTATCTCAATCCAAGTTTCTCCCCTTTTGATTCTCTCCCCTACTGGGGGGGCGGGGGGGGAGGGGGAAGAGGAGGGGGTAAGTGAGCAGCTATTGTGTTTGTATTGATAGCTCAGGTTAAACCACAACAAGAGA
The DNA here is from genome assembly GCF_036013445.1 of Caloenas nicobarica. NCBI lineage: Eukaryota > Metazoa > Chordata > Aves > Columbiformes > Columbidae > Caloenas > Caloenas nicobarica. The sequence goes on from NC_088245.1 coordinate 43,962,572, forward strand.
TCAAATCACAGAGTGGCCTTGTAGGACTTTGGAGCTCCAGAGGAAACAAGTGTTAGCAGAGGGAGAGGGCGTGGAGAACTCTCAGTTTCCTCTCTAGCAGGGGTTGAAAGCTTCCCAGAATGCCTTTCCCTGCCCTGGACATCGACAGTAAAAATCTCATTTTATTAGCTGGGTGCATACTAGTTTTCAAAAGAAAAACGGAAAGCCAAAGTAGGATTATGTAGGTAATTTCACGGTAGCCACCTGGAGGCACTAAAGTTTCTTTTAGACTATACAGAACTGAGAGTGCTTAGAACTGAGACAGACTGTGGCTGACTTTTCTTACCTCTTTCAGTGGCAGAATGAGTTTTGTCACCTGGCCCTTTCCTATGAACTTCCCAAGAATTTCATAGGAATCGTAACTCTTGCTCTTACGTGCTTCCATGACCTTGGAGATAATTCCCTTCACTTCTTTCTCTTCAGCTATATTCCCAAACAACTCTTGGTTGAAAATCTTTGGAAATGAGGCAAGAGAAGTGAATGAGAGGAGCAGAAAAGCAGAGTCAGGTTCCTCCAGCAGCAGCAGAACAACACTATCCCCAGTCACAGAAAAAAAATTCTCCAGGTTTCCCACAAATCACGTCTACCTTTCCTTTGTCAACATAAAACACTCCAGTCTAAGCACACCAGATGAGGACGCTGTTCTCACACCCCTCCGTCGTGTTGTGATTCAGGGAGTGAGACTGCAGGCAGACCACGACATCCAAATATACCCTGTCTGGGTGGCCAGCTGAGCTCCTGGGCTCCATGGACTGCACTGACTAGATGTCTGTTGACTTGCTCAGCCATTTAGAGTACATGGGAATATTGTTAGTTATCTCAGTCCTTAACCCATTCCCTCTCAGGATGTGGGGCTCAGGATATAGTCCCAGAGATACTCCACCACTCTACAAGGACTCTGCTGATGCCTCAGTAGAAAGCAGTCTCCCTGCTTTGCAGTACACACACAAGCAGCCCTGTTTACCACCAAGTCCAAGACAATCTATGCAAAACCTTCCCAGAACCTGCCCCAGACACTCGATGATGCTCTTTTCTTCAGTCTTGTATAGCTTTTACCTCAATCAGGATATCTAAGCAGGGGTCCAAATCACCAGCACTGAGCCTGGTAGTAAGGCCCTTCAGTAACAGGTTCACAGTGAAAGTGAGCACATGGAGCTAGAGAAAAAGAGAACAGATCATGTTTCCCAACCCCTCATAGACCTCTTCAACAATACTGCATGGGGAGATTCCCATAGCAGAGATACCACAACTCACACACTGCACTTGAGCTCTTATTATAGGGGAGGGGAAAAAAAAAAAAAAAAAAAAAAAAAAAAAAAAATATCACTGGGAGAAGGAGAATCCAGGTACTGGCAGCAGGAAGAGGACCCCTGTCCCTCTACATACTGCCAGGAGGGCTGGAATCTCCTCTTTCCCCAGTGCTCTTACTGGTATTTTTAGGCTGTATGGGTTGGCACTTTCACTGTCACAGCAGCTAGAAGCTTATGCTATTCCGCTGCGGTAATTCACATAGAAAATTTTTCTTAACCCCAGCCACTGTGGAAAGAGGAAAGATGGCTCTGGATCTAGGAAGCAAGACTTCACCTAGCTTCACCACATACTGTCTGTGCAGCCTCTGTGCCAACTCACCTCAGATGATGCTTGACCCTAATGACCTTACTAGAAAGATTTCTACCAATCTTATTAGAACCAGAAATTCATGCTTCACCTTTATGCCTCAACTCTTCAACGGGCAAAATGGAGATCCTCTCTTCTTCCCTGCTTAGACTCTTTAAGTTCTTTGGGTACAGACCCTCATTTAACACTTTGCAGAACAAAGACTGATGTAGGCACTAGCAATAGTATTTAGTTATACCAAGCTATTCTACCAGTGCAAAACAATTTCAGTACCAACTTCCTTTGGATTCTCCTCCTAATGCATCAAAAAAAACCCTACAGAGAGCAGAAGAGGAAGAATTTTAGCATTACCTGGTACCCATGGACAAGAGTGGACTTCATTTCTTTTAAGATGTACAGAAGGTACTGCACTCCCAACACTTCCATGATTTTAGTGAGGGTGTTACGGGCGATGTCCCGGATTTCCTGAAATCTGTTCCTCAGAAATGTGCAGACTTTCAGCAGAATGCTGGAAACAGACAGACAGTTTAGTTCACCTCCAAACACAGCAGAACTAATAACACTGCTTTTCACATCCAGAGCTGTACCCAAAGCCAGCCTTGCAGAAAGGCTTTATGTCATACACACACCTACTGTCCTTCAAGACTTTTTACCGACTGTCCTTTCTTTCTGTACATTATTCTTTCCCCAGCTCTGACATGGCTGCCTCTGCACCTCGCTTCACATCTCCGCTCTTATTTCAGGATTTACCAAGTTCCTTTCAAACTTAGTATACAGAAGTCGAATGCTGACAGAAGGGCATGTCACTAGGAAAACGAGTTTCCAAAAAAAGTATTTAAGGACTGTTAAGATGCCCCTCTTGGATTTAGCCTTGTCCTAACCACAGCCTGAGAAAGGTGCCTGCACTCATTTCCAGCACAATGAACAACATTTACGGAGCTCCAACAGGATTTACCTTGGCAGGTTGGCTTCCATCACCTCTTGGGGAAGACACTGCATCATCCTGACCATTGCAAAAGCTAATGGAATGCGAACTACCTCATCATCATTCACGACGTTAGATTTCACAAGCTTGTGTTCCTCGTCTCTTTTTACCTTTTTAAGAGAGAAAGACACAATGCACTTTCAACTTAGATAAACAAATTCTGCTTTTTCTCAACAAGCCCTAGAAGAGGCCAACAAGGCAAGATGCTACCATCTGCTGACTACAGGAAAAACCCAGACAGCTAAAGGACAAGTAAGACAAACCCCAGTAGCTTCAATCAGAAGCTACGCTGGGTGCTCACAAGGGGCTGGGAACTTTCCAACAGGCTGCACAAAGTGAATCATTTCACTTGCATTGTCCAAACCAGTTCTCAGCAGGGAAGTAAAGACATCACACCCACACTGAGAAGAGGGGCTGTCAGTAATCTCTGTGACAAAACAAAGGGGATAAAGCCTCTTTTGTACTTTCAGCTGGCCTCTCTCCAGTTGTGTCTATATGTTTTTTGTGCGCTGCTTTTCCACTGGCCTCTGAAGTAGCACCTCAAGCTTCATAGTAGCAGTATAGGCCTGCAAAACACCTTTCCCATGCCAACTCCTCACCTTTGCAACAATACACCTGTGCAATTTAGGCAAGATGTTGACTGTAACTGTATCTTGAATGTGTTTGATCAGACACTCCAGCTCTTCTTTATTTCGGGGTAAGAAAGAAACAGGTTTGGTCACTTGCTCAGCATCTTCAGATGTCTCAGCTGCTTGCTCAGGTTCTGCTGGCACCTCAAGCGGATTCTTTCCTTTCTTTTCCTCAACAACCTCCTCTTCCCCTTCACTCTGCTCCAGCTCCATGGCTTCTTCAGCCTCCACCACTGGCTTAAGGTCCACAGCAGCAGCTTCTGTCAAGCAGTTGTCAAAAGCACAGGTTAATATAGAAGGCCACAAAAATCAAGCCCTTAGAAGAGACTCTTGTGATGGCTTCATTCTACACAAAGCTCCTCCTACCTATTATCAGTGACAGCAAAAAATCAGTAAGGATCAGTGTTGGTTTACTGCACAGGGAAGCTCTGGCATGCTGGTTTCTGATAATCACCCCCCAGGACCAGGCTTAAAGCAAGGACTAGGTTACTCTTCAGCTGAATTTTGGTTAAGCAAAGATCAATGTGCATGAACCTTCAAGAACTGCCATTCACTTACATTTGAGAACTTCACAAGGCAAGAGGTAGTGACAAGCACAGCTGTGAGATCTCCTCCTCCTTCCTCAGAATATCCCAAAGGCCACAATATAGGTAACCACAATGGTGAAGAAGCCAAAGACATCACATCTTCCAAGGCCAGGCTGGATGGAGCTCTGAACAACATGATCTAGTTGAAGATGTCTCTGCTCATTGCAGGGAGGGTGGACTAAACGAGCTTTGAAGGTCCCTTCTAACCCAAACTATTCTATGATTCCCATGAAATGGCAGGAGAAGCAAGGCAAGGATGTACAGCACTCTTCTCAGGCTGCAGATAACCATGAGAGCAGCCAATATCAAGGACAAAAAACTCAGATGTATCAGCAGCCACATGAGTGGGTGCAGACCTTGGAGAACCCCCCAGATCCATCCAGCCTGGGATGGAGAGGTAATGTGGAGATGGTTCCCCTCACCTCACTTTGTCAACACACAGGAGGACAGTCTGCATTGCTCCTGAGAAGGTGAGTCAAAACTAACTTCCAATATGCACATTTTAAAAAGCTGGGAGTAGCTGACCTCAAGAGTGAAGCACGAAATTCCAATTAGCTGCACTTTGAGTATTTAGAAGTAGCATTTCTACAATCAGGAGCAGGAAGCTCACCTTGGCTGTCAATGGTCACAAGCTGCTTTTCAAGCGTTTCATGGTCAAAGTGAAAGGCTTCCAGCACCATCTCTAACAAGCTGCGTAAGGGAAACATGAAGAGAGATCAGTCCTCTGCACAAAAAGGAGCGGCTGCATGGACCAATACAACAGAAAATCTTAAAAGTGCTTTTTGGAAAACTTCAGACTCAGTGACACTACAGCAAAAGGAGGTTTACCCTGAAATAAAAACTCGTTGCTTTTCAGCTAGATGCATTCTGTGACCTGGCTCACTGTGAAACCTCCCATGCAGTGATGCTGGAGCAATGTAGGTGTCCCAGGAGCAAGGACAGTGTGACAGAAGCAGAAGCTGCTAATCCTGGCATGCACTCAGTGAGACACAGCTTGAGAAAGTCATGACCTGTTATTCCTTCGCAGCTGCAGCCTGCAAGGCCTGTGCACTTTCACTTGCATAAGCCCAGCTCAAAGTTGGCAGTCTCTCATCCCAGGGAAGAGGCTAAAATCCATGCGATGCTCCTTAGGGGCACTGAATTTTGCCTTAGCAGTCTTTGGAGAAACCTGGAGCGGCATTGCTCACAGTACCCACCTGACTCCCAGCTTTGGACTGATCTGTCCTGTTTGCAGGACATGGATGAAATGCTTTAAGTGGTACAGGTACGCTGACCACGAGAGATGTCGGCAGACAGCTCCAATAAGTTCAACCGAGGCTGTAACCATATTTTCATGCTGCCCAAAAGATAGAAATACAGTTGCTGTTAGCATTCATAATGAACATGTATCTAAAGCCTATTTTACTCAAAGCAACGAGACCCAGAAGAAATAATGTCTGTCTAGTGGGGATGCTTGGTATTCATCTCTTTCAGATCTCCTGATCACCAGCTACAAAAATAAAGTAAAATAAATCACAGCTCACCAAGCAGATCTCCAGACCCATTTCCTCCAAATATTTCTGCACACATTTAACTTTTCTCATATAACTAAATCTATGGGCTCACTTGTGTGAAGAACTAAAAACCAGTTGAGATATCTAACCACAGACACATGACACACTGCAGGGCTATGCTGATAAACTAGAAATACACATCATTAACCCATTTCTGATGTGAAATAAAATGTATTGGTTTCTTCACCAAGGTTTCAATCAATGCACTTTACCTCTCATTGGTTAAAAAGCAACTGCAGTCACTCTACTGGTGAGCACAGCCTGTGTGGCTGCAGGTGCTGGGTCCTGTGCCTAGGCTCTAATTGTTTCAGCTTCAGAAGAATGTTTCTGACAGTACGTGAATTAGGCATTTGCTTCATCCAACATAAGCAGCTCTGCTGTTTTTCTGATTGTACGCAAGGAACTACAAAAGTGTGAAGCCTTGCTTTTTCAAGTCACAAGTAGATAGTATATGCACATTGACATTACAAGTAATTTCACTGCATATATTTTCAATAAAATGTATAGGAAGTGACTAACAAAATATCACCCTTCAAACTTTGATTACAAAGCTGCTAATGATTTCAGGGGGTTTTTTAGCCAATTCCTGCAGTTCCCCCACAACTCCAGAGAAAACAGTATTTATTCCCACCTGAATTACTAGGCACAGCCTGTGTTTCTCACCACAGACATTCTGCTCTCAAGCAGTGACTAATCTCACAACTCAACAGGAAGAGAGAAATTTGGAGGCAGAGGGAAAAAAATAACCACCTGATTACAAAAAATGCAAACAAATATAACCCCAAGTAAAAAATACAAACAAAAAACCTCCAAACCCTGAACAGTTAAGAGATCCACTTTCACGAACCAGGACAGGTTCAGCAGATATAGGATTAGGCCCAGATTGCATCTGGACCTTCCAAGTCCTCCTTCTGCCACCAAAAGCAGCACAGCACTCTTGTCTGAAAGAAGAACACTCACTCCACAAACCTATCAGCCTTTTAAAGTGGTTAGTCTTTTATGGAGAATGGTATATCACAAAGACAAAAATATTCAAATGTATGCACTCAATTTAAAAGCTTACCTTAAGCATTTTTTCATCAAAAATGGCAGTGGTAGCATAAGGCATGATGTAGTTCTGCAGAGATTTAGAAGACAGCACAAGTGTTTTTTCAGTGAGCTGCTTAGCCAGTTTCCTCAGAGCTCGTGCCCTCCTGTGGATCTGAGCCAAACATGAGACAGGGAGTGAGTTGGTGCTCAAGTCACAGCTCGCGCGAGGGAGCACATACATTCTGGAGTTCTGAAAATGCCTGTTTTAAGTAATGACAAACATATTACAGTAATTTCCCAAGGACAGGCCATGCCCCTTTCCTTCAGCTTCTAGGCTTTCACTAAACTTTTGTCTCAATAAATATTCCAACACAATGGGATATTTCACTGTGAATTCACAATCATAAGACTATGCCATCTTCAGGTATCAGTCAAGGGAGGCAGCTGATACAAGATGAGAAGCCCTGATAAAATTAGAAGGAAAATAATGTAGACTCTACATAAAACCACAGATATAGCAAAGGCACTCTCTGACTGCATCTATGAAAGCAGGAGAAAGGCTGTATTTTCATACTGCAAGAAAAAACAGGAGACCAGGCTTTGTGCAACATTTATATTAAAAAGGTCTGTGAATGAAAAGGGGCTGCAGAACCTGCAGGCAGAGAGTAGCAGGGAACAGGCTAGAAAAAACAAAAGGACCTGTTCCCTGCCTGTGTCAGAGGAATCCTCATGACGCTGTTGCTGACTGTGGGCTGGGTCACACACAGGTTGTAATGTGGAGTTGCCTGCTCAAGATCATGAACAATCACTTAAAATGAAAGTAATTACTTTAGGTATTTTTAAATAATAATTTTTAGATTATTTTTGATAAATTAGGAAGAGGTAAAAACAGTGCTCCTAAAGCATAAACCAAATAAATTTCTGGATAGAAATATGACTTTGATTCACAATCACCCATGTGACGATGCCCGCATCTTTTTCTTTTACCAATATCTAGTGACACAGATAGCACATAGAAAGACAGTGCACAGATAGAAAGATAGTGCACAGATGCTTTGGAAAACGTTACCGCACAGAAAAACGCTTCTGGTCTGGGAGGGAGAGAGAGGCACTAGGGAATGCCTGTTGCCTTTTACCTGCATGTGTTTCATGTTCTCAAAGAAGTCCATGTCGGGATCATGGCAGTTGGTCAACTGGACCAAATCCTGGAATTCAGGATTTGCTGGGAACGTTTGAATGAGGCAGGAAAGCAATGATGTGTACTCCTGTTGGATGCTCTGCAAACAGCAAGAGGTGAACGTTAAGTATCTCTCAGAGAGGTTGCCACACACCCCTCAGAACAGCAATGCTGCCATTTACAAGTCAACAAGTCCTATTCTTTGGTAACAGCAAATATAGCTGTATTTAGGACTGCAGATAAATTAAAGTCTGCCCTCCAAAGCATGAGCTACAGCTAAGAAAAGCTGAACAATGGCAAAGAAACACAAGACAGCTGAGTTCTATGATTTTTTACATTTTTATAGGATTTCAAATGAAGGGTAAGTTTACAGTGGGTACCTGCACTTCTTAACCCAGCAAGAGACTCAGAGAACTCATCCATAAAATGTCTCATATACCTTGGTGAAGACAGCTGGAGATGCGCAATCACATAGCTCTGCCTTACCTCAGTCTTACTCTTCAGCCCCCTTCTCACAGACTCCAGGAGAGTGTGCTGGATTAGCTCCTTGTAGTCATTCTCTGTGTGGTCGATTTCTGCCAGTTGATGGATCAAACTGGTCAAGCAAAGGCTTGCATTGTCACTGAGAGCCATATCCCCCAGCTGAGGGGATGAAGAAATTGTACCATGTGAGTATGGGTAGGACACCTTTTTCTCCCCAAAAGACTGGACTGAACAGTACCACAGAACACAACAGAACAAAGCCTGTAGAGACCCAGTAACCCTTGAGAGCCTCCCTGTAGAAGTTCTAGTCCTGAATTAATGCCCACCCTTCCCATCTGGAAAAAAATCCTTTTAGATTTACCAGCAGGCCCACACAACCAGAACATGCTGCAAGAAAAAGAAAAGCAGCCTTTCAAGACTGTAATATGCCTTTTATACAGTAAAATTGACCAAACAGTTCCAGGACTCACCTACAGTAAAGCGCACTGTGCTTACTGGGTTTGCCCTTCTGGACACAGAGATGAAGAAGCAAGTGAATAAAACTTAAAAGTAGGTGTTTGTAGGAAGACTCAAATATGATCTCTAAATTTTTCACAGTGTCAAAGAACAGCCAACGGAAATAATTTGGAAACTGGATTCATTACAGACACACGGTGCACAAAGCAAGAGAAGGAACATTCAGCCAACCTGGATCGTATAGAAGCAGTTGTGCATAACAGGTATGAGGAAATCGATATCCACCGCTTGCATGTCCTTGATGCGAGCTGTGATTGACTGGAATGCTGACAGACGTACATCAAAGTCTATATCATCGAGATGCCGTTGATCAAAGGCATTCAGCTAAGAGAGAGCAACAAGTCATTCATGAAAAAGGCCAGAAACATGGCAATACAATGTTTGGGAAAAAAAGCGAGCAAAGAAACTGTGCATACCTTAACAACATCAGTAATATATTTCAGTTCACTGTCCAATTCAGATAAAGTCTAAAAAGAAACATAAAATAAAATAGCTTAACTGTTACAGTTGTTAAAAATTTGAAGAACTCAAGACTTTACCACTAGAGACAAAAAAAAAAAAAAAAATGAAGAAAGCATTAATCTTTCTCCTGTTAGAAGTTTAATAAGAGCCATTCTTCCATAAAGTGGAAGATATGTGTTTTAAGTTCCTAAGTTTCTAAATATCTACACTGAGTGTCTTCTAGGTTTTCCTGCTGAAAAAAAAAATGTTAGTCACTTTAAAGAAGTACAAAACATCCTGGCTGCTCTAAATCTATGAGAGAAGAATACAAATAAAAATCATATTCAGGATGCTGAAATCCATTCTTATTTCATAAAGGTACAGGATTTGTTAGAGATGAATTGTGCTTTATTTGGCTTTTCTTACACAAAAGAACCCTGGTGATGATCAACCAGGCTGTAAGCCAAAACTTTCACAAATCTTCAGGCAGCCCGTTAATTTCTATCATATACAATTCTGTTACTTTCACTTAACAGATGATGTAGATTAAAAAGGTTTTTAAGCTCATGTACAGAGAAGTTAAATACTGCTATTCATTTTGTTCTTGAGCTCTTAGAACAAGTAAAAAAAGCACAGAAAGACACATAAAAATGCAATACCTGAAATACAGAGCACAACTTATGTCGAGACAGTTTGTTTCGGATGACAGAAAAAAGCTTTGCCAGTGGCTTGAGAAAGCTTGTCGGGTTTGAGCAATGCCTCAGCAAGTTCTGCACTGTCTCCAGAATGTCAATCTCTGTACCCTGAAAGAGACAGATAACTGTCAATAAGTACTGAAATCTCAAGAGATTATTTCATTTCCTTGGGAAATATTTCAAGACACAGAGTGAACTTAACAACTTTGCTGTATTTGAGATCACAGATACTGAATAAGAACAACAAATCAGGAGGACACAATGCAATCATCAAATCTCTCAGAAGCACTTACAACCTTTCAGTTAGACACAAGCACGGTGTTAGAGAAGAGTGCCATCATGACGAAGGCTTCTTTTTTGTCTCTTGACTCAAATGACTCAAAGGTCAGGAGAAATAATAGAGCTTTATTTAACCTTAGTATTTATTTAACCTGTGAAACAACCATTAGCAGCACATATACTTGTATGATGTTCCTGAATGGAAATCATATTTGGTCCCATAATGATTCACAGATTTAAAACCCAAGAATCCTCTGTGAACAATTAAATGACCACTTGCAAAGCAGAAGCTACAGGTTGCTGCCTGGCAGTTCTTTCTGCAAACCTAAAATCTCTCATTAAGCAACTGCATGTCTTTTAAGAAAAATGAGACCCGAGCCACGATCCAAGGGTTCAGGCAATCAAGCCGAGTAATCAATAGATTCATTAATTGTAGATGGGACTATGTTTCTGAAAACAAGGTTTGGCAGTGAGGGAAACCCAGACAAAATAGTCTACTAATATCCTCAGTACTTGATTTATTTAACAGTTTACACAACCCTAGGTCATGGAGAGCTCTGCTTCTTGCAAATGTAGCCCATATGATTTGCATGCCTGAAGAATTCAGGATTTTAGGGAAGTTTCAGTTCTGAGATATACTTCTGTACCCACAGATTGATTCCTTAAGAGTGGAAGGAGAACAGAATGGGAGCGGGAGATAAGGGAGCATTTTGAGAGTACTGTATAATGTTTGCCTTTCATCCCACAACAGACCAATGTAGCACTGCCCATTACACAGCACGTACTACATACTCAACCATATGTATTCATATTGCTGGCCAGATGCTGTGGCTTTGGATTTGGGGTACACAAAATCCACAGTGAAGAGCTGCATTTGTTTCAAACGCTGCAAGGAATTCGGTGGATTGACTACAGTGGCAATGGATGTAAAGACTGCATAAAAACTTCTGCAGACCTTCCCCACAAAAAGGGGGAACAGAGTCAGCCTGGGCACTGGCAACCCCACAAAGTATCCAGTGACTTGTACACATCGACGCACAACAGCACAGTGTTCTGAGCTGACTACAAACACGTGAAGACTTGATTACAGGCTAATCATGAGAAATGGCCTACGATCAATAAGACTTGTCTGCATCTTAAACAAATATACTTTATTAAAAGAAAAACGTATGTTTAATGAGGGGGAAGTAATTTCTACCTACCTGCTCCATGTTACTCTGATAAAGGAAAGGGAGGAGAAGGCTCACAAGCACCGAATTCTGACTCTTTTCTTGTATAAATTTGCTGATCCTGCACAATGAGACAAGGTAGTTTACTATTATATATCAGTCCAATCACCGGTACAGAGCAAAGAAGAACTCACTCAGCACTGATGCATTATCACAGGGCTTTGTCAGCCCATCCAGACTAATAGAGCGTAGCCACCAAAATCACAGTATCAGCCCAAGTATTCAGTTCCACATGACCGCAGGCATTTCTGTACCTCTTCTGACCCCCAAGAGGCATTGGTTTTGAGCACCAGCAACCAAAACAGCTAGAATCAATTTCCGAAAACTTTTTGCCTCAATCACTAGCAACTTGCAAGGTCAATGATCCAGGTATTTTCAACTGTTCTAAATTTAAATAGTTTGAGACCTAAAGTTTTTTAATTTGGAACCTATTACGAAAAGCCTCTCTCTTCCTCCCTCCTTCCAACTTTTGAATTGTTTTGAGCTCTAAAGAATCACTTACTTGGAAAGTATACTCAGCTCTTTGCTGACTTGAGCTCTATACTTCTTCTTTTTCACCTTCTCCACATTTAACATTGTTTTGCTGAAGTACTGAAGTATGGCAGGAACATGAGGCAGAACCAGGCGGCAACCAAGGCTGAGGGTCTCTGTAAGGGATACAACAGTTAGCAACATCCAACTCTGTGCTGCAAGAAACAGAAGGGAGATGCAATCCTCTGCAAACAAAGCGGGAAAAGCAGACAATGGAGGTTTCACAAGTGGAATTCAAAATTAACAGGAGCTAAGAATGTGCAGGTCATCTGGCTGCTGGGAAGACATACCAGCACTTGCTGAGACCAAGTCTAACGTGTGTCTGAGCTGGGACCAAAGAAACCACACACAGAGTACAAAAGTTCTCACAGATTTCAGTAACAGCCCCAGCAAGTGTGGGCTTTGCAAAAGGTACCAGGGACACTCCTCAAGGGTAGTACCTGTATTCTAAATGACTGCAGCATTTATAGACATAGTTTTCTTTATTCTACCACTGACCTCTTGTGCAAATCAAAGCTGCCATAACAAGGGCACAGCGATAAGTGCTTTCCTTTTCACTGCCTTGGAGTGTTACAGGTAAAAGATTGCTCTGCAGCATCAAACACAGCACACCAACCTTCCTCTCTACTGCCACTCAAAGGAATCAATGGCAGGTCTTTCTTGTCAGGGAGCACAGACTAAACATCAAAGTGATACATGACCATGTGCATGTGGGGAGTGGGCTTTTATATAAAAGTTGATGTTGCGCTCAGAGTCAAGTCAGCAATGCAGTTCTTGAAGTTATCGTATCAGTCCAAGCTTCACAGACAAAGCACGTCAACAACACAAACGTTTTCCTTCTTCATAAGGAATTTCTCCATGCTTAGCACCCTCACACTCAAATGTAGATCTCACCAGTCATTAGACAAGCAGGACTTCACAGTTCTTGAGGCCAAGACAAATTTGTACACTGACATTTCCATCTCCACTGGGAGGTCTCCTTCCCTGGTGTCCTCAGCCAGCGCAAAGACCACCTCATCAAAATCTAACACCTCCGCCCAAAGCACCCAATAGGCCTCTCATGACGACCATGCAGGCATACCTTCTGTCACGTCTCCAGTGACCATGACAACACAGTCAGTCACGCTCAAACTGGAAACCTGTTCCGTGGGTTCAAAATCTGGGCTGTTGAGAAGGCTATCAGCTATGTCCATCACAAGACTGGATGTGGCCTCAGAGAGATTCTTGGCTGACAGCACAGCAAACACGTTTGTCAGTATATCACACTCTGGGTGATCCGGCTTCTGCTTGGCCAGCAAAGGGAAATACCTGAGAGAAAGATTATAAAAAAAGGTTGGCTGAAAATTTAAGTTCAGAACTTCATAACACTTTTGTACAAAAAGTCACACAAAAAATAATGACTCTTCTCCTTCAAACAAGGAGAAAGTGCAAAAAAAAAAAAAAATCACAGAATGATAGTGTCATGAAAGACAGCATGAATGGAGGCTGAGAGGTCATCGAGTCCCTTTTCCTCCTTCAAGATAGCATCATCTAAACCTAACCCTTTCTCTACAGATGTTTGCCCAAGTCTCCTGTTAGTTTGCTCCTAACCTAATGATCCAATGCCATTTTTTAGAGGTTTGTATATAAGTTCTTCATGCCTACAGATAACATGTCTTAAAACAGACACTGGATACTTTAGCAAAGGAAAAGCAGTGAGTCTGTGAAAGAGGCAAAAATGACCCAAGACAACCGAGTTAGAATTTCTTATTGTGTCTGCCTCAAAAAAAAGCTCTCTTACAATTTTCAAGATCAGAACCTCAGTCACAGATTCTATGCTGAAACTGTCCACATTCTTTCATAAAATAGAAAAAAATAGGGAAACAAAAATCATGAATGAAATTATATACTGTAAAACTGACTTCCCACCTCCCAAGACTAAGAAGTCATTGGTCAAGACACAGACATATTCTAACAAGTCAGCCTCCTCCTCACCCATCAGCTGGGTTTGGGCTACATATGTACTTAGTTGTTAATATATGGGAAAAGCAGCCCACTAAAAGTAGAGTAACTGCATAAACTGCAAATCTTCCCAACTGCATTTGGACTGTTATCAAGAGAATAACAGTCTAATGGAAAAGGAAAATATGGGGTTTGACACAATTATTCATTCATAACCTCTTAGTGTGCTGTTCTTCTCTTGAATTTTGTATACTCAGGAGAAGCACTTGTGCTTCTCTGCAAGAGGAACACTTACCTGGGATTCTTACTCCAGGTGTGAATGAGTTTGAGCAGAAAAGTTGGAGAATACTGACTCTCTGAAGCCAATCTGCAGACCTACACAAGATAAAAATCAAATACCAACGCAACATGAGTAGGTAAAGCCACTTAAAAACCTCATCTCTAACAAAGACTTCACTACAATCTATAGTTTACCTTTTTTTAGAAAGTAGTTTCATTGTCATTTTTCCAGCTTCTTCAATATTTGTGGAACAACACTTAGATTATCTTATTCCTATTTATACACTATTTCAGCTACCATTTTGCCCCTCTCTTGAAACTGGCTCCCCATGGAGCCTCACATATGCCACAGAGACCTAGCAACCTCTCCCAGACACACCTACGAGATCTCAAGCGCAACACCCAGGACGCACTCCTCTCACACTTCCTATGCCTTGGCTGCACCATCTGCTCTGTGTTTCCATGGCTCGCTGCTAGAAAAACACCCTCTCTGCTCAGGGAGAGGCTCGAGCACCGCACCACACCCCAGCAATGGGATCTTCCTAAGAGGGTTCTGTGTCTAAAACAACCCCACCTAAGAGTTGCCCAGTGTAAGCCCCACGCAGTAGCTGCTGCTCCTTCACACGACTGGACCCAGGCAAAAGCAACACAGTGCACAGGTCTGGCTCTCTCCTTGCTGCCACTCCGCAACTCAACAGGCTGCACGCAAGTCACACCGCTGGGTTTCCACGCTGACCACAGCTGGATTGTCAGCAGGGCACCGTTAGCAAACACACAGGCAGCTGAGGCTCCAGTGCATTCAGAGGCAATAGCCAGGATGGCTACTGTGTAAAACAGAGTACATGATGTACAATGAAGAGTAAACCGTTACTCCAATCCTGCAGGAACGTTGCTGTGCAGCCTAATGATACTGAGCCTCTGCAGCAAACTCCTGGGGTATGAAGAGCAGCAAGCTCCAGTTCCAAGTACAAGAGGCTTAAAACAATTTTCCCTCTCCATGAGTTTTAAACACCTCAGTTCCACAGCCTTAAAAAAAAGGAAAGCACAAAAGTCAAATGATTCTTCTGCCAAAACCACATCTTCATGGAGCTCACTGGTAGAGACTCCCTCTAGAGGGAGCTTCTAGATCATACTTGCATCCAAGCTCCAAAATCAGCTGTCTTCCTGACATCTATAAGGACAACAGGAATTCTAACTATTTAACAACATTTTTACATCTTGTTCAGATTTACTCAGCGTTTTCAAACACAATGCTTCCTGAAAGCATTAAGTGCTTTGCTGACTTAAAGCCCAAACCACGTGCTTGAACTGCTCTGGGACTGCAGTAAACGCACACTGCCTGGCCCATGTAGCACCCTGGTCTTCAAAAGACTCCATGGACAAACCAGCAACATATAACCCCCTGTTGCTCAGGCCAGTCAAATACAGAGCTACATGCACTGCCTGAAATTACTTTATGCACCGTTTGTCCACGTACATGTACTACACGTATTGTTACTGGTAGATCAGAGAAACAAAGTAGGAGTAAACAAACACAAAGTCTAGAGCAGCAGATCTGGGGTTTCACAGGCCATGCCAGTTGCTCCTGGTGCTCTTTGACGGCTTTTCTGCTGCAAGGAAGTTGGACGTTTGGATACTTCAAAAGCCTCACTGGAAGAGCTCTGTTGAACTCAGCCCATCTTGCTCAGTCACCCTTTGTGTGGAGGCAACTGCCTTTCGAGCAGAGACAACCCACAGCTGGTACAGGCATTCCCTGATAATCTCAGGGCCCAGTGCAACTGACACAACCAGCACAGTTTCATTTTAAATACTGTGTGTTCTCTCACCCTTTCACAATGGTGCATTTTCTCGACTCAGATGACCTGAACCTCTCTGGTGAAGGCCACAATCCTCTGCTTTTTTTCTGTGCTCACACAGGACTCCCAGCAGGCAGGCACAAGAGCTCACAGCCCACAGACAGGTCCTGCTGGGTTCTTCCTTTCCCGCAGCAGCATTTGTTCCTGCAGTCACCTACCACAGGCTCAATAACTGTCACACAGAAAAGTAGCAAAGTGCACCTAAAAGTGACTAGTATCATTTTGCTTCCCTGAAGCATCCAAGGAAGAAGTCTGCTTCTGTGGTTAAAGAACAAAGAAATGGCAGTTGTTTTATTCAGATGAATTTATTTCTACTTTAGCCTGTGACTTGATTATTCCAATACTAATCTGACATGAGCCAAGAATGAGGGTGGTGAAACACTGGCACAGGTTGCCCAGAGAGGTGGTAGATGCCCCATCCCTGGAAACACTCCAGGGCAGGCTGGACGGGGCTCTGAGCAACGTGATCTAGTTGCAGATGTCCCTGCTCATTGCAGGGGGGTTGGACTAGATGACCTTTGAAGGTCCCTTCCAACCCAAACTATTCTATGATTCAAGAAACTAGCCTTGCATAGACACGTCAGAATGCCAGAATCTGTCTGAGGCCGCATCCAATCTTGTGACAGACATAGCTGACATGATGGACTCCAGTGCAGCTGAAGTTCTCTGCATGGTACATGTTACACACAAGCTGCTTGGAAGAACAAGAAATACTAACCTGAGGCCACACCACTGCATGGAAAACTGCATCAATCTCATTCACACTAAAGCTGTAGGTCTCATAATCAGAAAAAAACTCCCCCACAAGCTTGAGTCCAAGACGTCTCAAATTCTTCAGTGGATTAATCAATCTAGGTTGGACCTGTAAAAAGGAAACAAAAACTCCTCCAGTAAGACCTTTGCAGAACAACTATTAACTACTTGCTCTGAAATTAAATACAGCAATTCAATGACCACAGATACAACCTTTGCTCGAACTATCACAATGACGTTCTGTTTTCTCCTGTAAGTTGTTCACAGCAGCAATCTACCTCTCACAGCTGACCTAAATTTTTCTAAGAGGTTCCTTCACCTGCACTGAGTCAGTTACACAGGACTCTTTCAGCTCATGAAAATCCACACTGACAGGTTTGAAATAGCATTTGCCCTTTTTGGACAAAACGCAGAAAGCTACACCACAGTTACATTTCCAGCCCTGACACTTTAAGTAATTCTGTTTTACATAGGAAAGGACCCAAATCAGCTCTTGAAAGCAAATTTGTACTTTGCACACTGAGATCTACTGGGAAGAAAAGAAATCAGCAGACAAGGAGATGGGAGAGGAATAGAGAAGGCAAGGATGTGAATCACCTCCTCCAACAGCACGGGGGGGAGTACAGCATTTGGTTACAGGAGGTTCCCAAGTTGTGCTGAATGTATACTTATGGTGTGCAATCAGCTTCCAGGAAGCAAATGAGCTGCTTGAAGGACCAAAGCAAGCACAAACCAGGCTGCTATTGCTAATGGTGACATCCAAGCAAAATAACTTTTGTCTCCAACTGTTCATAAGAGCAGTCCTCTGAGATCAAGTCTTTAAGAGGGCAAAGAAACTCAATAAGGAACACAATCAGCAGGAAATGGTAAATTAACAACTTGGGTTAAAATAGTCAAGGTTGATGTTTAACTCTCTAGGCAGTATCAGCCTGCAATAAATTACTCTCAAACTCCAAGAATGTCTTCTAATCATTAGACAAGATAAACAGATTTCTCACACTCTTCCTTGAGCTTTTAACATCTCCTGGGGTAATGAAGTGCTAAATTAAGTTCAGACCAATGACTGACTGTCACTCCACACATTACATGATGACAGGATTACCGCAGTAACCCTGGCAAAATGTGACTATCCTAGCAATGAACGAATCAGATTTTAAAAATCCTTTCCCAGTTTGGAACACGTAGGCGCCTGCAATCCATTGCTTAAGTCAGACTATGGGATGCTGCTGTCCTAAGATTTGCTCATCCCCTTCTTAGATGAGGACAGTTAAAGGTTCTCTGAAGCCTGCAGGCAACTATGGGACCTTGGATGGCACCTGACTGCAAGCGCTTGCCTTGTCTGATGGATTGTTTTCAAGGCAATTTCTAACCTCGAATGCTCACAGACAGGTCTTGGCAAGAACACAGGCGCACGGTGACAAAACATTCATTACCGAACACCATTTGCTCAGTCTATCATCGCATAATTCCTTTCAACACACCACTTGCTCAGTCTGTCATCTCATCATTCCTTTCAACACCGCAGTGATGATGACTGTGCAGTTTGCTTGTTTCGCACCAAATACATGATCAGACTCTGCACTGGACCAGACTTGAGCTTTCCTTTTCCTATTTGCGTCAAAGTCTAACAAAGGCACTGGTTTCAAAAAGACAGAAAAGCCTGGCTCAGTGTCACAGTGTTCCAAACAGCTGGCATGAGAACCCCTGAGCTACCTGGGCTAGAGCTCAGGGACCTCTGCGCTGCTCTCCTGGGCACAGGGCAGCAGTAAACCAACATGCCTCATCTTCAGCTGCAGCAAATTTTTAACAGAATATTCTCCTCACCTGACCCTTTCTGCATGTAGAGCCATTGCACAGCAAGGGAAAAAAACACTGGCGGTGCTCTGCAGATACCTGGCTGAGGCCCAAATTGTGACACTGGATTAGCATGACTACTCCTGATGCAGAGCTGAACATGCTTCTAGTGTGCTGAAAGCATGGCTGGTAGCCAAGTTCTCCCTGTGTCCCACGACAGGAGACCATCACTGTAGATAATCACTGCGATCATCCACAATGCTGAGGCCCCCTGGGGTTTAGCAGTGCAACAAAACACCTCAAAGACAAGTTTTGCTCTGAAGTCCTCAGGCAAAGAACTTTAAATCCTCTCCTTCCCCAGCTTAAATGTTTTACCCTTGCAGCCAAGAAATCAAATCTTTAAGGGTAATTTTGACTTCCAGCCATAAGATCTTCTTATGTCCTTAGAACAAGTCATTTAGCTCGCCTTCATGCCCATCTCTCCACAGAGTAGGCAGGTAGCAATGTGCAGAGATCACCTTCAACTCTTCCTTCAGTAACTCAAAACCAAAAATGCAGTCCAAAGCAGCTTTCTAAATACATTAAGTCCACCTACACTGCCTGAGCCCTGTACCACTTTCAGCCAAATATCATTGGCCTCTTATTTTGACAGATACCTAATTGCTAAGCTCCACTCCATGCTGGCATTAAACTTATCTTTACCTGAACCAGTGAAGGTGTGTGTAATTGTGCAAGCTAAGGGGAGGGGGATGGAAAGGAATTTAATTTACATGTTTGTTTGTAAATTGTGTACGTTGTACCTTTTCTCTTTGCTGGAGGATGCAGGATACCACAGCCGTCATGCAGAGCAGAATCTGTAGAATTTCAGGCAGGTACTGATGGATCAAATGTCCCATGTTTTTCAACACAATTTCGAGACCATTGAAGAGGCTATGCTGACGCCCAAGAGGCAGGACTTTAGCTAAATCCAGCTCCGACATACTTCGAAGCACTGCAGTCTGGCAAGGCCCTGTGACAGGCAAAGAGACAACAACTTATCTAGAGAACCACCATGAAGATACTCACTACCGAAAACAATTTTCAATGAAAAATAGTATAATCTGGGCCTAAATTACAGACCCTCGTGTTCAGCTTTCTAAATAAGGAAAGCTCTGGGTCAACATCTCCCTCTGACATGAACATCTCCCACTGCTAGAGTATCAGAGCACTTTACAACTCCTGTTTATTGCCATCATACAAAGGCTAGCCTACGACACCAGCAATTGCTCTTTCCTGGTTTGCTACAGCTTCCTTGCACAAGCCTGGCAAGTCATTCTGGTTTTTTGGCCTTGAACCTGTAAAACAGAGCAATTGTGCTTTCTATGGAAAAGCTCAAGGGACTCCTCATCCTTATCAAAAGTTTATTTCCACCCTTTCATCCTGCCAAAGCACTGTTAGAGAAAAAATAACAAACACAACAGTACTAAGTCTACTTATCCTCCCACATCTTTACAGGTCAGGAAATATCACACGCCCAGGTTCTACGAGCTGTACCTACCATTACTGAATTGCTTCACAGCTTCAAAGAGCAGATCCAAGAACATCCGTATCTCTTCTGGCAGGGAGCCAGCAAGAAATCGCAGAACGATTGACATGCGAGTGCTCGCTGAAGACTTGCCCTGCGTTTTGCTCCCTGTTTTGTTTCTCATTCTGCCGTAGAGAACTCTTCAAGAGCCAAAAAAGATGTTGTATTAGCTTTCAGCAAGCCATCTGTTTCCTAGACTCTTATTCTGAAGGAGAAACTGTGTTTTAAAATATTCTCTAGTGAGAACAAGCTGAGTGCAAGTCCCCTCCTTCAGGATGTCCACAGAATTACTACACATTGCCCAAAAACATCCCAGCGAATTATCAGCTTCTGCTACTACAAGGGAAGCTTTGCTTAGGGCTTCAGGTATAAAACCAGTTATCTGCATGACAACTTATATCACTGTATCTCAATAAAACTAAGTGGCAATACTCAGTGAACCGAAATGTTCCCACAGTCCTCTGTAAGCCTTAGCAGAAATGGTATTTGCCAAAATGCTGTTTTTAAAGAAAACATCATTTGCACAACACATTTCATAAATGTGTTAATAACAAAACCATACAGAACATCACAAACTAGGTCGTCGAACTATACTATTAACCATAGGTTTAACTCAACTGTTTAAAAATGCAGCAGCATTACATCTCTGCTCATGGTACTTTGATGTGAAACTTTTACACCCACACTTCATGACACACCTCATAAGAACAGGGATGAGATCTGGTCGATGCTCCATTTTTACTACTGCAGTCTCCTCAGAAATACTGAAATGGACTATTTCTTCTTTAAAACTCTTGTCCTCCAGTAGCCTTTGCAAGTTCTCCCTGAGAGCAATAAATATTACTCAAGGGCAGGTAGGGTTTGTAAAAATAAACAGACACACACACATGCATATATATCTAATCTATGCTGTATATAAAATATTAAAGAACTATGTTTCTGCCCTTTAATAAAAAATATCAAAGTAACCAGGAAGTTCAAGCTAATTATGTAGGCAAGTACCTCCTAGAAACATTCTGAAGAGATTATTCAACCACAAACTACAGCTTTATGCTGTCACTTTCTCTGGGTAGTTATAAATCATCAATACAAAAGTCATCTTTGAAAGTGATTGAACTACTAAGCACACACTATTCTGGGACAGAATGAAAGTGTTGTCATTTTCCTGTAAAAAAAAAAAAAAAAAAAAAAAGAAATACTGACCAACCTCAAGACCTTGTTTCCTGTTTTAGACAGGGAATATACAGCTGGCTAAAATTAAAATTTATACATATATTTTCAACAAATAAAGAAAAGGTTCTCTCTTTGAGGCAACTGACTCTAAGCAGGCTTCTGATATGACACTGGGCTCATTCACAGATGCTAAAATAAAATGTTTTACCTGTATGGCAGTAGGTGAGGATGCTTGTATGTCATTATACAGTCAAGAGCTATTCTCTGTACATTCTGGTCTTGATGGGACAGCAACTGCAAATAACAAAAGAAAGAAAATTAGTCCCTATCTAGAAGACAGAAGTGCTTACTGAAAATAGTGAAACAACCCAAAGGCTCCAAGCTCAAGTAGGTTTTGGACTGACTTATCAACATGGAAACTGAATGTACATGTTGCCAATATAAAGCCAAGATGCAAATACACAACTGTCATTCATAAAAAGCAGACACAGTTGCTAGTAGTTCATATATACTTTTCCCCTCATCTACATAGGACAGTTATAATATTTGGCTTTTCATAATTGTATTTTGCATCACTGTCAGCTTGTGTTTCCAACCTCCAAAACCAGTTATCAGTTGTGTATCAGGGAAGACTGGATTAAAAAGCAGATTACCCAAACCATCCCAAGACACCCGGATTCTTTCCTGTGACAAACACAAAATACTCATAAGACCTGATGCGCAAAGTCTCTTCACACACTGTTTTGACCTGTACATACCTGTTCAATATTTTCCTAAGAATATAGGCAAGGAAACACATAGACCAACTCTTTTCCTAAGCAAAACTGAAACAGAGTGGATGTTTATTCTCAAATTCGGGGACTACCGAATGGACCTTCCAACTCCCACACCGGGTGCCTGGTGAAACTCAGGGAACTAACGGGTTCGTACCATTTAAAACAGTTCTACAGCCCACTGACCACAGCCTCAGAAAGCACAAACCGGGAACAATTAGAGCAAACCCCAATGATCTGAAAAAATTCACAAATTGGGAACCAACAAAACCCAGTCAAATTAATAAAATACCCTTTAAGGAATGTAGGATGAAGACTTAAAATCCCTTTTCAGAGTCATATTTTTGACAATTCCTTCAGGGAAATCCCTCAAAAGGCATCTTATCAGACTGAATATTCTTCAAGAAGAAATTCTGTTTTCTTTTTTTTTGATGCAAAAAGATCCGCTGTTCACGCTGACCATACTCTTTGTAGACACAACACTGTACAACAAGGACAAATCTCCTCAGGTCTTCCCCAAGCTTGGATTCAAAATCCTCTTCCAGATCTTGCTGTGCAAGTGGAACAGACTCCCTCTACAGCCACTCGGAGCTCCACTTTGCCAAAGACGACTGGTCTGCTGCCAGATCTGTTTGCATGAGCCACTCCTGGCAAACTAAACCAGGTATCTCAAGCAGGTCTTTGCTAAAGGGGCTCATTTCAAGTGAAGCCTGCCAGGAAAAGCCCTCTCAAGGATGGCTCCTTTTTCAGCTGTCATGGCTGTGTTCATAAAATGACAGGTTTCTGCAGTCTCAGACACTGCATTCAAACAAGGATGTTTTTTATTAGCATTAATTCTAAAAGCCAGCATATAGCATCACCTGGGTATATAATGCGTACAACTTGTGCTCCAGATACAATGCACGAGGATTCGAGAATTTAGAGAAAACTTGTAAGTGGGCTATTAGTTGCCTGTAAAACAAAACAAAACAATAATCTTTTAAAATGACCAGAAGAGACAAGCTTGCATTATCATAAACAAATTGTGAACTTTTATTAAAATTTATTAACGAGATATTAAAAAAAAAAACCAAACGGCACAAGAGGTTCCCAAGTATACAGGTCTCCATTTCAGAGACACAGTAAGAGGTATCTTGCTCCCTCTTCTAAGCAGTTCTTCCAGATGTCACTCCACTGCACAGAGAAGGACATTTCCTCAGTAGCACTAGGTGGGTTCAGCTTTTGGTGAGAATGGAATACAAACAGTCAGCATGCAGCTTACTTCTCTCTGCCAGCCCAGTCTGGAACACCAAACGGGTCAATTTACCTCTTTATTCACCTGTCCTTAACTGGTGCCCATTTCACTCCTGTCAATATGATGGCTAGCATTTAGCCACAGACTGTGCCGGACTTATGCTGGGCTGCAAGCACAGATGGGAGTCAGTTCCTCTAGAGGTGGCCTGTGTCACCCCACATCTGCCCCAGCCTCCACTTTGTGGGAGGGGAGGTAGGTGACCAGGATAAGGAAGGTGTGAGATCTCTATCACATGTGGGGCTGGCAGAGGCTGCTCTCATCCAGCTGCCCCCCACAGTAGTTAACACTGAATTCTCCAGACGCTTAGCTGGGCCACCCTCCTCATGGCTGCGCTCAGCCAAAGGTTGAGTAAGACGCCGTCTGGCAACCCCACACCGAATTTGGGGCAGGTCTGGGTCCTCCTGCTGAATCAGCCAGACCTGGTGCAGCCCCACAAGGGCTCCCCTACCACAGCACGGGCCTGACTGCACAGAGTATCCAGGGCAAAGATGAAGGGAGGTCACTCCAGAACTCATTAACACACCTCCTGTAAATCTTTTATGCTTTTATCACTGCTGCCAGGAACTAATGTTTCCACATGGGCATTTTGAGATGGAGGTTGGGAAAAAAAAAAAAAATCTTGGACTGTCACTGTATTTTAATTGCTGCTAATTTGCAGATATAAGTCAGAATCTCTGAATAAAATGAAACACCTATAAAACACCTAGGACTAGATGACAATTCAGGTTACACATCAAATACGCATTGTGTTCCAACATGTAAGGTGACATTTTGAACTTTTATGTCGTTTTAAGTGCCATCCTTTGCAGAGAAAATGGCAAAATACAAGTCTTTGTGATGTATTTGCAATGGTCATTTGACAGAGGTCATCAGGGTAAAGACTCTGATTAGAGAAATCATGGAGAATTCATACAAAGAGTCACTTTCTTCATGTATTCAGCACTGCAAACAGTGTCATTTCAACAGCATGTAGCTTCAGTCTAAAACACCACCACATAAAAATCTTTGTCCCTAAGACCACCAAGACCAAGATCTATTAATATAGCAGGTATGCAACAGCAGAATCCCTGTATTAAAATACCTAAATGAAAAGCTAATTTTTCAAAGTGCTTGGGAATGCCCATGGTTTTAAAAGACCAACAGATACACACAGAGAAGCCAGGGGAATGTAGGTACAATATCCTCCAAATACTTCAGAATACCACATAATTTTTGCTTAAAGTAACACAAACCACAGACTGTCAGCAGGTAATGAGATAATGAAAAAATCTGGGCAGGGTCTTTGGACGTTTAGTACTGTGCAGGCACAATTTCTTACTCTAAAGTGCTTATAATCCACTGAAAAACTATGAAGTGCACGTAAACGAAGAAAAAGGAATATAAATACAAACACGGCTTTCATCTCAACATGAGCTGCTGAATCTGCCTTTCTGTCAAAGCACTAGGAAGGAAAACTAAAAATACTTACTTAGCAGCAGCTCTTCTTGTTTTCTTTTTTGGTAGTCCTATTGTAATTGGTTCCTCTTCTTCCTTTTCTTCTTCCTCCTCCTCCTCCATAGCAACATCATTTACCTCTTCACCAGATATTTCTTTTGCTGCTGCTGCTGCTACTGCTACTGTACCACTAGTTTTCTTTCTAAGATCCTGAGATGGAGCCACTAATGAATCTGCTGGGTAGTACTCATTTCTGCGTTTAAAAAAAAAAAATTAAAGAAAAAGGAAGTAAATAAGAAGCATAGCATTTTTCAGGGTTTCAGGGCAAGAACAACTAAAAACTCCACAATCCACCATTTTCATTATTAACAGCACTGTGTCTTGGGATACTATATAGCTAAAAATTCCCAAAGCAGCAGCATATTTCAGCAAGTATATGCTTCTTTGCCTACAAGTTGCAGAGATATAAGGCAGTGACCAAATACACTAAATGAGACTGGAGGTACCTGATGGAGAGGACAAGAGAAACGTGAATCACTGAATTACCAGAGGTCTGTAAAGAGGTTATGTGGAGGGCATGGGGGTTGTGTTTGCTTGACTGGGCAGGCGAACAGTGAGTATGGCAGTGTGAGAGTGAGGAAACTAAACTACTAAAGTACGGTTCAATTTTTCCAGGAAGGCAAGCAAAACATATTCCTTTTCTACGATTAGAAAGCCTAAAAGAAACAGTCTCCTGCCATAAGATCACATCTACCCCAGGTGTATCATACTATCTGATTTGTGCACACATGCAAGCACACCACTGCTCTCCCTCCAGGGGCAGAAATTGAGTCATCCTCTAACAAAGCCAGTATTTTCCTCCTTCCTGGGAAAAACGTTTTGGTATTCTGTGATTCCAAATTAAAATATATTTTCATTTTTAAAAAGGAACTTTATTTCCACTGAAATCACTCCCTAATGGAGTAATGAGGCTGTGACAGTCGCAAGTCAATAAATGAGAGACTGAGTAGAAGAAATGTACTGCCAGGTTCATTTCAGTCTGCTTCTTGAGCGGTGTTTCCAATAGAATGTGTATTTCAATCAAAAGGTTATCTTAACTGGAAACAGACATCTCATCAGCCATGCAATCAGGAAATAAAAGTCTATAATGGGATAGTCATAACCTTAAAGCTCAGCAACACAATCAAACTAATGTGTCCTCTCAACTGAAAAATAAATCTTACTTGCCTAATAAATCTCAAAAGAAGTGGGGAAAGTTCCCTCGACCTAGGCTCCACTCTGTCTGGAAACTTATCCAGTGCTTTCCACAGTAGAAAACGGAAGTTTGTGTGGTCCAGCCGATCACTGCTATCTGTTCTAGTCCTCAGCTGCTCCAAGAAGACAGTCCCCACCCTTCCTTCTGGTATTTTCTCGCTTTCCATTTCAGCAATGCTTTCCTCCTGTTCATCTAGTTCATTTTGCAGCTCCATTTCTATAGAACAGAAGAAGAAAATCTCTGTGGGTTATTTCATTATTGCCAGTAGCAAGGTATCAGTGCCCCATTATGAAATTAATACTTTTGGTGACAAGTACCTGTTTAGACAACTGTATTTAATGCTGACCTGAAAGACCCACAGTGCTTAGAAAGTATTCTAGGATGTCTTACAGCCCTGACACATCTCAATTAAGCTCAGTTCTCTTGAATAACAGAGAAGTCCAGAAATGGCTGCGTGCTCATGGCTCTACGTGAAATCCTAGATTCCATAAGCCCATAGGCACGCTCAAGAAAGACACCTGTTTGCGGGAATTCCACTGAACCTATAGAGCAGAAAGACGATCAGCCCCATTATACAGGTTTTGTCATTGTTCCCGATCAGTCTGGGCAGAGGAAGCCTTAAGCAGGGACAGAACAGTTGCACAGCTTCCTGCAACCTGCAACTCCCTCCTGCAACACCAGGGCCTCTTCTACCTACTTCTTGGTGTTTAGGACAGAAGGAAACAGTCTTCTCCCAAGCCTCTCCATTCCTGCCCTGAACATGATGCTGGCAGTCAAGAGCCTGGTCCTGACTTCCCCGATCACATGTAAATTTGGAGCACATGAAAACACAGTCATGTCATGCACAATTAGCTGGGTTACCATCATAACAATGTTTAGGAGCTGTAACTTACCAGCATAGGTAGCAGCCCTCTCCAAATGTTCATATAAGACCTTCCAGAACTGTTTATTCTCCATTTCCTTTGCATGAGAACTAACAAAACATAAGACAGCATGAAATTAAAAG
The DNA here is from genome assembly GCF_036013445.1 of Caloenas nicobarica. Taxonomy (NCBI): domain Eukaryota; kingdom Metazoa; phylum Chordata; class Aves; order Columbiformes; family Columbidae; genus Caloenas; species Caloenas nicobarica. The sequence goes on from NC_088245.1 coordinate 43,989,484, forward strand.
GAAAAGAAAAAGCCATGCATCACTAGACAAGCTAACACAATCAGAGGCTTTGATCACTGCTTTAATGTGGGTGTCCGAAGACAGGACATCTGCACGATACAGCTGTAGCTCTTCCTTGCCTTCACTCATGGATCCCAAATGTCAAATGTTGTTAAAATAATCTTCCTGTATCTCCTGACTTCAAATGAACTCAAATTGAGTAAAAATGTTCTCAAGCTTTCCACTGACTTCTGTACAGTCATATCATCTAGAACTAAAGGAAGAATTAGCATGGACATATCTTTTGAAGAGCTGGTTTAATATTTTTTTATTAATTCACTAGCTTGAAGGGGAAAATCCTATCCTTTTAAATCATACAACAGAGGAAAAAAAGCCAAGGAGATAGAGTCAGGCTGAAAGCAGACACTAACTTCAGTATTCAGCTCAGCTGTCACCATGGTAAGTCTTCCCTACTCTTTAGTAGGATTTAGAAGTTTTCCAGTAAGGACAAAAAAGTCAGAGACGGGGAAACTGAGAGGGACTTCTTGCTCCTTTAAGCATTTGTGAAACACTAACGAAATTCTGCTACCTTCGACTCAAAACTCTGGTGCTATTTGACTATATTTGTTGCAAGTTCCCTTTAATTGCAAGAATAAATCAGAAATTAAGTTAAAAATTAAGAGTCTAACAAGCTGTCATTTATTTTGAGAGATCAGATTTGTTTCAGAAGATTTCACATGAAGATTCTGATGTACAAGTCTCTCCAAACCAGACATTTTTACCTCAACTTCTGTTCACAGAACAAAGGAAGGAATTATTCTGCGAGAGAACCGGAAATTGCAGCATCCAACCGCACATACTCACGTTATGAGTTCAATTACAGGATCCCAGAGAGGGCTGAAGTTAATATAAAGCATTCCCAGTAAATATCGAAGAGGCACCTAGAATGACGCACAATATCATCTTGTTGAGATGTAAAAAACAATAGCTAAAGACCAACCAACCTTTTTTCCTCTCGAAGAGGAAACTTTGATCAAATAACTTCTCAGAAGTACTACAAGTAAGCAAAGCAAGGCACACACATCATCATTCCTTGTCTTATAGCTGCATGAGCCCATTTACTGTAAGCTGCACTGAGATCTGGTCACCATACCTACATACCATAAATGTGCAAAAAACAGTTCAGCACAGATGATCTGGATTGCCTGCCCTCCCTCTTGAACTTCAGGGCTGCCACAGCAGCATTAGGGACCTCAGAAAGAGGAAAGTTTGCCCTGAGGAGTCTTCATTGCAGTAGGCCTAGAAGTATGCCCTCTGGACTAGCTCCTAGCTGACCTACATACAGTAGGACTGACCTATAACCCTTCTACACAGCAGCTTACAAGTCAAGCTAAAAAAAAAACCAAAAACAAAAACAGGTACAGTAACAGCCACGAAAACAACCAAAAACACCCTCTCGCCCAACCCATGACCATTTAACTAGTAAAACTGTGATCCTTCCATCATCTAGAAATGGAGGTTCCTTTTAACCCCACAGCAGTGGAGATTCAACAGCCACACGCATACCAGATTTCTACCCTGCAGCAAGATCTAGAAGCTAGGCTCTCCAGTGGCCAAGGGGAGTCCTACCAACGTTCAACCATGCTGAGGGCATGGCAAGGTTGAGATTTTAAATTTGCTCAAGACTAATTTCTCCCTGGAACCATTTGCCTTCCTTTCCATGACACCGAAATCTGATTAATCTTGTTGTGGACCATTTATCTGGATATCATTGTTGCTCTACTAAATATTCAAGAGAACACAGTAGTCTCAAGGACAACAGGAGCTGTGATCCCTACTAACAAGAAAGTTTTCTAAAACCTAATCTAGGAGGTAATTAATTTTTTTTTACAAGCTCTTATTAAAAAGTCTGCAATCCACGTGATGGAATAAGGATGTTATCTTGGACAAAGGAATGTAACAACTGCTTTTTGACAATAGCTACTTACCTCCTGCAAAGATCCACTTGGTATTGTAGACTGTACTATATCATATCTTAGTTTCCTCAAATGGAGAAGTTTCTCTCTGTAATCATTCACTGTTGCTGGCATAAGTTCTGCTTGAAGCAATACAGCAAATACTGGCTGGAGCTCCCCTATGCCATCACCCTGAACAAACATATGACATGCATTTTGTTAAGTCTTTTCTCATTGAAAGGTATTTCAACAAAACTACACAGAGTCCCAGCCATTTTGGATCACAGAACAAAGACAAGGGACCTGTGTTCATTTCCTCCACTTAGGGATGAAAACTCACACATTTGAAAACATCAGGAGGCAGTGGGACAAAGAGAGAAAACTAGAATGTGAAAGCACAAAAGCATAGGACAGACTCTGCCAGTCACATGCTTTGCTTCTGAAAAGTGGAAGAGTTCACGCAAAAATCAAACACAGATGGCTTTGAAATGTTACATGAAAAGTTTTAGCTCTACCTTAATCTGTGCAGAAGGTAGATTCTCGAAATGGTTTAGAATTCGAACGGTCAATAGCCGTACCTGTCCAAGTGGAAACATATCTCAGAGGCAAGAAGGAGAATGCAGGCTACACATGCAGACACATACACACCTACACAGAGGTTAATGTTTTGCACAGGAGGCTGATTTCACTGGGTTCCTCCTAGAGCTGAGAAACAGATGAGCTCCTGTAGTTTGGCAGGCAATTCAAAATGAATTCATTAGGCTTCTGTTCCAACTCACCTCTAGGGAAGAGGCAAGCCTCGCAGGGCTAAAAGTTAACCTCTGTTAACCCACGCCCCACGGCAGCCTCTCAGAAATGGATACAGTCCTAAACAGATACTATGGGAGTAATAGCTTTACACAGTCTCATATTTCTCCTTTCAGCCTTTGTTATTTAACTCAGTTTACTTAAATTACATTGTTAAAATACAAATTATCTTGCATGTACTCAAAAAAAGCAGATTACCTTGGAAACGCCAGTGGAAATATTAGGATGTAACTTCTCAAACAAGTCCATTAGCTTCCCTTGGGAAAGGGGTTCCTGGCACCCACACAATGCCAACCTCGTATAATAGAGATCAGCCAACAGCAACGCAGAGGGATCTGAAGGAAAAGTGCTAAAACAACAGTATTTTATTAGCCTACAGATACCACTGCAACAATACAGATATTCAAAGATAAGGCAGTAGTGACAATATCAGTATTAAGAGAAAATTCCACGACTTCAGACTGTGCTGAATATTGTGCACCAATAGGCCAGTGAAGTTAGACTTCACCAGCACACTGGCTTGCAGTCTCAAAGCCCAATTAATTACCCGCAACAGCCCAAGAGGCACGAGGCTCCTCCTTTGTGCTAATCAGGCCTGTCAAACTGGGGCCAGCAGGCTGGACCCACACACACACACACACAGCTGCAGAAAGCAAACCTGCACAGGTCAGACAAGGGCTGCTGCTATCGCCCAGGTGTCCAGTCAGTGATCAACTTCAACAGAAAATAAATAATCTGGGCTTAGCTGAGACACCAGGAATCCTGTCTGCCCACAGGGAAACTTTCTTCTGCTACCTAACATCCCTTGCACCAAGCAAGTTTCGCACCCCCAGCCCAGAGCTGGCAGAAAATCCCTAGGCTGAAGCTCCCTGATGAGACTTCCTGCTTGATCTGGGCAAGCTGTTTCATCCCCATCATGCCTCAGACATGGACACCGTGATTTCCTAACTGAACAGGAAGTTTTGAAGCTCAAGCCACTCAAGGCTTGGAGATGCTCCAGCCCAACAGTGATAGGAGATGATAAGTTCAGTAGAATTTGCTGGAGAGAGATGAATAGTCTCCCTTAATCCCTCCAGCCACTAAGTTAGCTGTGCTAATTATAAGTAGAAGACAGTCAAAAGAGATAAAATGAGCATACAAAACTTCTTCCCATTGTGGAGCAAGCACACGTGTATGTAAGGACATGGTGGAATCCCAACACTGCCAACAGACTGCAGAAGTTCAGGCTTTTGACACAACTCAGAATGCACCATTCCTGTCACTTTTATCATTATAACGTAATGAAGTTACTAAGTACAGTGCTCCTAGGCAAAATGAGAACCAATGCATTTGACATACTACTCCGCAGCTAAGAAAGCTTCAGTTTGCAGAGAAAATGTAACTGAACAGGCACTACATCTACCTGAACACTAACTACCTGGTTCTCCAAACAAACAGTGCCTACAACAGTTCTACCTCACATAACCACACAAGTGAAGCAACACAATGGCCTAACAGAACAGGCAACCCACAAAGAAGCACAAGGAGCCCCTACATAAAGGCAAAGTCAACACTCTGCTGTGCTAAGGAAAATCATGAAGGATCACAGAACAGGCAGAGTTTACTTACGTCACCAAGCTCTCGACACGCTCCACAGGTAACAAATGGAGTATTTCGGAAGACTCCACCAGACTAAGAAGAGTACTTACAGCTTGGCAGGCCACAAACAGGCTTCCTGGAGCAGAGAAAAAACAAGAACAGCCTGTATATTTACTCAGCTCCCAATGACTTGTGTTTGTATGGTGCTTGCCCACCCTGAAATGGCTGGAGTCACAGAAATAGGGTAACATACGGATCCCAGAACCATCATGTGCATTTTCTAACCATTATCATAACCCATGAAAGAAATGCTCCTCTGGCCATCAAAGTCAGTGCCTACTCCAGCAAGCTGGCATTGAAAAGACATGAGTAGCTCCCAGTTTGCATCTGTTTCCGTCTCACTCATGCACAGAAGGAGCAGAGATGTGGAGCTAAGCACTGTTGCAGGAGTCTCAGCCAGCTCTATGCCACAAACGGCACTCAGAAATGAATAAATGCTGCCCAAATTGATATGACTGCACCAAAAGAGAAGCAAAAATATATACTGATGCTACCACACAGGTGCATATAAACTTGGGCACCTGGACAATGCACTACTGTATGAGATCTTCAAACCCATCCCATGTACTTAAAGACTGAACACTTGTTAGTGAATGGAAGGCAGGTTTGCTGAATTTTGTTACAGCAATCATGTCTCCTTCCTAAACCTCTCAGCCTCCTTTAGGGATAGAGGGTTTCCCAGAAGCACAGGAGAGCCAGTGCCCTTACAGGTAAGAAAGGGGAAGGGCAACTCCCTTCCCATGCCACTCTAAAGTTAGTAATTGCCCTCTCCTTTGTCTCTTCCCAAGCAGAAGAAATACTATTTCTAAACCAGGCATATAGAATAAAAGCGTGTCCCTAGGTGTGTGCTGAATCCTGCTCACCATTAACCTCTGTAAGGAGCTCTTCAAAGAGAGAAGAAGAAACTGCAAGTAATGGCAGGATGAAGCTTTTTGCATCTATAGTGAGTGTATGGGCACAGGTTCCCAAACTGTAATCTGCATACCATTTGGTCATGGCGGGTCACAGAGGGAGCAGAGGGCTTGGGGTGTGCCTGGCACAGGCAGTGAGAGGAGACTGGAGTCATAGTAGACAGTGAAGCAATTGTGGAGATCGTGCAGCTGGAAAGAACGTCACAGGACGAAGGAAGTGTCCAGGAACGGAAGTGTCCAGGAACCCTCGTTTGGGAGGAAGGTGAGGAAAATCAAGTGAAGAAGGATGGGGCAACAGCAGGCAGGAGTGTAGGACTGAGGTTGTATTTGTTTTCTTTTCTCTTATGGGCAAAGGAAGAAATAGCAATGTGGCCCTTGCATACACAGAGCTGGTGCAAGGCTGCTACTGCTACTACTGCCACTAAAGATAAGACCCAAGAAAAGAAAGTTTGGGTATTCTTTTTTTAGAATAAGTCCATTGTCACTAAAATAATCATGACCGCATGCAAACCCTGCAAATAGGACAGAAGAACGGGCTAAATCAAAAAGCACCACACTTGACAAAGACTAGAGAAGGAAAAGCAACAGAGCCAATTGGCCATTTAGGTATGTTAATAAAGGGATTATAAAGGGAAAAACCCAGACTCTAGACAAGACTTTTCTAACCAAGGAATGATGAACACTGAACCTGGGGCATTCCAATACTTGCCTATACTTTGGCACAAGGCCAAATACTTACAATCCCTCTGAGTAACAACTGCCCTATCCAATGCAAGCTGAGCTAAAAGACTTCATTTCTGGCCAGAGAGGGAAGACAATCAGTGACCACCCATGCCTGGAGGAAAGATGTAGCATTTTAGAATTGGTGCTTTCACTTAGGTCAGAGGTGGTAATGTCCCAAACTTTGCAGTATAGATTCAGAACAGTGTAATTTGACCTTGTGAGTCAACGGTCTCTCCCTCACTTGACTGCTTCAGCAGTCTGAATCTGGTTTTCCATTCTGTTTTTTCTCACTTTCTTCTTTTCCTTCCCAATTATCTCTGTTCCCCACTTTGCAGAACATCTGCCACCTCATTATTACTATGAACAGCAAAGGCAGAATCATTTCCCAGGGAGTGTTTTGTCCCAAGCTTTGCTTTTCTACTTTTTCTTGAGCTGGTCAAGAAATTTGGATATAATACTCTTGCTACTCATTTTCATGCTTTGTGTCATCACAAAAACTGCTTTATATATTTCTTACATTTCAACAAAAAGCAAATAAGCAGAAAATAACCATTACTGACCTTTGCAGAGGCTTCCTTTGTCAATGGCTGTGAAGAGAGAGTTTATAAAACTTGTCACATGGTGCAGAATGTTTCCTTTGTCCACTGGTCTGTCCAATATAAATGGGAAGACTTTTAGCATTATGTTACACTGAGACCTACACACCTGTGAAAGCTTTCTTTCACATCTATCTTGTATTAAATTACAGACAGCTCACCCCAAGTCTGAAACCAGCAGCAAACCATTTTTGCTATTTCCAATTCACAATATAAGCTGTAGCATTCATTGCACCTTCTTTCAACTATTACTTCCATATAAGAACATCATAATTATTGAAAAAAACTCTGTCTAGAGAGGACAGTGCTTAAAACACAGAAACTGAAATATGTCATGAAACTGGTATTCTATTCCCGACTTTATTGTTGACTCATAGTGTTTCCACACAGCATTTTTTTGCCTTCTAACCCCAGTTTTCCTAAACTAGGGTTAGTAATTATTTCCCTTCCCTTAGTAAAATTATTTCTGACTGATAGTGATCTAGGCAGTATTACAGAAATACATTACAATAGTACCTTAGAATATCCCTTACCTAATATGTGGCAGTACAACCAAGGCAACCCAAGGCTGTGAAAGGTCAGTGATGTCTTCCTTCTCTGGTAAATGGATTAAAGACAGTACATGATCCAACACTGGTACTTTTGCCTTTTCTCCTTGTCTTTTACTTGTTTGTTGCCTTGTATTAGAGCTAAAAATAAAACCAAACTTTTTTTAGTAGCCCACCATGGCATATCAGAGATTGTTCCTTTTCCTCTCGTGCTATTCCAAACTATGTTTGCTACTTCCAGCAAAAAGGACTTGGACAACCCAAGGGATTTAATGTCCTCCACAGCACCCAATATCATCTAGTTGTGCTGAGGAGCACAAAACACAGCCCACAAGAAATCTCAGGTATTTATTTTGAGTTCAAATAATATTTCTAGAGGGAAAGACACCAGTTCTCAGTTGGATGCCCTCGCAACTAGGGCATGTGGCCTCTAGAAGCACCTGAGAGTCATCTCTGTGATTACTGTTAATAAACTATGATCATGCTGACATAGACTAACAGATGACAAGGTAAAAGTCTGGGGACTTAAAAGGAATCACAAGTTCAGTCCAAATTAACAAGCCTATCTGCGGGCAGAAAGGGTTGACACCATACTGGAACGTATGAACAGGAGTATTTCACGTGCATGGACAGCAATCTTTCCATTCCACCTGGCGCTTGCTTGCAAGACCACAGACGACTGCGTAGGCTCCACCCTTCAAGAAATACAGGAGCTAACAGAAGGACAGCATCAAGAATCGAGGTTTAAGAAACAAAATGTGTGAGATAAACCTCAAGAAATTACAATTATTGGTCCGAAGAAAAAAAATATTTCAGATGTTTCTGATGATCAAAGCCTGATACTTGTAAAAGCTGGATGCAAAGAGTAAGAAATAATCTGCTCTTTATGTTCCCTGCAGATAAGATAAGCAGCAATGGATTTAAACTGCAGCAAAGGAAGTTTAGTTCACACACTGAAGACTGGAAAACAAACAAATAAACAAACAAAACCCAGACACCTGTGTAACCATAAAGACAGCAAAGTACTGGAACAGACTGCCAGGGGCAGCTTGGGAACTTCCAGAATTGGAGTATTTAATAACAATTTGGTCAGATATCTTTCAGGGCTGGTTCAGGACTTGCTATTTCCATCCTCCGTAGGAGATGGGTATGCAACTCTTTGAGATGTCTCCCAGCCCTAACTTCTACCATTGACATTTCAGGAGCCCAAAAAAGTCCCAAGTAAGACCAAGGTCCTCTCAGCTGTAGTAAATGTCAGAGTGACCTAGTGATTCCTGTTGCTAGTTAAATGAGCTGGCAGATGGCTCATGTTATTGATAAGGATGTTCTGAGTCTCTTTGAGGAAAGCAGATGTACCGAAACACAGGAACAGATAAATCGTGGACTGAAGGACAAGAAGATGACCAAGTGGGGGAGATAATAGAAACGTCAGCGAAAGCCAGAAGGACAGTGATTTTCTTCTACAAGGACCCCCGAGTTCAGATAAAGGACAAACTGAGGAAGAGGAGAGCCTTCATCCTGACGACCACCAGCTGGGGAGAGAAGACCCTAACACCAAGACAGAGCATGTGTATCTATTAGTATGAATATGTATTAGTAGGTGGGATAATTCCCAAAAATAGAGAATTGTAATCTCAACGGGGGGATATATAATGACGACTAAAAACTCTGTCAGGTGTGCGTGTAGGTGGAAGCAGATTCCCCCGTGCACCCAGCGCTGCTTTGCTTATCTCTACTACAATAAACTTCTCTTGAGCATAGACTCTGTCTGTGTCAAGTGAGTTTATCTATCACACAGCTATGTACTCTATACCACTGAAAATCCAGAGAGATCAACAGATAAAGAAAACAACGGAAGAAAACCAAATTTAATTCTTTTGACTCAAACTTCTCTTTCCTCAACCTTCACTCTATTAAATAAAAATAGGAAAAAGCCACAGAGTGGATTGCTTTTATTAAAGATAAAACCTTGCATAAAAGGCAATGCAAGCCACTACTCTGCAGGTTAAAGTTTTGAATTATCTGAGCTAGAGTGATTAGAACAATCATTATCAGTAGATTAGCAACGGTCTTTCTGTGCTTGATGGTGGTTACTCCAAATCTTTCCAAAGAGGCTCCAGGGGGAAAGCAACCACTTAGTGGCAACAAAGCCAGCTTTACAACCAGAAGCAGTCAAGCTGTGCCAGCACAGTGCTGTATCGGGATTAATTACATGCCCTTTGGTACCCAGCTGTGCTCTATGGTAAGAGCATAGTAGGGCTGCCAAGAAAGTTCCTGGACAAGACATGTGCACACAGGGAAGAAAGATGGGGCACAGTCGAGGTTTGTAATGAGGAGAGCCTGGACTGCAGCACTCACTACAAAGACTAACTGCCCAAGGACGCAGCACGCACCTTGGTGTAACAAATCCCCACCGCATGCCTACCGCAGCACTTGCTAGTCTTTTTATATCAGTGATAAGCTTTTCAGGGCAGTATCTCTTCTCAAATAATCTCGGAAAGAAGATTGGGATCCTACCGTATCACTTGGTTGCAAATCTGCCAGCAACGTTGCCTTTTACGTAAACCTGGCAAATACTGGGGCGTCACTTTTAGGTAGCTCTGCACTGCCCTCAGGCCTGCAGCCACTGAGACACATCCAGTGTTCATTAAACTTGAGAAGCCTCACCTGACAGATGATTCAGTGAAAATGAGAGGATACTTTTCAAATGCCATTGAACCAGTGGTAGGAGGCTCTGCTTTCACCAGAATGAGTTTAGCCAGAATTGCCATGGCCTCATCCTTTGCGAGGGTATCTGTGCCAGAGAAGCAATGCTCAATGTATTCTAGAAAGCATGGAAGAAAATGCTGAAGGGAGAAAAAAAAAAAAATCAAGGATTGGTAAAGTCTTTAATCATGATAAAATCCAGAAAAAACACATAACACCAGCCACAGAGGAATCCAAACGCTCACAAACAAGCCAGCAAAGCACCAGTCTTATCGGTCCTGGTGCCCCAAGTCACCTACACACAGACATCCTCTTACTCCGGCAGGGACAGTGATTTGATGTAAAAACTCAAGTTTGCCCCGAATCTAGTCTCATCAGGACATTCAAGATCCCTGACTTCACTTTCACCTCCCACTCTGTTTCATTAATTTGATTCCTCCCAGATTACCAGTTCCAGGCCTGACCTACCAGACATCCCCTATTCTTTATTTCCACTGACCTTCTCCAGAACTCCTCTCCATCCCATCCATAACAAGCCCACCCTCTTCATTGCCAACAGACAAGCTTCTTTTTGTAAGCAGAGATACCTATGACCTTCTGCAAATCTGAGTAGCACTACAAAACTTTGACACAATGGTATAAGTAACCTCTCGCTCTTAGCACGTCATGCCGGAAGTTTAAATAAACATGTCAATGCACAAAAAATGCTTCAGCATACACGGCAGGTAAATATACTAGGGACTTCCCAGTTTTCCCTTTGGCAACAAAACAAAACACCAAACCAACCAAAAAAAAACCCCACAAAACCCAACGAAACAAAAACAAACAACCAAAAAACCCCCCCAAAAAAACAAACAAAAGCACAAAAAACCCAAACATAAAACTGCATGAAAGCTTCCACCTACCCTCTCAAATTGCTTCATTGCGAACATTGCTTCGGAGAAGTCCAAAAGAAGGCTCCGTTCAAATCCACTTGCAAATACCTGCAAGATGCAAATCAAAAGTTGACAGGAACACATTAGCAAGAGACATTTCACTGTCAATTCTCCATTACCCATGGGACATTTTTTCCGGCTTATGAATCAACCGTGCTTTGAGCTCTGAGACACCCAGCCTGGCTCTCTGTTCACAGCCAGCAGCACTTGTTAGTCCAGGCACACACAGCAATGCTGCTTCCAGTGACAATTCAGGTACAGAAAAGCGCAGCCTTTTTGACAAACCCTGCTGGATCCAAGCTGTCTCTGTGCAAAGACGGCTTAGGTATCTCTTTAGTGTGATGTGGAAAATGTGAGCTGAAAGTTCTAGGACTGCAGCACAGACACACCAATCAGTAGGAAAAAGCTTAGGCCCAAAAGATCTTTCAACTCAGCATTTTTCCTGTGTAGCGGGCTGCATAAGATTACCACCTTATGGGCATAGCCAACCTCTATGCTTCTGAAAAACCAAGAGCAGTCCTTTGAGATACCCAGGATCAGTGTTCCTCAAAGCCAAGATGTGCAACACCCGGATCTCCCTTTCCCAGACCTTTCAGAAGACAAGAACGGCTTTAAGCCTCCTTCAGTTTAACACAAGCACCACACAAATATTGTCACATGTTTCAAGGACCATATCTCCTGAGCAAAAGTGGACTCTTGCCACATGCAGAACCAATTTCAGTTCAACACAAGCCAACACTGAAGACCAGATGAAATTTGATCTTTTTTAAACAATCACAGCAGCCTTGTTTTGCCATTGTAAATCACGAGACATCTTTTCCTTTGAATATTTTTGTATACACAGTAAGACTATGGTCCACACAGTAAATTGCAAAACTATAATGTACAGTAACAGGAAAACTGAAGAAGCAGACTCCATAGTAGCATCTCCTACCAATCTTTGCACCACTGCTTTTGACAGGACTGTATGCAACTAATCCTGTCAATGCTTCAGGAGAAACAGTAGTACTGAAATATACCCACCTGTGTACTTCCTAAATCAAACTACACTTGCCTGAACCCTGTTCATGAGCCTAAGACATGCTGACTAAATGTCTGGCAGCTTCATGAAAAATGTACCTTTTTCACTAAGTCCAACTTACTGACCTGCTTTATAATTTAAAGCAGAACATGTCCCTTCTTTTCTTCCCTCCTTTCTCTAAAGAGGCTGTAGGTGTTTGAATCAGAGTCTGGTTTTCATGGTAAAGATGTCTGCCACAATGACATTGCTACATTGACAGTGTGTGTGAGGCTGTCAAGGAATCCCAAGACCACAGCAGACATTATTTAAGGCACTGGGCAGCATCTCCCTTGTCTGTGCAAAAAGGCTAACAGGAACCTTATTGTCTACTTCCTAGTCTGAAGTTGAATGTCCTGAAATCAGCCTACTCTAGGGAACTTGAATTCTGGGGTTTCTGCTACAAGCAGCAGTTGTTGTTACCTTCTCAATAGCTTCCTTGGTCAAAGTATCAGGCAAGAAAACATTCTCGGCTAGTAGCAATGCAGAAATGGTCTTCAGCAGGGTCTTGCAGCAAGATGACGAGAGATCTGGTGTTTGCAACATTTTTATTAAAATCTGAAATGAAAGAGAGACGATGTCTGTCTATGAAGATAGTAACTGTCTGGTCTGAATGACCTGGACAGTGCCTGGAGCAGGAGTGCATGGTGTTCTAAGCTTCAGCCGACACAAAAGGATCCCAATAGTTCTGTTAAAGTTTGAAGGCACTAAACTTACATCGGAACCAAATGGTGTCAAATGTATGTGAATTTGGTAGAACTCCTCTACCGTTGATATGGTGTTCTAGGTCTCCACGGTGGCAGTAACTGCAGCTCAGCACAGTCTCTAGCAGAAGCAGCCTAATTTTCCCCTTGCTCATTTAAAGGAGCATTACCGTACAGAGGTAAATTTTCATGGGATTACAGAGATAGCAATACTCCAAATGTATTTTTTCACTCAACTCAAATGGCAAGCCCACTGATGCATCACAAATTTATGAGTGCTTCAGCTGATCACACGTCTCCCATATTCAATTGATACTTCTCTGGCACATCAGGCAAAGTTTGACCTACCTGACAGACGTCTTCAGGCACTGGGACTTTGGATCCATTTGCATGTTCCACTAGGATAAGATAAGCTTGCAGAATCCTTTCTATCTGCTCTGAAGCCATGCAGCAGTTGGCCTTAGTTATTTTCCTCTGCAAGTCTAAGAGTGACTCCTGTTAAAAAAAAAAAAAAAAGGAAAGCAAAATGTCTCAGAGAGATGATCAGACTCCATTCCACTTACTGCTATTTGAAAGGCATTCTAAAGAATCAGCATCTCATCTGCCCAAACTACTGTTGGCTCTCTTGTCCATGTTCAACAAACTAAATCTTGCAGAAACACTATGTGATTCCCTTCATGTAAAATCACACATGCTGGACTCCTTGGACAGAAACACAAATACTCCTAACATGAGGGTCTTCTGAAAGGCCAACACAAGATACACAAAATAGGAAAGAGGAAGAGAAAAAAATACTTGGCCCCAGACCCACAATGGTATGGAAGTACCCAGCTTCCACTGGAATTATCAGAACTTTTATACTTTATGCATCATTATGCTAATGTGGATACTGATAAGTTACTCGTATCATCTACATTATACAGACAATGGAGCTGCTCTGGATCACTCCCATTAGTGTCCCTTTCTGTCCAGAGGATATAAACGCCCATCCTTGATCCTATAGGTTGAATCCAATTTAAAGAGCTATCATAGACTACAAGAATATTCCCTCTGAGAAAGATATCTCACACACATCCACTGGTTCCCAGGGTAAAAAAACAAGCGTCACTAAAAATAAAGGCAATTATGTCACCAGTTTCAAGACTTCATCGCAATTGCAGATGCTGAGCGACTCAGATCCCAAGGATACAAACAATTCTGTAGCTAATAGCAGTCAGGCAATAACTGCTATCATATTGGGTGAGGTAGGAGGAACAGGATGAGATTTTGTGGGAAACTATGGATACCCATAGGGAGGGAGTTTCAAGAAGGAACAAATACAACTATTTACCCATGCTGGAAGGATTACCCTAAAGTTCAGGTGTATCATTTTCTCAGTGTTGCCATTTCACCCATCTGAGGAGCACAACTGACACTGTTGTCCATTGCAGGACGTTTCGATTCCCCTTAGCAAACCTCGGTTGCTGGTAAAAACATCTAAATGTTGATCAGGTAAGTAAAGAAGACTTGCCAGACCCTTGCTCATCATTCCACATCACCGTGACCCAACAGAGCACAGCCCATGGTCACTCAGCAGTGCTGCCTCAAACCTCAGTGTAACCCCCAAGCAGCAACATAGGAACACCCTGACTGATAACACTCTATAATTTTGAGTACTTGGCTCCGAGGCTTAAACTTGGCTTTCCAGGTTCAGCCCAGATCTTTGCTGTAAAGCAAAAAGCTTCCCCTTTAGTGTGATAAAGCGGTTTTGGAACCACCAGTATTCCTAGTTCAGCAATATAAAACAAGCCCAAGCATTCCCACCCCAGCAAGGGGTCCGCGATGTCTGCAAAGGCAGATCCTACAAAGCCCCTTTGCCCAGCCACGGGACTGAGCTCCAAGTCTTGCACACAGCAGTTCCCTTCTCACTCACAGGACAGCCACCAGGGTCACTCTGAACTTAAAATAGAAGAGTGAGATTTTTCCTCTGCACATAACACACTGGTTAATGTTTCCAAAGCAGAAAAAAAACCAGTTCTGGTCCAATAAAACACAAATACTTTTCTTTGTAAATGCACAGTGGATTTTTTGGTCTCTCATGAAGAAAAAAAAAAAAAAAAAAAAAAATCAATGTACCTCTAGGCACTTGAAGACAACGTCAAAATGCTCCCTATGGATATGCAGTACAGCTGATCTGATCATCCGCTCAAAGGCTTCTCCTACAGCTACCCATGGTAGCTCAATTTCTTCTTCAGTAACAGGGCCCAGCTTTAACAGAATTATCTTCAGAGCCTGCACAGGAAAAGAGCACATCATGTCCTTATACTTAGAAAATAAATCCAGCAATCCTAAAATTAGCTAGCGCAATACACTGCTAAAATATTCCAGTGATCTCAATTCTTTCTAGAACAACTGCAGAAAAAAAAAAAAAGGCTATCACTTAAAATCTGAAATATCAGCAAGTAGTACTATTTTAACATATCGGAATACTGCACAGGAATTACTAAAAACAACCTTCCTGTCTCAAAGAGTATTCTTAGAAGGCATTTTTTCGGATCCTGTTAAGCAATGAACAGCATGCTCATCACCAAGGATCCACTGAGTTGAACAGGACAACACTCAGTGGTTTCACTGAGCGCTGCCTAAGGCTCTATTAGAGCAACATTTAAACCAGCAATCTTTTCTTGTCTTTACCGTCTCTGCACAAGAGTGGAACATGTTTCGAACACCCTTGCACATCTCGAAAAGTAGCTGTCCTACACCTTCCACTTTCCCAGGGTGCTCCCCTAAGTCACGGAGCATTAAATTGAAGATCACGTTTTTATCAGAAACCTACAAAAGGTAAGGAGAAAAAGAAAAGTTATCTTCTATTCAGAGCTGCCAGATGGACAGAAGCAATTAAATACCTCCACATCACCACATTACTCTCCTAGTCCTGCCTTCCCACAACAGTTCAAACTCGTTATTTCTGCCACCACACGAGGAAATGGAAAGGAGAAAATGGTCATCTATTCAGTCACTGCAGCCCCCCACCCCAAGATGTACATAGGCCTACTGAGGCCACTGCAGCTGAAATATGTGGGTTTGATCATTCTTACGACTTTACAGCTAAACATGTGTACAAATGCACCATTAAACTAGTCCCAACTGAAACACAAGGATCACTGCACTGGTGCAGAAAGAGATGTGTATCAGCTGAACACAGAATCAAGTCATCCACACTTGGGAATACTGCAAGGACTTCTGGCCAAATAATTTAAAACCCTCAATTTCTCGGGATTTGAAGGTTCAGCAAGTTTTGAAAACAACCAATCAAACAAATGTGCTTTATTAAGGTCTCTCAACTTAGGACAAAAATGAGGATACTCAAGCTTGCTAGCCAGTCTCAGGAATCCTGGCTTTTGTATATTTTGACTAAATAAAACCCAACAATTTCCACTCCCTTTTCTTAATCCATGAAAGGCTGCTCCCTGATCTTGATTGATCTGCTGGGGAACATTATATACTCTGACCTTTAGGAATGCAAAAAGGTTGTCACAAGAATGTCAGTTCTACAAAGGCCTAAAAGCATTAATGCAAAAGCCAGTGAGCAAATGTGCATTTCAAATTATAGCCTCCCTTTTGCAAGATTACCATACCAACCACAAACATTTGGTTTAACTATTCTTAAAACAGAGAGTGCTAAGGCCTCTGTTTGCCACTGCTGATATGAAGTGCATGACATTCTCAGTAAAACACTCACTAAAAATGCTAACTCAGGACATGCTGAATGCCAGTTCAGGCCTTGTTAACCCTTCTTTGGAGAAAACCCAATATTACACATTGAAGCCAAGAGCCACCACAGAATGGAGACAGTGTCAAAGTACAAACACCTCACTTACCTTTCTCAGTAGAAAGACAAAACTTTCAGCAGCAAAGTTTCTGATGTGAAGCTTGTGGTGAGCCAGCAGGGTGCTGTACAGGCTACAAAGACAAAATAATCCACTGTCTTAATGGCAATGCAATAATGGTCATTGATCCATTTTAAAACTTATGTTTTCAGTTTACGTGACTTCCTTCTACAAACACTAAGAATCTGTCCTCCTAGAGAGGGCAAATACCTTCCTCAACTTGATTCCTTCCCACTCTCCCTGGATAAAGAAGAGAGTTTTGCAAAGAAGGTGAAATGAAAATGCCAGGCAAATTGAGCCGCATTTGGGAACACCTCTAAAATCTCTGGATCCGCACAGATTCAACTGCAGCATCAAGATTTTTCAATATATGTACTTGGCAGCAGAAAGTGAAACCAAAGTTGATTTGATAAACCAGATTTATTTTTCCGTTTGAGCCAACAGGCTCTCCTGTGCACTTAAAAGTTTCTAAAGGTACAATTTACAGGGATGATAAATATCTGCAATTCTCTGTTAAGTATGAGTAACAGTTGCAGGTGGCTCAGCACATGTTCAGTGCAGAGCAAGTTTGTGCCTCAGATTCACAGTCAAGCAGATGTTTTTTTCAATATGCTTGACAGCTTTTGCTGGGTTGGGGAGGAAATCTATAACCCCTTGTTTGTTCCACCTATTCCAAACTGAAAATAGGAGGAAGCAACTGGACCCACTGGCTGTGACAAAAAGAAGAGCCCTGTTATCACAGCAATTTAAGACTGAATAAGCAGTCATACTGGGTTAGGCCATGGGTCCACCCAGCCCAGTATTCAATCTACAGCAGCAGCCAGAAGCAGACACCTGGTAAAGGTTTAAAAAGAGGGCAAGCGCTTACAAAAATCAGCCTTCAACCACCTGCAGCTCAGGGACTCCCCAAGACAGAGGTGGCACCTATGCATTTGGTAACTCCCTCCAACTTGGCCAGTTTCCCTTTGAACCTGTGCCAGCCTTCCACAGCATCCTGTGGCAAGGATGGCGTACAAAAGCGTACAAAAGTGTGCATACCTCACCTGCTCTCTCGCTTAACAGACAAGAAGAACGGAAAAACAAAAAGGAGAAAACACTGGGAAAGGAGCAACTAAAGACTCAAAGGAATCCATGCAATGTCATGAGTCTAGGTGGCTACAACTGCGAAAGACAGAAATGATACAACCATGACTGGAGTATCTGATGGATAATTAAGAGACTTGTGTTGAATTTAGACTTGGACACAGGCTTCCAAGACGACTGACAATCCAGCGTCTTTCTGAGCTTTGTTTACCCAGCTGAGGTGGATGCTTCCTCTCCTATCCCCACAGGAGAAAAGGGGACCGTATGCCCAAATCTGCAGGTCAACCCATATCCCTTCTCAGTGGCTCCTGAAAGTCAGTAGGATGTCAAATGAGCGGCATATGATAAGAAGGATCAGAGTCTTTCAGCAGGGAAAGCATGCTGACAAGTACACTGAAGGATTTTGACATGTACTTGTGTGGCATTTACATTTCATACAATCATTTTGGTTGGAAAAGATCTTTATGATGATCAAGTTCAACCATTAACCTTGCACTAAGTCCACCTCCAAACCATGTCCCTAAGAACCTCGTCTATGTGTCTTTTAAGCACCTTCAGGGATGGTGACTTCCCTGGGCAGCCTGTTCCAGTGCCTGACAACCCTTTCAATGAAAACGTTTTTCCTGTTATCCAATCTAAACCTCCCCTGATGCAACTTGAGGCCATTTCCTCTTGTCCTATCACTTGTTACCTGGCAAAAGAGACCGACACCCATCTTGCTACAACGTCCTTTCACGCAGTTGTAGAGAGTGATAAGGTCTCTCCTCAGCCTTCTCTTCTCCAGGCTAATTATTATAACCCCAGTTCCTTCAGCTGATTCTATAGCATCTAATAACTGCTAATCAATACAGATATTAAACACAGCTTTTACCTGTATATGTTGTGTATGTCCTTCACCATCAACCTCCACAAGTACTTGTAGAGATAGGAAAGAGAGGTAAAAGCCCATTCCAGCAGCTCTGTGTCCTGTGTATCCAGTAACTTGGTGATGGCCAGGAAAAAGTCATAAAAGTGAGGATAGAAATCAGCCTGAAGATCTCGAGCCAACTGCACCACTAGACTGTGTTTCAGAAAATACACCTGTGTTAGTGCATTTCAAAAACAAACCAATAAAAACCTAGTCAAACATTGCATAATCCAGTCTTTCCAATCTTTGGAAAGAAAGACTTCTCACTTTTATTTAAATATCATCTATTTGGCAGCTGTGCATGGCAAGAATCTTAAGATTTTTTTTTTTAACCAAGCAGATAACTGTAAAAAAGGAGACATAAATGATTAACAACAAGCAAAGCACATTAATATTCAGTCTGACACTCAGTAAGCACTCAGGCTAATTTGCTTGCTTTGTCATAGTTTTTTTTTTTTAAAGACTTAGAACCATAAAGCTCTATCACAGAAATACAAACACTTTGGGCATCTTATTGCTCGATTTTCCTCAGGTACAATAAAGAAAAAGACAACTCAGTACAGGACTCATGCTTACTTATAATACAAGCAAGGCTCTGACTATGTTTTGTCACCACACACTTACTCTAATAGGGGCTGATAAGCAAGACTGCCTTTGACTTGCAAATGTGTCTTCAAGCTCTGCACAATGGCACTCTGATAGTAGACCAGCTGGTTGAAGGACTGGCATTTGTTGGCCACTTCATTGTAGAATTGCACTGTTTGAAGCACAAAAGAGAAAACTCTGAAAACTACTCCAGTTCCTGGTAAACATGTGGGACATTAATAATAGCTCCCCAGAGCCCAGCCCAAAAACCAGTCAAAAGAAAATCTCCCGTTGGGCTCTGGATGCAGAAGACACATATTTTAACAGTTCGAGGAAAGCAGAAAACATTAAGAAAAATGACATACCAAAATGCTGAGTGAGGTTCAGTTCCCTCCATTTCCGTAGTCCTTCAAAAAAGTAGGTTTCAACCTCCTGTCAAAATAAAGATAAAATAACAGCTACCAACCTTAATTAATTTAGCCTGCAAAGATGAGAGGTTCAAATGAAGAAAACTATCAAGTGCCTTAAATATTTTAAGAATATTTTGAGAAATCTTGATGACTTCATTTCAAAAAGTGTATGGAATGTTATGGAAAATAAGACCTTTCTATATTCAAAACACATTTGAAAATATTTTCTGGTACAGGATTTGTTTACATAATTGCTTTTTAGACCTCTGTTGATGAAGAAGCTGACAAATTCATGTATACTGTGATTAAGTTACAGAAGATGTACCCATCATTAACCAATTGACATGATAAATGCTTTCTGACCACCTGCAAAACAAGAGGGTATTTTTTCATGTTTTAGATCCTTCTGCATGACAAGAGGGAGACAGAAGATTAAGTGATACATTATTTAGAAGCAGAGTGCTTAGTTTATATTTAACTAATAATTAATAGATGTACTGTAAGTAAGAAACTAAACAATTATAACTAACATCCTCAATTATTTTCTAGTGTAGATGTATTGTATGTCAAAATTTTCAAAACTGTAATGCATATGTAGTAATTATGTGAATATAAGCAACGCAAGAGCAACCGGTCTTTGGAGCACTTATGAAGGATGATTCCCAGTGTTCCCCAGCGCTGATAAAATAAAAGAATGCCACTTAGCAGTATAATTGACTCTGCTGTTAAATTTATTTCTCCATTTCATTGACTGGCCAAGATAGCCCACCTAGCACAAAAGCTTTGGGACTTCTTTTGGCACCCTCACAGCTATTGAGTGCAAAGTTCAGAAGAACAATCCAGCAGGCCAGGAAGTAATAACCTGCAAAGCACTATAATCACAATGATGATCTATAGAACACATTTAAATGACCCTTCTTTATGATCTATAAAGACACATTCTCATGCTTTACACACATGCTGAGTATTCCAACTACTCAGCATCCAAAAGTCTTTGCAGGTCTGGACCTGGGATTGCTGATCGTCACAGCAGCGTCTCCCATGCTCAGAAACACAAGGCCACCAGCCACATGGAAGCCAGCAGGGTGACACTGTCAAAGAGCCTCTATGGCAATACTGCAAAGCAGGTCAAAACGTAAAGGGGAACAAAGCATGAAATGAGGCTCCAGGAAATGCAACTCTTGCAGGAGATTCTTTCCAATTTCCTCCTGAATAAATTTCTTAAGTGAACCTTTCATGGAGTGTATCTACTTGTGATGCTGCGTCCAGCTCTGGAGCCGCCAGCACAAGAAAGACATGGACCTGTTGGAGAGGGTCCAGAGGAGGCCACTAAGATGATCAGAGGGCTGGAACACCTCTCCTATGAGGACAGGCTGAGAGAGCTGGTGTTGCTCAGCCTGGAGAAGAGAAGGCTCCAGCAAGACCTTTTTTCAGCCTTTCAGTACTTAAAAGGGCCCTATAAGAAGGATGGGGACAGACTTTTTAAAAGGGCTTGTTATGACAGGACAAAGGGTAATGGTTCTTAACTACAAGAGGAGAGATTCAGGCTGGACATGAGCGAGAAATTTTTTACAATGAGGGTGGTGAAACGCTGGCCCAGGTTGCCCAGAGAGGTGGCAGATGCCCCACCCCTGGAGACATTCCAGGCCAGGCTGGACGGGACTCTCAGCAACCTGATCTAGTTGAAGATGTCCCTGCTCATTGCAGGGGGTTGGACCTTTGAAGGTCCCTTCCAACCCAAACTATTCTGTGATTCTATGCAATTTCAGAAAATGACAATTGCTGTTCTCACCTCAGCGTAGCTTCCAGTTCTGTCAATCCGATGAATAATATCAATATTAACATTGCTTAAGCGCTCCGAAAAGGTAAGAAACTGTAAAACAAAAGGGCAAACATGTTTCTCCCTTAATTCTGAGAATGGCCCTTCTATAAGAAGTCACTCTTAATTGCACCTGCACTGCAAGTAAACACCCCCCTTCTAAAGATGGGCTACCAGAGAGTACCAGCGATCTGTAAGCAGTCCTACCAGAACTTTAAAGCAAAAAAATGCTTAAAATGCCCAGGAGCAGGACCCGCCCTTTCCCCCCTCACTCTGCACCCCACAGGTCTCCACAACACGCTGAGAGATGCAGATAAACCTGACCGGATCTCAACGAGCTGCCTTTCCTGGAACACCGCCCAGGCGAATACCCCCATCGCACGTTATTTTTTAATTAAATTGCGTCAGTTTCCTACACTAAGGCTGTGGCGTCCCTGCTGGGGACACCGGCGGTGCCTCGGTTCACGGAGGTGGCACCGAGCGCCGGGGCGAGGCCGCGCTTCGGGGCGGGGGGCTCGGCCACGACGCCCTCACCGCGGCGCCGAGACCCGGCCCGGCTCCCCGCGGCCCTCACAGCTCGCCCCCCAGCACCTCTCCGGGAGCCGGGCGCTACCACTGAACCAACCCCAGCGACAAAAACCGAAAGACGCGGCCACCCGGGCGGGCGCTCACCCGGTGAGTGTTCCCCGACTTGTGGGCTGAGGACTTGCTCTTCATGGCGGCGGGGAGGCGGCCCGGGCCGAGCGGAGCGGAGCGGCGCGGCCCCACAGCTGCAGCCACACGTGCGGCACTAGGCGCCGGGCGCCGCCATGCCGGGCCGCGGGCTGCCGGGACGAGGAGGCGGGCCCGCCGGCGGAAGGGGCGGGCGGCGCTGCCGGGGCCGCGTGGTCCGTGCTGAGCGGGAGCGGCGGACAGTCGGTCTCTGTGGGAGGGCGGGAGCGGTGTCTGTTCCCATCTTACCTTGGCGGTGAGCGGCAGAGCAGCCCAGCGCCGTCTCTGCGCCCCGGTGTAGCCCGGAGGGCTGGGACGCCCCGGTAGCGGAGAGAGGCCCCGGCGGTGCCTGAGGAGGAGAAATGAGAACCAAGGAGAAAACCTGACGGGGGAGAGCGCAGCATTGCTCTCTCGGCAGAATTTTGTCCAGACCTCAAAAAAAAAAAAAAAAAAAGCTGATCCCCAACAAAGTACACGCACAAGAGCAAATGATTACAGACTGATTGTCATTCGCTGCTGTGCTGTCAGCAGCACCAGGGCCTGTGGGAGCTTCTGCTGCTGGCTGCGGTTGTGGGAGATGGAGGGTGTGTGATTGGGGACGGAAGGACGGGAGGTGACCAGGAGCTGGATGAAGGTTTGGTTTGGGCAGGTGCAGCACGGGCAGCCCAGGGCCACACTCTGCACTGATGCGGCCTCACCTGGAGCACTGTGGGCAGGCCTGGGCGCCACAGCATAGAAAGGATATAAATCTACTGGAGAGCGTCCAGAGGAGCGCCACAAAGTTGGTGAAGGGTTTGGAGAGGAAGCCGTATGAGGAGCGGCTAAAGCCACTTGGTTTGTTCAGCCTGGAGGAGACTGAGGGGAGACCTCCTTGTGGTCTACAGCTTCCTCACAAGGAGAGGAGAAGAGACAGGCGCTGATCTCTTTGGTGACCAAAGATAGGACCAAAGGGAATGGCAGGAAGATGTGCCAGGGGAGGTTAGGGTGGACATGAGGAAAAGGTTCTTCCCCCAGAGGGTGGTGGAGCACTGGAACAGGCTCCCCAGGGAGGTGTCACAGCCCCAGGCCTGACAGCGTTCAAGAAGAGACTGGACAACACCCTCAGACACATGGTGTGAACTGTGGGGTTGTCCTGTGCAGGGACAGGGGTTGGACTTGATGATCCTTGTGGATCCTTTCCAATTCAGGACATTCTATGATTCTGTGACCATTTTGGGTTGCAGCATACAAGGTGTGGGAGTTTGTCCCTCCCTGTCCTGCCTGTTACGGGCAGCTCAAGGCCACTTTCAGGAACCAGGCTTGCAGGTTATTCAGGCAGCAAGACACAAGGCTGGATTTGAGCAAGGCTGAAGTTCACTAGTAGGAGCACGTAGGGACTTGCAACTTCGAACAGACCCAACAGGTTAAACACTGCCAGGTGCACCCAGAAAAGCTGCCCATGGGCAGGCAATAAGCCATTAACAGGATAGCCATCTGGACAGGCAGGGGAGCGTGATTGCTCCAGCACCTGTGAAGTCAGAACTATGGAGACAGCTGTTAGGTGTTAGCTTGCCCTTCTGCGGCTGGAATAGCAAGGGTTTCTGGCATTTGCATTAAGTGGGAAGAGAATGTCTAATTCAAGCACTTGAGTTCAAAAAGGTTGGCTTAAGTGTTTTCAAGCCCAAATATCTCCATGAGAAAGTGCAGCTAAAAGTGTGTGGAGAGGTCTAGATCCACAAAAGAGCTTAGGCACCAATATGCAACTGTTTAAAAGCACAAGTACCTCTCCAGATGTGGTTAGTAAATTCACCTAATATGTCTCCTACATATTGTGAACTTGTGAAAAAGTCCACAAGATCCTTCTTCCGTTATGAATAGCATCTTGTAGAGATGTGGGATTTCCTGGGATGCACACGCTCCAAAATCATCCAAGGGAATGAGTGAAATTCTAACATTCATGGAAAGCAATGGGGAGAATAGCTTAGGTGTGCTCTGCCTGTTGCAGAAGAGGAGTCACCAGCAAAAATAAAATACATTAGAGGAAGTTTTTACTAGGTTACAAATGCTTTTTTGTGTTTGTAAACTTCTCAGAAGAGTGAGACAGGCGAGACCTGCAGCTGCTGATGTTCTTGAGAACCTCTGCCCAAAAGAACTACTGATGGACTGCATTTCAGCCAACACTGAATACAGCACTTGCAGATACATCTGAGTGAGCCTCAGAGTAGTAACTCAGGTTTGATACCAGTATTGCCATTGACAGTAGGTCTGGTGCTTCAGCTGGGAAGGTTCAGTGACCCAGAAAGTCCCTGCCACACCTCTGTATGAGCTACAGCTATGCTAACAATGTCCTTTCTACATATACTCCTCTCTGACTGCAATGCCTTAAGCCTCAGGCCTTATTCTTTTCCAGGAAGAGATGTGGCTCTCCCATCTCTGGGCAGGCCCCAGCTCCAACACCCTGTGATTACCTGGTGGACCCAGCTGTCAGCAAGTCTCCTTCAGAAATCCATGCTAATGGCAAGCAGATGGCCTTCTGAAGAGTGGTGGCTTGTTGGTAGTAATACCTGTAGAGTCATGTGGAGGAAACCATCATAAACCAGCACATGCACGCCTATCAAAGTA
Source organism: Caloenas nicobarica (assembly GCF_036013445.1). Classification (NCBI taxonomy): domain Eukaryota; kingdom Metazoa; phylum Chordata; class Aves; order Columbiformes; family Columbidae; genus Caloenas; species Caloenas nicobarica. The sequence goes on from NC_088245.1 coordinate 44,014,028, forward strand.
TTCACTTATGCAGATCTGATTACTTCAAACACTTGCTGTGGGCTACAACTACCAGTCCCTGACAGTAATCCATCAGCACTTCTGGGGCAGGTCTAAGATTCCTGTGTCTTCATTTCTGGGCATTTTAGTCCTGCTGTGCAAAATCTATTTGCTGGACTCTGCAACAGTCAGAGCCACTCTATGTAAAAGCAAAAGAGGCTTGTCCTCTGGAAATGTGTCTTGCCTTGAGTCAGTGTTACACTTTCAGTTGGTTTGATCTTTTTTATTTTGTTTTGGTGGTGGTTCTTTTGTGTGTGTGGTTATATTTGGGGTTGCTTATCTTTTTTTTGAGTGTGTTTTTTGTTGGTGATGTTTTGTTTTAATGGGTGCTGTCAATTTAGCCTAATAATAGTAATTTGAGTAAAATACCTCAATATTTAACCCAGGATGGCCTCACAGGGCAGAATTCTTCTCATAACCTGCAATGTTTACAATGCACATGTCTGCCTCTGAGCAGTCACTTTAGGCTCCTTTTATATTCACTGCAGATTTAGGCACATTCTTGTACTTGAAACAGCAGTGTTAGAATAAAATGAATCATGCCTAAAAACTGGTAGTCTCAAAGAGTCTAGATGAGCCCGTTATCTGCAGCTGACTCTCTGAATGCTCCCTATGACACAGCTCAATAACTGCATAAATACGCTGTATTCAAATTATTGTGGAGTTGCCCTATTTCCATCATATTTTTGTGTATATTAATCACAAGCACAACACATACTTATGAAGCCTGGATGCCACTGAGTTTCTAACCTAAAGGACATGCTATCTGGTACAGGCCAATGGGCAGCCAGGACAGCCTATTTTTAACCCCAGGATATTTTTGATTACATAGGTACAAAGGTGTAAGGTCAAATTTTCATTTTTTCTACTCTATTCATATGGGCATGGTGGAGATGTGTCAGGAAAAGAGTTCACATAGGCAATTTCACTGTGAGGCGATCTCGCTTTTCAAAATGAAACATAACAGGCAAATAGATTAACAGAAATTGAATTTAGCCAAAAAGCTTCCAAACTCAGATGCCCAAAGGTAGGTTCCTCAATCAATATTAAAGACACTAAATAAGTAACTGGACTTCTGAAGTGGTGAACGTTACCTGCCTTGCTTGTGAACCCAGAAGCCCTTCTCTTTGCCTGTCTCGTGTCACCCGACAGAACAACTTGGGGTGCATGGGCTGGGCACATGTGGCTGGAACCCCACAGCATCACAGGAACTCTCTGAAATCTTCATCGAGGCGGAAGCTGGCATGAGTTTGCAGGCAGGTTATACAAGTGCATTATGTCTTCGGCATGCTCTTTCAACTGAAGCAAGCAGATTTTCTGTTTTGTTTTGTTTTGGTTTTTTGTCTAGAAAGTAAGAAGAGCCCTTTGAAACACAATGGCATATTTTCACTGCCAGTTTCCTCCTCAGCTTCTAGCTGGCATTTTGCCTTGCTTTGCAGTAGAAAAACCCACAAGATTATGTAGGATGTTGTTGAGAGCACTTGCATTTTCAAAAGCAAAGCAGACAAGATACCGGAATCCTGTTCTGCAAACTGGTGGAACTGTTTGGCCACATTTTTTCTAATACGCCTGAAGCACAGAGATTCTGCAAATAATGCAACTCCAGGTCAATGTAGCTATGTCTTGCAGAGAATTACACCTTCCCTTAGGTTTGCAGATCAGAGAGGGCTTTGGACGAGGAGCTGGAATATAGAACCCAGATTTCTGCTGCTATTGGAGCAGAGGGAGGGAAGCATTCATGCCTGAAATATCCTGAATTTGAGGACTTCCCTCAAAGAAAGGGGCTCCAACAACCTGATTAACCCCCTTGAGACATCTAGGCCAGTGGCTCCTCTGTTGCAAGTCAGGGTCCTGTGTCAGAGCTGGAAGAGGTGGGCTGGATTAGCTCCATCTCTAGAAGTAAACTGAGTAGTGCCAGAGCACAGGGATCATCCACACCAATTAATCATCAACACAATCCCTGGCACAATTTTGGTTTATGCCAACTAGTACTATTCCAAGGTTTCTGCCCAGTATGAAGCTGCACGGTTTTTTTTCTTTTTTTTTTTTTGAGATGGGGAGGAAAGTTTTAGAGTTTAATTTGTGTTGGAAAGAAAAAGAGTCTGATTTCTGCACAGACAGGATTTAAACAGATGGCCCTGGGGCAGGAAGGGATTGCAGTGGTGGCCGCTGCTGCTGTTCTTCATCCCATTTCTTTGCCACAGTGGCAGCAGCAGAACTGGCTTCAGCCTGGTTGAAAGCAACAGCAACAGAGTCAGCAGGACACACAGAGGAAGCAGGGGACCTGGAAAAGATGGAGTCTTGTGCCCCAAAAGGGACATGAATTCTATCGTGCATTTCACCCTGCACCACTAGAACATGGGGCATCTGGATTTGCCAGAGACCATCTGGATTTTGGGCTGTCTGTCAGCTGTCTAGGACTACTAAACCTCTGATTACAGTCTAACTCAGATTTCTGACAACTGTCCTGAAATTTGGCTGTCTGGCATGTCCAGGAAGAACATATATAGCCTTTCGCAGTGAATCTGAAATCATGCTCCCAAGTATTTCCTTCCACCCCACCCCAAATCCCTCTTTGTTTGGAAGCTTGAAATGACAGCGTAAGATGACAGAATTGGGGCTCAGGGACCACAATTGTAAGTTTTAAGGTAAAGTTAAACCTTCAAAAAAAGGGAAGATTGAAAATGGTGAAAATCTATTAGAAACAGGTGTAAAAGGCCACTGAGGAAATACGAAATCAATAATCCAAGAGAGCAGTCTCTCACAGTGATCTTGAGAAGCTAATTGTGAGTAGAAAACATGAAATAGAAAGGTGGGGTTAAGGATATTTCCTTTCTCAAATAGTTTCTGCTTTCAAAGTTGCAAAGTCAGTTATGCACGAGATTCAGGGGCAGATAAGGCCAAGCTCAGCATTTTGTTACTGAAAGGAACGGGATGTTCCTGCTATTGAACAGAAGGTAACATACAAAATGATACTATTCTTCATGTCTGCATCCATCTCATTCATACAAGAGAGATCCAAAATTTAGGTACCTAGATTTGAGGGTTTAGCTAATTAATTTGCATTTTTTTTCTTACTTGAAGCTTGAGCTGTCCTAATATCCATGCAGCTCTAACTGTTTTCAGGTTCCAATAGAGACAGTACCTCTGTTAACCATTCCTGGCCTCATAGATCCAAGAGGCATAGTGTACAAAACCTGAAACTCTCAAGAAAAGGTCTAATAATCTCAGCACTACAGAGCCCTTTAGGGAAAAATAACATTTAAACTGATACATACTCTTAAGCTGAGACTGGCATGAAGCAGTCTAATTTTGGTGTGTACTGTTTGATGAAATATTTGTGGGTAGCTTAGAAAAAGGGAAGAACTTATATAACATTGAGAGACAAAGCAGCTCTTCTTGCCACTTCCACTGTGTCATCAGCTGTTGGTACTGGCTGTTAAATCATAGATGTTCGTGAGAAAGTTCAAGCGTTGGTCTATATAAACCAGAAAAACCCCCATGACTAGGTTCTTTGGTTGGTTTTCAAAACTCTATGTTACCTGAAGAAGAAGGATTTGCCCCCTGAATCAGTTCAACTTTCAGACAATATCCCTGGTCATACTGCAGTAGGACTTTTAGGGACACCTCAGGTACATGTTCTTCACTCCTAGCACTGCAGGTTTCTGCTAGACAATGAGTTCCTGTCTGTGAAAAAATCTTACAAGGAGATATAACTGCACTTTGCTTTTGGAGAACAATTCTCTCTGGAGGAAGAGATGCAAAATGTTATCAGTGCTCTACTGCAGAAATATTGATAATGCTAAGGAAAGAAACAGGGCTATCCCTCCTTTCCACAAAATTAAATAAGCTTTTGGACCTTGCCACTTCTAACACTGACTTGTGGGTCTAAATTATTATTGGATCAAATAGAAGCCATTGAAACAACTGATACAACAAATGTACTGAAATAGTAGATCCATGTGCCAAAGGTATCGGGGTGGAGACTGACACTTCAGAAACAGAGGAAACCAAAATGATCATCAACCTCTAAGTGAGGAAAAAGAAGATTCTGAAGCTGGTAAAGTCCTCATTGCTTGTACTGGGCAGCCATGTGCTGCACGGAGGGCTATATTTGACCTGGTGTTCATAGTCAGTGGAAGAAGATGAGTACTTACAGGATACCACATAGATGAGTTAACAGGTGCTCCACCAGTGCCTGCTTTGAAGTGAGATGAAATGAGCCCACTTAAAATGGTCGTCAGATAATGCTAATGTACAGATACAGAGCATCTGCTATGCCAAGAGATGGATTCCCTTAAAAAGAGCTGCAGCGAAAGTGTGTCTCCTTGACTGCCATTTCCACCTCTGTGCTTCCTTGTGCATCATGACATTCACTGAGTTTTCAAATTGCGAGCACTATCACATGGCATTTCCATTATAGGTATTAACCTGACTGTGCGGAAGGTAGGGGAGCTTTATGATACTGGATCTGCACCGTTCTTTTTTGCATCTTCAGAAATGCATGTTAAAGTTATTTTTTCTTCCCCTTTGCATTAGCCCACAATCCATGTTTCCATCAGAAACCCCTCAGTAGCCTATTTGAATGCATGCCAACACCAGATACCAGTACGCTACAGTAATATAGACATTCACTGTCCTGGTGTGTCTGGATTGGTAAAGTCCCCCTCTCATGGAGTGTGGTCATGAAAATCCACACAACGCATGCTCACTCTTCTCCACCCACCACAGATCACCCACTACTCCCCCGCATCCTGCAACAGCCGTAAGACTGTAGTCTGAGAGCCCACAAAAACTACGTTATGTCCCAGCAGCGTACTGGGAGAGAGCAAGGATGCTGGAAGTGTTTCCCTTCTCCAAAAAACCCAGGAATTTGCTATTTGAAACGTCCGGATAACACTGATAGATGCAATGAGACTCATGTTATAGAAGAAAACAGAAGAAACAAACCAAACCAAAGCCAGCAGCTGCAGACAGTTGGACCTGAGGGAAAAATCTCCTTTCTTATCTCTGTTTGGTCATGAGGGGAACTTCGAGGATGTCTGACAAGCAAACCAGTCAAACATATAGAGCTGGTGCACGTATGCATAACTGTCTTCAAACATTTCCAAGCGAGGTATGCGTCTGTGTGATCTCCAGCGTGGGCAGCCTCAACAGAGCACAGAAGAGGGACTGGAGAGGATCACAAAGGCATTTAAGTGAGAGGCAAGGCAGTCAGCTCATAGAGACACTCAAAAAATAAAAGAACAAACCGATTTGCAAATGGCAATCTTGGGGAAATGACTCTTGGGACTGGAGGTCCGAAAAATAAGGGATTTAGGCTGAAGAAATACAGGTGTGAGGAAAAAGAGAAAATTTAATATAAGGGGCTGGGGGATGAAAGGAATGACGGAGCAGAAGAGATTTAGCACTAGGAGTTATGAAGAAGGGTGGGAGGCAGATAACGAGGGAGATGTCAGAACTGATGACAGACACTCCAGAGTATGAATGGAAGAATAAACTACAATAATCAAAAAGAAGAGCTGCTTAGGGCACTGGGTCAGTGGCAGAGAACATTTTTCAGAGTATTTTTGAAGTGCCAAAGTTAGCAGGTTCATTTCCAGAGGCTTCCTCTGTAGATAATGGAAAGAGACAAGCTCCTCCAGGAAGCATATCAAAGCAGCAAAATTTCTTTCTGAAGAGCCTGTCTCTCTCCTTCAGTTAGAGAGGAATCGTAGGAAACCAAGCTGCGTAACCGAAGTACCTTCTCTGTGCACCTAAAGCAAACACATCTCAAAATAACACCAGCTAAAGCATGTGAACAGAGATGGTTTGGATAGCAGGCAATGGAAAAATGGAAAACAACAGAAATAAAATAAGGAAATTCAGAAAAGATCTACTCAGAAAAAAAAAAATCAATTTTTGTTGATCATTCTGGTGACAATTTGACAACTCTTTCTCATACATTAACTGAGAGTAAGCAAACCAGTTGAATTGTAATTCTGTTGATGCAAAATTGAACACCTTAAATAAACAAAAGATCCCAAAGCCATGAGAACGAAGTTCAAGCATGTAACTTATTTATCCTTTTGAGTTAAAGAAGTAAAATCTGCACCACAATTTTATTCCCATACTAATTGTTCTCTTGAGCAAATAATTATGCATGCCACATCTCACTGTGTCGACAGTCCATAAATAAATTTTGAAATTTGTTCTTTTTAATTAAAGAGCAGCATTGTCCAGCAAATACTTTGTAAGATCCAAAGCATTCAGATTTAAATGCTCAGTATTCAAGTCTAACTTAGGTACCTCCTTCAATCCTGAGGCACTGACTATTGATTTTAAAAGGTGTGTTGGTAATATGGGGTTACACAATCTGAAATTTCCTTCTCAAGACCATTAAGCATTCACATTTAAATCATTTTGCTTGCAAATTGCACTCATTCAAATTTCTGTGGAATGCTAAAATAGAAAAAAACAAACCACCAAGGCGGTTTCATTCAAAATGTCAATAGAAACATGATTTGCTGCCCAGAGAGGTTGTGAAGTCTCCTTCTCTAGAGATATCCAAACCCCACCTGGACACATTCCTGTGTGATCTGCTCTGGTGAACCTGCTTTAGTAGATGGGTTGGACTAGATGATCTCCAGAGGTCCCTTCCAACCCCAAACATTCTGTTATGCTGTGATCCTGTGATTTTTATGCATCTCTCCGGATCTTTTCCCCGCTTTGATCTCTTTCTCTGGAAGTCACTCCATCTCTCTTTGTGACCCAAACAAGCTAAGCATGAGAGGACAAGCGCTTCAAGCAGACAAGTTATTACCCTGCAAGACTTCCTATGATTAGAATCTTAAGCAAAGACCTTTGCAAACCGATTTCCCTGTGAATTTAGTACTGGATAGGATGAGGTTTGGAAATGCTACAGATATAGAATTAGGGAGCTATGCTTCTTGAAATGTTTATCTTGTTATGTTTCTGGTGGTATTTTAAGGCATAAGACTTGCAAAGTGCATCACATTCTTGCTGTTGCCCGCAGACAGCACACAGTCCATGCACGAGGGGCTTCTGGACATACCATGCTGTGCTTTGGGTGCTGCAAATCCAACTAGCTGGCAAGAAGTTTCTAACAGTATGCTTGGAAATGTACTCTAGCAATATTGTTGGAAATAAAGAGGTGACAACTGCAGGAAATCTCTGTACAAGAAAATCCCGGTGCTCAAAATACAGGTGCCACATGAATATTTCTAAAGAACTCATCCAAATTTCAAAAGGAATACTGATGATGATACTGCTCTTCTGAATACCCTTGTGGGCTCATTCTGTCATGTCCAAACACTATTCACAGAAGAACTGACAAAAAAAAAAAATAAACAGACAGCTAAGAACATCACTAAATAACACTGTGAAAGAATTCTCTAAGGTAGCATTAAACCAGGGGAAGCAAAGTCAATGATGATGGTAGTCAGGTCACTAGCTATGCTGAGCCCAGCAATTCAAAACAGCAGTGTGTGGACAAGCACAGCAAGCAGGAGAGATTACAGTGGTGCTAAACACCTCGGAAATATAAAATACCGTCAGCAACAAACTTCCATTACACTAAAATCTGAGTAGGCTTTTCAAGACGATAAGTGATGCTGTGCAGGAAGCAGTTGCAATTTTATTAATTTTGCTGGAATCAAAATCTTCCAAAGTAAAAGAAGTGCAATTTGAGTTGAAGCATTGCATTGTGAGAAAAATCAAAGTCTAATTAGGAGTCAATGATTAATTTTGATATATTATTCATAATAATAAAGCTGACCAAAAAGAAATGTAACAGGTAACTCCATGAACAGAGGAGTAAGTGGAACCTGAGTCCCCATAGCTCTGTGTCTTAGTGTTGGTTGGCTTGTATATTTAAGAAGATGAGAAGTTTCGCCTGCAGTTGGGTGTTTTTAAGGTCTTTCTCTCATATGGTTTCACTGTTACCTAACAGAGTTTCAGCTCCTGTTGCAGTCCTCCTTTGAACAAGAACATTTATGGGATCCCTCTTTTTTGCCCATCTGCTGTCATGAAACTGGTAGTGCCTTAATATCTCTGAGGCCTCTGCTGTTCTATAAATTTCGTCAAGGTGTTCAATGGTTATTGGATGGAGGGCAGACACCTTCCACATGCATACATGTATGTATACACACAGAGCATGATCTCACTCCCCTGATTTCCTAAGCAAATCATCCAAACAAAAATAAGCAGAGGTTTTCAAAATTACAAATTTTAACACTGTTCCCAGAAAAAAAAAAAGGCACAAAAATCAGTTTTTTCAGATTTTGTTTCGAAATAGTTTTGTTTGTTTGCTTTTTACCACTGGCCAGCCATTCTCTGGCAGGGTTTCCAAACTGATCCCTGTGTAAGCAGAAGAGAACAGAGCTCAGACTTCCGAATGCAGTCCTCTCCTACACAGGAGCACCACTGAGCATGAACTGCACTTCTGCAAACTCAGCTCAGCTGCTGTAGGTACAGCTGAACCCTACACAGTCTGAAACTGCATGCTCAAGCAAGGAATCAGTGGAAGAGCTCCAAGGCTGCCAGGGCAAATTGCAAAAGGTCTTGCAGCACTGCTGAGCAGTGTTCACTTGGTCTCCGGTGCTCTCCTACCTCACTTTCAGTTGCTTTTGCCCATGCCCACATTTGCCTACAAGCAGGAGAACCCCTCAAAGTGTATTTCCACAACTGAGTTCAGAGAGGTGGGCAGCATGTCTCCATTGTCTCTTGCCTATAGAGGGAAACCCATCCCACCAATCCCCCAGTGCTGTGGTGCATCCACATGAAAAGGAGCAGGGAGAAACTGTCCTTCCAAGCAATACAGACACTTCCAGGAACACCTCACAGCAGTGTCCAGTGGTGGAAATGAGCCCAATACCAGCACAAGGAAGTAACCGTTTGGACCCTATAGGTCAGCCTGGGGTTTGCTTGGGCAGATTCGCAGTGTTTTCAACTTGAGGGTGCTGGAGAGATGTGAATCTTATGCTTCCTGCTATAAAACACCAAATCCCACTGATGCCAGTGGATCTCACAAGAATACAGTCATAGAGCCAGTGAGACAAGGGACCACATAAGACCCAATGGGAATGAGACAAGGTGCTACAAGAACACAATGAAATATGCTCTCTGAGTTTGGAAAACATTTAAGTATCTATTGTAGCAATGAGAAAAAGCAAACACCCACAGTTCTGTCTCTGTTACACAGCACAAGCCCACTGTGTTCCATGGAGCTAATTTGATTTTGTGTCTGAAAAATCCAGAAGAAAAACATGTAGCCTTATTCTCCAGGTCCATTTACTATGATTTATGACATGGGCATAATACAGAGTTGCTGCTGGTTCCTAAGATGGAAATATCCAAATGGGAGGATCCATCTTTTCTTACCGTAATGGTCATTATGACTTTTGAAAGACAATTTGCTTAACACTCCTGTAAAAAGAATCAAAGATGCCACATGAAACCAGAGTGACATGCATTTCCTCATGGGTGCTTGTGTTTCAGTTAAGAAACGTGATTTGTTTTCCAAGACATGTTATCACTTGCTGTGTTTACATTGTGTCAAAATGATGAAGAAGCAGAACCTAATTTGTATTAAACCTGTGTAGTTAATACTTTAAATGCATGTTATTGTTTGAATGGTTTGAGCAACATAATACCTGGAAGAGTGCAAACAAGTGACACTGAGCATGGAGCTCTGAGGGCACAAACTATGGGTCTGGGCAGGAGGCTGCTTATGTCCTTCCTGTGAGAAAGTGGGTCATGTTTTTCGATAACACATTTTTTTGGTGGACAACAGTATTTTGGTGCACCGTGTGGGAAGGTGCTAGTTCTGACTGAAGCTTTACTGGGGAGGTATCTCATCCTTCATGCGGTCAAAAGCTGATAGCAAATTAGGGCAACCACCTCGGATAATCTATAGCTCAAGAGCCTAACTAGTAGGGGTACAGGATAAGTTTCTTTCTTGCTCTTCCTCATCAGGACATCTGGAAGCTGTTACTCATTGTATAAGTAATTAAAGAGCAATTGGGCCAGAGAAACTGACGCCCTAACTTGCTGTGGTGAGATTAGGTTGTGTCACTTGCACCACCGTGGCCAGCTTCTCTGTGTTCAGGGACATTCATACTCCCAGATGGGCATCTAGAGGCCAGAACAACACAAACATGATTTCACAGCTCAACTTAATAACCCTGCCAGACTGGACTTCTGCCTGCATCCCCTCCTTCCAACATGCACTCAGAAATATCTCCAAACAGCCTGCCAAATCCAGAGCTCCCAAGGAGACAGAAGTGCTCTGTGAGCTGGGTTTGGCTGTTGGGTGTCTGGTCAATCATTGCTGTCTAGGATACAGAAAGCTGCTGAAAATAGTGCCTCAAATTGGTCAAAGGCAGGCAGGTCAGAGCGCCTTGTGCTGAAGCCAGAGCACTTGCAGCAAAGACTGCTTTCAGCAAATCCAGATGTGGGTAAGAGCCATGAGCTGCGCAGGAAAGAAACTTATCTACCTGCCATGAAGGAAAACTGGGGAATTTTTAATCCCCAAGCTGGTGCTGACTTGTGCTAGGAAATCACCTCTGACGTAGCACTTTGCCAATGCATAGTTCAAGCCTGAAAGTCGCTGTGCAAACCTACTGACCATTGCTGCCAGGTGTGCTGTGCACAGCTGTGCTGCTGTCGGGCCCACATTAGTCAGCTTTAGCATCCCTTACATCTTCATCCCTCATTTGGGGTTGCCAACATACGGCAAAGTGGCCAAATATTGTATTTGCTGTGTTAGTCCTGTGTATGCAGCTAGCTATAGAACCAGGTACATCTCCACCACTTGACATCCATTGCCTTGAAATCCCATAGGTATTTTTGATGCATTCCCCTGCGGGTAAGATATGTGAACCTCCATCTGTGATATTTCTGTGCACTTTGGCTCTTGTACTGCAATTCGTTGACGAATGTCAGTAAAACTTCCATGAGCACAGCGCAGATACTGGGGCTTCCCTGTGATGTATAATAACTACAGTGTTCAGCAACTCGTGATGACAAATTGCTATGATATCTGATTCTGTGAGTTATCTTCCATATTGCTCAACCCACAGAAATGTAGATATTAAAACATATTTTCACCTTCTTCATTTGGGGCGATGGTGGCATATGCTAATGAAGAAAGGTAGGAAATACCACTCTGGGTAATTGTCAGGTGAATTGTCTTCCCTCCAAAACCCTGGACCAAGACTCTAGTTTGCAGTGTAACCCCTGCTCTTGCCCAGGAGTCTGTCCATTCCTTACCCTTCCTTCCCACGCTGGGGAAAGGTGGCTCTTTTGGAGATAAGGAATATATTCCGCTGCTGGTGGGGAGAGGCAGTGCTAGTTCCTCGGTTGCTGAAGGCCTGCTGGGTGCTGAGTAAAGGCGCAGGGCTGGGGGTGCTCGCCGGCCCCCTGGCTGTGGCCACATCAGCTCTTGCAGCGAGATGAAGCCTGGGGAATAAAAATACACATATATGGAAGAGCAGCATCTAGAGAGAGGAGAGATGTTAAAAATCCTTGCTGGCAAACATTGCACGCCGTGTGTAGTGCATGCAAACGCACTTCTGGGTGTGCAAACTCCCGGCTGGGAGCCCGGCGGGGATGGCACTGACAGCAGTGAAGAGCTCACGCAGTAGGAACAAGGAAGATGCATATGATAGCTGCCTGCTTGCAAACGTGCGAGTCGTTCTTCATTTGCCATGGAGGATTGACTATATTTTCTCCGCTGATGCAAAGAAATATCACCTGAAATGCATAACTGGCAGATCGAGCAGTGGGGCCATCCCGCCAGCCTCGGCGCCGCGGGGCCCGGAGGGACGGGGCGGGCGGCAATAGCCCGGGATGACCCGGCTGTGGCCGCGCCGCCAGGATCACCGCCCCTTCCCGCTCCGCGGGGGCGCTCACCGCCGCGGGGAGGAGCGGGCACCGGGACCGTATAAGGCCCGCCCGCCGCCCCGGCTCCGGCACTCGCACCGCCGCTCCCGGCGAGGCTGCGTCCGCCCCCCCGGAGACCCACAGGCGGAGACACCGCAGCGCTTCTCACCTGGCCCGGCGGGGCGCACAGTACCGCACCGCTCCGCGCCTGCCCCGGCGGGGATCACTGCTCCGCTCCTCACCTGCCCCGGCGGGGCGCACGGTATCGCGGCACCCCCGCCTGCTCCTGTCCCCATCTCCTTCCTCCTGTGCCAGCCCTGCGAGGACAGCAGCTCCCTCTCTGATTCTGGGGCAGATCCTTGGCTCCAAGGGCAAGTCCCTCCACTAGCATGGGGCGCTTCGTTGTCTGGGACTATGTGGTCTTTGCGGCCATGCTGCTGGTCTCAGCCGTCATCGGTGTCTACTATGCCTTTGCGGGAGGGGGCCAGAAGACATCCAAGGACTTCCTCATGGCAGGCCGCAGCATGAACGCCCTCCCTGTTGCGCTCTCCCTCACCGCCAGCTTCATGTCAGCTGTCACCGTGTTGGGCACCCCTGCTGAGATCTACCGCTATGGTGCCATCTTCTGCATCTTTGCCATCACCTATGGTCTGGTGGTGCTGTGCAGTGCCGAGATCTTCCTGCCCGTCTTCTACAAGCTGGGCATTACCAGCACCTATGAGGTAAGGTGGAGTAGAAGGAGCCTTTCCACAACCTTCAGGGAGCTGGGGGACTTCTCATGCCTGTTTTTTACATGTCTCCCCTCAGTCTCTTCCTCCAAGTCCCCCTGCACTCCGTGCTGCTCCATATCTCCACACTCCCAAAGGCAGGCTGCAACCTGCTCTGTCCCCAAGTCTGCCCACACCGCCTCTGCAGAGAGGAGATGCTCAGTCCTGCTGTCTTGACTCAAGAGCTGTGCACTGTGCCAGATCTGTTTCCTCACTCCAAATACTCAGTTTAAGAGGTTGATTAATCCTCATGCAGCTTGGATAGTGACATGTCGTTGATGATTTGTAGTTAATGTACCACAAGCAGAATGCAGGAGCGTCTAACGTAGGAACCAGAGTTCTCACATCCAGATAGGTTTCAAAGCTCAGGTGCTGCCACAGAAGTCTCTCTCTGGCAGAGTTTATGTTTGTGCTGTTCCTAGAGATTCGGGAGAGGCACCCTTTCCACCTGAGGCTGTTCACACCAGTGAATGTCTTTTCCATCATGCTTATACAGGGAGGTCAGCAAGTGCTCTGTGTCTGCAAGAGTTTACTTCTGCCAAAATATTGCTGAGCTGGTCTTCAGCTCAGCACGTAAGTTAAAACTATAGCTAGCAGCGCAGAGACATCTGGGGTGGTGGGACATATCAGAGAATGAGTCTGACTATTTTGGGGTGAGGAAGCATCTGGCCAGGACTTTCTTCTGATTTAGGTCTGTGTGACCTGTTTATTGTCCTGCATGGAGATAGTTCCTAGCTGCAGATTTGGAGGCAAATTGCTCTTTTCACAGAGGACGTTGGGAAAGGGACATCGGTGCAGGTGAAAGTCCTTGGCTAACTACTTTGCTGCATTTTATTACACTGAACAGGAGTGTTGTAGCACTGGAGGCTGGAAACAAGGTCTCTGTTGGTAGATTTAGATAAGAATTCACCAACAGAAATCTCTGGTGGCTTCCAGTGTGTTTTAAACTACTAATCTTTGGACTGTCAGTTATGATGATACTTAGAATAGAACTCTTTTAAATAAAGGCTTACAGCTCTGACTGGAAACTCACTGATAATCTTGGGGTTAAATGCACTTATAAAAGATATATCTTCTATTTATGGACAGGGTTCAGAGATTAAACAACTTTTTGTTGTCTGTCCAAGGGTTCAGCACTGCTTCCTTGTGTGGACATGCTCACAAATCGTGTTTTAAATGCTCAGTTCACATGTGAGCACTTTGAGAGACCTCAGTGTTTTACTGTTCACAGATTGGCAGGCAGAAGAGATCCCATTATTGCAACCACACACTCTAGAGCGTTGTTAGGACAGATGGGGTAAAGAAATCTGCCCTGCAGCATGACAAACTCATTCAGAGGTTGTGATGTCCCAGGCTAGATAGAAAAGTGAGGATTCCTGTTTTGCAAAATGCCAGTTTTCCACTTTGGCAGTGTAGAAGGTGAGATTACCATGGGAGGAAGCCAATGACCATTGAAAACCTTCTGCCCCCTCTCACAACAGTTCAGATGGACACACATAGTGCCAGAGTTTCCAAATCAACTCAAGCTTAGGAATAGCTGTAATGTTTTCTTTTTCTCTCTGATTTCACAGCACAAGTGGGTTCTGTTGTTTGCTGGTACGTCATTGTGAACTTTTAAGTTGCCCTGTACGAAGTCAAGAGTTGGACTTGATCCTTGTGGGTCTCTTCCAGCTCAGGGTATTGAGTGATTCTGCATGAATACCTGCTGGTCTTTGCCAGGTCACGGGGCACAGCTCCTTGTCCATTGAGTGCCTTGGGGCAGCTGAGTAGCACCAGTTCCCATTCTACAGACTCCGTCACATACTGACTAGTTTACGTCTACTTCACTTGGTTGTTTGTCATTACCCAGTGGTGAGGTTTGTAAAGAAATATCAAGTTGAAAGACATACTAATCAAGGTGATGCTAGGAGTTTTGGCCAGTCATGAAAATGTCAAAAACTTTATGCTCTTTCTGTATTGATCATCACTTCACTCTAGTCCTATCAATAGTACCAAGTTTCAATACAAACCTTTGTTTTTTTCTTCTCTTTTGCAGTATTTAGAGCTTCGATTTAATAAATACCTGCGCCTCTGTGGAACAGTCCTCTTCATTATACAAACGGCAAGTAAATCTCAAAGCTGTTCCATAGGCCTCATAGCCACCAGCATTCTTCAGCTTAGTGTAACTGGATGTTTTTGCTGAATGGTTGATGAGGCTACCACAGTGCATGGGTGGCTGGGCGTGGGAGAAACAAAGCTCTTTCTGCAATGAGGTAGGGAATGGATGCTGAGCTACCTGCCCCTTTGGTCTCTGCCTGCATTGTTGAGCACCCAGAGCAGTCACTTGGCATCAGCACCATGCCAAGAGACGGGCGACCCTTCACTGCAGGATAGCAGTGTGAAGAGCAGCGGTTGCCTGCCTGCTCAAGAAACCCACAATGGGTTCAAAACATAAACATGCCCCAATTATCTACAGCAGCAGGTTTCATCCTTCGCTCCATGGATTCTGGGAGTCCGACTAATTCTCAAGGGTCTGTGAAAAGTGACAAAACAAGCTGTCAGGAGCTGCCATTTGCTGCACAAGGGTTTGTACCACCACCACTGGAAAAAAACTTGGTGTCTGCAAACCAAGAAGTAGCAAATTACTGCCTTGGGGAATGTTAAACTAAAGCAGTCCCTGCAAATATTGTTGGTGCAGTTTGCTGTATCCAGCCCATTCAGTGAGTCAGTATGAGACAACTTTTAAATGCACAGTGAGTGTGTAACAAATGCACCAGAAACAAAAATGTGTTCTTTTCACAGTTTTGAAGTGGAATTTTTGGGGAATTCAAGGCCAGAATGAATATACATTCAGAAAACTTTTCAAGTTATATGCTTTTTCACCCTTTTTGTATTTTTAAGACACACCAGGAGTTACAAGACAGTCACACTTGTACCAATGAGATGGTGGTCAATGCAGTGCTAATTACTTGTTTGAACAGTGCTGCTTAGCTGGCATTTAGGTAATAGATACAGAAGCCCATGGGAAAAGTAGAGTGCTGGCATGCATGAATCCTGACACCGTTTCACCAGCAAATATGAAGACATTACAGTTGCATAAGTCGGAACAAGCCAAGTATAATCTTTTCTTGCGAAGATCAGAAAAACAATTCTATAGAACTTAAATATATGCCCAAGGTAATTAACTAAAGCTCTGTAGGTGTCTTTCTGTGCCAAGCACTAACAACCTGAATAATGAAAAGAATAGAGAGGAAAGGAAATCCCCTCAAGATTTTAATAGTGCAATTTTAACTGTTCTGTGAATATTGGCGTATGTTTAGAAGAAGAAGAGGGAAAAAAAAGATATGTAGTAATACAACCTGAAAAACCGCTGAAGAAGTGGAAAGATCGTATCATCAGTCCTGTTTTAATTTACACAAAAATGTGATCATACTTGTGACAAATTTTAATTTCTGATGGTTCAAAGCTTCTGGCACTTGTTCACTGTGTATGAGAAAGCCACTTTCTCATACTGACTCCCTGAATGAGTAGGACTGGAGAGAGATGTATTTGATGAATGGACTATTATATGGATAAGGAATTGGAGGGATGGTTGCAGCCGAAGTGTTGCAGTCAAAAACTCAATATCCCAATGGAAACCAGTACCAAGCGATGTCCCTCAAGGGTCCATAATGGGACCAATACTATTTAATATCTTCATTAATGACATAGGTAGTGGTATTGAGTGCACCCTCAGCAAGTTTGCAGATGACACCAAGCTGAGTAGTGCAGCTGATATTCTAGAGGGAAGGGATGCCATCCAGAGGGACTATGACAGGCTTGAGGAGTGAGCTCATGTGAAACTCATGAAGTTCAACAGTAGCTGAACAACAAAGTTCCCCAGTATCAGTGCAGACTGAGGGATAAATAGATTAAGAGCTGCCCTGCAGAGAAGGACTTGGGGATACTGGTGGATGAAAAATTCGATATGAGCCGGCAATGTGCACTTGCGGCCCAGAAAGCCAGTCCTATCCTGGGCTGCATAAAAAGAAGCATGGCCTTGATTTGTCTATATCTTTAGTGTATTGGGTGAAAGTAGAAATCTGTGAACGTTCATGCATGGCTTCATCTTATAGGAGCGTAATTCCTTACAATGCTATCCATGATGACTAGCTAATGCTGTGTTTCTGTTCTTACTCACATGCATTATAGTTGCATACTGAGAGGCATATCAATCCCAAGATTGAGAAAATAAATTGTAATGGTTTCCCTGGCAAACTGTTTGTAAACCTCTTCAAATTCCCTTTGCTCTTGTTTCTGCCATATGATTGCAGTTTTATAGCAATAAAACAAGTTAATTATAGAAGCCAAGAGAAGCCGAAGAGGGATTTAGTATTCAAGAGTCTCTGGTATTTGTTTTAAGAACACTAGGCTGTGAGACTGCAGTGCTGGTTAGTCTCAGACATTCGTTTTCTAACAATTTGAATTATTTCTCAACTGTTACGAATTTAGGAAACATAGACTGCATAAATACTTGAAGAGAAACCATCTCAGAAAGCTATCACCTTTCCCAGGAATTTACATTTCTTTTGATTTTATATCCCTTTTCCCCTTCTAGACTTTATACACTGGTATTGTCATTTATGCTCCGGCTTTGGCACTAAATCAAGGTAAGATGAGTGTACTGCAACTGTTCTTCTATTATGTTACATTTTTTTCTGCATATAGTACTGGTATGCTTTTATTTTGGTAATGACACCTAAAGATACATAGTAGCTCAAAGATTGACTGTGAAGTCTTCCAAGATTTGTGTTGGTCCTGATGGGAACTGTGATAGAAGGCCTCCCAGTTGCAATCCTAGTCCCTTAATCTCTACCTATAAGGAATTATATATAGAAGAGGTTTGAGGGGAAAATCTGCTCTCATTTATTCTACCTCTCATGCAATATCCTTAGATCATGGCTACATTCAGAAAAGCTAAGAAGACTTTAGTAAATTTTGAAGGCAATGGAGAGACTAAGTACACATTTAATTCCCCTGGTCAAGTGCTCTTCTTTAAGAGAAGGGCCAGGCAGAAGTTCTGTAAATATGGTTTGGGGCTGTGTGGAGCTGTTTAACTCAGCCTATCACTTTGCCAGGAAAAACAAATCAACAGCAAAGAGATCTTGAACTTAAGGTCTTTGTTTCGATATTTACAAAATGAAAGATTTCCATTTTCTACTTCAAAATGACTCTTTGCTTTGAAAACGAGCCACATTTATTTTTAAAGGGGAAAAAAAGCCTTTATGTGGAGCCAAATTAAACTTTTAATCTGATACAATTAATTTGTCCACTTGGCAAGAAAAGGCAATAACAAAATGCAAATAAATACTAATGATTTTGGCCAGGATGAAAATCACAATTTTTCTGTTTGTTACCTTTTTTTTTTTTTTTCCCGGCTTGTTCATTGAACAAAAAGGAAGAAAAAACCCAACACTATCTTCATTGGTCTCCCACAGCTTTTATATCCTTGATGTTTATATTTGCCCTGGAAATACATCTGAAATCAAGCTATTACCTAGCTGGCTCCCAGCTAGAAGCAGTGATTTTCAGTAGTTTCATTGCAGTGTTCCTCATTAGCCTGAGCTCTCTATTTGGGAGGCCCCTGTGCCCTGCCTGGCAGCACGTGAGCCTGCCAAGCTGAGGCAGTGACAGCTCGTATGTCAACCACAGCACCATGTTGTCTGGTATAGACAACCTGTCATGTTTCCCTAAAAGGAAGAAGAATAAAAGAAAGGCTTTTAGTCTGACACATTTCTTCCAGACCATGCGTGAACCACCTTGCCTCTGTGGAGCATCCCCATGCTATTTACCTGCTCAAATCCCCACCTAAAGACTCTGTGGGATTACCCAGGCGCTTCAAGGAAGGACATGTATTTTAAAACTTTCCTCACTTGGGGCCTACAAACATACTGGATATATTGTTTGGCAGCATTCACATTAAAGATGATCCTGGGATATATCTAACTGCTTAGCAGTTTCCAATATCTGTAACAACTGTTTCATTTTTAGAACTTGGTTAGGGTGAATCCTCTGGTTTAGGCATGCAAGTCTTTTCATTGTCATTTTTTATTACCACCTACTTTTGCATTTGACTTACTTCTGGGTTTTTTTTCAGCAATCAGATTGGGGTGAAAAATTGACCTTCAGATTTTTGTCCCCAGTGCCTCATTCACACGTTTCACTCTTTTTCAGTCACCGGCTTCGACTTGTGGGGTGCAGTGGTGGCGACCGGCGTGGTCTGCACTTTCTACTGCACACTGGTACGTGGGTCCTTCGGCTGAGAAAAATCTTTGTTCTTTTCACCATTCACATAAAACATGGAATTTATTGTAAAGTAGGCTAATAACTGGGTTACCCCATGGGAGTACATTTCACAGTGTAGCTGTAGCCGTGTTCACCCAGGGACTTCTCTGGATGCAAAGGTTGCCACGATGTCACTCCAACCTTTTCTGGTTTGATTCATTCAAACTTCTGTTGTTGCTGAAGGAACAGCAAAAAGATAGACTTCCCTTCCTAAAAATCCTCCTGTGATTTTAATTCTGATACAGTAGGGTTTAGCTGTGGAATCTGTCAAGCACCTACTTGCTGCAACTATAGTAGCCCTGTCTGTTATTGAATAGAGCCACTGAAAATAACAAACGCTACATGAACAGATGGGTCTTCAGATTAGTGTTAATTGACCAAGTGTCTAGAAATTATTAAATGTAACCTCAGTGACAAATTTATTTGTATATGTTGGATTAAATAATGGTTTTTTTTATTCATCTGAATGGTATGCCTTCTGAAGTTAATGGTACTGTACATATGTAAGATGAGCACTGTCTGCCAATTTATCTCTATCTGCCAATTTATCTTTTGATACAAACTTCTGAATCAGGTTGTGTGATGAAGAAATACTGGATTAAACTATCTGTGTGGCCAAAGTAAATATAGTGCACTTCAAGAAAGGGCCAGGAGGTCCTGAATGGGTTCCAGGGTGCAATTCCTAAACACTCCGGTACAAAATTAATTCTTTTAAAGAAGATTAAATTCATCTGCATGCATAATACATACAGTAACATTTATCTTAGTTGAATGTGAGTGCAAAGCAAGAGCGCTGCTGCCCTGTAGTCCCTGATATGTGCTGTTCCTCATGCAGGGTGGTCTGAAGGCAGTGGTGTGGACAGATGTTTTCCAGGTTGGAATCATGGTCGCTGGATTTTCATCTATGATTATACAAGCTGTGGTGGTTCAGGAGGGAATTGGACGCATTGTAAATGATTCCTACCATGGAGGAAGATTAAACTTCTGGGAGTGAGTTTGTACTTGCAGATAATGTGCCTCTTTATTCCTACAAATAGACCCCATGTGACTAACTGTGAAATTAAATTGCTACTGAAGGAGGAGGAGGAATTGTGACCTAATTTTTATATATTTTTAAACAAGATTACCTAGTTTGAGGGATAATTTTTAGGCTTTACACCATGCAAAATCCTGTAAAGAGAAAAACCGTTTTACTTTGTCAAGTAGGTGTTTTAAGGAAAGTGAAATGGCGAATTGGAGAGGACAATCATATTTACACTTATAATTTGCAAACAGCTGATTTGGCATTTCAACTACTGAACGAAAACAACTGGGAAAATAATAGTTTTTATCTAGTGTGAAAAAGAAAAACATTTTTCTTTTCCCTGAAAGAAAAATTAAAAGTGGTTTTAATAGTATTCTACCCTCTATTATTGTAACTAATCATAGGCTTAAATTATCATTTTGCAAGGTCATGAATATTTATTCTAACAGTGTTGAATCAAAAAATACTTTAAGCTTTTTTTTTTTTTTTTTAAGTTGTTGTACTTCTGATGAGAAACTTCACCCAGTGCTATTAGTGAAAGTTTAGTGCGACACCTATTACCTTTTATCCTATCAGTTCACAATACTCATCAGGTTGTTCCGTAAAATTCTTTACTAAGTTTTTCAGTAAATAATTCATCTGTGGGTAATTTTTTTTCTTCTTGTGAATGGTCATTTTTTCAATCTGTTTGGCTGATTTGCAGTGGTTGTACTGCATTGCCTCTTCCCCCAATCATAGAGTTCACAGATGGGAAAAGAAAAGGGATAAAGGCATGTAACAGGTGAAATAATATTACATTGTTCATGCAGGTACATATAATTTATTGCTATATTAAAGCATGATTTTAAAAGCATATATTTATGGCCATTCGAAATCTGTTATTCACTTAGAGCTAAACCGGAACAATGTTTTACAGAGGCTCTGTTCATAAAGGCTGGGCTGCAAACACACCTTTGTTGGTGTCAGACTTATGTCCCTCTACATACGCAAGCATATTAGACTTTTTTACTGGAGCATCATTTCATCTCAACAGTCACAGGCATCATACAGCTTTACATAAGACTGTAGTTTATAGGCAAATAAATCAGTTAGGCTTCACCTTTGGACAGATTAGAGTGTTTCACTAGATCAGGGTTTCAGCTTTGAGTTTTAAATTTGTTCTCTGAATTCAGATTTCACGTATCTGAAAGTTTCATGTGTCTGAATTAAAAGAGCGTGTATTATTAATAGAACAAGTACAAGGAAATTTTTCCTTATAGCTATTAAGGTATTATCATAACGGGGAGATTTTCATATTCTGAATTTGTTTGCTCTTTTCCCTCTGATTGTAGCTTTAACCCCAATCCTCTGCAAAGGCACACCTTCTGGACAATTGTTATAGGTGGCACCTTCACATGGACTGGCATATATGGGGTCAACCAGTCTCAAGTACAGAGATACATTGCATGCAAAAGCAGGTTCCACGCAAAAATGTAAGTCTGCCTACAGTAACTTTTAATGTCTGAATTTAGCAGTGCCTGTAATCTATAAGGGAGATTTTTTTTAAGGAAATGTTTTTTGTCTATACAAAACACATATGTAAAGGGTAATAATTTTTGCTTTCTGTTTTGTGGACCAGATAGAAGATAAATCAGCACAATAAATACTGGTATTTGAATTACATATAATTGATGTAATATTGAACTTTGTGCCAAAATGTTTCACTGTGCCAGTATTCTTGCATACAAATATCTGTATTAAGTTTATATGCAACCTAAAGACCACATAATATAGTACTTGTGCTGAAGCCATATCAAGACAGCATCTTGAATTGCTACTCTACTAAACCTAAATCATCTTGTGGGAATTTTGCATAAGTAAAGACTAAAAGATTTTTCCATACCAATGAGTATTGGCATGAGAAAATGCAGGAATGTTTTATCCACTGATAAAATTGCTGAGGAATCATGTATTTTATTTTCATAAAAATAATGACTTTCTTTTTAGGAATTCACTACGCAAACTGTCAGAGAGTTCTGTTTTACTTGAATTTAAACATTTCTGATCAGCTTTTACTCTAGAATGGAGTGTATATTAATACTAACTCTATTGTCTTACCTTTGTCTTTAGTATCATCCCAGTAGTTCACAACTCAGGATTTAAGAATTATTTGTGAGCTCATTTATAGGAGAAATCTATACATGCACATCATAGCTATAGTCCCTATAAATTCTATAATACAGTGACATACAGAGAAGGAGTGTTATGAAGGCTTTTACTTCATAAAGTCAGCAAAATACCCACAAAATCATGCACAGTTGAGAATGGAAATATTTTGGTTATGGCAATAAAGAAAAACTACTTCTGAGCCATTTACGCTGCAGACAGGAATGAGCTGATGCTCGTCATCAGCCGCATCTCCAACACACCATGTGGCTTCTCCACAATTTCTGGCACGTGGCTGGGTTCCAGGTTCTTGGCACGGCAGAGGCAGGAGGTACGTCCCACATCTGTAACGCTGCCTGGCATGATTGCGTATATGAAATCAGCCATGTACGTTGTGCCAGATTTGCCTGCCAGTGAGACTGTTCATCCTGAGCACCATCTCTGCTTAGGGCTGTGCTCCTCTCTCACACCTTCCCTACCCTCTCTGTAAGGAGGGACGCCTCCAGGGTGTCCTAGAAGCAGAGTGTGGCCAAGGGGAATGTGGCACCGTGGGAGCTTCTGGGCAGGTTTTCTGACTGTTGCAGAAGCTTTGACCAGGGCTGGAGGCTATCTGGTTCTGGAGGGGTTTGCCCTCATACCGTATTAGTGGTGGCACATCCTTAATCGGTGGAGTTCTCTCTTGCTGGCATGGGTGGCTGGACTCCATGGCATCTTGCTTGTGCCTTGCTCATGCTGGGAATTTCTCCTGCATGGAGAAATCATTTTGTATAGTGGTTGCAGCTTGTTGCAACTATAAGCACTGCCATTCTGTGGTGATTATCTAGTTCATTTGCAAATGTAATTAGACACATCTGGCAGGTCACATTGGTGGCCTGCCATTCTTATTGCCATTTAACCTGTACATGTGTAAAATGTCATCAGGTCAAAGTAATAGAGTTTTGTACCCCTGTGGCATTTGCTGTAAGGCTTTATAAGAGACAGCACAACAACAAATCAGAGCTGAGAAAATAATTCCTTCATAAAGCCCAACTTGCAGTTTTTAAGAAGGCCTTTAACAGCGGCACAAGTGTAGGAACTTTCTCAGGCTTTGGGAAAGGATTTCACCCCACTCAAGAAACACACCAGTAGGTAGAAGCACTCAAACCATAACTAGGCAAATTGAACACAATGCTCATATATGAGCAATAACAGGCACTCAAAGCAGGAGAGCTACATTTTCAGAAAAGGATGGGATACTAACACATTTTTCTCTGCATTCCTTTCAAGGTCATCATCTGGCGTGTTTCAGTGCCAAAATTTTAGAGCCAGCCTTAAATAAACAACAGAAAATAAACCTTGTGCAGTCATACTGCCTGCTTCACCCAAACTCCACCCCATGTTAATCACCCAGAATTGATGTGAACACCTCCTTCCAGTAGTGCTACAATTATTATACTCCAGTGCTTAGTCATAGGGTGTACCATAAGCTGGGATGTAAATCAGAAGAAAAAAAAAAAATCAGCTTTCTTTTCACTGTCAAACATTGGCGCAGTTTAAAAACAAGAATTGCTGGACTCGGAGAAACAATTTCTTTTGCTTCCATGTATTTCTCTTGACTTTCTAATCTTTACTACAGGCTAATACTGCTATTACATCTGTTCAAAAGGTTTGTATTGATTTAACTCATTGGTTAAATTTTGTGCTAAATGAGGTTATATCAAGGTAGATTAAGCCAATGCAGGAACAGCTTCAGCTAAATGAATGCAAAACATCCAGCCAATATGTAAGCATCTATAAGAAAAGGACTACTTCATTTTTACTGAATTAGTCTTGAGAGAAATTCAAACTGCTGCTGTTCTGTGTTTAGACCATCCCTAATTGCAAATACAAAGTGTAAATGCAGAGTTTCTCCTACTATGTGTAAATCAGCTTTTTTTTTAATATAGGTCTTTTTTAAGAGTTTATATTGTGCTTGCCAATAATTTTTCTAGAATATGCAACTGATAGTTCAACCAGTTAATCCATGTTACGCCTTTCTGAAAATGTCCATTTCAATGCCTAACAAGGCGGATACAGTCAGGTTTACTTCTTCATTCATCCTGATGGTTCTCTAGAGCACTCCGAAGGGTGGTGCCCCTTACCTTCTTGGGAAGTGACAACACTAAAAAGCTTCCTGAAGCATTGCAAGCATGGATATGTTTGCACAGAAACAAAAGGTCCTCCCAGTGGAGGTCTTAGCTGTTGGCACAGGTCCAGGGTATATGATCTGTCAGACAGTTAAATTGCCATGGGCCGATGGTACACAGATAACCAGGAAGCAGCTGCTGGCAAGGAATGCTGTTTTTCAAGGCCAAGGTCACACTGGGTGTGTTTGCTTGAACTGACCATCCTAGGTTAGAAGAACTTTGTGACCCAGGAGTCATCAAGAGCTGAGACACGTTTGAGAAGATCAGATAGTTAGGTGGAAGGGAACATTCTCACTGGGCGATGACAATTTGTTTTTCACTGCCAATAAAGGCTGCCTGTTCTGTGTGGCAAAAGTAGCATTAATGCCTGATAAAAAAGTGTTTCTGCTCTCAGCATTACCTGAAGCTCCCATTAGAACGTAGGGAGGCGATGAGGTTACTGGACCATACCAGGCTCCATGCTGTTTAGTTACTAAAGGAGAAGCCCTGGGGTCAGTGGCAACCCTCTGCTCTCTGGAGATGGCAGTTGTAGGTGGCTCCAGACCAGGTCACAGCACCTCATTGCTGCCTCCCACAGAGTATGTCCCAGGAGGAAATTGCTTTACAAGGGCACCTCCAGCGTTGTGTAAGCATGGCGCTGCAACTCCAGAGGCAAAGGAGTGCTGGTGCTGACTGAAAGGCACCCCACACTTTGATCTGGGGCACCCCGCCTTACAAATCTGTCCAGGCTTTGTCTTTACCACAGGGTGTGGCAAGGGGAGAAGAGCATCTTCTTGCCAGCTGCCTGCAATGTACATATGATGAAATGTGGGAATTGTCATATCGCTCCCATCGTCTCCTGAGCAGACTTTGTCAGGGGATGGGCACTCAGACTGTACCACTAAAACCAGATGTGAAATTCATATATTTAAAAATGTCATCTCACACTGGGTGAAATGCTGGGAGCTGTATTGTGACTCCCTTTCCAGTGGGCAGCCAGCGACTCGAAGGTCCCCTCAGTGCTGGCACTGGCTTGCTCCCGGAGGGGTCTTGTGGGACATCGAGCTCTGACATGGTGTTTCTGTGTGTGTTGGTGCAGGTCTCTCTACATCAACCTGGTGGGTCTCTGGGCGATACTGGCCTGCGCAGCACTCTGTGGCCTGGCCCTCTACTCTATTTACAAGGACTGTGACCCGTGGACATCAAAGCAGGTGTCGGCATTTGACCAGGTAGGGCTCTGTGTGTCTGGGAAAGTGGTGCAGGGACATCCTCTCTCTGCAGCCATTATAGACAGATGGGGACGGTTCAAGAGAGGGAAGACTTTATTGCTCTCTACAAGGAGGTTGTAGCATGGAGGGTGTTGGTCTCTTCTCCTAAGCAGCAAGTGATAGGACGAGAGGAAATACCCTCAAGTTGCGCCAGGGGAGGTTTAGATTGGATATTAGGAAAAAATTCTTCATGGAAAGGGTTGTCAGGCAGTGGAACAGGTTGCCCAGGGAAGTGGGGGAGTCACCATCCCTGGAGGTGTTTAAAAGGCATTTAGATGAGGATTTAAGGACATGGTTTAGTGCTAGAGTTAGGTTATGGTTGGACTCGATCTTAGTGTTCTCTTCCAACCAAAATGATTCTATGATTCTAAGAGCCAAGGGGTTGAGAGTAATGACGTGGCTGAGTCCCATATCAGAACGGTCTGTAACACTGAGGGATTAAGCTGAGACCATGGTGGAAGGGATACCCTGGAGAAAGGAGCAGACCTGTCCTCAGCACTGTTAAGTCCCAGTGTCCCCCAGCTGTCCCAGTGCTGCTGGTCTCTCAGTGCCAGGTAAGGAGGGTGGCAGGGAGAGCAGTAATGCGGAGAGCACTCGGTCCACCCACTTCTGCCTGTATTCGGGGTTTTTCACCCAAAATGGGCCTGAGAGTACCAGGATTGTGTGAAACAAGGCTTCAGAGAAGCAACGGTGCCTGTGCGAGGGACTGAGGGCTCTGGTGAGCTGCTTTGTATCACCCCACATAAACCTCCCTGTGCAAAGGGAGGCAAAGGCCTTTCCGGACACAAAACATAGTTACGCCCAAAGCATACACCTGGAAGAGGGCTGCCAGCAGGCAGTTCTTTGCTAGTGAGGGTGCATCCTTCTCTCCTTCAGAGGAGAGCTGGGTGATCAAACCGTGTTGTACCGTCCCATGGAGAAATCACTTTGTAAACAACAGCAGCCTCTGCCCCAAGCAAGAGATTTACCTGAGAAACAAGAGCTCTGGGAGCGCATAGACTTTTTTTTGTTTTGTTTTTTTGTTTTGTATGTTTATGCCTGGGATAATCATAGGCTGTGGACAATGCCCCACAGACAATAGCTGGAAAGCCAGGAGAAGAGCATGGACAACAGAGTACCAGAGGCAGGATCACCTGGTCTTTAAGGGTAGAATAAAATGAGATACAGAAAGCTAAGGTGGAAACTCAAAGGAAATTAAGTTTCTAGTACTCAAATCTTGCAAAGGTCAACAAATGACACATGGTTTCCAACAAGGAAATTGCTCTCAGGTACCCTGAGGTTACTGGACTGGATCTAAAAACCTTTTTTGTGGAGTCAACAACAGACATAAGCATCTGCTGTGGCACCCACACCCAACAGAGGGATGTACAACACCTGCTGCCCAGTGCTAGTATCCTATAGCATCCTCACCGCAAATCAAGCCTGACAGTATGGCTATATGTTCATCTTTGCTAGGTGGTCTAAACAAACTCTGCTGTATCTTGAGTGGATGTTTTAGGATTGGTTTTCTCTGTAGAAAACCAATAAATAGTGCAAGACGGGATGTTCAAAATTAGAACAGCTGGGCAGAATGCCAGTGAGAAGGCTATAACAAAAATAATTCAGTGAAAAAAGGAAAAATTAGGGCAAGATAGTAATATTTCCTACTCTCTGAATTTTTCAGCTAATGCCATACCTAGTGCTGGATATTCTCAAGGATTATCCAGGAGTACCAGGACTTTTTGTGGCTAGTGCCTACAGTGGAACATTAAGGTAATTTAATAATTTGGAACATTTTTTGGTTTTTTTTTTTAGAGATAAAGTTGCATTTATACTAGAATTTTTGCATTTCATTTCTTTGTTTAGCTAATGTTTGTTCTTAAAAAAAAAAAAAAAGCACTATAGCTCTTTGATAATGCACCTTAAAAATCCATAGTTTTAAACAGTGGTGATCTGAGGTCCAAAGACTCGAAGCTGTTCCGAGTTCCCTACTGCCTGTGTGAGGAAACAGCTGCACGATGTACAACACTAACAAGGCTTCCTCTCTGTGCTTTTAAAGCTCCTCTGCTATAGGAATTTTTAAGTATTATAAATGAGTGGTTACACAAAATAGCTACAGTTTGGGGGAATTTCCTACTGCTCATTCTCAATTTTCCAGTTTCAAACCTGCCTAAATTTAAAGCTATCTCTCTTTCCTCATCCCTGCTCTTTAGAGCCTTGTTGACAGAAGAGTTCCTGGACTTCCAGTTTTCTTGAATGAAACCCACGCAAGCAACAATCACTATATGTTTTTACTGAAAGAGGCAAATTAATTCCCTTCTATCCCATAGTGGGGAGTGTTTTGTTCATCTTTCCCAAGGAACATCTTTTAGGAAAAATCACTTCTCTTGGGGAAGGCTCTGGACAATAGCAAGCAGATAAAAATGAGGAAACTAAAGGATGCAACAGCAGAATTTTTAAATTTTATTTTATTTCTGAGTACTTGTAGCTACATAAGTAGAGGGAACAGCCAAGATATTTGTTTTTCACTCGCTGAGGAAAAGCTGGTGGCTTGTGGGAGCAGGGCACATGTAGGCACAAGATCACCTGGCTCAGTTTGTGCCTTATCGGTGCTGGTTTCTCTGACCCTGTAAGGAGCCTGCAGTAGTTCAGTTTGGACTAGACGCCTAGTTTTAAGATGAGTATAATTAGATTATCTAAATTCTTCTCTGAGACTGTATCAAAGTGATCAGTTAACTGCATGTAGGAATATTACATATCCAGGTATTTACTGTGTAGATCACTTGTGAAGGTATCATGTATACCAGTCATGTTTACAGCTTAGCAACATGAAATAGATATTTTCATTGACTTCTCCAGGCCTAAGTTTTCATCAAGATTTGCCTTATCCTCACTAAGAGCATTATGTTAAACTATTTTTGTAAGCTATTAACAGCAGCACCTGAAATAATTTATTTCAACCAATACATCAGTTACATCAGTTTTCTGACACTGTTCTAGACAGTGGCAGTTTCTCTCTTCTAATAACCCATCTGTTATCTATGATTTCAGCTTCTAAGATAAAAAAAATGTATAAATCTTGCCTTCTGTAGTACAGTGTCCTCCAGCATCAATGCTCTGGCTGCCGTGACTGTTGAAGACCTCATTAAGCCGTACTTCAGATCCCTCTCTGAAAAGAAGTTGTCATGGATTTCCATGGGGATGAGTATGCCTAGAAAATATCTCTTCTCTTTTGCTTTACAAAGTGAGGGCTCGATTCAGATCTCGCTTATGGCAGTGTAAGTCAGGAGTAAGTGCACTCACACCAATGGGACTACAATGGTGCAATACTTGAGTGAGATGAGATCAGCCGTGTAGGTTTTACACAGAATGGGGGACAAGCTATTTTGAGTGAGCATAAGGAAAAAAAAGGCCATCTCATTTGATCCTTAAGCAATAAAGATGCACTGCATCTTTATTCAATGTTGATTTGCAATACTACAAAGCCAAATGTCTTAGACTGGAACAGCTGTTATTTTTCTTTCATCTGTCAAAAATGAGAAGCATAGGAAACGATTTTGTAACAAACCTTTTGAACCCAGTGATATGTGAACAATGGCATTGTGTCCCAATAACATTCCAGAGAATGAGAAACTTCACGTCTTCTCTGATATGCTCTCAGACCCTCAGTCTTTTTAGCTCCTCCGTTTAATGTAGGTCAAAGAAGAGGGTCAGAACTGGGCTGAACAAATGCTTTAAATCTTTGAAGTGCAATTGCTGTCTCTGCTACTTGTACTTTCTGTGACCAGCTGCATGTGTAGCCCAAGACAGTGTTTGTAGTAAGCATAGAAAAACCACAGTCCCAACGTGTCATAGCCCATACCAGTGAGCACAGCAAACTGGTGGCAGGTGACACGTATTAAATATTTTAATGTGAGAACAGTTTCTTAAACATTATTGCAAACAATGTTTATACCAAAATTGTTGTTGGTATTATCATGAGTTGCCTGATTTATCGCATTAGACAGTGGGATTAACCTATTGCTTGTGCAGTGAAACTCAACAGGGGTGGAGGTGGAAAAAACAAGCCAGTGTTACAGGTCCTGGAAAGAGACACTACATCCTCATGATCCAGGATGTTCTTTGTCATGGTGCCAGCTCCCAGTGATCTGCCACCATTTACTTTCTTGCTCCGAAGACTTTAGAATGAGAAGCAAAAATAATTTCCTCAAAATAAGAACTATACCACAGGAGATTAGCCGAGAAATACAAATGATACGTGTGGTATTGCCACCATGATTAATCCATTTATTAACTCATTTTTAGTGATACACAGGAAGAGGATTTTCTCAAGTTTGCATGATCTTCTCTTAAAAGGAAACCTGGCCAATTCAGGCTCTCTTAGGAAAAAAAACAGATCCTAATAGCATGAAAGCATGTTTGTTTCGTAGATGTCAGGGGCCAATCTGGGTTAGATAAAAACATTTCCATTACTGATTTTCAAACTTTGGCAGATTCATGCATCATTCTGCCTTTCCCACACAGGCCTCTTTTATGGTGGAGTCTGCATAGCTATGGCTGCAGTGGCATCTCTCCTGGGAGCCTTGTTGCAGGTAGGTGTCAGCCTTTTCATGCCCATGTTGAATGACCCAGAATGAATTATATAAGAAAATAATTGCTGGATACCATTGTGAGATGAGTTTTTATTCTTTGTTAGTTACTGGTTTCAAACAGCCCATGGCTCAGCCTGCACTCTAAGCATCCATGTGACTGTAACAAGTCCTGCCAGCTGAGTACACATCAGTTATAAACCTCATAAATTCCTTCTCAACATCTTTCCTTCTTGCTGTGTTGGAGGCTTTAACTGTCTTGCACAGCACCTGACAGCAGACTCTCTTCCTTCCACAGGCAGCACTCAGCATTTTTGGCATGGTCGGTGGCCCCCTTTTAGGACTGTTTGCCTTGGGAATCCTCTGCTCCTTTGCAAATGGAATTGTAAGTAGAAGTCTAAAGCCCTGTGGGTCAAAAATTCATTGATAATTTGGGTCATCTCCTTCCACCTCTCCCTTCAATAATTTTGTGTTGGGCAGCAAGGGAGATGGCCTTGATACTTTCCAAGAGGACATTTCCCCTTGCTCCCTTTCCTTCTTATCCCAAGGAAGTGATGAACAGGTCTGCATAGGAACTTGAATTTCCATCCCATGAAGATATTTATATGACCTGAGGAGGAAAAATAATCTGAATAAAAATCAAACTCTGGCAACAATTTCTGGAAAAAACAGTTTTAAAAGCAAGGAACAATGTGTCTGAGAGGTAGCTGAACAACCAGTAAACTCAGAGGATGCTGACTTGTCTGAGCAAAAAAGGTTCAGGCTGGGAAAATGGGGCCCAAGCACTTGCAGACTGAATTGGAGTGTTCTCAGTGTGCTTCAGGATCATGAAATTATCATTTCCAGAGGAAAAGCCTATTCCATCAAAAAATGGATTTGTTGAATTTTGGGTTAATCTGACAGGATTGCTGTTTAGTAAGGTTCACTAATCACTAACCTTTACCTCTTTGCAGTTGCAATTTTTTTGTATATACAAAACCAACCAACCAAAAAAAAAAACCTACTAGCTGTCAGCCAAAAAAAAACCCCAACACTCACCCTGAAGGAGAAGAGATTTTTGCAAAAACAGATCACATGAGAAAAAGGAAAAAATGCTTCTGTATTTGTTCAAGGAGGGCCTCAAAGCAATATTTTCCCATATACCATGAAGCCCAAAGCTATCCTTCCACTGTAAAGGCATAGTGGCAAAACAAAAAGTGGTACACTCAGGAGCTGCGAGTAAATTCTGCGTTTCCCAAAAAAGCAAATGAAGTAAACTCCCTAGCTCTCCCCAGCTGTATTTAATTTTTGCTATGGAGCCTACAGTTTAGATTGTCTTGACTGTTTTTTCAGTTGTCTAGATGGTTTTAATATATTTTTCCCCCAATATCTTTTTGCTTTTCATGTAAATACAAGTTTCATTTTCTGTTTTGCAGGGTGCATTTGTGGGTCTTGTCAGTGGCTTTGTTATTTCACTTTGGGTTGGAATTGGATCTCAGATTTATCCTCCGCTCCCAGAGAGGACCAAGCCACTGTATCTCTCAACTGCAGGCTGTAATATATCCTCAGTAAATTGGACATCAACAGCAAATCCATTAACAACAGTCTTCAACACACCAACTGCAGAGAGGTATACAAGTTCATAATGTGCAATCAACAAAGCAAGTATTTGTTTTAATGCAACACGAATATCTGCCTAGCATCCTTCCCTGGTTTACCTACAAGGCTGTTTAAGATGAAGCAGTTTTCTCTCTTTCTTTTTTTCTTGTCAGAGTGAAGTTTGTCTGAGTTTTCCCAGAAGTCAGAGTGAATCTTCACAGAATCACAGAATCACAGAATGTTAGGGATTGGAAGGGACCTCAAAAAATCATCTAGTCCAATCCCCCTGCCAGAGCAGGAACACTTAGGTGAGGTTACACAGGAAGGCGTCCAGGCAGGTTTTGTATGTCTCCAGAGAAGAAGACTCCACAACCTCCCTGGGCAGCCTGTTCCAGGCTCCATCACCCTCACTGAGAAGAAGTTTCTTCTCAAATTTAAATGGAACCTCTGGTGTTCCAGCTTGAACCCATTACCCCTTGTCTTACTGTTGGTTGTCACCGAGAAGAGCCTGGCTCCATCCTTGTGACACCCACCCTTTATATATTTATCAACATTAATGAGGTCACCCCTCAGTCTCCTCTTCTCCAAGCTAAAGAGACCCAGCTCCCTCAGCCTTTCCTCATAAGGGAGATGCTCCACTCCCTTAATCATCTTTGTGGCCCTGCGCTGGACTCTCTCCAGCAGTTCCCTGTCCTTCTTGAACTGAGGGGCCCAGAACTGAACACAATATTCCAGATGAGGTCTCACCAGGGCAGAGTAGAGTGGAAGGAGAACCTCTCTCGACCTACTAACCACCCCCCTTCTAATACACCCCAGGATGCCATTGGCCTTCCTGGCCACAAGGGCACAGTGCTGGCTCATGGTCATCCTGCTGTCCACCAGGACCCCCAGGTCCCTTTCCCCTACACTGCTCTCTAATAGGTCATTCCCCAACCTATACTGGAACCTGGGGTTGTTCCTGCCCAGATGTAAGACTCTACATTTCCCCTTGTTATATTTCATTAAATTTTTCCCTGCCCAACTCTCCAGCCTGTCCAGATCTTGCTGGATGGCAGCACAGCCCTCTGGCGTGTCAGCCACTCCTCCCAGCTTGGTGTCATCAGCAAACTTGCTGATAGTGCACTCAATTCCCTCATCCAAGTCGTCGATGAATATATCGAATATATTGAATCTTCCTATTGAACTGAAAAGCTTCAGTTCAATATTTGAGTCTAAAGGCTTGGATATGCCTTACCAGGAACCACGGGGTTAAAGAAAATATAAGATTTATAGTTATTAGATTAACTTGCACAGTCTGTCACATGAATTAAAGGAGTAGGCTGTTAAAGGGCAATTCGCCAGTTTAACAGTGCCACCTACGACACCTTGTCTATGCAGAAATAGTTCTATTTAGGAAACTCAGAAGAGGGCATAATCCATATAACAGGCAAAATAGAAGGGATTTTCTCCCCTTGGCAGTTACTGTATGTCTTACTTTGGACAATCACAATTAAGTGTAGCGGTTATGAATGACAATATGGGGAACAGGAGGAATAGAAAGAAGCTGAACAAGCATGTTCCTAGCGATTCCCAGTCCTTACACCTTAGAGCACTGTACAACCAACAGATACCCTAGGTACACACATGGGTTCTGAACATCCAGTTTCTCTCACATGAGACGTCCAGCATTGCTCATGGATGTGGGAAAGCAACTGTTGCAACAGAGCACATTGTCAGGGAAAACAAAATAATGTGTAACCTCAGGTGTGACAGTTACCCTATTGTTTCTGGATGTTTAGAGCTGCACATGGCTGATTTTTTTTTTTTTAATCTGCTCCTTTAAATAATGACCCCCTTCTACAGAAGTTATCCCTTCATCTGGATAGCCAGAGTGCTCAGCTGTGCGCTAGATTCATAGGAGACACAGGACTGTCCTGTTTTACCTGCTCTGTCCTATGAGTTGCCTCACTGTACTGACTAGTCTCCTCTCTTGTGAAGGAACTGGTCCTGCAAATTTTAATAGATTTTCAGTGCACATTTTATTGTACAGAAGTAGATCAAGAGTAACCGGGTCACATCATTTAGAAGTAACTCCATATTTATACTCTATCTTAAAACAGACAATGTTTTCAGGTTTCTTGGAATATGAAAGCAGAGATTAACACATTTTCTGGTCTTTTTCAGGCCTGCCCTGGCAGACAATTGGTATTCCTTGTCTTATCTCTACTTCAGCACACTTGGGACGCTTACCACAGTAGCTGTGGGAATAATTATCAGCCTCCTAACAGGTACTAGTTCCAGAGCTGTGATTTAATGCATCTTAGACCTCTTTCAAACTAAGTTGACCAGAGAGCTGTCATTGCCACAGGAAGTGCCAGTGACCCTATTGCAAACGTATAAAGGTTACCATTCTAACTCTCATTTCCTCCCGTCAGTCCTTCTGCATCTCTACTCTTGGATTCTGCTCACAGCAAAGGTTGCTTCAGATTTCTAAGAAGAAAGAACTTTCAGTAGCTTTTTAACCTGAGGGGCAAAAGAAAAATAAGTCATCTGTCTTTCCTATTTTCTTAGATGCCAGCAGGGGCTGGGGATTTCAGGCTTGTCCCTGAACATGGCAACAACTCCAAGCAAGGAGATACACCCATGCTTCTAGAGGACAAAAGCAGTTGTATTTTGAGTGAGTTCAGAGCTCTCAGGGGTTATTGTCTGCACCTGTACAGTGCATGCTTTTTGCCACATTCCCCAAGCACGTACTCAAGAGCTGCAAATCCTGTGCATGGCTACGTTAGCTTCTGTCTCAGTTTGCTCCTGTGCAAGGGACAAAAAGCGGCACCCCATGGGTAAGAGCAAGGGCTTCACTTCCAGCCTATGGCCTCTCACTATTCTTGCATCTAGGTGAGGTGCAAAGTGCACCTGTCATCCACCTCATGTGGCAGAAATAGCACAAAAGCAGCTGCTCTCACAGCTTTCCCCAGTATGCCCAGCCAGACTCCTATGACAGCCCTCCTCTTTGAGGCTGTTGGATTTCAGATCTGTTAATATGACCTGCTTCTGGACTATGGAACTCCAAATCCAGCAGAAGAACTCACTTCTATTAGCTTCCCTGTGCCTTGCAACTAATAAGCACAAGTTATACTTCTACCATTTTCTTTTCTTTGTGAGTTTCTAGAGGATTTGCTCCCCCCTTTTTTCCCATCACAAGCTCATTCCATTGCTACAGTGATGCACTTGTACACAAATTTTGCCTCTTACCAGGCTGGGATCAGGTCATCCACGGGCCATGAAGCAAAGTGTGAAAACGGGGCAGCTCAGTAAATATAGATGAAAAATCATCAGCCAAACAAACAGAAACCCAAAAGAACTAAACCAACCACAACATTACCCTGCCTTTTGTGGAGCAAGATCTCATTTAAGCCTCGAGTGGCAATCAGAGCTGATTCCCAGCATCTACATCTTCTTTCTTTCCCACGCACATTCCCCCACAAGAACAGTTAATCTTTCCTGACTTAAAAATGCCCAAACATCTCATTAAGTCTCATCGCCTCACCTTGGGGCTGCCCTTAAATAACTCACTATGAAAATTGCTGGTGATTGTGGAGATGGGACTCTTGCTGACAGGGAGCTGAGGCTCAGACTCCATGGCAGCCTCAGTACCACAGCTCCTGGACTGGCAGGATGGTTCCAGATATCGCTGTATAGGATTCGTCCTTTTTGGGTGAATGTCTCAGTGTTTTTTACACAATGCAGATATCTGAGGAGTATGTAGGAAACTCCTGGAAACGGCCAAGGCATTTCAAATAGACCTTGAGGATCGTTTTTTATTTTGAGAGGTGCAGCTTATCCATTGTTGTAAGAAAATGATCCCTAAGGCCTGTGATTGCTTGATGGCTTTTGCTGCATGGCTCTGTCCTGCTCACCTGGCCTGATGCCCATAGCTGGGCTGTGACACATCATTTATTTGCTTGTGGAAATGTGGCTGATTGAAGCCTGCTTATTTTGCAGGAGGACTAAAGCAGAACACAGATCGTAAATTCCTGCTGACCAAGGAAGATTTCCTATCCAACTTCTCGTGGTCTAAATCCGAGACAGTAAGTGTAATTATGCATCTCTGATTTAAATCAGTCTTTCCTCCTGGGGACAAAGACAAACAGTCCCTGGCTTATTTTCCTCACCAGGATGAATAGCACCTGATACGACTGCTTTAAGGCAGTAGCAGGGCACAAGGCAGGTAGGAGTAAACCAGCTGGCACAGGCAGGGAATCTGTGTTTGGCCAGAGCTTGACTTCAGTGAACAACAGAGCGGAAGCTGAGACAAGGGACAGTTGTTCTCCAGGTTTCTGCCAAAATACTCCCTCACTAGTGTCTTGGAAGCGGGCCCAAGGCACACTTTGGACTCAGCAAAGCTTTTTTTGTTTGTAAACGTGTTCTCTAAAGTCTGAATTTTTTTGCAACTTCAGCTACTGTTTGAGAGAAAACATTTCTAGTCAGTGTATCTGTTGCCTAGCTCCCTCTCTAAGATATAAAAAAAGGGGAGACCTTATTGAGTAATAACATCCCTTAGAAGGGAGAATGTAGGGGATTTTTTTTTTTCCTAATTAAACTATAGTCACTTTTCAATCAGTATCATCAGTGTGCCGAACATTCAAGCTCAGCATTGTTCAGTGCTTTTCAGGTGCTGCAGTACAGGCAATGATCACACCTTTGAGATGGTCCAGTTTGCAAAATGATTTTCCCCACGATGACGACTTCTTTTAGTATGATCTCATGTATTTCAGCTTCTGGATATGAACACTGAGGAGAGAAAGGGATTTTTACAATACTATTGTAACTCTATTTGCCTGTGTCAGGGCTATCCAGTTATTGTTATTCACTGTGTTTAGTGGGCCAACATCTGTTTTCACTGTCTGGGAATTTAATTCCTGAAGTCTTCTGATAAAAAATAACCTACATGGAAGCTAATGTCCACAGCCAGGCTGTTTTATGCCTGGAGTCAGAAACAAGTGTCTGCCTGGTCATGCAGCTAGGTGCTGGATAACAAGTGGTTGGCATCACAAATAATCCAGAAAGCTATTGAGAAAACAAAATGAGGGGGAACTGAGCAATTTCCTGCACATGAAGAACTCAACATCTCATTATGTTTAACAGAGATGGAACATCCAAGCAATGATGCATGTTAATCTGCTCTTCATGCCAAAGATGAGTCAAGGACCATGGGTGGGAGACAATAGCTCAAGGACCTGGTGGTGACAGATCACTAGACATGAAAACAGCAATTAGAACTTTGCACACCCAAAAATGCTTTAGACACTTTGCAGGACAAGAACAGTTGATGTGACAAGAACATTTTACACAACTAGTACTTTTGCAATAAGAAACTTTCCATGCCTCTAGAAAAATACCAGCTACTGCAATGAATGACTATGTACTGTGAGCAACCAACACATGTTTTCCTGCAAAGGTATCCTGTATGTCAGGCCTGACTCTGCTTTTGTGCTTTTGTCTTCTTCTTTTTTTTTTCCTTTTTTTTTTAGCCGGAGAAAGTGGAAGTGTTGAAATGGAAATCGTTTACCACGGCAGCTGAAGGAACTGACAACCCTGCTTTCAGCCACATTGAAATGGATGTTGCAAACAATGACAACAAAGCCAATGGCCTTCATATATGACATGGGGCCATATCAGCCCACGAGGACAGTTTTGTTCACGTGAAGTACTGTTGACATTCCTGTGCTGGGTCAGTTACCAGCCCTGCTGGTGTCATGGGCCAGCATCTGGTGAGCTACATGGCACTGTCACCCTTGCATGACCTTGACATTAGTCAAGGAAGGAATCAAGTCTTTCTTGCACTTCCTCACTCCCTCTCTCACTCTGGATCTTGGTGACAGGGCTTAAGGCAATGTTTCTATGTGAAATATTTGTCAGATATTCTTGAGCCTCCTGGAAAATATCTGCTTTTAATCTCAGTTCACTCTCAGAGTAAGTTTTTTATTTGGTAAGAGCGCTGTTCCCCCAGACATAGCTGGGTTTTTTGGTTGTTTTTTTGTTTTGTTTTGTTTTGTTTTTGTTTTTCTATTTTCTTTTAAGGCATTGAAAGCATGAAGAGATTAGGGCTCCAGGACCTTATCAGATTGCAAGAAACAGTGGGTCTTTTTTTAGTACAGGCTATTATTTAGTGCCATCTGGTTCCTTTGTAGAACTGATCCTGAGAGTGTATTTATTTTGCTCGTTTTGTCATATATATATATTTATCTGTATTAAGCCACTTGTTCCCTGGTTACCTGCATCTCCTCCTCTGTGCCTGCTGCTAGAAGCTACGAGAGTGTCTTTGGTGGTGGATGGAGGCAAGAATCAGTGATATCCTTCCCTTCACACCCCGTCTCCCTCTTCTGTCCTGTCTTGCCGTCGCAGAGCTGGTCCTCATGAAGGAAATGAACTATTTGGGCTTTTTATTCAATGCCATATAGCAGAAACACAGTAGTCTTCTATTTCATGCCCTGCATGCTGGCCTAGGCTGGCATAGTGCTGCAGAGACATTAATGCACAAAGAAGGGCCTGTCTGCTGTACTGGCCAAGAGGAAAGGCTGCATCTGCAGCTGCCACTGCTGTTATCTGTGGAGCTGTGAGCTGAAACCTCATGTAGCCATTTGGGTTCATGCGGTCCCTGTTGTCACTCTGGGGATTTGCGTTCAAGGTTGGTCCAGACCAGGCAAGAGCACATCGTGTGTTCTGGCAGGCAGGCAGACTCCCCTGCACAATCCCCCACAACGGGGAAGGGATCGCAGAGGGTGTCATTTAGTGAAGGCTTCTCCAGGGCTGCAGGGCATGGGGTGGCTTGTCCTCCGGCTGGGCTGCCGAGAGAAGCAGGACAGCACATCCACTCCGGACCATGCACTGTACTGGTGGTTCGGGAGGGTGAAAACTACCATTGCTTCCTTCTCCTGTGTGCTTAATGGTACACCAGGGAACGGACTCTGACCCACTGTGTTGTTTTGGTACTGCAGACCTTTCGCCACAGCTGTACGTGGGTGTTTAAAACTTCTCTACAGCAGCAGAATCAAGTTGGAAAATAAAAGCCATTGCAGGAAAGTTGAGCAGTGAAGCTTATAAAGCAGTCACGCTTGAGAATCAAGTGAAAAACTGACTGCATGTCTTAAATGCTTTCTAAAAGTTATGCTGCATTTGTGCCAGGTGCTGAGCTGCTGTAACTGGGAATATGACATGGTACTGCTAGTTTATCTACCTTGGCTGAGGCCCTTTAGCATCTAAATCAATTTATTTTGTGCCACTGTGACAGAGGGCACTTGATGATCTACTGCATAAGATGAACTGACAGGATCAGAAAACAGTAGGAAGAAAAAATGGGTTCCAAGGAGCAGCCCTCTGCTAGAGGAGTACAGACCAGACGGACACTGTATGTATGTGTTGCCACCAGGGGACGTCTCCACCAGCAAACCCAGTGCAAAACTATGCAACAGTGGCAGATCTCCCCTTTGCCTCCTGATGCACTGGTCTGCATGATCCAATGCAGAGTTTGGGGCCAGCCCCTTGTCTCCCGTTCCTCTGCCGCAGCTGTGTGACCAGGTAAGTGCCTAAAGCCACTGCGTGGAAGGGCTGTGAGCAGGTGGGATAGATCCCATGAGTCATGTCTTGTGTCCCTGTATCTAAGATTTGAGACAAACAATTGTATCCTGAATAAAGTCTCCTGGGGTTCAGTACAGGGGTCTCTGTTCTGGGACTATCCTAGTCACTCTGTGACAACTGGTCCACTGACTGAAGGAGCTGGCTACGCTCCTCAGATCTCAGATGATAAGTGCAGCCTTTTCAGCCTTGTGCCTTGTCTTCATGGTGCAGAAACAGATAACTGCATTTTGTGCTACAGAATAGTTTTTGAGCCTTGGAATATAATAATTTGTACTTACTAGGTACTTTCAGCCCACAGATCTGAAAAAGGGTAAGTACTGGTGTCCCCACGCTGTTGCAGAGTGCTGAGATTGACTGTTGTGTCCCTGTGTACCTGTGCTCTGTGGCACAGAGTGAGCTGTGGACAGAGAGGACAGAAGCCTGTAGCAAGCCCTTGACCTCTGTGCCTGCTGGTATGGCTACAGCCCTCTCAAATCAAATGCTGATCTCCCATCTGAACGTGCCTCTCAGGAGGGTGACTGATCGCTGCTGTGTTAAACAGCATCAGCATGGCCTTCGTTGCACCGCTCTGTGCCTTAAACTTTCTTGGATGATCTGCGACTGGCACCTGTTTTGCCCATGGAGTGAAAACTGATCTTCCTAGTTATCCTAGTTAAAAAATGTAGCACCGCAGAGTTATTTTCTTAGTGCTTTGAATTCACATTGCTGTTTAAAACAGAGAAAACAAGTAAATGATCAACTTATCTTCACTTATTGCTTGAAGTCACTATTTGAGCACTGAGCAGTCATTTAACTCTAATTTTGGTATGAAGTGAAAGTTTGGGCCAGGTGATATCTATTGGTCCACAATGACAACGTCAAGATGAGTTTTCACTGGGGTGAATATCTTGCTGTAAGTGGTTGAGAGACAATTCTTCAGCTTTGCAGATGACCCCCATCACTACCCCATTTCTTGCTAGCTGACCTCCCATGATTGCTGCAGAGCTACTAAGTCACTTTCTGCTTTACTTCTTTCTGTATGCTTCTTGTTTTAATTGTCATCACTAAAGCAGCAACATAATTCTTGGTGTCTCCATCACACACCTGCCCCCTGACCCTTCATCTCTGCCAGCTAAAAGCTCACCCAGCAAAGAAAAGTAGGATGCTCAAAGCAGATTAATTCCATGGGAATGGGTGCACTCCACACTGTCCAAATTACATGCAGCATCTGGCAGGGTCAAGAGACAAAACAAGAAGGAACATTAAAAACAGAACTAAAACACACCAGAACAATATTTGACTACATGAATATACAAAGGATCCACAGAGAGAAAGTAGTGACAGATTTTGGCCCTTTTTAGTCCACATTTAAATTTGCTTCTACCTGGCTGGTCTGTTTGCTTGCTAAACAACTAAGGTAAACAGAAAATAACTCATGAATGCCAAACAGCAAATATTTCATATGCATAATTTATTTTAAAGTTTATTGCATCACATTATACAAGCATTAAACATGGCTTTATGTTGATGGTTTTTTTAACATGTGAAAAGTTGACATTCTTCTCCATACGATTTTTCTATTTACAAATAAACAATCTCTCTATATACTTTATATATATTATATATATGATAAATAACATAACTCCCCTCAGAAAGATTCAAAATAAAAAAGAACTCATTTGTAAACACAGTTTCTGTTGTATTATTTGGTGGCTTGAACGCAGATGTTCTATACCTAGGATTTTTCTTTTGTCAGAGTATCCAGGTTGTTCATTTACGTTTTTTTACTCTAAGATCTGTAAAACCAACATGGGAGAGAATGCAAAAAACGTAGCAAACAGGCTGAAAAACAGTCCCAATATACAATTTTTTTTCCTTGGTTTAAAAACTGGCGCGTAACTGCTCATGAGGTACATGCTTGCTGTCAAGAGTGGTCTATGGAGATCAATCCTACGCTGATTGCAAGATGATTTCACAGTAAATCCTTTGATGTGTGCTGTCCTGCTTGCTATGTAAAATGTCTGTGGCATGCATTGAGGTTGCATTTTTTTCTCATTCCCTTGAAGGTAGTGCTCTTGTGAAGCTGGAATAAGTAAACAACATATAGGACGGTCACCTGGAGGTTTAAACAAAACCCATCATCAGATCAGAAAGAAGGGAATGGCATAAATTTGCTGTCTAGAGACCATTACAATTACATCTATTATTAGTAGCCTATTACTTCTATTATATTTTCCTGATTAATAAAATAAATAAAAAGAGGTCATCTTTCCTGAGTGTTCTGCTATATAGCTCTGAAGGATTCAAGGGAAATCTATTCAGCAGACACCCCGGTGAGTTGAATGGTCAACATTAAGCCACAGAAATGTACTCAGGATCTGCTGGTGAGGCCAGAGCCCCTTCCAGCACCGTACTCGGCACACGCTTGGTAAGCAGCCAACTCATCTTCTCATTTAGAGCAGAATGGGAACAACTGCTGGCAACATATTGTCATGAAAATTCATCATAATGTAGCTGTGTTGAAAACTAGGCTCAAAAGCGATTATTATCTATTGTATTTCTGCTGTACTTTATTTGGTTTGACACATTATATTGCAGTGGTTCCTCTGGAGTGGAAGTCAGTTCATATTTACTAGGTTTCAGTTCAGTTCTGGGAAGTTACTGAGATCTACATTGACAAAGCTGTATATTACTGCAGGGGTTTGCAAAGGTTCACACTCATATGGGTGACACTGATTTCATGCATGACTCATGTCTCACTTTACTACTTAGCAAACAGTTTCTAAGCTCCTGTCATCTGTTGGTTTAGATATTAAACAGAGGGTGTGCAAATTAATCCAATTGCTCATGTGAATTTGATTTGTGTGATTGATTGATTGCATTTGAATCTGAATGTGATTTTGCACAGCGATCCTGCCTGATAGTCCCCAGGCTGCAAGTGCAGGACACACCTTTACGTGGCCAACAGTAAACACCGACCTGTCTGGCACATGTGTACTGGAGGATGATATTGCCTAATCCCCACCCCTTATTTACAGAGACAGAAATACCCCATTTCTCCACTGCCCACATGGAATGTGTTCACAGCTGCTGTAAAGTGAAGCAAAGATGAACAAGTTCACTTCCTTACCAGGCAGGAATACACCCCACAACCACTAGTTGTGCTCCCCACTCAGTTTGGCACCAAGTCAACAGAGAAGACAATAATCCTGAAATTCCATCAGTGCTTATGTTGTCTCATGGGACGTTCAGGCTTGGGCCAGAAGCACCTGATAAATGGGTGCTGCTTTACCATTTATCCTCTTCGTGTGGGATGATGGGTCACTACCAGGGGAGGTTCCTTGCTGCAAGGAAGCCAAGTGTAGGCTGGCAGTGGCTACAGAGATGACGGTGCGTCCATTTTCTTCCACCGTTCCCTTTCCTCAGGCTATATTATCTTTCATCAAAACCTTCCCCCACAGAGAAATAGCACAGTTCTTCCTTGCAATGGAAAGAAGTTAATTGATCCAATTTGGAAATATGGGGTCTTGGTGCAAGTGGTCCTTGTGGAGCTTGAGGCATCCATCCATAGGGTCTTGCATTGTGTGGTCTGTACAGGGGGCAAATTCTAGCCCTTCTGTCGAACGATTTCCAGGAGAACTTGCAGAAAGAACTTGCTGTATTTTCCTCTCTCTTAAATATCTTCAAACTAACCAGGTCACAATTCCATGAGATTTCTGAGAAAACGATAATTTTTCTGCAGTTTCAGTTATTTGGAAAAGCGCTAAGCAAATGGATCAGCTCCAGTATTTTGTGTCTAGCCGTATCGTCACCAGGACGTATGCTTGCTTCCACTTTGGTTCTTACAGTCTTGGCTTGTGAACTTCCTTCTGGGAAATTTTTAATTTCTTAATGCTAAAGAATTTGCAAAAAGATAAAGGCAGTGGCCCATTTCACCTAAATTTAATTCTGCAGCCTGTGTAGAATTGCTCTGCATGAAGGATTTCAAGCTATTTCATACTATATCTCTTGTTTTATTTTTCCCCTCCACCCCTTCATAGATAACGGAAGGATGAATAAGGAAAACATTACAAGCATAGAGATTCTGGATGACTGCGTTCTTTTGCTTTGCTGACCTTGATAATCTGTTGTGGGTTTTTTTTTTTGTTTTTCTTATTCAGATAGGTCTTTAACGCACAATCTGTCTTCTGTTACGTGTATCATACACCCTAATTCCTGACAAGTCCTCAATGTGATCTTGCAATACAAACATGGGCAGCTCTGGGTAAGATGCCCTTGCCTGATTTGTTTCCTTCAGACACCAGACAGTCCTACAGCTGAAAAGGCACCATTCAAATCTTTAAAACGTATTACCAACATTTCACAGTATCATTTCCAAATAAATAACCCTATAGTTAAATACGTCTGGCCACATTTAGATGCTTGTCTGTCAGCACTTCTGCACACCTAAATTTTTCAGCATTGTTAGTTAGACCAGTTGGTTAGACTCGTGATCAAGC
Source organism: Caloenas nicobarica (assembly GCF_036013445.1). Taxonomy (NCBI): domain Eukaryota; kingdom Metazoa; phylum Chordata; class Aves; order Columbiformes; family Columbidae; genus Caloenas; species Caloenas nicobarica. The sequence continues at coordinate 44,057,842 of NC_088245.1, forward strand.
ATCTCCTCCTAAAAATATTTCAATATTGTTGGAGTAATGGAAGTGGTCTACATATGTGACCTTAACCCGTGGTAAATGTAAGCTAACAGAGCTTCGTCCACTGTGGAAGAGGGCAATGTTGCCATGCACATGCTGCAGGTTGTGGCCACACGCATGGACAAGTACCGCCACGTTGCCAATGTGCAGTCACTGGTTATGAAGCAGCAACTTGGTCATGAGAACAAGCCATAAGATCACTGAGTTCTGTAAAGCACTCTAAGATATGTAACTGCCTTGAATTTAAGTCAGGGCCTGGGAGCTCCCTGGAAAGACTGCAGAGACTTAAGCGTTGGCCTGACCTGCTCATGCTGACATTAGCTCTGGAGAAGATTAAGCCTCACAAGTTTTCTAATTTCAAAAGGCTTGTGATGATATGCACCCTATTAAACACGGGTGCACATGTGCTAAGCGCACACAACATTGGCTGACTATTACTTTCAGTGCACTTTCCACTGTAGAAAACCAGGACGTTTTTATAAACAGAATTCCTATCTTCTTTTAAGCAGTTTTTTTCCTCACCCTATCATGGCCACTCATTGTGATAAGATTTTCCATTTTTCTTCCTTTCCTTCCGCTCTTTCTGCAGACGTTCTAGTTCAGCTTCATACATCATTTCCTGAATCAGGTACTTTTCTCTCCTCATCCGATCTCTCAGATCTTTTGGGAGATCTGGGATTAAGTAGGAAATCAGGTGCTTTATGCAAAAGACAAGGTGCTGTGAAAACAAAATAGGGATGAAAAACTGAAATATTAGGAAGAAAACGAGTTCTTTCCATATCTTCTGAAAACTATTTCCAATTCACAAAAAGATGCTTTGTTAGAACTAAATCCATTACTGAAGCTGAAGAAACCAAACAATGAAGTTTTTTCCTCACAAAAACTCCAGCCAAGTCAGTGGAGCATGGATTGAAGGAAAGATTTTGAGCAGCTGTGTTCAGGTAAGGCCTCAAAACTGCTGTATGACCTGTGTGTTCAAACCCCTGGGGTCATGATTTGCTGTGAGGTTGTTTGAGCAGGGCCTTATATTAGTGGTTTGCTCTGCAGGAAGAGGATGGTCAAATGATACATTTTCTGTTGACAGAAAACCCTTGCATTGATATTGGAACCAATGAATTACCTATGCAAAACAAAACATTTTTTCTTACGTTGTGTTGCCGGAAAACATTTTCTGTTACCAGAAAAGCCTTGCATCGGTATTGGAACCAAGAATTACCTATGCAAAACAAAACATTTTTTCTTATGTTGTGTTTCTCATGCAAAGGCATATTGCCATTTACTAAACATCACAATTAAACACAAGGTAACAGACCCTTTGTCCCTCATGTTTTAGGTGTGCCACAGCAAAGCTTAAGTGTGATGGGGAAGGATTGCTTGAGTGTCCTTTTTTGTTTGATCAAAGGTGCTGCTTGGAGATTTACTCACTCCTCTTGAGAGGAGGAGCAGAGAAATAGGAACATCCTCCATCTCGGAAAAGACACACGTTCTCGATTGGAGAAATAAAGGTATTTCTTCTTCTCCAAGCAGAACTCTTCCTTTGAAAGCCACTGCAAACAGAATGTAACCTGTTTTCCCATGTATTCTTCCCTCATGAGAAATAAACCCACAATACTTTAATTGCTGTTTTTCTGCCAAACCTAAAAAAAGAAAAAAGCTGTTTCTGTCAGTTTAGCCTGGACAAAATAATTCCTTTTGCAGTGATAGGAAATACTTTTGTTTGGTTTTGAGGGAGGCCAAGATAGTCAAAATAACCACACCTACAGTGTCAAAAAGGTATCTTGAGTTTAGGTTGTTACTTAATTTATGAAAAACCCTACCTTGAATCACTAATCTCTTAATGCGATCTTTTGCTGTAATTGCTGTAGCAATCACAATACACCCATTAGTGTTTTACAGAAGGACAGTCATGGTTTCTGCTGCAATTACCTTTTTGATTTCATAGTTATAGTTAAGGAAACGGTTCACAGTGCCAATGACCAGCGTGGCCCTTGTTGAGGGAGACAGCTGTGAGCCAGGCTATGGCTTTGGTTGGGCAAAGCAAAGTCAAATCTCTTGTGCAAGTATTGGGCAGACACAAAAAGCTTTTCCACAGCAAGTCATGAATTTGGCTGGGCACTGAGACTTGAGCAGGACTGATTTTTCTTGGCTCGGTTACCTTTGCCCTCATGCCGTGCTGCCTTTCTGCCAAGGGTGTATCAAGAAGCCAGGCTCTCTTCAATCTTACAAGTACTTAGGCTGACCTTCCAAGGCCATTCTTGTAGTCCTTTTGGAGACAGATACCCTGGCTCTCCATACTGACAGCTCAAGAAACAATGAAGAGATCAAGCCCAGCAGGCCTCTATCAAATCTTTCTGTCTGTCTTTCTTTCCTTTAATGTTTCCCTGAGTATGGCAGAGATGACAGAAGAGCAAATCTCCCTAGAACCAACCTCTAAGAGTTAGTCCACTGTAGGGGAAGGAGAAAGCCCAACCTGCAGTGCCATATTCCCGCTTTGTCTGGGAAGGGCTGAAAATGACAATCAGGGAGAATTCACTGCTGACTTTGGGCTTCTGCTGAGCCACCAAGACATCTCTACCCAAGAAATAATCTATAAAATATTTACCCTTCACCTTTCATCTAATTCAAATGCTTCTCTTCTGTGTTCCAAAGAGGTGCTTCCAAAGCTCAGTTCAGAATGAATTTACACAGTAATATGAGTCAGAAATGCAGTATGTGCTCATGAACACTATGCCAATAATTTATGATGACTACAGCTTCCATATCTGTGTTGTACGCCCTGTTGCTGTGATTTCAGAACAGAGGATCGAGTAAAGAGTTTTTAATTTTTTTTTGTTCCTTGTTTGGCTTCTTCACAATGTAAAAGGCATTTCAAACTGCTTGTGCTAGAGAGGTGCTGAGCCCCTGGTTTCTGACAGGGATATTCAGGCACCTGAAATTCAGGCCTTAGGAGCTACATTTTGTTTTGTAAATGATCTCATCCTATTTATGTACCCTTCTGTCTCTATTTTTTCAAAATCAGCATGGGAGTACCAGCCATGTGAATTTGGTATTATCTTCTCTAGTTTGTCTTAAAGATTTCTGAGATACTGACAGTAAGTACTAACTAATATTATGAATGTTGGCAAAGGTATCGAATCCTTTTCATTGTCATAATCTTTGTGATGCTAATAATTCTGGGGAAATGAATGGTATCAAAAAAATTGAGAAAAAAGCTAGATGTGTAAATGCTGTAACTTAAACCATATTCATTTTTCAGTTGTTCAGATTTCATCTTTTCTTCTCATGTTCCTTCACCCCTTCCTCACACACTAGTCGGCGTATGGCTTCCCAGCCTAAACAGGTTGTGAATATCAGACCTCAGAAAGTAAATAAAAGCTTAATTTATTTCCCCTCTTTGCAAGTCACTGTTATAGTTTTCAAAGTGCTGTATCCCCCTTTTTGTTAGAACCTAAATACCCGCGACTGTTCAGAAAACAGATCTGAGAATACAAAGCACAATATAAATAGCAGAAACACAAGGAGCTCAACAGCTGCAATCACAGATCAGCCCAATAAAAAAGCTTCAAAGGGAAATTTGTTTCATTTTGTTGGTTTTGTTTTGCCACCTGAATGGTCACTGACCTCAAATACAATAATGAAAGCCAACCGTGCTGCTAAGACATGCCAGAACTGCAGCGTGTAACCGTAGGGCACTGGGGAGTGAGGAGGGTCTCGGTAGTCCCTGTACCTGAAAGACAAGCAGAGTAGGTTAGTTAGCAAGCTCCTGCCCTGCTCCCTGGGGAGAAGGCAAAACCAACACCCAGTTGCTCTTGATCATTGCCTTTTCTGCACCAAAATGACTTCAGTTCAGACTGTACGAGTTAGCACAACACTGCTTGCTTCTTAGGCTGGGCCTGCACTATTGTTTTGTTTCAGATCAGGTGCATGATTTTGAAACGAATGTCCTGATCGCCTCCACTTGCCATGCTTTGTTTCACCCAAATGGGTTTACTTTCAGCTGAAACCTAAAGGTAAGATGCACTCTGGGAGTGCACTTCACGTTCCAGATGCTAATGGAAATTCAGTGCAAAGGCCCAGGCCAGCGCCTGTACGAAGTGGAACTGCTGAACCAAATACGGAGGATGTTGAGTGCTCGGCACCAGCAGTTTGACCCTACAGCATCGCCCTTGGCAGCGCAACGTGTGCCTTGCAGGCACCTCCTCAGAACATGGAGCAGGGTGGGATGCTCCGCTGTTTTGAGGGACGCTTTCTTCCCGCTACAAGTTTATTTTAAAACCATAAATGAACCCAATTTTGTGAGCCTGACAGCCCTCCCAAAATCCACATAAATCTGCCTCATGGGTTCCATCTAGCCCTTGGTCAATTAGTTGGCCATCCCTGGTGTAAAGCATGACTCATCCTGACTTTAGTGAGGCCAGAACCGCACCTCTTCATATACCAACAGGGCAAGGGCTGTGTAAGAAGGGGATCTAGTGTTTCTTTAAAGACTTTAGGTCTCAATAATTAACTAGAGATATCTATTGGGAAAGCTGGATCCAGGAAGGCTCAAAAATTACATTAACAAATCATGAACCTGTTTAAGTTGCATGTTCTGGAGTCCATTTCTACTAGCAGTATGTTAATTCCAAACAATTTAAAAGTAGTATAAACATTGTTTTCTCTTTAATTGGTTTCCTAGATGGGACAGAAAACCCATTATAAAAAATACTGAAAATACCACAGGAAATGATATACTTAAGCTCGATCTCTAAGTTTGTTTTAAGAAACGAAAGAAAACTCATATGAGCAAACGAAATAAACAATTATTTCATCTCTATGATAATCTGTGTTTCTCCCTCAAGGTTCACCCTCTTAGATTGCAGAAGGTGCTACACAAAATGAAATAAACTGTGTATTGACATCTTAGCCAGCAACAAACCTCTCTTAAATTGCAGTATCTCTATGCAAGTTCTTAAAACTGAGACGATCTTCCCTTCTGCAAGCAGCATTCTGACTTCACAGTTTAGGATGTTTTACAATATCCTAAGCATCCTGAAAACAGAAGTCCCTGGACCGAGTCCCAGCTGGGTAGAGTATGTCTCCTTTTTGTATTTGCTAGGAACTACACATGAAGAAATGGGGAAACCTTTTATAAACAACCAGAATAGCATGGCACCTTCTAGGTTCCAGATGAGCAGAAATTAACTGGATATGGCCACTGTTTTTTTGTTCGGACTGCCTTCCTGGAAAAATGCCTACACTATTGCACAGCAGAACATAATATTTCCTCACCTCACTATCAATATCTGGCTTGAAGTGCAATTACAATGACTGATGTTTTAGCAGAATTCAGGTGAGTTAAGTAGCTGATAAACTCAGCTAAAGAAAGATGTTTATTTTCTTTCAAGGGTAGATATACATAAAAACTCAGTGTCACCCAAAAGAACAGATTTATCTTCTGGAGATTTATGGCACCAATTTTAACACTGTTCTGTTTATGGAATACTGAGGGGACAACTTTTTTATTTATAGTATTTCCACCACTGGCTTTAAGTAGCAGCAACCTAATGCTTGAAATTGGGGAAGAAAGGCATTAAAAAGGGGGAAGCGAATGGTCAGAATTACAAAACATTATCAAAAGCTGCTATGGCAAACAACGTGGAATGAAGTATTCTCAAAGTGGTTCTGCTCCACAGAAAATGTTATCTATGGATTCAACATTAGGATGTTCTTTCTGCCAAAAAAGTTGAAACACTCTTAAGTGTTAGTTAAATGAAAGCATTAATGCCTACCCCCTTAGATCATTATGCTATCACACTCAAACTTCTTATTACTAATAAAAATATTATAATATCACAAAGTATCACTGACTTTTACTGTACCACAGAGTCTCTTTTGTTCTTTAGGCACTCTTTAAAGGATATTTTAATTCTCCACAGTGAAAAATAAAGTGACTAAGTGTACCTGCAGCTACCAGGACTCATGCTTGTAAACCAATGTTGTAATAAAAAAATGGTAGCTGTATTTGTTGTTTTGTATTTTTGGTTGGGACCCCATTTAAGGCTTTTATGTAGATTCCTGATTCTTTGGACCATTAAAATCAATCAAGGGCAAATCTGTCATTACAGACTAGTCTCAGTCTGCTATTTCCCCAGTCTGTTAGCTGAGGACAAAGGCATACATATAATTAAATGCTCATTTTATTTTTATTCAAACGACAAGTATGTGATTATTACTAGTAATTACACCTTTAGGCAATGACATAAACATATTAACCACTCAACGATTAGGAAGTCCTGGATTTGAGGTTTCGTAAGGGTAGCTTAGGACAGACCCTGTTTATGCCTGGCAAACCTGTGAAATAACACAGTGTGGTCACTTCTGTGCAACCTTCACTTCCAGGTGCATGCGCTACAGTATAATCTGATTACAGCTTCATCTCACCGGTACCTAAGTAACCAGTCACCTATTATTAGCCCTTTGATACCATGTTTCTCCATGATGGTTGTGTCTGATTCAAGCCATGACACCACAGAAATGCTGCATTAGGAACACCTGCCAGATATCCACCTTTCGGCTTCTGCTGTATCTAAGGAAGGAATTATGCAGGTGGCAGCCAAGCAGTACAATGAGCATGTCACTGAATAGCACGGTTAATTCTTTTCATTACTATTTTTTAAGTTCTGAAAATCAGTTCCAACCCCAAATTTATCATGATGCTTCTCTTTTGCAATGTTTTAAAGAAGAGAGGTATTTTGATTGATACTTACCTGCAATATTTTAATGGTGAACCAGAAAATTCACTTCCATTTGATGTTGGCTCGGAGCGGTTTTCAAAGTCAGATACCAGAAATACTGATAAACTGGCATTAACATAGCCAACCATACACCTAGAAGGGAAAAATCCTGTAGTCAGGACACAGCAAGGTTTTTCCATTAACTGTTGTACCCAAGAGGATGTTCTCTGGGTTTCATGAAATCCAGAGTATAGCTGTGATGCTTCTTAATATTTGAAAGGGATGTTGAGGCAATACAAAAGAAATGCTCAAGTAGGTCAGATGAACAATAAAAGCGAAGGAATGGTAGATTTTTATGGGAGAAGAAGTTGCAAAGACTGGGACTGGTTACTTTTGAAAAGAAAAGTCACCTAAAAAGTGACACAACAGAGGCAGAGTAGTAGCACTAGGAAGATAATGAGAATATTCCCACTGTTACCCTCATGGTACTAGCACAAAGGGACATTAAATCAGATGGAAAGGCAATATGTTTAAAACAGCTTTTTACAAAATATCCAGTTAATCAGAGGAATTCAGTACTAAAAGATCTCAGGGTAGCTGGGCACTGGGAGGGTCAGGCAGTCTGGAGAACACCAAGGAGGAGAATGTACGCCGCCTGACCAAGGGCTGTGGGAGTCCCTAGAAGGCTCAAGTTTGGTGTTAGTGAAGCTGAGGAGAGATACGACAAGTGTATTGTGCTGTTCACTGTGCACTGCCCAAGCACAAGTACATCTAGGTGCACTGCTCAGCTTGGTGCAGAGAGTAATGCACAGTAAGCGGTCGGGATTTTTTTTTTTAACTATGGATTTTACAGTCTTTTAGAAAGTACATTTAAACACCATCTGGCTTTATCTCAAAATCTCCATACTGATTGGATTTGGAACTTAATTTAATTACAATATTTTTCTAGTATTACTGGGTATCATATGGATCTAATACCTACAGATGTTTTTTGAAAGAAAAAAGGACCTCTCTCATTTAATTTATTCAATAGCAGATGTTCTTTACTCCCTAATTTGAGAAAATTTGATATTCCTGTGGATTTTTTTAATAGCTTTCTGCTTTTGTAACAGTACTTGTTAATAACAATATCCAGAATGCTGGCATAAATAGTTTTTATCCAAGCTGGCTCCTTCAAAGGATTACTATCTGATGGTTTAATCTAGAAATTCACTCAGAAAAGCAGCAGAAATGTGAAAACACTGTACAAGAGTTTTATGAAAAGAGCTTCCACTGTGAGCCAAGCTGCTTCCCCCATGCAGAACTAGTTTCAAAGACAGTGAGTCATATTTGAGTCTTCATAAAAATAAAATTTCTAAAGGTGTTGTTTTTTCATGCATGGTGGTGCTGAGAAAATCAGTAGCAAGGAAGGTTGCTGACAGTGCTTCAATGTCTGATGGATCTTCATAATGGCAGAAGCAGAGGCACATGCTCAGGAACAACTGGCACCAGACCAAACACTTTACCCATAAAGAGACTTTAACTCTTCATTGGAATCAGTGGAACATTTCCCCTGGCAGTGACTAAAATGCCAAACTCCTTGCAGGACAGTGAGTTAGCAGCACTGCTAATCAGGAGCTGCCACACCAGTTGCCCTTCTTCCATCAGTATGATTAAACAGTATTGACAACCAGAAGATGGCAAAAAAACAGCAACAGAAGAACTCACTTTCTGTAGCAGGGGATAAAAATTGATTTTCCATATGTCTGATACCAGAATGTAAGCTCTCCATCACTGTCTACTGTTTAGCTTGGGTTTCTTTGAACAGTAGGCTCCTTGCTAATGGAGCTTCTGGGAGATCACTTGCAAACTGTGTCTGTTTGTGTTCAGCTGGATTCAATGACCTTCCCCGAGTCCAACAGCATAGATTTTACAAGTTGCTGTGTAGCAGCTGTACTCACACTTACTGGTAGTGTGGACACGCTAATATAATCCTGATGTTCAGCAACACTGAAAGAAAATCCACTTAGGCAGCAGGGATTCAGTTCACAAATGTCTCCTGAAAGATTTAATCTAAGGACTCTAGTTTTAGAAGAAAAACAAATTTACTTCGCTCTGTAAGTATATCTTGATTTATTAGTTGGGAATTGCTTCCTCTTGTTAGACACTGCTTTTTTTGAGCAATACATGCTGAATATTACATCAGGAAAAAAAGCCCAGTGAATAAGTTTAAAATGCTCATTAAATACATAACTGATAAATATCAGTATTGCTTCTGAATGAAAAGAGGGTTATATCCATGTACACCAGCTGGGAAGTGCAGCTTGTGCAGCATACTGTTACACACACCAAACCTCTGTAACAGCTCTGCCATATTTTTCTTGAATTAACGTCATCAATTACAGTCACTCAGCAACCCATTCTGTGAATACACAAAGCATATCTATGGCTGATATCTGTTACCTAAGCACAAACAATAAATTTGGGTTAGTGGAATCAGAATATACACAAACCAGTACTGCTGTATCTATTCAAGTAATTAGTGATTTTCATGTGCATCTCTTTTTTCCCCAAAGAAAAGCTTACTTTTGTCCAGCTTCTCCTTGGCCAGCACAAGGTCCATATTTGTAAGCATAAACAAGGCGAGGGATGAAATCTGATGTCACAGCTATAACAAATGCATTTGTGATAACGGAGAGGATTCCAATGCCTTCCAGGATCCCGTACCAGATTCCTGTTCAACAAGGAGAGTATGTCAGCTCCAGGAAAAATGAGCACCAAAGTGCCTGAGATACTGCATGCTCTGAAGCAGTTGTCCCCACAACCCAAAGTCTTTTTATGTAGTTTCTATTAAAGAGACACTGAGTAAAAATAATTTTTCTTATGGAACAACAGGAACTCAGTGGACCCGTCCTCACTGCGTGGGAATTGTGCATAACTCCTGCACAGCTGGTCAGCATGTACCTATTGGCATCAAAATCTTCATGGCATGCCAATGCTATACAATGGCACACAGTCCTTAGGCATCACCTGGGCTTTTTGGCCCATGCTCAACTGTCTGACATATCTTGTGGTAGAGGCAAACAGCAGCTCTGGTCACAAGCACCATCACTGAGAACCACGCCAGAGAAAGGTTAGATATACCTGTTGATTTCATGAGGCATCAAGCTGTCCCTGAAAACTTTGGTGAATAGGGAGTGAACGCAACTTATTTTGGGACATCACAGCTGAATCAGCCTGAAAAAAATATATCTAACTTTCTGTGCTTTTATTATTTACGTTTTTCAGGAATTATGTCTGCGGTGTATGCTGTGTATTGGCTGAGGTCCAGGCTTGTACCTAAACTCATAGATCCACACTATTCATATACAAAGCTTTACTCAGACACAGACTTTAGGTACACGGTAGACCATTCTGAGAGCACAAAGCCTGGGCTTCTCCTATTTTGTGGTTTGGGCTACTGGTTGTTGCAATGCAGACAAGCAGCGAGGTATCCTATTTACCCCTCCAAAGACACCAGGGTTTCAGTGTTGGGCAGATGATTTTGTTTTACAGAGTCCATCCCAAAGGTGTTCTGCTTTTGCACACTGCAGGGACAGAAGAGACTTATAGTCGAAATACATTCAGAGAGCCCTTGTAGCAGCGTGTGGCTGGGTGACCTCAAAGTTATGTGAACCCTGTATTTAGCAAGGTTGGTGTGCCTCACTGAGAGCAAGTCATCTTGGGATCTAGACCCACCCTGTCTCACCCACCAGGGACCCAGTGGGCATAACTCCTGAGTCACAGGGGAGCTTGGTTTTGGGCAGGTAAATATAACACACACAGGCCCCTTACAGGATGGAGGCCGCTTTAACTTGACTTTCGTGTTTCAGCTGCTCTGTCTGGTTATTATATTCAAAATGAGCAGCAGCATGTGTTCACACAGTGCATCTGCCACAAGAAAAAACCTGCAGAGAACAATGATCACTTCATTAAAACATCTTGGCTGTTAAGTCACCCAGAAAATCATTAAAAGAATTTTCCAATATAGACTATTCATTGCATAAGTAAATTGGCATCAGATACTTGCAGTTTTTTGAACAATCAAATCGTGTGTTGTTAATGGGGAAGATGACCGAAAATACCTTAATCTGCTCTTACTTGAAGTGGTCAATGCTTTGCCTTAAAAATAACACACACATAAAAAATACACATACAAAGAACTCACCTATATCTTTGGCTCTTGAAGCTAAAGGTCTTCTCCACTGGGTAACAAATTTGTATGCATCGAGCCGAATTTCAATAATATTGTTAAGTAAGGCCAGAAGTGGTGCCAGTGGAAAAGCTGCCACAAAAATGGTTGTGAACCCAAACTGAAGAACTAGGAAAAAAAAAAAGGAAAGATCAGAGTAAGATACCAAATAATATATGCATACAAACATTATGTATAAAGGTCAGTGCCATACTCATTTCTAGGTATTCATCAAAGAGTCCATAAGCATTCATAGGCTGCAGATTGTAGTCCTTTTCCCACTGTGGGAAGCTTGCTTTTCTCTGTGTGCCATACTCTTGTCGTAGTTTTCTGCGGGTCCACCAGTTTTGAATTAGCCTACATTTTCAAATAAATTAAAGAAACAAGGTAAATAATATTAGTGGCTATGTATCACAAAATTGGAAGACGCTAAGTGTGCACAACATACCTTGCAAAATAAATTTTCCAATGCACAGGATAACAGAACATTAGCAATATATATGGCTGATGACATGGCAAAATGGGTATGAAAACAGATGCAGCTGATGGGCTGTAATCCAGGCCTAGATATTGTTAAAATGGTGGAGGGATTTTGACATATTTTCATTATTAATTTACCTTCTTTTTCTCTACACATAATGTCATATCACTTTAGGGTCTGTTTATGTGTCGGAGTGCAATGCTGTGTGGAGATAGTTGAGCTCTAATTGAGAAATCAGTAAATGGAGTGCTAATGCTGCTTGATCCCTCCCTGCGTGCAGGCCGGCATCTCTACCCGGCTCTACAGTGTGCAGGGTGTCAGTCCCTGGGCAACCATGGAAGGGAAAAGCAACCTTGAATGGTGTCTGCAGCCGGACATTCAGAGGGAAAAGCAGAAGGAAGCATGTGGACGACTGACAAAACACGGTGGCCGAGAGGTGGATGGCTGACATGAGAGCTACCTATAGCTCAAGAAATGAGGGAGCTGTACTGGACTTGAGGGGGAAGATATTGTTTCTAAATAAACGCATGTGTAGGGCCATGGTTGGAGGGACTGAGCCAGAAGGGAAGTGAGTGCTCACATCTGAAATAAACACCTTTGCCTCTCCAGGTCAGGGAGTTGCACTGGTTTGGCTGACAAAGGACATGAGTTAGCTAGTATAGAGAGAAAACCAAACCAAAACAAACATGGCAGAGATTTTCTCCGAAGTTGTGGTTAGCCCCTTTGTTCCAGCAAGATGGAAAGTGAAGGCTCACCCAAATAATTCAGCCCTTTCCTGACTGTGCTTTGCTTCTTGCCTTCACAGTGGCCTGATCTGGCCTGTGAATGGTAGACAAATGGCCACAGGATTTAGATATGGGTTTGGCTAATTGGTTGTTCTCTTAAAGCTTAGAGATTATTTTTCCATCCAGGCCATTTACCAGAGAGGTTATAACTTTTGCTGTCTTCCTCAAAGAAGTGTAGCTGCAACCGAGTGCAGGCCATTACAATCTAGAGTTTAGAAGTGCAAGAAAAAAATTTAGAAGTACAAGCATGGATTTCGACCCAAAATTTGGAAGTACAAGAAATTACCAAAATATTTGGTTTTAGCAGCTTGCAGCCAGTCACTAGTGTGCAAAAAGCCTAAAAAGGCCTTTCCTGTGAATGAGCATGGTAGTGATGGATGAACTGTGGGACAGTTAAGGGCACATCTTCGCAGGCCACAGCACCCTTCGGGACTTGGCCTCTCATGTCCTGCCCATGAGAAAGTGAGAGGGCTGAGAACTGAATTCCTGCAAAGGCAGCAGGTTGAGGGGTGAGTGGGAGACCAATACTCTGAGACAGATCCCAGTTAACTTCCTCTTTTGTGAGAGGGGAAACCCATAACCAGTGTTACTTAATATTTAAGGCTCCTAGGAAAATTCAAAGAGATGTCATTTTCTGATTTATGTGTGAGCAAAATATGAGCAATGAGATGTAATGTGGTTTTAATATGGATGTATGTTCTTCCTCCAACAAAAACATCAACTTGAAATTGCAGATTTCTGCCTATGAATGAAGCAATAATTTATACATTTTTTCTTAGTTATTGCAAATGTATCTATGCAGCAGGGGTGAACTCATGCACACTTCCAGAGGTTTCAAGGTAGTGTTTGCATGAAGCAGCAGCACCACCCTGAAATGCCTGTGTTTGTATTAAAAATGTAACCGCCAATCAGTGCTCTAGTGAAAACCTTAGGGCTTCTCTGTGTTGTATTTAAAACCTAGTTTTTAATTCTCAGGCAGATATTTCAGAAGAGAAGCCAATGCCACATGTATCAGTGAGAAACGTGATAGCAGGCGCTGGTGTTCCTGTCACCAAGGAACACACGGTGGCATTTCTGACTTGCCCTGTGTGTCTCTATGGGAGCACATCCCTGCACCAGAGCTGGCCTGCCATCCTGAAATGGGGCAAAAAAACACCTTCTGAAACAGGCTGCTGGTGCTTCTCTTCGAGGGCTGTCTTATTGGGAAATGTTCTCTTTCACCAGCTTCGGCACTGGGCAGCCCTGCTCTGCCTGGGTCTCAGCAGGGAGTTGCCAGCACACAGGTGGAGCTGCAGTGATGTTCTCCTACAGGCTATAGGATCGCTTCCAAATCCTCTGGCTACCCACATGGTCTTGGCTCTGATCATGCTCTTAGCAGAAATTATGATTTTTTTTTTCACACAAAAAGGAAATGCACTTGTTTGCAGTATTTCAGAGCTAGAAGGTGGACTGAAAGGTCTGGAGAGCAAATACATCTCATCAGAATAAGTCATAGAATCATAGAATCATTTCAGTTGGAAGAGACCCTCAGGATCATAGAGTCCAACCATAACCTAACTCTAGCACTAAACCATGTCCCTAAGAACCTCGTCTAAATGCTTTTTAAACACCTCCAGGGATGGTGACTCCACCACTTCCCTGGGCAGCCTGTTCCAATGCCTGACAACCCTTTCTATGAAGAATTTTTTCCTAATATCCAATCTGAACCTCTCCTGGCACAACTTGAGGCCATTTCCTCTTGTCCTATCACTTGCTACTTGGGAGAAGAGACCAACACCTTCCATGCTACAACCTCCTTTCAGGTAGTTGTAGAAAGTGATAAGGTCTCCCCTTAGCCTCCTCTTCTCCAGGCTAAACAGCCCCAGTTCCCTCAGCCACTCCTCACAAGACCTGTGCTCCAGGCCCCTCACCAGCATCTCACGTTGTTGTGACTGTGTGTTTTGTGTTGTGATTTTCGTTGTGACTCTAAAGTGAAGAGACTGACTTTGCCTGAAGCAGTTTATTCCTATTAAATTGCTTGTTCTTAAACAACCTCCTCCTATCTCCTTCAGTCACCTTCTTTAATCCCCTTCTGTGCTCTCTATTAGGTTTCAAAAATCCTTATTAATCGGTAGCAGAAAGATCTAATGAAAGCTGACAAAAGAGACAGGGAGTGGAAAGAAAGGATCAATACTGCTGCTGCTGTTCCCTCCTCCTCACCCTGGCTCATTCCTCCAGCCTGAACAGCTGCAAAATCCTGGCAAGCAGCACCAGGCACCAACCTGGAGAGATAGCAAGCTTTGAGTACCTTGATTGTCAATTACTCTGTGCATTTAAATAATTTGATCTGTTCTCATTACAGCCAGATGTGATCAGCACTGAGGCTGCCTGAAATTGTTTCTGCAACACGTTCCTGCAGCTCAGGGACCCAACTCTGCACTAGCTCTGCTGTGGATCCTGCAGCAAAGCAAATCCCTCTGAACTCAGCAAGGGCAAACTTTCTGACAATGTCAGCTCTCTCTTATATTTTCACTCCTGCTAATTTCCCTTGATGACCTGCCACGCCGTCTCTAGCATCAACTCTCTATATTAATCATATTAAACACGCTCATTAAATACTAATCAATAAGAAATGAACCAAAAGGAAATGAATAATTGTTGACCTTTTTAACTAGGGCACAGCTTCATAATACCCTGAAGATCACCAGGGAACTTGCCCATATACCAGTCAGTACATTTTTCTTTCTCTGAGAGTGTATATGCCAGCAGTGCATGCTTTCCAGCTCATATCTGCCCTTTCAGGCATCTTTTATCACCCAGCAAGGAGAAATCCAATTTAGAACTTACTGGCATAGGTAAAAAATGACACACATAATATTTCCTGTGTAAGGAATACAGCAGTCCTACAGTTATTTTTAAGGCATTTTAAACCATGGAATACAAATTAATGAAATCAAATACTTCCTATATATTATTTATTTGTTAATATTTACATTACACATTGACTTTTGCAAACTATGTCCAATGTGAAAAAAAACCAAACCAAACCAAACAAAACAAATACCATCTATTCCTATATGTCTGGAAATCTGTCTTAAAAGTTCTATATCCAAAGGGTGATTTTCTGTAGTAATGACTACTGTATCTTGCTTTTATGTAACCAGTCATAAGGAAACCATAAACTTAGTATTCTTCTGTGACCTACAGAAACATAGGCATTATATCTACTTACGGGTAGCCCAGTTCCATGAAATTATTCCAAGTCTGTTTTAACACCATTATAATACCCATTTGCATACAGAGATCAATAAGGCATCCACTAGGGTGGCACTACAAAAAAAAAAAAAAGAAACAAAATGTTAAACAGAAATAATGCTGAGTTTTAAAGCATTTCTTAAAGGCCAGAGGTGGATATTAGATAATTTACTTCAATGAAATTAAATGCCTTTTTTTTTTTTTTTGTATAAACGCATGGGAACATGTGAGACTATCATACCATCAGCCTTTTAAGCCTATCATCTAATTCTCTGCAGAGGTCAGAATCAGGCAAAATCAATGCAATTTTCATATTAGTGCTTCTAGTATGTTGTGCAACTGTGTGCGGGACAGAGGCAAAGGCGACCAAGTTTCTCCAGTGATTTCAACAGTTTTTGGGGATGTTGACTGTGCATCAAGTCAAAGAGTGAAGAGAAAATTCCTCCTGGCTGCACAAGTAAACAGTTTATGCCTAGAGGACAGAACTAATACTGCTTATTGAGTACTGTTTAATCTTTATGACTGAGTGGACCATATAAAGCTTTTCTCTTCTCGAAGAACTAAAATCTCTAACTGTTGAACAATAGTTCTTAGTGCCTCTTGCTGAGTGCTTGGTTGCTTTAGCAGTGGCTCCAGACTTTGAAGAAGTGGTGCTGATTTTGGGAGAGATGCTCAACTAGTACAAATCTAGGTAATTCCACAATTTTTCATCTAGTATTGGGAAAAAAACCAAAAAAGACCAAAAATTTTCTACCCTCAAACAGCATTTTGCACAGTTGACTTTGCAGATCCAATCACTGGAGCCCAAGCTGTATTGCTAAATCCTGGGTATTATGGATAAGTAGAACAGATCACTGTCATAAAATTAGAATGATTTCTCTTCAACTTTTAGGGATAAAAATTAGTTATGACCTGTAACAAAATGTGATACAAATTTATTGTACAAACTGCATTATAAAGTGCTCAGAGCGTGAGTCCCTGCTGAGGTTTCTGTTGACCTCATTCAGCTTCTCTTTAGATTAA
Source organism: Caloenas nicobarica (assembly GCF_036013445.1). Taxonomy (NCBI): domain Eukaryota; kingdom Metazoa; phylum Chordata; class Aves; order Columbiformes; family Columbidae; genus Caloenas; species Caloenas nicobarica. Next base: position 44,074,327 of record NC_088245.1, read on the forward strand.
CAAGGTGGCAGATATATAATTTTTTTTAATTGACTTTTCTGGCATTATTAAATTATCATCCTTCTAGTTTTAGGATTCAGTCACTTAACTCAACATGAGAGAGGCAGGTGCAGTATTAATGAAGTAGCAGTGATGTTACAACCATAACATCACTAACGTATAAATTGTGGTCTGAATAAGGCCACGGACACTGGACTGGACTATGTCATATGTCTTAGACTTGTCTTCATCCATCAGGTGAAGAGAGGGCTATTGGAGGGATATCTAGGCATTATATTCTAAATTATATTCCTAATAAGACCTAGCACAGATATGGTCAATAAAGTCAAGACTTCTTTATTAGATGTTTCTTTTATTATTCATTTTTTTTTTTTACTCTGAAAAGAGCAAAAGAGTAGGTACTACTAACAGTATCTTCCACCAGCAACTGACCAGCCAGTAACGCCTTACTGTTGCACTTCCCTCCCAAGCCCAGTTCTTTCTCCCTCCCTTCTCTGATCCTGCAGAGAGATGGAGTTCTTTCCTTGTCCTCTGATCTCTCTGTGAGATGATTCAGCCCAGTAACTCATCAGAAAACTAATTCAGCCAGAAGAAGGAAGAGTTTCCTGCTGATACAGGGAACTGAATACAGTCCTCACAGGGCTGGGCAAGCCAGAGTCAGTGCAGAGGAAGAAGAAGGAGCAAACTTCTGGGGGAAGGCTCAAAGGAAGAGCAGAACTGTTATCCTTTGGCAGCAGCAAGCTGTTAGGTCAGCCCAGCCCCTCTCAGACTTTGGAGGGATGTTCAGTTAATTTCTGTCTGCCCATTTGTCAAGTATTCTTTCCTTGAATGTACATAATTCACTACTTTAAAATTAGGATGGCTTTTCCAAATTATTCCTTATTTTTGCTAGTATTTGGATTGATCTCTATTAGCCAAAATATGTATATATCTGGAAGTGTTTGTAAATTCGTGTTGGCAGTGTAAGACCTGCATTTCCCACTTGCCATTTGTAATATATTTACAAAGTTCCGTTATTCAGCTGTGAGGCAGAAAAGAAACCATGGGATTTGAGTGTGCAAATAGCAGCACTGGAAACTACACGAGTGCTCCAGAAACTGCTGCTGTTCACTTCCGATAACTGTCAAATGGGTTTTGAATTCTGAATGCATTTGCAAAAAAAAATGGGATTGGTCCTTGAGTGACTTGCAAAGCCAGCCTATCATTGCTCTCCAGGTCCATTTGGTTTTACAGACATGGAGCATTATGCCAGTAACTTTTTTGGGAAGTTCAGTTGCTTTAGTCAATGTTCAAGTACATTTTATGTGTCGGGACTTTTAAGTTATTATTTTATTATTTTAGCTCTCTGGTCAGCGTGGCTAGAAAAGCTGAGAAGAAAGGATTTTTTTAGAAGCAAAAAGTTGTCAGATTCATATCTGACTTTGATTCATTCCAAGGATTAAATATTTCTAGTGTAAAATTCTGGGTAATATTTAAACCATTTGATACCACTATCCAAATGTGATGCAAACACTAAAACCGCTAGCACTGAAAAGGGCATATATAGCAATATGTAGATGTTTTTGTAGCAGATGGTAGTGTCAGTAGTGTGAAGTTAGACAGCAACTGAAAACCCAGTAACACACTCAAAAATACCTAGACAGAGTTTTGTGTCTGCCTCTGCTTGCATTCACTGCATCCGTGAGCAGCAGATAAATCAGCCTGTAGTTAGTGAACACTCACCTCTTCCAGTCTCCACCGATTTATCAGCCTTAAGTAGGCACCAGGGTGTCCTGTAAATCTTTAACACAGGAATATACATCAGCTATGTTGTGTAAGCAGTCTGTTCACAGTAGCAGAAGAAAGCTCACACTTATTTTAATCTAATGTCATCTTAGCGTGATTGATATAACTATAAAAGAAGTTATGCTCCAAAATGTTTTGGGGGATTCCCAGAAAAATGTCCATGAAGGGCTAAATATATTTTACTTCCAGTTTTATTTCAATACCAAGTATTCTGCTGTTGGATATTTGGCATATGCAAAGAAGAGAGAAAATCTGAATAAAACTGTTCACTGGCTTTCAACTGCTGGTCCATTTCCTTACACCATAATGTGGGCTGTGATATCTGCCTTTCTATGAAACCAGTGAAAATGTTAGTTTTCATTATGAAAATATAATTTTCTTGCTGTTCTCTCATGTTTTCTCCTAAAATGACTCCCACAACTTCCCACATGCAAATAATCCGTACTGATGGACTCTTCTACTCAAGCCTTCTCTACTCTAAGGCTCTTCTTTTGTTTTTTGGGGACTTGCAGAAAGAGGCATACAAATATACATGTATTTCATTTTATGTGGAAGAAAACCAACTGAGAGCTCATAATTCACTCTTAACAGTCCAAATAATATAATAGAATCAGCAAAGTATTCAGGCACTTGGACAAGGTTATTGTTGTAGGTCCCTTCCAACTGAACTATTCTATTCTGGCCTAGTCTAGTCTAGTCAAGTCTGTATATATAGTATTGTGAGATGTGTCAGTTCCCAGTAGTGAAATTGTTAAATGTTAGCATTGAGTCAATGTGATGCTAGGAAATGAAAACTACATCTGTTTCTGGGTTTTTGAAAGAAAAATAAAACTGCAATCTGTCCAACTTTGCTAGTATGGAATTTGTATTTTGAGATGTGTGATAACATTTTCCCATTTTGTTTCATTACAGACAACTTTATTTCTTCTGTCTACTTTATTTTGCACATATGAGGGTGCAGACATCAATCCTACCTTCCAAGGAAGAATGCTATATAAAAGGTAGAGCTGTTCAGGTTGACAAACTGAAAAAGAAACATTTTCAGAGTGAAGCTGTTCTCCCACTCAGATTCGGTACGAGGCTGCTCTGTGAAGAAAGAGAGCAGAGTTTCAGAGGTGTAATCAGATTAACAATTTCCTTTGGCACAAAGGCTGCACATACCTACCAGACCTGGAAATGTATTTGTAAATTAGCCTGCTGATTTCAAAACATAAGCTGACAGAAGAAATTGTATCCAAACGCAGCACACAGCAAGTGAGTTTGTAAACACTTAGAAATCTCTTCTTATACCTGCATAAGTATCTTCCCATGAGGCTGTAAAAAATGGTTGGGATAATTTGTATACTAAACATCCCTCCTGGGTTCCTGTGCGCTTTACAGGCTCAGGCTCTTCTCTTCTTTCCTTTACTGCATCCTACCATAACGACACTGCCAGGAAGCACCACTCTACAGGCTCCGTATGTGCCTTTTTGTTAGAGATGTCACACTGAACAGGAGCAAATCCTCCTTGTAATTCTGTTTCATGGATTTGCCCGCCATGCATGGCACCTAAAGACTCTACACAGTGGCTACTGCATGAGTCCCTTTCCTCATCCCAGGGAACTCATTACAGAAGACTGAGAAAAAATATTTTGCAATGGATGGGGTAAAGCAAATGGGAAAGGGGAAGACATATTCTTCCCTTCAGATAGGTCTTTAGTCTCCATCTAAAAAGATATAAAGACAGAAGTCAACAAAATAACTATGCCAACACATCAGTACCATGTCCTAGAACTACTTTCCAGTCGGCAGGAGCTTGTTATTAGTCAACCATTGCTGTGAACAGAAGCAAGCATAGAAGTGGAGGTACTAATGGTGATTCTGAGTATTATAAAGGTAGTACTCTTATATTACTTCCAAAGGAGCCTCCAGTAAAGTATTGGAAGTACAGAAACAACAATGATAAACTAGATTCTTTTTAATCAGAGCTGCTCCACTCACGAAGAAATTTCAAATAGATTGGTCAACAAAACTGTAAAACAGACCATAAATTAAGAACTGTGTTAGTGATTTGGAAATGCCTGTCAAGAAACTCAAGTTTGTACATATGCCAGTACATACATGTTTATCTAAGCAGAAAGAAATAAAGTATAATGAATTTTTGATGCCAGTTTGAGGGAAGGAAATGTTTGACTTTAATAAGGCTGCTGCAGCTGAAGCTTTGCTTATACGCTCATCAGAGATAATGGCAATGCTCTGGAGGAGCATGGACCTGAGCTCTGAAAAAGGTTGTGCAAAGGCTGAAGAAGGATATCCTGAATGTAGCTTTGCTGCCAAACCCACTCTGAGCTTATTACACTGATAAAGATCATTCAAACCAAATCAGCTACTTAGGCCATCAGAGTAAAAACCACAAAACTGTCTGAACATAGTCAGAACATCTTGAACCATTGAGTTTTCACACCTGTTCCTTCTGCACAGGCTACAAGAAGCAGACCTACCTTAAAGATAACCTGGCAGAAAGCAATCAAGCTTCAAGGCCTCTAGACCATATCTTACTGTCCCCAGGGTGTCACAGGGACCAAAAGGTCATAGCCTGTGCAAATCACAAACTTGAAAGTCATATTTCTCAACTGTAACTAGCAGGTATCTTTTGCATGGATACAGGATGGCAAAAATGTTTTAAATTTACAATATACAAAGGAGGACTCTCAGTCTAATCAGAAACAACAGAATAATCTGCTATCTTACACAGACATGCTTTGAACACATCACCTATGGCTTCTCAGATGTAGAAAAGCCCTGACACTAGCTAAAATCAGCTGTGTGTTTCCTCTGAGAAGACACCAAAATCTGTCCACCAGGCCTGTCCGCCTTACTCAACATCATCAATGTACACAGGTATCCAGAAGCTCAACATAATCTTCTCAAACCACTTCCACACATGCCATAATACAGTTCACTTAATTGGCATTTAGGAAGTCTCATTTCAGGCTTCTCAATGCTAAGGAGCCCTTTTGCCAACTGCTACCAGCTACTGCAATCTTCCAGCATGATCAGGATCTCCAGAGACTCTGCCCAAACCATGGATATATGAATGACAGGCTATTGCTACCCCAGTGAGAGTACATGCCGTCCTTAGAAAATATGTTGTCCTTTCTCTAGTGTGAAGATCACCTTTATGGGTGAGCTGAAAAGATTAGTGATACTTAGAACACCAATAGAGTTTAAGTGTTGGTAGAGTTGGTGAGTCACCTGGTTATTTTCCCTCCAAATCACTTCCCCTCTTAAAGGCACATGTTTGATAGTCAATAAGCACCTTAGTTTCAAGCTATAAATTTAGCTTCCAGAACTGATTTCCACATTTCCAGGTCTTCACAAAACCTGGAGGTTGTGAGCGCTCAGTCTCTCATGCTTTTTCCCCCAAGGCAACATTTTGTTTAAGTTCTTATAAGGGGTTCGAACAAGAGCCAAGTATGGCAGATGGGTGACTGTAGTCACCACTGATTGAATGGTACTATAGCTTAGTTTATATGCTCCTTTACTATAAACTTAAGAAAAACATTTATTCCTATAGATTGCAAGTTAATCAGTATTTTTCATATTTACACAGACAGTTTGAATGCCATTACAGTATAGGGACCAAAAAATCAGTACAACATCATTAAGTTTAGTATTTAACATTGCTTACCTAAATTCGTCAGGAAAAGAGCAACCTTTTCATACAGCTGTAACAGAGAAGAAATAGCCTCTTAGATACATTACCGGCTGCAAAATATAGAACAGCTTTCTAAATAGAGTAACTGCTCTTACATGTTAAATCTAATATCCTGATCGTCTTTGTGATGTTCTGATAGTGGTGATAATAAAACTATATAGTAATAATACAATAATGATAAAATCAAACAAGGAACAGTAATATTTTTAAAGCTTATAGTCAGCTCTTTTATTGTACAATATATGGACAAGGAATGTTGTCACTGTCCCTATTTTATATACACAGTGAAAAAAAGTGAGATAACTTTTCCAGAAACACAAAGCAGAACAATAGCACAACTAGGATTATTGTTTTAGTTACTTATGGAACATTTATCTCACACACAAAAAATATCACCCTAGTAAGAGTATGCTCTGGCATGTTGGGTATTTTCAGCTTTTTGTTTTTGTTAGGGATTTTTTGGGAGCTGAAAGGAAAGACACTGAGGAGACAGGGTTGCTTCAGATAAACTCTTTAGTAATCCCTGCCACCAGACACATTTCTTACTGAGTCAGTGACATTGTTCTAAATCCTAAGCGGTACTTAATGCGCTTAGCAGATGCTGTGCTCTTAAGCTCTCCGGTAGACTGCTAACTTCATAAAGCTTACAAAAACTAACTTGGAGGTTTTTTACAAGTAGTATTTGCAAAGCGGTTCTGAACTTATAAAGTACGTCACCACAAACATCAGTATTAGTGTAAATTAATACGACAATTTCCATTTGCTTTAAATGAATCTGGAGCCTGTTTCCACAAAATGATAGATGTTCTGAACTCTCACTGATGCCTAGAGGGCACTTATTCCTAAAGTGCATATCAGCAATGTTTTTTTCATCTGCAGTAATCCTTATAAACTCTTGCTTAAATTGAGTTATGTACAATTTACAGATCAAACTGCCTGCTTAAGAACTGAAGTAATCCGTAATTATCTCATCCATGTTATCAACCACTTCTTGCTTAGAATAGCTTTTTGCTGCCTTTGGAGTAAACAGTTTTGTTTCAAGTAATGAAAAAGGTGGTTTCTTCAGGGTTTAGAAGCATCTCTTAAGGGCAGCTGTAAAAGTGCTAAATGTCTGGATGGTTTGTTTCCTGATCCCAGCAGGGAGTGGGCTATTTTACAAATGTACATTGCTCTGCAGAAAGGAGTATCAAAACTGTATTTTGTTGCTATTCCTCCCAGAACAGTAAGACTGTGTTAGAGATTCTGTTAACAATATTTGGATCTAATTATCTGCTACTGCAGTTTATCACTACTAGTCCCAAAGGCCCTTGTTTAGGATCATATTCTCTTCTGTGCTGATATTTTCTATGGGTGATATCACTGGAATTAATATGTTTTATTAACCTAGGTAAAGCTAATGATTTTTTTTCCAGGTCAGGCTGCAGGATATCTGTGAGACATTATTCTTGAAGGTCAATTAGTTTTGTCACGATAGATGTGTCAGTATACATACCTAGCTCTCAGAGGCTCCAGTCTAGAAGTTACTTGTAGTCTAGACCTCTCCCCTGATGGTTAGAGAGGTTGTCAACTCATATCAAAATCGCTGGTAGTTTTCCAGGCTTCCGAGCAGTGAATTCCCCACTGTTTTATATATCTCGGTCCATTCTGGTTTTATTACTGTATCTTTTCTCACTCTCCTGCTACTTTTCTTGAGTCACAGTTTGTAGGGGATTCAACTACCTGAACTGCTCCCGGAGATTTTTTCTTCTCCAAAAACTACCTCTACTGTCCTTCAGTAGACTACATTAATCCATTATGGGAAGTGAGGCATTATGTTCTTAAGTCCTTCTTTTTAAAAGCTTCTGCAGCCTCATATTTTGAGGATCTTTGTTTCTATGAGCTATATCCAGATCTAAGGCTGTGGTGTTTATTGCATGGTAATGAGTATAAAGCTTAATAAATCCATCTTTGCAGTGTTCTACTTATTTGACATGTTTTAGGAAATAAAACAAAGTTTCTCAAAAAGCACCTTCAAGCCATCTTCCATTCTGTAAAAAAATTCTCTAAGCTGTAAAACTCTTTGAGAAGCAAACAATTTTGATTGGGCAGTATTTCTTTGTTGCTGCTTCACTGCATATACAATGACATATCCTGAGAGCTTGGAAATGGCTATTGTACTGACAATAATATATATACTTTTATCTTTATTTCTTCTATGCTTGTTTTGTGCTCTAGGTGGATTAGAGAAAACCCCCCAAAGCTGTAGACAACAAACAATAAATAAAAAATAACATGAGAGCCCTCCATTCAAATTCAGAGAGAATAACAGCTTTTGCCTCTTCTTTCTGCCTTTTCTCAGCCTACAGTCTCACCTTAGGGAAAATATAGGAAAGTCAACAATTCTTTATAGACTGTCCTAGTCACCAATCCAGTCTTCCCTGTGCCAAAAGGAGAAGTGAAGTCCTGCAGCAAAGCCTCTTGGAATTTCCTGCTCTATAAATGAGAAGCTGTTAAGATTAATTTTTAGATGATGGAAATGCTTGGGTATTGCACAGGAAAGAAAGTAGTCTCCAAGCCAGCACTTAGAAATGTGCAAGCCTGAAATAACATCTCATACCTCTCCTAGGAAGTAAGTCAGCATATCTCATGGAGCAAAGCCCAACATGCTTTTTTGCAGAAGACACCTACTACTGAGTAGGTAAGAAAAACTTCACCCTGGCTCCAGTACCTGGATGGTTTGTAGGCTGATCCCTCCTTCCCCTTAAAGTACATTCTTATGATGTCATTTGACAAAAACCTGATAGTAAAAGGCTATATACCTCTTGTCAAGAGCAACTAATAGCTATCACAGCAATATACTGAAGTATCTGCATCTCAATGGAAAGATGAAACTCATTCCCTTCTAATCTATGCTATACTTACTGGAGCTGTGACCACACAGAAATTCCATTTTTGTCTTTGTCCAAAGTCTAGTTCCAAACCAGTTCACAACAATAACCTGACCTCAGCCAGCCCCCCTACAATGCACCCAGACCATGTCTCTGGTGTACCCTGGCTAAGGCCAGGTCACGGAGCAAGTCATGTTTACTCAAGCCTCGTGAAGTTGTCAGATCGAGGGAATTCTCCTGTATATAGGCATTGTGTCTGTATACACATACCCTCACTGGCAAACTATTGTAAAAACTGATGCTAGAATTACTGAAACTAAGATAAACAAGAATTAAGCTTGGCCACTGTATCTAAACAATAACATCAAAACATAAATTAAAAAGAAGAATATTGACGAAAAGGACTGAAACCTTCAAGTAATGTGAAAGGAAAAAAAGAGGCAGACGATAAAACAGGAGTACGGACATGTATCCCTAAAATATTTTTTTTTGAACATTCAAACATGCTTTGGAATCATACTTTATATAAATAGTGAATGACACCCATAAATAGTAATGCCATGTCTGGCTTAGCAAGACACTCCACTCCTGCTGAAAAGGGAACTGAAAACATTCAGTGGTCTGCACACTGAGATGTCTACTGATCTGATGGCTCAGATATAACTTTGGATATATTAGTTTTACTCACCACATTCAGAAGCATGATGATGCAGAAGTTGATGCACACTGCAGTCCCTGTAGTTGCAACCTGAGAGTTATTCCTGATTAAAGCCCACTTAAAGGCAGCAAAAGTGCTGACAGTCACAACACGGTAAATAACAATGCCAAAAACAGCAGCAATCACCACACAGATCTAAAGAAAGAAAAAAATAGAGAAAAGAACCTGAAAACTTTCAGTACAACAGCAGTTTACTTCTCTCTGAAACTGAAACGTAAAACAATGAAATGAAATGACGGACTTGAAACATACATCCATTTTGATTCCAGAGAAAGGTTTCAACGTGAATATTCTTCTTATCGTAAAGTCCTTTTCTATTTTTCACAATGCAAAATATATTTGAAATAATATTAAAATAACTTTTAGTTTTAAACATTTTGTTTTCGAAAATGTACCTCTTCTTTAGCATGAATATGGAAACGGTGTTGCCAGCTCTGGGAATTAGAAATTTTCCTTACATGCATGTTCTGTGATGCGCAGTCTAGTCTCAAGCTGATGTTCCAGCTTGATGGTGTCATATTTGGGGTGGATTTTGTGCTGTAATGGACTTCACACTTACAGTAAAAATATCTCTATTTGTAAGCACTGCCTCAACAACAACCCTGGCAAGCTACTCTAGTGAGCTGTTTCTTGCTACAGTTCTGGAAAGATTCTGTCCAGGGAAAGTAACAAATTCAATTGCCCTTGTAATTTCTTCTCTGATGAGACTTCCAGCAAATGTGACAGCTACAATGTGAAAGCCATGCAGCTGAGACAGGCTGCTAAATCACTTGATGTTCCATATACAATAGCTGAGCACTAAATGGTAACTGTTTTCCATCGTGACCAATTTATGTCACAGTTTAGCAAGCCACCACAAGGACAAACAGTTGGGAATTATTGTGGGTGACTCATTTCATAGTAACACTGACACAGTACCCATTAGCTACCTCACTAGGTAAGGAGAGTTTCTTCCATAGAAGACAGATGATTGTTTGCAAAAGATAGGTGTATTCCAAGGTCATACATTAGACAATTTAAACCTATCCAAATTGAAGCATATCTAAGCTAACTGAATGGGCAAAATTATTTTGAAAACACTGAATGCTAATCAAGCTGGCTTCATGTTTTATGAGTTACAAAATTGATTGACATCATCCCAGTGCAGAAGAAAAAGAAAAATGTGTGTGAACGTGAAGGATTGTCTCTGGATTCCCTGCATAGGGTTGAGGGGAAGAAGGACCAATTTCCTTTGTTAACAGGGAACCACCAACACAGTTCAAGGTCTATTAGTAACTCCATTGGGAGAGTCAGCGCTGTGAAATTTTGAGAACTGCTCTAACTTGAAGATTTGGTAAGCATATATTATATCTCCTGTGCTTAAAGCTATAATTTTAAAGGAATATTTTTACCTAAGTGGGGGAAAATTCAGAGTTTTTCTAACTCATTGGAAGCCCACGCTATGCCAGCAATAAAAAATATCTTCAGTGAAAGTAATCCTTGTCCTGTTTCAAGGACTGTTTTGGGGACAATTTGTGGTGCACACAATTCAGAGCAAGGCTGCTTTCTCTGGCACTTTGAGGAAGATCTGTCACTAGGCTAAGAAGATCAGTGACTGTGTTTGCAAAGGGTAGGGAGTGAAAACTGTCCCCCTTCAAGAAAAAAACACAGGGAAAATATGCAAAATGTTGCAGGTGTAGAATCAATTCTGAGCAGAGACTGCAGTCCTGAGTCAAAGTGTCTTCAAGGGCTGAGTTGGAACGTTGGCTCCTTGTGCCCAGTGCTTCTCTGTGTGTCTGTGTCCATCCACGTGACATACCAGGGCACAGTTCATCTCAATAATGCCCTTGCCTTTCTTGTCCAAGATTGCTTTGGACAATTTTGAAGTCATCAGTTTCTTACAAGCCCTCTGCTCTGTTTCCTCCGATCTTATTCAAACAGGAAGTTGCTGGGCTGGCTCACCTACCTGGCTCTCCACAGCTCCTGAAGTTCTACACATGTATCACTTCCTAGTGTCGTGGGAAGGCCCTAATAAATTCCACGAGGGTCTGAGTTGATGTCAGCTGTGTTTTCAAGACCAGTCCTACCACTGTGTTGGTGATGTGAATAACAGCTTCAATGAAGTTATAGGATGGGGGCATTTCAGCAGAAATGCATGCAGCTCTCTGTTAGGAGAGATTTTGCTGCTGTGTTTATTTTGCACTTTGGAAGGGGGAAGAGATGCCTCATTTTAGACAAGCAACATTGGTTTCTCAATTTCAATTGCACTAGAAATACAAAACTTTTTTCCTTACCTCTTCAATACACTGAAAAACTAGGACATATTAACATCATTAAGCACTTAGATTCTCTGTAGAGTTTACAAAGAACAACTGCCACCTCCATGGCATGTCTCCCCATCACTCAGCACTGTCTACACAGGGAAGGCAAGGAAATCAGTGAGCTGAAGTCGATGCCTAAACGTGATCTATTCTGGCATGTATGTGGCTACATATAGCGCTAGGTGTATAGCCTTGAAGAAAGGACTTCGCTATCTGTGAGACTAAACTAGTATAGGACTGTACAGAAACTAGGGTGATTTGCTATGTACAGATTTTCAGCCTGTGGTAAACATGCTAGAGCTTATTTCACTTTTAAGCAGTGAGATAATCAAGAGAATAAAGAGATAATGTTATTTTGTATTTTTTCAACTGGTAAATAAATAAAAGTTCTCAAACCATAAAAAATATTCCAGATGCAGAAACAATGAGTCTGCTGCATTTATCTGCAAATGCTTGATAAGGCTCTGGCTTCCCGGATATAGGGTTCATTCGTTCTTTCTTGGAGTACTTGGCTTCAAACTGCGGACGTATTTCCTCCTAAAGAACAAACAGAGAATGTTCACATACAGTACAGCTAGGAAAGATCCTGTAGGAAACTGCAGATCACTGTTATTGGGAATTACATCTTTGAATTCAGCAGCTGGCATAGCTACTAGGAAAGCTGAGCTGCGAAATCAGGTCTCCTTCATGAAGACTAGAATAAATCACTGGACTCATAAAACCATAGTGGGAGTATCTAGTAAACTCCCTAATTGGCTACTCATCTAAACAATATGGCTGCAAGCCAAATAATTTTCAGGCTGATCCCACCGAGTTTTCCAGCCTGATATTATCCTATTGATACTGGAATTCTACAAGAAAGCAAAAAGGAGAAAAACCAAAACAACAAAACCAAAACAAACCCACCACCACCAAAAACAAAAAAATAAACCAAACCAAAAAAAAAACCCAAACCAAAACAAACCAAACCAAACCAAAAAAACCCCACAAAACCAAACAACCAAACCCCCTCCTTTTTCCAAACATAACTACTGTTTGCTAGGTAATCGGTTATCTTTCTGTTATTAGCAAAAGTTTCTCAGCTTTTGAAGGAGCCATGCCATCTAATATTGCTCAATTCATTACTAACTTGGACAATGTTATTATCAGGAACAGCTTTCAGCAGCAGAAATGTCAAGTCCTGCTTTGCCATAAAAACTCACTTCTGAAATGAAACCTGGGGATTTCTTGGGGAGACACTTGGTTACATGTGTTTACAGCCTTGTCAGAAGGCAGGGCTCACCCTTACTTCAGGTAAGACCTCACGGTTTTCAGCTGCTGTTGGGCTGCCCCACTACCCTGCCATCTGGGATGTTCACCAACAGCCACGTGTCCTGTGCCACCTCACCCAAGTGTGACATCAGGGATGCTGTTGGAGATGAGGGAAAGCACCAGGCTGTGAAGACGGACTGTCACAGCTGCTGGCAGTCCGTATACATTAGATCAAGTTTTACAATGCTCTGATGCACACTGGAGAACTGGCCCATGGTACAGCTGGCTACAAGGGAAGACAAAGGCCACTATGGACTGTCTTTGCAGCTTTTCAACCAGGCCTCTGCTGTGCATTTCTTTGTGGCAACGAAGAACCCAGGTTACCAACTTCAGTCACTTCCCACCCTTCGAAAGCATTTAATTGTACTTTGATTGACTGAAAGTTGTAAATGCCCAGACCTTAAATGACTTCATTGAACTAGGTGAATGTTAACTGCTCATACAAGCCTTTAGAATGTGAATAAAAATAAGATGTCCTAAAATCCTACATTCTTTTTATAAAATTCCCCTGGGGAATTCTCATTCTTCCAAATTCAAGCAGCAACCTGGTAACATATTAAAAAAAATTAAGAGGCATGAATGCTCAGCTGCAATGCCTGTGTAACTAATTATGTGCTTGAGGGAATCAGCCCTACATTAGCTCTGTACAAAGGCTAAGCATATTTCTGTGGAGGCAGGGTAACACCTTGCTCTTATTCTACCTTGCTCTAGCTGTTTCTGCCATATCAGGGATGAAGGCTGCTGAGCAGACCACAATCTAGCAAGATAAACAATGCACGTAGTATTCCTGTGTGCTCAGGGACATGCAAAAGGACAGAGTGTGACAGCATTGAAGCAGGGCACTTGAGAATTGCACCCTGTAGATTGTGCAAGGGCTCTGGCAGTTGACTTTCCCAGTCGTATACAAGAAACCCTTTCTTCTCTGCAGGTGTTTCTAAGCCAAGGTTTGATTATCTTTTACAATCTGCACTGTAGGGAAGTCCCTGTCATATCCACCTGTACATGAATCTAGGTAACTTCTACAATCTCCACTCAATTCAGATAATGCAAATGCTATTTTTATAGATACATCTCCACGCAAAACTGAAACTCTGGCATGAAACTTCGAATCTGTTTAATGATACTCCGCAAAACTGAGCACAGCTTGGAGCAGGAAGAGGACAGTACGTACCAAGCTGAGGTTAATCATATAATGAAAGTGACACTGAGGAAGAAAAAAAAGGATGCGAAAATAGCAACAGAAGCCATATTTCAGCTGGGAGTGCCAGGAACTCTGTGCAGTTAGTTTCTTGTTGCACACCCAGCCAAGACCCAGTTACTCTCCATGTCTCCCACCTTGCACCTCATCGACAAGAAAAGGAAATCCAGATGTGCAGGGTGGAAAGAGCCAGAGACATTCAGCCCATGTCCCCAGGCTGGGGGACCTGGATGCCACAGGGGATGCCTGGGTGCCTGCATGCCTGCCTTGGGTGAAAATCTAAAATGCTGAGGAATTCACAAGGTTGCATATCTGAACAAATTTAATTCTCCTTCCCATTGTCTTCATTATTTCATTTCTTTGTCTCCTCATTTAGAACAGAAAAGTGATACCAAAGTGATAGGAAGCTTTATAAATGCTGGTTCTATTTGATCTATTGTTGGTAGGAATTAAAAAATTTCTCTCTGTAGCAAAACCTTGTTTTACAACTTGACAATGAAAATTAGAGCAAGCAAAAGCTAGATGTGGCAGAAAATGTTAATAAAAATAACAATGTTCATTAACAAAAGCTTGGTAATTAGAACTCTTTAATTGATTTCTTTGAAATAGCTAATAACAGAAATTGGCTGATTTTGTCCAGTGATAACTGAATGGAATGTAGAGAGGAAATTTAATTAGCAGTGATTATATTAGAAAGCAGCACTTTTAGGAGTAAAATTTTCACCTTACAGAGACAAAATACTCACTGACATCTCACTGACATGTGCGACTTCATGATCAAACTCCACAGGATGTGTCTTTTTCAATCTACATAAAACAGACTGTTCTCCTTCCTTCCCATTTCTCAAACATGGATCAGTCCAATTCTTTACTCACAAGAGAAACCATACTGATTTATAGAGTATCAAATACAGATCAATGTCACTGCCTTAGGCCAGAGCTTTGTGCACTAGAAGAGCTACTCCAATCTTTTTGTGAAATATATAATTTTCTTTCAGGAGTTTTCAGAGTCCTTCAACAGGTGAATTCTTGCAGGAGTCCTTCCTAGTCCAAGGGTATCACAGAATCACAGAATGGCTGGGGTTGGAAGGGACCTCTGGAGATCATCTAGTCCAGCCTCCCTGCTAAAGGAGGTTCATCTAGAACAGGTTACACAGGAACATGTCCAGGTGGGTTTTGAATGTCTCCAGAGGAGACTCCACAACCTCCCTGGGCAGCCTGTTCCAGTGTTCTGTCACTCTCAGAGTGAAGAAGTTTCTCCTCATATTCAGATGGAACTTTCTGTGTTTCAGTTTGTGCCCATTGCCCCTTATCGTATCACTGAGAACCACTGAAAAGAGTCTGGCCCTATCTTCTTGACACCTGCCCTTAAGATATTTTTAAGCATTGATTAGGTCCCATCTTGGTGCTTGGGGTCTATTGTCCTCTGTATATTGTCCTCTACAGCCCAGATGTAGAAAAGGGATTTGTAAAAGATTGAAAATCTGAATCTTGACCACTGGGACAACGGTAGGACCCTCAGAAGTAAGTCTCCTTACGAAGCCTGTGATTTGCAGGTCATCCTGCTTGCAGCTGAAGGCGATGGCAAAGTGAAGAGGTGGACTTTGAACCCCTTAAAAGGGAAATGATCTCTACACTTTTTCACCTGGGATATCAGCTGCTTGCAAACTGTGACTGTCTTGGGGGAAAAGTTCTGCAAAGACCCCAGTGCCAATGGAAAAGTGCAGCATTCGCTACTAAAGAAGAAGGGACAGTGGTCCGTAGAGCTGACCATAAAGCAAGGACAAGCCTGAGTTGTGCAGTAGGTATGGGCACTGGCAGCTGTAGCATCTTCAGAGAAGACACCTCTGGGAGGCAATCAGGCCCCGCTCTTGGGATCCCACTGAATGCTGAACAAAGGAAGAAATGATGTCTCATGGCAATGAGATACTGATGCTCTGATGGCTGGTAAATAAATGGCTGGCTGATAAATCTTTGAGAAGCAGCCAGTTGAGTTTCTATTGGCATCTTTAACCTCTAATTTGAGAAAGAAAAGTACTACCTGGCACACTGCTTCTGAAAAGACCGCTGCCTCCTGCTATTCAGACTTATAAAACTCCTTCTAGAACTGCAAGAAGGTGCAATGAACAGCTCTAGAGCAGGAACACTCACCACCGCCCCAGGACACCTGACTGAGGTCGCGTTGACGGAGCTCATTGGAAAAAGCTCAGTGTAAGAATGAAAGACCAGCTGACCATCAGCAGGGAGCAGGTATCCTCTGAAAATTACTGACATGCATATGTCATCGTGCAGGCCAAGCAGAAATAATCTGCCAGCGGAACATAAGCATCTCTTACTAAAAAAAAATGTTATTTAATAGACATCATAAATAACCACCAGATTTCTATGAGGATAGTTTCAACTACCAGAAGCTCTTTCAGGCTTTCTGACTGGAAGAGGAAACATCTAGCAACTCTACTCTCTTCCGTGTTTTCAGTGTTTATTCCAGCTAAATGCTTAGTTGCATAGGCATGGTCAGACTCTCACAAAAAACCTTAGAAAGCAGAGAGTGAATCTTCCATGGGAATGCTTTCCTCCAGGCTCTGCAAGATGACAGGCACTTTCATTAGCAGCAGCAAGGCTGGAAGCGGAGGTTGGGCATGTGCATAAAGAGGAGAGGGAAAGAGAATGGGGAGTGGTCCTGAATGGGCTTGGAGCTGTTTTGCTCACACCTGAGTGAAAGACTCCTCCAAGCATTGCCACAGCAGTCAGATACCACTTAGTATTATTACATGGAAAGAAAAAGAAAAAAGGCAAAAATCCCCACCATCACAACAACAACAAACCAAACCAAACAAACACAACACCTCCTCCCCCCCCAAAAAAAGAAACAAAACCAAAACCCAAACAAACAAAAACAACCAACCAACCAAGCCAACCAAAACCAAAAACCCAAACCAAAAAAAACCCAAAGCGTCACTTAAGGACAACCTTCCCGGAAATTCAATACTTGTAAATGAACTGATCATAGAAGATTCAGATGGATGGCTTTATAAATCAGCATAATCCCAAAGCCAAGTAGGTTAAATGGTGAAAAGGGCAGATGTATAACATACCAGACTATAAACATCTGCAAGACCAGTTTTCCTGGGAAGAATTAAAAAAGGCCTCACATCATACTTGCTTGTGTATTTTGTTAAAGGCTCTTTCTCATTCTGGGGAGAGTGAGCTATAATCCTGACTTGGAAATTGCAATTTAGTACATCCATCCTTTGCCTTAGCTGTCAGCAGCAGCAGTGGCTTTTTTTGGAACTAGCCATGAGGGGACATGGGCACCGCAGGTCAATCCTGACCAATATTTGAACCTCAGGCAGGACTATCTCAGTGTGGTCTCTCTGTGGCTCATCAGCATTGGCAAGAACTGGCTGCTAATCTCAGGAGAACTAAATCAGTATTAGAGTATTTTCTAAGTACATGACAATAGTCCTGAAGCATCACCAAGAATTGACAGCATATGTGCACAAATAATTATGTTCCTGTTGCTATAAAGAAACTAATTTCCAGTTGTTTAAATTATGTCATTTTATGTTCCTGGATTATTTTCTTAGTCATTAAGCATTAAAAAAAAATAATCCTACCAGTAAATGAGCAATCGTACCATTTCATGGCCTCATTGAACTACATTGCCTTGTAGAGACACAAATCCCGTAACTCAGAAGTCTGTTTCTCTGCTGGCAAGATTAAGGAAAAAGAAATTCTTCCACAGAAGCAGCAATATAGAAGTTCAACTGCATTGAGACAATTACAGCAGCTTCAGGATAGTCTCTGGAGGGGAAGGAGAGCAGATTTTGGGGACACCTGTATGTCCAAATCCCACTTGAGGAGCACTTTTTCTGCCACACTCACTGAACTTTGCTTTTCTCCTTCATAATAAAACCTTTTAGTTCCACTTAGACCTCAGCTCCCAGTCCCAAGAGAACGCTGTTTCTTCCTGGTAACCACCACAGAAAAAGGTTAAGGCTATTTTTTGCTTTTTACTTTCCTCCCTAAGGGGATTTCCTCCACCAACAGAGGATGAATTAAGCCCTTGGTTCATCTCCCTCAGTCTCCTCACAGCACTGTATATTGAGGCAGCCAGCACCTGAATGTTCAGAGGCTGGTACAAGCCTCACAAAGCTTCCTCTCCATTAATATTTTTAGTGGCTATCTAAAAGAATAAACAAAACTCATTTGCCAAAATTCATGGTACCCAGGGCTGTCAAGAATTTACTTGGATTCAAACGCAATATTTGTTAGCTTTCTCCAAAGTGCATTTTTCTTCCCCTGAAATCTCACTCAATGACAGCCACTGATATGTTGAAAGTAATTTAGATTTACAAAGGTGTAAAAAGAAAGGACAGTTTGGCCTGGGGAAAGTTTCTTCACATTCCATAGGAAACATCTGAGGAGAAATACGCTCATTTCCTAGTTTATGAAGATCTGAAGAATGAATTAAAAACAAAACCAAAAGAAAAACATGTTTACATTTTTATCCAAATATTTTTTTTAAAGATTAAGTATTTTTTTTATACGAACCTCTTCTTCTTCCCAGTCAATCAAGTCCCAGTCATAGGCAATTACTGCTCGCCTTCTTTTCCAAAACTCCAGGAAAACAGTTGCTGAAGCAAATAGAAACAAAATACAAAATAGTTTTTAAGTCAAGAAAATGTTAACTCCTATCACAAAACTGTTGAATGAAGCTGTTACATTGTTTCATTTCTTTGCACAAATGAGTTCCTTTGAACAGCAAATCATGCTGATGATCAAAACTGTTTTCAAAAAGCATCGCTTTCTAAGGATTACTTAGCTTGCTTCAAGTATGATTGAGGCTTTAGAGATTTCATTTAGTCCTAAATGAGAATGTCTAATTTCTAACCAACCAAAGGAGGACTCTCAAAGAATAAAATTGTTCCTGTGAGTCATCATTACTAGATATAGCAGATTTCTGATGAAGCTAAAGGCTTCTTGGGGCTATTGCAGATAAAGCAGTAACCTTCCTTCTTTAAAGACCATTTGCAATGAACAGAAATGAACCCAGAGGAAGCACACTCCAGTGCATGCGCAAACATGTAGAGTACTACTGAGGAAATAGGAACTTTCGTCTGACAGCTTTCTAATGCAGACAAATTATTCCACACTATATGAGTGTGCACATGTGGCGTGGCATTAACATCTGGCAATTAAAGGTTCTGTGCTGCACAGCTCTTTCTGAGGGAGTTCAAGATAATGTAATATGCCTGTGTTTGACTGTGCTGCCATTTTGTGATGGAAAGAACAATCAAGGAAGCAGTCAGTCATAAATTAATATGTTCATATTCTGGAGATTAATACTGAGCCTGTTCATGGTTACAGGGTGTTTTTTAGTTTAATATTATTATTTTTTTTTTTAAAAAAAAGAATGTAGAAGCTGCCTAAAGCTAACACAAATCAATGGAAAGGCTGCTTCTCCCACTGTGAGGTTTGACTCTACCCTTCGTTGCTCACTTAAAAACATCAGGCTGATAACCATTGAGAACATAAACCTCTTTGTGCACGAGCTATAGCATAGTATCATCTGTAACACTATCACAATAGCCTGGCAATATGTTCCACATCCAGTTCTAAAAGCATCTCCTTAATGGACTATCTGCCCTACTGCAGCATATTGACAGTGACACCACATGATGCTAAGCCCTGGCATCAGTTTGGTGAAAGTGAATTTTTAGCCAGTAAGAATTATTATATTTTAACATATTAGCCCATGCAGCTAAGATATGCTTAGAAAATTTACACTGTGAGCAGATAAGATATCAAAAGCATGTTTAAGGAGGCAGCTTTTTGGTTTGAAGGCATTTTCATATATCACATCATCCTTTTTCTGAAAGCTGGAGTTATGTTACAGCGGGTAACCAGCCACTTTGATTTAATCTAATAAAGTCAATTCAATCTCCTGAGCCTAACATTTCTATGACTTTTTGTAATAACTGCAGTATGATTGGTTTGGATCAGCAAAACTAGTAAGTGCTAATGAGGCTTCACTGCCGCTGAACCACCACATTGTTCATTCCTTGACTTGTCTTCTGGTGGGGCTGCTTCTCTCCTATCAGCTCATATTGAATTATTTTGTATAGGTTAAACAAGCAGTCCTGCACTTTTTGGAGAACTGGCAGAAAAAAGCCTGATTGATTCATACCACTGTCTTTCCATTGCAAAAAGTAGCTGGAAGCAGAACTTGAGTGGGCATATGTGTCTACAGGCAGGAACATCTCAGATACGTCTGTGCTGAACTGTACTTCTTTTCTTTCTTGTTTTTCACACACCTGGAGTGAGGAATCTATACGTATTATATTTAGTATATTTAACACCTGTCAGAGTAAGTATGTGCAGCTCCTGAAGTTTCTTTAGAAAGCTATTTTCAAGTAGTTAAGTAGCAAATAGGATGATCTGCACAGCATTGTTTTAGCTTTTACTATGCTACACTTTTCTCCCACTATCCAGGTCAGTATGCATTTTTCCCTAGCTAGATATTTTAAAATGTGCTATAAATAACCATCTTTGATTGATTCACTGTACTACTGGGGTCTTCTAAAAAGTACTGCATTTTGAAATTTCTTTGCTTCTTTTCTAGTCAAGTGATCGCTAATACCCTGTATCACACTTCAGCATTCTTTTCTGACTTTGACAGCTCGACAGGACATAGTTGTACTTATCATTCTCCAATTTTCCAATTGGTATGTTTAAACCAGATGCTGAGAATTCTCAAAAAAATCCTTCTTGAAGTTCTGACTTTCTCATTGGCCTTAACTCCCAGGTCTTTTGCTAACTTTTTCTATAACATGCTTGCCCTGCTTCAGAGCTCAACCTTGCAGCTCAGTCGTCAATATCCACTTGTACAGACATCTGTCTTTACATCATTTCCTCAGATGCTTTTGAAACACGTTGTGATCTTATCTTGTAATGCAAATGGCCTCTTGAAGAAAACAACTCAATCCTGACCTTGTCTCAGAAATCCTCTCCCTATTATATTTCAGAACATCATTTAATATATCCATCCCGACTACTGGAATATATTCTGGATACAGGAATATTGCTGAAGAACCTCCTTAAATTCTGTATCCTCAGAGAGCAGATCAATGTGAATGTTTTATGCTAGAGGCAAGGTTTTCAGGAAAGTAATAGATTTTAATAGACTAACTGATATATTTAGAAAAAATGTTTTATGTTGGCATTTCTTATCGCTTGAAAAAAGTGTTAAATTCTTCATGACAAGCCTTTTTTTCCCACCCCAACTTTCCCTTTCAGTAAGCTCTTTAAAGCTACTTGCTTTATCAAAGGAAACGTGCTTCTTAGGTAGACAAGAAGAAATTTCAAAAAGGACTTTTCTTGTGTCACTTAGTCCCCCAAAGAGACAGAGAAACTATCATCAGCGCACCTTGTGTCTAGCAATGTATTAGAAGCGATAAACAGCTGGACTTTCCTGTTGGACAGTTACAGAACTTTGCTGTTGAGCTTCAGGAAACGTCTTGACCATGATATCTTTGCACTAGCTTTTCCCAATACTTCAACTGGAAAAGCAAAAGCTACAATTCCATCTGGCTTTACAACAAAATGCTAGGAGTCAACTGATAATTAAATTTACATAGTTTTTTTATCTGAGAATGACTCTTTTTTTCTAAGATGCTAGTGTCTGTTAAACTGCATCATCTAGAAGGCTGAACTTCTCACAGCCAGTTTGTCATGCACTTGCCAGTTATTTCATGCTGACAGAAAAAACATTTCCACAATCAAACTGCTATCATTGTTTCTTCTCTTCCTGTACGATTTACTGAGATGATGGTAATGCCTGCAGCTGTCAATAGGCCTACTGCAGACCGAAAATCCATTTAAAACAGGCAGCAAGCCAACTCCTAAATATAATACCAGAAAATCCCTGGGAAGTGTTCTAATGTTGCTTTAGGCCTAACTGTTTGGAAGATATCTCCACAATCTCACTGTTTTCTCATCAAAGACTTTTTTAAGAAACTACACTATGGGTGGAACCATAGGATGGCTCCATTCCCCAAACCATTACCCTACACTCACAACCTCCTTCCTGTGGCTGCCCCATCATCCCTCTTGGCCGCGAGCTCACAAGCACAGTGTAAGCCAGCAAAAGTGGTGGGGAAAGCTCTCATCCCAGCCACTGTCCTATAGTGACTTCTCCACCAGCCAAATCATCCAGAGGGCAGCATTTATTATGTTTTTTTCTTATCTCTCTGTGGGCTTAGGTGCATTTCCCAGTCCTGACAGGCTGGTGGGGAGGTATTCCTGGTCTGGGAATCTGACAGCGATGCTGAAAGAGGGGGAGGAAAGAGAGGCTAAACAAAGTGTGGTGCAGCTCCTGTCAACCAGGGACAGGAAAGAGAGAGGACCGTCAACATTTTGTAGGCAGGGATGCTCACCCTGCTCCCAGGCAGCGACCCCGAGGCAGGACCAGGCATGGTTACCTGAGTGAGGGACTCCCCTTACCTAGAGCTGCTTTCCCTGCAGCCCTGGTTCTGGGTAGTACTAAGACACAGGAGCAATGCTGTGAGAACAGCTCTTTCCTGAAGGTGGTGTTACTGTTAAGAAGGAATAAGAGCACTGGTGCAAAAAGCTGCATTCCAAAGACATGCCCACCAGGAGTTAGGAACAGTGACATAAATGTTCAGCAATGCTAACCCATTAGTTTTCCTAGCTCAGGTGGAAGCTCCTGCCTCTAAACTGTCATGGAAAGTCCCAACTTCAATAGAGCACATCTAGAAAGAAGTTGGAAAAGCTGGGTGAACATCGTCTAAGAAAATCTTTACGGTTTAGAAATTTTTGGTGATTCTCATCTCTGGTGTGGCTCTAAAAAAAACCTGAAATACCAAGGAAAAACATAAAGTCTGTATGATCTGTACATTTTTTTCCTTAATGTAATTTGTGATATTTATACTGTCAAAATGTGTGCTGGTTTGACTGAAAATGGGTTAATTTTCTTCGTGCAGTTAGAAACCTTTTTTTTTCATAGCTAGCACGGTCATTATTTGGACTTAGTTTGAGAACAAGAGATAACACCCCACTACAGAGCTAATGTTTTAAATTGCTCTGTTCTGAGAGTCAAGGATGTTCTGAGCGCTCTACCCACAGGTGTGAGGCAACAAGGAAGCGGGGCATGGATGGTGCAGAGCTTGGCTGACATTCAGACTGATCAATGAGAGTATTCCATCCCATTAGCGTCGCACTAATTATTTAAGGAAAGTGAGGCCTTCCAGTCTCTCTCTCTCACTGGGGGAGTTTTGGTACACGACGTTTAGTTCGGCTTTTTGCCATTTTGCAGAAGCCTCTGAGCCTCTCTGCCTTTTTCCTTTTTTCCTCTTTTCGGGACTGGGGTGTGGCTTCCTGAGACTGGCTGTTCAGTGTGTTCATGAGGAATTACCTTGAGTATATTTTATTTCTATTTTATATATATATTTACTAGTAGTGTATTAATATTCTGTTATTTTATTAAACTGTGTTTACTTCAATCGAAGTTTCTCCCTTCCCTTTCAACTTTCTCCCCTATTCGGGGGGGAGGGGAGAAGGAGAGGGGGCGAGCGAGTGGGTATTGTGGTTATATTGCTACCTTGGGTTAAACTATGACAATATGATATGAAATGCCACGAATAGGATTGATTGGCATATGACCTAATTTAATTAGCTAACTAAGACAAAACCATGGTTTTGGAGGAAGGAACTGAGACAGACCAATAGGCTAATCTATGTTGTCCTGATGGCTCTGATGTTGCCTCCTGGATATCTGTTGTGGTTCAGTAAAGAGATTTGCAGTTTAAAATGGAGATTATAAGAGTTACTTGGACACCTTTCTAAACTGGTTGGAGCTGCATAAGAACAGGAGAACAATGGCTAAATCAGGATAGCTCAAGTACCCAGAGCTGTGAGATGGATGCCATTTTCGAGGCCCCACATTGAGCCATTTTTTGAAGGTGTTAACCTTTAGAGTGGCATGGTAGCAGATAAGAGCCTGGGCATGCTCAGGGCATGTTTGAAAGACATTATGTGCTGCCAGAAACTATTGTTTCCTCTTGCCTTCAGTTCTGCCTACAAGACCGCAGTATGAAAAACAGTTGAGCCAGAAATAGAACTGTCCTATGGGCAAAATTCAGCCTCTACGGCAAGAGTTAGACCACTCTCAGATCAATTTGCCATTCAACTAAATATTCCATTTATTTCGTCAGAGTTTTGCTTTAATTACAACCAGCTCACACGTACTGAAGCTTTACTGCCTTTTTGCAAGGTGGGAAAAAACAATACACTAATTCATTTTAGTACAGACACTAAACTGAGCTGCCCTAAGCTAAAAGAAGCCCTGAACAGTAACAGAGAAAGGCCTCAGTGCCAACAGATTGAAAACAGTTATAGCTATCTACATAGACACTACATACTGTATTCATGTTTTTATTTTCATTAAAAGTATTATAATGGAGAAACCTGATTTCAACCACTTCCATCTTCCTTTTGCAGAAACAGAGAAGAATCCCTATATTTTTTTTTCTCAATGTCTGAAAAGAGTATGCCAGAAATTTCAAAGGCCTATGTTGCATCACAATCTTTAAGGAAAAGATTGTTCAATTACTTAATATCAAACAAAAAACTTACCCCACACTGCCATGAAAACAGCAAAAAAGACAGTAGCTCCATTGTCAAAAAGGTGAGTCACCTGAGGGATATATTAATAGTGTGATCAATTTATGATAATAAGGCTTTATTTTCTGTTTTCACCCAATAAAATTAATGTGATTGTGACTGCAGCTGGCCTGACAATTCTGAGGATCCTTCCCTTAACATGTGATATGCACCTGTCAATTGACGGGACTATTTGCCAGCCTAGCCTGGGACTTCGCCCTGCCAACACCAAGTGTGAGCACCATTTCAGACTCAAAGCATTCATTTTATGGAGCCATGTACAAAGGGTGGATCATAAGATAAAGGTTGATGCCAAGGACAGCATAGCGCATGCATCTAGGACATGACCTCTGGGACTGCTGAATATCTAAGTGCAAATTGCATTCAAGTGTTTTACAGCCCAAACTAAGTCTTGGTAAAAGACAATGAATGCTAATATTGGCTGAACTTGAACTGTCCTTTCAAGATTTTATCTACCCAAGCTCACTAAAGACAAATGCAAAAGGCGAAATTAATGCTTTCATCAGGAAAGCATTTCTACTTGCATGGTTTAAGACATACCTTGGCATAAACGCAGCTGTCTGACAACCTCATGAAGGGACAGTATTTATCACATATAGGACACATTATGATATCTGTAGCTTGGCAGACTTCTTTACTGGAAAAACAGAAAATATAAAAATGACCAGTCTGATGCACAACAATCATTCTTAAAATGAATTTATAAGTTTCACTAATATTCAGTTACTTATTGAACAATACTGGTTCTGTAACTGAACCCAAGATGTTCATAACACCATGTATATAATTAGTATTTGTTAACTGTCTAGGATTTCAGAGTTACACACATAACTGCAGAGAGGGCCAGCCTAGCAGTGTCTCTTCATGATTTCTAGCTTCCTCCTGAGTCAGAAGCGACCTTTTGTAGGAGGAGGGTGAGGATGATTGCAGATGAAGTTAGACTTATTCTTGTGACTTGTCTTAAGTGTGCAAGAACATAGAGATGCAGCACTCAGCAGAATGTCCAGGGGGTTCTTCATCTGATGAATTCTCCTCTGCGGTGGAGCTTTGCGAAAGGCCTTGAAGAGGGTGAAAATTCCCTATTCTTCTGCTGGCCTATTACAAGAGTAATGAAGGAGCCCTACTTTTTCCCTATTCCATGCTGAGTTGCCAGCACCATCAGAAACTCGAGCTGGGCAAGAAATGATGCCTCCCTTCCCAATTCAGGAGCACAAAGCAAGGGAAGCTCAATACTGGGTACTTTGTGAGAACCAGGCACAGTCTTCTCCTGAGTATTCATTCAACAGTTCAAAATGAAACAATTAACAATCCATATGAAGACCTCTTAAATTATTCATAACAACCCACAGCTGTAATTTCCCTTATAAAAGTGCCCACATTACCTGACTTGGCAGTGGTTCAAAGTAGTGACTCCGTACAAAAACACAAACAGTCCAATGAAGGCAGCTGGGAAGAGCATCCCTGTGTACCAGCCTAACCAGGCAAAGTACAGCCCAATTTTCTCACCAAAGTACCGTCTGTTTTAAAATACAACACAGCACAGTTACCTGCTAGTTATAATAAATCTGATTAATCTTGCATGCTAATAGAAAATAAATATTTCTATCATATATGAAAAGTAAATTAGAGAGCAGTGTCAGAATTTCCTGAAGGAAAATCTGGCAACTAGGCTTCTGAATCACGCTGCTTCATGAATGAACTTAAAAATTAATTTAAAAATTCACTAACCAGTTTACAGTGAGATGGTGGGAGACCTCAAGTAAGAAACACTAAGTTCATTTTAAAAAGCTTGTTCTATGTATTTGGGAAATAGATGGCTTCTTTGCCTTTTGGCTGTATCACTGTGCTTCCCAAATACTTGCATTGAAATGAGTTTCAGCCCTAAAACTGGCGTAACAGTAAAAACTATTTGAAACCAAATTATTTCTAGGAAGCTAATTAACCAGAGGTTATTCTTCAATCCGGTTTATTTTCATTTTACTATTTCTTTTCTTAGCTCAGTTCCTGGAAAACTAGTCCCATGATTCTACCACAGGTGGAACGTAAAGTGCAAGTGAGGTCAAACAAATATCTTTATGTACCATCTTGCACTGATTTGAGGAAAGCAGTCTGAATTGATCCTAATTTGTTAGCACACACAAAAATGTGCTGAACTCATCAGCATAGGAGCAGACTCATGCATTGTCCTGTGTTTGATGGTCCTGTGCATAGTAGGCTGATGATGAGATTAGGATGCTTTACAAATCAATATGCAATTATCATGATTACAATGAAGGTTTTAGAAGTTCACTTGCAAGATTAAAGAATGAGCCAAGATGATAATCTTGCACTTCAGAGACTTTGCAGACAACTTAAAATTGCATATCAACTGAATTGGAGAATAGCTGCTGATGAAAACCCACTTTTATGCTAATGATGCAACTTCTGATCTGTCCAGAAACAAAGAATGCGGTGAGCCAGCACTGCTGGTTCCCTTATGCTAGTAGAAAACATCTTTGGTCAAACTTTCACAGTGAGGATGAAAAGACCTATGATGGGTTCTAGGACTGGAGGCAGGAGAGCAGAGAAAGAAATACTTGGTCTGGAATGGACAAAATCATCAGTTTTCAAATGGATATAAAAAAATTCCAGTGTGAGCAATATCTGTCTCGGCTGAGCTCATGCACTGCTGAATGATACTGACCCACACTGATCAATATCTTTTGAGCTTACTGGCTCTGTATGAGAAGCCAAATATTGTCATGTTGTTTTTATTCTTCTGTCATTCAACAGAGACTCAAATTCACAGGCAAAAGAGATGTGGGGAGCTAACAATAACACACCCACTTCTGACAAGGGCAGCAGGTCTGGTTGTAAAAAGACACACTGGAAACTGCTTTTTGAGCCCTGACTTAAGAGTGTCAGTGAACTTTTTGGCCTAATTATTTTCCTGACACCTAGGATGTCAAACTGTGCCTGCTCCTCTGAAAAGGCAAGCTCACATTTTGAGCTTACTTCTATTGGATATTTATGACCTATTTTTCTCCATGTACCTAGTTCAAAGTGCTGAAGTAAACCTAACATTCATCAAGATCAATTTTTTAATTTCATTCCCTACATTTAAGGATTAACGCTTCCTTGTTCCACCCCTATAGCCAACAAACATTCATGACAAATTTCATCTCCTGTCCTGTTGAGCCTTTTCATCTAACAGTGTAAATCATAATACTCCTTTTTTAATCTAGAGATCAAACGTCTTCATCCTAGGTGAAGACCTAAGCAAGGTTCAGTGTGTGCATAAAGAAGAATGGACATGATGGGGAGCAACCCAATTCTCTGCAATGTATGGAAAAGACATGTAAGGCCATTTGTGAGCCTGGTTTCAAAAATAAGTGTAGGATGTTGACATAACTTTGGTACATATTGGTTTAGATACGGACAAACAGCCTTGATCTTCCACTATTGCCCTTTGCTTCATAACTTGTATTCCACAGGCTGTACTACTGTAATTTGCATCAGGATCAAGTTAATATTTCATTTCTTCTGGCCCTGTAGTTAGCATATTTTTTCTCTAAGTCTCTGCTCAGATACCACTAGGTTGAGTGCTATAGAAACAAACTATGGCAGTAACAAAGTGTTTGGAGTCCTTCCTAAGTGCCATATTCAGAACAGTTCCACATTTATTCCAATCCATAATTGGGTTAGCCTGGACCATCGTGACCCTTAGGAGATGAAGATGCTTTAGAGATACCTTTGCCACTTTTTCCCTTCAAGTTGCACCAAATATGAAGAACAGGCTCTTTGTTTCACTATATATAGGACAGAAACTTCATATAGCTCTCCAGAGTGATGGCAGTTCTCCTACCTGCCTGTTAGCACTTTAGCCGGAACTCAGTACTGTACATGAAGGGTGAATCACTGTTCATTATTTATAACTAAATTTCACCTGTTATCACCCTGCTCATTGAAGGCCCCTTTGAAATTTTCCAGCATTGATAACATTTGCATTTTTGTTAACATTGCTAACTTATTACCATCCAATTTTTCAGATTATTAATAAGAACAGAAAAAAATGTTTTGTGTCTTTGATGGTTCCCTCCCAGCAAATTTTCTCTGCAACTAAACTAAAAAGCAGAGATTTAAAAGAACCCCAAGCACCTACTATTAATAGAATAATCCATCTTTCCTATCCTCACACATGCTATACCATTAGAATAATAATAAAAAATAATTTCAGCTTCTCAGTTTTATGCTAGCATGTATACTAGCTCTCCAATATCATCTACCTAAATGGTGAACTATCTCTTACCTCATTCCAATGGTAGAACTACCACTGACTTAAATGGGACAAGATTCCAATCTCAGTGTTTATGAATAAGACATATTTTTGAAAAGTATTCAGCTAACAAAGTCTGATTTCAGATCCATAAAATGTGATACTGGATTCTTCTGTGTTTAATGACCTTCATTATGTAATCTTTTGCTTTCAGCATGCCTAGAAAGAAGTCATGGAGATAGAATATCGATAGGTTTGAATTCAAGCCAAGAACCTATCTATCTTCATTAATCCTTTTGTAGGTCAGAATGAAATCCTATACTGAACTTTTTACATCACAGAAACAAGTTGTGAGGGACCTAGAGATTTCCAACAGGCATTTTGGACACATGAAGCTCTCATGTGATGTCAGGAGCATTCTGGTGGGGAGGAAGGCTTGATAGGAGACTGAAAGGGAGTTGTTATCTTGCAGCAAGTAATTTAATGTAAACATGGAGTGAAATGCAAATTACTCAGGCATTATTTTTGCTTTTGGGTTCATTTAGGCAGCTTTATAATCACCTTATAAGTATAGTTTTCTCCCTCCCTTTTTGTTCTGTGAATAACGTGCATGAGCATCAGCAGGAGCGATTAGTGCACAACCTAGAGGGAAGCAGCAATGCACAGAAGTGTGGAGGTGGTGATGCAAAGGCCCCAGGAATCACTTCAAATGTTTTCATTGATTTACATGGTCTCAGAGTATATGAATATAATAATAATGTCCTGCCTCTTTCCAATTGCTATGAATTCTAAGCATCTCAAATTATTCTTGTAAACTAACTACGGATACTAAATTTCAACAGAAGTGTAATTAAAGTCATGGTACCACATCTGTTGATTAATAAGAGTGCCTTTGCAATTGTGCCAATTCTGTGCCTTCATACTACCACATGTTTCAAAGCCGAGTGAAAGCAGAATCATGCAATTCCCCTCGAATGACTTTTTTTCATCTATTTCTAGTGACTAGTATCTTCATAACAGCCAGCTGATGAGATTAAATCACATCTGGGAGGCACCAAATTGACAGCACTGGAGATGTAAGGTCATTTTAACATCTAAGGAAAAAATAAAATAGCACCAAAATATGAACAATTTAACTTACCATTTTGGCAACTTGTCTTTAAGGTGGAAATATTATATCTATTAATGAGACAGTTATATTATCTACATCTAATTTACTCCTTAGCCTTTCTAAAGTATATAGTAAAGAGGAATGTCAGCTAGCAGCAGTAAGTTCTGGACAGATATCTGTGGAAGAATTAACATCCGTCTACTCCTTTTGTACAGATGGCAACACTACTCCCTTCAAGCACACCCCACATAGCTGTTGGTATGGGAAAAAAAAAAAAAGTTGTTCCTGCTGCAGAACTAGTACTAAAAAAGCTTCTATTTAAAGCATGCACACTGAGATAATTCTGAGTGAAATGAACAACAGGTCTTGTTGGTGTTGTCAGCTCTTCAGAAAAAAATCTCCAGCTCACCAGACACGTGAGCTGCTGAGAGTGGCAGCAGACAGGAAATATTTGGCAGGAGCTAAGGAAATGTGAGGGATCTAGCATCTGTGAAGTGAAGAAAAAGGCATTCCCTCCTCTTTCCCTTCACCCCTCCTTCAGCAAATTCATCACAGCCATGAGCGCACTCCAGACAGCAAACGGCTGGGCTGGGGCTGCAGCTTTGAGCCCTGCGGAGCTGGATGGCTACTGGGGCTCTTGCTGCTGTGAATCCTCAGAGAGCACCACATCCCCACTGCTCCTCTCCCTTTGGGTAAACACCTACTCTGAACCACCACAGGACACCCATGACCTCAGCTAGAGAGTGATTGCTTTTCTTCTTTTGTAAAATAGTTGTGGCAAAATCCATGGATGTCACCGTCTGGTGAAAAGCTGAAGCATCATACAAAATCTTAAACGTCAAACCCAGGCTGCTCAAGAAAGCTGCTACCAAGGTCCAAAACAATGATGTGTCCAACCTTGCTCATTCTGTTACCATTTATTCTCATACTTAAAAAACGTTCGAGATGCCCAATTGTTCCTAAACCAAATTAAAGCAGACCCCAGATACTGGCTCAGCAGCACTTTCACGAACAAGAAATGTTGATGAAGAACACCATGAGCACCATGGACAAATGATTAGAAAACATTATAGAGAGAAATTGTTTATACTGTGACATCAATATTTTATTGTATGCTGGGAAATTAAAAAGAAAAAACTTCAGTATAACTGTTGGCTACTCTGCAAATTAGTGATTTCCATAGTGTAATTTGACAAAAATTCCATAATTCTGCCCAGGCCAGTGTATTTAAAAAGAAATAAACAACTTTAAATTATGAGGTACAAATAGGTTTCTTTGTTTTCAAAAGCATTTAAAAAATTACATGGCTTAGTATTTTTTTTTTTAATTGTATTTCTCTGTGAACTTTTTCTCCATGGAAATTGAACACCTCCTGTTTAATGAAATGGATGTGTTTTATATGGCCTTAATCAATGACACTGTCTACAATTCTTTCATCTGGAAACAATTTTGAGAATCAACAAAAGCAAAGGTTTCTATCAATTACAGGACTTATAAAAGGGGAAATAAATATGCTGGACCAATTGCACGGTCTGTATGACCCTTCCTAATGGCCAATGTATTGATATCTTCAGTGATCCAAGTACATCTTAGAGACTTTAGTAACAGGCCCTTGTACATTCATATTCCTCTCTTCAAGTAGAAAAAGGCCATTAATGCCTAATAATAGTTCTGCCAACATGATCGGTAAAGACTCTGGCTCTCTACACACGCATAAAAATATGTAATCCTCTATTAGCACATGCAAGCCTATTTGAAAACATTATTTAAAAGGGGTATAAGAATTTGGAGTCACATCTTAGTTTTCTCAATGTTTCTTCTGTGCAGGCTGCTAACCAGATGAATCAGATCCAGCCTGTGGTGATGTAGCTAGGCTGAGTTCAAGGGAGGTGGTACAGGAGAGGCTTCCACCCATTTACCACTAGTGCTGCTGAACACAGTAACACACTCAGTGACTGTAAACTCTGCTCCTTGCCATTTGTAAGCATCACTAAACTTCATCCAGGACTCCTTCTGTGGCTCCTTTTTGGAAAAAAAGATGATCTAGTTGATGAGAGCCTGTTTTTCACCAAAGCCACGCTCTGAAGGGGAAGAACTCCATAGGTGGATAGATATGCAACCAAGTCTACCTAGCATCCAGAGATTTCTCTCTTCCTTTTTTTCGCTCTTGAATATTCTGCAAACCCTTCAGAACTTAGAAGTTATGGTGTCAAGAATATCCAGAAGGAAACTTCATTCACTTTCAGCTCCTCCTACAAGCTCCTCTGTAGATACTTCTTTGAATGTAGTGGCAACATGAACAAAATGGATTCCCATTACCTTACGATGAATTTTAAAAACCCACATGATTTAACTGAGCTTTTCACAGTTTTGTCAGAAGAGAGACAACCTATGCTCAAAGCATCTATAATGTGACACACTAAAAGCAGGGAAGTCTTACCTTACAAGATCCAGTGGTTGGTACTTATACCACACTCCCCAGGAAGCCCAGCACTCATAGAGCAGGTGCCTGTGGTTTTCTGCCCCATGGGTTTTTATCGAATTCTTGCTTCTGTAACTACCCTAAAATATAAATATGGATATTAATTAACAACAGCTGCAAAAAAAAATACCTAAGAAATCTCTCTCACTAGCAGTATGGATAACACAATTTATGCAAACTTCATACTTGTGCTCCAAAAGCTAAATATGACATTAAAAGGAAAATTTCCTCTGATTTCAGTTAGATTTGAGATTATTTTTCCTAAGGAACTTAGGACAAATGGTGTTATAAACTGGACAGGTTTTATACAGTTTTATACAGTTATAAACTGGACAGGTTATAAACTGGACAATCTCAAAGAGAAAACCACAGCATGATATTTTTCTGCTCTGTAAACATACTGATTTATCAAACACAAATACTTTTTACTGAACAGACCCAGAACAACTCTCCTTACCCATATATTTTTTTCAGGAAAAAAACCCATTATTAAATGGGAGGGATGTCAGAGGCAGACACAGAATGCAAAAGAGAGTACTAACCTAAATAAGACTGAGAATAAAAGAGTACACAATTAAGAATTCATTTTGTGGGAAATATCTGTTCAAAAAGAAAAAGAAAAACTGAGAAAATTACCTCATGAAGAGGAAATGCAGCTTCATAGGAGCCATTACTGAGCAATCGATTCAGACCTAAAATTCAAAAGTATCCAATTATTTACCAATAGGAGCAGAAAAACTTCTAAGTAAAAAGCAAAACACATTTTCATAATAAGCTGGCTAAATCAAGTTTGGAGCCTGTTGACTGTGAGAGGCACATGCAACAAAACTCATCTTTTATAGATTTTGATGAACTAGGATATAATACAAGCAAAGACTTGTTCAAATATTAATCATAACCTATCATTTATTATGCTGGAGGTTTAAAAATTCATTTGCCAAATGCATCTTTAGCGTAACTTCAGTGAAAGCAGGGACCTCACACCAGGATTAAAGTTTGGCCCCATAAATTCTGGTCTAAGAAAGCTACTTAGATGAAAGGCTGTATTTCGTGGGAGCTGAAAAGTTCAGGGAAGATCTTTACAATGGAAACTCTTAATTTCCATATGATAACAATGTTGCAAAATATGTTTAGTTTATTCCTTATGAAAGCTGCTGGAGTAACAGATAGAACAGAAACAAGACAGGTTGCAGTAGTACAAGACCCAAAAATAAATATACTTGAACCTCAACCAAAAGGACTGCTATTTGGCACAAAAAAGTAATCATACACCCATCCAGTCAGGTCTTGTCCCTCTTTAATATAACCTCAAGAGAAATAATAAATGATTGCTGAAACATGGGCACTTTTCACTTGGAAAGTCACCAAAATAGGACTGAACAACTCTCAGGCAATGCATATCTAAATACTGGTACTAACAGCCTGAACAGCTTGAAGGTGTTTGAACCCCATTGACCAAGAGGCAAAGAGTCCTGATTCCTTTCCTAATTCACAGGGGAATGATAGCAGCAAGAAGACAGCAATGAGAAGAATCAATTCAACATAAATAGTACTTTCAGTGATTGCATTAGTATCTGCTTGGTGGAGTATGCTTTCTTACAAAGTCTCTCTCAGAAAAGCAAAACCTGTACTGCCAGGCCAGGCTTTGCTCTGCTCAGTGATCAATGCAAAGTTGCGTTCATGGTAGGTACCACACAAGTAGACATGTGAGGGGCTTGAGATCTTGAGGCAGGCAGGGACTGCAGCTGTGTGTGTTAGATGCAATGGCTGTATGGACCACACGAATTCTTCCGTTCTCTGGTCACTGTCATTGCTCAGAGCTATTGCTGCCCCCATCCCAGGAGCCAAGAAAGGAACAAGTGAAGTTCTGGGATGTTTCTCTACCTCTTGAGCAAGGATGGGATTTAAAAAGCAGGGAAATTAAACAGGCTGCAGAGTTTTGTGGGGATTGCCTCTCCTTTTGTGAAGCACCAGTCTCTATGTGGTACACAAGTGCATGGGCTCTGTATCACAAGACAGAAGAGGACCACTGTTTTGTAATCCAGTCCTCCTCTGTCACTGCCTGCTCTTCTGGATCTGCACATGTGCTGCTCTAAAGGTCCACTCCACGCACTGTTTGAAAGTGATGCCACAGTTATACATGGCATCCTTTGCACTGAGGATGCCGCTGAGATACAGAACCTTCCACCTCCTTTAGGGATCAACAGGTATCCAGGGAGAAGCCCCACAGGCTGAGATGTGCAGCAGCACAAGTTTTGCCATCCTTCCAAATATGTTTTTATGAAGCAGTAAAAGCTTTTGTGCATGAGTCTATCTGCTTCTCCAGGGTCTTTCATCTGTACATATTTCTTGCTTAAGTCAGTCTCTTTCCTTGCAGAGGTGATAAATCCCATGTGGTGACCTATGTGCCTGTGAAAGCAGCGGGTCAGATGTAAACAGCTCAAAATTAAGGTGATTAAAAAGGAGCCTAGAAAGACTTTTTTTTTTTTCTTTTTTTGTTGGGACTTAGCACTCATGTTTAAAAGAATATTGCTCAGCACTTACCAATTTTGTTTTTCCCTTCTTCGTATTTCACTCTTTGTAAGATATGGTGTACAATTCTGCTTCTTGTAGCATTATTGAAGAAAGTATCTTTGTTGTGTATGATGAAGCTATGTAAAAATACAAACAAAGGGCATCTCAGGAATATATAGTAGCATGTTTTAAGCAAATATTGAGTTCCACTACTTCCTATAGGACACTAAAAATCTACAGTATGTGAGCAAGTGCAAGAAAGATTAAAGGACACCAGATTAAGTGAGATGATTCACCGGATTAGATGATGTCAGTAACAGTAGTCATTCCCTAACAAAGAATTACATGGAGAAGTCTGGAGAAAGATCAAAGCTCTTTAAGCATTCATTATGATAAGCATCACTTTTAGATAATTCACTGAAAACTACAAAATACTTGCACAAGAATTTGCAGAAGCATAAGATTTGTAAGTGCAGCTGTAGAAATTCACATTTGATTTCTATTCCGGGCTTCTTTATTACACTTTACCATCAAGAGTCAGGTGGAAATATCTACTTAGTAAACTACTCTTACTGAAAATCAAATACTGTGTCAGGAACAGAAAATATTATATACTCCTACGTTTGGGCCTGGAAGCTAAAATAGTGTAGATAATTGGCTTTCAGAAGTTACTTATGGAGTTATGTATGAATGCAGGTTCAATAGTTTAGACAGAGTTGTGATGATTCCAGGAAATTTAAAAAGTCACAAACAATATTGTATTGATTAGATTGGCTGCCATAATATATTTCATATAAATTTCTTAATCCCAATACACGTACACAAGGAAAACAAGATATTTTAGCATATCATCATAATTACTGGAAAAATGCAAACAACGTAAGTGTTTAGAAGTACTGTTTCAATTTGTCAATTAAATACTGCTAAAGAGGTGTGTAGAGCTTCAAGATAGGCTATGAAAGTCATTTAGACACTTGAATAAGCAGATAAGTAGATGGAGTTTCTGATTAAGTAGCCCTGTGCATATATTGAGGAAACAAAATATTTTTTAAAATATGGTCCCTAGTAACTGGCTGAATGCAAAGTTTCATATTTTTTAAAACACTTTGGATAGAAAGTAAGATTGTTTTTCTCCTTTATGTTGGTGAGTAGCTAGGGAATTGAGTAAACTGATAAATAAAATGGCAAATTCATAGAGATGTCCTAGAGAGACCAGCCTGTAGGACCGCACACTAGACAAATCTGACTTCAACAGAGATTATTTTAATAGGGAACTTGGCATGGATTTATGACACCTTCTGCACAACGTGGGATCTACTGCTCCGTTTTCCTCTCAGATAATTTCACCCTAATCAAAACCATTTTTTTCAGAATGAATCATTACCCATAGGAAGTCATACCTAGCTTTGCACCTCCACAGTCATTTGGAAAAAGAGACAAGGAGACCAACTTTTGGACTTTGGGGACTCTATATAGTCCCTCTTTATCATCGAAATTCTCTGCTGAATTTTCCATACAAGACAATCTATAAGTTCCTTATGCTAGGCTTCAAAGGTAGGTAGTAAAAAAATTCCCGAAGCAAAGGTATAAAAGACAAGTTGCTCCAAGAGCACCATAATTAATGAAAACTGTTTTTCTAGAGGTTACTATCTCATGACTCCTTTCCCATTCCACTCTAGATATCCACAGGCCATTTCTGTGCCCACAGTCTACTCAGTACAGTACTTCTGGTTTCCTCCCACATCCTGACTATTCCCAAAGTCCTACACATGCCCACAGTGCCTATTGAATGTAGTTTGATTGATATATATTGGCTGACCACCATGCGTGT
Source organism: Caloenas nicobarica (assembly GCF_036013445.1). Classification (NCBI taxonomy): domain Eukaryota; kingdom Metazoa; phylum Chordata; class Aves; order Columbiformes; family Columbidae; genus Caloenas; species Caloenas nicobarica. The sequence goes on from NC_088245.1 coordinate 44,111,100, forward strand.
GCCGGTTTACCAATGGGCTGCTGCCAAACAGCATATACAGTTGGTATGCACTGGTCACTGCCTTTTCTGTAGAGTCACAACTTGGGGCCACTATTCCATTTGAAGCTACTCACAAAGTAAATATGACTGTGCTTATCTTTTACACCTGTACCAAATTTAGTTGAAAATAATCAGTATGTAAAGTAATAAGTAGTAGAAAGATTTTGACAAAAAGGAAATATGGTCATCACACAGGTTTTAATGTTTGAGGAAATTAGATAAAAAAAACAACCTAAACTCTGAAGCAGATAGAACAGCATTATTTCCAGCTGAAGCTGGGGCTCTGTTTAGGCCATTTAAGTGGCAGCAGAAACAAACTGAAAGATGCTAATAAACCAGAAATGAACAGTTAGCAGTTTTCCCACTTTGTTTCATTTTCTTTTAATGTCTTGACTTTCTAAGATCTCACACCCCAGATAGCATTGAATGAACTGTGGAGATAACTTACAACTTATGAAATCAAAACAGTACAGTAATTTTCACTCTAATTTAGCTATAAGTTCTTGTAGGATTCAATTGAGAACTGAATCACCTTATCTGGGAAGCTAGAAACATTGATCCAGGTAACACCAATAGTGTTAATCTACCCTCCTTGTGATATAAGGTTATTTTGCCCATCCGTTATCATGACTTTGTCATACTGCAACTACAAGTAGTTATTTCAACAGCCTTTCTAGACAAGAAGGTTAATATTTTTTTCTGCATTTAGTCACTTCCATTTTCATGAGTTGAATAAAAAAAGGCAAAAATCAAACATTATGCAATCTTAAAAAAGAAATAAGAACTACTTGTTTAAATGCTTCAGTCATTTGCACTCATTTGTAAACTTAGCAATTGTGGTTTTATAGCTTTTGATCTCACGTGGCCGAGAAGGAACAACCAGATATGCCTGTGAAGCAGATGTCAACACCTCAGTATAATAACTGCAATGAAGAACTCTGCTTATTCTGGAGCTAGCTAAAGCAGTCCTAAAACACGTGTGAGCATAAGAGCTGCAGAGGTTCTGTCCTGCCTGTCCTTGCACCAGTAAAATACATTTGAGGGCAGGAGAAGGACAAGAGAGGGAGAACTCACCATGACTAGAGTAGGCCAAGAACATGTCCTTCAGTGTTTTCCAACATTACTCATGGAGCCATGGATGCGGAAGAGCTGCTAGAGTTCACCAAAGGTGAAAAGAAGTGCCAGAATGAGGCCTCTTGATGTCCTGGACTACCCCTAACAATATAATTGTCTGGGGATGGAATTGCATGTGGTAAAGGTTAAGAATAAACCTCACCCATTTTCAAATATAAAAATCATAGGGTGTTTTTTTTTTTTTTAAATCTCAAATACTCAAATAATTTCTGTGAAATTGTCTGTGGAGTAGCCCCAGAAACAGCAGGTTTTAGAGTTGATCCTTAATTAAAGTCCGTTTTTAAAATGTCATTGTGGAAACACTGCTCTTACATTCATAATGTATGTGACATGAAGAGTCAGTGAAGGGTAATTGCTTTGAAATTATATTTGCAGGTTTCTTAATTAGACTCTAAACTGGAGATTTCAAGCTATCTTTCCATGGATAACAAAGCACAGCAAAGCTATAATAACGGTCATCTCGAGAAGGCCCTCAAATTAATGCGAATTCAACCAAGAACAAACTGCCAAAGAATTACCGTTCATACATTCTCTTTTGGTAATTTTGCAGGTTGTACAATCCGTTTTGGGTTAACTTTAGCTCTTGAATGTTTGTCTAGCACCCATTTGAAAAAAAAAATGGTTTTACTTTTCAACTTATTTTGGAGAAGCAAAAGGCAGGAAAAGGCTGTTTTCTGTTGTACTGGTAAGATACACAAGCTGAAAGCTGAACACCCATGGTCTGGTTACAAAGCTACAAAGTGAGGATGAGTGTGCGCATGTAGCAATGTGCATCTTTGCTCCACAGGATCCACAGATACTGAAACACTTGATGTCTGATATTCACCATACCAAAAGGTACATTCCAAGCAAATGCCTGGAAGTAGTACAAACTAAAAGCACAGATGTCCGAAGTAGTAATCACTGTATTTGAAGAGTATTCTTTAGTACAGGAAAAATGCCCAACTCTTTGCACTCCCAGGTAAACCACTGGTGGTAGCTACCTTTTGGCTGAGGCAATAGCAGTTTTTTACCTCATTTAACATCAGAGGAAGAAAATCATCAGCTGTAGTAGCAACAAGAAGACGAGCCTGCAGTATTCCAGTGAGAATATTACCACACATCCCTATAGTTTCTTTGAAAATGGGTATATTATTATCACTTTCTGTTTATTTTCATTTTGCCTGACTTTTAAGGCCGCAGCTGACTTCTTGTTTATCTAAAATAAAATGTCTGTTAATGGTTATCATGGTTTTTACGTCATGTGCCTAAAGCAGGATCACTTTGGGATGAAGAAAGTATTAGTGGTTTTGTCTGTTCCAATTTCGCACATCACAGCATCAAAACTGCTAAAGTAAAGTAGAGAATTGCGAAAGTGCTGAAGCTCTCTCCTCCACCTTCCTCTGCCCTTCCCCTCAAATCACTCTGCCACCCAAATAACTTCTTAATTTAAGTTGGTTCACTCAGGAATATTCATCCAAGATAGAATGAGCTTTATGTATTTTCTAGGGATGCCCTGTTTCATTTAGTTTGCCAGGCAATTAAAACTTCCAGAATCAGAGAGGATTTAAAAACCAGGGAGTTTCCAAGTTTGATTGCACAACGATTTGTTCAAGAGCAGGAATCTTACAGAACTGTGATTCCCTGCTTACAAAAAGCCGTTTGCAAATATTTAGTTATTATGCTGTAGATGTATATAAACACAAGAATGACCATCCTGGTTCAAAATGAGTATGTATCTGTGCAACCCTCTGCCTTGTCTCCAGTGGTAGCAGCTCCCTGACCCATCCATGATTTTGAGGTGAAGAAGCTTAGGGGGACATGGACACAGGTCATCTTGGTAGGGATGGGATTTATTAGGGCCAATCTGAGCATCAGAGAAAACTTAAAATGTAACTCCACACTGAGAGACGCATATCTTGGAAATTTGACTAAGATATAGGACGAGATCCTCATATACCACAAGGAGACATAGTACAAATGAGAATAACTCCATTAACCTCTGGTATGTAGGGCTATTTTTATTTAATTAATACAGATACTGTCCTAGTCCTCTTAATTGTGTAAACTTTTAATCTAATTTTCACTGAAGTAATAAACATTTATATTTAAGTGGTTTATTTAATTATATATTACATTAATATTTAACCAGAGAGTTTATTGCCTTGAAAAGAAAAATAGCTCCTGATACAAAGTTTGAAAGCAGCAGTTAGCATTTTTCTAGCTAGTATGCAGCTATCTAAGAAATTACAGCTAATTACTACTGTTACTATTCCCAGCTCACTAGCAGCTCACTACATAAAATAACTAAGATGTAGCAGAAAAATAACTAAGTAGCATCATGTCTGATGGAAAACATTTTTCACATATTGTGAACTGTGCGTTCTTGTAACTGGCAATTTTCAAAACAAATGCTTTAGCATAAATAAAGCCCTTCCCAAGCTGTGGCTGCAGAAGAGAGATACTACTTAAAAGTCTATCTTGAAAAACATAATTTTGTATTCCACACAATTCCAAAAAAATGCTTGCCTCAGCCAGGCAGAGCTTTTGTCCTCCAAAAAGAGATTTCCTGTTACTTAGGAAATAAGATTAATTTTGGTCTTCTCTTGTACCGACAATTTTGTGATCTACCCTATAAGGCATGCCATAATCCCTTGGAAAGGAAATCTGAAGCCATGCTGCAAAACTTAGAGGCACATCTTACAAATGTGATTCTTGAGTTTTCTTCTTTGCCTGTTCTGAGGGAAGGGCAGATGGTTAGCTGTGCCTTTTAAAATCAACTTAGTTTTTTTCTGAAAGCTAGCCTTTCTCCACATCTGGCCTTTTGCATTTAATGGGAAAGAAAAATGCAAGAAAGAAAAAAAAATCAATATGATCTGCTGATATTGCACATACTCATTGTACATAGATATTTCAAAAATATTAATTCCTATTGAAAAAAGGTCTGATCAGGCTTCGTTGGTTTTGGTCGTAACTATTTTACTTCCTATACTATGTATTGTAAGTGTTGTCAGTCTTCTGTCTTTCCATGCTTTTAAAAGCATCTACAAACATCATCTGTACCAGACTGGAGACCTGGATGTGTAAACTGTGGCTAGACCAAAAAAGATAAACTTCCTGTTCTTTGATGAGGTGAAAAAGGCCTGAGGCTATGAAGAAAGGAAGAAATAAGGAATTCCAGACCCAAATGGCAATATTTCAGTATTTGGACAAGCATCAACATGGACAAGCTTCCATGAATTTTTAAGAAATAATGTTTTAGAATATTAAAAAGACATAAAACCGGGAAAGAAGGAAGAATTTCACAACCTCCAGCTATGGTATGTAGCAAAACCCACAGTGAGGAGATAAAGGTCTTATCTGAAAGCTCGATACATGGAGGTTTATAATTCCAAATGGTTGTATTTGTGAATGATTTACTACATGGTCATCAAGCATGTCTTAGATAAACATTGATGTATAACAACACGGAAATCCTAGATATGTTCAGCTGCAAAAGTACGTATCTTGCTCTCCAGAAATGTACAATAGCCAGAAAAATTCTCATTAGTGTAATCAAAGGAGTGATTATATGTTTTAGGCTATTTCTTAAAGAACAGCTTAATGTGCTTCCTACTCATCTCTTCTTCTCACTTAGGATTCCATATTTGCAAGAAAATTTTATCTTTTTTACTCTGAACTTGAAACTCAAAATATGTACATAAGATCTGATAAAAAGCAGCCACTAGTGACATTTCTTAGCTACCACCACAAGAACTGAAAGTCTTGCATTTATTCTCCATTCTCGGAGGACTTAAAGAACTCAAGGTGTTACAAACATTTTCCTTCCTCAAAAAATGGTCCTATACTGGATGAAAAGTCTTAAACAACACTGAGGTCAGCCAGCTGAGTATCGATGTGGTACTGGGTCTCCCTGTCCTGTGCATGTTCTGTCTGAATCAATTTTGGCACAACTGTGTGTTGGAAGGCGATGCAGAGTCACATCTAAAAGCCCAAGAGTAGGGAAGACACTGCCACTGTTACTCTAGTTACAGGATAATGTACTTGTTGAAGACAATGTGAACTCCACAAGGAACTGCCCATGACAATTATGTAGCCTCTATTATAATTGCCTTGTAATGGCAATATGGATTGGTAAGAGCACTCTAGCAAAACCTTAACTAAACCAAACATGTAAATGCATGGACTTTTCTTACCACTGACAAACTGCAAGCTAAATTATTGTAACATTGTTCTAGATGGCAATTCTTCATTTCTGAGGCTCCAGAATTTTAGTAACTATTTATCTTCACATTCCTAAGCCAGTATTGTCGGTCTGTGGGTTAGAAATTCAAATAAAAGCCCTGACAGGTATTTTGTTCATTTTAATAATTTTATATCCAATTAGTAAATTTCTACTTTTTAAAAAGCAAGCAAAAGCTTATATAATGCAACAGTGACAACAGAAAACTAGAGCTTTAATCTAACACAAGGGCAGGATTTTATCAACTTTGGAGCATTATTCATACTGTTCTGAGTAGGTGACGATTATCAGCATTGCCCTTGTGAAGGTTACTACACTTAGCAGTAGGTAGAAGTGGAAGAGAAATGATTTCCTTAGTGATCAAACCCTCATCTGGCACAGCTGACTCAGACAAATGAAGATGCTGGTCACAATAATTGCTACATCAGTTTATATGTGTTGGGATAAACATAAATAAATTAGAAAAACATTTCTATTCATACTTTCCCCATGTTTGGGAATAGGTGGACGTCTTTACTACCAGCTTGTTATATACAGGTCTTTCAACAGAATATGTATGTGTCTCTTGGAAGAAACAGCAATTTGTACAGAGTAAGCGAATCCCGACTTAACATGCTTCTTGACTGTTTACTGATACTAATAAAATCATTCAACTCTACATTTCCAATTATTTGATACCTGCTTTCTACAATCAAAGATTAAAAGCACATGCTAAAGGTGTGCCTGAAATGCTTTGCTTACTAACATACCCTGAAATTCTTGGAACAATTTAAACACCTGCATGCAACTCACTAGATGACTATTGAACAAGTCATTATATTTCAGAATTCTAGTGAAGCAGAATAAGACAGGTACAGCCAACAGGCTGGAGCATGATAGGAACACAAGAGTCCCGTCAGAGTCAGCATCTTTTGGGAGAAGGAGGGCAGCTCAGATAGCATTTTATCAGTCCCCACACAAAAGGAAATGAAGACTACACAGAAAGCAAAACAGAAAATATCAGGCCTGCTGGGGACTAGAGCTTCGAAGTCTGCAATGATGTAAAAGAAGTGCAGAAAAACAGCGGGGAATGTTAGTGAAACCAACACAGTATTTAATAAACCCTCTCCCCACCCTGCAGTTTACCATCATTTGACACAGTCTCCCACAGCATCCTCACGGCTAAACTGAGGAAGTGTGGACTGGATGATCGAGTAGTGAGGTGGACTGCAAACTGGCTGAAGGAAAGAAGCCAGAGAGTTGTGGTCAATGGGGTGGAGTCTGGTTGGAGGCCTCAAGGGTCAGTTCTGGGACCAGTACTATTCAATATATTCATCAACGACTTGGATGAGGGAATTGAGTGTACTATCAGCAAGTTTGCTGATGACACCAAGCTGGGAGGAGTGGCTGACACGCCAGAGGGCTGTGCTGCCATCCAGCGAGATCTGGACAGGCTAGAGAGTTGGGCGGGGAAAAATTTAATGAAATATAATAAGGGAAAATGTAGAGTCTTACATCTGGGCAGGAACAACCCCAGGTTCCAGTATAGGTTGGGGAATGACCTATTAGAGAGCAGTGTAGGGGAAAGGGACCTAGGGGTCCTGGTGGACAGCAGGATGACCATGAGCCAGCACTGTGCCCTTGTGGCCAAGAAGGCCAATGGCATCCTGGGGTGTATTAGAAGGGGGGTGGTTAGTAGGTCGAGAGAGGTTCTCCTTCCCCTCTACTCTGCCCTGGTGAGACCTCATCTGGAATATTGTGTTCAGTTCTGGGCCCCTCAGTTCAAGAAGGACAGGGAACTGCTGGAGAGAGTCCAGCGCAGGGCCACAAAGATGACTAAGGGAGTGGAGCATCTCCCTTATGAGGAAAGGCTGAGGGAGCTGGGTCTCTTTAGCTTGGAGAAGAGGAGACTGAGGGGTGACCTCATTAATGTTTATAAATATATAAAGGGTGGGTGTCACGAGGATGGAGCCAGGCTCTTCGCGGTGACAACCCACAGTAAGACAAGGGGTAATGGGTTCAAGCTGGAACACAAGAGGTTCCACTTAAATATGAGAAGAAACTTCTTCTCAGTGAGGGTGACGGAACATTGGAACAGGCTGCCCAGGGAGGTTGTGGAGTCTTCTTCTCTGGAGATATTTAAAACCCGCCTGGATGCCTTCCTCTGTAATCTCACCTAAGTGTTCCTGCTCTGGCAGGGGGATTGGACTAGATGATCTTTTGAGGTCCCTTCCAATCCCTAACATTCTGTGATTCTGTGAACATAAACATGAGCAAGGGAGAAGAATGAAACAAAATATTCTGCTTCACATATATCAATTCTGTTTTCTCATGTGCCTTACTTTTAAGGGTAGTTAATAGTTAATATTATTATTAATAAAAATATCAACCCAGATGTCCCAGTTTCACCATTTTTTATTATCACTGGCTTATTCTCGGACTAATTTGCACCTACTCTTTCTCTTGCAGGGCACAGTAACTGACCCATGTCTTGTCTCAAGTATAGGATGACTCTGTAGTGTGAACCAGGGCACAGACATTTAGTGGAGATAATCCTGACTGGTAACTGGTGCTACGAGAAGACTTCTACTGAAATTTTCCTGGCAATTTGCACCTGGTTTTGTTTTTCTGCTGTATTTGGAAAGACACTACTTATGGCAGAGGAGGTCTCTTTTATTCATTTCAATTGCAGCTAATAAACCCAATCCCTGAAAACCAGTTCATCCAAAGTGGGGCATTTAAGAACATTACATCAACTTGGCTTCTCCCTTAATAAAATAAAACATTTCAGATTTTTAGACTTTGAGCTGCCCGTAGTTAATTCTTTTTCTTTTGTTAGTAGTCTGGCCAGTGCTGCCTACTCTTTGTGATTTTGTTCTCAGTTAGACAGTGACTGTTTTCCATATCACAAACAGTTTAACCACCTATAAGACACTCTATTTCTCCAAAATTTGACAGTCCTGAAATTCAGCATGGGATCTGAAAGTCATGTGGGGCTTTTCCTGTTTTGCGTTTTGCAAGTGAATAACGGTTTCTAGTAGCCAAGTGATTTCTCTAGCAACAATGGTGCAACACTAGTGCCATTGGCATGCTTGGACAAGTGTCACTGATAGGTCTTAGCACTGGCATTTCACAAGCAGTTTTGCTTCCACAAAAGTGAAAGACAAATACAAATAAAATGACATTCTATGCTTTCTTTAGAGTTCTTTTTGCTCTTCAGTCATAACTAGGAATGAAAACCAGTATCAGTTTATTTCAACCATCAGTGTTAGGACTAGTTTTCATTGTGCTAAAGACATAGACACGCTGAAAAAGAAGTTTTAATCACATCTTTGAAAGTCAGAGAACAATTGCCATTCTGGCCCAAGAGAGAATTAGCCATTTGACTAGTTCAGGGATGTAACTGAAATTCCAGTGAATTAAAAGGAACTTTTCTATTGATTTCGTTTGGCTTTGAGCTGGACTTTTAATTATTAGAAACGTAGACAGACTTTATGCTCTCTCAGGATTCTCTATCTCTCTCTTTTTGTGACAAAGAACTAATTTGAAGGCACTAGTCTTTAAAACGTGAGCTAAGAAATTGATTTTTTTCCAAGCTGAATCCAGAAGAAAAAGTTTTCATCTTGTAATTAAGATATAATAAAATACTCACTGATGGATCCTTTGTTGGCTGAATGGAGCAGTGTAGCAGTCATTCTCCTCCAGATCTGGCAGTGTCTCCTTGTCCAGTTTCATTGGCTTTCTGGGTAACCATCCTCGAAACCTGCTTATTTGTTTCTCGATCCTGCAGCACATGGAAAGTGTGATCATTTGAGATAGTGTTTTTTTCATTATATTACAGAGCACTTGAAAAGAACAAATGCTGGCAAACTAGGCCACTAAATATTTACAACTAGAAAAGATGCAATGTCTTTTGACTTTTTCAAGGCAGACCAAATTATACTTGTTGAACTTGATTATTAACAGCCAGCTTTCAGTAGAGGAGCATCTTATTTTGTCTCAACAGAAAAGCAATGCTGATGGTACGCACTGCTATAAACCTTATTAAGTCCAGTAAGCTCTAAACCTTTATTTCTCAGCTTTTCAATTAGTTTAAATTTCGGGCTTAGTTGACACGTGAGACTTTGGGCATATAAACATTAGAGCAGCAGAGACTGTGACAGAGACCTTTGGCAGCTAAACCCCAGCAAGCTGTATCCCTTTACTGCTCTCCACATGGATTCTTACCTTGCAATTGATGCTATAAAAAATAAGCTACTTTGTTCATTTGGTTTGATTGTGGTGTCTTGCAATACTACAACTTCAATGAAACCGGAATACTCAGTGTGTAGATTAATAGGTGACTGCCACACAGATTCTTACATTTAGAAGTTGAAAGCAAATTAAGATTGAGCAGGAGAAAAGGTAGATTTAACTGCAAGTGCCCTCATGCAAAGATGCACGCTGAAGTAAAGGAAAAGGGAAGAATCCAAGCTGATTGGAGAAGACAATCTAAACCAAATTCAAATCCAAACTAAAATGTTATAACAACAAAACACATAAAAAAGATGAGATATGTCTGATGTAATGAGCCCTACTCTCTCAGAAGTTCCTAACACCTTCAAGTCCTAACCAGTGACCCCTGCCTGCAAAAATCATAGACTACAAATTTTGGACTATGCACATACTTCAGTCACTGGATGAATCTTTCCAGGAGTGGAGATAAAGGTCATGAATTGACATCCTTTGAACTTTGAGTCCAGTTCTGGATGAAGCTCAAGGATTGGAAGTGTAGTTGTTTCTCTTCTTTTGACAGAAGTCAGCACAATAACTCTATGACCAGCAATTGCTGCACAGTCACTCTGAGGGAGGACAATTCATACCCAGCAGCTGAGTGTGTGGGAAAGGGATGGGAAATTATGACATACTTTCATTTAAAATACATACAATACTTCTTTGAATATTCAGCCTTCTCTCATCTTAGATAAGAAAGCTAATGGTAATTTTTAAGCATTGGCACATTTCAAAATTCTAACCAAATTAGATCTACTTGTTTTGGTACCATTTGTGTATTCCAAATCTGGCAATAGTGTGTTGGGGAGGAGGCAGATTTACTCTCAGGACTGTTTGGAATAACTGGAATGTGTATGCAAACATAACGTAAGACTTATACTAAATTAATCATAGACTCTTCAGAGCACAGGAGGAGGTAGTTTGCAAAAGTCTGTGCCTGAGTGCAAGCGAGATGTCAGATCCCTGGGCTGCAAAGGGCCTAAGCAGCTATAACCAGCTGCTCCGGTTGCAGCATCCAGCCTGACAGGCATGAGCTGGTCTATGTAGACACTGATACTAATGACAAGGGAAACTTAAGTGCTGTAAGTCCTCTACAGGGGAATTCTCTGTCTTTTGGCTTCCAGTTTTTCCTCTGTAAAGGCCACAAGCTCTGCATTACTGTATATTCAGCAGGCTTACTGACTCTGGGTATGAAAAAGGGAGGAGGAATTAGGCAGAAAGGTTTTCTAAATATCCCATTCCATGCTTATTTGTTAACTGAAATAATTTGAATTCTCTAAGCTTTAGCACCCTTGCTAATCTGCAATCCTTTTCCATTCATCCTGCAAGTCAATGTGCACATTTGAGATACGTGCGCTGCAGGTTTATCACACCACACATACACGCATGAAGGCACAGAGTGCTCTCCCCACTTAAAAGCAATGCATTATTCATGTTGGCCTCTCACTGACTGTACCCAGAATTTGATTGGTTTGCCATTCCCAAGGCTCAGTTTCCTTGGCATGCTCAGTGAGCCTGCTGGCAAACAGGTCTGAGAAGGTTACAAAGCCTTTCTGCATGGCCCAGAATATACAGTACAGTCATCCCTAGGGAAAACAAACAAACAAACACACACCACAACCTAGTTATCTCATTGGAAATGAAAAATACCCAAATTTTAAAATTGCCTCCAGCTCACTCCAACAGTGCCATCAGCCAGCATTGCAGGCTTTGTAGTCTACAAGAACATCTCAAAAAACCCCACAAAACATCTGAAAGATGGTACTATTAATAACAAACACAGACACACAGTGTTAAAAATCTACTGTGTTTTATCAATTCTTCAAGGCTAATCCATGCCTTGATTTCCTTTATGGAGAAGCTTATGTACTCAGCTGATCAGGGGAACAGTGTTTGGAAAGCAGAGCAACCTACATAAGAACCATAGCATTCATGGAGTGATGAGGCCCTGTAGAGCTAGCAACAAAGAAAGAGGAAAGTGGAAGATCTGACAACAATATCCTTCTTAAATTCCTCTTTAGAAACACTTGTTAGCCTCATAAGGCAAAAAAAAAAAAATTCATTCTCCTAATTCAAACGGTATCTCAAAGACAGTCTCTTCCACTTCAATCCTGGCCCTGCTCTTCAAGTCTAGTCTTTACTCAGTATCCTCCTTTTGAAGAAACATATTGTACTTAAATAACACAAAGACTTTCTCAAATGATTTTAAAGAAACTTTTCTCACTAGGAAGTGAGGTAGGGATAGAATTGTTTTTTTCAAAGGAAAGAGGAAGTTAGGAAAATTTAAAAAAAATGTTTTGAACTGAGACTGATTTTTATTTGTGGGTCAGCTTTGATGGAGCTTTACTTACATTGTAGTGCTAGGCAACGTCTTAGTTTAGGTTTAACTATCACGCAAGTATGGTATAGGTATCTGATACCCCCCGTTTCCTTTAAAATGTATTAAGGGAGTTTTGCTATTTGAAATTTTGAGATAACTAGAATTTTTCAGGGAGAAAATTCATATTGACAAGTTGCAAGTGACCTGCTCTGGGGTTTGCATTGTAACAAAAGTCCTCTTTAAAATACATTTTGCTTGAATGTCAATATAATGTTTGGCTTAGTTCAAAAAATAGGTCAAGGCTTCAGTTACTTGCAATCTTCACTGAACTAGGAGTAGAGGAAATAGATATTTTTATCAAAGCTGTGTATCTGAGTTTCACATAAATGAAAATAAAGCTGAATATGTTTTCTTTTTTCCCATTGAGCTTTTCTGCCTCAAGTAGCTATTTATAGATCTGAACATAAAAACTGAATTTAGCCAAGTGTTCTCATCACTCAGGAACTAAAATACCAGAAAAAGATCATACCTCTTCCCATACTGACTTCAAATCACATCCTGACTCATAAGAAAATGAATATAAATCAAAATTTTGTACACCATATACAAATGTTAGAATCTTCATCTACTCCTTCCTATCTATTACTTTAGTCAAAGCAGCCATGTCTTAATTAAAATCAAGACAAATTCCAAAGTTAACAGCCGCTATAGTACTGTAATGTGAAGACAGAAAGTGGGGGAGCATCAACAAGCTTTAGAAGAATTGTGTGCATCTATTAGCCCATGCTGACTAGGTAAAATGTCTTAACTCCACAAAGTGCCCATTTGGTGCTTACTAATATAAAGAAGCAAATACTGTAATGTGAGATCTCAGGTCACCAGCACACTGTGATGGAATTTAATATACAAAATGGTTTTTAGTATGCTCATACAGCAGAATGATAATATGTGATATATTTTCCCATGCATGTTGACCTACTGACATTATCTGCAAAATGATACAGCTGTTTATTCCAAAATGTAGATTTTTCAAATTTAATTCTCGTCTCTCAGATGTTCATGGGAATATTTCCATTGACCTCAGAGTGACACAGTAAATCAAATGCCAGACTCTTTTGAAAACTGCATCAACAGCTCTGTGGCATTAAATGCCAACTTATGGCCTAGTATTTGTCAAGCCTGTATATTTTTTAGGCTTCTTGGAGACATTTTCATTTAATTGTCTAAAGTATCAAAAAAGAAAATCCAAACTGTAGCATTGGAAGATTTCCTTGCATTAAATCAGACATAAACCAGACAACAAATATAACCTTAGAGATATTTAATAGCTGAGTGAAAGCACTTCAAAGATTCTTGAAAAATTCTCATTTCTCAAGCTCAATAACATTACACCAGCCATGAACTTGGTTCATTGCCTTCCTATCTACCAAAAAAGTACTAAGCATCACCACTGAGGAAGCAATAAATAAATGATGTCATCACTATTACAAGTAAGCAAGGTGCATGGAAATGAAAAAAAGTTGTAACTGTGGTATTTTAACCCCAAGGAAATCCCTACTGAGCTACATGAAAAGAAAGAGATACAGTGCATGCACTAACACACTTATTCTTCTTTAAAAGACTCCATCAATTGAAAAATATTTCCTTATTCCTAACAAAGGCAACACTGATAAAATGAATTAACTCTTTCACACTGCAGATGCTTTAAAAATGCAAGTTCTGTATTTGTTTTTGCAGATGTCCCAGTGTGTAATCACTCCCTCCACCCTTCCAACAAATACAGCTAACAAATGTTTCCTTCCAGCTTGACCTTAAGCATTATTTTTGTTACTGGGTTCAAATGAACATAAACTGGACTGGCATAAGAATTGTACTCACCTATTCATGAACTTGTACCGGCGGTGCAGGTAATAGATTTTTCTCCTGGAAGAACAGCAAAAATGAAGCCAGTCGAGAAGAAAACCCATCGTCAGTTACAGTATGAACTAGCAAGGAAGGAAAGGAGATTGAAGACAGAAGCCTGTAAGAGGTGGAGGAAGAGACTAAAAGAGAGATTAACAGAACTGTCACAGGAAGCCACACAGACTCTGGTGGCATTTGAATTGCAAGAAGGTCATCATTTTCCCATTGTCTTCCCGTTTTCTGCTATTTGTCAAGTGTGAAAGACGGGCACTCAAAGATGTTTCTGTTTCAAAGAAGTCCATAAACTGTTGCAGGAATTCTATAGGACTGATACAAATATGGATGAATCACATCACATCCACTAGTGAATTATTAAAGCTGCATTTGCTGAAAAAAAAAATGGGGCTCACTTAGAAAAACTAAGAAAGTGGTACCCGAGTCTGCAATATGCCATAACACATGCAGTACCAACCGGGACCAGTGCTTGCTGCTGGGGTAACATCCCTTGCAGCAGAATATAGGCTACACAGGCAGAAGAGCATGTGCTCAGCACCCCCCCTCCAAATATGCAGCCCCTTGTACAGGCTCAGCTGATTTCTGCTGTCAGTGCAATAAGCTGTGTGGGAGTGAGCACAGGGAGCAAGTGAGCAGACAAGGGTGCACGAGCAGACGCATGCTGACCACACTCTTGGCCACCTTCCTGACCAGCCCCGCAGGGCAGAGTGGCCCCTGAACCTCCTGTGTGGATCCAGAATGGGGAGTCCACCTCCCATCCCACTCTGCTGCTGGCAGCTCTTGTTCTCCTTGCATGTGCCTATAACACCACAACTGTCAGGATCTGACCCATTGCCTTTGAGATCACATCTTCATGACAGCTAAGAAAAGCTGAGGGCTTTTGGGTATGGTTTTGGAACTGATACTCCTTACTGGAAGAATGGGGTGCCTGCCTGAACTCCCATTACCTCTTCCAGAGTTCGTCCTCCGCTGAAGGTCATTGCTAAATCAAGGTGGTTTCTGTGTATTTTGAGAGGTTCCGTTGTGTAACGCTGAACTGTACCACTTATGGAAAACAAATGGTTCACAGCACACATATTCTGAATATTTGTGTATATTAAATGTACTGTAGAAATGCTGTTAATGACTTGGAAGCAAGTGTGGTTGGGAAGCTTTCTAAAATAAGACAGCACTGATGCTTTGTAAACTATAGATAAAAACCTGCTTAGTATGTTGGGTTAATTTTCAGAACTTAGAATTTAAATAATGCACAATATTTTGACATTATTTTTGTTATCAGTGTCCATATTGTGCTGGTGAAGTGAAATTTTCAATATAATTTCATGCTGGCCAGCCTCCTTTGGCCAACTCATCCACAAAATAGTGTTTATCTTGCTTTACTCAGCAGGAACAGAAAAGGGTCAAAGCTAAGTGTTTCTGAAGACACCATCCACCTCTTGATTTTGCTTCAAATTTTCAGAGGTATCCACTATTTTAGGCACCCCTGCTTTGAAACAACAAGGATTTTATTCACTGATGCATGGACCTTGGACAACTCCAACCTAAAATATCAGGAGCTGTAAGCAATGAGCAGCCCTTAAAACAAGTGGTTAGACAAGGGCACCTGGAAACAGGCAATCCGGACTAGCAGACATTTTGTAAAATACTAGTCTGTGGTTTTAAATGGTAAACAGTACTGTTGCTCTTAAAATAAAATGTAAGAGCCTACCCAGCAGACATTAGTAAATCACCATGATTTCCTTGTAACAGTACTGTAATAATTCTCTCTCTGTGGATGTGGAAAGAAAGGAGCCATTGTCCTGAAGCAGGTCAAGAAACCCTTAGTATTTTTCATGCTTTCTATATAATCTGTATAGCATCTACTTAGCTATCTGCTGAGAGATAGATTTCATAAAAAGGACATTAGATTAGAAAAGAATAAGTTGCTCACAGTAACTAAAATCTGAGTTGCTGGTGTATTTCTAAATCACGGGACTTTATCCTACTACTGGTGCAGATTCATCTCAAGGAAAGCCATAGAAGTCAAAGGGTGTACACTTTTGGCCCAACCCATCGTTTCTATGGCTAGAGCACTTTTTTAGAAGAATATGAATATCTTGCAATGACTTGTGATAACTTTTATATTTTTCTCTTTAGCATTAAAAGCACAACAAAGAAGACCTGAAGATTTGCTGTGAAAATTAAAACCAAAATATATACAGAATAAGCCTGCAATTTTGTCCTTAAGTCATATCCATTTTTCCTAGCAAGTTCTGTACTGCTACAGCTTGTCTCATACCAGAGGCATTTTTCATCCTTAAGAAGAAAACAGAAGAAATCCTACGAAGGACACCGGCTCACTAGTTGCATATTCTGGGTCTGATCCTTTTCTTGGTCAGGAGTAATTCCATTAAAATAAATAGAGTCATACATCTATCAACCCTGCTAATTGAAAGAAGAATCAAGACCTCTCAGTTCATGGGTTTTGGTCAGTTCCAGTGGAAGTCTTTATGCTATTGTAACAGTTCTGATAACCAGCAGAGTAAAATCAATATTTTACCTACAAAATTTCATAGCCCAACATGCAAAGAATAGAAAATAAATGATAAAAATAGTCTGAATGGCAGTGTGGAATGTACTTGGTCATCAGTAGCATTTAATGCAAGTTCTTAATTTTCTCTACAGAAAACAAAATTTGTAGCCTGAACTGTTCTTCTATTAGATGGGACACTTATTTATAATCTGTATGTCCATAATTACACACTATACAAGCAATTCACAGGTACTGAACATACCAGATACGTCCAACAGACATGCACCTTCTGTGCTGCCTTACGTACCTGGATCTTCTTGACCTCCCATTGATTTCAATGAAATGTCCATTTAAAAAACAGCAGCGCACAAGTATGCAGGGGGCTCCAGCATTGAAGGGGTTAAAGGGCCTAAGGATAGAATACCCCATGAAAACAGCTGCACTGCTACAGCTCACCTTAATTTCAAACCAGTATTGTACTGAAATTGCAGGCATTAACAAGAAACAGCAATGAATATGGTATCTAAGGTACCCCATTTATATTTTCTAAAGATGTGTGATAACATACAGAAGAGCTTTTCCATGTGCATTGTGGTGTTATTATTACATTAGCTTTACAGTATAGTGTGACTTCGGAGGTTGAGAAAAAATACAACTACACCTACCTGAAAGGCATTCTTACATTCATTAGTTCTGCATATTTGCCCAGGACCTCCCAAGGGGCATGCAGCTTCACAAACATGATGTCGCTGTTTGTTAGAGATGACTGCAAAAGAAAAACAAAACAGCCACCAGGGCTTACTTTTTTCAAGTAAAACAGAAATGAACTCTGGTCAGTGGTCAATATCTATTTTTCTGATCTTGCATCACCCTTCCCATTTCCTGATTCTTCCTCAAGCACGTGTAGTTCTATCTGACCAGGGAAGTGGTGGAATCACCATCCCTGGAGGTATTTAGAAGATGTGTAGGTGTGGTGCTTAGAGACATCGTTTAGTGGTGGACTTGACAGTGCTACGTTAACAGTTGGACTCGATCTTAAAGGTCTTTTCCAGCCTAAATGATTCTATGATTATATGAATATTGGAATCCTCAAAAATGGACACAGAGAAGTATTTATACCCAAAATACTACTGGGCCGTATTAAAAAACGTATTTTATTTAGTACATAATGGAACAAGTGACTAGTTGGTATTAAGAACTGCAGATAAAAAAATCTTGCTGTTCTTCTGCTGATAACTTTCTGAAAAATATTTCTACATAAAATGATACAACGGCAACAAAATGCCCCCAAGAGACTTTCTTCAGAGACAATGAATTCAGTTGTACTCTTTCCATTGACTTTTATGGATTCCAAATCAAGCCTCTAATGATGTTTTTCTTTATAGGTACATTTCACAAATTATCTTTTATTTTCCCATGAGACTTTAGCAAGTAGATACCACAAAACCAAGACTAAGTTCTGCTACTCTAAAAATTTCCTGCAATCCACTCTCTAAAAGATGAGGTTAAGTCAGCAGTGGACTGGCAATTTTGTCATGAACAACTCCAATTAAAAAAAAAAATAAATCAAAACTCAAAAGAACTGTCTAATAAGTCAAATATACAGAAGGTAACTCTGGTCCTGACACATCAATAAAATCTGAGAAATGGAGGAAATTTATAAAAACCAGCATGTCAATTTTGAGATGTCTGTTAAACTGGAAGCTTACAGGCATTTTCAAGCACATTGTAATTTAAGCCATACTAGATATGGCAACCACAGTAACATCACTTCTGGAGAGGCTGTTTCATGAGTGGACAGTATCTTAATCTAAATTTGATTTCTTTTCTGGTACATGTTTTCACACAGGAACATGAAAAACTTCCATATAGTTATCACAAATATAAATACAGATGTTTAAATAATATTTTTTACTCAATATCTTGTAATGTTATTTTATCAGCTTTGTCAACAGAAGATCTAACCAAAACATATTTGGGAGGTTCAGTTATTTTCAGAAGAAAGATATAATAATGATAAATTATTAATATGGAAATCCATTTCTCTTGGGTTTGCTCATGTTTAGTGTTCATAAAGGAAAGCACTAAGAAAGCCTGAGAAAAACAAGATTGGAAAGAGAAGAACAAATCCAGATGGAGGAGTCATTGAATGAAATGTCACATTCACTTAATCTAAGGAGAATATAGCTAATCAAAATACCTGAAAAAAAATATCAAGAGCAGCATCTTAGTTACAAAAATACTGCAGTGAACGGAATCTGCTAAACTCTCTTTGTTAGATTAGTATTTAGACAGAGTTCCTTCAGCTTCTAAATGTTTCGTTGAGAGGAGAGGAACATTCTTCTTTTGTAATTGACTTTTGAGGCTTGGCTTATTAAATGGTTTGGAGAAGTAAACTCAATTTCACATTATGGGAACATGCAAACAAAAATCAATGTACCATTGCTCCCCTTGGAAATTTAAATCAGACAATTATTGACATGAGCAATCTTCTAGAAAGTGATGTCTAGATGAGGAAGAAAGAAAAACAGATGAATCGAGGGGACAGACAATGAGATAAAACACGTCACAAACACAAAACCAGAATAAGTGTTTGGAACTGACCTGCGGCACCAGTGCCTACAGAGTTATTACTATATGAAAATTGCCAGATCATGGACATTCAAGTAAATTTGTTGTTTCAAACTGATTTATTGAGAAGGAATACCCATACAAAACCAGATTTTCTTCTGGTCAGTAATAACATTCTTGATGGTCTTCAGAGCAGTGCCAAGCCAGTGTGACAAGAGACTTATCAGAATCAGAGAACTGCAGAATAATGTAGGTTGGAAGGGACCTGTAGGGGTCACCTGGGCTAATGCTCTAGTTAAAGCAGGGCCAACTTAAATTAGGTTGCTCAGGGGATTGTTCCATTGAGTCCTGAATATCTACATAGGCAGAGATTTCACAGTCTCTGGGCAACCCACTTACCGAAATGGGCTGGAGAAAAGAATATGTCCTACGGAAAAACTGTAGTCTTCTCCAGAGAAATGTTGGTTGAAAACTACAAGTTTCTAGACATGAAAATTCATGAAAATTTGAAATGTTCAGTGCAAAGATGGGATTCTTTATAAAACAACTTGTTTCTTACAAGAACTTTTTAAAAATTATTGTTCTGCTTGAGAAGCACTAGCAAGGTGTATTTAGTTTAATGAAACCCTGATCTTCAAAACAGGTTTGTATGGTAGAATTCAGATCACCAGGGTGTGGGTTACAGATAGTCAATATACAATGGGTTTCAGTGCCATTAATCTACTATTTTTCACAAGCTGTAATTTTTGCTTCCTTCTTCTTTCCACTCCCCAACCCCCCTTTACAGCTGGAAATCATATTCCATAATTCTTGAAAATATTAGACCAGTATTTGATAATCACAAGTTTCTGTAGCCCATATCTCTGTATTAGAGATATTCATTCATTCCCAACCTTTCTGGCTCTGCTGACAAATCACTGCAGTACTGAATAATTTCTGCCAGCCCTAGAATACAGGTGATACCATAGGCCCATGTATTATAGACCCGCCCTTCTGGCAAGACTACCTTTCTCCTTTACCCAAGAATTTTCCCAAAGAAAAAGAGATTGACCACAAACATGTTTAAAAACAAAGCTCCATATTTTCCCCCAATATCACTATAAAAGGAGTGGAAGAGACTAAAGTAGGGACCATTTATGTAACTTACACTCATCAGCTAGGCCAAGGAAAACTTGTAAAGGGCAGGTTCTTCTCCTCCTTCTGAAAGCAGCCACAGAGTGATGTTAACTGCTGTATAATTTAAGTCCTGGTTACTAAACTCGTATGTACTCCTGCTAGCATTCTAACTTCTTTTGAAGTCAGGATTTAAATATATATATTTACTGTTGACCTGACTCTGCTCCTTCTGAAGTTATCATTGTTAATATGAATGGAAAGTGAAGTTATGCTGACATTGAACATCTCTTGAAAAGGACACATTTTGCTGTATTCGCAGGCTGTCTTCCAGGATCAAGGCTGGAGATCAGTGTCTTTTGTCAAACACCCTCTTGAATATCCTCCTTCAACAAAGACTTCTTTTGGTTCATTATCAATAATATTGTCAAGTCATTTTAAGACAAAAACACCTGTAGGACTCACCTTAATACAAGCATTTCTTGAGTCTAAAAGCTAAGAAAGTTGAGAAAAGAGATTCACAGCATATAACCTTGAAGAAGGATAAAACTATGGTGTCTCCAATTGGATGGTGTAATTGTTTATGTGCCTTGAGGCTTCTAGGCAGGCAACTGCAAAAAACTAATGCTCACATTTATGTATGCATATCAATAGGGAAAAGAAATCAGGACTTATCATTAAGTTGCTTTCCTTGTCATTGCTCAAGAGAAAAATACTCAAGGCTGGGGCTCTCCTTGTCTTTTAAAGTCTTCCTTATAAAAGTAAAAGGAGATAAATAAGATTTTGAAATAGATCCAGCAGCCAGAATTAAATCTTGCCTACTTTAGCATAGACCTTGCAAGGCAAGTTAAAAAGCCGGAATGGGAAGAGTGCTTCAGTTTCTGGCAAACATGTCTTATTTCTGTTAAGACCATAATGCAGGAAAAGCCAGAAAAGGAGAGAAAAATCAACATCCTCTAGTAACAACTCTCTCTATTATCTAGCTCCATATGACATCTGAGTGCAGAGCAGTAAATAGTGACTGCTACAGGTTCTGCTGCTTTTGAGACTTACTCTGTTATGTTAACAGCACAGATTGATTTGCCATGTGGAGTGAATTAAGTGGAAAACCAAAACTCAGCAATTTTAGTTGATTAAACCATTCTTCCTCTGCAAAACCAAAGTAAATGTAAATTCACAAGGGTAATTCCGTAGAACTGGAAAGGCAGCAGTAATATGCTGCCAATAGTTTTCAAAAGTGCATACGTTACCACAGGGTAATTACTTAGGTACTGTCAATATATGTCCAATTTCAGGGAGAATATTACATACTCATAAGCATTAACCTCCACATTCATGGATCAGAGGAATCTCGTAAATAATAGTGACAATATCTTTCATATATATACTTTTAATCGAAGTACAGGTTTAGTGAAAAAGAGGAATATACTGCTCACATTTCAATTAGGATTTTAAGAAGCTTTTGACTTACAAGAAACTGGGGAAAAAGAAGTAAGGATGAAAATAAGATAAAAAAAAGCCCTAACTAATAATTAGGAATAACAAATAAATATAAACAATAATAAATTGTTAATAAAACAATTTTGACATGAGGACACTGACATATAAAATATAGAATAACTTGTTATAAGTCACATGACTCCAATTTAAAATTATTTTTACTATGAAGTCTCATGACAAAATTTGATGATGGGGTAAAGCTTCATCTTTACTTTGCAAAATACTTCCAGAGGTTCAGCTCCAGTGGAGTTAGTAATGCAGGCGGCTGTTTGCCTATTGCTAGCATTCAGGAAATGTGTCATTTAATCCAACTCAGAGCAGGTGTCATTGTTACAGTGCTTAATTTCTGGCAGCAGCTGACAGGATTTCAATGCTGGAACAGAACAGAGTTAGTGACATGGGGAAATGTCCTTTCATGTAGACAAAAATGCGTGAGTGGGAGGGCAACTGAAAGAACAGGGTAGGTTACTTAGGTAGAAGTAAAATGCAAATACTATCTCATTGCTCAAGTTTACTGTGCAACGATCAAATTACAGTTTGCAACAGAGAGATAAAAATTCCTTTGAGAGAAAAAACAACATGAGGAAGGATGTCTTTAATTCTAACTAATGTTATCTGAATTAACTTGTGATGGACAGGATGGATCTCACAGTAGGGTAACCTAGATGTACTAAATCTACCATGGAAATAATATCTTCTGACTGGGACTCCATTTCATAGAGAAAAAGATTAGAAATACCTGCAGCATGACCATCTTAATGGAGGAGGTTGATCTGAATGAGAGGCACTGATAAAACATTTCTTGATAATCCTATTAGTAAATACTCCATGATTTCTGTGACAACTGAAATAGCTAATCACATGAGTTTCATCTGCCAAAGAGATAGGATGCATCTTTTAATTCCTCTGGACTGGAATATAGTATAAACATGCGAAATTAATTATTTGCAGATTTAAAAATGTGGATAGCTAAACCTCTGGGCAGAATAATCCCTTTTTACTTATGAATACTTTGATATTAGTTCTCTTTACATGAGGCATCAGTTATATATATGCTGCATTTTTAGATTAAAAATGTTAATATTTTATACAGTGATAGTTGAGATCATCAAACATTTTTGACTCTACTATGGGCCAAAAAAGGTCTCTTATGTAAAATATTTTACTTTTGGCACCACTGGTCATTAAAAATACATTGTACAGTTGAACTACATTTTATAAGGAAGCTTCCTTTGTGATTTATCCCAAGTGTAAAATATGAAAACAATATTTTTCCAGTACAGATTTATGTCTGTTTAATATTTTTTTATGTAGAAAGTACTTACATTTAATGAATTGTCTATTAAATATTCATATTTGCTTTTAGAGGCTTATTGGAGAAACATTGCTTTGGCAAAGAAAAAGGCAATTTATTTTTTGTCTAACAGTTAATTTCACAAACTTAACAATCAATCAAACATCTAAAACATGCAGGCAGGCTTATTATAGTTTTTGCATACAAATAACCTGGAGGAACTGAACAAGCTGCTTATCATAACATCACAGAACAATAGAGGTTGGAAGGGACATCCAGAGCTCATCTAGTCCAAACCACTGCTGAAAGACAACTAGAGTGGTTGGTCTTGAATATGGCCATGGGTGGAGACCTCACAACCTCTCTGGGCACCACAGCATCTCTGAACAGAAAGGCCACCACTGACATCCCATGTGGATGCAGAAGCATTTGCAGCAGCCCAGGTTTTGAGCACCTGTCTATGCTCTAGCAAGGAGAAGCTCTTTGGTTGTTCAACTCCCAGTTCAGAGTCTTGTTTCCCAGTTCATCTAATCAAGGAAGACAAGAAATGCTTATATGACTATCAACCTAGATTCCAAAATCTTTCCAGTGTCAGCACTCTCCTGGATGCAGTGAACTGTCCTGTAGCTCTCTGTTACAGTCTGTGCACTGCTATATTTCACAACATAATGTAAAATTCTTTCTAAAGAGAGACATCAGCGAACTCAACAAGGCCATGGCTGAGGAAGGGCCTGCTCCAAATGACACTATCAGGAGAGAGAGAGGCTTTAGTTCAGACTGCATGGCACCACGAAGCCCTGCATTCTTCAAGACAGATACACATCCACAACGAGAGGAATTACAGGCAGAGATGTTAGCCCTGGCTGTAGAAGGAACAGCGAGTTAGTGCACACGTGTAAGCATGGCTCATTAGGTCGAGTACTATCCCATGGTGATATGACTATAATACCTGCAGTTCCCAAGCTAATTCACTCGGCAACACCTGGGCGGGGGGTCTCTGCACCACACCTGGTTGTGCAGGACACACATTTTGCTCTGCTCTGCAGGAAAGGGAAAATCACAAAAGACCAATTTGACAGCACCTTCTCAGACTTAATGCAGATCCTCATTTTCCAGGAAAGAAAAGGTACCAGAAAAAACACAAGACCCAGTTAAAAGTGGAAAGATGCATGTGAAGAATGTGAATCACCCACAACTCTACCAGTTATAGTTCCCCATATACTTTGAGAGTCCAGGTGACTCAAATGACTGTTCTCCTGGCTCACATCTCTGTTTTCTGTGCTTTATTTTTCTTACTGCTAGGATTATTAAAAGTGGAAAGATTTTGAGGAGCCATCTTCTGATAATTCATTTCACATCATTCAACTCGGTGCTCCAAAACTCCTCTGGCTGGCTGCTTTGTAGGCAGAGACGTGACCAAGCCATTTCCCCTTTCCTCTTCTCCATTTTGCAAATAGTTGTTACATTCCTTTAATAAGATGACCATGATGAATTTCTGAGCAACCACAGTCTGTAGCCTAACTAAAGGTACTCAAGTGATCTGATGCATTGAAATAATGTAAATAACAATTTTACAAGGGAAGTTGTCTTGGAAATCTGCCAAAGCATATGACAGAGCAGCCATCTCTCCAGGTACAACACCATTACTACATGAAAGCATGTCACTCTTCTCTCACCAGGTTCCCTCAACATAACCACAGAAGGCAACTAGTCCTACCGATCACCATCTGACTGCATATGACATACAGTGGAGGTATTTCCAATGTCAGACTCCTGCCAATGACAAACATTGCAAACAGCTACGGTCAATAAGATGGTTCTTGTTCCTCTCAGGACTCTGCAGTACAGCCATCTAATTTTCCCTGGACTCCTGTTACTTTCCTTGCCATCCATTTCAAGTTCTGCAGCAGTGTAGACACATTACTTCCTACAACTGCAGCTTCAGGGGGCCTCTAGCTCACTTCTGAGCTGCCTGGGACACATCACAGTGACAGCAAGTTGAACAGAACATTTTATAAGGCCTCCGCTGCCATCCATTTCCCCCATCCCACTTTATTCATTCTGCCCACAGAGAACAGGTAGGGAAATACAGATATGTAAATAACAAAGCCTCCCACTAGTGTCCCCTGCACTTTGAAAGGCCTCTTGAGTACTGGTCAAAGCCAGCCAAACACCTTCTGTATTTTATTACTTGAATTCTTCTCTCCTTTGAACTTCTGAAGCTAATGACAAAATTCATAAATTTTCACAAGACTGTCGACTACACGTTCCATCCACTCAACTGCTGCTTCAGGACATTTGTTTAATCCAATGCTGTCTCAGAAAGCCACAGTTTCCAACAGCAATAGAACTAACAGTACAAGCTCAAGAACTCTGGAGATGAAGGCTGTAATCTGTACTGAACTGCACTGAACTACAGATATAGAAGAAAAAAAAACCATGGTCATCCTGACGAAGCATTGGTGACAGTTCTGCTTCAACAAGACAACCTTAAGATGTGCCTTCTTGTCAGCGTTCCTATGACAGCAGGTATAACTGAGCTTCTCCGGCTTCCTCGGAAAACGAGGTTGCAGATCAGATTATCAGCTTAAAAGGGATAGAAAGGCACAGAAGTCTGGGTATGGAAAAACAAGTTTCTGAGTGGAGAAGAGCATATAGAAAGCAGTGCGGTAAAACTCCGAGCTATTGGAATCACTAGACGTTAGGCTAACCCATATGAAAACTGTTACATTTTCACTGCAGAGCTTTTCTTCTTCATGGAAAGTTTTGAATTTTAAAAAGGTATGAGATGGCTTTAAAAAGTAAGCACAAAGTTCTTATATTAATACTTGACAATGGAGACTTCAGAAAGGAGAGTCAATCTTATTTGTTATAAATGGAAAGATCTATTTGAGTCTATTAACAGAAATAAGCTGTATCTAAGAAAAGTAGTAAGTCCTGTATCATGAAGATTTCCAAGACGAAAGATATGGGTCTTTATACTGTTTTGCCTAAAAGGCACTTTTAGAGATTTCTTTGAAAGCTTTCATACAAGAATTCCAAAGATATTTGTGCACAGAAGAGCGTTTAGTAAACCAGATAAGACTTCAAATACAGGGAGATAACTAATTGGCTGTCAGAGGTTTCAGTCGATGTGGCTATCTCAGGAACAATTTTCCCCCAGGTCAGGCTTTATTACACTTCATTTACAACGTCACTTCATTACCATTCAAACAGCAAGAAACAAATACCTAAATATGCAATGGAAAATGCTGGGTTTAATTTGGGCCCAGAGAGCCATAAACCGAAACACCTTTTTCAATAAAGTTGGAGCACTGAGGTAATTTGACCAGCTCTATTTGTGACTCTCTTACCACAAGTGAAATACAGTTAATCCAAGGCACACAATCCCAACAATCCATTCATTCCATGACCAATATTAATCTGGTATAACAAAGAAAGTAATCAGCCGATGAGGAGCCCTCTTGTGCCAAGAGCGGGTGAGAAAGGGAATTGTCCTTTCCAGATTCAGGCTTCTCTCCTGGGACTACATCCAGGGAGGGCAGCTCCATGCCACTTCACAGAATCACAGAATCACAGAATGTTAGGGATTGGAAGGGACCTCGAAAGATCATCTAGTCCAATCCCCCTGCCAGAGCAGGAACACCTAGGTGAGGTTACACAGGAAGGCGTCCAGGCGGGTTTTGAATGTCTCCAGACAAGAAGACTCCACAACCTCCCTGGGCAGCCTGTTCCAGTGTTCCGTCACCCCCACTGAGAAGAAGTTTCTTCTCAAATTTAAGTGGAACCTCTTGTGTTCCAGCTTGAACCCATTACCCCTTGTCTTACTGTGGGTTGTCACTGAGAAGAGCCTGGCTCCATCCTCGTGACACCCACCCTTTATATATTTATAAACATTGATGAGGTCACCCCTCAGTCTCCTCTTCTCCAAGCTAAAGAGACCCAGCTCCCTCAGCCTTTCCTCATAAGGGAGATGCTCCACTCCCTTAATCATCTTTGTGGCCCTGCGCTGGACTCTCTCCAGCAGTTCCCTGTCCTTCTTGAACTGAGGGGCCCAGAACTGAACACAATATTCCAGATGAGGTCTCACCAGGGCAGAGTAGAGGGGAAGGAGAACCTCTCTCGACCTACTAACCACCCCCCTTCTAATACGCTCTAGGATGCCACTGGCCTTCTTGGCCACAAGGGCACAGTGCTGGCTCATGGTCATCCTGCTGTCCACCAGGACCCCCAGGTCCCTTTCCCCTACACTGCTCTCTAATAGGTCATTCCCCAACCTATACTGGAACCTGGGGTTGTTCCTGCCCAGATGTAAGACTCTACATTTTCCCTTGTTATATTTCATTAAATTTTTCCCCGCCCAACTCTCCAGCCTGTCCAGATCTCGCTGGATGGCAGCACAGCCCTCTGGCGTGTCAGCCACTCCTCCCAGCTTGGTATCATCAGCAAACTTGCTGATAGTACACTCAATTCCCTCATCCAAGTCATTGATGAATATACTGAACAGTATTGGTCCCAGAACTGACCCTTGAGGCACTCCACTAGATACAGCCCTCCAACCAGACTCTGCCCCATTGACCACGACTCTCTGGCTTCTCTCCTTCAGCCAGTTTGCAGTCCACCTCACTACCCGATCATCCAGTCCACACTTCCTCAGTTTAGCAGCAAGGATGCTGTGGGAGACGGTGTCAAATGCTTTGCTGAAGTCAAGGTAGACCACATCCACTGCTCTGCCATCGTCAATCCACCTTGGTATGTCTTCATAAAAGGCTATGAGGTTGGTCAAACACGACTTCCCCTTGGGGAAGCCATGTTGACTGTCCCTGATGACCCTCTTATCCTTGATATGTCTTAAGATGGCACCAAGGATAAGGTGTTCCATCACTTTCCCAGGGATGGAGGTGAGGCTGACCACTTCATGCTGCAGGGAAAGATCAAATGTCCCCTAGATGCAAATGGCCCCCTTGGCCACTTGAAATAATTTCTGTTTGTTCAGAAGTTTAATGCTGTAAATACAGTCATCTTTTCAAAACAAGTTCAACACCAAAATCATCAACATGAGAACGTAAAATGTACAGCTGGTTTTTCTACATACTCTGCCTTTCTGTTCCCTACAGACAGCTCTAGATTTCTGCTCATTAAACCAGTGCTATTAGGGAGTGTTGCAGCAAACAAGTCATGTCACCTTTGGGCAATGAAAACTCTCACTGTGCATTAAGTGATTGTAACCTTGCGGATTACTCTTGCTCCTGATGCCACTGGCAGGCAAACAACATCTCAAAAATAATCGCAGTTTAAGACCAATTATTGTCAAGGGAAAGGTGACTTTTGACATGCAGGGGACATCTCATACGTAACATTATTCATTTTTTTAAACTACTGCCTGTCTGTTTTTTTACACGAGCCTTGTGTCCTTCAAAAGGTTTTTTCACTTTCCGATTTGTGAGGACTGAGGACAGGAAACTCTTTGACAAAAAAAACCCCTACTCAACATTCCTGAAGGAAAAGAAGTATCTCAGAGGCCTTTTCAGTTATCTACATATTTTCTCTATTACCTCCACAAAAAAGCCATATTTTTTTCAAATGTATAATAATTTTTCAGCACCAGTTTCTTAGTCTACTAGCTTTACAAAGGCCTGTCAAAGGCTGAAATTTGTCAACTCAGAAACATATTCACTTCCAGGCTCCCTGAGACAACCAAGAAGGCTACTTCTAAAAATTGCACACTGAAATTTGAGTTCAGACTCCATCCATCCAGACTTTCATGTACCTCCTCAAATTTCTCTTCTAAATTGCCATTGTTCTGTACAGTGGACATACTATCTGAAATCCAAACCATTTCCCCTCAGAAGCCCAGGTACTTGGAAACTCCTCCAATGCTTTTTGGTATAGAGTACTCTCTGGGAAAGGAAATTACACTTTTTTTTCTGTAAAACACTGCTGAAAAGAGACTCTACTTGCTATTTGCGTTAGATAATGAACTAGCAATAAATCTTTGGAAGACTGATCTGTTTTTAATTTGCTCTGGCTGAATTTGGATGAAATGAACAGCCCAGTGTTTTACATTAAATAGCTGGAAGCACTTTCACTTATAAAGCATGTGGTGGGCTTGCATTTCAGTCTAGATTCCTTTTTGAAGGCATAGTTTATATCACTTTGACGTTTCAATCCCTGATTTGTGAATGCAATCAAACACAGTGCTTAAACATTAAATAACAAACTGCGCCTGCTAATAATGGGATATTATGCTACTCGTGAAACCACAGCTCCTGCTGGCAGCATAATTTGTACTGTGGGTTCATTAGCTTCAGGTATTTACATATTGAATAATAGGATCAGAAAAGTGAGAGACTGAAACAACTTACTAGAGTGCATGAAAGCTACTGAATACTTGATATTAGTTACAGTAGTAGACTAACACTGAACTACATGTGATCTTCTCCGAAGACCAAGAAGGCCTAGTTTTGTCCAAACGCCAGTTAGACAAACAGGGGGAAATGTACGCCACTGTTACTCATGTCTTACTATTTTACTTATTGCTGCTCTAGCATGAAAGCAAAGTTCTCTGTCTTATGTAAAGAGACTGGAACATCTACATTGTATTTTTTCATTACCTTGAGATAGATATTGGCTATGCTTTTATCCACCATGTGTATACATGAGGGCTTATGTGTATTATATCTGTCCAAACATGTACATGGGTGTGTGTGATGACTGGAGGTACTGACAGTAACTAGAGGGTACTCCATCACTACTAAAAAAGAAAAAAGACTAGGGAAGAATTTTATTTCATTTCTTTTTGAAATTGTCCTTGAGTATGGTTTAAAATTAAATGAGCAAGGAAAGACAGGAAGTGTAAATTGTAACAAATACAAAATGATATAATTTAAAATGCATGAACATGTAAAAGACAGATCCCTTAGCTAGCATAAACTGTCGTTGAGCTGTTGACTTAAATGATAAGGTTACAGCCAGCAATCTGCCCCACTGCAATTAAAGGAGTCACACATTATTATAGAACAGAAAAGGAAGATTGGAACTGTGTTGGAATTAAGAGACTCATTAGGTCAGCAACCTCTAATTTTTCTAGGTGGGGAGCTGTATAGTTTGTCTCAAAAGGAAGCCAGTTATCCAAAGGTGACATCCTCCATGTGGCTTGACCTACCACTCCCGCACAGTATGGATGATCATCACATGCACAGTTGTCCTGGTGCATATGTGCTGTCCTAGCAGCTGGGCATATACTGCACGTATGTCACCCAGTGCATACACACATATATCTTCCTCTGTGTAAAAAAACCCCAAAACTTGGAGGGCAGCAGATGCAATTTTGGTGGTGGAAGCTTTCCCTAATCACTCTTTTCTCTAGTGAATAGAGTTTTTTTGCTATGTGCAGAGTAAGCTCAACATGACAAGGAAGGGATCTGAGCACCAAAGGAAAAGAGATTCCTTAGCTGACCTGCAGCCTGCTCCTGGCCACCACACAAGTTCTCCTGGCAAGCTGCAAATAGTTATTGGGCCATAGGCTGAGCATTCTGTTATAAACTGTGTGCCTAGTTGATTAAACTAACCTCTATAGCAGCAATAAATTACAAACAAGTTATGGGTCTTTCAATAATTGAATAAACTGAAGTCATAACTGAAAAAGAAACTTAAAGAATCGGCTCCAAAGGCACAGAGATTTTATTGTGCACTGCTTCTCAGAGAACCAAATTACATAAGCTCAGTTTATAAAACACCTTTCCTCACTCAGATTTGCGAACACCACTTGGGGTCTGGAAGTCAGCTTAATTGTTTTCTGCCTGTGAATCACAATAAGCAATATCATTTATGTAACAGGACTCTCATGAACAATTGTAGCAATGACGCACAAACCAGAAAAAAGCAGATGAGTCTTCACATAAATGTTCTGGCTCTGCAGTACTAACAATAGTAACAACAACAAAAAGTAGTAGATGTCTTTTTTGCCAGAAAGAAAGATGATAATATTTGACTATGCTTAGCAGCAATAACTGTTGATTATAACATCTTTTCCCTATCATCACTTTCTGAGCACAACTATATTTAAAGTTTCAGTCTTTGAAGTTCTTGTTTTTTCCATCCTCATTCTTTATTTCTAACTTCTACCTCCCTTTGAAATGGTCATAAGTCTATTTTGGTTCTACACTCGGGGATGAGACAAGAGTCACAGAGATACTTTATTGTGTGCTCTTTCTGTCATCTGTAATTTCTCTCAACATTCGTCATGTTAAACCAGGTTCCAAGTTGCTGCTAAATATAAGTCTCTTACTGAATACACGTTCCTTGCCTCTAAAGTCCTGTCCCATTAGTGCAAAGTTACAGCCACATTAAGAGAAACTGCTTCATACAACTCCTACTACCTTGCCACGAACATATCTGCATCTGTTTGCAAAGTTGAAAAGTCATGAAATAATAGTATCCTGTAGTTCTATTGCATCAACTATTGACAAAGATCTCTAAACATAAATTTCAGACTCAGATTAACATAACTTTCAGACTTAGATTATACCTGCCAGTAGACATTTGTTCATACAACAAAAATGAAGCTCATACTCTGCTTTTTTTTCCTGCCTTTTGGGTTTTTCTCCAGAGAACACTTATTGTATATTTCTGCTGCCTATTTTATACACCAGCTGCATATCAGCTGCCAGATGTTGCCCCAGAAATGTCAGCTGCTGCTTGAGGCAGGGAGTGAATGCAACTAGAGATGCCCTGGTGACAGCTTGACACTTACGGTGGCAATGTGTAAATATTTAATCGGGCATGTAACACAAAACCACACTTTTTTTTTTTTTTCATTTAGGAGATGCAGAGATTGATGTGAGGGCAGAAGCCCAAATGGATTGACTGCTTTTTGAAAACATCTCAAACTAGTTCCTGGAACATATTCCGCATCCAGTAACCATGAGGAGACCTGCTTCTTAAGGCAGTAAGGAATGCTATTGCTTTAAAGCAGTTAATTGCTTTTATGCTGAAACCTTAGTATAAACAAATAGGCAAAATATATAAAACTACTTGCACTACTTATGTCAATAGTTCCCCTTTACTACATTTCTATCTATCAATTTCTACTGGCATGTCAAATGTCTTTTCAAATAAACTGTATCAAAACAACTTACAAACTATAAATTAAAAACTTTGGACACAATCATTAAGGGAACTGTATGATGTATACTTAGAGTAGAACTCTCTGTATGAATTAGCTTAGAGAAGCAAAAAAAAAAAAACCTAAACATGCCAAGTTCAAATTAAATGTAGTCTACTCCTAGGACTACATGACCAGACCCTACAAAACATCAGATTCATTTTGGATACACAATATTTACTTAAATCTAAGTTTATCTTCTCTTTTACAAATTACAAATCCAAGGGTGGTCTGGTTTTGTTCACTGAGCATAGACTTCTTTGAACTCCCTTCCCTCTATCCTGCATTTGCGTTGCATTACAGTTCAGCTTAAATAGGTTGCAGATGAACAAATTATGTACATAAGCTGCTCCATGCTGGCTACCGCATAGCTTATATTGGGTTTGTGTGGCAAGGTTTAGGTAGTGGTGGGGGGCGGAGGGGATGCTACTGGAGTGACTTATGTGAAAAGCTGCTATAAGCTTCCCCTGTGTCCAACAGAGCCAGTGCCATCCGGCTCCAAGACAGACCTGCTACTGGCCGAGGTCGAGCCCATTAGTGATGGTGGTAGCACCTCTGAGACTTAAGAAGGGGAAAAAGTTGCTGCGCAAGAGCAACCAACTGCAGCCAGCAAAGAGAAGCGAGAATATGTGAGAGAAACAGCCCTGCAGACACCAAGGTCAGTGCAGGAGGTGCTCCAGGTGTCAGAGCAGAGATTCCCCTGCAGCCTGTGGGGACGGCCATGGTGAGGCCAGCTGTCCCCCCGCAGCCCATGGATGTCCACGCTGGAGCAGAGATCCATCTGCGGCCTGTGGAGAATCCCACGCTGAACTCCTCATTGTTTACAACTAGACATATAGAGCACAAAAACTGCCAGAACTGCCACAGGAGAGTGGTGTAGTATAGCTGAAGACAGTGTGAATTCTTTTAAGACTATCTGCAGAACATTATCACCTTTTTCTAGTGTCAGAAACATACACCTGTTCGGATCTTTCTCAGGTACATGATCTCGACATTGTGCCTGAAGTTATCTCAACATTTCTGCATTCATTTCAGATTCAGTTTCTCATTTCATGCTGTTAAGTAAGCATTTTCCTCCCTGCGCCCACCATTTCTTCGGTATTTTGCTGTGCTACAGGTGTCAAAGAGTCACTGCAGTGCGTTATTCTCTCACTGCAGTATTACTGAGGAATATGGTTTTGAAACTGCAGTGTGAACAGCTCTAAGTTTTCCTCTCTGCCACTGATTTCACAGTAAAAACCAGGACTAACATGGTCAAATGTCAATATATGAACAGACAGTAGTCAAAGGAGAATGAACCAACAATCACATGAAATTCACAAAAGGTAAAATTGTTTTTCAGTCCAGCAGCTGCAGCCTGTTGCCTTTGTATAAGTTCTGTGGCCAAAGCCACAGGCAATTCTCTTGTTTTATCTGGGAGCAAACTTTTCTCATTGGATGCAATTTATTATATGTGAACAATTAGAAAAGAGACCTGCTGTTTTAATCTTCCAGCATTAAAACTCAGAATGATGCATAGTCTTACCAAAAGGAGAAGTAAAAATAATGAGAAATAAACTATGCGTTAACGGATTACACCATTTAGTTTAAACCCAAGTGTTAGGCAGCACAGTTGCTACTCTGTGGCATGGGGGAGGGAGCGTACTAAGAATGTAGTTATTTCATTCAGGATTATAATTCAATTTAGAAACTAAAGTGATCATAAAATATACATGTTAGGGTTTAATTTTAGGTCAGAGTCATGTTAAAAAATATTGCCACCCTAGATTTTAAACACATTAGCCTGAATCATCTAACACAAGCTCATTTTTATCATTCTGAGTTTAGAAAATGTACAATTACTGATGCTGGCAAGAAGTCACACCAAGGCCAAATGAGATTAATAAGGAATAAAACTGCATGTCAGTAGCATAATAGAAAATGAAATGAATAATCAAATGGGCAGATCATTCATGCAGCCTAGGCAGCAAAGTCCAAGTAAATGGGCTTGAAAGCCACAAGAAAACTCTATGGTAAGCACTTAAATTATCAATTTGAAAAAGTTTTCCGTGCAGAATGTTGCAATGAGTTTCGTAATACTTAAAATATAAACTGACTTCATAGCTTTCACTGCTGACCTTAGTACAGTAATAAATCTGAAAAAAATCACAAACTAGGAAAAGACTGGTTTGATACTATTGGATAGATGTATAAAGAGGGAGGATTCATTCCCCATTCATTTCCTACACTGCCCAAACTTCAGAGATTTTTTCAGTATCCCTTTTGGTGGAAGTAGGGCAAAGTTCCAGGATGTGAAGCTGAAGAGCCACAGCAACACTCTTGGATTTTGGGTTACAATTCCTACAGACATTGGGATCTTCACAGAAGACATGTAATAAGTGAACAATGGCTGCCATTGAAAACATCTGTCAACAACATCAGCACTAAAGATACTGACTACCAGGCTATGTGAAGGAAAAGTTTATGGTAAGCAGTTGATGTAACCAGTCGATGTAACCAGTCATATGTTCTTGTACTGACCAGGACCCGTATTCATTCAAAAACGTTTTAAAAAACGAAACATTTTAATTATTCTGGAGAGAAACAGGTTTCATTTTTTCCTCTCTGGTGTGCTCCAGGGAAGCATGCCTTTCAAGTACACAGGCAGAAAATCTACACATGAACCAGGAATTTGATGAAAGAAAGGGAGATGATGTACAGCATCTGCATAAAAGACTAAAGCCTGTAACCTGAAAATCCCTCTACTGCTTCCATCACTGGCAGAAGGAAAATGCATATTAGCGTGGGTGTGAATCAATTAAGCACAAGTAAAGCTAACTATTCAGTATATCTATTCCACACAGAAGTGAGACTAAAGTCCTGCTTAAGCACTCTTCAGAAAATTCAGGAGAGAACGCTGACTAGGCAAAAAAGAGATGGTATCTTTAAGACTTGCTCCTGCTACCTATCAATATATTTTTAGACACTTCACATTCATTTTTACATTTTACATTGTCTAGAAAGTATTTACTGGTTTAGGACATTGTGTTGGAAATAACATTGATATAAACGATTCACACGTACTACCTAATTATTTCAATGTTTAGGATTAAGAGAGGAGAGATGTTAGGCTGCTTTCAAACTACCAAAATAATGTCCAAGTCCTGGTGCCCAGGCTGACAGGAAAAGGAAAGCAGAGGTCTAGTTAGGCACCTCGAAAGAGTACCAAGAGCCACAGCAAAGAGTGAAGCAGGTACCTAAAATGAAATGTAGGTGCAGAAATACGGATTGCATTCAGTAAAATTCAGGCCATCTGAACACAGCACTTATTTTCTTTTTTGCACAGCACAGTGGATGAAATTCTGTGGCCTACTTGTGCATAAGATTGAAAAAGATTACTGTAATGGCCTGTTTTGGTCTTCAATCCATGTGTCTGATTTTCCTTCAGGCTATGCTTTCCCACTGCTCTGGCAATAAATAGCCTATATTTAGGCATGCTTAAAAGCATTTTTCCACTGCCAAAACAGAGTAAAGGGGTTTCAGAGTAAACAAAACTTATACTCTCAGATACTACAAAGCTTTAAATGCTGAAAGTTTTTTTTCAAGAAAGCTCTCTTACCTCTTTTTCCATTTGAAGACCTTCTGCTCTGATATTTCTCTCAAATACTTCCCTCTTTTCTGTCTGTGGATTAGATTTTCTATACACCAGGATGTAGTCAATCCGACATTTCCCATCTCTAAAATATAGTCCATTGGTTTTGTTCTTATCAGGTACTTCCTGTAAAGACAAAGTGAAACATTTCAGTAATGTTAATTTGCCTCAGTAATTGCTGCATTGCTGTTTGCATCAGCACTTTTCAGTCACTTTTTCATCAGCACTCAACAGGAAAAATAAGGAATCAGAACAAGCTGTTCAAGCTTTTAGGTGCTTTACATATAGTCACCTGAAAGGAGGACAGACTTCCTGATTTCCAAACCAGGAGGTATTCTTAGGCAGATGTTTGGTCATAAAGGCATGGAATAGGAGAAAATAGAGAACGCAAGCCAACAGTCCTCTCCCACCACATCCTCCATAAAATTAGTAATAACTTCTTACATATAACATAAAGCGGAGAATAGTGTTACTGAAGCGTAAATTTAAAATGTGAAACTTAGTATTGTAGAATGTCTTTGTACGTATGAGAAGAATAAACAATGGCATGAACATCTACGGTGGTGAGAAACACTAAGACCTGGTACAGAGATTCTCATTGCTTTGGATGACTCTAGTACCTCTGCCTCACAGGACACAGAAAAGGTCCTGTACTTACCTCATTAGATAGTACTGATATGAAGGTCCTGTACTTACCTCACCATACCTCATCAGACTAACTACAGAAGAGTCTTGGCTTAAGGAACACCTGAGAAAACCTACTGGATTTAATTGAAAATAATTTCTAGTGGTCAGCATGTAAACACAATAAATACTGTTTCTTGGCTATTTCCTGCAAAGAATGTGCCTGTTCAAACCTTTGCTCTGACAGAAATAAACAACTTGATTTCACTGCTAATAAGAGGTCAAGCAGGTCCCTCTCCTGAGGGTAGAGAAGACCAAACTGCTGGTCTTTTGCCAGAAATTCATGAGATTAAACTCTCTACAGGCCCTCCTCACAGTTTGGCACTACTTTCACATAATACGAGTCCTGTCCATGGGTTAAGCTTTCACTCTGAAACAAGTTGAAATTGTGTGGCAGTTTGTGAGTTGGAGTGTTCGGTAAAAGAAGTGCACACTATGAATGACAGATGGGAACAAACAGCACTACCTCACAGCAACAGCATGGGCAGGGACCTTCAGGGACATCCAGATCAGTCCAGCTTCAAGCTGAAGGGATGGTTAGACTAATTTGTCTGTTTTCCAGATTCTGCTCAACCATTCCCGCCAGAAATAGCTATGGTCTATAAGATATGATCGAATCTCTGAAAAAATGAAGATTTTACCTTTCACATCTAGGAAAAGTGGAGAATTTTGGAAATACTTTCTCCATAGGAGAACTGCTTCTGAATTTAAATTGCAAAAAGTGACCATAGTAATAGGACAAATTATTCTTACAGAAAAAAAAGAAGCCAGAATATTCCCATTCAAAGAGTTTAGTGTAAGTTATCTTCCTGATTCTCAGCAGGCATTTTGATTAAATGAAAAAAACAATGAAAGCATCCCAAATGTTCCATCCCCTTGGTACATCCAGTTTACTAAAGGCAAAAAGGGGAATTTTTCTAAGATTCTTTTATTACAGTGCCTGACTCCTGGTACAACTTAATGCAGACTTGATATAGTGGAACAGTTATTTGAGCTGAAAAAGAAGGCGAGAAAAAAGCTTTAAGCCCTAAGGAAATAACAGTAAGAAACCATTTATATCTATACTGCATATCATGCTGACAAATAATATTTTCAGCATATCAGAAGCATTTTTCACAGAGCATTAAATATGAGAACAGCTCACGAACCACAGTTTATTTTTTTCCAGAAAATCTCTGTATTGAGAAGACATAAAAAACCCAAGAGGGTATTTAAGGTTATTTAAATAAAGGAAGGGTGCAGTAGGAGATTTAGAGGCAGTGGGTCAGCTTGGTGGTCCTGGCCTGATTTCTAAGCCTTCTGCTGAGCCATCCTTCCTGTTCTGTAGGTCCCAGAGTCACCGTGTGTATTTCAGCAAGTAAAATGGTGTAATAGGAAAGGATCTGTAGAGCAAAACAACCTGCGCGGAGGACCTGCTGTCCACACTGTCGAGGTTTGAGGGCTTACTTTGGGCCCACTCTAGGCTGGTCTGGGAGACTCACAAGAGTATACTTCACAATTTATTTGCATCCAGAAGGAACCCAGGTTTGAAATTCAACACTGCTCTGAAATGCAAACACATGATGGGTAGGGGCAATCAAGAGATTCACTTCAAATGTACACTCCTGATCTGGACTAAAATCTTAGCACAGACCCATTCAGAGTGTACCACAAGGAAAGGGTCTTTCTTTGTGTGCAGCAGTGGCTCCACTGGAAAAATAGATTTGCTCTTTATGCTTCCTATGTTTTATCTTTCTCTGAAGAAAATTGGTTTGCCCTACACTGACTCATCAGTGCATGTAGAAAGAGGTTCTGTGAGATTTACCTGAGCTATTTGACTTACAGGATTTCTTCTCCTATAAATCCAACTTCCTGAGACAACTACTTTCTCTTGGACTTGTGAAACACTCTCAGGCACAGTATTGTCATTTTTGCTCAGGAAGGCAGCTTGGACATCCTTACCTGTACTTGGAGGTCCTTTTCATTTTAGGAACACAGTATGTCAGATTCGGACTGATAAAACCCTACTAGACTGGTATGGTCTCTGAGAAGGAACCCTTTTCTGCTGCCCTCTGTTATAGCCTGGAAGGCAGCTTTACAGACTGAGCCTGGACTTAAGAGAACTCTGAGGATCGAATGTGATATGGGGAAAGTCAGGCTGGCCCAGCAGTGCCAGGAAATAGCAGCTGCAGGGCTTTTGCATTGCCCACGGTGCTCCAGGCTTACACTACTCTACACAAAGACGCTTCTCCTACCTTGAACTTCACGGATGCTTTTCCAGACATTGCATCTCCTTCCCCTGTGCTGTGACTTTAAAATTCTGTTTTCCTAAACTGATTAAACAAAATGTCTAGAACCAAGTCTGGCTGCAGTTTTTGATGAGGAAGTGGTATAGTCATGTATGTCAAATCTCCATTTCTTCATTTGAAGAAGAATGCTGGAAGAAAGTGGAAGAACAGGGGAGACTGCACTCTAGCAAGAATTTTAGCATTTCTGGCTATCTTTGCAGCTTTATTTGTAATATGCATATCTAAAGTTGTACAATCAAGAATTCTTTTGCAAGGAATGCACTAGTTTTCATATCGTCAGATCCACAATTGACATAGACATGACTCATGCACAGGTATGTGCTAGAAGAGCTTTAGACTGAAGGGCTTACCCAAATGTTTCACTATCTAAAATGAGAGGATTTTTAACCCGAACAGCTATAGAGACTTTAAACAGAACTTGTAAACAAAAATACAGTTAGGGAAATGAAGGAAATTTGAAACTTTACCTGCAGGTCTTTAAAAAAATAAATCAGAAGGGACTCCTATGTTCACTAATTAGATTCTTTCTTCATTCCTAGTTATTTTGGTACCTGGTTATTATCAATACGGTTGGTTCAATGAAGATAGGATCTTTGAATTTCCAAATAGACCATTTTTTTCCTATCATTTGTGGCTACTTGAAATTAGAGTCCTCTGTAAACGACTTCACAGCTGGTGGAGGGGGTTGGTATGTGCACCACTAACAGTGATAACTTATGCAGAAAAAGAGGAAACCAGAACCACTCAGTTTTTAAGGCATAGTTCTAATCAAAGAACAAGTATATTTTCTCTGTGTGTTCTTTTTTCTTAATATCCTTTTACTCATTTAGATTGTAAGTTTTTAGAAGCTGCAACTTCAGTTTTCCATGCATTTTCACTGGTTAGTATATTTTATTGACATCATAATATATTTAATTACATGCAGCTTTTCTAAAATTGAAATTATCTATGCTGCAAATCCAAGTGCTCAAAAGTTAGGAAGCAACAGATTTGTAGTTTTCTCTGAAAGCTAAGATAATCTCTCCATATCCATCTGAATTACTGAAGAAGACAGGGATTTGGTGGAAAAAATTGTGTAGATAGATTGTAGTCTGCTAAATGTACACAAGAAAACTGATCTTAAATTGCACAAGCTCTCATAAGTGCCATAATAAACATCAGAATTCTTATTTTGCAATATAAATACTTTTTTTTTTCTGCCATAATCTTCAGTGCAAGCTTCAATTTATAAAAGAGTTTGTTCAAACAAACTCTGTTCTGGACAATGTTAATAGCACTGCCCCCAAATACCAACAGAGTTTGATGCTTAAAGTGAAGAACGTAGGAGTGACTCTTACAATTTTAATTTCAAAACTACCTACTTTAGCTGGAATACCAAGCTGGAATGTCAAATTTTGTCCCAACTCCATTGGGACAAATGTCCCAACTCCCTTGTTTGGGTAAAGAAGACTAATTTATTACTCCATAGAAAGAAAGATAGAATGGATGCATACCTAGACTACAGATCCTAAACCATTTTTCCTTCAATTTTTACCTTCTTTCTACTGCTACTCCAGTTCTCAGAAAATGATACTTCAGTGGAAGGAATACAATATTTTAGTAATAACATGTCCCTGGATTGAATCTGTAAACTGTATACCTAATTGTTATACTGTCATATGTAAAAAGTATTTTGATCAATGCACACAAAGGGAAAAGTAATTTTTAATTTTCTCAGATGGTAGCTGTGTTTGAATGAAATATAAAACAAAGGAAAAAAAAAGTCTCTAGCCAAAGGACAAGCTGAATTCCAATCTGGCTCTGCATCTGTTAAGAAACTGTTGATAAAGCTCCATCCATAGAATCTTCATTGGATCTTCTGGTTGAGCATGAACAACTAGCACTTGAAGCAAATCATATTTCAACTTGACAGCTAAACAAAAGTGATGAGAAAACTTTGGTATATCTTTTTAAACTTTTTGATTGTAAATTCATATTAACAAACTCAACCAGAAATCAAGCTATTTGTCTGCAATGTTAGCTTCAAAACTAAACCAAACAAACATCAACACATTCAGAGAGACTTTGACTGGTGCCAGATCACCTGTTCTGATGACTTTAGGAGGATCTACAGGTTCTCTTAGCTACTAAACTAAACTGAAAGATTGAAAAGAAGCTTGAAACTTCAGAGTTCACCCCACCACTGTGTAGTTGTGCTCTCACATTTACCCATACAAACTGTACAACATCTAAACAGTGTATATTTTCCTTATGGAATTAAGCAGGGGCCAAGTATTTTGAAATTTTTTTTTGGTAGGCTACAGCATCCCTCAGCTCCCATTAAAACTTCTGAGTTTCTTTGGTTGGTTTTGGTTTTGTTTCGTTTGTTTGGATTTTTGTTTTGCTTGTTTGTTTGTTTTTCCTCTTATAAACATGTATGACCTACATTGCTATTTTCCTCAGTTATGGTTATGCAAAAAAAAAAAAAGATAATCTGTTCAACTAGGAAAATATTCCTTAGATATTTTCCCCTTCCCTTTAAAAAACAACAAAGATGCATCAAAGAGGAAAAAAAAGGTTTTGCAGTATTGTTTTTTTCAGTGTTGTTAAATTAACAGCACCATATTTTGCTTTATATCACCCTCTGTCCTTCTGACTATTTTCTGATAATTTTCATTTTTTCTCTTCAACTTGCAAAGATCACGTGCCTTTCACCCATGTACTTTTGTTAAAAACCATATAGCACATGATCCCAAAATGTCACACAGGAATATCATGTCAGGTTAACCTAACCTAACCTAATATAATATAATGATATATTAGCATACTAATATAATAATTATAATATTCTAAGCAGGTAAAGAGGGCCCTTTGTAAGTTGTATGGGAAGCTGGGGAAGAGCAATGAATAAAGAGAAGATGAAATTGTGAGCAAGGTCAAACATATCTCTGGGTGCCCTGAATTTTGTTGCTTTAATTATCTATCTAAACATTCCAGGAGTGCAGGTCTCTATGGGTTGAATTTCTAGCACAAGAAAAATCTCTGACTTTCTCCTTAGCAGTGTTTCACAAAAGAACCTGCACCACAACACTCTCTAGTTGCTTAAAAAGACATAATCTGTAATTATATCTTCTAATCTTTATCTAAACTAGTAAACAAAACAGGGTCAGGGCAGGGGCTTCGGCAGCAGCCTATGGTTTTCCATGGTTTTTAATTGCTAGTATGGTCCCTGTCAGTTCTGAACTGTGCCAGTCAGCCCTCTGCCAAAAAATCGTCAGGCACAGCTTGCAGGTAACATCAGACCACTCCAGTAAGTAGTCTGGATGCAGCTGCACTCCTGAGGTGGGAGAAAGGGGACGCAATGATTCTTCTGAGAGATTTATGATAAATTCTCCTCCTCTCTCCTTCCCCACAAAGGATTAACATAGGGAAAACATTAGGCTTGACCGGTCCAGAAAACAAGCAGACAACAAAAGACTTTTCAATGGGGGTGCATGAAATCAATAACACCTCCCTTTAACTTAAGATATTTTATATTTCAGCATTATAAACTTAGAATGGAAAAACTGTCCCCATAACAAAGGTGAGATACAAATCGAATTACATTTATTCCCTCTTTATAATGGGCATGAATAATTATTATAGTAATAATTATGTGTATTCTTACCTCTCCCACAACTTCCAACCTGCTGGCATCATCAGAAGTACTGGTCAGATTACCATGGTGAAGCAGGGAGTCATCATCTTTGGAAGGGCTGTTCACACCTTCTAACTCATCAAAAAAAACGTTGACATCCTTAGCTACTAAAAACAAACAAACAAAAATATACATTCGAATCACCATTGAGTCAAATGAAGACACTGAGTGTAACACATTTTAAATAGTATCACTTTTTAGTTTTGGCCTAAGTATCTCCTATGTTAAGTTTAAAATCTGATGTGCATTGGTGGAGTGCTTCCTTCACCTGTGAAGCACATAGAGATTTAGGATACCACAATACCTCTCTGATGACAAATAAGAAATCTGCTGTCACAATAAAACATACATTAGCTATCTCCTCAGCTTCTCTTGGGTAAGAGGCTTAAATGATTGCCTTCTGGATCATTACCTAAAAAATTATTACTGTAAAGAAGCAGATTTTTAACCTACTGCATAAAGGATCAAGTTAGAAGTTGTATAGACCTGTGGGGCAGCCAGAGGCAGAAGACCTCAAATAAATACTGTTATTTGAAAGGCACCAAATAAATGAGCCTGGGCAGAAGTTTGTTTTTGCACAATCTGGCATGTAATGTATGTAAAGCTGGCATGTTCGGATCTACCTACTGCACAGCCCTCAGCTGTGCATGAAGCAATAGCTTAAATTGACAGGATGTTGTGGTAAACCCAACCCTGATAAAAAGTGAAGAGAGGTATGGGCCTGGAGGACATCCCCCTGTCCTGGGGATCAGCAGTGGGGCTCGGGGCCAAGGCAGAGCCAGTGCAGCCAAGGGTGGCTCCTTCCCTCTGTCTGTGGGGAAAGGCCCCCTAAGACAGCACCCATGCAGTTGCCTTACCTGGCCATCCTGGGGCTGTGTCTGACCCATGGGCTGACATCTTGGCCTGGCCTCTTCCCCCACCCTCCTCCCTGGCTGGGGTGGTGGGACAGGCTGAGGCTGCCAGGCCCTGCCCTGCCGCCTGCCATGGGGAGCCCCCAGCCCCAGTGGTGCCCTGACAGGAGATATCTACTTGAGTAAACGGGTTAAATTTCTTCCACCTTTCATGCAATGCTATGTCATGTGATATTTTTACTCTAATTTAAAAAAAACCAAACCAAAACCAACAAAAAACCCCAAACACACTAGAAGGAATCAATCAAAGGTTGGCACTAGTCATGATTAGAGCAGTGTTAGCTTTAGAGTGACATTCCCTGCTCTGCTGAGCAAGAAAGTGATGAGGGTGTGGGCAGAGCAGTTGTGCAAGTCCATGGTCCCACCTAAGGGCCATTGATCTGCTGATTGGGTAGCTGTTGGATGGGACATGCGGGGTGGAAGGGCTGTGGCCAGCGAGGTCCACATTTGTACCTCCTATGCTGCAGATCTGGTGCGGAAGGGTGATGAAGAGATGTGTGGCGGGGGGAAGAAAAATGCTCTTTCTGAGCATCAGGCTTCAACTGTGGATAGACTTCATCTCTCCAACCTCATATTTCATAGGTAAAATCCAGAATTACGATAGTAGAGTCATAACTGTTAGAAGGGACCCCAAAGGTCAGCTATGGAGCCTCTTCCCCTGACTACAGCAGGATCAAACAACTATCACTCTCAATAGAAATTTGTCTAACTCACTATTTTTCACATTTTTTTTTAAACTTGACTGACTTTTGGAAAAATTTTTCTCTTGTGCAAAAACCTCCTGATATTTTTGCTTCTCTGCAACTCCCCTAACTTAGTGTGAGGCAGTTGTAGTTCCTGTTGACAAGGATTTATATTAACAGGGAACAGCCAAAAAACTCTGCTGGAGACATCTTAGTTCCATTTCTAACTCCTGGCTGCAGGTGTAAAAATCCGTTCCCTCACTGTGGAGAGACTGAAAAGCTGCCAGAAATTAAAGGCCATTAACTATTCCTAGCCATCAGGAACATTTTGTGACCTCCTCTTCACCTTTTCCTTCTTCAGGGGCTATAGCACAGTTAAGAAACCTTTTAAAAAAATCCTCTGATGTTACTGAGTCCACAGTCTCTGCAGGTGGCCTATTTTTCACTATCACAAGCAGGAGAAATTTTTCTTCATAATGTTCATCCTGAATATGCACCTATGTTGCAATTTAAATATATTATTGGTTTTTTAATCAATAAATCAATCAATCATGAACATGGGGAAGAGATTACTGCCTTTTTGTACATGTCTTCTACAGTATCTGAAGTCTGTTATTACAGCTGTACGCAGGTAAAAACCCTATCAAAATACTCAAGAACTCTTCTTGATTTTCACGCATAAAATGAGGACAGGGTTAGTGAAATAAATTGAATTTAAATTGCAATACTTTTGCTTATAAAGTCACTAAAAATTTCAGAAACAACAGAAAAGTCTTCACATCCAAATGAATCTACTCTAGACACTAAACTA
Organism: Caloenas nicobarica; assembly: GCF_036013445.1. Taxonomy (NCBI): domain Eukaryota; kingdom Metazoa; phylum Chordata; class Aves; order Columbiformes; family Columbidae; genus Caloenas; species Caloenas nicobarica. The sequence continues at coordinate 44,155,823 of NC_088245.1, forward strand.
ATGAACTAACCTAAGCAGCAAAAACTTTTATACAAATTCAGGGGGTTTAATAATTTTAACATATTTTTTTTTCTATCTAGACAGCATAATTATAAGAAATTCTGTGCCAGGATATCATTAGAGACAAATATCCAGGACTGAGATTTCTACTTTAAAGCTGGCCTTAGCTCCACACCACCCAGTTCCCAGTTATGGATAAGTTACTGGCAGGAGTAGAGAAGACCATCCTGGTATTTTGGTTTATGCAAGGGGGAGAACCCGCAGATCCTCAGTGTCACTGAGTCTGCATCCAACTTGTCCTAGGACAAACTACAGAGCTTTTAGGAGACTTAGAAGGCAAAAAACAGACTCCAATTTGTACTACATGCAGCAGCAATGTTAAGGAATTGTTTGCCACCTTGATCCATTTCAACCCACAGAAATCACAGTAGAGTTGCCTATAAAAGACAGGGGAACTGCTGCAAGACAGCACAGTCTAACCAGCTGCCTTTCAGTGTTCCTACTGTTTCAAAGAGCAAGACTGGAAACATTCCACTCCATCGGATAATAGCCTGGATATAGATCATGACCAGCTTTGGCGCATATGTTCATATGAGAAGAATTCACCTGAATACTCAACAGAAAGAACTACTGAAACAGAAAACATTTTGAATGACTTGAAACTTCACTGACATGAAATGCAGCAGAGTGCCCCCATGAGAGCGACACATGAACCTGGATACGATCAACGCCTCAATACAGTCTGAAAGCAACTGTGGAAAATACAAAAATAATTAAATAATGAAGCTTTCTGAAGATTATGCAAGATGTATATCTGTTGCAGACAGAAGCAATGAAAGATGTAAAAATGAAAGTTTTGCCTGTATGCCATGCTCAAGGGAATTTGAACTAGCTTTTCCCTGCCATTAAGACTGTGTTGGTATAAGAGATGAGGCTTTTGAGATACTAGAATTGCTGCTTCCTAAAGTGCCAGTAATGCTTTGGGTTGCAAAATAGATGGTTTTTAAGTGGGTGTTTAGAGATGAACAACTTGTGTAAGAGAATGAATGTGTTTGGGCGTTTCGAGCAAAGAATTACTGGATTATTCAGAGGACTTGTGAGGAACAAAAAATCTTATTTCAAAGTCACTTTAAAATCCAGCCCATCTCATCAGTGACTAGAAGCTGTGGAAGCAGTGAATCTCAGGTGGTTAGTGAAATGAGCTACTAGGGTCTGTCCAGATTGCCTGTAGTAGAAAATTGTTTGAATCAGAAGTACACAGGTAACCGGCATGCTGGTTGGTAGCTTCGGCAAAAAGTGTAAGCAGTGAAGATGTGCTGAACTACCTTGTTAGCGCTAAAGTTGTCTGTGACCTTCTTCCAGTTGCAGTAAAGGTGTGCTGCTGGTGAGAAACTGGGGATCTTTACACTGCAGTCGCCTTTTATTTCTTGGTATTTCAGACACTGTCACTAAACACTGGGCCCTAACATTTGCTGAGAACATTTTCCTATCCCAAGTCTCACTGGATACTTAAAAAACCCCAACCAAAACACCATCAAATACTCTTCCACCAAACAAAATGTATAATTAAAAAGCAAATCTCGTTTGCTTTAATAATGGTGAAGGTACTTCCAAGCCAACTGTCCTGCTGCCTGTAGCTAGCTCAGCCACTCCTTTACAATGGACATGAACACTTACGCTGCCAAATGTTTCTAGAGGCATAATCAGGACCCCATCTTTTCTGTCCCCTTCAGACCATGACATGCACATATCTGCAAATGACCCTAACAGAATGATTTATAATAATTTTATTGTATATATGCTTTTGGGAGACAGACTGGTGCTAGTGTATAGTCAAGTCTTTTTAAGCAGTGAAATTTAACAGCAATACAGAACAGCATGTGCTTTGCTACAGGAGATATTAAGAATTCCCCCTCAGGTTTTAGATCAACTTAAATATGTAAGATCTTTTCTCCCCCTCATGTTCCATTTTGCAGAGAAAAAAAAGAAAATTACTTTATAATTCAAAATCCCTCAGGGAATTGAAAAATTTGGATATATAAATATTTTTATCCCAAACATAGTAGAACCACATATTCTGAAAACTGAATGCTGGGAAACTGAGTGAGAGTCCATGTGCAATCTCAGTGGGTTCACAAGCCACTTTGGACCAAGAGGCTGATTTAGGTAAGGGTCAAAGATAAGGTATGATAAGTCCTTTAACCTTCAGAAGATGGACACTCAAAAACTGAGGCACCTAAAAATAATAATTTTCATTCATAGGTGGGATCTGACTGTTCTAGTGTGGCAAAATGGAAGCATGCTCAGAGATCATGTTTCCATTAATTAACAGTCTTTTTTCATCAATCGTCACAGCATGCCACTGAATATAGTCTGGCTTTGACTAATGCAAGATGCAGATCAATATTCCAGAAACTGTTCTTTGGAAGCTTTTAGGCCTATCTGTAACATTGCCATTAAAATGTTTATGGAAATTCACTCTTCAATGTTTACCATAAGTATAGAGCATTTCCACGTGTTAATGGTGGCAGAAAAAATGACTGCATTTAAAACCACCAATATTGGAGAATATTCTTTAATAAAAATCCTGAGTAGAAAACACCTGTTTTGCAGAGATTTGCAAAGCAGAAAACTTAAAGTATGAAAAGCTACGAGCATTTCTGCATATTCTTGTACTGCATGTTGTGTTTTTACAGCATTTTGGATTTTTGGAAAGAAACATTTTTCTGCACTCAGTAAGGCTGGTGGATAAAATTTATAAATCTTCTCTTCAAGTGCACCATCCTCCAGAGACTATGCAGCCCAGAATTTTTTATCACATTAAATGTTAAATTCAGTAACGCTACAGTGCATCAGCAACCCTGTCTCAGGTAACACACTGATTTCTGGCTTCCAGATTATGAAAATTAAAATGAGATAATCAAATTACTTTTTTATTAAATTTAGTGACAGTCAATGTAAACAGGATGTTGAAGAATATTCTAAGAAGCCAGCGATTTGTTAGAATTTTGACTTTACTGTAACGGCAAGGAAACTAAGTGTCATACATTGAAGTAAATTGAAGGAATGAAAAACGTTTCAGAATCTGAGCTTTTTTTTTTTAATGAAGCTATTTATTACTTTTCCACAAGAAGTCCATCTCACAGCCTGTACCGTTATTGCACTAAATAACTAGGAAACACACATGAAAGCCTTTGATAGCTTTCGTCGTGGGCCTGAGGGCACCCCCAGCCCTGGCTGTCCTTACCCAGACACCTGGGGCTGTCCCCAGTGTCCCCCAGCTGCTCTGCTCCTGCTGTGACATCGGTACAGGCTGTGAGTGGGCAACAATAGGGAATTCTGGTTTATATCTGACAGTTTATGCAGATCCTTGACACCTCTGCTGTCCAGTTTGCAAGTTTGGTTTAGGTCAGATACATCAGCCTGTTTTGCAGTCCCCTGTTTAAAGCATGTGTCTATAGTCATTTTCAGGTTAGCAATTATTGTTTCTGGACTGTCTCTGATAGGCTATAGATAATTTCAAAATATCCTGTGGTCAAGCAGAAACTGTTTTATAAAAGAGTTAGCACAAATCTTTGGAAAAATGTGTTTAAGACTCCAGCATGGAATAATTTTATTTAAATGCAGAATTTAGCTCTGATGCTGTAGAAATGACTCAAGTCTTTTCCAATAGTAGTATATTCACATAAAAGCAAATCATGAGATGGTAAGTTTTTATCTTCTGTTGCAGTCTGAGAGATTCAGTAGGGTGAAAGAAAAACAAAACAAAGTAGCTTTATAGCAAAACTTTTGTTTGAAGCAACTATATTTTAAAAAATTGAATAAAATCTCAGTTATTGAATGATCATTGTTAGCAGTCTAACAAACAGAAAGATTCACCAGCTAGCACAAGTTGCACAAGGCAGCTCCTGAAAAAGGAAATGGTCAGGAAACTCACGTTAGCAAGAAAAAATATGCAGTCTTTAAAGCATCATTAGGGTTTTAAAGTTTTCATTCAATGTTAAAAATGACTGAGAATAAAAGTAACAATGCTTGTTCAGAGCAACCACCCTAGAAAGAATATTTAGGCATGTTTATGCTAGTTATTTGATATTCACAACAGACTGCAGGTGACAAGACCCTCCCCTGGACACGTAACAAGCCTTTGCAAACTGGGTTGTACAGTCACAGCAATCCCTTTGTCCTTCCAGAAGAGATTTTAGCTGAAGGACATAGAGGTTAACTTCCCAACAGCAACTGTGTCTGGTCTGGATAAAGAAAAAACACCGTCTCCATGGCTATAAAAGCTGCATCCTCCTCAAATGGCTCTAAAATAATCCATAAATCAAAATGTTAATTCTTAAAAGACATTGTTTAATGTTATTTAATTTTGAAACTACATTACAATTGCTAAAACAATTTGGGATATTCTGTTTATATCTGTTAATCACTTGCAAATTTGCTTTACTTAGAGTAGGATTCACCTACCTTTACACATCCACAGTGCAGATGTTTGTGTCTATGCTTGGGTAGTAATTTGAGTTAGCTTATCTCCCTAAATTCCATCTGCAGGCAACAGAGGCAAATAGCCACTTCCAAGTTGCAGGTGATCTGATCTATATTAAACACCTAGTTTAAAATGAGAAAAACTGGGCCCTAGACATGGTTGTTGCATTATGTTGACTGCAAAGGGAGCTTAGACAATGAATTCATATATTGACACCTTCATTGCAAATCCCTGTGTTTGAGACAGATGAATGCCCTCTTTATGGCCACAGAAAAATGGCTTACTTCTGAAAGAAACTATAGTTTTTATCTGGAAGTTTACCATTTGATGTTTTAAGTAAACCTGTGCCATGCTGAATGAAAATCTGGGGTTATTTAGCCCAAGGATATAATCAGAGAGCATATTGAAGTATGACACAGTATCAAGAGAATTCAAGATATGGCCATTTTTAAAACCAGTTTCTTTGGACAAACACTGTTAATAAATCTAATCCTGAAGTCTAAATGTTTTAAACAAGTAATCCATTTTTATTATCCTCAGCCATGTACTTGAAATGGAGAAGATAACTCTTTCTCCTATTCCAATATGGTCTCTGCTGAACTTGAATTTACTTATCTTTGATTATCTATCTCATCTATTCAGCCTCTGAAGGACTGTAGTGTTTTTTGAGTCTCTATAAAACCCCCAGCCCTTTATCTGGGCTGTGTGGATGAGAAGAAGAGGGGAGTAAGAAAGATCTCATATTAAGGTTTCCTGATGGGAACAGCTTTTTAAGTTATTATAAACCACAGAGTTCATCCTAAACCTAGAGCTTAAATAATCAGGTGATTCAATTTCAAATGATTACCACCTTCATTATACTAACCTGAAAGTCTCCCACCCCCAAACTAATACCACCATCATATGACTGGACCCTATCACTGTATGGTTCCTTATTCATATAGCAAAAATCAGGAGTAGTGCAGGGTTTTATGTATGCTTTAGCATTCAATAATTTAAGTTGCTGTTTGTCACTTTAGAACACTGCTACACAAATCGCTCAGTTTAAAATAAAACTGGAAAAGAGGGAAACCAAAAGACAGCTAGCAATGTCATCATGCCATGCATTTTGTTTCCTGGCCTGCATATGTTTTTAACCTAATATACTAAATTCCCACTGAAATTCCAGATTCTTTTGGATTCCAGAGTTGTGTCAGTTTTGGGGGTGGTGATTTGTTTTCCGCTGTTGTTAACAAGACCAGTATTTCTTCTAGCACAAATTGAGATCATTCTGCAGTTGCATTTAAGAAGGGTGGACCAATCAGTTTTTAGTCCACAGCATATTAGATGTAAAAAGAGATGGTTTCATACAGTAACTAAGATATGCAGGCCCTCAGTTGTTGTGACAAGCCCATTGCTTCTCATCCCAAAAATTACCAGCTGCAAAAATGTGAATATACCCCAACACTTTGGAACAGCCAGAACTTCAAACCTAGTCTTAGATCACAGACTGCAGCATTTTCATGACATTATTAGTTCACATAGCCATTCAAGAGTGCAAAGAATGGATTAAAGTGACAGGAATCTTAATATTTCTGATTACTTCTGCATAGGAAAGATGTACCGCTGGAATCCTTAGGTGCATAATAATTCAAATCTTACTATGACTTCTCTGATAGTAAAAGATTTCTTAGTGGCCCTCAATAACCCATTGAACTTTCTCACAGATTTTAGTAATGCATACTCACTTATCATTCAGATTGTCACTTTGTATGTCCCTTCAGTTATAATTGCAATGCATCTCAATTGATTCTTCTACTATAAACTCAATTTTGCATCCATGGAGTAACTTACTTTCTTGTATTGCATTAAGAATTTCTGAAAAGTCCACATCTGTCTTCTGTATGTCTGGTTTTATCCATATTTGCGTTTCCAGCTGGTTAACCTGCAAATCCTCTCTTCCTTCTGAAGAAATTGAAGAGATTGATGGGGTTTGTGACAGTGCAGTAGAAAATCCAGTGAAGGGGCTTTCAGGTTAGGGAACATATACATTGAATAAAGCTACTCATTTTTTCGCCCTAGCAGAACCAATTTTTCTTTAAACTAAGCAGCTTACATGTAACATGGACTGATTTAAAGCTAAATACAATGACACAGCAACATCGTCTGCTATCAGCAATGATGAAGAGACACCACTGGCAAATCCCTTTTCAGGTGAGCAGGTGCCACGATGCCATAAGTGTCCCCTTACCCTACCATCTACAAAACTAACTCTGAAACGTGACAATAGACAAAAGGTGTTGCTACAAACGACATAGAACTACAAGAACAACCAGGCTAAAATAAAACACAGCAACACACAATGGGCAGAAAACAACCATTAGGACAAAAAGAGCATGGACAGCGTGTTTCAGCCACAGGACACCACATGTTCTCACACTGATGGCATGTCATGCTCTAGGAAGCACTCCAGGACTGCAGTCCATTTTGAAGGGGGTCACACTGGTATGTAATCGTTGCTGTTTTAAAGTACTGCAGAACAAAAACATAGGCTAGTGGGTCACAGTTTCAAACCTATTTGCATATGTTAATAGGCACAAGATTTGCCCATTTCAGTGTTGTTTCAACATGAACAAAGAAAGAAGGATGTTTCGAAAACATACTCTTTCCATGTAAAGTGAGGTAGCTGCACATCAAGAGTAGACAGGAAAAGGTTCTGGGCAAAAGGGCTTAAATTGCTGGCAACAGGGTTCTCTGGTACAGCCAGAGACAAGGAGGGAACTACTGGGAATGTGGCCACTTTTTAAAGAGTGGCAGCAAAACCTGACCTTTCACAAAGGCATCTGTTGGAAGTGATGCTCTTCGGTAACTTACACACAGAGTTAGCAGAGAGCTGCAGTGGTCAGGGAGATATCTGAGAAAGGACTTCAGAGCAAAAGGCCATGGTGGAAGAAGAAACCTGCAGGTCATTTAGCCCATGACTATGCCTTCATTAGAGGCCATCACTCATGCTTTTGATGGAAACATTTTCCTTTCTTCTGCAGTCTGCCTATAGCAAGTTGATCTGGTTTTAAATTCCCTCCTAGCCCATTGTATCTTCCTGCTCCCCTTACCAAATGACTTGTCTCACCACCACCTTGATGAGAGCTACAAATTATATTCATAGGCACAAAATTACTCAACCCTACTTGAAAGACCTTTCTTCACTTTTCAGCAATGTAGATCTCAAAATGAGTATACATACACCAGCTTCAGCCTTTTTTATTTCCTAGTGTTAAAATATTATAAATTCAAACCGTCTCATGCTTGCTCCAGCATACTCTTTTGTTCCACAGCAAAGACCCACTGTTAACATCAGAGACAGTTCCCCTTATAGATTTCTGTAAAGTGATCTGTCATAGCAGCAGCAGGAGTCAGCATTTAATGAAGTAGAACAAAGAGAATTTCTTAAGTGAGACAGCTGATTATTCATATAATAGCAGCCTAGGGAAATCTGCAGATGGCCTCAGAGGTGGGAGACTAGGATTTGCCCCAGGAGAGAATTCTGGAGACAAAGGAAAAATACTGCAGCTGCTGGAAAAGACACATAAACAATAGAACGGAGGTAGGGAAGTAAGTAATGGACAGCAATTCAATTAAGGAACTTTGCAAGTGGTGTTCCGTTTCTTGTTAAATACTCAGGTACCACTATTAACATATTGAGTTACATATTTGCATCCTCAAAGCCACCAGCCTCTCTTCTCCATTTCAACCCTAGCTAGAGCAAAATAATGACAATACTGACAAATATAAAATACTCCCTCCTACCTAAAGACTTTCATCCTCATTACACCCACGTATCTGCTCCTCAGGACACTCAAAGGTAGCAGGATCCCTGCAGCACTTCCAACAGATCTATACTAATTGGGCCAGGGAGAGAGGAGGTCACAGCCAGCCAGTAATGGTGGTTCTGAAGTGCTGACAGCAGATGGACTATCTAACCACAGGCCTATTCATAAAATGAAGCTGTTACAGAATGTACGTATTCAATTTCAAAATTACTTTCTAATTAATGTAAAATACTGCCCAGAAAGTTGTCAGAAAATGCCCAGCCTAAGCCTGATTGCTGTTCAGCCTAGGAAGCCAGGACACATTTTGCTACATTCAAATATTCTCTCTGATTTTGCTCAAAATCGTAGGCATAATCTTCGATCAGTCATTTCTGATTTAATACACTACTAATCACAAACTTGTCTTCACCAACACGAGGAGAAAAAAGAAATGCATCTGCTGGCAGAATAGCTTCTAAATAAGTCATTACAGGAAGATTTTCTTGTCCTATAATCTTCATGCTGTCAATAAACGGACTTGAATCAGAGCATGTTTACTTCTACTTCCTCCCTCTCCCTCAGCACTCACTTTGCAGGAGGAGCATTGCATTATTTAGCTGAGAGAAAAAAAACCCTTATGTGATGGGTCATGGACTGGCCAACTTAATGATTGCTGATTTGTTTGTGGTCAGAGGTTTTAGCCCAGCAGCTCTTTGGAAAAGGCCATGGTGTTCCCTCTCACATCTAAAAGAGATTTATTTTCTGTATCTCACCACAGATCTCAAATAAAAAAAAACAAGATAGTGTCTGGTGTCACAGTTGCTATTGAGGGAACACTAGCCTGGCTTTAGCATTTCCTTCTTACTTCAGCAGCTGCTGATTTATGCTTTATTAGTGACAGGCCCACTGAGTAAACTCTCAGCAGTGTTGCCTGGGAGGGAAAGACGCTCTATCCATAAAAACATGAGAAATAAACAAACACAAATGAAAGTGAAATAAATATTAGAAAATTTAATGTGATTCTATTAACAGATCAGTCAGAGATTTTTTCTTTCTTTGAAAAAAAGAAAGCTGCTGAGCATGATGCCCTTTTCACTAAAGGCAACCCCAGGTCAACATGTGGTGAAGGATCACCCTTGCACAGGTTTTTTTCTACTGGCTTCTAACTGTGAGTGCTAGGCAGGTCATCTACAGAAAAGCACAGTTTCAAATAGAAATTGTTTAAAGCATTATCTATACATGTTAGTCGGAACTATACACGTGTGAAACCAATAGCTTTTACTGATCTTAATTCTGGTGATATCTTTTCTGTGACAGGAATGAAAAATAATGTACATCACAGTGGGTCTTCCCAGCATCCATCAGATTACTGTACTGGACAATGCACCTTAAATCATGGAAAATATATTGGTTCAATTATTGCATCTGAAAAAAAGAAGCTGTTATCTGAGTCAAGGAATGTATGCAAATGTATATTAATATACACATATCCTTCTAGCAAGATAAAGCTGGCATGAAAGCAGTGGCTCAGAGATAGTTGATTATGTATCATTAGGTGGAAGGCTGGCATGTCTCATAGCAAGCCTTTGAAAGCTGTTTTTGCTATATTGGTCAGAAGCTCAAATTGTTTTCCATAGATCTTGTATTACACTCTGTTTTGTTCCTCACCAACCAGCAATGTATTGCAATATTCTTTCTGCTTAAGCATTTTCCTCTCTTGCAGCATAAACTGGATGCCAGTGTCACTCTGTGTATCAGTCTTACTGCAGTGATTATATTAGATATATTTTCACATATTAAAATTATTCAATTTCTTCTTGCTGCTCTTAAAACTATCCTGTATGATAGCGCAGAGTTTGACACTGGAAAAGTACTGTGGATTAGACAGAACATCACATAACAATTAAAGAGAAGAAACAGAGGAATAAAGAAATAGAACTGAAGGTAGAATTAAGTCTGGTTTAAGCATAATAGCCACAATTTGAAGACGTAATCAATTATAATTTATGAGACTGTAATTCTGAAAGTCCAAAATTTAAAATCAGCAGCATCATTTGATTTCATCCTGGTCAGTTTCATATTAAATATAAACCACTATTTCCCCTTGACTAACTCTAGTGTAGATATTGCCTTCCTCAATGGAAAGGAAAAAAAAAAAAAGAGGTAAAAAGGAGAGCACATTTTAGTTTCCTTACAACTCTTTCGTCCAGGTGGAAGGGTTTGTCCTTCCTATGTACAACTAAGACAGTTCCTGAAAGTCCAGGCTGAATCCATGTAGAAATGAGCTTTGCATCACAAAGAATAACTCTGTCTTTCTGTGTTTGTTTTCCTCTTGAACAGATATGAAAAAATGCAATATCGGCATTTTTTGAGATTATTTTTCCCCTCCCCACAAGGATTTAAGAACAAGAATGTTTGGAAATGTCAGAAGGTCTTTTGGGAGGTCAGGTTAACACTGATGATGTGCAAGCCACCTGTGCACAGGGCAGTAATGCTGGTGAGTCATGTCCAACCTTTTCTCCTCCAGTCCTTGCTCCCCACATGAACTCCACTAACTCATTGAGGCCTCAATCCCAGCTGAGCCACTGCACACCAGCAATGTGGCTGCAGATACACCCATTCAAGAGGGCAGTTTTCTCACACCTGCATAGTTTACCATCAAAAGCCTCACTTCAGTCACGGTAAAGGCTGCACGTCTTCTTTCACAAATATCTTCTTGGGACATGGTGCAGAAAAAAGTCCTGTGTCCTGCCTTGAGCTGCCCCTTCTCCACATAGAAGAAAAAGGCTCCATTTTCAGCCTGCAACAATTTGGCCTACCAGCCCAGCACTTGACTCTTTTCTGGAACAAAACCTTTACCCAGAAGCTTCGCTTCTGTCCTTGTTCCTTACCAGAAGCTCTAAGCTCCCTCCACCTTACAGCTTCAACAGACTTCTATTACTACAAGGAGTGGGGAACGACGACTCCCCTTTTTCTTTCATTTTGATGCTTGTTTCCAGTCTTGAGTTCCTTTCCAAGATGACGATGTGGAGAAGGACAGGAAAAGCCATGTGTTTAATTCTCTGTTTTGGAGGACTTGTTGACATATTTGTATACTTCAGATAGTACATTATATCAGGGTAAGACCAGCTGTCTACCCCATCTGCAGTAGCTTCTGTGTGGTGTGGCAGTGCCTGCACATATGTACCTATAGCAACAAACTGGGAGTATCTTAAAGGCCCCAGTTTTCCCTAATTTGATGTACTTACTTTTACCCGTGTAGGTCACAGGATTTGCCAACATCTGTCTACAAAGCACATTGACGGTTTCGGAAGAATTATAACTAATAGGCAATGATACATGTTCAAATAGAGGCCTTTAAAGGCTTCTGATTTAAGTCAAAGCACTCCATCATAACAGCATTAATACACAATATGCTTCCAAGACTAAAAAAATTGGGTACTCCATGGAAATATTTGTAGAGCTTTGAAAAATCTCTGACCTGATAGATTGCCAAGTATGCCTATAAATATGTAGGGCCTTGGACATAACCTTTGATAGTCTTAATTGGTTCACCAATTACTTATAAAGAAGAACATACTCTGTCACTCTTCAACATAGCTAATAAAATCTTCCACTATGCAGAAAACACCATTTCTCTTAATGGCTTTCTCATGGATTATGGATCAAATAATGTGTCTGCATGTTAGTGTCTGGGAATCACAAGCTGAGTGCAAAAGCAAAAAAATACCATGTTAGTTTTAACAATGCTTTGAAAGTTATTGGACTAAATACACAGAGCTACTTCATTTTCCATAGGCAAGTCCAATGAATGCTAGGAAAAAAAGAAGAAATTCAAAACCCAAATCATTCTGTTCAGCATGAAGAACCTATGCCATAATTGTCTCTGTGCATGGTCATGTCAAGGGTATAGTAATAACAACACTGGAATTATTTTTGAAAGACAATTTTAAAATAGTTTCCATTTGTACTGCAATACACTGTAAAGCACGATGTGCAATTATGTTAGTACAAACCCTTATCTTCCAGAAACAGCAGTAGTGACCAGGGATTTCTAAACACCTAGCACTAACTTGTCACAGACTAATGTATTTTGAAGATATATGGTGTCCATTCTCCCCTCCATTAAACCCTGGCTGGCATCAGATGCTGAGAAGTCAACTCAGCCAATTAGTTACAGAGAAGTGGCGAGTCCTGTATTCCGTGCTACTCTCTCTGTCATGCTGTGTTTGCCTTTTCCACAGACAAAATGGATGTAGAACCCTTGGTGCAAAGCCACATCTTGAAAATCTCCACTCCTGCCAAAACAGCCTGAACACCAGTCTATGGGGACAGGGTTATAGCCTTCAGTTCTTGTGTTTCTGATTCTGTCACTGCCCAGAATGAACCACGGGTAGTAAAATCCAACACCTTGCTCTTGTCATCGAGAGGGAGGCTTCTCATAAGCAGCAAATTCAAACTGGACAACAGGTGAGGAGACCTGATAACCCAGGTCTCCTGCAGGGACAAGCACCAAAACCATTGGAGTGCTGTGCAAAAGGGCATAATCTCTTTCTTCTTTATTTCCCATCTATGCTCAAAGGATGCCTCAATGTTCTGAGAGTTGAAAGGACCCAAATATCCACACAGAAGCCCCAAACACAGCATGTCCCATATTCCTACACCTAATATTTCCCATTGCCTGGCTCTATGCGGTCCTTTTGTGGACCCTTACACAATCAGTAGGGAGACAGTGTTGCACAATGAGCCTTTGGAACTAACCCCTAGAAGTACTTCAGTGATAATACACAGAAACAGGGCACCAAAGCGTGTGCTGTCTTACCGGCAACAAGGCTGTCCTTTTCAGCAGCCACAATGCCTGGGATAGTAATCCACAGGAGACAGTCTGAAAATGGCACAAAGCCACAGTGTGCAGCTAAGCAGAGACATTTCTGCACAGTTGTATGTTGCAAATGAGAATCTAGAAAAAAGTCTGAGATCTAAATGGACAGAACAATTCAGCCCATTTCCTATTACTCTCTCTTATTTATATAGAAATGACAGTAGGAATTATTGTCTTTTAGTTCTACCTCTTTTCTCTTACACTGTGAATACATACATAAAAACACAGCTATCAAAGATCATTATCGCATATGTTCAAACATTTGTCTGTGTTTGAAAAAAAATCTAACTACTCGTGAATGATAAATCCGTTATTTGCCATCTACCTTTAACAATATCAGGAGTTGTTAGCAGACAATTCATTAAGAAGAGAGAAAGAAAATATTTGCTGAATAAACTGTTCATTGCAAAAAGCTTGCCCAGTTCTCAAGTCAGCAGTTTACTGATAAAACAAGCAGAAAAGCTGGCTGCATGGGGATAAGAGGCATGACCTAGCAGATAACTTCAGGGCACCGAAGATTTACCTTATTGTAACATGGGACATCAAGACAGCTTTTACAAGGTACCAGATGTCTCTTCCAGGTGGATTTTAATGTAACAACCAATTATACAGATTCATATTATACCACAGCCTATCGCTGCCTTCACAGTCTAAACACATCCTGGTAATCCATTCCTGCAGAAGGTACCAGCAGCTAATGGAATGAACATGGCATAGAAATGTGAAAATGGTTATCCTGAGGACAGGATAGCAGAACATATGTCTATCCAGCACAGAATCCTATTTCTGACATCAGATGCTCAGGCAAAGAAAATATCACAGGGCAAGCACACCCAGTCTATCCCCAGTTTGTCCCTTCCAGCTTGCAGAGATATAGAGATTTCTGGAGTGGAAGGTTTCATCTAGAATATAAAGATTCATGGCTACCAATGCCCCTTTCCTCTACAAATCTATTCCTTTTATACTCACCATCACTTTTGAGCTAATAGGTAGCCACCACAGTCCTCCATTCCCCTTTTTACTTGCCTTGTTTCCACTCTTCGTGAGCTGGTCTGCTCCTCAGTTACAGCATCATCATAAGCCCTAACATCCAGGCCAGGGCCATGAAGCCCAGAAATTCCCTGTCACAGCAAAGCCTTTCTTAATTTAGTTTCAGACAAGAGCTTTCATGCTGATCCCATGAAATATGCCCTTCTGTACAGAAACTAAGCATAGAACAGTGGACCTCACCCTAGTTTGTCAGAGGCAGAGGATATGGTTCCAGTCTACGAGTCTGGGTGTGGTGAGACCTAATTAGGGAGAGGTTAAGATAAATGTCGTCATTCAGTTACAAACAGGAGCTAAAGAATGGAGGCTCTATTTATATACTGATTGTGTAAAAACACTATATCTCAGATTTTTTCTTTATCTTTGAGAGCACCTCGCAAGCAGCAGGAATCCTGTCCCTAAAAATGGTGCAGTTGACCTTTCTTGTAAAGCCCTGTCACCTACTAAAATTACCAAGAACTGCTAAGGAGAAATAGAGCGCTTTTCCATTAAAATGCATGGAATAGTTTTGGGCTGTTCACACAGGATGCCTACCCAAAAGAGATTATTTTCAGTAATTGGCATTAAGCAGTCTCCTTTGCAAGCAGTAGGAGAGAATCTGAATGGCAAGGGTCATCATTTTCAGGCATTCGAGCAGCACAAATGTCCTTGAAATTAGTTTTGATGACCTTTAAAAACCCTCTGGTTTCAAAGTGCAGGTTACTTCTTTATGTCGTCAAGTGCTAAATTCATTTCCTGTACTAGGTGTGCTCTTAAAGCAAGGCCTAAATAAAGTATTAAACTACAGTGCTATCTCCCTTTTTCTGTTTTAAGTACCCTGAATCTTGTTAGTAATGAAGACCTCACAAATGCATATGTTTTATGCTCCATTTGACCTCTGAAGTGTAGCATGGTACAGAACTGCATACCCCAAGGATGTGACTAGCAAATATTGTCCCTCTGTGAGTTATCCAGCATGCAGAGACCTCCTCTGCTTTCCTGAGACATGACCCAAAGTGAGATCTCTTCTGGAACAAGGAACAGATCAAAAATGATGCCACGTCTGCTTTGCTGCTGCCTTTCTGCCTGCTGTAAGCTGTGATGTTGAGTTTTATGCAATTCTTTGGGGATTTTTTGCATCTTTCTCACCACAATACGTTGCACTGGTTGGAATTTCTAGTGGGTTCTGATCCCTGGGCACACTCACCTGTATCATATCTAGTCAACCAAGGAGCAAACCCTGGGTTTTATTGTTGTTGGGTTTTAATTATAAAGAAAGGTCTGGCTTAATTTGGAGATTTTAGAATGAAGCAGCAGGCTTGGTGATAGAAAAGAAGTCCTGCTATCTTTTGGGACTGAAACAAACCTTTTGTTGAAATTAGTAATATCATGCAGCCCTGTTACAGTCAAATCCCTTTTCTGATCTTAAGAGTATCTCTACCAAAGTAGAAGATTGTTCTGTCTTTTGACAGTCTACCTGCAAAAATCTTTCCTTGGAATATATGAAACATATTTTGCATTAGAAATAGCGTCTTACATAATACTGAGCCCCACTTACACAAGAACTACAGAGCTAAGAAAAAGCCACATTTTTCAGTCAAGCATTACAGGAACATAACAACTGATTATTCAAAGTCTCTTTCATTGCTTCTTGAATGATAAGCTATTTTATAAATAAAATGAGTCATTACTTTCTCACAGAAACGTTGCAAAATTGTATATATATTGTCTATTTTCTTCAGCAAAAGCTAGGGTGGTCAAGAAGTTTCTTAATTGTTTTAAGACGATTATGGTACACTGGCCACAGGACATTTCAACCTTGCCTTAGGATCAGCAATATTCCCTGTTTGGTGCCAAGCCACATCTGGCTACCTGTTCCTATTTTGGACAAGTTTCCCTTTGAGAGGAAACTCTCTGGGGGTGGAAGGATCAAGAACATCCATAGAGAGCAGCATTTGGCAGCCTTCATGGGGCAACTACCTGTTGTAAACTAACAACAGCTATGGGAGTTGAAATCTGAGAGTGAGCTGTACTGGTTTTAAAGTAACTGTATATAATCAATTGCAAGAGTGAATGTCAGATCATTTTACAACAGCAAACAGGAGACTGATCAAAGAGGGAAAGGAAAAAAATAAATCTTTGGAAAGAGATGAGTTTAAAAATACATACTCTCCAGAGAAGTAGAACACCCTCAAAGCCACAACTTAAAATTATTAATATTATTTTTGAAGCCCCTTATTGAGGGCACGCACAGATCCCAGGCAGGATCAGCACTCGTGCGTGTCATGTGCTGTACAAATTGATACAGAGAGATGCAATTTGTGCCTAAATAAAATATTTTTAAATTAAACAAGATAACATTGAAAAATAGTGCTTTATCCTCTAGCTATTTGTTTTTAACATGCTGTTTGCAAAACTGTTCTCCAATCTGCTAGAATGAATATTTTAGGAGACTTTAGCTCAGGAACAGGAATTTTCAAAGAAGTGGCTTTTGCCATAGAAAAGTAAAGTGATTAATGACATGGGCTGAATGATTAAGCAAAACAATAGATGACTTCAGATTCTGCATCATCTGCTAGCTAGTTCAGCTCTTAAGTTCAAAGTACCGCATAATCACCATGTGACGGACCTGTCACTCAGCCCAGTGGCAAAAGGTCCTCATTGTACTTGAAGCAAACTATTCTTCTCTTTAGAAGCTTTGCAGAGGCTGCAGAGCACCAATAGTCAGGAGAATCAACTGTCTCTGTGTTCAGCGGGGAGGTATTTCCAGCTCACGCTTGAGGTATAGACGGGAAGAAATTTTGTTTTGTTCATTGAACTTGCATTGCATTGAACACAGGCTGTAGATAAAGAGAAAAGTTAAGGATACAAGCTAGTTTCTTTGACATTAATGTCCCTTCTGCATAGGGATATTTCTTGCAAACATTTTTTTTTTTTGCAATAAGAAAATTAGCTTAATGAAGGGAATATTAAACTTTTTTGAAATATGCTTTGCTTTTTCCATGTTTCATTCCACATGGGAAGAAGGTCTATATAGATCCAGCAGAAGGCATCTTGAAAAAGACTGCTCCCTAGTAATGTTAGGCAAGTAAGATAACAGCACTACTGTCAGCATGAATTCACATTTTCAGGTGAGTTTACATCAGCCACTCCCACACCATGCATGAGTTTGCTGCCAAGAAATATTTACATGACAGAGCTTTCTGGTGGAATTATTTGCAGGAGTTTATTCTTTTAATCTGAGAGAGATATATACCACATGTCCTGCCAGACAGCAAAGAGAATGTGATTTAATCGACAAATCACATTTAACTAATACAGATACTCTAAAGACCATTCATAACAAAATGTGAATGCTGACAAGCATGTGTGCATTTTGTGATGAGAAGAGGATATCTTTTGCACAGTAAATTATCATTTTTTTAAGGACTCCATTCTAGCTTCCTTTCTGATTCGAAGTTTATTAAGTTGTGACTAAGTTCATTAAAAATACTTTTCCTTTTTTGCTTTAATTTTGATTGCCATGGTTTCAAGAACCATGCATTTTTCCTTGCCCCCTAAGTCAGTTGCTCTGTTGGCCAACACCACTAGCTCTTCTTTCTTATTTTCATGCCCAATAACTGTAGACATCAATAAAAATGCTACAGTTTGATGAGCAATAAGAAAAGAGGATTCAAAAGTCAGGAAAAGCATGCCTAAGGCAAACACATCTTCCTATAACTTTTATAAGATACCTATCAGGTATTATTTGTCACAAAGGCACGAGACTGCCAAAATATATTCTCACTGAATTCCATTGATCCTACTAGACTTCCACCATAATGCCAGAAACCAGTCTTTTCAGGAGGTGTTTTCTTGCCACTGAACATAAAGTTCTTCCAAATTTCATGGATATGCCTATATTATTTCAGGTAGCAAGGAATCTCCATTTCAAAATGTACTGTTCTTTGGCTTTGAAGGAGATCTTTTTGAACAGTGAACTATTGAAAGCAGAAATTTCTAGAATACTTTTATGTGTTTCCTGGAATGAAGACTCTCTACATAATATATTTACTAAATTCTGGAAAGAAATGTTTTCAAAGACAACCCCTCCTGTTGGAAGTGTAGATTGCCTGCAGGTCTGATTTGTGCTAGTGATATAAATGAATACCTACATTATTATATATGCACTTCTATATAAACCTCAAAACACATTAAGGTTTAATCAGAGGCCCTTGCAGGAAACACAGATAAAAAAATCTTGCTGGAGAACCTTTGACTCCCTGCTATTACAAGATGGGTAACAACTGTTAGCAAGCGTTGCAAGTAGAGAGGACCTAAGTTGTCCGAGTTTCTCACAATGAGAATTCATTTTACTGCTGATCAGACTTATTGAGTAAGGCAATTTTTCCACAGCCAGCAAATTTAATGACACCTAGAGAAACTAGTTTGACAAGTTCTGCAGAGTCTGAAAATAAATGAATTTGTCACCAACAGGAAGAGGTAAAGTAACATTGTCCTGATTTGGAAGAGTATTAATGGAAAGAGCAGGCAGAAAACCAGAAACTAAAGCCCTGCTTACCCCATAGCCAAGGTGCAACACAGTCAGAAGTGAGGCAAGTTTTTTTTTTGGTCCCCAGCTCTGCCTAACCCTGACACTGAGGGAATGGACTGGGATGACTGTTTAATCTCTCCTAGGCTTTTTCAGTACTTGGCTCTCCTGCTCTTACAGACGATCTAAATGTTGATTACCATTGCTTTCAAAATAAGCCTCCTCTGTGCAACACAAACACATCAAATATAAACCGTCATCAGGAGAGTTGTAACAGTTTCTACCAGCCAAAGTTTTGCCCCAAGTGCTTTGAACCCTGTACTTCAGTAGCCCAGTACCCCATTGACCCAAATATCCCACAACTGCTCATATAGCTGGGAGATGATAACTGGTGGTTTCTCAAAACTGAAAATACTGTCCCTCCATGATTCTGGAAGGAATGCATATTTACCTTAATATCATTGCATCTAAATGTACCATCTGATTGCTGTACTTGTCTTTGCTGTTCTCCTTTCTAACAGGAGTTTTCCTCATACAGCTGTGCCTGCAGAAGTATCCAGAGTCTTCACCATTAATAGCCATTTTCTTCCATTCATTTCTCCATTTTCCTCTGTGTTTTGTTTCAGTTACTCCATACTTTCTGATCTGCTTAAAATCGGAGCTCAGAAGTTGCGGTTCTACTTGTGGCTGAGCAGTACTTATTTGCAAGCTTGCACAAGACAATATTTTTTTTTTTTTAAAGGCACACTATAGACAACTCATTGCTCACTAGCCACTTTAACATCCAGAGTAACAGTAGAAGTCATCAGCCCCAGGCTCCTTAGCAGCTACAAATAAAACTTGCAGGGTAGCAAGCTGAAAAGGAGTGCTGTAAAACTGAACAATACTTGTATTTCCTCCTCCTCAGCACGTAGCTACCTATGAACTTCAATCAAAGGAAACAGCTGTCAATTAAAAAGAATTCATGAGGAATAACAAAAGATGTCATTCTGGAAAGAAGTGGCAAAGGGAAACAAAGTGGTATGCAGAAAACAGAAGCGGTCTCCTGTTAGAGGATAAAAATACACTCCTGAATAATTTTATCAAAGATTTTGTCTATGCTTTTAGCTTCTCTGATTGATATAAATTAGAAATGCCATTTTAAGTCCTCAGAATACCTTTCTGTACAATGTATTATACCAGACTGTCTTCATGTTCGAAGTATTTGTTAACTGGACAAAGGACATTTCAGACTGAATATAACGTATAGAGGTTCTGCAGAGGGATCTGGACAAATTGGAGAACTGGGCAATCACCAACCACGTGAAGTTCAACAAGGGCAAGTGCCAGATTTTGCACCTGGGACACGGCAACCCTGGCTGTACGTACAGACTGGGGGATGAGATGCTGGAAAGCAGCTCTGCAGAGAGGGATCTGGGGGTTCTGGTCAACAGCAAGTTGAACATGATCCAACAGTGTTCCTGGCAGCCAAGAGGGCCAACTGTGTCCTGGGTGCATCCAGCACAGCATCGCCAGCCGGGCAGGGAGGTGATTGTCCCGCTCTGCTCTGCACTGGTGTGGCCTCACCTGGAGCTCTGGGTGCAGTTCTGGGCCCCACAGGATAAGAAGGGTATAAAGCTACTAGAGAGCATCCAGAAGAGGGCCACGAAGTTGGTGAAGGGTTTGGAGAGGAAGCCGTATGAGGAATGGCTAAAGTCACTTGGTTTGTTCAGCCTGGAGGAGACTGAGAGAAGACCTCATTGTGGTCTACAGCTTCCTCACAAGGGGAAGAGGAGGGACAGGTGCCAGACACTTCTCTTTGGTGACCAATGACAGAACCCGAGGGAATGGCAGGAAGATGTGCCAGGGGAGGTTTGGGTTGGACATTAGGAAAAGGTTCTTCACCCAGAGGGTGGTGGAGCACTGGAACAGGCTCCCCAGGGAGGTGTCATGGCCCCAAACCCGACAGTATTCAAGAAGAGACTGGGCAATCCCTCAGACACATGGTGTGAACTGTGGGGTTGTCATATGCAGGGATAGGAGTTGGACTCAGTGATCCTTGTGGGTCCCTTCCAACTCAGGACATTCTATGATTCTATCAGCTCTTACGTATACTACTCCAACAGACCTACTTGATTGTGATAAAAACACTCTAATATTAATAGAAGAACCAAACTGTACGAGCTATTTAAAATTAGACTGAACAAAAATCTGAGGAATTTACTGCATGCAACAGCAGGAGGATACCTTGGAAAATGGTGGTGTAAGATCTGTTACCTGAGTAATTAATATAGATCAGAACATTTTATCTTGAAAATACCAAGTTATTTATAATGTACAGCCTTAGATAAGGTACCACCACTGGTCAACTTAATTATTTATGAAGATTCAGATGTTAATTTGTGGCTGACTAAGAATGAATAACATTATTTTAGGTTCAAATTAAAATTTTCCTTTACGAGTGCCATTTATTACTACTGCTGCCTGACCCTCGTCTTTTTTATACTCTACTTGCATACAGCTCAAATAGTTGTAATTTAACTTGGACACACAGCCAAATTTAGTGTTCTTATATAGAATTAAAACATCATACCCAAATCATAAAAACATTATTTCATTCCAGATGAAACAATGACACTGTAAATTGGTTAAGAGAAGATATTATTTTCATACAACATATTTGTAAAAACCTGCAGCCTCTTTAAGGCTCTGGGTACTATTAACTCCTCTTAACTTCGGTGAAGTCCATAATACCAAAAGCCTCCTTGAAACAAGCTACCAAGCCTGATCTCTGTAGGCCATAGATGCTATTATTGTCTAAAGAACAGATTATGATAGACAAAACTCATCTCATATGATTGTACTGAAAGCTAAATTCTTCAGATTATCATCATCCAAATGATGCTCACTAATGTGTTGTATTTTAGGAATCCTCTGGGGTCTACCTAAAAAGGGGTCTTTTTCTCAATCAGAAGCCAGCATATGTTGCTTGTATGTTATTTAGTATTAAAACACAGGCCATATCTATCAACACACAGATGTAGAATGTGTAGCTGCTCAAAATGAATATATTTATTGTGCATGTTCAAGACACTTTTTTCACAAACTGTGATGCAGGGGTTTTTTGTCTATCTTATAACATGCTGCAGTCATGATTATATATCTTTAGCAACATAACATTGGTGTAGTAGTAATTTCTGTACTTCAAAGAAAAAACATAGAAGCTGAAAAAATAGAAGGACAAACAAGTGAACAGAGAAACTGAAATAAACAAAGCATATGGTTATGAGTCACTGTAAATTCGTAATTAATCTATGTTGACAAAGATTATGGTGACTAAATAGTATGGGTGCATGAAACTCATGGAAATAGACTCGCATAGCAACCTACGATAAATAATCTAAATTTTCCACTTTGACAAAAAGTAAGCCATTTACTACATCTGCAAGGTAATGGCATCACACTAAGAGTTTGCAGGCAGAACTGTCTGTCTCACACAAAAAGACTCTGCCCTGCAGCCCCCAAGCAGCTGCAGACAGGGTGCATCATGCCCTTTCCTGGACAGCAATGCTGGAAGATTATTGAGACCCTTCAATATAGAAGCTACAAAACTGACTTCATGGGCAGCCTTTATTTGCTCTACTCAGAAAACAATTTGGAGTTTAATTTTCACTGGCAAGAATGACTGAACATGGCCAGCACAAATGCACTCTCCTGCTATAAGAAAAGATACTTCTAAAATAGCTCTGGCAATTAACATAACAAGGAATGAACTCATGATGTCAGTTAGAATTTGATGGTTCCCAGGAGATTCTGGCTTTCTTTTAAAAAAATTCATTTTGTTAACCAGTTAACATATGTTCTAAAATCTCCTTCAGGTCGAGAGTTTTTGTTTGCATTCTAGCAGCAAGACTTCGACCTATGCCCTGCATCATGCCTTTGTTCAAAATGAACATTAGTGTCAATTACTGAGTTCCATAGGAGATGCCTGTAGCCTCTAGAGCATTGCCATTAGCTCAGGGCTTATAAAAATTAAATGTATATAAGAGAGGCAATATTAAAAAACAATAGCCCAAAGCTCTCATTAACATTTTTGATATGACTACATGACACATTGTATGTTTTTTTTAATGATTAAACTTACATTTTTATTTCCTACTTTTGGCTGCCCTAACTATTGTTACTACCTATAATCTATAACTGACAAAAACATACCAATGTAGACAAAACATCAATTGATAGCTCTGAAAATAGACTGTCCTCCATGCAAGCATGATCTGATGCTTTAAATACCAGCTTCACAACATCGTGGCACATCACACAAGAAATGGAACTGAAAAAGGTGTCAAGCCAAATCTGTTACCTGGCTGATGGGTTTTTGTTTTCCCTCCAGTGACTGCCGAAAAACTAGATCCAGAAGACGAGGCTTCCATTTTTATTGACCTTTTGACTTGTGGGAGTGAAGGATGCCCGACCACAGGCCAACGCTGTGACACTGGGTTGCTTGCTGCAGTTCTCCTCTGACAGATTTGAACACGCTTTTCAGCCCCATGAATAGATAAACTTATACCTGACAGGAATAAGAATTAGTACTGTTAGATACAGGAGACCAGCATGAAATAACTAAAATACAAAAAATTTCCCAGTATAAAATGGATCCGTAACAGCTTTCTTCTTGAAAGAAAAAACAACAAAAAAACAATCAAACCAAACAAAAAACCCCACAAAACCAAAACAAACCAATAAAACCCTACAAAAACATAAATTTTCTATGAAAATTAAAAATGTGAACATTTTTGCTGCTATGCTGCAGACAGACTGAGCCATATATTAATATTTAAACTAATACAGTCATGGTTTACTGCTTTACTGGCCTGCAGGAGGAATTATCTTCTGTTCCTTACAAAAATTCCACACAGTTCACACAGGATGATATTAATGAGGTAACTACCAGAGAGTTTATTAAATGATGGTTTTCTGATTGATGGACTAGAATTTGGCAATAATGGATTATTTTCTTCTGAGCATTCACAAGTGTTAGAAAGTCTCATTATACGGAAAATGTGCTACGCTTCAGGTAGCTATTAGCTTTTAAGGAAAAAATAAAGGTCTGTTTTCCAGAAAAAAGTAAGGCTACAAGCAACCATGACATGACCTTAAGCTTGAAAAAAAATTCCACTTTCACCAGTTCTATGAAACATTGCCTGCAACACTTGAAATCGCCTTTCACACCAAACATCCTAAAATTTGTCACATAGCTAACTTTTAAATAGAAATTGTGATGAAAAACAGGCTTTACTTCTCCAAACAGAAAAACAAAGTTGAAATTTCCTCTGTGTCTATTGTACAGTCCCAGAAAGAAATACTATCTTACAGAAAAAAAAAGCTGATTCTGACTTCATTATGTTCACATTGATGTAATTGCTCCAGCTTCATCTGAATTATTTGCAGTATACTCTGGTGAAAACCTTCAGACAGTCTCTTTTGAGCAACAAAGCTGAATGAGAATTCTACACTACTGGTTTACGCTTAATTTAGTTGTGACTCTTACTGCTTTTATTGGCAGCCACTCTTTGTTTCAAAAAAAAAAAAAAAAACAACCAAAAAACAACAAACAAAACCCAACCAACTAACAACAAAAATTTAAACAAACAACCAAACACACAAAAACAACCAAGGAAAAACCTTAACGAAATATAAATGGTCAAACTGAGAAGCAGATGGAAAAGAAGACCCTAAAAACTGGAAACATGGATAGTGTAAACACATTGTAAGTTGCAGTCACGAAAAATCATTAGACATCACTGATTAGACTGCTTGTTTTGTGAAAGGAGTCCTGCACTGAAATGTCCAAGAATGCCCCAGTGAATCTATTCTTCCAGTTCCACTGAAAGTCAATGTATGTGAACATCCAGGTCACTGAAGAGGTTTTGACTCTCTGAAGTCTTAATACACTTCGATCCATAATATACTACTAAGAGAAAGAGAGCTGCCACTTCTGTAGGCAAATGGTGAAAAAAGCGCGGCTGCATGTGTGAGGAAAGACTGTGCAAATTGCTCTCCTCTGAGATGGCTCTGCGCATTCAGAATGGAAGCTGCACACTTGCTACCTGACTTTGCTATACTTCACCACTGCTGATCTCCTGCAGGAAGCGTGAACGGACACAGAGTCTCCTGCAGCAACTGCTCACGTACCTCCCGGTCACAGGGATAACGTAACTGCTGGCTGTTTCTAAAGGCTGCTGAAATCACATCTTTTTTAACATAGACAGCAAATCCCAGTCAGCCTGTTCAGTTGATTCATCTTGGGAAAGGCGGTGTAGCAATCCATGTGAGCAGGATGACAATGAGTGTGCCTGGACAGCACATTTCATTGGCTGTGTTAGCCATGTAATTTGCCACAAGGGGCTTCAATCAGAGACATCATAGAAGCATAGAATCCTAGAATAGTTTGGGTTGGAAGGGAGCTTCAATGGTCATCTAGTCCAACCCCCTGCAATGAGCAGGGACATCTTCAACTAGATCAGGTTGCTCAGAGCCCTGTCCAACCTGGCCTGGGATGTCTCCAGGGATGGGGCATCTACCACCTCTCTGGGCAACATGTTCCTATATTTCACCACTCTTATTGTAAAAAAATTCTTCCTCGTCTGGCCTGAATCTCACCTCCTTTAGTTTAAAACCATTACCTCTTGTCCTTGTCCACTACTAAAAAGTCTGTCCTCATCTTTCTTATAGGCCCCTTTTAACCACTGAAAGGCTGCAATAAGGTCTCCCTGGAGCCTTCTCCTCTCCAGGCTGAACAACCCCAACTCTCTCAGCCTGTCCTCATAGGAGAGGTGCTGCATTCCTCTGATAATTTTTGTGGCCTCCTCTGGACCCTCCCCAACAGGTCCATGTCTTTCCTGTAATGAGGACCCCAGAGCTGGAGCTAAGCACCAGCTGTAAAATTAACTCTTTACTTCTTGTACAGTCACTAGAACGTCATGTTGCTCAAAATATTGTGCAATTATCCCTAAGATATTAAAAAATTAAGTGTTTCCTTTTAGCATCAGCACTGGTTGTTGCATCATTTAAAACAATCATCTCTCTGAAGCTTACAGTGGAGTCAGTAACTTATTCCACCAATGCCAAATATGAACCTGGCATGGGCACATACTTACTAGCTGGATATTAGTAAGACTGCACTTTCATTTGGTCATGAAATGAGTGATGTATTTTAGGAACTGGTTCCAAACATAAACTGATTGCTACATTTCTCTGGAGTTCAAGTAAATTACTTCTTTGCGTTCTGAAAACAGTCTATAAACTGTTGTGCAGCTGTGACGCAGCTTCCTAAATTATTTGTGCAGCACTTATTTTCAGGCATCAAAATAAAGGATACTGCAGACAGATCATTATTCCTAAGGACTGCAAAATTTGCAGATTGATCACATTCAAAATTATGTTCAATCAACGGTTTGACTCTGGTTATACGCAACCTTTTGTTTCTTCCACTAAAGAGTGGTGCTTTAAAATGGTAACACCAAACTACACAAGGAAGAACGTGCCAGCATTATTAGAAATTTTACAGATTATTCCTTGGACACATTTATAATCTAGAAGTACTCAAAAACTACCATGGCATACACCAAAGGTATGTCACCAACATATTCAATATATTTGGGAGTTCTTCGCCACATTCTCCTTGCCACTGCAATTATTTTCTTCACATAATACATTGTCTTGACTGGGATAGTGAATTTCTATTATTTTCATGGGGACCAGGCAAAGAACAAAAATGCTAATGTCCTTATTTCATTACCATTTCAGATTTTTCCAGAGAGAGACCAGATCTTGCTTTTCCATGTACGTTTCTCTTGTTAAACTCTAAGTAAATGTCTGCAAAAATGTAAGACTAATATTGCAGTAAGCTGCAGTATTACCTTGTTTTCATGTGGGTGAAAGTCCTTTTGAAAGAGATATTGGCAGTTCAAAATACATCCCCAGATGACATGCAGAAAAGCAGAGACAAAGGGAAGGGGAATCAGAAGTAGAGAAGCTACTGGAAATGCAGAAGCTCCCATGTATCTTACAGGAGATGAAAACCTAGTGAACTATTGGCACTAAGCGGACTCTAGAGTAAACTCCAGCTATTCTTCCTGCAAATAACCCACACTACTGATTAATCCTGGGATTTGTGGGTCAGTGATGCGAGCAAACAGCACAGAGATCTCTGAAGATCATATGTTAAACTTGAAATCAGTTATTTTTTGCAGCGTGACAATATTCAGACAAGACATCCAGAAAGAAAGACAAGTTCTTGGGTCTTCAATTAACTATGTTTGGTGGAGTTTTTCTCCTGCCTTCAGGCTTGGCCATATAGTTGCAGACACCAAAATCCCAGTTTGTGCCTAGCTACATAGCCTCTGAGTGCACTTGTCCTTGCAGCATAGTCATTTCTAAGTGAGCTTGGCAGCTTCAGTACCTGGGTACGAGCATGCTGGCATGCTTTGACAGGCAGTACAGATGCTACAAAACCCAGAGGTTTCTCCTGCTTCTCCCTCTGGCTTAATGTAATGGACCATGAGCACCATTTCAACCCAGAGCTGCAGTGCAGAGGCAAGAGAAAGGCTGACATACTGGCCAGTAGCCACAGCGACTGTTCACTTTGGAGGACCAGCTTCTGGACAGGGCTTGGTCGCCTGCACCTGGCTGGCTGCAAGCCGAGTATTTAAGAGTGGAAAGTGGAAGCTGAGTGTTTTGAAGCTGGATGTGATTTGAGCCTTCAAGTATTATATCACTCAGTTATTTTTCCTTCCTGCATGCAGCAAAATTCCTTCTCTGTATTTTCAAATCTTCACATGCTTTTCCCTTCCTTACCTATATTATCATCTTTTTTCTTTTTCTCATACAAGCTTCTCATCTCCCTAAGGAGCTGCTCTTTTTGCTGCCCTTTTGTTCTCCTCTGATACCTCTGTTTGAGCTTGCAGGTTCATATGAAACACCTTCACTCCCTTCCTACCAACACATCTCAGATGTGCAGTTCGCCAGCAGGGAAGAGCAGCTTATATCCTGCTTCTGGATAACTTTTATTGCTCCCAGCTATGTCTTTTTACCATAAAGTTTTCGAAAGCAGCATTTCTTTTACAATGAGTATAATTTGTCTTTTATAAAGTGGTAGTATGCTTCTAACACTAAAGAATTTGTAATGCTACAGATAAAACCTGCTTATGAGAACATTAAAAGAGGAGTACAGAAGTACTTCCAGGTCAGGAAGCAATAAAATCAAACATAAAGAAGAAAAAAGAGAGAGAAATTACTAAAAGTAGAAAATACTACAGCATGCCTGCATGCAAAGTTTTATGTGACAGTGCTATTAGTGCTTTTGTTTTGTTGGCTCTTCAGATGCTACAGAGATGGATGACCACATCCTGCACCGCTCCGAAGTCACTCTGCCAAGGCATCTGCTTTGGTCATGTCTTAGCGCTGGCTAGTAGGTGGTGAGCACCACACACCTCTGCAGGCAGCAACCCCTGCAGCCAGTGCACCTCCTCCTGCAGCAAGCCTGCGCTACTCGACTGAGCATGGTCAAGTGGCTCTGGTCCTGGTGGAGATGGCTCTAGCACCAGAACTGTGGTCAGAACAGCACTGTATCCAAATTATACTGTGCTGGGCCCGAGACAACTCTTCACCTGGGGATGTATCCCCCCGTAGCGACTGTCAGGGTTGGGTCAGCACTAGTTCTTTTCTACCCTGTACTACTTCGGGGTACAGGCCTATTTTTATAGGTTCCTTCCTGATGTGTTTTTCTCTAGCCAGAGATAATATGAACACAAATAAGCAACAATAATGCAATGAAGAGTTACAAAGCTGTATAAACAATCCATTAGGCAATAGTGCTTAATTAGCCTCAAGTCCCCTTAACCTGCTTTGTAGACCTTCTCTGGAATAACAAACTGCTGCTGGCAGGCGCAATAAGTCCTTTTGGTTTCGTATTATCAATATCAGTGCTCATGCTGGAGACAGATTACTCCATTTATTTCTCTTTATGTGAGTCTTCTGTTTTAGCTCCATGCAGAGGCCTTAGGAGCAGAGTGAGGTAGACCCTTTCTTCAAGGTGCTTTTCAAAGGAGAGCAAGTGCAGGGGAACACAGATCAAGAAGTGAGGAAGAAAATCTCAGCTGCAGTGTCATGTAGGGCCACAAGAAGTGAAGCAGCTCTGGAAAGCCTGCAGTCACCAAGGCACAGATAAGCAAGGACATAAGGAAGCACTTCGGAAGCATAGGCAGAGAGCAGAACATGAGGCAGTCTATAAACTGCAAGTTCTTTCAACTTTTACATCCAGAAAAGGAGAAAGTGAGTTGATTTTTCCACTGTAAAAAGCTAATCCCCCTTTCCTCACCTTGTGCAAATTGCCACATTTCCCATTAAAGTCAATTATGATCTGCAGACAGCTTCAGCTTTTTCACCTTTTGAAGCTAGCTTTGATAAGGGGGAGCTCAGAAATGGCAAGTAACATAAAAGGTTGCTCATGCAAAACCACTTTCATCTGAGGCTCAGCAAAGAGACAGCTGTGCTTGATGCCATGATGACTCTTCTGCTTACTCTGAATCCTAGGTGGAAATGAATGAGCATGAGAGAAAAGTTGCTGCTCTCTGCACACACGCCTGAAAGCACAGTCTAAAGACAGTTGCTTTTTTTTGCCTCGCCCTGTGCCCTACTTGGGTAATAAATAAATCCAGAATAGCATGGCTATCTTTTTCTACATCTTGGGGAAAGGTATTACAACAGCATTAGGATTCCCACATTAGATTAAATCATTTTCAGAAGTTTAAATATAACCTCTCTATTACAGCACCAAGTCCCTTGCCATTGGTAACACAAATGATTCATGAAATCATATCTAAACCCAGATTATGCTTCAAGTACAGCTTTGAAAATGTTGAAACATTCTGACTATATCAAACGCTGAAAAAAGTCCACAACTGCAAACCTTTAAATGAGCAAACAGAAAAGCTACTAGTTACAGAAGTTCCCTGGAACTGGACAGGCTGGAGAGAAAGACATTTAATAACACTGTGCATCTTGACAGATTACATGTGCTCAGTTTTCTGAGGATTTGCATGGTTTTCACCACCCTCCCAATATTGGAGAGATGACAGCATTTTCAAGATCCACAGTAGTTTCAGAAAGTGTTCAACAAATGTTACTTTTTTCCCATTTTCTATCAAAAAATTTGTCCAGCTGGCTTCTGAATTTACATATATTTTAGCATATATACTTTTTCATTGAAAAAAACCCCACAGAGTTTAAATATCCAGACTGAGAAGGAATAGCTCTTTTTCTTTGTCTGAAACATGTATTCCCCAAAGTTTTGTATTGGAAGAGACCATGAACAACCACTTCCTTTTACCTCTCTATTCCACTCATGATTCTGCAGAGCTCTATCATGTCCCCTGTCTGTTGTTCCTGTTCCCAAGCTTGGGGGACCTGGTTTATACTGTTGCTCCTCACCAATAAGCTGTTGTGTACATCTGATCATCCCTGGTCACTCCTTCCCTGTTCCTTTCCTTTTTCAAGAAATGAAGATCTGAAATGCATACTAAGAAAATTTCAAGAAGTAGCACCAGAAATCCCTATGATATTTGGGCTGTGCCTTCAACAAGGATGTCTCTGTTTTTGTTCTTTCCCTTGTGATTTCATTTACCCTAAGATACTCGTGGATGTGCTCTGCCTTCTTATTGCATTCGCCAGCTTTTCAGGCAATTTTCTAGATCTCCCTCCTAACCTGCCTGCTCAAGGTCCGTATGTCAACCAAAGGCTGCAGGAAACAATACTGCATTATTTCTCTCATTCATATGGTGCATCTTTTCCCAGTTACTTGTTTTCTAGGTCTTGTATTTATCACTTCAGTAAGAACATCACTTTAAGGCACTTTTGTATCGGCAAAGTAAATCTTCACAGAGGCGTATTACTTGCCACTGCATTTTTTTTTTCAGTTACCCTCCTTCATCATACCATGCCTGGCAGTCACTGGTGGTGTTAGGATCTACTTTTTCAACTTTATTACTTTTTGTTTGTTTTAATATCTACTTTGATTTACTTTATTGTTACAACTGGACTTTTAATAGTATCAGAACCACATGCATTCTGAAAAGTAATTTGGAAACAAACAAACAAAAAATTTAAAAGCTTCTTTTGCTTGTGCCAGTATGGAAATGGCAGTGAAAAAGAATACCTTCTTCTGAAATCTGATAGACATGACAGACATCAAAAACTGAGTCTGATTCAGTAGAATGTTTCTCTATCAAAAAATTGTCACTTTGTTAGGAAAAAAATTGTCCTAAAGTCAAGAGTTGCTGTCAAAAATTTTGTTTAGAAAATAAATCTGACCTTGTCTGGACTGGAATATCCTGGCTTTTTATTTTGTAATGACTTGACACTTTGAAAAATGTAATCTAACACATCAAATAGAATACAAATTATCACTTAGTATACCAGTTGCCTCTGAGCAAGCCAAAAAACAACTATCATTTCAATTACTGAAACACCATCTGTAATACCAATCATCAATTAATGTTACTGTAATATACAAATAGTAAGAAATAATTCAAAACATAAAAATTAAAACCAGGAAGCAAAACACATCAAGATAATAAAACAGAATGAAAACAAGACGTCCAACCAAGATGAAATATTTTAACTGTCCAGAAGCAAATTCTGATGGAAACACTTTAAGCATTGTGTTGAAAAGTGTCTTCAGAAAGTGCTCAAAAGAGATTCAGAGGACGAAAATTGCATGAATATTAGAATTTCTGTGGACTGGATGTTCTCAATTTTGACTCATCGTCTCTATAAACAAATGGAATAGACTTGTACTAGAATGAATGTAGGTTCGTACAGAACCCAACAGACTCATATCAGTTTCTGTCACAATAAATAACATCACGTCAACACTTATTTCTGTGAGACAGTATCTTTAAAAAAAATAAAATTGGAAGACTGGATCCATCTAAGTGGCACCTACTGGCTTAGAAACTCTGCAGTAACTCTTGTCCTATTCATTTTACTATATATGCACACTATTTACTTGCCAGAAATAAATTCAGAACACTGAGATGATTTAAAACTTAATTTCACTTGTGTTAAGCATGGCGTTCAAAATTGTTTTCATTCTTAATAACCAGCTATTGCTCTGGTTTTCAAAACCAAGGACATTCTCATTAAACCTGTCTGCATTTATTTTGAGCCTTTTGCCCACGTAGTATTATGAAAGGGAACTGCACGCATAGCAGCGATACGTAGTACAAACATCAGTGCAAACCGCAATGCACCATGAAACAAAGCACCAAGTCAAGTCCCAGATGCTTTTTACTGGCTGAAGAATGAAGTGAAGTACTAGCCATGCGGATATATTTCAAGTGTAGGTAGATTTAAAATCAGGGAATTCTTTTTTTTTTTTTTTTTTTACATGTTAATGTGCTGCCTGAATGTCAACTGCTACATTTCAAATACCACAAGTCTCATTTTATCTCATTTAATCGGGTATTCTCTATAATGCAGAACAGTGCAATCAATCTAAGATATCATCTGTGAAGCAGGAAAGAACCCAGGAGACTTCACATATGGGAAAAAAGATAGCTCAGGATACATCTGAATGTGTCTGCCTCCACGGCGCAGACAGTAACGATTTCCAGCACAGCAACTAGGCTTAATTTAACTTTGTCTTCTTGTGTCCTGTTTCAGGGGACTGGTTCACCATCGGAACTCTCCTGCTGCTTCTGTGCCAGGTCAGTCCTGGCCCTGCTCCTTGGGGAACCCACAAGCAGAAGGTTGAGTGTACTCTCCTGCCTTCACCCAGCCTCTGCCCCAGCTACGGGGCCTTTTACAGGCTTGGTGTCAAAATGCTCTCTGCCTGCAGAAAGTATTATTAACCTTCAATTGATTTTTTTCTTTGATGATAATTTTAATTAGACACTATACAGCCAACATCTTCAAGGCCAGGGCCTCCGACAACAAAAGTTACTTTTTCTCCCTCCTCACCCAAATGTGAAAAATCATCTTCTTCTATCCCATATTGCTGCAAAGCATTTTACTTGAATAAAATACTTCTAAAGTAAACGTGCATCTGGACAGATGTATATCTGACTAAACAGGTCACACGTCCTGGGTCAAGTCCAATGGCTAGGAGGGGTTTTGCCCTCAGAAATGACTGTCTACTGTGGACATACAGGCTGTTCCTATGGCCTGGGACGCATGGGCATGTCCCAGGCCCCAGCACCTCACATGTCCAGGGTCTGTCACTGGAACCTTGCTGGAGGGGGGCCCAGAAGCCTCTCACCCCCTCATGGGGAGGGGGGTCCCACGCAGGCTGGAAGGACGTGCTGTGGAACACTCTTGCAGAACGTGGACAAGTGTTGCTCTGCAAGGAAGAAGCATCAGCCTTCACAGCCACGCTCACTGAATCACCTAAGTCCAATGTCAGCCTCTTACATGGAACAGACATGTTAACACCAGCCAGTTGTATCAGAAATTTTGAGGCATGTGTACTACTTGTCTTTCTTTTGTGCATCATTAATTTCCAGCACACTCTCTCTTGGCAAGTAATGGTTTTGATTGTAATAAAGCCCACAGTGGCGAGCTTTCTAAATGGTCATAAAGTGAGGGCAATCCCCAGAGGAGATGGCAGCTATAGCGTGCAGCAGATGCCAGTGAAAATCTGTGTTCATCTGTCACCTCATCTTTCTGGCAAGACTTCAGGCAATTAACAATAACAAGATGCTATTGAAACGAATACGTAAACCTGTCATGTTTATACATATGTTCCTTATATGGATCCAATTGATCGTTCTCAACTTATGCTGATCTGGATTGAACAAAACATAGGTCTTGCTTACACCACTTTTGAGCTAGATTGCATTTCTGATGAAAGACCAATAAACTCTGAAAGACAACAGTAATCACACAATGATTGTCTGAATTTGGCAGATTACTACGTAGAGATGGAAAGAAGTGCTCTACTGATCAACACCATTTTAATTTCTTGAGGTCTTTACAGCAGAATCAGAAGAAATGGTAGGAGGCTATAAAATACAGTAACTACATTGTAAGATGTGACGTCTATAACACACAGATTCATTTTTGTAAAAGTCAGTCCATGTTCTAACTCATTTACTGAATAACAGCATTGTGCAAGGGCAAGGCCCACCTTTCTTTCACGTGCAAATAATTCTCTGATACATCAGCAATTCAGAAAAACATGTAAAATATGCAAGACAGACTTTAAACTATGTTTTATATACAACATAAAACACTGGATGTTAGATGGATGTTCCTAAAGGTTAAGAGGAAACATGGAAGAGACAAATTTTCTGATTCCACCTAAACCAGCTTGACTGTAGAAAGAACCTATAAAAGAAACATGTTTCTAAATTTAGTTCCTGTGACTGATGTCTTCTCAGTGAAAGGGCACAAATACTCCTTCATAAAACATTTCCTTTCTTCGCTCATACCTCTGCCACTCAACATCCCATTACTCTTAATTTGTTTTCAAAACCACAAACGGATGGTAAAAAACCAAACCCAATACAATACATATGTAACCAATATTGCAAATATTTCTAAGTTATATTTGTAAATAGTGAAAATATATTGAACGTTATATTTGTAAGAACATGGAGAATGATACCGAATTTCTCTGAATATCACAGGAGTTTTGAGTATTCAAAACAACTAGAGAGTTATGGAACACTGTTTCTGTTCACAAATGCCATTTTGCCCAGAGTCAAGAACATGTAGTTCAACAGATGTGTAGAACCCAATCTTCATAAACAATTCCCAAACTGAAATTGCCTCACCAAAACTGCCTATACAATCCTGAAAATTAGAAACACAGAACCATAGAATGTCTTGAGTTGGAAGGGACTCACAAGAATCATCGAGTCCAACTCCTGTCCCTGCACAGGACAACCCCACAGTTCACACCATGTGTCTGAGGGATTGCCCAGTCTCTTCTTGAATACTGTCGGGTTTGGGGCCGTGACACCTCCCTGGGGAGCCTGTTCCAGTGCTCCACCACCCTCTGGGGGAAGAACCTTTTCCTAATGTCCAATCTAAACCTCTCCTGGCACATCTTCCTGACATTCCCTTGGGTCTATCACTGATCATCAGAGAGAAGAGATCAGCACCTGCCCCTCCTGCTCCCCTTGTGAGGAAGCTGCAGCCTGTGCTGAGGTCTCCCTTCAGTCTCCTCTTCTCCAAGCTGAGCCTTAGTCGCTCCTCATACGGCTTCCTCTCCAAACCCTTCACCAACTTCATGACCCCCCTCTGGACACTCTCCAGTAGCTTTATATCCTTCTTATACTGTGCTGATGAAACCTGCACACAGTGCTCCAGGTGAGGTCGCACCAGTGCAGGGTAGGGTGAGAAAAACTTGTTAGTAGTTATTCTGAGATCTTAATGTGTCATTAACTGGGACTGTCTTTCAGCAATACACAGCATCTGAACAAGTAAAGACTGTTCCGTTCTCTGCTTCTATGATGGTATAGCACCTACAAAGAGAAAACTCAAATACAGGAGCAGCAGTGTATTGAGAAACCAAGAAAATAGCAAGTCCATTAAGAGAGTACTTAAACCTAAAAATAGCAATAGGCAGCCTAGTCGATGAAAAAAATTCAAACAAGAAATAACATCAAAACCTTCCAAATACGAAATCCTTTTTTGTTTAAAAACAAAACCAAACCAAACCCAACCCAACCACATAAAAACAACCAACCAACCCACCTACCTCATTCCTTCCCTGAGTGAATGCCTGGTTAGACATAATTACATAAAGATGTCTTTATATACTCCCTGAAAGAGCAACACGTACCTCTGTATATTGGATCTAAGCCCCAGAATCCAAATGGCATCAAAAAACATGGGTCTTACTGGATTAATCTCTTTTTTTTCTGATCCTTTATGAACACAAACCTAAATCCTCAGAAGTCTGGGTAAGAAAATGTACTCACTAAATTTCTGTAAGGAGTTAACAACCAACCAGAAACATTTATCTTAATTTACAAAGCAATATGAGCCTGCTTGCAAAAGGCTATTAATGGATCACAGCAATCATAATTACTATTGCATGAACAGAAATCTGGAAATAGATTTCCAAGGATAATTTTCATGCCTCAATCAATAAACTATATTATGTGCCTAGGAGTGAAAGAAGTAGATGAGTTAGAACTGAAGTGGATGAAAGTTTGTGAGAAAATGAACATTAGGTAAGAATATAATCTGTTGGAGAGTATTTCCTCTCACTTCCTGATAATGTTCATGATATTTTCAGTCTCCTTATGTGACATGTCTCCTTGTTGAAAATCGTCATTTTATGGCTACTGACAATACCTCCTTCACTGATAAAACCATGGGAAGGAAATGCTTGTTACATTCTCTCCGTTTTTCATAAACTGCTGGGTTTTGGTTTTGCCCCTCCCTTTGCAACTGTCAAATTTATTCCTCTCGTAATGCATTTTTCAATTATGGTTCTCCACCTGAACTTTTGAAAAGTAAATCTAAACCAACCAAGATAAAGAAGATTTCATTGTTGACAATATTGAGCCTTTCTTTATTTTTCTTCTTATCTTTTCCAGTTTACAATCCATTTTATAGGCAAATACATCAGAACCTACTTATTACACCAAATACAATGATGATTAATAAGAATTCATAAGTTCTAAACCTTACTGTCCAAATATGCTCAAGATACTTGATGCTCTTAATCAGTTCCATAACTGCTTTCTCCTTCTTAAGATTTAATGGTACATGTAAAAATGTTTTATATGTTATCTTCAATTAAAAAAGAAAATCTCGAAGCAGTTACTTTAATCCAATCTCTGTAAATATCCACAATTTAGTGTTCAGTGATTATTCTCCCTGACACTAAATTCACATTCGGTGAATACAAAGATCATAAATGTTCTTAATTCATGCAAAGTGATAATTCCCTGACTGCTTTCTTTCTGATTTAAACAAGTGCAAGAGACTATAAATGTATGAAAAAGTCCTTTTCTCCCTTTCTTATTGCACTATGCCACAGAACTTCTCCTTAATTTTAATACTAAAATTGTTATTTATTATGCATAAATTCTACTGTCCACACTTCCTATAGAAATAAATGTGTATTGTCTGCAAAAACTTGACAATAAAGATGCACCTTAAACAGCTGCAAATCCCAAATCTAACTTTCTCAGTAAAAAGACTATGTACAACCTTTTGCTACATGCTGATGGATGGTATGAGAAATATTTTGACCTAGCTACAATCCCATCTGTCAGAAATGTTGGGTAAGGAAAACATCTGACAATCTGCATAGGGTCAGTCCTTCAGTCAATTTTTCAGAAACTCGATCATGGTAATTCACAACAGTTGCCTCTTTTTTTGAAAGATTCTTGTTCAACTTGCAATCACTTGGCATGACCTGCTATCAGTTTTCTTGCAGACACATGCCTCAGTTGTATTTTGTAAATGTACTGCTTGCTGAGCTGCTCACTGACCAAACACCTTGCCAAGCTTTCAGCTGACTTTGGAATCTAAAATAAAATTACTGACAGGACACTTTATACACGAGAGAAAAAACAGCCATTCGGATCACACTGATCCTATCCTCCATTAGAAAAGCACAAAACGCAATCTTTTACTTACCCATGTTTTACATGAAATAAAAATATCACGGTACGATGGCAGAGACATCTCAATAGAACACACACTTCAAATAACTGTTACTAACTTTACTGCTAACTTTGATCTAAAACTTAAACTTTTATAAAGATGTTACGTAACATGAATAATTCAGTAATTGAGCTTATTTTTAACTGCATTTACTTTTAATTGAACTACGGGGGTATTGAACTTAAGGCTGTCACCTTTAAGTGATTCGCTAAATTAATAAAATAAATTTTAGAAAGTCTTTCCAAAACTTTACCCTGCTTAGAGGTGCTTTATAATCTGTTTCTTGCAGATACACACTGCAC
This sequence comes from Caloenas nicobarica, assembly GCF_036013445.1. Lineage (NCBI taxonomy): Eukaryota > Metazoa > Chordata > Aves > Columbiformes > Columbidae > Caloenas > Caloenas nicobarica. The sequence goes on from NC_088245.1 coordinate 44,193,507, forward strand.
AGCGAAGTACCTCTGGAGTGCTGACAGCTTCACCCAACCCTAATTCCAGTAGAACCAGCTCACTTTCTCCAAGCTGTGCACAAGACCAGTGAAATAAAAATGAACCGAGGCCACACAGCTCAATAAAGCCAGGTGGCGACCCCATGGCCAAACTCACCGTGCCTGCTCCAGACATCAGCAGCTCAGCAGCTGCCCCTGGGCAGCTCAGTTCTCACAATTACAATCACAGATGGCACCAAAGGAGAAAAGGAAAGTCCTCTGTTGACCTGTCCTCCTCCTCCGTATGTGCAGCGCTGAACACTCTCCCACACGCTGATACACTTTTGAATCATTATGTTCAACCTCAGTAGGGCTGACTGGATTTTTTTTTTTTAGCAAAATTTCTTCCATGGTAATTTCAAAATTTGAATAAAAGCAGCTGTCTCTTGCCTGTCCATCAGCCCCCCTACCACCCTCTGCAGTCTTCACTGAGACTGAGGTTCTCCATAAGCTACTTCTCCCAGTCTCACACCTCCTCTGGAGGTTTAGAAAGTTTCTTTCTAAAATGTTCTTATTTTGGTGATTTCTGAATGTAACACCAGAACTCTTAGTTCAGGAAAGAGAAAGTACATGTTCCTTGGATCTAGTACACACAGATAATAGGATATTAAATAGTCCAGCTGAGTACTGAGAGAAATCAAAGGAACACAGAGATGAGTATTAAAGTTACATTTCACTGGACTGCAATGTGTGAGGTATTTTCTTCTTTTAACGCATGAGCAACTTGTTTTCCTCCCCCTCTACTCCATTACCTCACTTTCTTTTTTTATTTAAAAAAAGTATTTCCCAACCAGATTCTGAATATGCATGAAAAGGCAGCCCAGAACTAGAATAAGGAAAAATAATGTTTTAAGTATCAGAGAAACATTGCCAAATTGTTAACTAGAAATTAATCTAGATAATATCCAGTTATATTTTATTACAAGTATTACCGTCAGGCTCTATCTAGTTCTCCAGGTCTATTTTAAACCAGCGTTACAATGAAATTAATTGACATGCAGCATTCTTAAAAAGAAAACATCATCATGATCATATAACTTTTCCTTTCTGTACATAAACGTCCCTCCAAGTGATCCTTGTAAAATCTTATATTCTCTGGGATCAGTATTAGAAGCTGTAAAAACTCACCTTTCTCTTAGATGAGAATGCTTCTTAAAGGCAACTTTCTATGTTTGGAAATTCACTGTAAAGGTTGCCATGGTGATTAATTTTAAAAGTGACATTCTCCCCTTTTAAAGTTTTTTCTTTAAAGAAGAAATGCTCCATACTAGAGCCCAGTCCTCAGCAAGGCAAATGGGAATGAAAATCCCATCTTAATCTTGAAGATTAAAGGACATAGCCTCTGTATAACTGAAACTTCAGCAACAGAGGTATTTTCAGAAAAATACGGGGAATATCTATTTTTACCTAAAAATGAAAAAAAATATTCATGGAAGAAAGAATTGAGGGACAAAACCAACATCTTCCAGTGGTCAGACTGCAGCCAGCAGGCTAGGTTGTACTAGTGAAAGGAAGGAGAAAAGAGGAGGAGGGAATGGCAGTGATAGCTGGAGCTCAGCAGAAAAAACAGCAAAGCAGAGTCAGCTGGGGTAATATCATTGCATGGTGAGATGGAGAAGAGAACTGCATGCCCAGAGAAAGACTCTTGAAGCCAAAGGTCATTAGTGAACAGCTCTTTACCTAAGGCATCTTCAGTTTTCTTTTCATGGCTGAACATGCAATTTCAAATGGATGTCTCCATCTATTGACTTCTCCTCTGCACAATGTTGCTCAGAGCTGCTTTAAACCTTGGCTTTCCACACAACTGCGTAAGCTGCCAGGAAGTGGACAAATGCACAGCTCTGCTCGTGCAGTGAGAGGTGGAAAAGTATCATTTCTTCTCTAAAAAAATATACACTGTTCAATATTACATCATGCAACTTGTCACTGCATAAGCTGTCACTGCAGAAATAATAGCAATTGTTGTGCCAGTTCAATATCCAGGCAATTTATGACTTCTTTATTCACATAAAGATCACAGTACTGCGAGACAGCTGCATTATTCATTATGTGTTTAATATTTTATCTCTCTAGACAGAAGAATCTGTACAAGCACAATTAAAATGTCTGACGTAGACAGAGCTGGTTTTAACACAATCAATCAAATTTGTTTCCAAGACCTGCTTGACCTTAAAGCTTATGGTTTAAATGGAGAGAAGCAAAAACATGCTGGGACTCATGTGGTGCAGTATCTGGTTGTGACTCATTTTACCTTGAATGACTACCCAAGAAAGACTCTTTACCTGATCTGCTACCACATTAGTCATGGTAACTGTAAGATATTCTAAGTTATATCAAATTATTTTAAGTTAAACAGACAACTCATGATGATAATAAAAGAAACCACCTTTTAAAAAATGGCAGAACACACAAGTAATTACTATTGTTGCTCTCTCACGACCATAATGTTTAATAAATCCATATGCTTTATACTTATTTATTTACTTCTAGGGGAAAAAACTGTTATCTGCATGGCATCAGAGTTATGGGTACCCAGTGAAAGCTGGGTAGGAAAGAGTCATAGTCTCATTCCCCAGCCCCTAGAGCAGTGATGTTGCTCCTAAATTACTGGTTCCCATGTCCTTTTACCTCCTCTCACAGGGAAGGATCACACTCATTAGCAACTCCCTACTCCCTAAATGAAGTCCAGTTTGGTTTCAATGTACAAGAAATCCCAGAGAACTGTATTTTGGACAACATAGAGCTTAAGTAACGAAAAACTAATTTGCTGAGCAAGGAAAAAATTGGAGTCCAATGTGCAAACAGATAAACTGGCACAAGCATTTCAAGGTTGTTCTCTCTGTCGTCAACAGGAAAGTTAATTGTTTTACACGCTATTTTTATAGGGAAAGTAAATAGATGAAATTGCAACTATTGTCCGTATTTAGTCTTGAATAAAAGTATTTTTAAGAACTATGGAGACAAACCACATTCCAGAAACTCAACCTTAGGACTTCCTAAATCTCCTTAGAAACTGTTAGTTTCTGGTGTTCCTCTATTTTTTTTTGGAAATAAGCTCTAGAGTCTTACAAGATTATTTAAAACAGACAAGAAAAAACAGCATTTATCAGCGTCAGCCCTGGGAGAGGTGGCAGGGTGGACATCAGACATAACAAGAACAGCCCCATCCCTAGTGCTTTCTATCTTGCTACTGTGATTTTCATCAAAGAGATTTTGCTCCTAGCCCTGAAATCATGTTCACAGATTTCAGCTCAGTGAAGAAAAAAAAAAAAACCCACAATACACAAACATGTTGTCAAAATGTTATTTCAGGAGTGCACATACACACATCAGAAGCAAAACTACAGATTTAACAAGCATGAGACTTCTAAATTCTACAAACCTCCAGAAACAAAAAAGTTAAGGTCTGTGAAAACTAGGCAAGGATTTGAAGTATTAACTCCTTCAAACTGGAAGAGGTGGCACAATCTCAACAGTTGCTTGTCTGAAAAAGCACCTTGTTCCATTTTCTTCTCAATGAAGATTACATTTGCCCCAGGAAGCCTCAGAAGACCTTTTGAAAGAGAGATCATCAGCAACCTCATGCTGCTACCATCGTATGCTTCTAAACTCCAGACACACACAGTACCTTTGCTGGGCTTAGAACTTGTGGAACTGAGAAAGAAAAGCCAAAAGGGAGATAAAGGACTCCAGCCACTACTCAGCTTTGCTACTCGTAGACAAAACCCGACTTCTGTGTTCTTGATTTATCATCATTTAAAGATATGAATTTTCATATCAGACTTGAAAAGCACCATATGCCACTGGAAGAGAACGAGGTGAGGTGGTGAGGGGCACAATGTGTTGTTAATATTCCTCTATAACCATTTTCAGTGGTCTAAAAGCCCGTTCAGCCCTTGCCTGCTGCTTCCGAATACGAAGGTCAAACTTCACCTGGGATGAAAGAAGTTGCTGAAGATCTTCATGCAGCACCTTCTAGCTCAGAACAAAGCTGAGAATGACTGAAGTTAAGTTGCTCCATGCCACGTCTTTGAAAGCTGAGACTAATTTTGTGTTCAGGAGTTAGCTAAGCTCACTAACAACAGTAGTAAAGCATAATTCATGCTCTTTGTACCTTTTTTTTTTCCCCTATCTTTTTATCTCCTCGCTCTATGTTTCCTTTCCTTTGACTAGGGCAATGAAGGTGATTAAGGGAGTGGAGCATCTCCCATATGAGGAAAGGCGGAGGGAGCTGGGTCTCTTTAGCTTGGAGAAGAGGAGACTGAGGGGCGACCTCATTAATGTTTATAAATATGTAAAGGGTGGGTGTCACGAGGATGGAGCCAGGCTCTTCTCAGTGACAACCAACAGTAAGACAAGGGGTAATGGGTTCAAGCTGGAGCACAAGAGGTTCCATTTAAATTTGAGAAGAAACTTCTTCACAGTGAGGGTGACGGAACACTGGAACAGGCTGCCCAGGGAGGTTGTGGAGTCTCCTTCTCTGGAGACATTTAAAACCGGACTGGACACCTTCCTGTGTAACCTCACCTAGGTGTTCCTGCTCTGGCAGGGGGACTGGATTAGATGATCTTTTGAGGTCCCTTCTAATGCCTAACATTCTGCAATTCTGAGATTTTGTGATTCTGTGACTAGCATTTTCCTTAGGCTATAACTTACTTCTCACTTACTCAGATTCAGCAAACTGCAAAACAGTTTTTTCCTAAGCAGAGTGTTTGTGAATTGCTTTGGAAACACCACTACTTAGAAGGGATATAAACAAGGCGGGAACTAGTCCTAATACTGGTCAATAAAAGACCAGCAAAGCCTGTTACAGCACTTTATTTGAGAGGCAACAATGTGCCTGCAACAGGCATCAGGTGATGCACAAATTCAAAATACAACTTGCAGACAAAGCACTTTGAAGTGTTTTGGTTGTCCAACAAGCTGCATTAGCTGACAGTGAAGGAGAGTGAAAGTCAAGAGAGAGATCAGGCCTTACCTGCTGGCCTGGGACTCCCACAAGTCTTGGAACTACTAACACTAAAAACAGCCAGAAGAAAAAGTGGAAGTCATTTCACAGTCCCTCACACAGAGCTATGAACTTGTTGTGCATTGAAAGGGTAAGACCAGCAGTGATCTGTTTAAGTTTTGGCATGCAATAGAACAAGGACGTTGAAAATGAGCAGACACACTCAGTGTAATTATCCTTCATTTTCAATTTGTACGGGGTTTTAAAAATAATGATGCCCAGAAAGTTTTACTTTGGAATTTAGTCTAACTGGCACTGTTGTCTTTGAACAGGCAAAGGCACACAGGGGGAATATTTGAAGATCATAAAAGCAGTTAAGTATCTGGTGTCTATCTGCTTTTGAAAGTAGATGAAAACTGAGTGTTTTCCTTTTGGTCCTTTACTAGGATGCTGTCAGTGTTCAGAACACGTGGGTGATACATAAACATACTGTGAAGGATGCTGTCTGGCAAGGAGACCACAACTGGCTTATTCTCAAGACCGTGAAACAGCATGATCTCGTAAATATTGTCTGGAGTTGGAAGTGTGTTTTTAAGCTAGGACAAGGCTAAATGAACCAAACAAACCGAAAGAAAATGTTGTGGTTTTATCTGAACCTTCTGCTTCAGTGCCCTTGCTCAAGCTGCTGATGTTTCCCTTGTGGCTTCACTGACGTCTTACAACCAGCTCCTCACACACACACACACACACAAAAAAAAGCACTTCAAGGGATCCCAGCATGTAAGGGAGGGGAGAATGGCACCTGGGGGCAGGTGGCTGGAGAACCAGCCAGAGTTATCCCTGGGCTACCATGGGCAGACATACACCAGCTCAGAATTGTGTTGTGGTCTCCCTTCCCTCCTTAAAGCACATCTGAGGTCCTCCCAGGAGCTTGCCCACCTGGAAATAAACATAAGAAGCAAATAAAGACATAACTGCCGAGTACAATGTCGAAACCATTTGAACATGTGGTAGAAGTTCTGGACAATTTTTGATCTTTTTGATCTTGATATTTTTATTCTTGGGAATAAAAAGAGATATGGGACTCTTTTTTATCCTCCTCTCAAAAAGAAGAAAAGACTCAGCATAAGAAATAGATGCTTTCACTATGAATTTGGAAATTCCATCCCACAGGTAATCTTGGAGATATAAGTGAAACATTTAATTAGAGGTAAAGCTTTTGTGGATGTTTCCAGCTTACAAGAAGGCACTGTAGAGACACAGATCTAAACATAAGGAGATGCTTCCAGGCAGAAAGGCCAGCTGAGCCACCCGGGGACTGAACCAAAACGATGAGTGCTAGTAACAGAGAACAAGGAGATTGGGCTTAAACTGACAGAACCCAGAAATGAGAACAGAGCAGCGAATTTACCTGCAAAGGGAGAAGAAAAATACACTTTCCTCCCTTTCTTCAGTGAGTCTCCCATTAGCATTGGGCAGTGTGACTAGTCAACCTGTCCCTTTCCAATTCAGACCATAGTTGTACCTACCCCATTATTTCCAGATGAGAGAGATGCTGTTTGAGTGTAGCAAATTCAATGACTCAGTATCCTGTACTACCAGAACATGCTGCCAGTAATTCAGCTACTAAATTTCCAGCTTTGCTATTATATCAATATGACCAATTCAGTTCCAGCTGGATGGGGGAGCTACTGCAATGTAATCTCCTGCAGCATAGCGAAGTGGCACCATTAGATGAAAGAATTGTGGCCAAGTGCTATTAATATGCCACAGAAGCAATCTGTGACTGCTACGCAGATGTATGGCCTCTAGGATACCCATGAAAGAGCAGACATTGCCATTCAGAGTCTGTGAAAGTAGAGGGACACCCTCTACACTGCATGGCAGAAGTGCAGGGTAAACCAAGGTCTGAGAGTAGTTTTGGGAGTCGACAGCAACATGATGCCCGCAAGGTGCTGGAGTGCTTAGAGCTTGAGCAATAAATCTTCCGTTTTCCCTCCATGCAGCTCCAAGCTTCCTGAAACACTTGGTTGTGCTACCCACAGTGGAGTCACTGAAAAAGTAACTGGCCTAACTGTAATGCAATCACTCCTACTGAAACAGTCAGCAACCCAGTTTCAGGGAGGAAGTCCTTTGGCATAAAGCCTTCACAAGCCTAAAATCATGTACAAAAGCACTGAATATAGACTCTTATTTAGTAGGAATATTTCCTATTTAGTACTTGTCAAGGACACAATGCCTCATTTACACTAGGGCAAAATTACCACTTCCTGTGGCATTGAGAAGTCCCATCATAATGAAGAAGGTGATGAGGGTCCGCAGTATATATTTGACAGAGAGGTCTTAAGTGCTGTTGATTTCGATCTGCTGCAAGCACCAGCCAGGGTCTGGAGGTGAACTGTAAACTGAACTGTGCACCAAAGCTTCAGCAAGGACACCCTTGTAGGAGAAACAGAGCGGAGGTAGACACAATCCAGGAACATGACATTAAGTTACATCCAATTCTTAAGAAGTACTTTGCAGCAGAAAACCAGGGGGGAGTGGGGCTGTCTGTCTATCAAACATCAAATATATGAGGACATCTGAAAGACTCCAGCTGAGTGATTCAAGAAATGCTCAGACCAAGGAGACAAAAGGACTCAGGGAACCATCAGTTATACCTCCATATCCTTCATACAGCTTAGCAGACCCTAAGGTGCTCAAGGCAGCTAACACATGCCAGTGAACAGCAGGGATGCTCCAAGACTGGGACCAGACATTTTTCTGGATAAGTAAAGAAATAAACAAAGCAGTAATCTTAGCATATTACTTTATGATTAACATTAATTAAGTGGTCTCTCATGAAATAGCCAGAACTGCAGCACTGTGCCGGAGAGGTTGGCCATGGCAACCTTAGTACAGTGCGAGTAGCTCAGCATACACAATAACAGTCCTGACAATGCAGAAGGCATTACACAGAGACCAAAAACATCTTGGTCACTGTTGCCTGTAGAAATACAAAACAGTACGTACTTTCTACATTGCCACACCAATAGTTCTTTAGAACAGAAGATTAGGACTTCTGCTCTGTCAATTACTTAACGTGCCTTGCTGAAGGCTAAAAGCAATCTGGGAAAATGGTGAAAATGAAGAGTTATTATGGATGCTCAAAAGTTATTCACACTACATGGCTAGGCAGATTGGAAGGGGCAAAGTGTACCTCCTGCACATCATTCTGCCAGCTGAGAGATGATGTCCCCACTCAAGACTGCATTTTGTCTGAGGAGACTTCTGTACTGTCCCAGCAGAATTAAGGAATGACATCATCAGAGAACAGCACTTCACATGAAAGGACAGAGAAAAGCTAAGTAGTGTATCAGGTTACCAGTCCTGGAGTGTGATGTATGCCTGTGTCATACAGTGCAAGTTGAAGAACAGAGCAGAAGGGAGATTCTTCAGTCTGGGAGAAAATGGAGAGGGTCTGTTCACTTTCAGTTGCAGGAAGGTTGTGATCACAGCAGGTGACTCCTCCAAATTCTGAGACCTGGGCAGTGCAAAGGCACCGTGATCCTTTGCCTAGCATTACAATATGTAAACAGAAGGCAGGTGCTGTACTATCTGACACACTACACTCACAAGACAAGACAAAATGCAACACACTAGAATAAAGCAGTTCAACCCCAAATAGAAATTTATGCACACATCATCTTCAACTGGACATTCAACAACAGAAAGAGCTTAGTGGCAAAGGCAAGGCAGGTAGGAAGGAATCAACACCTTTTAAAGCCAGACCACTCCACTGCAAATTCCCAGGAACCTCACGGCACCCAGCACTGGCTGGAGAAATATGGCTGTTTGCTGGCAGGGTGAAGCACTGAGCTGGGAAGCACAAGCCATAGGGACAACCAGGAGAGTTCCAGCCGAGCAGGGTGACTGTCACACCAAGAAAGCAAACGCCAGAGGCCACTACACACAGATATGCCAGTCCAAGTGTATTTGTTAGGTAGCACACAACAGAAAGAGCAATACTCCAAAAAGCAGCAACTGCAACACCGGGAGATGGCTACCAGTGCAGGAAAATGACAGAGGCAAAAGCAAAGACAACTGCGAAGTAGCTGCACAGTAGCTGCACGATATCTGCATCAGGTAAAGCTAGAACCAGCCTTCAGCTGGTCTGACACCAGCAATTTAGCCCCACAGTGGGCTGGCGTAAAGCCTCTGCACATAGCTAACTCAGATGCACGCTCTTGCATGACTCACAAAACATAGTGGTTTTATTTTCCTTGCTGGGAAAGATTAAAACATTATTTCTACCTACTCAGTAAAAGGCATATTGAAGTTATCAAAAAAAAAAAGTGACCTTAAGTTTTCCAAAATAAGGGGTTTTTTCCCCTTCAGCATTTCCCCAGGTTTTTGATAAAATAAACATTTTCTTTACCTTTTTTTTGTATTTGTTAAAGCATTATGAAATACAATAGAAAGTATGTCGTCTTCTTTAAACTTTAGTCACGTATCTAGAAGTTCTGGAGCTATGGTGATTTTATACTAAATACAACAACTTGTAATGTATTATGTCAGAGAGAGTAAGAATAAACTTTCTCATATTTAATATTAAAATTATTAATAATAGTACACAACATTGCAGGAAAGTTAAGAACATATGTAAATCCCAGTCACGACAGTTTCTCTTCACCAGGCTTACCTGGAATCACAAGAAAGAAAACATACTACAAAATGATTTAAGAAACAACAAGAGAAGCGACAACAATGAAGATGAACATCTGACAATGTATGTCATTTACACATTTCCCTGTTGTTATGGAAATGAAAGTCAACCACCTACTAAGCTGAGAGGGGGAGACCCCCTCCCCACAATAGATGGAAACCTCAAACCAAAGCAAAATCCCTGGCAATTATTGTATATCTATGGTTAAGAAATTTTGCTTCTTGTCTGAGAGCTTGTTAATAATTCTTAATTCCTGAAGAGCCGTTTTTCCTCAGCTTAGTTATGCCATAAGCAATGTCACTTTGTAATGGATCGTGTAGCACCACTGACACACTGTAATTTGCTCTGAATGCAGGCATTTTTGTTTTCATACTGACCTGCTTCATGTTAATAGTATAATAATGTTGACTTGTGGTTTTTACAAGGAAAAAGGAAAGCAGTAAATCATGGGCAAATGACCATTGTAGCATGTAGCCACGTTTCCCAGAAGAGATTCTGCTCCTGGAGTTAATGATGCCACCTCCCATTAACCAGCCCAGGCCCGAGTAATACTGTTTAAAGAGTGAAGTTGAGAGGGTCATGCTGAGGGGCTCACTGACCACTACCAACAAGAAACGAGCTGTCACACATAGCAAGGGCATTGCAATGAGCTGGTGACATCCTTGTGCAGCCCTGGCTCTAGACTGATGCCATCCCAACTGTGACCTTGGGCTGGGCCAAGGAAGGGCCAAAGCAGTCCCGAAACAGGGAGAGCTGGGGTCTGCTGCTCTGCTGCTGCCCAGGGGTTGCAGGGGTGGAATAACAACCTCATTTCTGAGAAAACATCTCAACCCCAAGTGCAGCTGTTTGACATCCCTTTGTCTCGCCCACAGGCTGCCTTTGCAGGACTCTGCACAAACACAGAAAATCAAGGCTGGCTGCTCCCTCCCGCAGCTGCCCAGGTACCTCTGCCAGGAGCCAGCCCTGCCCTGCCAGCATTAGACTCTCGCTTTGCTTCATTCGGCCCACACCGAACCACCTCTGGGGCTACTTAAGCTTCCGTGGCAGCTCCCCGTCTTGTGAGCCTGCCAGTCGTTTCCCACCCAATCTCATCTGTCACTCAAAATATTACCTTCCTCGTTAAAAAAGTCCCCTGTTTCACTTTTCGCTATCTCAGTTCCCTTAAAATGTACTTTCCTCCATTTCCTCTATCTTTGATCTTTTAATTAATCTGGTTTCATTTGTTCAACTGCAGTACAACGTCTTTTCAACACTATTTTCTGTACTGGATAGTGCCACAGTTATTTAATTCTCTAAAGCCTTCTGGAGATGGCTTATTTGCCAGACAACATAGAATTATAGGAAGGTGTTTAGATTACGCTGGAAATGAAGTTGTCATTGTGAAAGTAGCACTGAAATAAGCTGTGGATGTAATCCACTGCTTAAGCCTTATATCCAGGTACAAACAACACCTAAATGCCAAAACCATAAATATAGGTTTTATAGTAAAAACAATTTCCTCCCAAACAAAACAAAAACATCTTCATATAATTGCACCCACTAAAATGATCTATTAATTACATTTTAAAATCAGTATTCAGAAAAATTGTTCCAGCAGGTGGTAAACTGTCATTCACAAATATTCCAGTATGCCAAATGATATTTAGGTATAGTATTTAATGAAAGCAAACCTTGTCCTCTAACATCTGGGAAATAGCCCTTCTGGGACTGGTGTAACACAGTAAAAAAGTCTGTTCTGCAGCCTATGTGGTCCACACTGGCAGCACTGTCCTGCTGTCCTGGAATGCAGGGAAACCCTTATGTAGTGAATCCATATAAAACACATTTCTACCTCAGGCCGCAGCAGAAAGCAGTGTGGCAGTGTGTTGCTATTGACTGGAATTTCTTGCACCAGAATACCTTCTCCACAAATGCAGACAAAAGGTAATGATAAAAGGATGAATGCAATATGCATTTGTGGATTCCAGCTGCCAGACCCTAGGACTCCTGTGCCAGTGCTATCATTCTAGTTACTGGCTGATGGTGCACACCAGTTGAAAGATATAAATGTGAACTTAAATACTTATTTTGGACTAAGATTCTACAGCAGCTTACTGGTTTAGGTCTATGGGTTTATGTAGATTGTATTCCAGCTTGAATGTGGGATTCCATCGTGCTTCAGTTATTCTAGTAGACCAGACTTGTGGAATTCAGTGCAGACTCCTTATTTAAACATCAGCTCCCACTTGGGATTTTTAGGGCCAAGGTTCCTCTGGTACCCTTATGGTAAGGCTAATACTCTTAGAAATTAAAGAAATTAAAACCCAAGAAAATCAACTTGCTTTAAAGTACTTTCAAAGGAGTAATTATGGTTGACTTAGCACATCACTTCTTGAAAATAATTCAAATTATTTCACCTAATATAGACCTAATTTTGGGTCTACGTACTTTTTATTCAGTCTACCATCATACTGACCATTAACTTTGCTTTGTTGGGTCTTCTCAGAGATTTGTGGAGTCTTTTCTAGTTTTGCCTTACATAAATAATTCTTAGTAGTGTATAAATGTTGCTGCAGCGATGTTCACCCTACACAGAGACTTTCTATTTTCTCTCCCAACTGCCATGTCTGCTCCCTTTCCTACCTCCCCTGTGTGTTTAACAGCCTCTGCCATCCAGTTATGACTAATCCCCTCCTGCCTCATACCTTTTACTTCGCCCCAAACTACCTTGGAAACATGTATATTTAGTTTGCCCTTTCACTGTGAACCATCTCTGCTTCCTAGAAGAGCAAACCTGGACCAACAAGGCACCAGGCAAATTTCAGTAGTTTTCACTCATGACTTCCACACCACGCTCGTCTCTGGCTTTTCTGTTCAGTTCACTCCCAGGAGCCAAGACTGCACCTCCCTTATTTTTCAGCAAAATGCCATAGCAATGTCTGGCATTACAGGCAGAAATCATTTTAGTCTCTTACAGCCAACTAAAATGTTTCATAGTCATGCCTGAATTACTGACATTTAAGATATTATAATGTTACAAACACCATTATCGGACAATTCCCTGGCTGAGGTGCTTCAGAGAACTCCCAACCACATGTTTGATTCAGAAGTCATCTTCAAACACACAGAGAGGTTTTCATAACCGGCCTCCAGAGAAAACTTGCACTACTGACATTTCTTTAAATGAAAACAATAAAGAACCAGCTGTTAAAAAAAAAAAAAAAAAATCATCTACTAGAACTCTCTATCCTACCAACAGGAAATTGGTCAGAAAAATCAAAGCAAAGTGAATGTGCAGAACAAAGATTTTTCTGCCTCTATCTTTCTATATATCTATTTTTATATACATTTGAAAAAATCCCACATATATATTTTTAACAAGTCAGCACTCACCATAACTATTACTACAGTAACAGTCATACTTGCCATCTCTGCAGAATACAGTCATAATGATATTCTAAATCTAATAACATTAGCATTCCTGATTTCTCTCGGGAACAGTATGGCAAGAAGGAAGATTTCACAGGCTGCATCAAAATGTGGCAATACCACACAATTCCCTCAGGGCAATCTGTTTCAAAAAAAGTTGCAAAAATAGTGACAAAGAAGGTAGAGAAACACTTCCAAACCAAAGTACACAGGATAGCAGGGCTGAAGATTACGCATGAGGTTGTTAACTTGTGTGGTACTTGGCAAAGTAGCCCAATTCTAATCACACAGGTACATTCAACACACAGCTGTTGGGGAGCTGACTGCAACAGAACTCAGTTCAAGGCAGAAAAATGTAGAGTGCGTGTAAGCTTACCCAAGCTAATAAAAGGTATAAAGACTAAGAGAAGTCAGGGCAGTAAGTGGACAGGCCAAGTAAATAAAATCAAGCTTAGATTCACCTGTTACCCTGCAGGATTAGGAGAGATTTGTAGGATGCATGTGCTGTGGGCAGAAAGCAAGAGCAGAGAATATAGACAAACATGCCTCAGTCTGCCCAGTACACAAAAATAGAGTGTCCGTTTAGAAGCACCACCATGAAAACTCATCCGTTTTCCATAACATCAACTATTCATTCACACACTAAAAGCATAACAGAAAATCTAGTATCAGTATATTCTGACAATCCAGAGCCTAGGTAAATTTTTATATCTTTCACTTCAAAGTGAATCTTGCAGTCTCAGTGCAGCTTTTCTTTTGATGGTCACATGTTATCTGTGATTTATTTCCTAATCCTGTTTTCTGCTTTTCTAATGGTGAGCTAGTTAGTAACTAAACAACCAAAGATTCGGCTACATCCTATGGCTGACAAAGACAGCTCATTACTTATTTTCAAAATACATTTTCTTTGTGAGAAAGCAATGAAAAAGAGAATGCTATTTTGTATTTTTTGTGTTTATAGCAAACTCCCAAAGTATACTGACTTTTAGTTGTGTTTGCAGTCATACTGCATAATGAATTTCTTATTTTTTATATAAATGTGGAAAAGCCTTCCTCTTTAGAATAAACTGAGAGGAATATTTATACCTTAATCAGAGGTGAATGAAGTAAAAGTTATAAAATGGCAGGAAATGAAGTGACATCATACATACTAATTTCAGTGTAAAATGACTAAGCCTCAGTCAGTCTCATGGATATCTTGTTCCTGCCCTACCATGATGGTGAACATTATTCATCCACGTTACATTTCATTACATTTTTCCTCCAGTGCTTTAATTTACTGCATGAAAAACGTGGTATCAATGCAACATGGGCTGTAAATATAGCTCCCAACCACATCATCAGTGACATCAGTCACACATGTGGAGCAGTAGAACACTTGCCTAATATTTTTACAGGAACCTGGCAGCAACATGGAAAGCCCTTGGAGATATTGGGCTGTCTCATAGTATGCGTGTCATGACAGTGGAGATGTAAACATCTTATTTTTCTTTGCTGTTGACTGTGGAAGTCCAGTTTGATCTGGATTAATGCCAGGCTGTCATTGCAAAAAATTATACCTTAGTAAATCCATGTTTTCCCAGCATAACATACAGACAATTGCTATCGTACTGTACATTAACCTCTTTATTATTATTTGTCTGAAGTCCCCTTAGCCTATGGCCTTTACTTAAAAAACCAACCAAACAAACTTTTCTGTCTTTTGAGTTTTTTTCGACCTACAGATGTAGGATTTGAAATGACATAATAAAAAGCCATTCATTTGGTATTATTAAAGAATCTGGGAAAAGAGATCATTTTTATATTACATCCGTTCTTGAGCTCATTTTTTCTCTAGCACAATTGTAGCTAGTGTAGATAGAATAAAAATTACTATTCCCAAATCATTTACAACAAAGTTCAAGTTTTCTTGCGAAAAATACTGTTACCTGGAAGCTATGAAACACTACGAACAAATGGAGCCTTCTTCAGTCATCAATTGCCTCAGAGAGGAAGATCCATTTTAATTTGACTGGAGTGATTTTTGACTACATAATTACCACCTGGTAATTACCACCTCTAGCATGATTTTGCTATACAGTTCTTAAAAATGTCAGTGCATCGCTTATCTAATTCTATGCATGTTATAAAACTTTCCTTCGGATTCACAATAGCAAGCCAGAGTTAATAGTAGATACCGAGCCTATACAAGAGTTGAAGGCAGGGAAGAGGTGGCAAGCAAGCTCATCTTTTTTTCTCAGCACAGACCTGAATTAAAATGTCATCACTAGTTCATTGCGCTAGGTTTTATTTACCACCTGGCAGCCTTAGAATCCATCCCCCTTCTTGTTTAAAGCACTTAAACATTGCTAATCATTTTGCTTAAAATTATTCCGTTTTACTGAGGATACACAATGACCAGCTTTTATTAGATTATGAACCTCTTGAAATTGGTCAGTTAAGGTGTGACCACCCTAAACCACACAGGCCCTTTTGAAACTGTGATATTTGCTCAAATGACAGCAGATTGTTGTGCAGTGCTTTAGCAACAAGGTGTGAGTGACTGTGGGTGCAGCTAAGCTCTCATTGAGATGTTCCACTGTAATAGTTCACGAAGACACAATTTCTTACCCCACAGCTGTTCTCAGGTGTAGCAAGAGATATTTGAGAAGAAAGATAAATCTCATTATGTGAAATGAAGTTACTTAGTAACTGGAGCTCTTTTAAAATATTACCTGGAGACATGCATCCTAAAGAAGTCTCACATGTATCCTTGCAAACCTGAAACATTAGTGGGAATTAGAGTCCCAGTCCCAACAGACATAAGGCATTGCAAGAACCACAGCCATGAAAAGTACACCTAGCTCAGAGCCTGACAACTTGTCTGGATTCAAAAGCTCAGAGCCTGGCCTGATGTAAAGCTGCCCTGCAGCACTGTAGAAGATGCTCTCAGACATGGTTCACTCAACAGGAGCAAGTAATGCTCATAATGACATTAAAATGGTGGCTGAAACCTGGTGCCATAATGCCCTTGACAGCACCAGGTGGGGTGATGTTCACATTGAGCTGTCTCACTGCAGAGCTCAGCAGGTGACCTGGTTCTGCTGGGAAGTATGAACCCTGCTTCATCAGGGCAACTGTCACAGCAACGTGGGAAACAGAGCTGAGAGGAGCTTGCAAGGTCGCCCAGCCTCTCCTCCACCCTCTATGTTAGGAGACTGAAGCTATACATGACACAAGCCACTTTAACCCACCCTGGAAAGCTTCCAGGAGAGATGACACAGCCCCCTGCTCTCTTTCCAGGCAGTCTCCTCCAGTGTCTCACTCTCCTCACAAAGTTTTCCTCAGTGTCCAAAACTCCTTTGCTGTGGGTTAAGATCTCTTCTCCTTCGTCTACTTGCTGTGAACAGAGAGAAGAGATTATCCCTTCCCACCACCTTTGGCGTGACATACCTGAAGGGACAAATGCGCACCCTCTCAGCCTTTTCTGTGCTGGACTGAGCACCAACAGCTTCTTGGCCATGCTCTTGCACACCTTGTTTTCCAGGTCATGACTGCTCTTGCTGCATTCTCCCCAAATTTCTTTCCCTAGCTCTTCTCCACCTCCTCCTAGAAGTGTACTGCCCCAAACTCAGAAAAATACTGGAGCTGAGATCTTCCTTGTGCCAGGAACAGAAGGAGGATTTCTCCAGGTATATTCCAGACAGCTATCTTCCTCCTACAGCCCAGTATGTTCCCAGTTTTGCAGCAATACAACATTATTGGCTCATATTCAATTCTTGTATACTGTAACTCCCCCACCCCCAGATCTTTTTATAGAAAACACATACTTCTTTTCTCCCCATCCTCCACAACTGTAGTTGATTTTTTTGCTTAAATGTGGACAGTCCAACTGAATAGCATTCCTTTTTTTTCCAGACCATTTTTCCAGCTTATCATGCTCATTCTGAGTTTGACTCCCACCCTTCAACATATCTGCAG
The DNA here is from genome assembly GCF_036013445.1 of Caloenas nicobarica. Taxonomy (NCBI): domain Eukaryota; kingdom Metazoa; phylum Chordata; class Aves; order Columbiformes; family Columbidae; genus Caloenas; species Caloenas nicobarica. Next base: position 44,210,567 of record NC_088245.1, read on the forward strand.
TATATCTGACAGGCCTGTGTCGTGTAAATGTATTCCAAGTATATAATATTCTGTCACCCCAGTTTCTAAAAAATTATTGTGTAGTATCAAATACCAGGCAACCTCCCTAAAAAGTCCTGTACTACACAGGCTTTCAGGGTAACAGGTTTAATATCTATTCTGTACCTGTTTTTTTCAGAACGAAGTTCTGAAAGTTCCTTGCAAGTGTTTTATGAGTATCAGGCTTCAGTAGTTTGCAAATGAGAGTGTCATGAAAGACTTTGTCAAAAACCATTACTGAAGCCAAGAAATTTGTCAACTACTATTTCTCTCATATCCAGAAAATGTGTTACTCTGTCACAGGAGAAAATCAGATGGCTTTCACACAGTTTCTTCTTGACATTATCTGATGACTGCTGCTCATCTCCTTGTTATCTTTTAAATATGTATCAAAAGCTTACTTGCTCAGTAACTAGGGGTTTTTTTTTCAGGGATTAATGCTAAACTAACTAGTTAACAATTTCCTGGCTCCCGTTTTTTTTCCTCCATAAAGGTGATTTTTTTTTTGTCCTTTTCTTTTTCTATTAAAACAGTCCTGTCTTGATGGACCGTAGTTCCTCTTTAATGCATTAAGGTCAATTTGCCTCCTCTGCCTACACTGTAAGACAGACAAGCCACCTTGCAAGTATTGTGCTCACCCTCTTCTCACCCTAAATGGTCTTTTTAAGCCAGACTCTCCTCTTTCTGTTCTTTCTGCCATTGAAAATGTCACCCTCCTAGTTGCTTAAAATGTAAGCCCTTTCTACTATGACTCTGCACTGGAAGGCTGCTTGGTTGAAACATCTAAAAAGGCAACAGGCAGCTTTTAGATGGGGCTGGCAGAGCTGATGGGGTGAGTTTTGCCCATTTGCTGCTGTGGCTGCACATACCCAGAGGTTCCATTATCATGAAATTTTAGCCTGGCTTAGAAGTGCTTTGCTCAGAGGTGTCTTTACTTAATCTAGATTTAAGTCCTAGCCATAGCCCTTACCCCAGGAGTGCCAGAACATTGAGATTCTGGAATTTTACATGTCAGGTGTCAGGAAAAGAGATGTATGGTTTCCTCTGAATATGCCATTTGCCCTCCAATGTAACCTTTTCATATGAATGCCTGAGTTTGGCAAGTAGGGGGGACAAAGTGGGCTTAAAAATTATCTTTGTTCCGCTTGAAAACACAGTACCACTCCAATGCTGAATTGAAAAAAAACAACACTGAAGGGCATCACTCCAGTTAAAACACAGCACTGCCATCTCCTCAAATATTTTCCATTTGTTTCATGAGTTCATGCTGAACTTGACTCAAATTTGCAAATCATTTAAATCAGCCTGAAATTACATATGTTAACATTCATTTTGGGGCAAATAAACTCTGAAATGTTTGCTTTGTGTCTCTATTTTCTGTCTCAAAGCACAATTTTATCATTTTTTCTTTGCCTATGAATTAATTCTGATTTTTGTAAGGTTTTATATCTTAGCAAAACACGGATACTTTTTTGTCAAAACAGCAAGGACATACAACCCTGTCAAAAAGAATTTGCTGCAAAACAGATATGCTACAAAGTAAAGATTTGCAGAAGCTTCACAAGATAACTATTATTAAGATTTTATTAATATTAGCAAGTAACGTTTCTATAATGGTATATAAAATAAGAAACACTTTAGCAGAAACTTTAAAGAGGTAAAAACATCAGGCAAAAAATCTGAGGGATTTTTTGTAGTCTACCCTTTTCCTTTGCACTCATTTTGTTGCTGCTGCTGCTCAGATGCCAGATAACAGAAAGCCCAACTTCTCACAGATGTGCAGATGACTTTTACCCAGAGAAACAGCTGTTCAGTGCCATCTCTTATACTTACTCATCTGAAGCTTTTTCCACCAAAATTTCAGGGCACCAAGCTAGTACTGTTCAATTGGTGCTAACAGAACAGATAGCAGCTGTAAGAGACACATTTTTGTTTGTTTATTTGTTTTTTCTTAATATAAAAAATATGGGGCTTAAGTGACTACACAGGAGTGAGAGAGGTAAGTAGGGAAACATCAAGGTTATCAGTAGAGAATGCAAAGCACTAATCCCAGGTTTGACCTGAATTTTCCTAGTATATGTTGCATTACCTCAGACGATTTGCATTAATCTTTTTCATCAGACATTTTATTTCTGTTGTCTGAAACTGCCTGGTTTTGCACAGCTTCTCTCCCAAGCCATTTTCATCCTGATTACATCATATTAACTTAAAATTATACAAATACATTTCCAAAGAGTCAATGTTCTTTCCTATTTATTTATTTTACCTCTCACTGACTAAACTAGATTCTGCTCACCTTCTCCAATGTTATATATAACCTTATATTTATTTACAGCCAAGCTGCCTGAAGGAATAAATTCTTGTTCCTCTTGGGAAAATATACATGCACTCTGCAGCACACAACCCATTTAACTGAAAAAAAGAAAGACTACTATAATTACAAGTTTTCAGGACTGTGCAAAAAAAAAAAAAACGTAAACGTTCTGCTCAGGTATTTACAATGAATGATTTAATTAGGGCTGGATATTTCTGAAATACCTCCCTAGGGCAGCTTGTAGGAGAACAAGCTCTTTTGTGTAAATTCATGAACAAAATACAGAAAATATTCTCACAAAGTAAGGAGTAGACTTCGGCAATACTCAGCTCTGTTGTCAAAGATCTTCATTAATGGATTTCAGTCTGACCAGTTTATTATGAACCTTAAATGCCTGATATTGATCATTAAACTGGAATGTCACAGTATGGTAGATAAGGGGAGCAAAATGGAAAGTGAATGGGGAAAAAGAATGAGTGAGATTAGATGATGCACTTGCTAGACAGAAAGGGAAACACAGATACACTTTAACAGCAATACAATTGCTGTTGTGATGGACTAAGAATATAGCATTGAGTCACATTCACATTTATTCCAAAAAAAAAAGAAAGAGATAAAATGATCGATCAGGATTATATATACTGTACCAGAAAACTGGGAGTGTCTGAGAGAGGATGTTATTTTTCAACATCTACACCTGCACAAAGAAATAGTAAGAAATCTGGTCCCTTAAGGCATGGAGAGAAAGTATTTGCAGAAGTTCTTGAATTTTCAATACTAGTTTTAATGACCAGAGGAAAAAATGAAAGGAGTAGCTAGCTGGTAGAGGGTGTAAGAGAGACATCAACAGTGCCAGCTTTCCCTGGGTTTTCCCCTGGATAACCTGTGGCTTTTCCCAGCAAGCCCCGTTCTACCTTGTCACATGGTGCTACACCTCAGGAAGCCCTGACAGCAAAAACAGTGGAAGTAACAAGGTAAGTCCCTGCTGCTGGAATTAGGGGAGCAGAAGACAACGTACTAATTAAACTCTCTCCCTTTCCACTGTGTTTCAGCCCATTTCATGTCATCGGCTTTTGTTTTGCTATGGAGTAGAGGTAAAAGGGAGTTCTGCTGAATTATGGTGCTAGTGTTTTATGTCCAAAAAAATAAATATATTCATGTTCTAAATAAATAAAGATATTTCTGTTTCCAGTTTATTCAAATTACCACTGGTTTTCCATGGTCCTGTAACAAATACATGACCACCTCACAGCATAAAGTAGGGTCACTTGGGCTTCAAAAATACTGTACTGAAAAAAAAATAAGCAGTATCAAAATCTAAGAATTTCTACTGTGTTAAGAAAAACCTCTCTCTTCCAGCAGTTGCTGCTAAGTTACTCATAGTAACATCGTTTTAAGCACCTCCAAGATTACTATCTAGATGCCTCTCCAGTCGTGTGAATTTTTGCATGGGGAAGGTATTACAACCAGTATTAAAAATAGCACAAGTATCCTTAGTGCTTATTTGTAGCTTGCCTGCAATTTTTACCTCATCTCTTTCTTTCTTTATCCCAATTTTCTGTTATTTTTTTTTTCTGCATACAGCAGCCAGATAAAGTAAACTGCTATAAGACCACAGGGGTTGAAAAGGCATTTTGGAAAAGTACAGCAAATAAATTCACAGGGAAATCAAAACACAGGGGGAGGTGAGGACCACCTCCCACCTGCTTTGTCAGACCCATGCCATGACCCCATGGACAAGAACTGCACACCTGAAGCAGGTGGGCTTTACAGCCAGGTGAGCTGTGTGCTGGTACCACAGTCACAGTCCACGGGAGCAGCAGCTGCTCAGCCCAGCCCCAGGTTGGGTGCATTGCCCTCCTTTCTGGGGGTAACAGCAAACAGCCTCGTGGCAGCTTCCACCAGTGAGACCAGCAACTACCTAACTCACAGTCCACCGCTGAACAGCGGCTGCCACAGTCGGACACTGACAGTCACTGCCTGAAAATAATTTTGGTGCTAAGGTACAAGAGACAAGACTTTCAGAGAGCAGTCCTAGGATAATTTTCTATAGAGGGCTAAGGAAATATCCTCTCCCATGCTGTGCCAGCTACTACTGCTTTTGTGTCCAGTTCTTGGAGATCAGTCTTGAGCGTCATGTCAGCTCTCTTGAGCGTGGGTGACCAAGGACAAAGTACATAATGTATTTTTGGTACTAAAAGCAACAGGCATTTTCCAGCTTGCCTAGGCCTGCAATATCTCACAGCAGGAACAGCCCAACATAGAAGACATAGTGTCTTTTTATTTTTTCCTTCTTAATTTACAATTTGCTTAGGTGAGTAACCTCAGCACATCCAAACCTCATTACTATAAGCAAACAGCTCAGACACAAATCTGCCACACCAATCCCTGAAACTGACAGCAAAGTTGCGAAGCAAACAAAAAAATACTTCCATAAGGATTCCTAGTCTAGGAGAGGAGTTCATACTGCATTTTTCCATACATGCTGCAAACCAGACAGTAAGTATCTAAACCTGTTCCTCACAACGGCCACACTATTTGCATTGGAGACAATGAACTCTTTCCATTAAGGCCTCTATGACCCTCTAGTTTGATGGACTTTCCATACTTTCAGAAGTCAAATTTTTCTTAGAAGCTGATTCTCAGCTTTAAATCTACAAAACTGGTGATGCTCCAGGTAACCTGCTCCAGCAAATTAACTCCCCACAGGAGTGTTGCCTTCACACCCCGAGCAGGGCGGACTGAGGCTCACAGCAAAACAGGCACCTCAACAAAAAGTGGAAACCCAGAACATCCCTTCACGGCCCCACGCAGTGAGGTTCTGGGTGCTGTCATCCCATCTTGCAAACTCATAAACATATGAGTAATCTTGGCTAGCACAAAAGCAGAGGAAATATCCGCATGAATAGGGAATTGTAAGCTAAAGTCCGTTACCAGAGTACACAGCTGGTAACAAAACCCAGTCATCTAATTTTTTTTTTACTTTTTCATAGACTCAGTTTATTTCTTTGAATCACTTATCTTTTGAGACTAATTAAATAATAAAAATGTTCTGTTTGTAAAATTGCAGCATGTTACCCTCACACAATGCAAAGAACCAGACGGGCATTTGTTTGGCTCCTGAAGACTCTGCGGTGGGTGGTTGCTGCGTTGTTCTCACTTAAAAATCTCTTAACTGCAGGGTACAGTTTTTTCAGCCCCGATTTGCCAAGATCACTGTTTTCAGACTGCAAGGCTCGATCTTTGAAATGCCCACGGTACAGAGCTAACTGCTCTTTTGCAGAAGTCTGTGGACACCTCTAAGTGCTTGGCTCTTTTGAGAATCAGATAATGTACTTAATCTCCAAAGATACAGACCTGGGAGGTCTGCTTTTCTAAAATACTAGCTAAATCAAATAAAGACTACTCTGCTGTTTTCAAAGGTGCTTATAAACATTTATCCACTTATTCTTCAATTTCTAGTTTTCATAGTGCTAAAATACTTACCAGTGCATTGACAGAAAAATGCAATGGTGCAATGCTGCCACTTGTGCTAGAAGTGCTAAAGAAAATGAACACTTTCAAATCACTATTTGGCATCTGGTATTTGTTGACCAGAATGTCATACAACATTCTTACTCCTGAGGAAATACGGGCGTACTTCACTGACAACAGATGTGAAGTGGCAAGTGCACGTAAGAAAATATGAATAGGCAAGATAATCTTGCGGGGTTTCTAATAACTTATGTTAACTACATTTTTAAAAAGATAACACAGAATTATTGCAACCTCATGAAATGATGCCACAGAAAGACATACTGCTTGTTCTTAGCATTAATCTGTCTTAAACAGGTATATGGCTCAGCCCCGTAGAATTTGAATGTCTCAAAGTTTTTCATGGGTTTATCCTCATTAAAAAAACCAAAACAAAACCAAAACAACACAAACAAATGAAACAACAACAACAACAACAAAACAGGCAGAAAAGTTACTGGCCTTATCCTAGTAGATACACAGCCTCTGTGATACTCCCGTGGTCACACTAGAACGCTATGGGCAGTCCAGAACAACAGCTACTGTAAAGATCTGTCCACTCAGCTTCCTTAAATTTATCACTTTCAACCTATAGATCTAGCAGAATGAAAAGGAGAATATTCAGAAAAGTTAAAAAGTTCAAGCCTGTGTGATGCTAATGGCTGGTCTACCACAAGAGTCAGATTTGCAGGCTCACCAACCTAATTAAAGCAGCTCTTGACTCTCAGTGTGCAGCCTCAGTTGTAGCATTATCAAAATGCTAATATACCAGTACACTTGATTTATCTAGAAATAATTAGTTAATTCTCTGGAATTAACTAAATTAATTTATTCCGGACCAGAATGCACAGGTACACATGTGTTTGAATGTCTGTGTGTGCACGACTCTACTTGCATTTCAGATGTTACCCTTTAAGAACTGTCCTATATTTAACAATTTTCTTTACCTGACACCAGTATATTTCCTGAGAAGCTATGTGCTTTGTTTGAGACCCCTCTGCATGTCAGAGTCACAGCTGATGTCAGGACTGGCAGCAGTTTGCAAGTTTGCAAAGAAGTTGTCCATCCATGCATGTTTGGACTGCATTCCTTCTGCTTCTTCTGACCTTCCAGTCACTGCTGGACACAGATGTAGTTTGAAGGATGAATATCAGGGACAGAATTGCCATGTGATGTTAATGAGTTTGGTACATGAAGGTGTGTTTGACAATTCCTTCACTGCCATCACTGACCATTTAAACTAACTGTGAATTAGACCCACAAACACTTTCAGTACTGATAGACCATGCAGTGGACCTAGGAAATGTTAGACACCACTCCTGAAACAGGAAGAAAAAAAAAAAAAAAAAAAAGGCACAAAATATAGGCTTAGATAAGAGTGTAAATGCGAAGTAAAAGACTGACATCAAATCCGATAGGATCACTGCTTCCACATTTTGCTCATGCGTATAACTGCCTGGATCTCCACTGACATTTAGATTGGGAACAGATTAAAACCTAGATTCATTCACTTCGGGTACCCCTGGCATCTACCTTATGTGATCATTACCTCATCAGTCTGCAGCTACACTCTGCAAGATAAGCACCACCTTGTGGTTTTGTTTTTTTGGGGGAGTTTGTTTGGGTTTTTTTGTTAATGAAGTTCTTATTTCAGAAAGCAAACTCAAGAAAAGAAATCTCCAATTCATTTTTCTGGGCTCCAGTTCAGAAAACGGGAACATAAGGAGGATGCCTATCTTATTCGCTTTTTGTTTCCTTTGGATGTTTCCCCTCTATTTGACAACACATTAGGAATTAAGATCTTGAAATAAGAGAAAAAAAGAAGAGAAAAGACACCTTATGTATTGCTCAATATTTTGCCTATGTTCTGCAGCTAGTAGCTCTTCAGGAGTAGTAAATTAGCCTGCAGCACTGATTTTTCCCTAGACACCCCTATTACTTTGAATCTGCATCCTTATCTTGTATATTATGTATGCCTGTGCGTCACTCTGCCTGAATTAGACTACAAGTTCCTTGCAGCAGAATACCTTATTCTGTTCACAGCACCACATTCAGTTTTGATATTCAAATAATAAAGTGACACAGGAAACATAATGCTAAGAAAAATCAACCAAAATATGCTTAATGCAAGATTGACTACAGGTCTAACAGCTACTAGACAAAAATCGATAGGCAGCACAGCTTAAATGTTCACAGCTGAAGACTCACAAAAGTAGCCCCACAGACTTCAGATGATAATTTCTTTTCATAAACGTGCATCGTGGGAGCTCTTCTACTGAGAGAGAACAGCTCCTCCTAAAATAACTCCCTGCATGGAAACGCTTATTCTGAGATCCTAGGCAATAATTCCTGTCTCCTCCTTTTTCTAGCTCTCTGCAAGGCTGGTGGGGTGCAAGGGGCCACGTTCCACCTCGAGGTTGGGCTTTCAGAGGGGAAGGGATCCCCCATGTATCTCACCGAGGGGTGTGAGGTGGCGGAAGGCATACCATGTTCAGCTCAGTACATGGCAGCAGGAAGAAAAAGTCCCAGGACACTTCAGAACTGCATGCAGAAATCTTGGAGAAGCATCAGGAGGAGAAAGAAACCTGCTTTCTCCTGCACTCATAGCAAAGACTCCAGAAAAAAAGTTCTGCCAGCTGAGGCAAACACAGGACAATCCATATGAGCCATCCTCTGTGATTTGTTCTCCTTTTCCCATCTTGATTCTTACATTTCTGGTGACACTAAGAACGGCTGCTTAAAGCAACTGTGATCAATAAGGGGGTTTTGTCTCATTTTAAATCCATTACACTGACAACCTGCAGGACTCATTGAGAAACAAGCACCAGCAGCATGAACGGATTTCTACATTCACTGGATCACTTCAAAGTATTAGTAATTTTGCAAGTTCTGACAATGTCACATGGTAAAATAGACCTTGTCCTTCAGAGGAATAAACTAATCACCAGAAAGGGTTAAAAAAAGTCCTTATTTTCTCAAATATCACCATAGTATGGCGTTAATCAGATGTATCCTAAGAAAGCTTCATTGTCCTCTACAGCATTAAGAGCAGTTCATTGCCAAACACAATGTAGTAGATGAAGAAAGGGTTGCTCTAGCACTTTCTGCTCCACATTGTGATCATCCATAGATTTGCCTAATCTGCTCTACTGATTTAGTAATCTCAGGTTTTCCATCAGGACCTTGTTTTTTGGGGGTAAGGAGACATTCTGCTGTATATTAAATTGGCATTGCCTCAAGCAGTGCCTGGAATTACCGAAGATAAGTGGGATTAGAGGAAGGAAACAATCTTTTCTGTCTATTCAGTAGTTTTATCCTATTTGCACTGCACAGCCCTCTGTGTATGGTTTGCTTCCCAGTGGTGCTGACTCCTTTTTGCGCTATCTGTTCTATACGAATCCTGCTTTGTGATCTTGAGAGTCCTGCCTTCCCAGCACAGCTGCTGCTGTCCTGGATAGGATACAGCTGGATGCAGCCCTTTTATGTAGCAAAATGAGTTTTTTAATTTATGCCTGTGTCAAATTTTGATGCATGCTGCAATACTTACGCAGCAAGCACAAGTTTTATTATAGGGAAGTGATTCCTTGCATCTCACCACGCATAGAGGAGTCAGAAAGGGAATTAGGTGGGAGGATGCATCCTCATCTCCCAGCAGTGTATCAGACAGGCAGGTTTCCTGCTCTCTCTCCACTTGCTCCTGTGGTTCCCCTGCTGGGATCTGAGTAGAGCATAGGGATGAGAGAAGGTGCTATGTCAGCTGCCAGGAGATACAGCAGTTGTTTCAATGACAGCAGTGCTTTCAAAATGGAGAGCAGAGCTTAATCAGCAAATAGCTAGTGACCTGGAAAGATAGGTAATTTAGTGCTTGGCTGCAAGATGAACACTTGATTGAAGCTTTATCAAGTACTTGCAGAACTTGCTCCCAGAGCTTACAAACAGGACCAAATACTCCACGAAGCAAAAGGGACTGTTGTTATCTTATACCATCCAAACTAGTTGCTTTGAATTTCTGAACAGCCAAACAATCCAGATGGAAATAGATGGGGCTTCCTCATACTTTGCTGCTGCCTCCCTCCTATCGGCAATTTCCAGTGCCAAAGCTGTCACAGATTAAGCACTGCAGCATAAGCACTGATGCTCAAATTCATTTGGTCTAGTCTAGAGACATGCCAATGTTCAAGCAACTCTTGAGTTTTTGGGTTAGACCACACGGGTACTAAACATGACTGAAGCAGGTTTAAAACCACTAGGAAGGTGACTTTGGCCTTGGCCAGGCTATGATGCACAGCCAAACAGCAAAAAAGAAAAGTCCAAAAACCAGTTGACATGTACCCATAAATGCTAACTAATCTGTTAGGTCTACTCATTTGCATGAACTGGCTTAGAAAACTGGTCTTTACACCATGGATGCTTTCATAGGTACTACTGTAATGTATCCAACTATCTTTGCCTCTAGGGCAATACATTAAAACATCCAAACCAGCAAAAGTAACCAAGGAGGATAAAAATCACAGATCATTTTTCCTGGAGATTCACAACCGTGTTTTGCTACAGTTAAATATGAATAAAAAATCTAAAGCTTAACTGAGTCCATTTCTCCTTATTTTACTGCCCGTAACTCACTTTCCTTGCTGCCCTGTCAATGTTTGCCACATGAGGAACCGTTTCCCAGGGGAGCAGCCTTGATTCAATATTTTGCCAGTGTTTCCTTGCTGATCAGCAAGGCTTCAGAAATATGAATGCAATAATCACCAACTCCCATCCAAAACTGAAACATAAGCTTATCATATGTGTTATACTCAAGTAGAGGCTGGAAATGTGCTCCTTTGTTTTGCTCACCCTCTTAAGCACATAAAGAGAAGTCAGATAGCAGCTAACTGCACCACGTTCCAAGTGAGTTTATTTTTTTGTATGTGCACACTGATAAGAGCCATGATGTTAATTTTAATTGACTTTGGGAATGAATAGGAAATGTTTTGGATCAGCCTCTAGGGTAGCAGCACTCCTCTGTGGAATAAACCTCTGTCCTCAGTGCTGTCAACAGAAATGCCAGGCTTTGCAGTGGCCCTGACCAAACCAAGCGTAAATCCGCAGTGTCAGTTCTTTCCCCTCTGCAACATCTGAAAAGTACAAGCAGGACATAACTTGGTCCTAGCTGCCAAGCGGAGATCAGCGGCAATGGAGGGAAACGCTCAGCGGGCAGCGAGCGCTCTGCTCTGCACGGACTGGGCAGAGGCAATGGGTTACAGCAATCATAGAATAATAGAATCATAGAATGTCCTGGGTTGGAAGGGACCCACAAGGATCACTGAGTCCATCTCCTGTCCCTGCATACGACAACCCCACAGTTCACACCATGTGTCTGAGGGCCTTGTCCAGTCTCTTCTTGAACACTGTCAGGCCTGGGGCTGTGACACCTCCCTGGGGAGCCTGTTCCAGTGCTCCACCACCCTCTGGGGGAAGAACCTTTTCCTAATGTCCAACCTAAACCTCCCTTGGCACACCTTCCTGCGATTCCCTCGAGTTCTGTCTTTGGTCGCTAAAGAGAAGAGTTTGACACCTACCCTTCCTCCTCTTCCCCTTGTGAGGAAGCTGCAGCCGCCATGAGGTCTCCCCTCAGTCTCCTCCAGGCTGAACAAACCAAGTGACTTTAGCTGCTCCTCATACAGCTTCCTCTCCAAACCCTTCACCAACTTTGTAGCTCTCTTCTGGACACTCTCCAGTAGCTTAATATCTTCTTAACCTGTGGCTCCCAGAACTGCACCCAGTGCTCCAGGTGAGGCCGCACCAGTGCAGAGCAGAGCGGGACAACCACCTCCCTCGAGTGGCCGGCAATCCATGTCTGCAGTTCGCTGGTGCTGATGAAGCAGAGGCACCTGCTCAGTTGTGTATCAGGATGGGGCAGTGCAAGAACTGGGAACTGCTGGTCCTACTGGTTTTGCCCTCTTTCCAAGCAAAAAATGAAACTTGAGAAAATCTGGAACAATACTTTAAATATTTCTCCTATTTCTCTTCACATTTTAGCAATAGGCTTCAGCTGTAAAAGACGCCTTGCTTGCTCATGCCCATGGATATATTTTTCAAAATATAACAATATGATAAAGACAGAGCCTTCAATATCTTCCTCAGTAAGACTAATGTAGTAATGGAGATCTCAGCAACAACATGGACATTAACAACACCTGATTTGGAGTGAATTTGGCAGAACAGCTCAGACATTAAGCCGAAAGTCGAAGCAAAACTTCATTCTTCTGGAGGTCCATTAGTTTTAAGACATCATGGAAATCTTATGGCCTTTCCTCACGGTTCTCTCAAATGTGTATTGTAGCAATAGAAGAGACACTGCCCTCCAGCTCTTCTGAAATTTTTGCTACTGTTGCAAAAAACACAGTCAATTTAGTTTACTGCACTGGATTAGAGATAAACCCACTGATCTGAAGAAGTGACCTTCAATTTCTCTTTATCAGGAGCTCAGTAAGTTCTTGGATGTCATTGGTTTGACAGCACTGCAGAGCATTTCTCTTAACTGACTTGCAAACATAAGTAAAAATGCACTGAAAATGAGGTGATAAACTCCAGTTTAGAATCAAGGATTGTGCTCGGCACAGCATACTGTGCTGAATCTGCACACTGCATATTGCTTCATCACCAATGACCTGCTTCAAACTCTCACTCCCATACGCCACTGCAGATACTGAATTCTGATCAGGTAAACTTATTACAGATAACCATGCCTGGAGTCAGGTAATTAAATTAAGCAAACTTGTGCTCTTTTCACCTCAATTTAGAACCAAAGTACATTTCAATAGAAATTCACAACTTCAAACGTACGCATTTGTCATCTGTTTCCAAACTTTGGCTAATCCATTTTTCAAACCTCTCCCACAAGACAAACTTTGTTTTACACACAAGGGAGAAGACATGAAGGGCTGCCTATGCAGTCATCAATGCAGCATTATTGATGGACCTTCCCAAGACGAACAGAAAAAGCTGTATCTTGCCTGTATGTACTGCTGGTTCCTGTGTGGATCTGGTGCAGTTACAGCAATGGCTGTAAATGAGCCTGAGCAGCAAAGCAGTAGGCAAGGCCCAAGTGATTTGACCAAAACTCAAACTGCAAAATATTGGCATAATCAGAAAGGAGGTGCCCACCCTTCAGATATACTATGCTGAGATCAGTCCACTACCTCGTTTTCTCTTTCTTTCTAGAATGAATATTTAAAATAAAAGAGCGGTTAAATAATTAAGAAAAACCACAGTGATTCACTGCAGTTCAAAGCACTCATCTTATTGTAACAGGAAATCAACTTAAATAAATCTACCAACAATGCATTTGGCTGAAAATATTTTCTTTCTATTAAAGTAGCCCAAGAAAACCCATACTTAAAAATTCAGGATCTTCCTGTGTCTTCAGAAACACGAGGATGGTTTTGTCACCATCCTGTTACTGACACCGTTTCATGCTGTTTGATATAACTGTGGTATTAATGAAGAAGTTTTGTCTGAGTTAATTATGAAGTCTACAGACCCACAGTAATGTACGCTGTCTCTATATTCACTTTCCCCGGCTATTAGAACCCAAATAAATGAACAGGACAGACCTCTGCCTAGCCCGTGCTTTTCCCCCCAGTGTCCCTACAGCTTCTCTTGGTTTGGGTTTCAAGAGCAGGGTAAGGATTCTGGTTGGTTTGTACTGCAATTATTCAGAACCAAACAGATATTACAAACTCTATTGAAAGTGATTCATATTAGTTTCTTGCTATGCTTAAGGCTGGATTCCTGAACAAGAGACTACTTACTGTACTTGTCGGTGGGTTCCACTGATGGGCCTCCTTGATTGTTGCATATATCCATCCTAGTGGGTATTGGATTTCCCTCTAAAATCCTACATATGTAGACACATCTCACATGGAGTTTCATTACACAGTTCAAAAACTCTTTCACCACTACCTATATAACTTGCCTAAATGTCAATATTTTATTTTCTTTTTCTTTGGAGAGCGGCAAGCCAGCATCACATCCTTTGGAATTTTATTTAAATATGATCATCCCAAACTATTTCTTGTAGTTAAAAAAAAAGCTTTTTTTTTTTAATCAGAAGGGCTCTGTGAAATGCTAGAGAGCTAAAAACCACCTAATCTAGATTTACAAGAGCATTCACTACGATGATTTCTTAGATCCTTTGTCTTGAAATTACCACTTGTATTTTACATTTCTTACATTATATTGTTATGATTATAGTAAGGTCATGGTGTGGGAACTGTGGTATTTTTAAAAACTGCATAATTGTCTTCCACTTTTCTCCCTTTTGTATTTCGCTCACTGCATAAGCAGAGGTATTAAAACATATAACTCCTCTCCAGATACTTTGAGCTGTTTATGGAAAGAAAACGTTTTTTATTGATGCTCTTAATCACAAGTTTTTACTGTCAGGTTTGCCCCTACATATTTATTTTCACAACTGACAGTATAAAAATGAAAACATTAAATAAAGTGAGAGATACCATCCAAACCTTGTTTTGGAAAATGTTGAAAAATTGAAGTGGGGGAGGAAAAAATAAAAACAGCTTAGCATCCTCATGATACTACTTAAATTCGGTTCAGATTAATTCTACACAGGTTTAAGGCTGGTTTACACAGGATTGAATCAGCATTGAGCCTGCCCAGTTTGAATGGCACTTTTACTTGTGCTAAGGTAGCTTCACCTGTGCGTTATCAACAAATGTCAGGACTTTCTCACCTAAGCATGGTTGGCATCAGTAGCTCTAGAGATGGACACCTTTCTCCTCAGTTTCATGCCATTATAGAATCATTTGTTTGCAATTGCCTAAACACTATCGTCCTTATAAGGGCCTCTCAGAGACTCCACTGTTACAAACCAGCTGTCCCTGGCCACTCACAGATTTAATCATGGCAAGAAACACTCCCCACTTCAATCCTGAAATAGGCATTGCCCCACGTTAATCTCCTGGAAACTGTAACACAACTACAGGAATTCCTTCCAGGGAATCAGCTAGCTAGAATGGGGGAGGTTTTTCTGTCTGGAAATTAATGTCTCGCATTAAAAATTAATTGTCAAATTAAACTGTTTATTAATTCAGTGCTTTCTACCGAATGATCCTGAAATAATGTTATTATTAAAGTAAAACAGCATTTTTTTTCTTTTCTTAGTTGATCATTCCATAAACTTTAAGCAAGGCATTGTTGATTTCTAGTAATTTATCCTTCAAACTCAATATAGAATTTAGAGCCCATAAAATCCCTGGGTCTTCTGTGATTATAACATAAAGATGTAGACCATTTATCTAACTGTAATAGCCTATTTATTTCTCCATGATGGCCTGATTATGTTTCTGAGAGAAAAATGTACCTCCATGAAAAGTCAGAGCTTCACAGCAGCGAACAATGCAAGTTTTAGTGAACTATATTCTATCCTCATTCGCACTTCTGCAACTTTCCTGTGCAAATGCTATATCTAAAGCATACTTCCTAATTCATTGTTCTCTACCTTCAATTCCCATTTAAAGGAAAACACATTTCTTTCTAAAGGAAGAGGAGGGGGAAACCACTCCTCTCCCCACCTTTTTTTAAAATATTTTTTTAACCCCAAACAATAGAACATAATAACATAGAACATAATAAACATAGAACAACACAGTTCTGAATTTCCTGGCCTCCTGCACTTACCCTACAGCAGGTGACTGCTCCATGCAGACTATGTTGGGATGCATCAGAAAATGTCCTGCCTCAGGGCTGCATGGGAGGCTGAGTTGCTTCTTAACCCAGGAGGAGCTCCAGAGAGTGAGATCAAATCATCACCAAGAGTAAGTTCTAGTTAACAGGCATAAGTTATCCTTTCAGCATAGGCAAGAGAAATTGAAAAAACAACTCTGCCTGTTTCCCGCCTACCCGATTTCTTGAACGTTCTCAGTAAGATCCAGCTTCAAGCTCAATACGTCTTCACTGCTCACAAATTGCAAACTGTGCTGAGAAAACTCTTGGCCTTGCTACTTCTCATCCTTCACACTTCCACTTGTTACTGCCATTCACTTCTACAGCATTAACAGCATCCTTCCTCTTCAAAAACTGGGAATCAGAATAAGTAAAAAAAATTGCACAGAAACAAGGAGATATTTTGCATCTTAGCTCCACAAAGAATTTCTAGTTAAGGCAACCATCCATTGTCCAAACCAGACAGAGTGGCTCGATCCCTGTTCCCACTGCACAGGCTGCTGTGCTGACCTCTGTATTATTTGGGGCTTTCAGTATGCAGTGGAGATTTCTCTATCAAAACTTTGAAATTACCCAAAACAGACTAAAAAGTTTTAGGAGCTTAGAAATCTGCACAGGGTACAAAAATTATTTGGTTCCTGACAGCATTCAGGATCTCACAATCCCAGGTGCTAGACATCACACGCTTAAAAAAACCCAACCAACCAACCAAACCCCACCCCCCCCCCAAAACCCCACTCTTGTCTCAAATGCTTACTGTCTTTGTATAAAGGAGACAAATTAAGCAAAAGAGTGAAATTAGGATGCACTTAATGTTATAAGCAGGAATTGGAACAAAGCTAATTTTCCCTTTCTTATTCCATGCCACTGTTAATTGTATGAACCTTTTACTAAAACTTTGGAAATAATACGATGCACTTTATAAAAGCTGATACCAATCCATGAAGGAAGATGTGACTACAATCCAAAATATTACACCAAGTCAGGCTTTGAATTTTAAACTTTTTTGTAAATTTATTCTAAAGTCAATCATACAGGTATCAGTACAGGCTGCTAATTCCAGCCATAGGGATGCTGTTGACTACAGCTGAATAGCAGCCTCTGCATGAGCCAGGCAATTCCTTGGTGCAAGAGCAGAATAAAAATGGAAAGCAGGCATTTTGACTTATAATTGATTCCCTGACAAACTGCAGCACTATATTCTATTTCACTCTTTCAAAGACTTTCAATTACATCAATTCCTACTGATGTTCTTATATGAGATCAGAAGATCTGCAAGGTCTCTTACATGACTACATTTATCGAAAGCACTTGCCTCTGCATTATTTTATCAGAGTTGCAGTCTGAGCTTCCTCAGCAAAATAGCAACACTAAACCCAGAAGGATTAACATTGCATCAAAGTGCTCAGCATCTGACATTTAACAGGGTATAATATTAGTGGTACGTCAGGCTTTTCCTATGAAAAGGAAAAACTTCTCCAGACTTTCCTAAAGCATGAAATTCAATACAAAAGTGACTCTGTGTAGGTACTGAAGGTTGTAATCCTGGCTTTTCCGAGATCATAGTATCATAAAATATCAGGTTGGAAGGGACCACAAGGATCATCTGGTCCAACCTTCCTTGGCAAAAGTGCAGTCTAGACAAGATGGCCCAGGACCCTGTCCAGCTGAATCTTAAAAGTGTCCACTGCTGGGGAATCCACCACGTCCCTGGGGAGATTATTCCAATGGCTGATTGTTCTCACCATGAAAAATTTCCCTCTTGAGTCCAATTGGAATCTCCCCTGGAACAACTTCTACGAATTATCTCTCATCTTTTCCACATGAGCTTTTAAATACTGGAACACGGTGATGAGGTCTCCCCTAAGCCTTCTTTTCTCAAGGGTGAACAAGGCCTGTTCTCTCAGCCTTTCCACATATGGCAGACTTCCTGGTCAAGCGCCTGCTTATGCTGAAAGGAAATGGCTTTTGTGAGAAAACAAGCATTTTGTATATCCTTCAGTGGAAATCAGTCATTCTTTAATTTCCTTGACACAAAATTAGGTACCTACTGCCTTAAAACTGCCGTGTAGACTAACTAAACCTACCATCTTGCCCTCCTTGCTTCTATTTATGCAAACAGATGCCTCCATATTCTGATTGTCAGTATTTTTAGCACACAATCCAAAGTGTGATTACATGTAAAAACATTTAAATGATACATCCAAGTTATACTTTCAAGTGATAAATGATATTTAGAAGAACATCCTTAGTACTGTTTCCTAAGCTCTGCAATTCTCTTTGGCTTCATAATATATTAAGCCCATGATATACCCTCTAATTTATCTCAATCTAGAAAGAATCTAAAGTTATTGAAAGAAATGATTTTAAAGCATGGAAAATTTAACTCAAGGTTTTCCTTCAGCTGAAGTAGGAGTAAGGTGCATACTGAAGCCCAACAGGCAGAGATGGGGTCAGGCCCTTTCCTGGGATTATGCATTAAATGTAATTCTTGTTCCTGCCCTGAGTCAGCAAAGCGCAGGTGACAAATCCTCACAAAGCCACAGGCATTTTAAGAGACCATGCTGCGACATCTTCCTGCCAGCAGCACTCCAGGAGCATTTAGTGGGCATTGCTGATTCAAAATCTGCATTCCCATAACCTTGGCTCACCAGCCGGACCTTCTGGCAAAGCTTCTGAGACAAGGCAGTACCTGAGCTGTTTTCAAGAGCACACGAGGAGTGTATTAGTTGCTTTATTCACAACATGTAAAACAGGACAGGAGAGGATTTTTTAAAATTTTTTTTGGACTTGACCAATTGCAATTATACTATTTATATTATGCTCTTTACTAAAAACTATGTTAATGAGGTGGAATGAAAACATTTTCACAATTTAATTGGATTTACTTGTAATACTGAATCTGTAAAGAGAATTTGTGCTCACATAATAGCTAATCAGCATTGATTTTTCTTTTTAAAAAGCAGCTTTAAAGTATTAACCACATCAGTGAATATGGTATAAAATCGGTAGCCATGTACATGCAAATAGGGAAGTCTCAAAATTTAAAACAGCATTTCTGACTTGGGACATCTGCTTTAATGTATTTTAAATCAGCTTTACTTGAAATTCAGAGGGAGAACATTTCATATTTTGGGCTCATTTATAACATCTCAGCCACAGAAAAACTGTGAATCTGAAGATTCGAAGATATATGCTATCAACATCTGTTTATCTGTATCTAGAGAGACAGATATTATAGTAAAAAACCTCAAAAACTAAAGTTATAATACATGCTATTTAATTTTTTTCTCTCAATAATAGATGCAGCAAAGTATCTTCTGGGTGAGAGTCAATTCTAGCTTCTACTGTGGGTTGGTTGAGTGGCTTGTTTTATAATGCTTTATCTAATTCTAAAGCAAAGGATACTCAGTTGCTTAGGATAGCAAAAGTAAGAAGAAATGTACTTTGACATAGCAAAAAATAATATTCTCTGTATGTGGGATGTATGAGCAGGGATTTGATATTCGATAGATGCTCATTATCCCATTAAGGCAGCCTTACCTAATTTTTCTCACTAAAAAAACTTCAGAAACAGCACTTCTCACATACAGTTAAGGTTATTGCAATTTGGCACCCACATTCTCTAAAGATTCCCCTGCCCTTTCCTTGCTGTGCTCCTATCCTATTCCTTCCTGCTGACTGGATGAAAACATCATCATGCCATGGTCAAGAACACTTTAACAAGGGCAATTTTTCCTCCTGCATTTGTCCTCTCAAGAGGACAAGAGGGTCACTGCAACCATAGGAGTAAATGAGCAGAGACTCTCCCTCCTGGGATCTCATAGCTACCGGCCGCATCACATTGTGAAGAAGGAAGAATCACCCTAATGGCAGGGTAGAAAGGTCTGTGGCAGTACAGGACACTTTCTTCTATTAAACTATCCTCAATAGATTATCCAGGAACTTGGTAGCAAAGGATGCTTTTCCCTTCCGTGACTGGTCTACCCAGGGAATGGCAACCGTGGCTGCCAGGCTGACTTCACAGCATGCTCAAGCCCAGGAAGAAGATAATTGAAGCTCTCAAATATCTGTCCTACACACATTGCCAATGTTTTTTTTCAATATCAGAGGTTCCTGGATTTTATATTGTCTTTCGAAATATTTAGGTGTTGACATATAATACAAGCGTATCAGAAGAGCGTTGACTTTGCAGTATCAAGCCATCAGACCTAAGGAAGTGCCAGGATTGAGGCTGCACCTGTGAAATATGCTCAGCACTTTTGTGCTTATGCAATACAATATGGGTTTTAATTCCCCGTCACTCAAAATTTTTATCCTTGGTGTGTGACACGCACTTCTGAGATAACCATGTGGCCTCTCCTGAGCCTCAGCACAGGGGGGAAGCTATATTGGGAGGTGGATGCAGAAACACAGTTCGAAACTGCATGAAGATAAGTGTTGGTCTCAGGATTAAAGAATTTGCGTTTCAATTTGAGGTACTTGTTTGCGTACCCACCTCTGCCTTCAGTGCTGTTAAGGAAGTGAACTTCAGTGGGTTTATGTCACGATCCAAACACCCCGGTTACAACATCTGATTAATCAAAGTTATGGCATTCATAGCTATGGCCAATGTCAACTCAAACCTTATTCTGATTATATGAAAAGCTATAATGTGCTAAAGACATGGAAAAATTCATGCCCTTGGCATGACACATTCAGCACCCTAAGCTAACAAACGTTTCTCTCTTTTGTGCCAAACGTGAGCTCCTTATCTACAAAGTAATAAGAACACATAATATCAGCAGAGGAAATAATATAATCTCAACTCATAGTTTCTGTGGAGAAAAGTTATTTGCCATCTAGAGATTAGCAGAAGTTGTGGCAATTGACATATAATTATGACTATCAAGAAATATTTGTTCCATTTTTATTTGGAGCATAGTCTGATTCACATACACTAACTATGAGACAGATCAAGCTACTTAACAAGAAAAACAAAAAGAAACAAAGAGAACTCAGTGAGAAACACTTCATGTGAACATATGACTAAACTCTCCAGGATAATGCATAAATGCACCCAACCGAAACTGTCATTTATTGATTCTTAAATGCTCAAAGTTGCACCCTCCCATGCTTTTCAGTATAATAAAACATATCTAGATGGCACAGTGCTATACCCCAGAATGCAATGAAGTACTCTCAAGGCTATGCCCAAGGTAGAAAATCTATCTACAGGCTTACAGATGTTTCTAAAAATGCGGTTCAGAAGATGTAAGCGCTAACACTGTGGCCCCAGAACATATTTTTCGCCTGGAGTCTACAGAGCAAAGAAGACATCTGTTTGACAACAGTGAAGCAGAAACACCACATCAATTGCAAGTTACTTAGCCTGGAGTGTACTGCAACCAGAGTGCAAGTGAGAGTTTCAGAGCACATCAAAATCTAACCAGCTGTCAATGCTCTCCCCTGGAAAGCGAACAACTGAGAGGCAATGACAAGCAGCGAATATTGGCAAATATTCTAAATATTACTTCACGTTCTGTAAAAATATGATAATATTTGTCAAAATCTCTCTGAGGACTGTTATCTGGTTTAGAACCTAGAAGATTATAAGTTTTCTTCTTTACATTGCCTATCTGAATGTAGTTTATCTGCTCTGAAATTCCCTTTTCCTCTATACTGTCCAAGTGGAAAAAATAGGCCAGTCTGGCATGGGCAGGGCACTGGCACAGGTTTTAAGAGTCCTGAGTTCAACTAAGACAAAAAATTTCTGTATAATCTTGAGCAAGACACCTAAATCTTCTACTATGAGCATGTTTCTGTGCAGTGACTGTCATGCTATCACAAGGCAGCTGAAAGCACAGAGCAATTCCCAGATGCGCAAAGTGTCTTTCATCGCAACATGATCTTGAAGAAAATGTCGAAAATCAGTGAATCTCTGTCACATCCAACTAGCTGCTTCTCACTCTTCTCCCTCTTGGGACTGAAATTAAGCACATATTCTAAACCCATCTCCCTTTTCCTCACTATTTCCCTTCTCAACAAGACTCATAAGCGCAAGTGATACCATTCAGCAACCCATCTCACATGAAGAGCACCAGGACAAGCACAGGCCTATCATACAGTATCCTCACTGTAACATATTCAATTTCAATTCTAACACTTTAAGTTCAGGAAATGACATTATCGTATTGAAACCTGACACCGCACTTATCCTCTGATATACCTCTATATTATAATCTGGCCTTTAACACCCTCTTTGCATTGTTTCTCAAGAAATGAATGGACAAAAATTATTTACTGTTGCTGTTGCAAAGAATACTAACCTGTGTAACAAGCACTGCTGAAGTACCTTAACTTAGTGGTCCCAGTTAATTTTTTCACAGCTCAGAACTTAAGGGAAAAAGCACTGGGATCTGAGTGAAACACCCTGACACAGAAATAGTCTTGAGGAGCATTTAAAGAATGGAAGGAGCAGAATGAGAAATGCTAGCAGGGGAGTGGAGCAGAGTCTGGAAGAGAGTCCCAGCACAGGAGGCCCAGCAAGGAGCAGAAGCACAGAACAGAGAATTAGAAGGAATAAGATCAGAGACAGAAGCTGAAATAGAAGTGGCGGAAGTAAAACAGCAGAGAAAGAGGTACTTGAACAGCGATCTGATTGAGCTTTGAGGAAAGCGAGTGGGTCACTTAGGTCTACAAGTTTGTCATAAATAAATTATTTTGCGGTATGTTAATAAGTCTCCCTACTAATCCAAAAATGATTGAGTGGTGTTGCTTTTTAGTTAAAAAGGAAAATAAAGTAATATTTTTCATACAGAACAATGTTTAGATTGTTTGCAGAATTGTTCCTAGTGACAATAGTGCAGTGATAAGTTGCAGTAGCAACTTCACCAAGGGGCATTGAGTACTGATGTAAGCTTCACAAAAGTTGTTTGTATAGCCAAAATATTACCATAATTTATTAATCAGAATGGTTGAGAATCCATCATTAGAAAAGTGAACTAAGTAAACTTCATGAAGCATGATGAAGCAGAGGATTATCCAACCTTTTGCCAGGGCACTTCTGAAAACCACATCATACAAATTCTACGTTATCAATTAAAATAAGGAAATCCTGTCTGTGGCTCAACAGTAATTTTATTGCAACCAGTGAGAAAGAACTTCTTATACTTAAGCTGGCCTGGTGGTCAACATACAGACGCAGAGAGCGAAAGACAGAACAATTATTGTCAACACTCTGCATCATACAAAACAAAAATAAGTCTATGAGTAGAAAGTTGACTACAATAGATTTAATTTAAATGGGATTAGGAATTTTCCCCCATCTGTTTCTGGAAGAGTTCATTATCTAAATAGCATAGATTAGAAAAATCAAATACTGCAGGTGTTTCTATGGGAGCAAAGGACAATAAGAAATTAAAAGAGGTATTCTTTTCCTTCTCTTGAGGGCAGAGAAGCCTTCAACCTAATTCATTTTCATGTTCTCATCTAAAATAAATAATTTTATGGCAACAACCTCAAAAACATTAGGCATAAACCAAAGCAGCATTGCTAACATGAAACTGCAGAGAGCTTGAAATAACTCTGACCAGTATTGTCTGCCTAATTCTTCTTCATTATGGTACTTTGGCCTCAGATTCCAGAACTACTGAATATACTATTTTCTTAGCACATTCAGGAAAAGAGTATTCATGCTAACAAGGCTGATATTTTATTTGACTCTTAGGTTCCAGCCATTTTGCCCTGCTAAACCTGCTTATCATTGCCTCCCAATCTCCATTTTTCTACAAAACCTTCACACTGCAGCCCAAGCTCTTCATTCAGAGAAGACAATATTTGCTGTTCCCCAGGGACTGAATCAGAGCTGGGCTCTGTCTAGACTGAACATAGTATAAGGTGACAATTAGTATGGTTAGTCCCTCCCTCCCCCCAAAAAACAAATCAAAACAAAACAACAACAAAAAAATCATAAAACACACAACACACATGGTAGGAGAACAATCAGTATGGAAAAAAAAAAAAGGAGGGGGGAAGGGAACCACAACCTAACATAGTTGTCTCTATGATAAACACAGAAGAACCAACAAAAATAAACCAAAACTAAGAAAAACATGAAGGCAAATCATATGTGAAAAGGCAAAAAAGTATGTGTCAAGGGAAAACAGTGAGAGTGTGACACAGAGCACAAACAAGAAAATATCTGAAATTATTCCAGGGGGTAGATGAACATGGAGAGAGGCTGCATGTCTGCCAGGCTACATGGAGGCTTAATGGACTTCATAAACCTGTGTGTTTCAGCTGGCATTTTATAGGAAGTGGTTCTCCAAGAAATACCAAGCTCATTTAGAAAAAGTCTCCAGGAGTCCAATACAGCATGTGTAAAATATTATGCCTAATTTTCATGAAAACCAGTTTTGTCAAAGAAAATTATCTGAAATGGGAATGTACTTACTGGTGATCCAAACCAGCTAATCCCCAGGCTACTTTTTCCCTACAGCAAACTGGCTGAGAGGAGATTCTGTCTTGCTCTTCTCAAGTGATTTTGTTAATTAACTTCCTCCTCCTAAAGCGAAGGGAGTCATGATAATTTTTCTATATTTGAAGGCTGTAAGCACCATATAAAATAAGGAATTAATGTCAATACTGCAGGGGCTACAAACAAGAGTAAATGGATGAAGTTAAAAAAGCTGTCCTGCAACAGGCATCTATTTCAGACATCTCCCAGCAGCAGTAATATAAAACCTATGGATAACTTCAATTACATAAAAGCATACTCTTCCCAGCTTCATATCAAGGAGCAATAGTCTCCTTAAGGAGGTTTGGGACACGTGTCATAGACTTGTTTCAATCCATGCTCTAGAAGCACTAACTTCAGCTATTCTACCTCTGCAGACAGCATGAGGAGCCCACCTCCTATGATTGTCAATACTTTCATAATCCCGGGATTTTAGAGCACATTAAAGGCTAGCGTGACATGTCTCTAATCCTGGCTGGTGTCATCAGAACACCAATTGTTTGAAAACAGTTGCTTTATGGTGCCAGACTGGTGCCCAGATACGCTGGTGGCTCTAATCTCATGTCAAGGACCTGCTAGCTCAGATCCGACATGGAAAAACCACAAAAAAGAGCTAACACCGATACTGAAGCAATTGTGGTGAATGCATTCAGAATAATACATGTGGGTTCATTTTTTTTTTTTTTTTTCCAATGTTTATCCATGGGTAGTACAGCCTTTTGAGCGGCTCAAGTTGTGCAAAATTCTTGGACAGCAAGTTTGCCTTTGGACAGTCAGACTGTAAACACAGAGTCTGGAAAACTCTGAACTCGTGTTCATTCTTCATCATGTAGTGGGGACCAGTCTTCTCTCAGGGCTGGATTTGGAGGCACATTTGGAAGTACCGTTGCTGTAGCTTCTCCTGAGAGAGTAAAGGGAAACTATTTTGAGAGATGGGTCTTGCAGCACTGTAAGCATCTACATACAGCTCTTAGAAACATGAGGCTTTCCTGAAAATATTCTCTCAGACTTGAGCTCTCCTAGGGCAAAACCTATCCACATGCAGAAATCTGTGCACCATTAGCTCCCCTATTTGGGGATTTAGTTGCAGCTTCAGTGACATTCATCCTGTTCAGAGATGTTGTTCTTAGACATTGAACATTTGCATTATCTGCTCCAGTGCCAAGATCCCTTCAACTGGGATGCTGAGGAACTAGCCTATAACTTTTAACCAGATTATTATCTCACTTTATATCACAAACAAAACAATGTAAAGTTTTTGGTTCTAGTAATCCCAGATTACCAGAATGGGACCACTTGAAGTTGATTGGGTCAATTTAGGATAGAGTTTTGCTTTCTCCACACCTTCTGCCAAAAAAGGGTACAAATGTTTCCACAATCACTTGAAAGTAAACACTTTACCTTTAAATTTTCTCATGAAATTGTGTTTATTTATGTGATTCAAGTGCTAAAGAAGTCTATGAGACAGAGTGATCCCTCAGGAATGCTTCAGCCCTTTGATATTTTGCAAAGCAAGCAGGTCTAACGCTGTTCTATTATTACCACATTGAATCTGAAACAACATAATTGTGACTTAGTTCTTTAACATCCAGAAGACCTCTCACCTTGTTGTCCAGTATTTCCTACGCAGAAATTACGTGTGAGCAAATATGAACGGCATGAGCTGAAAGGCCACAGTTTCCATAAAGAATCAGATCTACACAAGCACTGTGCAGTTGTACAAATACAGAAAATATGAGTCCCACCTAGATACAGACAGAGTGCAAGCACTTACTAAGGGGGCAGCATACGCACAGAAGACACATGAGGCATTTAACAATGCCTGAAAGTTAATCCTTCCCCATAGATATAGAGAAAGCAAGTAGCACACGAACACTCTGCCCAATACTTCCCCAAAGCACCAAACTTCTTCTGACAGGTTATGCAGCACAGCATCCACACACAGGATTTCCAGACATCCATGAACTGCAAAATTAGCAACTGGGCTAAAGACAGCTTGCTTGGTGTTGTCTCCAGACATATATATATATACATATAGAAAGATCGGTAGTATTTGCAACATGAGAGTTACAAAGTCCTTGAAATAATCTTGGACAAAATCTGCAGACTAAAGGAAAGTTAGCTCTATGAATACCAGGGAAAGCCTAGGAATTGCAGCCAACTTTTGGTTATCCTTGTGTGCTCATGCTTGGATCATTATATATGAAGAAACAGCCAGGTAAAACCACAATTAATGTAACATGTAACATATGCATAGATATGTATCCTGTAACTTACATATGCTTTGTAAAAATATGGTGTAATACATTACCTTTGAAAATATTTGTAAACAGTTTTCAGAAGCTTTGAAAAAAACCACTAGTCAGAGCACAGTCTGATACTGATGACTTCGGCTCTGCGTCATACATATCCCAGTATCACTTTCCAGTCTGGGGCAGAGAGGGAAGCTGGGGCACAGCTAATCCACAGCCTGGATTCTTCAGCCAGTGATAGCTGCCTGCACAGGTTTTGTCAAAAAGGATATGAGCAGATAGAAAGCATAAAACTAATGAAGCAGTGTGGAAAAAATGAGTGAGCTTTTGGTGAAAACATATCCTTTTATATTCACAACATAAATGTATATGGTTGAATATTTGTGGAGTATAAAGGTTTAAAGAACTCGCCTCTGTAGACAAGTCGATTGAAGAACACATACCAAACATACACAGGAAAAAAAAAATAATGCAGGGACTTTGTCAGACCATTGGTTCATTTTGGCTGGGTAAGGAACAGAGGCCTTTTTTTTTTTTCCCCCTGCAGTTGTTTTCTATGCAGTCTTCAGCCTCCCTGCAAAGGAATTAACATGACACCATGCTGTGAAACAAGGAAGTACTATGCATGCATTCCTCTACCAGAGCATTCATAGGATTCCTAAGAACTGAAAAAGCACTTCTACCTACTGTAATTTCATGTTATTTGGAGGTTTTCATTCTTTTTTCTACCTCTTAAGGCTTTTATAGAGGATTGCATCTTTATTTTTTAAGCCCTCGGCCTGCAACAAGATGTGCTGACAAGGATTTTAGTGCATAGACTTGTCAGTTGCAGAACATACACATCAGGTTCCAAATGTAAGCATCCCATTGCAAGCTCATGTGGTTTAAACTGCAGAACATACTTCAAGATTATTGTGTTTCCTCTCTCCTTTTTGCGTCAAGGCTATTTAGAAAGCACATTACATTATGCATTTTGGCTTTTAAACTTCTATAGAAAACGACATACGATTATGCACTTATGTTAAAAATCAGCTTTTGCAAGATAGTCTTACTTACATATGAATCATTTTTTGAGTGAAAATAGTCCTTTTGATTAAATGTGAGGGAAGAACACAGGTTATTTTAAGGCATAGGAATACCTGGTTTTATAATAATAATAATTTTAAAAATAAAAACATGCTGCACCATACTTAACTGTGTGATCTTCAGATTTATTTAGGTTGTGCATGTATTTTGCAAACCCTCTTGTTTTTTAAGTTTTCAGTAATTTTTTATGGAACAAAATGGTACAGTAAACAGCTCCACACACACAATTACTTGTTACATTTAATCAAGAAAAGCCTAAGCCTGGTCTCTCCGAGGCAATGTCACAACCTGCAGGCACTTCGGACATCTTCCCCATGTGTGTCAACAAGACTCCTGTTGGTCTCATTTCACAACAAAAAAGTTTCTTTGCTGCTGTAAATTTATCAGCACTTACTGAAACTGGAAGAGGAATAACTCAGACACCTTTGTCAGCCATTAAAAAAAAATTCAGTAACTCATAGGTCCTACACAGTGCCTTTTTGCAATAGACAGTGGGAAGGAGGTAAAGGTTTTTAAACAGATAATTTACTGCACAGGTGCCCAGATAGATCTGCTCCCTGGCAAAGAGCAGGAGGGATGCAGGCTTGCAGTGCGCCTTTGCCACCTTAGTGAGAAGAGAAACGGGTCTCGGGATGAGCTGCACCAGTGGGGCAACATGATGCCAAAACATCTGGTCTGATGGGGGAGATGACTTGGGTCACTGACATCTGGGCTATGAGCTTTTTTGTGAAGACAATGCAGCAGGTACCTCACTGCACCATGAAGTCCTCTACCTGCAGGTCTGTGTAAGCCTTCTGCTCCCCCAGGACCTCAGTGCCTCTTGCAAGTGCCTATCGCTGAGTGCCCAGCTCTGGGCACACATACACACTACTGATACAACCAGACATTACACCCAAGTACAGAGAAGAAATGAAGGGTATTTAAAATAACTGCAGTGTTTGAAAGTTTTTACTCGTTTGGGAGGGGGAAGGAGGTACAAGCTCTGTTGAACTAAACAGCTCATCTGAAGCAAAACTCTCTAAATTATAGGATAAATCACTAACAGAATTATTTTATTAAGCCACGATGTAAAACACATTAAACAAAGAAAACAGTTTCCAGACATGAGCGTATCTCTTGCTTAGACCCAGAAAAGGCAATGCAGAGGTAGAATAAAAGCTTTATTCTTATCCTACATCAGTAAAATGAAGGTGTAAGAGCACATCACCAGTTTGCCTTGCTCTGAAGGCAGACCAGCCTGTGATGAGTTTGAGCCAGTGTTATATCTATGCCTTCAGTGGACCTTTGAAGACTTAGTAAAGTCTATTATTCCTGCAGTGTGTAAGGGCTATGCATAGTCAATCCACGTAATGGATTCACAACATGAAACACATTTAACTTAAATGAAATATTTTTGTAGTTTTAACGCACCAAAAGTAAAGGAATATATCCATCAGAAATCATATATTTGCACTTACTTTACATCTCATGCAACAAACTAGGAAAAAAAAAGAAGTATGTTTAAGGGCACAGTTTACTGTGAACTAAATAATGACCTTTCCTGTTTACAAAATCATAGCTGTTAAAATAGCTTAGAGCAGGGATTAAGCAAGCACAGATTTTCCAACATTTAAATGCACTTCTTTTCTACTGCAGAGTTGTAAAGCACTTCAAAAGGCTAAGAATTTGCAACTGTATAGACCAGAGAGGGATGAGGGCTATTAGGTTGCCTATTCAGCAACTTCTTGTCCCAGCCAGCCTGCACTTGTAAGACGCAAAAGGTCCAACTTACAAACACCTGATGTCATCGGCTTATACTGAAAATGCTGACAGAGCCCGTCCTTCCTACGCCAATGACAGCAAATACCAGCTCAACCCACATGTCTGCCCCACGCTTGAACACCAAGGGGCTTCAGAGTTTTCTAGATGGCTACTCGAGCAGGGGCTTTCTGTGCCCTTCCAGCACAGTGGTGCAGACCCATAGAAATGAGTCAGCTTTACCAAATCCATAATTCCAGTTCCCCAGAACCTCATCCCATTGGTGCCACAGGCAATTGCGAGCACTGTTCAAGCCTCCCGTTTCAAGGACAAAGAGGCAACACTCAGATTGCAATCACTACTTCAGAGCTCCAGGTCGTAGAGGGGAAAGAGCAAAATAAAGAGAGAACTTGCATTTTAGTTAGCCAACATTTGCTATGAAGATGCTAAAAATGATGACTAGATATTGACTGAAGGTCACGAGGCTTTTCTAAGAATATAGGGGGAGAAAAACAGACGGGAGAAGGGGGAGGGAGAGAGAGAGCATGAGCACTGCAGCAGAGAAGCTATGCTCCGCCAATACATGCTGGCACTTACCATAAAAATAGAAAGATCCAAAGAGAATCAGATTAAGGATCCTTTTTATCTCTCTTCAATAGAAAGATTTCCACATGAAGCTCTGAACACAGTTGTCCAGGGAAAAGCAAGGTTATATGACGATACACAGAAAACATTAACACAACCACCGGTAAGTCCTTCCACAGCCTCCAAAACCTGCAAGCAGTTTGTGCTGAAAAATCAAAAGGTACGAAGTCTGAAGACGACTCCTACATAGCACTGCAGCTAAACCAGACTGCTGTATTTCCAGTCACTCAGATCGCACTGTTTTCATCTTCATCTTCTCACCATTACTTACAGCCTAGAGGTGGGCTTGGGGGTGGGGAAAAGAGATTTCTCCTCCAAGTGGAAAGGAGCGCAGAAACGGCATCAGCATTTTTAATCAGTCGCTGGGAGTGCCCAATCGCAGGAACGGAGCGGTGCCAGCATGACAGCTGTCCAAGGCAGGGCAGCCTGGCTCACCGGCTGCCAGCGTGGTCCTGACTTGCCCAGGACCACTGAGGGGCTCATCTGCTTCTTAACCCTAGCGAGGTTTCCTGTGCCCACATGTGAACAAACTGCAGTGCTCTGAAAGCTACAAGCTTCCCTGGGTTGCTGTTCTGACAGGCTGTTTGCTATGTCTGTGCAATAGTAGAAAAACAAGAAAAGTTTGAAGGTTTACATATCAGCATCATTTAACTTGAAATTAATTACCCCTATATAAAACATACATTAATGACTGCTTCCTCTTCAAAGGTTTGTTTTTGGAAGAGAAGGAAGCCTACAAGAGATGTACAGCACAGCCCCACTGCTGTGAACTGCCTTGTTAGAGCTGGCGCTGGTTCTGACGTGACATCATAGACCCCTGACAGCACCAGATCTGCAGAAAATACACAACCAAGGTCCCTCTTCCCCCACCTGCCACGACAACAATTGGATTAAACGTTTATGCTGCTATCTATCCTACTATTGGACAAGAAAAAAAGAAGAAAAAAAAAAAAAAGAAAAAACTCTCAACTTAATTTGGAATGAGGATATTCAGGATCTGGAGACAAACCTTTCCATGGCATCTAACCCATCGAACCAATCCATACAGGAAAGTAATGCAGTCAACATTAAAGCTACCAAACACTGTAACTTCCAAGGGATGACCCTGTATCTAAAACACAAATTCTTGCATTTGACTATGCAGAATAAATTCTTCTGATCCTACCGTACAATGCAGTCAACATTGGAGCAAAACTAATTACGGCATGCAAATTTGCATTTACTTAAAGCAGACACTGTGCCAGTAAGCAAAGTTAGATGCTTACCTTTTCAGACCATTTTTAAAACAGTCAATCCTGGATTTCAGCTGTATCACAAAGTGAACATGAATATCATCCATCTGATATCCACATTTCAGAAGATGAAAAGGTTATGTAGTGTAAGCAGGGAATGCAGGGAAAAAAAACCTCAAGGCATTCCAAGCAGTGGTACCCATGTTATTTAGTCAGTGTCAAGTACTTATAAAACATACCAAGTAACAACATAAGCCTGTTGAAGGGGCAAAAAGAAAAAAAAATAAGAAAAAAAAAAAAAATCCGAGGTTCTGTGGCCTGAAGTGCAGACTAAAAATCTAAAGTGCTATTTAATACAACTAATCTTTTCCGAAATGTTTGAAAGTGTGAATATAGTACAAGGGTATACAAATTCCACTAGCAGGCAGCAGCGATTTTCGCAGAACACCAAGCTGACATACCATGTTGGTATCTTACTTTTTTTTAAACAAACAAAAAGGTTTCTCCCCTTAGGTGACAGGACATTGGAAGTTCTGTTACTTTCTTGCCTTCACTTAGGTTTTAATAGGCTGTTTTCATGCTATCAACACAAGATGTATGATATTTATTGCTCTCTTTTCATAAATGCTGTTCAAAGAACGCAAGATAACTGGTGTGAGAGATAGAAGGCATGGGTGAAGGACAGATCAAAAGAATAACTAAAAAGGAGAGCAATTACCATATACAAATATTGCACGTGGGATATATACAGATAACAGCACATATACATAGCCAAAATGAAAAATATAGCCAGTAAAGGAGTGAGCACAAGAAAAGGAGGAAGCAAGCAGCAGAAGAAAATACATTTAAACTCCGCAGTAAGCTTTCAAAGCATATTGTGATGCTAGCAGAAAGATTACTATTGACACATCACATGCTTGGTGAAGTAGGCTGTTTGTTTCAGGAAAATGAGTATGGGACACCTTCAAAAAGTGCCTCAAGATATCCATTATAGAAGAAAGATTGTCCACACACACACCTAAGATCATGTTTTAATATTCATTCCACAGCCAAAAAAAATAACTGTTGTGGGTTTTTTTCCCACATTACATAGTCAAGGTCCTGAGCTAGGCAATAAACAGAGGAGAAATCAGAGACAAGTTCCTTGTAAACAAAATTCTCAATTCCCTCTTTTTCCTATAAGGATGCATGAAATGGAAAAAAAAAAAAAACACACAAAAAACCAAACAAAAACCCCACAAACAAACAAAAAACCCAAAACAAACAAACAAACAAAACAAACCACACCAAAAAACCCCAAACAAAAACAACAAAAAAACCCAGACAAACCTAAACCCAGACATTGATGTAGCAGCTCTCTGGAGAAAAGAGAGCTAGGTCATATGAGGAATTCAGTCAACAATGCTATGAATATTTTGCAATAAGTCTCATAGCAAAGATACCCGGACCTGACTTCATGAAAAGGAAGGGATTGGGGGGGTGGGTTGGTCCACCCCCTTTTCCCATGTAAACATGAGGTGTGATAAGAGGCTGCACCCACAGAAGTAGGAAGAGCTGCAGTGATTCCAGCCACATGCTCTCTGGTGACAGGTATAATGAACCAAAAGATATGAAGAAAGGCTAATAGAGTAATTAATTCAAGCTTTCAGCTACAAGCCGAGGATTGAACACTCAAGTAATTTAGGTTTAAGCTCTGGTTGAAGCCACCTTTGAGAATTTGGAAGAAGTCTCTGACAGATGTTCAAAGTGGATTTAGTGTGGGGTCTGTTTCTGGTGAACAAAACACCAAATTTCTTGGTGGTGCTTTGATTATAGCTGAGGGAATGGTTGCAAATTCCTTTGGAAACCTAATTTTTCCTCTCCTCCTTCATTTGCAGATGTTCCTCTCAATACGCCTCAAACTGTGACTGGGGAGGACATGACCATGTGCCAGCAACGCTGGCAAACCTCTTCCAAACTATCTCAGGAATTAGGAGTAACGAGGGGAAAAACACGCATATGTCCCCAGAAAGAAGATAGTTCTCTCTTCCCTTTCAGAAAAACAACTGCCGCCTGAAAAAAAATTACTGAAACCAGCTGTTTTTCTACATCTAGTTAAAGGAGAGAAAAAGCTCACTTTTAATGTAAAAGACAGCCAAGAACATGCTCACAGTCACAACTGGGGCTTGTTTTATCCTACGTATCTACCTGTTTGTCCAGAAAGCAAAAGAAACTCAGGACTAGGTGGCCCAGAGCTGTTCTCTCTATTCCTCCTCAGTTATTTATGGGCCAATGGTTCAAACCAACAATTCCTGAGCTGGAAGGTAAAGGTGATACCCAGAATTTAATAAAGCTCCGATCTCACTACTGGAGCCTCAAATGAACTGCCAGCTGCTCAGAAAGAAGTGAAGGATTTAGGAAGGCACGAGGGTGATGGCATCTCCCAGTTTGCAGGTCCCAGCTCAGCTGAGCACATCAACAGGTGCATGAATGTGTGAACAGGACACCTTGCTGACAGGAGAGGGGAGAAACGGCAGTAAGTGTAAAAGAACAAAGCACAGATTTCATAATTTAGGTGCCAGTGTTTTGTTTCTTCATGCTGTAAGGATCACCTCTATATGCAGAATAAAATTTTGATGCTCTGAACGAAATGAAGCAGACAAGAATGAAATAGTGAAACTAAGAAAGTAAGAAATACGTAAAAAGTTCCTTCACTGTTTGGTCAGGCTCGTGACCCTTCCCAAGGTGTTCAGCACAGCTCTAGTGTCCAGTATTCAGAAGCTTGATGAGAGCAACAAAAAGCAGGGAAGTTTCTGCTAATGCTTATCTTGGCTGAAGGTGACTGAGACAAATTAGTACTTGGTACTGCTCAGTTTGAACATTCATCAGCTTTCAGATTCTGCTATTTTTATTATCCATTAGATTGAAGTGCTTTTAGTTATCGGATTTCTAAACTCTACATTGATCTATTGAGCACTGAAAAAAATCTCTCCTTAGTTGACATCTTGGGATATTCAGTTGTTTTCTGGGCTATTAATCTGTCACATGGTTCCTTTGCAATTTTTCACAACTTTTTTTTTTCTTCTTTTTTTTTTTTTTTTTGAGGTCAAGTAGGATTTAACCAATTCTTTTAACACACTGTAAAATAAGATATCTTTCTGCTGATTCTAAAATAATTAAATTTGTGGTTTCTAGTTAGAAACTATTGAGTGAATACTGGAACAAAGTATTTCAGATATTGACATAATTTTTCCCCTAAATACAGAACAGAAATATTTGCTGAATATTTCTGCTTTTAACATTATTATGGCAAATTCTATTATTTCTACAACAGAACTATGAGAGGACAACACATTTTAAGTAAAAATTCAATTCCTAACATACTGTAAAATCTTTCCTAGTTATAAGAGGCACCTTTCTATTTTCTACTGTATTCAACACACATTAATATTCATGGCTGTCAATATAGCAAATATTTTTTTCTCTTTTATAATATTTGTCTTACAGATATAAAATGAATATATTTTTCTTAATAAGGCTTCGCTCTTCAAAAGGTCTGTCTTTTTCCCTGGAAAGTGTAAAATGTTCTTAAATAATTTTCAGGTAAATAAACAATTCATAATCTAATTTTTTTTTAAAAGTACTTCGTTTTTCAAATCTCTTAACAATGACACAGGAATTATCAATATCAGTCCAAGAAGAAACTTTATCAATTTTGTTTTCTACAAAAGTGGGGGTTTCGCAAACTTTTGTTCATGCTGCTGATGCATCATTTGAAATTGGGTAGAGAAGGTTCTGAACTACACGTACAGACGAAAAGGAAACTAAAAACCATGATGGACTTCAAGGAAAAGATGTTGGTTAAGCAAAACTGAAATGACCACGAATCATTTCTATCTTAGATTTTTTTTTTTTTTCAGTCATGTACGCAGACATTTCTGAAGTACTAAAAATATCCAGATAGAGGAGAAGAGAATAAGTAATCAGCTGGAGCGACTTTCATTTCTGCAACATAAAGTTAGATCTAACACAGGTGGAAGCAATACAAGTAACTGACAAGACTGTGTGGAGAGAAATGACCACTGCTGACTATGGAATCTCAAATTCTAAGGAGAGAGCTTCTAAGACTTATTTTATCAGAATAAAAAAATACATGGTCTTCAATGACTAAGCCAAAATGCCTGGAAGAAAACCAGTTAATAAAAAAGCCCCAAACCTGTGTTTCTTAGCCATCATTTGGCAGAAAAATGTGTAATGACCATGTCTGCGTCCTAGAGACTTAGTACAAGAGGAATTTATCTAGGGAATAACAACAAGCTGCCCATAAGGATTTTTTTCACTTATGGAGAATTTTCCTAGTTGTTTTATATAAAAGAAATTATTACAGGTAGATTCATTGTGGGAAAGGGGCACAGGCTTCTGCACCCACATTTGTGAAAACAAACAAACAAACACACACCATCTCAAAAAAAACATAACACCAAAACAAATAAACAAAACCAAACCACATCAAAACACCCACAAATTCTAACACTGAAGCATAAACATACAATATTTTTCATTTTACACCAATGTGACAATGTTCCTCCCACCTCCTCCCCAAAGGGAACAGCAAAATCAAAGCTGTATAGAGGTAGCTGAGGGACACAACTCATACCGAGCACACCGTTACCAGCTCCATGGTCTACAGTATCGTATTTGGTCTTTGACTCAGGACCTCAGAATAAGACTTTCTATAAATCAAGTAAGAAAAATTACATAGAGGTAATATTTCTTAAAGTATTAAGTACAGGTTTAATTAATGCATCTTCAAGGTGGCTTTAACAAAATTTCAGCCTGAACCCGTAGCTGGTAGGCAATAAGAAGAGAACGTACAGACCTCACCAAACTGAAGTCTTGATTTAATGTTGCTTTTTAAACTGGGTAATCAACACTAAATATTTAATGATTAATCATTTTTAAACCTTTAAACTCAGTTACACCACTATTGCATAACTCCATCTTAATGATATTTTGTTCAATAAATGTAAAGTTACCATGGACCTTATCAAGACACAAGTGTCATAACATATGAAGCAGTTAAAACACTCTTAATAGATCATAATTTAATAGAACAGAATATTCTGTTTATTTCTAGCTATTTCCTTAACTAATAAAATTAAACTTCTAACAATAAAGCAAATATTACCATAGCCCACAAAAGTTACCTCTTTTGTAAACAAAGGACTTATACTTCTATCTATGCCAAACCTAGAACAGATGGACAGGAGATAATCTGCTCAAAATCAAAAAGTGTTAAGGCTTTTCCTTAAAAGGTACAGGATGTCATTTTGCCACACGTCTTTGTACTTCATTGTCAATGCAAACAGAAAAGTTTGCTGTTCATTTGAAACAAAGACAAGGACAAACCTTTCCAGGGTGATTCACTGGAGAGTGATGATTTAGACTACACAAAGGACAATCTCATAATTGGAGCCCAACCCATAGATTAGTTCCTAGTATGGATAACCACAGCACTAAGACAACAGTGTGTCCAGTAAGGGATTAAACTGAGGTTAGGTTATCTTTTGTTGTCAAAACTTAGATCTAATTTCCCATCCCCCAAACAGAAAAATAAAGGAAACTTTTTAGAGCCTGTGGCAACATTTTCTGTCAACAGGCTAGGAATTTAGGGTAGAGGCAAGAAAAAAAAGATAATCTTCTTTTGAATGAAGGGTGGATTCTATTAAAGTTTTTAAACACTGAATTACCAGCAGTAGAAGATGGTGAGATCCAAAAGTTGGTGAAGAGTCAGGGATAATAGTGCACTGCACAGGACAACTACAAACAAACCTTTAACAAAGCATGCAAATTAAAGAAAAAAAAATATATGTATTTTTCACATATTGATCCTCGAGTATCTTTTTAATTGTTGATTGTGGACCAAAGAGGAGTGGTAGGATGTTTTTACCTTCAAGGAGACAGGCATGTTATATCAGGTCACACAGCAGGGAGAGGCTGCAATAATGAGCTCCTGAGAGGAATAAGAAGAAAAACACCACCTAGAAATCATAGAGCCAGATGCCCAGAACAGAGAGGCCACCAGATACTCCTGAGGGCTTTCCAGTCCACTGTTAAAGCAGGTGGCTTAGAGCTGTACCAGACTATCAGTCAAATCGGAGGTGATCATACGCTAATCATTCATCTTCATGAAAGGAGAAAAATGAACTAAAGTTGATGCTGAAGCAGAGAGGAAGGACCCAGCACAGGTAGATAGATCAGAATGGCCTCAGCAGAGCATCACCTGGTGAATTGTGCCCTGTATCCAGTGCACCGCTGCTTCCATGACACAGTTTCATAGCTGCATCCAGCCCTACTTCTAGTGTAATTTGCAAAATAGATGGTGAGAGGAGTTGCAAACAAAATATTAAGAAAATAGCACAGGAATATGGGAGAAAGCATTCAATGCCATAGACAGGCGACTGAGATTTGGAGGGCATCCCAACATGACGAAGCAAACAAAAATATCAATTAGGTGATACGTGTGCACACATGTACATGTGTGACAAGCATTGGAGAGTCAACAGTAGCAGGGAGTGTTGCTGAGTATGTAAACACTTGGCGCCTTCACTGCTAACTTGTAAAACGTTTAGATAAAAACACCTTTAAAATAAAACAGTAACTAAAAATGCATAATCTCTATGAAGAGCCAAAGTGTTTTATTAACTCTCAATCTGAGGCTTGCCATTCCTTAATTAAAGGATATGAAACCATTTGAACTGACCAAAATCTAAACTGATCTGTCTCTGTTTTCATTGGGAGGCTGGACAAGATGATTTTGAGATGCCTTCTAAATAACTCTACAACTCTAAAAAAAAAAATAGACCAAAGAAACCTCTCACATAGAAACAAAAAAACTGCAAAATTGATAATGATAACCACTAATCATAACCATAATCATAACCACTGATGAACACACACACACATCATAATCAAAGAGTCTGAAAAGAGCTTGAATATCTTAATAAACTGTTATTTCAGGCAGAATCAGAAAATAAGATAATTTTATCCTGGGTTCTTCCTCCCAGCAAGGACCCACATAAGAGGTCCCATAACGACAAGTTCCAAAAACTGGCTCACCAGTATCTGGAAAGTGACCCCATCTAATGATGACATTTTAAATACCACCACACTTACCGAGGCTGTGATGAGTTTCCTATGGCCTAGTCCTTTATTCAAGTTTAAAGGAGTTTTTCTTCTATAGCAATATTTTAAGTGCATCTTAGTAATAGGATTATTTTTAAGTGTTCTCCCGGAAAGGGAAGCTATCTGTTAACTGATTACCTATTTAATTGGTCCATTATTTCAGCTTATTCAGTAGCAGACCATTTAAACTGGCTCCATGTTTGGACTTTTAACCTTTGAAATGTTAGGAATGCAACAGACATAAACTAACCACAAAGACTCATTATTTACTTGAGTTTTCTGACTTTTAAGGGATTTTTAATGTAAGAAAAAGAAATGTTAGAGATGTCACTATTAATAATCGTGTTGGATTTCTGTAATACCAAAAGCAAGAGGAAATGAAAAGAGAAATCCTGAAGTAGTTTATATGGTTGGATCTACACTTAAATGCATCAT
Source organism: Caloenas nicobarica (assembly GCF_036013445.1). Taxonomy (NCBI): domain Eukaryota; kingdom Metazoa; phylum Chordata; class Aves; order Columbiformes; family Columbidae; genus Caloenas; species Caloenas nicobarica. The sequence goes on from NC_088245.1 coordinate 44,249,213, forward strand.
TCCAGGCCTTATTCATAAATACGGCCAGCCATTGACAACAGTGTTTCAAAACAACTTTTTAAGAGTAGCTTGCATCCCCTTGTAAAAGATCTTTTCAAAAGAGCTCAAAAGAATCGGCTCCCCACCAAGAAATAAATGGTATAACAGGGCATTTAAGACCTAATGTAATGGGCAAAATGTAACAATGTAACCAAATTAGCATCTGTTTGTGACAAACTCAGTATTGTGTCTGTATTTACTGATAATCGCCTCTGTCTGTACTACAGTGACACATAAAAACATGCAAGTTAAAATACACAATTTCATATTTTTAGGCCATTGCCAATTCTCCAGTGTAGAAAGAAAGTCACAGAAAAGCAAGAGCCTGAAGATGTCAACACAACAGTTTCTTCATCTTGGCAGGTAAAACGAAGAGTTAGAGGGGGCGGAAATGAAAGAAAGGTCTTCTACAGTATTTTTACAAGTTCTTCTAGCTTAGTCAAGTAAATAACCTTTACAGGACAGTCCAAGTTATTTTGACTGAAGCAGACAGAAATGCTTTAATTAGTTCTTGTTTTATGAAACCCTTTAATTTAGATGTTGGTGGGGGGCGGGGTACGTGAAAAAAAAAAAAACATTCTGAAAAAAAAAAAAGGTGTTTGACAACTGGTTTTCAGATTTTCAAAATATATTTTTGGAAGGGAGTACTTGAAAAATAATGTTTGCAGTGTAAGACTGTGCTCTGCTAGTTCACCTTCAGCACCTATCTTGGGAAATTAATAACCTCAGGGCACTGAGAAGCCAAATGTGCAGGGCAGCAGGTTCTGCACCTAATCATAGAGCTGCTGCTCAGACACATAGGACCAGTCAGGGAAGTCTGGGGAGATCTGTCACCTGCCTAAAATTTTAATCTAAGGAAAAAAGCACCCAAAATATCAACATTTTAGGAAATATCAATATTTCCCAAGTGAAACACCCTCATCTGAAAATATCAAAAGCAAAAAGGCACTGACATTGCTACAGCTCTGCTTGAATAAGATTATTTACTAAATTTCACCTGTATTTACTGTTTTAGTTCCCATTTCCTGCTCTTGCACATCCAAGACCCTTCTGGTGGTGAATCTATAATTTATTATTTTCTTATTATTTTCATGGTAACCACTTTTATATTTAATTTTTAAATATTTCACCCACACTAGAGTGCCTTCTCACTTATAGCAAGGGAAAGGAAGCAGTTCAGTCTTGGACACTTGCTGGGAACATGGAAGACAGCTGCACATTGATATCCCATACCTGGAAGATGGTAAAAATACCAAGTCCTCCACAGTTCAACAAAAAGAGTCAGGAAGAAAATCCAGATGTAGCCCAACAGGCCCACTCCTGTAGCTGACTAAAATGAATTGATGTTGATACCTGGAATTAATGTTGCTTTAGGTCTTAAGCCTGAGAGACCAATAAATCGTATGCAAGGAAAGAAGATTCAAGGGATATGAATAACCCTGGTGGAAAAAGCTGTTGTGTTACTTAAAGCTTTGAAAACTGCTGTTATTATCTGAAACTAAGACTGGGTGTAAAGACTGCTGACTTAAGTGCTGATTACTCTGCTGTTAAAGCATCATGCACACAGCAGTGTCCAGCCGACACTAACAATGTGTTGCAACGCTCCATCTGTGGCTCCCCATGTGCACCCTGCCAGGGGAATGTCCTGTGCCAGGTATGGGAGATAATTGGGCAACAGAAATATGCTTTTTGCTTATCGCGATCCACCCTCAGCTTCCCCAACACCACTAAAGACTGATTAATGACCAGTGCACACTTGGAAGTATTAGCTGCCATTTGCACTTATATCTTTTCAGCTTAAATATTACTATCATCTGAAGTAAAACACTACTTGAAGACAGTTCTGAAAGCAGGAAGAGATTTTGTATCCAGACATGCTCTGGCACTCTTTTCCTGAGAAAGGTTCTTTAAAACCAACAGATTCCCCAAACCAACTTTTTGACACACTCCACACTTCCTAAAGCCACAGACTCAGAACAATTTTGCTATTTTGCCTCATTTTTATACTGTTCAGTTCTGCATTTAAGTGCTAGTGTGGCCCTGGAAGATGTAATTCTTTTGTTATGCAGATTAATGGCCATTTCCACATTAAACAAAGACCATCAGGAAGCAAGTGACGTAAGAAAAAATGATCACCATAAGTAGCTGTATAAAAAAAAAAGTAATGATAAGGCAGAAAAAAGATAATTTTTCACCAATCATATGGAAAACCAAATAAGACTCTGATCAGTTGATTAAAATAATCTATGACATGTAGAAAATAAGTAAAACATTATTAATATCAACTCTTAGTATGAAACTTTTTTTTTTAAATTCCTTTCACCTTCCTTACATTTCATTGACATTATTGCCTGAGGTTCAGAAAGGAAAATTTTGTTGGATTACCATAAAGCAGTAGAACAGTTAGTCTCATAGCCATCAACCCAGAAAAACTCGTTGCAAATCTTAAAGGTAGTCAGACTCAGTGCATAGTTCAAGTCAGAAAAGCAGCTGACATTCACACTTTCACTTGTCTCCAGGACGACATGTGGTCATGCTGTCCTGACCACTGCTGCTACAGAGTTGGCTGGAGGAGAGTGAGATGGGTTTTGCTCCCCATTGTCTTCAAAATTTCCGCTGGTTTCCATTTTGGAGTTGCTAGTTCAGGTGATAAGTTCTGGACCAGAGGAAACACCTCAATTTTCAGATCTCAGCCTGAATTTGACCCAAGCAATTACAAAACTGCCTTACATCAGTTAAGCTGGGTTGATGCCCCCAGCTACCCTGCTTCAGGTCATTTATTCAATAAATTCAGACATTAAGCACAAGAGGACATACAGAGCAGCACAACCCTTACACGTGGTCATCCCCCCCAGGACAGAGGCAGGCTGAACCCAATGCCTACGTTCGCTCTTTTAGCTGAGCTGAGCTCTTCTGCCCCTTAAATGCACTTGTGTTTAATGGCGCATTTTTGGCATCTCTGTCAAGGCAGATGTGGCAGTGAGCTGAAAGAGGTTGCCATGGATCTACCCAGAGGTTCAGCTCTGTGGCCAGGGCGCGGGTCTCCTCACAAAGTGCTGCTGCTTCTCCTCCCATGTGGCAGGTTCCGCTGTGCCTGCCCTGCAGCCACCCTGGCCCTGTTGAGTGAGAAACGGGCTGGAAGCCACAAACCCCACTGAACAGACTGCAACGCCAGTGCCAGGACAGCACAGGCGTCTCCTCGGTGCAAAAATCAAAGCCTCTAAACAGCCCGGCATGGAAGCGGAGCCATTTCATCTTCTACAACACCTGTTCTCAAACACGGCATGAGGTGGCCGAAGAAGGACTGACCTGTTTTTTCTACCACCTCTGCTTGTGAGGACACACTCAACTATGCCAGATTGGAAAGTTTCTCCCTGTACCTTGGCCTCTTATGACACCAGTCCTTAAAATGCCCTTGCAGCTTGCCAGAAGGCATCCATCGCCTCCTCTTACACCTCCCAAGTGGCTGCCTACACATACTCACTGTAATTGAAGGAGTAATGTACATTAAGTTTGCCAGCTTCATTGGGATTTCTTTTTAATAACAAGACTGAAAAGGTGAAAGCAGTACAAATTTATTCTGTCAGAGCCAAAGGCTTCTTCCTGATGACAAACTTGCAGAGGAGAACAAAGAACCAAAACCGTTTTTATAAGATGACAGAGCCTTCCCTGAGCTATCACTTGAAACTTCTGAAGCACCTTTTTTTTGCTCTAGGGGAGGAAAAAAAAAAATGGGGCTGCTGCATCCCTCCAGAGCTGAGCCCTACAGGCTACCCTGGGGCTGGTGCACCAAACCACTTGCCTCCTGCCCAGGCAAAGCCTCCCAGCTCTCGTACCTGCATTTATGCACGGCTTCCTGAGTTTCTGTTGTTGCTGGTCTCACCCGCTTTCCTAACAAGCAGCAAAGCCACTCCTGACGTCACATCCCTCTTCAACAATCAGGGCTACTGTTTTCCAAGCCTGAGATATAAAAGCTCGGGGAGCGAGACCTCTCCTGTTCCTGAAGCCCCTCTGATCACACAGTGCCATCATGCTCTCTGCTACGTTTCTCCAAGCTTAGGCAGCTTTTCAGGGGGTTGCAGGGCCTTCAGGACCATCCCACTTTTCCATAAATAAAAAACCATCCAGAATATTTGTCACATGCTTACCGTTCCCAGTTTGCTTTCAGCACACCACAGTTACCAGTCACACTGCAGAATGAAAATGTGGAGGATAGGTCTGGCATGCAAAAGGAGCCTTCCAGCTGTCCCACTGAATCAGAAATTGGTTTTCTTGCACATACTAACTTCCTCAGCACACCTCCCTCCATGCACAGCGGAGTCAAGCACAGTTTCTCAGCTGCAAGCTGTTATTGAACAGAATGAGGAAGGAAAAGCCTCCTGAAGTCTGAAAGTAGAAGTCAGGCCTCAGAAGACTTCAGGATTTTTAAATATCTGCAAGTGTTTCTGCAGGTACCCAACATTACAGAATGTCAAAGTTTCTTAGGAATAAATGCATTTTGAGACTATTAAGTCCAACCGCTTGGCAAAAAGTTGTAGCATCAGTAAAGGATTGTGTTTCTATTTCAATGCAGACCAAATTCTTTCATTACTTGAGCTACCAAAATAGTTTATGTAAGTAAAAGCTGCCAAAACAGTTTTTGTAAGTAAAACCTCCCAGAGGTCTCCTACTGCCTAGTTTTCCTGCAACCAGCAAAGATGCAATTGGAGGTCATGTACTCTCATTGGAGAGGCATCGACCAAGATACTGAGCATTCCAGACCTAATTAATAAAAACATTTTAACATTAATCCTAAAGTACATGAAAGCACCACTGAAGTAAAAAGATTACTCACATGCTAAAAACCACACTTTAGCTAAAATATTTTGCTAGATCATCCATGATGGTCCCAGCAGTATATATGATTAATTGGCTTATTTATCTAAGAAAATTAAGGGCCTCTTCGGAGGAATGAACATAAGGTCCAGACCTCAAATATGCATATGTTTTAATTTGGTTACAAAAGAAAAAACAATTACCCTAATAACTTTAAATACTGTAAACATGAATAATCAGATATTAGTATTTTCAGACTGGTTTACTGACACATTTACACTGATTAACTATTTACTTTTCCCAAAAGTGCTCTGCATAAAGACATATTAATATAGAAAATTAGCCTAGCTTATTAAATTAATACATTTGTCACCATCATAGAAAATTCTAAATTGTTAAGCAAATGCACTGTAGAAAGCAAGACTACCTTCACTTTGTATAAGGAATGAACAGATCAAAAGAAGGGGAGGAATTTAACACAAAGATAAGTGTCTTAAATGCCATAAACTCTTAAAGATGACTATTGCGTACAGAGCTGGAGGGTTGGCGTTTTTTAATTTATTTTTTTAAAGACAGCATGCACATGATCTTCACAGTCAAATGAATATTGAAACAGGTATAAACACATTTTTAAATGAAATACCAAAATCTACAAATAATCATGCATGCCATCAGTTTCTAGACAACTGGCCTGCTTGAAGTGTCATGTCCCTTTAAGTTACTTCAGAATGAAACCCAAATCAGTGTAAAACAATTTAAGACTAAAATACATCTATTAAGCCTTGCAAGAGTTTATGTCATGCTTCCTCAGCGGCCAAAGAGAATTTTAAACTCTGTTCCTGAAAACAAAAAATGAAACTTTTTTCTCTGAGTCAAACTTTCCTCCATATATGCCTGAGACTCATATAGATATTTTAAAGAATTATGAGACAAGGTACTATAGTCTTTCACCAAAAAAAAAAGGATTCTATCAATAAAAAATAAAAGCATTTTTGATTACTCTTGAACTAGAGGTCACTGGGGGAAATTTATTCTACAGGATCTCAACAGATCCTGTCAACTTCAAAAGAATAGTGTGGCAAAATACTACAGGACTTTCCACAGCTAAAGGAGGAAGACGCGACTCTAAATGCTCACAGGAAGTAGCAAAAGAAGATGGCGTCCTTGTCAGATAGAATTCTGATCAGCAATATGTCTTATGAGGAGTGGTTGAGGGAACTGGGGCTGTTTAGCCTGGAGAAAAGGAGGCTGAGGGGAGACCTGATCACTCTCTGCAACTACCTGAAAGGAGGTTGTAGCATGGAGGGAGTTGGTCTCCTCTCCTGAGTAACAAGTGACAGGACAAGACAAAATGGCCTCAAGTTGTGCCAGGGGAGGTTCAGATTGGATAGTATGAAACAGTTTCTTCACGGAAAGAGTTGCCAGGCAGTGGAACAGGCTGCCCAGGGAAGCGGTGGAGTCACCATCCCTGGAGGGGTTTAAAAGGTGTTTAGATGAGGTTCTTAGGGCCATGGTTTAGTGCTAGATTTAGGTTAGGTTATGGCTGGACTCAATGATCCTGAGGGCCTTTTCCAACCAAAATGATTCTATAACATTATCACCTGATCAGGAAACACTATACTACAAATTATTGTATTAAAATTATTCTAAGATACATATGCAATAAACATTGATAAAGCATTTATTGATAATTCCTTATTTAAAGAAAAATATGTATATTACCAGTCAAGTTTACTTGCATTAAAATATTCATTTACATTTTTTCAGAGGTAGATTTACTATTACTTTAATAATCGGTTAGTAAGTTGCTCTAAATAAGAATGAACAGTGTGTTCATGATCCAGGAACAAAATCACTGTCTCATGAAGCTGCCAACAATGGAAAAACTGCATCCTAAAATATGCATTGAAACTACCTCAGCCCTATATCAGCTCTCCTATATACATAAGCCCATTAAATAAGAATTTCAGGTGCCCATTTCTGTGAAGATAACCTTATCTGACATTATTTTGAAGTCTGTCAGAAGCTGTTTCACTGAAGCTGACATCAGTCAGTCCCCAGATTTTTACATAAAGCCATCCTCATTCAGCCATTGATGGTTCTTTTGGTTCAGTTTTCAAATATTTACTGCCTGATTCATATACCCGAGCTTAGAAAAACCTTGACTGACAGAGTTTCAATAATATTTTTAATAAAAACATCTAACATACCACAAAATTCAGGGTTGGCGAGTTATACAAAGATAATGTTTCTGGACTAAGAGCCCACAATGTGCAGACACGCATGAATAACTTCACTGAGATCAGGAGATTCTGTACTGGATGCCTGGCTGTTTACAAATGCAGAGGCATTATTTCTACAAATGGCCGATTTCAGCCACCGCTTTGACAGAATTTTCTACATATTCTTTGAAGTAATTTGCCTTTAAACTTGATGTGTGTCCAAAGAGTTGTTAAGCACTGAATTCCTTTGCTATAGCTTCCATTCACGCATTCTAACCTTACATAAAAACCTTGTTTCAGCAAAATGGGTTATTATTTTGCTGAAATAAGAATTTTACTGTACTTTAGAGACAAATCTCTATATTTTGCAGTTTCTTGCTTCTTATCACCTAAAATGTAAACTATAGAGCAGAAGAGGTAACGGAAGAATTAGAAAAAAATATCATGGCTCTTTATTGTAATCAGAACTCAGTATAAAGTATTATCAGATATATAACCTTTTCATCAAAACCCTGGTTTCCACAGTGAGCAGCACATCCTCTGCTGTTGTTTTGTTTTTTAAAGACCTTGTTCTTCATTGTCACCCGTCCCCACAATTAGGATGCAAAATAAGCTCAGAGAAATGTGTCGTGTTGTGTTTTTTTTTTTTCCTCCAAAATCTAAACCAAATGGTGGACTTAGGTGCCCACACAGCACCAGCATAATGCATGTTGCTTTTTAGCTAAAGCAGTGTGATCTGATTATCAAAACTCACTCATCCAACAGAGTGACTGGTAGGTACTCTGATGAACATGTTCATCAAAGAATTCTTTAAAGTCATCTGTGACAGTGACAAGACAGAAAACCACTGCTCGAGCTTATCATGCTCCAGCTTTAAATTATGTGTGAATATAACCTAAAATTTGATGTACTGGGTTGCCACAGTACCAGTTGTAACAATACACAGAGTTCTCAGATTATTTCAGTTTTCAAGAAGTTTTTACAACAACTAAAATCACCAGTAACCCCTAATTACTGTGAGTTTATGTAGCATTCAAAATTCATATAGTATAGACATAGCCCACTTCTCACAGCAAATTGCATCCTCTATTCAGCTGCCCAGTACATTCAACATCTAATTCAAATCCACATCCTATTTTTAACAATGACTCATTTAATTTCATCCTCTTGTGGTCTCAGTTCAAGGCTATTATATAACTCAACCCAGCAAAACATATAGCTAATTTTTTTTACTGTTACAGCTTCATTGCTTGCTCATAATTTATGGCAAAGATGCCTTTTACTCCAGTGTAACAGAGAATGTTTACTAATACAGGTTCTAAACTATCAGCTCTACTAATAACAGAAGAGGTAATATTTTGTTTAACCTGCTGTCCTGAGAATCACCTAGAGGGGTCTGATTTCTGCTCTTACTCCATCAAACACTGCCCTTGTGACCTTGCAGAATAGTTGGATAATGGCTCCACCTTTCTGCTTCTTTCTCCCTCACCTACTGTCCACAGAATGGCATAGTGTAATATCTGCCTAAGAAGGAGGAAAAAAAAAAAAAGCACCTGTTTTGAACAAGATTTAGGTGCAGCGTGTTCTTATCTTTATGATGCTCTCCCTTCCTCCATAAACTTCATGTCCAATAACTTATTTCCCATCTGCAGTATTTTCACCTTCAAGACTGAAGTTTTTCAAGGATGTGAATGACAGTATTTTTGGCAAGGGAGAAAGAAGCATCCAGGGCAAGTATTTAAAAGAAATAAGAAAGAAGCATGTAGGTATTTGTGCATGAGGTGTGTTCGCAGTTTTTAGTCCTAATGAACAAAAGATGACTGGGCTTTGAGAACTTGTCATTTGCAAAGAAGCAATTATTCTGTAATCCCAGAGTGGTATCTGGTACGTGCATGTCTTTTCTTCCTATGCAGACAACAGGCAGTAAGTGCCCATTTCAGGGGATTTCTGCAGCTTTATTTCCAGGCTAGAAAGGAAACAAGGGGGTAGGAAACAACAGACAAAAGGAAGCAGAGAGAACAAGCAGGGAGAGCAGTTGTGTGACAGCAAAATAGGGCTGCTTCTATAAACACAGTAATACCAAAGGCAAACGCAGGAACTGACAGAAGGCAGCAGGGGGTGCTTCTAAAATATGTGTAAACAAGTTATGCTATATTTGAATAACAGTTTTGTTCATCCTGGGTTAGATTACCTTATACTGCAATACCCGTGGGTCTTTCCATTGGTTCCAACAGAGTTTAAACAAAGTCCTGAATTTCAAACTGAAAAGAAAGGGAGCTCCTGCACTCTGGTAATTAGGATTCAACTACAAGCACCTCAGCAGACTTGGGAATTCTGTCCGAGGTTAATTGCACCGCCCCCCCCCCCCAAAAAAAAAATGCTTCTTGCTCTCATCCAAAAGACATTGCTTAGAAATAAATGCCATGGAAATATTAAAACCTATCAGAGACAAGCACAAAGCAGCAGATAAATCTACTGGACAGTAGGTCAGCAAGTGCCAAATAAGCCCCTTCTGACCCATTATAGAACCAGAGGCTCACAGCTGGCAGCCAGCCACAGACCAGCTCTCTGGAGCATGGTGACCTGCTCTCTTCTCAGCCTTCATTGGCCAATTCAGCAGCCTGACATCTCCATGGGCCCATGGACATCCATCCTGACCAAGGGAGAGCCACAGGCGTCACCGTGCTTTGCTCTCCTTATTGGTGTCAGCTTTAACCTTTGAGTTTCCTGAAGCCACAAGCCAAGCAAAGCACCGTGCCCGTGAGCCAGCGAGTGGGAAAATACTTCTGCAGCAGCCGGCATGAGAGGAAAAGCTACATGGAGCTTCCTCCAGCTACCTCCTCCTCCTCAGAGCCAGGCAGAAGCAGGCTGAGGGCAGAAATCCCCAGCTGGAAGTGCCTCTTTCCTGGAAAACGTATAAATGAGGAAGGGAAAATAATAGGTAGGAAAGGGAGGACAGATTCACAGCATGGATGCAGAAGAAAGAGCTGGGCAGGAAAGAGAAGGAAAACAAAGATTTTCAGAGGTATGCGATGAATATTAGGGGAATGACTAAAGAACAAAAAATATAAAAATGCATGGAAAAATTAGCAGAGAGAAGGAAATACAGTCGGTGAAAAAGCAGACAGCATAGCGTTTTTCAAATTGGTATCTCCAGGCTTTTTTCTGGAAATTGATTATCCTTCTTTTAATGGGGGAGTGATGGGAAACAAAATAAGTTAACTTAAAGCAAGCTTTAAAGACAGAAAGAAAATAAATGCGGGCTTTATTGGAGCTACTGTGCATAGTTCATTCCATTTTAATTATATGGCTCTTGCTCTCTGTTTTAGTCTTGTACCGCAGTGCTACACATGAATGCTTCCTACTTGACATTTGAAACTCAGACACATGTCCTTTCTCTTTCAAAGGACCAGGACTTCATTATCCAGATCAAATTGAAAAATCTCATTTAAAAAAAAAAAAAGTGTTTTCTTTATGGATTTCCAACATTAGCCTTTTTTTTTTTCCTGGTTCACTCCCTTTAACATAACTATCAAAATGAGATTTATTAGAAGGTTCTTCTTTTAAAAGAGGTTTTTCTAGCACAAGGATATATCAGCTACAGATACAACACGTCAAGGTTTAACTGTGCTATGTTCTCTAATGAGCAACAAAATAAAAAGCGTTCTATTTGCAGACATTCAATTTCTCTGGAGATAAAGAGATAAAGTTGGGAAATGTCCCATTTTGATTCTGTAAAAGTTGACAAGAAGATATTAAATAATAATTTTATGCATGCTTTTTACTATACACTAGTATTTTGATTATAAAAATACGTAAGATAGGTACACCTTTCACAAAGAAAGGTGTGTCATTGACAGACGAGTGAAACAGATGGCTGTTTTGCACAGAATCATTAAACTCCTATTAGATTTGAAGAGCTAATTAAACACTTCCTTTTTGCACTAAGTCTTAAAGATTCTTTAGCACCAGAAGGCTGCAATTGGAAGAGTGGTACAGAGACACATTCTTACGTAAAAAGCTGTTCTTCTGTTACTGACCAGAATTCCATCCTAATCCTTTTCTGCATTAACCGACTAGCATACAAAACTAGAATATTGCCCAGAGAAAAGGAGTCTCCATGAAATCTGACATTCAAATCAATTCTTGTTGCAGCTGTGATGGTCGATGAACATTGCAGAAATGTATTCAAGACAGAACAAGGCAACCAAAACACATAAAAACTTATAAATCCAAATCTGTGTTAGCTAAGTAGCAATTTGAGAAGACTGTGTATTACAGACTGAGTTTACAAAGCACCAGCAATGAGCAAATGGTGATAGCATCAGATTCCAGTTTAAATTTGTGCAACAATGTGTCAACCTCAAATCAGCAAAAAGGCCGAATATCCACATTCTAGATTTAAAAAAAAGAAAAAAAAAAGCACGCCAGGCCTTGTAGTTCATTTCAAAAGAGATGTTAGCAGAAAGAGAAAGCTGGAGAGTAAATGCACTTCTAGCTCTCAAAATGCTCTCTAAGGACAAGATTGAAGCACACCAATATAGCACTACAGGAGGCATGTGTTAGCATTGCCAGTGTTAAATGCCTGCAACCAACAGACTATGTTCCATGCTGGTTAGCATTTCTAAACACATATTGCAACAGGAAATAAGGGCTCATCATGCTTAGACAAATTTTGGTTTCTCATTGGTAAGAGGTAAGAACCATCAGAGAATCAGATAAATTGATTTCAGTGACACAACTCTCAAGTCCAAAATTTACTATAAACTTAATTGTTTTGTTGGGTCAGAACCAGGCAGCCCAGCAGGTTCTAGGTCTGATCCTATAATGTGGTCAGAAGTCTCACAATGTTTATTTGCTTCAAACATGAGTTTTTTAGAATATGTACATTTAGTGTAACCCAGAAATTTAGCCAGAGCCTTGAAATTAGTTAAGTATCCGTATTTAGATCTCTGGAAGGATAGACTCAATGACACTTTCTGTCTCAAGAGTCAGCAAGGACGCTAATGTTACCAAAATACTTAATATTCTTTTAAAGATCGTAATTCATCATACTTATTGAATGCAGTATGCTTTTTAGCCATTTCAGGTTTAGACTTAAACACATTTAGTCTCATTTAATTCAGGGGAAAAAATGCGTACACTGCATTTCAGGAGCAAAAGATGATACAGCGCTGCAGGAAAGGCATTCCATAACAATTTGCACTCCCTCTAAATTTGATAAAAATAGTTAGCAGTTGTCATTCGTAACACTGAGAGATTCTGCTGGTGGCTGAGTGAAAGAATTGAGAGAGAGAAACCTCTCCTTTTCATGGCCGCACCGATTAATGAACACAGACACGATGCCCGTGTTAGCAGACAGGACAGGAGCCAAGGCAGGCTCTGGGCACTCAGGGCACTGAGATGAACCCATGCAGTTGCCAACTGGGCTGCATCCTTTCTTGGGTTCAGCTGACTCCAGAGGTCTCAAGTAACATTTCTGCAAATGATATTTTTACTCTTTGTAAACATCACTAGGAGCTCTCTATTAGACAATCTCTATTCCACACGCTTTTAAGACACTGTACAGAGAATACCAAACAAACCTCCCCAAATGGTCTCTGCCTTAATGCAAACATAGGAAGAAAACAGGCAGAGAAGCACAGGCAGTCAGTAACACTGCAGGTACAACAGAGTTTGCCCTTGGTAGCCAACGAGCATCAAAATTCAAGTGAGGATTCTAATCAGAGATAACACGTGTTTCCTTTTTACTTCTCAATTTTGTAATGTCATCAGTCCCTCTGTAGCTGAAAGCCAAGTAAAATGAGGGTACAACCTCAGAAATAACCATCGCCTTTCCAATTCTCTTCTTTCTGTCCTCACTTTCTCTCTAACACACAGACTGTGTAGTAGGACTCCTCCACAAAAATCAGTGCATAACTACAAACTGTAGAGCAAACTGAGCCACTGACTTTATTACTTGTTTACAGGTTAATACGCACAGAGCTCCATGGAGATTTTGTCTGGTTACGCCCAGGGCACTGCTTGTTGCTCTGCATCTTTGAGAATGCTTTCGATCGTGGTAAGGAGTGTCAGCACCACCTTGTGGCTTCTGTACGCAGGCCACAGAAGTTAGGCAGTTTATGAGCCCTTCAAACTCAAATTTGCAACTGGAACCTGTTAACTCTAAGTGCTAACACCAGTAGTGGTGTCTCCAGCGTTGCTTAGTGGTTTCTTCAGACTCTGAACATTGCTGGCTAGGAATAGATCAGTTGCCTGTTCTTCAGAACCAGCTATTTCCCGACATCTCTAGACATTCAATTATCAAATAAACAGAAACCAAAATCTACTATCTTGGTTTTTCTTTTTTTTCAAAATGGTTTTGTTTTGCCAGTCTAAACACAGTAAATGTTTTTCACTCTCCTCTTATAAGATGAGCTCTGCTCTCCCATATTGTTCTGGTAGTTCTTCTCTGCTTAGGCTCCAGTACGTCTCTATCCTTTTTGAAAAGAAGTAGTCAATTTAGGTAAACAACTTTAATCTCTCCCTCTGTGGCCCATATTTCACCTGAGATATCCCAGGCTTCCATTTGCTTTTTCACAGCTGCAGCACGATTCTGATTAGTAGCTGGTTTTATCTTCCTCTACCATTTCCAGCTAAAGACTCTCAGCTCACAGGAGAAAAAAAAAAAAAAATCCTGTTATGCATAGTCTCAAAACCTGCACTATTATATTTGGTCACTTTTCCTTTATTCTGTCACCAAAAGCCATCCATTTCTTCCTACCTGACATTCAGATTCTCCTCTGTAGTGATGATGTCTCCCAGCTTCGACTCAGCATCACATCTCACCAATGCACTCCTCCTTTCCAGGCAGAAGTCATTCATAACAATATTAACCTTGTTTCCCAACCAGTACTGGGAAAACTCCACTATTCATCTTCCTGTGATTCAGTACTCTCCCTCCCAAGACTGTTGTCATGTCCCCCTCAATCATCTGCTTGTTCATGTCTTCTAAGTCTCATTTTTCTCCAGGTAAACAAATAACTACCTAGGCAGGCCAACACCATTCTTTTTACAAAATTCAGATAACATTAGATCTATTGCACTCAATTCCTTTTCATCTAGCTTATCAAATAAATTTAACTGGAGTCCTTCACCATATGAAAAAGTAGTCAGTGTCACAAATTATTTCTTTATATAGATTTTTACTGTTATTATGTGATTTTAAACAAGCCTTAAAAGCTCTGTTGAAAAACATACGGAAGCTACAGAATCAAAGGATTCATTTAAGTATGCATTTAGGTGTGCAGTTACATAAAAATCAAGAAACACATAAGAAATTAATTTGACTTTTTCTACATTAAATATAGCATTCTCAGCAGGTAGCAATATTTTGCAGTGTAGAAACAAAGGGAAAAGGTTTGAAGCTCTGATTACACCAACAAAATAAAATGAAGAGGTCACAGGAATTTATGTAAACAAAACAGGGCACTCAAGCTGCAGACAGACTTCCAACAGATTTGAGCAATCAGGCTGGAACACTTTCAGATTTTCGTATGTTTGCAAAAAGTTGTGCACCCCAATTGTAAGAATACTGTTATATTTTTTCCAGAAGTGTGTGGTTCTGACCAACTGCAAGGGAGGCCCAGGTGCATCCCTGGATAGGGTCCAGCTGACTTGAGTCCTCCGCATTTTCCCTGTCTGCACTGGGAGTACAAATTCTCCTGAAATAGCTCTGTTCCATACATTCACACATCAGGGATCAGGCACAGACACGCAAATGCCTACTTCACATTTCAGTTGCCTCCCTGGAATTTAGAAACCTAAATACATTTTAAGGAAAACTCCATCCAAGTAAGAGTGGAGAAAGGTCCCATAACGGTGGAGAAGGGCAAATAAACTACTTCAGGTAATTACAGCCTAGTCAGCCTAACATCGATATCTGAAAAGAGATGGTGACAAATTAGTAAGCAAGCAATAAATCAAGTGGTCTGTAAGCACCTTGAAGAAAACAAGATGATAACAAAGAATCATCGGCTTTGTCAGGAACAATTTATGGCAAGCCAATATAATTGCTTTCAAAACAGCTGATCTAGCATACAAGGGGACAGGTCACTGTGATGAACAAACAACAGAAATATAGTCTAGATGAAAGTGCACTAATTTCAGGTCAGAATTGGTTAAAAGAAAAGATTCTGGTTATTTTTAGTAAAAATGGGATTTCAAGAAGACACAGAGGTCTTGTTATACTTTCATGAATTATGATATTTTGAGTTGCTTTAAAATTTGCAGATGACACAAACTTGACAGGTATTGTTCAGCTTCTGACTCATTGCTACCCAGCGCAAATCTATTCCTCTCAATCCAGATGGTGTTGTCTAGCAAAGTATTACAGATATTCGGAGATATATTGTTCAGTGTAATCAAGCATTGGATAATGATCATAAGAAGAGACAAAGTTAATCAACAGGAACACTTCAGGACTCAGTTAAAAAACTGATATGTAGTTATGAAATAGTTATCAAAATTTTGTTCCTCTCTGGTACTCCCTCACAAGATGTCCAGGTTAGGAAATCAGTACAGAATAATTCCTCGTGTTTTGTGCAATCCTCTCAAAAAAAGCCATTGTTTCAAATCACTGATATTAACAGTTCAAGAATTCCCTTCCAGAGTACATGAAATTGATTGATTCTGATGTCAATTATACTCTTGTATCCAAGGACAAAATTTGACACTACTCTGTAAATTATCCAGCATTGCAGAATTCTGCGAAGAAACAAAAGCACTAAAGTGAGATTAATGTTTCAAGCAGGATGCAAACCACTCACTAAAACCTGCTCCCCAAATACTATTAGCTGCAGTTCTATTGCTTTCATACTGTGTGTCCTAATACAGAGTCTTATTGTGGCGATACTTTATTTTCCACATCACTACCTTGTTGCTTTGAACACTGAAATTCAGCTCAGACAGCCCCAAGCACAGCTTATTACAAGGCCCTGAACATCCCCTGCTTGTGAGGAAGCAGCCGGAGTTTTCCCACCAAAAAGAGTTCTTTTGAAACTACAATGTATATATTGTATGGTTTATATACCAGTGATTTAGCATAGTTTGGGGTTTTTTTAAGAATTTGTTATTAAAATGTTACAGAGAGCTTGATGTAAATTCACAAGAGAGAAGCAGCACAGCAAGCCTGTAGTATGGTACTTTTACACACCAAGTTCCCATAAATGAGCCGATCAGGTAGTCCCAAACATAAATGAGCCTGGATATAATTTTGAGATATACCCTACCTCATTAATCAATCTGTAAGTCACTCTCTGTCTTTTCAAAAATTCCCCCATTTCAGCTGATGCAGCACTTTTGCCCGGGCTCCCACAGACGCGCTGTACGCTGCTGAGCAGCTGTTCCCTTCACTGCAAACAAGCTTTCCAATCATGGCTAGATAGTCTCCAAAAAGTGATAAAGTTTAAAAAAAACTTGAGGAATCTTTGCATTAGAAGCATTATAATAAGGACCAGTGATATGGATCATCACTGCTGTTGCAGACACGACATCCCATCACGCATAGAAGCTGCTGACACAACACCCTTCTACTGCTATGCAATAGGGTAAAGCACTTGTGATCAGTATAACATATATGAAATATTTCACCCTGCTTACATGCAGTACCCTCTCCTCTGCTGAAGGAGACACTTAAATATGAAATAATTGCATGGATCATCAATTGTTTCATTGGATATAGAAATTAGGACATTAACTCTTCAGGATGAACGTTGCATCTCCTTGTGTCATGAGTCGTGCTTTGCGCCAGGACCTCCCAGCCCTGTTGGAAATGGACGTTACCGATATGCTGACCTGTCAACACACTGCTGTGCTGCTCTTCAGTGCTATACTTTCAAAAACATCTCACAGTGAACTCTACAGAGACCCTGTAGCTTCTTAATTTAAGATCAAAATTAGGGCACTTGCTAATACATTATCATACTGGCACCTTTGGCTATAAGCATACATACTTTAGGACTGAGACGCTGTTGCTACAGTGCTAGCAGTTCCTTATCAAGTTTATTACAGTTTTATTATACTACTGCTTTAACTGACATTTCTCACTTTCTCCACATCACCTCTAGGTGACAGGTGCCTGTGAGCCTTACAGTGAGGCTCACTTGCCACCTTACTGTCCCAAAACAACTTCACAAATAAAACTGGAGTTGTCGCTCCTCATATGGGGAAAATATTAAGTATCTCTCAGCAGATAAGGTATTTCTATCACTAAAACAGGTGATAAAATAAACTATGATACAAATTAAGCTTCCAGGGTATAGTCGCAGAGTTCATACAAATAACACTGGGTTGTAAGCAGGTGGTGTAGATTTATACTGCTTTTAATTGAAAGCAGAAAAACAGATAAATGAAAGTCAGAATATTTAACCTTGCCTGAATTGCTTAGCATTTGCCCTAACACTCCTGCTGTGCAAATGTCCCCGTCAGAGCAGGCATTAGGAATGGTACTGCCATAAGCATCCAGCCAGCTCCAGAGGATAAGCCAATAGATCAGAGGGTTCTGGGAAGGAGAAATCAGTTTTGTTTGGATTTCAGAACCACCACAGAGCTTCAGGCCTATCATTTTTTGGCAACATGCAGTAATGACTATAGTAGTCACACTGAATTACATTAACGTACTACAATACTTACAGTGAAAAAAGTAGTCATACAAACAACAGCAATATCCATATTATTATATTTTTTCCTACAGATTACATTCAGCCACTGTTGTCAGCAGTTATTAGAGACATTTTAAGAACTAGGTCAGCACTAGGTATTTAGACCAGTCCTTTTCCAGCATTACCCCTTTCAATACTGGATCCGCTAAGATTCCCGTCTCCATATATACCTTTCTGCTGCCTGGCACCTAGGCAGAACCTTGCTAACTCCTCCCACCTAACAACACAAAAAAGGCAGAATCAGTTACAATCCTTTTTACAGGAATTCAGTTAAGAAGCATGTAGATCAGGGACTCATTCGCCAGCCATAAAAATTCACTGAATTCATTACCCACTTCCTATCATCATTGTGATAAAATACTCTTGGTTACAAATGGGAGCAGACTATGGGTCAAGTGATTTGTCATAACACCACAACCCTTTATCAGTTGTCATCTATCCTGCAGACCCTGAGAGGCCTCCACACCCCAATCTGGAAGCACCTCATCACTGACCAGCATGTTGCTGTCTCTTAAAGCCTTTTAAGCAGATGGGAGCACAAGTGCATTCCCATGGATGTAATCATATGCTCCTTGTACATCCTATTTTCTGATCAGCCAGGTGCTCATAGCATTTTGGATACATGATGGACATTTCTTCATGCAAAGCTTTATGAAAGGCACAGAAGAAAGGATATTGTCCTCAAATGCCTCCATATGCTACCATGGATCCACCCTCAACAAAGAGTTGATCTACCAGTTCTAAAGCAAACATACTTTAATTGTATTATTGTGTCTAAGAACATGATTCTCGTTGTTTCTGAAAGCAGTCTGGCAGCAGAAACAGCTAATTAACAGCTAATTGACTCGATCACTACAATTGCTGATTTAACTAAGCTCTGACATGTAAAAAAGAAATAACCACTTACCTGTAGAGTCTTGACTCAAAGTTTCTTGACTACTACTGCTGTAAGAAGGCACTGGAGTGATAGAAAGCGAAGCTGGGCAGGATAATGGATATGAGATGTCACTTTGTGTAGCAAACCAGGGAAATACAGGAACACAGGCATCTTTAGAGAAGGTGAGAGGGAGGTGAGGGTTCCCATACATGTATGGATTTTTCCATCGAAGCAGTCCTACCGCAAGGGGGCCAACAGCATCAGAACCTGACAACAAACATCAGGAGTTAAATGTGTGCCCTTGTATTGTAGCAGTTTATAATTTTGGAGAAGGAAGATATAATCATAGAATCAGAGAATCATTTGGTTGGAAAAGACCCGCAAGATCATCAAGTCCAACCATAACTCTAGCACTAAACCATGTCCCTAAGAACCTCATCTCCAGATCTGTTAAACCCCTCCAGGGATGGTGACTCCACCACTGCCTTGGGCAGCCTTTTCCAATGCCTGACAACCCTTTCTGGGAAGAAATTGTTCCCAATATCCAACCTAAACCTCCCCTGGTGCAACTTGAGGCCATAACAAGGTAATATTAAATTCTTGTTTTGATCATCAAATCAGCCTGCCCCTTGGAAAGGAATACCATATTTTATTCTAGCTTACCATGCTGTAAAAAGCTGGTGTAACACTGAAAGTTACCACAAGACTCTGGAGGAGAGTTGGCCTGTAGAGATCATTCAGCTGCAAATTGTATCACCTCCAAAGTGTCGTCCCCCCCCAAAAAAAACCCACACAAACCCCACACCACAGAAAAAGAGAAGGCAACATCTCAGCACCTTTGGAGTGCTGCTGTGTAAATTAACTATAACTGCAAAATAAGGGGACTTCTATATGTCTCTCGTACAAGTATTATTTTACTTTTAATAGATTCTTTGTAAGGAAAACTCATACAATCTTATTTTATTTTAAACTCCGAGGTTCATTGTGGGAACAGCAGGATGTGCAGTTCCAGCTAAAGGGCCTTGAACAGATTATACAAAAGTACGTTTTTTTATGAGTGTAAGGAGTGATAGCCCAGGCCAATGAGAATGATATCTCGAGTTGGGAAACTGCCCCTGTATGTATGATGTGTGAATGTTGTGCCTGGGCATGTGAAGGAGTGGGTCGGAACGCTGCCCACAAGATATGCATGGGAATGTGACTGAAAACAGTCACAACATGAGTGTGGTGTGTTTGGGATAACATTCTTTGAAAAAACATCCTGTGTAACCTCTTGGTCCAGCCCCGTATCTGTAAACCTATAAATTGAGAACTGTTAATAAAAGAGAGCTCAGCTCTGCCTGGCTCTGTTCTCGCTGATAACAAGAACTCTGTGCCTGTGTGTCTCTGTCTGTGTCTGTATGACTCGTTCCTCATTACCCAAGTTCATGATAGTTGCAAGACTGGCAGCATCTGAATACAAAATGTCCCATCCACAAAACTGGGCTCTCAAATGCTTCAAACCTGTGATGGTGCTATAAGCACCCTCAGGTAATTATGGCAACTTGAGACTGCAAGCACTACTGCATCAGGCACTGAAATATGGTGCAGAAAACAAGGTATTTAACAGTACAGCATGCCTGATTGGAACTGATAAGTCATACTACTGGCTCGTAACTTCTGCAAGAGCAACAAGAGAGTATCTAACGTAATACTGCATTTTAGTTGCTCTAAACACAATTCTGTCAGGTACTGTAACTAAGCATTAAACAAACGCATGAAAGATGGCAGTTGTCTAGAGGTAGATCCCTTAAGAGGGAGCAACATAACAGAAATTGTTCATCAGATCTTTCAGAAGAGGAGCCTCTAGGAGTTAGGAAGTAAACGTCTATAAATAAATGTGTGTGTACCAAGAGTCATTTGAGCTACCCAGTAGACAGACAGATACATACCTCAAGGACTCTCAAGTGTGCCCACTCCAGAGAAAGAGCTGGGTGGCACTGCAGAAAGTTCAGTGAACTGTAGTAAAATATTGTTTAACACTAGCCAATATTGCAGTAGACATCATGTTTAACAACAAGCCCACATCCCCCCTGCTTTCATAATTTTCTTTATAAATACTTCAGTTCGTACTTTTTTGGAAACATAAAACTGATGGATTTTTTTATGGAGTTAGCTGACAATATATTATTAGATTTCCATTGCAAACATCCAGCACGTTTGAGCCTATAGATCATACTGACCACGGAGCTAGCAACACGTGGCTTTGTCTGGCTATATCTAAAAGGACACAGCTTTTTACTCGGCTTTCCTAGTTGTAATTTGGTTTTCTTTCTATACAGATACCCATAAACTAGAGACTGCAGTTATCCCATACTGCCTGACCACTTTATCCTGAATGCTCAGGAGAATGACAGCATTAATATATACCTATGTATATAGGATATGAAATTTATGTCTGTTTTTAACTGTTGATATAGTCATGAAAAATCCACAAGCACTTCTAGCATCCTACTTTGTGTTCAGATTTTTAAATATGCTTGTGGTCGCTCTTTTCTCCATTATTTTGAGCAGACATTGATTTTCACTTTTATCAATAAAGAGTAATTCTATAAACTCATCTGAAAGTATAAGGAACTGATAATTTCTGAATTAAAAACAAAAAACCCCATACAAACAACAACAAAAAACCACACCACAGACAGATCATATCAAAGAGACTATTAGTTGTCTTATTTATCTGTTCACCAGTGCAAAGCCATTTTGCCTGTACTAAAACCTCCAGCTTCACTTTCAGTTTTGTCTGCAAGGCACCATATGCTGCAGCTGTAAGGATATGACAGACAGACTCTGAGACTAAAGAACTAAGCTAGACTATGAAAAGTTTATAAATAAAACTACTCAGAATTCTTGAGTGAAGGCAAGCTCTCCAAGTTTTTGAATGTGTTTAACCTCATTAGTCCCATCAGTTAATAGCAACTTTCACCATAACCACTTCTTGTAGCCACATGAGTGTGTCTTATGAAATTAATAAATACAGAAATGCATATATATTGATTATACATATAAGGGTACCTAGATATGAAAATATATATCTATACATATGCACACATACCCATAAAAGCACAAGAGTGTCTGTGCATGAGAAGCTGGGACACTCAGAAAGTGAACGTAATAGTTTTAAATTATTACATTGCAAAGTGATAACTAGTTTATATTGTGCTTCGTGAAGTTGCAGAAAGCTTTTTTTTTTTTAAGAAAAAAAAATGGCCCTGAAGGTGTTTCACTTAAAAAAAGCAAAAGCCACTTTAAAAAATTGTCAGAGTTCAAAAACATATATTTCAAGGTATGCACAACACCACGGGTCATTGCAAAAGGCAAGGAACAGGCTAAACCTGCAGCAGCACAGAAGTATAGACAGATGCGCTTGACTGCATGATACAAGCATGGACAGTTTCTGCCTGCTTTGCTTCACGAGCTGACAGCAAACCAACAGCAGAAGAAAGTAGGCAAAGAAGGAACTTCTGAAGCAATAACATGTTTTTTAAGTTGTGCCAAGAGTTTCACAATTATAACAGCAAAGGAAAGCAATATCTAGCTCTCAGCATAGCTTCGCAAAGGCAAGGCAGGGAAAGGGTTGCTGAGGCGTGTTGAAGGAGGCTGCTTAATAGAATTTGTGGTTGGAAACACAGGGACACTTATGAATCTGCAGACAATGTTCCTGCTGCAAGCTTAATGCCATTACCAGGTATTTAGATACAACCACACTTCACAAAAAATACAAGCACATGCACCCTTTATTAGCAATACAGAAATTAAATTGCATATCCTGGAATTGTTTTTCCCGGTGAAGAGGACTAAAAGGGGCTTGATGGTCCCTCAGAGCTTTGCAGATGCAATGCCCCTAGGAGTAAATCTTAAAGCTTGAAAATGGATAAAAACCTGCCAACCCCAATTCCTCTGGTTCTCCTATCAGACAATCACTTTTTATACACCCCCTTGACTGTTAGAGGTGGTTCCCTTTCTCTCTGCAGTTTTCTGCGAAGTGGTTGATTTACAACCCTGAGTTTTCTCTGCTGTGCCTGGAGTGCTCCCAGGTTTGTTCTCTCACAGATGCCACCATGTCCACAAATTGTCCCTGAAAATCTAAAATTTTGTATATCCTCCTGAAGCAGTAATCCTCAAAAACAATCTCTAATATTCCTTCCCCCCATGAATGCAGGAATGTCATTACAGCAACCACGTAACTGCTTCTACCCCATAACATAATGAGACAAAACTATCTGGGAGAGACCCAAAATGATGTATACCCTGCACAGTCCATGCACGCGCCCTACCTGGGCTCCAGGCTGAGTTTGCTGCAGAGTGACAGCGGATCATGAGTTGTTCCCTGTGCACCTGCAGACCCCTCCTGTTTGCTGATGCCTGGGAATCCCCCATCCTGAAATGTCTCTTCTCTCCTCTGCTGCTGCCCAGCGAGAGCCTCTTGCCTGTGCTCCTGCTGCCTCCTGAAGCCTGTATGGCACACACTGGCCACACGCTACAAGCTCAGTCTTGATATTTAAAGCTTTTTTTTTTTTCTTCTTCTTCTTTTCTCTCCCCTCCCTCCTCTCACATCTCCAGCAAGTCCTGATCCTAGCAATCAGGCACACCTTTCTCCTACTGCAGCCGAGGTGGAGCGTGAGCTGCTGGCTCTTCACGTGGTGCGTGTGGCTGCTGCTCCAGCCAGGCTGCCCCACAGGGAACCAAACTCCCTCAGGAGTCTGTGGTGGAGAAAGGCTTAAATGTGCTTAGGAGGATTTGCAGATAAACACGTGTTTATTCAGCTAACACATTCTTGGTGGAAAACCCTCCCTGAGCAATGATGGTTAAAGGATAACCAGACACAGCTGCCCTGCATAGAGACATGAGGCTTCTGCAGGATGGGCCAAATACATCCACATGAAAGACAGTACATTAAAAACAAGTGTCTATATGGAGAGCAAGCCCCCACAACGTACATGCTGCAACAAAACAAAGCTGAGTCCAAGAGACTTGGGTGACAAGTTTCAGGGCTACATTACCAGTTGAGATGCTCTCCCACCTCACCTCCTGCTCAGGGCAGGAGGCAGAAAGACCTGGGACTGATGATAAGTGCCCACCACGGCGGGCAGGGACAGGCTCAGGCCCCAGCCAGATTGTCTTCTCTGCTGAGGCCACAGGAAGGAGACCGTGGCCACCTGAGACGCATACTGTGCTGCTTTTCTCCAAAGGCTCAGGCCCAGCTGTGGATGCCTGGCTTGAGGCTTGCTGGAAACTCCTAAAACCCTTTCCCAGGCCATCCCACTGAAGCCCCTCTGATGGAGTAGCCTTCTGAGACACCTCAACATGCTGGGGGGAATCTGCCACTGCCGGTCACAAATGGATCAGGCAAGGCAGGACACCCCTTGTCTTCTGCGGTACAACTCCTCCAGTTGTAGTAACAGCTGTGTGTCTGTCCCAGGAGGCTAATTAAAGGCTCTGCAATGCAGGGAAGGGGGCAGCACAGGAGCAGGACCATGCTTGGGATCAGAGCTTGCTTTGCTGCCTGCTCAGCTTGCTTACAAACCTGACCTGAAGTACTTCCTAGGGGTATCTACTCCAGAAAATTTTCTCTATACTCTATATTCTCTGACGCTTCTGTGCAGTTAAAGGGGTTGAGACACCTCATTTCCAATTTTAGTTTCCTTCCTAGAAATAATTTGTTTTGAATAAACCTTTGCATTTCTTTCCACTGGAGAGATACATTTTGGAAACAGATAACATACAGGTAATATAGCAACAAAAATCATAATAACAGACCAACAGTACCAGCCTTTAAATAACAACAACAAAAACCTCATGAGGCTATATCAGCATTTTTAGTCTTGCATATTTCTGGAATGTACATAGATATATTTAGCCAAATGGGATGACAATAGTTACTTTCAAGAAATTCTGTTCCAGCTAAGCATATTTGACATTCACACACAGCATAAAACTTAAAGTGCATACGTGGGATTTTTTCAGTTTGGGTTAAGCAGAAAAGCAGCTTTTAGCTTTATACTATCTATATATCTCCCAGTTCCAGCTTTTGAGCTTAACATCTCCTTGCCCAGCTTTTAAACACTAGTGTTAGCTTGTAGACTGGCTAACACCTAAACAGATACAAAGAGCAACTTGATGTGACTGATTAATTTTCCATCTTGATAATCACTCTATCCTTTCCTCTTTGTGGAAAGGGTTTTATCATTTTGCTGCCTCTCATTAGGATAGATACTCTCAAGGGAGAGTCAGATTTCCCATGGTTGTTATCAATTGCTTCACATCTAGACTGGACAAGAACTGAGATTCATGCAAACTTTTGGTAGAAAATAAACACAGCAATTTACATTTCCTCTACTAAAGATCAAAGTATCATTTATGCGTATACTTAAGAATCAAAAAAGTATCATTATTGTATACCCTGGCCACATTGCACCTGCTGACATGTGAGTAATTTCCTATGGTTCATGTCAAGACAACCCATGCACACCAAGAAGAGAGTTTTGGATTCAACCGCAGAAAAGACACACAACAGACTGTATGGCATATAGCAGAAGGGCATATGTTCACTGCCTACTTCAGTTACCTGCATTAGATGGCTGGTCTCCATAAGTTTCTCTAATAAATAGAAAGAGCGAGGATCAGCTCAAGATTAATCTGCAGCAAGATCATAATTGTGGTCTGTGAATCATTCTCAGTAAGAGCTTTTCTCTGTCTCTATTAAGTACAGATACAGCACAAAGGAACTAGCTACTTTACTCATTTGGCTAAATTAGTTTCCTGAAAGTGGGCAGTGTAAACAGTCACGTCACGTATCCATTTTGTGATTCAGTCTCCTTCCAATTTTTGCTAAATTTAATAAGCACTGAAGAGGTTATTGTGGAGAGGCGATTCCACGAGTGCATTCCCCAGTTCTGCTGGAGAGACCAGCACCAGCCACCATCATCACAGACTGGTCTTCCTCTACACAGGGGACGCAAGAAGACCAGGACAGAGAGTAAATCGTAAGCAGATGATGGAGATCACGCTGGCCGTCTATACAGCTCAAGGCAAAATATGAAACCAAGGGCAAGGTGTTGTTTCCTCAGGTCTCCTTGCAGAGCAGTTGGCAGAACACCTGGCAGAGTGAAAACAGCCAAAGGGTTCAAAAACTGGGGAAAAAATAGTTCCTTGTCTTCTTACCTAAGGATTTTCAGACTACTTCCTATGGAAGGAGAGAGTCAAAGTAGCAGTTTTGGAAACACCTAAAAGAAAATAACAACAAAAAAAATTGCTCTGCTTACACACAGAAGGATCTCTGTCAGTAATAAAAGCCTTGGTCTTCACCTGATCAACTCAGGCTGTGTTTATCTGTCAGATGGCTTCAGCTTGATTGAGAGTCCTTGATGAGTCTTTTCATGTTAGTGCAATAGAGTAGACTGTTACGGATGTCCACTGTATCAGTCGTGGAGTTCACAGGATGGATTTTTTTTAATAGTACTTTTAGCTACATATGACATAGGAGCGCTGAAAATCCCTGTTATAGACATACCGTAGTAGAGTGCCTGGGGAGAGTTTGAGCATATAGCATGGGAAAAAGATTTAATTTACAACAATAATTTATACCTACACTAGGGACTTCATTAAAAATCCCCAATGCAGAAAAAGCCCGGGAGGACAACCATTACAAACATCCTCCCTGAAAATGCTTAATGCACAGCCTAATGGAGTTCTTCTTACTAATGTCCTTCACATCTCACTGAAATAGCTAAATCGCTGCCTAAAAGAGTCTAAGAGCCATTTACCTCTCTCCTATCCTGGAACTAAAATCCACTTAAGTCTCCAGCACTGCAGGCAGTATAAACTAATCTCTGACTCCTGCTTCCTCTCAAGTACTTTTCTCTTTGATGACCTAGAGTCCCAAGTACAAACCCAGATATTTTGCTAGAGCCCAGGCAGCAACAGAGCTTTTAATTCTTTGTCTCGTCATCACTCCACCTGTAGTTTAATAGCTTTTTCAAGCATTTAACAGTAAAAAGCATTCTGCTAATTTTATTATAATTTTCTCTTGTTCATGTTCTTACATGTGGCACATATTTGCCAGGTGCATTCAAGTAAGGCTAAGGCACTGAAGGACAAGCTCTAGCAGGAAGTATTCAGAGTCTGGAAATTTGATGACTCAAGAAGAGGAGTTATTAATCATCCTCTTTCCCAGTAGCAGCCTATAAATATTTAAGTAATTTGTATCAATTTAAAAAAATATTTTATTGGTAATACGTACTAGCATTTTAATGAAAAGGCTAGTAGTTCAAAAAGAGACCAGCTTGTTGCATTCTGTATCCAACAAATGAAGAAACCTTTAAATGCTTTGACATCTAACAGTACCAAAATGCATAAGCCTAACAGCTTTTCTTCCCATCAGTAACTCTGATATTCTAGCTGAATAAAAGTTAAATAAATTCTAGAATATTTACCTTTTGCTATGGAAGTGGAGAATAAAAGACTAGACTTCACAGCAGCATGAAATTCACCCAGGTCCTCTATTTAACTAGGTTTTCATATCTAGAAAACGGAAAACTGTGTTCAGAAAACAGCCTTGTTGCAAGTGCTGACAGATGGATAACATGGGGCTTGCTATAGACCTTGACAAAAAATAAATAAGAACATCAATCAAAATCTATTTGGGAAATCTCACGGTGGATTAGATGCAAGTAATGAATACACCTCCCTAATTCATCTAACCCTTCATTGCTGTTAGATGCAGAATGCCAGCTGCCTGTAATATATGACCTAACATCATCACATATTAAGTAAATATGAGTTTAAAGTTAACATTTTACTTAAAAAAAAAAAAATCTACCTTGTCATAAATTCTTGTGTACTTTGAGCAATTACCTTCAACTTTTTTCCCTCTGGCCCCTTTTCATTGCAATCTGCTCTCCCTTTGTATTTTTAGCCCACTACCGATATCCCCAAATGTTTATAAATAATACATAAATAAAGAGAAAAAGTTTAGAAAATAATCAGACCTGTTTAAGTGATGCTAGATTCAAATGTTAAATTTATCTGCCTGTACAAATGGCTGAGTGTCATGATGTCCTGCTTGAAAGGAAGATTTCTTTTTCCTTCCTCAGCTCCTGAAATACAGTCAGCTGCTTGTGCATCATCCTCTTCCCTGTATCTTTGTCCCCTTTCACTTACTCCACACTTCAGACTTTTCCACATCCTTATGGTGTCTCAGAGTTATTTTCCCCACATGGGTCCTGGCCCCAGGAGCCTTGGCACCATAGATCTGACCTTTGCCTGGAAGTGAGCACATCCAGAGACACAGAGAGACTTTGAATTGTACAGCAAGTTCTCTTTGTAGAAGAGATTAGACTGAAGGACAAGCCAAGCCTTTAAAGAGACACCACTTTGGTCTGCCAGTAAGACAGACTAAAATAAAGCCTTCCCATTGCCTGGTGTAGAACAAGTCCTCTCCTCAGCTGAGCAACTTTTACCAGTTTCCTGGCTTGCAACAGACTCCGCACAGCTCTCTACAAGCTCCTAAGAAAAGTCTCTGTTGTCTCCAAAGGTTCGAGTAGGTCTGCTCCACACCACAGACCCTGCCATTTGAACACAGGGTCATCTTCCTTGCTCCTCTGCAAGAGGAGCATCATCTGCATGCAAAACCATAAGGTTTGCCAAGCTAAAATGAACAATTTGATAGGTGGCAAATGGAGCAACTTGTTTTTCTTTGTCATTGGGTAACATAGTCTAAGTGGAAATTTCATCCAAATTTGAATGACTATTCTGTTTTTCTGAATCTCCTTCTGATCTCAGCACACACACACAGCCTCCTGACATTTTTACTTCTATCCTAAAACACACACTCTGTCCTCTTTTTAGCCCTCAGTTACTGAGTCTTGTAAAAAAAAAAAAAAAAAAAAAAAAAGGATAGTTTTCTAGTTCCTGGTATATGATTATGAGCAAAAGAACAGGTATATATACTTATTTCAGCTTAAAACTCTCATTTGTTGTTACTGACTTGCACCTGTTGAATTTAATGGCAAGCCTACGTTTTTATTACATTTTATTGCACAGGCATCACTCTTACGGAAAAGATAAAAGGAGGGCTGACTCACTTGGCAGATTGCTCGCTAAGGTACATTCTTGCAACCTCTTGAGCATGATCTTAGCTTCATACATGAAAAGATCCTGCTGGCCCAAACACAGCTTGAGAATTCCTCCTGCGTAGGAATGAAGCATGTAGACAAAGAGCCTGAACCTTGTTTCCAAATAGCCTATCAAACCACCACCACATATTGAGCTCCAGTTAAAACACTGGGTTGACCTAGCATCAAGAGACATCATTACATCTCATGTTTGTCTTATACTTTATGAATTGCAGAAATCTGCAAAAATTCAGGCAGTGTAACACCATATGCCCTTGAATTTTCATTAGTCTGTCTGTGCAGAATGCGATTTTAGAGAGAGCAGTACTTGTTCAGCTAAAACCAAATACTTTATTGTCACAATACTGCTTCATTTGCTTTTACAAACACAGCAGTATTTTCCAAAACCCAGATTTCTAATGTATTTTTTTAAACTTCCTTTGTGTTTATCTGTGTGTCAAGTGAAAGGCAAACTAAGCCAAATGCTACCCTAATTCGTTACCTACTAGAACACTTGTTGATGAAGATTTCCAAAGAAGAGTCTTCCCAGAGAGGTAAAAAGCTGAGTTGATGGCAGGAACAAACTCACCTGCAAACTACGTCTCTGCTTTATGTCTTAGTCACTCAACTCAGTCACTCAACACCAAGAGGGCAAAATCACTCTAATCTAACCCATTGGCAGCCACCAGGTTGTTCTTGGTCAGAATTTCTTAGTTTATTATTTTGAAGTTTTGAGAGTTGCTATAGAGATGCAGCTTTTTAATCTTCTAAGTGTGACAATGCTTCTTGTCTCAAGGTCAGAGTATAAGATGTGGCTGAGGTGGTTGTAAGTTGTGACTGTTGTTCTGGGTGTGAAAAGGGAGAAGGCAAGGTCTGAATGGCATTGTTGTAGAAACTTCAACACAGTGTTTTGAGACCACAGGTATGAATTTGTGTCTGATGAATATAATTGCATTATTGGAGAAAGAGGTGGGCAGTAGAAGACCTAAAATAAGTTCACTTTTTTTTTTCCCTAAGCTTTATAAATCACACTACAATCCAGTTCTTGTAAAACCAATCATGCAATTCCTTTCTGCACAGGCACAGTAACAGCAATATTGCCTTGCTAATTACAGTTCTCCAGGAACCCATTTCTGTTAAAATGTTCACAAGAAGTTTGTCGACTAAGCTAGTAATCACTAAGAAGATAAATAATAAAAAAAATAAATAAACATCGGTTGTGTGTACTTCATTATTTTATTTGTTTTGCCTTTGGCACAGAGACTATACTATCCCCTTGTAGCTCAAATCCATCTGAATAACTCAAACCCTGTCTGAATCTGGCTTAATCATTCACAAATGCAAGCACCAACATTTGCTTGATTTTAACAGGAACAATTACAGCAGCAACATATAGAGTAGAATAGCTCAGTTAGAAGGGACCTACAACAGTTATCTAGTCCAACAATATTTACAGTATGATCCAGAGCTTGTGGAACACCAAGAGATACTTCAGGTTTCATTCTACAAAGCAACATACAAAACTATATTAAAAAAATATAAATAATGTTGAGGAATCAGACCTTGTAAGTTTAGGAAATAACAAAATTAAATTGGTCACAATTGCTTGTGTCTCCTGAACTCAGATCTCTCACATGCATTTAAGATAAAATCCGCTGTAAATCCCTGATGACTGGTTCTGTGTCCATGATATTGAAGGATAGGGATGAACACACTTAGGCAATACAGGAAAGCTGGATGAATCTCTCATCTCTTGCTTCAGGCATCTAATTTCAGCCTCTAGGAACATGACTTATTGCTTCTTTTCTTTCTTTCTCTTTCCCCCACCCTGCATGATACCAGACAAATAAATTAAGCTCACTCTTTCACAATGGACCACTGGTCTTTCTTCATTATACAAGTATATGACTTAAAGCCATATTGTGGTCTAACTGGGCAGGCAGCTAAACACAACACACAGCCCTCACAACTCACACCCCTCACGGGGAGGGAAAAAATAATAACAACAGTGATGATAATAATAATTATAATTATAAATGAATATATAAAACAAGTGATGCACAATGCTTACCACCCATTGACCAATATCCAGGCAGCTGCCAAACAGTAGTCCCCCTGCTAACTCTTCCCTAGTTTATCTATTGAGCATGACATCATATTGCATGGAATATCCCTTTGGCCAGAGTGGGTCAGCTGCCCTGGCTGTGTCCCCTCCTACCTTCTTGTGCATCTCCAGCCTCCTGGCTGAATAGTCCTTGACTTGATATAAAAATTGCTTAGCAACAACCAAAACATCTGTGTATTATCAACATTCTTCTCATACTAGATCCAGAATACAACACTATACTAGCTACTAGGAAGAAAATTAACTCTGTCACAGCAAAAACCAGGACAGGCCATTATTTAAATTGGCAATGCTGCGAAACACTCCCAGCTATAAGTCAAGTCACCTGATGTTTTAAGGTTACTCAGTCCTGTATCACGCTAACTATTTTGAATGGTGAAGTGTAACACAACTCAAGTTAATTACCTCAGCTGAATGAATGCTCTGATATTGGTGACTTTCAGCCTTGATTTTCTTTCTATTTAATGAGATAAGCTGTTTGACTTCACACCTCAAGAAACACTCAGATGCTGGTGATGAGATCCTGGAAGGACTCATATGACAATGAATCATCTTCAGCACAGAAAATTAGGCAAGGGGCCACACGCTAAATTACAGGGAGAATCCCCGATACTGAACAACTGCTCACACAGTCAGAGCTGCCTCTTCTACATGCTGTGTGAAACAGCATCCTGATGAACTCATAACTTACAGTGAAAGTGTATGTCAAAATGCATCCTTGCATGCGACCGAAATGGTTGCACCAACTATCTGAATTATAACATTTTCTAAACTGTGGATGTTTGACTTCACAGTCCTAACACAGTTTTACATTTCAATTTAAATGGACTGTGACCTAAGGACCCAAGACTTGGAGGAAACTAGGGGGTTTTAAGCAGGAAATCACAAAAAAGTTACCAATATTTTTCTTTATACACTAAAACCAGGCATAATCTAGAAAAAAGTTCCTATGATTATTTTCATATAGATCACTGGATGCCAAAATTCTTCTTCATGTATACGTTTGTAAGTAATTTAACATAGCTGAATATCCTGCTATAACTGAGGATCCAGACGGTACAACCATGTATTTGCAAAACCCTCCCAAATCATAAGGTACAGGAGCCTAATTCCAGGACTATAGACCCAAAGCATGTATATTTAGTTTGATTTTTAAATAAACTTATTCTGCTGCTCTTTTCCTTGAATGCAGCAATAAATAACATCAAGGTACTGCAAGGGTCAATGCTGCAGTGTGGATACAATAAAAGTAATTTATTATGGTCTTGCTTCACAGGTGTCTAAAGAATCGTATACTCAGCAAGAAAAAAAAAAAGCTATGAAGAAGCATACCGTTCATCAGAATGACACACCATGGTAATTATTTATGTTCTTTTGGGAATATAGGTTCCAGTACAAGGAACTCTGTTACAGCAGTCTCACTTCAGAAAAGTAAAAAATAATAATGCTTATACAAAAGATCAGCAAATTACAAGATTGTAAACCTAAATTTCAGCAATTACTTCTGTTTTCAAATGCAAGAGAGGTAAAGCATATGCTTTCACACTGTAAATATGCATGTAACTGATCTTAATACAGTTCTTGTAAGATGCCATGTTTGAGTACTTTGACAAACACTACATGTTAATTGTCCTGTGTGAATATGTAACCATGGAGAGTTTTTTGAGGAAACATGCAAGTTTGGCTTTGTTTTGTAGGACCTCAGCTTTGCAAAGTACTTTCTGACTCAGCACTAAAGGCTAATTTGATATCTAAATTGTATGCTGCAATCCTACCTCTTAAAAACTCTTAGCACAACTAATTTGTCAATATTTTTTGCCTAGCTACATTCCTTAGAGAAATGTCCAGCTGCTCTCATCCTGTAAGGTTTTTCTTCCATCTGGAATGCAATATATTGCACCAAGTGCAGGAACAGCATTGCTTTAGACAGCATCAGTTGCCTTCTCCAACTAGAAAGCCATCTGCTGCTGGCATTCCCACCAGTGACACACCTGAAAGTTCACTTCTGAGTTAATGGGGATTTCTGGCTGTCTAGATCTGTACTGTGAGCAGATTTCACCTCTCAAATATGTTAATATTTTTCTTAAGATGTCTGAAATGTATAAAAGTGTTGAGCTTATTTACACTTCACACAATTTATTTTTCAAAACTTTTAGTAAGGAAGTGATCTTTAATCTTTGTTCTTCAAAAAAAAGAAAATAATGTAAAGGAGGTTTTCAAAAATGTATTTGCATGAAATGAAAGGGTCTTACAAAATTAAACGTCTGGTGTGTTATTTATTGTATGCCATGTCTGGATTTTGCTAGCTAAAAGGTTTAATTTGAATGAAAGAGAAAGGTTTTGCCTGTGGATTTGAAGAGAAGTTGAAGGTCTTACACTGGCAGAGTAGCCTCTATTGAATTCAGAGACACCAGGTGGCCCCACAGCACTCAGCTAACAAACGGATTTCAGTTTCCCACTAGGGAAATAGAGAAGGAGCTTTGCAATTTGATGTCCTGAGTTACGGCTGCTTGAAGTTTTTAGAAGAAAAACTGCCTTGAATTTTATCAGATTTATATATGTGTGTATGTATGAGTGTGTATATATATATATATATATATGAAATTACCAAACCATAACTGAAGTTCTTTGAACTGCATATATATTTTACTGTGCGTTCATACATTTGTACTTCACCAATCCAAACTCAGGAGTTTTCTATATGTTAATAGGTATATGATGCTCATGTTTTCGGGTTTCTTCTATGTCAGATACTGGTATAGAAATGAGAATGAGGTTTTGAGGTGTTACAGAGCAGCTCAGTTCTGCAAGGCCCTTGTATTAGCCACGACAAAATCTAAGGTGGCTGCAGTTTTCAGTGACTTGCCTACTGTTTTTGAGCTTTTTGCTGTCAGTCCTAAGGTACATTTTAGCCATCTCAAGGCATCTTCTCCTGGGGCCCAAAATCTGTCTGGGTGGCCTTCGCCTTTTGCTGATTTCATTCTGAACAGAAGTTGCCTACAGGATCATCCAGTTAGCTTTGTCTGTTGTAAGTGAAACACCCATTAGTAGCACAGCCAGATTCGACTATGTGAAATATGTAGGGCTTTGGGAAAAAAACTAGAAAGACTGATGGGTATCTTCACAAGAACTGTTTTTCACACTTCAGCATGTCTCTGGAATATGCCCCCAGGGTCCCTGATCCAGTTCATACATTTGTAATGGGTGATAGACCATTGGCTGCCAAAGGACTGTGATAGCAATGGCATCAAAGAAAGCAATTCCACTGGTTCAAATAAGAGACCTACACAAGCTGAAAGAACTAGACTGAGGTGACTAGATGGGAACCTTCAGCATAAGTATGTGCAGACTCCCTCAAGTTTTAGTACAAAAAAAAATCACTCCTAGGTACACTTTGATCAACATGAAAAACAAGATCTAATCCAGCTTGTCATTCCAGAAGCAAATATTAACAGAGTATTGCAAGGATTTCTCCTTAGACCAGATTCCTTTTGGTACAACTAAAACATATCATAACCTTTATTTACCTAACTCACACTTTATGAAGCAGTGACAAGCAAGATCACTCTATGCAGCACTCCTCCAGCTCAAACACTAGCAAGTAAAGGGAGTGCAGATGCAACTCCAAGCATCCTTCCTTCTCTTCAGAACAGCAGATCCAAAAAGAGATTTAAGAGCTGCAGTTAGATGTACAAAACCCATAAGGCACAGAGGATCCAGACTTGTTTTGGCCAGAGAGGGTCATGAGAACAAGAGGGAGAAATGTGTCCTGTTGACTGAAAAGCTGATTTTTTGTTGACTACATGCAGTGAATTGTCAGAAAACAAAAAATTGTGCTTTTTTGACAGCCAGATTTACAGTATCTTAATGAGGAATAGAGCATTTTGGTGACTACTGTAGGAAATCAGTTAAGTACAAAACAAAATAACAGACATGCAATTACTAGAAAAGTATGGATAACTTTGTGAAGAGCAGGACAGTTGCACTGAGCAATATACTTCTGGCAAATGAAATGGAAATGTGGTTTGCAGGACATTTTGGTGGGGAGTTGCACATTGTCAGAACAAGGTGGAGTGCAGAAAAGCCTGGCTTCCCCAGGTTAGGAACTCCATGTGGGAGTAGCAGCCAAAGCCCTAAGTTAAGCACCTAGAATGCACCAGAGAATCTGTTCTGATTTTGATGCACCTATAGTTTTAGAGGGGAATTGGCATTTCCCATTGCCTAGTTGTGAGCAGGGCCACAACCTGAAATTACTCTTTGATGGAGTTTAAGAAGCAAGAGCTTAAGACTTCATGAATGCCTCTCCACTGAGTCAGAGGAATGGCTTCAGAGTGTGAATACTAGAAGTAAGCAGTTTTTTTTTTTTTTTTCCAAAAAAAGCAAATAATAGTCCTATATACCTAGCTGTAAAAGGTGTGAGTGATCCCATCTTTTCTGTTAAGGTCTAAAGGCTAGAAAGCTAATGCACAAAAGAGGAGACCTCACTTTATCCTCATTCAGAATAAAACGTTCAATTTCATCAGAATGTGTAATACCTACCCGCAGTGGAAGGTGATTTGCCCTGTGAGGAAAAACTATGTTCCATATCTCCTTTTAAAGGTTTACGAGTGGACGGTAAGTGATTTAAGATTCACTGGGATAAGGAGGCATGACATAGTCTGATGGTTAAGATACGTACCTGAGAGAGTCTTGGGCTGTCTATGTGTATTATTGGCCAGCTGTAATGCCACCATCTCTTAAAGAAAGCTGTAACTAACATCTCTGCAGAGCTTGGTCCTGTAGGAATGAGTATTGTAGATGTTGCAAGAATGCACTTACTCTAGTAAGACAAAGCTGAAGTGGAAGGATAAGTATATCTATATGATTAGGCAGCAGCAGCAGACTGGCAGGAACTGAAGCCACTTTAAAACAGGCAGAAAACTGCAGGTATTAGAACAATTTTTTTTTAAAACCAAATAGGGACCAAAAAAGGGTTAATTAGGTGACGCCAGTGAGAAGACCTAATTCTCCTGTCAATAAAACCAATGAAGTTTCTGTTACTGATGGCAGCAGAAGAGATGGGGCTAAAGTTTTTTGACAAGCTGTAAGCATGGAAAATACTGGCACACAAGTTCTTTTGTATTTCAAATAGAGCTGCAAGGAATAAAACTCTCAGAGGTATATCTGATCTGAAACTACCCAGGTACATTGTCAGCTAGGAAAGAGTAGGAAGACCCTTCTACTCAACCAGTTGTACTGAAACCAGGATCAGAGTACAGAAGTCTGGAACTCCAAACAAAACACTGGACTAGAAGACGAGGAACCGGCTCGATGCTCACACCCAGAGAGCAGTGGTCAATGGCACAGTGTCTGGATGGGCAACAAGTGACAAGTGGTGTCCCTCAGGGGTCCAGTATTGTTTAACATCTTCATCAATGAAACAGTGGGATCGAGTGCATCCTCAGCAAGTTCACAGATGACACCAAGCTGAATGGTGCAGTTGACACACCTGAGGGATGGGATGCCCTCCAGAGAGACCTGGACAAACTCAAGAAGTGGGCCTATGCAAACTTCAGGAGGTTCAACAAGGTCAAGTGCAAGGTCCTGCACCTGGGTTAGGGCAACCCCAGGATCAATACAGGCTGAGGGATGAAGGGATTGAGAGCAGCCCTGCGGAGAAGGACTTGGGAGTAGTGGCGGATGAAAGATTGTACATGAGCCAGCAATGTGCACTTGCAGCCCAGAAGGCCAGTCATATCTTGGGCTGCATCAAAAGGAGAGTGGCCAGCAGGTCAAGGGAGGTGATTCTGCCCCTCTGCTCTGCTCTGGTGAGACCCCACCTCGAGTCCTGCATCCAGCTCTAGAGCCCTCAGTACAGGGAAGACATGGACCTGTTGGAGAGGAGCCAGAGGAGGCCACAAAAATGATCGGAGGGATGGAACAGCTCTCCTAAGAGGATAGGCTGAGAGAGCTGGGGTTGTTCAGCCTGGTGAAAGCTCCAGGGAGACCTTATTGCGGCCTTTCAGTACTTAAAAGGGGCCTATAAGAAAGCTGGAGACAGACTTTTTAGTAGGACATAATCACGACAGGACAAGGGGTAATGTTTTTAAACTAAAAGAGGGGAGATTCAGGCCAGACATGGGGAAGAAGTTTTTTCACAATGAAGGTGGTAAAACACTAGCGCAAGTTGCCCAGAGAGGTGGTAGATGCCCCATCCCTGGAGACATCCCAGGCCAGGCTGGATGGGGCTCTGAACAACCTGATCTGGTGGAAGATGTCCCTGCTCATTGCAGGGGGTTGGACTAGATGACCATTGAAGCTCCCTTCCAACCCAAACTATTCTGTGATTCTATGATTAGAAGCAGCTATTTATGTCTTTATAATAGCCTAAGATGGAAGCTACTATTTATCTGGTGGCAGAGCAAAAACATAAGCATTCTGAAAAACATTCTCCTTCCCTCCCCACAAAAAGATGACAGCAGAAAAAAAAAAAATCTTTGCATGTAAAACAGGTGCAGTAATGTTTATTTAAAATAAGTACTGATACAGAAGGACATCAATAACACAGGGAGAATTCAGTCAGATTCTTACTCCAAGTTATCTTTCCCTCACAAAAAGTAATGTAAGCTGAAGATTAGACTTGCTATTTGGCAATGTAAACATAGCAAAAAGAATATGCATTTCCATTAGGAGGTTCTTTGTTACATTTTAATTCTTGGCTTACCTCATGTTACATGACATCCATAGTTAGAATATGACTATAAAGTTGGAGCAATATTCACAGAAGTTGGACCATGCTCAAATATACTATTTTTTGTAATAAAACCAAACGAAGCTTACTCATGTAACAAGTGAACCATCTTTAGATTACCTGATTAAGGTTTCAACTGTAAAAGGAATTATTTTGCCTTTTCCAGTGCCAGTTTCCCAGCTTACGCTTCTTATGTCATTTTGAACCATAAAATTCAGTCTATTACATGAAATAATGGATCACAAAGATGAAGCCATCCACCTCATTTTCTCTGAACTTACAGTTCAAAAAGGTAGCTGCTGAGATACCATTATACCAAGATGCAAGAGTCTTGGTGTTTAAATTACTACTAAAAAAACTTGTAAAAGGTTCAAAAAGTGTTGTGGGTTTGTCAGCAGCCAAACACGCACACAGCTGCTCGCTCTCTCTCTCCTCCATCCCCAGCAGGACAGGGGAAAGAAGAAGGGCAAAAGCAGAAAAACTCACAGGTTGAGATACAGGCAGTTTAATAGGTGAAAGGAAGAGGGGAAAAAACAAAACACCGAGTGATACCAAGGCAATCACTCACTACCTCCCACAGGCAGACCGATGCCCAGCCAGTCTGCAAACAACAGCCACCTTGGAAACCAAAGCCGCCCCACACCTTCCTCCTCTACCCCATTTTTATTGCAGAGCACGACGTCATCTGATCTGGAATAGCCCTTTGGCCAGTTGGGGTTGGCTGTCCCAGCGGTGTCCCTCCCAAACTCTTGCCCAGTCCTAGCCTACTTGCTGTGAGGGCAAAGCAGGAAAAAGTTAAAAGCCTTGACTCTGTGCAAGCACTGCTCAGCCACAGCCGAAACACAGGTGTGCTATCATCACCGATTTAGCCACAAATCTGAAACACAGCAACACACAGGATGCTGTGAAGAACGTTAACTCCATCTCTTTCAGACCCAGTACAGCAAGAAACCCCAAGAATTCAGCTATAATCCGCATGAGATATGTCACATCGTAGCTCGCTATATGAAAGCCCAAAATCAAAAGCAAGTAATCTACTGGAAAATGCTTTCAGCATACAGAACAGTTCCAAATTTATCAAACCTGAAAGCAATCCACTACAATTAATACTATTCTTAACATTTGCAGGAGTGGCTTTGACCAGTGTATTCATAAAACCAGTAAGCAGTAAGGCGTTGCCCAAACATACAACTTTGTACATGAGCTTGTGGGGCTTGTGTCCATGTTATTAAAATTGACCTTTTTTCCTGCAACAGTTTGGATATTGTTATTTACTGCTTACTCCCAGCAGGTTGTAAGCAGTATTATACAGTAGATATGCATAAATAGAATAATAAATTAAAAAGCTAACAAAGTGCTCAGAAAGGCAGCTCAACGACTTTGCCACTGCTCAAGAAAATTCATTATTAGTTTATGATGGTTGCTTACTCTAGTTTAAGAGGAAAAAAAAAATATAAACCATCACAAGCTGCAGTTTCCATGCATCTCTTCTCCTGCCCATAAGTAAATATCTTGAAAGCACACAGCAGAAGTGATGGTCTGTGGAAGTCAGCTGTGTCTCTTCACAGAACCTGAAAGCTCCTCGGTGTTTGTAGGAATAACTGTTCATTATACTCAAAATATCTCAAGTAAGGCCCAAAGAACCTCAAAGTAGCGTTCATTCTTCTACCATGAAACTCACTTCTGTTAAGGGAAAAGGTGTTGAGCACCACAGATTTATAACCCACTGAAAGCCTTCAGGAGTTGAAAGCGTAGACAGTGCATAGCTTTCTGGCACTTTCAGATGTTTAAAGGCAAACGTAGTCCTTCATTACCTCTTCAGGAAACTACTCCTTACCTCCAGAAAGTAACACAGGAGAGCCAGTAAGAACGTTTCCATAAATAAAACAAAAAAGGCCACTGCAGATTAAGATTGCCCACAAAAATTAACCTGTAGCACTAAAAAGTATTTAGCAATTCAGTTTTACACGTAAGGCCACTCCTGTAGAACAGTAAGGCTCTGCTGGCGCTTACAATTCTGTACTGCTGGAGCAGGAGCCGCTTTGGGGCTCCATCCCAGGGGAAAGTGTCCCCCCACCAACTCAGGCGCTTGCCTTCATGCAGCAAGAGCTTTCTGAAGAAGATTGGGCTCACTTATAATTAGATTTGAACATGAACTAAGCAAGGTTATCTGCCCAGGGTTTTAAAAGTAGCATTGCTCTCTGAAGAGATCTGTCATGAATTTGAGATGCTAAGGCACAACAAGAGCTAGCAATCAAGGCCATGATTTTCCATGTCCAACTTAACATGAACCAAGGCAGCTCCATTTCCAAGTGAACTGACACCACTTTAAGGCATATGGGGGGCACAGTGAACACTGATAACATCAGCTATCCAATCTAAACATGACTAGAGATCTCTTTCTCCTAATACATGCAAGAGACCCAAATTTGGGTTCTGGGACACTGGTGAACTAAAAAACATAGTTTTGTTTGAGGTATTAGAAATTTTGCAGCTTGTGCACAGCTTGTCACAGGCCTCAATGTAGATGTACCAGAACCATCAGAATCGCCCAGGCTCTGCCCCAGGTAGACATTTCTCATGCAGGCTTCGCTCCTTTGAAAACGAGCAGCAGCAAAAGCAGCAGCCCCAGCTCCCCTTTCCTCTCTCCCGCCTTCCCTGCAGCACGTCAGGCTAGCAGCACGCAGGGACATTCTCTGTTCCATGGTGCTACACAGCATGCAAGCCCACTTCTAAATATACGCAAACAGAAGTTTCTAAACCACAAAATAAATGCAGTTCTTAGTGTAAGTTATGCAGAAAAATGTAGGTTATACCTAATATTTCGTGGTAAATGTAGTGTTATTTAACTTCTTTTCCTTGTCCTCAGTGCAGCAGATACACGAGGCCCATTTGAACAAAATTTAGACTTCCACAGAAAGTAACGAATGAGCTTACTTTCTGGGTTTTTTACTCCCTGTCATAACAAAATAGTTATCATCTTGCCTACTCTTCGTAAGAGGACCTTTTGATACACCAGGTGTTCCCTTGTTGCATGCCGTTGCTGATTTTCCCTTAGGGAGAGGCTTCTTGGCTGCTGGGGCCAAGCTTTCCTTTGCTTGCAAGTTTTTGGTGGAAGGCTGAGCTTTTGTGGAAGGCTGCGCTGGCTTTCTGGTCAGTGCTGCTTTGGCTGAAGTTTGAGGAAGCCGTACAACTGATAAAGGGGTGCGTTCGGGAGGTTTG
This sequence comes from Caloenas nicobarica, assembly GCF_036013445.1. Lineage (NCBI taxonomy): Eukaryota > Metazoa > Chordata > Aves > Columbiformes > Columbidae > Caloenas > Caloenas nicobarica. The sequence goes on from NC_088245.1 coordinate 44,290,097, forward strand.
GATGAAGTGGGTCCAACCTGAGGGGTTTTACTGACATTTGGCTGCTTATTGACAGCTGATACATTTTTGCTTGTAGATACCAGTGTGGGTGGTGACTTTGATGCTTTGCTGACTGCAAGGGAAGGTGCAGAAGCTGAGTGTTTTAGGACTGAAGCACTTTTCAGGTTCCTCCCCAGGTCAGAAGCTGTCTGTTGAGCTTTCTGAGGATGCTGAGACCCAGTTCCTGAGGTCTGAATAGCATTTTCAGAAGGAGGTTTTGCAAGGAGCTGCTGAGAACGTGCAAACTTGGCAACGGCATGCAGATTTGTAACAGGCGACTGAGCAGCCTTCGGAGCAACTGAATTCACTTTGGTTTTAGTGACAGATACTGGTTTGCATTTAGCAGGGACATGCTTCTGTTTTGAAGCCATTGTTTTGGCTGTCCCAGGCAAGGGAGACGGCTGGTTTTTGGAGGACGAGAGGGCAGGATGCAGCGCTGGTGCCGGGGAGCCCTCAGGCAGGGCAAATTTCCCCTTGGGAGCATCGGGGGAGCGAATACGTTTGCGCAATGTTTCGGAGTGAACAAGAGCCATTCTCGTTCCTGCAGATGAACTTTTGCTTACAGGCTGCGAAGGAGCAGAAGCTGATGAGTTGTGTGCAGGAGACTCCAGTTTCTTTGAGGTGCCAGCTAATTGTTTGAAACGAGGCTGCATGCCTGTTGCTGAAGACCCATGTAACTTGGACCTGACTGTTAATGACTTGGCTGCAGAGGATGGGGGCACTCTTGGTGATGCCAGGGCAGGGGATTGAGGATGTTTAGGTAAAGCCTTCTTGGCACTAGCCCCGAGAGCTGAAATGGGAGTAGAGGGTTTTGATGGCTGCTTTTGAAACATATTGACAGCTGACATTGGATTCATAACAGGTGGCTCCTGAATTCTAGCTGCTGAGTTGGGAACGCTGTCACTGGTGACCCCTTTTTGAAATGCCAGGATTTTTTGTTCCAGAGTTGCAAACTGAAGCACTCGGCATGGATCGTATTTAAGCAGAAAACCTTGAAGAGTGTCCCAGCCTCCACCAACACGTACCATCACGTGCTTGCCATGTAGCATCTGAGAATGGAGGAAGAGGAGGGGTGGGAGCAGAAGAACAACATAAATTTCTATCTTGTTTTATTCAGCATCATGTCTTCATGTTATACTAACACCTATTGAAACTGACTAACTGCTTTCTTACAGAGAAACATTTTTTTTAGAAAGGGAAATTATGTGATAAATAAGGTTTATGCTTCCTAATTCTTGATTAGATAGTATCTCCTGCAGAAGCAGTCATTATATGTTGGGAAATAATGAAAGTATATATACAGAAGACATTTTCACCATTCTGTCATTGTCTTTATTTTGTATACAGTTTTGGATACAGATTTAGTTTACATTATGGATGTCCTCATAACACAAACTCGTATGCCTGCTGAATAGAGTACTCAACTATCCTGCAAATTATAAACCCCAAGTGCCCAGATGTTGAACAAGTAACGTTCTCAGGATGTTCCACAGCATTATTCTTATTTATATTGCAAGTTGTTACTGAAATTTTAGAAACACCACAGAAAAGCATCAACTAACTTAGTTTAGTGTGGTTGTAAAATCAATGGTTGTAAGATCTAAACTTTGAATAGGTGATTGGATGAGCTGGTGTCCCAAACTAAATCATTCCGTAATTCTAAAACAATACTGTTAAAACGAGCTAGTCCACTTAAAAGCATTTCTCTCCCCATTATGAATATAAATTGGAATTCTGAGAAACTACTTACTCGTATGAAGAGTATTTTATCTCCCAGTCTATAACGTCCCTCCGATAAGTATTCAATTGAAAATCGATGGGAACAACTGCAGGGAGGATCTTCTGCTATGTGTTTAACCTAGTTATTAACATTGAAATTATTTGTCAGCATTTTGACAGAAGCACGTGTTTAGCAGTTTGAGATATTTAATACAATAAAAGATACTGATATCTTTATCCCATAATCTAAGAAAACACTAGAATTCTATTGCCTCGCAAGAAAATCTCAGCTATGTAGAGCTTCAAAACCTAGAATAAAAGATTAAAAGAAAGAACAAACTGTATGTACAAATATTTCAAGTTGTTTCAATCCAGTTTTCATGATTCCTTCAACTTTAAGTTATTTCTACTTCTGTTTTTAAGATTTGCCCATAACACTGTGCATAGTAGCATAAATTCTAACCATGACCTTGTGAAGCAGAAGTTTTACATTACAACACAGAGGATCTTTAAAATAAATAAATTTTAAAGCCTCAATATGTGTTTTTAAACAAAATAGGAAAGTTGTTCATCATTCCTTTTGGACCAATTCAGAAGATGTACAAACTATTTCCTTTTCTGCATACATAATCATTTCCAATTGGTACAGCCACAGAGGTTTTATTTCAAGTCTTTTTCAAAAGAGTTTCAAAGTCTACTTTAACATTTGATGAAGTTTTATGAAAACACCAAATTGAAGAGAAGCATATGTTATAGTCATAGAATATTGACACACCAGAAAAATTGAATGAGAGGATTTCTTATACTCAAAGAAGCGATGAAAGGGGGTGGAGAGGTGTGGAAATCAATGCAAATTATATGCACTGAGGCATTAACTCCAAAACACATAGGATGGCATTTTGCTTACATTATAAAAAAAGAAAAAAAGTTGTTCAAAACAGGTGCATACCCTGTTTTCTATTTAAGGAGGCTCACAAATATAAGAATAAAAACAGCCTATGCTTACTGAGCCAGATCATACAAGTACTAAACTTAGAGTTTGATTCAAAGCCTATATCACAATAAATTAGTACTTACTGCCTCATGTAGCTCCCCATGTTGACAACATGACTTTGCTGTGCTAACAGGTGATGGTGGTCCAGAGGTCATCAGCAGTGTTTCTTCTAGCTCAATTTCTTCCTCTAGTTTTACCAGTACAGGAGGTTCAACTCCATACCTAAACATAAACACAAAAGTAAAGAGTTTAATTGCTAAAGAAAACAAAAAGAAACTGATAACAAACCTGCAAAATTCTGAGTAGCTTGACTGACAGAGAACAGCGCTACATCAGTCAGAGGAATAACTGCCTTGATAATGCAAAGAGAAGGAGCAACTTGAATTTCTAGTAGACATTCTTCCAAATGCGGTCTTGGAGCTACCAGAGAAGGCAGTAAAAATACTGTCAAAGCTACACAATTTAGGTCACACCCAATTTAGATAAACTATCTTAAAGCTTCCCGCTCTGCACCAGAAATAAATTAGAAATCTAAACTTAGAGAATGATAAAGAGACACCTTCCAAAAAGCTTAAAAATAAAGACCTTAAAACTGTATTTAATGTTCAGTGAGTTCTTCCAAGATACCTATATGCTGAATGAAGTATTTAAATACACAGCGATAAAAAAAATATGGATTAGCACTACTCCATGAAAAGAGTTGGATAAATATTTGAAGAACAACTCATACTGTACGTTCGTCCTAGAAAAGATACTCATTACTTTCTGCACGGAATTAACATTTACTGCATTGCACTTTATGATCACAGATTATCTTAACTTTGTCTTAGCTTTTACTTAATAGAATATGTTCTTCAATTTCTTGTTAAGAGCGTGCATGGATCACATACCTGGATACGATGCGTCCAATTTCCAACAAACAAAGATACACTTGTCTTGGATCCTTGTGCAAAACTAAAAGGGAAGAGAATAAAAGGGACTTACAGTTCATTTTTACTGTGGGGAGGCCTTGCCATTAGGTACAGAGTAGGGAAGATAAGGAACGGATGACTATAACTTCGTCATCATTCTACCCAGAGGCAAACTACATTATCATGGATAAAGCACTATATACTTTCCAACTCTAATTTTCTACTCCATAAAGTGTTCTAAGCCACCCTGGCACTCCTGAAATCAAACTGTCCTCCACTTGCTAAGAGAAATACACTTTATTTGATTTTATGCTGTTCTTTCTTGATGTGAACTGGAAAGAAAGAGATCCGAGAGCTTTCCTTTCCCTATCGCCAAATATATTATAGCAGTCTTAAAGACGAAAAGCATTCAGCAACTGCAAATAGGAAAATATACTCCATCTGTTCATGTTTGTGCATACAGACACAGATAGGGACACACACTCTATAGGTGAACAACCATAGGAGAAGACACTGCAAGGGATCCAGCTGATAAGCGGGTGGCTCTGCAGCCAGTCAGCCTAAGTGGTTTAAACCCTTGGCTGTGAAAGAATAACCCACAGAATCACAGAAGGGTTGGGGTTGGAAGGGACCTCTGGAGATCATCTAGTCCAACCCACCTGCTAAAGCAGGTTCACTGAGAGTAGATTGCACAGGAAGGTGTCCAGGCAGGTTTTGAATGTCTCCAGAGAAGGAGACTCCACAACCTCTCTGGGCAGCCTGTTCCAGTGCTCTGGCACACTTAAAGTAAAGAAGTTTCTCTTCATATTCAGATGGAACCTTCTGTGCTTCAGCCTGTGCCCATTGCCCCTCATCCTATCATTGGGTGATTGTTACTATTTCAGTAAGCAACAGATCATTTTTCTTATCACTTTAAAAGTTCTGGGTGCCAGGCGGGTCCAACCACATGGCCTGTTCACCCAGTTGCACTAGCAGATACCACTTCGCCAGCGGCAGCTCCCCTGCCCCACACTATACCCTCGTTTCACCCCTCCCTATCAGCCCCCACCTCCTGCCCCATCCACCCAAAGGTTTTCTTCAGAATTCGGTATATTTGCGAGGCTCTATCTGAGAAAGAGGGTCAAAACCCAACTGTAAAAAGCACATTCAGATGCAAACATCAGATGCTATCTGTGATCACAGAAAAGATGCAACACTATTTTGGATACGCAAGAGGCACCGAGTTTTGCACCGCTCAGTTCAGAGTAGCCCTGACAGCTGCCTGCACTCAACTGCGTAGACACACTAAATCATAATCAGGAGAGCTGAAGAATGAGATGAAAGAGTGGATTGATAGCCAAATGGTGTGTAGGTGACCATGGCATCTCTTCTGGGTTTTCCTAACAACTTTGACATGAAAACATTCAATTATTTTTACTGCTGCACTGAAGAATAGAGGCAAAAGGAAAGCAATGTCTGTTTTGGTTTCTTGCAACTTCCATCTTCAGGTGTGCAAGAAAAAGGAAAAAGAAACCAGGGTCACGAACAGCGAAGGAAAATAGTTTAAAAACTTCACACACAAGTAACTACTTCCTCCCTTGCCCCAATTTAAGCCTCAAAATCAAGATGCTTTCAACACGTTCTAAGAACAGTTGTACGAACGCTCTAGAAAACAAGCCATCCCTGTGCTTTCTTAGCCAGCTAGATATACTGCCTAATAACTCAGAAACCAAAGGCCAAGAGAAAGGTCACTCAACTCTCCTCCACCCACACAGCACCATTCTTTCCCCCACCACCAAGTATAAGAAAAGCAAAAAGCCATAGATATAATTTTCACATGGTGTAACATTTATATAAACAAGTCAGACTTTTTCACACTGCGCAGTAAAAATATTTACTGGAAACTGGAATTCACTCTGAAGAGAAGTCTAATGAGCCAGCTCTATATTTACAGATGAAATCTAACATCTTTCTGATGTTCAATTTGATATGTAAAATCACTTTGCTTTACCTAAGATTGAAGTGTTTCCTAAAGTATGAACCAAGTATGAAGTGAGATGTTCTTTTTTACATCATCTACTCCAGTTTGTAGGACTACTTTTTAAAAGGTCTGATTATGACGGGTAAATCTAGAAAATAAAGTTGGCACAGCTATAATCTAGAAGGTACTAGAGGTCATTTTGTCTTCTTTCCCGCCCCCCCACCCCGTAAGTGTTTTTGTCAGCTGTAATAGGAGAGGCATAATTTGCCTGAATCCAGAAGAGAAAAATCCCTAGCAGAGATCGAGACATTTGGCTTGATGTCAGAGGGCACCCCATGATGGCTACTCTTGCTTTCTGCTGTCTCAGGACCACTCGATTTATTTCCTTCACAGCCATCCACACTTTGCAGGAAGTGTCGCTATATGTATCTGATGGGAAAAGGACAATTGCCAAATTGTCTTTCCCCGATTTCATTCATAAAGAATGGCTTGAAAGTTTGATGGAGAACATCAGTGGAAAGAATGTTTCATCGAGGAGGCTGCAAGTCTCCTCATTTCAACTGCCAAAAAGGCTAACAGAAGATATTTATGCCACAAAGCAGGCTCGTGTCAAGAGTTATAATCAGACTTCAAAACACTTCTTGGCTATGAGTGAAAGCCACAGCATTAGGAAATCCTGTCTGCTTATCTCAGGGAGGCTAAACAGGTTCTAGTTACCCATCCACTTACAGGAACTAAGATGTTTAAGCAATGCAGTTCATACAAGTTGTACTGAAAAAAATATTAAAGCTGATTTTCTTACAGCTCATTTCTCCTACTCATCTGTATTTCACGGCACTGAAAAAAGATGCACTCCCTAGTTAAATCAGAATGAGACAGATGCAAATGAAGATATTTTCTCAGCTATTTAAAATGACTTATCCAGTAGAGAAGGCATGGGCAGTCCAACTAGCAGGGAGGAGAGCTTAGAAGAAAAGCAGTTAATGAAAACAGTGCCTTCCATTTAGATAGCATTAAATGGCACAAAGACTTCAAGAAAATCTAGTAAATATTGTAACAAATTCATTTGATTACTGGAAACAAAGCTACTTTGCAATTTTTTGCTATTCACCTTGACAGGCAGATATTTTGCCTTTTTGAAAAACAAACCAACAAGTAAACAAACAGTATTTGGCTTGCCACGGAAAGGTTTGTATTGATTAATTTTAACTGACATAATAGCTGGTAAAAGAGCATTTCATTCTTTACGATGCGATGAAAGCACAGTTCCTCTTAATTAAGAGTCAAAAAAACTGTATTCCATCTGGAAGTATCAGTCTAGAAGCTGTTTGTCATAAGGGACAGGCTGTGCACTGGGGCAGGCATACACACAGTTGGCAATACTTATTTTCATAACTATCTTATTAAATAGGAAAATACAAATGGTTTAGAGACATGTCAAGCAGGTCCTGAAGTAAATGTTAATTACCAACAGACTGTTGTCACTTCAGGCACAACGCCCTGATGGAGTTACCAAATTAAGCAGTCAGGAATGCATTATTCTGAGGGCTTTCTGCAACAAGAATGCGTTTAATACCAAATAAATGATCTTATTGTGAGTTGACTCCATGGCCCTGTGGTCTTCCCACACAGGGAAAGCGAAACCAGACTTTTCTCCTCAGTTTCTCGGTGGGCATTTTTACTGAACGAAAACATGCAAGCTTGCTGCAAAGCTGTTACTGTCCCCTTCATCCCACACGGTGACTATTAGTAGTTTGGAAAAGCATCATGCAAGTTAGAGCAGTCACAGAACTGATTTTCTCAAGGTTTTTACTTGAACACTGCCTTAAAATAAACACATTAATAGCTTGCACAAGACAGGCACAGTCGTGACAAAGGCTTCAAAAGACTATACACAAGAGATTTCCCTGACCAGGCATTTATCCACACACAGATCAAAGCAAATCTTACAAAAAGGTAGATTTACCTAAACCTTCAGATTCAAAGAGATAAGTCTCATCAACTCCAATGGCCCTACACCAGTTAAGAAAGTTGGCTGTATTATCTCTGGCAAAAAAAGATCCTGATGGAGCATCCTTCTTACATGGAACTTTTCTCATAGGAAAATTCTGGCAAGGGAAGAAAACAAAAAGTACATTGTGCACATCAACATCGCCAACAGATTTCAAAGCATATTTGCAAAGGAAAATAAACCCTAAATTCAGAATAACTACTTTGTGTTCAACCCACCATGTATTCTATTAAAAAAGCTACGCTAATGTAGAAGGCATTCCTCTTTATCATTGTGAACAGTCACTGAATGAACGATCCTTTGCTCTGCAGCCTTTCCCAAAGCTGCCCATGCAGTTGCTTTCCCATTTCCCCACATGCTCAGGTAGAATCATACCGGTGGTGTAGCAGGTGTGAATAATTATTCCCCTTTCCCAAGCTCTGTTCACAGCAGCAGAATGAGCACGGCTAGAGAACATACTTAGGTGCCAGACCTCAACATTTTAGAGCCTGTTCTAGAAAGTGGAGGTAATCAGAAGGGAGCAAGGGGCTTTTTCCTTCAAAGCAATTCAGTACTTGTTTTTAAATTGGTATCTTCAAAACTAAAAAAGCAGTTCAAAGATACACAAGTTGTGCATCTTGTCCTCCCTAAAAAAACCCCTCAGGATTTGCAGCATTCACATGGGTTTTGTATAAATACCGTTAGGCATCCTAAGACTGCTGTCTTGTCCCCCTCAATTAATAAAAATTCTAATATTAGTAATTTTATTACTTACTGGTAAATATCCATTATTTAAAACTATTGTTTTACTAGATAAAACAGTAAAAAGTGAACACATTAAAAAAATGGTCTGGATATGGTGAAAGAGTTCCTCCTGCCTCCAAGGCAAACACTGCCAATCAGGGCACATTAGCTGGTGACCTACTGTTCGACAAATCCAAGCATTGCTGTAGCTATACGGGGTACCTGTACATTGAACATATGCTACCTGCACCAGTGTTACATGGTTTTATACTCCAAAGTGACAGATCATTATTCTTCATTGTATGAACACAGACTGGAAGTTGCTTGAGATTCACCTTTCAACTCAGCTTTGGTTCCTAACAAAAACACTGAAGCCCATCTCCAGGTACATCTCAGTTTGGGTATTTTTGTGGCTGACCAGTGTACTAGAGTTTAGCCACCGGTTTCTGGCATAAAATGTGCCACCAAGTGCCAATGACTACCTTGTTACCAACCCACACTGATGTCAGCGGAACAAACTCCAGACTTGGACTAGCTCTTCCTCTGGCAAGACCTCTAATGAAATCAAACTAAAAAACTAGTAAGAACCTTAGGATTTGATTAACAAAGCAAATAAGTAATTTGCTGCACAAGGCCAGTTTATCCATCTATAAAGCCACACTGTTGTTAATGAGTCTTTGGCTACGGAGCACCCAGAACACTACTTACGGAAGCCTCACTCGCCTGCTTTCCTTTTACCACTACTGACAATTAAAGAGTTTTTATATGTTTTAAGAATCACAATGACTCACCCTTAAATTACTCGAGCTACAACACTTTTTAATTGTGTTTTGAAGAACACCAACCAATTGGCAGAGTAGTACCCCATTATCAAGTTCTTCTAGCAGTTGTTCTGCTTTGACTTCCATTCCTAAAAGAAAACAAGGTCAATATTAGAGTTACTCCACAGAAGGTAAAGAAGTTTCATATGAACTTGGAGGCAATTCAAATAGCATTCCAGTGTTAAAGACTGAAAAGCAGTAGAAATATGTAAGTAAACTAAAATAAAATATCCAGTTAATTAGATTTTAATTAGACTAACAAGATTCACAAATATAAATTAGAACAATTAACCATCCTACCTCTAAAAGGTAGGATGATTTTAACACAATTCTCCTAGTCATTCAGGCTCAAATACACTAGATCTTATTAGTACTATACATATTAAGTGTCAGCATTGACTGGAATACTGGAAAGTGCTTTGAAATTTATTAGGCAGTGATTTATTTATAGCCTCACCCAGCAAGCCAGACAGCCAGATCGACAGGTCCTCTTGCATAGGCACCAAAGTTGCTTCGTGCCGCACAGATATCCATTGGTCATACAGGCATACATCTGCCAAACCTGGCCCATGTCTGGGGGTCAGAGGACTTCGGGGACTCAAAGGAAGGTCATCTCCAAACCACACCTGCAGTAGATTTTAGTAAGCTGAAGATGGTGGGCTCTCATATTTGCAATCAGATGATGAAAAATTGCAGTTCTGAATTATGCTAAAGATCTATTATTGAAAGAATAATCGTTCATTCCCCTTCAGACAGATGCACCAAACCAACACGACAGTAATCACAAAGGGTGTAGCTCTCATTAGTAACTCCTGTATCAAAAATACTACTACATTCATTATCTTGAATTTAAAATTACATACTTTCCTGAATACTAAATAAAGAAAACATGCATTAAATTGGTGGCATTTTTTTCCTCAGCATATTTTAATTATTAAAATCTGCAGTTGATCATGTAATTTACTACAGACTTCCGATTTCTCCGATCAAACATTTCAGAGGCATTATGTGTTTAAATTATTAAAATGCTGATGTTAAAAGAGGAAACATATTCCCATGCAAGAACGTAATACACTTATTTAACATGAATCCTTAGGATTTCTCTAAAGGATTGCATATTCTCAAGCTGAGAGGTACCTTTACATTTCAAGAAAAGGACCACACTGAAATTTCATGTACAGAATTCCCAAAGACAAAGAGTTCTTCTGGTATTCTTAACTTCAGTTCAGTGTGTGTATAAAATATATTTCTTTATATTTAAGTGATTAACTAGAATATAGGGGTTTTAAAAACACTTATTAATCACTAAGCAAGTTTTTAAACAATTTCAGCCTTTGGCTTCAAAACCTTCTCGGGTAGGTAACAGCGCTTAGGAAGAGAAAGGATCACCCATCTGATAGAACACTGGGTTATCTATCTTGTCATATTGCTCCATTTGTAAAACGAGAAAATTACTATTTATTTAAAAAATAGAGAAAACTCTGGGGATTCTAGCATTTCATCTGCTTCAGGGTAGAACTTTGAATTAAAAAAGGTATTATACAGAATTCAAACATTACAAAAGGCATTTACCTGAACTGCATTCTGCATGGTCATCTGCATTTACATTAGTTTCTCCCCCTGGAGAAAGATAAGAGAATTGTTTAATACATTCCCTCCTGGTTTCATGAAAATCCCAAGAAAAACCCACCAGTCAGTGCTGTTTTGGCAAAATACAAGCGAGTCTAATCAGGAATGGGGGGGGCGGGAAAGAGGGAAGTATCTCAGCAGCTAAAGTTTTGATCCAGTATTCAACTTCAGTTTTCTGCCCGTGAGTGAAGCAGCAACTTCAAAATGTACCTATTTGTGTCTTGGTACCAGTTAAAAGCAACTTTCTTGCCCTATTACTTAATAGCTGCAATAAAACTTCATCTTACTGGTTAGGCTGGAAACCAGGTTGCAGACACAGTCAGACAATATTAACTCATCTGTTTTCCTTTAAAAATGAGTAACTCCCCTCTCCTGTCCCGGATGTTTAAGCTTTATACATAGACAGTATTCTTCTCTCCTCCTCCATCTGGTGCACAACCTCACCTTCCTGTGGCAAAAGGCTGAATACCCCATCATAGAAGATGCAATTCTCATTAAAATTCTCCCCCTTCCTCCTACCCAGAAAGCAGAACAGTGCTGTTTCCTCCTCATTTTTCCCTCCCACTGCCTTGAACCTCACACGCTACATAGGACCACACGTCAGGCATGTCAAACAACTTACCTCTACAAGCAGCGAACAAGCGACCAGTTTGTTTTCAAACTGAAGCCACTTCCTTGCATCAGGACCGCCAGCACTTCTCAAACTTTATCAGAGATACTTCAGCTGATATCTTTCCCCCTCCTTTTATCTCTAGGGGAAAAAAAAAAAAAAAACAACACCAAAACCCCCACAAAAACAGGAGAGACATCCTCTCCTTGATGTCATTTTTCCTTTTATGAATGAACAAGGGAAGGGCAGTGTATATACCAAGCATTACTAATGAGCATGTTATGCTTCCCACAGCTTTGTCCAGGGGAATACATTTTTCTTTAGCATAAGAAAGCTATTGTCCCAAGAGAGTCACAGTGAGAGGCTTCGTTGATTGAAAAAAATAAATAAAACAACAGCAGAACAGCCAGTAGAGAAGTTGGTCTCATTAAAGTAAGGAGCTCCATATAGGCTAACAAGAACTCCAGCGTGCTAACTGCCAAGGGAAAACAAAAGGCAGCCTAATTCACAAGGAGCACTCAAAGCATGAACAAAGCAAAATATTCACACAGCGACTATCACAAGAATGCTCAGCATCTGCAGTTTTGTGGCATGCCTAACAAAAACTAGTCTAAAGAAAAAGGAAAAAAAAATAGGAGATTGAAGAAAACTCTTGCACTTGAACTTCAAGGGCCTGCTCTTTTAAAACAAGTTATTTTGTAAGCCCATATGTCAAAGAGCGCGCTCGAAAGTCAAAAGGCTTCACTTATTATCCGGGCATCTGAATAACACTTAAAAATCCCTCTGATGATACAGGCTACCCTGCGTGAATTTTGAGCTGAAAAATTAATATAGTAACAATTATCCATTTTCAGATCCCAAACAGTCTAGCTCTGAGGTTGCAGAGAATATAGATTAATGTAGTCTTACCACTTGCACGGAGAGGCATGTGATGAGAAGACCCAGAAGTCTGCCACCTTCAAGCAGTCAGCCTGCAAAGGTGCAGAAGGTGCTGTGGTGAGGCAAATATTGCAGTACCAAGTAGAGTCATAACCAAATCTGGCTCCTAAAACCAGTTGGGTTCCCTGGATCAAAAAGGTGTACATAATGAATGAAGCAAGTATTTGATATTGAATGCAGGCAGCTCCAGCTAGAACCATATCAGTTTCTACGCATGCCAGTTTTATCAACTTAACCTTCATTCAACAGGCATTTGGTGTTCAGGGATCGCATTTGTGAAAGAAAAGACCCCGGAATGAAAATGCACTGTATCATGTCCCACGCATAGATAGCTTCAGGCCATGCCATTCCCATCTCCAGACCAGCTGATACCCCCAAGGTCGCTGGAAGGACCCTCTACCTGCTTCACTCCTTAAAACAGTGGAAGCGCCAGAAACTTGAAAGAGCTTCCCAGCCAGCGGGGCAACCAGCCCAGCTCCAAGCTCAGCAAACGCAGAGGTCCCTCACCGCCAGCACCAGCCTCAGAAAACACCTCATTCCTGATGGCGCTTCTGCTGCCAACAGGCTCCGTGGGATGAGAGGAGAGGACAAACACCGCCCAGTAGCACATTACAGCTGGATCAATACAGTGACACTGATTTATTGTGAGATGACTGGTCAACTCCAAATGATATATTTGGGAAGGCAGGAGCTGCCTTCCGCTGGCTGACTGACTGCTAAACCTCCAATAAAGGATCAACATTGGGAAAGAGAGATGAGAAAAACGTACCTGTCTACTGACATGTGGCATAGGGACAGGCATTTGTCAGGAAAGTGGTTGCAGACACACCCCAGACAGGACCCGCACAGGACAGTCTCGCAAGACCATAGTCTACTCTTCAGAGGGATGCCTGCCACTTTGCCCCCAGGCAATCTGAGAAACAGCAAAGTCAGCAAATACTTCAGCACTTTACGCAAATACTTCAGGGTGCTAAATACAGGCTCTTAGATGCTACACAAGATAGCCTGCTTAGTATCAGTTGTATCAGGTTTTATAGATCATTCACTGGGGCCTAACCAGCAAGACATACTACACTAATTACAAGCCATTCTCTAGCACAAGATGGATCTAGTCTAAGTCCCATTTTACTTGACTCCACAGTTTACAAAGAAACAACAAGAAAAATAAATCCGCAACTCCACAGATACCTAAAACATAGATGAGGCAGCCACTGACCTAGCTTAAGTGGAACCTAAAGGGATTCACAGACTCATTAAAAAGCCTTATGTTCACAGACTCATTAAAAAACCCTTGGGTAAAAACACTTTTACATCCTCACCCTATATTTAAGATATATAACACATCATCTTCCATTCCATCAACAGCCAAAGGCAGTCACAACAGACTAACCCAGAGCAGCTGGAAACCGTAGATTAGTCTTGACAGTACCTACTGAAACCCACAGTTTAAAACACTCTGAAATGAAAGAAGCTGTCAAGTCAGTATCTGTTGAAACTTAACCAACATTTTTTTTGGTACACATATCCTAACATGCAGAAGAAAAGAGACAGGTACAACAATAGACATCCATGGAGTGCTACTCTTTCCATCACCACAGCAATTACTGTTCCCTTTTGTTGAATTACTGAGTCAGCAGGAGCTCTGCTTCCCTGGGGAAGCCTCAGAGGCACCAAAGAGAAAGAACCAGACTAGTCAGTCCAAGATGAAGGGCTTTAAGGTGGCAAACAACTCCTCACATTAAGGCACGCTGACTGCCCTCCTTGGGGACCACCTTTCTGCACCTTTTGGTAACAGCACACATAGCACATGGCAGTGAGCCTGCTCTCCCCTTCCAAAGGGCAGTGAAGCCCCTGGATTCACCTGTCAGGGCAGAAAAACCCACCTGAAATCAGGGAGGAGCACTTCATCTCAACAGCTGGCATCTCCGCAGGAGACGTGCAGATGGCTCCTTCACCACAAGAGCATCCAGTCTGGGGAGAGGCTGGATACCCCTGCCACTCACTCAACTTCACAAACTCTTCTCCCTCCCATTTCCACCCCACAGTTCTTCCAGCAAACTAACACTGAGGGGAGCATCATTTGATGTCCATACAGCAGGCTGCAGGATGGCCATAGTCAGGAGGCATTTATTATGACCTAAATATAAAATCCTGTCTTACTATGAAAGATTCACCCAGTACATTTAGAATTACAAACACATAGGCCAGCTGCACCTTATAGGTCCTAAAGGTATATATGTACTTCTGCCCATGTCTTGATCTGATAACTATGCCAAAGGTGACACACAGCATCCCTGGAATACAGTCAGCTTTTGGGCAAAGAGAGGAGCCAGACATTTTTCACCTTACTAAGCAATATGAATGAATATTTTAGCCAAGAGCACCAGGGCAAATTTCCTACAAAAACAGCACTGCATCCTCAAACGCTACGTGAGGCACAGGAGAGACGGGTTTGAAGGGTGTTACGCAAAACCCCTCCCCTCTCCCTTCTCCAGGGTAAGTTTCGCGGCACTTCAACTATGCCAGACAAGCGAACTCGGCCGGACGGGAGCTGCTGCTCCTGGAAGGGCGACCGAGCCCACCCCGGTGACAGCCTTAGCCCAGTACCGGGGTCCGTCCCCGCCGCACGGGTCTCCCCGGGACCTGCGATGCTCAGCACGCTTTCAGCGCTGCCCCTGCAGACAGGCGTAACCGACGGAGTGTCACCGCTCCGGAGCTGCGCGCCGCACGCACCGCCGCAAGCGGGACCCCGCAGCAGCACCCCGGTACCCACGCGGCACCGGGACCGGACCCGCCACCGCTAAGACCCTCCGCACCTTACCCGCGGGCCGGGTCCGGGGTACCGCCACCCGCCGGCCACGCCCCGGTGCGGAGGGAGCTGCGCGCCGCCGCGCCGCCACCCTCCCCACCCCTCCCGTTGCCGCCGCGCCGCCACCCTCCCCACCCCTCCCGTTGCCGCCGCTCCGCAACCCCCCGCCGCGCCACTCACCGGCAGCTGCCGCCGCCGCGCCGCGCCCGCCCCGCGCCGGCCGCTCCGTTCGAAAGGGCCAATCAGCGCCCGCGGGGCGGGGCCGTGTCCGCAGCACCTGGGCCGAGCCCGCGGCCCCGCGCTCAGCCCTGGGGCGGCTCCAGCCACCCGCTGCCGCCCCGCCCGGCGCCCCGCTGCGCCCGGTTTACCAGGGGGCAGCCCCGGGGGTTCCGGCAGTCCCCGGGGACGCGGCCTTGGGGGCGGTGCAGGGCGCTGGCAGCTGGGCCCCCGCCAGGCCTCCCCGCAGGCCGGGTCAGGGCTGGGTGTCGGACCCGCTGCTCGCTCGGGCGCTGCGGCAGGTGGTGCTCCCGCCCACGGGCCGCTTGGGCTGTCATGAGAGCGGCGGCCTCAGCGCCCCCAGCTCCGCGGTTCTGCTTCCCGGGCCAGCGGTGGCGGGTTTGGCCCCCGGCGGTGGGAGCCGGGGCCCGGCTGCACGGCGGGCGGGGAGGTGCCGGCCCGAGGAGGCGCTTGCACCCGCAGGGGCCTTTTTCACAGAATCACAGAATGGCTGGGGTTGGAAGGGCCCTCTGGAGATCATCTCGTCCAGGGGTGTCAAACTCATTTTCGCCGGGGGCCACATCAGCCTCGCGGTTGCTTCCAAAGGGCCGAATGTAACTTTAGGACGGTATAAATGTAACTACTCCTATATACAGTCCTAAAATAGTCCTGATCTAGTCCAACCCACCTGCTAAAGTGGGTTCACCTAGACCAGATAGCACAAGAATGTGTCCAGGTGGGTTTTGAATGCCTCCAGAGGAGACTCCACAGCCTCTCTGGGCAGCCTGTTCCAGGGCTCTGGCACCCTCAGAGTAAAGAAGTTTCTCCTCATATTCAGATGGAACCTCCTATGCTTCAATCTGTGCCCATTGCCCCTCATCCTGTTGTTGGGTACCACTGAAAAGGGTCTGGTCCCATTCTCTTTGAGACATTTGCAGCCTGGCAAAGAGCCCTTTCTGCACCCAGCATCTTCCTCGCTGCCAGCAGTGCTGGGCTGCGGTTTGCAGGACAGCACGGTCAGCACATCGGTGTCCCGGGTGTCCGGCTTCACGTTGCTCGGAGCAGACCCGGGCACAAGGAAACCACCCACCCTGCCTGCAGCCCCCGGTAGCATCAGGGCGCCCGCGCCACCTCGCCACAGCGTT
The DNA here is from genome assembly GCF_036013445.1 of Caloenas nicobarica. Taxonomy (NCBI): domain Eukaryota; kingdom Metazoa; phylum Chordata; class Aves; order Columbiformes; family Columbidae; genus Caloenas; species Caloenas nicobarica. The sequence goes on from NC_088245.1 coordinate 44,306,623, forward strand.
CGAACACACCTGTTGCTGGGATGTTTGTTGCTGATGGTATTTTTCAGAGCTGCTAAGTCCCAGCTATCAAAAGTTTTAAAGTAAAACAACCTGTGATGCACTTCCACAAAGCGTAGATACTGTATAATTTTTACTTTGAAATAATAATGCAAATGAAGTTACATGTTTATATAATGAAAAGTTTTGTGTGTGTGTGGCATCTCTCCATTACATCATTCTTCATCTTCTAAAGAGATAAGAGCTTGTATGTCTTACGTGAACACATTTCACAGCTGAACAGCAAATGACTATAGCACTGATCATTTCAGCTGCTTTATTACCATAAATATCTGGAATACATTATTTAACAGAGGCCAAGCACGAAAACACTGCAATGAAAAAAATATGAATGGAAACCTGCATTTCCCCATTTGTCAAGAGAAACTGTAACTGCAATCAGCTTAATTGCAGCAGGAATTAACAGGGTTCCTCTGAGGAGCTGGTGGACTCTTTCTGATCAGCAAATATAAATACAGAGACAATTATACTCACATGTGAAAATCTGCTAGCTATACAATATTGTGTATATAGTGAATAAAATTACTTTTATGAATCCATGGCATGTTTCTATAAAAATGCAGTAAAGAACATTTAATATACTGTGGGGTATTTTTCTATGAAAATAAATGCTATGCGGTCCTTTAAAAAGACATTTTTCCTGAAATAAAGTAAAAAGTATCCATCACTGCACATCCCAGATCTCACAGAGAAGAGGTGTGAATTTGTGATCATTCACTCTCCATGACATCAGCATCTCTGCGTGATGATGGTTAAATGTCCGTAATTCTGTAAGACGGCCCAGAAGACAAGCAAAGTGTTGAGGGTTATCTGGATGGTGAAGTTTGCAAAATTTTTGTAGAATATCCAGCAGGGGTTCTTGAAGCCTCTCCACAGACTCTCTGTCCTTTATGTATTGTCGATCTGGTTATGGTTTTAAAAGAAAAGAAGTAATTAGCAAATTCTTCTGAAAGGTCAGTTTCCAACACTTGCCCTCATAGTCGAGCGAGAAACTTGCTACTGTCCTTCTGCTCTTGCCAGCTGGTGTTTGTTCATAAAGGCTGAAGACCCTCATTGCCATTCTCTATTCTAAGTTATAGGGTTTCCCAATTTCCCTCTAAAAAATGTGACATTCCACGATGGTCTGTGGTGATATGCATGTAAGCACATCTGGGATTTTCTGAAGGAAGAAGCCTGTTACGTTAAGCAGTGAAGAGATACCAGTAATTTTTTAAAAAACGGGGTATTTAAGCACTTTTTTCCTTGTATGCACAACCAAATGGTGGAGCAGGACATTTAGAGTTTGGATTTGTGTGCTTGTTTTCTGGTTTAACAGCTGAATATCCTGAATAAGCGTGTATGCTCACTCACTCTATGTAGAATGTAAGTTTTTGCAAGTCTCAGGTCACGCTCCTCATGCTTTCTTTCCAAACCCACTAATATTTAATTCTGGATTAGCAGTTACCTGGAGACAGGATAACTATGGCTGTGAGCAGTGCATATTCTTCCTGTGTCATCTTCAGCTCTCCAATGCTTTTATAAAAATTAAACATGGGAGTTATGAATTCATCCGAGATACCTGGGAGAGAAAAAAAGTTATAATATTTTTTAAATTATCGAAATAATCTGGTTTATTGTCACACAGCAATTATTTAGTATTTGAAGCCTTGACTGTCTTGGTGGGAGAAATTTACTACACAGATCAGGCCTGATGCAAGACAATTAGTTACAAAAGTGCAAGCACATCCCTCTTTTGTTTTCCAGATCACAGTAGAAACAGGCAAGTGCTGGTAATTTCTTTTCACGTAGTTTCGGAGTTTTTCTTTCAAGCAATTCCTTTTCATCTACAGGTTTGTCCAGCTAGCTCTTCAGGACAAGTTTCATACATGGTTTTCTCACTGCCTGCTGATATTCTAACTGTCTTCTGATTCCAGTACACACAGTTTGCGTAACAGTCCTCATGTTCCCTATCTTTACATTAGTTATATGGAAACATCTGAGGATGTATGGTTTAATTCTAGCTCAACTCTACAGCTAACTGCCTTGGGCAGTTGCTTCAGTTGTCTCCATAAAGAGTCTTAATTGCTCCTTTTATGTAGCCAGAAACTTTAGCTAGATCTAGGATTACCTGTAGTCCAAGATCTACTTGCTTGCAACTTCTACTACCTTAAAGCACAGACTAGTGTACTATAAAGTACAGAGCCACAAATAATTAAAATCCAACCCGGTTTAAGGATGGGGTCATGCAATTCTCTCGCCTTTGGGATTACCAAACTGGGGCATGCCGACTGGGCTTCCTCTTACTGACTTTGTCATCAGGTCACAATGTTCTTACTTAGCCTTAAATTACAGATGTACTTCATTCTGCTTTTTGGTGTAAAAGAGAAGTAGGTCCTGTGACATCAAATTCATTTTTTTTAAACTGGTGAGTCACTCAGAGCAGCCACTTAACTGTTGACAATGGCTGCTTGCAACTCTGAAGCTGTGGCACCAACGAGATACAAAGATCTAAACCAGTGGTTTTGTAGCAAGAAGCCTTTTGGTGTTCTTTGGCTGAAAGGATGGAAACCTCCTCCGTTCCCACAGAGGAGGATCATAAGATTTCTTGTCATTCTATACATAATTTTGAGCTGTTCTGGGAGAATACTTAATAACTTGTGTGGAAACCATGGGAAAGAAGTCTGAAGTCCAGGACCGTTAAGGTTTGGAGTGCCTCCAACAGGGGAAATTCAAAATGAAACTCAGCAGGTGGAACTCAAAGAAAGGTGACGTGAAGTCACTTGACTAACTATGAACAAGTGGGAACTTATTCATTGGAATAATTATGTGTCCCAACAGAGTGAAAGTATGGTCTTGCAGGATGTGGTTTGTTTTGTGGCTGGATGGTGTGTTTAAACATGTGACATGAACAACCTGTGTTCACTTCAGATAACAAGCCACAAATCTTGGTTTTCTAACAAGTCCAACACTGTTGAGAAGAGTCCAAGTCAGTTAAGCAGATATATGTGATGTGTGTCAGCTCATCCTGTGGAAGTTAGTAACACAACTGGAGCTTTATACTGAGCAAAGAATTGCCATCACATCTAACGTTCTGTGAGGTTTATGTCATTAGTCATCAGTGTTAACTATTTAAAATTTGGAACACTTCTTATTGCTAACTTTTGGGGAACTGCCTGGTTCTCTCTTGGGTAATTTTAAATGCCAAAGTTCCTTGCAATATCGCATATGTAAGGAGCACACACATGTGACACACCCGAGTCTTAAAGTTCACGTGAATCTAGAGACAGGAAAAATAAGTCTAGCTGAGCCCTAGAGCAGAGCAAACGAATTCCTTTTGTGAAAGGATAGCTCAGCAATGACATGAAAAAAGTCCAAGACAAACTGGATATTTTTAGACATCTCTCTGCAAGGTATTGTGCCTCTGGGCATGATCATCTTGGCAGCAGTCAGGAACTGGGAGGAAGTGGGCTGTGACTAAGTCTCCCATCATTTGTTTCTCATACTCACAATTTGATTTTTTTTTTCTCTTTTTTTGGGGGGGGGTCAGGTTAGTTTTCAGCTGGATGAATTCATTGATTTGCTGACCACAAAGCTCCTCAAGTCCTGGTGTCAATATAGCAAAAGTGAGATGAAAATGATGCTGATGAACAGGGTGTGGAGTAACTAATTCAGGTTCTCACTGCTCAAGGTACTGATAAGCATGCAGTAAAACAATCTTTGCCCCAGAAGGCTTATAATCTCACATTAAGAAACTAAAGCATGGATGGGTGAATAAAACAGAAAATAAAACAGAAGAGGTGACAGGGAGTAAAAAGGGATGTTTCAACAACACAACTGTTATCCTGCTTTTACTAAAGAGAATGGAACTTTGAAATCTTTAAACAGATATGTGTCACAAGACAGTTATGAATTAAACCATGCAAAATGAGCAATTTGGAGACTAGGATCATTTTTTCTTGGTTACTCCTTTTGCCCTCATCCCATCTGTGCTGGAGTTTCCCTGTTATTTCATCATCCTGTATGCACATTACAGAACCACTGTTCCACCACAAGAGGGGGCTGTTTTCTAATGTGATTGAAAATGCTTCGGTTTGGATTTAATAAGCTCCACCAGAAAGCAGAAAAGCAGGAAACAGATGTTTATAGTTCTCGCTTTTTTTTTTTTCTTATCTACTGTACAAGAAGTTGTCACTTCAATTCAAGTTATCAGAAAAATAATTAAAGGCGATTTGATGCTTGTAACTGGAAAGGCTAGAGGAGGACTTTTCAGATGACTTTATGACTTTTATGACGACTTTATGACTTTTATGACTTTATGACTTTTCGGATGTCATTTTTACAAATCATACTCCAGAAGTGAAAAAACCCCAAATCAATAAAGTTATATTTCTGTCTTCATTGAGAACAGAAAAGTTAGCTCCATCTAACCCTCTTTATTTAGATCATACAAGAGCACTGCCCAGTACCATGTCAGGTAGGAAGAGCTTCCTGGGCCATGTTAATGGTGCATCCTTCTTAACATTTTTTTTTTCAAAAAGGTTTCCCAAACTTAGTTTCATGCAGCATTATGGCAATAAGAAGATGCCCCTCCTTCGTGTTGCACTGTGCATCATTCTGAATGACATGGATTTCTGCCTAACCACCAGCCCAATTCTATCATCTGTGGGAGATACTGCAATTAATTTGATTGATTTCACTGTGTTAATGGATGACTGGCTGTGAACCCCATGGCAGTCAATGGGAAGTACTAGCTTTACTGAATACAGACTTGTGGCATTAGACTGGAGCAGATTTAAACCCATGAGCATTATTCATTCAGCAGTCCTTACTTCTTGCACAATTTAATTTCTATCCATAGCTTGACACACAGCATGGTTTTAGACCTGGCCTTTTTTATAGTTTTGATCCTATGATTTCTCTCTGAAAGTAAAATGACTGATATTTTCATAAGGTTTGCAGTGTCAGGCCATAATTAATTATCTGGTTAACATAATCCTGGAATAGATGTTTTTACTGTGATATCAAGTCAGTATTGCCAGGTTTTTGAAACCAGTATTCTCTCTTCTATTTTGGCTGTTGATTAAAACTGCACAGATTAGTCTATTGCAAGAAGAAAGCTTGAGAGTAAGTACTAATTAACAGTAAATAGGACTGTGTGATTAATATGGATAAAGAGATCTTTTTTTCTTGATAAACATGGAGGTGCCAGTGAATATTAAACCAAGGGTATATTAGTAGCTGTTTTATGAAAATTAAATCTATCAATTACTCACAAAATTACGTATTCTCTTTCACCGTCTTTCATCTACTGGAACTGTTTTATATGCTGCATATGAGCTCTGCCTTCTAACCTGTTCAAACGCATCAGTGACCTTTTAAACACTGACCAAATTCACCATGTTGATGCTGAGAGCTGAGAAGGGGGAAATCTAGCCAGTAGAGAAGATACACCAGAGCATGTTCGTGTGACCTCTGCTCTGCCATCACCTTGTAGAGGGTAAATGGCCAGCTTAAATGAGAGGTTAGCACGTGCCAAGGAGAACTCGCAACCAGGATAGAAAACAAAAAGATCTTCTCAGAAGTCTTCGATGGGGCCACTGTGAAGCCATCATTTTCAGCAAAGAAACCTTAGTTAAAAACAAACTAACAAACAAACCAAACCTGCAAGGAGGATGCAAACGACATTGCCATGTACTATCCTTTGGCAGTGGCCTGAGTGCCAGCAGTCAGGAGGGAAGCGTGGTCTGGCACACATCAGCAGCATCTGCGCTGCCTTGGGCTCGGCCACGTAGGCTGAGCCTATTTAAATAAGTTTTTGGCCTGGGGAAGCACACCTGCGCAGAAGAAAAGAGATTGGGTCCTCTGACATCTGGTCTTGTTTTCATGGGTATAAATTAACTCTGTAGATATGTTTTAAACACTTTTATCAGTTTTATTTGTAATTCAGGAACATGGCACTGGCTAAGTCAGTGTGGTAGGTTGTGCAGTACCAACAGAAAAGCACTTTCCTACACTGTCATTTAAAGTGGTCCTAATTTTCAAATATTTTGGGCAGTGTGCTAGTTTTGGGTCGAGTCACAGGACGGTAAATGACTCCTTCTGTGTGGATGCATATGACCATTTGGAGCGTTAGACCCGTATGATTTGCAGGTACCTTTAGAAAGAAGGGGCTAGATACTGGCCAGGTTGCTTTCTCTTAGATTATTTGGACTCAGCAGTGAAGATCATTTCATTTTGTTTCTCTTCACAAACCCCAGCACAATGAGGTTTTGAAGGAATACAGTTACTCAGTACTAATAATCAAATAATAGAAGCCAAAGGCAGCATGATTAAGTATCCATTGTTCCAGTGCCAAATTTTGGCCTTGGTTGCAGAAGTCTCTTGTCCAAATCAATGGAGGCTTTATATCCACATTCAAGGGCAAAAGGTGGCTTCTTGCCAATACTTTGAAATTGTGGCTAATTCTTTTTTCCCTTGTATCTTACTGTACTTCAGCACCTGTAACCCATCCAGGCAGACAGCAGTATATTTCACAATGTCAGGTGTCCTGCTGCAAACCGAAAATTTGGGTCCAGATTCTTCCATTTCTGTCCATATCAGACAGCATCGTATGCCCTGATACTGAAATTAGTAGGACTGCTCTGTAGAATAAAATGATGAAATAAAAATCTGAGGCTTTTCATGACCACTGAAAGCTGGTGTCCTTAGGAAAATGAGCTATAAATGCTCATTGAAAAAACGTTCAGTATTTCAACTCTGTTTTTAAAAATATTGTACTGCTAGATAATGGAGAAAGTTTGCTTTCAAAAAACCAGAAAGAAAATAAATAGTAAATTACTAGGATGTCAGCCTTTCACAGAATGCATCAATCACTCACAACCGGTGTATGCGTTGTGAAGCATCAAATAAGATGAGTAAGTTGCACGAGCTCTTATTACCATTAAATAAAATGTCTACATTTCTCATTAAGTCTCAATATTAGACTGAGAAGGAGAGGATTTCAGTCTCAGGAGCAGTTAATGAAAGAATTTCCATAACACCTTATAGAGAAAGACCATAAGGGCACAAACAAAGGCAGTCACCGAGATGCACCAGGACTCGAGCAATATGTTCAAGCTAAGAAATAAAAATACACCTCATCAGCATGAGAATAAAAGCAAAGGCTGCTAATGCTCAAAGGTCATCACCACCAGATCTCTGGCTTTTTTATCAGGAAAAAAACCCCATTCTGTACAATCAGACTAGGGAAGGCATAAATATTAATAGGTGAGAGCAGCTTCCAAGCAGACATGGTGGCAGGTGACAGAAGTCTGGACAGCTTGTGACTTTTAGGCAGAATCCCCACCCCTGATTTTAGGAATACAGACATTAAGGCTTCACAATAGGATTTATGTGACATTCAGACAATTGTCTGCACCTAAAAATATGTGGACAGAAGTTCTGACTAACAGCAATAATTTATGGCTGATGGCCTGACAGTGTTTAGGACCTTTCTGGGAGCCATGAATAATCCTGATGCTTCTTCTCCATTTGTTACCCATAAATTTAATTTCTAAACTCTCAACTCAGCAGAGTGTTTTTTCTGTGTTTAGTCTTGTTTTTCAGCGAGGTGTATGCCAAAAAAAAAGTCCCTATCTCCAAATTTATGTGTAATTCTCTTGGGTCTTCTCCTTTATTTGCCTTGAGTTTAATCTCTTCTATCCATTTTCTCTCTTGGACTGGTCTATGACATGATAATGGCCAGCTGCTGTTTCTAGTAGTATGTATCCTTACTGGTTAAGATTGGAAGAGGATGCTTAAGTTTCTAACCTAATATCACGTTTAGTACAGGCTATTATTCCACCCAGAGCCCTGGTACTGAGCCCTGTGACATGCAGGGGTGTGAACTGCATGTTTAATATTTTTGAAACCTGTATGTGTAAGCAATGATAACAGAAGAATTTGGATGCCTTTATTTCATTTTGTTTAAACTCAGGATTTATGATTTAAACCACAAAAATAAAGATGTTTCAGTAGCAGCTATTTTCCAACAATTATTCAATTTGCCTAAATGTGTAATTCTGGAATTTATCATAAACTAAAACAAAACATGCAGCAAAATTGCACCAATGTGAGCTTTTAAAGTCAAACAAAAAAACTCTGGTAACTTCTGTGATGACAAGCAAAGATTCCTATGAAAATTCAGTGAACACTGAGAAATACACTGGGCAAGCATGCAAAAGTCAAACCTACCTAGTAAAAATCCTTTCTCTTATAAACCAATTTGTTTGCATTTTTGGTGCAAAGGAAGTGATACAACTAACTGACAGGCAGTTACCAATACTGAAAACATAGGCAGAGGGGCATTTAAAAAATTTAAGCCTTTTCATGCAAGGGACATTGCCAGGTTGACAGATACAGTCTAGCATGCAGCAATGTCAGTCCAAAATGAGAGACTCTGGACCTTCTGAGTGACTTCTAGGTCTGTGCAGCAGCACTAACAGTTAAATAGCACCAGCAGCGGCAATTAAGTTAACACTGCTACAAATGCAAAGATTTACAAGCTGCTTTTGTTGTTTACTGTCACAGCCTCATTAAGTGCAGCCAAGGAAAATGTGTTTAAATAGACTTGAATTTGCAGAGAGTCGAGAAATAAAAGAAATGGAAAAGGATATTTTGTCCTGTATTCTGGCTGTTAATGAAGGGAAATAATGCAGACAGCAGCAAGTAACCTGGATAATACATTATTCTCCTGTAATACAGGGAGAGAGCAATTCTTCCAGCAGTATTTCTTCTTGCATCCCCGACTTGATCCTGGCTTGAGGAAAAATCTTTTTGAGAGCCTTTTCCAAGCACAGTAATATATATATGTGCGTGCATGATTATCGTGATTCATTTCTTGCAAACTATTTAGCCCAGGTTTTGTTCTGATCCAGAACTCCTTTTTCATTTACCTTGGTCTTTTTTTTTTTTTCCCAGTAAAAACAATTGCAGAAAACTTTATTTGGAATAAATAATACCACATTTGAAATCATTACTTGTCTTGAAACTTTCTTCTACACAAAATATCATTTTTTCAATCTATTTCATGACAGGTAAATCATATTACTGCAGGATACGATGTCATATTCCAGCTAGTCACGTAATGATTTGAAATGCTCTCTTTAGGTCTAGTACTAGCTTGCAAAAAATGATATTGCATCTCATCTGGACTCCAGAGTTGCAGAGAATTTAAGTATTTTAAAATTATGAGTAAGGAAAAAATAATTGGTATGACATAATAGCTTATGTAATATTCTGGATCAAAGTATTTCCTGCTTCTGCTTTTTATTAACAGTTGACACTGTACAGATTAGAGGAGCAGAAGCTTTCAGTAATCATGTATTCATGTGGATTCATTTCTCTAAGACCTATTTTAATTAAAAAATTAGGTTATATTCTAGTAGAAAAATCTCTTAATGAAGGTATTTGGATCCATGACAACTCATTACAGTTGCTAGGAAATATTTCTGGCCTTCTTGGCATACTTCTCTGCCCGCAGAACCTGGACCAGAGGCCATCCATATCACTCTTAAAGTCACCATTTCCAGTCCATCAAACAGTAGCCTCTTATAATAAATCAAAATGAGAAACAAACAAACCCTACAAAATCTAAACCTAGAATTGAGTGTACTAAGCTGAACTAAATACACACCTTCAGAGAGTTATTCTCATGTTTCCTATCTTCTTTTTAGGGTTTGAGGTATGTAAGTATGTGTCTAATTATGCTTATGTCAATAGTACCTTCGTATTACTGATTTAAAGAGTTTCAGAACTGAGTTCAAGCCACTTTCTATGACTAGTATTGAGGTTAAATATTATCATATCTCTTCTCCTTCTGACCATTAAAAATGAAGGCCAGAAGTCAGAGTCAAAGCATTCTCTCTGACTGTAGACAGACATTTTGATTCGGAGTTTTTGTTACATTTGTATTTTGAATGATAGGTAGCTGAGGGGTGGATAAAGTTTGCCAGTCAGTACAGAAAAGAGCAAAACATTCAATATTGCATCACTGGGGCACAAGTAATACATAACAAGCAAAACACAACTTTTCATGCTGTAAGGAACAAACAATATCCAATCTTTGATAATTTTCTTAATTATTAAGATTCGTGTCTAGAGCCAGTAGAATTTGTCATAGCCACTGAGCCTTTGATGGACCTTAAGAAGCAGAAAACATACTGAGAACATGCCATGTTTATAATTCTATGCACCTTGTGCAGTGTGATTCAGTTTTACCAAATTGACCCTAACATTATGTGTTTCCCTACAGTCATCTCCAGTAACATCCTAAAATCTTTTCTTGTTTGTTTCTTTCTCATAGTAATTGCATTTGAAAGCATAAATGTCGATATTTTATATGAATAATTTGATGTGGTGGTACTTCATTGTTCTTGAACGCTTATAACTTGAGACTTGCACTGGGTTTGTTTGATACTGTGTCATCATAATACTTGCAATGTATTTATAAAGAAACCTTTACCTTATGACCTTTAGACTTAAGGCTGAGTTACGTTTGTTCTAGTTAATATAAGAACATTCAGATAAACCTGTTTCAATGCTAATAAACAATTTTACTAGCTTTTCAAGGGCAAAATACTGACACAGAAGTGTAATGGTATGGTTTGGTTTTTTCCTCCTTAAACAAGACACTTACCACTATTGCGAATTCTTTCTTCTAAAAGAACAGTATGTCCCGTAGGAAGTTTTCTACTGAAGATCTCAGCTGAACGGAGGAACATGGCTTCTACTGCTGAGCCCTTCAGCAAAGCAATCTGGTCTTCATGATCAAGGGTTTGGAAGCCTGGGAGGATGTTAGAGATAAATAAGGCAGCAACAGAAAAGTCCCCTCTACTTCCTCTCCTGAAGTTTTGGCACATGAGCTGCTATGTATCTGATTAACCTTGATGCTGGTGTTAGCAGGGGTGACAAGTGCTGTGGAAATTGAAACCCAGATTCCAGAAAATAACTGAAGTTTATGAGAACTAGACTTCACAGAATCACAGAATCACAGAATGTTAGGGATTGGAAGGGACCTCAAAAGATCATCTAGTCCAATCCCCCTGCCAGAGCAGGAACACCCAGATGAGGTTACACAGGAAGGCGTCCAGGCGGGTTTTGAATGTCTCCAGAGAAGGAGAATCCACAACCTCCCTGGGCAGCCTGGTCCAGGCTCCATCACCCTGACTGAGAAGATGTTTCATCTCAAGTTTAAGTGGAACCTCTTGTGTTCCAGCTTGAACCCATTGCCCCTTGTCCTATCACTGGTTGTCACTGAGAAGAGCCTGGCTCCATCCTTGTGACACTCGCCCTTTACATATTTATTAACATTAATGAGGTCGCCCCTCAGTCTCCTCTTCTCCGAGCTAAAGAGACCCAGCTCCCTCAGCCTTTCCTCATAAGCATTCATGGTACTTTAAGAGGAACATGATAAGCAAAATTCAGTGGTGTAGCACAACCAATAGTGGAGATTTTGTCTAGCCTGGTGGCATTGCCTAACATCATCTGCTATGTTTCAGCCAGGGCTCTCTATCTGACTCTCCCTCTGCCATGCTGCTTTTGGCCCTTTCTGTGCTCTGATGGCAAAAATCAGCATTTGAAGCACCTAATTTAGGATATTTCATGTTGCCTTTGGACTAAGGTACTAGTTTACATCCAGGCTTCCTCCTGTGTTTTAAATATGTGTTTCTCTTTTTGGAGGGGAAGGACTCTAAAACTCACTGAAGAAATCAGAAGGAATTTAGTAACGTGCGAATACAGAGCTGCTCCTCTAAAGAAGGACGAGGAGCTGAAGATCATGGGAAACTCTTCTTGTACTTGCCAATACAGGTACCCACCTTATACCCACCCCCTGATTCTGTGAGGAAGCACAGAAAAAGATAAAGAATGAAACAAAACAGTGATAAATCCTGCCATATGTACCCTAAGTCAACAATGAAGACAGCAGATTATTCAATTACAAAGCTCCTTCCTTCTTCATTCCCTGTGAGCCATTATCCCAGTTAGCATAAAAAATTACGTTTACAACTGCAGTGCTAGGCTTTGAAGCGAGCCTGTAACACACAGAGGAACATTCAATATGATGGGAATGTCAGGAAAATAATGTTTTCATACAGCTAAACGTTACAGTTCACCTTCCTTAATTACCAGGAACCTGTACCATGCCCAGTATTCACTCTTGAGGTAACATCAACTAATGATAAACTCAGGTTTTCAGTGCTTGTCCATAACACACCCTGCAAGGACCATAAATATTGGTGCCAGAAACTAGAGAAGTTTCTTTGTTAGGACTCACAATTCAGTGGATGCCATGACCTAGAGGTTTTGCTGAGAAAAGCAGCAAAACCAGTGAAGCAGAGTCTGGCAAGAGTTAGTGGTAATTTAGAGGCAGACTATTTGGCCTTGCAGTGATATATGAAAATAAACTCTCTCTAGAGACACAATCCTTTCTCTGACTGTTTTGTTTGTCAATAGGTGAAGGCTGCCACATCTCAGAATGGCACAGTTTGAATTATTCAACATATTATTCCTCAGAGCACAAGCTCCTTTTCTTTAGACATTGTCTGAAGAATGCACGTGTGTCAGAGGAGGAGGCATTTTTATATAGTCTTCAAAATATACACAACAATCTCCAAATGGGAACTGAAAGGCATGTGAGCTTGGCAAAACCAAAATTTTCCCCAACACACTGGATATACCTGGTAGTTTTTTAGTGAATTCCACAAGAACCTGCACGTGACTGGTGGCCATTTCTGTTAAAATCAGAAAATTTCCTTCAGCACTGAATTCCTCGTGTAACTGTTAAAAATCAAACCAAACAAAATCTGTTAATATTCATTGTCACTTCACATTTAAGAGCATGAAATACAAGAATTATTAGACTGGTTAAGGCAAGAAGTACATCTAACCCTGTAATTTGTCTCCAATGGTTGTCAAAACCAGGTATTTTGGGAGGCAATGTAAGAAGTAAATGAAGTAGATGGTGTCTTTTCCTGTCTCACTTGCACTGCCATGTCTTGCGAGCGATGATTTAGACATTTCCTGAGCTAGCAGTTCTATGCATACAGTAATATTTTTTAAAAAACCTTGCTATCCATGAATTTGTCCATTTCTTTTTTTTAATATATTTTTGGGTTTCACCTCCTCAACCTCCCATAGAAATACATTCCACAAGTTAGTTACGGATTATTCAACGCTGCCTCTGCAAGTGTCTTCCTTACAGTTTTCAAAGTTGACAACTTAGGAAATAGTTTTCTACACTGTTTTGTCTGTTGGTTTTGTTGTTGTTGTTGTTTATTTTTGGGGGGGTTTATTTTAAGATTGAACTTGACAGTTTTGTAAAAAAAAGAAATCTCTCTTTTAAACACTTTTTTCCTCTCCTCCCTGTTTCCCAACCTTTTTCCATCCTACCATGAAAACTTAGAAGAGAAAACTTAAAGAGAAAAAGCAATTTCTAAAAGGTAGAGAAGAAAAGGGAAGAAGAGGGGATGAAACAAAAATCCAAACTTGGAAAATTTTGGGAATTTGGGTTAAAAAAATGAAATATTTTCAAGCTTCCAGGCTGGTATTTTTATAGAAACAAAGACTGGCTGCAGGTCAAACTCAAATCACTGCCTATACTGACAATGCAAAAAAACAAGCTCCAATCATAAAAGTTAGATTTGAGCATGGAAGTACGTTTCCAGAGTTGAAAGCTTTTCCTTAGCATTTAAGTTTGATAAATAAAGATGCGATCTAACTGCTGACTGAATGGGAGAGATTCTACCCCTTTGCAGCATGTTTTAACTGTGAGCTTTTACCCGTAGTTTTCTCTGTTTACTACACCTACTTTTGCTAAATGCAAATATTTTCTGCTGTGTAATCCCCAGCTTCATTATCTGCATCTCAAAAATGAATTCTTCAATGTACTTACTAGTTTTTTTGACACCTCCTGTGGTATTTGTTGTTTACTGTATGAATCCATGATGTAATCAAGAAGGTTCTGCTGTTCTGGGGTAAATTCTACTTTCTCCTATACTGGCAAAAAAAAAGCCCATCATGAAATATAGTCGTAGAAATGACCTAGCATCCCTTGCTTTAGGCAAAAGCTACACATCTATTTCTCACACTTGGAGACCAAGCAGACAAGAGGTTCACTTGTCACTGAGATTGCTATAAAAGGGTACAGAAGAGAGGTGTATAATGCTTCTAAACTGCATGGGTTTGTGTGGTTTGTTATTTTAAATAAGGAAATGTTTAGCAAATAACTAGGTATGCTCAAACTTTAATGTCACACCTCACCATATGTGATACATACCTGACGTATGACAGAAAAAGTACTTTATGGATTTTATGGATGCTTCACTGTGTTTTGGCTAAAAATATCAGAACTACTTCTATACTCAACGTATTTCCTTGACTTAGTGTGAGATGGAGCTTTATTTAATACAGACAGCTCCAGGGAGTTCGCAAGTGCTCTGTATTCACTGTACTAGCCACATTTAGTTCAAACATCACCACTACTCTACGAACTATTACAAGAATTTTCTTACCCTGTATATTTTAGTTGTAGATGTCACTTGTTTCATGTCATGGCCTTCATTATCTTCGTTGAGTGTCTGATCTGGGGGCTGTTTCACATTTTTCCGTAGCCTTTTTGACTTGCATTGTATTTCTGTTAACAGACCTAGAACACATAATGCAACAGATAGCAATTGGATTTATATATGCCTCAGGCACTGAATGGGTACATAAACCTGCCCATGAACACCCTTTACACTAACAAACCTGCTTACCTGTGTAAATCATTTCCTGAACATATCATTATCTTTGGATGTGAATCTAATGAGACATACTAAGTGTACACTAATGAGTAGTCTAGCCCAGCAGAAGCCCATCTGCAGAGCAAAATGGTTCTGGTGACCCAGCATCCACAAGTGTACATGTCAGGGGTCGTGCTTTGGACCAGCTCTAATCTGGTCTTAAAAACAGAAAACCCATTAGGGATGGGAGTGCGCTAGAATGTGTCTTTGGTTCACTTTCATCCAAAAGAAAATCCCTTCATGTGCTCCAACACCCAAACCCAAGCAGAGTAAATGGGGTCAACTGGAAGACCGTCGTCAAAAGTTCCTCATCTGATCCAAAGCAGTAATCGAGCTGCAGCTGCACTTATGCAAAAGACACTGGATGTTTTCAGTAATCTTTAAGCAATATTGTGGCTGTAGTGCAGAACCTTCCCGCTGAAAGCCCTCTCAGAAGAGAGGACTCCAGGGCTTTAAGCATCACAGCATCACTGTACAGACAGACCAACAGCTGAAACTGTAGGCTCAAAAGTAACTCAGGCTGGCAAATGTACCTGTAAAATGTATTTATTTAAAATGTCACCCAGTTGGTCTTGCTATTTTGCATTTCATTGTATTAGAGGATTGACTAAAGCCCTGGTTTTAGTGTAGAGTTTCACTTGCCTTAATGAAAGGATTTTTGCATTTGTGGGTTTTTGTGGTTCCAGACTGCATTTCAGCACCTTGAACCAGGGAGCATCCTTGTGTGGCTGTCATAAAAACTAGCAATTTGCTTGTGCTAACAAAAGAAAGGGAAAATAGGTACCCTACACAACCTGTGGAAGACAGCCAGAAAGCACAAATGAAAAAGTAAATAGCTAAGTATTAATCTAAAAATAAGCCTATCAGCACAGGACTTTCTCCCCCCGCTTTCTTTCTTTTTTCTGAGCTTCTTTCAAGTATCCTTCCCATTCTTCACTTTTGAAAATGCAGAGCAGGAAAAGAGGTTCATTCAGTCATTGTATGATGGTGGAGGAAGATACCATGAAAACAGTGAATTTCGTTGTGAATGTTTTTAATTTCCTGTTTGAGCACTATATAAAATAACCTACCTGAACCACTGAGAGAAGAGGAAATTTACATGATTAAAATAAGACCTGCAAATAATACCTTGAAAGGGGGGAGTAGGAATGATGGAGATAATAATTGGTATCGAGACGTAATTTTTGCTGCTGCACAATATCATAGATTTCTTTTTCTAAATTATTCAGTGCATTCTTTGGCAGTGTTAATGGGCTCATACTGTTTTCTACCAGCTTAGGATCTGGTCTACTACCTTTCTAGGGAAAATTTGGTTTATGTTTCCCTCAAACAGCAAGAGATTTTTCTCATGCTTCCTGCTACTGAGTAGTGCCTTGACATCTTATTCTGGCTACATTTAAGTTGGCTGGAAAGCTCATGTGAGAGACAAGACTTGAGTTTTTACCTCAGAGATAGATAGATTTCAATGGGTATTAAATGGGTATTAAATAAGTATTAAATGGATATTATCTTCCAAGAAGAATGGCAGAACCTGGGTCTTGCCTAGGTAGACATTTCACCCAAGAAACTTGCTGTTTATATAAAAATGGCAACAAATTACTGAAATTGATGCTTAGTAATTTTGATCTGTCTGTGGTTTGTGTCTAAAGGGCAGGACTAGGATTGTTGAGTAGCTGTGCCATAAATGTTTATAAGACATTACCTCCTTGTTCAGAGGGAAAAAAGAATCCACAGAGCTTGCAATTACAGTCCTACAAAAGGAGTAAGTGAAACAAAGTTCAAGGCAACCTTTTATTTCTTAGTCATTTTTTTTCAAATAAATGCTCTATACTACTAGAAGCTTCATGTTTTACTGTCCTGGATTGCCTTGAACTAAAAGCAATTACAGAGCACACTCCTTCTTAAAAGCCATTACATCGTGCCTTGCCAAACATCCTCATTGCAGTGCATTAGAGTATGCTTATGGTTAAGTCATGAGCATCACGAGATACCCAGTGTTTCCATTGCGGGGAGTCAAATGGCAGTGGCACTCACTGGCTTTTGTTTCCCATGTGCCAGTTTGTGAAAATGATAGGCGAGTTTAAAACTTTCATGTGTGCCCCATCGGTATTATTTACGCTGACCTGTTTTTTGTCATACTGAGCTACTCAGAGTATTCTGAAGCCTCAAAATTTTGGAACAATGGACCTAGGGTCAGCACCACAGGGGAGTTATTTTCCCCTGACGCATTGAGTCCTGTTGTCTCAATAGTTGTGTCTGCTCATATATTTACATATTGCCCGAGAATATGTCATATCTCAGGATCATTGTAGCCTGTTCAATTTGCAGAAAGAAAGATTAATTACATTATGCTGGCAATGCATTCCAAATATTGATGGAGCTTATTGTTTCTCACAAAACCAACAGTTAATATAGCATCTTCTGATCAGATTGAGGGATAGAAGTATATTAAAAATTCCAAGTAGATTAATTTCCTGTATGAACCCAAATTGTTTTCACACATATGTGTATGCTAAAATGATTGGAGCTATCAAGGAAAAGAAATTGCAGCCCTGTTCATGGAAGGCAGAAGAGCAGATGTTTACAGACTGTTTTCAGTAGGAAGCTTGCAAAAATAATTGTTTGGCCAACATTTTACTCAAAATGGAGTTTTAAACAATATCCTCATTGTGCTAAATTACTCAGTGTGAAGCTCAAGTTCATAAGCTGCCAGTCTGAATAGAATATTCGCTTTAATGTGAAACATTATTAAAGTCCATCAGCTTCATTTCTGGAGACGGTTCTACCTATGTGCCTATATGCAAGGCAGGAAAGTCTATAGTGCCATGAGAAAAGCTAATGAGACTATAAAAAAGGGCTAGACCTCAGCAAGCTTTGCCTGATTGCGGGGTGAGGTCTGGGAACATACGCTTGGCAAGTCCACAGAAACTTCCTGCTAGTGGCAGTTCTCCTCTTTTCTCCAGAATGGCATTGTTTAAATGCCAGAATCTGGACTTGGCTAGCAAGAACTTGACAGGGAGAGCCCCAGGTAGAGTAGAAAAGGGAAGTGCCAGGACTTCTCTGCTCTGGCTTCCACAGCACCATGAACTCCTCACTCCTGGGGAGTCTCCTGTAGACTTGCTTCCCTTGACTGCTTTTCCTTCCCACTCAATGGCTGTCATCTAGTGTAGGACAGCCTTTCCTTCACTGTTTGCTCAGCTCTTATACCCTTGTGTCCCAGACCACCAACTAAATGCTGTTGCATATAAACACAGTTGTTTCTTTCAACAGGATTTGATGAACAGGTATGGCCCTTCACCTGCCAGACAGCATCTTTTATAGCTTTATTATTAAAATACTTATTTATAGCTTTATTATTAAAACAAGCCCAATTAAACAAATACAGTATTGGATGTGTTCTCCGCACACCCAGATTGTATGATGCAAATACCTGTATACATACATTCAGCCAACATGCCCATCTGCTTGCATTTCCTCAGACGGCACTCCTGGCATTTTCTCCTCATGTACATGTCCATCTCACAGTTGCCTCCATTTTTACACTTGTATACTGCGTTTTTTGTGATGCTTCGTCTGAAGAACCCTGCACAACACAGCAGTGACACAGATAAAAGAAAACACTCAAAGAAGCAAAGTAGTCAAGCTGAAGAGCACCTCCAACTCCACTAGGTTTCTGAATGACACCTGTTCTGCTGCACCATGGGTTTCTTTCAGTGCCTGGATGACTGTATTCTTGCTATTTGTATTGAGAATAGTATCAAAGTCTTATAATTTAGTAACATGATAAATCACATGCCCAAATATGAGATATTAGTCCGAAGTAAGGCCCCGGAACTGTGCATGTTGAGAAAATTCAGACCCAAATCTGAAACCTACCAGGAGCAAGTTGAGCACCAGCACTGGAGCTGCAGGATGTCACCATACAAATAGCCAGTGAAAAACGATATGCATCTGTTAAGTCTCTTGAGGTACAGGATGTGCAGAAAGAGAGCTGAGTAACTCATCCCTGCAGAAGGTCCACGTACTGTTCTGCTTACACACCTCCAAGTTTAATGAGGAAGCTGCACTGTATCTGCCTTTTGTACATGTGTCCTCCTCCCCTGTTTACAAGATACTGCAGTCTCATTCACTAAATATTGTCCGGCTGATGAGTTAAGCAGTCACTTAATTTCACCCGCGCAGGCAGTTCTGCTGGTATCATCACTGAATTTGCTCCAAAATTGCACAGTGGTAACTGCCAACAGCAACTGACCCAAGAAATTGAGAGGACCTTTCCTCAGTCTGTCCAAATCTCTGATTTGACCACTGTCAAGCACATCTCTGAGAGTGGAAACATGGGAAAAATGTGGAGTGCTCAAGATATGAAATATAATTGACTAAAAGAGTCATCACAAAACAAGAGTCTTTGCTGACAATCATGACTTGAACATTTCCTGAATTTATAGTCTGGCTCAATGTGTCATCCCAATCTTTTTACATCATCCTTTGTATGGCAGACACTATTTAATATCAACTACAGAGGGAATTAACTCTCTCTGGCATAGGACGGAAGCTCAGTTTTCCTCCCCATCTGAGGGCAGGTTTCTGAAATAGACTCTTGGGAGCTTCACTGATTCACAGTGCACTTCAAACCAGAGCTCTGTGTAAATTTACTTTAACCAGAGCTATTCACAAAGCTTTTGCTTTCTTGTTGCGACTGGCTGACACAATAAAAACACCATCATTTTCCAACCTGGCACTTCAATGCACTAAGAGAGGCAGCAGATAAGACCCAGGCTCCCATACTCAAATTATAGTGAAAATTCACGTGTGAATCTGAATTATTTTCCATTTCAGATTTTGTCTGTGTTTTTCAGAATACACTGAGCTAAGATACTGTCCTGCTAAATCTAGGCAAGATAACACATGATGCAATGATTTCACCATTGTCAGATGACAATTTCCCAACTTTTGTGCATGTTTTTATAATTGCATAATCTCTTCCAAGCACCAATGTGTAGCTACCAGTAGAACAATAACACTATCTGGTCACAAAAAAAACTGGTATTTCTCTGAATCTGCTGTATTTCCTGTTTGAAATCTCTTCCATGCACTCTGTTTTATTGGCTTCTTTTCAGATAAATACTCTTGACTGGCATCGGTCTCTTTTGAAATGCAGATTGCTTAGAACCTCCAGCAGCCCTGGGCATTATTTTTATTCATCATTCATGTGGTGGTTAATACCTTACCATTTACTGGGTAGGAAAGGAAGAGAGAGCCCTGGGTTTAAGCTGTAGGTTCTCAGTGCCAGTTAAAGGCAACTGCATCTGCTTTACATCATTTATGAGTTGTATTTGTTAAATTTAAATCCTGTAATTCATGACACAATAATTAGTAGTAAATGTGGAAAAGCTCTGCACAAATATTTATGGCATTCTTAGTCCGACTGATGACTTTATCACTCACCCTGTCCACAAGATGTTGCTCACTTTTTCATGTAGGAGCAAAGAAAAGGAGCTTCCATAAAATTATTTCTTTTTTTTTAAGTATGTAAGAATGTGAAAGAAGAATGCAAAACTACAGATTCAAAAAGCTAGGAATCAATAGGATTCAAGCAGTCAAATATTTTCTCTTGAAAACAAAGTTTTTCAGAAAGTGAAATGACGTGAAATGAAAAGTGAAATAATTTTTTGGCAAAAAGTATTTTAACCGTACTCTTGCTTTAGTTTTATCACAAAGTGACTCTTTAATTATATTCTTGAACAGAATCCATAATTAATTTTGAAAATAGCTTTTTTGTACGAGTCAAATTTCTAGATACACTCTTTACTAATACTTCAAAATGAACTTAAACTGCCTGTAATATTTAATCTGTGACTTTCTATATCAGGAGGGCTTTTACAAAAATCCAGAGACAATCAGAAATGGCATCTGTTAGAATAATGAAGGGACAGCCTCAAAAGCTGAAGGTTTTTCTGGCACGGTCTAAATTTTATCTGATCTTACGGAACAACAAAAAGCTCATGTTGGCTGGAAATGTTGAATTTGCTTTGTTCTCTTAGCTAGTCATGAATATGATTAATTATGGCAAGAGCTGCTCCAATGTTACTGATGCTAATTTTTCTTATGGAAATTATGAAAGCTGAAGGAGGACAGCTGTTAAAAATGTAGATGAAAGTTTTGTAAGTATCTCAGTTTGCCATCCTCATGGCCAACGGCTTTGATTTTTTCAATTTAAAAGTTTTTATGGTTCACAATTGCTAACAAAGCACCTGCTCCTCTCTGTCAAGACATGCTACAGCGTTTCTTCTCCTCATGCCCATGTGGTGGGTGTTAGCGCGGGGAGATTAAAGCAAGACCCTTCGTTGCAGGAAGTGTTCCCAGTCTGGTGAGAGACACACCAAGCATTATGAGGGGTGGTTTGAAGATTGCAAAACCTCTTAGCAACAGCCTGTGCAGAGGGAATTCACGACTGGCTTTTCTCTCAGCAGAACTTACTCAGTGGCTTTACTGAACAAGCACAATTCTATGTTACACCTGTTCTGCAACATCTAAAATTGTCCATAAACCCAGTATCACTACAAAGACTAAAGCTATACCAAAAAGTCTCTGATGTCTTTCTGCAAAGTTTGTCTCAGAAATTATGTCGACAGCAGCAGGCTTTAAAGTACTGTATATTCATCACTATACTGTAGCAATGCCTGTGAACTGCCTCATCCCTTACGGACCACAACTGTGATGCTATTATTGTTAATCAAGGCAGCATTTTCTGAAGTGACATATTTGAGGTGAGAGAAACCTTAAGGAGGCCTTTTTTTTTTTGGTAAACCACAGGCAGATCTTGTATGAGAGCAAATGTTCTGTTTATTCTGCTTTTACATAATATGTAAAATGTTAATTAAATAGTTCATACTTATTTGTTCATGGATGGTAAAGTATTAAAATATATAGAGAAAAGTGTATACTCCTGCCCATATCTTTAGATAAATGTTCACATGCAGGATGATAAATAAGATCTTAATATTGTTCCTTCTGCCCAAGAACGAGAACCAAAAAGAATGGAGGGTGTTGCTGAATGCATTACCCAAGAAAGAAATGAAAAAATAAAAACCAAAACATATTCATCACAGGGGACTGAATCCCATAAAAATATGCATGATGCCTGCCACTTTGAATAAGAATGTCCATGGCATCAATGGAGAAGGGGTGCTTCAAGGCGAGCACCAGTCCTGCAGAAAGGGATCTGCATATTATTTTGGACACACATTGAGCATGAATTAACAGACTTGTTGCCAAAAAGAATGGCTAATTGCATACTACTGCACTGATAAGAGCACAACTGAAGTACTGACCCCAGTTTTGGTCACCACGCTTTGAGGATAATGTATAGCTGTGTGAAAAATTCCACAGATACACAAGAATGATCAGAGATCTAGAAAACATAGTAACCTCTTCACCTTGTCAAACAGAATTACTATCCTCAGCACATCTTTCTACTGAATCAGCTGATACTTGAGCCACCTCAAAAGTTTATTGCAGAAAAAGAACACTTTATCTTTAAATAATTCAACTTTTACTATGTTTGAACAAGGGTACTATTCTTTGTAAATGATGTTGCAGTCATGAAACAGAGTGAAAACATAAAATAAATTATCCCAATAAAGCAGTAAAATTATGGTTACGTAGAGTGATTCAAACTGAATTAGTAGAGAGATGAAAGCCTATTTCCTCTCACAATGGGCTCTAGTCTGAGTATGTACCTGATGGTTTTAACCCTTATCCTAGAAGCATTCTTTACAAATTCCATAGTTTGTAATAGTAAGTTGTTGAAAAATGACTAAGTTATTTAATAATGAAAGTAATAAACAGTAGGAATAGCTAACTAACAAAGTAAATGTATCAATACTCGGAATCCTCACATTAAAATTAAGGTTAATCTGCTTTATAATGACAGCATTCATATGAGTGAATTCATATTTTTTGACTTTGAGATTATTCACATGGACAGCATAAAGAAACTAATTTCTTCTTTATTGGAATTATTGAGATTAAATATATGACCCTTGACTATATTCATTTTTAGAGTGGTAGACCAGTGTGGTCTGTTGTACCCTCAGAAATTAATTCGTAGTAGATAAAGCAAAACTATCAAATTAGTTCAAAGTTCACTCCCAGTGACAGTGAGCTCCACATTAAGGTATTTTAGTGCTTCAGTAATGTCCATGCTTTAGCCTTTATCTGTAGAACAGAAATAGTAATGAGATATTTATTCAGAGAACAGAATGAAAAACTGGGGCATTATTTGTATAATGTACCTCAGCCCTGTCACAGAGTAACTGTCTTTAGGTGTAATAGTTATTCCATTAGCATAACCTTTTTGTCCCTCTCTCCTCAAATACTTTGCAATCATGTTTCTAATAATGACAATGATTTTCTATTTGCCATTCATCCTGACACCAGCTTGTGAATCAAGATATTTATCAGATGCCACCTATTTCCTGAAGAAGCTCCCTCCCTAAGAATAGGTGCTATACCTTGAAGCAAGCCTAGAATTAGAAATCCTTTTGTTTCACAAACCTGAAGACACTCACCGCATCCTTTGGGAGCTGAGGGAAAGAAATTCTCTGGGAACAGTCTGCAGATGGGAGGTGACAGCTTTCACTTCCTTTCAATACACACCACAGGAGGTATTTGGGCTGGGTTCGCAGCCAATTTCTAAGGCAGCCTCACACTGAACTCCCAGGAACCTCCATGGGTTTGGTTCCTGCCACAGGCAGAGATCATAGAATAGTTTGGGTTGGAAGGGACCTTCAAAGGTCATCTAGTCCAACCCCCCTGCAATGAGCAGGGGCATCTTCAACTAGATCAGGTTGCTCAGAGCCCCGTCCAGCCTGGCCTTGAATGTCTCCAGGGATGGGGCACCTACTATCTCTCTGGGCAACCTGTGCCAGCGTTTTACTACCCTCATTGTAAAAAATTTCTTCCTCATGTCCAGCCTGAATCTCCCCTCCTTTAGTTTAAAACCATTACCCCTTGTCCTACCGCAACAGGCCCTGCTAAAAAGTCTGTCCCGATCTTTCTTATAGGCCCCTTTTAAGGACTGAAATATCAGCATCAACAGCTGCCAAGACAGCAGAGCCAGCCTGCCAGGCCCCCACGTGGAAGCTGTTCCTCAGTTTACCAGGAGCTAAGGATGGCTTAAGAGCAGTAGGTTGGCCAACTGTGCTCCATATTCATCAGACAATGGTGAAAGACACTGCTAATCTGTCTTGGAGAAAACACAGAATAGTATGCACCAGATCCAAATGTGAATCTCAAAAATGATGGATCACTCAGATATAATTAACAAGAAAAACAAAACAAATTTCAGAAAATGCTGTGCTTATTAGCTGAATTGTATTCTGTAATTTATTTCATCTTACCTTTGCATCCTTCACAAGTAAGAGCATTGTAGTGGTACCCAGATGCTTTGTCACCGCAGACCACACAGAGCTCTTCTCCTTTCACTCTTCCTGTGGAGTGACCCAGTCTAGGCTTTTTGGCTGCAGGGATATCCATTATTTCTGTCTCCCTTGTGAAAAAGGTCTCTGAGGGTATTCTCCTGAGCTCATACATCCCAGGGGAATACCATTCCTCATGCTGTGGAGGGTAGAAGCCTAGGTTGGAGTAATAAGGTGGTGATGAAATCTGAGGCTGAACTTGGGGAAACGGCACACTGTTGTACTGTGTGTAAGGTGACACATCTGCCTCTTGCACTGGAGAACTCATTTGCTCTGAAAGGACACCTGGAAAATAATAGTGCAAAAATGATTTCTGTTATTACTCTGAAACTGCTGTTGTTGAAGTTTCTGCTTTAGACATCCAATTCAAAAACAAGGCATCATCATGAAGATTGAATTATCTGAGCTCAGATTTGCTGTGGTCCTGGTCCTATGCAAATACATCGCGAGATATTTTAAAAGTAACTTAGCCATTCTCAGCCACTCCTTTATTATTGGTGGAAATGTCCAGCACTGGCCCTTAAATAAAGTAATCTTTAAAAATACCATGCAGCTAACTGTATAAACATTCAGTTTACAAGAAAGGGCAATCCACACCAAAGAGAAGCTAGCAACCCACATTAGGTCTCACAGCAGAATACAAGAAATCCAAACAAAAGCCAAAAATCCTGTGGCATTGGTGAAAGTTAGGTCAAGACTCAAACTTCATGTTAATTTCTGTTTAACACTGAACGAATCACAGAATCACAGAATCACAGAATGTTAGGGATTGGAAGGGACCTCGAAAGATCATCTAGTCCAATCCCCCTGCCAGAGCAGGAACACCTAGGTGAGGTTACACAGGAAGGCGTCCAGGCGGGTTTTGAATGTC
Organism: Caloenas nicobarica; assembly: GCF_036013445.1. NCBI lineage: Eukaryota > Metazoa > Chordata > Aves > Columbiformes > Columbidae > Caloenas > Caloenas nicobarica. The sequence continues at coordinate 44,331,828 of NC_088245.1, forward strand.
TCCAGAGAAGGAGACTCCACAACCTCCCTGGGCAGCCTGTTCCAGTGTTCCGTCACCCTCACTGTGAAGAAGTTTCTTCTCATATTTAAGTGGAACCTCTTGAGTTCCAGCTTGAACCCATTACCCCTTGTCTTACTGTTGGTTGTCACCAAGAAGAGCCTGGCTCCATCCTCGTGACACCCACCCTTTATATATTTATAAACATTAATGAGGTCACCCCTCAGTCTCCTCTTCTCCAAGCTAAAGAGACCCAGCTCCCTCAGCCTTTCCTCATAAGGGAGATGCTCCACTCCCTTCATCATCTTTGTGGCCCTACATCATGATAGAGAAAAACTGCACTGGGGAAAGACAACAAGAGTGAGGCTTAATTAGAAGACTAAGAACTTGAAAGAAATCTTTTAGAAGAGCCTTGAAGGGGAAAGTTGAGGTTTCCATGAAGGAGCAGGGAAGATATTCCGAATGCGACATTCTCACCATCCACCCTCCACCCTCCAGTGGCCATCAAGAGAGCCTCTGCAGCCCAGTCCACAGCCCCTACAAGCCAGTACCAGGCAGTGCAGCTGTGCAGTTCTCAGATGAAGCACCTCTGAGCCAGCAACAAACCTGGCAGTTGCAAGCTTTCCTGTCAGGATCCACACAGTGTCTGGAGGCTACCTTAACTTTGCACGTTAAATAGCAGGTTTAAAAATGAGAACAACATCTAGCAGTCCCTAGTGTAATTAAAATCAAGCCAAAATTAAAATGCCAAGCAGCTGAAAAAGGTGGTTTAAAAGTTAGTTGCAAACTACTTCATATTTTCTGTTGGAGAAACCCATATCTTGCTGTTTCATGCAAACACTGACACAATTCCTTCATTAGTTCCAATGAGAGAATCTGAGAAAAATAGTACACGCTTCCAGGAAGATGCATGTGCCGGGTTAGCTGAAATAGAGGTAAATTTCCATGCAGTTAGAATGTTTTCTTCTTAGTAGCTAGCACAGTATTTTGTTCTGGATTTAGCTTGAGAATAATGAGATATCGCCCTGGAATAGAGTTAATATTTTCTTCCGGTGGCTTTCCAGTGTTTGTGATTTGGAACAAAAAGAATGTAAGAACTCACTGATATCTTGGCTGTTGCCAAGGGGATGAAGGACTTTTCAACTGCCCAGCTGCAAATGCAGAATAGCAGCTGGGAGGGAACATAATGGGACAGTAGTGTCTTCCAGGTGGATCAGTGAAATATTCCATACCATGAATGTCATGCTGCATATATAAGTGGGAAGTTGCTGGGGACTGGCCTTCTTATTTGACTGGCACCATCTGTAAGGGTTCCTGCTCCTGTTGGCTGATCCGTGACTTTCCTACCCCCGCCGTGATCTCCCCGTTATACTGGGCTCGCTGTGCTCGCACTGTCCGCCCTCTGGCATTCATTGCTGGGAGCACATGTCCCAGTAGTGAGTATCACTCTGTATATTTGCATAGCTTTGTATATTCTACAATATTCACATTATTATTCACTCTTCTTTTATTATTATTCTAGTAAATTTGTTTCCATTTCAACTCATGAGTCTTTCCTCTTTTTCCCTTCCTTCCCTTGGGGAAGGAAAGGCAAGAGCGGCTGTCTACTGTTTAGCTGCCGCCCAGGGTTAAACGGTAACAATGCTGAGTCCCACTTTTATTGGAGTCAACAGCAGTATTTACAAGGAAATCATAGATTAATATTCATTGGTGACCATTACTAAACAGTGCTTCAGAAGCACTCCAAAAATGTTTTTTTTTCTGACATAAAGTCAATTCCCTGGCAAGCCTTCTTCACTTCTGAGGAATCAGAAGCAATGAAGAAATGCCAACAGCTGAGGGAGCATCTGCAATGAAAACAAAGAATAAAAATCTGTACTAGGGGATTCTTTCCTCTCCTTTGTCTCACTTCAGTTAGTACGAGGAACTAAACTTCTCATTTCAACTACTTTTTCACTTTCAAGGTCTCAGGCTCTTGCTCTGTAGCCTTCTGCCCTTCCCACTTTACCGTGCTGCAGAAGCCATACAAGTAGTTTGGATTTATGTGATTTCTGTACTGTCCACAGCACATCTTTGCCAATAGCAAATGCTGAGGTCCCAGTTCAAAAATAAGCAGCAAGATGTATGTCAGGAAAAATGTGATGCACAACTGAATGAGAACAATGGTGACATTTATTACTAGCAATTAGTTTAATTATGGTTGCATTTAGTTGCTCCATAAGAGGCCAGGGCCCCCAGTACTGCAGTAGTAGAAGCAGAATGGCAGACACTCCAAACTCAAATTTATGCCCTTTATAATAAATAAAAAGCATAGACCTATGGAGACCTGAGACAAAAGACAGGCATTTGGGGACTCTATGGAAGAGCCTGGAGGTGAAGTTACAGCTTCCTGCATCAAATGCAAACTGGCACTGATAACTACCAGCTGCAGCAGTGACAAAACAAGTACAGGGTGAGGACAGCAATGGGTTTAATGATTGGGTGGTCTTTAATTATATTGACCATTTGTTGAGGCTGCTGCTCATTAAGACTGGTCAAGGTACTTCAGGTAGAAAAACTGGTGCTGTGAGATACACAATCGTTATACAAATCATTCAGTTTCTCGTTGGAAAGGAATCTGTTCACCATGGAAACCTAAGTTGTCACTTGATAGTAGTTACTTAGTTGATTGACTTTGCTAAAGGAAAGTGGGACAATCCCAGAATAAAAGGAAACTATTGATTTTTAACTTTATGCCATCCACAGGAAATTCCACAAAAGCTCTGTGCCAGCCTCCTGATCTGCTTAGGCCTCTGAAAGAGCAAGAAAAGAAGCCAAAACTATTTCCGCAGGAAAAAAAATACCTCTCAGGACTTGTTAAAAAAATAGAGACTGCTAAAGAACTGCAGCACATACTGAAACAATATTGGATGTTTATTTAAAGAACTATAGATCCATTTGGGCTACAGATATGTTTAGAAAAATCTTCACAATCATTAACTCTACTCTGCTTCTGTAGGAAACAAAAAAATCTGAGTCTTAATGCATGGAGTTAAATACAGGGGGAAAAAAAAAACAAACAAACAACAAAACACAGTCATCCTGTATCTCCTCCTTTTTCCTTATGTGTCAAGTACATAGTTAAACAATTCATCTGAATTGAGTCCATGCTCAGTGCATTGGAAGGGAAAGGGAGGATAGGCAGGGTCCAGAGAGGCTGAGAGAACATGGTCTTGTTTTATGTTAAACAGGTTTCTAGCTAAAATTCTGGGAAGCGCTCAGATACTACAGTTATGGAGGCCAGACTGATTTTTAAAGATAATTAGGTTTGTGAGGTTTTTGGGGGGTTGTAGATGTGGCGGGTTTTTTGTTGTTGTTTGTTTGTTTTTTTCAAGTAGACCTGTTTGTAGGGCTTGGTGAGTATCTGTATTTCATCCTTAGAAATCAGCTGACTTGGGCTGACTCAATGAGACACCATTCTCCACCCAGAACAGATGAAAAACAGTAGTGAATTTGTTGTTTTTTTCCCCACAAAATTGTCAGTGAGTCTAGAATTAAACATTACAAGAAATGATGTGCTCCAAAACGTTAGTGATCTAAAATCATTCCTAAAAATAATTGTTTAAAACTGTGGAGGTGTTCCATACAGATGATTTCAAAATGAAATTGTTTCATTTTTTTTAGTTTAAATGTTCTTTAATTCTGAAATATTTTCTTAAAAAAATGAAACAAATGATGAGGTTGAAATAGAAACTAGGAGTCTTGAAATTATTGGAACAAAGTAATTCTATGGCCTGATCCAAAAAGTGTGGTCTGGGCTGTGTTCCCCAGCCTTTTGCATGCATGTGGCTTCCAACAAAAGCTGAAGGGGTTCTGCTTGCAGAGGCACACGCTACACTGCTCTGTCCTGCGTGACATTTGAAAACCACACTGATTTTCAGAATTATGCTTTGCAAAGTACATGTGAGTCTAGAACAAGTAGCTTCTTATCTCAAGAGAAAACTAATCTTATCTTGCCAGACGGAATGCACATATGCTTTTATCCAGATACATATTAGTAAAAGTCTGAGTTGGGCTGGTCTACTGCCACTGTAAAGCATGAGCCAGCACACTGAAATGGCTGGAGTTGCAGTAGTGTGGGCAGTGAAAGTGAAGTCAGAAACCAGCTCACTGGAATACAGCGATATTTTGCATTTGTGTGGTCTTCACTATTTTGAAACATTTATCTGTTTTTCCTTTTGGAAGCAAACCTTATACAAACCTTAAAGTAAGACTACTTAAGCATACACAAATGTCATGTTAGTTATAGCTATACATCTTTTAGATTATGTTTAGCAAATAAAAGTTTTTCAATGAAAAACATTTCACAGAAATCTGGAAAACCTACTAATACCAAAGTGAAAGCTTCACATAGATGTGGTTGTCATTTTACAAATATTTTTCCACATTGTTCTCCTTAAAGTACCCAGTCCTCATTGGCCCCTCTTTTTCTTTTTTTTTTTTCCCCCTAAAGGCTGCATATAAATAAAACTTTGTTAACTGAAACTCATCATAGATTTTTTGCTTTTGTTCCTTTAAATTTTAAACAGAATATTTCACATAAGACTTGAAGAAATATTTGACATAGGCTTAACCACTTGTAGAAATGAAAGGGAATTTCCCTTGTAGGAACTAAAGAAACTGTTTTCAGTTTGCAGAATTATACTGAAATTACATGCAGATTGAAGGTGTTTTTATCCAGCATATTACAGAAATTACGAGAGCACATTTTAATGTAAAAATTATTGTTCCACTAGTATAAAGCTAATTGAAGAGGAAAAAAAAAAATCTAAGCAGGTTTGAAATACGAACTTCTGGCTCTTAGGTTATTCATGAAGGAACTTCAATAAGAACAAGATTCAGGATTAAGTAATTTGGAAACTATAGCATAACCATTAATGAAATCCTGATTTAATTCCAAACAACTTATTTCCAGATCTTTAGAGATCACTTGATTTAAACAACCTCCCAGCATCCTATCGTTTCAAGGAAATAAAACAATATCAGATGGCAAATACGTCCAAGGAAGAACACCACAATATCCTACCTTAGGCTGTCTTCGGTCTGACCATTTCTTGAAGAAAAAGACCCTCCTTAAGTTACCTGATTCTCTTTGTCCTCTCTTTTTCTTTTTTTTCCCCGCTAAAGACTACATGTAAATAAACCTTCTTAATTCTGCTTTGTCTGTATCCTGTTGACTTCTTTACTGTGAGAATTTTAAGAGTAGCGAAGGAGTGACACAGGCCAGAGGTTATGTAGTTTACTGATTAACTTCATTACAGAGGAACTTGTTTGTAAATGTCTGAAACAATAGCAATGTCCATTGCCAGTGTGGATTTACCTGCATAAAATTTGGTTACCATTTAAGGGGATGCCTCCAAGTAGCCTAGCCATCGTAATTTTGTACCTATTGTGGTTTATTTACAACAAATTTTTATCAATAAATATTTCACAATGTCATGTGATTCTGTGCAATAGATTAACCACTTCAATATCACAAGAAGCATGTTTTAGCTGAATGGATTAACAAATGTTTTTTAAGCACAGAAATGCTGTATTTTCAAATAAAGGCCAAAGTGCTCAGGCCATGCTGGACACATCTGTATGATAAGATAGAAGAGGGCCAAAGAGATGTTCTCACCCCAAGACAAAAAGTCAAGGATCTATTCTCATCTGTGTAGCTTAAAGTAATTCTAACTCTGCCTAGAGTGGGCAGGATGCATCGGCACTACATAGACTTTGTCGCTGACCTTACTCTTCTGGGCCTATGTAGCCTCCCTGTGGCTCTCAAATATTATTGTTTAATATCACAGAATGGCTGAAGTTGGAAGGGACCTCTGGAGATCATCTAGTCCAAGCCACCTGCTAAAGCAGGTTCACCTAGAGCAGATCTCACAGGAATGTGTCCAGGCAGGCCATTTCAGTTGAGAGCTCCTGTGACGTCGTGAGGGCTGTGTTGGGTGCCACCACAGCACTACTGGGACAACATGAAGTCAGAAGATGGAGTTACTTGTCTCGGTTCGATGACAGCTAAGGTATGAAGGCACAAACCCCACCGAGACAGTGTTAGAGGGCAGTGTAGGGCACAAGGAGACAAACCTGCCACAATCTTGTCCATGCTGCCTTTTTGGAAACAGTACCTGGAGAAATCCCATGTCTTAAAGGCACCTACTAAAGCAATTTAGAACAGAGCCACAGCGTAAGCTAAAAGTTGAGTGGGGTCAAGATGGACAGTCAAGGGTGCTGAGCCTCTTTCACTCTTCAGCCTCTTTCATTCAGCACTGTGGATGAGCCCACTAAACCCCAACATCAGGTTTGTGACGAGAAGTATATCTGAGAACCATATGGAAGTAAATAAGCAGAGAATCAAGTCCCAGACTGCAAGATTCCTCTTATTTCACAAAATAATCTCTTTTCCAGGCTAAGATTCACAGATGCACAAAAGAAAGCATCACACAAATGCATTTTGGTTTTGCTTTGCTCTATGGTGCAACTCTCAGAGCCCCATTCATCTGCATTCCTCCTTTTTTTTTTTTTCCCCCCCCTCCTTCCCCCCCCACCCCCAATTGCCATTCTGTTTAGTTTGGCTCACTTCATAATTATTATATATACATGATTTTCTGTTTTAATTTGTGTTGGTTTGTTTCCTTTTGATTTGGGGGTCTGTTATGTGCCTAATTATCTTCTTTGCACGGATGAAGCCAGATGTTGCATCATATGCCAGGTGGTGCTAAAAACAAGTAGTTATTTAACATATCTAACGATTTTGAAGCTGTTTAATCAGTTTGGACACTTGATCTACTATTTTTTTTTTTAAGCATAACCAGGACAAATACATATTTATTTAAAGGGAATCAGACTTTTAAGCTCATCTTAGGGTACTGTTCTATGCCTACAACAATTTTCAATGTCATCTCATTGTTCTTACTTTGTCAAACATCTAAGACAATTTTAGATGTATTGCTTTCTTTTCTCCTTTGCAGGTTTCATTTTTTGTTTATTCTTCCTTGTCCATTTCAATTCAGCTTTTTAGATTGCTCATTCACCATAACAAACTTCTTTCTCAGATAGGGACATGCACAATGAGGGTAGCATTTCATGTCTTGTTGTATTTTTCTGTTACATTACAAGAAAACATTGTCAGGCCATCAAAAATACTTAAAAGAGGCCTTCAGTCAAATTAAACACGTAATAGTACTGATTTATCTTTCCAGGTTCTCAGGAAAAAAAAATCTGATAGCTAGAATTTCACACTTCATATCATGAATAGTAATAACTCCTATATAAGGTGCTTTCACAGAAAATAGAATAGGGCTATTATTTTAAATGCCTGCTACTTACTTACCATGTAAATGACAGTTTCAGTGAAACATTGTATGTATTTCAGACGCCATACAAATACAGAAGCTCATACTCCACGTTTAAAATATGAAGGAGACATTTTTTGTGTCTGAAAAATTAGTTCAGTCCCTTGCAAAAAAGGGCAAGTGATAACCATTGGACGAAATTTGAACAATGGAGATATGGGTATTTAACAGACGTATTGTCCCTAATATGAAAAGCTTTCAAAGGCAATTGGAAGATCTTATCAAATGTCTTTTTCCAACAGGCTTGCTGTCTCAGCTGAATTGCCTTATTGCCTTAGAGCAGGGCTTGTCAGCTTCAGCACAGGGCTCTGCTAATGCACCTCAGCATCTCCTAGGTCACAGCTTGTGTCCAGCCAATTTGTCACAAAGTGGAGGAGCTCACATCAGTCTATGTCTATCATGGTGGAAGTGTCCACAGGACAAATTGATGGCTCTAAAGTGAGCTGCAGAGCTCCCAGAAGTTTTAAAGTACATCAGGATTTCAGTCCTGAATTACAGGGGTCAAAAATGCAGATTGGTAGGTGTGACACTTTATTTTAGCTCAGGATATAAAATTGGACCAGTCTTCAGACAGAGGTCCCTGTTCAATTCAACAGGTCTTGTGAAATAAGAACAGGCTTTGACTGAGGAAGAGAAATAACAAAACAGAACAAGTCCCATGGAGACCCCTTACACCTCTCGGATTTCTTGTCATCGTGAGTCCCTTTCCCTCACTGGGAAAACCAGAGCTGCAAGAAAGAAAAAGTTGATCTTGCAGGCAGATGCTATAGATGATGCCTCTTACTTATCTGGTTTTGACCACTTCTTCAAAAACATGTTTTCTGTAAAGAGATCTAGGGTGTTTCTAAATCAACTGAGTAGTGAAGTAGAAAAATGGAAGCAGTTTTCCAGGAAGACAGGGTGGAAGGGAAGGACCCTGACTTCTGCTTGGTTAAAGATCCCTCCTCATTTTCATTTTGAGGCTGTTCTTCTAAGGACTATAACTGCAGTTAAAACACATTAACTCCAAAGACATAAAGAGATACTTTACCTTAGACAAATACTGTTAAAATAACAACATACATTTCCAACTACTGAAAGGTAGAAAACCTTTTTTTTTCTTTAAGCTCTTCTGAAACCTGCTGCAACTAGAAATCCTGAGGGTGAGTACTTAAAGTGCCCTGGAATCACCATGGTGATGAGGCTCACAGCACAATCAACTCACGATTGACATTTCTTTTGAGAGACCTGGGCCTGGTGCTAATGTTTGGAGATGCACTTAGATTTGGTTTTGAAGGTCTAAGAACACTCTCCTCATAAACTGAGTGAAGCATAATGAAAGGATAATGTATTTCCAGGGTTTTTACAGGATTTTAGTATGCATCTTTGTAAAAGGAGACTGTTTTTATAAAGGCTGATGTTTGTAAGCCAGCAATTTCTTACTTCTATTACATCAGAGCTGTAATGTGTGATAAGCCCTGGGACAAATGTATATTCTAAGGGTTGCTTAAAGAAAAGCTTTCTTCCTGCTTCCTTGGGCTCACAAGCCTCTACCTGCCAAAACTGAATGTCAAAAAATGCACGTAGTTTAAAAATATAAAATTGAGAGGCAAAATGATTTCCTAAGAGCATCTTGAAGAGATAGAGTCATATTTTCAAAATGAGTAACTCTTTCTGTGGACTCAGTTGCATACTATTTCTGATTTGGGGGTTTTTTCCAAGCTATGAAAGCAGAAGACACCAAATTTTTAAATAATTTACTTCTGAGACTTGAGTGACATCCTGCAAAACAGGACCAAATGGCCATACAAAACAGAAGTCAGCTTAAATGAAACACAGCACGAGTGCTAAGACTCCTTCCTAATGGGACCCCTGATTCTTTCTGTTACAGAAATGTCAGTTTGAATTAAATCTCCATTATGCTAGGCTCTGAATACCTATAACGGGAGACACAATCCCTCTTCTGAAGACCTCACAATTTCTGAGTAACATTTCAGTGTGGAGGGAAAGTATTTCACGTTAACATCCTTCCTTGTATTTTGAAGCTACCTGATCATTACTCTTTAAAAATACGAAATAATTAGTGAAAAAGTAGGCATCAAGGGAAAAAATGTTCTGGGAAAAAAATCCACCCTAGATTCGAACATCCTCCTCTTTGTATATCATGGCCCGACATTGGAGTTAACAGGTAGCAAGGAAGTGTTTTGGCTGCTTACATATACTTTTTCAACAACTGCAAAAAAACATTTCTTCCACCAAAAGCCAACATATTTAGAGGAAAAAAAAAAAACAAAACCGAACAATAACACACAGTAATGCAATGGGTTTTGCTTGTCTTTAGTGACAGTACTTTAGTTTCACTGTATGGAGCCAGGACACTGGAACTGGTTGGATTTGGAGAGATGCTCCTGACTTTTAATAGCTCTGCAGCAGGAATGGCTCTGCGTGTCAGAGTCCCTCCATGCCTGAGCCACTAGTCTTGTTTCAGATAGATGAAACTGAAATGTTTTCAACTTTTCCAGCACTCAAAAAGACAGACTTCTTGTCTTATTTGGACTGGAAACTTCTGAAGTATTAGAGCTTTCTGTGGGGATCTGTATTGTGTGTGAGGCCCTGAATGTATCATGTTACTCAACGAAGTTCCCTTTCTTTTGCCAAAAGAAAGGCTAAAAAATGTATTATTCTTTTTTTTTTTCCTTTTTTTCTGAGCAACACATATAACAGAAGACAGCTTCCCCATGCTTATAAAATATTGATCAAGAATTCTTCATTCATTAACAAGCCCATGTTCAGCCTTGAAAAATTCAGTGGAACTGGAGCAAGGAGAATTTTCCAGCCTGCATTATAAATGTTCCAGTGCATTAAAGTTGATAATATAAGTTTTTAATGGTCTCAATAAGACAATAGTTTTAATTTGGGTGAAATTACTTTCATAAATTTGCATAATACGGCAATGCGAGTACATTGCAGCATAATTCTATTACAAATAAACTGAAAATGTATCTGCTCAGCTTGATTTAAATGGCTCACATGAAGACAACATCCAGCCTACATTCAAAGGTCTGTCTTCGCTGAGTGGTTTCAGGTATTAGAATAGTGTTATAAAAACAACCTACAAGCTCTGCTATGAGCAGTGATGAGAGCAACAGTGAACAGGATTAACACCACAGACCCGTTATGTGTTATTCCTTCTATAGGTGTTGAAGATTCAGGAAGGTAGGCACATTTATACCACACATCCTTGACTTGAGATTTCAGTGAATTTTCTTCTAGGTTTCTGAGTAAAGGATAGTTTGCTATTTTAAGCTAATTTGGTGACTTACCAAACAAATGAGGACCTTCAGCAAGAGAAAATCCATCAGTAGTGGCTAGCTGGTGATGTCCTATTAAATTCATTTCAGATCCCATTTATTCTTCAGTTCAGGATGAATATGCTAATTAAGAAATAGGTTGAAAGGAGACCCTGTAAGAGATATTAATTAAAAAAAATTATTTAAAACAAAATAACTCATTTCTGTGTTCCTAGTGTAAGGCAGGATTCAGGAGGTTGTTTCAATATTTACTGTAACAAACATTAGCTTGAAGCTACAATACCTAACTCAGCCTTTACATAAGATTCTGCATCTAGTTTCTTTGTTTTTTCCTTGTTGTGGTATATTCTATTTGCCAACTTTCTGCTGTTCTTTTAAAACTAAAGGCTGTTCATGCTCAAACGCATGAAAATATTCGCAGACCGAAGCACTGGCTTGACCTACTGAGGGTATGCTGCCCAGCCCTCCTTCCAGGGAATACCAGGTGTTTGCATTATTTTTTTCCATCACCCTTTCAATTTTTTTTTTTCTTACTGAAAAAGAACAATTTATAGTTAGGTCAGACGAACCAAGCCAGGAAACTTGAGCTAAATTTCCAGTGACTGGCCTTTATCTTGCCTTCAGTAATTACTGTCTGAAGAAGATAAATGGTGGCAAAACCAGAAAGCAAAGCCTTGGTCTAATAACCAAGCTAGCCCACCAGCTCCCTTTGGCATCTGAAGCAGCTGTACAAGTCTCTTGCTTGGGGAGGTTTGAAGATGCTTGTCCCTGCTCACCAGCATATTTCCCAGCCAGTCCGATGGAGCAGCTTTCATCGCCTGAGGCTGACGGTGGCACTGTACCCAGGTCTTCTCCTTCTTGCTCCAAGTGCTAGGCTATTAAATAAGAGGCAAGAGACCAGCCATTGCCTCCTACTTGAGCAGAGGTTACAGCTAGAGCAGCACTGCATCCAGGAGAAAGGCGAGAAAAAGGCTCCTTTATCCAGGTCTGGTGCATGTGGGTGGGATGGCGCAACTCAAGATTGCATTTAGGGCAGGACCATCAGCTACAGGAGAACATACAGCTCCAACAAGAAGATGTCTCAAGGCTTTATGCAGACACCAACAGGATTCTGCAATAAGTTGACAGAAATCTGTTTTGCTTTGATTTATATTCTTAATTCTTTATTGGGTTTTATTCCCATGGGACTGTCCCCGGGACCGTGTTTCCACTCACTGAAGGCGTTTGAGAGTTATAGCCCAGTTTGCTTCCCAGTGAGGGCTCAGCATGTTTCTCAAGCAGAAGTGAAGTCATCTGACAAAAACATGAAGGCAGCAGGAGGCCCCAGTGCTGAGCAGACTGGGAAACAGCTTGTGAGAGCAGCAAGCACGCTGTGTAATTATATTCAGATTTGTCCATAAGGATTCATTAAGTTCTTTCTTAACATAAACAAAGGCCCTCTAATTAGACAGTTGCATTTTAAATGTCTGCCGACAGATAATTTAAACAGTTTACTCAGAAATGTCAAAAGCTACTTGTATCACAGACCAGATCGGATTCTTGTGGAGAATAACATGTAAACACACAGTCTCAAATCTAGCGCAGAAACGCAATTTTGCAACTGCAAAAAAATCCACATATCTTGGGATGGGCTTTGGGGAGCAGCCCAGCCACCCCTGTAGGCCCAGGTTTACTCCCAAACATTTTACTGCCTCGCCACCACATTTACTGGGGAAGGTATCTGCTGCGCTCAAGAGGTGGAGCTGCCCATATGGCTGCAAAGGTCTTACAATTCCTGACAGCCAGTTTTCTCATGAACTGCCCATGACAGACCCTTGGAAGTGGGTTCATCTTACAGCCAGTTACAAGGGTTCTGCCATGAGAGAAGACAGCAGCACAGTCTGGACCCTTATAATGGTCAATAAGAGAAATGTCAAAATGACACACCTCAATGAATACCAGAGAAGAGAGGCCATCTCCACCCTCTCCTCATGTGCGAGCTCTTCAGTAGCTTTCTTACAGCCCACAGGCATGCAACCCTTGTAGTTCCTTACAGGATTAGCTCTCCCTGCAGCCAGACTTGAAGACTACATTCCATCACTACTAGTACTTCTCGTGTCTCCACAGACTCTATATGAGGAGCTAACACTGCAACAGCTAACATGTTGGCATTGGGATTGTGAATTTCTGTATGTTCATATAAAACCTTGAATTTATCTTCTTAGGGAATTCTGGATGTCATATCAGAATATTTTAAAGAGAGTCCCAAGAAGTCATCCATTCCCAAGTATTTTGGTATACAGTCAGACTTTTTATGCATAGCTTCTTAGCTTATAAAGTATACATCCTACACCTGTGTAGTCTGTACTTCAAATAGGGAGAAAGAAGGCAACCTGTAGTTTTAAATACCAAGATAGTGTTTGTGGTTTTACAGTCTCTTTGAATAGTGTATAAGTTTGTTTCTTGTTCCTTTGAGGCTATTGCATTTAACATGTCATTAGATAATGTCACTCATTAACCTCAAGATAAATTTCTTAGAATCTGTTATTCTTTACATACACACAATACCCCCATGGTGCTATAAATACTGCCTTGTTTATGTTAAGAAACTTGAGAATGTATTTGTCACAACCTGTGAGTACACTAGGACATTACAGGTTTTGTAACTCTACCGCTCCTGTCACATTGATTTTGATCTGCATAGGTTCAGTCTGAGTCAAATGTCCATTATGATTTTACAGTTCCCACCTTTTTTTAATACTTCATTTTCTTTAATGTATTCAGCTGATGTAGACCATTTACTGGATTTCATGGAAGGAATTAATTCTCTCTTCTGGGGATACCTGCAAGGCACAAGACATGATCACCATTAAAAAGGCAGGAAATATATATTCCATTACATGTAGCTTTGCTGCTGTAAATTTTCCTGAACACTAAACTCTCATTAAATACTCATTGACATTTTGTGTTTATTCTCCATTTCCAGCCTACTGTGAGCCATCTATCATATATTAGATTTATCCAATTAATTTCACCAGTATTTAAGAGCAGCAGCTACTGATTTCCAGATTTCAGAGACACAGCAGGTACACAATATAGAGCATTTAAGCACGACTTATTCGACACCGTGTTCAAGTCTGGGAAATAGTATAGATCACCATAAGACAGTGTTGCAAGGCATCACAGACCCAGGGGCGGACTCCACTTTCAAAGATCTGGTTCCACAACGCACACCCCATCATTAGCCTCTTCTCAGCCTAATCCTCCTAGGCTGTTGCTGTGGTTAAACAACTGTGGTCCCAGCTGCCTGCAGGTCCCATGGAGCAGCTCCACAAGCATTGCTCTGACCAGTGGGATAGCCACATCAGACATACAGAGGCACCCAACTTGCCAGCAACACAGCCAGGTGACAAAGGGGACCATCTGCAGCACCTGCCCGTAGAACCTCTCAGCAGAGGTTTCTTTCCAAAGATAGAGAGTTCGGGTTTGGGTTTTTTTGGCTGGTGACATAAAGCTAAGTCATCTCAGCTTCCAGAATAAGTTTATCTATGTGAACTGGGATCAGTACTCACTCTCTTAATTCAGATTTCATTATCCACCAAAATCACATAATAGTGGAGTGCTTCTTGATATTCACAGGCATCTTTGGTATGACTAAACATTCATAGGTATTTCTGCCTCATGCTTGCTTCCTTACATGAAGTGTATCTTTCAGCTACTTCTATCAAGATGAATCTAGACTATCTTAGCCAACTTGACTGATACTCCATCCTGAAGTGTAATGAAGAAATGCATCAGATAGGTAAAAGCTGAAATAAAGGCAGTAGGTGCACAGGAAATCATAATTGCCCTCCAAAATAACAGCAAATAAAAAGATCAATATGTATGAAGTAAAGTATATGCCAAATTGCTTGAGATTGTTTTCATCAATTGCGTTTTAGGAGATCTGCATTCCATAAAATTTTATTACATGTGTCTTTTAGCATACCTCAGAAGTCAATAACTGCATGTTTATGTATTCTATGTTTAACTGAGAAAAATGAGATGTCTATTATATATGTGGCTTGTTCTTTCACTGTATGTATATGTATGCATGTTTATTCAGCTTTCTTATGGATGTTTGTTCGCAGGTGTATACAAATCTATATGTATACAAATATGCATGTCTGTGTGAGTTTCAGATTTACTGTGGATTCTTATCAGTGGATGACCTCTGACCCTACTATGGTCAATAGTAAAGCCTCCCCTGATTTCTGTGTAAGCAAAGCCAACCCTCTTAGTGGAATAATTATAGTTAAAATGAACTGGACTCAGTGAAAGACAAAAGCATTGTAGTCCCATACTTTCAGTTAAGGTAAAAATAGGTTTGATCATAAGGAAAGCTCCATGATAGTCTAATTGTGTTTTGCCTTCAGAAGAAGAATGAGTGAATCTGTTTCAATTACTCAGTAAAGGAAGATATATCGAAGCACTGACAAAAGTTTTCACAAATATTAGTGAGGTATATTTCCCTCCTTCTGTCCTGTAATATCATCCTATTCTTTATGTATCTGGCTGCCAATTGCTCAAAGAGAAATTTCGGTAACATCATTAATCTACGGTCCGATCCAAACACTGTTAACATCAATGGGAAGATTCCCATCTAGTTCACAGGCTTTTGATCTGGCCTCATAGCCTTTTTTTGTAAAACATTTAATGTAGTGCCTCACTTATTTGAGCAGCTTTTTTTTTTATTTGCTTGCTTGTTTGTTTTAAACTGTATCAAAGAGACATGAAAACATCAGGAAGATTTGTGCTCCTTGTTTCTAGCCTTTTGCTGCCAGATCATTTTGGCATGCATGGCATCACAGGCAGCTACACAGCAACTGATGCAAAAATACGAGCAACCTTATGAGCAAGTTTGAGAATCAGAGGCAGCACCAGCATTACTGTGTGTGTTTGAAATTTACTGGTTAGATTTTTAAAATGTGATATTAAAAATCAGAGGAGCAAAGAGACAAAGGAGACAAAAAATATAGGATATTCTTACAGCTTATTCTGAAGGGAAAACTTGTATCTTTAAGTCAGTCACAGGTAGAACTGAAAACTCTACCAAAAGTCTCAGTGGCATTTCTGTAGGTAGGCAAGTAAATGCAAAGATTGAAGCCAGCTTCTGGTTGTCTCTGGGATGACCTGCTGAACACCATTTCTCTCTGTCTTCCTTTCTCCAGCATCTTTTTCCTATCTCACCTGATAAAACTGCAAACCCTCCTTTTTTTAACCTGTTTTTGGACTCCCATCTAGCCTAGTGGGATCTCAGCCTAGTTTGGGATCACTAAGTTGTCCATAACACAAGTCATAAAATAGACAAACAATAAACATAAATGAACAAAGCAATAAAAATAACAAAACCAGATGTGTCCCACTGTGATTATAGTTTTCTGAAGATAAATGGCTAGCAGGAACACTCAGAATAAATGGACATTTTCTTAAGAACTGTCAATGGATTCTAATAGTAATTGCTTGAAATATGAAACTCTTTTTTGCTTGTTCTAGTTACATGAAATAACTGAAGTCCTGGACTTCAAAAGATGCACCTGGAATCTGTACACAAAACTCTCAAACAAATTACATAAAACAAATATAACTGTTCCATTCTAGATTGTCCTCTATTCTCCCAATAATCACATTTAAAACATTTTCTGTTCCTAAAAAGATAAAAAAATTAACAAGCTGATGCACAAAATTAACTAGGTAGTCTTATTGCAGGAAAGACTCGGTATAAAAATTACACTTTCTTTTCCAGTGACACAGAGACACAGAAGTCAGCTTTCTAAGGACATATTCCAACAATGTCATCATTTTTTATGACCTTAACATTTTTCCCAAGGGGAACTCCTGCTGTTGTGCCAGTTTTATAGAGGAAATTACTTCTGTTTATATTATTCTTCAATAAAATACTAGCTTAATAAAACCCCCCCTTTTTTTTTTTTCTTTTTTATGGTCAAAAATCCATTAACATCCACTGAATAACTTAGGTGAGAAAATTGTTTTTATACTATACAATAGCAAGACCTATCAATTTAAGGAATCATTACTTACAGTCCTTTTCTGGAAGACTGCGGATGGCAGGATGTAAGACAGTTCTGCGTTCAGTTCAGTATCCTAACAATTCTCACACAGGAACATTTTTGTTTTGTTTTGTTTTTTTTAGGTTTAGCAGAAGCCTGTAGTGATAACACAATGAATCAAAGCTTGGGCTCATTGGCTCAGTGCCCTAGTGGACAAGGATTACTCATTAACAATTCTTTCTTTGCGAAACTCTCCAAACACAGGCTGCATTAAAATGTTGCAAATCCCAGTTTGACCCTCAGCACAGAGATCTGAGATGCTCTTTAATACTCTGTCTGGGTGCAAGGGGGAAGTGGGCTAAAAAAGTGGGTTGAGAGTACCTTGTTGCTGATTATAACACTTTTTGTATACATTTTTATGACAATATCTGTCCCACTCAAGGAGCCCAGATATCATTCCAAGACATATACTCGACTTCTAAGTATTTCTGTTGTTCTTTAGAATTTTGAGGGCAACTGAGCATCATGCTGAGTACTGAAGAAGCAGAAAGGGCTACAAATTATTATACAGCATCATAGGGATTTGGGGACATTAAAGTTCAATTCCTGGATCTGCC
The DNA here is from genome assembly GCF_036013445.1 of Caloenas nicobarica. Classification (NCBI taxonomy): domain Eukaryota; kingdom Metazoa; phylum Chordata; class Aves; order Columbiformes; family Columbidae; genus Caloenas; species Caloenas nicobarica. The sequence continues at coordinate 44,349,146 of NC_088245.1, forward strand.
ACACTCTCTAGCAAACTGCATCGTTTTGATTTGGGCTCATTCCATAAAGATTTAGGCATCAAACTGTGGGGCCCTTAACTTTAAACCTAGTGTCCTCATGCACTTTTTGTGCACAAGGGGAAGAAATTGGTACCTGTAGATGGTGAATTACATCTTTGGTGGGCTGCACTGCATCTGAAAATGCTGATATCTTGCCACTGACAGAAAAGGAGCCTTGAACCACTACATCCCTGCTTACCCAGCAGAGGAATTTGAAGTAAAGTGGAATGAATCCCGGGTGTTCTGTTTCAACATCCCACCTACACAACAAGGGTAATAATTTCCTTGTTTGCATTGCTAAACACATCCAGTGGGGATGATGTGATCTGGCAGTGGTATTGAGGCAAATTCCAGCCAGAGGGGACAGCTAGCAACATCACTCATGGTAAATGAGTTCATGTCTGCCACATAGTATAGGCTTTCCGTCCTTCTCTACATATTTACACTGTCTGATTAAGAATGAATACACAGAGGCCCGAGCTGTACCTCCTACTCCAGAAAAGAAAGCATTGGACAGCAAACACAGTTCTCTGTAGGAGAAAGGTGACAGCTACTGGCCTTGAAGTTATCAAGAGTAAAATTCCCTCTTTTGACTAGCTTAAGAGAAAAAAATAAAAAAAATTAAAGGCTATATTCATCCTCAAGCTTATCTCAAGGAAACACAAACTGTCTTTCTCTTTAAAATGTAATTAATAAAGGGTATTTCTCATGTGTTCTTTCCCTTGCAAATTCACTTGGTAGCCAGCCAAACACATGTGGTATGACAGATTTCTGAGGAGATCAATGATGCCGTAAGGCTGACACTGGACATTACCCCCTTGGGAGCGCTACTATTTTCAGAGATTTTTGCCTACAGTTCGTTCCAACAGGCACTGGCCATACAATAAGTACATTTACATCCAAAGTGCTCCCAGTCCTCATTTCTGAATATCTGAAAGCCGTCACTACTGTAAATGATGAGATTTCTGTTTTACAAAATTCATATTTAGCAAAACTGACAAAGTACTTTCAAGCAAGAGAATTCTTCCAAAACAAGCCTACCCAGAAGAGACAGGTGATTTCCACAATTCAAAACATGCCAACTTCCCATCTGACACTTTCCAGTAAACGTCCACTGCAGTGGTGCCTAGGAAACCCATGCTAAAAAAACCTCCTCTCTCTTCAGTCATCCTGAACCCAGTGATGGGATTTGTCCCTTACCAGCTGAAGAAGTAGAGGCCAAGTAGAGCCAAGAAGTCCAACAAATGTCATATTATGTCTCATGGAGCTTTCTATCTCTTGGCTGCTTCTAAAGACCTTAAATTCCTTTTTCAGCATTCAGCCTCCTGCAGCATTGGTCCTAGACAGTTGGTGGCATAGAGCAGTTGTGTTTTAGAAGTCTCTAGAGACCAACCTGCAATAAAGGTTCTTCCTCCAAAAGTATTTTCCTCTGTGTGGATGCTGTGTGTCAGATAGTGAAGAGCTCATTACAAAAGAAGCAGAATTTAATACCCCTATTCACTAACAAATTTGTTACATTAAAATACTTTTTCTTTCTCTACAATAATAAAGAGGCAAGTGGCAAAGTTGTGCTTTGTCCACTAATCAATACTTTCAAGGCATTGGTAAAAGCAAAGAAAGAATCCAGATGATCAAAAGAGGGGATGTTGCCTGTAGCAACAACATGTGGCATTATGAGTTCAAGCCAGGTATTCATATTTTATTGTGTCTGATGTGCAAATGAAAATTGAACAGAAAGAAATTAGAGCAAATCAAATATATCTTCTGTAGCATTACAAGACTACCTACACAGCATCAAGGGAGAGAAGAGGAAAAGAAAAGATGCAAATACAGTTACCTATAAATAGAATGTCTTTTCTAAAATAGCATTACAAGCTGTAATTTTTAAGATTTCAGAAACTTAATTGACATCCTAAAACTTCTCAGACAATACTAATGTTACTTCTGTAACTGACAAATAGCACATGTTCTAAAATACATTCATGCCATTATCAGTGCAAATACATGTTCAGTTACAAAAATAGGGACATAGACAACATTCAGGGCTAGAAATCTGTCCGTCTAGAAAATACTGCTTCATAAAATCCATGAAAGAATCGCAAGTTTTGTCATAGCTCCCATTTGCTCTTCCTCCTGCTCCTCTGGCTTTTTTCCACACTTGCACTGACAAGTTAGTGTCTTGGCCTCAGCCATGGAAAGGCAAGACAAATCCTGGCAACAGAGAAGTTTGTCATCACAAGTGTGGATGGGAAAATCTAGCACAAAGGGAGACAGGAGGAAAGGAAGAAAAGGTAGGTTGGTCATTTGTCTTCAACATTTCCTTCTCTTCACACTTCCACGAACGCATCACCACACATTAAAAAAAAAAAAAAAAAAAAGATACACCCACAAATGAACAGTACCTTCTCCTTTTTGCATAGAAAATCTTGTCAACACCTGTGCAACTTTCACCTGCAGCTTTTCTTTCACCACTGCATCACCCCTTATTCATCATTGCTACACAGAGGACACCCATCATCTACGCCACTTTGGATGATGGTCTGTCTCCGCAGACCAGCCATTTCTTACTCTCAGAAAAATCACTGTTTACCTCTAATGCATAAAGGAAGCTTTTCATTTCTTGAAGGACAAGCAAAATTATCACCAGCTTACAATAAATTTTATCGTATGAAGATAATTAAGTAATCTTAATAGATAAGACTGCTTCTATACTGGCTAAAAAAATAAGAAAGGAATGGGGTGCAAATTTCAGTGAGTGAACTCCAGTAGCTGATCATCTTTTTTTTTTCTTCTGCATTTCAAAAGCAGAGGAATAGCTCCACTTTTAAGATTAGTGTATCTTATTCAATAAGTCTTTCATTAATCAGAGCCACTTTGCTATAAGTTGCTCTCTGATCATTCAGTTTCCGAACAGGACAAAATTTGTGCAACAATCCTATGCTGTGCCCTGATGAAATCCAACGTTCTGTCTTTATCACTCACATATTTAAAATGGAGTGTCATGAAAGGTAAAATCACCATGGAACAATCTGTCGTAATTCCCCCCTGATGTCAGGCAGTCAATAGTTAGCCAACATGCTCTAGCAAGAGCATATATGTTGTTAACAAGATACCATCTTACACCTGCCTGAGTGCAAGAGCTCAGCATATGTGGAATCAGCCATAGTATCAGATACTAAACTTCACTATGGGGAACTTGGTCTACCTCCCTCTAGCTGACCAACTGAAATTCAGAATGTGTTTTTCTATTAATAAATTCTGCTTATTCCACATTAGATTTCTCTCATTATTTTAAGTGTTAATTAAGGCACTGATATTACATACTTTTTTTTTTTTTTTATTCCTGCTAGGGGTTACAAGTTTAAAAGCTCCTAGAGGAATCATAGGTTTAAGTTAAATATGTTAGTACAGTATTAGCTGATAAGAAGTTATCCTAGAGGCCGCAGAGTAAATATATACTTTATTCTTTCCATTTTTTTCTCTTGACATTTTGATGTTATACAGTATAATAGTGATTGAGTTCAATAAGGGTTCGGCTTCATTTATACAAATATTTGGAGAGATAAAAATATTATGAAATGTTGATCTATTCCAGTAAATGGATGCACTGTCCTTTCATTAATAAGTAGTTCTTTTAAACTAAATGTCAAAGGTGATGAGTGAAACATTATTAAAAAATAAATACTGGGATAATTTTAGATGGGCTTTTGAATTGCTAAAATAGTCACACTAAGTAAATTCATTCTGTGAACTTTTAAGCCTCTGCTTGATTCTCATACTGTGTCTAGTGTCAAGAAAAAATATACATTTAAAAGGACCAGTTGAGTAGATAACGAAACTATTTATTTCAGTAGGGGAGAGGGAAAGTAGTCTAGGTATCATATGAACAAACAGCATAAGCCACTGGAGGTGCAGGAGGAGCCTCTGTAATGCCATCTGGCAAGCCAGAGTCACTGTTAGCCTTTTAAATCCTCAGTTTTTGACTTTATTGTTCTAGAGGACACTCTACTGTGCTCTGAAGCATTGCAGGCAGATGACTGCTCTCACTCCTTATCAAGTGTGAGGGCTGCAAATCAGGCATCAGACCCCGGACAAGTACTCAGAGAAAAGTCCAGGGGAACCACCCCATCCTGCCCCAAAATGTCCATGACCACCCAGGGAACTGGGGGACATCACACACTCAGCAGCTGATGGAAAGCTCATTGCACCTACCTATCCATCCAGGAGGAGAGTGAATATCAGATTTGGCCACAAGGAAACATGCAGGACTCAGTGTGGAAGAACCTGCCTTCTTCCTTCTGCAAGGAAGACAGCTGTACATCAGGGAGGAGCTGGAACAGGGTTGTTCCCTGAGGAAGCTAAGCCAGGAGCTGAGGACAACCCCACTATCATGGCATAGCCCTACAGTGCCTGAGTGGGGCCAGAGTGCTGATAGCAACATGCCCAGAGAAGGCAAGAAGGCCATCTAGGGTTCAGCCAAGAGCAGCAGAAAGAGATAGGGCCAGATGCAGGACTGGAGACAAGCTATCCGCAGAATCAGCCTGAGATTCACCCAGGAGACAGGGCAGAGACAGCCTGGAGATAAAACAGGCTGTAGCTTATACCTGCAGTCTACCTGTGAGAAATCCATCAGCAAGCCAGGACATAAGGAGGCAGCACCAAACATACCTCTCTCTTTTTGCAGCCAAGGACTAGAGGTCCAGGCTTGAGCTTAAATAGTATCCTGAGCCCGTGGGCAGGGTGTGTGGGTGGCCCCAGGTGTGGCCGATCAGGGCTGTTAAAGCCTATTAGTGTCCTCAGGCCCCTAATGTAGAGCAGCTCTCAAGGATTTTGTTGACTCTTTCTTCTTCCTTATCCAGAATTTGGACAAATGGTGAACACACTTCTGGTTGCTTGTGGGAGGCAAGAGAAATAGTAGCAGGACTAGAACCTTAATGTCCAACTTACACTGGAAAGGCTGAGATATCAAAAACTCTATGTCACAAGTTCAGCTGAAGAGTACTCATGACTCCACACAGCTAAGGAAAACTGAAAGGGGCTGGAAATTAGATAACATTGGGTCCTGGACATAGACATTACCGAGCTCAAAAAAATGAGAAAATATATCATATTATCTTTCAGTTACCTGCACCTTAATTCCAATAAAGTCAGCCATGACTGTGTTGGTGGAGGCCTTCTCACCTCATTGTGGAAGATATCGGTAGGATAACTGGTGCACAACTCCTAGGCATGTTACATCAAAGAGCTCTGAAATGGCTCCAGTTCTCCTCAGCCATAGAGGTGCAAAAAAAGCACGAGGTATTTACTGCCATAATTAACAGTAACAAGCAAGTGAGCAGGCAGTGCCCCTGTAGTGGGGGCTAAGAAACACAGGGGTGAAACGGAAGAGAGTGGGGAAGACCACAGACAACTGGGCAGAGGATCCTTATTTCAGGTACTAGGGCCCAGGTCAGTCAGATCATCCTCTTGGTTTCCACCTAGGAAACAGTTGGTACTGAGGAGAGAAAGAGATCTGAAGACCAAAGAGAAGTGGGGTGGTTGAAGGGGAAGCTAAGGGGATGTTATACAATAGGTCTTGAGAGAATTAAAGAATTTAGCTTCTTTTCCTTCTTTTCCTGATCTTCAGGTTACATCATTGCATTCTGAAAACAAATTGCTTCCCTTTTTGGAGGAAATAATTAAATGCAATGTAAAGTTAATGAAATTCAAATAATACAAATCAAGAAATGCAGAGGTTACTCATGTCATAGAATTATTAACTTGGGCTCACTCTGAAGAAGAGCTTCATTTATCAAAACCTAATCTGATTACCCTCTTTGTCCAAAATTGGGTCATATCCCAAAATGTGAATCATTTGCATTGGCAGATCCCTCATTTATCTCAAATCTCACTTGGCGGATACATTCGTGTTCCCATCTCATCCAACAATAGAAAAGGTATAACAAAAACAGCTTATCTAGAGAATAGTGATAAAGTAGATTACACACAGGGGAAATTTGTCTAGTTCTGTTTCTTGTCTTTAGTGACACGTTCTACTAAACCTTCACAAGGAAGGGGTCTTACAAATTCATGGATTTCATGCTTTAACTGCTTCTTTAAATAGGTGTGTAGGATGAAACAATTTATGTGAAAAAGGGCAAAAATCAGTTCAATGCATGACAGTTCACATACTCAACAGCATAAGCTGTTGTTCCTCTCTCTGCACTGGCTCCTCACAAGTATGGAGCCAAATTAGAGGCTTCTATTCTTTCCTTCAAGCCTTCCTCAAAATTGCATCAAACTAGTGGGAGACTGTGGCTATAACCCTCTGCATTTACAAGGCTTCCCCCAAAACTGGTATTTCCCCAAAGCAATGGAGTTTCCCACTCAGAGGAAGAGCCATTTTCATACAGGAGACAGCCCTTTCTCAGCTGCTAACCGGTGGTGTAATGAGTTCTCAGGAGCCTGTGGGACTGGTCCCTGTGTTTCACCAGCCCATTTTAGCCATATTTGCATTTTGTAGGCATAGAAACTGATTACCGACATGGCAAATGGGGAAAGAAAGATGTTACTCTTACAGAAGCACCGTCTAGGAAGTTCTTCAGAGCAAGGGCTGGACTGAGCAGCCAGTACTGGCATTAACTCTTCAGTCTGGTAGGAACTACCAGAGAAATGTGCTCCAGCAGGAATCAGGAGCCCTCAAACCAATCACTTTGATATACAGAACTACTCAGCAAAAACATTTTCAGCCCACACCAACCAGCCCCTGTGTAGTATGGAGAATGGAGTTCCAGTTTCTGATGTCTTCAATTTGAGTGAAAAATTAAAAAAAAAACAGCAACAATGACTGATAACTAAGGAGCTGCTGTTCTGGTTATTGTGTGGACAACAGCTGAGTCTTAGCTGCAGCAAACTTCTACGTGATTGGTTTTTTTGGCTAAAACATATGTGTGTGTCTGTGCGTAAGTGTTGCTATTTCTACACAAAGGAAGCAGAATCTGTGCATATGGTTAATGAAGAAATCAATGTCACTGACAACGGAGGGGCAAAAATCATGCCCTATTCTTTTTGCAGTAGTCTTTCCCCTGTAAGATCTGATGATGATAAACACAGCAGTAGAAGCTGATGGGAGCATCAAAGGTACCAAATACAGGAGCAATAGCATGATTATTAGATATAACTAATGCTGTTCTAACATTATTAAACTGATGACTTCACACATGTAATGCATGCTGCCAGAAAATCTTCTTCATGGAAACACAAGGGGATTCCTTCCTGTATGCATGGAGATTACCCAGATACTAACAGATGATTCTGTATTTCAGATTGTGTCTCATTAATGTGCAGCCAGTAAACACATATCCTGCCAAATAAAAGATTGATAGAAGAAAAAAAAAACCACATGTGGCAACATTGGTTTTGAAAAACAGAAAATATTTTTCTCCTGGATATGTGAGGTCAACCTGGAAATGTACATAAACCCTGGAACCGTATTCTTTTTTCTGCACATCCAATGCATTCCAGAGAGGGCCAAGGAAGGGTATATCTAGCTCTTACCACTTTCAATTTACTCCAAGAAAGATAAGTCAAAATTGGAAAATGTGAGGGAACTGCTATTTAAGTAAGTGATCAACTGTAACCTTGAACTATGTAAGACCTCAATGTCACCGCTACAGCATGATAACCTCTATATTTAAAAGTGTGTGCTTGAAGAAACATCAATTCTTAAATCTTTTGGGAAAATTTGAGAAAGCATAACACAGTCATGTTCTGAAGTTTATCTAAAAAACAGATTTACCAAACATACACCTCTCCTGTGACTTTAAAGATTATAAAAAAAATGCCTGAGAAAGATGATAATCAATAAATATCAGAGATTGTAAATAAGCAGTAGAACAGACAAATATAACCGAAACTGAAAATCTTAGTACTTCAAATTACATACAAACCAGAGAACTATATTTTATACTTCATACTTCCTAAATCTCTTTTAAAACTAGCATAGTTGATACTCATTTTATCAGTTTAATCATTGACTTGTTGCTTAACCTGTCTTGTTACTTAGGTCTTTCAAAGTCAACAGATAATAATATGAAATAAATAAAACCTTTGTCACTCATTCCTACATCAAGTTTTACGTAACTCTCCTAAATATGAGTTGCAACAGAAACCTTTGAACAGCATTCCAGTAAAATGGACTGTATTACAAAGAAGCTGATAAAGTCTTCTTTGGAATATTGTCAATTTATTCCAGGAATTTAACTGTAAATAACCAGATAGTTTAGGCTTCTTGAATGTAATAAATCTCTGTTCTGTAAATATACTGCTCCTCATTTTTTCAAGTGGAAAAGCTTGATCTATAATGGCCCGGATATGGTTCTTCTTTTTTTTGAGATTGTCAGTAAACATGGGCAGAGACATTATGTTTTCTGTAACAGGAGTGTCAGCCAACAGGTGCTAAAATGAAATGAGACCTTGACTGCCTTTATACCTGACCTTGGATTTTTTTCAAGGCAATAACTGAGGTGTGAAAAAGTACTGTTTTCCTGTACCCACCCTTGATCCCTCCATTTAGTATCACAATTTAACAGTATTTTATCACTATCTATTTCATAGTGCAGAGTTTTATAAATTAATTAAAAATTTAGGCTGCCTCCATTTTTCACCTTTAGATGGTGGATACTGACTCACCTCCTGCTGAAAAATTACCTGCTCCCTAATGCAGCATAGGGCCGAAAATAAAATAAATTAGATGTCTGTGTGCAATTGCAGGACTCTGATCTCATTGGGATCACGGAGTCACAGTGCGATAGCTCATACTACTGGAGTGCTGCCTTGGGTGGATATAGGCTCCTTACGAAGGACAGACCAGGTCAGCAAGAAGGTGGAATTGCCCTGTACACAGGAGCAGCAGAGATGCATGGAGCTCTGCCTTGGGACAGAGTTTGAGCCAGCTGAGAGTTTGCAGGTCAGGATTAGAGGCAGACCAATGAGGGCAATGTTGTGGTGGTTGTCTCCTAAAGACTGTCTGAAGAGAAAGAAGTAGATGGGACCTTATTTGGACAACTGGAAGAAGTCTCTTGTGTGCAGGCTGTGGTCCTCATGAGCAGCTTGAACCACTCCAATATCCACTGGAGGGACAGCACAACAGGGACAAGCAATCCAGGTAGTTTCTGGAGTGCCTTGTTGATAACTGGTAACTAACTATGGCTGATAACAAGTGACAAAGGAGCTGAAAAGAGGACATGCTCTGCTGGATCTGATTCTTTAAAACAAGGAAGAACTGCTTGGGAGTGTGAAGATCATAGGCAGCTTTGGTTGCAGTGACAATGGGATAGTGAAGTTTAAGATCTGAAGAGGCAGAAACAAGGCAAAAAACAGGATCATAACCTTACATCAGGAGGGCATACTTTGATTTGTTGAGGACTTGCTTGGGAGAATCTCACAGAATATGGCCCTGGAGAGAAGAGAGAGGAGCTGGGTTGCATTCAAAAATCACCTCCTTCAAGCTACAGAACAGTCCATTCTGAAAAGCAGGAAATTAAGCAAAGGCATCAGGAGGCACCCATGGATGATCAAGGAGTTGCCAACTAAAATCAAACATAGAAAATAAGCATACAGGTGGTAGAAGCAGAGTCAGATGACCCAGGAGGAATATAGAGCATGCAAAACATGCCAAAAGCCAAAGCTTACCTGACATTGCATTTGGTGAGAGATGTGAAGGGCAACAAGAAAGGCTTCTACAGGTGTATCAGCAGAAAAACAAAACTAGGGAAAATTTCGGCTTGCTGCTGAATGGGGCAGGGGACTGGGTGATGGAGGACGTTAAGAAAGCCAAGGTGTTTGATGCCTCCTTTCCTCAGTTTTCTACTGGTGAGACCAGCCTCCAGGAAACACAGGTCCCTGAGACCAGTATGAAAGTCCAGAGCAAGAAAGATTTACCCTCCATGGAAGAGAATCAGCTTAGGGAACATCTAAACAGATTTGACATGCACAAGTCCATGGGTCCTGACGGGATGTACCAAGAGTGCTGAGGGAGCTGCTGATGTCACTGTGAAGCCACTTTCAGTGGTCTTTGAAGGGTCACAGCGACTGGGAGAGGTTCCTCATGATGGGGAAAAATGCGAACATCACTTCTATATTTAAGAGGAAAGCAATGAACCTGATAGACTTCTACAACAAGAAGACCAGCTCAGTGAACAAGGGGGGAGCTTTAGCAAGGCTTTCAGCCCTGTCTCCCATAACAACTTAATTGACAAAATGATGAAGTACATACTAGATAAGGACACAGTCAGCTGGATTTAAAACGGGCTAAACTGTTGATCTCAAAGTTTTGGGATTAGCAGCATGAAGCCCAGCTAGAGGCAGCAATCTGTGGTATATCCCAGGGGTTAATAATGGGACCCATATACATTCATTAATAACCTGCATGATGGGAGGGAGCATATCCTCAACAGCCTTGCGGATGGTACAAAACTGGGAGGAATGGTCGATACACCAGCTCATTGTACTGCCATTCAGAGGGGCCTTAACAGGTTGGAGAAACAGCCTGACAGGAAACTCACGAACTTCAGCTAAAGGAAATTTAAGTCTTGCACAAGGGGAGGAATAATGCTTTGCACCAGTAGACACTGGTGGGCTGGAAAGCAGCTTAGCAGAGAAGGCCCTGGGCATCCTGGTGGGCAACAAGTTGAACATGATCCAGCAATCTGCCTTCAAGGCAGCCCCTTGGGCTGTATTGTGAAGAGCATTGCCAACAGGTCAAGGGGGATGATCCCTCCCCATTGGTCAGCCCTGGTGAGACCCCTCTGGACTGCTGGGTCCAATTCTGGGCTCCCCAGTGCAAGTAGGATGTGGACTTACTGGAGTGAGACCAGCAAAGAGCCATGAAAATGTTTAAGGAGTTGAAGCACCTGGCGTCTGAGGAAAGGCTCAGAGAGCTGAGACTGTTCAGCCTGGAGAAGGCTCAAGGGGGTTCTCATTGATGTGTATGAATACCTGACGGGGGGAAGAAAATGAAGCCAGACTCTTCTCAATTACAGTACAAGAGACAGCAGGCATTAATTTAAATACAGGAAACAACATCTAAACATAAGAAAAAACTTTTTCCACTGCGAGAGTGGCCAAACGCTGGACCAAGTTGCCCAGAGAGGTTGTGTAGTCTCCACATTTGGCAATATTCAAAACGTGGCTGGACACAGTTCTGGGCAACTGGCTCTAACTGACCTTGCAGGGGGTTGGATTAGATGATCCCCAGAGGTCCCTTCCTACCTCGACTATTCTGTGATGCTGTAAGAAGTGATGTGTTGTGGAGTAACCGAATTAATCTGGGCACCTTTCACTAAGACGCTATGTACAGAAATCCAGCTCCCTGAAGGAAATATAGCATCAGAAAATAATTTAAAATGTTAAGCCTACTCATGCTATGGGAAGCAGACCAGGTGCAGAAGCTCAGACTATCCACAAGTTTGACAGATTTTAGTTACTTATCTTTAGCTATTTCATAGTTTCTCGGGGGAAGCACTAATGAAAATATTCATGAAGGAAATGCTATGCTTCCTAGAAGGATTCGTACCAAGCATTCCTGATGAGGAAATCTGCATGTGTAGTGTGTTGGGTTGGAGGGTTTGCTGAGCTTCAGCTGCTGCAGTAATTTGATGGCTGAAGGAAACATCCTGTGATTTTTTTCAAACTAGCACGTGCCTGTATCCTCCAAAACCAATCCCAGCCATTTACACAAACCAGAGAACAGCCTGTTAGAAAACTTCTCCTACACGCATTTTTGAGGAGGCAGATTCTTTTGTTAAACTTTGAGGAAGTCTTTCCCAATACTTGGCACAAGTCAGCATCATCTCTTCTCTGAAAGACATAAAATTGCCCAAGAACAACTTCTAGATAATCCTCCTGCCTGAGCCATGGCATGAGAGAGCCAGCAGGTCGGTGGGCTTTGGGCCTGCCCTCACCCCTGCCTTATGCATGCTGCAATTTCTGGACACCCTGCAGTGTTAAGGAGGAGAAGAGCCACCAGAGCTGGCTCAAGTCATTCAACCTCCTGCATAGCAGGGGTTAAAAATATGTCCTTCCCTTCCGCACATGGAGGGGGCTAGGTGTAGAGTGGTGCATGGGCCAAAGGTAAAGCTTAAGAGTGCCGAGGGAGGGATGGACTGGGAGCACTGGGGTGAATGGGTGCTCAGCTTGGGACGCAGTTTAGGAGACAGGAGGAATTAACTGTGGGCTGCCCCTTGTCATAAGCAAATGCAATAGCAGAGGGTGCCAGTCAGCAAGGGGCATTTTCAGCTGCTCACAGCTTTTAATGAAATTGAGATAGAAGTAGTTGCTTGGAAATACTAAAACTGTGGATAAGGAATGCAGAAAACAACTTAGAAACACTGGCTGCTTCTCATGCTCTGACAGTTCCCGTAACTGATGCAGCCAACAAGGATAAGGGACAGGGAAACTGACTGCAGTGTCCCTCCCAGCTTTGTCAGTGACTTTGCCCTCCAGCTCTGTCCACATGTGACGTTTCCCCTTGTGCTCTGGCAGAGCAGAGGGTGCAGAGCAGCCCAGCGTGGCCTTGACCTTTGGCCAGCCAGGAGAACACCGCAGATACCTGCCGCAGACCGGCTGCTGCAGCTGCTGCTGTGACCAGGAACTTCAGCCGAAAATGTCCCTCTTTCTGGCCTGAATAAAAAAACAGGGTGTTTGCTGAAAAAACAAACTCTTGCTATTATTGACTCTGTGTTGCCTCAGGGTCTCGTGAACCATTCCATGAGTTAGCAAGGGTCAGGAGAAGCCACATATGAAAACAACAAAATACAGATTGAAGATTAGAGTCCACTGCAACTGCAGCTCTTTTCTGTACCATGCCCAAAGTGCTGTAACAGGTAAAGCTGCAGCCAGTACAAAGCAATGGGAAATGGGAAGTGAAAGGTGCAGGACAGGACATATTGCATTCCTGTGCTGAGGGAAAACTTCCCTGCTGGGGTTGCTCCAATCTGGTCCTGCCTGCCCCATACAGCAGCGTTACTCCACAGGAGTAACATTACACCCATTCAGGTTGATTGTCCTTCACTTGTTTTTGTCCTTGATGTTAATGCCTTTCACTTCTAAATTCAGGTTATGTGTTAGTATTATGATTTGCCTTTTCCCACCATGTATCAGCAGGGACCCATACGCTGCTACCATTCCCCCTGCAGACTTCTACCAGCACGAGCTACAGATATGAACACTGTCAGGGCGTACAGTGGGACTCTCAAGACATACAGAAATCTTTCTTCTGATTCCATGCATTGGGAGGGGGCAGGGAGCAAGTGGATGGGATCAAAATCCCCTCCCTAAAACAAGACTAAGTCCCATTTCCCTTATCTTAATCAGCAAGTTTCTCTGACTAATTCCCTTGCTGCTCATTACAGCTACGCCCAGCAGAGAGAAAGTACCTGGCATGGTGCTTCTGGTGGTGACTGCCAGCTCCTGAGAACAGAGCTTTCATTATTTGGTATCTTAAATATTTCCTGGTTTACAAAAGTTTTTGTTTTCCTGAGGCTGGTGCTCCAAAGATTCATGAGACACCTCTGGGCAACCACAGCTACGATCTAACAGAGGTTTATTTTTAATTAGTTCCAGTGTTTTCCTAACACATATTTAATAAAACAGCCATAGCCTGCTCAAAGGAGCTCTGAATTTATTGTGCAGGTAGAACTAAGCCTAAAACAGGGAGCAAAGTAGATGCCAAAAGTTTGTACAGCAAGAGTCTGGGCACTGACTTTATTGAGCAGAAAAATGGGGTTATATATAAACAAATGTAGTCTGTTGGCTGCTGCAGATATGCAATACACTAATTAAATGAGGGGAAGAAAAAAGTAAAGTAAGTCAAGCTTTTGTTTTGATGGAGACTTAAAATACCCAAATGGTATGCTCTTGGGGATATATGTGTTGGCTTTTATTATGCTATTTTTAATGATAAGTCAGCACAAAGAAGTACAATCGTACTACATTTCTTACATAAATTTATTTATTTACTTATGGAATTTTTCATATAGAAGAGCTGTATAAGCAGTATAAGCAGTATAAACACTAAAACCAAAAAATGTTGAGATAAAAAAGGGACAATATTTCCTGTCACAGCTAAACACTGTTATCAAATGGAAGTTAAGAAATAACTGGTATCAGTATGTGAGTAATTAAAAGCATTTTTACTAAGATGCTTACCAGACTGTCTTCTGTGTGTACACACAGAGCTGCAGCAGTGTTAGTGGTGTTTTCTAACTAGTTGTGTTATTTAATCCAACATAAGAATTTGGGTTACATAAGAAAGTGGAGGTTTTCATCTCTGCATTTATTTATTCTTGATTTCATGAGAGTTAAGCTTTAAAATGAGACCTGAGTGAACTACCTGAACCTTGGGATGATGCAGAATATCAGGTCTTGAACCATCTTGTAGGTTTTTAGCTGAAAAATCCAGAGAACTCCAAGTTCTGTTTCCAGGATTGGGAAGCTGATTTCTTGTCCTTCCTCAGCCCTCTGTCTGTATTGACTCTTTAACTTGCTTTTTCTTTTTCTCCTTTCCACTTTTTGTACTTTTAACCACAAGAAATACTCACTCCTCTCTCTAAAAACTATGAATAGTTAAATAGCAGTCTCACATTAAGGTATTTAATGGAAAATAGGAAGAAAAGTAAGATAACAGGTTTTTACAAAGTTTTCCTTTAAAAATCCTAAAATTAATGACCAAACTTAAAGATCTCTGTAACTATCTGAGAACAGGAGTCAATTAGAAACATTAATGTGAAACTGTGACACATTTTGCTTGACTTTGAATTAATTTTTGCCTTACTACTTTCAAAATAATTATGTTACACACATGAGACTCCTTCTGGCACTTTGTCAACATCTGGATGCCCTTTTTTTACCCAGAAGTCAGTATATTCTTTTGGACCAAGTGATTATTTCCTTGGATAAGTTTCTACTCAGGTGAATTCTCATTGTTTCTGTCATTAATTTTTCCTTTCTCACTACATGGAAAATGTTGTTTAACTCTTACATAAATAAAAGAGGAGTATTAATTATGATTAAACTTCTGCTAGTAGTGCCTGGAAAACATCAGGTGTCAAGGAAATAAAAGCTTCAGCTTTCTTTGTTAAGAAAGATCAAGGAGTAACAACACTGAGCAACATACACCCAGGACTTACTGTCCTGCTTTTTCTCTTCTCAGACTTAAATTAATATTCTGTGGTCTGTCCTACCATTTCACATTATGGAGAGCTGACTCTTCCTCTAGCTTGCTTAAGATCTCTTTTCTAATACAAACCAAATTTTGCTTCCTTCTGCAATCAGAAAGCCATTTGCAAGTCAAACTCTGAATGTATGAGCACTGTCTTATATTTGAAAATATGAAAAAGTTATTTTGGACATAGGGACAGAAAAATATGCAGATAATACAATAAATGAAGTTTAATCAAGGTAATATTTCTCCTTAGAAAATATTATTTGAGTTATTGGCATTCACTATTGTTAGAGCTGTGACTTTTTTGGAGTCAGGTTGGGATATGCCAGCTGTTTGCCTGATTGTTTAAATGTTCCAAATTATAACATATTTTAAGAAGACGGTTTTAGCAGAAACACCTTCAGTGATTGTGTTATCTCAGACCTCACAAGTAAAGGCTGTTGGAGGAGCTTGCAGATAGATACATCCAGCAAAACTGGAATTACAAAGCCTGCTTGATCACAATAAGTTGGCTTTATTCTTGGTCAGACAGCATCATGGAAGCCACTGTGTAGATCAAAGAGTTGATTAAGTAACGAAGATTTCCAGGAAAGAAAAGTAAAACTAACTTCCAACCAGTGCTGATATTTACACTTCATGCAATGCACCTGAACAGTTTTAAATAGATGAAAAGGCAAGGGAAAAAGCCCGAACATCTGAATGTGATTGCCTGGAAAAGCATTGTGGTCTGTGCATAACTTCATTTAGTCAGAAATTACATTCTGCCTCTGGAAGCAGTTAAATTTAGAAAAGGAAGTGCTTATTTAAATGCAAAAGCTCATCTAAATGTTTTTGAAACATTTATGTCAGGGCATTAAATAATGCTCAAATGTCCATTGAAGTCAAATTTCCACTGAACTAAATCAGTGCAGTCTGCAGGTGCAAAATGATCCTGTGAAACTGAGCTCCTCACTGTATCACGTGTCATTTGTGACAGCTGTGGCACATGTCTGTAACAGTAAGAAATAGCAGATACATTCACCACAGAGGCAACCAAGCTCTCATGTGCCGGTTGGCCATTTCCCAAACTTCCAGGATGTTTGTAGTTCTTTGTCATAACAATGACATTCATTCCCTTTGTCTTCCTCTTAGTGAGACAGGAAAGTTATCCTTTATCATTACCGGAAAAATGATGATTCTTCTCAGAAAACATTGCTGTTTCTGGAATAGTCCATTGTCTGGTCCTCTCTTTAGTAAGGCCAGCTGATTCTCTTACTCTTTCCTCTTTACCAGATTATACATACAGGAATTCTTAAATTAAGTCCTTTCATAATACAATTTTCCCTATTAAGAGTTTCTATAGTAACTACATGTGATTGGAGAGGGAGGAAGAAGCTGTTTGATTTTTCCACGTGCAAAGAAGTGGCCCTCTCTCTTTCAAAAACTGTGAACATCACAAAATAATTTGACAGCAGCTGGTCCAGCTTCTTTGATAGACTGGTGAGAACATTTGACTCAGGCTCCTGACACTGAAATCCCCAAATGTTGACTATAACCTGCAAGAAATAAGATGTTTTCTTATACCTGTTCTAAATGTCAGTAGTGAAATAAGCAGACCTAATCTAAACTGAAGTTTCACTTTTGAAAAAAAAAAAAATTCTGTCCCAATGTAATAAAGTGATGATTTTTTTGTGAGTGGTTTATTAATAAACTGTATTGGGTCGAGTTAGGATTAAGCTGTACCATAACAATACCCATATAATGAAATTATCTGCTGATAGCAATTAAAAATCCTCATTGGAGTCAAACTAGGCATGCATCCATTCACCTTACTTCTCATCCATATATAGTCGTAGGTTGGATTTTGCTAGGTAGAAAAGGAACCAGAAATGTGAAAAGAGAATCAGCTAACTTCCTGGTCTACCTGTTTAATTACATTTGTAGGGAAGATAAGTCATCCATGGATTCAAATGAATGTACAAGTGTAATGCCACTCATGGTATCCAATTGCATTTCGACAAATAACAAAACATATTATAAATGTTCAAATCTCCTGTGCATCACAGTGGCTATGTATGGTACATGAGAACAATAACACTGAAACACCACAAAGCACATCGTAGGCTAGGCAGGATAGCTTTCACTTGAATTTAATGAGGCAGTACACATAATGAAAGACAAATTAAATCACAGCTTACTGAAATTCTCCATTCTGAAAAGAGTATTAATGCCACAATGAGTCTCTGAGTTGCAGCTAACTGCTTGAGATGATACAGCATGCTCCACTGTTTGATTCTAAAAATGGTAGAAAAAGGCTAAATCCACTATATATTGTCAAACATTTAACAATGGCAAAAGAAAATTACTTTCAGACATAGATAGTCTGTTAAGTCTCAAATGGTACGGTACTTCATTTGTAGCAAGAGCAAAACTTGAGGCATTGAAAAGTTACAGATCCAGAACTAAAGACTTTACTCTTGTAAGTAAGCTCATTCACCTAAATGAGGACTGTTGGTGTTGAGGCCAGGAATTCTATCAGTATAATACTAGAAAAATATATTTAAGTTACTTCACAATAATGAATTGAATGAGAAACTCAATCTCAACAGGACTAAGATTTCCTTTCATAAGGATTAATAATATTGCATCACTAACGATGATTTTGTGTTCAAAATTATTTCATGCCAGCACAAAATCTTTGTAGGGGAAGAAATCTCACAAGTATCCATTTTATTGCCTTATCCGGACTCTGTGGGCTATGCCTATAAAGCAGATTGTCAATCAGTTTGAAGGAACTGTTGAAGCAATACTGTGCCATCTCTGCTACATGTTCCTCTTCCTGTTGTTGAGTGACCACTAGTGATTAATTACAGCCTACCGCCATAAAACTTCTTTCAGCATGAGCTTGCAATTTCACATGGGTTAAGCGGCTCAGAAGCCTAAAAATGCAAAGCAAGGCCACTCAGGGCAGACTTTCATGCCACTGGAGCCACTGTAATTACACATATCACTGTGGAACCACCATCTGATACAATCTTGTCCTTTCTCTGTTCAGGCGAGAAGATGAGGGCACTCCTTGCTCCTACAGCCATAGGCTTGCACCAAGCAGGAGCCCTGCCAGGGCTGGTTGTCTCCTAATGGGTCCTCCCAAGGCAATACGATGGCTGAGCAAGGATTCAGTATCACTTCTCCCAGTCCCATTGTTGTTAGCCCTCTGCCATACTATTAGAAGGGAACTACCACCCCTTGCATCTAGCCACATGGCCAGGTGTTACGCAATTGAATAAGAAAATAAATATGGATACCAGATGATCTGGGGCAGCTAGGTAGAATGGAGGGATGGGAGTAGCTGCTATACAAACCTTACAATTTCAAGTATTATGACAAATCTTGAAAATTTCCATTTTCATAATGGTAAGAAGTCTGTTCTTCCATGTCTTGAATTACTTGCTTTCGTTTTCTCTGTTCCCTTCTCTGTGCTTCACTGTTTTGACTGGTAGCACCGTATGTTTTCTTTGGACTTACAAAAGTTTCATTGTTCATCTCTGTTTCTTCAGCTAGTTCATCCTGATCAATTATGCCACATTTCTCTTCATTGAGGTTTTCAGGATCAGCCCATTCCTGCTTCTCCCCAGAAGCAAAGATAGCGTAGAATATCACTCCACTGTAATGCACCAGGGCTGCAATCAGAAAGACGTTTTGCCATTCTTCCCGGGTCTGAAAGAATCATGTAGGTCTCATTAAGTTTGCAACAAAAAGAAATATTACTCTCTGAAGTAGACCATTAATTAGTACATATTGAACAATGACTGTCATCAGTGTTTTATTCCTGATGTTACAGATAGAACAATTTATGAGTCATTGTGAAGATTTTTTTTTCCTAACAATGGCTAATAAAATAAAACACAGGATTTTTTTTTCTCACATTGAAGTTTCTCTCTTGCATGTGAAATATTCGTGAGCTGGAAACGCAGGAATTTCTTTAGCAACTAAGTTAATCTTGTTGTAGATAAATCATTGCTTAGGAACCCTACCAAAGATGCATTGTAGAAGAGTTTCCCAAGACCTATAAGCATTACTCAGTAGTACGGAGATACTGCAGAGATCCAGCCTCTGGTGGTATAAAATAATATCTCCCTACACAGATAATTAGTTTATAATAGCCAAGAATCTGACTCCATGATATTGCAGAACTGAATGTTCAAAACAAACAAGACCTAAAAACAGCTGCAGAGATCAATGATGAGATGGAGTTCCAAGAAAGCTTTGAAATGCCTTAACTTTTGTTGCATTACCTAATCCTTATCCTAGAAAACATGAAGAAAGGTTACCTTATGTTTTGTCATTGCACCAACGATGAGCGGGCACACCATGCCCGACAGCGTCCCCACGCCGTTGGAGATCCCCATCAGAATGCTGGCGTAACGTGGGGCTATGTCCAAGTGATTCACATTAAATCCTGCAGCAAATGAGAGACAATGGTCAGCTCTACAGATTTGCACTACCAGGCAACAGGGCTTTCAACAGCTGTTCTGGCCAAAGAAGCTTCAAGAAGATAGGAAACCCTATTACCATCTATATGACAAAGAAGGGTAGTATTTTATTGGTGATAAAGATGGAAGATATGTTGCAACTCTTTATTCCTTTTTAAAACCTCCTTTTTCCCCACCTGTGGGGATGATGTTGCATAGAACATACAGTTTGCTTTGGGCTTGTTTAAAGTATCTGTTCAGCAAACATTTGCAATTATTGAATTAATGCCTCATGTTCATCAGATATCTGATATATTTTTATTTAGGTAGTAGTGGTTTTTAATACATGTTTTCCAGTACTGTAAGTAGCAGTTTAACAACATTATGTATGTATGTATGTATGTATCTATCTACAGATATATATAAACCAATAGAAAAAATAATTACCCTTACTGTAGCATGTCATCTGGGCACATATTTTATTAAGAAATAAAAACAAACAGTGAAAATCAGATCAGATAATTATCTTGCCTTAGGTAATGAAAATTAGCCATGTGAGCTATGGATGATCACAAGAAAGGATTATGAATTCCAATTCCATAGGATTAAATACAGTAAAAAGCTGAGTACTGGGAAAATGCTGCAATAAAAATTGATTGATAGGAATGGCCTGCTATGCAAGCACCTCATAACTGAGTAGCAAAACTACTTCCCATCTGCATAATCCTGAAACAACTAAAGACCAGCAGTTATTCCGCTGTTCAATTTTGCTCAATAGATCCATCTTCTTGGCAGTCTGCTAGCTGATGGCCTTCTATCTTCATTAAAAAAAGGGGGTTTTTAATAACAACAGCACTCTTGGAGCTACAAAAGTCAGTCTGAAACTGGTGAGACCCATGAAAAGGTTAGAAATGGCTGTTCTGGAGAAGGGCTGGTTACAGGACATGACAGAGAGAACTGACCTAGAAAGCAGAAACTGGCAGCTAGGGCTGGGAGCGGGGTTGCAACTGATACCCTTTTAGCAACTATTCATTCCAGAGTCTCTCTCCTTTTAGGGATACTGTTTATGCAAGAAGAAAAAGTGGCTGGCAATGTAAAAGTATATTAGAAAATAACAGCACAAAACCGATGTAAACCAGAATCAATAAAGAGCAGGTTCTTTAAAAGCTTCATGTCCTGTGTGCAACATGTTTCATAGATACTGAAGTTAGCTATTTCTGATAGAGGAAGAAATAGGGAATATCCCGTAAACAGCCACATTAAGAGCAAACAGAATAATAGAAATGCTGAGTAACAACAGTGAGGATGATAACATCACTTTTATCACTAATAGTAAAACCAATAACAAGATTAACTCTTACCTGAAATTGCGAAGCCGCTGAAGCCTACTGCTAACACCAGAAAAGAAATAGCCACACCTTTTGTATGTGAATAACCAACCACCAAAAGCAAGGTTGCTTCCATGCCAAATCCTTCAAATAGAACACATAAGAATAAATTACATTTGAATTACTATTGGTCACAGAGATACCAATAAGGTCTAGTCAGAGTAGCAACTTAAAATAAGACGAAATCCTTTCATATCTTACAGCTATTCTTGAACGTATTTGGCAGCTTTGTGGATTCATGTTTGAGAATATCCTTTTTTTCTCCTCATTGCTATGTAAGTGACCCAGGAAACTGGTGGCATTAACTCACAGAGCAACACAGGGAAACTATGAGAAAGTGACTCTGTGCAAAGCACTGAAAAATTCACAAACACACAAATGTGGTAGAGAAAGAAGAAAAATACTTTTTGCCTCCAATCTCTTGTGGTTGAGATGTTCTTGGCAAATGGAGCAAAAGACCATTTTTCAGACAAGGGTGCCACCAACACAATAGGACAGCCCTGGGTATCACAGGAAAGTTCCAGTCTCTGCCATTACTGCAAATTAGTATTTTCTAGTACGTAATATTACAATCCTTTTGTTTTGTTTTGTTTTGTTTTTAATGGCACTGTAAATGCACCCTGAAAGCACAATGACTCTGAGTATCTGTTCTATCTGCGTAGCCAAGCTGCATGGCATCTCTGACTGCAGGCATCTCTGTTTCAGGCAGCCTATGTCATCCATAAATAATGTAAGCCAGGAACTGGCAGATGACAGCGGCGCCATAGGCTATCTGCCTTGAAATTTTTGCTCTAATTTAGTATCTTCCTTACATGTAGATGTTATTGATGTTTAGTGACTGAACTGGAAACTAATTATTTTGTGCTAAGTAAAAGTGAGTCTGTCTGTCCCCTGTCTTTTTTGGTTTTTTACCCAACCCTTACAGCCTAAACTTGCCAGTGGGTTCTGCTGGAAGTAGCACCTTCCCATGTGCCAGTTACTGCAAGGCTGTATCCACTGGGAAAGGGTCTCTCCAGCACCACGGTACGTGGTTAACTTTTTCTGTAAAAGTTTGCAGGATGAGACCCATTTGATCACACTAGTCTTCTGGGCCCCCTATTGCTCTTTTAATTTGTAACCGGGCTTCGTGCCTCCTCCCTTTTTAAAACATGCTTATATGAGCAAGGATTTACACCATGAGGACATTTACCATCAGCTCTCCATTAAATGCTTCAGATTAACCAGCTGCAGATGCAATCGACAGTAATTTGCCTCTTGTTACAATTAAACATGGACCAAATTATGATATTTGCATCTACTGCAGTGCACAATTGAAAAATCAAATTTTCAGAAACCAATAGTACCTCCACAGTTCATGACCTTCCTTACAGTGGTAGTGGTTAAAATCTTCCTGCTCCGTAAGAAGTCGGCTAGCTGCCCTCCAATGGGTACAATGATTGTCATGACCATGTGGGGAACTGCCGACAAAAGGCCAACCTGCAATTAGACAAATGAGTGTTTAGGGTTTGTGTCCTTCCTCAAGGGTTAGGGGGAGGAGAACCGGAACCATAACTTTTCTTCACCTCTTCTTCCCCCGCCTCTCCCACTGGACACATTTTTATTCTGGATCCTTGTGTGGGAAGATTGTCGACTTTTCCTCCAACAGAACCTGCAACCAAGACCTGGGTGACCTTAGGATGGGGTGACTTTAGGCGCAACCTCTCTTGGCAACCTCTGCAAGTGCTTGGCGACCCTCAGAGTAAAAAAGTGTTTCCTAATGTTTAGATGGGACCTCCTGTGTTTTAGAAAGTTCCTGTTGCCTCTGGTCCTGTCACTGAGCATTACTGAGAAGAGCCTGGCTCTGTCTTCTTTGCACTCTTCCATGAGGCATTCGTAAATACCAGAGAGATCCCACTGAGCCCTCTCCAGGCTAAATAGTCCCAGTTCTCTCAGCCTTTCCTTATAGGAACTAGAGAGGCTCCGGTTCCCTAACCATCTTTGAGGACCTACATTAGACTCTCTCCAGTATGTTCATGTCTCTCTTGTACCAGAGAGCCCAGAACTGGACACGGTACTCCAGGTATGGCCTCATCAGTGCTCTGTAGAGGGGAAAGATCATCTTCCTCCACTTTGCCTAATGAAGCACAGGATACCATTCACTGTCTTTACTGCAAGGGCACATTGCTGGCTCATGTTCAACCTGGTGTCCACCAGGAGCCCCAGGTCCTCTTCTGCAAAGCTGCTTTCCAGCTGAGTGGCCCTCCAGCATGTACTGGTGCATGGGTTTGTTCCTCCTCTGGTGGAGGACTTTTCACTTCTCCTTGATGAATTCCATGAGGTTCCTCCAGCCTGTCGAGATCCCTCAGGATGGCAACACAACCCTCTGGCATATCAGCCTCTCCTCCCAGTTTTGTGTCATCTGCAAACTTGCTGAGGGTGCGCTCTGCTCCATCATCCACATCATTAATGAAGATGTCAAACAGGATCAGATGCAGTATTGACCCCTGGGGCACACTGCTAGTTACTGGCTTCCAGCTAGACTTTGTGCTAGTGATCACCACCCTCTGGACCCAGCAATTCAGCCAATTTTCAATCCACCTCACTGTCTGCTCAATCAGCCCTTACATCAACATCTTCTCTATGAGGATCTTACGGGAGATGGTGTCAAAGACCTTACTGAAGTCTAGATAGACAATATCCACTGCTCTTACCTTGTCTACCAGGCCAGTCATTTCATTGTAGAAGTTTATCAAGTTGGTCAAGTGTGACTTTCCCTTGGTGGATTTTCCACCAAAGGGTTATTACTGTTTCTGTTAGCTCTGGTATTTATCCCAGATATGCAAAAAGACTATTTGGTGGAGTTCCAGTGATCAGCATGTCATCTTCTAGAAGCTTTTCTTTGAAGAAGTAATTTAGTGAGAAGTTTGAGTTTGTTTTTTTAGGATATGCAACTTCCTTACATTGACACTGAGTCAGTTTTACACCAATTTTTAACTAGTGAGGCACACGGAGGTGCAACTCTCAGATCTATGAAACGCAATTCAGAATAAACAAACCTGTTTTGTCTTAATAGCCATGTACTTCACCTCCATGCTGCTCTTGGCCATTCAGAGTATCATTGCTGTCATGACAGCATTACAGAACCTGGACACACTAGTGCTCCCAGACCATGATGTTGTTTGTTATCAGTTCGCAGGATTACACTTGCTTGAAAATAATTCACAGTGCAGCAAGAAGGTTTCTTTAAAGGAATTTTGGGAAAACTTTTCTGGAATAAATATTCTGAAGTCCTTGTTCATGCTCTGAAGAGGGAGTGCAATAATACTGGCTTTAATGAAGTGGCAGTGGAAGGGAATCTAAGTTCATACAGAATTTGACCTCTCATTGTCAATAAAAAGTAATGAAATAAAAAAAAAAAATAAAAGAGGATGAAAATTACCTGGAAAGTAATGCTAAACTGCTGGCACTAAACAAAATACGCATTTCTATTTACTTACATTGTGTTTTTCATGATATATGTTTTTTTAATCAACTTTCCCAAAACAACTTTTCAGTTCTTTCCTTTTGCTAATAATTTGATGCTGACAAGCTTTTCCTTCTATCAGATCACCAGAAGTATGTCATCCCAACTACTGTGAATAATCTACTGTAATTGCTCCAGAGAGATCTGGGAATCTTCAAGCATCCTGCACCTCCTAGGGTGAGGTCTGGACATTGCTGCTTCATCTCAGTCATTTACCTTACTTATCGCAAACCCAAAGACTTCTTCAAAGTAAGCAGGTTGACTTATAAGGAGCAAATAGAAGGTCCAACTTCTGCAAAAGTTTGCCACAATGATTGCATAAACTGGCATTGAAGTGAAAAATCTCTTCCAGGGTGTACTAAATTTCTGGGGGAAAAAAAAGAAAAAAAAAAATGAGAAGGCAGAATAAAGACCCCAGTACCTTTTAGTATCAGATTATCCAGTACATTGTATCTGATTTACACTGAAAACACTTACAATGCAAGTGAAAGATATCTCCTGGATTAGTGGCGAAAGACAAGTAAAGAAACTTTCTTAGGATAGTCAGGATTCTTAAGATGCCTACTCTAATATTATTGCTCTGCTTACTGAAATTACACAAGATCTTCTGGAATCTTGCTCTTGGGATAACAGAATCAGTAACAGAAGCAAAGAAAACTAGAGAAAACTTCGTGCCATTCCCCACTTTTTGGCATGATGCAGTTTGAGATATTCTGCTAAAAAGATTGTGAGAAAAGGATTATCCAAGCTAAGAAATATGTGGTAGCACAGCAACAGGCAGCTACCCACTTCAACCCAATTCATTTCAGTCAGCCAAAAAAAGTGCTTATAGTAGAAGATTTAATTTCTACAACTTGCTTTTGGCATTTCCAGTTTTTATTTATGCCTCAATACTCCATACAGCAAGAAAAAAAAATTAAAAAAAGTTTCAGTGCCCTATTCACTTATAATAGACTTCAAATCAGAAGCTGAAATATGTAACTGTGGCAATATACATTGACATTCTACTTTTTTAAAAAAAACAGTAGTTGTGTTCTATGGGCAACTGTATGCCTGTGGTTGTGTGTGAACACAGTGGTGATACTAGTGTCCTTTGCAGTAAAACCACTGTACA
This sequence comes from Caloenas nicobarica, assembly GCF_036013445.1. Taxonomy (NCBI): domain Eukaryota; kingdom Metazoa; phylum Chordata; class Aves; order Columbiformes; family Columbidae; genus Caloenas; species Caloenas nicobarica. The sequence goes on from NC_088245.1 coordinate 44,374,842, forward strand.
GCAAGGAGAAAACCGTGGCCTGGAACAAGTGTGTGTGTCTCCAGCCAAGATCTGAGTGTCTTCAGCCAAACTTCAGGAGCATGCCCAGAAGGAGAGTCTGGTTCTTTATACTCTCAGCAAGGGTATTACACAAAACATGTAGAGAAAAGAGTTTGGAGTTATGTTACTCCAGAATGTTCTAAAGTAAAAGCCAAGAAGAAATAGTTCAACAAGAAACAGATTTGGTTTTCGCCACTAGCGAAAATGAGATATCTAAGGAAATGGGGAGAAGTTTGATGGGAAAATAGGTTTTAGTTTAAATTTCCAGGATCTTCCAGGATCTTCTCAGAGAGAGAAGTCCTAAAACAATGAGCTGAGCTGCTGTGAGAGTGAGCAGGGCAGAAACCTTGTCCTTAAGCTTTAAGAATATCAATCATCCTTAAAAAGATCTCAAAAGGCAGCTGGATAATTTAACATCTGCACGCAGTTTCTTCTTTAGCTATTTCCATTAATATTTTTTAGAACAAACATGATAGTTACTCAAGAGAAGGAGATCAGTGTGTCGTTCTCTCTCTCCTCAATTCTTTCCCCTCCCTACATTAGAGACGCTCTATAAACTGAGAGTTGACACAGCACAATGTGTTTTACCTGTTGTTGAACTTCTCCTGTTCAGCTTCATGAGCCTGATCCTGTAATTTTCATAAAAGGAAAAGCCCCGGAACATCAACCACAAATAGTTTTGCTGCTCTTCTGCAGCTGGTAGTATACGTCTTGTGTAAAAATCTCACAAATCATAACCAGAAAAGCCTTTTTTACTTACACTTGCACTAGCGCTGACTCCTTCTCCAATACTTGTTTCTATATATATCCTTTCTTCGTTGGTTATTGTTGGATGTGCAGCAGGGCTCTCATAGGCATGAAGCAGCCAGAATACATACCAAACAATCCCAAACATTCCTGGAGAAGCAGGAAAAGCAAAGCTCAGTTTTTAAAAACCAATACAGCCACACTTCAGTATCTACAGGCCTTGAAGTTCGTTTCAAGAGTCAGTTAAACCAAATCTGTGCAGAAAATATGCCCAGGGACGTAAGAAAATATGATAAGTAACTCTGTGTATATTGTATGCCTGCCTGCAAATCATTAGAACATTTTGTCACCTGTATTACGTGATATGCATGGGACAGAGATAAGGCAGAAACGAAGCTTTATGTGGGACCTGGAGAAGGAAAACACCAGATTGGTCATAACATGACCACGATCTGCATAGAAGAACTTCAAAATCAGCTTGCAATAGCAAATCTTACGGCGCATTCTGTGTCTCCAGAGAAATCCCATCTTAACTGGGTTGCTGCTGTGCAAGGCCGGGTTTGAGCCATATCTGCCATGTACGGTGGGGGGAAGCACGAGGCACCACAGATCAGGCATGAGGTTGTACCCGTGTGATGGGATCACTTGTAAAAGTGGTACTGCTCTTACCAAGCATGGGCAGGATGGGGCAGACATCTCAGGGCAGAAGGTTTCAGAGGCATTTGGCTCCCCATCAGATGCATATGCTGTAGCATTTGCTGTCAGCGTACACTCCAGGACACTTACCACCTGAGTATTAGTGCTACAGAGCAACCTTTGCAACTGCATCCAGCCCTGTGACCATGGGCTGTAGTCTGGTCATTACAATTTTAAAACATTTTACAACAGATGATTACAAAATAACAGCTTTCAGAAGCTGCAATAAGTAGGGAATAAATTTGAATATGCATTTGCAACTTCTTCATTACCCAAAACAACTTTGGTCCATACTCATTGTACAGGTTTACCAAAACTGCTGGCAGGTTAAGCAACTCACCATAAATATAAAAGACTGATGACCATCCTATATACTGCACTAGCACACCTGCCAGTGGCATGGCGACCACTGCACCAGCATAAGACCCTGAGGAGAAAAAAGGATTAAGAAAACATGTCAGCTATGAGAGGCAAGCCCAGCCTCCAGTACAGATGATCCAGGCAGGTATGTATGGGGGAAGAACGGAGGGATGCCTGTGTCTGATTGGCACCATGCTTTCTTGTGAACATGGGAAATGGAATGGCAACTGTCAAATTTATCTTGGGGTGGTGGGAATGACTGGCCCTCACTTGTGTGGGATTACCAGTCTCATTTTGCAGCCAGAAGGGCTGTGCTCTGTAGGTAAATGGGATTTGCAAAACCAAAACTGATGGTAAACCACCACGCAAACATAAGCTGTATGCGCTGAAGTGGAGAATCCCTCCTAACCCTGTGCATTTGAGGTGAGCTCCAGAGAAGCTAATGCCCCAAATTTCAGAAGCTTTCTTGGTGTTCAGAGGTCCTAATGGTTGCAGGTATTCTGGGAGGCTCTTGTCATGGCTCTAGCCCCATGATCCCACAAGTGCTGCTGGCGGAGGGGTTGTTCAGACCAACCCTGAGTCTGTTTAACCGTGTTTAGTTCCTATCAGCGGGATGAACAACAGCTGGAATAAACAGGCAAAAGTTGACTGAGAAAAAAGCATTAAAAAGTGATCTGTGCCAAGGTTTCTGATTAGGAAACATATAATGCTGAAGAAAGATGTTTCTAAGTGACTTGTACAAAGAGATGAGTATCTAAGTGCTTGGAAAGGAATTTCCATTAGGAGCTTAGGGAGAATTCACGCAATAGGGAAATTTAGTTTCAGCACAAGATGGTGCCAGTGGCTTCACATGCGAGAAGTGTTGCTTTGAATTATTCTAGGAAATGGGGTACTTGTAGTTTTGAGAGTATAACATACGTTGTTAATGAACATGGTAATGCTCTACTCATTAGCAAATACTGCTCTGCAATGGTTCACAGAGACTCTTCTCCCTCATCTCTGTGTAACTCATTTTTCCTACAGCAATAGAAAAGCCTCAGGCAAGGATACAGGCAGAGAAATCAGGAACCTGGTTAACATAGGGTTTCCTAATTTTTCCACTGTTCCTGTGTACCTTTCGAGTGCAAGAATTGGCGATCTGTAGCCACTAAAATGGGTGCTGTGCCGCAGGATGGATCTTTCTCTACCCAGTGCTAGGATTTCAAGGAGAGAGCATTGAGGGTGGAGGGGCTTGTCTTTTGGTCTGTTCTTCTACAGAAAATGGAAATACCTAAGTAAGCACTAAATCCTGGAGTCATGTGTAGTAAAAATCTAATTCCCATAATATGAAAAGTTGCCTTTTTTTTTTTCCCGTTTCACTCCTCCTTTTACCCTTTCTCCTGTATTTTAGTGCTGTTTTCCCTAGACTTTCAGTTCCACTGCCAATGGACAGACTCATTTTTCCTCTGACTTTCACTTTTTCTATTAAATATTCTCTCTCACAGACATTCAGCTTTAGCTGCTTTTACTCCACCACCTGCATTTATTTTCATTGTTTTCTTTTCCACCTTTCTGAATTGCCTAGTCTTCAAAGTCCTACTGTTTCTGATTTTTCTCCAGTGTTATTAGACATCCACTCACTGTTCCAATTCCCCTGTTAGAAATGGGAAAGGATACACCAAATACAGATTGTGAAAGTGTCTTAGAGGGAAACGAGAGAGTGAAGTAATGAGTAGTGCCTTTTCCTTCACTGCCAACACAGTGCATCTGAAATTACAGCAGAATCATTCCTACACTGTACTCTGCATATCTGGACTTTTTAGGGTAAGAATGCAGAGGGAGTATACTTGGATTATGCCTTACATTCATTATGTTTAGCCATCTACCTAAACCAAGCCTGGAGCTGGTAAAGAGATATTAACATTGATTATTTTGCCTGGAATTAGCAGCTAATTGAAGATTGCATGGGTACAAAAAGAAGATGAAGACATTAGGTAGGAGAGTGTATGAGGTGGAGACAGCTCAAGCTAGACCTGGGAAAGGGCCAGACAGGTGTGACACTCACGGCAATCTTTTCTGGAAAGAAACTGTGGCAGCACAGAGTGAACTGTGGCAGCACAGAGTGACCTGTGGCAAAACCTGGAGAGTTAAATTAGAAGTAGAAAATCCCCTTTTTTTCCCCTTCTCTTTAGTGTTGCTGCAAGTAAACAGAGGGTCTCTTCCTTGAAGAACAAGGTGTAGAATCTCAGTATTTTTCCCACTCCCTGCATCACAACAAGGTTTAAAGCTCTTGCCAGAGGCTAGAAACACTCCAAAGGGAATGAGAAAGTTTGATTTCTCCCATCATTCTACTGGGTTCCTATCACCAAAGTCTTCTGAAATTTCCCACAAGCCACCTTCCAAAAAGCCAGCTGTCGGCATTGGAAAGGGAACCAGAGAAGAGAGCAAAGCACGAGGCTGATCATAATTTGAAGCAGAGTGAAGCAGAACAGCCAGTGGCAATAAGTTACTTTACCTCCACTGCACTGTATTGAGCAGCCAGCCTAAAGTACTCCAATACTTTTAAGATAGTTTTAAAGTGCATGCTTGTTTAGGAGGGTCAGTTCAATGTGTATAATACATGGAATCTCTAAGGATGGAGCAAATGGAAAAAAAAAGTGTGATTTCTCTCATGTGGCACTTCTAGACCCATTATATTTACTATGAGAGCCATTCTGAGGGTTGGCTTTAAATGATAAAATGATGACATATTAAACAAAAAGACTGTCAGGCTCCTGAGCTCAGAGTAGAAGCCCAATGGGTATGTAAGCAGGTGCAGTAAAGGGCAGAGGGTTTGCATTTCTCTTTTAAATCATGTGTAATCACATCTAATAGGAATATGTACTTACATAAACCATATAAGCCTGTCAACTTACCACAGAACGATGTGGTGGCCAACCTGCTTCTCTCCAGTGGAGGAGCCCACTTACTCCACATCCCGTGGCAGGCTGGGTAGGTGACACCCTGGGAGATATTTCACACATCATATCAGTAGTTTTCACTGCATTCCTACTTGAAGCAGTTGCTGATACTGTCCCACCTGTCTAGCTGTTTGTCACAGTGGAATGATGTAGGAAGGGTTTGGTAAGCCTGGAAGAGCTCTGTTTGGGTATGAAGATGTCATACTAATTTGCATAATCACTAATATTTGGTAATATGTTCTGGGGTAAAAATGCTGTTTCGTACATGCAGTGGATAGCAAAAGTAAGCTAAAATAAATTGAATTGCAACATCAGAAACCTAAGCTTTTTATTTCTTTTTAAGCAAACTTTAAAATATAAATCCATAAGGTGAAAAAATTATTATCCTAAATATGAGTAACAAGTAAAAAGTTAGATTGATTGGAAAAATTGACCAAAAGATCTTACAATTTTTTTAGAGCCAAATCTCCAAAAACAAATGATGTATGGAAGGACTAAATGGTGAGTGCTCCTACCTCCACCAGACCTTGCAGAATCCTTACCAACATCACACAACCATAATGCACTCTTGCTGCAGAGGGGATGAACATGTTCAGTGTAGATGTTAGAAAGATAGCTGCTCCAAATACCCTTTGGAAAAAAGTAACATGGAAAGGGATATAGTTACTGTTTACTTTTCAGAAGCAATGCTGTTCTTGGGTACAGTCACAGAGACAATCACACATACCACAGTCTCACCAACCCAAATATTTGTAAAGTTCCTTAATTGGCAAAAGAGGATAAATCCCCATATGATCAATACATTTGCTTCTCAGGATAGAAGTTTTATATGTACTTAAACAAAGTTGCTGGATTTTTATTTGTATCAGAGGAATAGATATGGATGTTGGTAGTGGAGGCTAAGCTGTTTATATGAGTCCTGACCTGAGAAAAGCATTCCTAGCCTGGGAAGCACTTAAACTCTGTTTTATCAATAGGGTTTAACTTAAATTAGGTAAAGATTGGTTTAAGTGCCTCTCTAACATAGGCGTGTGCTGGTTAGTTCCACTTGCTGCTGCTATTATGCCTAATACGGCTGCTTAAGATCAACTCCTTTCCAATGTCAACTCTCAGCTGCCTCTTTTGTTACTATGACATAGAAAGGGCATTTCTGGAAGACAACTTCTGTGAAAAACATGATATAAATGTTTGGCTACCCTGCTGGGAAAGAGCCCTTGGTAACAGCTTGGCACAAGCCAGTTGAGGCTCTAAATGCATCTGGGGTCCAGTGCCTTTGGGAAATCATTTGCAACCTCCCAAATGTTAGAACCCATTAAAGAAACAGGCAGCAGAAACCTCTGTGTAGTGGTAATGGATCCAAGCAATATCCCAGAAAGTCCAGGCCACTCAGAAAGCCTGGAGAAGCACTCAAAGCCTTGTCTGACTCACTCAATGCAGCCTGTGGGAGCTTTTCCCAGCATGGACACAGGCTTTCCTATGTTTGTCTGAAGAGTGGTGCACAATTACCTTCCTCTATCAATAATAAACAACAGTGACACTAGACTTGAAAGACAGCTGGGCTACAGGACAGTCATTTCAGTATGGCATGGGCTGCAGGTTTGCCAGGCACTGATGCTGTAGGAAAAAGCATCCCTGTGTGCCCAGCTCTTGAAAGGACATCTGGGGAGCTCATTTGAAAACTGAGGCTGCTGCATCATGAAAAACACCACTGGAAATCAAGAAAGGGACTGGGAATAACCAGCTGAAACTATCGTTGAAATTACTACCATTAAGAGGAATGAGCTGTACTCGATTTATTAGATTTCATATATCTTCACATCGGGCTGACTGAAGTCTCAGGTTTCCTTTCTATGCAATGAAAGAGGTTCAATAGCTGAGTCATGCAGTCTCCAAATATCAAGAGTTCATTACTCCAGCATCTGTGGAAACTGATATACATGAGGATCCCCTCTAAGATCCTAAAACAGTACTTAAAAATATCAGAACCGGCAGTAGTTCTCCACAACTGTCAAGCACCATTTAAATTGAATGGATTACTGCTAATCCTCTCTAGTTTACTGTCTTCTTTGTGTTGTCTGCAATTCAAAGCAGCCACGTCTGGGTCCCTGCGGACTGCCTATGTGTGGGAGATCTTTCTTCCTGCAGATAGAAAGTTGCAGCGGCTGGTGGCCCTGGGGATCACAGAACTTAGGAGCCCAAAGCCGCCCTGTCTTGCTCTGAGACACAAGGTGACACCCTGAAAATAAAGCAGCCCTTTTTGTTCCAGACTCTCAGCTCATGGCTACACTGATGTTAGCTGGCAGCATGGTGCTCTTTGTGGACCACCATTCATGTTCCTTTTTCAAACTACTCAAATTCGGTGACATTTAACAACATTTTGAATTGTCTTGTTATGCATGTGGTATTTCAGAAAGACACATTAAGCTTCATTCTGATTTATGAATGGTAATAGATAGATATTTGATTTGAAATCATATGATTTGTACAACAGTGGTATTTCTCTCCCTTTTGATTTCTCTGCCAAAGACATGCACACATCTTATTATGCATAGCTATTTATCATGCTCCACTTCAAAATATTTATAAAGTTTTAAAACCTTTTGTTGCCATTATTTTCTTCTTTTTCTTTCTTTTTCTCCTTTTTTTTTAATAATGATTTCAACTGTTTATGTTCCAGTGCCTTTTTGAAAACTTATTCACAGGAAATATATGTCATCTCATTTTTTGAATCTGGGCTTATTATCCACAACAGTATTAATGGCAGTATTATAGTGCAAAGACTTTAGTGTCGGAGATCAACACTCTTATATCTAAAGTCTGTACACCCATTGACAAAATCAACTGTCCATGCCCTGACAGCTCATAATCTGAATGACAAGAAAGCACTCAACAGATGAACACAAAAGCAAAGAGGCTGGGTATGCTGGTGGAGGGAAGTGACAAAGGAACGGATTTATATAGAAAGAGGTCAAAAAATCTGAACTGGAATACAAAGCCCATGATCATATCATTACATTTAGCAGACTGCTTTCAAAGTCAGGTAAACATTTAGCTGAAAAATAAGTATTATTTAGTGCTCTCTTATGATCACTGAGGGAAAGGTTTGCACCTTGTTTCCTTGCCACTAATAGAAATATCAGATCTGTTATCCTAATGCTATTGACAGTCTCAGGGAACTACAGCAAGTTATGTAAACCAATAAGCACATGAAAGAATGTGTAAGAAAGACAACATGTTTAATTATCCAAACAGCTAGCTCTGAAGACTGAGTTTCCAATCTCTGCTACTCAGTTCAGCATCAACTCTTAGTATGCGTAGATTGTAAATGCATCATTTATACTGAGTCAGAACCAGTGACTCTTCTGCTAATATTTAAGAGGGTGAGTAGCGTTTCCACAAAGAGCCAGCGTCTTTCTAGCAGTTCACTGCCATTTGTCCCAAAGATGTTGATCCCCACTATGACTAAAAATGTCCCAGTTCTGTTCAATTCATTCACACATTCTTCTCTCCTCTCTGTCATGATCCCAGGCCAGCTGTCACTTTGGGATCAAAACAGACTGCTTCAGTGACGGACTCCTCTGCCCAGCAGGGTGCTGTTACTGAAAACCGATACCAGGAGATGCCTCATGTTTCACGTATCCTTGTCACCACCAAACAATGATGAAATTATATTTGAGGATAAACAACAAGTTAAAGGGACATTATCACTAAATGGTTCATGAACTTTCTGGTGGAATGCAGACCTACACAAATTTAGACAAATGTATAAAGGAAATTACATGGTGTTAGATGGTTTTGGTGCAAAGCCGTAAAGCCCTCAATATTTTCAGCTGTTCTGAGATCCATTTGAGTCCCTCATTATTACAGATAACTATTTGCATTAGATAAATGCCTGGAGTGGGGACATTCACGTATATTTAAGGTTGCACAGCACTGAGCAAGATTTAAACACGTCACAAAAGAGTCTACCTAAATCTGGAATGTCAATAATAGGATAGAATAATACATCTCATTGCCAGAGTGCTGTTGGGACAAAAGAAAACATTTGGTGGTGTGTTCACAGACTGGCCCCACATCTCCTGCTCTGTGTCTTAGCAAGCAGGTAACCCCTTTGAAACAGCAGTGCTGTTGAATCTACCCAAGCTGAAATTGGTTGGGTGAACAATGAATAAAGAAAAAACATTGTCTTAGCCAGATTTGTGAATCCTATTACTACAAAGAGAAATTCTTTTCAAGCCCAGCCTTTGGGATGTTGTCGCTCCTCAGCAAATTCTACTCCTAAACCCAGTTGTGATAGTCAAATACATAATTTTATGTTTTATTATAGTATTAGATTGAGTCTGAAAGTCGCATGGGAACAGAAATACAGCTTTCTGCCCATATGCACAATACATACCTAAGGAAATAGTCAGCTGACAGAATGCATTGAGTTACAGTGTCAACATGGTTGATTTTACTGTTTGCAAGAAAATTAAGGAAACAAAAGCCAAACTAATAATATGCTGAATTATTCAGCCAACAGTGTGTACATCTGTGTTTTGAGGCCCTTCTGCTGCAAAAGCTGGTGGCAAGACCAGAAAGGCTGGGGAAATGATTAAGCTTAGGTAATTTGGTTTATTCAGCAGATGGCAAAATACTCTGCTTACGCACTTTTGTGTGGTAGAGAAATGAATAATTGGGGATGCGAGCAGTGCTGAAGAAGCAGTGCAAGCTGAATTCCGAGTAACTTTTGGTTACAAACAGATGGGACTTGGGTCTGAACTTCTAGGCAATTCTGTGGGATAACTCTATCCTGGAGTGATTTCCATAAGGGCATATAGGTGGGAAGAACTCCCAGGCTGTCTGTAATCCCTACAGCTCTTTGCAGAATGCAGAGAACGAAGTGCTTTGATTTGGGACAAAACAATATCTAACTAGTCTTAAAGACCTTTTCCAATTCTGAAAGTGTTTCTAGATAAGTCACATCTCATTTTCAGAAAACGAAATGAATACCAGCCATCATTTTTGTCTATAGATCCCAAATGCCTTTAAGATGCACATCTCATGAGTTCATTTACAAACAGCTGTTTTCAGACGATCACCCTCTCTCTGTTGTGATCATATTCCAAGTTCTGAAGGCTTTTTGAAGTAAAGCCCAAAATCAAAGTTAGCTTTGGCAATACTATCTACTTTTCTTACTTTCATTTTCAAAAGCAGCTGAATTAAAAAAAAAAATCAGCCCACAAACACAATGAGCATGTAAGAAATGTGTATAGATGCTCAGAGGTCACCAAAGAAAACTCATGAAGCTCTATTAGAAGTTCTAGGCAATTCTAATTGCAAATGTCAGTACTGTATCCAGCCATGGTGAGGCTATCCGTGTGCATGAGGATGGATTTGTGTCTTCAGAATACAAATGGTGATGCAATGCCTATATGCCCAGCTTCAGTCCACGGGAAAATTTTAAAGGAAAGAAGACAAATTTTCTTGGAAAATTTTAGTTTGGTGTTAGGTTGAGCTAAAAAGCACTAAGGCAACTTCTGGAAGACAAATGCTACAATCATCATCTGAAGCATTAAGTGTGATTTTCCTAACAGTGTCCAGAAAGCATTATTGTTTAGAGAATAAGAAATACGTAAATATTTGATATGAGAAAGCTGAACTGAGAGAATCAGCAATAGACCCGTAATGGAAAACTAGTCCCATTTTTGGTTATGGACAAAAGTACTAAAAGTTTTGGTTTAGATGTGCATTCCTGAAACACATTAATTCACTGTGTTGGTAATCATCATTTAAACAGTGTAAAACAGTCATCAGGCTGTAGAGCTTAATTCTTTTGCTTATTGTTTTCTTACCTGTTAGCAGCCAATTTGTTTGAGATGAACCCTCCTGGAATTTGTGTCACAATGTAACCCCAGAAAAAAGAGCCATGAATGAGTCCCACTGTCTCTGGATCCCAGTTGAACTGGGCTTTCTGTAAAGGAATCAGAAAAAATGCTGTAAGATGAAGCATATTCATTGTAAGATAACCACTATTTCGAAGTCACACAGAAGTCACTCATCCTCCAAATCAAGGCAGTCTTTACGCTGGTGTTGATGAGCTTGAATCCCCTGCAGTAAAGGTAAAAGGATGTCAAATTCCCATGTGAGATTACTGCATTGGCTCTTACCTTTCAGACGGGTGGATAGGAGTAGGGAAAGATTTCAGCCAGAAGGCACCTAATGCTGGACCTCTGTCTTTGTCAGTTGTCACTGCTTCCTCTTGAGCTGCTTAGTCCTGAAATGTGCTTGATGTTACAGCAGGGGCCTGATGCCTTTCATTGGCCATATACATTTCTCCATGATTACCAAGGTTGCTCAGGTCCTTTGGGTTGATCAGATGACTGGTCTTGTATTAACCACAGTCCTCCTTCTCAGGGCCAAACTCTGACCATCCACCATCTGAATGAAGTAACATGGGGCAGAAAAGGGGGAGTGGGGTGATGGGGGGATAATACCTGAAGAGAAGGCAATCTGGAAATAAGGCTTGGTAACACTAGCTAGCTGACTGGTTTATCTTTTATTAAAAGTGATGCCAGTTGTAGGGCTGGATTTGGATACAGAAGGCCACTCACAGGCTGGTCGTAGATGGTTCCTAGTCACAAATGTCTGCAGCCAAGAGAAATGCTTTCACCATACACCTCATCCTTGGATACCAAGCAGTTTCAGTCTTCTCAAGGCTCTTCCTGAACAAGGACATTCCTGTTCTCTGATGAGCCTGTTTGACACATCTTGTTAAGAGGAGGGACAGCAAAAGCTCATGGCAAAACGTAGAGGAAGCAAAGAAAAGAAAGGTGATCCAAGGTGCCCCTCTTGCCCTCCATTCTGGGAGGTCAGGCAGGGCCCGGCTCCATTTAATCACACTGACGTAAGGTCAGTGTCAACTTTTCCTCTTGAACCCTCAGTTCAGAAGAGCTGTTTTGAAACCAAGAGAAACTGTGATGCTGTGCTTCATGATCATTGTTATGCTAATCACACCATAAGGAAAGGTGGCTAAGCATCATATGAGGAAGTAGCACAGATGTCTTTTCGATTCTGAATTAAAACTGTCACTAAAACACCACAGAAAAATGAACACTAGAATGATAAACCTTAACATTTATTTTTTCTGTATTACTTCCTGTGTGTATACAGAAGAACCAGTTTTCCTCAGTAGGTTGATTTTTTTTCCCAAACAAGTAAATTAAGAAATAGATCATCATTTGATGTGCAGAGAGATAGATTATGTTAATTACCAGGCGTGTTTCCAGAGGGCTAAACGGTATTCCTTCCCATCAGTATACCTTCTGACAAGAGACCCACTTTCCTGTGCTGAGTTACATTTCTGTTTTAAATACGATTTTCTACTAGTGATTTCCAGCTTAGTTTCTAGGTACTGTTAATTTCTGAAGGCAGAAATACCATAACACGTGGAAAAACTTCCTGTATCAGGTGGTGCTCATGCCCAAAGAGAAGATTTCAGATTCATGAGATGAGTTTGTCCTAATTTCCTCAAACTACCTCTTCTGCACTTCACAACCCATCCTTTCTCTTGCTCCAGGGTGAAGCACAGGACCAGGAAGTCACAGCAGGACCCCAGGGAGCAGGAATTAGGCTGAATAAATACAAACTCAGCAAGTCCAAGCAGCAGGAGCTGGTCAGAGCAGATTGCAGATGAGGAAAAACTAGCAAGCTCTTAATTTGCTTTGGTAAATCTTCCTGTGGTTTATTGAGTCTGATTAGATACACTTTGCTTGATAAGTAGGAAGGCGAGAGTAAAACAGTGAAGGACTGGCCACAGCATAATGTGGGAAGGGAAGGAAGGTTTATTTAACTCGCATACTTAGAATCATAAGCATCATCTCTGGGTCTTTGCGGATCAATAGCACCTGTGACCATGAGACACGCAGGCAGGCATAATTTTAACTTCGGAAATTTGCCATGGACACTTCCTGCAATTTTTGTTAACAAGTTAAAATATCTAGAAGAAAAGCTGACAAATAATTGCACAGCTTTTCATTCATATCTAGAAACATGACAGAAGCTATCTGTCTCTCTGGTAGATGTGTTTTGTCTTAGGGAATGTGCTGACAAAGGATATCCATGAGCTGGGGGAAGCCTCTGTTCCCTGGGAGGGTCTGATTATAAATTTGTCCTTCTGCAGTATCTTTCCTCCTGGCCCTCAGCACATGAGGAACCATCAGGTAAGAGTCAATATTCCTGTGAATAATTTGTTAGGACAAAAATAACCAAAAAATATGTCAACAGATAGAGCAAATGTAAATGAGGTTCAAGTTCATAAAGTCCCTAAAGGGACTCATGATATCACAGTTATTACCAAGGCAGGACTGAGGAAACTAAGGTATGCATTGGAAATGCAATTCCTTGGGTGCATTGTTAAAGGTTTGTAGGCATCTGCTGTGAACCACATGCCATCTACTGCAAATTTGAAAACAGCTTGGCACCTAGCTCCCAATACCTCTAGACAGCAATCCACATTGTTAATAATCTGTAAAAACCTGTTGCCTTATTGCCAGTGACTACTTTAAAGTCTTGAAAGCCATCCACTGATCTGAAGAGTGAAGCACTACATACAGCAATTAATCATTCCTTCTGCAGCAGCATCAGACCGTACTTCCCTGAGAGATAGTAAATAGTAAAAGCTTCTGCTACTGCAACAAAATCTGTCTACAACTGAAAGATCAGGGACCTGATAGACGTGCAAGCCAGTTCAGTTCTCATTTCTGCCACTTACATCCTGTATGACATTGCAAATCCTCAGATTTTACGGATTTTTAATGTGACTTAGAAACCTAAACAGCAATTAAGCACCCACACGACTATATGAATCCAGACTCATGTGTCTTCCTGCCTCCATTTTTGATCTATGTATATACAGTACTTCAATATGTATCATTTTGATGATTTTGCAATGGGATCTGCTCAGGATAGCGAAAGGAAGGCGGTTTCTCACCTGCAGCTCTGGTTTTCCATTGACATAAACAGTGTTATTGTTCACCATTTCCACGATGGCCACACCCAGGTTGCACCTAATCCCGAAGGAGATGCAGAAGCCCAGGCCGCTCATGATGGCGATGATGTAGCGCTTGGGCAGGCCGCAGCAGTGGCAGTCACACGGTGCCGGCTTGCGGGCGCTCGCCTGCACGGGCCGCCCCTCTTCTGTCAGCTCGATGCGATCCTCCTCTGCGTTGGTGCCATCGATTTTCCTGAACGGGTGAAGAAAGAGAAAATGGTGGTGTGAGGGGTTAATCCTGGGCAGGCCGTGAAAGGTTAGCGTAGCCTACGCTTTTCATCAACAACCTCTGAAATGTGTAAATCCAAGCCACCCAGCCGGATAGCTAGCTGGAAAAATGTTCACAGGCTATTCATGAGCATAATTATAAGAGCTCTGTTGAGCTCTGTTGTGATTAATTCTACTGATTGTTAGGAAAATATACATATGAAGAAATTAATCATCATTTCTAATTAGATCCACTAAGCAGAGCTGGCAGTAGCTTTCGAGAAACAGGCAAATACAGCACAAAGCATGATTTTGCTTAGCCCAGTGCTCCCTGTGTATTTATTTTCACCTGCGAGACAGAAATCAGGGCTATACTGAAGAGGAGAAGAGGCTTTGGTGCCAAAAGTACCTATTTAAGATGTAAAAGAGCCAGGCCCAGACTTCGTTTGCCTGAAGGTATTTGAAGCCTTGTGTCCACTCTTCTCAGAAACATCCTCTTGCCACGAGGACTTAGGTCATTGCAAAGTGAACCTCCACAAATCCTGTCGTTGAACGTGTTGCCCTTTGTGTAAAATACTTAATATTAAATGAGATCTGAAGGGGAACACTGACATTCTGGGCTGTCAATTCATCACTCCTCAGCAGCAGAGGCTGAAAGGGCTTGGCCTGGGACCAAATTTGGTGTGGCAACTGCAGTGCTCTCAGGAGGAACCGGGAGGGAAGTGGCCAGGGATGCTGGCTCTCCCATTTATTTGGGATAGGAGCAAATGGTACCCAGCCACTTCAGTCTGCAAGAGGCTGCCCACCAGCTCTGGTTAACACAGAAGCACAGCTCCTTTGGCTTTGTATATTCTGCCTTTTTCCTTTTCCTACAAGCGCCCCAGTTGAGAGATTCATATTGATCAAAATGGCACTTCTGTGTAATCTGGAATTACATAATAGTGCAATTAAAAATCAATTTGGTCTCCCGTTCTGATTGGAGATACTAACATCCTGTTCTGTAGGACCACGGAATGTCTCTGGGAGAAAAGGTGAGGTCAGAAAAACTGCACACGCACCCCTGGACTAGAGGTAAATAGTTCCTTTCCTAACATTAACTTCCCATGCCTTTGTTGTAAATGCAGAATATGGGTTTGCTGACATGTTAAAACTCTTCAGCAGATGGTTAGCTGTGAATACATGACTAGCCCACTGAACACTATTCTCAAGCTTAAGGTTAAGTGTTCACTAAAGGGAGACATCAATCAGCAGCTATTTAAGAAGCATTTCAGTTTTGGCATTGCTCTGAAGCAGTGAGCTGAGGATCCAGCTCCTCTTGTGTCTGCCATGGAGTTACTCTCAGTACTGTGAAAATATGAACAGTTACTTAATATAAAAGAAGCCCATCTTGCCATATAAGATGATGAAATGATTGCATTCACTTGTTTCTGAAAAGGAGTAACCTATTTCCCTCTTTCACACATCTGGCTGAATGCATCTGAAATCTGATGCCCTTTGGTTTTCCGTATACAAATTGGCTATAAAGAAATGTTGCCAGAGCTTATAGGGATGGCCTACACATGGGTAATCTACACAGTAGTTGGTTGGGTTTTCTGGGGAGAAAAGTGCTGGTTTAATCACAGCTTTCTCCAGTTGCTGTTAATCTAATGTACTACCCATAATCTAACAGATAGTACTCTGTACTAAAGGTTTTGCAACTATAGGTGTTACGTATGGCCTTCTGAGGTGCTTCCTGGGGACTTAAAGATATCTTTCCAATATGAAATTTCAATTAAAAATCTCAGCATTTCTAGTCTTTAGAGCTACAGCCTAACTAGTGCATCTTTTACTATATTACTCCTCTTTACAACGTATCACCAAAGCATTACTCCAGCCATAATTCAAGCAACAAGAAAAAAAGTATGTTATAGTCCATCAGCTCATATTTCCAAGAAATTCTAGAATCGGAGTGTTTGGGGCAAGAAGGGAACTCCAGGGGCTATTTGATTTAACCCCTTGCTCAAAGCAGTGCCAACTGCAAAGTTAGATCATTAGCTCATTGTCAGGCTGGAGGGAAGACTTTGCATTACAGCAAGGTAACACGGGAAATGTGATATTACTGTGGTGTTATTGAAGGTGATTGAGATCTTATGATTCACTGGCAGGGAAACAGCATTTGTTAGTGAAATGAGAGTACAGAGAGGAATGCAGTCAGCCACTTTAAAAGGAAGATACCATATATTCCATGCTCTGTGTGCTAATATAGGTAGGCTTAAACTAAATAAAATACCAAAAATAAAGATCTCAGGAAGTAAAAAGACAATTGAAAAACTATTTTTTAGAACCACTGTTGTCTTAAAAGAGTCATTAACAAACCAAAAGAAGTAATTTGTCTTCCTCCAACTTAATCTAGGATACTGATTGAATTAGCTCTAAGTATGATTCCTCAAATTTTTATACCTTTACCACACTCTCTATTTATAAGAGAGACATTAGATTTTAATTGGTGCATGATTTTGGGCAGCTTGCAAAGATTAGACACATCATGCAAGGCCAAAACATCTGTTCCGATCTGGACATTTTCAGCTGCCTGTCAATTCACATAGGCATGAAAATAGCATCCTGCTCCAAATTCACTTTTAAAAGTGGTGAGCCAGGATGAGCACAATAAGCCAACATTGCCTCTGCAGTGCAATTAATTGTTTTGCTATTGTATTCAACTACTCATTAATAAAAGCAAGTTGAGGACTGATCCACAACCCCAAATCCACACATTTTATTTCATACCCCCAAAACTTACTTGAACCCATTCATAACAGATTTGTTTTAGAGAAAATTATTTTGCAACAGCATTCCAAAAATGGAGCTGGAGTGAAACATTAGCAGTGCGGACATTCACAGAGCCAGTGTTTAACCTAGCTTTTTGGCTTTATTTTATTGAAAAGATATATAACAGATGTATGGCAACTCCATTAAAAGATAAGAAATACATCTTCCAATTGATCTGTATAGTTGTAGCACCACTGAAAATTTTTACTTGTTATACACCAATGAGTTAGAAGGAAACTGTTTTAGAGCCAGGGCTGTCCTCTAATTAACTGACTAACACAGGAGAGCATTTTGCTGCATGGGAAATGTTCAGTCCTTACATCAATCTTGTTTTTCCAGCAAACATACAACACGTGGTAAGTAAGAAGAGCGAAGCTGTTTGAAGGTATCCGTGTCCATGTTCTGTGCCTAAATGTTATAATAACTCTATGCAAAATTTCTCTTCTTTATTGAATTAACTTACTCTGGCATATACAGAATTTTGGAAGAATTGAAGAAATTTCAAAAATTCACCTCAGTAATAAAGAAAACCACTAGAATAGATATATATTCATCAATCTGTAGTTATGGGATTTTAGCAT
This sequence comes from Caloenas nicobarica, assembly GCF_036013445.1. NCBI lineage: Eukaryota > Metazoa > Chordata > Aves > Columbiformes > Columbidae > Caloenas > Caloenas nicobarica. Next base: position 44,392,250 of record NC_088245.1, read on the forward strand.
AGACATTAGTTATTTCTTCAAATGATTTAGTGGGTGAACAGGAATCATACCGTTCTTTTCATTTGATTACAAACACATAGATTCTACAATAAGGGGCAAATGTTAATAGTTGCCACATGTTAGAACACAATCTAGAATGGCTTTTAACAGATATTACAGTCTTTCACAGACAGCTGCAGCACAATCATGCACAATGTTCAAGACTCACACCTACAAATCCAGCATCAGTCACCCCATGCAACAATTTTTGATGATCCTGCCATAACTTCAGAAACATATACACTGACTATAGAAAAAAATCATTTATCCAAAAGCAGATACAATTTTCTGAGATCTCATTTACTCTCTGGGGATTTGCCCAGGTGATAATTGTCCACACCGAATCCTGCAATCGATGCATTGGCACAAAGTCTCAGTACAGACAGGCAAACCCTCTTACGTTGCTCAGTGCATGGGACCTCTCCAGCTGGTTCCTACGGGGTATTTGCATGAAACTCATGGCATGTCTCAATGTACACACCATGGGGCTGCATCTCACAGGTGCTGCACTCCCAGGCTGCAGGGCAGGCTCACAGTTCCTCCTCAGCACAGCCTCAATGTTCTGGAGGGATGATGCCCCATGGGTGCTGCAGCGCAGCGCTGCACGTGTGTACTGTGCCCTTGCATTAACACCGTTGTGCAAGGGAACCTTGCATGGCTCACAGACCCGTTGACTCCCGACACCCCCACTGTGTTCACAAGGCTGCATGGGCTGTACTGACCTGAACTCTCTGTACTTGTGTGCAAAGGAAAAATTTGAGAAGACTCAGGCTATGACCCAACACAGGTGGACAAGCCTTGTCCAGTGCAAGGGCATATCGCCCAGCTTCAAGGTGCAGGTTTATAGCAGTTTAAACCATCTAATTCATCAAGGGACACCTGCAGCAGGCAGAGCTACACCTATCAGGGCCCAGACTACACACAGCAGCTGTGTGACATGGCCCATACAGCTTTTTGCATTGACAGTGACATTACAGAGTTGTGAACCCACTTAGTCACTTTCCACTTCATCAGTAAGCCCACAGTTGCTTTTAGCTGATCCGAGACTCCTATTAATAAAATCGTCAGAGAGGCAGAGCCTGAGATTTTACTTTTGTTCATGATTTTTTCTTTGACTACACTGAGTTCACAGAAGGCCCAAGGTGTTTGTGCCTGCCAAGAAGCTCTGCAGGAAAAAACTTTGATTTCTGAGAAACTTATAAGAGTTGCAGAGCCTCAGGTCTGATATCCGTTGACCCAAGCCTTGAATCCTCTAAATTGCTTTTTACTGCCTCGCTCTATTTTCCTAATCAAGAACAAACAAAATTTTGCATTAAAAATTATTTTGCACATGGTTGTTTTCTAAAATACCTAATGAATTTATTCCATCTGATGATAATCTAAAAACAAAGGTGTCTTTTCCTAAGGTGTCACAAATGAAACCGCTGGCAACAGCCTAGAGAGAGGACACCTCTTGGGTCAGTTCAGTCCCCCTTGCCTCACCTCCAGCATCCAGCTACCTTAAGTAACCTCCTGTGGGCACACTCTTGTTTGGCAGCACCCACAAAATAATTTGAGGTGGCTACGCACCTGTGAGGAGGCCATAAGTCACTTTATGCTGCTTGTGCTTTAGCACTAGAACTTGCCTACGGGCAAAAGCTATGGAGCAGCCAGTATCTGACAGCTGATCTTCTGGATCTGCTCTGTTGTTTGTAAGACAGAAATGTGGTAGGAAGGCATGGACTCATCATATTTATCAAAGCCATAAAATATTTTTCTACCCACTTTGCTAGGTTAGATCTCATATCAACACATGGCAGTCAGTAGCATCATACCTAGAGACCTAATGAAGCACGTGCATTAATGTGAGGCAAGACTGCACATTAATATAATTAATCACCTATCAAATGCTAGAAGAGGAACCAAATTCTTTGCTGATTTGCAATATATTAAAGCCAATTGGATTTGGTGAAGTGCAAAGCCAAGGTTGCAGCTGATACGTACACATATGTACATTATATTAAAAAAAAAAAGTCTACACTCTTGTTTGTAGGCTAAGCTGTAGAGAATGAAGTTCAAAACATGCATGTTTCTTTCCTTACAGAAACCTTCATATATGACTATACATTTCCCAGGAGACTGCTAAACTTGCAGAAATTCTTACTTAGATCTGATTGCAGACATAGCAAAAAATACTTTTATTGTTTGGATTGTTTCTTCCACTGGCTAGTACATCCAAGAAAGGCACAGGTACACATGTGTTTAAAACAGAAAATAATTAAGTCCAGCAAATTTTCTTGTATCTCAAGTCAGAGTTGGTTTGGTTCGATTCAGCAGCAATGTAACTGAAGTTGGATGCCTGTAATATCATCTGCATAGGAGCCAGCATGCCTTCCTTGATACGTGGCTACAACGGGAGAGTAATTCAGGTAATCTAAAGTTTGCATAGCATTTCCACGTAGAAAACCCAGTGTACTGCCATATTACATACTCACAATGTACAAACCCTACATGTATTGGGGCAAATTCACCAGAAGAGCCCACAGAAAGAGAATTTCTCATTGAATAAATTACTTAACTTGATGTTTTGAAAGAAAAGTTGAATACCTGGAATCACTGTAAAATATCTTAAAAGTTAAAAAAAAAAAGTTACCATTTATGGCACTGTAAATAAAGTTAAATTGAAACTGTGTGGAATACTAACACTCTGTTCACATGGTATAGAAATAGTGTAACGGCCAATGTATCAGTGCATCTCAGTAACTTCTTTAAAAGTACACATGCTCATTTTCTCACATATATGTGCTGTAGTATAACACATGTAAAATATTATACATTTTCTTGAGATGAAAGCCTTTTTCAGATATGCCAAGAACTGTATCTTGACTCAAAATAGCATTCCCAAAAGAAGGTAAAGGGACAGATAGGAAAGCAAATACAATGCACTCACTAAAAACACATTCTGTTAAAATTCTGGCTTGATCCATACAAAGATTTGAAACACTTAACATCAAGTGTGCAAGAAACATCACTGAACCTGCTGTCTCTCATCTATGGATTCCACGAGTTAATGTTGTCAGTGGCCATTACTAATAGAAATAATCTTCCATTTAAATGAGAAATCTCTTCCCCTGTATGAAACCGGCCATTTGTTATACCGTATCTTCATTTATTAAGAAAATAAAAATATTTCCATTTGCTACTTCATAAACTCTCAGGTTAAGATAAAAATCTTTAATCTTTTTTTCCCTGTTTGCTAGCAAACAGCTGCTTCTCCTTTTTATCTTTCTAATTTGTTAGTCTCAGTATACACACACATACACATCTCTGATTAATACATTTTCTTTTACCAATTCAGAACAAGATTTTCAAAAAAGCCCCTGTAATTTAGGAACATTAAGTCTAATTTCAAGAATGGCATCAATTGGGAGTGTTAATTCCCATGAAATCATCAGTTTTTCTTATGCAAGCTAAACCACAGAATTATTCACATTCAATTATTGAAAAGTTTTTAAATTAAAATACTTTTCCATGCTTTTGTAGTATTAGAACAGTATTTTAAAACTTAGTTTCACATTTTTTGTTCAATATAAATATTCTATCATTTATAGTCATATGCTGTTGTAACAGTGCTCCTTATACATCTTCTGTCTTGCAGCAAGGTGTCTCTCACTGTCTAAACTCAGATATTGATTTTGCAAGTCTAAATTGTGTTCTATGTTTATACATTTTTCTATACTTCATTTCTCTTTAATAAATTGAACCAATGGACCCGTCTGGGAATTTTCTGTTGGATTTTACCTTCTCAGATTCCCCAGCGTGTCACTAATGGTGTTCTTCACCTCTTCCTTTCCTGGGTTAAAAAATCTTTCCTTCAGTGAACCGAATCCCTTGAAAGGCATTTTCTCTTTCTTCTTCAATAAATCCCTTACGTTAACAAGCATTCACTTCTGCTGTCATATTTCCCAATGCCAGACTCGGGAGCCACCACCAGTCCCCTCAGTGACCTCTGCAATAACAACCAGTTGCTCAAGAAAGGAGCATGGAAGAAAAATTAAAAAAATAATTAAAAAAAAAAATCTTCCGAAGCCAGTAAGTCAGTCGGGGTGAGCTCTGGAAGTGCTCAGGGACTCGGGGATGCACTTGCAGCAGCTCTGCCGTGCATCTGCGCAGGGTCGGGTACCTGTGCTGGGGCGGCCGGTCCCGCGGCTGCAGTGGGCGAGCTGGGGCTGCTGCCGGGGCTGGTGTCCCCGGGCAGGACACAGCTGCCAGTGCCAGCTCCACGGGCGAACCTCAGGCTGGCTGGCTGGGGCTCATCCTCCTCCTTCCCTCCCTCCTCTGCCTCTCCAGATCCCGTGCAAGGTGGTGCTATAGTAACGGACACAATACCTGTCCTCCAGCCACTCCAGTTCGCTAATAAGACCTCGTCTGTGGCAAGGGCAAGAAGTTTATTAAACATTTATGAGCCTTTTCTGTAGGGAGGGAATTATTGCAAGCTACAGTTCCCATTCACTATGTAGTCCTTGTCCAAATGAGCCCCCTACCCCAATGCACCTGCTGGTTTGAACCCAGAGCCACCTTCCCCAGCCTGGTCATTTATTATTGATGCTCCTGGGCCCTTGGGCAGACAGACACAGAAGTGCATTGATGCGACGGTGTTTGAATAACCGATGAAATACTGGCTACAAATTAAATGCATTGCATTTTTGAAACACAAAGTGGCTGGAAGAGGTGAACCGGTCCAAATCAATGTGACTTCGTGACAACAACACACTTCTCCTAGCATGGTGGAAAGTATTTGACAGAAACACTTGTGGAAATGCAGCCTGCCGGGACATTTGTCAAGTTTGCATGTTGGCTGGAATCAAATGAAGAAATTCTACTTTTGGCAAGGCCTCAGTTATTGGGTTTGGGCTATGGATGACAAGAAAAGAAGAAAAAGAATCCCCATTTCATATTGGCTTTGGGCTCCTGTCAGCCCTTCCCTGTTCCCTGGTTGGAAGGGAAGGCAGAAACCTTCCAGGTTGTTAGAAAACCTGAGAGCTTTGCGTTTGCCACCTTCCCCTTGCTCTCCCAATGTAAGCTAAATGAAGAGCCTGTTAGTGCCTTCTCAGGCCACCAGCAGGAGAAGAACCGGTTTCCCCTGGAAGTCCCCAGCTTCAAGGAGCCAGGTGGAGGGCAGGTGCGGCAAGTGGGCAGCTGCCACCCACAAACCCTGGCTCCTGCTTTGCCACCAGCCACCTGGTGGCCCTGAGCAAGCTGGTGGGGCTCTGGTCCCTCCTGCCCTATAGTTGTCATTATGCTTCCAGGCACAGGGTTCATGCTTTTCTCTCTAACTTCCGTTCAGAGTTTGATCTACCCAAACTCTACAGAGAGAGAGAAGGAAAGAGAAAGACACAGTGATTTCTCTAGAGAAACAAACTGGATCTGATTTGTTTTCAGCTGCCTTAGGTCACTTACAGGCTCCTCATTTGGGTGTTTGGACCGAGGGAGCAGGATTGAGTGGGAAGTAAGTCTGGGCCAAAGCAGGGCAAGGACTACCTGCCCCTCCATCCCTCTTCTGGCTCCTTGCGCGGGTCGCCAGCCTCTAGATTTTAGATGTCTCTATAATATGCATATCAAATGTCTGAATCGTCCCAGCTCCACTATGAGGAAGGGAATATTGGAAAAAGCACTTCCTCATGGTTAGGTAAGGCAGACTGCAGTGAAATCCTTTATTTCTAGTATAAATGAGAGAAGAAAGAAGAGAGGAGAGGGAGAGGGAGAAGGAGAAAGAAGAGAAAGAGAAGGAGAAAAGGAGAAGGGGAAGGGGAAGGAGAAGGAAGCAAGACTTGGAAGTTTTGCTTGGCTGGAGTCTCTTTTGTTGCAGAACAAGTTACAGTTTCTTTCTCCTCTTTGAATAATTCATATGCTGTAGAGCAGTGTTTGAAAACTCCAGGCTAACACAGCTGGCTCACACTTTTGCCCTAGCAGGGAGTCCTCCCATGGTGCAGCCAGGCTCACAGGGCCAGCCAGCTCCCAGCACTGCCACCCCTATACCTGTGGCAGGGCTTCTCTGGGTGTATGTCTGTCTTGTCGGGTTGAACAGCAAACACTCTCACTGTCAATTCAAGGACTCCCTGGTAAACCCTCCCTGCAGCATGTCTTGCTGCCCCAGGAGCAGTTGCACCTCCTCCTCCTCACACTGCTCAGGTTTGAATCTGGCCACCTCCACAGTCTGAGCAAGAGGAGGCAATTCCTCCTGGTTTCTCACTCCAGAGCCCTGGCCCACCAGGGCATGCTGACAGCAAGGTCACCACTGTGGAAAGGAGCACAGGCCTGACAAAATCACATCCATGTGTTAAAACTGGGTTTCCAGTTTTCAGAGGGCACACAGAAAATGAAGCCTAGCAGGCCAGCTGACAAACATCAGAGGTGTGTATGTTTTTAGGGATATATACATGCAGAAGTATATGGTGAAATTGCCTTCCATTTAAGTAAAAATGTATTTGCTAGCATTTGAGATAGTTTCCTGAATGTTCTTAAGGCAGCTGAACACCTGAAACCATGTAAGAGCTCACCTCCACACTGGAAATGGTGCAAATTCCAGTGCAAGGAATTCACCTTGGAAGACTGGGGCTCAGGTTGGAAAGTGATGTTCAAAACCCATATCTCCCAGCAGGTGTGGAACAGAGGTTTTTACTTTGCCCTTCTTTCTGAACTTCTGGTCCCGCTTCAGTTATAGAGAGCACAGAGCAGACACAAGAAAGGAGCTATGCTCAAAATTTAGTGCTTTGTTCACTTATCCACACATTCTATAACTGCATTCAGCATGAAAGTCCTAATTCCAACTTTGTGCAGCTGGGAACCCTTCAAGCAGCTCCCTCAGAGATACGTCCTGGGTGGCACTGGGCAGGGTACGTTCCCCTCATGGATGGAAGGGCTCTCATTAGCAATATTGCCCACCTCACCACTAGCAGAACTGTCCATTTCTCACAGCGGGTTTCATCTCTCCCTCTGCTTTAGGCTTTGCAATCCTGCCTGCACTTCTCCTGTGCTGCAGCAGCGGCCTCTTTTGAAACTCACTGAGCCTTTCCCCGAGGCTTAAAGGGTGTTTCTCACTTTGGCTTCTCTATAGGGGGGCTGCTAGGCAGGAGCAGTGCTGCTCCCCTGCTTCCTCCTCTCCAGGTTCACAGGGTAGGAAAATGCATGGACTCCAAAATGCTGCTGCAGAGAATGTCACAGCAGCTTTGCAGAGCCCTGCTCCTGCTGGGAAACTGTCTGCAGGGGCAGCATGCAATTCCCAGCAAGGATGCGCTGAGGAGGCCATGGCAATCCTGATGTGACTAATCCCAGTACACATTTTGGAGCATCAACTGAGGAGATCTTTTGTCTTCCTTAACAAGGCCTAACGTGATAGCCATGGTGGACCCAGCTGTCATTGTTCCTACGTTGTTCTTTCCTCTTCTAACTCTCTGCCTTAATTTTATTTTGCAGAAATTAAATTACCCCATTGTGATTCTCTTCTGATGTCTCAGACCTTAAAACGCACTTTATTATACCAAATTACTGTAAGCCTGCTGCTTACAAGTTGGAATCTAAGACCAAGACACAGCATAATTCAGGGCTGCACTTAAAAAAAATATTTTGCAAAATTAAAACTACTCCTGGCTCATACAACTCGTAGCTACCACTGAAACTACAGACTCAAGCCCAAAGACCTCTAGTAAGGCTGTATTAAAACTGTATTTTAGAGCCAATGTGGACACAAAACGAGGATGCAGATAGCCACTGCTCTGGGCTCATATACTATCATTACCTCAGGTGCTCAAGAATAAAATTATTTGTAAGAAAACTTGGAAACTGGTCAAGTGCAGGTACAGGAGATGTGCCGTTCTAACAATAGCCGTATCTTGCAGACAGAGGGCGAGCTTTGGGGTTGCAGCATCCCCTTAAGAAAACTAAGCATCAAAATGTCAGAGCTAGCAATGAATGTAACTCTCACCTGGAAGAATATTTTCTACAAGTGCAAGTAAATGTACACCTAGAGGCTATCTAATTTGTAACAGTTATTTTTGTTGTTGTTGTTGCTGTTGATTCCTCAAAATAATGGTTGAGGTAACGTCTTTGCCACATTTAAAGGAGAATTTTGCTACTGGAGAGGAGAATTTGTAGGCTGGATGGCATACACATTTCATGTGCAGGTGTCATTCAGACAGTGTGCTTCTGTTAACCACAATTCCTGAAAGAGCCTTGCAAGCCACCACTTCTCCCAATGTTTGTAAAATATACAATTTTGAACTCTTTAGGTAATTTAATCATCATAGTCATTGACACTAACATCCTGGGAAAGTCAATTTAACTTTTTGCTGTCTCTGCTGAACTAACATGAAGCTGCTTCATTTCACACTGTGTGGTCAACCTTAACATCAACCAGGGGCTGCTGGGGTCCTCCAGTGGAAACACGCGCAAGTGAAAAGTCTTGTCACAGCCTGGGCAGTGACAGCCAGGCTAGAACAACCTTGTTAATTTTTAATTGGTTTCTTTTCAGTTGGAGGCCATGCGATCACATCCTTGTGAGCTGCTTGTTGGATCTCTCTTGTCTGAATTGGATTAAAACATTTTGATGTTTCAAAATTAAATCTCTTTGGAAGTTTTGAATACCTACTTTCTCTTCCAAATGGAGCAAAGCAATGAAGCAGAAGTGGTTTCATCTGCACATACGCCATACGATTGACAGACTTTGATATCTACAGCAGAGTGAGTTTGACAATGCTTTTCCCTTGGACAAGACCTTTGTGAAAGTTTTCTGGTAGATTTGTTGGGTGTCTTGTCAAGCGTGTGCTATCTTGCTGCTTCTCTTTTATAAAATGTAGCAAATTAGGATCCTAGAAATTTTTACTCCTGTAAAAAGGATTGAAATTGGCTCAAAAGTTAAGAGAGAGCACAAAGGAAGAGACAGGATTAATACATTTGTTTTGTATCAGTAGGACACAAAGCTAAAATCACATTTGGGACTCTAAGGAATCACAAGATTACAGCTCAGAAAGCATCAGAGTTCTTTTCTAAATGGGTTTATTTACCTTCTTCCTTTCTGAAGTTTCAGGGAGCATTCAAGTCATTCAAAGCTGAAATTGTCCCTTCACCTCAGGAGGCAGAGCATTAAATATGGCAAATAAAAATCCTACACTAGGGGAAAAGATTTGTAATAACTTCTCCTAACACCCTATGTGATTTAAAAATAGGTATTTTTTTTTTACTTTCAGAAAGCAATATAAATAAAGTCTTTTAGCTGGATAAGAACATTTCTATAATGTTTGAAATTTATTTTGAAGTTGCTTGGGTTATAGTGACACCTTATGGTAGTTTTATTATATTTTACGGCTCATTGTGAAAGTTAAGATCTCTTACAGCCTTTTATAGCCTGTCACTATCACCAAGGAACTGCTTTGATATTTTCAGAAATATTTTTGTTAGAAGTTAGTAAAAAGATCATTCTATCTTTTCAATTATTTCTGATTTCACGTTTGGTCTTACTAGGAAGATAGATTTTAAATGGGAATAGTCTTTGCTACTTACTTCTCTCCATGTTTAACAGGTAATCTATGCCAGGCAGTACATGCATAACATGCTATCCAAAACGGTATGTGGTGATACCCAACTTGTGAGTACAGTGTCTTACTGGATTGATTCACTAAATTACAGCATGGGGTCCATTGTGTTCCTCTAATCCCAGGTCTGAACTCTTTAAAAGAAAACATCATGATGGAAGTTAACAAAAAAAAAATTCCCATTTAAATACTGTTGAAATTCAAACCTGTAGAATATGTAAGTAAATATTCAGACCAGCTACTACATGAAGATCAGAATTTATAAAGCTTGCCTTCCTGGGGCTCACCCTTACATGAATTTTCTAGTGTCTAATAGGAGCTATCTCACTCTACAGCCCTCACTTGAAGTGCAAAGTGGGTCCTGCTAATGAGCCAATGGTTTCTGTAAAACTTCAATGAATTCCTTACCTTGAGTATCTTAATCACACTCATCAAACAAGAGCTGAAAGTGGGCAATAGGTTCAAGGTTGCACAGAGCCGAGAGGGAATGAGGGAGAAGGATGACTGAGCAGTCACATTCGTCTTAAAAACAGAGCTGAAAATCCACATATGCTACTGTCGCCTTGCAAGGGGGGGTTGCGTTTATGCTGAACTGCAGGTAAAGCTTATTTATATTAATATCAGAATAAAATAAGCTCCAGAATACCTTTTATGTAGCCCCTTCTCATTAAATAAATTATTATGGCATAGAGACAGCTTAAAATGGCAAGTCAACTTTTTGTTTCATTGAACAAAATAAGTCTGTTTAAAATTAATATTTATGTCCAGACAACCTAAGTCAGCGACTAAAAATAGTCATATCTTACAATCTATAAACTAAAAAATTCAAAAAGCACACAGTTTCGCCAGACTTTTAAAGATATTTGTATTGCTAAGCTAGCTGAAATCACTGGCTAAGCACCTAGCACCAGCTGCTGTTTTTTTGAAAGAGTGGAAAGGATATCAGTTCTATTTCCCTTTAAAAACACCAGGTTTTTTTGAAGTTAAGAAACTGCACAACACTGAAGAAGCAAAACCTTCTCTTCCCTTACAATGCATGCATAAAAAAAGAACTAAGAATGCAATTAATCAACTGTGGCATCTTGAAGGACATGGTGACTGGTAATGCACAGTTAAGACAGTCCTCATAATCACTAATACTTTTGTTCAAATAAATTTGTGTTAAAATACACAGGGTTAATAGAGTTCCTTTTAAAATGAAAATAAACTCAACGTAGTTTTAGATACTGAATATTATACCTACCTTTCACCTGAAAATGTGCTACAGCAAAAAAAGGGGAGGGGAAAAAAAAAAAAAAAAAAAAGAGTCATTTATTCAACTTTCTAATCACAGTCATTCAACCTAAAAAAATGAGTAATTTCCAATAAAAATAAACACACAGAAATGAAACATTCCAATAAGCGTGTTATGGCTAAATTGAATCTGAGCTCAAGCAGCTGCTCAGCAGCAGCAGTAGCTGTCAGGAGAAGTTAAAACTCTTTCATGAGGCAGCAGCGGCCAACACCCTCTGCACAGGCAAATTAGGAATTGGAACAGAGTGGGTGGGTAGGGGGCACTGTCTCAAAGAGAACAGGTCCATGTCTATGGGGCTGGCACTGGATATTCTGTCATTTGGTAGATGACAGTTTTCATATTTTTAATTTTTTAGATAGATTTTTTTCTGTTTCATAACCAAGTAAAGCCAAGGTTTGTAGCAAAAGGCTTTTTATGGAAAGGCTACATTTAAAGTTCCTGTTTAACAAAAAAAGTATGAAAATTACATTTTATTTCTCATTCTCTTGCTCTGATTTTGTAAGATAAAATCATTGTAAGATACAATCGCCGTAAAATGAAATTTTTTTTAGAAATTCTTTTTAGAAAAATATCTGTCTGCCATCATGTTAGTATATATTCTTTAGATAAATTTATTGCTCTAGTTACAGATGTATTTGATTGCCTTGTTAGCATTTTTGCTTATTTGCACTTATTTGAAGTCACATCTGTGACATCAGTTAAGCACTTACAGCTTTGGTGCCATAGGTCACCATTTATTTTATCGGCATGGCAGGGGCAAAAATCTCTTTTATACTTTTTGGTTTATCTTTTTTTTTTTTTTTTTTTTTTTAAGTGTTCTCTTCCTTAGTATTAGATTTTTTCCATTCAGAAGGTAAGCCAGTTATTCCTCCTTGCGGTACCTGGTTCTTAAGTCACCTGCTGGAAAAGAACCTCTTCAAAGCTTTGTTTTTTTCACTCTTACAAACCATAGCCTGAAGTGAGCATTGAGGAGACATGGAGACAAGACATGAACAAATGTTGCCTGTTTAGTAACTTCAGCTCTGAACAACAAAACACTCAGTTTTCAGGTCAAAGTTAATAAAGTTTTCATTGATGTAGTTTCAAATAGAGCTTCTGTTTTGATTATCCTTGATTTGCATGGCTAGTTATTGTAGAACAGCGTAAAACCTAGTCTTTTGAATGTCCTGCAAAAGGTGATACATTTTAAGAAATTTCATTCAAAAAGGCCAAATAATGATTAAGGCAAAAGCAAAATGCCTGATCCCTCAAAAAAACCCTTTAAAAATTGGTAAGCAGATATAGGCAGGCCATTAAATCTCTATCATTTCTAAATTGCTCAACATCTACAACTGCCTTAATTTGCAGTAAGAAACTACACTAGAGCCATAATAATATCGTTAATAGGCAGATATCCTGAAGAGTAAAAAAGGAAAGCTGGATGGTTTTTAAATTCATAGATTAAAATTTATGCCCAGAATACTTAGTAAATTATTTTAGAGCTTGAATAACTTGTTTTACCTAGCTGCTCTTGGGTTTGTGCATGGGTAGAAGTTTATTTCTGAATTCCTAGTTTATAAGTTTGGGGTTAAGTTTGGCACAACAAATGGGAATCCACCTTGTCACCCTAAGAGGGAGTTTTCCAATGTACTGAGGAACTGCAGTGCTCTCCAGCTTCTGAGATGCCCCCAAAAAATGCATTTGTGTCTGGCAACAGGAAGAGAACTTTGAATGAACCAATTCTCGTTAATTGCTCACAAACAGCTCCTTTCCTGCACCTACCCTGCATTCCTCACAACTGCAGACTCAATAGGGTAAAACAGCTCTACAACACTGACATAAAAAGGCTTAACCTAAAGCTCTGGTTTGTGACATATGTAAAAGAGGGACTATTAAGATATTTAAGTGATGAAGCAGGGACAATTAGCTGCCAGTATCAAAGTATTCCAGGCAAAGAACAATCAACTGCAAAGATCTCCAGCTTTTCCTGTTTGAAGTCTTAGGTTATCTGGATTCATGAGAGACTTGTCAATTTTAAGCCACCATAAACCAATCCAGAACATCCAGATTTCAGCACCTGAGACTTTCCTGCTTAAGAAACAGGTACCAGTTGTGGATCCTACTAATGTCCAGAAACGGAGGGGACAAAGGAAACATTACCACAGTAAAGGACATTCAAGTCCTAATCCATCTCTCCTTTTACTCTCTTTTCCCACACCATCTCCAGCCAACAACGAAGCTTCTAAGCAGATCAGGATCTCAGATGTCTCACACTTGATCAATTTATACCTTACATAAAGCTGAGTTGTAGCATCCTTCAGAGCGCTGGCAAAGTCTAAGCCTGACAAAGCAGCGCAGCTTGACACCGAGGCTTAGAGAAAGGGCTGGTTTCTGGGTCAACAAGGAGCGAAAATGCAAATTGAGATCACTGTGCAACATCAGAAACTCAGATTCTGACATGGGCTTAGTGTGCTTTTAGAAAAAGTAACGCTAATTTTAAAGACATCTAGTGTGTTAGTTTTTCCCCAGGACTTTTATTCCTTGCATGACAGCAATACATCATCACGTTTTGCAGATGTCTGGACAGCAACCGCCCTAAGAAATTGACTCAAAATTATGTATTTAGAACAAAATACAAAGTGATGAAGTTTTCTAAATTAGTTACTATTAGTTAATTTTATGGAATTTTTAAATAAAAATATCTTCCAACATGAAAATATGAAAAGTTGGTTTATTTCCATAGGCAATCTCATTCACAGTACAAAGTGATATGGATTTCTTGAAACCGTCACCGTACCTTTTACATATTTTTTAAGTAGCTGATCTAAAAGTTGATACAAGAATAAATTTGTTTTTGAAGAGCTGTCCAATAAACCAGATATACACTAATGCCATGCTATGACAGTTCTAATTATGAATCACAGCTGACACTACAGTAACATCACTTTATAAATCTCATGAGAATTCTAATGTTTTATGATCAAAACATAAAACTGCCACTAGTACAGAGACTGTACAATTAGACAAATAAACAAGTATTAAATATTTTGCACAAGGCCTGAGTTCACTATAACACATTTTAATTTACAACTTCATCTCAGAAATCTGTACAGCAGTTAGAACTGTTTTGGAGAACTTAAAAGACAATACAACTTCAGGAGCTTATTTGTTCTCTTGATAAAAGTGTGAGGCCTGGAAGGCAAGAAGATTTGGTGTATGAATCCAAGGTTTTACTGCCTTGTGTAATTTCCTTGTAAAGCAGTCAAAACCTAATGGAAAGTCAGGTACAAGGCAGGACCTCCCTTGAATATCAGCCAACTCATCTGAAATTCTCCAATAGGTTTCCTCACAGCTATTTCAGAGTAAAAGTTCACAATGAGTATATAAAATGCAGCATATCTCTTAACAAAGAACATAAAAGCGTCACATATACAATAGGGTATTTTTTTCTGTACTCCCCCCTCCCTGTATTTCTTTCATTGGAAATGGCACAAATCAGCAATATCCCACCCACTCCCAATAAAAAACTCCTAAACAAAGGTCACTCTAAAGTCCAATAACTTAATCTGTAATGAGAGAGCCAGTTTTCATATACTTATGTTTTAAAAACTTTCTTTTCTGCTCAAGTCACATAGATGTGGGCAGACAAAGCATGTGAATTTATAATACGTAAGAAAAGTAACATATAATTGTTAGCCTGTATGGAAGCCTTGTGGAATTTGATTCAAATCTATCTTCTCATTTAATCATTGCTTTTTTTGGTGCAACTGAACTGAAAAATCTAAAATCCTGTCATCTATATACACACTTATCTATCTACAGACATAGATCATATTATGAGAGGGGTTATGATACAAAAGTTAACACACATTTTTCTTACTTTAAAAGGCCATCAGGGTATTTGTTAAAGTTCCACATAAATATGAAAGAGGTTTGCTAAAAAGATAAAACTTAACAGAAAAAAGAAGTTTTAAATAATAAGGCTTGAAACGTTTTGCACCTATCCATCCGAAAATTCGGCCTTTTACTTGGGCATCTGTGCAGACCTGCAAGGCCACAACTCGCCCAGGACATTTTTAATTCACATCACCATCGAGAGAGGAAGATGTAGTATCTTCATTAGAACAAACTAGGTATTCTACGCATGTTCTCTGTAAAGTTTCTGTCTCCATCTCCCAGATAATTGCTGGACTCCCTTTACCTTGCCGAAGACGCCTCTGGTACTGCTGTCCTCCTGCATAAGTAGGTTCCACAGGCTGTTCTGTGCCTTATTCACGACACTTGTGTGATGAAAAGGAACAGAAAATCTGCTCCCTCCTCCATCCTCAAAATGACACTTGTGCCATTTCGCTCCCCATTTCCCTCCTCTTGAGGGAGGCAGACCCAGGGGCTTCTCAGCTAATCTGTAACTCAGTAGTTTCAAGGTCCTTCTCCACCAGCCCCAGCAGATAAGGTTTTCCAAGCCTCTTTAATTCAGTCCTTCCATCTAGCAGGATTAGTTTGTTTTCTAAGATCGAGTTTTCAGAGGATGCTTCAGACTTTCAAACTTCAAACCAAATGGAACCAATGGTTCTAAGATGGAAAAGATTGCCATCTTGGCACAAGAGCACTCATTCAGCATACACCAGAGCAGCCAAAGGACAACTCGTGCTTGTCATGAAGATATTCAGCTATTTCCACTTCTCTTCATTTTTCCTTTTGTAGTAAATCAGTTAAGGAACAGGAACTTACTCCTTTCTGCTCTTTACCCCTTCTTTACAAATGAATGAGAAGTAAACAAGGTGGGCTGGGCAGTTCAGCCCAGACCATGCTTTGATTTCCATGGTGAGATCTGCTCGCAGTGTGTGAGCACAGCGGGTGCACAGGGTGGATGCTATAAGGTGATGATATAACCTGCCAGGCTTCCATCATTTTTCCTTTAAATTAGGTTGGATACCAAGGGCAGAAATTCTGTGTAATTTACAGTATTGTTCAAGGCATTGTAATAAGAACTTATTGTACACCAGGTTACTTTTTCAGCAACAGAATTTGCAATTTCTGAATCAGATAGCAATTTCGAATTTGTTGTCCATTTTGTCTTGCATTAGGACTAGACAGTTCCTCCGCTTCGGGCCAAGTTAGACGTAACGCTGCTTTCCACCCACGTCCAGAAACAGAAGGCCCGTGGAATGGCCACATTTTGTAACGTCGTCCCTTCCTCCTGCTCTTTCCCAAACGTCGTGGACGTGAAGTACAGCTGTTGCTCTCAGACAACGGTATCCGCTCTGGCCACAACATGAGCCTCTTGAAGGTCCTCAGAATGACAACTTGTAAGTGGAAATCAACTGGATAAAGCTTCCTAAAGAAAAATTATGGTAGCAGGAGCCAAGTGACACATGGCATTGGTGACTTACCTCTGGCAACTACTCTTTCCTTTAAGTTAAGAAGAAATATAATTAGAGAACTTCATGCACCCCCATTTTCCTGGCATGCTAACCAGGAAGAATCCACAAGTTATTTTTCTTTTTTATTCTTAAATAACTGGGAAATTTCGTTATCATTTTCATAAGCACCCTTTTCAGTTGTCTTTGTTGGTTTTTTTCCACTCCGGTCATTCTGAAAATTGTGGCAAACAAGAGAAATGAAAATCATGTTCTCAAATATAAGTAGAAAAAACAAACCATATTACTTGAGCCAGATAAAGATCTTATTCCAACATGTTACCACTGCATAGAAGAGACTCTCTTAATTTGAACTTGTAAGATTTTTCTTACTTTGTTCTTAGAAACCAGATTATGTTCTCAGATAGCTCATGCCAAAAGCACATACCCCAAATCCCACAGTTTAGGAGGTCCAGTATATAAAATCAGATCAAACCTTTTCAGTTAATTTTCCCTCCAATAGGTTAAATTAAAATCCAGTTCTGAAAAGTCCCCACTTCAGAGGTATCAGTGAATGAAACTCTAGATCAGGACAATGACATTTAAGACTGCCTTTACCACAGATGTATTAATTTAATACATTGTATAGTCCGAAGATATGTTATTTTAAATATAAACTTATTTTCAAAATAATTTAGGGGAATACAGATTCAAATAATCCTCCAAAGGCTTGCCTTGTTACCTAACAAAACGTTGCTTTCAAAAGTTGACATAAAAGAAGACATTAGTGTGATTGAGAGTATAGAATACTAGTAACCACAAATGAACTTAAATAGTTTAACAGTTCTAGTATTGTACTTAAAGTTTACACAGATATCTTAACATAACCTACGATGTTTTTCCATGAATATTAACAGCACAAGAGCATCACAATGTGTTAGGTATCGTTTTCTAAACCACAATTTCACTGGTCCCAGGTATTTTAAAATAATAGGACTAAGGCAGCAGCTATAATACATAAATAATTCTTTAAGAAATGCTTAATGCTATTACCGCTTAGAACCATGGAAATATAACAAAATACAAGTCACATTTACAGCATAAGGCCCTTTGGTTTCTTAAGCAGCAAATGAAAGAACAATTTCTTCAGTGAAAGGCTTTGAAAAATAAAGCATGTAGGCTTTCCAAAAAAGGTAACTAGTTCTTTCCTTCTCAAAATAGTCAGCTATAGTCTTCAAAATATCATGTAAGAAAGCTCCCGACATTCTTAGGAAAGAAAAAGTTAAAACCCAACGGTAGTATCTGACAAAGCAGAGATTCTAACATGGGCAAGCTGAACATACACCTTCTGGGAAGCAGAAGAAACCACTGTTTGATTTTCTGGAGAGCTTTATTAAATTTGGAGTAATACAATAAAAAGGATCTGAAATACCTCTGTATTTACCCTATATTGTAGAACTTAAAAATCTGTATTTGAGAACTCACTTCATATTCACATATCCTTCATAATGAGTTAAGTTAAAACAAAATTAAAATGAAATAGTTTATTCTAGTCAAGGCAATTTATGGCAGTGTCCTTTTTCACACCACCATGTGTAACTTGTACCTGGCAATCCTTTTCCATCTTCCCATTGGTGTCAAAAATCTATGAAGTAATCGAAGACATTTCTGTGTAAGTAAACAGTGTGTGTTTAGTTACACAGAACTGCTTAGTTACACAGTTGGGGCAGTCAACATCCGAATTTTAGAGAAAACATTCTTTTTAGGAGATTCCATAACTACTTGTATTTTTTTTTCCCCACCAGATAGAAGCAGTATCAAATTAGCCAAAACACCGGAATATATAATAAATGTGATTGTGTCACCACATGTATTTTAAAATGCTGCTTAAGTCATATGTTGCTTTTGCTATGTGGCTGGTAACAAGGATCTGGCATTATAAAACAGGTTGTAAACCAGCATGACCATTGGAGCAGTGTTCTTAGGCCATCCCAAACTTGCTCAAAATTTTAATCCAACTTCTTATGCCTCCTGAATCTTCTTGTAGTTTACTACCACATTTATTTTAAGAGAAGAAACGCAAAATATTTTCTCATCTTAGCCTCTTGCACAATTACTGGTTAGAGATCTTTCTATGTAACATGGCTAACAAAACTTTTTGAGGCAGCATAAGAATCTACTTTTTGCAAACTGTCATATGGCAAAATGACAGTTTGTACCAAACACAAATCGTCAATAAGAATTCAGCAGACACTGAAAGGACTGGGCTGCAGGATTGCATTCACTAGTTATTACCCCTTGAGCATCTTTGTTGAATTTAAGAAACCAAATTTTGTAGGAAATTTCATAGAAGTTGATTGAGTGAACTTCTGAATAATTTTGAAATACTTAGCTGCTTCTTTTTTGATTGAATATATGCACCCTACCTTCAGTGCTCTGCTGTTTGATACAGAGACAGGAAATCTTTAGCATGTAAGATGACTTTGCACTTAACGCAATTCCACTGCAGAACTAGGTGAATGCAAAATCAAGTTTTTTTCCAGTGCAAAAGTCTTTACCTTGCTGGGCTGAAAGTTTTCCCAAGTCATGCTTTTATTAATTAAAAAAAACATGTCCATCAGCTTACCGATGATCCAAATTTCATTGATCTTTGAAAGAAGGAAACAAAACATTTTACCCAAAAAGATCTTTTAAGTCATTACTAGCTGAGCTGCTGTTTGTCATTGTGTTTGCTGGTTGTACGAAGTTCTGAGGAGCAAAGAAAGGATTACCCTGTATACCAAAGCCAGGCTGTCCTATCACGTTCATCTGCGGTCCCAAGACTGAACTGCTTGCGCTTGGGGACCCTTGTGGGGGTACAAACTGATTAACCCACTGGCTTGATTTCTGTTGAGCCATCTGTTTCATGCTAACTTTGGGTTTTTGAGGACCAAAAAGATTATCTAAAGCAGACATATCTGGGGGTCTGTTTTGTTGTGTCAGTGGAGAGATTGCAGATGCAGCATTCATAGGACTGTAATTTGGCATATTGGCAGTCGGTACAATGTTCATCTTGGTTGCTGCTGTTGCTGTTGGACCACTGAAGAAATTCTGAGTGGTGGGGCCAGCACCCATACTGAATCCAGCAGTCTGGAAAGCCATATTAGTATTTAGTCCATTTGTTATATTTCTCTTTGTGTTGTCAATAGGTGATGAAAATCCCATTCCAACGCCCATATAAGGGACAGAAGAGAAGCTGTTTGAAGATGCGACATTAGCTTTGTTGACAGAATGGCTAGTCAAAGATGACATATTGTCTATCAAGGTATCTGTCAAGTCTTTTGTCTGCAAAATACATAAAAGGCAGTTAAATACTTTTCCTGTACAAATACTCTAGCAACAGCCTTTATCACTGCTCCTGCAGAAGTGGCATTCATTTTTCAAAAATTAGAATTTACGGCATGGAACTGGACATGAAATGTAATTATCCGCAAAAGCGATTAGGTTATTTTTGTTCTTTGCTACTTAGAATTAATTGTTATGCAGCTTTAATTTGACAACTCAGACTATATACAAAGTGCTACTGTGACATTTGCTTCATAGAATCATAGAACAATTTGGGTTGGAAGGGACCTTCAAAGCTCATCTAGTCCAACCCCCTGCAATGAGCAGGGACATCTTCAACCAGATCAGGTTGCTCAGAGCCCCGTCCAGCCTGGCCTGGAATGTCTTCAGGGATGGGGCATCTACCACCTCTCTGGGCAACCTGGGCCAGTGTTTCACCACATCCATTGGAAAAAACGTCTTCCTCATGTCCAGCCTGAATCTCCCTTCCTTTAGCTTAAAACCATTACCCCTTGTCTTATCACAACAGGCCCTGCTAAAAAGTCTGTCCCGATCTTTCTTATAGGCCCCTTTTAAGTGCTGAAAGGCCACAATAAGGTCTCTCTGGAGCCTTCCATTCTCCAGGCTGAACAACCCCAGCTCTCTCAGCTTGTCCTCATAGGAGAGGTGTTCCAGCCTTCTGATCATTTGCTTACATGCCTCAATCCTATCTCCAAGCCTTTTAAATATTTAGTTAATAAACGCTTCCAAGCAAAGCCTTTTTTAATACGTCCTTTCTCCTTATCTAGAACAATGGCCTTCCAATAATAATTATTCCTTTGGAACCTCCTGCAATTTAAAAAGTGAGAAATATTGCTAATTATGCGAATGGAAGGCAGATTAAAATTTATTTTCATTTTTCTCAGCTGTGCCATTGTACTATCAGTGAAAATAAAGGTGAGTCACAGGAGGAAAAAAAATGCTAAATACAGCACTTGAAAGGAAAAAAAGCATCACAGCTCCACTGGAAACAGTGCAGCAGTTTGTTCTTTCTCACCTGCTTCACTGGAGGTGTTATTACAGTTGCTTGTGGTTTAAGAGGTTGCTGGCTTTTCAGTTTCTGTGCCTGTTCTTGTTCTTTAGCTAACTTTTGCTTCTCCTCCAGTGTAAGTGATGCCTTTAAAAGGGAAAGTACTGACACTAAGTTGCACAGAATGGTTATTCTTGCATTTATATTTTTATTTCATAAATAGCACTGTAGTTTCAACATGTGGTAGAACAATGAATATTTTTTATACAAAAGAGAAAGTGGATAAGCATAAAATCTATTCTGTTTATCATATCACTAAAAAGTACTTACAGCAAATAAAAACAATATTAAAAGTAGCATAATGAGAAATTTGAGCAGATCACAAATAAAGAGGTATCACAACAAAACCATTTTAGCTTTGTCATAAGCAAAAGTGTTCCTCGCAGTTGTTCTTTTTATATGGTTACCAACTAACACTTGATATAGAATTGCAACTGACCACGGAGTCAGAAAGGGAATTTTATTTTAAGATTGCTTAAGAGGCTTTTCAGGATTTTAACTCTACTTTTGTTAATGATGAAGGATAAAATCATAAAATCATTCCCTCTTAGTCTAAAATTAGTGAAAGGGTTCAGACAACTAGAAATGGAAATGATAACATGTATAGATTCTGGGGAGCCATTTACATAATTAATAGCATGAAAATAATTTTACAAAAGTTTACACTTACGTTAAATATTCTATGTCAGGTCATACTTTTTCTTTGCTTCTTGTATTTATCCCCATATTAATTGTTCATTTTCACTTGACTTTGAATTGTACAGTATATGTTAGTGTCTGCTACTACATAAAATTCTACATTTTATCTTCATCTGTTTGTTATTTTATCATAAAGTTGCCTTTTTTGACTTTCCTATCTAAATCCCCAGTTGAAGTTTCAGTTTCATTGAAATCTATCATTAAAATGACCAAAAATTTATAATCCTAATCGCTGCCTACTTTGTACAAAGCTATTTTTAATGAAAGGCTTTCACAGAAATTCAAGGATACAATTTTGAGCATTTTTCAGTGGACCTTCGCATGTGACTATGTATGGTGCTGTGCTACACAAAACCAGTTTTTCTTTTAAAGCTTTAAACATTTACACATACTCTTATTATGCAACCCTATCAGCCTTGTTGTATTAGACAGACAGATTTAACAGGATTCCAAAACAACATAAAACACACCTTTTTCTGTTTTGATGACATCTCATTCTCTTTACTATCAGATCCACTAGTTAGAAGGTCAGCTCCACTAGTATTAAATACCTTGTCAATCTGTTTAAGTTCAGAGAAGCAAAACTTAGTTATTTGAAATGTTGTCATTTAAGATAACATAAATATCAACTAAGCAATTTTAAAATTCAAATTTCTATATGTAAGTAACTCACTAAAATATTGCCACTTACCTGATTACTTGTACTACTAGATCTTGCCTCTTCAGATACACTCATTTGGTTAGCTATATCCAAAGATCTATATGGTACAGAGTATATGGATTACAAAAAGATAACTTTACAGTCACATCCACCACACTGATTCAGCAATGCAGATTATTCTTCTGCATTTAAACAATAAGAAAAACCCTGCAATATGAGAGTACTGCCATTTTTATAGAATGCCTGTCGGAAACTGGAAAATGTTCATATTCTAAATTGTAGTTTCCTAACAATCATTTCACATGGTCTTAGTTCTTCCTTTTAAACAGGGTGACACAGACTTGGGTAGCCCAAGTTAGTTTGACTCAGAAAAGTCACCTCATATCAGACCCCATAAAATTGCTCTACACGTCTTCAAATATCACTGCCTTCTAAAAGGCTGAAACGTTCATTTTATTCCATATGGTTTATGTTCTCGGCAACTACAGAAAAGCAAGTTAGCATATAGAAGCAAGACATAAATTGTACTAGTGGAGCTCAGTATAACTTTTACATTTAATGAATTATTTTAAAATCAGTGAGTCAAAATAATAAACTGTGACTGAACTGTATAAAGGTAAAAGATTTTACTCTATAAAACCATTGACATCACAATATAATCATCATCCTAGGACTAATAAATATTTGCTGACAACTGTGCTTATTTGAGGTAATTCTCAAGTAATGAAGTAAGAATTACCTAGATTTTTTGTTGCTACGGGTAGAGCTTTTGCACATTTGCTAAAAAATTAATTAAAATTTTATCTCTGCTCACTTGCTCCTTCTCTAATACACAAGTAAATAAACACTTACTTCTGCTGCTCTTGCATGACATGAAGTTGCTCAAGTTTTGTTTTATGCTCTGCCTCCAATCTATTAAGCATATCTTTTATAACACAAATAAAAGAATTGAACTGTAAAAGAAATATACAAGTTTGGATTTCGCAGTGATGGAATTCAGACATGTATAACTTAAAAGGTAGCGTCTCATAAAACTCACAATACACAATGTCAGATAAACTGCAGATTTTTAAATCATATATAAACTACCTAACTACAAGCAGAGTGTATACTGAAATAGTGAAAAATATATATTACCAAAAAAACCAAAAAACCACACCACCAAAATGTGGGGCAACCTGGACAAAATAACTATAGATTAATATCACCAGATGAAAAAAACAAAACCAAAACCAAACCCAAACCCTCCACAAATGCACTTTTACATTATCTGCAACATTTACAAAAGAGAGCACAGGAAGAAACGTTAGGATTGTACTTTAGCTTTTAATGTGAATTGTAATTATGTTAGCAGCTAACTACTTTTGCAGGATATTTGGAAGGTGATAGTATTAATTTGGAAACTTTACACTTGGTCAGTTAAATCCACTAAAAAATAACAAGTTTTAAAAATGCAAATACAGTAATACTGGAAGGTTTCTTGGTTTTGTTTGTTTGCCTTTACAACAGACAAAGACATACAGTAACATATGATTTTTTCCCTGACAACTGCTTAGATCTATTCTCTGCCAATTTATCAAGTAAAAGGATGCAACATAGTCATGTTCCTACCTGATTGAGATTAAGATTGTTCTCAATACTAAGAGGAATCAGATGGGGCAATACTTTTCCTGCAAGTTGTTCTTTGGTGATTCCCAACTTCTTATGAGTAAATGTACATTTGTAAATACCTGATACAGAACATCAAAAATTAAAAAAAAATAAAGTTTAGTAAACAATGTGAATGAAGTGTCACTCTCTACGCTTATAAATCATCTGAACAGACATTGTCTCTGTGAGCAAGGAGGGACAAACAGAATCATAAAAGCTAAATACTCATGCATAACACAAACATATAGCAAGAGGCTTTGCGAAAGTTCAGAACAAGAGGAGGTCCAAAGAAATACTTTGCAGCTATGAAACCTGACCTTAGGCAATGTATTGTCCTGGTCAGTTATCTGAGAACGTGCATCTTTGAACAGATCACAAACAAACTGATTTACCACAAACTGGCAAATGGTCACTGAGAAATTAAGCTGTGTTAAGTAACGATGCGTTCTCTCCCAGCATATGGAGGTGTCTAAGAGTAACTATCATACTGCTCCCTGATTGCATTTTAAAAGATTCTTACCCAAATGTTTGGGGCTGTGTTACACAAATGATCAGAAATCATGCACAGTCTTTTATCTGTTCTAAAATCACTGAAAAAAGAAGACTGGCAGGCACAAGGGATCTCGTGTCAAGCCTACAAGTTGTATAGTGTTTCTGACAGGAGTTTTTCTCTGCTTAGATATTCTACCTGTGGTGGCAAGCACTGAACATATTAGCATAAAAGCAGCAGCAGCAGCTTTTCTTCCTTTGTACAGTTAGTATTCAACCAGAGCCATCAGCTGGCCACAGAAGACACCATACATGAAGGAAGGTGTTATGATTCCAGAAAAAAGGAGAGCCCAACTACATAAAATTGATTTCAGCCTGTCATTTCCAAACTATGGTTCACTTATCCACTGTATCCAATTAGAATTCAGGAGTATTACAATTAAAGTCAAAGATACTCTGGCCCTCATTTTCAGCCAGCAAATAGAAGTCAAAGCTGCAAGGATTAACAGAAACAGGCAGCTTTAAGTTAGTACTGATAGATGCCCTCTTGTTCATTTAGAGGAAATCAAAATAATGCTACCATCACATATTACTACAGTGTTTAACAAAGGCTGCTGCTGGTAGAGCTCAGCTTGTTACAAATTGTCTTCTGTCTACTACTTTGTCATCAGTAAGAGAAATAGTCAGTGCCTTCTGGACTTGGCCACGCAGTCACATCTCTTTCTCGGCAGTGATCTCGGTCATCTGGTCACCTTCAAGTTGTTAAAATCACAGATCCTGAGTTAGGCAAACACCAGAGTGGCACTAGGAAAGCACAACTGGGAGTGAGGCCTTCCGTTCCAGAATTAACAAGCCATCAGGTTTTGTCAGCTATTTTGTGAAACCTCACCCAGACAATGCTCCATTTCAGTGCAAGGGCAACCACGTTTGCTTAAATGTCCAACAAAATGAGTCTAACAAAACCTGCTGTGAAGAGCAGTAGAATACTAGATAATCATTTATAGCATCTGGCATACAAGAGTGGTAAGAGAAGACAACAGTAATATCTTAAAAGCTCCAGCAGCATCTGAGAGAACACAGATCATGCACTCTTCCGAGAAAAACAGCCTCTCTGGCTGTGGGGACCACGCAGCCCATGAAAGCACCACAGCCCAAAAACTGCGATGAGAACTCAGAACTGCATTGGGCCTTGAAGGCTACAAATACATGCACTCATGTTCAGAAGTAACAGCAATACATAACGTACGTGAACAGGGACAAACTGGAGCACCAGAAACTGGAACTTTTTAATGGCCGTTGTAGCAACACACTATGTAAAGATTATCAATGATAATACAGAAAGCTCTCAGATTTACAATGTCGAAGTACAAAAGAGGAGAAAGTTGAAAATATTTATTACCTAAAATTCCCATTAGCACTGCAGGTTCCTTGGATGGAATTTGTTGTAGGAAAGGTAAAATATCATCAAGCACAAACCATTTATCCAAGTACTCCAAAATCTTGCCTAAGCACACTAGTGAGTTTACCCGGACCTGTGAATTACAACAAGAATTAAACAAACTCTTTACTATCTTTTTGCTGATGTAAAAAAACCCATACAAAACTCACGCTTAGGAGAAAACAAGTGCTGCTGAAAACTACGATGTTCATATCTGAAAATTCAAGACAAGTTATAATAAAAAACCCTCTGGTGTCATGAAAGGAAAGCATACGTATTTATGCACTGTTCACAAAATCTTGGCTTTTCTGCAGGACAAACACTGTTATTCTGGAACACACTTCAACAATTTTTACAGTATTGTTAAGAACAATAAGTTGCTAAAACTTAAAAAATTGTTAGAGTAAAAAAAATGAATGGTGGGTTTGTATTTGTAAAAAGTAAAAAAAAAATCTCAAAAGGAAATTAAAGCACACTGATGGGTTTTTCTTTAAAGACACAACAGCACAAAAGCCAAAGTAATTAAAGGTAACAACATTTTCTGAGGACTGAGAAAGATAAAATTATTAGAATACTTACAGCAAGAGAAGAAGTTTGCAAACATGCATTTTTAATTCTTGGAATTAATGAATTTTTCATTGATGGGTAATCTATTAAATTGGCAAATGTGGGAATTATGTTTAGGCAAAGCTCCTATAAAAAAAAATGCATGTAAGTTTAAAATAAACATGCACGTTTATAAAATTAGTACTAATATTACTCAAGCTCAAAATTAGTTTAGAATGTCTTCTTAAGCTTTCCTTTTAAGGAAATATCATGTTCAACTAAGCTGACCTTAATCTATAGAAGTTACTCAAAAATAGCTGGAATAATAAAGCATCATGATATGCAGAGAGAACCCTGGAAAACGGATTTCAAAAAGAGTATTCATGAATTCATAATAAAATATTTGGATAGCAAGAATATCTTGAATTTTCACAAGACATCTTTATATAAAAACCAACTTCTATTACATCAAACTGTAACAGTTTCCTACAGAAGTCAAGCAAACCCAAATGAGTACTATCAACAACACTGCAGCAGCACAATGATAGGCTGAAAGCTAAAAGAGCATATCAAGATTAAACATACATAAGCAACAGAGAAATAAAAATACCCAATTTCAGCCCCATCTCAAAAAATAAGAGACAGCAATATTAGGTATAGGTTGCAAGTAAATACCGGAGTAACCAAACTACTGATGCAGAAAAACCTCAAGGCAGCTATTTAGAAACAAAAACTTTTCTCTGTAATACTGCAAAGACTTTCCAAGGGTGAAAGTCACATCTATTTATCCAAATCCTTCTTTAAGAAATATTTTGTATATCTCCCCCCTCCCACTCTTGAATGCCTTTGGCTAACTGGAAGTTAATTCCAGTGGAAGAAAGATTTCAAAAAAAAAGAACCTTAGAAAGGCAGATAAAGAGGAAAATTAAAGTATGCGTACATAAAAATGTCACCAGAAGGTATATTTATATGATTTTACAGCATATCAAGTCTTCGGACGTAACTGCAAGCACACATGTTCCTACCAGTGGGACCTCAGAATAAGCCACCTCTCACCTGGCTGATAAGAGCACACATGCCTGCATTGTTTCTGCAGCACAGGCAATGCTTCATAAATGCACATCCTACTTTTTGCTATGGTGGCGAGTCAGAATTTAGGATAAGAGCATTAGAAAAACAATCAAATGGTTTCTCCCAGGAAAATACAGGAACTAAATTTTATTTTACTGAAACAAATTTTCTTCAATATAACATTCATCTCAACATTTAGGAATATTACACAGCTTTATCTTTTTTTCCAAGTAAACAAACACAGGGTTATACAAAAAGTTGGCACATCAGCTTAAAGAAAACATAAAAAATAATTTTTTTTTAAATAAAGGCTGCAATTACTATACCTGGATCTGAATTGAAGGTGCTTCCAAAGCTCTATAAACCATTGGTAGAACACTGTTCTTTATTTCATCTGGTGGAGTTTTGGTTAGAAGCAAGTCCATTTTTTGGAGGAAGATCAACAATATCTATTAGAAGAAGGACAATTCAGAAGCCAAAAGTTTTACCTCCAGAAATACACACTTAAAATTAAAGTGTGTTCTATCATATCATAAAAACTTCAGAAGTTTTCTTGGAACTCAGTAAATGTGATCACTTACCATGTTGCTTGCCTGAAGGCATGGAAGACAAAAAACACTTTGACATATTATTGCATTTTAAAAACAGTGAATACAAATAAAACAAAATAATGGGTGTTTTAGACTAATGCTTCTGAAATAAGAAATCATAATGGCAAAGGAGGGAGGTCTTGTTTCTATTTACAACATGGTCTTCTGTTAAAATCCACCCACAAAAAATCTCTATACACACATCAGTATTGAAAAAGCTAACCTTTTAAAACTATGGCTCAAATGCCACCCCTAAAGCATTTGATCACAATTCCACATATAAAAGCTTCACTCCATCTGCATCTAGAATCAAAATAGGGACACAATGAAAATAATATTACAGCTACTACAGGGACACAAAATAGCTTTGTTCTATTAATATTTCACGTATCATAAGATGAAAAATCCCAAACAAAAAACCCCATCACATTAACCTAAAAAGCAACACTAGAATAGCACATTTACATAGTGAGATTCACCTTGCTTAGGCTTAGCCATCTAAAACTTAGCTGCTATTCTAAATTGCCCATCCTGGTTCAGTCTCCAATACAGAGAGCTACATAACTCATAAGACTCATGTCTTGTCTCAGACAGGTGAGACAACTCGCTACAGGTGACCTTATCCACTGATATGTGAACTCCTTTTAGAAAACAGGTTAGACTAGATGGATAAATAGTGGTAAATGTATCACATTAATAATAAAAAGTCAAGTCTTTCATAGGAGGAAAATATTTCAATGTTTAAGTCTAAAATTATGTATCAATCAGTACTTGTGTGCCAAATAAAACAGAAGCCTCAGGGTAGAAATACAAGTGTACCAAGACCACAGGTTTCCCCTTTCATTTGCTTCCTTTACAGAGAAGAAAAAGAAATTATTTTAAACTGCACCTAGTGTCTACTTTCTTATGGCATATTTACACTTACCTAAACTGTAAACACACACACAGAGAAACTCACTCACTCATTCATTCATTCCATGAACACTGATTCCGATGCAATATACTCAAATTTGGGAGAATTACGGTGAGATGGACCAGATCAGTTTAAAACTTAGATTTTATAGTTACTCTTGGATAAAGAATTTTTAATTGTCCTAAAGTTAGCTTTTTGAAACATCCATGTGCTCGTAACATTTTTCTCTTGTCTGGCAACCATGTAATACTGTGGCATGACAGTTTCTATGTTAGCTAAATATATATTTTTGGAGAAGGATCATTTGATTGTTTTTGCAAATTTGAAAAGAATATGAATGAAATCTGCTATTTAAGAACTAGAAAAGCTTCTTTAAAATAAGAACCAGATATTTGAACATATAACGTACTGCTTTTAAGTTAAACACTGTACTATATAGTCATTTAGATTTCACAGAGGCAGTTCAGCTGTTTTCCACTGGCTGTCAAAGCTTTTAAACTAAGATAACATAAAAGCTGAATTGGTTTTGAATCTCTCTCTCTACCTGTCTTTAACTTGAATGTAGTTCATGCTGTTCCAATGAACCCCTTTTATTTTTAACTTTCTAACATCATATCTGATACTTTTTTATCTATTTAAGCAGACAATAGGATGTCATAGTCATAGATTCAAACACACCAGTTAATAAACAAGTAGCAGCAGTTGCACTCAACAATAATGCTAAAGATGTGCTTCGTTCATTAATACAGAGCCCAGTACTTGTCACGGTACACTTTGGTGTACTGAATTAGAATATGAATTTGCAGTACTTCATTGCTAACTCTCTGTGGATTCCCCTAGATATAACTTAAGGGTTTGTCTACACTGGGAAGTCATGTCAGAGTAAGGATGGTAATTTACAGTACACTACTTACTCCATGTTAACTCCAACAGCACAAGAAGAATGAGTAGTTTCACTAAATATTCCATGTTGATATTATAAATTCCCTCATACAAAGACATAATGAACATTGGATAACAATTTCTTCATACTAAATTACAGGAGCCTCCCTATGAAACATTCACTTCCTAACTTAAGTACCCTACAAAAGCCAAGTAACAGGCCTCAAACAAATCTAAAACATCTTGAGAGTGCTACTGAAGAAATACTGACACCTTCCCTGTCTGCACCTCTCCATGAGTTAGAAACACAAAGGAACTGGACATTTTTGTCTTGCACAAAGACAGCCAGACCTGGAATTCTGTCCTCTGGCATTCTGGACCTTTATATTTTTTTTTCCTCAATTCCTGGTATATTAACTTTGAAAACTTGTCCCAGATTGCTTAAACAAACTTTCCCATATGAAAAAGACCATAGAAATACTAGTGGAATAAGCCATCTAGTACTTAGTGTGCATTAAAAATGTCAGCATCAGAATTTAATATACAGTATCTAGAAAGCTACAGAAAAACTTCACAAAGCTCACTTTTTGTGAGCTGACCTGACATTTTTGTTTTCCTTCCCTCATTTCTCAAGAAATCAAACAGCTTTTGTGCCCACTATGCTCCAGATATAACTTTGAAACAAACTTTTTGCAGTGAGGATTGTCTCACAAATCTGATGTTAATGGTAGCAAAAGACAATGTTACCTTTTAGGGCGAAATAGCACAAATAAGATGTTCAGTGGCTTTTGGTTGGTTAGATGTTTAATTTTTTCAAGAAAACAACGAAGCTAACAGAAAGCCCCAGTGATCCAAAAGTAAAGAACATTTCTGCGGTATTCTCAGTTATACAATTGTCCCCTTTCTTCCCTTCCCAGTATAACGAGAGTTCTCTGATCTGGTTTTCTGAAACCCAAAAATAAAAGGTCTACTTGTTCATTCCTATGTCTATCCTGCCCCTTAAGTGCTCTGCAGAGAAATAGCATCCAGCAATAAAACGAGGTGAGGTAGAAGGAATGCGTAGCTGCCTTTTATCTATGGAGGCACAATGCCTAACCTGGTGACAGAATACTCAGGAATCATCATGCACATGGTGTTGACTAAAGGATGCAAATGTTTTGCTCCTCTACAGTAATGCTGTCTTACTACTTTTATGTATGTAAACAATATCAAATAAACACTATTTTATTATCATCAAGAAACAGCACTTCTGAGAGTGTCAAAGTTACAGCTTTTCCACCTCATGATCCCAGTGTCAGCAATCTGGATACAAGAAAAAAAAAATAATTGGTTCAGCTACTAGTAGAATATGTGTGAATATTGTCCTGTACAACCCTGTTCAGATGGGCTAGGTAAGTGATAAAACGCTTACAAATATACCTTCTACAACCAACCCAAGATAAGAATTGAGTGGTAAATTAAACGTTTCCTTTTTTTGCTAATCTAATCTCATCTATAAATGCAAATATACCCTCAGAAAACCCATCTAAAAAAAGCACGGGTAGAGGCTTTGTGAATTTCCTGGAAAAAAAAATTGTATGGATCAAGACTGACTGCTTGGATAACTACAGAGCAGGTTGGACAATCTGTGTGAAGCTGGAAGGGGAAATAAAAAAATTAGACATTTTTCAGGGAAAAAAGATACTGAAGAGAAAAAGTGTAATCTGAAAAATATTAGCATACCTGGATTGGTTCTTGCTGCTTGAAAACAGGACCAAGATCAGGCAGAATAAGCCTGATATATTCTTCTTTGGTGCATTCCTCAGCGATGAGGAGAACATTAGGCAAGACAAAGGGTACCATATCGGGATTCACAAATTCAGAAGTCAAGCAAGGCAAAATTCGCTGAATTATAACACGCTAAAAGAAAAAAAAAAAAAACAAGCACGCATGACATCGCACTGCACTGCAGTAAGATACCACTGTGCCAGCTCAACAGCTACTGTATTAACCTGATATTTACAAAAAAGCAGATAGACAATTTTCAAGTTTGAACTCTTATCTTCACCATATACTCTAGGTAATTTAAACTGTGCTACTTTGCTCACTTTTCCCTGTTTTCACTCCAAACATAACTGGAGACTATAACAACTGTGAAGGTCAACAAAAAGCAATTAACTGTACAGAAAATACGGCTTCTAGTCACATATCTGAATTACAAAAACCTTATTCTATACACTTTCTTTAAAAAATACCCTTAAAAAAGATGCTACCACTCCCAAAAAGTCATCAGTTTTTCAGTACAACATCACTTACTGACACAATCCTACTACACCTCCCTGTAAAACTCCAAGTGCATTCCCTAAATGGGATTCTGCTGAAAAAACAGGTATTTACACTGTACTGTAGAGCTAGACATCCTTAAATGCTTTTAAAGTCAATAAAGAGAAATACACAGTTCAAGGGCACAGTCCCTTTCCTCATAAAATATACTTTCAAGATAGAAAAAAAAAAATGAATTCCCTGAAGATGATTAGGTCAGTCAATGGCTGTCTAAATTTAGATGAAATACATCTCATCTATTTCCGAATTCAAAGCATCAACGATTTCTGATCAAAGTAAAAAATTACTAAATTAAAATGAACATTAAACATGAAGTCTGAATTCTGCACTGTGTAGTTCAAAATAGAATTCAAAATAAAGACGTTTAATGCAATGGTTGAGAAGCTCAGCTATTTTATTATGTTTTAAATTAATATTATTTTTCTATCACATATGTATTATGCCTTATTTAAATTAAAGGATACGACAAAAGGAAAGGAAGTCAGTCTAGACATAGAGTCTAACACTACACAGGTGAAATCTGTAATGACAGGCATTTGCCTTTGAGATTTTTGGGCACTGCTAGCACAAGAAAGCACTCTGTTGAGTGATGGAAGCTTTGCATTATTCAACATTTTAAAGTACTGCCTTGCTACGAAAAAGCTTAAAGCAATCTTATTGGGAGAAAAGGTGGTGAGATGACTTCAAAGAGCTACGATAGCATCTGGAAACAAAGAGAAAGACTTGTAAGTGGAGAGAAAACAACTCCCTTTCAAAGTGGGATGAACTACAAGAGGACATGCAAATGATGGTTCCTTACACATCCTGATAGCACAATTTGACATCTTGCATTTAAAGAATTATTGGTAGCTGAGGAATATTTCCACCGCAATTATTTTCTAATCTTCCCTTCTTTCCTACTACTCTGACGATCTCACAGTAGTCTGTTATGGTACAATGCTACACAAAGTCCAGTGTTCCCAGATTCAGAATGCTAACAGGTATTCACATATTTTAAAATGCACTATTTCAAGACATCGTACAGACATACCTTAGGTAGTTTCGGCAGAACCTTTGGTAGTCCTTTAAAAAACTGTGATTTCTGAAGGTTATCCCTTTGAAATAATGAATCAAAATACTGAAGCGTCATTGCTCCTACATCATCGAAGAATGGTATCTAAAAATAAGATTAAAAGCTTGTGACCTGGAGGGAGATAGCACTGACACTGTTACAAAGATTCCATAATATAGATATCTATTTACCTTCTCAATGCCCTATAGCAAACCTTTACAATGATGTACCTGCGACTAACAATTAGAAAAGTACATTTTTACATACTAAGTAGCATAATATTCACGGCTAAACTTTGATTATGAAGATGGAATTTTCCTAGCATTTTAAAGAAATCCATGCACGTTATAGGCATCTAAGTTAACTCATTGTATACGAAATAACGTTTTGTCTACAAAAAAAAATGAATTAAAAGTAAAAATCTTGAATAGAAGTTCTCCTAGGAATAATTATGCTATTTACTATTACAAAAAGGCATTACCTGCTAGGCCATCCAGATCTGGCTACCACCCCTGGGAACTTGCAACAAGCATTTATATGCAATACGTGTGTAATTATATAAATTTCTCTCCAATATTCAGATCCACTTGTAAATCCTGTCCACTATGATTTCTCACATGATCTCCCATGTTTGCATTACTTCAGCAAAGAGGGCACAGGCCTTCTTAAGTTTTGTGTAACTATATATATACATAGACCAGGCTTATAAAAACAGCACCAAAAAAATACCAGGGGCTTTCACCTATAGCCATGGTATGTGACACTAATACTGGTAAAGCTGCTTCATCATTAATGAAAGACTGATAGAAACACATAATTATAACAAGATTGTTTATAGAAAAATCCATCCCCAAATATTCAGCTTTGAGTTAGCAGATGAACAAAAAGAGTAGAAGAGTGCCTACACAAGATCTACACAGACTGGAATGAAAAGTTCTGCATTTGAAAACTTGCAGGGGTAAGATTCCTCCATCCTGCTAGCTCTCAGTTTTAGGGAGGGATCTATCAAACCTCACAGGCCCACAACAGTTAAAGACAAAGCATGGTCTTTCAGATTATTTAGAAACTTGTTTTCAGTTGAAAAATTTGTGCAAAAAGGATATAAAAGCATTTTTAAAAGCTCTGCTGTAGGGCAGAAAGAGAAGCTGATAAGAGTAGAGCAATAAAGAAGAAAAGAATCAGAAAAGCAGATTGGAGTAGGGTAATACAGAAGAAAAGAAACTATCAGCAGAGAATTGAAGCTAGTCTGCACTCCAGTTCTGTCTTCTAGATCACACACAAAAATGCATGTGATCATGGAATTCTACATAGGTTAACACAAACTAGTTAAAACTAGTACGGTAAACCTGCCCATGTCAAGCTTCGTTTTAGTTCATGCCATGCTGGCCATAACAAACCACTTTTAGAACTAAAGCTCTAATAACTCTACCATACTATTCAGTCTGCAGTGCAGATATGGTAAAAAAGACTTAACATCTTTATAAAACTATGCTGCTTAATACGACCATTTACAGATTAATTTGCTGCAGTCCTTGAGACAAGTGAGTTGATACCTGAGTAATATTTGACAATTTCCTCACTTCCCATCTTTCAGCATATACGTTGGCAGAACCATTACCTGTTTCTCCCTCCCTTCTTCACTCACTATTTCTTCCAACTGTTAAGACACTTATTTCTCTCTCTCCATACCATCTTTTTATATGACAGGAAAAGAAGAAAATTGTTTAGCTAAGCAAATCTATAGGCAGGAACCTGAAAGGCTATCAGATATGGGAAGACAGGGTGTAAGACAAAGGAAGAAGCATGCTTTTAAGTTCTACTTTCACATAGGAAAGTGGAGGAAGAGTTTGTCAAATTAAAACTTAAGTTATCTTACTTGCAATTAATTTTTGCTTTATTATGGCAAGTAAGCTCCAACTGTATTTTAAGCTATTTGTCTGCCTTTTTATGAATACACTGAAAATCATAAGACAAAAGTCAATCCTTACATTTATTGCCCTTTATCATTTTATGGCTTTAAAATCCTTCCAATACAGTTTTAAAGACTGAACTGTATAAACACACAGCACAGAAAATGCTTCCAAATTAATTGGAAAGCTATAAAATAGTGTTGTGCTGAATTATTATTCTAAATTCTGTCTTAGCACCCACTTCTTCCGTGCTAAGAGAGGTCAGCATAAGGACAACTTTCGGCATCAACTAACATCATTATTTCCAAAACAGTCTAAAAATATTTCATATTTCAACAAAAATGATTAACAGGAAAACACTTTAAAATAACTCCGTTGTTTCTACAAATCAAATATTATATTCCCTCTTTCCTATGAGTACTGTATTTTCCATGAACTGACCTTAGTCATTTGATCTGCGTCTGGTCTGACTGCTGGAGCTACATTTAAGAGTAGCTTTACATGTTCACGCACCTCCTCTGGTATATTCTGAAGAGTACTGGAACTTAAACGGCTCAGCTGTTTAAGTAATTTAAGCACATACACCATGAAGTCAGAAAATCCTGCATATAAATATTTCCAATATACAATAGGACTTTACATCCCTCCCTTCTCCCCTTTTATAACCCATTTGCTTCTGATCCCTCATAGTCTTCTCTCTCTCTCCCAACAGTCCACCTGTCAGGTCACATTCCCCGATTTCCAGCCTCTCATTTTGTTCAGGTTATCAGACAACACAAACTCAGCATTTTTAAACAGGTACATGTTAGTATCTGAGGTGTTGTCTACACACATTAAAATACAGTACACACAACTAAGGCAATGGGCACCCGAAGAAGTTACAACAAAGGAAACTTGCATATGAATGTACATTATGTCAGCTGACCCAGGTCACTGTCTTCTGCTAATATTCTGTTAATATTCATTGTCCACAAAGCACGTGAAATAGCTAAGTGGATACCAATTGCAATGTCAAGTGATCAAATCACTCTAAACTCAGCCATCTTCAGCTTTCCTACATAAGTCATTCACTGCCTTGGGTTTCACACTGTTCACCCCAACACGTATTTATTCCACAAGACCAGCATTCAACAGGTTTACAGAGAAACCAGGTGAAAAATGAAATTTGTAATTTATAAAGCTGGTATATGTAACCTTCTCTACACCTATTTTTATTTCCCATATTTTGCTAGGATTCTTCTTTTTGTTATAAAGACAGCATGCAAGGTAAGACACCATTATCAGATTATGTTTTCAAATATGAAAATCAATGAATAATAGTCACAAGTAGAACAAATACCTGATCCAGCTGTCTGCTAAAGCTTTTGTAAATATCCTGCTTGTTGACCTCAAAAATCGGTTTCCCTTTATTAAAGACTGCATACATAACAGCTCCTAGAGAGTACATATCACTGGCTGTCTCACAGCTCACAGAGAGAATATATTCTGGTGCCAGGTATTCAGGATTTGGAAGACACAAGGATGGCAAGTTCGGATCCCATTCCTTACAAGGGAACTTTGGCTACAAGTAAAAGAAAGTACGTTTATTAGGGATTTTTAAAGAACATTTTATATAAGAAAATTGAGCAGCAAAAATAATTAATCCACTCAAATTCAACTATGAATGAAACAGAAACAGAGTACAGAAAAACTGTTAAGAATCTGTGTTTGAAACTTGCAGTGATTAGCTGATGCAGCTAAGTCTGAATATTAGAACTGGGAAGTGTAACGTAAAATTAAAGCACTCCTGTAAGGGGGAAACATGGGCTATGATGGGAATTCATTTTAGGAGGTAGCGACCAGACACTGAGTGGATGCAACAGACTAAATTATGTAGCTTTGCGTGTCATCCAACATGCAGGTGAGCAGAAGTGGCACAGGCTTCAGCCTCTGTCTGAAACCATCACTAGTCTATTTTGACTCCACTGAATCAACTCAGGCTCCTCTGTGATGACCGAAGGCATCACTTCAGTCCAGACCTGTTCAAAATTCCTGCCAACAAAATATAGAGGTGAATGATTCTGTACTGAAATGCATGGTCATGAAACTGGTTTCAGGCAAAGATCTGAATTTGAAATTTAATTATGATAAATATAAAGATGTATTACCTCCTGTTCAGATGGATTTGTTGACTGGATACAAAAATCGAAGCCCATAATTTTCCATGCTCCACTCTTATTCAAAATTATATTTTCAGGAGTAATATTGCCATGGACCATCTTCACACTGCTATGCAAAAATGACAAGCCTTCAGAAACCTGTTAATAGAAGATTATTATTGCAAGTTAAATATTTCCCCAAATATCCTGTAAGACATTTACAAAAATTCTGTTCCTGTGGTCACAGTTAAATTGGTAAGTTAACTAAGAAACAAGTTTTCAGCACTATCTATGCTATGTCTTAAAAATTATGTATGGACAAAATTAAAGACAGATGGACAATCAGCAGATGAGATTACTAATGTCAATTAAATTAATTATCACAGCATAAGACAAAAATGCTTTCCAAAATTGATCAACATATTCACCAAATAAAACCTGGGAGGTACTGTTCATCCACAGAAGGTAAAGAAAAGATTCACACATGGGACAGACAGCTGTAGCACAGACATTTATATGGCAAATAAAAATTCATTCAATTTCTTATTTTCCATGTCAGAATAAGCAAAAACAGTAGCAACTCAGAATCTCCAGTGTTCACTCTCTCCTATAGTGCTTAGAGCACTATCATTTCTCACTTCCCAATTATTTGATTTACTATAGGCAGACAAAACTTTGGCAGTTTATAAACTTCATAGAACAAGCATTAATACTAAAAGCACTCAAAAATTATAAGGAGAACCTGTGTCATACCTGAAGCAAACCATATTTGGTCTCCACATCATAAAGTTTGTATTCTTTAATGTCAGATGGTAAAGGAGAAGGTAGGTTGTCCCAGCTGCCAAGAACATTAGCTAAACTTGCACAGACTGGTTCTGTACAAAATGCCAAACAATCTCTATAGAGGAAATACATATAAACATTGTTTGTAAATAAACATAATCAATCTCTTGACTGCAAATAAAGAACCATATAGACACCATATTATACATTACCAGAGCACTTGCTGTTACCGAAAAACATGTTATAGTTCAGGTTTTGAATCATTATAGGTAATACTATACTACAGAGAAATATACAAATATCTGAAGTAACCAAAAAACATACAAATATAGAAATCAGCAAATGAATAGAAAATAAGAGGTGCAAAGACAAATATGCTTGTTGTGTGAACTGCAGTTTGCATATGAAGTGACTGTTTCCTAAATTATTTTATCTATTGTTTTCTTTACGAAAAACTACAGGTCTTGTTTATGCATTTTTGTGTTAACAGTGTTTGAAAAGCACAGATGAAACAAACTTCTGCACATAAAGTGTGGAAATTACTCACTGTAACACTGTGCTTCAAAATTTCAAATTTCCAAGTCCTGAAACAATGTACATCTCAGTTTCACAAACTTGACGTAATATAGTTATTCTTTATATCTACATTCTTCATAGTCATCTGCGTAGCGCTGGAGGCCCTGGACAGTCATTGCACCTCACTTCTTGATTGTTTTAAAGTTTTTTTGGAGAAAGCATTACATGACTGGTAGCACACATTTGGTTTGAGGATTAATACTTCATGAGAACACTAAATACTGCATCATTATGAACACAGAAAACTGAGACTGAGTAACAGTCATAAAGATACATTTTTGAATAATAAAGTTACAGGCAAGAAGACAGAAGCCTAACTTTGTGTTCATAGCTTAAAAATATCACAGAAGACACAATGTCTCACCATGAATCTACCGCACGGTTTTCATGTATCTCAACAATTAACATGCTTGCTCTCTGCAGTAAAATATTACTCATCCAGATTTTAGTTCTACTTCAGTTTTATCACAGATTCACAGAATGTTAGGGATTGGAAGGGACCTCAAAAGATCATCTAGTCCAGTCCCCCTGCCGGAGCAGGAACAACTACATGAGGTTACACAGGAAGGCGTCCAGGCGGGTTTTGAATGTCTCCAGACAAGAAGACTCCATAACCTCCCTGGGCAGCCTGTTCCAGGCTCTGGCACCCTCACTGAGAAGAAGTTTCTTCTCATATTTAAGTGGAACCTCTTGTGTTCCAGCTTGAACCCATTACCCCTTGTCTTACTGTTGGTTGTCACCAAGAAGAGCCTGGCTCCATCCTCATGACACTCACCCTTTACATATTTATAAACATTAATGGGGTCACCCCTCAGTCTCCTCTTCTCCAAGCTAAAGAGACCCAGCTCCCTCAGCCTTTCCTCATAAGGCAGATGCTCCACTCCCTTCATCATCTTTGTGGCCCTGCACTGGACTCTCTCCAGCAGTTCCCTGTCCTTCTGGAACTGAGGGGCCCAGAACTGGACACAATATTCCAGATGACGTCTCACCAGGGCAGAGTAGAGGGGAAAGAGAACCTCTCTCGACCTACTAACCACCCCGCTTCTAATACACCCCAGGATGCCATTGGCCTTCCTGGCCACAAGGGCACAGTGCTGGCTCATGGTCATCCTGCTGTCCACCAGGACCCCCAGGTCCCTTTCCCCTACACTGCTCTCTAATAGGTCATTCCCCAACCTATACTGGAACCTGGGGTTGTTCCTGCCCAGATGCAAGACTCTACACTTGCCCTTGTTATATTTCATTAATTTTTTCCCCGCCCAACTCTCCAGCCTGTCCAGATCTCGCTGGATGGCAGCACAGCTTTCTAGCGTGTCAGCCACTCCTCCCAGTTTGGTGTCATCAGCAAACTTGCTGATAGTACACTCAATTCCCTCATCCAAGTCGTTGATGAATATATTGAACAATACTGGTCCCAGTACTGACCCTTGAGGCACTCCACCAGATACAGGCCTCCAACTAGACTCCGCCCCATCGACCACGACTCTCTGGCTTCTTTCCTTCAGCCAGTTGGCGGTCCACCTCACTACCCGATCGTCCAGTCCACACTTCCTCAGTTTAGCTGTGAGGATGCTGTGGGAGACGGTGTCAAATGCTTTGCTGAAGTCAAGGTAGACCACTTCCACTGCTCTGCCATCGCCAATCCACCTTGTTACGTCTTCATAAAAGGCTATGAGGTTGGTCAAACACGACTTCCCCTTGGTGAAGCCATGTTGACTGTCCCTGATGACCCTCTTATCCTTGATATGTCTTAAGATGGCACCAAGGATAAGGTGTTCCATCACTTTCCCAGGGATGGAGGTGAGGCTGACCGGTCTATAGTTGCCCGGGTCCTCCTTCTTGCCCTTTTTGAAGGCTGGAGTGACATTTGCTTTCCTCTAGTCCTCAGGCACCTCTCCCATTTCCCAAGACTTGGCAAAGATCATAGAGAGTGGTCCAGCAATGACTTCAGCCAGCTCCCTCAGCACCCGCGGGTGCATCCCATCTGGACCCATGGATTTATGGATGTCAAGATTGCTTAAATGCTCCCTAACCCAGTCCTCATCAACTAAGGCAAACTGCTTTTCTGAAGGAAAAACAACCAAAAATTAAAATACAGAGATTCATTAAGTGTCAACCAACCCAACAGAATTTTTTTGCTTTCTTTCCTCCCTACCGCTTTGTTAACACCATCCCTTTCATGTTTCTATTAACACAACAAGGGCTATAGAACTTGTTTCTGTAGTAATCACAAGAAAGGAGCAGAACACAGAAAGACAAAGTCCTTCATTTTCAGTCTGATTTCAACTTTACTATAGAGCTTATACATTTAGTTACGGCTAAGACACAGATGATAGAAAATACCTAGGGAACAGTTATTCACTGGTTTTCATAACATAAATTCTCTGACTGCTGTTGTTTTAAGGAAATAAAGAGATGGCTGTTTATTTTTTACTTTAGGTTAAATAAGGATCCAAACCAGAGTAACAGAAGGATGGAGCAAATTTAATCAAAGCAGCTGAATATTGCAGGAGCTGATGTCTGCCATACAGTGCAGCTTCTTTAACAGTTCTCTGAATAACAGCAAAATGAAATTCAGAGTAATGTAATAAAAAGGAAACAAGTTAAAAATAAAAGTGATGGCCAAAAATGCATATGCTTTGGGAAAAACTGCAATAGATGGAATGTCTAGAAAATTAAGTATCTGGGACTCTTCACGCTACTACTATTTTTAGTGGGTAATAATGACACTATAAGTGAACTTATAATTTGGCTTTTTTATCCTTTTCTCCAATAACAAGTTAAATGTAGAATAATATCACTCATCTGTGCTGTTACTGGAATTCAAGACCAGTTGTAAGTAAATATATTGTATCTATACTAAATATTTAGT
Source organism: Caloenas nicobarica (assembly GCF_036013445.1). Lineage (NCBI taxonomy): Eukaryota > Metazoa > Chordata > Aves > Columbiformes > Columbidae > Caloenas > Caloenas nicobarica. Next base: position 44,433,475 of record NC_088245.1, read on the forward strand.
ATAAATACAATTATTCATTATATAAATGCATGTAAAATGATAAATATATATTACATATTATGAGGTATACATCAAATACAATTGTACTGGATACCAATAATTTGGAGTAGAAACATTCTATTATTAGTGGAAAAGCTCCCAACACGAGATGTATGGCTTTTCTTTCTATATCTACTTCAGCTGTGCAGGTACACCAAGTATCCCTTTGCCTCACAAAGGAAGAATAAAAGGTGACTTGCAAGCAGTTCGACCAACTGTGTGTTACTTTGAAGACACAAAAAAAAGACCAGGTACAGTCCAGCCAGAAGGAGCCCAGGACAGATTTCTTCAAGAATAAGCACTCTGGAAAGACTTGCAATTCTAAAGTAATCTTACACAAGGTCACACACGCAAATATTCTAAGCAAACTTTTCTTTTATGAATCCCATCTAAAAATTGTTACATCATTTTCAGGCACAGCAAGCAACTGGACAGGTTTTGTGCTGTTGGTGTTTCTATCAGTAAGTGTGCTGAGTATGGAAAGAACAACTGGAGCAAAGCATAAGGCATTACTAAAAACTCATGAATGAGAATTCTGACATAACTACACTGTTAATTTTACTCAAAAGGCTTAAATTCTTCACAAGAACACCAAAGCTTTCTTTGCACTCCAAGGTATGAAACTCGGCCTTTTCTTCTGAAGTGCAGAGGTCAGGGAAAAAAATAATTACACATGTAGTTGCTGAGTCAATCGAAATACTGCGACAACTTTAGGAAGAAGCCTGGGGTATACTCTGGGATTCACTTGCAGACACGACTGAGAAGACCCCAGGCCCTTTAGCATGTAATAGTTTATTTACTGTTGTAAAGTACTGAGAGCTGTCTTCAATTACCTAATTAATCTTTCTTAGGCTTTTGCAAGGGCATACTGAACTATAGGGGCAATGATAGCTCTGAACTCTGAACTCTTGTGAATGTAAAATGTGTTTAGTACTGGAGGAAAGATATATATGAATATGCAAGTGTCATTTAATCCAAGAAATCTCTCCCAAAGTAGGCATCACAAAGATGAAGAAGCATTCCTAGCGTATTCTTAGCTTCTAGAAGCCAGTACATTTGGAAAAATGCAGGTTAACAGACATAATCAAAAATGTAGAAGTTTGAAAGGTAATGTACGTGAGTCTTTATTAGGCTACCATTTAGAAAAACTACCTTGGGAAAAAACCTCTAAAACCTTTATGATCTTCCTCAGCAGGATCAGGATCAGCTTTCTATTTTAACGTGAAACCCTCATGTTATTTTTTAGATTTTATTGTGCTGTTATCACTGGAGTTGAACAATAAATCTATAAGACTAACCCATTACTGTTCCTAGCAACCAACCTTACACAAATCAAATAAGCACTACAAAAACACACTGAATTTTGTCTCCCTTGACTGGCATTTGAGGATCTTTCAAACACATGCATGGCCACAACACATACAATCTACCAAAAATCTCCAGTCTCACATGTACTAAAGTACACACCATCTCATAAATGGAACAAATGCATGAGCAACCTTTTGAAAGAAAACTATTTTGAAGAGAGTTCTTTAAAAGTGAAATTAATTTAAGTACCAAATACTCATGCTGTAGGGGTCACATGTAGCTTTATAGCTGCAACTGGACAAAGATCATGCAATAGATTACTAATTGGATTCACTAGATTCACAGCAGAAATGCAACCTATGGCTTGAGAGAAAAAAAAAAAAAAATCTAAGGGTGGGATAAATACCATTCTCACATAAGTAAATATAGTAAACTTGAATTTCACCAGGTGTAGTGTTGAATTTTCCAGGTATTTTACATTCAAAAACAAAACAATGATTAAGAAAGTCTGTTCTCAACTTTACTCCAGCTTACCTGGATTCTTCCAATGGATGTTGAACGGTGAGTAGTCGAGGGTGTCGAAGCCTGGTTAGCTGTTGAACACCACGTTTTAAAGAATCAATAATCTGATCCTTTTCAAATTTTTGATACTTGTCTATTAGCTTCTTATCAAAGACAAAAACTGCTACTTCCTAGAAATAAGTAACAAAACTCACTCGGTATATAACACAGCCAAAAAACAAGCCTATACACAATTACATACACACATACACATTTTTTGAATGAACAGTACAATACCACCAATGCAATAAGTATTTCAGTGTATATGTATATATACATATTGTCCTTACTTTGTCCCAGTTATAATCACACAGGTAACTGTATATAACCTCTGAAATATATATTTTAAGAGTTAACGTACTACTGCTCCTTAGCTTATAAACAGTATTATGTAAATTATAACCACTATCTACACAGTGACGAAGCAGCAGATCCACAGGACAGAAATCAGCTTGATTTTAAGCAGATGAAAGCATTTACATCAGCTATGAATTAAAATATTCTGAGCACATATGCATTCATTTGGCATTAAATATTTCAGTGGTGCTTTATTAAACCAGACCCTGTTTCAGCATTCTGCTCCAAACTAGTATGATCTATATTAAACTTGACATTCACGAGAGATAATTCATAGTCACAGGAATCAATTAATCTTATCAGACCATTCACGTGATAAAACATTTAGAATTTTTAATGCTTAAACATGTATAAAAAGAAGTCTTAGGAATGTCATAGATGTTAAAACCAGATAAAAAAGTTCTTCCAGCCAACCTCTGCAAATGGAGTGGGAGAAAATGAAGAAACTTATATGAAACTTTGAAATTACAGAGGTGGATGTGAAATAAAAAATGAGATTACATCACCATCTCGGAAGACGTTAAAGAGAAATAAATCAATTGAAGAAAAAAGGAATTAAAAACTTTATAATGAAATAGACACTTTCTTATTCTCTTACAACAGCATTATGAATAATAATAAAGGTTAGAAACCAGTAGAAAATAATAGGAAAATACTGTTTTCAGTCCCAAGAGGATGTCTGTGCTTTTTTACTGCACATTTTACAACCATTACTATAATTAAAATCTCAAAGGAACAGTTACATCATTGATTTTAAAAAAAATAATCAGTACAATACACAAAAAATTGGTTTATATTTTTTAGCTGGTACCTGTTTCATTAAGCCATTAGAGGGTGAACGTCTACAACTATTAATAGCTCAACTAAGCACAGTTTTCCTGCTTCTATTCATTCCAGCTCCCTGCTCCAACTCTTCAGAGTGATGGATCAAACATTAACATCGACACCAGGCAGGGAGGAACCAATGACAGGGGATAGAAGGCATACACTATATCCATTATTTAAAAAACACACATTTTCCAGTACAAAGTGTGAATGTATTGAGCAGTATGTGACCAATAACAAAATTTCAAACTAATGCAGCACTTCTGAAAGCACTTCTGTTTAATGACAAGCCAAAAGAATCAGAAAGTTAATGTTTAAATTGGATAGTATGGGACATCAGCTATGGTTTCAATATTTTATGATGGGTATAAATAAGTTCTGTTGCTGCTTGCTGCAAACCTGCATGGCTTGTTTGAAGTTTGACAGAACTTTTACACATCCAAAATTAGCTCACAAGTAAGTATGTATATGAAATTATAGTATTCTAGGTGTGAAAATGTTTGCTATCACTTTGATTTTGAAGACTTATTGTGGAATGTCAAGAATCAAAATAATTTGGGCTGTGTGACGACTTGTCATTTTCATGTAACACATCTGATACAAGAAGAAAGTGTACAGTCATCTCTGTCATGGACACTAAAATGTTAAATGTGTTCTGATATTAATAATTCAAAATATTGCATTCTGAAATTAAATTCCATAGTCAACATTGATTTTTATATGCAGAATTCCATATCAACAATATAATATCTTAACCCTCATAAGTCATCAGATATTATTGTACAGAAGAATGAAGAGACAGCTGAGTCACAGGCCATAGAACACACTCTCAGTGCACCAAAACTACTAAAACCACATACTGTGCTTGGAAACATTCAAAAGTGTTAACGGTTTTATGCCGCGCGAACCAAATAACGCTGTCAAACTTTGACTATGAACACATTATTCCTGTGTTTCTGTTTTGCAAGAACTGATATTCAACCCCAAAAAGGAGGGTTACAGACTGTAGCTGATAGGGATTCCATTTCCCGTAACTATAATACTTTCATGGAAACACTGAGATGAAAGCCTGCAAAGGCTTACATGTCTACTACTTCTTTCCACAAAAAGCTCTAGGTGAGCTTCCACTTTGTTTTTTTCATTCCATTCCATAGGTTTGAAGGAAAAGTGGCTTCTTCCTGCAGATGACTACTTGTTATTTAGTTCTACGCTTGTGTCATAATTCCAATTTTGTGATATAAAAATAAATTTAACATAAAAAGACTAGAATACATTTTAAAAAAAATATGACTGCTCTCCAAAAAGAAACTGAAAAAGTAGAGGTAAAACAACCCTTACCTTTAACAACACAAATTTTCTTTTTTTATGTGATAGGAGGCGTACACACCTTGCTCAGCACAGTATATTGAATCATAGCATGTCCTGAGTTAGAAGGGACCCACAAGGATCTTTGAGTCCAACTCCCATCCCTGCACAGGACGACCCCACAGTTCACACCATGTGTCTGAGGGTGTTGTTGGCAACGCTACGACCCTGGGTTTGAAAGTATGGACCAGTATGTAGGGGACTAGACTGGGCACTCAAGAGATCAAAGTTTAAATCTCAGTTCTTTTCACAAGGATGAGCTATTTCACACCTTTTGTCTCACCTGCCACATGTTTAAGCAAAGTGCTTTACTTCAAAGTGGTTAGGTAAAGCTCAGGGATGACACTGAGACAGTCATTTGTTATGATGTGTACCATGTAAATACGTGCCAGGATGAAGATCTTCCCAGAAAACATCTGCTTTTACTGCCAATAATTTAGAAACTTTAAAGTGAATCACTGAAAAGATCAGTGTTTAAGTTCTCCAGTGCCTTTGCCAAGGAATTAAATGTCACCTGTGCAAACAGCAGTAAGCACTGTCACAGCATGCAAGACAAAGGACATAGTTTAACTGGGCTACGATCATATTAACTCATCTAGAACACTTTCAGACACTGAACAGGAAAGTGTAAATCAGCTCTCTTGGATTGTGCTTGTATATTTCAGGGGAAGCATGCTGAGCATGGTCTCAAAGACCTGGTATTCACTAACATAACCCTTCATAAAGGTTTTATATCCTTGTAGTGTTAATCATTAAATGCCCCAATTTCCTTTTCTCAGCTTCTTTGGGCAGCTTTCCTTTGTACTGAGTTTGGCTGAGACAGAGTTCACTTTCTCCATAGCATTCCATACCATGCTGTGTTTTAGACTTGTGGCTAGAACAGTGTTGATAACACACAAATGTTTTGGCTGTTGAGCAACAACCTTTACACAGGGTCAAGGGTTTCCTTTTCCCACAGTGAGCAGACTGTGGGTGGGCAGGAGACTGGGATGGCATATGGCCAGGACAGTTAATCCTGATTGGCCAAAGGGCTATTCCATATCATACAGCATCATGCTCGGAGATAAAAACTTGGACAGAACAAGGAGAGGGTTTTGGCTTCCAAAGTGGCTGTTGTTTGGAGACTAGCTGAGCATCTGTCTGCCTGTGGGATGTGGTGAGCAATTTCATTTGCTTTGCTTCTTTTTTCCCTCCTCTCTTCTCACACCTATTAAACTCTTCAGATCTCAACCTATGAGTTTTCTTGCTTTTCTTCTTCCTATTTAATGCCCCTATCCTGCTGGGGGTGGGGAAGTGAGTGAGTAGTAGTGTGTGTGCTTGGTTGCTGGTCAGGGTCAACTCACCACACAGTCCATTTGCTTTCCTGTATTCCTTATGAAACACACACCAGTTTGAAACACACACTGACAGTTTAAAACACGTCTTTAGTTGTAAACACCTTAAAAACCAAAGAGAATGCAAAAATCCTTCTCCAATCTTAGCCAATGCACATGCTAAAAAAAAGGGAGGGCGGGAGGGAAGAGAAAGAGAAAATAATAATTAGAGAATCACAGAATGTTAGGGATTGGAAGGGACCTCAAAAGATCATCTAGTCCAATCCCCCCACCGGAGCAGGAACACCTAGATGAGGCTACACAGGAAGGTGTCCAGGTGGGTTTTGAATGTCTTCAGAGAAGGAGACTCCACAACCTCCCTGGGCAGCCTGTTCCAGGCTCTGGCACCCTCACTGTGAAGAAGTTTCTTCTCAAATTTAAGTGCAACCTCTTGTGTTCCAGTTTGTACCCACTGCCCCTTGTCCTATCATTGGTTGTCATCGAGAAGAGCCTGGCTCCATCCTCATGACACTCACCCTTTACATATTTATAAACATTAATGAGGTCACCCCTCAGTCTCCTCTTCTCCAAGCTAAAGAGATCCAGCTCCCTTAGCCTTTCCTCATAAGGCAGATGCTCCACTCCCTTCATCATCTTTGTGGCCCTGCACTGGACTCTCTCCAGCAGTTCCCTGTCCTTCTGGAACTGAGGGGCCCAGAACTGGACACAATATTCCAGATGCAGTCTCACCAGGGCAGAGTAGAGGGGAAGGAGAACCTCTCTCGACCTACTAACCACCCCGCTTCTAATACACCCCAGGATGCCATTGGCCTTCCTGGCCACAAGGGCACAGGGCTGGCTCATGGTCATCCTGCTGTCCACCAGGACCCCCAGGTCCCTTTCCCCTACACTGCTCTCTAACAGGTCATTCCCCAACCTATACTGGAACCTGGGGTTGTTCCTGCCCAGATGCAGGACTCTACACTTCCTCTTGTTATATTTCATTAAATTTTTCCCCGCCCAACTCTCCAGCCTGTCCAGGTCTCACTGGATGGCAGCACAGCTTTCTGGCGTGTCAGCCACTCCTCCCAGTTTGGTGTCATCAGCAAACTTGCTGACAGTGCACTCTAGTCCCTCAGATCTTAAGAAAGCAGGTAGTAAAAAATAAAAGCAAGTCCTACTCTGTTCTCATGCAAGGAAAAAAAAGTGCTGCTGATATCCATCAACAAAGGCCAGGACCAAGGGAAAGAAATAGAAATAGTACACCGAGCCTTGGTGCTTCCTAGCAAGCTGTGCCCATCGCTTCTGTTCTGGCTCCTGATGTCCTTTGCCCCTAACCAGAAAAAGGCAAGTAGGCAACCAAGGCACGTCACGCTTTCTCTCCTGCCCCCAAGAGGAAGGCAAGAATTCCGAAACACACTGGCTTTGTGTGTCAGAAAAGATGCAAACGAAACTAGAAAGTATTTCTAAATGAAAGACTAAAAGCTGTGGAAACGTAATAATAATTAAATAGAAATACCTCTTCCTATTCATCTCATTGCATACTGAGAAAGCACATTAAGAATACCTGTAAAACATTCAAGCACTACAGTGATGAATGCTACAGAAACTCAAATCCTTCTTTTTTTCAATGACATTTTTAACAGTGTGGAGTAATAATGCCAGAGAATAAGCACAGAACAATAAGGAAGAAAAAAACAAACAAACAAACCAACCACAAAATATTTAATAACTCCAGTTCACTATCTGTTCTGAAAAGATATAATGCTCTTGTGGAAAAACCTTAAATGTAATCATGTTAAAGACTAAGTCATGAACACAACAGCAAAAGATATTTTAAGGTAGCAGAGTACTTGATTTTAGAAACTTTATGCTTGTTTTCCCTTTCATTTTACCCATATGCACTCAAGCATTTTTTTAATGAATAATCAAATGTAACTCAATATGAAAACACATGATGTTTTACCAAAGCCTCCCACTGTGCAAAGCAAAATAGTCTCTGAACTAAAATACTGGAAAGCATTCCAGTTATTACTCTGGTCTTCTTCCAGAAAAAGATTTTCCTCCAGCTTTTGGGGGTTTTATTTTTAAAAGTTTGCCACTGTTTTTTTATAATCCTACTTTCCCAACAGTTTGTTTTAGTCATAAGGTATCCAATACAACTATTTCAGTTTTAAAATAAATTAGCCTTTAAAGTTTGAATAGTAGGAAGCTTTCATTTCAAAGCTACTGTATGCACAGCCAAAACAACAGAAAGCTGAGTTACCTAACATCAATAAATTTAGTATATACTTAGTATATATTTAGTACCACCACAATAAAAGTTAAAGATGACTACAGTAGTCTTGAAGTGCAAACCATTATCTTCTTAATTCTGCTAGTTTTTATGACTGAGCTGTCAACAACAACATTAAGTGACCTTACACTATCTATTTCTTTATGATTGCACTTTCTAAGCAGAAAAAAGGACAAGCGCCATATTATGCCAGAAACAAAATAAGTGCATAAAGACTAAGTTAACAAATCTAAGATGAGCAGAAGTACCTACTGTAAAATTAGCAACATGTTATTTCATGTATACACGTATAACCAGAACGACTCATAAATCTTTCAAACAGCAGCAAATCAGCTATCAAATAACACCAGACAAAAATATGCACACAGGTGAGTAATTTCCTCACTTTCTGTTTGGTTATTATTCAATCACCTACAAAGTAAGCAAGAAAAAACAAGACACATTTAAAAAAAACAAGCAAACAAAAAAAGAAACAACAAAAAAACCGCAAACATATACATTCAGAAATCCAGGGAAACCAGCAAGGCAGGAACTAGGCAGAACTCTGAAAAGAGGAATAAAATCATAAATATCTACTGTCACCAGAGATGGAATATTTGTAACTGTCCACTGACTTTATATAAGAACCACATTAATCCATATTTGAAATCTTAACTTCAGCTGACCAACTTCTGTAAGACTGCTGACTTCCATTTGTTCTCAGACAGAGATTTCTGATCAGCTCTACTGCCATAATGCTAAAACTCAAAATTTCACTATTTTATCTGGCTACAATGATTTAAATTATGACTTTTGTTGTAAAGTGACAAAAACGCAGGCAATTAAGCCCTTACATCCTGCTTGTCTGATCACAGTACACATTTTCTGTAAAAAAATTCTTAGTGCTTGTAGCTTCACGTCAGATATACACACTTGCAATACAGCAAATACGTGTATCACTTCACAAAAGTCACTGCTACCACTTGGAAAATGACAGCCAGCCACTTCCATATTGCCCAGCCAACATTCAAAAGGTACATGCAAAATAAATAAAAAATAGTGTTAAAGAACAGATACATTGCAATACAACACATTAATTTTTGTATTGCTGTGTAGTTTTATTTTGCGTAAGCAAACAACGTTGACATGATGATACTCAACTGATAATATTAATAATGAATGGTAATTGCATGTGGAATCTCCCGCCAACTAAAATTCCCTGCAGTACAACTGCTGCCGTATTTTTAATGACTAATGATGGCATACAAACAGAGATATATCATGGGATCCCATGTGGTAACACCTGAAGTAAAACTGCAAAATCAGTGGTCAGAACACTCATTCAAAGCTTGAAAAACAGGATTGACAGGAACAAAGTTAAAAACACTCTGTCAGTTAGGCAGTGAAAGAAACTTGCTACAATTCTCCAGACCCTCAAAGCTACACTTGCTCAAATGCTTACAGGGCACAGAGACTGTAAAAAACCTTTCAAAACAACCATACTTTCAATGTTATCACTTGTTTGTATAGTTGAATAGGGGAAAACAAACAAACCAACCAACCAAAAAACCACAACAAAACCAAAACCACGCAATTGGTATATTTAGTAAATTCAGTAAATACCAGATGTATAGTCTCCTGCAACAGCTAGATAGATGCTTGAGAATACAGAAAAACTACCTAATTGACATTATTCAGATTCTGTCACAATCAGATCACACATTCTCCACAGATTATTTATTCTGCATAGTTTATTTCTTCTCCGTTTGCTACAGCTTATTTGCTACCATCTAACAAATTGTCTATATGTTTTCCAAAGTTATTCCTTTGTGCCCGTTTCTTTTCGGTACATCTGTAGCAAGCTGATTCATTGTCTAAGTGACTTTACATCACTTCAGCACCAAGTTTAACTGAAGGCCATAAATTATTAACTCTTCTGTTTACTCGTTGAACATTCTACTTCCTCTCCAAGTTTGAAAAAAGAGATTTGACATTACTCCAGTACAACAAAATAATCTTCTATAAGAGCAGTTCTTAAACTCTGTTTCTGGCAAACCTTCTTCGAACATCACAATCGTACTTCCATTTATACATGTGAATTCCAAGTGAGTCAGAAGTTTATATACTAGTGCTCTAAACCCTAATATTTTAAGGAAACTAAAAGGGAACAATACTGATCTGAAAGCAGTACAGGGAAAGCACAACTTCCTCCACAACCTCCTCCTCTTTCTCTCGACTTAACATTTCTAACCTCTCAATTTCTACATGGCAGCTGAGCAAAAATCTACAGTCTCTTAGGTTGAGAACAAACGATGGCATACTTCATGAATATTTTAAACTGTAAAAAGCCAGTACTCCTGCCAAAAAAAGCTGCAAGGTGAAACAAATCGGGGAACCAATCCAAGTTAAAACAAACTTCTTCCTTCTTGATAGTTCAGTCTTAACTCAGATTAACTCTTGATCTTGCTCTCAAGTTGTATGCTATGAATACAGAATCACTTCTTTCTCCAGCAGTGAAGGCTTAAAGCAACTATCATCTATGTAGCTGAGAACACTATATTTAAGTAATTTTGAGTTCTTTGTTTCATTTTACTTAAAGTACTATCCTTAGCATTAGTCTGCCCAGTTGGATTTTGTTTTTAAATGCCACTTACCAGCTGCCAACCATAAGTCTGTTACCTAATGCTTATAAACTCAGATCTTTACTTGACAACCCACCTGTTTTGTTGATTTTTTAGTTCCATTGAATATCTTCCAAGCAAGACCATTACCACCACTGGCAATATGTCGGCCAACATCAAATTCCCTGGTGACAGGGTTTCCCATGACCGCACTGGTGACATCGGCCGTTACCTTTGTAACGGTACTCTTCAATTTATTCAGCATGGACTCCATTGTTGCAACCATATGCCCATGTATTATCCTATAAAGACAAGAAAAAAAAGCTTCACAGTCCTTTCACAATTTCTATTAACATAAGACACGTGTTGAAAACTGTAGTGTTAAAAAGGACATCTAACCGAGGATGCAATAGGGTAGAGGAGTAACCCACAGAAAGAATACTGAAATATAACTTCCAGGGCTTTTCAGTTATACATATTCACACTGCATACACATTTCTGTGCACACGTATCTGGGGATTATATGTCATTGCTTCTACTCTTCTTCCAAAACTTTTGAATCTGATGATCATTCTTCCTTAGATCTGACAAAGCGACTAAGGACTAAGAAATTCAACCATTGCTTGAAAACAGGCAATTGAATAAAGCAGAGAATCTATGAAGGGAAAGCATCACACCTTGTATATGAATACATATACATTCATATACATGTATATGAATTTGTTCTTTCCTACACTGTGCCTGTCAAAATACAAGCTCAAAATTCAGTATTTTACCCATCAGGTTGCCGACATTACTATTGGTATGACCTAAGTACTAATGAGCTGATCTGCTGCTGGATAGGAAATAAACAAGAAAACATCTTTTTATGCTTTAACAAAATTGTACAAGTAAATTTTTCCACATCATCTTCCAAATTTAAGAGCTAAAAGACTGTGGTAGCTTACAATTCAGTTCATCTTCCCCTGTAATGTGTACTTCCACAGTTGTCGTAATTAGTGCCAAAAAAATCTGACTTTCCTGTTCTGCCAGATGGAAGCTCTGAAGCCTATGTCCCATTTATACAAGTGTCTCACTGATAATAGATACACAAGAAAGAATGAAGACAGGAAAGAAACAGTGGGGAAAAAAAAGAAGTAGACATTTATATCCCTTATCAATGTGAGCAAAGAAGGAGATAACAACGCAAGAAGAAATTATTTCTTGGAATCAGTGTCATGTGGTATATTAAAAAAACAACATTTAAGGATATTTCTTTATACCTTCTTTCAAACAAGGTGTGAAGAGTACATATTTCTTCAACCTAGAGTAAAATAAACCTAAGACAGCACATGCAGTGAAATCTGCAGAAATAGTATTTTCATTTATGGCCTTATTTGCCCTATACTCCACTCATAGACATATAATTTGTGTAAAGCCACTTCTTTGAAAAATAGAGAATGCCATTAGTATTCAAATGGAAGAGACAAAATTCTGTTGTGATGAATAAGATGTTTGCCAAGTCATGGTAACAAGTACAAAAGAAGCAGAAAGCACTAACAGATAAACCAATAAGCACTGGGACTAATAAGCCCAAATGTCCTTCTCATAGGATGTGAGATGCTTGCTTATAGAAATTAAAGCTCTTTCCACTGTATTATGTACATTTATAAGGCAACGGTCTGATCTACATAGATTATCTGGCCTATTAATATATGCATTTATGCTTTTTCCATATTCAAGACACAGATGGAGTTTGTTTCCTTTCCACAGCTCCTTAGTCTCACAAAAAAATCAGAAACAGTAGTTATGGCTTCAATGGGGCTACTCAAGGAGCAGAACAAGCATGTTCACAGGAGAGTCAGTCTTGATTACAGGGACTATGAGTTTTAGATATGAGAAGCTGAGTCTGAATACGATGAGATAAAAATAATTATGTACTTGCTTAGTATGCACTGTGTTTTATTGAGAACATAGCTGGAGATAAACTACAGAAACATGGAATTCCTTTACTAAGCAATTTAACTACAGCATGTCACATTTTATTACCATTAATTTTACTTCATTAATTGTGCTATGGAAAAAAGGCAAGCAGCTCTGAACTGTGCAGCCCCAAAACAAACAGATATTAGGCACTGGGTAATACCCCTGTATAAAGGAATTTTTCACTAACCTGATAAACAGGTAGAAACAAGGATCACGAATTACTCTAAATGGGAGCTATAGGTATTTCCAGCTCTCCGAGATTTTATTCTGCAGCTATTCCATGGGGCAAACTCTATATGCTGAAGAACTACAAAATCAATCCTAATGAGTTTAACTTAACTGAAAACCTAATTTATTTCTTTTTAAATCTTATGCTTTTTGTATCGTTTCATTCACTCCCAACCATCAAACCTTTAGTGCCAATGCAACACAACCTTGCATTACAATTCTCAAAACTAGAGAAATGCTTTGCAAAATTAATTGCAGAGCTAGTAAAAAGAAAATGCATGTGCACGCATGTTCAATTTCCTTTGCATAAATTTGAAAGGAAGCTTCTCCATACACATTGTGGAAAAATGGTGTAGTATTGATTAAATCAGAAGTGCCTTCTGCTGTAGGAGACAGACTAAGTGCAGTGAGAAGGGTGGAAAAGCCATTAGGTGAGAATGTTAACAGCATTCCAGTGTCTGAAGGGTTAGGATTTAAAAGGCAAGCCTGGTATGCCCTGTCCAACCTGTTCCACTCCAGCTTAACAGTAAGTAAACTACTGATGAATTTAGCTAAGAGTAAGGAGTACTGAGAAACCTACTTCACAATAAGCAGCTCTGGTTTTAAGTTTACCTCATCTAACTCTGTAAATCTGTAGAAATTCTCATGTCAGCATTTGGACTGTAATCTAAAATAGTATATTTTGCTTTTATAAAAATTATTGTTATTACCATCTTCAGTAAAAACTCAGTATATGTTCACAGGAATGATGTACCTAGAAAATCCATATAAAAAAAATATATATATGTATTCTGGGTAGTATCTAGAATACCACAAATCATTATGATTAACCATATCTGAAATATGCAACTTTAGTTCTCAACTGTAGGAAAACTAGTTTGTTCAGTTCTTTTAATACTAAACTACTATTTATAGAAAAATTAACAACCATGGGACAATAAAGTAAGTGTCACCCACAATGAAACTTTCAAGTTAAAAAGTAACAAATGAGAAAAGTAGTAACTTAAGAGTAACAGTGTTCAGACAAGCAACACAGAACACGAAATAAATGTTTAAGAACTTTGATTTCTTCCTGTTTGAATTTCAAGACTAATATTAATGCTACTGATACCAAGTCCTTGAAATCTGGAACCAATCCTGAAAACAAACCTGTATGGTCAGTGTGCCGATTTCAATGATTTCCCCCACAATCGACAATGGTCTTTATGCTGATGTACATCAGCGGCAAGACTCCAGCACGATGACAACCTAATCATTTGGCAAGGCAGTAAGCAATAGTCAATACAGCAATAAGAAATGAGACAAAACACTCAAAATGTTGAAATAAAAATATACCCAAAACAAAGATTCCTCACCACTCTTCAATTCTCACTCATATAAAACAATTGCATGATTTAAAACTATGAATTTATACTTGAACTCATTCATAGCATAATCTGATGTATGGACACGGGTGCACACTGTACAGCGCTGCATCATACATTCTACCAGAATTCTGACTTACAACAATTCACTTGTGCAAACCAAAGCAGCAGGCAGGTGAATGGGTACTTCATGCCACCCAACCCAAACTCCCATCCCACTGATCTGACCCAAATAATGATGAATTCACAGAAGAAACAGGCGCTAGAACAACCAAGTCCCAGGAAAAAAAAAAAAAAAATTAAAAAAAAAAAAATGGGCACAAACAAGGTTTTGCATCTTTTACAAAAACAAGAGGAGGATCAAACACGATGCGCTGCGCACGGTGCAGCTGCCCTCAAAGTAAGTCACCTTCGTTATTTTTATTCCCCGTTTCGGTACTGAGCTACAGCTGCAAGCCTCCCAAAACCTGACAGAACGAGATCCACGCACGGGGGTCTGTTTTTCGCCTGCTGACAGGAGGAACCCGACCTACACGCCGCACAAACCCCTGGACCGTTTCTCGCGGGCCAGCCCTCCCGGACCAGCTATTTACTGTTATTTACAGCGAGACCGGACTCGCAGCGCCCTGCCGGCGGCGCGCAGGGCATTCCCTCCTGCCCGCTGCCCGAAGGGCCGGCGGCTGCGCTCACCGCCCCGCGGGGCAGCCGGGAACGGGAGGAGGGAGCCAGCCCGGGACGGGCGGCGGCCGCGGTCAGGGGCGAGCGATCCGCGATCCGCCGGCCCGGGCAGCTCAACGGTCCCCGCCAGGCCCCGCTCACGCAACGACCGCGCCTGCGGGGCGGCCCCTTTCCCCTCCAGCTCCCCGCGCCCAGCTCCCGGGACGCCGGCCCGGAGAGCCAGCGGGCCCTGCCCGCCCTGCACTAGGCCACGGGCAGCCGCTCCTGCCCCGGGGCGCGGGGGGGACAGGCCGCTCACCTGAGCCCGCGGGAAGCTGCCGGCGCAGCGCCCGGCTGCCCGTCGCCCTGTGGGCTCGGCGGGCCGCCTGTCACGCCGGCTCCGTCTCTCGCTCCGGCCCCAGCTCGGCCACGTCCCGCGCCAGCTACTCCATAGCGACGGCGGCGAGAGCGGGGGGCGGCCGGAGCGCCTCACTTCCGCCCGCAGGCGCGGCGCTGGGGCGGCGGCCGGAAGAGGTGGCGGAGGGCGGGAAGTGATGCACTCTGCCGGCTTCCGCCAGCCACCGTTATGGCGGTTTATTTGACTCCGCGGTTCGGGACGCTCCGCAGTCAGAGCGAGCTGGAGCGGCGGGGGAGGGAAGGCGTCTCCGTCTCTCTGCTGCTGGCGGTCGCGGTTAAGGGGGCACCGCAGCCAGGGCCGGGCGTGGAGCTATGTCGTTGGGAGCGAGAGGCTGTGGGGCAGGCGCGTTTACTGTACTGCAGATGTTGGTTTGTTGTCTATTGAGTGATGTGTGGAGGAGGAGCTGGGGACTGGAGGAGCATCACCCCGAGCTGAGGCTGAGAGACCTGGGACTGCTCAGCCTGGAGAAGTGAAGGCTCGGGGGGGTTCTCATCAATGTCTTCAGGTACATCTGAAGGGAGGGTGGAAAAAGGACGGAGCCAGGACTTTCTTTGAGGTGCCCAGAGGTGCTGTGGGCCCTCCAGCTTTGGAAATATTAAAGAGCTGTCTGGACGTGGTCCTGGGCTACCATCTGGGTGGCCCTGCTTGAGCAGGGGAGGTTGAACCAGCTGGACCCCAGAGATCCCTGCAAACCTCAGCCATTCTCTGATTCTGTAACAAATTAATGTGTATATGTATATACATACAGTCTGCATGGTAATAACAAAAGACCTTCCTTGCCTGTTTATAGTGCCTTTTTGTTCTTTTCTGTTGATTCTATGCTAGTGAGTGTGAGTCAATTTACAAGAAGGACTGATTCATGAAGTATTATCTTTCTCTGTCTTTGTAAAATTAAGCTGATTTCTGGAGAATTTTTAAATACATATACTTATATAACTAATTTCACAGAGTAATTTTTTTTTAAATGTTCAAGTAAAATTTTATAAACACCTGTAAAACTTTCATATAAATATTTTGCAGATTGTGATGGTCCTTTTCAAGCAACTCAACTGTGGAATTGTTACAGGGAACTAACAATTAAAGGGTTAACCACGTAGCAAGGGCCTAGAGTTTTGTGTATTATGTTAAGACACAGAGCCTCATTGAATGCAAAGATAAGAAGTTTTACAGAACCCAGATGTAACCTGGAGGAGACGAGACAACAAAGATTTACAGCAGAAAGGAGGGCACCAGGAAACGAGACAACAAAGATTTACAGCAGAAAGGAGGGCATCAATCTGGTTTCAACTGACTTGGCAGTTTAGGTTTAAGTCAATCCAGCATACCAAACCAAAGGTAAAAAGTTCACAGTGATGAAGCTGAAGGAGCGTTCATCCAAAGACCCCTCCTCAAGACCACCAGGTGACGCTGCGCAGGCACAACAGGAAGGGGTCAAGGAGGGGACTATGGAAATGATTTCCTGGGACTCATTCTAATAAGAACCGCCTTCTCAGGGAAAGGTTATGAATATGTATAGCCGTACCTGGGCTTACTATGAATATGTAACACCTTGCTGTATATAAGCACACCTTCTATTGTTAGAAGGCACGCGCAAGATTAAAGGAATGATCCTTCATGCGCCTGACGTCAAATAAAACATACCTGCTTTATAACCTTGCGAGTTGTAAAGTTTTATGACTTTATAGGTTGTAAAGTTGTTTCCGCATGTCAGAATAGTATTATTCATGCTCTTCACAGTCAGGTGGAAATCAAAAGACGTGGACAACATCTGAAAACGTATAAAAACTCTTTCATGGGCTCAAATGCTGTTGATGTGGTACTGAGCCATCTTATGCAAAGCATGTACCTAAGCTGCAATGATATTTCTCGGCTGAAGGGAGTCTGTGTTTGCCAAGCATTGATGGATCACAAGGTGTTTGAGCCAGTTGGAGCAAAGCTTTACTTATTCAAGAATGAGAAAGAAACGGAGTTTGAAGATACAAACACTAGTCTCTATAAATTTGCAAATAGCAGTCTTACTCCTCTTCTTCCAAGAAAGGATAAAGACAATCAGGGCTTGTCTCCTGAGCAAATCTGCTATCTGAAGACAAGAAGATGTTCTGAGTTACTCTGAACTATTCTGATTCCTTTTTTAAAAGTTAAGATGGGTTAACTGTAGATGAAGTTATGTCTGTCTAACCCAGGTATTGGAGACTTTTAAAAACTATGTGCCAGTTTTGAGAAATGTCATGCCTAAATCACAGATGCTACCCAATATTTCTTGGTAATGCTGAACTGCTGTGATCTGCCCTTTGTTACTTAGAAGAGAGTCTGGTGTAGCAGCATAAGCCTAGGAATCACTTGTGTCTGCAATCAGTTGTTCTGTAATCTGAGAATTAGTATGAATGACCTACTTGGTGGAAACTGGTAAAAGAAATGGAACTCAAACAGTATTTGGAATTGATGTCCTTGCCCTTTCCACAAAGCAGATATGGATGATTGGTTTTCTAGCAGCAGGATAGACCGTAGATATAATGAAGCTCTAAAGTCCTGATTTAACAGCAAATTTATGAAGTGACAGAAAGATAAATGTGTCCTGATCATATTTGTTACATATCTAATTATTTTCCCCTAAGCAGAACAAAGTGTGAAACAACACTTTCAAACTCCTTAGCATTAGAAGCAGCCAATAAAAAGAGAGTAGAGGATCTTCTTCAATCAATACATGTTCATGCATCTTTACCTCCAAAGATCATGGTTAATGAACCAACTCATCTGCTTTCAAAAAGAGGTGAGGATTGAACTTTTCTTTTTAAAACTTCATCATTCTTCAGCGTATCTGCTTGGGCTGAGTACCTTGTTTCTGTTAAACACTGCCCCTCAGAGTCCCAAATTTAATATGTCACTAATGACAAAATAGCCGAATGAGTGCTAAATGGGTAAATGTTAGTAATAAGAAAACTGAAAGAAACAAAACAGGATTATGTTTTTGCGGGATAATGCTATTCTATTAATGCAAATACCACTTCAGGAGGAAATCGCTTTTAAGATTAAATACATCTGTATTGTATGATTCCTTTGCTATTCGCTTGTCTTTTCTTGTATATAATACAAATTAGAATAGGTTACTAATAATTCTGATGTGATGGGTGAACCAGATGTTTTCTTCTTTCTTAGCCTTCCTATTTTGATTCCTTCTTCCCCAACACAGAGACTTCACACTATGCTGTTACCTTGTTTTCTTTGAATGTTTAAAACATTCTCGAGTGAGTAAAAACAAAGGTTAGTGTTTTACATAAGATCTTATTTCTGAGGATGTTTTTGTTTGTTTGTTTGTTTATGGCATCAGTAATAGAAGATGTCTGGAAACAGCAAACTCCACTGTGACTACTGCAGTTAATTGATGTTCCATTTCTAGAAGACATTTTGGTGTCTTCAGTGAAGAGAAAAACTGACTGCTTTGGCAAGGAACACCTGATTATATCAAATACTTTCCTGGACAGAGAGGTTACATGTAGCTTAAACTTGCCTGAGCAAGTTTTACATCTATAGAATGGTTTCGTTAGTAAATGCTTTATTTAAATCTTGATGAAAGATTTGTGTTAAGTGAACAAAATAGACATTGTTACACTTGTAGGCAGGGGTGACATTAATGTATGTTCCTTTGACTTCTTTTCAGAAGTAGTAAGGGAATTCACAAAAAGTCTGTGTTTAGGATGGGACATTGAGTATTGTAAGTATACATTAAATCTTTAACCTCAAGTTTTGAAAACACTCCTAGTTTCTAGACCAGACACTTAACTCTTAGGTCTCTATAACAGATATTAGAAATTGAACAAATTTATTCTGAGACTTCTTGTTTGTATGTCACAGTTCCTGGAGGTGATGCTGTGAAGATATAAAGTCAATAAGGCATCTATTGTTAGCAACAGAAAAAGAGAAATTAAGTTGTTGCACTGAAGTGACGCGAGGGTATGGACTTCATGACACGATCAATATGATCATCATGAGAGCTGTTTATTGTTAGTCACACAAAAACCTTTATACTTCTTGAACATACTATTTTTAGACTACAGCATTTATACTTCTACAGCATACTATTTTTAGATTACAGCATTACTCAATTATTATTATTGTCAATTGCAAGAAAACAGAACCTTATCTATTTAGCAAAAGCAAGCAGTAGAAGTCTTATCCATCTGGCAAAAGCAAATGGTTCAGGAAGCAACTTGCAGTTACATTATTGCAGTCACACAGACCTGGGTGCTTTCCTCCCTGCATCTGCGTGAGGGAGTTTCTCTCCTCCTGCTGTTTCTCTACATTCCTGGCTTACAGTACACAATTACTATTTATGAAACACTGGGTTGTTCACATTAGGATGACCAAAGTCCTGTAAAAACCCAGCAACACTGAAGGATGTTTATATAATGAGAATATAGAAATGAAAGAGGCTGCATTTCTTCAGCATTTTTCCTTAAATGTTCTCTTGTTTTTGTAGTATTCCTGATTGTTGCACTTGATGTTCATCTTACCATGCACTTTTAATGAATATGTCAAGGCATGTCTTCCTCATGTGTGTATTTTAATAATGCTTATTTCTGTCAAATCAGTGCCATCTTTATCTGTTTGTGAGATTTAGGTCATTCTGTGTACCTGAAGAGACTCTTTCTTACAGTTTTTATGTATTCTTCCTTGATGGAGAAAATATGAATATTGTTACAAAAGTTTTGAGTTTTACATAAGTTAATGAAACTCCTGGTTCCAAGCTAGGTTTATTGCTGGATAGCATCTTAACTTGCTGGTTTGGGTTCTTTTGTTGGTTTGGTTTTTGTTTGTTATTGTGTGTGTGTGTGTTTTTGTGGTGGTGGTGTTTGTTTGGTTTGGGGTTGTTTTTTGTTTTGTTTTTTACTTGATTCTTAGGGTGATTGGTGGGCTTATGTCTCTTAAAGTCTCTCATATGTGGTTGTTACTCTGTGTTATTCTGTATTAAGTATCTCTAACATTTGGGTCTTTGCTAAGCTATCAGATGAGTGTAAAGAAAATTAAATGCTTGCTTCATCACTTTATTCTACAGTTACTTCAGTGGGGGAGCCAGAGTAGCATCTTTATAGACAGTATATTAATTAGGTCTGGCTTATATCATGCCTAAGAAATGGGAAATTCCAAGTATGAAAAATAATCACCTGTATTACAAATTGTTGTACAATTAATTGCCCCCAAAATGAAGGGGGACCGAGGAGGAGCCTTATATCTCAAATTTTCTGTCTTCAGTTTTCAAACAGTGTTGTGTTATGCTTGAAATAACCAAATATCTGTTCTCCATGTAGGTACTTAAAACCCGTAATTAAATCTTTATCCACCGTGCGTTATCCACCCTCTTTTATAAAGCTAGTTTTCTGAATGTTTCACTTATAAAAATGTTTTCCAGTTTATTTTTTCTTTAGGATTTTTTCTGTGATGGATGATAAAATTAAAGACAGTATGATTGCACTGCTCATGGGATTATAACTACAGGAAGGTCATAATCCCATTTTTACTTTAGTATATTATCCCACTTATATCTGTCCAGCAGCAACTTTAAAAACCTTTGTTTCGGCTTTCCATGATAAACATAAGATTGTGGGGATGTTAGATAATATTTGCATTTTCTCACAAGTTACCGATTCAGTTCAAATTATCTTATATCCAGAGAGTCAGATAAAGGCAATTCTCTCTCCGCCCCCCACAGTTCTATGATTTTGGATTTCTTCTGGACATATTTGTTCAGTGCTGCCGCTGCCACAGCGGGACGGGCAGTGCTTGTGTGGCTCAGAGCGTCAGGAGCTGCGACCAGCTCAGGACTCGCTTCTTCTCAACTCTTCCTGCCTTCTTCACACCCTCTACTCTTGTCTGGCTGGGATTTAGTTCTGGACTCCTTTTCCCCTCTTCGCATCCGCTCCCCTTGCTCTCCCGGGGCTCGGCAGAGTGCACTGAGTGCCTCCTGTGGCTGCTCACCCTGGGGCGGGCCATGGCCTCGTCCCCCGCTGCAGCATGCAGAGCTTTGACACTCTGCTTAGGAGCTCAAGGGATCCAACCGATATCCCCTGATGAGTTAAAATCTTGAGCGGTTTTCCTCCTCTCAGGTGTAGTTTTGCTCCCCTGGCTGTTCCTTCTCTAAGGTGGCTATGTGCCCTTAACAGCTAGGCTGAAGGAAATAGCCCTCTCTCCTAGTGATGGTAAACTGTGCAGTAAAATCCCCTTTAGGAACAAAGCATGTTTGAGGATTGCTCTAGCAAAACAAGAGGTTGGCTCCTTCCCCGCAGGCTTCTGGCACAGTATCAGCAGACTTGCCCCTCCAGGCAACCGCCCTTCACATTGGTGAATGTTAAGGGATCTCTGGGCTCTAAAACCAAAACAGCCTTGAGAAGATACCAAACCTACCTTCAAACTGTAAATTGGACCCATTCTGCACATACCTCAGAAAGAGACCTCCACCCAGGAACAGTCCTGTAAATTCCCCATAAAGGCCAAGGACATAAGCAGCAGTAAGTTCCATGGTGCTGTGTAAGATGAAATCTGGCTGCTTAGCAGTCCGCTCAACCCCTCTGCAACACCTGAGCACAGCACTTGCCCTGATGTTGGAGGTGTGCAGGGAGAGAGACAGCTCCAGTGACAGAGAGCATGAGAGAGGACCAGAACGGTTCTGGCCCTCCCTCCTGCTCCACCACCTGCTCACTGCTAGGCAGTATGTAGCTTCTGAACTCCAACACCGGCATTGCAACAAGCCTGACTCAGCATCTCTTCTCTAGCTGGCAGCAGGTAGTGTCAAGGAACGCAACACATCTGGCCAAACGCAATTCTTTTCATTCCTGCATTTCTTTCTTGCACTGGTTCCCTGCAGTGTGCGAGTGTCAGTGCTGGAAGCACTCAGTGAAAGGGTGCACATGGGTCTTTTCTCCACGCTGGAGACTCTGGCACATCACTGTCCCAGCCACCCTCCATGTTTCACAGCAACAGCTGACGAGAGCACAGCAATCAAGCGCAAGGGAATATTTTCTTTGCTTGCTATCCTGTCCACCCCACAGCTGCCACCAGCTCTGTCTCTCCCACAGACGTGGGACTGCTGCCTCCGCCTCAGCACTCGAGACAAAAGCGGATCGCTCCTTCACAGAGGAGAGAGGCCCGAGCTGCCATTAGCACAAGGCAAGGCAGCTACACAACCCAGATAAACCCTGCAGTGCTTGGAAAGTAGCACCTGTACCGTGAACATGCCTGCAGTGAGCACTTCAGTCTCCAGCAGTAGTGCAGTAAGTCCTGCATGTGTGTGTGTGCGCGTCTGTGCCTTGCTCTTTATCAGCTGGCTGTGAAGATGTGTAGGATGGCTCATGAATGGTTGCTGCTCTTCCAGTACACAGGGCATGCAAGTGTGGGGGTATTGATACTGGCAAAAAAAGACTCTTTAACACTGTTTTGAAAGTGTTAAAAAGCAGGTACTTTTATTACAGTACGCCAGACGCTCGGAGGATTGCTCCTCGAATCGAGCGTGCGTGTGATTTGCACTTTTTGGTATTTATTCCATATACCTGTTGCATATTCATTTGTCTCTACCTCCTAGTTAACACATTAAACATAAATTATTTACATAACCCCACCCTTTCCCGGAAGTCCATCTGTGGTATTCGAGAGTCTTTGTCGGGGGTCTCTAGTGCTCCCCGGTGGTCTTCGCAGCTGGTGCTCCCCCCGCTGTCAGCTTCTTGACCTAATTTCTTCAGAAAGCATATTGTCATTTTGTGCTGCTACTCAGCAAAAGTCCTGTACCCCGCTTTTCATTTAGTGGAATATTCCGCTTTCCCAGCTTGCAAGCCAAGGACATCCCGCTTTGCCTCCTGTCCAGTCTCTATAGAGCTATTGTTTCCCTGTTAGCTTTCTGTTACATGATGCCTAGCCTTGGTACATCAGGCTTAGTCTTGTTACATTATGCCTAGGGGTTTCTAAAAGATTTTTGTTCCTGTTATCAGTATCTTTACCAAAGGCATTTCCTTCCCTTCTATATGTAGCCTTCCTAAGCAGCTGCAGCAATATGCGGGCTGTGAAAGGACAGGAGAATATCCTGGGGGAGGCACACAAGGCCCAGCAGTACTTGACAGCTCTTGCTCTGGGACAACTGCTGTCCTTTCCGGATCCTTCACCAAATGAGCGTTTGGAGTCCTGGAAGGTGAGGACGAGTGTTGTGGCAGCATTGAAGAAAGGCTGTAGGAAATCACTGCAGATATAGGAGAGGGGCCAGTATAAAAGATGAAGCAGTAACATGGCTTGTGAGAGTTGACATGAGCGTCAAAGCAGTCCACTCCGTTTTATCAAACCTAAGCTGACTACTGGGGATTCTTGCTGTGGTTCGATGGCTGCAGGAATTGAAAGAATGGCATATCCGCACCAAGGGCTAAGCCGAGTCCCTGAAGAATGCCATGAAGAATAAGGAGAGAGACTTAACAGGTGCTTTCACCCGTGGCTGACACAAAGCAAATGACTGTGCGTTTCTGTCTCTACAGCGGCTGTCAACAAGCCCCTCTGTGTCCACTCCTACTGCATTTTACTGCACAGGGGGACACATCCTTCAACATTTTGCTCCTAAGGAGTAGGCAAATAGGGCTCCTGAACAGCACATATGCTGTAAACAGCACATTTTCAAAGACAGATCTTGGCCTCCCTTTCAATAACCCACCCACTCTTGCATGCAAAATGGAGCAGACTGCAAATCTACCTGGCCTTCAGTTTCTAAGGTCAGGCTTGCTTGGGGTTTTGGCTTCAGGCAGCACTGAACACCGTCAGAGCCAGCTGTTTCAGCACGACGCAATCTGGTGACGCAAGGCAGGGAAGGAGGGGGAAGCCAGGTGGCAACGGACCTCGAGATGCCCACAGAAGTCACTTGGCTGCTTGCAGCCTGCCGAGGCACAGCTACCCTAACGCACCGGCAAAAAGGAGCCAACCAGCAGGCCCAGCTGTGGTCCCCAGGCTGCTCTGCCAGCACTTCAGGAAATCTGGCCACACAAACGCACACCTCAAACCAGCACGATGTACTGAAACGGAGGAATATACTTAACAGCAGAGTCAATTATACTGTTAAGTGGCATTCTTTATTTTATCAGTGCTAGTGAACACTAGGGATCATCCTCCATAAGTGCTCCAAAGACTGGATGCTCTTGCGTTGCTTATTTTCACATAATCATTACATATGCATTACAGTTTTTGAAAAATTTTACATACAATATGCTATATTAGGAAGTAATTGATGATGTTAGTTATAATTGTTTAATTTCTTACTTACAATACATCTATTAGTTAAATATAAACTAAGCACTCTGTTTCAAAACAATGTATTACTTAATCTTCTGTCTCCCTCTTGTCATGCAGAATGATCTGAAACTGGAAAATATCCCCTTGTTTTGCAGGTGGTCATAAAGCATTTATCTCATGTCAATTGGTTAGTGATGGGTACATCTTTTAGAACTTAATCACAGTATACATTAATTTAGCAGTTTCTCCTCAGTACGTTCACAGTAGCCCTGAGGAGGGTGTCACTGACAGACACATCCTTCAACAGCCTGAACACGGCAGAAAATTGGGCTCCTGAACTGCAGCTGTGCAAATGGCACATTTTTAAACACATTTCCCGGCTGCCCAGCCTCGTGGGAGCCCCAATGCCGGAGCTGCAGCCCCCTCGCCCCGGGCCAGCATCACCCCACCCGCTGTGACGCCCCTGTCCCACCCGCTGTGACGCCCCGAGCTGCCACTTGACTTTTTCCTCTGATTTTCCATCCTCTTTGAACAATGAGTTCTCTGCCTGAATTTTAGATTCACCTTACATTTTCACTCAATTAAGTCACTCTTAAGAAAACTCATGCCTTTGTAGTAGGTCATGTAATAAACTACTTCCAGTCTTCTGGGATTTAAATGCTTTTATTTCTGTCTGTTTTCAAAGTAATTGTCTTGTGTCTCTTCTCTGAAGAGTCAGTCCCTCGCTTTTTCACTCTGTTTAGGCTTGGTGGGTTTTCATTGTGCCTGTTGAAGTAATAGTGCGGTCTTGATTAATTTTAAATACTGGTGTAATCAGGAAAGTGTTCTAGTGACAGTGTGGCATGATTGCAGCTTGTTTTGATCTGGATGTACCTCAGGTGTACTGTCTGCAGCAAAGGAAAACCACAGAAATTGCTTATTTTGAGCAGGTCCTTGCACTACGATAGTGAAATAAATTACACAAACAGCTCAATAAGCAAAAAGTTTAATGCTGTGGTTCAAACATGTGACTATACCTCTGTGGTTATTTCTATCTAATTTTCTTTAAAGGATTAAATAAGAACAGGCAGAGTATTTTAAAGTAAGCACTAAAGCTAACTTTTCCTTCTACAGGCTTGACAAATGGCTCTTTGCTGCAATTGAATGCTTGGAGTATTTCCCAGACCGGTTCCTAGTGATGGTTAGTCAGCAGTTACCTCAAAGTACTAACAAACCGAGCAGTCTGACCACATGCAAGGAGATTCTTTATGACATTATAATAAAGTATTATAGTAAAAAGAAGGACTCCTTGCCACTCAGGATCGTGATATTCATTTGGGAATTACAGAACTTACAGGTAAGAGCAACCTGGAACAAAAAATGCAACTGAAAGCTGTATAAAGGATGGAACTTATGAAGTGTTGATTGATTGAATCATAACACCATTTGCAATGCTGTTGCAGATGCACTTCAATTTGAATGCTCGAGGTCACTAGGCTGATCACCTCCCCAAGGCAAGGACAAGTTTCAAAGTTAGATCAAGTCGCATAGGGCCTAGTCCAGCTAAATTTTGAAAATCTGCATGGATAGAGAATCACAAACCTCTGTGGGTAACCTGTTTCGATAGATAGCTACTCTCATTGTGAAAATCTCTTACTGCTGGTCGGAATTTCCCTTATTGCTACCTGTGACCAATAACCTAAAAGTAAAATCATTACCATAAATTTTCTTCTTAACTAGAATAAGGGTTTGTATGTTCTGGACTTACGGCTTTTTTTGTAATAGAAGTATGTAAAATGATAAAAAGAGCTGTTGAGATTGTGATTCAGGCTGTGATTTCCTCTCCCCTCCCCCCCGCAACCAACCCTCCACACAGATACTTACAAGTAAAACAGAAAAGTTTAAATTAAATACAAGTTTAAGATTAATCTTACCCTAAATAGGCCTTGTTACTTCTTCAGTTCTGTAGGTTTTATGGATTGTTACCTAAAGTGTCAGTTTTTAGAGAACTGTGACAAGCTTACTGGCATAGGAGCACAAGGTGGTGTATCCTGTGCCCAAAACCTCATGAAAATACAAAAGGCAATATTTTTGTCAGTACTATTTTGCTAAGGAGAAAAAATATGTATATAAGTAATGAAATGGAATTTATGGAAAAGTTACATAATCCATCCACAAAAGAAGAATGCTAATTTGAAATAAGTGATCGGTAACTTCTGCTAAATAGTCACTTAATTTAAAGATGGTATAGTTCATAGGTGCACTTTTTAAATACAATACTGATATAAACTGATATTATAGATTATTACTAAATTAGAGAATCAAAGCCGCCAAATCCTGTAGACAAGGGAAAAGGCAGTGACACAATTCTGTGACAGCGTCAGGATTAGTCTAATGCTTCGGTTGCCTGTAGGTCTTTTCTGTATTGTCTGCTTGATCTAAACTACATGACCTGTGAATATCCAGAGCTATTCTGCTTTCTTATTTTGGCTTTAATTTTGTTACCTTTCCAACTTCAGGAAGACTATTTCACAAGCAGTTTCTAATACTTTGTTTCTTTTCGATGAAGTGGTAACCATAAGGTTGTCATTAGGAAATGATTCTCTGTTTGAGTATATTAGTTTGTGTTCTTGGGCCCTCAGCTGTGTTCAAGTTCATACTAATCACTCTTAGGAGATTGGGTTTTGTTGCTGAGTTTTTACAGGACTTTGGTCATCTGAATGTGAACAACCCAGTGTTTCAAAAATAGTCATTGTGTACTTTAGGCCAGGCGTATGGGAAACAGCAGGAGGAGAGAAACTCCCATATGTAGGTGCAGGGAGGAAAGCACCCAGTTCTGTATAACCGCAATTATGTAACTGCAAGTCGCATCCTGAACCATTTGCTTCTGCCAAATGGATAAGACCTCTACTGCTTGCTTTTGCCAAATTGATAAGATTCTGCTTTCTCGTGATTGATAATAATAACTGAGTAGTGCTTTTTCTTGTTCAAATAGAAACATAGTTGTATTATGTAATCCTGTAAGTTGTAACATAAATATAGTGTGTTGAAGAAGTATAAATACTTCTGTGTGACTAATAATAAATTGGCTCATGATGATCATATTGGTCATATCGTGAAGTCCGCTCGTGCCTTCACGTCATTTGGTGCCCAAACAGGGACCCTCAGACGATCGATTCCAGTCCAGGGAGATAGCGTTCGTCTAGGTGATCGAGGAAGCCGGCCGTAATCCTCACTGCCCCGCTGGGAAGCCTCACCTCAGCTGGACGCCGTCAGAGGTGGGATGATGTGGCGGAGCTCCACACTGCTGGCAGTGAGAAGTTTTGCTTAAAGGTGGAACGGGAGCTACCATGGGAGAGAAAAAAGGTGCACCTAATCTTCCGTTTTTGTTCAAGAAAGCGAAGCCGTTCGAAAGAACGAAGTCGCCCGCGGAAGGCGTCCCCGGGGGGCGAAGTAGAAAAGAAGAAGAATCTTGCCTTGATATTCAGGTGAGCGGTCGGGGAGGAGATGAGGTTGAACAAAGAGCAAGAAGCGGTTCTAAACCTCCTCCAACATATTGTCTCTAAGAGAGGAATTAAAATAGACTCCTCTGTTTTAGGAGACTTTTTATTATGGGTCTGGAAAAAAGACCTGATTTCTGGTGTCAGTGTGGCTTTTGAACTGACAGCTTGGGATGCAATTGGGAAATCATTATGGGAAGTAATTAGTTCTGGTGACAAAGAAGCCCAAGAGGCGATTAAGTATGCGACGGTTTGGCGGCAGTTGTTTAACACACTGCAAACTATGAAAGAGGAACAGAAAGCTGCTTCAGCTATGTGTGCTGCTCTTACGCCTGAGCAAAAACCTCCTTTAGCATGTCCCGTTACTACATCCATTTTTGCGACTGATTTAAATCTCCCTCCGATCGGGCCAGTTCCTCTATCGAAAGTTTAAAAAGAGGGTGATTCTCAAGGAGGTGAGAAATGCCCGCCGCCTGAAACTGTGATGTCATCTGCGCCGGAGGCAGAGGCTGGGGTGGCGGGGGGGGAGAATGTTGAGTCTTTAAAAAGTAAAGACTTGCCGGTTGCAGTTGCACCAGAGGCAAAGGTTGCGTCCGAGACAGAAAAGAATTCGAAAGGATTATCAGATGAATTGCTGAGAGAATTAGTGTATACTCTACAAAATATGACTTTGGGGGCTTCAGGTGGTACTGGGAAACAAATCGCTAAGTCGTATTCATTTGAACCACCACAATTGAGACCGCAGCTGTCTATAACTTCCCCTGTGGTGCCCTCAGCACCTGTAATTGAGACTTTGGAGAAGCCAGCAGAGGCTGCTGCTGAATCAAATATGTCTTCTAATCGATGGAAAGAAGTTATTAAGGAAGCTTTAATTGAAGGGACAATGTTACCGCAGGCATTTCCAGTATCGTTACAACAAGACAGTGTTGGTGCTGTTTGGAAACCATTTGATTGGAAATATTAGAAAAGCTTAAACTGTTGGATAATCAGTATGGACTTAGGTCGCAAATGACATTACAACTTTTGTCATATATTTCTTCTGCGGAACTGTTAGCCCCTGGAGATGTCCAACAAATAGGTTGTTTAATTTTAACTCCATCTGAACAATTGTTATTTTCTAAACAATGGGAAATGTTATGTATACGAGCTCAGACTACCCCGCGTGAACAGAGTGATCCGTTATACAGAGTTACTGCACAACAATTAATGAGTGTGGATCCCTGGATTGCACTAGACATGCAAGTTAAATCATTGCCTCATGTGAATCAACTAAGTCAAAGATTGGCTTACGAAGCTTTCCTAACTATGCCAGATAAGGTTCGTAACACAGCCTTTGCTCAAGTGAAACAGGGTCCTAATGAACCATTTTCTGAATTTGTTGATCGCTTACATAAAGCCATCTATGACCGTCCTGATTTGGATACTGAGATGAAAGAAAGACTATTTAAAATGATAGCTTTTGACAATGCTAATGATAAGACCAGAGCACAACTTGGAACTTTACCGAAAGATGCTGGTGTAGCTGACATGCTAGAGTTAATGGAATGGACTTCTGAGATACAAAAAGCTGCATATGTAGCTGCTGCAATTCAAGGTGCCATAAAACCTCTGTATGAAAGGTCATGGAAAAATTCGAACCGTTTAAAATGCCTTAATTGTGGGAAGTTAGGACATCTGGAAACTCAATGCAAGATTAATACTAGATGGTGCCTTAAATGTAAGAGAGAGGGTCATACTACCATAGCATGCCGAAGTAAGGGAAACGGTCAGATGAGCGCGAGAACCCCTCGCGCTAGGACACAAACGCAGGGGGTGTGGGCAGCAGCAGCAACCCAGGAGGACTTAACCAGCTCATCTCCGCAACAGCAGGGAGTGCAGGAGTGGATGTGGAAACCGCAATAGACATAAATATAATGGACTCAAAGGTACATTTGATTGATAGCAATATAAAAGGTCCACTCGGTAATGATTTGTGTGCTCTTCTTTTGGAAGGATGTTCGACTTCAAAGCAAGGAATTTTTGTTGTTCCCGGTGTTACCGATGCAGACTATGAAGGGATTATAAAAATCATACTTTATGTAATTAACCCTCCTGTTTCTATTCCAAAAGGATCAAGGATAGTGCAGTTAATACCCTTTCGTTCTCAAGTACCTCAACCTGGCAGTTCAGTAAGAGGTGCTAGAGGATTTGGATCCACAGGAGCTCCACAGGTGTACTTTGCCATGGACATTACTAAAGATAAACCAGAAAAACAGGTTAAGCTTACTGGCCCTGATGGTGTAACCATTCAGGAACAATTCACGATAGACACTGGAGCAGACGTTACTATTATTTCTACTCAAATCTGGCCTAAATCTTGGCCCCTTATTTCTCCATAATTCAGGGTCGCCGGAATTGGAGGCACCCAAGCAACAAAAATCAGTCAGTCTGTGATCCGATTCACATTTCCTGATGATGTCACAGTATCCACTAGGCCGTATGTGATGCGAACTCCATATGGACTTTTGGGACTAATCGGCAGAGACTTACTGAGTCAAATGAGAACCACTTTAATAACTCATCCTTTTTAGGAGGTGAGCAGCCAATCCTGAAGATTAAATGGAAAACCGAACTTACTGAGGTCTGCAAGATATTTTCCTTATTAACCTGTTTTCTTTGTAGTTATCTGCTTAAGCATATTAGAGTTTAATAACTTTTTGCCTCTTGTATAATATAGCAAGTTCACAGACTCATGAGAATCCGTTGACTCAAAATATGCATTTTGTGATTATACAGAAGACCGTGAGTAATTCAGTTTTTTACTGTGTGAATGTGATGATAAGATTGTGTGTAACAGTTGTTACTTTTCTTTCTACCATGCTAGCTTTATTCCAACATCCAGACTTGCGCAACTCTGTGATAGGCTGTGTCTCATCTCGGTGTACTAAATTTGGCTCTTTTGTATGCACATCAAGTAAAGAATCCTGTTTTGGGATAACAGTTGTAGCACCTCAGATGAGACGCGTATAAAAGCCTTGCCCAGCTCGGCTTGCTAGGGCAGCGGGGGGGCAGGTGCCGCTGGGGCTCCAGCGCGCACTGACCTGTTTTGTCAGGGAGATCCAGCGGCAACCTCCACCTGGCTGAGCTGCAAGAGCCCAAAGGTGCAATGCTAAAACTGAGATATTGTCTTGAATAAGTGCAACTGTGATCCATCTGCATGTTTGAACTTAGTGTTTGGTTTTCATATCTGAGCTCAGTATTTTAGTTTATATATATATTTGGTACCAAAATAATATTTTGGGGGGAGATAATTACAAAATGGGAACCGGTTCCGCTACTAAAATACAACCTTGATCCCCTTTAGGATGCATCCTTACACATTAGAGAAACTAGTTTGAATATGGAATTCTGGGTTTTAGTGCTATATGGCAGTTAGTGTTGTTCTACATAACTTTGAGAAATAAGTAAATAGAGCAAAATAGCCCAGGTCTGTGTTGTACAGCCCGAACATAAACTTTAAGCCTGTGCCAAGCTGCAAGATAAGCTCTACCTCCTCTGTCCATGTGGCCTTGCCTGTTTCTAAACTGCAGCGAGAAGATTCTAAAGCGGCGAAAAAAAGGGGGGGTTTCCTCCCCTCGACACAGAGATCAAAGGCTTTGTATCAGGATCCCCTGCACAACAGTCAATAGCAAGGGCCTGTAGAATTAATCACCTGGGGAAGGGGATATGTGTGTGTTCTTATTCCAACAGGACCAAACTGACTTCCTGTGAAATATGTTAAATCTCACTATGAGCTGGAAAAACAGTGCAAGAACCCAATGCCAGAAGTGCAATGTCTGTCCCTGCAGCAGAAAGCAACAAAGAAACAGAAGAGACCAAAGGAAGAGGCCAATGATGTTACCTTGGAGCAGCTAAAGAAGTTATAACAAAATGCAAGTGTTATGACGGCAGCAGCAAGTCCTTCACTCCAATTAACACTTTCTTATTATCTCTTGCAACAGTACAGTAACAATGACATGCATTGGGTAGATGGTGCATGGATACCACCAGAAGGTCAATTGCTGGAAAACAAGGATTGAATTAAACTTAATCAAATGCAGCAGTATTTTGTTGAGATCCCTCCTGTATGTATTTGTAAGAAATTAATTGACAATTGTTTGTCAGGGAAGCTTCACTTGTTTTATCAGTGATGAGGAATGGAGGAGTGGTTCAGAGTAATTTGGATTTTGTTTCCATTCTGGGTCTTAACATGCAAGGTATCTAAAATAACCACAGAAGATGTTTTGAATTTGTACTGGACCCCCTGTAAATTAGAGGCACTATCATATTAGACTGATACAGATTTAAATTATTTGGATTAGGAATTAACTGATGATCATAAAAACAAAACCAAAAACTTTCAGTGCATTTGTTTTCCTTAATTGTTGTAATTTGTATTATTCTATTTTATTGTACCTTCATTCGTAATGACAATTTATAACAGGAAAATGGCACATAGGGTATGATGATCCACAATGGACATTCAAACTCTCCAACAGAATGCCCCCTTTTGACTTTGGAGGCAAGAGGTGACTGCACCACCACTCCAAAGTAGCCTGTCAGATCATGACTGTGGTCGCAGGGTGGATTGTGTGGCAGTTGCACATTCCCCTGAGATTTAGAGCCTTCAATGGGGCCGTTGATGGCTCTTTATTACCTGTCCCCAGGTCACATCCTCCCCAGTCTCGGGGCAGGGTGACTTCACCGCTACCAGCTGGTGGGACAGAAGGGGTGGGACCCTCAGTCAATTACCAGGGTCCTCAACAAGACGTGCCCAGAGCTATGTTGTAATGCCCACAGCCACATCTGACTAGACTAGAAAACGGGGTTCCCGCCGAAGACGCCCTTTGAGTGATCTTCTCGGAGCTGCGGGTCTGTGAACTAGAGTCCTTTCCTTAGACAGGAACACCGTCTAAGGAGACTTCCTGGGATTGAGAGCGCCTTGCCGCCTCATTTGCTTGAGCGATCATTTACTAGATATATCCTTGAATGAGCCCTTGCCTAATTTAGGCAAGTGATTGTTTATTGTGAGTACCCTGAAGTGAGAGGCCTCTAGTTTTTTTTCTTGTGAGTGACTACATGCACGTTGTGGATCCTCATTATTCTTATGTTATTGTATTCAAATAATCTCCTTAACTGATATCTGAACCTGTATTTTATGTTATCAGAGTGCTAAATATATGTAATACCATTGAAATTGAATTATAGTGCTTATGAGCAAAATCAAGTACAACAACACTTCCAAAGAACAGTCTCAGCTAATGTACAAGGCCTGATTTAGGTTTTAGCCAGTGCCCTGAAAAACAAGTGCATAATTTAAGAATTAGCGCTGTAAGATATAATGGTTAACATTATCTAATAGCATAAAATGATTAGACCCAAAAACTTGGTTTTCAGGCCTCAATCTGCACATATGGATTTTTGTGGGAATTAGGATGGCTGAGAAATCTACTTTTACATGGATTAATAATAATGTCTGTGATTGTTGCTATATTGTTAATTGTGCACTTGGTTTGCACAAAAACAAAAAGGGGGAATTCTGGGAGATTTGAAGGATTTTCTTGAAAAGAATGGACATTATATGGAACTGAACCGAACAGGCCCATGAGGCCTATGTGAACAAGAGCAAAACAGCCTACGTGCCTTACGTGACTCCTCCGCAGCCTTGAGCGAGAACAAGATAAAGTGTGTCCAGTGAAGAAATCAAGAGTCAGCAAATGAACAATTTTGTATTGAAGTAATGCTGAATGTTAGTCAGCTGAATTCATAATGAAGCTAGAGAAAGAACAAAAGCAAGTGGAATTTTTGGAATATTGCCAATAAGTAACAATTACATAGTAGGTAAAGGGAGCCACTGGCCAAGGTGAGAAAGCATATTTTGTGAACCTTTGAAATACAAATTGGATAAACAAGTAGGCATTCATAAACGGCATTCCTTTATATATATATATTCCCTGAAACCTCTTTTGGGGGGAAAAGCAATCTAATCTTACATCTGAAGATATTGGTACTCTTGATCACGGTACCCTGTATTATACAAATAGTACGCAAGTCAGTCATGAACATGGTGAATTTGGCCTGGGTTGTTCAAAAACTATAAGAATTTGCATTCTAATAGTAATTTGCAAGTAGAACCCTGTGCAGTTAGCTGTACTTTGATATAGTGCTGTTGCTTTGACTGTAGTGCAGGAGATAGTTCAAACTAGCTATGAATATCTATATATAAAAGCCACTTCAAAGTTAATTTAAGAAGTGCTGCAGTTAGCTAAAGTGCAACTTCATTTTTTTAATCAGTTTATACACAGTTATAAACTATTTAACAGCTGAGGAAAATACACTTAAGATGACTGATAATGCAGATCTGTTGTAAAGGCGAGCATGTTGCTGTGTGTGTTGCCTTTAAAATAAACAGATATAGAGTACCAATGTTATAGATGAATGCAGTTGGTCAAACTAGCTCATGTGGTTTATTGAACCTTTTTACATTGGAATTTTTCTCATTTTTTTACCTATAGTCTTTTAAAGTGACTCAGTAAGACTTTAATCACGCATCAGAAAAACTCTCAAACTTTTCTCTAGAAATGATTTTACTTCTTGTCTTTGTATCTACACTTCTACCCGTCTTGATCATGTCCTTTGGCAATTATCTTTCCTGCTTTTTTGTCTGCCCTTCTTTTGGAAAAGGGTCACTTACTTGCTGTTTTGGTGTTCTTTTTAAATAAAGGTGGTTTCAAATGGCTTGTGGTACACCCCGGAAAGTCCTGGAGTATTTCTTGTAAAATATAACCTCTGTCCCAGTAATAAGACAGAGGCCAGAAAATCATATGTAGGTTCTATTCCTGTATCTGCCCTCATCTTGCTCTTACCTTAAAGTTACTTGGCTTTTTGATAGTTCCTCACTTGCAAAATGAAGATAACTAGAATTATCATCTAAAGGGGTTTTTACAGGAGATTATTTCCACCTTATTGTGTTTCCATGAGAAACTTGCAACCTAATGCCTTAAAAAGCAGGGGGGGAACCAACCAATCAACCACCACCACTACCAAAACAAACAAACAAAACCAAAACACACACCACAAAGCAATGAGAAAGCTAGAGTTGTTGAGCTCATTAATTACTTTGAGATGAATTCTGGAACATAAACAGTGCAAACACTGTTTCAGTGTTTGCACACCGTACACGGAACATAGTAATGTCCTGTATATATTGTCCAAGTACATCTGTTCTCTGACTAGCTATGGGACACAGGCTTTAAGCTCATTTTGATTAAATGCTGTATTGAGTCTCATCAAAAGGTTTTAGAAGTCACTGAGATAACCTGATTTTTTTTTTGAGGGAAAACTCTCCCAAAAATGGGATTAATATTGGAATGTTAATATGTATTGTTGAATCTGAAAATGAACAGCTACCCTGGATACACTGTTTTACTCCATTGCAGATAAAGGAAAAACAGATCAAGCTCTAGAGGTGCCACAATTTTATTTAAAATTATTAGCACCAAATATCCGAGAGGAACTACACAGACTCCTGACATTCATAGCCACTGCACCAGAATCCGAGGGCTACAAATTACAAGAACAAGTAAGTATCCACTATGTTTAGTGTGAGAAAAAGAATTTTCCTATAGTAAAGCTAACTCCCCCCCCGCCCCGCCCCCAGAGTTAGAAGTTTACTGCCTTCTGATGTAATTAGTTTTAAAACAAATACCAAGATGTTCTTCTCACTGGTAGCATCCAGTTATTCTTAAGTCTTTGCTGACACGTTGCAAGTAAATATAATGACAAATCTGAGTTCTTCTTTTTCTAGTTTGATAACAGATCAGTGATCATCAAGACTTGCACAAAGTTCATCTTACAAAATAAGACATTGTCAAAACCACAGGCAGAACTGCTGACTCAGTTTCTGATGGACAATCACTCTGAGCTCTTTAAGACAGCATTTTCCTTACCTCATTAAAATGTTAACTGCCATGAAGTACCTTTTTGGAGATGAGTGGTCTGAGAAGCGGAGTTTAATACTTCATCTGGTACAGTTTAATTGTAAAGTAGAGAGATAAGCTATTTCAGATTACGGAGGAACCCTCTTTGAGAGCTTTGCAATCGTTTATATATAATATCTTCTCTCTTTATTTGCATCATTTATGTTAAGAAAATATTTGAATTATTAAGAAATTTTTGTAGAGGCCTTTTGGCACTTTGTTTCTGATGCCTGTCTAGTAATTAGGCTTCTTAGTGTCTTTCTCCTTTAGAACTCAGCTGACATGCTCAGAACGACGTATGAGATGGCATGCTCTGGTGCCCCAGTGAACACAAACAGCTTTGACAGCTCTTAAGAGTTCCTTTTGGTATTTTAAAACGTTAACTTTTAAAGAAAATAAACAGAACCACAAAATGAAATGGCCTTTCTATTTAACTTGGTCAGTTATGTAAATATACAGATATTAATATATTTTATAGTCTCTTTTATTTACATTCCATCATATTGTCACATGTGAAAAAACATAGCCTTCCCAGACCCTATATTGACTTTCTGAATTCAACCAGTGCATTAAAGTTGTGATGCTTCTCTGTTTTCCTCAACTATAAAATTCCTCATTAAACCACTAAATTAGATAGAGTCGAACTAACGATCTCAGTTGTTGTAAAATAGCTGTAAAATGCTCTAGACATTTATTGTCCAGTTACAAAACAGCCTCACAGAAACGTTGATTTGGTTTCAGTAAAATCTTATTTTTAGTATTATATAACACATTCATTTATACTTCTGACCTCAGCTAAAGAGATATAGGTGATTTTTTTTTTTTAATTAGCTCCAGTTCAGTTTGAAAGTATCAAGGGGTTACTGTTAGTTTTGTAGGTGTTAATATACAGCCAAAACCAGATACATTTTTCTTTTTTTTCTTATTAAGGGTTCTGACATGAGGGTTAGGGCTTTGATTCACGATTGGAGGTGGAGCCAGATGTGACAAATGAAGTGCTCACTGCTTCAAAGCAATGACAGCGGAGTGGATGGTGCCTCGCTCGTCCACAGCTCCCACTGAGAGCCTTTTGTATTGTATAAGCTGAAATCAGTTCAAGGTCTACACTACAGTTTTTGCTGTAGTTCAGCAGAAAACAACATCTAGAACGTCTTGCCTCTTATTTCTTTGGCCAGAAATATCAGGAATAAACATATGTATACGTGTTTTAGTACAATTTTGTGATAGATTTTGAATGTGTACCTAAATAAATGTAGGCATATACTCCGCAATTATGTGATTTTAAAATTGATCATCTGAAAGCTTTAGATTCTCAAAATACAAAAGCATGGTTTTTGTAATTTTTTTTCTCTGTTGGATTGTATTTTCAGACTTTAACTCTTCTGGAACTAACTAGTAGGAGACTTGAAAGTTTACTAGAAGGACAAGATCCACGTATCAATTCAGGTAGATGATGCGATACACACTATTATAAAAAAAATTTCTGTGCAAATCA
The DNA here is from genome assembly GCF_036013445.1 of Caloenas nicobarica. Classification (NCBI taxonomy): domain Eukaryota; kingdom Metazoa; phylum Chordata; class Aves; order Columbiformes; family Columbidae; genus Caloenas; species Caloenas nicobarica. Next base: position 44,470,994 of record NC_088245.1, read on the forward strand.
GTTCATCATCAGTTGACTATAATTTTGCATGGACTATGTTATTTTCCTTTATTAGAAGTGAAGCATCAAAGCAACTAATTCACCAAATAATTAAATTATCTGCTATAAGGAAAACACTGACCTCTGAATATTAGAGAATAAGGATTCTATTAATTATCTAGTTTGAATACATCTCAATTTTTTTAAGAAATAATTACTTCTGGCAAAATCAATGCAAAATATGCTTCCTGAAGTGACATGCATATTATTTGGTTTGTGAATTTGGTATTATTTTATATTTAGGAACAGCATTCTTGTATGTCTGCCACAAGACACCTAAAAATTCTCAGAGAGCTCAGTAGTTTAATGTTCTAATAGACGTCTTGAGCACAGACCTTGATTGTTTAATGTTTTGAAGAACTACTTTTTCTGGCTAAGCACAAAGGGTTTTTTTAAGAGCTTAAGATGTACAGAAGGGTAGCATAGCCTAAAAGGAAGGCAGTTGACACTTGGTATGTATGTGGGACTAGTGCTTTCTAGCTTACTTCTTTTACAAGCTAACATTCCATCTGGCCTTGCTGCCAGAAATATCTTTTAGCACTGTGATTAAAAGGGTTGGCTTAAATAATTGATTTTCTCCCTGACTCTTTAGCTTCTTCCTTTTGACTTCTGTATTGCCAGTGCATTATGTGCTTAAACACTGAAGAGAAACCATTAGGGAACTGAATAATACTGGAAGTTATCGTGCTGTTTAATACTATATTTAATGGAGGAGATGCCCGAGTAGTTTTGGTGGGGTTCTGGAATCTGTCCCAATTGCTTCCGGTTGAGTGTTCTGAGTATCGCATATTGTGTAGCCAAAGAACACAGAGATGAGCAGCAGAGGAAGGAGTTGCCTGTCTATAGTGTTCTTGGAGCCCGTGTGATCTCCTATCTTCTATCAAATTAATTGCCAGTATGAATCTGTATTTGAAGTATAAAATTTCCAGAGCGAAGAGTTTAGTCTAGAGCTCCTTTCCAGTGCAGTCTTATCAAGGAACAAGTGATACCACCTTCAAAGTAAGGAGGCTTACATCTATTCATAGAGCATTCATGTTTGCTCCTACCAAGGAAAAGGTTTGTTGTAGCTTTTATGGAAACAATGTCCATATTTCCTTATTTTAAGTCCCAGCTAAAGCTTGTTGATAATTTTGTGAAGCAGTTATTTAAAAAACTAGAGGGTGGACACAGGGGCCTCTGCCTGAGGCTATCAAAATTGCAGTGTACTAGACTTATTCATGTCCTATTTTCTTACACAGTGATACAACAGCTGTATTAAGAATTTGTAGATGGTGTTCTCTGGCATTAATACAGGAGGAGGAAGGTACCTCTTCCTTTCTGCAGGTTAGACTGGAGGAAAGCCACCATGAGCTGGCAGTTCAAAGTAAAAGAGATCATATCCAAGAAGAAAGGTCATCTCAGACAACTCAATTAGGGCAGCTCATCATCAAGATCTCTGGAGTGTTGGCTTCTCTTCTATATTGTCCTTACACTGAGACCTCTGGGTAGCAGCAGAGCAGCTCATGAGAATCTGGAATGTTGATGAGAAGAACATGGCTCTAACTGCACATGCTTATATCAATTAGAAAAGAAATGGAAGCCAGAGATGAGGATACACCTTTGTTTCCCCTGTTCACAGCTCTGACCATTCAACTACATCAATTACCCTTGTGTCACAGATCATCACAATTCTCAGAAGGTAATAATATCTAGTTGTGCTTCAGAGTGCCCCTCTCTGGACCTTGCCAAGGATCACTGGAGGGGCATGAAATCCAGTGAAGCCTCTGCTTGATCCCTGCCATCAACTGCCAAAGGCAGTTGGTGCTCTTTGTTCCGAGCCAGGTAAGTGTACTGCACTGGTTTTACACAGGGACAGACTAGACAGACTAGAGAGGGAACACAAGACTTCAGCTGAGAATGGGATACACCTCTGCAAATCTGAGACCACCAAACATCACCACCCCTACTAGAAGGGCAGTTCTCCTGTGGCCATGAGCTGCATCAGGTCAAGATCAGTGCTAGCACCTGTATGTCCACCACCCACCCTGCCTGAGTGCCTCCCTCTGTCCTGGCCCACAGGCCAGCCAGGTGGGACACTCGCTACCAGCACAGCCCTCAGAGACTCGATCTGCTTGTTGGCCACAACTGTTGCTCCTTCCCCACCTGCATGCAGTGCCGCACAGACAAGTGGCACAATAATGGAGCTTCTGATGCCACCTTTAAAACAAAAACCAAGCAAAAACCCCACAACCTACTAGCCCAAACCCCCCTTTTAAAAAAGTAATTGTTCAAATTAATATTTTCTCAAAGCCTAAGTATCCTTTCAATAGCAGTGGTCACATTTCGAGTATATTCCTCTCATGGCTATTGACTAAAATAACCAAAAATAAAACTCGCATATTCCTTTTCAGGATAGGCAATCTCAAAGAGACCTTTTGAGATGTGTTTAGTGTCCATTCAATTGCATGCATGTGTTAGAATAATATTCATTTGGAAAAAAAAAAACCAAACTTGATTTCTTCTATGTGTTAGTGTCACACCGGTGCAAGCATTCAATATTTTTATTGCCTCATGCATTGAGGTTTTCTGCAATAAGAATACAATGAAGCTATCAGTAAAAGATGAGAACACAATGAAATGACAAGGAACATAGTATTTCATACTATTAGGCTTGTGAAACTTTATTTTTAAACTCTGAAAATTACTTTTTCCCAACCCACTTAAATACAGGAAAGCTAAAACACAATCCTAACTGACAGAGAACAGGTTGTAGTTCAAAGACTCCCATTCTGAGTAAAACAATTGAATAACAATGTATCTCACTGCTACCTATATATCAAATTTCTCTTCACAAATATTGTGCCCATGTTCCTCGTAATCTTCTCTAGTTACTACCATGTCTTCAAAATCATCATTTTCAGAAATCAGCTTCCCACCTTCCCAGGAGTAAGTAATAGGGCTGAAAAAAGAACAAACTTATTGTTATTCATCTGATAAGTTCATTTAAAATAGAGGTATGCAGCGATGATTTCCAAGACTTTTATTTAGCCATATCTATTTATTAAAAAAACATAGTTTTGATTGCTAAATCAAACCATCTAGCTCCAGACAGGTTATAAGACAAAGTCTGAAATTTTAGCAGGGCTAACTGATGTTGCTGTCTATGAAAAGCAAGTGCCCCTTTGGAGGCAGGTGTGGAGAAGGCAGGAAGTGGAGATGTCTTTGTATTTACTTTGCACAGATAATGACTTTTTAATAATATTTAAAAATACTCTTTAGCAATACTTTAAAAAAAGTTAAGATTTTTTTTGTACTTTCAAGATATACTTTTTTTGTCTCAACTCTGTACTCTGCTTCTGCAAAGATGTTACCCCTTCCAAATCCCTGAAGTGGCTACATTAATAATGACACGGCAACATTCAGAGGCTGAAAATTCTTCTAAGTTAGAGACTAAACTCTAATCTTGCATGCTTACATATCCACTTAAGAACAGTACCGTCTTATTTATCTGTTTACAATAAAAAGACTGATCCTGAAAACACTTAAACTTATATGCTTAACTTTATTACCCAAAGTACAGGGCAAACAGGTGGTCTCTAGTTTATTTGGTTTGTCTGAAAATACACTGATTTAAAACATTCTTCTTGTACAGTTTCGGTTCACTAAATATTTAAATTAACCCATTTATTCAATCTACCTTCTTCATCTGCAAAAGAAATCCTGCTTCTTAGTTTGTTCTGCTAGAAGGACAAAGTTTGTTCCATACAGTTTAGAACTTACTTTTCAGGAAGAACAACAGAAACATCATAGTCAGTTGGAGTAAGACATCGAACTTCAGAATAAACTCGATCCCTGAAGCCTGGAAAAAGGGTGTTTCCCCCAGTCAGAACTATGTTCTTGAAGAAATGAGGCTGCATTTCTGTAATATAAGTAAGTAAATCTGTAGTTAGAGACTGAATACATATTTAAAGTTTTTTTCCCCAATGTTGTTATGAATTGGGACAGAAGAAATATGCATAGAAGAATTTTATGTTCTTCTAATGCTCACATCAGTTAAATAATTCTATTGAGAAATACCAGGAAGTGATCAATCACACTCTGTTCTTTGTGATTTTTAGAATTTGGCTTTGATAACTGTTTTCTTACATTGCCTATTAAATGTAATGTCTACCAAAACAATTCCCCTTTCAAAAGGGATTTTAAATTACAGAATTTTTATAAGAGTAGAAAATAATAGCCTCAATGCTGCCACACTTATGTAGTGTCATAAAACCTATGAAAGTCTTCTTTGTAGTAATAACATTAATTACATTTACATCATCTATAAAATAGAAGCTTTAGTATTACTTCTGACAAACACAACAGTCAAAATCTTTTGTGCTTTGATGCTTAAATTACCGAGTTGGGTCAGTTTCACTTTTCTCGTAAGTTCGATTTTCCTCTTCTTTCAGTGAAGAAAAGTATTTACAACACAACTAAAACTAATTTCAAGTATATTCCATCATTGACATCAAAAACAGGTCATGTTAGATCCTAAGAAGAATGAAGTCTAAAGTGATTCACAGAAACAAGAGTAGAAACTAATCAATGAATTACCACAAAACTGTGTTTGGCTAACAGAGAATCTTGTAGACAATCAGTTCACATACACCAGAAGACAATCAGTTCCCAACAACTTAATTAACTGGTATATTGAAAGTACCAGCTTCTTAAGACACTTTTGGATGCTTTAAAAAAATCACAACAAATAACAAACAAACAAAAAAACCAAACCACACACGAAACAAACAAAACCAGAAACAACAAAAAAACCCAACGCAAAGCAGAACAACACTAGTTCCGCTCCCCTGCCCCCCAAGTTTTCAAAAGACTTCTGGGTTGTACCTTCAGGTAAATTCTGAATGGAATGAACAATGGCTTCAGGAATTCCCATCTCTTGAATACCAATATCTGAGGGATGGAAGAGTATTTCTGGAACTGCAAATCTTTCATTTGTTAGACGAAGTATTTGTTCACCAGTCTTGTATTTTCCACTTAACACCATCTCTTCCCTTGGCTAAATTAAAGGCATGAATAGTAGCCACTGTTTAAGAAAAGAAATTACACCCTAAAATATTCAGCTAATCTTTTTCATGTACTGCAGAGGTGGGCAGTATATTCTATGTTGTCATCAACAAATCTTTTAAGAATACATACTCTTGTATTAAATCTGAAGTGACTTTACTCATAACAACTGCAGTTTTGCTTAAGGCAAAATAAAACAGGCATGTACAAGAGTGGCCTTAAAATATTGGGACTGCTTCCAAAACTATGGCCAACTCAGTAAATGAGATAAAACTATTAAATTGTCTCCATTGGTATGAAGATTTTTTCAGGCTCTTCTATAACATGGCTTTGAAACTTTTGCCTATTATGGTATTTAAATGAAATCCAGAGGGACTTATAAGTATCAAAGCAGAGAAAACATTTTCCAACTTAACTTCAAAAAAACCAAACAACAATAATGATATGGATAGGTTGTATGACAGAGCACAGGCATAGAAAGCTAAAAGTATTAAATAATAGAACATAAAATACTATGCTGGAAAAATAGTATTTAATTTTCATCTCAACTTCCTAAGGAAAACTTTACCAACTAATGCATAGCATAGAAAGAAGTTACAATAAAGCATTAGAGAAAAAGAAGTCTTTTTAACCTCTCTACTAGACTTGTGCAGGAAAACAGTCCAAAAAGTACTTCAAAAACCATACTACCATTACCTTACAAAATCCTTTTTTGATTGTGCTGAAGTCTGGCAAAACATAATCTACCATTACAGTGTTTTCCTCTCCTTTCAGTCTGAAAGAGAAGAATGGAAAACGACAGAATAAAGAACCAATTCTAAATCCCAACTATTGTATACTGAAAATATTCCTCTGACTTAACGGGAAAATTTTCTGATTAAGAATGTAGTTTTATTTGTTTGTACAAATAGATTATTCAGAAGTACCAACTTTTACATTTAGTACCATTCTATACGTACTTGGCAATGTCCATGTCCTTGTAAAAGTCTTGAGAAACATAACATACATCTTCTTTCACTTGATTAATTACATGTGTTTCATCCATAACATGTAGCTGCCTGTGAAAAACCAAAACCATCTACATTTGAGAATAATTAAGTCGCAGCATTATCTGTCCAGTTTTCTACTGGAGATGAGCAACCACAGTTTTCAAATCACAGAAAGCTACTGTCTCAATATCTAAAACCTGTATTTAATTTACAGAAGCATTTCTGGCCTACTGGAGTTTAATAATTTCTTATTTCATAGTTCAATAAATACCAATATGTACCTGTATTTGCCCAATGTCTTCATAACAAGCATAGCCATAATGCTGCAATTAGCTCTACTAGCAAAGACCTTTACCTAGATAAAGTTCCAAGCTAAAGAACCCTAAAGAAAAGTTGATCCTATCGAATTTTATTTGTGGTATTGATAGAATCAGTTAGCAAACTTACTGATGATCTACTGAGACAGCTCAAAAAAATATGTAAGGACTTGTATAATTGTGACCACACACGTAACCTCAGCAATTTCAAAAGCACTGGTGCTTTAAAAATGAACAGCCTATTTCTTCAAAGACCTTAAACTCATCTTAATCCATTTTAAGGTTAAACTCAAGATGGCAGCTAGCAGATTATAACAGACAAAAATTCCCTTCTCCTCTTAACAGCATTTAATCTAAAATTCACAGAACCAGTAAGAATATCGCCATAAACTTCTAGCTCATTTCATACCAGGTCTGAAGAAGACGATAGGCATGCTTTACCTGTAAGAGATTATCTCCTTCAGATGGTTGGTTAAGAGTTTTCCTCCAACATTAATCCTACAGCAAAGAAGTAACACAAGGAATTCTGTCATTATTAACTTCAGGCATAGTAACCAGTTCTTCTAGAAAATGTATACTGCGGTTTACCTGATGATCGCCTCTTTCTTCTTTTTACTTCTACAATAAGGTACAATGTGTGTAAAAGAGTATCCACTATCCACAATGATACAACACAGCTCAGATGGATTATCTCGGAAATACCGGTGAGCACTAAGAGCTCCAGCTGAAATACAGAAAATTTAATTCCATTATTATATGAATATACACTTTTAGAATTTACATTGATATGAAAGTGTACTGGTTTCATATTTTAAATGCCTTTGACAGATTTCCAAGACCTCAATACATAATACCACAGACAACATATGAATTAATTTTGACAGTAGATAAAATTAAGTATCATATATGTGACCATTTATTCTTTTCCAATAATTCCAGTCTATGTTCAGTTTCCTATCCTAGAGTCCAAGCAGACTGATCACACCACAATATATAAAACCTATCTAAAGGAGGATCCTATATCCACCCATCTTTCAGAAGGGTTGTTATGTTATTTAAACATTCCCGCTAAGATACATTTCATGATTGTAATGCTGCGATTTATTTGCTAATACAAAACAAAACCAAACAAAAACCCACCCCATATCCCCCAAAAAAGGAAAGCTATCAATGACTTAACGCAAATTTTTGGTAGAATTTATCAAATGCTATCCTTTTTCAAAATCCATTTGTTATCTCTGTCATCCTGACTCTCCTCAACTTTCCTTTAATTATATACCATGACACTCTTAAGAAAGTAGTATAACAGTATAGCTGGAATTTCTAATTAAAAAAACCCCGTTTAATCCAGTTAAGAGCATATATAAGAGCATATTGCTCAAGAGCCAGGAAGGAAATTAAGTAATTGATTTACTGTCTTTATATATACATATGTATGTGTATGCATGCATGCTTATTTATTTAGCATGCTTATTTATTTATTTATAAGGTTAACCTTCAAAATATATAAATGTAAACTAGAAGGAGACAGACTCACCATTTACTCTAAGAACTGCTTGAAATTGATATTCTTCAAATAGAATTTCATTCATGGATTCTTGTATTGAAGTGAAGTTAAAATAAGGTTCAGTAATAATAATATTGGTATCCACAAAATCCACCTATGAAAAATACATTAAGATGGTCATTACACAAAATTTAGAACTTAATACTCCATTACCATATTTTTCAGCAGTTGAAGATCATGTAAATTTGAAGATATGATTACCACTTGCCATATCTGTTTCTAGAAGCTAGGCTTAGAAAGTTTTAGGTTTTTTTAAAGACTTCAAGAGCAGTGATACAACTTCATGAAATTAATGAGTAAAAACATAATAAAAGAAAACACCTTCATACATATTCTGCTCCTGTTACCATCCTTACAAATTGTAATCCAACATTTTAAAGAGATACCCATAAAGGAGCACTACAATACTAATGTAAGATACTTTACATTAATCCCATCAACTACAGAAAGATAGGTCGCTCCAGCAGCTCAGCATTTGCGTCACAAAATTACTTATCTAATAACTGACGATGAAGTCTTGCACAAAAGAGAACCAATAACAAAACCCCCAGTGACCTCTAATGAGGCCAGCAAAAGATCCTGGACTTTCCGTATTTACTGATATCTCAAACTACTTTATAGGGGACTTCAGATGGTTACTTCAGTCATAACTGGGCATGGCCCTGAAAGTATTATCAGCTCTGTCTCTCTGTAGTCTTCACTCATGAAAAGGAAGTAAAAAGAAGTTCTCCTCAAAACCGTGACTAAATTGAATCTAGCCCCAAAACTAAAATGAAAGCTATGTATCAAAAGCTAGCATTGTATATTTTTATGTATGGAGACATTACTTTCATTCTCAGGACCATTCTGCCTCCTAGGTGTTACAATGAACAAAAAAATTAGGAGTATATAACTTTTTTTTTTTTAAAGAAAAAATAAAACTGAAGCCTTACTGCACTTCTTGTGCTAAATCCAGCTCATGTGATAAATAAGAAAAATTAAGTATCACAGATCAATATTTTATCCATTCAACTTAATCATACGTAGAAAATGATTAGCCAAAAATGGTTACTCAATGTGTATGTCTTTAGGGCTACTGACCTGACTCATCATTCTCTGTTACATCAAGAGTTTCTTGATCTCTAAACCACGTTGTATCTGCCTGTAATTATTATTAACTTTTACTAACTTGAACTCTTAATTCCATTGATATGAACTTCTTAATATATGTGAACTGAACTCAGTATAAATACACATAAGACTAAAAAATTTAATTTTTTAAAAATTCCTACACCAGAGCTCAAAGTAAAAACTTTCTTCAGGTTGCAAAATAACAAGTCCCTGTGATTTCTAACTGAAGGTACTTTCAAAGAGAACAGTAACCTCACCAGTTCTATTTAATATCTGATGTACTTCTGTTAATTCCACTGGTCAGTATTTAACCTACAGAAAATCTGTAATTAAAAAAAGGTTCTTACTTGATACATTTCTTTTCCAAAAAGATAATCCCAAACCTGTCTCTGGACATCCCAGTTCACCAAGTAGCCCTGTAGGAATTTAGAAAAAAAATTACACTATCTAGAAAACAAACTCATAATGAAAAAAAAATACTAGAAATCAAAAAATGTGAGGTGACTGATAGACTGGTAATATAAAGAAACTTGAGAGTAAAAATGTCTAAATTCACACTTCTATGCTAAGCAGTAACAGTTACATACCATAAAGAACGTTACAAATATTCCCCATCAATATGTTAATTACTATATTACAAAAACAATGTAAATTGAGTTTCCTATATATATTATTCTCTTTGACAGAAGCCTGTCAGTCTGACCTTGATGCCAGGGAAGGTTTTGGAGCAGATCATCCTGAGTGCCATCACATGGCACATAAAAGACTACCAAGAGATCAGGCCCAGTCAGCATGGCTTTATGAAAGACAGGTCCTGCTTGATCAACCTGATCTCCTTCTACAACAAGGTGATCTGTTTAATGGATGAGGGAAAGGCTGTGGATGTTGTCTACCCGGACTTCAGTTTCCCCGCAGCATCCTCCTGGAGAAGCTGGAAGCTCATGGCTCAGATGGGCACACTCTTTGATGGACAAAGAACTGGTTGGAGAGCCGGGCCCAAAGAGTTGTGGTGGAGTCAAATCCAGTTGGTGGCTGGTCATGAGTGGCGATCCCCAGGGCTCAGAATTGGGGCCAGTTCTGTTTAATATCTTTATCAATGATCTGGACAAAGGGATTGAGTGCACCAAGTTGGGTGGGAGTGTTGATATGCCGGAGGGTAGGAAGGCTCAGGAGATGGATCTGGACCAGCTGGATCATTGGGCTGAGGCCAACTGTATGAGGTTTAACAAGGCCAAGTGCCAGGTCCTGCACTTGGGTCACAACAACTCCATGCGATGCCACAGGCTCGGGAAAGGGTTGCTGGAAAGCTGCCTGATCGAAAAGGATCTGGGGGTGTTGATCAACAGGTGGCTGAGTATGAGCCAGCAGTGTGCCCAGGTGGCCAGAAAGGCCAACAGCACCCTGGCTTGTATCAGAAACAGCATGGTCAGCAGGACTAAGAAAGTGATTGTCCCTCCATACTTGGCACTAGTGAGGCCGCACCTCAAATACCGTGTTCAGTTTTGGGCCTACAAGAAAAACATTGAAAATACCAGAAAGACACTGAGGTGCTGGAGTGCGTCTAGAGAAGAGGAACAAAGCTGATGAAGGGTCTAGAGAACAAGTCCTTTGAGGAGCAGCTGAGGGAACCGGGGCTGTTTATTCTGGAGAAAAGGAGGCTGAGGGGAGACCTTATCGCTGTCTACAACTACCTGAAAGGAGGTTGTAGCATGGAGGGTTGTTGGTCTCTTCTCCCAAGTAACAAGTGGACAAGAGGAAATGGCTGCAAGCTGTGCCAGGGGAGGTTTAGATTGGATATTAGGGAAAATTTTTACACAGAAAGGGTTGTCAGGCATTGGAACAGGCTGCCCAGGGAAGTGGTTGAGTCACCATCCCTGGAGGTGTTTAGAGGATGTGTAGACGTGGCTCTTAGGAACGTGGTTCAGGGGTGGACTTGGCAGTGGTAGATTAACTGTTGGACTTGAAGATCTTAAAGGTCTTTTCCAACTTAAGTGATTCTTTGATTGTTAAACTTCACACTGCTGAATTTGATTCTTGTATGATACTACATAAAAGTCTGCAGTTGGGGCATATTGTACGAAAACCCTTTCTTAAAACAATTTACATTTGGCTCAGGATATCTTACTTACTTTCTGAAAAGGGAGAATATAAAAAAGACCAGAGGGATCTTTAATTTCATCCAGTTGATTTGCTGTAAAGGTTTTCAAGCGTGCAGTCTTCGATCTGAACTGACAGTTGGGAATGACGCTGGAAAAGATCGGGACGTTTCACATTCACCATGATACGAGACACATCCATTATCTTTATCGATATTTTTGCTGCTGCGTTTTGCTTTCAATCAACGTATTTGAGCTAGTTACTAGAGAAATCTCCCAGTTGTGACGCCTCAGGTGCAGGCAGGGCACTTTTCAGACAAACGAGACACATCAACCCCTGCACACAGCCCTGAGTCACCCCCACCCGCCCCGTCCCGGTCCCTGTCCCGGTCCCTCTCCCGGGCGGTTGGGGCGGGTGTAACGGCCCCGGCGCGCGCCAGAGGGGCGGGGCCCGGCACCCGCCGCAGGGGCGTGGCCAGGCGGGGCCGCTGCGCGGTGAGCGCAGGCGCGCGATGGTCCCGCTGCCCGGCGAGGGGCTGAGGAAGAGGAGGGGCGGCCTCCCGTGCGCCCGGGAGCCGGCGGGGAGCGGCGGGAAGGCAGGTGCGCCGAGAGGGCGCCGGCAGAGCGATAAGGGGATCCCCGCCCGTCCCGCCCCCTCCCCAGCCCTCACCTGACGTTCGCGTGGCTGTAGCCGATCTTGGCGTTGTAGGCGCCGTTATCCAGCACCAGCGTCGCCATGTTCCCCACGGCGCCACGGCCGCCGCCGTCCCAGTATTGATCCGCCACCGCCGTGGATCTCTATGGTTACCATAGAGTGGAGGAGCAGCGCCCGCGCGTTGCCTGACGGGACGCAGGAGTGCCGGGAGAACCGCCTACCGGCCGCGCACGCGCCCCTGCCGCGAGACGCCCGGCGCTCACGTGGTGCCGCTGACGCTCGCCGAGCTGCGGAGGCTATTGGCCGCTGAAGAGGCGGGTGGGGCAGGTGGCACCGAGTCACTGCTCCGCTTCCGGCTGTCCCTGCCGGCCCCGCGCCGGCAACCGGCGGCTCCGGGCGGCGGGAAGGGGCGGCCGCGGGTCAGCCGCAGCCCAGCCCTGCGGGGTGGTGGTCTCTCGGCCTCCCGGCGGGGGCACCGCGAGCGCGGGGCCGGTAACGGGAGAGCCCTTCTGCGGGGTGGTGCGTGAGAACTGGGCATGCGGTGTGGTGCGTGAGAACTGGGCATGCGGTGTGGGCTTTCTCTGTGGAACATACTGCAAAATGAAAAAGGAGGTGCGTTCTTAGATTCCTCCGTGATTATGTCACTGTTTTTTCTAGGCTTGCTGCAATTAACACACTTTTATTCTAACTAGTATGTTAATAAAATAGCAGTGCTATTGGTATTTGCTGTCACTAGCTTTTTTTTCTACAAAAGTCTCTGTCAAATACCACACACCTCTATAGAAGCACAGAACCATCGAACAGCTGGTGGGAACCTTGAAAGACCATCTGGCCCAACTTTCTGTGGGAAGAGGAGCCAAAATTAAAAGACCTTGCACCCTCTCCAACTGTGTCTTGAAAACCTCCAGCAATGATTCTACTGCATCCCTGGGGAGGTTGTTGCAGTGGTTGATTGTTCGCACTATAAAAAAATGCACTGTATCAAGATGAAACTTGTGGTGCTGCTTGTACATGTTGCCACTTGTCTTCTCCTTGTGAAGAGAGGCCTCCATCTGCTGCTACGCCTTAAGTACTGGAAGACTCCGATGAGGTTCCCTCTAAGCCTTTTCTTCTCCAGGGAGAGAAGACATAACTCCCTCAGTCTTTGCTCGCAGAGCAGGTTCTCCAGCCCTTAGATCATCTTGATGGCTTTCCTTTGGACCCTCTCCAGTCTGTCCATGTCTTTTGTAAATTGTGGGGACCAGAGCTGGACACGGCACTCCAGGTGTGGCCTGACAAGCGCTGACCAGAGTGGGATGATCATGTCTCTGTCTCTGCCAGTAACGTCCCTGTGGATGCAGCCCAGGATCTGATGTGCCTTCATTGCTCCAGCGTCCCACTGCTGACTCCTGGTCAGCTTCTCCACCAGCACCTTCCGGTCCTCTTCAGCAAGACAGGCCCATTGCCCTGGGAGTCTGAGCCTGCCCTGGGCTCTGTGGTTATGTCATCTCAGGTGCAGGATCTTGAACTTGTCTTTATGAAGAATTTTGCTTTATTTATATGTTTCACTTGCCATCACTGGTGTCGTTGTTATCCAATAAAACAGGAAGTCAATGACAGTTTTATATCTGTATGCAATTGGCTTTCATGGAAATACCAGAACTTAAAAAAATAACGGCTACTCTATATGATTACTCTTTATTCTAACGAATATCAAATGTCTATCCATAAGCCAGGATGTTCAGCAGAATGCACAGCAATCTGATTTTAGACCAATCCTCTTTAAATGCTTGTCAGCATCTTAAGGGCAGCATCCTTTATCCCTGCTCTAGCAGATCTGTTCTTTGGTTCTTGAGGAGAGGTCACAGGAAGTATCAAAAGCCCGTTTTTCCAGTTCTGGAGTTTCTGGATTCTTTTAAAGAACACCGTAAAGCATTGGTTGTTCTCCTTCGCTGCCCACCAACAGGTATAGTAATAGTAAATTTTGGGTTTGTAGTTAAAACCAAAAATACAAAAAACATAGAATTGTAACAAATGCTTTAGTTATTCATAGTATTACAGGGAAACATAAAATATTACTCTTAGAATCCCATAACTTTTACTTTATCCTTTTATTGATAATACAAAGTTCTTAGAAGAAAAATTCAAATACAAATCATTATAGCTATTGCTAACTTTTGCCTTGTGAAAATAAAGGTGAAAGCCAGATGTTAATTAGCGAGATTTCATCTGTTATCATTCAATAATGACTTGAATTGAGTTCAGAGATTCATTTTTTTTTTTTTAGGACCTACAGGTCAAGTGCCAGGCTTTTAGCAATTCACTTAGATTTACGTGTAGTGGTTGATATCCATAAATATTTAAAATCTCTTGCAACTGAAGCTGGTATATTTACTGTCACTGCTAACTGAGGGCAACTTACAAATTTATTGACTTTGTTTACATATTCACTGATATATTGTAATGACACTTCTGATAATACTTTCTGTTGCTGTTGACAGAGTACCTATCAAAGACAAAGTAACACAGCAAGGACACATAAATGTGACTTTCAGGCAAACCTCTTACATTGCCCCTTACAATAGCTTAGAATTGATATTTTGTGAGTAATTGTCTGTCAGACTAAAACCTTGTGCATCTGCATTTGAAGACAGACCATTATCTTTTGCATTATCCATATGCAGCCATGCTGAATTTCTTATTTTACAAGTATGAAACAAAGCACTCACTGAAACCAGATCAGAACTTCCTAGGTCACGTTTTATTTCTTCTTCTCCCACATTTTCCACTGCTTTATTCAATGAGAAAAACAAATAATATTTTTGTTAATTCTGTGACCTTGATGTTTCTGAAGTCGCTTGGGCTGTAGTTCTCTTGTGGGTTGTTTTTTTTTTATCTCTTGACTCCATTCCAGTTTTTACAGTTACGGAACCCACATGACCACATGAAACGTCAAGCTCCATCTGCACACCCAGTGGAAAGCACACAGCTGCTGCTTTGCGCTGCTCTGCGGGAACGGGCAGTCTCACAGTTATTGAATTTGCAGGTTGTTTAGAGCATCCAAAGAAAGCTATCCTTGAGGAAGAATTCATTGCATTCTTAGACCCTGGCAGAGGGGGGCATTGTCCTGGACTTAGCATTCATAAATGGAACTCCGTGCACCTTGCTTTATCCAGGTGATGGTGAATGGCAAGCTGGTGGATGACATGACACCTAATGGGGAACTCTGTATATCCTTGGGTTCTTGGGCCTTCTATTGAATGGAAAGAGGTTACAAATATGCCCTAAAGATTACCTGTGGTAAATATAAGCCAAAATTCTTCTTTGAGATCATTTTAGTATCCTGGATACACTCATGCTTGGTGACATAAGCAACAGCTGCACCACAAGGGAGACAGCCAGGAACGGAGGGGGATACTGTGGCGAGCAAGGCAGGACCACGCCAGCCAGGGCCTGTCGCACCACCCCAGCCAGGGAGCAAGGCAGGCAGGGGGTCGGAGGGCAGCCCAGAGACCAAATCTTCAGGCAAGTGTGTAATGATGAAGCAGGTCTGAGGTCAAGCACAAAAGTCAACCCTCAGGATCAGGTCTGGCAGGGTGAACCACAGCCAGATATAGCCCAGGCATCACCAGGCAGGTCCATGGTGACCAGGCAGGTCTGAACTCAAGACGGAAAGTCGGTGGGTCAAGGTCCAGACCAGCAGGACCCAGATCAGTGGGACCTATGGCCATACATGTGATGATCTGCCACTACAGCTGCCCCTTCTTTTCCTGTGACAGAGTTTTTCCTCACTGGGTGGGGAGTCATTTGGGTACATCAAGAGCCTTGTTTGCTAGGTGAACAAACATAGCAATGTTCATAAGTGCTAAGTAGTCAGGAATGCTAAGCCGCTCTTTCCTCTTTGTGGTCATATTAAGGTGAGAGCTGATGACACTCCTACAAGGTTCTTCATAAACAGTTGGCTTCCTCTGCTCAGAGCAGGAGTCAGTCTTTGGGACTTCCTATCAAGCACCGATTTCACATAGTGGTGGTCTAATTAGCCTGAACATGCCAGCAGAAATTCATCTGCCTGCAAGCACATGACTGTGATTTGGAGAATCAGCCCAAAGTCTTAATAAACATAGTCTGGGGATATCCCGATCTTAATTTGTGTCAGGCTCTAAAAAGAATTGTCAGATACTCTGCTCAAACTGAGGGATAAGCTGGCCTTCTCATCTAATTCCCTGAGGTGGGGGGTTGATCTTGCATTTACCCTCCATTCCTCTGTTCAGTGTGCTCCAGGAGATGGGGAAGAACATGAGGTCATGATTCAGATCGACCCTGCCAGACAGGAATATTTCTGCTTTCCAGTTTTGATGTCAGCGAAGAGCCTCTGGACTTTCCCTTTTCTGCCAGAGTTATGCTTGCAGGACACTTGAAAGGGAACGCACAGCATGGGTCCTGCTTTCCATGCCCCTCATATTTTCTTTCTTGATAAGAAGTTGATTTGTCATTATGGCGAACATTGTTTCTCCAGGATACCGATAGAATTTTTTCTGGTTGAGAAAATTGAACTTCAAACAGGAATAAAAGTGTTAAGTTCATACGCAGCTCATTCCCACTTTACAAATATCTTTAAAGAATCTAATGAGGTCAGTATTACACAACTGACTGATTTTTAAATGCCTGGAAAAATCAATTGAAAAATGTTCATCTCCTGACCTATTTCCTCAACTATCACTGCTTCATAGTGACGCACGGAAAGTGACCTTACAACCTGTAAGATTGTAAAGCAGGTATGTCTATTTCAGTGCTGGACACACGGGGAAATAATTTTCACCAAAGACGTGTGCAAATTTCCAGTAGCTGTGAGCTTAGTTAAATACTGTAAAGTGTTACATATTCATGAAAGTTCTAGGAACGCCTATACATATTCATAACCTGTCCCCGAGAAGGCAGTTCTTATTACAATGGGTTCCGGGAAATCATTTCCATAGTCTCCACCTTTGGCCCCTCCTGGTTGCGCCTGCGCACTGATTGTGGACCAAGGTCTTCTTCTCTGTACACGTTCACCTCTGGCCTGGTGTGATGAGTTGGCTGGGACTCAGACTGCTGAGTTGGTTAGAACTGGCGTATCTCCTCTCCTGTGTCCAAGTTTTGGTTATCTAATTCACCCAAGGATGCACCAAGGATGCACCCAAGGTTTTGTCTCCCTGCAAGGCCTGTAAAGTTGTCAATAAACTTTTGTTTGTCTTACACAAGGCTAAGCAAAGCTAGGCAATTGTAATGTGGGTTAAGGGTTCTAAGCGTTGTGGGTTAAAGGTTTGCTCTCTAAGCGTTAGCTCCTTAAGTGTTAGTTCTTTAAGTACTAATTAGTCAAGTGTTAATTAGTTAATTCCTTGTATCACATAGTTCTGATTTAAAGGTCCTTGGGAATTTCGTTCATTGCATGTAAATTATTAATGTTATGTGTATAAGAAGCAAAGAAAATAGTACCTAATGTCTTTTCTCTGCAGCTCCAGACTATATTCTAGAGCCAGCAAGCCACCATTCATACAGAAGTCACATCTAAAAATCTGGTTAGTTTTACAACTGTTAATTTTTTTCTACCTACCTCTGAAATTCTTCAAGATACTTTCCTTGAATGAGGGACCACTCAAAAAAAGGGTCACTGAGGGAACAAAACTAATACAGGACATTCATTTTTTAACTGACTAGGAAATTTTGCTACAGCATGAGAAGATATTATCTCAAAATCAAAATAATCCGTAGGCTTTACAGTCACCACAGATACCCAGAGAAATGTGAGCACCTGGAGAACAACTGACGCGAGGGTTCGAACGGACTTCACGACACAATCAATATGATCATCACGAGCTAAATTTATTGTTAGTTACACAGAAGTATTTATACCTTCTCAACACGATTATGTACTATATCTATGTTACAATTTACAGGATTACGTATTACATCTATGTTTCAACTTGAACAATGATTGTCCATTATACAGACAATGACTTTCTATGACATAGAGAAAGAAGAGCATTGATCAGTTATTATTATCTATCATGAGAAAGCAGAATCTTATCCTTTTGGCAAAAGCAAGCGGTAACGGTCTTATCCATTTGGCAGAAGCAAATGGTTCAGGATGCGACTTGCAGTTACACAGTTGTGGTTATACAGAACCGGGTGCTTTCCTCCCTGCACCTGCATATGGGAGTTTCTTTCCTCCTGCTGTTTTTACGTGCCTGGCTTGCAATACACAATGACTATCTTTGAAACACTGGGTTGTTCACATTCAGGTGACCAAAGTCCTGTAAAAACTCATCAACAATTCCCCTTTTTGTTTTTGAATAACCCAGGCCGAATTCACCATGTTCTTAACTGACTTGCGTACTATTTGTAAAATACAGGCTACCGTCATCAAGAGTACAAATATCACTAGGAGTACAACACCTATCAACTTGATCAAATCTAGTAACCATCCTCTGATACCCTAATTTTGAAAGAGTGAATCTAGCCAACTGCTGCCAACAGTAATTTTATGTAAGTTATTTCACAGATCTCGTAATTTTTTGTGAATGGACTCGGAGTGATCAGATAGGTTCATGCAGCACATGCCCTCAAAGTCTTTACACCCATGCCCTTGAGCAAGTAATAAAAAATCAACTGTGGCCCTATTTTGCAGTGTAGCATGCCTTATACTATCAAAATCAGTGACTAATTCATCTAACATTTTAGATGTAAGGTTAAATTGCTTTTCTCCCCAGCAAGCTAAGCGTTGTAAGTTTTTTGCATTAATAGCAGCCATTCCTCCAGGAAAAAAGAATGAAGTAGCAATAATTGTTGCTAATGATGGTAACTGAACATTATCATTACATGAGCTATCTAATAAGCGTAAGCTTTGCCTGATTCTTCGTAAGGTTATGTTTTTTAGTGCAGCTATTGTTTGTCTAATTGTAGGAGTGAACATAGTTAATTTGCCAATATAGCAAGGTCCACCTACTGGATTGTGAGGAATCCCTGGCCAGGCCCTGTCTCCACAAATTAAAAATACTCCTGGGGGAAGCATTTTTCCTCCAGCTGTATTAACCAATTCTCTGCAGGCCATTTCATTAGGCCATTGGTTATTCCCCGTTACATCCTGCCAAAGAATTAGCCTAAAAGCTTCTGGTTGATTTTATTTTGGTTCCCCAAAAGTAAAAGATCCAGTTCCATTTACTGGCTGTAATTCATGAATTAGGTCAGAACAATCTGGCATTTTAGAGACATTCCCTAGTTGGACTGGCAATACACTTCCCAATAATTGAAGTTCTTGCATCAGGCCCAGGAGCGGACCGATTCAAGCCCTCCACGAAGTGCTTTTGCCAGAGGGACATGTTACATGCAGGCTGAGTATAATAACCTTGTTTGCGACATTCTCCATAAGTGTTGAGTCGTAAAATTTGGTTGTGAACCATTCCACCACCCTTTAAATGAGCCATTAATCAATTCATCAAGATTAGAAATTGGCAGACCAATCAAGCATGTTCTGAATGGATTTTCTGCTGACTGCATACTAATACAGAAATCAGTTATCCCTGATAAATTTGCCCAAGTAATCCACATATTTTCGCTAGGACTAATGGTGTGTAATGCATGAATTACAGCAGTGGTAATCATGATTGCCGCCTTAATTGTTGCCGCCTTTTCCAGTAACTTTTGCAAGCCAGCTATTGCGATGGATGCACTTGATAAGTTCGTGGAACACAAACTCCTTTCCCACACTCCAATGCTAAAATTTCTGTAGCTGTTCCAAAGAGTAAAAGATTCCTAGCAAGTTGTTTTGCTAGCAGAAACCATACCACTGCCACTTCTCTCTGATTTACATCTTCTATAAGCGATAAATCATACATCAAATTATGGTGGATTAATGGCAACCGTTCAAGTGGAACCGTAGTAGGTAGTCTATAATGAGAAGGCCCCAATGCCCGTTCTATGAAAGTTGATAGAGTTATGGTATTCAGACCATTAATACAATCCTAGCATACAACAGAGCTATTGCAGTATATAGGTATTGCTATTCCTTTCACTTGGCGTTTCCAAACCACTCTCTACAACTGATTCTCACACTTACGGCAATATACCAAAATCCAAGGTCTACACTTGTATCCGTGTTCCTGACAAGCACTTTCTAACTGTTCTAGCAAGCTGGAAGCTATGTCTGTAATATCATGAAAGACATCTAACCGCAACAAGTCACGATACAGAGCGACGATGTCTGTGTTGTTTCTGTTTAACTGTAACTGTACCCGCTCAAAATTAGGAAGTTAACACAATAGTGGTATCAATTGTTGTCTTATCCGGTAGAGCTGTCTCTGCTCCGCTTCCCAATCCGACATCTGTCTTCACATACGGCTTGACCCACTTAGCTGGAATCCAGCGGATGCCATCACCTGTAAGCAAACACATATAACCTCTTCCAATTAATTTAACTTCTGCTGGCCCACACCACTCGCCTGTCTCTGGTTTCTTATACATCACTTTAATGCCTGTGGTTGTGGCCTCTGATGAGTTTTCCTGTAGAAGGGCATGGTGCACCACCATTGGGGGATCATTCCTATCCTGTGACAATCATAAATAATGTAACACAAACAGCGCTTTAGCCAATTTCTCATCCAGTGATAATCCCGAAGTTCCCCCTTTTTGTTTTTACAACATGCCCTTCAAAGTCTGCTTAGCTCGTTCCACTATTGCTTGGCCTGTGGGTGAATGAGGAATACCAGTATTATGGTGTATCCCCCATAGATTGCAAAAACGATGAAAAACTCAAGAAATATAAGCTGGACCATTGTCAGTTTTCGGGGCTTGAGAAACTCCCAGAACAGCAAAACAAGCATGCAAATGACGTATAACATGCTTTGCTGTTTCACCGGTCTGAGCAGTTGCCCAAATAACACTAGAAAATGTGTCCACAGGAACATGTACATGTTTCTTTAAACCAAATTTAGTGATGCGAGTAACATCCATCTGCCATAGTTGTAATGGTGAAGTTCCTCATGGATTAACTCCTATACTCAAGCTAATACCTGAAATTTGACAATCAGGGCAGGTTTTAATAATACCTTGTGCATCAGTGAGAGATATGTTAAACTGTTTAGCTAACATTTTAGCTGATTGATGAAAAAATGAATGTGATTGTGAAGTTTGTTTGAAAGCATCCAAAGGTGGCATCTGAATGGCAGTAGCGACAAGCTGATCAGCATGTTGATTGCTAATTGACAAACCTGGTAAATTGTGATGGCTGCGAATATGTGTAATAAAATAAGGCTATTGCGGGTATTAAGGCAACATAATAAGATAAAAAATAAATGCTTTAAAGTCGGGTTAGCAACTTCTTTTATCATGGCTCGTTCAATTCTGTGAACTATTCCTACGGCATAAAGGGAATCAGATACTACATTAAGAGGAGTGTTTGTCCAATTAATGAAAGCTCAAATTATCACTTTTAATTTTAATGTTTGTAAAGAATCTCCTTTTTCACCCTGGATAATATGATGTTTCCAGGTAGTATCTGATTCCTGTCAGGTACACACAGCCTTTCTTGATTTTTTGCTTGCATCTGTAAACACAGTAGGTCTTGTAACAGGGGTTTCTGATCGCCATGGTTGATCTTCAATAATTTGATCTTCTAACATTTTTAGCAGTTTATGACTGGGATAATTGTTTGAAACATTTCCACTGTAACTTTCTAGGGCTATCTGTAATGGCAAAGAGTGCCTAAGACCCCAGTCTAGGTACCATTTTTGAATAGGTGATATTATTGTCTCTGGATCCGTTCCAGCTATCTCTATAATTCTTTCCCTTCCTTTCACAATTAATCGTGCAAAAACCTCCAAACGTGTGGTTATTGAATTCTGTGGCTGTATAGGTAAAAAGACCCATTCCAAAATTAACAAAGGATTTTTTCGACTACTATCCCATTGGTATATAAGACCATAAGGGTGTACACGCGTTGTTTTAGAGGAGTTAATAATCATAAAGTTTATAGGACAATTTTCCCTTAAACGTGAAGCATGAGCATTCGAAATCTTTTAAATTATTATGTCTAAGGCTTCCTGATGCACTTTTGTAAGATGTCTTTGATCATTGGCATGCAAACTAGTTCCTAGCAAGTCTATCGAAAGTTGCGTGTCATCATTAGTAATACCACAAATGTTACAGACCCATTGAATATCCCCAACCAGTTTTTGAACATCATGTACAGTCGATATATTTGTAGTTAAAATTAGTTTAACAGGGAGCACAGTAGCTGTGTCTATGTGCCACCCTAAATATTTCCAAGGAGATGAACTCTGAACTTTCTCGGAAGCTATTTTAAACCCCGAGCTGTCAATATTTTGTTTATCTCAGGTAACAAAGGAAAAAAATTCAATTTTTTTCCTGCAATTAGAATATCGTCCATGTAATGATAAATAATAAGACAAGGAAAATTTTATCTCAAAGGCTCTAAGGTCCATGCCACATAAATCTGACACATAGTCGGAGAATTACGCATGCCTTGAGGCAGCACTACCCAATGATAACATTTATGAGGTTCTGCCTTATTGATGGCAGGGACTGAAAAGGCAAACCTCTCTTGGTCCTCTGGATGTAAAGGAATAGTAAAGAAACAGTCCTTCAAATCAATGATTAAAAGATCCCAGGCCTCAGGAATCACAGTTGGCATTGGTAAGCCTGGTTGCAGTGCTCCCATGCTATACATGACAGCATTAACCGCTCGTAAGTCATGAAGTAGTCGCCACCTTCCGGACTTTTTTGGAATGGTAAAAATAGGAGTATTCCACGGGCTTGCTGATGGAACTGTATGTCCAGCTTCCAGTTGTTCCTTAACCAGTTCTTGAACTTTAAGCAACTTTTGCTCTGAGAGCGGCCATTGATCAATTCACACTGGATCATCAGTTTTCCACTTAATCTTCAGGATTGGCTGCTCACCAGTGACCGCTCCTAAAAAGGATAAGTTATTAAAGTGGTTCTCATTTGACTCAATAAGTCTCTGCCGATTAGTTCTAAAAGTCTATATGGAGTCCGCATCACATATGGCTTAGTGGATACTGTAACATCATCAGGAAATGTGAATCGGATCACAGACTGACTGATTTTCGTTGCTTGGATGCCTCCAATTCCGGCAACCCCGAACTTTGGAGTAATAAGGGGCCAAGATTTAGGCCAGATTTGAGTAGAAATAATAGTAACGTCTGCTCCAGTGTCTATCGTGAATTGTTCCTGAATGGTTACACCATCAGGGCCAGTAAGCTTAACCTGTTTTTCTGGTTTATCTTTAGTAATGTCCATGGCAAAGTACACCTGTGGAGCTCCTGTGGATCCAAATCCTCTAGCACCTCTTACTGAACTGCCAGGTTGAGGTACTTGAGAACGAAAGGGTATTAACTGCGCTATCCTTGATCCTTTTGGAATAGAAACAGGAGGGTTAATTACATAAAGCATGATTTTTATAATCCCTTCATAGTCTGCATCGGTAACACCGGCAACAACAAAAATTCCTTGCTTTGAAGTCGAACATCCTTCCAAAAGAAGAGCACACAAATCACTACCAAGCGGACCTTTTACATTGCTATCGATTAAATGTACATTTGAGTCCATTATGGTTATGTCTATTGCAGTTTCCACATCTACTCCTGCACTCCCTGCTGTTGCAGAGACGAGCTGGTTAAGTCCTCCTGGGTTGCTGTTGCTGTCCACGCCCCCTGCGTTTGTGTCCTAGCGCGAGGGGCTCTCGCGCTCATCTGATCGTTTCGCTTTCTCTGGCATTCTATGATATTATGACCCTCTCTCTTACATTTAAGGCACCATCTAGTATTAATCCTGCATTGACTTTTCAAGTGTCCTAGCCTCCCACAATTAAGGCATTTTAAACGGTTCGAATCTTTCCTTGACTTTTCATATATAGGTTTCACAGCACCTTGAACTGCAGCAGCTACATATGCAGCTTTTTGTATCTCAGAAGTCCGTTCCATTAACTCTAAAATTTCAGCTACACCAGCATCTTTTGGTGAAGATCTAAGTTGTGTTCTGGTCTTATCATTAGCATTGTCAAAAGCTATCATTTAAAATATTTTTTCTTTCATTTCAGAATCTAAATCAGGGTGATCGTAGATGGCTTTATGTAAGCGATTAACAAATTCAGAAAATGGTTCATTAGGACCCTGATTCACTTGAGCAAAGGCTGTGTTACAAATTTTATCTGGCATAGTTAGGAAAGCTTCATAAGCCAATCTTTGACTTAGTTGATTCACATGAGGCAATGATTTAACTTGCATGTCTAGTGCAATCCAGGGACCCACACCCATTAATCGTTGCGCAGTAACTCTGTATAACGGGTCACCCTGTTCACGCTGGATATTCTGAGCTCGTATACATAACATTTCCCATTGTTTAGTGAATAACAATTGTTCAGACGGAGTTAAAATTAAATGACCTATTTGTTGGACATCTGCAGGAGCTAACAGTTCTGAAGAGAAAATATAGGATAAAAGTTGTAACGTCATTTGCGATCTAAGTCCATACTGATTAACCGACAGTTTAAGCTTTTCCAAAATTTTCCAATCAAATGGTTGCCAAGCAGCACCAGGACCACCTTGTTGTACCGATACTGGAGATGCCTGCGGTAACATTGTCCCTTCAATCAAGGCTTCCTTAATAACTCCTTTCCATCGATTAGAAACCATATTTGATTCAACAGCAGCCTCTGCTGGCCTCTCCAAATTTTCGATTACAGGTGCTGAGGGCACCACAGGGGAAGTTATTGTCAGCTGTGGTTTCAATTGTGGTGATTCAAATGAATACGACTTAGTGGTTTTTCTCCTAGTACCACCTGAAGCCCCCAAAGTCATATCCTGTAAGGTATACACTAATTCTTTCAGCAATTCATCTGTTACTCCTTTTGAATTCTTTTCCGCAACAGGTGCAACCTTTGCCTCTGGTGCAGCTGCAACAGGCAAGTCTTTTCTTTCAACAGATTCAACATTCTCCCCCGCCACCGCCCCAGCCTCTGTCTCCGGCGCGGATGGTAACACAGTTTCAGGCGGCGGGCATCTCTCACCTCCTTGCGAGTCACCCTCTTTTTTAACTTTCGGTAGAGGAACTGGCCCGATCGGAGGGAGATTTATATCAGTTGAAAAAAATGACGTGGTGATGGGGCATGCTACGGGAGGTTTTGGCTCGGGCGTGAGAGCAGCACACATAGCTGAAGCAGCTTTCTGTTCCTCTTTCATAGTTCGCAGTGTATCAAACAACAGCCACCAAATTGTCGCATAATTATTCGCCTCTCAAGCTCCTTTGCCACCGGAGCTAATTGCCTCCCATAATGATTTCCCAACTGCTTCCCAGGTGGTCAGTTCAAAAGCCACACTGACACCAGAAATCAGGTCTCTCTCCCAGACCCATAATAAAAAGTCTCTTAAAACAGAGGAGTCTACTTTTAACCCTCTCTTAGAGAGAATATGTTAGAGGAGGTTTAGAACCAATTCTTGCTCTTTGTTCATCCCCATCTCCTCACCGACTGCTCACCTGCTCAACATAGGCGAGATTCTTATTTCTTCTCGTCCCTCCTGGACGGCATCGTCTTTCGACGGATTCTTGGGGCACACAATTTCTTCCCACTGCCAGCGATGAGGATCTACGTTTCAACAGAGCTCCATCTCATCCCACTCCCAATCGCATGCAATGAGTGAGGCTTCCCACCGTGGCAGTGAGGATATTTCGGCTGGCTTCTTCGATCACCTAGACGAACGTTATCTCCCAAGGCTGGAATCGATCATCTGAGGGTCCCTGTTTGGGCGCCAAATGACGCGAGGGCTCGAACGGACTTCACAACACGATCAATATGATCATCACGAGCTAAATTTATCGTTAGTTACACAGAAGTATTTATACCTTCTCAACACAATTATGTACTATATCTATGTTACAACTTACAGGATTACGTATTACATCTATGTTTCAACTTGAACAATGATTGTCTATTATACAGACAATGACTTTCTATGACATAGAGAAAGAAGAGCATTGATCAGTTATTATTATCTATCACGAGAAAGCAGAATCTTATCCTTTTGGCAAAAGCAAGCGGTAACGGTCTTATCCATTTGGCAGAAGCAAATGGTTCAGGATGCGACTTGCAGTTACACAGTTGTGGTTATACAGAACCGGGTGCTTTCCTCCCTGCACCTGCATATGGGAGTTTCTCTCCTCTTGCTGTTTTTACGTGCCTGGCTTACAATACACAATGACTATCTTTGAAACACTGGGTTGTTCACATTCAGATGACCAAAGTCCTGTAAAAACTCATCAATGAACAACCTGATTTTACAAGTATAGGGGTTTGAGTAATTGCTGAGAAATTTGGATTAAGGGAAATATTCCATATGTGTATATACATATTAATTTATTGGCATACTTATAGGTTTCTGTCATAGAATCATTCTGGTCAGAAAAGACCTTTAAGATCAGAGTCCAACTGCTAACCTACCACTGCCAAGTCCACCCCTGAACCATGTCCCTAAGAGCCATGTCTACATGTCTTCTAAACACTTCCAGGGATGGTGACTCAACTGCTTCTCTGGGCAGCCTGTTCCAATGCCTGACAACCCCTTCTGTGAAGAACTTTTTCCTAATAATCCAATCTAAACCTCCCCTGGTGCAACCTGAGGCCATTTCCTCTCATCCTGTCTCTTGTTACTTGGGAGAAGAGATCAACACCCTCCATGCTACAACCTCCTTTCAGGTAGTTGTAGAAAGCAATAAGGTCTCCCCTCAGCCACCTTTTCTCCAGAATAAACAGCCCCGGTTCCCTCAGCTGCTCCTCATAGGACTTCTTCTCCAGATCCTTCACCAGCTTCATTGCCCTTCTCTGAACTCTCTCCAGCACCTTGATGTCTTTCTTGTAGTGAGGGGCCCAAAACTGAACACAGTATTCAAGGTGTGGCCTCACTGGTGCTGAGTACAGGGAGACATTCACTTCCCTAGTCCTGCTGACCACACTATTCGTGATACAAGCCAGGATGCTATTGGCCTTTTGGCCACCTGGGCACACTGCTGGCTCATATTCATCCGGCTGTCAATCAACACCCCCAGCTCCCTCTCTGCCAGGCAGTTTCCAGCCACTCTTCTCCAAGCCTGTAGCGCTGCCTGGGCTTGTTGTGACCCAAGTGCAGGACCTTGCACTTGGCTATGTTGATTCTCATACAGTTGGCCTCAGCCCAACCACCCACCCAGTCCAGATCCCTGTCAGTAAGCTTTCCTTCTCCTGGTGCTGTAAGAGCAGTAGCCATCCTGGCTCTCAGTGGGGTCAAGAACAGGCCCAGGAGAAGGTGTGCGGCTCTTTGGGCAGGGCTTGCTGTCTGAGCAACTCTTCCACCTTCCTGTGGAAGAACAGATGGCAGAGTCGAATTTGTTGCTTTTGGGGTTGTTTGTTTGCTCTGCATATGATTTTGGAATGATTGGGGATCCTACATGGAACCAAATTTGAGCATCGCTTTTTGTAGCTGGAGATGAATATTGCTTATAAAAGAGAGGGGTAAAAAGGATAAACGTCTCAGTTGGCTAATCAAGGTGAATGCATTATTAAAGAACTAGAATAAGAGTTTACCTGAAAAACTTGAAGTAACTTAATGTTGCTTCTGTGAATGAGCTCTGCCAGTCACTTGCAGCTCCTACACCGAGGAAGGGCATGATCTGCAGATATTAATGCCAAGCATTAACATATATAGGTAGTATACATTTTATCAAGAGCAATTCTTGCTGAATTTTTTTCATATAACGCCTTTTAGTGGCACTTTATAACAGATTTTCAACAAAAATAATAACCGGTACCAGTCAACTGAGGGGGAGGCAGAGGCCAGGCCTGCGGGGGACACGCTCCAGAGGCGGGAGGGAGGCGGGATGGAGCCGCAGGCGGGGACACTGGCGCTTTCAGAGTTTTGGAGGTGGGAAGGCTGAAGAGGGCGGACAGCACCAGCTGGCTGAGGGGTGCGGAGAAAAGGCGGCGGGTGCGGCCCGGGGCGGGCTGAGGCTGCGGGCGCTGACGGGGAACAGCGACGCTGCCCATGCGGACCCCGGCTGCAGAGAAGCGGCTCCTCCCGGGGGGTCTGGGAGCTGACGGGAGGAGACGCCCCTTCCCCGCCTCCGCCTGCCTGGAGCCGCCGCTTCCCGCTCGGGGCGGTGTCTCCGGTCCGGCCCTCCCCATTGCCGCCCCCGCCCCCCGTCACTAGGCGATGCTGCAGCCAAGATGGCGGCGGCCGCCGAGTGAGCGCAAGCGGAGGCAGCGGCTCCGCTCCCGGCGGTCTCCCCGCCTCGGGCACGGGGAGGCGGAGGGATGAGGCGCGTCTCCGCTCCCGGCCGGTCGTCGTGAGGGGCGCGGGCCGGCAGGCGCCATGGCGGGGATAATCAAGAAGCAGATCCTGAAGCATCTCTCCAGGTCAGTGGGGCACGGTGCCCCGGGTGGGCTGAGGGCTGTGCCGGGGGGGGCGGCGGCCGCAGCTCCCGGCGCCGCGCCTCCGGGGCCTGGCGTGGGGCGGCGGGACCAGGCTTCATGCAGCCCGGGGAAGGTGGAGCTGGAGCCGCCTCCTCGGGGTGACCGGCCACTTGTCCGGGGCTGACAGCCGCATAAACGGCCCCTACCCCTCTCGCTCGGTGCCCGGCGGCGCAGGGGGGGCCGGCACCCGCCCGAGGCGAGGAGGGGGCTCGGTCCGCCTGGCACAGGCGGGAGTCTCCGAGTGAGTCACCGCCGGGCTCCGGTCGCCTCCCCGCCCCGCCGGGCAGACGGTGCCCGCCCCCGCCGCACGGCGCCGAGCGGGGGCAACGCTGCCGGCGGGCGGGGGTTGCAGTGGCAGCGGGCCCGCGGCCCCTCGGCGGGGGGCGCTGGCGGGGCCCGTGGCGGCGACGGGGAGCGTGGAGAAGGACGGTGGAAAACCCCAAATCCCCTCGTAATTGGAAGGCGGGAGGGGGTTACACAAGCCGCCCCAGTTCGGTTGGTGGCGGGGGGTGTTGGGGCGGGGTCAGTGTCCTTGCAGGTCTGGTCGCGACATGCGAGCTCTTGCAGGGCCAGGTGCGGCCGGGTAACAAAAGACACGCGTGTCCGTGCACTCGAGGGGATGAAACAACTTCGACGTTTTCCCAGTGACTGAAATAATATCTAACATGCCTATGTATTAAAGAAAACAAACAAACAAAAAACCCCGACTGTGAATTTTGTAGCTGTCAGTGTCGTGTACTTGAAAGATGGAAAAACTGCAGAAAGCACACAAAATGATTAATACAATTTAAAAAGCCCCATTACATTTCTCTCATCTTCTAAAGAGAGACAAAAACCTGTTGGGTACTTGATCTGTCATGACACAACAGTGTTGTTATTCTTCAGAGCTTACTTCTGTAAAATAAGAAGTATAACCTGAAATGTCGGTCTTTTATTTGCTTATTTCCCAGATGTTTTATCCTATTTTGTGTGTGCGTGTCTTTTTTTTTCTTTCTGAAACATGTTTATATTCATCAGCGCTAATAAATAGAGAAAATCAAACAAAATGAAATGACAGTCATTTTACTAATCTGTTGATGATGCACAGGGAAAACACCATTTTAATTCCAAATCCTCTGATATCTATCCACTGAATATGATGTATGAAGCAGTAGTAGAGTAATTTTTCTCTTCCACTTATGAGTTTTGTAGCTGGGAATGCTGGTAAAGAAATCTTGTCTTCATATGAAAATAACCGAGCACTGTGCGAATGGAAATGCAATATGAAGATGTCATCAGCCTTGAGTCAGTTTTCTAATCAGAAACGTGTATGGAGTCACCGGACTTAATTGGCTGATTCAGCTCACTTCCCATAGTGCTATTTAGCAAGCTGTATGGAAACAGAAGTGAACTCTTGTCTCTGTGCTGCAGGTTAAAGACCAAAATGTGTCGAGGAACTGGGCATGAGTAACAGCTGTTTTTTGCCTAGTTTTTCAAATAAACAGCTGCATAGATTAGAATTAAGTACCTTTTAATGTTGATAAATCTCTTCTTTGCTTTCTTACGTGGTGTGATAACACTCATTCAACACGACAAGGTCAATTGATTGTGACAAGTTTTGTCACAAGGTTTCTGAGTGGAAATTGAGGCTCATTTCCACACTATGTTGACATTAAAAGAGTATGTTTGCCACCTAAAATATAGACAGTATTATTATTAAGCCCATTACTATGGGTGTTGTTAACCACATGATCAGATAATATCTCTTCTTCCTGCAGAACTGGTGCTTCACTGGTAGCAGAATTTGGTTACAGAAGAAAACAGATTTCAGGTGACAGGAGCACCTATAAATCTGGTGGCTTTTTAAATTTCAGGGTAGTGTTGTTCTGTATTTCAGGGTTTTCTTCAATATAGTTTATAAGAACATGGTTTTAGTATGCTTCACACACTGTTTTATTTCAGTCTGGAGCCAAATACATGAGGAATTTCCTGTCGTACAGAGGTTACTAAATGACACTTTCACTCTGTACTCTATTACTAGATTGGTTCCTGTTCTGCAATTTTTATGGGTCCTCAAAACTTGATGGCTCTT
Organism: Caloenas nicobarica; assembly: GCF_036013445.1. NCBI lineage: Eukaryota > Metazoa > Chordata > Aves > Columbiformes > Columbidae > Caloenas > Caloenas nicobarica. The sequence continues at coordinate 44,501,373 of NC_088245.1, forward strand.
TGCCATATTCAACAAAGCAGATATGGCAAGAATTATCCTGTTATCTCAATTTACTTTCACTTTTTATAATTTTATTTCTCTCTATGTTTGAACAGAGCCAAATCAAATACGTACCTCAAAGAACAAATGGAAGATAGGAACTTGTATCTTCAGTTACAGAGAAATGCTTTCCTTTTTTACCACAAATCACAGAATCACAGAACGGTTGAGTTTGGAAGGGGTCCCTGGAGGTCATCTTGTCCAGCTCCCCCAAATCATCATGGATTTAGCATTACTTGCTATGAAGATTGCTGCAATATCTGTTACTCCTGTGTTAGCAATTTTCAGCTCTCTTACTATCTAATTACATATATGCAAATTCAAAAGTGGTGTGTCATTCAGCAGTGTAATTTCCACTTAGTGGTTTACAGTGCTTTTAGATGAACTAATATGGACGCTGGTGTTGTGAAGGAGCCTTATCATTCTACATTTGTTAGCTAAGGAAAATGATTACTCTGGTATGAGTCTTTAAGGTCTTAGAACAAGAAGACGAGGAAGACCCAAACTGCATTTTGGAACAGTGTTGGTAGCTAAATGACTTTTTACCTTTGTAAAAGGCTTTTCTAATTGCTGTGTTACAGCTTAAGAGCAATAAGGGTAGCAGAGCTTATTTACTCAGCTTGTAACAAGCCTGTATCATATGTTAGGATCTGGTGATGAATTTTCAGTTTTCTCATAGTCTTTTAAAAACTTTTAAAATATAAGCTCTGCCCTCTCTTCAACATGTGTTGCTATTCTTCAAGGCTATGGAAGAAAATGAGAAGGGGAGGGAACAAAATATTTTTATTATATTCTTCAGATTATGGTGGGATAAATGCAATCTGCTAAGGCGAAGAGTTTGTCATTTGGGGCCTTGAATTTTTGTCAGCTCCAGATTGTATTAGGTGTGGGGTTTTATGTGAATGTGGATGGTAGAGTGTCTTTAATTCATAATATACATGCCCTGAAATGAAATGAGTGTATCTGGATAATGTCATTATGCTTTACAAAGGCAGGAATGAGACACTGTGCCGAGGAGTCTTCTGCAGGGTGTTGGGATCACTTCTGTTGTCGAGATCTTCCCCTGTGAACTGAAACTTGTGTAGAATCTTCAGGTGTGTTTTTACAAGTTTTCATCTGTGAGAGATTTCTTGTTGAACAGCACCTATTCTTGCAAGATTTTCCGTGCACTGCTCTGATAACAACGACCTTTCAGCGTTACTTCTTTTTCCTCAGTTAGATTTTATAGAGAAGTGCATAAAACAATGCTCTTAAAGATGTCCAGTAGGATGCTAGATTGCACTATGCAAGTTCACAATAGTGTTCCTGTTATACTGTCAGTGGTTATAAAGGGATCATCCCAACCATATGGATCCAAGATATCTCCAGAGATTGGGTATTACTGACACAGACTTGTATAAGGGCTTTTTCAGGTATTTTTTGATTTTGGCTTTTAGTATAATTGACTGAAATTCCCTTTCTAGCTAATGAGTGGTCTAACAAAGTCTTTGTGTGAGTATCTGCACTATCCATGCCTTTCTGTGAGAAAGTGTGTTGTTTATCAAGACAGGTCTAAGAAGCATGAAGGAAAGCTTACAAACTTTGCCTCAACCTTGAGTTAAGTTGCCCCACTGAGTATGACATCCTTCGTCTCAATTAGATGTTAACTTAGCTTTAGCAATAATAACACATACTTCAACTTAAAAAATTACATTATTTGACTCTTACTTGCTATTTTCACAAAGAAAACAGGAAGAGGCTTGAAAGTGTTTGATATGGCAGAAACTCAAATTGTTTTCAGTTTGTGTCGTTAGTTAATGTTCCATGTGAACTTAGACCTTTGCTTTTGTTCACCTGAAGCAATAGATGTAAAAATACTAAGATTTCAATAGAAGAAAATTGCAGTAAATTTTGTGACCATTTTTTTTTCACCTCATAGATGAGAAATCATTCAAAAATGCATGCAAAGATTAGTTTTACAAAGAATAGCGTGCTAATCATATGGATATCAGGAATCAGCTGATCCTGCTATAAACAGTGATATCCTGCATCATCTGGTGCAGTTTCACTGATGTGTGTCCTACCTAAATATTTGACCCGCATCTTACCCTGCTTTTGTACCAGTAAGACGTGCCTGTTCGCTGGGGGATGTTGCCACCTCAAGAGATCTGAGGTCACTCCTTTTAGAAGCTATGAGTCTAACACCTTTATTTGGCCAGAATGGGCTTGTTCCTTCCTGTAACTGAATGACTAAAATTGTTTGTATGAACTTTGAAACTTCTAAAGTAGGACTTCTGCTTATTTTCAGTTTCATGTATTCCACTTCTGTGTCACTTTAGTTTTCTGAAAGTTGTCCAATTCTTTTAGCCAGCCAAAGAACATGAAGTGTGTACTATTCCTAGAAGTGTAAACCAGCTTCTTTCTCTGCTTGTACTGAGGATTTTACAGGGTCTGTTTTACCTGACCGACTTTATTGGCTTGTGTAGTATGTGGGAAAGTTGCAAACCACAATGTAGACATAACAATCTATGTTGTTCTGAATGAATCTATGGAAAGTGTTGGCGTAATGTGAACAAACAGTCTGAAAAAGGACAGGTAGTAAAAAACTGCTTGAGACAGCAGAAAAGAATGAGGAGAAAGAGCAATTTAAAGTTTCATTATAATCCTGTATTTCTTAATTTCTCTTATGTTTGAAATTCAGTACTTTTTGAATTTAAGTGGAGACTTCCTGGCAACTGCTTTGTCTGTGTGAATGTGTTAGTAGTGTTCTGATGAGCATAAAGGAATCAATAAATGCTTTTTTCAACAAAACAAAAAAAACCATTTACTTCTCTATTTATTAGTAGCTTCGTGTGTTGTATTGCATTTTAAGCTTTTGTAACAGAATATCTTCCAAAAGGCCAAACTGAAATTGCTGTGGTGCTTTGTGAAATTATAAAGGTGTTTCGGAGGTAAAGAGCAATAATATATTTCTTAATAATAATAATAATAATAAATTCTTAATCATTACATTTATTATGATTTAAATCTATTAAATCTTGTGTGTCATCTCAGGAAGATCTCTTAAGCTTTCAGTAGCATTTGGGTTAATAAAACAAACTCACAGACTTTGACTTCTGGTTTTCAGCTTGTTTTACGTTATTTTTCCAAATGTATTATAAATCTGGATGCTGATTCTGCAGACATCTTATTTGTACAATTAGAGTTCTTTCTGCCACAGCTTTGTTGAAGTCAGACAACTCTTATGTATACATAATAAAAATTTCTGCATTTGCAGAATCAACAGGAATTAATTGGTAGCATTTTAATTCTATAGTATGCCATAATTGTCTTTAAATTATTCTCACAATGGTATTACTGAAAAGCAAGTTTCAGAATCAAAATGATATTGAAGATTACTTTGTGTTCAAGTAGCTGACATGCTAGTATGAAGCATTCTCTGGAAAAAGGGTGTTTATATAAAGCCTGTGAGGAATAAAATTGTGTCTTTTGCTCAAATGATTATGGAGTATGTAAGAATCAAAACAAAACCCACGGTTACATTTTTTAAAATTTGGTATTCCTCCTGCCGAAGCCTTGGTGGGTTGGTTTTTTTTGTGGGTTTTTTTTTGTTTGTTTGTTTTGGGGTTTTTTTTGTGTTAAAGAGGTATAAAAGTATGTCCCAAATAGCTTTCAGAGTGAGAGGTGCTTGTTAAAGTGTATTTTGTTTTATTTTCTGTTTTCATCTACAAGCAGATTGGGCAAAAGAGATTAGACAATTTCTGATGAAACATTAATGGAATCAGAAAGGCTTACATGAAGTTCTGTTTCACAGTTGTTTTTTTGGGTTTTTTTTTGCAAATCATGAGAATACCATATACCTAGTTTTTGGCTGCTCACGGTGGAGCCCAGGTTCCTCAATCCAGCAGCTCCAGCAGGAATTCTGTGCAGCTCTGTGGAGCTGGTGCTGACCAGGCTTCAGATCTCTTCATTCTCTCCTCTTTTCATGAGAAGAAACAGGAGAGGAGAGTAAGAAAAGAGCTCCAGCTCAGGCTCTGGCTTTTAGTACTTACCAGCTCCTCTGTGTTGATGTAGCAGCTTTGCTGTGGGAAGCACAACCCAGCACAGGTTTTGGGGCAGCTCTGCCGTACAGTTTGCCATATAGCTTGAGAATACCAGAGTGTTTATTTTCTCAGAGAAGTTGGCCGCTTCTCTTATCTGGCTCCCCAAGGATGCAACCTTGGGATCCAGCTATCTGAAGTTACGTGGTTGCCTACTTCTGGAACCCTTTTCATGCTGTGGTTGCTCCCATTGCTGGGGATCTGGAGACCTTAGAAAAATAAACATTTGTAACTGGGTCTCGGTAATTCACGTGAGTGATGATAAAGCTCTTAAATGTTTTTCCAATATTGCAACAAACTGCCTACTAAGGACACTACCCAAATGCTTGCATTTTATTGTACCCAAAAGGGTAAAAGTGTAGGAATTAATTACATTTAGGCTGAGGCATCTTTTCAAAGTGAAGACATTTAAAAACCCCTTTTTTAAATTGCCTTATGGTTTGCCACACTAAATATATTATTTTTTAATTTTTGAGAAGCTTAAGGTACTAAAACTTCATAGCCTGCAAAATCAGAATGTCAAAAGTGCGCAGGTCTTTGTAGCACTGCTCCAAACACAGAAGCAAATCTAGGAAGTCCCATCCTCTTACCTTTGTGGAATCATCTTTCTTTAGTACGGCTTGTGAACAGGTGAAGTTGAGACACCGTGAATGGGAATGAATAATGTGGGCTGAGAAATCTCAGACTAGGCAAAATAAAATTGAAAAGCTGTCTCTCACTTCAAAATAAAATAAAAGCCTCTTATGCTGCCTCTCTGGGCTATGTTCCTTGCATTCCGAATACACTTACTGTTTCTGAATTCGGTTGGCTATAACATATAGACCTTTTCTGCATGATTGAAATTTTCTCTGTAAGCTGTTCATTCAAACATGTCTGCAGTATTGTAGTACCAGACAGCAAAGGATATTGTAATAGAAATCTAGCATTTTACACAGGCCTGTTTCCTTTTCAGTTCTATAATGTCATGATGTGTAACAAACTGTTGTAACTGCAGTTACCTTTAGCTGAAACTCTCTTACATTATTGTATCACTCCTTTTTCCCCTTTGAACTTGATCCCTTGTGTGTCCCCTGTGTCCCGTTCCCTGCAGCGATCCCAGCGGGCTCTGGTGGACATTGGTTTGCTGTGAATATCCTTTCTACCCAAGTGAGTACCAGGAGCTTCTCGGAAGCCGTGGCAACTGCCCACTTGCTTTCACCAGGAGTAGGGGCCTTTTGTCTGAATACCTTGCCCTCAGGTAACTTCCCCTCTCCCACTTTCGTAGAGTAAATGTAAGAGGTGGTATGCATTTATAATTTATACAAGTTTGCGAGTGAAATGAGCTCTATAAAATGTTAATTGGGTTTTCTCTCTGTTTGTCTTTGTAACTTACAATGCTGCAAAAAATAATCGTTTGCTATACAGCTGCGTGTTTGATTTTTTTTTTTGAAGTCCTAAGCATTTGCAAAACTGGTTTTTGAATTAAACCAGCAATCGCATTATAAACATACCGCTGTGTGTAGTTTCTGACTGTAGTCTTGTAGGTGTTTCTCAATACCTTCAGACAGTTTGATGTTGCTGTTTATAATTTTCACCTACTTCATTCCTTTGTGTAACTTGATGTTTATTAACTCTGTGTTGATAGATATTTGAAGGATTGGCCAGCTTTTTACCTAAGAATAGGTAAAGAATAGCTGATTATTTTTAAAAAATTAAAATAGTCCTTATAGTTAATGTTTTAGTGAAAAATCTCATTTTGTTGTGAGATTTGACCAGTTAGCATTAAAAAGATACTTGCCAATGTCACCTAAATGAATGATGCAGTTTCCAAAAGGCAAATGTTGTCATGCTTTTACATTGCACCGTTGTTTCTTGATTTTATATTTATAAAATTATTTTGCATCAAGTGGCTTTTCTTTGCATTATTTACAGAATGTTGTGTTTTTACTGGAGTGTAATAGTTACCAGGTATAAGCAAATTCTCAAAATGTGATATGTTATTTTTGCTGCCTGCAATATGGAAGTTGCACATAGCTTACCACATGTTTTTAGGATATTAAGGATTTTATGTTATCTTGTACTCAATGTATGCATTAAGGTCTGTCATGTAGAGGATTGTCATGTTTGAAACAATTTTTTAGGGTTTAATAATACTGACCATTTCTGTGCTTATGTAAATGATACGTGAAAAGACTCATGGAATAGAAAAGCTAATGTTGTTCTGTGTTGAGGTTTATCATAAATGAAACAGGAATTACTTGAGCAATATTTTACTTACAAGATGATTATCATTCATGCAACGTAAGCTCTTCATTTATGTGCAGTGCTTGGCTATATCTGAGCAGATCTGCTGTATGACACATAATTAGATAATAGCCATTGATGACAGCAGCTGTTTCAGTTCTGCCTGTACCCAAAGAGCAACCAATACAGTTTTTCCAAATAGACAGAAAATAATTTCCTGTATATATTATTACAAAATTAGCTAGGGGAAGCTTTATATACTGTCAATTTTAGACAGCTGGTAGGAATGTTAGTATTTGAGAATGTATGGGATGGGTGTTAGGGTGAATGGCTGGGTGTACTAAGCTGTCTTTGGGAAGTCAGCTGGAGTAGGAGTCCATGCTGAAGCCCTTCTGCGTAATGATGAAATGGAAGTGATTATTTGGAAAGCATCAGCATGTCAGATGCCCTGTTCATCACCCCACCTCCTAGGATGGGAGAGATAAGGAGGGTGGTGTGATGCTGCACCAAATGTGTTACACAAGTATGGGCTGGTTGTTGAATCAGGGTCCTAGTTAGTGATTTGCCTGGGAACAAGGATCTGTCTTTAACTCCGAAGGCCTGATGAGTGTTAGGTGGTTCAGGTCCTGTAAAGCCTGAAAAGTCCCACCTGAAGCTCTAGGCTTGCAGATTGTGTTTTGGACTTACCTAGTGTGCTGTGACTTATGGCCAGCTGAGAGCAGCAAGTCCAGGCTGGGTGTGCAATCAGGGGGATGCCCTGTCCTGCTCCAGAGGGTTGACCTGTGATCACCTTCGTAAGATGCTGTGCAGCAAATCATGGAGATCCTTCGTGTGTTCCTCAGGAGGTCAGTTTTCTGTGGACTTGATAATGTGACTTCAATGTTACTGTCAAGTTTTACACATATTTAACTCAGCCTGTGGAGCTAAAAGTCATTTACTACAAATCTTACATAAACCATAGTTAATGGTTTCTTGCTGGGTGAAATACTACTTAATACACTGCACTAAAATTAGAACATCCCTAAGACAGCCAGGATTTATTCAAAGGTTTCTGCTACTTCACAGTTCACCAACTTTTTCTGAGGCATTACTAAATATTTTCAAGTGCCTCTGGATTTCTGTGTATCCCTTGGACGTATTAGATATTGCTTCTCTTGCAGTCTCCTCTCCAGCTTCTACTAACCTTAAGCCCTTACTGTATAGTTAATTTTTGTAGCAGCTCTTGTGGTACTTTTTGGTTAGAAGTTTTTTAAAGTACCAAGAGAGGATATCAGTTGCTTGATTCTAATCTTGTTTCACAGGTCTGAAGGATTAAAATAGACGTCTTTTACAGAAGTTTGGGGTTTTTGTATAAATTTTTTTTTCCCCAACATATCAGATCCATGCAAAATTTCCATTAGTGCCTTACTGTTTCAATGCAGGTCAATCACTTGTTGAATCTATAAAGTCTGTCTTTAGCCTGTCTGCCATTTACTTAATGGCAACTGAACCTTTAATGCTGTGTTACCATAGTCTGTCTCACCTCTTTTCTCTCCTGTCATAACTGGATCAAGAAGGGAATGCTACTAAGAACTCATCTGAATGTCATTGTGATTGATGTTACTGGTATGTAGAAGGTTTTGGGTTTTTTTTTAATCTAGGGAGCCTGTCTTTTTCTTGTCTAGGACTTGCTGTCACCTAAATAGATCTAAGCATCTTGGTACTTTGGACTTAACTACCAGTGTGCTGCCATGGGGGAAAATAAAGCAATGTGCCTGAACTCAATATTTGCAAGTGATGTTTTATTTCTGAGACACTTTGATGTTGCTTCTGGCTACAGGAAAGAAAATATGAGAGGAAGTTGTTACATTGCCTGAAGCATCCTGTTTGATGGGCCTTTATTTTTTGTTTTTCCTTATTTTAAAGTGGGAAGGATTTAGAGGGTGGTTTTTTTTTTTTTTTCAGATCAAACCAGTTTTTGAAAATCAGCTTGGATTTGTGATGTTCCACTAGGTGAGAGGAACTCGCTCATAACAGAAAACACTCTGATGATCCCAGTGCTTTTTTCCTGTGACAAATTTGACAAAGGGTTAGTTGTGTTCCTCTTCTGTTTAAATGCGAAGTCTTAAGATTTGAAATGGTACAGTGAGCAATATTATAGCAGGCCTCCTCCTCCCTCTTAGCTAGAGTCATGGGAAGCCAATATCTTCCTCAGAAACACAATTGAAAAAAGATTCTTTTCTTGCTTCAGAAATTATACAGAGATCCTTAGTGATCTAATAACATGGTTCAGACAGGTGAAATGGGAAAAAACCCCATTTATCTTTCTGTTCCATTTCTGCTGCTTTATTACTGATAGAGTTGGCAGTCCTTGTTAGGCTGTGTTGTCCCTTTTCAGAGCCTGTTGTTTTGAACCATACATCTCTTTAAGGAGTTCTAGTTCATACCAAGGAGATAAGCAAAATGTGATCCAGACTTCTGTTATTTCGCTGTTAAATCCAGAGGCTGGGGCCTCTGTTGACAAACTTGACAAGGCACCTGGTTTTCTCTGCAAACCTTTGTGGAGCGCTGCTCTGAGCTTCATGTGGTCTGTTGCTTTCATTACACAAACCACAAGCTTTTTCTTTCAGAGAAGTGTTTTCCATTGTCTTTGCTACTGGTTTTTTTGGTTGTTTTTCTGTTTCTGGTTTCACTTCTTGGTCATCTTCTCTGCAAGAATGCTGGAGTGCTCCATTCAGAGCTCCAAGCATGTGTTGTCACAAACAAAACTTTAGAAAATGAATACTTGGGGCAAGGAAAAAAAGGTGTGTCTTCTGTGTAGGTTTTTAGTTGTTTTAGAGAGAAAAGAACTAAAAGAATTGTTATGGCCCTGAGAAAATACAATGATTGTAACTTATTATTCTACATGTGATTCTTACTACTGTGTTGTTATTGTGTAGTCTTGTATTCTTTGCTCTAAACTCTTAGGCTGTACTTTGTAAATTGAAGTTGTATCATTTATCTAACTTCATAGTAATATTTAGATTGTGTGTGTGTGTATGAGCCCAAGAGAGCTGTGTCAGGTTGCTTGTGATATTGATAACTTCATATTTCTGGATTCTTGCCTTTAAAGTGTCAAATATTTTATAGCATTAATCTACCTTGTAGAATTAAGTATTAAACTGAATTGAAATTGATGCTATCAGATCTCAAATCCTGTGCTTTGAGAAAGGAAGGGCAGTTTGTGAAATTGAATCTAAATCCATGAAAACATTTTTCCTGAGAATATCCCGTGGCATTAGCAAACCAGGGATGTATTGCCTCAGTAACAGTGGTGTTTTAGTGCTACAGTAAAACAATGTGACAGAAAGCTTTGGTGAACTCAGCCATGTCCTTTATTTCTATTCTTCTTGCCCTTCCCTTTTACTGTTTTCTGTTCAGCTTTGCTTCTTGTCCTGAGTAGTGGGTATTAACACTCAGTCTGTTCCCTAGACGAGGAACATCAGTCGGGAGTTCATGGGATGTTGTGCGGTGGAATGGCCCTGCTGTCAAGGCCTCTGCTCCCACTTTGACCCAGTTTTTAAGGATTAATTAACTCTTTCTAAGGAATGAACACCAAAGTGAAAAACAAATGACAAGCTGGAGGGAACTATTTGCTTGTGCAAAGTCAGAGGGAAGAATGTGTGCTTATCGTGAAATTGGTGACATTGTTAACTGAGTAGTTAGTTATGTGAAAAGCTCTCAGAATTCTTAAACGGGTTTCCTGGATCAAAAATTTCTAATTGTGAAACATCATGACATGATCAAAGATTTCTAATTACTACATATTCATAATAACAAGATTCTGCCCTAACTTTATGGGAAGTACCTCTCTACATAACAATTTATGTCATAAATATGATAGCCTAATAAGTTCCTAGAGTTCAAGCAATTAAGCATTCTAGGTTACAGTACTGACAGAGGCACGGTAGTTCTTTAGATACAGAGATAACTTGCCAACCTCCAAAACTCCTCCTTAAATTTTGCCTGGCAATAAATATTAGAAGATGTCTCCAACACCATAATATTTAGAATAGTATTCACATCTAATTTAATCCTAACATTGAAAGTTAATAGTATTAAAATATTAAATCGCCGTTTTTATCCGAGTAACAACTTTGTCAGTGGTGATTATGCCAGCTCCTGGCAAGGTCACTAGAAGGTGCACTAGACACACATCGGTGTGTCTGTCTCACACGTTCTCCCTGAGTCTCTGTTGACTAAATGCGAAGCACACTGGTAAGAAAAAGTCAAAGCAGTTTGGCTCAGTGGGGCATGTCCTGGTTTAATGTGCCATCAAATTCAAGAGTAATACAGTTTGGACAGATGTGGTTACCCTGAGGCTTTTTTTTTTTTTTTAACTGAAAATGCTGTTCTTTTTGTCGTTTGGCTCTTTTAGTTTTATGCATGAAGATCTGAATTCTTGTAAATTCTAATTAATGGGTATGATCACATTGTATTTTGCAGGGCTAGCTGCCCAATAGGCCAACTTCTACCTTTTTATTTTTTAAGTTAGAGGCCACTGTAAAAAACTGTTTTATAAAAAGCTGTATAAAAATGTTTTTGTTAAAAAAAGGTTTTCCTGTTATATCAAGTAGTATGAAATGGTTCCGAAGTGCTGAATATAGCCAACAGACAAACAAAAGTGTATTCTATGGAAGAACTGAGTTTAGAGGGAGCAGGGAACTGGCACAGAAACAGAAAGTGTTGGCATCCACAGCGGAAAATTGGCTCTGGACAAAGCAGCTGTGGCTGTTGTGTATTATGAAGTTACTATGGGTTTTGAGGATGCACCAGAGTCTCCTCAGCATCTGCTCATCAGTCACATTCCAGCTGTGGAAATGGAATGAAGAGATCTACTGCTAGAGGTGCCTACACCTGAAATACCTGCTCACAGCTCACCTGTTGAGTTTCTTTCTGTGACTCTGGAAATGAAGGGTGTCGTCATAGAGGTGGAAATCCTCTCGCATCGGTCTGTGCTGAATGAGGCAGTGCTCTGAGCATTTTTCCTTTCGCTGGAGAGGTAACAAATTCAAAGCAACACTCTCAGAAGAATTAAAATGGTAGAAATTAAGGGAAAAGTGATGCTCCTTGTTAAGATGATTTTTGCTGTCCTTCTCCTTGTTGGGAGGGACTCGCTTCTGTTTTGTCTGTTTGAAGGATGTCAGAAGTAACTGAAGATTGGCTTTGCTGTCTCCATGTTCCTCCTTACTGGTGTTTTGGTGTCTTTCTTGCTGTAAAGTTTGGAAACCCACTCCTCTAGATCCTCTGGGTTCCACTGTGATGTGTCTGCAGTTGAGACCAAGGTGATGTTTAGATCTGCTTCCAAGTTGTGTGGCACAGCGACAGGGAACCCTGAGGGGGCCTTGCACAGAGCTAAGTCTTGTGAGGCTCTGTGTATGTCTGTGTGTGTGTATCGGCATTCTCTGTGTAAATGTGACTTTAAAATAACACCAATTTGTGATTCTTATGTTAACCGTCATCTAGAAAGTTGAGAGAGATACTATGATGTGAATGAAAACATTCAATAGCTGCTTTTTTTTATTCTTCTAGGAATTTGAATTGGCCAAGTCGGATGAGACTTGTCAATGATTTCTGAGCTAGAAGGCTTTATGTTCTGTGGTTACTGACGGGATGTTTTCCTGAGGCAAGGCTGTTCTCATTACCCATTCCTGTTAAAAGGAGCAAAGAAGGGTAACCAGAAAAGTATATAGTTTAACTGTTTTTTTTTCCCCGTCATGTTTTTTTAATAGAGCTTTTAGAAGTACATTAGTTGTCAAGAAAAACGTATTTGTCAATAGCCTTAATATCTTTTTATTGCTGAAATTGTTAAAATATTATTCATGCATCAAAGCTCGTTCCTTCTGGATAATTTATGCTGTGTAAGCAATACAGAAACACCTGCAACACTTCTCTCATAGAAGCTTGTCTAATATTATTTGCAAATACATCCTGAATAAGTTCAGACTTGGTATAGTTTAAAAAAATAAATAAATGGAACTTTTAATTCTGAACAAGTTTCTTCCCTGGTGCAACTCCACCCCCAGATATCTTGATCTTTGAGCGTTCCTTTTTTGTGAGAAAACTGACAGGTGATGAAACTGTTTGTTTATGATTTCTGGCTGAATGTTTCATAGGGGTGGTAAAATGGAAGTTTGCATTTTATCAGGCTGGGTAAATGCATTTCCAAAGTCAATCATCGCAAGAATGCAGCAAAGCAGTTGGACTGAGAAAAATGCCTGCTGTGTTTTGAGCCACACTTGGAAACTGTTAAGAGGAAAGGCTTTCCAACGTTCTTTCACCATCTCCCCCTGAGAATCTGACTTAACAAGGACCTTGTAGGTCAGTTGGGAATGGAAAGGAAATGTCGCAGTTGTCTCTCCTGGGTTGGTGCTTCAGGGCGATGTTCCATCACTGTGGACAGACAAACTCCTTTGCTCTCTGCCTGCAGAATACCAGCATGGGGAGATTTTGGTGGGAAAAGTCACAAAGTGTATTGCAAACAGTAGTATCTTCTACTACCTAATCTTGTAAAATTAGACCCAGCTCATAAGCAGAAATAATTTTCCACGACAATGCAAGTGTGGTTAAGTACAGCCTATTCTTCAGCTTGTGGTAGATAAAATGCTACAGCTGTTGATTTGGGAGTAGAGTACCTGTGATTTTTGCCATGTTATCTCACAAGCATGTGAACCATTTGACACAGTCACGTAGATTGTTCTGTTGTATCAGCAAATCATAGCACCTTTGAAGTATAATGACATTTATTGCAGATGTACTCTTTTAAGTAGTTACAGGGTTTAGCCCTTGTATATCAGATTGACCTTTCAAATTTTCATCCAATATTTATGTACACCATGGTGCTGTATGTGTGTAAATTTCTGTGTATGTATATTTCTAACTTGTTATTCAGTTTCATGATTAAACCTAATAAATATTGTAAATGTTTTCATTTCAAGATTTTTAACTGTAAATGTACATAGAAAGTTACTATTTATAAGGAGTAGCTTTTTGTTATTCCTCCTGGGTGAATTCGAAGCCACTCCTGCTTTCTCTAAGAATGACAGTATAAATTGTAGAGGTTTGGGATTTTTTTTTTCCTCCTTCTGAAGAAAAATGAAATAGATTTATTTCTACCTTATATAGTTTAAAATAAATAGTTAAATACTTTGAAGGATTTGTTATTCTAGGTGATGGACAAGTCAGAAGATACCTCATAATATATTTAATTTTGTTTATGTATTTGTAAATGGAGTTAACAAGATGCAAAAATTTAGAGGGACAAAGCAATTTCACGGTACCATTTCTTTTCAGGGGGAAATTGTACCTAAGAACCTAAGATGATTTCCTCACCTCTAGACCATTGCTTTAAGTTAAATTGTCAGCTATATGTGGGACAGCTCCAATTGCTTTATATGCATTTACTTAAGGTGCATGTTTGGTTTTAGGTTCACCAAAAATCTGTCACCTGACAAGATCAACCTGAGCACATTGAAGGGGGAAGGTCAACTGACCAATTTAGAGCTGGATCAAGAGGTGCTTCAGAACATGCTGGATCTCCCAACATGGCTTGCTATAAACAAGGTCTTTTGCAATAAAGCATCCATTAGGGTGAGTATTTTATTGTGCCAGAATGCTAATTAGCCAAATGTTTCTTTTGTCCCTTCTATCTCTGTAAGCTTTGAAGCACCCTTGTATTAATAGAAAATTTTGATGAGTGCTTGATAAAATTTTGGAGAAAAACAAACATGTTACCAGCAATAACTTCTTATCCTTTTTTCCTCTTGTGATGACATCAAATATGTATGGAAACGATGAAAGTAAGCAGTGATTTTTTTTTTTTTAATTTTTTTTTTTCCTCTCTGAGTAGAATTTATTCCTGAAATAGGGGTGGAGATAAAAGCTTGTATTTGCCCATGGTGACTAGTCTTCTATAATTATGTGTTATTCTCTTATGTGTTATTTCTTCTCTTTACCCCTCCCTTGCTATTGCTTTCCCTCTTGTTCCTTTCCTATTTCAAAAAATATCTTTCTGAGGGATTCTCGTCTCTGTGGGAAATGTGGAAACATTCTAAATCTAGTAGAGGTTGCTTTTTTGATCCTTGTGGCTGATAAGAATTGAAACAATGTGTATCATCTCTCCTAGATTATGCTAACATGAGAATAAGTAATGAAGCTGTGGTTTATTTTTGATAGAATTTACGATCTGGTCAAACTTTGGCAGCTCTTCAGTCTGTCGTGGGTTTTTTTTTGTTTGTTGTTGGTTTGGGTTTTTTTTCTTTTTTTTTTCCCTAATGAGAGATTGTCCTGATTACTATGAATGCAGTGAAGTTGATGCTTTGTTGTAGGCATCCAATTACTTGTAGGCCAACAGAGCAAATGTGGATTTTCTTTCCTTTTAAAGGAAAGAATGTGGAAGACAGTGTTGCTTTTTCTGATGCTTGACAGCTCAGTATTAAAGAGACAGATTATGTTTTGTTCCTCTGTTTTCTGCTCAGTGATAAGTAGATTTTGGAGTTCTGTTTGTAACACCTGAAATAAATTTATAGGTATGTGTAACTTTACTATATGATATTTTCAGATAAACTTGATATTTTGAAAGTAATATTATTCTGAGCTCAGGAATTACAAGTATAATTTGTATATGTAAAACACATTCTAAACAAATACTTCATTTTACTGTATATTTAATATTTACTTTGCTTTCTCTTTTCTCTGTTTTCTCTTGCAGATACCATGGACAAAATTGAAAACACATCCCATCTCTTTGGTGAGTTCTGAGATCAACTCCTAAATATACTCTGTGTAGCAGAATCTGTCTGAAATATTTATATAGCTCTTGTGACTTGACTCTAGAAATAACTGAAACATTAACTGACCTTTCCTTTCTTCTGGGTAGTGACAGATCAAGACAAAATGCCTTAATGTTTTTTATTTGTAGGTTTGTTTGGTTTGTTTTTTTTTTTTTTAATCTATGGGTTTGGGCATCAGCAATAAAATGTTTGACTGTCAGCTAATTTTGGTTAAGTTCTTCAGTCATTATATCTTAATTTGGGTTTACTTGAAGGGTTGTTCTTTATCCAACAAACCCATTTACAAGTTCCTGCTGCTCTTCTGGAACTGTCTTTTCTAAGGACTTTTCTGTTCTACATCTGTACTCTACCCAATGATCTTAGTTACAGCAGCTTTGATAACGTAACATTTACAGAGTTACTGTCACAGCTTATGATACAACCTGGATGAAATGTGTAAATAGGACTCACGAACAATTAGAAGTAATGCTAATTCTTGCATTTGTTTAATTTTGTTCTTTTTTTTTAAGTATACTAAGAAGTGTGGTAGCACCAGAAGTGACTTGCTTGAGGATGGCTAAACTTTCTTAATAGTGTTTACTTAAGAATGAATATTGCTTTAACTGTCGTGCCTCCCAGTCTTGCAGTGAATTCCTGAATGTCCCTGTAATTCTTTAGGAATTGGAAAAGACACGTTGTTTTAAATACTTGATGCATTTGCTAGTGACCCAGTTGTAATGCACTGATGTCTGTGCAGCTTCTTGCTGACACACAGAGCTTGAAGTGTGGTAATGCTGAGCTGGGATGATTCAATGTCTTGACTCTAAGATGCAGCTGCCAAACTAGGAAATCAGTTTAAGCCGTGCTATTCTTAAAGATTACGTGCTTTGACCTGTAGTAGCAAGGCCTGATTGTTTGATTTGCTTGTATTGAATTTACATTAGCAATCTTTGATGCCAAGATAATTTTCAAGGTCACCTTTTTTACAATAAGGTTTCCTTGAAAACATGCATTAAATGGAGATTGATAACAAAAGTTCACTCTTCAATGTCAGACCGTGCAACAGCCTTTTTGACTTCTAAAGGAAGGTGAACTTGGTGGCCTACATGTCCAACTTCAGCCCTTTATTATAATACATCACTGAACTTCCACAGTTTTCATGGGGATATTTTTGCTATAGAGAATTTGATTAAATTGGAACAACATCTTCTGTTTGCATAGCCTAGGAGATAACTAAAACCCACTTGGCTTGCCAAAGGTAGTTTAATTGAGCTGAGTTGTCCTTTGTGAAAATACACCTGTTAATGTAGTGGGGAATACTAAGTTATCTTTGCTTGTAATCAATTTCTGTTTCTACATGATAAACAATATAATTTTTAGGAGTGCTTTGGGGACCCAAGGGTGCTATGCAGCAGTTTTTGCTCTATCAAAGTACAGTAGTTGCCAGGGAAAAAAGAATAGATAGGTATCTACATCCAGGGCTTCTTTGTAAATTCATGTTTCTGTTACACAAACACCTTGAATCACTGCCCTACTGTTCTTTGCACTAGTCATGTAGTGAAGGAAATTGTTCCAAAGATCTTAAATGAAGAAACCCTAAGAGAGTGGTCAAACATCCAAAAATGGTAGCATAACTGGAGAAATCTTGGCTTTCCCCCACCATCAAAACTAAGGAATTGTTGTGTTTCGTTTTGTTTTTTTTTTTTTTTTCTTCTGGTCGTTTTTTCTGCTGTTATTGTTTTGCAAAGCAAGTTATTCATTGAGGCAGCTGAGAAAATAATTTTTAAATGTCCAGATTTACTGTTAACAGCTAATGTTTCAGTTGAAGTACCACAATACAGTGAAGTATAAATAAATCCAGAGTAGAGAGATTATTAATTTCTAGATGGTAGCCAGGGCATTTCATGGACAAGAAGAGCAAACAAAGATGTTTATGGAGCAAGTGGATTATGAAGACAGGCACAATTAACACAGTGGGATAATAAAGATCGTGAAAAATCTAAAATCGAGGACAAAGCTTTTTAGTGTGATTTGTCTGACCTAGGAGGGGGTAAATGTAGGAATTCAGAAGGGGTGGTATACAGACAGAGCTAGGTGAGGAAGTAATATCAGCTGTTTTGAATGAGCTTCCAACAGGACAAGCTATATGCTTTAAATTAATAGCCTTTCCAGCATGATAAATTTAGGTCACAGACATTGTAAGTAAGTTAGGAAATCTTGGATTTATTCCATTGCTGGGAATGAGATTTTGCATTTGATTTTTTCCCATTCTCTTCACCCCCGATAGTTTGCATTATCTATAATGTGTGTTATAGTTCTATTTAAATACAACCCTCATTTAAAATAGGATTTAGGTGTCTCATTCCCTTAATGCCCACCTTCTTTTGTAAGTGCCCTACCTCAAGTACAAAGAATACAATAATTGCATACAATTTTACTATAATATGATGTGTCGCAAATTATACTAGAATGTATCTTTTTAGAAATTACTTCTACTAGATCTCCTGAAGATTTGTATAAACGCACAGAGCATATACACGTGTGTGTATATTATATATATATATATATATATGTATATTCAGGTTTTGTTTTTAAGATGTAGCACAAAACTTCATCTCCTATCATGAGTTTTAGTGGACTAGTTTCAAATATTTTCCATTAAAATTTTCTGAATTTATTGAATCATTTGGAAAACTCAGGAGGTATTAAATATTTCATGGAAAGAACAACCATATAGGAAGAAAACCCAAATGAGTGCAGGTTAAATTGTGCCCTTTTCAAAATGCCATGTTTGAACATATGTGTGGTGGATAGTCAGGGATCAAGAATTCTGTAATCCAATGTTTGACTGGGAGGTCTATTAGAATGCACAAAATTTGAAAATTTATATGAACAAATTTCAGAAAAAAGGTAATTCTCATATGTTACGAAAGTTTATGGGAAAATTGTCATGTTAAGAAGTATTTTCTGTATATTAACTTTGTTACCTCTTAAGTCTCCAATTTTTTGTTTTGTTTTTCAAGTCCTTGGATAAAGTTGTAATGGAAATGAGCACTTGTGAAGAACCACGTGCCCCTAATGGACCCTCTCCTATAGCAACTGCGTCTGGGCAGAGGTCAGTGATGATACTTCCAAGTAATTGATCCAAAAAAGTTTAAATTACTTGCTTTGAATTACTATAAAACAGTTAGATCCCCTGGAAACTTCCAGAAATATATAGGGATGTAGCTCGCCATTTCCATCTCTCTAAAATTTTTTTTTTTATAGTTCTGGATGGGGTTACATGTGTATAGTGATAATGAAACTCTCCAGACCCCAGCCTGGAAAGAACATCTGAACTATGTATGGAACTTTCTAAGTGTGTTTCATATGGGTGCAACTACTACGTCAAGAATATACCAAGTTTAATTGATATTAAGTTTTTTTTGAAAATTACAGATAGCTTGCCTTCAACCTATTTGGAAAATATATATAACGTTAGGGTGGGTTTTCTTAAGTTTGTTTGGTCTAAAAAAACCAGTATTAAGGGCTATTTATTAGTGTGGTGTTTTAAAGTTCTCTTTCCTTGTGTCAGGCAAATCTTACTGAAAGATTTCATGCATAGTATATAGCTCAAAAGTTAAGTAATTTGGGGAGACAATGTAGCACTACATCAATGATTCTCCTCACTGCCCCCCCTAGCAATTTTATTTTTATGGACTCAAAACATTTTTCAGTGGGCATAGGGACCCATAGAGGAATGAATTTGATAATATGATTGCTTTTCTTATTTTAGCTTCTGTATAATTTGTAGAAATAGTCCGTGGGCCTCTCTTTCTTCGAGGGTACAGCTTGAAAAATCATTGCCATAGAGATTCTCTGTAGGACGAAAGTTGTAAAAAGGAAAAGGAATGACAAACCACATAAACTGTACTTTTAAAATAAGCATTAAAAACAACCCAAAGGCAAAAATTTTAGATGTTAAAGGAATACTTAAAATACAATTTTCCGTTCATTAATCTAAAACGTTCAGAACGCATAACATTTTTATTTGAAAAATTGCAACTGCTTTATCTTTTTTAATACTGGAATGCCTGTTGATTTGGTATAGAAATGTAACATCCATTTAGGATGCCTTTCTTTTACAGAATGAAAAAAAGCAGATACTTCATGCTATTTTGCATATATGGAAGAAATTAGTTTTAATGGATGGAATAACTTAGCTTATAGAGATAAATACTAACCAGATTGGAATTGTCAAATAATTCATTTGACATAAATTAGTCCTTATGTACACATAAAGAAGAGTAGGATTTCTACAAAATGTTGTAGACTGCTATTTTTATGTATGTATAATATGTATTTTTTTTTGGGGGGGTACATTTGTCTGTCTTTATATGTGTGTAAAATATGTGTCATGGAAAACTGCGTCAATTGTTATACTTCATGGAGATTGATCTTGATCCAAAGTATTTTCTTGAATGATTATTTTGAGATTAGGGTCATAGGGCAGAGCAGAAACTGCTGTAAACTAGATTGTTTATATTTAACGAAAAATCATAAATGGAGAATACATTAGGAACTTATTTTACGGTTTATTTCATGTTGTGTTTCAGCTGTTTAATTTTGCACCCTTTCATTAGGTGTATATCTAATATGTTGGCATTTCACTTTTTAGTGAATATGGCTTTGCTGAAAAAGTGGTAGAAGGAATTTCAGTTTCTGTGAACTCCATTATAATAAGGATTGGCGCAAAAGCCTTTAATGCTTCATTTGAACTTTCCCAGCTGAGAATATATAGTGTAAATGCAAACTGGGAACATGCCGACCTCAGATTTACAAGAATACAAGAAGCTCAACGTGGAGAGGTAAATACTCTCATCTGCTAACTTTTTTCCTTGTTTTTTGTGTAAAGGAGGAGGAAGTTGAATTGCAACCTTGTACAGTGTAGGAAACGTGCTGTTATTGGAAATGGAGACATTCTGTGCTTGGTAATTTCAGCTGTACTCTAGGAACACAAGGATGTGAAAACGGTGGATGAGAGTCTGATCAAGTGTTACGGCTCTAGCAGTGGCCCAAGCGGGAAGAGCAAAGACCAGGGCAAGCACATGTAGTGTTCCCCTCCAACATTATCCAAGCACTTTAAACTGCAAACTAGACCAGGCTTCTGAGAGTACTGGAAAAAAAAATTGTCTATTAAATGTGGAAGGATAGGATGTTGTGCTGGGGTTTTTTATTATTTTTAAAGCTTTAAATGGTTATTTATTTGCTTGTGAGAGTTTACCTAATAAGGATTTCTTTAAGCATTTCTGAGTTTTAATCAAGTTCCTATGCAAGAATTAAACATTTTTTTCTTGGAATAATTAAGTCACAAAAAGGTAATAGCAGTAAAGTACATACCTTGCTGTCTGGGAAAACTAAGGTAGAAGTTCTAGTTTGGTGTACACTATATTCTTTTGATTTCTCCCCTGTAACCAAAGTAAAATCTATACTGACTGTAGGGTTGATTCTAAATATTGTATGTTTTATTGAGGACGACTTATTTTGGCATGCATCTGGCCTTGGATATGTGTTTCAAATTTTGCCCATGTTTACTTATTTAGAGCTGATTATTATGGGGCAGACAGAGTTTACTCAGAGTTAAAGGGGTCTTGTAGTTGCTTTTTATGTAGGGAAAGAAACTCAAAGAAAAATATGAAGTTCAAAGCTATTTTTCTGACAGTTTGTCGTTCCTGCAGCTTATCTGTAGGCTAATGCTTATGTGTTAATGAAGTCTAAAGAGGAAAATGTAAAGTTTGAGTAGATGGAATTTTGTGTTGCCATATTTTTTGATTTTGTGCTTTCTAAGAAGAATCTCATTCTGAACAATTTGCCCATACACAACAGAACTTTCCTTGAGGAGTGTTCCTTTTTAGTGCAATGAATTCTGGAAATACACATTTATAGGAACTGTAGCGAATGATTTGTTAGCAGTAAATTGTGTTGAAAGGTGAAAGAACAAAACCAACACTGTACTATAAAGATAGCTAGTACTAAACTACATTTTAAAGGAGTCAGCTTTTAGGTTTGCACTATAGCTACACTCTTGATGTAATAGGAATCTCCTTAGAATTTTTTTAGAAGCTTCCATTCATGTGGCATCTCCTGGATGAGGATGGTAGGTAGGTACTCTGCTTTCCTGCAAATAGTATTTTTGGGGCTACTTTGCACTGCGCCGTTCCATCTTATTCACTTCATTGTGTGTGCCTGCTTCCCAAACACATTGGTTATGTTTTACTTAAGTCTCTGCTTATATTCTCAGGATGTAGTCTGTGCAGTTTTCAAATTGACAAGAGGAGAATGACAGCTGAAAAATAAGACACATACCAAACAAACTCTTCCCTCTTCCACTTTCCCCACAGCTGACCTCTTTTTCTTCAGAGAGTAATGTAGGAAGGTGTTTTAGGGAAACAAGAATTAATGATTTTTTCCTCTTGATGTACTGTTCATTCGATGTTCTCTGTGGTTTTGCTGCTCACTCATTTTCCCATATTTGATTTTTCCATATGCAGCTGTACCTGCTGCTCTTGTATCATACTAATATTTGATTGCTGTGTCTTCTAGAAGTCCATGTAATGGATTCAAAGCTTGTGGGGTGTGTATGTGCTCGATGTTTAACTTTCTCTTTTAACTGAAATAAAACACTCGACAGGCCTCTCTCATCCTGTAGCTTTGCTTCCCTCCCTGCTCTTTTCGTGTATACTAGGATTTAGCAGTTTGAAACTAAACTACACAATCTTTTTTTTTTTTTTCCCTCCACCACAAGCAACCTAGTATGCAATAGCCATGACCTTTATTTTCTTCTGAATATTTTAAATGCTGCTTATTACCTCTGCCTGCTTTGAACCAACTTAACATTTCTGTGATGTTCTGGAGATAGAGAGAAGGATCAGGGCTTTAATTCCCGACACCTGTAAGTGGAATAACAAGTGATGTGTATTTGTTCTGTTCATGTGGCTCTGCATGAAGGACACATGTGAGTGTGTGTATATATGTACAGATATATACATACACACACGCACACCTGCACATGCTTAGGCACGAGTAAACTGTCATGTTACCTGAGGGTGTTTTTCTCTCTTTCTCTCTCTTTAAAGGTTTTGACTTTTAAAGAAATCAACTGGCAGATGATCAGAATAGAAGCAGATGCAATCCAGAGTTCCAAGCATGAAATCATGAGTGCTCCAGTTCGACTGATTACTAACCAATCCAAAATTAGGGTCACGCTTAAAAGAAGGGTAAACCTGAAAAGTTTGAAATATTTTGTTATTTTATGAATTCATTTTTAACTCATGCTCTTAATGCATACATGCACATTGTAAAGGTTTTAAATTTAGTCCATGTAAAATGTAGAATTCCTTAAATTAAATTTTTAGCAACATATAATCCGTAAGACTGTAGAGTTTACAAGAGTGCAGAATTTGAAGATGGAGACCTTGCACAGGTCCTGCTAGTGAAAACATTTGACCTGCAGATCTTTATTTATAATGATGCGTGGTGTCTTACCTCTCTAGATTCAGGAAATATTACATTACTTACATTTAGAGAAATGCATCAGTTTAATATCCAGTGCATGCCAAACTAGTAAAAAGTAACACACAAATATACTGTATTTTAAGCACTTTTTAGTTAATGAGAGGAATAAAATAAAATAAATGTTTCTTATTATGGTTGGACTCTGTGATCTTAAAGATCTTTCAACCTAAATGATTCTATGATTCTCTTTATGCGGAGTAAATTTGCTTTTTGGGAAGTGTGGTTTTGCATTCACCTGTGTGTGTTTGTTTGGTTTTTTTTTTTCCTTGTATTTCATATAAAAAATATAAGTACTTAATGGACCCATTTGGCTTGTTTAAATTTTTATTCTACAGTTAAAGGATTGTAATGTAGTGGCATCGAAACTGGTTCTGATTCTGGATGATTTGCTGTGGGTTTTGACTGATTCCCAGCTGAAAGCCATGGTGCAGTATGCCAAATCTCTTAGTGAAGCCATAGAGAAATCAACAGAACAGAGAAAGAGCTTGGCTTCTGAGACAGCACAGGTACGGTAATCGATTGTCTCACTATATCATTAGCAAGTGTTGCTGTTCTAATATACAACACAGTGTGGTTAGTTGTGTTAATTTATTTTAGAGAATATTCAGTTACTCATTTTCATTCAGCCATACATCTTAACTTACATTGGGAGTGAATCACAGTGGTATAAAAGAGTTTATTTTACAAGATAATGTGTATTGATGTTAAAGAAAAAAGTTGCATTACTTTATCCACATACTGAGTATTTGGACTTCTGTATTTACTTAACAGTTGATTAGCTGTTTAGTAAATTTGCTTTCAAAATATTTTCTCTTTATGGATTAAATAATTAAGACACACTAAGTTGACTTTGTGTGGATAGATATGCTTACTATAATGATTTAAAGTGCTTGTCCACTTTGTTTTCATGGCACTGAAAAGTTAGCTTTTAGTAAGAGCTTTCCTTCACGCAGCTCTCTTGCTGGAGTATATAGTGAAAAATAATTCCACTTTTAACATATTTTTGCTGGAATAGATGTGGTGTTGACACTGCATGTAAGATAGTCTTACGTAAATCTTGGTCTTCTTTCAGCACATAGAGCAGACTAGACAAACTGGGCTTTGTGAGTGTTGTGGGGAGGGACATCTTCTTGTCTGTGAAGAAGCAGCACAAATACACTGATAAAAGATAGTCCTATAAAACTAAAACATAATTTATTGCTAAGCCTGATTGAGTAAAATCACTTGCATAGAATCTCTTACAATACAGCTAGTGTGCTGTAATGGAGAGTTTAGTTCTTGTGGTGGTCCTGATGACTTACAAGGTGATTTGATGGTTTAGCTACAGCAATCTAATGATCATCAGTCCGTGGTTCTTCAGTTCCCTGTGCTTGCATCTCACTAGTTCCCTGGTACTGGCACTGGCTCACATTTGACACTATTGTGACACAATTTAAGGAACAAAACTAGCAGAAACAAGCCCAACAAAAATGACTGATTTTCTGCTGTTTAGTTCCCTGAACAGCTTGGAACAAAAGTTAGAAAAATACCAGTTCTGCAAGTGACGGGTGTAACGAAGTGTGGGAGAAGCAGAGAATGGGGGATGAACCAGCATTGCCTCTCTGTGACACCTGGCCATTAGCTTAACTTAGCTTTATTCTAAAATAGCACGCTTAAATCTCAGTAACAATCCAAGGTGAATGTGTGTGGTGCAGATTTTTTTCTTTATTTGAAAGGCCTGATTTGAGTAAGTAAAAGGATACTTATGCCTGAAAAGAAGGATAAACTTTATAAACCTATGTGACTATTTTTTCAGAGCTCTGCCCCTGCACCCAGCTCCCAGCAGGTGAAAGCACACCAGACAACAACAGCACCTGATCAAAATGATGCGATAGTAAAATTGTTTAATGATTTTGATGTTAAGGAAACTTCTCATCACTTAGTAATTTCCCATTTGGACCTACATATATGTGATGATATCCATTCTAAAGAAAAAGGTAACTTTTATTTTTTTTGAATAGCATGCATATGAACCGTAATAATCTTCAGAAGACATTTTGAGGAATACGATAATGTTAATCACAGGATGGTTGGGGTTGGAAGGGACCTCTGGAGATCATCTAGTGCAACCCAACTGCTAAAGTAGGTTCACTTAGAGCAGATCACACCGGAAATCAAGATTCTGTCTTTATTTTAGAGGAATATTCAAAATTGTCTTCCAGTGTCTGCAGACACATTTATCATTAGCTAGATGTGTCTATCAGGACAACATTTTGATTTTAGATATAATTATTTTAGTGTAAATGCAATTAAAACTGATAATAGTGCTAGTAGCTTCAGTGCTTTTCCTGTCCTCTAGAAATGGATTCTGTCCAGTCTGATTGTTACTGCTGTTTTTTTCTTTTATATTACAAGTTAACTGGCTTATCAAGAATGCCGTGGCAACATTACTGTGGCTTGAAAGGGTTGCCGTATAATCTGCTTCTGTAATACTCCTTATAAAATACAGACCAATAAAAGAGCAGTCCTCTTTGTGTTACTAATGTAGAGAATTTGGTATGCTCTGCAGCAAATTGAAAGAATGAAACGAGTGCTTTGAGGTCTTATAATTTTGTGTGTAATATTTGTACCTTTTTTTAAAATGAAAGACTGGCAGTGTGCCATATTTATAATTAAAAAAAGAAGACAAATGACATTACTTGCATGCCTTTTAAAAGTGATCAGAAGAGAATGACATAGCAGTGTGTGTGTATATATATATATATATATGTAATTTCTGGAGGCATACAAAGTCTGCTGAAGCAAAGAGTGTGAAAAACCTGGGGTTTAGTGAATGTATTTCTCTGATTGGGGAAGATACTTGCAGAGCAGTAGAACATAGGGTTGGTTGGCTAAAGATGTATTTCCTTATGTGCAATATATCTACTGCAGTTGGGATTTATCATTCTTAGCAAGATCTCTTTATTGGTCTTTTATTTTTGGCCATGGAGTTTAAATTTAGCACTGGAGAAATCAGAACAGAGGAGTCTCCAAAGACCTCTTCACTGCAATAATATTTGTAAAATAAAATAAGAAAATATTTTTACAATATTCTTGAAAGTACATGTTGACTTTAAGTGACTGATCATAATCACATATTCAGTGTGAGAAGTTGTTTTGTTTTTTTTTTTTCAGAAAAACTGCAATAATGCATGTGCAAAGAGTTGGTTTTAATGGCATTTAAAACAATATGCAATTTGTTAGTAGTGACTGAGTACAGAACACAGAGTCCTACAAGCTCATTTGTAGAAACCGGTGAAGACCACCTGAATGAAAATGTTGAGGGAAGATGATGAGGTTGTAAGGAGAGCCAGTAAAAGGGAGGAAGAATTAGCTGTTAGGTGTTTAAAGGAATGTGCCAACATGAGAATTAACATGCTAAATACAATGTCTGCAGAGCTGAGCATTGGTTTATTTTACAGACTCAAATAGACGTGTTACAGGAGGGGCAATGCAGCTTTCCTTCAGCTATTTAACAGTGGACTACTATCCGTTTCACAAAGCAGGTATGAATGTGAGCATTTTGTGAATTATCTGTGAATGTAGCTATCTTGCTTCAATGCTAAGTATTTGTTGGTTTGTGTGTATGTAGAGGGCTTGGATAATAATTCCAAAGCATTTGAAATACATGCCTTTTTATTTCCTTCTGTATACAAAAAGAAACAACAAAGGCAACAACCTGGGAACCAATTTAATTTCTGTGAATGAGCCAAATACTTTTCACTGTTTTGTTTGGTCAACGAAACGGTGTTCACACATTTCTGACATGAAAAGAATTATGTGTTGACAGGGGAGGGCAGTGCAGCAGATTCACTAATTGGATACTTGCAAGAGTCGAATCTGCTAGATTTTTTCCATAAAGAAGTCTATCATTTAATGTCCATTTCCAATAAATATTTTGGGTTTTTTTATTTTATTTTGTTAAACAATAATCCCACTGTGTAGAAGTGCAACTGTGTAGCCTTTTGTTAAGGAATTGTTATTAAACAGATGTTAGCAGGACCTTAAGTTACAGGAGTTTAACATGTGCTTGTGTTGTGACCCACCTGTGTTTTCCATTTACTGTCATTCCTGATTCCTACTATGTTTAGGTGAGGCTCTGATCTGTGATTTTTGTGAATTCGCCTCAGAGAAAATACAGAGAACCCGGAAATAAATACATTGTTTCTTTTGAAAAGATTCTTAGCCAGATTTAACCATGCAAGCTCTTGGATGGGCATGTTAGAAGCTCACTGAGAATGCTTTTAGGTAATGGCTGCATGGGATATACCCTGTTTCCCCAAAAATAAGACAGGGTCTTATATTAAATTTTGCTCCAAAAGATGCTTGCTTTTTTACATGTATAGCTGCCTCGACACTATTTAAATTGACTTTTTAAATGAAGCGTAACTAGGGCTTATTCTTGGAGTAGTGCTTGTATGTCGAGCATCCTCAAAGATGCTGAAAAAGCATGCTAGGGCTTATTTCCAGAGTAGGCCTTATTTTTGGGGAAACAGGGTAGCTCCTACTACATGAAACCAGAGATAGAAAAGATCATCTGCAGAACAAAGGTGGTTCCTCTAAGGGTAGCGTTCTCCTGCAGTCTTAAATGGTGTTCTGTGCAAGCATGTTTAAGTAACAGAAATCTGAGGGTATCTAATAAGCTATGACAAAAAAACCTGCCAAAGGTGATAGTGGTTGATCCAATAGGGTGTGTCTGTGGAGGGGAAGGCAACACTCCAGAAAGTATCTTTTTCTACTTTGAGGTCAGTATCTTCTCACCTTTTAGAGTGTGGCAATTCCAGGGGCAAAGTATCGTCACAGGGGTGGGAGTCCCTTTACTCAACATAAAAGGAGCGCATATTAATCTTGAAAGTTCAAAGGGAGTTCTCTAGCTGTGTAGCTGTCGTGCCTCTTTATGCTGCTGTATCAGGCTGTCAGCCTGGTATGCAAAGCATTCCTACCCTGATGTCGAGGCTCTGCGATATTGTGCACTTAAGGACGACACCATATTAATACTCTAGAACAGTGGGCAAGGAGGAAACAGCTGTATACTTCTATGACTGTTACCAGACTGGTTTTTGGTTTTCATGGAATGGTTTGAATTGGAAGGGACCTTAAAGATAGCCTAGTTCAACGCCCCCTGGCATGGGCAGGGACACTTTCCACTGGACCACGTTGCTCAAAGCCCCATCCAGCCTGGCCTTGAACACTTCCAGGGACAAGGCATCCAGAACTTCTCTGGGCAGCCTGTTCCAGTGCCTCACCACCCTCATGGTGAAGAATTTCTTCCTTATATCTAATCTAAATCTACCCTCTTTGAGTTTAAAGCCCTTACTCCTTGTCCTGTCACTACATGGCCTTGTAAAAGTCCTTCTCCAGCTTTCTTGTAGGTCCTCCGTAGGTACTGCAAGCCTGCTACATGGTCTCCGCAGAGCCTTCTCTTCTTCAGGCTGAACAACCCCAACTCTCTTAGTCTGTCTTCACAGGAGAGGTGCTCCAGCCCTCTGATCATCTTCGTGGCCTCCTCTGGACTCACTCCAACAGGTCCATGTCCTTCTTATGTTGGGGACCCCAGAGCTGAACACAGTACTGCAGGGGGGGTCTCACGAGAGCAGAGTAGAGGAGGATGATCGCCTCTGTTGACCTGCTGCTCACACATCTCTTGATGCTGCCCGGGATACTCTTGGCATTCTGGGCTGCAAGTGCACATTGCTTGATTTTGTACCTCTCTGGCCTATGGAATATTTAGAAATACTTAGAATATTTAGAAGTAGTTCTTTTGGTATAGCCTTCTTGCAAACTGTGATTAATCCTTCCAGAATCCTTCAGGAAAAAGCCCTCAACAATTAATTATCTTTGCAAATTGGGTTCTTGTGAGTTTTTGTTGTTTATTTGTTTTCGTAATAGACCCCACTCAGAAAGACTCGGAGGGAGTCTGAGGCATAATTGCCGTAGGGTAAAATTCAAACCCACTGAGCATCAGGCCTTCCAACAATAGCTTTTCATCATGCTTAAGAAAAATGGAGTAGATTGTGTGTCCATTGACTGCGATAACCCTAACATAAGCTAGACTGTTACTGGATATTGTAAACCTGTCTGTTCAGCAATCTATCACTTTACTAGTCCTCCCAGACCTGCTCTCACAGAAGTTTTTATCCAGATCCATTATCTGTGCAGCTGATGTGTTGCTGGATGGTGATCAGAGAAAGCTGCTGCTTTGCCATCATGCAGGACACTTTGTAGCACAGGAAATTCTTGATCCAGCTGATGTATTAAGACAATATGAGAAACTGGAAAGAATTTTCTTCCTGGGCAACCAGCAGTAAATTCAGGTGGTAGCAAAATCACTGCCAGCTCCACCGAAATGTTGTTTTCTTGTTACAGTCTGGCCTGTCTTTTTCAGTTTCACAGATAAATATGGCAATTATATCTCCATATATAGAACAGTAGAATCGCTGAGGATGGAAAGCACTTCTGGAGACTGTAGTCCAATCCCTGTCATTAAAGTGGTGTCAATTAAAGTAAGCTTTCCAGGATTGTGTCCAGTGAGGCTCTGAATACCTCCAAGGGTGGAGACTCCAAACAGTGTCCCTAGGCGACCTAGTCCATTGTTTAATTACCCTCACAGTAGAAAAGCTTTTTTTAATGTTTAAGTGGAATCTCTTCTATTTCAGTTTGTGCTTATTGCTTTTTGTCCTGTCACCAGGCACCACTGAGAAGAATCTGACTCCCTCATCTTTATTCCCCCCATCAGGCATTTGTACACGTTGCTAAGATCCCTCTGAGCATTCTCTTCTCGAGGCTAAACAACCCCAGCCTTTCTTTGTACGACTCGTGTTGCAGTCTCTTAAATATCTCTGTGGCCCTTGCCTGGAATCACACCAGTAAGCCCATGGCCTTCTTGTACTGGGGAACCCAGAGTTGGACCCAGTACTCCAGATGTGGTCTCACCAGGGTTGAGTAAAGGGCAGGGTTCACCTCCCTTGACCTGCTTTTCCTAAGCAGCCCAAAGTGCTGTTTGCTTCCGTTGCATCAAGGACACATTGCTGGTTCATGTTCAACTCATTGTCTCATGTTTTTTTGCTGCAAAGCTGCTTCCCAGCTGGTCAGCCTTTAGCCTGTACTCAGCTGTTGGACTTGAGTATCCCTTTGAAGTTCATGAGATTATTGTTGGGTCACTTTTCTAGCCTTTTAAGGCCTGTCTGAATGGCAGTGCAACCACCTGGTGTATCAACTGTTCCTTCTACTTTTGTACCATCTGAAAAGCTGTTGAGGGTGTGGTCTGTCCCATCTTCCAGGTTATTAATGAAAATATATTGACCTGAGGATACACCACAGGTGACTACCTCCAGCTGGACTTCCTGCTGCTGATCACAGCCCTTTAAGACCAACAGTTTAGCCAGTTTCCAGTTCAACTCACCATGTACTTACCTAGTCAGTATTTCATCATTTTGTCACTGAACATGTTACAGACAGTGTTGAAAGCCTTGCTAAAGTTAAGGTAAACAAGATCCACTGCTCTTTCCTCATCCATCAAGCCTCATCTCATAGGAGAAGGCTGTAAAGTTCATCAGGCATGAACTTCATAAATCCATGCGTGTCTACTCCCAATTACTTTCCCATCCTTAATGTGTTTTGGAATGTTTTCCAGGATTATTTGATCTGTTACCTTTCTCCGTTGCCTTCTTTGAGATGAGGCTGACCAGCCTGTTGTTCCTCTTATCGTCCTTCTTAAAGACAGGAATGACATTTGCTTTTTTTCAGTCCTGAGGAACCTCTCCTGATCACCGTTCAGTGATGCCTCTCAAAGATAATTCAGTGTGTCCTCCCTATGACACTGACCAGCTCTCTCAGCACTTGCATGCATCTCATCAGGATCCCATGGCCTGATGCATGTCTGATCTGTTTAAATGTTTCTCCCATGCGTTCCTTCCTCCTGCTGCGTGTGTTAGTGTGCAAGTGCTTCAGGGAGGGACCTGCCCATACTGACCTCCCAGAAAGGAGCCTGAGAGCTTTCCCTCTAACGCTGCTGTCCTGTAGGTACTTCAGAGTTTATGTGTGTAGTGCTTGGGGTGACCCCGCTTCAGCCTTTTTTTGGAGAATCCCAGCTTCATGGACTTGAATTTAATGTATCTTTTCCCTCTTGCTCTCTTTCTGTTTTCCTCCCCGTTCCTTTCTCTTCTTCCTTATCTAGAAAGATGTGAGTAACCATCAAAAGACTGTGAGGCCCATGAGGGTGGGGAAAAATGTCATCTCTTGTGATAGGCTCCTCCCTTAAAGTTTCTTCCATGCTGAAGTCTTTGCATTTAGACTTGACACCGCATATTTTTCCCCAAGTATTTTCCTATTTTAATAGCAATCATATCTACTCATACCCACTGTAAGTATCCAAAACCTCATTAAGTTACAAATAAAGTAAGTTTTCACATGCTGGTATTTAAAGAGTGATGTACGGCTTGATAGATGTTAGTGGAATTGCATCCGTATTATTGAACAGGTTAGACTCTCTTTACGAGGACTGAAGAGATCACAACATCTTTCAGAGGTTTAAATACTTGACCAACAGAAACACGTTAGGAATAAAAGAATTTCTACTGGGCTTGATTTTTAAGGCTGTGTGCTACTTTCTTGTTTGTGTGCTATAAAGGTGCTATAGAGCCAAGACAAAAAGTATGCTTTTCTGAAAAGAGACCAGGAACTTCTTAAGACACAGGTCTGGCAGGAAGGATGCATTTGGGAAAAATAAGCGTGAGAATGTTGTTCTGTTACTTGCTCTCACAATTTTTTTCAGTGAAACATTTTTTTGCATGTTCTCACATAGGAAGTTAATGTGTCATCAGATTTCTCTGAAATGGAAATATCTAATGGTGTTTTGAGCATTAGTTAGTGTTGTTAAAAGGCAGGTGGCAATATTATGTTGTTTTCTGAGTGAATGTGTGAAGAAGTGAGGCTTGTTTTTATGTACTATATAACTTCTGTTTCAATGTCTGTTATAACTTCTGTTGTTCTATAAATACAGCATGCAATAAGATTATATTTTGAAGAATTGTGAAATAGCGGAAACTTGTTATCCAGTTAGAAGCAAGCTTTCAAATGAGTTAATATTTCTCCCATTCCTCTTACTTGCAGGAGACAGCTGCGATCACTGGATGCATTATAGTGATGCCACTAAAACCAGAAGTGGATGGGCCAAAGAATTATTAAATGAATTCAAAAGCAATGTTGAATTGCTTAAGCAGGCTGTGAAGGATCAGGTCATAGATTCTCCTCCCAAATCACCACCTGCTGTATCTCCTCCAAACCTACAAACAGGTACTTTCTTTACATCACTAATGATCTAATTCCATGAAAAGTAAAAACTATGCTAAAAAAGAGTGTTCTTGTCAATGATTCCATCACTGTTCTTTCCTACAGGCAAGGAACAGATACCGAAAGGAACATCTAGGGCTTCCTCTGTATCTTCCCAACAACCAAAGGGCAAACTGATGTCTAGTCCTATTGTGGTTAGACTTGCAGATTTCAATATATATCAGGTACATTTCTTCAAGTTAGTAAAACTGGGGCTACTTTGCCCTTGACTGTTACATAATTATGATTTTTAAGGGACAGTTCTGAAGCCCATTGAAAATAACAGAAGTCTTTTCATTCATTATTGAGTTACACCTTTATGGGCATGCTTCTGCTTTGTTAAAATTGGTGGGTATTTTCTTATTGATTTTTATATTAGATGATACCCTATCACAATTATGTTTTGGTTCCAAGTTCTACTGTTTCCCAAGTCCTGACATTTGGAATTTCATGTTCTTGTAGTACTATGTTAGGTACCTCGTATTTTGATATGTGGTTTTGTATTTCATGCTTTTCTTATTGTCATCTTTTTCAAAGTACGTGTGTTTTGTTTATCTGTGGGGTTTTTTTAATGTGAAATTAAGGGGGTGTTAAATTTTTCTTCATCCCTTTCCTCTCTCAGTGGTATTTTGAGTAGGCACTTCAACCATTATTTTCTTTTTTTTTTTTTCCTTCCCCCTCATTTGTTTCAGTGAGTATGTAGTTTCAGTCACTGGCTGTGGTCCAGAATCACAGAACAGTTGGTGTTGGAAGGGACCTCTGGAGATCATTCAGTCCAACCCACCTGCCAGAGCAGGTTCGTGCAGAGCAGATCACACAGGAAGTCGTCCAGGCCGTTTTGAATGTCTCCAGAGAAGGAGACTCCACAGCGTCTCTGGGCAGCCTGTTCCAGTGCTCTGGCACCCTCAAAGTAAACAAATTTCTCCTCAAATTCAGATGGAAAGCCTGTGCTTCAGTCCAGATTCACTCTTTCGTGTAGATAGGAGTCAACTGGAATAGAGAAGGATTATATCTCTAAGGCAGAATGACAGCGATTTAGGAGGATCTACTCTAAATTTAAGGTCCTCAGAAAAATGGTTAGTGTGTGCCATAAGTCATTGTGACTTCTACTTGCTCTTGTTCCAGTTTTCAATGGTTTTTTTTGCCATATCGCTTCTGGTAGAGTGGGAGGTTGCAGCTTGCTGCCAGGAGCCTTCATCTGGGTCTGAGTGATTTTGTATAATTTTGTACTGTTGGTGTTTTTATTTGCCTTCTGCTCGTCAGATGCTTGTCTCCTCCTCCTCTACGCAAATACATTTTCAGTTTTTTAAATTGTTATTATTTATATGCCATTTACAAAATATTATTTTTCTAAATAGATCTGTTACTACTTGAACTTTTGTGTGTGTTAATACAGAGATGTTTTCAGCTCGAAAACAGCTACACAGGGTGAATCAGGCTTAGAAAGGTTATATATTCATTATTTCCAGTGAAACTAATACAAATAGACATCATCGTAAATTTAATATTAATAAGTTGGCTGATTTCGAACTGGAAGTCTGACCTAGTAAGTGTTGGATGAAAAGAACTTTGTTTTGACAACATACTTTTTAAACTAGGGTACATTCCAAGAAATTTAAGGTCAAATATATTTCAAAAGGTGACGTCTTTCTTGTTTCATAATTTACGTTGGAAGTGGAGCATTACTGTTCTATAGCATCTTGGTTGTCCTGTGCAGTTGACCTTCGGGCATTGCCAAGTGTACGTGTCTCTGCCAGGTGCACGCTAAACACCTTGCTTAGAGTAAACAGCCAAGAGTTGGCCCATGTACTGGAATCCGTCCTGATGACAGTACCAGGACTTCCTAACACTTGTGTAATAAACTTTTCTAGCTTATTTATCCCTTATCACCTTGGTATGGGATCCATTTGGACAGACGGTATGCAAATATACCTTGTCCTAGCATAATTTCTTACACAGGAGCTGTAGTTTGCTGTAAAGGTATTGGATCATTCTGGGCTTCTACTGAATGCCTTTGAAAGTGCTGTGCTGCCTCCTGCCTCACGCGAAGGACGAGGATCTGGTACTGTTAATACTCTATTTGTGAGACTGTTCTGTGCAGATCGCTTCTACTACAAGGCAACTGGGTGTTTCTCATTGTCTGCACTTTGTGTAGCTGGGGATCTACATCTGAGAGCAGTGGAATGTTACCCTGCTAGGGGCAGTGGCTTGCAACTGCAAATGTTAATGATTCATAAAAATGTAATGTATTAATGAAGTTAATATTTATCTTTTACAGGTTTCAACAGCGGACCAGTGTCGTTCTTCCCCTAAAGCTCTGATCTCTTGTAATAAAAAGTCACTTTATCTTCCGCCAGAAATGCCAGCTATTCATATTGAATTCACTGAATATTACTACCCAGATGGAAAGGACTTTCCTAGTAAGACTTTTTTTTTTTCTGTACTGAACCATCAATTTTGTGTGTTATCTTCACCTTTATGAAACTTATACTAATTCCAGGTTGACAAGTGGAAATAGGTAATGGCTTCCTCAAACAGAAAGAACACAAGACCGCTCCATTTCTACGGTGCTTGCTTCTGGCAAACTCCTATAAACATGTTTTTTTATAAACGTGGTCTTTAAGTCTGAAAACACAGCATTTTTGTCGAGACCTAAATTCTTCATTCTTCAACATACATGTATTATTTCTGCAGTTACACTGTCTGGCTGCATAAAAGAACCTAGTGGCTACATGAAAGAACTCAAACTATTGCAGTAGTATCTAAGATGTAATGAAGATCTGCTGGAGTTATTTTATTTTAATGTGTTATGGGGCTGGCCCTGTTTCATATAAAGAAGTGTTAGTGGATTTCTTGGGGATGGGACTTGAGGACAGCAAATCTCCTTGGTCCTGCCCTTCTTCTGTAATGAGGAAATTCTTCTCATCTCCTCTGACTTCATTCAATTCTTGTATTAGCTTTTACATTCAAAAATTCAGTTACTTCCTTGGAGTGAGAGAAAGAAGCATCACTTTAGGTATCCTCTAACAATTTATTCTTCCTTGGGACCAAAGGGGTGTGTTTCCATTCTTTCTCTGATGTAAAATATTGGTGAAATATAAGCCTGCACTCATTTAAAAAACAAACAAAAACCAGAATGAAAGCCTCTAAATATTTTACTTGTTCTCATAATTTTGTTTTGTTTTCTCTTTTAGTTCCATGTCCAAATTTGTATGGCCAGCTGAATGCTTTACAGTTCACCCTGGATGAGAGGAGTATTCTTTGGCTAAATCAGTTTGTGTTGGATTTGAAACAAAGTCTTATTCAGTTCATGGCTATGTACAAGTTAAATGACAATTCAAAATCAGATGAACACGTTGATGTTAGAGTTGATGGACTAATGTTAAAGGTACACTGTCACTGAGGAGGGGTTTTGTGGTTTTTTGGAGGAAAATACTTTTTCGCTTATTCTGAAAAGCTGTTAACCAAGCAATTTAAGGAATAAATGAACAAACAGCCCACTCAATAAGCAACGCTGCTCTGGAAAACTGTGCAGAATATGATGGTTTGAAGACAGACATCTGCCTTCTGTACTATTTCATCTATGTCCTTGGAGTATTTTGGCTTTGTATTCAAGACCTGACTGGGAGTATTAACAAATTATTTCACTGTATTCAATGAAGCTGACATAGCAGAAGAAAAAAAAAAAAAATTGGGCACCGAATTAAAAATAAAGAGCACGAAATTAATATTTGCACTCTGTATTAATGCAAGGGCCCTCCCTCGTTCCTCTGATTGTGGTATATCAAAACTCTTGTTAATGAATACCTGGAGTAAATAAAGTAGTTCATCTGAAGGCTTATTTCCTTCTCCAAAACAAATTCTCACCGTTTTCTGTTTCACACTGGCCCTTGTCTGTAGTTCAGGTACACAAGTTCTCTATATGTTTATCTCAGAGGAGTGGTGCTCATTAATGCAGCTGAACACAGGACTTCTGATTCCCTCGGCGTCTTCTTTGGAGGAGAAGGATTATTGAGCAGACAGTTTTTTTTCCTCCCTTGGATTTGCATTGGCCATTGGTTTCCAAGGTTCAGAGGTGAACAAAATGAGTCTTTTCGATGGTGCCCACAGAAGAGGTTTCAATGTTCTAAAAAGTCAGCATATGGAGAGATGGTTATCTTTGTAAGGCTCTTGGTGCATATTTAATGGAACTTCGAAAGGATATGGTTTGTACGGAATGAAAACAACTAGTGAGAACTAACAACCAGGCAGCTACAAATACAGACAGATCTAATATGAATTGCTGTATCTGAATAGCCCATTAAGCTACAATGAGATAGAAGTACTCTGAAATCCCTCAAACTTTGATACATATTATTATTTAATCCCTGTCTTAATGGTGTTATTTTTATTCTAGCAAATTAATTTTTTATTATTGATGTGCCTGATGCTTACATATCTTATAGTTAATAATTATACAGTTACCTATTTGGTTATTTTTTTCTGAGTGTTTTTACTTATATGAAGAAGCTTCATCACTCTCATCTTCTAAGTGTCTTTAGGATGACTGGTTTACTCTGATCTTTCTGGATTCACATGGCGATATTCTGACAGAAGGTAGTATCACTGATAATAGCAAAACTAGTGTGGCCAAGGCCCATGTTAGCAACATCAGATAGAGGATTTGGCATAAAGTATGTATTGCCTTTAAAAGTTGCCCTGAAGATATGCAAGTTAAATCCAGTACACTGAACTGTTTTGTGTTTTAGGAGTCAGAGTATATTTTTATGATGAAAAAAACTTATTATGATGCTGTGTTAGCACATTTAATTGTTTCCTTTTATCTTACCTTAGGAATAAATCACTACTACTTATTGTGGTGAAAAACCCTATTTGACAAATTAGATTGAAAATCAGAGAATTAATATTTTGAGTTCAAAGTTGTAAATACCTGAAACACTTGAAGAAACTGTCTGCCAGGCTGTTACTGAGACTCCTCAGCCTAATATAGCTGACCTAAATCTAAACCCTTCAGATGAGAAAAGCCTGAGACCCTTAACGTTTTCATGCAAACACTGAGTTTTAGATGTGCCAGCATCCTTCTTAAAAATGAGAGGGAACAAAAATGATAATCCATGAGCCTGATTTATCCCTATTCTGTGTTATTACACTTGAGTTCTCACAAAATTATAATTATATTCCTTTATTTTAGCTGTCATGAATATTATTTTGTTTATTTATTATATACCCTCTTAACCTACATATTTATAACTAGATGAAATATATTTCTCTCTTGCAGTTCATCATCCCATCTGAAAACAAACCTGAAATTCATAAAGATCAACCTCGTGCACTTTCCGTTCAAAGTTCAGAGATGATTGCTACGAATACAAGATACTCACCAAACTGCAGGCACTCTGATCTGGAAGCTTTGTTTCAGGACTTCAAAGACTGTGAATTTTTCAGTAGAACTTTCACCACATTTCCTAAGTCGCAGAAGAATTTTAATCTTTTGCATCCAATCTTCCAGAGACATGCTCATGAACAAGATACTAAAATGCATGATGTTTATAAAGGCTATATCACCCCAAAATTGAATAAATATGCATTAAAGACATCCGCAGCTACGGATGTTTGGGCCTTGCATTTTTCCCAGTTTTGGATAGATTATGAAGGAACGAAAAGTGGGAAAGGCCGACCAATAAGCTTTGTGGACTCATTCCCTCTTTCACTTTGGATTTGCCAGCCAGTGAGATTTGCAAAGTCACAAAAAGAGCTTTTATCACATGATCAGACACCTTGGAACATTCCAAAAAGTGAATCTAGTGATCTTGCTAATAGACTACAACGTAAAAAACTTCTGAAGGAATATTACAGCACTGAAACGGAGCCTTTAACCAACGGTGTTCCAATCTCAGACACTTCAGGGGTGCTTTCTGAAAGCTCTTCCTCCGACGCAGATGTACATGTTCTAGTCCACGTTCAAAGACATGTCAGCATGCAGATCAATCATTACCAGTATCTTTTTTTGCTGCTTCTCCATGAATCCCTTGTATTGCTCCTGGAAAACTTAAGGAACGATGTGGAAGCAGTGACAGGAAAACCTGCACAGCAAACAGATGTCTGCATTGGGATCCTGCTGAAAAGTGCAGAACTGGCCTTACTGCTCCATCCAGTGACTCAGGGAAACCCTTGTAAGTCTCCACTTGTGGAAGAAGAAAGTCCCACGGCACCAGAGCTCTCCCCTTTGGGAAACGGGGAAGCTCTTACTTCTGAGAGTAAATTAGTTGGCAATAAGATAGAGCAAGCTGGTATCACTGATTTTGGTTGTGTAAATGAGTGCAAGCCTCTGAATGCTGAAGTTGTTAAAGGAATTTTGATAGATCCTCTTTTGTTTAAATCAGACAGTAATGTGGATTTTCAGAAAGGGACGTCATTTTCAGATGATGCATCGGATAAAGGTTTGGGAGATACAAGTGAAGGAGCAAGCAGTGGACTTTTTAGTAGAAGTGATTCAGAGGAGGTTTGTGGACCTCTAAGTGAGAAAAGTAGTTTTCATCCTAGGGATTCAGCATCCATTTTAAATAAGAGAGAAGATTCTACTGAATTTTTCATTGATAAAGAGGATGACAAAAACGTATTCTCAAATAAGTTAAATGAACAGGAAGGTACAACTGAAGGTTGTCCTAACCAAGTCACTGACTTGGAAACAGAAACTGCCTTAGAATCTGAAGAGCTTGAAATCAACAAAGAGAAGGTGACTTCAGTTAGGATGTTTGCATCCCAGTCTTCATCAAGGTATAGAAGATCTAATACTAAATCAATTTTCCTACCGTTTGAAAATATTAATCAGTCTTGTTGGCCACATATTTTAGTAATGGTCAACAGAAGTGAACATCTAGGTGGAAAAAATTTGAAAATCATATGAAGATATAAGTTATGCAGTATGTTGCATTCAGTGAAAGCTAAAATGAACTGTTAGTTATTTTAAACTGTTTACTTTCAGTTTAAATGTTATGAAATGTGTATTGAGAAAAATATTGACACGTATCAACAGGAATGCATATTTCTTCTATGCTTATCTCCCTTTCTTGCCAAAGGATTATTGAATAACGAGATTTTGTTCTTTTATATCTTTTTTTAAAGTAACATCTATGTAATTCGTTTAATTTTAAAGAATAATTTCCTGATGTCTTTATATTCAAAAAGTGCAAAGCCTAAGGAACGCTGCCCGTCCAACCTCCCTGCATTCTCTGTTTCTTACAAGAACATGAAGAGAAGTCCATCACAAGTCTCTCTGGATACCATCTCTATTGACAGTATGATGCTAGAGGATCATTTGATAGAGAGTGATGGAAGTGACAGCCAAAGCTTTCTGGAGAAAGGTATGTAGGTTTAAGAAAATATTTTTAAGCAATACATGAAAATGTTTATTTTTACTAAAGTAATACTCAAAAAGGATTGTAGTGCAGCAAATCCTTGATACTTTATGGCACTATTTTTGTTAGCTTCTCCAGTCAGTAATATCAAGTCTATTCACAGCACATCATTTAAAGGGAAAGCAATATGGTGTGCTACTTAAGTAGTGCTACTTAATTAGACACCACTTAATTTTCCCCTCTTGAGGAGAATAAAAGCATTGCAGTGCTATGTCGCAGCCCTGAATTAAGGAGAACTGCTCTCTGCTTTGCTTAAGAGCCGTTGCTTTGGCAGTGTTTGTACTCTGAATCACTGTCGTGCTTGGAGTGGTAAAGGAGCTTTAATTTTAAGAGTAGATGAAAAAGAAATGGATTTTCACGTATACTCACCATGTGAATTACTAGGCAGATAACTTCGGTAGTCTCCTTTCCTGATGCAGCAGTTCTCAGCTATTGACTAACAGCAGGTGTTTGTACAGTTTTTTGTAATCTATGCGTGAGCGTTTGCTCCCGATCTGAGGGAGGAATTCAGGCATATGATAACTATATGGTCTGCAGTATTGTGGACTTATGCAATTGTAATGTTCTAGTAGCGCTCCAGCAAAACCAATTAAATAATTTTCTAATGTCAGGAAATAAGAAAACTTTATTGGTGCCTCTTTTGTGATAAATTCTACTTCGAATAAAGAATGGCAGTGTTTTTTTCCTGTGGGATTTCTTTTCACGCTAGAGCAATACTGAGGAGAATGCTTCACTTGCAGACCTGTTATATATTTGGATTGTAGGAGTATTCTTGCATGTGGTTATGTGGGAGTATGCCATAAAATACATTTTCCATTTTAAATAACCTTTATGTGTCTTTTTAGCTTGTTAAACAACGTTTAACTGCAGGTTAAGTCTGCATGCTCTCTAGTTGTCAAGGAAATGCTGCCATGATCAGTCTAATGAAAATATATATATAGCTTATTTCTCTAAACATAAACCTGCTAGCATTTGCTCTAAAGGCACTTGCAGTATTTTAGATACATGGATTGGAATCTTTAACCTTTTTTTTCTGCTGGATCAGTTTTATATTTGATTTGGAAGGCTAAAAAAGGCCCTGCACAAGTTTTTAAACAATGTGTGTAGAGTGCTTTTTTTGGTGTTGTCAGTATATCCTGCCTCACTTGCATAGCATCTAGAACTTGGAACTCTCTGGATTTGCCAGTTGAGTCATAAATGTTCGTTTAATAGGCTGTTCAACTAATTTTAAAAAATGCATTCATGTACGCATACAGTAACAGGCACTGGCTTCATTTTTAATGCAGGGGTGATTCAGGTTGTGCTCTGCTAACTTTGAGTTTTTTCTGATGTATGTGTGGAAGGTATTACAGCCACAAACTATCAAAGCCCATCAGAAAATGCCCGTGAAGGAGGCACAGTGACTGAAAATGGTGATGGGTCATCTCCAGATGCCATGAGCGCTGCTTCAGAGAATGCCCATGAGACTAGTGAAGAAATGGTAATATTATCAAATTCCATTAGAATACACATTTCAGTAAATTAAACCTTAAAATGGAGCTAAAATGAATGCTTTTAGAGGTGTTTTTTGAAATAGTTTTGGGAGCTTTCATCAG
Organism: Caloenas nicobarica; assembly: GCF_036013445.1. NCBI lineage: Eukaryota > Metazoa > Chordata > Aves > Columbiformes > Columbidae > Caloenas > Caloenas nicobarica. The sequence goes on from NC_088245.1 coordinate 44,542,418, forward strand.
TGCGTTATGTGAGCCTATAGATCTAGTGCACTTGGATTAAGTACAAATGCAAATTATAATCCAAGTTACACTGAGTATTCTCTGTCTTTATCTCCTCCACAGCCACTGTTGATAAATAACAGTAGTGTCTTAATGTCAGAAAATATTTCTACTTTAGTACATAGCAATATTTTGTAATTTCATCATGTTCTTTTATGCTCTGTTGAATATGATATTTAAAATGAGCTTTTTAACATCATCAAATATAGATAAAAGAAAACACTGTAATTGACATCTCTTATATGGAGATGTTTCCTTAGCACTGGGCACATTCTGTAGTGTTTTCAAATAGGGACATAACAACTGCCCTACTCGGTCAGATCAGAGTGGGGCCTGTTGCAATAGAACAAGAGGTGGTGGTTTTAAACTAAAAGAGAAGAGATTCAGGCCAGACATGAGGAAAATTTTTACAATGAGAGTGGTGAAACACTGGCCCAGGTTGCCCAGAGAGGTGGTAGATGCCTCATCCCTGGAAACATTCCAGGCCAGGCTGGACGGGGCTCTGAGCAACCTGATCTAGTTGAAGATGTCCCTGCTCATTGCAGGAGGTTAGACTAGATGAACTTTGAAGGTCCCTTCCAACCCAAACTATTCTATGATGTTCTGCCTCTTGTCCACAATTATGTCAGGAGAATGCCCAGTATTTAGAAAAGTTTCTAAGAATAGTGCATATAGAGAGAGGTTCCCTCCCCAAGACACCATGCAGGGTCCAATGTGTTCCACATGCCTATCCACTTATTCCTTGCTGACTCTTGCCCTAATCAGTGCTTTTTAAATTATATTCTTGTATCAGTTAAGGTAATGAACTGGAAACCTAAGAGTATATGGGCCCAAAGAGTGAATTTACTGAAATCTGTTGTGTGCTTGCTGATGTATTTTCCTTTTTAGTAATGCTAGTCATGTAATACAACCTTTGCTTTAAAATATTGGTGGATCACCTTCATTAAAAAACAAACAAAAAAATTAAAAAGCATCTCACTTAAATGATTTGTTCTTTTAAAATACATTTCCAGTCATCTGTGCATGTAGGTAATATGGGCAAAACAGAATTCATTCAGATTTTTTGTGCAAATGCATGCTAGCATATTTTTTCTACTTGGAGAATATAACTAAAAAGTCATTAGAAAAATGAGCCCAGAATAGTAGCAATGATGATGGACATATATCTTCTCATACCAAAGCTGACTTTTGAAACTGGCTGCTACTTTTTTTTGAAAGATACTACAATCCAGTAACTAAAGAAAAATGGCTGACTGCTGTGCAGATAACCTAAGTGTAGTAGCTTGTCCTGGTTCTTTAACCTGGTCTGGGTCAAGACCGCACAGGCTTGGTTGTGCTTACGAGATGCATGAAGTCAAATGCAGCCTTAGAAGATTTTGGGTGTCACGTAGGTCACACGCTTCTTTGCCTTCCTTTCATGACTTTTCTGGCCAATTCTGAATTGGTGTTAGTGGGTTATAAATACAAGTGTCTGTCTTTGGACAGTTAAGCAACCCATTGTCAAGCCAATGGCTACAAAAAGAAAAGAAGAAGAAGAAATGAGAAAGCTTTGTGTTTTTCTGTGAGCAAGGGTTATGTCTCACAGAATCAAAGAATGTTAGGGATTGGAAGGGACCTCAAAAGATCATCTAGTCCAATCCCCCTGCCGGAGCAGGAACACCCAGATGAGGTTACACAGGAAGGCGTCCAGGTGGGTTTTGAATGTCTCCAGAGAAGGAGACTCCACAACCTCCCTGGGCAGCCTGTTCCAGGGCTCTGTCACCTTGACTTGAGAAGAAGTTTCTTCTCATATTTAAGTGGAACCTCTTGTGTTCCAGCTTGAACCCATTACCCCTTGTCCTATCATTGGTTGTCACTGAGAAGAGCCTGGCTCCATCCTCGTGACACTCACCCTTTACATATTTATAAACATGAATGAGGTCACCCCTCAGTCTCCTCTTCTCTGAGCTAAAGAGACGCAGCTCCCTCAGTCTTTCCTCATAAGGGAGATGCTCCACTCCCTTAATCATCTTTGTGGCCCTGCACTGGACTCTCTCCAGCAGTTCCCTGTCCTTCTTGAACTGAGGGGCCCAGAACTGGACACAATATTCCAGATGAGGTCTCACCAGGGCAGAGTAGAGAGGAAGGAGAACCTCTCTCAACCTACTAACCACCCCCTTTCTAATACACCCAGGATGCCATTGGCCTTCTTGGCCACAAGGGCACAGTGCTGGCTCATGGTCATCCTGCTGTCCACCAGGACCCCCAGGTCCCTTTCCCCTACACTGCTCTCTAATAGGTCATTCCCCAACCTATACTGGAACCTGGGGTTGTTCCTGCCCAGATGCAAGACTCTACATTTTCCCTTGTTGTATTTCATTAAATTTTTCCCCGCTCAACTCTCTAGCCTGTCCAGGTCTCACTGGATGGCAGCACAGCCTTCTGGTGTGTCAGCCACTCCTCCCAGCTTGGTGTCATCAGCAAACTTGCTGATAGTGCACTCAATTCCCTGATCCAAGTCAGTGATGAATATATTGAATAATACTGGTCCCAGTACCGACCCTTGAGGCACTCCACTAGATACAGGTCTCCAACCAGACTCTGCCCCATTGACCACGACTCTCTGGCTTCTTTCCTTCAGCCAGTTTGCGGTCCACCTCACTACCTGATTGTCCAGGCCACAATTCTTCAGTTTAGCCGTGAGAATGCTGTGGGAGACGGTGTCAAATGCTTTACTGAAGTCAAGATAGACCACTTCCACTGCTCTGCCATCATCTATCCACCTCGTTATGTCTTCATAAAAGGCCATGAGGTTGGTCAAGCATGGTGAAGCCATGTTGACTGCCCCTGATGACCCTCTTATCCTTGATATGTCTTAAGATGGCATCAAGGATAAGGTGTTCCATCACTTTCCCAGGGATGGAGGTGAGGCTGACCGGTCTATAGTTACCTGGGTCCTGCTTCTTGCCCTTTTTGAAGACCGGAGTGACAAAGAGACAAAGGTTCTTTTCTTTCAGTGGGGGAAAAGGTTTATACAGAACTTAAAAAAACAATAACCACTTTAAATGTAATTTATAATCTCATATTGTTTTATTTTGATGTTGTTGACAGATGTCTGTTGTGGTTTTCCAAATATTTGGTGTTAATGGTGAAATTGACATCCGAGGTGAAGACATGGAAATATGCCTCCAGGTCAACCGAGTGATACCAAATCAACTGGGAAATATCAGTGTTCGACACTATCTTTGCAACAGAACTGTTGGTAAGAACTGACAGTGACATTTCAGTGTTGTGAAATTGGGGTTGGAAACATTTGTTCTAAGTAAATAAAAACACTGTATTAGCCTTAAAGCACAAAAACAGTTTTATGTTAATACAATAGCATCCTTTGTATGCTGGTTTAGAATATCTGCTCTGAGTTTTTTTCCAATACATTGAAAGGGAAAGAAACAAAAATAGAACGATTTCTGATAGTGCAGGTAAAAAAAGACACACATTGCATTGAATTGTGGTCATTAGTTTGCTTTTTCTAAATTAAATAAGTTGCATTTTATTATGTTACTATTTTATGAAGATGGAATTCCTTTACCGTTCTAATGATATTTTGCTTAAACGTATCTCGGTTTGAAGAGCTGCTGCTTTTATTCAAGATCTATTTTTCTACATTAAATTAATACTCACAGTTTAAACAGATTTATAATCTATGGTTTAAGAAAAGTGAAGATTTGCCGCTGTGTCAGGAAATGAGAGTTGCAAGAACAGCCTTTTTTTTTTTAAGCTCGATAGGAACACAGGGTGTAGTTTCATGCCAGATATTTGCACAACTGGATCAACCAGTGTGTTGTCAGAGCTGTTCTTGGGCATGAGTACATAGACATTCTCTGCCAGAAAGCCTGGTTCACATACTGAGGGTTTTTCCTTGGCACGATGCATTGGCATGCTGCTTCTTGTCACAGTTTGCTTTGCTGCCCTCTGCCAGCCTTCCACATGGATTGCTGGATGCCAGCTCTGTTGCGCTGTAGGGTTTTGGGGGCACATCCACAATGCTCCTGCTTCTGGTTCATCTCCTTTCCCAGGAAATAGCTATAGCAGCTGTTGGCTGCCGTTTACTTTAAGCCTTGCAGCAATGTGGATTTTCTTTGGGAAGTTGTGCTTGGTTGTGCAACCTCTGATGCTGTAGCTAAAGAACCTGTTTACGGGTAAGGTGAGCAGTTGCCAGCAACTGCTGCCTGAGCAGCTGTTGTGTGATGTTGCAGTTGCGTTAGGGCATCTGAAGGCAAGAGGGAGGTTCAGCAGGGAAGACTCATGGCTGACCTTCAGTTCATACAGCAGACAAATTGATTTCTGGTCATCTGTCATATCCTCTGTAAAAGCAAGAGGGAGTAATAGTAAGAACATGCCACCTTCCCACTCTCGTGTGGATCTGAAACTAGAACCTGCTTCCTCTGGTTCAGCTGCTTACAAGAGGCTTGTGCACTGGCTCATTTTATGGCCAGATGGTTATAATGTGACTGGAATCTACAAATATTGCCATTTCATTTCTCTTCCTTTCTCTTTCTGGTGGGTACCTGGGTGGGTGGGCTAACAACACTTTTTTTGTATATTGCTGATCACTCCCATTCTGTAAGGTGCATCTTCACTCCACTGATCTTCTCTTGACCGTAGGGCTGTGCTTTCTGTACTGAGTCAGGAATCTGCTGCAACCTCTGCTGCTCCCCATCTCCCACATTTATTCTAAAAGAACGAAGGAAAAAAACAGTTTAAAAAAATCGAGAAGATCAAGGTTGGAAAAAAGCCTGAGAATTACATCAAAAGAAACAATTTAAATGAGTTAGTGGTAACAAAATACAACTGAAAGAACCAGTGAGCAAAAGTGTAAGAAAATATCCCAGTAAGAGCAACCACCCAAGACCTTTAATAAAACTTACTCAAGTGCTGAATTAACAATTTTAACCAGTAAACTGAGGAGCCATGTAAAGCAATGAATAATCAAGTCATAATTGCAGTCTATGAAGGGGTTCTGGGTAAAAATAACCATTTAAAAACCTACTATATTGTTAATGGAGTAGGTATAGAACGGGAAGCGTGCCTAATAGCTGGAATGAGTTTGAGGGCAATGTGGCAGCTGTGCAATTCCCTGCAGGGCTGGCTGCAGGACGATGGCTCTATCAGATCTGGTCTGGAAGCAATAACAGAAGACAGGGGGATGAGGTATGGCAGAGGTACTCTGGGAAGGACAGTGCTTCTAGTGAGACCTTGTCATGTGTGGAGGAAAAGGGAACAGCAGTGCATAGCAGCTTCTGAATTGTTTAATGCATTTTTTACTTCATTCTCTCCTGACTATGCCCCTTCCAGATATCTGCAGGATAACCAAGGTTGGCTTCATGGCTGAGGCTGAACGTGTGGTCTTTTCTTCTGCTGTTTTTCTACACTTTGGTGGGTTCTTCTGGCAATGATGCAGGCATTCTTTTCTGATCTTGGAAATACTTAGAGAACATATTGCTTATTTCTTTCTCTGTATTTGTGGGAAGAATATAGATCCTTGAAGGAGAAATAAAGTTTCCCAAACCAACTGCAGAGACTCATTGGACAGAGTGGTCGTTGTTCTCCTATCTGGAGAGCTGGCCTTCCTCTCACAGACTGTAGCTAATTCTCTTCTCTCTGAGCTAGAACCACAAAAAGTACCTGGTACTTGCAGTGTGGTTTGTTGTTTTCTGGGTTTGGTTTGTTGTTGTGTGATACTTTTGGGGGTGCTTTTTGTGTTGTGGGTTTTTTTTTTTAGGCCAGGGGGAGGTTTTTTTAGGGGAGTTGTTTGTGTTGGTTTTAGTTTGGGTTTTGTTGTTGTTGTTGTTTTGTAAGGGAAATGTGCGATCTAGGACTACTTAAACATTGGAAGGATTGAAGGATGGAGTCACGGCTGGTAGTGTTGTGGAAACCTCTATTCACAGAAGTAGCAAAGGGAGAGGTTCTGGTTCACAGCAGAGGCTGAAGAATCTCTTGTTCATTTACAGTTCTTCCCCACTGGTCTTTGTCATCCCAGACTGATGATATATTCATCTACCTTGCCTCGAGAGTGCCAATAGATATGTGGATGTGCCCTGGCTCTCCTGCTGCGCTAGGTCATCCACGAGAACTGGGCATCGTACAGAAAGACAAACCCAATTAATCTGCCGTCACGAAAGCAAATTAATTACTCTGCTCGGCTGCTGTAGCTCCAGGCACTGTCTGTTGTGTGCTGTACTGAAACTGGAAATTACAGTTTTCAGACCTGTACTGTGTTCAGGTGGGGGCAGTATTACTTGAAAAAGTTGCTGCCTCTTGCTATATGTCTGTCTGACTGCACTCGGTCTAGAATGGTTGACTAGCCTGCATGTTTTCTGAGATGAACATAGGAAGTTAATTATCCTTCTTCTCACCCATTCTCTTAACCCAGTTTTTGGTTTTGTTTTTTCAATTTTTAAAATAGTCATAGGCAAAACAGACACTGATACAGTTCCTCCTGACTGCTCAGAACCTTCTTCCTGGTGTTCTCTTGGAGTTGCTTTCCCAGAGACAGTGTGTTTAGTTGCAGTTGGGATCCACAGGCATTGCATGCATCTGTTTTCTTCACTTTGGTTCCCTCTCAGGGGAAGCACATTGTCCAGGAACACAGTAGGTGTTTAACTTTTCTAGGTGCCATATCAGCATCCCCACTAGGGATGTGGTCCACTTCTCCAGTTGTTAGGAATCTGGACCAAAGCCAGTTTTACCCCAATGTCCTTTGTCTTCTCGTAGGTTCTCGTTAGGCCCTTTATAAGCCACTGCTGAAGGTTCCAGAGGTAACTCGAAGCAGTCTGGTCTGTAGTTTTGAAAATTAATATATCACATATTGCTTAAGAGGAACTGAGCAGGTAACATTTACTTACTCCTGCTTCCCAAGGGCAAATAGGAATTCCTCCTAGGTGTAGTGGAGAACTTGGTGTGACTGGTAACCAGCCGGTGCTGGGGCTTGACTTGGGCTCTGTCTCTGGCCACTGACTGGGCTGAGTGCATGTGGTACTTCTGCAACTTTGCAACCACAGAAAATCTATATCTATCCATAAAGAAAGCTTATGCTCTATAATTTTACCTTGAAAAGGCTTTGAGGATCTAGAGATACTGATCTTGGGGACAAGAAGTGGGGAGAATGCAAACGACATTGTTGCAAAGACTTGTGGGATACCGACGTGAAGCTGCTGTACCTTCAGTGTGGACTCATTGCCTAATCTGTGTAACTTTTATTCAGTCCCACGTTTCCAAATGAATCTGACCCAGCATAGTGTCAGTGTGACTTAGCGAATTGCCATCTGGTTTCTACAGTTTCGATCTGTGCTTCAGCTGGTTTAGTGTATCAAGAACCTGAATTCTTAAATACTAATGCTGTGAAGAGTTGTTATAGCACTGCAGTAGAAATTAACAATATAGTAATGATATCTTTTAAAAATGTGTTCACATGCTGCAAATGTCTTTTCTTTAATGGGATACCTGATTATATCTATAGAGACTTGATGTATGAGGAAGCTCGTGTCACACAAATATAGTGTGATCAGCAGTGGCGCCTTGGAATTTTAACCAAGTGCCTTGTAAACCAGATGCATAGTTTCAGAAGGTATACTAATTCTATGCAGTATGGTTTTCCTTTATATACAGGCAGCCCGGATAAGCTTTACTATAGAGAAGTGATGTCACTTGCAGACCACCAGTGTTTTGCAGTACGTGTCAGTCAGAGTAGGTTATCTCTGAAATGGAGAGGTAAAGCACGCTGCACTCGTTGCAGTGCACGTTACTACTTACCATTAGGTGGTACACAGCAAAGAAGGCACCACAGAGGAGACCTGCACTTCACGGGATCACAGGATAATTGGGAGTAGAGTGGAGGAGGCGATGACGAGACATCTCTAGTCCCATCCTGTTCTCAAAGCAGGGTCAGCTCTGAGATCAGGCCAGGTTGCTGAGGGCTTTGTCCCATCAGGTCTTGGAAAGGACCTCCAAGGGCGGAGACTGCACAACCTCTCTGGGAAGCCTGCATCACCGCTTCATTTTCCTCATTCCTTACATTCAGTTTGAACCTCTCTTGTTGCAATTTGACCTGCTGTCTCTCAACCTTCTGAGGAGCACCTGGCTCTGTCTACACAACTTCATCGTAGTTATTGGAAGGCTGCTCGTAGATTTTCTGTACACCTTCTCTTCAGCTTTCTGGTTATTGCTCATATATGCACAAACAGAAATCAGGAAGAGGGCAGGTTATAATAAATTGCATGTGAGTAGTACGGGGAGAGGAGAAAGAACAGTATTAAGAAACAAAATTAGAAAAAGGAAGTCTTAGTGAATCTTTAAATTTTTTTATCCACTTCTTTTTTTCCAATTTCTAAGCTTGTAAACATTGGACTTTCCCGGGGAAACCAGAGTTTAAATCGAGAAGCATTTTTTATTTTAATTCTCTCAAATTTGTTTAACAGGTAGATGCTCTGCTAATATAAACTAACATAATTCAGTTTATTTTACTTGAGTTACTTTGATTTCAGCTATCTCTCAAGTTTCAAAGTTTGCTTCTTAATATAATTATTGTGAATATGGTTTTGGTCATGCAGATAATTTCTGTAGGTCAGCCATCATAGTGACCAAATGACTTGAGAATCCATGGGGTAATTATTTCTGGTTGTGAACCATCCTTTTTGTACAGCAAATAGATACTGGCCACACTACTCCTGATAATCCGGTTACCTTAAATATTTTATTTTATTTTTAGAACTGTTTACTTGAATGTTGCAGTTGTCTTTACTGCTTAAGATACTGAATCTAAAGAAACTGCTAGGGTTTTTTGTTGTGTTTTTTTTTTTTTTTAAGGTTTAAATCTACCGCTACCCAAATAATGGAAGCACCATGTGGTCATGCTCTCTGTCTTACTGCCTTGCTGTTTATGTTCCCGAGTCAGGAAATTCTGCTTTTCCAAGAGAATCCCTGCTCTTCTAAAGTGTCAAGTGACTTAAAAGTTTTCCTGACTTAAAACTGAAGGAGTTAGTGGAAAAATATGCAAAATAATTGTTTTTCTGTTGTCAAGACTTTGAGGAAACACAGGGTTTTTTGTGAATGGTCCTTCTCTGTTGTCACAGTGAGGTACTATTACTTATATGTGCTGTTTATTTCTCTTTAGTACTTTGATATACATAGAAATTTGCTCTGAAGTTCTGGATTTGCCACACTAATTTGTGGATGATACTTCTAAAGTACTTTTGGAAAATCAGTCAGACAACAGAGGTACAAGTAATTGTGTCATAATTGCTTTTTGTACATTGCAGAATTTTAATGGGAATTTGTTTTCCTTTTGCAACAGGTTCTGACTGGAAATCTGTGGCTGGACCAGTTAATTCATCACCTGAGATTAGTTTGAGATGGGAAAATGGGCCTAGTGCTGTCAGACATTCTCTGCTGGCTGTAAAAAACGGTTTTCTTCAGTGTCATGTAGAGAACTTCAGTGCTGAATTTCTAACATCTTCCCTCACAAACATTCAGCATTTTCTAGAAGATGAAACTGTCGCAGAAGTGATGCCTATGAAGATAAAAGTTTCTAATGCAAGGATTAATTTAAAAGTATGTTAACAATAAGCTATTTGGCTGCTCTAAAGAAATTGTGTTCTTGTTTCTTTGATGATAAATTACTAATCCGGGTACAGTTAACTTCAAAGAAACTGCTAGTATACTCTGGGAGGTCTTTAGATAACACTAAAACAATTTAAAATCCATAGATTTGGTTAGTTCTGTGGTATGCCTAGGAGGGAATTCTCTGCATGACCAAACTATTTATATGAATTAATATTTTATACTTTTTTTCCTCCTCTCCCAGTCTCTTTTGTAGTCTGGGAGTTTTATAGGTAAGGTATACCAAGTTCCTTAAGGCACAACGTGGATTATTCTAGTTGGGTTTTATTGCTTAGCATAGTAATAGTTTTCTAGTTACAAAACACAGATTTTAGAATTTAATTCTCTTTCCTACTTAAAGGATTGTTCTTGCAATGGAAGTACTGCACAAAAGAAGGAAAAAAAATCATGGGAATTTCCAGTTCAAACCACGTGGCTCCTGTTTCTTAGAACCCAGATTTCATGTTCTGCCCTACCTGGAAACAGAAACTAAAGAATGCAAGCTTTTCTCGCCACCATAACTTAAAATAGTAACGTTAAGAGGACATTCCTGCTCAAGTCTTCCAGGGGTTTTTCTTTCAAACATTTAAAGGAGGGGCTGAGTTCTGTGCTGCACAACCATAGAATATAAAGATAAGGACACTTTTTTTGGTGGGGTGTTACAACCATAAAGATAATTATAACTTCGCTTTGGAAATTAATAATCACCCATATAAACTTTGAACAAAGTGAGGGCTGGAATAGCAGCTCCAGTTCTGCATCTGGGGCTGAGGGCTTGATTCTGCTAAGATCGTTCTTGACTAGAAGGGCAATTGTTATCTCTATAGTGTTTTACTCAGAGTGCATCAGTGTTTCCTCCCTCTGTGATGCAGCTTTTCCATCCCCTGAGGATCCTTAGGCGCTCACTTAAGGCTGTTTCTACTACAGGAGCAGCACTTTCTGTAAGAGCTGTGGATCTGTTCCTCAGCTTTCAATGTATCACATATGCAAATGCCCTAATGCAAAAAGGAAAGTCTCTGATGTATAGTCATTTAAATTTAAAAACAGAATTGTGCTGGTTAATTGGCCAGAAGGCAGACTTAAGCAAAACATTCTTGAGAAGGCAGCTGTTTGAGGTGGGGAATATAGATGAATAAACTGGCAATAAGAGTCTGCTTGGCAGCGAAAGCACCAAAGTGCTCACTCAGCAGTGCACTCAAGTCATAGTGAAGTTGCTCATGGTGGTTGACAAACGGCAGATTTGATTTGTTTCTACAGAGTTGTTGGGTGATAAAGAAATTTATGCTACATTGCCTATTCAATGCAGTTTCTTTTTCTTCTGCATGAGCCTTGATGCAGTGTGTTTCATGAGGGGGGGCAGAATTTAAGAAAAGTTACTTTATTTTTAACATTTTCTATTGTAATCTCAGTGCTGTTTCAAGAAACTTTGGAAGTTATATCTCAACAGTTTTCTTGCTCCATGCTTAATGCTGATATGTATAGTTGCTGACTATACTGGCTGTGTTATTCTGCTTGACAGCGATAATGGACTATAAAGATTTCCTGGAGAGACCCCAAAAGAAGTAGTTTGTGAAGCTTCTCTTCTGTTGAGTGCAGTAACATAACTGAACTGCAGCTGGTATCATCCCAAACTAAATTCTAAAAAGACAAAATCTGCTCCAGAAGGAGAGCTGCACCCTTTCAATCTTTAAATATTAATAGTTCAAGGGAAAATCAGATACAGTGTGGGCTTCTTATCTCTGACTCCGAGAGCTCCTGAGCTAAAGAATGTCTTGTGTTGGGATATAATCTTATTGAGATGTCTGTAAAAATACTTTGAAGTATTTTAGTCAGACGATATATATTGAGTTCAGCAGGCTTCCTCCAGAGATCAATTTGGGCCTTTAATATGATCCCCTGGAAGAAAAATGGAGCAAAAGTTTAGTGGAGATCCCATTAGAAAACTCTACTCTGAAATGTTCCCTTTCAAGTTCCTTTAAATCCACTTCTGTTTAATTGAACATCTTAATTAGCTGTTTTCATTTCTGGTACACTCATTTTGGAATACTTTTATTTTTTAGGATGACAGTCCACGTGAAAATCTCAAGCCATCTGAGCTGGTACCCATAAAACTACATATTGACATACTCTGGATAGAACGAAATGATGATGGCACTTTTCTCATTACAGGTTTGTATGTTCCTGCACCTTGATATCTCAGTATTATAATCTAATTATTATTAATACTGTTTTTTTCCTTTGTGCAGACGTGTGGCTAATAATGAAAAGACAATAGATGATAACTTATATAAGTTGAGTTGCCATATACCTTAATTCTAAGTGTAGTGCCATACAGGAAAATTACCTTTTTGAATAGTGCATTGGCTGTGATAACAACCCACAGCCAAATCAATCTGAGAGAAATAAAAACATGCATATAACTTCATCAGGATACGCTTCATCAGTGCATATTGCTTCATCATGATAAGTCTAAGGGTCCTTTGACTACAAACCAAACAAAAAAATTGCCTTTCTTTACAGATTACCAAGGTGGTTACCTGTTGTCTTTGCTTTTTTGTGTTACAGGTAGTAATAGTGCATATTGTAAAACAAAATACTATTTGAGAAGTACTAGCAGCAGTTTTCAGTTCTGTATATTATGGTGGTGTCTTGGCAGCTCATGGCTGGGATTGCACTGAGGCTTGTAATTTGAACAATGATTTAACTTCATACTTTTCATGAAACATGTATACACTTAACTATTTTTTTTCTATAAGAATGGGCAAATACTAAATAGTTGTAACAAGGCAATAAATTTTAGAGCTGGAACTTTCCTGTTGTCTTTCACAGATGTCAAAGAATTATAGAGTAATCTAGGTTGGAAGAAGCATCTAGAGGTCGTCTGGTCCTACTGCTTGCTCAAAGCAGGGGCAGATTAGATCAAGTTGCTCAATGCCCTGTCCACTCAAGTTTCAAGCATCAACAAGGCGATACCACAACCTGCCTTAAATAATCTGTCCCAGTGTTTGACCACCCTTATACTTAATTTTTTGGTAATGTCTATATGGAATTTCCTTTGTTGCAGCTTGTGTCTGTTGCTTCCTGTCCTGCCACCTCAAGACAGAGATGCTTGAGCATTTTCCAAGCACCTCAGGGAAGTCTGGTCCATCTTCTCTATACCCTTCCATGAGTTAGGCAAAGGCAGCAGTGAGATCACCCCAGAGCCTTCTCATCTTCAGATTTAACACACGTGTCACCTTGAGCCCGTCATTTGTACATGTGCTCCTGGCCACGATTATCTCGGTGGTCCCTCTGCTGTTGGTGTCTTTTCCACACTAGGGAATCCAAAACCAGATCCAGTATTCCAGATGTGGTCTCACGGGTGCTGAGTAGAGAGGCACAGTAGCTTCCCTCATCTTGCTGGCTACGCCCTTGCTAGTTCAGCCTGTATGTGCCTCGTCTTTGCTGTGAGCTCACTGCTGACTCATGATAAATCCTCTTGTTCACCAAGGCCTACAGGTCATTTCCTGCAATATTGCTTTCTGTCCAGTTGGTCTCCACCCTATTGTAGAGCAAGAAGTTATTTTCTCCCAGCTGCAGGACTTTGCGTTGGCTTCATCTGAACTTCATGAGGCTCCAGTCAGCTCATTTCTCCAGCCTGTCCAAGTTCCTCTGAAAACCAGCCTTGTGCCTCAGTGTGTCAGTCACCCTTCAGTTTGGTGTTCACAAAACTGCAGAGGGTGATCCTACCCTTTCATCCAGGTCCTGAATATAGTAATCCAGCAATTTGCAATGTATTGGATGACTTGAGGAAGAGGAGGCTGCAGGGTGATCTTAATGCCCCCTTTACCTACCTCATGGGAAGATGTAGCAAAGATGGACTGGACTTCTGAGAGGTATCCTGCGGCATCATTTGCTTCTATTTAATTTCTCCACATTATCTAAGACATTGTTTGACTGTTTAAAGATGTTCAATGCATTTTGGCCATCTTTTTATACTAGACATTGGAACAAATAGTAATTTAGTGAGAAAATACAGTTTTTAAGGTTTCTTTCTGTTCATAATTTTTCCTCCTTTTCCTGAAGTGCTTTGATCCCTTTTCTTATCACAGACTCCTCAGGTCCAGTGACTTCAAAGGCAGAGGTCAATGCTATCTGCACTGCAGTGATTTATGCATCTGCAGTGCTACATGTTTGAGTCCTCTTGTGTGTGTGGTGGCAGGAGGGGTTAATGAACAGAAAACTCTTGTTTAGAAGGAAATGTTTAAAAAGGACAAAAAAACAGAGTATTTTTTTTAGACTATTGAGAACCACGGCCCGCATTTTTCCCTTGGTGTACATCAGTATATTTGACTAGATGTTACAGGGCACTTCAATTATAAATGCTAGAAAGTTTCTTTAATGCCAAGTAATTTAAGTTATTTTCTAGTTTAGAAACTTTATCCCGCAGGTTTATTTCACTGTGTCTTCAAATGTAAATGCAGTCTTCAGATGAGATTTGGACCTGGACACAATATATTAATAGCAATATTAATAGTTCTCAAACTTCTAATTCTTCAGAATGCATATTCTGTGGGGATGATATTCGTCAGTATAAAAATGTGATAATTTTCTTCAAGCTGGAATCCAGATATTGCTGCTTCTCATGCCTCTTTTCCTTCTTTCTTCCTCCAAAAGAGTACATAACTTTGAATTATATTTTTATTCTTAAATTTTATTTTGGGAGATAAATATGAATGCACTTAATATTACAAGTATATTTGTTTAGATGGTTTTAATTTTGTGCTGAGGAGAATCAAACTTTAAAAATATGACAAAAAAACCCTAAGCACTACTCTCAAGTATCTTTCTGTGATATAGACAATCAAAGAGTAAAGAATGATGTGTCAAAGATCAAGAATTCAAGTAGTGCATTGCAGCAAGCAACTGGGACTGTTGGACATAAAACAGTGGACCAAGCCACGCAGACTCCTTGTGAAATTCCCAGACCTTCTAAAAATGAGGTATTTAGAATTCCTTTTGACTTTTTCCTCCCCTCAAATTTATGTTACAGTCCTTAATCATCGTAATTGTTAGATTATCTAGAGTTGGGTGGGGGTTACGTCTGTTCAGAAGTCTGTTCAAGATGGAAAATATGAATTATGGATGTTACAGTATGGCTCAGTACTTGGACATGCAAAATAAATTCCATACTACTTTTAAAATAGATTAATAATACACTGCAGACTAATTCTTCTCCTTCACATGAGGGAGTTTTATGATGGAGCAAGTCCCTTGTCCCCACCTCCCTCATCACTGTACAACATAACTGTCAAAGAGAAAGGACTAGACTGTTAAGTCAGACCCTTACTATCAATCATACCTGGATTTTGAATTCATGATGATGCAACTCCCGCATCAATTTGGCTCTTTTTTCCACTGGGTAAGAATCCATTCCCAGAGCCCAGAACCTGGTGTCATGTCCACTCCCTTCCAGACTGAAACTGGTGTAGCTAAAACGTTGGATATTGTGGTGCCTTGAGCCAACTGCATCAACTCTGTCCACGTTTTACACTCACTGACTGGGAATCAGTCGCAACTGACTCAGCCCCAACAGACCTGGAAAAGGTCTGTTTCCAGACATGGAAAAGTTCTGTCATGGCAAAAGTTGACAGTATGCAGGAATACTAATAATGCTCTTTTCTAACCCCATCATTTCAGCTTATTGAAGAAAACGAATGTCTCAAACAGGAACTAGCCAAAGCCAAAATGGCCCTTGCTGAGGTCCAAATGGAAAACGATGCCCTGCTTCATCAGATAAAGAGGATGAACGTTGATCATAAGTAGGACACTGTTCTGTTGGTGCAATGCATCAGCAACAGAACTTCAGGTGATGGTGGCATCTAAAATACTGTTAGTGAATTGCTGGAAGCCATGGTTATTTTTTTTGGTCACAAAGTTTTTAATTACGAACAAAATGTTTGTGAACTAGTTACTTTTCTGAAATTACCATTAAAACACTGTACTTTTTTCAGCCCATTTTAAACTGAAATGACTTTGGAAGAAAATCTGTTTATACTGTAGTTTGTTAATTTACTGAAGAAAGAAATCGTATCATCTACTTTTAATATTATCAAAGGAGATGTTATTTTTAAAATGTTTTGTGAAAAATGGATGGCTTAGCAACGACAGAAGGTGCCTAGGTGCATAACTGAGTAAAAAGTACCATGCCTCATTAACAAACTGTTCCTCTGTTTGTTAAGATTATGTTGTTTTACTATTACCAGAAGGTATCTATAGAGGAGGTTACATTTGCACTATGATGATATGGGCTAGATTCTCTAGAATAGTATAGTTGCTGAAAATTAAAATACCAGCCCTAAACTGGCCCTAAATTCAGTGTAATTTGCCCAGAGAGGATTTTAAAAACAATCCTCTGGTGCTATAGATTTCTGTATCCCTTTTCCATACGCTGTCCTAAAATACCACAGTAAATTCTGGGGAATTTAAGTAAGAGGGCATACTACTGGGCTTTCCTTCTGCGTGAAAAGTCCACTGTGTCTGTACAGCTGATGTAATTTAGACATTTACACTTTTTCTTCTCCTCTCTCTGTGATGAGGATACAGCCCTGCACTAGGATGCAGCCCTCTGGGAGAGATGAGCTTTGAGCCATTTTGCCTGCGTGTCTGATATCTGCACAACTCATCAGACATGCCCGAGCATTCAGTCCGATGTATTTAAATATGTAATGTCAATGCTTGTGAGAGGGGGCTAAATCCTACAGGGATTCATTAATTGTATCTTGTTTTTTTTGATAAAAAAGCTGTAGAGAATAATTTAATTACCCAATGAAATTGTGAGATTACATGAAATGTAATTACACAGTATAAATCATGGGTGATTTGTACAAATCGAACAATAATTTTCAACTAAAAACTGGTACAGATGAATAAATTAAAAAGCACAACGCTGTAAAATAGAGAATATAAGAGTGTGCTTCTAAACAGTTTAGGAAACAACATACAAAAATATACTTGCCTGTAAGAGAGTGTTTTTGCTAGAAGTAAAAATGACTGAATAATCTAACTAGCGACCTTGAATCTGACAACTGAAAATCTTTTAATTGCTACCACGATTGTTTCTGCTCCATGGGATGTTTGAGGGAAGTTTTGTTTGTAGATATGCAGACAAATCTCAAAAAGTATTTAGTATCCTGTGGTTTGAATTTGCATATTCAGGCTGTCAAACTAATTTTAATTAAAAGGGTTTTCATTAAAACTTTTTGGAGGACACATAACTTATGCTGCTGAAAATAGCTATTGAAAGTATGCAGATTTTAATCAAGAACTCCGTGGAAGAACTAGTTCAGGTACTATTTTAAAGCCTGCCTTACGAAATCTTAGTTGAAACTCCCTCTAATGCCCATGGAAGTTTTTATCTTATTATTCTGAATAAGATGAAAAATACACACACAACTGTTTCTAATAGAGAAACTAAATATTTATATTTCAGAAGGTATTTAAGACAATACAGTATTAAATATGGGTAGTCCAGTTTCACACAAATATCATGTCAGATTCGGGGGAGGAGTTCTTCTCAACTGGTTTAATTCTGATTGGTACTATTATAGTCAGTAATTCTAACTCAGTTTATCCCTGCCAAGATGTAGTTAGAATTATTCTGAAGAAAGGAATGTATAGAGTGCTTAGTAGCATGTTGCTAGAATAATATGTTCAGAATTGTTTAATTTTTAAAAAGAAATAAACAGCAATATCAAATGCCTGTCCTTATTACTGCACAAGCAAGTGCCTGCTGCTTTTGACAAAAAACAAACACAAACCAAACCCAAAGCAACAATCCAAACCAGCTCTTCTCAGTACAGATGTTGAAATTCAGGATGTCCCTTTCTTGCATTTCATTGTAACTGAATACATGTCCACTTCATGGCAGGGGACCATTCAGAAGAGGTGGGTGTGCTTGGTTGTGGACTTGACATTTACTGGGAGGGATAGTGCTGTGTCACTCTGAAACAAGTTTTGCTATTGAAAAATGTGGAGGGTTAGTTTATTAATGCTGGAAAGTGTGAATTTAAACTAAGCCTTAATAGGTTGTCCTAAAAATAGTGATTAGAGGCCTCAGATTAAATAAAAAGGTTTAATTCATTCTCAGGGCTCTGCTGGTGTTCAAAACCTCCTTAAACCCTGGATAGGAAATGTGTGCCGTCAGTAGAGCCTCTTGAATGAATCGCAGCTTTTACTCTGCAGAGAACTAAATGGAACAGAGTCTGGAGAACTTCACTGTATGCAGAATACTGACTCCAGAAGTCTTGCAGGCAAACTGTTACCAACTTTTATTTTACATTTCCTGTGGACATTTATACTGGTCTACAGATGAGCTTAACACTCATTCAGCTTGTTTAGAAATACTGGTTTAATGTCTAATAAAGCTTTCAAGTCAGCTCACCTTGAAGAGGCTGTGCCCTTTCCCAGGCAAGGTCATTGACTCATTCTGGCATCCACTGTTCCAGTTCTTACAGTAACTCTAACATTATTGGTAAGCACCAATTTTAAATCAAAATTATGTGGCCTTACAGAATTATCTATAAAAGGCCTGTTGGAGAGGCAGCTCTGCAGAGATCATGCCTGTTCTCTGATGTCCCTGCTCCAGCTTCATGAGACCAGCTACTCCAGTCCCTGGATCAAACCCACCATGGCAGCTGGCACAGGGGACCACGGTACTGGCTGGGAGGGAACTGCATTTTCTTTTTGCTACCTAAGTCCATTATTTCCTGGTCCCATTAGCTATGTCTGTTTGTACACTGTCTCCCCTAAGAATTGACTTGGAGTCTTAAACTGGGATCATAATTGATCTCTGAAGAATAAAAGCTAGCTAAAGAACAATTCCTAAGTCTGACATGATAATGGTTACCTTTATTCATAATAAATTAATAATAAATGTAAAGGGAATGTGATAATAAAGGTAAAGACTTGATCAAGCATCTACAATTCCAAGAATACAAAATGTGCAAATGTATTGCAGAAGCAAGCTCTTTGCAGTGACTAGATTTCAGGTAAGTAACAATGGAGAAAATGGTTCCTATATAAAAAATGTGCTTGTATTAGTCCAGTTCTTACAACATTCATCACAAAATGCTTCAAGTAGATTTTTCAGCTCACTGTTGCTATCTCCAAATTTTAGAGAGTACTTCAGATTCCAGTTCAGCTGTTGATATAAGTCAGTATCTTTTTATCTGTTGTAGGAACAGAAAATGACCTTGCTAATATGCTAAGTAGCGATGAAGTTGTGGGCACTTGCTGTGAAATCCACTAATTCATCCCTCCCAGTAGGGAAATAAGTTTTTGACAGCCCTGCAACACAACTGTACCTTTTATGTTTTGTTTTGTTTTTTCCTTCCAACGCGTGCCACTTTTGCCGACGATCTTTTGAAGAGCAGCCCCATTTCCTCAGCCTCAGTGAAGATACCTGTCCCTGTGAAGCTGGTAGCAGGCTTTGGAGTGCTGAAGCATCTCTCCAGTGTATTCAGGCAAACACTTGGCTTCCAGCAGTGCAGGCAATCTGCACTGAGCTGCACTCCCTTCAGCTTTGTGGCAGCATACCTCCTGGTCTTGTATTGCTTCTTAATGACATGGAATCTGAAAGCATGAACAGCACAAAGATGATGTTAAGTGGTATTTAGGTATGCAAAAAATGTATAGTGAGAGGCTAGGAATAGTGGTCTTGTGCTGGAGCAACAAAGCTCTGTTTCTCAAGCCAATTAAAGAAAAGCATAAATCTTAAGATTAATAGTAAATAGAAGCTGCATAGTTACAGGTCTTCCCATGTCTTTTTAGCATTCTTATATAAAAACTTTAAAACCTCACATTTCTAAAATTATTTTATCTTTGAAATTTGTTTTAGTGAATTATTTTAATTTGGTGGTCTCCTCATTGCACTTAGAGGCCCAAACTTCTTGCTGTCACTTCAGTGAAGTAATTACAGATTTGTACAAGTTTCAAGCAGTTGAAACTGCTTCATGAATGTAAGCAAGGGTTAGACATCGTATCTTTTGTTACTAATTAAAATCTGCTTGTTTGCTATTGTGTATTTTGGATATAAAAATCGGAACAATTTTAATGATGAAAGGTGTTTTTTGGAACACTTTAATATTTAAAAAATATTTTTGCAACTTTCAGCTTCTCAAATCCTATAGAATGTCTTCCAAGTATGCGTCACACTACTTGCCAGCTGAAACAAGTGAATCTTCAAAAGACAACTAAGCTCTTGATAGCCTGTGTTCTTCCTCAAAATAAGTGGAAGCTTCTGCAACATGAAGAGATGAATCTCACATTGCCAGCTACTTACATGGATAAATATTAGCTTTGTTAAAAGGTCATTTTGGTTTTATCCATCATTGCCCAAGCTGTACCTAACCAGTTACCTTAAAGTATCCATGTTTTGTTATTTCTTTGTTATCTCCTGCCTTCGTTTTTGTTGTGATCGCTCATTTTAATATAAGCAGAAGTGGAGTATTTGTATTTCCAAAAGCTTTCCCTAGGTAATCTCAGTATTAAATCTTATGTTGTCTAAAGATTCCTGAGGGGATTGTTTTGGAACTAAAAATAAGATGCATCACAACTAGGTAAGAAACTATTGAAAATGCTGATTGCTTTATAAGGTGTATGAGATAAGGACTAATGCCGTATCTTCTGTGAGAGTAAGCTGGTTGTGTGGGGAGCATAATACATGAACTGGTTCTTCCAGGGTAGAGTATGCTTGAAATCACCATGTTTTGATGTGAATTAAATATTTGGTAAGTATTTGGAACATTTGAAAGACAGACATGCACACACAAGCACTTTGGAAGTGGTAGCCTGAGCCAGTAAGTGTGGAATAAAGAGTAAGTCTCTAAACAGGTTATCTGTGGAACACATCTACATGTCTTCATGTTGTCTGCAAACCTCAATACACCATTACCATGGGAGGTGCAGCTGTCATAAATACTTTTATCTCAGTGTAATTATATTGCTCTAGTAACTCTTGAGGTTTTTGAGCACTGCGAAATACTTTTGCAGTGAGAATTACCATATTGAAGGCTGTGATGGTTCACGGTTTACTAATAAGAAAAACAGTGCTTAAGCACTTCTCAGAATTAGGATTTTTTCAGTCATTCTCAGACACGGAATGGAGGATGGTTGGACTAGATGATCTTTCGAGGTCCCTTCCAATCCCTAACATTCTGTGATTGTGTGACGGCGAGCGGGAGCCCCCGCAGGAGGCACCGCTAGATGGCACGGTGAGCAGGCGCTCGGCCCTTCATCTCCCCCGGGTACCCGCACGTCTTGTTTCTGACTCATGAGCAGTCTCATTAAACTAGGAAATGTCAAGATACAATTTGGAGTTCTTATAAACTTTTGATGATTAATTTCATAATATGATTTAAAATCAGGCTGGGTTTCACTTTTTAATTTAGATAGCTTATCTTCGTTTCTGCTGCCGCCTTTACGGCATATTAATTTTTTCCTCTTAAATAAATCATAGGAATTGCCTGAACATTGTTAGAAGAAAGACTCTCTTCCCCATTTTAGGTTTAAATAAATTCTGAAAACATGTTTTTATACATATTGTCCCTTTTAAAGTAAAATGTTTATCATATTTGTACTGCTTCATCATTATCTGTTAAAAGTTTAGGAAATGGTTCTGGTTTTCCTATCATTACATAGAAGAACAACTCCACCTTGATATCAACTTATTTGTTCAATTTCCATGGTAACTAGAAAAACCTCTGATTTTAATTCTACTAATTTTTATTAAAAGGAGCATATATAGAGAGGTTTACTATGCTGCTTTGTGAATAACCAAATGTAATCCTTTACAAATGCTTACCTTACCCACCTTCACCAGATGGTAATCTAACAAGATAGTCTGTATCAATGCTATGGTGTGTGGTAAGTGATCTGGAGTAATTTCTTTTTATATTGTGTTTGGCTTTTCAAAGACTTACAGGCAGAATGACTAAGCAAAGAGAAAAGCAATCTATATAAAATCTGCTGTAGGAATGGGGTCACTTTATTTTTGTCAAATGGTTAGAGAAGATAGCATAGAAAGCAGATGTCTTTTCATTCCTCTGGAATCCTGATGTGACTTGTTCCTTCCACTTATTTTAAAATTTTATTTCTAATAAGACACTGCAATTCAGGATAGGTATGATGGAGAGGCTTTTTTAAGGCGTCATCCTGCAATGCCACATACTAGAACATGTTGCAGAATTTGGCAAGATCCTGGACACCAAGACAATCAGAGCCACTTACCTGAACTTAATTTGGTGTAGAAATGAGGCTTCTCAGGTCATACTTAGCAGGAGGAATCCCAAAAAATCATTTGCATCTAAAACATAAGATTCAATGTGTGCTTGAAAACACATATTCACCAAAAAAAAGTTACTTACAGATTTCCTGTGTACGTAAAAATATACAACAGCTTTCTTAAAAATTATAAAAAATTAATTATCTCCAGCATTTTGTTTCTTATCCAGAGGTAATGTAAGAAACAGTCATTGAGAAATTCTTTAAATCAGTATCAGAGCTATTAGCTTTAACTGGATCTTAAGTCCTTCCAAATCACCAACAGCTGGCAACATGTAACTCTCATGGACAACTGCAAGTTAAATTCCGAGCTCCTGTTCATCTGATGATATATCTGGGAGCGGTCATGACCTGAATGATGAGGTTCTTAAACCTTCCTTTGCAGTTTCCAGAAGCATTTTCAGCTTATGCAACAGGAGGGTATGCCTTCAAAGTCATAACGTTAAGATTTGAAAAGACTTCTTGAAATAAGACTTGACAAAATATTTCAAGAAGCAAAGACAATGTAGAGTTAATCTCTCTTGCCTTTCCATTATGCAAAATATGTCCCTTATTTAGCTACTGTAAGTCACTGCTGTCAGGAAAGAGGGAAAAGGGAGGGTATTTGAAATAAGTGTAGGGAAAACAATGCACTAGAACAAATTTTGGGCACCTTATTCACAACAATCAGGCTAAATAGTTGTCATGTTTAATGCCATTGTGGCTCCCTTTAAATCTACATCTGCTGGAGTCAAAAGCAAGATTTTTACCTAGCAGCAATTAGTCATTTACAGCCAGTAACAGATTATTTTTTTTTTCTTCCCCATCTGGTGATAGAAACTTGTACCTTGAGCAACACCATACTGTATGTAGTAGCTGGCTGCTAAGGGACAAACACTGCCGTTTGAGTGTCACTGCCGTAATTTCCCACTTTGCCGACATCCCTTCACTTTAAGGACACTTGGAAACTTCTTATACCAATCAGGAGAACTTAATTAAGTGAGATTTCTGAATAATGGGATAGTTACATCAGATACTGTGAGATCTCACCCAGGGTACGGTTCCTGAGATCCATCGGAAACAGACCTGCCAGAAGAATTGGAGACTGAAGCACTGGAGGTGAAGTTACTGGCTGAAGTTATAACTGAAACCACACTTTCTTAAAAAAGGATGAGGCAGAGCTGTAACTCAAACATGTCCCGAGCATGATGTACATTTTCACTACAACCATCCTAACAGAGTAATCTTCCCTGTGAGAAACATGGAGTGATACCAAAGAACAGAAAGAAGTAGAAAAGAGAAAGAGAATTCTTTTGAAAGGAAGTTTAACAATTGTGGCAAGAGAGAAATGCACAATAAATGAAAGACATGCTGAATAATCAGGTGGGATGACTGTTTAGATACCACAAAGACACATATACACAATGTACATTAGATCAGGTACCTTACAAAATGTACCAAAAGATTCAAAATAACTGGAAAAGATGATTCGATGTAAAAACAGTCCTACCTGAAACAAAAGAAATGTGACTTGGCTTCTACAGCAAATATGAATTGTTGTTTCCTTGCTAAGATGGTCATAGTGGAGGAAACTGGCTCATAAAAAGGTATTGGGCTAATGCAGGGTAGTGTCTTCACTGGAGTATCACTCAGAGAAGCAGTAGTTTGATGAAAAGCTAACATCAAAATAAAAGCAGGTGGTTCCATATTTTGCTGTTCCAGTTTTTAAAATGTTTTATGGTACCTTCACCATGAAAAGGAATGATGTTATAAAACATTAGTGTCACAGATGCTTACTAACTTGCCATTACAAAACCTATTTTCAAGAATCTACCGTGCTTGGCAGGTTCAGAGGTGTGAAAGGAGAAACAGATGTAAGAAAAAATTGATCACAGTGGTTATCAGGTTTATGTTACTTAAGAATTTTCCTACTTGAATTATTCATCCTCCTTTAGTTATTCACCCTGCTTTAATACATTTAATGCACTCTTTTTACACTGCATCTCTTTATTGGAGGGGGATCTTTTTAGCTCCAATTTATGGTGTACTAAATTATTTGATTAAAGATTACTTTGCATTAATTATTGCATATTTTTCTAGGATGATGCCAGCCTATTTGCATATCTGTAGCAGAGTATGTCTCTGTACTCTCTGTCCTCTTAACAGAATATGGAAATAGAACATCTATCACTAATAGCTGTACCAGTTTTCTTCCTATGGAAAAGAATCCAAAGCTTAATTCCTAAATGTGCTTTCCTGAATCAACTCTAGTTAGAAGAGTGTCATGGATATGCTGGTATCCTTGTAGTCTTCTCCACTACCTTTGCTACTGATGCTCTGGTGTAGGTCAACACATTATTGTGTTCTTTAAGCATTTATCTTACATTTAATATTTTTTGTATGTTTCTGCCTCTGAACTCTTAGCTTTAACTTAGCTACTGAATTAAAATTAGTAGGGCTTTTTGCCTGGGGTCCATAGTCACCTTCGGTTCAGATAAATAGTGAGTGTAAATCAAATGAATTGGCTGGTTTCGCCATAGACTTTACCAATTATTATTTTTGACCAAAATCTATTGTATTGTCTGAAGGCTGAACATGAGATCTATCACATTAGCAAACAAATTACTCATGCTAATATTTTCCTCTCTAATCCAGTTACACAAGAGATAAATGAGATTTAGAAATTCCCTGCACAACCACGTCCTCTCACGCAAAAAGCAATAACTTTCCTCTCTAGGCAGTACAGGACTAGCTTTCAAATTTTAATGAACACTCTAGAATGTTATTTTCTGGGGCTTGGAGAAGTAATTAAGAACAAAGAACCTTTTTACTGTTGGGCTATCTGAATAAAGTATGTTAGGGGCCTAATCTTGTGCTGGGAGCAAAGCATCAGCTTCACAAAATCACTATCTCTGACAAATTTGGTATTAATGTTCCTCTCGGCAGACAGCTGAAGTACCCTTAGCATCAGAATCCCTGTGCGGCTGTACGTGTACTGTACAAAAACATAGTAAACAATACTGTGTGTTTAAATTTACATATAAAGACGATATTAAACTATAGTCTTAGACAAGGCAGTATCCCAAGTCAAGATAGATTAGCGAGATGATGAGCAAAGCTTACACACCTATTACGTGTGCTGTGTTACTATCAGTGTGCACGCATAGGTCGCAGTCTCCATGCTAACAGGTAATTTATCAGAATAAGAGCACATGCAACCAAGCATAATACAAAGCAAAGCTAAGCATATTCTAAATTAAAATGTTTGAATGAAAAAATACATTAGTATGTTTTAAGCCTGTGCCCTGACAATTTCATTGTATTTCCCTAGTTCTTGTTTAGGAAAAAGTAAAGGATAATGGTTATTTACCTTTTCCATACACTTATGATTTTATATGCTAACTTCCTATGGTTACCCTTTTTTTAAAGCTGAAGTGGCCTAGTCTATTTAGGCTATACGAAGGCTGTACTATACCTCTGATCACACTTCCTTACTGTATCGTGCTTAGTTCTGATGTAATCTTTTTGAGACAGGACAAACACCATGGTTTTATACATTGACATAATGATGCTCATTTCCTTTGCTAATAATTCCCAATTATTTTATTTGCCATTTTGATTACCACATAGTATTAATGGACAATTTCATAGAAATATCCCAAATAACTTGAGATTACAGAGATGTAACAGCAGTTTGGGGATTGTAGAAGGGGAATCCAAAATCTCCCTCCTATACTGCTACAGAGAATTATTACTTTCTTTTGTCAGTGTTGAATTCCACCTCTTATTTTACTATTTCCTAGAACAATGCCGTGATGTGCTTTTTCATACATAGTTTTAGTTCAAACTGTTCTGAAAACCTGTTGTTTCCCTAGGAAATTTTTCTTTCTTCACTTTATATTGTCTTCAGAAACTATGAATTTGCTGGACAGTGTAGGCCCTAGGAGAGATCTCTACACAGCTTTCCTGACAACCTCTCACCCTTGTGAAAACTGGCCATTCTTCCATTTTATTTTCCCTCCTTTAACCAATTGTTCATTTACAAAAGAATTGTCCCTCTTTCTCAGTAACAGTTTAGTTTCTTTGAAAGTGTTCAGTAAGGACCTTGTCAAAAGCTTTCTGGAAAGCTAAATACAGTCTCTTGATTGAATTGCCATTTTCCACATGCTCTTTGACTCCTTCAGAGAACTCTAATAGATACATAAGACATGACTTGCATCTCCAAAGGCTGTACAGAATCTTCACTTTTCTGTGTAGCCAGATGTCTACCAATTTGCCAGTCACAGAAATCAGATTCATTAGTTCTCCAAATCCCCCTTCAAGCCCCTTGAAAGTTATTAGGATCACATTTGCCGCCTTCTACTCATCTAGTACCAAGGCAAATTCAAACAGGAGCTCACACCTCACCCTTATAATTTCCTAAGTGTTATATCTGTGATTTCTTCAGACTCTTTGGGGAATTTAATCTGGTCCAGGCAAGTATTTATTGATTTGTTTCAAAAAAACTTTTCTTATGGGACTGTAACCGTAGTTAACTCCTTGGGCTTGACCTGTAAATGAAGGCCCTGTTAGTTGAAAGGACAATCACATTTTCACCACAGGTAAGTTATGTCCACTCAAAAAGAACTAGGCCAGATCCAAGAATCCAGTGAAAAGATAGCTAGCCGCATCATTTGTGTTAAGAATAACTATCAAAGTTAGAACTTGCAAAGATTTGGTAAATTATAGCTAGTAAGAAAATCAGTGGAAGGTTGTCCTTCACTGTATATTTGACAGTGCTATATCCATTTGATTTGGTTTGATTTTTTAGTTGTGGGGGTTTTTTGTTGTTGTGTGTGTGTGCGGTGGGGTTTTTTGTTGTTGTGTGTGTGTGTGGTGGGGTTTTTTGTTTGTGGTTTTTGTTTGGTTGGTTGGGTTTGGTTTGGTTTTGGCTTTGTTTGAGTGCTGTGTGCCCTTTTGGTTCCATGTTAATTCCTCTGCAACATTAATCATACATTTGTCTTTGCCATTTATTTCTCCCTTCAAATGTTTTCCTATTATTCCTAGTTGTATCAACCTCTTACCGCCCAGCTCTCAGTGTGAGATTTATACCTTTTAAATGCATATAGACAGTTCTGAGCCTTCCCAGATTATTGCCTAAATATATTCTATTTTCTTCTGTGTGCACGATACATTTCCATTAATCATTCTCTCTTTCGGACCCAATGAGGTCTGAAGCCACGTGTTGCAGAGCAGCACAGCTGGAATTTCAAATACATTCTGCCTTATTGGCCATCACAATGTTTATTCACAAGTATAAACATACCTGAAGGATGTATGATGCACAAGTGTTTGCTCAACCATTTCTGTTAATCCTGAGGAGTGATTTACTGCTGTATATTCTTATATAACAGTTGCTATTAGTAGAGACACAAACAGAATGGAAACCACTGGCAGAATACCTCTAGCTGTGCTATTGCTTTGCAGTGCACAAGTTCCCCTGTGGCACCATTCCTGTCTGCTACTGTCAAAGAGCCAAGGGGAACAGTTGTGCACAATTTTAACAGCTGTCTCTACTCCCCATTGCAGTCCCTCATCACTAGTGTGTTTCCGCTGAGATTTCTCTATGATCCTTCTTTCAGGCAGTCAAAATCTGACACGCAGACAATGTTGTACATAACTTAAAGGGAAGACAAGAAGGGGAAAATATTTTAAAGTCTGAAAGGGGTTGCAATGTATCCAAGGTAGAAACAAGTTATTTTTATTGCAACAAGTGATTGAGCAGTACAGGCAAAGCTTTAATACTGTATTGTATCTGTCAGCACATACTGGACTGGGCCATCTAATTAGCATGCTGCTCCTACCTACTTGTATTCACATTTCATTCTGCATTTCTCTCGAATGCATGAAAAACAGTCTTAGGCATATTTTGATAGCAAACTGATGTAAACCTATGACAGAGCAGAAGGATTGGATGAATAATTATACTGCTAATCCCACCTGCTGTCACATAAGAAATACATGTAAAGAAATGTAGAGACATACCAGTTAATCTTAGCATCTGCCATCAGAGCAAAATTGCAATTGCACTGGAAATGGCACAGCAGATTTGACTTACTGTCAGTGCTATCCCATCACTGTTTTCTGAAGGCTCAGCTCTCCAGCACAGACACAACCTGCAGCCTGGATGTACTTGAGACTTTTGTGCAGCAGGACATTACAGCCCCCTGGGGAATGCAGCACATTTCCCATGGTATGTCCAGATGACTCTGTAGGTCAGTGTCTGGGTGACAGAATAATAGTTGAAGTTCTTGCTCTCCTGTGTGTTCAGAGCCCCATGAGAAAGATGCAGTGGCGTCAGTCAGTGCAAGAGCTGAGACAGCGTCTTGCTGCTGTGCAACACCACTGAGGCATCATTTCCTTGTGTGTTCTCTTCCATTACAAATTTACACCATGACAACATGCCTCAAAGCAAGTGTTTACAGAAAATGTGACCTAATCAGAATTGTACAGTCAGAGATAGGATTGTTGTGCATAAGTCATCAAAAATGGCTTTTCCCTTACATATTACTCCAGCTTCTACTCAATCTGATAAGTCCAAGCATTCATGTGTTCTTTTGAAACCATAGGGCTCTTGGTGTTTTTCTATTCCTAGTGAGTTAGGTTTAGTACCCTCAGTTTCTACCATTTTCTTTCACAGTGGAGGAGGATCTAAGTCCTTTTGCGCTTTTTAGTGGTGAGAGCTAAACTAAGCAGCATGTGAGTATTATGGCACGTCCCAATTATCTAAAGTGAGGACCTGTCTGCCATGTCCATCTACCTTCTGTCACTGAGGAAGGCTGATGAACATCTTGGTTTCACCCTGACAGGGAATCAGGACATGATGGGCATTCAACCCCAGCCTTAAGAGCTCAGCCGTGCTCCTGGGACCTCCACTCCAGACTTAGCCTCTGAGCCTGATGTTTAGATATCTCCTAGACGAGCAGGGCAAACACAAAGCTAGACATGGTTATTTGAAGTTCGCTCTGTCTTTTTTTATGCTATGTATATACTATAAAGAGTAAAACACACTATCAAGCCTGAAAAGCTCTTGTCACCCAGGTGCATGAGAAATAGCACTTTCTCTCAGGCACTTTGCAACCTTTGTCCCTAACTTAACATGGGGCTATGAAAATGAAAATAATTAGGCCTATTTAATGCTAATTTATTTTTTTACTGCCAAGCTGATCTGATGTTTTACTCTAGCATTTTGAGCTCTATCTCAGAATATCCCTCAGAATTTGTAATAGGGATCTTAGACCTTCCTTATATCTTTACATGAGAGAATTGATAATAGACTGTTCTGAAATATGATGTTAATACATTTGCTATTCTACACAGCTATTTTTAATGTCATAGATGTGGGGTTTTTTCTCAATATTTGCAACTCAGTTTTTCATATCCCTTCCATGCTTCTGCTTGAAAACAGAGAGGGGAGTGTCGGAGAATGTTAGGAAGCACCCATTTAATTGGCCTTTGAGTAAGGGAGGCTGCAGGAGGAAGAAATCAAGAAGGTTGTCACCCTGAAATGAGAACAAAGCCAAGTTGATAGTTGCATTGTAAAAACGTTAAGGAAATTCCTTGCTTATTACAGTCAATCTCAGTCCTTTCAAATGACAAACCAGTTAAAGAATTTCTAGGTAGGCTAACTACTTTCTCTGGTATTTTAGAAAATGGAAGAAAACAGAATGCAAGGCATATGTTGTGTTAAGAGAAATTTTGAGATTGAAGGTGTGATGCCACTTAGACACTGACAGCTGCAGTGGTCATAACTGAAAATGTCTTCACAAATACTAAAATCACAGAATTAAAATTCTGCTGTGGTATGGAACAGCACTGCTCAAAAGGCACACAATGGTTTGAAAGAAATCTTGGCTGTTTAACAAATAATTTTTCTCATCTGTAACTGCTTCAAATTATATGGCTATGTTTCTACTTTCTATGTTTAGTTAACATATTTATCATACATAGAATTTTTAACACTCCACAGTGTTGTCCCGATATTACCAGGAACAAATAATGTAAGGCATCTAAAGACACCTGATCTAATAGGTTTGACCATTTACATTCAACTCAGTCTTGGTATGGTGGTGGTGTTTGGTTTTTTTTCTTACTACAGTCTACTATCGATTTCATCTCTGGAAAGAGACCAAGCCATGTTCCGAATTCTTTGCTTCAGTAGTCCTTAGAGTTTATCCATGTTTAAACCTCCCTTTTTACTTTTCGAATTCATTGAATAACTGTTTTCTGCTCTATTTGCTAACAAAACTAAATCCTCTGTTTGGCCTTTGCAGTTTTGTTGGGCACTGTTTGGGCATTGTTTGTAGGCTGATGGGTTTACTGGAGTGTCTTTTGAGCCGTGCTACATTCATAAAATCCTTCTAAATTTGCTGGCTACTGCATACATCTGCTCCATTGATATTTCTATCCTGATTCTCTGTACTGTTCTTCAACAGCTTTCTGGATGATCTTTTCAATTAGAGCACAGTCTTGAGATTTTATTTTCCCCAAGAAGAATTATGTAACATTTATACTGAGTCATATTTGCCATCTGCTGATCCAACCACATAAACATTCCAAATTCTTAAAAACCTGGGTTTTCCTTAGTATGTGCTTCTTATCTAATTTTTCACAAATGCGCAGGTTTATGCACATAACCTAGCATTACAACTAGCTCTTCACAGAATACTGACATCTCTTCAGAAGCTTTCAGAAAACTTGAAGAAATCTATTCATGCAGAGGATACATGTGAGAGGGTATTTATCAGGCAATGCATGTGATCACATACAAAATCAAATGCAAGGCAGAAATAAAGGGAAATTATGGCTGCCTTAACAGAGGACATTGATTCAGAATGCAGGGGTATTCTTAGTTTATGGCTAACTTCTTTGGAACTAGTTAATGCTCAAGTGGCTGGTAACAAGATACAGAACTTTTTACTCCAGCTTTAAATGACTGTTTTCCACTGTGACTCTGCTGTGGGACTTAAACTGTAAATCTTAATTCCTGTGATTATACATTTATTTATTTAAACTATAATGAAACACTTGTGATCACAGAATCAGACCTTAAAATTGCTATTTATGTCAGACTCTCTCAATCAGAAAGACTGTAGTTACAGAGTCTCTCCACCAACTAATTTTATGGCAATGCTCAATTCCATGTCTTGTTGGCAATATTGGAGAAGGCACAATTTCACATTCTGAAAATGCCAAACTATGTACATTAAATTTTCTAGATTAAAAGAAAAAGGCAAAAACCCCACACCACCAAAAAAACCCCCAAAACCAAACAAAAAACCACACACAAAACCCAGGTGGTTTTGGTTTTGCTTTGTTTTGGTTTTGTTGTTTGTTTTCCCTGCAGACAACTATATTGGAACAATAGGTCTCCGTGATGATAATTTTTTTTTCCTTTGTAAGAGAAAATCTGATCCCAGAAAGAAATATCTCTTGATTTTTAGAGGTTAAACTTGTTTTATTAGCCAAGAAAAATACAAAAACACCTGTAAAACTGTTACTGACATGGACTAAACCTAACCATTTGTGAAATCAACAAGGATCTTACATCGCCTTGAATGTACCATAGGTCTGGAGTAATTAACACTCTTTCTGAAAACATAACATTAAAATCCTGCCTACCACAATGTTATTTTGCCATTGCTGTGCTTTACGTCTAGCGAGCACAGTTCATGGCAGAATGCCACTGATCTTGGTGGGGGAACAGTAAAGGGTCTTAACTGATTTGCCTGTTGCACCTATGGTTCTACCTACACAAATTATTAAACTAAAAGAGGAACATGGGCCTGTAATTTTCACATATGCACGGTATCAGACGGTGCATTAAACAAGGATGTCCCTACGAGCTGGCCAGCACTGAATATTTTCAGCATAGCTTGCAAGAACCCAAAAAGCCGTAAGGAACGATTAATTTTGCTGCTTTGAAAAATCCTACAATTCAAAAGGTTACACGTTTGAAACCCGTAACAAAACCAGGAGAACCAGAAGGGACGACTAGATGTGACAGCAAATACAGTCAGTTATACCTCTCATCCTTTGAAACATTGAAAAGCCACGGTCCTGGCGTTTGGTGGGTGCGAGCAGTCCCCGCCTGCCTCACTCGCCAAGCTAGCAACCTGACCTCAGCGGGAACCGGATTTTCCTTTTTGTCTACCCCGGTTTGCTCAACGAAGCGGACTCAGATGCGCGCTGGAGTGTCCCGCCGTGTCCCCGGAGGGGGTTAAATCCCCGTTCGCGGGTTCTCCTCATAATGCCGCGGTCCTCTCAACGCCCCCCCACCCGCTCCTGTTTCGCCTCAGGGTGATGTGCCTCAGCTCGCCCCTCCGACCTGCCCACGCCCCGCAGCAGCGCCCCCCCCCGCCGCGGGCCAGCGCGGCCTCGCCCCTTGCCGCACCCAGGGGCGCGCGCAGCCTCCTCGGAGGCGGGAGGACCCCCCCCCATCGCCCTCCGCCGCCCTCGCCCCGGTGCCAGGTCCCTCCCTTCCCCTTCCGCAGCGCGGGGAGGCGCCACCTCCCCGGCGCTGCCCCGGAGCACCTGCGGCCGCCGGCCCCGCTGTCGCGGCCGCCCCGCAGAGCGCTCCCGCCGCCGGGGCCGAGGGCAGCGCACCTGGCGGGGCGGGAGGGAGGGAGGGAGGGCGGGCACTGCCCCCCCGCGCGCGCGCGCGCGCGCTCCCGGCCCGCAGCAACGGCCGGCGCGCGACACCGCGGTGATGCGCGAGGCGCGGCCGTTAGCGAGAGGCGGGCGGGGCGGGGCGGGGCGGGGCGGGGCCGCGCGGGCTGGGCGGTGGGAGGGCTGTGGCGGGGGTGGGGCGCACCCCGCCTGAGCAGCCACTGAGCGAGCGCCAGCCGCGTCTCCCCAGCAACCGGGCTGGCAAGTCAGGGCTGCGCCTCCTCCCTCCGTCCCTCCGTCCCTCTGCCCGTCCGTGAGGGTCGCTGTCCCCCTCGGCCCGGTCGGCCACGGCCACGGGGGCTGCCCGCTCCCCCCGCCCCGTCCTCCAGGCCGGGGCTCGGGGTGTGTGCATGGGAGTGGGGGGGGAGATTCTTTATTGGCCTCGTTCTCTCCCCCCCACCCCCGCCTTCTCTTCCACACTCCACCCAGAAATGATCCAGTGAAACTAGGAGGAGGTGATTCTCCTCCTCCCTCCTGCTGCTGCTCCTGCTGGTCTGGAAGGGACTGCAGGAATCTCTGCCGTGCTCTGCTCTGAGGCAGGGTCTGGGGAGGGGGCAGAGGGGGCGGCTGTGGCCCGGGCTGCGGCTCCCCCGGCGGGGTGCGCGGGGGCTGCTCGGCTCCCGACCATGGGCAAGGACCAGGAGCTGCTGGAAGCTGCTCGCACTGGGAATGTGGCTCTGGTGGAGAAACTCCTCTCTGGGAGGAAAGGAGGGATCCTGGGCAGTGGATCTGGAGCTATTCCCTTATCCAGCTTGCTGAGGTAGGGACACCGTCCCCCATCAGATGCTGGGGGTATTGACCTCTTCTTCCCTCTCATCATCATCGCCGCCCTCATCTACATTTCCATTGCTGCATCTTTCATAGTAACGATAAATCGTTCACTCTCTAGCCAAGTAGAAGTGTGCCTGTGTTTAAAGTCACAGGCAGTCATTTTATTAATATAGTGCTACTGAATTTCTTGCCTTCAATGCGTCAGTAAGGTACTTGTTCATTCTGTTACTAGCTGTGGTGCAGAACTTATATTTTTCTTGCTGGGCTAATATGCACAATATACTAATTACTCACCCTTCCTTTGATATTTCATCTTCAAATTACTACTCTTAATCATGAATGGAAGCTTTAATCACAGACAAGGCATTGCGTTGTGGAATTCTGTGTAAAAAGCCATAGCTTCAACCCATGCCCTCACCCATAGTTGCTAGCTTCACTTGCAGAAGAAATTAGGCAAATGAGCCCACAAAACAAAGAAGGGATTTTCTTTTTTTTTTGTGAGAAATCATTGAGGCAGAGGAGGTGTGAAACTTATGGAGCAGGTTAGGTAATAGCAGCATTACTTTCAAGGTACCTGGATTACTGGAGTGAAACTGGGTTACTGGCCATGTTGGGTGAAAGGACTCAACTTTAGTCATTAGTCCTATCTCAGGCAATCTACAGCATGGCTCTGTTGCTATTTTCATCATGATCCTAAGTAGGGACATTGTCACAAGCATTTATGACATTTGACAGTATCCAAACAAGAGAGGGTCTGCAGCACACAGTCCAATGCTAGTGTTCAGTGTTACATTAGGCATAGCAAAAGAAAACAAATGGACTGAAACACTATTGACCTAGACCTTGAATAAATTGTTGTTTGTTTTGTTTTGTTTGTTTGGTTTTTATTCTCCTGGAAAGAACAAACAAGCCTAGATAAACGGAAATTGCTTAACTGAGAATATATTTGTGATTCTGCTGCCAGTACCTCCTTGTCAATATATTATTTCAGTGTTCCCTATCAGAGGAAATTTAGTGTAACTGTCCAAATGATACCTGTTTAAACTCTCTTATGAAGTCTTGCTATTTTAATTTGTAAAGCTGGTTTTTGTGCTGTAAACAACAACAGTCCAGATATTCATAGTTTACCAAAGTTCTATGGTGCCCCGGTTCAATTAGTTATTGTATTATTGTTTCATTACTAGACCTTTGACCAAAATCAAAACACTCTGTGCGCTTGCTTTTTGTGCTGTACTGGAATAGGCTGCTTAGCAAGGAGTACGCCAGATAATTGGTTGAATTTAACGTATGAGTATTCTTAAAACGTGATACCTATTTTTTGCAAGTACAGAAGTTCACTTCAGTGCAATGACTGGCCATTTATATTCCAGTCCTACTGCATGATTTGTGTAGTCACTTTCTTCAGGGCTGGTGCCTGTGCTATATTTTGCATTGTTACTTTCATGTTGTGTATCCTAAGTTCTGTATACCCAGAGGGAGTGTATTTGCTTGTGTTTTTCTTTTTTATTAAACGGCAGCATTTTAGTGTTTTATTTTGTATATACAGAACACATTAACTATGTGTTTTTTCTATACAGATGGCCCATGACAGTCATCGTTACTCAGAATTTAAGTATTTTAGGTTGTAAACCTTTGGAAGTGCACTTAGCTTAAAAAGAAGTAAAATAAAACATGTACTGTTTTATTTATGATATTTCTTACTAATGTTATAAAGAATGTCTATGGTTTCTGTAAGCGTAACTTCAAAAATTAAAAGTAAAGATTTAGCATACAGCTCTTAAAATATTTCTAACTTTAAAGAAGTTATTTTAATACATTTAAAAATGATTCAGTAATGGATTGATGCATAAACATTCACAATGTAACACACTATTGAATGTAACGCTTTTTAGAGGGAATCTTAGTAATTTCATTGACTTTACCAGGAATGTTCAATGTAGAAACTACTGTGTGTTATAGAAAGTGTTTTCGAGAAAGAATTATATGTGCTAGGTATTTTAACATACCTTTTTATTTTTGGAGAAGTTGCATGATCTAACTGATGCCAGTAATTATGCATTAAGTTCAGAATGACATGCAAGATCAAGTTTGGATGTATCTTGGTACAGAACACATGGAAACAAAAGGAGGTACTGAAAGGGAGTCATACTAACATCTCAATCCTGTTTAGGAAATCAACGCTTACTGAAAATAGCAAAGTTGTGGAAAAGCCATAATTGTATGGTATAGAAGTTTGAATTTGAGGTTAGGGGCATCTGAAGATTTTTTTAATAGAAAACCCATTGAAGTAGCTTACTAGTAGAGCTATACTAGTATTTTTGCATACAGTTTAGTAGACTAAAAACTGCTTTTGAAAGTTCTAATAAAGAGAAAGCATTAGATAAAATAGAGACATATTTTTCTTCATTTAATAGAATATTTAGGAGGCATTGTGTTTGACAGTAGCTCCTAGTGTTTCATTGATCATAATTTTTGCTTAGTTCCAAAAATGGTGCCCCAGAACTATACCTGTCCCGTTGTGGTGAGAAAGGTCCTTTTTGCAATGCTGTTCCTACCATTAGATTGGAAATGTCCAAGTCTTTCAGCATACAAATGGACTAATACTGCACCTCATATGTTGGTCTAAGTAGCAGTACACTTTCCCTCTGGATTTCTTCTAAGTGCTAGAGACAGCTCAAGTTTATGTGGCTGAACATTCCATGGCTTGATGCCTTTTTTTGTGGGAATTTGCTTTGCAGTAATTATATACCTTGTGAATGACATTTAATATTCCTGAATTGACAAACACACATCGATTGTTATCTGACTGAAGGAACAAACTATCTGGGCTCTGATCTATTTACATTTTTATAACTTTTTTTTTTTTTCACTGTATATATGGTACTTGGGGGAAAAACATGGCAAGATTTTGTATGGTTGTTTTATAGCTGAACCTATTCATTGATGTTAATTGCAGAGTAAATTATCTGATTTTTAAAGGGCTGGCTTCTAACTTGTAAGTAATTGTATTAAATTATGACAACAGTTCAGGAAGACAACACTGTTCCAGAAGGCTATTTAAGCACACATATAAATATATGAATGAATTCTGTGAGGATTTAAACACATGCTTCAAGCAGAGTATGTGTAAAGTGCAGAAAAATGATATATGCTTAATTAAGAGGTCATATGCACCCAGATATCTGTAATAGATACTATGTAAGACATTGTGCCCAAATTGATTTACCTAAAGCAATGACAACAAATCAGTGATGTTTGACTGTGTGGACTGGAGAGGCTCTGGGTCGGTTTGTGCTTCCTACTTCTATCTCCATACTTTGCTCTGGAATATGAAGATTGTGGGTGAATATACTGAGGGTGAATTCCTCAGATGCAAAAGTTAGCATAAGGCATTGCAACATACTAGAGCAAGGCCACACCTAGAGTAATGTGTTCAGTTTTGGGCCCCTCACTACAAGAAAGACATTGAAGTGCTGGAGAGAGTTCAGAGAAGGGCAGTGAAGCTGGTGAAGGGTCTGAAGAACAAGTCCTATAAGGAGTGTCTGAGGGAGCTGGTGGCGTTTAGCCTGGAGAAAAGGAGGCTGAGGGGAGACCTGATCACTCTCTGCAACTACCTGAAAGGAGATTGTAGTGAGGTGGGTGTCAGTCGCTTTTGCCCAGTAGCAGGTGATAGGATGAGAGAGGAAACGGCCTCAAGTTACACCAGGGGAGATTCAGATTAGGTATTAGGGAGAATCTATCAAGCACTTGAACAGGCTGCCCAGGGAAGCAGTTGAGTTACCATCCCTGGAAGTATTCAGAGCACATGTAGACATGGCACTTAGGGACATGGTCTAGTGGGGGACTTGGCAGTGCTAGGTTAAGGGTTAGACTTCATCTTACAAGTCTTTTCCCACCTAAATGATTCTATGATACTATATTTATAATCCTCAGTAAACACCTGGCATAGACTAGTTTAGTTGCTTAAACCTGGGTATTTAATGGCATTTTAGATGCCCATGAGTTTCTGAGGTATCTGTGTGGGCTGATGGACTTTAATGAAGAACCATGCCCTGTGGAGATACATCTAAATTCCAGGTAGGATATACTAGGTTTTCTAAAGCTGTGTTACATGTGTTTGTAGGCTACAGTCTTCAACCCAAACCAGCAGAACAGGGCTGGGATCTGTTTTTTGCTATGAAACAAGGATATTTTGAGACTCCTCAGAAAACATTCAAAGTTTAGAAGACTGAGCCATAAGGGAAGGTTCTTGTCTCTGTTTCTTCTGGGATTCTATTTCCTGGAATTGTCACACATTAGTATACTAATTATGTTTTGTGTTAAAAACCAAATATGGTTTTTAGGTGTGTAATAAATTGTAAATGGAATTTTCAGATTTTTAAATTCTTTTACTGGCTTTTATATTACTCCAGTATAAACTTGAAAACTTAAGAGTGAAATCCCGCAGTCCCCTTAACAGAAAGTATAATTCGATTCCTGTATCCCAAATCCTTAAATGTACATTAAATGATTTATCACATAAATAAAGTGTTTCTAACAAAACCAGTATTTTTAATATGCTTAATTTGATTATCTGCATATACAGAAGATGTTTTTATTGACCAACCAATTTTTTATTATTGGATAGAAACAGGCTTCATTTCTTTCAAAGTGTTTCAGGAAAAATAACTTTGAAGGTTTTTGTGTATCTTAGAGACCTTATATCATTTTGCCACATGCACATGGACATGCTTTTTGCCCTACAAGTATTTACAGCCTAGAGAAAAATGGACAGTTTTTTATTAAATGCTATTTTTTAGTATTTTTAAACTTCACATGCCAAAAGAGCTTTGGATTTTTAGCAGGACTATGGGATAGAATCTGAATTATTATGAACTGGCACAGGGTAGTAGGGAAGGGTGAGTTGGCCCCTTCTGGCTCTTTGTTGGCTGCTGCCATTACACAGCATGGCAGGGTGGAGCAGCCTGCATGGCGCTGGTTTTTTCTCCTTCTACACTTGGCAGACTGTGGCAAGGAATGGCTCCATCTTTGCTTTCCTTACTTACTGCAGCTACACCATCTATAGGCCTGGCCCAAGATATTTCTCCTCTAAAGTATAAGAAACCCAGCAAGCAGATTGTCAGTCTGCGAGTTGCAATCTGTTTCCTCATCTGTTTCTCCGAGCAGTGTCTTGCTCATAGCAAAGCCGCAATTTAGCCTGATGGCCTCAGTGCTGAGAACAGAAATCTACTTCTATCCTTGTGCAGAGCCCTGTGATTAATTCAGCTTCCCGTGCAAAATTAGATCACACATAGATATGACTCGTAGAGCAGAAAGGATTTAAAATATTGAAATAATTTACGAAGCTTTAGTTAAAATTTTCACAAAGTTGTTTTCATGTTATAATTTAAATAACAAATGGATCACTATATTAACAAAAATAAAGGCACAAGTTCTGTTTTTCATTACAAATAGCATTGTTTAAAGTAAAATAAACTTTCTTAGGCTGATTTTATAAAGAGATTGTCTTATATGAGGCTTGCAGTAGCATGGTTCTGGGCTGATGTACTTCTGAGCTCACTTGTTTCTATGTTAGAAGATATTTATTTG
The DNA here is from genome assembly GCF_036013445.1 of Caloenas nicobarica. Lineage (NCBI taxonomy): Eukaryota > Metazoa > Chordata > Aves > Columbiformes > Columbidae > Caloenas > Caloenas nicobarica. The sequence goes on from NC_088245.1 coordinate 44,581,460, forward strand.
ACATAACCAGCGCAGATAATTAAATGGCAAGTATTTGTTACATATAGGTTAATGGGGCATCCCATTAGCCTACACTTATTTCTAATTTGAGTTACACTACTTTTAATTAATGCATAGAGATTTTTGTACTGATGTCCCAAGCAGAGACTGGCACTCCCAGGTTCCTCAGTTACATTCTTTATCCTGTTAGAGCAGGAAAAATAAGTCTTTTGGGGACATATTTAATTTTTATTCCTTTTGTCTTTCAATATGAAATGCAAATTAATGATCACTGCAACACTTAGTTTATGCTGTTCAGTATTCGCGATAGCTGATCTGCATGTTTGGCCTTTGAAATGTTTGAGCCTCTCTTAAAACTTAACCTTTGTTCTGTTATTTTCTACCTTTCTTTGACTTATTTTTAGTCTTATTTCTGATAAATGCTTTCAATCAAAGTTTAAACAAAATTTTATCTATGGAATTCCTTAGATTGTTTGCAAGTTTGAAGCTTGCGAATTTATACATATATATATATGTATATGCATATATATATATGTAAAGGTAGAAATATGGGCAGTATCCAGGACATCTGGTAGAAATCTCATTGTTAAGGACAAGGCAATTCACAAAGTTTGTGTAACAAATCTTCCCTGGGAGCTCAGCATGATCCTGGATTCACAGCTCTGTAGTTAATCTGTGTGGATAAACTTCTCACTTCTCCTTGCTCCAGATCTTTTTTTCTGAGTATTGTTCAAATGTACATCTTAATAATTTTCTAGAATGTTAGACCAAATGTAAAATCTAGCGTAAAATCTACCAAGTTCATATTATCTGTCCATAGATAGGATCATAGATATGGGACATAGCAGTGCTGGGAGGACCGATGGAGTTTATGATGGAGTCAGGAAGACTAATAAGAGATATTTTACAAACATATTAAGGAGAAAGCAAGGAAAAACCCCAGAAAGTCTCTGTAACTTCAAATAATTATTTTAGATTTCTTCTAGAATTCTAAGCCACTAGATGGCTAGTGCCTAACTCTGCAGAGGACCATATAAATACATTTTAATCACCATCTTGTTTTCCTTTGTCTGATATTGATAATTCTAGTAGTGTGGTAATTCGATAGAATTAATGCTGCTTTATCCATTTTAAAAATTGATATATGACATTTCTGCTTTTAAGTGGTAGTGTTATAGCAGCACTGAGAGGGGAATAAATGAAATAAAATGAAGAATGATGTAATCTGAAAGGTCTGCTCTCTTGTGACTTGTCAAGGTTGGAAATGTTATGATGAGCAAACACAGATGCTTTTAAGACAAGCATTTTCACAGTCACTGCACTAGTGATCACGAATGTAATCACGTTTCTAAAAATCTACAGGTAGATCTCTTTACTTGCCTCAGTTTTAGTTTGTATGGGTATTCATGGATGAGCTATTAAGGAACTGCTTGTAGCTCTAGGCCATTTTTTTATTGGCTTGACATAGGCATTAGTTGAAGCATCCTATAAACTGCTTTAATTTGTGCTATTGGTATATAATCCCTAAGGGACAATACAGCATAGAGTGCAGTTACACTCTCTTTTCTTCAGCAAGCTTAGCCTCCTCTCTGGGAAGGTGACATATACAAGAGTCCCACAGCTGGCATTCCCTTCTGCCATGGAATTTTTCTGCTGGCCGCTTCCAATCAGAGTACACATCCTAAGCCTTTTTATTACTTCAGAGTAAAATATTTTGACAATTTTTAATGTTAAATGTGTAAGGCATAATAAGCAGTGTTAATTCCTGCCTACTGATACATTTTCATGTACATGGAACCTTTTGGGAAATAGGGAATACATTTTGTTTGAACTTTATAGCCTTTATGTGAAGACTTTTATTACTTTTTAATTACTTTTTCCTGATCACAGTATTTTCAGTATGTTCATTTTGCATTTAAGAAGTGATATAACAACTCTTCTGCACCCAATTTAACATCTATGAATTTCTAATAATGTACAGGTATCTAATATAAGAAAGGTTCGGTGAGATTTAATTCCATGAGGTTGTGCTTTTATTAAAATCATTTTACACTCTTTCCAATTTATTGCACATACATTTTCTAAAGAAAGAAGAAATGCTAAAAATGACATCTTGAGTTCAGTTTTGTTCCAGTTTAAAACGCCCAATGATAGCTATGTTTCTGTAGGTGTTGCTGTCTGTGCTAGGTGTCTAAGTTCCCATTGTAGCCGATGGAGATCTAGTCAGTACAGTTAGGGAGCATACAGAGTGATTCAGCTCACCACAAAGTAGATATTGAATTCTTTTATTTCAAACTGAACCACATCCCTAATTTAAATATTTTTGTAGGTAAGAATATTTCAGTGAAGAACAGGAAAATGATTCTAATTGAAAGTATGTTTAGAATATATATATAAATGACCACTTAAATAGCTAGGTTTAAAGAAAATTTATGTAGAATTTCTCTTCTTCTGTTTTATAGCTGATTTGGATGAATTCAGAAGTAGTAGGCATTAGGTACTGACCAGATAATCAATAGATTACCTGGTCGAGAGGCAGAATCCTGGATGGTTGAAGTTAGAGATACATGAAAAACACATAAAATGCATGCTGTTGTATCACATGTGGTTCTTTACAAATGCACTAAGTGTAAGTGTGCAAGAATGGAATTAGAAAAACCTTAGCTGGAGTTGAAATTAGTGAGGGATGGGAAGGGCAAAAGTAAATATGTTGACAGCAAAAGAAAATGTGGATTCACTGCTCAGTGGTGCAGGAGACCTAGTGACAAAACACATTGAAGAGGCAAAGCACTCATTGCCTATTCTGCTTTGGTTTTTTTGGCAGTAAAGTTTGACTTCCCAGGTTCCTGAGCCTACTATCAAAATTTGTGTGGCAATGAAACATTACATACAGTAGAGACAGATCAGAGGAACACTTAAATTCAAGTGTACATAGCCCCCTAAGCTGGAAGACAGGGACAGGGAACAACTGAAGCCCAAATAATCCAAGGGGAAACGGTTAGGGACCTGCTACACCACTTAGACACACAGAAGTCTATGGGGTCAGGTGGGATCCATCCAACGCTACTGAGGGAACTGGCCCAGGTGTTCACCAAGACACTTTCAATTATTTATCAGCAGTCCTGGATAGCTGGGTAGGTCCCAGTTGACTGGAAGTTGGCAAATGTGGTGCCCGTCTACAAGAAGGGCTGGAAGTGGCATCCAGGGAATTACAGGCCTGTCAGTCTGACCTTGGTGCTGGAGAAGGTCATGGAACAGATCATCCCGAGTGCCATCAGACAGCACATACAAGACAACCAAGTGATCAGGCCCAGTCAGCATGGATTTATGAAAGACAGGTCCTGCTTGACCAACCTGATCTCCTTTCATGGTAAGGTGAGCCGCTTAGTAGATTAGGGAGAGGCTGTGGATGTTGTGTATTTAGCCTTCAGTAAAGCCTTTGACACTGTTTCCCACAACATTCTTCTGGAGAAACTGGCTGCTCATGGCTTGGACAGGCATACTCTTTGCTGGGTAAAGAACTGGCTGGAGAGCCAGGCACAAGAGTTGTGGTGAATGGAATAAAATCCATTTGGTGGCTGGTCACGAGTGGTGATCCCCAGGACTCAGTAGCGGGGCCAGTTCTATTTAATCTCTTTATCAATGATCTGGACAAAGGGATTGAGTGCACCCTTAATTCTAAGTTTGCAGATGACACCAAGTTGGGTGGGAGTGTTGATCTGCTGGAGTATTGGAAGGCCATACAGAGGGATCTGGACCTGCCGGATCACTGGGCTGAGGCCAGTTGTTTGAAGTTCAACAAGACCAAGTGCCAGGTCCTGCACTTGGGTCACAACAACCCCATGCAGTGCTACAGGCTTAGGGAAGAGTGACTGAAAAGCTGCCTGACTGAAAAAGATCTGGGGGCGTTGATCAACAGCTGGCTGAACATGAGCCAGCACTTTGCCCAGGTGGCCAAGAAGGCCAACAGCATCCTGGCGTGCATCAAGAATAGGGTGGCCAGCAGGACTGGGGAAGTGATTGTCTCCCTGTACTTGGCACTGGTGAGGCTGCACTTTGAATCCTGTGTTCAGTTTTGAGTCCCTCACTACAAGAAAGACATTGAGGTGCTAGAGAGAGTTCAGAGAAGGGCAATGAAGTTGGTGAGGGGTCTAGAGAACAAGTCTTAGGAGCGGCTGAGGATGCCTGGGTTGTTTAGCCTGGAGAAAAGGAGGCTGAGGGGAGACCTTATCACTCTCTACAACTATCTGAACAGAGATTGTAGCATGGAAGGTGTTGGTCCCTTTCCCAAGCAATAGGAGGAGAGGAAATGGCCTCAATTTGCACCAGGGGAGGTTCAGATTGGATATTAGGAAAAATTTCTTCACTGAAAGGGTTGTGAAGTGCTGGAACAGGCTGCCCAGGGAAGTGGTTGAGTCACCATCCTTGGAGGTGTTTAGAAGATGTGCAGATGAGGTTCTTAGGGACATGGTTTAGTGCCAGAGTTAGGTTATGGCTGGACTGGTCTTGAGGGTCTCTTCTAACCAAAATGATTCTGTGATTCCATGACCAATATTACTGAGAGGCCACTGTATTCTTTAGAATATCATGTCAAACGTGGGATGTTTCTGATGAAAAGGAAAATGTCACGCCCATCTTCAGAAAGGGCGAGAGGAAGGTTCTGGGATCATCAGGCTGATCAGTCTAACCTAGATCCCAGGGAAAGTTACAGACCATATCCTCATGGAAGTAATTTCTGGGCACACAAAGACAAGCACGTGATTGAGAACAACCAGCATGGATTTACGAAGCTCAAATCATGCTTGACCCACCTTACTTGCTTTCTACAGTAAGATAACTGCCTCTGTGGACAAGAGGAGAACCGTGAATGCTGTTTACTTTAGAGCAGTCTCTTTCAGTCAAAATGGTGAGCTGTGGTCTGAATAAGAGGATGATGAGATGGATGGAAACTTGGCTGGACTGCATGGCTCTGAGGGTTGTGATCAACAATACAAACTCCTACTGTTGGTGCCTACTAGAGGGTTTCCTCAGGATTCGAGGGCCAGTATTGATTGCAGTGTATCAAGTATAGCAGGTTTGTAGATGATATCAAATTGGAAAGAAACAATTAATATGAAGAATTGCTATTAGGAGGGATCTGAATATGCTGGAGAAATGGGCTGATTGGAGCCTCTTGAAATTCAGCCAAAGCCATTGTGAAGCCCTGCAGCTGGGAGTGAATAATCTCTGGCAACACTGCAGGCTCTTATGCTGGATTTGGACAATTTTTTTATCTTTTTCTTGTTTTTTTCTGTCACCTTAGTCATTACAAAAACATCAATATCACATTTAGTCTTTGAGTTTACACATTAGTAACTTCTTTCTCCTGTAAGGACAGTGTGATTGGTGTGTGGATTTTTTTCCTAACTCTTCATACCCCAGACAAGTGCTGAAATAGTTTAAGTTTTAAATTGTTCATGTCACAATATGAGAATTGTCCAGGAAGTAGATGGATTTTAGAGAAGATTAAAAAAAGAGAAGAGTTTTATAAATTAGAATTGGAAATTTCTTCTGGAACAGATATTTTCCCTCTGCATATTGCCTGAATTTCAAACCTTCGTGTAGTAACTTCCTAGTGTGTTTGTTACTGGTAGTTCTGAGAGTTAACTGAGAGTTTAATATCTTCCATGTTTAGTTGCTGACTTGTCAGGGTCATTGTTTTCTATTTTTAGATGCCACTAGATATGTATAGTGAATCTGTGTGTATAGGTTATTTTTGCAGACTAAAACGCCCAACACGTTAATATTAACTGTTTGACCCCAGAATCTCAAGTCATTGGTATGGTTTCCTAAAAAAACTAATTTATTCTTATTTTTAGTTTTCAATTTTTTTGAGTAATTATTTATCCACTTCCATATCCTCCCTGTCATCTGTATAGCTAATTTGTCAGATTATGCTCATAAGTAATTTGCAATCACTCTGCTTCCTGTTTTGTGCACATTTATTGCAGAGCAATATCTTGCATAACCAAGTGGTCTAATGATCTGCCAGGGATCTTCTCACATAATATGCACAAGTTACATTTCAGAGGACCAAATATACCCAATGTAGAATAAAGCATATGGTATTAATATATAGTTTACGAATGTGTTACAAATCTGTCGTTTGCCTGTCACAATAGGTAAATCTATCCCCTCTGTTTTTGCTTTCTTGTAGACTGTGTGAGTCTTGATTTCAGAAGGACAGGAGTCATGACATAAGCAGAAAATGAAGCTTCTAAAAGAATGAAAGAGGCATGTGTTCTGGGTCAGGAGTTGTGGCTAGAAGACAGGTGGAAGGAGAGACCTGAACAGGGGTATCTGGAGTGTTTTGGCAAGTAGGCTGTATATAATAATCTGAAAAGGCTGGAATGCTATAAATGGCTGGTAACAGAAATGGGTATAAGAACTGAGACTGGCTGACCATGGAGGTTAGAACTGGTGAGGAGCAGAAGATGCAAGTTTAGGAGACAAGATCCAAGGAACACAATGAAAGGAGTTACATTCAGCAGAATAAAGAGAGAATGTATGTGCACTGAAATATAGTTTTCATTCAAAGCCTGTTGTTTTCATATTTCCTTGCTATAACAAATATTTGTGAAATATGTTTACAGACTGTCTCATTTTCTTTTAGTGCTAAAATAGACAGCGGTTAATAAAGTGCCATCAGTCATTCCATTAGTTTAAGTGGAAGGGATTGTTGTGATGGATATAGAGATCCTAAATCATCTGTTTTTCGTCAAGATGACACCACATGGTGAAGTTTCAGGAGTGTTGGTTTGCTTTTTTATTAATGGTAAAAATAAGGTTGCCAGTGCAGTTCTTATTTAGCCCCCTGAATGTAGGCATTATATTTTTTTTTTTAAATGACACAGTCCTGTAGTCTTTTCTTTCATGAGGTCCTCAACTCAGTTGTGGCCCAGGATAGGCAGTGCTCCTTGAATAAGCAGTTATTCAATATTTTTTATCCTTACTATTTAACGTTTAGCCCTGAGCCTTATTTACTGCACACAATTCAAACTCTCCTGTAGAAAAAGAATGATTACTTTTTCTCCTAGGCTTTTCAGTGGTATTTGTCACTGTATTATCTGTGACTGAGTAAGGATGTTAATGTCTGCAGTTCACGAATTTTAACTGAAGCACAGTTAGATTATGGTGAGTAGTATCCACTGACTTGGTGTTTCTAACTGGTGACTACAAGGAGCTCATTTTTCACAGTATTGGTATAGTTAGTGAAAAACATAGGAATGGCTCTTCTTGGTCAGAATGAAGGTCCATCTAGCCAAGTACTATTCTCCAGCAGTGAGTGACCGGGAGTTAAGAGTCTGGTCATAGAAGAATATAGTAGTAGAATATAGTAGAATATAGTAGAATATAGTAATACTTCCTCCAGTGTACTCTCACAGCTTCCAACAATTTACAGCAGCTTTCTGAGACAGATGTATTGTCTTTGTATTTAATAGCTCCAGTGAATTTTTCTTCCATGCATTTGTTCAGTTGGTCTTTGAAGCAATGCAAATTTTTAGCATTCATAGCATCTCACAGCAAGGGTTTCACATCCTAATGAAGTATGATGTGAAGAACATTCTCTATAAATTAAGTAGCATTTTGTATGCTCAAATCTATAAAAATCTGTTGGGATGTTCAGAGATTTGTTTCTGGAGTAGACATGGGGAGAATCCAGTTCTGTGGTGCAGTATTAAACTGTTATTCCTGTTCTTAACTTTTTTAATTGATTTAGTAAATACCAGCATAGCTTTGAATACTTTTGATTTTAAAAAAGACTTCTTATTCAGTCATCCCCATTATAGGGGATAGGCCTTCAACCGTTCCAAGATCAGCATTCATTGCACAGGGAAAAATAACATGGAATCATGTAATTATTAAGGCTAATACATATGTGTAAGCAGGATAACTTAGCACCAACACTTTAATCCTTGTCTTTCCAACCTCACTTTTAAAATGCAGTTTTCTCCATATATTTTTATATAGACTATCTGTGTGTTGGTGAACAGAACATAATGAATTTGGAAATGCCTCTAGTAATTTACAAAAAATACAGCTGCTGATATGTTTCTAATAACTTAGAAAAATGACATGGAATTAGATGTGCTGGAGGATCTTTCTTTCTTTCTTTCTTTCTTTCTGGCAAGTAATCATATGCATTTGAACAAGATCCCCATTATATTATGTGAAACAGCAAAAGTGAGGCAAGGAAAATCAAACTTTAATTGTTGAAAGTAATTTGTGAAGATGGAAATAAAGCAGCTGCGTGTTGGGGAAGGATGTGACTTTGCTATCTTCTTTTGTGGGAAACAGTTATCAAGGACAGAGCAAAGTCATTCACCAGTGGTGGAATGTTTCTTCTTATATGTCATGCCTTAGAAAGGTAGTTTGAGGCATAAATGGGATGTGTGTTATTTCCCTACTTAAGCTGGTGAATCAGAGTTAACGAATTACTTCAGGAGTAAGCTTTACAGTAGATGAAGCCAATTGTGGTCACTGGTTCTTACCATGTTGGTTCATACTGCTTAACCAGAGAGGAGAGAAGCTTCAGCATTCAGCATCAATGTCTCTGTCATTCAGGCAAGAATAAATAAAAGAACAGAAAAATGAAAAGTTCGTGATACATTGCAGGCCCAAGAATTTTAACATAATGCCAGTGTTTGAGGGCACACCCATTACCACCCATTCTCCATCCGAATAACATCTGTGATTGATTTGGAGCTGCCTTTAATAGTCCAAAAATTATTAGTACTTGATTGTGATATTATTGTGACACTGGTTTTGTGCACTTTGTGAGTTATGGTGAAGATTATCAGAAATACAACCAAGAAAGAGGATTTGGATCCAGATGCAGATTTTGCAGAAAATCAGGGTGAAATAATGAGAGCTACTCAGTATGATGCAGTTGTTTGATCTCTTCTAAATCCCAGGAAACTGACCTTGGGGAGCAGGTTCAGGCTTGGGCATCATCTGGGTTTAGAGGTGGACTATTGAGACAGTGGGAGTAATGAGGTGTGCAGTAATGAGTAATGGGTGGAGTAATGAGAAGTGCAGTGACATCCAGAATCTCACAGACTGGGGTTCCTTTACTCACCACTCATGATGATCTAGATCACATATGTCTATTATTTAAAAAAATACACTGCTTGAAAGGCAAATTTATTTGAAGACATGGAAGCATGTATTAATATTTAAAAAGCACCCATCTTACTGGTTTCTTCATTTCAAGGATTAAAGTGGCAAATGTTTCATAGGGTTAAAGTTCCAGATGTTTGATCAAGTGATCTGTATGTGTATTTAACAGCTGCTTCTACATCTAACAAGCCACTATTTAATGAGTTGCCCCTAAAGAATAGTAGTTTACTTGGGGATGTTTGCTTTGTCACACCAAGTATGCAGGGTGCCAAAATCTTAATCTGAAGATGTATGTTGCACTAGATTTGAAAACATTGCAATCTTATTATTTTTGAAAAAAAAAAAATCAATATATCTTTAAAATAAAGACAATAGTTTAAAACAGGTAAATTTCTGGTGAGAGGAAAGATGTGGAAATTTATATAATTAAAGGGCTCTCAGCAACAACAGAGACAAAATTGATAGATTTCAGAAATACTTTCAAGGTGTTAACTTCTGAAAAAAAGATTCAGCTATGCTGAAATAAGGACATTTTCTTTTCATCCTGTATTTTCCCTTGGTGAATGTGTCTCATACAATCAGAAGAATCTTGGGCTTGTGTTGTTCACTTACTCAAACTAGACCAGTGACTTCTTCAGTTAGTGTTTAGAAGTAAGTTTTATTTGGTTGAATTTTTCATACTGTTTCTCACAAAGTATTAGATACTCATGGCTAAAGAAATTTGAGCCTGTTCGATGTGACTGTTTTAATGATAAATACTCAAACCCTTAATTTTTCTGTTGGTGAGGGTCGTATAATATAAAAACAGGCTTTTTTTGGTCAGTTTTTAAAACATACTTGGAGTTGACTTGAATCATATGATCTCTTCACTCTTTTGGTTGGACTTGAGTGTATCCAAGAGCTTGGAGACCTATACCCTTAGCAGCAGTAACAACAAGGTATCCTTTCCACAAGAATCATTTAAGTGTTCCAAAACTGTGTAAGAGTTACACAGGCACAAATGTCAGAAAAAGAGTAACAGCAACAGAAATCTTGTGATGTGTTTCCAATCCATAAATAGTTTTTGCCACAAAATGAACTGTTGCAACATTTGCTTCTCCTCTTGTTGCTTTAAAGCTCACCTGGTTGTAACAGGGTACAGACTCAGGAAATAAGTTTTGTAAAAAGCAAGTGAGGCTGCTAAGAAATGTGTTTTTTAAACAGCCAAAGGAACATCCTCTTTGTTAGGCTGCCTACTTCAGCAGGCAACCTCCAGGGAATGAATCAGCTAATTATGATAGCTGTAAGAGACAAAAAGAGCTTTCTTTCCATTCCCTCAGTAACTAAATATTGTTTTCAGAGATTTTTTTGTCCTCCTCATCCCTTCTTTTCCCAGTATAACTATTTTTCTTCCCTTCCTTTCTCCCACTGGGACACCCAGCTTGAAAAGGGGGAAAAAGTTAGGAAGTGAAGAATCCTGAAGTTCCTTATGCCAACCTTGAGAAAGAGGACCTTGCTGCAGATACTTCAAGGCCAGGGAGTCCAGTATGAAAAAAAATTGAAGATGTAAGTTAATGCTTTTGGAGAATGCTGAAGGAACTAGGTTTGAAAATGACATGGAAAAATTGAGCATAATCGAGGCAGAATTCATTGGGAAGCTTGAAAGAACAGACACAGTGCTGGACGAAAGTGATAAGATCAGAAATACAGGGTTGATTTGGAAAGTGGGCCATGATAACTTCCTGGATAGAGAGGTAGAGATCCACTTTCAGAATCTTCCTCGAAGACTGATGAAAACTAAGAAGTGGCAAATAGAGAGTGACAAGAAAACATATGCGAGTGGTTGGATGTTGTCTGATCTTTGCCCAACAGAGCTGTAGCACATGTGAATGGATCTGCCTAGATACTTGGGAAAATGCCAAAACCACCAGCTCTGAAAAAAATTCAAAAGAAAGGAGCTGAGTCCTTTTGTGGTATTTCTGTTTAAATATGTTCTTGGGTTAAAAAAAAAAAAACTCCTGAGAGAATGAGACAGCAGTCTTCAGGTTTACTCTTTGAAGGATGGAGACAGAGTGTCTAGACCTCTTTGGAAGGAAGTATGCTACTTTGGCTAGTCTTCATAGTAGCTAATTATCCAAATCTCCTTTGAAAATATGACTTTCTTCAATGACAAAAGATGTCACCATTTTTGGATAAGTTCCCAATAAACACTGAAGAGGAAATAAGAACAATTTTTCCAGAAGGTCAGCTCACAGTACACATGCCTACGCAAGTTTCACTTGATTTGTGAGCTGCTGTGTCATTGTCAGTAGTTTCAGCAACTGTCATGCAGCATGCATTGTTGCAGTCTTCTGGGATTCTTGGAAGAGTTCAGAATATGGCTGAGATCTTCCTGAGAAGAATGATAAAAGTGACAAGTCATTATATTCCTGAAAAGTATCTTCAGTTATTTTGGGGTCTTTGGGGATTTCCTTTCTCAGCTCCATAGAAAACAATCTATATACCAGATCTATTTCTATTGCACTACCACACTTATTGGGCATTAGATGAGCCTCCTGTAAAGCATATGAAACTCTGCAAGGAATTGCTTTATTTTCACTGTAACTAAAAGGCAGACGCTGCCTTTCGAAGCAGTTGGATTGACACTCACATAGGGAGTTGCCAGGAACTATTTTAAATGAGTGCAGATTTATCAAAGCAGTAAAGGGGGCTGTCCTGTCTGTATTAGCACTGCTTCGTGCATTCTTCTAATCGTATGCCATTTTAGTCACATGGCCTAACATTCAGAACATCACAGGCAGATGCACTATAGTTTTGATGACAAATCTCTTTCTCTTTGCGACTCTATTAGGGTTCATTATTGTACATCTAAACATACAGAACTTGACAATAACATGAATGATTAAAATATTTGTTTTTCATTTAAAGCTGGTATTTAAAACACTCCTGGTTGATTTATGAATAATTATTTTCTTTCTAAATGTGTTTTCAGTTTGGTTTTGATGGGCATCATGCAAAGAGTTTTTAGCTAGATTTGAAAATGTTGAAAAACCTATAAACAAACACATTGGGCTAAGATTAGTGATTTGTGACCCACTTTAAAACTGTCAGAAAAGGAAATAATGGCCTGACTTTAACTTCTACTTTGAAACATAATCTGTCTCTTAATTTGGTATTGCATTGCTGTGCTTAAGTTGGTCATGTGTAATATACTGTCTGTCTTTTTTCCATCATATTCAAGTGATTGCTTGATTTTTGAACAGATTTTTTGGTCAGTAAGCATATGTTCTGAGTAGCAATTACTGTACCCAAAGAGAGGTTTGCCATGCATCCCTTAAAATTGATTCTCAGGCTTAAGCTGTGATCATTTGTCTTTAGCATAACAGCTGAACACTTGTACACCTAAACATTAATTTGCATTCCAAGTGAAGAAAATGTAATTTGGCTAACAGTAATGTATTCTGTAACTAGACACTGAACATATTAATGATACTGTGTAACTAAGTGTTACTGCTAGCATTTGTGCTAAATATTACACAACTCAAATTCTGTTAGTGCTTTGATCATTAGATTCCCTTTTCCATTTGAAATGCTATCAAGTTGTGGTTTTGTGTTTCACTGTTAATCAATAGTGAGCTAGCCTATCAATTACTCAATAGGTCAGTATTTTCCACTACAGCTTAAAAACTTAAATGTAAATAATTGTTCACTTTATTTTCACACTTTATTCTGTTAAAGGATGTTACTTAAATGCTAAATAGACAAGACTTGGTATCACCATCCTCCAGAAAATAATGCAAGTAGGAGAAAACATAGTTAAGAAATGTCCTTTTCCCCCTACCCGCTGTCTTTTTTCTGTAGGTGTGCATGAATGTGTGACATAGCCATGAAGGGCAGCTAGTCCTACTGAAACAGGTACTAAAATTAAAGTGGATAAAGTTTTTTGTTTTGTCTTTTTTGGTTTTCTTTTTTTTAGCCAGCCTTAATGAAAAAACACCAGCTTTTTCCCTTGAACTGCAAGTGTTTTTATGATACCTATAGTGATCTAGGTTTCTCAGCATAGAAATGACATGAAGTGTAAGACAATCCAAAACAGTAGTTAAGCTGATAAACGGATCCCTTACCTCTGATGTGGAGATTTGCATTCAAGTCTCTGGTTTGTCGTTATCCCAAGAGAGTTCTCTAACAACTGGTTTACTCAACACACACATTTTCCCTGGTCCAAAGGTTACATTTAATTACGTAAACATGTTGAAATAGTTTTTTAAAAAATTAAGCCCAAAACCTAAAAGTATTATTGATCAGGATACTTGCTTGGAAAACAGAATAGTGGTAAAGGGGGACTTTAATTTTCCCATCATAACCCAGCAGTCTTGAACTTCATGTTCTGACTTTTCCTATTTAAAAAAGTAGAAACAAGCAAACAAAAATCATTTCAGAATTAACCTTAGTTTAAGTTTCACATAGAAAAGTGGAATTATCAAAACCTCAAAAGTGAAGGTCAAAACATTTTGTTGGATGGTTAAGACAATATGATGCAAAGTAAGCGAATGTTCTGCTTGTACTGTAGTGAATCCTTTCTACTCTGCACCTCTCAACTCCATTTTTTTTGTGTGTGATGACTTTTTTGAACGAGTAGAAATGTGTTAGAGCTTCGATGGTAGCTTCAGAAGTGTTAGCACTCTTTGAAGAGGACTTGCAGCTTTCTCTGTGGCTTGGACTTCAAAGAAGTACAGAACTGTGAACTTCTCAAAGTATTATGATTAGATTTTTATAGACTTAGCAAGAACTATACAGTTATGCAAGTATCAGTCATAGGTTTGATTTGTTTAGGCACTGAACAAGATTTTAAATTGTTCCCTTTTCAGATGGGTATCGGTCTATTCTTGTCCATGTAAAGTGCTATATTTGTACAATAATTTTCATCTGCTGAAGTAATTCCTGTTCATATATGACTTCTAGATGAACTATTTGGGGAAAAAGTATGTTCATTAGAATATTACATTACTGAAATACATAAATTTAGAGCACAGAGGTATCTTAAGTATCTCTTTTTCTCTCCTTTTCGCCCCCTTTGTTGCTGTCCACCTCTCTCTCTTCCCTCCCTAGACCCCCTCCCTACCATTCTCTGCCTCTTTCTCCCCATCACTCTCTCTCTCCATTAATCTATCTTTCCATTCATCTCTCTCTCTCTCCACCTCTCCCTCTCCTTCATTTCTCTCTCCCCACTCTCTCCATCTACATCTCTTCCTCCCTCCTTTTCTCCCTCTTTACCAGTTTAAGTCATAAAGAGAATCACCTAAAACAAAATAATAGAAGAACACAACTCGGGAAACATTACCTATTGAGCTGGAAATAGTGAGGTAGAAGGATATAGTGACAAAAAGTAGTCTGAAAAGAGATAAGTCGATGTCTTTATTTAGAAAAAAAATGGTGTTTCTCCCTGAGGATGAGCCAATGACAAGTATGATTAGACTAAAACAGGACAAGTCACCCATAATCCCATCCAACATTAAAAAGGAAAAGAGTGACATAGAGAAGACATGTTTTACTTAGAATATGGAAATCTTGGGTTGTATGCTCTTCTCTATGAACTGAGACTTACCATAATAAGAATAGCAAATATCCTAAAGAATTGCTGGAGTATTTGACTGATTATTCTTAAGTTCATGAAGGAATAAAAGCCTGTGGAGAAATATCTGATAGGAACATGAAGTACTTCAAACATTTAAGAAAAGAGCTTAAGATGAGAATGTGTGATATATTTTCAGAGATAATTTAGATGACAGCTAGAAGTGAAAAGGAAAAAAAAAAAGTGTGACCAGGGATTACTGGCAGTAAAGAGAGAAAAGTTTTAGATTTACATGCGTTTGATTGACTTTGATGATATTACTAGATTGTGTTGTTTGGGTATCACATATTCAGAAATACCTTTCTTTTTCAATGTATTGTAAACAAAAGAATTGAACATTGAAGTGCTTCAGATTTACAATGGAGCTGCTTTGGAATAAGCATGAAGAATAAGATAGTTAAAGTAACGATTTGTATAGAAAATCAAGAAGAGTGGGGACAGCATAGTGACTAGCTAATATACTGAGCAGAACAAGAGTTTTTAACAAACCTGGGGAGGTGATTTTTTAGTTAAAACCTAAGTATGGATGAACACATTCTGTTTAGAAGAGATATAAAGAGAATATATGAAAGGGAAGTTCTTTACCGTCAGTTGGCAATTGTCTCGAGAAAAGGGTAACTCATGTAATGAGTAAAAAAGCTGTCTTACAAAGATCATGGTCATGTACTCCTGCATTCCACTACCTAAGCCTTTCTCCTGGAAGATCTTAAGTCTTGACACAGGGCAATAGAAGTGGGGAGACCACATTTAGGGTCGCTTAGACCCAGAGGCACTGGGAAGTATGGTGAAGTAACACCTGTATTATCAGTGGGTGACATTATCTGTGTCAGAGTCAACAGAGACAGCTAATAATCTATATATGTCTCTGCTTAGATTCACATAGATGAAGGAATGACACACAGCTTAAACGTACACAGAGCAAACTCAGGTCTAGCAGGACTACTTAGCTGAGATTCAGCAACATGCAAATGCGACTACGATCCTTCCAGGACTTAGCTGGCTTTGGAAGCATTATAACTGCATGTGGTTGGCTAAGAAGTGCTATTAAATCCAAACTGGCTTTTTGCAGACCAGTTCCTATGTGTCTGTACCCATGTTTGCCTGCAGGTAGTCTGCCCATGAACTGCAGCATGTGAACTGCGTTGACAGCATGTTATATGTACCCCTGAATGTTGTGTGTTATCACATAGTATTCTTCAGAAAAAAATCGCTCCCCTTTCATGGTACAATATGGATGGAGCTCCCTTGATTGCTGTTTAGTATTTTATATTCTCATTGTTAATATGGTCTTATGCTTTTAGTGTATATTATGCAGATATTTCTATAAAGAGAATTCTTTTCCTCACATGCTTCTCTGTAGAGTTTTGGAAACATAATGCATTTATTTTCAAAACAACTTTGTTGGGTATTATGACTCCATTTTACAAATGCATATGTAAAGCCCTGAGACATTAAGGTCAACATTATTGGGTAATTTTAGATGCAGCCTTCAAAACACCTAAAAAAGCACAATTTTCTCTGACTTCTAGGGCAACTGCAAATAGTGCTTTTACAGTCAAAACTCAGGATATGAAGTGGGGCACCCTGAAAGTTACATGCTTACTGATAATTCTTGCAAAGTTAGATTTATGAGACTTTCATACTGTGAAAAAAACCTCTGTTATAGAAAAAGTCCACATCTCTAGGGCAACATTACACTACCCTGCATACAGATTTCTTCTTTTCCTCCTTGCAGTCCTCTAGTTCATTCAGAATACATTCCGCTTTCTGTTTAACTTTGCATTCAACAGGTTCTGTTGCTACAGAATCATGACGTACCTTTAGAGCAGGTTACATAGGCTGCAGCAGGTTTACTGAGGAAAAAAATGCATGCAATTAATAGATCATGGAATCAAAGATTATGCATACATAAGCAGGAGTTGAATTACAATCATAGTCTTACTTGCGCTATTTCTTGACTTTTCAGTGTGACTTGATACAATATTTTGACATAATTGTATCTATGTAATTACCTTTTTTTGTGTAAAACCAAACTGATAAATTAGAAATTCCGTTATGTTTGTGGTATCAGCACTCATATACATTAGGCTTGTGTAACTTTTGCATCACAGCTGACCAGCTGCATGGTAACAGCTCATGGAGCTAAGAACCTGAATATTCATAGGCAAAGAAGTCATCTTTTAGGCCTGAGCAAGCTTGCAAGCCATTAACTAAATGAAACTGATGTAGGCCAATAACAGAGATGGCACTTCAAGATGTGCTACACAGAACTCTATGTGCTTTAGTGGAATTCTTGGTAGCAGTGCACAGCGGTCATATGCATTATTATTTTGCCGAAAGTGGTGCTGACATTTGCTCAGTTATCATGGGATTCAGTTTAGGAAAATATATTATAGCAGAGTGTCTAACAAATGTTTCTGCTCACTTAATGGAAGTTCAGCTCTTCTACTCTGTCCAACTGTCTTCTTAGCTTTAGCCTTTACTCCAAATATCTTGTGCATCTTTGTGTCCTTTCACAGCTTTTAGTCTTACCCTGGAGGCTGATGCTTCCAGTCTTTTTACTCAGCTGTTTTCATTCTTTCAACTCCCCTCCTCCAAATTTCTGGTCTTGCCTGTACTAGTTTGGTCCTCTTCGCCGTCTTTTCATTTAATTTTATTTTAATTTCCTGTGAATTTCCCTTTATATGCTCACTCACATTTCCTGCCTTCAGAAATCCCATATTTTCTCATATGACTTTGGATCTCCTTTCTTAGAACTCTTTAGTCTGAGTTAGGTGTCTGACATACGAAATTCCAACTCAAATAAAGCAGTTGTAATTATAAGCAAAGTAAAATGTGGTTTTACACTGGGAAGTGGAAATAATGCTTAAGAACAGGCAGTGTTACTAGGGCACTTGCTAAATTTACCATCAATAAAGAAGAAAGGCAGAGAAAGTACATCCCTGGATCTGTTTTTTACTGATGAGCACTAACTTTTTAGCATGGTTTGTACAGGAGACCATGATTTATTTAATTCTGCATGGTAGGATGAACAGATTCATAGACTGCACTAGTGCGTGAACAGTACACTCAAGGAACTTTATGTTTACAAAATACATTCTAATTATTATAGTAGAATTAAGGGAATACTCTAATTAAGTAGCATGGAAATTGTTTGAGAAATCTTAAGATTTAAGAAACTTTTCAAAAAATCATGCATGAAAGTGCGTGAAAATTTGTGGATTAAAAACCTGCTGGTTGAAAGGGTAAGAAAGGGCATTTATCCATATAGAATTATCATGTGTATATATAAATACATAAAAGGAAATACTAAATCGCTCAGTAAATGAAGGTAATTTTGCTGGTGTTAACTAGTTACCCTGGAGAGTGAATGGGAGAATTTCTTTGTGCCACTATTTTGCTCACACCTAGCATATAGGCATGTTACAGGTACTTTGTATTACACTAGTACTGTTGTACTGGTGATGTGTTCCAAGTGAAGAACGAGCTTCAGAATGCCTGTACATTGAACACCTTTATAAATCAGACTTGACTATGAAAGATGATACATTCTCAAAGTATTTGACCAATAAGTAATGGGAGAAGACCTTGTAAAATTAAAAAAAAAAAAGCAAATTCCAGAATACATGATACTTAAGTACTTTCTGTTATATAGGCTGGATCTTTTATTTTATTAAGGATATTAACTTGAAAATATTCTCAATATCTGAGAATCCTTTTCTAAAGAAAATTGTGGAGAACTGAAATCGTCCAACAGTATGATTTATAGTTTTCAAAAAAGAAACATATGATGATAAATAGTGCTTTCTATAAGTCTAATATAATATTTTACTATCATTTTATTTTGAATATGAAGAAAAAAGATCATTAATTATCTTGAATCTGAGCAGAAAGCATAAATGATTCATGAATCATAATTTATGAAAAACTCAGTTCTATTTTAAAATAGAATTATAAAATTAGATAATGATAGGAATACAGAATATGCAACATTTTTATTTTAAATACATAATTGGATTTAAGTAAACCAAATGATACTGTGATTCTTAAAACCTTAATTATGAAAAAAAATTGCATTAGCTTGAATATGAATGGTGTAATGGATTAAATTTTACTAGATAAGAGACGTTAAAAATAGAGACTATAAATGATAGCTTATCCTACCAAATTTTAAGGTTTGTAACTAGAGGGTTGGTCCAACAGTAAAACAAAGAGGAAGATGCATTTAAATGTGGCTGACTCCCAAGACAACCTCAAGAAAGTCTGGTATGAAAACCGTCATGTTCTTGCAGCCTGTTTGTTTCCTTTGTTCAGTGTCTAGAATAAGTTGTCACTTGGGGACGTGCCAAAGTTTGATTCCGTTGAATATTTTCATTTTGGAGGAAGAAACCAAAATTACATTAGTCAAATTGACAGATGCTGAAAAACTGGAAACAATTACAAAATACTTTATAGGACAGGATTAGACTCTAATAAAACCTTGATAATCTGCAGGAATGGGTTGACCTCAATAAAACACTTTGGTAGTTAAAGAAAATAAAATTATACAGTATATAAAGGATACTGAGTATGCAGAAATTGTTATCAGATACTTTAGATAACCACTCTATACAGATACTTCTGTTTATACCATCAAAAGAATTAAGAGATCTCAAGAAAGCTCAGGGTACCTAAATTCTCTAGCAACATATAGTAAAAATGCTCCTAATCCCGAACGGTTTACAATATAGAAAACACAGGCAAACAAAAGTCATAGAAAAAAAACCATCATTTGATCTGTTTTTCTCAAGTCTACAAAAGAAGAGTGTGCCAGAATTGTGATTTCTTTTCACATCTTTTAGTATGGGCAAGTAGTTCTTGTCTTTTAGAGTGTATCTAGAGTTCCGCAGATGTCTGAATTTTGGTATGCAGTTTCTTTCAACTTTAGCTTGCATTTTGGTATTGTTTTTCTGGTTTTTGATGCATGTAATAAAAATAGTATCACTTATACAGTTGGTGCCTCAGACACATCTTGGTGCCTGGTTCATTTTGTGTTTAAACACCCAGAGAAACTCATGTCTGGAAGTACCTGCAGGTAGTTGAGGCAAAGTCTGTTATGTAAGCATGTACCTGATCTAGCACAATATGCCAGGATCTGTTCTTGACATCTCAAATAATGAACATTTTTTTACTTAAATCGTATATTAAGACTAGTGTGTTATCACTAGCAATAAGTTGTGAAATCTTTTCAATATTTTTAAAAATAATTTGAGGTTAAAGCACATCCTCAGATCATTGAAAATTTTCTCATGATAGCAGACTGCTGATAGAGTCTGTGCTACTTTCACTTGATAAAATTATGCCCTGCATCTACAGGAGTGCCATTT
The DNA here is from genome assembly GCF_036013445.1 of Caloenas nicobarica. NCBI lineage: Eukaryota > Metazoa > Chordata > Aves > Columbiformes > Columbidae > Caloenas > Caloenas nicobarica. The sequence continues at coordinate 44,601,596 of NC_088245.1, forward strand.
CATTTTCAGAAGCTCTATCAAACCTAGTGATAAATTGACTTTACTGTAATGAAAGTTAGTGACTATAGGTAATATCTAATATATTTATAACTTACATTTGACATTTAGGTGCACATGTTTTGAAATAGATCCTTATGTTTTATACTGGATCTGTGACGACTGTCCTCTCTGTCGTTCCACACTGAAGATGTAATTTGCAGTGAAGTTGGTGGTGTTTGAGGCTGAATCTGAGAATTAAAATGCTTCTATGAGCCTCAAGAGATATAAGTTTCAGTTTCAGTACATTACCAAGGCTATTTAAGCCAACAGGATCTTAAGCACATCTTTAGAGTATTGCACTGACATTCTGAGAAGACTATTGTATTTAAAGAGTTGGAATGGGTCCATCATGTATTAGTTTTGTGTTACATTATTCCATTACAGGTGTATTTGATTATTTCCTATTCAGGTGTTTATGAATATTTTCAGTGAAGTGCATGATTGAAAATTCCTGGGAAGCATAATAGACAGTGAATTAGAAATGACGAGGAGTAATGTCAGTGAAGAATCACACAATTGACAGATATCAGATTAATCAAATACATTAAGGCTTAATTTAAACAGATCTAGCATTACCCTTCCCCAAAACATCTTCCATGAATGTGGTTTACCTTCTAAAGTGATTTTGTGGCAGTTGCGGTTAAAGTAAAACAAAGCTCTCCTTCTTTGTCAGGCTTGAAATGAAACAAAACTCAGAAGACAGTTTGAAATTACCATTAATTTCTTATTTATAAATAGATCAACTATTCAAATAAGAATACTTCTTAATAAGAGTTGAGTAGTTCCTAGAAGGATAATAAATATCATTAATGTTTGTCTTCTAGTTTCTGTTATTAATATAATATCATACCAGTTTTTATTATAAAATTATTCTGTATTTATCTTGATCTTTTGCCCTGCAATCACATTTTTAGTGACAGTGTTTTCAACAGAACTTCAATTTTAGTTAGTTTTAAAGACAAAAATGTAAGACTGTCCATTAGTTTATGAGCACAGAATTAGAAACGTATCAGTTGACTGGCAATTGCAGAATTCAAGATAAACCAAGAAAGCAAGAATTTAATTCATTCTGAACAAATTTCGTATTTCTGTAGGCATCCAAAGTTATGTAATTAAGTATATGCATGAGCATCTGGAAAATGGAAGTTTCTATCAAAATTCATTTATCATGGGGAGAAACAAAATAGCAGGAAGGGAGTAAAGGTGGAAAGGATAAAAGTACTGAAATGTCATCTTTAAAACTGTAGATGCTCTTCAGGAAGAAGTGTACAGTGTGAGATAGTAAAAGCAGGGATGGTGTGTTCAGTGAGAGTGAAAGAGTGTGTATGTGTGTGGCTAAGTGAATATCTTACTTGGCAGTGGTTTACCCTGTCTTTTGCAAATCATTTTAATTTAGAAATATAACATTTTCTCAAGACTATTGAATTTAGAACAGAATAGTAGGGGCAGCTGGCTTCAGGATAATTGGTAAATTTGAAGTCTGACAGACCAGGCTGACAGCAATGAGAATATCTGTTGCTTTAACCCTTTAATCCCATAAGACAATTGTCTCAGTCCTTAGTTCATACAGCTCCTGTACCTTTTCATAGCTTTCTCTCATATGCTCTCAGAGCATAATCTTACTCTTCTCTGAATCTTCTTTCCTTCTGAGAGATGCCTACTACTCTTTTCCCAGATAAAATCTACAAGACTAAATGAAGTTCAGCTCCATTTGCTTTTTCTACTCATTTGGTAAACAATCACCCTAATGCTGAAGTATTCTGGATCTTTTGATTGTTGTCCTTTTCTGAGCTGGCTCTGAGACACATGCATCCCTTTCTGCAAGGAGGGCCAGCAGAAGTAGAACATGGAATTAGTTGTTATTTGGGCCTGGGAGGATTTTAGATCATATGGAGTGTAGGATAATATTTATTTTATCCTTTCTGATGTGTAGTAACCTATCAGTCTCAAATCCAAGAAACAAGTCAATCATGAAAGTATGGCACATTTCAGGAATAACTTCTGACAGCTACTACACACAAAATTGAGATGTTCTAATTTTCCTTTGGTGTGGCTCCATAAGTATTTTTTAAAAGATATTTTACCACAAACTGTGTATTTATTATTTTTGTTTGACTGATTTTAATCAAACTAGCTGTCATTAAAAACACCAGCCATTTGCAGTATCTTCTGCAGGATATTAGCCTACATTCAGAGATTAGATGTAGGCTTTCTCTTAGAGACTAGACTTTACTGAGATAAAATCCTTGCTCTTCTTTATGCTTGGAATGTTCTGTTGCAAAGCCAGTGTCAACTGCTCTATTATTCTTATTATTGTTTCTGTATTTTATTTAGAATTACCCAAAGAGGAAATACAGACCCATTCACTAGTTAAGAGACTGGACACTAGGATATTTGTTTCCCAGGCAAATACTCTAATCTCCCTTTCTAAGGATCTGCCACCATCACTGAGCACCTTGAAAGGAAAGAAGTCAGCTTTTCTCAGTTCTCTGGGAAGAAGAGATGACTGCTTATATTCATGAAAGGCCCTCTGAACTATGAGTCTTAAATGGAGGACATTTTTATTTAGTCTTGGAATGCCTCATCCTTGAAACAAGAGGGGTTTTCAGAGACATGCATGTCTTCAGTGTTTCCTCTTGACTAGTTTTAAGGGACTGCACACTGAGTATTCTCATTTTAGATTATTCTCTGCTAAAGTGTTAGCTAAGCTGCATGATTCTGGCAATATAATGTATGTGTGGGTAACACAGGTATTTAACTCAGGGTTCATCCTGGGAAGACAGGTATCTAAAATCTCTGTTACCTATTTCATATGCGCTGTGTTTTTTCATAATTCTAGTCCTTAGGAAATACAAAACCCAAAATTTAAAATGAATGAAAAAAAAATTCAGGTCATGGGAACCTGAACACAAAGCACAGAACATATAAGCCTTTTGGCTTCAGCCAGATGGTATTTGTTTACAATTTGGTATGCCCTTCTTTTTAGAAGAAGTCTGGGAAAATATAAGGGCTTTGCAATAGTGAATTGGAAGACAATATCTAGGCTTCAGTCTATCAATAAGAGAGTAAGATCAAGATTTGAAAGACAATCATTATAATACTGGACTACTATTGAACCATCTATAGAATAAAGCATGTAAAATTATTATTACTTTCTTAAATCATCTTCAGTTTTTTAATTTCTTCAGCTCCATCAGTGTATCTGTTTTCTTCAGGAGGACATGTCCAAGGACATGAAGGACAAGAGGGTGAATGAAGAAATTACCATGGATTTACCAAGACTAAATTGTACTTGTCTAACCTGACTGCCGTCTGTGATGACAACATGAGACAACAGTGTGCCCTCAGAGCAGAGGAGCCCAACTGTATGCATGGCGAGCACATTGAGGGAAGTATATATTCATCTCTGTTCAGAGAGGTGTACAGTTTTGGACTCTACAACAGAAGACACAGACAAACTGGAGCAAATTCAGCAGAGAGAGACACTAAGATGGTTAGGAGGCTGGAGCACTGACATACAATAAGTTGAAAGAGCTGTTTTTTCAGTCTGAAGAAAAGAAAACTAAACAGGATCTCATTAAGGTGTCATCAACTACTCAGGCTCTTCTCAGGTCTTCACAGCAAAGGGAGGAGAGGGACAGATACAAACTGCAACAAGGAAAATTATGATTAGATATTAGGGATGAAAATCACAGTGAGGGTAATCAAGCACTGGAAAAGACTGGCAAGAGAGGTGGTGAAATCTCCATGATTGAAAATATTTAAAACTTAAATGGACAGTTTCCCGAGCAAACTCATCTAGCCTCAAAATTAGCTCTAACTTTGAAGTTTTCCCATCTCCGAGGAACTGGTTGAAACAGATGATTCCAAAGGTCCATTTCGTGTAATCTATGAGTCTTCACAGCTACATTGTGTGCATCTTATTTCCAAAATGTGCTTTCTGACTGTGACCATTCTGTTGTTTCTCTATCTGTCCTACCTACAGCTGCCAGGTTCTTTTGATGCTCATGCTTGGTCATAGGATTGATCATGATCAGTCATGTCCATTGCTTGCTACTGTTACTCAGGTTCTTAAGCAGTGAGACTCTTGGACAAGAGTGCTGTTCTCCTTCACTAGCTTTTTGATAGTCTTTTTTTCTCAGCCACTACTTTAAGGTGCTTTTGTTTAGGAACTTTCCTCATCTGTTACTTTCTTAATTAAGAGCTGATAGAGATGATTGCCTGTTCCCTTTGTTTTCTGCTGCAAAGTCTGTCATTGTTAAAGGTGCCATTGTAACAAATAATTTCATAGTAGAGCATTTCTGGTACCTGGAAGTTCCTTCAGCCTCTGAAAATTAGAGAATTATCTTTTAGTGGGGCTGAGCTTCTGTTTTCCCAGTCAGCCCATTACCTACGTTGTCACAGACAGTCTGAAGAGATGGAATTGTTCAAATTGGCTTGCTATCTGACTACAAATATTTAGATTTTCAGGAGAAAACAAACAAGCATTTTTTCAGGCTTGCTTGGATATTGCCATATATTGTGGTCAATTGACCAACTTTTGACCGCTCTCATAATTCTTATGCCAGTGATTAATGGAATGACTTTATGGCAGTACTGAATGCAGTTCAATGTATCTCCCACATTTCTCTCTATGACAGCCGAAAGTAGTCTATATTTTATTAATGTATCATGTGTCCTAGCTCCAAGTTTCGTAGAAAGTGTACATAGGATTGGACATGTGGTGCACTTGCCTAGTGCTAGAAGGGAAAAAAGCCTCCATCATTATAATATGAGAGTTAATCTTGATGTAATCTGCTTACTGGTGTCTAGTGTTATTTTCCAGATGTTCAGTATAGTTGAAGATAAGGATTAGAATTCTCTGGATTTGAAGAACAAAGATTACATATGCATTTTCTGTTATGTATACTTTAATACATGACATCAAGAGGAGGACATCTTAGTAACAAACAAACAAAAAAACCAAAAATCACCACCACCACAAAATCAAACAACTAAAACCAAACCCAATAATAATGATAAAAACACCAAAACAACCAAACAACAAAAACCAAACTACATCTTCATGTATAATTCATTTAAAGAATCACAGAACAGTTGATATTGGAAGGCACCTCTGGAAATCATTTGCAGAGGTCAGCTCAAACAGGTTGCCCAGGACCATGTCCAGTGAGATTTTGAGTCTCTGCACGGACGGAGACTCTACAACCTCTTGGGGCATGTCACTCTAGTGTTCAACCACCCCTACAGTAAAAAAAAGTGGTTTTTTATTTTCAGATGGAATTTCACGTATTGAAGTTTGTGCCTATTGCCTCTTGTCATGTCACTGGGCGCCATTGAGGAGAGTCTGGCTTTGTCTTCTTTACACTCTCCCATCAGATACTTATTGATAAGATCCTCCCCAAGCCTTCTCCAGCCTAAAGAATCCCAGCACTCTCAGCCTCTGCTTTTATGAAAGATACTCCAGTCCCTTAGCTTTGGAAGTCAAACAAGTTATTTCTTTCTTTCTGAGAAGTAACTATGCTGATGGTTTGGACTTAAATTTGTAAAATCTTTTTATTTTATTTTATCCTCAAAATATAGCTTTATTTAAATAAACTTTATCCCTTCACATAAAAAGAGTTGTTGGAAAAAGCGTCATTATTTTATCTGTGTATTACAGAACTATAACTTACCCTCATTTTGTTTTCATCTCAACTGCAAGAAAAAAGAAATAACAATAGAAACAATAAAAATAGAACCACAACAGCACTGATACATGGGGAATTACTGTTTTGTGTTGCCTGAATTATTGACAAAGTGCCTTTTGCTCATTCAACTTCAAAATATTTTATGCATAATTATGTTTGATAGGATAGTACCAAATGTTGTAGTAAAAAACCCCTTATATTGCTGTCTTTACAATGCTGAAATATTGATGATGGTATGGTATGGTGTGGTGTGGTGTGGTGTAGTGTAGTATAGTATAGTATAGTATAGTATAGTATAGTATAGTATAGTATAGTATAGTACAGTAACTATGTTGACTTTTGTAGATCTTATTCATGTCTTAGGTTGACTTCAGTATAGTAAGACTTTAAATGGCACCTTTTAAGGATAAAATCCACATATTGTCTTTTGGATAATCTGAAAGTTTTTCCTCAGGTATGTTACAAATATGAGTTCTGTTTGATGTAGCTCAATGTCTAAATATGTAAATGATTTCCAAAGAAAGGAGATGGCTTTGGGAAGAAGTGAATAATTATACTATAGGCATATACTTCTTATTTACAAAACCTTCCTCAATATGTAGCATTTAGAAGATTATTTTAGCCCATGATTGTAGATATCTGTCTTTGCTTATAACAATAATTATATCATTATTATCTAAAATTATTTCAATTTAAAATAAAGTTACATTATACAGTGTACCAAGAGATAGGTAGTTTCTAACTGTAGATTTTATGGATATAGATGATTATTCTTTTATATTTCATTCAAAATCCATGAGTTGGAGCCTAAGTTTAGAACTGTATACTTCTTTTAATTCACAGTGAACCACTTCACTAGGAAGTATAAACAAAGATTAAGAAATTACTATGACTTTTATACTATAACTAACTTTAGTTATTATTATTTTTCTTCTTGTGGTTGAACAGTACTCTGTGTAATTGAGTAGGACAAATGTAATATTCTTCTTTTCTTTTCTTTTCTTTTCTTTTCTTTTCTTTTCTTTTCTTTTCTTTTCTTTTCTTTTCTTTTCTTTTCTTTTCTTTTCTTTTCTTTTCTTTTCTTTTCTTTTCTTTCCTTTTCTTTCCTTTTCTTTTCTTTTCTTTCCTTTTCTTTCCTTTTCTTTCCTTTTCTTTCCTTTTCTTTCCTTTTCTTTCCTTTTCTTTCCTTTTCTTTCCTTTTCTTTCCTTTTCTTTCCTTTTTCCTTTCCTTTCCTTTCCTTTCCTTTCCTTTCCTTTCCTTTCCTTTCCTTTCCTTTCCTTTCCTTTCCTTTCCTTTCCTTTCCTTTCCTTTCCTTTCCCATCTTTTGTATCATTATTCTTGTCTTATTAGCATCCTTTTTCTTTCTCCTTCTCCTTACACAGACAACACCTACTCCCATCTATGGGGGCCTGACTTCTATTCCATTGCCTCATCCCTTAAGCACTTGGAAATATTATTCTTCCTAAATTTTTCTCCATGCTTGACTTCTGCACACGTAAGACCATGTAGCTGAAATCCAAACTCTTTGACCAGCAGTGTCTGTAATCATTATATCCACCGTATACAAGTGTAAAGAAGATGGTACAGCCACCTAACAAGTCTTTGTGTTCTTTTAATGCTTGTAAGTATAGGAGTGAACTAGTAAGAGCTCAGTTCAAACAGTTTGAATTTCTGATTTATTTCTTCCTTTTTCTTGTGTTGTATTTAGTTTATTTCTAATACACAGTATTAATTGCATTTAGGTTTTTATAGGTGTTTTAATTTGGACCATTATGTCCAAATGGCTTTCAGTCCTGAGAAGTGAGAAATGTAAAAGCCTCAGCCTTTTCTCTCTACAAGATCTCTTTCATTGGAAGCAAGTATTGACACCACTTTTGTGAACTCTTCACAGCCTGGGAAGAGAATTCAGGAGTCTTTAGGAACATATTTCCGATGTGTGTGGTGGTCAGGACAGTGGTTACCATTTTCTTTCAGCTTTGGGTGAAAATGGTAGAAATCAGTTCAATTTCATTGCATACAAAACCAATAGTAAACCAGCTAAAAATTATATTCCTCATGATTTCTAAAAATGGGGAAGCTTCCAACAGCTCTTCAAATTTCTGTCAGGTTGTGCTGGTGTCGTTTAATGGCCTTTCCTGTCAGAATTAACAAACATTATAAACTTGATTCTTGGTTGCCTGTGGCCCTGAATAGCACTTCAAGACTATTTAGACCATAATTTTACCTGTAAGATTCACGTTTTCCGTAATGGTAGCATGTCCCATTCAGCGGCTCTAAAGGAATGCTCTTTTATTCCAAATTCCCACCCATGTCTCTTTCCTTCCCTGGAGGTACCACTAAGCCTTGCAGCAAAGACTCTGGTATTCGTAGTAGACTCATGTTTATACAAAAATCCTGCTTAATGTATATGCAAAATATTTATTTGCCAAATCAAAAGACACAGAAGCTTGCACATGGCACTGCTACAATGTGATACATTAACAAGGAGAAATAAAATTCTTCTTCCTGTGTTGGGAGCTGGTTAATCTTTCAGATCAGTACATCCACTGTAAAATTTTCCTTATGAATTCCTAGAAGCCCTGAATACTCTATTAGACAATTTGACCTGTTTTAGGCTTGTGAACTGTGAGTGATTGATTTAGGACAACATCCTAAAGTTTAATCTTATGACCTAAGCCTTCCAGAAGCTGATCTTTTTCTCTCAGAGATCAATAGAAAGTGTCTTCTGCCCTGCTTCAACTGTAGTCAGGCCTTGGAATCTCTATTATTGATTCTTTCTCTGATTTAATTCTCTGATGTATACTTTCATTTCAGTTTCTTCCAGGGATTCTCAGAGACAGTGTGACAGGCTGGCAGTATGGAAGTGCCTACTTCCAGGACCTCCTTCATCATGAGTGTGGATATCCAACTCTCACTTTCATCCTTGACCTGTTCTCACAAGACACAGACTTGTTCTTCCTTCTGGAGAGACCATCTAATTAATTACAGCAAATACTGTCTCTGATAAGTAGGCCAAATTTCCAGTGTTTAACTAGGTCCCTCTCACCTAAGAAGGTTTTTGCCTCCTTGATTTGTGATGACTGGGAAACTGGAAATGAGAAATCTCCCAGTTTAGTAAAGGTTTTTGCTGTCCTTAAGTTCGACTAATTTCCTGCTGGTGGGAGTAAATATTTTTTTCACCCAGTAACTTCTGGATTCCTCCCATACGATTTGGCTGGGAGTTTTTTCCAAGAGCTCTTCTTCCTCTATGGAACCTAAATTCAGGTATTTTTCATGTGAGAATTTTTTAGGTCTATGCCTACCTCGTCTTTCCTGAACCATTTTCTAAAGACTGCTTGTTTTGTTTGTTTGGTTGGTTGGTTTTTTTTTTAAGAAGTAGAGGAGATTCATTCTGCTATAGCCATTAACAGTCTTTTCCTGGAATAAAGTCACTCTGAGTCCATTGTAGATTCCTTTCTTAGCTTGATACCAGAATGAGAATGCTGGACTACCTTGCAGGTAAGCTGTGCAATTATGGATGAACTGCTAGGAATTTCCATCAATATGAGTGTGCATATGAAGAAGGAGAAAAGAAGTGAAGAAGTTGACATACCAGCAACAGTATATTGTTTGGGATATTCACATATATAACTTTCCTTCCCCTTACCCTCTATCCTGGAGCCAGGCAAAGGGCTAAGAAAGGAATGAGCTACCAGGCACAGCTGAAGAGTTAATATGGGCCTTAGGGCCTGATAGACAGTCTGGATGCAGCTATCCTGTTTGGAAGCTTTAATTTCCGTAGGTATGGAGCATTCTGTTCCAGTAAGGCCTTGATGCCAGAGAATATTTCCAAACATGTTTAATTTACTATTGCTGATGCAGCTTGAGTTCCTAGATGGTTCAGACAGGAGTTGACAAAGGAACTGACAAGGCATTCAGGGTGTGGCAGAATGGAGAGTATTAGCCTGCATACAACCCATTACATAACTTCTCAGAACTAAGCAGAGCCAGATAGTTTTAAAGATCCACACCATACTTCGATCTCAACAGTGTATAAAATTCTAGATGCCAGATTGCCCACTGCCACTTTGTAAATCAAAATGTTCAATGAGGACTAAACCAGTAGTATGTCTATTACATGGAGGACAAGTACATAGAACTCCACTGCCTAAACCTGATTGTCTGGAAAATTTGTTATGGATTTTAGATCATTCAGAGTGACTGGGGGATATATGAAAGCCTACCAGAAGAACAGTTCCTGTTTGCAAACTTAAAGAGACAATCCAGTATCAGTTTACCTTTAAGTGAAGTGTTTTGCAACTATGGTGGCTACAAAACTGAAGTTATAAAATTCATCTTGCCATTTAAAGAAGCCTTCAAAGCCATTCTGGATTGATTTCATGCTTTGGATTTGTTACTGATTTTTTCTTTCCTGTGTGGTAGAACTAAATGATCAACTAGGTTAAAATTTGTATTTCACTGTAATGAGAATCTATTCTTTCATTGGCTATTGAATTGTTAAAGTTTTCTGGTTTACAAGGTTGGAGGTTTTGTTTCTGTTTTTGTTTGCTGTAGATTTGGTATAGTTTAAAAATTTCTACATCTATAAACTGCATCCAGGTATTCTGTTTCTCTGCCCAAGGAGAAATTAACCTTTCACCTTTGTTTGATTACTCTTTTATTGGAAATGTTTACAGGTTATCTGTGCATTCAAACTGCTCTGAAGTGGCATGATCAAAATCTGTATGAAATTATTTTGATCATAGCTGGCAATTCTTTAGGCTAATAATGTACCCAAATTAATTCAGTGCCTGAATTTTCAATGTTAAAGAAGTAGTGCTGTGGTACAATATCTTTTCAAGTCATGAGTGCATTGTCAATGCAGGTATTTCCTATAAGTCTGGGATGAGATCTTATGCCTTTTAAGATGCCTAGTTCTTTCAGGTCACTTTGCACTCTTCATTTGGCTTCCTGAAAATCCAGAAGAGATGGATATTCTAGTGAACAGGTGTTTTTTAAACATTTACCTTTTACTACAAACCCCTTGTGCTGAGAAAGAAATATTCCTGGAATTGCACTAATTTAAGCTATGTCAGACACATCTATATGAGGTTTTTTTCCTGTGTAGTGGGACCAAGGGAGACCAGCCATGAACCAGCAACTAGGCAGGCCTTAAGTGAGCAGGGCAATTTAAGGAATTAATCTCTTTTTCTATAGCTCTTGCTGGGTGCTGGGTATCCAGCTGCTCAGGAAAGCTGACCTAAACAAAGTTTTGGTTCAATTTAATATTTTCCTGGGGGAAGCTTCAGCCACTTCTTAAATTTAATTCCACTAGAAAGATATATATATATTTTTTTTTTCTGATATGATTCCAAGTATTACAGGTATTTTTTTAGTCAGGCTTCAACACTTGGAGGAAAACAACTCTCTTCTTACTACTTGAAATCAGATTGTGCACCCTCTGGTGAAATAATTATTTCTTCATTTAACAGAATAATTACACTGTCAAGACTGAATTAACAATCAAATCTACTTGTTGACAGTGCCCTTAAAATACATATATAAAAATATCTTTCTTTCCGAGATTAAAGATAATCGAAACTTGAAGTCAATTCAGTACAAGGTAAATTCAACAATGGCATATTTTTCAGGGGAGTTTGGGTCTGGATTCGTTTGACAGTTACTATTAAGTAGCTTCCGGAGAACCTAGCCCATATGTATGTCACAGGCCTTCTTTCTCTAAAAATCGACACCTTTCTAGAGAATTCACAACAAGGATCGCTTCCTGTCTGCAAATGATCAAAGTTTAATGACCTTTAATGAAAAACAACAAAATAACTATGATTTACACATAAAATAAAGGAAAACAAGATGGAATCTACCATCTCACAAGTGCATTTCCTAACCTTTTTGGGTACCACTTCCTCTTTTGCTCTTGTAGGCCAGTCTAACCTTACATGTTATGTTTAGTTTAATACTTAAGATATTTAGTGAGGGTTTGTTCTTTCATCACTGTATTATATAAAGAGCTAGAAATACTATTTACATTAAACACAGCTGAATAAATAGTAGTCATTGTTTCATGAGCCCTGAATGTACCATGGTGCTAATTGTAGATTATAGGGAGAATTGGAATGAATAATTTTGCATGGCGTCTTATTGTGGAACTGGGATCTCTTCTCCAATGTTTCTCTAAATCTATGGTACTGGGAGGAATATTTGCATGCAAATTTGGGTTCTCCAGATATCTCTTACCAAAGAGGCAGTTCAGAAAAAATATTAAATTATTCCTGTAATGGCTGAGGCTTATAATATATTTTACACGAAGGTATCTGACAAAACAGATTTTGTGGAATATCCTATCAGTTCTATTTTAAGGAGCAGAAAGATGACAAGATTATTCAGTTAACATTCTTAAAATATTTTCCCCAAATTTAGCATTTTTATTTTGAGATTGCTGAAAAGTTCATGATCCATGTGGCTGCAACTGAACAGAGCATTTGCAATACTTAGAGTAGATGGCTGCTCCATTTTCTAGAAAACATGAGCCAGTAGAACTATTTGAGGTAAAAAGAATTTTAGTTTCATTCTTAGTATTTCATTGTTTTTGTAGAATTAAGAAACATAGTGTTCACTTCAGATACATCTAAAAATAAGTGGGGCTTTTTGTTCTTTTTAAGCTGTTTGAAGCTCTACATCAGCCAGTTCTTTCTTCATAGTAGAAGCTTCTGTGTCATTTAAACTTCTTAGTCTTGGATTTCATTTCTACATTTGATAAGGCTTTTAAATAGAATAGAAACAATAGCTCTTAATGGATTTGAATAGGGAATACTAACATAAATAGACTGCAGATTTAGTGAATATTTTTACTATAATTACATTTTGCCTTCTAAGCTATGTGTTATAAACGATTTTGTTCCATAAAAGGCATCATGTTGGATGAATTTATTTTTTCTGAGTGATCCAAGTGATTACTAGTACATCTTACCAAATATTTTGTTGGTGCTGTGATGGATATGGCCTTTGTAATTATTTCAGTAAGATTGTCAATGAAATTTTAAGTGGTGATATTCTTGTTACATACCCAAAAGCTTTGGAAGACCTTTGTAATATGAAAAGTTGTGAAACTTTAGCCTCTCTGGTTAAAGTATGTTATTTGTCTTTGTGAAAGTAATTTTGTGATGATAAAGTAATTCCAGTCATGATCATAGTAATGCTTTGGATGCTTCTGAGGTAATTCTGACCTCTGTTGGCAAAGCACAGCAAATGAAATGCACGCTCAGGAGCACACTTCTGTTTTCTTATTATTTCTTTCAGATATGGCGTGTTGCTGAGTGGAGAAATTAAGGCATTAATTCAATGTTTTTATTGTTGGAAAGTTTCTTTTGTCCTACCATTTTGATTGAGTATAGGATAGAGGATTTATGCTCAAACTGTCCTTAGTTAATAACATTTCCTTGTTTAGTAATTTTTGTAGCAGAGACCACAGTTTCATCCAATATCTTTCTTATCCAAATTTGCTATACTATGCCAATGACATTTAAACATGTCACATTACAATAGCTCTATGTGTTAAAGATTTGATGTTGCAAATATTCCATTTTAGGTTATGCAGCATGTCTGATATAGCCACCATTCCATAATACAATGCTTAAGGCTCTGAGAAAATGTGATCAGTGAATTGTTTTTGCTCAGTTGTACTCATTGCAATAGCTAATTTCATACTAATCAACTTTCTTATTTAACATGTTAATCTAGTTAAAAGAAGTAAAGAAATATTGAATTGATGTAATCGGAACAGGTGCTTTTTTATGTGCAGTAACTATCATTTCTATCATATATTTGTCATATCTATATTAGTCTTTCAAATGTCTTTCCTAGGTTGTGTTTTCATTAGCAAAGTTATTATAATGCTGATGGAAAAAATGAGTGTTAGCACTTTGATGTAGCTGCGTAACATGCACCTCTATTTTGAAACTGTGTTACTCCAGAGAAGAGACTCAAGTTGTTTAATATTTTATGTTCTGGATAAGAAGGGGTTTTAGTACTATTTTGAATTCATTTTAATTAAGATTCCTTTCAATTATCTTATATCTTGCAAAAACATACTTTTGCAGGCTCTGAACTTCTCTGCTGTGCTCATTGTCTGCTTAGGAGTATGGAGTCTGAGCAATTGAGGAAGTATTATACCAGAAATCACAAATGTTGTCTCTATGTTATATGTATGTTACAGGTCATTGATAGACTTTCAGGATTCATATTTTGGAAGTCAGTTGCTGGAGCTGCACTATTTCACTGTTCTGAATTTAGTTTAAGTTTATAGTAGTGGTCCAAAAGGGTTGGGCATTGTCGCTGCTGTTATAAGATGATATGAAGGCTTTGGACTGAAAAGATGGGAAATCATGGGGGCAGCTGATGTAATACCATGTGGATGTAAACACAAGATGTGAGACTCTTATGTCTGTTACATTCTCATATCAAACCAGCTAGTAATTGATTTCATTGATGCAGGGATTAAGACTCTACTGTAGTTTGATTTCTTAATCTCCTTTGCAAATCTCAACATAAACTGAGAACAAGGTGTTGAATGGCCTTAAAAAATCAAGAGGAAATGGAATCACATTTTTTTTCTAATGTCTATTTTGCTAATGTCTGATAGAATTACTCCAGATTTGAGGAAACCCAGATTAGGAAGGACAAGGTATTAAAGCCTGCTGAATTGCAGACTCTATAGATAGCAAGTTCTGTTCTGTGTGTCCTAGAGCTGTAACAGAGAGTCTCATCTTAGGTTGGTTTCTAGGATGAACAATCTTTAATTCCAAAATGAGGTCATAGTTCTAACAGCATTCACATTTCAAAAATATATATTGTTACTCATCCTAGTGCTTTTTCCAGTGCCAGAGCTTCAAGAATTTTTATTCCACTTAAACAAGTGTCAGTAAATGTTCCAGGATGCATAATTAATCTTTCAGAGGTTTAAAAATCTCATTTTATAATACATATTGACTTTGCCTGTCCGTGATAAGAATATGTTTAAAATTGCAAACACGGTGAGTTTATGATGGATGGGAATACTATGTTAGATGTACAAAAATGTATTCTGGAAAAAACCTCTGTAACTTCTCTCACTAAAGATTCGAGGTCATTTGAATTATGAAAAAGAATGGCTGAAGGAATATCTCTCCTAACAAATTATGTCATCAGATCTGTATTCTTGAGAGAAAGAGAAATGGGACTTTGCCTCAGTTTGTTTCTGATATGAGAAATATTAGAGTGTTTTGGGGGATTTTGATCTCATCTAACTTTTACAAAACAAGAAGTCAGATTGGCCTGAAAATGTGTTCTGCTCTTCCAAAGGAAATACTGATTATATATACTATAGTTCAGTATTCATAGGTACATTCACGTAAGTGTATCTTACAATCATGAGATGTGCAAGGGTTTTCAAAACCCTTCAGAAGATCCACTTCGGTTGCTGTGCTTACAGAAAAATAATTGTTTATATAGTTTCACTAAATAGCAGTTGTCTGAGAAGACTTGAAACAACACAGCATTTGTTTATAAGGGGAGTTCAATATATGTATATACATATGTATATATGTATTTTATATATATACTGAAAAATATATAGTCGAGTATGTCTGATTGTTTTGGTAGTCTATGGCTTAATGTTACCTAACACAGTGGAGCCCTGGTTGATCTTAATCAATCTATAAATCTCATACAAAGCCTCTAGGTCTGATTCATAACAAATGTATAGAACCCACCTACCTCATATATGTAGGGAGCCCAAACTCATGATACATAGGGTATGGAGTTGTCCTCTGTAGGAACAGTTAATCTGATGCACTGATCTTCAGCATTAGCCCTATGTCATCCCTGCAGATTGCTCAGATCACATAAGATCATACCTGGAGATATCCTTGACAACAGTTTTAAAACATGGTTCACATTGCTTAAACATGAATGATTTTACTTATTAAAGATACTGCCTGCTGAACTGGTTTTGAACTGAGTATTCTCATAATTTAGTCAGTAGCTGTTCTCACAGTGTTCTTGTGCAGGATGATGCCAAACGAGAGTTAAATTTATTTCCTGTCAGGACGACTGGATTTTCAAGGACAGAACTCTGGAGTGGGTCCAAGGATCTGTCTGACTCATCATTGACAAGCTGGAGTTACTAAGGTTCGCTATGAGCTAAGCGAAAGCCCCGTTTATCCCCATAGACAACTGGAATACAGAGGCACCCTGCTGTCATAATTGATGAAAACTTTCTCTCTTTTAGCCACTCCAGGCAAATTGGTCTTGACTGTATGGATAAGGCAAAGCTAACCAGTATTAGTCAAGGAACATATTGCTCTCTGAATACAGCCTCAGTATTATGCAGTATACCCAGCCAGTGTACTTCCAGATGAGTCGTCTGTAAAGAATGATGAAGCCAAGCTGGTTAGATAAAGATCAAATGCAAAGTGAACATATATAAGACAATCTTTTAATAAAGCATGATTAATTTATTGCCTATTCCTTTGTGTGACATCATCAGGAATTCAAAGTATTTCTCCTTTCCGTTTTTTACATATTACCTGATTTTTATAACATTTAAACTGATATAACTGTCAACTCTATCGGAATAAAATGATATACCTTCAAATGAAATTTATTCCAACTTCAAGTAAACTGAGTTCTAGTTCAGTTAAATTAGTTCATGTGACTTTTGTTCAAGTTTAGATTATTGAGTTTTTATGATGCAAAGTATTTAACTGGAGAGACTGAGTGCTCTTCAACACATTTTTCTAGGTAGATTCTTTCCCAAACTAAACGTATCTAAATTTGCCTGTGCTTACACATGCACAGACTGTCTAATCTGAAGACTCCTAGAACACACCTCCCAGTGCTGTATGTCTGCCATACAAGATCACTTATTTCTTTAGTATTTTTTGATACAGATGTTTGAAGTTGGCTAAAAAAACAAAATACTTTTTCTCTCTGAAAGTTAGAGAAGGGTTTCTTCCTCCCAGCTGTTGTAGAAGCCTCCACGATACATATAACACTTTTTGAATGTTAACTGGGAAGAAAAATGTGAAGACAAATTAGAAAAAGGACAGTCATTCACTTCCCATCTAGCCTATCTAAGGCATGAGCATCAATAGCTACCTAATAATGCTCAACTTCACAGAGCATTCCTGCTATAACTATTGTGATTGAATTCAGAATTTGATTTTGCTTTTGATAACCTGTTTAAGGATTGATAATGTGCAGTGGGAACAGGATTTCCCACTATTAAAACTGACCTGGCAAGATGAGATTCTCTGCTTCTCTAGTCCTGAAGAGCCAGAGGGTCTCTAGGAAGAACTTCCAGAAATACTGAAGACCTGGGAAATAAGGTGGTGAGAAAAGGGGGAGGGGTGAGGACTAGGCAAATGATACATCTCTCTCAGCCCTCAACAGGGTTCAGACCCAAACTATGAAGGCATGAACACCATGTTCTGTCCATCTCCTCTGGAGGAACTGACTCCATCCAGACAGTGTCATCCTCTTCCTTGCCGCTTCATTTCAGAGAAGAAATAAATTCCAAAGTGTCAGTTTTCAGATAAGGTTTAAGTGAAACCAATGGGCAGACAGACACTGATGTCATTAGGCAGCTTTCTATGGCTTTTAGAGACTCTTACCATGTTTTTACCAAAATATTTTCTTTTTCCCTTGGCAAAACTACCAAATAAAGACCATAAATATTAGTGCATGGATAATGAAATAACAATGAAATAATAATATAATAGTAATGAAATAATGAAATAATATAATGAGAGTATATGTACAGAAGGGAAATACAATGGAAACAGATTTAAAGTTGTAATGGCTGTTCTGTGCATGTATGCATAGTTCTTGTACTGTTGATAGAGAGCGTGCCTGTGTGATGAAGATTAGCTGAATTAACTTCTGATTTCCTTGCTTTTGTGTTCATATGTGTGTAACAGCAGCCACTTCACAATTTTTTTTTTGCATATAGCAAAAACCATAGCAAAATAACAAATCAGCTAACCATCTTTTTCTTTAGTCTGTCATTTTCATATTGCTTGAAATGCTATTCTATATATGTAATTATCTTCAGCTCATAAAAAAGAAAAAATGTTAATTTTCTTACCAAGTAAAGAGTATTTCCAATTAATATATGACATGAATTCATAAGGTCAATATACTTTGTCCACAATGAGAGCAAACTGTAATAAGAAGGTCTTTCTGCTTTTGGCAATGAAGTAGCATAACAGACTTCAGTTTCTTTGTGTTTCATTTTGGCAAATTATAATGGAAGAAACTAATTGATGATCATATTTTAATTCAGAATTTTAATTCATCATTGACTGAAAATCGATCCTTTGAACAAAATGTAGGTTCAAGTACTTTCTTAAAGTTCATTAAGTGATATAAACATTTTCCTAATTTACTGATGCACATAGTAAAAAAAAAATCCCGACTTACTAATACATGTAAAATTAAGAAGCCTGATTATTGACTGCATCAAAGAATTAGGAGAAACATGTTTTTGAGAACATTCAGTATTAATGGTAATCTAAAGAGATGCTAATCTTCTCTTAAAAATCTTCTTTCCTAGAGGTTGAATGGTAATTTGTCTTGTTCTGAGTTCTCCTTAGTATTGCTTTCACAGTAGCTATTAAAGTGTTTTAATATACAGGTAAATCAGTATGGTTGATAATTGCTCATATATTGTATGTGTTTATGATGCCAAGGAAGGGCTCTCTAGGCTTTTTCTCTTTTTCCATCCTCCTTTTCTATGAAATCAGATGCTTTTTTACAGAGCTAATGCACCACTATACTTTTGCTTTGCTATATTCTAATTGCAAGAGAAGAGCTTTAGATGAACTGTTCACCACAGCTGGGAGTTTTAGGGTGTGAGAATGTCTATTTGCAGGCTGTCCAATTTGAATTTGTTTGTCAGTTATTAAAGCATAAATATCCAATGTATGTACTGAATCTACATTCATTTTGTAGGAAATAATGTTGCAGTATTGTAGCAATGCAAAACCTTCTAGCACTGGCCCAAGGGAAAAGAAATGCCTGAAGCTGAGTCCTACTCATGTCCCCTGTGTTCTTTAGTTTGATAATCGAGTTCTGATTTTGCATGTGACTTTCTATACTGTTTGGGACCTGATAGTGATAAGTCTGTCCATCCTATTTCATCTCCCTGAGTCATCAGGATTTAATATTATATTTCTCCTTTGTCTCTCAACATGAGTGTCCTGAGAAGCTTCACATAGGTGCATTTATATACTCATTAATAAAGTTTCAGTTTTCAAAAAAAAAAAAAAATTTCAATATAGTTTCCATTGAAAAATATTTCCTAAGACCAGAGTCAGGAAGTACAATGCATTAAAGAGTGCCTGGATTAGAGGAGAAAATTACGGGAGAAAAAGAACTAGTTTTTTTGTGGTTGCTGGTTTTTTGTTTTGCTTTGGTTTTGTTTGTGTTTTATTTATGTATTTATTCTTCTGTGTGTGTGTTTTATTAAAGGCCTAATGCATAATGAATAATCTATGAACTCATAGATCCTTTGCACTTTCAAAAAACAACCAACAGGCAAACTCTAACAACTGTAAAGCAAAGCGAGAAAGCAAGGAAGCTAGTAAAACCAAGTAAATTAATATTCTGGTTGCTTATGTATTTATTTTAATATTTAAAATATGACTTTCTATACCACTTTTAATTTTCTGCTTCATTCTGCTATAAGCTGGTATAAATGAAAGGAAGAAAGTAGAATCTAGTAAATAGGAAAATAACTAATAAAGTATTATGCAAAAGTATAAAAAGAGGTTATAGAGTATTGATAGATAAGGATTTCTTTCCTTCTAATAGATAAGGACAGCCTGTCTTTGCCATATAAATAACAGCTGCCTATTATGGAAGAGATATCATTCATGAAGTTTAAATAATTAATTTTAATGGGACAGATTAGAGTAACCTTCATAGTTGGAAGTTGCCTTCTCTAGACAAGAACATCTGTAGACTTCTGAGCAGATTGAAAAAAAATAACTTCATTTTTTGCTTCTTTGCACCCAATAAAATATTTCAGTCGTGTTCTTCCAAAAAATTAAATTGCAAGGAGAGGTGAGGTACCCAGCACTATGCAGAATTACACTCACTGCAGAACAGAATGTGTCACACAAATACTTCTGTATGCTTGTAGTATTCCTTATGGGAAAAAACCTAATTAATCATCCAAACATACAGAATGAAAAACAGTCTGGTCTCCAACACCAGTATTCCATTGGTAATAACATACAGACTACCATGTAGTAAAGAATTCATAAAAAGCATATGTTAAGCATAACATGTCATTTTATTGATGTAGATCATGAAAAATATCAGTATGAAAACCACTTTTTACCTATTAGCTTCAGATTATTTTCTTTCAACAGCAACATTTGATTCTAAGGCATGAAGTGAAGGGAAAATATTGTTTGCCAGTGACTGTTTAACACTGTATTAGAAGCTGAAGAAAACAGACTGTAATTCATGACTCATATCTTGTGTCCTTGAAGTTGTAATACTAATGCTTGAAAACTGTGTTACAGAATAAAAAGTTGCTTCCACAAAGGATATAGTCAGCTTCAAATGTAGTCAGTTAGAAAAAAACCTGCTGGTAGTCAGTATGCTTCTGGTATCCAATTTCCATGGTTTGGGAGGATTTTTTTTTTTGTTTATTCTTTTGATAGATTAGCAGTCACATTTTTCTGCTTTGAAACAAAAGATCTCCTTTACGGTTTTGTGAACAGTCCATAACAGATTGTGAAACTGGTTACATGGGACAGTGACTGTAAAATAAGTTCTGTAAGATACAGAAAGATGACAAAACCCAGAAACATTGTTTATTAAACTTTTGTTTTACATATATCTAATTTATTTAAAAATATAATTGGTTAAAATGGAAGCTGAAATATCAGGCCAAGTAAAAAAAAATACTGTCCCTTTAAAGGATATTATTTGTTCTCACCAATTTTATGTATCTATGCATCTACACCAGCTGACCTAAAGTCAGTGGACATATACATGTGAAAAAAACTAGTGCAAAATCAGATTCTAACCTCATTGTAATTACCAGAGTAATACTGGGAGAACAGATCTAGTTGAAATGACAGAGTAGTTATTAGTCTTTGACACTGCCCTACATAAAGTTCATGACTGCTCTGAAGATGAATGTGAAGGATTATTTTTATAAATAAATTATATTGATATCAGCATGACATTTGCTATTCTAAGTTCTTCTCAAGGTAATTTGTCTCTTAAAGTTTAATCACACTTGTTGCAGTGATCTTTAGATTATTTAAACATAAAATTTCTGACATTTCTGTACGTGCAAAGCCAAAAAAAAAAATTTACAATTGTGCTTTGTTTGCAGCATCTGGCGAGGACCAAATATTAACTGCACAGACAGTTCAGGTTATACTG
Organism: Caloenas nicobarica; assembly: GCF_036013445.1. NCBI lineage: Eukaryota > Metazoa > Chordata > Aves > Columbiformes > Columbidae > Caloenas > Caloenas nicobarica. The sequence continues at coordinate 44,622,767 of NC_088245.1, forward strand.
CTTTACATCATGCAGCTTTAAACGGACACAAGTAAGTGACTTATGTTTAGTTTTTATGGTATTTAACTGTGTAAAATAAATATGTAGCATAGCAGAGATTTTCACAGAAAGCTGGCAAACCCTGACTTAATAAAATAATCTTATTTCCTGTGGGATATATTAATATAAGAATTTTTGACACTGTAATTGATATCAGTATGCAGTAGTGACAAATGGGAAATGCAGTTTGAAAGCTATGGATTCTGTACTATTTCTTCTGAATTCTTTCTCTATTTTGAGTAAATTTATTATTGTTACTGCTAGTGCTCTAGCAGTGCTTTTTAACTGTAGGGAAATTGCAACAGAAAGTTTTGTGGTATCCTTGTGTGTGTCTGTACACATGTACAGAACATTGAATGTTTAAAGAAGCAATATAGTGAAACAAAAGAACAGTATAGATTAATCATTATCAAAGTAGAAGTAGCATGATAAGAATATATGCTAGCTATTCACATGAAAGCAGAAAAAAATGGCTATTACCTGGTATGGGATGTTGCAGCTTTTTCCTCCCAGCTGTCCATCCAAGTTACTACATGCATGTCTCACTCAAGAAGCTTGCGAAAGCCTGCCAGATCCTCACTAAGGGGTCCTGCACTGGCAGACCAGTGCAGGTGAACTTTTAAGGCATTGAAGTGTCAGTAAAAACAGTGGCAACTTGCTACACATTTTTTTATTTCACCTTGTAATTTGTTCTGTGCTACCACTATTCTAACATGATGCCCGTTGCTACCTCCATCGTGTTATGCTGCCAACTGCATGTTGTTATTAAGGCAGAACAAGAAAAAAATATTTTAATGAGGTCTATAAAATTCTAGTGGGATGGACCCCACTGTAACCGAGGTAAGAGCTACCCCGCTTAACGCAGTCCACCTCTCCTGTTTGTAAACTGACAGTGTTAACACTGTCTGGATTTTCACTAAAGAAAATTTTGATATAAGGCTTAGTGTTATTCCCCTGTGGGAGATAAGGAACTGATCAAAACCCGACTGAAACTAAGAGTGATTTGCTCCAATTTTAATGTGATTTTGTACTGTTCATAAGATAACGTATGAATCCATAATAATCGTATGTTTAGTTTACTTGGTTTGCAATTTTTGCATTCTTCCTTGGAAAAATCAAAACATTATGTTGTGTCTTTAATTGTATTCTAGAAATCTGCATATTTTCTTTAGACCAGGTTAATCTTTTAGTGAATACAGGATATTCTGTTTCTGAATAAATAAATGAAGGTAAACCACATATTGTCCATTTTCCCAAATTTCAGTTTTGTAGCAAGATTCAGAATTATCTGTTAATATATTTTACCTCCATGGAATTAGGTCTAAGCCCTTAATATAGTCTATTAAACTCAACCTTTTTTGAAAAGGTAGAATATCACGTTTCTCCTGTTGATACTTTATGTGCCATTGCACATTTTTGATTGACAGAAGCCCAAGACTTAACTTGCGAAGACTGCTGGTTTTAAATAGAAAAAAAATGGTTTTAATATGTTTAATAGTGACTATAAACCAATAGTTACCCAGCAAAGTAAAAATATTGCTGTATAAACACTGAGTCTGTCAGGGATTTCAAGTGAATCCTAGCAATATGGACTATAAAATCCCCAAATATACAAAAGCCAAATACTCTGTTCAGACACAGTGTTAGCCTGACTTCTGCTGAAGTCAGAGAGACGTTCAAGATGTGGACTTACAAACAGCAGCAGATATAACTGCATCTGTTGAAAATGTCATAATGGCCACTGGCTACTATAAACCCTTACCCTCACAGCAGGGTAAGTAGCAGTTACTAACACTACATTTACAGCTTGTTATATGAAAGTAAACTGAAATAGATGAAGAGGTATTTCCTGGTAAATGATGATGGCTCAGGACGTGCTCTCCAAGCCAATGGTAGCACAGTCAGCAAGAGAATCGGACAGACACCTGGTGGTTGTAATTTTGTTAGTCACCACAAATAACAAATACATAGCTTTACACTCTGTTTCATTTTTGAAACTTGATATTCAAAAACATTATTGGGCACAATCTTTGACACAAGAACCTTCATATTTAGGAGAATTTCTTGTCCTTTGAAAACTTTTGGAGTTTTAATGTTTCACGCTTTACATTAGGATGAACTTGAGATATTTCAAAGTTTTTCAGGAAAAGTGAGAACACAAGACTTAATGACCCAATCAGTAATTTTTGGCTAGGATACTTGTTGGACACCAGTGTTCAAGTCCCTGCTTGATCATCGTATGTGATGAATTCCCTCCTCCTTGGTTATTCTGGGATAGTTCTGTTTCCTTTGAAACTATTCTTTATGTAAGTAATTAAATCATATCTGGGGCAGGGACTTCAATCCCAGTCTCCCTAAGTAATTTTACTTAGCCCAGTAGCGTTACTGGGCTAAGGACTCTGGGTCTTCTCTCTGAAATTTATTTCTGCAAAATGAAAAAGTTCTGACAGAGCACTAAAAAAGACTCACCCTAGAGAAGTGTGATGGGTCAGGCCATTCTTGAAGGATGAAGGAGACCCAGGTTCTATTTTGTAGCTTGAATCTTGTAAGAGACTTTTCTTAATAGTTGCTGTATATCGTTATGGAGGATTTCAGTTGTGGAGGGTTTTTTGCTGGTTTTTTTTCCACTTAGTTAAATTTATGTTTCATTTTATTTGTGTCCCTTTCAAACTACTCTGAATCTCTAGCCTTCATTACACCATCTACTGCAAGACCAACTATTATGACATGGGAAGTCTCGCAAACCTTATTTGTACTTAAAAGTTTCTCTCGGGAGTCACTTTTCTGGAACTTTTTGTGTAGAAAAAGTCTTCCTGTAGTGGAGCTGTTTGTTATTGGTTGTTTTCATGTTATTTGACCTTGTCAGGAGCAAGTAAAGTCCAGCTTAAAGTCTCCCTCAAAGCTTAGAAATGATGACTCCAGTATCTCTGTGATTTCTTTTGAAGACATTTGGGAGTTTCTTTTGACCTGGATATATTCTTTCTTACTTGCCACATTTTTCTCTCAATATGCAATTAAATAAGTTTCCATCAAGTCTGGTAGAAAAATTGCCTTGGGATTTACCTTCTGTCCTGATTTCTAGTCAAGGGCTTAGTTTTCAGTCATAACATGGGCTGCATTGAGCTCCCTCCCCTCCCTCATCTTTTGAGCAAAATCAGTAACAGCCAGTCTTTCCATATTCAGCATGTAGAACTGCCCACACTGGATCATATGTGCTATTAACTTAATAACTAATGAGGCCTGACTCTGTCAAACTGTGAGAAGACAAGTGGAGAGATAAGACAAAATTTATTTACTTTCTGACATACTTGATAACCAATGATCATACCATGCAGTTTATTTTTAAATTTAACTTTTGAAGTTAAGTACAAGAGCCTGCTTAAAATCAGGGATGCAATATACCAGCTTATACTAATCTTTAATTTAATGTATGATAAGCCACACTGAAAATACTGAAAGGAATATAATAAGAATTAAAATAATGAAAGTCACTTTTTTCCTCACTGCTCTCAGGAATATGGATGTGGGAATGCAGCTATTCCATAGAAGATAGTATATATCTAACTAGATCATCATTAAATTGTTTCCCCCTTCCTTGGGATAATGCCTTAAAGAAGAAGAAAATCCATTACTTTTAAGCCTTACTGCAAGACCATGTCCATAAAACTACCCTCTTGTCTTCGTGCTTCCAGAACTCAGGAGTGATGGGGACAGTGCTTGCAAGGTTTGTCTTGAGGAACATGCATGTGGCCTGGACTGGTACATTCTAGAAACAATTCAGCGGCCAGGGGATGCAGTTGAAAGAAAGATTCAGAGAACTGATGATAATATTGTTAATGGGTATTCATAAGAAGCAAGAATCATTACAATTAATAACATTTTTGCTACATTTCACTATCTCATTCTTAGAAATGATTGGTTTTCATTTTTTAGGTTTTTCACTTGAAATACAGGTGAGTTTTTTTCTGATATTCAGGGTAAAAAAATTGCTAATATGTATGTTCATGTAAAAACTTATAAGCTTCCTGTCAATTTTTAGATTTACTTCCTGTTTTCCAGGGATATAGTTCTCAAATTACTTCAGTATGAAGCATCAACTAATGTAGCAGATAACAAAGGTTATTTTCCTATTCACTTGGCTGCTTGGAGAGGAGATGTAGACATTGTGAAGATCCTCATCCGTCATGGGCCATCACACTCCAGAGTGAATGAACAGGTGAAGTGGTAAAAAGTATTTGTGTACATCATCAGAAAAGACCAGAACATATTCTTTAGGTCTGGCAAGTTTATAGCCAAATTAAACAAACAAACCAAAAAACTATTTTCCATTGTTTCAGTAATGTCTTCTGCAAGACTGATAAAATCTTTCAATATAAGCATATCAGATATCTTTCTTCTACATGGACACTGACCTGAAGGATATTAGGTTTTAAAAGTATGAAAAAAACCCTTCTGCTTTTTCCTGAAAAATCATATGAAGACACACTTTAACTATGGATCTTGTATATATTGATGTAAATGTGCATAAACTCTGTGTCTTTTTTACTTTATTAGATATTAAATTGCAGAAAAACTTGGAGATAGAATTAATATTCTGAGTATATTTTGAGTGTACTGTAAATGAACTGATATGCAGAGATAAATGACAAACCAGATGGACTGGATGTATGCATGTGCAGCAGAAAGGATGCATAAATAATAGGAAGACATGATGGGAGTATTACAGTGGATAAGGGCAGGATAAGTATGTTGCATTCTGTTGTTAAACATATGGCACACCTTCTGTTTTCATTTGTATATTCTTATAGGGTCCCTTCGTAGGGTTAGTATTTAGAAATAGAAAGAGGGCAATTAAAATCTGACACCATCTACAGTCAGCTGAACTGCTTGAGAACTGGAAGTAGGCTGTGAGATATGTGTAGTAGCCATAAGCTATTGAATTTGCCAGGGTAATCAGTAAGTTATTGGAATGTAAAATGGTAGTCAGCTCCAGATTCAGATATAAATTTTAATGTCTACATGCACCATTTTATTCCACAGAGGTCTAGTCACTGTTATCACAGGAGCCAAAAGGCTTATTCAGGAGTCTGAAAGTAAGGCAGGATTCATTCACCCAAACACACATCTGTGCGGGCCTGAATGTATGACAGAGAACGCTCAGAATTTCTATGTCCTTGTGAAGTGGCTGATGGACTCCAGGTAGGGTACCCTACAGCACCTCAAATGGCAAAGTACAACCTAACAAATGAAATGCATTCTGAGTGTCTACATTAGTGTATCCAGAAGGCAAATTGTGAGAAAAGAAGAAATATTTGGCCTAAATTGCAAACACTTAACTAGTGTGAGATGGCATTCCTTCAATAATCTATTTGATATTTGAGGTTATACATTTAGCCATTGGAATCCGTACAATAACTTTGATATGAACATCAAGTATTAGTGCAGAAAATATAGGAAAATAAAGTAATAAAACACATCCATGTGACAGTCTTCTGGGAAATCGCCTAATACCCTGGCTCATCTAAGAAAAAAATACAAAACCCAAACCTTGTCATTCTGTAGTCTGAGTTGCAGATTAGGACTTTGTCTGAGTTTCTCATTCTCATCAGCTGTTGCAGGTAGGATGAAACCAGTTGAACTGAAGGATTACCTTTCGTCAAGGAGAAGGTTTTTTTCAGTGTTATTTCTGCAACAAAATAGAAAAGCAACTTTCTGATTGCATGTTAACCATTTGCTTTTGAAAAGATTCCTTATAATCTGCTGACAGAAAACTGGAAGCTATGCAGGAGAGGGATAGTGGAAAAGATATTTCAGTAAGATCAGAAAGAAATGTTAATTCAAACCTACTTTTTCCCAATCACACATATGCATCCAAACTTTTAGAATATTCTAGAGTTTAATTAGGTGTGCTGTCTGGTCTCTCCAGTTTAATCACTGGAGCAAATAAGCACAGATACATCTGATTCTGTACCACACTGACTCAAAAAAGTCTTGTCGTCGGAAGTCCTGCTGTTTATGCATTTTACCCAAAAACTTTATAATGGAAAATGTGTGAGCAATCCTCACAAGAAATGTTGGCCCTCAAGTCTCTTAAGCAAATCTTAGAGGTTAAACTCACTCATACTCAGTTCTTTTGACCTTGGATATCCTGTGGTATTTCACTCTAGACAATGGCCAGCTTTAATAGGAGGACCACTTTGCTGGCACTGACTATCCCCTGAAAATTAGCACTCTACATAGGAGAATATTGATCATGTCATAGAATGAGGGAAATGCCAAGTTGGTAAAAAGCCATCTCCACCCACATATCCTCGAATAACACCAGAGTGACATCTTCACCCTAATACTTATTGTACATTCTTATGAATCTGTAAGTTTCTGAGGCTTTTGCTTATTTGCTGATACACCCTATAAGGCAGGTGGCTCCTCATAGCTCTCATAGCTTCTTTTAGATCTGTGGAGCTGAAGCTAGGGCTTATGAGAAATCCTGGGCTATTTTTCTCCTTTCTTTTTTCCCCCTTTTTCACGGCAGCAAATAACATACTCAAGTCAGGCTTTTTTTCTTTTTTTTTTTTTTTTTTTCTTGTGAGGATCACATTAAGAATGTATGTGCTTTCAGTTGGAGAAAATATATGTTTTCATTATTTAAAAATTGCTGCAACTAATCTTCCATACATCTTTGCTTTTCATCTATTTTATTAAAATTCTGTGTAAAGCAAATGCTTCTAAAAACTTCAGTGAAAGTAATGAATACAACAAAAAAGTAAATGAGAAGCTCATGATGCATGAGTATATTTTACATGAATTTGTGGATTTAATATGGTATACTGTAAATTAGTTGATCTGCATTCAATACACTCTAATGCAGTTAACTAGCATCATAGGATCATATTCAGCCATACTCAGCACCTAAAGCTCTGAATGCCCCCTACTGTTCCTATTATATAAAATTGAAAAAAACAGTATAGAGGCAAACAGTTAAATGACAATTATTTTATGGCAGTGGTGGAATGTAGACTGGCAACTCTACACACAGAATGGTAACAGCATAACCATTATGTAAGAATAATTCTATTGCTATTTAATACAGGAGTCTAAGCTGACATGCATAATGTATATTTAAAATTACTAAATATAGTGAAATTAAAAATCATGTAAGTCTTTAAATTTCATTGATGGAGACTAAATTATAAATTGAATAAAAGATCAAGTAGGTAGCATGAGATCAAGATTTGTTAGTAAATTAATACCAAATATAATTAAAGGTGTACTGTTCACAGTCAAAGTACTTACATGCTTGTTTATGAAAAGACATCTCGGTAGTACAAACATTTATTATGGTAACTCTCATCATAAAATTACATAATTGATAAGAGATCCTAACGTATAAAAAAACCCCACGAAAAAACAACAAACAAACCAAACAGCCACATCTGGGTCAATACGTAGTGTTTGGTATTAGTGCAGGAAATCACATGCAAGAAAGGTAAATGACATCAGGAATAAATATCAAGTTCAAAATATATTTATATATATAGAATATGAACAGTTAAAAATTTAGAGGAAAAAATGTGAACACTTCTAAAATTTCTCGGTGATATTGTTCTCTGTGTTGTGATTCTGCCTGTTGTTTTTTACACATGTAGCATGTCTTTTTCCTTGCATTTATATATTTAATATACTGTAGAATTTGTCTATGCTTCAAATTATAATTGCCATAAAAAATGCCCACATTTCCTTAATGCCATTTGACACTTCTTCTGAAATGTGAAGGAAATGAGTTATGGATGAATTAATAATATGTAAATACCTAACAGCTAACACATTTACTGACTTCCCCAAATCATCAAAATGAAGCACAGACATTATATGCTTCTCTCAGTGACACCTCAAGGACTTCCAGAAATACAATTCAGTTCCAAAGTAGCCTGCAAAAGCAATAATTTTGATGCTCTGCATTTGATGTTCCCCCCCCTGCCCTTAAATCAGAGACCAGGTGGGTGAATTTCAGAATTTCCCTTGCAACTCTTATTACACTCTTTTTAGAAGAAAAAAATGTGCAGAAACAATATTTTTATTTGAGCCAATTGCAGAAATACATTTGAAGAAAACATTTATTCAAAGTAGTTAAGCAAATTATAGAAATACTTTTTTTTTTTTTCAACATAAGTATATTTGAATTTCAATGGGAAGGCAGTAGATTATATTTGGATTCACACTGGGTATTTTGCAGCAGAATTTTTTGCAATAACTTTTACAAAAATTGTCTTTTTGAAAAAAAATATTACTATCTAAACTCAAGTATTCTCTAAATTATGGGGCAAGGGCATCTTAATTTGTCATCATATTGTTCTTATATGGTAAAGATATTAATTAGAATATATTCATAGAATCATAGAATGGTTTGGGTCAGAAGGGACATTCAAACATTATCTAGTTCAACCCCCCTGCCATGAACAGGAACATCTTTCACTAGATCAGGTTGCTCAAAACCTCATCCAACCTGACTTTGAACACTTCCAGTGACAGGGCATCCATAACTTCTCTGGGCAACCTGTTCCAGAATCTCTCCACCCTCATCACAAAAAATATCTTCCTTATATCCCATCTAAATCTACCCTCTTTCAGTTTAAAACTCTTGCCCTTTTGTCCTGTCACTACATGCCTTGGGAAAAAGTCTCTCTCAGTCTTTCTCATAAGTCCCCTTTATATATTGAACGACTGCAATAAAGTCTTCCCAGAGCCTTCTCTTCCCCAGGTTGAACAATCCCAATCTTATGAGTCTTTCTTCATAGGAAGAAAGGTCTTTCACCATTTTTGTGGCCCTCTTCTGGACTTGCTCTAACTCTTTCTTGTGCTGAGGACCCCAGAACTGGATGCAGTGCTCTGGGCGAGAATCACCTCTACTGGATTCTTTTTATGCAGACCAGGATAGGACTGGCTTTCTGGGTTGCAAGTGCACATTTCCAGCTCGTGTCCAATTTTTCATCCACAGGTATCCCCAAGTTGTTCTGGATGACATCCCTTCCCTCCAGTGCATCAACTGTACCACGCAGCTTGGTGTCATCCACAAACTTACTGAGGGTGCACTCAGTCCCACTATCTATGTGATTCATGAAGATATTGAATAGGATTGGTCTCAGTACAGACCCTAGGAGGACACCACTTCTTACTGGAATGTTCATTAGGGTTTAGAATACAGAGGCTTAAACTGCACTGAAGATGAAAAAATTAGGAATGGAGTAAAGAACTTCAGTACCTCTGTATCAATTTGTTGTAGATTTAAAGAGAAACATAAATAAATATAGTAGTGCTACAGGCAGAAGAAAATGTCCAACTAAGCTATTTGCGTATTTCTCCTCTTACAACTGATATTTCTAGTTTAAGCAAAACACTTTTAATTGTATTACATTTTGGTGCAAATAATTGTAAGCTACTTGTATCTCTTAAAATAGTTTGACAAAGTGAAACTTCTGACTTGACCAATTACTTGATTTGCTTTTATTGACAATTGCCCATGCACTAAGCCTTTTGTGTTCAGGTTTGATGCTGCATATAGCCAAATTATCTGGTATTATTAAACACATAATTTCAACATTCATACTAAAATAGGTAATTTTTTATTCCCATTGGAGCCACATTCAGAATTCAATTCAGATTCCATTAAAAAGATTGTATCTCTCAAAGTGCCTTTTTGTCTTTACTTGGTCTCAACAATGTTGCTTGGAAACATTTGTGCAAATGCAATCACTTTTCAAAATTACAGTTAAACCCATTCTCATTTCTATATTAAAAATTGTTAGGGGTATGCATGTCAAAAAATGTTCCTAAACTTTTCACAGAGAGCCTTAGGCACTGGTGGAACATTATTTTGTGACAGGACAAGACCTCATGAAAGAAAAAATTCAATCAGGAATGGTAGGTCTTAAAAAAAAGCCATCAAACTTAGTGAAACATATCCAGTGATACAATATGGAGCTTCTTTCAAGTACTGAATAGGTATGAACTCTCAAATTTCTAAATTTTTGAATGTAAGCAAACTTGTGAATAATTTTTGGTCTGTGTACAATTACAGTTGTAGCTGAACGAAAAAGGAAAATATTTAGGCTTGTCTTAAATGCTTTGATTTTTAAATAAGTTTTGAAAATACATCTGGAAATATTAGGGATACCTAAATTCTAATGCTTGCTTTTGTGTTTAAGAAAGTACTTCATAAGGAGATTTACGGGCTTTTTATTTCTTTCATGACTTTCAAACTCGACACGTTTGTTGATTACATATGATAAGAAGAAGGATGTCATTAGTTATTTTTTCCACATAAGCTGCATGGATTTTAAGAGCTTTAAAATTTGCTTGACAAAAATACAGGACGACACAACTATGCAGTAAAAGTCCTAAATATACTCACTGTTTAATAGTGGCTTCACAAGGACCTATATAATATTCATGAGAGCCATTTGTTATCTTGATATCTCCTGTACCTTCACACTATCAGACTGTCAAGCTACAACAATTGTCTCTCTAACGTATTTGGTAATCCGTCCTCTAGTGAACAGACCTTAAGATGCGTTGTACATTTTGCAGTGGCATGCATTCTTAGTAGCTAAATTATGTAGTACAACTTGTAATACTGACCAGATGCAATGCTGTGAAAGCACAGTTCAGTTTGCAGCAGCAGAAGTCTGAGTTCTGGCTGTATGTTGAAGAACAGATTTGGAGAAAGGCTAGAAAATGTCAGGACCATGCCCATGAAGAGACCAATGTAACAAATAATGATGAAAGAAAATTACAAAAGGTTAAAAGCTGGATCATAAAATGCCTTCCTTATTTCTGAAAGAGGTCCACTGGGCCATAGGAATAACTGCTTAATTAAAATATTATTAATTATTAATATTACAGACTTCTGTTTCATAGTATTTTTGCATAATATTGGTCTACTCCTCTCTTTTTGTCTTACATTTTGTATGTCTTGCTTGGTTCTGATTTCTAGATCTTTCTTCACTCATTCAGTCTTAGGATCCATCTTGTAGTTTCTAATGTGTACTGAAGTATCTGAAATGTGTAAAAGAATTCTAGTCTTTTTCTTTAGCACTAAATGCATTATTTAGGTCTTGAATATAAAATTCGGAGATCTAATTACACAATGGTAATTTGCATGCAGATGTTTGTGTTTTCATAGCAGGTGAAACTGCTCACTGAAATGAATGTTAGTGCATAAACTTTGTCTGAAACAACTGTTTACATTTGGGTCTGCAAATGTAGGCAATAGTACTAAGTTATTAAATTCTTCAAGAATATTTTTTCAAGTCTTTCAAATAATTTTTCAAAATAATACGCTATTTTAGAGATATGAGGGCAAACACTACCTTAAATTCAATAGAGTTACACCTGGGTCAGCTTTGTCTGCACAAAAGCCAAGTCAGAAGTAACAGCATTTTTGGGAGCAAGGAAATCATGTAACTTCAACTCTTAAAATTTCATAATATGTTAGGTTTTTTAAATTATTGTTCTTATGGTATGTCTTCTACAAACAAATGCATTAAGGAGGAAGTTCTTAACTCTGACTGAGATGTCCATGTCCATCTTACCACGAGGGCTGAGAAGAGGAAGATAACGCTTCTTCCAGTCTAGGAAGGACACTGTTACAGGCTCCTCCATCTTAGGGGTCTCTCTGGGAATGCTGAACCAACTGTGTCTGTCTCGTAGGCATTCTCTCCTTTCCTAAATGTGAAAGCCGCAGACTCTGTCAAAACCTACTTAAAAACTCTATCCTCTTTCCTCAGTAAAACCTCTTGCTTCCAAGGTGATTTATTTTATGCAAGTAGTACTAAATGGTCAAAGCAGATAAATTTAGAGGACAGTTAAACAAGTTGTAATGCTCTCTTTGAAAGTTTAAACTCATTCTGTCTTTTATACCTGAATTGAGTTGTTTAATTTACATTTTAAATACGGAAGGATGTTGTATTATTAAGTTTTAATTAGGTAGTACCTCTCAGCTCTGATAACACGATATATACAATGCCTGTTCTGACTGCATATGTGTAGATAATTTAATTATCATGTTTTCCCGGGTTAGATTCTATTTTATTGCAGTGATACCTAGTTCTTTTTAATTCTGAATCAGTTTGATTTGTCATTAACTAAAATATAGCTTGAATTTGGCAAATGCAAAGAAACATACCATACAAAAATGTTCAACAATGTTCATTTAAAAATAATAACATCTTGTTCAGATTTACAGATGCTTTTATACACCATGTTCTTTTAAAATATACTTCTCTGTAAATATGCCCTTGAATGAAAATTCAACTGGATATTCTTTATTTAGGGACAGTGCCTGTATCTGTGGCTGAAACTTTGGCTAGTCACCACATTTTGAGAAAAAGTCTGTAACCACTATAATTTTTATGACTCTTTGAAAATTTAATCAGGATAGTTTAAAACTATGTTATCAGACTATTGGCACAAGATTCCAGATACTTTATATATTATCCAGTAATGCTTGAAAAAAGATCAAACATAAGCAGATATTGGATAGATAGATGTATCTGTTTGAGAATTGTATAGTAAATGTATATTTTGCTGTTTACCTCACGGAATGTGGATGTAGTCATACATGTGACTGTTTTGCGTAACTATTTCCATTGGATATGTAAATACAGTAACTGTAGGCACAAATTACGATAATTGGCCATTTTATGTACAACTATCTGATTTTCATACTTAATTGTGATAATTGTACACGAAATGAGGCTGCAACTGCCTGTTCATCTATGTAGTTCTGTCCATGAAATATTGAAAATCTAAAAATAAGTTCTCATAAACTATGCTCATGATTTGTGGGTATACCACTGTATGTAAAAAAAATAGCTTTGCCCAGTCCTGTGTAAAGGACACATTAGAAGTCACTAGAGCACAAAAAGCACATCACAGATAGTTGATAGATCATTGCGGCCGTGTAGCATTGTGATAGTATATACTTTAAACTGAATTTATGGTCTATGTACTATAATAAAGAAAGACCACGTGGCAGTCTGAATAATGCACAATGATTCAAATACATCAAGCCATGTCTGCGGATGGAAACTTCTCACTTTCTACCTGGCTCTTCTCCAGCTTCTGTCTTGCAGTTTAGCAGGAAACACATTCCAATCTATGTGATCTTGGGTGATGTTGCAGATACCTGAAGAGTTTATCTGCAACATTAATTTATCTGAATGTATTGATCTTCCTCTTATGTGTCCCAGGTTCATCTGAGTCATTTTAAATTACAAGATGAGATTAAAATGACAGCAATGTTGTTAAAACCACAAACCTGAGATTTAAGTTCTTGATTATAGAAGTAGAAATAACTGCTATCAAAAAGAAAAAAAAGTTTTCACCCTTTCCAACTTTCTAGGAATTACTGTGCAACATGGATTTTCTTACCCTAGCTAGCTTTTGAGTAAGAGGCCAAAGCCTCATTTCTCTGATTCTCTCATCCTTTCTGTCTTTCAAAAGACAATTTTTTTTCCTATTTTCAGTTGTCCATCCCCAGAACTTTATTCGGTTGTTTGCTTGAGAAATACAGCTTGTGGATTCAGATTTATCTCTTCTCCTTTTTTTAGAATTATAGTTCTACCCTTCTCTAGTATATTTCCTGAATTTACGTTATTTTTTTTATTTCTTTATATGATACATTAGCTTAGTGGGTTTCTACTACTACAGCATTTTCAGAACTGTCCCAAAATATTCTAAATCATACATCAAAAGAGGCATTCAATGTACATATTTTTAAAATTTATAGTGTGTGTCCTGTTTTAAGGCTTCATAGACACTAAATAAGATATATTCATGACATAGCTGTCATATAGAATTCAGAGAGCTCTATAAATTTTTTCTTTCCTCTCTGCCTGAAGTTTTGTCTGTTTGGGATTGCGAGTATACAGGCAGAATGGAAAGAAAACAAAGATACTGCTAATTCTCAACATTTATTTATTATTAAGATTATTAAATAGTGTTTGGGGAAAGACTTGGGGGACATTACTTTATGAAGCAAAAACTTACTCAATCCACAGCATACAAAATATTCATATGCCTTCAAATACACACATACATCTCCCTGGAGCCCTGAGAAGATGAGCTGCTTATATGATATCGTAAGTCTTTCCAATATGTGCAGTTGCTATTTCGCCTTCTTCCAAGCTTTGATTGTCATCTTGATAGTGACTTTTATAGGGATATATGAAACTAGCCTTGTGCCTGATACTTTTTCATTACACAGTTTTTCTCTGTAATTTCGCTACTCTAATAACAAACTGCTATGATTTAAAACCTGTTACACTGAGAAGAGGGACTTAAGGTAAGTGTCAGAGTATTTCTAAGAGAAGGACTCTGCTATGATTTCAGAACAGTTGAATCAAGGGTTACAGATTTCAGCATATCATGAGCAACAAGGTTTCTTGGGGCATGTTAAAGATGGATTGGGAACAATGTGGACACACAGGGACCTGATCTGCTTAAGAGCCACAAAGCTGAGGTATTAATGTATTATTAGTAAAATTTTAGTGGAGTCATTCTGAACCCTTTAACATACATTACCATACATTATATTGCAAACCATGCTGGTGTAGCGATGTAATGGAGGCAATATATAGAAGCTGAGCAGTTCTATTGTGTGATTAAACATTAATTTCTGAAGCTTTTGTTTTGTTTTAACAGAACAATGAAAATGAAACAGCACTGCATTGTGCGGCTCAATATGGTCATTCAGAAGTAGTTGCTGTTCTGTTAGAAGAGCTAACGGACCCTACAATAAGGAACAACAAACTAGAAACACCTCTGGATCTGGCAGCACTTTATGGACGTCTGCGTGTTGTAAAAATGATCATCAAGGCATATCCAAACCTGATGAACTGTAATACAAGAAAACACACTCCTTTGCATCTTGCTGCACGTAATGGCCACAAAGCTGTTGTACAGGTGCTTCTGGAGGCTGGAATGGATGTCAGCTGCCAAGTTAGTGTGTAATTTCTTTCTTCCCTTCTTCCTCCTTTCTTCCATTCTTGCCTTAGTTTCCTTACTTTCCTTTATAATTAGAATATGATTCAAATGAAATAACTTCTTACATTTTTTTCTCTTAAAATACACTTGCATTTACTTTGTTAGAAATCCTGCAAGGTGATACATAATACAGATTTATTTCTTATGACCAAAATAATGTGTTCAAAGGGATAACTCAAGAATGATAACCATCTTCAACAGAGTGTATATTTTAATGTTGTCTTGAAACAAGTAGATAACCAAATCATATCAACCATTCCTGTAAGTGTGTATATATATACATTTTTTTTTTTTACAACATCTGCTTTAACGATATTAAGCTGACTTGCTAAAGCTATGGCCCTTAATGGTGATAGCAATCTGAAACAATGTTTGACTGAGAACTCATTTTCCCAGGGTTATAGTATTTTAAACCCAAAGTTGCTAATTAATAATGTATAAATCTAAAAGAAAATTCTATAGCAGTACACTCTTGCAGCTACTGGCTCCAACCTGTCAATTGTTTGGTGCATCTAGTTCTATGCACAGTAAGTGATAATGGTATAAAAGGGGTAAAAGAAACATAGATGGGAACAGATAGAAGGTACAGCAGCAGCAGTAAATTTTGTGTCCAACTCTTTGTCATTGAAAGTGTCCAAGCTTTTGAACTACAGAGGACCTCATTCTGTTATGCATGAGGTCTTGCCCGAGTCTTATGATTTCTCTTGTTTAATTGATGGCACTCTATTTGAGCTTAAAGTGTATTTTATCTTCAGATTTAAAGAAGCCTTTTTGCTCTCTGGGCATATATAATATGCTTCAAATTAAGGTTGTTTCAGCTTTATATTTATTTTCAGAAAAACCAACCAACCAAACATAATTACATCTATTTTAGAGTCACACCCAGGCATTCTTTACCAATAGAAGATTTAATAAATCTTGTGAACTTTGCTTAAATGTTGACTAAGTTTTATAAATATTTTAAGCTTTAGGTGCATTTAATCAAACACCTTTGTACACATAATTCCCTTTTATATAGAAATATTGCACCTGGATTCCATGCACTTTTGTTATTTCTCGATTCTTCTATGTAAGTCATGTTTTTTCAACTTTTGAGGAAAAGAATGTGAAGTGGGAAGGAAAAGATAGATTAGAAAACAACACAAACCAAAACCAACCAAACAAAAAAACCCCATCAAAAACCCAAAACACAACACAAAGCAAAACAGAAAATATTAACATAAGACTAAAAATGGATATTCTCAAATGCATTCGAAATCAAAATATGGTAAAACTGTTCTACTACTTTTATTAGCTCTGGTATCTTTTGAGATAGCATTGTTACTATTTCAAACTATTTCAAACGGGAACACTTTTTTTCCTGGGGTTTGCCTGTTTGTGTATTTGCCTACCATTATGCTTCCAATTTGCTTTTGATTTTCTTTACTAGAAAGTGATACACTTGCAAAGGCTAATACAAGCAGATTTTTGTTTCAGCTGTCCTTTACTATTATTACATCTTCAGTAATTTAAAAAGTTTAATGCTAAAGGAACACATAATAGAACCCTTGAGTACATGTCTCTGAATGTATAATTTCTCTTCTATCGCTAGCAAATGAATGAGGAAAAAGTCAGAAAGAAACTGAACTGATGCCTGAATTGAAGCTTGAGAAATAGAATAACTGAAGTAAAATAGTCTCTGTCATGGCAACTTATAAACTGGTGGTTACATGAGAGCTGAATATTACACAATGCTTTTATGAAGTGTGTTCTTCCTCTTATGTAATCTAGATAGTTTTAGCACTACTTTGAATTCTCCTAAGCCATTTTTATCTATAGTTATACCAAAAGTTTTTGGTATAGTGGCTGCAAATTCTGTACAATCTTCTTTTAAGAAATGATAGATTATTTTAGTAATGCTGATTTGTTTGCCATCTACACTAAAATTCTAGGACTTTTTAAATTCTGCTTTGTTTTAAGTAATTTATATTCTTATTTGTCTTAGTTTTTCTAGGCATGGGTGATTCTAAAATTTTATTTTATTTTATTTTTTGCACTGGGTAGTCTTGTTTCTTCTGTTTGTCCTACTCGCCATAAGGAAATATCATTTATTTATTTTCTAACCGGTATACAGACTCTCCATCAATATGTTCCTCTTCATTCAGCATCGTAGCATATTGGCAAGTTGGCTCTGTACATATTGTTAACTTATTACTTCTATAACCTCTGAAAAATTCTTTGTTGATGATTACTGGCAGCTTATTAAACTGAGCAGAGCCTGTTTCTTAAAACTGAATTCAGCTGTTTTAATAGTAATTAAATTGTTCTGCATCACTGATTGGGAAAGAACAATATATAAAGTATAATTCCATGTGGTAAATAAGATTGTACACATTCATACACATTAAATAAATACAACTTATCAGCAGTAAAGAGCTCTCAGAATGTTGAGAGACAATTATAGAAGTAGCCTATCTGCTATCACTCCATAATTGTAAATATTTATTTGTTTAAATGGGAAGTTTACTTTAGCAATGTTATCTTTCTTTTCTGTACTCCCTGAGCACTTTTAATCATAACAAATATTTGGGCTAATAATAGACAGCATTTAATTTTTGATTGAATTAATCACACATTTAATTCATTTCCCAGGTCTATCCAATATCCTTCAATCTGAAATTATTTAGAAGTGGGCAAAACAAATCTGCTTCATCTCTTTATGCTTTGAAGTTTTCATTTAAATTGAAACCTATGAAAAATACACAGGTTTTGGGTGAGTGATAGATTTTGGGCCCTCAGTAAAATAAGATACTGCACAGTTCAGTGTGTTTTATGTAAACAGTAATTTTGTGATTGTAAAGACCTTAAAAACTTGGCCCCTTCTGCTTATCCAACTTTCATCTATCCCCATTTGCCTTCCCTGTCTGCTTCAGTAATGACGATGATTTCCATTGCTTATCACTGTAGTTCTTCTGCAAAGAGCTGCGCCCCTTCCTTTTTGCTGTCACTATGTATGGAGGATATTCCGTGAATCAATTTGCAAAGCTACCATTCCATCCTTCAGACTATGTGTGAAATCCATATCAAAACTGTAGTAAACTGCCTATGAGTAAGGACTAGACAAGTGACTTAATTACAAGCTCTTGTATATTTACATGGTTAAAAAAGTCTCAAATTAATAAAACCCTTGATGCTTTTATGTGAGCCTGCAAATTGTACGCTGAGTTGATTTATGTATCCTGGTGTTCCTAGTGACAATGTCCTTCTATCCTTGCTTGCTTTGTGTGTCCAGCTGTGACATTGTACCTGTATTTGGCTGTAAACTACTTGGGGCAGGGACTGTTCTATTATAAGCTTAGCACAATTCGTTATCTTTATTTGATATACAGAAAACTTATGCCAGGGAATCAATTTATAATGCACTGATGCAAACTCCAGCAGACTTTAGGTCACTGTTTTCATGAAAAAATACCAGCATTTTTAGCATTAAATACCACTGTGGAAGAATTTCCAAATATAATGGAAGAAAAATATGATCCAAGACAATGAAAGCTTCAGGAAGTAAAGCGATGAATATTGTCTATAAATCATAAGACTGCTTGCTGTAGCATAGACAGCAAGAGTATATTAGTGCATACATACATCATTATAACTGAAAAAGATCTGCCTAAAAATTCTAGCACATCTTAAATAATATATAGAAATTATTTGCAACTACATTTTTTAATCCTTCCAATTTGTGTAACATGCTCTATTGCACTGGGAAAAACAAAACAAAATAACAACAACAAAAACAAACAAACAAAATCACAAACAAAATCACAAACAAACAAAAAAATCCAACCAAACAACCAAAACAAAACCAAACCACAAAAAAACCCCAACAAAAACCCCAAACCAAACAACATTATTTCTATCTTCAAGTAGTAGTCCACATGTACCCTTACAAAGAGATTCATATCTGCTCAGCCAGTCCTCCGAGTTTCTCTTGGTCCTGAGGCTCAGCATTTTCCCTGTGTTAAAATGGAGTTTGGTAACTGAACTCTCCGGGAACAAGGACATTTCTGCCTTCTGGACAGTTTTTGGGTCGAGGGATCTGATTCACTCGTTAGTTATTCACTATTACCGTGAAATCCTCCCTAGAGCTTTTGAGATTTATGTCAGCATTCATCTTCGTGAAATCTCATGCAGGATTACACATCTGCATCTTACAAGTGTGCTTTCAATCTCTGTGTTCCCAGACTGATTTTCCTTCAGTTTCGTGGTAGTATTTCCTGTCTTGCTCAGAAAGTCACATATATAGAGGACAGATCATTCCACTATTTATGTGGTATGCCTTTCAAATTCCTCTTTCAGATAGACTGTTTGTAATAAATGTCTCATTTCTGGGATATGGCGTTCATTAGTATTGTCTGATAGCTTGGAGTTGAAAGCAAAGGCTGTCCCAGGATTGAGGCAGCGCAGAATGCCTGTAAAGCAGCATTTCAGGATCATGTTCAGGTATGGTGGAATATCACAGTGGCATAGACAAAGAAGTAAGGAAGTATGAAATGAAAAAACTAGCATTTGGCTTTGAATTTCACTCCCAACACTATGAGTTATGGATGTAGGTGGGTTAAGTTTCTGCAGTCCCTTTTTGCGCAGCAGAGCTTTGGTTCATTGTTACAGAACTATCTTCTGTCTCTCAAGCTGTCCCCAGATATATTTGTTTGGCTTAGATATCTACAGGAAATTTCCTGCTCTCCTGTTAATTTTCATTCCATTTCATTTGAGACGCTTTCATCAAGGAAAATATTACTTGCCTTTCCTCCAGTGGGGAATTTTGATCAATAGAAAGTACTGGTGCCAGTTCTCATGATTATTATACCAGGATCTTTTCCACCCCTTAACTGAGGAATCTGAGAATAGATCCTCTTCCTTGTCCTCAAAGCTATTGATTCAGCATGCCAGAACATTAATCTTGCCCAGTCTCAGATCATGCCACAGCAATGGATTTTAGATAGCTGTTGTCACTAAAGTATATCTTTTTTTTCCCATTAAAAAGGTTCCTTTTTAATATTAATACAGAATAATCTCTACAATTTCAGTAAAGGTGCACCTTGTTCCCATCTCTGCAGTTCGTCCTTAGTAGGACTAAAATTTTGTGCTCGGACCTTGTATAACCTTTGAATCTCTGTGGATTTTGTTGCTGGTCTATACATCCCTAATTATTATCCCTGGCAGAATCACAGAATGGTTGAGGTTGGAAGGGAACTCTGGAGGTCCAACCCGCCCTGTTCAAGCAGGGTCACCAAGAACAGGTTGCCCTTGACCATGTCAGGACAGCTTTTGAATTTCTGCAAGGACTGAGGTTCTACAACATTCCTGGGCAACCTGCACCAGGACTCAGTCACCTGCACAGCAAAAAAATACTTCCTTATGTTCAAACAGAACCTCCTGTGTTTCAAGTTTTCCCCATTACCACTTCTGTCACTGGACACTACCAAGCCTGGCTCAGTCTTCTTTACACCCTCCCTTCACATATTTGTACACATTGATGAGATCTCCTGTGAACCTTCTCTTGTCTGGGCTAAACAGTCCCAGCTCTCTCAGCCTTTCCTCAGAGGAGAGGTGCTTCAGTCTCCTAATCACCTTAGTAACTCTCTCCAGTGGCTCCGTATCTATCTTGTACCATGTAGCCCAGAACTGGACAGAGTACTCCAGGTGTGACCTCAACAGTGGTGAATAGAAAGGAAGGTCTCACATCCCCTGACCTGCTGGCAACACTCCTCCTAGTGCAGCCCAGGATACCATTAGCTTATTTGCTGCAAGGACACATGTTCATGTTCAAATACAACAGAATACGTTCAACTGTAGTGAATACATTCAAATATGAGAGAGACATTCTTCTTTTCTCAAAACAGTGAGTTATCAATTGTGATAGAGCCTCTGTTTTTGTGTTCTTCTCTGGCAGGCTACTGTGCCAAACTTCTCCCCATTGTGGCTTTTGGATTTCACCACCTGTCTTTCCAAAGTCAAATATTTTGGGAGCCAAAGCTATATTTCACATCCTTGATGACAGGGAACTCTATGTTAATAGTACCAGGTTCTCCCAATAGTCTTGACATTTATTCATGTCAGTAAGTGACCGATCCAGTGGAAATGCCATATCCACACAAATGCCAAAGAAGAAAATAGGCTGTGTCAAAGCTTCTTTCAAGATTGCTGATGTCAAGCTGTTTTCAATAATCAGACCTGTTGTTTTCGGTGACTTTTCTGAGAACTATTTTCATTCCTAGAAATTTCTGAGTTGCACCTTAAGCTCTGTGTGTACTTTGTGTTTGCACTATGTCATCGCAGAGTTATTCAGTGTTAAAGTCAATTGCAGTTGCTGGAAATCTCCTGTAGATAATATTGAGTAGAGGATTCTGAAACCATCTCTAAGTAAATCCGAACATTTAGACTTCTTGTTCAGAATAAGTCGGAGAATCTGGTTAGTTTCTGAAAACATAAAGGTTGGAAATTTTTTTGAGATATGTATTTCATATATATATTTCCTTACTGACTTCCTTCTCCTCTCCATTGTACTGTTAGTATGCCTGATGTGCTGGATTTAAATTACACTGGGCATGCTCTACTTTATACATGCATGTACTAAGTATGAAGAAAGATAAAAAGTGAGTTTTCCTATTAGGAACGTAACAAAGAGTTTTCAGGCTCAATTGGTAGGACATATGTACACATCCTGTGTGCTCACATCCCATCTCTGATTACTTCTAATTAGCATGTCATTGCATTGCTGTAACATTGGTGAATTCTGATACAACCAATAAATAATAATGAATCGCTATTTTATTTCAGACTTAATTTTTTTGGTGTGTCCTTAAAATCTTTCCACCATAGCAAGCATGACAATGGGGCATTTGGATAAAATACAGAAAAAACTCAAATTCAAGCAGTGAAACCTTTAATATTTGCCCACAAATAAAACCACTCAAAATCTAATTTAGTGTCAAAAAAAAGGAAATGAGACAGAGATTTAGTGAGATCTGGTAGTGCTCTAGCTAGTGCTAATGCTATTGTATGGAAAAGTATTCTGTTCAGATCTTTCAGTAAGAGTCAGCAGTATGAAATACTAAGAAATGTAGCTTTTAAGACAGGTAGGGTGTGGGTTTTTTCAGTGCTATAAATTTTATTTGAATCAAAGTCCATTCACAAATAATTCTGTCACAGAAATCTGCAAAATGAGGTTCACAGGCATCTAAAGTAGAATTTTAATGATCCAAACATAGGCATCTAATGCTGTTCGAGGTGCCTTGGGGTATCCAAGACACCTGTATAGGGCAGATATGATGCAGATCAGATGTGAGCATCAACTGGAACATCAGGTGGGATACCCTAGGGCATGTCTCACTGTGCAACTCAATTGACCTTCTAGGGTGTGATGTAGTTTCAGATTAAAACACCTAAGTGTAGATATCCACATGTAAACTGGCTGATTCTGCTGAACGACTATGTTCCACTGACGGTATTGACCAGATTTTCACTGCCTGTAATAGTAGTTTAGAAATTTTACAGAAACACAGGCTTGTTAATTGGGAGTTGTATTACATTCCTACTACATTTTCTTATATAGTTATTAATTTTTATAGTAGAACCAATGGCATTTATGTTCTTATCTTCAATAATAATAAAACAATATAGTAGTATTTGTTCTTGCCTATTCAATGTTTTTTATGTGTAAATAAAATAGAGAGGAAAAAGATATACTTCTTTTCTAAATATATTCTTTCTAAAGAATTTATCGGTATTTTAATTTGGATTTTAAATGTCACTTTTTTTTTTTTTTTTCTAGACAGAAAAAGGGAGTGCACTACATGAAGCAGCCCTGTTTGGAAAGGTGGAGGTAGTACGTGTTTTGCTTGAAACAGGTAAATCTAATTTACAGGAAACACTGAACAAATATCCTTAATATTCCTAATCTGGTGTATGCCTCCTGAAATTTTGGTTGTAAAAATTACTGTTATCTTTCTCAGCCTTTGCAAATCTAATCACATGTACCTCTCCTTAAATCAGTGTTCTTTTAGAATAAGAAATTACTATACACAGAGAACAACAGGAATGTTTTCACTAAGACTCTGAAATTCCATATATGACTCAGTGTATGCCACTGTATTCTGAGAATAAATGTATTCTAAGAACTAAATGGCTACATAAAATTTTGTTATTCACTCTGAAAGACAAGAATATTCTTTGACCTAGAGGCCTGAAGACTCACGTTCACATCCATTTCCTTCACATAGCTATTCCTAACAAACACACCATCCTGCTTGCTCCTTCATTTTTTGGATTAATTTTGAGTGCCTGTGAAGGAAGGGGAAGGCACTGACTCTCTGAGAATTGCATTTGTCCTGAAAGGACAGGGATATAGAGTCCCAGCAAACCCATCTACTACATAATAAGTTTCAGAACTGCTGCAGGTAAATTACTCGTCTAAACAGCCACCTTCTCAGATAAATGAGAAAACCAATGAAAATATCTAGAAATTACTTCTCTGAGATACGTGATCTTCCATTACACTGAGGGATCTCATTGATCTTTATTATCAGTGCTTGTGGGGTTATATATTGCAAAAAAAGGTATGTCCTACTCACAGGTCCTCATGCAAACCTCAGCTAGTGCATACCTGATCTGAGAACTGTTTTCAAAAAAAATGGTCCTTCCAAAATGCTTTCCTGTTTGGATGAATAGGAAGAAGGCAGCAAGCTATCTTCACCTGCCTTCAAAAATGCGAGACCTTTTTATATTAATTCACATAAAAGAGGAAGATCTAGTGACCGTCACACAAACATAGGAAGCCCTTAGACCACAGATAAAGAATATCTCTTATACATTAGTACACATTATAGCCTCTGCCAGAGTACAGTTGTACAAGGTAGTGGAGTAGAATCTTCACTGTGAACTGCTTTAACCCCAAATGCTCTGCACTTCTGCAACACTCCCCACTTTCTGCCCTTTTTATCAAACAATCCCATTTTCTCTAGTTCTGCTTCAGAAAAGACTCAGAAGATGTTATAGGTAGCTCCTGCAAAGGAAAGGTGTAAGTTGGTGTCTCTAGCCTCTGAAAATCAACCATCACGGTTAATTATCCCAGCAATATTTTGGCTTTATTTTCAGTGAGAAAACAAGTATATCTTTCTCACAAAACAAATTAGGAAACTCTCCATCAGGTCAGGAAATGACAAGAACTGCAGCCTTTTCTGGTGAGTAGAGAAATCCTTCCATGCTTCCAGAATGTCCTTATAAATCCTTCTTCCTCTGATTTCCACTATTCAGCACCCTGGGAAGAATACCATTTTGGTTGTTAGACTCTTTCATGCCGTTAATTTTTATGAAAGTACATCTAAACTAAAAATCAACTTCCATCTTCTACCATAAGGCAAACATTTCCAAAGTAACTCCTAGAAGACAAAGATGGAGAGTTGTGCAGGTACAACAGGTTCTCTGAGACCTATCCAGGATAAGCCTCAAGAGCATGAATTTCTAACATATCACCATGAAGTACAAAACTTCTAAGGTTAATGGCTTTTTCAATATTGCTGCCTAAACACATACTGATACTATGGACTAGAAAATGTCCAATGAATCAGAACAGTTTGGGGAGAATTAGAATCCCGGAATGTAGGACAAACATTCAGAGAAGTTCTTCATTTTATAAAATATTATTTCCAGGATGTCTGTTTCTTAGGAACAACCTGTTAAAATAATTCCAAATTTGGTTTAAGAAGCTTACTTTTTATCTCCATGTGTTACAGAAACATAAAAACAATCCATGTCAGCATGTGAATTTTAGGCTACTCAAGTTTTAAACAGAAATAGATGCTGTACTTCAACTATAACACAGCTGTTAATCTGCTACAGTTGTAAACCCACTTGCATTCAATTTTCCAGATAATTGAGTCTGATATACCACATTTATAATTTGAAGTACTTGGGTTAAAAATTCCACCAGAGATCATTTTCTTTTTCAGGAATTGATACCAACATAAAGGACAGTTTGGGTAGAACTGTTTTAGATATTCTTAAAGAACATCCATCCCAGCAGTCACTCCAAATTGCAGCTCTACTTCAAGGTAAGTCATATTCAGTTATACATTTGTTAGAGACAATTCAGAATAGCATGGAGGAATATTAAGATATATAGTAATTTCTAATCTTTAAATATTTCATTATACAAAATAGTAGTCTTTTGAAGTAAAAAGACAAAATTCTTGTTTGCCAAATACACAAAAATAAATAGTTTGGTATCTGAATTTCAGATTAAACCCTTTCCTTTTTTTCAGACAATAGACATTAGCATGTTGTGTCACATATAGTTACTCTTTGTACACTCTTCATTACAAAATAATATACTGTAATATTTTACTGCAGTTCCATTAAATTGTGATGCTACAATTGTGATAACTACAATCGAAATGCTTGAATCATTCATAAATAACAACTATGACTGAAATATTATAACAAATTTTCAAAATATTTCATACATTTTTCTCATTTTCCTTAAATTTAAAAAAAAAATCAGACAGTAACTCTTGTCATTATGATAGAAATACCGTGCCACACCGTGTCTGAAGGAACAACAGACTAGCTTCCAAGCTTGTTAGCCATCTTCAGTAAACTTTTCCAGGGAGACAATGGACTGAATATAGAAAGCTCCTATAAGTATAATGAAAATTTTGCAGGCTGGAGGAGAGGTGTTATCTTGAGAAGCAGATTCATGTTTGTTGTTTTTTAACCCATCAGGCAGCTAAACACCACACGCAGCTGTTTGCTTACTCACTGTCCCCCAGTGGGATGGGGAAGAGAATTGGAGCAAAAAAAAAAGTAGACCTTGTGGGTTAAGATAAAGACAGTTTAATAGGACAGAAATGGATAATAATAATAATAATAATAATAACAAATATAGAAATACAGAAATCAAGTGATGCACAATGCAGTTGCTCACTGCCCATTGACTGATACCCAGCCAGGTTTTGAGCAGCGGTCCACTGGCTAATTTTTCCCTCATTTATATACTAAGCACGATGTCATATGGCATGGAATATCCCTTTGGCCAGTTTGGGTCAACTGTCCTGGTTGTGTTCCCTCCCAGTGTCTCGTGCATCTCCAGCCTCCTTGCTGAAAAGTCCTTGACTTGGTATAAACATTGCTTAGCAACATCCCAAGCATCAGTGTATTATCAACATTCTTCTCATACTGAATCCACTATACCAACTACTAGGAAGAGAATTAACTCTCTCCCAGCTGAAACCAGGACAATGTTATAGCTGAACCAAATTAACAGCTTGCCTTGAGGTCTCCCTCTCTCCCTCCTTCCTATTTTCTTTTTCCCTTTCCCCCATTCCTTCCCTTCCTCCTCCCCTACTTCCAGCAACACAGTTCCGTTCCATATTCCCTGCTTACAGGAGATTGCAAAGTGATCTGATTCAGTTCATGAATCAGTAATATGTAAAATATATAATTTATTATATTACCTATATTTAATAGTAGGTAACAATTTTTAAAAATACTATAATTATATAAATATACATTTGTTTATTTTAATGAACTTGCCTCCTGTGTGATTCAGGTCCCAGAGTTAGCTCTGTCCCAGGTAACTGGCAGAAATTTGCATCAAAAAGTGGGAGGGAATGTATGGGTGAAGGAAGTTGGACTTCCCCCTATCAGCATAAGGCAGTTCCTAGTTTGACTCAGACTGTGTGGCGAAACTTCAGTCTTCCTGTCCTCAACGAGCTGTAGTGTGAACATACCACTGTGTAACAGAAAAGAAGGTTAATATCATACTGAAACTTCAGTGCCAGGAAAAGAGTCAGCCAGAGCTTCCACCTTCTTAGACATCCAAATCAATCATCCTTCAGCTATTAATCTAAGATTCATTATAATGTCCCATCATCAGCTAAACTAATTTTCATTTCAGCATCTCTGCATTGTTCCATTTTCTCCTTACTGTGATAACCCTGCAGTCTTACCCCATTTATGAACAAAGATTCCTCAAAGTACCCTTGCTCTATGAAAAACAGAGTGCCCAAACCTCTCTCAAGGGTTTGTCATGTTGATGGATCAGTATCTGCCCTTAGTTTTTACTACAAAAACCCCCTAAAATATTAATTTCAAGGCTATTTGTTGTTTAGACATGAAATATTTTTCACATGTGTGCCTTGAAAATATGAAGACGACTGCTTAGTACTTTCAGCTCATATTAGTATGAAACTGTGCTTGTAACAAGCAGCTATTTATTTTTGCTCTGTCTGCCTTGGAGTCAGAAGTGGTGTGCAAGGATCAAAAATGTTTACAAAGATGCCATTCTGAGTCTTAAGAAAACCTGAGGAACCCCTTTAGAATTCCTTTGTGGAACCTACTGAGATTCATTTTCATCAGCAAAGGGTTGACTGAAGATTTAACCATCAATAAAATGTTTGAACTGTGAGCTGAAGTTGAAAAATAAAATCAGGAGTGGCAAGATTCAGTACTAGCACTGCTGATGATACTGTAGACTTACTGTCTTGTAAAAAGCTGGTGGAGTATACTCTTCACTGAAATGGGGGCATGTATTCTGTTGTAGCTGAAAAATCAGTGGAGCACTGGGATTTTGGAAACCTGCATGTGCTGTATTTGAGCTCGACTTCAATGGGTAATGAATTCCATGCAAAGAAAGGGCAGTTGCTGAGAGAGAGTTAGTGGCTTACAGATACATTCCTGTTAAAGCTCCTGTCTTCAGATGATTGTCTAGAGAATCTTTCCTTCATGTACACTTATAGGAAAAATAAATTAAGTTAGTGGTGTCAGACAATTACTGGCCAGATTTTGTAAGTACCTTCCTATTTTTTTTCTTTATGGAGACACAATGTCATTGTACTGATTCTTTCACCTTGTTGCCAGATTAGAGTAAGATATTATCACCTAGCATTCTCATTAATTTTTACCATTTCCCCCCTGCATTGTAATGAGTGTTACTGTACAATTTATAGTATTAATGTAGCATAATATTTGTTCCTGCAACAAGACATTAGCTTTCAAAACACACAACAAAGGCTGAAAGATGCATAGAAACAGACCAGGAAATAATGTGTCTGGTATTACTGCTGGGCCTGATAGGTAGTGTTCTGTCCTAGGTGCAGAGGGGTTACAGAGTTGTAAGAGAAGTTTTGAAAGAAAATGAGTTGGGTTTGAGGATATTTATGAGAAACTTGTTTGAATGAAAAGACAGTAATTTATGTCTTTAGAAGCAGTTCATGGAGACAATACTACTAAATCAATTCAGCTGATAATAAAACCTACAGGACTGGTAGTCTCCTGTGAATGAGGCTTCCTTTTTTTAAAGAATATTTTAAAAATTACTTTTTACAGATTATAGGTTTAAAAAAAATAAAACCGTTTGCCAGTGAGGTTTTAGAAATGGTCCTAGTGATTTTGTAATCTTTACATCTTTTCTCACTATCTTGAGAAAATGGTAATTGAAGTTTCTGCAAAAATATTCTTTTTGTGTGTTTGCAAAGTCTGCCATCTTTTTGGAGATTTTGGTGCATTAGCTGATAGAAGGAAAATTAACAACAAAATCACTTCAAAGAGCAACATGAAAAAGGCCGAGTAAACTATTCATCACTTGAATTGTTGTTTTTTTTTTTTACTGCCTGTTGGCTATAGATGGAATTATTAGAAATGCCAGTTCAGGTTTAAAATCTTTTTCTTTCATATATGCACCATCATTTTCTGTGTCTTGCTCAGACCTGAGTTGCTTTGAACTCAATTAAAAATACTTACTACAGTTTAAGTTCTTTCTATGGTAGTGAAGAAATAGATGTTTAGGCATCATGTACTCAGAAAGCGGAGAATGAGAATATTGTGCCAAACAAGGCCACTCTACTGGATACATTTCAGGGATCTAGTGAAACACCACCATTCGGTGCTGAAGCAGTTAACGGTATTGGCACTTAGGGCTTTATAATTAGGCATTGAAGATAAAAGGGATGTTGCCAAGGCTAGTAGGCCTAAAATTAAACCGACCAGCTGTGTTTTAGTTTTAGCACATGTGCACGTGACGCAGGTGCGTGCTATACCATCGTTCAGCTCTTTCTCCACAGCCCACTATGCTCTCTATTAGAACCTTGCTCTTATAGTACTTCTAGAAGCAGAATTCTTGTTATTATGAGAAAAGGGTGTAGTAGATAAACAGATGAAAAATGACACAAGCCCTAGGAAGGTACAATAAGCTCTGCTGCATAGACAGTATGGAGGGAGATGTAATGGAAAGCTGTTTCCTCTCGATTCTGCTGAAGCTGCTTAAGAACCTAACATTGTTTCTACATGTTACCAAATTATTCCTAAATGGAGAATGCATAAGAAGCTGCAGAACCAGGACTCCTTTCTTCTCCCTTCTCCTTAAATAGCTTTGGTGTCACTAGCACAGGCTTTCTTTTGTGTACTCTCTCTCTCCCTTTCTTTCTGTGGAAAAGTAGATCTTCCATTCACTTGAGTGTAGGAGGCCAACCTCATGGGAAGGATGGAAAAGGTTTCCAGTCAAGGATTCAATTACAACTGCGTGGGATGAAAATAATTGGTATCTCAATCCCACTTTTTTTATGGGGATTGCTTAGCACCTTTTATAGGTTATTGTGCAAGAGCTGTAGAGCATTAACTATGTTTATGAATTAATTTAACTGCTGTTGTTTTGGGGACTGAAACTTTAGCGGCGCCCTTACCTTTCTCAAGATCATAGCATTACTTGAGTGCTTGTTTCTGTTGATCTTCCCTGAATACATGCACAAAAGTCTCCGTATGTGCCTATAACTTAAACATCTACTGATTTCAGGATTCTCTGGGATTAAGTTAAACTTGAGTCATTCAGAATTGTCCTCTGAAATGTAAGAGACTGAAGTCAGCCCAGCCTCCATCGCAGCTCAAGTCTGTCACCTTAGCACACCTGAAAACAGCAGTTACCAGCCAGTTTTCTGTAAGGGGAAGGTTATGAAGCCCCAGGTTTGCTCCTTCCCAGGGAAGCAAGAGAGCTATTTTGGGAGGAGCTTTTAGAGAGCTCATGGCTTGATGCAGCTGCAGGATCCTCAGCTGCATTCTGGGTGAGCTCTGGGGAGGGCAGAGGGTGCTCTGAAGATTGTTGCTCTTCAGGAAAACATGGAGTGAAGAAGGAGTAAGGATTCCCCTGCAGGGACATGGGCCTTGGAGAGGAGTGGTTTCTAAACCAGTTTTATTCCTCTGATCTAGTTACTTAGAGAGTCTTCTGCTTGAAAAGGCGAGTATTCAGATTTTTATTCTAATCAAATTTGGCTTTTTTAGAGTTTAAAAAGCCTTTTAGGTTCTTTTGAGGAAGTTGATCTATGGAGGAACTTGGTCTAGGGAAAAACTCTATGTGAATCCACATTGTGGCATGGCTGAAGTAGGTTGTCAAAACAAAAGGGAAAGGAGCTCATACTTCAGTTAATTATTATTATTATTATTTTTTAAAAAATCCAAGAAGTTCTCTGAGACTAGTGTAGCCATTACTCTAAAAGCCAGGGCTTATAAATAAAGTAAAAATCTTGACCCTTTCACCTCACTAAGGAATTAGGACCTGCAGTCACTGAAATTAAAGCAAGCTGTGCTCTAGAGCCCGAGCTTTTACTGCCCCTGGAAGTTCAGCAGCAGGTCCAGCTGAGCTGGGCCAGGTTCTCTTCATGGCTGACCTTCCTGGCTCTGGCCACTCTGCAGAGAGGCAGCTGTCTTTCCCTGCTTGTGTGATAATACTTTCCCTTCTGCTTGGCTTTGGCCTGACTGGTTCTGCAGAAACGGAGAAGCCTGGAGTTCCAGCTGTTTGAACTCTCCTGTGCTTGTTACCTTCTTGGGTTCATGTTCCCCACTGCTCTTATTTCCACTGCTGTGTGACCACTTCTATTACTTTTTGTGCACGTGGCCCTATTTAAATTGAGTGGGGCTATGTTAAAATCAGATAACTGTATAAAAGAATGCTACTAAGCAGGCAAAATTTTTGAGATTCGTAGTGTTAATCCTCACTGCACTGTAATCTGCTGTTTGAGTCAACAGAAGTAAAATATTCTATTCCTCCCAAAGCATTACAATGAGGAAACCTCTCCAAAGTGCGTGTTAACAAATGCTTCCTTTACCCCTTATATGCTAGTCATGCTGCCTTAGAAACATGGAACAGAGTGATAGTAAGCAGGTGAAGAAAGCATTATGAATCTGACAGGCTGTGTCCCAAACAGCCTTTCCTCTGTCATAACAGGCTTTTCTCTAAACTCTGTGAGACCACAGCTGGGGAAACTGTTCTGGTCATTAAGTGATATAATTGACTAAGCATGGCTTTGTGCTGAATTATCTTGAGGGTTTTTTGAGGAAAGTGATAGAATCCAGAGCAGTCTCTCAAGTACACTGTAGTCAGAGCACATGGTGGTAAGTGTTTCATCTTTTTCAATAAGTTTGGGCAGGCTTCGAAGGTGAATTTCTAGCCAGCTGCAGGTGAATAGAATTTGGTGACTGGTACAAGCATCCACTGCTTGTTTGTTCTTTGTCTTTGGCTCTTAATTTAGATCACCTGTTTTTTGTCTGTTTCTTTGATAATATTATGGGTAAGTCTACATTTACCTAGACAATAAGCCTCTCACAACTGAATCCATGTCTTTATTTGTCTCATACGTATCACTTGTATCATCATATGGTAGAATTTTCAATAGTATAAAACCAAGTTAGAAGTCCAAATTTTTAAGGGTTACACTCTTACAAGGATGTCACACTGTTGACCCATTCTAAACCTTTACACCACATCTTATGCCGAGCCTTTTGTAGAGGTTTTCTGGAAGGAACTCTGCAGTTTTTAAAGTCTTTATGAGGCTTACATCATACTTGGGATATCCTTCTTAGAACTAGCCTTCAACAGGTAAGGGCATTGGTCTGAAAGTGGGGCCTGATAAAGAATAGAGTATTATTTTAAAACCACAGTCTTATGTGAATATTGGACGGCAAGGTTAAACTACTTCACAATCTCCCCTGCATTTCCTTTCCTAATCAAATCTGTATCGATCCAATAATTTTAACACTCCCACCTGGTAGAACTTCATTTTAGGTTTGCTTTTGGGCAGCTGCACAACTATCAGGCATGAATTCCTTTATCCTTTTATCTTGCTTTGTATCTAGCTTCCTTTTTATTTCTCCTCCATCTTGCACATTAACTTGACAAATAACATAGCTGACAGAGCTGGAAAATATTCCAGACCACTTTGTCATGCTGCTGATTTTTCTCATGGTCTCATATAGCTCATCTTTGCTGCTTTCCTTTCAGCATTGCACAAAAAAAATAGGAGGTGCCCATTTTCATATGAAGAAATGTATGACATTATCCAGAGGGCCATTGCCAGCGATCAAACTTAATATAGGATATTTTAAAATCATACATTCTTTAAAAAAACCCAACAACCTGCAAAGCATTCTGCATGCCATTCTCTGCCATTTCCAATTTCATTTTCTCAGATGTTTGCTTTATCACAGATTGTATTTGGCTTTTGGGATTTGTTGTTTAATCAGGAATAGCAGCAAGCTAAACAAGTGCATTATACACTATAGAAATTAAATCAGGAAACTTCACTTCCCAAAAAGTCTTTAGTCCTTTAATGTGATACTGATGACAGCAGTTATTATAGTTTGCTTTTGTGTGAGTTGCAACATGTACTGTTGTGGTTACTATCTGGTATCAGAAAGAACTTGTTTAAGCAACTTCAGAAAAATCAAGAAAATGATGATGTAGAATAACTGCCTGAACTAAGAACTGGTCATTCTACTGGAAAAATAAAGCATCACTTTTGCATAAATTAATTTATAATTATTTAAAATTTGTCCTACTATAACATTCATTAAGTTCTTTGTGTTCCATTGAGCTAGCCTGTGTACAAATCACATGAAAATAATGTATATATTTACAAAAAAAAATAGTAATGAAACTGAACTTTAGCATGTTCATCATTCCTTATTTTTATGTTTTTATAAACGTCATCATGAAGGCGGGGCAAGGGAAGTTTTAAGGAGGAAAAGCACAAAAAATTTAGAATACTGCTTTTTAGACTGCTAGTTTTAACTAAATTTTAATATTGCATTATTTTCTCATGTACTATTTCTGTGCTGCAAGCAGAATATTTGGTTTTCTTAACAGTATGAATATAACTACTTATTGTGAAAATCCTGAATATCTTGACTAAAAACTCTTAACAAGTTTAGAACAAACGTAGACTCCTTCAACTGTAATACTATAATGGAACGGTTGCATAGGTCTTTCAAGGAGACAGGAAAAACACGGGAATAGTCGCAACTCATTACTCCTACAATGACATTTCTGCAACAGTTTCAGAACTGATCATTATAGTAGTTTATTATACTTTAAATTATTGCCTTGCGGTAGTATTTATGAATAATTACAAGGCTATAATATGAAAAATTGGAAAGGCTTTAAGGAAAAATGAAGTAGCAAATATACTTTTGACTGGAATAAACCCCCTTAATTCAGGAGTTTAAGTGTATGTGTATCTTTAAATTGCAGAATATATGGAAACAGGAAATGCAAGTATTTCAGAGGAACGCCCACTGGAATGCGCAGAACATCAGTCTTGCATTTTGTCCCCAGAAGTTCCTCCGTCTCCAAAGGCTAAAAGTAAATACACGTACTCTGTGAATACAGAAGCTGTACTGAACTTCTCTTTAAAATTATATTGCTAACACGTTCATACAAACATACAAAATGAAAAAGAGACATTAAAGAAGTTATTGATATTGAGAAGCCTTTTTCCACCATGAATTACGTATCTTGACTACATCCACTGTAATCCATGTCATATAGGAAAGGAATGTATTCCCAGAAAGGATAAGTCACTGATGGATTAAAATGTATTAAATTATTTGATCTTAAATCTTTTAAATTTATCTGATCTTACACATTTAATAATTGAGTAAAACAAAAGGATGCTAGATATGTTGAAATACTCTGCAGGCATTGTTCACATTCAAGTTAAAGGTTGAATTTACTTCATCTTTCCCAGTGAGTACCTCTTCCAATTCTGTTACATGTGGATGCCTGTTTCAAAGACCATGTGTCTACTGCTCTTCCATTCATCTTCTAATATATCTTTCATGTGCTATTAATATTACTATCACTGTTGAGTGTACATGCTTTCATCTTATGTTCTGATTCACGCTTGACACACCACAGCCACTTAAATAGGGCATTACCCAAGTGTGGTGTCATCCTGCTCTTCCATTAAAATCACCATCCTGTAAACGCAAACCTCACTTCTCCCTTCTGTAATCACCTGAAGTAAATGTAATTGACCACTGGTAAATAACTAAGCCTCTCTTATATGTTTTTGCTGTGTGTGTTTGTTGTTTGTTTGATTGTTTTTAAACACCTTTACAGGGAGAGTTTTCATTCATGTGAAAACTAAGCTTACTGCTGCATGCCATATTATGGTCTTCATGGTGATAGTAAACGAGTGTTCTAGTTTTGTTCGTGTTTCCCATTGGGGTACTTAATAGACATATGGTGTATGGAGATAAACAGTTCCTTTGAGATTAGTAGAATCATGAAGTCAGCTACACTAGGCAATAGAAATGTCTGTCCTGAAATTAAGTAGTAAAGGTTTTAAAGATGTTTTACTTCATAACAGTAAGATCATGATCTCACATTCCTTGTTTCCACTTTTCAAGGCACAAATACTGTAAAATGTGCTGAATACTTTTGCTTGTCTATTGTGAGGTCTGATTCGAAAGGAAAGAAATCGTATTAATACTTGGTTGTGCTTCCCATCCATCGGTCTGCCGTTCTCTGACAATCTAATTTCAAATAGTTTAAATGAAATTTGGAAGAGGGATAGCAGTATCAATTACATTTCTGTGACTTTCATGAAAATAGGTAGCTAGATAGAGGAGAGAGACCTTAATTAGTACCTGCACTGAAAGAAATGGGCAGAATTTGTCTTTCATATATTCATTCTGGCAGCAATCAGCCAGACAGCGTACACTTACTCACAGGTCAGTCAGCACCCTTGCAGTTCCAGTTTTGTCACACTGAATTCGTTCTTACCCAGTAAGAAATGTTGCTGGCCGTATGTGGGAGAACATGGGATTGGGGCCATGAACATAATTCTGTAGGAAATGGTAGTCTAATGTCTTTTTAGGGCTCCGTATCGTGATTTTAGAATAGCTCTTAATATTTTACTTCCAATATTTATTTACTATAATATTAATCTGGAATAATTTCAATTTTCTAATTAAAAAGCAGAATAAATAAACCTGATTATATCTTTGCACAAAACTTCTAAATTAAATAAAATTACCATTGACTAAAAGTAACAAGAGTATTGAATATAAGATTTCTGTTACTTGGATGTTAAAAGGCAATTAGATGCTTTTAATTAACAACTTCTGTTCTTGGCTCTGAAAATTTCAGACATAACTGGCCATAGTTTTAACTTTAAAAATATTTTTGAATATTTATTTACCTAGCATAACAAACAGTGACTACAAAATAAAAAGACACAAAAAGAGCTTTAGACCAAGCAGATATAATCTTATCCAGTGCTTCCTTAGTTACATGAATGTACATTTGTGTGTTGTATTTTGAATTATCTCTGTATTTATCAAGTCTAAGGACTATAGTTTCCAACAATATAACACTTGTAAAGCTAGTCAAGAGAAGAGGTTTCTTATTTACCTCTGGAAAAACTTGGCTTTTACTAATACTTTCTTTGCTATTACTGAAGGTAGCTGCATAACACATGCAGTGGATTATGAGAACCCAATACAGTTGTTCATGATAAGTAG
Source organism: Caloenas nicobarica (assembly GCF_036013445.1). Classification (NCBI taxonomy): domain Eukaryota; kingdom Metazoa; phylum Chordata; class Aves; order Columbiformes; family Columbidae; genus Caloenas; species Caloenas nicobarica. The sequence continues at coordinate 44,658,677 of NC_088245.1, forward strand.
CATTTTACTCTATGGAGGTCTTGTGCTGCAGGTGGTCTATTTGCAGAAAAGTTGCAGAAATGTGATTCTAATACTTATTACTATTAGTATTTCTAATAATGGCACTCAGTGTAGACATATGAAGCCCACTGTCTTACTATTTTGACAGATTTCTTCACTAAGGATACATGATAAATTAAGGAGAACATATGTAACGCAATGCAGAATGCACTGAGCATGGTTTTCTGATAGGCTGCTGTAGGGAGGCATGTTTCAAACTTGTGGGTTTTGCCCAGTATAACCTTCTGCCATTCCATTTAATCCTGGGCAAGGGAGCAAGAATTGTTTATCAAACATACCTACTTTGATGGGACAGATGGGCATTCTTGGAAACTCAGTTCCAACCTACTTGCAGTTTATGGAGCTTGTGTAGTGTTTTAATTGATCACAGCAGCAAACGTGAACCTGATGCAGAGTATGGGACACTGATTTTGTATGTTTATAGAAGCTCTTTCCTTTCCTGGCTTAATTTTATATTCTTGGGTAGTTGCTGTTTCTAGCCAATTTTCAGGATTAGAAAACAAAGAAGGGGTAAGTATATCCTGGAAATCGTCCTAATTAAATGAGAGTTTTAGGGGAATGCAGAAGTATATAGATTACCTCCAGTGATTCCCATTCTGGAATGAGATGCCATTATTTTTGAGGGGAGAATTGCACATGAAGGTCACTGTTTAGATGGTAGGCATGGAATATAACAGATACTCAATAAAATTTAAAGAATGTGTATTTCATTTTTAGGCATAAATTACCCCTGGTATTCTAATTATTGACTTCTGGTGTGTCTGTTTTTAAAGGTGAAGCTGTGACTGGAGAATTGTCAAAGCTCTTAGATGAAATCAAATTGTGCCAAGAAAAGGAATACTCTTTTGAAGATCTGTCTCACACGATATCAGACCATTATCTGGACAATTTTAGTAAAGTATCAGAGGAAGAACTTATGACCAGTGGAAGCCAAACCAAGCTTAATGTAGTAAGTAAGATGGGATACAAAGACAATACATTCAGTGATATCTGCTTTACTTTTGGCACATTCAAGAAAGAAATAGTATGAGAGTGAGAATAGCACAAGTCTAACATTGTAATAGAAAAAAATAATATTGCATGTGCTCATTACAGAGTTAGAATTTAATGTTTCACTTATTTACAAAAATATTGCTTACCACACCTCAGAATGGCTTTTTATGGCAACACTAATATGACCAGAAGTTCAGGTTAGTTGTTCTTTCGAGCATCAGGAGTGCAAGGAAGGGATTTTTGAGTAATCAGCTGAAATCAACATGCTCAGTACTATACTGGAGACTAAATGCTTGCAGAATCTGATCAGAAGTGGCCCCCAAAAGAAAAAGCTAAGTGTCTTCAGTTATGGTTCTTATACATTTTATTACTACATATCTTCCCTAGTAGCCTAATGATATTAAAGACTGAGTATCTAATACTGAAAATTGTTGTGGTTGTGATACTTCAGTGATTTCCAACTACAGCAGAAAATATGACTTCATTACTACTAATCCTGTGAATAAAGTGCTCTAGGATTCAGTTTTCCTTTACAGTGTAACAAGGCTTTTTTTTTTTCTTTTTAATTGAATTATCTTCCTCAATAAGTAAAGTAAATGGGATTGCCCAGGGAATAAAGGGCAGAACAGGAGGAGAATGCTAAGTGCTAAATTTCAATTAATGTTATTCATAAGTTAAGAAGAATTATGCTCTCATATGTGGGGAAAACCATGGCAAGTTGAAGCTTTTATGTACTAGAAGATTTATTACAATATATGTAGACAGAATGAGATTTACAAAGATTGTTGGCTGCCTTGAAATGCACTAGATATTTTTGTAAAGCCTGTCTAGACGTTTGAATGATTAGATATATAACCTATATTGAAGTCAGACTGAACAAGGTACTGATCCTATTTAAGCATTTTCATGCATCTTTCTAGTGTCTCTCTATTTAGGTGTTGCTATTTAAATCTGCTCAGCCACTGTTTTACAGAAAAGGTAATCCATATAATTCTGTAAACTCAGACTGAATTTTTTACAGACTTAAATGAAATACAACGTGAATAGGAAGTATTCGGACACTAAATCTGTAATTTATGTGGAGCAGGCAAATACAGAGGTAAATTAGGCAATACTCTTTTCATCTATTTGTGTATTGAACTAGATATGAAAACAAATCTTCAAAAATGGGGACTGTTTAAAGCATGTCGTGGCTCTCTCCTGCTAGTGCATCCAGCTTTTCTTTCAAAGAAAACTAGAATCAGGATGATGAGAACACACTCCCAACATTAAGTCAGGATGGAGGGCAGAGCATGTTTGCCCCTTGAGTAAACCCAACTATGCAGGCCTATATGGAGAGGACTCTGCTATGATGTGGGATTTTCCTGTTTGATCTAAATAATCCATTTCATTTTTTAAAGTATTTTAAGGTCACTCAGTCTGTTCAATTGCTGCCTTGCATCAAAAAAAAGGAAGTCACTCCCAGTTTTGACACAGTGTCTTTTAGTTTTGGGGAAGTGCTGCCTTCCCTTGGTGTGTAGACTCCCTGTACTGTGCATGGGTGATATGAAAATCCACACGCCCTATAAGGAGCCACTAAAGAGTAATTGGGGAAAAAGCACTAAAATGAAGAGATATGTTTAGCTCTGAAAATGGGTGCAAAGATGGATGCTGCCAAACTACTCTTGGGGGCAGGACTGGCAAGCATGGTGGTGGATGAAGTATGACAGCAGGGTGATGACTGAAGAAACTTAACTGAATATTTATGTACAAGAACATGGAGATACAGACAGAAAGAAGTGGAGACATATATAGATATGGAGAGTCAGAAATATATTCCTTGGATATGGATTAAAGAAGATAAATATTCTTACAGCTGCTTCTGACTTTAGTTTTCTCCTCCCTGGGAAGCTTCCATAAAAATCTCAATAGGGTAAGCAGGGTCTTCTATGTTGTCTGCATTCATTCAGCTGGTGTTCATTGCTGCTGCAATGCCAAGAACTCATGGAAGCAAGGCCACCACAGGAGTGTGGTGACACTGGAGCACAGACTCCTTCTGCCTGTGGGACCAATTGTTGTCTTTCTCTGTTACCAGCTCCAGCACAAGGCTGAGAACTGCACCTGCTGTGCCTCTACAAACCAGTAGTTACTTCAGCTTCAAATCAGCAGTTTTTCCCCTAGCTTTCATTGTTGACTAGCCAGCATCAGCTGTGAAGAGGTGTAGAAGTCAGGTCCCTGTTGGTAAATTGCCAGATGATGCCATTTCCTTGGCAAATGTTGTTTCCAGAGATGACGACTCGTGCTGCCTTTTCAACTTCTTCTGTAGTCCAGTGATCTGATCTGGTTCAAAAACCCAAGTAATGAAACTTCATGACCCTTAAGGAGATTCTGCAAAGGAACTGGCTGCTAGGAGACATCTGCATTTTTTTGCATTGTGCTGTTGTTCAGAGAATTAGGAGGCTAAGATTGTGGAATATCTGTTTGGAGTAATAGCTTGTGGGATAAAAACTTAATAAGTTGGAGAAAGGAGCATCAGGAACTACCTCCTGAGGATAGCATGGGCATGTGAAAGAGAAAGCACCAGGAAGCAGACTGTATTTCAAACCATTTTCTTCCATTTGCTGAGTTATTGGACAATTAGCCATCCAACCATGTAGCAGGTTGTTCTGGTATATTTGGACTAAGGGTCTTCCTTATTTTCATAAAATTTTGCATTGATAACACTACACATTTTATTACTTAATATTTTTCAGTTGACCATGTGTGTGACATGTGACACAAGGCATTTAAAAAAAATGTTTATGTTCTCTTGGTATTTTAAAGTCAAATAGGAAGTAGAGTTTGCACACCTCTAAGGTTAGGTGAAACTGAAAAAAGCTTTCTGGATGAAAATTTTGGGTTTAGTCATCTTAATTCCAAATTACTAGTCAGCTCAGTGTTGACTCAAGTTTCCTCAGGACTTGGCAGAGCTGAATAGGAAAATAGAAGGGCAGGATCTTGAGGACTGGAAGGCGTGAATGTCTAGGAGGCAGAGGGTACACTGGAGAAGTAAATAAAAGGAAAGAGAATAGGAATAGACACCACAGTGTACATGTGAGTAGGAACAGATCTGGAGATAAGTAAAAATGTCCCCACAGGACATTTCCATTCCAAAAGCTGAAAAGGAAATGGAAAATGTTTGGGTTCTGGAGAAGCAGGCTGTGTTAGCTTCCTGAATGAGGAGAGCAATTAATGAAGAGGGTGAAAACTGTGAATACTTGTTTGCTGAATAGCAGAGTCAGATGAGACTAAGTTAATGTGATCTTTTATTGGAAAAGTGCATTATAAAGAACAAACTAAAGACAGTCAAGTTAAAGCTATACTGGAAACTTTATAATGTTAGTGCTAGGTTTTGCAACTCTGGCTGTGTTTCAATGTACTGCTGATGTGCTGTCATGTAAAATATTAATTCCATGTTTCCTAGTCTGTCTTCACCTGTCATTAAAACATATATATTATGAGATATCGGGCAGCAACCCCCTGTTCATTCTCTCCACAAAATTAAAGGCCAGATTTAACGTAATTTTGCAACTGGAAATCTGGGTTATTAGGCTACTTCAAAGAGAGCTCTTAAAAGGCATTTATACATCTAGTCATGATTTTAGTTGGAATTGCCCCTTTTTCTCAAAGGCTTGTGTGCTAGTCGGGGTTGACGGTGGATTCATAGAATTTTACTCCCAGTTCCTGTCTGCCTTTTCTTTCCTATTTTGGTCCTTGTGACTTGAACACTGTTTTTAGTTCCCCTGTGTATGCTGAGACATGGGAAGCCCTGACAGCTGCTGTACAGGCGAGCTGGGAAAGATTGATACTTGTCTATTGTTCAGTGCTGACATATTACAGTTTTTCTATGTTTGTTAAATTCAAAACTTTCACTCCAAATAACTAGGATTTGATTGTTCAGCAAGTCAGAAAAGGAGCTGTGCTTCAAAACAAGTGCCAGAAAACATGAGGTGGAAAAAGATGTAGGAAAATCCTTGATTGTGTAAGAGTTCAGTTAATTTACATATTTCCTTAAAAAAACCCACCTGTCTTAGGTATGATTGCTAGCAAAATCAGTTTTTGACAATTCCTTACGATAGGGTTTGTTTTGGGTTATTTTGTGTGTGTGTGTGTTTTTGTTTTTTTTTTTTTAAGTATAATTTAAAAAAATATTTATTTTCCAATAGATGGCAGTCTGGCTCAGTAATTTCAAGAACAAAAGCAGCCATCTTATATAAGTTTTCCAGCTTTTTTTCATTGCTACATTACAATCATGCATTTTAATGCAGTTGATAGTACAAACTGCTTAACAACAATTTTCTGTAATTCTTATGAGAGGGAAATTATTGAACATTGTGGCACGCATTTAAATTACAAACTGAAATATCAGGGCTAAATTTATAGATGTATTATAACACAGAGGTTAGACATCAAATGTGCATTCAAGCAATCTACATGAATTCAAGAGCAAGTAAGAAAATTTAAATAGGTACAACTTGCATAGCAGGGATCCAGAAAAATTGTGTCAGGAAAATTAACAGAAGAATGTAAAAGTGTATATTGTGAGGAATCTTCTTGAGCTCCTGCAAGTAAATAGTTTTAATTTAGATTCCTGTGTCCTTGAAGTACTAACATCGTTACCAGTTTGAGGTTCCTGTTTGTCAGGTTTGAGGTTCCTGTGTACGTTTGCATATAAGAAGAAATCATTCTAGATGGCATATTAAAACCAGAAATATGCTGTATTTATGCAATGTTTTTGCTCATTGTGTTTCTTGATTTAAAAAAAAAAAAAGTATGGGCTTTTTGTCCATGTAAGGCAAAAATCCTGTGGATACTAGAGTGATATGTTACTTTTTATTTCCTTTACACAGCCTGTCATTTCAAAACAAAAAATAGCATATTAAGAACTTCTACACTTACATATACTCATACACACATATATGAATGTGTTTGAAAGATGTACATATTGGATAGAATACATCTCAGTCTTTTCATAAACTTGCTGTTTTATTTTAGTGTGGTTTTTTTTTCCTTAAAATTGACTCTTAAGAGGTTTGCCTTATTCTGTGTTGAAAAGTTTAGTCCAGTCCTCACTTAAGAATGAATTTGAAAAGTGTTGTTTCCTCTTCTTGACAATAAATAGTCTTCATATTTTTGAGGTCATAAGAATTGTTGAACTAAAACTAATTTTAAAATAATAAAAATCTGCCATAAAACTGAAGCTCCAAGTTGAAGTATTTTCTTCAGATCGGTCCCTTTAAACTTGTGTAGTAGGTGGTGGCTTGCAATGTTTGCTTTTACATTTATGCTGTTGTGTTCAGAAGCATAATACATAAACTGTATTATTGATTTACAAGTGCAAATGCAATATCTTGCTGTCTTTGGATATGTGACATGAGTTTAGATTAAATACATTGTTCCAGAAAGTGGTTTTGTGCTCTTAATGGCAGAGTATATGTTAAAGGATTTTACTTAATTACTTGGAATAAATACTGAGAAACTTAAGTTATAAGGTGCCCTTATGGTTTTTGCTTACAGAATAAAACTGAAGGTAGTAAAAACATGCAGGGTTACAGTGACTGCACTACAGAGGGATTTCACAGAAATGGCAGCAATATATCTGCTTAAATTTAATGTGGTTATATAATAGATAATAAAGGCTGGCAGCAGTAATTTAAATCTAAACATGAAAAAGGTTTCTGTGTAGTCTTAGGAAAAAGATTTGAATTTCATCACAGGCAAGTAAATGTCAATTTTTCCTTGTTTCTGTCATCCAGAAAGGGAAGTCGATACTTATGGACATGAAGAGAGAAGTGGGGGGGAGATGACGGGGGAGGAACCAAACCAAAAACCACCACAAACTTAAAAACATCTTCTATTAATACTTTTGAAAACAGTGATGGTACATATTCAAAGAGATTTACTTTATACTCTCTTATGTCAGAATATCAAGAAGATGAGGGCATCTAAAGGCAGTAAAACTATGTTCATCTTTGCTTTACATCTAAGGGGAGATTTGAAAGCATAGACTTGTATGTTTTTTAAAGAAGATGGCTCAGAATTGAATATATTAGAGATGAATAAAATGTATGCATGGTCCTTTAGAAGTCAGTTATTCTGATTCATTTTTTTTCCTTTAAGGCATAGAACAAATATTTTTTATTAAAAAGAGCACATAGATATTTTTTTTTAATTCTACAAAGTAACAATCTTAGGAATTTTTTGAAGAATATTGAGGTAAACAATTTAGTAACTATGAAATAGTACTGATGGGTGTGTTTTGTTGTTTGACAGAACATTTTAAAATAAATAGTGACTGGGCTGAAATATAACGTCTAAGAGTGATCAGATATGCTGGACTAAAATAATTACTATCTTGGATCAAACGTGGTGGCTTTTAAGAATATCACCCACTTGCATATAGGCATTATTGAGAGGGTGAGACAACATTCCACATGAAAATGACATTGAGCAAGCCAGAAGTGTATACAATGGCTGACTAATGAGGATACATTAAAAACACATTCAAGAACAATTTTGGTTACTTATTCATTAGGGAATAGTAAGACAATCAAGCCTGATTGTTTGAGACACCATGGAGAGAAGCAGATAAATTTTAAATTATTTCATATAGTAACATTTATTGAATTTGATAACATAGCTTTGCTGTATTTTGCAGGTATTTATGATGTATTAAAAAAAAAAAGGAGAATTGTACCGAGAGTCAGTGTTTGGAATATTGTTGCTTTACTTAATTCCCCTTTGTAATACTGATAAATAATGTATTGCCAAATTTTAACATTTCAAGAATTTATTAAGTTGCTTTCTAACTCTTACCCCAATTCAGTTATGAATCTTATTTTGCAAGCATATACCAACTTCTGTTTCTGTGGGAAGTAAAAATATGAAGGCCATCTCTCCCAGGATATGTAAACCTTACTTTTTAAGATTCCCTTGTTGAAAAGATCTACCCACTCTCTGAAGATAAGATTATATAACTTTAAAAATTGTTTTTAGAAACTATCACCCAACTGAAACCCATCTGTTAGTCCCAGTTTCTGATGTAGACCGTGGTATATCCCACTGAGGAAAAACTCGTATTGCTGGTTTTTTTTTCATTAGGCATTTGTAATGTGGCATCCTGTACCAAGCATTCACTTGGTCAATATAGAAAGATATACTTGCTATAAGTAGCTTTACAAAATGATTTCTAAATTCTGTTTTAACATGAGCTGGTTATTACAAAGAAGCAGAGGGAAACATACCAACTTCATACAAATTTTTGTCCATTCTATTAAGTAGTTTGCCTAGCCAAGGAAAGTTCAGACATTTTTAATGTATTCTTTCCTAGCCTATGTTCTATAATTATTAAAATAGGTTATTTTTTTGTAGCTATATGTTATGCTATGCTTCAGTAGAGTGTCGTAAATATTTCTGTGTTAGAGGGTCCTAACAGCAGCCATGTGGAACTCTGCACAGAATAATTTGCCTGGTGGCATCCTTCACAGCCAACTAAATTGGCCTGCAGCTCCCTGTTGCTGCGATTTCTGAAGTATTGCTAGACAGTTCTGCAGTGTGCGGCATAGACATACCCTGTGAGATAGTCAGCACTTACTTGGGAATATAAAATCCCCAAACATGACAACACTTGGTATGACTTAAACTACATGGAGTAAAGTGTAACTAGGGGAAGGTGCTGGCCAAGCCACCAGTTCATCTAATCTGCATTAAAAAGAACCTACTCCTTTTCCACTAGAATGAAATTCTGGAATATTTAACCAGTCTGTCCAATTATGTATGTGTGTGGCAAATTCCTTGACTATCAGATACTTGCAGGAAAATAGCTTACAGACAAATGAATCTCTCTGAATGCTGGTGTGTGTTTAGCTTGTATGGCTGAATCCTGAATGTATCTAATCCTTTTGCTCCAGTCTGTCACATTGTTTACCGCAATGACTGTGTCCTACTATATTTTGCAGAACAGGTGCTATATGTACAGGCATTTTCTTTTATTTATTGAGTATATGCTTCCATATATTCTTATACAGTAAAATCTGACAGAGTAGGAAACAACAAATAATTTGCGCACACCCTCCTTAACTCACAGTACTTCAAGCTTGTCCTTTCTTAAAGCTTCCTTTTTCCTGGCTAAGTAATCTTAGCATTTTCAAGTTTATTTTGTATGTAAATCTTGCCATGCTACCAACCACTTCATTTGCCTTGCTGTGGACTCTTTCATCTTGGCTAAATCGCTTTTACATAAGGATCTCAGATATGGGTGTAGCATTTTTTTTTCCATATAAAGTAATTATATTATAAGCTTTTCAGATCAAAGGACTTGTTTGTCTTTCTGGCTATAAAGCTGTATGTACATTTGGGGTGCCCAGGAAATGATTGGTAGTATTTTATCTAGTCAAGGATCCTGCTGGACAGCTAATTTACCACAAGATTTTTGCATTTTTTACAAGGACCATTTTAGTTCAGAGTCTGTCACGTGTTGTAACACTGAGCACATATGTAATTTGAAGACTAGCCTCTATTTCATTAGACTTAGATGAATACCAAAGAAATCTACTATTCTCAACAGGATTAGCCAGGATCTGAGGACTCTGTCAGAACTGAACTCAAGATTGTCTTCCCAATATGAAGTGTATTTGCTTTAATTAGATATCTTTGTGTGTATGTGTGTTATTCAGAACTTTAGAGAACCTTCTTTTCCATCACTATTTGTGCCATTGTTATTATTTTTTTTAACATCCCTGAGGTTCCTGTGCCATTATGGACACTGTTGCCAGGTGTGTGTAGCAGAACACTTGTATCTTTTGTATCTTCTGTTTCTTCCCATACCCTCAGTGTGCATCATCTTGTGAGTATGCAATAGTGTACAACACCATGTCCATTTTTCAGCTACAGTCTCCATTTAGGATCTTCTTAGAGAATTTCAGTCACTTCTGAAGAACAGAAATAGAAAATAATACCATGAGATTTCCACCCAAACAGGTGACTTTGCAATATTAACCTCAACTCTCTCTTTGCCATATTATTACAAAGCCAGATCATCAGAAAGACTGATGACTTTTGCTATTACTAGGGTATCAGTCACCAGAGACGTTTCCCTCAAGACCTTACCTTCCCTAGAGGTCTGCCAAAAATCTGTCATAGACTCCTGCCCTGTATTTCCCTCGGGTTTCTTCTCTCAGACTTTTCACCAGTGTTCCAGCCAGAATCGGGTTTTCAACTTCTCCCTCACAAGAGAACAAAAAGAGTTATTTTCATCGTGATCTTCCTTGGTTCTCTTAAAATTCATTTTCTCCCTATTTGATCAGAATATCACCAGTAGAGGTGCTGAAATTCCAAAGGTGGGATTCAGCTGCCTTAATGTTAAGTGTCTCGTGTCACTGTGGATGCACAATGTACTTTTTGCATGGGGCTAAGGCGAACTCTGTTATGCCTCCAGGAGCAGCGATTAAGGGTCAACAGCTACCCTGTAGTATCTAAAATGACACTGTGAATATCTGCGCTTGGCAGCTGAATCCCACTATAAGCCCTCAGGTGGGTTGCATAAGCATAGCCATCTAGTCCTGTTCTGGTCAGCAGCTGAGACATCTCCATGGGGCTGGCAGATGTGACAAAGAACTTGGAAAGTCACAGTGTGCTGGAGTGGCAGGCAGAGGCCAGGCAGGGTGGCCAAGGATAGACACTGGACTTCAGTGTAGAGGCAACTTAAGATCCAAATGTCCCTCTAGTAGATTGGCATTGTTAATGTTAAGGATTGAGAAATGTTTGTGAAACTTTAGTAATCTATTTGGTTTATCCCATTTGAGCAGTAGAGAATGTAAGAATATATGAGATCTATCAGGAACGTGAGAGACTTTTCCAGCATTTAAGTATGATTAGATTTTAATTTCTGAAAACATATTTTTGCTCTCTTGAAAAATTAGTTTTGATAGTTTGTAAAAAGCCTGAACTTGAATATGTGGGAGACTTCTTTTTTGCAGTCCTATGTATCTATCTACCCTAGGGGAAAGATAACTGAGTTAATAAGGAAAGAAGGAGAAAGAATGATTTAAAATATACTCTCTTCCATCCTGCAATCATAAGCAAGCAATATATCATTCTGTAAGTTTTTAGCTTTTGATGTTTCTGCATGTCACAGGGGTAGATATTTCTGTAATATTTCTAGAACTCTGTCACTGTTGTTAGCAGGTACCAGCACAGGTTTGATTGTGTTTTTTAATATGTAGCGACCTTAGAAAAAATGAGTGTTCTACCTACACAACAGGAGACAAACAGTAAAGAAAATAAAAATCTTAAATATTTTCTGTATATACCTAAAGTTAACACTGATTTCATGTCTACTCTGTTAATATAAGAATAAAGTCATTAAGCTTGGAACTGACAGTAAAGCCTGATGATCACCATCTGATAGGAAATGCAGAAGAGTGAGAACCATATGTGTATGTCCCTCAGTTGTTTTCTGTAGTGAGGGGAACAGCATAGTTTTATCCCTATTGTGTAAACAGAAGATGGAGCCTACTAATCCATCACAGCTATGTGAACCCCTACAGGATCTATTAAGGGGTGGAGAGAAGTGTAAATGTATGGTTTCAGTAAATCCTATCATTTTTTGGGAGTTGAATAAATTGGTGCTCTCTTAGAAGCAGCAGTCCCAGTTTCCTTTTCTTAGCTTCTTAATAAGAGGTATACAACTGATGCTAATGGTAAATATTCTGCCACATTTCACAGGGCAAAATGACCACCTGTGATAAGCTAATACAAAAGAACACTTTCTTTAAAAATAGCTTAGTAGCTGAAATTGAAACATAGGGCAACTTGTTTGAATCATTTGCTTAATTTCTTTTTTTATTCTATCCTAATGGCAGCAAGCACATTTATATTTGACATATTAAATATTTTTGTCCTTAAGTCTTGAAGTAGTTGACCACTCATGACATAGAGTTTCATTTTGTTCTGTTGGCAGATTTTTTCAGTCCCCGTGAATAAGCTCAGCAAGTAGAAAATGAATAGCAGAAAAATACATTGGACCAGATTCTTATACCTCTATAAAATATAAGATCAGGAGTAATTCAGAGTTAAGGGGCAAGTGCCTAATATTTACTATGCATTAGAAATGTTTGCCTGTGGAATTAACAGAGATCAGCAGTGTGCTCTAAATGCACCCCTTAACTTTTCTGTAACTTAACTGTATGCTGAGTTCAGTGGTATAAGTTTTTAAATTGAGATTAGAAGCAGAAACCAGCGTCACTTGACCATGCAGACATCTGTTATTACACCAGTTTCTTTACTTTTCCAGAAGGATGTAAGAGTTGACTGATTAACACCATTTTTTGTCAGCTGTTTTCTCTTGGCGTCTGTCCTTCCTAATCATATTATAAGCTTCAGGTTAGTGCCATGAGGGAAAATCTCAGAAGAGGCTCTTCAATTTTATTTGCTTTAGTGGTTATTTGAGATTGAGCAGTTTCTATTAATACTACTGCTATTATTTCTGTTGATATTGGTGCTCTGCCCAGTATCTCTGGAATGTGAACTGTTCACAGCCTGCAAAGAAGCAGCCTCAGCACTGCCTGTCAGTCTTAGACAAAAATCATATTAAAATGTAAAAATGTCTTGTGCCTATGCTGGCCTTTCTTTTAATTATTAATAGTTGCTTCCTTACGGGTATCGGAATATTTACTACCTTGCCCTTGTATCTGTCTCAAATAGTGTTTCTTTTAAGGAATGTCAATATTTTTAACAGCTTACTTATTATATCATAGATACTTCATGAAATACGGTGTTACACAGGAGTTATAGACAAAAGCATGTTACTGACTGACTTGTTTATCTGTATATTACAGAATCTTTAAGACACTATATGATGACTGGCTGAAGAAAGAATTTAAATATTAGCTATTCAGCTACCTAGGAATATGTCTGGAAAATAACATAAAGGTGTGCCTGTATGGTGGTAGATCTATACATTCTGTTTGAGTCTATCACAGGCAAAAAGAACAGTACAGATGAGCTAGTACAGGAAGAGCAACCACCGGCCTAAATCTTCTGTTAGTTATTGAGGTGACTGCAGTGAAATCACTGTTTTAATTATATAAGACAGGAAAAAGCAGCAGCTTGCAGTATGTGAGCTTCATACTGGCAAGTTTTCCTATCAGCCATAGCAAAACTTTTGCCTTCCTAGTGAATATGATTTTGAATTCTGCTTCCACCTGCCATATAAACCAGGCTGCGTTGAGAGCTGTCGTCCAGTTGATAGGACTCTGCATCTCTTATGGAGGATGTGTGTGGTCCTTTTTTCTAATACCGCTAGAAGAATCTGAGCTCTTGCATATTTTACCGAGATCAAAAGGTAGATTACTATTTGACTGATCTTTCCAGTTAGGCCTTCAAATTCTATAGCCTGTCAAGACATTTCAGCTGATTGTCAGCTATTCTACTGCATTGTTTTTATATTGTATTTAGCACTTTTGTGACAATATGGCACACTATTAGTGATTTGCTACTAATGGATCTGTAGATAATTTAATACAAACGTTCTTCAAGGCTTTTTCAATTATCCGCTCTTAACCAGCATTCATCTTCAGATGACTAACTCAGTGCTGTATATAGTTCCTCTTTAGATTGGCTTTGTCTATTCAGGTATGATTTTTCTCTTACATCCTTCATTAAGCCAACAGCAACTTAATGGAATAATAACTGCATTTTCAGTAACACACTTTTACTGAGAATATGTATGCTAAATAAAAAAACTGTGTGCTGGAGGAGTAATAAAGTGGTGACTTCTGCCTACTCACTCACCACCTGATTTTTCCTTTAATTTCTATTCCTTCTGCTCTATTTCATGAGAAATAATGTATTTTCTATAAGTTTAATCATTCTGCCACCCACTTATCCACCCTCTCTTTCACAACTTTAAAAAAAGAAAAATACACGTTTTATAGCTGATTTGCTTTGCAACTAGATTGCACTGAGTTTTTCAGATGTTATATGATAACATTCAGATAGTATAGGGCTGTTAAATACAGGGATGCCTCTGTAGTTATTCTTCAAGCAGTATTTTCTTTCTGTGACATTTAAAGCCAAAAATGCTAGTCTTTACTTTGAATTATATATGTATGTATATATGCAAGGGTAAATATGCTTAAGCTTTTAATTCTATTTAATTTTTCTAAAAATATTAACACTTCATTTCTGCAGGCTCCTATACCCTTCATTATCAGTCTCTTCTTTAGCAACTGGTACATGAATTTTTTACAGTGAGTCACACTTTTGAAATGACTCATGTGCTTATTGATTCAGGGAGACACATAAGCCTGTCATTAACATGAGAAATCCCATTAACTTAATTGGAACTATTCATGTGCTTAAACTTCAAGAGTCAAAAGCAAAAAATTGCCAAACTCCTGCACAGCCTACATTTGTAGATACTCTTCCTACATACCAACTTAGGTCAAATCTACTATGCCTGTGGTATGGAAAGGCATCCCTAGAAATACATTTCTGTAGCATAGAGTGTCCTTGCAGGTTATATGGCTTGCTGAATTGTCTTGGGGCTTTAAGCTTCAACAAGCTAGGCTCTTTTTCCTTGGTCAAGCAAAGCGCTTTGATGTTAAGTGTAAGTGTGCAAATAGTCTGACGTATGAGTCTTAGGTACACGCTCAAAGTTGGACAAGTACTTAAAACACAGACTCACTTCGTTTTACCTAATGTTAAGAGGGAGAAGTTAATTTGGAAGGTAATTCAGTCCCGTCCTGAGCACAGATGTTAGGATGCAATAAATAAGTTGTGGAAGTACCTATATTTCCATGCATTAAAGAGAACTAGTTTAATCTGTAGATTAAACAATTCAGAAATAAGTTTAACCCATAGATTAAACAAGTAGCTCATATTAAATGCTTAGTTTTCAAATGTTTTGAACTAGTTTAAAAGAATGGTGTCCTAAGTGCATTTTTGAATTGGGACACTGCATCTTGCAGCTTCAAACAGCTAATAATTCATCCCATTAATTTCACATTGAAAAACAAACATGATGTATGCTTCTCAAGATACTTAAAAATGAAAAGTCACTCTACTGTATCATTCTTAACAAATACATTCTTATTATGGTTGAATTATATTTACTAAAAGCACTTAGTGTTCCAATCTCTGCATTTTTTCAGTTTATTGAATTACTGAATTTTCATTTGAAAATCTTCACCCATGTGGCAAAGTTAAACAAGAGTTAAGAAGAGAGTAAAGATTCTTACTGAAATACATTGAGGTTTCTTTTGCTTTGCACTTAAGATACACACACAAAATCTCGGATCACTATCAACATTCTAGCAGCACCTTTTATATATGGATGAAATACTCTTTATATGAAGATTACTGCACTCAGTTCAGCTTTTATGTTTAGTGAAAAGTCAATTAGCAAAGATCAACCTTTTTATTAATAAATGACAGTGTGTTGATGGGCCACTTTTATGGTTATTTTTTAGCAAATGAAAAGCCATCTTACGTCTTGAAAAATATCTTTTCTTCCATTGATAAACAAATTGGTTGTGGGGTTTTTGTTTGTTGTTTGGGTTTATTTAGGTTTTTGTTTGTTGTTGTTTTGTTTTGTTTTCGTTTATGCCTGATATTTTCTGATTAATTAGCAGCTTGTTAGGTTTCAAAATCCTGAAACTTTTGTTGTATGTATGTATGCATCCTTTTTAAGAGTAGTGCAAAGATTCAGAATTGTCTTAATTGTCGTTATTTATGTTACATGCAAGGATGTATGGCCCTGCTTTGAATACACATTCAGATGTACTCATATTAAAATATTTTTTTTTTTTTTTTTTTTTTTTTTACTTAATATTTTGACCTTATTCAGTGTGCATTGTACTTGCCACCTAGTTCCAGGGTGTATTTGCTGCATATTGTCAGATCCTGCCGTGAAGACAGAATGATTTAATTTCTGGGGTGCTCATTGTGATAGGTGTCCATAGCACTTGCCCACTGAGGGGCAGTAACTACACATTCATGTACTTTTCATCACATATGTGAATTAATCATGTTTGCCTAAAGTTAATACATTTTACTCCTGTTACATGTAGTCAATTACCATTACTGCTGACTTCCAAGTTATAGGAATTTCTTCCCAGGTTCAGACATTTCTGTTCTTGAGTTCAAAGTGTGTGACTGTTTCAGACTTTTTTGTTTGGTTGATTTTGTTTGTTTTGTTTTTCTTTGTTTTGTTTGCTAGAGCTTGGATTTTCAGAGCAGTTAGTCTTACGTGGCACTGGAAATGGCTATGGAATATCTCATGTTGATTCCTGACGTAGCCCAGCACTTCTGCAAATGTGCCTTCACAATTTCAATATAGCCAGGAAATAAGGAACACAAACTTAGTGACCATCTTGGAGAAGCTTAAGTGACATGCACAGCATCCCACACGGATTAAGGCAGGGGCAAGGACAGAGTTTGCTTCTCCAACATTCAGCTGCCTTCTGTACGAGACCATCCTTGTTCTCCTGATATTCCCTTGCTGAATACAGGAAGTGCAATCAAGCTCTAACCAGACTCATAGAGAATGAAATGTTTAAAGAAATGTAAACTAGGTGCATATTTGTGAAATAATGGTTGCAGAGGTACAGTGTGAGGTGAAGGGACAAAATAATGAGGATGGGAAATGGAAAAACACCAAGCAGGGAGAAGGCTGCCTTGGGGGATGCGGGAAAGGTGTACCCAGGCCACCAAAACACTTCACTGTTATTCATCTGTAAGACACAGCATGTGTCTGGTAAATGAGGCTCCTCCTTGTCAGGATCCTTGCTGCATCCCAGAAGGGTATATTTGGTTAATGTAGGGACCACAGCTGCTGGGAACAGCAGCGGCAGATAACCACCTGCTCGTCCTAATTTATAGAGGATGTTCAGGAACAGTTTCCTGCTCTGACTTCTTAATATAATGTGAAATTAGAATATTAGACAATAGAACTGTGGGGTTTTTACTTGTATGTTATGCCATAATTACATAGCCTTTAGGCCAGGCAAAGGAGAGGTAGAGACACGCATCTGTCATCCAGTGGTTAGGATCATATGAAACATTTGCATGGTCCTGCATCTGAATTATTTCTTCAGAAGAAACCTCCTACTGACTTCATTGTTCCAGACTGAGTGGTAGCATTTAGCTTATCAAATGTCTGGTTGGTTTCTGCCTTCCATAAACAGAAGGAGATTGCCTTCTGGATTTTGTCTTTGCTGCTCCATTTCAAAAAGCTTATTTTCTTAATGTGATATGCTGCACGATGAATGAATAGTTAGCATTAGTGCTTGGAACTATGGTGCAATAGCCAATGGTAAAGGTCCTATTACTTTATATCTTTTACAGTTTTCCTGGTGCTATCTTGCTCTAGTGGATGCTGTCTGGGAAGGTACTTGTGATACTTCTGCAAATGGATGATAATTATGCAAAAACGAAGATACAAGAAGTAAAAAAAAGATTTTTATGTTCAGTTTTATATTTCACTGGACTACTACAGGGAAATCTCTGTATCTTGAAACAAGGGAATTAAATCACATTTTGCCTAGCAATGGCTGCTTACAAATGTCAAGGCAGAAGGCAGACCAGTTTTTATCAAAAACTGAGAAAAAGAGGGAATAAAAGGAAATAAGAGGTTTTGTATGACTTACTGTATTTGTAGAGAAAACTCATCTAGATAATGAGGTCATATGATAGGAAGGCCAAAACTTTATGTATGTTTTGTACATGGCGTAAGGCTTCTCGAACTGTGAAGCTGGTAGCTTTAAGTAATATTTATGATTAAAGGTGCTCTCTTTTTCTTTTCCTGTTGACTTTTAAGAGTGAAACAGACTTTCTCTGTGTGTGGTGGTGTGGTTTTTTTTCTTTTTTTCTTTTTTTTTTCTGTACTCATCATTCTGTTTGTTGCTAAATATTGGCTTGTTCTTTTAGATCAGGAGAGAGATGTCAAGTTACTGTGGGAGCCAATGTGATGTAGATACATACACCAGGAGAACAAATGCCCTGTTTACAGAATAAAGTATTCTTCAGTCTAACATATCCTACTGGGAAAATTTTGCTTTTTGTGTAGATGGAGACATGCAGAGGAAGACTTCCCATACCTAAATTTTCAAAGGTATAATTTAAATGCTCATCAGATATGAAAATCAGAGGTGATATGTCAGGCCCTGTAAAGACCGAGGGAAAACTTGCAGCTAATTGTAATGGTCCAGTGTCCTTATGCTAGATCTTACTACTCCCTTACTGCTGTTATTATGCTTTAATTTTTGTAGATATAGAAATTATATTGTTAGTCTCTTACTGCTATAAGCAATTCCTAATACTTAATTCAGAGTTCCAGTAAAAAATAGTACTTTTAATAAATCTTTTATTCTGTATCAAAGTCTTGTGGTTTCCCTACCAATTTTTCCTTTTTATGTATTGTTTCTAGTATCTTTTAAGTTTTTCTGTCTGTTTTGTTTGAGGATGTATGATGCTTATACTCATGTCTCTTCTAGCAGATTTGGCCTTTTTGAAGCTTAGTATTACAGTTTATGTTGACTTCACGATTTCATAATGTCAAATTCAATTAATTGAGCAACTACGATCTACGTGACATTTTCTAACTACATGTAGTTTTTATTTTTGGAGTCAAAACAGGCATGAATAAAAGGTTCTCAATTGTGACTGTTTTTCTTTAGGTGACAGAAATCTCTTTCTCTCTGTCTTTTTTATTTTTCTTCTGAGAAATGAGCATAAATAACTTTGGTTTCACTAAAACTCCCCTCACGGGGCTATTTCAAGGCTTCCCAGCACACATTGAATTAGATTATCATGTCCAAAGGATCTCTGAGGAAGCAAAATTAAATTATACAACAGAACAGAAAAATGAGGGAGTTCTGGGAGAGGAATGAAGGCTTGGAGGGAACAGCAGGGAACTGGTTGGTCTGGGTTAGTTTCATGGGCTTGTGTGACAGTCTGGGGTCTGTGGATTGACTGTAGCTCTTTTTGTATCTCCCCTGTCTCTTCTGGGTGCATCCTTCTCCCCAGAGTACGCAAACACAGTCTACTCCATTTGAAGGACATCTGACTCCCGTTTCTCTCACGCAGCTGTTAACTCCTTTGCTCCTCTTGGCAAAGGCAGCTCTTGGCCTGCAGCAACTCCTGTTTATCCCTTCGCACCTGTTGTCTGGGAAGAACTGAGTTTCTGACAGCAGGGATGAGTGAGAAAGGCGATAGCAGTAGCTGTTTCTTCACCCTTCGCATAAGTTTCTCCTAGTGCTTCCTTTTTAGTGCTTTATCAGTAGCAAGAATCTGGGCAAGAAGAGAGAAATCGGTCAATAAGCATAAAAAGAGCCAAACCTACTCTGCAGTAGTCTGTAAATTAGCCTGTATCGTGTAATTCACTGCCTAACAGTTCTGGTCAGTTTATTCCGATTGTATTCGACCCCCAACATAAGGACCTGTTGGAGAGGGTCCAGAGGAGGGCCATGGAGATGATTGCAGGGCTGGAACACCTCTCCTATGAGGACAGGCTGAGAGAGCTGGGGTTGTTCAGCCTGGAGAAGAGAAGGCTCCTTGGAGACCTTGTGGCAGCCTTCCAGTACCTTAAGGGGGACATACAATAAAGCTGGGGAGGGACTTTGTACAAGGCCATGTAGTGACAGGACAAGGGGTAAGGGCTTTAAACTGAAAGAGGGTAGATTTAGGGTAGATATGAGGAAGAAATTCTTCACCACGAGGGTGGTGGGCACTGGAACAGGTTCCCAGAAAACCTGTGGATGCCCCATCCCTGGAAGTGTTCAAGGCCAGGTTGGAGGGGGCTTTGAGCAACCTCATGTAGAGGAAGGTGTTCCTGCCCATGGCAGGGGAGCTGGAACTAGACGGTCTTTAAGGTTCCTTCTATGATTCTGTGACACTGACTGATCCTTTTCTGAATGATCAGGAGATCTGCCTATATAATATTCCCCATGTCTTCTCGTTCATATTCACGACATTAATTAAAATTCATGTGATCCCCACTCTATTGTAGGCTATCTATATAAAATAAATCTAATGGAATTAATACAACTCTCATTCTGCTTGTGTAATTGTTCTATTGTTCAATAATATTTTTGCTATGATTTTTTTCTACTGTGTTCCTGCAGTGGTTATATACTCACATGTTCTTCCTTGAATGAGTCAAATGTATTGAATGTCATTGTTTCTCCTTCCTTTAGTTGTGTTAAAAATTCTCTCTGATATTTTTGTGTATTTTTTAACTTTAGAAGATGGGGTGACTGTATTTTTGTGACTTTTCATTCACTTACGTTGGTTTGTAAGGCCACAGCTAATGTGTGTTACCTGCTTTCCTGTACCCACACTGCTGCAGTTCTTTGCTTTTTGCTCCAGGGGGCAAGAAGCACTTTATTCTCTGGGAAAACAATTCTGAGATTTAAAATATAAATGCAGAGCAACCACTGTGGAAGATGGCATCATAAATAGATGGGAAAGACCTGTAGTCTGCTTCCTTTGTTTATGCAAATGCATAGCAATAATAGTCCTTCACGACCCACACTCTGCAGTTAACCTGATCCTTTTAATCATCTGTGTAAGAATATTGGTTGCCATGGTAACACATTCTGTGGTACCACTTGACTGTCAAAATAACCTCATGAAATAGCATGCTAAGAATGTTTTAGAAATTGACTTTCAAAATAAAAAGTAAATAAATCCACCTAAGTTTAGAAGACAGGGCTAGATTCATGAAGTCTGCAACAAGGGAACAACCATTTTCTAACTGAATCAGACTAGGAGCGATGGATATATCATGTTTCTCATCTTTGAGCGAGCTAAAACAGAATTTAGAAATATTTTTTCTGCTTAAATTAATGGTATCCAGCCACATCAGTGTATAAGTTGTTAGTACAAGAGTCAAAGGTTAAATGATCCTCAGATGTTATATGATTTGAGTTAGTACCTGTCTCTGTGGTGCCTTTGCTTCTCTTTCAGTTCCCATCAGCTTGTATTAATCTTCAGAACTGCTGCTGTTTCTCCATCTCTTTCCCCCTACTTTTCCTTCATCTCTGCATTCCTTTTCTTGCAGCAGACTCCGCACATTTCTTTATTCTATTGGTAAAATAATCTGCAATTAAGTGGGTTTTAAAAATTATTTTTATGTGGGCCTCATAGCAGTGCTTTAGAGCTAATATTGCCATCAGAATAATAGGTGTGGTCAGCCATTGTTTCAAACAGCATTATGTTGGTCAGGCAAAAATCCAGCCACTTCTGAAAGATTGCTTAAGATAAGCAAGCATTCGTAAAGAAAGCATTTAGTACCTGAATATCAGGTAGGCTGCACAGACAAATGTCAAACAGGCTAGAATAGCTATTACATATTCCAATTTAAACACGGACAAATAATTAAGACTTTTTTTAAAAAAAATCCTTTAAATATTTCATTACTGGCTTAACTTTCCTCCTCTTTCTCCTGAAATCAATGAAAGTTGCTACTGCAATACATTCAGCTGGGGTGCACTATACTATGTAGCAAAATAATATAAATAAATGGGAAGTCTCCATTCTTCCTGTTTCTGGCTGTCATAAAAAATTAGGATACTGGTTTAAGCAAGAATTAGCATTATTCCCTTATCACTGAGACCAATATGGAAGCCTTAATGCTCACAGCTGAATGACTTTTTCCTGTACCTTTCATCCCTTCCAGCTGATGAAACAAAATAAGACAGGTAATTTTAAATTTTTTTGCCTACAAAATAGCTCACATGTTTGTTATTAGTAAATATAAAACTGATACCTCCGATTTTGATTGAATTTTTTTTCCTGCAAAAAACTTGGACTAATCCATGCCATAGTAATACTGCTGTACTTTTCTGAGTGCATCAGGCAACTATTGGACAAGATCCTCTTTGTTTATATTATTTCCATCTTGGGGATAGCACTTTTTAATATTAAGTTATGTTTTCTTCTCTGTAGGATATTCTGAACTTAATGACATTAAAGCAAATTTTAAAGTAAAATGAAGTAGAAATCGCCACTTACTTGATAAAGAAGAAAATAAATATGTTTAATGTATGATATTGTGTTCACTCATATTTAAAGTATAATTGCAGATAGGTCAATATGCACCTTGCTTAGAAAGTGTGATTTTCATGCAGCAGATTGACGGCTGAGTAGTTACTTTGTATTAAAAGAGCAGTTTATTTTTTGGAATTTATAAATGAGAATCTTTTAAGTTCTTTCCATTAAGTAAAATATATCACTGTGTTTAGTTTGAAAGTCCTGTTTCTTTATGTGCAGAGGCCTTCTTCAGCATGTTTATCAGCAAGAGAGGAAGAAGATGATGATGCAGGTGAAAATACTTGTGGTCCTTCAGGTTTATGGGAGGCATTGACACCTTGTAATGGATGCAGGAACCTCGGATTTCCCATGCTTGCACAGGTATATGTTTACCTTTTCATTATAAAACATTACCTATAGATTAGCTGCTTAATCTCTGTCTTACTTCTTACTGTAATTTCTAGTCTTGCCTTATTCCCTTCATAATTGTTACCATCAGTCTTCATTTTAACCTTAAAATCTAGTTTTAAAATTAAATGTCAAGATTTGATCATCCTGCTGTAATACTCATCCGTATGAGTTTAATATTGAGACCATGTGATGTTTATTACCCCCACAGACAGATATTTTTTATGTTGCATAACTTTCTCTTCTGATTCAGTCTGGAAAGAAATTATGAAGTCACATAGTTTCCTTTGGGATAAGTACTCTATTTTTGATCAGCTTTAATTAATATAATGACATCTCAGCTATTTTCTGTATGGAATTAATTGTGGACATCGTGTATAACTCAACTGATGTAAGAATACAGCCTAAGACTTCTCTTTGAAGATTATGTAAGTTAAAAAAAAAAAGTTCCCAAACATTTTCAAATGCTCATGATAATACAGAAAAGAATAAATCAAAAAGGGTAATGTAACTGAGTCTAAGTCTCAACAATTCTCAGAGCACAGCAGTCTGCCGTATCCACCAGGGCATGCCAACAGCTGTGCCCCAAACAAGTGATATTGTGTTGCTACAGAACAGGATGATGCTTATTGCTGCCTCTGCGCCTCCCTTGTTCTCTCCCCCCACTGTAATTTAGCACTCTCATTTCTGTAACACTTTTCCTGTGCTTTTCTTGTAGCATTGAATGGAGGCCTGCCAAATTTCTGGTTAGAATGTCTGTTTTTTTCAGTTGCCTCCTTACTTGGCACTGCATTTAAATAGCTTTGTCGGATTCTTGTGTACCAGACTGGAATTACATATCCTGTCTCACCACACTTTATACACTGTTGCTTTCATACCGTGACTGTACGTTTTATTCCCTGTAGTCTCATGGGACTTGCACCTGTTTGAAGTCAGTGTTGCAGCTTCCACTGCAGTCAATGGAAACAGGATATGGCAACTGATGCACTTGAATAACAATGAGCACTGCCCCGTCTTTTTATAAGGAGCTTTTATATCCCCTTCCCCTTTCAGTAGCTGTTTTCTACTTCATGCTATCTATCATTTTAGACATTTGGCAAGTTGCAGACCTGTTGGAATTATCCTGATCTGCAATAGGAGTGCTGTAGCTACTGATTCCTCATTTTTAGGAATTTGTTTCAAAAAATATTTCTCAAATGGATCTCTTCTTATTTAAATCTGTATCACTTATGGTTTAATTATTGTGAAGCTTTCCTATGATGAATGTATATGCCCATTTTGGAGTGATTTCCTAATTTTAAAAAACAATTTTGTTTTCCTTGTTTCTTTTTCATGGAAGGTATGTGTAAAGCATACTATAAAATTGAGGAATGCATTTGAAAAATAGAATAAATTTAGCTTTGTTTGTTGGTATCTCTTTCCTTTTTATAAAGAGAGACTGATGTCAAGAACTATGTAAGTTTTAAGATACTGACTCCTGAATTAGTTTTATTCATTGTACTTAAATTTTAAACTCAACCTCACAATATCTCATCTTTCTTGCTCTGAGAACTAATAAGTTTTTTCATTATGGGTACAAAAAAGAGTATATTTATTCTGCGTTCATTCATGAAATGACAGATCACCTTTCCAAATTGTTTGTCTCCATAAAAATTGAAGACTGATATAGTTTTGGTTTTTTGGTTGCTTTTCTTTTTATGGAAGAAAGGAGATCTCCAAATTACAAACCAGTGAATTCAGTTTATAAAGTATCGCCGTCACCGTGTGCAATCTTTCAAGCTGTTAGCTAATCTGTTGGATCTTCCACATTTACTTCAGAATGCAGCAGAGAACATCTTGTTCTAAGGGATCAAGAGCACAAATTATTAATTTCAATTTTTAGATTGAGACCAATATCTTAAATTGGTCTAACAAATTATGATAGATATAATCTGCAACAACATGTTTTAGGTAAAAGTACAAAAATGTGTTTCTAATACTTATGTCAGTCCACTAACACATCAGAAAATGCAGACTTTCATAATGAAGAAACAACGAGATAGATACTTGACGTGTCTTAAAATCCACACTCTATTTAATAAAGATCCCAAAATAGAGAAAAGGGTCTATCAATTACTCTTGAACACAAACAACAAGTTCATTTTTCCAGTTCTCTTCTAGTTAAAAATAGATTTTGCAGTTATGTAAATATACTGTGTTTACACATCAAAGAAGAACAAACATAAAGATTGATTATTGGTTTATATACACAGTCATAGGTACAATGGTAAAATGAAAGTGAATTTTAAGTGAGATTATGACAGTGTACATCTGTGACCTAATGAGCTAATGGTTTTCAATATGCTAAAGAAAAGAAAAGAACAGTTATCTCCTGGACAAACTTGATTTCTTTATTACAGTTATGGAAAACGGCTTGGCTGGAGGTACTTCTAACATGCAGTATGTCATTTCTGTCTGCACTGTGCTGGGAAGTGTCATTTTAGAAAGGACTGTTATAGAAAGTTCTGTGTAAATTGTTCTGCAGAGATCATTTAAAACCTAACAGAGCAGTAATACAGGTTTTCTCAGAATAAGCAGCTCTCTTTTACAGTCTCACAATTGCTGAAGTCCTGGAAGAGCTTCATGGAAATTTTTTGTGTCTTGTGAAAATTTCAGAGTTTTAGAAAGTGCCCAATTCTGCATCAGAATGGAGATGACAACCAGCTTCATCCACCCTCCCAAAATAAAAGAAAAGCCAGAGGGCAAGGATACACAGGTGGATTTTGAGAGACTGAAATTTAAATGCCTCTTCATACTGTAGCGGAGAGTGAATTCCATTTGTAGGTTATGATTTGTGGTTAATGTGGGGCTATTGCTTGCTTTTTTTTTTTTCTGAAATTAATCTTTCTTTTTGGGCAGACTTTCCGTCCTTCCTTGGTAAAACTGATGCAAATTCTTGTGAAAAATGTTGACTTCCACAAATGAATATTTTATGTCTGAAAAAGTCTGTCTTAGGAAATTCCAGATTCAGTATTTCCTGGCTGCCAGTCAGTAGAAAAGAAAAACCTTTTTATCACATGTATAACTGAGTAACTATCTTTTACAGATTCCAGAATTTCTAATCTTAAATATCAGCACAGTAAAACCAGTTTTGAAAACTTTCAAAGATGTAAAACCACAAAAGTGCTTCTACAGCAGTCTCAAATTCTAGAATTGCAGGCTTCATTGGAAAGTTTACTCTGCAATGCCGTCTGTTAAACTGAGGCAGAGCTCTTATAAATGATATGATAGTACTAGACCCCATTGCTGATGGATCTCCAGTTCTTGTAAAATCTTCCTACAGTAACCACCAAGATTTTTAATGCTTTAATGGTTGCATTTCTAGCCATCATAAAAATATGATACTAATGAACATTATTCCTGTCTGAGAGATGGAACAAAAGAATATGGAATGTTGTATATATAGGAATTATGTGATGAAGTATAACATATAGCTGTGCCGGAGGTCAGTACTGGAAAGAAAACTGACATATGATCTTTAAAAAATATTTTTGAGCAATGCCTGCTAATGTTAAAAAAAGCTGGAAGCATTGTAGTGTCATTATTATTGACCATCTTAAATGAGGAATTAGTCGAGAGACTGATACTACAGCTAAATGTAGAATGGCAAAGTTTAGGGGCAGAAATAGCATAATCAGCTTCATTTGTAAATGAGTAGTTACAGTAATGAGGATTTCCAAAGAAACACAAGCTGCTAGGACAAAATTCCGCAGATAATTGGGTTGACACTACAGCTTTTTTTTAATGCTCTTTTTGAAGGAATCACGGCACAGATAAATGATAGCAGTGAAGATGTAGGAACAAGGGCTTCAGCATGGTGACTGACCTTGACTACTAACCTGCTGAGACTGCTAGCTACAGAGTCATGTTGTAAGACTGTGCCACCACATTGTCTGCGGTTTGTAAATTGGAGTGATGCCTACAATATAGCTGTAGATAACGCACCTACAGCCTCACTAGAAGTCAAACCTTCAATTATTGAGTACATGTGCCACACATCTTATTTTTCAGTCAGTATCACCCCTGTGGTTGTAGTGGAAAACCGACTCCTCTGAAATCCAACCTTCAGCTGATTTTTCTTCCCAGTCTGAGTTTCAACAAGCTTCTCATCCCAATCTGCTCCTTTTCAAAGCATATTTTCTCCATGCCAGTCTCTCTCTCATTCTTCTCTTGTTTTGCTTCAGGCATTTTGCTGTTCCACATTGTCTTTGATTAGTCAATGTTAATGAGTCAATGAGTTAAGTTTCTGTCCTTACAAAGGGAAGAACAGCAAATGTAGGTAGAGTAAGGACTCACCCCTTTATATTTTTGCTAAAAGGAGTTTGAATTCAGGTCTCTGCTCTATGATTGTGTATATTTATGACAGTTTATGTGGAGTGCCATAAGCTGAAGACTACAGATTTATGGTCATTTTTGGGTGCTGCTTTTTCATCTGGTCAAATTTCAAGTTGTATCAATTTTTTTTTCAGCATAGTAAAAGGTTTGAAAGTACCTCCATATCAGAAAAGCCTAGTATCTCTTAATAGATAGGGTCTGTGGATGTTGGATCTCTAAAACAGAAAAAAACCCTGAAACTTGATCATACCTCCTATTAGTGCTCTAATATCTGTATCGTTTTGTGTAAGACAGACACTTCTACCAGCCTAGATCAAAACAAACAAACAAAAAGCCACAAACAGAACCAAAACAAAATAAAAACAAACCCAGAACAACACCCCAAAACATAGCTAGCTGTTTCCACTGTGTTCTGGAAGAAGCCTTATCCAGTAGGAGTGTTAGGCATTTTCTAGGGACAGGAAGATCACAAATTCCCAGGGAAGGCAGATGTGCTTCTATCTAAATAGTGTATTTCAAAAGGTTCAAGGGCATTTTGGTCTGCCTTGTTTTAATGCAAACTATTGAGATAAAGTCATTAAAAGAACTTTGAGACATGCTCAGATAAAACAGCTGGTCCAAGCTAACCTAGCACAAGCAAAGCCTGTGTTTTCTTCTGTGTATAGATGAGCTACACCAAGTTCTACCTTGTGATAGTGGACCATTCAGTGTACACTGGTCAAAAGACAAGATGGAATGAAAACTACAGAATTTCATGTTTGCTGCTTTATTCAAAGGAAAATATTTCAGTCTGTGGATACTGTCAGGGTGCACTGAGGACTGGGAAACAAGAGTGTCAAGAGTGATGGGCTGTCAGGGCATGTCCTCACCAGCTAGAGCTTGTCACACCACCCCTGTGAGGGAGCAGGACAGGCTGGGGGCAGCCCTGAGCGCAGCACATCAGGGCAAGTTCATGATGCTGAGGCAGGTCCAAAGTCAATCCAGAAAGTCAGTCCACACGTTGGGGTTGGGAGCAGGCCAGGTTAATCAGGAACCAAATCCCAGTCACCAGGATGTCTACAGTGATGAGGCAGGCTTGAAGTGCAGCTGGGAAGTCAGCTTGCAAGTCAGGGTCTGGATCAATGGGACTGTTGGCCCGAGTGTGCCACTGGGCACAGATGTGGCAGCATTAGAGATGTGCACTTCTGCAGCTTGTCTCGGGCAGACACTGTGGGCCCAGGGCTGAGCTGAAATGGGGCCCCTGTTCCCATGGGCACGGGTGTGTGTAGGGGCCCCAGGTGAGGCTATTGCTGCACTCAGAACTGTGATAGATATTAATCAAAGTGATAAAATACATAAACTGGAAGCTGAATTTGAAATGTGGGAGTTATTTGACCTGTTATTGCAGAAAAAGAAGAATAAGACCAAGAAGGAACACTCACTGATGTGTGGAATGCCAGATTTCTTTGTGCTTCGTATCCAGGTCATCCATATACATGTGTGAACTTATTTCATCTGCTTTTATAGTTGCACATTTTGGCTGGCATTTGTATAGACAGAGTATTCCATCAGGGGATCCTTTCCTGAAGATTCCCAATGTTGCATGCTGCAAAAGCACATGTGATTTGTAACAAAAACATGTTTGCATGTCTCAGAATGGTGTAGCTGTGCAGTATCAAAATACAGGGACAACACGTTTAACGGCAGGGCCTGGGCTATGCAAAGTGCTGTGACTGTTAATCTACTCCTGGCTCTCACTCCTGCCTTACAGGGAAGACAGAACCTCAACTTTTGCATTCTCATTATATTTAAATGTGAAATAGGCACTAAGCAGCTCAGATCTGGAGGTAATGATACTGGCATACTTCAGCCATTTTTGCTATGAAGTCTCCTTATGGAAGAAACTTAGAAGATTGAACAAAGAGTAGCTCCTTTCACAGGTTTTAGTAAAGTAGTAGGGGGCAATTTGAACAAAGAGGAGTTTGGCAAGGACATTTGTTTGCTTTATTGATTGGTTTTCAGGGGCACAAGGCAAGGAAGGGGTAAGGAATATCGTAAGTGTAGAGCACTCTTTTGTGCCAGTGATAGAATTGTTTCTTGGTCTTAATCTTCTATTCTGCAGTGTAGAGTAATTAAGCTCCTAATACATTCACTTTATAAAATTTATCAGTACCCACATACATATGTACTCATATTTTCTTTGCAATAAAGCAGGATACTGCAAATGTATGAAACTCCGTAGTTTTCATTCTATTTTCTTTTTCATGGATACTGTGCTTAGAATGTTTTTCTGCTAAGGGGCACACAGCTCCTGATGTATAGAGATAAATGTAGGGCTGTCTGCAGTGTCAGAGAGGTGAGTGGTGCAGAGTCTTGTGTGATCATAGCAATATTATCAGTTTAAAGCAAGCAGTCTGCATGCCTTAACAATGATAGCCATGCCAGCATATTTTCCTAATTGTGATATAAAGTAATTCTGAGATAAGATAGGTTTAGCTATGTCCCATTTAGGAAGCTGCTGGATGAGCTCAACTGCACTGTCTCTTGAATTAAGTATTGTATGTATAACTTAAAAAGCCTGACAGTTATTCCATATATTAGGCATGATGGCCAACCAGGAACACCACATTTGTCTGTTACAAACAAAAGTAATATCTGTAAAGAGAACAATGAAGTTACTACGGAAAAACTGAATTTTGATTTAAAAGCTGTAAGTATGTATCTTCATGTTGCCAGGAAGCATGACTATTTACAAAAATATAGACAGATTTGGAAAGTTTACTTAAATATTTAAAGCAGCACTAAGTTTCTAGCTTAATGTCATTTTTTAGAAGCGATAAACTTCTGGGAGACCTTCACATTTATTTTTTAAGACTGATGTATATTCTGCTTATACAACTCCTGGATTCCTAGAAGTAGGAACTCTAGCAACTTTGTAATAGGTTCTCCTGTGGAAGAGAAATTTCCACAAAAAATATCTCTTATTTAGAGGGAGAGAAGAGAAAGTGGACTCTGGAGTACATTTTTTAGCAGATAAACTGTATATAATACTATTTCTTTATCAGTGTAGACTGCAATAGGGATATTTGAAGTTCAGAGTTTGATGCATTAGTTAATAGGGTTATATATTTCATGTCTGTATTTTTTATGTAATTTTAAAAAGTAATTTTTAATGGGAAGGAATTTTGTATTGTGTTTGTATTCTAGGTATAGGTTAAGGTTATTCTACAGAAAGGGTGACATTGAAAATTATTATGTAGCAATTATGTTTACAATTGCAAAGACAGTTTTGGATACAGGAGAGATGAATGAGGAAATTAAGTAAGGAGCTAACTCAATTTTTCACATACAGATCAAGTCTATTCCTAAAAAATCTTTCTCCTGATACTCTCTGGAGAGAGACAGCATGACTATGTTGTCTCTTTCTGGGTTATTTTAATATTGTGATGTGTATTGGGCATTATTTATTTTCATTTTAATATTTCTTCCAGTTTGTACTCCTCCTATTTTTAGTTGCCTCTAAAAGTTTTCTTAGACTTTAAGCTCAGTGCGAGCATTAAAATAATGTTTTCAACTGCTGAAGTGCAGAGGAAGGGGTATAAAAAAAGGAGTATTTCTTCTTTGCTCTTTAATAAAAACAGAGAAAAACAAAGAACATACTTTTAACAAAACGCTATTGGCTGAAGTATTTTAGCAACTTGGACCCAGGAAATGATGTCATTCTTCACTTCCCTAACAACTTTACCTCTCTGTGCATTCAGTGGAAGTCCATTTCAAATTAAACTGGTAAAGAAACAGATTTGGCTAATATTCCTTGGTGTTGAAGTTCACCTAATTTAGAAAGAAAAGCCTTGTGGCATTACCTAATTTATATATTGCAGGGGAAGTTACCTGTTATCTTGTTTGGTGATATACTAATTGGGTAGGTAATGATATAGACATGGTAGAGACAGAATTATTTTCAGTGGAGACCACCATTAGCTAGGAAAGTTTTGACATACATGAATAGCCAGAGTAAGATTGTTGTATTAGCTATAATATTTTCCTGTAGTTTCTAACCTTTAATGAAAAATATGTTGTTTTTTTTTTTCTTTTGTTTTTCTCTTCTTAATTTAGTAGATTAAATGATGAGCTTACCTAAATGAGGTTGACATGGAGAGCTATATTACCCATAAAAACCCTTTTCTCTTAAACTCTTGGC
Source organism: Caloenas nicobarica (assembly GCF_036013445.1). NCBI lineage: Eukaryota > Metazoa > Chordata > Aves > Columbiformes > Columbidae > Caloenas > Caloenas nicobarica. The sequence continues at coordinate 44,689,743 of NC_088245.1, forward strand.
TTGCAGTGTTCTCTCTTCTGCAGTAAGCAGAAGTTTGATTGGTAATTTCAGGAACACACCACCCACACACTAAAGCAGCTACTGAAAAGTGCAATATGTATTCTGCCTAGAAAGAATCAGCAGGTGATGATTATACCCTGCTGAACAGTGCTGGGAAATAAGTATATTGAAAAAAATGTGGCTTATTTTAGTGCTATGCTAGATTTTCTGCATATGTTTTAAGGAATGAAGCTGCACATTTTGTTCTTGCAGACAGCATGTTAAATTCTTAATTTCCAATGTAAATTTCCAGTTGCCCATGACTTAAGATTTCTTGTGGCAAATGCATTTTTACTGTACTAGTTCTACAGTCTAGACACCACTACACAGGTGTGCAATGTAACCAGAGGTTTTGTAATGTATTTATTCTTGGGTATTTTCAGAATTGACTGGACAAGGCCCAGAGCAACCTAATAGTTAAGATAGCTCTGCTTTAACTGAAAATTTGAACAAGATGACTCTTTCATATGATTATATATAAACATCCACATTGTATAACTCTCAAAAATTCTAGATATGTGACCTCAGATGAGCAAATTTCTTTAAAAATTTAGGACTGACTCTGTTTTCTTCAGTTTGTAATTTACTGTTTGGGAAAGTATGGCTGTCCCTGTCCATGTGTAATTCTGGGCACTGATGCTCTGTGTTGTCTCCTGGTGAGATCGTGAAACAGCAAAATTAAGTGGCGTAAGATAGAGAAAGAAGAGGGCTGTCAAACAGTACTAGAATTGTTGATATATGGCGGCAATCATCTGAAGTATTGGTGACCATGCTGGTTTTCAAGATGTACTCTACTATTACAGATATTCAAATTCATGTAGAAACTAATGCTGAATTGAACACTGTTGCACTCCTAACTGAAATATGGCACAGTGAGCAACTGCTAAGACTGTAAATAGTACAAATATGTTACATTTCGTTGTTTTGTGGTTTGCAATTTAGTAGTAACCAGAAGACACACTTTCAGGAGGTGATTTTGCTTTCAATACTGCCTGAAAAATCATGGAAAAGTGGAAAAATTAAATCAATTTGAATTGCACAATGAAAGGATTGCAATTGTGCATAGCAAATAGTTTTGTATATGAAAGAAGTTCAACTTTGAATTGAAAACTTCATGTTTGAACGTCAGCTGCTTTATGACAGAAATATGAAACCAGTATGTTGAAACTCAAAAGCTTATGTAGAAGTTCCTGGTTAATCTTACCAAATTGGGTTTACTGTTCAGTATTACATTTTATGGGAAAAAAAGGCATAATAGATACTTTCTACTTGCTGTTTCAGTAATAGTGACAGGACAAAAAGAGTTTATGGACAAAAAGGCTAGTATTGGAGGTATCTGGAATTAAGAGATCTGTTGGGTAGAGATATCTGGGCACTGTGGTTACTACATGGGTTTACTACACAGATTAGCCATTAAGTCATGCTGTGGTAAGGTTGGAGTTCTGCGAAGAGCCGCTTGAAGGCACTCGATGCTTTGGGTCTTTTTTGAGCTTAGCAACTTTTTTTCTGTTTCACACTTTTATTGTTGTTGTTTGGTGGGTTTGTTTGTTTGTTTATGGTGGTGGTTTTTTCTTTTTGTTTTTTTTTTTGTGTGTGTGTGGTGGTACAAATATACTTGAGAACCACTGGCAAGTTAATACTGGAAACCGTGAGGGACTTTTTTTTTTTTTTATTATTCAGTTTTTAGTATTAGGGAAATTCATGGCTTCATTGAGTAAGTCCCTGGACAAGTCTGTAAAATTGATTGAACCTGATTCCTTTCTGAAGACCTAACTGACAACTGAGCATTTAAAAAGAACAACTTTGTAGTCTGTAACTGTGAATCCTCTTGCTGTACAAAAGAAATTGCATGCCTTGGGTTTAATGTCATGTCTGGCTGTTGTATTTCACTGAAAACTTTTATTACCAGTACCCATTATACTGAGTTTGAAAATGCGATAAACCCTGATTCAACAAATTACTTAAGTCTACTTAAGCATAAGCATTAATGTGCTTAATCCCATTTGGGCTTCCAAACATACAGGACTTTATCAGGAGACACTTATGTGTTCATGGAAATACAAAAGCAGGCTAAGGCTATAGTTTCTTAAAATCTGAAAAATGATTGCTTATGATTTTTCCACTATTCATAATTCATAAATAAGATGAACTCATGAATTGGAAGTCAAAGAAAACGAAACCAAAGTTAAAGAAAGTCTATATTTGAGACATCAAAGAGAAATATGTAAGACTATATTGTTGCATGTCTTCATAAGGTATTTTGCATTTGTTTATTGATAGAAAATGTCATCTGCCAATACTAGTCAAATACATCTTGTTCACTTTAAGGCCTCTCAGAAAGGCAATTCAGCTAGGAAATGAGAAACATCATGTTTTATGTTCTTCTACTCAGAATGATGTTAATCATTTGAATTGCTATGGAATGCAGATGCTCTATTCACTTTCCAGAAGCAGTAAGCAGTCCCAATCTATAAAATCTTACTATAATAAGTAGAAATAACAGCAATACTGCTAATAATATAGGGAATAGTTGTGTTACTTTGGAAAAAGAGCATTTTGCAGAGTCTTTCAATGTAAAGGATGTAACTGTGAAGACATTGAGTTAAATTAATAAATTGAGAGTATCAAATTGATTGTATTATTTTTGGAGGTGCTATAATTGTATAGCATCCTAATTTTTGATTCACAGCATTTTATACTGTGAAAAAGAAGAGAGAAAATAAAATCTTTAGGCAATGTTAAGTCCTGTTTACTTCTGTCTAATTTTGAATTTAGCAAAATTGAGTTCATAACTCTCAGACAATGTTTTAGCCTATCTAATTGTCTAAGTACTTACAACCCACTAGTTCCTCCCTAATCAGCCTTTATGTTTAGCAGATACTTCAGTTCTATATACAAACAAAGCTTTTTGAGTAAACTGCTCTAATCCACTTGTATGTGGACCGATGCCTTGAATTCTGCCTTATTCGGATTGGTTTTATAGTTACTGCTTTTGTGTTGTGATGAATAAATATAGGCAGCAGAAAGTTCATTCAGAAGCACATCTGTGTGCTTGTGCTCCCTGTATCAATGAGAAAGTGTGGACCTCTCTGAAGATGTTCAATTGATTGCTGTTTTCTGTTGAAAAGGAAGCCACTGGAAACCAGCCAGCATAAGACATGAAGTAAAGAGATGTGTTTGCATACATACAAAGCTTTTGAGCTGAATCTGTGGGCAAATTAAACACCAGGACACTAACAGAGGGCACACAGCTGACAAAGCAGAAGGCCTTCCTTCTCTCTTTTCTGCCCACTTCCAAAGTGGACAGATTGAGCGCATTTTTATTTGTTTCTTTTGAATGTAATAACGTTCTATTGTAAAGCACATGAACAATTTTTGAGTTGCCTCTTAAGAATAGCTATCTTAACATCTTTCTCTTAAGGACAATTATTTCTCATCAGGACTGTATTACCAAAGAAGAACTGCAGAAACTCCACAGTTTGTATTGTAAGTGGCTAGAATCTCATTTTCAACCCAGAAAGATCCACTGCCAAGCATTTCCTATCGGCTGACTTTAGGTGCTTCCACCTGACATGCAGACTTTCTGAGTTGCAGATTTCTTTTTCTGACCGATTCTGTTTCCTCATCACAAAATCATGAAAGGATCTTGAGTTTGCAAATTACTTGTGTGTGTGTGTGTGTTAAGCATTTATATTGCTGTTTTGAAGTTGAGTTAGTAATTTGTTGAAATATAAGAAATGAGTTGAATCAGAACCTGGAGCAATAGAATCAGTAGGCAGAGTTTTGTGTATAATTTACCATCTCGTTTGTGTGAAACACTGACATAGTTTGTTCGGATGTGAAGGAAGGTCACACAGCATTAATAGAGAATATCTGTAGTAAAAGTATTACAACTAGTGTGACTACAAATCTGGGAATTCTAGCCAAAAAGACATATGATTCTGTGGTAGCTGTTCTGAAACTAGGATCTTGCAGTGAACCTATAGAAAGTTTTCCAAGTTCAAGTCTCATTGGAAGTGTGACGTTGCTTCCCTCACTATCCTTATTCACTTCATTTTCTATAATCTCCACATTCTCAGTTTCCATTATGCAATAAATAAGGCTGAGTATTTGGAGTTAGTAAGTACATTATACCATAGAAATCATTATAGTAACAATTAAAGCATCTTTGACATAAACCAGTGGGATTACTTATTTGAAGAGCCATAAAGAAGTAGCATGTTTATTAGCTGTATATTTCTCTTTCAGTGATGAGTATTGAATTAGGTAACTATGCTGATGTATTGTCTTTATATTTCACTCTTAGCTAATTGAGTTCAACACGGCCAAGTCAGTCCTCATAAAATTGCAGGCAGTATGATAACATAGCACTGGATGACGGACTTTTTGTATCCATATAGCTAGGTATCCACATTATGAATATTAGTGGGTTTTGGCATGTTTTTGGCCAGGAAACAGCAGAGTTCACAGGGTCCCCTTCAGAACTGTGGTTCTGAACTGTGGTTCGAAGCAGGAAATTACTGGGTTCTTTAAGAACATTGGAGACATGGACAACACTGTATTAACATTTGACTACTACTATTGTGAATAGTTCTCATGTTGTAATGGAATAGTTTGTTTTACAGTTTTAAAATATTGATTCTAGTGTACACTATGAATTTACTTTCCCTCTGATTGTCTCTTACTGTGAGTTTCAGTTTTTACACAGCTGAAATGCCACGCTTACTATACGCAAACGTCATTTTTTCCCATTTCATTAGAAAGTACTAATTTTTACAGACTTTGCATGCATCCTGGAGCCTTTAAAGAACAGTTTCAAAATGTTCTTCATTTGTTGATTTTGTATCTAATTTTCTCTTCAGTTGTGTACCAGATAAAGCTATGATTCACAACAAAGTTGTTTGTTCTTGATAATATGACTTTCAATAACTTTACTGTTTGGAAAAACGTTTTATTGTTCTTTCCGTTTTACTTTGGGAGCAAGTGTAGGAGGGGTATCTTTTAAGAGAGTCTTGGCTTATGCTGTTGTAGTTATTACTTTTATACCAAACATAATTAAATTTCCATTTCTTCAGTATCAAATCGGAAAACTTTTAAACGTGGGAGATTTCCTTTCCTGAAATAGCAAATGTTTATTTGTAGTTCCAATTAAATCCATTGTGTATGGTATCAGTAATTGTTTTTTATTGTGCAGACACTTCAGAACAAGATGCATGTGCAGGTACAGAAACTTTTCTAGAAATGCACAGATTATTTGTAACAAATAATGGATCAACACATTTTGATGGTACAGCTTTATTTTCAAAGAAAATGTCTTCCATAATGTCTCATTTTAGTAATGTTATATGCCCTCCAACAGAATGGTTTGTAGTTCTAGGATTATTTTCTACTTTATGTTAATAAAGAAAATTGCTATTTACATAGATGACATAGGGGTTTTTTTCTCAATATCTAACATTTTCTATGGTTTTGGCCTTTATAATATGAGGGATTATTTTTACTTCATTTTTGCTGCATGTGTTGAAAACCAAGGATTGGTAAGTTTTAGTAGAGTAGGAGACAAAACTTGTTTTAAGAGCTGGACCAAACCTATGGGTCTTTCAACTAGGGAGAAGCAGCATGAATGTTTCACTGTCTTGTGGTCCGAAGGCAGAACTACAAATTCTCATTCACTCTTTCTGTGCATATTTCACACCTACTATCAAGCACATTCAAAAATATTAACCCAAAGTGGAAAATATTTATTTCATTGGCTTAGGGGAAAGTGATTTAATGGTGACTTAAAAAAAAAAAAAAAATTCTTATGCTCAAGATGAATCTGTCAGTTACTGTTGGGATCCTTTAAGTGGGGAAATCTACCACTCTTTCTATAAAACTGTTGTGATCATTCTCTTATAAATAAGAAAACCTTCATAACTACCTTCAAATCTTACCAAATGAAGTCCAGAGCCTGATACACATGTATTTATCAGTCTCTGGGAAAGCAGAAAACAGTTTATTTCTTGCGATCGCGTTAGATACCAGAAAAGGCTTCCTCCTGTTGTCTTGAGTGTTTTGAAATTTGAAGCTGACACCCTTGGAACTGTGATATTCTTCTGAGCTTCTCACTTTCCAATGAGTTATTTTATCTCTTACTAGAGCAAGTGTTGTATGAAAATGAATGATCATATGAGCTCTTCTTCATATATGAAGTTCTGGCTATGAAATGATATCTGAATACTTTGACAAAGATTAATTAGTGGTTTTATTATCGTACTTAGTAATGCATCATATTCTATTTATAATTTTTTCATCCTGATTTTTTAAATTTATGAAAATTTGCCCCATGTAGTGAGCTAACTGCATTTTGTGTGTGTGTTTGTGAGTGTATATGTTTAAAACCTAGGCATTAGAACATAAGCAACTTGCAGAATAGTATTGTTTCCATGGAGCTGAGGTTTCAGCTCATTTTATCTTTTTTAATATTATAGCCTCTATTTTAAATAGGCATTTTCCTAGAGCTTGATATTCAAACAAGACATGTTTTTTTATTTCATGTTGTTCATGAAAGCAGTGGGAAAAATTGGGGGATATTTAACCTGGATGTTAGTTTCTCGTTTGTAACTGCATTTTGTTCAGATAAGCTAAGAATCATTTATTAAACCAGTTATTGTATTGTGCTACATTGCCACACACAACCATTAGTATTTGCATAAACCAGATTACGTAGACTTGCAGTATATTCTTTGTCACAGTGAGTTAATTATTAGAGCAAGCATCTGCTCTTATTCATGGCCAGAATGTTGTATGCATGGGAAAAGCATGTAACGTGACTACAACAATCTAACTTCATTTGAAATTCTGAGTATTTGCCAGATAGAATTACAAAAGCTCTACATAAAATATAGTGATATGTTACTGCTGCTGAGGTTAACGCTGCATTTATTATGTTCACATTTTCAGACATTTATAGTTTAGGCTACATTGCTGAGTTTTATATTGTAAAGCTTTGTAGGAACCTTTAGCTTTCAGGAGTTGACATCTGTAGAGTTTTTATATGAAATTTTAGATTCCAAACAAGACATGAAAATATGCATTTTAAAAGGAGAGGATAAACCTACATTTGGGGTGCTATGTAAATATCACTCATTTTTCCTCAAACACAAAGTCTGAAAAAGCAGATCAAACTTTTTTGGGATGGTTTCTGAAAAGTTATGCATCATGTTTACATTTCTAACAATATAAATATACAGGACAACAAATCTAGCATATTTTTCAAAATGAACATTTTTCTCAGCTCTTTGGTAGGCTTACTGAAACTTAAAAAGGCCGTTTCAGATGCTGGAGGGAAATAATTATTTCAGATAATCCTGTACATTTATTATTCCTACAACAGAAAACCCACTGTTTCAGATGCTTGGTGAGAGGGTAAAAGAGAATATGCTTTTAAAATCTATAATATAAATAATTTGTGCAGACCAGAGTAGATCCTCTAGTGTCATTACTCTTAAATGAGATTATTAGGGATTTTCTAGATTCTGTTATGTATCATGAAGTAAACCTTATTAGCTGTTCTGTGACAAATTACATATTCAAGTGTTTCTAGCTGTCATAACAATGAACATTTATCATAGTTTGACTCATGAAGAATGATTCTAATTACACGATACTATAAAAATTGCTATGGTTAAATTATTAGTAATAGATAAAAGTGTTTTTACTAGCCAAAAAAATTATAGTAATATTCCTGATTCCTTTCAATGGAGAGGCAGTCAAAATAAGTATTTCACTATCTAATTGTTGGTTTGGGTTATGATGACATAGGAAATACTTTCAGTTGTTTTTGCTCAGTACATTATTGTGATAAACTCACACAGTGCCCTTCAGGTTCAAGCATTCTCCCCACCACGTTGCTGTATGTCAAAAACCTATTGTACTTATCTTCAGCCACTGGTCAGGACTTCTGTCTTGCTTGAATTCTTGATTCCTCTCAGCAACCTTTGATTACTTCTTATGAATATTTCAGTGTGAAGTGTCCCAGTCGAACAATGTTATACGTCAGTCTGTTTAGAAACATCAAGAGGTATGTTTGATGCAGGCACATTCAGACTAGATATAAGGAAATAATTGTTACCATGAGGGTGGTGAAACACTGGAATGGGTTGCCCAGGAGGTGGTAGATGCCCTATCCCTGGAAGCGTTCCAGGCCAGGCTGGACGGGGCTCTGAGCAACCTGATCTGGTTGAAGATGTCCCTGCTCATTGCAGGGGGTTGGACTAGACGACCTTGGAAGGTCCCTTCAAACCCAAACTGCTCTATTATTTTCTGACATAAATGGGATAAATGCAATAGTCATTGCACACTCATGAGCTGAGACAACAGAACTGATATTATTGAGAAGAATGCTGAAGAGCTTTTAATTTTAGAAAAATGCAGAATCATATTGCTTGACGCCTGATACTTGAAGATAATTTCATGTCACCTGTTAACATCTAACTTGAATTAGTTTAGAGCTTAAAAATTTCTAGAATATGCTCAGTACCTGCAAAATGGAGAACACGTTGCAGCAACCAGAAAACTTTACAGTGCTCTTCTCTAGCAATAAGAAGTTTGTCTTTTTTGCTACATATGCAGTTTTTAATTAAGGCTTACTGTCTTCACTTAATCAGTTGATAGAATTCCAGACTTTTTGAAGTATTAATAATTATTTTTTGACTCTAACTTATTTAAGTTCTGCCTGGCATACTATTATCCTATTTGCTTTATTATGGAGAGATTTGGGAAGAATTTACTTGTCAGTAATTTACATTCCAACAGTTTTCTCAGTAACCCCATCATTTTTATTTATTCTTCTTTGACATTTATATTCTTGCAATGTTAATTACAGAATGTTGAATAACATTCAGAAGATCAAATTGAATGTTAAGAGCAATTAGAAAAAGAGTAGAGTACAAAAGAGGGAACATCATTATGTCAGTATGAATACTTGGTGAGCCCTCATCTTGAATGCCATGTGAAAATCTGATCCCTGTCACATCACTGAAGACTGAGAGGGTGAGAGCTGACAGGGATGGTCAAAAACCTGGAACAGCTGGATGAGTAGATTAGAATTTCTTACTCCCTAAAGGAGAGGATAAGGGAAGTGTGACAGAGGTCTGTGAAATCACAAGGAAAGGATAAGTATTATAAAGAACAAACATTTATTGCCTTTGAAAGTACAGGAATCAGGGATGTCAAACGTGGTGAGACAAATAAAACAAAATGGGGTGCATGCAACGGGTAAAAAGTGACGTGCTCTAAAGGCAACCTGAGAAGGTAATTTTAGAAAGCTGGATCAGTGCACATGCAGAACAAAGTCAGCACCTTTTGATTATGAAGTGTGGGACTCTCAAAGGGTTGTAGGAGAAGAACTTCTACATGCTTGTCCTGCTCTTCTGCCGGTCTCACTGTTTTCTGGGCCAGCACTGTTGGCTGCCTTTGTAGAGAGAATATTGGGTGACCTAAAGTATGATCCAATGTTTGTTCTTGTGTTTCATATATCAGTTTTTATTGGCTTTGTATTTTTTTCTGTAGCTGAATTCAGGAATTGAGAAGGGTTTCACTTTGGTGTTTGGTGACAATTTTAAGGCTGCATGGCTTCCGTAGGCAGATTTACTAGTACTAGGGTTTTGGCATTCTGACTTACTCTTAGAGAAACTTGCATGTACAAGGATTAAATTGAAGTCTGCTGTTTAAGTCATTGCTTTGGTAAATAAATTTTTGCCTCTGTCTTTTTACAGCAGACTTAAATGGACAAGGTAGAGATTCCTTTTTTTCAAGGTAGGAAGTAGTCATCCTCTTGTCCTGTAGTTGCACTTCAGGCACTTCAATGCCTCCACATTACGTAGTGCCATCTAGGGAGAAATATTTTCCATATTTATTGTGATAAAAAGGCAGGAATGTAACGCAGAGTTAAAAGAACTGTTATTTATACATTGCAAAGTTTTTATGGTCTTCTCTAATTTAAACCTAAACTTCAACTCATGCACATTTATTCCAGTAATAAAACTGTATTTGTAAACTTTGTGGTTTCAGTTGTACTCTTCCTAATATCCATGCTTCATTTTATGCAAGTGTTATTTGCAGGATTTAAAAAATTAGGGTTTGTCCTTTTTTCTTTTCTCTACAGGATGGGGGCTGCAGGAATAATTTTCTATTAATCTCATTTAAGGAATGGAATGGCTTAAGTATAAAAGTTGTATTTGAAGCTGCAGTAAGCCCACTTACAAACTTTTCCAATTCCTTGTTACATCTTTAGAGTCCGCTAGCTGAAACTAGTTACTATTAGTACATATCAGTAAGATTGCCAATGCAGAGAGCTCATACTCTGACTAGACATAAACAGGAAAGGGTAAAAGAGGTAGAGCCACAATCACGTTCCTCTTTTAGGCATGTTTTTTTGAACACTAATCTTATATTGTTTGCTGGTAAATACTCATATTTTATTACAAACGCTTGTTAGTATTCTGTTTATTTTACTTTGTATGATTTCTTTTTCCCTGTTCAGTGTTTCCAGTATTCATTTTCAAGTTCTTTAGTCAGTGGTGGTTTAACCTGGGGTTTAAAATTTGGTTCTACTGAAGTGATCCAGTAGAATTTTGAAGTGAAGTTCCTGTTGCTGCTATGTCAACCATTATCCTTTGAGAAGCCTTGAATTATTACTAGATTATGAAGTTTCATAAAAATCGGGTCACAACACAATGAGCAGGAAAAACTGCAAAAAGTTTGGTAGTATAATGATCTGCTAACAGTATAAATAATTTACCTAAAAACCGGATAGTTATCTGCAGCCATAGGCTGTAGATACCTTAGGCAATACGAGTTGTTCTTGTTGAAGAAATTATTATCCCCCATCCTGTTGTGGTTGTCACATTCCTCAATCATTTTCTGAGTAGTGTTATGATAATATCTAACTGTCATGGTGCTTCCTGGCCCTTTGCATTTTATTATATCATATTTGATTTATGTGTGGTGCTTGACTTTCCCAGGCATCCGTGTGTCCAGTGTAAGAAAGATGTGAAAACATATCTTTGCCACTGCAATTTCTTTCTGCTGGTGTTAAAGAAATCACAAATCAAGAAGCTTTGGTAAACCTATATGGTATCATTTTATTCATGTTCTAAAGCAGACAGTCTGCTTGATTGGACAGTTCAGTGTACCAGCAAAACTTTTGACTGATTTTTTTTCCCTTGCCTCAACTTTTGCTAATGATGGGAAATCATTATATGTATCACTGTTAAGGGACGTTGTGCCACTATTGCTGTTCACTCAAATATGGAGCAGTAATTCATCTTCATTCACAACCTGGGATCCTGCCATGAAAACGTAGATGGCATATCTTTAGCTTTTTTATATATAAACGTATTGTAAAACCATCCCCAAAGAGAAAGTAATTGCAGTGGTTAATGTAATTGTCTCTTTCATGAGTTATAATTTAAAAAATTGAATAAGAGACATCTCCTGAATTAGAATCTAGCAAAGTAGGTATGGCAAGACCAGTTATGTTAGAGCTTTTGCTAAATACAAAGTTTGATGAAGACATTTATGTAACTAAACAAGAACTATATTACCCAAAAATTTTAAAACCAAGAAATGTTACATTCTAGCATGCAAGTAATTCTTCCAGTCTATTACAATTTGGATTTCCATGGAATATGGTATTTAATTTGCTGAGTTTTAAACCATGCTAGCCAGAGTTATTGAACCTGATTCTTTTCCTGTGTTATCTGAGAAACATCTTTCTGACCAACTTAAATTTTTGCATTTCAGGAATCTTATTCAAAGAAGAGAGGTTATGCATTGGAAGCAATACCGTCTGTACCTCTGGATGCAGTTCCTTCAGAAAATGACAGCAGTCTTTGTGATTTGATAGACATAGCAGTGACCAAAAAACCGTGTTCCCTAGAGATAGCAAGAGTTCCTTCCTCAAGACCAGGTAAATCACCAAATAATTCTTTACGTAGCCTTTGGTGTAAGTGTAATGTTATAGAAGGGATAGAATTATATACAGAAAATATAGGTTAACATTTTTAAGAATATAGTACTCTGTTTACTTATCACAGCCGGATTATAGCCTTCTGTTAGTTGCTATAAGAACTTTATATTACAGTTTATTAGCAAAATGCTGTAGAAGCGAAACAAAACAGAAGTTTAAATAATTTCCTAGATAAATATAAGGTTGCAAAATGCCAAATTTGAAATAGAATTTATTTCAGCGCAGGCTCTTGCAGTAATCTATTTACCAACCCGTTTCTATTTTTAATGAAGTGCTTAGCAAGAATGTTTTACAACTAATTCAAAACTTAAAGTACTCTGTATTTCCGTGTTACATAAAGGAAGTTGTGTTCTGTTTTCGAAAACAAAATAGTGAATGAGAATTTCTAAAAATATTAAGTGACTGTTTGGCAGACTGCTATTTGTATTTTACAGGTTTGGACAGCAATGAGTTACAATAGTTAAAAACCAGTAAAATTATGCTGAGTCAGATGAATGATATTATCTGTAAGGACCCTGTTAATGTTCTCCACAATTATGGGCTCTCTTCCATTACCCTTGTTTGAAGTCTTTATCAGTCACTACCTGGTACAGGAATTTCAGCATATGATCATTTTGCTATGAGTAATTGGACTGAGAGTCTCCTTTGACAAATGACAGTTCTCAGCAGTACAGACCTATTTGAAATGGTCAATTGCCTTTTTGATCTGTGCTGTCTTGATTACGAATCATGATTTGGGAAATGTACAGGAATGACAGATGATTGTTGACTAACATCCTGTTACCTATCTAATCTGTGTAAGGGGAAGCACCTTGATTTCACAGCTGATATTTGAAGAGTGCCAGAGCTATATCAGGCTTAGTATATAAGGGTCAGATATCAAGATACGGCTTTGCAGTCTGCAAGGTGAGGTGGAGTGGATCATAATTCCCACCTCTCTTAAATTAGGGCTAAAGAAGGCTTGATGGGAACCTACATTATGAACAGTGATCTCAGAGGTGGCACAAAGTAGGATAGCATCTTTATAGCACACTTGCACAGAGTGGACCAGAATCTGACTTGAACATCAGCACAACTATTTGTGTCACTCAAGGTTTACTTTGTTGTTGTTTCTTTGGCTCTGATAATCTAAAAAATTAGCAGGCTGTGCAAGACAATATTATGGGTTGCCATTCAGTAAAGGAAGAAAATGCCAAAATATCCTTGTTTTTCAGACTTCTACTTGATTAATCACCATAAACATACTTATTGCAATGGGAAGACTGCCATACCCCAACCCCATAAATTGGCTGAGGGAGTTCATTATCTGCCTCCACAGTAACGGAGCTCAACTACAAAGCTTTCCATTGTAATTAGTATTTTAAAAAATTATAGACTTTTCACTAGTTAAAATACCAGGTTTTGGAAGTGTGCTGTCTGCTGGACATAGGCATTTTTCTCAGGCGTAGTAAATCCATTAAGATCAGTATGAAAAACAGATCCTAAAAATGACATTTTTAGGTCTTAATCTGGAATTATGTTTTATTTATGGTTAAATGTGGAGTGTATCAGGGGGCCAGAGAATAACAAAGGAAGCTGTAGGACATTCATGAGGCCCACCCATCATCTTTATAAGATCTAGTAAGGTCAATGAGTTGACAATACAAATTCTGTAATTCTTTCTGCCTTAGTTTTCCGTATACCACTATGATCTTTTCCCTGGCATTTTATTGGAAAGAACATTTGGCCATATAGATAAGCAGATTCCAGAATGTTATTTTATTTTATGCTATAAATGTAGTAGTTGTCAAACTGACCTGGCTTGTAAGCCAAATTTGTAATCACTTTGGCTGTTATCTTATACTGGCCCAAATGTAATCAACTGTGTCACTCACAGTTATAAGGTACTTAACACTAGGCTTAATTGTATGTGAATGTTGGCCTGCCGCTTCAGTTCATACAGATTTATTGCTCGAATAAGTTATGTATGATTACAGACAGCATTAATTTAAAACAAATATCTAATTTGCCTGCCTTTTTTCCTGAATTTCTCTGGTTTTGTGTCACTGAGACATGCTGACTTTGGGAATACTGTTTCAAATTGGTGTGCTATGTCATGTGTATCATTCATTTCAGAGCATGTGGTAGCACTTTGAACAAAAAATTGCATCTTGTCAGTCTCGTTTCCCTAGGTGGCAGGACACTCTGATCAACTCTCCTCACTGTCTGGGGCATTACTACCTCTTAGCAGTAGAAGCGACACTGACTGCACTCAGTGATTGAAAATTCTTCTTTCCTATATTGAGAGAAAAGGTCATTCTGACTGGCCTTTCAAGCTGCAGAGCTGCATGTTGTCACTATTATCTGCACTGCCAGTAAACTCTTAACAGGTTGGGAATAATCACCTTGCCAGTATAATTCTCTGATCTACTGGGAAAAAACCAGACTGCTCTGTACCTCTCCATGTTGTTTTTAGTTTCCTGAATCTTATTCTCGAACTGGTAGGGAATAGCAGAGAATGAGAGCTCCATGCACTAAATGGTAAAGGCTTGTTAGATATAAGGGAGAAAAACTGAACAGAAAGGAAATAAAAGTAGGCATAAAGTTTGTTACTTCCACTTCTGAAATCCTATCTTGTATGAGTTTTGTGTCTGTTTGCAAGAAATTAGGTTTATAGAGGAAGAAGAATTGTTACATTATTGGTTTATGCTGGCAGTTAAAACAATTGCTTCTAATTTGGGCTGATCTAAGAGTAAAAAAGACTGCATGTGTGTCTGAGTTCAAGTTAAGCCGTTCTTTGTTTCTGCGGTAGATTGATAGGACAAGGTTGGCAAAGTGTGTTAGTATCTGTCTCAATATCTGCTTTTAAAATAACAGGTAAGACTTGATAGGAATGTTCTGAAATAATACACTCTTTTGAGACAAATTTTTCTGCTAAGTAAAATATAGATTTGGATTTAAAATTCCATAAATCAATCTCATTAAATTAATTTCATAAATTAAGTGATTCATGAATCAATTTTACTAGTCTTTCTGTTGGGCTATTCCAGAACATTATCCTCATTCCTTAAACTAGACATTTCTCCTAGTATTTATAATTTTTTGACTGCTCTTCCATTAAAAAAAAAAAAAAATCACATGACATATTTAACCTTGAAAAATAACCATAAAATTTTATTAGTTCATAAGGCACACATTAGTATTGCCCTTTTGATCTTATGGATGTAATTAAATTTTGTGAACTATACCAACAAATCATCTCCGAAAAAGGTGCAAAGTTCTAATAAATGGCTAAAGCTCAAGGCACTGGATAATTCTAATGCTAAAATAGGCATATCAAGTATCTTCATGTAGTTAGTGTGGTTTTGATCAGTTATCTAGCATCTAGAATACCGGTAGCAGAAGTTTAAGTGCAGCACCATGCTGCATTTGAGCCTGTGCTGTTGAAGACCCTTACAGGCTTGAATCCTTGATAGCTTGGATATTTGTACCATACTGCATCCTTGCACCTCATAATGTCATACACTTTATTTAGCAGGAATATTGGATGAAATCTGAGCTACATTACGGAAGAAATGTTAATAAATATATTTTTTCATTGGAGTTAAGTGTGTGTTCATGCCCAATAGAAAGATCATATCTCTTTCAGTCTGCCTCTGTACTTTCTACTGCATAAACCCTCTAGGAGTGAGATGAGGTGGCAGTCTACATGGTAAATGTTTAAGAATAGTGAATGATAGCCAGTACTACTTAAAATATTTTTAGGTCTTATTGAGTATCATTAGGAAATAGAGAGGACTTTTCAAACTCCGTTTTTCATGAATAACTTGGTGAAAAAAAAAAAAGGCAAAAAACAACCAAACAACAACAAAACAAAACAAATCTCCTTTGGGAAAGTTGATCTGTCTATGCAGATTAACGAAGGGTTTAGTACAGCATCTCAATAACAGGAAGAGACAGTTCTGTTCATAAACTGTATGAAAATCATCCTTGGATAAGGGAGTTCTAGTTCAAGGACCTATTTTTTCCAGTTACATTGCTTTACTGTAGCTGATGGTCAAGGGGACCTTAGTGAACCGTCTTCAACTCCGGAATCAGCCCAGCTGTAGCAATGCAGAACTCAGTGTCAGCTGCAAAATCCAACAGAGAAATAAGGTAAATACTTAGAGGCTTCACTTATGCTGAGCTCTCAGCCACGGCACAGTCAGCAATTGCCAAGTCAGCAATTTTAAAGATAGCTCTGGTACAACTACTCTACCCAGTTACATCTAAGATACAGCTTCTGTCAAGGGGATAAAAATATCCTCAGATATGTGATGTGTTGCCACTAGCCTGTAGCAGGCAAACACATGGCAAGGCTTTGAAACATAAAGAAAGAGAGATCTTAGCAGATATTTTGTTCATCTATGCAGCTAAATTTATTTTTGAGAAGTCTTGCTGTTGTCAGTCATGATGTTTTTGTTATTCAGAAAAATTTCTTAATTTGCACTTAAATGCCGGTAACTTGTAAGGAGGACCATGCAAGATAGTGTATCAGTAATTAATGATACCTTTTTCTTATAACCTTATAATCACAGCAGTGAAACTAACAAAAAATGCTAGTCACGGAATAATTACAACATATCAAACTGTCCCCAAGCTGGCCTATCTACTGCAGCATTAGAGGTTTGTTTTTTTCTTTCCCAGCCTGGCATCCTGCTCCTGACATTATGGTGAAAATGAACCTGAAAATGTGTAGCCAGTGTGTCAGTTCACCTCTGCTGACATTCTTGTGTCTACTGTATAACACTGTGTCAGCAGTCTCCTACAGATATCTAGGAGACTGTTCTTTAGAAACCTGCATTGAAAAATAGCCTGTGATAACATTTTAATCAAAATTAAAATATGAATCTTCTGCATATGCATAGTTTCCAAGATTATTAAATACTTGACTTGGTAAAGAAAATGCTGTTTTTCAGGTCATCAGTTTCTGATTGACTTCGGTACCAAATCTTCACAGCACCTATCCTGAATATTTGAACATTTCAATTCTCCAGATTGAGACTAAGATAGTAAATGCATCTTTTCTTGTTTAATGAATTTATACTTTTGGTTTTGTGTAGTTATTTTCTAGATAAAAGCAAACCAGTGCAAAGTGGCCACAAGAAGGAACCATCACACTGCCAGATATACAAAATTGCCTGGGTTAATGGAAATTCAAGAGGCTAGCCTTAGTCACCCATGCTTCATAATTTTGAAACTGTAATTGACCTGAAGGATCATGCACTAACCTTTTTGAAGTCCACTCACCCAAACTGCTTCTAACAGGAGGCCTGCTAGTAGAGCTGTATTTTATTTAAGTACGCTTTTTAAACCAGAGATAACAGAATGTAGTGCACTTAAGCACATGACCTACAGTCTAACTTCTCAGGATTAAATACTTTCAGTAATCAAGAAAGATCATCTTACCTCTGTATAGAGAAGAACATAATAGAGGAGGGAGATTCTTATCAAGCAGAGTAACTGCAATATATAACAGTTGCTCTAGAACCATCTGAAAATAGCTAGAGTCTCTGAAATTTAGCCTAATTTGACACCAGCGTTTTCAAGCAACTGATTGTCGATGAAAGCTTTTGGTATTGTGGTGCATATTAAAAATCATTACTACCTGCCAGCTATGAGTGCTGAATTTCCTAAGTACTAAGTCTCAGGCCTGATGTATCAGGGCAGCTGCTTCTTCAGAGAGGGGGAGGCAGGAGCAAAGTGGACTACCATGGCTGACAGGACAGGAGCCTCACTAGTCAGGGCCCTGTCTCACCACCCATGAGCAGTGCAGACCTAGAGATCATGGCCAGGTTCAGCCAAGAGCCCAATTCATCAAGAAAGTTTGTGCTGATGAAGTAGCTCTAAAGTTAAGCTAGAAAGTCAATATGCAAGTCAGGATCAGGTCTGGTGATGGTCCAGGAAGGTTGACAAGACCAGATCCCAGCTCAAGCTAGGAGGTCAGCCCATGAACTGGGGAGTGGGTGCACAGAGTACAGCCATAAGCACAGGACAGGACTCCTTCAGCACGGCTCAGGCAGGAACAAAAGGCTCCAGGCTGAGCTGAAATGGTGCCTCCAGGAAGGTGGATGTGAATGGAGAAGCCCTGGAAGGCTGGCCAGGGCCATTAAAGCTCATTAGTGCCTCAGGGCCTGACATGATTTGTTAATGATAATCAGTGTTCCATATTCTTCTGTTTTATCACTCAAGGAGAGAGTATCTCCAAAGATTATAATTCATGCGTATGTTAAGTGTGAAGTTAAGAGCCACTCAGAGCTTGCCAATAAGGAACAAAAAGTATAGCTGTGTGTCGTAGTGTGAGCCGTGTGTCAGTTTGGTGGAGTAGATATCTGACAAAAGAGGCTTGTGTTTCCATAACAACCTAATAGCTGAACTCTTTCTTAAGAAGCAAGTAGTTTCTCTTCTAAGTAATTTTTGGCCTTGGAGAAATGCTCCCATTATTAAGTAAAGTTTCCAACTTCTCAGGGTGTTTTATACACTCTAATCCCCCTCTACTTTTAGCACAGAAAAAGATTCATAGGCCATGAGAAAAATGTGTAAAAGAGTCTCACAGTGCCCTGACATGATGAGGATACTCCCCTTAGAGGGAGAAAACTTACTTGCTATCGTTTGTGTCGTTCCTTTAATAAACCTCTCAACATACATCTTAAAAATAGCTGGGGTTTTCTGCCTGTTACTCTGAATAGAAGTCTGTTTCAGAACCACTGATTTCTGTGCTAGTGATTAAGAAGATTCTCATTTCCAACCTCGGTATATTTGTGGCCAAAAGGACCCCTAACACACGGTCTTTGGCTAAGTCAGAACTCTCCTGCAACTCTTCAAGAAGCGATTCCAGGCAGCCTCTACATGATTCCAAAAATCTCTTTTGCCCTTACATGTGTCTATGCCTACTGCCTTGTCATGGTGGCTAGAGGACTCCAAAGCATGGTCAAGTGTCACATAGAGGTGTTCCAGAGGTGTGTATGTACATCACAGTATGTTGAAATTATTTTGTCTTATTTCTGTATGTATGTATCCATTTATGTTATTTGCCTCTGTAAAAATCTGAATAATATTATCTACATGCTGTATCCTAATATCCTTCCCTTTTTCTATGTAAGAGAAGGGTGAAGTTATAAGGATAAGAAGACCTGAAGTGATTGAACCAAAAACCAGATATATTTTTTTCAATTAAGTGTTACATTTAGTCCAGCTGAAAAGACTTTTTGTTTGTTTTGCTGTTTATTTACCTCCCTTTTAGTGAAATGTACTTTGAAGTGAAAATTGAAAATTATCAAAGAATTTTCAGCTGTATTTTTCAGTCAATAACTTATAGTGAAACATAATGCCCAGACTTAGTTATAAGATCTATACACATTTTTTTCTCTGCTCTTCTTTGTCTTCCTTTAGCCTGTGTCTGAGACATATGCACAGAATTTGGCTACAGTACGGAATTTCTCAATTTACTTGTTTGAATAGGTTACTTAAGAAAGATGTAAGAATCACATTCAGAGCTTCAAGATACAAATCTTTGCCAGAACACAGCATATTTGAAACTAACCTTCTACTGACTGATTTTCAGTGATGACACATTTTGTATTTGTCATTCCTACTGCCACAGTATAGAGTGCACAGTTCTTATCAGAAGCAATTTTGTCTAATGCACTAGCATATGTTTGCATTTGAGATTTTTAAATTTCACATAGCATTTTAATAAAGGTTAAGGGAGTGCTGATGGAAGAATAAGATATACAATAGCTCTTCTATCATGCATTTCATTGGTGTTTTTTCCTTCAGTACAGATTTAAAAGAAAATATTTCTGAAATTTATGCAAGGAGAGTGTTTGCTGATATAGTTGTCCCTATAATATAAATTAAAAATTTGTAATTATAATTTATTTTCTATTTTTAAGTACTCTCTGGCATTTTATAGTTCCTTTTATTTTCTCTAACTACAAATCCCCAAAATATGGGCGGCTTTGGGAGTTCTGTTTTATCATGATGACATTTTCCTACCCATTTTCTCCATTTCTGATATTATTATCATAGTTCTTGGAGTACAATTATGATGCTTTATATTAGCTTATTTTTTAGTGCTGTATCTCTTAGAGCAGCACAATTCACCTGTGTTTCTGGTCCTGTGTTAATTACTATTTTGTTGATAGGTGTTATTAATGTACTGGTTTTGACCAGTAGGTCTGCAAGTGATCTGGGTCTCAGAGGCTGGCATATATTCTTAACCTCATTGATGTTAGGGCATGTTTTGCCATTGATTTCAGTTGGTTTAGATTTTCACCATATATACCCTTTTTCAAAAGAAGGGTCTTTATCAAAATTAAGGATTAGTAAATTAAGTATTGATTTGAGATCAGGAAAAATGGGTATCTTTTGTAGTGTAAGATGAAAAATGAGGTACTATCTGTGAGAATATTTCCCTTCTGATTCCATATTAAATCAGGAGAGGAGACCTCTTAAGGTACTATAACACTCTAGTTGGAAGTGGCTGTAGATGGGTCAGTGCAGTGTGCATCTTCAATTTCTGCCCTGTTAGCTACCTCCCTAAAATCGTGTTCTGACAGCATGTGAAAGCTATGACCCGTTTTAGTTACCTTTGGGTATGTTTCGGGCAGTAGTGGAATGACCTGAAAATTCTTTCTACAGTGAAGTTCATTCCTAGATAGTTCAGGTAAACAGATCCAAGTGATCCATATACACTTTATGTATACAGGTCCTGCTCCATATTCTTTCTTGATACGGTTGTAGGCTTCTGTCAGTGGAGTTATAATACCAGTGCACATGTCCCCTATCTAATGTTTAAAGAAAAAACATATCCACTCTTTATTGTTTCAATTTCTCATACAATGCGGAAATTGGCTTTCTTGATAGAAGTTACAAAGGGAGACGACAAATAAAATTTAACTTCTGCAGTGCAAAATAAGCACTATTTTCATTAGGGTGTGACTCGGATTATAAATTTTTCAACAGAAGAGATGAATAAATGAGAGAGGATGAATGATAAAAGATTTCAATAATAGTTCATCCACTGTCTGCTTCTAGTTTAAGCAGTCCTGGGCAGCGTGAGATAAAGCCAGCAGTTCCCCTAACACAGATGTTTCCTTAGTTATTCTATATTATAGACAGAGCAATTTTGCATTTGGATGAACTACTGTTATAATAAAATTATCATATTAAACAGTAACAAGAAAATTGAAATCCTCCAATTTTGCCATCACTTGAGTGGCAGACTCTAACTGCAAAGCACTATGTTCAAAACTGATTCTTTGCTGTGTTGGGAATAAAAAACATCCTGCTTTTTTGCTTCATTTCACTTGCCTTTTGACAAACGCAGAATTTATCCAGCAGAGAAACAATAGCACTTCAGTATCACAAACTGAGAAGCAGGCAGTGGAAGCATTCAGTGATCACTGGTTTTAGTGTTGTACTTTCTTGGCTGATCCTTGCCCATTCAACTGGCGGCTTTCAGAATCCCAACAAAGAGCATTAAGAGAAATGAGGTTTACATAGGCTTTTCTAACCTCTTCCCACACCCAAGGGTATTTGTAGGATAAAGATTGGGTAAAACTGTTAGCACTTTTTTTTTTTTCCATTTGGGTAGTCTGAAGAGAACAGGCAAGTGATATATTCAGTGGATACTTCCCATGCACGTATATTTGAAACCATTCTTTATTAACTTTTTAAAAATTACCTCAGTTGCAAACATAGACCACTTTAATAAATTTTAATATCCCAAATGTAATATTAACCCAAATGTATTATAAAAGTGAATGTCAAATTAACTCTATTTACTTACAATAAACTTATAATTTCATTTAAAACACAGGGTAACAAATAAGATCCAGTTTCTCTGAAGCAATGCTAATTTGCATGACCAATGGCTCTTTCATTTATTATTAATGGTGATCCATATCAGCTGTTCCATTATTCCTGCTGTCAGGCTGAAAGCCTATAACTACTAAGGTTACTCCATTAGCTTCCTTTTAGTTTTCTCAAATCTTATCAATATTCCAAGTGCTATTAAGAAACAGCACCATTTGTTAAGATAACTTCTTGCTAGGTCTTTTTAAACTCCTGAATAGAAATTAAATAGAACTATTGATTAAAAATTTCTAGCTTTAGTAACTCACATTTGACATTACCTTTGGATATATTCATATGGGCATATTTAAGTATGAGTTTCTGTTTGATATTTAGGGAAAATATTTTACATTTCTATTATTTTATAATATTATTTCTCCTACCACATTTCTAGAGTAATGTGCCATAATTTGATCTTTTCCCCACTCCTTTATGTCCTTGATGCAGCAGAGGTCTTGTGGAGAAACAGCATTATAATCATAATTAAAGACTTATTCAGAATGCATACGCACAGGAATCTGAATTGAGGTTGCACAAGCCACATCAATTCTTATGTATCACAGCTCTAATGTACTTTCCTTTACTACCTTATCATCCCTCTAAGAGGTTTTTAGTGTATAATTAAGATAATTGCTTCCCATCATATGCTCCTCTGGATAATATCTCTGATAACATCCTTAACAATGAAATGCTATTCTTAAAAATACTCTGTCACTTCTGAAGTTAAAGCACATGGGAATGACCACATGACCAGTTCATTATCAAAATACATGCAAGTGTCCATCCACCCATCCAGTATGTTCCAGTAAATATGTTTATGCTGTTAAAGTAATTCTGCTTTCCAAAGAATTAGTGTACATTTTCTCTGCAAAGTGGGAGAAAAAGGCTGCTGCTTGACATATGTTAAACATTTTCTGATGATTCATTACTTTTTACTATTATTCATTAAAGTACAGTTGAAAAAAAATAGCATTCATGGGAGTTTGGGCAATTTTTGCAAATGAATGCTCATCAAAGTGACACTCAGTTTCGTCCACTCTGGTGTAATTATCATCTAGAATGATGTCATGATACACTTGACCGCATGCTGTCAGACAAAGCCCCTTTTCCAAATCAAGACAATAATTCACAGGTACATCATTATTTTGAGGTATTTTGCATTTTATAGCCCACATGCAAATATCATTTAGCAGTATTTGGGTTTTTCTTTGTTAAATGACTATTAGTTGCAGCATCCTTCGCAAGTACTTTTGAGTCAGGGATGAAATATACATGGAGCATATACAAGATATTCCATTCTAGTAAGTAATCCTACGCTTCAAAATGCTGCTGAGATTGTTTTATAATTGAGCAGATTTAAGTGATAGTACCTTTTATAGGTGGCAATAGTTTAATAGACATATGAAGAATAATATAGCTATAAACCCCATTGAATTGCTAATATTAGCAGTAATTGTAAAGCTTCATTTTACCATTAACATGTTTACATTTTACATGCATCTGGTATATTCTAGAGGAATACAAGCTTGTGGAATTGCTATAGCACTTCACCGAGATCTTCAGTAAGCACTTAGCTAATATATGTCTCCTGGTGCACCTGTGAATTTTCTACAAACCTTAAATTAAATATTCTACAAAGCTTTTCAGGTTGAATCTTACTCCATATTAGAAGTTGGGAGGAACTGCTTGTCTTGATTTCATACTTTTTTTTCTTCTTTTATACTCAAGACTTTGCATGTTGTTCTATTTTGCATTAAGATGAAACTGAACCCTATAATTTGGGAGATCCACTACTCAAGAACTAGTGCTTCGCTTGACTTATGTCTATAAGGTAATAAAGTGGTTTTCAGAAACACTGGAAATGCAATATAGATGTCTTCAATCACATAAATAACTCAGCTCTCTCTTGTCGAAGATGAATTTCTCCACTGTTTGGTCTTTCAATTTCAGATGATAAAGCCACTCAACTCTGAATAATTAATCATAGACACTGCAATATCCATAACTTAGGATCATCTAGACATTCTCACCTGCTGCAGAAAGTTATGGCATTAACAACAATCCTGACTCTCCTGCTCCTTTTGTAGGTTTTCAGGCTTTTTTATATTTTGTATTAAAAGTTGCAAGTTCAATACAGTTGATTAGGGTGTGTTTTCTGACTTACTGTAGATGGTGAATAAATGTGTAGTCTACAGGTGCCTTGTAGTACAGTTATTATTATATGACAATGGAGGAGTCTGCCTTGGTTGATGAGGACTGGTTTAGGGACCAGTTAAGCAATCTGGACATCCATAAATCCATGGGTCCAGATGGGATGCACCCGCGGGTGCTGAGGGACCTGGCTGAAGTCATTGCTAGGCCATTCTCCATCATCTTTGCTAAGTCGTGGGAAGTGAGAGAGGTGCCTGAGGACTGGAGGAAAGCAAATGTCACTCCAGTCTTCAGAAAGGGCAAGAAGGAGGACCCGGGTAACTATAGACCGGTCAGCCTCACCTCCATCCCTGGGAAAGTGATGGAACAACTTATCCTTGGTGCCATCTCAAGGCATATCAAGGATAAGCGGGTCATTAGGGGCAGTCAACATGGCTTCACCAAGGGGAAGTTGTGCTTGACCAACCTCATAGCCTTTTATGAAGACATAACGAGGTGGATAGATGACAGCAGAGCAGTGAATGTGGTCTATCTTGATTTAAGTAAAACATTTGACACAGTCTCCCAGAGCATCCTTGCAGCTAAACTGAGGAAGTGTGGCCTGGACGATCAGGTAGTGAGGTGGACTGCGAACTGGCTGAAGGAGAGAAGCCAGAGAGTCGTGGTCAATGGGGCAGAGTCTGGTTGGAGGCCTGTATCTGGTGGAGTGCCTCAAGGGTTGGTACTGGGACCAGTATTATTCACTATATTCATCAGTGACTTGGATGAGAGACTAGAGTGCACTGTCAGCAAGTTTGCTGATGACACCAAACTGGGAGAAGTGGCTGACACGCCAGAGGGCTGTGCTGCCATCCAGTGAGACCTGGACAGGCTAGAGAGTTGGGCAGGGAAAAACTTAATGAAATGTAACAAGGGGAAGTGTAGAGTCTTACATCTGGGCAGGAACAACCCCAGGTTCCGGTATAGGTTGGGGAATGACCTGTTAGAGAGCAGTGTAGGGGAAAGGGACCTGGGGGTCCTGGTGGACAGCAGGATGACCATGAGCCAGCACTGTGCCCTTGTGGCCAAGAAGGCCAATGGCATCCTGGGGTGTATTAGAGGCAGGGTGGTTAGTAGGTTGACAGAGGTTTTCCTCCCCCTCTACTCTGCCCTGGTGAGACCTCATCTGGAATATTGTGTCCAGTTCTGGGCCCCTCAATTCAAGAAGGACAGGGAACTGCTGGAGAGAGTCCAGCGCAGGGCAGCGAAGATGATGAAGGGAGTGGAGCATCTCCCTTATGAGGAAAGGCTGAGGGAGCTGGATCTCTTTAGCTTGGAGAAGAGGAGACTGAGGGGTGACCTCATTCATGTTTATAAATATGTAAAGGGTGAGTGTCACAAGGATGGAGCCAGGCTCTTCTCGGTGACAACCAATGATAGGACAAGGGGCAATGGGTACAAACTGGAACACAAGAGGTTCCACTTAAATATGAGAAGAAACTTCTTCTCAGTCAGGGTGACGGAACACTGGAACAGTCTGCCCAGGGAGGTTGTGGAGTCTCCTTCTCTGGAGACATTCAAAACCTGCCTGGACGCCTTCCTATGTAACCTCATCTGGGTGTTCCTGCTCTGGCAGGGGGATTGGACTAGATGATCTTTTGAGGTCCTTTCCAATCCCTAACATTCTGCGATTCTGTGATTGCCTTCAATGTAGGTATTAGATTTGATAACCTGAGCAATCCCTTCTCTTTCTGTGTCCCATATCAGAGATGTGGGAGATCAAACTGAGAACACAAAGTACCAGGCTATAATATGACTACATCTGTCTCACAAGATGTGAGAATGCTGTTCAGTGCTGGGCTCATGTTTCACATCTTGTCTGCATCCCAGCTCTATGTGAGACCAAGATGTATGAATTTAATCCCTGCCCTGCTCTGTCAGAATAAAGTTGAGCTCCAGCAGGGCCCATTAACCGAATGATCAAAAGATCAGCTTTGTGGGATACCTGCTCTGCAGTCATGCTTTTTTTCCCCATTAGTCTTTCTTGCAAACACACACCAGGACTTCCATCCTGCTCCAAGAACTATTGCTGATGAAAATATCCTTAAAATGATACATTTCCCAAAGAAAACCAGTTTGGATTAATCAGTTTTTTTATGGTGAAAATGTTTTATCAAAAGGTTAATGGCCAGCTATATGCTGCATGCATATGTTGGTTTGGTGGTTCTGCTAACAGGTACATACTGAGGTCTCTGGATCATAGCTCTGCTCCACCCTCCCTGCCTTCTGTCGTTTCTTCTCTGTAGGGATCATCTGCTGCCACACAGTTACTGTGCGTTTTCAGATATTGTAGTGAAGAGTGTCATATCACAGGCTTTGATATGAATGCAATTAGTAACCTTTCTCTCTTTTCTACAGTTCGAATAGACCTAGCACAGCAATAACTGCCCCCTCTACTCACAACCAAACATACTGAAAAAGTTTTGCAGGTCCTCCTAACTGACGATCTTTAGGAGATTATTTTTTGTGACTGAATGCATGAAATTGGGCTATGATTTTAGCTTATACAATCAACTGAATATGCATAGTAATAGTTTTATTTCAGAGTGACCTGAATCAAATATGAAATACTATCTTTTAGGATAAAAAAAATCATACCCTAATTCTGCTGTCTTTACTTCTCAAGTAAGTAATAACTTAAACGTAGTAGTTTTGTGGAAAAAAGTTAGATATTGTATTTAATTTTTCAATACCTTTAATTGCATTCTACTGGGAACTCACTTTTTCATGAAAATATGATATGTTTTATGTGGTTGTTTAATAAACTTTTCTACTAACTTTAGTACCTGCGGAAAGCAGATGTCTTGGCATAGCTTGCTAAAGTTTGTTAAAATCAAAATATTGGTGAAAATATTAAGCAATTACTAAAATAAACCGTTTTTGTACATAATGAACAGATTTATTTGTTTTGTTCAGTGTCAGAGATGATTAAAAAATAGAGAAACATTGATTCCTAGTGAAGGTAAGCAGTGTTGCATTCTGTTTAAAAAAAAATCCTCCTGTTCTATTTTAAGTTAAATAAAAACCAATCATTTACTTCAATTTTCTCTGCTTCTCTCTCCCTTTCTGCATCTGCTAGTCCTCATGGCAGTATGTAGCACGCTGCCAAAAAGTTTCCTTCTATTACTTTACAGAGTTTTCATTTTTGTCCTTTTTATACCATTTTCATTTTTGTACCACCTCAACAGGAGATATGAAGTATATAAGAGATGCAGTATTTTGCTGTATATCAAATTAAGTTGAGAATGAGTTTGTATTGCCGATTCACAAATGTATAGGTACGGAAAATCTCTACTAGCAGCTAATGATAGAGTAATTTTCTACTGCACCAGGATATCAAACTAACCTTTTCCCTTTTTTGTGATGTGCCTTAAAATACTGCAGATTAGGAAGAACCTCTATGAAAGAATATTTTCACACTCGCTTTATTGTTTTTGGAAAGCAGGAAAAGTCTTCAGAAGGACCATTTCATTTTTGTTCCAGGGCAGGGTGTATTATTCTTTCTATAATACAATATATCATTGTATGCAGTTGTATCTCTTCTGGATCAGAATATTAAAAATAATTGTTAGTAAAAATATTCTTTCCACTTTAGCTCCAGCTGTTCACTCCATGTCCTTTTTCTTTCAGATATTATTCTCTCCCTGCTGGAAGATACTTAAATATATTGTACAATTAAAAACAATTTCTTACCAGTAGTGCTGGGATTGAAACTAAATTTTTCTCCAAGAGCATTTCCATTATTTTGACATCTATTTTGTCTTACATTGTGATGAAAAAATATCAAAACTTTATGTGAATATTGTGTAAGTAAAATTTGCAAAAAATACTTCTTTTTTTTCTGATCAGTTATATACGTTGTCTTTCAGAGTTTCTTATCCAATTTGTGATAACTTGAACAAGGATTTGATATTGATAAATTTAACGAAAGTATTAAGTGCCTTATGAAACCATTGGAAACAAAAAGTAATACATTTAATAAATTGCTTGTCCAACTGCTAGATATCAGCCTGATAAACACAATGTGGAATGAATTTGTGACTCATTCGAATAGAATAATGATATTTGCAATTTGTTAGTGGTGAGGAGTTCTGGCAGTAAGACTGACAGGAGTTCTGCAAATCATGCATTTTTTTCTTTTTTTCTTTTCTTCCCTTGGCTAAATACTTACCTCTATTCCAGTGTGATTTAGTTGTAATTCTTCTTTGTAGTTAAGACTTGAAATTAAGGTATGTGGAATAGTTTTAAGCCATATTTCTGTCCATAAAACTTGGCAAAAAAGCATACTTTCACTTAAATATAATCCCTCTTTTGGTATTACTGGTTGGATGGGATTAGCTACTTTGTTTCTGCCCCACCGTGTTGGAATATTCCTTCTTGTCTGAATGTACTGATTTGGCTCTTTGTCAAACAAATGGGCCAAAGCTGCGTGGTCTAGAAATAGTGATTTATTCATTTGCTCTAAAGAGCAAATACAAATAGCATACTTCAAAATATGTAAAGTTTTGTGCTATCTTTATAATTCCTTTATATAGTTAACTGCAGCTCTCAAAAATTTCAGAGGTCTATCCAAACTCCGTATCTGTGGTCCCGATAAGACATACAGTAGGTTGCATTAGTGGGAATACTTAATAGTAACAGGAGAATTTTAAGAAATCTGCAAAGCTAGCTTGTGGATCCAAAAGCCAAAACGAGAAGAGAAAACCTCTGAAGCATACTGCACACTGTGGCACTAACTAAATTACATATGCTGAAGTGTATAGGACATTCTAAACACTCAGAGCAGAAGTTATGTAAATACTGCTTTGTCAGTCAGAAGGTAAGCTTTATAATGCCTAAATATATAATACTGTTCTAACATATAATTCCATCTAAATTGCAGCAGATAAAAAATAAATTAATGCAGGAATATTAGTAAAAAGGGTAGAATTTGAGTATTTTCTGTAAGAAAATGCTAAGTAAAATAAAAATATGTAAAAGTAATATAGAGTAATATTGTTTTGGTCTGTTAATGATAAAAAAAGGATAAATTGGAAAATAAAAAATACAATCAAGAGTTTGCGTTTTTTTAGTTACTAAAAACTCTAATGCCGTAGTGCTGCAGATGAACTGTTCATAGTTGGAAACTGGATTGTGTTATTCCAAAATTATCCACATTGTTTCCTTTAGCTTTCTCAAATCATTTGGATATTATCACCAGGACATATTGGACTAGATAGCTGGTCCACTCTGGTACAGATATTTCCATATTGCTTTCAAAATCAACAGCAAAGACTTTTAAGGTCCCCTGAATTCTGACTCTTTATTAGTAGTGCATACTATCTGCTGGACAAGTTCTTTATGCTTAATGTTACACTGGATACAATATACATTTTGAGTTTGGAAAAAAAAATTTCTGTGTAAATACATATTAAATACAAAAATGTAAATTTGCACAGTGACAGTTGAGCTCGCTGGTCAAAAATTTAGATACTTTATATAATAACTGGCTATTGCAACTTTTAAAATATCATTTCTAGCTCTCTGACTTTAAAATATTTTGTTTAGCTTCTTGACTTCAGTGTCTGATAAAGAGCTTTATTAACTAATTGAAACTTCAGAAGAACCGGAGTTCATGAAAATATAGTTTTGTCCATAAATTGCATTTCATTGCAGCTAAAGATAGATTCATATTGGAAGGTTTATCTTCAAGACTGTTTAAATTTTTTATTAATTGATCTTGATCCCTAGGGAGTATGGCTATCATCAGTATTATTTAAATGATTTGAGAGCACTTACTTTCATCACCTTTTGTGGTTTAAATTCTGAGATATTTTGAAATTGTAGCCTAATTCACTAATCATCTGTTGTATTTGCAACAGCACTGAGCACTGTGCATTTCTCTGCACAGCACAGTTTGGTTATTCTCTTTGGATTATAGCCTTGTGAAATACTAAGGCATGCATATGATAACATTCAGTGACCTGTCACTGATGAGTTAAGTTTAAAAATAAGAACAGACATCCCCAGCATGTATGATTCTTTTTTGGATATTTTTTTTTTTACGAGACTACTAGGCATTCCAGTTTTTAGTGAATGATTGAAATAAACAAAAATATTTTGGCACCTATAACTACACCTTGTACTTTTTATTGAACTTCCAGAAACATGATGACTACATGCTGAGACAAGGCAAGTGTAGAAATCTATGAAATATCTGTCATACGCAAGTGCAGTCATTTCACTACAAACCTTTTAAACAGGGAAAAGCCAACAAAAAAACCTATTTCACACACAAAAAAAGTATTTGGCAACTGTGTGGCATTGTTTTTGAATGCTCAATTAGACATCAACAGCTTGCAGAGGCAGTCTTAAAAGGTTACTCAGGAAACGGTGGAAATCACCCATCATCTCTCATTAGTACTTAATGAGAGATGTTTTTCCAGACAGTTGCCTGGTATTACAAAGGTTATGCAAGCTTGAAGCAGTTCCAAAGTCTATTTGTGCAGGTGGGTGATCAGAGGAAATAAAAAGTTTATAATAGTCATACCCAACTCTCATGGATGATGCAGAAACCACTAAGCAGACCCCCTGCTGCCACTGGAATGCACTTCACTGGTAATTAATTCCAAACACAATCCTGAAATAGCCGCCCCATCCAAGACTGGGCCAGTTATAGCTTCAAGTGCTTTCAACAAGACAGTTGCAGATATATATTTACAATCCTACTTAGAACAATGGTTATTCAGGTTTAAGTGTGTGGGAAACAAAACAAATTCAAAAGAGCAAATTCAAACAGTTTAGTCTAACTGTTCTCTCTGTGCATCCAGTGTAGCTACCTACTGATTCCATTATTCAGTATTCCATCTGCTCTTTTGAAATCTCTTGTAATGTTTTTTCCTTGAAATACTGAAATACGTGATTGTCCCTATCTGTAGTTCCTAGATTTATGCCAGGTTGAATTGTTATGTAGGAGAGAAGATTTGCTTTGGGGATTTAGTCGAGTTAAAAAAATTTTAAAGTTGAGTCCTACACTATGGCAAATTGCCTAGTCCTTCAGTTGGGGCTTCTATGTAACATGAATGTTTTTGTTATCTGCCTGACAAAATAACAGATTTTTCTATTTTTTTTTTCTGGAATTTTGTATGAAATGCAGCCTGGCTTAATTTACTGTATGCAATTGCTATGAATCTTGGCAATGGGTCGACCACTTACAGGAGGCATCCCATTTTTATCACACATGCTATCCAAGAAATCTTATACATGGCAGCTCTGTATCAAATCAGGGCAATTCCTACTATTTTGTGACCTACTCTGCTCAGTTCTGGGTCTTTGTTAGTTTCTTCCTACTTGTTGCCTTGTGCTCCTGCCTTCTAAATTTACTGCTGCTAGAATCCAGCCGCTTGGATTGACCCCCAATTAATGAACTGAGCCTAAGTAGTGCTGGCTCCATACAGAATGTTCAGATTTATTGTTTTAAGACATGCACTGAGATCTTTCTATGGGTATGTTTTAGTGTAATGGGTGATTCCTTCCTCTGTCTTAGAGAGCCTTGATTGAGTTTTAATGAGCCCTCTGTAAGCTTCAGGAAGACCACTGTGCCCAAACTCTCCTTTACCATAAGGAACAGGATTCAGATGATTCTTCATGTGGGCCTGAGTCTCTCTTTCATTTATAAATAAAGCTCAGCAAGAATAGGAAGGATTCCCTGAAGCATCATCTGAGCAAGTTTCTTGGTCTTCTCCTCGGCACAAGGATATCAACATATCCATGGTAAAACTTCAATATTTTTTATTATCCCTGGAATCAGACAATACTGGTTTATCTATCACTCTATTGTGGTTATAAGTGGCAAGTCTTCTTTCCTTACAGTTATGAAGCTTTTTAAAGGACTAGGTGATAATTCCCTTATTATTGAAGAACACTAAAATCTACTCCTTATAGTACCATCCATGATGTGACCTATGTTAACCTGTTTATTTCTTAGCCACTCAGTGAAGTAACCGTGTAACCAGTAACCGTGACCTCTGCAAGGAGGTGTATGTATATTCAGTCACTGGGGACTGATCCTTCAGAAGAAGTACTATTTCCATATTATCTCCTTTTGTATTCTTCAAGATTTCTATTGTGGTTATGATTAATTTCTGTCCAAGACAGTTGATTAGCATTCCCGTGTTCTTTTCAGAGCTTTGTGCCTCCATATAGGAGGACATATAACATATACAAAGGCATTCCAACATTTTTTTTCTAAAGACGGGTCCAAACCCATAGAAATTGCCAGGCTCAATAAGTGTTTCTGTAGTAGTTTTCTAATAGCTTAGCAAATTGAGTCTGCTATAACTAACCAAACTTAGGTCTGTCTTGATACCACACTAAAAAGCATTTCCATCCCAGACAACACTAAGCTATCTGAAGCTTTCGTCACATTTTTGCATTATCCTGATGCTGGGGTGTCCAAAACAGATGCAAGGTTTTGGCATGCCTTCAAGTAGTTTGAAACATTGCATGAAATCTTCCACACTGAGCAGAACTTGAGGAATAAAAGGAAGTTATTTACTAGTAAAAGGGAGCCTTTGCAGTTGTTGTCTATATATGCATACAGGTGTATCTGTATACATTTATGCATACGTATATAAGTGCAAATTCATTGCCATCCTTTTTCTTTCTCCCAGAGTTGCAGCGTACGAATGTACCCAGGCACTAAGGCTACAGTATAAAGCTCTACAAGGTCATAATGCTTTGTGATTTAAGCATTTTGTTTGCGTCTTGTATAATATGTTCAGGGGATTTAGAATTTAGTGTAAATATTTTTACATACCATTACATGTGTAGCATATAATCTAGTTCTAGATTATTACTGGTCCATGCTTCTAAAGTTAAATGTACATTTCTTCTGTTCTTATAGCAAATTGTAAATCTGACCATATAGTATTTAAGTGACTCCACGAATAACTGAAATATGGTAATAAAATACGCTGAGTATATATTTGCATTTTGGTTCAACACACTAGATGGGAATTTAAAATAAATGATAGTTCCCAGTTACCATTCATTGCTTCAGTCACAGGCTGGTTTTGGAGCACAAAAATCAGACTCCTTTTTGATCTGGATCTCCATTTCAGGTGGGCACCAAAAGTATGGGGTCCTTCTGGAAGCTGTGAGGTACATGTGTGGTGGGGGTATTTGGTAGAATAAATAAGATGGCACATAGTCCTAAAAATTCAAGCCCACATATACTTTAAATGGATTGTTACTAGGATCATCTGCTTTGATCTGCTGATCCATTGCCATTGCACTAAATTGCAGAAATAACTGATGTAACAGCTAATACAGACTTAAGAGTAGATTTTTGAAAGGATGATAGTGTGTTTCTCTAATGAACGTGGAGAACTATAGATTAACTGTATGTTCCATTGTGGAGATTTATTTCTGAGGTGAAATCTAATTATAACTATATTACTGGAACATGGGCTGACTTTTGGCTTTTGGTATATTGTTTGCTGAGGTAGGAAATGTTCTAGTTGGTATACTTGGTATCTGCCCAACAGTTAATATTGTGGCATTATGTACACATAGTGCCTTTTCTTTGAGTACATTATGAAAAAAAAATCTATTAGAAAAGTTCCAGTGAGCATTTTGTCCTCACAGTACATAGATAGTGGGTTCAAAATCTTGATGAAACACTTGCTGAACTATGGTGATGTGGTCTATTACTATGCATAAGGCCATTTTTCTCGATGCAGCATGCCGTATGAAGGAAGACAATCATCTGCTGACTGACTACTGATGTCACACAGCACAGTAAAAGCAAAATTCCCAGTGCATGATTTTTCTTTTAATAGTTTCAGTTAAACAGTTAACATTTTTATGCTTTTGTCTGACATCTTCATAGGTGATAGCAGTAAAATAACACCATAATTTTCTCTTACAATATACTAAGAGAAAACAATATTCACTTTCATTTTGCTTTCTCCATTATCAAATCTGAGTGATCCTTAAAAGTGTAAAGCAGTCACCGTATACTCCTTGCACTCCCCTCTTCTGTTGAACTCCCATCATCCTGTAAACTTCAGGAAAAAAAAAGCTTACAATATTTTTACCATGACAGGAGAAACAAATTAAGTATTATTTTTAGAAAGGTCTTTAGGGAACAATGGTTATAGATTTTAAGAGTGTGAGTTGGGATTCATTCCCCATAATTTTAGGACCTTGATTCGGTTGCCCATACATAGATCTCTGTTGACATTTGAAATGCTTTTGGGTGTCCCAAGTTGGTGCTTGGGCAGTGAAATTCCACAGTTCCTGCAAAGCCTCTTGCAGATGCCCTGCACATGACCTGGCAATGTGAACTTGCAGCCCAGAAAGCCAACCGTATCCTGGGCTGCTTTAAAAGAAGTGTGACAAACAGATAGAGGGAGGTGATTTCCCCAACTCTGCTTTTGTGAGACCTCACCTGGAGTACTGCATCCAGCTCTGGGGGCCCCAACATGAGAAGGACATGGACCTGTTGGAGTGAGGCCAGAGGAGTGCCATGATGATGATAAGAGGGCTGGAGCACCTCTCCTATGAAGACAGGCTGAAAGAGTTGGGGTTGTCCAGACTGGAGAAGAGAAGGCTCTGGAGATAACTTATTGCGGCCTTTCAGTACCTAAAGGGAAACTACAAGAAAGACAGAGAGGGACCTTTTACAAGGGCATGTAGTGACAGGATAAGAGTTAATGGCTTTAAACTGAAAGAGGGCAGATTTAGATTGGATACAAGAAAGAATTTTTTTCACTATGAAGCTGGTGAGACACTGAACCAAGTTGCCCAGAGAGGCTGTGGATGCCCCATCCCTGGAAGTGTTCAAGGTCAGGTTAGATGGGGCTTTGAGAGCAACCTGGTCCAGTGGAAGGTGTCACTTGCCCACGGCAGGGGGATTGGAACTAGGTGATCTTTAAGGTCCCTTCCAATCTAAACTATCGTATGATTCTGTGATTTCCTTGGACCACTGATGTGATACTAGTTAACCATGTTGTCCTATTTGTGTGCAACAGAACTGTCTCAGCTAGCTGTCCAGACTTTGTTTAATGCATATCTTATTATAATCAATGAAGTTCAAGGCTTGTTCCTCTAAGGTAATGTTTCTTCAGTATAGTATATCTAGATATAGAATATATTATAAATTCTAATTAATTAACTGTTTTAACTGGCTTTCATTGACTTAAAGAAGAGCTTAGCATGCTCACTGAAATGTAGATGTATTTCAAGAAATCCCACCTTGCAATTATGAAGATCAGTTTCTGAATCACTCAAGACATTGAGAACAAATACCATTTCTTTGTAGTAGCATATGAATACAGAAGTTTAACTTTAGGCCCGGAATTTTTGTTCCAGAAATCATTCCTATTAGTTCGACATGTATAACACATTACATAATGTAGTTTTCATTTTATTCAGAATTTCTTTTTAGAGCCATGAAGATGATTAAGGGAGTGGAGCATCTCCCATGTGAGGAAAGGCTGAGGGAGCTGGGTCTCTTTAGCTCGGAGAAGAGGAGACTGAGGGGCGACCTCATTAATGTTTGTAAATATGTAAAGGGTGAGTGTCAGGAGGATGGAGCCAGGCTCTTCTTGGTGACAACCAATGATAGGACAAGAGGCAGCGGGTACAAACTGGAACACAAGAGGTTCCACTTAAATATGAGAAGAAACTTCTTCACAGTGAGGGTGACGGAACACTGCCCAGGGAGGTTGTGGAGTCTCCTCTGGAGACATTCAAAACCCGCCTGGACGCCTTCCTGTGTAACCTCATCTGGGTATTCCTGCTCCGGCAGGGGGATTGGACTAGATGATCTTTTGAGGTCCCTTCCAAACCCTAACATTCTGTGATTCTGTGATTCTTTTTGTACTGAAAGACTGCATTGAGAATGAATCACTGAGTACATATAATGTCAGTGTTAGCAGACCAACTTTTCTTCCTATGAAAGAATTGGTTATGATGTTAATTCCTATATAATATCTTTTATATGAGACATGAGGTTAGTGTACTTTCATGATTAAACATTTTTATGAACAAGATAACCGTATTCTTGTATTAATTACGTTTCAATAATATTGAACTGGATAACAGACAAAGCTGAACACTAGGCACAAAAAGCATATTTTTTCACTATTGCATTATATGTAACAGTGTGGTGAAGAATAGATTTTGTGAAGTGTTTATCTTGCTGCTTCCTTGCTCCCTTAATGTTCTTGTAAAAAGGTGCTGTAGAAAATAAACATTTCCCTTATCAAATTACTTAAAAACTATTATTAGTAAATTTTTTAAAAAGTGAATTAGCTCTGTTTCAATACTATGAAATTTCTTTTTATTATTTTCGTGTAAGGATATATAAAATAACTGTTGGTGAAATATAGAACAACTGGAATAGACCAGTAAAAAGCTAATCTGCAATCTGCTTTTCTCAATTTGGTGGAATTGATTCAATATCAATAGATTTTAGTGTAACTGAAATCAAGCCACCAGTCCATAATCAGAGGGTGTAGCTCTAATTTAAACAATGCTTGTATGACTTGAGAGTAAAAACATTTTTTTAAGTGCTGGTAGGAACAACCTGACCTTCAACTTCCAAGCAGTGCCATCATCATTTGTAATTACAGTCTTTTGATGCATAAGGAAAAGACTAATAAGCATAGGCAAGGCATATGAAGTGCTAGTGTGACCGTTGCTGCAAATACTGAGTCTGCGTCTTCTGTAAATACTTCAAAAACTGGGAAAAGTAGCAAAAATAATTCTAAGAGGTGTCAGGATTTGAAATGTGGAAACCTATCTAATCCTGTGAGAAATTTAAGAATCACCATATGTTTTCATATGTCCATGAGGTGGTTAATCGTAATTGTGCTCATGATGGCATCGTAACACTTTCTGTCTGTTAAAACCTTGTATGCTAAACCAATCAATCAACCGAACACCAAAGCAAATCAGTAAGAATTTCCAAGATGTAAATCAGCATAGCTATTTTTATAGTCCATACTAGATGAGTCCATTTAATACAAAACCTGAATTTAAAAACTTAATTTGGTTATTCTGGACATAGAAAACATAACATAGTATATTTTCTGCATCCTATCTTATTCTATTTCCTTTGCTGGGAAGCAAAGGAAATGGAGGATGGACAGTCCTCAGTAGCCATTCTTAAAAATCAGAATATGCTCCAGTTACGTAATCCTTGTGACAGTTTCTCGTGTTCAATGGAGGCAGGAAGGAATATTGTTAGAGCACACTGCAGTTCCATAATTTTTAGCTGCCACATGATCCCAGCAGCCTAATGTTATCTGGCTTGTACAGAAACATCTCTTAGCTTATTGCAATTTGAGCCAAGAACTAGAAGAGAATGACAGCCATTAATATGTCCCTGTTGGCCCCATCTATAGCAGCTATCAGAAACTTATCATGGGAGCTAATCTTTCCTAGGTAAATGTGGTAGGTTCTCACATTTCCAAGTTCTCTTTGCCATGAAATGTTCCACTGAAACTTATGGGATTACCATTTTGGTTACCTAAGGGGAAAAAAAAAAGCTTTAGTTTTGTTACCAGAGGAAGAAAAATGAAAATGAAAACATAGTTATTAAATGATTTAGTTACAAAATAAAATATACTCAAATCTCTTCTTAAAGAAACTATGAGTACTGTATACATAAGCAAAGAAGTCACCCAAATTTGTCACAGGAACTAATGTAATGGTGATATCCTCTCTCTGACTGACCATACATAGGTAGTAAATGGTTATTGTTTGCCTAATGGGAAGATCATACTGTGAAAATAAACAGTTATCCACAATAAAGGAATTGTTCTCAAGAAACCATTACATGCCAGACACTTCATTCCCTTAGAAAGTAGTGAAGGCATGAAATACTGAGCAGTTGTATTTTTCTTTTTTATGGGATGTTTATTTCAAAGAATTTTTTTTTTTTTGCAAAACTATTTTTAGATTCCAAAAGCACTATCCTTTTTTGAATTACCACTTCCCTTGTAAGGAAATACTGTAGCTACTCTTTTTTTTGAGATTGCAGTGTATTATATATGTTCCTCAATTGGTTGTAGTTGTATGCATGCAGTGTAGCTGGAAAAGTTTTTCTCAGCCCTATACAGTGGGGTATATAACAGCCCTGCCACCCCTCAGGAATATCTTCCAATAAATTTTCGTTCCAAGAATGTCATTCCCAGTCAGTTTGATGCATCTCAGGTGGGACTGTATCTCGGAGCAAAGCCTAGACTGTAGTGACCTATCATTGAAGAGCATCAACAAGAAGGCTTTCCTGTGGAAAGACCAAAATCTTCATATACCTTGACCCCTCTGTTAACCTCTTATGCATATTTAAACTGTGCATAAACTAAGCTGAAGTGAATATCACAAGGCTTGAAACAGAGTTAAATGGTGGGCAGAAAACCGTATTCATCACCATCAGCACCAATCTGTATTTCTATCTGTCCTTGGAGTGATGCATCTCTGAGATACTTCCATATCCACAAGACTTCCTGATTTCACTTGCAAGGCTTTCATGTGCTGAACAGCTAAAGGGCAGCTGTGCTACAGTGCGGCCACCCAGCTTTCACAGCCATGGAAACTCCGGGACTGCTGAAGTGCTGGCGAGTTTGTGTTCTTTACAGGTACAGCTATTTGTCAGAGACAATTGTTCTGTTTGTTTGTCCCACCAGTAAGTAAATAAGTGCACTAACTACACTTAGATTAACGTGGAATGCTTTTCACTCTGGAAGTTATTTCTTAGCTCCCTAGATGGTGCCTCGATTATCACGTCTCAGCAGCAGCATAGTCCCTTGTTTGGTATCTCCACAAACACAGTGAATGGCTCTCTCAAAGAAGGTCTCTGATTCTTCAGTCGGGGAGGTTCTTTGATAATTATCTATTGATGAGTCTGTCCATAGAGTGAAAGAAGATGATATTTCATGTTCTGTAACAAAACAGGATGACACTTCCAACTCAGCTAAGATGCTCCTAGCACTCATATTTAGCCTTCATCCTCACTATGAGATTTCCAAAGAGTATGGCAAGGCCTTGGTGGGGTGTCTTCTTGTCAAATCCCTGTCCCTTCTTTGATGAGCTAGGCTTTCAGATCACAGGATACTCATTCACGTGCTGCATGTGAATAGTTTTTCAGTTACATACCAGGTCAGACAGGAAAGCGTAAGAGAGACTTTAGGCTTTCTGGAATGTCGTCTAAGTCCTTCTATATCAGGGATATTATGAGGATTCACCTACAATTCCTTTCTAAGGCTGTCTAAAAATGTGTTTGATTCATGGTATTAAAGTACATGTATTATTTTCTGAATGGAGTTAATTCAGATCCAAGATTTCCCTGCACACTTGCAAGAAGAGCCCTGCTTTAATACTGCGTACCAAAAGGACTGGCAGTTTTGATGAGACACTTTTCATCTATGTTGGAATTGTCTTTTTCTGTGACAGGGAGGGTTCACCCTGTCAGATGTCAGGAAACATCTGAGGTTATCTATGGGGATGTTGCTGTTTTGGATGTCTGCCAAACTGCCACCTGAATTTTCATTTACCCTTTCATTAATTGTAACAATATTGCTGAAACATTTCAATCTGATATTTGCTTTGTAAGAACAGTTTGTCAGTCTGTATTTGACTAGAAACTTTAAGACCTTATCCGGATACATCGTGTTTCTACATGGAGTATTTCTTAGAATCATCCACGCGATGAAAGTATCTGTAAGTTTGAAAGGCCAGAAAGTTTACATTCTTGCAATTATTCCTCATTATTTTATGTTAGCTACATTAATGTAACTGGGTATTTCCTCCCCTTTGATATCTTTGTTACACTTCCAAGAATTATTTCAGGTCAGTAGGACTGAGAGGAAGAAGTTTCCGTCATTTCTTTCACAGTGGCATTTGGCACAATGCTTTCACAGGTATTTGCCGGTGCAGATGGAGGAGCTCGTGTGTATTCTTGCAGAAGTTGGTTAGGCAAAAGTTCTCCAGCTTACAGCACTGGACCTGCTTTTGTTTATTTGGAGTCTGGGTTTTTTTCTGGAGTGGATTTGCCCACAGAGTGGAAGCACATATTGGAGATCCATCTCAATTACAAATAAATAAGCTTTCTTCTGTGAACTGTGCAGGCGGTCAGCTGAGGCCCACAGACATGAGATTTGAATGTAATCGTTGTCTTAATGCAGAGCCATGGGTGTTATGGCACATTTAGGAACACAAAGCACGTTTTTGTGGCCCACAAAGAAAGGTACTCTATAAACTCACAGACACTGTAAGGGCCACTGTAGCTGTGCACAGGCAATGGCATTTTCCCCAGAATCTGAACCAAAGCATTTCTTTAATAATACAGTTCTAAAGGCATGAATTAATGTGGAGCTTTTGGTCTCCTGCTAAGTCATTCTGGTGCTTGGTTACCATCATAGCTGGGAAGCTATGCCTTATTTCATAGTCCTATCGTCTGACCTGATTTTCACTAACTTTACATTGTTCAAACAGCATTAAGAACATTCAGAGAAGGTAAGGATGGTATTTTAAGTTCCCTTAATGGTCCTTCACAGTGCCATAAAATGGTAACAGCATCACAAAATATGTCCGAACAGCAGTTTCCTGTGTACCTGCAGGTACATAGACATTTTTAAGCCAGCTGTAGGTTGTCTGGCTGAGATACTGCTAGTAAGGTAGCTACTGCAGTGCAAAGCTCTACAGAGGATGGAAATTTCACCAGAGGAGCCAAGTACATTTTCATGCAATTAATCCTTGCTGATCTGTTATGTTGCTCACAGTGTCCCAGAAAGCTGTTGCTGGTGGCTATTCACATGCTCTATATGTTTATACAACTTGTTGAGCCTAGGTCTTCTGTGTTAGGCTTTTCCAGGCTGATATATGAGTTGCATTAGAAAGTTCCCTTTTAAGTCACCCTTTCACAGTGTAGTATTTGGATCCACAATCAGTAATTCAGGGTAACAAAAGTAAAATATTTGTGTTTGGTTTGTGCCTTATTTTATTTAGGTATAAAAGAGTGCTACATCCTGCCTTAACATAGAATTAATGTGTGAGCTCATAAAATAAGTGTAGATACGCAATACCTTCCTTACCAAATCCACTTAAATTACAATAAATTTTGTAAGTTGAAATAGTGTTCTGGGTAGCATTCTGGTTTCAAAATAATTTTTTATTTTAAAATGTATGAAGTATTTGTAAGTTCACATAAGTGCTATTTTTATTCACAGATAATGCACCTCAGGTAGCAATTACCGCACCAGGATCTGGTAACCATAGAAACAGCTCTACAGGCCCAACACCTGACTGCTCTCCTCCATCACCAGACACTGCACTTAAAAACATAGTGAAAGTTATTCGTCCTCAGGTAGGTGATCACCATAGCATCCTCTTATTAGCTGTATCTTTCATTTTAGAAGCAGGCTGTGATGCATGTCTTTTAAGAGGATATTATCACTATACACATATGAATAGGTCAAATCCAGATAAACAGAAAACAAAATAATTTTTGTACTTAGGAAGCAATCTGGATAGCAGGAGAAGATTTAATATTCTATGAGTGAGCCAAACAATGTACAGAGAGATATCAATACATTTTTCTTATAGCATGAATGATTAATTGATTCTTTATGTAATATTTTGTATTTTTGTGCACTATTAGTTTTCTTCCAAGTTTATGTTCTGTTTTTATTAGTATTAATTCACTGTTACTTTTTCAGGTTTTCTCTTTCTGTATCTCCATTTACATGGTCCCATAATGTTTCATATATTCTTTAGTTTACCTTCTTGTATAGTATTGCTTCTTGATTTTTGTCCTAACTATATGTATTTCTAGTAGTGTTTGGTAAACAAGATGCTTAATGCATGGGAGACCTGAGTGCCCCTTTTAATTCTTTAAGGAGTACAGCCTTTTAAAATAAAAGCTTTAAAATTTAAAAAAAAAAATAGAACTCGATTCAGTAATATAGAGGTAATCAGCATAGTTTATCTTGGAATCACAGGATCATAGGATAACATACATCAGAAGGAACCTCAGGAGATTATCTAGTTCCCTGCTTAAACAAGCATGATATTATGTGTGTAAAAGCTAGCTATGACTACTACACACTGAATTGACTAATTGTGAAACTTTTTTGGTCTGAACTCTGCAACTGAGCCTCTTTGATGCTAGTGGATGCAGGCTTTGTTTCATCAGTATGATGGCATTTATGTAACTTGAGAAGTAAGCTGATGGATATGTGATATTTTGGTGAAAATTATATAGGGCAGATTGTTTTGATGCTGCACAAGTGAGTGTGTTACAGTGTTGGAGGTCATCTTCTTTTCAGTACTCATTGGAACACACAATTCAGAAGGTCCTGCAGAATTAAAGAAAATTACAAGATGCACCTGCCATTTCTCTCTGGGAGCTATTGGTTTCCTGTGGCTGACACTGTCATTGCACAAGCATTCTAACTGGGTGGTGCAGCCCATCCCTCTGTGACAGTAGTTTGGCTTCCACATTCTGGTTTAAATCTAGATTGCAGTGGGTCTAAAATAACAGCTTCTTCTCCTTTTCTCTTTTTATAGTTATTCCTCGTTTTGCTTGTTCCTGTAGTCTCCCTGTCCCTCCCACTCTACACCAGTAGAGTACCAAAATGCCTCCTTCCCGCTAAGATGTTTTTTATAGTAGGCAGCAAGCAAACAGAAAGGTATTGGAATATTGTTGGAACAAGCTGTTGTGTGATAGCTTATTGAAAATAGCATTTAAAAAGCTGTTTCCATCATGATATTGCCAACAGATGGACCCAGAACAGTGAATGGTGATGTTATTCCTGCTAGTTAACTCTGAATGGATTCAGCAGATTCTGGGGAGCTATTTCCAAATTTAATTCATACCATTTACTGATTCCCAGTATTCTCACAGTTCTGCAGAACAAAAGCTAGCTGTGCAATATCTATGGTCAGAACTTTACCACGTTTGCTAAAATGTCTCTCATGTGGCCCTACATGTGGCATACCTCCTATGCAGAAAACAACAGCAGAAAAGCACACGTAGGCTTCTACTTAATGCATGTTGTAAATCTATGCACTAATACACAAGAAGGTGGATGCAGTATAGCATTCAGATCCCATTATGCTTCTCCTTTCTCCATGTGTTTTATGCGCATTGCTTCAGTATTCTTCCTCTTTTTTTTTTTTTGTCGCTTACCTCACTGCCTTCCCCCAAAATCTCAAACCAAGAATTTAGACAAAGAAGTTCTAGACGCTTGCAATGCGATGTTTGCAAACCATTAGTGTTAATTTTGCCTGCATATTTAATTCCTTTATTCCATGCCTGCTGCATTCAATTACATGGCAAGCTCTTTGAAGGTTAACACAATGGGATTCTGTTCTTGACTGACCTCTCAATACTCATGTAAAACTAATGAATAGTGTTACACAATGCATGCAAAATAATTAATTTTCTGTTGTCTGCCAGGGCCTTTTTGCACTTTTCTAACAAAATAAACAGATCTATACAGGGATAATATAAATTTCCAAAACAGCTGTCACTCTTTTCCCCTTTTCATATGTCTTATGCATCGAGCACAGGAAGGTGCCAGTGAAAGGCAGAATGGGAAACTCTTCAGCAGCTAGTTTTGCATTAGGCAGGCTTTGGTAGCTTGGATGAAACTGCCGGGGAAGTCTGGCCTTTCAACTCATATTATTTTCATTTGTAGCCTTAGTTATCTTTCCTGGAGAGTTGTGTGTATAACAGTTTACCCACAGTGAGGAGAAACACTGTGTTTCTGGGTAAGCAGCAGCAGAGGGGACCAAAGATTCCTTCTTCCCACCAGTCTGGTGAGGAAAGGCAGTAGCAGAGAGTGGAAAGAGAAACCTGGTGAGCTGGGTTTGAAGGCAGAGGTGGGGTCATTCTGCCTCCCGTTTTCTTTGGCCTTTTCTTTCTAAGACTGCGTGCCAGCTCACATGATGGCAGTGCATATACATGCTTCAGCACATGACAGATTTTGAAGATGTTTGTATGAATGTGAGGTTTAGCACAGCACAGAGGCCTCTCCTCTCTCCTCTTCCAGCCGCTCTCATACCAAACGCAGCTGGTTGGGGACTCTGTCAGCTACACCTGCTGAAGAGTTCCCAGAAGAGGAGAGAGGCCGTGATGCTGCACTGCCAGCCCATGGGGAAGTACCACAGCTGGGAAGTGTGTGACAGGAACTATCTCATACACAATGTGTGAATCTTGAGAGGTCTGGGTCATGGACAGTTAAGGGATTCCCCAGAGC
This sequence comes from Caloenas nicobarica, assembly GCF_036013445.1. Classification (NCBI taxonomy): domain Eukaryota; kingdom Metazoa; phylum Chordata; class Aves; order Columbiformes; family Columbidae; genus Caloenas; species Caloenas nicobarica. Next base: position 44,734,113 of record NC_088245.1, read on the forward strand.
ACACCCAAACTTTTTTTGTCTTTTTTCTTCTAGTTGTCTCTTAACCTGGCCCTAATTATTCCCCTTCTTATATTAAAAACATACCATCACAAATTTCTATTTTGCCCCAACCTCTCACTCACTTTTCTAGAAATTTATCCTTTCTTCCATTAATTATAATGATTTTGAGGTGAGAAACCTGTGTTTGTTGTGACCCTACTACTCTTCTCTTCTGAGATTCTGTTGCTCTCTAAAAAACTATCTAAAACTCTCTTTGGATATGTCTAAACTGTTCTATTCAATGTACTATTAATAAAGCCGAAGCCTATTTTAACTGAAACAGCACAGTGCAGTACTCTGGGGAGATACTAACTCAGATTTCAGGAGCAGTAATAAGTTCAGTGCCGCAGTACCACCCGCCTCGACTGCTTCCAGTCCTGAAGCTAGCACACTGAATAGTAAGTCAGGGATCTGTGGGCTCTTTTATCTGTGCACCTTACCTGTGGCTTCCACTTGTGATCTAAGATTTTGCAAATACATGTCTTGTTTTCAAATTTTTACAAGGTCAGTCTCTGAAAAAGATAGTTGATTGACTATTTGCATATATGCAGGTAAGAAACAAACAAAATTTATTTCAGGGTTTGACTGACTTGATAATTTTTTTCCAGATTGTCCAGACAAGTCTTAGTAAGTTTGTAACTCAAGAATTGCTAGTTAATGAAGACTTCGAAAAAGTAATACACTTTAAAGTTAAAGACATAATACTAACAGCTCATGGGAGAAAAAATTAAGATGTGGTAGGAGACCAAGTAGGTTTATGAGTTAACTAAAATCCTCTGAAGTTTTAGGCTTTCAAATTTTAACTTAGTTATGTTGATACATATAGTAAAATATAACTTACATTATCAGACTGAAATTTTAGAAAGGGATAGTAAAACTGAACTTGTTCTACCCCAGTTCCAATAGCTACCGGTCTGGATAAAGCCTGAACAAAATTAGGCTGCATGTGATGCTTTGTGTATTTTTTGTATTAGCCACTCAATTTAATAAGACTCTCATTTATTTGTTCAGCTCCGTTTGAACAAATAAGCGATATACATAGAGGGTGAAAGAGTGCCTTTTTTTCTGAGACTGTTTCTTTTGCCACTGCTATTCATTTGTGGGTCATTGGCCAATTCTCATTGAATTCCGACTTCCCACCTTTTAAATTCTGTATTAAATGTAAACCAGCATTTGCATATTCTCTTCTTGTCTTTCTAGGATATATTTCAAACAGCTAACTGTAGGTACAGCTTTTGATGTCTAAATGTGGATTATTTCGAAGTAACTTGAATTTAATCCATCATGAATTTGTATTTTTCCTATTTTATGTGAATAACTAAACACCCTAGGAGTGTTGTTTCAGTGAGATAAAGAGGGCTTCTGATGGAAATACAAAGGAACAGAAAATTTCAGTGTTTCTGACATAATGAAATTTCATCACCGTGTTCTTGCTGGTTTTATTGCTAAGATCCGCAGTAATCTATTCATTAAAATATGTATTTTTTTCTTGTGGGTTTGGATGTGCTGTCTTTAGTCATCATTTTTTTCTATTTATCCTTTTTAACCTCTTCAAACAAAGTTACAATTCCATCTGTGATTCATTGTTCCTCTGGCTAAGACATCTAGAAGTATAATAGAAGATAATAGCTTAAATGTTAGAAGACAAAATTAATTGTCTCATTTTTCTGCATGCAGCAATAGAATCCTGCAGGACATCTGTAGCCTCTGATAGACTTATCCCACTTGTTTGGGCTACCAGGTGTGCCTTGCTTAATGTACAACTATTTTGTGCATGCACAGTGAGTCTGGCATAACTATGTAGATGCAGTTCATCTAGGCATAGGGAAAGACAGGGACCATGATATTCCACCCCCTGTAGCAGCCTGGACATGAATGTGCAGACCAACCATAGGACATTTGTGCTCCAGAGACACTCTAGTTGACCTAAAAAGTGACAGTAATTTATATTCAAGGAAGTTATATCTCATCCTTTTTGCACTTAGATGCATGAGTTACTTTGAACAAAACCAAACAAAATCATCTTAGAGGCAGCTCTGGAAATTAACAGTTCTAGAAAATACATTTTCAGAATTAATTGTTCCATAAACAGGATTTTCAATTGGATTAGTGTCATTATTTCCCTGTGGTGAAATAACCCTTCTTCCTCTCCTCTGTTAACACTCCACTACTGTACCCTTAGTTTTTCCCCAGTGAAATGCATCCCTTGGCATACTTTGGTTGAGTTGGTACATGCCTGTCTCTGCAAACTGCAGTGAAATCCTCACTGCAGGCTGTTGTATCAGCGCATAAATGCGCCGCATCTACTGAACTTGTTTTTTGACACAAAAAGTCTGCTTTGTTACACTTTACCATAAAAAGGAGGACTGGGGAACACAGTTATGCAATAAATTCTCACCACTGACTTTCTGAATGAGATCGCAGGACAGCTGGGCTGTAAGGACCTTCATTCTCCTATGAATGGCTTTCTGTGCTGGGCCCAAGTTACAACATGCTCAGCCAGGCAGGGAATAACCAGGAAAATCACCGTGGAAAATACTGTGCAGGCCTGCTATGCTTCCTGTTTAGGTGCACACTTATTTTTCTAGTATATTTTGGTGCTGGACCTTGTGCAACCAAGCGCTGTGTCTGTGCTTAGCACAAGAGACAAATAAGACTTAAAAAAGACTTTACTGAGAGTTATGATTTTTGAGGGGATCAAACCCATCCTTTCCAAGGTAAAAGCCACCTCTTTGTACATGATTTTATGAAATTCTGAAAAGTGCTGGACATTTGAAAGACGCTGAGCATTCCCAAACCCCACTAAAATAAAGATGTATTTAACAGTCCACGGGTGGGCAGATTCAGCCCTCATCATTAGTGTACCTGGTCTGTAAATTTCTCCCGTGTTACATAGTGTTTCCAAGGCTGCAGATACCCATAAGGGCTGCAAGCACTTCGGAGTAGTTGACAGCAGTCAATGACCTTGATTCTAGGTATAGACATATATTTCAGAAAATTATATATAGATTTGTTTGTAAACCTTTGAAGTGTCTATGCAAATATACTGCACACGGTTTGATATCTTCTCATTCTAATGATGTTGAAATGAATAAACAAAGAATCAAACAGATAAATAAAGCTCCTAAATAGCCCTTAAGAAAAAAAAAAAAGAAAACAAGTAAAAGATATACTGTCAATGCTGTTAAGATGTGGTTAGCAATTGATCTTCTGTTTCTGAAAAGAGGACAGCCAGTATAAAATTCTCTTATTCTGAAATACTGAGTACCAGTTACAAAAAAGGCTATGGTTGCAATTGTCTCACAGGACTGATTGCCCCTGTCTCACAGGACTGTCCCCCCCTGCCCCTCCTGTTTTACTGCAAAATTAATGGGTAGAAGACAAGTAACAGCTCCAGAGGAGGATATTTAAAAAAAATTGCTTAGGGCATTGTGACTACTTAATAACAACATTAACCAAAGTATTATTAAAGAGATGCATTATAGAAGATCTTCTTTGACAAGTAACTATAAAACATAATTCTATTTAGATTATTTTAATTAGAGCCGAGACAATATGAAAACATAAACACATCTACCTAATACACAGTACTAATGAAAACAGCAAACAGTATGTGTGAGTGCATTTAATTGCAGTTCAACAGGATATTAAAGCACAAGTATAAATTAAAGTAGAACACTCCTTATTGTCAGGAGTGTTATGTTTTTAGAATATCACTTCTACATGCATATGTTTTCTTGATTGAAGTTGGTTGCCTATGGGAAGAGTCTCTAGGTTGTGTTTCCTGATTCAATATAAGCAGAAATCATACATAAGAATAGAATATTTTTCATAGCTGAACTTGTAACAGACCCAGTTGGTGAAATCCCAAGCGTAAAGGTAGTTCAGATGGCAAAAGGTATATTTGTACATCTACACTAGTAAAATAAACTGCTGAGCTCTGGAAGGTTGTCATCTATACTGTTCAATTGTTAACACAGTCCAGAGTATAGTTTTGGTCCTGTAAAATTCTCCCTCTCCAAAAGTGCAGGAATAATGGTGTATCTTCAAAATCTGGTCACATCTGTCAAAGAGGGAAATGACTACAAACATGTTATAGTTTTTAGCATCCAGGACTGCTGCACCTCACAAGCAATAGGCTTGCAATTAAAATGAAGGCAGAAGCCAAGGAAAATGGAAACTCAGAGAAGATTAGTTCTTTTCCTTATTTATTCCCAGTCTGATTTGTCATCTGATAGAAGACCAGGGCTGGAAGATGGAAGAGGTGCAGCAGCCACCTGACCTTTAGTTACTTACTCCAATGGAGAGCTAAAAGAGGAGTTATTGTAACAGGCACAGAGAACTCTAGAACCGCAGGAACAGAAAACTCTTGGGATATCTGGTACCTATATTCACATTGCATGACTTTCTAACCGCAGGCTACAGGGAGGAGCTATGTGTCTGCCATCCTTGAGTGTGTCGCTAATGGTGAAATGATCAATATATGCTGATAGGCCCTGAGATTATTGTAAAGAAGTAAGCACTTGCTGCTCACGCAGGATGAAAGAAGCATCTTTCTCTAAATTAAAAATCAGTCAAACAGAAATTCCTAGGACTCAGGCACTATGATGCCATTAAAAAGGAGTTTAGTTTTAAAATGCATTTAGTAATGAAAAGGATCTACAGTTAAATAACAGTAAGAACTTTTATTTATTGCTGCCTTTTTTTTTTTTTTTTAAATTCCCATGAGCTTGTAAGTTCTCTGTTGTGGATGCTTGCAATAAACTAAATTAAGATGTTGAGAAGTAAAAACAAGAATGCCAAGACAGGTGCTGAAACTGCCTATGCATTATTTTTAATTGTAGTCATAATTTAAGATAAGATTAAATTAAATGAAATGAAAAAAATGAGAAAATTAGATTGCCTTAAGATTACCTTATTAAAAAGACAATGTATCTTCAGCTTGTTTAACATGGTATTTCGAGACTTGATAGAATAATTTATTCAGGGGTCTAGTAACAGTTCAGTGCAATCTTTCACTCATAGGTGACACAGAGGAATCAAACCCAGATCCATTGTAATCTCCAGTTTTTGCAATTTCAAGGCCACTTGATCATCTTATTTCAGATCCTATAAATCAAATAACTCTTGGCAGCAGCATTTACTGATGAGAATGTGTCAGACCTGCTGATTTCTGCAAAACAAAACTGAGGTGCTGAGGACAGGAGTAAGTGAAGAAGCCTGTCTTCTCACAGGCTGTATTTTACTAACAAAAAGTTTAACATTATGGGATTTTATGTAAATGTACATGAACAAAAGAGACAAAAAGAGAAACAGAGATGGTATGTTGAGATGTTGAGACAGAAGACAGAGACTAAGAAACCAAAAAAGTGATGTGAAAGTTGTATTTGAAAGGGGGGCAGAGATTTAAATTGGATACATTGAAGGACAATGAGAGGGATGTAGTGACTGATGAAGTCAGTGGGAAATAGGACCGTTAGGGAGTTCCTTTGGGAGACCTTGATGACAAAACCACAGAAAAAGCAAAGAAGCAAGTTTTGGAAGACCAAATAGAACTGGAATCAGCTTGGGTACTGTGAAGGGTGTTTTAGAGTAAAATAAGTAGTTTTGGAGGGAATATAACACTAGACAGGAGAAAACTGAGAAAAATAAAGGAGCGAAAGGGAAGATGAGTGTGTAGAAAGAGAATGGGGTCTTAAGAAAGAAGGAAGCTAGAAAAAGGAAAATTTCTGAAGTAGGAGTGAGTTCATCAGAGAATTAGAAGAATCAAATCATCTGGGCAGGTACCAGATAAGGGATTTATGTGGCCACTTGTCTACACTCATACTGTGTTACGCATGTGAGATGAGCCTGGAGAAGGGGCTACAGCCTCTTACTTTCTTTAGTAAGTCTGTATTTTATGTGCTAGCTAGAATTTGAGAACACAGGTTCACTTCTCTATTCTATCACACATTTCCTGCATGCTATAAGCCAACTGAAACCAGTTTTTACATTACGTAGGGAAGCTGGAATTTGGCAGGAGCACTCCAGAATGTCCTCTAATCTCATTGGTTCTCAGTGACTTAATGAGCCGCACATCCCTTTGGAGAGGTCTATACCCTAGTTCAGCACCTGTAAAATGGGGCTAATAGCTCTGCCATAGTGCAAAGGAGCGTTGTGAGAATTAATTCTTTACAGATTGTGATGGTGCTATGTACGCAAATCTGAAGGATAAGAGAAGGTGGAGTCACTGCTTGTACTTCAGAGAGCTCCAAAGTTAGTTAAATATTTTTATGTTAAATTGAGAAAGGAATTTTGTCCTAGCCCCTCTGCTAAATGTTATGTTAAATATTTGAATGATCCTTTACATGCTCATAGTGTTACATGTGAGTCATGGCAGCCTTGAATATTCATGGAACTTCCATTCATGGGAGCATTAAGTAAGTCCTTACTTGCCTTTTAAACAGAAAGGCAATTCAGTATGTGTATTTTGATGCCTCTCCTGATTTGCAGTGTTCAAAGTGGTAGCTTTCATTGGTAGATGTTTGCTACTGACATGAAAACATGAAAATATTCTTCTTAACAGACCTGCTTTGAAAGTTATTTAAATCTTGTTATTGCAATATCTTTAAAGCTTTATATTGATTTATTTTGGACTTTGTACTGATGATAAGGTTTATTCATTAGCCTGATTTAGTGTGATGTTTTAGGATAGTGTAGGGTTTTCTAGGTTTGTATCATCACAATTGAAATGGTAGTCATGAAGAAACATTTTGAAGTAAATAAAACCAGTCATAAAGATAGTAAATTAAATACATTAATGTAATGAATAAAGTAAATCTACTTAAGGAGAGATCTGCATGTGGTTATGTAGCAGACTTAGTGGGGTGAAGTCAAGCTGTAAGTACGCTGTGATTTCACAAAGGTTATCTAAGTGTATGCAGACTTTTTGAGTAGTATGAGGCAAACATGTAATGACTGACAAAGCTGGTTTTGATACAAAGCCTAAAGGAATCATCATCTCTTTGGGACAGAGTTTTGTGTTTGCACAATCTCCACAGCTATAAAACCTTGACCCCTGACTTCATTGGTATTCCATATAGTAAATAATCTTAGAATTATTCAGGTCCTATCTGGGGTCATCTTGGTAAATAAAATTCAAAAGTGGCTTTGGCAGGTGCAATCCAAGAAACCAAGGTACAAGACTCCGGTAAGTGACTTGTTAATTGCTGGCTACAAAATCTGCCAATAAGACTGGAATTTGACTCCATATTCTATAATAACAAATGAAGTAAGGTATCCAGTGTGTCTGCATGTGAGCTAGAGGTGAGATTCAGTCTAAGACTAAAACACCTCCGTACATAAGATTCTCTGTCTGATTTGGATATCTGATCTCCCGTCAGACTTAGCAGAGATGTAAGATTCAATTCAGTTACTAAAAATCGGCATCTAATGTCATTTGAGGTGCCATAAATGTGTCTTTGAAATGCACATGGAGGCTGTGAGATATAATACAGGACCTACATAGGGGAGAACTGCGCTCTTCTGGATGGCAGCTGGAGGCCAGGTGGGATGCCCCAGGGCATCTCCAGTGATGGCAGATACATGTATTAAGACAAGTGACTAGGGTGAGGTGAATTGTTCTCTGGACTCTATTGATTGTATTGACTAGATCTCAGTTGACTGTAATGGGAGCTTAGATACCCAGTATAGATATAAACAGCTATGCTATAAATTTAGTTATCTAAATCTGGAACCGAATTTATCCTAAGTGTAGAAATAATCCAATTTTTTTTTCTACCATCTTTGTGCAAACTGTACTTTAGAGAGACACAGGTAGAGGGATGCAGTCAACACCAACTGGTTTACTGCATCTCTCTTGGCATATATTAATGAACAACTAACATAATTTAGTAACATAACATTTTACAGGACCCAGCAAAGGTGCAAAAGGCTCCTCTAGCTAGTTACAAAGGCTCAGATGCTAGATTCCTGTGTAATTATGTAGAAAAATTATTGGTGCATGTTGACAGATGGACCTTGTTAACTCCAGACAATATAGCAGAAGTGTTATGCTGTAAAGCACTAGAGGCTGTGTGAGGTTCTGTACAAAATCCTTAGACTGGAAAAATGTATTAAACTGAGATACGTTTCTCTGAATTAATAATAATAATGTCAAAGCTCAAAATAATACAGGAGGTATTTTGTATTTGCATTTTGGCATGAGCAGACAGAAAGCATGTTTCTAGCTTCCATAATCATCTTTGAAAATCACTCTAGATTTCTATCACTAACCTGTGTCTCCAGAGCAAGTCATAGCTATTTCTTGATGGACATGTTTTTAAAATCTGTGAGCACTTGCAAAGTAACTGATCTATAAAAGAAGCTTCAGAACGGTTTGGGGGTTTTTTTTGTTTGTTTGTTTCACCCCTCTACCCCACCCAAGACCTTGCAAGCGTTTATTAGGAAACTTTTTAAAGATGTTAGAAGAGCTTGTACTACTACACTGGGGGATAGTGAAACAGCTGATCAGCCTTAAGTTAGTAAAAGGCTGTATGATCCATCAGATACTGCTTTCTGATTCCAAGAAAGGGCCGCCCAGTGGCTGAAGACCTGTCTGGACAAAGGCCAGAAGCAATTCCTTTTGAAGCTGCTTGGGAAGACAGAGCTAGACCATCCTAGCTACCCTTTTAGGTAGGAACTGTCTCCATTTAAAAATAACCAGAGATCACGCACAACATGTTGCTTGAAGGGGCACCTTTTCAATTCAGAAGCTGAGGTCCTGCAAAACCACAACGACAATGTTGCTTGGGAAAAGCCCAGGAACATGTTTCTGAATAAATGGAGATCTTTTTCAGTCTTAGAAATAATTAGGTCATTGATGAATTTGTTGTCTAGCAAAAGTGTGCAGTTTAGATTTAATTAATACACATTAATATTTTTGGTCTGATCAGAGAGTTGTTTTGGCTCAGGTCCCAAACAATGACTTTTAACCAGACTGTTTGATGTTGGAGTCTGTCCCTGTTCATCGAACCCTTCCATGAAATTACTAGCCCTAGGTGTCAGCCTTTCAAAGCAGAAGCTGTTTTTAATTATTAAAGCAAGTAAATCCTCTCAACAGACCATAGATGAGTTCCAGATGAATGCCCAAATTTACCCTTTGCAATTTTTCTCAGTTTTAACAGGAAACAGTTAATTAATGTGGTGCCCAACACGACTTTAACAAACAATCAACATTATACAAACCTAAGTCTATTTTTTTTTGTCTGACATTCCAATAGAAAGAGTGAATTTTTAGTGTGAACAGTCTGGTTCTTTATTTGTAACACAAACATTGCAGGACTCATAACCTAAAAATGAAATAGACTACACACAAAACTGAAAATTACTCCACTGGGATAGATTGTATTTTAACAGGTAGTTTTAAGTGAGGTGAATAGCTTCATGGTCCAAGGATGTTCTTATCACTCCCAGGGCAATAATTTGGTCTTGACACTAATAAGTACCAAATTCTTGACCTTTACAAATATTCTGACCTGTTAAGCCTGGCATGCTAAAACAAGAAAAGTTAAAGCACCCTTTACTCTCTTTTTTCTATTTATTTTTCCCAGCCTTAGTCATCTAAAGCAGCAGTTCCTGAGATATATATCTCAGAATATATTTTTTATGTATATATATGTATATATAAAATGCATGAAATAAATATACAGATAGCTATACATCTGGATGCAGGACCTCCTGTGTTTTGGAGGAGGCATTTAATGTTTCAGGTCATTGGCCTTGAAACATCAAGGAGCATCATGGGGTTAGGATATTTTGTGTATGGAGCCAGATGGGTGCTGTGACAGACTATTTAGCATGACATAGCAAACGATCAGTGGTCTGTGGCTTATAGTCCATGACACCGATCACTAAGGTTACAAGTAGTGCAGTGCAATGGGAACAGATCTGTGTAGAGAAAGTTGTTGCTGACCTAATGATCACACTATATAGATTTCGTTGGTTTTAATTTAGGTTGGCTTTAGTCTGGTCCTATGGTCAAAAGGCCATAAGGAGATGAAGCATATTTTGTACAGTCTATATCATACCTTATGGTGTAGACCCGCCCAAAAAGAGTGAGTTTCTCACACTCTGAAGCTGCTCTGCAGTCTAAGGCAGAGCCCTTAAATGGGGTCAATGCAGAGGTCCACTTCAAGAGTAAATGTTTGATACAAAATAGTATCAAGTTTTTTGCTATTCTTTGAAAACTCATTAAGAAATTTTGATTTTCATGTTTCTTTTTTAAGCTTTTAGACATATCAGTCTTTGAATATTTTAAGGCAGCCCTTCATAAATTGCATGAACAGCAGAGGGTTGCTTTCGAGTGATGCATGCTTGGTATTATTTTGTAAATTTCTTTATACAGGCATCAGCAGTCTAATTGTTTTGCAAGATGTACCCAGCAATGCAGCTGGTGAAGAGCTCCCTTTCTTATCAAAAGATGATTGAAATTATTACATGCAATGCTGTAAAACCCTATTTTATTTTGAATTAAATTGATTAGAATGAAGACGTGCATTTATTTCTAATGAAGAGTGATCTACATATTGGAAGAAAATTATCTCTACATTACCACAGCTTGTCATACCAAATGATTTTTACTAGTATAACCTTTGAACCAAATAAAAACATTAAAAAGAGAGAAATCTGGGTAAATTTATTAAAAGTCAAGTAATGAAAACTACACAAACATCTGTATTTTTCATGCCAAACTTCTGTTTTTCTTGTAGCCCAAGCAGCGAACATCAATAGTATCTTCTCTGGAATTTCACCGAATGAATCACAGCCACAATTATTTTGAAATCAACTCATCCATTGGCTGTACAAGTTTTATTTCTACTCCTGCAATCAGTCCAGCTAACTATTCCTTTGGATCTCTGGAATACAGTGTTGAAGAGAGAGAGGTTCCAGGTATAGAAAATAAAGCTTACTTTGCCTATCAACAAAGCTATGTAAAACTATAGGTCTGTGGGTTTAAGCTGGAATTGCTGTTGTACTTGGTAGTGAAATACATTTATCATAAACACACAAATTATTCCTGATTTCTTTTTTCTGCTGCTCAACAAAGGGTTCTGGTATTTCATGACCAATATTATTAAATTATACTTTTTCCTGAATGTTATGTTTTGAATAAACCAGATTTTGGTTTACAGAAATACCTAGAATGTAGGTATTGTAGTTCTTGAAATTATGATGATTCAGGTACACATGTACTTTCATCATTGAGTGGTCAGCATACTCTAATATGTATTTTAAATTGGAAAAACGTACTTAGAAATCATTATGTAACCATCAGTAAAGATGAGGAAGGGAAGATTTCTAAATAACCTGACATTATTTCTGCATTTGTTATGGGATTAATTAAAGACAAACTTTAATATATTTACTCTGATGGTAAGAATTGAATACAGTGATAGTGTGATTGTAACTGTAAAGGTTTTCTATGTATATACAGGTTTACATAATGAAAATGCTTTAAAAAGTATTAAAATATTTTCTTCACAGATCAAAACTTTAAGAGCAATAGAGTGTCAGTAAGCCATGTATTTAGCTACTTCTGTCCCTTCAGATTTCATATGCAAGTTGCTTTATTTAAGCTAAACCTGAAGCAGAAGGGTATAGTATTTGGGAAAACTGATGTATTGAAACAAATGTCTTTGATAGCTAGTTTATATGATCTGCAGATGGAGTTATTTCTTTTAAAAGGATACTATATTTAAGATCTAAATGGAAGTAGATTACTATAAAATAAAAAAATCATACAAGTGTTGAAATTCAGTACAGACGTATCAGTTGGCTTCTGTAGCATTGGTCTTCAAATTAGATGAATCTTGTACATTTCTGGTTGGTAGGGTTTGAAAATTCTGAAAACTGTTGCTTTTAAATGGTCAAAAAATCAATTTCATAGTTAGATCAAAGGAAAACTATGTTGTTAAAGAACTGTTGTGAAATAAGAGTGAGAAATTCAGTTATGATGAAGAATGGGTTAAAATTATCAGAGGTTATTCATATTGTTTTTCTTGGATTGACTGTGTCATTATCTTTGAAACTAAAGGATGTCCTCATATTCATGGATATACCAAGCCTTTTCAAGCCCAACTGGAAATAATGAATTCGTATGGTATCTTTTATTCCTAGTTGTGGGGTCATTTGATTCTTTAGAGTTTTGGATTTGTTGTTGTTGTTGTTGTTCTTTTTCTATTCTAAATTCTCTTCAATGATCATAATGTTATTCTGGGTAGTTGAATGATACTAAATATGTCTTGATGTTTAAAAGCAAAAATAGGAAAACAAAACCAACATTCATTGGAGTTAGATAATGAACTTCTCCAGATTTGTGCTGTTGCACAGTGCTGGTTAAGTTCTTCATCATATCTGGATTTGCTTTACTTTTATCTCCTTTGCTTAAATTTACAATGGACTGCACTCGGTAGCTTTTAATCACTGCGTTTCATTTGGTCTGAAATTGGAATGATAATCTCATGGTTATTAGAACTCTACATTTCTAATTTGTGGATGATTTGATTTAAGGATTGAGTGGAAGCTGAATTTCCTCTTGTCTCTGCCTAGAAAGCTGAGCAAAAATTAGCAAAGGCAAAATGACTGATTCTGGAGTTCTGGACATCTTTTACAAGTTTCTCAAGAGTACAGTTTACCATAAGTAAATCATTCATTTACTATCAGTAAATGAAATCATTGTAGTAGAAGTGCAATTCCTCCCCCTCTTCTCAGATGGTTTCTATCCTAGAATTATTTAAGTAATATATTCACTGAAAGGTTCCTTGTTCCTTTTACAGATCTACAGTGACAACAATTACAATTCATCATATGTCTTGATTATAACCCTCAAAATTGCCAACTTGTTCTGAAAATTCATGGAAGATCTGCACCTTAAAAGAACGTTTAGTTCAGTAACAATGAGGATTTGTGCATATTTGGGTGTTTCCTTCTATATTATATTCTTGGGTGTTTATGTCTCTCACTTTTTTTAAAAAAGCATCATCAGCAAAAAGCAACAAATTATTTTTCCATGCTTGTCGAGGTCAAGGGTCTTCTGGTTGACCAGAAAGAAGCAATATACAGAAGGAACTTATTTTCATAGTAATTTCAGCTAGTAGTTTTCTGTCACCTTCTTTGAAACAATCAAAATGCTTTTTACGAGATTTCTAAATCAGGAATTGCCATCTAAATATGGCATTAATATTTCCCTACTGAATTTCAGTGCTTTTTATGGGATTTTTGGGGGGAAACTTGCAATGGTTCATTATCATTCAGATGAAAGTGGGAGGTGAATACAACAAAATAATTATTCTAATTCTAAAATAATGATTTTGCCTCTACCTCCATGGTCTGCTACCAAAGAAAAATCAATGTCTTGGAACTTTTGATAGATTAGAGAAAATTCCTCTTTAAGTTTGGGGATCGCGGTTTTATTCTTGGTGTTTACTAATTCCCTACAACCCCTGATTTGAAACTGGGATCAGGATTTTCAAGAAGTGTATTTCTATCAAATAAAAAACCACTGAACTCTACCACAGCACTATATTATCTGACTGACAGCATATGACTACATTTTCTGATTAATTAGCTGGAGAACAGTCCACATATAATGGTAAGTATGTGCTTTAGCTTTGGGATCAGATGGCCTCGTAGTGTAAACAAAACCATGTATGTTGCCTGCATGGATGGCAGAAGATACCTTAATATCAGGTTGCATGAAACTAAAATGTAAGGATAAAGATTCTGTTATTTGTTTAGAACTTCAACTGGTGAAGAACCTGTAAATCTTAAAGACTGAATGCGGCAAAATCGTGGCCATCTTGGTAATGTCAGCTTGGCATAATCAACACTTGCAGCAGAAAATGTCACTCTGGATTATTTTATTTTTCATTTCTGCTTGAACAGTCAGAATAATGGATCTTTCTCTAACCCATATTAACATCATTATGTCTTCTTGTACTGAGCATAATTGGGCTGTGAAATTAAAAAGACAGTTCTGCACATGTTCTTGTTCTGTTTCAGATCAGAAAATAGATCTGTACTCAGATGCACGTATGCAGCAAAAATGTCAGCAGTTGTCTGTAGGTAATCACATTGTAATCATTTTTCACTCAATGAAAATCTTTAAATTTTCAGTAAATTCCGTATACCATTCATTGTAAAACAGCATACAGTTTTTTTCGCATCTCGGTGTGGTACCTAAAGGTGTTTACTGAGTTTATCTCTTAGTTACAGACTTTGTCTCCACTGTAGGACCTTAATGTAGCTCTTACTCTTTTTACATGTCTTGTTTTCTGACTTTTCTGACTTTCATTTATCTGAGAAGGCTACATTGTTCTTAGAACAACCCAGAATGTAGAATTTGAGAATTCAGTCTTTAAAATGTGGACTAACATTTTTTCTCTTCTACAATGAAAAAGCAATATTTGAGTCACACCTTAGGTTTCTTTTAGAAGTGTCTTCAGATCTTTTCTTTAAAGTAAATATCTGATTGCATCGTTTTGTCTCACAAGCCTGATTTTTGTGAAGCAAAAGCAGCTCTACACTTCAAGATAAGCTTGCAGTTTTATCTTTCTCTTTTGTGGCTGCTAGAAAGTATTAGAAACTTGGTTGAGAGGTCTGGTCTAAAATTCCTGGTTCTGCTGCCTTTCTAGGTACACTCAAATTTTATTCTGCTGCAGGAATGTTCCTTCATGTGACATTAGCAAAGCTGCTCTTTGAAGTAGGTCACGTATTTGTCAACATTACTTTCTTATTTAAATATCTGATTTATTAAGATCTGTTATGAAAAGATCGCACTGTGATGTCTATGTAGACTCTTCAAACCTTATTTCTTCAATTATAAAAAAGTTTTGGAATTACTAGAAGTGAAATATAAAATGAAGGAAGGTAAAGAAAAAAGAAAACACCTTTTATTGCTAGAGGGTGTTTTTAGGTGTACTATATGTAAGTTCACGGTACACTGTCTTTGTTAACAATACCTCACTAATTACCAAAAGAACACATGGTTTTCCAGTGACAAAGAAAGGGGAAAATATTAGCACGTAATGAAATAACCATACTTGACAAATGCTGGTAAATAAAGCTTTTCCATCTCCTGTATATGGACACCTGCACCTCCAGTGAGGGAACATCTGAAAAACCTGGTATTATAAGCCTTTACCTACCTATCATTGATTAAGAACTCTTTTCCAGTGAAATGCCTGAGAAGGTCAAATTCTTCATCATCTTCATGTTTACATTACAACAAAATCTACCAAGGCATTCTTCAAACAAGGTTAATTTGAGCCTTTTCATCTATGAAGATTACCTGCTTTTTTTTCTTCAATTTATAGCCAAGTCCAACTGAGTGCGATTGGTAAGACATCGTAGCTATTCCATGAACTGCTACTGGGGATCATACTCAGTACTGTCTGAAACAAGTTCTTTTTTTTGTTGTTCTAATTAATTTGTCTAGCAGATGTAGCATGTTAAGGCCTCCTTATGTTGCCCTTCTTCTTACTGCTTCTAATTCCAGCCTTTGCACAGTTATCCAAGGCAAAGATACAGTCTGTCCCACAGGAGCAGAGAAATGTAGGGTTAATTAATATTATAAACTACTATTTGTTAACTATTATTGTCTTTACACCTTCCAGTTTCAAAACAACACACTTCAAGTAGCTCATTGTAATGTATCTCGCTGCTAAAAATATGTCAACATGCAGTGTATAATGTCTAAAAATCAGATAGCAGATCAAGTGAGGCGATGCCTAGAAAGCTGTAGATGAAACTGGGTCCTGTCATTCAATTCAAAACCAATATAACTTTGCAAGAAACTGATGTTCTATACTGGTGCTTGCATTAAACGTTAGATACAATAAGCCCCTAAATCCCATGCCACCTGAACTCTAAAATATTCTTGTTGGAGCTAGTTATATTTTTCCAACTTCAACTTCCTGACAGTGTTACCTAGCTCTTCAGTAATGCCTATACAATGTTATCTTGCAGTCTTTTCTCAGGCTTAAATGAATCACTTGGGCTAAACCCACTTCATAGCTGTTAGTGTGAACCTGCTCTCCAAACAGTTTGTCTCACATGTCACTAACTATGTGGACATTCTGATTGCTAAGTTTATTTGAAAATAAAACAATTTAAAGCAGACATATTGAAGGAATAAAGCTGCAGATGGGTCTCTAAGCCCTGTTGTCAGATATACCATTGGATGTGTTAATGAAAGAAGAAATGACATGAACAGCTAATCTCTTTTCAAATTGAATTCTGAACCATCTGACCACATGTGGACAGGCATGTGTTGAGCAACATGTGTGCCTGTCTTTCATTGAAATGGCTGTCCTTCAGAGGATTTGCTCTTTTCTTCCACATTATTTGCTTACTATGAATAAAGCCAATTAGCAATTGTTGCCAACATAGGAGACAAAAAATCCCATGTAATATGTATAATACATTTACTAATTTTGAAAACCTAAATGCTTAGGCCTCAAGCCAGCAAGGAGGAACGTAGGAAATAGGGAAATGCTGTGATAATGCTGGAGATGAGAATTTCTTAGAGACTGTCTTACTTTGGAGAAGATTTCCCTCAGGATCCCTAGGAACACAATGTGCTACACTACAATCAGCTTCAGGTATCAGCTATTTCTTCGACTCTTTTTGCCCCTAGAGTAAACATAAAGTTCTGTATGCATGTTTGTCTACATGTCTATTTGTGCTATAAAAATCTATTATACTTCATTTAGTTGCATGTGTCCTCTTCTTTATGAGATGACATTTTGTTACAGACGTGTAACAGTGGTTCATCACATCATAAAATATTTTTCTAAAGGAACACTGGATATTTCAACAGTAATTCTATACAGAACTTTTAAAGAGCTTCTTTGGAGGAACAAGTTATGAATGCAATTGTTAGAAGCAGTATAATTTACGTTTTAATTATATATATCTGATGCATTTTTCCAGTTATAATAATCATCCTGACAAGTAAAGTAAAAAGAAAAAATATTTTCTCTGATGTTTCATTTACTATTCTTAGGCATTTCTAGAAGCACAGTAATCATAGGCAATACTCATATTTATCTAATTGTCATCTTGGTCAATTCCTTGCTTTGCTGTTTGTTTTTTTGATTGGTTGATTGATTTGATTTTTTTATGTTTTTGTTTGTTTTTGTTTTTGCTTTGTTTTACTAAGCTCAAAGCAAAATAACTCTTTAACTTATAGTGTGACTATTTGCAGAGACAGATAGTTTTATTCTTTAGGCTGTCAGCATACCTTGTATTGTTCTCTTATCTTTCATTTGGACATTTTGTAAATAAGATTGACCAGGCTTTGGAGGGGTGCTCATGCAAACTTCATCAGTGAGAATTGCCATTGCAAGATGAGGGCTATGAGAAATGAGCACTAGGAGGTTTCAGTCTTCAGTTCCTCACAGTATTGTTTGCGGTACAGTTTTCTTGCATTCAGTGAATGCATTTAAACTGATTGTAGCATTTTTAGAATATTCTATCTTACATTTCAATCTATTTTTCTTTTCCTGTTATCATGTCCTCTTATTAATATTTAAACGCTTTACTGCTACTCCTCCTAACCAGAATGTTTGTTGTATCCTTTAGAAAGCTTTCTGCTCACCAGCTGTATTTCTGAGCACTGTGTAAGATGATTAGAACTGAAGGAAATGGCAAAAGTGTTCCTGTTTTTTAAAAGAAATTTTAGTCCTCCGAGCATACTTAGTGACACCTCCAGCTTAAAATACCAAAACCAAAACAAACAAACCAACCAAACAAACAAAAAACCTCTCTGTATTTCATGCCAGCCAGTAACAAAGAATTTTATCTGTTTTCTCTTAAAATCATTCTGAAATAAAATACACTTTTTATTTCTCTTTCTTACTCTCTGTGCATGTAACTCAACAACATCTTTTTCTGTTTGTTGTTCTCAGCTCTCCAATTGTAATGCTACTATCATTTGCTGTAATGAATGTCTCTTCTTATGTTGTTCTGCACTGTCTGAAAAAATGGCCTATATGGGTGGGAAAACGAGCCTTCTGTACCTTTGGTGAATATCCAACAACTAGGGTAGGGTCAGTCATGCTCATTAAGTAATTAACTGCATATTTTCTAAGCACTTCTAGCTGAACAATGTAAGAGATACATATCAGAGTACATTGCAGGTGGTAGTATTCTTGCAGAAAATGAAAGTTTGATGCCACTTAGTGAAAGGAGAAAATGGAATTTGGATCTCCCACATTCTGGAATACCTGCTAGGATTTTGTCTAAAATGGAGATAACACCATGAGTTCCAGAATTTTGATCCCAGCCTCAAAAATCTTCTTTTCAGCATGAATTAGTCAATAAATCTGAGACACTTTCATGAATGGTTTCAGAATGAATGAATTCATCTTACTATAAACAAAGATGAAATATTTACATCTGTTCTTTTTCTGTTTCATTGAGTAACTTCTATACAGTAGCTACTTTGATAGTTTGTAATTAGATAAGAATTCCAAAAGATACTGGCAAGTTTGAAAAAAATTAAAACTATTCCTTGCTCTCAGAAGCATTTTTGTGCTTTGGTAGAAATAAATAATTGCACAAATTCAGGATATAGCAAATAATATAAATTGAAAGGGTCAAGAGGTTTATTTTAAAATCTATGGAAACACTATTTTATACCTAATTTGGGACTTGCTTGTACAAGTTCTGTGTATCAGTGTTCATTTTGTATTTCTAGTTCTGATGTAGCTCTAAATGTAAAGTTGTATACATTGAAATTATTTTATTTTCCATAGTTTAATTTTACATAGGGAGAGACTCATTGTGTCCTTAGAGTTACGCAGAGGATTCATGAAGAGTCTGGACTTATTCAGATGAAGAAGACAGGGGAAGATGACCACGTCTGGGGAAGATACAAAGCTGTAGTGTGAAAATGTGTCACAACTGTCAGAGACCCAAATTAATAGATTCTCTTAAGTTTGACAAAAACAGGAGGACATAAAATAAAAAGCATTAGAAAGGCTGGTCTGAGTAAGAGTAAAGTTTTATCTACTCTGTATCATATTTGACAATGACCAAATATGAATGCCCTTGGAAAACGCACAATTGCAAAAAAAATGCATGGTGACACCTCTTCAGAATGTCGTTACAGCCTTCATCTATTTGTAGCCTGAGGTCCACCTAAGCCCAAGGTCCTTCTGGATGTTTTCCGTGTATTATGTAACCTTAGTAGATTTACGCTCTCTGGATTTAACCATTCTCCATTGAACCCATGCATAATTTTATACCCACAAAATACTATTGCAAGGAGTTCCACACTTAATATCTAATCCCCACGATGGAGTTGCGCCTTTTTTTTCCAATAATTTAAAAATTCAGAAAGCTGAAAAGTGGGTCCATTGTTTATGTTCTAGAGCTTTCATTTTTGTGACTTGCACCTAGCGGATTGTAATACCAGCTGATGGCCATTTTTTGCATTTCAGCAGCACTGTTCATAGAACTAAGATTCTTAATTCCTGAGACATAGAATTACTTTCTTTTGGATCATGGTGTTTGGCTTTTTTTTCTAGCTATGGATATTTTTCTTATATCAATAGAAGCCTTTTGTTAAATCATTTGAAAGAAAAATCTTACTCCCACTTTTGCTGATGTTTTGTAGAGCTCATTAGTGGCTATTTACTGTTTGTACATTTAAACAAATGAAAGTATTGAAGACTTAGTCTGTAGTGACATTATTTATATTTGTTATTACTTAATATGTAAGTCATGCTGAAATACCTGTTAAGAAGAACTCTGGGTCAATCTTGTACAGATTACAGGGAATAATATTACTCATCTCTTAAGGATTTTTTTTTTTAATTGCTGTCTCCAGACATAACTCAGGAATCACAGAATTCTCTATAATCCACCTTCCCCAGAATCCATACTGGAAAGAGCAGAGGAAACACACATCTTGTATCATCATAGACTTCTACATAGTCATACCAAGGAGTCTGTATCACACTTCTGTTGATCAATAATTTGTAATGCTATCTGCAGTCTCTTTTTTAATGTATTGTGTAGCTTGTAGCTTTGATAATAAGGTCTGTGCTTCTGGTATTGGTCAGACTTTAAGTGGCTGTAGAGAAGTATGTCCTTGCACAATTGTGTGCAAGATGCTTACTAGTCAAGAGAGAAGAATCTCCATGCAAAACCTTAAGCTAGATGTGAAAACCCAAACACATTAAAAATTAATTTCACCATAGTGTTTTTAGTATCACTTCAGTTAAAATTTAGTTTAGTTTAGATTCAACTTAGTTGAATTCTCTGGGGCTCAGTATGCTTGCTTTTTTAAATGTAAGTTTTTCTTCAAATATAATGCTCCACTGGCAACTTTTCATTTATCAAGCTATCAAGGTATCGTGAATATATATATATATTTTCATACTTGAGAGCTGCCTTGTTACTGTTATGCTTAGCTTACATGAGCTATAATAAGGAGAAAGGTAGATGTAGGTTTATTCAGTTTTAATGTACACTAGATTCCATAAAATACTATAAACCTTCACTATAATTCAATAATAATTCAATATTTTGATAGAGACAATTCAATAAAAAATGATTAAAAGTTAATTTACTTTTTTGTTACTAGTTTTGGTGTTTCCCATAGCAGGACAGTGAGGTTGTTATTGAGGATTTTTGTGGAAAATCTACGTTTACCTATACAACAGGCTACTAAGAGGCAGTTTAATATTGTTATTACTAAAGCAAAAGTAAAAACTAGGTATTCATCAAATGAATCCTTTATATCAGACACTTGCTGGATCTTAAAATATTGTCTTAAACAGCAAAGTTATAGAGGTCACGTTGAAAGCCTATCTCCCCATTTAATTTCAGCCGGAAAGGATACGGTTCATGCACTCTGAGACTGCCAAACTAAAACACTAATGTAAATGCACCTGTAAGCCTTCAGTATAAATCAGCTCCTATTAACCACAAAATAATCAGAAGAATGAAAACAATGAGAGAGATTCTGAATATTTCAGCTGTAGGAAAAGCTCTAATTTTCCCTCTTACTAATATCATAAAGCCTGACTATGAGATATAGGTTTTGTAAAACCAAGCTTATAGTTTTGTTTTTCTTTTTTTGAGATGCATTCCAGGAAAGCCAATTGTTAAAACTGTAACTATTCAATTATTTGAATCGCTTGTTGTTTATTCAGGCAATTAGAATAATCCTACCTGCCTGCTAGCTGATACATATCCCTCTGAAAAATTGAGATGGTACTCATAATTACCCTCTTCTCCCTCCTGCTGTAGAAGTATCCTACACCTTCTTCATAGGCAAGAGAAATGTGACACTGAAAAAGATGGAAATTGGATAACAAGATAAAAAAATGAAAATATTGCTAAAAAATACAGGTTCAGGGAACAGGGAAGACTCTTCTTCCCTGTATTACTGGGTATTTTTCACATAGATAAAAACATTCATGATTTCCCTTGATCAACATGGACTGCAGGGACTATACTACCCCAAGCTTTTTTGTAGTTTATGAGGTAGTTTTGTATCATGACCACAGAAGAATAAATGTTCATCGCATTTTTTTTTCTTTCATATTGTAAAATGATATATGGTCTGTCCATATTTTCTTTCTGAATTATGTACTCCCCTTCGAATACCTTACTCTAATAATTCCTGTAGGTAATCCCCTTCAGAGTTCACCATACTCCTATAGGCACAAAACCGCTGATGATGTCATTCCAAGTCAGTGGAACTGACCAACCATATCTGCCTATGTGGTGTGTCTGCATGTTGTCAGGTGAAGTTCTTGGACAGTATATCAGTTACTCAGAAGTACTCAGAGAATTTAGGCAGACAGCTTTCATTTTGTGGTTTAACAAGTAGCTGGTCCTCACCTCATCTGCTGTATCTTCATGTGTTTACTCTACAGCAAATGTTGAGTTTATCTACTTCACAATGAAATAGAGCTGGAGTACCGTTCCTTACCATCCATGTAGGAGTACTAAGAGTATACTCATGGACAGTTTCTATGAGAGCATTGATGCTGAAGTGACATGTTGTTCCTTATCTTGTAGCTGTACTTCAAAAAAGGTTGGGGAAATTGAAATATCGCTAACTTCAATTAAAGATAAGGTAAGCAGCACCAAAGAACTAAGTGCCTTGCTAAATTTTGAAGAAATATTTTGGAACAGACTTTTTTCAAGTTCCAATCAAGTGTCATAATGAGACGTATGATTATTTCAGGAAATAATCAGACTTCTGATTATTTCAGGATTTCACAAAATTCTGAACTGATATATTCTTTCTCTCAAGAACATTCTTCCACAGTATAGCAGCAATTGAAACATCACCTATAGCAACAGTAGCCATGGGGAAATAGTTTTTTCACCAGCAGTGAAAGCAAACCACTGTCATAAAATGTAGTACATACAATAACATCAAAACAAGAGTGGTGCTTACCTGGAATCTTGATGAAGTATATACTCTTAAGGCATATTTTAGTTTTTTAGATTTTTTAATTGTACTCTTTTAGTTTAATAATGTCATGTGTTTTGCTCTAGACTACTCTGCCTCTTATTGCTTCATGGATGATATTGGATTGACTTAAATACTTTTATCAGCTGCATAAATAATCAACACAATTCCTTTCGAAAGTATTGTATAGTTATTTCCTTTCCTTTACCTTTTGGGACTTAAATAATCACAGGTTATTCTGTCTTGAATAATTTTTTAACTTCTTGCTATAATTAGATTTTTTTGGTGTTTTCCTAATGAGAGCTTTTTTTCTTTTTATGGGAGCTATATGCACTCTTCTTAGGACTTACAAACCAGGCTTGGTTATTGGATATGCACTTTCCTCTCATTCTTTTGCATCACAACCAATAAGACCACTCATATTACTCAACACCATATTCATATACTTATACTGAGCTACAGCAATTTTGACCAAAGGAAAACCCACCAATCAGTCTGCGTATAATTAAGTTCTGCCTCACCACAGGCAACAGATATTGTACAATTAGCATCCTATCTGTAATCAAATTAAGCTTAAAGAATTGATTACTAAATACTGTCATTAAAGTAGTATAAGGGAAAAAATACACAAAATAATAAAAGGACATTAACTATATTTCACAGCTATTAGTCATTTCAGTCCTAAATCTGATAACTCAAGGATAAAAACAAACAAACTAACGAAAGTTTCTGAGCAAATAAATTTTCATCTAGTAGAAAGGTATTTCTTAGTATTCTTTATACCCCTCATTCATTCCCTGGAAACTTGAGAGCTAAACTTGAAATAAACTGAAGATACGGCAGTAGGTCTAGTGGTTCTCTTAAGTAAATGTCAATGAAATTATTATACTACATCTGATGAGAAATTTAAAAGTATTTTGTATTCTGATTTAGGAATACTGTCACCTGTCAAAACTGTGTGAGAAAGAGAACAAGAAAAATTAGGTCAAAAACAGGAGAGAGAAGAGAAAGAGAAAGCAAATAGTCAACAGCTCGGTGGTTAGGATATTTATCTATGCTATAAAATCCTTCTTTCAAGGATGCAGTCTGGGCAGGGATTTAAACCTCTCTTTTCTATACCACCAATTAATGCTTCAAACTCCTGGTCTTGTAGATTCATACGTTCTCTAGTTTAATCCATACATTCTTTTATGGAGCTGGGAAACCTTTTGCCAGGAAAGCATTATGGAAACCAACAACTACATCTCATGAATCTTTTGTTAGATGAGCTAACATTTTCTACCAAAAACAGTAGAAAATTATGTGAAAAAATCCTAAATTATAATTTTCTCAAAAATGAAATAAATGCAGTTACATTATCTTACAAGACAGGTAAAATAAATTGCTACTGTTTTTTTAATGGATGTAGCAAATTGTTTTGCGTGTTACCAGTCATTCATTCATAACCTGAAAAACTAATTTCATACCAGAATTTTAATTACATGCTGTAGTTACATAATCTATGTTATTATTTGAAGTCACCGTATAGACCAAAATGTGCAAATACATTTTATAATATAAATTATTTAGTAAGATATCTATGGCTATGACTATCTTGAGACAATGTTATAGAATATTTGATACTGACAATATATGCAGTTCAGTAAGAAAATGTATTTAAAATGCTGCTTACCAGTTAAAATTCTCTAGGGACCTGATCCAAAGCTTATTGGTATTAGTGGAAAGATTCATACTGAGTTTAGCAGATTTCAGATAGAATCAGACTCCAACACATTAAAAATTACTAGTGTGGAAGAGCTTTTTCTTTCTAAAATCACTGGAGGCAAATACATTAGTTCAAAACCAGTGGGATATCATTCTGAACTAGATCTATAATTCTAAAGTAAAACATGTGCATGATAGGTCTGAGCAGTCATTAAAAAAATTTGAATTGGACTGGCACACCTAACTGACAAGATTTGGGATTATTCTTTGCTCTAAAAATCATTTAAATCTGCATGCTTCCTGTTTTTCTAAGGCTAGAGATCAATTTGGGGCATTTTAGCATAGTACATCACTTATTTCTGTTTCAGATTCTAAAAATTGCTTTGAAGTGTATGCCAAAAGCAAAATTATTTCTGCCCGTAGATGAAATAAATCATTCTCTGTGGCTTCGTCAGATGTGGAATCAATCATTGCTCAGGAAAAATATCATTTTTAAAAATAGAATAATATTTAACTCCTAATTTTAAGTTTAGCACTTAGCATTCAGAAAACATTTTGGCCTAAATTGTGTTACATAGTCACAAGCTCTTCTGACGAAGGTGTATCAAAGGTGATCTGCCCCATTTGGGCACAATCTGCTCTGGGAAATAAGAGAAAGAGGAGGGTCTGGTGTCTATTGCTTGCTATGCTGATGAAGAAGTTTACTTGAATCCTCCTGGATAGGTGATTCTCAGAAAAGCATGAGGGCATTAGAAAAATCTGTTCCATTTCCATTATTTTTGACCCTTTTTTAAGAGTGCAAATTCATGCAAAATAATTTGAGCCCGTTACCTCCTTGCCTGGTATTCTCAGATATGTGATGTGTAACGTGCCAAAAGAAAAGAGAATTGGTTTATCTCTTCAGTCCCTAGCAGGGAAAGAGTTCAGGGAGAATTGCTGTTAGCTGTTCTTGAACAGCTGTCTTGCTAGCTGGTGTACGGTCTGATGGCAGGCTTTCACACAGCCACACAAGAACAGGAGCAGTACACAGTCTGGCCCTGTGTAGATTCAGAGCAGCATATAAATAGAAAATGTAGAATTAAATTGTATTTGGAAGAGTCATCTAGTTCAGACTATCACAGCTATAGTCGCATTACTAGTATCTGGTTTTCAGAACATTTTCTTACCAATTTTCTGCATAATTCTGAATTCTGAAATATTATGAGATCATTGCAATGAAGAGTTATGTCATCATTTCTGTCGCTGAGGTGTTCAGGGTCACTACTGTCATCCTATGTTAGTAGAGAGATTTCATATAAAGTGAAGGCAAGGCACATTATCACTAAGGACAGGATCTGTAAATCACACACTAGAGACAGTTCTAGAGCTGTCCAGGGTACTGAAAGCGTTTCATTAGTTGCTATTCATTTTGCTCCCCTTCTGTTCACAGCCTTCCCAGATTTAGCGCAAATCCCAGAGTCACTTCCTGGCTTGAGGTTGGGAGGATGCATTTTCTTTTAATGACCTATCACTGGAGCTTTTGTCTACAGAAAACATTAGTGAATTTGGTTGATGATCTAAAGTACAGTTGAGAATAAATATATTAAACATGTGGAAATTAATCTGACACTATTTTCTGAGCATCCTGATTTCTGGATGTACTGCTAAATGCTTTAGAATAGCATGTATGAGGAAGTGTAATAGGATAGAAGATACTTACACAAAATTCGAAAGGTGTTTGCACTGTTTAATGGCATTTCGCGTAATGTTTGGGAAATGAAAAGTATATAGAACATTCTCTTATGGGATTATCTTTTGGTGACTTTGAACTTCTGTCTGGACCCAGAAATGCACAGTAAATGTGACAGCTCTTTTCAAAAAGTGTGGTTAACAATAGAAATGTACCTTTCCAATGAGGTATTTACTAACGCTGTATGAAGCTCAAAGCCTGAATAAGCAAAACAGACGCAAAAGTTGTCCCAATTACAGTTCAAGTGTGATTCTGCATATTTTTTTATAATTAGATAGCATATTGGAATTATAGAATTGTGATAAAGAAAGATTTGGTGACAACTGTGCTGCCCTGGTATTTTGTGAAGAGTTACTGAAAATAAGTTAAGTGTGAAGCATTTCCCAGATGGTAAAAATTCACTCCAAGGAATACT
Organism: Caloenas nicobarica; assembly: GCF_036013445.1. Lineage (NCBI taxonomy): Eukaryota > Metazoa > Chordata > Aves > Columbiformes > Columbidae > Caloenas > Caloenas nicobarica. The sequence continues at coordinate 44,760,477 of NC_088245.1, forward strand.
CAAAGGATACTCAAAATGTTGCTGTGTTCATGAAGCTCCTTTTGCATCTCGAAAAATAAAATTGCAATGTACTCTAATCAATGCCAATTGTACTGTAATTTATTACAGAGAAGATTAAATGAACACAAAAATTGCAGGTGGAAATTTGATCTCTCCCTGCATTAAAGACTTGCAGTATATTATCCCCATCTTTCAAGTTTTGACCTATTTTTGCTATATTATCATGAAACCAAGATTTCTTCAGGGAAATATCAGTAGAGCATCATGCCCTTATGAAAAAACTGTCAGTGTTTATTTAGTTAGAGACATTTCCTTCAGTGCAAGCAAGATTTCTTATAATCCCTCAATGAAGTATTAGTTTCTAAAAACATTTTTAATCATAGGATTCATTATTGTTTGAGATATTTGAGTCAGTTTATCTAATATAAACCTATCTTCAAATTCCTTAATATTGCAATAGGCTTACTGGTTTAAATTGTTTTGCTGTCTAAAGCACTCAATTGAGGGTTACCACTGGCCTTTTTTTTTTCCAGATTTTGCATAACATTTTGTTATCTAATATTTGATATGTGCTTTATGCAAAAGAGTCAATGTAAGTAATGCTTACTTGATTAAAAACAGAAACATACAGATTTAATTTGGTATTATCAGCATAATAGTCACAACTGGTGCATATAATAAATGGCACATTCATTGTCAAATATGACTTATGTTGAAAAAAAACAAAAAACAAACAAACCAAAACAAAAAAATTAAGTACCTTTATAATTAAAATATCTATAAAATCAATGCAGAGAAAGATTTTTTTCTAAATTAAGCAAGTATTTCTACATGCTTCTGCATAGGCGTGCCCTGTTTCCCCAGGATTTCCAACACAGAACTTCCATGTTCTACAAAAAACAAACAAGAGCAAAAGGACTTCAGCTGTGACTGATCCTAATTCTCTTATTGCTCATGCGTCATTCAGAAGCTGATCATAGTTTCCCCCAAATAGGTCACAACAGTTTGTCTATCTAAAATGTTAAGGAAGTAAAGTATATTGTGTAATTTCTGTAGCAGAAAAGTATGTGATGTTGCTCATAGTCTGCTGAATAGTGGTATTTAAAATGTGTTTCATGATATTGGGATCAAAACAGTTGTAAAAAGCTGTGCTTCTAATTATTAATTTATTTCTGTGCATTTTGCAAGGAGAATTATTGCATACCTTTCTGTGTACAGATAGTCCAGCATTGTGAAAGCAAGCAACATAAGCCTTTCTGTTTGTGATACTGAGAAAGGAAGGTGCTATATAAAGAAGAAGATTGTTCTGGTTTTGTTTTCTTAAAGCTGACGGTAGAATACTAGGGGAAAACCTAAAAAATGGAGAGATTAATCCAATTCATTTTATGAAGCATCCAAACATGAGGTTCTCACAACAACCATGTTTTAAAATTTAAAAGAATACAGAAGTATTAATTTCCATTTCTCTTAAGAGCTGCAATATGGATCCAGACTTCCTGAGCATTTATATCAAATGAAGAGAGCAAGAAAGGCATATATACAACAGAAGAGAAATGTCTGGCTTTAAGCTAACCTGTGACATACCAGTTTTATCTTTAGAGAGACATTTAGCATAAAATATTAAATACAGCCACTATAATAGGTGACATATTTGTTGCCAGATTTCTTATTAGTGGAAATTATACATTAAAAAATCAAGTATGTATTTTTAGCATGTAATTGAGAAACTGAGTTAAATAATGATTCTTAGAAGTTTGCAGTTAAACTTAGCTGTGTAAAGAAGACCTGTTAGCAGCTTCAGTATCTAATTTAATGTTTGCCTCATTGCTATCATTTAGATTTTTCTTCTGTGTTTGATGTTTTGAAAATGACTTATTCTAAGGTATAGTTGCTGGGAAGTAATCACTGTTTTCCTAACATCTTTCTCACTGATCATCTGGTCTTTAGATGGAGCCCCTCCCTTTCTAAAACACGAAGAATAACTATGCATCTGCTATTTTTCTAATTCAGTTGAATATGCTAAATACTGAGCTCTTGGCTGTGAACCTGTGTCGATTCTTCAATTGCTTGTATTGTCCTTCTAGCTTAACACACCCTGAGTACATTTCCTTCTGTATCAAATGATATTCTTTTGTGCAAATGAAATTCAGAGTATGTAGGAAGACTATACTCTTTAAAGATACTGCCACAGAATGATTGTTAAAATTAGAGCTAGCTTTATTGTAAATACTACTTTTTAAAATACTTTGGGGGAAGCAATATTAATGCTACAATTATATTCTTTATTCCACTACACATGTATATTTAAATTGTGCAAGTAGAGGTCACTGGATGTTTTTTTGGGGTGAGACATCATCAGAACCAGGTCAGCAAAATGAAATGTGGTACCAGAACTGTGCTATGACTACCTTGATTTGGTACAATAGTACTAGTGGTTAGGTTGCAATGATTTTATGAAGCCTATGCTTTGCTGTTCAGGCCATCAGCTGGGTAATTCAGGTCAAGAAGAGCTTGTCCATTGTGTCTTTACTAATGTAAAACTTCCTGTGAAATTAATAAGAGAATGGCTTCCATAAATCTTGCATTGATGGCACAGAAATTAATGCAAAATATTTTAATGCTTTGCTTATAATGAAGATATTGTGAAATCTCAAGGAGTATTTTTGTCTGGACAAGGAATTTAAAATTCAGCTTCCTTAATGATTCGATGCATTCTGAAAATAACATAAGTTGTCAATATCAGATCTTTCCCAATTTTGTTGGCATAAAATATACATAAAAACCAGACAATTTTTCTGATCTTATGTGAAAACATACTATTTCATAAACTGGTACTGATTCTGAATTAAGTGGATTACCATTCAGTGAGATTACTTTTTCCATGTTTTGTTTCATCGCAGTGTAGCTGGGTTGCCTAAGCAACCAGTAAAATACCAGGACTGGGATGTGGCTGCTGCTTTCTTCCTCTCTCTCCCAGCTTGAACGCAGTCGGTGCCACGCAGAGCTCCCAGTCTCGAGTGCCCATGTAAGGACAGCATTGCCCATCACGCTTCACAAATTGTAAAGTGAATAAACTCTCCTGGACTAGACAAAACCTGTGCTGTTACATGTTGAGAGGTCTCCTAGGAAATATGGAGCTGGTGCATCGGATGAGGTCAGATAACCACAGGTGCACATCTGAGGACATGGAGCTTCATCAGCTCTGTTGTCACAGGGGGTGTTGTCAGGGAGAAAACTGAAGCACTGAGAGATGGTGTGACTTGGTGGGAGACACACACAGAACATGCGCAACACAGAGATGTGCAGACAGGCACGAACTCTTGTTAAAGCTTCACTTTCTCTGTGTACAAATTGAGTCTTGCCCAAAAGATGTGTAGCTCTGTGAAGTGGAGCTCCTGGACAGGATATTTTTCAGGTGTCCTGTTGGCAGTTTTTATGTTTCAGCTGTTAGATAAAGAGGCACTTAACTGCTCCTCCTCTTGGATTAAACAGAAAGTGGATGGTAGACCAAATACTTCAACAAAATTTATCAGTCTGATTTGTTTTGCTACAAATTTAAAAAAATGAAATTGTTTCTCCTACCTCTGTTTAATCTACAGCAAAATTTCATTGGTGGAGTATGTTGAAATATGTGGAAGATCAGAAATAACCATGTTAGACTCTTAACTTGTTCTTAAATGTATTAATTAGACTAAGTACTCCTCAGATGCTGTGATATGAAAAACAGAGAAAAGATATATCAGAAAGATTTGTGGAGTTTGAGTTCATACAATGGAAAAGGTTGAAATTCTTACAAAAGCATTGCCTTTCCTGGCTTTAATTACTTGATATCTCATGTTAATTTTTGAAGCAATTTTTGTTATGCAATTTTAATTTTTTATTTGTTTATAAATATTTTCATTTTCAGTAAAAACTGACGCAATAGGAAGGTATTTTAAGAAGAAGATGCTTTTGTACAGTGAAAGGAAAAATGAAAAGTTTCATTCCATTTTTAATTTATTTTAGCAGAGACAAAAATAAAATGTGTATTTAGCATAAACTAAACGAGTGTAATTTTCCTGCGCTTGCGGATAAGGAACTCAGATGCTTTTAGCTCACTTGTTTGAGTGCACAGTTCTGGTACCTGGAGAGAGAGATGATGGGTTTGAAGGTTCCATTTTTCCTTTCCTCTTCTGTCATCAGCTATGAACCCCAATGGTCTGTAGTGTAATAGCATTTTGCTGTGACAGGGGCTCTCTACAAATTTTTCTTACATAGCCAGGCTGAGTGGGAGTATGAAAAAGCCACATCTCTGTTCAACATCTGTCTTGCTACCAAAGAACTGTATACAAAGGCGATTTATTTGAAAGCATCCCTTTTGCTAAAGAACCTGCTGACTTTGCTTATTGCTTGTATAAACTGTCTCTTCTTTATGGGGTGGTGAGTGTGTGTGCCTTCTAAAACACTTAAAGATAAACTGAAAATCCAGACCTGTGGCTATTTTAGTATCAGGAGAAGACAGTCTTTAGAGAGACACCCATCCATGTAACAGTTCCATACACAGGTGGCTTTGCTCACACACGCATAAGCTGAAGTTCACTGGTCAGCTCAAATGAAGTCACTCATGTATAATTATATATAAACCTGGTCTTTTTCTAGAAAAAGTGTCAAAATAAATTGCTTTTTATTGAAAAAAAGAAATAAAGTTTTTCGACAATTTAAGTTTTTTGAAACATCACTAATTAATATAAGAAAAGTGCAGCCTATTTAAGAGGTAATTGCCAGGATATAGAATTGACAGCAAAATTAGTGCTCTTAGTGTTTTGTCATATTGTTAGCCCCTTCTACATACGGACTGAATAGATCTGTTTTATGCTCCTGATAGCTAATGAGAAATATGAATACACTTACTGCAAGGGAAAACACTGACTAATCACTTGCAGACCACACTGAAAAAAAGATCTGTACTCAAATGTAAATACCAAACAAAATTGGATTTATGGCTTTATTTATTTTTCAGTATTTGAAAGCTTAATGAACTGCATTTAAACCACGTACAGGTATGCGTTCTGTTTCTGAACTGTTTCGTGATATGGTTTGCTTTTTGCAGGCTTGCTTGTCTTCACAATGCAACATATGTAAATGTAATAAATAAACAGAAGGCTTGCATCCTTTTAAAACTCTACATATTAGTAGTGTGATCAGAACAGAAAAATGTAGCTTAATGTGATAGTTGGCTTCCAAAACAAAGAGTTAAATTATTATGTATCTCTTGCTGAAAAATGCCAGAGAATTCTGGCAGTTCTAATTGTGTATTGCTAGGAAAAAATGAGTTGCTTCTAAAAATACTTTGAAAATCTATTTTATTTACTAGTTATTAATTAAAGACACACATTTTAATTGTAATAAAAAGTATTAGCCCTAAAACATAAAAAAATAAAGCAAATGGTCATGTTAAGAAATACAGTCCTTACTTTGTTCTGAGGCAGTATCTCATATTCATTGACCTGAGGAGGCTTTGCACAAGGCTTCACATGTCAAAGTTAATGGCAGTTTATCACCATTTTGTGTTTTCTCAGAAGCAGAACTACCACAAAATTATTATTTTGTAGTCAATCATTCTATCTGTGAGAAATGTGACACTTTGGGAATAATGAATATTATATTGAAAAGTGGCAGATGTTAACTCCGTATGAATTAGTAAGGAACTATTGTAACAGCTTTGTGAATGTTAGGTATATCAGAGGATCCTTTGGGTATTTTCACCCAAAGAATTCTGTGGGGATGAAAGAGCCAAGGACATCTGAAGTATTCTTGGATCTCTCCTGCCAGTTTACTGAAGCATAAGCTCTGGTTTTTTGTACTTTATGTCTTAAATTGTTTTGAGGAGCCGTTTTGGGACCTGTAGTTCATGGCGTGTCTGTGGATGGTCTCTGAACTCTTTGGTATTACTGATGTTCTGCACCACCAGTGCCTGTTCTGATGAAGGACTAGATACAGTGACCTTGTCCCAAGTTCCTTTGTGCAGCCTTTAATGATGGTGTTCCTCCATCAATGTCACATTTTCCTCTTGGAACTGAAGTTAATGGATGGTAGTTAATACAAATGACATGTTTTGGTACAGCACAAGCATCTTCTCTGTGAAGTTTTATCCACTAATGGAATAAGAAAACTGAGTCCAAGAAACCCAGAAAACAAAGATAAAAAGCAATTGCTCTGAGTTAATATAAATACCTTCTTTTGCCTCAATCCAAAGACAAACAGATGGGGCTCAGTAAAGAAAGGGCTTGTAAGGTACTTTTATAATATTTAACAATGATGATAGTAGTAGTAGTAGTATAACAATATCTAGTTCTTAAACATGCATTTGTATTAATTATTTCTTATACCATCTTACAAAGTCAGTATTGTCCCCATTTTACAATATTTCTGTATTGTACAATGAACACATGAAGATAAAACCAACAATTAAGGAACTAGAAGCAATTCTTCTGTAGACCTGTGTGAGGACTAGTTAGTTCTGAGAGAGAGCACTAAATAGACAAAATGCACTAAATAGACAACAATTATATTGATGAGTGAGACTGTATCTCAGACCTGAACTTCTGTTTTTGCATGACATCGCAGGGTGGTTTTAGGCTTCCAGTTGCATGCAGAGTTAGATAAATCACATTACACAGCTGTGCAATATTTACTGGGTGGTGTGCTTTCCTTGGTAGTGATGTCAGATAAGTGTTAGAAAGCATAGGGACTGAGTCATTTTCTGGGAAGTTTAAATGTGTAGGAGAAGGCAGGAGGCAGATGATATGGATTGGCATCATAATTTGGATCACTGAGGGAAGACTACCCGGCACAGGGTTGATACCCTGTTTGGGAAGCTGGAGATGTGCATTGGGAAGGTTAAGAGCAATGTTTTAGATGGAAGTTTCACAGATGCACTGATAGTGTCTTGATTCTCGTATTTTCTAAGTTTAGCTTCCATAACCAAGGTGGGTATAAAATCTCAAGTGATGTGACTTTTCATATGGAATCAAACTCTTTAGGTCACTCAGCTAACCTTAAATCATATCAGGCTCTAGGCAATAAGCTCAATGACTGCCTAGCTACCTAGGCGTCTATATAAGCTGGTTATAATCTTATAAGATAGTTTCTTTAAAATGTATTTTCTAAATAAAAATTGCTTTATTTTTTAGAAAGCTGTCTTGTTAGTGGTCAGCTTTGTCATAGCTCATTAGCGAGCTGGACATGGCTTCTGAAATAAGGTCATATCTGCTGAGGTAATTTGGGTATTTTCAGGAGGCTTTTGTTGCCAGCATTAAAGGAGATGAATGCAGCTTTTATTACAAAAATTTGATGATGAGTAGAAGTCACAAGAGCTAAATGGGTTGCTGTGGAAGAGATCATAAAAGGGTCAGGTATTTAATTGAACTTGCAATCATGAAAACGTTGCACACTCCTGATACAATTTTTCTTCATACTTTTCTCTGAGCGGCTGCTGCAAGCACAGTAAATAAACTTTTAAACGAACACTGTATTTCTAGCTCTCCTTCCATTAAAAAATGGTTTTCAAGGACCCTAGAGACCTTGTTTGACTTAAACAGAACAAACCTGTAGATTGTTTGCCATGCCAGTCTTCTCAGTTGTGAGAATACCAGGTACCATCTGCTTCTGATATAAATTCATTGTATCATACTGTGTGAAAATTAATTTCTTGCAAAATAATACTTAATCATTTAAATAATTTAAAATCATTCCATTAGCATTAAACCATAATCGTGAAACTCACATTTTCTTTTGATGTATGTGCGCCTAGAAGTAACAGATCATTATTATAGCCAAAGGGGTTTACAAAACATTCTCTAATTTTTCAATTTACTGTCTATATAATGACACTTTGTATACTCTGTAGTTAAATTTGTTTTCTCATATATTCAGTTTCTTTCATGTTAAAGAAGATTCCTACAGACATCAGTAGAGAAGCATAAAAGCACAGTATAAGCATTTATAAAGTACTTCTGAAAAACAGGATTTATTATGAAGTCTGATAAGCATCTTAAAAGATGCTGATAATACTTAGCTCTCATACAGTGCTGTTTTCATTGGCAGGTCTTAAAGCCCTTCAGAAGTATTGGTATTATCACAACCAAGGAAATTCAGGCAAACTAAACTGATTTTCTGAAGTCACCTGATAAACTACTGAAAAGGCCAGGAGTAACTCCTGAGTCACAATATAGCAGTTTTTACTTCAGATTACAGTGTTCTCTTCTGCATGATAATTTGCTTTAGTTAGGCAGTCTTCCATTAAGAGAATTAGGTTGCTTTTAATAATTTGTAGCATTGTTCTTGTGGATTTTTAAATTAAAAAATATGATGCTGGTATTTTTAAAGGTATCTGAGTGAGCTAGGCAAATTGAGGCAAACACTCCCTTAGTCTTCTTTGGCAGCACCCGTATTTTACTTAAATTGTAGAGAATATTACTACAAAACTGGTAATTGTGCCATCTTTAAACTGCCTCTAACTTGAGAAAGGTATTAAAATACAGCATCGTACAGGATAATTTGGTCTGGAGTTTGGAGAAGGTTTTGCAGCCTGTTCTCTGCACTGCAATGAAATTGCAAGATTTCTGTAACTATGTAGCGGGTTTTTTTAAGCTAGCTTGATCTGTACAGTGCACTGTAGTTGTTGTGAATGCTGTGTGGCCATATCTCATGTCCCTTTAAGTAGTTTTAGTTTTATTTCTTTCTGCTGACCTCTTGTATCACCTGTTCCTTTTCTTCTCTTATCATTATTCAGCTGCATTATTAAAAACTAATGAGAGAACTTGATGCAGACAAGGGTACTCATTTTAAGTTACAATAAAGTGCTTTTTGTGGGTTTTCTGTAGGTGTACAGGTACGCAGGCATTAAACAAGACAGTGTTAAAGCATTTATTATACCTAGAGCACTGGGATATTTTACAGACTTTCAATATATACTCTTATTTTCAGTCAAATTAGTTTTCTTCTCTTGCACTTTTTCCATCTAGAGTCTTTCAGACAAGAAGAAAATTTACCATTAAACTAGGTAATGAAAACATTGTGTTTCATAAACAAGGTCTGTGTATCCTCTTTTTTATCTGGAAGGGGTTGTGTTAAACCTTAATTTCTCTTAGTGGAAGGGAAATTACCATTTCAGGTAGTTCAGATTTTTCACTGGATACCACAATTTATATTTAGAAGGGGTAATCTCTTAACAGAATACTTTCAGTGAACAGCTGGTACACAGAACATTTTATATCATCACAGCTGTCTTCAAAGTGATTTTATGACTCAGCCTGAGTTTTCTACCAAGACTAGAAGCTTAAATTATGTTCAATTTTTCTCCCTTCATACTTCAAAAAATGTTTTCTTCAGAAATAAATGACCTATATCTTAATCTCCTGTTTTACGTAATTCTTGACAATGTGTAAAATTCTAATAAGTAATTTCTCTCTTTCAAGAAAATAGATTCCTCTCCAGTGGAATATGTAAAAATCAAGTTTCTTTCTAAACATTCAGGTGTTGACTTGGTAGGTTTTGGATGTTCTACTGTGAAAAAAAATCAACTGAACTACCTTTTTAGTCCAGTACAAGTGGCTTAATATTGGTGAATGTAGTTGAATCATTATTGTTGTTATTCAGCTAGTCTGTGCCACACATGCAAACATATCTTCTAAGAAAGGACCTTTGCATTCCCAAATTCTCAAGCAAAAGCAGTTGTTACCTTGAAAACTACTCTTACATTACAATAGTGGAAATTCGACATGATGACAGATTTATGAAACATTTACAATGTACTTACTGACAGATTTTCAGTATTCCCACTGAAATTTTGGGAAGGGAATCTTTTTGTAAGAACACAGAAATCTTCAAAATAGGAACAGGATTATTAGAAGCAACTGCTTGGAGGCCACTGTAGAGAGTGATGCCTTTTGTGCCTGATGTGTCATTGGAGTGGGATATGAAAGAAGATGAACTATATCTAAAAAATGATTGTTGGTGTCTCTAAGATCCCAGCTGTCAATTAAGTGCTCTTGATACTGTTGTGAATGCTACAGTAAAGGCTCTATACAATATCCCTGCATTAGTATTGTTTAGTCACATAGAGGGTTTGCAGGGGATGATAGCTACATCTAGCACTCAGTAAGGGCTGATGATTTCAAATCAATCATGGTGTTTATATATGAAATTAAGAAAAAAGTCTGCCTAGTTCACTAGTTTATTTTAAGAATGTGTGGGAGCCTAATTGTATTAACAATATTTGAAGTTGTAGAGGAAGCAGAACAATAACAATCTCAGGCATAACACTCCCAAACTTCTCGTGCTTTGTCACAAAGATGGGACCTGCATATTGTCAGTGTTTCCATTTTCTGAAAAATGCAGCAGATAGGGTGTGCTCATCAAAAAACCTCTTCGTCAAAAGGCTGAAGTGCATTGTGAAAAGACTAAAATTCATCCTTAAGTTTTGTAATGCTCTTTAGAGTGATACGACATGATGACTTCTTTACCTAATTAAGCGATTCTCCTCTTTTCCCTCCACTCCTATCTGTTTCTTTGGTGTAAACTCCATGAATGCTGTTGTAGTCACATGAGAATGTAGGATGAAACTTTACATTTTAAGGCTGAAGTTCTCTCTGTAAAGTTAGTATAAGGAGAAGTAGATTCTGTAAGTATACACATTATTATCTTCTAATTCACAAGGAAGGCATGGGTTAATGAAACAGGTCAAAAATGCCTTTGGTATTCTGTTCCTTCACTTTGACCCTTCTGGCTTCTTTTCATACTGTTGCTTGGTTGAGCTTTGCCTCCTTTGCCCTCAGTGTTTCAGATATTACTGGAATTCTTGAAGATTTCTCTTCAAGGCCCCAAAGTGGTGACTTTTTGTTTGTATTGGTCCAGAGATCAGTATCCACTTCCACTTCCAGTGATGCTGGAAGCTTTGCTTCCAGCCCTTTGTTACCTGAGCTTTGTACTATTTCTTTCATTTGAGATGTTGTTTCTTTGTCTGTTTTCATATGGTTCTGGACACTTACTGTGACTGAAGGAGAACAAAGCACTTGGGACTGAGGATTTTGAGCTGACGCCTATGAATACAGTAATCTTTGTTCAGGAGGGAAAACACAGGCCATCTGTAAGATTGCACAGAGGAAGAATAAGTGTATAAGGACTTAAAAAAATATGGCTTCATGACTGAAGGTTATGTTGGCTTAACGATCGGTTGTCTTTAGAACTTGGTTTACAACTCAGAACAGCATGTCTGGACTTCCCACAGGGTAGAGTGGAAAGGATTGGTGAATGAATATGGAAAATATTAAGAAAACTCGCTGTTGATGCAGCTAAACATCTAAGGAAGGTTTGTCATGTGATTATGATAGCAAAGAAAAACTACATGTAGAATAACTAAAAACTATTTGAGGTTGTTCTTTCTTTTTAATTGAGCCAATATATAGTTTTTCAAAGGTATTTCAGCTGCTTTAAACTTCTAATTGATTTTTTCATAACTTTTCCCATATTTGTCATGACTGTGATACCGGCAACATTATTATGACTTATTCCAGAAATTGTCTGTGACAAATCTATAAGTCTAATTATAGCAGCAAAATCAAATCTAACACCAAAAAATAATGTCATTGCTATTTGTATAAGAAAAGTTGCATTTAAACGTGATTGACCTTAGACTAGGTATGCAGTAAAACTAGTAACTCCATTCAATTCACATCAGCTTCAATTCAATTCACTGAGCAGTGTCCCTTCAACATGTGTTTGAAAACTTGAGGTTGCACCTGGACAGTAATTTAAATTTGTAGCAGCTGTAATAATATGGGAGAGTAACATGGCAGAAATGAAAGGCAGAGACATCCAATTTCAATACCGTGATCAAGTGAGCTTCCTCACAGGAGGTACAGATGTAACAAGAAGACTGAAAGCACTTTTGCTGAGTAGTGTAATTCTGGTAACGTGCAGTAGGTCCTTGGAATTAGAAATCAGATTCCCCTTAGTTTCTGTTTCTGTGTTTTCCCTCTCTCCTTTTCTAATTCATTATTCTTGAATATTTTTTCATTTCTCAGGCATTTTAGTTATTCTTTAAAGTGTGCTTTTTTTTTTTTTTTGGCCTTTTTTTTCCCCAAAATTTTCAATCTGCTTTTTTGCGTATTTCATTTAGAGGGCAATGTGAAATAGAAATTAACTGATTTGCATATTTAGTATGCTTGAAGTGGGGACACTAAGTGAGCTGTACAATGCCTAAGAACTGGGTTCATCTTTTTTACCTCCTTTGGGTCTGCTGTTGGATGTGCATATTGTTAAGGAAGATGAATTTCCTTACTCTGTGCTCTTACATGCAAGACAGGTACAAATGGCACTTTGTGACCTAAAGTTTATGAATTTGAGTTATCAACTGCTGTGTTAACTTTCTTTTTAAAGACATTGTACCATACATGTCAGCTTCAGTAAAAGACAGGCTAGCATTGCCTTAAATTCTAGTCAACTTTAACCAGCCAAGGGCATTTCTCTGATGCCTACATTTAGAATTCATAGAATCATAGAATGGTTTGGGTTGCAGTGGACATTTGCAGGTCCTCTAGTCCAACCTGCTGCAATGAGCAGGGACATCTGCAACTAGATCATGTTGCTCAGGGCCCTGTCCAGCCTGGCCTGGGATGTCTCCAGGGATGGGGCATCTACCACCTCTCTGGGCAACCTGGGCCAGTGTTTCACCACCCTCATTGTAAAAAAAATTCTTCCTTGTAGCTGGTCTGAATCTCCCCTCTTTTAGCTTAAAACCATTACCCCTTTTATTTTTGGAACAGGCTCTGCTAAAAAGTCTGTCCCCATCTTTCTTACAGGCCCCTTTTACGTACTGAAAGGCTGCAATAAGGTCTCCCTGGAGCCTTGCATTCTCCAGGCTGAACAACCCCAACTATCTCAGCCTTTCATCATAGGAGAGCTGTTCCAGCCCTCTGATCGTTTTTGTGGCCTCCTCTGGACTCTCTTCAACAGGTCCGTGTCTTTCTTGTACTGCGGGCTCCAGAACTGGATGCAGTGCTCTAGGTGGGGTCTCACTAGAGTGGAATAGAGGGGCAAAATCACCCCCCACTATGGACATCTCACATGTTGGTGTATAGTGATACTGCCACACCCACAATGAAGATGAAATATTTTTACTTGCCTTGAGTCAATCTCTCTAATTGTCAAGATGAATTAAGGAGAACTCACACCACAAAAAGGCTTGGAGTTCTTACTTTTCAACAGGGATTGTTAGAGGTTTAGCCATTTAGGGAAAAAAAGTAGAATCACAGAATGTCTTGAGCCAGAAGGGACCCACGAGGATTATCAAGTCCAACTGCTGTCCCTGCATATGACAACTCCACAGTTCACACCATGTGTCTGAGGGCATTGTCCAGTTTCTTCTTGAACACTGTCAGGCTTGGAACTGTGACCACCTCCCTCAGGAGCCTGTTCCATTGCTCCACCACCCTCTGGGTGAGGAACCTTTTCCTAATGTCCAACCTAGACCTCCCCTGGCACATCTTCCTGACATTCCCTTGGGTTCTGTCGTTGATCACCAAAGAGAAGAGTTTGGTGCCTGCCCCTCCTCCTGTCCTTGTGAGGAAGCTGTAGACCGCAACTCTTCACCGGAGAATTGTGAAGTAAAGTTGTACAAGTGTAATGGTCTTTCTTTTTTAATAGACTTTATCAACAAATTGACTTCAAATACTGGCAAAAAGTATCAGACCTTGGAAATGGCTGATTTATGCTGAATCTGTCATGTAGTAAAAAACATTGCTGTATCTGTTTTAGTATAAAGTATGGTTTAACTAAAGTAGAATAAATATGCCAGTTTTAAGAAGCAGGCAGTTACATTGATTCAGACTTCTGTACTTCTCTTTTGTGATTACTGCATGACTTGGTCTGCTATCAAATGATGAAAACAAGGTTCAGATTGATTAGAGATATTTTGAAGATACTTGCAAATTACAGACTTTAATCTTTATATTGACAGTTGGACTGAAAGATTAGATGAACTTAAATCAAGTTTCACTTAAAATTTTTGGCTGATCTGAGTCTTCAGTTCACAAGTAAACATAATTATTGATGTCCATTAATCTTCCTTATACTGAGGGAAATATAAGTAAATTAGAGCAGAATGAAACAATAGTAACATTTTAGACCTGTCTTGCTTCAGATATTTCTGGTTTAAGGACCTGATGAATTTTTTATAACCTATATTGAAGCATTCATTGCCTCTGACACTATAGATAAGAACAAGTTATTTCTGAAAATAAGTTGGTTTCTAAATCCAAAGTATCTAATTACATAGTAAGGAAGTTTCCTGTACTAATTAAAGATGTGCCAACAACTGGATGGAGCTCTCTGGTGGTGAAGATTTTTCTACATCCTGTTTTTCCTGATATTCTGATCAGGCTGTTACCTGAACAGAATCTGAGCTATCGAATATGAGCCTATAATTGGGCAGTTGCCACCAATATTATTGTAGTTTCTGATCACTTAGGTTCACATCCTGTTTTCCTGTTTACAGTTCCTAGACTCTTAAATTATTATATTCATGTGCTTCTACCAGTCTGGAGGATGTCTTTGAAAGCTGACCTATCTTAAATCCTTTTAGCTTTAAAATCCTTTTGTGTGAGACCGCATCTGGAATATTGTGTCCAGTTCTGGGCCCCTCAGTTCAGGAAGGACAGGGAACTGCTGGAGAGAGTCCAGCGCAGGGCAGCGAAGATGATGAAGGGAGTGGAGCATCTCCCATGTGAGGAAAGGCTGAGGGAGCTGGGGCTCTTTAGCTTGGAGAAGAGGAGACTGAGGGGTGACCTCATTCATGTTTATAAATATGTAAAGGGCGAGTGTCACGAGGATGGAGCCAGGCTCTTCTCGGTGACAACCAATGAAAGGACAAGGGGCAATGGGTACAAACTGGAACACAGGAGGTTCCACTTAAATTTGAGAAGAAACTTCTTCACAGTGAGGGTGCCAGAGCACTGGAACAGGCTGCCCAGGGAGGTTGTGGAGTCTCCTTCTCTGGAGATATTCAAACCCGCCTGGACACCTTCCTGTGTAACCTCATCTGGGTGTTCCTGCTCTGGCAGGGGGATTGGACTAGATGATCTTTTGAGGTCCCTTCCAATCCCTGACATTCTGTGATTCTGTGAAATTAGTCCTCTTCATTAGACCATTCTAATATTTATTGTCATCATGCACATTATTCCACCTATGTAAGAAAATGGTCTTCTCAGTAGATATAACATGTTTGAAAAGCAGAGCTATGTGGTGTCTTAGGGGGGTATCCACCCGATGTATTTCAGACAGGAAAGCTGACCCTTGCATTGCAGAGAAGTATCATCCTTTCGTGAACAGCAGAATTCTGTGGAAGTGACTGAAGATGTTACCAGCACCTCCTTGTCATTGCACTCTTTCATAGGTGGCCACCCCAGATCTGGCTTCAGCTGAAGGGTTTCTAATCTGTCTCAAACAAAATAAGCCAAATGAACTCAACTGCTCTACCCAAATTGGCATAGTTGATTTGCCCTAAGCACATCAGAGGCCATTCTTACAAACAGTTCTGGCAGTGGAGCTGTTGAGTGATATCTCCTGGCTGAAGAGCAGCAGGGAGGATGGCAATGCTTTCTGTTGCCACAGCTATTCATTAAGTGAAACTCAGTCCTCTAACTTTCACATGATCCTAAGAGAAGATAAATCGTTTGGGATTTCTACATGTAGCACTTATGTTGTGTGAATTTTCCACCAGTTATGTAAGTAGGGTTTTCATTGGATTAAACTTTGCCTCTCTCTGTCAAACTCTGTAGTACAGAAACAGTGATGGCAAACCCTCTGTAACCAAAACAACTGACCCACATTTGGAAATATCAAGGAAATATCTCTGTGGGAGCTTGCGACCAGCAACTAGTTGATGATTCACACAGTTTTTCATAATCATATTTTTTTAGTTACAAAAGTATACAAAGAAGTCAGAAAAAAATAATTATTATGAAATTTTCTTAGCTATACCTGCTCTTTTAAGACAAGGAGGAAGTTTCTGTAAGTTTTGGTAAAATCTGGTTAACCAAGATGCTCCTGCAAATAGCCTGTAAGAGGCTGATTTGCAACTTTTGCCTCAGGCAGCTGCAGATCAATAATTTCTCTTCCCTTTTTTCAGCTGGTTCTTTTAGCTCCTTAGGTGCTTTTTGCTCTGTGTTAGCAAGAGAGCTTAGTAAAGTGTCGTTTGTTATGGATCCTGAAAGTTGATAATTGTCTTCCAAGTTCATTCATTGCTCTTTCATGCCTGAGCTATTGTAGTCTAATGTTTGTTTTTGTAGTGAGCTACAAGCTTGCTAAAAGACCATGATTTGTAGTGATTAGTTTCAAAACAGTGACATGTAAGTAATTATATACAATTTCAGTAAATGTTCCACACAGAGTTGAAAAACTTTGCAATTTGGGATGTAATATTCCATGACTGCATATGTCTAGATCTAGAACTGGATTGTAATTTTACAGCCAGAGATATTTTCTACACATTTTTAATATTTATACATTTTCTGTCCTTTCAGCTTTGTTTCTACTACCTAACAGGAAATTTCGCAAAACTTAAATGAGAGCATTTGGAGTGAGGAGGTCTTTATTTTACATAATTTCTTATAAAATCACTGATTCCATTCTTGCTGGCTTTGAAACATAAGATGAAACAGCATAGATGAGTTTTTATGTGGAATGAGGAGAGGCAAGCTACTCTGTTTCACGTCTTAAGTATCTTAAAAATCCTTCTCAGATTAGAAATACATTCTTTATCAAGGTTAGGAAAGACAAGTGTATGATCAGTGCAAATGCCAGACCATATATTTTGTATTCTTTCTGCTTTTGTCTCATACTGGGGGAAACTGAATTGTTGCTTAGGCAAAGCCTTCCTGCCAAATACAAGCATTGAAATTGTTGAGCAACATCTCCTTTTATAAACTGCATTCTAAAAATAATCTGTTATTTTTCCAGTCTCTTTTGCCTTGATAAATAGTAAGTTTTGTTCCTAGTTGGTGGAGGACTTTGTCATTCCTTCTTTGTATTTGCTGTGTGAAATATCAGGAGTGCAACAATTAACGAGGTTTCATTAGATCTTCAACAAAAGGATATGGTTTCAAGAGCTCATCTGTCATATGCATATTGCTTTGCACTGATTTTGGTTATCAAGTGTCACAAAATTTTCCTCTTCTAAACTCTTCCCTGGTGTACTACATTGTCAAATTAATGTGTACTTTCTGAGCACAACCACAGCCCACTCAACTGCTAGCTTTATCCTGCAAGAAGAGATTACCGCAGAATTTCTCAATGCAATTATATGTGATCTTTCTGCAACATTACATTTTGCATCAATTTCCATTCATTTCTCAGAATTTCTCATGAAAGCTGGCTTGAGTATTACAAAGAAATACTATGGGTTTTTTTTCTTTTTGTTGCATGGTAGAGTTGAAATACCCTATTATAGTAGAATTTTAGCTTGAATTTGTTGAATTAGTCCAGCGTTTCACCTGGAGGATGTTGAAAAATATTTTATTTGCTTGAAATGTTTAGCCCATAAATATGTTAACATGTTCATTTTCTTAAATATTCTTATTTTGATGAGCAGGTATAAGGAAGATTTTTGTGCTATTAAATGCGATGGTTTATGAGAGGCTGCCTGTCATTAAGCCGTCTAGGATCCATGCCTTATGTAGTCATGTGGAAAGAAATTCTCATGGAAACGGCATTATGGAGGTGGCAGCTGCAGTTCTTTATTTTTGTCTAGTTTGAATTTTGCAGTTAAAGATTAACCCTTTATGTGATCTATGTAGGAATTACATTTGTGTCCTCCTCGAGTTACAGAATATACTCTACGAGTATCAAAACAAATTTCTGAAAATTTACAGGAGAGTCAATATGTCAATAAGAGTTAAAATTAACTCTATTTGCACCAGATTACACTCCTATTGCTGAAATTTTGGGCAAGAACTATATTTCAATATTTTAATGTGCTTAGAATTAGCAGTAATTACCAACTAATATCTCTCCTCACAGAAAGCTTTTTTCTTCATTAGAGGCTGGCAAGCAACATTCTGAAAGTTCCATACGGAACTGTCTTTCCTCTCAGATCTTTCTCATCTTTTGCAATTCCTGATGGTTCCTTGTGAAACAGATGAGTGAAATGCGGACAGTGAAATTACTGAGAAGGTAGCAAGTGAGGCAGTAAAATCCTTTAGTACACAGTCAAGTGCAGACTGTGATGTTAAGGGATTGAATTGGCAGCTATGAAGCTGGTAAGAGCAAACACACAATCCACAGAGACTCTTACTGTGATTTCTCAGGGACTGTACGGCTTTGAGAAGCTGGTAATGTTGGAACCCTGGCACAGAGCCTGGAGACCACTGACACCACCCTTGCAAACCACCTTCTGGTGGTTTCTTTAGATTTAGGGGGAAGCAGAAGGAGAAACAGCAATCTGGCTGGACACTGTTGCTCCTTTTCTGCGCTGTTGCTGATGACAGTAGAAACCCACATTCTTCATTAGTCGCTTAGTAATCGTGTTGCTCTCTCTCCCACACAGGTCCATGGTACCTTGCTATAACATTTACTAGAGGGAGAAAACATTGCACTGCCTCATCAGAGATATCTACAGGCAACACACTACCATCAAAGAGCTGGAGCTTGGTCAGGGCACCATGCTGTTTGCTGTGTTAAATAATGCCTTCCAGAATATTGCGGCTTCAGTTTTTAAATACTAAGAATTTTCTGTCTTACACCTTTCTTGCTGATCATCCCATTTTATGATAACCCTTTGGCAAAACAAACAATATAATCACTACTGAAGGTATTCTAGTCTGTCCAAAGCAGTCTTCACCATGCAAATAAGATGACTTCCTTGCTCACCATCCCTCTATGAGAGGATACTCTCCCAATATTACTCAGCTGTGACTGTTAGTTTTATCAGTCAGCCAAGTATGTGGAAAAGGGAGTTGAGAATACATTTTTGGGCAAATGTTACACATGCGCAGAGTGTGCTGCTAAAAAAATCTTTCTGTATCAAATGAAACAGAACTTGAATAGATTAATAATGCAGGTGTCACAATACATTTGTTACCATAGCTATAGAACAAATTTCTCGTGGATTTTTATTTTACATTAGAAACTTGTGCCATGGCAACAGCAATGCCTGTTAAAGATGTAACTCTCTCCTTATAATTTATCTATTACAGCTCTTTTCATTACTATTATTATAACTGTTATCTTCTCAATGTACTTTCCTTTTGAACATGGAATCTCTTGAGATACAAATGTGAATATGATTTCCAACTTTGCATGAATGCAAAATTCACAGTATTTAGTAAGCTCCTGATTTTCTTAATGTGCTCAGTAGTCTTGGAGTCAGATTCAGAAAATAGATATGTGAGTTTGATGAAGCATCTGTAAATTATAACTCTCAAATACTGAAAGTGAGAAATGGTATTCGACAGAATTCTATATATGTACCACAGGCAACTGTGCTGGGGTGCACCAGTGTGTAAATAAATAGCTGATTGAATTGCAATCTGCTGCCTGAATGCCAGTTTGGTTCTATATAAACTGGTGATAATATCAATATGTATCTGTGGCTTTGAGATTATGGCAGAGCTGAATTTATTTGTAGTTCCAAATGTAAATGTTTTTCATGCAACACAGATATGGCAGTGTCACAGTGATTTTCGGGAGTAATCCACTCAGATGGATAAGCTGTACGTGCACTTGTAATAACACTAAAGATCTGTAGAAATGACATAGTTTATGTTTTGGTATTTAGGAAACTATTTACAAGTAAAAAGATAAGGCGGTAAGAAAAGCAATATCTGGTGAGGAAGCAAGAGCTCTTCCTGTTGGCTTCTTTTTTAAGATTACAAAAATAAATGTTCTTGCAAAAAGAAAAAAAATAGTTTATAATAAACAGAAACCTTCTCTCCATTGGGATTCAATCCAAGTGCTTGAACTTCTCCACCTATTCTCTCTCACTGGTATCCTCTTGCTCTTTCTTGAAGTCCATTCTCAGAAGACTTACTCAAAAGCCCATGAAGAATCAAAACTGGTATTGCTAACTTACTGGTCACTGAGTACAGGCCTGTGCAATATAATTGCATTTCATATTGTCTCTTACCGCCAGTTAAGTTGGTTGAAACAAATAAAAATAAAGCTGCTAATAAAACAGTTTAAAAGCATATGATAAAGTTAGGGGATAGAACACAATAAGAATGGAGAGTCTGAATTTCTCAGATATATCAGTAGATTTGAGATTAATTCTAACCACACAGGACATTGATCATCAGTATAGGCAACTTAATGAAAGGATTGTTTTCGTTGCATGCTAGTATTCAAAAGAATGATAATTTTGATATGTTTAAAAAGACATAAAATAACACATAAAATATCACATTTTGTGCATCATGACTAAGCCTCAGAAGAAGTATAGATTTCAGTATCTGTTGTCTTAATATTTTTGTCAGAAATATGCAACAATAGACACCAATCTCAGATATGGATAATTATTAAAAGATAAGGTAGGATTTTTTTTTTTTTAAGGTTGCCTGTTTTAGCAAGGATACAGAAGAAGCATTATGTTCTCCTGTTTAGAGGTCTTCATACTTTAAGCTCTTGAGACTGAGATTCTATGAAGACAGAGAATCATAGAATCATAGAATGGTTTGGGTTGGAAGGGACCAACCCTCCCTGCCATCTACCAGACCATGTTGCTCAAAGCCCCGTCCAACCTGACTTTGAACACTTCCAGGGATGGAGCATCCACAAATCTGGGCAACCTGTTCCAGTGCCTCACCACCCTCATAGTGAAGAATTTCTTCCTTACATCTAAGCTAAATCTACCCTTTTCCAGTTTAAAGCCATTAACCCTTGTCTTATCACTACATGTCCTTGTAAAAAGTTCCTCTCTGTCTTTCTTGTAGGCTCCCTTTAGGTACTGGAAGGCTGCAATAAGGTGTCCCTGGAGCCTTCTCTTCACCAGGCTGAACAACTCAAACTCTTTCAGCCTGTCTTCATAGGAGGGGTGTTCCAGCCCTCTGATCATCAACATGTAGTTGCAATTTTGAGATATGGTACAGTTTGAAGAGATTACTTAATATCTCATGCTTCAGGTCTTAGATCAACAATACTAATTTGGAATAAGAAAGAAAAGCATACTCTGCAAATTATTTTATGACTATCTATTGCCTGGATTATATTTTCCTTCTATGATTTCTTTAAAACAATACAGTGAGTAGTAGGCTACTATACTATTTAGAGCAGTGGTATAGTCCATATCTGTACTCTCATTATTCTCTGAACATAAAAGTATTAAGCATTAGCTGCATTATGGAACTAAAATAATACTACGATTCTGTATTAAAAGAGCATTAGCCTTAGCAGTTAATAATTCAAAAGTCAAAGTATTCAGAATTATAATTGGATCATTAAAGTGTTGTTTGGAAGGGATGTTTGGAAGTCCTGTTTGGAGCAGGACTGTAATCATCAGATCAGGCATGACTTTTCCTAGCCAGGAAAAAAACCTGAAAACCTCGAAGGATGGAGAAACCACCTCTCTGGATAACCTGTTCTAGGGTTGCAGTGCAGCGTGCAGTGCTACTTGCTTCTTAACCTTCATCATGACCACATACTATGTTTTCCAGACAACCCCAGTCTTTTTCATTGCCCAATATAAATGTGGTTTGCATTCCTCAAAATCATGTGATGAAGAAGGCATAGCTATGAGATCTTCGATTCCTGTGTCACGTAATTAACAAAGGTCTTCATTAAAGGAAAATGTATAAAAGAAGTTTTATTTAGCAGTATAAATGTAGTGAAGATATTTTAGATATTGTCGAAATCCTTGCAATCCATGTGTCTGTAAGGTTTATTTTTCCTGATGTATTCTTTTTGCTTTGTCCTGACAAAAGCATTTATCTCTGAAGTAAGTTCAATAGACAACTGCTAAGACTCATCTCTAGAACAGTAGAAGATAATTCAATTCATGATTAAGACATCTAAATGTAGGTATCTGAATGCAAACTGGATGCCATCTCCCATTATAGTCATTGGCAGTCTAGTCAATACAGTTACCAGAGTACAGGGAAGGATTCAGCTGACCAGCTACAACATAGAGTGAGTGGCATCACTCTCTAGGACGCACTGACTTTATCAAGCTGATCTCTCACTATGGTGGGAGCTTATGTACTTCTTACCTATGTATATATGTATAAGATGTCTTAATGTGGACCTGAATCCCAGATGCTGGGTTTTTCTTGTGAGGGAAAAACACCAAAGTCAAACATTATTTGCATCATTTGTTTTTCATTTTAAGTTCACCTGCAAAATTGCAGACATATAGTTAATTCAGCAACTTTCAGAAATGAAAGGAAGTGAGAATGTCCCATCCCGTGTCCCCCTTTTCCCCGACTCTTTCCCCCCGGAACAACTTTTTTTGGCATTATTGATTCCTTAAGCTCTGTCATACCCCATATTCAACCCTTTGCCATAACACCCCACATCCTTTTAGTTGCAAAATGTCTAAAGTATACATTCTAGTCACTTGTTTACCAAAGAAGAAAAGTAAATTTTCTGAGTGTGTGAGCCAACACAGGCAGGATGCGAGAACAATCACAAAACAATAGATGAAATGCAAAGAGTAAATTTATTTTTGTTACCTTGTGAACCAGAGGATCCCTAAAGCAGCACCTGGGCAGAAGCAGAGCTCAGTCCTTGCTAGAGGATCACCACACCTATCGTTTTCACCTATATGTCAGGGATTCACAGCGGTGTAGTTTACTGCTGTGCTTTGATCTTTCCCACAGCAGGGCAGGAATCTCAAGCATGTTCCATAAGGTGCCTCTAAGTCTATCACAGGCCTGTGTTACCTAAACACAGGTGTTCTCGTTGTCCAAAACACAAAGCCAAACAACGGTCAGTATGATATATGTGTTTTTTCAACACCCCAGCTGCAAGTAACTTGCAAGTCATTTTTATCCTGAAATTTTACCAAATGAAAAAAATATGTGATTTTACACTTTCAAGCTGCTGACCAGTGAAAGAGCTGATGGTGTTTTAAAGTTTAAAGTTCTTTCTTCTATCATTCACATAATCAAATACCGCCTCCTTTTAGAAGTGATATTTTGAGATTTGTGGTTTTGTTTTTACAAACAGATATTTTAGCAAATAGGAGGAAACTTCAATTTCTAAACAAAGTATGACATGATGCTATGTTTGATTCCTTCTGGTAGTTAGTGCTGTGCATACAGTCCTGCAGTTGGAGGCTACATATCAACATACAACTTCTAGCAGGAATTAGATGAATATTTTTATCTTTAATGAAGCAGTTATAGAGATGCAACTGTTCTTGGGGACACAGTTATTCTGAGTAGAACATGCAAAATTAATGCCATGTGGATAGAGTGATGTTATCCACACCAAGACTTTAAATGAAGCAGCACAGGTAGAAAAAGGTCTCTTTTTTTTTTCTCCTAGTTCTTACAGCAACAGACATTAAAAGGGCTATAAATTTTTAATAAACCATTCTGAACTGTGCCAAAAAATGCATTTTTTCTGTAGTTTCTTTTTGTATGTGTGTGTGCTAAATTGTGTATAAAAAATGTTTCAAAAGGACTTGATTTCCTACTCTTTTTTTCCAGTGGCTCTGTTATTCTGAATCTATTCTTGAAAGTTCCTAGAAATAAAAACAACACTCAGATCTATTCTCTAGAGACTGTCAGCAAAAAGGCATCATAGTGTAAATTCACTATTATTATAATGACTATAAAAAGAAAAATTGCTAACAATACTCCTGACAATACTGGTTCTACATGTGTTTTACTACCTGCAAAGGAACTAGCTCATTCATCATACTAAATTGTATAATTCATACACATTTCACCTCAACAGCAAATTAAAAGAGACACCATCAAGTTGATGGAATAGCAGTGACCTATTTTATTTTTAAATTTTTCTTTTTTATTTTTTTCCCTGGATTTCATGTGTAGCACTGAGTGGTTTTGGCTGTTTTTCAACAAGAAAGGAGAGAATCGTTTTTTAAGAGACTAATAAATAAATTCATGGCATAAGTATCTTTTGTTTCCGTACATAAGAAAAAAGCAAGCAGCATACAAAAGTCATTTTTGTGGAGAGTAAGGGTTTTGTTGTTTGCAGTATTTTATCACCCTTTTTTTTACAAGGTACTCTCTCATTTCAGAGCATCTTTGCCAGGGAGAAACATCCACTGAAAGTGAGCTTCCTGAAGGACACCCTGCTGAACAGTTTGCAGGTTTACTTCATGGCTCATCACCTGCCTGTGACCCACCTGATAACCCGCTCCAGCTGTACAGCAAAACAAACCAGTGCAGTGGCCCACTGGAAAAAAGCCTTTTGAGCAAGAGCACAGTGCAGCAGATACAGACACGGAAAGAAAGCAATGCTGATCCTTCTGTTAAGAAAAAAAAGCCACCAGTTGTAAACCGAACCATATTTCATACTAAAACTAAACCAGTAGAAAATCATACATTGGTTGGCACATCAGCAAGGATAAGTGAACAGTGGGTTATTACGACTGGGGGATTTGTGGAGCGAGCGTGCACGCTTGGGAGAATACGATCTTTACCAAAGGCTTTGCTTGAAATGCATTTGTGCAAAAATGTTTCCAAGTCTGATTCCAATCTTATCACACATCCACCAAATGACAAAAAAGCAAGAAGCAACTGGAGTGAACCCACGCCAAGCCAACAGTGCTCCAAAGGGAATTCAGAGAGAACACCTTCCTTCACATCAGAATGGGAAGAAGTAAGTTTTGTTCATTTTTAAGTACAAGCAAATATATGGTATTGTATAAATCCTGTTATTGTTTTCAGTTTCAGAGATGAAGTAAAAAGTGAATCTTCCACACTGCAAATCCTCAGAGTATGTCATAGTGTAATGCATGGTAGTTTGAGAGCTGGCACAAAATGTGATGCATTTCAGTTCAAAATGCTGCACACTTAATGAAGTCTATGGTTTCCATAGTGAATGAAGTTAACCGGAAGTAATTCTACAATGTGTTGTTACATAGAAATTATTTTCTACTAAAGCCCTCATGGCTGACACTATTAAAATTGGTGGAATTCTTTGTAGCTATGCCCATTGTTTACATATTTTCTAATTATTTCCCACCATGGTAATGCCCACCAGCAAGACACAAGGAGAACCTAAGAGTTTTAGGTTAATTATGCATTCTACAAATCCTCCCTATGTAACCTGTCCTCTAACTGGTATGTAGCCTGTGTACATAATGCTTAACATATACCTAACTCTTGTGTGAAGTGGGAATGAACTATAGCTACAATGAATTTGGGACTATTAAAATAAACGTCCACACTGAGTTTGTCGTGCACATGCTTGCTCATACAAGAGGCTTTATTTTAGTTTTAGAACTAGATTTCAAACATTTTTAGACACCTATTCTATTTTCCTGTGCTGAATTTCAAGAATGTAAATGATTCTTCATAGACACAAAAGTTCCCTTCTTACTGAGGTAAAGTGAGAGTGGGAGATGTTTATATCCTTACTGTTATTCCAGATAAGCAAGCATTTCTCTTTAAAATCACTACTATGGGGAAATGTATATATCTCCAGAGTGCCATTTCATTTTGGAAAGAACCCAGAACTTGTTTGTGTGATTGGTTATTTTTCTAGAAAAAGGTTTCCAGCTCATCTAATGTCTGATTTGATAGGGCATCTGAAAGTAATTTTTGTTGTAAAGCAGATACTTTCTCAGTGGAAAGGTACTTAGGATCAGGTTTTGACCTTAATAACTGGGATGCATTGTTATGAAATCTTGAAACGAGTTAAGTCCAAGTTTGCCTTTTTAGTGGGACATTAATATTTGATTATACTTAAGATTAAGAAAAATGTAGTTTATTAAAAACAAAACAAAAAATGGGAATGAATTCTAAATCTGCAGATCCTGACATAATTCCCAGATTTTCTCCTGTTACCAGTGACAAATACATATTTTTAAAAAAGAGACAGTTTTCCTAATAGTCCTAATATTAAGCTCAGTAAAACCTGGTTCTCTGTGACTGTCTTCTTAGACATCACCAGCCTTTTGATTCACTTTTTGGTTTGTCATGTTCTTACAGAAAATTAAAAAGGTATAATAGTTTTGATATAGTAAGTTCAATGTAGTTTAGAAATATGCGAGTTTTGGGATCAATGCAGTGCCGTTTCACAAACACTATCATTCTGCGGTATGTAGGGACAAAGGTGTGTTTAATTTCTATTCAGTGGTCTTGGGGCAGGTGGAAAAAAGGGATACAGGAAATTCTCTGGAAATCTTAATTCAACAATTGCTTTAGTACTTTATAACACACAAACCAATGTTCTTATGCATTAGTATTACTGCTTAAATAGACCTCTAGTGATTCACAGTTATCATCAAATGAAATGAGCCTATAAAATTAAAATCCATTCCATCATATACTTGAATATATGCATTTTCCTCCTTTGTATTTATATACTGAAACATGACAAAGTACAAGGTGTTTCAAAAAGACGGACCCAGTTTCAAAGCCTTGTGATTTCAAATTGGGTCCATCTTTTTGATATACACTGTAGTTTCAAAGAATGAGATATACCTAGATGACGAGAGTCATCAGTATGAAAGGAACTGTACTGTAGAAAAAGCAATACTAATCTCTAATTTTAGCTTTTGATAGGATACAAATGTTGCAAAATAAAAATCAAAGTGCAGAAATGATCTGTCTTTGATTTTTGCATTCTGCAATATTGATTGTTGTTGTCTAATGAGATTAATAATGCCATAAATTTATGCATGAAAAACTGAAGTTAAATAACAAAGACGGGGCCCATCAATTGTTTTCACTCTTCTCTCTTTGTAGATTGATAAAATCATGAGTTCAATAGATGCTGGAATTAATACTGGACTGGGGGAGATGAATGATCACACTACAAGTAAGGAAAAACAACTAACTATTGTTTAATTTTGACTTAACTGTCTATAGGGAAACTAGGGAAAAGATAATGCCAAGTAACCCACTGTGTTGAAATCATTTGTAGGTATTTGAATAACCATGCACAGAATTGATGTTGTTTACCATCAAGAGATGCATTAGGCCCAGTACCCTGGAGCTGTGACTTTAAATAGTATATTGGAGTCATTGATGTTATTTTGAAATCTTACCAGAAAAAAATATTCTATTAATGTCTTTGTGCTGAATCCTTTCTGCTTGGGAGATATTTTCCAATCTTTTTCAGCTGAGTTTTTGTTTGGAATAATGGGACTTTGAGTATATATAATCCAGTAGCTGCTGACACTTTTTAAAGCATTATATAATCAAATGCTGCTTCAAGCAAATATTCGGCACAGGGCTGAAAGTGTTGCTGACAGCCAGTGACTGGTGTTAGCAATGACAGGAAAATTTTCAAACCTTCACTACCATGGTGAATTTTAAGAGTTCTTTAAGTCATGGATAGCCTGTTGGTGTGTCAGCATAAACCTACACAACTGTGCTGATAAGAATTTTGGAAGTATTTTACTATGTCTTCTTCCTAACTCATGGAAAGAAAACAGACTTATATGTCTGAATAATTTGGTCTAGAGGCAAAAATATGTAAACTTCCCTGTACTGGTACATCCCTGCTAGAAGTGCATGCAATTACTCGGGTTTATGTGTTGGGCAGGAGATTATGTACCTTACAGCTTGAAATTTTTGTTGAAAAAAAAGTATTTTAACAACAACCCATTTCATGGGGCAGTATATCTGTACAGGACAAGGCTGTGTCTTATCAATTAAATAGAGTTGACACAGCTGTTTTAACAGTAGCTGGAGAGTGAGAAGGGAATCTAGGAAAAAGGGAAAATAATTTATTTGAATACAAATATAATTACAGATAAAACAAGCAGATTCAGTTTATTTTTTTTCTAAAGAGTAAGAGGCAATATCGTGTAAAGTACCAGGCATGTTATCCTGGTAGCCTGCTTTTTTCTTTCTGAAACTTGCAGTGTTGGAAGGGAGATTTATTCATAGAGAAACTCTAGGTTAGGAGATAGTTATTAATTTCGGAAGATATTATAAGTAATTCAAGATTTGCTGCTTATTATTTTTTATCATGGTAGTAAACAGGCACCAAATATAAAGTCAAGCATCTGGTAAGAAGTTGCAGAGCAGGTAAGAGCTATGAAAAGGAAACAAAAGCAACAGTACGCATATGCTATTTTGCATAACTTAGTGATCTGTAAGTGCTACACTATCCCTTCCCATGACTGACCACTGCTTTCCTTTTTCTACTTTTTTCTTTTAAGATCAGAAAATATCTCACAACTCTTGTCATCAGCCATCTTGTGGCTTCTACTGCATGCATTATTTTTCTTGGCATTCAAATGTGGCATTTGGTTCTTCACATCTTTCAGTTGGCAGGAGATATACTCTTTCCTTCGCTTCTGTTCCCGGAGGGGACTCTGAGTCCCAACTTTTTTTCTATTTGGTATGCAGCTTCCTGCAAACCAACATATTTTCTTTTCTGTCAATTTCTTAATGCTTTTTAGCTAGTTTAGAATGATGATCTGATTTTGCTCTTAATGAAGAAATCATGCTCCGTACTATTAATCAAAATACAAGTACTTTTCTTTAAATTTAATCAATTTTGTTATACATGCAAACTGCAATAAAGACATGTCTTTCTGCTGTGGAGCTGGTTATATGCAGCTTTACATGTATATTTTCCACTTTACATTCCTTTATGCCTTTTCAAGGTCCAGTCAAACACAGTTTAGGCAGCAAAGCAAAGGAAACTATTATAATATGAAATGTATTAAATGCATTATATCAGTCATGTTATACTTCCAATATATTCTTATTTTTTTTCTTAACAAAGTGATTTCAAAGGGTTATCTAGCAGAAAATAAGGAGTCTTTATTTCTCACCATTAGTAGACTGGAGTAACCAATCAAGTGTAGCTTTATTACAGTGATATTTAGATACATAACAACAGATTTTCCTTGACTTAAAATTTTATCTTGTGTTAACTACCACTTATTAACTACCACAGGGCAATGCAAGGGTTTTTCTTACCTGTAATACAACCTGAGAGGTTTTTTTTAATAGGTCCTTGACCCCAGTGAAGAGATTACTTTGAAGTTTTCTGCCCAAATCAACTTTTTGTGTGTGTGCTTCTTGGTTTTAGGCTGCTATAGTTTATTGGCAAGAAGCATTTCAGGTGCTTCAGTGTTCCTCAGAGGTGCCTCACATAGCCCCTGTCTAATTACTTACAGATGTCTAATTACTTAAAACATTGTTGGGATCCCTGTGTGTTTTACTTAGGGTTTTATCTGCATATGGGTTGTAGTACTGAGGACCTAAATTCCATCTCAGAACTTCTTAATTCACCTTCTCTCGTCTCTTTCTTGGCCCTGTGCTAAGCATAACACAGCCAAATGTAAAGATCTATCCTGTGCTTAGGAACAAAGATTACCTGTATGGTATCAAGTAATATAATTTTGAAATACTTCATCAGTTTATATATAAATATATGAGTTTTGTTAGCTTTACTTGAATATATGCGTAAAATGATTATCCAGTAGGATTAAAAACAATGTATTTAATGTTCAGAGTGTACAATTCAGAGATTTCTCTTAGTGCTGAACTGAAAGCATCTAGATTATTGAGCACTATATTCACGCAACTTCCGTTTTCATGTCTAAAAACCTTTTAGCAAACAGTAAAATTCCTGATAACACTGAAAAGCAAATGTAGCTTGATATGAAATCCTTCATTTACGTATTTACTTAGTTCGGTAACTCATATTATACTTCAGTGTTTTCATGAACAAAAAAATTTTGTTTTTTTAAAATATATATGTATATATTTGTTTTGTAAAATCAAATATCTGTTAAGTTCAAGCACAAATATTCTTAATCTACAAGGCATGAAGAGCTTTTCGTACTACATAGTATCTCATTCTCAGTGAAAAATATTTGAGAGGAAATATGATAGAAATATAGAAGAATTTAGGTTGGAAGGGACCTTAAAGATCGTCTAGTTCAACCCCTCTGCCATGCGCAGGGACACCTTCCACTAGACCATGTTGCTCAAAGCCCCATCTAGCCTGGCCTTGAACACTTCCAGGGATGGGACATCTACAACTTCTCAGGGCAGCCTGTTCCAGTGCCTCACCACCCTTATGGTGAAGAATTTCTTCCTTATATCTAACCAAAGTCTACACTCTTTGATTTTAAAGCCATTACCCCTTGTCCTAGAACTACATGCCTTTGCAAAAGGTCCCTCTCTGTCTTTCTTGGAGGCTCCCTTTAGGTACTGGAAGGCTGCTACAAGGTCACTGCAGAGCTGTCTCTTCCCCAAGCTGAACAACCCCAAATCTCTCAGCTTCTCTTTGTAGGGAAGGTGATCCAGCCCTCTGATCATCTTTGTGGCCTTTCCCTGGACTTGCTCCAACAAGTCTATGTCCTTCTTATGTTGGAGGCCCCAGAGCTGAACACAGTACTCCAGGTGGGGTCTCATGAAAGCAGAGTAGAGGGGGAGAATCACCTCCCTTGACCTACTGGTCATGATTCTTTTGATGAAGCAGAGGATACAGTTGGCTTTCTGGGCTGCAAGCGCACATTGCAAGGTCATGTTGAGTTTCTCATCCGTCAACACACCCAAGTCTTTCTCTTCAGGGCTGCTCTCAATATGTTCTCTGTCCAACCTGTATTTCTGCTTGGGAATGCCCTGAGCCATGTGCAGGACCTTGCACTTGGCCTTCTTGAACTTCATGGTGTTTGCACCTGCCCACCTCTCAAGCCTGTGAAGGTCCCTCTGGATGGTGGCACCACTACCCTCTAGCATGTTGACCACACCACATATCTTGGTGTCATCAGCAAACTTTCTGTAGGTGCGCTCAATCCCCTTGTGCATGTGGCCGACAAAGTGCCGGTCCCAGTACCGACTCCTGAGGAACTTTACTCATCACTGGTCTCCACTTGGACATCAAGCTATTGACTGCAACTCTGTGAGTGCAACCATCCAGCCAGTATGTCATACACTGATAATTCAATAGCTATATTTAAAATTAGACAATTATGACATCTTGTGAAGAAATTTGTGAGTGGATTTATGGGAACTTTAGCCCATATTTTACTACTGGTGAAATCTGGAAAGACTTCTTTTAGATGTCCAACAGACTCTCTTAAAAGCAATTAGAGGAGCAGTGAAAGGCGGAATCAGAACTAGCTGAATATGGTCATGAGGACTTCATCCACAGCATGCATTCAGAAACAAGCAGAGTTTTCAGTTTGGTAGCAGTACAGCTACTGCAGGAGAAACTTGAAACTGCAGAGAGGAAGATGCCTGCTGATGTCCTCTGAGGGCATGTAGCATTCAACATCTGAATAGTTTACCAGTAAAATCAAAAGCAGGAGTGCTGACCAGG
This sequence comes from Caloenas nicobarica, assembly GCF_036013445.1. Lineage (NCBI taxonomy): Eukaryota > Metazoa > Chordata > Aves > Columbiformes > Columbidae > Caloenas > Caloenas nicobarica. The sequence goes on from NC_088245.1 coordinate 44,791,938, forward strand.
GACAAAGTAAGAACTAATCCGAGTGATAACAGACAAGAAAACCCACTAGCCCAAAGAGTACAAAACCTCTGTTACTGAGAGGAAATAAAAGATGATGCTGACTAGTGACCTTCTGCTCAAGGTGGTGTGGAAACATATGCACCACCTGACACATTACGGCTGGTGTGTTTCTTCACAAGAGTCCAAATTTGTCAAATTGCAAGGGATTCTACCGATCGCTAGCACATAATAAAGAATACTAATGATACTGCCAAGAATGATCCTAATCAAATCGAAAGTGCTTATAAGCCTCCGTGGCAATGGATAAAGAGGTTCGAGATTCAAGAGATGTTGACTCTCCTGTCACATCCAAGTCAAGCATCAGTCAGATGCAGCCTAAATATAACTACATGGTTTCTATTCTGAGAGAACTTTAAATTAATAACCATGTGGCAAGGACAAAAATCTTCATCTTTATTAATGAAAATTTGACATGGGTCTCACCCCGGAGAAAAACAGGATTATTTGGAACAGGATTAAAGAAATTACTAGACAAAGAATCATGGGTCAGTTTGCTAGGTGTCTTAGCTGTTTGTATGCTAATGGTAGAAGAAAGAGGAACAAAGAAGAATTAATGAGGAATAGACAATAATTAATTGAAGGTTATGACAAAATTTGCATTCCAGAGAGTTTATTATTTATATTCCAATAGTAGTCCAGTCATGTAGAGGATATAACTTCTTCAGTAAGAAGGGAAGAAGAGAGGAAAAGTTGACTTGTTTTTCAAAAATATAATGGTTGCTTTGAGATCTCGAAAATAGGATTAGTTAGAGTTGTTAAACATCTATTGGTATCCAAGAAAGCAGAAAAGAACATGGTCGTTCTTGGTACATATTCAAAGCCATTGGTCTTGATTGTAATGGGAGATTTTAGTTATCACAGCACTTGCTGGGATAGAAATTACATTGACAGACTGCCCAGGGGAAAAAAAGCCTTAAGACAGTAGATGTCAATAAATTCAGATGAGTTATTTAAAAAAACCTCTAGGGTGTAAGTTAAAGAGAAATCTGTGTGTTCTTCAAGAGAACACTATTAAAGAACGCAGTACAAGCTTTACCAATGTGAAGAAAAGAAAGCGTAAAAGACAGCTTGGGTAAACAATTATATTTTCTTTCACCTTAGATATAATGAGGAAAATTTCTGTATTTACTAAGCATGGTAGGATAACACATGCATGTAGAGACAAGTCAGAAGTGCCAAAGCACTCAGTGAGATGCAGCTAGCAAGAGAAATTAAGATTTAATATAACATAATAGTACATTAATAGGGAGAAGAAGAACAAAGAAATCTTTGGCACCTAAGAGAGGTACTGCAGGAAAGGAAAAGCTGCTCATAGTAGGTGCAGAGAAGGCAAAAATGTACAAGGACTTTTTATCACCAATGTTTACTGAAAAGTCATCGACAAGCAGGATACATGCACAGCTAATCCTAGGGCTAGAACCTCAATTGTAGATAAGGAAAGAAGAGGTTATACAGGTAAGACATCTTAAAATTGGATCCATCAATTTCGTTTTGTGTTACATAACTGTCTGGAAAACTTAAACCTGTTGTGGATTTCTCTGAGAATTCTTGGAGGATTGATGGAGTACCAATAGACTAAAAGAGAATGATGTAGAACTTATCTTTAAAAGGGGAAAGGAAGGATAATGAGAATTATTTTCAGTTCATAGAAAAGTCACTGAACAGATAAACTACTCAAATTAGCTAGAAAATGGCAAAGAAATAAGTGTGTCCAGGCGGGTTTTGAATGTCTCCAGAGAAGGAGACTCCACAACCTCCCTGCGCAGCCTGTTCCAGTGTTCTGTCACCCTCACCGTGAAGAAGTTTCTTCTGAAAGTTAAGTGGAACCTCCTGTGTTCCAGTTTGTACCCATTGCCCCTTGTCTTATAATTGGTTGTCACCGAGAAGAGCCTGGCTCCATCCTCGTGACACCCACCCTTTACATATTTATAAACATTAATGAGGTCACCCCTCAGTCTCCTCTTCTCCAAGCTAAAGAGACCCAGCTCCCTCATCCTTTCCTCACACGGGTGATGCTCCACTCCCTTTGTATGCATCCAAGTCACTAATACTGAGTTAGAGAAGCAGGTACTTCTTCGGTATTGTTCATCATATCTGAATGTCTGAAGCATGGTAAATAGCACTAGAAATATCTATGAAGAGAGCCTGTAGGTTCTAGTAGCTCCTCAGATGTACCGTCTAAAATTAGGTGAAATGTATCTCCCCCTTTTCCCCCCAGGCCAAAATTATAAAGGCAATATAGTGAAGTGTCCAAATAGATTACTAGGGAGATTGTAACCTCTCTTACATTCAGCAGAGTCTTAAAGACTTCTGGATATTTGCCACAATTTAAAAAAATAATAATGGTTGGGGTATAACCGACCTTGGCTTGCGTCATCTGAATGGAGTAATTCACTGGTTTAAGTCACTTTGAGTCTATTTTGTAATGATTCTGTGACTACTGTGATAACATGATTTAGATGGCACCTGTCTACAAGGTAGAGTTTAAGAAATGGAACAGCTGTCTCTTTTTTGGTATAGCAGATACTTATACTGATTAGTAACATACATTTCACAAAGGATTTAGAAAAGCTAATATGTTTAAATATCAGCCATCTGTACTTCTCTGGTAAAAAGAAGAAACATTTCAATTTCATATTTTCATTGCCTAATTATAAACAATTTTTTCTACAATAAAAAAGTCTTTCAAGGCACACATAGCAGTATTTCTGTGTTGATTGGAGCCCAGTAGCTGTTCAGAGGTGTGTGATTCAGAATTTACTTACATTTGCAAGTCACTTGAAAGGGAATAATCAAGAAATAATCTACTTTGGATAATTTTTTTTTAACATGGGTAATGGATATCATATCATTATCATGATTAAAGCAAGAATTGTTTCAAGTCAGAGCTATTAAAATAATGACAAGGAAGATAATTGTTGAAGGTCATTGCATGCCAAAATAATCTACAATCAGTTTAGGAGTGTGCTGGGCTTTTGAGAGAACCACTTCTGTCAAATATGTTCTAGCACATGGAGGGTGATTTACAGATTTATAATTCTGCTAATCATTAATTCATTTTTGGACACTATCTGTAAATGCACTGTCCAGGACTTGTGCCTACAAGTGCACTCTAGTCAGATTTTCTTTCGTCAGCTCAGCCAGTATCTATCGAGTGCCTTCATTGTTCCACCTAGAGGCATACAGGGTACAGTTTACTGAATTATCTTCAGTTTCTTGATCCACAGTTTTGGCTTGGAACAGAATATATTCGCAAGCCTTTTTCCGACAGCTGAAATAAGCAAATTTCTTATTACATTTATCAAGTTTGGATTTTACAAAGCTTATTTGTTGCCCTTTTGTGAGAACAGTGCCTTTCCCTATGCTTGGAGATAATCCTAGCATCACATTCAGCATCTATGTCTAAATATCAATATCAAGGCTTCAAACTTTGCTCACTGAGGCTATCTGAGTAAGTGCCTTTCAAAGATTAATGCTGCTTGTTAACGGAAGAGGTGTATGCAACAGAATCACAGAATCACAGAATGTTAGGGATTGGAAGGGACCTCAAAAGATCATCTAGTCCTATCCCCCTGCCAGAGCAGGAACACCTAGGTGAGGTTACACAGGAAGGCGTCCAGGCGGGTTTTGAATGTCTCCAGAGAAGGAGACTCCACAACCTCCCTGGGCAGCCTGTTCCAGTGTTCCGTCACCCTCACTGAGAAGAAGTTTCTTCTCAAATTTAAGTGGAACCTCTTGTGTTCCAGCTTGAACCCATTACCCCTTGTCTTACTCTTGGTTGTCACCGAGAAGAGCCTGGCTCCATCCTCGTGACACCCACCCTTTATATATTTATAAACATTGATGAGGTCACCCCTCAGTCTCCTCTTCTCCAAGCTAAAGAGACCCAGCTCCCTCAGCCTTTCCTCATAAGGGAGATGCTCCACTCCCTTAATCATCTTTGTGGCCCTGCGCTGGACTCTCTCCAGCAGTTCCCTGTCCTTCTTGAACTGAGGGGCCCAGAACTGGACACAATACTCCAGATGACGTCTCACCAGGGTAGAGTAGAGGGGAAGGAGAACCTATAATTATAGTATATGTAAAAAAATGGTTTTCAAGGAAGCTAGAAAAATCTTCTGAAATATTTACTTCAGCAGTATGTATTATCACATCTACAACTTCAGAGAGAGCCATGAGTTGACTCTTCTAGAACTACTTTGAAATCAGGAGGACTCTGGAACACCGACAGCTATGCCTGAGTTGACTCCATGTGAGCCATTTCTCATTTGAAAGTGGCAGAACTGCAGTGGGTTGTGCTGTATTCAGAATAAACCCTACAACTCCACTTTACATCAAGTGTTTTCACAAACAAGACTTCATTGCTTCTGGATGCACCCACTACATATACGTTTTTCTATGTCATGTGGTATGTATTTAATGCCAGGGATTGACAGTAGGTCATGGAACACTGTGTTAGACTACATTTTGTGGGGCACCTTCTCTGATCTTTCATATCAAGATGAAAGTTGTAGACAGTCATCACATAAAAGTTATTTTCTTTGTTTATTTTGCCTACTCTACTGATATGACCAAGACTATTGTTATCAGTGATGACTCTTTTGCAGGGTGGGGAAAGCTGCAAGAAATTTTACTCTTCCAATTTGTGAAGGACATGAGTTTGAGCACAAAGGTTGGGAAAGTTAAGCAGACATGACTTCCACAGACTAGGAAAACATGGAATCCAGCGGGGCCACAGCCAGAAAAGCTGAATGAGAGGAGTGCGAGTTCACATTGTGCCCTGTACAGCTGTAACTTGTAATTGAAATTGTGCAGACCTTTGACTGCCAGAAGCTATATGCTCATTTTCCTCTCTTTCTTCCATCTGTTCTTCTGCCACTACTCAGACATGAAGCCTTCATCTTCCCTAGTATGGTTCTGCCTATAAAAGCTAAAATTTCACTCAGAAGTCAAACTTTCTTTTAACAAATGAAGCCTTGTTAGGGTGGCCCTTTTCTTTTTGCTGCCATATGGTTGCAGTTTTGGCAAAGTGGTCTTCCTCCAAAGCTGTTAATATCCTCCCTCCTCCAAGGGCAGAAACAGATAAAATATAAGTACTTGATTAAGGCAGAATTTTAATTAGATATGTGTAGGCATGTTGACATAAGGCAATTTTCACAGTGGTGCGTTACATACTTGAAAGTATATAATTGTAATTTAGCATTTGTTTTACAGCAGTTCCTTCCCTTTTTTACATCACTGTGTGGTTATGCTAAGCACTTTGATGAAGTGGATTTAATTCGTAGATTTTAATAAAATGAGCCATGCACCCTCTCACAAAGTGGGAGACCTCTTTAGCTTAGTTTTGAATGCACAACTCTAATTTCACAATAGCCAACCACAACAACCAGACTGTAAAGTAAGGATAACATCATTTCTCTCCCAACTCCCACCTCCTCATTGAAGCTGATATGCTGTGCAAAAAAGGACAAAATAAGGATAACATCATAAAGAGAAAAAAAAAAAAAAAGAAAAGGCAGAGGGAACCTGACTTTGTAGCTAATAGAAGAGGGACCCTATGAGAGGAGACAGTTGCAGCAGCTGGTCTCTGCTCCCAGTGCTGTTTGATGCCTCCTCAATAGGAAATGCATATACAGTTTGAAATTTTTAAACTGCAAGTCTATGAACTCCTTACCATCAATTATAGGACTGCACTGTAGGGAACAGAGCCACACATTGAGGTTTGATTCTGCACTTTCTTGTATCTTATTAACAACTGCAAAGTGAACGTGGAGTTTTAAGTTGCAAGGGCAGAACTGATGGGGAGAGTTCGCATAACAAAAGTCAGTATGAGATGTTATGGAAGGCAAAGGTGATTCCTGTTTCAGGCCAAACTGTATTCAATCACTCACATTCTTTTATGCATGTTCATCATGCTCACACTCAATACCCAATAGCACCAAGGTGTGCATGCAAATGTGGCCAAGTAACCTGTCCATGGTCACTTGTGTGTGACATGGAAGGCTGACTGTTGACTTCTCATTGCATCTGTTGGGTTCCTTTTGATTAGCAATAGCAAACTAATTTTTTGATAGATCTTTAGGAGTCAACAGTTGCTATAGTATGGTCCTTTTGGTCCAAAATGTTGTTTATTTCAGGGGTGCTCGTTGTCTTTTCTTCCTTATCTCGAATATTTTAAGGCGAGGGTCTGTCATCCTTTTGGAATAACAGGAAGATGAATAACACCTGCAATGTGCTGTAATGTTGTTACTGCCCTCCTGTGTAGTATAGGGTCTTCTGCTGATAAACGATGTGTGCTGTTGTTTTATCAGAGCACACTACTTGTCTTGACAGACACATTCCTTGGTGTTTTACTGTCAGCTGTGTCCTTGGTTGTCAATACAGACCATACCTTTAACCCTTCATAGCACCGTTTCTTCTGGTGCTTTCACACATGCATTTCTGTTAATGCATTATTCATACCAATCTTCATATTTATTTCACAAATACCTGCATTTTGAATTATTTGAATGGTAATATAAATGTATGTAATCGTCTAGACTATAAAATAGTGGAGAACAGAAGCCATATAGCTGTAAAATATGTAGAAGAAATATTTTGAGCATTTATTCACTGACAACATGATAGTCATAATGCATTGCATGCCACTGAACTTACCCAAAGATCATATAAATTCTACAGAAGAAATCACAAATAATTGGATTAATGTTTTGTCGGTTTCTATATTGCAAAAGCCTAAACAAGATATGAAGATGCATCTGTTTTAATGATCCATTGAATCTCAAAACCTTACAGAAGACTGGACAGACAGCAGGTTAATTGTAGAGCTTTTGGCTATTGTTTTATAATAAATGTAATGCATTTCTTTTGTCTTCTGTACTTCATATGCTCCTAGTATACTGGCAATTTTACCCTGTAGTGTCATAAATGTAATATTCAGATATATGCTCTTCATACACCAATTAATCAGAGATGTGCTTGACACGTCTTTATCCATGCAACCACTAATGCATTTTCTTTCTACATTTTCACTCTCTGTGTAAGTGCTTTTTGTGTTCAATGTCAGGCTTCTTTTTCCAAAACTGCTAGCAAAGCAATTCAATAATATTCTTAGACTTGAACAAATTATTTCTGTCATACGTCTTTTAGAAGGAATAGAGAAGATTGACAGCAAACAGAGAAACTTAAGACAATGGAACTACAATATCATAAATATTGACATTCATCAGTGAGTAAACGGATAGCCTAATTCTTGTCAATTTTTTTTCTAGTTTAGTTGTGGCCATCAGATTTTGTCATGTTAAATTTAGATACTCTGCAATAGGACTGCTTGAACAAAGGAATCTTCTACAAACTCTCTTTTAGTTGGAGGATTAACATGTAATTTTGACTGACTTAATATACTGAGACTTATTTCCCCACATCAAATGCAATGTTTTAGTGAAATAGCATAGGAGATTCAGACCCCATTCCAGTACTGATATATTCTCCTTTGGAAAATGTTTAAGCTTTGGCACTCTGGTCAGTTGTACTGTTGTTTCCGAGTAACCAAACTGTATTTTTTTTCCTCACAGAATTAATACTAAAGATGTATTCTTTCTTGGAAAGCATATAGTAAATTGTTTCTCAGACCAAAAAATACTTTTTGGGTTTTTTTTGTAGAAAGATTTAATCTCAGAAAGAGGAGTAATGCATACTGAATCTCTACCATATTTTCTTTCATTTAGTTAATAACCTGATATCTGATCCTTACATCCTGCTGTTAAATATGGTTAGAATAGAAATCTGTATGACCATACACATGAGCAATTTATGTGTAGTTTGAATATACTATTCAAATATATGAAAATTCAAATAGTGTGTGCTTACCACTGTTCTTAGTGCCTTGTTTCACTATTTTAAAAATATTCTCACATTAAATAATTTCTTGGATTCCATGTAGTAAATGGGTCCCTAACTCTTAAGTGGATTTGAAAACATTTCTGAGGATGATAATTTTAATGCTGCAATCTATTCTTCCTGGTCAGTTATCTCATCTGTCAGACCTACCCCTGAAGTCACCGAACCGTACATATTGTATCTTTTTGCAACACAGGGTTGAATACTGCTGATCGGTGCCCGTCTAGATAGGAGATAAAAGGATCAACAACGGTAGATTGTAGACTTCAAAACTTGAAAAAAATGAATTAAACTATTTTTCAAAGTGATTTCCAACAGGGCTGAGGTCTTGCCTGTTTCTCCACCCAACCATGACAGTCCAGGGGAAGTGCTAATAATCTATGTCACCTCCACAGGACGGTTTGGCTGGATTTCACAAAGCTAATGCTGGAGTGTTTGTTGGTGTGCCTAAAAAGTGACAAGCTAATGGTGTTCTCATTCTATAATGCTCTCATAATCATCCTACTGTAATTCCAGAGGTTAAGAGATATTTTTTTCAAGCCATGATAAATGACATGAAAAGAATGATCAGATTACTTGAGAGTTTTAGAAGTCACTTGCTTAGGTTCAGCTTTTTCCTTGCAGTTTAATCCTAACCTTGCAACTCTGTAATCAATTATGCCCATGTATATTAATATTTCATTCAACTGATGTCACTAAATTGAACAGCATTTATTCCTTAAAGCAGAATCAAGTTCAATACCAGGTTAGAAATGTATGCAGAATAGGAATTAGCACCTCAGTGGAGTTTAAAAGTGTCTGATGAAAAATGAGGCTTTCACAACCTGTTGCCAGGAAAGGCTTTAAAGAGAGCAGAATATTCCTAACTTCTAAAATAGACTGTATGAAAACCATAAACTGATTACTAAGGGCAACTCCCTAAAACTTTGCTCGATATCTTTGGTGGTCTTTTGCATGAGATGGTATGGGTCTTACTCTTACCAGTATGTTAGAGTTAGAGATGTTTTGGCCAGTGAGACTATGATGAAGTTTATCTTTCACAAATTACATAGAGATCTAAGTCTGCTAAAACTGAATTAATAACAGTTTCTTGAAAGTTCAGTTGATTCACCCATGTTTCCTTCTTAATGTAGCAGTCTTTAGATTTAAATAGTTATGAGTCCTTGGAAGCTCACATTTCTAGTAATCACGAGAGCATCACATGCTAGTTGAAAATCTTTGGCTTATTATAGATTTTACAGCACACAGAATTGTTTCTAATTTTAGTTCCACCTACAGAAAATGAAGTAGTTTAGAATATTGAACTAACTAAAGTGTATTCATTTGCTTTCTACCCTAGACTGTTAACCTGAGTTCACAATTTCAACACTAGAATAACTATTTTTTTGTTTCATTGCCACGTGTTCAGGAAGATATTGTATTCGAATGCCTTCAAATCCTTCAAAAATTATTTGCTTTATACTACTTACCACTCCTACTCCATAAACCACAATAAAAAGAAATCGCCAAAACGGTTTTTCTAATTTTATCCATTGCTGCGTTTAGCTCTTTATTTTGGATAGTTGCATTGTTACAAATCTGAGATGGCTGAGGTTAAATTATCGATTGTTAATATGAATTTGCACTGAATGCTAAGAATAGCATTCAGTGTAAAGTCATGAGTTCTTGTGGTATCTATTTCTACATTATATTTGTTATTCGTAACTTCATGCATGAGTCTCGATCAATATTTTTTACGAACTCTGCAGTTTGACTGTTTTTCTATTTATGGGATGTGATGGATCATCTCAGTTACTTAGTGCTACTTCTGTTTTCTGGTAGGCTATTTGAAATATTTTTAGGGCATAATTCCAAAGAATAAATTGTCAGTACACAAATCTCCCTTTTTGCATATGAATATAGCATTCATATAGAGACCAGCCGTTCTTCTCAAATTCATGTAAGCAAAAATACACATTCAAGAAAGTTTTCAAACAGTGAATAGCAAGGGATGTAGCTAAACAGCTCTAGACCAGAATTTGAGAGAATAACTATACGTGTTGGTTTCGTTTATTAAACTAGCTCTGGTTTTGATTTTGTTTGTAGTATAGGAAATAATCATTAACATGCTACAAAACATTAGTGAAACCAATCTGTCAAGTACATTTTCAGCTAACCTGTACCTGTAGGACCACTTGAGCTCTTGCTGAGATCCATTAGCCTTGACAAAGAAATGATGGAAGGAATGATGCCTGGAGAACAGTTTATTAAACTTGTCTGGAAAGTTGCCTTTCTCATTCCAGTTTCTAAAACGAAAAGCCATGCAGGACTAAGTACAATGCCATGAGAGGTGTTTGCACTGTCTGTAGGCATTAACACAGGTGCCTGAAACAGGATCCTAGGGTCTGTCTGTGGGTAGGGGAGGACAGTTCCGAATTCCTACTCCAGAGGTGGGAGAGTGAGAGCTAAGCCGGGCCAGAGGGAGCTCACAGACAGGATGAACAGGGTTTATATAACCTCATCCATATGCAAAGAGTCCAGTGAGTTGCCAGAGCTGTGCCAGTGTGCCACCCACTCAAGCAACGTCTTTATTATTCATTGAAAGATGCTGCAGTTTTATTTTGGTGTTGCAGAGCCTGTGTTAGCAAGGGATAAATATTACAGAAGGTGGTTAGATATAGAAGGTTTTGTGTAATAAAGCAAGAGAATCTGACTTTTTGTCAGGGAACAGAGAGGGTCAGTTGTCCCCTAGTGGCAGTGAGCTGTGCCCTCACCCAACGGGGCACAGTCCCATGCAGGTCGCACCCAGTGGACAGAACCAAGTACTGGTAACACGAGCCATTGACCACACCAGACAGGCCTCTGAGGGATGATTTAGGTCTAGGGTCCATCCAGGGAATGCGACCAGGAGCAAAATGAGATTGGGTCAGAAACAGGAATGGAGACAAGTCTGTAACATGCGTTCATAGTCCATGCAGGAGGCAGGGATGAAGATAGGACTGGAAAAAAGCCCCTATGTATATCTGAGGAGTCCATCCAGGAGATGAACTACCTACAGTGTAGGTCCAGGGTCCATCCAGTAGGTAAGACCAGAGGCAGGGCCAGAGACTGGTACTGCTGTGGCATTGCCAGGGCAGGGACTGACGGCCTCAGGCTGAGCTGAAACGGGGTCCTGGGCCATGGGCAGGGTGGGGGGAAGGCCTGAGGAGATGCTGGGCATGGACAGCAAGACCCATTGGTGCCCTCAGGGCCCTGACACCTCTGGTTTTGCTTCATTATTATCATTTTGTCTTATCCTATCAGTGAAATGTGGTAACTTGTGTCTGGTTTATAGATTACTATTTTTTGAGATTTGAATGTTCTAGGAAAGAAATAGGTGAGGGGTAGTTCAGTGTTGTTTTTTAGTAAAGAGCTTAAAGTTACCTTTGCTCCCATTTGAGCATACTTTTTCCAGCAGAGATTTGGGGTATCATCTTTACAATTAGCTGCTGGTTAACACTGAAGAGCTAATGCATGTAGCAGATCTTGTCTTGTATCTAATCTATAAAAATATTGAAGTTAAGCTGGGATTACCTCAAATACCTAAATCCAACCTAGTCTCAACTCTTGACAAATCTCAGGGGATAATTTAATCTCAGATAAGTGATTTTTTTTTTTAAATGACAGTTTTTACCTGTTTTAAAAGGCTTGAAAGGGGAGTGGGAGAAAAAAATAATTAAAAGAAGAGAGGCAGATGTGAAACAAAACAACAGATTGTTGTAGCTGCAGATGAAGGATGACAGAAGAGCAAATGATCGTAAATTACAAGGAGAATAAGTAGAAAAGAGATACATAGGAAGTGTAGAAAAGGAATTACTAAAAGAATCTAGAAAGAACAGGAAGAAGGGAATTCACTTGATCAACTGTTAAAGGAGATCACTCTAAAATCTGGTGCATCAGGGGCAAAGGAGCCTCTGAGCCCAACTAGCAAAAGAAATCTGAAGACAAAGTGCCACACTGTCTCAAGTTGAATCTGATTTGTAAAATAATCCCAGGATTTGTAAAATAACCCTCAACCTTCCGTCATGTATACTTTTAAGATTAATAATTTCAAAGATATAAACTGCAGTGTCAGTATAGGAGTCTTCTTTGCACAGCTTTCCATGGGACCTTGCAGTGGTTACCAAGTCTATGAAATTATGGTTACCATTTATTTAACAGCTGTATTTAACTTGAGATGTCTCTGTGCAGTAAGTGTTCTTTCAAGCCTTCTTTGAACAGTTTCGTCACATATTTCTCCGTTACTCAGTTCGGCTTCTTTGCTAGTCCAGTGTTGCTTACAAAGATTTGCTGAAATTTGAAATAACATAAATTTGTTTTTATGGTGCCAGAAATTATAGCATAAAGGATTTGGCTTGCATAGTACTTTTAGCAAGACTATGTAGTATATGTTTTTATATAAATACACTTAGTATACTAGTTTTTAACAGTAGCCTCAAATCTTTACTGAATTAAATAAAATGTTTTGATTGGTCATGGTGTCATGTACATTTTCAGGTTGTTTTTTTTTTTCTTACTAGTCTCAAACAGTGAAAATGATTACTCACAGGTGGTAAATTTAGTGTTACTATTATCCTGTAGAAGTTCCTGAGGCAAGCACAGATATTGCTCTAAGAAACTAACTCCTTTTTTCAGAAAATATTATTAATTTCCATTGAAGCCAGAATAAGGATGTACACATTTACCCCTTGGATATGAATATCATTCCTGAAAAAATGACAGCCAACTGGAAGCTCTTTTTCCTACAAAAGCAGTTTGTATTAGATAGAATAATTTGATAGTATGGTAGGGATCTACTGAGATTTGGATTCATATCACCTGCTCAATGCTGTCTCCAGCAGTATGAGCTCCTTCAGTGCTTATGAAAAGGGGCAAAAAAACCAGCTGAACGCTAATTGCATCTTAACTGTAGCTTTCCTAAGTGCCCTTGTGGTAGCACCCAAGAGGCAGAGAGACATTCCCTTTGTTTCCTCCATTTCCCGTGGAATAGTTGCAGAGGGAGGGTGGAAGATGAATCCTGCTGTCCCTGCAACCCTTTTTCTCCCAGCACATTTCATCAAACACCAAACTGGCAGAAAAATCCGTGAAGAACTATTAAGCATAAAGACACTACTTCTCTTTCAGGAAGTCATTGAGCTGCAAATTGCTGGAAACTGGGAAAATGTTAAGAAAGGATCACTGCATGTCCAACTTATTCTTATGCTCTTCTGTAAGCATCTAATAGTAGCCACTGTGAATGAAGCCGGTGAATGGCTGAAGCTAGATGAAGCTGTGGTGTGGTCCGATGCAGTCTCACTGTGAAACATCCATCTGTTCTTAACTAATTCTCGCAATTCAGTAGGTTACATCTTCTATTTCTGTTCTGTAGGTCAAGGATATAAATCTGATTGAAGTTGTGGCTATTACAGTGCTATGTATTTTAATATAATTTGATTTTCCTGTTGTCTTTAGAAATAAATTATCCCCCCAAAATTATTCATTTAAAATACAAAATCAGAATCTAGAAAGACTAACTGTATCTTAAGCAATCTTTCTGTATGGTGATATCTGTTACCATATATCATATATATATATATATATATATATATTGCTCAGCACCATAGCAAGTCCTGGACAGAACAAGGTGCGCTGAGTCCTAGTTCAGTGGCTGTGCGCTAGAAAACAAACCATTTAGTTTTCCAGTAAGATCCTGTCCCTCATTTACTGAACAGGATGGGTTCTGAAGGAGACTAAACTGAAGTTGCCAAAGCAATCAACTAAACATGAAAAATATCCTGACTTTGAAGTGTCTGTAATAAATATATGTTTTATGATGGAGTAGAGTACTTTGACTGAGCTGTTCCTGGCTAAATAATACATCAACAGTCAGAAACACAAACTGATAGAAAGGCCAATGGGGTTCACAAAGTACAGTTCACTGTTGACAAATCATCTGTCAAATAAAATGAATTGTCTTTGCTCACTTCATAGTTATAGCTATTATAGATACAGTTATTGTACTTACATACTGGTAATGTACAGTTAAAACAAGTATTGGTATAAAATTCAGAAAATAACTGTGAGGATGATTTTCCTAGTCAATGAGGGTTGTTCCATTAGCTTGCATTAGCTGTGGTCTGAGAGTTATTTTTGTGCATTCTGAGCCACACATAAGCAGTAGAATGTAACCTTTAGATTATAGATACTAGATAGTGTTATTTAAATTCAAGCTGTTTCTATTGATTTTGTTTTGTTTCTGTATATGCCATGAAAAATGTTTCTAAAAGCTCGTTCAAGAAAATATTCAGCCTCTCCAAACATGATCATCCAAAGTGGCATCATCATCATCCAAAGAGCTAAGCTTGCTGACAGAAGTTACAGATTTTATTTAAGGCATCCAAGGTTTTCGGAGTTTTATGAAAAAGATCATTTGAAATCTAAGCATTTTGAGTAGCCTACTACACTTCTCCCATAATAAACTTGCTTTAATTATATTTGTCTGCTGGATATTAGGCATAGTTTTTCTCATACAACATCCTGTTCCAAGCTATTCTTATCTCCTCTCCAGGAATATATGTCGTTTGTTTATTCAGTAGAACACCCGGTCACACTAACTTTGCTGTAGCACAAGTTCTATTGCAGTTTCGAGGGAGAACTTTGTTATCCAGATGAAATCATAAATACAAAGAGGAAAATGATGCCTCATTTAGTGTTGGACAAGGCTGAAGGCTTTAATTTAAAAAAAAAAAAAGTTTACAAAGTTTACAGGACTTACTATAGCATCAATTTCTTCTCCAGCTATGCTAAACTGGCTGCCAACTTACTTAAAAGATTCATCCTTTCATATTGTGGTATAGTATCCACTGAGAAATTTCTTAGTAGCTACTAAAATTCTCCAGTTTATGATTCCTTAGCACCAGAAGTGTTTAGCAATGTTCAACAGGTATTGACCTACCTAAGAAAATGATTTATAATGATAACTAGGGGAGCACCTACTCTGCAAATAATCCCTGCATTTCTTTCATTTCCTCACTCAAAAAAAATAAAGAGAAGCCAAGAAAGAAAAATCCACATTGTTAACAGCAGAGACAATAAAATAGATGAGACTGTAAATTCCTTTGCATTTAGAGCAAATCTGCCTTACAACATGTTTGAAATCATGTGCTGTCTGATATCACAGATTCAGTAAATTCCAAACCCCACAATAAAGATATTCTGAGTCTCATTGGGAACGAGACGTCTTGTAGGAATTATCGTATAGCATACCAGATGGCATCTTTCTTGCAGACATCACTTCAATGTGCTGCTTCTATTCCCTTGGAGAAGAAAGAACCAAGTATTGCTATCCTTGTAAGACACTCATGTCAGTTTTCTCATGCAGGAATAGGTACATCTTTTTTGATTGTGGTATCACAGAAGGATTATCATGGGATTTATGTTCTTTGAAATAATAGGAAAGCAAAGTAACATGTAAATGTGTTGCAGGTGAGACCGTCTCATACAGTCTGCATGATATTTTTCAATATCAGGATCAGCTTTAGGCATAGGCAAAGTAGGCAGTGCCTGCAGCAGAGCACTGGTGGGGTTGGCACTGAATTATAGACTAGCAAAATGAAGAGATAGGCTTCTAGTCTCAAAGCAATAGAACCTACTCCAGGTTCCACTTCATTGGCTCAGAAAAACTGCCCAAGCAGCCTCCCTAATATAAGCCTCCTGGACTGGCAAAGAACAAGGAGATCTAAAGAGCTGCAAGCTCCCGTAATGAAAGACTTGACCCTAATCCCCACATTCCTGGCGTTACTCTGTACCTTTCTTTGCCTGTAGTGGAAGAAGAAGGGGAAAAAAGTCTTGCAGATAACAGTATACTCTAGCAATGAAATGGACAAGGTGGCAACCTGACTGTTTCTCCTTATTTTCTTTCCCCTTGCTGGGCAACCTTATGTTGTGTTGATGGGCTCAGACACGTAGTTATTCTGGCAGGGGACAGAGTTGGAGGAGGGTGCGCAGTAGGACTGACAGCGCTGTAATCATCCAGTGCCAGGGCCATGGAGATAGATAGACACAGTACCAACAGCTACATAAGGAAATGTGTCTGGGGAGCCACTGAAAAACTGAATTTTGCCTACACTGTTGCTAGGCATTGAGCCAAGCACTTCTCATTAGTGGCAGCATGACTTCCATGCTGTTTATAGTAAGGTAAGGAAGAAGCAGTTTGACCATGCAACTGGTATATTGATTATCAGCTGTCTGCTATTGTGGGCAGAACATTTTTGTTGATGAGGGACACAAGATGCAGAGACATTTGTGTCTGTGCATGTATAGGAAATATAGGAGTCAATCATTCATGAGCCTTTCAAAGAGTGGGATTATGCTTTACTAGGTCTCAGTCTGATATAATTTCTTCTGCTTATGGAGGAAAGGAAAAGACAATTCAGGAATCCTTTCAAAGGAACTCATGATCTCTCAGTCAACTGAGAAAAATTCAGCAAGGATTTAATTCTCCCCTTGTTTAAGAGAATTTTGCTCTTAATTTGTTCTCTGAAGAGCTTGCCCAGCCTTCCAAATTTGCTTACCCAAGGGAAGTCCACTATATTTCAAGTCAACATGTCTTAGCCTCCTCCTTACAGCCTTGCTACTTACTGGGCACAACTGGGCTCCACCTATGTACAAAGATATTGATTCACAGTAGAAAAAGATTTACAGACAGATGTGAACAAATGCATTTGTATCTCCAGGAGACCTAGATTCCTATCAATTTGGTATATCTACTTTCTCTGAAAAAAATAAATTATGCATTAAACTGTTTGAAGTAACTTTAGCTATTTGTGCACACTATACACTTACCCAAAATATATGCTCTATATTGCATAGATTCACATGCTGTTGTTATTAAATACTTGGGAAAACTCCCCAAAGTTTCTTCAGCAATTACAGATTTACCAGCACCTACCTTCAGTAGTTTTTGAGAGACATAATGAACTTTTCATAATTCATGTAGTAATGTATCAAATCAGTAAGAATAGCTGGAGTAATGTAAGATCTTCTCACAGACCTGTTTTACTCAACTTCCCAACCTCATGAAAGATCTTCTATGTCTCAACTAAAATGATTCTACGAAATTGTTATGGACTTCAGTTTGCATGAGGTGTTTCACAGATCCAAGCAGCAATATCAAAGTGAAAGGTCATCCAGTTTTAGTCCAAGGACTAGTTAGGTTGGAGTTGAAACTCTTACAACATTAATTTAAAATATCCAGCTAAGTTTGAAGTCTGTTGTGCAACTGCTTAGGGAGCCTCTGCACGTCATTTGCAGAGACTTTGTGTTACAATGTGTTGGTCAGACTGTAGGTTCAGATTTCTGTGAAACAGTTTTCTGCCATAGTATCATCAATCCCAAATGATGCCCTTGACAGATATCTATAATTTCCTTATGCCTGGAATTAAATTACTCCTTAGAGATGGTAATTGCTTGAGATTCACAACGGACAAGAAAAACAAATAAAGTAATTAATGAAGTTATACTGGACAGGATTCTTAGAACTGTACCCTGAGTATACCCATTTTCCACCTTTTTTACTAAATCCTTTGATCCCATTGTAAAAAGCAAAAGTTTAGTAAACATTTCTCTCAGAAAAAAGGTGTAAAATATTTCCATCTTGAGAGAAACTGTCTCAAAAATGGAACATTGATGGAAAATGCATCATGAGGTATTTGGTTTCTTGTGCAGAAAATGAACTTTGCTTTCATTTTAAATTCATCATCTTTTACTAAATTTTTTCCAGTTATAGTTGATAAAATATACATCCTTTCTAGAAATCATACAAATGTTATATGTCTGCCTGCTATCATTCACATTTTTGTAAGAAAAGGATATAAACTTAAGATTTTATTCAGTAAAAATATTCTTTTAATTATTCATTTGAAACTGTGACCTTTTCAAGTTAAATTATTATATGTTGGCATGAAGGTTTTCTTGTGTCTTATAATATTTTACGGTTGAAGAAATCATGCAGATAATCTAATTACTTTGACTAAAATTGTTGTGCCGTTTATGTCTTTTACTGTACTACAGGAGAGAAACTGTGAAATGTATTCATTATTGATTCATTAAAGGGTTTTGCTATTATATAAGCAGAGATGCAGGCCCCTACCTATTTTGTAATAAAAGGGGAAGGAGAAGGCATAGTAAACCATGCCATAGGCTACAGTTTATGTATTGCATTTCTTAATGTCTTGTGAAACGTAAAAATCTACAACAAACAGATATGTAAAGTGTAACTGGTATGAAGATTCTCTTCAGATTTAAGTGCTCTAGGTTTCTTTTGAATCTTGCTATTTTCTGCATTTGTTTTGACTGCTCTCATCATTCAAGATTGACGCTTGGATGGGTGTGTAGGAGGAACCAGCAGCAGCAGGCTTACAGCTTGCAGACAAAAAAAAAAATCTGCCTTATCTGATGGCTATTATTGAAAATGCGAGGTGTAGCCTAGGCTGGGTAATGAAGGGGAGAGAGCGAGGGGGAGCAAGAAGCATGGAGCTGCATACTGATGAGTGTAGGAGTACTTGATAAAAAGAATTCTTGCTGCTGGCAGTGCATTGCTCATTGTGGAGTATTCCAACAATCACATATAACGGAGAACAGCTTAGCTGACAGCTTGATATGCTTTTTTTTTTTTTTCCCCCTACTGTATGACGTACTGGTCTGTAGTAAAGATTAATAACTAAGAAATGTAGAGCTAGGATCAGATCTTATGCTATATACTGCCCTGTAAACTATGTTTTACTTCTGACTTTTCTGCTTGCTGAAAACCTTAATCTGTGAAGCTGGCGGGCTCCTTTGATACCAACTTTCCCAGGAACACGATGTGGCAATGCCACCTCTCAGCCCAGGACTACCGCTATTATCCAGTGGATGGTTATTCGTTGCTTAAACGCCTCCCTCTTCACCCTCCTACAGGACCCCGATGCCCTGTCCAGACAGTGGGACAATGGTTGGAAAATATTGGGCTACCTCAGTATGAAAACCACTTGCTGGCTAATGGATTTGACAATGTGCAATTTATGGTAAGAAATCTTCTGTGCATAGCTGTGTATATACACTGTAGCTGCCTTTTTTGTCTGTCTCTTATGTGCTCATAAAAACCTTGGAGGCTATTCTGCATTGCACTAAGAAGATCTGTTTTGTGTTTCACTTTTCTGTGTCTAGCTGAATTAATATATGAACTGTCCTTGTATAAACTTCCAACGTGTACACGTTACAAAATATTCTAGCCAGAAATACAGTAAAAGAAAAACTGAATATTAAGGTGCTCTCTCCCCCTCATCAGTCTTCACATTAAAAAATAAAAATGCACAGTTCTTTTAATCCATTGCAGGATTTTCACAGTATGTAAAAGCTGTAGACACCCCTATCTGCAATACATCATTTTATTGCTTTTATTTAAACATTAACATAATTGTAATAATAATTAAATAAGATGCGATGACATTCTTGCATTGAGAGCTACTTTAATACCAGAAAATTATTTAATGAAATGTGCTCCCTCTGCAAGTGATTCTAGATGCCTCAGTTAAATGTTTTTCCATCTTAAATAATCAGGCTATGGGATTCACTTGTTGAAACCTGTGCCCGTGTGGAAAAGTAATGTATTCCTTTTAATAGTTCCATTTTCATGTTTTAACTCTAGGCATTTATCAGGAAGATTTGAATGAAATAAAATTTTATGTACTTCAGAATTTACAGTATTACCATGTGGTGTAAAGTAACACAGACCTGTCATGCACAAACTTTCCACTGAAATGAATATTGACAGTAAAGAGAGAAGCTTACTTGTCAGGTTGTTATATAATCATTTTCTACGTGCTTCAGTATTCCCATTCCTTGAACCTCTTGCAAAAACCCTGACTACATTTCTTATGAAGTATCAAAGCTTAAAATATTTTAATTACTCCATTTTAAGACATTTTTAGCAACCCTGTATATGTTGGAACAGTTCTAACTTTTCATAACTTACACCTGGCATATAAGAAACAGAAGTGAAACAGCATGGATATTATGACTATAAAATCATCACAAGTTGTATTTTTCTTATTTAATTTCTTTTGCCAACATCATTATATGCCAAATGGATTATTGATCAGAAAATTAAGGCACAGATCTCTGCCATTTCCACATTATAACAGTGTAGAGGTTTCTTACTGTTTTTACATGGCTGCCATGTGATCTTTTGATTGTATCAGTAAAAATCATTAGAATCTTTACCTTTCAATATTCTTGAAAACAAAGCTGTAAGGGTGTGCTGTCAGCCCAGCAATGTAAAAAAAAAAATATTTCAAAATGCGTTTCAACTACAGTTTCCCAAAATGTAACCACATATATATATATATGTGTTGTGGTTTAGTTACATAATTAGGTGATTGTTTAGTCTTAAAGAGATTATGGAGGGAAATTGTTCACAAGAAGCCGTAGGTGGCATAACAAATGCAGAGGGGTACACCTACCACAGGTAAATGATGAGCACCAGAGAAGCCAAAGAAACTGCCCTAGAGGGTTTTCTGGCCATCCCCTGGCTCTGGAGGGGCCTGAACCACAATCTGGAGGAATTGATGAGACTTTTATTTCCTACATCTCTTATTAATATATTTAGGTAAACATACAAATTATATACAAGATTCAGTTATTCGATACACAAATCAAACTCTTCAGGTGTCAGGCAGAGTAAGTTATGCCTGCCTGTGTTAGCTAGTGTTTTCCAGTCATTTTAATTTAAACCTTTTCTGAAGTGATTTGTTTTAAAATAAATATCGCAGGTAAAATACGAATTACTTTTAATATTAGTTGGGGCAGCATGTGTATGTGAATGGAAGATAAGACTCTTAAATCCAATGATAAGCAAAATGCTGGAAAATTGCCAAGTAATAAAAATGTATAATTTCAGTAATTTAATAATTCCTAATTTATTTATTTCACACTGTTCATCATGCTGTTATATATTTTAATTTTTGTTTGTACCAGAAATTGAATAGTTCCCATATTTTATTGGAAATAAAAATGGCCAGAAAACACTAATTTCTTTATGTATCATTCTTTTTAATATATCAGCATTATGTAAGGAAAGCCTCTCCTGAAAATTTAAATGAGTGTTTTTTAAAATATTTTCCATTCTAACCAAAATGTTAAAGAAAAGATTAAACTTTGAAAGTATATAGGAATATGAGAGAAAGACCTGCTATGCTAAGAGAAAAATTCAGATTACTCCAAACTTAAATATGTGGTAGTCTTCCTTAATGAGAGAACTGCTTTACCTTTATTAAACTGGTTTACATATTAAACTATATTTTACAAGTTTATTAAATTAAGTGTTTCAGATAGGTTAGGTACTTTACATTGAACAATTCTAATACTTCAATGCAGTAAAAATCAGTTAGACATATTTATTCTTTATTCTCTACCATACTCCTGCTTTTGTTTTTCTGTAAGCACGTTCTGACCTGCATCTATTCATTCTGTTGCCTAAGCAACAACTCCTATTAAGTATGATTTAGTAGTACAGGTCTTACTAGATGTTCAGAACAGAAGAGGGAATATAACAATGATATAATTAATGTCCATGGAATAACATACATCTGAGAACAAATATATCCTATTTATACCACTCTTAACAGCAAAATTCTATTAATTAAATTAGCATTCTAATTAAAAGGTGATTTTCAGATAAAAAGATTTCACGGTTAGTAATTCATTAGATCATAGAAATTAACTCCTTGTGTTTAGTTCCCCTTGGGCATTAGGAAAGTTATTCACGAGGCCGTCCTTAGAATTAGATAGACTTGTTTATATTACCTGAAGTGTGTGGACTTCATAGTAAGAAACATCTTGTTTCCTAATAATTTTACAGTGTGAATATTTTTTTCCACGTTTCATCAATATATGTTTTAAAAATAGGTTGAAACATAGTATTAAAAAACTGTGAACTACTGTATTTCTACTTACAGGGTATTTGCGCGCATAGCAAGTGCAATTCCTACCTATTATTAGTGTCGTGCAGGAATGACACTTGCATAATATCTGGTAGGCCCGAGGCAGATTCAGTCCCAAAACTTAGTTCATGTGTGCTTGTAGGAGTAGAATCATACTTGCATATCTATATATACATATGCAATCATTATTAACTTTGATCATGTGTTGTGTAATAGGCTGCAGTGTCCTTCAGATGTAAAATTTTGTAGTGACTTTATGCAGAGAAACTCTGTGTTAGAAGATGCAGAGGATACTGCAGTTTCACAATGTAAATGCTCTTTTGCATTTAAACTAATTTTAAACCACAAGAAAACCGTTAGATCAGTCATAAATTGCAGTATATAAACTAGATATAAACAATAAGGAAACCTAATGAATCCATTATCATCTTTTGATACATAGGTCCCATGGACATTCCTGGGACAAGCTATAATCTTTATGCAGACTAGCAGGCCTACATAATTTAGTATGCTGGGGAAAAAAAAGTTAAATTGCAGAGAAACAGATGAAAATATACAAATGTGCGAGGTCACTAGGTCCTTGCATGCAGCTTTCTACAACTCTGGAGCTTCATCAAAGACTTCATTCTGGATTCACAGAGATAAAAGCAGCTCAATCAAATAACTACCCAGTGGGGACTAGTTCTGATTAAGGACTGCGTATGACTATTTATAGGTTGTTCTAATTGTTTAAGATATTCTAAAATTTTATCACTTGCTTAATATTGCAATTCGATGAAGATAATATATCTTTAAAAGATTTATAAAACACTGTATGAGAGAAATAGGGACCAGACAACCAAAATGAGTTAACAGAAAAATACAAAGCATTTTACTGTATTTTTTCACATTCCAAAATATTGTTCAGTTAATAACCTGAACTGGCATTAGACACGAGACTTTCGTTGCTACTGTGAACTTACAGACATGCACCTCTACCCCTTCAAGTACTTAAATGTTTTGCATTGCCTGAGGATCTAAGTATTGCCTAAGTATTTTTTTAAATTCTCTCTTTTTCACTGTTGAGAAACTGAGGCATAGAGTGACTGCAGGGCAGAATTTAAAACTGCTTATACATTTGAGATAAGAGGTACTAGTTCTTAAAATAGCTACTAGCATAACATTTAACAGATCAATTCTGTTGCTTAAATGTGGCTATCTAGTACCAGTTGAGATACTGCAGGGAGTCCAGGAGATCCAGACAGAGCTGACATATTACTGAGGACAGCCAGACCCTTCAGGATTAGCAGATGGAGTCCAGGTGGGATACCACCAAGCATCTCAGACAGCTCTAGAGTCCTGATGCTTATGCAGCTGAAATGAATCTTAAATGTTGTAGGTCACAAGGAGCTTGTGACATGTCTAGGAACTGAGTACAGATGTCTTGACTTTCCACCTAGTATCTTAGTTGCAAATGAATTTCTTTTCTTTCTAATAATTTTCTGTGTTTGTGTTCATCCTGTGAACTCACCTGGACAAGTATTTACCTGGTTTCACAGCGCTAGGCATGGACTGCCCTCTCAATTCTCCTTAGGCGCCTGTTTTTGATTTAGTTCTGAGTTCAGTTTCGACTTCTTTTTCCTCCCTCTCTCTCTTTCTCTCTTTCTTTCTCTCTTTCTTTCTTAATTTCTTTCTTTCATTAGTCAGCTGAAGTTTATCTGGAGACTGTCCTCCCCCAGGTGTCATTCCTGGGATTAGCTGTCTTGGAATACCCAGTAATTCTTCTTGCCTTTAATCTCTCTAGAGGATCTTAAACTCTGTATCAAGTATAAAGGACAGAAGCAATTTTATTCCTTTAGAGTGAAATACACATGAAAGAAATTCTTTGTGTGCATTGACTCCAAGTCCTGTACTTGTAGAGACCACCACAGTTTTTATCCAAAAATACCTGGTGCAGTGATTGATGGTTTGGGCATTAGGTGAAAGCTTGAAAGGGTGAGTCAGTCTGCCAACACCTTTCTTAAATTAGCCGTGCTGCAGATGATGAAAAAGAGGCCAATGTTTGACAAGGGTTCTAGTCCTAATGTGCTTAGGAGAGCAGATCAACCTTTGTAACACCCAGGCTCTGAGCTCTCCAGGCCCATAACAGCTACTGCAGAGACTCATCAGGGCACTCAAGCGTAATCTGAAGTGTAAGAACATTTAGAAAGTATTGTCTGTGTGCAGTTTACTCAGAAATGAAGAACTGTTTAAGGGAACCTTAAAACTGGCAGGCAGTGATATGCAGCAAGCCACATTTTTAGCAGAGTGGAAGGAATGTGATTCCCACTGATGCTGGAATAAGCTGTGGTTTAAGATTTTCTGTACATCTAGTAAAATCTTAGAATATATGCCTGCAAACGCAAGTTTCAATCTGCTTATCTGGCCGTTACTTGCAAAGTCCAGGACTTGCTTTTAGTTTCATGGCAGATCTACAGAACATGACACTAAAAATGTGGAGCTCCTCTCAGTGCCAGTGTGGCCCTGGCTTCTTCCCTGAGCAAAGTGGCTCTTTGTCACTCTGCTCTCTCCCTTTCCTTCACCTCGGTAACCTTTTGCAACTGTGGCTCCCGAGGCAGACCAACTCTTCCCTTGGTCCAATCTGTTAGCCAAACATAGAGTAGGGCAGAGTTCAAATATAGACATCTGCCTGTGTACCAGTCAGTAGGTTTTTAGGACTCAGTTCAGTTGCCTATGTATTGGAACCACATGGGATGACTAAGACATCTGTGTAGGCTCCGAGTATATGATACAGGATCTATGGAAAACTCATACACGTCTGGAGCTTCAGCTGGATTCCAGACAATGTACATTCGCAGTGCCTCAAATGATTCTAAAGTCATATCTGTGGGCAACTAGGTGAAGCGTCTAATCAGCCACTGAAGCCAATGGAGCATAGAATGTAATTTAGCTGACTGGCTGACTAACTGTTAGGGTACTTATTTTAAGATAAATTAAAGTAGATTCATCTGGTCAGCTGAATCACTGTCTAGGCTTTATTGATTTTTTTACTAGGTCTCCTTAAGCTGTCATGTAGATACAAAAATTTTGATAGCTCAGTTTGGGCTAGAATCCATTCGTGTTCATCAAAAAGGAAACACAAAGTATTTTTATTAGAGCTTTTTCTCCTCTTTCAGAACATCAAGCCCTGAGGCTTCAAGATCTTCTTTTTCATCCCAGTAGACATTCTTACTATAAAACCTGCAAAGGAGAGCTCAGGTGGGTGCCAGAGATGAAGATTGGACCTGTCATCCTGCAATAGCGGCAGGTCTAACAAATAATCCCATTCCACATGATCCAGTTAACACTTCTGTCATAGTATTCCTCAAGCCAGTTGAGAGATGGAAGGACTTATTAATGTGCTCCTCAATGTTGCATGTGTAAATAATTGCTTGCTCTTTCTGTCTTGAGGTCTCAGACCATTCTTCATCATCTGGTGTGAGTGCACGCAGATCTGGAGAGGCAGTGCTCATTCCCCAGTGGAAAGAAAGGGATTTTAGACAAATCTGCTTCGTATTTATAATCTATATATGGAGGAGGGGAGGGAGGGAGGCAGAGAGAGAGAGTCAGGTGCTGCAGGCTGGTGACTGATCCTGCACTTGACAAAGGACTTTATGAAAATGTTGGCAATAAGATTGTTCAACAGAGGAAAGAGAAACAAGACAGAATTTTTGTGTGTTTCACTTGAACAACTGATTCATAAAGAACTCATCCTCAGACTATTGACTTAATTAAGGCATCCTGGGTATGGTGGAATCGTTGAGAGGAAGAGGGAGTATGTTTTCATCTAAATCTGTCTCAACAGTTGTACCTTGTAGATACAATCAGGGATGAGTCCACCTGCCTGTGTGCTAGGTTCTGCTAAGTTAACCTTCAGGTGAGGGTTTCTCTGGTTTTTCTGGAATATTTGTCCATCTCTATTTAAATTTTACTCCACACAAGGTTGTACATGCAAGGCACACAGGCAGGACTTCAGGCTGTACACGTGGTAAACAATCCAGGTGCCAGTATATGCGGTGGAATACCCTTCCACTCACCTCTACCACTCAGGTTAGTGACATCCAGTGCCTATGTACCTCTTTGGAAAGCTCACTCTACAGCAGTCTGAGAGAACTTTTCCAATGTACATATCAATGTATTGGGCTCAGGCTTGCCCCCACTAAGAACAGAGAGCCAAATCCAGACATTGAAAGCCATTGCGTGTACAGCCACCAATAAAAGTGAAACTATTTAATCTGTGAGTATGGTACTTGAGGACTGGAATTAGTCCCATCTGTTCTAACAATATGTTAAATGTTAATGTGAAATGTTGTACTTGAGCTAAAAGCCCACCTAGTGCAGAGACTGGCCTTCATCTCGGTGTACAAATACTGATGAACTGTATTCTGAGACTGCATGTGAGGAATTGTCTATTGGCCCCAAATAAAAGTTTATGATAAACTAGTAGAAAATATTTCATCTGAAAGTTAGGTTGATAAAGCAGGTGAAAATTCTAATAATGGTATAACAAAGCATGACATTTTAATAACTGATAAGAGATGTAATGCTGATATAATGTCCACGCCAAGTGTTTATTTAAGGCAAAAACCAGCTGCTGTTGTTACTGAAAAGGACAATGCTAAATCTTCAAGAAGTAGAAATGTTTGTTTATAGAATGATGTGTATAATGCTATTCCTCATAACTTATGAAAGATATGAAAAACATGATAATATGTAAAGGTCATTAAAAGTAACAGAAAGTTTAAAGGTTAAAAGAGGCAGAAAGTCTGAGTTTTTACTCTTCAGGGTGAAAAACCGAAGATTCAAAGGATTGTAGTTACATTGTAGGCAAATAATGGAAAGCTTTGCAAAGGAAGGGAATGGTAGACTTAAAACCACTGGTCTGTATGTAGTAGAAAGTTACAGTTTATTCTTAGTTATTTCATATGGCCATACTTCTCTAATAAAATAAAAACAAGAAAACCCATGTACAGTAAAAGGAATTTTAAAAGGAACACAATATACAGTTGTTATATATACTGTTTTGAACAATATTGTCCAACAAGAAATAATTAAGTGGCATCTAGATCAACAGGTAAATTAATCTCAAGCAATAACAGACTTCCGTGACTAAGTTAAAGATATTTGAAGGACACAGCAGTATGGGGAAGCTTGATTACAGATAATTACGTCGTAGGATTCCGCAGGAGTTATCAGGTAAAGACTTATGGGTACTAACAGATAACTGGAAATAAACGTAAAATTCTTGGATGTGTTATCCTTTATGAAGGAAGACTGGGTGGTGTGAGAAGAGCTTGGGTAGTTATATGAGCAAGTGTTAATGCAGATAAACAAAATAGAAACAATCTAAAATAAAGAGAGAATCTATCATGAAAGATAGGTAAATAACCAAAATACAATACGGAAAATGTAGGAGAGAATATTACATTTCATTAACTATGTGAGTAGAATACATTCAGAAAAGGTTTTATCAATATGCTACAGCTAAAAGGAATATTAAGAAAGTCAGATAAGAGTCATTTTAGTCTTAGCATAAAGACAAATTATGAGAATTAGGGAAATACAGTGTTAATGAAGACCACTGAGATACTGGAGAGGGAGAGGAAGAGAGAGAGCAATCATACTGCAATCAGATAAAAGATCTGAATCATCTAGGTTAGGTGATGTTTGATGAAAAGTCTTAAGAAACTGAAGAGGAAATACGAGATCCTTTATCAATCATCTTTGACAACTCCCAGAGAATGAATGAATTAATAAAGGACAATTAAAATACAAACATAGTACCAACATATATTTCAGATCACAGGATTCATCCTCAGTATAGATTTCCAGACTCTTGACCTCTTTATCTTCAACCTTTCACCATACAAGTAGTGCCTTATTCAAGAAGGAAATGGACAGCAATGTCATTAGCAACAGATAGTTACCATCATCTGTACCAAGTCTGGTGGGGAGAAAATGGGAAAGTGAACAGAATTTCACAATGGGATGTAATGGAAAGAATAAAGGAAGTAACTGTGCAGTTGGGAGATGAACAGAATATTTAAGGGAAAACAGTAAAGAAACAGATGCATTGTACAATGCATTGTGCCTCTCATCATGTAGGTGAAAAGCTCTCCTTCCATCAAAAATAATTAAAATTTCAGCAAGTGAGACAAGCATAATTTTGTCAGTAGAACTAGAGCTACTTTTTAAAAAGCTGTTCTAGAATGTGATGTACCAGAATTGCCATGCAAGCAAGGCATTCCTGGTATTGTTTCCCTGACTACTTCTGAATTTCATGGGCACCTAAAGTTTTTCTCCTTCAGTTTAGAGGGCTTCTGTTTGCCCACACATCGGTGAGAATGTTTCCTTCTCCCATACTCCATGCCTTTATATTGTTTTTGGTACCAACACCAAGACCAATACGTTTAACCTTTTTAATGACAAAAGCAATGAAACCCTTGAAGCTTTTATCAACATACTGTACATTCTGCATAATGTGCTGTCTGTTCTGCCTATTGACACATGTGCTTACACACACACACACGCACACATTACACAAAAAGGTAATTCATTAAGGTGGGAAATTCCACATACTCAGAAATAGAGAATTTGAGAATTACAGTACCTTTGCAGCCTCAGTTCATCCCTCACATTCATATGCCTTGTGATACAGTCTTCAATCACAGGATTCTCTACTAATTTTTCTCCCTCAAAATTCCCTCCTCATTCAGTGTACTGAGATCTGAGTATGTGCAAGCACACATTTCAAGGAACTAGCAGTTAAAAATAAAACTTTCTTTTATTTTTCTAATGTTTAATTGCTTAATGACTTTACAACCTTAGCCCAATGGGTGTTTGAAACAATGATGAGACCTCCAAACTGCCTTCTCTTTTCATTCAGTAGTGATTTACACTTGTCTAGTATTGTTCATCTGGAACACTAGAATTGCATTATCTCTCTAAAGTACTTTAAGATCCAAACATGCTTCTCATTTGCATTTGCATTTTAGAAACTGAGTTATAAAGAGTTAGAAAAGGTAAAAGGATAGCACTTCAGATGATTACTTTAGACAAATAAGAATGAAAATATTCCATTAGAAACACTTTTGTCACAGTTTTTCAGAAGCTGAGCACTGTGCATCAAAGGTCATCTCCAAAAACTTTGCATACATGTTTTACATGGGTCTAGGCAAAGATTCAGTTCTAAAAAACATTAATGTTCTTGACTTTCAATGGGAAAAAAGATATATTCTTCAACTGCTGAAGGCCTTGTGCAAACAAAGCAAACGGCCTTGTCTTAACTATGATTTTATTTCACATAAGCATAATTTTTTTATTTAAAAATGAGCTTCTATTCATTGTAAATACAAGGTCACACAATGAAATTCTCACCTGGTATCTGGTCTTCTTAGTCCACTCCCGATTTAAATATATTTTCAGGAAAACAGGTAATGCTATTTTACTCCCCAAATAGTATATACTACTGTAGACTTTAAAGCACATTTTCTTTACTATGAAATGAATTATATTCTGTATCTTTTGCTGTCCCTCATTAAGCTCAAATTGGTGTGCAGCTGGGATAAAATCTCTATGCAAAAATATACTGTATTTGTTTTAGGCTGGCTGGTACTGATGAAGCTGATGGTATATACACTTGTACATAAAACCCATGACTTAACTGAAATCTCATGTTTCAGATGTTTATTATTATCTTGTGCATTATTTTATTGAATTTTTTGAAACCAAATGATTTTATAGCATTATTAATGGAAACACCAATGGATTAAATTTGCAAGAAGTACAATACCTGCTCTAGATTTGTGTTGAAAGTCTTTGACTGGATAATAATTATTTGAAAATTTTTTGATCCAAAGGCTAGAACTAGATGGAAGGTTTGAAATATAAAAGCCAAAATATTTGCCCAGGTGGCAGACGTGGAGGGGTGAGGTTATTGTGGATACAAGGGCTAACAGTCAGTTTAAATATTAAAAATTAGAATAGCATAAATAAAAGCATGCTGGATAAACACCTATCAAATGACCTTTCTGATATAAATCCCAAACAGTATTTTCTCTGACTGCCCAGTTAGCAGCCATGCATTGGTAAAGAGTGGCCCTCTGTGCACAATCCCCTTTTGCAATTGGGAAGAGGGTGGAAAGAATCTGCATCTTATTCACTGGAACCTTATAGCTCATGCTAAAAACAAATATATGTGCAGCTGGTTACAGCCCTTAAAATCTCTGAAATTATTGATAGCTTATATTCTTCAGTAGCCACACTGTTTAACAGCTTTTTCACTGCTTCAGGTGTGCTTTCTCCGAACAGCTCCCCTTTTAATCACATAGAAAGCCCACTTCTTGAAGTTAAGATGGTGTTTATAAAGAAATACTAGTTCTTAACTGCCATGCTGTGTTAAGATAAAAGACTGCACAATACTGGGTTGGTTTTTAGCCTTGATCCATTTTTAAATATAGTATGAATATTATAGTTCTGTTAGCTTCTCTGAACTCCCTAGGCATCCCTCTTGTTGCCAGAAAGGAATTATAAATTGACAAAGCAAGTTATTTTATTTCATTTTCCATCTCTCTTGGAATTTGGAAATGTGTCTATTCTGTCCATGAACTTTTTACTTCCTGACGTTCTGATTTTTCAAGTACTTGTTTTATTACCTGTAGAAACAGTAGATCTTCACTTTCTGCCCAGAAAAATAACTTTATGCAGCAAGAGTGGAATATTATGTCAAAGAACCCAGATACAGACGAATCTTTGGTTCCCTAAAATATCAGGCTTTTTGTCAGCAAATTCTGCTGTTCCTGCTTGTATGGCTTGATTTCTCTCCATCTCTTAACTCTGTTATGTATATAATAGCATCTTGATTCATATATGTACTTGTTTAAAGTTCATGCTGATTTTCTTTCTTCTTGAACAATAACAAGTGGAGACTCAGGAGAAAAGGGAATAAAGAAAACACTTGCTAGGACATGCAGAAGCAGCCTGGTCTGTGGAAAATGCACAGGACAAAATATCTAAGGGTCTTTTCTGAGGTCAGTGTTTGATTTGCATGATGAGTTTGGGGAAGATGCTTCTCTATTCCCTTAATTGTCTGGCTAGGAAATTACATAATATTGCTGGCCCATATGTTATGAAATCAAGAGAGGATACTGGGATAGAAATACCTGTATATTAAGAGCTATATTGTGGCCAATTATCTGCTTGTGTCTGTCCTTTCATTGTTCAGGTTTCTAAGTACCTGTAGCTGTAAAGCATGGGTTCTCAGGAGGGAGCCAGCAGTAACCAGAATGCCTGAGGAATCTCACTGAGTACCTTCAGCTAAGTTCTGAATAAATTCGGTGGCAACAAATGGACTCCAGCTAAAAATAGTGCAGGAAAACAAAAGTAGTTAATGCTTATTAATATTTTTGCACCCCAAACAAAATTAATCAGGAACATTTTCGGTGCATAAGCTAGCTATATGCATTTTGTCCTTACTTTAATCTTGAAATCATGCATTTTATTGGTTCTGTAAGCCAAACCCATGGCAGAAACTGTTTCTTAGTGTTCCTCTTGTCTCTCCTGGAGCTGCTTGGGTGCCACTCTTCACTTCTCTGTATTTCTGAGATTTTCTGTGTCTGACCCTCTCTCCCAAAATACATTCGTGTTTCTGACCTCTCTCCCTGCCTCAGCATCTCTGCAGACTGGACTCTTCTTGTGTTCCCCATCTCTTCTTCATTTCCTCTTTCCTCGGTAGAAATTACTGTGTGTCTTTTCTGTCTCCAAAGCAAAGAAGTAAGGAAGGAAGGAGTGAGAGAGGGAAGAAGAAGAAGAAACTGGGGGAGCAAAAGAAAACTAAGAGGGGGGTGGAGGATTTCTGCTTCACATCTAAGTTCTTTTTCTGACTTAAACATGTTAGGGGGTCCTGAACAAAATCAGAGGGACATTTAACTGGCAGGTTTTCACAGACATATTCTTGTCACTCTTTGGGTGACAGCTCTGGCCCAACACAGCTGGTGCTCAGTGAGAGCCAGTTTGCTTGGCTGAGTTTAAGCTGACACCTTGGAGAAAGCTGGCTGTGCTCTCCAGCATGTTTTGTACCCTGTTTCCCCAAAAATAAGACAGGGTCTTACACATTTTTCGTTCCAAAAGATGCTTACTTTTTTACATGTATAGCTGCCTGGACACTATTTAAATTGGCTTTTTTATGAACTGTAACTAGGACTTATTTTTGGAGTAGGGCTTATATTTCAAGCATACTCAAAAATCCTGGAAAATCATGCTAGGGCTTATTTTGGGGGTAGGTCTTATTTTTGGGAAAAGAGGGTAGTATCATATTATTCAGATTTTTTTGTTTTCTAAAGTGTCTCAGGCTTCTGATTTATCTGGACAGCTAGCTACAGATTGTGACAAGCTTTTTTGATAAAACTGTTGCACTGAAAACCCTTTGATACACATGTGCAAGGGAAGGAACAGAATTTGGATTTGCTGTAGTGTGAGTATTCACCGCTAAAACTGAATTTGACTATGGTTGTCCTTTGACTACATATGTAGATACATACTAAGTACTCATTGAAATGGAAGAAAACAATCCCTGCATTTAGACATTGAAAACTAGTAGATTTAGAACTAATAGTTCTGGTCCTAATTTGTCCTACTTTAATTCTTTACCTGTATAATGAGTATAAAAATGCCGCCTAGTCTTGAAGTGGTCTTATAAAATATATTAATTCCTGTTTTCAGGCTGGCTAATATTATTACAATGAAAGTCTAAAAAAAGTCCACAGAAAGTGAGTCATTCTTACTGGTGAGGTCTTCAATGAAAAACTATATATATAAGACATGGACCCACACAGAGAATGATAAAGGCTAAAAAAAGAAATATCAACTAACTTATTTGTAAGTACCATCCATCCCCTTGCGCTGAATTCATGGATTATTCATAAATATAATTATACTGTGTGTATGGTGCCATGTAGAATATGTATCCTGGGGTGACGGGTGGTGAGCCAGTGTTGAACAGTCTTTGTTCTGGTATTTTGTAGCTTCATGACTCTGCAACGTTCCTTTGATGTGTAATGGTGATCAGCAGCTGTTATTTTGTCTGTTTCATTAATTGTGGTAACTTTTAAGAAGGTATACTGAAATATAGAAATTATATTACGTGAAGTTACAGTCCTCCACAATCTTGTGTCACAAGGTCAGGAGCACTCAGTTTTAATATTCAGTTTGTTGGTAGCAGTGGTCTGGTTTGTACTTGATATTAAAGGCAGAAGGGGCCAATGGGACTCACAGGTGTTCATCAGGAACCATTAGGAACATTTATCACAGAGAAAGTTAAATTAGAAAAAGCTTAGCTTGCTCACAAAGAAATCTGCAAAACATTAGTAAAATAACTGCTTGAATTTGGGCAGGGAGAGGTCCCAAAGACTACCTAAACATTAGTTGTGGAGTGCGGTATCCTCGTTGTAGGAAATGGGTTGATGGAAACACTCATCACCGTAGCAACAGGAGGGAAGGTGCCATACGAGGTGACTGACTTGCATGAAGGTTTTCCCATGACTGAGGGCAATGAAGCGCCAGTGTCAGATTGCTGGACTCTGACAGCAGATGTCCCGACATGTTTACTTGGACAATCAGCTATGCAGCAGCATTGCAGAACCCTTCCACACTGTTCTGGGACTGGATCAGTCTGCATACAAGTAATACTACCCTAAGAATATATCAAGCTGTCCTCTCATTAATTTTGAATGTGTTAATTTGGATTTTTTAGAAAATGCAGGACATCAATGGGAAGAATAATCAGCCCCTCAGATAAATAACAAAACAAGTTTACCTTTACATAGAAGATTCTTGAAACCAAATACTATTTGCAAGGCAGGAAGAATAGTTCAAAGGGCTATTACCAAGACTGTGTGTATGAGACCAATATGTGACTTCAAGCTTCGCAGCTAGTACTTGCTTTGTCTGGAGACAAGATACATAGTTACATTTCTGAGAACAGACTTCTTCACATGCATGACTTTTTTTCTTGTATTCACTGGCAATAAAAGATTATGCCTGTCATTATACATGCAAGTAATTTATGGATTGGTATAAAAATGTCATGTTGTATATTTGTAACTTCTAACTACTCAGTTATGGGTAGAAAACACAGAACCATGGTAGTTACACTAATTACTACTTTTGTGTTGTATCTGAGATACACAATACAAAAATATTTGCAAAAGAGTGAGTAATGTGTAAGTAAAGCTGAGAATGTGGACAGAAAGAAAGGTCATGGTATTTGAACTATATCTGAATACAATATGTGGATTGGGAATAAGTTGCAAAGGGGGAAAAATAGATTTGAATGGAGGAAGGGAACAGAAAGTAGACTGTTTATTATCTGGCTTACACATCCAGAAATCTGATTTTGCATTTGTTTGTTTGTTTATTGGATGTGTTTGTTTATTTTTGTATTTCAGAATTATAAATGTTATTGTTCAATGTCAAGATACTTAAAAATTTTGGGCAAACTATTTTGATGCCTGCAGTAATTAAGGTTTTATATGAGATCCAGTAAATTTCTACACAGGTTTTTTTATAGGTTCTGGGTGACAGTTGCTGTATTATTGGTGAAATAGCTAGACCATGCTACATTAAATGCTACCGTTTAATATTAAAAATATGTTGTCATGGGTTGACAAAAAAATATTAAGAAACGCAACGATCAGTGAATCACTCCAGCGTACACTTCTTACATATCAGTGGCTACCCAGTTGTTTTCCAAAATGGAACCTTTAATTTTTAGATAAAATTAGCGTAAGTTGAATGTCTTTCCCTCATTCTTTGGACTCATTGTCCAGTTATACCTTGTTCAAGTGGTTTAGGGATCAGCAAATGACAGAGGGTGAAATATCTCCTTTATGCATAGAAATTATGTTGCCCAGAGGGACCTTGACAGACTTGAAAGTGGGTTCATGTGAACATACTGCAGTTCGACAAGGCCAAGTGCAAAGTTCTGCACATGGGTTGGGGCAGCCCCTAATATCAGTACAGACTGGAGGATGAATCAGTTACGAGTGGCCCTGCAGAGAAGGACCTGGGAATACTGATGGGTGAAAAATTGGATATGAGCCTGCAACATGCGCTTGCAGCCCAGAAAGCCAGTCCTGTCCTGGGCTGCATAAAAAGAAGAGTGGCCAGCAGGTCGAGAGAGGTGGTTCTGCCCCTCAACTCTGCCCCTCCTGAGACCTCAGCTGGAGCACTGTGTCCAGCTCTGGAGTCACAGCACAAGGAAAACGTGGGCCTGTTAGAGCAGGTCCAGAGGAGGCCACACAAATGATCAGAGGGCTGGAACAGCTCTGCTATGAAGAAAGGCTGAGGGAGTTGGGGTTGTGCAGCCTGGAGAAGGCTGCAGGGAGACCTTATTGTGGCCTTCCAATATATAAAGAGGTCTTACAGGAAAGACAGAGACAGACTTTTTACTAGGGCACGTAGCGGCAGGACACAGGGCAATGGTTTTAAACGGAAAGAGGATAGATTTAGATTGGATATAAGGAAAAACTTTTTTTACTATGAGGGTGGTGAGACACTGGAATAGGTTGCCCAGAGAAATTGTGGATAGCTCATCCCTGTAAATGTTCAAGGTCAGATTGGATGGGGTTTTGGGCAACATGAAAGGTGTCCCTGCCTATTGCAGGGGGAGTGGACTAAACGATCTTTGAAGATCCCTTCTGACCCAAACTGTTCTGTGATTCTAAGTATCCTTTCTTCCATGCACTCTACAAATTTAGGCCTGTCATCATATCACAGTTTTGAAGGCACTGGTCTTATTTTGATTCTTGTGGAATACATCACTCTAAAGTTAATTTGTAAGAAGGCTGGTCCAGGGCTTCTGCCACCTCTGTGACACATACAAAGAAATAAGCTTTGCAGTCCAGGGATGATTTGTTTCAGTCTAGAAAAGGGATGGTAAATCAGTTTCTTCCAAATGCTAAAGAGCAGCTGAGCCTTATGTATACATTAAAATCTATGGTGGTTTTGTATTTAGCAAAATCAGGTCTTCTGCATGCTATATATCCAGCACTTAGTCTCTAGTGTAGCTAAATGCCCATATGCTTAACTTTAAATTAACCCAAAGGTGAGAGTGAAAAAAATTATATGAGACAAATTATTTCTATATTTTGCTTTTCTGGGCAGTTTTGGCCACTAGCAGAGACACTGAGCTAATGAGTTAGAGAGACCTTCGATCCACCTCATAGGTTCATACCTTCATACATTCATACATACATAGGTTCATACATTCTTGGGAACTACAGCTTTGATTCAGATTCTCTAGCATATTTTTTTTGAGAGGCAGTGTCTGCTTGGTACTGAACATAGGCTTTGTGGCACAAACCAATCATTCTTGAAATCACTACATGTGAAGCGAAATGCATCCTAATGTGATGCCATAGTCCACGCGTGACACGCGGGATGGCCATCCAGTGGAATGATAATTAATCTTCCTTTATGAGAACAGGAAAATGCATCTTCCAAATCCTTACTGGAGAACAATAGCACCATGCAGTGACATAAAGCACGTGGGATCACATCACAGCGATCTGCTGGTTGCCGTGGTGACGGGAGTGGGCCCGCAAAGCCAGCCGCCCGGCTGCTGAATTGGAAGGGATAAGAAAAACACAGCCCACTTCCCATGCGAAATGAATTACAAGAACAGGCAAAGGAAGAAAAGAAAATTGTCAACCCTTAATCAAATGTTCTTGTATTTTTAGAAAGGGTTTGAAGAAAATGGAGGCCATCTCCTCTTACTTCTTGGGCTTCAGAGACCTGGCTAGTAATATCCCTCTGCATACTGTGGCAATTAATCACAATGGTTTGTGTAAGAAAAAAATCACATGTAACAGAAATCTCATCTGTGTGCAGTGGGAGACAACAATACCTTATTCAATCCTGCTATTATTTGTGCCTGCCTTAGCAAACAAAATCTGTAGGAATATGCTAAAATGGGTTTCAACTTAACACTGTATTTAGCATCAAAGCCTGATTGTCTATTTTCCCTCCACCCTTTTAATTTTCACCTCTAGAAAGTTAGTGTATTCCAATTCCTTATTAGCTTACAAGCTCTCTTACCCTTGCGTCACCACTACAGATCAAAAGCAGCATGGTGGAATGTGAAATGCATACAAACATAGCAAATCAGTGACACATAGAAAACACTATTCATTTACCGGTATTTCTCGTTTTTGGGAGCTGCTTCATATTTTATTATATTTAGTGATATAATATTAAATAAAACAAGGTCATTTGACCTAACAGCCTCCAATTTCTAGCAGCTAGGTCCTGAAAATGGTTTGGGTACCTGCCTAGTTAGGCAGTGCCTTCATTTTGCAGTGCACAGAGTGGACTCTGAACAGCCAGGTGAGCCCTCCAAGAACGTGTTAAAAATGCAGTTAGCAGCAGCAATGGTGAGCATCATCACGCTTGACTTTACAGTTCCTGTCTCTGGGAGCAGGATCCCTACGGCTGAATTAAGCACACAAGACCCTACATAACTTAATAGGAAGAGAAAGGCGCTTAAGAAAGGGGTTTGCAACACTAAGCAGAGGAAGCCAGTAAGATACTACAAAGCAGGAGTTATACCTGAAAGCTTTGCCACTCTTTGCAATGCTGTATTAGACATGATTTAGAAGGCTGGATTTCTCGTGCTGCTCCCTGGATCTTGACATCCAGGTCATCTCTTTGGGTGAGGACAACTGGCTCACTGTTTTCTTTCAAATTACAGTATGCACCAGAAGCATGAGTCTGTAGCTCAAAAGTTAAAATACTTGGCTGAAAGAAATAGAAAGTCCTGAATTTTTAGCTTTTTCTCTGCTTTTTATATTTGGCAGTCACTGGATGTAAACCAGAAAAATTTCTAGCAACAGCACAAGAAGATTGATTTACCACAGCCAGCTGTCACTGGTCTAAAGGAAGATATTCCTTTCTGGTTTACTGGCTAAACTTCACAGTAATTTAGTTTCAGCAGGACCAGTAAATGATTCCTCCTCAATCCCAGGGTGCCTTTTCCTATCTGTTGTTGCATAGCTTGCTCTCTTTTTAGGTGATTTGAGTTTCAGAAGGACACATGAATCCTATCTCCTGCCTTCTGCATTAATCTTCTAATGGCTGGGCTGGGCTATGAGAAAGAAAGTTAAAGCCGTTCTTCCTCATTCTCTCATATTTTTAAGAAAGAGCAGCTGCCAGTTCATGCCATGCTCCTCTGTTTCTGCCTTGGGAATGCCCTGAGACTTCCTACCAGATCAAGCTCTGATGGCATCTATGAGGAGGACCTACTTTCTAGGCTCACCCGAAGGTCTGACGTGGTTTCCAAGCTGCCCCCTCTGCTCAGAATGGCGAGCTTGAACACCGGCAGCCCAAAGGCAAAGCTGCTGGTGTGAGTAGGGTTCAGCTGCGGGCAGGAGATGAACAATGGCTTCCAAGACCTCAGTTGTAACTTTGGGGCATAAGAGTGGGAAGGCTTAAGTATTTTTTTGAGCATATGTTTTCCTTGCTGCTATTTCACAGAGCCTTCATGTGAATAACCTATTTTTAAGACGCGGATCATGCCTGGAATTTTACATTCAAAGTCTTTGACTCTGCATTTTGTGCTCTCCAGTTTGATTTGGGTGGCTCACATTTTAAACAGCATGACTAGAGTTAATAAGATGTGAGGAAGGAAAAACTTCTATGAGACATTCTGGGAGGTGAACAGAGTTTTTACATTTATTACAAAAACACCCATGCTATCTCCAATGTTAAACAGATCTTCATGTTATATGCAGAGCAGGTATTCAGCATTTATGTTATGTCAGAAAATATCATGTTTGCCCCTTCCTGCACTCCCCAAACTTATACACTTATTGGAGAAGGGAATATTTTTCTGAGAATTTAGAAGTCTGTTAATTAGCTCACAGTAATATTGATTTTAAAGTGGGTCCTTTGAGAAATTTAGCATCTAAGCTAACTAGCATTTATCTCAAGTAATCTGAATAATGGTACAATATAGACTCTCTGGAATTTTCATTACTAAATGAAGTGAAATTATCTTCACAATATACATTCAAGACATTAAGATGTAATTTAGGTAAGTATTAATAATTATTTTATTGAATTGTTATGACTAAATAGGCAGACAGAGTTGGGTCAACAGCATTAGTAATTAAGTGGGCCAAGTGCGACATCAGAGGTAATTTTTTCATTTGCCACCTTATCTGTGCAGCTAATTTGCATGTGACAATTGTGTTGGTTATAATGAATCAGTGCTAGAAGGAAGAGAGGATAAAAATAGCGTAAGTTCTTCCTACAAGGATCCTTGTCCCAGCTATCGGTATTGTTTAATTATCACTATACTTTAATTAACTGAAAGGTCTGTGACTATATGTTCATTTGAATATCAGTATTTGAAAAGCTTTTGATGGCACTGTTTACTTCAGGTTCACTTCTGGAAGAGCTGAATGTGAAGCAGAGAGAGATCTTTAAAACACAGGTAGAGTGGGACTAGGGGTCTGTTTGGACTCCTTTTTAAACTGACCCTTCTTACATCACCTTCTATCTTTATGCACAGTTTGTAAATTAGGGCTCTGAATTGCTATCACCTCACTCTTATCTATAAATGAAATACCCTTTTTTAATTAACATCTCAATAGTAGTTTATTATTACTTCCTGACAAAATGACGGCAATATGGGAAACTTTCTTCCAGTTTTCTCTTAGGTTTTATGGGATTTTTAAATGCTAAGAAAGTCATAAATGTAGACTGACAGTAGAGCAAAGTGAGGACTGAGAATGTGTATTAGTAGTTTAAAAGGAAAATAATTTTAGAATAATATTATCAAATTATTATTTTGCAACTTGCTCAGTCATTTCTTCCTAGCATTTTTATAATCAAGCTCTTCTCCTCAAGGCAAAATTTCATGCTTCTACAGGGGATTTTTCTAACATAGTCTTGTCAGGTTTGTAGGTGAAATAACAACTTTGGCTGTTTCTCCAGGAATCTGATAGATCTTTCTGACCTCAAAGTACAAGTTAAGCATTTCACTCAATAATCATTCTTACAGATCTTGCTTTCATGTTAACAGTGGCAATATAGCAAGAGGCAACCTTTTCTCTCATATTGAAGCTTGCTAAATTTTGGTTGTTTGCCAGTTCTTGTTTGGAAATGAAATGCGTGACACACTCGCCTGGAATTTTTGCACTAATAAGAAGCAGTTTTCATTATTGAAAACTACATTTCTCTAGTCATTTTTGCAAGCCTCTAAGAAATAAACTGTTTTACCTTGTGGAAAAGCTATGTTGTGATGAAAATTTATAAACCTTCTGGCATATCATTTAGACAATGAAAAATAAAAAGTCCTGGTTATTCAATGTGTCCTTAATCATTTTGTGAGATTTCTTTAATTTGTTCCCAGCCAGAGGACAGTTTAGATGTCAACTATTTCAATGGGATGCAGTTTGGAAGGATATTAGGATTAGCTGATCGAGAAGTGAAGCAATTCGGAATGAAGAAGAGGCTGTTTTAAGTGAGCCCTTGAGGATGTGTTTCGTAACAGCCCTTGTTCCCATTGGTACCAGGTGCCTGCTCCCCTGCTCCCTTCCTTCCCAGTTATGCATGTGGGGTAGAAGGGGTAAGGAACATTAGAGGTCTTTGATGCTGTTCGTCTGTTTTCTATGTCTGACTTCAGTCTCCAAGTGTGTACAATGGAAGAACATTCCCATCTGCCCCTGCCCTGCTCCCACCTCACTTATCTGAGTGGCAGGAATGATGGTACTCTCAGATACCTCAGCTAACTGTACCACCTCCCAAATTATCTTTTTTTCCTTTCTATGCCAAGTCATATTTCCAGCAACCCCAAAAACCCCAGTATGAGACCTGTTGCCCCAACTCCATTCAGATCCCCCAGCTGTGCTCCTGCAGTGTCAGATCTCAGGAAGCCAGTGGGAGATACAGTGCAAATATAAGATTTGGATGGATATTACTACCTGGGCAGCTAGGAGAGGGCAAAAGAGAGCATATTGTGCTCCCCAAGCAACAAGAGTGATGCATCCACTGGTGCTACCCCATCAGTCCTGTATTTACCTCCCTTACCCACACCAACCTTGGTCCTGGGCAAACCAATTCCCAATACACCAAAAGCATAAAAATGTTTCCAGAAGTTGTTGCCACTTCTAGTAGCATTTGGCTTCTCCAGTTGAACTTGATCTCAATAATGTCTGCTCAGCAAATGGATTCAGCTCAGCCTGGGGGGTGGCAGCTTTTACAGGGCTTTAGGCACCAGATTCACTACTTTTCCTCCTCTAGCTGATATAATTGAGCATAGAAAAAGCTGAGTTAGTTGGTATTGCCAGCCTATCTCCAGAACTTTCCCAAATCTTCTATTCCTTACATAACAATCTTTTCTTTTGTAAGAGATAAAAAAGCTTCAAATGCAAAATTAATTTTTTTCTTTCTCTTTTTTAAGCCATTTTTTACTCAGTTTACATAAACTGATGCATATGCATTTACCTCCCCACTGAGGGTTTTTTCCACAACTTTGATTGCAATGAAAATCTTTAAAACCTCTTTCCAACCTTCATCAGGCTTTCAGTCTGGTAGCTGAGGTGAAGAACAAGAATAAGACCAAAAAGCATGTGCAGGTCATTTGTTCCCCACATCCCCTCTCTTTCACCTTCAGTGGTTGAATTTTCAGATAAGTCTAGTGATATATCTTCCAGCTGTTTTAAAGCTTCTGTACTATTTTTATTTTATTTAAATGACAGAACCAGACATTGAAATTTTTCACCGTAGGTCTCATGCACAGAAAATATCAGAAAGATTAAAAACATAGGTACAAAAGGGGGACAATGAGAAACAGTTATGCCTGTCAGCCTAATATCTAAAGATTCTGTATACCTATATCTGTACTTACCTACATTTGGAATCTGGTATAAAGGTCTAATCCAGCATTTTTGGGAAAGGCTATATTAACTTCAGCTACAGAGTGCCAGAGGTGATTTTGTCTGGAGCATCCCAAATAAATGCCACTGAAACCTTTATCTCGTAATGTACCATTATGTGTTTTGTTCTGAACATATTTATAGGAACTATCTCAGATTTTGGCAAAATTTCTGGGTTTTTTTAAATTGTGTTGTTTTTCATATGGCTCCAGTCTCCCACATGCAGCTTCGTTTTTCCTTCCTTCATGAGCCCAACTGTTCTGTGAAACTTCTGCCTTCTTACTCAGGAGATTGGCTTCCTGCATGTGCCTACAGGGAAAAAGATGATATTTCTTAGAGTTGTGCAGAACCACAAATCCCAGGGGGGTCAGCTACACTTTTTACTAATGGGAACTTCAGAGCGAGAATCTTTCTAATTTATAAGACTATTTCTTATGCATTAACAAGTCAGGAACTCCAACAGTGTAAGCTGAAGGGAATAAGATCTGAATCTGTCCCAGTATAAGCAATTTTGATACATTCTTAGTGCTTTAATTCCAAGAAGTAAGTTTTCCTTCCAACTAAGTTTTCCTATAGACTTAAGAAACCACAATATCACGAAGCCTCTTATGTTTTTATTACATAATAAAAGCATATTAACCTCAGTACAGATGGCTGTCCTATATTTCCTATTATAAGAACCTGTTCTGTATATAAGCATATCAAAGTTAAATCTTTGGACTCACATTCCCTAGGTGTCTACTAGAATAATTTCTTTTTGGTGCATGTTTCAGCTAACAAAGCTGTTTTTAAGGCCGAAATAATGTGAAAAGACATTCTTGCATTAATATAAATTTTAATTACATTTACCATGTCGCCTCTGTAAAGTTAATCGAGGTTAAATTTGGCCCAGTTTATAATAAATGTGTGCATGGCAGCTAAGAGCAGGGAGAGAATTTCTCTTCTTGTCTCTGATCTGCTGCAGAAGGAAGTGAGGTTTTCCTCATTCTCAATGTAGGAGCCTATGGAAGGAGACTGGAGGAGTGCAAGAGGAATCAGGTAAAAAAGGAATCAGAGACTGGGATTAAGGAGAGAACAGACACCAGGGAGATAGGAATAAGGGAGACTGTTTTTCTCTCTTCACAGGCCTGTCTGCAAAGCAGACAGCAGCTTTCTACTACTGTCAGTTTACTCCTCTACATTAAGCAATAGTAGGTACATACCGACTATCTAAAGTTTCCTGGTTTGCTCTAGTGGAAAGATGAAGAGCTGGTTTAGCTCCATGGCAGGAGACAATTAAGTCTGTTTTACAGAAGAGATGAGTGTCTGCTACTGTTGACACTGATGGTAACACAGAGGAAAAGCTCCAAAATCTGAGCACACTGAAAGACCGGGTTGTTGCCTTCTCAGACAGGGGACAAGGAGGCAACACAAATTCCAGGCTTTCCCGAGTCCTAAATATTTGATTTTGTAACCTCGACATACTTTAAAAAATATATAACGCCAACTGCAAAGAAACAAAATATATTAACTAATACATAAGGAAAACCAATAGTAAAGTATTAATAAAATAATGCTGTCTCTGCTATGCAGCAACTTTCTGTAAATAGACAGGATTTTTCCTGTACCTAAGTGTTAGTTGAATTGAGTTTTAAATATTGCAGTATTTGAAGCTGGATGCCAAGGTTACTGACACCAGTAAACAATGTGTAGTAGCTCAGTGATGAGCATACCGTGATTGTGTATAAACATCATGCAGTCATAAAAGGTGAAATCTGAAAAACGGTGAAATGAAGTGAAAGCAATAGCTGTAAACAAAATAGCTGCGTTTATTAAAATGAAGGAAGATGTATAGTCTTTGTTTTGGACTGGATCCTCACTTGGCTCAGTTTACTTTAGTTCATTTATGCCAGCTATTTCCAGCAGCTGGAGAATCCAGCCTAAAATGGAAGGTTTTTTTCCCCGCTTCTTCCTGTAAGTTTACAGCCTCCTTTAGCTTATTTAAAGGAGAAAGGAAGAAAGGGGAAATTATATTGTGTGTGTGTTTACCAGGGAGATGAAGGGAGTGTTAACCCCACCTCATCACTATCACTGTTTGCACAGCCTGCGCTGGGTGCACTCCTACCCCGTGTGATGTACTTAAACTGCGGTGATTGCACAGCTTCTCCCTTTAGAGCAGGTCTCTGCCTGCCCCTCTTCTGAATGCTGCACACAAATTCTTTCAGGATGTGATTTGCAGACTTGTAGTCTTAAATCATACCACTTACTGTGCAATATAATTTTAAATGTAATAGCTTCGCAAAGTTTCCATGATTGCCTTAAAAAGACCTCCCCTAGATTTTGCAGGATACTCTGCAGAGTAGCACTTGAGAGTCCTCGAGAGTACATCTGTAAACTGATCAGTCCATCTGAAAAGAGTGAAGATTTAGCAGCTGAACAGGGTGAAGTATTGCATATACCAGTGTGCTTTCTGAAAGAAAGCTGTGTTGCTGTGGGACAGGAGGGTTCATATTCAGAAAGAATTCACATCCGTTATTAAGC
This sequence comes from Caloenas nicobarica, assembly GCF_036013445.1. Lineage (NCBI taxonomy): Eukaryota > Metazoa > Chordata > Aves > Columbiformes > Columbidae > Caloenas > Caloenas nicobarica. Next base: position 44,836,342 of record NC_088245.1, read on the forward strand.
CCTGATTCAGCAAAGTATTTAAGCATGTTCTATTATGCGCCTATTAGCTTTTCATTTTGCTGCTGCTTAATAGCTCTACTGAGTCAAAAGCAGCAAGCCAAATGGAAAGGTGGAGACGAAGTTTTTCATGGATTTGCTCACATAAAGGCTATTTCGTGATGATGTTAAATGAGTACAAATAATAAGAATTCTTGCTTCTAGCAAATTAGTGTCATGGGACTCCAACAGGGCTAAGAGTTCAGACAGGCCATCTGTTTTTTGAAGGTTTTGCTCACAACTGTAATAGTTAGAAGCTTTTTAAATAAATAAATAAATAAATAAATAGGTAGGAGGTTTGGGCTGAAATTAGATAGTCTAAAAAGACAATACAAGATTGCCAGCCTACTTGAAACCATCTTGATTTGATCCCTTGCTGCAATTCCATTTTCGAGAAACTGTTGTGCCTCCTGTAATTCCCAGTAGTCACTGCCAGCTAATCAAGCACCTTAACCTTCAAATGCTGAACTTACTGTCTAGGTGGTGTCAGATGCCTTGAACCTAGGAGTCGTCTTAACCTGTTTGTGGAGCTAGAGGTCCTCTCCTACTGGTAGCAACTCCTCAGAATAGAGGCTTGAATTGTGGACTTTTGTGGATGCTTATTTTGTGTATTGTTTGAACAGATGGCCTTCTTCAGCTGTTTGCATGTTAGGAGTTATTTGATCTGCCCACAAACATGGAGATAAGAGCAGTGATGGGTGAAGTTAGGACCAGACTGGTACAATTAAATTCAGGGGATGGGGACTGTATGGGGTGTGTTGATGCCACTCCTCGTCTTTAGTTTCTTCACCATTTTACTAACAAGGAACTAAATAATTTTATCCTCATCCACTCTGTTGATCTTATTCTGTGCTAAGTCTGGAGAAAAATGAGCATCGTATGTAGCTTGGCAAAACAGGAGGGGAATGAAAAAATGAAGTTTCTGAACATTTCTCTTGTCTCATCCCTCATTTCAATCAAATGAAAGAAGGTTCACATCTAGTATTTGGCTTGAGTGAGAGCTATAGTTTCTCCACTGACAGTGCCGCCAGCAGTATAGTAACTGTCCCTGAGCTCAAACGCCTTCCACCGTATTTTGTCATCATAAAAATGAATGCAATCATCAGTAATTTATGATTGTCGTTGGATACTACAAGTTAAACAAAATGTTCTCTTTTAAACAGACCAGAAAGGCTCGTTTCAGGCTACTGAAGGCATCTGCTATTTTTTTATTTTTATTCTACCTTTTTTTTCCATTTTAGGGAAGCAATGTAATGGAGGACCAGGATCTCCTGGAAATAGGAATCCTTAACTCTGGACACAGACAGAGAATACTCCAAGCAATCCAGCTTCTCCCAAAGGTATAGTTTCTGTTGTTATCAAGCAAGGGAACTCACACCTCTAGCTTTCACATTACCTTAAACACTTTTTTGAATGGAGAAAAATGTCACTTTCTACTGGTTCTGTAGACATGTTTTTTGCATATGCAAATGTGGCATAACATAATGTCATTGCATTGAACTCACTTTGTATAGATGTAATTGACAGACAGAGCAAAGGAGAGGAAAATCTGTGATTTGAAGTGATGGCTGTTTAGAATTTATTTTAATTATTTTTGGCTTTTCAATCTGTTTATAGACTGTCGCTACATATGTGTAAATAAGGCTGTCAATGAATGCCAGGTGTTTGTCTTGACATAGCAGTTGACCTGGAAATAGTTTGCCCCTTATATCAGTATTCTCAAAAGCCTTGGATGAAACATCGTTTTCCTAATACCTGCCTTTTGTATAAGATGTGGAGACTTCCTGCAGGCTTCATATTTGATTTGCTGCTGTGTACATGAATTTTGCTTCTCAGCTGTGGACAGAATAACTTGCAGTCATTTTTCCAATCATTTTTGGTGCTAGCTGATTTAAACTATAGATTTTAAAATCAGTGATAGAATGGGATTTTTCTGATATTTTGTATACCAGAATATATCAGTGGAGGCTTCTACTAGCATTCCAAACAAGAGAGATAGAGGACCTAACATGAAAACACTATTTGATTTTGCCACACCAGTAAGGCTCAGAAGGCTGCCAAATGTAATGCACGTACTTAGTGCAAGTTACTAGGGCAGGAATAAAACCTAATGTAAAGTGCGTAGAGTGTTCTGGAAGCAGCATGTGTAGACTAATTGAGGTAAATAGAGATTAGTCTGCCTGCAGTTTGATAATACTGGAGAATTAGGAGAGTTATTAAAGGAATTTCAGTCTACAATATGAGGCTGGCATTGCTGGAAGAGGCATTTTGATGCATCGTGACTTACTGGATGGATCACTTGTAAAAGAGAACAAGGGTTTCTTTTATATGGGAAAAATTAGAAGTTGTGGGCAATTTTTGTATCTGGATATGTTAGTCTGTCCATATATAGTACAACATGAGTCTGCACTGAAACACTGAAGATTATTAAAGACAATAATATTCCACATACCATATTAGACAAGTAACATAAATGGTAAAAGTAGTAGGGTATATGAAAGTAGCATTTGGTGAATTACAATACGCGTTTAATGTTTACCTATGAATTTATGAATTTTTCAGCAATGCTATCATTCAAACAAGATTTTGTAATCTTAATCCCTGCTCTTAGCTGATGGAGTATTTGTTCTGTTTTTCGTACTTCTTAGAGAGATCACTATTCTTGTTTAAATTTTCCAAAATTAGTTAATGGATTGTTAATACATAATAATTGTAGTGCTATCTGCACTCAGTAACTGGTGTTTACGAAAACGTTTTTAATAATGTCTGCTTTTGGAGAGTATACTAATGCTGAGACCAGATTCTGTCACAAAACTCCAACTGAGATCTTTTTAAAATGTGCCTAATGTGAGAAAGGAGAACAGAATCAAGGTCTAGAAATACTCTTGAAACCAGTTGAGAAGAAGATGGTTATGCAGTTACTTGGAAGAATCAACATTAAGTAATTAAGTAACGCAGAACAGCTTGAAGCCTGGGCTGAGTAACGGTGGCGTGGTCTTTAGCAGCTTCCCTGTTAAACTAGAATAAACAGTCCTTAGGGACCAAGTTTTTAATGTGTCTGATGCAAGAATGTTACACCGAATGAAAGGCAGTTGAAAACTGAAACTATGCATCACATTTCTTCACTTAAATGACTCAGCAACACAAGAGAGCTTACATAGTAAAAAATTCATAATTTCCTATTCAAAATTGAGCTCTCTTGAAGGCGCAGCTGTCGGAATAGTTATGGGGCCCAAAAATTGGGATCATGGTAAGTTTCATCTGATATAACCTCCCCTTGATGTATTCCCAACAGCTTGCTGAAGGTCTAAAAATCTTTCACATCCTGCAAGGAACTGTCAAACATTTCTGTATTTGTCTTTGTTTGTTGACAAGTTCATCTCTGTCATCATGCATTCAAAATATTTCCTACAGTCTAAATAATTTAAGATCTCACACCATAGTTGGACTCTCACTAATTTGAATCTGGTTAGATAAAAATTCTTTTAGTTTTTTTTGGTTTGAACATGTACCTTTTTTATGTTCCTCATTTAATTTAAAACTTGATGACTCCTTGTGTTTTAGTACTTAATAACATTGGTGATGATATTATTCTGAGTTTTACTATCAATGTTTCCTGTCTTGTGTTATTTTTTATGGAAGTTACGTGTTTTAAAAAACATCTGTGGATAAGCACTTCCTTAGAGCCATCTACTCAGGCAGTATTAATAAGCTCAGAGCGTAAAAATCAAGCAACAAATCTATTGTCAGGGTTTTAAAATACTCTTTTTAAAAAAAAAAAAAAAAAAAGCTCTTTTTTAAATTCTCCTCGACAATTCTCCTCTGCAGCCTGAAAATGCAACAGGCATTTAGTGGCTGAAAAGAAAGACTGTCTTTTTCTACTCTTAATTGCTGGTGTCCTAAAGAGTGATGAATTCCTTTATTTCAAACGCCAGTAGCTTGTTTAGGAAACTCTTTCTAGAGCTTGATCTAGTTTTTAATGGGAAGAAACCCCATATCTGTCGAAATGTAGATGAATTAATCTTTGTAGTTTCTTATGCAGTGTTTAACCAGTATTAAAAGGTATGTTTACCTGGATTTCTCAAAATATTTTTCCTTGATGATTCTGTTTTTGAGGAGAGCATTTCATAAGAGGGTAAACTGATATGTTCGTAAGAGACAGGCAGAGTTGAAATCTCTCAGATTTCTGCTTTTTGAAATGCCTTTTATTTTTGTTGGAGTACAGCTAGTAGCCCAAATTCTTATCTCACCCTAATGTAATTTAAGTTATTCAAGTTTCACATTAATATTAACTAGAGCACTTTATGGCTTATTATTATTAGATAAGGTCAAGACACTCCAGTAGAAATATAATTTCTGAAAGTTAATTCTTGAAATGGAAATATTTTGTACATGACATCAGTCTTAGAGCAAATTTTGTAGCAGACTTTGATATTGCATTTAAGATTTTTTTTGTGTCAAACGAATTAAATCAATAGAAGTTTGGAGAAAGATTCATTTTATTAAAAGGATGTTCAGACATGTCAAGAGAGAGAGAAAACATCTAAAAAGATACTGAAGTTGCAAATACGAGGACTTGAGAAAAGAAATTAATACTGAGAAAAGAATTGTGTGTGGGATATGCTTAAATGACTAAGAAAGTACTGGCAGTCATAATGTAACATTTTAGCCACACTTAAGTGACACAGGAAACTAGGGAGCATTCTGAAGTTATTTTGGTATCCAAAACCTATGTGCAAGTGACTTCCTGACGGGTTCCTGAAAAGCCAAAATGTTTTTGAAAAATAAGAATTATCCTAACTTATCTGAGAACTTAGATGAGAAAAAGGATTGGGTTTGTGTGGGATGCTCAGTGTATGGCTTCTTCTCCCAGCACATAATGGGAACATTCTCTCATTTGACAGATGGAAGAAAGATGTTAGCTGAAAGCAGCTTTCTCCTGGCTTCAGAGCTATTCTTAAAGTATGCAGCTTGTTCCTTCCTGCATGGGGAGGTCTCAGCACAAAGCAAGTTTGGGAATCTTATAGCAGTGGTGTACAGGCAGCCATCCTCTTTCCTGGGTGCTTTGCAGACCCAGACAAGAAGTAGGACATGAGCAGGCTGTGAGTATAGGAGCAGTAAAGCTGTGCTTCCAAAAAGTGCTGGATCTATTACTCATATGTAAAACTCTTTCGTGCAAGCACAGTAAGTCAGGCATTTAGGAAAACAGAACTACTGTGCTTGTGCATGTTAACTATGCTCTGCATGTAACAGAGTATGACCGCATCATATGTCTGCTATTGTTATATTGCTATTGGCTTAGACATCCCAGAGCTCAGCAAGCTCATTTGAATCCTAGTGCTTAATTCTCTCCCATTCAGCACAGCTAATAGGTAGATCATTCCAACTTCCATTCTTAAAGACAATGTCCAAGCTAGGAGATGCGGCAAAGTGGATATTATAAAGTTTATGATCCTGTCCAGCCATGACTCCTTGGTTCTGTACTGCTGGAAGTGAAGATGAAAAACAGAATTCAAAGGAAGTGCTTTCTACCCACTGCTTTTCCTTCTTCTCATGCCTCTGGGAATTACTTTCCTGATTTGGAAAGAGGCCATTCACTTGCTCCTTGCACTGTTTATAAGACCTTTCACCATAAAGACAGAAAAAAGTGTTGGAGTCCAGCATAATGAACTTTTCAACTCTGAAACACGAAGACGTAGTCTACATTATTTAAGTAACGCATCACAATAGATATGGATCAGTAAAACAAGGCGGTTAGATACGTCCATGCTATGCTGTTTACTTCAGACAAGCTTTAAACTGGTCTTATAGACCAGATGTCTCCTCCATGCATGTGCTTCAAAACTTCCTGATGAAGGCTGTCTCACAAACATTTTCCTTCTCAGCTGACCCTATCAGTGAGCCACTCTAGACATGACATGCTGTCATTTATCTGCATCATGTAGATAACAGTAGCATGTCACTGGTTCTGCTACAATTGCCCATACAGTGTCTTATTTCTTTTCCTGCTTCTTTTATACTTTCTTCTTTGTCATTGACTCTGCAATGCCTGCTGCCTGCTCTGAGAATAGTTCAGCAGACAGGGAAATATGCTATAAGAGAGGAAGCATTATTCTCTCTCTATGACAACCAGACTAGGGTGACTGAATGAGCTTAGGCTATCTGCACATCCTTTTGTCTGAGAAAGAAGACACAGACAATTGCTTTCTGGGAGTATTTGATGGTGTGGCTGTTCTGCCTCAGGCCTTCATGCTTCATGTGTTCATGAGCTCCACCAGGGCCACTGATGGGATCCACATTCCCATCTGCAACCTGTCCACAGGCAGCTATAAATCACAAAGACTACCACTCAGTTGTCCTACACCTTTACTCACTAAGGCATGTTTATGAACATATTTTCAGTTCATCAAAAGGACTTCCAATACCCGTACAGTTCATAATTCCAGTGCTGGCTTCAGAAGGACCACTAGCATCTTCCCTACAGGCAGCAATAGTGTTACCATCATCTGTATACTGCCTGCCTCATGGGAAATGCTATGCACCTACGGCATCACCAGGTCATGAGGCCGTGCATGTCCAGAAATGGAGCAAGTATCCAGTTTAACTGTAATTCTGTCACATGCTGTGTGAAAGGACACTTTGGCTTTCACCATCTGCCTGCAAGATAGCAGGCTGCTTGACAGTCTGGACACAAACATTTCCAATATTTCTCACACTATACATTTGGGCTGTGTTTTTAACAGACTGAAATAGCAAAGACCAGTTTCTTGAATACCCAAAAGCATGGCTCTCTGTTCTCTTGGAATCTTCTCAGAGCATCAAGGATGGCACTTGTTTCTAGGCCCCTGCACCTTCACAGATAAAGCAAAGACCAACCAGGAGTGACTGGAGTAAGATAAGGAAAATGTGATTAACACTGAATGTCTTTTGCAGTGTTTCAAATGTAATGGGAAGATCACAAAGAAATGGATCTCTGTCTCCTTGTGTCACTTAATTTCTAAGCCCACGCCCACCTCCACACAAAAGGAGCAGAGATGTCTTCAGGGCCCCTGAGTCTTAATTGCTTCACCTATTCACTCCTCAATGGCACTGGGTTGATAGACATGAGTATTCTGCCTATTGGTGTGTGGCTGTTAACTTCTGTCTCCAGTGCCATCTGGAAACTGTGCAGATCATTTCACCATCGAAAAATTCCAGTTGGAGCTGCTGGAAGATGGTTGGTGAGGTGGGAGGCGTGAAAGGCTAGCAAGACCTATGTAAGTGATGCCATGACTTGGGGAGAGAAGAAGAGTAAGACTTGAAGGCAGTTAAAGATTCAGGGCTGACTAGGTCAGAGGGTACTTTTCTATGATCCCTCTCACCACGAAACCCTTCTTTATGTCCTCCTCCTCCTCCTCCAGTGAGATAACAGCTTTTGTCCCATCCCCTCCCACTTTTCATCTAGCAAGAGAAATGATTCATCTTCCCTGAGCCTATGCCTTTGGTTGAAACACACCATTCAGAGAATGACTCTCCCCTTTCAGTCTTATGATGGGCTGTTAGTGCATTATATTCAAGGCATTGTTCCCCAGAGGGCCCCAAGCTTTACCTCTTCAGTCTCAGAAATGACCTCTGTCTGCACAGGATGCCATGGCCAAGTCCTCTGTAGCTGTCTCACATGCAGAGGTCCAAAGGTCTCCAGAGAGGCACCAAGGTGGTTGCATGAAAGCATGCCTGTAAAGCTCTAGTTCTGTGCACTGAGGTGCCAACAAATATCCACAGGACTGCTTGTAGAAATTACAGGAACTCTTGAGATCAAAGGCCATAGCTTCCACCTAGTCCACAAATTCCAGATTTAGCTATTCTTCAGATAGCATTATATGCAACTGAAGCATCCTGAACTGTTGCATACCTCATCCTCAGTAATACTGAGTGAAACCTTTTCTTCCCTTTTCCCAGACATCATGTCTGATGAATAACTAGGAGGTCTTTTCAGTCTTCAGGATGTGGATCTGTTTAAATTTTCCCAGGGAAAAAAAAAAAAAAGAAAGTGTGTGTGCATCTACTTTCCTTTAAATTCAGAAGACAGATTCCAACTGCAAAATCACAGAAAGGGGGCCTATTGCAATGCTGGCAGTCTTAGCTAGGAAACTCTGAACTCAGTTCATGGTATTCTAGATTTATCATTGGGGCAGATGGAAGTCTTTTGATTCACGGAAAGAAAAGTCAAACAGTATTAGAACACAAGCTTGAATAGTTAACTTTTTAAATATGTGACAAGGTAAACAGAATAAAAAGCCAAAAGGTTTCTATACAGCTCTTCCTCACCCACTGTGTCTTTGCAGGCAGGTCCCTGTTTTCACACACTGGCTTTCTCAACAGCAGACAAGGCAAAGTTTACTCAGATCTTTAGGGAGTTGTGCCCGGCCCCTGGGAGAGCAGCCTCTCCACCCAATTTCTCAATTTCTGCACCACACTTCAGTCAGCAGCTCCACGTGGTGCCCCTGAGCCAGCCAGGCCCTGTGGTCTTCAGAAGTGTCACTCTCCAAGCCTTTCTTTCACTGCTCCAGAGGAGGAATGACATCCTCTTCCAACAACATGAGCCCAACTGATCACATTTATAAAGCACATAATATATGACACACAACTCACAAAGGCAAAAAAAAAAAAAAAATATACCTCTCCCATATACAGTCATCAGATTGGTACTTGATAATTTCATGCAAGTTCCCAAAAGTGCTGCTTAAATCTCTCAACTAGGCCAGAAGTTTAAAAGAAAGCATTCTGTGCTTGCTAAAAAGATTTCTCGCAAACCAACACAAGTGCACAAGCGTAGATTCACAGTAATCATAGCCATCATTTAAAAAGCTGTGAAAGTCAAGTCATCTCTTTCACCTTATAAAGTAGATAGAAAGCTTGATTTTAATACACACAGTGCTGAGATCCATCAGATAGTGGAGATAATGTGGAGAAAATAGCATTAGTTCCCCATCTGTCTGAGAATATCAGAGAAAACTGGTAATAGACCATGTTACTGAATTCACCTTGATGCTTCTGGTGCATATATGATTATTTTGAAGCTCTGTTCATGTTTATCTGGCTACCTTTCAAGGACAAAAACTCAAGTACCTTATATCCTAAGGTAAAATACTATATAGATATAGCAATGATGCACCTGTAAAAGGTCTGATGTACAGACAGTTTCTTGTATTTCTCAACCCGTTAGGATGATACTTGACATTACTTTTTATTATGAGAAACAGCTCTTTCTGGCTTCTGCTTTCTATTTATTTCAAAGGAAGTGATACTAGAGATAGATCAATAGGGCCTTGGAGAGAAATCTCCTATGCTTTGTGTCTTCTTCCATGCTTCATTTATGTAATATTTATATAATATTTTCTTCAAAGTTTCTTTTTCTCTAAATCCTATGGGCTTCATTCCTAGCCTTTTCCATAGTCGACACACTAAAATAATCTGTTCTTTAAAGATAACAACCAAATGAACTAGTAGCAGTGGCTGTGGAAGAACAAAACTCTCCCTGTTTATGAGCAGTTAATTTCTGAAAGGCTGTCATGACTTGAAGCTTAGAGATATTATGCTGCTCTGAGTCAAACGGTGTGCACATAGCTGCTTAGATGTTTGACACCAGTGGTGCATGTGTTGTTGCTGGTGCAAAATGATTGAAATGTTACACATGGAAATACAGACAGTAGATAGGAGGAGCTTTTTCTTTCTAAAAACAAAATCAATCAGCAAATATCATCAGCAAGGAAGCCTACAGGGTTAAATGATCTGTGAGGGCAGTCTAAGATCATGGTGCAGTATAGAAGAGCCATGACCTATTAATGAGGGCTGGGATAAGATGCAACTAATCCAGAGCCCTAATAAAGTAAAGGGGCAGCACTTCCAGACAGATATTTCAAACTCTTGGCTTTTTTTGATTTAAAAAGTCTGTAACATTTTGTAAGAAAAGAGGATACTATTAATGATAATGTCATGTCTAGATAACCAATCCGTCTGTCAATAAATATTTGAAAAGAAAACATTCAGCCATCTATGAATGACAGTTAATAAGCCAGCTGATGTTATTAACATACAGAACAAAACTTCCCATATAAGAGGACGGATACTGCAAGTTTATTATTTTGCACAGAATCACAGAATGTTAGGGATTGGAAGGGACCTCAAAAGATCATCTAGTCCAATCTCTCTGGTAATATTAGACACATTTTAGAAAATATGGTTTAGATAAGAGATTTGTTCTTGGTTCATGACAAAACAAAATACTGCTTTTGTACTGAAACTGCTGGCAAATATTCTACTTCTGAGATTACTTTTCTGTGACAGGAGCAGCAGGAAGAGGCTGCTGTGCCAGGGCAGGTGGGCTGGCAGCTGAGGGGGGACAGTGAGGCCGGCAGGGAGCACAGAGCGAGTGGGGCAGGGACGGTGGCAGTGGCTGCAGACTGCCATGTCCCAGGGAAAATCCACAGGGATAAGGATGGCACAGGGTCTATTCGGGAGGGCGAGTCGGTGGGTGAGGATCAGCAAGGTGCATGGCTGGGCACAGACGTAGCTGTGGCACAGCTCAGGCAAATGCCAGGGATGTGGACCTGAGCTCACATGCAGCTTCTGCAGAAGGTGGGGTGGCCCCAACCAGGCTTCTCACTGTTATTTCTCACGTGGGTCTGACCCCAGGCTGTGCAGCTGCACCACCCTCAACGTGGCCTTGAACACAAGCAGCCGAATTTCTGGGGCAGGGGGAAAGAAAATGCTTGCAGAACCTTCTGCTGCCCGACAAAAGGCCAGTGTGTTTTCCATTAGGCTATTCAGTGACCCGATGACAATTTTGTCAATTGGCACCAAATCCAAAGAGTGAAATGGTCACATACATTCCAGTCGTTCTCTGCCTTTTGCTTATTGGATTGTTCACCTGTGTTTGCTTGCCTGCAGCCCTTTGCAACACACTGTGTGATATCTATTTTAACAACCCTTCTGACGGAAATCTCCAGTGGGAATTGAGAATTCAGAAACTTCCCATGCTGTGTTTGCTTTTTATAGAGGCTGACGGGTTACCAGAGTTGTGAACCAGACTGCATGAGATTTCTCAATCAGCAGGTCAAAAAAAAAAATCATGTTAAAATCTGGAATTTTTAAACATAAATGTCAAATAGCAATAAAAAAAAGAAATAATTTGCATAATGTGCCCCATCTGGATATGCTGAAAATTGTTTTGAAGTTGCTTTGCTTTTCTTTGTTAGAGAAAGAAAACAAAAATACCTTATCTCTTTTACGAGTCATGTTCCCTATGGGCCCTGTACATCTTCTTCATGTCTTCTCTGTATTAGATTTTTCTTCTTCAATTTATTGGGTCCTCTCTTGTCAAGTGTCAGTTGTTTATGCATACCTGATTTCAAATCAGGTCTTGAAATAATCTTCCCAGGAGTCAGAGCTCCCAGGGTCCTCCAACATTTATGCAACCTGCTGGACAGACTACTGTCAATCTAAGATTTGAAGTAAGTCTGAATGACAATGAAAGAAGAATTCGCCATGCTTTTGACATCTAAGAATTTCATTCTAAATTAGGAAGAAACTAAATTCCAAAATGTCAAGTTCAAGAACAAAACTGAACTCTCACTTCTTAATATGATTCCTTTGTTACAGAAGCGACCTCAAAGTCTGTAATTCCCATTGTTAATTATGTTATTTCTCTTGTCTCTCTTTTATGATTTAAGATACTGATTTCACTATATCATTTAAATATTTCCATTAATATTGTATATCCAACATCTGCAGCAAAAGACCAAAGAGGAAACTGTCATATCCAAGATGCAGTGTGCCTGCGTCACTCCTCTCTGATACTGCAGGAAACCAAGATCAAGGTCATGACATGGTGGCTTTCTGCATTTGAACAGACAAATCGGCAAATACTACTGTGGCCTTGAAATGCGCACTTTTCTTTTCTCTGCTTTGAATTCAAATTCTGTTTCAAATAAACTGTGAGAAATAAATTGGTTCGGGCAAGATATTAAGATATTAAATTCTCTCCTCTTTAAATTACTTTGTCACTCATTTCAAACTTAAGCTCAAAGCATTATGTTTCTGTCATACTTCCCTTGTTTCTCAGAAGGAAAGAATGTACAGAAGGAGACAGGAATGGGAGACAAGCTTTCACCACGCGCAGTGTCACTTTTGCACAGTCGGGAGATTCTATGCAAAACACAAGGTTTCTAAACTTCTAAATCTTTTTAACAGTTTACCAGTTCGGTGTGTTATCCAGTCAGCAGTAGTTACATTTCTATAGAAGGATGATATGCATATACTGGTATTGAAAATTGAGGCTATTGCATTTTTTTTTCTACTTCATTCTACTTCCACTTCTGCCACTTCTTCCACTATTGCAAATTAATTTAAAATTCATAAAAACAGTATGGCATAACAAGCTGCACAGGTAGAGGCTTTATACATTTTTATCTTTTAACAGCTAGCTTGAAAATCTTCACTTATGTCACTGAGAGGCAATTGTGAAAGAGAAATTGCAGCTCTTTACTTCTTAGCAGCTTAACAGAATTCAGAAAAATAAGATGCCAGTGGTGTTTCTTAGTTTGTTATGAAAACAAGACTAATATGATTATTCTTTCTGTGCCTGTGTTGCTATTTGAATGCATGTGGTGCGCTTCTGTGTACATCATTCTGTCAATTCCATTCCAATAACATTTTGTTTGATTGTCCAATCTCAAGCAACTTGACAGTCAGAAGCAAATCTAAAATATGTTAACAGCCCAAGAGTTTCATATAAAATGTGACCAGGTAGAGGAAACAGACTTTTTTAAGCCTCCTCTGGGGAGAGAAAAATATGGTGCAGTGTCAACCATCATAAAATATCAGATAACCTACTAGGAGATATAAATTAGGAATAATATAACCTAGGCAATATGTTTCATTTGCAGCTTGATACCCAAAGATCCATTCCTCAGTCTAATTTCTTCCCCTTCTATGAAATTTTAGGTCCAAATATGACATTTTTGTGCAATCAGGATATTAATAATATCCCTTTCTCATTCTTTCTTTTGCCTTCCCTCACTTGTGGATTCTCTGATGTCTAGTAAAAATAGAACTCGTGCTACAGTCTGGGCATACTCTGGTTTAAAAGGCAAGCAGACATAAGAAAAAGATTCATTGTAAACTAAGTTTTAATAGTGTGTTTGCTCACAAAATTGCTTCATGTTGTACTAATCGTTAAAAGAATGTTGATAAGAGAATATGATAACTCTGACCCAAAGAAAATAATATAAATAACTGCTGTTCTGAAAGATGTTTAATGAATATTATCAATAATTCTTTCTCATTCTTGTTTTTCAGATGAAGCAGATTGGTCACGATGGCTACAACCCCAGCTCTGTAGCTGAATGGCTGGATTCCATTGAATTGGGTGACTATACCAAATCCTTTCTAATTAATGGCTATACATCGATGGACCTTGTGAAAAAAATCTGGGAGATTGAATTAATTAATGTAAGTTGATCAATTTATAGCAGTAGTTCCTCCTAAATACATTATAGTCCTTGCCCTTACATATCAAAGTGAAAGCACAGAAGTAAATTTCACTACAAATAATGTCATCAAGTACTATTAACGATTACACCTTTCATGCCTATACCTGGATTGACTGTACCCTTTGCTTCCATGTGCTTTGCCATTGTCTTTAGCATGGTATTCAATCAGCATGATTGTGTCACTGCTGCAGGATGCTGAATGACATTTAGAAATATATTTTGGTAGTTTATAGCTATGAAGCTGTGCTTTTAAAGTGCCTAACAGTACTTCTTGTAATTATACTTACAGTTTACTTTTTCCACATGCTCTGACTAAATTAAACACAAAATAAGGAAACCTTAAATACAGTTAATAGGTTATGCTAAAGGAACAAAATCTTTTATTTCATTATCAGTTTTACATGAGTTAGTTAAATTAGATGCCACATATGGGCAACCATAAACTTCAATGTGGAGTGCACTGCAGAGTAATTTGGAATGAGATTCATTTTGTATTGATACAGTGAAGACATTGACGGTACAGCTTTGCAGATGGAATTTTCATGTAAGTTATGTTTCTGAAACTGAGTTGTTTCCTTTTATAAAAGATAGATCATTATAGCTTTAGATCTGCTGTGGCTTTTGAAAACAACAGTTTATCTGAACTTTAGGGCAATCCCTACATGATGAAAAGCCCAATGTCATACTTTACTGTCTCTTCACAGACAAAAGGCACAGCCTCTTCCTTCCAATATAGGAGATACTGCATGTCTGCCTCTCATTAGTGTCTAACTCCCAGAACAGTCAAAGGCCCACCAGTAACCATAGGTATTTCATATTAACTGAAAGACAAAACCATCGCATGTTAGAATTTATTTTCTTGCTGTCACATTACAGTTAATGTTAACTAGCACAGAAATGTAGAGTGAGGACCAAACTCTGCCCTACATGTTATGTCTGTTGCTTTCAATGTATGTTGTAGGTGTATAATTGAAATCAGGATGTGATTGATGCTATTACGGGTGTCTGCTGCTAAGCTATTTAAAACTGTGATTCTTTTTTCTATATGTGGCCAGAATTTTAATAAGAACTGCTGACCCTTTGCTCCAGAAGCTAGTATAGATTAACAACCAGCACTGAGTTGAAAAAAAGTGGAAATCTCTGCTCACATTGTCTTCTGTAACTTAATTTTGCATCCCAAACATTTTGCCATAATCAATTTGGAACAAATTACCCTTTAGCTCCCCCAAGTGGATCATTAAAACTTCATTAAAGGCTTGTGGTTTGATTCCAAGCTTGCTTAAATTGATGAAAAGGGTTAATACATTTCTGTAAAATTACTATCAACCAGACCAGTATATACCCCTCTAACTTTACAGCTTAACATCATGTTCTCATTTAAACCCTGTACTTCTTGGGAAAACACTCCCTTTTGCCATGAGTTGCAAGAAGCAGCTGATAAAATGTTGTTTAAATGTTTGTATAGATGTAGATACCTATGGAGAGAAATATTTTTCCCACGTGATATATTATTGTATTATGGTGTTCGAGAGCATAGTAAACAAAACAGTTCTGCATTCGCAGAATTTCCATTTTAGTATATATTTAATTCCCACCAATCAGTAGTAGCTATCTGTAATGAAACAATGTTTACTGAGAACGTTTGTAGCTTATAAAACTATTTACTGTTATTTTTCTGTTTCAATTGAGGGTAATATTTCAGAAATGGACAAGAAATCGGTTTGAAGCATTGTAGTCTGGCGGAATAAGATACTTATCTCTGACCAGCAGGCCTGCTGTCTGAAATTAATTTCAAAGGTCTCACTTCACATTCAGATGATGACAAACAAGAGCTTATTACAGAAAATTCTTAATAAAGGAGTGCATGAAGGTCAAAGCCAGTGACTCTGGAATATGACTCCTGACTTGAGTAGGTCAGAATCCACCCACTTGAAAAATAAGAGAAAAAACAGACTTAACATCCTGTAAAGAATTCAGAGTGCCCTTGTTTTAGTGGTTCTTGGTGCTTAAGTTGTAGATGGAGCAAGAAGTTTCATTTACACTTATGCCAAATACACCAAAAAAAAGGTATCAAGGTCTGCAGATAGCTTTCTCATTTTAGCCATCAGTTTAAACAGTTGCAGCCACTGAATCTGACATAAAAGCCTTTCCTGTTTTGGTGCAAGGAATCAGTCTAAACAGTTGCAGCCACTGAATCTGATATAAAAGCCTTTCCTGCTTTGGTGCAAGGAATCCCTTATTTCATACTTGGTGCTTCTTTCCATTAAGCCATTGGAAAATCATCCATGGCTTCTGGAAGGGTAGAAATAGATTCGAAGGTAGAGATCATATTCTCTCTTAAGTAAACTAGCACAGCTGAAAGGACGGGGAGAGAAGATTTAATTTTTCACAAGCCTCTCTTTGCATCTTAAAAAATGAAAAGTCTTTAATGTCTTCTTTCTAGACTTTTTGTGGTCAGCAACTCAAATGCCTGTGGATGAAGTTCATGAAGTTTTAGGAGTTTTTTCCAAAATCTAAACTAGTAATAAGGTCATCCTTTATCATCATGCATCTCAGTATACTGTTGTGAGTTTTACTTACCACATGCCTCTGAACTTCCATGTGTGATGCTGACCATCACACAAATCCATTCAATTAACTTATTAAAGCAAACAGCTCATCTTTTGAAAGACAGAAAGAAGAAAGCATATTCTGAAAGTCTCCCTGCAGCTGAATGAAGCTAGCCTCCCTAAATTCCCTTTATAAACTATAAAAGATGGTGAAAGAATCCAGAGGATGATTCAGGGTGGTTAAATTACGGTTAATTATCTGGATTGCTTGTTAGGAGAGTTTGTCTCTCCTTACTGACTTAGGGAGATGCTAAGATTAGCTTTAGTACGACTGTTGATCTGCTCGAGGGTAGAAAGGCTCTTCAGAGGGCTCTAGACTGGCTTGATCACTGGGCTGAGGCCAATTGTATGAGGTTCAACAAGGCCAAGTGCCAGGTCCTGCACTTGGGTCACAACAACCCCAGGCAGCGCTACAGGCTCGGGGAAGAGTGGCTGGAAACTGCCTGGCAGAAAAGAACCTGGGGGTGTTGATTGACAGCCAGCTGAATATGAGCCAGCAGTGTGCCCAGGTGGCCAAAAAGGCCAACAGCATCCTGGCTTGTATCAGAAATAGTGTGGCCAGCAGGACTAGGGAAGTGATCGTCCACCTGCACTCAGCACTGGTGAGGCCCCACCTCAAATCCGGTGTTCAGTTTTGGGCCGCTCACTACGAGAAAAACGTGGAGGTACTGGAGTGCGTCCAAAGTATGGCAATGGAGCTGGTGAGGGGTCTGGAGCACAAGTCCTATGAGGAGCTGCTGAGGAATCTGGAGCTGTTTAGCCTGGAGAAAAAGGAGGCTGAAGGGAGACCTTATCGCGCTCTACAACTACCTGGAAGGAGATTGTAGCATGGAGGGCGTTAGTCTCTTCTCTCAAATAACAAGCGATAAGACAAGAGGAAATGGCCTCAAGTTGCACCAGGGAAGGTTCAGATTGGATATTATGAAAAATTTCTTCATGGGAAGGGTTGCCAGGCATTGGAACAAGGTGCCCAGGGAAGTGGTTAAGTCACCGTCCCTGGAGGTATTTAAAAGATGTGTAGATGAGGATCTTAGGGACATGGTCTAGTGGGACTAGGCTGTGTTATGTTTACAATTGGACTTCATGATCTTAAATGTCTTTTCCAACCAAAATGACTCTATGATTTTGTGATTTTATTATTAAAGTTAACTCTTCTGAGTTACCTCCTACTCCCGTAGGACACTGGAATAGTCAGAGCTTTGAATCTTCTTAATCTTCCTAAAAAAGGACAGTTCTTACTCCATTTCCAACACTGTTTTACCATCCTTGAAGTTACAATCTAGGCAAGCACATTTACAAAAAAAAAAAAAAATTCCAAGCAGAATGCCAAGCATATGAGAGAGGGAGATCTGAGACACTGGTGGTAAAGGCCATCTTCCCTCAGCTTCTCTGGTCCTCCAACTACTTCATTGGCATTAAGAAACAAATTTAATATGCAGCTTCCTGCACTTTATTGAAAATTATTCCAGCAAAGTCTGCTCTAACTTATGTGCTAATTTATTTCAGACTTTAAAGTCTGAATATATATATATATAAATATACTGTATGTGTTTCCTCAAGCACAATCAAGCAGCAATTACTTAAAGCATTTCAATCAGAACAGTCACTTTAAAAGTTATTCATTTGTGTTTCTTACGAGCTCCCACCAGCATTCTCAGTCCTTTTTCAACAAGCCAGATTTGGAAATTTAGATTCTGTTTCACTAATTCATTTGTCATTTAGAACAAGGATTTTCCCAGATCCATTTGCTGCATTATTTTCTCAGGTATGTGCTTCCTGGGAAGCAAAGTTCTACTTTCCTTATCCTGGGATTGTAAATTTTTTGAATGCCTTCTCCCAGCATTGGCTTTCCCAACACTTCTGGGTTTGTCTCCCAGGTTTCTTGGCTGATTAGAGAGGTCAGATTCTGTACTCAGATTCAGATATTATTTGATGCTGTAGCTATGTGAACTTTTCTGAAATATATATAATCTGTTGGAAAAAAAAAAAAAGTCCACTGTATTCTAAAATCCCCTAACCCCATCTAAAGTATGCACCTGTGCTTTAAAGTACGAATGCTCTTCTACATGACTAATCATATTATTCTTGCCTGTTATTCTGGATTACTTACATAACCCTCCCCCTCGGGGAGTCACTCTCTTCAGGGAACTTTTACCAAAGAGACTCTTCAGGCAAGATATAAACAGCTTAAAAGCACAAAGCAAGATATTTATCGTCTAACACACACAATACACTGTAAGACTAATGAACTAGGCATTAAATCAACCCCCACCAAATGAGTCACTAAGTCTACTGGGCAAGTAGTCATCACTCAGGTAGGGGAGGGCTGGCCTCTCTTGCTCCTTGGAACAGGCTGATCTGTGATGTTGCTGAGTTGATGTCTGCTGATCTCCCCTTTTTTTCCTGGGGATTTTATACCTTTTTATGTGAATGTTGTTATCCTTGAATCCTTGAGGTACCAGTTTCCCCTGTCTCAATGATCTTACTTACGTGTGCAACTTTACCTTTCTTATGTTGTATGCCCCCAGCCTGTGTGCTCCCTCACAGCTCCTTCTCACGCCCCAGCAATTTTCTCAGAAGAAAACTGAGAATGGTATCACAGCTGCGCTGTACTGAAAGTAGGCCTTGAATCACAGATAGCTGAACTCCTGGGAGGAGGGTTACATGCAAGTGGCCTGGTTTATAATTTCTTCTCAATTAGTTCATCCTGCACTGCGAGCTGCTTCTATTTGTGTACATCCATCTTTCACATGGGTGATTCAGTCTTCGTCTCCTGTAAAATTAATGTTTACCAATGGTTTCTTAAACTCAATTACTGTCCAGATTTTGAACTTTTGGGGAAGTGTTCTTGATGCTGTCTCTCACGAATTGCATTCCTGGTTTATATTAGGGTATAATGATTGCTGTTCAGGATCAGATCAAAGATACTAGAGAGAGAAAATAGCTGCCAATGGACTGCCTTCCATTAGTTTATAAATAAATACTTTGGACCCTCCACAACATCAAGTTCCACAATTTAATTTAATTATATACTGTGTGAAAAGGTGATTCTTTAATTATATTAAAGGCTGCTACATGATCATTTCACCGCACCCCGCTAGGTTTTGTACTATAGTAATGAAAGAGCATGAAAATGACCATACTGAAACAGATTACAGGGTTTACCTAACACACTGTGCTGCCTATAAAAATGGCCTTGAACAGATGACCAGGGAAGGCTACGTGAATAGGACAAGCATATTGTGAACTATCTGCATAGCATATTATGAACTATCTGCATAGTATTCTTCTAGTCATTAATAATTTGGACTTCTGGAATTGGGGAAGTTCTTCCCAACTGGTCCTTGTCTTTCTTACCTTGAATGACTTATTATCATCATCAAGTTTTGTGATCTTACTGCTAGTCCTCTTTCCTGTAGAAGTTATAAATATATTGAACAGCAGAAGTCTAGTCACAGATCTCTCCAGAAATTCAATAAGAACCTCCTTCCACTATGAAAACTGGATTCTCCTCTACAGTTTCCTGGTTTAACCTCTTCTTATGTCTTAATTCCATAACTTGGATTTTTTTTTCTAAAAAGCCCTTTAAAAGTGGCTTCATAAAAAGACTTTAGAAATCCAGACAAGCAAACGGATCAAGTAGATCATAAACCACATCAACATACTTTTTGACTGTTTCAAAGAACTCCAAAAGGGTTTTGAGATATGAGGTGCCTTTACATGTAGTCACTTCAACTCATCCTTGTTGTAGTTATCTGTGTGTCCACTACTAGTATGAATTATTGAATAATTTACCTGAGACAGGCTTAGAGGCTGCTATTTCCATGAATCTTCCATGAATTAAAAAATTGTAATCGATTTTGTTTCACTCCAGTCCTCAGAAAAAAAAAAAAAAAAAAGGTTTTAAGGGAAAAGTTACACATCATTGCTAGCAATTGAGCAAGTTCATCCTTGAGTTCCTTTTCTATTTATCTTTTCTGTGCTATGGTTCATTTTGCACACTTCTATCATTTCTCCTTTCCATTATCTCATTTTCAAACTGAAGAGTCTTAGTCCATTTAGCCATTCCATACTTCCAGAAACCCTTGCTCTGTATGTTTCTAGTCCTCTGTACAGCTCCAATATACAGAGTGCCAGCTATACTTGTCTAATTTTGAAGTCAGAACTGCTTTATACATATTAAGCTTGAGCCTATAGCTCTACGTAATAGCAACCACTGTACTGAACTTAGTTCTCAAAGCTCTCATGAGGCCTTAGCCAACTAATGCACCTACAATCTCAGTACAACTTATAGCCTGTGCTTAAAGAGCTTAAAAATGGACCACATAGTGTATTCAAATTCCTTGACCAGGTTAGTATCTCACTTAGCAGCCTCCCCATCTACTTCAGCAAAGCAGATAGCAGCTCCACAGCTTGACTGGGTAATACACACCAAATGGATGGATTTTATACAGTCCTCACTTGACAGCTTAATTTCCCATGCTCTGTAGCATGAAAATATACCTTTTTCTTAGGAAGGCTGTCCTTCAGATTCTGCTTGAAAAATTACTCCGGAACTCTTCTTCTCATGTTATTACTTAATTTCCCAAGTGTGCAACTCTGCAGAGGCAGTTTTTGAAGAGGAATGAAACATTACATCTCAATAGCATATTCTCAGACATTGCAACTGTGGATCTACAATTTCTGTTCCTTTTCTTCTCTACCTCAGATCCCTGTGCTAGATTTCAGATCGCTGAAAAGAATTAAGAGTGCTTGGAGCCACAGTGTTTTCTGATCTCCCAGAGACACTGCTGACTGAAAAAGATGCCCATAGCTCTTCCCCTAGTTGCTTTCTAAATGGCTCCAACAATTTTGATAATCAGAAGAGCTTTCAAGACTGAAAGTCTGCATTAGCAATTAGCTGTGGGATCCCAACTTGTTAGGTATTTTGTTATTAAAAATAACTTTTATACTTGCTGAGTTTATCTCTGTATGACTTTTTCTTCGTTCACTCTTTCCAAATATTCAGGAGCATATTACTAGTGTATTTGATTAAGAAAGTACTTGAAGTTGAATTATGTGAACCAATACTTTTAAAATAGCTACATATATAAACATGTGTACATGCACATAGGTGTATATGTATGTATTTATATAAAAATGTATATAATTGAAAGTAAAGAATTCTCCAGCAAGCTAAATGATGGGCTACCTCACTTCAAAAACAAATGCCACTTCTCTAGAGACAACCATGTTGAGGTACTGATGCAAAACCATAAGTGTTGTGTTTCAAAGTTTATCTGTAGCATAGAATGTTTCAGAATCATTCTGACACCCTGCAAAAACAAATGTGCATGTTGTACTGAGGAACAGATATTTCTAGGCTTTAGAAGTTTTATGGAAATCTTTAAAGTTTTCTGCCAGCCAGGCTGAACTTTAGATCTTCTTGCTCATTAGTAAAATAGTAGTCTATATATAAGATACATTAAGACATTTAAGAAAATATTTTCTGCTACCTTTGTGGTGTTTTTTATGTTAAGTAACTGCAATTTTGAAATTCTTAATGCACAATCTTGATTGGTCCGAGGAAATATGAAGAAAACTTTCAATATCTATTCAAATTCTCTGCCTTATCTATTTGCAAAACTATCCTAATTAACATAAATAATAGGACCAAGTATTAAACAGGTTTTTGATAACAGGATAGTTGCTTATATGTTTCAAATCAAATACTGCAAAGATGACTCTGAAACTGAGTAGCTTTCATCATGATGTGTTATTTCCCCATGAAGTAAGATATGTATATGGATTTGCTTAATTTCTCGTACGTTAGTAGAACAATGCTGCAAATGAGACTACATTAATATGTGTTAGCTGCTACAGTTGTAAATACAAAAGATAACTCTATAAATTACTCTGTTTCCCTTTGAAATGGGGTCAGTAGGTTCATTGTATGTGCAAAAAAAAAGTTGTGAGATCCTATATATACAGCAAATCTTTTTCCATATTCAGTAGGTGTTTAGATTTTGGTCATCCAGGGCACCCTCAGAGGGTTTTAATAATGCACATCTCTGTTTCTTTTGCACAAAGGAAATACTTACCAATTGCAATCATATAGTAAATTTGCTCCATTGGATCTTGCATTTGAAATGGTTCTTTCTGCTGTCAGATTCTTTCTTCTTTGAATGCTGGTAGCATCCCCATCAGTCACTCAGTACCTAAATGATTGTGGATGTTACTGATCATTTAGAAACTGTTGTTATGTTGAGTATTGCAGTGGATGTTTCTAGAAATCTCACTGGAAGCTCTTTAGCCTCAACAAATCCGTTTCCAGTATTGTAACTTCATAACATGTTTAACTCTCAGGTACAGTTTCTGCATGTAATATTTTGCATAGGTAGTGATCTTGTAGCCTTTGAGTGATTTGATGTGCAAACTTCCATCAGTTCCTCGTGGTAATGCAAAATACTTTTTAAATACATCATCCTCTTTCCTCTATACTGTTACTTGCAAAAGATGAGGAGATGACATAAATCATGGCAATTTCTGCAAACCATTTACTATTTACCTCTTCCTACTCCCACCTTGGATCGTGGCAGTGCTCAGACTCAGAAGTGGGAGGAAAAACACTCCTTTTAGTTCAAATACAGTGCTTTATTCAGTTTACAATACAACATGGTAAAGAAAGAAAGAGAAAGCATTTGCACCCTAGACATTTTCACAGCATTTATTTTTTGGTAGTATAATGATTCTATTGTAATCCATCTGGTGCCATTTTGCACTAGAGATTATTTAAATAGAAGAGATTATGTAAGTACTTTGAAATACTTTCCCTAATTCTATATTTTTATTTCCTTATATTATGGCAATAATAAAAAAAATATTGTTTTCGGATTAAAAAGTGATAGTAAAGTAACCATGTTTGATCAGTAAATCTAGCCATTGAATTTTGCAGATTTCTTTTAATGTTTCCCTTTTCCTGCACTTATCTTTAAATGTAAAGATTTTAGTCATATCAAAAATGATATAAGGTTTTAACAATCACTTTTACATCTTTGCTCTTATATTAGAATTCTTAAAACTAGAGCTTTTTTCCCTCTCTCTTTTTATCTTTTTTCTTTCTCTCTGCCCCACGCTCTCTTCAAAACAAATTATAATCAGGTAGTGATTGGCAGCAATTTTTAGCACTGATAATCAAAGCTGAGCAATTTTAGCACCTATTGTGTTCCACTTGCAAGATCATTTTCTTGTCCTGTAACACACTAGGTAGCACAAATGATTGATTTATAATGCTAGATCATTTTTTTATTAAAGCAACCTACTCTGCCTAGTGCCAAACAGGGCACCGTCTCTGAAGTATTGTAACAAAATCTCCCTCCACTCAGGCAGCAAATAAATTACCTTATCATCTGATTTTCTGTCTAAAACCTTGGTGTTCTATAAGAAGGTTCATATTTCAAGCCTCAGAATGTGACCTCCTTTCCAGGCAGTACAGCAGAACCAGCCCAACCCAAGTTTTCTTAATCTCTTTAACAATGCTAGAAAATAACCCCTCTTCCCAGCCCACAAGTTCTCTACAAAAACAGATAAAATAAAGAGTAACTAAATATTATGTTGTCCTAGGCAACAACTTGTTCTGCCTTCAGTAGCTTAGAAGAGCCCTGGATAAAGAGTTTTATAGTTTACCAGCTTAACTGTTTCAGTGTTGGTGAGCCTGCAAGAAAATTGGATTTCTATTTTTAAAAATGTCCTTTTTCAGATCCTTTAATCTGATATTAATTTAGAAATTTTAGACACATCCTATTTTGAATATGGCCTCCTAAACATGCAGTCTTAGGATAGCATCCTTCACTACAATAATGATTGTAGATTCTAGTAAAGGTGGTTCCTCTAAAATAATTTCATTATGAGTATTTCAGTTTTCTTTTCGAGGCAATATTTGTGCTAGTTTTCCTGGAATAAATTGATTGTTTTGGATGTCTGCATTTGCTGTCCCCAAACCCTACCTCTTATAGTTCTAGCTTACAGCATTTTAAAACAGATTGTGTTGACTGAAGGTCAATGTAAAATACTTGACATTCATGGTAGATAAAAGCAAATGAACATAGTGATGTTTATGTTGTAAAGCAATACTTCTGCCTTTACTTTGAAGAAAATTTGTAGTGATAAAAGTCATAAAGAAGTATCCCCTGTTTGCAAAGAAATAGAGCTGCAGAATTTGTTACATAATGTTTTCAAGAACTGCAGTACTGTTTTGATGCTTTTAAAAGAATACTGTGTTTTTCACCTAACTCTCCTGCTCAGCAGTGTGCAAAGGAGAAATCATGCCTCTTTAAAATATTTTAAATTTTTTTTCCTGCTTCTTTGTTGCTTTATAGGATATTGTGAGGAGTAGATATTTCCAATAAACATTCCCAAGATCTTGACTAGCATCATTTCTGTTCATGACTGGTTTCAACAGTGAAAGAGGACTGAATGGCAGGCATTTTAGCTATAAGAATATTGAAGATCAGGAACATTTTAGAGACATTTTCCCTGTACAGCAGATTTTGTTAACATTCTCAGGTGTCAGAGCAAATGCAGTGCTGTGCCATATAGACCTATCAGAGTGATTAATGTGCCAGAAATAGGACAGCAGTGTTATCCTGGGTCTTCTGCCTGATTCTCCCTTCTCCCATTGTTCAGAGTTAGCCTGGATATCCCTGCAGTCCGCTGCATTTGTATCATACAGACATAGACCCAGATTTAAAAAAAAAAAAAAAGGTGAAAAGTATTATACCAAGATTATTAATAGAAGTAAGGTCAGAATTTTTCAACACAATAGAGATGAGAAGCGAAGTATTCACTTAGCTATAAAAGGTTCTGTTGCAGCCTACAGCCAACAGGGCTTGGAGTCCTTAAAGACATCTCCAAGGATTTTGTCCTTCATTGTTTTAACTTTCAAAGGAATAAGGTCTCAGTCACTTTCTGTAAAGGGCAATTGAAAATTCTGATAGCCAGTGGTGCTGAGAAACCTTTCATATTCAGTCTGTATCGTTTCAAAATTACATACCATTATCTCCAGTTATCAGTTTTCTACAGATGTAAATAACACATGGCAGCCCCAATCTTCACACCTTTGAAATAGTTATTGGTTGGTATTTGTGATCCCTGTCATAATCATTGAGTCATTGCAAGGTTATGTACATTTAACTCCTGACTTTTCTTCCTACCTCTGTTTGTACTTTTTCTTATTTATTGCTTATTTTTAAAGAATGTTCTTCCTATCATGGAGAGATCTTAAAAATGCAGTATCCATCATCCAAAAGTAGTATGTTGTACGGTTTTGAATCCAATGCAGTAATTTGAAAAAGAATTTGAGAAAATGCAGTTAAACATGTTTCTGTGTGCAATGATATTCAAAATGGTATTCAGATAATGAATTACAATATAGCTCTTGCAAATCTCTTATGCTGTTCATAGAAAATGAGAGATCTTTCTAGTTTTATGAGGTTCAAAACAGAGAGTCGGTTTCAAAACCTCTTACAATGTTTTATCTGTGTTTTTTCATCGGTTAATTAAGCACCTGATTCAGATGCAGTCATGACAGAAGCTACCGGAAAAAATATAGTTAGACCTTACTTATACTTTTGTTCAGGTATTGAAAGCTGGATCAGAACCTATCTGAGCCTGTCAGGTTACATGAACACACTCATCAGGAAAGGACACACATCAGTTTACCAAATATCATTTTTTATCATTCTGGAGGAGTCAGCCCAAGCTCCTGGCCATCCTGGTTTTCTCAGGATGTAGACTCCATGCTGCCACTTAAAGCAACAAATTCAATAATAATAATATTGGGTAGTTGCAGATGAGCTGCTACTGGCAGTCTCTATCATCAAAAGGTTTTCTCATCATCCCCTCTTCCACATATGTGATGTCCTTGAAGATGGAAAACAGTCATAATATCTTCCTTTAAAATACTTACCCTCCAGTAAACCACAAAGAAATGCGTATGCACTCATGTGCACTCATAAAGCAAAAGAACAAGAATTATGCAGAGGTTAGTATTTTAAATGTTTCTGTTCCCACATGCAACACAGTTCTGCTGTGTTTTCAGTGAATGCAACCAAATACAAGGTAGTTTGTGCTTCCTGTCTTATGAGTTAAATTTATGTAAGATTTATATAAGCAACAGATAAGTATCAAAGCCATAGCTGAGGAGGATGGATGACAAAACACTGGGCTAGTTCATAAATTTACATTATTAAAGAGTAGTGATACATCTATGCTGCTTCTTTTGTTGAAGCTGAGCAACAATTTGCAAGCAGAAATAATTCTTCTTACCTGCTTTTAATAGCAAAATCTACAGTAGCACTAGTACATGACATCCACCAAAAACGTTCATTATCTTGGGTTATCTGCTCTGATCTGTGCACATTTTTTTTGTTAATTTGTGGCTCCCTGGGAAGCAGAAGCATAACATATGACTTAATGTGAGAAAAAAAAAAATGACAGAAGTTTAATATGCCTCTAAGCATATGGAGTGGTTGGCTTTGGAAATTCACTGGAACTAAAGCGTGGGAAAGAGGAAACTGAGAAGTGAGGAGAGTTAGTAGTAAATGAGGGAGTTATATGCAAGAATGAGATGTCAAGAGTGGGAAACAACTGCCATTAAATGCTAATGGGCTTAGCAAAAAAAGACTAGAAATACATAATGAAGTAACATAGCATATATAAGTAACATATAAACCAGAAAAAGATTACATTAAAGTCCTTACTTTATGTCTGCCTAAAATGTAAACAAATTACTACACAGCTATATAGAGAGTTTCAAATATTCAACATTATCTTCCACTTAGGTTTTCTCTGTTTTCCTTTAGTCTTCAAATTAGCTTGCTGGCTCTTTGTGGAAGGAAACCATCTTCAAGGATTGCTAGAGTGCTCCTAGAAAACTCTAATATATTATCTAAAATTATAGTTTCTTTCAGTATTTTTACTATTGTTATTAATAAACGATTACAGGATATCAAAATGATTATTTACAAAAAATGTGAAAGATGAACACATATATTATAGAGGAAATAAAACCATGGATAGTGTTTCAGGTAAGAAGATTTGTGTCTAGAATACCTTGATGTGAGAAAGAGTTTAAAAACGATTCTTTGAAGATGTTTTATTTAAGCTAAGGTTCTGGGCAACCTGGGGATATTTTCCTGGGGATTTTGGTATAATGTACTTCAGCTTTTCACCATAAGATTTCAAATGGTCTCTGGAATTCAGATAAGGAAGACAAGCAAACTGGCTGCTATCTTCTCTGCATTTCCCCAGGGATTTAACACAGATTATTCCAATGTGTCAAGGATAAAACTTGCTCACTGTTTTGCAGGAGGTGCTGTTAAGCAAAATGGCTGAGATTTTGTGTTTATTGCTGGCAATTTGCTATATTTCCATAAGAAATGGCATTTTAGCATTCCATTTGTTTTTCTTCTCATAAGTATTTTTTCTGTGTAGAATATGCAATGAGCTGCTGTACTTTGCTTCTGAGAATCAAAGAAGATATTGCTTATAATTCAAGACAGACCCATTAATAGGGCAGCGAAGAATTTTATTCAATCCTGAAACTCACTTATGTGGTTTGACTGTGCATGTAGCAATTATCAAGACAGTAAATGTACTCAGAGGGTCTGAAATATAAATCTTCTGATGGGAAAATGTCAAGGTAAGTTTAAATGAATAAGAGAGCCAGAAATGTGTTTACTTATACTGCAGAAATCTGTCATCAGAATCACAACAGACATAATTCTGAATATCTCAAATCTTCTACTCAGATTCAGTCTTTGTCATGTCCCGACATGTTGAAGGTGGCAAAATTATTTAAAAATAATAATAATAATTTTTAAAAAAACCTAATACCTTCCTCAGTTATCTGTTAATGTGATAGTAGGATGATGTCTTAAAGGTGATATCTCTCTATAACAAATCATTTTACCGAATTGTAAAAGAGATGAGTATTATTGATAATACCCACGGTCAATTTTACATGCAACTAGTAAAATAATAATAATAATTTGACATGCTTTATCTATTTCAGAAGCTAGCTGACCCTTGGCTTTGACAAATACCATGTGGAATCAATTCTTTTTGTTCAGTTTGTTTTCTCCTTCATCCTTTTTGTCTCAAGGGCAGTTCCATGAAAATATTTCAGAGCTCTGTTTGCTCTCACTGTGAGTTTCCCCTCTGAGTTCCTGCTCCTGTTTAGCTGACGTGCTACAAGTAAGTTGTGATGGTGCATAAAGAACACTGGTCAGTACAATGTAAGTTCTGGGACATATGTGGAGGTTTTCAATCTTCAGTGTTTTCACCAAAGAAGTCTTGAAAGCTGCTGAAAACTGGGCTTGGCAGTACATACGTCCTTGTGTGCGTGTGTGTGTGTGTACGCATGCGCATATGAGTGTGCAAAGTTTGGGAGGTCTTCTGTGTCTCCTCATGAAATTTATTGATATTTTAGTAACCTAGCATGTTTATTCAGTGCATTATTTGCCATGAGCCTGTTGAGAACTTTTAAATGTATGACCTGAGGTGACTGTTGCAGAAAGGTACCTCGAGGTGTATAGGTGATAAGTAACATAAAAACATAGTAATGTAAAAAAAAGAAGCATTACACGGTCATCAAATAGGGTAATGTAATTTAATATATACTGATCCAATCTGCTTCTTGTGTTATGTTTAACTTGCTGATGTCCTCCCTCCTCTGGCTTATATTTTTTAAGACTTTTTCTTTGCCAGCCTTCATATGGTGTTACAGCAAGAGCAATAAAAAGAAGACCAATGACATCTCACCATGTTTTGACCCAGTCAGTCTCTCCTCATGGATAAGCAGAAAGAACCTCAGTTACATTGTTCAGCATTTTAGAGTGCACCATCTAACCAGCCATTCCCAAAAGACTTCAAGTTTCCAAAAAGGGTTTTAAGGCACATCGTTGCTAAGTTATGCCAAAAAAAAGGGTAATGTTGGGCACAATTCATAACTGTGTCCTCATCTGCACATTATATTAATTAGTCTTTTTACATATTCCAGTCATTAAGTGGGTGGAAGTGTAGCAAGACATTGCATTATTGGAAAAGCCTATGCTTTTCAGATACATTCGTTAATTTTTACGTTCCTTGTGATAATCAGTGCTACAGTACTCTATCATGGATATAATGAAAACTTTCCAGATTATTTTATTTCTGCTAAAGCAAAGGAACTAATTGGCTTAAGAGACTACTTTTCATAACCATATCGCAGTTTTGAACAGAAAATTCAACTTTCTTTTGAAAATTTATTTATTCATAATTCAAAAATTTTAAAATGTACAAAATTTTAAAATTACCTTAAAAATATAACTTATACAAAAGTATCATATTGAAAATACATTTCATGTAGCTAGGTAATCACTTGGAACTTCAGACAATTGGAAAGAACTCATTAGTGTTCTCTTTGACCTGTTTTGAACATGCCAGATCATATCCTACTTTAGCAAAAGAGAGACCGAAGAAGGGATAAAATTTCAGTTGCTGGTTTTATCAGTGAAATTCATATTTACAACTCGGACATAGTCATAGGAGATACATGTCTAGATTCTTGCCATAATCATTGAAGATACACAGTGATTTCTTCAACATGATTCATCCTGTCCTAAAGCAAATGCTTAAATTCCATCAGATGAGTCACGCCTTAGATATGCCTGTTTCTCACTGCTAACCTGAAGAGAACCTCATGTGACTATTGAGGTCTCTATTGTGGATATTTTACATTCTCTAAGATCATTATTACTCTAAATCCAAACATGGTTTGGTACACAATAAAATGCAATAGAAATTATTGACTAAAAACGTGAGATCCGGGAAAAATTAAAAGCTATACTATGAAGAAAAAGAAAAAAATAGTCCTAGTATCGAAACTTTTGAGATGAAACCTGTTGCCCCTAGAAACCCATTTCTCAATCGTGGAAATATACTGAAAAGTCTTGGTATGTTCTGAGAAACTTCATGTAGCACATCATCATATACCAACACATTTTGTCATTAACAACGACTACATGTACCAGACTGCCTACTCCTTAGGAACATCATCTATCGTACATATGGGGTTTTTTTCAGTCCTGCAACTATATGCCTCATTTATTTCTAAAGCATTTGTAGCACAAAACAGAACAATTTTTACCATATCTTTTTAAACCCACACTCTTAGTTATGTACTGAAAGAGTAGCCAAAGTAAATAATCTCATTTTTATGACATGCCTTTTTTGTGAAAATGTCTAGAATAATCCCCTGTAAAACAGATTATCAGATTCTGTCTTTAAATTCCTGTATTCTATCCAGGACCTGTGTTTCTTATTCAGGCAAGATAAGTCCCATTCAAATAACACAGACCCTGATTTTTTAAGGGCTGTGCTCTTTACAGCTATCCCTACAGATTTGAACCTATGTGCACTTCCTAAGGATAAGTTTCATATGATCTTTTTTAAACTTCATTGCAAGATAATAAAAATTCTGTGTTTGGCAGTTAAACCAAGCACTTACCAAAAGTGTAGCTCTGTACATCTCCCAGGTTCAACTAATATCTGCTTTATATTTGAAACCTAGAAAACTTTTACAGACATTTTTCTAGTAGTCTCTTAGAAAATGTGTACATATATGATAAAGAAGGAATGAAATTTGGTTATGCTTTCCTGCTCACCGAAAACAGACCAGCCATACATTCAGAATCAGCAGATCCTGACCATATTCCTGAGATTAGTTTAGACTACAAAAAAGTTAAACTTTATTGTTACAGTTATAAAAAGGCATGTTATCAAAACATTTTAAATTGTCCTTGATATTTCTGTGCATCATTTTCACACAGTTTTGCACACAACACCAGAAAGATACTAAGATGTGCTTCTGGCAACTGAGACAAGAAACAAAAAGCTCACCAGATAGTTGACAAAGCCAATTTAGAAGATATCAGTAAAAGAATTTAATACTGTTACCAGCAAGAATTTAATACTGTTACCAGCATCGTGATGGAGTACAAAAGGGACATAACAGAACTTTATAGTTTTGAAGAGTAAAACCAGAAAGGTGTCAGAGTAATGTATTCAAATTTTTTTTTTAAAAAGTCACAATTAAAGGAAAAAGTTGTTTATGACACATGAAAAGTTAGAAAACTGTCTTTCAGAATGAGCATTGTAAACATCATCCTTTGATACATTTAAAGGTGAAAAACAGTGAATAAAATAATAGTCCTGCATGACAGAAAGTCAGGTCAGAAACCTAGTAGGAGTATCTCCAGCCCTAACTTCCATGATTCAGCGTTATACTTTTGCATAAAGCAGCACATATTGCTATACTGCTTACAAGATGGCATTTTAAAGTCATTGTTATAAATGAAAATTCCACTAGGTGGTTCTGGTGCTCTTCTAGAAAGGATCACGAATGTTAGTGCACAGCAATTCTATGTTCCTTTTTGCTGTATTGTTTTCCTAACTATTCTGAGTATGTCAGAATCCAAACATTTATCTGTATTTTGAATGGTTGTATTAATAATATATGTCTTCATTAAGGATAAAATACCCTTGGTCAAATAAGACAAAGGCGTGAGACTTTAATAGTGTGAAATTCTATTGTTAGTTAGTATTTATCACTTAACCTGCTAGAGCTATGTTTTACTTTAGCCTTGGAAATTACCTTCTGGAACTTGTAAACTCGAACTGTCATCACACTGGACTTGTAATTAGTTTTATGTTGTGAAGCACAATCAGTCTAGTAGAATTTAAAACTAGTAAGTTATTTGCATGTAAAATGTTGCTATCATCTAAGGTGGTATGTGACAACAGAGCATGAACAACTGTGCATTCATGGGAATTTTCTTTTTGTATGGGCAATTGCTTAAGATAGGATACTGATTTAAACATATCTCTGCTCGAGAATGATGTTATGGCCCAGTTCAGACGTTCTTGCATTTTTATTAAAATCAGCTTATACTTATCACCTTTTCCCTTTGCACTCCCTCTGTTTCACAAATACCAACTACTTTTTCTCTCAGATGTCCTGAGATCTGCCACTTGAGATGTACAGCTTGCATATTCTCAGCTTGAATTCATTTTTAAAGACTGCTGTTGCTATTTCAGGCCTGAAGAAAGGTCTTTGTGCTTAGATGCCTCTATCTGCCAAATGTGTCAGTCTGGTCTAGTGAAAGGTTTTATTCGTTACTACAAGTCTTGCCTTATTGAGTAGGTTTAGAGTGTGTTACTCGTTCTACAAAAGGGCTTTAAAAAAAGTATGCATTTTTTTTCTGTCTTTTTTGCCATTTCTGGTGTTCATGGTTATTTTGCTACCATGGTACATGTTGTTAATGCTAGGTTACTGCTCCAAATATTTCCACAAACAAACTAAAGAACCCAGTTTGCTTCAGCTGCGTTTGCATTTTCCTGATATACTAATGAATGAACTTCATAGGAGTGTTCATGGGAGAAATTTACAGGTTATGGAGAATATTACAGAGACTACTACAAAACAGATATGATAAATTCCAGGTCTGTGCATCAGAAAACTGACTCTGATAATTAATGTTTTTTAAACTACTTCAGTATTTGTACTCATACTTTCTTTCTTTTTTTTTTTCCTTTTTTTTTTTCTGGTGGGTGTGTAGGCTCTTATGTAGCAAGTATAAGCCTATTGGCAATAGCCCTGCTAATCCATTAGAAATCATCAACAGACCCACAGAGCTCCACAATACAGCACAGACTCCTGTCAGGCCAGAAATGAGAGCTCATACCATGTACTAGCAACAATCATAATTCATCTGCAATTAGTTTTCCAATTTAAGTATTGACTGCTCACAAATAAGTCTTTTTAAAAGGCCCTGGGTCAAATTTCAGAAGAAGTAGGAAGCAAACAGCAAGCACTTCATAAGTTCTTCCATTTTTGCTGCCCTGTCTAGTTCTCGAATCTATCTTTTGGAAGAGATTGTCCATTTTCCAAACAGCTTGTATAACTCAATCACTGCTAGTTTGTGCTTGGATCACACTTTTCTGAACTCATTTTTTTGGCTGTTTTGTACCTAGGGTTAAATAGCACTTTGTAATTAAAGTGATCATCTCCAGAACTTGTGGATACTTTCTACAGGTGATGTTATTTCTTTAATCCACTGTTAAGAAAGCTTGTAAAATCAGGCTCTGTGTTCACTATTGAAGTTGTAGAACATCTGCTTATCAGCTATATTCATCTGATGCCATGCTGCACAGCCTACGTAGAGAATTTGTTCTAGATTGATACTGCACTTTACTAGAATAACCTTCTTACGTCTTTTCATGGTAGGTGTAGAATGGAGATCTACTTCAGTCATTGAACAAGACTAGAACTAGAAGTATTTCCCTGTACACAAGGATCTCAGAAGATTGCAACAACAAACACATCCAAAAACCATTAATCAAGAGTAAACAGTCTGAAAAGCCTTATGACATGCTTAAAAATGCTCTGATTTGACTGACAGTCATAGAAAGTTCCACCTATACAAAGGGAGAAGGCACCATAGGAAAATGCTTATCAGAAAAAGTGGTACTTTTTTCCTAAAACTCATTCTTTCATCCTGCCATAGCCAACCATCCATATCAGAAGTATTGTAAAACTGTGATGTAAATGCTTTCTGAGCTCTGGAAAGCTCAGCTAAAAGTGCCACATAAATAGAAGATCAAACATACAATGGATTGTGATTTATGTGTTGAAATACCCTTGTGACTTCTGTTATTCTGGAAAGACATAGGACCACTTAGAACTAGATATTGCAACACAGAAATGTGTATATAGAGAGAAATTAATTCTCTTTGTAGCCAAGCATTTAGTGTAATGTAATTAAGCACTCAGTAGCCAGTTCTGGGTGCAGGAATGCATGGATTTGCAACATTTATTTCTGCCAGAGTTTGTTAGTGAAGTTAGAACAGAGATGCCTTTGAAATACAAAAAAAAACCCCACTCAGTCTTTATGACTGAAGCACAGAATCTCACGAGTTAACTAGTGGAAGTTTACTTCTCAAATATTTTTACTACTGTTGCTTGACATATCCAGGGACTATCATTGTAGCCAATACTAAGGCATTTGTAGTTGTGAAGAACTAGCGAGGAGCATTCTTTTTTCTTTTTTTTTTTCTTAAGTAGTACAATAGGTGCAGCAACACTACCATGCTTCAGTTCTGCGCACAAGCCCTGTCTCAAAGAAATAGTACATATTTTTAGAATGCCATTGATCATGATATACAAAATTTATGTGTTATATGAAAACAAAATAATTTTCTGCTAACATTGGGACATTTCAAGCTTGTTTTACTCCTTGAGATAAAGAACACAGAGGTGAGTCATGTTGGCGTGAACAAATTTTTAATATGGTTCATGATCAGTATTACCAGAATTGACCTCAAACTCAGAGGCCTGAAAGTATCTTTCCTCTTGGTATTTCAAAAGAACATTTCTATTATAACTTAAATGGTGTTTGTCATTGTGCATTTTATTTCTAGAGTAGCCTCTTATGTAATGCCATTTCTCAGGAAAACACATAAAATGTCATAGATCAGCCTCGCAAGTTTTAAATTGTCTTGGTGTTTCTTAGTACACCAACATGCCTCAGCACACCACTAGAGCCAGAAAACTTTAAAGAATGGTTTGATTAGTATTCCGATTTCACATGTGTGTTACAAAGCCATTATTGCATGCATTTACACCAGGACCACCCAGGATACTACCTCCTGAATTCTATGTAAGCTTCTGTTATTCCTGATGGATTTGTACTAGCTGCAATAATAAGCAAGCAACTGACAGAGCCTCTCTGGCTTATGGTACATTACTAAAATAGTTTTGTCTTCAGAACAATGAACTCCCCAGCTATGTATAAGTTAGTAAATTCAACAGTGTTCAGAAAGTGTCTCCAGGCACTAGAGCACACATTCAGAAGGACCTGGGTACACTTTTTGGCATATACCAACTACCATTCTCCCCAACAATTCCCAGACACAGATCCAGAGCTAGGATGTTTCAGGGGCCATTCCCAACAGCCCTGCTGTCCCTCAGCTTTGCAAAGTCAGAGTTTACTAGCATAGGTGAAGACCATTTCGTACTGTGCTGGTTTAACTGAAATTGAGTTAATTTTCTTCACGTAGTTAGAACCTTTTCTCCTTCATAGTTAGCACAGTCTTTTGTTTAGATTTACTATGAGAATAATGAGATAACACTGCTTAGCCATCCAGCTACAGGTGCAAATTGGTAGGAGGGGCCACAGGCAGAACAGCACCTAGACTGACATCCAGATTGATCATTGAAATACTCCCTACCATTGGTGTCATGCTCCCATATATAATTGGAGTCAGCTTTTCTGGCTGGCTAGTTCCTTCAGTTCCATTCCGGTTTTCCGATTCATTAGTTCAGTTAGTTCCGTTTCGTTGGGAGTTCGGTGTTAGTTCAGCCTTTTCCTGTTCTGCCATTTTGCACTTGGCCTTTGGGCTTTTCTACCTTTTGCCTTTTCTCTGTCTCCCTGGGATCGGCTGTTCAGGACCAGGGCACCCACCTCTCTGGGACTGGCTGTTCAGCACGGATGGAGTTTGTGAGAAATTGCATTGATTTTCGTATATTTTATTTTTTATTTTTATTTTATATTTAGTAGTAGTTTATTATTATTATGTTGTCTTATTAAACTGCTTATATCTCAACTCACAAGTTTCTCTCATCCCTTTTGGTTCTCTCCCCAATCCCACTTATGGGGTAGAGGGAGTGAGTGAGCAGCTATTATGGTCTTAGTTGCTAGCTGGGGTGAAACTGCAACACATACAATTTCCCCTCGATGCCCAGGAAAGTTTTTGGGCATATTTAATTTCTTGCTCTGGCTACAGATCCACACTTCAGACTCAAAGTATTTCAATGCTGACACTGTTAGGAACTTACAAGGACACTGTCAACCTGAAAATTATATTTTTCAACTATCTTTTTTTAGAACATTGTCCCTTCTTAGTTTATTTTACTGTAATTTTTTTATTTTCATGCTATTTCATTTTTTAACAGTTTACTAAATGTTCTTAGACCAACATAGAGAAGCCATGAAATTGCTAACATAAAGTAGGTATTTAAAAACAATTAAGTACCTGTAATTTATTAGAAAAGGTCAATGATACCTAACAACTACACTTTTCCTCTTTATAGTCCTCTCAAGCCTAGTTCTTCTTAGAATATTTTTTAAGAAGAGCTGCTTGACAAAAATTACGACTCTTTTTGGCTTCTTCCTCTATTTTTCTGCTCATTGCATTGTATCCTAGTATTCCAGAAAAGGTAGGAGCATTTGTGCCCTCAGCATGATTTTTACCCTGGTACCATAATGTATAAACATGCATTAAACCACCTTAAAAATCTCCTGTGCTATCTGCAATGACAACCATGTATATGTTACTCTCAGTTCTTTTTGTCTCAGTTATACCAAAACTCATCTTGATTACTGTCTTGCTATAGCAATACTTTATATAAAATTCTAACGACTTGGATCTCAACAGGGAGTTATAATTAGTGCCAAAAGTATTCAGTTTCTGTCTTTCTCACAATACTGTCATACCAGCAGCAGATGAAAGGTTTAAATTTTAATGTGTACTCCAGAATACCCCTTTGATTTGTGTTGTAAATACTATCTGGCAGCCTGGTCTTATTACTGTGTTTTACTTTATTACTGTAGGTAACTTTAAAAAAAGAACTTTAAAAGCTGGTAGGTGATATGGTAGGTGGTATGGTCAAGAATAATCTAGGTATTTGTTGTGATACATCATCCGTTATCGTCTTGTTTCTTTCCAAAATTTTAATCTGTTTTTCAGCAAGTTCACATTCTGTGATACCCAGGTTTTTTGATTGTTTTCTAACTTTGACATCAGCTGTAAATTCAAGCCTGCTGCTTCTTCTGTGGCTCACTCTGTAGACATTACTACATTAATATTGTAAACTCCTCAGAGCAGAGATCACCTTAATGTTTGCACGATACTTAGCACAGTGACTTCCTGACTCACAATCAGTGTTTCTATCCACTATAGTAGAAGAAAAATTACCTATATCCATATTTTATTGTGGGTGATTTTAATTTTATTTCCATTTAATCAGGTAAAAAGCAAGTGAACCGGACTTTCCCCACTGTCCTGCATCAACAGGGTGGCTCTGCTTGTCTGCACTGCAGTGCGAAGCTGTGAGTTCAGAGGTCTCAATGCATCCTAGCTTACCCAGCAGAAACTGGTTTATCCGTTACAGCTGAATTGTTCCATCTCAAGTTTTATTCAAGAGGACATCTTAAAAATGTACCCATTGTTGAAATCAGTGGTGTCACAGCCGTGGTGCTGTCAGCAGCTGTGCTACCTGGGTATGTCAGCACAGGCTGAGGTCACAGCCATTAGTTGATGCTTACGAACGTCTCAGCCTGTGACTCGCTTCCCTCAGGAACCCTTTGCACATCCCATGGTACAGCAGAAATGGTGCTGGGGGTGCCTGATGCCACGTTGACTGTGCTGCAAAATTTCAGACGTGCCTCGCAGGTGGGATGGTGTGGGTGAGACAACACTCTCTGCTGCAGCTGCAGCATCTTTCCCTACTACTGGCAGCATCTGAGCCAGAAGTGACTCAACTTTTCTATAAGATAGCGACGGAAGTCTCAAACAGTGTTATTTAAAATCACAGTATTTCAAAGCTGAACTAAGCTGACGTGTAATGCATGCTACGGAGATCTATGGTCTGTTTTACGGAGTCACTTTGCATTTAACACAATGTTTTGCCATGGGTGATGAAAAGGAAAGAATAGATTCTGGGAATAGGTGGAGGAACAACAAGATTTAGCAAGAATCCAGAAGTATCAGGGTCCCATGGGGCTGGGGGGTCACAGGGGCTGGGGTGCCAGGGGTTCCCCAAGGGCAGCCCAGACCTGTCCCACCACCCCAGCCAGGAGTGGGACAGCCTGGGGGACCAGGGCAGCCCCAGCCCTGGGCATCAGCACCTCCCTGGGGACAGGGACAGGCCAAGGCTGGACTGGGACATCGGTCCATGGGTGGGTGTCAGAATCAGGCACAGTGAGGGGACTGGGGTCAGACATGGCCCCAGGATGGTCATGCAGGGCCTCCATGAGCCTGTGGACACCAGAGAGGATGTGCTCTGGGACCTTACCAGAAAAACAGAGATAGCTGAATGCCGTGTGACAAGGACATAGTGCGTAGTGACTCCTTTTCTTGCTCCAGTTGTTAAAATCCTCCAGAACGTAATAACCTGCTGCTTACATAGTTTACAATATATCAATATTTTTTAACTGGTGATTCCAGATGGTTTAGATCTTTTGACAGGTTCATAGGTTTGGCTGCAGTGGTCTATTCGCTTATATCCTTTCTGACAAATTCTGGGTATTACAGAAATCACTTTACTGAGGATCACTGGCGCATGGATGTAGCAGATTACCTTTTTCTATTGAGAAACTCTTCAGGATATAGGTAATGATACAGAAACACTTTACGTGTTTCTACTGAAGAGTCATTTCTAGGATACCTGACTATTACTTGTCTTCTCTTTGTGTGTGACAGTCTAGCCCTTTTAATCGAGATTTATATGAAGCATGGTGATTTCATTCTTGTTTGTTTTGTCTACATTTCTGTACATTAATTTCACATTTTGTCATAGGTTTCTAGATATTAAGTTGATCGGACTATGCTTACTGGTAGAAAGCTGACACTTTCCACAAAATATCACATTCTTACCATTTAGTTATTTTTCAGTTTCAAGGATGAGAAAATCATAGAATCATAGAACAGTTTGGGTTGGAAGGGACCTTTAAAGGTCATCTAGTCCAACCTGCCTGCAATGAGCAAGGACATCTTCAACTAGATCAGGTTGGTTATAAGCTATGTTAGATGAAATTTTGTGGTTTTATTAAAAAAGCAAGGTGTGTGTTTGTTAGCTATTCTAATATTTAAGTTCATGAAAATGTAGATTATTTGGTAATTTTACTCTTTGATGTAACTGTATGAGTTTATTATGAGTTTATGTAACTGTATGAGTTTATTATTATGATGACACCAAGCTGGGAGGAGTGGCTGACACGCCAGAAGGCTGTGCTGCCATCCAGTGAGATCTGGACAGGCTGGAGAGTTGGGCAGGGAAAAATTTAATGAAATATAATAAGGGAAAATGTAGAGTCCTACATCTGAGCAGGAACAACCCCAGGTTCCAGTATAGGTTGGGGAATGACCTATTAGAGAGCAGCGTAGGGGAAAGGGACCTGGGGGTCCTGATAGACAGCAGGATGACCATGAGCCAGCACTGTGCCCTTGTGGCCAAGAAGGCCAATGGCATCCTGGGGTGTATTAGAAGGGGGGTGGTTAGTAGGTCGAGAGAGGTTCTCCTCCCCCTCTACTCTGCCCTGGTGAGACCTCATCTGGAATATTGTGTCCAGTTCTGGGCCCCTCAGTTCAAGAAGGACAGGGAACTGCTGGAGAGAGTCCAGCGCAGGGCCACGAAGATGATGAAGGGAGTGGAGCATCCCCCGTATGAGGAAAGGCTGAGGGAGCTGGGGCTCTTTAGCTTGGAGAAGAGGAGACTGAGGGGTGACCTCATTCATGTTTATAAATATATAAAGGGTGGGTGTCACGAGGATGGAGCCAGGCTCTTCTCGGTGACAACCAACAGTAAGACAAGGGGTAATGGGTTCAAGCTGGAACACAAGAGGTTCCGCTTAAATTTGAGAAGAAACTTCTTCTCAGTGAGGATGACTGAACACTGGAACAGGCTGCCCAGGGAGGTTGTGGAGTCTTCTTCTCTGGAGACATTCAAAACCCGCCTGGACGCCTTCCTGTGTAACCTCATCTGGGTGTTCCTGCTCTCGCAGGGGGGTTGGACCAGATGGTCTTTTGAGGTCCCTTCCAATCCCTAACATTCTGTGATTCTGTGATTATCCCTGCTACTTTGTAGGCACTCTCCAAAGTCACTGGAGGGAAATAGGTAGCTCCCATGACTAATTATCCTCTCCTAAACTGTTGCTTTATTTTTAGATGGGGCTTTTGACCTCTAATGTACAAAGGCTACCATATGATAGGGAATAAAAATTGTGTTAAGAAAATACTCAGAATTCGTGTTACTGAGCTCCGTCTCAGTGAAAAAGTACCTCATTACCTCTGGATAGTGATCTCTTCTGCAGTGGCTGGGGATGAGAGAAATGTTTGCATCATAGCAATGACTGAGTGTTGAGTAATATGCCAGAAAACTTATGAGTTTTGTGAGTCATCAAACCTGAGTGGCGTGGAGATCCTCTGGGCTGATTTGGAGGGGAGGGCAGGAAGCATTTCAGAATGTTTCTCATCATTCCCATAATCATCTTGTAGTGACACAGGAGCTTCTTGTAATCAAGTTCGTACTACAACAAGTACATCATATGTGTTGAGCAAAGAAATGTTCTTACTTACAGAAGCAGGCAACAGCCACAGAAGTCAGAACCTGTATGCTTTTTGAGGTTGAGTTTTCCAAGGATTTTGATTTGGGGTTAATTCAGAGGGCAGGAAGTTTCTTCTAAAAAGCTTTGAAAACACCTTATCTTATTTCTGAAGCAAAATACTTCCGCTCAGGAAAAGGTCATGTATGCTACAGTTGTGGAGATATTTCTGAATTAGAAAATGGATATGTATCCAAAAAATTTAGTACTGTTTCTGCAGGTTTTATTCTAACAGTATAAAATAGTTTTGTGGAAATCCTCTGGTCGGCACTTCTTGCTATCAAGTAGTATTTACAACTTTAAAGCTTGAATTTTCTTCCTATTTTCATCTGCCTTAAGAACACTGACAAACTAGCAGAGCATATGAGCTTTTTAAGGATTTGAGGAAAGCAGTGAAGTTCTGTGTGTGATGAAACAGTGTATAGGTATTAGAAAGCTGTCAAGGCCATTCTTGGCTAATGGACTCAGGGTAAGACAGGTACTGGTCAGGTTAGAGATTATTTAAAAGAAGATTTTTGAGAGGGCTAGTGATACAGAGGCTGAGTTAGATTGCTAACTAAACATGCTTAGGTTCTGTTTGTGGGCTATAAAATTAAATGGTATGAGGTGACTGTTATCTGTTCAGCAAAAATCTCAGTCTTACCCTCCAAAAAACAGGTGCTCATGTCTTAACTAGCTCATGAGAATGGTCCCCGGAGCAGGCTGTACTGTGAACTGGGCCTCAGAGAGTGCTAATTGTCCATCCCAGGGAGAAGGCTATCAGTTAATTAACGTGGATGATCAGCAGCATGGTGCCTGGGCTTGCTCCCTGGCTGTGTTCCACTGAGGAGTTTAGCCATAAACAGAGGTATCCCTTCTGGAGTGAGCAGCTTTTCCCTGCAGGCTTCAGGCTCGCTAATGGGCATTGCTGATTGATCC
This sequence comes from Caloenas nicobarica, assembly GCF_036013445.1. Classification (NCBI taxonomy): domain Eukaryota; kingdom Metazoa; phylum Chordata; class Aves; order Columbiformes; family Columbidae; genus Caloenas; species Caloenas nicobarica. The sequence continues at coordinate 44,877,898 of NC_088245.1, forward strand.
AAAGGCAAGTTGTGATTTAGCCTCATTCAGTGGGTTGTTTGTCTGTTTCTCTTGCTTTTCTTTATAACACAAATTGATGGGAGCTCCTCTGTTGGCAGAACTTGGTGCCTGAGGTGGCAGGTAAAAGACCACCTTAAACCTCATTCTCTTTCACACATTTTCTTTTACTGCATTTTTGTTATAACTTCTGAGCAACCTAGCCAAGTAATCTGTTTTCTGCGTGTACAGAAAAAAAAATGCCTTGGCACACAGTCACAAGTCCCATTCTACAGGAAGAAAAAAAAAATTAGATATTTGAATATATATATCAAATCCAGATCTCTGGTCTTTTTCTCTTGGGTGCAATGGGTGAATTAGATTTGCAGGAGTCTGTATTTGTTTTTATGAGAACTATAATTCTTTCTTTCCCTGCTGCACAAAAAGGACTATTTTCCCAGAAGAGCTTAGAGAAGAACACCAGGAAAATATGAGCTGTAGTCCCAGACTTTAGCTTTTGTTCAGACTGTCCCCATTTATTCTCCTGTGCCATAGTAGTAGTTCCAGGACAATATGACTCCTCTTGTATCTGGGTGGTTTACAGCAACAGGTCCTTCCTGAGCCAGGAGGGAGCAAATGCTTACCCCTTGAGGCTCAATGAATTCGTTCTAATTACTTAACTGGCTTCTTCAACCTGTATTATTGTTATTGGCAGGTGAGATTGTTTCGTTTTGACCAAAAGACCTATTTACATGTCAGTAATGACTATATAAGCTGTTTTTCCTAGAATCCTCAACCAACCAGAAGATGCACTGGCTCTTGCATCTTGGAGGAACATTAAGACACACTCACAACTTCTGATTTTGATTGTTCCAAACATTCAGCAGGTATCATTCAGAAGCTGGTCACAGCAACAAGGAGTGATGGGACTAAATACTAAGCCCTGTCTTTCTAAGTTTGGAAAACAAATGAATCTCTGTGGTAGGGTAATACATCTGCTTCTTCCTAAATGATTTGGAATAGATCGTGAAGTTTTTTGCATTTGCAGAGCCTACCATGTTATTGAACAGCACCCAAGAACAATCTCCTGTATAATGAGGGGAGGGCAGGTATTACAGAAAGCATTCAAAATGTGATCAAGAAAAAGAGCACACCTGTTCTGGAAGGGAAAACACCTCTCTGGACCTGCAGGAGAGCTTACTATAAGAAGTGAAACAGAGTGCTATTGAAAAAAATGAAGCCACCAGAAAAGGTATTTTGCTTTTTAATGTCACAGCTCTTATGGGTGTGTGGTTTTTTTGTGGGAATAAATGCCATATTTCAAAACTTCAGCAGACAGCATACAGGACATGATATATTTTTTTTCATTAGTGTCTGTACCAACCACCCAATAAGTCAATCACAATATCCTTTATAGACCATTTATTGGGTTTATGTTTCACTCTAAGAAGCTGCTGGATTTTAATATGCTCTTTTGATGTAAGAAGTATGCTGGCCCCCAAAGTGAAAATCGAATCTCGTTACTGTGAAAGATACATGACTTGCAGAACATGAGTATTCCAGAGAAGAAACAGCAAACATTAAATCCATTTACTAGAAAGTAACTAGCCTACTTAGTTACTTGTGGCTGATCTACTATTTACTATTAATGAATTGACCAATATGCTTAGATGATGGCATTGGAATAGCTGCTTATCCAGTTTTCAATCTGTAATTGCTTAGTTGGCTGCTTCACATTATCGAGATTTTTTCACTGTGCTGTACTAGTAAGTTTGACTTTTGGTTACTGAATTTACTAATACTGAAAGCTAAAGCTTTCAAGACCAAGAGGTCTTCCCCATCTTCTATAACTGATGCTAACCAGTGCAAACAAGACCTTCTGGATTAGGACTGAGTGTGCAGGTTTGCAATATCTGCTGCTGTACTTTGATTTATAGCATTTGGTCTCTAAAAAGGAGCATTTCCATAGAGGTGATTTATCAGTATTAAGGTTGAGGTCCTCAGAGGATCTGAATTAGCATTGTTTCACTGCCAGCTTATTTTTCACATATCGCATATCTAAAATTTGGTGAGAAATGCAGTACACAATATCACTGCTAACTCCTTCATACCTTTCATTTCTTTTTCAAGTTGTTGCAGCTGAGAGTGAGAAGACATTACATATGGTCATACAACAACAGAAAGAGGCCAGAGGAGAGGTCAGCTGCATAGCAACTGAACTTTTGGAAGAACAGAAGACTGAGGGACCATGTCGTCCTCCTTTTATGCAAGGAATCATGAAGATAGCCTGAATTGTGAAAGCCCAGGAGAATAAGGAAGGGGAAGAGAGTAAGCCAGAATAGGATGTGAACTTCTTTGAATTTCTGTGGAGATTCCATGCACAGCATATCAAAACAGTACTGAAAAAAAAAAGGATCAATAACAACAAAATGAAACACTGCAGAAGAAAGTAAGATAGAAAGAGAAAATAATCTCCTAGGATATGTTGTTTGAAGAATGAAGAGACTTAGCAAAATATGTAGCCAAGTTGTCAATTTTCTTTCATTGTCAATGTCCCTGGTCAAACAAGTTGTATATGAAATTTGAATTAGCAGAGAAGCAGAACACTTCTGACCCCGTAAGAGGGGAAAACAAAAAAACCCAAACAAAAGCAAAGGTAGAAATAGATTTTTCTCTAAAACCAAAGTGCCTGTTATCTCATAAATTATGCAAAAATAACATGCGGAACAGTCCTTTCTTCTGCAATGTGTGATATTCCATGAGTGTCCTGGTTCTGCTTTTTGAGACTAAAAAGCTCTGAGAAGCTTCTGCAGGAATCTGTACTGTCCAGAAGGCAAAGTCCTCCAAGCTCCTGTAACACTTCCTTATTGGCTTTTCTCATTAGAAACAAAAACACAAGCAACAAACAACTTATTTCTTTCCTTCTATCATACAAACATAGGTGTCCGTATTTTAAGACAATCAAGTTGCTGTAATACATTTAGTTTTTGCTCTTTAGAGAATGGTATCCACTTTTGTCTCCACACTGTGCTTTTCTGCCAGCGTGCCAGTCTGAAGTGGCATATGCCTGCCAGTTCACTGTCTATCCAGCATAGTGTGGCTGTTTTTCAGGAAATAAAAGTCTTTCAAAATACCCAGAACTTTCAATTCTTGGTAAACTCTTTCACCTCTGACTATAGGACAGGTAAGCACAGACTCACTCTTTTTGTCTGAGTTCTGTCAGGACTGTAACAAAACACGAAAAGGGAATCACAATTTTGCTGCTGGTTGAGTGAAGACTAGTTTTTCTGTGAAACAATTTCTGTATTTCCATAGACTGATTCTGTTAATATTATCCTCCTGTCTTCTTTGGGAGAAATAAGGGTGAATGAGAAGTAACCCGTTGACAAATTTTCACATTATTGTTTCTGTCCATTGGTGAATCATGAGACTGAACTACAGGACAGCCCTGAGTTATAGAGATAATCAGTTTTCATTATTTGCAACAATTAATGTCAATTTTATTGATTTAGTCCATTAATAAGTGCCATCTCTGCAGTGCGATGCACTGCCCTCTCTCTCTCTCTTTACCTTTTAGTCCAAAAAGGTTCTGCCTGCACAAGATCTGATACCATGTCTTCTCTTCTTCCTGCATTACTGTGTTGCTCAGGCCATCCTCAGAGTCATCTACTTGAATTATGGATGTGAATTTAAAAATTGCAAGCACTGAAGTAAAGCTTACTCAAATAAATCATATTTAATGCCTACTAGTCCAGCTGTTCCACCTTTTAAGTGTATGTAACTGTGTTCTGTGGACTTGAGGGAGAGTGGTCTCCTCACAGTTTCTTGGATAGAGAAAACATTCAAAAGCCCTACTGTGGGCCATCATCTCCAAAGTTCAAACTGAGGTCCTGGCTTTTGAACAACTTTGCCCCTTCCCCTGGAGCACATCTTAAACAGATTTCTTTTGGGCAAATTCACAGCTCCTTCTCAAAGCATTATCACATTAACCATTTGTTATTGATTAGGTGTGGAAGTATTAGCACGTCTCCAATGTAAAAGAAGCTTTTCTCACCCAGGTTTCTTTCTGTCTCCTGTGACTACTCAGCAATAGGAAGCAATTTTAGTGGAAGTTAAGTGATCCATGCCCAGACCACTTCACTGATTCTATGTCTTAAGCCATACTGTGGGGTTGATGGAGCATATCTGCTTGGGCTTATGTTATGATTTAAGGCTTAGTGCTAAATTAACAGTTTTAAAGTTTACAAGTATTTTTTTCTGCACATTATCCAATTCAATAAGTTAACTTTTTCTTTTGCTGCTTCATGATCTGTTGGCATAGAAGTCTGTGACCCTGTTGTTTATTCAAACATATAGTGCATATTGATTATGTGCAAATAATCAATTACTTTTTTTTTTTACAACAAATTGTCAGAAAGCTAAAGCAAAAATAATCTTACAATAACCTCATTGGCACAGAGCTAATTTTCTTCTGTTTGTACTGTAAATCATGCAGCATGCTTCTAGCAGTTGTGATGCTGAGTTCTTTCAAAAAAAAATAATAAAAATGAAAGACTATGTGAAAATGACTGGTTGTATTCTGTTATACCTAAAAATATATGTAAATAGTATAATCATGAGGAAGGGTGTGAACGTTGGCTACTATGAATGATACTATTCTTGCTTTAAAGTATTTTTACTCTTGCTTCCCCAGCTTGGTATCTGATACTCATGATGACTAGAAGTTTCAAATAATTCATGGTGAATAATGGATTTAATTAGTTTTAGCTCTGTTTCTGCATGTGATTTTGTCATGAACATCTTATAATTTTCTCAATTGTATTCATGAGATAATTTCTCTGTGTAAGTTTTAGTCTATATTGTTCACAACTGTGAATATTTGAAATTCAACATCTAAGCTGTTTTAAAGAGCTTTGATTGGATGTATGAGTCATATAGTATTTTTCTGTCCCAGGACTGGTTGAAAGGAACTTGTACATTTTTATGACTAGTCACACTTACAAGTTCAAAATTTGCTGTGTTCTTATTCTCTCATATGAATTTTAAAAGGTCCTTTTCTGTGAAGTAGTCTGCTGTTTGGCTCCTTTGTCTGAATAGGGACTCAAAATCATACTCAAAATGTGTCCAAACACTGCCACAGCATTTTTTCAAGTAAATATTTCTGGAAATTCTATTCAGATAGATATACATCTCATCAACTGGGCATTTCAAACATGCTTTGACATACTTTATTTGAAATGACTTTGTAACTGGAGTATTTAGATCTTGAAAACTGGGGGGAGGAGAGAGGGTAGAAAAGGTCATTTGCAAGTCTTAGGTATTTTGTGCTGTGGTTAAGGAAAGGCATTTAGTGTTCCTTCACATCTGAGTTCATATAATCAACATGGAATTCTAGCCCACAATGTCTGGATGCAACTATATACCCATTTTTGCATTCACAGTTTGCCTGCTCTGATACCACTAAAGGAACTAGCCCTTGAACTAATACTTAATTCTAGATTAGCATTAAGACATTTTAATATATATGTTTCTCTTACTCCAAGTTCTATAACTAAATCAAAAATGTATTTCTGACATAAGAGTAATTATATGTAGTGATTAAAATTTAAAGCTTTGAGCCACTAATACCCCAAGGCAGCTGCTTTGTTTTGCTGATACGTCATGCTGAATTAAGCTGGTCACTTTTGGCCTGCTCACTTGATTCACATACTCCCTCCAGGAATTAAATACTTTATTACATTTTGGTTGACCTGGACTTTACCTCTAAAACTTCGTGGAAGAGATAGAAGCAAACAAAATCTATTGATTACGTACCTCATAGTTGTCTAGCGGTTAGTATAATTTAGAAAGAAAGTTATGCATGAGAATATGTTCATTAGTATACACTCTTACCCCTGATGTCATTAGGGTCACATCCAGAATGTCATTTAATATCAGGTACTTTAGCCATAAGTAATTAAATTTATAAAAAAGGCTTCAGTGGGACTAATTGAACATTCAGAATATGGTTAAATTCTTTGTACTTGAAACATATAAGAATTGCAAATACTCTGTGATTTCTACTATGGCTGTTCTTGCTCTGTAACAACTAAAATGAAAACACCAAGCATATACAAGTCTAACCAGAGGAAATGACATATATTTTACAGCAAGCTTCAAGTGTTCCACAGCGTTCATTCAACTCAATCCAACATTCTGTAAGTTTTCTACATCAGAAACATTTATTCATACATCTTAGCTGCCAATGATCTTAAAGACTCTTTTCAAGTAGTATTTCTAGGGATACTATTATTAGCAAGACGATTAGTAAAGTGGTGTCTTAAATAATACCAGGTTTAATGAAGCTGGTATATTTTAACCTCCGTTTCATTCACTTCTATAGTCTCAAGTAGAAATTAACACCGTGACTCCAAAACATAGAGATAATAATCCTTTCAGTTATATTTTCTCAATTCAAAGTAACTACTAACTTTCTGAAGAGTTTTTCTGGAACTACAGGATGGTAACTGAGGTCAGAGTACAGCCAGGGTATCCACAAACTGCTATCCCTCTCTATTTGTGTATCTTAATTGCCTGTTTTTCATTTCAAGCAGTTAGCAGGTGCTCCTTCTAGCAACCCTACACAAAACTATGAAGCTGTTCCCAGCAAATAAGTTACTGTCTTAAACACCCAATAGACACAATTAAATGCGTGCTATTTTTCCAGAGCTATTCCACCACTTACTTAGCACAGGTAACGCTCTGACAACAAATTATCTTTAGAACAAGATAAACTTTTATATTTTGCCCTTTGTGGAGATGTGCTTGTAAAATCAGCGACACTATCTAGCAACCAAAAAGAGTAATTACAGCTTTCTCCTTCTCTAAATATGTAAAATCATTTAACCAAATAAACACAGGGATATCCTTTATGTTTTATGATGGCTTGTTCTTCTGCCTTTTTTTCACGCAGAGGGACAACCATACCTTACATAGGATCCCAGCAGGAAAAACCCTAGAAATTCCTGGAAGCCCTGCCATCTGTTGGAGCATAGCAGAATGGGAGCTCTCAGATATATAGGAGGTTTTGGTCCATCATCTCTTCTACACTTTCTGTAAAGAGCAGAAGATAACACACAGCCCTCCATTTGAATTTTGGGTAAGCCCCTTTAACATAATTCTTATGCAAGGATGTTGCTGGCTTACCAGAGGCGCTCTGAGATCACCAGTTTGTGATCATCATTATTTTATTATATTAAGTAAAAATGAAGTAGTGAAGATGTAGCAACATAAATGGCACCAAATGAATGCAGGTTTTGCGATTTCTTGTATCAGCTTCATATCCTCAGACGATAGCTAAAGATCATTGTTATTTATCAGTATACAAATCTGATAGCACAAAAGGAATATAAAGGTTATTTCCTCAGAGAATGGCTTTGCAGAGATAGTATCCCACTGACAACCCTTTAACGAATAGAGCAACTTTATCCGATATTCCTGGCCTTCCACAAAAATACCATGTGTGCTTCTTTTCTCCCTTTTCTAAAAACAAACACGGAACAGATAGAAGAGGCAGAATTAAGTGACATAAAAGTATTTCATGTGCAGTCCCTTTCACTGTACTACTTTAAACAGATTATCATAGATATCAAGATAACCACTCTTTTTCATTCTATAAAGAGAGAGACATAATGCATATTTTTTAGGAAGTCACATACAGATTAAAAATAATCTTCTGGCAAACAGCACAGTGAAATAAGAGCAGAAAGGTCACGTTAGCATCTGGGTGGATTGTGACAGGGAAGAAATGGAGATGAATGACTAGTCTTAGATTAAAGATTCTCAGAAGTGTCTTACAGTAGAGTTATCATCATTGCAAAGGTGATTAAAATAGCACGCTTAGTCATGTTGTATCCACTAATCTGGAGACAGAACATTATTATACAGCACTTATTCACATATGTAGTGCATGAAGGCAGAATTTTTAAATGATACGTCCCATTCGGCTTGTGAGTCAAGCGAAGATTATGGAACACCCATTTAATTGCCTCTGTAATGCCACAGCTGCAGTATGTGTACTTCTGCATTCAAATACTAGAAGCCACTTTCCTAGCTATTTTAGCTCATTTTACCTTCATTCTCTTCATTTCCCAGCTAGATCAGCTGCCCAAGGGCTCCAGTGAAAAACAGCTTTCTGCATTCTTCCAGAGGAAGGTGCCTCCTGCACCCAGCTGGTCTGTAGTAAATCAGAAACCTCCAACATTTCTTCTCAAGAGGGGAAAAAGCTTCAATATTCTGGCTGCAGAAAACATTGCTGACATTCTTACCAGACCAACAGAGACCAATTTGCTCATGAAATCGTCCCAATTTTTTTTTCCCACCAAATTTTATTTAACAGTTATGCTATCTAATCTATCCAACTATCTCTTATAATTCATGGAACTAATTCCTCTGATTCTTAATCAGAGGTGTGATATGAAAATTCCTGCATGCAGTCTGCATGCTGGAAACTTTAGACTACCATACCATTGCATCAGTTGTGGTTTATCTTTTTTCACACCAGTTTTAGAAAAAGATTCTTCATTCGTGATAGTTCCTGACCTGAGGGAATTCTAGGCTGCTTGTTCTCCTTGTAAAGGCAAGGTGACTCTGAGTATCCTGCAGCCTCTGAGAAATCCAAGAAAATAGTTAAGTATTGAAAGAGATCTTATCCAAATGTCTCCAAGGTGAATAAACTACTCCACATACACCTTTTTAATCCACTTTATGCTCATATTCTATCGTGCACATGAAAACTGATTAAGGAAGACATGATATTCATTTAACTGAAAATATTGCCGTGATGAGTAAGTTATTTAGAATCTGAGGATGAGAATGTATAATATAGTGAGACTATCTTTGATACTTTAAATTTGTGAATTGAGAATGATCTCAAAAGTGGAAGGAAATAATTGACATAGTAATTGCAAAAATATTTATAAACATAAAAGAATTAGACAGAAAAATATGTGCATTTTCCTAACTTCAATACTTCTGTTCCTTGATTAATCAAGGTAGTAGTTAAACGTGGAACATAATCATAGAGGGAGCTGCAGTCCCTGATGTAGTTGGCTTTGTGAAGCCCTAACCTCTAGGGTATTTACAAAAGACAGCGGCAACTTAACCTAGTAAGAGGCAATATAGCTGCATTATTGCACTCTGGTTTAATTCGTTCTGCCATGAAGTTGTGTGTGTTGGACAAGGCACATCCTCTCTCTGGTGTGACCTTGATGCTGCTAGTCACCAATCTAATGTGTGCTGAATTGTGCTGCACAGCCATAATTGAAAAGGTTTCTTCTCAGATAAAAATGTAAAGATAAGCAATTATGAAAGATTTTCTTCTTTCATACATTATTCTGGGTGATATTACCTGTTCCTTATTCTAGTCTTCTTTTTTCCTCACATAGAGGAAATTCTGGTGTAGTGCCTGGGAAAATGATTCGTCAAGTATCATCACTCTCAAATCCCCTGTGATACCCAAAAGATTTTTCAGAATATCTTGCGTATTTTCACTAATAAGGGACAGCTGCCTGCAGAACAGAACTATAAAAATTAGTCCTAAGTTTATACATGTTTTTAATACCTTTCAAGCAGTCTTTTCATTGCTCTAGTTTGGACTATTGATATTGATTAATTACAAATTCTGATAATTTATGGGACAGACTCAGATAGCTATGTCCTTTCAACCAAAGAAACAAAACTGTTGCTGATACTTGCTGGCCCAGAGATGTCAGCCCACTGTAGGAGCTATGCCAAACTGCTTTCCTCAGCTGATAACATCCAGGGTAAATAGGCAAGACCTTTTTGTGTCTTCTTCCCCCTCTTCATCTGTGAAATGTATTCAACTCAAACAAGAGATTGGTCTCTTCCCACGGGATCCAGAACTTCATATCCCTAGAAGCTAATGCTCTGATCTGTATCATGAATATTATTCAACAGTCAAGATACTGTCTGTTCTGCCAGAGAAAAGAAGGCTTTTGCCAGATCTTAATCATGAACCATATAACCTAATAATCTATGTTTAGAAACCTCTCTTCCAGATGGCGCACATTTCCTTTTCTCATCTTAGGATTTCTTCTGCTAAGTTGGACTGTTTATGTTATTCCTTCCTGTTTTTCCCTCCATTTCTTTTCAAAAAGACTGAGAATTAGTCAATACAGTTACTGTAAAAATTCAAAATCATTCTCCAAGTAAAAGTCTCTCATTTGCAATAGGTATTCTGCCTCAGGGTAAAAATCAGTATTTTTAGATACCGTAGTGCCATTTTTCCCAGATGACTCCAAAAATATATTTGAAATTATTTTATAAGTACTCTGAATGTTCTGTCATTTCGTTTTATTTGAGGTGGCAGTAATTTTGATGGATTCACATTGCAAGGTTACGTTTTAAACTTCCTTGCACTGATAGAAAACAGTGAAGTATTGAAAATGAGAAGTTTGAAAGGCATTTTTCTTTAGAGACTGGACCAGCAAGAAAAGAAATCATAAATCACTATTGCATAATTGTAGAGGTATACAAGAAAATTTTTAAAAAAATCAATACTCCAAGCTTACTAAAAAATGTTCATTGGAAAGGAAGGAGAGAGCTTTTGTTTGGTTTTTTGTTCATTTTCATGGGAAAAACCATACCGTTCTCTTTCTTTCAGGGGTGTAGAATTTCACAAGGGAAAAAATAACCAAGAAGCAGTAAAATGAGCATAAATACTGCCAGGTATACAGTCCGGCACATGTTTTTGTCTCTTGGGTGAGATAACTCACCTCAGACTTTTAAAGGTGCATGTGATCCCATGGCAGCAACGCTGTGACACTGATGAGAACCTTTTTTTATTACCCTCTCTTTGCCAAAGGGAAAGTGCTGTCATACAGGAGCACAGCCCAAATAGCTTTACTTTTGCTGTCACTCTAGAAGCTGTAGGAAGAACGGTGGTACACTGAACATCTGAGAAATAAGAATGACAAGTAAAAATAGACTGAAACAAAAAAAGATTTCAAGAGAGAGAAGGGAAGCGGCAGTAGGAATCAATGTGAAGTCCAAAAAAACATCCTTAGTAAAACTTCCATCTATTCCATTGCTTAGGCATTGACACTGCATCTACTTATAAAAGTAAAGGAATGCTGCTTGCTTAATGTTAGACTGTTATTCCTGTTTCTATTCCTTTTTTAATGCTTAGGACTTGTAGCAAGATATTCTGATACGATAGATAATTGTGGAAAATGGCTCATGGAGCACAGCACAGTAGATAAGCATTAGTATCTTAGAAGAACATAATCAGATTAGTAATGAACTCGATGCTGTCTTGATAAAGTTGGTAACAAAAATGAATCATGGCAGCCTTGAGTTATCACAGTTCTATTAAATCTTTGGACAGAGAGTATCCACAGTTTCAGGGGCTATAGCCAGCCAGTCGGAGAACTAAGATCATGGGAAAATGTTACCATATGGTGAAGGTGGAAGTTAGTGATGTTTGTATGCTGTCATATCACTCTCCTCCTAGACTCCTTTCCTAGGATATGGGCTCCTGTTTTTCACTCACTCTCTTCTGGGTCATTACAACATCAGCTCACATTTATTATCTGCTTCGGAATTGTGAGGGAGAGGGGGGAACACTGCAGGCTGTGGGGAATGATATGTTTCAGGCGTTTTCCATCCCCTCTGTAAGGTAACTATGCAGGTAGTATCTCCCCAGCTTTCAGGGAAAATTGTATTAAGAGGTCAAGGGAGCAAAAGCAGAAGAACAGTGTTGAATCTGGGAATACTGTACAGAACCAAGAACAAGATTCATGTTGTAGTGAATGTGATGCTACAGTAATATCAGTGCCTAATAATTCTGGTGCAGTTTAGTATTCCATCCTTTTAATATCTCAGTGTTGTTAGTTGTGTGGTATGGTAATATATGATGATATTCTCTCTCCACTGATGAGGATATTGCTTTTTTGAGCAGCAAGGAAGAGTGAATTCCTTTCAGGTCATCCATACCCATTCACATTTTCTTGCAGCTAGATAAGCTGAGGAATTAGAAGCATCATACAGAGCCTGTTCTTTCTTTTTGAATCGGAAATTCTTCAAAGTTGACACAGTCTGTTAATAATGAGTTGCTAATACTGCTATTTGATGAATCTGGTGTGGACTATGTGAAATGTATTTCATGGCTGCCATTCTAGCTTCTATATTTGTCACAAATTGTCAGTGTTATTGGTTAAAGACTATGTGTACTCAAAGGCAAAATTATTCGCATGTCTGTGGAGCTGATGTTTCCAAAAATGGTTTGAAGAGTGCTGGCAAGGCTGTGGGGAAGTTTGCAATGGGAAATTATATGCTTATCTGCTGGGGGAATGTGAGCTTGAAAGAATGAGCAAAATGACCAAAAAAGGTCTGAAGAAATACATAGACAGTTGGGAGCAGTTAAAAGAGACAAGCTGAGTTAAGTGTGAACACAAAGAAAAAATAAAATATAATCATACACTGAATAATAATTACTATAGGGAAAATTAGAAAGAAAAATTCATAGGACAATGAATAATGAATAGGATCAAAAGGGGAAAAATCTCAAAATTACTATATAATTAATTGATATTTACACCCCTGAGAGAAGACTATTTTTTACTCTATTTTTTTCTCTAAGCTAGTCACTGACGGTACTGTATACCTAGATAGCTGGATCATCTTTTTTGCATTTGTATTGTATCTGGCAAAATACATTTCAAGATATTTTAACTGCGTAAAGGTAGTTTTTTTCACTTTCTACTTATTATTTGACAACCAAAAATTATTTTTAAAAAGGTATCTTTTCTGGCCACAAAAGCCTGTTTACATATTTTTGAAGCTATTGATAAAGTGGTAGCTGATGATAAAAGCCTAGTATGGGATGTTACTTTTTCCATTATTAAAGACAGATCAGGTTTCATATTATAAAAAACATTTTCACATGTACATAAACTCACACTTAAAATCAGCAATAGTTTATTGAGGGGATAGCCAGCAAGATTTTTTTTTTTTTTAATGAACTAATTTTACCAAGTGTCAACTTTTGCAGACATTTTTCCTCCTCTCTTAGAAATTATGATGTTAGGAAACTTGTATCTGTTGAAGAGTGCCTTTGAGAACAATTACAGAATATTCTGGACAGATATTGACACATTAAGGGATTTTTTCATGGTGAATATTGAGATACCTACTGAATAAAATTCCCAAAATTACAATCAAATTTCACTGATTCATTAAGTCTTTTCCCTCTAGCTAGCAATATTTTCAAATTATTTCAAAATAGATTTCAAAACATTATTTCAACATGATGTCAAACAGCAGGTGGGAACATTGGTGATTAACAGTGCAATTGGTATGAATAGGTTGCTCTGAATAGATTAGCAGGTGTGATGACTGATGACTTTAGGAAGCGTAGAATATCACTAGAATCTTCATGCATCAAGAAGAGAAAGGAGGTGAGACCACGCTTTACTTCTACAGGATATTTTTTCTGAAATGGCTTCAGCTGGTGGGACAAGACTATTTTTTTGACACTTCAGAACACAGAAGACTGAACACCTTAACATAGGCCTGGCGACCTAGATGAAGCTGTAGCTTGAGCTGTAATAGGAATGCCTTTTGTATCTTAAGTGTGAAAAGTGTTTACCGTCTGCTGTCTGGAAACCTACTTCTTTTCCAGCTGCATCAGCCTATAGTCAGCCATTTCAGTGTTGGTAAATCAACCACTGAAGGTGTTTTAATGGGGGCAAATTCTCTGGTAAGTCCAAATATGTCTGTACTGGCCATAAAACTTGGAGTAAAAAAGATGAATTGCAAGTTTTAGTCCCTAAATTATATAGTCACACATAGCTAATATTTGCCCTCTCCCACTGGGCAAAAGACACTGCAAGTTCCAGCTGATTAGGTATGATTGATCCATTAACATTAATAAATATCTGAAAAGGTCCATTGTATCATGACATTTCGAAACTTCACCATGCTCCACCCAATGAAAAATGAAACTCTTGCCTGATATAGATGCTAATGCTGCTATAATTTCAGACTTTATTCTAAAAGATCCACCTTGTGTCATGCTTCCCTGTTTCACAAAAATTACTGCTATTTGTATGCCGAAAGATGCTACTTGTATCCTAATTACAGAGTGATAGTCATTTCATATGGTAGATGTTTGTCATGTTTGCACATCAGAAAGATATTTACACAGAGGTGATGGATGGGGACCAGACAGAGAGTCTTTCAGAATGTTTTCAATAGGCTGCAAAGCTGTTTCTTCAAGTGTCCTCTTGGACTTTGGGGTCATGACCAAGTAAACACTATGCTTTGCATGTTGCAAATGGTTACTGTTGTGTATTAAATTATTACACATTACGGTATATACTTTGATTTTGTTAGTAAAATATGTTATTAGGGAGATATGCAACTTAATGGCATTTTTCAGTTAAATACAATTCTGGAGTAATAAAACTATAGCTCTGATATATAACAACATAGTAGACTGGAAAACTAAAGTAACAGAAATGGTCAATGTGCAGGATGAATTAATATCTGTACAACTGTGGACCACAGTTGTAGGGAGGACCGTAGTTGTTCTTGTTGTGATTCTTAACATGGAGAGGGTCCATCTGTTCTATGCAATTAGAAGAATAAAAAGGCTTTCAGTGGTCTTTGTTCTCAGTAGGCCTCAGGACAGGGTTCGATAGGCCAAGACATTTAGGCATTGTCAATCACCGTTCTTCAGTGAGGTCACCTCTTCTGTGTCCTATCCAGCATCCATTCCTGAATACATCTTTTCTGTTCAGTCTTCCTTTTCTTTATTATTTCCAGCATTTTTTCCAGTTCTTCTCCCTCGTTCTTCTCTTCTAATGTAAGTTTTCTTTTCTGCTATTGTTCAGCTGCTGACTTGGAGTCATAGCTGAGTTTTGTTAAAGCAACACAATGCTCCTTCATTCCCTTTCTCATCCTTTAGAGATGTTGCAAGGTATTAACTACTGATATTAGATTTTTCCCCTCATGTTATGCTGTGATTGGTGCTAAAAAAAGAAACATTTTTGATTCCCTTTCTGTAGTGTATTTTCCAGGAAGAAGAGTAAGATTTTAAAGGGGTTGTTTTCAGTCCAGTATGTTTTCCCTACAGTACAGTCTTAACAATAGCCTTTCAACACTACTACACATCTTCCTAAGCAAAGGCAAAGGATTCAAAAGTGGTAAGACTAGTAACTTCATTTTAACCCATCCAAGACAGGCTGTCCTTACATTGAAGACAGTACCTGCCAACATACCTCTAGAATGCTCTTAATAAAATCTAAAAAAATTTTTAAAAAGCGGGCGAGAAAATTGGAAAGATTCACTGCATTTCTACTGCTTGAGTGTCTTTTGCACAATAATAAGCACGGGATGCACCGTCAGAAAATTACTCTGTTAGTTCCTATTAATCCTTTCCAGCTCTTCCTTTAAAATTCCTCAGTGTCCTGAGAACAAGGATTTAGCAAATGGCATAAAACTCGAGAGTGACCAATGAGTGTTAAAACATTTTCCTGCTTTTTGTAGGCAGGGATAATGACATAGAGGACCAAGTCAGCAGGGAACAACACATATTCGTGAATAGGCTCAAAAAGATCTAGTTCAATGAGATATATTTAACCTTTCCTTCCACCCAAAACTGCCAAAGATAAGCTGCCATTATCAGATTCTTCTGAACAGAGGGGAAAATACATTACATCGGAGAAATGCTCTTTCGTTTTAAACAACACATGATTAAGATATAATTTACAGTATTACTAATTGATTCTCTATGAACAAGATAAGAGCCTGGAGAAGTTTCTTCATTTATCCAGCAGTGTTCTGCCAGTGATACCAGATGCAGTTCATAAACAGGACAAGAAAGTTTATCACCCAGGCTCTCTTATTATACAGAGGATAAAGGATTTAAATGGTCCTTGAAAAACCTTTCTGTTTGAGATGTAGAATGATTAATTCCAGGAAGATATCGTAGGAGCTAGATGTTTAAACTAGACCCTGAGCAGCATCTTGATCCCATCTGAGTGCCAGTACAATGTGTTTCTGCATATTTACTCTATTTAAAGGGTCTAGACAAATTTCTGTCTTCTGTCAGAATATGACTGAGCAGCTGCAGCACATTATATCCCTGAAGACGATAAATTTGTTTTTGCACATGGTATAGTTTAAACATGTATGAAAGGTCTTGTTAAATTGTACTTACCAGTAAAAGATGAAGTTCTGTCATGGGAACTTAATTTGGCAAGGATATAGCATTGATCCATTTGAAAATATGGTGGATTATTTTTTTCTTTCATTTATCTATTTTTCAACAGCTTTTGTAAGACACATGACATCTGCAAGGTTAGAGGAATTTGCTAGCTATGGTGGCAGCTGCTCTTTTACAAAAAGTTAACCTCCTCTAGAATCCTTTTCATAAGGCAGGCTCTGACTATCATATTAGTCTTTTCAATTTACTTGCAATTTATATTTCTAAGACTGCCTATTCATAAAGGAGAATATAGATACATACTTCAGGTTAATCAACAGTTAATTTACAGTATGAATATGAGAAACTTCTGAAACAATACAGATTTGTATTATGATTGCTTTATCTCCTATTTTTATGACAACTGCAGAAAGCTATTATTTCTCAATCATTATATAGGTGGACTAGTCAGGATATAGAAACGGGATATAGGGCAGTATCGCTTCTTCCTTCTTTGAGAAGTTGGATTAAATTGATGACAGCACCAGCAGCCATATAGTTAGTATGTCTCTGATATATTCTTGCTCTTGAAGGATCTCTATTCATATTATACTAAACAGTATTAATTAGATGCAGCTTCTAGGTTATCTACTTAGTTTGGCAGAACAGTATTTCAATACCTCTTCAACAATTATTGACATATGCCGTGACTGACAATGTATGGAGAGGACACCTGAAGAAGGAATGGATGTTACATATTCATGTACTTTCAGGTTCCACTCACCTTATCTTCTCCTGGGTGAGAGGGAAAGGGATTCTGGCCAGAATGTTAATAAGGTCAACAGAGGTCCACAAGCTGGCAGAGTAAAAACAGCTGAGACATCAGAAATACCATGGTCTTCCTTCAGTGGCCTGGCTTTCAAGATAGGTGTGAATTCAGAGGGGAGGGCTAACAAGGGTACACAAGGCTGTTAAGAAGAAGTCTTGGAGTATGAAATTTTGGCCTCTTAACTCTGATTTGACACTGCAGAAGCAGCCTCTCTTTTCACAAGACAGTGATGAAGTAGGGGAAAGACCACCCATGTAGCACAGAGCCAAGCCTCTAGATATCTTTGCTTGAACTTTCTTTTATAACCCCATCTCCAAAGCAAGTGAAGTAGTAATATCTGTAGCAATTATTAAGTTATTCTGATGTATATATCCTAGCACAAATTTAAGTGTTATTTACAAGTGAATGTTTGTTGAAAAGCATTTCTAATCCTTGCTATAATCATATCTTACAGCATTTGTATGTTTTTAGAAGAAAGCTTAGAATAAGTTAACCTCAAGTGTGAAGTTTAATTTAATTTTATGTATAAGAAAATCTTATTATCTCTGAAAGCTCAGGACAGCACTAAATTTGTGACCTTATATTAATTTCCTACTGGTATATTTCTTGGACTTTTTCTCTTTTGTTCTAATCTATGGCCATGATAAGTTCAAGAGCATTAATATATATCTCCGAATATGTTTCATTGCCAAGTGGAAAAATGAGGATCAGAAGAAGTTATAAGATAGGAAATAGTCAAGCAAACCAGAAAAGGAGGGAGAAGTATAATAGAAAATTTCGATTTACAGGTAACGGATTAAAATATGGAGTGGGGAAAAAATATCACCGATTTTACTGCTCTGTTTTCTCACTTGAGTAATACTCTGAATGTGCAGACAAACAAGCAGCTGGAGGACTTAAGGACATTGGAGACTTGGATGTATCTATCTTCTGTCTTGTCGTTACTTACAAAACATGGAGGTAGCACAGAAGTTTTCAAATCCTATTCAACAAGCACTAATGGCAGACCAGTATCATTACTTGGCTTTCTCATGAGCTATCTGATGCTGGGACTCTCACTAGATAAATAATAGGCTGAAGACAGCTGAAAGCAGATATTGCTCTTGGCTGGACTCTTTGATGGCTTACCTGGTCTCAGATAAACATTTGATGTATTGCAGGTCAGACCCAAAACATTCAACACACATCATGGTTCTTTGGTGACTGCCAGGTAGGAATCTGGTCCAGCTTCTCACGCAGTGCATACGGAAATCTGCTAATGCACTGAGAAAGGTGTTTGGTAATTTGCCCTGAGAACTTTAACAAGGAACTTGACCCTTGGAAACAGGATTTCTGTGTTCACTCCATTAGCTGTAGTGTGCTAGGACATACAATAAACATAGTTAAAGATGTACCTCTTCTCAACACCGTGAAATACCAGAACTTTGTGTCCTGGCTGTTCAGAAGCACGGGACTTCTGCACGCAGCTGAACTACCATCAAAGACCTTGTCATGAGGAATTACCAACTGCCAAGTATTGAATATATCTACATTTAAATAAATGGGGAGAAGGATGAAGGGGATCACAGAATGGAAGAGAATACATAGTTTCCTAAGCATAGCAAACCAGATGTGGAGCAACGCAGCTTGTAACAATAGTGGCAAGGACTACTTGGAGAGATAATTGAAATAGTTATAACAACCTAAGTCAGGATGAAGTAGACCAATGTAGGACACAATTTTACATAAGGTGAAAATGATCTCTTTGTTTTATGAATATCTTCAATGTATAGAGAAGATCTGCATTTTGTTAGAAAAGACTCAATTTGCTGAAAGGCTTGCTTTTAAGTTTTCAGAAAAAGAAAACCTCTGTAAGTTTCACATAATCAAATATATACATTTTGTGCACAGCAGACTTTCAGTTTTTGTTAGAACCTCATAATTCAGTGTAATTGTTCAGGAGCAGCCAGTAAAAGCACATCCACAACACTTTCAAAAGCCTCTCTTAAATCTGGAGGAACTGGCCATCGAAAAATGTCAGCCAAAGTACTAACATAATACTGTCAATTCGAATCATGATCCAAGTACAAAATAATGTTTCACTTCAGTGCACTTTAAAATAGTTGCTCCTTCCTCACACTGGATATACTATCTGATTAGCAGAAATCTATTAACAGTAGAGTTCTTTATTCCAGTAGTTAATCAAATAATATGAAAATTTTCAGCAATAAGCATCACTGTTGTGGAGTTTTTTATAATTCAATGTGGGCATCACCAAAGCCCATAGCAACAGGAAGGAAAAGTAATGATACCTTCCTGAAACCCATCAGCTCTTTATGGAACCAGTCTCCCTGGAGATGACACTTGAACCCCTTTGTTGTCGTTTAACCCCAGCTGGCAACTAAGCACCTCACAGCCACTCGTTCAGTCCTCCCCCTTGGTGGGATGAGGAAAATAATCAGAAGAGTAACAGTGAGAAAACTTGTGGGTTGTAATAAAGACAGTTTAAAAAGTAAAGCAAAACCCACAAACACAAGCAAAGCAAACCAAGGAATTCATTCACTGCTTCCCACCAGCAGGCAGGTGTTCAAGCCATCTCCAGAAAAGCCGGACTCCATCATACGTAAGTTTCTTGGGAAGACAAACGCCATCACTCCAAACATCCCCCCTTCCTTTTTCTTCCCCCAGCTTTATGTGCTGAGGATGACATCATATGGTGTGGAATATCCCTTTGGTCAGTTGGGGTCAGCTGTCCCAGCTGTGCCCCCTCCCATCTTCTTGTGCACCCCCAGCCTCCTCGCTGGTGGGATGGTATGAGGAGCTGAAAAGGCCATGACGCTATGTAAGGCTGCTCAGCAGTAACTACAACATCCCTGTGTTATCAGCACCATTTTCAGCACAAATCCAAACCATAGCCCCACAGGAGCTGCTATGAAGAAAATTAACTCTATCATAGCCAAAAACAGCACACCCTTTCTACTGAATTTTCTATTGCAAGCAAGAAGTGAGGGTGATAATAAATATAGCTGTTAAAGAAATTGGTCTGCTTTATCAAGTGCAAGTTTGTTTACTTTTAATTAGAAGAGCTTTTCTGGAGAAAAAAAAGGTCTGTTTATTCTTCGTATATCCATTTTTTTGTAAATTAGTCTCTGTTAGTGTGCTCTGTCTGGTTTCTTAATGAACTCGTGCCATGCTAGCAGCTGAATGTTTCTTTTTGAAGACATTTCTTATTGCTGAAATTTCTGCAAGGAGGCATGGTAGTGTGTATTTTATAATGAAAAGCTGCCCTGCCTGGATCTTGAGCTAACAGCTGAAACTATTGAAGTCTTTTCCAGTGACATTCTGCCCAGTATGCACCCTGGAACTCTTTTCGGAATTAGAAAAAGACCCACTGTTATTCTAAATCCATAAAAAACACAGTTCTTCTTAAAAATCAATATTAACTAGAAAAAAAATCTGATTATGAACTGAACTAACAGTCAAAGAAAGAATTCTTCTGCCTGCTTTAATAACTTTTCTTATTATGTTTTAGGTCATTGTTTTCCTGCTTCAGGACGGTCCTCCCCTCCCCTTAATGTGGCAGAACTGCAGGGCTTACTCATCCCTTCCTCTTTTTCTCCTCCCCCCGTGACAGAATTTCTCATTTATGCTTTCATTCTTTGAAAAAGCTGAAGCAACATTTGTGTTCTCCTCATGATTTATCTGTAGTCCCCTGAAGTTCAAGGAAAACTTGAGCAGCATATTTTTCAGAATATATGGGTAGTAAAATGTGCCTCACAAGAGCTTATCGGGTTCCCAATTTAAAATTCTTACTTCGCTCTTTCTGCTGTTGTGGACAAGACCCTAAATAACATTTTAATGTTGATCACTGGCTCCTGACCTAGGATTCTCTTGAGAACCCATTAACACCATGTAGTTGCCCAGAAGAATTACTGCTGGAAAATACAGACACTTCCTCACCTGTAGGGATTAAGCATTTGGCATCTTCAGGCGTATTCATCTTTAAATTGAGAAACTTGGGCATGAGGTTGATGCTAAATCTTCTTCATGATAAGGCAAGGAAAGTAATTATCAGTGGGCCATGGGAGCAACTGTCAATTTTTTTTTTTTTTAATGGCATGTGCATAGTTTCAGGTAAAAGCAAATAGTAGCTTGGAGATTTACATTTGTTAAAAAATATTACTAAACTAAAGCCATTGATTTTATTTTTAGAATGCTGTTGCTCCAGTTATTTTAGAGGAGCCTTGCTCTTGGGATGTCCAATCCAGATATGAACAAGTGTCATTAAAACATAATGAATTAGAACTCACTGACCATCCTTTTAAAAGCAGTAAATCAATTAAACTAAGCTGATTAGAATTTGGTCCAAAAGGGAGGAATTCAGGGTCACTGGCTTCTCCACAGACATTGACTGTGGACGAATGGACCTTGTGTTCTAGTCTGAGGGGAGGTGGATCCCTTAGGCATTGAAATCACTGTTTTCTCACAAAATATTGCTGGTTTCCTTTGACAGTTATGTAAGAATAAACATCTCCTATAGTAAAGAGAGAGAATGTGGCAGAAATTCAGAACGCAGCTACAACAAAATATAAATTATCAAACCCAGATTTATTACAACTAAGTATGTCAGGTACCACTGTTGGCAGTGCAGATGTACTGTGTAGGGATGATCACTCATACTTCACACTATTGGAGTGCTTGCCTGGGAACTCTTTGAATGATTTCAGTTCTGCAAAGTGTTAAGCAATTTCCGACGTACTTGTGGGTCCTGCTAACTTGCTTTGGGTCACCACATTCAGAGGCATAAACCCAGAGAGACATATTGCACCCCTGCTGACACTGGGACTGTAAGACAAATAATAAGAAAAAGTGATTACTAAATAAGAGTGTGGAGAGGAAGTGATAATGCTTTCTACTGTAGGGAATCATGTGGTTTACTTGGTATGTTTAATACTTAGTATGAATCCTGGTGTTTTGTCTGCTTCCCTTTTATGGGATGTATTTGGGTTGTAAAGGGCATTGGTTTCTCCCTATGCATTTGGAAGCGTAAATGACAGATGTTTCTGATTATATGTAGGTTATCATTGATTACTATATTAAATGAAGGATCAAATAGTAGTACTTTACATATAGTAGTTTACAAAATACAGTCATTGTGGCTTGCTAGTGGACACATCAGAAATAACTTCTAGCATCCTTTAAATTTGCATTTCACATAACTTGTCAATTTGTACCACTAGATGCATTGAGTTTTTTAGCTTGATTTTTAAGGTATTTATGGTCAGCGGCTAAAGTAGTATTTCTTCTGAACAGGTCTTCTTTTCTAGAACTTGAATTTTATTTCACAAAACCTATAGCTCTAAAATCCGTGTGCAAAAAAAATAGTGAAATAAAAAAAATGATGTAGCAAGTCTTCTTATGTTTGCACAGAGAACTTAAAAGAAGTTCCAAGTTGGCTTTTAAGGTTTGAGTGTTATGAATAGCAGTTCACCTGAGTATTTAAGTCCAACAAACAAAGAAAAAGGGAAGTGAACGGATACAATCTGAAAGTTACAAATCTTGCCCCGAATAGCAGCTCATTGTTGGTAGAGGTATTTGGATTTAGGAATTACTTCTGCTTTTTACTGTCACCCAAAAGGAATAAAGTCCAGCAGACCATCTGAACTTCACTGATGAAAAGGTAGACCAAGGCTAATTGGCAGTGGACAGAAAACACACATGATCACAATTTAAATAAGAGTAACTTCTGCTGAAAGTATGGTATTACTTTGTTTCTCCATGGATAGAGACTGGAAGAGTCAAGATATTTTCCCCAGATTTCTTTACTGCCATGAAAGCATTTTGAATTACACACACTGATGGAATAATCAGCGTAAATTTGATATGAAATCTATACATTACTGAAATGAGGGGAAAAAAAAATGAGTTATCTATTCAGATAGGAGCATTTGGCCTTTAATAATTTATTCTGACATATCCAGGGCTTGGATAAAGGTCACTGGCAAAGGCAAATCTCTTGAATTTGTGGGGTTTGTCATGTTGAATGTGCGAAGTTTTCATTCTGTAACAGACCTGAACATGGTCCCTGCTTAGATCCAAATACCTCTCCTGGCATTTGGGCATGAGTCTGTGAGGTACACCTGCCTTAATGCCTCAGGCCAAGTAATACATTCAATAGACTTTTCACAAGATGAAGTATGCTGATTAGAAATGTGCTGTAGCAATTCTCAGAGTGATTTATAGTGAAAGAATAACATTTTAAATGAGTTCTATTAATTTCTGGTAATTATCATGCAGTATCAATTCAACGTGGCAAATATTTTGCCATTTAACTAGAGTAGTTGTTATTGCACATTACAGTTTGCTTGAAATTTTGTGTAACTTACTGATAGTCAAACCTTCAAATGTTCATGTAGAAATTACAATAATATAATATACATAAACATGTTGCATAATACTCACATCTAATTGCAAATATGACAAGGAACAGCAATTTGAGAATAACATGATTGCTAGTTGCCAAATAAGGTTTTTCCATGAAGCTAAAAATACTACTTTCTTGACCTATATTTTTTAATATATTTTGAGAAACCTTTCAAAGTTACCTTCTGCCTTTCTTGGTTATGGTGAGTTGAGTTTTCCTTCTAAGTAAATGTACCAGTGTCTGACCCCAGATCATTTACTTATTAAAAGTCACTATATAAATACCCCGGAACAAATTGGCCTGGTGGCACTACATGTTTTCGAAGCTAATTTATATCCTGCTTATAGTTCCAGTCTCTGAGAGAGTCAGTGGGAAGGTACCTGGGTAACTGAAAGCAGCAATTGACTCATAGAAATTCATCATTCGAATAGAGACATTTTGCTAAATACACTGAAGCTAGAGTTGTTGTTTTAGTATCTTGAAAGGCTGAGGGAGCTGGGTCTCTTTAGCTTGGAGAAGAGGAGACTGAGGGGTGACGTCATTAATGTTTATAAGTATGTAAAAGGTGAGTGTCATGAGGATGGAGCCAGGCTCTTCTCGGTGACAACCAATGATAGGACAAGGGGCAATGGGTTCAAGCTGGAACACAAGAGGTTCCACTTAAATACGAGAAGAAACTTCTTCACAGTGAGGGTGCAAGAGCACTGGAACAGGCTGCCCAGGGAGGTTGTGGAGTCTCCTTCTCTGGAGACATTCAAAACCCGCCTGGACGCCTCCCTGTGCAAGCTCATCTGGGTGTTCCTGCTCTGGCAGGGGGATTGGACTAGATGATCTTTTGAGGTCCCTTCCAATCCCTAACTTTCTGTGATTCTGTGATTCTGTGATCTTAATTCTCTCAAGAAAGAAATTAAGTTTTCAGTGAAGGTTTGTCCTGCAAAACCCAGGATGCTTTCTGTTGTAATTCCTTCACAGGACAAAATCTAGAGACTTTTTGGTAACAACTTCCAGCACTTTGTCTTTCTGTGTCATCTTCAGTTTGGGGAAAATCCCAAGTGTTTTCTTGAATATGATGGACAGGTGAATGCCTTCCCTCCTGTAGCGAGCATAGGGAGCGAAGTGACTTACATTATGCAGAGTCCCTGGCAGAAGTATAAAAACTTCTCAGAAAGAAGTCACAAGGCCTGTCAAAAGCGGCTGCTCCACTTGGTGTTGTCAAACAACAGCCTCTGCCATGAGCAGCAGCATGATTCCTCCCTGTTCCGGCAGGAAATAAGCTGGGGGTACTAATTAAGCACCACAAAGTAGCAGATTGCTGGGTCTGCACTTCCTTCCTCATTTGCTTTTCCTCCACTGTCCACTACATGTCAAAAATAACTGTCACTTTCGGACTAGCCTGTTAAACTTCATTATTATTATCATCTGAGCTAGGTAATTTGTGCCAATTCTCTTCCTTGCCTTCTTTGTCAGAATGCTGAGAACACCCCATTTCTCATTGACATACATTTTCTGCTTTGCCCTTTGTGCCCTGGGCAAAGAGAATCTTGAGATACTGTTCAAAAGGTGATGTTACTGTAACCCTTGCTCATATTTACCGTGATTGCTCTTTTGTCCCACACCCTCTTTTTAATCCTTTATTTTGTAATACAATTTGTCTTGCTTATTTCAGACGTTAAAAAGGTGTGTTTTGTTGTAATTTTTACTGTATTCTGTCATGTTTTTAATAACTTCCAGTAACTCTATATTTATCAGGGGAGTTCTCATTTGGCAGTTAAATTATTTTTATCATAAAGTGGATATTATCAGCCCCTTTGAGAGGAAGCATGAGACTGAAATAATGGGACAAAGATCAAAGCCAGCAGCTACACAGAGTTTCTTGAGGAATCCCTGACTGGAAAAGAGAAGCTGGCTGATGGCATTTTTTTGTACAACTAATGAAAATTTCCCAAGAGGTTAAACCTGCTAATAGTTTGGAAGATGCAATAAAAACTCATTTTGGACTATACAGAGTTCCCAGCAATATTTCATATGTATTCAGTTTGCCTTTAGTGCTGGTACTTTTTCACACGCACAGAATCAGTCCTGTTCCTCTTAGTGCTTACTCACGGAAAAACTGTAAAGTAGGGTCTGGCTGCTGATGATTTTTCTCTATCCTTTTTTATTTAGATGCTCTGAACTTTCTAGCAGTATTTTTGTATTTTATCAGTACCGAAATCGAATCTCAAGCTCTTTGATTAACGTGATAGCATAACTGCCTATGAATGTCCATATTCCTTTACTAAAATGCTTCTAGAAAAATGTAATAATTAAAATTCTAGTAAATTAGCAGAAGGAATAAGTAGTACATTTTCACCAAACTCCTTGATATCTCATTAGGAAGGTTCATAAATTCTGACTTGTAATTAAGATCAAGTGTTTCTTTCAAGTATCTGGAATATACTCACTTCATATGTATTTAAACATTACTGCAAACTGATATTTTTTAATTAAAATAGCTTTTTTAAAAAAGTTGCAACTGCAGATCAGAGAATACAAGATGCAGAAAATGAATGTGAAGAATAGGCAGAAAAAGAAGACGAAGAAATAGAAAAAAAATTGTAATGATCAAAGAGTTAGTGATGTATCAAATGAAAAAAGTATGAGAATTACACAATTTAGGTAATTTATTGAATAAAGTGAAACAAATTATCCAAAATAAGAGTCAGTCAGCAAAATTTATGAGTTTTCTGGGAAACTTTTAAAAAGTATTTTTCCCCTTACAACTGCAAGTAATTAGGTGTAATGTTTATTTAATATGGCCTGTGGTTTGTATCGTAATTTGTTATTTACTCACAAGGAAGAGTACCATTCATTAAACCACCAGAAGCATTTTGCGCAGTGTTATGGGTTTTCCTTGCAGGAGATCCATCACAATAAAGAGGACTGCAATTATTAAGATCTGACAACTCTACAAGCCAAGTGATAAATCTAAAAGCAGTTTAACTACAACTCCAGCAGACTGTAACCTGCAACAATATCTAAAAATATAAAACATTTCAACATTCTCATCCTGTATGGTCAGTTCTGAACACGTGTAGATTTTCAGAAATTTTTAGAGGCCTTTCAGGAAGGTAAATATTACCCAGAAAATGCGTGATACATTTCTCAGTTTCTTGGTTTTGTCAGAGCGCAGCGAAAGATGGTTGCTCCATAAGGGAGGGGACCCAAGGGGGAGAAATTTAATATTAAACCAGAAAAGTTTTGTTCTGAAGCGTGAAATCTGCTTACTTATGCTGCAGAAGGGTGTAGGCTGTCAGCTTGGACAGTCTTAGCACCCTTTTCTGTGATATTCAGAAGAAAAGATCCCTTAAAAACTGAGGCAATGATATTGAAAAAGTCCGTTGTGTATCAAGTTGGCATTAGCTGTTTTCTAACTACTTTGACACCCATGGTTTTGGTGGGGGTTTTGTGTCGTTGAATCTATGTTCCATAGCTCTAAGAAGTCCATTTCCAGGACCAGCCATGTTCAGACACGTACAAGCCAAATGACTTTTTCTGCACAGACGGGCAGAAGTGTTGAACAGCTGACTGGACTGTACGAAAATGATGCTCAGTCAACACTCATTTAGATGTGCAAGGGAGTTCCTTGTCATTTAACACACCCAAAATGTCTTACAGTAGTATTTCAACTATTGTACTGTTCCAGTCTTTCCATCAAAATCAGGAATTTTTTCAGGCAAACTTCTTACTGGAAGTTCATTCTCAGTGGAAGATTTTCTTCCTTTCTCATCTCAAAACTGGCCTTCATTGGAGAACCATAACAGCAATCCGTTAACTGTTCTGAAGCGTGTTTTTTTTTTTTTTCCTCAGCAGTCTTGCTTGTAGAATAAGAACAGTAAATATTTCTTGTGACTGCCTTACTTTATCCAAATCTGATAAACCAAAGTATTTCCATGAAAAAGAATCATCCAGTTTCTCTCTCTAACTGAATTATCTTCTTCCTGGAAAGGCAATCTTCTGCTTCATGAAGACCACCTTGGCCCCAGCCTGGACTTTTCGCTCTTGGCAACTCCTTGCTCAGATCTTAGAGCAAGGCAATGTTATTAGTGTTTGCTGCTGCTGTCATTGCTTAAGACCTAATTTAAAGTATCACTTGCTGACCACACATTTTTCATTAGGACAGAATCTTGTGTCCTGATGCTCTCATCCTTTTCTTTCTTTCTTTTTTTACCCAATACATCACGTAAGCGCATAACTGTAAATATACTTGTAGTGTCACTGAAATCCACAAGGCTACTTTATTTGATCACAGGTTGGGGGTTTTTTGCATGTTTGGCAATAGGGCTAGCTAGAGAAATGTGTGAAGTCTGCCACTAGACAGTACTGTAATGCAGGTAACAAAGAATACAAGGAAAGGTGGAAAAAAGAACGTAATTTTTGTCCTGGAATATGAAAAATGTGGAGCAGCAAATCAGTTTTTCAGGTTTGAAAGATTACTGGGCTTTCATTCTGATAAAAGAGGTAAGGAAATGTACTTTATTTTATATTTCTAAAATATCAGCAAAAGTTAGTTTTTCTTATGAGAACTGTAATTCCAGAAACCAGATATTATACTTAAGTCTGAACACATTGGCAGCAGAAGTTAACCTAAGTTTTCACCCAGTAATATATACGATATTTCATTCCACTAATCGCTATTTCAGGTGATATAAACACAGGGGAGAAAAAATCTAGAGATGTTGGTTTATCCATTGTTGATTATGCAACAGCAGATAGCAAAAAAAAATTACAGATAATGCAACATTTTGTGTTTTTATAAAATGGTATACAAAAATAGCAAAGCTGAATTAATTTCTACATAAATCCCAAGAGAGCAGTCATTTCTAAAGAAAAGCTAAAAAGAAAATAAGTAGTTTTGCAGGAACAAGTTTTCTTCACCTTAATTGTTTGCCAAAAAGAGATTGAGCATCTTTATTGAGCTATTAGCATATTTTCCCCTCTATTTTTATTCAGGAAGGCTCTGTTCCTCACTAGGCTCAGACTTAGGAAAAGTGTTTTGCTTTTGAATAATTTTATATTTGTGGTAGGTTGCTCCAGTAGAATGGCCCACTTGCTTTAATCATTATACTACACTCCAGATTCATAAAGAGTAATTTTATTCTGTTTTGTAATTCCATTATTCTTTATTTGCTGAGATCTGTAGTGGTGTGCATCTGGCAAAAATGCAAGGTATTGAAAAAGAAAGAGAAAAAATGAGTTCCAAATTTGAAAGTAATACAAGTGTCATTAAGACATTTTTATTTAAGATTGTCTTTTGTTAGGTTATTTTAGCAGAAGTAAATATATTGTTAAAATTGATTTCATGTTATAATTGACTTTAGTGATTTGGCCTCTAAAAGATGTCATTAATTTGATAAGACACAGTGCTTTACTTGAGTAAATACCAGTTGATATATCCATTATTTAAGTACTGAAAAAGGTTATACACATTATATATATTTACCAACAACAAAACTGCCTGTATCAATGGTAAACAGAAACAGCTTGATTTCATGCTCCAGATTGGAAAACAACTTCAAAATGCTGATTATCCCAGAGCTACCTTTTCTGACACACTGAAAGCTCTTGTTTCATTATCACCACCTGCCATTGCTATTATAGATTTGTAGGTGAAGATGAAAATTGTAACAAGTGAATCTTCCCTTATTCTAATGAGAAAGATGGATTACCAGAGAGTTATTATCCTTTTTTCTGTCCTTATACTTGGAGTTTGCAGTTTGTTATGTACTCGTGTCATTAATATAGATACTGGTACCATTCAAAACTGGCACAAAACAGGTGAATCAAGCAAAGTCATACAGACAGCTAAACTCCTGTCTATTTTCTTTCTAATTGTCAGGAGGAATCTTTATCATCTGGCAGAATTTTTATAGCAAAAATCTGAATTGGCCTGGCTGCCTTGCTTATGTCTCCTTCCAGGCAGTCAAATCCATTTCCTAAAAACTCTACTCTCCAATACATCCATTCACCCCATCACAAATGAACAGGTAGAGAATTATGTCACACCTTCATCTCCTGGCACGTTTTTGTCTTTGAGACCCTTTCAGCATTCCTACTGCCATGCGCACCATGGAGTGCTGGTGTAATCCTGGAACCATATTCATAAGAACTATCAGAACTTCAGATTTAATTAACAGCTGATTAACAGCCTTTCTGGCCTTTGTAGTTAGTTCTATGCTAAATTCAAGAAATAATTTGGATAGGTAATTATGAATGCTATTTAAAAATAATGAGTTGAAGCATCTGCAAGATTCTACCTTGACAAAAATGTGACTGCTAAAATTGTCACTGACTAATACATATTTGTGAGGAACAGGCAGCACCTAAAAAGAAAAAAGTATATTCTCATTGTCCACAAAAGCTCATTAGAAATGAGAAATAAATTTGTAAGATTTCCAAAGAAAAGAATATGAAATGGAAGAGGGAAAAATGTCATTTCTTAGACATATTTTTTTTAAAGGATAAAAATATGCAGTATCCAATGCCAGTTGCCAGGGACGGGGCTTTGCAGCATGCTGGGGGTGACTGTCTCACCCTAATGCATATTACAAGATTGGGAACTACATAGTCACTCTCATGCACAGTTTAATGTTATAGCAATTTTTATTTAATTTGTACAGCCTTGCAAAAGTTGCCATTTACAAAACCAAATGTATTCTTTCATAATCTGGCTTTTCAGCCTGCTTTTCAGTCATTCACACCCATAAGTCACCATTTTCTGTTTATATTATAATGTTACAGTAATGTCCTTAATGTAACAGTATCTGAAGCAAAACATTTATGAAGATGAATGGCGTGCATACATAGTGGTAAATGGCTAAAGTACCTAGAGGGTCGTTAAAATACAGTATAATTGTATGCAATACAAAAGTGTAAATCAGTCTCATTTGTGTTGCCTTTTAACTAAAGTGATAGGTCATCGTAGTTACAGAGTTGCTTGGGCTTGAGATGACCTCTAGGGGTCACCTGATACTTTCTCTTATAATAGCACAAGGTTTATTTAATTATTTCTAAATCACCCCAAGAAATAAAAGACTTAAACAGTTTTTCACTTTAAGCTAGTCTTCTTTGATTTTCACTTTAAGCAGTCTTCTTTGATTAATCCAAAAAATGGCCTACTTTATGGCATGCCTTTAATTATTTGTAGACAGTTCCTGTTCTGTCATTTTCCTCTGGATGGCACTTGCTTAACTGTATAATCTCACAAAACTCTTGTTTCCCATACGTCCCACTTCAGCTACAGTCTACCCAGCTTCCTTGGCCAGAGTGTATCCTTTTAAACGCCGTGTCCCCAGACAATTCTCTGATCTTTAATCACTGCCAAGCACTGCGTAGCCACCCTGTGCAGTATTTGAGTTGCGCTTCTCCAGAGTGAACAAAAGATAACAACTGAGCCTAAATGGAACCTTATAAATAAGGAGAAGGAAAGTTAAAGGGGAAAATTAAGAGTGATTAAGAGGGGCAGCAGCTGGGAGAGTCCTGAAATTCTCTCCCCTGGTTTACTTGTGTCAGTCAGGTGTAACCACAGAACAGCGAGAACTGATGTTGTTCTGATGGGCCCAGGAGGAGCATGTATATTCTCACCCTTCTTGCAAACAAGTGTTCCCATGATTGGAGACAGGTTCCTTAGATCATCCCCTTTGCCATCAATTGTCTTATGGTATGGCGTTCCAGTGACTTAATACAGAAAAAGAACACATTTCTATCTTTTGCAGCAGCGTGAAGTATTAACATAGGACCAATTTATATTTGATCCTAGGGAAAGAATTAAAGGTCATTATACCTTTGCTTTGCGTTTATTATGTAGCAATACCTTCTGGCCCTAAAAGAGAGGAATTTTCTGAATCATTAATGTGTTTTTTTATTTTTACAATGTAAGTTTTGTCTTTGATTACTTCCTGAAATTTGAATAGATTTTTTCTAATGATAAAAATAAAAGATTTTTCATCTAGTGAATATTCTATAACTTTAGAATTTTTTTTAAACTCTGATTCATGGCAAGAAAATGAAATCACAAAATATTTAATGGAGAAAATATTCTGAAACAGTTTAATTTGGACATGCCCAGATGTTTGTTTTGAATTTTCAGTGAAAACAAATTAGTAGTTTAAAAGCCTACTGCATTCATTTTCATGTGGGATTAGTCTTCATAGACATATTTCATAACAGTCCGTAGTCTAGTGACTCCTCTGATTCATCATGGTACTTGTTCAGGAATTTCACGCTGTAGTGAAAGACAGACCTTAAGGGACTCTACCCTTCTGTAAAAGACAGAAGTCTTAATTATAGATCCAGTGAGAAAGTCACTGATTTGGAAATATAGTCAATGTTTTTTTTCACTTGGGAAAAAAAATGGGGGAGGTGGGGCTGCATTCAAATGGCATCTTTCATTTTCTTTTACTTATTCGAAACACACCATTTCAGGAAGAAAAGTTGTGACTAGATTTTCCAAATGAAAATTCAGTATTTTTAATGGAACATGTTAATTATGAAAAAACTACATCTGTCAATAAATTAGGATATCCAGATAGGCTACCTAGTAATTATACTGTTTATCTTTTGATTCTCTTCTGATTTTTTTTTGATCACTCTACTTTATCATCCATGTATCAAGCTGTTAATAATATATTGACAAATATTTCACCGCACAGTCTCAGAAATAGATGTTTGTATCCAGTATTTGAATAGTGCCAATATATTATGGCCACTGTTACAATACAGTAATTATTTGCAGCACGGCCTTTGACACAATTACCAATACTCAGTATTTAGATTTTTTTAATATGCACGTGCATCTTACAGTACCATCAAAAATACATCTGAAGGCACATATTTAGTGTTGATATACACTCTGCATGCATACATATACATTTCTGAAGTCAAGGAAAGCTTCCTTTCTCTTCAAAGCTGATCATCTCATGTTATTTTCGGACTAACTATACTGTCCAGCTCAAAATTAATTTTCCCAACCTGCTTTCTCTCTCTTAACTCTCTGTGGACCCCTTACTCCTTCCTCTGTGACTTGCAAGTTTTAAAAATAGTACATTTATGGGAAAAATAATGGAACAAAATAACTTCTATGATTTTACAATTTCTTTTTCTACACGAAGACTGCCAATCAGCTGAGGCAGGTGTTTCCTTACTTCGAGACTGTTATTACTTCCCTTCTCCTAATAAAAACACGCACGCTAACATTCACATACCTTTGCTTCATGGGTCCCTCTTTACTTATCTGGTTACTAGGAAGCAAATACTCTGTTCTACAGTTCTGAGGTAATATTCTACTTTATACGTTTCTTAGGATTAACAGCAGATTTTCACTTTTTCATTGTTTTGCTTTCTGGTCGCGTTAGATTATATCTGTTCATTTATCTCTTTATTTTATTTTCTAATTAGTCAAAGGTAGAATAGTCATTGTGGTCACAAGAATAAAATGGATCTATATATTTTCCTAAATTGGTTTCTTTTAAAGATTTCAAGAATCATTAACCTACCAGAAACTGGATTATATTTCATACTCATGGATATTCCACACGGAAAATTAAAGACACTTCCAACTATATTCTATATGGTCTTTTAGAAACTATTTTTTAATCTTTTTTGCATCAATTTGGCTTATAATACCTCCTCACTCCTGGGGTCCTTTTAGTGAAATAAACAAAATCAAAAAGCCTCGAACCTGTACTATCTCAGGAACTCCCTTGTGCTGTCTTCTGCTCTCACAGAAACTGTCTTTACAAGTGCTCCATGTTTATAACCACCACCAGTAATTGCCCAGCTCATTTCTTGACACCTTATTCAAAGGCAGGTTAAGGCAGTTTGTAGTTACTCCATCCCTTTGGCACTCAGGCAGTAGCAAGTTCTCAGCAAGCAAGAACCAGATGTTGTGTGAGCCTGTATGAACTAGACATCTTTATTTGCCTGTTCAGGTGATCTTCAGATATTAAATTTTTTCTCTGATTGATGTTTAATTTTTTTCTGTAGACCCATGAGATTGTCTTGGATGAACAAGAGCAAAATCTGTGTTTGCCAGTGAAAATTCCTTCCGAAACCCCAGCACATCGCAGCACCAGCCCCTGCAGGGACTCCAGCGGTTTCAGTTGACAGCCCCAGTTATCTCTTTGGGTAGGGGTCCCACATCAACTGCACGTCCACAGACTTTATGTGGACTTGCTATTTCCAACGAGATTGTATAGCCCAAATTTATCAGCTTCTTTTGGACTTCTCTCCAACACTGGACAATTGTAAGAATAAAATTAATTCTGAATTATTCAGAAGCACAGGCACTTGAGCTTCTGAGATTAGAACTAAAAGAAATGTAAAAAAACAAGTCTGGTTTTAGTGTAATAGCTAGATTTTTTTCTAGTTCTTAAGTTTTCTCCTCTAGGATACTGAAGCTATCACAGGTGTTTGTCCTATACAGCAAGATCCTGTCCTCTGAGTGCTGACCCAGAGCTGAACACAAAGCCAGCTTGCAGGACTGGCAGTAAATTCCTCACGAGACTTCCCTGCTTAAAACAGCATTCTGTTAGTTTTCTGTGTTCAAAAGATGACAATTTCCTTTCTCTTCTCCACTTTAAACTTAAGTCCCTGCTTCTTACCCAAGCCAACACAGCTTAATCTATCTTCAGTTCGTGTATTCCTTTTGTCCTGATTTGTTACAGCACTGTCGGAAGTGTTACAGTCTCTGTCAAGCTATATATCATGAGAATTATGTACATATATTTTACCAAGTGCATAGTCTTTATTGCGTGCTTAACTTTCTTTAAGGATCGTGCATAGCCCATAACTCCAATAACAGAATTCTGTGACTCTTGTTTGCAGCTCTCCTCCTCCCCTGTGTCCTTCCTCACCTGTATATTCACCCTTAGCCAGCTATAGGGTCTTTTGGTATCTCATTTTGACAAGTATAATTTACTTCTAAAAATTTCTAATGTTTTTTATCTACTGGATTCATAATATGATTTTGTTTATTCAGTAAACATACCTAAACAGTTATTTTACCTCAATATCTGAATATTATTATGTTTTATGTGTACTTATAATAACCTATAACTATGTTATGGAGTCAATCTGCTCAGTCTCTATTCGGGAAATTCAAAAATCAATGTATTCGGCTCTGAGAAAAGATTATAAAAGCAGTCCTGTTAAATATTTTAAATCATTTTATCTTAGTTTTTATTAAAGATCACTTCCCTACTTAAGAACAAGAATTTTATCTTGCTCTGACTTTCTAGATCCCTTGATAGAGTATCAACCAGTAATGGTATGGGTATCAGCAAAGCAGTTCAAATTAGCAAATACTTATCTCTACCAAAGAGTCAAGTTATTTTAACATAGAAGTTCCCAGCTCTGTTGAAAGAAAAAAAAATAACACAGACTTTTGGAAAAGTTATTTGAACAATTAGGATATAATATTTTAAAATTTTACTAAAAAGAAGCTGCTTCAACTTATTTTCATAATTAAACTTTATTGCTAAAGGACAGTAATTTTCTATGACTAAAAATTCCCAGTATGAATCTAAGCGTTTATTAAAAATGAATTTTAAGTAGCAAACAAATTTTCTCCCTGTGTTCCAACAGATTTCATTTTCCCTGAAAATATGTGTAACGGTTTTTGCCAGCAGTAAAAAATAACAGTTAGGGGCCATTTTGTTAAAAATCTAAGTCTATTTTGACTTGTTCATCAGAGAAGTGTGGTAATACCCATGGGTTGAGGCTGGGAAATCTGGGATGTAATTAACTTTATGGATGTGATAACTGGTTTATTTACTTAAAATTGTCTTCTTCTTTTTGCTGTATATTAAGATGATAATTTTCCAGAAATAATCTAACCCTCCAATTTCTGAAATCTCATTTGTCTAAGACCTTTCTGTTACTTTCACCTGGAGGTGATCCAGGTCTAGAGTCTGCGGCCATGACTGTTTCTTCCTACAAGTGGTTTCCACAATAATGAGAAATGCCCCCAAATATCTGATTTTAAGGTACATAGAGATACAAATACAAGTATAGGAATCCAGATCCAGTTCTAGCCAAATTCCATGAATTGAGACTTCCTTATTGTACTACCTTACTGGTCAGCTATTTTTTGGATTCAAATATGATAATGGTAGTCCTTTCCCGTAAGGCTAGTTAACAACTAGCCATGCTCATCTGAAATTACTGAACACCACCCAGTTGAATCACCACTGCTCAGCCTAAGCCACTGCCAGGTTAGGAGAATCACGTGGTGTCTACTATTCTCCAACTTGTAGGACTTAGGAGTTTCCTTCAATATCACATCAGCTAAGAGAACCAGGTCCACAAATCAACTGCAATTGGATTGTCCCATTGCTGTAAAAGAGAAAGCAAGCTGCCTAATTCCTTCCAAGAATCATGGCCACCAGAGCAGCTCCTCATCTATGGAGAATGCACGAATGAAGGGCTGGACCAAGCCCTGATCACTGTGATCAGTACATCAGCATACTTTGCTGATCAGTTCAAGGAAAAACACAGGGAAATTTTTAAGAAAATATTCCATTTCTGATCTGATCAGATCCACCCTTACCATCACTGACAGGGTTTAGCCTGAACATATATATCTAAGATTTTGGAGCTTTGAAAAATATTTGCTAAAACTCATTAAATGGATTTTTGTCCCTTCTAGGTAGATCGCCATTACTAAAATAATGTCTTCATCTGCCTTCAGGAAAAGACATTCACCACTCTTGTTGAAACACACAGTGGCTCACACAGCCCTCAAACCAGGACTGCATCCTGTCAACAGTCCCCACTTCTCACACCCCAATTCTGCCCAATCTGTAACATCCACCAGAAAGTTAACCAACGAAATGGCTGCTTCATGGCCGTGAGGGAGGCAAAATTTTTTTCTTTATAGTAACAGATTTCTCTGACAGGACAGTCTGTGAAGTTTCCTAACGTACTTTCCTGCTATGACAGAGGTGAATAGTCCAGCACTTCATTTATTTTTATCTTTACTTATCTGGTCCTGTCAGGATGCAGAGTAGCCAACCTTCTCTTCAATTCCAGAACAAGAGCAGGGTGAGAGCATCAGGTACAGCCGTCTCAGCTGATGACAGCACACAGGTGCAGATATGTCTCACTCAAGGCTGACACAGCCACGACACCTACTCAGCTGCAGGTGGTCAGACGTTAGAGAACGAGCTGCTGGCTGGAAAGGCGTCGGGGCAAGGTGAAGGTGAGAGTGGCTGAATGGCAGATGTACGTCGTGCTGAAATCATGCAGATCTTCCCTGTTTAAATACTACAGCAATCTGGGTTCGTGTTTGTCTGCTCATTGAGCACCTAAATTTCTAAAAATGCCCTTTCATTCACCATCTTGCTAGAAAGCTTCATCCTTTCCTAGGACTTGCTAGTTGTTACACACTTGCTTCCTTCATGCAGAGCTGCTATAGTCTGCAATATGTTACAATCAATAGAAGTAATGAAGTTTATGGCAGGTATAGAAACTGGCTGGCACTTCTACAACACTCTGCCATCATCCTATCGGGCTCATGCTGACACCCTTAACTTGTTCCTCCTCTGGCTTAGCAATTCCATTAAAGTATTGCTCCTAACTCAGAAAGCTGTTAATGGATCACATCTCACCTGTACTGAAGATCTGATTTCCATTCACAAATGCAGATCACAAAATCCAGGATGAAGTGAGTTGGAGCTGTGCAGAAAGTCTTGTTAGCTGAAGGGATAGAGATGTGGAGATTCAAGGTATTGAGTAAGTTTAGACAAATCCATAACCAACACTAGACATTTTAAGGAAGTACTGCCAAAACGTCTGCTTTTAAAAGACCTGTTCATGTCAGAACAAAAATGACACTGACAATTTAGATGTAACACTTTATACTGCGTTAATGTGTTTCGAAAAGATGAAATGTTTTGAAATGGTCATTTTCATATTTACAGTCTGAATATTTGGAATTCTATTCAGGAAACATTGCAAAATGTTTATGTTTTCTCCTGATTCAGGATGGAACGAAACTTCTGCATTCTGTTCAATCCTTCTCCATATGGGCTACATCGAATCTATATAAATACCAGACTGGATCTGTAAGTTTTTCTTTAAAAACTGGAGATGAGGGAAGAAGTAGAGTATCTTCAGTTCAAATCAAAATAACTTTCCAAACCTCATCCTAAGAGATGCTTTTGAACTAATGCTTAGGGTTCCCTGATATTAATTTGGCAGGACTAATTAACTAAAATCAGTTATGATATAGAAAACTGTATCTCTAGGAGCATGCATTACTATTTTAAGCATTCCTTTCAACTCTTAAATAATCTACACTTGCTCTTAGGGATTCATAGAAAAGCTTACTCTACTGCCTTTAGTCACACATACACTAGCATGTTCAAAGTCAGCGCTATATTGGGGTTAGGTCAATCCAGCTGACCTGTTACCCATCGCTGAGCCCGGTGGCTACGTGCGTGCCTCAGCAGTGCTTTTTGTAGAGAAAGGGTGTTATCAACAATGTTTGTAACCAAATGATCTGTTTAGTAATAGGATCAGTTACTTCTTCAAAGATCTGCCTTTGAAAAAATGCAGCTTAGTACTAGTTTAAGACTTAATTAAAACTCCGAGGGACATACACTCAAACAGCCTCACATAGGATTTATTTTGGTGCACAAAGCCATCTATGCTTGAAGTTCTGTATAAGCACATGCAGTAGGACATGCCAAACAAAAGCACTAATGAATTACTTTTCTACGTTTAGTCAGTGGGATGTCTCTGAGAAATCTAGACTATGGACTTGCGCACGTGCTTGGAAAGTATGCCTTGCTGGTGTACAGGGTCTGCAGCTTCTACATCTTGCAGGGGCTGAAAATCACTGTAAATCTCAGCACTGTGAATTGGCTGTATAAAACCGTGCCTGGAGAGTAACACTCTTAATTTTGCTTTCACTTTTTTATTAAGCCTTTTATTCCACAGAAGATGGAAAAGCCAGTTCTCCTTGAGATTTGGTATCTCCAAAGGCAGAATCGGGGCCTGGAGCACCTCACTGGCTGGCATCTTGGACAGGTCTGCAGGGCGCGGGCCGGGGAAAGGCAGCTTGCGTTAGAAACCACCACTCCCCATCGCTTTACCTGCTGTAACAGAGTAAAATTTTTTGACTTGGTAAAATGTTTCTTCCAGCCTCCGCTGGCTGAGCTTGTCAGATAATGTGCTCAGCCATCAATTGTATAACTTCCTCGGGGAAGCAGAGTAAGAGATAAGAGCCGCCATGGGGGACCGAAAGTGCAACTCCATCCTCTGACATTTTGTAAAGTTAAATTACAGGGGCGTTATCTTTTGTATTTTATTTCCCTTATTAGACAGCGCGGGTGCTGCTTAATGGGATGCAGTTACTGAAGTAAACAATCCCGTGGGATGCTTATTGGCTCGTATTAACGCAGGAATCCGAGCTCTGCTAAGATTTATTTAGATACTAGTGTTAAAAAAAAAAAAAAAAAAAAAGTGGTTTTGCCGAGGGAGCAAGGGAAGGTGCTCGCCAGCCGGCGGCGGGGGCAGAGTTTCGCTGGCGCCTCTCACGGCCCCCGCCAGACCCGGGGCAGCTGGGCCCTCCGGGAGCGCCCCGCCGCCGCCCGCCGCGCTCCAGGTCCGCCTGCGCGGGTGGGCGCGGAGGAGCGGCAGGGCCCATATCCATAGTAACGGCGGGGGCCGGGGGGAGGCGCCGCGGCAGCTCTCCGCTCTCCGCCCGCCGCAGCCCGCGCGGCGCCGGGACCGCACCGAGCCGCGGTGAGCGCGCGCGCGCCCCCGTCCCGCTCCGCGCTTCCCCGCGCCCCGCCCCCCCCCCTCCCCCCGCGGGCAGCGCGGCCCGGAGCGCGCACGCGCGCCCCCGCGGAAGGCGGCGGTGGGGGGGCGGGGGACCGGTGGGGGGGCGGGGGACCGGCGGGGGCGCGCGCGGCGGCGGCTGGACGGGGAGGGCGGCGGGGGCTCCGGTGTGCGCGGCTCCGCGGCGGTCTCCCTGCCTGACTCACCGCGGGGCGCGGGGAAGATGCTCAGCGCGGAGGGGTAGCGGCTGCGGAGCAGACGTCGGGGCCCCCTCTCTCCCCGCCCCCGCCGGGCTCGGCAGCTCAGCCCGCCGCCGCCGCCGCTCCTAGGTGAGACCGGGGGGCAGGGGAGGGCTGGGCGAGCCCTGGGCGCGCGCGGGGGCCGGGCACGGGGCCACCGGGCGCCGCCCCCGCCCCGCCATGCAGCCCGGAGCGGGGGGCGGGGGACGGAGGCACGGCGCCGGTTCCCCCCCGGGAGGGGAAGCGCCGGCGGCGGACCCCGAGGGGCGGGCGGGAGCCGGCGGCGCCTGCGGTTGCCGCTTTCGCAGGATTATGTCAGCTCTTGCCTCGCCGGTTCCCTCTCCACCGGTGCTGGGGCGGGCGGCGGCGGCGGCTCCCGCCCGGCGGCGCTGCGGGGCGCCGCGCTCCCGGGGCGGGCGGGGGTCGGCGGGGCAGTGGTGAGCAGCGGGGCGGCCGGAGTGTCAGCTGCCTGACGGAGCCTGTGGTCTGGGCTGGTGAGTTTTCACCTGGCCGGAGTGGTAGGGGCAGGAATGCGCCCCGGGCAGCCCCGCCTGCCCCGGTGTGCGCCCGCCCTGCGTGTCCGAGCCGGGATTAATCTCGGGGGCGAGGGAGAAGGTGGGAATCTACCTCGTGTGTCGCACCGGGAGAGCGATCTCACGGCGCACGGAGCCTGCAGCCGCTGCTGTCGGGGCGGCTGTGTCAGTATTCGCGTTGCAAACCTCTGCTTTCTTAGGTCTCTGAACTTGGCCGTGATGTGCCCTGGTCTAAAACTTGTCCAGCGAGGTCTCGGCTTCAAGGCACCACTATTTGTCCTTTCGGTTATTTAAGGAACGCTAGTTGAGCCGAGTGCTACGGTTGTTTAAAAAAAAAGGGGGGGGGGATTAAAAGCAGAAGTGTATAGAGATCAGAATGACAGTTAATGCTTCGGTATCTCAGAATAGGCTCATGTTTGAAAAATACATCTTAATGAGCAGTTATTTTCCCTTGTGGTGAGAAGCCAGTGTTGGTAGTGGGAGAGGAAAAATGGTACCTGAGAATTTCATTTGGAACTCGATTTGCTGCACACGTGCAGTTACGCTTTTCCTGAGCATTTTTAGCATGTGGACTGATGCGTGTTGCCATTTGCCTTGCAAAATTCCTTCTCTGTGAGCAGTGGCAATGTGTGCCCACATGCACGGAATCAAGGTGTGCTTCGTACTGTTCTCAACAGCAACGGCATTGATGAGGAAACTACAGTGTCCATCTATGGCAGGATTACTGACATAACATATCATAATGGTTCCTTAAAGAACATTTTAACTTATTCTGTTAACGAGGCACAAACTAGTGTTAAACTAGACTCTGACACGACAGATAGTGACTTCTCATTTGAATATTTGTGTGATCTTCTGTATATGCCAAAATATAAAATGTAATAATCTTCTAGGAAAAAAAAATAAAAGCAAACAAACAATAAACCCTCAGTGGAAGGCTGTCACATAATAACAAGGACATATTTTTCCTGAATATATAAGAATATAAATTGTAAGCATTCATGTAAAGTTGATACTTGTTTGCCAAGTACAAAACCTCGATCCTATGGTGTTTAATTACCATAATGAGTTGAAACACCATTCTGATGGCACCCTAAACATTTCAGTGATACTCTGAAAAGAATGGAGAGTGATTTTGCCTGATGAATTTTGGTCTGGGGGCATGTGTTCACTAAGAGCTGTTCTTTTCGATACGTGTATGTAACTCACACAAGCTGTGGTTGTGCGGTTGCTTGCAGACCCTCTTAACCTTACATACGTGAGAAGTTCCATTTCAAGAATTTGTGCAAATGGTTGACAGGTGAGAATTGGAAGAACTTGCTGATGTATTAAAAGTAAGCGCTGCTTTTTGTAATATTGGTGAGCTCCTTTACATATTTTTTTTTTCCTAGAGAAAGGAGATGTGATAGTCAGGAAGAGATAAATTTATCTGGGAAAAAGGCAAATTAAAATATACTATGCATATTCATTCTGCTTAGAAGGCATTTAAATGCAGTACCCCAAAATTAATTCGGAAAGCTGAGGACCCAATGCTTTTTCTCTTAGCATTTTTCTTGGGGGGGGATTAACACCTCTAACTGAAAGTGGGCACATGGAGTTAAAAAGGGAGGGTAGAGGATGTGAAAATTAGGAACAGAGCTGTCAATGAAGCTGCTGTCAAAGAAGGCTGCGCTGAACTAAGAAACTAAAGCAGATCGGCTCTAGGTAAGAGTTTTGCTACCAACGAACTTGAGGAGAGAGCTGTGACCCAGGTCAGTCATGATTTGACTTACATTCCAAGGGCAAGACATTTTAATGTTGGGGGAATCAGAATTCCATGTTGGAAATGCTCATTTTAATTTATTTCCATCAACTGGGAGGATGCAGATTTCACTTTGTTTTAACATTGAACAACTGGCATTTTGGTAAGGATCTTTGTATTTATTTATGTTAGTGATAGGCATAATGAATAATATTCTTTACAAATAGTAAACTTCCACCCTGCTTTGAGCAGACTGAGAAGCTGCCAAGCCTTGGACATAAGCTCTCTTGGCTCTTGGTCCTGAGAGACCTGCTCTGCATGCAGACTGGAAGTTAAAGCAGAGATGTGAGTGAATAATATCATTCTGGGTCCAATCTTATTCGTTTGCCAGATATCAAGCATGATTATATTACATTTATAAGACTGGTCTTATTCCCTGATGGTCCTATTATCCAATGGTTTGCTTACTAAATGTTGAAGATTTTTATTAGTCTTCCAAATCAGCAGTCGTCATGATGAGCTGGCCAGTTTTTACTCTGAGAGATATGATTTGGGATTGTTTTCACATTTAGGAACATGTTGGTTTATACTAGTTCACATTTTCGATGTTGTCTTCACAGTTATATGAGCTACAAGCTTATTTTTAAGAAATCACAGTCAAAATCTGGAGAATAACACCTTCAGAAAATTATACCAGCCTAGCACTCTTCACAATCCAATGTATTCTTTCCCTTTGTGTAGGCAATAACAGAGGGCTGATTGTACTTGATCTTTTAGTCCATGTGCCAACTATGCCAGTTTGTCTACAAGACAG
The DNA here is from genome assembly GCF_036013445.1 of Caloenas nicobarica. Taxonomy (NCBI): domain Eukaryota; kingdom Metazoa; phylum Chordata; class Aves; order Columbiformes; family Columbidae; genus Caloenas; species Caloenas nicobarica. The sequence continues at coordinate 44,920,459 of NC_088245.1, forward strand.
TAGTCTTGGTTCCAAGTATCAAAGGGTTGTGCTTTAGATAAACCTGGCTTTGACAAGGTAATCAAGCTAGGGAAAGCATTTCATTGTCATAGTTTGATTGCTGTCTCTATCCATAGTCTTTCTGTATTTTTTGCCTTTGAGAAGAAAAGCTTCAAGATGTGATAATTTAGATAGTGTTTGAGCGTGTTAAATTGAGTATTTTGAGCACTGAGATTCAAAGATGTTGGTCTTCAAGTGCCTTATTTCCGACAGTTTACCTATATATGCTATCAGTTTGCTCCCTTGTTTAAATTGCTCTCAGAGATAGTCTTGGTTTATGGATTACATGTAAAGACAGTGGGGTGTTTTGGGTAGACTTTCAGTGATCATATTGCTTTTGACATGGAGTTATATACTGATCAGTAGTCTGAGAGAAGAATAGGAGATACCCGATGCTGGGGTTTTTTGTTTGTTTTGGTTTTTTCTTTGCCCTTCTGTTTACATACTCTGGAGCAATAGAATTTTTCTAAAGGTCTTCAGTCAGCTAGGAAACATTTCTTCCTCTCTCCAAAGATTCCTCATTTTAAAAAATCTCAAATTTGCACTGAGCACAGTGTTAAAGAAATGAAAGTATTTTCTTGACTTTGTCGCCCCCCCAATGAATTTATCTGAAGTGAAATATCTTGCAACATTGCAAATGGCATTTGTGCCCAACTTCATGTTAGCTGCAGATAGCAATTGTTATGTCTAGCATAAGGGAGTGATGCTAGTGATGAAAAAACCTTAATCAAATAAAAATCATCAGGGAGATAGCCTTTCTTCCTTGGTAAAACAATAGTGATTCTGGGCTGAGAAGTGCTGGCAGGCCTCCTGGAGATTATATCTGTCCTTGGGTCACAGAGTGGAACAGGTTCTTACTGTCATGGAAATGTTCAAGCACAAAGGAGAAAATTCAGGACCATCTCTGGTCTTTCTCCATTCCTTACTTACTGCCTTTAGCCTCCTTCTAGTGGGATATTTGTAACTCAGTTGACTGAGGAACATCTTGGAGAGTTTTGCAATTACTTTCTTAAAAACAGATGATATTTGAATAGTCCTTGTTTGGCCCATTCCTGTGGGGTTTGATATTATCTTTGTGATACCTCTAGAGAAATGACAAGAACACACAGGCTGCTGTGTTGTCAGTATAATGACGATAACCAGTATTTGACTATTTTTCATTAGGGCTCAAATCCCAATATATCCATGCACTGAGAACTGATATTGGGTTAAAGTCAAATGGCTGAAATGCAGCTTGATCAAGAGAAATGCTAATGAGCAAGGACAGTGTATCTGAGGATCTTCTAAAGTCTCTGAATGTTCTGTCACTTGAGGGTACTGGCTCAACGTTATAAAGTTGTCTGCAACACTGGGACATGTTCATTCTGTGGACGGTTAAGATTAGTACTTTTTTTTTCCCCTTGTAGATATTAACATGTTGACTTGTTTCCAAGACTTGCGTATGATCCTTGGTAAACTACCAAAAAGAAGGGCAGTTTTCCTTTGGGAAAATAATTTGGAAATTCCAGCTGGTACAGAACTCAGTAATTGTAACCATCCTGCTTTTTCAAAATGTACCACACATGCTGTATGCATATTAGCAGTGCTCAAAATAAATGTCTGGTGGGGAAAAAAGGCCTTAGGAAGCTTGAGATGGAAGTTTTCTCTCCCAGACCTTTGCTCTTTCTAGAAACGTGAAACTGGGATGTGTTAAGCAAAGATATATCTCTTCGCTTATGTTTTTCCAGCTTTTTGATGCAGGAAATCGAAGGTGATTTGTATGAGGTTTGTTAAATGTAATTGGTTTTTTTTCTTCTTCCTTCTGTCCCCAATTGCTGCAGTGAGCAAACATCCAAAGAGGTTTTTCTGTTGTTTAGAATATTTTAAGTTCTGATGCTGCAAAAAGGGTAAATTTAGTAATAGCAGATGAAGTCAACAGGGAGTTGTCTGTTTGACAGCAGATTTTAGCTCGCTGTTTAATTTCTGAAGTATTTTTTTTCCAGAAAGTCCTTCTCCACAGTGGAGAATAAACATTTAGTTTTTCAGTACATTTAAACATAGTGAAACATGAAAGTGATAAATACTCATTTTGTTTGTTTGAGTGTGGATGATCATCTAAACTCTTCATTTAGTTGACTGGTCCTCCAGACTGCAGAGTGGAGTCAGACCTTCAAGGCTTCTGGATATTTGCCTGTATGCCGCCTTGGCTGGTTCTGTACACTTTCAAGTAAAGCTTTTGCAAAGATGTCAGTAAAAATATATGTCTTTTTTACCAAGGATATACTTAGTGAAGAGCACTATTACACAGAATATCTTTTTATTTCGAAGTATTGTGAATGACAGTAAAAGCCACTGATAAATTGGTAAGCCACAAAAATGGCTGGATGTAATTATTCCTAATATAGGAAAATGCAAAATCAGTTTTGGTGTTCATCAAGATTTGTTATATAATAATAAAATGTATGTGTATATGTATGTTTGTATACACATATAATAGGAGTAACTTTAATTATAAAAGTTTTACTGCTGTAATGCATGATTATTTGACTGGTTTTAGGCTTCATCTTACCCCATTGAAATTGATGTTAAGGCTGTCATCATTTTAAATAGATTCTTTAAAAGTGCTTGTAGAAATAATCTAGCAACTTCTTACTGTGTCGTAAAGTCTTAGGTAATGTCACTTATTGCATAAATAAATATGCTGAGTAAATGTCTGTTTGCAAAGAGTTAAAACACTTAAAATTTAAGATGACTGAACACTATCTAATTATCTCATTCAGGATCCTACAATCAAAGAGCTGTTATACCATTGTCATACTTTGTTAATGCTTTTATTTTCCAGGTATGTTTTCAGAGGTAATTCTAAAATCTAGTAAAAGTGTTACTTTGTTAATAGTGCAGTCACCTGGAAAGCTTATTATTAATGAGTACCCAATTGGTTTGTGAAACACCTGCAATATTATTCTATGATAAAAATACATAGAACTTTTAACATTTTGTACTAATATTTATAAAGCACCACAGAGGTAAGTGGATTATTGTAGTGGATTGTTACACAGGAAAATACTTTAGGAAAATTTAAGGCAAGTATTGTATGACTCATTTGTATTTTTACTGAAGCCATTACAAAACTGAATGCAAGTTATTAGTTTTCTTTAAAATCTGAATGTGGTAGTGTTCCTGCTCCTAAAACGAGCAAGAAACTAGAATTCAAGCATTTCCATAGAGTTTTGTGAGTACTTCTCAATCCTAATCCATTTTATGCCCAGTTCAGGTATGTCGGAAGCAAAGATTGGCTCTACATGAGGCACATTATAAAAATACTTCCAAATTGCATTTAAAAACTCACAGTTAAAGTATTAACAGGTGCTCACAGGTTTAAAAATCTGTTCCACTAGCCTTTTCCTAGGGGTTTGCCTGCTGCTTGTTAATTTAATTAATTGACTGTCCATGAGATTTTTACATACTTGTGCAAAATGGGAATAAATCTTTAGTATTGTCTGAATACTGCAAAGTTGCACTTCTTTAAGCATGAAATTATGGGAAAAGCACCAACTATTATGACTCTCATTTTCTGCTTGAATTCTCTTGATTCTAATTTTTGTTGTTGGAAAGAGTATCTTTATGGCCTGTGTGAAAAATTAACAGGCCCTTTGCCTTAGTACAAGGTGCTGATTTTGGGGACATCGTGTGGTGCCGTGACTTGAGCACTTCCAAACTGCTGTCTGCACCCAGCCATCTCAACACGCCGCCAGACAGCTCCATACTTGTCCTTTAAACACTTTGTGTGTGTGTTGGTCGTGATCACAGCACAGTAATAATAACTATTTCTTTAGCGCTGTCCACATCATGTTCATTTTGTAAGCATCCACAAACCAGCGCTGGATAATCTTTGGGGTTGACCTGGATGAAATTCACCCTTTCCACCTCTAGCGCTTGGCTGTGCCCATTCCTGCTCTCTTTCTAAGGCTTGCTTTCACCATTTTTGTTCTTTACAGAGCTGTCTGGGACTAAGCGGTAGCCCTGCAGTGATGATCTGCGTGAGGAAGCATAGGGCAGGAAAAGAAAGCATGGTGTACCCCCAGGGCTGTCTCTCAGAGGTCTTGAACAAGGTTCTCAGCTGGCGTAAATTGTCATAGCACCATTGATTTTATTGACTGCACAGACTGAAGATCATGTCTCGTGTACTTTGTCAGGAGTAATATTCCTGCATACTAGGAAGAAGGACAAGTGACAGAGTACGTTCAGTTATAACTGCAGTGAAGCAGGATTTGAGCAGCCCCTGACATACCTTTCTGAAGGTAGTAACCATCCCCCTGTTGCTATCACAGTCATGAGAGCCCCAAGACTAGAAGCCCCGCGGACTCTTGCTAAAGATGCCACCTTTTAATGTGATTTTATTTACTTGATTCATTTGCGTTGACCAATTAATTGGGTAAAATTCAGAGAAAATGAAATATGGAACAGAAGAGCTTGAGACCAGTATATTACATCTTTGTGGTCTAAAAATTAGACTTTAAACTTTATAATTAAGTATGTGGTTTTCGAAGGAAAAGGTGCCTTTAGAGGAAGCATTAGTATGGTTGATATTCTCTGCAAATGCCCAGTTGTGGAAATAGGAAACTAACGTTAGGCAGTCCTAATCTAGAAAGCTTGGCTGTAGCGTTTTAAGTTTCCCTTTGAACTCTAATTCATTAAATATGACATGTTCTACTATACATACAAGCAAGCCACCTTCTTAGATCGAAAATTTTGTTGAAATTTCTTGGTCTTGATATTTAAGGATAGTGCTGCAGGACTGTACTTCTGTAATAAGAGTTTTGGTAATGTTCATTAAAAAAATAAATGCAATTTAAAACATAAGCTAAAGAGCAGGTCATATCCCCCAAACCAGCAATTTTTCTTGTTTAAATAGTTGACTGTATTGAGATTATATTTTCTATGTTATTATGTGTGCCGAAGACCACTCCAGTAAAGAGAAAATTGGGAAGCTGCCTTATTTTTGAGCAGTTTCCTAGTTATTTTCACAAGTAAAGCTACCACACTGACTCTTGGTGTGGTGCAGCATTGTCCATGTGTGGTACCTGAAGACTTGGTAATGCCATGTAGCAGTCAGACTACACCAGCTGAGGACAGTAGCTTGGTCAGACTGGGAAGTAATTTCCCAGTTTGTCGCTGTCGGGTGTCCGAGTTTGGCAATCTGTTCTGGGACTTTAGCAAGAGAAGAATCCCTTTTTATCTGCAGAGCATAGCATAGAATTTGTTTTAAAAAATGTCTTTCTTGGCTTGTGGTATACAAACTTAGGCTTCGTGTAAGAAAATTTCGTTTGCAAAAGCAGTTTAGAACAGAAGTTCTGTAGAAGAAACAATCGAAATTAGAAGCAGGCAATAAATACAAAACACCAGTTGTCTGTCTTTCCATGTTCTTACGTTGGCATGCACCCTATTTTGAGTTATGTAACTTAAGTAACAGGATTGTTATTTGACCTTCATAATCTCATTATATCACTGGAGGTACAAATACTCATGTAAAATAACATTTCTTGTTTTGTAACCAATCTTCACGTTCAGTTATCTGTATGTGATGATGATTTTATACTTTAATGCAAAACCGTTGATTCATGGAAGTAATCCTGTGTTCATGCATTATACAGAAGCTATATCTGGTATCGTTGCTATTGCTAGGGGCTGATGTGTCACATTTTTATAAGTCTTATTTCTAGAATATCTTATTTCAGCCACCACAACCTGTTCTGGTTAAAACCCTGTTATGTTGATCCTAATGCAGTGATGACATAACTAAGAGGGTGAGGGAGCTAGTTAAAAGCTAGTAATGACCTCGAAGTATTACTTTAATTTATCAGGAATGTGGGAAATCCTTACAAGTCAGGTACTCCTAAAGAGGTGGTAATAGCGAGAAAGTAGTTGATACAAACGTGTGAATATGTGGACTTTAGCACTTTTGGTTAATCTTAATTTTTTCTGCCACTCACCTCCCTCTGGTTCTTTAGTCTGAAGTTTATACTTTAATTATATTATGCATCTTCTGCTTCATTTTTCACATCTACCATTTCCAAAAACCAAACCCTGAGCTTTTGCACTGGTGCCTTTGTGCTCATCCATGGGCAAAGGAGAGGTGGAGCTGCCTTACTGGAGTATGTGTAGAGAATCCCCTTGACTGATGGTCTCCAAGGTGGATCTCACCATCCACCTTCCTGTTGTTCCTCATATTCCTGCTCTCTCACCTCAGCACAGGGCTCCGCTGAAGAGGATGAGACGATGGTCTGGATCTCCCTGCCCATGAGAGGGAGCAGGTGGTTGAAGCTTAGATCAGCCTTGAGGCGTCCCCATGTCCTACAGGTTGAAACTGAGGATTAGGCAATCAAAAGTGTAACTTCAAGTCCTTTTTCATCACACATGGCTGCGACGAGCAGAGGGCCTAGTCCAGCAGTGTGAAAACTGACACAACTGAGTTCAGTCTAAAGGTTTTCATGTTGCTGTGTTCACATGTCAAACAGTCGGAATTTGGCTCAAACTTTAAATGGCGTATGTGTCTGTGTAATCAACTTCAAATATATTTACATAATTACTGAATTATCAGAAGTATTAAAAGAGCTGTCATGTGTTATTATGCTATAAAACCTGATACCTTTTGTAGACTATGACACATGGATTGTTTTTGTTTATGCTTTTGACATATTACAAAAGATTGTGTGATGCATTCAGAAATTGCATTGACACTATAGCAATCTCTGTCTCCCTTTGCTACACGGCAGTTCGTAAAAAAAGAAGAATGTCAGTCATGGTTTCTATAATCTGGAAAGGGATAAGAGTTGAAGTAGTTCATCATAAAAAAAAAAATTGATAGAGGATTTTTATTTTTGAAGGTCTGATGAAGTGGACTCCCTTCTAACTCTACAGTACATTTTCAGGCCATGAAACTTGGAAGTTAGGGACACTAAACTCATTAATTTGTAGACAAGAGTGGCTAAAAACGGGCAATTCTGGAAAAGACTGATGGCAGAAGGGAATAGGCACTTCAGGTCTGCAGGAGAGATTCTAGATACTCCAGTAACTGGTCTGTAATCAGTGTTTAAATGATTACAGTTTTTATTTGTGTTCTGATATGTTCTTCCATAGACAAGAAGCCAGTTGGCATATTCTAATTTAGATCTTTGTATAGCTGCTTTGAAATATTGTATTGCCTGTTAATGGTGGGATGAGGTTGTTTTACTTTTTGGGATACAAGAGTTATTAAGCTTCGTTTGTGAAGGTTGTGCAAAGATACTCTTTTCTGTTATAGTCCAGGTGTGGGCTGGGGAACTTGTCGTGTAATCCAAGGACTCTGAATGGGGCTTCAGTCCACCCTCCCTAATGTATCCAGGAGATATTTTTATACCTATGTATGTTTATCTTGGGTATGTAAGATACTTTTACACAGCAGGGAGTATGCATGTTAGAGCAAAGAGCATGTTAGTTTTTACAGAAAGCATCCCTTCTGTGTCCTGACATCAACTTGAAAATGCAACATTGCTATTATTTAGCTGAACGACCACAAATTTCTGGAGCTCGTGTATTTTGTATTGCATATGTGCCCATGGCATTTCGGTGCTTGGTCAATGAGAACGTTCTGGTAGATGCCACTTGGTAGAAAACTCTTGCCCATGTGGCACAATGTGTGAGTGGCTGAAGGCAGGTTACGGACATGGCCCATCACTAGTCCTGTGTTGCCACAAAGACATTGCAAAGTCCTATTTGTTTTTTCAGTGGTAGGGAGTGAGAGAGCAGGATTTCCGAGATGTGTACTCAACAGAAGCAAATGCCCCTTTATGAAATCACTCCAGTTGCTCTTATATTCAGTTTTCTATAGAAGATTAGAAAAGATTATGCTAGTCTGCTACAAATAGCCTCAGTGTCGGTCCATGAGTTTTTATTTTCTTATAGTAGTGATTCAAATATTTCTGCTCACTGTAGTGAATCATCCATCTGAGGCAAGGATGTTTTCTACCAACCAGACCAAGGCTCTGTCAGTGATAGGGTTGATTGCTCTTCCAAAGTGTAACAAATCCCACCAGAAAGCAAGAATACTTTCACCAAGAGTGCTTGGTCCATGATGAAAGTAGAAATGTTTTTCTGGATGAAGTAGATAAGAAATGGAGTGATGCTCATTTCAAACACTTTTATCCTAAACTACTGACCTCCTTTTAAGTAGTCCTGAATTTCTGTCAGCTCAGTAAGAGCCCAGGACTTTCATCTGTGTGTTTAGGGTAATATGTGTGTGATTATTCTACAGTTAAGGAGTTTTTGAGGGGTTTATTCCCTGTGTTTGCTCTGCTGCCTGGACTGTACCTATCCTAGGAGTTGATTGCAGTATTTATCAAAGCTGTGGAGCCCCCTTTTGAGCCATCTGTAGGTAGTGGTTGTGCCATCTGTCACTGAAAACTGCGTTCCAGAGGGAGAGACAATATGCACAGACTTCATCATGCAAAGCCTGTAGGGTATGGTCTCTGATGTTTGCTTTATCCTTGTAAGATATATAGGTTGTAGTGTTTCGCTAACTCCTAAAATTTTTATTGGAAGAGGCTTCTGAATGTCACAGTAGCCAATACTTCATCCTTGCCCATATGTATGCATTATGCATTTTACTGAACTCCACGCATTCCTCTGGGAGGTGAACTATGGTACCTAGTTGTTAAAGACTGTAAGAATGTTGAAAAATGGGCAAAACCAAGCTGCGAAAGATTTCAAACTAGTATATACCGCTCAGAGATAATGGGAAGAGCCACACAAAATGAGGTGCCTTTGGGTGCAAGCATATAATTTGCTGAATATTTTTGCTATGAATTATCAAGGATTACAGCAGCAGCAGATGTTTGAGGCAGCATGATGTAGATTGTGTGTACTTTTGTGTTATGATTAACTGAGCCAATATCCATGTATTCCAAGAGATAGGTGACTTCAAAAAGTTTTGAGAGAACATTATCAGCATGTTCCAGGAATACTTTCACTACAGATACTGCTACCGGGAGCGGCATTCAAAATTTTCGCATGGTGTTTAGTGATGACCTAATTTATGATTAGCAGTAGTGGTTTGTGATTAGCCCCTAAATTTGAAGTGAAATTTCCATTGTCTTCAGATTTCATACTGGATCCGAGGGCCCTGTGACGACCTAGACAATATCAAATGTGATAACAGTCACCTACTAATGAAACTGGGGGCCTTCAGGACAGCAATTTTCATGACTTCATATGTTTTCTTGCACAAGCTTACTGGCAGTTCTTGTCACAGTGAAAGGTACGTCTTCATACTCTGCAGTCATGGGGCCATGAACCCTTATGCTGCGTTTTTCAACTCAGTGTAAACCATGGACAAGACACGTGCTGGTAACCTAGGGCTCAGAGGCTGCTGCTGAATCTATGTGTCGTCCATGACAGTACCTTATCCATGCAAGTAGGACTCCTGAGCTACCCTGGTTCACTTTTGGCCCACACAGTGCTGAAAATCTGTCAGACATGAAATATAAAGCAACTAAGTGGTGGGGTTTGTAGTACATAGTTTTGTTGTTGTCGTTTTTTGTGCTTTTTGGTTTTTTTTTTTAATGCAACACAGGGAATAATTTGTGCAACTGACAGAACCCTAAAAAGAGACATTGCCTCAGTGAGAGGTGATACTGTGCGTTGCTATGTTAAACAGGAAAGGAACTGATGTGGCATAAGCAAACGCACTTGAGAAAAGCCTTGTGATAGCTATTGCTATTCTAATACAGATCAGATGTAGCATTAAGAGCCTGTCATGACTTAATATGTGTAATGCCTGTGTACTTACATATGCATTAATAAAATATTCCAAGAAATGCATAGCAAGAACATTGTATTGTCAGTAAGAGGTAATGCATGTTTAATCTAGACCTAGCTTCTGAAGACAGTCGTGAAACGTGGAGGATCAAACATTTTATTTAAATATTGAATCTTGGGGCATTCGAGTGGATTTTTCTTTGTTCTTTATGGATGTTCCTCAACATGAAACCAAGGGGATATATAAATATATATATTTCCTTTTTTTTTTTTTTTTTTTTTTTTTTTTTGTGCAGTGTAGCAGGGACTTGCTCAGTTGCTAGGTAACAAGGTATTGCTTTATTTGCCAGAGCAGTAGCTGAGTTGATAGTAGAGGCAATGATTTATACGAAATCTATTAATATATACTGTAGCAGTAATAACGATTATTGAAATTGCTTATTTTTATGTGCTCTGTGCCATGGAAAAAAATATAATCAGTTAATTAGAATATTTCCTTCTGCTGTGTGTAGAAAAACTACTTAATTACTAAGAATGTCCAGTTATTTAGTGAGGCAGCAGAATCTTTGTAGTTTATTTAGTAGTCTTAAAAAGGGTTATTTCAAAAACAAAGCAAGAAGTAAAGTGTTAATGAAAAAAAAAAAAAGGGATTTATAAGGAGTTGTTATTTCCCTAAATTGTCCATTCATACCTCTTTTTTGTTGGCCTTTCATGGATGGGCTTGCTTTTCCAGCAGCAATACGTTTTCCTCCAAGGATCAAGACCAAACCTGTCAGTCACCAGGGCAGAAGTTGGCTCATTCCCGTTGGCAGGCTGCCATCTCGGTTCTGCCTCCAAGAAGACCAGCAGGTGGTCTGCAGGCCACTCCGCTGCCTCCTTTCTCACACAAGTCTGGAAATTCAGAATGGTCAGAGTTGCCTTCAGGGCAAATGTCAGTGCCGCCTGCTTCCACTCCTGGTGCATGGTTGACTGAGTGGTGCTGGATGCTGTATCCATGACCAAAAATGTCACTGCCGTTTGTCTTCTTTGATTTTGCTGTTATTTGGGAGAGGGAAGCATATATAGTCCTAAAAGCTTCCCCATTGTCTTGATGCTCCTCTTAGGTCAGGTTACTCTTAGCCAGGTAACTCTCTATTATGTGAGGTGTATTAACCTGATCTCACTGCTGTTCATGGCTCCAGGAAGATTATGTCTGAGCACATGGAGTAGGGTTTCTGTGGTCACACGGAAGAACAGTAGTTGTTCTTTCAGGATGATGGGAACCATCCTGACTTAGAAGAAAGCTGTCTTTGGCATTAGCCAAATTAGTGAGTTTGCATTTTTAGTATGATTCAAGTCACTTGTGCCTGAATTTTTGACACCTTTCCTCCTTGCAAGGATAGAGGTATAATAATACAGCACATGTATAATTCTGCTGTTTTTAGAGCAGACATTGACCTTTTCCCCACATCAGTCAGTTTTTGGCAGCTGTGAATCTTTTTAACCTGCAAGCTCACCTGTTGGACTCTGAACTTGGTTCTCAGACATTCACGTATTGCTCCCAATAGCTACAGTTCACCTCCACTCAGGAGTCACTCCTCATACTGATTTTCTTGTCCTAGTGGATTTACCTTTGAAAAGGCTCTTATCTAGAGTCCTGATCATTCAATTTGTTTGTTTGTTTGTTTTCACAAAGCAAGATCCTGCTTTATTTGAAAAGGATGAAAGCAGTGTTTATCAATCTGTGATAGAGAGCAAGATAAGTCTACAAGTCACAGTTGATGGGCAGGCAAAAAGAGGATAGTATAGATGGCAAAGTTGCTATTGATGAGCCTCACCTGTGCTAACAAGCATTTGCAGCTGTGGGTAACACGTTACTGCTTGAAAACCTTTTTGGAGCTATTATATTCTATTGTGCATGACATTATTTGTTAGACCTCTAATGACTCCTAATACAGTCATTCACATAATCAGTTCATAAGTAAACAGCTGCAGGCTTGGACAGTATCTAAACAACTAAAGTATTCCTGATCCTTTGGCTTTCATTTCAGCAAAAGAATTAAATAAAAAGAGTCAAAATGGCACTCTCACGGTATCTGGCTTTCTGAAAAGTTGCAGAAAAGAAAGAGCCAAAGCACAAGAGAGTTAAAAAGAATAAAAGTTATTAGAAAGCTATTTCTATATCTATAAATTTAGAAAATTAAAAGAAAATTAAAACAGAAAGGACAGATGAAAGAAAATGGATGCAGCAATAAAAAAGCAGCAATTATGCTTCAGCATGAGTCAAAAGGACACATGAGGATGCTGCTCTTCTGTGAATCATTGAAAGGAAGGTATTTGGAGCCACTGCGGGATAAGGCCTTCAGAATATACAATTCTATTGTCTTGAAGTTAAGAGGAAATCTTTTTCTTTATGTTTTCATGTACTATCAAGTGAAAACTGTGCATTAAGGAAGCTTTTGCATGCAGGGTTGGTCGCTACCTGTCTGCTCGTCCTCACCTTCGGTTTCAGCAGCTGCACCTCTCAGGGCAGTGCCTCGCTGCAGCTCCTGGGTGCTGGCTGTGCAGCTGCCCCGGGTGCTTTATCTTGGCAGTGGGAGCATCCAGAGAGTCCTTGGATCATTATTGTCACACAGAGACATACTAACCTGGACTATAGGACTCCCTTAGCTCCCCAGATTTAGTGAGCTTTGTGTAATTAATTTCCTGGTCAGATCCTAATCAGGCTCTGACAGAGGACAACATTTGCCTGCTTGATTTTTTTCGTTATTTGAACAGTCAGGTTCACGACTTGGTTCTTCCCTGAACAGGCTATCTGTGTGGCTATTTTGATAAAAATGCTTTCTTTAGTGGATAAATCATCCAAGAGCTGCATTGTTTCTGATTTCAAAATGCTTTAATATGGTTATATTAGTGTGTTATAAGCTTAGAAATCAATCTGATGCTTGCTTCTCCTAAGCAGCAGACCTGTCTTTCCAATCTTGGTCAAAAGAATCCTGCGTAGAAATTGTGAGTGTGCATGCTCAGGTGAGAGAAATCACTGGAGACAGTTACTTAATTAATCACTGTTCTGGCATGAGCATGGAATGACATTCACTCTAGATGAACATCATGTCATTTATGCAGAGACGAATGCACAGCCTAGGTTTGTTTTGCCAAGTTGTGTTTATTGCTGCTGAAGGACCAAATTGAGTATAAATTTGGGGTGGTTTAACTTTTCTGTTTGTAGCAGAAGAGTATTAACAGTATCATGCTCTTTTTATGAGGTGAACGATGATTAAATAACTACAGTTATGTTAAAGTTACGTAAGAAACGAGTTGAGGTTCTTACTCTGAGCTATAATTATTTTTAAAATATGTACTTTAGAATTTTTGGTTACTGATTTACTCTATTAAAGTTTCCTTTTGGGGAAAAGATTTTAACCTAAAGAAGTATGTTTTTGCAATTATGCTGTCAGCCTTTTGAACTTTCAAACTGATTGGACCTTTGAGCTGGAGGCATGGTTTATTTCAGAGGTATTAAGTTCCCACAACTTTCATGAGAATAGTGGGAACCCTTTTAATATCCTCATTGTGGTGGGAATGTTGTGCCTTGCAGTGCTGGGATGGGAAAAACTGCAGGTAAGGAGTAGGAGAGTCATGGTGGGAAGCTGAAATTACTGTGAGGATTAGGGAAGCTGAAGACGTAACCAGGTGGATAGATGATGGCAAAGCAGTGGATGTGGTCTACCTTGATTTCAGTAAAGCATTTGACACCGTCTCCCACAGCATCCTTGCTGCTAAACTGAGGAAGTGTGGCCTGGACGATCAGGTAGTGAGGTGGACTGCAAACTGGCTGAAGGAAAGAAGCCAGAGAGTCGTGGTCAATGGGGCGGAGTCTGGTTGGAGGCCTGTATCTAGTGGAGTGCCTCAAGGGTCAGTACTGGGACCAGTAGTACTCAATATATTCATCAATGACTTGGATGAGGGAATTGAGTGTACTATCAGCAGGTTTGCTCATGACACCAAACTGGGAGGAGTGGCTGACACGCCAGAAGGCTGTGCTGCCATCCAGCGAGATCTGGACAGGCTGGAGAGTTGGGCGGGGAAAAATTTAATGAAATATAATAAGGGAAAATGTAGAGTCTTACATCTGGGCAGGAACAACCCCAGGTTCCAGTACAGGTTGGGGACTGACCTATTAGAGAGCAGTGTAGGGGAAAGGGACCTGGGGGTCCTGGTGGACAGCAGGATGACCATGAGCCAGCACTGTGCCCTTGTGGCCAAGAAGGCCAATGGCATCCTGGGGTGTATTAGAAGCAGGGTGGTTAGTAGGTCGAGAGAGGTTCTCTTTCCCCTCTACTCTGCCCTGGTGAGACCTCATCTGGAATATTGTGTCCAGTTCTGGGCCCCTCAGTTCAAGAAGGACAGGGAACTGCTGGAGAGAGTCCAGCGCAGGGCCACGAAGATGATGAAGGGAGTGGAGCATCTCCCTTATGAGGAAAGGCTGAGGGAGCTGGGGCTCTTTAGCTTGGAGAAGAGGAGACTGAGGGGTGACCTCATTAATGTTTATAAATATATAAAGGGTGAGTGTCACGAGGATGGAGCCAGGCTCTTCTCAGTGACAACCAATGATAAGACAAGGGGCAGTGGGTGCAAACTGGAACACAGGAGGTTCTACTTCTTGGTGAGGGTGACAGAACACTGGAACAGGCTGCCCAGGGAGGTTGTGGAGTCTCTTTCTCTGGAGACATTCAAAACCCACCTGGACGCCTTCCTGTGTAACCTCATCTGGGTGTTCCTGCTCCAGCGGGGGGATTGGACTGGATGATCTCTTGAGGTCCCTTCCAATCCCTAACATTCTGTGCTTCCGTGATTACAGAGGCGAAACAGATGCTGAGAAAGGAGGAGTTGTGGTCTGGGACAAAGGAAGGATTGTGGAGACATAAGTGCAAACTGCACCATTACTTATGCTCTTGGTGGCACACGTCAATCGCCAGATGCCTCTTTAAAATAAGTCACTGTGTGATGAGTGGCATATTGATGTAAGTAAAAGCACTCGCTTGGTTGCTGGTAGCTTCTCACGCCGCTCTCCTCATTGTGCAAAGTGCCCTCTGTTAGCGCGATGTGACTGACAAGGGCCACGAGCACTTCACGCTCTCGTCGTCTGCCCGGGGGAAAAACATGTGCCACGGAGTAGCTGGATGGAGCAGAACCTTATGGTTTGTGGGACAGGGTTCCTCAGTGTACGTATTGCTGTGCAGTGGGTAGGGAAGGCAAAGGCAGATAAATACACCTTCCACCCAGAATGGAAGGTGGTGGAGTGGCATGGTAGATGACTAAGTTAAAAATTCACTTCTGCTTTCTCATCTCCTTTTAATCAGATATTTTACTGTTTTACAAGGATTAATGTTTGCTGATCCTTGATTGAGCAAAGAGTACCTATTTTTATAACGTTTTTTTCCTTTATATTTGTGATTGGTGAATGTAATGTCACTTATGTAATCATAATCATTTTTCACTTAAACTGGTAATCTGTGAGAGTGTCGTGGTTTTCATAAGTATCATCATTAGTTTATGAGAACAAAGAGCAGTATAAGAAAACAGTGTGGAACATATGATTTTAGGCTTGCAGAAAATGAAGACTATAAGCCACATCTTACAGTGCCTGACGAGACTGCATACAGAGTGGACTTTATTTATGGCTCTTATTTGAACCATTCTGATTGTGAGGATACTGCAAGTAAAGCCAGGTTGATTTTTGTGAATAAAGCATGGTATTAGAATTTAGGAGATGTGGTTTCCATTCCTATTAGTATCCCAAGTTTTATCTTCAGCCTTAAGTTTATCAGTTAATCCGCATGTGCTTCAGGTTTCCATTTATTAAAAAGAAAATAGGAAACAGAAATCAAGGTGGGTTTTTTTCTCCTCTGCACCAATAGAAGCATACACTTATATTGTGCGATGACTCAAGAGCCACACTCTTTCAGCATTACCAAATGAAGCGACCACATTGCAGCAGAGAAAGTTGACTATGTAAAATTAAAGTCAATGCATTAAAAAATAGGTTTATAATCCGATGTTTATACTATGGTAAGACTCACTAGAGTACAATAAAGCTTGATCATATGCAATGTAGTATAGTGGATTTAATTTCATAATTGCTAATAATAAGTAATCCTCCTGTCTCCAGGGTATATAGAAGGTTGAAAGGCAGCCAAACTACTGCATTTTCATTGTGTCAGAGTGCTTGGCAGCTCCCTGTGGAAGCATGCTGATGGGCAGGAAGGAGATTAGGAGGAGCCTGTGGGTACGTATGGCGTTGCTGTCAGGTTCATAAATTACACAAGTCTGCTGAAAAGTGGGTGCACAGTAGCACATGTTCTGTATCCTCCTGTGACACTCCAGCGTGGCATTCTTCTAGCTCAGGGGATTCAGTTATTCACTGCTCTCTTCATTTGCAAGCCCATTGCACAGGAGTCTGTTCTACTCTTAATGCTTCTACGTAATTTTCCTGAATAGTGGAAGTGTATAAAAGCAGTGAGAGGAGAATAGACCCTGAGCTTGGACTGTGTTTTCACTTTGCTAAATTCCTGTTTTACCATTCATAAGCTCTCACTCTACAAAACCTGTGCTGCTGCTCTAAGATAAAATGTGTAGGTTTGGATTTCATTTTTCTAAGAAGCTGGATAATAGGCATAGAAGTGATGCATAGAGCAGCGTATCAGAATCGTTCTGTGTTATATTGCTGTATTTGAAGGCAAAGCTAAAAGAGCAAGTCTTTTACTCATCTTCACATTTCTTTAATCATTTTTTTACATGCTGTGAAATAAAACATACTGTGTCATATAATTTTCTTCTTAAAACACATTGGTCAACCCTATTCTTACTTAGCTAGTTGAAGCAGGAGGCTATGTCTGAGCACATGTACTTTGCTCCCTGGTCTCTCCAGTTCCAAACTCATTTGATGATCAGTTTATGGGCATTTTTCATTTCTTCTTGCTGGGCTGTGTCTTCTCTCGTACTTTGCTGTAGAGTGATGGAAATTCTGGATGCTGAGATGCAAGGACAATTCCTACCAAATTGGATGCATCTAGAGTTCCCTTCATTCCACCGTTGGCATCATTCTTGAGACCTGGGCTGCTTTAGCTCCATATAGACTTCTGCTGTAGTAAAACACAGGTGCTAACAAAGCAGGCTGGAAAGATTGAGAGTTGATGCTATAGGTTCCAGAGCAGCTATTAGTAACAGTTGCTGTCACCTTCATCTTATACTAGTATATCACTGTCGTTGTGATTGGGATGAGCTGGTTGGTGGCTGTTGCTTGCCACCTACACCAGCAACCTGGGAGGTGTTCCTGTAGGGTCAAGAGGAAGGAGAGACATGTTAAAGCTGCAGGTTTTCCCCAGCTTGTCTCAGATCTGCCTCAGTTTTACACGCTATATCAGTGGATTGGGAGGAGAGGTTTAGCCCTGTCAAAAGTGTCCTTTACACCTGGGTCTCAACAGGGTCCTTTATGCAGCACAGCCAGGGAGAAATATCGCCATACAACTTTTCTCATTCATTTTTGCATCTGGTGTTTGGTTTTAGTGGTTTGGTTACACTTGGCTTGTGTCCAAGCTTTTTTTTGCATCCCTGAGAGATTATAAATTCCTTTTACCTAAGTGAAAGTTAGAACCTTTCATAACCCAGCGCTATGAAAAGCTGAAGATTTGTTGGACGGTAACAAAGTCGCATGTTCATTTTGACTTGGGGACCACAAGGTAAAAATTGTCAAGTTTGGAAATGAAAGATTTCTCCTAGCTACAGTGTGCATGTTGCCTTCAAGTCTAATTTGGTGTATGAAAGGCTCTCTTTCTCGCTTTTACATGGTAATAAGGATTCTGCAGGCAGTGTTTTCAGTAGGGCTGCTCCAGCTTGTTTACAGTTCCTGTGTGTAGAATTCTGAAGACCAGTCATCCTTTAATTAGTGATTATATAGATGATGAAAAGCTAGAAAGCTAGTCAACCTCAGGGCTTCAAATATCACAGGAAAATTATGATATGGGGGTTTTTTGCCCCTCTCACCTGCTATGATAATCCAAAGCTTTCTATGCAGTCATGGGACTTGTGCATTTTTCTTCCTAACAAAAACTGAGATTCAAAAGTTTGTGGTTTTGGTAAGATAGACTTCGGTCAGACTTGTGATGAAATCACTAGAGTAAGAGACAATAGAAACACAGTCTTCTTGCTCTCACCATAAATGTGCCATCTATGAAATGGAAATAAAAAGCCTAGGTTTTGTTGTTTGTTTTTTTTTTTTTTCCTCGTCGTGAGTATAACCAGCTATGAGATTGAATATATTTGTAGGATAGGTCTGCTGAATAAGAGAATACTATTTTTACACAGTCAGCTTTCATTCTAGCATTTCATTTTAACTGTACCCATCCTTTTCAGTTCTGCAATGCAGTGTAATCCCTATTTTATCGGAATACAGCATGTCCAAGTGAGACACTGGCTTCGTTGCAGTCAATGATATTTTGCAATTGGCATCAAGAAAACCAAGATCTCATCCTTGTTAATAGTAAGTGGTATTTGAAAGAGACTCTTTCACTGGCATTAGATCATTGCAGGCAGGTAATTTATAAACTTGTGGAAAATATTTAGATACTACCAAAGTTCTAATGCTTGTATGCTTGATTAAGTTATTGAACAGTGTTAAGCTGATATTCAGTGTACATCCAGAAATTAGAGCAAAGCAAAGGTTCCTTTGGGAATAAGGCACCTTGGACCAAGAACATGTGTGTAAATCTAGACAAAAGGCAAAGTGTTAGCTAGAAACTAAACAAGAACAATTTTAACAGGGAATAGAGGTTGTGCAGCCCCAGATATCTAGCACCCTGGTACTTCTGGCAAGCTGAGGATTCTCAGTGGGTTCTGCTGTCCTGGACAAGTACATAGGTCCACAGGCAAGGTCATGGGGGAAAAAAAAAAAAAAGGCATTTTTATTCTGCTTGAAGGATTTTGTTAATATTTAAGTTAATGAAATGTCTGACCTATTGAATTATTTTCCTAACCATTTATCCAACTTTAAAATGCATGAAAAATTCAATACCACTAACATAGCAAAAATGATTTAAATGTTGTGTGTTCACTGAGTGCATAATAATCTGCAGTGTATAGATAACTTTTCAGTTTGCTGCACAGAGATTTAGCTGTGCAAATCCAAGCTACGTTAAAATAATGATGTACATTTTCCTATTTAATTTTAGAACCTATTTTTCAGTATATGGGTCAGCTCTTTAACTCAGTCCTGTGTTAGCCTTGTTGTGCAAAACAGGTTTAACGCTATGATCAGGTCTTCAATGTTTTTGTTTCTTTGAAATACTGAACTGTAAATGAGCTGTTTCTATCTAGAATTATAGAGGTGTCCAATGAGAGTTATTGTCTTCTTACAATCTACACAACGAAAGTTATGTTTACCCTCTGAAACAAATTATTTTTACTAGTGATTTTTCTGCTGATAAATCTTTGCAGTTTTTTAACCTTTCAGGAATTAGAGAGTTTAAGGAGAAAAGACAATTGTTTTCTTCTCATCTTAATCTCACCTGTAAAGTTCAACAGATTTTGCTATCATTCATTTTCCCCTGTACCTTCTCTGCCATTGTGAGGAGCATTTTATCACGCTAGCTTGTGTCTGCATTTTTGCTTGGGTGAGGAAGCTAAGCTGCCTTGATTTTGGACTTGAGATAGACTGTGTGAGCCTCTGTGAGCACATCTGAATGAGTAATTCTTCAGTTGCACACCCCAGAAACACGAGGTTTAGCTCCTAGTTTGCTCTGACAAGGAGCAGTTTGATGCTTGTCAAATCCAGGCCTTGGTGGTTGCTGTTTCTCGGGCGTGTTGTGGCCAACTCTTCTGCAGTCCTTTGCGCATTTTTCTTTCCTGCTTTCTATTCATGTGCGTGTGTATGAAGATAACACACGTTATGCATTTTTGCATAAAGGTGTGTCCATTTAAATGCCAGATGTACACTTGCACGCCAAGTATTTGGAATTAACTCAACAAATAATGTCCATTCAAGTTTCATTGTATTCTCCATTTTATGCCATAAAACTACACCTTTAGAAGGAGGGAAGCTTGGGAGATCTGTCAACATAGGTCACTGGAAAGTACAGCTGAGGAATACTAGCCCAGGTCTTGTCTGTAGAGTGCTCTAAATTTAAGGGTTTTGTAGTATTCATATATGGAAATTCCACTTGCCCTCCATTTATATTTGATACAGGCTTTGTTAATGCACATTTTCTTGTTAAACACACAGAATAAACGTGGTCATAGTTACAAGAATGAGTAACTACTCTTGCACACATAGAAGCATATATATATATATATATATATATATATATATATATATTCTGGATACACATCACCTGACATTTAATCTCAAAAGGCAGCATGAAGTGGTGAGCTGCGAGGTAAATATTACCCTTTTCCCTTCCTTGATTTTAAGAGATACACGTGGAAAAAAAAATTGGCTAGCGTAGGACTTCGGCTTTTTAGTGTCTATTGATAAATAATTCCATGCAGATATTACGGTAGACACTCTTCCTTGTGCTTGTGAATTGTTTCACAGCTTTACACATTTTAAATGAGATAGCTGGACTATGCTGCTTTAGCATTTAAATGAAGCCAAATTAGTATTCTGTCAGCAAGCAGAAGGGGTTTTTATACTAGAAAGGTGTAGGAGGAAGATGGATAATGACGGATGAAACTTGCTGATACAAACACATGCCATGTTTTCTTAAAAATATGAAATTCTGAACCACTGAAGCTCGTACACTACTAAAGCTTACCCTAGATGATTTTAACATATATGCCAATTCCTGAGGGCTTACAAAATTTATTAGCAAAATAATAGAATGGTAACACACAGAAGTGAATTTTGGTATTTTCTAAGTATTTCTTGCATCATATCGCTGTAATTATTTTCAGTTTAAACAGTAAGAAAATGTATCCTAGTGAAGAGATTTCATAAGATTTTAAATAGCTAAGAAGAGATGGAATTTAAAAAAAACAAAAAAACCCTCTATAGCATGAGCCTATATTCACAAAATTGCATCTTTCTTTAAAACATTATTGAATAACCATTCTGCAAAATGGTTCCTATTGGTAAAACATTGTTTTTTCTGTATGTTTAATCTCAATAAAGAATTAAGCAATTGTACTATGCCTGATAGTATACTAAGTCGTCCTAGGTCACAGCCAATGAGGGGAGCTGGTTGCAGTGCTCCTAGCAGCACCACTGGTACAGAAAACTCATTGTACAGACTACGAAAGAATAGAAACGTATGTGGGTGTTTGTTCTCTTCGTTTCAACGGCATCCTAGAGGTGCAAAATAAGGACAGAGATTACTGAAGAATGAGGTGGTCTCTTTCTGCAGGCTTGGGTGGTTATCCTGTAAATGACATATATAATAGACATTAAATATACATTAATAATGTTTATTACATGGTTATTTCATTGCTTATGGAGGAGAGCAGATGCTGTTAAATCAAATCTGATTTTATTATTAATCCGAAAGCTTCCCTTCCATTTTTCCCTGGGCATTTTGCATTGCTCGTTGGTCAGCAGTTTCTGCTGGTTCTTTTTGTTGTCAGTTCTCCCTGTCACCTCTGTAGTGGTCAGCTGGATGAGCTGGGAATATGGTTGCAAATGCAGATTAAATTGCTGAGCGGGGTGGGAGGTAGTAAAAAAATAAAGGGGACCTGGAGCAAAGCTGCAAGGGGAAAAGGAATTTGGAGTCTGTTGGGCTGAAAATAAGATGTGAAAAGAAAGAGGGAGAACGTTGACGGATGAGAGAGAAGGAAGTTGAATTTGCAAAGAAGAAAATAGGAACGTTGTCTGAAGAGCCACAGCAGACAAATAATATACTCTGGTTTATCACAAATGCCTTGTATATGTCACCTTCAAATAGCAACCTTTTAATTTTATTGTAAAATGTAAATGCTTCCATTAACTATTTCTCGTCTGATTACTATAATGACCCATTTTCTGGTCTTCCTATTCTTCTGTGTTATTCATCCTCTTAAAATTTATGGCACTCATTTTATCTTTCATAGGTTCCAAATTCCCATTCTACCTTATTATGTCAAGAGCTTGCATTGATTGTATCTGCAGTTAAGAAGTGGATTAATAAAACTTAATGTTTGCATTTTAAGTTCTCGACAGATAGAATCATAGAATGGTTTGGGTTGGAAGGGACCTTCAAAGGTCACATAGTCCAACCCCCTGCAATGAGCAGGGACATCTTCAACTAGATCAGGTTGCTCAGAGCCCCGTCCAGCCTGGCCTGGGATGTCTCTAGGGATGGGGCATCTACCACCTCTCTGGGCAACTTGTGCTAGTGTTTTACCACTTTCATTGTAAAAAATTTCTTCCTCCTGTCTAACCTGAATCTCCCCTCATTTAGTTTAAAACCGTTACCCCTTGTCCTGTCATAACACGGCTTGCTAGAAAGTCTGTCCCTATCTTTCTTACAGGCCCCTTTTAAGTACTAAAAGGCCACAATAAGGTCTCCCCGGAACCTTCTCTTCTCCAGGCTGGACAACCCGAACTTTCTCAGCCTGTCCTCATAGGAGAGCTGTTCCATCCCTCTGATCGTTCTTGTGGCCTCCTCTGGCCCCTCTCCAACAGGTCCATGTCTTTCCTGTACTGAGGGCTCTAGAGCTGGACACAGGACTCCAGGTGGGGTCTCACCAGAGCAGAGCAGAGGGGCAGAATCACCTCCCTTGACCTGCTGGCCACTCTCCTTTTGATGCAGCCCAAGGTACGATTGGCCGCCTGGGCTGCAAGTGCGCATTGCTGGCTCATGTACAATCTTTCATCCACCAGTAGCCCCATGTCCTTCTCTGCCGGGCTACTCTCAATCCCTTCATCCCCCAGCCGGTATTGTATAGTTAGGACTTAGCTGTAGCTCATGTCATCTCTCGCTTTTTTTTTTATGATTTGCACGTGGTGCTTTGTCACTTATTTGCTTTCACCTTTGCTCCCTGACCACTGATGCAGAGGAATCCCTGGTCTGTGCAAGGTCTCAGTCAGGTTGGTCTGTAGCACAAATGTAGACTGTAACATTATGTAGTTGTAGCTCTCTCTAAAGGTGTTCATTGCCGCCTGTGTCCTGGTGATGAAGCACACAGTGATGTGTTCAGCGTGACCCCGAGCAGCGCTGGTTTGTGAAGCAGCTATGAGCAGGAAGGGCACACTGGGGTGGTGGCGGGGAAATGGGGTATTAAAGCATCCTGCTGTGCTTCAAACTCCTCCAGTATTCAAGAAGAGACTGGACAATGCCCCCAGACACATGGTGTGAACTGTGGAGTTGTCCTATGCAGGGACAGCAGCTGGACTCAGTGATCCTTGTGGGTCCCTTCCAACTCAGGACATTCTATGATTCCATGATCCCCAGTGTCCCAGCATGCTGGTTTTGAACTGGCACTTCTGTGTCAGTCCCCAGAGGGCTCTGCCAGCAGAGAGCTGTTTCCTAGGAGCACATTTCGAAATTTCAGGGTGTGAGTGCACCATGCTCTGCTCCCTCTGTTTTCCAAACTGAAATAGAGATTTTCATTTTTTTTTTCTCTTGGGCAGCTAAGAAGCGCCAGTACATTTAGTGTTTTCTTTTAAAATGTTTTATTAACCTTACGTATCATTCTAAATCTTCAATCGTGAAGAATCTGGAGAATTTTTCCCCATCCGTCCATGCTGCACTTCGATGGGAAAACTTGGCTGCGTCACTCTCATGCTGGGCTCCTCTGGGAGTGAGTCCTCTGGGCTCATGGCCAGGGCGGGCACCGAGTCCTGGGGGCTCAGTGAGAACATCAGCACTTGGTAATTTCCTTTTGAGAGATATCGATTCAGAAAAGATCAGCTGTGCCTATCTCTGTCCAAATTAGGGTGCAACACAGAATGAGTTACTGAAAATTAAGAAATTGCCTGCTGCCAAGTAAGCTTGTTGTATGTGATACGGAAACATAACATTTCAAAAGTGTATTTTAACCTTTTCCTTAAGTATTTTGCATTCCTACTGCTGAAGTAACAGAGTCATTTACTTTCAATTCTGTGCAGAAATTTGGTTTACTTAAGCTGTTGAGTATCTGTGAGAACTCTGAGAAAATATGAACACGAATCATGAATGGAAGATATTTTATGATTCAAAGGTTCATATTACAGCAGAAACAAGTAAGTTTAAATGTCAAGGTTCTTAAAATGAGAAAAGCCTTACAGTTTTCTGGATGCAGATCCTGATCACAAATAGAGGAAGAATTAAAAAGCCCCACATAAATGAGATTTGTACTTGAATAGTAGAGTTTCTAAAAGTATACTTAATTAACAATGACTAAATTTAGGCTTACTTTTTCATTTGAAAAGCCCAAAATGTTGGTTAATTCTTTAGTACAACTCAGAAATACATTTTAAGTCTAAGTAAGATATGTGAAGATATCCCAAGTGGCTACATAATAGAACATAGCAAATACGTAAGTTACATTATCATCTAATTGTCCATAATAAGAGAGGTTTTTTCTCTTTTCTTATTATTCATATAAATTTACTCTTCTGATTCATTATTAATCATAGTTCATGTGGTGATTTGGTGTAAAATGTTCATGACAGGATTTCTTATATTACAGTGAGTTAATGTGATCTGTACTCTGGTGCACCTTTGTGACAAGATGATGTAGAAACTTATTTGGCTTCACAATAATACTGCTGGCTATTATACCTAGTACTATAAATCAATAGATATAAATATACATACAAGCTAATGTCTTTTCTGCCTTAACATTTCAAGCTCTAGCAAAATTAAAGGTCTGCAAACTTGTCATCTCGAGCAAATGTGGATTTTCATGGTGCTGTTTCTGATCTGAAGGGTGATTATTTAACACTGTAGTAACATTTGTAAAGTAGGATTAAAATAGAGTATGATCTTCATAAAACACAAATGGGCTGAATCAGTTATATAAGATTTAATTGAAGAAATGTGAATTGATTTATTTTGGAAGTACAGATCGCATGAGAGAATATAATAAGCTTTGAGTGTATTACCAAAGGGTAGTACTGAGGAAATAATCTGGGCAGGAGTAGTAGAGCTACTGGATATTTGATTGAACATCAGTGAGCAGGAGTGTGAAATAGGAATGTTGTATATACTAACAGGAGGAGTGTGTGTAAATACTTGTAGATTTCTGTCCCCTGGTATGGTTCCCTTTATGTTTCAGCTGAGATAATGTGTTTATACATTGGATTCTTTATGTCTAGTTAAAAGAAATTTAGGAGCCAGAGTTATTCTTGGTAGAAGAGTTTTGCAAAATTGCATGTATGTTAAATGACTAGCGAAAGAAAGGAAAACTGTTCTTTCTTCTGGTTTATATTATTTATTTTTAAAGTAAAAATTTTATGTGTTTATATTGCATTTTAGATGAGAGGAAGAGGGTTTGTTTTCTTCTGCTCATGTTGTACGTTAGAAATCACAGTTTTGTCTCGACTAGAAAACCGGTAACAAGATAGCAGCGAAATAAGCATGTTCAGTCTAGGGTGAACGTGACTGAGGGCAGTCATAACTTTCTGCCAACATGTAAGTGGATGTTATAAGGGAGATAATGAGACAATTTAGGTTAAATATTAACGAAAACATAATTCAAGAATCAGAATGGTTAATCATTTGATTAAGGATATTTGCTAAATTACAATATTTAGAATTATAAAGAGGCATGACTAGACATTGGGGAGATTCTTGTCAACATTAAGAATGGATTTGGAATCACTGTAGATGTGATTCAGGGCTTCTGACTTCTCGTAGCCTGGAGCCATTGTCCTGTGGTCAGCGGAATGCACAGGTCTGCAAAGTTGTTTTGGTTTTGTGCAGGTCCAAAAATCATGTAACACTGCAAAATAAGGACTGGTGGTGTTATTACCACTGATGGAAAAGTGTGGAATGAACTCTCTGGCACTGTCTTTCCTTCTTTTGACTTTATTGCATGGGTTGATTTGGTCTAAGGTAAAGCACAAGAAAAGCAAAGCCTGAGCTGTGAAGATTAGGTTTATCCTCTTCGACACTCCCTTTGAAGAGAACTTTCCTTTCTCAAGAACTTTTGATAAGGATGAAGAAAAGAGAAAGAGCAGAGGTGGAGAAAACATGCTACGCTGCCTTGTACGAGGGGTCCTGTGCAGTCCTTCTCCCTGAGAAAATTCAAATAGAATTTATAGCAAGAAATCCTTTCCCATGATAACCCATTCCCTGGTGGATTTTGCCAGAACGCTTCATTAATAATGAATCTACCCAAACTGTGGAATTCGAAGAGATACACACATCTATATTGTTTTTAATTTATAAAATAACTTTAAGGACAACAAGTTTGAGATGACCAAAGCTCTGCTGGTTTTCACTGTTAGTGTGAAGTTCGGTTTATCTGATTTTTAACTGTGGTACAAAATCAGCCTCCTGTTTGGAGAGCTCTTCAGTACAGCTTGCCCACTTGCTTTGTTCTAATTTAGTTATGTACAAAAATGTTTCTTCCTTAAGCCAGACTCGTGTTGAATGTTTAATGAAGGAATATGCACAAGAAGATGTGTATGATCTGAACGGCCTTGCGGTTTCAATTTATTTCAAATCATGCAGACAATAATCTTTTATGTTGGAATTTATCACGTTGCTTGGAGCCACAAGAGAACTTACTTGAGCTATTGACAGATGAATATTTTTGCCACTTTATTTGTATCCTTTTGTAACCCCACTTTTTGATGGTGTTCCTTCCTGCTCTTACCTCAAGGCATGAAAGAAAAAGATATTTTGAGAAATGCTTTTGCTGTCCCCTTGCTGCCCCTGGCAGAGTTAATCCAGCCGTCCTGCTGTGCTCATAGAGCCTGTTCTCTCCCACCCACGGCGCTTCCTCCTCACAGATTAAGAGTCAAAGTACAGCATGATGCCGGCTCTGCCTGTGATGTATCATCCTGCTCGGCCATGGCGGCCATTGCCTTTTTTTAAGATAGTAGTAGCGTTGCTACAGTTGTCACAGCATAAAGGATATAAACGAAGCAAGGATATAAGGGAGAACTAATAGCTTTTTTTTTTTTCTAAAGCCATATCTTGAAGTTGGAAAATGAACAAGATTTGGGGTTCACCATCTGACAAGCAACTTCACAGTCCAAACCAAATGTAGGTTAGACAAAATTGCTCTTAATTTATTTTAATAATGCTAATCAATTAGACTACATGAAAGAAAACAGTAGATTACTACAGCTGCAGTTGAGATGAATTGGTAGCTTTTACATATGTAGTAGCTTCTTCCATCTGGTGTTAATGGATGAGATTGATGAAGGTGGAGGAGGCTGTGGAGTAGGACTGGTACAATTTATTTAAAGCCATTTTCTTCCAGAACCTGTAGTTACTTTAATTAAATAATTGTTTAATGAGGAAGGATTGCAAACCAGGATAGTATAAGACAACTGGGAAAATAAGGTGATGGAGGATTTTTGTATTTGTTATTTTTATGCTAAGATTGTATGTCATGCCATAACCTTTACAGAGGTTATTGATAATTCAAAGTTTATTCTTTTGGGGAAGGTCCTTGATGAAAGAAAAGTGATTAAATTGGTCAGCTGGCTGTTGCTGCAGAGCAGGTAGAGCAATAATTGAGGGTCCTCTTTACATCATGTGATATATGTAGGTGCATATTTCCTGTAGGGTAATGAAAATAAGATCTTGATAGAGGTGACATCACTGGACAGCGTAACATGTGGTACCTAAAATAGGGTCAATGTTGCCTATACTAGTGCATCACAAAATGTGTTTTACTTCATCCAGTGTGCCAAATGCTGTCAAAGAAAGCAGTGTGGCTGAGGCTAAGCAGCCACTCTGCAGTAGGGTGAACAGTTATAAGAAGAAAAACATTTTTCATTACATGGCTACCCTGTTTGTTCCAGTCCTCAGGGGGAAAATGGCAGACACCTGACAGACAAACTAGAAAACTAAATTTGGTAACTGCTGAATACTATAAAGCATACACTCATATACCATGGTTTCTGTTAAAACTTTGCTTTTAGGCTTCTTTATGGATTTTTTTTTTTTTTTTTTGTTATGCTAGCCATTCTCTTCTTTTGGGTGGTCCACTGTGAGAGAAGCTGAGGTTTCACTGTGGTGGACGCATGTCATGTTTGACTTGCACCGCTGTAAGCACAAGCACCTGCTGAAGAGATCCATCCTGGGTCGTACTTTCCTGCCCATTTTTTTGTGCCACTGTTGGCTCTTCTGTGGTCGAGTAAGAAAGCAGACGAGGAGCTGGCAGTACAGAGAACTGCTCCCTGCCCACCTCCCTGGTCTGTTTTCATGGTGGATGGCACCCCTGGAGTGCAATCCCTGGGCAGTCACTGCCGCAGCTGCTCCTGCTCTGCAGCCCAGCACCCCTCCTGTCAGACCAAACGCTGGCATTTTCTTCTGCAGATCGTTTTTCTTTTAAGGAAGCATTTGCATGTAGTTTTCACGAGACCTGTAGGACAATTCACCTGTATTTTGGCAGCACATTGGGATGAGTTGTATCCTTAGCATCACACTCTCAGTCCGTACTAGTAGAGTATGGACCTTTCCAGTGCTGGGCTCTTGTATCAAAGGCTACAAACACTTTTCACACTTTTATCTTTACAATTCTTTTACAGCACTTCCCTTAAAGAAGTGGATAAATATTAATGCTAGCAGTAGGACAGTAATTCATGATCAAGCTTGTAACTCTGGGATATTTCATGCTTTACGGTACAAGGGTATTCTGGATTGCAGTGCGAACTGCTCCATAGCACAGCCTGAATGCAACCCATAGGTGGCGTCTGTGCATCCATTTGGCTTCGACTAGATATTCAGGGGTGGAGCCGATGCTTTTAATGTGAATGTTTTACAATAAAGAAAAAAAATTACTAAACTAAAGATAGTACAGTAAGATCTTCATACATACAGCTGGTAACTTGCAAATGTACTAGGAAACTGAATGTGTCCTGAATAACAACATTTGTTCTGGTCCTTGGTGGAGGTTCTCATGTCCAGCATTTGGCTTTTCTATCTGTATGTTGAAGACATTCTTTCTGCAATCATCATGTATCTACAAGGTGTTGATTATTAAAAAAAAATGCATAAAAGGACATCTATTAAATTCTAGTATTAGAAGGAGATATTTAACAGCGCCTTTTTTTTTATTATTTTATTGCCATTTTTATCAGATATAGAAATAAAAAATCAATTTTGGATTCTGATATACTAATATCTGTATAATTTGTATAATTAACTGATATTATTATCACATGTCAGAGCTTACCTTCTAATGACTGCATTGGTTTTAACCGTGAGCTAGAGTCATCTGCATTTTTACTCCAAGCAGCGAATGGCTGTTTGCTGCTTCTGGTATTATGAAAAGATTCCTCACTGTATGTTATTAGAAACTTGAGTGTGTAAAGGAAGTTATGTAGTAGGCAAATGTCCCGTTCTTTCAAGGGACTTGAATGTTGGGCTTTTTTTTCCTTTTGCTTGGAATTAAGTCCATGATGAAATTGAATCAAGATCAGAAAAAGGATCAGTTCTAGAGCTGTTAAAATTTTCTATGGAGATTTGTATTTTATCTCCTATTTCTCGTTACACTAGCTGTATTTCACGCTTGTGTACAGTTTAATGTGCTTTGCTGATAATTGCATATTAAAAATAGATAAATAAACGATTAGCTCATTATGAAATGTGTTGTAGTACCAGTAACTTTAATTATAATTTATCTGGTCTGTAAGTAATCCTGCAAAATACTGTGGGATAACATAATGGTATTGCAGTTACTCATAGTGCTATATGATTAACATGGAAGACCTCAAGGATGTTGGCCAGGAATAATACTCCTGGTCTGTGTGACCACACATTTTCCAAATCTGATCTGCACCAGTGACTAAACACATCATTACCTCAACACACAGGTGGAAATGCAAGTCACTAGCAGAGGGAACAGTATAAGAGGTCTATCCTCTCAGTTGGGACTCAATTTGCAAATTTTTTCCAGCTTTCAAGCTGCCCAATATTTTTTCCACTTGCTACCTGTGGAAACAGAAGGAATATTTTCACTTCATCTACAGACTTGCTTGCTGATTGCTATTTTTCACATAAATAATATTTTAAGCCTTGTCTCTTAGAAGACGTAATCATTATTGTAATGATCTTTGTGTTTGTATGTATAACAGACATTTAGGAATTCTGATTTATAGGTGTTTCAACCTCATGTAATAAAAATGCACATACGTAATACTTGTCATTACATCTGAGGCTTGCAAAATTATTAAATTGCGATTTTTAATTTTTTTAATAATTTTTAAGGCCATTGATTTAACTTCTTTTGAATTTAAACCAATGTTTTTAAAAACTGGTTCAGCATGTAGCCTGAGACACATCCTTAGGAGGTGGAGTGGCCAGATCTCACTATTGGCCAGGTCTTATTTCATTGTATTTTCCTGATGTTTATTAACAATTTTTTTTTTTTTCACGGAAATATTAAGATTTATCAATTACAAGCAAAAAATCATGATTGTGGGGGTTTTTTAATCTTTAGTGGAGCCATAAGTACCAGCACCTGATATTTTCAGAGAGAGAATTCTTAAGCTAATGAGAATTTGAAAAACAGTTTAGTGAAAAAAATGGCTTGTCTGGCAAAGTCAAGCCGAAAGTTCCAGCAGCCTGGGTAGTACTAAAGGGTGTCCTGAGAACTTCTGCAAAAAATAAGAAATCCTCCCATGCCTGAATCTGATCTGTGATGGCAATGGCTGAACGGTGTTATAATACCTCTGCTCTGGCAGCAAGCTGATTGGCAGCTCAGAGGAATGTTAACAACCTGGGATTCAAATTACCTTTACTTGGAGAAGACTTTTGGCCTCTGACTTTTCAGTACCCTTAAAGTGAAGATCCACAACTAAATTATAGATTTGAAGGGGGGGAAAAAAACAACAAACAAACATCAGTTCCTCATGATAACATATAGAAATGGGACTTACAAGGCAGTCATCTGTCTTTGTGAAATGCTGTCACCAAGACAACCGAGATCTGTTTCCCGTTAGATAATTAATTCAGGGGGATAATGGTGCATATTTCATATCATAATGATATGAAATCGTAAGTCTCTTACAAGTTGCTTCATATGCCTAATAAACAATCGCTTCCATTGCGGTTGTGGAAACCAGAGAAGTCTTGCATCAAGCAGAATTGCGGCACGTCTCTGATCTCCTCCTGCTTTGGAGCTTCTCCGTTTTCATGTGCCGGCGCTTTGCTGGCTGTGCAGGGCAGTACGGGGAAATCCCCGCACTGTTAAAAATGGCAAGGGTTTGTGATAATTTAAGGTTGGAAGGAATCAGCAGTTGCAGTCAGGATGAGAAAGAGCATACCGTATCACTATGTGAAAAAATGCAACAGAATTTTAATATGGTTTGGACTGAATTTGGCTGTGTCTGGTATTGGTAAGCCACTGGGCATCCAATATTTCAGCTGACCCAGGCAAATTTGTCTTTCAAAATGTGCCGATTATTACACCATATAATCTTGGTCTGTATATGGGGCATGGAGCTCTTTCAACTTTTTTTTTTTTTTTTTTGGTAACTATTGGTCACTGACAGCAGTTCCATGGATAGGATTTGCAAAATTTTGGACAACTGTCCATGCTGGGAATGTATATAGCAAGTGTATTTAATCCATTCTCAAATATTCAGTTAAACCAGTCATGATGGTCAGGTGAGCTGTACTGGTCAGTCTGGGCTTGCTGCCTGGGTATACTGGGCACTGCTGTGTTTTAGGATTAGCCCTGTGGGGCAGCATTTTCGCAGGAAAGTGGTATTAATTAATATATTCTTCACCTGCAATTCCAGATAGCCTGGAGTTTATTCCAATATGACCAGCAGTAAAATGGTTAATAAAATTGAATTTAGCTAGTGTTTCAGGCTTTTCACATATAGACATAGGAAGGTCACGGCTTGTTAGGTCATATTTACCATTTTTTCTTCTGAAATTCAGAAGTGTCTGATGCTGCCACTACAGAATTACTAGTACTACTCTGATCACTCTCGGGTTTTCCACTTCGTAGCTAGTTCCTGGTGTCTGATGGCCACCGCATATTTAGTCCAGACTACTATTTGCACTATTATGGTACTAATTTTACCCCATACAGTAACTTTTCAGATTATTCCAAAAGAAAGCTAACTGATGTCTTAAATTTCAGGAAGCTTTATAATACCCATTTAAAAAAAAAAAGAAGAATAATTATAAAAATACCGTATTGGATCATATTCAATCAGAAAAAAAGATCAGGCAGAAGAATGTTGCAGAAATAATGCTCAGTTTTAGATGGAATAATGTGTTAATTCCAGCATCTGCACATATACAGTCATCAGGGAGTTACTGGGCTACATATGTTTGGTTTTTAAAACATCTGTCAACTAAGTCAGAAATCTAAATGCAAAGTGTTGCATTGGTTGCATTTGTGGATTTCTTACATTTCCTGGTGGAATTCCATTTTGTATGCTAATCGTTGGATAATATGGAGGTAAAAATAAGATTAAATTTGTGTGCATGTATCATTTCTTTGGACAAATGACTTATCCGTTCTTCTTCAGTTGTATTACAACTTCAAATATAAGAAAATATATGAGATGGAGTTGCATTATTGTTGTCGTGGGTATGCTACTGTCGGTGTGGAAAGAGGCACATGAGGTACATGCTTTTTTTTGTCCCAGTAACACAACAGCAGGTTGTGGAGGGCCTTAAGCTACTCTTAGACGGTTTCAGGACATGTTGTAGCTGATTCCTGGAGCCACACTGCAAAGCTCATTTCATTGTCATATATGAAGTAGGCTACAATCCATTTGATAAAATGCTTCACTGCATAGCACTTAGGCGCATTGTATTGATTGTCTTTATAGTTCAGTGTTAATATGTTCACTTTTACCTGGTATATAGAAAATATTCATGGGGATCTAACTTGTGGGTTACGTAAGTGCCAGACTTTTAAAGGTTATTTGATACACAGTGTTAAGGTATTTCTAAGATACTGCTTTAGGCAACTTTACCATTGCACACTGTTGACCTATATTCATGATATTTGACTTTTTTGTTAAATACTGTCAAGGATAATCCATCACAGAACAAGTTTTTAGGATTTCAGTGTGTGTGTTAAACTCTCATAACTCAAATACAGCAGTGTTTCAGAAAATAGGTTTTACAAGTAGGAAAATTACGAGGGAGTCCATTTCCAGAAGAATACAGCTGTCTTCAGTTAACAGAGAGTGTGGTCCAGATGAGACTGGGCTACATCTGCCTATTGGCTGAGGACCATGTATTTCTGCAGGTTGCGTCTTTAAATCCCTACCACTTCAGATTTGGGGTGACCACTGGTTTAGTAGAAAAACAAAATGTAGAATAAGCTTAGCAGTGTTTACGGAGTTCAAAGATCTGTACTGCTTTCAAATTGAGCACAGTTTTTGAAATAATATAACCATTTAGACCCGTCTGCTGATCTCGTATGTGTAAAGTCCCTTGGGACTCGTGTCCTTTTCCCTCCTGTTGTTGAATAGCTCTGTGAAGTCAAAGAGAATTGCTTTGTGATACAGCTAATAAGGCAGTCAGAGAATTGCTTTGTGATATAGCTAATAAGGCAGTCAAGGCACTGAGGAGCTCGAAACAACCTAGGAACTGTAGCTTGACTTGAAAATCTCTGGGTAAATGCTCTTGATGACAGGGAAGCGTTATGAAAGAATCAAG
Organism: Caloenas nicobarica; assembly: GCF_036013445.1. Lineage (NCBI taxonomy): Eukaryota > Metazoa > Chordata > Aves > Columbiformes > Columbidae > Caloenas > Caloenas nicobarica. The sequence goes on from NC_088245.1 coordinate 44,954,016, forward strand.
TTCACCGAAATGCATTACCTGAGTAATGCTTAAAGCAGCTGTAGTTAATTCACGTGTTTCATATAGCTAAATACGGAGATAAACTGTGCACCCTTCTGTTTAGCATTCAGTGTAAACTGAATACATAACTAAGTCTCCTGCATGCCTCCGGCGTTTCTGCGTGTGCTGCGCTTTCTCAGCTTCACTCGTGCTTCTCCAGATTTAGACTTAATGGGGGAGCACAGAGCCAGGCCCGTGGGGCTCTGCAGCCTGGGCCTGCTGCTGGGCTGCAGGCTCTGCAACGACCCTGTCAGCAGCCTCTCGGAGGAAGACCTTGCTTCATGTCAAAGCCCATCGCTTTGTAGTTGTGGGCAAACAACATGTTCTTGGTGTTCAATGGTATCAGAATAGCACACAGACATCCAACAGAGGAAGTGTGGGCAACTTCACGTGCCCGTGGATAGGCAGGAGTTCACCCACGAGAATAAACGCAGCAGGTTGCTGTACCATATCCTGAGATACTGGATCTAAAAGATGCTTTAGGAGAGTTGTTGGAGTATGGAGGTTTTGTTTGTTTGTTCCTATGAATGGTAGCTCTTAGTTGTACTGCTTAAACTGAGGTAGTTTTTCACTTAAGAGGTAGCATTTTCAGGGTTTTTTGGGGACTATTACTTTTTCTAGGTTGAGTGAGAAGTTCCTCTTGACGGAAGGGTGTTGACACACGGTGGTCCTAAATATAGTGGGAAGTACTGTCTTCTGAGAGGGAATGCAGGCAGTTCTGGTATATGAAACTGTATCTACAGTCTGGAAGAGTTATGTGAGGACACTGCTGTTTGCAGAGCAGAGGCTTGCATCTACGATTAGGGCTGGTTTATACTTTGAAGCCAATGTAGCCATTAAAGAATAGCATCGAAATATGATTTTTTTTTTTTTCCCACTAGTGCTTAAGTTTCCAACTTTCTGCTTCTGACCTCTGTTCTCCTGAGAGTGGTGGTGATTTTGTGTGTAGTAGGGACATGGAGAGATATAAGTGGGAAGTAGTTGCAGTAAGTTTGGAACAGCTTTTTGGAAGTGTTCTTGGAGTTTGGACAAGCACAAGGTATTTGAACTTGTCCATTGATGGTCATGTTTGTGTACAGCAAGGATTCTTTTTTTTTCTCATTGCATCTGGTAATAGTAATAGATCTCCAGCACAAAGTTTGTCTGTCCTGTGTTTCTTATGCAAGGATGATTCTACACGATAGTGCAACCTGTTATGTTGTTTGGAGATTACCCATGAAAGGCATGGTGAATAGATTTTAAAGTGATAACATTTATTCATTGTGCAGTTCCTTTTCTCCCATCTTGCCCTCTCCAAGCATTTTCTGGCTGTTCCTCACTCTCTTCCTCATCCCTCCCATTCCTGTGAATCCCTTTAACTCTCATAATTCATCGTTTGCCTGTGCCTCTACATTTCTTTTTCTAGTCTCCTCCTCTTTGCTTGGTTTTGCTCCTGCTCTGCTGCCTTCTTGTTTCATTTTCCTTTCCTCCTGACTAATTTCTGAGCCTATTTTTTTTTTTCTGTTTTCCAAATCTATACCTGCTTTGGTTTTTTTCCCTTTGTTTCATAGGATTTTTCCTCTGGTCTTGCCTCTCGTTTTCTCTGCTGATTGTTTGCCTCACACTGCTCTCTGTCTGCTTAACCTGTGTAGTGGACTAACTTGTTACAAGGTTTAAAGAGAAAATGGCTTCACTCTGAATGGATCTTCCTTTAGTGATTGCAATGTGGTCTTTTTCATGAGATATCTTTGTTATTTTTTCAGGTCTTAAAAATTAGCTTGATTGGCCACCGGAAGCGCGTTCTGGCATCTTTGGGAGACAGGCTTCACGAAGATCCTCCTCAGAAACCACCTCGGTCAATAACCCTCAGGGTGAGTCCCCAGGAAAATTTGTTCACATTTCTCAAAAATTCAGCAAGTGTTTCGTAACATTTGTGTGAAAACAATTGCTGCTTTGAGTGGGATTCAACTTGCCTCACTTCAGGAGTTTACAGTGTAGACATCTTAGGCTGACCAGCCAGCAGAGAGAGATTGGCATTTTTACAGGGTGATTCGTCTGACCTGTTTCAGATGTCTACCTTAGGATAAGTAGTATCTTAGAAATACCAGCTTATCTTCTTTGCTCAAGAAACTAGCTCAGGACCAGGTATGTACAAAGCTGTATGTCTACATTTGCCCACAGGAATCTCAGCCTAAGCGATCAATATTGCAGAAGGAGAACTACCGTTTTTCTTTCATGTTTTCGAATGCTTGTACTTTTCAGACATATGCTTTATGCTTTCTTTAAGGAAAACCTCTTGAAATTGTTGAGATAGAAATGCTATTAAAATGTTTGTGTATCAGAAGTTTGTCATGTTTTTAATTTTCAGTTGCATTCCCTCTTTCAGAAACCTTGTTGCAATATCCCTGGGGTTTTTCCACACTTGACCAGATTTAATCTTCTCTCATTAAACCACCTTCACTCAGTTTCTCCAATCCAATGCCTTTGCTGCTTTGCTATCTGTTACCCTTACAGAGTTGTGGTCTGATGATCTACTCCTACTGTGTTCTCTCCAAGAGAGTTAATATCAACACTTTTTATTTTGATATTTTAGGTCACACCTTTTGCATTTGATTGGATCTGATTATTTTCATGGGGCTGCTTTTCTGAGTAGAGTCTCATTTGGGACTAAATTTCCAAATGTCAGAGAGTGTCGATGCTCACAAGTTAAATCTCCTAGTGTAAAGAGAAAAAGAGAAAGACAGAATGAGGGCTTATTTTTACATGCACCTACAATTTCTGTGACCAGCCTGTTTTCACCCTGCTTATTCTCAAATGCCACATATTTCTCCTCCCCAAATTCAGCCTATTTCTAATACTGTGTTGAAAAAGGTCTCATAGGTCTATAACATCCTGCTTTAAGGCACATTGCATGAATGTGCAGATATTTTTCCTTGTATTTGATATTTGATGTGTTATGTGAATGATTTCCTGATGCATGGCAGGTGTTAAAACACTCCTGGGAAAGAGGAATCATTTCAAAGTTGCATGTTATTGCTCAATACTTTCAGTGCTCTGGACTGCAGAATTAGTTCCTCTTCAGCTGGTGAGAAAGTTTCCACAGCCCATGTTATTGGTTAGGACTGTATATTCTCTGTTAATAGTGAAGAGAAAACTGGATGTCCTCCATCTGTAGTCAAAGTGATAAAAAGTAGTCTGCTGCTCCACAGCCAGAGCTACTGATGCGGGCAAATGCTAAATGTCGTTCATCACCTCATGGTATTGGAGTCTTCACAGAGAATCCTAAAGAGAAGGACATGAGTTTTGATTAAGGTTTTCTATCCCATCAGCTGTTACTATGCCCTTTCACATGAAACGAGGACATAGTATTTAGTGTGTGGTTTGCAATAATTTTTTAGCTTGAAAATTGGTTTAGATAAAGTATCTGCAGCTACTAGAAGGTTTATTTATATCTGTTAGAAAAGATAGTTTAAAGAGTCTACCTTTAAGGTTGCAAGATCAACCTAAGCATGGCTAACACTTAATCTTTTTCAACTCTTTTTGTATTATCTTTTAAAATATTTCAAAGTAAAAAATGGTTAAATAATGAGGAAAAGCATCAAACAAAGCATTTTCCACAAATATATTACTGCCAAAATAACTGTGTACTAAGGAAAAGTTATTTTGATTTCAAAGCCATATATTTGAAAGTTAGAAAATGCTGGATCTCAGGTTACTTATGCAATCTGGCTTTCCTTCCTTGAGTGTGTTATAGTCTTTAATTACAGGACCAGTTTCCATATTCATGGGACCCCATCCTCACCTGGTTGGCACAGGAAGCTGGAATTTGAACTGGAGGAATGACAGTTTAGACTGAAAATTTGAAGAAGCATTGCAATAATAATGATGGTTTAAGACAAGAAAGACTTTGCTAGAGAGGATTCCTTCCTTTAGGAACTATTAGACAAATGTCTGTGGGGCACGAGGTACACCTCGGCAGCCTGGGGAGGGATCTCTTAAGCTCCATTCCAGCCCTGACCTGTTTGGTTCCAGTTTAACGTGACCAGTGAGACTGAAAGGTGGGGATGAAGCAGATTTTGATAGTGAAATGTTTGCTCAGGCATCTCTGCAGGGCACATATCCATGCACTCACAACAGGTTGGAAACATGACATGAATACCTGGTGACTAACTGTAGCGTGGGACTGAGTAAATGATAGCACCTGCACGGGCATCCATGCAGAGTGTAAAGGAGATGAGAACGTGGGTATGGAGTGAGGGAGAAGAATGAAGAAAGAATGGGAGGGGGACTCATGATTAAAGGAATAGGTGTAGCTATGAAAATACAGATTTACACCTGCTTTTGCCCCAGAGCCCTTGGATAATGCTTGGTTATTTAGGTAATTGCCTCATAAACAGTCACTAATTGTATGTTACTGACATTCTACATATTTGACTGGGGTCTTGAGTCTGATTTACACAAGTGCTGAGCACACAGTACTGCAAATTAGATCACTAGAAGTGGAGTTTTGAATACAAGCACTTGGAAAATCAGGCAATAGTTATTGTAATTGGGCATCCAGAGTGACTGATATTCTTTTAACCTCTGTCCATGTGTCTCAGGTCCCCCACCGCTGCTGAAGTGGTAATTATAAGATGCCAGAACTCACAGGGTGTGGTGAAAAGAAATTGATTGATACTCATAAAGCACTTAGGAGCGTCATGAAAATGCCAATATTAGTCATCCTATCTTCAAAGCAGGATTTGAATAGAGTTTAGGGAAGGGGTTTGGGGCCATGAAACGAGGTGAGAATAAAATACTGACTACACGATAACTAATGATAAGACAGTGCTGAGTATATGACAACATGCTGCACAGTTGAGGATCCATCTGTGCTGTGAAGGACGACTTCGAGAAAATAGCATAAAATCATACAATTACATACTGTTCCATTATGCAGAGGCACCATCATTCTTTTATTTCTTGACTTTGTAATTCTTGTCTGTATTGTCTTGCCAGCAATCTTCCGATATAGATTTCTGAGTGAATTTCCTTTTTATATGCAGTTTGATAAAATATGAAAAGCTCAATGAGAGCTATAATCTGTATATTCATTGCACGGTCATCTGTCACTTTGATGCACTGATGGCCCTCTCAGTCTGTGAGCAGTGAATGGATCGTGATTTGGATCAGGGAGAGGTTACACGCCTGGCTGGAGGGACAGGTAGCAGACATTAGAAAGGATCTTGTGTGGTGCCCCTGTACTCAAGTTATTTTCAGGGCAGAAACATCTGCGCCATCTATTCAGAACTGGGCAGAAGAACACCCCTGTGGAAGAATGGAGGGTGGGCTTTAGATATTAGCCCTCACCAAACTTCCTGAGTGTGTGCAGATTACAGCTTTTCATGAAGCTTTTAACTGGGCCAAATGTAGGTGGATTTTTGTGAAGGAGGGAAAAAGACTATTCCTAAGAGGAAAACACTGCTTTCTTTGCCCTGGGAAATGTCAAGTGCTTGTCTCAGATCATAAGAAAGCTAGGGAATTAAAAAAAAAAAAATCCAAGTTAATTAAAAATTGCTAAACAACTAAATATCCCTGATTTTAGTAAACCAACATGGAAAATACTAATCCCTTATTGTGATTGTAAGGAATAATGTCACATGGACTCCTGCCTTTCGAATATTAACGTCAGATGTTACTATCACTTGAATGCATATGGAGAATTGCAACTTTCCATTTGGAAGAGATTACAACTCTCTGATTTCTTACACCAGATCTTGTTTCATAACAGCATGGAGTAAAGTATTTTGATGCTTTTCAGAATTAGGTTTGCTTCAATGTAATCATGCACGAAATACCCACTTTAATTCTTTCTTCAAATAAAAAAAGGCAGGTTTTTTACCCTCCATGCACACCAGAGCAGGTCTTTGCTTCTTCTCATTCAGTAATCAGGTCCCTTCTTGTTGTTCAGTATTGAAATATGGTATTACAGCAGTAGGTAATTTAGACAAGATCTGCACTGTGCGAACACGCTTCTGGGTACGTTCTGCCTCCGAATAACTTACTCTTGGAGAAATCTCTAGTGTCAGAGAAATTGAGCCTGGTAACCCGCATCATGAGAAGGGAACACGTTTCCCATCCCGTTGCGATGATGGAGTTTTACAGCCCACACTGGGATGGTGGGTGTGCAGACTGGCTGGGCAGTAGCTCTGGTCCTGCTGGTTGCAGCTTCCGACACAGTGTTGGACAGTGGAGCTGGGCACCAGCGTTTGTAACTGGGGTTTGAACCAGTGATGTGATGGGCATGAGAACAGGGGCTGTCTGTGAGCGGTGTGGTGGCAGATTCTGGTAAAATGTATCATCAGGAGGCCAGGTTTAGCTGTTTATTAGATAGAGTTCATGTATCAATTTGCTGTGGTATTCGCACGCTGACTGATACAAGGTCACAGTTCAGCATAGATTACAGGAAAAGCCTGGTAAAATATTTGTACCCTGATGCTTTCATGCATTCTAGGAATTGGTATTTAGCTTGTTTCTGAGATCCAGTACTTCGAGTTAAATGGATGTTCTGCGAGACCCATAAAAATTGCAAACAAAGTATCCATATTTTGTAAATGTTCGTGCATTTCTTTTTTCCAGCAAGAGATGTTGCTAGAGTTCAGATCACTTTCAAATCACTTTCACTGCTCAGAGTGGCTGCTCAGAAGTGGTGAGAATGTATTTCATCTTACAAATAGCTAGTTGTAAATCATGGCTTTATTCGGGCCTTGGCAAGAAGTAACTCACTGTTTTATCTCTTCAGCAGTCCTAGAAGGGAGTATATATTACACAAGGAGGCTTTTGAGAGGGAATTTGCCACTAGTTCATGTAAATAGTGAATTATTTTTCCTTCCACATGGGCTCTACACCTGAGGTAGAAAATCTCAATCATCCACAGTAACCTCTGCTTCAAGAATTGTTCCTTATTTTTTTTAGTATGAATAATTCAAATATACTTTAAAACATGTGGTTTGAAGTCAGCAGTATGCGGTCTTTATTATGCTGCATTTTTCTCCTCTCTGTCCAGGAACCCAGTGGTAACCACACTCCTCCTCAGTTGTCTCCATCACTTAGCCAAAGCACTTTCACTACTGGTGGCTCCCTGGACGTTCCCCACATTATCATGCAGGGCGATGCAAGGAGAAGAAGAAATGAAAACTATTTTGATGATATTCCCCGGTCGAAGCTGGAGAGGCAGATGGCACAGGTAGGATTAAAACGATGCCGTGAAAAGCCTGCACCTTGCTGCCGTTGGTTACAGAACTGAACCTATCTGTAGCCGTGGGTCATATGTGAAGGCTGAATTGTAAATTACAAATATTGACAGTTTTCAGTTCTCTACCTTTCAAATAATGTAAGTTGGTGTACAGTTTCTCCTGAGAGGTAGAATTTTAGGGGTGTTTAGGTGCCTGGAGGCTGAGATGAAGGTGCCTCCCACACAGCAGAGCATGCAGACTCCCACCGGCACTGACTCTACCTCTTGCTTCTGTAACAAGGTGCAGATTCCTCAATTTCTGAGCAACCTACATAAAAATAAGCTGACATCAGTTCAAAACTCAGAGGACTTGGAGGGGTGGGGGTGATTGCTGCATTTATTAATGGAGAGGGTCAGCATTCTGATAAAGCTTGTGATCTGGGCATGTATCTTGAGTGCTAAAAAAAGAAAATCAACTGTGCAACAACTCATTTGGGCATTGCAACAGCACTAGACTCGACTGGATGTTAAATCAAACTGCTCATGAAAGAAAACCTAAGGTAGTCTCCATCTCTAAATTTCTTCCTCCAGCCACAATATGGGTACTGATAATTTTAAATCAAGCATACATTGACCAGAGTGATGCCTTGTACCGTTCTAAAGGGCAGTAAAGTTAAGCTTGGACAGCCTGTTGGCAAAAACACCTTAGGATGAACTCAGCTGTTGTTCGGTGGTATGTATGATAAAAGACAGCCAGGTCTTAAGCCATGCAGTGCTTTGCAGCATATGTTGGAAATGGGGCTTTGATTTGCCATCAGAAGCCGATGGGCAGCCAGCGCGGTTCCTGGAGCGACTCCCTCCACCAAGGAGCAGGTTGCTGCACGCTGCTGTGCAAGAGGCTTCCCAGTGGTTCCCAGCCACAGCCCAAAATAGAGCCTCTGTCCAAAATCCAGCCTCGAAATGGAAACAGCTATGCAAATAACTGTGTTATAGTTAACATAATGAACGAAAGACCACAGTCTCTCAGCTAATTGCATGAACAAGAAGTAGTAATTAAATAAACAAGCAAAACACAGAAACAAATTATTACCTGGGAACACAGAAACAAATTGAATTCCATTTGTTCAGAGGACATTGCTAGGGAAGTGAAATTGCATTTGGCTGGGTGGGGCTGTTTCCTTGCTCTTTTTTAATCTCCTAATTTTCTGTTGTATAATCTTATTGTACAGAATTAAAGGAAAAGTTGGCTAGTGAATGAGCTTGTTCCCAAACGAAAGTCTGCTGGGCTTTTGTGGCAAGAACAAGGTTGAGCTGAAGTCCAGCAAGGAAAAGCCCAGTTCCTAATGTGAAAGTATTTATTTGAAGATCATGAAATTTAGGTATCTGAGCATGAAATGCCCTCTTGCTCATGGCTGAGTAGACTGGTTCGTCTACTTAGTTCATTGTATCACTTGGTTCACAAATCCCTGTTCTCACTTCCTCTCTTAGTCACTAACACTGGGGAAGGGAAGAAAAACATAACAAAACAAAACACAAACATGCAGTCACTTCTTCCTGTCCCCTTTTCACTCTTTTCCTGTTTGAAGTCCTCATATTCTCAAGACACTCATATATGGCACCTGGACATTTTCTTTAGACTGCTAAAAATTGCTTTTCCGGAAGGCCTGTGATATGTTGCATATCCAAAGAGAAAACTGAGCAGTTAGTACTTACACCACTCCAAACCATTTTAAAACCAAATAAATGCTGGGATTTTTTTTTTTTTTTGGTGTGGGGGAGTATGTAGCCACTGAATGAATGACTTCAGTGCCTTCCCTCTAACTTTCACCATGGAATATAGCAGTCAGCCTTTTAAGATTCTAAAGGGGAAAATGGATTCGGATGAAATCCATAAAACAGTGTTTTGTGTTAGTCCCTGAACTCCAGCCAGTTTGGAGTCTTTCTCTGCTCTGGCCTCAAATTCTGCACTCCCAATGTGTGTAAAAGTCCTTTTGACTTTAATGGGAAAGTCAATGACTCCCTCTGGTGATCATTCTCACTAAATTGGACTCACCTCATTAAGGGGCTAATAAGGGATTTCTTCAACCATGCTAGCCCAAAAATAGATTTTAAAATTTATTTTTATGCAATATGTGCTTTGGTAAAATGAATGATATTTCCTTCTATTTTTTCCTCAAAGCCGCCTTTGAAATTAAAGGTAAAATAATTGTTTCTGGAAAATACAAGAGATTCAACTGATTCTTAACATGAGCCTTCTGCTCCATGTTTTTTTAATCTAGCAACTTCCTCCTTGCAGTTTGCAGGTTCCTTTGGCTATGTCAGATCAACAACAGCTTCTGAGCTGATACGGGTCCTGCTTTCCAACTAGAATGCTTCTCACAAGCAGAATAATCTAGAATGATTATTGGAATTGCTTTGAGGATGTTCTTTGTTTTAACCCTTTCTTTGCTAGGCCGTTTGCATGCTGCTGTATGAATCTGCATGTTTACTGGATGCCATAGTAGACAGATGTGCATACAGATGCTGTGATTTTTTGGAACGGGTTTTAGGTGTGTTATTCACAAGTATTTTTATGGCCTTGAAGGGAAAGGCCAACACGGTATTGAGAGTTTATTCATGGTATTGCTTTCATTAACGTGATTTTATTTCAGAAATGTCAGGATAAGGCTACTTTTAGCCTCAGTTTAAAATCCGAAGATATTTTGAGAAAAAGGTGAGATGTGATGTTTCCACCTTTACTATGGCCTGTGTTTTCACTAAACTTTTACATGGTAGTCATCAAGCATGTTGATCTTCGCATCAACCAGTGCTTGTTAAAACAATGAGCACATCGGTTTAAATCTGTTTTCCTTTGATCTCCTAAATGGGTTTAAATAATTCTCTAAACCGTAATCAAATCTGCTTGTAAGTAATACACCACTTTGTTTCCTGGAGGAAGAACTGATTTAAATTTACTTAATGTGGGTGGTTTTGTCTCAAGGCCAGCATGTACCTTCATTCACAGTTCCCTAGCAGACTGTTTGTGACCCAAGAGGGGAAGATCCTAATAATAAACAATGAGTCTAACCAGTGTAGGTTCCCAACTGGAATAAGTTTGGTCATCCAGCTCTCCAGTTGGTCGTCCAACTTTGGAAGTCTTTGGCATCTGGTTGGATAAATCACAGCTACCAAAAAGGTAATACAGAAGAGACTCTGAGATGGTTTGTTTTCCAAAAAAAAAGGGAAAAAAAATCCAGAAAGGATTAAGTAGTCTGAGTCATCTGTGACTGTGGATGTTGAATTCTGAGCCTGCAAACTGTAGATTAATATGATAAAATTAATGTAGTTCAAAATAGCTTAGATTGCTCTTAAGATTGCCTAAACCTTTAAAATAGAACTGAAGTCACACAGGCAAAGCCTAAGGACTTTGGAACCAAAATCAATAGGAGTCCCACTGAAGGGATAGGGCTCTTCATTCACCCCTGAAATCATGGTAGGGGAAAAAAAAAATATATGTATTTGTGGGGAAGTGCACTGGAAGTTAAAAGAGAGCATAGCTAAGTTCATTAAAACACAGTGATTAAAAGTGTCAGGTCTTTAGGATTCATAATTCTCCAGGCAGCAGAGAAGCTTTAGGTACTTGATGCAAGCATATCCCAGAATGCCAGCCCTGAGGCTGCTGCTGTTTATTGCTCCAGCTGGTGACGTATGGTGCTTTTAGCCACTGTGGCCCATAAAGCCTCTCGCCGTGGTGGTCAGAGCCGGGAGCAGGGGCCAGGAGCATCCTCCCGCGGCCGGCGGGCAGGGAGGCGTGGGGAGGACCTCTGCACGCACAGCTCCTCGCAGAAACTGAGCAGGGGAGATGCAGGAGGGTCAGGCATCACCCCACGGGGCTAAACCTGCCATGCACCCCGAGATGGGAGGGCTCTGTCATTTCGGGAGGCGGTGGGCGGGTGCCTCTTTAAGGCTCTTGGGAATGCTCTGGGCTGCATCTGCCTCCGGGAGAAAAACAGGTAATGAGTCAGATCAAGCTTTCTGGTAGGGTGAACCAAGTTGTGGCCTGTATGGGCGACACCCCAGTGGGTGGTGATGGGAGGATATCTTAAACGGGGGATCTCGAACAACTGGAAAAATTATTCATAAAGGCTTGCAGGAGAAGTTCTTTCCCAGAGATGCTGAACTCAGACTTGATTTTGAAAACCTTTCTGGGTTCTTTGGTCCTGTGGTCTGAGGGCTCTTATAATTTTATTTGTGGTTTTTTTCCTACAATACAGGATAACTTAAATATAAGGTCATTGTAATGACTGGGCAATAAGTTTGAATAAAACTTCCCCAGTTGTTGGGGTTCTGCCTTGTAACATTATTTTGTGAGATATAATAATTCATTGCAGGATTAGGATTGATATGCAGGAGACGGTCATTTAAATAGGGTTAGTACCAGAGATCCTTTATATAAAGGAAAAACGTAGTGAAAACAAGAATTAGTGAAGGCAAGTTTATAGGAAAATTGTGAAATAATTTCTCTGCTTCCTGAAATAATAACTTCAACTCAATAATATCTTCCAAATCCCTCACAAATAGTAATGTGTTCATATTTCCAGTGCACTGTGGGGCTATGTGGTTTAAAATTATGTTTTTCATTTTACAGCTAAGAAAATGGAGGTACAGGGATATTGCAGGTTGGGTCAGATGACATGGAAAGTTTGAAGGAGCCAAAAATTGAACTCTTGTCTCATAGGACCCACTTTTAGTTTTTTAACTTTTAACCACAGTATGACTTCTTTTATTTGCTTGTTTCCTGTTTGTTTTCCTGTTTCCTTCTCTACTTTGGAAGGATTTAAAGATTACAGTGAATGAAGGGAAATATGCCCAGGGGAATATTGGTGCGTAAAATGAGATTATCTAAGAAACAATGAAGAATGGTTTTTATGAATGGTTGAAATTACCAGTGAAATAGCAGAATTCTTTACTAGTGGATTTAAGAAGCATTAAAAAAACCCAGTTGTCTAGATTAGTTCATTCTGTTGTTATTGCTAAGGTTTCTTACTTCAATTTTTTTAATAAGTATAGAATAGTATATGTTGTGAGAATGAACAGCCAACCATTTTAAAGACAAGTGTGTAAAATCCAAACAAAATGCTACAAGGTTCATATTTTTGGGTGCATTTTATTTTTAATATGGAAAGATGACTGAGCTATGAAGACCTTCAATTTAACATCAAAAGAAAAATGCTTCACTGAATCAATTTTTGTTGCACGGTATAGGTGTTAACTGACAGTTATTTTTTTAATTCAGATAGATATTAGTGCTGTATCTTGAACTATAAATTTCAACAAACTTCCATCTGCAAATCCTTCCAGTGTTGTGTGTTTAGTGGACAAGTAAACTGATAAAGACAGTATGAAAAATCTACGTAATTTCTGTCTGAATAAAAAGATACAATTTTTTCAAGACCATGATAGAAGCTAGCATTTTGGAAATAAAGCCCTGGGATGTCAGTCATACCTACATGCTGCTTCAGCATATGGAATTAAGGAAGCCTCTTTTATATTTGGTATTAATGATCCAAATTAATACCTTAAATACTACACCAGGAAGAGGACAGATGTTCTTTCAAGATGGAGACAGATGTTCTTTATTAATTTCATGTTTTTCACACTCAGTCTTGTGAGCTGGAAGCTCTACATTGGAAAGATTGTATGAGGAATGGAATTGTATGAAAAATGGAGAAGATGAGGTTTCTATTGTCAAATTCACTCCATTCTAATTGAAAGTCTTACTGTTTCAGAGTCAAGGTGAATTTTAATATCTAACATTTACATTTTAGAGCTGCTGGAAAAAAATGTAGTTAGAGTTTGGGATGCTCTTCTGAAAGATCCCCAACTTTTGAGGGGGTGTGGGGAGGGAGCCAAAATGCAGATAGCTGTGCCTAATGTTCAGGGACCAAAGTCTCATAACCTTTATTGGTGGTTTTTGTCCAGAAGCTTTTATCCTCTATGCAAGGCCAAAAGGCTGGGAAGCACTTGTAGCTGACAGCACCAGCAGGAGAGTCATCAACCAGAAGAGTCTTGGCTGCTCGCCGGGGTGGTGGGGCCAGAGCTGGGGCTGTAAAGCTGCACCTCCAGGAGATGGACAGGGCAGCCACAGCCTTAGCAAACTGCTGGGAAGAGGAACCTCAGCTGGGAAGAACCTCAGTTCCCAGCATGGAACCCAAATCCTGGGTTGCTGGATTGAAATCAAATGAAAACTGACTGCCTGTCAATCAGAGAAGACGGCCATCGCATGAAGGAGGCTGTCAGCTGAGTGAGAGAGAAGCACAGCTGTGTTAGTAGTCTTTTCTCATCAGAGAAAAATGTAAAACTATGGCTCTGCATGGAGCAGGAGGTGGAGGTGCACAGGACCTGGAGCAGGAGAGCTTTTCCTTCTTGCTCTGCCGCCAGTGGAGGGGACAACCTTTGCAAGATCACTGTGGCCCTGATCCAGATGTCACCCTTCCCGGGGCGTGCTGGCCGTGGCACACACCTTCTTGTGAAACCTCGCTGGGTGCACTGAGCTGGAGCCTGGTGTCACCCACTGCCTGCCTGCAAGAAGGGCATTCCAAGATGGCTGGTGATTTTTCTGGAAATCTTCTTGTAAAGTGTTTTCAGGAGAAGCAAAAGAAATACACCAATGCAAAACACATATTCTAATAGGTATTATTTCTAGTTTCCACTTCTACTAATTTCAAGTTTCACTGTCCATCTCTGAAGGTCTTGTTTTTAAAGGAGGATCTGCAATTATTCCTGCCGGTAAGACAAGCTCTCCCCAGAGCTTTGGGAACATTCAGGAAAGTAACTTCTGTTGAGACAGCACAACTGCGCTCCCACAGTCCTAAAACATTTGGAGTGACAATTACAAAAGGGGCCAGACAGCTCCATTCATCTGATTTTGATTTGTTTCTTTCAGCTGTTGTACCTTTAAGGATTGTCAGCCATGCCAAGAGCGATATTTCTGGGATTTGGTCCAAAATTCTCGTCATTTCTGGAGCTAAACTGAATTATAGTTAGCAAGTTACTGCTAGACAGTGTGCTTCAGAGGGAGAGGGGTTTGCTGCTGTTCCTCTCCTTCCCTTTGTGCGTTGCTGGGGCTGCAGTGCCAGGAGATGGGAGCGATTTCCCAGGGCTCAGCCCTGCAGTGAGACATAGAGAAAGAGATGGTGGAAGAGTAAGCCCGGAGGTTGTGTTTGGTAGATCCTCCTCTTCCCAAGCACCGGCTCTGCGACGTGGAAGTGCCAGAGAGGGCAAGCCTTGCTGGGGAGACGTGGGCAAGGCAGCAGAAGATCAGGAGTCAGCAACAAATTTCTTGGACCAGCTCAGGGCTGGTCAGACCACTGGGGGTCTGAACTACTCCCATATAGGAATCAAAGACCAAAGGCTCCAGCTTCACTGCCCGTGTTTACCACCTAGTACCTGTCCGAAGTCTGTCAGCTAGAGTAACTCTTTCCTGTTTACCAGGAAACACACTTTAAAACCTACTAAATATTTTGCATCGGATGACAAAACAATATGAATGACAGCATGGCAAAAGCATGACGGCAATAACTGCCTCTCCCATCCACAGGTGGGTGAGCCTGTTCATTTAAAAATACAGAAAACTGTCTTCTAAATATCCATTACAAGTTCTAGGAGAATTCAGAATAAAACAACTTTTCTTTTTTTGAGAGGAAAAAAAAAAGTCTGCGGAGGCATATTTTTTAAATACATGCTCAAGTCATTGTTCAGTCCTAGAGAAAGTTCTCATCAGAACTTTTTGGAACTCTCCTCCAGTGACCTAGAAGGAAATAATTTGCTATAGGAGAAGCAGTAATGAGATATGAGTAATCTCTTAAAGAATGTTCTGTGGGATCACTATCTATGTCTTGTTCCTCCCACCATACCTTTATCTGGTTTGATGAACGCTGCACAGAAGATACTGTGTTAGGCTATATTACATTTACCTATCCAAAGCCATGCCCTGGTGTTTTTTAGACGTGTGTTTGTTGTTGTTACTCCTTCTTGGATTCCCTCAGCATGCCTCCATCCTCCTTGAAGTGCAGTGGCTAAAACTAGATGACACCTCATATGAGACCTCGCTGGTGGCTGCATTATATGGCACAGAAGTTCCTTCCCATGGTTTACAATATTTAGGAGAGGGAAATTCAGCTAAGGGCCACCAGGATGGTCAGGGGCTGGACCACTTGCCCTCTGAGGAGAGTCTGGGAGACCAGGGTGTGCTGGAGAAGAGGCAGCTTTGCATACAAAAACTGAAAAGAGGAGAGGCACTGACTGGATGCCAAGAAAAACTTCCTCTCCCTGAGGACAGGCAAGCAGGGAGACGGGTTGCTCACAGAGGCTGTCCAGTCTCTGTCCTTGGAGGTTTTCAAGACCTGACTGGATGAAGCCCTGAGCAACTTGGTCTCATCACATGGCTGTGAGCTTGGCTTGGAATGGAAACTTCCTGACCTACCTTCTAACCTGAATTATCCTGTGATTTATTTGCTTGGTGTTTTGCAAGACCACTGTATTTAATTTGAAGTACACTAAAGCTTCTGGATCCTTTTATGTCCTCTTCCCACCTCCTTGTTAAATTGCTCTGCTAATTTATTTGCTGTTTTACTTGTGTATTTAATCTTGCATTCCCGAGGAATTCTCTTGTCTTACTGAACTTCATCTGACTGATTTCTGTACTTCATCAAATCTATTTTCAGTTCTTACCCTGTTCTGGAAAGTCCCTCACTTCTGAATTCTTCCTAAAGAGCCTGAGCGCTCCTCCAAGCTAACACATGCAGCAGGTCCTTGCAGCTTGCCTCAGCATGGTCCAGTCCAGTTTTGCTTAAATACTGATAGTTATTATCTAAACGTGCATTTCAACTTCTTGTGCAACCACTGCATTTTGATTCAGGCTAGTTGGTGTGTGAGGCACATCATGTGTCACCATATCAGGAGTCACACAATCAGTGTCCAATTCCTGCGATGTTTCTTCTTGCTCCTGCTGATTTAGTTGGCCAGTTTTCCAAGAAAGGAAGGAAATTTGATCTGAGATAGTTAATACTGAACAATGTCATTATAAACATCTTGAATTCTTCTTGGCCCTAGAAGCTCTGTTGGGTAACACATGGCAGGCAAGATCATGCTTTTTCTTTGTTATCATCAATAATGTATAGAAATGGTGTGAATTTTGGGGTTGTCATATGCAGAGACAGGAATTGGACTCGATCCTTGTGGGTTCCTTCCAACTCAGGTCATTCTATGCTTCTATGATTCTACATAGCTATAGATATACACACATACATTCCCATATACTTTTGTGTTTATTTCAGGTTACCAGGAGCAAAGTCAGAAGGTCTCATAGACCACAAGGACCAGGGGATGGTGACTGGATTTTTGAACAATTTTTCTAGTATCTTGCTGTTCCCTGCAGTTAGGCTGGCTATAACCTTCTGAATCTTCCTTTTTCTCCCATCTTAAATATTTTTTAGCCCTTCTTTGGTCCTTTCAGTATCTTCTATGACTTTCTGAGGATAATTGCTCCTAGATTAGGTAAATCTTCGACATCTCTTGAAGTGTCATTAAGTTAAGTTTGTGGAGCTCTACTGAATACATCAGGACTGCCTTCCACCCTGTTTCTGTTCCTTCTGTATATGCTGTCAGGTGTTCTTTTCTGTTGCTTTCCTCCTTTCTTCTTAGAAAGTATGTAATTTCTATGATCAATCTTACTAGTTTGTGATCACTTTCAGTACAATCTTCAGGTTATCAATCAAGTCTTCCCTGTCTATAGAGATGAAGCCTAAAGCAGGTTGTCCTTAGGTAATTTTGTTTACCTTATGAAACACTAAATTGTCTCCAACACAGCCCACAACCTTGGAGACCAGTATACTAATATGTCCTGTCCTACAGTAACTAGAAAGACTTCAAGCATATGGGAATGTGCAAGCACTTTGTAACATGGTTGGCTACTGACTTTACAACAAGTGTCTGAAATAATTATGCCCTATTATCTTCTATCACAGAGGAAGTTAGCGAGAACAACTAAATATTATTTCTTACGTGAATGTGTTTTCTTAATCACAAGCAAGTTAAGTTAAATAAACAGAAGTGAAAATGTCCTTAAACAATTATTTTAAAAGACAGTCCTAAAGTGATCATCAGAGTTGTGTCCCATGGTGAATAGATGGGGAAATCTTTTATGCATGGGGCATCTACAGCTATTATAAAAATGGTATAATGATAGCAGAGTCTTGTTGCGATGTAACTCTTATGCATTCATCTTTTGGGAAGAAAAGTTAAGCACATTTGATACTAATCAGGCAATATCTGATGCTATTTTTTTCTCTCCTTTACCACATTACTTAGGAAATGTTCTTTGTCAAACTATCTTCTTCACAGAACCTCTGTGTCAGTGGTATTAAGTACCCAAGTGTATTTGTGTTTATTATGGTGGAAGTGGATGCACAGATTTAATTCTTTTCCTTCTTTTTAAAGGGCATATGTTTGGAGAGCTCAAAAATTATGAGTGCTTGAAACCTAATGCAAGTTCTCCCTCCCACTCCCTATTTTCTGGCCTCAGATACCCACTTGACCTTTTTTCCTTTCCTTATTTCCTTCCTCTTCACCACAGGGATATGCAACTTTAAGTACTTCTCCTGGGGATTTCATAATTCATTAAAAAATTTCAGCACTTTGAAGACATAAAATATGTATATTGTAAATGCTAAATATTTTTACAGTGGTGCAAGGAAAAGGTTGGTTTCTGAATTTTAATTCATTACCTTCCGTAAAATTAATGTTCCTTCTGTACTGCATTTCAGTACCTTAGTCATTCAGACATTAATGAGTGCAGAACTGGGTAATGAGTTTTGTACTGCTGCTCTTCTGACTGGGCATTCATACAGTTATGGGAAGCTTTTGGCCTCTGCTGGTCTGCTTGATTTATTATTGACTTAATCAAGTCACCTGTATTTAAAAATAATTTAGCTTAAGCCTATATCCTCCAACCTTTTAATTCTGGAAGTAGGTCGGCGTGATGGGGACATTTCACTTAAATCATCCTTGGAGAAGAGACCTGGACCCAGAACTTGTCTCTCACAGCTGAGTGCTCCAGACATCTGCTTTTAGGCACTCCTCTTTGGAGAAAGAGTTAAAATTAATAAGAAGGGCTTCCCTTCATTTACAAAAGGGATTGAATCATAGAATGGTTTGGGATGGAAAGAACCTTAAAGATCATCTAGTTCCAACCGCCCTGCCATGGACAGGGACACCTTCTACTAGACCAGGTTGCTCAAAGCCCCATCCAGCCTGGCCCTGAACACTTCTAGGGATGGGACATCCACAACTTCTCTGGGCAGCCTGTTCCAGTGTCTCACCAGCCTCATGGTGAAAAATTTCTTACTTATAGGTAATATAAATCTACCATCTTTTGAGTATAAAGCCATTAACCCTTGTCCTGTCACTACATGTCCTTGTAAAAAGTTCCTCTCCTGCTTTCTTCACCCTTTAGGTGCTGGACATTGGCTATAAGGTCTCCACAGAGCCTTCTCTTCTCCAGGCTGAACAACCCCAACTCTCTCATCCTGACCTCATAGTTGAGGTGCTCCAGCCCTCTGATCTTCTTTGTGACCTCCTCTGGACTCACTCCAGCAGATCCATGCCCTTCTTATGTTGGGGACCCCAGAGCTGAACTCAGTACTTCAGGTGGGGTCTCACCAGGGCAGAGTAGAGGGGCAGAATCACTTCCCTCGACCTGCTGTAAAGATGATTAAGGGAGTGGAGCATCTCCCTTATGAGGAAAGGCTGAGGGAGCTGGGGCTCTTTAGCTTGGAGAAGAGGAGACTGAGGGGTGACCTCATCAATGTTTATAAATATATAAAGGGTGGGTGTCACGAGGATGGAGCCAGGCTCTTCTCGGTGACAACCAACAGTAAGACAAGGCGTAATGGATTCAAGCTGGAACACAAGAGGTTCCACTTCAATTTGAGAAGAAACTTCTTCTCAGTGAGGGTGACGGAACACTGGAACAGGCTGCCCAGGGGGGTTGTGGATTCTCCTTCTCTGGAGACATTCAAAACCCGCCTGGACGCCTTCCTGTGTAGCCTCACCTAGGTGTTCCTGCTCTGGCAGGGGGATTGGACTAGATGATCTTTCGAGGTCCCTTCCAATCCCTAACATTCTGTGATTCTGTGATTCTGTGATTCATTCTCCCAGTCCTGCATTTGCCTTCTGTGACATGAGCAGTGTGGCTAGAGCACTTACCAGTGAAGACTGAGGCAAAAAAATAATTGAATACCTCAGCCTTCTCCATATCCTGAATAACCAGGTCTGCTGTTTCCTTCTGGAGAGGACCCATGTTTTCCCTAGTCTTCCTTTTATCACTGACTTACATATTGAAGCTTTTCTTGTTGCCCTTGATGTCCTGGCCAGATTTAATTATATCAGGGCTTTAGCCTTCCTGACGTGCTCACTGGCTGCTCAGACAATTTTTCAGTATTCCTCCCAGGCTACCTGTCCTTGCTTCCACCCTCTGTGGACAGCCTATCTTCTGCAGCTTTAACCTGTGAAAGAGGAAGGTGAAATACATAGGTGTGAATTCCTCAGAGAAGGGCATCACATTGAGAGCTCCTAACTCATGGGGTGAGGTTGCTAACCCGTGAGTTTAGGTTTGGGAGAAGATGGGCTGGGAAGGGAGGAGCAAGGTGGGTACCATCAACATGTGTAAGAAATATTTAAATCCCTGCCCTTTTTTAAAATTGGGCAACTTAAAGCTTGCAGGCACTCTGCAGTGTAGCATTACCTGTCCCTGACTAGCACCAAAGGAGCCGATAGATGTATCTGGTGTATTTATACATTGAGGTGCTGCAGCGTGGTGGGCCACCATCACAGCATCGCTGTATCACCGCAGCAGCTCTGCTGCTCTGCCTCTGCTGTGCCGGGACAGACACTGGCTCTCAGCTGATCCAGCCAAGGCACCACACCATTCCATAAAGGCAAGTCCTCAGGAGGGGCAGGATTTAAGGATGCTACTTTTTCTCCAGAGTATCAAGATGGTAAGAACTGGTTGTATGATATGACAGCATCATGGCAACCTCACACCAGTGCTGGGGAGAAATAAAATGTCTGCTAGCATACCATACGGTGCTGCCTTACCTTCTTTCAGGACCTCAGCGAGTGTCAAAATAGCGCTGCAGTATGTTTTCTTGATTACCAGATGATTGGGAATGCTGTACCTGGCATGGAAATGCTTTCTTTTATCTCTTGAAAAGTAGAGGCACAGCCTTCTGCCATGAATTCCCATTCAGGAATCCCACCCCAAGGCAAACAAATTTAGGCATCGCAGTGATAGGCATGGCCAGAGCATCCAGAAAGCAGTTTGCTTAAAATACAGGAAAAAAAAAAAAATCAGTAGTGCCAACTAATGCAATGTGCTAATAATGGCACAGCAGAAGTATCTGGAGCAGTGGTTGCTGCTGGCCTGGCACTAAGAGTACATGTTTGTCACATGGAGAAGGACTGTTTTGTAGCAAGTTGCAGAGGATGAGGTAGAAGACTCTGAACTAAAGTCAAAGTTTTTATTAGCTAAAGCTATCAAAGTGTGCAGCCCTGCATATCATGAAGGAGAAGTAAATATCTTTGAATGGGGGAGAAGAAATGAACCAGATATGGAGAAGCTTAAGAATTACTGCAGCTGGGGAAGGGATGCACGCACATGCATTTCAGATCAAGAAGGAAATAAGGGACAATTAACAAGATTAGGCAGCCACCAGCCTGTCTGGCAGTGTTCTTTAGTCAGTCCAGAGGACGCCAGCCTGCCCTGACAGTAACTGGAAGTGATAACCTAGTCTGTCAGCAGCTGGGTTTCAGGCTACAAAAGGTAAGAGCAAAAGCCATATTTCTAAGAAGAGTTGCACTTCCTTGGGTTGTTTTGAGCATCAGTGCTAAATTCCTGCTGCTGCTGACAAGAACGAGCAATGCGCATTCTTGCCACTGTTAAATTACTGATCTATTAATTGCTACCTATTCTGGATGCTGCAGTTGCATTTTTCATGCGTGTTTATTGCCTTTTGTTGCTGCCTGCTGAAGATACTGTGGGCAGATCCTACATCTGATGCTTTGTTTTAGTTGCCTGGCTACAGTAAAATGTTATCTTAGCTTTTGCTGAGATGTCACAGATGCTTTCTTGATGAGTGTCCAAACAAGGAAATATGCAAAAGATGCTGGTGAATGCTGTGCTTGCCTAGTTCTATTGCTTTTGCTAGAGATGCTACAGTATGCTTACTTCGCTTTGCTACTACAGACTGTCTGTACAGTAACGTAGAAAGTAGACTGAAACCTTTCATTTACACAGTGGGGTCATGGTCCATACCAAAGGTAATATCTGTATCTTTGTATGCAAAGGAACTGTTGTTGGAAGGAGATGGTGGGCAACTGCTTGACTTAATTGTAATGTGTTCTTTTATGGTAATTGTTACAAAAAACTTATTTTCCCTGTTGACTGTATTGCCAGATTTTTCTCTTCTTCTCTCACTGTGAAAGTCTCCAACAGAGAGAGATTCAAATCTCAAAACTTAATTGGGATGTTGACTTCCAACTTCTTCCCTGCCAAAAACTGAAAGTAACCAATATTTCTTCTGCTCTCTGCATTTACTGTTTATGCCTGCTTAACTTTCTCTCTTTACATCACCAGCACTTCTGACTAAATTGTTTACTTGTACTCACAGTTTGAAACCTCTCCTAAAGTCTCTGAATAAGCTGTGTTTCCTTCCAGTCAGTCCAAAAATATTTTGTCAGCAAATAAATAAAAAATTACTCTTAGCAGCTGTTTAAATTCCTCCTTTAATGTTTTTGCAAACCTTTTCTTAATTGTTCTTGCCTTTTGGCAGTTGCGGTGCATTAATATTTACAAGATGAGATGTAGTTTTCTGTTTATATTAGCAGTCCTCTGTCTGTGAGATCTGGACCAACCAGAATGCAGGATATCCTTTCTCATCGATTCATCAGGTTCATAATGTAAGATACAGCGATAAATGGCTCTGTTGTCACTCTATGGATGTACAGTCTGTTGCCGTGGTGTTATCTACGGATGTCACGTCGCTCAGATGACAGAAAAAAGTTCATAACTTGTCCAGCCCTCTTTTGGGATTATGTGTGCGCGCATTCGTCTATCGTGCCGTGTGGTTGGCATCTGTTGGCTGTATGGTGTACATACAGGCTGTATGGTGTACATACAGGACATGGGGGCATTGCCAGCAGCTGTTTTGCTCAGTGGGAGCTTTGACTTCTGTTCCTGATGTTTTTCTGTTTGCTCACTTTTCCAAAGCGAGAAACCGTGTAAACAGCTCGGTTTGCACAGTTTCACCCCCACGATGTGTTGTGCTGCCCTTTCTGTGTTAATCTATCGGCTTTGCCCACCTGAGGGACACACCGTGTTTGCAGAGGCGCTTTTGGGGAACTAGAGGTAACGGTGGTGGTGCTCTGAATTGTCATCACTTGTGTGGCAGAGGCACACGTGCTGTGTGCGTGAGAGCAAACCTGGCGATCTGTGTTGCAGCGTGGAAAGGATGACAGCGAGTCACTCAGCATAGCACTTCAGAGGATCTGCAGATTCCTCCTTATTTCTGTCATACAGCTGCCTTCTTGGAGCATTGCTGCCAAAGGGGGGGCTGTTTTGGCTACCGAGCTTTAGAAGCTTTTAAAATGTAACTACGCCACAAACCCTCTTCCATTATTTCAAAACACAACGATACAGGGAGTTTAAAAAATTTCACTCTAGGAATTAAAACATAAGCAAATAATGAGGATTTGGCTGGTCCAAAGAACATTTAAAATTCTTACAGGGAGAAAATTATTAATTTTTCAAGTAGAAGCGTTGAATATGTGTTCCAATTTATTGTAGTCATGGTGACTAATGTGTGTTGCCATAACCAGGCATGAGGCTTTAACAGGTGAAAAGTTATAAGATGTGGTCCTCGTTAAAAATGAATACATTCAACTCATTCAAAGCCAGGTCTATTTTTTTTGTGTGTATGTGTAGCATGGAGCATTTTTAACTCATTTTTATAAACAAATGAGGCAGGTGTTAGAAGTTGTATTGAGATTACTTCTTACCTGTGACTGCCTCTGCATCCAGGTGCCTTTAATGTGAGTCAAATACAGTTCTCAGAGAATGGGATGAGATAGAAAAATGTGCAATAATTGTAAAAAAAATTATCTAATCACAGTAATCTGCTTCCATAGCTCATTTGACATCAAGCATCTAACCCTTTCTAGAGAACTCAGTAGTTCACATCTGCCCATTTTCAGGGTTAGGAAGCACTGTGAGAGCATGAGATATTGGTCTTTAAGGCTATGACCTTTGTGTTTAAAAGTTGTCACTGTAAAAGGATCAAATCTTCATCACTCTGGCACCTGACTTGAGACTGTTTTGTAACACAAATTCTTTATCTGCCAAATGTGGAGTAAAAAAAAAAAAAAAAAAATCTTCTTTCTCAAGGTGACTGAGCCCAGAGAGAAGAAAGGCACTGGTTAAAGGCATGGGGAGGTTAGAATACTAAGACGCAGGCAGTACAGCAAAAAACACGTGATAAATTGCACAGCTGTCTGATGAGCTGTAAAGTTAAATGAGGAATAAATTATCTCTTGCCTTTCTACTTCATCAGAGATAAAAATCTCCGTACGTATATTGTGTCATAAAAAATACATAAGCTTAAATGTTTGATTATTTCTTATAATTGCAAATTAAATATTCAAACGAGAAAATCGTTATCCTATCATATCTATTTTTAAAAATGAAATCAAACGTCATAGTTGGTCCTGCACAGCAATTTACGAACATTTCTATACTGCTTGAAAGTATTTTAGGTGATTATGAAGGTCCTGAGTGTCTATACATCACCCATGAGTTGTTTCACACCAATTCCTCAGATTTAGAACTACTAGTAATTCATATTTTTCTACCCCAGACTTGAGACTTGTCATTTCAATTATTCTGTAGGTCAAATATATTCCTACTTTGTATTTTATGTGAAGTTAATTGCCATCATCACATCCTAAATCTCAGAATTTCAGTATCTGGCTAGAGTCAGTCAGCTGAGGAGCTCCTTTTCTTCTTGTAGAGGATTTTAGGCCCAGATTTATGGAAGTATCTAGCTATATAAATCTTGTTTAAAAGCTTTTTTCCCCTTTAATTAAAAAAAAAAAAAGGAAATTACAAAGGGAATATGTAATAGGAATTACACTTCTAAACATCTTCATGGATCTGGGCTTTGGAGACTACCCTGTTATAACTCAGTCTAAATAGGTAATGAATACTAGCAATAGCAGGGTTTAAAATTCTAAGGAGTTTGGTAAGAAACAAAAGGAAAGGAGACCCAAAGCCACTTCTGCTGAATATTAAAAAAACACGATACAGTTACAAAAGAAAATTTTATGACTTCGTTTAACATGTCATCTTCGTCCGTCATCATCATTGATACCTATGATGTTTAATTTCATGCAGCTTTTCTTAGTAGCTGCTCCCTCTACAAGAGAGGCTGAAATATATGAAAGAAACAGCAGAAATCCTGTATCTCTGTGTTCACTTAACCTCAGCTGTATCGCATGTTTAGATCATCCTAGAGACATGTAGAGCAATCTTATCAAGTCTGTTTTGTCTCATTTAAAAGGAGCAGGTATTAGGATGATTGTATATATTTATAGAGCAATAAATGGATACAAATGAATGGTCTCCATGCAGTCCCTCTCTAAGTGTCTCATACACTAGTTTTATTAGCCTGCTTGAAGATTATTTCTGGTTGCCTCGTGATTATTGCTTCCTAGCTCCTTTATAATATTGAACCAATAGGAGAGGGAATCACTGCTCTTCGATACCGCCCTTCATTTACAGACAGAAACAATGTAGTTCTTCATACTTTTAATATCTTTCATGCAAAAGGGAGTCAAACTGTAAAACTATGTACTCATTTTACTCCTTATGTACCTCGTTTAAATTGTCAGTACTGTCTATTTTCTGCATGTGAGGAAAGTCACCTGCAGACCAGGGCAACAGAAGGGTTTGGAGCACTACCCAGGGTCGCTTGTTCCATAAAAATTCTGGTCCTACTTCATGGCCATCCCCGTGCTTCCTCAGTGGAAAGACCAGTGGTCAAAAGATGTACTTTTATAGCTTCTGTGTCCTGAATTTAATCCTGTTCCACCATAGTAGCATTTTGATAAACGGATAGGATGTACCTCCTGAGATCTGCTTCCTTACACAGAACACGCAGGTGTCTTTATTAGGAAAAAAAAAAAAAAAGTCTGTTTTAAGTGGTCTGTTACCTATGCCCTTCAACAGTTCAGAAGAGACAGCTGAGCACACTGCGAGAATTTGCAATGGGTGAAATCCATCTTCTCTTGTAGTCAAATACAAGCTCCACTAATAAGGATGCAGATCCTTGTCCCTTGTAACATGATTGAAACCTTATTTTATAAAGAGAACTGCTTCTTAAAGAAATCAAATTCCCACTTCAGATGAAACATGACAGGTTTTTCCACATTAGTGGTCAGAAAGATTCGTTTATGTGGAAACAGAATGCTAAAAACTGGAGCAATTGCTCCTGCTGCTTTCCCTTCAAAATTTGAGGTTGAAGTCCTATCCATAGCATATAGGCAACTTAACTAGGCAAAACAGAAATTACAATACTGGATAATTTGTAGATGTACTAATAGTGCCAAGATTAGCTAGGTTTGACTTGTTTTACGATGTTCACTTGCTTGAAGTTACCATATCGGCAGGGTAATGTTGATGTTTCCAGATTTATCTCTTGCTTTTCGTTGCAGAGTTGTGTAAGTGTGTGTCATTTCATTATTTTGTGACACATGAAAATGATGTACTTGTTTTGTTTACTCTGTCCTGATTTAATTAGTAGGATGTGATAGTTTGCCAGACTTTTGAATGTCTTCGATAAGAATTTTTTCAAGTGGTTTTTGATGCTTAGTTTCTTTTTGCTTTAAACGTCTTAACTTCTAGCCATATTCTGTGAAATGCTGATGACAATTCCTTGCCAGCTTCAACACATATTTTAGCAATACGACATGCTTAGAAAATACACAGAGATAAGTGCAGGTAAAGAAACAAGTAGCATAATCCAAATTGAAATCATACAGGAGCATAATCCAAATTGAAATCATACAGGAGAGGGTAAAATAGTTTGAGAGAGAATAAGCAGGGGAAAAAAGAGAATCGGGAAGGAGAAATCTGATCCTCAAAAGAGTGGGCAGGAGAGGGGAATCCAGAGATACACCAGACCAGACAGAATAGGGGAGAAGTGGGCCTGATGACAGGGAAGAGGCTCAGGAAGATAAGAACTCCATCCGTAGGTCATTTTCAGTTAAAGTGAGTTGATGCTGATTTGGCAGCATCCCTCACGTTGAGGACGTGGGCAGCACGGGCACATGTGAACCACAAGAAAGGGAGATCACAGTTAAAAATCAGTAAACTCAAAATAATTTTTTTTTTTTTGCCTGAGCCTACAAGGTGGAAGGTCATTCCAGGTCCAATAGAGCCATGTCTGAAAATATTCAATAGCAGGTGAGACTCAGACCAGCACTGCCATGCTGGGGACATTCCTGTACAGATGCCTGCATTGGCTCTTTTTGGAAGGGAGAAGAGTGTCCTGCGAAGGGACTTGGCAGCAAACTGCAGTCCTACCCATGTTCTCTGAGGGCTTTGAGGAAAGAGAGGAGATGACAGTTCAGGAAAGCAATCACGTATATCGATGAGAATGATGAATGTGGAAGGGCAATGTTAGGAACTCTACAATGAGACATCAAGAGAAGGTGATCAAAGTGAATATTCTTAAAGGGATTAAAGAATGCCTCATATATTTGAAGAATGTATAATAAGCCTTAAGATCAAAGCAAAGTCTCAGTTATTTAGCCATTTAGGAAAGTTAGTTATAGGTTATATGTGCTGGATAATGGAAAACTTATTAACTGTGCAGAAAAGCTTGTAAAACACATAGCGGAATTGCTGAATGGCATTTTCGTGCACCTCATGATTTTTTTTCAAGTACTCTCATCCTCATAGATATATTGTAAACAGTTATTTTTAAGAAACATTTCCGGCGTTTAATGATTTTATTCTCAAAGCAAATAGATTTAATTAAAGCCTTGTTAAACACTCTAGTAGATGGCTTTGGATTATAAATTAAATCATGAAAAATGTTGTAGGAGTTATATTCCTTTATTTTAGTGACATGGCTCTATGTGTAGAAAATAAATTGTTGTTAATTGAGCACAACAATGGGAGGCTACTTTATAGCGAATTTTCTGGCAAGTTCTCTTATATCTCGAACAACTGTGATTTTCAGACAGGAGACTGGGGAGAGCCTTCAATTACTTTGCGACCTCCAAATGAAGCCACAGCATCAACGCCTGTACAATATTGGCAACATCATCCAGAGAAACTCATCTTCCAGTCGTGCGATTATAAAGCATTTGTAAGTGTTGATAAATTTAGTGTATTGATTTGGGGTAGATATATTCATCTTAGATTTTGATAGACTGTTTTTTCATTTATAATATTTTTTCAGTCACATTTAATGAAGCTACTTCCTCTGAAATACTGTAATTGTAATAAAGGAGAAACAAGGATGCACAGGACTTTTTGCTATGAATTTTGTGATATATTGCAGTCCAAGTAGCAATAGTGTTAGAGAAAAGACACTATGAATAGGTGGCTAAGTGTTGTAAAAGTGATAGTGAGAGCAAACACTTCCACTTCTCATCTATCGCAAAGCCCTGTCTAGTACATATGGAAAAAAAAATAATGTGGGATACTCATGCTTACCTTAACGCTGCATGCACAGTAGTTAAAGTATTGCCGTGCCTGAATTTTATATGCTTGTTTTGGGGGAAAGGAGCTAGGGAAGATGATCAGGGTCCTGAAGCAGTGTTTTCCATCCATGGGACAACAGCACATTCAGACCTCTCACAAATTTATGACTACTTGAAGTACCAGTAGCATTCAGTTCCTTCAGGGCAGGGAGTATTTATTTTTACCTCCCAATAGCTGTAACCGATTCCCACTTCACATCCCTGGAGAAATGCAGTTTCCCTCTACATCTAAAGATGTTCAGTGTTCTTTGACTCTTAGAAAAGGCTTGTGAAGGAGAGGAAGGTCTCTTGAAGTACAGAAAGTCATATTGAAGACTTTCTTTCTTAAACGAAAAACACTTTTCTGAAGCCTCGAGTTCTCTATCAACAGAGTGGGGAGGCTGGTGCTTTTGGGGAGATGAAGAGGTGCCTCAGCTCACCTATTTAAACTCCTGCATTGCCCCTTCTGACTTTGCTGGAAAACCTGTTAAAGTTGCTGAAGGTGCTTCTCAGACTACCGTGTGCTCTTTGGAGGTGGCCACCTGATGAAGCAAGGCTGACGTGTTTTACAAAGGAAAAGGGCTCAGTGGTTGTAGTGCCTTCAGCATAATAGCTGGGGGTTAACCACTTGTCCAGGACATGGGTTCTAGATCCTCTTCAAGCTCCTGAAGGAGCTTGGATCCTTAGTGCTTGATAGCACTTCATAGGATAATACTTGGTTCACCAAACACTGCAGCATTTTGGGGAGATTTGGGGGCTGCTGGACCTGATTTAAAGCATATCTGGAAAGGCAGGAATTAGAGACTAAGTGCAGGAGGGATAGAGCGTGGCTCCCACTGAGGGGCAGAAGGGGTGTTACAGGCTCGTCTCCCTGGAGCAGGTCTGTGTCTTCCATCAGACCTTCACGGGGTAGAAATTGCCATGAATGCAGCGATTGCTCCTGGATAATAGCTAGAACCTCTGCCTTCCTCAGAAAGTCACAGTCAAGGTTCAGCTCACCTGCTCTCAGTCTTGCTCTTCTCCTATGTAGCGCCTCAAGTTGAAAAGGAAGCTTAGTGACTTCTAGTTCTTTAAATATTTTTCATAGTTTTCAGTAAAGTGAACAGTTTTATCTCAAGCATGCCTTTTATCTCATTACTTGATCCAGCAGTAAATCCATAATCCAATGTAACCTTTGTAATAGATTGAAAGGCATGTGGATCATTAGAGAAATGAAGTTGGGATAAGCAGGAGTATCCATTCTACTGGTGATTAAGTAATCTCCAAATCAAAATATCCAAGTTACTGTTGATTATGGAAACATCTTCCTTTCCTAAGGACCATGCGTCACTGCACTGTCTCAGCTCCCTGAGCTGTAATGACCTCAGCCTTACAGAGTAAAACTCTGGCTTGGAAGCCAGATCAGGGACAGCTCTCATTGTATGCCACATCACTCAGTTGAACTGTTGGATATCCTCTGCGTTGCTCCTATATGCTCTGGTTCTTTGAGAAGGAGCATTTCCAAAAGTACAGCAAGTCAAAAGAAAGCAAAATTACCTCCTAGAATTTCAGATTTTTCTGACAACTAAAATGGACAGTACCTCTATGATTTGTTTGTCTATTCCACAGTCCACCCTGGGAAGCATTTCTGAATGCCTGCAGCTGAGGCTTTTTGCTGCTGTGCAGATGGGACAGGAGCTGCCTGTCTCTTCCTTTTGTTCTGCCATGAGCTAAAAAGCACTGCTTTTTTTCCCTAATGCCTAACCAACTGGTAGCTTTCAGGGAAATACCAATTTGTCATGCTGTCAGTCTGTAAAAAAAAGATAAAATTAAAAATTTGAAGAAATGAATTGCATCCTTCCCAGAGAAGGCTAAGGATGCCGAAGGGGTCAGACAGCAGGATCCAGAGGAAGATGCAGTTCAACTCAATACACTTTCATTTAATTTTCTAATTTCAGAGCTTGCTTTAAATTTGTTGTTCTTCTGCAAGGGCGATATCAAGCCATCCCATCAAATTAATGCCCAAAGCCCTATTCATGTCACCATCGAGCCCCCAGCTGGACTCACAGCTGCTTGGTTTATGAATCTTTCACATCTGCAGTCCTCCAGGAATGCCCTTCATTCGTTCCTTTCTGCTTGTGCTTATCTGGTAGTGTTGGTGTTACTCACCCTTCCATTTATAGTGCCCTGTAAAGTATTTCTCACTAATCACCATGCTGGCTACTGTCTACATTGAAATATTTATGCATTTTCTTGCAGGTCAGAGACTCCTGCAGTACACAGTGTGAACTGAAGGCTTTAAAGAAAATATCTCAGTTTAGGTCAGGAGACCAGAGAGTTGAACCAGTACACTTTCTGTTCCGTTTCAGCTGAAATGAAGCTGTTTCACTGTCTGTGTCAGCATAGGCTGTTTCCAAGGGGAGTCGGTGTGGCAGAATGAAAGGGGTCCAGCAGCGGTGTTGGGCTGCTGCAGCATACTCTGGGAAGAGGCTTTGACTCCTCCTGCAGCTCACCTACCCCATTCTCACCAGCGGCCTGACTCCTCTTCAGTTCCTGTGTTGCTCACTCAGGACCGAAGCCTTAAGAGGAGCCATGGAATTGCTCTGCAGTGAGAATGCCAAGAGAGACACCTCCATGCCTGGGGAGGAGACAAACGGGGCAGCTTGCTGTCCTCTTTCCCCAGTTAGCCAGACTTCCATGAGACACCATATAGTAATACATAAACATCCTGTTTGCACAAAGCTGTATGACCGTGTGAACATCCACAAATGCACACGCCCTTAACATCTGTAGGAGGAATGCAGAACGTGGCTCTTGCACGGCCCCGTTACCAGTAACAAGACTGCTCAGTCCTAGGTGAGGATGATGCAGACAGCTCCAACCCTGAAGGAGCCAGCGCCGTTCACACGTGATCACAGAATCATAGAATGTCCTGAGTTGGATGGGACCCACAAGGATCATCAAGTCCAACTCCTGTCCCTGCGTAGGACAACCCCAAAGTTCACACCACGTGTCTGAGGCTGTTGTCCAATCGCTTCTTGAACACTGTCAGGCTTGGGACCATGACTGTCTCTACTGAGAGATACTGAGAGCCCAGAGGAACAAATCTGGAGGAGCAGAGCCTGCTGTCAGGGTGCAGGAGGGCTCAAACTGCACACGCCAGCAAGTGCCATAGTGAGGAACAGGCAGGTAGGAAAGGCAATGTGTCAGGGAGGCACTTGCTGCCTTGGGTACCCTTGGGGATGAGCAAGCTTCTCTGAGAGCGTGGTGGCTTTCGGTGAGCTGAGCCAGAACCCAGGACCAGCACCTTGCTGCTTTCTCTCACCCAGCCCTCCTTTAGATCACTAAAGGCTACAAAATAATAGTTCAGGGTCAGTCTTTTCGCAGGAAGAAATAACGATTTAAACTAGTTTTCAGTTCAGATTTATTTTCTCTGTTTGCTGACATCGGGCTCTGCTATTTGCACATAAATTAGTTACAGATTGAGTACACAGAGGTTAACATCGCTGCTGGCCTTCACGTCCACATGGCTGCACACACAGCAACATGAGTTTGGCAGATGGCAACTAAAAAAAGCAGATTCTCCATTTTTTAATAAAATGGCATTTTTAAGATGGAATCTGTAGTATTTGCTGCTTGTTTGAGTGACTAAGGTGATAAGCTAGAAGACTTTCAGATATCATTTCAGAGGGCTCCATCTGATTCAATATGCTTGTTCCTGTGCATTCCTGTTTCATAGGTTGATTAACACACTGGTTTAAATGATTTATCAGAGAACTGCAGAGTAAAAAAAGCTCTATATTAAAGCCATATATTAAGTTGACTACTACCACTAAGGTTTTTTTAGGCATTTTTAGTGCATTTATTCAGATGGTTGTCTGTTCTGGAATTTTAGGTAAATTAAGTTTAATGAATTTTTATTTTAGTATTTAGGTTCTATGCTGGTAAAAGAGTTAAGAGGCACAGAGTCAACGCAGGATGCGTGTGCAAAGATGAGGGTAAGTTAGTGAACCCGCTCCTTTTTCTATCATCTCATAATATTAAATAATATCAACTTGTGATTACTTGTACTGTGCCCTTTTTGCTTCTATAGTGTTCCGTTCCGTGTTTGTTTTCATTTGCATTTCCATTGGTATTCAGTAGGAAGTATGTTCTGCCTTTTATCTTAATTTCAAGTAATATCAAAATTTAAAGGTAGATTCTTATTTTGCATGTTGTAGCTAAGAAGAAAACAAATGTATGCATTATGTTTTCCCTTGAATCTTGAAGTCTGTTTCAAAGTACTTTCCACACACTTTAAATGTGCCCATACCACATTGCTTTTATAAGCAGAATTTCTAGCTCATGTATGATAATGTAGATTGAATTTACTGTGTGAAAATATGTACTGTGTTATTGAAGCCATTGTTTTTTACCTATAGTCTAGTCCTACAGTCATATAATCCTAAGGATGGTTTTACTCATGAGTATTCCCATTAATTATGTGTTAGTTACATGCTTATTGATTGAAGGATGAAAAGGGATTTAATTCAATTTCACCTGATGATAGAAAAGCAGTTAGGTAAGAATATGTTTTCCTGTGGCTCTTTGGCCTGATACTGTTTTGTAGAAAATTACAATGAGGCTCAGTCTATCTCCAAGAAACAAACTGCTGCAGGAAACTCCAGCCAAGCCACAGGCCAGCTACACAATTTATTCCCAACTGTAGCTGTAATAAAAATGCACCTGTTCGTAGAGATGGCAAACATACCGTGGTCTGGCATGATTAATTAATGAAGAATGTAATTGCTTGGTAATCTACCAAATGTGTAAAATTACGTAGACGAATGAGTAAAATCCTGTCTTCTGTGGATCTTGTGTCTTTTGTGCAAGATGCCTCTGAGCACTAGACATAGCGTTCGGATCAATTAAAAAGCTGGGAGACGTGTAAAATTCATGCAATCAGACAACCATTTCCTCTCTTGGTTGCATATCTGCAGCACACAGACTTTTGTACAAGCTGTTTTACCTAAAGGCTGGCAGTAATTCACACTTACTAGATTGCCTGAAGATCTGTGGATTTTCAGCTAATTATATGCTAATCATTCCTTACCTGGGCTTAAACTCCTCTAAAAAAAAACCCAACAGCTTGACACAGAGAGATCTACAGTCACATACATGTGTTCTGGGGGATAAACTGGGGCTGCAAGCCTACCATCTTCCCATCCAGTATTCCAACTGTCAAATTTAGCAGTTCAGTTTTTTTAGGCATATGCCTGTGCAGATCTTCGGGCAGAATTTGACACCGTAGTAGCGAGTGACATCTTCAGTAAGTTATTTGACTGAACTAGGAAGCTTAACGTCAAAAAAGTCACTCTAAATAATTCATAGACGTTTTAAGATTTTTTTTAAGTCATACATTTGGCAAATTTAAATTATATACCTGAAAAACTGAGTATTTGAAAACATATTTAATATAAAATATACTTTTTCTATAAAAGTAACGGGGTTGCACTAGTAGTCTATAGAACCATACAGGGCACTGACATAATACGGTGATTGTTTTATATATATTTATTTTTCACATTGTCTTTTGAAACCATTGTGCTGTGAGAATGTTTATTTTCTGGTTTGAGGGGTTTTTATTGCAAAGAGGTTTGAGTAAAACAGTTCTTGATCAGGATTTCATCCATCCTTGCTATGTAGTCCTTTTAATCATATTCCTATTTGAGTCAGAAGTGAAAAACATTGACTTAATGGGAACAGATTATTATTTTAGCCTAAGTTTCTTAGTGAGAAAAATGTATCTTTTTCCAAAACTTTCTCCCTCTGGTTGTGTTCTGAAAGTTGGTGTCTATTAATTTTAAGTCCAGGCTCTCTTAAACCATTTTGAAGTTTTGATGTGATGTTCATTATTGTATTTAAGTGAATTTTTACATAGGGTTGTACTAACATGATAGCGCAGCATTTTTTTATTTTAGCTTTTATTTTTCCATTTATATATTTCAAATCTGTAACATGCTGTAATTTGAAACATGTTGGAGGGGAGTGTATCACATATAACCTTGTACCATGCTGAGGTCCTTCCCTACAATTTTTTAATCTTTCTGGAGTCAGCCCCACAATAGTTATTAAGGAGAATGCATGAAAATTAGGTAGCTAATTTTTCTGCCAATGTGGCTTTAGCTTCTCCATCTTTAACCTAATGCTGCTCAAAAAAAGTGTTTCTATTCTCTGGATGTCTACCAGTCAGCACAGGCACAAGGACAAAAGAAACCTATCAGTGAAAAAAAGTATCTTGATCTTCCTCAATCGTTCATAGATTCAGAAAAACAACAACAATTAAGTGTTTGCTGACTGTAGATCCCTCCCTCTTGTAGAGGTTTCCTGTACTTTCAGTTATTGCAGATGATGGTTTTGGTTCCCAAGGGAAGTACCGTGCAGATACCCCCCCACATCTCTGTACAGAGGGGCTTGCAGCAGCCTCCTTCTCGTACAGCTTGAGAGTGAAGGGAGATCCTAAATCTTCCATAATGTAAAAAAAAACCTGGGAACCTATCTTAATAACTCTTCTTGGCTGTACTTCTCAGCATTGTGCAGCAGTGTGCTCCAGCAGGGCAGATGATGGATTTGTTTGGGGAAGACCACACAGATGCAATAAGCTGAGCTCAGCACGGGGGTCAAGGTTATACATGCTTTTTGTTCCCACCCAAATTGCAGATTCTTGCAGACGTCCAGAATTATGGATATTTGGCAAGAACTGTGCATATTAGAGGGATTGTACTTTATTTTTCCATTCACATATTTGCAGTCCAAGGATGGATTTATATTTTATGGTTTCCTATTTGTTTCCAGCTATTTTCTCTCACAAACTCCCTCTGCAGTTGACAGCACTGTCTCCTTATCTCCGTTCTCCACCTGCTGTAAACTGACCTTTGCTACATGGAGATTAAATCTTGCTGTTCTGGCCAGAGTAGATTTATTAATTATATTTGAGAGATGCCTTCAAGAACTTAAGAGCTTTCATCTTTCTCAGTGTGGAATAGGAAATATTACAAGTTGTGTTTTCAATCAGGTTACTGCCTTCACTTCAGATCACCATAGGAACGCAAAGTGAGAATAAACTGTGTTTACATCAAATAAAGAAAAGGAATAAAGTTTAATTGGAGCTAGGAAGGGACTTATTCTCTACAGCAGACTCCATCTGGCATTTACACATCCAAATTCCTTGACCAGGTAGGAAGTGGATGATTTTATATTTACCGGCACAAGCACAGCAGCAAGGTAGACTCTTTCCTTGCCGTGATGTTAAATCACTAATGTTGCATACATCAATTGCAGAGTCTGAGCCAATCAGATATTTACTGCAGCAGCAAGGTACTTAGATTTTGTTCTTGGATCCTGCCACCTTCCTGAATATTATGTATCTTTCTTAAATGTTTTCTTGCTAGGAAAGAGGTTCTTACATTTCAGGTCAAAGTTCTGGGGAACCAGCAACATAATTCTATTCTCAAAGCAGGTGTTTAAAAATATCTTGCTAACTTAAGACCGGAATGTCAAAGTCAGAATTGTTACAAAATCTGCTTCTTCCGTCTCTGGAGAGAAAGATGCAAATGAAGTGGAGTTGACTCTCTGAAAATAGGCAGGGTCTGCGGCATTCCTTCCTAGTTTCATCTTAGATAAAGAAGGAGGAGCTCGATATAGATGCAGTCTCCTTGTTTCTGTGAATCCCTTTCTACTTTTCAGTCTCCATTTCAGCTTCAAAAGTAGAAGTGTCTTCCACAGGCCCCCTCACTAGGCAGGCAAATACCATGTCAGGATCAAATACTGTATATGAGAATTTAGATTATTTGGTCTCTGTTCTCTTAAGACTTGTAGATTTGTTTCTCCTGTGTGGCCTCTGCTTTGGGAGGGCCTGCAGTGGGACAGGCAAATGGATATTACTCAAAAGGAAAAAAGTAAGTGCTGGGAGGCCTTAAAGATGTTTAGTCCTTTCGCACATCCACATCATGCCACCCTATGTTCTCCAGAGGACTGCATGTCCTTGAACTCTGTGGCTGAAAGGAATCCGTGGTGCAAGAGGGATGTGCTGCCCTTTCAGCAGCAGATGAATGTGTACAGATATTGCAAAAGCAAAAAAATCCCTTTCATACTCAATTAGATGAGTTGCAGGTGCATCTCCAGTGCAATGCTCATACTAATGATGTAGCTTGGAGGCATCCGCTAATTGTGGAGAAGTAAACAGTCTTGTACCGCAGGGAGTACAGATGCTCTCTTATTCCAAGAGGTATTAAATTATGTCAGTGATGCATTTTTAAGCCTTTTGGACTGAGAAAAGTTAGTAAATATTTGTTAAAAGGCAGATTGTAGTTTCAAAAGTGGCTTCAGAACTAACTGGTCAAAAACGATCTTTGACTTTTTATTTCAATTTCATCTCATGCATGGTATTGTCAAAGTGATTCACTCAAAAGGAAGTGTTTCATGAGGCTTCATAAACCTCAGATAAGTAACGGGCATATGGGTATGATACTAGATGGTACCAATACATATTTTTAAATGTGCGGTTTCATGCCATCTAGAATTAATAGTTGCTACCAGTGTGGAAATGTTTGGATTCTCTTAGTGAAGTGGATTCCTCTACATAATCAAATAGTAACATTGCCAGCTACGGTCTTTGGATACTATTTGGATAGCTTTTAAAAACCAGGATACGACAGAATTAGCAGATTCATTTGCAAAAGTAAAAAGGCAAGATGAAATCTTAAGGTTTTACAGGCACATAAACTTGTCAAAATTTAGGTATGGAATTTTTAGTGACTTGGCATAGTTGCATGGTATCTTTCTGCTGTGTATTGCAAGATCAAGTATGATTACATGTGCAGTAAAACCTTAAAATGAACATGGTTTCATTTTGGCCACTGTATGAAAGCTGAGTAATCCAGTTATAAAGGTATATATAAGTACATGAAAGTGGTCAATGTGACGAAGTAGAAGTACCAGTGCATCCTGTTTCCTCTTGGCAGGACATAAATAGATGAGATTAAAGTATTGTGAGAGTGAGCTGGATAACACTATGTGCTATGGTATATGAAATGAATGTGTGAGCATCTTACTCGAACATCATTCCATGTGTGTTCCTGAGTTTCTCATTTAGCTGCACAGAAATACCATATTCCGTACACTGCAGGAGTATTCAAAAGTGTCAGACTAGCACTCTTAGTTGTGCATAGAACAATGTATTGTAGTACAATCCTGTCTTGAAAGGATTAAAGGCACTTAAGGTTATATATTTTGTATTGCCTGTTTAAAAATAAACAGCTAGTTTATATTGCTTTATTCCTAGAACAAAGTCTTCTGTCTCTTAAGCCACCGTTAATTATCTTGATTTGTTAGGTACACTGGCTGGATCTCAAATTATTTGGAGTTTAGTTATGTTCTAAATAAATGTCAAGCAGTTCTGCACAGCATTTGACTCAAAATCAAAATACAGGTGGAAATGCTTTGCTCACTTAATTTGTAGCACTATACTATGGAAATCTATTTAGAGTCTGCTTGTATGGTGTTTTTTTCAGTGAAACTAAAGAAAATTCATAAGATCAGAAGCAAACTTGCTCTCTCACTCTCTCTCTCTCTGACACCACTGCTCTTGCACCCCTTCATGACCAGTTTCAAAAGGAGGAATTGGGAGCAGCCCTGTCCAAGGCTGTACAGGGTTTTGGCACTGTCCTGCATAACAAGGGTTCAGATGCGAACTCAGAGGTGTCTTAAATCCAGACCTTTATTGTAAAAGCAAGCACTGTGATAACTATGCAGTTTTGGAAGAGATGCCTTCCACTGGACCCATCTCCATTCTGAGTGCTGAGGGGACAAAGCAGCTTCATTGCAGCAGCTGCATCAAAATACAGGAGAGGCTGCTGTTCCTGGTATTCTTTATTTTGAAGAAAAAGAAGCTCTTTGTCTTTTGGGGTGTCTGGGGAAGCTGAAGAAATGCCCCATTAGATTTAGGATGGTGATGCTTTCTTCCATCTTGCTGTGTCTGCAGTCAAGCCTGCTTTGTGGTTCTTGAGTTACACATGGCCTGTTCCCACATAGTCATCTACCTGTCTGGTAGGAAGTATTTCAGAAGTGGGTCCAAAGCTCAGTGTCTCTGGCATTGCAGACTGTGCAGCATTAAGACTTCTCACTGTCAGAGCAGTGCACCTAAGGAGACAGGGCATGCACATCTGTCCTTACATGGATGACCAGCTGATCAGAGACAGGCACTGGCAACGAGCCTAGAAGAAGCTTGCTGTTCATCCAGATGATTCTCCTAAAGAAGTGTGTTAAACAACCAAAGTTGCAGCCACAAACAATGGAGTTTATAGGAACTACGACCAGTTCCAGGCTAGTGAGCGCTTACCCAGAGACAAGGTCCTGTAACTATGATTGCTTCTACATGAGATAAAATCTAATCCTGCTACCATGGTATGAACATGCCTTGGAGCATTAGACCATATGTCAGCATGCATATGACATCCAATGCCAGCCTTCAGCTGTGGCTCCTATAATTTGGCTCAAGTCCATATGCATCCCATAGAGGCACCAGATGGACAAGAACATTTTGTCACTTCATCATGTCCTCACAGAGTTGATACTGTGACTAGAACCTGAAAAACTCAAGGAAAGGGAATACTGACTCCTGTGTCCTACCTTCTTCTCAGATTCTGGTCACAGGCACACGTGGAAATGCCCACTTGGCCTGCACATAGGTGCGAAATGTCTGACCATGAAAGCTGTGAGACTTCATCTCAACATCCTAGAATTTAGAGCCAAAGCAGTTACACTGTCTGAGTGAATGACATTTGTGTTGTATCTCTGGAAACTCGCATTACACATCCTTGCAGCCACCTCCTCCATTAAAAACAAAGGACCAACAAGCAAATGGTATGAGCTCACCATGACAGCTCAAAATTGTTGAAGTCTGCAGACTGCTTGGAAATCATAATTACACGGTGGACTTCAGTTACTCCATCACTGGGAATTGAGTGGGGGGTTGGAATAGAGTTGTGTGTTTTTCATGACAGCACTGTCATAATAACCAGCGATGTTATTGCTTTTGCCCAACTCTTGTTGCAATATGGCTACAAGTGCAGAATTGTTTCCCAAAATCATGTTTCTACACTGGACTATAATCTCCCAGAACACTTTTGCACAAATCTTGAGGTTTGTACATTTTGCAGGCTGATAAGGGACATCAGGACAAGAGGTAATGGTTTTAAACTAGGGGAGGGGAGATTCAGGAAGGCATTTTTTTACAATGAGGGTGGTAAAACACTGGCCCAGGTTGCCCAGAGAGGTGGTAGATGCCCCATCCCTGGAAACATTCCAGGCCAGGCTGGATGGGGCTCTGAGCAACCTGATCTGGTTGAAGATGTCCCTGCTCATTGCAGGGAGTTGGACTAGATGACCTTTGAAGGTCCCTTCCAACCCAAACTATTCTGTGATCCACTGCTTCTTCCCAG
The DNA here is from genome assembly GCF_036013445.1 of Caloenas nicobarica. Taxonomy (NCBI): domain Eukaryota; kingdom Metazoa; phylum Chordata; class Aves; order Columbiformes; family Columbidae; genus Caloenas; species Caloenas nicobarica. Next base: position 44,993,547 of record NC_088245.1, read on the forward strand.
CTGAGACAGTTTGGCTTAGTAAATTACAAATGTCCATCGGTCTCTGATCCATTTCCTAATTTGCTGGATAAAATTTAATAGTATCTTGATGAGCTGTTTCACTCAGATACAGTCTTCTGTTCATGACCTCGATTAAATACTACAGATCAAGTCTGCTCTAGACAAACCCAGGTGAATGTGGAGCAGATAAGGAAGATGATTAAATTAAAAACTACCGGTCTAGATGAAAGAGGACTCCCAGATGGTTAGTACAACATGGCCTGGCCAACAGGAAGTTTCGCCTTTATGGCAAATAGTGCAAATTAGATGAAAAAGCTGAAATAAATTAACTTAGTAGCTGTATTTGTATAGCGTGTTGGAGGAGAAGAGGAATTTTGCTGCTAGGGAGGCAATGAGGGAGATAATTACAATAATCAAAATAGGAGACAAAGAGCTCCTGCGTGTAGCTATCGGGATAGAAAGAAAGGACAAAAGTTGGATGATTGCTGGGTTCCCAGATGATTAAAGTGGTGTTGTCATATTTGCGAATATTTTGTCTGGATATGAGCACATGCAGGGTGTATTGCTTGTTATTCTGATAGATGCCTGTACTGCTGCTTCTGTGCAGTCACTGTCATGCTTTCTGTGCATTGAAATTGAATTTTATGAAAAGACTCAAATGAGTTCTGTTATAGAGACACATACACACATACGCACAGGTAGGTACTTGCTCTGCTTTTGGCAGGGATACCGTTTCTTTCTGCACTTAGTTCAGAGACATGCAAATCAGATTAGTGTCTTCCTGCAGATTTTCTTAGATTCTTCAGGATGTTTTACCATTTAAGCTTTAATTTTTTAAAAGTGCCTAGCCTTCTGGGTGGAAGAAGCTTTCTCCAGGATAGATTGACACTTCATTGTCATTCTAAATCTCTTGTCATTTGATTCGGAGAGATGCAATGGTCCTCTCTGTTACACGGATGGGTGAGGCTCTCCTTGAGGCTTTAATTAGAGATTTTAGCCTTCATGGCACGAGACACTAATTGCAGAATGTAGCTGGATCTGTAACTTCATTTGATTCGGGAAGGAAGGAAATCTGATAAGGGAATTTGATTTCAGGTTTTTTTCTTTTCAGCTTTTGTTCTGCTGTTCAGTTGTTACCATCACCTATTTTTCAGACAGCTTTTTTTCAGATTCAGTCTGTGTTTTCAAGATTTAATCTGTGCTATTTTATTTTTTCTTGAAGAATACCAACCCACCACTGCTACTTCATTCAGCTGCTCTAATGATCTTTCTAGGTGCCAATTTTAGACCTTTCAATACATTTACACTCTCATTCCATGTGCTGATATTTATTCATCTTTAACTGTAGCTGAACTTACTGTTTCCTCTCAAGAAAACGTTTGCTTGATCTCTGTGTTTGTTTGCAGATACTACCATGAGTGAGTGTTCTCTGAACTTTATCTATGTTGTTTATCTACAGTAGTTTTGTATAGAATAGTCTGGTACATCATTGCCTTCCACTAAAAGAATTGAAATAGCTATATATTATGCCATATTTGTTTTTCCTTTGGGGATTTTTTTTTTAGTAAATTTAATCTGTAAACTAATCAACAGGTTGTTCTGCAGAGATATTAAATCTATGTCAAATATTTGCTCAATCTGTTCAGCAGGAAATATCTTTGCTGTGTGCATCACTTTGAAGGCACACAGAAGTAGACTAGCATAAAAGAAAAAACAGCCTTATAAGAAGACATGAACTGTAGGTAGGAGAACCTGGCACTGAGGGAATGCAGAATAAGCCTCTGTGCTAATTCACGTGTAAAGCAGCTTCCAGCAGCAGCTGCGCTCGAGGAATTGCAGACGGTCAGATGTGACAAGATACAACGCTGGACTGTCAGATTGACTGGCAGGCCTACAGGGCTGCAGGGATAGCTCGTGCCATAAATACAACTGCAAGAAGGCAAGAGAGTGAGATATTTCTAAATAACAACTAATTGGAGCAAAGGAGCAGTACTACAAAAAGTATGGCGCTCTTGGTTTTTACAGCTGGGAAGGGCAGGAGGAGGGGAGGCAGCGGTGAGTGGGGCATGTCAGATAGATATCTTAAACACACACGTTTTGGGAAACTCCTGATTACATGACTGGTCTTTTTAAGCCTGGCAAACTTATTTCATTCTCTTCCCATCGTGCTAGGAAAAAGGAGAATTTTTACCCTCCTTGCAAAAAACTGTAAAGCTCTTTTTAGTTTTCTAACTAGAAGGCAGCTATTTCAAAAACGCAGAGCATAGTCAGCTCAAGGAAAAGTCAAATATTTGAATACAAAAGTACCTTTTGTTTAACTTACATATTTTGTAGAAGAGAAAGAGCACTGTTCTTGCAATGCAACACAACTCTAACAACATCTTCATTTTGATTTCAGAAGTCTACAGAACAAATGAAGAAAGTACCAACCATTGTCCTATCTGTCTCTTACAAGGGAGTCAAATTTATTGATGCAACGAATAAGGTATGTGTAATTGTTCAATGTTAGCTTTTCTTTCCTCACAAATAGGAATACCTATGAGGCTGGCTCTGTAAGAGCACCAGGCCAGAGAGGGGACAGAGTTGCACTTTGTGTTTTCGTCTCTTTTTTATCTTCTCTCCAAAATGAATGTAATCTTATTGTCGTTCTCCAGAAACTCAGTCTGGAGGACAAGTGAAGCAGCTTTAGTGGCTCATTTGGAGAACATTGTGTCCAACCTTCTGCCATTAAAAGGCAAGCTTATCACAAAAGACATTTGGCAGGGAGCCTCCGTGGAATCCTTTAACATATTCTTCCCCATACAGTCCCTTAAATGTGCAGAAAATAGATATATATTTGTTCATTGATATAATTTGGGGAAAAAAAAAAAGGTCTCTCAATGAACAATAAAGATGCAAGGTTTGATGCAGGGCCAGCCATTGTAAGACTAAGAAACATGAGCCTTGAATGTCCTTTTCAAATGTCAGATCCTCTCTGAGAGTTATTTTCCTGGCCATTTGACTCCTTGAAATGCAGCAGCTTCTTAACAGTTGTTATTCCATATTTTTTTCAACTTCCTGTGTGGCAATGCCCCTGTGCTTTGTTTCTTACATTTTAGATACATCCAACATCTTAAAAAAAAAAAAGAGAAAAAAAGACAAACAAAACAAGCTCTGTAAGCAGGAGTAAAGTAATCCATGAATTTTTCTTCTTCAGATGTCTAAATTGGCAAGAAAGTGCAGTCTGTTTCTGTTATGTGACTAAAACTCACTATGCAATATAAAAAATGAATCTGACAGCCCAGCTACCTGACCAGTTTAGTAATGTATATAGCGGCTTTGTGTTGCTGAACATTCAGACCACACGGTACATCTAACTCAGTATCTGTCAAAACTTGCCAAATCAGTCAGTTTTTAAAGGTGTCGAACTAGAACTGGGTTTTAAGTGAAGGAACAAAAGTAGATTTGTGAGCTTCTGCTAGAGTTTGGAAGCTGTATCCAGGGTTAGAAGACGACATGAAAGAAAAACAGTGGTAAATTACTCTTATGTCAAGTCTGGCATATTTGCCAGAGCAGAGGGGCCAAGGATTCCTGTCAGCTCCTTTTTCTACCGTTGATTCAAAAATGAGTTTCTACAACCCTCATTTTCTTTATGTTCTCTGATGTGCAGGACATAAATCAGGACATTGTAATGCTATTAGCTCTAACTTGGATAAGGCTGTTTTCAGTGCTTAAATCTCTTCTGTAGTGTAAAGGATGGAACTGCAGTGTCCTTAGGTTTACCAAAAAAAATCAGGAGAACAAAACGAGTTTCCAGTATCTCTGTGCACAGCACATATAATCTCACATAAGAAGAAAACCTGAAAGAAGTTTGGCAAATTGCATTAGGTGACTCTAAACCAGTCCCACTGAAATCTTATGCCTAGTAGTGCAATAGATGTATTTGGTGGGAGTAAATAATGGCACAGTCCTGTGTTTTTTCTCAAGTGGTAGATTGCTGTCTCTCCAGTTCAAAATCTGCACTGCCTTTCCCTTCTGTAAAAACCAGGTAATAGCCTGCAACTCTCCCAGGAGCGTTGTTATCATCCTTGTCCACAGTGTGCTGTACCCAATTCCTTCAAGACCCAAAACAGATTAGCACTAAGGTGAGATCCTATTCAGACTTGTACCGCTTCCATATGAGCTTATAGTTGACAGCGCTGGGCATCAATTAGCAATAAATGCATATTTTTTTAATGACAAAAGTAGCTAGCAGTTATGTGCTTGAAAACTCAGCTCTCATGGCTGTTCATCCTTTTCCTTTATTACCACCAAGCTAAGAATTTGTATTCCAAGTCGTGGCAGGCGAAGTTTCAGGTGACAAAGGGGCCCTGGCCTCGTTCCATGACAGCTATTTCAGTGGCGCCTTGAAGCTTGGAATGACACCACTTTGACACGACACCATTCCTTTTCAAGTGAGGCCAGAAAGAAATTGCTGCTTAGGAAAAAGCAGACCTGCAGAATTTTCTGGTGGGTCACAGCTAACCCTAACTTCTAGATGATTTCTGCCTGGAGAGGGGGATTGTCTGACACGAGGTAGGCAAGCGAAAGGAAGGCTGCTTAGCAAAAACCTCATCTCTCCGAGGTATTTCCTTGGCAGAACCAGAACAGACTTTCAGCTTCCCTGCTTTTTTGGAAGCAACGAAGGTTTCCCTGGACAAAGCAAGTGACAAATTTTAGGACAACTGTACAGCGTCAGTCAATGCCTGCGGAGCGTACCCAGAACGGTGAGCTGGTTCATAGCCTTGTAGTTTCCAGCGAATAAGGCTATGGGTCTGCTGGAGTAGTGACTCTGGGAAACAATAAATGCGTGCACTGAAAACGTGTTCAATTTTGAAAGGCAATTACAAAGCATAGAAGCTAGGGAAAAGCTCAATTTCACTACTAATTTTCATGCAGAAGATTTAGTTTAGGTATATCTCATTTGATTCAAAACAAGCTTGGTATGGCTTTGTTTCCAAACTTCGCTTGATTTAAAGTTAAAACATTAAAATCATCTCCATGAGTTTTGACTGAAGTGAAAGTCTCCTCTGTCAACCCCAGGTCACCTCAGAAAAGTTTCAGCATAGCAGAGCTCTTTTCACATACACTGCTTAAATTCGGGTTATTACTTTGTGGCTCATGATTTGGCATACATACTTCACATGATTTTAAGACCTTCTAAGATTTAATTCTTTCTGCTTTCTAAACTACAACATTACCAATACAACATCAATGACAGTATATTACAGCTGTATCTGTGGATATCTAAATCCCTGGTTTTGGTATAATTGTAATTCTCATAAAAATCTTTATTGAGGGTAAAAGTTATCAATTTGACAACAAAGAAAATAAAATGCTTAAAGTAATATAAAAAGCCAATGACAGTTAAGCAGAGATTATACGTGTCATTATAAATTGGCATATATTGAAACATAAGTACTGGTTTTGTCATTTTTATGAATAATGCATGAAACAGAAATAATCAAGTATGTTGCAACAATTTAAGAGGATTATTTCATTTCTTCAGTAACAGTTTTCTTATCTTGTTTTTTTTCCATAACTTGAAAGTTGGAATGCTTTCTATTAAGATTTTTCATGAGCCATGTTTTCTTCAATTAGATATATTAATATGTCTTTTTGAAAACTTGACACCTACATGCAAGGGGGAAAGTTGCCACTTAGCAAATGGAAGAAGATATGGCAAAGCATCTCAAGTAACTTAGTTGCATATTTTTCCTGTTCTTTAAAATAACAAGAGGGGGAGGAGAGGAGGTGGGAAGGAAAAGAAAAGGGTGAGGGAAAACCAGAGATTGTTTCAACTTGGGCAGATGCCACTGAAGCAGCGGCAAATGGTGGCTCCAGGAGGCACCAGGACACGACAGATGTCCCGTGTTCTGCGGTGCAATAGCGTTGTCGTGCTGCAGCAGGCTGGTTCGCTTTGGGTTTCTGTGGGAAAGCCAGAGCTACAGCCAGCAGGGCCACAATTCAGAAAAGCCTATAAACTAACAACTAAGTAAATTCATATTCAATGAATCATTCCTCTGTTTAAAGAAATCATTTGAAAGGCGTGTGTTGCTGAAGCAAGGCCTAATCATAAGCCACTCCGCAGTGTCTTCTTCTCTGGCTTCATGGTTCCTTTGGCCTGAACACAATAATTACATATCAGCAATTTATGTAATGAATATTCATAATTTTCTCCAAAGCTTTAAGACAGCTTTTTTTTTATTTCATGAGACAGACATGCCCCACCTCTATCTCAATAGTATGCTATAGCTTACATTGGCTGTTGCAAGTAGTGTTGCTTGGTGCATGAATGGTTTAATTTTTCTACATCTCTCTTACAGGATGCTGTTGTCAGTAAGTGGAGAAAAATTGCCAGATCCTCCTGTAGTTATCTTTTTACAAAAGAGAAGCCTTTAAAGAGCTCAGGGTTTCAATTATAAGCCATGTTTGGTGCCTTTTTCTCCTGGAAATGTATAGCTGAAATTTGTCAGACGGCATGTGAAAAAAACTGGATATTGAGCCTGTTGGGTTTAATCAGATCCTGTCTGTCAGTAGACTGCGACAGTGTCATATAGTGATCATTATACAGAAAACCAGCAGCATCATGAGATGCTCATGTAGTGCTTTGAAACTGTATTTAGAGTTGTATGCCAGGAAAGATGTCTCTGTCATAGGTTACTGAATAAACTGTATAAAAATCAAGTGGACTCATAGGGAAGACTCTAAAATGTAATTGTTTCCTACCAGATTATTGGCAATTTTAGATATCATTGAAGAGGGTCAAAATTCCAATGACCTGTGTAAGATCACACATGGGGGGTGTATTAAATCTCTTCTTATTAAGAAACTTCTGAAATACTTCAGTACAGCATATGAACTTAAATGCAAATCTAAAACCACACCTTTTATGGCTTTTTAAAATTTAATACCTAAATTGATTGAATTTTTTTTTAAACAGAACATTATTGCTGAACATGAAATCCGTAACATTTCCTGTGCTGCACAAGACCCTGAAGACCTTTCTACATTTGCGTACATCACTAAAGACTTGAAGACTAATCACCACTACTGCCATGTATTCACTGCGTTTGATGTGGTCAGTTTATAGAAAATACTTCATTTAATAATTCTTTGTGATAGTAATAGTTATTTAATTCTATTAAAACATTTTCAGGGTATATAGTGATTAATGGAAGGTATCATTCATTTACCACGTGAAAAGTCTAATCTAATATGGGATAGTAAAAGGACATTTCTGGAGATGAGCAAAGATTTTCTTTTATATCCTCTCATTTCCCATCTGAAACAACTCACCTCTGGAATCTCAGCTGTTGACTGCAAAGTTAGCAAGTAGCTTTTTGGACAAGTCTTGACCTAACCTAAGCTGTAGCCTTCTAAGAAGTTTGTAACAAGCAGGTTTGGCCACTTACTCTGAAATCTCAGTGCACACAAAATGAATCAGAACTGGATCAATGTGCATTACATATGGCACTCAGTCCTGCTAAGAGGTAGGTTGAGGAACTAACTTGGACTAAGTTTGGAGGGCGTCCTGCATTTTTGACTGTGTTTAACTGCCTGTGCAGTCAGGGAACGATGGGCTTGGTGACATCCAGCCTTTTGGGTTTCACCCTCACGTGCCCGTCCCATGCCAGCTAACAAGGGGTAAAAGGGCAGGACACTTTCTTGTGGGGTCCCTTTGAGCCTGGACACATCCCACCTTCATGAAGCAGATGTGGGCTGCTTTTTGGACCAGAGGTCAGATGTTACCACCGTAAGTTTTCTTCAGATTTCTTACCCTGCTGTTCCATGACTTTTAGTGTTTTCAGTGTTAAGTTGGATCAGACCAAATAATTCAAAACATATCTCTAAATATTGTTTAGACTTTTTTACATTATATTGAATAAACTGGAAAACTGAAGTTTCCTCTGCAAACATGTAGAGAATGTATGAAAAGTTTTGTATTTACTTCATCCAGAAAACCAAAACACAGCTCTGGCAGAGACCACACAGGTAATTACATTTCTAATTACATTTCTAATTACATTTCTCGGGAGGTCCTAGGAATATTTGGCTACCACACTGTATCTGAAAGATTTGAAACATCTGTGATAACAGAGGTCTGTGTGGAACATTGTCCTTCCTGTGTTCCAGTGTAAGAGGTTACCCCTGTAAACATCAACAGGTTATTAAGTATTAGATGGTCCCTCTGTTCTGCTCTGCCCTCTGTCACATCAGTGGGAGTTTTAGCTTAACAAATAATGCAGATACAGAATTTAGGGAAATTTTATTTTAGAAGTACCTCTTCCTTTTCAAAAAAGATGCATTTATTTCGAAAATAGCAAATTAATTCTTTAATTCTTACTTCCTTGTTCCAGCTTTCTTGCCTAAAAATGTCTTAGAAATGTTATTTCAGAAAAAGTCCTCACAGCTCTTGTTATTTTGGTGGAAGATTACCAAGTTCTTCCTATATTCGTTCTTCTCAGATGGTGATGCAGACTACTAGTGTTTCAAGAAATCATAAACACGTATCAATTAGTCGTACTGTTTTCAGCTAAATATGGTGAAATAAGTAGTGTCTCTAATTTTTAGGACTAAGAGGGCTTATTGTCCAAAACTTTCAGGAGTACTTGTCCTCCAAGTTAAGCACAAGATAAATTTAAGATGCTATTAAAACTTTAAAATCATTCAAGAAAAGATATTTTAATATAGTATGTGTATGAATTCTTGAAACATGCTTACATGAAAATAAATAAGTTAAATTAAAAAAACAGAGATGTCTGAACTGAGGCATTTTATTTGGGATTGGGGAAATAGTCAACATTGTAGAGTAATAGCATGTAGGAGAGTTTAAACAACAAGATGTACAGGAAGGTAGTTTAGAAGGAATTCTAGTGTTTTGGTTCAGTGCTTTTGTTTAAATTCTCTGCTGACATTTTAGTGTCCACAGGGAGTATGAAAAACTTCGAAATGGTATTAAAAATATATAGACATCAAAAAGATGTTACATTATATAGACTTCAGTGATAAGTGAATCAACCGAAATTAGACTGATTGAGTGAGGTTATTATTTCTCCTGATCCTTTTAAGTACTTCTTAATGGTTTCAAAGTACTGCAGTTTCATTTATAGGTTTAATAATCAAGCACAAACATAGACCCAGGTATAGCAGAGGAAATTCATTTTCTCCTTGTTTGGCAACGAAAGAATAGTGATCCAAGAATAATTAAAACATTTTGCTCACTTCCTGTACCTTAGGAGGAGAATTTAATACCCCAAGCACTTTAAATGGCTATTTTAAGCCATACAGAAACTTTAATGTCTAACTGTCTCAACTTAGTTTTCTCCTGCATTATAATCCTCAGTGGGGTGTTACCTACTCAAATATTCTCTTTTTGTGTTGTTTTATTTCTCAGGATCTAGCATTTTTGATGCAAGTACAAACTCCATAAAAATAGCTAGATATTCACAACATGAGCATACAGTAAATTAAATTTTCTGTTTAAAGTCTAACACTTACATTAGCCTCATCTTCCAGATTGCTAATAGAAACAATCCTAGCCCTTTGTCAGTGAGGTCCAATCACGTTAAGAAAAATAATGTTTACAATGGTAGAAATCCACAATAAGATGTAAAGAAGATGCGTCTTAGATCATATATGTTATGGTAATGCAAGATATGCAGCGGTATGAAAAAAAATTCACTCTGTTAGGTCCTTCAGTTCCTCAGGAAGTGTGGGCAAGAACAATTTTCACTGCAGATAGAAAAGCCATTTAGTGTAGTGACATGTCAACTACCAGTATTACTGATACTTACTATTTAGGAGTGACTGTACATGTAACTTCTCTACTCAGAGTTAAAATTCTATAAGCAAAATTGCAAAAACATCAGACTTGATTAAAAAATAGTGAAGGGGACAAGTTTTGGGGGAAGAAGATAATTTATTGGTCAATATTTGGAATCCACTGTCATTGTAACAGTTCCTATACCAAATTCTGGTTCATATACGGGAGACATCCAAAGTAATTTCCATCAGATATTCCTTCACTGCCCAGTGCAGCTATGAATGGAAAACAACGGGCATAAATTAGAACAATTTCTGCTCTAGCTCATGCCAAGGATTAGACTGGTGCTCTACATAACACAAAGACCTTTTTCTCCTTTTCTGTATTCTTTCATTGCACAGACTTAAGCTGGATAAGAATTGGAAATTGCTAGTTTACATACTTAGAAGAGAAGAAAAAGCATGCGTTCAGGTCTCAAAGTTCTGTTCATTCCCTTCTACCAGGGGATTAAGTGACTACATAGATTTTTTTTCTGTTCATATGATTATCCAGATACAATCAATGTGGCATCCCCCTGTCTCCAGAACAGAAAACTTCTTTCCTTTGCAGTACCCAGAGACACCATGCCCAGATAGTCCTCTGTCTGAGGAATGTTAGGTGGAAAGCGTAAAACCACTTCAGTTGCTCCTGGCAAACCTCTTGAGATGGAGCATACTCAGGTAGAAGGAGCTTCCAGCTCATGAGCAAATTATTCTCCCCCTCTTGTCTACATCAGTGGCTTTTGCAACAGCCTGAAAGGTCCACTTTGAAGGCCTGTTTCCATCCTCCCATTGCATACAAGACATCTTTTCGTGCTGCATTAGAAGAGAGGGATGGACTCAGAAGAGTTTGCCTTCCACAGTTGCTTTAAATCCAGAATGAGAAAGGATCAAGAACAAGTTGCAGCAGTGCCCGATCATGAAAACCTCATGCAGCCCAGGAGTCCACAGCTGTTACAAGCAAATATCAGCCACATTGGTCTCATCACACCATCTTTAGTGAGCTGAGCTTCCTTCCCCTTGAAAGGACAAAGGCTGATCCATTGGAGAGCACAGACAAACGCATGTCCTTTCCAGGTACCCCCTAAAAGTAAAAGTTTTGTGGTCTGGAGGGATAGAACATACATACATTCAACAGTGTGAATGTGTATGTATGTCAGCTCTGCATCTCTCATCAGTCCTGTTACTAGTAAGTAATCTTCCCTCCTTGTCAGGCTTTTGTACTAGAAATCCTCAACATTTGACCTTGAAGACTCTAGTATGTGTAAGAAGTAGGCAACTGATTTCACCTGAGGGAATGGATATTTTTAACTCGTTTGGTATTATTCAGATTTTTCAAGCTAAGGTTCCATATACTATGTTCTGCTTGATTTTGCCAATTGTGATTTTAAGTTTGGTACCTTGAACAAAGGGTGTACTAGTTAAAATTTCTGCACATCAGATGTGGTGGGTAGCTCCCATTAATCATCTCTGAGACTCCAAAGGAAGCTGCTTCAATAAAATCAGTCTTCAAAAAAGATCACATTTGACATTGATCTTAAAGAGGGAAAAATCGCCTAAAAGCAAAAACCTATAAAATCTTCACATATGAAAAGTGCTTTCCAAAAAAGGCAGAATGGTAGTTTTTAAAAAAATTCCTTTGCAAGTGACATTTTAAGCTTTTATAGCTTGAAAGACACAAATTAACAATCTTACTTTTTCTTAAAATACTCGTGAAGCCTGAACATAGCTTTTTAGAGGCATGAAAACGCAATGAAGCAGTAGCACCTGCTGTACTTATGCAGTATAAAAGTCAGTTAAAATGTAAGATAACAATTAGCCATTTTAATGGGTTGGCTGAATTAAAGCAGCTGAAGAATCCTGACTCAGACTTGCGCTGAGGCGTTGAATTGTAACATTACGTGGCAAACAAGGCAATTGACCTCAATTTCTCATCTCCCAGAAACTTGCTTAAAGGCATTCGCTTACTCACTTTCCTTCTCTGCTGTGCTGAGCAAGGAACAGGATGGTAGCAGCCTCAGAGGCACCATGGTCCTAAATAGTTTGCCTCCTTTCCAAGGAGCTTGATGGGGTGTTGTAAGGATCAATGTCTTCTCCAATGACCAAGGAGTCTACAGCTTTTGAGCTGAGCATCTTTTGGAGAGGCAGACCTGTTTCCTTCCTTTTGTGCCACATGTGAAAAAAAAAAAGATAAATAAAAATCAAACAGTCTCCCCACTCTATCAGAAGAATTTCAACTGTGGTTTTTCTGGTTTGGTTTTCCACCCACATCCCCAAGGGAATCTTGCTCTTGCCTCTCTGGTATAGCCCATGCAGCAATCCATACAAACTAATCCTCGTATTCCTCTTCCAAGACTACAGGTGAGAAATTCATGGAATCATAGAATAGTTTGGATTGGAAGGGACCTTTAAAGCTTATCTAGTCCGACCCCTCTGCAATGAGCAGGGACATCTTCAACTAGATCGTGTTGCTCAATTCCTCAAATCAAACTTATTTACTTCATTTTTTTTTCTAAATGAAATTTTGCAGATGCCTTTTTTAAATTTTACAGATTTTAAAGGCCTCCTTGCCTCCATTTGCAGAATTCTGTTCATCAAGGCTCTACCACAGTACACTATATGTGAAATTTATGTACAAACTACAGTTCAGTTTACATTTTGAATATTGAACAAAACAGTGAATGTCCTGTTTTATTTGCTCTATTTCAAATATTTATTAACCATAGAAACAGTTACATGTTTCCAATAGCTTTCAGTCTCCAGGCAGGCCTATTTTTTCATTTCACGGACTACAAAAGAAAACAAATCATAGTGGCTTTTGACAGGATGCAGGACCCAGACTAGATTTATGGCTCAGCATGGCAAACTCTCTGCTTGTCTCCACTCTTATCTCAGAGCTTTTCAGGCCTATCTCTCAGTCACCTTTTTTTTATGCCACACTGTATGGTGCATTTTCTCAATCCCACTACTATTACAGTCTGCTTGTTCTCCAAGCCATTACTACACCCTGTCCTGTTGATGTATTCCTTAGCAATAATATTATCCATTGTAGACAATCTCACGATGATATAGTACACTATCTTACTGTCACAACAGCTGATTAAGTTGTCTCTAGGGTAATATACTTATTCTACTAATAGATACATTCCATTTAAAATAATACTATTCTGTACCTTTTCAACAATTATATTCTGTTGGTCTTAATTCCATAGCCAGCATTCTGCTAAGAGGCATGGCACCTTATAATAGTCTCTTTAGCCTTTCATTTATTACTCCCCTGGCAAACTGCATCCTCAGCATTTCTTGGTTCTGGCCAGTTTCCTTAAGTTAAAGGGGAGACAATTTGGAGACTACTGCTATCAAATCAGGCAGACATCTTTATTTGGGAAGCTGTGAAACTTTGGCTAGCTTGCTGTTGTGAGCGCAGCTGTAACAGTTGAGAGCATCTCCCAGTGGAGGAGTATAATTGTTTCTCTCTGACCTAACGAAGACCAGAGCTGGCACCTTTATAAGAAGCTCTTACAATGAGCTAAATATCCTGAATTCAGCCTATACTATCTCAGTATATACATGTGTGATAACAAAGGGATGGAATTTCTCCATGACTACAGTGAAATTACAGCATAGGGCATGAAATAAAATGTTTATCCTTTTAACTATATTTTAACAATCGAAGGGCAGATAGTGTACTGCCAAGTGTCTTGCATTGCTTTCTGGCTTATTGCAAACTCAACAGTTAGACTTGGCTAGCTAAAGAGATATCTCCTTTAAAATTATATTAGAAACATGGGAATTTTAAGGGATCGCCTACGTTCAAAGCCCAACTATGGGTTCCAGAGGTTCAGGGAAGAGAGAGTAACTTCTGAATTACGTCAAAGATTTATGAATTATTCTAAGGAGACTGTAGGACATAACAAGGAGCGCCTGCAGGCTTGCATTTGCTCTGCAGGGGGTCGAAACATTGGAAAGTTAGGAACCTAGAAATAGAAAACCAACCCACAAACCTGAAAAAAATTGTCATAGGAATTCACTTGCAGCTTGGATTAAGGTCAAATATGAAACTCAGAGCTGCTTTTTAGTTGATGTAAAACTGTACTGAAGAAAAAAAAACAACCTGGATCCTCATTCATGCTTTAAAAACTTTGCAACAAGTTTTCTTCCACATGTACAATGAGAACTTACCACCAAACTGGTCTTAGTCTTAAGAGCCTGACTTCTTTGGTCATACACAGTGACCCCTCCAAACTTACAAGAGTATGCTGACATGCCTGTTTTAGCTCAAACATTTATACTTCTAGAAAACAAAACCATGAGAAGGGTCCCCCAGCACTTGAAACATGCACCTGAAGCAGAACACTGACTTTCACTCATGCATAGGGCACTGCCTCTCTGGAGCAGAGCGTGCACTTTCAACACTTGCTTTTTGTGCTTTTGGAAGCATCACATGAACATTCCATCCTCTCCCCGTGCTGCTGGGCACAGGCTGGGGGAAGCAGCACATGCGGCTGCCAGCTCTGGAGGATGGGGCAGCAGAGAAGGTCCGAAATCGAGCAAGGTGGGATGTCACAGAGGAGGACTAGTGGAAGATGGGTGGGATCTTGAGAGCAACGGGTACAGGGTGAGCTGGGAAGGTGCCGGAGAGGGGGGGTGTTAATGTGCTTGTTCTAAAAAGAGATGACACACACGCTCACCCACTCCTGTTTTCATGTTTAGTGAGACAATGTTTGCAAGGTTTTTAGAAGTAATGACTTTCAGTACAATAAACCACATTTAGATTGTTTTTAATCAATGAGAAATCAAATGACAGAGGTAAATATTGCAGAGACTTAGGAAGTTATTACCAGTGTGATTTTAAGTATTTACATTAGAAATCACTTTTGTAGACAGTACGACCCCACTTCATGTATCTGACGCTAATTCAACCACACTCCAATTTTAACTGTTTTTGTTTTGTTCCAGAATTTAGCTTACGAAATCATTCTTACACTAGGACAAGCATTTGAGGTGGCCTATCAGCTTGCACTACAAGCACGAAAAGGGGGCCATTCTTCAACTCTCCCAGAAAGCTTTGAAAATAAACCCTCCAAGCCTATTCCCAAACCACGCGTTAGTATTCGGAAGTCAGTGGTAAGTAGAAAGTCGTGGTGCATGCAAACAACAAAATTCAGCTGTACAGTTGTTATACATAGAAGCTGTGTAAATGAGCATACCTGTTGAGTCAGAAATGCTCCGTGTCTCCATTGTGCCACTTCTGCTCATCAGCCAGGAGGGTTGTGTCACCACAGCACGGGCAATCACTTTGATCAACTGCTCCTTTCAGATTCATCCAGTTTAAGATGTTGCTTGGCTAGTGTTGCGCTTATGTTCTTGATAGTAATTGCAGAGTTGTTATTGATTCGATCTAATATATTTTTGGTTTTTAAGTGCTGAGGATCACAGGCAATGCATACTTCTAAAACTCTGCATTTCCATGGGCTTTCCTGATCTTGCATCAAGAAATAAAATCAGCACCAAACTTGTTTGATACACAACCACTGCATATCTATCCAAACCAAGTTACAAATCCAAATCAATTTACAATTATCTTGTCACACCAAGCAACTTCTTTTCTCACCCTTTTTTTTTTTGACCCTCAGCAGACCCTCCTGTACCAAAACTGGGATTTAATATACCTTTTCAATATTTTCTTTGTAATCCCAAATGCCTAAGAATCCAATCTCATTGGAGCTTACATATTGATTGTCTTTAAAGTGCACTCCTGAAGTGCATACATGACAGAGAAATATACATTTATGGTAGAGCTTTAAAAAAAATAATGAAAACTATTTTAAATCAGGTGAGAATACAGGCACAGGGTGACTTGGGTTGGAAAGGGGAAAAATGAGTGCACACTGTCTTCTATTCACTGGCTATAAAGTGAGCACCAAACTCTGTGATATTTAATTATTGGATGAGAGGAAGGGGGGGACAAAAATGTATGGCTGTACATTTTATTGTCCATTGACAAAGAATCTTCATCCATAAAATTTTACAGAAAGAACATCTGTTTCAGTAACAAAAAGACTTCTCAGGATCAAGTCTAGCTTTAAGCATAGCTTTAGCAACCTGTGATGACCTATAGCTTGGGGAAAGATGCAGCTCTGATCTAGAGAGGAGAAAGAAGGGAACCGTAGGTACAGAGGAGTGTAGACCACAGCACTCACTGCTGTAGGACCTTGTCAATACAGGATTTCTTCTGTGTTCTGTTCATATAAAGAAAAAACTTCTGCTAGGGTCGCTGTGCGCAGAGATGGTGACCCGTCTGTATGTTTGCGTTTGTCTTAAAGCAGATAGATCCATCTGAACAAAAGACTCTCGCGAATCTACCATGGATTGTTGAACCTGGACAAGAAGCCAAAAGAGGCATTAATACCAAGTATGAAACTACAATTTTCTGATACAAAACTGCCCCCCCTGTTCCTTGTTGTGCCTTGCACGCCAAGCAGTCACAGCACAGCCTTTCCTTTATGGCAACGTTTCAACCCAGCAGAGAGGAAGACTGCACCCCATGAGTGGCCTTGTAACTAACACAAAAAGGCTGACAGTCATCTCTGGTGATGTTCTTCTTCCTGCAGCACTGACAGAAGAATGACACTATATGAAGACTTTTAAAATTACGGTCCACAAGAGGAGTGAGAAACCTTATTTTTCACGCAGTTCTCCCTTGTGACTCTGCCACAGTGCTTTCTTTGATTTCTTATTTTAGAGAATTCTACTTTTTAAAAAAAAAAAACAACAAAAGGTCTCTAAACTAACACTAATGCTGCCTATGAGTAGAATATTTGATTGGTTTTTTATTTAAATCTTGGCAGTTTTTAATTGATATAGAATCAGAATTAATAAATAGAGTATTTGTGAAACCACTGAATTCATTAATAATTCCTATGTTGAATAAAGAGCTCATTAAAGTGACAAGAAATTAGGCACCCTGATTTCTGTGTGCACTGGTTTTATATGTAATCATTGGTGTCCTTTGATCCTCTACAGAGATAGGAATCTCTTGCATTGTAACAAAGGATCGGAGTTTTATGAATGGTTAGCAAAAGGTACTAATAATGCACAGAAAACATTTATTAAATATTTTTATGGAAGAGAAGTACTATAGGAAAACATATGAATATTTATGGAAGGAAGCCAGATTAATTATGACAAATATTGTTTATTTTAAAGTTAAGTAAACCACTGCTATTGCAGCATTATGAAAATTATAAGACTTGTAGCATCAGTGCACTGGATGTTCTGTGTGATCAGTCTGGAATGAAAGTGGAATGGTCATTCTTCTACACCTACATATAGTTTATGCAGTTCAACATTGCTATAGCCATGAATTCTACTAGCATTTTTAAAAAATAATCTCAGTGGTTCTAAAAAAAGTCAAAACCATGGATTTTGCTATCAAGATTTCTGTCACAGAAAGCTTGTTTGGAAGAGCGTTGATAAAATTCTACTGCAAAACATTTTCTAAATAAAAATAGTAAGAAAAAGAAAAAAATTCCAAAGTAATAAAACTGTTTTCATGGAACAAAATAGTTAAGCATTTGCTTAATATTTGATTAAATAAGATTTACTTACATTTTCTTTGAAGTATTTTAATTTTTTTAATGTCCGTGGAGTATTTGTATAATACCATGATGTATATTTATGTAGAACTGAAATTATAACAGTGCAAATATCACTATAGGAGAAGAATTACATTTTAATGTATATTGTTCTATCCAGTCAAATTGTGAATCATTTTGAAGTTCATTATAGAGATATTGATAAATTGTGTGGTTGTCTTAATGTTTTTTTAATTATTATTTCGTATCCAGCTGAGGTTTTCAGTTAGAATCATCAGCTGGTAAATTCCAACAAAAAAAAAAAAAGATAATTGAACTTGGTTTAAACCTGATAATTGTATATGGTTTAGTTAAACCTAATCATAGCGCTGAGTGATGACATACTTTTAATACAACATTCAATTTACTTGAACAAAACAGTTCCTTGTACATATTTTGCCTATTCACTGTTGATATGTATGTAGTCAACTGACGGTAAAAAAATAACACTAAAAATATGGTACCAAAAGGAAAATTGTATAGGAGAACAGTAAATAGTAGCCTCACTGCAACAAATACTTATGTAAATATGCTTGGGCTTCCAGTTATAAATTTTGTAATTTTGTCATTTATTTATAACCTATAAAAGCACACAAAATAAAATGAAGTTGTACAGTGCCAGTGCTTTGTGCATCATTGTATCATTGCTGAAGGACATAAGGGGCCTGGATCCAAAGGAGACTGAAATCAGTGAAAGGGCCTCCCCTCCCCTTTCTCCGATTTCACTGGGCTTTGATCTTATCCCGCACAAACCCAAGCATTGCTGTGGAGACAGTTTTGGTTTAGAACACAGATTTTGTTTACGGATGGTAAATACTTCAAAGTCCTTAATTAACTGGTTCTTTGGTGCACTACTGAACTGCTGACTTCCCGTATTTAATCGCACCCTGTAAAAAGTCGCACAGGGAGTTGTGTTGAAACACGTTCAATTCAGGCACCAGAAGTACAAAGTGGCTGGATTTTCAGGCTATAAAACTGGGGCATCTCTTACATTGCTGAGTGACCCCTAAAATTAAAGGATGAGACATGAGCTGCAGCACAACTCTAAGCAGACCTAAGGGAAATGAGTGAAACAAGAAGAACTGACAGCTGGCGGGAAGAGTTTGATCTGGGTTCATCAAAGAGATGTCGAGCAGGTAAGGCAGCACAGTGAGCAGCTGAACTTGTTTGGGAGAGATAATTGGGGCAAAAGTGACTGAGGATGACCAGCAAGACCAATGAAAGCCAAGACATGGAAGACTAGTGGGGCAGGGTGTAAGCGTGAAAAGTTTTGGGACAGTGGGGCAATGAACAATTGGAGCCGCCATAGCAGACATAAATTGAAACTGGAAGGAGAGGTAAGAATTAACAGGCATAAGGCACTTCTGTATTTGCAGAAACCTGGGATTTTAGAGGGAAACATTTCCAGTTGGACAGAAGTCCATGGGTCACCTCTGGCATGGGACAGTGGTTCGGCATTCCTTTCTTCAGATCCAAAGAGACTTCTACAAACCTACACTAACCCAAAGCAGTTTCCACTTGATCTTTAGTCCTTCTTGGCCAAGAGGACGTTCTGTTCCAGTTCCTAGTATGCTGGAAGTGTATAGGCAGTAAGGGGACAATGGTCAGTCTTAAAAGTGAAGGTAGGGAAAAAGCCAGACACCTCCAAAAGATCAGAAAGTGGGGAAAATTGCTATTCTTGACCTCTACTCAAGGTAAGAGGGAAGCAGAGGAAGTCAAGGAAGTATGTGAAAAAACTGGAGCATTTGGATGTAGCAAAACCAGGAGTTAGTTGAAACAACTGCCTTCCAGTGGGTGAGTGGAGAACAGGCAAAAGAAGAGAGGTGATATGGAAGTAGATTGCATTTGACATGAGAAGATAAGGAAATTGGAGTCAAAGTGAGGTAAGTGTGGGTGACAAAGGAATTCGAGAATTATTTGAGTAGTGACATCTCTAATATACAAGTTTAAAAAGCTGCTGTTGGGCAAAGGCTTAAAGACTGGAGAAACTCTTGAGGCAACAATGGGGAAATTCTGTGTTGTGGAGGTGGAGGGTTTTCTCAAGCAGATGTTGCATTTCAGACTGGACACGGTGACTCCCCCAACTTGGCCTGGTGTTTATGAAAACCCAGAAGAGCTACTGTTCTCAGCTGGCAGGAGGAGACTCTCGGCATATCTGGTTCTGGTGTTGTGCCAACAAGTTTATGAGAGGCTGCTTCTCTTGCAGAACCACAATGTTACATGTGCCTTGCAGTTTGAAGCCAACAGCTCAGCATCAAAAACTGATATGGCCATAAAGTGGTGACCATTGGAAAGAGAATTAGCAGGTCATGAAGAAGGTTGTGTCAGCCCTTTGGAAAAGAAAGCAGCATCTTAGATAACTAATAAACCTTCACATCCAACTGTGAAATAGTTTATAGCTTCCATTCTAGATGAAAAGAGGCAGTTTGTGCCATGTGCAGAACTCTTAATTTAATTTTGCCCTAGATTTCTTTCAATGTGCGCTGTTCAGCCGTCCCACTTCACACTTCACTGGAAGATGATATCTAAGATGTCATCAAGACAACAGTCTAGAAATAGTAACTTCAGCTGTCTCCAAACTAGCAGCCCAAGGAACAATTGACTCTACAGAAGAATTGCGTGGCAGTGCCAAGCACATAAGTGAAAGACATGGCATAAGGATTAGAGAAAATATTTAGATGTGGGCACTTACCTAAGAAGAGGGATATATGTTATCTCATGTACAAAGACGAACCGAAGAAAGTGGGAGAAAAAAGGACTGTTAACTTGCTGGAAATACTGACAGGATTTCCAGCTCACTGAAAAGCGCAGAGGGATAATGCTCAGGCTTCTGCTGAAAAGCTCTGTAACTCTTCAGTGCTCAGTAACTTCTTTAGGTGAACCAACTCCTTTGCTAAACTCACAAACCAAACATACTGCTATCAAGTCCACTCTGGAATACACTGGTTCTAGTTACTTTTCCCACCTGTGAGCTCATAACCCAAGCAAGACAGAGGCTGATCACCAGCTCAGGTAACCAAACAATCCCAAGAGGTTCACTTGCAGCCAGAGTTCACAGTAGGATGTAGATTTTGTGGAACTGGTGTATGATCTCCTTCCTACTGACTAGACAGTCACACTGATCCTCATTACAATCCTGAACACGGCCAGCCGAACACCGCTGTCCTACTGACAAGGTAGAAAAGGGAACTCGGGGAACGGCCTGCGGTCGTTGCCTTGCAGGAAGGACATGCTCCAAGTGCAGGAATGGGAAACGGCACCTCTGTGCCTGGCTCCTGCTCTCGTACAATAGCACAGGCAAATTGCTCTTCAGCCCCACTTAACATGTATATTCATTCGCTACTGCCACATCTTTCACCCTTCTGCTATGGAAGTCGGGTATCTAGATCTCTTTGAGAATATGGGTCTGGGTAAAGTGGTAACAATTACACAGACAAAAATGCTATTGATATGAAAACAAAATAAAATTCTCTCTCTCCCTCTACTCTTGCCACCAAGCACTTGGAAAAGAATATTTTTTTTCTATCAATCTATCAAGTTGAATTCAAAACACTGCACAACCACATAAGAAAAAGTGAAGCTTAGACAGAAACAGAGGGCCTTAGATTTCTTCCTCACACAGAGAAAATATGTATCACAAATTTAACATCATAAGCTCACTTAATTGTAAGATAAGTGACTTTTCATCATTTTTTTAAACATGGCAATTCCTACCTTCAGTTCCTTAGAAGAACTGCTCTAATTCTTCAGATCTTTATCCAAGGCTAAATTCATTCTAATATTAAATCATTTTTTTAAATGAAATTAAAAATTCATGCACAATGTTAAGGACGGTTCAATGCTTGAGACAACATTGCCAAATTTGAAGGCAGTACATTTGTTGTCATCTTTTCTAAATGTAATAGAAAACCCAGAAAGTCAGTGAGACAAAGAAAATGGAAATATGTTCCAGTATAGAGAATACCCGAAGAGCATTAACTTTATCCTATAGTGACACCATGAGGAAAAAATGAATAGACTACTCTAATTTTGAAGGCGCATTAGGTGCACTGCAGTTTTCATTCTTGCACTTGTAATTATTGGATAATGATAATTGCCATGCTGCAGAATTAAGGGCTTGGGCATGCCCGAAGCAAAAATATCCTAATGTATATGAATGAGGCTAGCACTACTTATTTCTTGAGTTTATGTTGCAAAGAAGATTAATATTTTTTTTCTTTGAGTTACCTTTACATACTTGTACTGTTACATAATGTCTGGAAGGTATCAGTGAGGGATTAGGTGAACAATTCTGCATAGGAATTGAGTGAACCTACTGAAACCTCCAAGTATTTGGGAATGTTGTGCATGAGTAGAGGTTAGTATGAAAAGATACTAGATCATTCACAGCGACCATCTCTCTGTCACAGCCATTACATTTCACTCAGCTATACTTATGTAAAGCTTCAGGAATTACCTAAACCAAATACCTCAAAAACCTAGGAAGTCAAACTGATTGCTAAAACAAGTAAAGAACAGAGACTACTAAGGTGCCATCATTATCCCCAGCCCTGATGTGGCAGGAAAGCCCTTAGGTGAGACATACCTGAGTGATTTCAGCTGGTGGTACACGTGGCCTGCACTCAATACTACAGAAGGCAATGAGGAAAATTATCTCTGCCAATCTGACTTTGGAGAAACCTGTTTTTCAGCCAGAAGGCTAGTCACCATACGATGCAGTCTGCAAGGAAACTACATTAGAAAAACAAAAAGATTGGCATTTTGTTGCACCTGAGGGCACAGATCACCTATGTTCAATACTTCACTTGCTAAAGCAGCCAATCATCTCAAAGGAAGGTGAAAAGATTTAAAGGTCAAATTATACGCTACAAGAGTTAAGTTCTTCCTGATCCACAGATGACCAACAAAAACTCTGAATCTCAGTATTTCATTAGAATCACTGTCCTAGCACAGACTGTGCAGACCTGAAGCAAGAAACATTATCAGAGTGTCTCTTAGGTTCCTTTCTGAACCTATATTTAGATGAGACATGCAAAGCAAGGCATAAAGATCTTAGCTTTATAGCAACCCATAACATCTGATGCATACAGAACAGCTGGGAGCATTTAAGTAGAAATGGAATGTTTTTCTGATATGTTTGTTTAGATCGGGGGTGTCAAACTCGTTTTCACCGACGGCCACATCGGCCTCGCCGTTGCCTTCAAAGGGCCTAATGGTGAAAACGAGTTTGACACCCCTGGTTTAGATGCAGTTTTGCATCTAATTCCCTTGCTTAACATGATTTTACGAGTTTGTTTTTCTTCTAGCCAATAGAACTCGTTATTCTATCTGACAGTAAGGCTGAAATGTCTTGTCTCTCTCCCACGCCGCACTAACAGGTCACTTCTCAGCCCTCTCTCCAGTTCGACAAAACAGATTCAACTCAAAATTTGCAGTGCAAGACTTTTGCCCAGTCCACGGATCACTTTGTGTGGTCATCTTTTAAATTTTGGTTAAACCCATTTTTTGTCCCTGAAATACAAATAGGAAAGCTTTATACACACTACTCCAGCTGATATCTTATTAATGAAGCACAAAATCACCACCTCTCTCCTTCTAAGATAGATCCTCTGCACAGACCCACAGGGCCTGTTTACATACAACTGCAGACACTTTGAAGTTTTTATGGATGATATCATCCACTTTCATTCCACGTTAATTCCCACATCACCATTTTCAAGGTGGTGTCACTGGCATTCTTAAGTCTGCTATGTATGACAAAGTTGTACTTTGTCCATAAGGTAACAACAACATGCTGTTGGATGTTAAATGACAGACGAGCATCATCTTGTGATAGCCATTTATTCTTGCAATTCACTTTTTAGCCAATTTATATTTATCAAAGGTTTTACAGATCATGGACGAAAACATTAAATAACATTTTACCAACAGTGTGACCAATATTTTAAGCCATCTAATATGTTCTCTTCCAGTGCTACAGAACAGAGGGTCTTTTAAATCAAAATGATGTGTGATAATAAATCAAATTCCTTAAAGAAACCCAAAGGTCATGTATTGACATTGATGGGTTAAAAAAAAGTCACAAACAAAACCATTAGAAATCAGCCAGCAATGTCTGCTGAAACCACCCTTTCATAAAACCACAATGATCAGCAACACCTAGAAAAATTCTGTGATAGTCAGAGTAGACTCTACTTTTCCATATAACCCTAAATCTTCCATTCTACCATTTTACTCAGGACTGACTTCAGGTCAACAGTTGCCTTGGTCATCTTTTTCAAAACACCAGAATTGTCGTGATTCACCATCCTTTAATAATTTCTCATTTTTTCCACGGTGTGATGAATTTTACCAGGTATGAATCAAAGGACACTTCACCTTATCCTTCTCAGATATTTGGCTATTTATTGGTTGGACTTGCTGATTCAAAATTCTTTAGTTTGAACAAATGTATCCTTGCCACCTGTTCTGTTAAGAATATAAACTTCCTGTCCCTGTGATTAATATATTCCAAATATTCTGGCTTTCTAACATTATATTTCACAACTGCATCACTGTGATAAATGGACTAAGCTGCTTTGTGTTTAATACTAAATGACCTCTCATTTACTTTGCTTACGAATATTTCACTCATTGGCGCACAAACCCCTGCCAGTTGCTCCTATACTTTACTTCGTAATTTGCACTCTATAATACCATAAACATCTCCTAATATACTTATCTGTGTTTCACTGCAGCTTCTACCCCTCTTTTTAAGGGATGTCATGTAAAACAGTATCTCATTCAGCTGTTTTTGTAACATGTTGTTTTGTTTTGTTTTCACATCTATGGAACTGCGACCCCTTTATCATATCCTACATTACATCTATGTTCCCAGCTATGTCAAAAGTTGTTTTGCTGGAATGATTCCAAATCTGTACCTCCCCAACCGAGGCGATACCCTGTTATACAATGAATATGCAAGCAGAGTATGATCAGTGACACCTGGCAAACTGCTAATTTTTACACCTTGGATTTGATTTCATAATTTGATTTCATAATAAAGATTTCATAAAGGTTTGCTTTTCAAGAATGTCTCCGTTGATCCAAAGCCAAGTGTGTGGGTGTTTTTCATCTTGCTATAGCTGATTTAACTTGTAAAAAGGAGACTTAACTTCCTCTCCATATTTTCTTTCAATTACATAAACATTCCTGTGAACAAGTCAGTAAGAATTTATGACAGATTTAGAGCTGCCTGGTGATAATTTATGAGTGCTTTATGTTGGCCTGATTACCAGAATGTTTGTTATATGGTTTCACTTGTTTAACATAGCAAGAATCTGTCGGGAAAAAACAACCCTGAAAGGAAAAGATAGATTAAGGTACCAAGTTTTCAAACTCTAATCAGTTCTTAAGGAAAAATGCCAGAATTATTTGAATATCCTATTCAAAATAGCCTCTCAAATTGGCTTAGAGAAAGAAAAAGCAAAGTCCAAGAATCCACAAGAGCAAAACTTGTACTTCAAATGGAAAGCAAAAAGCGCTTAACTGTTAAAAATACTGTTTCTGTCTGTCATGGTACAAACACTCCATTCTAATTACACCTTTTCCTTTAACATGCCACTGCTACTGGTCTCTGACTGCAGTCACTTAAATTTTTCTCTTTACTTCTACTGGGGAAGAATTTTTGCACTCCTCCCATTTGGGCCAAGTCATTGGGTTACGATACCTAATATAGCTCTTCTCACTTTGAAGTTTTGACTGAGTTTAGGAACTTCCAATTTTTCCCTTCAAGGAACCTCAGTAGCCACAAATGGTCAGTCACCCTAGAAACAGCAAAAAAAAATCTCAGTGCCATCATTTCAACGGGGAAAACCACTTTGTTAGAACTCAGTCTTTGCACAAAACACGTTCAAAATAGAAGGCACCCAAGCTCAAAGCCCCTCACTACTTGCCATAGCTATCATTTCTTATTTAGACTTCCAAACTTTGCTTTTGTGAGAAAGGAGAATATATTGAAGTTAAGAGCTCTTGTATTTGCTGCTGACTGCTCAGAGTATTCACTGTGATCAAATTCTCATTTTCCAGATAGGTTCTTGCTTAACAAAACAGACACATGGACAGACACGTATTATTATCCTAAACCAATTTCTAACCCGTGACAGAACTCAGATAAGGAGCAAAATAAGTAATGCAAAACGGAGGTACAAATTGCATGAGCTAGAGGCACTGTGGTTTAATTTTTGAAAAGAAGGATAATTAATTTGTATGCAAACTATAAATAAAACATATAGGCAGGATTATACTTTTTAAAGAAGGTGACCTTAATTGTCTAGATTCATGTTTTTCCAACAAAAGCATCATGATGTATAAAATACTTGTCTAGCAGCTTGTTAAAGATCTTCCAGATCATGTGCAGCTCAACTGAATTGTACCTGTCTCTGGCAAATATTCACTGTTACAATCTTACGGGGAAAACCAAACTATTCTTCCACAGATTCAGTTTGGCCACTTACCACTCTTTCTGAATGAACATGTACCCAGAAGATCTACCACAAACCCAGTATTCCACACTATGAAAAACCAGCTGCTGAGTCAGAACAGCTGAACCCTTGATACTGTAGAAAGAAAAAAGAATACTACCTGCTCTAAAATTTTTAGAGGGCACAAAGCCACAACTGTTTGGCTTTGAGAAATTGAGAGTGCAACATCTGCAAGATGTATAAAATATTTCTTTAAATAAGCTTTGAAAAGACTCAGGTGACCTTTTTTTGTGCTGCTGTTAAACATATACTCAAATAGAGGTAAAATTTATCCAACATTTAATCTATTCAAATTCTTTGAAACTCTTTCTCCTCACATTTCCCAGTTCTGAAGTTTAAGTTACATATTGATAAGATTCCTTCCACATATTTCCTTCAATCTCTCATTTGTTCAGCTGGAAGTATAATATACATGTATAGTGTATAATTATATATCATGTATCATCACTATGCTGTACTGAATATAAATAAACTCCGCAGCACATTGTAAGGAATCATGCAAATGCATTGAAAAATTTAGGAGCTACCAACTTGCATGAGTATATCCTACATTACCATCTAGAAACTGAGTGCTCAACCATCAAGACATGACTGCTGGCTTCAGACTGGATTCTTTAAATCAGAATGTTTGATCTGTATTTAGACACAGATTTCCACTGGCCTATGCCTATGTCTGTTCATTAATTTATTCTCTACTCAAATTAAACAAACAAAAAACCAAGAAATCCCCTGAACCACACCACAAACCAAAAACTGCTAAAAAGACAAAATTCTTAAGCATTTCCAAATCTCACATTAAAAATACGTCATTTGTCTCATGCAGTATTGCAGTGCTGTTAAACTAAAAGTATATTCCTCAGTGTTTCCTTAATCTTTTTTTCCTACACTACTTCTGCCAAGGGGCTTATAAACAACAGCCAATACTGGTCATAGTATTAAAAATGAATTTAAGTTGTTCTAACTGGGAAGCACAGAAATAAATGTCCCTGTCATTTTATCTCTGGGACTCGAAAACTTACTCTCAAAACATGACAAGACTAAGATTTCTTAGCACTGGAGTAAGTTTGAACCAGCAGGCTATAAAATCTTGGCACACATAAACCTGAATATTGACTCTACTGAGGAAGAGGAATATGGACCAGTTATTACTATCTTTGGAGAATACTAAAGAAAAATAATGTGACTTTTAGAACCACAGGAGATTCCTGGTCTCATTTGGTAGAAAGTACTGGTTATCTATAGAAATGAAACTTGCCATACAATTAGTAGAGAACAATTAAAAGAGCTCTAGAAACACAACTAATATAATGTAAAATACCATATTTTTAAGTTAATTTAAATATTAAGCATACTTTGTGTGCATTTATGCATTAGAAATAGCACATGCTTTACCTAAGTAGGATTGCATTTACTTTTACACAGCTGGATTGGATAAATTTGTCTTTGCCTCATTTTAACTCATTTTAAACATTGTCTTCAAAATTCATCTGAGTTTGTACATTATTAGAGAAACTGGACAAAGCTAAAAAAAATTGCAGAAGGACACAATTAAACTGAAAGAAGTAAATAGAAGGAATGAAAAATACCACACATATAACCACACAGAATCTAATTGTGGCATCCTAAGTACGTAATCAGGTGATCTCTCTGAGTACAGAACAAGAATCCTTTCTAGGCTGAAGGACTTGAATCTAACTGTTCTCAGAGCACTTGTTATACATACAAAATATGGTTTGTTAAATGGAAACAATCACAGGAAACTAATTTGTTCTATAAACAGTCAGGCCCCAAGAGAGAAACCGCCTATTGAAAGACATCAGCTTTCTCATCCTTCTGAATAAACACACACATACCACTTAAATAGTTCAAGTAGCCCAACTATCGCACAGTTGTGCAATATCCCACAAGTGTAACTGTAGTAGATGACAGAGGAAGTGCTGAAGCTGTCAATAACACATGTAGATGGAAAAATCTTACTCCTTTATACTTGCTGGATCTTTTAGGATGCACCCTAACAGCCCAGCTTAGGCCTCTATTAAATCCAGTTGCAAGGTTTCTCACAAAAAGCCCCCTTAGAAGGTGTGTAGAAAGTTAATTTGGGAAAAAAAAAACAACTAAACAAACCAACAAACCAACCACAAGCAAATAAACAAATAAACCTCAAACCTCCAAAAAACTCAACACCCCTCCTCCAAACCCACCGCTCCCCATCCTCCCTCAAAAAACTCCACACCAACATGCGAAGATGTGGATAGCAGCACTGCACAGCAGCTTTGGAAGTGCTGAAAAATATAGAATCATAAAACCATTTCGGTTGGAAAACACCTTTAAGATCATTGAGTCCAACCATTAACCTCACACTGCCAAGTCCATCACTAAACCATGTCCCTAAGATCCTCATCTACACATCTTTCAAACACCTCCAGGGATGGTGACTCAACCACTTCCCTGAGCACCCTGTTCCAGCGCTTGACAACCCTTTTTGTGAAGACATTTTTCCTAATATCCAATTTAGACCTTCCCTAGTGTAACTCGAGGCCATTTCCTCTTGTCCTATCACTTGCTACTTGGGAGAAGAGACCAACACCCTCCATGCTACAACCTCCTTTCAGGCAGTTGTAAACAGCGATCAGGTCTCCCCTCAGCCTCCTTTTCTCCAGGCTGAACAGCCCCAGCTCCCTCAGCCGCTCCTCATATGACTTGTGCTCTAGACCCTTCACCAGCTTCATTGCCCTTCTCTGATTGTCTCCAGCACCTCAATGTCTTGTAGTAAGTGGCCCAAAACTGAACACGGTATTCCAGGACCAGCCTCACCACTGCCAAGTACAGGGGACGATCACTTCCCTAGTCCTGCTGGCCATATAGGTCAGCCTACTACAGAGTTCATTCCACAAACAAGCCTAGGCTGAGCTTAACATCTTAATGCATATTGGCAGAGCCAGTGGTGTGTCTCATTCTTAGCCTGTAAGACCAAAGTGAAATCAAGCACCAAAAAAAATCACACTGGAAGTGTTGAGTAGCTGGCGCACTCCCTGTTCTCCAAGCAGTAAGGTTCATTTGGCTTCTGCTCTGCTTGAAAACACAACAGAAACAAAGGCGTCCCAAGTCCTCAGAGCTCTTGGGCATCATCACCTCCACCTATGAGCCCAAATAGATTTGTGTCTTCATAATAGACAGAAGAACAAGGAAAGCAAAATGTGGACAAATACACTTGAGTTTGAGCTATCAGAGGGAAACACCAGGAAGCATCTCTCAGGCACACAGCTGTCTTCTGCCCTCCTTGGCTTTGCCATGGTCTCTGCACTATGGAGAGAGAGCAACCGAATGATCTGGTGAGGGGTTCGTGTTCTACTAGCAACTGGAAGAACATACCTGAATTCTCTGTGACCTACTGGTATTCTGGATGAACTGGCTTCTTGACAATGGGGCAGAGTGGCCTTCCTATAGTGTTCCATTCCAGGAGGGCAAGGAGACATCACCCGAGTCAGGCTGCTTTCTCAGCCTGGCCTTCCCCTGAAAGCTGCAAAGGCATCAGCTTCTGTAAAAGACCTCAGGAGAGCAGACGAGGACACAGGCTCTGTCATAGCTAGATACAACCTGGGGAGCTGGGTTCCATACAGAGACTTCACTAAATAAAAAACTGTGGGGAAAAACACAACAACAACAAACTTGCACAGTAGTCTGTAATAGAGAGTTTAGCTGCATCATTTTTTACAGCAGGCAGAATAATTTTGGGGTGGAGGATGTTCCTCTGCTGGCAACATGTTACCAGTTCCAGCTCTACCCACACACTAGAAGAGATCTATAAACCTTAACATGGGAAAACCTCAGGCAATAACTGCATAGCTCCATTTCAAATGACTGCAGGTGGGGGGAGGAAAAGGGGAACGCTGTAGTTAAAGGAACAGTACAATTCAAGGCAATGTAAAGCATCCTCTTGAGCAGCTGTATTGCATATGCGTACAATTCCTTGTGAATAAAGAGAAAAGAGATTCGTGAAGGATCTATAGGTCTAATTGCCAAAGTGAAGAGACTCAAAACTTCTACAGAAACTGATAGGCATCATTAAGACGAAGTGTACCTAAAAATTGTTCACACAAAAGCACATTGTAACTTCAGTTAGAGAACTAGATAAAATTGGCAATGCTCATTAGTTAAATTTGAATGCGGATTGATTCAATTTGATCCAGCATTACAAGAGATAATGGAAGCGCTGTTGTTCGATCTACATAAAATTTTGCTGCTGGCCAAACTTTCTTTTGTTTCTTTTAAAATGCATCTAACATCAAAGAGAACAGCTAAATCTGATGACACAGCAGGACTTTATTTTTTATTACAGTAAACTGCCTTAACTTTATTTAATATTTGAAATTAAAGACTTGCTGACTTGGTTGGCCCCTATTTTAACAAATCTTCATTTACATTTTGTCATCCTCTTCAGACTTTCTCATCTCTATTTCTCTTCTTCCACCTCAGCTATGAAGACTTACAGCCAACTCCACGGATGTGCACGAGCACAACCATCCCGACTTTATTAACACCACCTTCTATAAAGCATGGCTTGCTCAGATCCAGCAACAAGTATAAAGCTGCTGTGTTGTCATTCTTGCAGAATAATTCAAGAATGCACTATTTATCTCGCACTTCTTCAAGCTTCTGGGCTAGTTGCTTCCTACTCACTTGAAAATTGAAATCATCCATGAACTCCACTCATTCACAGGTCACTTTCTTCATTAAACCAGGATCAGTCTTTCCTGTCATCAGAGTTTCATTAGCGTTGTGATAAAAGACAACTTTCTGCCCTGGCTCCTCATGCAAAACATTTATACTGTAACTTTTTACCTAGTTGGGTCTCTAAGTTCAGATCAACACAAGCCTGTGGAACAAGGACAGCACAGCCCAAGCAATCGAGGGACACTGGCTGAGAGGAGCTTCCTGCTTCTTGGATCTCCAACTACTCAGAGCACCAATGAGGTCTGTACAAACCACACAGTAGAAGCAACTCTGTCTTGAATGCTGCAGGACGTGTTCCCAGACTTTGGCTCCCCTTTGTTCAATTTTTCCTCCATCCTCGTATTTAATACTGTTGCTTTTGATGTAGTTTGTAGGGCAGCATAATGTTTAGATGGAAAGTAAAACCACAATAAAAGAGGCAGCCCTCCCCCCTCCCTCCTACCCTGTAAAAACAAAACACACACAACCACAAACAAAAAAAAAGCTCAAGAATTCAAATTCATTTACAACTTTGGCCAATATTGCCTGGATTATCTTTATTGAATGCTGTACATACTTGGAATACAAAACATCACGTTTTTTCTATTGAATTTCTTCTCTTTACATTTCTGCCAGCAGTACTTTGATTATACTGCCCCGTATCCAATAGTACCTTAGAAATGATGGAATTTCAAGTTAAAAAAGAGGAAAAACTGGTGATTGTCAAAAACAGGGAAATACCAAGAAGGTATATCAAATCTTCCAAAATGCACACAAAAAATACTAAAAGTAAGAATTTCATTATTCAGTATCAGTTGAGACACTTCCTAATGCACTTTTTACAATTAAGTACTTAGATGGTGTGTTCTAGTGCCAACTATGAAAATATGAAAATCATGTTATTAATGCTTGTGCAGTTCCTCATAAAAGTTGAGAGGCAATTTACTAGAGCAAGGCTTACCAGGTACCCAAGAAAAATGGTCATCTAATTATTCACAAAAGATATGACAAGTAAAATTAGTATAAAACATGAAAATTTCACCCTTATATTAAATCTATAAATACATTGTAAAAAACATTTAAAAAAACAAATTAAAAAAATCAAACAGAAAGTCACATATTACCAGGCAAGAGATCCCTGTGTGTAGAATCCCATGTAAACAAAGCTGATGACAATAAAATGTCTCCATAGTATAAACTGAACGTTAATTCCAAAAAGCAAAAAAAAAAATCCCTAAAATTCACACCTCCTTATATTTTTCAATAAATAGCTTTAAATCTATTTCCATTCTCAGTTTAGCTAGTTAGCTCTATTCATCGATAGAAATGTGGCACAATCTCTTCCACTTCAATTGCAAATATCCTTTCAGATCTTGCCTTGAGAAACCAAGACTCAAGATCTTCCCCTGAATAAGAACAGCTCACGTGTGGTAACAACGCACTTTATCTCCACAAGGCCAGAAGCGTGAAGGTTCTTACCACGAGCAGGAAGCACTGCTGCTGTAAACCAAACAGCTACTTGATTTGTTTTGAACGTCAAGCACCAAGAAAGCGAGTTTCATTTCTCAAATGAACGATGTCCCTGATTCTTTCCATTCTGTACTAAATGAAAATCCTTGCATCACAGTAAAACATTTTTTTTTGCATGTTACACAGCCGTGTTCATGGCTAGAGAACATTAGCCACCAGCATTAGCACAAAATACAATTTCGAAGTATTATATTCCTATTATTTCTTCACTGCTATTAATATTAATTTCAACTAATTTGAATAAATCTGAATATAATTTCCCTACACAATTGGAAGCAACATACTTAAGATGCAAATCGAGACTTAAGGATTATAATAATGCTTATTAAAAACAAGATTAAATGCAAGTTCATTTTTTAAAAATCCTTAATTGTACATAAATATACAAGAAAACATCATGAATACAACAATGAAATGTAATTCACAGCTTAATGAGCGTCAGACAAATATTTAGCAGAATTTTGTTTCCAGCTCAAAAAACCAGGAATAATCTTTGCAGCGTTCAGCACACTAATCACAACTTCTGTAATACATAAAGAATACCAAGATTATCAACAGTCACATACACTCTGAAATCAGGGGACACATGTATTGACTTGAGGTTTGTTCCGTTTGTGTAGAAGGTTTGTAAGGATTCTCCAGTAGTTACATTCCACCACTATAAAAATAACACACTTTCAGTTAGTTGAAGGAAGCTTAGGACAAATTCCGTAAACAGGATTAGCACGGCAAGCCCGATTGACTGCTTTCTCCAAAAAGGTAGAATTAAAAATAAAAATACAAGCAATCTCAAGTAGAAAATGTTTAGGACCAGCACCTAGAGGTATAAGACTTTCTGATGAAAAGAAACTTCAAAGAGACTGAAGTTGTGCAATTTCAGGAAAGAATACAAAACAATAAATTCAAGGACTGCCCCCTACTCCATCACAAAATGTGATCAATAAGACGTGGACTGTAACACGTCCAAAATTTAAAAGATCAGGTATTTTTCTATAAGCAAATGAATACATGAAACACATTGCCAGGCAATGTAAGTGAAACTATAGCTGGACTAAAAACCAGCGTGCCTCACAAGAGGATCAATCATGTACCAATTTGAAACCCTTTCCAGTTCTGCTAGCAGGACAGACTTTTTTCAGGGAGGTTAGATTTTTTTATATATATATATATATATATATATATATATATGTTACATATGACTCTAAGAAGTATCACGACACCATACTGTGCAACCACAAGACAAACGGGAAGGAAGCTAGAAATAGGATGCGTGTCTTGTCCTTTCAACTGAAATGAACATCAGAAGATGTTTTAAATGCTAAATTAGAAAATTCAAAGGTCTTTGTTAAACGGTTACTAACTGACTTCGAAGAATTAAGTAAGCATGTCCAACAGCCAAACACTGACCAACACTCAACTAATCTCCAGCACTCTGAGATGAGAACTCCACAACCTGCCATTTCACATACACACACAGTTTCTACTAACAGGTACTTGCTATTGCATAAGGGAAAAAAATAAACTCACGAGACATTTACAATCATGAAGAACCAATTCACAGACTGAAAGAATGACCACATCTTCCGCTTCCCAAAACAACACGCCCAGTATGTCTGAATCTATGAAAGACTGATGAAAAGACTGATTTCCTCAGTTTCACCATACCCTCTTCCAAAGACTCCTTATAAAATGTCTTTCAAGGCAGAAAATTATCATTTGCAATTCCTCCTGAATTTCTATTTATTAAAAAAATTAAAACTCAGTATCTTTAAAAAAAATAAAAGCCTGACAGAACATTTTTCTGCTCATTATAAAGAACACAATTGCTGCTGAAACTGAGGGGATATTAAGGCAGACAAAAATTACTGGGATCTTTAATATTCAAGATGTCAATGAAGAAAGTTGCTAATAAAAATCTGAAGCTAATAAAAATGGAATATATGGAATTCAAAACCAAACTCCAAGCCTGAAGTCTGAATTCTTAAGAGACCTTTTCAAGTGGCTTTCAGATGTGAGAAGAAGTGAAAAGTTCTAGAAAGTCAGGAAAATGAAGCAATTTTTGCGTTAATGTTTTACAGGTTTGTTTCTGTGAATTAGCTGGCATTTTCCTTTAGTATTATCAGAGTATTGCCATTTAATTAGGTATGTTAGGATATTTCATTACTTCAAGGCTTACCTTAAGAAAGCCTCCAGATGACACAAGCATTTTACTGTCAGGAGAAAATGAGAGGTCTGTTACCCAACCACCATGTGTTGGTTCTCCCTCATCTGCAGTAACTGGGGAACAGAAGTGAAGTAATGCACCTGTTAAAATATCCCAAATCTAAAAGAGAGAGAAGATTATGTATATAAGTAAACTTAATGGGGAAAACAAGGAAAAAAAAAAAAGTAAGAAAAAGTTGCAATGTATTTTTCTATAGTAAAGAAAAAAAACCCCTTGTAAATAAACATTTTACTTGAAGTGACAGAATAATCCAAAAAAGGAATTCTCCTCTTAGAACTGTATCATATATCTGCAAGGTTTAATCAGACATGCAATTCACAGTAGAATTATTAGTAAATCATGTGAATCAGTTCCTCAGAATTCATGGAACATAAATCTATGAATATCATTACAAGCTACTTTATCATGTGGCTAATGTTGCTATTTTCAACTCCCCAATGTTCACCACAACCCTAATGAATTAGACGTGCAAGAACACAAACTATGAGAACCATTCTGTCTGTGAACTATCAACCAAATTATGAAATAAACAGCACGGTTAAAGCAGTACCCTTATGTCTCCTTTGTCATCTCCAGTGGCCAATAATTTGTTGTTAGGAGAGAACGTGCAGCATCGCACACAGGCTTCATGACCTTTCAGCTCATGAAGAACAGATGAACTTTCAAAGTTCCATATCTAAACGGAAAACATTACAGAAGAGTGAAAAAGAAAAGTTCAAAAGCAATTATGACTTCTTTCTGAAAAGGCAATAGTACGTAAGACTTTTTGTATATATGCATATATATGTGTGCATTTATGTATGTATTATCTGAATCACACAAGAATGCATTTGCTACAAATAACTAAACCAGCTGCAAATATATTTTTTTTTCCTTGGAATATACTCTTTAATGAAACTGATTCATCTACAAGAAAGTTTAAAGCTCCTC
Organism: Caloenas nicobarica; assembly: GCF_036013445.1. Lineage (NCBI taxonomy): Eukaryota > Metazoa > Chordata > Aves > Columbiformes > Columbidae > Caloenas > Caloenas nicobarica. Next base: position 45,028,925 of record NC_088245.1, read on the forward strand.
ATAGAAAAAGGATTCACCAATCAATTTAAAGCTCTATTTTAAACATCTAATAGGACACTTTAAAAATCATATGGGCCAGCCCTAGAACGTTAAACAATCCACTTCTTTTTGCGCCTTGCTTTTGAACAGGAATACCAGGAACCATGGACAGCACTTTCACTGGAAGTTCCAGAAATTTTTCCTAACTTAGGTTTCCAAACTAAGAATGTTAGACTATTCACGAATCAATATAGAGAACTAAACAAAGGGTTCTGCACAAACTTGTGCACTAAACTTGCATTCTATTTGTACAGAAATCACCAGGACAGCCTCAATTATATCCAAGATCAATTGTGAATGACTGTAAAAGCTTTAGAAACATGTTCACAGATATAGGAAATTTACTACTAGAAATGCAACAGGATAACTTAAAATAATCACTAGTTACCTCATAATAAAAAAAAAAGATAGCATACATTTCAGGACAAATAAGGCATCATTTTTATCTTGTACAGAAAGCAACCAACCTTTGCAGTTTTGTCAGCAGAAGTAGATGAAAATTTACTGCCATCAGGTGAAACAGCACAGGAAAGAACAGCACCGCCATGGCAAACAAAATCTTTTTCTGTGTTTCCAGTAGTGACATTCCAAACCTACCAAATATACAGGAAAAACAGGTTACTTTCGTAACACTGTAAAAAGGTTAAAAGAAATCTGCATCTTACACAACAATATGTAGGAGATAAAACTCAGCTATGTGGTTCTAATATGGCCAACATTTTGCTATACTTACTGGCACAGTTAAAAAAACAACAGGAATGTAAATCTTACTAGAAACAGAAAATGCAAAATTGTGTCTTAAAAGTCAGCTTACACTTTATGATCCATGAAATAAAATGTGGGTCAACACAAAGTGCAGGAAACATCACGTCAGATGAGACAGTAACATGTATTTTATGTAATTTGTCAATACAGAGCCTTTTATTTACCTTAACGGTTCCATCAAATGACCAAGAAAGAAGTTTTGAATTTTCCAGAAGTCTAAAATCTTTGACTGCTTCCTTGTGCCCTCTTAGAAACACACATTCGCTCAACTGCCAATTCCACACCTAATCATAAAGATGGAATACTTTTTTAAAAAAAGATTAAATGGCAAACATAAGTTAAGAAGAATGAACTAACTGATTGATTTTTAAGTCACAGTAATAATTAAAAGTTCTTATGGAGGTGACAACTAATTAAAAGGTTAGATAATGAAGATATCCACAGTAGAGATGCTGAAGATTGAGAGATGCCACTGCATTTAATGCACCTGTGAGAGAGTTCCCCATAATACACAAATAATCTGATTTTCAAACTGAATTTGATGCTTAAAATTCACCTGTAATTTAAAAAGAAAAAGCAAAATAACAATTTTCTAAGCAACCCAGAAGTTTTGAGATTTAAACCTTTGATTATTGCAACAAATAGACTTCTATCATCTGGCAGTCCTCATATTTTCCATACTTAAATTATCTTTCTTTTATATTTTTGAAGCGTATTTTTAAAGAAATGCCATTTTGGTTTGCATTTTTATAACGGAATGACTCTTCTGATTCAAATGTTCACTGAAAACTGAAGAAATGTCATTTCATTTTACAGAAGCTATTAAGCCTCAATTTATATGACAATGATTTAATAGTTTGCAAATTAATAGGTTCTCTGCATCAAAGAAAGAGCAGAAAGCAGAGGTGTTCTGGTGACAATCCAGGAGGCTTCACCGAGGCACCGTCCACCAGAGGGAGCTGAGGACCCAAAAGAAAAACTCCCCACGTTAGACCTGACAGAAGGATCGGAAAGCCAATTAACTGGTGAGCTGTCTGTACTGCTCAACTGACCACAGTGCTGGCACTCCAGCTGGCTGCAGGTGGAAATGAGCACCGAAGGAGGATGCTGCAGGGGTTACATGTGTATCAGGGAGCAGGTAGAACACAGAGGGTGGTGGACACTGGAACAGGCTCCCCAGGGAGGTGTCACAGCCCCAGGCCTGACAGCGTTCAAGAAAAGACTGGACAACACCCTCAGACACATGGTGTGAACTGTGGGGTTGTCCTGTGCAGGGACAGGAGTTGGACTCAATGATCCTTGTGGGTCCCTTCCAACTTGGTACATTCTGTGATTCTACACTGGTGTTGGAACAGATTTGGTGAGCAAAACAGAGCTGAGGACCAGCACCCAAAGGCATTCTGGAGATTTTACTTCAAACCAGCTCAAGTTTGGTTGTGTGGACTGAATGCCCATTAGTAGCTGGAGCATGTGCTCTAGTTTAGGAACCCTGCCAGCACACCTGCAGCCCTAACTAAAGCACAGGAAGCATAGATGACCAGGACATTCACTTCAAAAGTGCATCCCTGAGGTGAGCTAAAATGCAATAGTAGTATAGACACCCTAGAATGCTTCTCCAGAGCCAACCTACCTTGCTGAGAGGCAGAGCTTATTAATTTGAGGCTACATTAATGGAGTCATTCTGTTTCTAGCTAGTATCTGTACTCAGCACTGTACTGGACTAGATGGACACACCAGCCCACTCAGAGATGGGTCTTTTACCTCGTTCCTTCAGACAGCATAAGCAAACCCACTGATAGACCCACCCTGCATAGTCAGTTCCTTTCACTCACACGATCGCAACTGTTGAGTTAGTTATCTTGCTTGAAAACTAACGCTCCTTTCACCCGTCTTAAAGGAGTTGGTGCCTTTCTATCATCCACAGCATTAAAAATAGGTATTATGTAGTATTTGTTATCACATGAAGTATAAATAGAGGCTACAGTTTCTACAGTTCCTTGCCCCAAGATGAAGCAATAGAGAATACTGTAGTGAGCCTACATTTTCTACCGTATAAAAGATCTTTTAAAATAAATTGTAAGTCGGTTACAATATAATATTTTAATTATCTTCCAAACCTGTATAATGGAATCATGAGCACTTGAAATGAGAGTTTGACAATCAGATGTAAATCGACAATGCTGCACGGATGTCCTGTAGGCCTCCCGGGACTTCAGAACTTTCCCATCCAACAACTGTAATACCTTTAAAATGAAGAATGCAATAATTATATTTATTTTACATGCTTGAGGAAAAGGAAGAAAAGAACATGCAAATCCTTTTTTAAGTAACATGAAATGTAAATACACTATTCTTAGTCAATGGACTGGAACAACTGAAAATTCATATTAGCTTAGTCCTCGGTAAAACAAAATTCAGAGCTACGTTATTAGCACTACCTTTAAATTACTGTCACTGAGGCACCACTCACAAAAGTAAAAACCCTGAAGTCCTATGTTGAAGAAAATTATTGCACAAAGTCATTCAAATGACATTTCTTTAAAAAGAAAAAGCACCAAGAAGGGTGATTACCTACTATTTTTAAAACCAGATTTAGGATTTCAATACCTTTATTGTTCCACTCTCCTGTCCAAAAGCTGCAAATTGAAGATCTTCACTTAAGCAACAGCAGGAAATAGGGGATTCTTGAGCTGCTGTCTGCATAATAACACTGTCTGTATTTCCATTGATAAGCTGCAAGATAGGAAGTTAATTATTATAGTATTTTAAAATTTAATATTAAACAAATTACAATACAGAGCTAAGAACGCTAAATGGAACAGCGTAACAGTTTAAAACTTTGTGTTATAAAGAACAGCTACGTTCATAAACCAATCCCATTGAAAGTCAGTGTAACTATCTCCACTGAACACTCTCTGAATAGGACAAGTTTGTAGAAGGAAACACACTCCAGTATTAGAAAGCTTTTTAAAGTTTGTCTGACTACAGAAAACAGTAACTCAAAAAGCTGCTCTCAAATTCAAAACCCACAGAGCAAGCTCACGCTCAAATTTACCTTGCCAGCCAGATTTTACAGCTCATGCCAACTGGAGTATAAAATACTTTAAGTTCACGCCCTAAGCACGACTTTAAACTTATTAGCGCACATAATAAACAAAATCTCATCTCAGTATTGCCCTCAAATCAATCCCTCAGGAAAAAAATAACCTTCGGAATACAATGATTTATAAACACAGTTTAAGTTTAGAAAACTACCAGTGTGGAGTGTTTAAAAATTAACATACTGCACATCAAAAGGTGACTAGGGTGCCAATTTGAGATACTACAAATTACAGAGGGTAAAACATGACAAGTGCAAGAAAAACTACTTTTAGAGATGTGATCGCAGAGATATACTGTTAAATTACAGTAGACATGCTTAACTGCAATTTTTCTTTTCAGTCCATTTCTATTCTCTCGCAAGAGTGAAAAATCTATTCTCTTTCTACAACGGAGTCTTCTCTCATGACTGCACCTCTACAGGATGTCAGAATGTTGTATTTAAGGCAAAAAAATCTAAGCACTATCTTTCTCTAGAAAATGGTTCAAGTAAAATTACGATAGAAATATACTAATTGTAAATAAATAGATCAGGTCTGCTAATTCAAATGAGAGCCAGACTACACCAGTTCATAGTAACTGCTACAAATTTTACAGTTCAGGAAGATTAAAAAGTAGTGATTATCCTAAACTGCTTCCCATACATAAACAGGCATATCTCCATTTGCTGTGGTTTCTCCCATCTCTTCACTGCAACAGATGCAGCTTCCCTCTTCTCACATATTATTTGTTCACATCAATTTCAGTTTCACCATTGAGGGCTTTCTGTGGGCTCAAAGTCTGAAATCTTTGAATTGCCAAGGCCCCATTGACACTTTAGCTATTTCCACATATATATTCCACTACACTAGCCAAATATCAACACCATTCCACTTAAGGTTCTTTTAATAGGATTTTTTGGTAGAGTAAGAAATGGATAATTTATTGACAGAACAGACAGAAGGAGGAGGACAGAAAATAATCAGGAAGAGAGAAACAGGAGGCACAGGGCAAACAAAAAGAAAATCTTCTGCAAAGAAAGCTTTCATTCTAGCAGCAGCCTAGGAAAAGCTGAGCATCTCTTCGGACTAGAAATAAAGGCAATGGTCATGCTGCTTAGCCAGGATTACATAGCTTACATGTTTGCCTTCGGCCAAGTTAGGAAAGGACATGACCCTACACAAAAGGATTATCTGCACAGTGTCCCTCAGTGCAGGGCGGCAGAATCTATTCCAGCACTCACCTACCTATACATCTAGCAATAAGAATTCACTGCTTTCACAGGCCAGAACAAAGGTTCATTCCTATTCAGATGCTGCTTTAAGTTAAACACCTGAAATAGCGACCTCATGGACAGATTTGTGGGTTAACATGCAATTGGTTTGCATAAGCAGCATTCTGTAATAAATATGAAAGTGTTTCTGCTTTTAAATAGTACAATCAAGTAGAAGCATAATCTGAATGAACTGTATTGCCTTCACTTCAAATAAAACCCTATCAACTGACTTTATTTGATTAATTAGAGAATCATGCTTAAAGGAAAAGAAGACGTGCGTGCACTCGCTATCATGGAATGGAAAAAATGTATTTTGGATGTTGGTGTAATTACTACTTGGTGGAGGGGTATTAAGACTGTATCCATTATTAATATTTTCTTTAGGACATAAAAGACCCCATGGTCTCCTAAGGCTACAGGCAGACCTGGGCTCACACCTTTCATTCCCCCAATTCGAGATGATTCCTTCAGCTATGACACAGTAGTTCTGATGCACTATGATGCATTACGTGCTCTGTAACACCTGGTCTCTACCAGTTGCACACATTACACATTGCTGTGCACTTCTCAGCCACTTGGAGGGCTCACAGCCTCCCCAGTTGTGAAGAGAAACCCATTTTGTTTGTCTGCATTCAGCTTCAGTTTCAACATCAACGTGGAAAGTTCCCCTCAAACTTCATTTTCTGCTTACTAAACTAGGCAGAGTTTATAGACATAAAAATCTTATCATAGATTAAGAGTCGCCTGCTATGGATTCACCTGTTGAAAGCCATGAACAAGCAGTTTTTTCAGTGTTTCCTCAGTTTCCTACTGAGATTTACAAATAACATTCAAATGCACTAAAATATTGAGAAATACAGCTTACTTGTAAATGCTTCTGATTGTAAATTGCTAAAATCATCACTTCACCATTGTAAAATACAACATCTAGTTCACTTTTTAGCACAGCATCAGAAGACTTGCACACCTTCTTTGTTTCCCAAATCTGTTGAAAAACACAGTATTTCATTAGTCTTATTAAAAGGACAAGATAGAAAACTTGCTGAGTACCTGTAAACCAAAGTCTTATTAACTTGCAACACTGATTTTTTGAATCAGGTAAAATTATGCTTCTCCTGTTTTTCTTTTCTAGGGAAGGTTGAGCAATTACTGTAGTGATTCCAACAGATGAAACAGAACTAATTTTTCCCGGGCTAACTACCAGACTCTACCGTGTTAGAGCCATAAAGTCTACAATTTTCTAGACCAAAGAAGAGCATTAAAATCAAATTATGACAATTACCAAGTAAAGATTTCCATACTTCAACTGCTTTCAAAATTCCAGAATACAAGTCTTAACTTGGGAGAAAAGGAAAGGTTACTTTGGTAAACTATAGTTCCACTTCAACAGGTTTTAATGAGGCCTTACAATTACAGAAGTCTATCCTAAATACTAACATGTAAATATACCTAACAACGAAGGTAATACCAAGTCCAATACAATCCTCAGAAAACCTCACAATTCCTGATTCAGATAAAATCTAAAACAAAAAATGAGGTTACAAACAATTACTCTTGAACAGCCACTGGACTTAGAAAACCATGTAGTTGCACAGTTGTTGTCTAATTGCCAGCCTGGTTTTAAAAGGTGCCAAGAATAAATTTAGATATACAGCAAATAAAGTAAAAAAGACAGCTCATTTTACTGCATGTCTAAATAATCTTCTAATTTTACAACAAATATTTAAATTTATATTGGCTATAAGCATACATAAATGCTAAATATAGGTCATATATAATATAAACATTTAATTTTATAATAAACAATTCCTTAAATTAGTATTTTAATAATATGTACATAAACATTTAAATATTTCAAAAAACAAAGATGTCATCTTACACGTATTGTCTGGTCATCAGATGATGTCAGAAATAAAGATCCATCTGACGAAAATGTCACACAGTGAACCCAGCTCATGTGTCCCCTGCAATATGCTACTTTTGATAAAGATTTAATATTCCATAACTACAACAAAAATGTGAAAGAAGAAATCAAATGGATTTAGATTGCATTTACAGGCAAAACAGTGCAAAACAAGTAGTATGCTTCATTACTCTTCTAGTATTTTCTTACTTCTCATTCTGAAATCAGGTGTAACAAGAATTGTGCCTGCTTATCACATTTCAATGGCCAGACAAATTGAATCAGCAGCCTCTTTGACTGCTATGATTTTAAAAGGGGGGGGGGCAGGAAAAAAATAAAATATTTTTAAAAAATCGTAGTATAGAAGTTCAACCAACCGTGTAGATTGGAAAAAAAAATAAAAAACAACAAAAAACCCCCACAAACAAACAAACCAAACCAAATCAAACCAATAAAAAAAACAACCACCAAACACAAACAACACCAAAATTCCCAAACCAGAAACCAACATGAACAACCTACAAACCCAAAACTGACACTTGTACAGGCTGACTCTGGCTGTGCTAGTCCCAAAGTCATTCTAACTGTTTTATTCCCTTTTAGTGAGTTGCCACATTCTGTAGCAGCACACAGAAAGAGAGGGGGCTTTGTTTGAGTTCAGCAATGGGAAGGCCTATACTCCTGAGAGTGACAACAGTAACTTTAAAGAAATCTAGTAACTTAGCCTTTATATATAAACATGAGTTGTTGTCTGAAATGAACATAAAACTTTAAAATGTTATTTCCCAATCGACATTTTACATTTCAAAAGCAAACGAAGATTAAAAGAATGAAGCACACTGCAAGCCTGCTAAAATAGCTACATTCGTTTTAGCCCTGCGTACAATAAACTTTAAAGACAAACGTAACATTTTATATTACAAATAGTCTTTCCTGGTGTACTGTAGCAAGGCCAATCACTTACCTCAACAGAACAGTGAGACAAAGCAACTGCTACTAACTCATCACCAGGACAAAAGTCACAGTATTGGATTGTACTGTGATGACTTTCGATGACTTGCGTTAACAAATCACATGTTTTAACATCAAAAAGCTGTGAACACATAATTACAACAGTTATCACCCAGTTTGTATGACTTCACTATAGACAAATAGCTTATATGCTCAATAACGTGCATTCTTGAATTTAGAAGGTGTTTCTCTCAGTCAAGAAGTTGATTGCCCACATATTTTTACTTTACACACAATTGAAACCACGCACTTTATATCTGAAATATCTTAATGGCCTAGAATTTTATCTTTAATCATAATTTCTAACTTGACGATCTTTAAGGTCCATTCCAGTGCAAACCATTCTATGATTCCATACTAACTCAAGAAAATTATCGAAGTGAGGTACTTACCAAAAGTTTATTTTTGGCTACCACCAAAATCATGTCACCATTTCCAGACCAAGAGCAACATTTTACTAAAACCTCCACATCATCTGGTTGCTCATCTGCATTTTTGAAGAAATCTTTTATCTCAATACTTTTCAGTTCATTTGCTGATCGTGTTTCCCAAAGCTGCAATAAAAAGCAAAATACACAAAACCTCTTTTTACTGATGTGGATACACAATACAACAAGGAAGACCTAACCCCCCATCACTTCTAGGGAAGAAGGGAGGTGGGCGGTAGAATACAAAAAAGTCTTTACTACTTTCCCTGATCAAGAAATAGCATTAGAATATTCACAAGCCCAGACAGCTTAGACCAGGGCAAAAAAAAAAAAAAAAAGGTGAAAAGTAAAGGATTCAAAATGAGACTCGCTAGGATTTATTTATAACTACAGCCACCCAATTTTTTTTCCCTGATACTGGACAGCCATTTCAAAATCTTGCATTAAAAATGGGACCAATAATCAACTGCTTCAGGATTTCATTCATTAAAGCTGACCATACAAAGTTTCCTTATACATATTTTGCATTTTATACGAAAAAAAACCCCATCATCAAAACAAACAGTTGATTTAAAAATACACTCTGTACCTTTACTGTTCCATCTGTTGAACAGCTAGCAACATATTCATCATTTGGTGAAAATCTACAGTGATTGACGGAATTTACATGACCCATCATCGTATTTCTACAATATTTTTTGTTCAAATCCCAAAGCTGCATGAGAAATAAACATATAAATATCATCATATTCATGAGTTATTAAAAGACAGATTGTTCATGTTCTTCTCAAAACCAAGCACTGGCAACCAAAAATCTCAATTTTTTGTTGGTTTTTTTTTTTTTTTTTAGTTTTTACCCGCATGCTCATGAACTTCATGCTATGCCCTGGGCTACCCCACGATTTACCTCCATCTGCTAACTTCCATGAAAACTATTTACATCAGAATTATATAGAACTAGTTAAACTTTCTGTACAGTGTAGACAAGGCCCTTGAGCAGCACAAAGTTACCGAAAGTTTCCTCAGACTGAGGAAGAAGCTTCCTCTCCCCTCTTTCCCTTTTAACTTTGAAGTTCAGAATTATGTAGCTTACACATAATAACAAAAATGTTAGTACTGGACAGTCTGAATATCATCCTTGCCACACCCATATTAACAAAGTTAAGAGAACATTCAATTTTTTTTTTTTTTTTATTTAGGGCTCCTCCTCCTCACCCCTCTCATACACACTGTTTTTCAAGCCTATAGCCCACATTTCCTTTCTCCATTTCCAAATTTCTTCCTTTTCTCCTATATTAAAAAAAAAAATCATGCATTTGAGTGTTCACGTGAGAGCTCAAAACAAGAACAGCCACTTGTACAGTGTTCTCTGAAAAAAAAAATCAGACCCTTTTGATTATTGTGCATACTTCAGTTCTGTTATTCATTACTCAGAAAAGTGTCAATCACTGTCTAAAATCTTAACTACATTTACAGGACAAAAATGGTCATTTTAAACAAGTCCCTTCTAAATCTACTTGTTCCAAGATGTCAATCTCAGACAGCAAATTCCTGAGACATCCAGGAGATCAGCATGAAAGACTCTTCTTTCCACCTTGACATCAGATCATAACAGTATTTTGCCTCCAGTTTACACAAACATAAGCTCTTGCAAGAACTCTTCAGATGAGACTTCACATTACAATTAAAACACCTCACATCCTGCTAGCTACAGCTCGAAGAGACAGTTGTCCTCCCAACTAACAATCTCATCCTCACTACCTACTCCCAACAGTTCTCTTGCACTGGAACTGGGCAACTGAGCCACCACAGGGAATCAAACGAGCAGAAAAACAATCCCACCAGAAGTTTTTGCCAAATTGGCTCCATGAACCAGACCACTGCAGAATAAGACCAGCAAATGCACTGCAACAAAGGCAAGAATACACAGCCAGGGCAGTAGGACCATCATCGTCAGTGCCAGTAAATTATATGATTTGCTTAGCTGTACTGTGCAATTGCACTCTTATTTGCCACAGTCTAGGTCTTACTTGATCCTTCTGTTTTCCCCGGTCCCTCAAATGCAGACTTCAGTTGCCTGGTTTCTGCTCTTTCTGTGGACACATACTGTCGCCCAGTCTGAACTGTGCCAGGCAGTTAACCTGACAAACCTCTTGCCTTGTTTACTGTTATTTTCTTGGCTTCCACCTTTAGTTCTTTACTATGCCAAATCAATTTAATCAAAAAATGTACCTGCTACACTTCCATAATATTTTTTTCCTCAATCTTTCGGCAACTAGGTTTTTTTACATTTTCAATCCTAAATATCTACCTTCATTTTTCTTATACTGTTTTTAATCAAATATTTCATTCTCATACTCTCCCATTCTCATCTCACCTTCTAAAAGTCTTCCCTACCAATAGAGGACTGGCCCATTCTCCTTCACTGAGCATAAACACTCCTGTTCTGCCTTGTTGAAATCCAATTACAGAGCTTTACTCACTGCTCTTAACTTGTTGCCATCTCTCTTCTACCAGGCTCATTAAACAAAACTTAATTTATAGTGTTTAAATACATTTATACATCAATAATTAGCCTGTTATGATAAGCAGCATGAGAATAATCTCAGCATTTTCCACTTACTTTGATGAAAGTGTCATTTGAGCAGGTGGCTAAAAGATACTGACCACTTCTGTTATTGAACTGGCAGCAATTGACTTGCTCCATGTGTTCTTCATATACACACCTACACTGTCCTGTTCTGGAATTCCAGATCTAGACAGAATTAAAGGATAAAAAAGACTTTAAAATATATTTAAAGTACTTTGTTAAAAAAAAAAAATCTGTAAACTATGCTGAGATATAGATAAAGCCCTAAAACATTCTTAATAACACCTCAAAAATGTTTTGTAAATAAAAGGGAAAGCATATATATCTACTTTTAGAAACAAGTTATGAGGAGAAAGGTCACAATTCAGACAAATACCAGAATTTCACCAAGGTTTTGTTACAATACTGAGGAATTGAAAATTCCAAATAATTCACACAAAACAGAAAACCAAACCAAACAAACAAACATAAAAAAAGAATTCTGGATATATTAATCTCATGTTATGGGTAGGATTGGATTCATACATTATGTTCTACTTAAAAAGAAACACCTGATAATACAAGTAAATTAAGTGGTAATTCTTTAAGTATGATATTAACATTAAGCAGTTTTTATCTTATGTAAAAAGTGGGTCTCTTCTGTTTGTTTGTTAAGTAGTGAATTATCCACATAATTTAAGACATTTAAAAAACCTTTTAGTCTTAAGACTCTGCTCGGCCTGAGCTGATTAAAACTGAAATTAGAATTATGAATTTGAAAAAAATTGTCTCTTCTCCATTTCCTTACCTTCACTTTTTTATCAGCTGAACAAGTTGCTACAAATTCACCATCTGCAGAGAAAGCGCAACAAAGTATTTCATCATCATGGGCACTTATCTCCAGGAGTCTCTCGCCACTTTCTGCTTTAAACACCTAAAACAATAAATAATAAAATCTTATAACTCACATACAATTTTAAAAAATTAATATAGGTTTGTTATCTCTCAAACAGCTCTCTTTGTATAAGCTGTTCATAAAATTGGTTTGCTTTTGAAAGCATTTATAATTTTAGGGAACTTAACATAATAATGAAAAAAAATATTTAATTTGAGCTTCAATTTTGTAAGGATGCTAGAAATTGTTAGGGAGGAAATAGTGGAAACTGATTTTTAAAAAAATTTTTGTATGAAATATGTGTTTCATTAATGACTTTTTCTACCCTTATTCTTTAAGCCTAAATCCATGTCCTTTCTCAGTGTTTTTTCATAATAACTGCACAACACTCTATTAACAAAATCTAAACTATTCTTCAAACTAAAAATTCCAAGTTTATATATATAAACCATATATAAAAATCATATTTATATATAAGATATCCTTCTGTGGAAAGTAAGAATTTCAGCAGCAGTTGATGACTTGGGAAACAAACAAGAAAAAACAAGTAGTGAAAAGTCCTACAAGATGACCCAAGTCTCAGCCTTGAGCTCCTCATCAGCAATAAAAGGACAGTTGGGAAAAGTGTCATATATCGATCAACCTCTCAAAATTCTGGGATTTAACTTTACAATGGGGGTGAGGGGAATCAGGTCTCCCTTTCCTCCTTAGGTTACATATTCCTAACCATTAAAGCAAACCACAAGGTGATCTTTACAGCAGCATTCAGGGTACTACAATTGTGAAGTCCCTGGTGTTTTCTTTGGTTTTTCATTGAATGGGTATATCAATGGCAATGAAATGGTTGGTACTTGTTCAAATAAGAACATAAATACTGAAGGAACAGGAAATCTATGTTTACAGTAAATTCTGCACAATATCTGTTCTTAATCTTGCAATCATTGCGTTTTTTTATCTAAAAGAAACAGCAGAAGTAGCCTTGAAAATTCAAAAGCTTAGGCCACTATTAGAAAAAAAAAACCACATTAATAAGTTCGAAGTTAAACAATTAAATAAGGATTATTGCTAATTTTCCTACTACTACTACTTTAACACAAGCTTAGTTTAAATGCAATCACAATCCACAAATTTTACTTTTCTGGTTAGAAAATGAAGCAAAAAATAAGCAATCTGCAGTCTCAATACTGAGGCCATTAAGTACAGAAGCCCAGTACAGTAACTTGAGCACAGCATAAAATGAGAACATCCACCAGGCATCTCCTTAAGTAGATGCCATGATCATAATATTGTAGAAGGCAGCAAATAAAACAAATAAAACCACAATAACAACACATTAAGTAGCCAAATGAACAGCAACTAAACAGTGCTAATATTATTACTTTTAGTACTCACCAAGCATCCAAAACAATACCAAAGGCTTGCAGAAAAGTTGTTCTTTTCCCTTACCTTTGGCTGTCTGGAATACGGACACTTTACCAGGTTACTGGCTGGCTGATTGCTAGTTTTCTTGAGAGCTGGCTGGCTCCCTCCAGGCAGACTGCTGGCAAATTTATGTTAGTCACTTGCCTCTGTCTCCCCTAATCCACTTTCTAAGCACTTCTGGCCCATTTTCAATCTAATACTATCCTCAGCTTCAGGGGTTCATTTTTCTCCCCAGATTTATTTCTTTTGCATAAGACAGTTTATTAATTAAGCACCAGAGTAGCATAATGTCCCACAGAAATATTGGTTTTCAGTTCTGTAGAAGGTCTACTGTGACTGGAAATAACATTTTTGCAAGTAAATATGAAATATGCTGGGGTGCATTGCTCAGGCTGTGAGCTTTTCCGTATCACTAAAAGGCATCTCATGTTCATGTATTACACCAATGAGGGTATAAGCCCTGAAATCACACAGTTTAGCTTTCAAACTAGAAAATAATGCTTAGTATTCTAACCAGGCAACTTGTTGTTTATGTAACAATACATCCTTTTTAATCATATGTTTCCAATATGTTCTAGATCCCTAATATTTCCATGTAGCAGCAAAAGAAAAGCGACAGGACTGTTAACAAATGTTACCAAAATGGTACACAGCATCTCTTTTCACTCATGCATAGGTATCTTACCTGAAGTGTTTTATCAGCTCCACAAGATGCTATTCTTTGTCTATCCTTAGAAAAGCAGGCATGGTAAACTGCATCTCTATGTGGACGAACAACCAGACGGTAGAGGTTTTTCAAGGATTTCTTATTTCTACAGGGTAAGACAGTTGGATTTTAGATTAGTAGAATTTCCTACTGCTTTCTAATTATTCAAAATGCCCTATAAAATCACTTTTTCATACATCGTGAGCTGCAAGCTTTATAAGAAACAAACCAGCCAACCCACTGTAACTTACCTCTCAGCTTTTACGCTGAAGAAAGAAGGGAAATACAAATTCGAACATTCACTCAGAGTTTTTATTGCCCTCCAATAGTTACAGCTTAGAGATCAAGAGAGAAATGAGAAATTAACATGCCACTTTATAGACAAAGCTGTTCCACTGCAAGACACAGCCTTCCTAATGACATTTTTATGATCTGATACATGCTGTTTCCAAATATAAACTTCTTCCTGAGAATTCTTGATCTCCTGCAGGCTCCATTTCAAGCTTATTAAAAAACATTTATAAATTTGTTTAGATCTTAGTAGATTTGCCTAGTTTTCACAGCAATGACACAACTCTTATCACTACAGAATCTAGTGCAGCTTAGATGACCCTTGCCTCACTTTAACAAAAACTTCAAATTAGCATAAATCAACCATCCTGTTTAGCCACACCTTACCACAGAAAGCTATCCCTGTAATAACATGATTGTTCATGTTCATTGTTCATGTTCATTGTTCTTCAAGTTTTTATCATTACCAGTTTCAGTCTTCAGGCTTAGCATTTAAATAATGGATAAAATATCTCAAAGAAGCTGTGCAATGAAAGCAATTTCTCACTGTAAAATACTGAGTCATCTAAGCCAACACTGGGGTTTTTTTTACATGTTTTAATAAAGCTAAAACTGCTGGTCAAGAGAGCAGTGTATTCACCTACACATCCTGCAAACCATTTTTAGAACCTTCCCCTAGGATGGAATACAAAACCATCAGTCTCTGTTCTGTCAATTTTGGTCATATTCTTCAGCTTAAGTATCCAATATCCAAGCTGAAAGCCCTGAAGTTGCTGGGATTGACTCTTCTGAATTGTGTAACTTCCAAGAGTTTTTGTCAGCATTCTGTTACCTATGCAAAACTAAATAGCCAGATATTCAAAGAGAAGACCTAAATTCAAGTATGCCTGGATTAACCTGCCTAGTTATTACTGTAATTACCTGACAGAGTCATTCTGGTTTGTAACCACCAAGTACTGCAGATATAAGAACAGAAAAATCAAACACAAGAATCTAGCAGAGACAGTTACATGGTCAGATGACTACTGGACTATGCTGGAAAAATGTTTTTTATATATATACTTGTTCCTTAAACAACTTCCAAAAATATGAAAACAGCAAAAGATTACTTAAATAGGAGAAACTTCAAGACTGGATAGAGATTACAAAGCCTTTTAGTACTTCCCATCTCACTACTTTCAAAAACTTTGCAAGTTAACACCTTTTTAAGGTGTGCATTTTACTAGAAAACTTAAAAACATGCTGTAACCTACTTAATACTTGCACTACAATTCTAACTTTTTTTAAAAAAATGTATTTAGAGAAGTTTAAAAGTATCTTATTTTCAACTTTGTATAGCTATTTAAAATGAACAATCATTGAGTACAGATGTAAATATAATCCTCTATTTATTTCTATGTAATTATTACTGATTTCTGGCCTTACATAACCAGAGTTTTCTTCCTCCCACAAGTTCTTGAAAATTATTTCACTTTCTTTCCCCAGAAAAAACACAACTCTTCTTAAAAACCTCCTCATATTAGCCATCCATTGTATTTGGCTATTCATGAAATTATTTTCTTCAATCAAGGGATCAGCGTATCAGCAGATGGGACTGTAGCTACTTACATCCATTCCAAATAAAATGCTCCTGTTTGTCTTTGAGCATGTAGCTTGGCTTGTTGATACACCTCTGATGTCTCTGGTTGGCAAAGACCCAGCTGTATAATGTCAGGAAATGGTTGCCGTCCAAGAAGGTGCCCATTTAAAGACAGAAATTCCTGGAAGTTCTCACGTACTGTGCTATCCTATGTACAGAGCAGAAAATATTTTATAACATAGAAAGTAGATTTATTTCCTAAGTGCCCTTTGCATTTTTTTTCTATACAGCTAATATTCTTACAGAAGCACTTAGTTCTATTTTTCTATTATATTTAGGTCTATAGGCAAGTACACATGACAGACTGAAAAAATTCATTATCCTATTCAGGAAAGCATGTAATCCTTACTTTTCAAATAAAGGATATTGACAACAGCGATTTATTCAATAAGCAGTCAATGTGAAGTATCAGAGACTATTCTAAGTGACCAACAAAATTCTACCCCTCCTCAAATCCAGAGTACCATATGTACCCACCATTAAGTTATTATTCTTCACCTTAGTTACTGAGTTCTATCTATCATCAATTACTTGGGCACACACAGAAGTTACAACTAAAACTAAAAATTAAATTTTCTTCATTTTTCTCTTCTCCAAGTTAAAGTTTAACTTAGTGCCATTTTTATGTTTCAGGTTTTTAAGCTTTCTAGGTATCTCCCATATAGATATATACACATTCAACAAAATGCAATTAAACATGGAAAAATATATTTGGAACAGACTGATCATTTACCTTTTAGTATCATACCTTTTGATCCAGGACTGAACTATATTCTACGTATTCATGAATCAGATGAGCAGGCCCTACCAATTCTGTTTTAGCTTTAATCCAATCTAGAGAAAACATAAGATCACAGAGTTCCTACAAGAAACACAAATTCAAGTTCAGAGCATGAGTTCCACAACAGAATCTACTTGAGGGGAAAAAGAAAAGCACAGGAAATAAAATATTTAATATGCTTGGGTGCAATTATCTCCAGTTAAAAATTTAGGCAATTTCCTGTTTCCTGCATCTTAAACAGGTATGAAAATTCTGGGTATAGAAGGCTAAGCTTGTTATTTTAATGCAAAGACTGCTCTTTGATACAGCTAGTCAGAGAATGGATGGGGGTACAAAGCAAATCCTGACTTTTGTAGCACACAAGACCTGGTTTAAGATACAACTCTGAGAAAGCTTCTTCTAGTCCAGTCTAGCAAAGACCACTCTGCTAATAGTGGTCTCTGTTGGTCTTCCTAACAGATCATGAGTTTGAATGAAAGCAAAAAGTCTGTTGCAGTTGCATATAACTTGAAAATGTGAAAGCTACTTAGGAGGCTGTCAGAAA
This sequence comes from Caloenas nicobarica, assembly GCF_036013445.1. Taxonomy (NCBI): domain Eukaryota; kingdom Metazoa; phylum Chordata; class Aves; order Columbiformes; family Columbidae; genus Caloenas; species Caloenas nicobarica. Next base: position 45,046,272 of record NC_088245.1, read on the forward strand.
CGGCAAACAGAATTATTAGAATAGACTATTTCAGTCAGAAGGGTCCTACAATGAGCATCTAATCCAAAGGTCTCACCAATTCAAAGCTGACCAAGCTGAAGCATGTTATTAAGGGCACTGTCTAAATGCCTCAAACACTGATTGGCTTGAGCTATCAACCACCTCTCTAGAAAGCCTGTTCCAGTGTCTGACCACCCTTTTGGTACAGAAATGCTTCCTCATGTCCAGGCTGAACCTCTCCTGGTGCAGCTTTGCACTGTGCCCATGGGTCCTGTCCCTGAATACCTTGGAGAACAGATCAGCACCTGCCAGCACTTTCCCTCCCCAGGAAGCTGTAGAGAGAAATGAGGTAATCGCTCAGCCTCCTTTTCTCCAAACCGGACAAGCCCAAAGTCCTTAGTCGCTCCTTACAGGACATTCCTTCCAGCCCTTCCACCAGTTTTGTTGCCCTCCTCTGGATGCATTCAAGTACTTTCACATCCTTGTTAAATTGTGAGGCCCAGAACTGCACACAGTGCTCAAGGCGAGGCCGCGCCAGTGCTGAATACAGCGGGATCATCACGTCTTTTGACTGGCTGGCTCTGCTGTGTTTGATGCCCCTCAGATGTGGGTTGCCCTCCTGGCTGCCAGGGCACACACATTGGTGACTGACATGGACCCTGCTGTAAACCAGCACCCCCAGATCCCATTCTGCAGGGCTGCTCTCCAGCCACTGCTCTCCCAATTTCTACTTGTGCCCAGCATTATTCCATTCTAGATGCAGAAGCCAGCAATCAGACATGCTAAATTTCATCCCATTAGTCACTGCCCAATGCTCTGGTCTATCTAGATCCCTCTGCAAGGCCTCTTGTCCCTCAAGACAGTCGACAGCACCTCATCAGCAAACTTATTAATGGTGCACTCAACTCCTGCATCCAGATCATGGATAAATTTATTGCACAGAACTGGCCGTAGAATTGACCCCCAAAGAACACCGCTGGTGACCAGTCACCAGCTGGACATAGCCCCATTTATTACAACCCTTTAAGTCCTGCCCCTCAGCCAATTCTTCACCCAGTGAACCATGAACCTGCTCATCTCGCAGTCGGACAACTTGTCCAGTAAAAGGATGCTGTGAGGGACAGTATTCAAAGCCTTAGTAAAAAACAGAAAAACTATGTCCACCGCCTTCCCTTCATCCACTAGGCAGGTGACCTTATCACAGAATGATACCAAGTTAATTAAACAGGACTTTCCCTGTGTGAACTGTGCCAGATGATTGCATCATTCTTTAAATGCCTTTCAACCCTACCCAGTATAATCTTCTCTACAATTTTTACAGGAACTGAGGTTAGGCTACCAGGTCTGTAGTTCCCTGGGTCTTCCCTTGCACCCTTCTTATAAACTGGAATAACGTTGATGAGCTTCCAGTCAGCAGGGACCTCCTCAGACCCCCAAAACCCTTAGTAGATGATTGAGAGGGGTCCTGCCATAACATCCACTAGCTCCTTCAGTGCTCTGGGATGAATCTTATCAGGCCCCATGGACCTGTGAACATTCAGCTGATACGCCATACCCCTTACAATTTCAGTGTCCACAAATGCAAAGTCTCTTTTTTCACACTTGTGGTCCTTCAACTCAGGGGACCGGCAGCCCAAGGTCTGTCAGTACACTGAGACAAAAAAAGCATTGACTGCCCCTGTTTTTTCTTCATCTCTATTAGTCAGATGGCCATCTTCAACAAATATCAGTCCAATAAAGTCCTTAGACTTCCCCTTGCTATTAATGTACTTAAAAAAGCCCTTCTTGTTAAAAAAACCATACTTGCTAGGATCAGAAAAACTGTTTAGAGACAATACTGCACAGGCTCAAAGTACATTCCAATTTAAAATCAGTAAATACCATAAGGAGTAAAAGTTTATCATGGTTAAACAAAGAAAAAGAATACCTCCCATCTTTATTAGCCTTCCAACCAACAATTTAATGTCTTAATAATGAGAAGTAAGTAATATAAAGAGTGTAAACTCTGGGAAGCATAGAGTCATAGTGAGACAGGCTAAAGAACACTTAGAAGCTAATTCTACAAAATGTAGAAAGGCTAATAATAAAAACATTTTTCCAACACATTGAAATAAAAGATACTGAGATAATGAAATAAGAATGATCAAAAAAACCTAGACCTATAGCCCACATTAATTCTGAAAGTTCCTATAGGTATACAAAGTAAATTTTATATAAGTCAGATGAACCATCTCAAAAGAGGTTCAACTGAAAGGTTTAAGTACATGCGAAATAAGGCAATTAGTAACCAGGACCAAATGCTATTCGAGGCAAGAATTCTTAAGACATTATGTGAAAGTATTGAAATACCAATCTTGCTGCATAATTTGTGTCTTATACTAGCTTGGTACCTAAAGAACAATAGGTGGCAAAAATTACAGCAATTTTTTAAAGGCACCAAGGCAATCCTGGAAACAAGAGGTTTGCCCATCTAACTCTTACTAGATTTTTTTTATGGCTGTTGAAATCTGGTAATAGAGAGAATTAACTTTTACACATAAATCAGTATGACATCAGAGGAAAAAACTAACAAGAATTACATAGAAAGAAGTAACTAATCCAGTTGAATTCTCTGAAGAAATCAATTTACTTGCATTATATAAATAAACTATATATGCATAAATATATGTATAAATGTATGTATATGTATAAATATATGTATAAAAAAAAATGTATAAATAAAACCAGACAAGGAAGTTGGGGGTCTGGCAGTATTTTGTTGCAAATAACTTGCCGTCCGGTGTCGGGTCGGAGAAGGCGATTTCGTTGGTGCTCAGGTAGCAGCCATACATGAAGGTGCTCCTGACCACATCCACCATGCATTACTTGCAATAAGAGCAAGCCTGAATTTTCAAAAAGTTTAGAGAATTCCTATCAAAGATTCTTCAAATGGAAAATAAAAACATGAGCTATTATGATACAAAACAAGAAATCTTCTCAAGAACTGGGTGAAAAGACAAGACACAATGGGTAAAAATAAAGTAGCTTTCATAACAGACAAGTGATTATCAGTGGCATCCCTAAAGAACACTATGTTGAGTGCTTACCTATCTGCACAAAAGCCTGGGAGAAGAGAGGTTCAAGTGGGAAAAAGCCTGGGGGGAAAGGCAGGAGTAAGGGTGGGCTGAGAAACAGAGGACACTACTCAGAACTCACCTTCTGCATGTTGGCACCAGCCATGTGATACGCTAGGAAGTTATACCAGTACATGCAATCCTCTTGAGAAGGAACGGGTGTATCGAGTTTGTAATATTTCTTGTACTGATTTACTATGTTTTTATGTAGCTCCTGCAATATGAATCAAAACACGCTTTCAGTTAACACTATACTAAGGTATGGACTGGTTTCAGTATTGAGGAATTATATGATTAATATTATATATTATCTTATATATATATTTATATATAGTACTGAGGATTATTATTATTATTTCTCAACTGTAATACATCAACAAATGAAATTAGAAAAGCTTACTTTCCAAAACTGTACACTTAATCTAATTTATCGCTTAAAACTTCTCCAGAAACATTCTCTAGATATTCAAAGACAGAAGAGCAAGCTGTTAACCTTTCTTTTTAGGCTGAGAACAGCTACCAAGTCACTCTTCGCATCAAATGTGGGTAGCCAACAAAAAAAGACCCTTACGTATGTAGATCTAAAGCAAGCCTAAAAACTTGCCTTTTCTTCATATCTACACATTCTGCCCTGTTGTTCAGAACTCATAAATTTATTTGGCCCAACTTCTAAGTCCTCTCTCTCCGAGTATTGCCTTAAATTGAAAAAAAATGAGTAAAAAGCATTTCTCTGTATTAAAGAAGAAACTTCCCATTCTGGTAGGGTCTTGATGCCTTTGGAATCATCAGTGCAACATTCCATCTCCTGCTGAAAATGTCTTTGAGAGAGAAATAATGCAGTTTAGTTTCCTAGCTCAAAATAGAACCATCATGAAATCCTTCCACAGTTTCAAGTTGAAAATAAATGCTTTTAATTAGTCGCCATTAAGTTTAACTGCATTATATGAAGCTTCACTGGATACTATTTAACAAGGGAACATTTTCTGAAGAATGCCCAGCTATGGAGAGTAAAGTTAAAAGTAAGTAGATTAGTCAATACCCTACCTGAAGCTGGTTGCGATTCTTCTCTGTAAGAAAGTCAAGCTGAAGATCATGCAAATAATAATGGAATGACTTGCCATTACGATCACAGAACAATAGTGATTTGTTAACAAATTCCTGTAGTATATCTTCAACTTCTTCAGTTTCCATATCCCAAAGAATACAGAGCACCTAAAATAGATACATGAAGACAGAAAAGAATCAGAACTAAGGAGTAATATGACTTGTATGAATACTGTAAAAAGGCTACCAATTAACTGACAAAACACATACTAACAAATATAAACACATTACAAATCGTAATAAATTAGCAAGCTATAGGACAGATAACACAAGTTATCCCATCTTTTTCCTATTTGTGATGATTTATGGTGATCACCTTTTTCTTAGAAGAGCCAAATTTCACATAACAGTTTTAAGCCTCCAGAGAGCTCAGTTACAACCTAATTAAAGAGCTTTATATGGAATGCACATTAAACTAGCATTATGAATACATTTATTCAGTTACGATATTTTAGTTTTACTACTGACAATGAAAGTCATGATACAATAATGAACCTGACCTATCCAACCCAGCAACTACTATTAAGTTATAACCAATGTAAGTTACACACAACATTTATAAGTTTTATGAATTCTTCCCAGTTATTGCTTGTATCTCACTAAAAGTGATCAGATTTCTGCAGTGCTGTCATTACCTTAGTAGGTACTCTAACATCTTTTGGGAGGATAGAGAGGTCTTTATAGTAGTCTTTATAATTGTCATTCAGTTGCTCAACACTTATGGACATTGCTTCATCAAGAGCTTCATAATCATAAGAAGAAGATTTTCTTATTCTTTTGAACTGCTTATTCTGCAGCTGTTTGAGATAGTAGTCCCAGCGACTAGGGAAGTCTCGTAATAATGCTCCGATCAAGGATATCACAAGAGGAGAACCTGAAAGAAAAGATTAATTTAATCTTAGAGGTTTTCAAGGAACACAATCCAACAGTTCAGTCAAGCAGTTGAATAAATCAGGTAATTTTCCTAATACATTGATTAAATTATTGAGGCGCGGAGAACAAAGAACACACATCACCCATGTAGACATCTGCAAACCCACCAAATTTAAGCATAACAGGGGGGTGGAAGTGGAAGATATGTTGAAGAAAACTATTTGAAATTCAACATGAGAAATGCTGTTTAGTTTTAAAAAAACCAAACAATGAGCATTTAACAAACACCTGTGTTTTACTTAAGGTGTACCGTCAGAATCACGGAATGTTAGGGATTGGAAGGGACCTCAAAAGATCATCTAGTCCAACTTCCCTGCCAGAGCAGGAACACCCAATGAGGTTACACAGGAAGGCGTCCAGGTGGGTTTTGAATGTCTCCAGAGGAGACTCCACAACCTCCCTGGGCAGCCTGTTCCAGTGCTCTGGCACCCTCACTGAGAAGAAGTTTCTTCTCATATTTAAGTGGAACCTCCTGTGTTCCAGTTCACACCCACTGCCCCTTGTCCTTTCATTGGTTGTCACCGAGAAGAGCCTGGCTCCATCCTCGTGACACTCACCCTTTATATATTTATAAACATGAATGAGGTCACCCCTCAGTCTCCTCTTCTCCAAGCTAAAGAGCCCCAGCTCCCTCAGCCTTTCCTCATAAGGGAGATGCTCCACTCCCTTAATCATCTTCATGGCTCTGAACTGGACTCTCTCCAGCAGTTCCCTGTCCTTATTGAACTGAGGGGTCAGAACTGGGCACAATATTCCAGATGCGGTCTCAGTATTAAAGAACGTTCCCTCCTGTATCTGTAAGTCAAAACCTCAAAGAAAAAATACATCCAATGGTAAACTGTATGCTAAAGAGTGACAAGTATACCTTTGCATTCTCTTACAAGGCAGTTAGCTTGTTCTGGCAGTTCTGATATTTTCATATTCACAAAAAGTGATAAAATCTCCAGTCCTTTCTCATGTGCTAGTCCACTTTCCACATGAACCTCATATTTATTGCCTAGACATAGAAACAGGGAAAAAAATTAGAAGAATGTAAAAAATCCTACGGAAATAGAGAGTACTTTCCAAGCAAAATCTAGAGCAAAGGGCCCGGCTTATTATTTTTTGCATAGTATTTTAGATGTTTTGTACTAAGAAGAGTATAAATTCTATAAGAATTCTTGTAAGAATCAAGTTTGGATTAGAGAGACAAAAAAATTAGACTATAATCTAATAATTACAAATGCATTACAGACACATTGTACCAGTAACTGCTTAATAGCAAGAGATAATCAGCCTAACAGCAGCAGCATCACTGAGGTTCATTTACCCTGTAGAGAGTCATTGCGCTCTTCAACGTAGACATATAACTTTCAAGGTAACATAGAACATTTCACAAAGAGCATAAAGTCTGACAGAGAATAATCCTAAAACTTTGCCACTTGTGCACAAGTTAGACACAGATTCTATTAGGTTCTTTTAAAACTTCACAAGAACAATTTTCATAAATACACACAGTCTGTAGTACAGGAGAGAAAACTGTTCCTTACCAGCCACAGCATCTGTCACACTCCTGTCCCTGCTGGTGATGAGAACCTGACATTGATTATCAAATGCCTTTAATACCCACGAATCCCAAATGTCATCCAGGATCAAAAGAGATCTAGTGCAAGAAGAAATATTGCAGATTTCAGATCAACTTTTAGTGCTAAAATACAGCATTGAATTTTAACATGAAAAAACATTTTCAGAATTTACAATGTATTGCTGCATAATTTTTAATAGCAATATGTAAAATATCTGAAGAGGGCTTTAAACAGTTTGCAAGAAAGCTGAATGCAAGTGTCGCGAAAAAAAAGGTTTTTACCCTTTATTGCTTTATAGCTACAACTGAAGCATAAACAAAGTTTTGAGAAATATTTCCATTAGTAGATGCCAGAGAAAACAAATATTTACTCTGTTTTTCAAGTCATAAGATACCATAAATTAAGAAAAAAGTTGTATAGGACTAGATAACGACTCTGCTTGACACAGGCTAGCGAAAAGCTTTGTGGGAGATAACATTTCAGTGTATTTTTGACTCATTCTATGTACCGAATGAGAACACTGAAAGTTAGAGCAATTCTTATTTCCAACTGTTCATTCCCAACCTTCTTTATTCAACAACTAATAATTTTTCAAGTGAATGCAACTCCTGGACTGCTGGTTAACATATTTTGTTAGCAGAAGCCTTATTAGCCTGCTAAACATATTCATATTCAGGACAAGCCTACAATGTGTCCCTTCAGTTATCCCATTAAAAAAAACCCCATCTAAACAAGGGCAGAGTTGTACTATGTATGTTACGTATGTGCCTCTAGCATCTATTTACCCTTCAGCTTTTGTATGCTTATCTGAACTTACTTATTCTTTTATCATATGCAAGTTGGTAATTTTAGAAACTTTAACTAGAACCCCCACACAAGATTTAAAATTCTAGAAGTATTGTTAGCTTCATCTTGAATAACACTTCCTAATTATCTACAGTAGAACAGAAAAAGGGAAAGCAGAAATTCGAAGAGTTAGGAAGTTGATTTGGAAAAAAAAAAAAAAAAAAAGAAATACACACCACAGAGACATGTAACCACAAAAGACACCTTGGAAGATTAGACCAAAGTTACTCTGTGAAGTTTTATCAGCTAAAAGAATAGTGTTTCATTTTACTGACATCACCTGGCATATTTGCGTAGCATGAGCAATCGAAGACGATCTTTCGCCTCCTCAATGTTAAGTGGTGGCCTTTGTGAAAGAGTAGAGTCATGTTCTAATCTACTGCAGAGATTCTGAAGTTTTATTAGGAGCCCTGCTTTGTCCTGTTTTCCAACAGAGATCCAGTGCACTCCTCCTGGAAAGTAATCTAACAAAAAAAGCATTATTAATTATGCTATACATTTAAAATCTGAAATATTTAATAGAAGGTCACGATAGCAATCAGTAATCCAATTTCAATTAAAACATATAACTTTAAAGCCTATTGCGAGCAAACCTTGCAACTCTACCATTAATACAGAAGGATGGTTCTACAAGTATTTTTTTTTTTTTCAAAGGAACAGGCTCTGTAGGGCGAGTTCCCATAGAGAATTCACACTGCCACTGATGCTGCCACCCCTCCCCTCTACAGACCTTCCTGCCTGTCCCATGAAAACCTCTTCTTGGTCCATCTTCCTGCTGGTCTGACTTAGCATTTACTTTGTTCACCCTGTACTATTGCAGGAGTTCAGAGTCTGGGATGTGAAAATTATCTCAAAACAGTCAACAAGAAGGCATCTAGAAGAGCCAGGTGCAGCAAAGGATGCTGTAGTTTCCATCCCTACATCACGTTTTCTAATTCCGGAGTCCCACTTTCATCTCCAAGTATCATATGCAGGGGAAACAAATTTAAATCATTAAATGATTTCATTTATTATCTGCTTTAAGATGAAGTGATACTAGTGTAATCACCCCACAAATGCCTGCCGTTATTAAAAGGTATGCAAAAGTCAGAACAGGACTTTTTAAACTCACATAGCAAAAGGAAGAATCGGAAGACTTAACAAGAAATGCCCAAAAGGAATATAAACTAAATATGGTTATTTTGCACTAACAGAAATAACAATTTCAAGTTAATTAAAGATGTATCTACTCTCCTAAACTAAAGCAGATTCCAATGTGAAAAGCTACTCTGAATCTTTTCCCATAAATTAGTAAAATATTAGTGGTCCTAGAGCACTAAATGGTCATGAATGCTGTAAGTTGCAAGCAAATATTTCGGAAGGACCTAAGGAATTCAGAAAGCTACACGTTAAATTACTTTCAAGATGACATCAGATACTTCACCATACGTGTCATGTATCTGTAGTAATTTTTATAAAAATATAGATGTTTTTCTAAAAGTACCTTTCAAGAGCTGATGATCCCGTAAAGCTTCTGCTGTTAAAACAGTCTTCCCACAACCTGCCATTCCATAAACTGTGACCCAACCTGGATCACTTCCCAAGCAGTACAATTTCTGTTTAATAGCATCTACCAGTTTTGGCCGAGTGACAAACACGACTGGTCTCTGTGGCACACCTCCTTCGCAGAGAATTGTCTTAACTAAAAACAAGAAACATGAAAATAAAAAGTAATTTCTAAATGTGATGTCTCTTCAAACCAAACAACTCCCCACCCCAGAAAACTAGTGAGCTCCCTTTCGAAACTTGTGCCCCACAGAAATGCTCTAGAACCTACTGGACTCACAACATCAAATACTGAAAAAATACTGCTTTTTGGAAATAAATTACTTAAATGGTAACTAGCTTCCCACCTAAAATAGCATCCAAATTCATCATTACATTTTCTGCAAACTAGTTACATCAATCCCTAGAAGTGAAAAGATAATTAGCACCTCCAGTAGAACCTGTGGCAAACACAGGAGCTCAACATTCCCATACCCAACTGTCAAGTAACTTCCTAAGCCAGAACTTACTGCCTCATGGATGCAGCAGGAAAGCAAACATGCCGTGTAAGGCTTTTCCTTTGTAGTTAACAGCACAGCATTGTGGTCTGAGCAAGACTTCTTTGATTTAAGCTAAGATAGCACAATTTGCAACAGAGCAGGTAAAGCAATGTGCACTTTATCACTCTACTGCTGGCCACAAAGTGGCCATGTGCAACGCCAAATTATACTGGTAAGCTCTGGGAAATCTTACTCAGGTAATCAAACTTCCACGTGCCTACGACGCTTCTTAAAATGTAGAGTGACAATAAGCAGGACATTTGACTAAATGTCAATTATGCAGTTAGAAGGTTCTCCCCATTAGAAACTATCGATTTATTTCATGTCAGTCAAAGACGATACTGATAACAATGTAGGTAAAAGTTATGAACTCATGTAGGGCAATTAAAAGGTCTGGTGGACAAAATTAAGTAAGCTAATAACGAGATCAACTACTGGAATGCAGGTTGAGAGATTGCAGATTGCTCTTCAAGAGAAATGTCAGAATTTTGGAGGCTACAACTTCTATGTTAGATTCAGCTTCTTTAGTATATGCAATTAAGAGCCTTTCTTTCACATAGAACAAAAATGTTACAATTTAGAGAAGACTGAGAGAGCTTCAGGTGTGCTGTCTTCTCAAAAACACATTACTAAATATGAACCTTTTCAAGATGACCTACGAAAGTCACAACTGTTTTAACTCTCCTGCCATATTAAATACATTACATGTAGAAATACTGACTGCTACACTACCAAAACAAGTGAATGTACCATCTACTCCTTTTTCATTGGAACAGGTATTACAGACAGTCCCTTAGTAAGGAATAAAAAACGTGACTTGTCTTTGCCTTCAAGCACAGAGATTGCTTTAGTTATACTGACCATCTGAAGTCATTCCATCCGTTGAAGTCTTCCCATTATCAGAGGAGATGGCAGGGATGCCGTCCTGAAGAAGCTCAGCAAGATCTCTGTACCCTTCATGAAGCAGTGCATTATAAAAGGATCTATATGAATTATTATCTTTTGTAAGAATAATGTTTATTAGCATAGCTGCTCGCTCCTTCTGTGTATTCTAGAAAAAAACATTAAAAGAGATGTTATACAAAACTAAGAGACCTTAGAAATCATCTAATCTATCACTCTGTCAGTTACAGACTGTTTATGGTTACAGAAATAGCCTTCAACTTGACCAAGCCCTTAACTTTATAACGTGCAATAAAAACTGCATGTTACACATATACTAAAGAATTTACTGAATCCAGGAATGAAATAGACAGAAATTACTATTTTCAAAAAGGATGATAAAACACATGAGTAGACTAGGAAGATAAATAACAGTGAGAGATGATTCTACCTGTTGCTTCACTCTCTCTTCCTCCTGTAATGTTAGTACTTCATCAGAAATCATACGATCCATAATATAAGAGGTCTTGATGTCTTTTTCCAAGGCTTGACGATTCTTAAGTAAATAATTTCTACTTTTGACATCCATATTTCTTTAGTGTGAAAAAGAGGAGAGAAAATAAAAAACAACAAAAACCAGCAAAGTTGGAACCAGAATAACTTAAAAGTACAAGGAAAACGTTTTAAAATAGCTTATGAATTTTGAAGTCAGAAAAACTAGCGGAGCAGCTACATCACTGGAAAATACAGCGAATCTTCAGGTAAGTTCATAGTACAACCTGCAGAAAGCTAAAAAAATGATTTTTTTTTTTTTACTTTCTGTCTTTACAAAGAGACTTTGATACTACTGTTACAGGAATTTAATTATACTTTTTATGACTCGCTAGTCTAGCTTAGCTGGACAGTACAGTAGCATCAAGAAAACACTGGAGAAACCTAACATCATTCCTTTTTAACAGAGAAAAAATAGGCCTATTAATAGTTAAGTTGTAATAGATCACAAGCTACTGTGAATATGAATACTATTGTTGAAATATTATCTAGATGCCATATGTTGTTATATTTAATAAAAACAACCAGCTGAGCATTATTATAATTAATCTGACTACAGTATTTTTTTGATTGCTCCACCTGGAGGAATATAAACAGCTATAAAAAAAAATTTCAATCTTTAATTATTAATTAGACTCACAGTAAAACTTTTGTGCTCACTACATGAATGGAAGCTTTCATTAAAAAGAAGATATGTACTGCTAATTCTTAAAAGAAAAAAAGAAAAATCTGAGTCCTTTTCCACATTTCTATGAACTTATGTTTATGAACACTTGCAGAACTAAAGAATAATATTCTGTGCAAGCTTCTCATACACTAGAAACTTGCTAAATGTCTCTAAGAAAAGGTCGTCTCCCCACCCACTACATCACTCAAATTTTTTAAGCCCTTGGCTCATGTGACTGGGACAACAGGATGAGAAAGAGGACTGGTCTCACAGCTGCCAGCACTGGGTAGAACTGTGACAGAAAATAAAATCCCATGAGATTAACTTGATGCTGTCTTCCAGTTCAGGACTCCGTACAAGTACACTTGAATCCCGACACACGATGGAAGCTGGAGCACCCAACACTGCCAATGACTGAGCAATAACTTCCTTTGTCAGCAGCCGATACGCAACTACACATTTGTATTCTTCCTCCACGTCATTAAACAAAAACACCTGAAGGCAAAACAAGGTGAAAATTACTGTCTACCGCGTAAAGGTTTTTCAGTACTGATCAGCTGCTTCGGAGAGTCCCAAATGATCAAAACGCTCTCTCCGGTCACGCTGTTGAACAACGACCAAGGGTTTCGCCGGCAATTGCAGGTTCCTCCGCAGAGCAGGTGCCCACAGAAGCGTTCGCCCTCTCCTTCGTTCCTTGAGGAGCGGGTACATGCAGGGCAGCCGCCTTTGGATAAGCCAGCGATAGAGTGGTGCTTCCACTGTACGGGCAGAATTTCCTATTTTCACTGAAAACTATGCGATTAGGAAAGTATTCCACCCTGTCTTAATGCCACCGCACCGCTTAGGAAGGGGGACGTGAAAGCTCCCCAGTGGAAAAACGTCCAGGTTAAATAATAACAACAATAATCAACCCACCCGTGGAGTAAACACAAGGAAGCACCCGAAGAACGCAAGCCACAAACGCACAAAGCAAAGGGTTACCTCACACCGGACACGCCTCAGCGCAGCCGCCGTTACCAGCCGCAGGGAGAACGAAAGGGAAACCGGAGCGCTCGGACCCGCCACCCCCAACCCCGCCGCGCCGGGGCTCTGCCCGGCCGCCTCCGCACCTTCCCCCGAGGCGGGGGGGCAACCGCCTCCGCCCCAGACAGCTCCGGAGCCGCGGGCTGGGGGCGCAGCCTCAGGGGCGCCGCTTCCTCGTCCTGTCCCGCCGACCTCGCTCCGCCACCGCTGCCGTCCGGAGCCGCTGGCAACAAGTTCTCGCCTCGCCCCGAGCAGAACTCCCTGCCCCGCGCCGGGGAAGCAGCGCGCCCCGAGCGCTTCCTCCTTCCGGGCCCGCTGCCCTCCCCGGCGGCCGGCAGCGGCCCGGCCCCCCCGCTCCGCGCGGAACAAAGCCCGGCGCTCCCGCGCCGGCGCAGAGCCGCGGAGCCCCGGCGGAGCGGCGGGAGCGCGCCTGACGTGGCGCAGAGGCGCGGGCTGAGGGAGCAGCGGCGGCTGCAGCGGGCGAGGCGCCAGGCCCCGGCCCGGGCCGGAGGTGGGGCTGCGGGGCCTGCAGACGTGGTAACGGCCTCCCCGCCCCCTCCGCCGTGCAGCTGGGGCCGGAGGGAGCGCTGAGGGTACGGAGCGCGCCCCGGCGGAGGAGCGTGTCGGCGGGCGGAGACTGGGGAGAAAGCGGCCCCACTGCGCTGGGGGGCGGCGCTGGAGCGATGGGGCGGCGGGAGGTCGGCGAGGCTGGGCGGCTGCCGCAGGCCTGCGCCCGGGGCGGACAGGGGGGTTCCTGGCGGCGCCGGGGGGATGTGGGAGTGCCCTGGAGGGGCGGAGGGCAGTCGGTCACTTTCGGTGCCCCGGGCCGAGGGCAGGCGGGGCTGGGGGGGCCGGGGGGCGAGGGAGGCCTGTGGGAGGCCTGTGGGAGGCCTGTGGGAGGCCTGTGGGAGGCCTGTGGGAGGCCTGTGGGAGGCCTGTGACTCGTTCCCTGCGGGGCAGGGGGTTTCGCTCTGAGGCTGTCCTTGTTAAAACCGAGTTGTTGTGCCTCTGTTAAACCATTGCCCTAACTACCGTTCTGACCTCTTTTCCTTTTTTTAACTTCATAACGCCTGCTCTCAGTCCTAAAGCTGTTTTAAAAGTTGCAAAATAGCGGTTTTGCTGTTCTGGGGGGAGAGCAGGAGATGTTTTTTTCCTGCATGCTTCAGACGCTGAGCATGCTTTCTAGTACTGTGACTCACAACAGCTCTAAGCTTCATACTCTTGTGACATTTAGATTTTAAACAGTGCCTTTTACATATGTCTGTGAGTAAATAACTATTTCTAATATTTAAATACTTATATTTTGACATGCAGTTAAGCTGCAATACTGCAAAGTGATCCAGAAAGGACCACATTTTTGTTTCAAACTGTGCTAAACCAAATCCACGAAGGATCTAGTCTGTTTTGAGCAGCACGCTGGAAGATTTTTAGGCCTAAAAATTCCACTCTGTACTTCCACTTGGTTAGAAAAGGGGCTTTTGTGCTCTTTGAAACTGGAGATTGATATTGCCTGAATCTATTCCAACCTTAATTTTAGCAAAGAGGAAATTACAGCTCTTCTTCTATCTAGATGTGTTATTTCATTAATATTGGGTATTTTTCTATTAATGGCTTTCTATTAACTGATGCCTATGGTTTTAGAGATGACATGAAATTATTACAACAGAACTATCTCAAAGTTAAATCTTGATTTGCAGTCTCATTTTTAAGGTAGAAAAGTAATTTTCCCCTTTAACGTGGAGTCGGTAATAATTTTTAAAATAATCTACAAGTAAAACAGGATAGTAAAATCACTGATGAAATAATGACAGTCATCAAATATGCTTTCAGTCCCTGTGATTTTAAATATAACTTCAAAATGGCTTATTGTACAACAGTTTAAATATTTCTGGAAAACTTAAATTAGCTAAAGTTTGAAAAGTCAGTTCAGTTTGAGAAAACAGGAAAGCAGTGCTTTATAGTATTGAAAACAAATTTTCACACAGTCTTATGAAAGTATTGTGACATTGTACGGAAGTTTGCATAACTAGAAAACATTTAGTAAATATTTGGTAAACATTTAGTAAATACTAAAGTAAACTTTTTTGGGCGTGTATTTGTGTAGCTAAAGGGCAAAAGGTTGTATTTGAGAACACTTGGAAGTAACTAGTACCTTTTCGGGTTTTTGTTTTGTTTTCCCTAGCTCTCTTTTTTGCTTCTGCTTTTTAAAACACAAAATGTCTGAAGTTAAGCAGAGGAAAAAAGGTATTTCTTCACCCAAGACCAATGAAGGTCCACAAAAGGTTGAGAAGCACAGTAAGTGTGGGAAGCTGGCAAGCCCCAGGAGCAGCAGTAACTGGAGTTCCTTTTGGATGGACTCACGCACAACCCTGAGCATAATTTCCCTTGCTGGTTGCCTGGTGCTGACCTGGTAGGTAACCCTCTAAAGTGGATTTTAATACCTTCTTTTGTATTCTACACTGTATTCAGTCATGGGCAACATGATTAGTTACTTTTTACTGTAGTGTTTGTGTTAAGTGACTGTAGAAACGTTGAAGCCAGAAGGGTCAAGAAAAGAAAAATAGCATTCACAAGTGTGGAAACATCGGATTATAGCAGCTTGATCTGTTCTATCATGTTGAAAGTTTAAAAGGTGCCTTGCTCATGAATTCTGAATGCCTGCTTTGGAGACTACATCTAACTGTGACGAGCAACTTAATCCAGCAATAAGTTGAACAGGGCTCATTTGGCAGGTAATAAATAAATCAACAGTAGAAGTGGCATTTTCTGTAAATAATTTGCTCAGCAGTGTAGTAAATTGTTTGTCAGGTAGATTCTTCAAGTAAAGGTCAAATATCTTTGTAAAAGATGTTTTAGAATATCTTAGCAGCATCAGTACCTTAGTTCCATCAGAAACTGAGCTGCTTGCAGAAATGATATGATGAAATTCTTAGATTTCTAGTGCAAGAAATTGGTCCAGATTATTACAGTCTAGACATCAACCTGAAAATTGAGGTAAAATTTGTTCTTATTTTAACATCACCCAGATTTCGTTATCGTAATATTTGAGAAACAGAACATAGTAGGATAAAATGATTACTGATGCTTCTGCTTACTGTTTCATGTATATCTGTTTGTCTATTTTGCTCGTATCTATCTATAGCTTGCATTTTAGCTTTTATTGCCCAACTTAATCTGCACAGGCTATTGTAGATGTTTTGAAACTTCTAACTGCTACACAATGTACTGATAAATACCAATTTATGAAAGCACAAGTATTTTAAATAAACTCTATTGTTCTAGATAAAATTGTTCTTCCTACTGAGACAACCCCTTCATAGTCTACAATAAAGCTTGTTTTGGGATTAATAAACATCCAGCAAAATTCAGGGCTCTTGTTTAGTTGTCTCGTTTCCTTTGTAACTGTATAAGTGCTTACAGTTCAGAAAGCTCTCGAGTTCATAGTAAATGAATCTAGAATGTATATAAAGTACAGGATTGATCTCTAGTGTCTGTTCAAAGTTAGCATCATCATGACTGTAGCTGTACAAGCTTTGCCACAATGCACCATCTATTCTTGTATGGCTATAATCAAACAACATTAGAGTTAAACAGCCTTTCTGAATCAAAAGGCTTCTGTGCATGATTTTGTAATGCTTTGCAAGAAAGTACAAATGATTTTTTGGTGTGTTTTATTGCCACTGGGTAAATAATACTTTATCAATAAAATATATTGTGAGGCAATGCCTCACAAGCATGTAATGGCTTCTATGTTAGTAGTCTTATTGGACATTTTTCCTGTTTGAATGGCATACAGTGTAAAAACAAAGCATGTCTATGGATATTTCCTTAGTTTTTTACCTCTGTTGGAAGACAACTGCAGTATGAAGACAGATCAACTTCATTTAAATCCTTTTTTTTTTTTTTTTTTTTCCCCCCCTCTCCTGTATTGATCTGGCAAATGCTGTGAACACAAATCCCTGCAGTAACATTGTGCTGTGAATCAGGTCCTGGAATACTTAATATATGCTAATTATGTAGTTATATTTACTATTTATTTGTTTGCAATTGGCAGGTTCCTATTCCAGCAGTCAAATCAATTCGCTAATATGGAGAAAAAGTACCATTTTTTACAGCAAGAAGCAGAAAAATTCCTGGGTGTGGAAAATAAAGTTAACTTAATTTCTGAAAAGGTAATAATTAACATCTTAATTGGATAATCTATAGTGAACATTTGCTGTTGTTTTACTTTGTCATTTAGTTAAATCGAACTGACTGGTTTAAAATAAATTTTCATAATGTGTTCTACTTGCCTGTGAATAGGCCTTTGGGGAATATTTCATGTGACTAAATGTGTCAATCCATACCATTGTTCAAATATGTGAATATAGTGGTTGTATCTTAGTATTATTTTTTATACATTGAATGATTTAAAAATTTAGATTTATGCACATACGTCATTCTCTTGGTACTGTTCTGTGTATAATTCTAATATGCATTGATTAGAAGAAAGTTTACAGGCATTTTTATGTAGTAGACCTGTTCTAAAAATATGAAAGTCATAATGAAGTGATAGTAATATTTTTTTCATTGCTATTTTATTTTCCATGTCTGACATTATCAAGTAGAACGCTTGGGCTGGCTGCCAAATTATCTCCTGTATCTTACAGATAATGATGGGAGTACAGCATGGTTTATGCCAGTGATGTTGGTTTAGCACTGATCTTGTCATGATGTAGTTTATACATGATGTAATTTGGATATTTATATACCACACTTCAGATGGCAGAATGTTGCATGGGATTTAGGTAGTGTGATATATTTTACAAAAAAAAAAAAAAAGAGATTGACAACAAAGAAAATGGCGTGTATTCTATAGAAATTCAACAGCAAAGATACCCTTTTTTGTGACTTTTTCATGCTGGGTTAATCAATATTTTAAAGATGAAATATGAAAATAAATCATATAGGAGCTTTGTAACAAGTAAAGTGGCTTCTAAAGGACTTTATTCTCTGTTAAATAAATGCAAGTGGTTTTCTATTTTGTTAAGTAGACATGGACGTTGTTTTGTGTTATAAATGCAGCTTGAATCTTCTGAACGTATCCTACAAGAAGCTGCCTTGTCCATATCTGTGATGCCTGAGTTTGAGCAGGAAATATCTTCTCTTCATAACGTCATAAATGATATTCAGAACAATGAACAGACTCTCTCTATAAAGATGCAGAGCATTAATGAGAAGTTCCAGAATGTTACAAATTCCTGGAGAAGAAGCTTGGATGAAATGAACACAAACACTAGTAGTTTAAAATCTGAAGCAAAGTTCATACATACAGAAGTTACTTCCCAAATTAATGATGTTGACCAAAGAATTAAATCCCTTTCAGAAAGAATAAGAGATTTGGAAGACAGTACAGCCAGAAATATTAAAACACTGAAAAGGCAAGAAGATGACGAATTCTCTAGAGTTGAGCAAAAGTTGGACTTGCATGCAAAGGCAGTTGAAAAACTAGAAGAAGAACAGAATAGTCTGGTAGCCAAGGACACAGACCTGAATCAGAAACTTGCGAACTATGAACCTAAAATTGAGGAGTGCAAGACCCATTTGCCAACAATTGAAAATGCTATTCACTCTATTCTTAGATTATCAAGTGAATTGCTAAGTGTGGAGAAAAAGATAGAGGACGTGACAACACAGCTATATACTGTGGAAAACGATATGTTGAAAACTGTTTCTGATACAATGGCCATGCAAAAGGTTCTCGAAGGCATACAGCACAATGACAGCATATGGAAAGTGCAAAATGAAACGGTAGTTTTAGAAGTAGTGCATGACATAAAAGTATCTTCAAAAGCAAAAGAAATCGCTTTAGAAAGGTATGGTTTAGAAAATGACCAGAATGAGGATAAGTGAATTTGGACTTGGGGTTTTCATTGATGAAAGAGCACTTTAATTTATTACAAATGTTACTCCAACATATGTTAAGGATAGCTGAGATATTGTCATTAATTTAAATAGCATTAGATCAGACTGTAAGGCAAATTTATAATAAAGAGGGTAGAGAGCAAGAAATACTGTATTGAAGGAGGAAAGGAGTGTTTTCTCAAATTAAGGATTATTTTTAAGGTTATTTGTTAAGTTCGTTTTTATTAAAAAGTAATTTGAAGCAAAGCATTTAGATTTAAGGAAAAAAAGGCCAAAACCGGAGACAGAGTACAATTTTATATTTAATTTTCAATAGTTTTTTATATTGTTACTTTTTGTATTACATTCAATTGAATTGTAGCACAATGGACAATTACATTCTTATCTCTAGGCAAATATATGCATATACCTCACTTTTAAGGTATTACATACCATAATGTTTTTTGTGCTTCCGGTACAGACTTCTCAATAAGTACATTTTTAACATCTGAAGTTTAGATACAACAGCATTACAGAAAAGAGTAGTAAAATACCCCTTATTGAGAACCTTGTCTTGTATTGGTATTTATAAACAGAGTGTTACATAGGAGCTGTTACCTTTTATTTCTTTGACCCCCTGCAAATAGCCTCCTTAGACCTCATTTCCAGCCTTTTCAAACTTCCTAAAATCACTGGCATAGTTTTGTTCTGCCATTGAAGTTGTTGGACTACATATGGACTGAAGCTCTTATTAGCAGGTATTCCTGTTAGATCTTCTTCCATCACTTAATTTGCAAGTCTGGTGTGATCAGGCACTGTATTAGTTTGAGGGGGTGGGGAGTTGTAGGTAGGTTGGTTGGTTTGTTTTGGTGCTGTTAGAAACAAGTTTTAACCTTTTATTCTGAAGAATGTTCTCTGTTAGGCATTACATGGCATGTCTGGTATTGCTTTGCATTTCAAAGGGAAAATAGAAGTGTCACATTGTTTCCCAAAGTTCGCTAAGTAAGAGCTGCAAAAGCAATTAATGAAAGCCATGGGGTTTGTACTTGGGGGTAGGGAATATCTAATTTATCCATAGATCTACTTACACAGGATGTAGTTCTGTAGCTGTTCATTGAAATTTGGGTCTCAGGACCAGCATAACTTTCTGTTTACAGACTTAAGTCTTGATAATTTCCTGAACTCAGGAAAGGATATTGCTTAATAGACAGTATGAACCCACAGCATTTATGACTTAATCAGGTTTAAGTTAAATTATTCTGGTTTTGTACATTCATTTCTCTAGAACTCTACTGAAATATTCACTGAACAGTTAATGCTGCCCACTCAAGACACTATTAAACCAGCATTTCTCAGTGTTACAAAGTTTACTAGTTTCATATATTTATTACTTTTGTGTAGATTTGTATCCATTTACAGTCATATTCAATAAAAATATGTTGTAGTAGATTGCCCTGTCCTGGTGCATATTCTAAGTCAAATTGCTCATCCAGAATGAGTATGGAATAAATACTTCAGTGTTCCATATGGAACACTATCTGGAAATGTTTTAAAAATACTTTTCACAAGTGTGTTCCCAGTGTATTTCTAATTCATACGTTTTTGGGGGAGGGTGGCTAAATGACCAGTGGAATGCTCCTCAGTTCAGTGTCTTTCATCAACCTCAACCATACTGAAACCTGAATGTACATGAGATCGAAGAGAAAATCCTCATCCTTTGAGGGCATCAACTAGGAAATGGCACAACTCTCCACAGCCTAAATTTTAGTATTTTGGTTTTAAACAGTTCCGGGTTAGTGAGGAATGACCAATGCTATTAGAAAGTTATAAATATTTATTTGGTGGCATTTTTACTGCTAATGTCAAGAAAAGGATTAGTATGAAACTAATTATAGCCTCTTAGCATGTGTTTCAGCTTGCCCCTTTGGTGTGTTTTTTCTCTCCAAAGTTCTATGCTGATTTATTGGGGATTAAAGAGGATAGTATCACTCAGATATCTTCCTTTCATCCTCTCAAATTTGAAAACCAAGAACCAATTGTTTTTTAAGAAAAGTGAACTAGCAAATTAGAAAATTCAGCCAAAAATCCAACAGTAGCATGAATGTTCTCTTGTTAATGTAACTTTTATGGGGGCAGGCTGTTTAAGTGATGTTTTTCCTGTGAAGTATTTTGGTGTCTATTTAAACAAAAGGGAACCCTGCCTAATTCCTTTGGCTTTTTCTTCTGTGAATGCCATGTCCAAAATACCTATTGTGATTACCAAAACAAAAACACATCAGTTAATTATGGTCCATGATTTTTGGATAAGGGAATTTTAAAGTGGGCATCCTTCTAAAATGTTTCTGAATTTCTTTCTACATGTATCTTTCTGGATCATGCAGGTTATAGGCTTAATACAAAAATTTCCGTAAATCAGAAGATTGCATTTGTTGACTTGTGTTTTCAGAGGTCATGCTGGAAAGTCATATAGCACCTTCTTGTAATTTTTGTTGTCATAGAAAAAGTAGTAGCATTTGAATTTTTTTATGTATACTGAAAAGAAAAAAAAAATTGGTTGTGTTGCAACAGTTTATTTTGTAAAGACAGTGTTTGTGCTCAATTTCAATGTCAGGATAGTAAGATATTTCTATTAGAGTGTAGCTTTAACTGTTATGTGAGTTGTTAAGCTAGAAATCGTGTCAAATATTTTTATTTGTATCCCTCTAGTGTGAAAAGACTTGGAACTTAATGGAACAGCTGGAAGATCTTAAAATAATTTCTCACATTAAACATCTGCAGGAAGATACTTCTACAATGAAAACATGGTCTAGCAGCATAGTTAAGAAACAAGAAGAACTGCAGAAGAATTTAACATCCCTTTTTTATGCAGTTTCAAGTGTTGAACAGAATGCAGCTTCTGCAGCAAAAAACATAACTTTGACAATTGTGACCGTAAAAACTGACATAAGGCGCATTTCGGGCCTAGTCTCAGATATGACTGCACTGACAGATTCTTTGCAAACGCTAGAAGATAAAGTAGAAAAAGGTGAGAAGAAGACAGTAAAAAATATAGGTGACCTGCTTACCAGTAGCATCGACCGAAGTACAAAACTACAAAGCTTGGCATCCAGTAACGCAAGAAAAATTGAGCAAATTAAGACAGCATTGTCCGAGTTAAGGAGTGATTTTATCAAGCATTCGGATAGACTTTTGGATCTTGAAGGTGACAGAGCAAAAGTTTTGAAGACAGTTACATTTGCAAATGATTTAAAACCCAAGATGTACAAACTTAAAAAGGATTTTGCCATCTTGGAGCCATTAATAAGTGACCTAACACTGAGAATAGGAAGATTAGTGGAGGATGTTTTACGACGGGAGAAGGAAATTGCTTTACTGAATGAGAGACTGACCAATCTAACAAGAGTTCAGACTCAGATCAAAGATATAAAAGATGAAATAACCAAGATTTCAGACATGAACTGATTACTGTGAAATGACTTTGCCTAAAGAGTAGTAGTACTTGAGAAGTATTAACTCCATGTGTAGTTTTAAGACGACAGATGGTATTTAAAGGCTTCATTTAGAAGCACACCAAAACTTGACTAGAGATTTGTCCTCTTTGAAAAGGACAGAAAAAAGTCATACTGAGGTCAAGGGACACGCTATAATGTGAGCAAAAAATATGTCTCTCTGCATGTATTTGTCCTTCTGAAGTACGACAGGTGCTATATTTAATAAATTGCTTGTTTTGTACAATGAAACAGTGTTAAAGCATAAAATGTTGTTCTTACCTTTGGAGTTTGCTTTCATTAAGAAAGCAGGACCCAAGACTGCCAGATCTTCAGCTTTACTTTCCTGCTTCAAAGGAAGAAATAAAATTGTGGTTTCTAAGATAGAGTTAAACAAGAGTTAGTCAAACTGCTGTAGCAATTTAATATCTGTCTCAATACATTCACTCTACGATTTTTGTAAACTATAGCACTTTTTAAAAAATCAATATTTAAATAGGTAAATGCAGTGAAGCAAGCAATGCCTAGGAATATTGCTGATGCCTTGCAAAAAGTTTGTCACGCATTTATATGGAATATTTTATATAAGGTTTTCTGTGAGGCTTTATTAAGTTTTTCTGTAAATTGTAATTACTGTGCAGCACTGTTAGGTGTTTAAAACACAGAACTCTGTCTGGGAACAATGCTTTGAAAGACATACTAACCCTACTGATGGCTTTCTCCCAGTGTCCCTGTATCTGTTCAGGAATCCAGTTATTCTTTGTTCCTTAACCTATAAAATACTGTAGTGAGCAGCAGAATTAGCGAAGAGAAGCTACTGAGGTCCCAAAAGGTTAGACTGATGTGAGCCACTGGCAGTATTTCTGTGGTCAAGAACAAGACTAAGAGAGATGAGACATCTGAAAATGCAGAAGGCAGTAGACTGGTAACAAAATAATGGGAATGGCTTTAGCAGACAAAAGGGGGGAAAGTGTATTAAATAGGAATAAAAATTACTATAAAAACCAATTAGGAGAGACACAGCAATTCAGAAAATCCCTGTAAATGAAATGATACCAAGAAGCATACAATAAGGCCTTTATAACTTCTCAGTGTTGAGTTGGTCACACCTGAACATCTTGCAGGTACTAGACTCTTGATTGTAAGGAAGATGTAATAAAACCATTCCTCTTCTTCACTATTCTCTTCCTCATTCAGCATTCTGTACTTTTCAGCCTGCTTCATGTTGCTGGTCTTCCATACCTTGCTTGCTTCATTGTCTTCACCCTCACATGCTTTGTTTCATCAAGTTTTCCTCTTTTTGGTACAGGTTCATTCCTACCTCCCAGTTTTCATTTACGCCTTTCCAGCCCACCTGACAGACCACAAGGATAAACCTGTCAAAAGACAAGGTTTTCTAGAAATCATCCACAGATACTATTTACATACCAGTGTCCCTTTGCTCTTTCGCAAAATTCTTAAGTGTTATTCTTCGTTTCTTCTCTGTGTAAGTGCTGCTCAGCAGTAACTTGCTAAGCTCAGCTATCCAAGGTACTCATATTTGCTATAAAAAAGCAGGATGTTTATTGTTTTCACTGTGAACTACATCATTTCTATGTAGAAATGTAAATGAATTACAACTATTTTTATTATTACAGCCCATTTAAAAATGATATGCAACAAGCATTTCAGCAATTATCAGCACATTCAATCTGTAGTACAACCTGATACACAGGGTGTGAATGGAGTTGTTATTCCAAGTTTATATAGACAGCACGCTTTAAACCAGAAAGCTGATTTCAGCTCCAGTAATAGCAAGAAAGGATGTTTTCTCTTCCATAAAACAATATACACAAGCAGCATATACATAATCCATGTTTTACAAAGCACTTTTGGGTTCAATGACTGCTCTGCAGTTATCTCAATTACACTTGGTTCAAAAGGGAGTGCTCCTATAAAGTGCAGTTATCAATGACAAAGTTGACTTTCTAAATGTATTTTAATACTAGTTTCCCCACTAAATCTTATTTAAAGTATCAGTGGGTGACCCTTTAAGCAATAGCATTTCTTATGTTAAACCCCTTAATCTCCAGCATCCAAACGAGCCTATGGCTGAATGTCAACGAAGCCAGCAGCTGCAAGGCAATTCTCTCCCTCTTTCGGGTTTTCCACTGAACTACAACACTGAAGCGGCACTAAAGCGTTTCCCCTTTCTCAGTTACAGAAGGGGAACAGCAGCTGCCTCTTGTAGTCTCATCTCAGATTCACCTTGATAAAATGTAACTGAGCATCTTTAAAAATATAGTTTCAGGCCTGCCCTTGAGCAATGAGAAAATGGATTTAGGATTTTTGTATTACTGCACGTATTTCAAATAGCTGCATAAGGGTGACCCAATTGTAGAGGAAAAATTGCATTATTTTGCTCCACACATAGAACAACAAGAAAAATCTTGAGAAATTTAGCTTATCATTGAATTACTTGACAATCAAACTACCTCACTGCATGAGCCAAATTTCTCTCACTCTCTGCCAGCCTTAAAAGTTGACAGAAGCACTTCACTGTCCCAGAATTAGAAGGAACTTGAGATGTTTTCTAGCAGTCTGCTGAGTTAAAACATGCTTCTGAAGAACTATGATATTCAGTACACAAAAGTGTTTCCTAACAAGTTGAACCACATACAAAAGTTAACTTCAAAAGCTGATTTAACATCAATGGTCTTGATACAAGATCAAGTCACGGTTAACGCTCTTTTCCAAGGAAATCCTCAGGAGCATTTAATGATTTGTTAAATAATTTCAAAGCTTCCCACTCATGATGGGGCAACAAGATATACATACTTATACCATGAAATATATTTAATCCAACACCAAAACACTTGTACATGTTTTATTTAGACTTACGGAATTTGACTTTGCTGTATAAAGCAGTTAGATACCAACCACTCTAAGAATTTATTTACTGTCGTGGTGACAGGGAAATAGAGCAGTTTTAGATTTTACTCCACATTTTGAAAGGTAGCAATTCAAAACACAGCTCAACTGGCTTGTTTAGCGTTAACCAGCTGAAATCCTAGAAGTTGGAGGGTCTTCCCAGGGAGTGAGAAGCTCAGCAGTATGTAAAATGGTGGCAGGAACATCAGACTCCAGTAAGATACAGCGGTCAAGGTTATTTGTCACCTGCTCTAATTCCTTTGACTCTGATGGACACAAGTACAGAGGAAGGAGCAGCACAACATACGTGAATGCCAAGCTAAGTTCAAGATCAGCTCACATGCTGAAAGGCAGCATATTTAAACAGTTTCGCACAAGACACTTAAGCTCCAGCTCTACTAAGTGAACAAAGTAGTACTGGATACAGTCAACCCTTTACTATTAGGCATTTTCTGGATTTATCTCAATATGATTATGAACTGTGGGTTCTTGAACAGGCAAAATGCAGAAGGCGGCATGCTAATCTTTCTGTAAAAGACTAGAAAAACAAATTCACTGCCTTAACAAAACATTGCATGTCTCCTCCTGCATGCCTAGGAGCCCAGATTTCTTCACATCAACTAAGTTTGAAAAAAATTGGTATGGCTTCTTGCACTGCAGCAGTGCATGGTTCAACCAAAACTCAGCATTAATCTAACTAATCCAGAAAAACAAACAAACACAAGAGTATCAAGTGCAGGGAAAAGCTGGCAAGTTTGTCAAACTCTACAATAAGAGGCAAGCCATTTTTATTTTACTGCAAAGCTGTAGTAAGCTTTTAGTGGTCAGATCTCTTTAAGAATCTCTAGTAACATCAGCTTTTATTTTGTTAAGGTAGCAACTACTGTTTAATTCTACAGTACAACCAAAAGGACCAAGTTCTTTGGTGTGGTTCAAAGCCAACAGAAGCAGAAATTAGTCAAGTAAGCAGAAGTTAGTCATGTCAGGTTGACCACCCCAAAGCAGAAACAGCTCCATTATGTATAAGGTTCCTTCTCTCCCTATGGAGAACACTGATGTTATGACCAGGATGCCCTGCCAGGCTGCGGTCTCATTTCAGCCAGTCCAGAGTTCAGCTATTCTACAGTAACAGCTTATTATAGGCAAATTAAACAGTGGACTCAGTTCATAGAACTGCTGATGGATTCTGCAAGGATAGGTTCTTGGCACTTCTCTAGAAACAATGAAAGCCTACTTTTTGTCAAAATTGTTTCACAATTATCTACTTCCTGAAGTGTAGAATAGGTCATTTTTTGTGAAATTTTTGGATGGGGGGATTATTTGAGGTATTTGCTGCTATGAAATGAAGCTTACATACGCAGTAGTAAAGACACTAAGCACTCTGTTTCTCATTTATTTCAGGCAATGATAGTGGTAAAATTTAAGCCCTCGTGTGGGATGAGGGCACAGCCAATATTGACATCATATAGTTTGTTTTCTACATAGTCAAATATATAAAAGTTTCATGAAACTCATCACTGGGAGAGCCAGCATAGTCAGTCCAAGAGTTGTCTATTCAGTTAGACCAAGCTTCTTCTTCAGAGATTCTGGCATTTCAGGTGGAGGTGGACGAGGAAGTCTGAAATAAACCTTCACAGAATCGTAGATGAACCACTGTAGTGCAGTCAGGGTACCAATCATAATGATACGAGCAAACAGACCTTTCCATACACCTGGAGAGCAAAACATAAACCGTGAGTAGCGTAAGAAGCTAGGGAAAAAAGAAATCCTCCCAAAAACACCACAAACACTTGATCCAAAATACATGAAAGGAAAGAGGTACCTTTGAATCCAAGCCTCACAAGGACCTGTGAAGCAGAACTGCCCTTTTCTTTGTTCAACACTGACACCACGGAGTCAGCAGGATGGGAAACAATCGCACAGAACACACCAGCTGAAAGAATAATTCAACATTAGTTCTGTGGTGCTTTAGCTGTACCATTACTGTGTACACTAGATACAACCAACTGAAATAGCACCTTCTAATAAATTTCACAGAAGTTATGCCAAGCCTCCTGGTATCCCAAAAGGACAGTAGGTCCCTCCTTGTAATGTGACGTGAATATTAGAAAACACCTTGGTTCTGCTCTTGCAGTACCTCTTCTGCTACACAAAAACTCCCTCCAAATCTTTGGATGTTGATAATCCCCCTTCCATACAGATTTCTCTCCCCTTCCTTCAACCTTCCCCAGCCTAGCAAAGATAAAAGTTTTTTCACTCAAATCAGCTGCAGTTTCTAAACTTGGACATTAATATTGGCAATAACAAGAGTGTTGTCCTACTACAGATCCATTTTCCATTTACAGATTGAATATAGTTTTTTCCCCTGTACATTTCAAAGTTACACAAATTCTCCCATTCTAGTTACACCTATTTGACATCCTGAAAAGGAACAGGCTTCTTGAGTTATGGTAGTCCACTAATAAAGTGTAAGACTTAAGGATTCCTTACCAATATAGCCTGCAATAAATGTGACTACCAGCTGTTCTCCTTTTGAACATTCACTTCGTGGCTTGGGAACGACATACTTGTAGAGAGCTTCAACAGTACGTTCAAAGCAGGCAAATTTCATCATTGTGTACGGAATCTGTCTCATCCATAGTGGAGCAACACCTTTGTAGAAACTTAACCAGAGAAGAGACAAACTTGGGTTCTTTTCCTCCAGTATTTAACATACATTTTTAACTTGAAAAAAGTTAGTTAGCCTGTTGCTGCTATCAGGAATACAACTTCTAAATAATGACACTGTAAGGCTCAATACCTACAGAACAGAAATTTATGTTTTATTAGTTCCCAAGTACTGACTTAATTCAGCAACACAAATTAGAATTTACTTGGATCCCTACGCTGCACAGCTGTTTTTGTAGTCACTTTTCAGATTACAGTGCATTGCAGTAATGCAGTACTGATACTACAAGTGCAGTAAGGCTCATGTCTGCATACCAGCCAAGTCCCGATAGCGATAAATGACTTGTATATTTACAGCCACTTCTACCGGAACAGAAAGCTAACATGCAGTTATATTACTCTAACATGCCAATGACTCAAGCATCTTTGACTGTACAACCAAAAAGTTGCCGAATATCTCTGACTGGAACTGCTAGGAACCGAAGTTATCCAGCAGAACTCAGCACAAAGATACTCACAAAGATGGATCTAAGGAGCATGTGGGATTAACAGCCAGTTCAGCACAGATTCCTTAAAGTATGTTGTCTTGAAATACAAAGATCAAAAAGTATTATAAGCTAATGCCACAATAGTTTTAGCAACACTCATTAGGAAAAAGTACTCAACATCAAGAACCTGAATAAAAATTAAAATCAAGAGACACTTACGCCCAGATGCCTTCTTCTCCGAACATTTTAGGTACAGCCTCCCGCAGAGTGTTTGCATATCCAGGCTGTGTCTGAATACGAACCTTAGCAGCTTCCATCGGAGCCAGAGCAATGTCAGCAAAAAACTCCGCACTGGCAGATGCGGCTAAATACAGTGAAGTACGCCACAAATATGCATTTTCCTGAAGTGAATTGAAATACACATTTTAATTAATGAATCATGGTTTTGCAGTTACTGTGTTATTAATACTATTATGTTGCAGATATATAGCCTGATGTAAACCACTTAAGGCTTACCTCTCCCAGCATGTTGCCATATAGGATTTTGAAAACTTCATAGAAACCAAATTTACAAAGTCCCTGCATGGAATATCCAATAAAGGTTGGAGCCCATCCCTTAGCCAAGCCACGAACACCATCTTCCTTGACTGTCACTGAAAATCCATTGAAGATGCTCTTGTATTTTTGTGGATCAACCTAAACAGAACAGGCAGTTAATTGCTTGATATAACTATTTCCTTTCTCACACCCCCCCACATGAAATATAAAATCCTTTTAATTCCTTATACAGCTGGCTTCCTGAGGTTCTCTGGACAGAAGATGTACTCACCACAAGGTTAGCTAACATAACTGTAATGGTTACTTGCCAGTCTCAAACCCTAACTTATTTTAACTGCCGGTGTGTTCCTCAATACTCAGGAACCACCAAACTGTCCGAATTTTGCTTTACATTCGTTCTCCAGAACACCGCCACGACCTTCTGTATCGAAAAGATTTACTGAAATCACTATTTTAACACTGTCAATAATATACTAGTATAACATTTAGATCAGATTCTTAAAAAATTTGACAGCTTTTGTCAGCAATCTCATCCATTCGACAGACCACACCTACATACACTCAAGTGTCACGACAAACCAAGCCTGATGATTCACCCTATTCCTAACTGGAAAAAGTTATTTGTCCACTGTTAGTTTGATCCCTCCACACAGTCAGACTAAGACAGATGGAGCAAAGCAGATCAGAGTACTCAAGAACTTCTACACTTGTACTTTGACTTCACAGTAAAGGCTACATACAAAATATTTCCTGCACATAAAATTTCGAGTGAGATTTCATTTATAACTTATCAGAAATTAGAAAAAGACCAACTT
Source organism: Caloenas nicobarica (assembly GCF_036013445.1). NCBI lineage: Eukaryota > Metazoa > Chordata > Aves > Columbiformes > Columbidae > Caloenas > Caloenas nicobarica. Next base: position 45,075,850 of record NC_088245.1, read on the forward strand.
GAATAATTTTGTTTTGTGTGAAAGGCAATCTTTTAACAGATATTTTTAACAAGGCCATTCTGACCAATTTTAAGTAACATCACACTGTTACTTTTCATATTTGACATCATCCAACATTTCCTCAAAGGGATAAGAAGGAAGATATCAAATTAGCAGTCAACCAAAGCTTTCTGAAAGAGCTATGGGACACACATGCCAACCTGCAGTGAATGACATTTTGTCTTGCAGTCTGACAACAACCTACTTGAGAATTAGTTCAACTAAACACGTCAATTTTAAGACTCAGAATTTCAGAAAATCAGGTACTTAATCAGGCACTGTAAAATGAGACTATGTTCATGACAGAACCATGCTTAATTATCATCTACGTAAAAGGTGACCTCTTCTTAAAAAAACACAAGGGGGCAGGCAACATGTTTCTTCCTGGAGTATCTAGGAAGGATTAGTAACATGCTCTGTACTGGATCTGTAAAGAGAGAAATGCTGACAAGTTTTGCAAGGTCACACCTGGAATCCACATGGAACCCTCCTCGTGCACCTTCCTCTAAGTGCTGGAGAAGAAAGGGGAAGCATCACCACTCTCATCACGTAGGAAGCCCAGGACTGGTAGCCCAAGCCAAACATACCTACACCAAGCAGTGGAAGCCTGGGAACTATGAGGCCTTGCTCCCAGTTGTATATGCACTGCCTTCTGCCCACTAACCCAATTTGCAGTCAGATTAAGAACTGTTTGAGATGCTACATCAAGTTCCTTCTTCTCAGGAAACTTGATGTGGGTAGTCAAGCTACCGATCTTGGATTTTGAAGACCATAACAAAAGAAGAGTGCATCTAAGCTACATTTTCAGAAATAAATCACATGCTCAGCTACAGCTATTCTCTACTATTAGAAATAGGGAATTCCTACACAGCTTGGTCTCAGTGCAAATTTCATAGAAAGCAGCATGTTGCCCTCATTTGATGCACTCTACATTCGTCCAATGTGTTAAGAATTAATAGTTTGAGAGTAGAATTTCAGGTGTTTCCAAGTACATGGAAAAGCCTCTCTTGTGAAGAATGGTAAATAAAGGCCTTCCAGAAGAACATAATTTCAAACAGTATCCAATGCAGTATTCCTAACGTGATTACCAGGTCTGACTAATTAATTGTTCCCTCCTAATTTCAGGAGGTCTATAATTACAAAATCACCATTTTTGTAATCAGTGTCAAACAGGAAAAATCACTAACTACCGTATTTCCAGAAATTTAGAAGAGTGCTTCAATTTGCTTCATTCTTGAGGCACAGATTTGCCTGAAGAAATCCATGAGTATGTTTCTATCCATGACTGTCCACTGGATGATCTTAATGCAGAAGCTGGTATTGCAAATTAAGTGCAATGTGATGACACTCCCTTCAGTTCAATCAAGAACCACTTCAAGGAAACCAGCTGCAAGCACTGATGGCCTTACCAATACCGTACCAAGTTTTACCCATTCTGTTCAAAGCAGCATCATTAGAAAGTATCCAATCCATAAGCCATGCAGTGAAATCCACAATGTTAATAGATCAAATTCTACATGCATGTCACTCCAGGCTAAAAAGCATGTATCTTCACTAAAGATACAATTTCCTTCCTGAAAAGCACAAAAACAGTTCTAGATATCCTACACCAGGGAGCAAAGAGTGACATTGTGGTGGGTGCCTTTTAGCAAATGTAGTCAGCTAAATGTGCCTTAAATGTAGTAAAAGGTATTTAATCCAGATTATCCTAAATGCCTCTGTTTCTCTTTAAAGTGGTATTTTGTTAAGTCTCACAGCAGTAGACTTGATAAAGTAGCATTTGAGTTTACTCACTTCCTGTCATTCAGAAAAGATGGTGTCCCTACTGTAAACTCTTAATATGCTGGTTATACAGAGAAAAAGTTTAAGAAATGTTTAAGCAAATACAAACCTGCATACGGCATTTCACTAAATCCAGAGGTACAACAGCAGTGTGTGTCAGGCCACAACTTAGGACCCCACCAACGCCACAGAGCGCATAAAACTTGAGCGAGCCATATTCACAACTGTATTCTGCAGCAAAAAATAAAGACACACCATGCTTTTACATAAACTCCATGCACTGTTGGACAACGATGTCCAGGGGATAGTTTATGCTTCCAATTCATTAGTGGATTAATTATACCACACTAAACATGCTTTGTCAATGTTACCACATACCAACATGCAGAACAAACCTGCATTCTGCATTTAACCAGGTCTAGAGGAACCAATGCTGTATGTGTTGTTCCACAGCTAATGATCCCACCAAGGCCACAAAGTACAAAGAATCTGCCCGAGCCATATGCACAGCTGTATTCTAGTTAATTGAAAAAAAATAACATATATATGATTGATCATAAGAGTAACAAAGATCAGAAAAGAAACAAAATTGGCTGAGTGCTACCTTTTCAAAAAATACTAAACTGAAATAATCTCTCATGCAATATTATTCAATTATAGTGTTATACTAAAAAATAATTCCCTTTTGAAATGACAAGATTCAATTCTAGGCCTTCCAAATTGAGTCTGTTCCTTTAAAGAAAGTAATGGAAGAAAGAGTTTTAGCTCACAGCACATTTAAAACATAGACATGAATCCCAGAAGCAACTAGTAGAAATTATTACTTAAAAGCTGTAATATCTAACATTTTCTTATATCAAGGAATTACACAAGAACAGTGTTTCTCTAGCAGTCTGGAGACAAACCTTCTTTGGTTAAATATTATGTGATAGTCCAACTTCTGTATTTAGCAGACACCACACATCTCTAAGATCAGTGTTTGATTTTTCTTTGTGCGGATATATTTTCAGGTCTTTTTCAGATTTTTTTAAAATAGATTTTAAAAATTTTCTTTCCACTACAGAATCTCAGCTTTATACAGCTTCTGTTTACTTAAATTGCAGAAGTTTACTAAGTTAATCATCATATTCAATGCTCATAAACAAGGTTCATTAAAGAATATTTCAAATCACATTTAATTGAGGGATATTTCTTTGTACTGTGTATAAAACCACACAGTCTTAAAAGACCAAGTTATTTTCACAAATTCCAATAGACCAAAGCTACTGGAGCTGAAAAACAAGAATTAGTTTCCCCTCTTCCGTTTTATAAGAAGATACAGAGCGTATGATTATGTGTAACCAGAAAACACTCAAGTTTACAATTAACAGTACAAAATAAGCATAAGATAGCAGCACAGTTCTGCTACCATGCTTAGCATTTTAAATATATACACAAAACTAATATACCAAATAAGCATATAGAAAACAGTACACTATGTAGAAAATATTCCCCAGAGTAGAAAGGGATAATCTAGGTTCTTTTGCTATTACATTTAGTGGTGTTACTCCATTATAATAGAATAGACTGTAAAGTGTTACATCAACTTAATAAGAACTATCTCCAGAGAAACACTAATGAAAATTAAAAAACAGCTAAAACCAACTTATTCAGAGCTCGTTTGCCCTTTTGCTTCTGAAATAAATTTATGAACATCAACAAAAATTTATGCTTGCATTCAACAGCATCAACAGAGCACCAGTTCACAGTAGCAGGCTTATCCAGCTCATAACTTTGCAATTATAAGGGAACTTCTGCCCCAAAACATTCCAGATTTTACATTACATTTTACATTCACATTTCTCACCTTATTCTTCAAAATTAATCACCAAAACAATAAAAATGTCATTTTTTTTCTTTATCCTAAAATAGCAAATACCAAATAACAGACACCACATTAAGCCTGAACTTAAAGTGAAGAATAAATTAACAGTCAGAATAACACATAATCTATGAGATTTTTTTTTTTAACTGAGATACCATGCTGGTCTGGGATTTACACATATCTCTAAAATAGCTTGGTTATACCAGCAGATTTGCAGACAGCAGTAATATTCTGTTTACAACTTGCCAAAATGACTGGTTAAGCAAACACAAGGCTTTCTATGCAGGTGTAATCAGAGAACAGACTCTGAGCCCGCATTACAGGGCAGCTCTGTCTAGCTGTATCTTTGGTCTGCAGCATAACAGTACTGCAGTAGTTACCATGCTGTGCAGGTAGCACAAGTGTTTGTTCAAGCTCCCTTTTTCACAACAACTTACTATTAGAAGTCATACTCCTCAAGTGACAGACAGACACTTGTACAAGCCACAGAAAAGTAGAGCTTTACATATCTGCTTTACTGCAATGCTATTCAGACCGATCTGTCAGCTAGGTGTTCAAAAACAGTAATTAAGAAGAGCAAGCCAGTATCAATTAGGCTCAAGCTCTTTACAGGTATCTAAGTTTATAGTGGTATTGCAGCATCAGGAAAAAACACAGTAGATTCCAGATTTTCTATTTCAGAAGTAGAGTCAGATTTCCTAAAAACTGTAACCTGGAAAGAGAACCAGCTGAACATGTAGTACAGAGGGCAAGAAAATTATTCTAACATACCTAGATGCTGATTTAAGTCAAACACCCTGAAGCTACTCAAATATAAATATACAGCACAAAACCACATCTACGCTGTTAAGACAGCTACATCATAACTATTTCATTTCTTTGCGTCTGATCTGACACGTTAACAAGGCCAAATTCCAAAAGCTGATCATAAAACACTTTGTTTCTAAGCTGCATTATGGTTGATGACCTGAGCTGAACTCACAAGGTCTTGTGGTTTGTACTGACTTTGTATGACCTTGCATGTGCTCAGATATCCTCTGCAACACGTTACTCTCCCAGCACAAAAGCCAGAGAGCCAACTGGTATGTGAAATAACAAATGCAGCAGAAAAGACTACAAAGACTAAGAACTCTGGTCACCTTTGACTGCATGCATCTACAAACAGGATGAAGATTAAGCATAGTGCTTTTAAGAACTACGTGCACCTACTGATTATTTTTAGCGTAGCATAGAGTGATTTAGGGCTTTAGTTAGCTAATAACAAAATTACTATGCTGAAAGCTTAAAATCTTAATAAAATCCAACAGAGAGTTCTGCCTTCCTTTTACATATTACATGAATAATCATACAAGAGCACTAACATACTCCAATGATCATAGTAGTTCAGAAAAGGTAAAGGCAGAAAGATCATTCTAAGTCACTATCAGCTTGAAAAAACTATAAGTTAAATTTCTACCTCTGCTATTAGAAATAACATCACGGTATCACCTTTGCAAGTCACAAGAGTGATGAGGAAACATACAGGAAGCACTTGCACTTAAACCTAAAATGCATCACTGTGTTTCAGACAGCAGAACTATCTGGTGTATACCCCATAAGAGCAAAACCAAAACAAAACCCCACAGAACAGCTGCAGGCACTCCTAATGTGTTTGGTTGTTCAGATGTCCAGCTGTAAATAAACAGGGAAAAAAAATGAGATGCAAAGGAAAACATGGATGGGAGAGATGGTCTTTCAAACCCATCCAGATTCACACACTGCTCTTCTCCACGGAAGAAGTACGGGCCGACAGCCTCAGTCCCCGAGGCTGCAGGCCCAGCAGAGCCAGAAAAATCACTGTTATTTCCTAGGCAGATCCCATCGTGGGTCTCTAATTCCCCTACGACAGACCCGTCCCGTGTCCTTCCGCGGTATCTCGGGATCCGCTGCCACCCGGCACACTCCGCGCGGGAGCGGAACAGGCGCCAGCGCCTCCCCCGCCCGTGCCCTTCGTCGTCCTCCAAGCGGGCGCGTAGGCCCAGCGCCGGCTCCTCCCCGGCCCGGCCGGGCCCGGGAAGCGCCGACCCTCCCTTCGCCACCCTCACGGGCACCGGCCCGCGCCAGCGGAGGTTCCGCGGGCACCGGCGCCTGCACCGCCCGCAGGCCGGGCCCCCGCCGCGACCCCTCCCCGCTCCTCTCACCTTCAGCGGCGGAAGCGGCCGCCAAGCTCCGCCGCGCGGTCGGCGCCTCCGCTGGCTCCGTGCGCTTCCTCACCCCATCCTGGGCCAGCTGGAAGTGCGGCGCGTAGAAAGGGTTGAGCCGGGCGAGCGGCGCGATAGACGAGAACATGGCGACCTGAGGCGGGCGAGAAGAGCGGAGCGGCGTGGGACGGTGCAGGCCCGCCACGGGCCCCGCGGGCCGGCCCTGGCCCCGCACCCGCGCGGCGGCCCGCGGCCCCGGGGCGAGCAGCGGCCCCGCCGGGCGGGCGCCCAGCGCCGGCCCCACTCACCTCCTAAGATGGCGGCAGCGCGCGGACCCGCTGCTCGGCCGGCAGCTCGGCAGAGGCTGACCGCGCGGCCGGCGCACTCACTTTGTCCTTCGCCGACGCAAGCGGGCGGAGCCGCAGCCCAAGAAGCCGCAGGGCGATTGGCGGAGGCGCTCCGCGAACCGGCACCACGGCGCACGCGCAGCCGAGGCCGACGCCCTCCTCCGCGCGCCTGCGCACTGCGCGCCCGCGCTGGGGGAAGGGGCTGACACCGCCGGGGCCGCGGCCCGGGAGCTCGGCTACCAGCGCCCCCGGGGCGGGGCCGGTACGAGGCCGCTCACGGCGGCTGCCCTCGCCCTCGCAGAGGTCAAGTCGAGCGCTGCAACTGCGACAGGCCAGAGAACCGCGCTGCCTCCCGGCGGAAGGAGTTTCTTCTTGGCTAGTGGGGTGTGTCGGTGCGCTCTCCCCGCGTTAAACCCTGTGCCTGCACTTCTGGTCCCTCCTCCCTGTGCCTGGGTGCTTGCCAAATAGTCCACGTGCTTCCCACAGCCTCAGGCAGCTGTGACAGCCCAGGGCAATGTTAAACCTGAGCCACTCCCAAATCCCCGTGTGACAGCAGCCCCGATCCATGCTCTGTTGCAGGTGTACAGGGAAGGGCACATAGTTTTGGAGATTAGCTTAAAGGTGGCCTTGGGCTTGCCCTGAACTCCAGTTCTGTTCACTAGCACACAGTAGTACTTTCTAGTCACAGTCTGGTAAAGCTACAAGACACAGCTCTCTTGCCAAAAGGCTCACCCCCCTCACCAGGCTCCCAGCACCCTCAGGAAGCAGGCCCCCGAACTGGCTGCAGCCTCTGCAGCTGCATTTCACCCTTAGAGGTCACACTTGCAGGGCACGGCCCACATTATGACACCTGCAGGCACTTATATAATTGCCAGTTACTGGTTTGTTTAAAGCAGAATTTTATTTAACACAGCACCCATGCTTGGCCTTCAACTATGCCTCTTATAATACAGTGTGATTTCACTCATTTTAGTGGGTTTACATAGTACAAAACTAGCACAGCACAGTTCAGCTCTCCAGTTCCCAAAGAGATAAGAACTCCAAGCCTTCACCATCTTTATTATATCCCTTTCCATCATAGGGGTCAGTAACAGCATAACCTCAGCAGACAGCAAAGCAGGAGGCACATCCTGAGTACCCCAGCTATTACTTTTGGGCACAGAACCATCATGTACCTGCACCACCACAGTGAAGGAACACATCCCTTCAGTCAGCACAGTGGCTCCTGTCAAACTTCCCTTGACGATGACCTGCTACACCAACCGTAGGACTTGGCTCTACTTGCTGTATTTCACAAGGTTGATTCAGGCAGACTGTCCTGCACAGGCAAAAGTGACACATGCCTAATAGCACTGTCATAGAAGTCCAGGTTGGCTAAGTGCCTCCTGAGTAAACTAGACTCCAGCTGCCGAATAGGAAAAGGGTCAGCTGAAACTTGCATTCTTTAAATACTTTTATTTACCAACCAGCTGAGAGCCTGAAGTGCAGTTCACTGCCACTGGTAGCAAGGAAGACAGGTCAGAATTGTTCATTTTGCCAGTACTCGTTCTGCTCTATTCACTTGCAGCTAAAAAAAATGTTGGTAGCAATGTTTTATCTAAAAGGTAAACACTGATACTTAATTAGCTAATAATCTCTAAACATGACTGAGACTTGAACTCTTATCTTGAAATTGCATATAAATGATTAAATTCTTGCAGACTTACAGATTTTTAAGATATAGAAAACCTCTGCTCCTACCAATTATGGAGGACGAGCATGTGACTATTTATTCATATACATCTAGTGGCAATTTGTCTGCATAACTAGTACTGACACTTTGTAGAACAATCAGGTTTTTTTGGTTTTAGCTGACAATTAACTTCAGCTGTACTATTAACAAGTACTATTAAATAAAGTCTAACATATTCCCATGAAAATACAGGGATAATATGTATTCCTGCTGGATGCGGATTATTATACATAGAATATCTCTTCAACTTATCCCAGATGTTAAAGAATAAAATGTCATTCAAACCATGTAGATTAATCTGATTTCTGACACACAGTAAAGGTAGTTAACAGATGAAGACTAAAGGTATTACCTTTCGGTGTCTACCTCTCTCAAATTCGCAGTAAGAAGAGTCCTTGTAAATTAAATCCATCTTTATCAGTTGCTTTTCAAATTTCAGGAGTTTATGAAAATGTCAGTTTGGCAAATCAGAAGTTTTCCTAATTATCTCTCTTCTTCTGTTATTAACACCCACCACACACCCCCTGCTCTCCCCCACACCCCAAGCAGCATACAGTCAAGAAATTGTAGACTAGAGCCTGTTTTAGAATAACTTCTCAGAGTTCTAACATTTTGGTAAAGCCTGTAAGTAAAATCTAAGCTCTTACAAGCTTGTTCTCCAGGTGACTTATTGTTTTCAAAAATATACGAGGCAGTGAAAAAAGCATGCATATGTTTGATAATCAGGTTAGCACAGGTAGCATCTGCTCCTGCTGTAAGCATATGTTTTACGTACTCATTCACTGTATAAACACCAGAACTACTAGACTGTGACTCTACTGAATCAGTAACAGATCAGTTCAAGCTGTACATAGGCTTCACAGCCCAAGGGAGGCCTTAACAATGCAGCATCTCCTTCAACAGGGTCCAAACTAGTCAGTTGAACGACGGTCGCATGACAGCAGTCACATCACAGAATCACACAGAATCACAGAATGTTAGGGATTGGAAGGGACCTCAAAAGATCATCTAGTCCAATCCCCCTGCCAGAGCAGGAAAACTTAGGTGAGGTTACACAGGAAGGCGTCCAGGCGGGTTTTGAATGTCTCCAGAGAAGGAGAATCCACAACCCCCCTGGGCAGCCCGTTCCAGTGCTCTGTCACCCTCACTGAGAAGAAGTTTCTTCTCACATTTAAGTGGAACCTCTTGTGTTCCAGCTTGAACCCATTACCCCTTGTCTTACTGTTGGTTGTCACCGAGAAGAGCCTAGCTCCATCCTCGTGACACCCACCCTTTATATATTTATAAACATTAATGAGGTCACCCCTCAGTCTCCTCTTCTCCAAGCTAAAGAGACCCAGCTCCCTCAGCCTTTCCTCATAAGGGAGATGCTCCACTCCCTTAATCATCTTCGTGGCCCTGCGCTGGACTCTCTCCAGCAGTTCCCTGTCCTTCTTGAACTGAGGGGCCCAGAACTGGACACAATATTCCAGATGAGGTCTCACCAGGGCAGAGTAGAGGGGAAGGAGAACCTCTCTGGACCTACTAACCACCCCCCTTCTAATACACCCCAGGATGCCATTGGCCTTCTTGGCCACAAGGGCACAGTGCTGGCTCATGGTCATCCTGCTGTCCACCAGGACCCCCAGGTCCCTTTCCCCTACACTGCTCTCTAATAGGTCATTCCCCAACCTGTACTGGAACCTGGGGTTGTTCCTGCCCAGATGCAAGACTCTACATTTCCCCTTGTTATATTTCATTAAATTTTTCCCCGCCCAACTCTCCAGCCTGTCCAGATCTCGCTGGATGGCAGCACAGCCCTCTGGCGTGTCAGCCACTCCTCCCAGCTTGGTGTCATCAGCAAACTTGCTGATAGTACACTCAATTCCCTCATCCAAGTCATTGATGAATATATTGAACAGTATTGGTCCCAGAACTGACCCTTGAGGCACTCCACTAGATACAGGCCTCCAACCAGACTCCGCCCCATTGATCACAACTCTCTGGCTTCTCTCCTTCAGCCAGTTTGCAGTCCACCTCACTACCCGATCATCCAGTCCACACTTCCTCAGTTTTGCCGTGAGGATGCTGTGGGAGACGGTGTCAAATGCTTTGCTGAAGTCAAGGTAGACCACATCCACTGCTCTGCCATCGTCAATCCACCTTGTTACGTCTTCATAAAAGGCTATGAGGTTGGTCAAACACGACTTCCCCTTGGTGAAGCCATGTTGACTGTCCCTGATGACCCTCTTATCCTTGATATGTCTTAAGATGGCACCAAGGATAAGGTGTTCCATCACTTTCCCAGGGATGGAGGTGAGGCTGACCGGTCTATAGTTGCCCGGGTCCTCCTTCTTGCCCTTTTTGAAGACCGGAGTGACATTTGCCATCCTCTGAAAGCAGTGAAACCTCTCCTGTTCTTATTCATTACTGCCTTAAGTGTCCTCGTTTGATAATCTTTTCCAATCTAAATTCTCTTCAGACATTACATGGTTTTCCTCCATGAAATTTCACATTTTTTTCCTAAATAACAAATAAAGGCAGCAATACAGATACACTTTTAAATCACAACCAACTAACACTGACAAAGAATTTCAAAGTGATGTGGGACAGAAAAATTGAGGAATTATTATTTTAACTATCAATAGGTACATACCAATAAGTATATATGCCACCTTAGGACTATTTTACAAGTTAAATTAACCTGTAGACCCTATGCTGTATGAACATGTGCATGTATGCATACATCTGTTGTAGCTTGCTGTTGCATTGGTGCAAAGCAGCCTGGTATACTTCCTAAGGAAAAAGAAAAGCAAAAGTCATAGGAAAATTTTAGACAAACATACGTAGATTTACCAAACACACAGTAAAAGCTACACTAACAGACAATGAAGGATAGCTGAAATGCCCAAGTTTGTAAACACAGGATTTAAAAGTACCCCACATCTATTTTGATCAGTCAGATGAACTTTTTTTTTTTAAAGCTTTCAGCCCAATATGTAACTTCAGCCATATCAAAGCAAGCCAAATATCCCACAGACAAGACATGCCACACAATTTACAAGCTTAATTTGCATTTTTTTTTTTTTTCTGAAAAGCCTCCTTTTGGAGCTCCATTATTTAAAGGCATACTTTTTGTAATCAGCTTTTCTGATTTTACACTGCACAAACTAGTTAACACTTATTTTGAAAGATTTTCTTCACCAAACTATCCAAAAAGGTAATTAGCAGGAACTGAGGACTTTAAAACCATGAAGATTTAGTTGTACCACAAGAAACAAACCAAAACACACACAGATCAGGCTTAAGAGGGACCTGAAAGCATTCCGTAAGGCAGTACCGAGTATACTACCACCAAGTAAACTTGGAGAAGAAAAAGTTCCTTCACACTGTTTCCTACTTAAACACAAATTAAAATTTCAAAACATACACAATTTAAATTTAAGTTCCTCCTCAGGAGTCTGTGTCAGACACTGGGTAAGGTCTCGAAGCCTTGCCGTGGATCAGATGCTATAAAATTGTCTCATCACCACAAGTGATACCCTCTACTGATTCGCAGCCTACCAGAGTGCTGAGACTGGGTGCACATTAGATCAGCACACAATTTAAAGGGAAAAGCACAAGCTGTGGGCTAGAAAGCTCTAATTCAGACAGGCAAATCAAAATCTGCCATGTTTTCAGCACAGTATTCCGAACAGTACACCCAATAAGAACAAATCCCACCAAAACACAGTCAGGCCTATTAACTTACACAGGCCTGCGTTCTCCAGAATTCTTGTAGCCCTTGCCCTAAAAGGGACTTAAGCAATATTCGCTATGTCAGAACTCAACTAATTTTTGCAACTGGGATTTGGATAGTAATACTAGTCCATAAAACTGCTCTATTATGTGATTGCTTCTGAAAGTTTAATCTGGCTCTATCTTGAAGCCAAGCTAAACTAATAGAACAAAAGTGATAGTATTAAAAAAAAAAAAACCACAACAACAAAAACAACCGAAACCACAACCCACAACACAAAACCCAGTTCATATTGCTTCAGTACTTTGATACAAAGACTATAGTATACTTCAGTGTAACTTATAGAAACAGTATTTAAAAGGCTTTAAGCACATGCAACTATTCAGCTCATAGCACTATTACTACATATGTTACTCTTAGAATAACACGAATAGCTTTAGGAATGCTGGTAAATCCATATGTGGGACTAGGGGAGGAAGAGAGGGAATAGAGAAAGAAGAGATTACTCACAGGATTCACACCATTAAATGCCTCAAATATAAGAAGCTCATTCATTTCTTGAAGATGCACTGTCTTGCAACTACAACTAAACTACACATAGGTTATTTTGAGGACTTATGTAGAAAAGTCTTTACCTTCCATGAAGTAACACTGAAGTTGAGAGGATTCTCCAAAACAGTGCATAAATGAAAGAATGGCAACATTTAATTGCATTGCAGTTCAGGGTTGGTTTGTTTTTATGATGCTAAATAGTATCCCTGAAGGAGGTCAACTGAAAGTATTTCATGTAACTAGAAGAAAAAGATATATTTTATGTTAAAACATATAGCAAGGTGGTATGAAAAATAATTTAAAGTGAAAAGGAAGTTCCTTAAGCATTGAAAAGCAAATGAAGACTAGCTTCTCCCCCATCCAAATTAAAGGCCTAACACAGCCTGAAGGATTACAGTGCAAAAATATTTTTATAGTGCAAGTATGATGAATATTCCTCCCACCAAGTGTTGACATGAACTTCTCCAGTTTTACTATCAGATTTTTTTTTTAACACGGAAGACTGTAGCTGCACAAAATGACACCACTGCTACATCAGTTGTCTTGCTTTTGCTGCTTTTCAGCAACCCATTTATTTTGATAAGGAAAATCCACACACATTAAAATCATTTTTATTTTTCTGCATTTTGACACCAAAAGTGAATGTCTTATGTTACAATTTTCTATAGGATGGACACAAGTTTAACTATTTGGATTACTCAAAGAAGCAGATTAAAAGAAAAAAACATTAACCTTAACAGAAAAAACCCCTATTGCTTTGCTACAAATTACCATGTTTGTCCCAAAGTTCACAGAAAGTAAAGATTCCCCATAGCTAGTCTACACAATAATTGTACCTAGAGTAAAAAGATATTGACTACTAACTAATATTCTCAGCTTTTTGTAAGTAGCACTTTAAGAATATGTAGTATGATTTATTGCAATTTTGTACTAAGCAATAAGACTGAACATCTGTATACCGCAGATTTAAGCACAACAAAATGTATACATTCACTTTAAAAAACTGTTGCTTATCACTCTTCATTGGTAGTAGTGAAGTCAGCTGCCTGCTCAACTAAGTTACACAATAGAGTGTTTCAGCATGCTTCCACTGAGAAAAATATTCAACTGCATGGAAGTAGTAAATCTCACCTTAGAAGATGAAACTGTAGCAGAAAATGCAGCAATGCCCTCTTCATACAAGAATAAAACTTCATATGGAATTTTCACACTTTGACAATACTTCTCTACATGAATATTCAAAGAATCACATAAAGCTGTGTTGGAAAGACCTTGCTTTTTTTAAAAAAAGAAAAGAGACCACTGCTGAAGTCAGAATTTAGACTACTTCAGATAACTTTGACCCAAAAAAGTATTTTAGTAGCAAATTATATTGATGCAATTTTTATTTTCCACACATATTACTAATAAATAAGTTCCTCTAAGACATCTCTTGCCAATTAGATTTGTATTCAGCTTCTACAACACTGTAAGCACTAAAATGAAGGGATACATTTAAATCATGTTACGCTTAAATGGAGTTACTAATATGATACTAAGACTTTTACAGAAATGCAAACAGGTTTACAGTTACATTTACTAAAAAGTTACAGTAATCTACAGAAAAGGTTGTCCTTGTACTCTCCCTACACCCTAAAAAAGTTGTTACATTGTTACTGAAAAAATGCATACAAAAATGCATTTCCCTGAATCACCCATGTTAAAATCCTCCTCCACAACAAGCTACAGAGACAAAAGTACAACTTTTTTCTGTACAAAGCAAAAGCTTTAAAAACACAGCTTCACATTTTACTACATTTTTTGCCCTTCTCAGTTTCCAAGTTTCTGCAAAAACAAATATACAGTTTCTCAAAAATGAATTTAAAGGATGTCCACATTAAAAAAATAAAGCCTACAAAAAGTTCAAAGATCTAAAAAAAATGTTACTCCTATGGCAAAGTGATCTCCTACTAGTCCAAAGTCCAGAAAGTTACCAATGTCCATTTAATATTATCTTGCGTCATTTATCCAATTTATCAGGTTCCAATCACATTATTTATGATAAGTCCTTGAGCCGATGAGAGGGCAGAAGAGTTCTCAATAGTTAAAAATAGGAGATCAAATTGGGTGTGCCTTTCAGAAAGATACTCATTTGGCACTGCCCGAAGAGCTCACACGCAGGTATTCAGAGAAAGGATTTCCTTGATTAGTTTCCATAGACTGATAAACCAAAAACAAGAAGACTGAAACAACGACAAAGAGAAGAATTTTTATCCAGAGGGGAATGGAGCGTTCCTTTTTTGTTGGTGGTTTCTCTGACTTGCTGTCAGTTGAGATGCCATATTTTGGAACATACTTAGAGAAACTTTCCTCCATTCTGAAGTCACTGTGCTCTATAGGCCGGCTAGCAGCTCCTTTGATTGGTCTACGGCAGCTAGCACTGTTAATTAAAAAAAAAATTGCATATTTAAAAGAGCAATCTAAGGGTATACAGGAAGATTTTAGTAAAAATTATTTCTAGTGAGTGCAGTACCTGAAACATTGCTCTCAAACTGTAGCATGGCGATGATTACTATTTTTAATCATCCGGTGTTCAAGCAAACACCCCTTAAAGAAAACTCAAATACTGCTTTACTTCACTCTATCCACATAATCAATGGATTGTAACTGGCAATAGAACTCTAGGAAGTGTCCCTCCCTGTTTGCATCTTTAATGATCACTTATACAACCTCACCAGGTTTTCTAATCCTAAGACTGTTCCTGGCCAGCGAAATATCTACTGATGGCTAAGCCAATACCCAGAGGTAGAAGATGAAGCAGTAAGGGTTAAGAAACACACACACAATGCCAAGTCCTTATATACAAGGAGTACATGTGCATGATTTTTATTTTTAAAAGTGGCATAGACTGATAGACCCCAAAACGAGAGCACAGAGCTGAGCGGTGAGCAGATACACCACCGTAGTACTAAGTGGTACTGCATATTTTCCTCATGGTAAGACTTTGTGCAATTGCAGTTTAAATTGAAGCTATAATTAACATGTGGAAGCATGGAGTTGATTTCACACCTAAATACAGGGAAGCTTGCTCATACTCTCTGAACAGGACAAAGTTCTGTGAATTGCTTAGTTATCCAGAGAGTTGTTGCAAATTCGTATTTAAACAAAAATTGAAAAGATAAATACAATAGCCCTTCCTAGATCCCATCCTCGTTCACCCCAAGAGTAACCTTTGACTACATCAGGACTGCTATTTAAAGGAAATAGAGTATTTGAAAATTTTTGCTTTTGAAAAAAACCCCACACCCTTAAATCTACACTGGCAGATCTTTCCTTGATTTAACAGCAGACCTAAAGCAGCTCTATCTAGCCAAAAACTTAAATATTGTGAGCCATTACCACAGATAAGCCCTTAACATTTAACTTCCAGCATCCAGAAGTTCCACTTATTAATTCCTACTACAGTACTATCCTGTCCTCCTACTCTCAACTTAAATAAAGAGACTGTTTTGGCTAACAGAACTATATGCATAGACCAAAGAGCTAGGTGGTCATCTCAACTGTCATTGAGCCAGAGTGCAAAAACTGTTCCTCAGAAATCTTGCAATATAATCACAAGATACTTCTCATCTTAAACAGGTTTACAAGAACTAAGAAACAAGCCCCCATAAACCTTAGTAATACCTAATTCCTGTAGGTGTTGATACTTCATGAGGGAACATTTCCTTAAGAATATCCCTTTCTCCTCTTCGTTCTTCTGTAGGATTTCTCTCCAGCACCTAGAAGACCAAGAACAGTTACAGACCTAACAGACTGCAAAACAAAAAGTTTCTGCATCGCCATCTCAGTGACCACAACCATGTGCAATTTGTAAGAATGAATCAGTCACCCAGTGACATTCAAGAAGTTTACTTCTTGGGTTTTACAAGTTAAATTAACCTTTGTTAGTGGCAGCTGTCTGGTCAGTTTTGCTGTCTTAAAGCATTTGGTGCTCTCCTCACTTTCCTTTAAGATAAAGAATACACTGTATAAATATAATACACCTGCCAGCCAGTGATGTAGATAATCAAAAAAACTTAACCATCACCTCTATCATGGCTGTGTTGAGCAGATCACAGGATTGGTTGTAGCCAACATGATTAGAAAAGCATTGACATGGGTAAACTGTCTCTTCTTGCTGTAATAAACAATGCCGCAGTACAGTAAAATACTAAATGAAAAACACTCATGTGGTCTGAAATAGAATATCAAGTTTTCCCACAACCTTCTATTTGACAACTAAGCCTACGTTGCAGTCACATTATAAACAAACAAAGCAGCCCATTTCATAAATCTCAGACTTACTGGTAGAGCAGGCTTCACAAGTGTTAATACAAGTTTTATCTACAGTAACTACATGAAGCAATGAACTCCATTTAAATTCAGCCAAGCATTATCTTGTAGTGTAAATTTCCACAATATTACCGTACTGCATTACATATACTTGTAAGCACTTTAGACAGTTCTCCAAGAGGTATATAATTTTGACAGCTTGAATATGTTAACAGTAAAATAATTACTTTCTTTCTTGATAACTGACAGGAATCTACAGATGCTTTTTAAATTCAGGCTTTTGGTCTAAAGTAATCCAACTCTTTGATACTCAAAATTGAGGCACACAGTGGTTTTTCAGGATAGGCTGATTTATAAGATCAAAGCTAGGTAACCCAATTTTGTTCTGTCTTCAAGTTATTCAAAGAACTTAAAATAATCTACATTTTGTCTGGAAAAATAGCAGCACAAGGAAAAACAACAAACCAAAACATATTTGGCTCGGAAAAAAGAAAAGTAGGATCTCCACATGCATACACACACACCCTGCCCCCAAATCTGAAAGGGGAAGATAAAAATACGTTCATATTCTCTCTTATGCTAGTGTACTTTGACTAGTGCCACCTGGGCAGTGATGCCCTGCATCTCTTCTGTACTTATGAGTAAGCACATACACACAAGCATCTTGTTCACAGAGAATAAGCAATAGCAATCTAAGTTTTAATTTATTTACTTCTGCTGTCATCAGTGGTTTCTTTGGTGTTCTTCCAGGCATGTCTGAGAGTTCACTGATTGACAGTGTAGGAGCTGCATGCTTGAAATTTCCAGGCACCCTATTGACAACCTGCCAAGATTCAGAATTGTTCAAACTCAGAATCAAACAAAAGACAAAAAAAAAAAAGGGAGAAGAGGGCAGAACCAAACAACAAAACCTTTATGTGCATTGCATATATATATGAGTTAACTCAAGAAGGTTATGTAACAGATACTTCTAACTAAGCACAGGAAACACATTGCTTATCATTCCAAGTAGTTTCTTTTCAGCCATTTCAAAACAAATTCTGTTTAGTTCACAAGAAAAGCCAAACTTAAAAACAGATATTCTGCATGTACTTAAATAAAGATCTGGGCTTTTAAAGTGGTTCTTCTCAACCCTCCCCCCAAAAAGATATTAGAGTGGACCTAGGTGTCTACCTAGTCCCATCTCAAAGTAAACAGCATTAAGTACTAATAGAGATACTGAATATGAGGTTTCAAAGACTACTGAATAGAAGACTGTGTTAAAAAAAGTAAGACTATCTGTTCAAAACAGAATGATTCTGTCAGTAAAGATATATTACAGAAGAATACCACTTGCATGATTTATTAAACATATTTACTAGGGTCTCGTTGCTTGCAGTCAATATAGTTTCAGCTATGGGAGTACTCTCTGTTATTACAGCATCATCTACGGGCAACTGTGCTGTAGCTTCCACCTGTTTGTTTAAAACAAACAAGAGAAAACAATTGAATAAAACAGTCACTGGGACCCTTAACAGTGAGAAAAAAAAGCTTGTCTATTATAATAAGCCTCTCATCACCCTTTTCCTTGGTGTTCTTCTTGACACTCTTGTCGACTCCCTAGAAAATGCCTGCAGAGGTCCACTTTTTGAAGATCCACTTCTCCAGACAGTCTCAGTAACTTCATCTTGAGAATAGGTCTATTCAAGCATCAAACACATGATCAAACACATGAAAGCCAGCTCTCAACATTGGATACCCACAACCAAAAGCCAGAATATCATGCATACTCCAGAAGCAGTGTGTCTACAATCCAAAAAAGAATTTGAACCCCAGTACATTCAATAATGAACAGCTAGCTAGATTAGTAGTGTTGACCACAATACTTACGTTAGAGCAAATTATTTTTCAAATACACAACTGACTAGATAACACCAAACTGTAAAAACTGATTATCTGCTTGCTGCAATAGCATTAAATAACTAATGCTACAAGTAGTTACATCAAGTTATGGACAGCAGATAGACTAACATTCAAGCACATTACTTTACTTGCCTACACAAAAAAATTAATCTGCGAGCGTAAGCCAAATGCATCACCTTGTTCTCTACCCAGACAGTGGTCTATTCTCTCAAGCAGAGATGGGAATGGTTTAGGTACAGCCACCTACATTTCAACAGGAACTACTCTCCAGCCACAAAGGGCGGGGGAAATGTTTTATAATCTTAAAAGTTTCTAAGTACGGAGATGAAACTCACACAATTTTCATGTAACAGTGGGTTTAAACAATGAAGCCTAACATAGAACTTCACACACCTAAGTAACAACATGAACTGCCAAAGAAAAAAAATCCTCCTCAAACTAATTCCAAGCATAGACGTGGAAGAAAAACGAGATGAGGTCCTGCTTGTTCTAGATTATATGCAAGACCTTCCTTTTTATTTAGTTAAATTTAAAAATAAACCCCCAAATTATTACTTTGTTAATACCAAAATCTTTGCACATTAACACCTCAAGCATTGTTGTATTATCAAGTTTTTGGTAACTGGTGCTGATGGAAGTCATACAGACCGGTGCAACTGTCAATTAGAGGTTTAACAGCAGAAATAACTTAACTGCAACAGCATTAGCCCCCAAACAATGGGTTGAGAGCAGGCTGGAAAGTATTTATCAAGGTGGGGGCGGGGGGAAGTATAACAGTGCCCTTATTCACTTCCCACTTGTATCTATGAAGTTATTCCAGTGAAACCAGACGCCAAGCAGCTATATGATTCTTAGCCTAGGTTCTGTATTACAGCTGCTACATACCCAGCAGAGGGAGCACAAGAGTTTTGCTTCACTCCAAAGCCACTGAAATACTTAAAAAAACAAATTATGTTTCATATAGAATGGTAGCTTTCGGTCTAATTCTCCAATATTATTTTCAATTTAAATAGACTTCTGACGAAAGATCTCCCAATCCCTCTTACATTTATCAAACACTGGCTTCTTGTCCCTATTAAAAGCTTAACTTGTAATCTTCAATCATGGCTCCCCACCTCACCCCCATACACTTTTTATTTGAGAGATGTTCTTCTTTAAAAGCTTAGAGAAAAACACTAATTTCAAAGTGGTTACACTCAAACAAGCAGTAAGGCAATTCCCGACTAATGGAAAGCTCTCCTCTGTTTGATCAGGAACTAATTTTCTTCTAATGAAAAGTTAGAAGCACTTCAGTAAATAACCACCTCTCTCCTTAGTTCTTCAGAAGCTTGCCAGCCATGTATTTTAAGTACCAGGTTAAGTTTTTTCTTGCATTAAAAGTCTAGGAAAACAAAAACAAATCTCCTGCATAAGACCCACCCAGACTTCAGCAGAGCATATTCAGACACACAAAAATTGTTGTCTACAGTTATAGTTATCCTCACTGTCAGTTGACCTCGCCTTGTCTGCCTATCCCACAAATACTTGAACTAAATAAACCCTACTAGAATGTAATACATTTAGGTATACCACCACCCTGTACATAGCCAGAGAAAGTTACAGTTGTGTGATACTCAGCTACTATGCAGCATGTGCTTTTAACTGTCATAATACTCACAAGCAGGGAAGCTATAGATTATGAGTTCACCTCAGCTATGACAAGTTGTTTAGCCCACCACTTTCTGCCCAGTGCCATTTACTACAAGGCCTCAGGCTCAGTTTTGAACTCTATATTCACCTAGATGATTGGAAGTAGGCATTCAAATTAGGGTTTTCTTCCAAATTTTCTAGTTCACTATGAGGAAGCAATTAAGCACAAACCGCTGAGCTCAAATTCATCTAGTCCTCTTCTGTGAACTGACTGATAAGACCCATAAGCCTGCTCAACCTCCCCACCCAATATCTTTTACACCAACCTGCTCTAAGACTAATTGCACTCTTTTCTTGAGAATGGCAACCTTCACCTGTGCCAAATGACAGACAATCCTTTCAGCTGTGTACATCTGGACTAAGACTAGTGTTGCACAGGACCTAGAAGGGACTAACAAGTCTGCTCACACCACACTACTAACCAGTTCAGCCCCACCACTCTTCAGAGTCTCGTAATATTTAAGCCAATGCCACACAGTACATGACAGTTGCATATAATTCTGTAGAATGTGTGTGGTTACTTGACACATCAGCTGCAGACTTAAGATTCAATTTCACAGGAAAAGGGAAAGGAAAAAATATAACATCTTTCCCATTTTCTACTTTTATTCTCAGCAAAATATGACTACACGCATTTGCTAGCCAAAAAAACAGAATTGTTCTTGGCTTCAAGCAGCTGTAAATTTCTGTTAGTGTGTGGGTTTTTGTTTGCTTTCTTACACACACCAGTCAGGAGTTGAAAGGTAAAAGGTTTAACAAGCTAGAGAGTTAGAGTTCTGAAGAATTTGTCATCATTTTGAAATTAATCCTAAAATCATCTAATCAAGTGATATTCCTTTGATTAACTACTGGTGATTAAAACGCGCGAGTCAAAATATTGCATCTATACTGCACATATAAAAGAACGCAAGACAAAACACAGTAATCACCTAACGATATTACAGTGAAATTGGATGACAAAAAAAATTGAGTAAGCACTCATCACTTGAAAATGCCACAAAAAACATATCACTATATCTCTTCCCTTTTATTCTGTAGGTGGGTTCCTGAAGACTAGGAAGCTTTGTTTGTTGATAGCTGAATTAAATACCTCTATTACACTAAGGCTGGCAGGGATTTCTGGCTAAACAGCAATTTAGAAAAAAGTAATCCTTCAAATACAAGAACCTCAAGATTCAGATTACCATTATAAAGATGATCACAAACAGAAATTGCCTGAATAAATTAATATTTTGTATGTTAAACTGTGTCTGTTCTAAATCTGTAGAAGTGAAATCTGTTGAGTTTGTACCCTAAGAATTCAATGAAAAAATAAGCAGAACTAGTTATGTATCTCCATAACTGTGTTGTATTAGCCAACCTCACACAGCAGTGTTACCTGCTTTAGAAGGCATCCGTTGCAAAGCACATTTATACTTCGTATTTAGATGGTGTGTATGTATGTATCTGGCATTTAACATAATATAAAGTAGTGAGAAAAGTGACTGATCTGCTAAGATACATCAAGATAATAACAGGCTAGATTTTGAGTCACTGAACATTTTCTGTACAAGCCCTTTACTGTAGCACGACTAATACTTATTGGTCAGATGAATAACACTGTAAAGATCCTAAGTAACCTAAGCTGGGGAACAGGGTATTTAGTGACACTGTCACATCATGAGGACAGATCAGCCACCAACTACTGAATCCAGTATTCAGCCAGCAGTCAGAAAACCCAAGTTGCTTCTGTAAAATCCCCCTCACCAAGACAACAGAACTAACATCATTTATAAGTAGACAAGTGGTACATACAGCTAGATTTAAACTTCTTATTATTTTTCCTCTTAGGAGAAACTTTCCAGCAAATTAACTTTCACTCTATTGCTGCAGCAAGCATAGTTGAAGAAAATATATTATATAGATTGCTAATGCACGTATGTATACATGCACATTTATATAGATTTATAAACAGGCATATAAAGAAGTACATTACTTCATGTATTATATTTAAATCAGTCATTGAACATATGTATTTTAAATGCACACATATATCTATAGATATCAAACTAGATAGATGGAAATATGATGTATGTATTTGTATTTAAAAACATTTCTAAAAAGAAACCGAACAAAATCAAAACACCATAGTTTTACTTTTTTTTTCCTTGAGAAACTGCTTTTTCTATTGAATCAAGTTGTTTACAAACATCTAACAGGATGACATCAGTCCATCTGACTTAAAAACTTTTCATGTTTCCAAAACTAAATATGTTAAGGTTGCCTATTATTTCTCTCTAAGAGGTGCTACAGCAGCTGGCAAGTCAGACAAACAGCTTTTAACAGACCATAATTTTCAATGTTAGAGAGGCTAAAAACAGCAGCTATAGTTAATTCGCAAGATTTTCATGCTCTGTTAGAACAGGCTTTCTGAAAGAACTTCTAAAAAACAGAATAGCCCACTTAGTCAAATGCGATAATGTTAATAGTAAGGTGTTTAGTAAGCACATCACCTGCAGTTAGTAGCCATTCCAGCTGCTACTAAATTAAACATACCTGGTTTTGTTCAACAGCTCTTCTTTGTTTGAGTGTGACTGGTGTCTTCGTCCTGGCTTTCAACGGTTCTCTCTTCTCAAGCCTCAGCTCAGTCTTCAGATCTGCAACCGGTTTTAATATAACTAGTTTCTGTAATACTACTGGATGCTGTACTAGTTTAAAACCAATTGTATTTTAATTTTTAAAAAATTAAGTGGCAACATATCTCTGAGTTACCATTTCCTTAAAAAGTGCAGAGACACAGGAAAGTTTCTGCATCGAAAGCAGAACAAAGTCTTGAAGAATAACTAAAGATTATTTTAGAACACTGACCCTACCTTTATCATAAACTTAGACTAATCCAGCAGTTCCATTCAGAAACTGGTGTCAAGTTGCAATAACTGTAACCAATATACCATTATACTATTGATTGCAGTAAGGGTATTAAACCTTTTCAACATTATTTAGTTTCATTTCCTTTAAATTAAGTCCTGTTATATGAAACTCCTTTTTGATGCAGAAGAAGGGTGAGTGGTTGGCAGTCATCTTATTAGTAACAGTATGTACCATTTCCAACACTTTTATAAAATTGTAATAGCATTACAACATATTTAGAGGTTACTTATAGATTTTTTTTTTTGGCAGGAGGAATGTTTGCTTTTATCCCCTTAGTGTTTGAAGGGTTCAAAACAAGCCCAAATATGCGAGGATGATTGATAAAGTTCCTAGTTGTATTTAAACTCTTTCTGTCCTGTATCTCCATGAATGTTCCTATTAAAAAACAAACCAACCACACAAAACTAAAAATACACACCTCCCCAAAACCAAACCACACAAAACAAGCATCTTCTAACATTTAATTCCAGACACTCTTTAAAGCCTATGCAGTTTTAACTTTTTGTAAGATGTATAATGGCATTTTAGGTTCCACTTCCCCCATTCCTATACTTTAATACAAAATGGATATTAAAACTGCAAAAACCATGCCTGAGAACTACCAATCAACCCACTCCAAACTAAGTCCATGAGGAACACAACATAAAAGGAATTGAGTCATACATGAAAGACATTAAACAACATTAAAAAGTACAGAAGTTTAATAAACATTCATACATTATCTCATAGTAAAGGTAACTACTGTAAGCATCGTAAGACAAAACTGCACTTGCACATAAAGATGAGGTGCAAAGAACACTGGAACACTTAACACACAGTCCTCCTACCTATCAGACTTATAGGGTCCAATCTGGGGAAAATGGACAAAAGGGAACAGTTTAGTAGCAAAAATTTCCTTTCCCAGAACAGGTACCTGGATCACTGAGCTAGTACTGCATGATGAAGTCCATGACTCACATGTCTACAGCAGTATCTTTAAGCCTCATGTAACAGAGAGATCATGCCCCTCTTTAGATATTTCTTCTGCTGCAAATATTACCAATGTATAATTTGAGTAGTTCACAGGCAGGTTTCACTTAAGTCTTACCTTCTTCATTGTCACTGTACTGGTCAGAATCATTATTTCCATTCTGTCTGTTGTTCTCGGCAGATGAAGAAATTGCTGGGAGAGGCACAGGTGCATTCAGTTCTGGACCTTGCTCCATCAGTTTCAACAGTTTTTTCTCATAAAGTTTCCTAGTAGTAGCTGTAACAAGGAAGAATACATGATATAGAGTCTTCATCTTTCCTGACATGATTGCTAGAACTTGGCTGTTATATATTCCTTGGGAAACCCTGATCAAAAATAATAAAAAACACCCACATATGTTCAGTCTGTATAGCCTGAAGCATATACCTCTAGGTGTGTAACTCTACCTCTAAGGCTTTTAACTTTTTGGTTTAAGAAAATTCTCGACACAAACTTAGACCTATTAGCACACTGAAAATTAAAAGCATTTATCTATGGAAAGGGAACTTACCTGCTTCTTAGACATTTTGTTTCATATAGAATCACAGAATCATTTTAGTTGGAAGAGACCCTCAAGATCATCAAGTCCAACCATCAACCAAACTCCAGTACTAAACCATGTGACCAGTGCCTGAGCTGTTAGCCACAGAAAAGTCTAACCTTCGAAGATTTCAGATAAGAGGACACCTTCCCTTAAAAAGAAGTGGCAGACTCTCACAAGAAACAGAATTCTTACCCTGTAAGAACTACAGCTTTTACTTAGACCAAATTGAAACATCTTTCAGGTGGACTGCATAGATACTTGAATTTTTCAGAAGACTTGAGTGCCAGACAAGAGGAATAGGTTGAATGGGAAGACATATAGGGACAGCTAACAAAAAATATTATGCTTAAGACCCTGAATATACTCAGGAGTCCAGGCTCCATCACCTGTACTTCTATCCACACAGGATTTCAAGAACATGCCACAGAAGGCTCAGTATGCTACATGCAACCATATTTTTTTTTTAAAGTACCTTGCCATCAGGTTAGTGCACAATCTGAAAGTCAAGGAGCTTTGATCCCACATCACAGCTGAGTACCCAAGGAAGGAGATTAAGCTGGGGTCAGGCCTTCTGACTTAGGTAGCTTGCAGAATAGAACACTACATTCAAGGGGCCATAAAAAAGTTAACAAAGGAAAACGTTACTGCACAATGCTGTGAGTAGGAAATGCTCTAGGGAAGGGGAAGTACCATGTTCTCATTCTGCTCTCAATGCTCTTAGCTTATTATGTAAGATGTATTTTCTATTTAGGCAGGCCCCAAACCCCCAACCCCTCTATCAGAAGACCTAATTACCCCAGTGCTGAACTTTAACTAATAGTTACATAGCTTCAGAACAGAAGTTGGAACAATGCCAGCTAGCCCAGAACACAAGAGGAACAAACTGTGGACTTGCCTAAGCTGCAAGGCTTCAAGTCTTCTCAATGTAAATAGTTCGTTGAAAATATCTTATGTGGGAAGTCGGATTGCAACAACATTGGTACTAAACTTAAAAAAAGCAACTGTATCAAAGAAGCTTAGAGTACTCAAACTGAAGTTTAGTGAGAAATATGTTGAACTGATAAGTATTTGCAAGGTCAGTTGACCTACCTACAATTGGGCCAGGATTTAGTCCATACTTCACAAGTTGCTCTTGAAGATCTTCATTACTCATCTCTGTTATATCTAGGTCATCCTTCTCCTCTGGCCTTGGTTTGTCAGTCTTCTTTGTGGCTTTCTGTGAGTGTGCAAGGAAGAAACAAGACAGTGTTTCCAGTTAATACAGAACAGTATTTTTTTTCTAAGGAAACAGGAAGATATAACAGTCCTAAACATAAAGAACCAGAAAAAATTACATTTTCCCCCATCACCACCACTAAAGCCTATATGAAACACTTCAACATTTACACCTACTGAACAAACATGCACGAGTTTCCTACCTAAAGAAATACCTATTTCAAGCCTCCTTTATAGGGGGAAAGAAAAAATCTTACTATTCTGATCCTGTGTTTTAATTTGAAGCTCAAGTATACGACATGAGAGGATTTCTTTCTTACGACTGGAGAGGCAAGCTTCTAGTTATTTCACCATCACTACTCTAAGCTACAAATATTTATGTTCCATTAGCATTTCTTCACATCATTCTTTGACCTAGTAGGCCAACACTTCTTCCTCTAATGATATGGAAGAAGTTCTTCAGCATCTACACCCTTTCAACCAAGTTCCCAAAATCCCCCTTCCCACTTATATCAGTGTTGCCCAAGATTATATGATGTTACAAAGCGGGTGGAGGAAAGGCAAAGCCAGAAACACCCTCAGATTTTCAAAATCCTGCCTGTCTGCTTAGGCCACTGCTACTGTAACTCTAACAAATCCTAAACCCAACTCTGGCAACACTAGAACAGTTGGCAACACATCACCACCACATACAGATGGTTATCAAAATAATCTGCCAAGATGCTACTCCTAAATGAGCAGTTTCCACTATATCAAAAAAGAGCAATCATAACATTTGTTCAACTTGGGAAGCCTTTGTTACTACAGTAGACATTTCAGTCTCCATGATCTGAAAGAGAGTAAGGAGGTAAGACAGAAAAAGATATGCTTAGGATCTGCTTCCTCTCAACTAAGAAAGATCTTGATACTGCTTTGAAATAAGGCATATTTGTATCTCAAAGTTGTAGAAGTTGTACCTATTTATATCCTACACTTAACATGTTTCTGAACTTGCTTGCCCAGAAGACCTATCTGAGCTTTCTGATACTTGCCAAAGACTAAAATTCCAAACAGTCACAGGTAACACTTTTTCTTCTTGTATTTAGTAAGATAGCACTAAAAGACTATAAGATGACTGACATGAGTCAACATTAGCTAGCCATTAATGCCAGTTCAATATTGGTTTGCACGCCATCTTGGTCTTGCCTCAAGTGTCTTCATATTTAAAAGCCATAGAAGGACTCTATGAGAACTTCTCAAATATAACTGACTCAAATTAGATTTCCCTCCAACTCCTGGATTGTGAAAATCCCAGCATGGTGAACTTAAAATCAGCTGTTAAAACGCAACAGAATCTCCAAGAGCTCATGTTTTCTCTTAATCCTAAGAAACAGACTCCAAGCAGCCTGAGGAAAGGATAGGATCACTGAAGTGGCAAATTTGACTAATGGCAGATTTACAACTCACTTTATCAATTATTTAATTCCTTTACCACATAAAAAGCTAATTAAGTTTTTGAAACAGAGCCTACTTATCTACTACACAAAACCCACAACCAATCTGCAGCTATAGGAGACTTGTATTTCCTTTTGAATGTGTTAGTCATAATGCTATTTAAAGTCTAAGTATTACATTAACAATAATTTCATATTCAGTGCAGTTTTTTTCTGGACCACTGAACTGTCGAAATAGTGGAAAACACTTCCAAAACACATGCCGGGTTTTCTTGTTGGGATTTGTTTGGACTATTGACAGCTCTGGTGTTCATACACATCACCAAGCAGATTAACTAAGAAGCTACTTCCATATTTCAGAAGAAAGCAACTACCATGATGCAGGAGATCAACATCCTGACAACACTTATAAGAAACTGGAAACCTAATGTATCTCTGCCTTTGTATCAGTTAGGGCCACAGGAGAGGCTATAACAATATACACTAGAAGAACTTCTCCAGCATTCTACTACACATTTTACAGAAATCTTAACTACCAGAAATCTAACTGCAACTAATGACTACTACAGTAAGTAGTAGTAAGTAAGAGAAGTAAACTCACATATCTCACAGTATCCTCAGTATATCTTTTCTTTCAAGTACCATTTCACTTTGTCCTGTAGTATTACCCCACACTGAGACCATTAGAATAGTCAGATTTCAGCAAATGGCAGAAAGGGGATGAAAAGCTGAAGGTAATCTGTGTTCCTCAATAACACGGCCAGATGCATTGATTGCTTTATGTTCTGTGAGGTCTTCAACTTTTACTTTTGAACATCTATTCTCCTTAAAGCAGATGCAAATGACTTCACTTGTACACACAGAAACCTGCCATTTAACCACCCACTAGACTGTAAGATCAGTCCCTGGAAGCTTAAGGCAGGAGAGAAGAATTTCTCTGATACCTTGGCTGTGGTATGACAGCATTAACCTCAGCAACAACATTAGCTTTAATTACCACTACTATTATAGTATAAAGCACCACTGCACTTTCTATTCACCATCACAACTTATCCATGGGACTATACCATGAGACAGAAAGAGCTAGCTTTAAAATTTTTTGCAAACAAACCATTTCCTGGTCTGGTGACCATTAGTAAAATTGAAGTTGTCTTACTGTGGTGCAGAGGTAAAGTACTTAAAATGAAGTTGTGGCAAACACCAGGATTTGCCAAAGTAAGGTGTTGCAGCTGACCACTCTGCACATAACAAGTATTCTTGTAACCTTACACCCAGACCAATAAATCCTCATCTAAAGATCTTCTACTTCCATCCAGAGCTAGTAGCATTTTAAAAAATATTTCTAGTCATTGCTATTTTCTAGAAAACAGAAGAGGGAAGACAATTTGCATACTTCACTTGAGAGAGATTTGTTCCCATAAAAGAGGTGGCAATTTGGTAGTGTTATCTGCCAGGTTCAATTTCAGACTAACTTAGGCCCCAGCCCTTCAAACAATTATACACATGGGGCTGCCACACAGCATTCTCAGTTCCACGGCCACAGGAAAAGAAGAGCATAAGAGAAGTTCATCTTCGCAGAGTGTCATCTCTCCATGGCAAAGAGCTTTCGCTAATGAGGAGAGCAGAAAATGCAAGTGATTAAGAATTCAGACCTGGAAGCTGTCCCTTACCTCATCTTTGGCATTCCTGCTGAACAGAAATCCAACAGCCACAGCCCAGTTTATCAGACAAACTTTACAGCTACCCTTTACTAATTCTAGCACTATTCCACCAAACATATATAACAGACAACTATGTGACATCACCAAAAGAGGTGTTTTCAAATCCCAAGTTAAATGGCACCTACATTAGGATATTCAAGGACTTTAATCCCAAACAGGTGCAGCTTCATCACTAGAAGCAGAAAGGCTCAGGGCTTCTTTACTCTTTCTCTGAATGAGGTTAAGACAGGCTAAGAAAGCCCAAATCATGCCAACAGAATGCTCTTTAATTCTCCAGTTTGTACAGTGTCCTCTCCGGTAAAAAACAAAACCAAAAACACACACTCACAACTGTATTTCTCTCAGGGGAAGGTAAGGAACCAAGTCTCAATAATAGACTTATACTGTGAAATACAGAGGTTTCTATTCCCCTTGCACTTTTTACGCTATCATACACAAACATTTCCTACAGTAGAATTTTTTTTTTTGAAAAGCAAGTCCTACTGAAGTTTTTAACCTCAAATGCCTCAAGACAATATTTGCCAAAAGCTACAGGGCAGACAAAATAAACAATGGAAAGGGAATTATGCAGCAGTAATTCAGAGATATTGATACACTCAACTTTAAGAATTCTCTACCTTTTAACCTTAGTTAGTAAATGCCAGACTTAGAATTTCCAAGCCTATATATTGTAACAGTCCTAAATTATAAGAGCAGGGACTACTTTAACCCTTCCACCACCCCCACCCCCCAATACTAAAATCCATGCTACCCAGTGAAAGTAACGTACCCACTCTGAAAACAAATGAATGCTGCACAATGAAGAGTTGTTTCCAGAGAATGTAAGTGAAAGAGTAAAAATTCACAACAACAACATCAAGAAACCAAACTAACAGATGGTCAGTCTCATGGCTCAAACTCAATGCTGACCTGGAGATCTGGCTTGTTTATGTGTCCCTGCTGAACAACTGACATACACTGCTAGACAAAAATTACTTCAACAAAAATATTTAAATATAATCACTGTTATTACACCAGCACTCTAACAAGTACGTCTCTCTAGTTCATGAGTCTAGAACCACAAAAAGTCTGGAGGTGCAGAACAGCACACCAGGACTTCCCACTGCAGCAGGAATTGCTCAGTCAGCTCACCCCTACTGCTCACAGCTGTCACTCAGATCACAGATGAGTGCCATTTAAAAGGCCACAAAGGTGTTAATCTGCATTCTGGGTCACATTTGTACAGCAAATAATAATTAACAGATACAGCCACACAGGAAACACCAAATAGATTCTCCTCCTTCAACGGGTAACATTCTCACCTATCCAAGTGTGCAGTTCTACCTTCTACACTCCTAATCTTCATAAACTACCAGTATTATTACTACCTTCCCTT
The DNA here is from genome assembly GCF_036013445.1 of Caloenas nicobarica. Classification (NCBI taxonomy): domain Eukaryota; kingdom Metazoa; phylum Chordata; class Aves; order Columbiformes; family Columbidae; genus Caloenas; species Caloenas nicobarica. Next base: position 45,106,173 of record NC_088245.1, read on the forward strand.
TTCCAATAGAGACAGGGTTGAAATCACACAGTTACCTCAGCTACAGGTATTATCACTACCACACCATTCTGACCACAAAGAGCTGAAGCTAGTTCTGAACTTACTTGGCTACCTGACTAAACAAAAACAAACAATTTTACCCAATAGGTCTCTTCTATAAACTTCCAAACAGGCCTTTTGGGTTCAGATGCTCTCATTATACCTTCATTAACAGAAGTGAGGAGGAGACATCTGACTGATATTTTTCAAATTACCACTTTAAAGGCCAAAAATATCAGTGTTTAAGAAGAGATTAATCTAGGATACGAAATGTACCAATAAGGTAAGTCAAAAAACCCTACACATTCTGAGCTTTGAACAGCTCCTGTTTAGCAACAGTGTCAAGAAAGTATTTTTAGTACATGCTTTAAAACAATGCTCCTAAAGAGATAAAAATGCCGTATCATAATTATTTTTCCTTTGAGCTGTCCTGATATTCAGTCTATAACTAACCAGGACCATCCAGATGCAGACAGTTCCCCCCTGCATAAAAAAGGTGTCTCACATACCAACCACTGTCCTCAAATACCACTATGCTAAATAGGCTTTGGAAAATAAAATTGCTTAAAAACATCAGTAGAGCTGGAGAAGCTGGCTCTTACAGACAGTATTATCAGACTGAGGCCCAAACAAGCATGATTTTAAAAGCTTTTCCTCTCCTGGTATGAGTATGTAGCCAAAGTGAGCCCTTCCCTTCCTGCTCCAAAAAATAAAACAAGTATTACACCTAGAGAAGTGGCCGTATTTGAAATGATACTTTCAAATACTTCACAGGAAAGCTCTTTAAAAATGTTTGGACTAACATTTAGTTTTACTTGGATTTAGCGATTTTTATGTATTTGACAGCATTTGAAGTTATCTTCTACAAAGCAGACTGCACTTTATGCAATAGGAGGGGGGTTTACTGCATCACATTACAAAGCATAAAAATGCTGTCTGAGTTTCACTAAGGGGAAGATCTTCCTACAGTAAAACAGTTTAATTTTTAAATTCAGGTGCCAAAAAAAATGCTAAGTGCCTAAAGCGTTTGCTGCTCCAAAGTATGATGGTTTCAGTGCCTGAAAATAGAGTCAGAACAAAACACCTATGCTCATATATGCATGTTAATGATCTGTATGTTCACCACTGTATCAGAATAAAAAACAGGTCAAAATAAACCTGTATTAATATAAATGAAAGAGCAGCAGCATCACTATGGATGCATGACACTTGCCTACAATACATAAACTTTACATCACTAGTGTATTAAGGTTTTTGTTTGTTCTCAGAGAGGTATGGGTTGGGTGTAGTATTGACAGAGCTGTACTGGAAGAGTGATGGATTTAAAAACCATAATTTTTAGTAGAATTAGAACTACAGGATCTTGTCTCATTGCTGCACAGCTTTTATCAACAGAAAATGTGCACCTAAAAGCATTGTCAAATGCCCAGAACTTAGAAAAAAGAACACTAAAGTGACAGTGTAGACAGTTTAAAACTACTGATGACTACAGCAATGTCAAAACATTAACTGTCAGTATCAAGAGACCTGGTTTAGCTCTGCTGTCTTTACACTGACTGCAGCATGGATATTTTTACTACTTCAAACTTGTTTCTCATATCCATTTTAAGAAAAACACTGCTCTCCCTCCCTCCAGTATCTGTAAGACAGCTGACAGATCAAGTAAGGTATTGATTCAAACATAACAGGAATACCTGCTCCTTCCCCTTCAAAAAGAGCCCAGCAGCCTTATCCCCCACACTCCAAGGGTGCCAAGGCAGCAGAGCCTCCGAGGAGTGGCCAGCCCAGCCATACCCACTGGCATCCCAGGCAGCCCTGCCCCACCTCACACCCCAACTTTGGCCCTGCTTTGGGCTGACAGCGGGGCTGTACCTGCTCTCCCATGCAACCCTAAGTCCTGACCACCTCTACACAGACACAAGCACTGTTACTTCAACTAGTTGCAGGCTCAGAGAAGGTTATAACTCCTTGCACTTCCTAAAGGGAAGTGTGAGCAGACCCAGAGCAGGATGGAGGAAGGCTCAGCAACCAGTAAATCCCTCCAGTGACTAAGTCAGGACCACTTTTATTCAGGAAAACATAGCATCCTGATTACAATCCATTTTTCACACTAAAAACCATATTAAACAATATATTTTGTACGTTCTTGATAGTCTATGCCCATAAAGTAAGCACAGACTGCTTTTTGACTGTGACCCCAATCCTTTCAGAAAGGACTGCTCACTCAAGGCATTTGGACTTCAGCAGGCAGGCACACAAAAGTCCAGTACTCACAACTGTTGTTGGTATTACTACTGAATAAGCACAAGATTAAGAAGAAAAATATTGTCTCTCACATGCTCTTCTCTATCCAAAAGTACCCATTTCTTCACTCCAAGAGCGATTCTGACCCTTTTCTACCTCTCCCTCAATGCATCCAGCATTCATTCATTCATCTCAGCAGTGGGAGTGAGCCTTCACTCCCAAACCAGTTTATTTGGTTTCTTGATTGTCTTTTAAGTATTGGATAATAGTAAGCTATATCCAAAGAAATACCAGAAAATAAGGAACAGCAGAGAGCACAGTGAGACAGAAGCCTCCAAAATGCTAATCTATTTAAGTACTCTTTCAAATGTTTTTACAAGTTGATACTGGCCTTAACTGAGTCATCTGGACTGAAGAGACTTCTGCACCTTTCAAGTTAAGCAGTATTCAAATTTTTAGAGTGAGAATAGAGGAGTCCAAATTTGTTAACCTCATAGAAGATATCTTGGTAATACAGTATTTTTGTGTTCTAGAAACATGTTAAGTAGTTGATTACTTAGAAGTTTGAAACAGCTGGTTTACATCCCCCTCCAATGTACACAGACCAGTACTACAATTTCTAAGACCTGTAATATACATAAAAATGGAACTAATAAAGCATTGCAATTTTGTTACTCAGATCTCCACCCAGCAAAAGAGCCATATTATTATACCAGTACATGTTAGAAAGCACTTTTATGCACCCAGTGCAAATTGTTTTCTGGTCCTTTTGAACATACACATAAAAGAAATGCCTAAAGATAAAACAATGGAAGTTACACAGAGGAGTAAAAGACAGATGTTGCTGAATTCACCTTTGTTTCCAGAGCCTACAAAGTGACTTACATGAAATATGGGATTCTTTTATTTTATTCTTCCTTTCCGTAATGCCTTGCAGTCCCAGCTTCCTCCCTCTGCCCATTATTTCTAGTTTCTTCTCTTTCAGAGGTTTGAGTGCTTTCCCTCCTGTTCTCTCAATCTTAGCAAGATATTTTGCTTTGTTTCCATAGCAGAGTCCCACTACCCTGGATGTCAGCCTTCCCTCACTCTGCCTCTCTCTCTTCCAATTGCTTTGGGGGCAAGTCAGTCTTGAGTACTCTAGGTTATTCTTTTGGAAGGGCAGCAGGTCAAAGAAGCACCCTTATGCCAGAAGGCATTAACAGAGACAACAGCTAGTCAAGCTGCAAGCAGTTTCACAACTACCTAACTTGTACTAAGCAGACAACAAGCATATACCAACTGAGTTTTGTTGTGTTTGGGGGTTTTGTTTGGTTTTTTGTTGTTGTTCGTTGGGGTTTTTTTTTGTTTGGAGAGGGGTGGCAGGGATGTGCAACAAACCTAAATCCAAACTGTCACTAGACACTACTCTGATATTATTACACTAGACTAGCAGAAATAGCAAGACAAACAAACAGCACAGAGCCTTCCAGACATTGTTAACAAAGTATATGAGTACCACCCATTCTGTAAACATCAAAAAAAGTAACTCAGAATTGTTTAAGCTTAAGCACTGGGGAAGGGAAAGGGAAAATCAGATCTAGGAACTTCAGCAGTTATGAGAATTTCCTTCTCCTACAAGCATATCAGATTGAAGCTCATCCTATTTTACTCAAAAGCACCTAACGTGCTACAGGCAGACCACTGTAAGTCAGAGAACTGTCTAGTTCACTGTAAAGTTTCTGCAGTGAATGCCAGTTAGGTACTTGAATTAGATAGCCGTTAAAACAGAGGTAAATAATTTGGTGAGAAATCTCATCTTCTTTTAGTTGCAGTTTTCAGTTTCTTAATTAAATAACTCTTTCTTGGCTTTTTTTAAAGATTGAAGTATAAAAGACCCTCGAAAGAGTCAGTTTATCTTCACTCTCTTTATAAATAAGCTTTGAAAGACAGTTATTTCAGATACTATCATTAAATACTTGTAATATCACACACATTACAACTCCAATAGCTGGTATTCTTTATACATGCCTTTACACGATGCCAGACAACTTAGAATTATGAAAGAAAAGATATGCAAATTTACAGACCACTTATTAAAAGTTAAAAAAGAAATCACATTTTCCAAAAGGGAAAAATTCCAAGTGGCATCAGCTCCTTCCCTTTTTCCTTGCAAGATAAAACAAAGTATGTCTAGGAAAGCAAGTAACAGTCGATCAACTGAACACGCAGCAGAAGTACTCTGCTACAAAACATAAGCTTAGATGTATGAGAGAGACAGCTACATTAAGCAGACCCTCTTTACACTAAACAGTCCACTTCACTAAATAAAACAAACAAGCTGTTCCTTCACAGCTTCACCCTTTCATCTGGAGTAATTTACATAGAGTAGCGTTGCTTCAATACAACTGAGACAGCTGGGGGGTGTCTTCTTTCCAAAGTAAGTTGCCACCTCGTGAAGAGTTTCTCTTACTTTACTCCTCCATCAACCAAGTATTTTACTTAATAGATCGCCCGCCAAATCGAAGTAAAAGCTTCCCAATTTACAGTCGGGGGCTCATCTGACGCTCCATGCGCGATCGCGCTGCCCCTCCCCGGCCTGAGGGTCCACCGCCGGCCGCGGGCCAGCCGTTCCGAAGCCGACACCGCCGAGAAGCGCAACACGCGGGACGCAACCAAGAGAAGCCGGCGGCTGCCCAGCACCGACCCCGCGGGTCGCCTCCCGGGGCGGCCACCTGGCAGCGCGCCCCTGCCCCTCCGCCCCAGGCGATAGGGACCGTCCCCGCCGGGCACGATCGCGCCCTCAGCCGAGCGGCACCTTAAATAAGACGAGGCGGAGCCGTCCCCGGCCCCACGCGGGAGGACACGCGGGGAGCCGCGGCGCTTCACGCCGGTCTCCGAGCCGTGGGCAGACGGATCCATTCGAGCGGGAAAGCGGGCCCGAGGCCGCCGGGCAGCCGAAGGAACGCGGGCGGAGCCAGGATCTCGGCGCGGGAGAAAGGCGGCGGTACTCACCCGCCCGGCGGCAGCGCCGCGGTTCCTGGCGCCGAGAGGCGTGTGCTCCCGCTCCTCGTCGCTGGAGAAGTCGGGCTGCGCGGCGGCGGCGGGCGGGTTGCGGGCGGTGAGGTGCTGCAGGTAGAGCTGCACATACACGTCCTTGCGCTGCTCGCCGCCCGGCAGGCTCACATTGTTAGCGATCAGCTCGCTCTTCAGCTTCTCCTTGGTCAGCACCGACGGATCCGCCAGGAACTCGGGCATCGCCGCCGGCCGCCGCCGCCCTCCCAGGAGAGGCACCGACAAAGCGCGGGGAGAAGGGGCGGGGGAGGGAGGAGGAGAAGGACTCGCCTGCCCCGCGCCAGGGACCCAGCTCCACAGCGGGCGGGCGCGCACACCGACCGATTCCCCCAGCCAGCAATAAACCGCACCCCGATTGGCGGAGAGGAGAACGAAGCAGCGCTACTATTGGCTCCCGGGCGGAAAAGAGGAGAGGCGCGCGGGACCCACTAGCGTTAGTGCCTTGCGCGGGGGACAGTAACGCAGTTTAAATTCGGCTCAGGCGGGAGAGGCGCGAGGGGCGGTGCTGGCGCGCGGGGGCGGGGGGGGCGGGGTGGCAGCGCCCGCCGCCTCAGCGCCCTGACCCCGCCCGCCCACACGGGCCCCTCGCAACAGGGCTTCTCCCCTTAACGCTACCGGCAGGGGCTTCCCGGGGCCTCCCCGCCGCCCGTTGGGGCGATTAAGGCTGTTTTCCCCCGCCGGCCGGGAGAAGGGGTGGGAGCGCCCCGCTGGGGCGGCGGTTCGGGTCGTGAGTGAGGGGGAGGAGGTTGAGGAGCTCCCTGTGAGTGACCTGCTGTGACATCTGCCGCCGGCTCCTCGGGCTCCGGCTTCCCTGGCGCGGTCGGCTGGCAGAGCTTCAGTTTGCTGAAGGGGCCGCCCCGCAAACACCCTCAACCAGCGTTTCCTCCCAGGGCAGCCGAACTTGCTGCTGCCGCCAGCCAAGCGCTAAACTTCGCGTAACGCGTTGCCCGGCTTGAGCAGAAACCCAGTCGGGTAATTGGTGGCTATTCCCGTTAGTGTAACTGCTGCCGCTGCGGTGCTAAAAAAAAAAAAAAAAAAATCTGTCGTATTGCAAAACTTCAAGGGCACATAAGTCGCTTTATTGAGCTGACTTCGAAAGTCCCACAAGTCCGACCCTGCTGGGGAAGGACGGCTGAGTTTAAGACTGCATAGGTCTTTAAATAAGTGAGTTAAATCTCTCTGTATTTACATGCCGCTTGCTGGGAACATACACTGCTATAAATTTTCCTGTATTTTGTTATGGAACGGTTTAATATTTAGATCTGACCATTTACCCTCTGCTTTTGAGAACTGTATTGCAGTATCAGAGATAAGAACCGAAACTGAGAATTTCATTTGCCGATCGATCATGGACATGGAACAGGATTTGTTCCCACTACTCTTTATGTTCCAAAAAGAGTTTTAACATGCAGTTGATGAAAAGTATTTCCTGTGTTTTGATTTGCTCCATCACTGAATATGGTGGCTGTCATTCCTGTTTACCTAGTCGTTACCACAGTGTCAGCTAGATGAAGGTGCTGAGGGTTATTTGTGTGGAAGGTAATTTCGAGGCAAATCAAGGACCCACCCACAAGAAGCCTCATGCTTCCAGCTGAGGAATTGGTGTGGTGTAAGAAAGTAATGAACACAAAGGAGAAGCTTCGCTTGGGGTATTTAATTTACCTTGTAGTGCAAGCAGTGATATGAGGTGGCCATCATCTGCAGTTCTTTATATCTGAAAGTATTGGTGTTGTATATACTTTATCTCTTCAGTTTGTTAGACAATGAAGCTGAACAGTGGGTAGAAACATCTTCCTTCCATTGACAGCATACGCATACAAAGCAAATATTCATATAACAATGTCCATTGACTATTGTCACTTACTTTTAAGCCTGAATAGAACAAATGAGATGGTTCTATTTATTTCCAGCATATCTTACTCAAAGTCTCTTTTGGAACATAGGGATCACATGACAAATGTTCTAGAAATGCTTAAAGGAAATTAAATTATTCTCCAAATTTGACAGTAATAAAGTGTAGATAGTGTGTTTCACTTTGAAAAGCCTCTAGGTGCCTTGGAAAATAGATCCTTCCCCCCACCTTTAAGAATTTCCATCATATTCAGCTATAAAACCAGTTGCAGGCTGACACAGCATACTTCAGAAAGGCAGCAGCAGAGATACTTCAGATATCATAGTAATGTAAAAAATAACAACCTTGATTCATATAGAGTAAAAAAATGTTTTAAAATAGTATAAGGGGGAACTGGGTCCAGGAAATATTAATCAAGGTTAGCAGTGGAAAAACAATCTAAAAAAATTATGCAGACACCATCTAACATCCTCACGGACAATACTGGTACTACAGGCCTGTTCAGCTTGTTTTCCAACACCGCATCTTAGAGGAGTGCAGCTGCCATTTGCAACTCCTTGTACTGTTTGGAATATGCAATGCAGCTGGTGCTTGCTTTTCTTGTGAGTGACCCTTAGAAGTGAAAGGAATGACAACTGTTGAGCTTGAAGTCAGTTTACACCTTTCAGTCTAAATATGTTGATGGTAAGTCTGGGTTTAGTGTATTAAGTGTAGCATAAAAAAATGCAACAGCAATATAGTATGAAGTAGAAAATCACTACAAAGTTACGCTCCCAGTTCAGCTTTGGTCATAACAAATGGGTGGCTTGACTGGCTTTATCTTGGATCTGTATTTTTTTGTCTTTTTCTGTCAGGCAAAACTGGCATAGAAGCATAAAGAGAGAAGAAACTAAGCATCATATGTTTTGGCTATTTGTTCAAAATCCAGTACAGTTGTTGTGGAGCCACAGCCTCAGATTAACATTACTTACAATTCATATTTACAGTCCATTTATGCTTAGAAAGTTATTTCCCCAACTATAGAAATATAATCTTGTGTGAATGATTTTCTCAGTTACATTGTGACATACACATTGTTACACTCCTATTGGCTCACCTTTAGCTGCTTCCAAAGTGACAAAAGCTATAAATAACATGTTAGTGTGACCCTATTTCAAAGCATCCTATTTCTCTGGGAAGTCAAGTCCATAACAATCCTTGGCACAAAACTGCCCTTTATTCCCTGGTTCTACACTTTCTATCACCACTCCCTGGGAGCAATAGGCATTCTCCAGTCAAGGTATAAACAGGGAAAGTAATACGACAAAGTGCCAAAATGTGCACATGCATAATGATTAACTCTGGAACCTGCAAGTATCGTCACAGTCAGACCTTAATAGAGCTAAGGATCTGCACCTTTATTGTTTGTTTCATTTGAAGAAAAGAAAGCTTACATTTTGTAGCGTAACACACCAATCAAAGGGGATAAGGGAAAGAGTTCATTATGAATGAGCCCAAAAGAGCTTTCTAATGTTTTTGCAGGAAAAACAAACAACAACAAAAAAGAACAACCAACAACAAAAACCCCGATGAGGTGGGCCATATGCTTATTAGCTGATTTGTGCCTTAAAGGCTGGAGTACAAAACTCTTGTTTTGCCATCCCTTCTGTGAAGCATTCCAGTACTTAAATGTTTATCCCTAACGGCAAGTTCTGTTTTCAAAGACCAGAATACCTGACTCTACCTGAGAAACAGGTAGTCACATTTTAACTCTTCTCAGTATAAATGGTGATAAAAGGCAAGTTTAGCAAAAAAAGCGCAAATGGTGTGAGACTATGGCCGTTTTCAGTGGTTGAAGAACTGCTGAAAGCTTGCCTAAAAATGTAAAATATGCTGAAAGTAGAAGCCAAAAATCCTTCCTTTGTAGGACTCTCCCGAATGTCTGGAATTTTTTAGCTTTCCTTAAGCGTGAGAAACAGATTTTTCAGTCATACAGTCTTATCTGACATGAAAACACTGAACGCCTTCTAAATTATCTCAGATGTCTGGCTCTGAGTTTCCCCAAGTTTATGATTCCTAACTTCTAATTCCATCCATAAAAATGAGACAGGTAGTTTATGCTACACTACACTGAAGAAAAGTATCCTAAATTCAGTGGACGGTTTAATTTGTAATGAAGTATAGATGTATAATTTGCATTCACGTGTAACATTTGCCTCATAATACACAATAAAATCGTAAAGGCTATAAACCCTTTCACGGCAAAGACATTTAAGGTAGTGCTACAGACATGCCCTTGTCTTAGATTAAGCTGATACAGAAATCTTAGCTAAAGGAAATATAAAAAACTTATATGAAGTATTAATTCAGTCTTGGTGCACAGTGAGTTTCACAATGAAAATAATACTCCCTCTGAGAAAAGCAATAGAAACTGGAAAGCATTACTGTAAATAAAATAAGCAGTTGCCTAGTTATTATGGTGCAGTGTAACTGTACTTCATTTATTTACAATCTTGATTAAATTAGAAAAATTAGATGGCTTTTTAATGACTCTAGCTTTCTTATCAGAAATGTCTTTTTTAACCATAATCCAAAGGGATTTAAAAAAAAAAAAAGCATGCCTTACTATAATGGGCATATAACTTCTGGAGCAATTCTGTTGTAGAAGTTGTTACATCTCCAGCTGAATTTGCCACTGGACGTAGTTTTAGCAGGGGGACAGGCTGCTCGCTGGCACCCGCTGGGGAACACCAACTGCTGTACCTGCGCTGCCTGACGTGGTAAACAGACGGGTGGTCGCCCTTGCTGTGAATACAGGGGCAACCAGCGCTGGCGTGCTCCGTATGAAGATCCCCAGGCTGGGAGAGAAATGTGTACAACTGAGAGGTGTCCTGTCCTAAAAGTTCCTACTGCTGACATTGAGATAGGTGTAGGCCTGTACCAATGAGGAGTGAAAACAGAAGTATCTGCTCCTACTTAAATACACTGATGGAAACAAAGTGAAAAGTACAATTTACAGGGAAGTTTCCTACAATTAATAATTTCCAAATAATTATTTGGATATCTACTTTTATCATATACGGACAGAGATAGTGCAGAAGCTGTATTTACCATATTTAAGCTATTACTTCAGCTCCAAGATTTTTGAACCTCATGTGGATTTAAGTTACTACCTGTCTTTAGCTAATAATAACTTAATAAGAAAAAAACCTGTGTTAAGAGGTGAGGTTACAAAGTGAAGTATTCAGAAGTTAGAAAGGGACAAAAACAGAAGCACATGTACTGTAGAAATACTGGTGAGAAACAAACACCAACATACTTGAGTGCCTTGGAATTAATGGAGTCAACTTGACAAAACAGCTGTGAGAATAAAGAGAATTATTATCCCCATTTTACTGGTAGGAAATCAAGAGGGACATAGCTAAGGCACAGTTAATTATTTCATTTCATTTTTAAACATCACTAGATTATATTGATTTAGGGACAGTAGACTCTTTTTCCAATGAACAACCAACAAAAAATTTAACCAAACCATTGATACTTGTGGTTGTTGTTGAAAGGGAGGATCCTGCTGTCCCTCCTGCCCCACGCCATGTGCTTCTGTCACTTTCCTTGTGTTGGAGGTAGTAGTTGTGCCACCAGGTCTGCATGCGGAGCCAGCAGCTGCTGCATGATTGCAAGACATGATCCAAGCAGAACGAGGGAAACACGCAGGCAGGGATGGACAGAGCAGAGTGAGACTGACCATTTTGTGACAACCTGCACTCCCACTGCATTAGGGTTGGTGTGAAACCACATCTGGAAAACTTCATAGGATAGTTGGGGTTGGAAGAGACCTTCACAGGTCATCTAGTCCAACCCCCCTGCAATGAGCAGGGACATCTTCAACTAGATCAGGTTGCTCAGAGCCCCGTCCAGCCTAGCCTGGAATGTTTCCAGGGATGGGGCATCTACCACCTCTCTGGGCAACCTGGGCCAATATTCTTCAGTATTATCATTAGATGAAGCCCTTATTGCAAGCCAGAGATATTGTCTGGCAGCCACGTTAGAACAGCGCACCTGCGTTGGCAGCGGTACAGGAATGCGAGCAGGTTGCAACCACCCATTACCTCCAGCTCTCTGATGGATGGTAAGGCAGACAGAAGATATTTTTGTGGGACCAGGGAAACATCTAACAGATTATGCATCCAAAATAAAAAGGATTACCTACATAAATAGAAGTCCAGTCAGCACAGCCTGTGAGGTGGTCCTCCTCTGTTCAGACCTGGAAACATCTGAGTCAGCTGAAATACTCTGACTAGTTCTGGGCACTTAAAAATGCAATTTATTTGGAAGGACTCCAGAGGCAAGTGATACAAATAATCGGAGGCCCAGCAAACACGATCTATTACTCTAGAACAGCTATGGAGAGGCATAACGAATTTCAAATATGTAAGAGGTAGCTATAAAAAGGAATATACTGTTCTCTGGTGCAATAGCATGAGTACTGGATTTAAGTTACCTCAAAAGAGACACTAGGGTTAAACTACACATAGTCACTTCATAACAGTAAGGATAGCAAAGCACTGGAATGGAGCATTTGAGGAAGATGCAACATTTCTGTGTTTGAAAGGTTTTAAAGGCATATGGCACAAACCTCAGCCCATAAAAACAGAAGTATTTATCTTAAAAAATCCGCACATAATTTGATGACTCTGCTGAGTCTGATTGCTAAGACTTTTGTATTCTCTTCATTTTCTGCCATGGTTTACAACACTAATAATCAATCCTTACAAACTTAGAATCTTATCTCTGGTATGTTTCTCTCTGACCCTCAAATTCAGGCTCTTGACAAACTATTCTGTTTCCCTCCTTATGAAATTTCACAAGGCGTCAAACTTTCCAGTCCATCCAAGTCATCAAAGTATTACTTCTAGGACTTGCTATCTTATAGCTAGATGAAAATAAAGTATTTTCTGTGTCTTTCTGCCTCTGGCACCTCAGCTTGTGGAAATGGCTACTCTGAGAAACCTCTTGTTCCACACCCTAAACCCATCACCCTGTGATGCACCTCCCGTGGCACCCCCTTCCCCTCTCCCTCCTCCTCAGGGTTTTTTCGCCATCAGCGTTCTTAACAGAGCATCTGTCACAGCTCTTGGCTCCTCTGGACCACTTGCTTCCCTTGCCTCTCGCTCCTTTTTGTGTGAACTTCTAGTAGTCAACACAGGGTCCCCCTGCCATTTTTTTGGCCTCTGTCCCATTTAAAATTTAAAGCTACTCCTTCTATACATCTTTCTGACTTTTCCCTCGTTATTTCCACACTGCGGGTTGTCTTCGTGGAACTTCAAGTGGATCTTCGACGCGTCCTTGCCTTTTGTGTTTAAGCGTGATATTAGAAAGCCCTGTATACACGAACACCCTAAACAAAGACATGTCTATTTTATCCACCGCGATCTTTACTATTGCATTGCTGGAGCAGTGACCCTGCGCCCTGACTCGCATTCAGCTCCGCGCACGCTTGTTTGCCGCCCCCGCCCCCGGGTCGACCCCCACCCCCCCGCGGTGCGCTGCCGGCAGCTGCGGCCCCAACTGGGGGGGAGGGAAGCGGTGTCCTCGTTTCTTTCCCCCGTCCATGGCACTTTTTTTGTCCCAGCACTTCCCCCAAAACGCTGCTGTTGAAATCTGAACGCCAGATGCTTTCCAAACACCTGTTTCTGGTGTTTCTCTCCCCACGCTGCCCCGTCGGTGCCGCTCTTCAGACAGCCCGCGTTTTGTATTGTATTTTTGCTTTCATTTTCAGGCTCAAGCAAAAAGAGCAGCCCATAAGCTTTAGGGAAAAAGAGAAAAAAATAGAGTTCACGTCCATCCGTTTCCTCCGAGATGAAGCCGATAAAGGGCGGGTGAGGAAATAAAGGAAAGAAGAAACAAAAACAATTGACCCCGACGTGATTCGAACACGCAGCCTTCTGATCTGGAGTCAGACGCGCTACCGTTGCGCCACGAGGTCCTGCTGGGCACCAACTTCCAGCGTGTTACAACTCGCCCACAAATGCCGCCGACCATCTGCTCCGGACAAGGCCGGGGGGCCTTGGGGGCCGACGCAGCCGAGGACCCTTCCTACCCGCTACGGCAACCGGACCGACTAAAACCGCAGGAGCCCCGCACAGCGGCCGCTCTCCGGCGCCACTGCTTCGTTTCCTGCCGTTCCGCGCAAATGCGTTAACTCCTCCCGCCCACACGCCCACTCCCAGCCCCCAGCAGCAAGAGTCTCCCGCTCTCCCGGTAGTGCCGAGCTCGTCTCCCGCGGCAGTGCCGCGGTACGCAGGCTCATGGGTCCCCGTTCCCGCCGCCTGGAGATGGCCCCTCCCGCCGCAAATCCTTTGTGTTACTACTGCGCGGCAACAGGAGTCTGTGTGGATTGATGCATAAATACAGCCCTTCAAGCTCCCCTACTAAGGCAGCTCCTCGTTAGTATAGTGGTAAGTATCCCCGCCTGTCACGCGGGAGACCGGGGTTCGATTCCCCGACGGGGAGGCCATCGCAAATGTTTTTCTCCCCGCCGCTCACAAGCCGCAGAACGGAAGGGCGTGATGCCCCAGAGTGGCGCCTTTTGCCGCCCGGGGGACGAGGGGCAGTGGCTGGGTCTGGTGCTGCCCCCGCCAACGAGGGCAGGAAAACAAAAACTGACAACGGAAGAAAACAAAAAGCCCACGCTCGCACTTCTCCCCGTCGGGGAATCGAACCCCCGTCTCCCGCGTGACAGGCGGGGATACTCACCACTATACTAACGAGGAGCCGGGAGGCGCCGCGGCCCCCGCGCAGCCGCTGTCCGGGGAGGGGCCTCCGCCCGGCCCGGGCCGCCCCCGCACAGCCCGGAGCCCCGGGGAGGCTGCACGGGGCACCGCAGCGCTCCAGCCCGTCGCTCCTTCCCTCTCCCTGGCCTCGGGAAGGCTGCGGGTGCGCAGCGGCACTCGGGGCGAGCGCAGCGCACGATGCGCAGAAGCCTCACGCCGTGCTTTGTGTGCTGCAGGCGCGGGGAAGGGAAGCGGCTGTGCCGGGCGCTGCTGGCGTCCTGCAGCTTTTTGTCCAGCGCCGGGAGGCGGTGGGAAGAGGGCGGAGGGAGGAGGACGACTTCCACATGGTTCGTGTTTGCCCGGGTCCTTCCGGACTTCGTGTGCTGCCGTGGGGAGGGAGCGATATCGTGCGCCCCTCCCGTCGCTCCTGTCCGCCCGCCCGCCCCGCGGCGCAGCGGCCTGGCGAGCTGCGTGCTCGGGTCCCCCACAGGGCGAGGGAGCTGCCCGACTCTAGGCGGTGAGGAGCAAAGCAGCAGCTCGGATGTCTTTGTATTTTTGCATCTCGTTCACGCAGACAGTTTCTTTTTACGGGAACCTGAGAAGCCCCAAAGTCAGCAGTCCTTGGGGTGAAGGGACTCGAGCACCTGCTTCTTACCTACCTAAAAAGGGAACCGGAGAAATGGAAACCATGTACTTTGAGATTTGAGAGTAAAAGGCAGAAGGACACATACTGACCATATGGCTTGATACTGACCCCATCAGCAGTAACATGGTTGTAAGTTTGCATCACGGTGACATTAAACAGGAAACTATATTTAATTTACTAGCTTGTTAGATGAAGAATTAACGCCAAACATAAGCGGGTGATTGAAACAAGTGGTGTTCTCTTTTGAGATATTTCTTTGGATAAAAGGACCCCAACTTAGCTTTCTCAGACAAGCCTGGCTAAAGAACAAACCGCAATCTATATGTAGACATCCAAATACAAGTGACCTGTAAACGAAGCTTTTCTAAAAATCGTCCCACTTGTTTAAGCATTTTAGTATAACTGTGTTTCTCAGTGGATGCAACAGATCCAAATTTTATCCTGACAAGTGAAAAATAAAAAACAAAGTCTCATAATAATTTCATTCCTTTAAAGGTAGTGTAATGAGATGAACCGGTAGGGCTGTGATCGGGTGATAGAGCAGGATCAAAAACAGTGTTGCTAGGCTGGTCCAAACTTGCTGTGCAGGTTCAAATGTTATTCAAAATATGTTGATGGTTAACTTTAAGATGGGAGATTTTCTGGTGGATCGAACTTGCCTGTTTGCATTTCGTGGGACCACTCACACTTAGCTAGTTTAGAGCTTTTTGCCAGTCTCTTCTCAGTTCCTTCTGTTCCTTGATCTCTGCAGTCAGGTAGCTGAGATGTGATGACTTGTGTGGTGCTTGCTGCAGTCAAACCTTCCTTAGCTGCTGCTCTTTGCCTCAGAGCTGGTTTTGCCTCAGGTTCCTGCACAGACCTCTCCTTGGGCTGTATTCTCTTGGAACAGGACTTCTGCCATCTCCATAACATCTCTTGCAAATTTATGGCATTGCTAAGCATTTTCAGAATACCAGAGCCAGGCTCACAACAAGTTGTGGAGACGTTTTGTTGAGTTCTCCACTTTGTCCATGAGGGCAAATGCAGATCCGTCTGGGAGTTCTGGACCTGCTGAAGACATGGGGAAAGCCTATTGGAGTGCCGCACACTTGAAGCACCGTTTTCAATAGCTCAGTGCATTGCTAAGGGTGTTTTTATCAGAGAGCAGTTAGTTTAGCAACTAGAGTCCTTTGTCATGCCTCAACTCACTGCTCTGCTGCACACCCACTCCCATTTTGGGGAAAGCTACTTCTGATGGCATCAAGCATCTTGTACCTTCTCCACACCTTCTTCCAACCAGGACAACCCTGAACCAAAAGTGCCAGTCAATATGCTGGCTCATGCTCTTGCACAACCTCCTCCCACCCCCCATTTGGCAGGGAGAGCAAGTGTATCTACTGAAAATACCTGCTGTGACCTGAGCTGGTGATGGTGATTCTTTAACATCCCTAAAGAAAGATTAACCAACTGTCCTGCTATGGTGAAAACAATGACCACTTTTGTTTTCTCAGTGAGGTCTACATGCACTTCTGAAGTAAGTCTTTCAAAGACATCCTTGTGTACTCCAACCAAGAAGATGACTTATCCGAAACTGTCTAAGAAGGGGAACAAGAAGAGATGTTGAGGTGTGAGTCAGCACAGCAAAGGTGCTCGTTTGAAGTGGATGGACTATTATAAGGCTGCAATGACTTGCAGTTACAGAGCAAATGCATTCCCTGTTGATTTGGCAGAGACATATAAGCACAAAGCAGAACAGGTACTGGGGACTAATATCAATGTTCCAAAGTCTGTGAAGCATTTTCCTTCTCGGGATTTGCATAGAGCTATTCCACGTGTCCAGTTCTGACAACCTTGTTCCATGCTTTCCTCATCATTGCACCAGCTTTATGCTCAGCAGTCACTAGGGACCTGCTCCCTGGAGCAACAGCCATCTGCAAGAGGCCCTTTATGCCCATAACCAGGAGTAGGGCTGGGATCTACTGCATCATTGTAACTGGACGCTGGTTACCTCTCCTTCACCTTGCTTAGCTGAAGCTCAACTTGCAGCTTGTCCAGTTGAGTTTTGAATGTCATCATGGATGAGAGATTCCACAAAACAGAACACAACCAGCCATCCATGCTCACTGTGAAGAAATTTTTTTCCTTATATTTACTTGGAATTTGCCATATTGCAACATGATCAATTGCCTCTTGTCATTTTGTTGTGCACCTCCAAAGAGAGTCTGGTTCCATCTTCTCTATTCCTTCCTCCTGGGTAGCTGAAGACACAATTAGATCATCCAGTAGCCTTCTTCAGGCTGAACCAACCCAGCTCTCTCAGTGTCTCCTCCTTTGTAACATGCTCCAGCTCCCTGCTCTTTTGCTGACCTTCTGTTGAGCTCATCAATGCAGTTTGTCCATGTCTTTATTGTGTGGCAGTGCACCAGGCTGTGCACAGTCCTCCACAGGCAGTCTCACAAGTACCAAATGGGCATGAGGGCAGTAATCACTTCTCTTGATCTGCTAGCTATGCTGTTACTAGTGCAGCCTAGTATATGATTAGCTTCCATTGCTACAAGAGAAATTGCTCATTTGTGTCCATCCTTGTTGTCCACTGGGACCTCCAGGACTTTTTCTGCAAAGCTGCTGTTGACCCAGTCAGCTGCTAGCTGTTGTGTGGGGTTACTCTATCCAAGGTGCCAAACTTTACATTTGCCTTTGTTGAATCTGAAGACATGTATGTTGGCCCTTTTCTCCAGTCTGTCAAAGTCCTGCTGAATGAAAGCCCTACCCTTGAGTGTATCAGTCACTCCCCTCAATTTGATATCATCCCCATGTGTCGCTTGCTGATATTTATTTGCCTTGACAAGGAACACACCATGCCATTGTCAGTGGCATGTTGAGGTTCAGCACAGCCGATACCATCCTTGGCAGTGCGATCTGGGATGGACCATGCTGTTGCAGTGGCTTGTAGTTCTGCCACACAGAACTGCCCCTGCTTCCAGCACTGTGGTTGCCCAGGTGTGATGCTGAGACCACTGTTTCCTTTTGCAGATCTGAGACACACCCTGTGAAGTGCAGCAGTTCTGCCTTGGAGGCACTGCCTGGTCCCCCAGGCTAGGCTGCACAAAACACCTCACAGTGCAGCTGCGCTGCCAGCCCCGAGTCCAGCAGCAGCGGTTTTTGCACAGTGCATGCTCTTGGGTGACAGTGGAATAAAGTCAAGGTGCTATCTCTAATTTGAAGTAATCACTTAAAATTTGAGCTAGATCAAGCTTCTTAACACCAGGGCATCTCTCAGTCTAAGCTGCTTTTTGAACCACATTCTGAAAATGGTACCTTATTAAATATGTTAAGCTTTCTTTTTCATGTAAACAACTTACAGGTCTTCTTTCTGTATAGGTTTTTTTTTGCCTTATACAGTTTCTGTCCATTGTAGTGGATTTGTTGTGCCCTCTGCGTGACTTAGTAATCTCTTCCTGTGCCAATGTATTTTGATCAAGCTAAAATGAAGTTTTAGAAGTTATTAGAAAAATGAGTTTACATCACTTAAGTAAGAGAATGAGTGGTCAGACATCCTGTGTAAAGTAATTCAAGGTAAAGTGGGCAGTGACAGTGTGTGTCAGTGCCTGCTGGATTACTTGGAGGAGGGACTTAAGGGGCTTTCCTCTATTAGCATGCCTAGTATAGTTTATACAGTACTAAATGCAGCCTCACAGCTGGGCAGCTTCCTCTCCCTGTTGCATCATGTGAACTGTCCAATAAATGGAGCCTTTTAAAAACCCGTTGGAGGAATCTCAGGGCTTGAAAATTTATGTCCTAAGCATTGTGAAATAAAATAAGACAGGGAGTGCCCATGCAGAACTGCATTTTCTGTTTAGGTAAAAAGCACCCTTAAAAGAAAAGGTCAACAGTTGAATCTAGCCATTTATATTCCCATAGCATGGTTGAAATCCAATGGATACTCCCAATAAGAATAAACTCCTTCTCAGAGGTAATTGGCATTCTGATCACCTTTCCCCTCTGAAGGGATTGCCGAGCAAATGTATTAAAGAGATACTGTAAAAAGCTGGAAAACTCAAACCAAGAAAAGTGGAAGCTGGCTGGTTTTAATGAGTAGTTTCAATTTAGAATAGCAGAAATCTGAGAGATGTCCTGTTTAGAAATCAGAGGATAGGACTCAGTAGGGAGAAGGTTGATCAATTTGTGCGTAGAATACACCTCTTTGGCTTATGAGATGTAGAGTTTCAAAGTAATCTCAAAAGAGTTTTTATGCAGCAAAGCTGTAAAAGACATATCAGGATACTGCAAAAAATTAATAGATTGTGTATTAATATTAGTATTACTGTGTAATGCAGTTCTGGATAGTAGAGCATGCCTACCGTGTAACTACAAGAACAGTCCTAATGTTCTAGCTGTGATGAAAGACTGCAGTGGATCCAAACAATTTCACCATTGGTCTGGCTTGGTCTGAAAGACATAATTTCTTAGAATCTTGAAATTGTCAATAATTTGCTTCAAAACAGACCAATCATGTAGTACTTAGAAGGAAAATTCTAGAGACAAATGCGAAAAAAAATCAAGTTCTATCATATACAGCCATAATATAACTATCAGGTCTGACTCTCACATCATTTCACTTTTCGAAGTAAATGAATAATGAATCTAATAGAGCAAAATGAAGTGTACAGAAAGGGGAAAAACATAGGATAGCAGAACTCACAGAAAGTAACAGTAAAAATCACCATAGACTGAAGTTAGGTATCCAAACCAAAGATGTCATGAGACAGAGGCATCACACAAAAAAATGAATTATACTGTAAAGAGGACAGGGAGACATTGGTTTTGCAAAACTATGGATGATGAAATAGGCAATGAATTTTAGAAAGCTGATCATCAGAAATTTCTTTCATGTGTTCTGATGCTCACTGGATACAGACGTCACGGGCAGATGCAGGCCAAGTAATTACAGTAGGGAAAACTGGACATCTAAACCAAAGTGAGCATAGGGAGGAGGCGCTATTAAAATCAAAAACCTCTGTGCTTGCTTAAGGTATAAAATTAGGAATACACAAAAGATCCTGTAGAAGACTTGGAAAAAAAATTATCCTCCCACGTCAGAACTTACTAATGCCGCTGACCAGAATAGTGCTTGCTGTTCTCTAAGTTTCACAGATTGTACTACTGTAGTATCGAAAAATCAGCAGTTAAAAAAAAAGTCAGCCTGCTGAGCCCAGAATGAATAGAAGTCAGTTTAGTTTTTATCTAGTAGTTAACATGAGGGAGACTGGCTTCACCTTGAAAACTCTATCAGAATGTTTCATGGAAGTATAAAGGGAAATTTATGTCTGTTTTGCTGCTTTTATGAAGATTTTGAGAAGTTTCAGCATGACAGGCAGATACGCATCACTGAAAAATGGATTGACTCATTAAATCCAGAGTTTAGAAAACACTGTAGCTGAGAGAGAAAGCAGCATTGTAAGCAGATAATGAAACATCATAGTGCATCATCAAGGTACATTTTGTCTGTGAAAGCATTTGGTATTAAGTAGAAAGCATAACAAATGGCGGTTTGGAATCTTCTAAATGCCATCGAAGTTAATGGACCTTATATGAACAATATAATGTCTGTTAGCAATCTTTTTCAAAGATTTCGATTATGGAGGACCTTCAGAGCTTGATGAATGTTTTAAGAAAAAAATACGATAAATGTTAAAAAAAAAAGCGCTAAGAATGGCCTCAGCAAAATACAGAGTTGACAACTCATTTATTTTAACAACCAATCACTAGATCAAAGCTACCAGCACTCTAGCAATTTATTGTAGTGCTGGCTTCACTCTGTATTCCAGGTCCTCCAGTTGCCACCCTTTACCACTTCATTGTGTTGTGCACTTCTGTGGGGAACAGAAGAGTAGCTCCCTTTCTAGACGAAATCGTGGCTTGGTGAAGTACCAGTTTCCTCCCTTCTCCTTTCCTTAGGATATAAGGACCACAAGGTATGGAAACCACATTCTTCTTTTCCTTATTCAGGGGTGTACTCCAATGATCGCCATAATCTATGTGCACAGGGAAACCTTGAGAAACCCCAAGTGGTCCTCATGACTAACAGAAACCAGTAAGGCTTAAATCTCATTTCAGTAGTTGGTTTTTATCCCTGCCATGCATTGTACTATTACTCTTACTTCTGGCTTCTCCACTCTGCAGTCTTCACTGTTTTGTCTTCCTTTTCACTATTCTTTCCCCGACTCCCCTGTTTTTGTTTTCCTCCCCTGTTTTGTTTCACCTTAAGAAAAAATTGTACTCTCCATGTCTTGTCCAAGTCATGGGGGTGCAAAAGAGCGACCTAGAGGCTGGAGGAAACTGCTGGTCCTGTTCAGCCAGGCCAGAAGATCCTGGGATTGGCTTCTTTTGCTTCTAACACAATTTTCAGTGTGTGGGAGAGCAATAGAAGGGAAATGGATAGGTTTTTAGATTTAGCAGGTGGAAGAAGGAAGATGGTATAAAATAAAACATTAAAAAGCCCTTACAGAAATTAATTGCCATTTCCAATGTTATTCATGATACAGAAAAGCAAATGTGCACATTCACCACAGAGTGTTCAAGATGTGATGGATGGTTAAACATCTTGCTCAATTGTAAAAGCCTGACACTTAAAAAAAGTGCAGAAATGAATCACAGTGCACTTTAAATTTGAAACAAGAGATGAATATTTAAAGTCAGTTGAACAGCCAAGACCACAAATGAGGAACTGTTGAGAATGATGTTCTTAGAGCACAGCTGCTTGAAGTAAGAGCTTAGCACTGCTGTGTATCTGCAGTACATCGCCTGACAATCACCAAATTACTCTTAATTCTAATAACATTGAAGAAGAAGCAGCAGGAGAAAAAATGTCAGATATGTGGCTAGGTAGAGTCAGGTTCAGAGAACACAGGACATTTTACAGCTTTCTCATGGCTGATAAGGGTGAGAGATGGCGATCTGCAATCACTGGTTTGGACATGTCAGTTTAAAGTGTGAAGGGAGACGTTCTCAAGGTGACAATAAACAATTTAAATAAGAGGTTATTAAAGTGCAGTGCAATGCAAAACAATGCATCTGTTTCTGGGGAAAAAAATATAAACAAGGCTTTTTTTGTCATTGACATTAGTGTTCCTCATTATGTGTGATTGGAATGTGGAGACCTTTACTTCGAAAGTCACAAACACCGTGTTTCAGAAGAATAATCTTTCTTTCTTTTATTGCTATTTTGCAGGATAACGATCTTCTTTTTTTTTTTTTTCCCCCTCTGCAAAGAACTACAATTCCAAGTATGCAATTGTACTGGCTCCCTCTGGTGGCATTCAGAAATGCTCTACTTTTTGGTCCATTAAAGTTACTGATTCAAAATGAGTTCGACAGCAGAAATTGATGTTACTATTTTATGTAATTGTTGTATTAATAATAGGAGAAACAAATAATCATATATCTTAAATCAAATTCATCTTACACAAAACCAACTCCTAAAATTAAATTCTAGGAATCTGGGTCAAAATGGCTGGAGAAAACATCACTTGTTTTCCCTCCCTCCCATGCTCTTAACTGAATTCCTGGATAGCATTTCACTATTTTGTGTTTGCAAAGGAGAAGAGTTACAACAATGACTTAGCTATGGGACTGGCGTATTTCCCTTGGCAGCAAAAATCAATCAGTCTCTTACAGAAAGTTTTAATAGGAGAATTTCCATTTTGAAATTAAGGTGCTTGGCAGCTGTTGCCACTTGCATCCTGAGAGTTCTTGCCAGAGCTGAACCAGATGTGCAGTTAATGCCTGGTTTTTGTCCATTTGTTTTTAATTATTAATACAGAAATGAGAAGAGAGAAAGGAGAAAGAGGAGCAGGAAATGGGGAAGCAGTTAGATCATTTCCCCTGTTTATGCATGTGGGAAGGACTCACATTTTGAGGATTTCACAAAAGACGAAAATAACCCTTTTGCATAAAGTTGGGTAACTCTGCAATTGCCCATTCTCAGTGCAGCAGGACTGAGCAAGAGGAAGAAAATTATGAAAGTTGCATCATCACTGCATCTCAGTCCCCTATCTGTGCAGCAAAAGCCCTCATTACCAAACATGGTAGGTTTCCCAAATTAATGAATGCTCCTGCCCCTTCTTTTACTTAACAATAACTGAGAGTTCAAGGACTGTTGCCTGGAACCAGAGAGGGAAAATATTTTTTGGTTGGTTTGTCTCTGCTGTATGAACATTCTCAGGTTGATACACTGATCTACTTTTAATTATATCACTTTAGAAACGATGAAAAGAGAAAGACAGGAAAAAGTCAAGTTTTTATGTAGATTAACTACTCACATTGGAAGAAATGGTGTAGGCTCTTCTGTTTAAATGGATGATAGAGGCACAATCTTTTCTGACATAGTTTAAGAAAAGTAAAAAAGGAAATGATAAAGGTATTTTTTTGGAACCATTATTTTCCAAAAAACATGAAAACTAAGCTTTTTGAAAGGACTTCAGTGCTAAGTACCAATAATATTTTGCACTTCTAACAAAATTCAACTGAAGATATCGAATTTTTGCCAAGTCTGACATGAACAAAATCCTGATCCTACAAACTCTTCCATCCAAGCAAAATAATTTAAAGAAACTTATTAGATAACTTTTTAATGAACTTATTGGGCTACTGAATCTGAAATGTCAGCTTTTCAGAATTATTTCAGACAAGTTAATTCAGGTTTTCAAAAAACTCTCAACCAACAACACTATGAGTAAGAGCTGTGCACCTGTGAATAATATATTTATATTTGTCTACCACAGAGTGAAGAATTCCCTATGATTCACTTACTAGTATATTCAAGCATAATAGTTTTGTGTTCTTAAGGCCTGTTTACGTAATTCTGCACACCTGTAAGTTCTTAGAGCATTTCTTTAACCTGTAAGGCACACACCATCAGATAAGTCATATATTGTGTGTGTCAGCATATTATTCTAAAATATTTAGTATGAACTTTAGTATTTCTAAATGTTATTTCTTCATATGAGGAAGTCCTCTGTTATTCATCAAGTTATTTACCTGACATTTTCATAATATCTGTTTGTTCTACATCTACAAAACCCACTAGTTTTGGGCAATGCCTTTTTGTTTTTAAAATCAATTGAACCAGTAATAAGTTACCAATTTTTAAATAAAACTAGCTTCTAAGCCAAGAAAGGATATAATAAATTTGAGCTGTGTTTAAAAGGCAAAAATGATTGAACTGTGCATTAAGAATGGAAAGTCATTCATAACTCTACGTCATACGATTAAAAGCTGAACTTGACTATTTATAGCTAAGCACTATCAAGAGTAAGAGGTGTTGATTAGAGAACCTGACTGTTAATACATTCCTAGATTAGGTGCGTGTTAATGAGGCCCATACAGTGCAAGAAAAGGGACTAAGAGTGAAGATAATATTTAGAAGCCAGAAATCATGTTTAAATTGCTTAGATACACACAATTGTAAAACTGGAGGCGAAAGGAACTAAAGTAGATAAAATGTTCGCTTTCTATTTGTAAAGCACCTCTGCTTCCTGTAGAGGCTTAAAAATATAGACTCATAATGCTTTAAATATTTACTTCTAATACATAGTTATATTATTATTTTTAATAGTAGTTAATTACTACTAACAAATACACCCCTCGTGTTAAATAAATAATTATGAATACACTGAGTGTGTATTTTTCTGAAGGCCTTTTTTTAAACAAAGGAGAAAAAGCAAACACTTTGCAAAGGGGCTCTGTTCCAATACAATACTGAAACCAACCTTTTTAGTTTTGCTTCTGTCATAACCTGGTTTATATTAAGGATACTTTCAGGCTAATTGGCAAGCACCAAGGCATTTGACTCATAGGAGTGTGTCAATCTTTAAACCTGGGTACAGAATTGCTTTTACAGTGCCAATCATCTGGTACAATTCCCCAGAAGATTTCGAAGTTGATGAGATGCGGCTTTGCGAGACTATTTAGATCAGTCTGGGAATCTGGCCAAAATAGGTGGTTGGATTAACCAATCAGTCTTCTGGTCATCACTTTTATTCAGAAAAAAATCTTAAGATGAAGAAGCTTCCTAAATTCTAACTGTCCCTGTAGAATAACATTGTATTTTCATAGGATGAAAGATTAAAACACCAAAATGATACCTTTTTTTAGGTAAGTGGGTTGTGGATATCCTATTACAACATGAATTCTTATCATACACTACCTCCTGTAACTTCAGAGTGTGGCAATCTGTTTTCCATCTATTTGGAAGAGAAAGAAAAACTGTACTCAAAAAAGGGCACTACAGGGCCAATTAATAATATCACTGTTCTTTTACCTAGAGACATGCTTGTGTGTGAAGTTTAGATCTAGATCCGAGTTTGCTTACAATTTAGGGAGGAACAGAAGAGCACTGCAGTTCTGTAGACCGGATGCAGAACCTCAGCTGAGATATTTGGGAGAAGGATGTTTTGGATAGGTACATATCTCAGATTTGAATACCTTTGTGTTTCAGGATGCATTCAGAATTTGGGTGTTGCCTTCTGCTAGTTCCATATTTCGACTTCCTCTGTGGTAAAACAACGACTTTGAGATTTTGGTGACTGAAATAGAGAGGATTCGTGGCTTTTAAAAGGACAAGGTAGTGAAAGCTATGTTTATAGAGAGGAAAATGTGCACAGAACTAATGGAAAGAGGATATGAAATTTGGAAAGCTGCGACTACAGTTCCTGCAGCCCATAAACCACAACATTTCCTTCAGGTGTTCAAATTATGCAGCCAAGAGGTGGCCGTTGAGCAGTGCACTCTCTCCCTGCACCAGGGTACTTCCTGAAAAGAAAAGCAGCATGAAGTTATGCGTCAAGAACAGCCATTTCATGGCTAGTCCTAGATGGTTGGGTATGGTACAAAGCAAGGATGGGCAGGGGTGATGGTATCAAGGCAGTCCAATGACAGCAGGCGTGCCAGGCACATTGTCAAAATTGTCTGGCCAGAGCTCTGAGCAGCTTGGCAGGCTCTTGTGTGCACCGTCATCTTCTCACTTTATGTGCACATAGCAGCAATGGCCAAATTGTGATCTCTTATCTCCTAGCTCCTAATGGCAACACTAATGAGCACACTGTGAACACTCCCTCCCTGGGCAGTCAGTAAAGAGACAGAGACAGAATTTCAGTGTTAGGCCAGCAGATTGTTATTCCGGACTGCCAACGGTGTCCAAAGTCAGGTGGGGTAAAGGTAAGCTTGATTCAGTAGGAAATTGTTATTCCTGCTTGTTTCATATACACCCCTCCTTGTCTCAAGAAATTACTTCCTGAAGTTTTCTCTTAATTTCAGAAACACTGAAATATTATCTACCCTGACCCATGTTTTCCTTCATTAAGTTTGTCTACAGGAATATGGTCATACACAAAAGCTTTAATTCATATTCTTGCCATTTTATTACTAAAAAGATAGTTACACTGAGACTGAAGATTGTTTTAGATTGAAATGCGTTTCATTAGGTAATTTAATTGATAGGTTTGGTGCCACCACAAGTCAACTCCCAAGAAAAGGGAATATTTTAATTTTATATACTATGTATAAACACCTTCCAAGCCTGTATGATAATTACTCATCATTATGCCTGAAGCAATGATCTTCAGAAGATTGTTATTCCATTAGGCAAGCAAAGGCTCTGGTATTCACTTACTGAGTTATTAATTCTTTGTGTCTGAATGATCACAGATAACATTATTAATAATAGATTGGAAATGAAGGATAGTAGGGTCTATAAATCAAAGACCTTATCCAAAGGATATGAACTCTGACTTGCTGGACTGATTGTTTTATGCAAGTGATAGTATCATTTGTACAGCAAATGCCTAACAGCAGCTGCTGAGGAGTCACTGAACTGCATTGTTCTCAGAAAGATGTATGCATCTTACTGTCTTTGCAAATTGTAAAAATAAATTTATAGTGTACAAATACATTTTTGTGGATGAGGCTGCTTTTCATAGATGAGACTGCTTTTCAAGCAACGAAAGATGTGATATGATTTAATTTCATTAAATGACTATCTATTCCTTGCTTTCTAAATACAGATAAACTGGAATAGAGAAAACGTTTGTAGCAGAAGCTAACATAAGAAGACCCTGAAAGGTCTTAGAGATGCTTGTATTACAAAGAGTTTTTCTATCATGCATTTAGTTGACATACCTATGGTTCCTAGACTTTTCTGAAGAGGGGAGATTTTTCATTGTCTTTTGAAATGACTTAAAATAGTTGACCTTTTATATAACCACTATTTGTTTTTCTACAGCCTGCAATGGGAGGGGATTTTTTTGTTCTGCAAACAGCATAATTTTCTCCCAGACATAGCCATTTACGAGGAACTCACAGGAGGAGTACATCTTAGAGGAGGAAGGGTTTGGAGACAGTATGGAAAAGTCAGACAGCTGGCATGCTGCAAGAGTACCCTATTTACAACATTTCTTTAAGTTGTCCTATAAACCATTTCTCATTTTCCTGGAGACCCAAGGTGTTAAACTCCGTGTTGGGGTGGGATGGGATATAGATGGTGGCAAGTGATGAAGAGCTCAGGGATGTAAGCACATGCCATGGGGCATGTACTGGGTGTATTGGTCATTTTACAGAGGAAGAGCTGAGGTGCTTTGCCAGTGTTTTTCAGGGCCTAATTTCAATGCAGGAACAAGAAACACAAGAGCTACAATGCAATACTGTTGCATCCTTTTTTTTCTTTTTTCTTTTTTTCCGGGACCCCAGGCTTGGAATACAGCTCATACAGAGATCACGAAGGAACCACATTTGCCTATGTGACTGCAGAGGGTGAGAGAAGTTGTAGTGCTGCGTTGCCAGTGAAGTCCAGGCACTAAGATCTACCAAATAAGCAAACCTCACAATAACATGTAGCAGTTTTAAGAGCCTTTAGTTTTAAAGGCCTTTCATGTTATAAGCTTGCACAGAGTGCATCAAACTCTGGGACCGAACTCAGTCTCGTGAAACCAGCAGTAAGGAGAACAGTAAAGCAGTATTTGCTAACAGCAGATCAGAGCACTGTGGTGGGACTGAGATCACCAGCAGTATTGGATTCACAGCAGCATGTGGCATGAGCAGCAATTGACTTTGTACTTGGAGATGGCCATGGAGAATTAAGATGACATTAAATGCATTTTACTGCCATTCATGGTATTTGCAGTGGCTGAGGCCACATATGCTTCCATTGAACCTGAAACTTCCATCAAATGTGAAATTTGTATCTCAAGACTTAATGTACAGAGGAACAGGAACTCAGTCATTCAATAAGCCAGACCGTGGATTCCCTGGAAAAGCCATCCCTGCAATACAGATCAGCAGCTGTATTTGGATGGATATAGATATAAAGATAAGAAGCTGTATTTGACTGGTTATTGTCCTTTCTCCACAAGGGCAGGTGGCTCCCTGAGGCTGGGGGTGGGGAACAACCCGTGGGGTTTGGGCAGGTGACAGGGCAGTGCCTGGAAGCCCGGGCCTGTCCCACTGCCCCAGCCAGGAACAGGGCAGCCGGGGGCATCAGAGCAGCCCCAGCCCCAGGCACTGGGCACCTCTGTGGGGACAGGGATGGGCCAAGGCCGGGCTGGCGCATCAGCCAACAGATGTGGGTCAGGATCAGGCCTGGTGAGGAGCTCTGGGATGGCCGGCCAGGGCCTCTCCCCATGGACACCAGCAGGAAGGGGCTGCACTGGCTCTGTCTTGGCCCTGACCACCACTGCCAGATCCCCAGGACCCTTAGAGATGTATTCAACAAAGGCACTACAAAACAAGTGGGGAAATATAGCATCAGCAGCAAACACAGGGTTTATCACAGGGTGAGACCACATCTGGAATATTGTGTCCGGTTCTGGGCCCCTCAGTTCAGAAAGGACAGGGAACTGCTGGAGAGAGTCCAGCGCAGGGCCACAAAGATGATTAAGGAAGTGGAGCATCTCCCTTATGAGGAAAGGCTGAGGGAGCTGGGGCTCTTTAGCTTGGAGGAGAGGAGACTGAGGGGTGACCTCATTCATATTTATAAATATGTAAAGGGTGAGTGTCATGAGGATGGAGCCAGGCTCTTCTCAGTGACAACCAATGATAGGACAAGGAGCAACGGGTACAATCTGGAACAGAGGAGGTTCCACTTAAATATGAGAAGAAACTTCTTCACAATGAGGGTGACAGAGCACTGGAACAAGCTGCCCGGGGAGGTTGTGGAGTCTTCTTCTCTGGAGACATTCAAAACCCACCTGGACGCCTTCCTGTGTAACCTCATCTGGGTGTTCCTGCTCTGGTGAGGGGATTGCATTAGATGATATTTCAAGGTCCCTTCCATCGCCAACATTCTGTGATTCTGTGATGTATAATGACTGACACATAGGAACCATTCTCCATGGCAGGGTCATGAGACTGTATAAGAGCTGTAGGGCAGGTGAGGAGACCTTATGAGCTGGGTCCGTTGTTCTAGGACGATGTAAACACATGCTTCCACGTCATGAGCATGTCTCTGTAACACATCCCTCCCTCTCTGCAGCTAAGACATCTGAAATGGAAAGTTTCTGCTAGCCCTGTTTCAGCCCCTGAAGGAGAAAACATCAGACTGAAAAAAAGCAGCATCATTACATCTGCTGAAACTAGTACAGGGTTGGTCAATGGCTAATAGAGGGCAAAAAGTTCAGAGAAACCAAGGAGGTCAGGACAGGGTCTAACATACACTGCTAGTCAAATTATCCAGCCAGTCCCATTGGGTGAATACTGCTGGGTCTGAATGATTATGTGATTTTCTGATGTAGATTCCTGGTCTTCAAGTATAACTGCTGACATTCTTTTCATAGGAGAGAGACAGATTAAGAAAGGAGGGATTTAAGAACATGACAGTAAGCTTCAATTATTTCTAAGCAGTGTTATTGCAGAATTTTAACTTGAAACAGACTGAGGAGATCTGAGGCTCGAGTGTCAGAAGTCAAAGATGTGAAGGAAATACACTCAACTTGTCATTAAATATAAATACCTCCATCAGGCAACAACAGGGGGTCTTCTGCCAGCACCATTTCAGACCAAAAGAAAGGCTTACATTGCCTGAAAATATCTCAATTTTTTCCAGCTATATGAATTGCAAAAATAAAATATGTTATCTCTCATTACAAACTACGATACCTTTAGGTCACATAAGAAAATTCTCTATGACTGAAAGACTGGTTAAGTACATTTTGTGAAATTTATTCTGTTGCTAGCCATTGATTGTTAATTGTATTGCCACAGTATTTCTGAAATGAAAACATTAGGGAGATAGTTCTCTGCAAATATGAATTTCAGCTCCCCAAATATTCTGCATCATCTTCCTGACATACGTGGAAGAGGCTAAGCTGATCGCTAATGAGAAGAAAGAGGTATGTGAAGCAGAGTATTGGCAAACATAACTGACAAATAGGCTTTAGTCAGAGCTCCTGAGGGGTGACTGAAAAGTTGAAATGTTAGTCCATGATACTGAAATAAACATCACAAGATTGAATTGAAGAGAAAATACAGAGTCTTGCTTCTTTCCTTAAGAACAATGAGCTCAGTGTATCCTCAAGCCATTTTACTGATTTCTTCAGACAAAGTAGTTGTTGGTACAGAACTCCACCCACTTACAATGATATAAATCTGCAGAAAAGCATAGCAGCATATGTCAATCCTCAGAAAAACAGTCGCATCATCCTGCTGTGCCCCTTCGCACACATAACCATTAGGAATCCCAAAGGTAACAATTAGATATTAATATCTCCAAGTCTAAAATCTTCTCTCACTTCCATGGCTTTTCTTCACACCTTTCCCAGCAGTGTCTTCCCATATTATTTTTCCAGCTATGTCCTTAGGTGGTGTTTCTAGAGTTGTGGAGGGGACAAGACAGCATCCTCATCAGGTTTGCAGATCATACCATATCAAGGAGGCTGTTTGATACAGTTCAGGGCAGGGCTGCTGTTCTGACAGGCTGGAGAGATGGACGAAGAGGAACCTTATGAACCTCAACAAGTGCAAAGTCCTACACTTAAGAAGGACAAACCACTGGCAATGATACAAGCTAGGGGCTTACAGGCTGGGAGGAGCTCTGTGCAGAAGGACCTGAAGGTACTGGCAGTCAGAAAGCTGAACGTGAGCCAGCGGTGTGCCCTGGCAGCAGAGAAAGCATCCTGAGCTGCATTAACAGGAGCACAGCTTGCAGACTGAAGGAAGTGTTTATCTCCCTCTACCAGCATTTGTTAGATCACACCTAGATAGTACATGTTTTGGGCTCCTCAAAACAAAAGACATCAATAAACTGGAACAGATTCAGCAAAAGGCCAGCATGGCAGTCAGGCTGCAGGACCTGCTCTGTGAGTGGAAGCTGAAGGAATGGAACTTATTCAGCCTGGAGAAGAGACGGCTTTGGGGGACCTAAGAGCAGCCTTCCCATTCCTACAAGGAGGTTATCGAGGAGGTGCAGCCAGGGTCTCCATAGCAGTGGATGGTGGGAAGCCAGGAGACAAGGGATATAAATTGAAATAAGAGAGGTTCAAACTGGATGTAAGGAAAGCCATTTTCCCATGAAGACACCCAAGAAGTAGGACAGGAGCCCAGAGAGGCTGTGCAGTCACTATCCTTGGAGGTTTTCAAGATCTGACTGAATAAACCCCTGAGCAACCTGGTCTGATCTAATAGCTGCCGCTTGTTTCATCAGGAGATTGGACTAGAGAGCTCCTGAAGGTCCCTTCCAACCTGTGTTTACCCTCTGATTCTATGAAATTATTTCTGAAAATGTTCCTTTCCCCTCCTCTCCTTGGGTCACTTGAGGATGGTTTAAGGGTGGTGGGAAAAGAGGTATGGCATAGGAAGAAACAAATGTTTTATTTCAGTAAATGACATTAAAATCTTATCGTTAGGAAAAGGGAGGTGTAAGTAGCAGAAACCATAGGAAGAAAAACCCTGAGGCAAAGTATTTTGGAACAGAGGCTGTAAACAGTTATTCATGTGAACAAGAACTGATAGACAGCCCTGATTAGTGTACAATTATAATGGAACTTCATGCTTTACAAGTTCAAAATAGTAATGTGCTCCATTATGGCAATTATCTATCAAAAGGTGAAAGCACAATAGCTGAAGTTGCTAAAATACTTCGGTGTTCATTAACCTCATTATGTTGCAAATGTGTTATAGGGCACCATATGCTCATGTTGTACCTGATAAACAGAAAATGTTAATAGAAATGATAGAAAGACAAATTATAAGAAAGCCAATCCATGTTCAGTCATTACAAATCCAAGTATGTGATCAGCCTACAGATACTGATTGGTGGCTCTGTGGTCAACTTCCAAAATGCTTTCATCTGATCCAAGTTATGAGGGAACGGAGGTCATGCAGATCTTTCTCATGACATGATAGATCAGTAATATTCTACGCAAAGCCAAGACTGAACAGTCTTAATTTTTAATTTAGAGAAACAGACAGCTCTTGATTTGATGCTGAAATTTATTGGAAGGCAAATAAATGATCAAGCATTTTCAAGCATTCTTTGGAGAAAAGCTCTTTGTAATCAAGATTTGTAAACTGAAAGACCCAAATAACTTGGATTGAACTAAACTAAACTGCAGCATTTTAAGAAGGAAACTTAATAATATCACCTGTGTACAGGGATGTGGGTACCTGCTTTCTATCATAAATATGTCTTAAGGTTTCACATTTAATTATTTTTATATATTACTACTTCTTCTTTCTCTCTCTTTTTTTTTTTTTTCTTTTAATATATATAACATTAAAGTTATATATCACTTTTGGTTCTGACCAGGAAAAAGCCTTTATCTCATCAGCTGCCAGTGGATTCAGACATCTTTTAAGAATTTTACCATTCCCCTGTGTGGCTGAGTCAGGTTTTCAATATTCACTCATGAATCTGGAGAGAGCAGAAGGTACATGTAGACCTTTACCAGTGATGAATACATTCTCTCCATGGTGCTACTAGTCAACAAGCTACAGGGAGGAAGAACTATTCCCCAGCTCTTTCTCAAATCCTTCCAGGCAACTCCTTCCGAAGCTCTAGAGTCCTTCAATACTTACATTCAGATCATCTAAGGGTTCTAATTATAACCAGTTCTTCACCACTGACATGGATGATGAGAAGGAGAAAATGAGATCTCAATGTGTTTCTTCTGTTTTTTTTATTCACCTGCAGTGAGCACCAGAGAGATAACTGGCTTTTATTGATTGCATATGGCAACACTGTCTTGGGATACTAGGGAAAAGTTATATGAACGGCTGATTTGTGTAAGTGATTTGTTCTAAATTTGGTGCTCGTTTCTAGATTAAAGCCTCAGAACACACAGCTGCATGTACAAACTCTCTGGGGTTATTACATTTATGTCAAGAATTAAGCCTGTGTAATGCTTTTGCTTAGGAAAAATTACACAGTAGCTGGAGAGGAATAAAAACACAACACAAATGCATAATAACAGGAGAAAAATGAAGATGCAAAAAGGAATTGGTTGTTTGTGAGGTTAGGGGAATGGGGCTCCATCACTAAACCCAGCTGGCCTGGGGGAAGACAAAATAGGATAGACAAAAATATGTAGGAAAGACACACTGGCAATTAAGTTTTAATATGATTTGAGCAAGAAACTAGCAATGTTTATTAAGAATCTCATTAAACTTGAGTGTATTAACTGGCAGGGGCAAAAATACATAAGGATGGAGTTCTTAAATAGGTAGCATATATATTTTCTGTTCTCAACAATGTATTTTCTCCAAGGAGAATTTCAAAATATGACGCTGTAATTCCAGTAGTCCTCCCCTTTCCTGGACCAGATTTTCTTCCCTTTTTGGAATCTCTGTGTGCTTTAATAGCTTCAAAGATGTTGCAGAGGGATAGTTAAATTGTTCAGTAGCTACACTTGCAGACAGTACTTAGGAGAGATTTGCAAGCTGTGAGGAAGAAAAACAAAAAGTTCTGAATAAATAGAAAAAAAATAGCAACAGAGATCAAAGTATGCTTCAGGGTGAACTGTTCTTTATGACTGCAGCAGGTGCAGCAAGTGATGTAGCTTTGCTGTGCAATGAGGATACTGTGCACAGTCCCAAAGGGCCTTGGCATATGACTG
Organism: Caloenas nicobarica; assembly: GCF_036013445.1. Classification (NCBI taxonomy): domain Eukaryota; kingdom Metazoa; phylum Chordata; class Aves; order Columbiformes; family Columbidae; genus Caloenas; species Caloenas nicobarica. The sequence continues at coordinate 45,139,836 of NC_088245.1, forward strand.
TCACCTAAGCAGCACACATTACCTTGACATAGCTTACCAGGATTGGAAGATGACAGTCTTGTGACAAACTTGAGGATGATGGGAGCCAGAGGTGCTTATCGAATTCCCTTGATAATTTTCTAAAGAAAAAATGTCACCAAAGTGACTACTCCAGCCTTTAGAACAGCATGGCTTCTGTGGGTAGGCTGAACTACAGGATGCTCTGGGGCAGAAAATTTCTCCTTCTGTCCTTTGCTGAGTGTTCAGCTGGGAAATGGCTCATTAGTGAATACTAACACTGACTTGAGCTCCCAAAGTTCTCATAATTCACATCCTCCATCCAGAATGTCCAAATGTGATTTTTGAGCTTTGTGCAGCTCATGAGCAACTGAAGTGAAGCTGCTCTGCTGCTGCTGCGTCATGTGGTGGATTATGGGGTAGCACTGGCAATGAGTCTGTGCGGTGATCTGAACCTTCAGCCACTGGAGCAACATGGTGGGACAGAAAATCCTGAGCCACAGAAGGATTCAGCTGTCCATCTAACCCAGCCTCACCTGGGAGGAGGAGGCAGCGGGACGTTGTGGATCTCCTGTAACCATCTGTCTGTAGACCAGCGCTGGATGTGCCCTCTCAGTCATGGGGGTTGTTCTTTGAAGTATGGAGATTTTGGTATGCTGCTTTTAGGCTCTGAAAGATTACACACATTGAATAATCTATATGTATATATAATGCTTAAAATTTATTTTAGAAAAACTTGTCTGATATTGCCAAATTAAACTTTAATGGTGATTATTTTGAAATAAAAAAGAGTTGAAAGTGTTGGATGATTAGGATGCACTTTGTAGAACAGACTTTTGCATATTATCCAAAAAGAAAATGCCAGCACTTGCACATGTAGCCAGTCAGCTTAGCTGCATGACTCACAGTTATGGGATGAGAGCAGTTCACAGAAATATTTCAGAATTTATAAATCTATATTCCAACCACTGCCCTAGTAGCACTGTCCTTACAGAATCATAGAATCATGGTATACTGTTGGTTGGAAGAGAACCTCAAGATCATTGAGTCCAACCATAACCTAACTGGCACTACACCATGTCCCCAAGAACCTCATCTTTATGTCTTTTAAACACTTCCAGGGATGGTGACTCCACCACTTCCCTGGGCAGCCTATTCCAGTGCTTCACAACCCTTTCCATGAAATAATTTTTCCTAATATCCAATCTGAGCCTCCCGTGGCACAACTTGAAGCCGTTTCCTCTCATCCTATCACTTATTACTTGGGAGAAGTGACCAACCCCCTCCATGCTACAACCTCCTTTCAGGTAGTTGTAGACAGTGATAAGGTCTCCCCTCAGCCTCCTTTTCTCCAGGCTAAACAGCCCCAGTTCCCTCAGCTGCTCCTCATAGGACTCGTTCTTCAGAGCCTTCACCAGCTTCATTGCCCTTCTCTGAACTTGCTCCAGCACCTCAATGTCTTTCTTGTATTGAGGTGCCCAAAACTGAATGCAATATTCAAGATGCAGCCTCAACAGTGCCGAGTACAGGGGGACAATCACTTCCCTGGTCCTGCTGGGCACACTATTCTTGATGCACACCAGGATGCCATTGGCCTTTTTGGCCACCTGGCCACACTGCTGGCTCATGTTCAGCCGGATCTTGATCGACACCCCTAGATGCTTTTCCGCCAGGCAACTTGGATTATTTGGGCTTCATTTTGTTCCCCATCCCATTCTTCCAGTCCAGGGGGCTCTGTACCTGAAGCACAACTGGTCTTACTATTAAAGACTGAGGCAAACAAGGCATTTAGTACCTCAGCCTTTCCTTCATCCTCCATCACTATGTTCCCCCCCACAAATCCACCAGAAGGTGAAGATTCTCCTTGCCCCTCCTTTTGTTGCTGATGCATTTCTAGAAACATATTTGCTCCCTTTTACAGCAGTAGCCAGGCTCAGCTCTAGTTGGGCTTTGGCCCTTCTAATTTTCTGTCTGCATAACTTCACAGCATCCTTGTAGTCCTCTTGAGTAGCCTGCCCCTTCTTCCAAAGGTTATAAATTCTCCTTTTTATTATGTTCACAGTCATAAGACCATATATGCCAAACCTATGCTTTTTGACCAAATATGATACCAGGGCAATTTCATATACTCTCACCATTGGTGTCTGTTGGAGCCAAGGGCTGCAGTGGCTTTAACTGTGCTCCTTGTTCTGTGCGGGGCTGCTTTAAACTGGGGGAATCAGGATCAGATATTCAGTTGCTCTTCATGTATTTTCCCCCACCTTACATTTGTGATGTTAAGAATAGAATCCACATGGTGGTCATGTGGCATGAAGTTTAAAACTTCCAGGTGTCTTTTTAACTGTTTCTAAGACAAACAGATTGTCAGTGTTGCCCATATGACACTATATGGCATGAAAACTGCTCAAAGGCGGCACACGAAGAAACCATTTTACTTGAAATTGGACAGGAAGATAACTTTGAATTTTGGAGTTCACTTTTAGGGATCAAAATAGTATTTAGAATGTAATTTGTCAAGTGAATCTGAGCCGAAGCGGATTCTTTGGGAAACAAGACAAAACATCGCTCTAGCTTATTACTCAGGACAGATTGTGGAATGTTTTTCATGTGACTGTAACAGACTTCTTGTCATTAGCAGACACATGTATGGTGTAGAAACACCTCAACCCGGAAGATAAGTAAGAGGAACAGAAAACATGACCAAAAAGTGGTCCTTCTCTGCCGTATTGCATCATCCCTTCTGGGAGGCATAAGATGCAGTAATATCAACAAGTATTAAGCCAGGGCTTAATCTCAAGCCTCAGGCTCTGCCAGCTTCTGCATTGCTCTATAAATCATCCTTTCTGCTTAGCAGATCTTGGTTGGATATTAAGGATGTGTTTATATCTAAGCTTCAAACTCAGCGCTCGCTGACACAATTAACTAATCTACATCTCTCAAAGCTGATGCTAGTTGTTTAGGCAGAACTATTTTTCATCTGAAAGTGCTGATTTATCAAAACTCGAGCATTTTGTGGGAAGATGTTTTAGCAAAAATTGAATAGAGCTGTCTGCTGAGGAGGCATGTGTGAGAACTTGCCAGTTTGACTAAGCAAGAGGCAATGGCAAGCTGAGAGCATGCAGCCCTGGAGCCAGGCGTGTGGCTCCTTGCAAGCTCAGCTACTCTGTTCCCAGTTTTTGAGTATCATCTCACCTCAGGGCTGCCTGGAACCAGCAATGGGGAAATCCTCAGTGTCCAGCCCTGAGCTGCCCAGACACCCCAAATGATAGTATAGCAAGGCTTGTGGAACATGAAGGAACTTTGTGGAAAGGTAAAAACACAAAGAGATCTGGACTTTTGAAAATCATGATGTCAGAGTTCCTTTGCTGTGACAACTTGAGTTTTAAGTCTGAAAGGGAAGAGGCTTTTCTACATTCTCTTAGCAGAAAAATTCCTGTCTTTAGACAATAATATCTGTAAATGTATGTATATAGCATTAGCTTCCCATTCCCTAAGCTGTCTTCTCCACAGGGCTTCTTAAACCCTACCTGCTTCAAACATGGAAATATAGGTTCTGAGACACACAGCAGCAGGCACCAAGGGAAAATGCTAAGACAGCAGCATGGTATGAACTAGGCAAATAGAAATCTCACATTGCAGTTACACTGCTTTCTGAAAGGAGTCGAAGAAAGCATGTATTAGTAGATGCTATTCTCAGGAATTTTGGGGTACCTGTCTCACTCTCTCCAGCTCTGGGTTGCTGCATTTAAGACTTGCAGTTTCACCTTGTTGTATTTGCCTTTGGACAAAGCACAAACAGAGCATCTGCTCTGCTCCCCTGAACACTGACTCTAAAGATCTAGGGTCAGAAGCTGTGAAATAACTACTCTCAATTCCCTCAACAAGCTTGCTATTGAACTGACTCCTTTGTTCTTACCCAGGGAGAGTACTCATCTCTCTAATTTGCTTGGCAGCCAAACCACAGCCTCCTGCTATTCAACATACTCTGAAAGTGTAAAGCATTGGTTTGAATAGTGTTTTATATTGAGAAATTATACAAAAGAAGAGAGACACCGACAAAAGCAACCTAAATACTTGTCTACATAATTGCACTAGTATAATTATAACTGCTAAGATAATACTTGCGTAACTCACACAGGATGAGTATCTTTTTTTCTCCCCTGGAGCTCTATACCTCTTTTAAAGAAACATGATGATGTTAGTCCTGGCTAGACTACAGCAGTGTGTTTCCTAGAACTTGAAACTTCCAGTATTTAGGTTCTGTGATCAGTAAAGAATGAAAATTTGATCGATACAGGACAGATCAGTGCCACCTCTCAGACTCATCCTCCTGTCTCTACAAACAACTTTCCATAGTGTTCAGCCCAGTCTGCTGTCTTGATGTCTATATTCAAGATGCTTCAGGACCTGGCATCAGTTTATCTAAAACATCCTACAAAGTGCCAGGATAAAGACTGCAGTGGGTAACCTCAGGACAGGAGCAGCAAGTATCAGAACAGGGCTGCTCACTTTCCTGAGGCTGCTGGCCATTGGTTTGCTCTAAACTCATCTGGCTTTCCCAGTCGTATTGAAAAGTCTGTCATGATTATCAGCCCTTCCTTGAAGTATGCTGGGAAAGAGCACAAATTTTCGTACTTCATCGGCCAAAATATGCTTGTTTGTATAGTGCCAAATTGAGAAGGAATGTTAGAAAAGTGCATGTGAAGAACTGTAGTTCCCAAAACCTCTCCTGGCTTCTGATAATCTGGAGTTTCTGAATTTCGAAAGACAGAGTTAGTATGGTATTCGTGTTTAAAATGAGCAGTATTCCTATCTTTTTATGAATCTAGAAGCCTGCTTGGAGAAGCAGAAGAATATATAGGGGTTCTTCGCTTTTGGTCTAGATTTTGATTCTTGAATAGGAATAAAAAATTCTGTAGTCCATGTCAGGCCACAAGGTTCTTCTTCCAACCAGGATTTTGGAAAGCACTTATTCAGGAAATATCTTATGGTCCTTAAAGTTCAATTATATATGGAATTTAATACTGGCATAACAGGACCTTGAATGAACACCTTAAAGTTCAAAGGTGAATTTTAAATTTTATAACTTCCCTTATCTATCTTTCTAGCAACGAAATTATTCATTTTCATATTGCCCCTGATACTCTTACATCTGTGTAAGTATTGTCACTACTGGGTTTTTAGAGCTGAAATATTGTCACTTGTATTCAAATTTGTGTTTAAATTTAGGATAATGAAACCACATTTCTGCATTTTCCTTAGTAGTGAAAGATATTTGACTCACAAATTATAAAACATTTGAGAATATTTTACTATTTTAGTATCACCTATATTCCCTTTTCTATGCTTGAATGCAAATAAGTTTTTAAAGAAAGCCAACGCTGTGAATGTCAAGTGATGACACATGAACTTTGCACTGGAGCTAAATCTAATGTGGTGGCATTTCCATAGCTGTGGGAGAATAATCTAAAAAGGTTAGGCAGAACTACCTTTTTTTGGTTTGTTTGTTTGAATACATAAAGTGGATCAGTTCTCAGTCAGTGGATGTCATCCACTTTGGGCTTGGACTCACTGGACCATGTCCAAAAATAACTGATGTACTTTGCTCCACCTACTTGCATCTGCCTGCAGGGACAGAAAAGTCTGGTTGCTGAGTAGAGAATCCAAGCAATGTTAAAATTTGAATTTAAAACAGAGGGCGGCCTACGTTGACACTGACCTTTGGCATGCTCTCATTACTTTTCTTGTCACCCTTATCTGGTGTTTGCGATATGACCCAACGTGCAGAACGGTTGTGTTTCTTTGTTTCACGCTACCCCTGCTGCGTGTCACGTGTTGTCTCTGGTCTTATACTGAAATTTTTGTCTCTCTGGCTGGGGTTGGTGCTGTCAGTCAGCGTGGAGGAATGGGAAAGGAGATGGCGCTCATACCAACCTCATCAGCAAACTCTGAGTATGAAAGGAAATCAGAGTTAATTAATAACACGGCTAACATTTTGCCAAAATATTTGTACTGCAAATACACTATTTGCTCTCTGTTTATTATTTTTGGGATAAAGTCTTTCTTTTATCCAATTAGATGTTCAGAGCCATGCAGCACGGTTTAAGCAAATGACAGCACGAGGTACGCTTGGTCCCAGCAACCAGGCCTGCAACACGCCAGCTAGGGACTGCTCGTGTTTTCAGCATGTGAAAACCCAAATTGGACCACAGTAGGGGGAAAAAAAAAAAAAAATCATCACAAAGTTTAAACCGAAGAGTTAATCTAGCTGGAAGACAATTTTGAGAGCTCCCCGCCTCGGCGTGACAGCCCCTTTCAGGCTGCGGCTTTGGCGCGGAGATGCAGGGCTTGTGTTGGGGTAGGGAGGACACCTTGTGGTCACTGTGGAGAACTCGCCCTCTCCCAGCAGGCTGGGGGCCCTCGGCCTCCTCCGGGGAACGAGACACTCCCGGGGGCCCCGCCTGGCAATTTCGAACCCCAAAAATGTGCTCAGCTGCATTTGACAGAGAGGAGCGGCCTCCCCTGAGCTGGCACAGGTCTCCACTTGGTGAAGCGAGGCCGGCGGGGAAGCGATCTGGGAATTCCTGTTCCCAGCTGAGGCTGGGGAGCTGTGGGTGCCCCGGGCTCCTGAAAATCATTCCCGGGGATTTATTCTTTCCTTAATGTATGACTGGGAGCCACGGCCATTTTATTAGGGATGGGACTGTCATGTGTCTGCCTGGGCTGTCCTCTGCAGAAAGAGGTTTGGAGGTGCTGTTGCTGCTCATGTCAGACATGCGCTGCACGGACGCTGCACAGGGACTGACACAACACACTCATACTCTGGGAAATCGCCAAGATTTCTGTTCACAGATTTCCCTTAGGACCACGTGCAATAGGGTGCCACCAATTCTGTCTACCCATACACACGGAAATCCCAAACAAATACAGCAAATCATCAAAATCCACGAGGGAAACATGTCCAGAGGGAAAAAGAGAATCTGGGGAAAAACAGGTGTCTATCAGGGCTACAGAAGGGCAGAGGAAAAGAGCAAAATGAAAGGACAGCAGTGAAAAGCATGCTGGGCTTTTCTGGGCGCAGGTAATAGAAAGCCCTGCTCTGTGCTTTAAAAGGTATCAGCTAAACCTGCACTTAACTGTCTGTATGCTTTGTCCCCATTCTACATATGTCCTTTTGGGTCAAAGAGTGCACTGTGTGCAAATTCTACCACGAGTCTGATTTTTACCTATTTTATGTCTGTTTCTAAAAACAGATTAAGAATGATCAGCTGCCACGTTTTGACACTCTAGGAAGATGAGATCAGCCACGTGAAGGAAATGCTGACTGAACTTTGTAAAGCCTGCTTTTATGGATCTGACAAAAACAAACACAGAAACAATGTAGAACCTTGTGTTTTATCTCAGTTTAATTCTGTGTATGGGATGAGCAGATGCACACTTGACTGTTTTGATCACTGCAGTCAAACATTTATTTTTCATATGTCATCTTACTGTAATAGAGAGAAATATGTTGGGATCATGCTACATTACATCCTATTTTCTCCAAAGGTATTTCATTTAAACTTCTACCCCACAGTCCTGTCTTAAATACTTTGCTGCAAATCTCAAGATTGGGCAGGCATCTGCTGTGCTGTGAGCATCTTTTATTTCAGTGAATGCTACCATCTAACCATGTCCTTATACTCCCCTGTGCTAGCACCTGTGTTAACATAATGTAAACACCTGCCCATCTAACTTTCATATTCTTATGCAATACCTAATGAAATGAGGTCCTGAGGCAACAGGCACTACCACAGTAGGGCAGAAGTAATTACAGTAACACCAGTATCATACTTAATGGCAGTGAATTTTGCTGACATGATGTACCCTTAGCAGCACATCCAGCTCCTGCTGCATTGTGCAGCTGAGAATCGTGGGCAGAAATCAGAGACCAGTCTTTTGATGGAGTTTTCTTCTGCCTAAGAGACTACCTTGAAATCTTCATCCTTGCAGCTTAAAATAACTTGAACATTTCCTTAGAATTCTGTACAGATGTAGCTCAGCTGCTGAATGAATAGGAGTTGTTATTAATCTGTCTCAAAAAATATGCACAATAATACCAATGAAAAAAAGATTTCTGATCAGCCCACTTCCATCCAGGATTCAGTTTCAGTAAATAGAACTAGCTTAAACGACACAAAACAAAATTTGCCTGTGATAGTGATATGCATATAGGAACACAGGCAATTTTGTTTTATGACTGCGTTTTCTTCTATTTCCTGTTTCAATTATTTTTTCTTTTGTGACTATTGTCTACTGTTAGAACTCCTCATGACATTGAAATGTAACGTCTTCTTGTTTTGTCTTTGATCTTTGAATATTATGTTTTGAATTGGGTTTTTAATATTAGAATCCTTTTGCTTATTTTGCAGGTGGAAAGACAATCCCACCAAAAAGCCCTTTGGCCTTGTTTCAGTTCTAGTCCTCTATGTTTACCATTCAGTAGGCTCCCCAAAACCACTTGTGTTTTTCTCCATGATCAGAAACATTTTAAATTCCAGGACTTGTTTTGGTTTCTTCTTCTGGTGCCTGGATTTTAAACCATTTTGTTTCAGTCTGCGCAGTTTACTTCTAGAGCAGGTTGTATACACCTCTCAGAGCGAGATATTTTGTATTTCATTTTGAGACAAAATAAGAGTAATCCACAGGTGATCTTTTGCCAAGGCAAGAAGGGCAGACCATAGGAGCTAGAAAAGCAAATATGAAAACAGACCAAACTGCAATGAATTAAAAATTCTTCCAGCTGCAGAGAACAGTAGTTTCTCTGAGAGTCTGTTATTGCCCAACTTATTAACATATAGAGCATGTCTATCAATATCCACATGTTTAACACATATCTAATCACATTTGCAACAGAAAATAGACTTATTTTGCACAGTCATGGCCCAAATGTATCTTTAGGTACATCTGATATCCCAGTAAGTTCTGAAATGGCTTTATATCTTCCACACTTGCGCTAAAAGGAATGTGTGAAATTTGACAGTACTGTCACAAGTATTGTATCTTGGATTCGGTGCATATTGCAATATATTTGGCCTAAGAATCAAAACTAGACAGCACTCAAATGCCTGCAGTGCACAACCGTATGTAGTTTGAGTCTATGTGCTTTCACGGGAAAAATGGCATTTCATACTATATTGCTAACCGCCCCAGGCAGGGAAATAACTACACTAATTTAGCTCACCTTTAGTCTGACTTCTCTTATATCCATCCCGTGGCTTTTGCCACCCCTCACCACCACAACAGCACAGGAGTCTGAAGCATAAAGTGATACCAGTTCCATGGCAGATGTCGCTGCTGCGATTGTTTCCGAAGCATCGCCTGGGGCTGTTGCCTGGTCCATCCGACGTGGGGGCTGCCGTACCCATGGCGTGAGTGGGCGCGGTGTAGCTGAGGATATGGTATGTTATGGCTTCCCAGCTGATGTGGTTCACCGCCTAATACATCAGTTTGCACGGTTTTATTGAAAAGATGGGAATAGTTTAAGCTGCTGTACCAGAGTCTAAAGTGCAGTGGCCGAGAGCCAGCTCGCAGCTGCCTCTGGTGCCTCACCTGTGGGCAAGAATCTCCCAGAAAGTTGTGGGACAGAGATCTGTGAGACTGAAACTCCCCATACATTGTGAATCAGAGACCTTCGGCATATTTGAACCCACACAAGGATTTTTCAGATAATGTTTGCCACCGCTGCTGGTCCCAGAGTGCTGCCTGCATGGGTACTGGTGGCCAGAGTGGACCACTGACCAGGCTCTTCTCATCCGTTGGTGTTATTAATGATGTGTCATCAGAATTGTCTGAGGCTGTTTTGTAACAAGCCACTGCACTTTAACGCATTTGTTTTATTTCTCTGTATAAAAAATTGATTTTTGAAATCAAAGCTTGCAGCCGATTCTCCATAATGTAAATTAATCACTTTGGTATTCCTTTTTAGATGAATCTAGCGGTTGTGATAATGACATTTTTGAAAGTGGCCGCTGCCTAATGCCGTGTAATTATTTTTAATAACGATTGATCCATAAAATAAAATTCATACCATTCTTAATACACATTCTAACTAGAAGCAGTGATGGCGTGTGTGCAGAGCATACATATCAAGAAGTGTCTGAGTCCTTGTTTCATGGGGCATATCAAGCCCCTCGGTGGTGCAAAAGTAGGTATTCTCCTTTGGCTGCACTGGAATTTCAATTGCTATCAGCTGCAGAGAATTCAGTTTATGATCCAAACAAGAGTCAGACTCCAAAGCATGCTATAGAAAATTAAATGTAGAACAATATTATGTGGGGATACTTTACTGTCTATCCTAGACAGTGAATGAAAGGAAGTTGCGAGGATTGAAGATAGAGTTGGAAATCCCCTGCTTATAACAGGGATGTTCTCTGTGATAAAGTAAAATGCAGTTCTGGATAGTTTTCCACTTGTAGGATCTAAGGCTAGTGTAACACAGCCTAAAATGACTAAATTGTGGCACATTTTATAAATGAAAGGAAACATATGCATAACTTTTTATTTATAAATTGTCTTCATAAAATGAATACTCTTCGCACTTGGTCAAACACACTTGGTTCCAGTGCTCATGTAGAGGACATGCCTGAAGGCAGCTATTATTAAAGACAATACAAAGTGGTTAGGATGGGTCAGAAGAAGAAAAAGGCTTCTCTCTAGTCTTGAGTGAGTGTAGTTCAAATGTAGTAAGTTCCTAAGTAAGCAGTATCTTTTTTTGCTATGGGGTGGAGAAAGAGAACATCACTTTCAGCACTGTGAAATACTCATGTCCTCTGCTGTGACACAGTACCTACATTTTATTAAGCAGCATCACTTGGCCACTGGGACAGTAATCTAGGCTGATTCCTGCCTATTATTGTAGTATTATTCAAACTGTGTCTTTTCACAAGTGCAAGAATGTATTTTCTCTGTTGTCACTCTTTGATGGAAGCTCCATTCTCCTAGAATCCAAAGATCTGCTGTTTACAGGCACTGGTATCATTTTTAATTTATGCATCTGCTGGTTTATGCCCTTTTAAAAGGCATTGTACATTAACTCTAATTTGTTATCTACAGGTCTTAACAACAGTTGTATTTTAAAAGCAACTCGTTCTACTCATGAGTACAATAAAGTGTGCATTCAAGACCTGATTGGTGCACTGGGTTACAAAGACTTCCCTGAACTACGACATTCTCTTGCATTAGTGTGTGAACTTCTTCCAGAAGGCTGCCAGTTAAAAGGCATCAGTTCAGCTGTGACCTACCGATCATGCATGGGACCCAGCCCTTTGTTTGCAACGAATCCTAGTATCCGAAAGACTAAAGCCATTGCAGGACATTACCAGCAGAAGAAAGAAGGTTTGTTTGTTTTGTTTTGTTTTTTTTCCTGTTAGAGGTACAATGGAAGGAAACTAATATGGTGATAGAAAGTGCTGCATCTCTAACATTACTGGTATTTCTTCACTGCATGCGTCTGGGGGGTCTGCCTTAGCCAGGGACCCTAATCCTAGAGATCTCTGCTCCAGCCTTAGTCCTGCTTTGCTGGGACACTTGCTGACCAGCAGGGTCTCTACAGGTAAAAATGGTGCCTGCAACTGTAATTGGTGGCTTTGTACCAACTGGAGAAAGCAGTGTGAGCGGAGAAACTCAGGAGCTAAAGCCAACAAAGTGACGTTTATTAGAAGTAAATGCAGAAGATGATAATAAGGTGAAATCAAGCGCAAAATGGCCAATGCCTGTCAAGACAGCTGAGCTGAAGAACAAGGTCTGTGGCTTATACTGGATCACAAACTGAAACAAAATCAGTCAGTGAGTTATTGTTGCATAGGAAACCAATCTCCCTCTGGGATGTATTAGCAAAAGCGTCACTGAACTGAGCAGAATTTACTCTTTGCAGTGCTGGTGTGACATCATTTGGAGAGGCCAAAGCACCACGTGTTAAAAGGAAGACATTCCCCAAAAAGCAATGAGAATAGTCAAAGGCGTTTAAAAAACATTATCTATGAGAAATGAAAGAGGAAAGGTTTTGTTTCTTTCAGAAAAGAGATAACTGTGAGTGGGGAGAGGTAATGCTGATAACCTTTCAATCTTGTAAAATTTAAAATATTATTATAAAGAGGACAGTGATCAATCATTCTCTCTGCTCATCAACACAAACCAAGGAAAATAGCAGCTGAAGTTTCAGCAAACACTACTTTGCCTAAATATTAGGAAAAAAATCTAGCTATCAAGGTGTTAATATTCTGGAACAGGCTATCAAGGGATGTTATGTCTTCAACCAAAATTTTTCAGAGTAGTCTGTATAAATGCATGCCTCTTCACAACAGGAGGCTGTACTAAATGTCATCAGACCCTCTCCAGGAGAGGCCTTCAATAGGAATGCCAGAAGAACTTCAGGGTTACCTCTGCAACAAAAGCCTCTTCAAACTGTGAAGCTGCATCAGTGCGTGGTGTTATCAGGTCCTCATCTTGATGTGGGCCAGGGTTCACCGCACCGTGTGCAGGAATACCTTCAGGTTATGAAATTTTAGTATATTTGGCAGTTGTAAAGGTTTTGCAAACTACCAGGTCAGTTCCTATGATAAGCACAACCTGCAAAGAGCTGCTTGCCTGACACACCACTTCTCTCCAAGGCACAATACCCACTTGTATCCTTTTTCATAGGATCAGGACGTGGACTTGCAGGATTTGGAACAAACCTGTGAAGATTGGGACTGCCAGTGAATGTAACCATTGTTTCCCCTGTGTGTCTGAACCCCAACTCCTTTTTGAAAACCTACATCTATTTTCTTACCTCCTGGGCTGTGTCTGAAGTAGATAGAGATGAGCCGAAGGACTTAATGCTGGCAGCCTGGAAGGCAAATAATTCCGTGCCTGGGACTGTAACCAGGCAGCTAGCCAATATCAACTTCAGTAAATCAGTAACACTCGCTGCTCTCAGCAAAAATCACTTCTTTCTCTAAAAGAGCACATTCTTGGAAATCTACACTCAAAAACCCACTTAGGAACTTTCCAGATAATTAATTTACATTTCTTTGGCTTTTAACCCCCTCGCCCCACAATTGGTTACAAAATTTGGGCTGCTCAGAAGACTTCTGTAGCAATCTCAGCAGGAAAACTCAACAGCAGTAGAAATCTATGCATAGCTCTTTTTGAATTAATATAATATTTCCTTTTTTTTTTCTTTTTTTTGAGCTGGAGACAGAAGAATATGCAGTAATGTTTTGGTGGAACATAATGTATATGGGAATAATTTCTATGTAATGACAAACAGGCTCTCAAATCTCTTATTACTCCTGTTTCTTTGTCAGGCATAAAAGCATGCAGGGTGCTGTACAAGCAAGGAAGAGGTTTCAGATGAATATTCTAAATGGTGTGTTGGAAACAACAGGAAGGTCTTGGTGCTGCAGGCGCTCTGTGCAGGTGAAAGCTGACTTTTTAAAAAGTACTTGACCACACTTCTGTCACCTGGGGATCCCAGGCTGAACAAACTCTATAATCTTTGACTGACTCTTCAAAAGATATCACTAGAAACTGAAACACACCATTTCATGCAAGAAAGATTTCCTGCATTTTGGATTTAGAGAGACTGATTGCTGAAATGCTGCTTTCATGCAGCCTTCTCTTCTAAAAATTGGTTTTCCCCAAATGATCCCAAACTTTCTGAAATAACCTGACAAATCCTAATTCCTGCAGAACTTTTTTCTCATTTTTGGTGTTATCATTGGTAAACATACCTCTCGGCTTGTATTAAGTGGCAAACTTTTGACATACTTCTAATAACTTCAGCACTTGCCTTTTTTTCCACAGCAGAGTAAATCCCACTGAAAAATATTTATAGTGATCATCATTTCAGATGCCTTTACAGTAAGTCCAGGGGACTTAAGAAAGAGTGTTGATCTTTTCTGTGGGCCTCCATAACTGCAGTGAGTCTGACTGCAGTAAGTCACAGCTCCCAAAGGGACTTTGATTATATAGATTCAAATGCAGAGAGAGCAAAGATAAGCCAGGAGCTAAAAAGCACTGAATCCTGCCTTAAAATTAACAATCACAAGAGCTGTATCTATTTAGACCTTTGATTTGACTAAGTCTCTCAAAGCACAGATCAATCATAGGCACGGTAGCGAAGCCAATCACCATAATGTCTAAGTGAGGCTGGTTATCCCAGTCTCATTGTTCCCTGCATTAGTCTAGAGTTACGACAGGATCAAGCTCTCTTGTTAGACTCTCAGCCATTCCTCCCTTTGTATCTACAAATGACAGACAAGGGTCAGAAACAGATATGTCTTGCAGTCGACAACAGCATATCGATGTCCCAATCTGCAGAGCACACAACAGGGGTCACCTTGCAGATGGATTAGTGTGCCAGCTCTCTGTTGCAGCTAGGTAATACAATGAGTTGCATAAAAGTTAATTAGCAAAGCAAAGAAAGCAGAGAGCCTAGAAAGACTCTGATGATTTGTTTAAATACTATAATCCTCTGGTGTTCTGGAGATTTACAGTGAGACTCCTGGATTCGTCTTTTTTATGGCAGAATGTAGGGGATGGGTTTCGTTTGGTGAATTTGATTCTTTAGATGTGTAGCTGAATAATCTGTAAGGCATACTTATAAGACAGGGTAATGCTTCATGAATCAGTCTGAGAGCTACATGTTATTTAGTGTCCTTTTGATTTATTCCGTGAAGATAACTTTTAATGGGACTGTCAGGCTGCTTCTGAGTTTGGCCACCCAGGGCAGATCTCCAAAAGGAAAAACTTGAAACAGTTTGGGAGTACAGGCCTATTTCACGGCTTTTAATTTCTTTGTTTTACTTGCTTGAGTATTGCAATCATAGGGTTATTTTTATTTTTAAGAAAATAAACTACATTTTTGTTCTAACCCTTTTATCTTGAGTAGTAAGTGTGACCTTTTACTTGAGTGCCATATGCAGTTCAGCCTGATACCACAGACAGAGCAAATGTCAAGACCTCAAAGGCCTTGTGTCCTTTAGGATGTGTACCATCCAGTCCAAATGCTGCAACTCTGCAGAGCTGAGGAACAAGCTTTAGTTTTATGCTACAAGGGCTGCTTTGCAGCTTGGTGAGATGATGGCTGTACTTCTGGGCATCAGTTTCCCTTAATGGGGATCAGGACTTCATTGTCATGGGATTCTAGACGTGGCAATGTGATGACTGTGTAGGATGGGGAAACAGATCTACACAACCTGATGGAGATCAGATGAATGTGGCGATAAGAAGAAAATAGAACCAGGTGTTTTATGGACCTGGGAGAGGAGCAGAGTTTCATAATTTCTACCCAGTGTGGGCCATGACTCAAAGGAACTGAGTCATAATAATAACAACTAATACAACTATTCTCAATCTCATTTCCCATGGATTAGCACTTCCATTTTAAAGATGTGACTACTGCTGCTGATGTTTTTTATTAACAACCAGCAGCATTCTCTATGGAAATTAAGCCCTCAGTTGAATTTCCGCACCTGTGCCTCTAACACCTCCTGGCCATCTGAAAATCCCAGTGTAGCTTCACAGAGAGACAGAAGACCTATCAGAGGCAAGACCAAACATGGTCCCTCCAGATCAGTGCTGAGTGTGGGTGACAAAGTGGTGGAAGTGAAGTCGCTATCTGCCCATTCTTTAGATGTCCTTTGGTAAAGCAGAGGAGTTAGTTCCTGGGGCCAGCATGTGGAGCTTTCGAAAGTTTCAATCCCCTATAAGAGAGAAAAATCAGTCTTGAAGCTTTCAGGAAGGAGGAAACTCCAGGGAACTGCAGGCACAGGACAGGCAGGATGGGATAAAGGGGAGTAAGCAATGAGTTTGAGCTAGAAAAATGATGTTTCATTGTCATTTCAGGATCTGGGCTGCTTTTGTCCAGCCACTTCACTCCTTTGGGCCTTCACCCTTCTGTTGCAAACCCCTCTTTTGAGGGATACACCATAGATGCAGAAGTGATTTTTTTTTTTCTGAGACCTAAATGTCAATACAATGCATTGCTATAAGAAACGAGTATTTACTTCAAAAGCATACAACTTAAAAGAATTGCAAATCCTCAGTATTTGAACTTTCTGTCTAGAATTGTGGTGCTAATACAGAAACCCCTGTGATTTCATAAACCAGAAGAGGAGGAACGCCATAATCTGTAACGTTTTTCTCTTCCACAAATGTTTTTTGGTAGGGTTGGCAATTGTACAAGCAGCCACTGGATGGCAATGTTTCACACACAATTTCAGTCTCGACAGTTTAATAAGACTTGGAGTGCAGGTGCTCATCTGATTAAAACTTTCATCCAAATCCTGGTCTAGCACTTATTTCAATTCCATGTTTATGTCGCTGACAAAAATTGAACTGACAGTTGTATTATGGAGAGGCTACTGGCTCTGCATAGCTAAGGTCGAAACTTGTTTTCCATTACAAATTCAATCTTGGCCTCACCTCTGAAGTTCTCAGTAAAGACCATTCCTCTTTCACATATTGGGTCCACAATGAGTAGCAAAGAGAGATGTTTTATTCACATTTCAGATAAGTCAGGCAAGGTATCCATTTGGTTCAGGTCTGTGGACACCTAGGTGTTAAAATGTGTTTTAACTGTTTCTTTATTTCCACCTCCTTCCCCCCCCATACCTTGCAGTGACTGTTCCGTGAAACTTCCTATGAAATTCAAGACCCCAAGGACATCATGTGCTGGGAATGAAAGGCTCACCAGGTAAAATGGGAAAATGAGTTCCTACAGCTGAATTCACCCTTCTTTCCTTATGCTGCCAGCAGTAGAAATTCACCTAAGTATTCCTGAACATTTTCAGGAGATGAAAACTTAGTGACAAGTAACACAGTGACAGGTGCAGGTATTCTCAGGGAGAAAGTTTTTACACTCATCTGTCAGTATTCGTGCCGGCAGCACTCACACCTGGATTCAGCTAGGAAACAAGCACAGTGCAGACTGGGTGCCTTGGCTGGCAAATTACAGCTGACCAACACGGCTCAAAAAGAAAACACTGGATGCTTAGAGAACTAAGGTGGCATTTATCCTTTTTTTTTTCTTTTTTTTTCTCTTTTAAAAAAAATAATCTAACATTTTGGGAGACAATTTGAGGTAAGAAAGTTGGAGAATCCTGATCATTAGAAGCATTTATTGTGAAAAAGCAGAACACTAAAAATCACTGATGATGTTATTTACTTTGCTTCACTTACCATGTTGCAAAAGCCTCCTCTCTCTCTATACGCATGCTCTTGTTATCTATTGCTGACCAGCACATACCTGACAGGTATGACATATGCCAGTCAAGAAAACAGAAAATTACTGTTCAATGGAAATTATTCACAAATCTTTGTTTCTTGTTTCAGTGCAAATTTCAGTATTAATTATGAGAATCATGCTTGCAGTACATTCCTTCTTGTTGGGGACAATTTAATATGGTGTTTACTGCGTATAAGGAAACCAATTCCTTTGGAGGAGAATTGTCTCTCAAGATACTTCTTGATGCTGTGATCATCCAGGAATGGAAACCCTTTCTACTCTGCCACTGATTTAGAGCAACAAACTTTTCATACCTGCCCTCAGAAAATTTGGAATTCCTCTATATGGGAAAAACGCAATCTCATCGCTATATTGGCACAGCCTTTGAATCCGCGGCTTTACTTCTAAAGGTCACAGAGAATGCTCCTAGCAGATTTTGCCTAACAGATAAAAAAGCACACAGTGGGAGAGTCTGAAAGCCTCGTATTGCTGTGGAAGAGAGCTAAGGTTAGAACTACACCTGAAGATCATTTCCACTTTCAAGTGTTCTCAGTTTAGTCTTACAGTGTATTCCCTAACTTTGCAATGGCTCTCTTAGAGAATTAAAGTGCTCTTGTATTTTACTTCTCTGATCCTGACAGGCACTCTCACATTGTACACAAGCTTGTGTCTAGGAAATACATTACTTCTTTTGCTTTGCTGCTGTGTAGAGCTAAATTCAGAAGGTGAATCTGTATTTGATCAAGCCATTTCAAACTTGGCACCTCTACTGTTTTTGATCATGAATGATGACATGCCACAAAAGTACATAAACTGTTATAACACAAAACTGAGGTACAGCCAGGCAGTAAGGCAGAAAATAAATTAGACTTACATTGCCTAGACCTCACTGAGAAAATGATGTAACCTAGTCCTAGCAGTAGCACTGTGATACCATTTGCGTCGCTGAAATTAATTTATAAGGTCAGCATTTCTCTAAGGAACTATTGCTTCAGGTGTTAGTAATCTGAGTGTGAATATTTGTTTTGACAGGACTTTCATCACTTTGCATACATTTAAGTCAATTATTTAAAAAGGGAAATCTTTAAAAAATAATTATAAGTGTTCATCCAATTAAAGCAGATTTTTAAAACACTGAGCACACTAACCAAATACATTTTACAGAGTATATCATGAAAGAGTTTTTGTTAACGAGCATCTGTTGATGGCCTAGGAGCTCAGGTTCTTGGCTGATGCAGTAGGTCAGTCATACAGAAAGGGCAAGTCTCAACAGCACTCAACAGCCGTTTGCGTAACCTACTCAAAATACCCAGGGCCTGACTTTTTTTAAGTGTATGATTTTATTGAAATGAGGGAGTTCAAGCCATAGGTCTAATATGCAGCTGCAGCTTTGCATGCAAATTCAGCCCCAGGAATTCACGTTACGCATTCTGTATGTGACGAAAATGCAAAAAAGTGATCATCTATTAACGTTTTAGTCTAAGTGCCCTGTGCAAAATCAGATGTGACCTCTTTGGCGGGGACAGGGGAATACTCGCTGCTACTGAAATAGCAACACATTTAAGTAACTTTTTTTCTTTTTTCAAAACCATGAAAGTTTTCCTTTCTGGATCAAACCAGAATATTTTGTATTGGGACCTTAAATAATGACAGGCTGCATATTGACACAGATGAGTATGAATCATAGTGAAATTTGTCCCTGCGTATCCCTTCAAGTATTAAATAGTTCCTGAATTAACTATACATACGCTTGAAGCTAATAATGCGGATTTAAGTCTTCAGCATCAAGCTTATATGTCAACACTGGAGTACTTTGAGTATGTTGTTGTGGACGCAGATTAGGCAGACTTCCAAAATATAGTACCTTCAATTTTCTATTTTAGCAAACCCCTTGCTGAAGTCATCAGGACTTTTTCCTGAATAAAGAGTGTAAGATTTTCCCCGCTATTTGTGGTAAGGCGAACAAACTAGTAATTTTCTCCTGTCATCAAAGAATACATTTCTAAAATACCCTCCCTGCAGAAGCACATAATCAGCTCTCAGCAAGAAAATGAAATTAAGGAAACACAGTGACCAATGAAGATCAATACTTTCACAAGTAAAACTTGGGGTAACATTAGGACAGAAAGAAGGAGGGCACTTAAACATTCTGTAGTACATCATCACCCAACACAGAAGTGGTCCAGAGACGCTGTGAAACAGTATTGAAATGAGACCGGAATTTTCCTGTGTGGTAACTTTTGTTGTGCTATGAAGTCAACTAGATGTGAGGGAGACAGACTAATTTGAAAATGCAGTGAAATCATCATATGAATTGTCACTATTAATATTTTTTGCCAATATTGATGACATCAAAGTGACTTCAGAGATTGCATTTATTACCTATTGACTATGACACCTCCTGATACTTCCTCCACATTGCATTTGTTAATTGTCTGTTTAGGGGCAATGATAGTCAAATCCAAGAGCTCATCAAATAATGGGAAAAGGAGAAGGAAGAGCAAGACTGCATGGGAAGACACATAAAACCTAGCATGTTGTTTAGTACTGTGTGCCTGTAGAACTGGGTGGACAGAAGAACTGCCAGGATGGAGGCTCAACCATTCCAGGACCTCACAGCTACTCCGTGCCTGAGGCTTTGAGAGAAGCTTCAGGAAATCAGTGAACGATTGACCTTTTAGACAAACGTCTTCCTTTGCTTTATCAGCTACTGGCTGGTGAGCTCTGAACAAAGATTGAGATTAGAAGACAGTTATCCTCTGTAATGCAGGACTGGTGTTTGCCCTCCAGGTTGCTTTAGGAAAATGATGCTTCTCTCCTCAAAGTGTGACACCTCTGAGTGACAGGGATGTTGGCACCAGTGTTTTCTACAAAGACCTTTTAATGGAAGAGCCGACTGGAAAGAAGTGTCGCTGGTGAATGCCATCCCAGCTCACTTGCTTTGAGGCTGAGCAAGGGCTGGAAGGCGCCAGCAGGACTCCAGACCTGTGGTCTTTCAAAGGTGGGCAGCTGTGGCTCCTCTGCTGGCCCCCCTGGCCTACCTCATGCCTTCATCCCACGCATGATGCCACCCACCATGAGGCACCCTGTCCCATCCACCAGTGTCAAACTGATGCAGACAGGCAAGTGTTTCTGCAGCTTTTCTTCTCTTTGACCAGAAAGGGAGGCTCTGGACAATGAGGGCATGTCAGAAATATGTCCCTTCCCTGCCTTTTGGCAGCTGTGAGAGGAACAAGAGGACCACCTCACAAGGAGATGGGGAAGGCAAATATCCTTGTGAACAGAGAAGCAAAAGAGGTGGAATGTGAAACCTGGTGCCCACAGGTCAGAGGCAAATTTCCCAGGAAATCCCATGAGGCCAGTCCTTCTGCACCAAGAACGGGAGGCAGAGAGAGCCAGGAACTTGAAAAGGTTCAAAAGGAAGCTGGCTTTTTGTTTTCTTAGTTGTATTGCAGATTAAACATGGTAAATATCAAATATTTTATGCCTTGGCAGAAACTTGTTTTTCCTCATGGGAAAGAAAATAAGAGAAGGACTAAGGACTCCTTAGAAAACTTCTAAAATGGCGGGGATGTTTTTGGGTTTTGTAAGCCGAAGACCAAATGTCTTGATGCTGAAAGGGAATATTTTTGGATTAGGTTATTTTGTCAGCAGCAACTATGTGTTATACTAGAAAGCAAAAGCCTTCACCGCTATTTTATGCAGCTTCATTTCCTTGCAATAAGTTTTCATCCATTTATTTCACATCCTTGCAACAGTTTCCATTAAGCTTTATTTTGCCATTTTCTGCTTTCATTATTTTGGTCCACACACAATTTTGCAAAATGGACCTACAGAAATGTTATTTTTTTTTGGCACAGAACCCTTGTTGGGTTTATAAAGAGAAGGTGGCTCAAGCAGTTTACCTCTAAAGTGTCAGAGAATCAAACGCTAAGTGGTTTTGTCCCCTCTCTCACTGCTGCTCTCTTGCTTATACCTGTGATTTTGGATTTGCATCCAGTTTTCAGAGTAGATTCTGTGATTCTGTGATTCTGTGTAGACAAGATTCCTGGTTGCTGTCTTATTTTGCTATAGTATATATCCAGGAGTGGCATAATCTCTAGCTGTGATACCACTTAGCTGTTCAGATATTTAAAACAATCCCTTAAATTTTAATCCAGTAAATGGCTTCTCATAAACACCTAGTGGAATCACACTGTTTCTTAGCTTTGTTTGACAACATCTTGAAAAACTTTTAGCTGTAAATCTATAAAGAAAGCCTAATTTCAACCTTAATTCCAGACTCAATAGAATAAAGAGAAAACTGTACACCTGTTTTACTAATATTTGGGAGAGACTTGAAGGTAACTATTGCAGAGATGGATCCTGCAGCCTTCAGCAACTTTGAAAGTAGAAGGTTTAAAATCACCAGCTTCAGCATTTTCAGAAACTAAAAAATTGTTGTGAAAGTGAAAAACATCTTTCAGTCTAGAGCTACAGGGAACAGCATCTGTTGCATTATGACTTATGAATGGTGATAATAGAAGAAAGAATAACCAAAAAGGTTCATATATTTAGGAAGGCTTTATTTTGGATCTGAGGAACTATTTCTCATGTAAAAGAAGGGGAAATTACTATATCATGTCCAAGAAATGTATTTGTTATGATACGCCTAGTTATTTTCATAACAGAATAGTCAGGGTTTTTTTTTTGTTTTGTTTCTGTGTTTGTGTTTGTTTTTGGTTTTTTGTTGTTGTTGTTGTTCATTTATTTGTTTATTTTTTAAACCAAAGAGGACACACTCTTTGGAGAACCTATTGTTACACATACTCAGTGTATGTGTACACAATCACAGCCTGGTTTTGGATGCTTAAGTGGCAAAAGAGTTTGAAATTATGCCCTGGGAGAGCCAGAGGATAGTGCTCCAGCGGTTCCTGAAAGCTCCATCAGCAGGAATCTCAATCTTTTGGTTCTATTTTTCTGTGAGGTGCCACATGCCTGTTTTGCTGC
The DNA here is from genome assembly GCF_036013445.1 of Caloenas nicobarica. Lineage (NCBI taxonomy): Eukaryota > Metazoa > Chordata > Aves > Columbiformes > Columbidae > Caloenas > Caloenas nicobarica. Next base: position 45,162,073 of record NC_088245.1, read on the forward strand.
ATAAACAAACAAAACGGCTTCACTGATCAGGACAGTGAGAGGTAAAAATGCATGTTGATAATGTTGACATGCTACAATAAGTTTTCTTTTGCATTACCAGAATTAGCCTGTTTGAGCAGCGGTCTGAGGCAAAGCATTGAGAGGCAAAAGCTTCTATTGATTAGTCCCTACTGTGGCTAGGGAATTTGCATTTTGGTTTTTGATAACAATTTAATATTTTTGTACAGAATTATGCTGATGATGGATTTGCGAACTGGTCTGTTGAAGCCACTGGGGATTCGCTTTTATAACTCTCTAGGGCAGCTTTGGTAGTTGTACTTATGGAGTAATGGGATTGTTAGGGAAATATGATCTAAAAATAATGCTTTAAAAATGTGATTATTCTAGGCAGGAAAAAGACAATCTTGTTCAGTGAGTCCAGACCTCTACTACATCTTGCTTTTCCTTTTACTATATTTCTGAGTTTTCCATTCAAAGTACATTGTTTATTGCCACCATTACTTTTAGCATGTATTTACTTAATTTGTGTGCTGGAAACTGAGAAGGGGAATCAGTGGGTGTCTTATTGCCCTGCTGAAATGTCACCTTTATATCACCTTGTCCGGAATTTGGTGGGTCTGGGGAAGGCTGATTGTCACACATTTGCATTTCTCGTTAGCAGTTCTGTAAGAGCCTCACAAAAGAGAGAAATGGTTTTAAGGTATTTCTCATGAGAAAATTAAGAGATCCCTGTGACTATGGTCACAGCTAAGACGCTCCAAAGGCCATACCCGCTTTTCGTCTGGAATGGGACAACTCTTTGATGCCTGTAATTAATAGCTGTCTTTTCCAGTGAAAGGTTGAAGTGACATTCACCCACCAACACTTGAGAGAGGATGGGTGAAAACTACTCATAGACGACACCTTCTCCTTTCAGCAACTTTTTTTTTTTTATTTTTCATTCAAAGCTACCAGCTGAAACGCAGCCGTACGCTCTGGAGCCGATTGCGTTGCCTTGCCAAGGGACACTCTTGTTTGTATAACGGGACCAGCTGGTCATGGCAGGTTATGTGATGCTGACAGCTGCTGCTTTTCAAACAGCTTTAGTGGCTCCCGGCCCCTGCCAATTGCAAGGGTGAGACACAGGGTCCTCTGGGAGCTCAGTCTTTATTAAGCAACCTGGAGAAACCCTGTTGTTTTAAAAATCTGAAGGAAATTAGAAGGGTGATTAACTACTTCGTGGCTAGCTTTACCAGCATTTCTGTTAATCCAGGGAAAGACCACTGAACAAAAGGGACTAAATGGGGTCTACTTCTCATATGTTTTTAATAGTTAAGAATTTATTCCTAAAATCTTGTCTACATTGGACTCGCTCACAAAGAGGTGTCGCAAACATTTACTACCTTCCATCCTGGTGTTAACTATGTAAGTTGCATGTGTGGTTTCCACTCCCTGACTAAGCAAGTTAGGTGATCAAGCATGTCAATGAAAAATACAACAATCAAACTTAGATGTGGGGTTTTTTGTTTGTTTGCTTTCTGAATATCTCAGCATTCAAAGGTGAAAATCAATGTTTTGAACATTAGTGAAAGTGAAACTTGACTACATGAATATTTACTGACAGCAAAGATGTTAAATTGGCAAATCATATGAATCAAATTTGGTTTTGCTTGTTATTATTGTTAATAATAACTGGTTGTGTGACAGCTTTACTTAGTATTCTTTCAGTGTTCAAAACATAGTGAAAGCGTACAGCTAAGTGATAGTCTGTACTTCAAAGAAGTTACAATATAAGCATAAAACACAGGGGGTTTACTGGCTTTGGAACAAATGTTTGCAGAATTTCCCTCTTTTCTCCCCATCTCCCATCTCTCTCATACACAAATACACTCTTTTCCCAATTATAAGAACCACTCTGAAAAAATGGTTTCATGTTACCACTATATAACCCCCAAGATAGGGCTGCATAAAGCTTTTAGTTTCTCTAACTTCTACAAGTGCTTTTTTTAGATAGAAGAGAGGAATCAAATCACATCAATTACATTTCTGTGATGTCAAAAGATTTGGTTATATTTCTGATATGCTTCTATGATTCACTCTGCAGAGGGATCTACTTCCAAAAAATATCCTCTCTCTTAGAGCTAGCATGGAAATCTGTCATCTCTAGCAGTGGTTTTGGTACTTTATATATTAATAGCTAAGAACATTGGGTAAATATCCCTAAAACTTTTCAATGTACATCAACAACCTTACTATTTGACTCTTTAGACTCTGTTTAAAACCTTACAGCTGGAATAATAATTCAAAATTGAAACTTCAGCCACTGAACTTCTGGCAAGCTTGCTTATTGAAAGCTCATATTTTAAGTAAATTTTCATAAACTGACTAATAAATTCATGAGTAACAACCCCTTGTATTTAAAAAATGTGAGCTTTAAAAGTAGAAATACTAGTCTAGAAGTTCTAATACATAATCAGGGCATAAAAACATGCCAAGAAAACTATATGCTCAATCCAAAGAGTTAGAACAGTGAATCCCTTCTGTGGATTACTCAAGCATAAACTGGAGATGTGGAATTATTTTTGAGGAAGTCTTCAATATAGTGTTTGAAATAATGCACGCATTCAATAAAACCATAGTCAAATAATAACAAGGGAAAAAAATTGTATATATCTTCTCCACTTGCTAGAGTAATTTGGAACTCAGAGGCAGGATCAGCCTCAGAATTACCAGCAAAGTAAAAGAAAGCTTCAACAGCCTTTGCTAGCAGTGGCTAGCAAAACGCACTCTCCTATATTACCCGACGTGATTGCAATATCCTCCATTTAAGACAAGGTTGTTTCCATCCATGCAAGGATCATTTTAATTTTTTGTTTAACCTAGTAGTTGAAGACCTTTGTAACACAGGCATGCACTAAAAGCAAAGTTTGAAAAGAGTGAAGTTCATAACCTCTAGGAAGATTACAGTAATAAAAGTATGAAATCAGAGTGAGAAGAGGCAGGTGATACAGAGCCTGGTCAAAAGCCAAAGGAAATCAATGGCAGATCATCTGCAGGCTTTGATGAGGTGGGATTGAAACCAGGGCATCTAATGTCAAACCTGATCCTCACTTTGTCTGTAAATTTGGGCAAGTTATTTCTACTTTACAGCCTTCGTTTCTTCCTGGAATGGTTGTGAGGCTTCAGTTAATGTTTCAGAAGAGCGTCAAAGCCTTAAATGAAAATATGAACAGTTCCAGAAATACGAACCTATATCAACAAAATAAAATTTGGGCTTTTTGTCTTAATTGAAAGCAAGTAGCAGCAAGATAATGAGATGTATAAAGTGTACTATAAGTGCACTTAAACTTCTGACTTATAGATTCAGTTAGAGAGATATTGCAGGAGTATAGATGAAATATGTAAGAGTACTGAAGAAAAGCAATAAAACGTCCAAACCGCCCAAATGCTTGCTGTTTGAAAACTTTCCTCCATATACACAGAAAACCCACAGGTACTGACTATATTGGCAAAACAAAAGGAGAAGCGTATTTCAAAGCAAGCAGGTGCTTGTAAAAATAAAACCATTCAGGGTATCTCAATGAATAATAATATGACTACTTAGCACTTGCATAATGAAGGAAACATTTTTGCCAAGGACTCAATACTGGTGCAACTTAGCAAAATTGTGACTGAAGAAAAAGGAGCATTGTTAACGTTCGTATTGAAAGGTTATTGGATTTCATATTAGGATATTAAAAACTTCCCTGAGTCTAAGTCATCCATATTTCTGGCTCCGCAAGAGTGCTCTACTAACAGCTAATTAATCCTTCCAGTTGTTATAGATGTATACATATCTATATATCTATATACATATCTATATATCTATATATATATAACTGTACCTTTTTGCATAATTTTAGCCTTACCATTTTTGCAAATGAGGAATTATTTACTCGGATTAAGCCAAAAAGACATTTTCATTGAATCGGGATGATTTTTAAAACTGTATTTTACAGTCATAATGACATTGGGCAAATCATTGCTCTGCACCTAGAGAAAATTCTGTGTTATCGAGTACTTATCTCATATCCTGAAATAACATTTTTCTTTAAGTTTTTCTGTGTTCCTGAACCATCCCTTTTCAGTTGTGTTTTTAAGTGCTTTCACTGTTTTCTGTTTGCTACATGCAAAATATTTTTGGGCCAGTAAGTGCATTTTTCAGAAATGTGTTTTTACCAAGTATTTCCATGCAGGCAAAATTACATGACATTTTGTCCACTAGCTGCATTACTGTAAAAATGCAAAGTTATTTTTATACAGATAAATTCTGCCTATATATTAATAATTGGTTTTTAAAAATTAATTTTAAAATACAATGTTTATATATAAATAAAGGTATAATGTGAGATAGGTCTATAAAGCTACACTGATACGAATTAAAGCCACTATGGTACTTTACTAACATTCTTGGACAGCTACATAATGAATAGTGTGTAAGATAATAACATTTAATTGTTTAAAAAGGTATAATTCTCTATATGTTAACGAACTCTTGAAAAACGTGTCTGATTTATTTGAATTTCATACTAAGAGGGGCTGGCTTATCCATGATAACGTTGTATAACCCAAAAGGATCCCTTCTGACAGCTGTTGAATAGCATATGTAAAAGATGGAATGTGGGAGCAGTCAAGTCCATTATAACCTATATTGATGCCCCCCTTTGGCGATTTTACTATAGAAATCAAGACTTAGTGTGCCTGAAAATAATTACCTTCTCCTCACTAGAGATAGTCCTTCTGTACTGGGATAATGCTATGTGGACAATGGCTACGGGACTGCTTTTGTCGTGCTCCTCATGCAATCTGTGTTTGACTGACAAACAAAGAATTTCAAGGGCAAAAGTTCAGTTTTTCACAAGTGCTAGTTGTAAACCCACAAGGTAAAATCCTCTTCTCATACGTGTCAAGATACTCTGTTCTCCTTCATGTATGAGCTGCCTCAGAAGGTGGGTAGCAGAGAATAATGACTACGAGAGCAGTGATGTGGCTTTGAGACGAGACTTTTGCTGTGAGAACACTCAGTTCATTTAAACAGAAAAGGACTCATTATCCTGCTGCCTGTGACAAAAATTTAAAGGCTAATTTCATTTCAGTCCTTTTGTCTGCCTGTGGAAAACTAACCGTTCTAATTCCTGTTTGCTCTCATTTGCCTGAACAGGGTAATTTCAGGCTCTCTGTTTCCTGATTTTAACAACAATTAGACCTTTGGGCATTGCTGAAGCGGCTTGTATTTTTACAGCTAAACCTTCATACTCGAAGGGCTGCGGAAGCCTACAAAAATAAAAACTACCTAGCATCTTCCCCCATGTGGGGGATTGCTTAGCTTACTGATGTTAAAATGCTCCCTGCCCTGATGCACGTATTCTTGATCTGCTTTCTGTTCTGAAAGGCCAGGGTGTGAAAGGGAGTTTATCAGGAAAACTTAAGACTCAAAAGCCCAGGACGTGGTTGGAAGTTGCCTGCAGTCACGCATGGCTGAGTTCTTTTTCTCCCCTGTGCACAATAAGCTTTCTCCAACACTCTATAACAAACCAGTAGAAAGACAAGAAGCCTCAGAAGCTGTTTTTTGCCCCAGGAAGGGAGTGGTGGCATCAGCGCTGCCTTGTATTTTCCCAAACATGAGGAGTTTGTCAAGCAAGAATGTCTCAATGGTCCTGAAAAGAGATGTGTCCCCAGCAGTACCAAGGGAAGTGAAAAAAAAAAAAAAAAGTGCTGTGTTTTATCTCTGCTCCACTTCGTCTCTTCCTGATTTCAGGCTGACACACTCCTCTGATCTTTTCGAATGGTGAAATACTTTGGTGATCTCACCTGGCTCCCAATAGGCACAACAAGTGCATGTCTTAGCAGTCAGACTCGGGACTGAGTGAGCGAAGACAGTGAACGGAGCTCTCACTGGGGAGAGGCGCGGGCGTTGGAGCTCGTGTCATGTTCCTGCTGGAGTGTGGGAGTGAGATCAGGTACAAGTTATGCTCGCTTAGCCTCTCTCTGGCCTCAGTTCCTATTCAGTAGGATCATATTTTCAGAAATGCTTGGCACCTATCACTGGGACCTGGTTTTTAGATGTGCTTCCAGCTGAGCACTGAAATAAGCAGATAGATTTCAAAAAAGCTCAAACTCTTGGGCTGAATTCTTCTGAAATTCTGGCTGTATTTGTGGATGTTGAGTATTTGCAGATCTTGCTCTGAGAGCTTTTGAAAAATGACTCAGACTCTTTCTGTAGCATAAGAGTTACAGTTGAATTTCATTTTTCCACATCTAAGGAACAGTACAGGCAGTTGCTGCCTGAAATCTTTCCTTCCTCATCCTATCGATGTCTTGACTCAAAAGTAATAAGAAAGTTGGTCTACCGGTAGCTTATTTCATCTATTAAAGCAGGGCAGATCTAAGATGGTCTGCTCAGATATGATCTGAGCCGTTAGCTCGAAGCCTCTTGGGAACTTATGTGCCATTTTTATTCTGTTCTGTAAACACATGCATGAGAAAGCTCCTGGAGGAGTAACTTGTTAGCTACACATGAATTGTCATTTTGGTCTTGTCTAGGTCAATAAAAAACTTCTGAGAGATCTGCTAATATGCTGCAAAACCTGTTAGTTGAAGATAGTAATTCTGGAGTGTCCCCTCTGGGTACTCTTCTGGTTCCTGGAAAGAAGAGAATCATTCACACAGGAAGATATTAACAAAAGTGAGAGACCAATAAATGCACCTGTCACTGTTCAGCAACAGCTAAAATTAATTCACAAATCCAAACAATCTGCAGAAAACTGAACACAATTATATAAGAAATTAAGTTATACAGTTGCCATGACCTTTAATCAATCATTCCAGCTGTTAATGTTAATTTTGTGATCTGAAAATCATAGTTCTATTTGCATTTTAATGGCTGTTAAATGAGAGTCATCAGGAAGAAATAGTGGCAGCTTGGCCTTTTGCTACCAAGTTCTTCCTCCCTAATGCGATTTGGAAGATTTGGAATTCCTGTTCAGAAGGGGTTTTGTTTCAAACTGCAGCAGGCTTAGGGAGCCAATTTTGCAGAGGTAAAACAGGCAATTCAAAGCAAAATCCCTTTTTAATCCAGCTGTAGCTGTGAATAAATAATAAAAAACAGATGAAAAAGCTATAATGGCAACTTCGTTACCCCCATACTAACAAAAACTGTACCTCCTTTTAAAATCTTTTTCACAGACGTATGCTATTTTGATATTTTTTCCAACTGCCAGGTCTTTCTACTTAACTAACAGACTTTTTTTGGCAAATGGAAAATGAAATTAAACCCAGCAAATGCAATAAAACCACTAAATAATGAGGAATTTTAGGTTTAGTTCAATCAGCTTATTTTGTATTGACCTGGCCAAAGTGTTGCATACAGGATTATTTTATAAATACTACTCATTATCATATTTTGCAGATAATGACATTAGTGATATCACATTAGATCAAAACTCTATTTAAGTCAGATTCCCACTCTGGAATAACTGTCAACTTGTTGATTGCTTTAATTTTTAATAAGATCTAAATGTCTGCCAGCCTCTTGTGCTAGTATTTTCCATTTTGACATTAATATATTTTCTTATTAATAGAAAGACCTTCATTGTTACATGACAATTTATTTGTATGCGAAATGCACAAATCTGATTAAAACGTGATGTTCTGCTTAAATCTTCATCTAAATCTCCTAGGAGACAGTACCCAGGTGAATCTTCTTTGGATAAAAAAGGAGGTCTTGGAACTACATGTTCGGAAAGGAAAGCAGCGAGCTGCAGACAGATTTCAGCAATGGGAAACCGAAGTCGGCGTTAACAAAGAAAGAAGAAAATGGCTTAGCTCTGTCCAAAGTCCTTTTTATTTCAAACAGGTAAATTGTAAGAGGAAGAAAGTTTCAGCAGATGTTTTCAGGCTGAGTTTCATAAAGGACTGAATAGCAATAGGAAAGAGGAACATTGATAAATGCCCTGCCTTTTATCACACACAAGTAGGACTCCTGTCCATAAAGGCAGTCTAATTTGAATGCATTGAACAGCACACCCTCTTCTTTCCCCAAGCAGAGAATCTATGCATTTTCTGCTTCTACATTACTTCTACAAATAAAATGTGTACAGGCGGTATGCATGCTAATGGGGCTGATCCCGCGAGTCAAAGCACCGCCTGATGCGGGAAACTGTCGTGGGGCAGAAGGACCCTGTCCTTGTTGCGACAGGCCCTGCCCTGGGTTCTTACACAGACATGCTGCTGCCTTTCAGCTTCCCATTTTAAAAGCTAACCAGGAAACAAGACGGCTCCTAGCATTGGCTGAAACACAAATCAAAAGCAGTGGTTTCAGGATGCCAATATCTTAGGGTTTTTACTGGACTTCTGAAATTTGCTGCCTTAGAAACCCAAGGATTTTGCCATCTGGCCAGTGATGTTCCAATCCGTAGTATGGCTTGGTACAGAGTCATGTGTGTGCCTGTGATTGCGTGTATGTGTGTAAATGTAAGTAAGCAGCAGTGTACTGTGCATAAATGGTGATACAGATCACAGAATCACAGAATCACAGAATGTTAGGGATTGGAAGGGACCTCAAAAGATCATCCAGTCCAGTCCCCCCACCGGAGCAGGAACACCCAGATGAGGTTACACAGGAAGGCGTCCAGGCGGGTTTTGAATGTCTCCAGAGAAGGAGACTCCACAACCTCCCTGGGCAGTCTGTTCCAGTGCTCTGGCACCCTCACTGTGAAGAAGTTTCTTCTCAAATTTAAGTGGAACCTCTAGATCTCTAGCCTGAAACTCTGGCTCCAGAGAAGTTGCTGAGAGCTTTGCCATGAGTGTTGGTGGAACCAGACAGTCACCCTGCGATCCAAAGCCCTTTAGAATGGGTAAAGTGCAAGGGTCTCAGGGCTTCTCCACACTGGACAGAGTTAAGAATGCTTGGTGTGGAGTGTCTTTCCATTGCAGGTCCTGTCATATTTAAATAGGAATAGACAAATCTTCAGAGTTTTGAGGGTTTATTTGGCCAGTTGTTCAGAAGGTCTATGGCTAATCCTAATTCTAATCCTAATCCTAAATCCACAGATCTCCTGTGTACAAGATGTCTCACAGCATTCCTAGAGCATTCCTAGTAATTCCAATTTCAATTAGGTTCGAAATAAGAACCTTTTTACCTTCCCTGTGCCCCCCGCCATCACTTGCACATGAAGTAAATGGATATTAAACATTCTTCAAGATGAATGGCATGTGGAAAGGATTTCACAATTTTTTGCTAAGGAACCAGGCTTCTCCTTTTTTACCAAATCATACACATCTGTCCTGAATTTCCATTGCTGGATTAAAGGCATTAAAGAAATCCCAACAGAGTGATAGCTTAATTTATTATTTTCCACCTGTTGATAATCCTTGGCATTTAAAATGTCGCTATTTTCTTTTTGAGACAGAGCTTTCTCAGGAAACCCTCTTTGTGGTGTTTATCATGCAACACATATCATGTTCCTCAACAAACTTCAGGAATCAAGCCAGCAGATTAGCTCCAGGAGAACAGACAAATCTCAAAGGTATCTTTATAGCTATATTGCAGGTCAGAAGCTCAATACAAATGGGATCCATTTTGTTGCTCACAAATTGCTGAATTGCAGGAAATGTCTACATTAATATCCTAAACAAATATATTCTTCCTGTTATTCTTCATCATATCTTATTTGTATTGCCTTTTTAAAATCTAGATAATTTAGTGTTAAACTGAAATGGTTTTAACAAATCAGACCCTGGGGTATCATAGAGTTTTTGTGTGTGTGTGTATTTTAATTGACTTGTTCTCTTATTTCACTATTTTTTCTGCACCCATCAGAATTGTTACCTGCCCCTTTCAGACATATTAAAGTTCAGGAAAACCAAATATTTGTCAAGATTTTTTTTCTTGATTTAAAATCTTTATGGAAACAAAGCCCATTTTCAATTTTCTTTCTGAAAGCATACCAGAAGCAACGATAGATGGTGCACCATCTGGGTGTCACGTACCTTCCTCCTCTTTATGAATATGCTATTTTTTCATCAGAAAACTTCAGCCAACCTTGTTCCGTCTGATTGCAGATGTTTTTTAGAAGCCTTATATGATTAAAATGCACTGGTAGGAGTTCTGAAAAGGAGTTTCATTTCTGTTCAGTTCTCCACATGGTTGGCAGTAGTGCTAAAATACACACAAAGGCCATCTGACCCACAGAAGATAATTTCCATACAAACAGATTTATGCCAAAAGATTTATGTATGCAAAGATAAGTAAGAAGATTGTTGAGCCTGAAGGAGAAGATTCTTCTTGGTAAAATGCTGACTACTGGAGGCTTTATTGTGACAGCAGAATGAGGTTTCCTCATATCCCCTTTGGGAAGACAGGCTGGTTGCAGTCTTGTTTCCTTGGTGTTGTCTTAAAGGGAAAAGAGGAGAGATTTGGGGATGTGTGTTTTCCTGGTCAGGCAGAAACTGGAGAATGGTGGTCGGAGAGAGTGAACAAAGCCTCCCACTTGCACTCTTGCAGTGGAGAGCAGAATTGTGTTCAAACCTGAGGGCAGCATTGCTGAGACAGCTGACCCTACATCCAGAAGTCAGAAACAAGAACTGGCCTTTTGGCTGATGGGCAGCTGCCCCCAAAACTGGTATGGGAAAGTTCTGTGGCAGAATCCTTGCTGGATTCGTTAGCCCTCAACCTCTCACCCTCCTCACTTTGCCCAGGAAGCCCGCTTGGGCTCCCAGCAGTGATTATTTTAAAAGTTGGTAACCTCACCTGTTATGGTGATTACAAAAAATGGGTAAATGGCAGATGTTTAACCTGGACCATGCTGCCAGATCCCCCAAAGTGGAGGTGACCGTTTCCTTAGCCACTTGGGGGAAGAGTTTTTCACATCTTGTTCAAGCGATAAGTTTGGAATGGCTCTTGGTGTCCTGATCGAATGACCTTCCAGACGACAGGATTTCTCATTTGCCTCAGGAATGAGTCTTTGAAGATGGGTTGGAGTGCTAGGCTTTGCAGACTTAATGGTAATAGAAAAAACTGGAAAACAGTGTAATAAAGTGAATGAACAACAAAGTAAATGACAGTCAAATAAGTGAAATAAATCTCCGAAGAGAAATGATGTCTCAGCAGAGAACCAAAGTTAATGGAGAAAAGAAATTTATCGGGAATTTAAACAGAATCTGCAGGAATGAAGGTTAAAGTGAACTAATCAATAAACATTTAGAAAGCTGCCATTTCCCCAGGTCTCCTAACACTCACAAAGTCCTAATCCCAGCTTCTTAAGCTGTATAGCAGAGCTGAGGTTGCAGGACAAGATAGTATATCTGGTCTTGTGTTGGCAGACTTACACAAAGTTCCCTATATTTTCTTCATCCCTGGGACCTATAAGTGGGCTAAGCTGATTTACCAGAGCTAAACTTCTGACAGAATAGTCCCAGAGGCTATAAAACAAACTTGGACTTAGCATTGTTATTCAGAAAACTGCATTTAATAATTTAGAACACAGATTATTTCATCTAGAGATATATTTTAAACGGCTTTCCTGATTTTAGTTTTAGACTAATGGATAGGAGTGTATCACAAAATCGTAATAAATATAACTGCATTACATGAAGCACTATTAATAAGTTGTTTCTAGTGACAGCGTTATTGCTCCTTATATGTGAGAACATGCTGCAGGTGTTACAGGAATTTTTTGAAGAAAATGTTAGCCTGATAGAATTATTGTTTTGGATGGGAAAAATTAGAAATAGGCTCTCTTCCGAATCTTATATGACTGATCATAAAGTGGTTAACAGAAGTTCTCCATCACTGCAGAAATATTTACAGCAAGGTGCAGTTTTAGCAGCACAAGAATAAGTATTTGAAACTAGGCTAACATACAGCACTATGTACGTGAGTATTCCAGCTTTGCAAACTTTTGCAGTATGAGTACTCTCCTGTTACACAATCTGGAACATAAATTGACAGCATTAGGAGGAGCTTTTCTTTCATTGGCATAATGGTTCTGCGTGTTATGGAAATAACTTAGATTCATTAATATTCAAGGGCTTTGGAAGGACTTTTCTGTAGAATGGTGCTCAAATGCAAATTTCCAACATATCCAAATTCGCTTGACATATTTTTCTCTTAAAATGAATTATCAAACAGTAGGATAATATTATGGGGAAAAATGCATGTTTTAACCAGCAGCAGTCAGCTTATTGTGGAGTGGTATTCGCATACGTCCTATTACTGTGAAAATGTCAGATATTTTCTGTATTTATTTTGTATATACCCGAGGATATGCATGTGTTTTGTTGTACATTCATTATTTAAAGCTTTAGTTCTGCAGCAGGGTGGTAACAAACAGATCCACACTTAAGTCTGAGAGAAGCCTGTTAACAGCCAACTTCTGAAAGTTATTTGAAATCCAGGTGCTTATCTGGGCCATCCTGAGAGCTGCTGCATCTCATGAGGATGTGGGGCAGAATTCGGCATCCAAAGCAGAAGTCATAAAGAGTTTGCTTTAGTGGAAGATGAGTAGATGCTAATTAGCATGCCCTTTCAAGTGTCTTTATTATTGCCATTATCCAATGACCAGAAAAGGAGAATTCCCAGCTACAAAAATCACTCAGATCAACATATCCAGACTGTTGTCAGATGTAAAAATTAAGTGTAGTGTTGATACTGACCCCTAAGCTTCACCCCAGCTCTCAGTCTCTATTGATACAAAGCCATGCTTTCATTCATTCAGAAATCTTAGGAGACATTAACTGCGGAAGTCGTCTTAGTTATTCCAAGTCAGAGACCAGAGAAAACAACAAAAAGCTGCCTGTAGAGAAGGCTAGGGCCTTCATTTGCTTCACTGGGAAGCTTTCAAGAAGTGTAGACACGTGCACCAAATGAAGATATCTTCTTTTCATAATAACAAGCTTCTGGTTACCCAGAATGTCAGAAACTAAAACCGTCATAGAATACAAAACAATTTGATGGTAGGCTGGAGAATTTACCACACCACCGATTGCAGTGTCTTCATCCGTCAGTCTTAAATCCACAGCCTATATTATCCAAATTGGCCTCTTTGCTCACTTCTCTTGGAGATTTCTCAGGGGTTACTAGATATCATTGCTTCTGTACATTCACAGAAGACTCCAGTATTTCTGTGAAGGTAATTAAAGGCAAATGAAGCTCTATTTAAAGAAGCAAAAAACTAAATCTGAAGTTGTGGAGCTGCTTCAGTCAAGTGACCACAGAGAAGAGGGGAGGGAAATATAATAAGGCTCTGAAAATCCCACTGCGGAAGAGCTGACTTACAGCCAGGACAGAGGAAATGAATGCTGAAATATTTTCAATGTGAGTCTAAAATAAACCTTTAAACTAAACTTTAAAATACCACTGAATAGTTCAAGGGAGTTTCTGTGAATATAATAGACCATATTGAGGATCCAAAGTGTCAGATTCAATCCAAGAGTGTACCGCCACCACTACAGCTCGAACAGTAATGTCCCTCAGGCACTGGCTGTGTCTTGGTCATACCCTCCCTGTGGAGTACCAGCTACCAAAAGCTGATATAGATGGCCAAAGAAACAGACATGGTTATCACTTCGAAGAATTGCCTTTTTGTGGGCACAATAGCCTACCCAGGAACCTCCAAAACACCATTTTCTGGGTATCTCAGAAGGACTCAGATTTCTAGGATGCCGAATAGACCCTGTATACCCCAGCAGCACAGAAGCTGCATGTAGAGGCACCAAGTTGTCACCTTCCATGTTTTTTCTTGCTCTGCTTGTGCTGCTCAGACTAAATGTCACTTAATGCTTTGGAATCCACAAACTGGAAGATTTAATTCCCATAGGTTTGACGATGTGCCTCTGCTGCGGAGGCAGCATTTCTGCTCTCTTTTGTGCAAGGAGCAGCAGGGATGGCAAAGATGGGAGGAAAGGAAAGCCCTTTTCTCCCAAAAGGGGGCTGGTTAACTGAATCCCATGGTCTTCCCCAGAGATCTGTCCCACCATCTTTCCCTTCTCATGATTAGTCCCTGATCCCTCTCTACACAGCTGCCTTGAGGCTCCCTGCAAGCTCCTCCGTCACCTTCTTATGCAGGATATAAGCATTACACACTTTCCACTGTTTCTCAGGGGACCCCTATAACCACAAGAGGTTTATAGCTGAATGTATATTTGCAAATTGATAATTTTGCATCGTGTTGCAAGAAGCTGCTTAGCCCTGGGCAGTGCTGTATTAGGAATGGCATTAATTCCCCCGCGGTCTCCCGAGCAGAAACTACAAAGACTGGAAGTAGAGCAGAGAGCTGGTGTCAGCGGTCTCAGAGGGAGCTGCTGACAGCCTGAAGCGGCAGAGCAGGACTCAGGGTTCTGAGGCACGATGGACGAGCTGCTGCAGCTGACTGAGATGCTCCTTTTCTTCCCATGCACTGCCTAACAAAAGGAAGAGTCTGACCTCTGGGACTGGAGCCTCTCCTGAGGATCCAGATAACCACACTGCACCCTCACAGCTTTAATCTCAGTGGAGCAGCCCAGCACGCCAGTTTGGCTGTCAGGTAACCTCCCCAAGCCTGCAAGCAGGGACATGGGCAACTCTTCACTGCCAGCTACAGATCTGCTCTCCCACAGCAGCTATCATGCTTCAGGGCTGCAGTACCACTTTTCCCCCAGGACAAGAAAATACTGCAAGAAAGGGGAAAGGGATAGTCTAATCAGGGAAGCAACTAGGAGGGTGCGAAAGAAGAAGTACACTGGGAAGGAAAATGTAGTTCAGTCTCAGGAAGTCATGTTTGTATTGAACAGTGCTGGAGCTGGCTAGGAAGGGAAGACATTGAATAGTTAATGCATTAATACTGGATGGACAGTTATTGTGCAAAACGGCTTGGAAACTCTTGTTGATAGGAGGAGGTCTGATGTAATTGTCATTTCAGAGCGTTAACAGGGTGATTCATGTGAGTGAAATCTTCAAAATCAGGGTGTAGTTCTTGTAGGAAGGACTGAGGAGGAGGGATGGTACCCCGCACTACCCACTTTGAAGTGATCAGTAGCTGGAGGAGTGTGAAAACATGCGAATGATAAACCCCAGAGGGGATGTTGGGGGAGTGAAGGGGGATGAAGAGATGATGTCTGCTACGAAACACTGAATCAAACCACAAAGTAGGATGAATTACTCCTAAAGCATCTGTCTGTGTTGTAGAGTGAAAATTGCATTATTATAGGGAATTTAAGTTTGGAAGATCTTGTGTAGCTGGTAGTAAAACATCACGAGTTTCAGAGATACAAATTTTATTTTTGCTTTTTAGTTTTTCTCTTCACAAAAGGAGATTGCACTTGACAGCTCTCTATTTGGAGACTCATTCTAACAGATGATGATAGATTAATTCTAGGACTACAAGTTGTTGATTGCCTAAGGCTTATAGGGTCAGGGTACATTCATTGTGAACAAACAAAGGACATTCTTAACTAGTAATATTTATATTCAGAGCTTCACAGAACTGAACTTCTCATCATTCAGGAATTTTAAGAGCATTTGACCAGAGGGTGGATACAAGGCAGAAAAAAATGCCTGAAAATAAGGAGCTGTTTAACAAGTGTGCTAGATGGGCAAAAAGCCACGGCCTAGAGTCAAGAACAAGAACAACTTTGGCAGAAAGCTCAGGATGGTTGAGAGAGGAAGCCCATGAAACAGGTTTCTTAAGCCCAAAGGGCTATAAAGGGGCAGTGAACGGTTGCAGGGAGACAACCACAGCATATGGCTTCTAGCACAGCACATGGATGTCCTTGGATATTGGCAACTTTTCTATAGCCCGTCAGGCCTTTTGGAGGGATCTGCTGCAGAACTGCATCCTCTAGGAGAATGACCCTGGCTGAATGACAAAGGTAACCATGCAGCAGTAGCTTGGGGCTGGCCTCAAAAATTAAGAGTTGCCTTCAACCTGACATCCAAATTCTTATACTGGCAAAAACAAATATCTTCTTTGGTGTCCTCTGAGAAACCATGCTTTCCCCTTTGTGAATGGCGAGCCTGTGTTTGAAACAAAACCAATTTTAACAGGAGGAGGAAAGGAACATTAATTTAAGGGGCAAAAAACCCAAGAGCAGCAGCAAATCAATGTTTCAGCTCTATAAATAACATGAGAAACATTTGCCTACACAGTAACCTCCAGTAGTCTTTCCTCTCCCTCTTCTCAGCTGCCTGATTGACCAACAAATGACTGCCCTTTCACAGCCCACTTTCCTCCCACACTTTGCTTTTTGATGGTCCACTCTCAGTCTGGTTTCATTAGCTGACAAAGTCCAGCATCCGGACTCAGGCAGGCTCATCTCCGGCCCTGAGGAGAAATGGTGGTGTGTTTCTGTGACAGGGCTCTTACACCATTTGCCCCTGAATGATGATTTTCCAGGTTATTACTTCACCACAGAAGCTCTCCTCTGCCAGTCTGGTCTGGTCCTGCACACCAACTGTTGCCTGTAGCAATGGGGATTGCAATACTCTTTATAGAGGATAAAAAAGGAGGAGACACAACAGTTTTGCAGAGCTATGCTGCCTTCTGCAGCTTCACGGCCCTCATCAGCCCTGACTCTGTTCCCGTCCCGTCTCCAGAGGTGGGATGAGCTGCTCAGGACTCGATGTGATAGGTTATTAGGTTGCATGATGGGATCACGGTTTCCCCAAACTGTCTCCAAGCTGTTTGAAAAGACTCTGTTTGTTTAAAATTACCTTCCAGTCTAGCAAATATGCAAACCAGGTTAGTTATTAAATCACCTTTTGCAGTCATGTTTGTGATGTCCATATGAAGTTCTCATTCAGAAAAGCTCAATGGGGGACTGTGTACAGCTGGCAGTTGAAAACCCATTGATTACCGCAAACCGTAACCAGCAAGGCCAGCAAAACTACAAAGCCTGAAGAAGCAAAACAATTTCACAGAATCATAGAATAGTTTGGGTTGGAAGGGAACTTCAAAGGTCATCTAGTCCAACCCCCTGCAATGAGCAGGGACATCTTCAACTCGATCAGGTTGCTCAGAGCCCTGTCCAGCCTGGCCTGGAATGGAATGTTTCCAGGGATGGGGCATCTACCACTTCTCTGGGCAACCTGGGCCAGTGTTTCACCACCCTCATCGCAAAAAATTTCTCCCTCATCTGTAGAATTTGCTTCTGTGCAGTAGAAGACCAGAGGAGCTGAGAAACCTCCGCCGAAGCTGCCGCAGCTCAGCCCCGCTCACACCTTCCGCGAGTAAGAGGCGTTTGTAAGGAAAACAGGAATGGGGTTTGACACTGCCCGGAGCGCTGCGGGGCCGGGGCCGCCGGGGCCGGGGCGGGGGCGCCGCTGCCGCCGCTGCCGCCGCTGCCGCCGCTGCCGGGCGCGGCGGGGCCGCTCGGGCACTAGGGAGCGCTGCACCCCCGGCCGCGCTGCCGGGCCCGCCCCGCAGCGGCCCGGGCTGAGCGGCGTCGTGATAAAGGGACAAAAACCCGAAGCAAAACCCCCACGTAACTGAGACATCCCGCTAATGTCATGCCACAGTCCTCACTCCCAGGAAAGCCAGCTGCCTTCCTCCCCTCGCCGGGGCACTCAGCGCATCCCTGGTTTTCTCCCTCCGAAGCTGGGGAGGCGTGCAGGGGAGAGGCGCAGGGTGCTCGGCGTGGGATTTAGGGATGGGAGCTTTTACAGTACTGTTCTGCGAGGTTTCACTTCGCATCAGGTTGCACTTGTATCAGTTTCTCTCATGTGATTACTGCCGAGCTGGGGTAAAACTTCACAAACATGCTGGTTCACTGGGATTTCAGCTATGGCCGGACCAGATTTCCCTCACCCTCCTAGTTTAGGGTTTGTTCAGGTGTTTAGGACACAGGGGCTCTTCACACCTGACGGTCCTCCTGGGTGAAAACTACTAGGTCTGGCTTAAGTGAACTTCTTTATACTCAGTAATAATTCCCCTTATAAATACTCTTACTTAAATAGTTGCAAGGGAAATTGTTCTTCTCCACACAGAGACTTTTTTTGGGGACATTAAATCCAGAATTCTGAAACCTTATGAATGTGTACACTAATGTAAGTGGAGTTTTTTTTCAGTAGAGGTGAAAAATTCAGCAAATTCCATTAGCATGTTTCAGATATGCTTGCTCCCTTTTTTATTTTCTTTGTTTGAATACTCTGTGATATATATTAGCTAGCAAGAGTGATAGGCGAAACAAATGACATTTTGAATAATTACAAGAGAATTCTTATAAAAAGTAATTTTGGAATTAAAAAGCATCAGCGTAGGCATTGGAGAACTCTTACTATAAGAATGTCATCTAATCAGGGAACAGAAAACTATCATCTGATACGAACTATCAATCAATATTAACCAACACAGCTCAACAAAGAATGTTGAATGCTGCTGTAAATTTTTCCTGAACAAACCATAAATCAGGAATATATTTTTATATTATATGACAAATATATTCTAGCAGTGAATTACATTGAGGTGTAAAACTTCTATGTTGTTTGCCAACAATTCACAAAACAAGAGATAAAGTCATGTAATCACTGTGAAAAATAAACCCAATTCTAATTTTTTGTAAATAGTTTTGCAATTGCAATTACATTTTCTGGAACATAGTATCCATTTTGTAGATAAGTAATTTTGATTCAATGAGATTCAAGCTAAAAGCCCTCTGTTCTTTCAAAAATGATTGCTGTGTGCATGGTAATGTTTCAGAGCTCAGATAACTGCCTTGTTGAATGCGTATTGCATGGATATTAATCTAACAATATATACTGATAGTCACGTGGGTCTAGAAATTATCACCTTCTCATATAGACAGGAAAAATGAAATACAAAAACGTCATCCAGTATTTACTGAAGCTGGGAAAACTGTGAAAATGGACATATCATTGACAAGCTTTCAAAATGCTGTAAGGAGTGCTTCTGGTGCCAAAAGGTGTGCTTGAGGTTCACAGCCTTGTTCCTTGTCACCTTGTAGCACCCTCAGCATCTGTTAGACTGCCCATACAGTTCATGCATAGAAGTGCTTGCTCCAAGATAGAGTCCGATCTGCTGCTCTGCTATGAGAAGATGAAGACAGGCAAGAGCAAACCTTAACAGATAGTGCATGTCTAAATCCTGTTCCTCCCTTGGTCTTGAGCATTCAGGAAGGCTCTTCCTTTCTGGAGAGAGGCAGTTGAGTCTCCCTTGTTCGTGAAAGCCACATTCAAGCTTCCGAATAGGAGGGTGCTCTGGGTAGCTTGTTCCCAAGCTCTTCTTTGATACTGTCTATTAAATACTTCATGACTGACTGGGACTTCAGACCACATCTTTTCTGCTTTCAAAGGAGAGCTGAAACACATGAAGAGGGCATCAAGTGCTGCCTTTCCCATTTCCAACAAGCATTTGATTACTCTGTACAGAGCAGAAATTGCCCAGAGCAGAGTTAGTCCAAACTGCCTGTGGTTAGGGCAGCCTCGGGGCTGCCGTGAAGTGCAATGGGTTAATCCCTTCTGGTACATGTGACAGCAATGTTACAGACGAATCCCTGAAATGTGGTGCATCTCGTGGAACCTCCACTGTGGCAAGTCCTGCAGGAAAGCACAGCCCCTAGTTTGGGCATCCCAACTGAGTCCATGTCTGAGATGGAGTTGAGCCACTCACTGGGGCTGGGAGAGAGGCTTCTCTGGGATGAAAGAGTCAGATACTGGACTAGAAAGAGGTGGTGCTCAAACCATAAAGTAAAAGGAAAAGGGCTTACAAAGACCTGAGTTTTGGAAGCAACATTTCAATGCTTGTGTGGATCTAGTCCTCTGCTTTCTGCAAAATAAAATGATTATTTTGTTTGGATGCAGGGGTAACTTAATGGAAAGATGACTTTGACCTTGCAACTAAAAACAAAGGGAAGAAGAAAGTGTTTGATGGTTAGGAGTCCCACTCCCACTCAGGGCAGATGTTTCCAGACCTCAGGCAAGACAAGAAAAGTGCACAGAGAACAAACTAAACGCTTCTTATGGCCACTAAGTGAAAATGTTTAACAGAGGGAGCCAGTCTAACTACATTAAGTTCCTTGTGCAGTCAAGGTGTCCTAGTTTTATTCCCACAAAAGAAGTCTACATATCAGTCAGAGACAACCTGTCCTCCCCCACCCCACTTTGGCTGAACTAAATTGCTTTAGGCTATGTTGATGCTGTTGTTCATGATAGCTCTGCTGCAGGCAGGGGTGCTTGCCATTAATAAATACACTAATAAACACCTCAAGCTCTAAGGTTTCCTTAGCTAAATGAAACAACTTTTCAGACAAGAAAGCTTCTTCTAAGGTTGTCTTCATGATACTAAAGCAGAGCCTGTTGAAAGGTGTTTCAAAACCAGAACCAATAATTTGAAAGTGGTTTTGACATACCATATTAAATGTTTTTTCCTGCACAAGTGCTTTAATTGGCATACAAATAGTGATGGGACTGGCCCTTAATATTTTATACAATAAAAGTTAATATTGTAATTCATTGAAATTTTGGCCTGAGCAGTCTGAGGAAAAAAAACCCACAAAAATATACCTGAATAAATTTTAGCTTATCCTGAGAAAGAAACAGGGTATCTCTTCCTCTGTTGTGTGGGCCCCTCATACCAGGGCATCTCTTCTTCTATGGGTTCCTCATATCACCATCTGGAGGAGAGAGGTTGGTCAGCTTGCTCATCTGGGCTCTGCACAGGGGCTGGGAAGAGAAGGGGGTTCGGTCCATATTGCTGCAACACGGTGGATATCCCTGCCGGTCTGGTGAAGGAAATCCTCTTCACTGCTTCCAGGACTGGCTCAAGGTCTCTCTGCTTGAAGGAAAAGACAAAGAGGGAACTGAAGTGAGTTTATCCAGGTCACAACATGACCCCATGGCTATTCCATGTACCTGGGTTGTTAGGATTTCAGTGCCCTCAGAGGGAGGTAAATTCTCACTCTCCAGGCTCCACAGAGTGTGGATATATCCAAAACTGCAAGGATTATATAAAATGTAAATATAGTAGGTAAAATACAGCAGATAAAAATAGAGCCATAGGTACCTGGCTGGGCCAGTCTGTTTTTCTGTACACACACATGGCAAATGCATGGTTAACATATGGTTAAAATGAGTGTTTTCAATGTGTTTTAAATAGATTTGTACAAGAAGACATGTGCTGTTAAGACAACTCAGGAAAGCTCAGTTGCTAGACACTGCCCTTCACTTAATGAAGGTATTATGACAGTTTCAATTCTGAAACAAAATTCTACTGATTCTAAAAGAGCTTTTAAAAAAAAGAATGACAGCCCTAACAGCGAGCAGCTATTAACTCCTTAGACAAGGGCTTCAACACTGGTGACGTTTTATCTTTGCAACTGAAAACGACGTGGACAAGTGTCAATTGTGTATTAGTGTGCACACGCTTTTCTCCTTGGCCTTCACAGCCACTAAGAGAAGGAGCAATGAAGTTTGCAAGACCCTGGCAGTGTCCACCACAATGTCTGAGTGAACCCAGATGGTGCCACTTTTTTTAGGCATGGCAGCTTTCCTCATGGGAGTCATCTCCGCAGTCATCCACCGCTCTTCTGTCATTAGACACCATCATCAGGGTGGGACAGTCTCCTGCATGACTGCTAGTGGGTTTGCATTAGACTTGTTAGACATACAGGTCACCTGTGTGTTTATTCAGATGAGCAATCAGGTGATTCATTTCCTGTTTTAAGCATCTTGATAGGGAGCAGAGCATCCGGACTATTGCTGTTATTTGTATTTGCAGCTGCTGGTAATGGGCTCGCTCATTACTGCTTGTACAGTGCCATTAGTGGGTAGAGGATATTACTGACACAAAGCCACGCTTGCCCTGAGGAGCCTATAGTCAAAAGCAGACACCAGGATAGTGAAGGCTACAAATATCCAAAAAATGCAGGAATGAGAGCTATAACACTGAAAGATTATGAGATATGCTTGTTATGTTCACCTCTTGCTAGTATCTTGTTTTTTCAGTCTATGCTGACACCTAACCTGAATGATCTTGCGAAAGAATCATGTTCTGAATTCATATAGCTTCTTGTGATAAGCTGTTGATGTGCTAGTGGTATTTTTAAGACACAGAGGAGACATGGCAGAGAAACAGGAGCCCGATTGCACTGCAGATAGAATATTCTAATCAGCAAGCAGCTTATCAGCACACTTACGGGCAGCAAATGCTTCACAAATCCCCGGGAATGCCAGTTGAAAATCCCCATCATTACTGACATAACTTTCTCGATAAGCCTCCTCAACAATATGAGCTATTGTTTATACCGAGAAGCACTGCTGAGGTTCAGTGGAAAGGTGTGCGGAGTTTTTTCCCCCCAAACAAATGAAGCGCTCAATTCATGGGTGAGAAGCAGACCTGCTGGCATTCACAGCTCTTATTCTATTCAATGGTCACAGCAAATGACACCCTTTCATTTTCCCTTCCTGCACTTCATAGCACAAAAGAAAAACTTAAACCTAAACCAGCTATTTTTATTTTTGATTAAATCTTTCTTTCTCCTCTCCAGATGGTACATGCAGGGGCATGACATTAACCCAAAACAAAAATGAGCAACCAGAAGCAAGTGTGTCATTAGCTCAGCTCAGCGTCTGATGTTTTTATTTTCAGTGGATCTGTGAAGCAGGCTGACAAGCAGAATCTTTTTCTTCACATATCACTTACAGAGCTCCAGTGAACAGGCACCATATGAAACAGCCAGTGAAAAAAGCTTCAGCAAGGCATGGCCACATTTTTTATCTTTTTAGGCACAGATACAGTTGATCAAAACCTCAACTGACGAAAGAGACTCATCAGAGACAAAATTAAGGTAATTGCATCGTAACTACAAATTGTCGTAAAAGACGTTTTATGACACCATTTAACTGAATTAGATACTATTGACCTCAGAGTGGTTTATCAAGACAGGAGAAATAAATTGAAACAGATATGAGTACTCTGCATACAGTGAGCTACATTTTCCAACTTCTTTTCAACTTCTTTCACCTTTTCAGCAAGATCAGGTAGGATGCTTTGATTTACAGTCACCAAAAGGAAAAGTTCAGACTTTCAAGCTACTGCCATATATGACCACAGCAGAGCCAGAAATTTAACAAAGTGACATTATATGGCTTTGTCTATGCCAGTGAACCGGGCCAGGGCATGGGTCTACATGTTGGCCCGGGATCATCCATCCTGGAAGTTGCATAGCAAGGTCCCTGACATGGTTTTGGGCAGTTAGCATCCCCCCAGGTTTCATACATAGCCCGAGGGGTAGCACAAGCTAAGGCCCTGCCTGACTGCAGGCCAGATGTGGCCTCCCTGTTTTGAAAAGTTTAGCCGTACGGATGAGAGTGGTGGACCCCTGAGCCAGAGCACGATCCCTATTTACTAAGATGGTTGCACCTTGCAATATCAGACAGAGAAGGGGCAACAAACTGTCTTCTGTGTGAAATCAACATTCCAGTAAATAGCATTTGTAACTGGACTTTCTGGCTATTTAATAGTGGCTATGTTAGATTGCTCCACTCTGGTAAAGCATCTCAGCAGGCATGGCTAATTTGGAAATACCAGCTTCCTTTAGGATATTTCCTGAACTGGATGTGCAGAAGGATGTGCTGTACAGAGGGTTGCAAGCTTGTCAGATGAGAGCTGGCTTGCACCCGGAGGTGATGTAGGTACGGCATGGTGCTGCAGCTCACGGGAACAACCTTAGCTAATAAATATGACAGCATCCCTGTCTGGAGGTTTTGGCTTGGGCCTCTGCTAGCTGGGGGAAATGTCCATGTGGCACAGTGCTCCACCAGCACATCCTTTCCCAGGCTTTCTGTGTCAGCTGGGAGGTGACTTCTCGTAGGCATTTGCACACTGGAGAGCACTGAGGTTAGAGGGGACTGACCAAAGGGTTTAGCTGCTGTTGAAGCACAAGCAATAGATAACAGGAGTCACTAACAATGAAAATAAACTGAGCATCAATCGACATGAAAGTCCAACTCACCTTGAGAAATAGTGCCGCATACACAGGCAAAACTGAGATGTCCTCTGCTACCCATAACTTCATTAAACTAGTGAGATTTTCCACTGAATGTACTTGGCAAACACACCACAAACCCTTACTGAGTTCTCTGATGCTTTCAAAAAGTGGCACCTCTTGGGACCTGGAATCTGCTGACACAGGTGCTATAAAAGACTTTTTTTGTAGGATTGACGGCAAATCAAATATTCTGCTGCTTATTGCAAGGCTTTTGACGGCATAATTATGGGTATCCTTGCTTCAGGCTTCCTGACTGATTCTCACCTGACAGACAGCCTCACAGACTTTATGCATTCAATGAATGCATTGGCACTGTCCCCCTTATTTCAGCATAAATCCAGGAATGGAACAAGCATCAGGTGACTGTCTATTTTGAATAGGTTGTACAGCTTTAACATTTTTGTCTTTTCTGTGTTGTCACAGAAAGTCTTGTTCTTGCCTCTCGGCTCTCTGAAACAGAAATAAAGGGCTTTATCACAAACATCAGAAACAAGGGATGAGAATCATGGCTGAACCAGGCTGCTGTATGTGTACATCAGTGTGAACAATTCAACATCACGTTTTTATTAAAGATAGTTTAAAAGGGAGTGGAGAGAAACTAGAAAACCAGAGCCTTCTTTTCAGAGGTGTTGAGCACCTGAAACTTCCATTAGCTTTCTAAAGGCTTCCATTCCTTTTAGGTTCAAGTTGCTCTGGGAACAAAAAGCACTTAAGAGAAACACACTGCTTTTTAAATGGCAGTGGCCAATGACAGACAATAACAATTTGAGGAAGGACAAGGAGCGCTTTTCTGTAAAAAGACAAGAGCACCTCTGAAAAAAACAGGGCAACCTGATTTTTCTGTGCTTATTTTAGCAGAATGCTCCAGAGCAGACCTATTAAAGTTCTCCACTAAATCTTATTTCTGTGGAGGAGTGATATCATTTGGGATCATGGACACCATCTTTAGCTTTGACTTGAAGCACTCTAAGCTACTTTTGCCTTATCCTTTGTAACTTTAATTGTGCAGTAAAGTATTCTTAGCCTCCTCATGTGGCACTAGGCTAGGAGTCAGCTTTCTACTGTACATCTCTTCTTTTATCACATCTTCAGCTTTTCTTTATCTTTCTATAGCTATTGCGTCTCGATACCACTCTCATTTGTTGTAACCTCCAGCCTAGCTTTCGAAAATCCCTCTCTTTTCAAAATAAGCTTTATACCTTGTCTAATCATCACTTCCCACAGGTTCCTTTTGGAGCAACAAATTTCAGTGCTAATGTGCGAAACGCATCGTTCAGCTTCCTGTTACACTTGTGCAACCTGTTGAGATCTGAGGAAGTCGTACCGGCGTAACAAAGGCGAGTTCAGCTCATTATATTTGCAGTCCCAAGCCCCTCCTCGCTATTTCTCTGAAGTGTGTATCCTCAGACATCTTTCTTGCTTTCACATGCCATGGAGCCCCAGGGAGCGATCCCTTAGTGTGGGTGCTGCTTAAAGTCAGCATCTAAGAATGCAATGAAGAGCAGAGGCTTGTCTTCTTTTGATCTGGTCCCTAATACAACTCATACCTCTACATTTGTAGTTATTTTCTACTGGGTAAGGTAGAAGTCTAATAACTGAGTCTATAGTCCTGAGACCTTCTAATAGAAGGTTTCAAAATTAGTGCTGCTACAGCAATGTTACTTTTAATGTAATTGGCATATAAAAGACACAATATTGTAATTTTGCATCCTAAGCCTGCAGAGAGCAGGGCTAGATCCCCTTAAATCACACTGAAATTTGTAGTATTACTGTAAAGGGGATGGAAATATTCAGCTTCATTTTGACCTTTCAGAAACCAATGGATAAGCTAAAGAACTGCCTGAATACATGGCCTGGAGGTGACAAGTAACATATAATTCACAGTTCCCAGTTTATTTCTTTCCACTGTACTGTGTGGTACTTGATAATGTAGCTGACAACTCTCTTCCCATAAAAAACATTATTTAGGAGAGGTGCTGTCTAACCATTGTTTAGAAAGCCCTGAACTCATGCCTCACTATGGCTATGGAAGAGGGATTTACCCATTATATTCCACCTGCGTCCATGCAGATGAGGGCAATAACAAGCCCCTACCTTCGCCATGAGTAAACACATCACTCCATGAGGATGAAAAGGGATGAACTATTATTCCAGATTTCTTCTGTTATCCTTCATCTTCCACATTCCTATTTTTCTTCACCTTCCTAAGTTTTAGAAAACTTCCTAACTTCCTAACTTTTAGAAAAGCTTTATGTTTTGTAAAGAAGGGAAATACACAGGTACAGTATGAGGATATTTAAGATAATTAAATTGTTCCACTTGGCATAGTGCTACCATAATTTTAGTTTCCTATTCAGGATTTGGGATTCAGAGCTCTCGATATCCAGGATAGAAACCTGCCTAATCACAGGGATCGCTGTGCATTTCACTCCCTGTGAGACCTCTGCTTTCTCAGGAGCACGTTCCTGACTCTGAAAGATCCAAAATGAAACTCACATTTCTGCATTTTAAAAAACGCTGCAATGCCCCTGTGGAAATAGCATTGCAATGCAATAAGTAAAAGGTGGGGTGAAAGGATAATATCTCAGCTCCAAGGCTCCAATATGTCTTTCAAGAGATGCAGTACATCAAAGACTCCATCCTATATAAGCATGGTAGGCTGGGGAGGACAACTGAGCATTGATGAAGGAAAGTGCTGGACTTTACAGTGAGTGAAGGAAGGACCAAAAGAGCAAAATAAAAGGTAGTTGCAGAGGATAAGGTGCTTTACCAGGCTGTAGTTACCACCAGTTTGGCACTGAGTGGTAGTCCAGTAGGTAGAGCAAATAATAGCAATTTTGTCAGCTATCACTGCCTGATATAATGCAATGAGAAAGGACCACAAACTGTCATTTGAGAAGTGACACTGCTTCTTAAGATCAGCAGTGCATGCTTTTTTCAGGGCATCAAAGCACATTTGTGCAGCAGGGCTGCAATGCAACGTCTGGCAAGAAGTGCCACCACAGGGGTTGCCAGAAGCAGGTCCTTTGCAGAAGGAGCACTCAGGTGCTGAGGTGAGAAAACCCCAAACTAGCTGCATCATTGTCTCCTTGGGAGTCCTTCCATTGCATAGGACCTCTGATGTGATGTCCCACTGCTGCTGGCTACCAGGCCCAGCAGGTGTTTGCCACAAGCTGGGTGAGGTCTCTTGGGTGGAGAGTCAGAATTAAAAGGCAACCCAAGTATCTGCATGCGCAGCCTACCAGAAACATTGGCATTTCTCAAAACTGACGAGACAAGGAGGCAGCAGGTGAAAAAAGTGTAAATGAAGTTCATTTTGGAGGGAAGTAGCAATGGCCAGAACACAGTGGCTAGCCCTGAACTCCTTCTTCAAAAGTGGAAATACCCGCTGAAGAGCAAAATCACGAATGTTCAATCCCATTAAGTGAGCTCACAGTAGGAGTAATTTTTGAAATGAAAAGCATGCCCACTGTTCAGAGATACAAGCGGGAGAATGGCAGGGGAATCTACAAAAGGAAAGAAGTGATGAAGAGAGACAGCAGGAAATCAAACTCCACTCAGAACAGCAACCCGCAAAGTTCCAGCGCAGTCCAGCCTGCAAAATAACAAATACACTCTCCCCAAGATGAATAAACTGCTAAATGCACTGGTAGAAAAAGAGTGAGTTGTACCTACAGGTACCTCAATGGCTGTTTTAAATGGTAACAGTTAGAAGTCTGGGTGTGAATATAATTCTCCTTTTCTTTCTCTAATTCACATTATGCCTGCTTTTGTAATAGCAACATATAGAATAAGAAGTCTGGCAACTCAGAAAAATCATTATGTTTCAAATGACCTACATCACTAATAGAGTATTTCAATTTCTTCTGCTATATTAATCTTTTGCTGGAGGAGGTATCAATTATAGAGCCAAACAACTGTAAATCAGACACCCTCACATTAGATTTATGCTTAGGTATAGTAAGTGAAGCCAGAAACTAGCATAATCTCTACCTTCATCAGAAGGTGTCTGTTTAAGAAAATATTTTTGACTTGTAGGTGTTTTCACTGACCACTTTCATTACTCAGGTGTAAAAATTGCTCCATTGCTTTAGCATGGAGTATTAGCTTTCTGTTGAGGAATCTTGCAATGAGTTGCCTGTATTTTATTATAACTTTGAAATATCTGTGACATTCATGTTAGGAATATTAAAAATTGTGTCAGGCAGACAAAGTGAGCAGATTTATTTTAGATTTTTTTCAACTTTATTGTCTTCACCAAGTTCAGAGGTAGCTATTGTACCATTTTTCAAAGTTTGAGATGGTCAAAACTCATTAGAGATAGGAGCTTTGGCTGGTCAGGCATAGTACATGGCCGTAAGGACTCAATTAAGAGTTTAAAGCCACTGCTCAAAACAAGAAAGATGGGTTGATTTCATTAGTATTGACAGAGAGGTCATTGAGAAGTTCACCACAGGAAGAACTCATTTAGATAATAAATCCTCACTGGTGTTTACAAGGTAAGCTTTAATTCCGGTCCAAAAGAAAAAGGAAGGATCACTTCTTTTTCCAATAATGAGGGTGGCCTTAGGATTTAATGCAAACATATTCGGATAATAGAATGGTCAGCAGTTTCACTGGGAAACCTTGGACAAACCTATCTAGGCAGCAGTTTTCAGCAAGCACAGCACTGCCATGTCGCTTCTGCTTCAAGCGCTAGATATTTCAGTACTGAGAGAACATCAGGATTGCAAAGCAGGTATGTGCTTGCTACAGGTATTTGTGAATTCTTCCTGACCAAAAAGCTGGGCTTGATCAATAGTAGAAAACTACATTTAACTTACTGCAAATTACTTAGTAATCCTAAATCGTTAAAGTGCTCAAACTAATGAATTTGAATTTCTATTTTGGGCCATTTTCATTAATACTGTTAATACCAACACACTGTGGGTGTTCTTTTCCACAAATACACTGTGGGCAGCAGACGGGTGATGTCCCCATAGTGTTTGGGGTGGTCGCTAATGAGATATTTAGCAGCACGTTATCCGGGATTCTGCAGAGTTGACAGAAGTGGGGTCAAGTCAAGAATAAATCCTTTCTCTGCAGCTTGTGAAACCCAGCACAGCCACTACGGCAGTGACTGTGAACAGCAAAGGCTTCACTGACTTTCAGTCAGTAGAGCTACATATTTCAGGACCCCTGCAGGCGCACGGGGACTGTTCCTTCAGACTGTCCCTCTTCATGTTACTGCTGCCTTAGCTACAATAGCTGGCAATTTTCTGATGCATATGGCTAATCTGCCACTGCTGCCCTGCAGCAAAACCCAGAGAAGAGTTGAATTTCTCTCAAGACTGATTTTCCAAGTAGCTAAAACAAGCACCCCAATTGGGGGAATTTTTAGGAGGGTTGCAAACACAAGCTATTGAGATCTTTTCAATTACACAGGATGAACTGTCTCTAGAGCTGAAAGTGATTGTCTTGATAGTCTTCCGTGTACTGAAATTAAAGATGTGCTGAACTTCGAAATTACTGGCATAAGCAACAGTGCACCCAAGGATATTAATGACAGTTGCATCAATTTAGTGTCTGATCAAGATTCTGAGATTGATATGGTAATCAGGTTTGTAAGTATATGCCCAGGCACGTAATATGTCTGGCTTTGGAAGTAGGCTGAACAT
Source organism: Caloenas nicobarica (assembly GCF_036013445.1). Taxonomy (NCBI): domain Eukaryota; kingdom Metazoa; phylum Chordata; class Aves; order Columbiformes; family Columbidae; genus Caloenas; species Caloenas nicobarica. The sequence goes on from NC_088245.1 coordinate 45,191,727, forward strand.
GCAAATAAGCACTCTTGTTAATCCCTTACTTTGTTTAAAGCACTGGAGATGACTAGCTGTACTGTTCACTTTAATAGGTCAAGTAGTGCCTTCCATTTTCTTTCTTGCTTGCTTGCTTTTTCTCTTTCTCTCTTTTCCTTCCTTCCTTCCTTCCTTCCTTCCTTCCTTCCTTCCTTCCTTCCTTCCTTCCTTCCTTCCTTCCTTCCTTCCTTCCTTCCTTCCTTCCTTCCTTCCTTCCTTCCTTCCTTCCTTCCTTCCTTCCTTCCCTCCATTGTAGGCAATATTTTTTTTTCCAGAATGAGGTGAAATCCAAATCAGGGAAGTAGATGTTCATACATACCTGTATTTGTACACACTGCAAGACACATACATATATAATGTTCAAAAATACACACCAAAAGGATATAATTATTTACAAAATCAAGCCCTTAAAACTTAGGAAGTGCCAGAATCAAGTTTGCCTGTGCATGTTTAATTGAGTTCTGTTCTGGTTTTGCGTTATGATGAGCGCTTGATCATACAGCTACATGATTTTTACCCACAGGTGCCTGGGATGGATTAGGATCACTTGCTGGGCAGCTTTTCAATATTCTGTTTTATCTTTATAGTTCAGCACGTGGCCCCATGTCTCGGGTACTGCACTCTATTCAAGCTGTGTTCTGGATACATAATTACTAATTTCATCAGCAGCTTTTTGGTGGCAGTCACTGCTATTGTTTTCAAGTAGCTTGTGAATAGCAGCGAATTCTGTTTTGCCTCTCTGAGACGAGGGGACATTGTTATCTTCATTTTTCAGGTGGAATGAAAAGACACGGGAAGATTAAAGTCCAGAGGTTCCACTAATTTGAGCCACCAAAGATCTCTGCTAATTACCCTTGTGGAAAGCTGATAGCGTTCGCAACAGCCTTTATGTGGTCCAGCACTAACAAAGCCTCGCCAGCAGCTGTCACAGCGATTTGCTGATGGGGGAGGCACTGCAGCCCTCAGCACCTCCCAGACTCTTTGAGGCAAACGTGCTGTAGACAGACACAGTCTTGTCTGCTTGTCCCCTCCATGGCAAATGATCCATGGGCAGCCTCCACTCCCCATCCTCACCTTCAGCTGAAGAGGGCAGTTTTGTCCCCATGCCACTGGGACCAAGCCAAGGGGGGGGGCTCTGCTGCCAGCCCTGGTGACCGTCCCCAGCTGAGTGGGCAGCAGCTGCTGGGCCATGCCGAGGCACCCCAGCGGGGACTGTGGCCAGAAAGAACAGACTCTCTGAGGAATTTAACTGCTTTCCTGTGCTGAGCATGCTCAAACTGTGATCTTAGGAAGGCATGCAACATGGGAAAATTTGGGTTGACTTGCACAGGAGTAGCAAATGACCTGTTCACCTTTCAAGAAGACCAGGCCAAGGTATATATTTTTTCCTTAAACTTGTTCTTGGAAGAAAAATAACAGTCTGGAGTTGCATATTTCCCTGCAGAAAAATCCTCCTAGAATACTCAGCCCAACAGGTGAAGTCTAGCAAAATTATTAGCAGATGAAGCAGGGAAGTCCTGGATGACTTTACTATTGAGTAGTTCTTGTAGTGGCCTTGCTCCTAATAAGAAGACATATACACGCACGTATGCACCCACACACAGACTACGTGCGCATACACAAGCACAATAATTAGCAGGACACTGGATGCCCTCTCATTTATTTAAGTCATTCTTTTCTGTAGAGCTTAATCTAGCAGACAGTTCGCTTTAATCCTGAGAGGATGGAAACGGCAGGAGTTTGTATAAAATTGGTGTAAGTTTTCAGCCACTGAGAGCAGAACCCATCAGAAGGAGATGCTGAATAAATCCAGAGGAATACCATGGCATTAATCGTGCACCGTGCTGAGCATACCTACCGCGGCAGAAGGTGACTCCCACCCCAGTGATGGATGGGATCCTGAACGAACTAGGACCTCCTCATGTTTCACCAATGCAGAATTGCTTAAAGCTTCATGTTGTGGCCTAATTCACATTAATTGAATTCAAATGGTAAACACACAATCATACAAACAACTGAAGTAGAAAGCGAAGGAAACCACTGCAGTCATTCCTCTTTTGGAAACATGGTAACACCTTCGGAGAAAAGATCAAGCGACAGGCAGGATAAAAAAAATCACTTGCCTAGTGAAAAAAAAAAAAAAAAGGTGTTAGCCTTTTAAAAAAAGTGACTTGCCAGATATTTGTGTATTAATTATATCTTTGTACACAACCTAAGTGGAGGTAATGTATGTATCAGTAAGGGCTCAAATTTACAAGGAGTGTGAAACAATAATTTAATCCTCCTGAGATATGTTGTCAATGTCAATCCCATGCCTTTTATACACATGTAAAATTCAGTGGAAACCACCTTAACTGTTTTCCTTCTTATTAAACAGTCTCCCAAAATCTATAATTCAGTGAGACATTAAGCAGTTGGCATTTGTCGCTATACAATCCTGTTCCACAAGCCCCACTGTGAATTCAGCAGGGCATTCGGCACTAGCCAGCTCTTGTTATCAGTAACTCTACATGAAAGAACTTGCATTTTCCTGCTAATGAAACAAATGGAGGAATAATAAAGTTGTTCAGCATTTTAAAACCTTAGTTCAGATTGCAGCTTCGAGATTTCAATACTGAGAACTGTTGAGATGCTCTCAAATCTAAGTGTCTCTCACTGCTAAGTGCCTGTATGCTTTTATCTCCTGCAGATGAACATATACAAGTTATAGCAACATTTAGACATCAGTAGGATAACTTCTGATAAATTCTGATAGAGAATCTCAAATATTCAGTGAGCTGTATATATATTAGGGAATTTAAAGTTAAAAAGGGAGACTAGACCCTGGGGTCTGAAGACTGTGAGCAATCCAGGCTACAAATGCAAGGTAGAAAGATCAGATCCCGACACACCACCTCCCCTTATCTTCCTAGTGTGATCATTGCTTTTTAGGAGCCTTATTTTTGCAGGATGATAACAGATTTTGCCCCTCACACAGTTTTTTGACTGATAAGCCGGTCAGCGGCTCCCTGGTCACAGGCACTGACTTCAAAAGCCCTTTGGATGTAAAGTGCACTGAGGTCCCGACAGCTCCTTTATGGCCACCCATGAGTTTATGTGGTGTCTGCCACCACCTTCCCTGCACGAGCCCAGCTGGGCTCGAGAAGCCTGGTTTCGTTCAGCGAAGTGGCTGGTGTTGCTCCTGAGATGACCAAAGTGTGATGGACGCAGGTCGCTCGGGGGTGAAGTGTCCAGGCTGGACACGATGGTGTGGGACTGTAGCCCTCGGGAGCTCCCAGCTCAGCAGGGATCATGCTGGAGTGTCACCAGGGCATCCCAGGCAAGTCTGTTTGGCTTCTGGAAGGGTCAAAATGGGGATGATGAGAAGACGAGTCAAAACTGTTTTAAACTGTGCTTAACCCTGTCCTATGTTTCTGAGGCCACCCCTGTGCTGTCACTGTGCCCAAGTGGGGTCTCTCCATATCCATTTTTTCTTTTTCATTACTTGCCTGAAGAACAGGGTATTTACCCTCTGCTATGGCCTGTAATACCCTCCTCATTTCTCACATTATCATTAAGCGAAGGGGTGCGACATAGTTTTTGGAAAACCACAGTGCTACCATGCTTCCTTGGATTTCATTGTCCATCTGTCTCCATCCTGCTCCACAGAAGACAGGAATTAACTGGATTTATCAGCATTGTGGGTGTAAAATGTGATGTCACATTAAACAGGAGAAGTTCTTTCAAAACGGGAGGAATTTCAATTTAGCAGATAAAATACCATCTTGGGGAAGCAAGTGCTCTGAGTTCGGACTCTGTCAGTGGAGGAGACCCTGTATTCCACAATCAGTAATCAGTAATATTAGGGTGAGTTCCTGAAACCTGGATGAGTTTTGTCGCCTATCTACAGATGGGCAGGCCAGAGACTTTTGCTTTTCTGCACTTGTATTTTTCAGCTTTTTTTTGACTAGATAAATTATTGCCAGAAAAAAATTGCCAAAATCATTGTCAAGAAGCAACTGCAAATATCTGCCTTTTACGGGAAAATGCTCCATCTCCCTCCCTTCTGCACACACAAATATGAGATGTCCCATCTGCTCTTCTTGTTGAGGGGCATCACATCAGATCTAGAAGCAAAGTTTTGCAGGGGAAGGTAAGGACCAGTCAGCAAAGTTACAGGAGCTATTGCATGGGATTTGTTTTGCCCAGCATGACATTGTGCCAGCAGAAGGTTTCCAGGCTGTGCAAAAATATGCAACACATTAATGATCCTGATTTTTAATGAATTTTAAAATGAATTTGTGCTGGTGCAATTGGTTTTGTTAACTGCTGAGCAACAGTATTTGTGCTCAGAATTAGTTGTGGAAGTACAATGGCAGGCATACGGATAGAAGCTGGATTCAAACCAGCATGTTCCAATTAAATACACGGCTGATAACTACACAACTGGAGACTTGTAACAGCGGTATTGTCAGGAAAGATTAGACAGGTGTTTGAAGACACAGCGCGAAGGCAACTTGAGGGTTGATATTCTGCACTCTGATGTCTGTGAGAGCTGAATCTTTTCACTGCAAAAAGGTAGACTGTGGGGGTGAATGGAAAGCAAGGAAAAAGGCCATGGACTTCTGACAGTGGAGGGTTGCAGGGACTCTCAATATGCCAGGACAGCAAGGTCTCAGGGCCTCAGTTTTGTCCCTTAGTCTAGAAAAAGAGGGTTTGTTCCCATTATGGAATACTATGGAGACAGAGTGTCAGCCCCTGTGTGCAATAATTACAACTTTGAACTCTCCTGTTTGGATAAGATTTCTTAGGAAGCAAGTTGTTAAGTGTGTGGATTGCTCCAGCTGAGGATAAAGAAGAGCACTCTATTTTAGGATGTGTTCCTAACTGTTAGGGCATAAGAAGGTGGCATCCATGGCCTCAGAGAACAACTCAAGATCACCATGGCATTATTTGATTTTTTTTTTTTTAACTTTGGGACACGCAAGGATAAGGATTTGTTGCCTATCTTTTTAGTTCTTCGGGGAAGAGCCCCATCCAGCCTGACCTTGAATGTTTCCAGGGATGGGGCATTTACCACCTCTCTGGGCAACCTGTGCCAGTACTTTACCACCCCCATTGTAAAAAAATTGAAGCCAGTTGAAGACACAGAAAGCAGCTGGTTTGTTATTTCCTCAAAGAAGTGTGTGTTTCTTCATAGGGACGAGGCAGGCTGAGACACAGTCCACATCCAGCAGTGAACATCTGTCCTAGCCACGGGTGCTGCGGATGGGAGGATAAATGGAGGGGCTGCCCGTAGGCTTGGCGCTGGGCACGGCACATGGTGTCTGCGGGTAGCCGGTGACCCAGGCAGCCCAGACCCGCTCCAGGAGCGCAAAGAACTCCCAGTGATGGGATGAGAAACCTCGAAGGGGTCTTGTCCTCTATTAGCCTTTGAAACTAGAATTCTCAGTGCTTCTGGGCAGCTTCTCTGTTCCTGTTTGATTGCCTCTCTGTGGAGGAGGCTGCCCAGCCCTGACACGGTTGCTGGCCCAGCTGCAGTTGTCCAACTTGTTAATTTTGTCAAGGGAGAAACAGAGGTTGATCAGGAAGAGTTAAGTCACGGGGCTGATGATACAGACTAGATGGCATGGAAATGGCGTGACATGAGCAGAACAGAACAGAACAGAATGTATTTTTAAAGCTGATAGAAGCTGATAGCTGCTTCGCCATCCTATTCCCTGGCCTCCTGATCTTGAGCCCGCCTCCTCTGCTGTGGCAGAAAGAGCATGAGATGTTAACTGTGGAATTAACCACTCCTCATACAACCAGCACAGTTTCTGCACCAGAGAGACATAAACAGCAAAATGAGTGATTTTTGAAGAGCAGTGTTAGTGTGGATTCCCGGCAGAGCGGTGAAAATAAAGGGATTTTAGACCTTTGGACTTTGGGCTGCTGATAACTGGGTTTGGGGCATGTGTTCTGTGAAAATAAACGGCTCTCCTCATAGAGGGTCAGCTTAGGAAGTATTATTTAAATGTCAGGATTATGTGACAGCTAAACAGTTAATTTGTTATTTAAAAAAACCTATCCTGATTTTAAGAGCATCCCCTGCCTCAGGTAGTTAGCCAAAGGGCCCTCTTCTTACGAAGCCTGTGAAAGCATCGTGGGGATTATTTGTCAAATCATCACACGACTGACAATGGTATCACAATAGCCAGACTTCTGCACCGCTCCAAGGTCCTCCCTGAGGACCCTACTGCAGGGCTGAGGGGAAGTGGCTGGGGGGAATTTGCCCATTCTTGCAAAAATTTCCATGGCTTGAAAATTTTGCTTCTCGAAGAAAAACAGACCAAGACAGAAGTAAATCTTTTTCTGTATGCGCAAGGCTATAAAAATCAGCTCTGTACTTGCTTTGCATTGCCCGTCCTTCCCCACACACCTCTTTGTCATTCAAAATATGCTCATAGGAAACTTCAAGAGAAGCTGCCAACAACATTATCAACATCAAGAGAGACAGACACACCAATGACACAGGATGTAAGTGAAAGGATACCACTGAGAAAAGCTACACGGATGGTTTTATAGATTAAAAAAGCTGGCGTTTCTAAGGCTCAGGACTGTTGAAAACAGAAACAGATAGAGGGGAGGGGCGGGGGAGAGCAGAGTAACTTACTTATTCAATCCTTCTGGTTTGATATTTCTGTAGTCCCCATCTGTACTTTGCAAGAATGGGTTTGTGCTTTTGGTTGCACTCCCAGCTTGTTCTTCTAAGTGTTTATAGACTATCTCAGATGTCGAGTTTCTCTTTGCAAAGCAAGTTGTTAGCTCCTCGCTGCAAGAATTGTTCTGTTCTGGGACTATGGATTTATAAAGTGATTTACAATCCAGAGAAGTCCCACAAGGAATGACTTTGCTGTGCCTAGAGCAGAGGAGCATTAGGTCTCTCTCTGACCTGCCTTCCTTTTGATTAGAAAAATAAGTTCTTAGTTATAGCCATTGTTCATTCGTTCCCTCTTTTCCTAAAATTAAATACCATATTCTAATAGTTCCCAAACCACAGTCTCTTGTACCACATCAAAGAGTGCTTTCTAGGATGCTTTCCACTGAAGGCTTCAGGAATTTTGGTAGTGCTATATTTGAACAAGTTTTGGAAAAACAAATTTCGACAAGCAGATAAAAATGGTGAGAGGGACCTCACTAGCCTTCTAGAATACTTACCCAAAGTTGCAAGGTTTCAGGAACTCTGACTTATGAACAAACTACCCCAAAAAACTCATCTCCTTCTTGCTAAGTATTTTATGTTAGATGGGTGCTACTTCTGGGCATTCAGTCCACACCTCCTGGCACCATCCCTTCCCCCGTCTCTCCTGCCAAGCACTCCCCAGTTTTGCTGCACACACCTCGTGTCTTGGCTGTGGTCCCAGCCAAAACAAAGACAATAAAGAGTTCCAGAGCTATTTTATTTGTCTCAGTCTCCTAGTTAGCTTGGGTTGTGCTGAAGTTTCACTTTTCTGTCTATACAACATCCATGAAAGTAGTAAAATTGCTGCTGACTCCGGAGGTCACTGCAGACACGAGCTGTCCTTGGGTCACCTGCAGCATCTTGCATGAACGAGGGGCTATTCCAGGCACTCTGTTACATAACCCAAGCCATGGTAATCCTGCGTCTCTGTCACTGTATTTAAATATTTGGGATCATGGCAAGTGTTTGGTACAAAAACCCCCCATTTCTAAGTGAATAAATGTTATTTTCTTTCTGAGGGCTGGAACAAAATGAGCTTCTGTGAAGTAAACAGACAAACAGAAATGTATAGACAGACAAATGGGTGGATGATAAAATTGGTCTTTGATCTGTTTCTAACCTACTTCAAAATAGCAGCTTTGGAAGATGGCACTTTATTTTACAGTCCTTTTCAGAAATAATAAATGTAGTTTGCTAGAATTTTGGTCTTACTATTTAATCATCGTATTACCTTTTAGCAAAGGTTTTCCTCCCATCATTAAGTAATTCACTCAAGGTAACAAGGGAGATAAAACCTAAGGGATATAGTAGTCTCAGATGTTAGCCTTATTTTACAGTAAAGAACAGTGTGCTTAGGCTTTCTCCAGAGGGTATTTTTTTGTGCTTTCTTGCTTTGTTACAGTTTGCGGAAAGCAGGGATTACAATATGTATCTGCTGATCAATATTAAACTAGTAGAGTAAAATGTCAAGGAGAAAAAAAAAATGAAATCATACTACATTTCAACACCAACGGAGAAAATCCCAGCATTGTTAAATGGCAGCGATAAAACTAGCAATTGTTATTTAGTTTTAAGTAATGAACCAAATAAAAAATACAGAATGTACTACATTGCTTCCCAAATGGAGCTTATTACACTGCTGCTTGAATGTTTGTACAATCTTTAATTTAAACATTTTCTCTTCAGGTCTTAATAATAGGCATGGGTAGTTGCAATTTACTCCTTCTTCAAAGGCAAAAAATGAAAGAGGAAAACAGAATGCTTTAACAACACACATGTGAACAGAAGTGGCTCATTCAGCCAGAGGAGGCTGGTAGGGTTGAAAGTCAGAGAATTTCACCCCGTGATTTATCTTTCAGCCAGGTAAGGGCAGGATTAGCATGTGGGTTCTCCAAAGCTGCTCCCCCACTGAGAAGGGAGAGCCATTCATCACTGTTTACTGGGCCTTTGTTCTGCTGAAAACCCTCACAGAGAAGAAATATAAAGAGTAATTTGTGTTTCTGAAAAGGAGAGCAACACGCAATCTCATAGATGCTTCAAGGATTTTTTTTTATTATTATATTTTTAATATATAAACAACTGAGGAAGGCGCTTAGAGGTGAATGTTAATATATTCCACTCTTCGTGGCCCACAGGATTCTCAATTCTCTGTTCACTTTTTTCATTATGCGTCTTTTGTTTCTGGAATTACTGTGATAGTTTACTGGTTTGAAGGATTTTAGAGTTGCAGTCATAAATAGGAGCAAATCTTAACCTTGAAACTTGAATGACAAAATAATCCTATTTGAAACAACTCCTGAGTGGCACATGGAGCAGAAAGAAAGAAATTAATTCCCTTTTTTCCTGTACATGACTACCTCAAGCTCAAGCTGCTGTTCAAAATTGATCACCTGATAAAATCTCAAATTTTTAAGTGCCTGGCTCTGATATTTTTATGAAAGAATGGAAGTGGGCTGGGGTATTTATTCCTGGCCTTGGGAGCTGTGGATGCATGACCCTCTGCTTCCCACCTCCCTTTGGGGCACTGGTGCTTACAGCTTCTCATGCAGGCAGAAATAATTTTGAAAAGCTGGGGTTTAGATGCACACCTGCAGGATAAACAGGGAAATTTTCCCCTGTGGCTACATTTGATTTCTTTAAATATTTTTGTTCTTTGGTTTCTGGTGTGCCTTTGCAGTGAAGCATGGCTCATTTTTCTCCCTGCCATGCTGGAGACAGGACCCGAATGGGAAGGAGTATTTCTTGGGGGGCGAAGGAGCCTGGGACTTGGCTCAGCCACGGCTATGAGGGCTTTTCTGCGAAGCCATCCTTGACCTGTCAGTCCTGGGTAGCTGGGAGATCTCAGCCACTTCCGTCCATGACCCACAGCATGGCTTCCCATGGGATATGCAAAGCTAGAGACTATGAGCTTTTTTACAAGCTACTGGAGTGACATTTAATAGGTCACAATATACAGAAGGACAGATTAGAGAGCCTCGTGCAGCATTTGGTTTTAATTTTTATTGTACCTATAACCTTTATCCTTCCTTATAGGAAACTATCTCTCCTGATGGTCACATCGGTACTAAAAATAGAAAAAAATAAGAATATCCTCAGCATTGTAAAGTAAACCAGACAGTAAAATACGATGCCGTGGAAGAAGATATTCTGAATAATCAGTCCCTGACAGACTGCTCCTCAGCAGCATGCAGAGAAGCCAAGACCTGGCTCACCCTTCTGCGGGGCAGCTGGGGACACCCTGCTCCAACCCAGTGCCACTTGGGCTGAGATCCTGATACACCCCCCCGAATATGTATATCTGTGTTAAGTGGTCCTCTGGACCATGCTGGGACATATGAATATGAAGAGCTCGAGGCCCTCTGATGTCCTTTTCCAGGTGTCCAAAAACCTTTAGGACAAGAAAGACTTGCCCCTCCTCTGTGACAGGTGATAGAAGAAACTAGGAGCATGTGACAATGACATCCAGAAAATGCATCCTGAAATGAGGACCAGAAGGATTTGGATTTGGCTTGCTTTTGCAAGGAAAACTGACAGAGAATATGTGTTTAGTAATGAGATATTATGGCAAGGATTAGAGGTCTAGAACAGCTATATGGTACCTGAGGTAAGAGAATTTTGCTGAAATGTTATTTGTACTTGCACCTACATAATGTTTTTCATCCTCTAGGATCTGTTTCAGATAGACTCATATAACCACTGTAAAGCTTACTGAAATTACTTGGGTTTTTTTCCAGATTAATCTAGGAAACAGCTGGGAACACAGTATTCCTTTCTGTCTTCCATATTCATTGCATGGAGGATTTCTAACATATTCAAACCATTGGCCAACCACCAATCCGTAAGGTGCAAGAGGCTGGCCATAAGAAATTAAGGTAGGAATTTATTTTGCAAATTATACTGCAGATGTTTTCCTCAATCAAAGTTAAGTTAAAGGAAAAAAGCAATTAGATATTATTTAAGCCTGAGTATATACAAGGCAAAGAGGCAGTTCTCACTGCTAGCAATAAGACTCTTGGGATCTATCAAATATCCAGTGTTAAAGATAGACTCTTTAAAATCTAGGACCAATTAAATATCCAGACAGACTACAATTTAAAAGAGACAAGAATTTTCATTTATGTATAAAAATGCAAGAAAGCTTACCTATAGTTAAGAGGACATATTTTATTGCTACTTATGCCCAGGGATGGAAATGTTGAAGAAAAAATGCCAGGTCTGTATGGCAGACAGAGAAAAGCGAATCCTGAATCCAGCTGGTTACCTAATGAAGTTCAGAGGTATTATGGGACTGTACATAGTCAGAAGAGAGCATTGTAATAAAACTAAACCTCAAGTACTTCCTGTTCTGAGAGAGAATCTGGTTTAGGGAAAAAAATAACACACACACGTGTGCCTAAACATATTTATACAAAACACAGGAAGCTTTAAAGATACTCCATCATAAACGTTAATGGGGAAGATTGCAGCCACAACAAACTTAATCTATCATATTTGTGACTACATAAGCACAAAAAAAAAAGTTAAGAGAGTTTCAGTATAGCTGCCAAAAATTGAAAAGTCTTCTAACTTTTGGGAAGAGTTTTTGAGTCTGGCTCAGATTAACAGTGATCGAAATATATTTTTATCCTCAGAAGGCAAGAGACTGCTTTGTCTCAGGCCTCTGCTTGGTGGCGAAGGTTAGGATTTCGCATCTCAGATCCGATCTGAGGCTGCAGAAGTGCTCAAATAGGGGGATGAGGAAAGCAAGGAGGAATTATCTGCAGCTAAAAGGCAAGCCTCAACACCGGTTAAAGCTTTTTTTGCTTTCAGCTGCTGTCTCTCATCTCATGTTGTCTGATCTAGCATCTAGCTGACAGTTGGAGACACCCTGCGAAATGAGGCATAACAAAGCCAGGAGACAGAGGTGAATCGCTTCCCTCTGCATCGGTGGCTTTTGCTCAGCGTCGGGGAGGAGAGGAAGGCGTGGGCGAGCGGTCTGGAGGCTTTGTCCTTTGCTGGGTGAAAGAGGAAGAGCCTGACGGTGGGACCCCTGGGAAAAAGTGCAATACTTATAGCGACTACAGAATAGGAAGGGAAATTGTACATCATGAAGGAAGGGACCCTCGGTTTAAACCAGGATAAAGGCAGAAACATAACCCTGAATGAAGGATTTCCTTGGAAGGAAAGAGCAGAAGGAGGTAGTATCTGTGCTTGGAAGACAGGACCAAAAGGACAGACCAAGAAAGAGTTGCTCAGTTAGGAAGGGAAAAATCATCATAGTGAGAGAAATGATGTAGTTTGCACCATAACAGCAAGCACTAAATATAGGAAGTGAATGAAACTCTTTAAAAGAGACAGTGGGACTCAGTGCTTGTTACAGCTAATGCCAAGCAATATTAATTTACCCCACCAGGTATTAGTGAATATTAATATTATGTCGTTAGCAAGCTTTCAGTACCACTGGCAGTATGTTTTGCCTCTTCTGGAGTGAAATAAAAGAACTCAGTTTCTAGCCCTGATAATTTTATATCTTTTATGAGCAACACATTCACTTGTAAAAATAAAATACAGCATGTAAAAGCAGTAATTTACAGCTAAAGCAACTATTTTCTGGTGTTCTCATTAAGCCTATTTTATGCACCTGTCTTCTATTCACTCTTTGGAAATTGTAGACCACAAAAAAGTGTACTGGGAGTGAGTAATTAGCCATAATTATTGTTTCTTTGTAGTATTTTAGGATGTTGAGAAGATTTCTTATGTGAGGGTGTCCTTTGTGAGGAGGGAAATATTCATAGTGATGTTGAAGTTTATGACTTGAACCTGCACATCAACAGCAGCCTGCAGTGAGGAGAGCAAGAAATAATTAAAGAGGGGTGCTTGTGACAGACGGTTTCACCAAGGACAAATCACAGTATGGTTTAATCACTGTGCAGTTTTAAATATTTTTCATGAAATATTTGCATTTTTATATCTGCTAAAGGCTTCAATAGCTACAAGTTCTTTGATTCCCCAAATATGCTATAATGGTGTGTATGTTTAAATACACCTGTATGTATAATGATCTTTAATGTCACTGATCCTCTGTGTAATGAATTAGACTTTTCACTGTTGTAAATAGGACTGATGTGAGTTTAATAAACCAAGCCAAAGAGTATTGATACATGGAATTGATGTAAAGCAGGTTAGAGGAGAAGCTAATTAACGCGCTTGAGTGATTTACAGTATAATCCTATACAAAACATTGGAAACCAAACTTGTGAGCACTGAAACAATGAATGCCCACTGAAGTATTAAAAGCAGTGTTTCAAATTCTACCATGGTTTGTCCCCTCAGCACTCCTAAATATTACATTAGGTGTGATTTTGCAGACTAAATATAAGCATTGGTATTTATTTTACAATTGGATTTAATGTCGGATCTGTTCTTCACAAGGATTTTCTTAAGAAATGAGTGGATTTCTCCATCAATTTGCAAATCTAAACTATTCAATTCAAACAGTAACTGCGACAGTGTGAAAAGCTATTTACAGGTCTGCAGCCATCTCTGGTTTCATCAATTTGTTTTTCAGTCTTTGTTATTTCTTGTTTCTTATGGATCTCCTGGGACAGCTTCTTGCTTGAGGAGAGAATGTCAATAGCTCATTCGTCCTCCAGGATGTTTCCTTGCAACAATGAGAATACTCCCCAAATTTAATCTAGTTCTTTTGCCTTCTTTCAGTAAAATCAAGGAAAATTAAAAAAGTTATTTCAAGAAACACGAACATCGTCTGATAATGCTGCTGTATAATAGCATCCTGATTTTGCTTGATTTGCATAAAGGGATATTAAAACAGACTGCGACTTTCAAAAATCCATTAGTGAATTTCCAGAGTATTTTAGGCACTAAGTTCAGAGTAATGTGGATATTGGACAAAGTTCATCTGAGAAGGGCTTTTTGCTTTGTTTTGGTTTTGAATTCACCAACATACTCATCAGACTTGTAGTTAAATCTTGTGTATCTGTAGGCTAGTCTGCTGGAACATTTATTTAAGAACTAGCTTCTGCTTTCCTGGGTCCATATGATATTTCTTAGTCCATGCAATATTAGGATGCACTGTGATATTTGTAGCGCTGTTTTAAAAACTAAGATAAGGAATGAATGCAGACAAGATGATGGGTTCTAGAGAGAAATAAACGTAAATGAGGTGGAGGGCTTAAGTTTTCTAAGATGTAATATCTGGAAAAAGCAGCCATTCTTTATCTCTTTAACTGCAATTTATAAGAAAAGATAATTTCTTTTGTTTGGGGTGTGTCTACCAGGGGAAATTAACTATGATAGCTATTCTGGAATAATTCTCCACACAGATGCTGGGTTAATATCAAAGAGAAAAAGGGCATTCTTATTCCAGAATTAGAGCGTATACATAAGGGAGATAGTCTTGCAAACCTGTTCTACATTCTGTTCATGCCTGAATTTAATCCAGATTAATTTCCTTAGAGGCATCTTGGGGAAAAACATTATTTTTTATTTTAGGTAAAGAACATCATAATGGTTCCTCTAAACCTGGGTCAGAACAGTGAGAATAGGAGAATCACCTGTGTACTGATTCAAACTTATTTCCTTGTATTTACTACTTCAGTTCCTCTTTGGTAAAACTTCTGCAGTTATTGAGCATCAGGATGCTTGGAGCTGCATACAACAGACATACACCATAAAAAAAAAAGAAGGGGCTATAAAATTGTGTTCCCTGGAACAGATCTATAACAAAAAATAATATGAAAATCATAGCTAAAGTTTGATGTGACAGTAATGCATAGATGTTCAGGCTGTGGCTTCCGTACCCACATCTGTACACACCTGTAAAATCTATGAAATTGCTGAACCTTTTATCTTCTGAGACTCTGACAGGTTCTTTCTCTCTTTGTTAACATAAATGACTACTTGGTAGGGGGACCAGATTCTCCTATTAGTTACCTGATTATTGGCTAGCATATTGTAGCTTAACCCAACTTTCCCTCCTCCTTTCCTCTCAAACAAAAAGCCTCTAAAAACCTATGGGAAATCAGGTGAGAAACTGTATTAGAGAAAATCAGTTCATATATATACAGACCAACAACCTTTTGACCTTTCTTGCCAGAATACACACGATAAGGGTAATTGCTAGCACTGTTATTTGTTCTCATTTTATTAAGTCTGTTTTTACAATAGGTGTTAGAGATAAGTACTCTGATGGCTATTTCTCCAGCTGTCTGGTTTAAATGTACCATGGAACACATTAGATGGTGTATCCATTATCACCATATAGTGACGAGAATAGCAGATTTACATTAAACACCATGTCAAAGGGGAAAATGTTTCTAAATTGCATTTGCTTGGGTGAGTCACAGCAACTGGAAATAATTAAAATTGAAACAATTAAAAAAAATCCTTCCATATGCAGTTTACTTTTTTCTTTTCTTCCTTTTAAAAAAAAATATTTATTTTTAATTCCAGGATGCTTTTGGAGTCAGAATGGTTGGGTTTGGTCTTTCTGGTGCTATGCAATGGAGTGAATATGTTTGCGTTTCCAGAGCTGGGAAGAAATCACAGATATTCTGGCTCTGTGCCCTCCCCACTCATTATACACAGGCACTCTCAGCCCTTGGAAGTTATGTTACACGAGGCTGATGCACACCACCATCGTGGATGCACGCAGTTGTTCAAAAATCAAGTGGTCTTCAGTGTTTTCAGTATTGCTGCTCCAAATTTTCACCTTTTGAAGTTTTTTTATGTATCCCAAACCTAACTCTTGGACCTACACTGCAGAGAAACAACTCAACCTTCTAATCCCTGGAAAGGGTCAATAGTGTCTAAGAAACCGTGGTGCTTTTTATGAAGCACACTTTCATATGTTCTTCCAAACATTATCTCTCCTCTTTCACTCCCTCCACAAAAATCTGAACATTTTATGCTTTCTTTGTGCATCACTTTGTTGCCATCACCACCATCCTGATTATGCCTTTCAGCTTTGGTGTTCTGCTCTGCCTTTTTCTATAACTCCTAAACAATAGTCTCTAGTTACTTGTTCCTTTCCTTTTGCTTTTTCTTTTTTTTTTCTTTTTACCCCTTTCTTGGATAATTTCCCCTTTCTATCTCTTCTATCAAGTATTTTGCAACAACAACAGTATCTGATTAGTCCCTGTGATTTCCTTTCCTAGTTACTTGTATAGAGAAAACATACTTTGACAGATACTTCAGGCAGATAATGAGGATTTTGGAGATGGGTGGTCATGTGGTGCTTGAAATCTCTGCTGTAATGAATAACAACCTTTCCCCAACTGGATGTGTTCCATTTCACTTTGTTTAAATGTCTGTCTTGGCTTTGCAGACTACAGAGTAGGACTGAGTTCCTCTGAAAGGGTTTCAATTAGCACTGTGCTCCCAAACTATCAAAGCAAAAATGTATCAGAAGGAAAAAAAAAATAAAGCAAACAATTAACAATTTTATTTCAAAAGCCTTAAACCACTTTGGTTGCTTAGCATAGCAAGAAAGATCATTTGAATGAAGCCTAATGAACTAATTTCAACAGTCCTGTGCTTGTCAAGCATTGGGTTTTTCCCTTTAAATTGATACGACGCATTGCTTTTATTTCTAAGCAGTGAGCAGAAATAAGTGAAACACTTTAATTGAAAACTGAGCTCATATATTCAGCATAAGAAAAAAAAAAAAGACAGGGACCAGAAAATGTTTCCTTTGCATCAGCAGATGATGAAAAGTATTCTCCTCTTCTGTGAGAACGTGACTTGATTTTAGTTCCTTGCTGTCAGTGTACTGCATCCACTCACCATGCTCCAGAAATTATTTTTCTTCTCAACTTTGGGTTTGCACCTTCTTTTTAAACCACAGGGTATGGAATGGCAGCACAACTGCCACGCATGAGGCTGGACCCTGGGTTTAAACTACTCGATGCAGTGGGAGCTCCTGGCCTGAGAAGGGTGATTATATTGACTGAAACCAGGGAAGAGATTTGGTAAAAATCCGTTGCTTTCTGAAACGGTAGATGTTTCTGGCTGTATTGTATTGCTTCTCTCTAGGGATGAAAACACACAAGGCTGATGCCCAAGTCAGCCAGCACCATTTTGTACCCATGCTCTTCAGCTGGAATGCAGGTGTTTGGTGGGTAAAAGAGGGCTTTTGAACTTTTTGGAGGTCTTTTTTCTATCTTCTTGTGCCTGGTCCTAAACCCAGGTCTGGGATACCAGCTGAGGACAGTTTTCATGCAGAGTGACCATTTCTGATAATCCTGAAAAGCATCCCAGCAGACTGGAATTTGGAGAAATGACCTGAATTTGACACAGTTTCCTTCTTCTTGAGAGCTCATCAGCCTACCTATAATGTTTATAAGAGATTTTCAAAATAGCAAAAAGCTACGGCGTAAGTTTTTTTTAAATGGATTTCACTGCTGTGATGAGTGGGGCTTATTTTCACTTATGATAGCCCAGGTATCTCCTGAAACTCCAATGTTTTCTTGTTGGCTCAGATGTTAAGGTAGGTAACACTGGTTACATCTTTTCCTCCTGAGCAACTGTCTTGGACTCAGCTAAACTTTTCAGCAAAATTAGCTGATCAAACCCCAGATTATCACAGCTGACACTTGGATCTGAGATTTGGGGAAGGCAAGCAGAGGTTGTTAGCAGCTGACTCTTAAAATCAATGTCATGAAGTTGTTAATTCCCGTGCTTATGTGCCTCAGCTTCCCACAACACGTGGTGACCATTTGTCCCCTCAATGCTGCCTGGACATGTACCGAGAGACTGGAGGAGCATGAGAGGAGCTTGAATGCCCCAGGGCCCATGGGTTTATAATAAAAAAAAGAGAAGGTGAGGGCGTGAAAGACAGGGAGCTAATGGTGAAGAGGAACACAAGGAAGGTAAAAGAAAAAGAGAATGAAGGAATGGTTACAGTAAGATAACAGGAAGTGGATGAAATTGTCATGCAACAAAGTGGAAACTGGAGACATAAAGCAAGAGTAGAGAGTGGATGGGAAAAGATGGAAATCCCTCCATCCTCTGCTTTGACTGCCAAGAACACTGCAGTGTCTGCAGCGACAGGGGAAGCTGCAGCTACACATCTAAACTGTGTTATAGGGACTGGAGAAAGAAGACGATTTCTTGCCCCAATTACCCATTTAATGTAGAAGGAAAATTTGTGCAGTATTTTAGAGGATTATACTGTTTTGTTCAACAACTTTTCTTTAAAATGTTATTTTTAAGTGGTGCAACATTTTTACCTGCTCACGGGAATATAAATATATAGTCTGAAAAGCTGGGCATTTGATGCCCTGAAAAATTAGAGGAGCAAATTGCCTCATACAGAGTGATGAATATAATGCACTCCCTTTACAGCAGTTCTGTTGATAACAGATATGTCTTCAGAATAATAAAACAAGTTTATTAGATAAAGTTACATGCTGTCCATTTCTTGCTGGTGATAAAAGTTGTTAAAGATTTCCTGGTCTTTTTTAGTATTTCTTTGTGACTAGTACTTCTCACAAAATTCTCGCTACTGTGCAAATGTAATTAAGATAAGCATTCTGAAACAGGTATGTTCCATCTTCTGGATAGAAAACAGTAGGAGGGACAAATGTTGATGAATAAATATAGAAAGCAGTCCAGCATTTGAATTTCCTAACACATAACTGAATAAAACTTTCCCAAGTAGACCAATTCTATGGAAGAAAGATTTCACAGCGTTGCTGGACACAGCAGTAGTAGCTACCTCTTTCTTCTCTGTCTCGAAGTATTGACATCTGGCAGGTTTGCCTTGACTTTCAGCACTAAGCTTCTTGCAAATAAATATCACTTTCCCTGGGTACAAATGGATGTTCAGCAAACACAGACGCAAAGTCAAAACCCAAATGCACGAGCAAACAGTAGTTATATGTTTCAGAAATGCTGGGAATGTGTTTTAAAAGTACGTGACAACATAAATATTTTGTCCTGGTTTGATAGTGTAGAAAGCTTGTGACAGGAACTGGGAAAGTTTTGAAGTACCACCTCTAGATACAACTTTCTATCGAAGTAACATATTACTGCTCAACAAAAAATTCAGCTATTGAACTCCTCTGTTATTAGTTCCCCAGACCAATAAGCAGCAGCTGGACCTAACATGGGCCTTTCACAGGCTGGAGAATATACCTGCTTTCACCCAGCCAGGGAGGGAGCACTAATACTCTGCTGCAGCTGGGAAAACACGTGCGTGCTACCAATTAGGAAACCTTTCAAAGTGTGGCTTTGCAGCCCATCTGTGATCCGCAGACCTCAGCTTGGGAACCATTATTCTCTACTAATGGCACCTGGGGAGCGGGAGGGATGGAAAACTGTGGGGTTCGAGGGAGCAGACTCTATTAAATGCTATGGCAACAGGTAGCAAAACAGCGTTCTCCCTTTCTCCCTTACTAATTAGTAGCCATTAGCGTCTGGAGTTGACTGTTGGCGGATGTAATTTGCTGCACTCCATCTTGTGATGGTGCAAGGAAACTGAAGGACAATGCAAGGAGGAGTCAAGGCAAGAGGCAAAAGAAATATTAGTGATGGGCTCCTGTATACTTATTTTGTGATACCATTTTTAAAATAAAATCATGCTTCTGGAGGTCTGGGAGTAATGTGCCTAACATAGCATTATTTCCTGCCCTGTCTGAATTGTTTTGCTTATATTCCCTGCATTCTTTTGGCAGAAAATAGTCCAATATTCATCGCTTCAATTGTTCAAAATTTCCAGAAAATGAAATTGGCAGTTGAAAACTTCCATGGTAGGTCTGAGGATAATCTTTTCCTTAGCTATTGGTGATCCAAATGCATTGGAAAGGAGAGGTTTCCAGGTGAGGTCTGGTCTGGTGGCACGCTAGCACAGGGCCAGAGAAGGAGCCACAAGCACAGGAATGCCCCTCTCCATAGAGAGAAACAGGTTCACTGCAGTCCTTTTCCCAAGAGTGGGGTCTTTCTTCTTACCAAAGCTGAGTGTTTTGAGATCACTGTGTTTCTATTAGATACAATTATTATTAAATAAATTTGGGCTATGGGGTTCGACACTGGAGAAAGAGGAGGAAATATGTCCAAAGACGTAGTATATTTGCAGAAGCTTCATTTCTTGAGGAAACCAAGCTAAAAAGAAGAATTTCATACTTAAATATTGCATATACTTAGTATGTTTGAAGGCAGGAGTGAAATCAGACCACTCTGCTCAATTGCATTGATATTTTATGCTTAATTGTACTAATGACTTTCATTCAGCGCTCAATTACTACCAAGATCAACAGCGTTTCTTCACAGACTGAATGCAAAGGAAAAAGGAGCTGGCACTGAGAAATGTCAAAGGAAAAATCCTGTCAGCTGAAACTGTGCCCAGGACTAATGTGGTGTTTCAGGGATTCTATACAAAATAAAATGGTGTGGTTGCTATTCATTAGTTAAGTACCAGGGCTTGCCAGGTACCACTCTGACACACCACAAAAAGAGCAATGCTCGTTGTAAAGGTCTGGTGGTCCAAAGCATTTCAATCTTATGCCCATTTCTGTAGCCAGGAGGCTGTGGTCCACATTAGAGTTATGTACCTTTGTAAGATTTTACAAAACCCTGTGCAATGCACAAATTTATTCATGGAATTGTTTTTATTGTTGTAAGGAGTTCCAGTTACACATATACGCATTTGCAGAATGTAGGCTGTTATCCTGGCTTTTCATGATGTATGCTGAAGTACAGCCCTCCAAGTTATATCCACTGTTTGTCATCTGCAGATGGACAATTTCAAGTGGTATAATAAACACAATTCTGATTAGTCATGTACTTATATTTTCTTTTGCAGCTTTATATGGCTTTTGAGTTTGGACAAACAATGCAGCAGCTCTGCAGGAGCTCAGATATTATAAGAAACTAAAAACATTGGAATTTCTTCTAAAACCAGAAGTTGCGGATTACTTATTAGGTAAACAGTATGGCTTAGTAGAAGTAGACCATTTCCATTTTTAACTGTGCCTAAATAGAAGCTCCAAAGTTCAAATATCATCAGCTTTGCTGAAATGGATTTTAATTTCCCCCTGTGTTTTTAGTTTTGCAGCAGCTTGACCTAGAAGGCCTGCCAAAGGGATAAAACTACCTTCTGAAAATGCAGAAGAAATTATAAAAGCTATGGGAGCTAGGTGATGATGGGCATTTGAAAATCCCACTACATACACATCTGCATTTTTAGGCAGCTAAAATAAAAATCTATCTTCAAATCTGCAAAGCAATCAGTTGCTTGTTGGGCCTCTGTGCTGGCAGAGTTAAAGATCTGCAGGTGCACTAATAAGAAATCAGCAGGATCAGAACCAACATGAATAGCTGTGTTATAGGAAAGGTCTGAAGTCATAAACTGGGATAGGATGCAGGAATGACTAAAAGGAAAAGTCTCTGGTGAAGCCTGAGGAGCGGAAGCTCCATAGGGACCATAGGGAAATATTTGATTTAGGGTGTTTTTGGTGCTCTTTTGTTGTTATCATTACTGTTTGGTTCATATATCTTAAACCAGATAATGTTATAACTTTTTTTTCCAAGCACAAATTAAGCAGTTCAATGGATGGCAGTGGGTTAAACCATATTGACACGTATGATAAAGAAATACTGATTTTTTTTTTTTTAACTACACTGTTGAGAGGAAGGGCTTGGGATTCAGGTGTTTTCTATGAGACATGCAGATTATAGAGGCAATAAAAATATCTACACAAACCATACCAAAATAGTTTTAATTACTGCACTGTTTTGTAGTGCTCAATCATTGAGAAGGAGAAGAACGACAGAGAAAGTGCAAATTATATGAAGGTGAAAGAACACAAAACTAATTCTAATGTTTCCCTTATGTCCAAGTCCTGCCTGTGGCTTCTCTACATTATAAATTTTTGAAGTACCATTTCATCCAACAAATACATGATACCTATACCAAAGGTAGCCTAATACTTTTCAGGACTCAGTTAGATACTCCCAGCTGCAGGATTTTTCTGACTGTGATTATGGAAACTCATTTCTACTGCATTTTTTAACTCAGTAGGCCATTGTGCTTCCTTTAGTTTTTTAGCCCAGAAGAACAATGGCAGTCATTTTATGAGACTGAGGTTGTAAATTGCTTTTTCAGTTCAATGTTTTCCCTCAGTGTTCTTCTCTGAGAGCATCCGAGAGAGCCAGGCCTGGAGGACACTTCTTGACCACTCAGTCCCTACAAGTGCCACTGGCATCTTGTTGGTCTTCATCTGCATGTTTGAGATAGTTTTTCTGAACTTCTAGTTATTGCTACTTTGCAGCGATCTTTAAAATACATGTAGAAAGCAATTATCTCTTGCCCAGAATGGCATACAGGCTTGAGAAGAAGTTTTGGATCTCTTTCATTAATATATTCTGATTTGGGTTTTCAAAATCCTATTTAAAAGAAACCAAATTAGTGAAAACTAAGTAAAAGCTCTCAAAACCTGGCATGTGTCTACATTATCTGTGGAACGATTAAAAGGATTTTTCAGGAGATGCTTTTCTATCAATATCCAAAGTGTTAGTCATGCTAAACAATGACAGAAAGTTAGAGAAAGGCCCAAGTTGGAGAAAATTGGGTAATTATATAACTACAAATGTCGAACTTCATTATTCTTTTAATTGAGAGTTATTTAAATATTTTTTTGTTCCTTTTCTGAAGGCAAACACACAGAACTTTTACCAGGTTATTCAATATGTTATTGCTTCTTAAATCTACAAGGTCTTTAACAAAGAGCATCATCCTACCTTCTGATTTGCCTTCTATATTAATTTCTAGATGGAAATTAACCACCTTTGTTTGCTTTATTTTAACCAGAAAGGTACAGCAGTCTGCTTATTGATTGAATATATGATAAAATTTTAAAGAGGAGCACACATGTGGCCAGAGTTTAGGATTACATGAGGTGACAGTGGGACTGGTCTTTTATTACCATTTTTGATACGTTCTGTACCACAGTTGCAGGTAGATAAGCTATAATTTGGTGAACTGTGATGCAAATGAAGGGCCAATTCTTAATATTTTAATAGAGAATTAAGGTAGTTGTTACAATCTTAATATATTTACCGAATACTAGAAAAAGCAGGAATAGTAGATCTGTAGCAGGGCTCAGTCAATCTGGAAAGTTAAATTCTGCCTTTTTGGAGAATTTAACTGTCCAGTCTTATACTGCAGGGACGTCTTTTGTGTTCAATTTGCTTGATTTGCTTGATTTATTTTTTTAAAAACAGAAGTGAGAAGAGACAGAACTGGTGTTGCTTAATATAATTGTATAGGCGTTACCGGTAACCTTCACTGAGGACAGCTGTAAGGAATAGCTAAGCTGTCCTGCAGAACCGGGGCCTGAAAATACCATCAGCATCTGCTGGAAACACCAGCACCTGTCATCAGCCAGAAGAAAAGCATGTGCTTTGTGTGTACATTGAGAGAGAGGGACATTGCAGCTTCCCACGCTGCAGCGGTCTCTGCATGAGAAGCAGAGGAAGAAGACAGAAACAGAGACAGTTGGAGAAGGATGAAGGAGACAGAAGGAGCACCAAATGGACTGAACGTATCTTGAGTGCACAGCGCCAAAAGAAGCCATCAGAGAGTGCTTTCGGGCTCAATGGGAACAGAGGTGGCTTCTAACATCCTCCAAAAGAGCATCGCTCCAGGGGAGCAGGGCATAGCCAGGGCTCCTGTCTGGGACCTCTCCCACACTCTGGATGGGGAGTTGCCCAGAACCAACCACTATGCCGAAGGTGAACACAGCTGTGAATTTAACTGAACTCATCACTCTCCAAGTGAACCAGGAGTGCTCAGACCACAGCTAGGGCCTTCTTTACGAGTATGGCTGAATTATTTCAGAAGTGCAATGGACCTGAAGTAGGAGGTTTAGTTCTCTTGACACATGAAGTTTTTTAGGACATTTGGAAGCCTTTGCTTAGACACTGGCAGATTTTTGGCACACTTGGGTATGTGATGATGTTTTCAAGCAGGCAACTTGCATTGCTCTTCAGCGTGTGGATACCAAGGCACCTGTGAGATTGCTTTTGATGGCCAACACAACACACTGGAGATGATCACTCATGTTCTTCCTGCAGGACCTGCAGCGCCTCCAGGGCACTTCATTTGTGATTGTCATACAGTTCATCTGGGCTGCCAAGAATTCTGATACCTATTCCAGAAGCATTTACACCGCTGCTAGCAATGACCTTCTTGCATTTTTCCTGTCTGTAAGTGGTCTCCAATATGCTCACTTGTAACATTCTGGTGCAGCCTTTAATGAATGGCTGTGGTGCTGAATAAGGTTTTCAGTGTCCACACTGACCTCTCTGCATCAGTGCAGAGCGGTAGGCTGAGGCCTTCAAGACCAAAGGTGGATGGATGACATGGGAAACAGGACAATCCACAGAGCTCACAGCAAGGGAGTGAATGTCCCATTGACAGAGTCAAGTGATAAGTTGATTCCAGGGACTTTTCAACTGATGCCAGCCTTGTCTTCCAGCTAGCTGCTTGAAGACCCTTTAATGCAGGGGTGTCAAACTAATTTTCACCGGTGCCCACATCAGCCTCATGGTTGCCTTCAAAGGGCCAAATGTAATTTTAGGACTGTATAAATGTAGGAGTAGTTACATTTATACAGTCCTAAAATTACATTTGGCCCTTTGAAGGCAACCACGAGGCTGGTATGTCCCCCAGTGAAAATGAGTTTGACACCCCTGCTTTAATGGGGCCATGTCATCCTCCAGACTTGGGATGATGGGCACTGAGGTGCTAATGGCAGAACACAAAACCAAGCCAGATGGCCTCTGGTTCAGGAGATATGTTGCTTTCATTTGTGGTTTCCATCAGGCTCTGGTACTGGGCAAATACGCTCTCTGCAAGGTAGCCTCATTAGACAATTAAGGCACAACAGTTTGGCATCAGCTATGACCAGCATTATAGCAGAGGTCTGCAAGTCCATATGCCGTCTGGTCTGCTCTCTTCAAAGTTTTTGGCTTTGTTGTAATTTTGGCAGCCGACCCAAACAGGAAAGGGTCATTGAAATCTCAGGTTAAGTTTCTTGCCAGCAGACCACCGCTTGCTTAACCTTGAAATGCACGATGAAAGGTTTCTACGCTATTCCTAAGCAGTGTAGATACAAGGAGGGGAAAGCAACTTTATGCTTTTACATGGAGTGAGAGGACATTCGTTTCTATCTGTGGCACTGTTGTGACAGGACTAGATAGAATCATGCTGCCCTCAAAGTGGAGGAGACAGTAGTAAGGAAAGGACATCACCAAATCAAGAGGACAGAAAAGTGGTGGAGGTGGGAGCATATTGATAATGCGGACTGACATAAAATCCAGGCTCTTGCTATACCAGGGATCGCTGTATGCTAACATGAGCTGCAGTGATCCTTGTCCCCATGTCACAGGTTTCTCTTTTTGGCTATTAGCTTTTTTAGCTTGAGCTGAAATTCCCTTGCAGGATTTACTTTAAAATAGAAGAGACACTGAATTAACTTTAAAAAAAACACCACCACCTCTTCTCCCTCTCCAAATCGCAGTGCCATAGTCAGAGTTTACAAATTGCTAAAGAATATAAATAAAAGTAGCTTGGTTTATTAACAGAGAACCATTCTCACCCCTTTAAGACAAAGCAATCTTTCATGTGTGCATGCAATGAGACACCTACATTGTCATCATGTGAATTTTGTCAGGGACGGTTTTCACTGACTTGACTCAATTCTGCTTATATTTAGCTGAAGATACAAGTGTGTTCAGCAGTGATTTTCCAGATATTCTTAAATTTTTCACTCTTATCACTTAATTTGTAGGAGCTTTGCTGTGTAAAATCAGGTCTTACATACAGTGGGGTGAATAGTATTTTAGGTGTGAAACTAGAATATATTTTAAACATATTCACAAGCCACCAAGACTCAAGATGCAAAACTCATGTGTAAACATAAGGGAAAGAAAACTGCAAGAGCAAATAAAAAGGGCCTAAGCAGATTTTTCAGAACTAGCTTGCCTAAGTAAGATACCTTAGCATAACTGTCTCTCCCACATCAATTTTTAAAGTTTTATAGAAGATGTTTTTCAACATAGGATGTCTTAACTGGAAAATATTCTTCTGGAGACAATCACATTTTTGCTTCTTGGTTGATGGTCAGTTCCATACTGCACGTTTTTAGAGAAAGAGAGTTTCTTTCAGCAGAGTTCATCAATAGTATTTTGATATAAAGTAAATTGGAAATAATATATATATATTTTCTTGCCTGGTGCCTGGGCTTCTCAGATTTAGAAACCAAAAGAAAGATTTCTTTTGAACACGAGTCCCCTCTGAGATTTTATCTGCTGACTCTAGCCCTACTGAGCTGATTTCTTTCTTAATTTTGCATGCCAATCAACTGAAAAGACAACAAAATAATTTGGCTCACTCTTATAAATCTAGTAGTTGATCTTACTACTTATTTGTCCTGGAGGGCAAAGGGACAGCTGGTTGATCTCCAAGGACAACCTCCTTAGAGCACAGGAGCTGCCACTCTGATGCGCAGGAAGTCAAGCCAATGAAGAAGGTGGCCAGTATAGATGATCAGGGACCCCCCAAATGAGCTCAAGTGCAATAGATAATGGCATGGAAGGAAGAGGTGGGAACAGCTACACAGGAGTAATATGGAGACATTGCCTGAGCCTGCAGAGATGGAGTTAAGAAAATTCAACTGGAGATGAAACTAGCAAGGGATGTGAAGGGCAGCAAGACCTATATGGTAGGAGAAAAAGGTGTAGGAAAATGAGGGCCCCATGGCTCAGTGGAACAGGAAGCCTGGTGACAGAGGACATGGTAAAGACCAAGGTGCTAAATTCCTTTTTTGCTTCATTTTTTAACAGAAAGATTTGCCCTCCCAAGTTTCTGAGCTTACTAGCAGGGTCTTTGTGAACAAATGACTACTCACAGCAGAAGAAGATTGAGTCAGGGACTACTTCAACCAACTGGACACAGAAATACATGTGCCCGGGCACGAAGAGGTCCGTCTGATGTTGTCGCAAGGCCTCCATCAAGAAATCCCTCAACCTAAATTATGCTGTGATTGTGATTTTATTATTCTTGCCCTGTAAGCGGCTAAGTGAGAGGAGACAGAAATGAAGCAGCCGATTGGAGTTGCTATTTGAATGGATTACACCATGTTCTTTGAGTCAGAGAAAGAAAAAGATTGTAGAGAGAAATAATACATTTTACTAGATCAACTGATATAGCTGGGAGAGAAAAACAGATCTATCTTTTATTAGGTTTGAAAGAGAAACAGTTCTCTTCAAAGCTGAAAACAATTGCTCTAAATTTTTTGTTTATATTTAGCGGTGAAAAAGGTAGTAGGTACTTTCAGACCAATAAAGAATTGCAGACTAGAACAGAGAAGCATCTGTAGGATAGAAAGAGAATCTCAACAGCAAGACCAGCTCATGCGTTTTACTCTTAGCCTCCCAAACTTTGCCTTCGATAGCAAACACTTTCTTCAGACATTTCCACAGATAGAGGAACAATGTGCCCTCACAATATGCTTTAGGAGTCACCATGGAAAAGAGATTCTAAATGACTACCAACAAACCTAAGAAAGCTTCATCATCTGGATAGAAAACCTAGAATCCCTATTGATTTCCATCACAGCTTCATTAATCACTTTCTGTACAAACATTAATTTCCTAGTCACAACCAGCAACGTAAAGAATAGATAGAATACATTGAAAACCAAGACCAGTGCACCTAGCAATCATTTAATCACCAATCAATAATTTAAAACAAAACAAAATGATTGGGCTACACACTTAGATTCTGAAACACTGGTGTATTAGCTTTGTGGAAATCTTACAACATCTACCCAAATCCCAACAGAGCTACCAAAAAAAGGATCATCACCTGCCAGGTAATTCTGTGAAAATAGATCCCATCTTTAACCAAACCACCACAATACCATATACAAAGTCTCTTCATTGAAAAAGTCACATCAGTTGTATGCAGCTGCCTGGGTAACACCCCAGCCTTGAAAATAATACTGAATTATGATCCATAGTTGAAGAAAATTTTAATTGATTTCTTTCCTTGGAAAACAAATTGGCAGCACAATCCCTCCCCCCACACCCCCCTCCAGTCTCACTAAGTTCATTGCCCAAAGCAAGTTTCCTGGAGATGAACATGCACCACTTGTTCAGGCCATTGTTCAGGAAGACTGAGACTTTTGGCAGGAGGCCCACTTGGCTAGGCAAGGAGCTTCTTAATGAACCAAAATGCAAAGCACATAAGAAGTGGAAACAAGGGTGAGCAAAAAAGGAAAAGTATAAAAGTACTGCTGAGGCATGTTGGGACAAAACCAGAAAGACCAAAGCCCAGTTGGAGCTAAAACTGGAGTGGAAGATAAAAGCTAACAAGATGTGATTTTGCAAGCATGACAGAAGTGAAAGGAAACTCAGAGAAAATGTGCCTCCACTTCTCAATGGGAGAAAACCTAGTGATGGACAGTATGGAAAAGGCTGAAGTACTCAACGACTTTTTGTCTTAGAGAAAACCTGCTCCCAGATCTCTGCATACACCAGAGCTATATGGGAAGGAGGACAGCCAACAGCGTATTGAAATCCATAGAGCTGGATGGGACTTCTCAGCAGATGTTGAAAGATATGGATGATATGCTTGTGAGGCTGCTGTAATTAGTGAAAAATCATGGTGTTTGGGGGATGTCCCTGATGACCAAGCTGATGTTGCACTCAAATTTCAGAAAGGCCAGAAGGACAATCTAGGAAACCATAGGCTGATAAGCCCCTCTTTGGTCCTCTGAAAAATAGCAGAGCACTTCCATTTCCAAACACATGAAGGACAAGTGCTAATCAGGAGTAGTCAATGATTTATCAAAGCAAATCATGTTTATGGATATAAGTTGGACTGGGTACTGGGCTACATTAAAAGATGACACCCAGTAGGTTGAAGTGGGCTGGTGATTATTTCCCTCTTTTTGACACTTGTGAGGTCACATCCGGAACACCAATTTGACCATCCCATTTCGTGCTTATGTCCTCTGTATAAAGAAAATACTGACATGTTAAAGTGAGTCTTGAGGACAGTCACCAGCATGACTGGGAGGAGCACAGCTAGTTCAACCTACAAGCTACAGAGGGGTCTGATTGTTGATTTCTACTGCCTAATGGGAAAGTATAGAGAAGGCAGAGACAGACATGTAGTGAAAGTACATGCTATAGCAAAGGAAATTTTGGTCAATGGAATGACCAGAAATATTCAGAGCTCAGCTGGACAAGCCCCTGACGAGTCTGATCTCAGTTTTGAAGTTAACCATGCTTGGAGCAGGAGTTTGGACTATGTGACCTTGAGTTCTCTTCCAAGTGAAACCTTCCAACATTTTTATGATTCAGTGTTCAGAAAACCTGATTCCTTTCTGTGGTGAAAGGATGGATGGCATGGATGCAGCGAGGGTGGTGAATGCGGGCTTGTATCACTCTTGTCTGGAAACTGAAGAAATATGGACTGAACAAATGAACTCTTAGATGAACTAAAAATTGGCTGGGCCACCAGGCTGAAAAGATGATAACCAATGGCTCAACATCAAGGCAGCAGACAGCAGCAGAGTGCCCAAGGGTTTGATACAAGGCCAAGACTGTCCAATATCTTAATCAGCAACATGGGTGATGACACAGAATGCGCCCTCAAAAAGCTGTGGAAGGTTTGGTGAAGGGCACCATCAGAGTCTTGGACTTGGGGCATATGGACAATGAAGGGGGCTTGAAAGAGTGCGTTTGTTTAGTCTGATAAAGAGAATCCATAAGGGGAGAATCTAAAAGCAGCCTCCAACAGCTTGAAGGGGAGTTATAATACAAAGCCAACAGAGCCCAAACCTTCTAGTAGACAGCAGATGATATAAAAGCATGCAATGGCCACAAATCACAGCTTTGAAGGCTCAGAGTGGACATCAGGAATGACTTCTTCCTTAGGAGCATAGGGCAACAGTGGGAGCGGCTTCCCAGAGAAGTGGTGAATCTCTGTCTCCACAAGATTTTTGTACTTGTTTGGCTAGACAGAGCCACAAAGTCTGCTTTAGTATTGGCAATAGACCTGCTTAAGCAGGACTCTGGACAAAGCGAGCACTCTTCCAAGCAAAATTTCAATGGGTCTGTGAACCATACTGCGTCTGTGCAACACATGTGACGCTTGTCAACATGTCTCCATGACCAGCACAGTGAACGCACCACTACAGAAGCATCAAAGCCTCTGACCCCTGCACAGGCACATCGCAGAACATGCTATGCACTGGCTGGTGAGACAGATACCCACGCAGTTTCCATGGCAGTAAAATAACAATAACCACACACTGGAAAAACTCACAGAGATCATCAGTAAAGGACAGAAGCTCCTAGATAGCAGAAGGACTTTATTTATTTATTTATTTCCCCCCACGAAATATTCACTCCATCTGTGACTGCTCAGGCCTAACCCTCTAGGAGATGTACAAAACACCTTCAGAAGAGGAATGTGCGAACTAAAATGCACACCCTGCTGGACACTAAAAAATAGAGACTAAATAGAGACACCTCTTTCATGGCATATTTTAATTCTATCCCCAAGCCTCTCCATCTCTCACAGACAATGAATTACCTGTTTTTTTCTCTTTTTGCCCGATAGAAGCTAATGACCTTATCAACTTTTTTCCTTGCTAACACTGCTCTGCTCTACAAGTACCAACCACCTTCTCACCCATATAGTCTAACTATTTAACGTAATCCAGTTAGACTTAGAGCAACTGTTCAATTGCCTTTAACACCAAAGGTGCTGCTTTTATTTCAGCCTTGAAAAATGGCTTTTGCTGCTGAAAGGCTGTCTGTTTCTTTCCAACAATCTGCTGGGATAATAGAAGATATCTGTCTCTACAAACCTTGCCTCATTTATATCTGTAAATTTTCATGCTATAAAAACAATGTCACTTTTCTGGATTACATCATTTCAAAGAGCCATGTTTTCAAAGAAAAATGCATAATCCCCTCTTCTACTACCACTCATTTCTCTGTATGGAGGAGCATGTCCAGAATCTGCCTGTAAACTGAATTTTCTAGTGGAGCCAGATGATATGAAAGAAAGTTTAATTTACTCTAATTCTGAATGCTTCAGGTCTTAATCCTGATATAGGTCAAACTTCTTACAGTCTGCTGAAGGCTTGTGTAAGTCAGCCTTTGAAAGTCATCTGTTTGTCTTTATGAACTGCATCAATCTCAGACTCGTCAGTACAAACACAAATAAGACTATGTTGTAGAAGACTTCTGTGCTCCTGGAAATTGCAGAGCTGAGGAATTTACAATTGTCAGGTGATCTGTCAAGCCTGTATTCTTTAGGGCTAGCAATCTTGGTTGACAAGGAATCTTTCCAAGCATCTAATTTTTAATTTTTTGCTGATGTTAAATCAGCCCATTATCTAGTTGCTGGAAATACAAGGGAACTTCTGAGGCCAAAAAGGAATCACAGTCCTCTCTTGATGGCCTGTATTTCATGTGATAGACATGTCATTTCAATGTAAGACTAATTTAAGGTGAAGGCTTGTGGAAAATTCAAATATTGCATTAAAGAATGATTGCAGCAAGCAATAGTTAAAGAACACAATTCTGTAACTTTTGTAGTTGTTTATAAATCAATTATACTCTCGCTGGAAGCCAGCACCATCACTGGAACTATTCCACGTTTCCACTTTTAACAGTTTCACTATAGGTCAGAGTTCACTATAAGCTGCTCCACTGTATAATGAACTAAGCCAGAGGGGTTGGCTTAGTAGTTTAAGTATCAGCTTTGAAATATCCAGACACCCTGGAAACAAAGATTTAAATCCCAGCAGGCTTGACTCAACCCTTCCACTTTTTGAGGTAGATAAATGGTGTGAAGTGTGCTAGACTTTCTATGGACCTCTCTGATAAGATGACACCTGAAAAAGAGATACGTGATCTACCCTGTGTGCACATTAAAGGACTTACTGCCTTTTTCTTAAGGGTAAGTTTGTTTCAAATTCTTGGCCAAAATTTTTCAGCTCCCAGAGTTGCGCAGTTCAATCTGTATCGCTTGTCTGAGTGACTGTTGCCTCCCATTTTAGAGACAGAAATGCTCCAGTGATACTGCCTGCACTTCAGCATGATCCAAAGCCCATCAAAATTAAGGTCCTTCTAGTAACATTTAGGTTGATTTTTCTTTTGCTCAGCACCTTCCAGAACAACCTAGTACCCCCTCAAAACTCCAGATATTGACAATCCCTGTAGCGCAGTATATCAGAAGCACAATTGGATGTGTAAGACCATATATTTATGTCCTCTTAGCTATGCGTCTGTGCACACACCTAGTATGAAAATGAAATCAAACAAATGTGACTTAGTCCTTCTAGCTACCTCAGCCCACTTGTCCCAGTTGTGCAGCTAATTAGCATTCATCTCACAGGGATTTGCCTACAGAAATTTTGCAAGATGAAAGTTTGATGCATAAGAAGAATCTCAGGACAGAGCGGTTCCCTTAGCAACCTTGCAGCCGGCTCGAGCAGCCCTGACCCAGCTACAAAGCCCTTCACAAGCCGAGGAGACATACTTAGTGACAGCTGGCTGAAATTTGGGAGTACTGATAAACTGCCTTCTTATCTGGAAATCACCTTTGAGGAATATTATCTTTATTGACTTGCTTTAAAAAAAAAGTCCACAAACTGCTGCTACAAATTAGTACATAATAATAAGCAGCAATATCAATTTATTAGTGTACCCTCCCTCTCCACCAGTAAAGCACCTGGGGCACTGAATAACAGAGTAAAAATAAACACAGCATAATTAATTAACACTGATTACACTCCCTCCCCTCTGGACCATCTCAAATGTAGCTGTTTAGTCCTGTCTGGCTCACCCATGCCTCTCCCCATGCCACCTCTGCCAGGGAGCCCATTGCCACATCCCCCAGCTCTCTGTTGCCCCTGCAAGCTCTGGCCTTGCCTTTTACCTTAGAGTCAGCATAGAGCTTTGTCCTCTCTCTATTTTTGTTACTTATGCCCCTGCCTTCCCTCCCCCACCCTCATTTCCTAAAAAAAAAAAAGGCCAGCTTTTTCTTTTGTTGGAGAGGGCAGTAAATTACAGGCATGACTGTATTGTAGTAGAGAGGAAATATTTAGAGAATAACACATGGAAATATTGCTATGATTTCCCAGGTCTTTCTATCTGCCATGGTAAAAATAAGTATTATCAAAAGTTTGCCTTTTAATTACATGTTCCCATGGTATCTCCGGACCTGACCTGAGCCTCCTGGCTGACTACCATGTTGTTCAAGTTAAGAAAAATCAAACGTCTCCCTCTCCCCATAGAGGTTGCTGGCATTAGCCTCTCTGCTTGGTTACAAGGTGCCACCTTGCAGCCAGGTTTCCACCTGAGTTTTGTAAATCTTCTCCACTTCACACTAGAGCTGACTCATGGACAAAGGCAACGTTTAGCTGTTAGTGATTGCAACAGAAAATTCGTGGTGTGTTTGTGTGTGCATGTTGGACACATGGGAGGTTCAAGAGAAGTCTGTCACAGAGCTCAAGAAAAGGCATTCTCTACAGGTTACTCATCATCAAGATAGTAGTGACAAGATGAGAATATCAAATTAATATATGTCAGAAAACAAAAAAATGGTCTTTAGTGTCTTAACTTTCTCCAGTGTATTCCTTTTCATGCTCAGTTCCTGTCACCACATGCCCGTCTCTCCAAGTGAGGATTAACCAGTGAAGTCCCCACTGAAGACTACTGTGTCATTGCAGTTTCATGACAACTCAGTAACGCCTTCTAGCCTTTTAAAAATACAAAGTGAAAAGAAAAACTATGGACATTTTGTTATAAGTTATGATAGTTATTGCATGCTGCAAACTGTTACATGTTGCAACAAGTTCAAATGAAGCTTGTATTTACTTCCATTGCATTATTCATATTATTATTAAGAAAGAATGGTAAAGAAAAATTGTTAGCAAGATTTATAAAATTCTGATGGGGATGGACCCCAAGGTTCCTAGATTAAAGTTGCCCATGTAAATAGAAAATTTGTTTGTTGAGGAAGGATATTCGCTTTCACAGCTTGTGTTAGGCAGGAAATTGTAAAAGTTGTGGCTGAAAAATGAGCACTGTGTACCCGTGCAAGACTGGCTGGAGATGTGACAGTGCGTGTGACAGCAGCTTCAGCGTTCGTTCATGCTGGGGTGAGCAGGAACCTTCTTTCCACAGATTTGCATTTTGAAGGGATTGTTTGTGGGGGAGATGATGTGTTTTAGGACAAATATGTTCAGCCTAAACCACTACTGATTCTAAGCCTCAGTTCTACATCTGTAGCTATTCAGAAATAGATGTAAGTGGGTTTAGATTAAATGCTGATAAATAGATAAAATATGCTTCCACATCTCATGTTATTCAAAGCGATTTTCCTCAGCTCACTTGCCAGTCTCCAAAGCTAAAAGATATCCCTTATTACAAGTAGATACGCATACACAGTTTATCATTTTGAATCACCCTTTCACCTTGAGATCAACTGGGACAAAGTTTAGGCACCGGCAAAACAGGTAGCTGCCTTGGACAGCTGGCTGCCAGTCCCTACAAAATCATGACCAGCTCTGGCTGCCGCAGCTTTTGCTCTTTTGCCTGCTTTTGCCTATCCTGTCTCCTGGAAGGGGTGGGGACCAGCTGTCTGAGCCACCCGAGCTACCCTCAGAGTGGATGTCTCTCTCTCCCCCTTCACAGCTGGATGTGCCACTGCCCTGTGATTGGGGTAGGACTGTGGTGCTGGCTGGGGGGAAATCTCCAGGGTGGGAAGAGAGGAGCAGGCTCTTAGCACTGCCAATCTCCCTGTCTTTACCTCCCCCACTTCGCCACGACATTTGCGCAAGGCCACAGATTCACAGGGCGAAGGGAGGGGAAGGAGCAGACCTACACCGTCACCTAGCACCACCAAAAAGCTTCTGTAGTCTCCCCAAACCTCCCCAAACCACTGATACTTCCCAGCCCTCTGCACCACTCATCCCAGATCCTTCTCTGCTTCTCCCCAGGCATTTCCCATTCCTGGTCCCTGACACTTCTCTTCCCCGACCTACACGTGCCTTTCCCCACAATCCCTGCACTGCACCTGCTTGTCCCTTTTCACCTGGCTTTGCATGTCCCTACCTTCGCATTTGACATAAACGTTCCCGACCTTTGAGAAAAATACTCCTCTTTTCCCA
Source organism: Caloenas nicobarica (assembly GCF_036013445.1). NCBI lineage: Eukaryota > Metazoa > Chordata > Aves > Columbiformes > Columbidae > Caloenas > Caloenas nicobarica. Next base: position 45,226,653 of record NC_088245.1, read on the forward strand.
CCCCCGATGTCTTAGCTCTGTCCGTGTGCTGGCACAAGGCCACGGGGAGCAAACGGAGCCGTCAGCTGTGCACCAGCCGCTCAGCACTGTGATGCCGGCCCTGCAAAGCTGACAAAAGCTCTGGCCATGAAAACCGCTGCGACCAAGAATTTACGGTCTCAGCAGACAGGACGAGCAGAGGCTTGTGAGATGGGAAACAAGAAAGCAGGGAGAAGAAATATGACAGCCTAACACAGAGGACATCAGTAATGTCTTCAGAGCTAGATGTGCTAAGATGGACCTGCATCTCAAAAAGAACAGGGTATGGCTAGGAGATCATCGCTCACAGAAAGCAGGATCGCCAAGATTTTATGATCGGTCATGTGATCCTCAAAAACGTTGAATTTAACCCTCTAAACACCTAGCTAAAACGAAAAATAATTTAGGAAATTACAGTCTGAATAAAGCATTAAGATATATTAAATATCCATGGTGGTCCCCTCTGAGTTTATAAGCCATGACTATTGAAAATGTTGGCCTTTCAAAACAAAGACAGAGGGATTGACTTCAGGGATGTGTCACCTTCGAGGCAGACCAAAATAATTACAGAATAGGTGGTAAAATATATAGGATAGGAGAAAGGACATTCTTGCTATTATACTGCTCTAAATTCAGTGTGATTGAAAAGATTTCAGGAAGATATCAGTAATTTTTCATGGAATGGAAATTTAAAGAGCAAAAGAAATGTGTCTGCCTCAGATATCTGAGTTTTGTGTTGTTTTGCTGATTAGAAACAGCCCATTTTTTTATGATATCATTTTTTACTGTACCGCAAGGTTCCAATAAACACTTTAATAAACATCACAACCCAAGAACTCATTGTCTCTGGTTATGTCTCCATAAAAATTTATGACAGCATCATTCTGCCAGGGCTTCTGACTGAAGAATTTAACTTAGATGGTTATTTATGATTTTTGGGTGTGGGGGGGACATTTTTAGAACAGTTGGATGCAGCTGGCTAATCACATCAGCCCTACATGTCCATAGCAGCAGACATTTAGACCATTTTTTAGACATTTTGTGCCTCTTGCCTCCCACAGTGGCCTGGTACAAAAAGGGATGAGCAGTGGAGTGGTTACAAGCCTGAGTCTGAGCTTCAGCTCAAGCCTGTGAATGGGACACTGGCTCTACCTTGACATTGCCCTGCTGGCTGCAAGTGCTGGTACTGGAGCTGGTGAGGGTCTCTAGACACTGGAAGCTTAATTCCAGTCCAGGTACCCTGCTGATTGCTTTAGAATTGTAGAATAGAATCATTTCACTTGGAAGAGACCCTCAAGATCATTGAGTCCAACCATAACCTAACCTAACTCTAGCACTAAACCATGTCCCTAAGAGCCTCATCTAAACGCCTTTTAAGCACCTCCAGGGATGATGACTCCACCACTTCCCTGGGCAGCCTGTTCCACTGCCTGGCAAACCTTTCTGTGAAGAATTTTTTTTCCTATTATCCAATTTAAACCTCCCCTGACACAACTTGTGGTCATTTCCTCTGGTCCTATCACTTGCTACTTGGGAGAAGAGACCAACACCCTCCATGCTACAACCTCCTTTCAGGTAGTTGTAGACAGCGATCAGGTCTCCCCTCAGCCTCCTTTTCTCCAGGCTGAACAGCCCCAGTTTCCTCAGTTGCTCCTCATAGGACTTGTGCTCCAGATGTACCTAGAACCTGCCTGATTTTTCATGGTTGAAACACTGATGAGAAAACAATTGAATTAACATTACTCCACAACCCAGTTCTGTTCTTTCCTGCCAGCTCACGGTTTCAGCTGACAGTTTTGCACCAAGACATACTGAAACAGTGAGATTATTTTCATACTTTTCTTAACTTAATTTAATGCTATAAAATACTTAAAAATAAGCTCTGGTACAAAAGTCTTCAGCAGAGGACTAAAGGAGCAGAACAGCTGGGATGGAGGAGTAGCTCAGGCAAGGGGAGCAGAGGCTGGAACTGCCCATGGTTCTGGATTTGGTGGGAACCAACAGCACCAATGGAGCAATTCGTAACGGGGAGGCACAAAAACAACAAGCCAGAAAGAGAAAAGGGTCTTTCTGTTAGCCCTAGTAAGGAGATCAGGGCTAGTGAGAGCCTGATCCTGGTGCTCTGGGGAGGTGCTGGGCATCCTCAGCTCCCTCTGAACCCACGTGGTGGGTGAGACTGGGAGCCTGGGTGAGCACTCAGGACGGTGCAGCACTTGCCCCTGGGAGTGCTGCTTGGAGCCTCCTCTTCTCAACTTCTGTTTTGCCTCAATTTTAGTTGTAGCATGGAAAAATAAAATAGGAGGAAGGGATCTGATGCACGCAGAGAGAGTTCAGTTTAATGGTGGCAACAATCTGTCAAATTCCCAGTATTAATTGGCCATGTTTTATTCCTCAGTTGAAAAGAGTCTTTATCAGAAATGCGATCTATATAAAAGACAGCTGGTTTTATACCTCTTTATACAAAGCCAGCAATCTTGGCATAAATCAGCATTAAAGCATTTAGACAATAAGTTGTTAACTCCTGAAACAGTAAGTCAGCTTCCAGCACAAGCCAAAATCAGTCACTGTCAGGTTCTGCTCACTTGGTAGGAGTCTCTAGGCAAATTCTCTCACATCTGTGCCTTAAAAATAGATTTATCTCAATGCGTTAGGGATTTAGCTCAAATTCTTATCGCAAAGAGGTCCATTTCCAGGCCATTTTTATAGCAAAGTCATAGACACACACAGATGTGTGTTTTCTATTTGTTTATTGGCTTGCCTTTTTTGTTTTTTAAAGGAAATGTCATTGTTTTATTTTTCATGGGTATTGCACCACAGAGACCAAAATTATATGAGCTTCACCACTGCGCCTTCATTTGTAAGTTCTCCTACGGCTCAGTATATGACTGTTCTTTACTACACTGGCTTATACAGCTTTTTCCTTTTCAGTTTTCTTAGCATTACTTCCTACTGTACAGCTCAAGACAAAAAATAAAGGATAAAATGACAATAAAGGCTCCGAGGGAAAAACAAAAGGGAGGAAACATGAAAAGGACTTGAGAAAAAAAGGGTACAAAAGCACAAAGTACAAAGCAGACTAGAGTTGAAAAGATTATAGAATTAAGGTGAAAAACGTGTTAATGTAATCTTAAAAAAATAAAAAAGAGAAATAATTCAAATGAAAAACCTTCAAAAGGAAGATAAAAAGGAGGAACATTAATGAAAAAAAAAAAAGCGAGATATTTTTAGACAGCCTGTTTAACTTGAGGGGACAGCCCTCAGGAAAGCCAGGTGTAGTTTACTGAAATTATTATCCTAATAAAATGTGCAACAGAACGGAGAGCATGATAACACTTTTAATGGAGAACACAAAACCATGGTCTCCCTTTCTTTTCATAACACCCTTGTTTAGAGTAGATCATGAGCACAACTTTTGCAACGGGTGCTGGCATTCCCAGCTCATTAATTCTCTGCCAAAATAATACCTGCACGGCTCGTCCTTATTTTTCTGTGACAAACGTCGAAAGCTCTGTTTTCCCTACCTATAAAATGGGGATGTTACTTCTGGACCTGCCTCACCCTGAGGGGAGAGGAGATGGATTAAGGGCTAATGGGGAGCGGTGCCCAAGTCCTCTGCATTTGGAGGGAGTGATGGGGATGCAGCCCTGTAGGGTGGGAGCAGCATCCCCAGCCCTTGCCTCAGGCTCATCCCAACAGGTAGCACTAATTATTTATGTGGTGCTCTTAGCAGGGTTAAAATCAAGTCATCACTCTGAGGGCAGAAGGGGAGAGTCAGTTCAGCTTGGTAAAACACAGCCATTAATTTTCTACACGATGATCTTTCATTACGGTGCTATATTTAAAGCTAAGAAGTATTTGTTTTTCCATCTTGTTCAAAGCCCTTATTTATAGCAGTACCTACATTTCCTAAAATATTACATTTTTTTGGGGTGGGAATTGTTATGCTTCTCCTATTTTAAGTAATGAGCTATTCTGAAAGACTTAAAAAAAAAAGTGTTACACTTATGTTTAAATGATAGCAATATAAAAAAATAAGAGAGTGAGGGTTCTCATTAGTAAAGACAGCTTTCATTTCCTATTTAATTTCACTAAGGCCCAAGTATAAAGCAGTTGAAAAGGCAGTTAGATAAATTAACAAAAAAACCCCTTCCATCAAGGACAATTAATCACAAAGGTGCAAACTCAGTTCTTGGCTTAGGAAGCCACTAAGCTAAGTCACTAAGACTGCTGGAAACTGAAATATGACTTGGTTCTCACCTTAATTTAATCTTGCTTTAGACCAGAGGAAGCTGGTCTAGATGCACCACTGCATGCAGTTTGGCATTTTAATGTTATAAAACCAGAGCAAAAAGAACCAAAAATACTTTTTTAAAGGGTTTGTCACAGGGATTTTGCTGGCCTGTATTGCATCAGAAGAGCCAGATTATTGCTGCTAGAGACACCATTAAAGGCAGAGAGTATGAAGTCTGTGTTTCACACTGCAGCACACAGCTCTGTCTAGGTTAGAGAAAAAGATGGGCAATGAAGAAACTTACTAGGTCTTCACATGTGCAGGGAAAGGCCTTGACAAGTGAGCTAGAAGGCCACAGAAATATTCAGAAGCGATGAGTGCAGTTCCCAGGCAGGCTGGGTAGTTATTCCTGATGTTGATTAAAACTTTCTCATCAGAGGTTACACACAGCCAAATCCTACCAGTGGCTGACATAACCTTTGCAGGGGTGGCGATGAGGAAGGGGGAACAAGGCTGAAATCAGGGGAGCCTAGACAGTAGGGAAATTAAAGGTAAAAAATAGACCAAGGCCAAGATGTGTTTGACATTTCTCCTGTGCAAACCCCTGGCAGTTTACAATGGGTCTACACAGTCAGGGTGAGGTATAAAACCTCATATCTGACCATGGTCTGATGTGGAAGGTGGGTTATCTCTGAAGAACCCAAGCTAATAAGCCCTGGGAATGCCATTCCCCTCTTCTAGCGATGGCCTCAATGCGTGAACCTGTCTTGGTTCCCTTCTCATTGGTCTTACCGAAGAAAACAGCACTTAGAACAGTGTTTAGTAAGTCCAGGGGGATCTCCCAGCAGCAGGAATTCTTTCATCCATAGCTGCCTTTTTATTATTTTTTCACACTTTTATATTCATAGCACATACATTGAGTAAATGGAAGTGATAAGAAAGCAGGGCTAGCATAGCTGGAGCACTAATCAATCCTTCACTGGCAAAACAACCCTCATCACCACTTTGTTTATCACATTTTGGCTCGGCTTACCAGGAAGAAAATGCTCTGTCACGTGCGGTGCCACATAACCAAGACATGCAGTCAAACCAAAGCAGTAATGAAGACAAATTGCACAACCACACTTTGCATAGCTCATGAGCTGATGTATATTTGAGTAACATCGCTTATCAAATCCACGGGAGAAAATGAGGGGCGGTTTGTGAAATGCTCAGGAACAGAAAAATAGTCTGCTGGATGAACTTGTTGCTGATCGCAGTTGGATCTTGGTGAACTATTTGGCAATAAGCAAAATGGGACTGAATGGGATGTGTCGGGCATTTTGTCCCAGATGGAGGTGCCTTTCAGGAGCAGAGCAGTAAAATGTAATGGATTTGATATGATCAGAAGATGTTGGCTGGTCTACCAGGTCAGGCCCCCAGGCCTGGGACTACACGTGGGCATGTGAGGCTGTTAATGTAGGACTGTGGCTCCCTCAGTTAAAAACCAGCCCTGCCTACTGGCATTAGTGTAATGAATGTGTGGAAATGAAAATACATGAAGCATTTCCCAAATGGTAACGCGTATGGTTATGCTTGACTTCAAAGCCGAGTGTATTACTATGACCTCTCTCCCCCACACTCTCTTTTCCCAAGGGAAGAAAATCATGTTTCCGTTACTTTTGCACCTTCCTTTGAACACATCTTAATGTTCTTAATGTTAACTCCATTCTTCTTTAACAATGTATTCCTCCTTTATATAAGAAGTCTGAAAACAAACTCCCATGTGAAGGATGGTGTCAGTATTCCCCTCCACAACCTCCCTGTCTTTAAACAGTAAAATTGTTGACACATGGCTCAGAATATGAATATTTGATCAAAATGAACCTACAGCGATTCCAGAAATTTCACGTCCCCAAGCATCTTTTTGGCAGATGGCCAGTAATCATCTACGTTTTTTTCCATTTGGATCCACCTTGTTTCAGGTTTAATGCCCTTAGAATAGAACAACCATTATGGAAATTAGTTAGCAGCTGCTGTACATCAATGTTTAGAAAATTAATATTACCCACATTACACAGCACAGAAGCTGAATTTTAATGAAGCATGGAAACTATAAGCAAATTGACCTTTCACCTCACCAGAGAAATAGTCAAACACAACTTTGTCTCAGAAAACTTATAATTTCCACCAGAATTCTCTGGACAGAAATATAGTATTTTCATTATAACAAAAGGAATTAAATGCTTCAGCAGATTAAAGATGACAAAAGAATCTAAACGATTACATGTTCTTACCACTAAGCTTTAGAAATATTTTCTCTTGGTTGTATGACAGTGGAAATTACAATGCTTTATAATAATAATAGATCTCAATAGCGAACAGAAATTATGAGATATATGCTAGAAAGAAAACTGATCTAAGCAGTCAGCTGAAGTTTCCCCTGGCTTAGGAACTGTTACCAGCCCATACCAAGAAGGCAGCAGCACCGGTCCCTTGCTGGGTTTTCGATTACTAACTTCTTTACCTTGCTGTTTTTCATCACTGTTTTATCTTCCTTTTAGTTGAACTATCCAAAATGTTAAAATCTGACCTCTTTAATTTTAATCATGTATCTTCTGTTATATTCTAAGACAGTTATAACTAGATCACAGGAAAAACAGAAGGGGCAAATTTATTATCCTCAAGCAATGTATCATGGACATTTTAATTTCAGCTAGGAGCATTTGGCTAATGTATTTTTCTCTCCTCTAAAAAAAAATAATTTGCAAAACCCACTTAGGAAAACTTGCAGGGTGTCTTTCTGCAGAGACTTTCTGAGATAATTTTGTAGTCTTATTAAAACACCCTCCTAGTGTGTGTTTCTGTGTATGTGCTTGTGCGGTGTGTGCATTTTGTAAACATGCGTCAAGACTGCCAGTATAAATTTACCTTGAGGATACATTCATTATATAAATGGCAGCTAGTACAAGAAAGTCTGATGGAAAATTATGCACAGTTTCTAGCAGAACTATTTACTGGTACTCAAAGTCAGAAGAACAGGGCTGAATGTTGTAGTGGCCACATTTAGTTTTTATTCACATTTACTTAGCAGTAAAACAGCTCTGAAACTCTCAAAAATTAATAAATGTGGGAAAAAAATGTAATCAGGAGGACATTACAAGTCTCAAATAACTATAAAATAAACTGACTCACCTGCCTGCAGCAGGAGCCCTGCTCCATGCATAGGAATTAACAGAACTTAGGAGGAAGGAGAAAGTCTGCTTATCATTTCCTTCAGACACAATGCTGATTAGAAGACTGAACAGAACCATAAAGTGCTATAAAATTACTGAAAGGTCATTGCATGTTGTAATAAACTGTAACCTAATTTATTTTTTTTAATGCTGACATGAATCTGCTGAAATTAGAAAAGCAGGTAACTTTTTCAATTAATGTCAAAACGTTCCATTTTATTTTATAGGTTGTTTTACCCATTCTGAGTTAAAATGATGCTTTATTATGGCATCATTTTATGAGCCCAAAGAGACGTTTTGACATTTAGCATAATCTTCCAGAAAGTCAAAAGAGAAATTGTTACAAAAGATGTGGTGAATAAAACACCCTGAAACAAAATGTAAGAAAGATTACCTTATAAATAGGAGAGGTGATTAAAGTATTGTTTTTTCCCCATTTCTAATGTGGAGACTCTATTTCCTCTGCCTTCTTAATACTCTTGAGCACCGTCTTTTGACATAAAAGGCAAGCATCTTGGAAGAGAGACCTTTTAAAAGTGATAAAAATCCTTCCCCAACCTTCATTTTTGTCTCGTTATTTTACCTGTAACCGTTTGACGACAGTTTAGTGCAGGGGTATTATGGATTTAAACTGCAATTTATGGGCAGTCTCTGCTCCTTACTGTAGCACTGTGGGCGAAGAGATGAGACATAAAGGCTTGAGCAGCCTCACTTAAAGCACCTCTTTCTCCCAGCCCTCTCTGAGGTCGGGCACTTGAGCACCCCTGTTGGCACCATCTCAGCGTGGCAGTGGGAGGATGCTGGTGGCCCCGCTCCCACCGATGGTTTTGTCCCCCTCTCGCCCGCTGCTTCCCCACGCTGCTCGGCCGTTAACTCGTCACTGCGGCTGGCGGGCAGAGTGGGAGGATCTCCCCCACTTCGGCTCCTCCAAGGAGGTGGCCGCCCTGCACACCGGTGCTGGCTCCCTCCCCAGCTCCCAGCCGTGGCCACCAGCGTACCGGCCATGCACGCCGCACTTCTCTGAAGCCAACAGGATGTTTAAAAATACCCCGTAAGAGTTAGTGAAGCCTGGTGCTGTAGGGATCGGCAGAGAGTCAGTGCTGCCTAATTAAAAGGTTGAATTTACGTCCAGGCCACTCCTTAGGCACCCCGGAGCAGCCCTGGTTTCCTCCATGTCTCTTCAGAAGAGGATTCCCCACTTTCCTGTCCCCAGCAGGGACCCGAGAGGCGGGAAGCGACTCCGACAAGACACTTTCTGCGCAGGCAGAGGTTGGAGGAGCAGATGAAAGGCAAGCAGCGCTGGCCTGGCAAGATCCTCAGGGAACAGGGCCAAGCCCAGAAGGACCTCACTGTCCGTGGAGCTTCATCTCTCCTCACCGGCAAGGAAAAGGGACGTTATACTTCGTTAAGTATTAATTGCTAAATGCTGACATGGCATCTGGGGTTTCTCCATTTTAACAGCAGATGCTTCCAGGGACCTGATAGCAGCTCACAGTTGCCTAAGAGCAAATATTTACACTTGGCTGACAATGGACATGAAGTGTTTTAAAATACAGAATGTTTGCCTGGAGGCAGCAGTCCAAAAGGGTGAGGGGAGAGGCATAAGGGAAGACCAGTGACAGTCCTGCCCAGGGACCACAGGTGTCTGCTCAGGACCAGAGATTCTCTGTGCCATACCTGGGAAAAGGAAGATGGAGGAAGAGCAAGCCACGAAGGGCTGGACACGCAGGGGGACGCCATGAACATGACGTGCAATCCCAACACAGCCGGCGTAGTGTCCAGGATCCCCAAACAAACCATGTGTTGAGTGGTGTTAGAAACGGGACCAACAAGACCTACAGGCTGTGTGGTGATATGCCAAGGCCAACCACTCGGAAATACTGCGGGCAGGGGGGGCAGTGTGGAGGTCACACCTGGGACAACGCCACTGTTTTCTTGCACAAGGAAGAAGAAAGTGGAGGGAGTACCATCACGCTCCTGCACTGGCCTTGGGGATCTCTGGGGCTTGAACCCAAGTTAGTCGGGCAAAGGAAAAAGTTTCAATGAGTCTCAGCACCACAGGTGGAATATTTGGTTACTGAGAGATGGGAGCAGGGCAAGGTGGATCACCATCATTTTCCCCCACCGGCTGCATTTCATGCAGGGTTCAACATGGTGACAGCACCCGGTCCCTGCGTGCTTGTCAAGCTGCCGACAGCAATTTCTTTGAGAATTTAAACAGTGCCAAATGATAGAGAGATCAGCGAAACCTTAATTTTGGACAAAGAAACTTTCAGCTGCAGTGAATTACCTGTGGCTTCCTTATAAACCCTGTGTATTTTCTGCTCTGGTGATGCTTACTGGAAAGGCATGAAAATACACTACTGCAATAAAAGAAGAAAAAAAAAAAGAGAAAAGAGAAAAAAAAGGAAGACGTGGGCGTTTCACAGCAAAAGGTGACTATTAGAAGAGGGCCTATAATTTGAGGTATGAGGCTGGAATCCCCATTGATCTAACGAGTCTCACGAGCTGCTTTCTCCCCCTGTGTTAAATCACCAGATCCCTTCCATGGTACACCTTGTTACACACAGCCAGATGGTTTTCATCCTGAATGATACGCTTGCAAAATCTCCAGTAGGTCTCATTAGCAAGGAGTTGCTAGCATTTGCAGGCGTGTTGGATTTAACTTCTATCTTACAGGCAGGTTTTTAATGTCCTTGTTATGACTGCAACTGCAATTTTGAAAGATTATACCAACTCCGAACGACTGCAACTTTCTGACTGCCCCCAGGAAGAGGACAGCAGTCACACCGTTTGAGGTCAGTCAGGAGATGGGGGCTTTCTGTTCTTCTGTGTTAATCAGAAGGCAGAATCTGAAGTGCCAATTTTGTTAAGAACTCTGTGTCCAGTTTTCCTCCAACCCCGATGCTGAACTGTGTGATCAATACGAAATGTAATTTATAGTGATGGCCCCTGTGAAGCTTGCAAATGTTATGTCAACATATCTTAATAGCTTTGGCTTCCTGAGTAGCCTTGTTAGCAGCAACCTTGTCTGTTTCTGCTACTCTCTTAACTACTTCCACCTACAGAGCCCCATCTGTAATGATGTTGACCACTTCTCTGGTCCTTCTTGCTCTCTTCTACCACCAGAGGCTTCCGCACTGTTGGTTCCTGTCTTGTGAGAGCTCTCCGACAAGCACGTGGAAGAAAAAGAGGGAAGAGAACAAAATTAATTCCCCTGCCGATTCTCCCCCTCCCTGCAACTGGTGAACCAAAGAAGGAAATAATTGCTACTCTCTTTTAATAATGGCACGTTTACAGAAATTTCCATAAAGATGATTCAGAAAGGAATGCATGGATTTCTTCTCTGTGGGGTGTCCAAAACGCTTTGCATTGTTCTGTAATGTAATGTTATTAGTGTTCCATCTAATTTGTATTTGCATTTCCTTGTCTCCAGGGCAAATTTTTACAACTTGCTTGCAAAGTACTAGATGAAGAAGTGCTGCAGTGCTAAAGAACCACAATTCCTAGCAAGCTTTCAAGCCATCCGTTAATTGCCAAGGGGCTGAACCTGAAAGATGTTGAAGGACTCCGAAGAAACACTGAGTTTGCTCCATCCCCATGTGGAGCAGAGAGCACACAGCACTGCAGAAGTTCAGGAGGAGCAGTTGTTCATTATAGTTGTGGCATGGAAACTGGAAAAACATGCACTCTGTGTCTGTAGCCTGTATTCACTATAAACAGGAAGGGCTGTCTCCCTACTTACTACTGGAAGGGCGGCTGAAAGTGGAACAGAGGCAGATGAATGATGAGCGACAGCTGGAGAATCACCATGTTTCTGAGGTGTCTCATTGCCAGAGCTTGTGCCACATCCACCTCTGTGGCAAGATAGTTTAGGCAAACCAGCCTTCACTAATTCGATACTGACAAACACTTAAAGAGCCCTGATTATAACACGGTTTCTCCTGCCGGATACTGTGTACCCATACAGTCTCTATCCCAATAGAATGATACCCGTGAAGGTAAGAAATAATATTAGCATTATTAATGAAATATTCTGAAGTAACTGTAAAATCTCCTTTATGTGCACAGGAAAACTGACGCAGAGATATATATGACTTGCTCAAAAGTCAGATGAGAGATGAGTGGTGGTGGTAGTGGTAGTGATAGGGAGGAGGAGGACACAGATCCCCTGAGTTTCAGTCACATTCTTCACACTCAAATAATTTCTCACCTTTCAGATATTAATAACATATATTAAAAAAGTATAAATATCTGTACATAAAAATATTCTATATAAACTGAACACCACCAGTGGATTCTTAATTCAGAGAATGAGTGTATGGTATTTTGAGAATTCGCCCAGAAACTCAGGTCAAGCTAATTTGGGTTATAGCAACACAAGCTGCAGACATGCCCGAATAGTCACCAAGGGACAATGGTTATTCTTTTCTTCCAGTAAAGAGCTCAGGCTTCACAGCCCGTGGAAAAAATGCATTAAAAATCATCAGGTTTGTGAGAGAAAGAAACATAATGTGAGCTTTCTTTCTAAATACCTGACCAAAAGAAAAGAAAAGGAAAAAGCAGCAGCTTCCTAGCCTTTCTGAGCAGCAGAAAGTCATGATTTCTGTGCCTGTGATGCCAAGGCAGCTGCTTTGTTTTCTAATGAGATAATATTATAGTCCAATTAAAACAGGATAAACTTATTCCACCTGCTTTTTAATGCCAATAACTCTAGGCTGCAGTTTATGGCAAACTCTATCCACACAACAGGGAAGCTGCACCTGCTTAAAAATGTTTCTAAGTTGGCCAAAAATCTTTATGGATGCACCTGAGATTTTGTTTTTCTAAGATGACTCTGCATGTTTCACTGGGCGCTAACCTTTCAGGTATATTTGCAAAGCAGAAAGTGTAACATTTGAAGTCTTAGCAGCTCAAGCCTTATGTTCTAACATTTAAAAAAACTTTTAATTAATTCAAGGTAAGGAGTCAGAATCATGTAGGAATTTTTTCTCACCAGGGATTCAAATAATTTGTCCACCTGTTCAAAACAGAGGATGAGCCAAAATTCCATGTTGGAGTGACAATCATCTCTGCCAGAGAAACAAAGGTGATTCCCCCTCCCCCACTTCATTTGGCCCATTCTTTTTGTTCTGGAGTGAAGGTGTGATCTGCAGGACTAGTCTTCTGCACCTCAGCAAATCCAGCAAGTATCATTTGCAAATGTTATGCCAAGTTAAAAACAGTAACAAGAACAAAACCTGATTTCCACTTCAGCAGCATGAAGGTTAGGCCAGAGAGGAAGCAATGCAGACACTTGTGTTTATGACTATTGTATGAGCTCTAACACGTGATGAAAGTTGTGTTTTAAAAATGAGCTAAATGCTGGTGAAGATGATGTCTCGCCATGTAACAGTTCGGACTCCAAAAATAACGAGAGTGTCTTTCACACTGGAAAAGAACTGCATCTGTCTTGGGGCTGGCATCTCCCTCTCCCTTTGTTCGCTGCTCCATATATCCTTCTCTCTGTGTTCCTCCGGCTTTGGTAGTCAGCAAGCAATTTTCTCTTTGGCAGGAGGGTTTCTGTGTGGCAGTGATAAACATCTCCCCACTCACATCAGTGAGATTCCTCATAAGGAAGAAAAACTTCATACACTGTCCTCACAAAGCCTGTTTCTATATACCAGGATCCTAAGGGCAATGGTAGTGGACGGAGACTATAAACATCCTCTAACATTTAAGAACAAGTACCTGTGATAAGAATTTAATAACTAGGCCATGTTTTCAAGAGAAAGACCAGAAACTCACAGTTAAAACATGGAAACTGACCTTCAGCTCAACATTTACAGTTTCTACAGAGTACCTGCAGGCTTTGAATATGACCTTTGGGAGACCCAAAGTCTGGCTCTGTGTGGAGGTGCCTAAATGAATCCCTGAGGATCATGCACATCGCAAGACAGATCATCACCTGTGCTTTTTCTGAATCTCCTACCTGGCTGCACATGTGTGTACCCGTGTTCTTTGAGGGCTTTCCGTTCCCAAATATTTTGTTCAGGTACGCTCGTGCAGCTCTCCCTCAGAGAAAACCCTCACTGAGGTCTATGGACTTTGCTAGGCTAATCAAACAGACACCACACAAAGACTTTTTTTGCTGGTTGATTCATGTGCAGTGGATGCCTGTGCTCCTCCTCTGCCTCTGTGCAGCATCTGCTGGCTTAGTTTGGACTGTATTTAGTGGTACCTTGAGCTGATGCTGCACTCAGAGGGAGAAAATTCCACCGACACGATGCTTTCAGCAGGATAGGAATAGGCAGCTGGTGTCTGGCAATAATTCCTGGTACCCTCATGGTACCATGGCCACGGACATCTAGGAAGTTTTAGCTAGGTCAGATCCTTATTTTTTTAAATGTAATCTGCCTTAGAAGTGCCTGAATTTTCACATGAGGTTGCAAACAGACCTACTCTAGACAAAGCCAGTGAGAGGGAAAGGGTGTTTAAGGTGGATCTGGAGCATTTGGCAAGCAGCCAAGCCACTTCCCTCTCTGTACTAAACTCTGTTAAAAATAGGATAAGGTTCAGAAGGCTCAGATCTGCCCTTCAAAAAAATCCAGATAATTGAAGAGTTTCTCTCACTGGCATGTTTCTATTTCTTTTGTCAAAAGGAAAGAAAAAACTAATAAAGTTGGGGTTTAATAACAGAATATCTCCAACATATAGAAGGTCCTTTGATTTTGATTGGGAGTATACAAGGTAGGCTGCTGTTATCTGTGCTTAGTAAATAGAGCACAGTAAAATCATAACTGAAGGGCTAAGGTAGAGGTCAGATATGCTGCAAATAAAAAAAACCCACAACATAAAAATGAGGAGAGCTATGACATCTTTCATTTCTCTTTCACCCTGCAGGGATTTAAGAACAGTAATAAGTAAACAGGTTTACAGCTGTCCACAGGTGATGGTTTTCTGATCACCAATACACCTAGATTTCACAGACCTGAAATGTTTAGGAGGTTTTTGATGTCCAGAACCAGTCCAAATTTCAGCTTTAGCATCTCAACAGAAGTTCAAGTCTATCTTCTAAAACATGGACAAGAATGAAAGTGGTAAAACACTCATTATGTGATCTGATTTGCTGCCTGGAATCCTTACTACTGATGGCAGTCAAAAAACCTCCAACCTGACCCCCCCAGAAAAAAAAACAAACCAAAAAAAGGTACCCATCTTAAAATGGCAACTCAGTGTTCTAAATAACCATTCCCTGTGAGGTTTTTGAGAGATACACATTCAGTTTACTGAAAAAAACATATTTTTATTTCTGTCACCATAGTAGAGGCAATATAGCTACACATGAACATACTGCATTCTGTCTCAAACACTTCCCTGGAGAATTTCCAGTTAAGTTCTTATTCTACAATTTTTATAGTCAGTGATGATACATAAAATACAGAAATAACACAGTTTAACTTGAAGCTACCAGGCTAGATCTCCACTCCTGATCAAAGAATCTTGAATTGACTTTAAAACGAAGTGAATTTCATATGGAATTTATGGTGCAGAAATATGTAGGGAATGTTTGGATGTAATTTTTATAAGGACACTTTTTATGGTAACTGAAGCTGCTATAAATTGAATTATGGAATATGAAAGTCCTTAAAGTTTATTGTAGAGTTTGTGACTGCTGAAGTGAAGACAAAGAACTTGAGATAACAGATGTGTTAGCAGCACAGAGGCTAAATATGATCCATTTTGATGTAAAATTCAAATACAGTATTTTCTGCAAATATTTGAATTCCATTGTGGGTAAGTAAATACTGTGTTTGTACTAATTCATAGTGAAAAAAAAAGATACTTGCCTCTTTGAAGTGAAATAGACTATGTGGCACTATAAAGTCACAGTATTGTTATTTCTTTTGCCACTAATATTTGTAGCATTTCATAGATATTACAGCAACAAACTCCTCGGACGTGAAAATATGTTCTATGCCCTGACCCCACAGAATCTGTTTATGCATTTCACTTTCCTGAGTTTGTTCATTAGAGCAGTAATTACTTACAGGAGCAGAGCTTGCTTTTTTAGGTCCTAAAACATGCTAATCTAATTAGGTTCTTTGAAGCTAGCAGATTTTGTAAATAATTCAAACGTATCTGATTCAAGAAAACATGTCCAAACACCTCGTAGAAGTAATTTCATACAAAACAGAGACTGGGACACCAGTTGCTAGATTTCTGCCTCTTCTGAAGCACTGGGTCTGCAGCAGGGACTGTTGCTGAAAGGGGAACTTTTGGGGCCAAGAAGTGTCCCGGTGGCCCAGCCTCGGCTTCTGCAGCAGTACAGTAACAATATTAGTATGGTTCAAACTATCAGTTTTAATGCAAACTTCATTACTGAAGGGAAGAGGATGCCTTTGTCAAGCAAGAAGCTTAGCTGTGGTTTTGCAAAAGGCTCTGAGATGTGCAGTGACTAACAAACCTTGGGTGCTTGGAGAGGTGAGGTCAATGCAAGCGTCTACTGAATGCTAAGTATGGCGACGGGTATTGCATTTAGTTACCACAAGAACGGGGTATTGCATTTAGTTACCACAAGAACGGTTTCTTTTGAAATAACACGGAGAGATTTTTCATGTTGGTAAACACAGTGGTTTTGAAAGACACTGCAATGGAAACTGACATTTTTTCCTCCTCACAGAACAAATGTGCCAAAGGTACCAGCTGACTACAGCAAACATAGCAGCCAGGCCAATCCAGCAGTGTGCTGCCAGCTGACCTAGAGCAACTCCGAAGGCAGAAAAGATGCTCATTTTTATGGCCTGTATCATCTTTGACTTTCCTACTAAGAAGGTGTTAACTTATGCAGATTGTGGTAGTGGCATTGTTGTTGTTGTTGTTGTTGTTTTGCCAGCCAATTCCTACAATGGTATGAAGCGAGCAATCCCATTTCTGACATGGCACTAAAATATTCACAGAAAAAGAACATTTTTTTTTAACATCAACTTAGGCTACAGCTGAAAACCCAAACCTGAACACCATGTGCTTCTGAACCAATAAAGTTTCAAACTAAGCTTTAAGCACACACACAGTCTCTTTGGTGTTAATGGGATCATTCATATGCTTCCAGGTATATGTGTTTAAGTGTCTCAATGGATCAGGACTTCACTGAGATCTCTGCCTTAAAGACCTTGTTTTCAAATATGGCTTTACCGCTTTCTGCTTTTATGTTCTACAGCACCTCCTTGAGGAGGCAAAAAAGCCCAATCAGGGATAAAGTCTTCTAAGTGTTAAAAGTGAGTATAGAAATGTAGCAAAAAATTTATAGTAAAGCAGAATTTCAAAAATTCTGATACATTGTTCATAATGAAAACAGAAATTTGATAGTTTAAGATAGATACCTTATGAAAATGTTTTAAAAGGTGGATGGAAGTACTTACATTAAAAGTACAAGTCAATTTTTAATTCCCCAGACAGATTTTCAATATTTAGACAGTTCTAAGCCTTTACCTCAGAAACACTTTGTGGCCTTGTCTTCTGAGACCGTGCTCATCGACAACGTGCTGCTGCTGATACCTTTTAGGTGGTGAAGAACTCAACAGTAGTATGTGCGTGAGTGTATGCATATGCTTTACACAATCAAAGTTTAAGGGAGTAAGATTGTACAAAAAAACAATAGAATTTTTCATTAGAAAGACAACCCTGACAAGACAAAAATATTTAGTGGTTAGACTTTGGAAAACAGACAAAATGTTCCTTTACATCTTGTAAAGACCCTTCTAACTTTCTTCTGTGACCCCTTTTCAAGATCCAGCCTAGTTGCCACATGCCCATGTCTATGAGCTTGAGGACAGCCAAGAAAATCCCTAATAAGAGCTACCTACCACACAGGCACACAAATGCACAAAAGCTCTGCAATGCGTTTATTGAACTTGTTTTCCAACACAAAGCCAGTTTACTTTGTTCAGATTCACTCTAAAAAGGACAGCTGAAGCATTCACTTATACAATAAATTCTTAACATTTACCTCATCAACTAAACCACAGGACAGATGGGGTTTTGGGACCTTCTAATTATATCCTAAAAGCCTCCTTTCACTCAGCCCAAGCTGCATGCACATGCTCACATCTGTGACCTTGGGGATAGCCAGGGAATTTGCCACTGTGGCTGTACTTCCACTTCTGTTGTGTTGTGGGCTGGCTGCCATCACAGGCACAAGCCATGCTCACCGCAAGAGGGGGAATAAGAAAGATTTTACAAAAGATTATGAAGTTATTGTGGGGATGGATCCCATAATCTTGAAGATAAGAGCTGCCCCTGCTCCACTACCAAAAAGATACCATTTTGCACAATTACTAAAATTATCTACAGAAAGAAGAGATTAGAGTAGAATTAAGCGGTCTAAATATAATGTCCTAGGAATTTTGAAGTTATCTGTTTAAAATCAGCTACATTTTAGGAGTCAATTAAATAGAACATCCTTTTAAAATAAAGCTGACCTATAACTGCAGTATAATACTTTCCCATTTTCTCTTAAACAAATAAAAGCCAAGTACATAATGTTGTAAAATAGTGAGATTTCTGAGTCTGCTAAATTACTAAAAACAACTGAAGAGGTAATTAAAAGCAATACATGAATGATCTACATTTCAAAAGATAAAACATAGCCATGCTGTATTTCATACAATTATTTTTGCTGCAACACTCATCCTGTGCAGAACTTAAGAGATCCACTTTAACAGTGAACTTGCCAAGTACGTACTTTACAAAAGGCCATCTCATTACGCAGCCAATTAAAACGATTTGTTTGTTCATGATGGAATCTAATGTAGAGATTTGTTTTCTTCCAATACATACCTTCTGCTAAGAAGCCAAATTGGCACAACTTTATAATTGCACTAATTCCACTGGGAGCTACAAAGAAGTTCGTGAAGCTGATAATTCTTTAGTGCAAATGAACTAACAATAAAGACGAGCCACTTATAAAATTTTCCGCTGTGAAAATTCAGAAACATTGTAGCATCCAAAGAAAATGTAGAAGATTAAAAACCCCACGATTGTATTTTATTACCATCTTTACTGTATTACTTATGTTATAATATTTATTATATTATTATATTACCATATATATTATATTACCAGCTTTATAGTTGATGCATTGACTAAGTCTTTGTCATGAGGATTTTAAGACCAACAACCTGATATTTCAAAACCTTGTTCTTCCCCAAGCAAGGTAATGAAGATGCTATAAAAGTTCTGACAGTGACAAAGTTTTGGCCAAACAAACCCATTAACAACAAAAGCCAACCTGGGCATGAAATTCAGTAACTCATATGAAGATGTTTTAAAATTGCGAGAAAAAACCCTATGGAGCCTTACAGCCTTTGCATGTAGTGAATGTGAATATAAATTTGCTATGAGGCATGCAGAACAATATGCACCCCACACCGTGTAGCCTGTTCATCAAAATCACAGTATGTACAAACCCGCCGATTAAAGTACAAGACATAGAGGGAACAGGAGGAATGGGGATGGAGTTTTTAAAAAATAAAAGATAAAACTGTATCCTAAGAAATGTGAGCAGAGTTCCCGACGAAAACATAAGGGTTTCTGTAGTTCACAGTGGAGCTGACTTTGGCATGAAAGCTTAACTGGCATAATTGCTGCAGTAGAAGCATTGGTGAAACACTCAGGTATTTTCTGGCTCTAAAGTTTGTTTTTAATTTCTGATTTGTGGGGGAAAGGCAGCAGAATACAGACCACCAATATGATCAGAAACAGACCTGATCTCCCAGAGCTGGTGGAGAGATTGATGGTCCTTGTCACAGACCACATCATCACAGAGGAAATGCTGAGAAAGCCAGACTTGAAAGACTTGTCACCATCCTTCTGGGCACGGGTGATTCTGCAGCAGTGGCAGCAAACTGCCTTGAGGGTGCCACGACTCTCACACAGCTCTCAAGGGGATGAAAAAGGATGGGTGTTGTTGGCAGCACTGGGGAGAGGATGTGACCCCTAATGGTACTGACAGATTGTATTTATGGGTGACCCGAACCACACGCTGTTCTTTTCAGGAGAGACAAAAAATAAATATTAATATTGAAGAGAGAGGAAGCTCTGCTACCTTTCATCCCTTCTCCTTATCCCTGTCGATTCAGCCCAAAAGTGAGGGAGGAGAAGGAAATCTCCGAGGGCTCTGGGCAACAGCTGCGGCACACCTGGAAGCTAAGCAGAACTCCAAGGGTGAGACAGAGGTTTTGTCACAAGTGATCTAGTGGTCCGGACCTCTGGGTTTCCTCCACACTATGGTGTTAAGCAGAGAATTATGTTTCCTCTACTTGGAGGCAAAAGTTTGTTTCATACCATTAGCTTAAAAAGATTAAAATTAGAAGCTAAAATGTGTTGTATGCTCGAGTACTTCCAAAGGTAGGAACTTCCCTCAGGGCATCTAAATTGCCTCAAGCAGACCTCTTTCTGTGGCCACAAGTGTGTGGAACTAGCATCTCCCTTATCTCGTAACTTTATTGTCTTTCAAGTCAGTGCAAAGTAGCAGGCAAGTACTACCAAGCCAGAACTGTGTGTCATTGTGTTTGGGCTTGGTAACTCTCCGAGGTGCAGAAGAAAAGATGGTTTGTTACAGTATTTGAGCTATTTTCCCTTTGAAAATAAATGCCAGTTTGAAACATTACTATTATTCTTATTATGGATAATATTAGAATTCAAACTTGTAAAATATACGGCAGCAGCTGATGATATACTAAATGAAGTTTTGGAGCTGATGAATAGTTTATACTATGGATGCTCAAACAAGATAAAGAATGGAGTTAATGCTGAAAAAATGAGCTGGATACATCTCATTAAGGGCTTACTGCTGTATTTGCATTTTTGTTTAATACTCAAATCCTGAAGCACTGCAAATGAGCTGTAACTTTGCAGTCTTTAAAAAATAAATAAAGATTAGATAAATGCAGATGTTATGCAAATAGTTGATCAGCAGCAGGCTACCAAGCAGCCATTAACGAGTGCTGGAAAGTTACACAGGTGATCATAAAAGACCTTTCCAGTAAGACTAAATGTCACAGTGATGTATAAGTTTCTTCTTGATTCTTCTCTTGAATTTGTCCTACAGGCTACAAGAGGAAGTAATCTGAAGTTATGCCTTGTTAGTTGTGGAAAGATGATGTATCTGTAGGTGGGAAATACACATAGAATTGCAATCATGTAAAGAAGAGACAAATAATATAATTGCACAATGCCTGAATTATTGCAAGGGAAAAGAAATAACCTTTTCTATTATTTCTAGTTCTTCTTCATTATCAAGTAACATATGAATATCTCTCACATTAAGGATTGTGCTCAGAACTTCTAAAAATGACTCATCCTAGACCAGATAAGACAGTTGCTCATTTATACGCCAGATTACAAAAGCATTTTAAAAATCATTCTTTCACTATCCATTTATTTGTCTTCTCCACACTTCCTTATTGGTGGTTTGTTATGAAAGAGATTTATAGTTTAAAACTCCATCTTATTTATCCCCTTCCTTTTAATGAGTAACTATAAAATAAGCATCATTTTCCTAATGTGCATTTTGAGTGTCAGAAACAGGCAATTTAAATGTGAGGCTTCAAAACACTATTAATGCTGCAATTTAGTGACAAAATATCTCTCAGTTTTCAGTGCCTCTTGCCACATTTCTTCATTTCAGTGATTTATTGTATTATTTCTCTGCCTGTAATAGTTAGTACCCTAAGTAGTTGGTTTATTTTTGTATTTCTCCACAAATTAATACATTTCGGGAATGGCTGGCTCTACCTTTGTTTGACAATCAGCCATGAGGAACGCGATGTAAGCCCCCCGTTGTGCCAGGCCCTTCTCGACACCTTTTTGAGATTGCCTCTCCATTCACTGACTGTGTATGGCTCCTGAATACTAACTTGGAAAAGCTCAGCCTGCCATAAATGGCTCTGGTCTCGCCAGAGAGCACCAGCCACTGCTTTCTCCTCCTGATGACAAGGGGGAAAAGCTGCCACAATGCCTACCACGAAAACCTAAGTAATGATAGAGATTAGAGGGTTTCTTGATGATTAGCTCAGCTTCATCTGCTCCAAAGCCTTTAGAGAGGATGAACTCTGTTTCAAGAAAAGCACCATTGCTGGCTGAGTTTACCAGTCTCTCCTCTCCTCTTCTCTCAAACATGCTACGAGCACAAGTAACTTGGTGTGCTACATGCACAGATTCATGGTGCTGGATTATATTCCTGCCTGCATGAGGCACAATGTAAATTACCCAGCATCCTGCTGCTATTTGAAGATATTGAAAGGTTTTTTCAATTTTAAATATGTATTCAAAATCCAGAGACTATACCATAATGTCTGTGTTAGATATACACTTGTGCTAAAAATATTTTCAGACAGCTTTATACAAACGGGTCATTTGTGAAAATATGCTACGGTGCATTGAAAGCTGCTCTAGGACAAGTTGTGCATGACAAAGACCTCCCACAGTCATCTTTTCTCCTTGCAGACTTCAAAGTCTGTAAAAACAGCATCAGTACCCTCATCATACGCATACTTTGTATGATGCAGGGATGTCTTAGCGTCAGTATTGCCATTTAGGGCTGAGGAAACAAACCCCAGAGATGTGAGGTACCTATCCTAGTGTTCTGCAGCAGTTCTATAAAAAGTTTCCTTGCTTTCTGCCCTGATCAAATATTCCTAAATGGCTGAAACCAACGCATTCCAGTGACATTGTCTATGCAGACAGCTAACTGAAGTTAACAGCAACATTTGTTACCGGACAAATGGCTGTTATCACAAGGTTGGTCCTGAATACAGGACTCCTGTGGCTCTGCAGATTGCACCACCTTTCTTGTTGAGATTTTGAAGTCCTTATAGAAATGCCAGGACTTCAGTTCTGGGGATGAGCATAGGGAAAGCATATCCCCCTCCTCTGCCTGAACATTCAAAGAGCCTGGAGGGTTATTTCTGGAAGAGGAAAAAGCTGTTAACTTGATGATGTAAATGATGACTTCATTGTAAAATTGCATGATTTTTTGTGAGCAGCAGCTCATTCTGGTGCCACAAGAGCAAAACGCTTGACATTTCCTTACAATTTTGTGTTTCTTTTCATTTGTGGAAGGATAATGTCCCACTGACCTAGCAGAGGATGTGACAGACGTGTCTCATGGGTGGTGGGAGATGGCATTGCTGAAGTAAGTTCCCTCAAGGGAAAACCAATGCTGAGGCACTCAGAAAAAAAGAGGTACCATTGTATTTGTAAAAATGGCACAGGCTTGTCACATTGTTCAGGAGGGGCCCAAACAAGTATTTGAATAATACATTTCCATCTTTATTTCTACTTAGATGTATGTTTATACAGTATTTAGCACTGGAACATGCTTCTTTCCCCCGCCTCAAAGTACATTTCTGCAAGGAGAGGGAAGTCCATCACTTTAGCAGGAGCATCCCCAAAGCCAAACCACTCTGACGTTCAGTGGAGATTGGCTGGATAGGAAGATTGTTAGCGTAGCTCTTAGACTGTGGATTGGACAACCCCATGGAGTGGGCTTTGTGTGAACCCCCCAAGACTTCAAGTTCCTGTGCAAGACTTGGGTCACCCAGGATTTGCAACACCCTTGCCCTCTGGTTACTGTGCAGGTGACCCATTTTATAAGACCACACATGTCTGAAGTTCTGCCATTATGAGCCCAGACTATTGAGTCTCACCCTGAGTTTTAGGATGAGAGGACTTAAGTTTGCCTGAAACAATAGCTTGGAAGACATATAGTCTCCACCTGCAATAAAGTAAAAAATACCGAAATTTTCTAAGAGAAGTATGAAATGTCATTTTACTGAATGAGTTCACCTGAAAGAACACATCAACCAGAAAATTGTTCTCTACCTGCACCTGAATGCTCTTTGATTGCTGCAGTCAGTCACAGACCATCACATTAGTCTTTGAAGGAAGAATCTGCAGACTAACTGCAGAGACTTGAGGACATTAGGCCAGCAGGGCTTGGAGACGCTCTGAAAGTTTCTCTCCCCACTCATATGGTGCGGCACCGCCGAGCATTTTGCAGTTTAGCTGACCACAGAGGAGACTGTCAACTATTTTTTCCAAGTGCTAATCATGACACCTTTGTGGAGAATAAAAGAGGGGCATAATAGGAACGGGCAGTGCCCTGGAACAAGACGATGAGCCCATCTGATAGCACCATTTCAGGCACACATGCAAGGTCTGTGAGCCCAGGCTGCCTGGGCCTTTGGGCTGGTCCTTCGGCACAGCAACATTATCTCTTTTCACTTCTCATCTGAAGCAATCATTTATCTTTTACTTATTTTATTTATTAGGTAAATTGGTCATTTTCTTACTCTGACATTTTAATTTTCTCTGAAGAGACAGATTTATTAGAGAAAAAGCTACCCAAATCATCATCTTGTATCAGTGCTCCTCAAGATGCCAGCAGTCTTTTTCCCTTTGAGTGATGTTTGCACAATGTTCTGAAAAGAGAAAGGTCTGAATAACTCACTCAACCTATTGTATCCAAAAGACACATGGGCTGTACAAAAAACATTTCACATTTTTACCACATTTTCCAGTAGAAAAAGAAAATCTGGAAATAAATGTGGAATGATGTAGTTCAGGTTTATTAAGTCTACTTGACCCTTATGTCATGTACTGACATTTTAATTTTACTGCCTGACATTTAACAAATCCTTAGCAGTTCTGAAAAAGTTAATGATTAAAGAAAAAAAATCTCTCTACATAGTTAACTTAAATATATGCAAATAAAATAAAATAATTAGCAGTACCTTTTATTTTATCATGTAAAATTGTTCACTATGGTGATTTTTAATTGCATATTCAGCATATATTTTTTCCACAGCCTTTTGACTAATAGCTTGCCATATTTAGTTAAGTAGTGGTTGTTTCTTTAAATAGCAATATTTATAAAAGTGTTAGTCAACAAGAAGGAGAGACTGCTATAACAATAACTTAAAATGTTGCTAACATTTTTCAGACTTCTCCCTTCTTCACACAACTAACCTGGGGAGCCACTATTACTGGAATGAAAGTACTACGATGCCTTTGCATATTTCCTACAATAGGATCATGTCCCTCCCAGCTATTTGCAAGAAGTCCTACAGGAACAATTATGAAATACTCTCATTCATTTGGCACAATGGCATATGGAAATTTCCTGCAACACTAATTACTATGGCTGCAATTTTTAGCCAAAAATGTCAGTGTCTAGGATTTAATTAGTCTGCAGCAGCAGGATTTTAAAACTGACCTTCTAGTTTAGTTAATTAATTTGCTGGTTATTTTTTTTTTTTTTTTCTTTCAAAGAACCCTGTCACATCAGTTTTTAGGCAATTTTAATTAAAAAGAAATCACTACTTCCAATGTTAGCAGAATATCTAAAAGCAGTTGTTAAACATTTTTAGCAAATAAAAGCAGTGAGGTCAAATTCCTATTGCTTCAGAGTGCCCCACTGGCCATTGCCCACAAGTGCTCGGGTTGCTACCCAGGTATTTGTGAAAGGCAGTTTGCAAAATGTAAAAGTGTAATGAAGTTTTTCCCCAATTAACTATTCATCCCTATGCTTGCATCAGGACTCTCTGCTGACAGGAGTTTCTTTACAGGAATTTTTTACAGTATTAATTAGAGATCTGTTTGAAGCAAAATACTAGAAACCAGCACACTGAAAGTCTTGGAAAGTTTGAATTGTCTCAATGTCTCCGGTGAGTGTCTGAAGCAGATTTCTCATTCGAACCAGAAATCTTGGTATAAATTCAGTTTCAGAGTTACAAAGACAGAACTATGAGATTTTTTTTGTTCAGTTTTATCTTGACAGGAGCCAAAATATGCCTTTTATTCTATCCTTTTTCTTTGTGACAGTTACTCTGCTGAGAAGTTATACATTACTCTTTCCTGTGGAGAAAATTAAAAACAAGCTATCTAGCAGTCCCGGCTCTGCAGCACATTCCAGCTGCTGAACTGTGTCATACTGTTTTAAAAGAGCTATAGTACATCTCCTGAAATGGAAGCAGCTGTGACTTTTTAGGTGCAAAGGAATCGATAAAAAGATGAAAAGTACATGGACGTGCCTGAGACTGCTCTTGACAGACGCACCCGGACATAATCACGAGCTATAGTGTACTTTAATGGTAGGGGTTTTACAGCTAAGATTTAATCACCAGGAGCATGAATTCTGCCACCTAACCTGTGCAAACGAACCTTACACTTGTGAGTGCCAGTGCATTTATGTGTGCGAAGTGGAAAACTTTGGCTGGAGACATTAATTTGCTTCTAAAAACCGGAGTGTATTAAGTTGGATGAAATCTTAATAAAACAATGCAGCTTCCAGTAATTCCCTTTGACATTTTGCAGTGTTCACATACCAAGGAAGAAAGAAGACTACGTCTGTAATAAACATTAAGAAGTAATTACATTTCTTCTCTATCAATAGTCTTCCCCTGGAAGGACCATGTGCTCCATGCTACTGTCAGCCCATTCTGCTCTGCTGGCATAGAAAGACAGGCACTTCCAGCTCTCATTAACTGTTTTTGTCTCCAGCTTCCATTTTGCTGTGTTCTTATTTGTTTTTCCATACTTCTACACTGTCAGAGACATTTTATTTGGGGTTTTCAGAACACAGTTTGTTTTTATTTTTTTTTTTCTCCAGAAAAGAGAAGAAAAGTAGATGAATTCATCTGAGTCATTGAATCTGAGATACTTCTAAGGCGTACCTAGTATACTCCAAAGAAAAGGATGAGAAGCTCCATCTGAGGCAAGGCATATCTATCATACCTGTTGGCAGATAAGATTGACTTGGTTTTTCAGTAGCACTTCAAAAGTTGAAGGCTCCCTGCCAGGCCTTACAGTGTGCCTCACCACATTTGTGCTATGTAACTTTGCTAGATGAGCTGATTTGTCCTCCTAGTTCAGTGGTTGCATGGGTGACTGAGCATCTTCCAGTAGGTCTCAAGAATCCAGTGATGCACTCGGAGCAAATGTCACTGTTACTATTACCCATCCATCAAGTCCACAAACCAGCTAAAACTACAGTTAACCTCGAGGGTCTGCCTTTTTTTGCAAAACAGTGGTAACCTTTCATCTGTATGGCAATGTATGTGGTGAATCTCTAGCCATAGGTCCACCCTGTTTCTCCCATACCCTGGATGTAAACAAGGGCTTAAAGTACAAGTAGAATAATGGCATCATTGTGCTAAAGTTATTATCTTCCCCAAAAGCCCCAGTGATACTTAGTCCCAGAACTATCAACCTAGGATAGCTCATCAAGCCACTAGGATGAGCAGCAGCTGTATCCATGTACAGCTGCAGCTCAGTCTGCTTGTATCTGTCAACTTTCCATTGCAGGGAAATGCTTCCCTTACAACCACAAAATGCTGCTACAGCTTAGAAGCAGAAGAAATGAGACCTCATTCTTTAAAAGAGACCAGGTTGTTGGAGAGGCGATGAAAGGAGAGGAAAAAAGCAGAAATAGAAAAGATGCAAGATTTGAAGGAGGGGAGAAAAATAAAATACCAGAGAAAATAATTTCACAGAATACGGCCATTTAAAGCTCAGGAAAACAGAATCACAGCTTCACAACACCTTCTCCATTGTTAACGCTGCTGTTATGAACCAGAAATGTGTGCTTGCAGTCCAGAAAACCAACTGTATTCTGTCCTGCATAAAAAGAATTGTGCCCAGCAGGTCAAGGGAGGTGATTCTCCCCCTCTACTCCACTCTGGTGAGATCCCACCTGGAGTAGTGCATCCAGCTCTGGGGTTCCCAGCATAAGACAGACATGGATCTGTCAAGAGTGGGTCCAGAGGAGGGTCATGAAAATAATCAGACGGCTCCAACACCTCCCCTGTGAAGAAAAGTTGAGAGAGTTGGAATTGTTCAGCCTGGAGAAGAGAAAGCTCCGGGGAGACCTTATTGCAGCCTTTCACTGTATATAGGGGGTTTGTAGCAAACATGGAGGAAGACTTTTGACCAGAACCTGTGTTGACAGAAAAAGGGGCAACAGTTTTAAATTGAAAGAAAGTAGATTTAAATTAGATATTAGGAAGAAATTATTTACCATGAAGGTGGTGAGTCGCTAGAACAGGTTGCCCAGAGAAGTTGTGGATGTCCCATCCCTGGAAATGTTCAAAGCCGGACTGGACGGGGCCTTGAGAAAACTGATCTTGTGAAAGATGTCCCTGCCCATGGCAGGGGGTTGGACTAGATGATCTTTGAAGGCCCCTTCCAATCCAAACTATTCTATGATTCTGTGATCTGCCAGTGAGTGAGTTTGATGGTGAGCTGAGGGCTTGCTAGTTTCAGTGTGTTAGCTCAGTACAACGTAAGTTATGAATACGGTGTCAACTCACTTTTTTACAAAATCTCTCTTGAATATCGTGAAATCTCAAAAATGCAGGAAGCTGCATCAGGTATTCCATAATTTCCAGGGATCTGCTTTTGATGTTGCTCCTTTATTCATTCATCAAGAGAGGCCATCTGAACCTTTACAAACTGCACATGCTTGATTTCATTTCTTGGCAGTGAGTTTGCCTGAAGACACAAATCCTCTTCAGGTATAATTTTTCTCATGTTTCTGGTATCTTCCTGCATCATTGCATGATGTTAAACACCACTGCAAGGACTACCAAAAATGACATGAAATCTTTCTCCTTTTTTTAACCTATTTTGAACACTGAACACATCCTCTTGAGAGAGCCGAAGAGGCTTTGTTTCACACGTGACAGAAAGAGGTTGCATGGTTGCGGTGTTTGCTGACTCTTCCTCCTCAACAGGGAAGGGAATTTCATAGCTCACACCTTTAGCTGAATGTTTCAAAAGCAGCATGACTAAGTTAAAACCAAAGGATTTCTCTTCCTTTAAAACAAGAATCACAGGAAAGTTACCACCTTTCAGTTTCGTGGTAACTGTTGACCATTTAACAGTTCAAAGCAAGTTCTGAATAACATCAAAAAGACTTTTCTTATTATTATAAGCTAAATGAATGAGTGACTATTTCTGTCTCAGAAAGCAGAGAGCAGACTAGCAGTAATCACTTGTGAAAAGAAATTAAGCTCACAGGCAGCTAGACTGAACACCTCATTTCTACACTACCATTAGCAATTTTGACTTGCATTGTACAATGTACGTTCCAAGGGCAGAATTTCACTAACCTGAACATATTTTGGGCTCATCAAGTTAAAAATCAAGCAAGCAAAATAAAGAAGACTCAGTGCATCTTTCATAATATTTCTACTGTGAGAAGCTCCTAGGCTTTCAAGAGTTGCCTGAAATCATTAGCTGATTTTTTCATTACCTTCACAGTCTGGAAAGAAAGTTCCCTCTCTACCAGCTTTGACTACAACTTTATCACAAAGGACCCAGTAGACTTCCTGTACCCATAGTTGCATTAATTTTCGTGTTCATTCAATAGTATGAGGTACTTGTTCTGCTTTCAATAAAATCACCCCTTACCAATCAATAAAAAAACAGAGAATATGAATCTTTCAAAATCGCTGATATGTACAATGATTACACAAGTATGCTAGTGACAACCGGAGTGTCAAAGCAAATCCCGAGACCCATGATCTCAAAACCTCCAAAAACTAGCAGAAAATGATGCAGTTTTATTCACTTGTACTTTTGTATGAGCCAGTGTCAAGATTAGATGATGAGTGGGTGTATTAACTCCTCGGCCTATTCCCTCAGCTTTCACAAAACAGGCTCCACTTAAATACAAGGATTTTCAGTTTGATCAAAAACTTTCTACTTCTGGCTGCCCATTGAAATGGTAGAGTTCAGACAAGGTGGCAGTGAGCAAAACAGTGTATGTGGGTGCTAACCCCTCACACTAGCCATTTATGAGGTACAAAGAGGATTCATGAAGCAGCCTTACAGAACAAAAAATCACGGGGCTAGTTAGATGTGATTGCAACAATATAAGTGGAAAGCAGCTTGGAAAGTCCACGCTCAGCGAGGAGCTAGTCCCTTGGGTGAAGGGCTGGGGTACTGCTCTTCTTCACCATGTTTTTCAGTCATATTAGGAAGTTAGCTGGTGGGTGCTCTAGGGAATGCACTGCTTCCTCAATAATACATCAATGTTATGTGTTTTAAAGAAGCTTGCAGTCTTCCAATTCCAAGATATCAAATAATTTCCATGTAACAGTAGAACCTTTTCAAATGCAGAGGCTTTTCTGAATCCGAGATGTTTGCAGGCTATGACTGGGTTTCCTAAAACCTTTCTCAGTGCTCATTCTGAGCTCCACACTCACATCCATTCACTCTCCTACAAAGAAAGTACTAAGAGTTTGGTCGTTGGAAATTAAGGGGGATAAGGGTCCCTGGCACAAAGGTGTGTGTTTTCACATTTACCCACACTGCAGCAACAGTGCTTGTTCAAGTCTAGCCTCAGCTTCAGACGTTCTTACTTGCCATTGGGTTGCTCCATAAAACTGAAAGAACCGGGTACCCAACCTTGACCCTCCTTGCTTTTGACGTTTCCTGAGTACAGCATAATGGAGTAGATGCCCTCAGCAGCCCAGTCCTCCGTGTACTGGTGAGGCATAACTTAAAATGGACCTCTAAAATGCTCCGCGATTTCATCCCTTCAAGTATGCTCGGACCCAGGAATATAAAAAGCACCTTATAAAAAACATCTTCCACCCACCAATCCTCCTTTTTTTTCTGCCTTGCCTTGGGAATACAAATTTCTACTTGCATCTTTACAGAGTGACAAAAATATTTTCACATGGATTGCATTTAGCTATTTTATACTGAACATGCTACCCGGAAAGTATGCTGAAAATTCCCTTCTGGGGAAGGTATAAGAAGATTTACATAAACAGGAGCCACAACTTGGTCATTCATGTGTGTTGTTGCCCAAAATTGTTGTGGAACAGATGTAAGGTGAGAAATGGAACAAGAGAAGAATTTAAGAATAAAATAAAAATTCAAAAGTATACCTATATTGATATTTCAGAGCACCACATTAGAGCTTGGGTTTATCAGTAGGAAACTGGATAACTGATATCAAACAGCAGCACCAGCCTGTCAGTCAAGGGTTCAGCCAA
Source organism: Caloenas nicobarica (assembly GCF_036013445.1). Taxonomy (NCBI): domain Eukaryota; kingdom Metazoa; phylum Chordata; class Aves; order Columbiformes; family Columbidae; genus Caloenas; species Caloenas nicobarica. The sequence goes on from NC_088245.1 coordinate 45,257,165, forward strand.
ATCTTGTTTATGAGCGTGTGCAGTTCTTAGAAATCCTTCTTGATAAAGTGAGCTTGGATGTTGTCTGCATTTCCTGTGTCCTTGGCCTCCAAGGACAGCAATAAAGTTGTGTGAAAGGGAACTTTCCAGAGTTATAAACATCTGCCCTTTGATCACATTTCTAGACAATCAAGCTAGAGAAGCTATGAGTTGGATCAGACAACAGAGCTAAAAATGGATGTAATTAAAGCACAAGAAGAAAGGAATCAATTTGAAGAATCTAATGATAAAAGGAAATAAAACTTTAACATGATGACTACTTTATCTTTCAAAATGCATTTTTTCAATGGCTTTCTCTGATATTTTCACTATTCTCAGGTGTTTCTTCATATATTCCCAAAGCCTCTGTTTGCATCTTCTCCATTTTTCCTTCTCATTTTATATTTTCCAGGTATTTTTAAGGGCTCTACCAGCCTTTTAGCTAGGAAAGACTGAAAAAGGTACACTAGAGAAGCCAGTGATGTAAGCCTTTAATCACCAGGAGGGAAGGTTTTCTGAAAGACTGAAAATCCAAATAAAACCTAACTTTTCTTCAGAGTTGGCCATTTGCAGTTGTCTTATTATCTTAAGGTCCTATTCTCTTACTCAGGTTATTTTGTGCAGTGGCCTGCACCAGAAAAAAAAAACCCAGGCAGGCAGAGATGAGTGTCCACAGGGCTCTTTTGACATAACCGTGTTTTTCTCCCTGCAGTGTTGGGTTTCTTCTGTGAAAAGTTTCCCTATTCATTTCCACAGTAGGATTCAGGACCAGAGAGTTTGCCTTGTTAAAAGTTCTCAATTCCATGCCACCACATTTCTTAGCAGATTTATATATGTGTGTGTATATATATATATATGTATAAATACAGATTTACTGTATTTAGTTTCTTCTTCACAGCTATGGAAAAAATAAACATGAGTTTAAAGATGCAGGCAAGTAAATCCTAGACATGAAAAAACATTAAGGGAGATCAAATCTCTGAGTACAACTCCCTGTCAAAACAATGCCAGAGACCCACTTTAGAAAGAAGAAAGAAGCATGCAAAATGTTATTTGGCTGGGTTTGGTTTTCCAGCTCACAGTAGCAGTGTACTGCCATATTTCCATGTAGACAGTGGCAGATCTGTAGATTGGATAAACAAGATCTGCAATTAAGTCCTCATTGAAAAAAATGCCAAAATTCACCATCAGGACTCTTTGCAAAGAATTCCATCTTTTGTCAACCAGTTCTAATAAGTGAGGTAACAGATGGCCCCAGATTCAATACAAGGTTGCACTGACTCAGGGGGCTCTGCTTGTTCATGGGCAGCAGCTGAACCCCAGCTCTGGGCTGCACCTTGGGAGGTGCCTTTTGTTTTAATGAGTAATACTTTACATTTTCGTTCCCCTCCTCCCTCCCCGCCCCCCTTTTATTTTTTTTGGTTAAATCCTCACAAAGGCTTGAAAACGACCTCTCACTAGATTTCATTTTTGTACCATTGGCAATCGTTTTGTCCTACTCCAGTTCTTAGGGGAAAAGGCTTGCATAGGTTTTCCATAATGACCTCCTTATCTGTGCAGCCAGCAGCAACTTTGGCAGTGCTGGAAGCTGGGTTTGCTAATTAAACTAGTGCTCCCTCTGTTGACTGGATGTCAGCGCCCTGAAACAAGGTCTTGCACAGCCAGAGATTTGAATTGACTGTTGGAAAAAAGGACAGGAAAGGAAAGGACAGGAAAGGAAAGGACAGGACAGGACAGGACAGGACAGAAAAGAAAAGAAAATAAAAGAAAAAAGAAAAGAAAAGAAAGGAAAAGAAAAGGAAAAGGAAAGAAAAGGAAAGAAAAGGAAAGGAAAGGAAAGGAAAGGAAAGGAAAGAAAAGAAAAGAAAAGAAAAAAAGAAAAGGAAAGAAAAGGAAAGAAAAGAAAAGAAAAGAAAAGAAAAGAAAAGAAAAGAAAAGAAAAGAAAAGAAAAGAAAAGAAAAGAAAAGAAAAGAAAAGAAAAGAAAAGAAAAGAAAAGAAAAGAAGAGAAGAGAAGATGCTCTGGTAGAATTAGAGCCCAGATGATATCCCAAAGTACAGTGTCACAGTTCTCTTGAAAATGAAAATTGGCTCCGGAATAAGCACCTTCACTGAGTGCCGCCTGGGAACACTACCAAAAAATGAGTTGTATAATTTTGAACTCTTCACAAAATACTGAATGAAGATTGAGAACTGAATTTTTTCTGTGTCACTTTAGTCTCTGTCCAAGTTCAGCTCAGGGAGGTTTCAGAGACAAAACTCAGCGCCTGTATTCTAGCTAGAGTATCATCTTCCAAGTAGCTACACAACTGCAGAATAGTGTGGATGAATACATGCAAATAAGGTTAAACAGGAAAAAAAATTCATCTTGTTCAAGCTGTTTAAGACCTGCACTTCAAAGCCACATAGCACTTTGTGAAAAACTATATAGAGCCCAGCTTGCTCAGGTTTGAGGATTATAGTGTCTCAGTAGTTTCCCCCTCACTTGCTGCAGAATAAAGAACTTTCCACCAAAGAACTAAATTACACGTTCAGAAACTGATGGAATATTTTGGGTCCCTGTGTTTATCTCGCTCACAGTGATGGAAGGTGAATCAAAAAGAGCGTAATGAAGTTTTGCCCTCCTTACTCCATTATGACACAGTGACAAAGAGCTTCATTATTACTCTGTTCTGTTTACGAGGATGGGACTAGACTTCTGAAAAATGCTGAATATCCTCACTAAATTACAAATCTCATGTTTAAGAGCTAATGCTGTTCTCCATTTCAAGAAAACTGAATGTATCAACTTTTTAATTAATTACTTACCTGGTGCTCTGTTACAAGATAAATACATTTGGGGTTGTATTATTAGCAACCAACATTGTCTTGTATACACCTCATTGGGTTGTCAAGTACCGCCTGCACTAGAGGAGAGTGTCTCTGCTTGTTTGGCACAATGGAGTTTAGGATAATTTGAACTTCATAAACTGAAGGGGATGCAACACAAATTAAACAAAAATCCCAAGACATAGGTGCTTCAACTAAGCTCAGGAATTCCTTTAATCCTACCTCTTTGTAGGACACTGCCACCTGCAGAAGCATTTCTTGGCAGGGTTCTGGCACTGGTTGCTTTCCTGAGACTCTGACCTGCCAACAGTGAGTTGTCACACCTCATCTGATCTTGCTGGACATGAGCTACATTCCCAACTAAATCTGTTCCTGAAGCTTGTCCACCTAGGTAGCTCAGTGAAAAGGTGTCCTTCCTCTTTAGAGTCTCTTACTTTTTTTTCCCTTACTCCATATTTTATTCTATTTATCTGCTATTAGAACTATTTGTCATCTCAGGTTTAATCTCAGACAGTTTTATACTTGCTCCCCTTGTGCAAAGCATTTTCTTTGTTTTCTGCTGAAGCCATACGTTCTGCCAGCCCTTACACCTCCCCACCACCTTCTTTGGTGTCAATCTTTCTCTCCATTTCCCATTTGTGTTAGCTCAAATCTTGCTAAAATAGTTTCTTGCAGTTCAGGTACCACAGGGAAGATCAATACCAATTAAGAGGGTGTATTGTAATAGAGATATATTAAAATTTTTCATTCTTATAGGCCAATTTTATTCCTACTGAAGGGTAAAATAAGGTAACAATTTAGTTACAATTCCCTTTTCCTGAGCAGGGCTATATATCAAGTTAGCTAAGAGCTTAGCAGCGCATGCTGCGTTTGCCTACAGAGAAGGTCTTACTCCTTCCTATCAAACACTCGCTCTTAGTTACTTCGGATATAGACTAGCACATTAAACAGACCTTGCTTATGACCTGAATGTAGGAAATAGCTAATACATGACTTACAGCCCTTAAAAAAAAAGAAAAAATATTTTAATCAATGCATATAGGGCCTTTTTGTTACCTTTATTGGAAATATGGTATAATCATAGTACTATTTTATTCCTTCTAGGCAAATGCAAAAGTCTGTTCTTTGGAGTGCAAACTCTTGGGACAGGATGTGGCTCATAGTGCTGTCAATATGGGCAGGGAAAGCAAGATACATAGTTACTAAGCTTTTAAGCTTGGATATGATTTCAGAAAAGCATAAAGCTCCTCATCAAAATGCTCAGGGAATTCCTCATGGAAAGGCACTTGTGCTGTTTTTGTTAGGGAAGGAATCTGTGGAGATTGCATAGAAAAATGACAGGGAGACCGAGGAATCTCTGTATGTCTTCCACCACCAGGAGGGGCCATAGCTGCAACCAAGAGCATGTCCTTGACTTGTACCACACCCCTGTCTTCCTTACATCAAAACCAAAAACGACTTAATTTTTTTTTTTTCATCTCGTTGCCAAACCCCCAAACCCAATGAATTTGCCTGCTCTCCCTCCACAAACTCCCTTTAATGGATAGCGTAAAGTATCCCACGCTATCCTTCTGCTATTAAGTGCACCTCAGAAAGCAGAATAAAGTCATAGCACAAAATATGGACAGGCTATGCTCTCTGCTGCAAATTAAAGTGAGAGGGCTGAGCTGAGGGGTGAGCTTTTCACAGCCTAGTATTAAAAGGTAACTGTCTGCATCTCCTCTGCTGTCAGGAAGAGCTATTCTCTAAAGCAAATAGATGCCTAACAGTGTTTATTCTAACAGTTTCTGTTTAAAATAACGACCTCAGACTTTAGTTAAGCGTTTAACAAACAGCAAATTAAGATTTGCATTCTCAGAGAAGTTACCGGAACAGGCCTAATCTCTGGTCTGCCAGTCAGGCAGAGGAAAAACATGAAAGGAATAAATTGCTGTGTCCAGTCCACCTGCCTGCCTCCAGACAGGCAGACCAACCACGCGAGGAGAATGTGCTTTACCCAGGTTTGTCCTCCAAGACGGGCACTATTCCCAAAAAAAGGACATTCTTTTGTAACAGGCAGTAACAGTGGCAGGGGTCAGTCCATACATGCAACCCTTCCTCGGTGTTTGCACTGGCCCGGCAGCCCCCGTTCCCCCTTCTCCCGCGCTGGAGCTGACACCTTCCTCTGGAACTTTGCTTTGGTGCCTTTGCCATCACCAGTGCCTGCAGCCACACCAGGCTAACAGAGCAGAGACTTAGTCCCTGGTTTACTAACAATTCTCAGGCTCTCTCTTGAAAATCAGTACTCGTTCCTTGCTTTTTTATTTGCTTGCTTCTTTTATTTTGTTGAAACAGCCTTGTCAGTAACTCTGTCAGCTCACTGTCTTTTTCCTCTCTCTCTGCTCAGTGCGACTTTTCAATTTTTTGTTTTTTTGCTGCTTCTCCCTGCTGCCATAGTAGCAATGTATTGCCCACCTCAAGTCATCCAAATGTGTCCGTGTCACAGATCTCAAACTCCATTCTGTGAAAAACTGCTGCTAAACTTCAACTGAAGATGTGCAGTGGGCAAGGAACGAGCCTGGACTGCAGCATCAGAAGGCTTGAAAGCCTCATCACATTTTTGTTCCAGTTCATAAAGCTACTACCCAAGGGGGAGTGGGATGCGGGGCAGAAGCGGATGAAGCCGGAGCCTTAGAAAAGTGCAGCATGGCTGGTGCTCAACCAGTCCATCTGGTGATTCAACTTCTTTATGACTTGCTGTGAGAGAATCGCACAGCTCCATTCACGCATGAAAAAAAGCAGAAGACAGAGGGTCGCTGCTGTGATCTGAAATGCTATGCGGTCTGATGCCACTGAGAGTCTGGTGCCACCACAGCCTACCAGGGAAAGAGGCAGAGAGCAGCGAGAGGGGCAGCAGTACCTGAATGGGGCTGAGAGAGCAGTACTGCTTTCTTCACTGACACGCAAGATTCCCAGTCATCAGGATTTGTTGGGCAAGTGTTCTTCCCCTGAAAATAAAATGAATGGAAATTTTGATTTCTGCTTTGACTGTGCTTGGCAGCTCCCTGTCTCCTGATTCCTCTGCACAGGCTCCCTTTTGCCCCTTACAGAGGTAGGGACCTGGGCTGTGACTGCCATGCTCTCAGGACCACCAAGAGCCTCTTTACTGCTTAACCCAGCATTTACCAGTGTTCAAGCCTCGGAGGCTCTTTGATTTGCTGTTTAATTCTCCACAAATGTGCAATAATCAAAAAGTCAAACAGGCTTTGCAGAGGCTTCTAACCCCACTACTCTTATACATTAAGACTGCACAATAAATACAGAAATACATGGAAACCAGTCAAACTCCTACTTGCTTTTCCCTGATTCAGTTTCCTTACCAATCTAAAGTGCAAAATTCTAAAGCATTCAGGAGGCATCTTCTCCTCCATCCTTGGGGCTTCTCCTGCCTCCTTCTTGTGATGTGAAATAAACTTGTTCTTCATGGCTTCCCATCAGGCTCCTTTGTCCCTAGGAAGGTTTGTCCAAATCCCCCACCACGTTATGACACTGTAAGTGGACTGGCATTTTTAAGCTGGCTACCCACTGACAAAGAATCCAACAGAAAGTTATCAAAGTGTGACCTTTCTGCATAGTCAGTCCCCTTCTTTGTGTCTGAAATGTTCCCAAGCTGAAGATGAAAACACACTGGAGAAGGTAAACAAGGCCCTGACTCAAAATGCGAGTTCCATTATGGACATAGGCTATACATATAATTACACTAGTGAGTCTGGGAGCACTTCTGATGGAGAAATAAACCATCACGCATTACTAGAACAATAACAGAGTGAGTGAATATAGAGCATTTTGTTTAAAAAAATAAAGAGAATAAAATCATAATGCAAACCAAAGTAAAATAATAGTTATGTTTCAGAATTTTCAATAGGAAAGTTTTATTAAAAATTTCCCAGCTATTCATTTTAGTGAATTCTGTTGTTTATCATGATTCGTTTTAATTTCTTTAAAAAAGTCCTTATTTCTTGAAAAAACACCTTACTTTCTTGGTAAGATCTTCTTTTGCTCTTACAAATGTCTGACAGTAATGGTCTTATTCAGTGAGTAATAGAACTAAAATAATTGTGACAGGGACAAAGATACAGTATTGTTTGTGTATCTCAATTTTCTGTTAAATGCAAATGCTCTTTTCCAAGGGCACTGATGTAAGCACTAGAATTAGCAACGCTCCCAAAACGTCAGACTAACACTTCTGGAAACATTATTTCAGAAAAAACAATTCTGGATTTTATACATAACTTTTAAGCTGCGTTCATTTGTTGGTGACCTCCAGGAGTGTCTGTTTTTGAACCATGGATTGACGGTAAGATGTAGTGGGAGGTAACTATCATTCAAAGAGTGGTGGGTATAATATGTTATGGAAATTGAAAGAATTTCAGAGCAAGAGAAGAAGAGAGAGAAATACAGCTAGGATCCTTGCCTAGGCTCCATGGAAAGTTTTGCAGAGTGTTTGAAGGACCAAAGGGCCCTTTGGGGGCTGCATTTGAGGGGAAGAAACAGTCAGTAACGGCCTGGTAGCTATCTGAAGAATCAACCAGGACAGCACATAGAAAGAGTGTCGTCTTGCATCATGTAAGGAAGGATTTGTGTGGGATAAAGCCACTGAGAAGAGGGACAGAAGAAAAACACACAGCTAAATCTCATGCAGTCTATATAAGCTCTATCATGATAGGCAGGGAGGGACAGGTACCTTCAAACCTCCTGTAAACCACCAATTAAGGAATCCACAGAGATGTGTCTGTTTCCATTATACGGTTCCCTCTCAGAGGTGTTCTGTGTGATGTACACAAAGACTTTGCAAGTGCAGTGGTGAGGTACAAATCAAGAGAAAGAAAGGGGTTTCTGAGCTGAATCTTGTCTCTCCATTCTGTCCTTTGAACAGTTTTAACCAGCTTTCTAAGGAGAGGGATCGTGATCAAAAGAAAAACAGTGTGCTCTCTTCCCCCCATCCTAAAATAATGCGTTAGATGATGGGAAATTAAAAAGATTAAAGCTCTGAAACTTTTCAACATGTAATACTCTCCGAAATCTAGAATCTAAGAAAGTACTGAAACATATTTTTCTTTTTTTATTTTGTGCCTGCCAAGTAAGGTCTCTCATTAATAGATCAAGTATAAATAGCCCACACAGTTGGCTCTGGTAATTTTCAAAATATGATATACATAAATTTAACTTTATAATCTCATGATAAGTGTGACTGTATGAAGAAATAATAAATGATACACTCTCTAATGCATCTTCAGATGCTGTCGGAATATTTTATTGCTGTAGCAAAATTCATACCATCTATTACGTGAGGAGTAAGGGGAAGATGTTTTCTCCTTCCGTGCAGTACAGAGAAAGCAAACGACTTGCGGCAGCCCTTTTGCAGGTAGTTCAACTCATCTTCTCTGTCTGCATTGGGAATTTAACACTTGGAGCTGAATTCAGCCGGGAGAAGGCAGGGGCAATTGCCGAGGACCAAATGTTGTTAGTTTCACATGCCTATGACTTCTCAGAACCACCTGAGATAGAAGAGTATGAAACATTGTTATCTAAAATTGAAAAAGTGTGACTCGGGGTTCATTTTGAAAAAAATACAGGAGAAAAGGTAACAAGGGGCAAAATTGGCAGGGCAGGAACAGAGGAGCAATGAGTATATAGGCCTGATGTAGGAGATGAAAACTTGCAGAGAAGTCAGCCAATCTCCACTAAGTTTTCCTGATCTCATGGTCCTTTTTTGTTCATTAGCAGGACTGAAACCCCAGACCCCAGATGTGTATGTATGTACTCAGGATTGCTCTGCTGCACAGACACTCCTATGACTACAGTCATAGGACGTGCTTGAATCCACATTGAATAAGTTAGGTTGGGTACTACTATTTAACTGGGACAGCACAAGCAGCACAGACAGCACATTGGCACAGACATTTGCACAGATTTTCAGGCAGGATTTGCAGCTCATGCAAAGCCCATGCAAAGACCTGTGTTGCCATGACTGCCCTTCCAGTAGCTTCAGGTTACTTCAAGCGAGCATCAGTCAGGCCAGCCCAGGCAGTCAGCCCTTAGGCTCAGCCCTGACAACCATGCAGATTGACACTTACCTGACTCTTCATAGTACAGCTGTACAGGACTGTAATGCAAAGTGTAATGCTCTAGACCTCGTGTCCTCCAGCATAGCTGGTGAGTTAGGATTTTTCCATTCCTTAGCAAAATCAACAGCCTGCAGTGATATCTGAGTTAGACTTTGCTGCAGTCTCCAAAGTTCAAACTGCCAAAGTCACAGAATTCTTGAGCAATGGACATGGAGGAGACAGGGATTTTTCCTAGTGACAAAAAAAGAAAGAAAATATGCTGATTTTATGAACAACTGTTATGGTGGAAAGCCCTACATGGTGGACTGCTTCCCTACTGTGTTCATATCTATATAATACGGCATGAACATCCACTGATCTATTTGCTATCTGGATGTTACTATATTAAATATATTTATATATATTCATACATACATATGCAGACAGGTAGGTAAATAATTATATATGTGCATGTGTTTTTCTTCTTAAAGTGGTTAGAAGTAAGTTGTGGATAGATGAAGCAGCTGCTTCTTGATTAATCCAGGAAATGTGTAATATTTACAGGAACAGAAAATACTACACAAAATATGCCAGAATCCTGACCTTTGTCAAACATCTAATATCTTCTGGGTCTCATGGGAGGCGTGGATGAAAGAAAAGTGGTGAGGAAAAAAGTCGTCTTTACCTGGCTGACATACTTTCTCTTGCTTGCCCCCAGCAAGAGCTGCTGTCCATCTGTTTGCCTGCCCTGGGAGTGTGCACAGATTCTTATCTTACCTGGAGATGAGCGCTACTATCTCAGACGAGTTGAGTCAAACAGCCAGTAATTCAACAAGCTATATGATCTACAAAGGGCCAAGCGAACACATCTCATCTTTATAAAATCCTCCCATTACACCTTCCTTCACATCAAGTTCAAAGGCCAAGTCTTGCTTAATGAAGAGACTTCCAAAATCAGGACTGATCTATCTAAGAAATACTTCCACTAAGTTTCTTATTGATTACTAGAATCGCACCACTGAAAAGCCATAGTTTTATGGTAATGTAAATTGAGTACACAAGACCGCTTGGCCAAGCACTGAGTGTAGGACCTGCTTCTGAAAGACATCAGACTGAGCTGTACTGCATTTAAAATTAACCTTTTTAATACAGTTTTTCTTCGGGGACAGTACTGGTAAATAAAGCAATCAATGCCCATGTGTGGGGAGGAAGATAAGGGAGAGAGGAAGAGAGGGAAAGAACGATTCACGCAAGTGGCAATTCTTCTTTCTTTTTTTTTCCTAACATCAGGAAATAACAGAGTTGTGTGATCATGGGAAAAACTATCCCCCTCACGGTATATATCTCAAGGCAGAATTTGTTCTTTTTTATTGCTACATGTCTCCTCCATTTCTCCACTCCTCGTACAGTTAAGATTTCTGCTTCATGTTGAGCCCATCCTTATTTTGCCACCTCAGAGCTATTTTGTAACATATGGTCTATTAAGTGTAGATGCGCAACCACTCACATAACTTAAGGCTTGCTGGAGTACAAAGACTTAAGTACACAACAGATGCACAAACAAACATGGGGACAAACGTGCTGTGGATACAAAATGATTGTGATACTGCTCAGAATCAGATTTATTCTGCTTCTCCTGTGGAGCACACCTGTCTTCTGCTGGTGATACGTGTGGCTCCAGCCAGCGAGGCTTTCTCATCCAAAACTAAGCTTCGACCTTCTTTCCCTCATTAGTGCCTTGTGACTACCCCTCCCACACCTCGTTTGCACAGGGCATCTACGTGTTCATCAAAGCATTTCGTTAGTGTATTCAAGACATACCCCCAGTAGACCTGAAAGCGATACACACAGATGCAAGCAAATAAACCTAGATGGGCAAACACAAGTATATCTTGTGGATTCGCAGCAGGTTTTAAACAAATTCCCAGAAAGGAGCTTAAAAGTCACAAAAGCTTTAGTTGTAAGAAAGTGAGTCTTCGTTTTGGCAGTTCATGATCTTCTTTAAAGGGTGCCATGTTATTCATGCCATGAAGGGAGCTTCACCAAAGGAACCTTAGCTGTGGTTTTCTGCCAGATGGAGCTATTCCAGAGGCCAGATATTAGCTCCTGGGTCCTGCCTCTTTGGTCTGCTTGGGTAGCACAAAGGTGATGGAGCTACTCACATCCACCTTGGAATTCTCTGAAGAGCCTTCATGTAGGATAAGTGTGGTATCAATGAGTTTACACCATCTGCTTTTCCCTTTGATGCAGGTATTCGGGCACGTTCAAGGTAGTCTAAATGTAGAGATTGGTATGTTGGGCTCCAGACATCTGGGGGAGGGTCTTCAGACCATTTATAGAATGCCTTAAATGAGTAGAGAAAGGAAAATATGCCACAAAGCAGATTGTCCAGGCAAGTAGTTGCAAAACTCTCTTGATTATTTATTATAAAAAAGAACTTGTTTCATGGACTGGGAAACTAAGGGAGCTAGGTTCCCTAGCATGTCCCCCATAGCCCTCCCACATCAACAACCCACCGCACATCACATGTCGGGCCTGCTCCTGCACCACTCCTGTCCTTCCCTCACTGGGGTCACACCTTCTGCGTTTGTTGCTTTTACATCTTGGAGACTGCAATAGCTGTGTTAAAACTGGTTCACAAGCTGTCAGGGAGCAGAGGGTGACAGACAACACAAATGCAAGAGCACAATTTCCTTGGGACTTCTTACCTGCAAGAAATCAGGAAACTTTTTCGTTGTCTTCAGTAACCACGCAGCTAGTGTGACAGAAAGCAGGCTCTGAGGCAGTAGTAGGTCTTTTACTGGCAAATTTTTCGTATTTAGCATCCTCAATGGCTTTGCCGCCAACAGTTTAATCACCTTAGAAAGCCATGGATCCCTCTGACAGCAAAGGATACTACCTCAAATTACCTCAGCTACTTCTTCCTGTGGCTGTATTGTCAGACATTATCAGCAAATATTTGTTTGTTATAGACTGTCATTGGGGGAAAAAACATGCCAGTCTTCTTGCCTTCCAGGTAACTGATGCTTTGTTGTTTATCCAGCGAAGACCGTCTTCCTCGAATTGTTCTTTCTGTGCGTATTGCTCATCCAGACAGGCTGACAAGTGACAAGCTGCACCCACAAGCAGAAGTAATTCTGAGTATATAAAGGAGCAAAACCTTTGTATTTAAAATGGCAAGAGTTTGTTTTCTCATTGTCCCCGCCTGCTTCTTTCCAACCTCCATCTCATGGTTTATACAGAGGGTAGGGTAGTAGGAACATTTCTGACAATGAAAAGCCTTATTGTTCCTAAAAGGAAAGAAACTCTGCTCTATTTGTTAGAAAATGAGGAGTTTTGCAGCTGGAAAAATACATGCATTTCAATCACTGTTTCCAAAGTTCAGTATAAATTGATGAAAAGAGTCTGTCTGATGTCTTAAGCTTCTAGTGCAATTTCACTTTGAAAATATTAAGAGATATTCTATAGTTTTGAGAAAACATCAGACTTGAAAACACCCACATTTCTCCTCTTTTATTTCCTTCCTCTTTTGTATTGTACTACAGAAAAGCTGAAGCCTTTATTTTATTTGGTGAAAGGTAAAGAAAAAGGTAGGAGTTCCAATTGAAATGCAGACACTACCTGCCAACTTTCATGCCTCTCTTTTGAAAAGCACAGGAGCAGCATAGGCTGAGAATGCTATGTAAAGTTGTAATACAATGTTAAACAAGTATTACTAGAAAACAATATCTTCAGTATGGTAATGTGTCTAATGGCTGGTTTAAGCATAATTGTGAACCATAATAACAATAAAACATGCAAGAAGTACCAGTTCTTAATTAATGGCCCATTCTTTTGGTAAAAGTGCAGCTGCTTTATACCTTAGGTGTATATAATTAAGTGTATTATAAAGTATGGTTACATTCGTCTAATAATCGAGCACTGGAACGGAGCCTCCATGCTCGGTGCTATTTTACTTTTCGTGTTCAAATCTAGATCTTTTAAAAGCTGCAGATTAACCAGGTTTGCTCTTAAATGACTGAAACTTATTTTAAATTCAGTCATATGAGACATAAACAAGGGAGAATTTGAAGCCTTTCTAACAATAAATATTAATATGAATCATGCAGAAAAGTGCTTTCCTCTAAACACTGGGTGCATGTTAGAAAAGAATCTTCAACTGCATTTTAACCTCAAAGTCATTCATTGAAAGACAAATTATTTTGTTTTAGTCCTGAACAACCAAGATCTAAAAATTTATTTGTAAGTGTTTTGTGCTGGCTTAAATACTGACAATGTTTTCTCAAAAACATGAAAATACATGTTTTGCCTCTCTCCCATGTAGGCTTGCCTTTCTCATGCTGTAACTCACTACAACATATAAACCTTTATTCCTTTTCCTATACAGGGAATCATGTAACTCGGAGTGTTTTCCTGTTGTGACTGAGAAGATGAGAAATTAAAAAAGACTAACACTACAATTTAATGCTTCAGAGAAACAGTGTATATCATTACTCCTCTGTAGCCAAGCACACTAATTAATATTTATTGCACCTGTCAAACCAGTAGCCATGGTCAATCCATTGCTGCAGCAGTTCAATGGGAGGCTGGGCACCATATTTCTCCTTGGCAGGCATGTTTAGGTCATCAACAAAGACAAAAGCCCTTTTCCCCAGTGGAGCACTGTAAACCCTCTTCTTTCTCCTGCAAAATTAAACCATTAATTTTATTCATGTTAATTTTCATCTTACTTTGAAAAAGCAGAAAAAAAGAGAGAGAGAGGAAGAGAAGAAAAGAAGAGAAGAAAGAAGGAAGGGAAATCACACACTTTCAGGGGAGCCTGCCTGACATTATTATTAGAACCAGTTCTTTTGGAATCTATGACCTTTTATTTTTATCAGATGTGCCGTAAAGGTCACAGAAACATGGGGAGGACATAGTTATAAATCCACATGGAGTTTAATAAAAGGTGGCACGTTGTTCTGAAGTAAACAAGCTAATAAAACTATTCTAGTTTAAACAAGAAAAAAAAAAGAAAAGAAAAAATCTTTGTTAAAGACTGTCAACAAAACTCTGATGGATGTGAATGGCTATCAATGGAATTAATTAGGCAAGAGGGATTATAATAAGCGAGTTTTGGTGTTGCACCTACAGTAGGCACTTTGGCACCCTGAGCGAAATGCTTTTATTTCCATCCTTGTGCCTCATTCCAAAGCATGTCACGGTGCACAGTGTGCTGCTGGGGAGCCGCATTCACTCCAGCTAATTACAAGACAATGAGAACTTGAACTAAAGGCAACTACGGAGCTGATTGCTTCAGCTCTGCCAGTCTGTATCCTGATTACACCACGAACACTTGTGGCACTATAGAATAACAGCACGAATGGAAGAGAGCTGAGACATAACACCCTGCATTTCAGCATGTAGTATGACAGAAAACTTTAATTATAGGCCTTGCAAGAATTTTCGCCCCCTCCCCCCACTTTTTTTTTCCTCTCATAAGAACCTGATTGGGCTTTCAACAAAAGGGTACTATGCTCCAGTGTGGGTACTAGGTAAGCTAAGGACTCAAAAATAAGACATTGGTTCTACTTCTACTTCAAGCTGAACTTGTTGAGCTGGGTCCCTTCGAAATGTCTAACATACCTGAGAGACAGGAGGGTTGGGCAATGCAAGGACAGGAGGCAGTGATGAAATACCAGCTACCAAGACAAAGTCGTGAAAACCTATGGGCTAGAGGAGGAGTAAAACATTTACTTATTTTAGAGAAGACATAGATCATCTTAGCAAAGCCCAGTCCTGCAGGAGTCCTTGTGAGCACTGAATCAGAAGCCGAGGCTTATAGAATATATTATCAAATAGTCAGTGATTGGGTATTTTAATGCTATAGATGCATATGAACAGCATCATGCCTCTCTCTGTAAAAGACAGTGGGCTGGGTTTTCAGTAGATATGCAATACTCAGAGAAATAGATAAACGCTTTGAAAATCTTGCTGGCTGTCTAAATAGCTCTTTGAAATAAGAACTGGCTGTCAAACCCACTAAGGTACGTTTGAAAATCACTCTAGCAGTTACATGACTCAACACATGTCTAAATACCTTAGGAAACACAACTATTTATGGTTAGATATATAAGGACAGATGTATACATATTTTGTCTCTCACACTAAGGCTTGTTACTCAGATGGGTCTAGATCCACAGGGAAGATTTAGGTTGTGCTGCACACAGCACTCTGCCTTCTTCAGGAAACCACAACCTCAAGCTGAATGCTCGAGGTTTCTACACACAGTGGGAGAAGAACAGGTTCCAAGCCACCACCTGCCAATGCCACAGTCCCAGGACCTTATTCACCAGGAGACTCCAAGTATTACAGCAAGGTCATGTCCGACTTCTTTAAGGAGAGTTAGGCACCTATCTGCTCTCATTTCTCATCAACCCATGTAATAGCTTGTTGCTTGGTACAAGAAACAGGAACTGTGCCAACCTGAGGAAAATGCTCTCCTGAGAAATGGCATCAATCCCTGCCTGGGTGGAGGGATGCCCTGAGCCCGGGTTCCTCGGCTCCCACCTGGGGAAGCTCAGGTGGCTGGGGAGCAGAGGAAGTGGGGGGCTGAAATGTGCGCTAAGTGCCAGCGTCTGTCGTGTGAGTCTAACCTATATTCCCTGGCTCTTTAATTCCTCCGCAGGGTTTATTGCGCGAGGCCGACGAAATGTATCAACAGCTACACTGTGGGCTGGATGTGGAAAGAAGCCATTTCCCCTGTGCAAATAATTATAGAACTAATTCTCAGGTCTTTTGTCAGCTGTCTCGCCTCTCCCTTAAATGCTATCGGATGGTTGTAGTGCCATAAAACAGGTTCAAAATAATACTTGAAATTAGTATAGCTTGATTTAGATGACCATTTATTTTATAGCCCTAGTTAAAATGTCGGGGAGATTTAACAGAAGATAAACTTTGGTTTTGGCCCCTTATGCTACACTAATTCTAGCAGCTCAATGCCTTATTTTGAGGGCGTAGTGTTAACTGTATTTTGGCTTTTCCCTGACAAAGGAACAGTTAGCCATCAGTTAATTACTGACAGATAGAGGTGATACATCAGATTATATTTTTTATCAGAGAATCACAGGAATTAGATGCAGAAAAGGCTTCTTATGTCATTCATGTCCTTACCAATACGGAGCTGATTTGTATTCTGTATTTCTGTACAGTTCATTTTACATGAGCTAAGAAATGCTACTTCCATTGTTTCTTCCAAAGCCTATTCATTAACAGGAGGGTTTTTTTCTAATATGCAGTTTAAACGTTCATTATCTTATTATGCTTCACAATGAACTGAATATAGTGCTTCCAGCATACAGTAATAATTTTTACCTATCAGCTGGAAATGTACTCTGCTGTATGAAAACGTCAGAATTATCATACAGCTACTGCCTGATAAAACATTACTCAAATCCTGTAATGTTTTCAAATCTTGAGCTATTAATAATTTAACATAATTAATTCAAAACACTTCACTCAATGTGAACCATAGAGAGACGATGGGGAAATGATGCATATTCCATCTTTCAAGGGTGGAATTAAATACGGAAAACAAGGAAAAGATAAAGAGCTGCCAACACTTACTTGGAGTGTAATTCACCTGTTTTGAACTCGCTATAAATTTCACGTTTCTAAGACTTTCAACTAACTTCACAGGCATAAACAAAAAAACCCTTTCCCCTGTCACAAGCGAACAATTTAACATGGTTAGAACTGTTTGTCAGGCATAAGAAGAAAAGAAACAAATTAACAAATGGAGGAGATTTTTCTACAAAGGGAAGTACCAATTAAGAAAACGAACAGTCTTGTAGAAAATCCTTTAAAATGCAATACACAGAGATTCCTTCCTCTTTTTCTAATGCTTATCGGCAAAGATTATTGTATCACTTAATGCTTTTGCTTGATTAAACCTTATTTAAAAAGCAGCTTGTTGTTGCTCTTTTCATGATGAGGTTGCTTTTAAAATTTTATTTATTTAAATCAAGGCTGGACCCAATCTTTGTTTTCCTGGTCGGAAATTCTTGCTGTTAGAAAGAACTGCAGGTGCTAAATTATGGCACAGTACGTTGCAGCTGCAGAAGTGCACCTGGAAAAAATTAGGCTAGTAATGAAAATTTCACCTGAAAAGTGCCAAATTGGAAGTCTCAGAGATCGAATGCTTCCATTAAGGCACCACTCAGCAACAAACCAAGTAATAAATACTGAAACTTTCTCTCTTCTTTACTTTGACCATGAGGACTTATTTCAGATGTGTTTTGCTCTATATTTGGAGGAAGAAGGGAAGAACACAGAGAGAACATGTTCATCTCTCATCTCCATTAAATCCCTAGCCAAACTCCACTGCCAATAGAGGTACCAATTAGTGCTAATTGTAGTAGACACTAATAGTGTAGACACCTGTCACTATCTATTGAGCTGGGACCATCAGTAAATTCACAAAGGCTACCAAAAAAGCATCTGAAATAGTAATGATCATCATTTTGGTACCAACCTGGTCTGAAATGAAACTGTTGATTCTGAGGTAAAAAGCTGAGCAATGCTTTTCTAAGGTACAATAATCTAATAAAAGTAATGCACATATATCTATATATTGTTTTTTATTACAGAAACACACAAAAAATGATACGGGACTGGTTACCATAGCAACAGTGCTTCCTGCACTGCACAGACCAACAGTCCTCACTATTTTGGAGCCTTACAATGGATTCATACTTTATAAAAAGAAGCTGAGTGGTGGAACCTAAATATCCCCCCCGGCAGTGGCGGGACCTGTGTGGGGAGAGTGATCGACCCCAGCTAGGTTCTGATCTCCTGTACAGCTGCCATGTACATCACTCATACCCACATAGGCAATGTTAATGTTCTACTATTTCACGTGTAATAATGTCATAATTTCATATGTAATGTGTCACAATGCAATGAAAAGTAGCCACCTTTTGACAAAAAGCATGCAATAGTCTGTCAGCTTCAGCACAACAAGGGCAGTTCAAGGGCCAAGCCTGAGCGCGTTTCCAGGCCACCTACCGATTATGTGATGTAAGTCATTCCATCAAATGCTCCCTTCCCTCAAAGTGGTTGTGGGAAAGACAAAAACCCCTAGGATGTGAATCACGCTAAATCAGCCATTCAGACAGAGGCCATGGGCTGCTTACCTTGGGAATGGGAACCAGCACCTGTTGGTCTTGGGGGAGCTTGTATTTCCCACAGTTATTCTGCAAGCAATCCAGGCACAATCTGCAAGCACTGCTAGAGTGATAGCAAGCCCATAAAACACTGGATGTTAGAAACTACATGTAAGCACGATAGAGAAAAATTAAATCCATTAAAAATCCCTGCCAGGCCGTGATTAGCTATTATTATTTTTTAATTCATTGTAATATACACTATGCATAAGAGAAAAGCTAACAAACACAAATGAGAGGGAAGTTAACAAACACATTAATTTCCATTTTAACTCAGGCCTCTTGCCTGGAATAAATGGAAGTGGTAACTCATATAGATGCGTAAGATCCATTCTGAAACCTTCTGGATGAGAGAGCCCTGCAGAAATACCAACGGGATGCCATTTGTGAGGGGCTTCTCTCTGGCAATTAAGGGAACTGCCTGCAGTACTCAGAGCAGGTCATTTTTTACTCTGTGTGGAACAGTTGGACAGCCATGGATTCTCAGGCAGTTTTCTTGCGTTGAAGGAAAAGGAGGATTCAGCTTTTGGAGTATTCCTGCAAGCTATTTCCTGCTTGAAGCTGAGCACAAAACATATGCACAGGAATATGTTTAGATAAACAAAACCTTTTCCCAAAGACAGACATGTTTAATTTTCAGTTCACAAAGTACCTTTTTGGATTTCTGCGTACTGGGAAATCAGCCACAAAGCTTCTCTCTATATTCTAATCTCTCTCAAGGCTGCATCTCTGGGCCAGCAGCACACGTCAGCTCTGGCAGTGCCCAATGGGCCCAGCAATGCTGGTAAGGATGGCCTCTTTTCTTCATCCCT
Source organism: Caloenas nicobarica (assembly GCF_036013445.1). Classification (NCBI taxonomy): domain Eukaryota; kingdom Metazoa; phylum Chordata; class Aves; order Columbiformes; family Columbidae; genus Caloenas; species Caloenas nicobarica. The sequence continues at coordinate 45,276,112 of NC_088245.1, forward strand.
TTCCCGGAGGAAGCACAGGACAGGTTTGCATTAATCACTAACTCTCCAGGGAGAACTTGGATCTGGAGTTCCCTTTGCTCACCAGAGGGCTGTGCAGACAAGCGTGGAAAAGTGCTAGTTCGCTCCTTGCCTTTCAGTACAGCACTTCACATTCCCTGAGCAGGCATGAAGTGATGTGCTTAACAGTGCAACCTGCCTATATGCCCTGATGGAAAATATTGCTGCAAGCAGCTAAGTTTCCACTCAGGGGCCCAAGTGTACACCCTGAAAAGACCCTGTCTGTGAGAGAAGTTAGTTGGCAAAGATCTACCTCTTTTTTTTTTTTTTTTTAAGAATTAATTAAATGTGGTCACTAAGGAATGGTGAAACAGCTCAGGCAAAGAACTTCAAAACAGAAGCTGTAATCAAACTACAAAAATCACTCAACCCACATTTGCTCCAGCAGGTGGGTAAATGCAATCTGCTCCGAGAGAGACAGCACAAGAAAAAATCCACAGAAGAAGATGGAGTTGCTTTTCCAGCCCCTGAAGAGCATCTTTCCCTACCTCATGTTCCAGGCCAGAGTATTTTGACTGACAGAGAAGAGGGTACGCTGCTGCCCTCGCCTCCCCCTCACTGCCCTTCAGCAGAGGGTTTGGACGGGTTACAAACCAAGCAGACATGGGCAAAGAAGTACACGCTGTCCTTTCTCCCCCACCGGTTCAAAGAAGGGCAGTCCAATCTTTGTCATCAGGGGATGAAAGGAATCTCATTTTTGAAGAGCACACTGTTCACTATCTGTTAGTCCCCTTATTTATTTTACTGCTTAATTCAGTACGTGACTTCAGGCATGTAGTCAGACGTCTGGTGTTCATTTTCAGTCAGTTGACAAAATGCCTGGAAGTTTGAGTCATTTGATCAAATACTCCACTGAAATAATCACCGACTGAATCACTCTGACAGATCGAGGATGGGTTCTCCTTTAGCTGATTTCTTTATAGACCAGAAAGTTGCCTTTTGCTGTATGTAACTTAAGCGTTTCTTTGATCAGGTAGTTTGGCAGTGTTTGTTATGCTGAAGGGACACCGTGCTCTGCTGTCACAGCCTCCCGCTGCCTCCACTCTGCCTGAAAACCATGTATGATTGACTCCCTCCTCCTCCCTCCTCTTGGGCCAACACCTCCCCCTCCCTGGTCTCAGCCGATGACTGTCTGGATGGACCAGTATACATTTGGCTTCTTTTGTCTTATTCCAATACTCCTGTGCCCCCAGGAGAGCCCTGCACTCTGCCCAGGCTCCCTTTGGTCCTCACCCACAAACATCTGCACTGGAGATGTTTTTTGGGGGTTTGTCTGATGCCACGACCACCCACAGCCTTCTCATAATAGTTAGGCTGCATTTTCCAAACTGCTACCTGTGTTTCCACACATCTAACTTTCACAGCACCCACCTCAAGATGACATCATGTGGACCAAGCTGAGTGCTGTGTCATTCCGTTATTGACTTTTACTACACTAGATCGTGTTGATTTGTACATAAAAGGCAACATGCTTTGTTCTGGTGCTTCTAATTTAGTGACAGATGTTTAGCAATTAAAAAGTTAATAAAATATAAACAATGACCTTTCTTACAAGAATAGTACCTCTGTTCTTTGCTTTTACAAGTCTCAGTGATCAACTGCAAACCTTAAAATGAAGCTCTGCAACATCTGTACTGCAGTTCGATTTCATTCCCAGGAAGTGCTTGTAGACGCATGCATTAAAGATTCACTCTCTCCGAGTAAATGTTTCTGAAAAATTTGCTCTCTGCTTCAGCTGAGAGGGCCCAGGTAACTCTAGGAAACTGTGCTACAAGTCGTACGATTATGATCCTGTCCTCTACCAAATAACCCTGGACCGAAACAGTGAAGCTGCCTACCTCAGAGAGCACAAGCTTGTGGTGACCTTGCCAGGATTGGGACTGATAATTTTTGGATGTCTACTTATTACAAATCTTCTACCTCGACTACCTTAACATTCTCTTTGATAACAGAAGTTTGGAAACATAGCTTAAAGAAAAATATAAACATAAACCAAAAATACTTGGAGCAAGTGGTTTTATCTTGACTATCCGGAGATGAAAATGATCATGACTTGTGAGCCCCTCAGCAAATAGCTTTATGGTATTTTCTAGCCCTTTGTACTGTTGGTAGCACATATTTCTGCATTCACTAGAGTCTGGCATTTTCATAATAGCATCTAGCAGACTTCAGTGTACATAAAATTGTATTCTTTATGTAGTTGGACTGTTTATGTTCTAGCTGAGTCAAATTCTTAATTTTGTTTGCCCAGGGAAGCTGCAAATATTACAGTGAGTTTTAACACCAAAAATATGATTGATAATGTTCTTAACAACTCATGCCCACACTGAGCACTTTCAGCACTTTCTCCTTGCTTTCATTTATTTATTTATTTTTGCATTAATTGATGTGTGATGTTGCCCACAGACCTCATTTCTGGTGTTTGCAAATACAAAGTTCCAAGTTTTGTCTAGGCTAGCTGGCAAGCAAGGCTGTCCGTATTGAAAGGTGCAGAATATGGTATGAGCTCCCTTTTATCATGCCAATTAATGTTTGACTTGTTTGTCTGCCATGTGATGAATTAAAAATGCATGATTTAGATGCTGGAGAGCTAGCCATTTTCTAGATATAATCCCCTGGATGCTGCCATTCTTCCAGTTGATCTTTTTGCCCTTCGTGTGTTGGCGAGTACCATATATAGCCTACTGCTCAGATCTTTCCCTAACAGATGGCTCTCTTTACTAGTCGGGACCCAATCTGGTGATTCCCTTTAATATGCTTTAGATTGAAGAATATCCAGGGACAGGCAGCTGATTCATTCTCCTAAAGCAAAAACAGCTAAGAAGATAAAGTTAAGTAGACGTGCTTTCTGGACTATTCCCTGTTCTATATACCCCATAAATCAGAATATTTGTCAACATCAATTAAAGTGTCGTTTCCCCAGTAATAAACATTACATAGAGAAACAAATCAGCTTTCATTTATTCTGTCAGAAATGGAAGGAGAGCATTTCATATTATTTTGTGGGTAATCTCTGTGGAGTAAACTAAGCACAATTACATATTTGATTTTAATTAAAACTCTGGGTACCTTTCGAGTTTCGTTAGGAAGATGTCCTGGGTATGATTAGCTGAGGCCTGCACTGAGAAGTTAATTTGACATACAACATATTTTTCATGAGGTAACTGTCGCAGGAAGTTGTTTGTAATAGCTATCTTTCCCAGGCCTGTGGGGGCAACAAAAAGTAATGGCTTATCCTGAAGCAGCAACTTCTCCGGTATGCAGTACATCTGCATAACAGTCCCAGTGGTGCTCACAGTAAAGTCGTTAAGCTGGGAGAATAAAAGAAAGAACCAAAAGAAGCAGATAAAGGTGTTTCATTACCCACTGTACACAGAACAACAATAGAACTTGGTCATAAAATACGTCCGGGTCACAAAAAAAGCAAAAACCACAGAAAATACCTGGGAATGACAAAGGAGTTACAGTTTATGAGCAGCAGGCCGGTGGAACTGCCAAGTTGGAGGCTTAAGCACAAAAGAGCACTAAGAAATCCTGTTTGGTATTGAGGGAGGGAGGCTATTATACCCAAAGCTGGTAATGAGAATGCAGTGTCGTTAACTGTTTTCTTTTACAATATTTGACACCAGGATGGCTTAATGCTGTGTTGTTTTCTCTTCAAGCTACAGTTTTCCTTTGCAAGAGTATGAGAGCAGAATTCTAATGTGAGAATACACTGGGAAAAAGGGCCTCGCTGCTATGCTTTGTCTTTTCCAATCTCTTACACTTTAACTGGAAGGTCATTTCATTTATTACACACAGAAAAGGGCAGGAGTCAGGCTTAAAGCATGGTATGCACTCGTATATCAAACTGGCACTTGTTTTGTTCTCTCTTATCTGGGTTAGCCACCTGCCCTCCTTGCAGCCATAGGTGCATGCGTCTGGCTAGAAAGAGGTCAAAATGACCCAATTGTATGCACTCCTCCTTCGTACCCTTCCAAAGGTGTTACCTTAACTTGGGGTATTGGTGGTGGAATTGCTCTGCTGATCCACGAGGCATTTTCTAACCTCAGCAGGTATTCCTTTGCATGAGAAAGCTACAAGGAACATGTGCTTCATGCAGCAGGTCCACAAAGCAATTTCATCTATTCACAGCTGGCTTATTAAGGGAATCTAGCAAATGGCAGTATCATCACAGCATTATGTTTCCTGCCCTTTTCCTTTTGAACATAGCTTTGAAAATGTAACCAATATAAGCTGATAGAAACCAATTGCTGGGGTTGATAGCTTGTCACTTATGTTTCCTGAAAACCAGAAGCGATTCACAGTCCCCTCTACTGGGGTCCAAATTGTGCTTTGAGCCACCACGGCTGTGAGTACCTCATTTTCCGTGGTCGTCCAGGGCTGCAGGCAGTGCTGGTGGCTGCACTGCCCGCCCTGGTGTACAGGCTGGTGTTCTCTCCTCCCTGCTCAGCCTGGCCGCAGCACAGCTACCAAACCTCCCAGCAGCCGGTGTGGGCTCTGATACAGTAATGTAGGTCAAGGTGTGGAATTTCAGAGGACCAAAGAGAGAAAACTCTCATGTCATGCAATATTTTTCACATGAGTTCTGGTTGTTTGTCCTGGATTAGCACTGACAATGCATTTACACCACACCGGCTATATTGCATGCAGCAACATTTTGCAAGGCAGCGTGCAGACACACAGGTAAAGCTAACCCACCTCCTGCAAGAGCCTATGCTGTGAACTGACAAGGCAGATCAAAGCCGCGAGAGAAAGTCAGAGAGGTGGTGTGATGTCCCAAAGTTAAAAGAGCAATTCTGGGGCAAAAAAGTTAAGAGACCCTCTGCCTGCCTGTGACTCACTCTGGGGTCCCTTCAGCAGGATGCTGTGCTGAACAGCAGAGGTGAATAAGACCCACCATCCTCTGATGAGGATATCTGTAACATTTATTGAAAGCCATGGCCAAATATGCAAAATAAATCAGTAGGTAGGCATCTAACAATATCCTTTTTGTATAACAAGAAGCCTTTGAAGTATTTTAAAGCTGCAGATTGAAATGGATGCAGTTGGCCAATGCTCCTGCAGTAGAATATGGCCTCTCTGGGATTCTCACCTGTTTTTGTAAAAAAATGAATTAGTTTTGTTTGGAGTGTGTCCTGAAGTACTGTTTCCCTCTCTAATCAGCCCCCTCCCTGACCAGAAGCTGGCCCTGAGCCTGGCTGTACATTAGCAATGGGCTGGAATTAGATGTCCTTGCAGATGGGCAAACATTTTCAGTATTGCCTCACCTCTGCACAAATCACTTACCAGGGCCCCTTTTTGTGCCCTTTAGATGCAGAACTAGAGGCTGCCATAGAAAAGAGGAAAGAGAAGAACATGGAAGAACATAAAAATCCAAAGACTATTTAATAGACTATTTAATTACCACAGATGTTTTGTGGCTCCAGAGATGTGCACTGTACACACCTGAATGTATACAATTAAGCTGTGAATTAGCCACAGTTTGACCTGTACAATATTGGTAGCTGTCCTTACAGATTGGATTCACTCTAGCCAAAATTCTCAGCCTTAAAGGTTAAATATATAATACTCCATACTGTTGATAATCCATTTTTCCTGCTTTCAGCAGGAGGAATAAGGTGAACATACAGCTAATTAAAATACATTTGTTGAAAAGGTCATGTGGTAAGCTGCAGTTCAGCTGAATAGAAGGATTACAATCCTATTCACCCAGTCTGGTGACAAACATACTGAAAATGGAGCCCAAGATACAATTAATCTGTTTTGCTGTCACAGAATGGGAAATGGCTCAAACTTAATGGTATTCAGGTTCTGAAAAAACAAATCTCAATCCTCAGTGTTCCCAACATGCCCTGGTACAGTGGTAATAGGCTATGTCCATGCTTTTCACAAGGGATTTAAGGAGTCAGCTGCACCAATTCTATTCAAAACCAGGTTGAGCATCTCATTCACGTTCCTGTAAAAATACCAGTTTACTTTACAGAAGTAATTTGTACAGTGCAGTCACATATTAGTGACTACTACCTCCTGGCAAATAACTGAGCAATTAAAATCTATGCTCAGTTTGAAACCACTGATCATCTCCTTTTTCCTGGGAGAAAACTTACAACAAACAAAGTTGTGTGTGCCTACATCTAAATGTTCTGCTGCAGAGTGTGATCTCAGCTCAGAGTCTGATATTTGACTTTATCAAAGGTGGGAACTGTTTTATGTTTAGATTTCACCAACTGCCAGAGGAATCTAAACATACCTCATCTGCATGTATGCATAAAAAAAGAAGTTGTGAACATCACATTTTTCATGCTATTCACTGTTCTGAGTCAGAGACCTCCATGATGCCATAGGCCTGAGAAGATTTTATGCCAAGGATAGTGGAACATTAAAGAGAAAAAGATTACATTCATTAGCCTTTCACATTATCCAGAAGAGGTTTGAAAAGCCACATACTTGTGCTCCTTGTGATCATTATTTACCCTGGGGTTCTCTGTTGAAGTGCCAGCTCCCCATACTAGCCAAATTTTAACACCCAGGCTCCTGCAGGAACTAAAGAAGCTCAGCAGCTTGCACAGTCTCTACATGTGTGTGACCTATGAGGTGATGCTCTAGGGCCGTATGAGCCATGCGTTCCTGAATAGTTAGAGTCATGCCAGGGAAAAAGGTGCACTGACAAAATATGGAGTTTAAGAGCACCCAAAATCATTCATGAAAAGACAGATGATCATTGACCAAGACTAAATGTTAGGTTTAAAATAAAATCAACTAAAAGCCTGATCCCACAGTGCTGGACTCTTAGCTGCCTTCTCCTGCTGAGATTCCAGACTCCTCACGCAACCTGAAAGGTATAGGTGATATGTTATCATCACACAGGGCAACACCATGCAAAGTTTCACCCAGCTGTCTCCAGAATTGGAAGCAGCCTTGAGAAAGCAAGCATACTGGCATGAGCTCCAGTGCTACTGCAGTGGGTAAAAAACAGATCCAGATCCAACATGGCACTGTAGAGACACAGATGGCCATGGAGTGCCCAGTGCAATAACTACACCAGAGCTGCATGACACACAGCACCATTTCCCCAACTGACACTACATCCAGCCTGCTCTCCAATGGTACCACTAAACCATGTGTCACACGGGCATTCTCATATGCAACACGGGCTCAGAAATAACTGGCATGCAGGGCAGGAAGGTGACTAGAGCAAATTGACACATCCAGCTAATGACAACAATAAGTCTTGAGTCCTGTTGTTTAAGCAAAAGTCAGCACCAGAACTGTCTCTTGAAGACTGACATCTGTACTCTTTCTTTCTTCCCCAGGCCTAAGGAGGATCTCAGTTCTTGATGGCAATCCCACTGCTGAGGCAGGTAATCCTTATCACCTATTATTCTCCTTACTTCTTACACAAAGACAAGACCAGGAAGCTGTAGGCTATCTTGGGAAAGGATGCTAAGCAGCCCCCATGTGGAACGTGTGCCGCCACATAAATAGTGCAAGATAGGTACAGGGAATCAGAAAGACGGGGCTGATGAGAGATATTTAGAGAGCAAACTTGAAGGTATTATAAACTCCATAGCTTAAAGAAGGCATGTTCACTTGTGAGAAGAGAGGCCTGGGTTCCAGCACTGTTTAATCCAGCCATCCCAGAAGAAGGACCAAAGTGTAGTGTTTGTCATCCCAAGTCTCTGAATCGGTTGTCTTACAGCATCATCTGCTCTCTGCTACATTATCTCTGAACTTCTTCAGTGCACACTGGAACAACCTCAGAGGCACCTCAAATCCTTGCCCCAGAGCAGTCTCTGGCCTGAAGGTCAGGGGATTTGGGAGAGCCCTTCAGGCAAAGAGGAACCGAGCAGTGGTCAGTTGACCACTTGACAGACAAGCACAGTAACCACAAGCAATGTTTGTACACTAAGGGGGAGAGGATGTAGCTGCTCTCAGAGCTGTTCTGAAGGAGGACACAGGTGGATTGTCTTCCCCAGGGAGCCTGATCTGGTTGCCCACGGCCTCTCGAGGCTGGGCCGGCTGGCCCACAGATGACTCGTCAGAGAGAAACTCCCCTCTGGGTTTGATGTCAGGTTGGGGAGGGGCTGCTCGGCTCTTTTAAAACCGAGGAAAGTTGATAGGGATCAAACAGAGTCTTTAAGCTTTTTCAGAGGCAGATGAATAAAATAATTAAGTAAAGTAATACTAGAGCAAAAGGAGAAATTCCATGAGCAACGCATTCAAAACCTGATTTCTTTCTTGGATTATCTGCTCTCTGACAGAATACGAGTTCTGACTGGAGATTTCTGAGAACACAGTTGGGATTTGTTATTCCCTCCTTCTCTCTCTCACAGAATCTTCGGTGTCTAATAAGGATTAAGCTCGTGCTGCAGGCTTTCTCATAGTGAGCAGCCTAATTAAAGTCTTACTCCTCTACACAGCTGTTTATTTTCATCAAATGTGTGGAAGTTAATATATTTAAGACTTTCATTCCACTCTCAAACCTGGTTGAAACTAAATAATGAGTTCAAAATGTACTTGAAGAGAATCTGTAGGTAAAACAAATGTGTACTAGATGATGACATCAGTCTTACTTCCCTAAGAAACTAGGCAAAAATCTGCAGTACCTATGAAGCTCAGGTACTTCCAGAAGCAGGTTGCAGCAAAGGGGAGTTTTCAAAGGTATCTTTTGGAATCAGATGCTTGAGTTTGATTAAGTCCCACCAGATGATCTATTTCTGTGAGATTTTTCTTCATTATAAACAAAAGAAAACAAAACTAACAAGCACTCCAGAGGAAAGGACTCATTTGTTTTCTTACTATGTTGAATAGAAATCCTCTTTTTTCGACCCACATGACCCTGCATAACGTTAGCTGTACTAATTGTAAACAAAAGTCACACTGTCAAAATAAAAGAGAGATGAATTAGCAACAATAGAGTTCATTAAAGCTTGTTAATCTTTAAGAGGATGAGTGCAATGTAATTGGAAGAAAGGCTAAGAGCTATGTGGATAAAATATTTCAAGGGAATACATTTCACTTCAAATGACAAAATATAATTAAAAGTGAGCAGTTAAATCAACTGTCAAAAGCACAGTTACAGCTGCCTTTTTTTTTTCTTTAAATTTTAAATACAGTGATGCTCTTTTTCCAGCTTTCCCAGCCTGTCTGACCCACTGTGCTCTGCTCTGGTTTTAGCCGCAGGTTCCAACAGGCTGGTTCTCATTTCTCTGAGGGAGACTGTACCCCTTGAGTACTTTCCTGTCTTTTCCTCTTTTGTATCCCACCCCAGCTACTTAGCTACCAGATCATCCTCATAACAATATCTCCTGCAGCTTTTCTTTTTCTCACTGACCCTTACTTTCCCTCCTTAGCAAAGCTGATACTCATTTTGACAGTCAACCACAAAATCTCTCTCCTGCCTGCAAGCCAGACATCCAGGGACCTGCAGTATTCTGCTTCAGTCCCTGAGAGATCCCTCTTCATCAGATGTCTCAGCCTTCTCTTCTGGACTACTTCTATTTTTTGTCTCTGCCCATAGTCCTCATCTCTTTCTCTGCAACTTCGCAGTTGTAATATTTTATCAACTATCGGTTCTTATCCCCCTTCCTATTTGAGATGCCTGAACTTCTGCTATTATAGTAGCACCTTTTGTGGTTTGAATAACCTCTCTCTTCCTCTGGGCGCAGCAGTCTTGTGGTTACAGTTAGGGTTCCCCCAGCCGGTGCAGTGCTCCATTCCTTGGACAATCTCTGCTATCACTGCAGTACCAGACTCGTCTATCAGCCCATATGTAAGGAAGCCTGGGAAGCGTAAGCTTAACACCACAACATCTGCATCCACAGCATACATTCACCAAGAGGATTTTGCTTGTCTCCCTTTGCATTATGGCACGCTATCTCATCTCTCAGTTTAATGCTGCTGCTTCTGGTGCTGCCTATCTCAGCTAGACAGTCAGCTCCTTGAATCACAAGCTTTTATGTATAAGCTATCTAAATAGCACACATACACTCAAGGTGTCTCTTCCTTCAAACATAACCACGTATATTATTCTCACAGTCAAAACAGGTGCTTTCCAGAGAGGGGAGACAGGACTAAATAGAAGCATACGGTCATTTCCCCACCATATCATTACTTCTAAGTGCTCACAGTCATACCTCTGAAGTCTGGTTTGTAACCAGAGGCTGGGTACTTACAAACATGCACCTGCATTTGTCTGAACATACACACACAGAGCTGTGAGTGACCATTGCCAGGGTCCTGAGGACACCCCTGGTAGTCCCTGTTTGGACCCCCGAGGTTCCCCTCACCTCGTCCAGGTCCCAGTACTCCGTTTCAGCCCCCCAGGGCCATCAGCCTGTACCCCAGTGGGGCTGTAGCAGGGTTGGTCTCCAGCTCCCCATAGCTCTGCTCTGCCTAAACATGGGACCCCTGAGCCTGCAGGCCTACACCTCAGCCTGGCTTTGACCCTTCTCTATGGCCCTGTGCGGCCACCCTGGGGCTCTGTCTGAGCCCAAATCCTGACCCCCATCCACAGGCTCACATCCTGGCCCAGCTTCAACCTCTCCCCAGGGAGATGCATGGTGGCAAGGGCTGGGTTTCCCCAATGTGCCCGCCTGCCCTGCTCTCAGCTGGGGTGGTGGGATGTGCTCTGATTTTCCCAAGGACAGCCCCCAGCCCCCATTGGACCCTGATAGTTGTACCTCAGGGTCCAGCATTTTCTGCAAGATTTCACAGAGAAAATATTGGGAATGGTTATATCTCTTCTGCAAGTGTTGCATCTGGGTCATCTCCATGCCTGCGCCCACACTGGAATTACCAGAATTTGTTGGTTTTCATATAATATACAAACTGTTGGTACTTATGTTTGTGGAGGGCTTTTTGTAGTGGACTGGTGCAAAAAACCCTACCCACACTACCTCTTTTGTCATCTCATATTTGCCGTATCGTCAGGCTTACCATACTGCCTCCAGGTCAAGGCTGCACCAGCCTGGTGCTCCTGAAATGTCAGATTCTCCCCTCCTCACACCAATATCACAGAATGCCTCCCATGTTCAGTTAGATGCTGAATGCTGACTTCCTTGGCTGTAAATAATTATCCCAGTGGAATCACTTGCTAAGCAATGTGTTGTGAAACTGCTACTGTATTTAAAACCTCTGTTCCCACAGTTGTCAGCAAAAGAGTTTTCTGTCATTTTTTACAGGGGTCACCTATAACAAAGCACCTTCAGGTCTACAGGCAGAATTTGAAGTGTGCCCCATGGACCAGCGGCAGCAAAAAGATTTTCTCTGCAAAAAACCTGTCAACTGTGCTACTAGTATAGAATTTCTGGGAGAGACACAAGCCTAATTTTTCACCCTACTAAAGGAACAAGGTTTTTGTTCTCCTTCTCTCAGCTGGGTGTAACGAGCTCTCATCTAACTGCTGGCAGCTACCTGAGCACATCAGATCCTCAGGGCTCTGGAGCTGAGCATCAACCCACCCCTTCTGCATACCAGTGGCATTGCTTCATCTTCTCTGCTCACAGGACCTGCTTGTGGTGGACTTCAGTCTCAGCCCACACTAGAGTGGTTGACATGTAGAGGAAGGCCCATGCCATCACTTGTGTGAGCTGGATGCTGTCGTAGACCCTCCATAAAGATGCACCTTTAGACTCTGCTGTAAGGTCCAGCACTGGAAATGAATGGTGGAGGTCACAGATCCCCTAAGAACAGTCTTAGCTCCTGCCTCCAGCACAATGACCTGAACTAGCTCAGCATCTCCCGAGCAAAAAGATGACATTTGTTAAAACCATATCATCCCATAGGACACCCCAGAACAACCTCAGTGCCTTGAATGCACTCGAAAGAGCTGGGACCATCAGTGTACTGCTATGGTATCTGCTGGCTGCTTTCACTGAGTATGAGGGCAGTTGTGGGCACAGCTGGCTGTGAAATTAGCTGGGATGGAGAAGTTAGAGAGAGTCATTAAAAAGGCAAAATGAAAAAGACTACAGAATTTACAACAAATATTTCTGCATGGGTTTGTATGCTTGTATCCTGTCCCAGTCTCCTCTTACTTACTAGTAATAACTCCTTAGTAACAACTCTTGACTTTAGGAATAGGTAGTTGTCTGATTATGTGCATGTAAAATGTCTGGCACCCTGTATGTGCCCAATAAATAATTCATAATATTCCTAATGACGTGTCAATATCATTCACAATTTTCACAATTGTCATTTTCATCCTAGCCAAATAGAGAGATAGAAGCGTCATCCTTGTTAAACGAAAAACACCATAAAATAGAAAACTATAAACAGAAAGCAAAAGAAGCAAAAGTATCCTTCTTTCTAACATATCTGAATCTCTGACCCATGAGCTGAAAGCACTTCTCTTTCAGGCTCAGATTTAGAGTGTGAAATGAGTGGGATGAAAACTCAGCCTAAACGTGGAGAGTTCAGGTGTCCCCAAAAGTTACCTGTTCAGTTTCCAGGGCAGAAGTAGTGCACCAGCCGAGGTGAAACCACTAGTTCAGTGGTATTTATACTGTCAGCTTAGACCATCTTCCAGATGAGGTATGGATAATAGCAGTAACAAAGATTATTACTGGAGGTTAATTGCATAACTACAAGTGTATACAGTTGTTTAAATAACACTGCTGTGAACACAGATTTGCTTGCCCACTGTCACTATATTTTAATATGCTTTCTTGCAACATGAATTATGATTAATGAATTTCAAGGTGAATGGATTACAATATTGTGATTAAATGTAATACATTAAAATGTATCTGCTGGCTTCTCTATATTATAACGGAATTAGTGTGATTCTTTAGACTTTGTTGGTGTGAATGTTTCTAAAACATATTTTAGCCACTGCATGAGAAAGTTTTTGAAAATTGGAAGGAGTTTCTTCCAAATAAAATTTATAATTAAAGCATGTAAATGATTAATAGGGAAGAAAGTATACCATCCTTTTAGAGCAGGGACTTTTGGCATAGGTACATTCGATCTGTGGAGATTTAATACAAATTTCTTTCATTTGCCTGCTTTTAAATCATACCTTGGTGTTATAAAACAAACCCACGTTATAATACCAGTTCAATGAACTGCTTGAGTACTGTGTATCTCCACTACTGTCATACATGTAAAGTTTTGTATAGGCTTATTTTTCTCATGAAAGCAGGGAGTTTATGATGATTCATAGCACACTGAGAAAATACCTCGTGTTAAGAGGCTCATCATCAAGTCTGGTAACAAATCTAACTTAACTCAGTCACAATTAAAAATGGAACTATTTACTATAAATAATATATAAAGAATTCAATTTTTTTAAATACTTAATATTTTTACAAAGAAAATAATTTTTTATGAAGCCTTGAAGTTTTCTTTGCAAGACTGTTTTAATGAAAAGATTATCGTTCACCCTATTTTCTGACTGGAAGTATGTAAAAGAAACATACACATTCTGATTTTTAAATGTTTTTTCTTTCTGTCTGATTGTAAGAACATGAATGGCATTTTCCCTTTGGCTTTTTGTTTTCTTTGTGTTTTACTTTGGTACACACAAGCTACAGAAAAACAGATAAATATTCCAGCCCAAGGATACAGACTGAAGACTAACAAAGAAATTATTCTGTTTTCAAAAGATTCATATTTCAAAGGATGATGTGCTATGTTCCATGTACAGCTGATGGAGTACATTCTTAAATATTGCATTCTAGTCTTAAAAGTCAAAAAGTTGCAACCTCTCTGCAAGATATTGATGAAAAACTCCACTAAATTGTTTGTGCTACCTTCAATTCCCTGAACAGTGGCCCTTAAGTATTTTTTTCTAATAGGAATCATAGATCCAGGCTGCAGCATACTAATGAGACTAAGCCTACCAATTACATTTTGCTCTCCATTTCAGATCAAATGACTGTCTGTCTACATACTCATGCAACCCACCCCCTCCTCGCACCACGCTGTCCTGGTTTTCAAAAATAGAAATAATAACAATAATAATGTACTGTATCTTTCCAGTTAGCTACAACTCTATATGCTTTGTTAGGCTAATGATAAAGAAAATGCTTGAATCTCAATTTTATGGTAGCTGCTTCATGAGGATAATCAACTTGCCATGCGTCCCTGATGCTTTGCATAGCAGAACAGAGAGATAGGCTTTAAGGAGCCAGAAACAGCAAAGTGCATATAGAAAAGAAAAATAACCCACAGATGAAAAAGCAGAAGAAAGCTGATGGGTGAAAACAGTAGAACTGCTTGGAATTTTCCATTTCACTCTTTCCTCTGGAAAGGACTTTTTTCCATGAAGTGCCCTTTCTATTATTTTTCTTTTGAAGATGGTCCCTTCCAGCTTTCTGGCATCCCTTTTCTCCACAGCCCTGGTGTAGAAGATAACTAGGGTAGCTGCTGTCTGTACTCCATTCACCCAACCTGCCAGAAGAGCAATGGTTTGGGGTGCTCAGCTTCCAGCAACACATGGGAAGGTTTTTCTCAGTCTCACCACTTGCCTGCCAGATTCAGGTGGACAATCTACCATGCAAAACCATCACACCTCCTTTGAGCTCACACCCTGTACATCTGCAAAAGCAAGGAGATTAAACCAGACCCATTCCTCTCATGATCTGCCCTCCACTTCTGTATGTCTGGCCACCATCTTGCACATCAACGCTGTACTTGGTGTTTTATTAGTTGTGCCAAAATCATAACCACACCAGCCTGGGACTTCTGAAATGGTAACACAGGCTTTGCTGTCAATAAAAAAATGCCCCCTAGCCCAAGTCTTAGCCTCTTGGGTTTCACAACAGGTGGGGAATTAAGAGAGGGAGAATGAGGATACAAATATAGGCTACTTTTGTGGGAGCCAGAGGTTGGGTTTCTGTAGAGTAGCTGTAGGAAATATTTGACAGAGACTTGTAGGAGATTCAAGAACCTGAAATCCACATGCACCCAGGAGTACCATGAGCAGAGTTCGGGCAGGACTGCAAATAGACAGGTTGCATAAAATGAGAGTTAAGCTACAGTCCTTCAGCATGCTTGTCTTCACACACACCACTGGCTTCACAGACATTCGGTCTCTGATCTGCCAGAAATGGAAAGTGTGCTTCCAAGGGATATTTCTCACAGCTCTTGCCCATAGGTAGTAGCTTAGTTCATTCCCTCCATACTGGGAGGATGTTTTGTCCCAGGGGGAGAGTATTTTAGTCCTGTGGACCTGTAGCAACTTGCCCGGCTCTGGAATTTTAGAGGATGCAGAGCAGTGTGGGGGGCTTTGGTGCACCCATCTTTATAAAGGAGAGGTTCACCATTGCCCTCTGGAACCTCCCAACACTCACCTTACCTGTGGTAGCAGGAAACTAGTTTTAGGTTGATGGCTCCACCGTTGGCCTGTGGGTAGCTGAGATTTGCATTGTTATTTTACTGATGGACAACCTGTGCAGCTGGGAACTGGGGGAACACACTGAGCAAAGAAATATCCCCATTGCTTGATGAGACCCCTATCTACTGCTGTACACAGCAGAAGAACAATGCTCGGGCCATTCTGGAAACTCCTCCTTGCCTCTAAGTGCCATGGCCTTGCATTGCCCTTGTTGCAGCTGCAAACCCCTGTTCATTGTTATTTAATTAATTTCTCCTGAGCATAACACGCATTTCCCTTCCTTCCTTTTTCCTCTCTCCACAGTTTGAGTTTTGCCCTGTGCCAAGCTCTTTTGCTCTGCTTTTAAAGCAAGAAGAAAACCACCTCTCTCCAGCCTGATAGCTCATGCATGAAGAGAGGAAAATGGGATACTGACAACAGGTTGGCATGATGCCTGAAGAGTGGATGCAGCAGCCCTCAAATTGGCTGAAATTAATGAAGGAGGATGTCTGACCTATACTGTAGAGGCATTCTTGGATTGCTTAATGATGATGATGAAAGGTAATAAACTTGCTGCCTAGACCATGTGTATCTCACCTTGTCCTGAGCCTCTGAAACATTGAAAGACTTTATGGGAAGGATGATTCTGTTTCCCAGCTCCCTTCCAAGGCTGATAATATGTTCCCAACCTCCTTGCTGTCTGTTGTACAAATGTGCTGGCTGGCTAGAAAGGCCCAGGTACCCAATTTCATCCTCATCTAATTCTCATATGGCCATTCCATTTAGAGGATTCTTGGGCCATCTTCTAGTATAGATTTGAGTGATGACTCTGATTACCTTCTCTGTACAGACTCCGGAATGGGAGCAGAATGCACCCAATAGACACACAGGAGGGTGCATGATTACCCTACTGAAATTAGTGACAAAACTCCACATGTGGGAGCCATAGGTAAATTTTAGAGAACTCACTGTTAGGTTACAAGTCACTAAATGGGTCCCACTGGTTTTGAATCAAGCACATGCACTGTAAGAGAACTGAGTTAACCTACGCTAGGGCTGTTAATTTTGCCTGGTAGGCACAACTGAAAAAAAATCCCTACCACAAAACATAAAAGTTACAGGTATTCTGTCTCTCCCTTTGGAGTTCAACTACATAAACTGCTGAACTGGTACAGCTACAGGAGGGAGCAGAAAGAACTCAAAAAGGAGGGAAAGGGATGGAGAATTGGTGGTTTGCATTGGGAGTTTTCTAGGGCAGATCAGCAGTTGCTGAAGGAAACCTCTGTTCCACCAGAGAAGACCACTTTTGACAGTTCTCTATCCATCCTGTTCATCCTCCCCTCCCTCTAGGGTGCCAAATGACAAATCAGACATTTTGGCACCTATGGAGAGGCAGGATCAGGAGATCTTCAAAAGAATGAGCTAAAGAAGAAGGGATTATTGTTTATGAAGGTGACCATTGGCAGTCAGGTGTCCACCTAACAGCCCTAATTTGGACTTGATCGAACAACCTTGTTGAACAAAAAAAGAGTCAACAGGGGCAGCTCTGCTTTGATTACAAGTGTGAAGAGACATCATGACCAGTTGCAGTTTGCTTTTAACTTCAGTGAGATTAGGATTTCACCCAGTGAGTCTGTTTAATTGATGTTTACCATATTCAGTAACTTTTTACATTTCTTTCCCTTCAAATATACTACTGTCAGCTTCCAGTCAGGAATCAAACACCGGCTGCAGCCTTCAACATGGTTAACTCTACTGCAGAAACAATTTTACTGTCAGGTAAAATCTTACTCAACTATATCAGTAACTTATCTGAAGAAGAGTCATTTGCCAAGAAAGGTTAATTGACAATTAGAGGGCCTAACTCATGGAAAGGTGAGAAACCTAAATGTGACCAGGTTGGCCCAGTACCAAATATGACTGTGAGGATATATTGAACCATCCAGAGATACCTGAGCACTAAGGACAGAAAGGAGTTGATCAAAGTGATATCACAGGTAAAAGCAGGAGCAGTAGTAGGATAATCTTTTCAGAAATGTTACATTCACAGCTAAATATAAATCCAAGCTTTGATAATGAAACTTCCTATATAGAACAGTTTTTCACAGTATGCATTAAGCCCTGTTTTCTGAGACCTTAAACTAGACTCAGAAAGTATCTTATAAGGCATAGACAAAGCTGCCACAGACTCCACTATGGAAAAGATGACCTGATATATCTCTTTCTTCCATAATTTCTATAATTCTATGAGCTTTCATATTTTGAAAGTAAAATTCATTTCTGTTCATCAAATGGTGCCACTGCCTGTTGCCTTGTGAAAGTAGAAACCTCTTCCCAAAAAGTTTCAGCTGCCCTTTATTGCAGTCTTTCGTCATTGTCACATCATCATCTTCAGGCTATCTGCACTAGCAAAAAATGTTTAGGAACTAAGATTAATAACGGGTTTATTGGAAGGAGTGAAAATGCAATAGGATGCATGATTTGTAGCCTCTAGCTGTTAATGCAGCATCTTACATGTGTTGGCACTCTTTGCCTATTGAAAACAGGAATGCTGTTTCTGCTGATACTGGAAACATGGCACATTCACAACACTCTGCTCTAAGAAGACAGGTAATCGTTGACCAGTTGCTATTAATAAACAAAGAAACCTTGACTCAGACTATAGAGTGCTTTCTGAGAAGGACATTTTTTCCAGTTTACCTAACCCTATTTTTTTAGCAGTCTTGAAATGTAGTGTGTCATTTCAAAAATGAATTCAGGTTGAAACAGTGTAGAACAATAAAAGAAACAGTGGGAATGGAAATGAATTCTTGATTAAAACAGGAATGACTAAAGCTAGTTATACTAAAAAAGCTTGCTGTGGAAGAAAACTGCTCTGTCTATAGCAAGTGACTTACTTTCCCTTAGCACTCACTATGAACTACATTCTCAGAGAGAAATCAGAATTTCAACAGGACCCAGTAGGTCCAGAAAGGTGACACAAAGGAGAGCTGGACAAACAACTGTGAATAAATTCCCTGAATATTTTCTCCTGTCCTCTCTTCCCCCTCGGGTGACAACAAATCTTCATCCTACCCATTTACTCATTCTTGTGTATTGCATGCTAAGTAGTTAGTCCAAATTTCACGGAGTGAAATTTGTTCCATTGGGAAATAATTGCTCAGTTGGGGGTGAGGAAGGAGAATGTTTTATTACACATCATGGAAAAGGAGATGCGTTCGGATCATTAAGCCATTCTTTTCTCTCTGGGTAAAATCAGATCAGAGGGCACTGGAAACATGACAGCAACAGGAGCAAAGATAAATGGACATATACACAGATAAGATGGATAGACAGATATGACAGATGCTGATAACAGGGTTTTAATAAATGGGGTGGAAGAGATTACAAAAACTACAGTCTTCCTCTGGCCAGATGTGGAAACTGTTTTCTGGAATGTTACATTTGCTGTTAAGAATTCTGTAAAAGCATTAAAGTGATCTGATGTATATGATTTATAATAACTATAAAGAAGCTACCAGCCTGTAAATGGAAAAGTGGAAAGGCTCTGAGGAGCAGAAAATCACGGGACAACAGAAATAATTTGAAAAATAGTATCCTCAAGTAATATAGGCACTTTCTCACAGGCATCTCCAGAGAAGAAACTTCTTACTGAAATACACAGCAATCTTGTATCTAGTCCCTGTAACTGATTACATCATCTGCTATATTTAGAATACCTCCAGTGTAACCATGGAAACTGCTTTTGCTTAAACTCACATTATTCCATTCAACATTGGTTGACACTATAGAAATACTTTTGGAAGCTCACAAAACAATTAATGCATCACTGTTGTTATATGCCTGTGTATATAGCGATGTGGTTTTTGTCTTTTCTTGAAGTATGCATTATGCATTCCCAGAGATGTCAGATTTCTGACAAAGACTACAAAGAGCCAGATGCATGGCAATGGAGTGAGCGTACAAGACTACAGGAGAATTCAGAGTACATCCTCTGTACTTTGCTTTCAGTCCAGCTGCCTAAGGAAAGGGCTCATGCTGTCATACTGCATGCACGTGTCTGTGTGTCTGTCTTTCCCACACAACTTTTGAATCCGGTTTCAACCAAATTTGACAAAGACAGGAAGAGGAGTTTTTAAATCTCCCACAAAGTTTACAAAGATAAACACTTACGCAGAAGGAAAACTTACCAGTGATCGCACTGAAAGAATAATAAGGGCAATCCTTATTAGACCTAGGAGAATCTACAAAATGTGTGATTTGCGCAAGTCATGGAACTATTTATAATAATTATAATAATATTAGAAACCAAATAAAAGCTATACCTATGCATAGCATCACAAAAGTGCAAAAATACATTCTGTATAAAAATACAGCTTTGTAGAAGTCATTAAGAAATTGTAAACAAGTATCAGACCTTCAAGCAAATACCAGAAAAACTAGAGAGGAATTTAGAAAAACACTTGCAAGCAGAAGTCCCAGAACCAGCCTTCCAAACTGGAGGCAAATTGGAGGCAAGGAGCTACAATCTTTTCAGTAGGAAATGGTTTTAAATTTCTGCAAGTGATTATCTGAGATTAAAAGGTAAAGTTAGTACCAGGAAACAAAGTACTATAAGGTAAGTACAGATGCCCAGTTTTCACCGTGCAGGAATGTTACCATGAGGTCCCCGATTCATCTGTGCTTTTCAGCATATTTATAACTGAGCTATAAATGGGAACAAGGTGGTCACATCTGCAGACTACAGTTAATTTTGAATAATTGCAGAAGGATCTACTGCTATTATGTGGCTGAGTGATAAAAAGGCAAATGATATTCCATGGTAATAAATATGAAGCAGAGTACGTGTGTCGAAAATAGCCCAAACTATACATGTACAGGCATGAGCTCTTACCTAGCAATTATTACTCAGAAAGAGATACCGGGTTTGTGGACATGTCAGCACAAGGATGGGTTAAAAAGGCAAATAAGATATTCAGAGTTATTGGAAAATTTATCAGAGCAAACCAGAAAAAGACCTTATGTTACTTAGAAGTTCAGGGCACACACACATTTTTATGACTGTGCAGTTTTAGTCACCTCGGAAGGAATGTGAGAGAACTGGCTAACATGAGGAGGAAGAAGCAAACAGAGAGCCAAATTACAGCATCTTTTCAAGAAGAGTAGATGAGAATTCTTCAGCCCGGAAGAGAGTCAGCTGGGAGGTGGGGGGTAAGATTAAAGCCTACAGAGACGTGAATTGCATAGAGAAGATGAAGGAGGAGTAACATCCTTCACGCTGGGGAAAGGATGAAACAGGAAGAAGGGAAATGGCCTTGACCCAACTTCCACTTCGTGTGAGTGTTCTGCCATTGGCGTGTCTCTTACATGTGTCTCAGGTCCTGTATCCTGCCTCTGAGTGGTGCTAGCCAGGAATGCACCACCACATAAAAGAGACTGCAGGAAAGCAGAGGAGTCATCACAGAAGCAGGGAAGAGAGGTTTTTAGTAACTACATATCCAAATGAGCAAAACACTCCAAGACATTGCTTTTAATCCTTCATGAGCTTCATGGGTAGCGTGCTGTCACTAGCCATATCCCAGTTCTGCAGTGGCATCATGACAAGACCGACCAGATACTTCAACTGAGTGGCACAGCGCTTGCTTTGAAGACACTACAATTTTTCAGCATTTGCATCCCTTTTCTCAATAACAGCAGCCAAAACTTGCTGTTGCCTATACCTACAATTACCAAGTTGTAGCATGGGACCAGGCCTTTAGAACAAAATGGATGGTGCTGAACACCCGACATTTTCAGTAAATGGTTTGGGGAAGTGAAGGTGCTTCAGCTTAGCTCTTGTCAAGTGCCATGGTCTGAAGGCAGTAGACATCCTGCTGCCCTCCTTCTGTTCCCAGGAGGGCAACCTGCCTTCCCAGCCCTGCTCCAGGGCTAGCCTGGCACCTCTCCTTGTGCAGCCACGTTGTAGAAGAGGTTGCTGAAATGACCTAAATGAAAAATAACCAAGCAGAAAAATCTACACAAAATATTACTTTGCTGCAAATGATGGCCAACAGCTTGCCAGCTGCTGGGTGGGTTTTGTCCACATTACTTCTGTGGGAAAGCAGCCAAATAGATTTTCAGTGCAGTGGCTGAGCAAAGGAGGACAAAACGAATTGATAGTGATGGTTAGTTGCTCCAGCAGCAGGATGTCCCAAAAGTGACCAGAAAGAGACACCTAAAAGTCAGTCCTGCAGTGACGAGTGTTGAGGTCCCTTACATAGCAAGGATCAGGGAATGAGTCCTTTCTGCAGAGGGGAACTCTCCAGTCCCTTAATGGTGGCAGATCAATCACCAGTTACATTCTGCAAAAGCTTCAATATTGAACATATGAAATCCATTTTAATGTTGGCAGAAAATTATCACTCACATGTAATACACTGATTTTCAAACAAAATGCGTCTGCGTTTTTAGCAAACTCTTCCCAAGGTATGAATGCCTATTCAGTCTTAGGAGTCTCAAAGATGCTGATTTGGAAAGTATAACCTTCCAAAATATTTAGCAAACATTTCATGGTATGTCCACTTGCACCAGTGGAATTCTTTAACAGAAAAATCAGATTGTTACCAACATCCAGAAACTAATTAGGAGAGAAAAGTACATTTCAAACTGCAGATATTATTTTCTATACTCCCAGAGCATTACAAATTGAATGACAACTTGATTTTCAACCCCCACCCCTTCTGCAATGTTAAAAATGTGACTGGAAAATAATATATCACCAACCTGAAACCTTATTTTACAAATACAAGTTTTAGCCTAAGGCAATAGTTTCAAACAATCGAGCGGGAAATCCTGAAAATAGGGGCTGGAGTGTCCTCTTGGAATGGAAAGTCATGCTGAACTAGTGCTTGTCTGCATGTTGATGTTTTGTAGCATCCTTCTAATGGGGCAGAAATGATTTCAGATCTACATTAATTTGCTAAGCAAAGTCATTAGACACCTCCAACCCATTTGCATCTCACTGTAATCCTTCAGTCTAACATAGACAGTTCCATAGTCCCATATAATATGAACCAGCTGAATGGATTCCAATTTATCAAGAAACTATAAAATGCAATATATCAAGCTGAAATGGCAGTAACAAACCCAGTGATCACTGTCCCATACATTTTAGATTGTTATTTAAGGCCTCCTGGGAGATCAGTGCTGTATAACCTATTTCTCAGGATTCCTGTCAGCTATATGAACTCTTTGCAACTGCTTTCACTAATATATTATGACTTGTTTATGATACTGAAGAATAAGTGATGGGATTGGCATGGTCACGGTAGAATGGGAAATGATGTGGAAATTGTCTGGAAAGAATATTTTTTTTTCCTGTCTCAATATGTACCTACTGAAGGACAATACTGTTACTAGCCTACCCACAGGCATCCCATTGAGGTCCCTGAGACATCGTGTTTGAACCTAGATGTTCCCTGTTTGTAAAAAACATAGTGTCTGGGATACTGATCAACTGCTAAAAAATAATCACAGAATTCAGGCTCAAGATTTAACTTTAAAAGTAAATGTAGAAGTTACAAAGAAGATCTGTAGGCAAAACTTTAAATTTGTAGATTTCTTCACAGATTACCTGGCTGCCAATCAAGCAACCCCCCATTTGACAGCAGTTGATATAACAGCTCATTTTGACCTCCACTGTGTCCCTGCCTTCTCCCGCTGGAGCATAAGGCTTCCAGGAACCAGGAGACTGAATCTCTCCAGCAGAGAATTCCTTCTCCAGCTGCTGCAGATGAGATGGATCCAAAAGGTTCTTTTGGGGAAGTAACACAGCAAGTCCTTTTGGAGTGGGAAATTTCTAGTGACACCTCTCTTACTTCTCCACTTCCTCAACCAGAACTTCTCAGTGAAGAAGACTAGCCTCATCGGCAAGGCGCTGGGAAGAGCAAGCAAAAGGCAAAGCTGATCATCCTCCCTATCTTAAGTGGAAACAGCTTCTGATAAAGGAGTCTCGGAAAGCAGTTGTGGTTAAAAAGGTCAGAGAGGGCAGCTCTGGCACCATCACTGGCAAAATTTCATACCCCTTGCTTCTGATCCTTCTGGAAGCTAAGCTCCCTTGCTCTGTTTCTCAGTCCTACATCGTATGTGTTCATACCTTCATGTGCAACCCACAATGTTGTCAGCACCTTGGGAACATGTTTTTCACTCTGAGAGCAAAGGGAATCATGTCCCTCGGGTGGCTGTTGTATCCAAGCTGTTTTCAACATTTTATCATGGATTTCCCAAAAGGCTCATGCTATCAACACAATTACTCTCATTTTACAGAGGACATAACTGCAACTGAGAGCTTACCAATTTTCTGAAAGATTTCTCATGTGAATTATAGATTTAGCTCAGGAGTACATTTAAGTATATACTCAAAACCATTTACATTGCTCTCTAGGACTACACTATTAAAGACTTATTTTAAAGCCCACTTTAAATCCTGTTGATTAAAGTCCATGTCTATATGGCTTTCTGACTAAGAAAACTTCACCAAATTGAAGTCTCAGGTATAACATGGAGAACTGTAAAAAATAAAATCCTGCTCACTACAGACATCCAACAGAGCAAAGAAATATATCAAGGGCTTTCATACTTGGTGTCAGGCATGATCAGATTAGTTTTGGGTTTGCCCCAAAGAGAAAATACCAGCAGACTGAAACTGTTACACATAAAATAAGAGAAATAAACACAACAATTTCATTTGATAATGAGAATGTAATGTGTTTTCTGTCACCTTCCTTTTCCACCTGGACAAAAAAGTCTATTTGTTTTCCACAAAGCATTGAAGAATAATAAAACCATTAGTCTAATAATAGAAAGTTTCATTTCCCGCTGCTTGCAATTCTTCAGTATATCCTGCATCATTCCTACAAGGTAGTGCGTTTTGCAATCAATATGGTCCTAACTGTGCTTCTGTGACAACGTGCTTTAAAAGATTATGCTCTACTGTCATTTGCCATGCAACTCGTCTGCTCCCTCTTTCTTCCCTCGCTGCACAATGATTTGCAGGACACAGACAGAATAAGAAATTTGTAAAGCCATCACCTTATTTCATACACACAGGTACACACATCTCCCACAGCGAAGTGTTGTACACTGCATTGAAATAAAAGCCATAATGAGTAGAAGTTAAATTGTAGGATGTGTTGCAGTTGTTAAATAGAATCTATTGAAGCCTCTCTCTTTTCTGTCATAAGACATGGTATGTATCTTCACAGTATTACAATTCAAATAAATACTGAATTATAGTAGTTAGCTTCAAGTTCCAATTCTTAATCTAGTTATCTGTGTCGTACTTTTATAATTCTACATTAGAGGATAGTGTTGCTTTGACCTAATGGGAAGAGACTAGTTTTTTTGAACCTCTGCCCAACATCACGATTATATCTTGCTCACAGCACTTCATCATAGACATATGCATGCCCAGATGTGCATACACACATTGCCTAACTCAAGCTGTCAACAGAAGTGCCTGGTCTACAGATAAAATATGACCTTTTGAGGGTGAAATCTTGCCACTATTTAATGGCATGCAGTCATGCACATTAATTTTGAGAAGTTGGTGCCTTGACCACAGAGGGAGCTGCAGGTAGCAAACTGATCACAAACTGAGATTTGTCAAAGCCATCAGGAATAATAATGAGAGGCTTAAATCAAAGCTGTCTGCAGTGCACAAAGGTGTGAGGACCCTCCACTTCATGGCTCAGTTAAACCAGGACATTTCCAGCAGCAATTTGGACTTGCTACTGGCTTAGCCTGGACCTACCAAATACTTATCACTGTTTCCTGCAGTGATACTTTTCTATACACCTATGCAGCACAGGCCGACAGTGCGCAGTGTACCTGAGCCAGCTCTGGCTGCGCTGGCTTGAGCACAAGAAACAACCTCGATGAACTATGCCTTGTTCCTCTTCTGCCTTGGTAAGAAGCATGTGGTATTGATATAGGCTTCTCACCTAAGAAATGATTTACTTCCTCCTTGCTTAGCATATCAATTCAGACAACATCAAAGTTCTAGCTGACATGGTTGAAAACTAATCAGCTTATAA
The DNA here is from genome assembly GCF_036013445.1 of Caloenas nicobarica. Classification (NCBI taxonomy): domain Eukaryota; kingdom Metazoa; phylum Chordata; class Aves; order Columbiformes; family Columbidae; genus Caloenas; species Caloenas nicobarica. The sequence goes on from NC_088245.1 coordinate 45,301,564, forward strand.
TTTGCACAGGGTACCATGCTAGTATTGTACATCATTAATAAATATGACAAAAATCAGACAACTCTGCTTGCTGATCATTCATATTACATAGGAAATTGACTGAGAATGTAATTTAAAAAAATCTGTATTCACTCAGAATCAGGAGCACTTTTTCCCATTTTTCTTTTCAGGAGCTGTCCAAATCTTTAAAAATATAGCAGAACAGTTGATTTGATTTTCTAAAATGTCAGCTATCCCTAAGTGGCTTTTTTTCTAGATTATGAAAAGTATTGACAGGCTTTCTCATTTACAACTCTAGGAAAGTTCCGCAAATCATTTTTTTTTGTATGATTTTAAGTCAATATGTATCAGCCTATATGCAGAGGAAATGGGAGGAAAAGTGAAGCAGCTGAAGAGTCATCAAGTGAATTGCTTCTTTTCAAAGATCTACTAATTTAAAACAAGATTTTTTAGACACTGGAAATCACTCAAAGTCTTTGAAACAGCTCCACACTCCTTTAACAATAAAAATATTTTGCAGAAGACAATCTGAAGAGTTCATCTTTCTCCTCTGACTGTAGGTACAAGTGGCTTTGAAATACTCTAGCAGGAGGCAAAAGGTCCTCCTAGCAGTCCTGTGAGTTTTCTGGTGAAAATAGTCAGTAAACAAAAACCAACAGAAAATTTAGGATGTTGTCAAAGTGCAACCCAAGGGGGTAACCAGGACGCTGGGTTTCTACGACCTCTGTGTGATGCAACCCGCCTTCTACGTTTGTGCTGCCATTGCACTGCAGTGGTTGCCCATGGGCTGGTCTCAGGGGGAATCTCTCCTGCATTTCATTAAGCCTTTTACCCCCTGATGCCAGCTGTGCTGCCAAGTCCTGTGCCAGACTATTCGCTTCTTCTGCACAATCATTTTCGCTTCGGCTGCCGGCCAGGCCTGCATTGCTTTCGGTGGTACCTGGAGCTTTGTAGTGCATCTTTGCTGGCTGACCTGATGTGATCAAAGGCAACCACCACCTGACATGATCAGTGGCTTCACTGTAGATGCAGGGATGCATTTCATAGTCAAAGTGGAATTTAGGGCTTTTGATGACCATGTCTGGCTAGTCTTTCTCATTAAATTAGAAAATATTAGCAAATATCAGCAAGGGGAAAATAACTCAGAGAAATTATAGGGTCTTTAAAGACTAATATCACACATAACACATTTTTAAAAAATGTTTTGGCTTAGAAAGATCAATTAACAAAAAGAATAGACTAAACTAATCTCTAAGTGCAAGCATCATGGAAAGGACTGAATGCTTAATAATTTCAGACCATGACAAATAATAACTGAGAATAATGCTTCTCTCAAGTATAATAATACTAAGGATAGTGATGCCATTTTAGCTGGAAAAAGTGGAAGAAATAAAAGTGTTTGCTCTGCTTTGATATTTAGGATGCAGTCTTTGACTTTCTTAAGATAAAGTTGAAGAAGGAATGAATTATTCATATAAATGTTGCCGTAGTAACACGGCAGCAAATAAAATAATGAAAGCAGCTCCTTGTTTTTAAGGGGGAAACTACAAATTTCAGCCTGTTGGCTCTGCAAGTTCAACACTTTGTACACTCTGAGGCAACCATAACTCATGCCTACAATGCAACATATCAGATCTACATGATCCTGATTCCCCCCGCATGATCATTTTTTGCATTCAGAATATTTGAGCATCACCCAAAACCTAGTCCTGCAATGACTGGAGATGAGTTTTTTCTCTTTCTAAAAACCTAGGTATCTCCATTCAAAATGCTCTATTAAAAGAAAACTAAGGCCAAAAGGCAAAGCACACCAAATCAGGAAATTTCAGTGCAAAAATGATAATGGGAAGATTTTCAAACAACACATCCTTGTGGAAATAGACATGGCTACATAGCTTGGCATTTCCAAGGCAATTAAATCAATTAGGATGAAACCAAAAAAAAGAACAGAGTTTTTGTACTGCCTACTGAAAATGAGAACCCTGTGCTTGCAACATGAAATCCCATTTGGTGCCCGAGGAAAATTCAACACCTAAAACTGTCACAGCTGGCATGGTGAAACTGGGTTGCCTGAAAAAAGGCAGTGGACAAGAAGTGAGCATCCCAAGCCTACTGGCATAGGGGACAGCGAGATGCCAAAAGGATGGTTCCTGGGACAAGGGTCTCTGCCCCACATGCTCAGCTGAGGAGCACTGGGGGGTGAGGCTCACTGTGGGTGAGCACTACGGGATGCTCACTCAGACCAGGGGAAAAGCATCACAGGGAGCTGAGTTGTTAACCTCCCAGAGCAATTCTAGTGCTCAGGACACTCACCTGGGAATGATGACCCCAATACGTCAGACAGGGCAGGCCTACATCAGAGCATTAGGAGGATGCCTGGTGGTCTCAGATGCTCCTGCTGGCTTTCAGAGCCCTTCCTGACCTTGTTTGCTAAGGCATGAACATGCACACAACTGCTCCTCACAGCTGCAGGTGCCCACACTCATACAAAAACATTTGCTACTCTGTGTTTAGTGTTTAAAATGAGGTTATTTTTCAGTGGGGTAACAGCAACACAGCTGGTGACCAGGGCACCACAGGGAACGCTCACCAGTCAGTGTGGACAGCCCATGGTGTGAGACTTGTTTTCCTGAAAGTTGTTGTAGTTTTAATTGTATGTGCTTCGGTTTATTTTGCAAGTCTTTTTCTATTCAGCTTTTTCTCATGTCATTAAAAATCAGCTCAGCAACAGTATTTGGCTCTGTAAATAAACCTGAGGCTAGGCTAGGAGCAATACCAGTCTGTACCGTCAGACAACCTGGCATGTATTCTTTCATATTCTCTCTTTTTTTTTTTTTCTCTCTCCTGCCTTTTTTTTTTTTTTCTGGAAATATTTCTTTATTTTAAGCAACTGTAGAAAATATCAGAGAACACAGAGCAATGTGGTATCTTACTTAATGTCCCAGGTGTAATCAGCTGAGACAATCTCTAGCAGTTGAAAGTTTAAATAAGGGTCAGACTGATGTCAGCAAAAAAACTTAGAGTTCTTCTGCTTTCTAAAAAGTTGTTTTTTTTTTTTTAAATATATATTGTTTGGCCAGCAAATTTAATATGCATAGATGCTTTCAAACATAGCACCAATGTATCCTCTGTGTCTGGTGTTTTTCCCTTCATTATCATCTAAGCTTGGCTTTACAGACTACCTTACATCAGATCATTTCAAAGAAACATCTGTTGGTTTCAAGGTTAAGCTTGCTGTTACAATAAATTACTGCTAAAATATTAGCTCTCTATAGAAATACCTTGGCCAAGGTCCACTTTATGCACAAATTATTGTCTTGGAATACTACCTGAAAACTAGAAGAAAAGATATGTTAAGTTACAAGGATACTTGTTTAGAACCATCACTTTTGTTTACAATAGCTTCAGTCTGAGAACACTGAAAGACCCTGGCTTTACAGTATTTTTGAGTCTATTTTTCTTTTTTTTGAGTCTATTTTTGAGTTCACCTAACGGGGGCTCATCCTAGCATTCACATAACCCCAGTCAAAGTGCCCAAAGATCTGAAGCCACTGCAACCTGTTGGCCCATGCAAAGGACAGGCAGGGTTGGAAGAAGTGGTGCCATGGTTTATAGGGGATCTCCGTTGCTGGAAGCCACCAAGGAGTCTGAGCAACTCCAAGTGGACCCTCCCAAAATGGTGCTGATGGATTATCACAGCTGTACTCCAGGGACAAATCTTCAGCTGGGGCAGGACTCACTTGACAGGCCAGTAAAAAAAGTATTTTAGTTACATTTATAGTGGTTATTCTCATTCTGCTGAATTTAATAAGCTGATATTAAACTCCTGGCAATCTTCATCTTATTAATTTACCTTGCTTGTTATACATAAAACTGCCTTCTATTCCACCTAAGCTAATTATTAGATCAACCTGTGAGGGTAGCTGTGCTTGTGAAGCAGACGATTACCTAGGCATTGCCACTGCTACATTTGTTTTTTGTGTCGATAGCCTGAACACCAATCTCAGAGCAGGGCAGATTAATACTTGTACCAGACAGCTCCACTAGGATTGTGGGTTTCAAAAGTTCTCCTTAGCAAATAGAAGTTTCATTAGAGGTTAGAAATATAAATTGGTGAAGTGACAAATTCTATGATATGATGGAAGCTCAATTATAAGTGGATAACATAATATAACAAGTGCAGATGAAATCCTATTAAGGTCTGAAAATCCAATATCTCATCTTCCTGACTTTTAATTGATCTTTACACATATTGTCATTGCAGTCAAATATTTGAAATGATTCCTGTACACATAAACAAATGTAAGCACATTAACTCTGTTAATAATTTTAACAAGCAATTTGTATTTCCCATTAGACTGTCTTACAATTTGCTTTACTATAATTAAAGATATCATCAGTGATAAGCTTTAATGTGTTATTTAAAGTCTGCCTGTTTATAAGATTTGCTTTTATCATTAACTTCAGGTTGATAAGATCCACACATACCCTCATTAAGAAATTAGATTTTATGTCTAAAGCAAATAGCATGTTCAGGTAGGGAAGGACTGCTGATTTTTTCATAAATCCTAAATATAGGTCTTTCTTCCTAAAGTTGATCTGTGGTAAGCCAAGCAAGTTCATTACACCATGGCTTTCAATCTGTCTTACCAGAAAAGCAACAAATTTGCCAAACAGTATATCCTTCACCCGCCATAAAATCACATGTCTCTGTGGTGTCTAGAGTACTGACGGGCAAGAGGAGTTCTTCACATGAAGATAGTTATGGAAACTTGCTGTAGAGCAAAGTTGCTTTGCTTTTGGGTGGGATGAAAAGCCCTGAAGAAAGGAAATCCTTTTGCTTGGATTGCTCAAAGACCAGGCAGTGGCAGCTTTCAAACACCCAGCTAGAGAAACAAATGGGATACATGTGATATGGGGCACTGGTTAAATTATTTGCAAGTACTTTGCTGTTTATGCTCTTACAATCAGATACAAAACAGCCCTCCTTTATCCTTGAGTAATACAATGGGAATCAACACACTGCCCACCTCCGCCCTTGCTCTGTTTTGTGCAATTGTTATGCCCCTCTTAACAGCAGTGCTCCGAACTGACTTTCGAGATGATTTCTTTTATGTTACTTGCCAAGATGAGAAAGAAAATTAATATGTATGTTTTCAGCTTAAAGTTTGAACTATTTGCTTGTGGTACAAATGTGACATTTGTGAGTCTTTCTTTAGATATACCAGACATACCACTTTGTAAACAAAAACAACTTTCAACACTGGCTATGACTAATCCATTGCTTTAGTTCAGAAAGTAGAACATAGGTTCAACATAGGTTCAATTCATAATCAAACAGTTGAAGTTACCCTGCAAGGCTGGAAAATTGATGAGTGGTTTAGCTTCATTTTTTTTTTTTTAGGTTATAAGACTTTTAGACAGAGGTAAATAATGTCCTAGTGGATAAATTGGCAGAGTAGGTGGAGGTGAAAGTAATTTTCCTTAGTTTATTTTTCACTTGTGGTTTGTTTGGAAGGTTTTTTGTCCTCAATTTTATTTTAAGGGACGAAACACTTATTCTCCAGCCTCAGCACCTGCTGCTTTACTGTTCTTATTTTCATGTAGAGAGGAGATGATTTGGACCTTAATTCAAATTGGAATCGCTTCTTACCACGGAATGATACTAAACATTTTGCTAGCAAGTAGTAGCATGCAGTAAAAACTTTCTCTTGCTATTATTTCGATGACACTGAAGATTTCTCCAGGAGATGAAAAAAAGACTACATAGACTTTACTGGCAAGTCATAGACTGATGTTTTTCCATTCCACATGGCATTCAGTGCAGCAAAACCATTTGCATCCTTCTTCCCTGAGATCTCAGCTACCTTTCCTCTAAAGCTTACATTTTACAGACTGTCGAGAGCAGAACAGATTCAAGTATAATATTAACTGAGAGCTGTTTAACTATTTATGCTGCTATAATTTTGTATTGATTTTATGTAAACTTTTAACCAAACACAGATTGCACTTCTTAAAGAAGACTTTTGGGAGTTCTTGATAAATTGCCTTTCTGATCTTTAATGGAGCATTAGTAATTATCGGATACAATGTGATTTAAAGTCATTTAGAAGCCACATAAACGCAGCTTGCTACAGCACATTTAAGTCTCACTAATACGTTGTTATATGCACTTTACATCTGACAAAAATACTAGAAAAAATACTGGCAATAATTTATCTTGATTGTAAAAATTTATGTGATCATCATAATATCATGTGTTATATAATATTTTCATCATTAACAACTACTGCAGTGACTTAAACATTTTTACAGGAAGAAAGATTAGCACAAGTAGAGTCTGATGCACAATAGAAGGTTGTAGCAGAAACTTGTTCCTATTTTCAACAAAGCCTAAGCAAAGGGAAAATAACCAGGTCCAGAGCAGGTAATAAAACGAACAAATAAAAACACCCTCCTGCTTGCAGTTGTCAAAATTATAACAGGCTGCCCATAGAAAGGCCACAACAGGGAGAGATCTGATTATTCCAAAGCTAAGACAGAAATCCTGGTGATAACCAGATCTTTAGATTTTCCCTTCAGTTGTGGGTTAACAGCCAAGGAAACCCAATGAACACACATCTCTGGGTAGCAAGGACCATTGGGTATCCAGAAGCTGCTGTGATGCAGCAACTGGACGCAAACGGATTGGACTGGGCTGCACGAATGGCCTGACAAGTCCTCTGTGTCTTGCTCATTTTGTTTCCAGCCCTGGTAGCACCTCTGATACTTGTTTCGGATACAAAAGTCTTCAGTAATTTTTCCATAGTCCTCCTGTTGGTCACCTGGCACAGATGGCTTAAGGAAGATGACTGTGCAGTGAATAAGGGATGTGCTGGGGAGAGAATTTGTTTCTCTGTGTTGCTACTGCTTCGGTTTTTGCTGCTGACAATCCCCATATTTTCAGCAGTCTGTACCTAAGGCAATGACTTTTTATTAGGCACTCCATAGCCACAGGCAAAGCCCCATCACCTCAGCGCTGTACACAGAACTAAGAGAAAGTGTTTCCTATCCCTTGTCCCCAGCCTGCTCGGGATACTACTGCTTTTGGTTCATCCCTCTGTCCCTAGCACACCTCACTACATTTACAGTCTGCTCCTAATGCTCATTGTCCCCTTTCATCATTGCTCCCTTCTTCGCTGCTCATTCCCACATGCCTCTGAACCTCCTACCCATGTCCCGCTCAACTGCTCATCCCCCATGTCCCAGACTGTCACACTTGCCTTTTGTGCACCCATTCCCCCCATGCATATTTCTCCATTCAGTATCTGAATCACCTCTTCAGTCTCCTTTCGCCATTAGCCACTTCCATTTTATCTATCTGGCTGTTACTGTCACTCAATTCTCTTTCATATTTCCACTCTATCCACAGCAAGCACTGCCCAGGTCTGTAATAAATTTCAGCTAACCCATTTCTTGTTCCTTCCATCAATCTACCTTGATGCCTTTTATCAGTTTCCTCCCTAGGGAATTACTTGCCCTTTACTTGGCCCCTATAACACTGTTGGAGTAACTGTATTCCTATCAAGTCTGCCCATCTATCTTCAGCATTTATGGTGCTCAGGTCATTACAGAGCACAGATACCACTACCTTTCCCAAGATCACCAATTATCATTGGAGACACTTCCTTAATACTCAACCCATTAATTAGATATTCTTACTAGTAGCCTCATCCCTTTCTCATTACCACATATAAACATTTCAATATATTTACCAATCTACATACAAAGGAACAAGCCTGCATGACTTTTATTTGTAGGTGTTTTCTGCCTGGCACAGCTTGACAGGCTGCCATGAGAACCAATGCTGCCCACCTGCTTTGAAGATTGCCAGATCCCCAGGCTTGGTGCATGGCCCATAAAAATTGGTCCATTGACTTGTTGGAGCAGATAAGAACAACACGATTAAGCAAACATTTTTAAGACTTAGGAGAGGATTTTTTTTTTAACTGCTCATTTCATGATGTGTCGTAACTCATGAAGGTCGTGAGCCTAACTCTAGAAAGCAGAAAGCCCACAAATATTCCATACAGCACTCGCTGGTGGAAAGAAATGCAAATGTTAACAGCCAGAAAGCAGCTAGCTTACCTCATCCATTACCTCAATCAGTGTATTCCCATGTGTGCAGGAACCTTCTTAGGTAGATCTAAAACAAGACAGTGATTGATTGTGGAAGGAACTGTTATATAACTTAGACATTATCTCGGTTTCCAGAACCCTAATCACAAAGTTCCAAATGCATTCAAGTGACAAACCAATTTAAAAACAATTTGACTCCCAAGACAATCACAACAGGGAAAGACTTTAAACTGAGCAGGTATTACAATGCAATTAGCACAATTAACCCTTTGTCACAACAGCAAATCAAGAGTTTCTACCTTTCAGCTTTTTTTTGAAATGTCTGTGACTGGAAAATTGACTTCCAGCAGGGAGGAGTTAACACTATGGCAATCTCTTCCTTACAGATTTTTAGCAGTCACCAGGTGGCAAAATCTATTTATACACCATATGTTTGTGATAGGATCTCAATTTGTAAGATACAACATTAAATTTCTTGAATGAATATACTGAACAGAATAGCATGACAACTGGAGCCGCAATAACATGATGAAACGTATTAAAATCGGTGTTAATATAATAATCAGCTGTGTTTTGTTCCATATGGCAATTTATGTTAACAGTTAATCTAAACCCCATCTGTTTCTTCAAAAGCTGACTGTAATAAAAGAAGAAAGGTCACGATCATGAACTTCTGCCTCCAAGTCACACTGCATGTATTTAATAATGAATGTATATCTCACTGGTTTTCTATATGATGTGTGCCAAGTTAAAAGGCATGTTTTTTCTGCATGTAAAAATGAGCGGTTTTGGAGAGAATCTCGCTCCCTTTCTCCTAACTTATTGAAGAGCCTTGAGGAGATGTACAGATAGCAGCAGAATGGTCAATGGCAACGTAAAGAGCAGACCTAAATTTTTCCTGAGCTGAAGACTCTGTCAGCTCAGTGCATACCTGATTTTGCAGCTATGACAAGACAAATGGTATATTCCACACATCTAACAGGTGTGCGGTGCTACCCTTCTGCTTGTACTGAAATGCGCTGACAGTACAGCAATGGAGAACATTTGTCTTTATCTTTATAACAATTGACAAGATGCATGATTACTGCTGTAAGGGTATCAGGGATTAAAAAAAAAAGGCCCTGTCCATGAGCCTAGTTATTAGTCACATGCTGAAATGCTGACCAAATCTAGCATAGTAGGAATTATTTGTAAAATTGCCTTCAAAGAACATTATCTCCCACCTCGTTTTCAATAAAAAACATCAAACAGATATTACCTGCACCAGCTTTTTGGTTTTTTTTCTGAGAATTTCTGGCAGTTTTGTAACTTAGCCAAGTGCAAACTATTAATGACTGCCTGAAATTCATCACATCTGTGGCTTTATTTCTTCAGCCTTTGAAAAAAAATCTAATCATTACTCTGATGGGTTTTTATCAAGATAAACATCTCAGAAGAGTTGCAAATTGTGAATTTGCCCACTGTGGGAAAAATACATATACTGTGTTTGGTTTTGAAGGCAAACCTCTGCTGGGGTACCTTCAGAGGAAATATAATTGTCAAGCTCCATATTCAAACAGAGGGTCCTCACCTAGGCATCTACCTTACATCTTTTACTGCACTGGGATAGCTAAAGAAAGGGTCTAGGTTGTCAGTTTTGTCATACACATGAGAAACAGCCGATTGAACACTTCTCATGTCAGCCCTTTAAATAGTCCAGTATTCCTGAACTATCCTCCTTAAAGTGGATGGATTCCTTCCTTGCTGCCTGGAAGTTAACCCGGACTGTAACCTTTGTAGTTTCTATGAATACATTGATCTGTGAATATAATCCTGCCATAGATTAACAGGTGCAGTGTCCTCTGCAACATGCAACAAATGCGCTGTGTAAACAGCTCTAGGCTTCTGATTTGTAATATCTAGGAGCTGAGATACAGAAGGGTAAGAGTTTGTATAGCCTGAGAGATCCCTGTCAGCTATATAAATAAAAAGGATTTGGAGCAAAGTTTATTCCTACCAATTATAATTTAAGCTCCATGAATTGCCTCCCAGGGCACAGTAAAGGCAAATGTAGGTTTTCCCCCACCTACGAAAGCATAGTTTTAGCTAAACCTTTTCCGTCCGCAAGAAAATTGCACATACGGCACAGCTAGCTAGCACACAGGCAGGAGATCCTCCTGTTCCTTGAAGGATGTGGATAGGAAGAGATCAAAGGTCTCTCATAAAATCTCCCCTGAGACCCCTCAAGCGAGGGTATGTGCTCCTCAGTGAAGATGGTTGGTATAACCAGCTCAGCTGCCCTGACTTAACTGGATGTAGGAGCACCAGCAGCCACTGCTCAAGGCAGATGTGACATTTGAGTCTCCAGGATGGTGAATGTTATTTTCAAGGTATTTTCTCCCAACAGATGTTAGAAAAAGGGATAACTGGTAAAAAAAAAAAAAAAAGTGTCTTTGAAAAGCTCAAAGATCTGGCACCACTCAGAGCCACACTCACATGGTTTCACTTTTCACCCTGGCAAGCCCTATTTTTCTGTTGCCTGTCCTCTCTGTAAGCTTCTTGGCCAGGTATTTTGTCTTTATATCTGCTTGCAAAAGCTGTCAGCAAATTGTTTAACTAGGCAAACGTAACTAGTAAATAATAATCCATTTGGAAAGTAGATCTTTAGACAGGTGGTAAAGAGTAATTTATACCATGGGCAAGTATAACCCTAGGAGAGCTGTTGTGGCCTCTTTCCGTATTCATGTTCCTGCACTGTTCCTTTTTATTTATGATATAGCAAAACAAAAATTAATTTAGAGGGAAATGATATCACTTCTATGCCATTAAAATTGAGATATAAACCACAGAAGCCAAGAAATGCAAAGGCACAACTGTCATTTTTCCTGACACCATGCAGTCTGACATAGTGTCAGAGTTAACTTTGAATTTCCTGGCTTTGGTAGGTTCTTGTTCTAACCCCAAGACATCATTTAAATGTAGTTTGTCATCTCTGAATATAACTGCAAGTCTTATATTATCAATAATAATAGGATACCTTCTGCTCCTCAGGGGCAAACTCTCAAACAAATGGCTTGTGAATCAATAAATACGTTAGTCTGCTGCAGCTGAATTTATTTATTCATGCGATGCTTATCTCTGTAAATTCTTTAGGAAAAATCCTTAATCCTACCATACTGAATTGACTATTTATCAGTTTTAAATTGGACTTTATTAATTTTTTTTCCACACTGGAAAATGTCTCTTGCACAATATATCTTTTTTTACAGGATCAAATTTCTTTCTATCTCCCTTTTCTTTCCCAGGGACTAAACCCAGTGGTTAAGAATGGGAAATAACAGATGGCAACAAGCTCCCAAATACAAATTTCCTGCATCTGAGCATCCTGTAAACTCTCTTTGCAATCTACTTGCAGAAGCTTGTATGCTACAGCATAAGCACTGTCACATTTGGGTTCTCACTCATCAGTGACAGGCTGAGCTGTTTCTCCCTTTTTTTTATTGCTGGCTCATTGGCAGCTGCTGTAAGTAGAGATCAGCTCCATCACAACTGAGCGCAATTATATTTATGGGGTACAAAGGTACTTACAAACCCTTAAGCATAAAATTGAATTTGATGCTAAGGTGGTGATTCAGGTTTTACCTTCTGACTGTGGCAGATGTCTTCTCAAGATCTAGGAACTAAGAAAACAATGTTCTGCTGTGGGCTGATTTGAATAATCTCACCACTCATTAAACACAGCTGCAAGGCAAGGAATGACAGAGTTCAAAGGCAAACCGGGGGAATATATTAGTAACAAAATTATTGTCAGAGCCTTTAGGTATGTTTCCCCAATATTCCTCAGCATAATGCCATTAATTACAAGAGGAACAATTTCGTCATTTGCAAACACGTGAAAAGGTTGGAAGAATACTCTGTGCTGCTAGCTTAAAAGTCTATTTTTAGAAACACTGTTGCTAGAGAATTTCAAAATGTTATATGTTTTTATTAAGTACCAAAGGAGGGCTAAGGTTTGGGTGCTTGTGGCCTATTTAATTTTATGTGATTGGTGAGCTGTAGAGCCCAGACAGCATGTTCTTTTCTAAAAATGGCTGTTGATGTGATTTAAAATATATTGCCTAATCCTAATATTTTCAAGAGTCTACAGACTGCAGGCAAAATCCAGCACTCAGAGATTCACATGAGGTTATGTTTTGCTTGTGTTTTTACATATCATTATCATCAGGCTACTTCTCTGGCCAAATGGCATCCACTGGCTCATCAGAAATGCACCATTTTCTGCCTTTTTGGCAAACATTCCCTGATACACCTGTTAGGACAGAGACCAGCACAGCAATGGGGCAGTCTCTCGTGATTCAATTCCTGCGACTGAAGAGTGCCAAAATGCTTCAAGGATACCAAAGTGTTGACAACTCCAGTGTAATTTTCATAACTCCCTTTACTAACTAAAATAAGCTTTCCAATATGGCTCAGGAGATTGGAGTAGTGGTTTTTTTCTTCTCTGTGAATCAGAACTGCTGCCATTCTTTAATATTCATCAACTCGAATCCAGAGGGAAATATTCAGTCTCTCATTTTCCAGAATATGTGTTTTTCCTCACCCAAAAAATCTGCTGGATTCTATGAGGCAAAGAAATTCAAATGTGTCTGATTTGGGAGAAGGGGGATATTATGAGTGCTTGGAGGACCATGTGGCAAGTGGCCATGTTTCAGATTTGCTATTGTAATCAGAAGCAGAGTGACTGGAAAGTATTTTCCATGAAATACCTCTCTGGAGCTAAACGCAGGGACTGGGGCATTGTTTGTGAAAACACCGTCATGTATACAGGAAATGTGCGTGTTTACACATCATGAAAAGTTTAATCGATATTTCTCCTTTAGGGAGAAGTGCAGACAGCTAGAGTTGAAGAAAGTTGTTTTACGAATCCTTCAGGTGAGATGGAGCACTGAAAACTAAAAGACTGTAAGTGCTACTTATGGACGCTGTCACTTTTATCTTTTGTAAAACTTGGAAACATTTCACACAGAGAAGAGATAAGTACTCCCAACTAGACCTTGGCTTAGACAGCACTTAGGCACCTTCTTATCTTTCAGCCTGTGAGTAGTAATGCTGACTCCCAAAGGATGTGCTCACAGCTGAGCATGGTCTTCAGCCTGGACAGAGAAGAGGACCTGGAAGAGCAGCAGTGTGCCGTGCCGTGCCGTGTTATGCCGTACCATTTGTGCTGTGCTCCTGACTCCCCTCCTTCTTCAGGCCAGAGAGCAAAGGGCCCTTCCAGGCACAGGGCTTAGTCTGCAGTGGAGATCAGCGGGCACAGAAATGAAATTTGATCATGGCCACTGTTGATTGAACTCTTGTTTTGGTCCTGCAGATGCTTTATTTAACCCCGCAAAGTCATTTGCAGGCAAGTTCACAGGACAAAGTCCTTTATTAACAGCAAGCCAACACAAGCTGCTTTTAGCCTTTCTGTGTGGGAACAAATGTCATAAAAAAGAAGGAAAGAGAACATGCTTTTATTTTTTTTCATAGGGAATTAAAAGCACTAAAAGCCACAGGCCTATCTCACTGCACAATTTAATTAGACTATTTTTCAGTGGTTTGTTTAGTTCTCTTATTTATATTTAATGTGGCTGCAAACAGCAAGCAAGGAGTTTGGTTCAGTAGCGTAATGATGCATTATGCTAGTGACTAAGCTCCCGAGACTTTGTGATCCTGGCATTTCTGGTCAGGTCAGCTCCTGTTATTCAGTTTCTGGAGTCACATGTGAAGAATATTAGCATTTGTTCTTCTATCAAGGGGAGGAAGAACACACCACCAGCACACCGGTGGATGCTGTTGCTAGGCAGGAGGCAGAGTCCTGCGGTGGGGTCACGCTTGCTCCCTCCACATGGTATCTGGTGTCATCACAAATTACTGCAGATGGATTGAGGAGAGCAGACCCATACTCTCTGGAATGACAGAACATAAAGAGTGGATGGAACAAATACAGTGTTAAGAGCAAATTGTTGCCATTAGTCGGCAGTGCTTGTCCCTAGCTCATTCTGCTGGGAGGACAAACAGCACAAAAGGACGGACAGAACTGGTTGTGTCAACAGCACTGCACAGCTTGATACCCACTTCGGACACAAGGAGAAAGTATTGAAACTGAAACATGCACCCAAGCATTCAGGTCTCCCATAAAAGAGAACTGCAGGTGGTAGGATTTGGAAATTCTTGCCCTCATCATCCCTCATCCCTGTTAACTCATCCTGCTGCCCTGGAGTTTATCTGAGCTCCGAAATCTCTTCAGACACCATGCTCTAGGGTAATAGTTTCCACTTGCTGAGACGGAGAAAGCAGAGTTGCCTGGGGCATCTGCCAATGACACAAAAAAGTGACAAGGGGAATTTACATTTCGGTTTTCTGGGACTTACCTTTTAGCAATCTTTTTTTTTTTTTTTTTTAATCAAGCTCTGATAATCTAGTGGGTGAGGTGCTGATTGATTTAACTTTTTCAAGTTGGTTATATTTTGCGATTTCTAGAGCACATTTCTGTGAGTATATATAGCAAATGTTGGATTTAATTTAACAGGAATGGATATTTTTAGTAAATTTTGTAGAGGCTGTATAACAAAAAGGCAGGCTGATAATCCTGTGGCATTTTTGTCAGGTTCTAGAAAGTAAAAAGACCTATTGAGAGGTCTCAAATATTAACTTACACTTCTAACTAAAGTAAGAAATACAACTGGAATAAGATAATAACAAAAAAATTACTAACCATTTCTTATGCAGAAAAGTTTCAAAATCTTTGTCCCAGAAAAGAAATAACTCAGGGACAATTCATATTCCAATCAAGTCTTACGTATCATTCCAGTCATATCATAAAGCATTAGTATAATGGATTAGACTCTGAAAGAATCAAAGCAATAAAATGAGATAATCTGAACCAGTTCAACATACACAGGGCTTTACATCCAAAAGCAATGTTGATATACTATATATACTTAGCTGGAAAGAAGGTAAGCAACTGAAGTCTGCTAATGGTCTTGTGCTTAGAAATTTTTTTTGCCCCCTCTACATATCTGAAAAAAGAACTATACTGGCTTTAAAATGAGTACATAAAAATAGAATGGTGGAAAAATCCATGGAAGAAACTCAAGCTGAACCTGAAACCTATTTTAAGCAGTGGGAGGCAGAAGTCTCTGCGTGGAAAATGGGCAAAAACTCTTAAGAAACCTGATTAATATCTTGCTGGTGCTTAAGAGCAGACTACGTAAAACTGTCAGATGGAGTCAATGCAATACTTTCACAAAATTAGCATGACATATTTTAAAAACTAATAAAAAAATGCAAAGTTTATAATGTTTCTTGGGGTTAGCATACATGTTGCGAGCAATTGGTAAATGCTGGCCTAAGGTGTGCCTGGTGCAGGTTATAGCCAAGGAATCTATACCCTGTGCTGGGACTTGTTTCCTCACTATCTCCTTAAAGAGCTGAAGTGCTGGAAACATAGCCTTGCTCCAGTAGCAAGGAATTGAGAAGCGAAAATCATTAACAGTATGGGACTTCACCTTGGGATTTGACAGGCCAGTCAAACATAGGAAACTACACAACACATCTACTGGATCTGAATGCCCCAGGATTGCACGTACAGAGCTTCATTAACATTGGCATTGCTTGTCTGGAGAGGACCATCCAGAAGAAAAGGAAGAAGATTAATTCAGATACTACAGATGTTTTGATATGAAAATGAAGAGAAAATTCTCCAGAGGTGCTCAGAAATTTCTTAGGACTCTGCCTAAGAGTCTGAAGAGACATCACAATTATTCATCCCTTTCTGTCTGTACCTAGATTTTCCAAAAAAGCTGCTATTGAAACATGAATTTGACTTCTATGTGTATAATCAGTTCAAAGTTCAAGGCAAAAGATTGTTGTTTCATAGAGCTCCTTGGTCCATGAGATTATATATGAATGTATATGATAACAATAGTGATAGTTGAAACAATGAAAAATTCCATGCACTGGAAATGCAGACAGACTATACTTTGCATACAGCATTTGCATAAGAGAATTGCTTCACTTCATGGCTTTACAGTGGCTATGGAGCAACTTTATGTAACTTTTTTTTGCTTCATCAGCAGTGCTGAGTGATGTGTTAAGATGGTTTATATTACACAGCTGAAATGATGGAAGTCTAGAGATGCAGTCTGCAGTAAGCCAGGTTGGACTGTAGCCAGGACGCTCAGCTAAGTAACACTACTGGAAGCTCATGAAAAGCAATCTTGAGATCTTTAATGACTGCAGAGGAGCAAGCTAACTGCTTTGCAACTCATCTGAAAGGCAGTTCCTCATCACAGTGGAGACATTCAGTCTTAGAGCTATGGCACTGATGGGCAGCTGGAAGGTCTGTGTTTAATTCCTCACTCTGCCATGTTCTTCCTATGCAATGTTGGGGAACTAAGTCCATCTCTCCACGACTCTGCTTCTCCCATGACACACCTGACATGAATCAACCTCCATTTCCTTCTGCCTTTGTCTGCTTTGTCAAACAAGCGGAAAATGGGATGTGACATGATGTGTTTGCACACATGCACCTTGATGTGGCCCTACCGTTGGTGGGGGCTGTACCTGCTCTGGGAAACCACCTTCTGAGGCTGGGGCAATGTGGTGGGACTGAGTACCATGTCCTGTGCATGTGGGAGAGCACATGATGAAAAGTGACAGGTATCCCAAGGGGTAACTGCAGAGGTGACCTTGACAAGGAAAGCCCTGCTGGACCGTGGAGCTCTGCACTGATGTCTATTCCTGCAAGGAGGTCCCCACGTCAGGCACACCTCAGTAGAAGACCTGGGCTCCACAGCCACTACTGAGGCTCAAAGGCAGGAGAAATGCCTCAGTACTTTAATGCAAACGTGCAAGAAAGAAATATCACCATGAAAGAGTGTGAGGCCAAGGCCAAAAATAAGTGACATTTGACAGGCCTGGTCTGAGAGCATGGGCAAGAGCAACAGTAGCCAGATGTTAGAGCAAGGGCTTGTGAAGAACAAGTAAGAAATACTGAGGGACTTGCTGCCAGACATATTAATCTGGAATTAAATAATATTATGTACTTCAAGGGAGGCATAATAAATTCCCCAGATACATTACTATAAATGTTCTAACTTTAACCCCCTAAAATATTCATATTTCTAAAGTGGTCTGATATTGAAGTCTAGAGACAGGGCATTCCAAGATTTAATTTTGTTAGCTATAGAATTATAGGCATTCAGTCTAAATCACGAAAGACAGAGGTAGTTTTTGCCTAAGAAAAACACATAATACTCATTCAGACTAAAATTACCTAATCACAAATTGCTAGCAAGCTTTTGAAACAGGTACTACTATATGGTCTGAGATATGGCAGAAAATACTTCAGAATGAATCATATTAAATAATAAACATAGCAAATTAAGAAAAAGAAAATGTAAATAAGCAGACACTGTTAGGAAACTGAAAACACAAAAGAGAGTGGACCATAAGGACCAAGAAGCTGTTCCACACAAATTATCAGTGGAAATACAGCCAACCAAACTGTTATATAAAACTGAATTGGTATGCTAGCATGATACAGACAGAGAAACATAGCTCTCTGAGTTCTAAGAATTAGTATAATTAACATAAAGGAAAACTAATTGGGTTAATTCTAACAACCATTTGAAACTTTTGAATAAAGAAACTCTCAGATGACAAGCATCTACAGAAACATATTCACAGGGTCAAATAGTAATAGTTGTTATAGTAATATAATGAATTAAATGAATGGTTATTTCTCTGTTACAATAAGAATATCTGACAGATATATCAATACTTCTCTCAATTTATATGAGCAGATCAAATATTTAAGCTAGACATCGAACATGTTAATCTGTCTTTTCATTCATGGAAAAGGGTCATTCTGAAAGAAAATTAGACAGTCTATGCAAAAAAAGGCAAGTTAGAGAACCCAAAAAGCCAGTTTAAAACCTAGCACCACACTTTTGAACATAAACATATTGAACAATGGAAAGTGCATGTTGTGTTCAGATGGTGTTATGTGACAAGGTGCCAGATCGGGACCCTGGAGGGCACGAAGGAATTGTCTTGGAATCCTGATTCTTCTCCTGTGTTCAGATGTGTCAATCTGAACTGATAAGAGTGAAGTCAGTCTTTAAAAGCCCTATTAAAATTTCTCTGTTAGTTTTCCCTGTCCCGCTTGGAATCCTCCATTTTGCTGAGCATTCAAAGCAAAGTAAAGCATTACATCAGAAAAATCACAAAATTTGGGTACAAAGTGGAACAGGAGAACAAATGAATGGACTCAAGAGCAAGAGCTATTTCAGAAAACTGGACTTGGAGTGAAGAGCTGACTTCTGTGGGAAAACAATGAATAAATGATTTGTGGGTCAGGAAGTTGTAGACAAATCTTCTTATACATTTTAGGCAGAAAGGCAGGCATACCTGTAATGTCTAGTGGAAAGCTCACTGAAGCCACCATCTGTATGTCCAGATTGCCTTTCAAGTCAATGGAGTGAATAAACACTCCAAGGGTACCTTCATTTCATCCTATTGTAGGTGCCTGGAAATAGGTCAAATTATTCACACTTTAAAACCTGCTTATTTCATTCATGTGGATAAAAGAGATCTGGCTGATACAGTCTACATGGATTTCCAAAAGACATTCTGCAAGGTCCTTCTACAAAGGCTCCTAAAGTAACTAAACAGGCTTGGGATAAAAAGGTCGTTGCATGAATAAATAATTGATTAAACAATTGGAAGAAAGGATAAGAATAAATGCCCAATTTTCACAGTGGAGGGAGGTCACCAATGGAGTCCCACAGGGACTGTCCTGGGACTCATGCTGTTTAACATATTCTTACATGCTGTGACACAGAAGGTGGGTGGTGAAGTGACAAAGTTTGCTGAGAATACTAGGTTATTCAGGGTAGGAAAATTGAAGACCAACAATGGAAAACTGTGTTAGAACCTCTTAAAGCTAAATGACTAGACATCAGAACTTAAGGCAGAGAAATGTACAATGAGGAAAATGAGGAAATACTTCTGATATATAAGTGTGCAATTTTATCTAATATTACCATTCAGGACCAAGATCCTAGGCTTCTAATGGATAACTAGAAAATTCCTTGAACATGGTGGCAAGGTGTGGAGTTATGGTTAAAAAAAAAAAAAAAAGCCAACATAAAGAATTATCAGGAAAAGAACACAGAACAAAACAGAAAACAACATTATGCTTTGAAAAGCAATGACTGAAGGAGGGATATAATAGAAGATTATGAAATTGTGATGGGCAGGCAGAGACCAGGCAGGAAAGAACTATTTGCCACCTATTTCTATACAAGAACAAGAAAGCATCAATTGGTACTAGGAGGTGGTAAGTTCACAAAAAAAATAAGAAAAGGAAGGCAAGGTGTTCTTCACACAGCTTATACTTCAGCTACAGAATTTCTTGCCTCAGATTGTTGGAGGTTTACACAGAAGTTATATAGATTCCAAAATTAACCAGTCCGATCGAGAGAGGAAAAATTGTTGAAGGGTAATTAAATGTAAAATAAACAAATAAATAAAAATCCCCCCAGTGTATTGGTTTAGCTAAGCACTGACTTGCAACGTGTAGGATGCTTGAAGAATGTTTCAGTATTATCAGAGATGGCCATGAGTTTTCCAAACTCATCATTTGGCATCTGCTGTCAGCTATTACCAGGAGTAAGATACTGGGCTGGATAGACCTTTGCTCAACCCAGTCTAGCTGCTCTTGTCCTATTTGGTGCAAATATAGGGGCATTCTTGACAAATCTTTGATTTTTATGCCACAGTGATTTCCATGCTCAGTGCTAGAGTTATAAAAATACATCTCAAATGTGATAATGAAAATCGAGTAATTTCAAAGAAGGACAAAATGCAGAACAAAGTGAAACAAAAATCCGAAGAAAAGTATTTGGAGGAACAAGCACAGACACTGCTGTAATGGTTACCAGATCTGCAAAACATGCAAGTTGAAAAACAGAAACTGAGAGTGGCAATGCAATGAGTCCTTTAAAAGAAATAATAAGCTCAGACTCGGCTGCACAGAAACTAGTTCCCTTGACTACCAGAGACTTTTGGAATGGAAAAAACCCAGAGGTGACTGAGAGAATGAGCAAGTGCAGAAAGAGGGGAAAACAGAGACTCCAATTAAAATGCACCAATAGAGTCTGAAAAAGATTCATGAGGACACCTCAGATGGCATTATGCAAAAGACTGGGCAACAAGCAGACTTTATTGGGCCAACGTGAATCTACGGACAGTAAAAATGGTCAGAAAACATTGCCACCGTGCAAAGTACCAGAGACAGAAGCACCAGGAGGCTCTGACAATTTGTGATGCACCCAGCAGAGCTTGGCAGCAACTGGCAATTGATGTATTTGAACATGGAGGAAACCACCGCCTGCTGATAATTGATTATTACAGTTGTTCTTTTGAAACTAACAGAAGTAAGCAACACATTAGCCAGCACTCTAGTGAATCACACTGAGGTAATATTCGCCAAATGCTGTATTTGCAATGAGCTCATTTGAGACAATGGGTCACCATACATGTTGGAGGAATTCTGAAGATTTGCTAAGTACTGGGCTTCACATGCAGCAGATAGTTCTTATTACTGATAGTCTGATGGGCTGGCCAATGGTTACAAATAGCCAGACAGACAGCAATGCAGACAAGATAATCCTTTAGGTTTGCCAATGAGCCATTATGGAATCAGATGCTTTACTGGCTGAGAGGCTAATAAGCTGAAAACTTTGCTCATAAGGCCAATGCCATGTCCCTTCTACAGCCCAGAGCTGCAAATAACAGCCAAACAGGACAGAGGGGGTAGAGGGGAGAAGGAGGCAGAAAGCCCAGCATGATCATTCAGGAAACTACAACACAGTTCTAGGTAACTCAGAGATAATAACATGTCTGGTGGCATCCTTGTGTAGAAACGGTACCTGTGAAAAAATTCACTTGAAGTGCAATACAGGTAGAAAATGGGCAGAACCAAGATTAACCTCAGATGTTAGAAGACAGCTCTGGGCATGCAACTACTCTCCTCCTCCAACAAAAATCTGATTCATGATGCTGAAATAGCATCTGAGAAAATTGCCAACTACAATCCCACCATGGCTTTAATGCCACTCGCTGTGCAGAAGGGAGATGACTCAGGCCTGAGCATCAAGTGATACTTGAACTGTAGCTTGCCACTCAAAAAGTTCAGGCCCAAAGAGCTGACGTCCTAATGCTGTGATGACACAGAAACGTTGCTAAGAGCATCTCCAGTTTTATGTTGCTTTCATGCACCATTAGGTAATGGGTGCAACATCATTTACAGAAAGGCTCTTAAAATGACACCAGGAGATTGCTTCCTGCTTGCTTGCTCCACATGCTGAGAGCAAAGAGTGTTTTTGAAAAGCCCAAATAAAAAAAGTGTGTTTAAATTTACACGTGTGGAGCATCATTCAAGTGAGCAGTACAAATAAGATAAAATAAAGGTCAAATAAATAAAAATGAATAGTTACATACAAGACAGAAATTCACATCTCTGCTGTGGAAGGGTTGGGGAAAATTTGTATGGCTGAGCTGCATCTCTTTCATCCCATAGAGCATGAGGAAAGCCTCTGTGACACTGCAGCCATGTCATAGATATTCTCTCATACAAATATTCCCTCAGCTAAGAAGATAAATTAAAGGTATTTTGAATGTTACAAAGCAGTGCATTCAGGCAGGAAGGTGATTACCATACTCAGTATAATAGTTTACCGGAAAAGTAAATGCCTTCCAGTTCTTTTTCATGCCCATGGCATTGTCTCTGGGAGCAATCTGGCTGATAAACCACTAGGTATGTGAGCTGAATGGCTCTTTTGATTCCCCTGTCTCAGCTAAAACTCCAATGAACACAGCGGGAGCTTAGACACGCAGAGCAGAGGAAGAGACATTTACACATAGCCACTTAAATTTAGTCATCTTAAACTGAATGTCATACATCATGACTATTTCTCTTCTCCTTCATAGCTGCCCTTATTCTCTTGCCCTTATTCATCCTAGTTGAAAACGAGGGAAATTGTAGTTCATGTAAATTAGCAGTTTTCTCTTCTATTTTCTTTGTTTGTACTGTCTATCTCCAGTCCATTTGCCTCTGTCTGACTGGAAAACCTAGGGATAGTTTCTTTTTTATGCTTTTCAGAATCTAGTATAATGGGATGTGGGAACCAACTGGGTATTTTTTAAGCTATATCATGATATAAGTTTATTTTACTCTTTTTAAACTACTCGTTACATATTCGATCCTGTACGATGTCAGAACAGCAGAACTTGGCTCTTTATTATGTGTATACTTAGAATCGTATTGCGACATCTTCATCTGGCAAATGCCAGGCTGGAGAATATGAAGCTGATCGTATATACATGTATATACACACACACATACACATGTAAATGAAGCAATTGTGACTGTGTTTATAAAATTTCTGTTCTTAATTACAAAGTAATCATCCATATTTTGCATAAACAGCTGCAATCACATTAATTTTTTTGAAAACGGTACGGTCAATTAATTTTAATTAACTGTAATAAGTTTTCCTGTTGTTATTTTTCTTTTGCTAATAACCTCTTGTTCTCTCAGCTTTCTTTAGCCCTCAGGATTTTCTTTAGTTTTCTATTCAAATATTGATGAAACTTAACCCTGGTTAGTGTTCATATCTGACAAGATCGTAACTTGATGTATACTGTTATCCATTAAAAATCACTTAAGGCAATTGCTGTTACCACTGTAACATGATAAACCTGACAATAGACTGTTAGTTCAAAAGAACCCAGTAATTTCATTTATTTCAAATTCCTCAAAACATCCTCAGTGACGTAAAGAAATGTCAAGTTAAAAATAACAATTCACGGGTCATGGTATCAGCTGTGGTTTCATTACACTATATTTGTGAGTAGATGAAAGCTGCTCTGGCATTCAGACTTTAGGTGAGCTGGTAAATGAAGAAAAGCTTAATCATCCATGCCATTTTAAGATTATTCAAATACTTACAAAGACTCTTGATTGTCCCCATGTTCCTAAAAGGAGAACAGAAGATGGCCTGCATAGTGGGGGGGGCAGGTAAAACCTGGTGGGCTCTGCTTTCAGTCTGAGCCTGCAGGGTCTGTATTAGCCAAAAGTGGGACACTGGGACCCCACGGCTAGTGTGGTGCCCACCAGCTGGGGAAGCCGGGACATCAACTCAGTCTCAGTATTGTCCCAATGTGGCTTTCTGCATTTTATATGGAAACCGTTTTGCACTCTGCAGACAAATCTTGCCCGCGTCTGCATGTGATGGTGTGTCTTAGCCATGGGAGAACTGAGACTTAAAAGAAAGATCTTTCAAGTCCCTTCTAAATACCTTGCTCCCTATGCTGACAGTCAATTATTACAAAGCAGCTACCTTATCACTTAGAAAAATTAATATATGAATACAAATTGAAAGAGCTGGCAATATGACAGAAACCCAGCAGAGGAAAGTACAGGCAACACCTTCTCCCTTCTATATATTTATTGCAATTGTATTGCAGTATGTAGGACTGATAGGACCTGATAAGCTCATATTCTGCTCTGAGACACCTATGTTAAGAAAGAAAGTAAACTTTTATCCTAATTTCAGAACTACATAGCTTTAGACTAGCAAACCTTCAGGGCTGGCCTTACTTTTAGGGAACAAGAATTGCTTAGTCCTAAGTGAGACAGACAAAGCTGAAATCCAGCAGAAGAACCGATATTTCAAGACATCCCTTGCTTTAAACTATCTGCAAGAAAAATTACTCTTAAATACAAGAGTGATTTAGGCACTTTAGAAATCCCCATATAAAAAGGCAGAGACACTCAAGAGATATGGACGGTTATAGGTGCCCATTTCAGAATGTATCTACCTGATGTCACTGCCCAGCATTTGGGAAGAATGGATCTCATATATAAGCATGACATAGATAATAAAAATTTAAAACATCTGCAAGCAGAGAAAATCCATAGACAGAGAAGTTTTCACCAGGGATTTTTTTTTTCCTGAAAGCATCATGTCTGCAGCTAGTGGTTGAGTGCATGCACGAATTAAGTTTACAGATTTCATAAAGTAATTCATTCTGCTTGAATGTAATAGTAGTAATTTTTCATGTAAGTCAGCAGAATACAATCCATAAAGGAAAAATACTGCCATTGTTTTAAACTCTATTGTTCTTATTCAATCCAAATGTGAACCGAAGCTAAATAATTTACTGTGTAAATTTCATTTTTAATTTTATGTCATTCCAAAAGAAAAGAGAGTGAATGAGAGAGAGAGAGGGAGAAGCTTATAATCTTTAAATCCTTGTATCCTAATGTCTCAACAGTAAAATAATCTAAGGAGCGTGCTTCAGTAAAAATGATTGCTGGGATCTATAATAGGATTGTTATAACTCAATAGTGTTTTATAAATTTTTGATTCACTTGAAGTTTTTGACAGCTTGCCAAGTTCCAGTTTTTATCTGATCATCTTTGCATTAATAATACATTACAATAAGTTTCTCTGAAAAGTGGCCATTTTTTTCTCACTGAATACTTTACTTTTGCCAGCAAAATATTGACTTGGGTTTATAATCAATTCCTGTTTGATTTGATCATGCTTAGCATGAAACTAAAATATTTGCTGCTAGGCAGCTGCCAATACAAATGTCATCATTGTTCTACTCTAATGAATTCCATCAGTTGCTAAATGATCTGCCTTGCAGGTTGCAACATGTAACGGACTGAAGCCCAGAGCTTCAAAGGCACCAGGATGTGAGTAGTTGTACTTACATGAGACTCCTGTCCCCCTGCTTCAGAAATACTTCACAGAATCACAGAATCACAGAATGTTAGGGATTGGAAGGGACCTCAAAAGATCATCTGGTCCAATGCCCCTGCCAGAGCAGGAACACCCAGATGAGGTTACACAGGAAGGCGTCCAGGTGGGTTTTGAATGTCTCCAGAGAAGGAGACTCCACAACCTCCCTGGGCAGCCTGTTCCAGTGTTCCGTTACCCTCACTGAGAAGAAGTTTCTTCTCAAATTTAAGTGGAACCTCTTGTGTTCCAGCTTGAACCCGTTACCCCTTGTCTTACCGCTGGTTGTCACTGAGAAGAGCCTGACTCCATCCTCATGACACCCACCCTTTATATATTTATAAACATTAATGAGGTCACCCCTCAGTCTCCTCTTCGCCAAGCTAAAGAGCCCCAGCTCCCTCAGCCTTTCCTCATAAGGGAGATGCTCCACTCCCTTCATCATCTTCGTGGCCCTGTGCTGGACTCTCTCCAGCAGTTCCCTGTCCTTCTTGAACTGAGGGGCCCAGAACTGGACACAATATTCCAGATGAGGTCTCACCAGGGCAGAGTAGAGGGGAAGGAGAACCTCTCTCGACCTACTAACCACCCCACTTCTAATACACCCCAGGATGCCATTGGCCTTCTTGGCCACAAGGGCACAGTGCTGGCTCATGGTCATCCTGCTGTCCACCAGGACCCCCAGGTCCCTTTCCCCTACACTGCTCTCTAACAGGTCATTCCCCAACCTATACTGGAACCTGGGGTTGTTCCTGCCCAGATGTAAGACTCTACATTTTCCCTTGTTGTATTTCATGAAATTTTTCCCTGCCCAACTCTCCAGCCTGTCCAGATCTCGCTGGTTGGCAGCACAGCCTTCTGGCATGTCAGCCGTTCCTCCCAGTTTGGTGTCATCAGCAAACTTGCTGATAGTACACTCAATTGCCTCATCCAAGTTGTTGATTAATATATTGAACAATACTGGTCCCAGAACTGACCCTTGAGGGACTCCACTAGATACAGCCCTCCAACCAGACTCTGCCCCATTGACCACGACTCTCTGGCTTCTCTCCTTCAGCCAGTTTGCAGTCCACCTCACTACCCGATCGTCCAGTCCACACTTCCTCAGTTTAGCCATGAGGGTGCCGTGGGAGACGGTGTCAAATGCTTTACTGAAGTCAAGGTAGACCACATCCTCCGCTCTACCATCCTCAATCCACCTTGTTATGTCTTCATAAAAGGCTATGAGGTTGGTCAAGCACGACTTCCCCTTGGTGAAGCCATGTTGACTGCCCCTGATGACCCTCTTATCCTTGATATGTCTTAAGATGGCACTAAGGATAAGGTGTTCCATCACTTTCCCAGGGATGGAGGTGAGGCTGACTGGTCTATTGTTGCCCGGGTGCTCCTTCTTGCCCTTTTTGAAGACTGGAGTGACATTTGCTTTCCTCCAGTCCTCAGGCACCTCTCCCGTTTCCCAAGACCTGGCAAAGGTGATGGAGAGTGGTCCAGCAATGACTTCAGCCAGCTCCCTCAGCACCCGCGGGTGCATCCCATCTGGACCCATGGATTTATGGATGTCCAGGTTGCTTAATTGCTCCCTAACCCAGTCCTCATCAACTGAGGCAAACTCCTCCATTGCCCTGCCTTCCTCTGGGGCCTCAGGGGTACGGGGCTCCACAGGACAGCCTCTGGCAGAGTAGACAGAGACAAAGAAGGCATTCAGTAACTCTGCCCTCTCTGTATCTTCTGTCACCAGGGCACCCACCCCATTCATCAGTGGGCCTACATTGCCTCTGGTGTTAGTTTTATCTGCCATGTATTTGAAGAAGCTCTTTCTGTTGTCCTTGACCCCTCTCGCCAGGTTTAACTTGAAGGAGGCCTTAGCTTTCCTAGTTGCCTCCCTACATCCTTTAACAACAGCCTTATATTCTTCCCAAGTGGCCAGCCCCTCCTTCCATGATTTGTAAACCCTCCTTTTCCACTTGAGCTTACGCAGCAGTTCCCTGTTTAACCACGCAGGTCTCCTGGCTCCCTTCCTTGACTTCCTACATGTCGGGATGCTCTGATCTTGAGCTTGGTAGAAGCAGTCCCTGAATGTTAACCAACTATCTTGGGCCCCTTTACCTTCAAGCAGCCAAACAGCAACAGCATCCATTTCCATACAGTCAGCCTCTGAGTCACCTGTGGCTTGCTCACTGACCAGGTTCAATCAAGACAAAAATACTGAATAAAAGAAAAAATGTCTAAAATTATTTAAGTCACTTTCCCCCACTTTCTCAGACATGGATGAAAATTCACTTTCAAGAAAAAAAATCACTAGGAAAAGGATTTATTTGTCAAGAAATATTTTAGAAAATTTTCAGCTAGGTGCAATTAATGTATCCTTATTTTCCTACATAATTCTGATATTTATGTACAGATTAATGATGCTTGGTATCAGGAAACAAAATAGTCTGAGAAATACTAGTGTATGACCTAACTCAGTTAACTTACTTCCTGAAAGCTTAATATTAATTACCTCTACCTTCACGTTAGGATGCCATCTAGAAATTCCCATCAGGTTCTGGCACATCAACCCCAGTCCCTGAGTTTCCCCTCTGCAGAATGGAGCCAGAAGTCCTGCAATTCTCTCTTTCTGCCTTCAAAGTTGACAGCACAGCTCTCAGAAAAGTCTAAGATTGGCAGTGAGCCGAATGTCTACACTGTTGGCAAGAGATTACTTTGCAAGCATGCACACCTCTGGAAACTCCATGAAGCTGGTGGATAATGTGTATTCTTGGAACAGGGGAAACCTTGCCACATCCTCAGTTACTCCTGTTGTTGATAAGGGTAGTGCAAGCAACCTTTCTCAAGCCCCAGGATGAGGACTGCAGAGCGCGAGAACCTACTTGGAGAATATAAATGTTGGAGACTAGCCTAAATGAAGCCGTGCTGAGGTCCATCTGTCTGAAAGGCGAAATAAGCATGCAGAAGTGTGACAGGAACAGAACAAATGCCAAACACCCTACCTGATCCTCACAGTGCCATCTTTCCTGCGGTAGATCTCACTTTGACAGGGTTAAATGGTCTGATGCTCTGGCACCTTGTGTGCATATACAACAGATATCATGTGTTGTTCAGTTCATGCCTGTGCTGGTTTAGTTAAAATTGAGTTAATTTTCTTCATGCAGCCAGAATATTTTATTTTTAGTAGCTAGCATGGTCTTTTGGTTTGGATTTAGTATGAAAATAACGTGATAACTTGCTGAACTTCTAAGTTGTGTTTTGGAGCTGGTATGAAAGGAATGTAAGAACTTACTGATATTTTGGCTGTTGCCATGGAGAGAAAGAACTTTTTCAACTTTCCACTGGCAGATGCAAATAGCAGCTGAGGGGAAGAATAATGGGAGAGCATCTAGATTGACATCCAGGTTGGTCAATGAAATATTCCCTACCATTAGCATCATGCTCTGTATAAAGCTGGAGCTGTTTTTCCAGTTCATTAGTTCAGTTCCATTTGGAGTTCCGTTTGGAGTTCTATATTCGTTCCATTCAGCTTCCCCATCTCAGTACTCTGCTGTTTTGCAGTTTTTGTCCTTTTGCTGTTCTGGACCTTTTGGCCTTTTGCCTTTTTTCTCTCTTGCTGGGATCAGCTGTTTGGAACCTGGGGTACTCTCCTTTCTGTCAGTGATTTTTCAGTGTATCTGGAGTTCATGAGCAATTGCATTATCACTTACTTTATATGTTATTATCATCGTCATCATCATCATCATTATTGTTGTTGTCGTCTTATCAAACTGTTCTTATCTCAACACATGAGTTTCTGTCATCCCACCTGGGGAGAGGGGAGAGTGAGTGAGCAGCTACCATGGTCCTAGTTGCAGGCTGGGGTTAAACCACAACAATGCCAACTTAGATATCCAGAAAAGGAGAGGAAATAAAAACCAGGCACGTGCAGTCACAGCAAATCCCCGGTGGGCAAGTGCTCCTTGGTGTCAGGCTGTGGGAAGTCCAGAGGTCTGGGGCCATAATTTCCCATGTCAAACAGATCTGACCAGAGAGCAATGTCCTCTAGTAACTTACAGCCTCTATCATCTCACTGTACCTTTTCTTTTTCTTTCAGGTGCCTGGATCTAAGATATTTAAGTCACCTAAATGTGTTAGCATACTCTGCTGCTACAGCACCAAACACCGCAGACATTGGGCCCTCAGCCATTGAGCGAGGGCATAGGGCTATTGGCTGCAAGGAAGCACAGATCTCAGGTTAGGCTTCTGCATCTGAACACTAAACTGGTGGTGGTGTTTTCAGGGGTAACGGCTGGGCATGCTTAATTTTTACATTTCATTTCAAGCTAACTGAGCTAACCTGAAGATCCACAACCTGGAGTAATTTCTGACTGAGCTTAGACCTCAGGGAAGGTAGTGCTGCAATTTCATGATGGTTTCTTTCAGTTTTTCTTGCATTCAGTTGTAAAAGTTCTGGGTGATGCCGCTGTGACCAATAGCTGAAGAAGACCGTGGGACAAACATTGACTATGTGATTTGTATCTAGATTATTAAACCTTCTCCTTCCCAGTACTTTAAATGCATCCCAAAGATTCTCTTGGCTAATGTTATCTTGACCCTGATTTCCTCCAGAAACAAGATTTATGTGATGCTGTCTGCATGTTTCTGTGTTTAATGACTCATGAACCAGTCAGTCAGTGTCAATCATAGAATAATAGAAACATTTTTGGTTGGAGAAGAGTCTCAAGATCATTGAGTCCAACCATAACCTAACACTGGCACTAAACTGTCCCTAAGAACCTCATCTGCATGTCTTTTAAACACCTCCAGGGATGGCAACTCAACCAGTTTCCTGGGCAGCCTGTTCCAACGAGTGACAACCTTTTCTGTGAGGAAATTTTTCCTGATATCCAATCTGAACCTCCCCTGGTGCAACTTGAGGCCATTTCCTTTTGTCCTCTCACTTGTTACTTGGGAGAAGACACCAACACCCTCCAGATCTGTCATAGAGGCACAGGGATAGAAGAACACATTCACAGACAGATTGACACTTTCCTGCCCATGCATGATCTGTGATCCTCGTACAAGAAAAGGAATTCACCTTTTTTCTCCTTTTCATTTTCAAGCCCAGGTGTTTTTCCTAGTGCATGACATACTCGCACCAGAGACCACTAAGAGCTCCTGTGTTCCATACTCCAGACAGGAGAAAACAATCTTAAAATCCATTAAATTTTATGCATATAGAAAGAGCAGGAGAGGACTGAGATTTCTGGATCGGCTACACCAGAGGGAAGACTGTGGCATGAGCCCATCCTGTGTTAGACTTCAGCAAATCTGTGTGACACTTAGACACACGTCCTTGCAACACGCCGTGCATGCGTGACCCTCCCAGCTGCAGGGAAAGCTTTGCTTGCAGTTTGCCCTTTGTTAGCCACTGGGCAGACCAAGCAGAAGATACAAATACATTGGAAATTCATCTCCATTAGTTCTGCTGTTCACAAATATTTGTCTGAAGGGGAAAAAACCAACCAACCAACCAAAAAAACCCTCAATCAACCAACCAAAAAACCCCAAACAAACAAACAAAAACCCCCCACAGCACTGTTTCCTTCATTTTTCCAACTCATATGGTTTTATCTTCACACTTTGCTAGCCCTAAGCCTCAGTTTGTGCAACATTTTGTTAGAGACTATAACTGTTTTAGAGACTGAAAGTCAAAAGCTCTTGAGATATTTAATTTCAAGCAATGCTATCTTATGAAGGGGTAAACCTTCAAAGAGGCTAAATGTCTACCAGAATTATATGTTAAAAGTTAAATTTATTGAATTATTAGATATAAAAAAATAATTCTGGTAGCTTCTGCAAGTTTTCTTTTCCTCAAGTCCTATAAAATAGCATTTGAAGTATTTAAACATCTTTTGCTTTATAGGTAGGTATGTGGGGAAACAGTGTATTTAAAAAGCAATGATTCAAAAGATTTCTGAAACTATCTATAAAATATGTGGTGTATATAAATATATATCACTAAAGAATGATGTGTCAGTCTAGAAACTGGGAATGGAAACCAGAGTTTCCTTAGCTGGGGCTAAACCTGAGAAAAGAAGTGTCAGAAGGAAGCCCAGGATGGGTTGGGGACAGTTCAGGATAAATTAGTCTTTGTGCCCTGCCAGAAAGTTCCTAGGCAACCATCTTCTCTGAGTGAATCACAAACAACAGATTCCTCCTCTTGAAATACAGGAAGTTCCCAGTCTGATATTGGTGAAAATAAATAAAAAACCCATGGGTATTTGCATTTTAAGTTGAGCACCCAGATAAAACCCATGAACAGAAGCTCATGAGAAAGTAAATACTTTTGTTTGCAAAGTCTAACATGCAGAAAACAGACCATGGGCCCACAGGGTGAAGGCTGAGGATGCTAAATTTAGTCTTTGGTTAAAAATAAATTTACTCGCTCTTCATACTTGCAGGGTGGTTGTCTAGGTATCATGTCCCTGGTAGGAGCAGGTCTTGTGGCCAGGTCACCTCACCTCCAGCATGGCCAGGGAACAGTCCTGACTGGGGTTCTCAGCCTCAGCTGTGCCTGGGGACAGAGGGACTGGGACATCCTCTGCTCAGCCTGAACGTCTAGAGGTCAACAAAGGAATAAACTTCCATTTAATTAAAAGCAAAAGGAATTCCACTGAAAGGGCAATACACATAAAGAGGAAGAATTTTTGAGGTCCAAGTTCAAACAACTTTATGGAGTCATTTACTGTTATGACCTTGTCTCTGTGACATCAATATTCTTTCAATACCCAGTTTATGTATGTGTAAAAGATGCATGTACATACGCACACATGCATGCATGTGTTAATATAAATATATTTCTACAGTCATTTTCAATCATTTTCACACTGTTAGATATGCATAGGTATAGAGAAACTATCAATAAATCAAGGAGAAATAGTGCTGATAAAAAGCAAGATGACCCCAGGGTAGAAAATGAGAAAAGGTGCTATAGTAGTTTAAAGACAGAGAATAAACATGGAAAATTATTTAAAAATTCTTTGGGATAGGTCAGTTGTGAACATTATTAAAAGAAAGAAAGAACAAGATGGAAAGAAAAGCGTGGAATGAGTAGGACTTAGGCAAAGAATATAGAGTTTATTCAATAGAAGATTTGCTAGCTAAGGTTAGTAATGAAATATAACCAGATTGCCAGTGAGGTAAGACAAAGTATATACCAAGATCTAACCCTGATGTGCATGCATCAGTGCCTACTATGTACAGGCCACAGGCTGATGTTCCCTGGCCCTCAGACTTTCTTTACCTTGCTTACAGATATTTCAATCCTACCTCTCTCCTTTCAGCACTGCTCAGGGCTCTTCAGACACATGCAGTGGTTTCAGTTTCAGATTTGGCTTGAAGTCATTCTTATTCTTGTTTGTATGTGTGGCCAGAAAGACTATATTCTTCTGTCTCCTAATATATGTATCCACTTCTTGAAATACAAAAAACAGTAAAAGAAAAAAAAAATATATATAGCAAAGGGAACATAAAAGTTGCAAGGTCCAACACTGAAAAGTTTGGCAATGTCAGGCTGAATTTCTCAGGGCATCCTTAATTTCGCCTCTTGGTGAATATGCATTATGATACAGTTTTAATTACAAGGCTGCATACTATTACTTTTCCCCAGGACACCTGCTTCAGCAGGGCACAGGATGGATGGTTCTCACTTAATGAGCAGCTATTCAATATGTTCTTTTATCCTTATTGCTTGGCGTTTGGCCCCAGGCCTTATTTACTGCACTCTGCTCAGGCATGGCTCTAAAGACAGAATTATTCATTTCCTACTTGACTGTTCTGCAGCTCTTCTCACTCTGTCTGAACACATTACAAACTTTAATGAATCTTTACAATACCTTAGGAAGAGCAGGATCATCTGACCCTGTTTTATAGGTAGGGACCTGCAACTTTTCCACTTATCCTTGGGTTTAACATTCGTTTGAATTACTTTCTCCTCTCTCCTTTCAAGATAAACCTTTTTTTCAAGATGGGCAAAAGAGTCTTCTCACCACATCTTATTTGCTGAATGTTGCAGCTGAAATTTTCAAAAAGCGGTGCACTTTGAGGTAGCAATACCACACAGAAAATTCTGCTCCCTTTGACAGAGCAATAAGCCCTGTGAAAACACAGAGCTGCCTCTGCAAGACATAAGAGTGACAGGTGTCACTCTGAGTTACAGAAGCTGTGACTAATCTTTCCTGTAATATTTATATAGGTGGCAATTTATGTACATGTGCTCGAGATGTGTGTGACATGCAGACCTCCATGTATGGGGATACATATAGAAAGTCCTACGTTCAGGGAAACAAAGAACCCTTCCCCAGGCTTCAGCTCAGCTTTGCCAAGCCCTTCCAGCTGAGGAGCAGGTCAGTGACCTCATGGCTGCTTCCTTAATGATATGATGGACAGATTTGCTTAAAAAATCTAAACCTTATGAATTATGTTTATTTAAAACCCTAGACTCCTTGCCTGCATCTTACACTCTAAAGCCTTCTGTAGCATGCCCGTTTCTAGTAACGCATGTAGTTTTAAACCACCTTTATCTGAAAAGAAAAGGAAACTGGGCACAAAAATCAGATCTTCCCTTTCCTTGTTTAACCTCTTTCATTTACCACATAAAAGCAGTGAGTTGAAACAAAGACATGGTGATATTCTACCCCAGGCCAGTGAAATTCAATATACAATATCGTTTGGTGGATTTTTTGGCTTAAGAAGGTGGCAGTTTGCAGGTGCTTCAGAGAGATTAGCCTCTGTTTGGGAATCACTGGAGGAAATGGCAGAAATGATAGCAGAAAGGAGCTCTTTGGTGTGCAGCTGGAAGAAGATTAAAACATCGACAAATTACTTTGAGGGGGTTTTTATTTTCTTTTATAGAAATCAGTACAGGCAAGTTGGGTAAATTATACCAATTTTTAGCTGAACATGTTTGCCGAAAACTCAGCCAAGTTGAGATTAGATGGAGAGTTACTGGTGTGCAAGATGAGAACTCCTGAACCTCCAGAACAAGGTGACCAGCTTTGTTATTATAATAAGCAGGTAGACAGGCAGGAGGTTCAAAGCTAACTGCTTTTCGCAATTTTTCCTTTTTTCTTTTTCTTCCTTTCGGCTAGTCAGAGCGTTCAAGCACTTTGAATACCCTGATCCATCTTATCTGCATTCATCATACCAGTCTATGAATCCGTGCCTTTAAACAGACCGATCTTATTGATGGCTTTGTGAACTTCGTTCTCTGTATGAGAATACCTTCTTTTTCTGGACTATATGAATCTACCTAGTAGGAGAAGAAGATCCACTAGGTTATGGAATGGTATTTGTAGCTAAACTTCGTCACTGTTCATAATGTCCCATATTTAATGTTGCAATTTTGAGTATCTCAGAGTTCAGATGCAAATTCAGGTGTCCCCAGGTTTTGGGTTAGGGCATATGAGCTTCAGAAATCAAGATTTGTTTGGAAGTCATAAAAGCATTCCCAGAGACAGGACCCCAAAACAGCCCTACCCTCCATGGCCTTTGTGCAAGGATTTTATAGTCACTTTGATTTTCTGGTAAAGGACCCCTCCTCTTCTCTTTTGGCACTGAGAATGCAATGACCTTTTTTTAGCTTTGACAACTAATAAACACTGTCTTCTGAAATGCCATGAGATCAAGGAGAGAACTTTGGATGAACTAGATTAATCGGGACTGTGTTGTTTTTCCCTTTTCCGGTTCATGGCATATTCTCATTTAGTTCACGGTTTACAGTGCAAGATAAATGGGTAAAATACAATTACAGGAGACTGAATTTTCTTTCTTCTCTTGCCTGATATTTGTTGTGTGTATATTCTCTTTGTATCTTTCCTGCTCTTAGGCTTAAAGATAAATTGAATCTTTCTTGAAGGACTGATGGGAGAAGGAAAATGTGTTCTCCTTAAAACAAATGTACAATCAAAGACTTTATTAACAATTTCTTAGACTGTAATTACTATTAAAAATAAACTGTAGAATATGTGTAATTTGATTTTCAAGTGGTTCATACTTCCATTTGGAACAACAATTTAAGATATGCTCCGCCTTCCTCCGTTGTGTCTTGTTCCAGACAAATCTTTCTTTGACCATGCGTTGAACTACTTTTCAGAATGGCAACCCAGATATTTTTTGTTTTAATTATTCCTGTTTTCCTTTTCTTTCCCCTTGGAATCTAAACAGGCTGTTTTTTAAATTACGGGGTATGTAACATGGTTTAGAAAATAACCTCAGTTTGGATAGTAATATATTTTGCACTGATTCTGCACTGTTAAATATAATATAGGATATCACTGTGGTAGAGGAAAGGGCTTTTTCTCCAGAAGACTTCCTGGCATTTCATTGTCCTTCACCATCAAAGATGGTCATGCCCACTTAATTCAGCTACCAAGGAAATGGCAAAATAGAGGAATAGTGATTGAGAGGAACCTGGAAATTAAAAGGCAACTTCATTGGGCAAGTACTTCACTGCTCTGCTCTTCTTGTGGTAAGCCTCAGCAAGTAAATGCCTCCAAAAGCAACAGGTTATTCTTGACATTGATAATCTCTCTCTAATTCTGTCACTGTTTAAATCTATAATATATTTATCCCAGACTTTGCCATGAGAGATTCAGCAGACTCCATTTGCAAGGAAATCAATCTGTTTTCTGTAATTAGAACAATCCTGATACCAGGTATGACTGTTTTTTATTTGAAAGCAGAATATTTTAATCTGTCATAATACTTATTTTTCACCTAAGCAGTGAGAAAAAGGCAGACTCTGAGAAGGAAGAGGAAAAGTTCCTGTCCTTGTGCCTCCCCCCGGGGATCCTCCAAGAAACAAGATTCAAAAGATACTCTGAAAAATCCAGCAAGTTCAACATCAATTATCTTCCTGTGGTGTTTTCTCCATCCTGGTGACTGGTGGCACACAATATGGTGCCAGAAAGTCATCAGTCTGGCAGCTGGGATGTTTTTGTTTTGTTTTGTTTTGCTTTGTTTTGCTTTTCTTCTCTAACATTCATCCAGTAAATATTTGCTGGGCCATTTGCACCATCTGCCACACAAATGTTAGTCCAAGGAAGAATGGCAGACATAGGGGAATATCAATGTTAAAGCACCATTTAAAGTGGAAATGCTGGTGCCAGTGACAGAAAACCATGAGAACAAAGAAGCTGAGGAAGAAATACAGAGGAGAAAAGGGCACAGTTTCTGCAGCTTTTTAGAGTCGTCCGTTTCCCAGCACCTCCGACCAAAAGGAGGGACCATGCACCTAACATGTTCCTCTTTCCCCAAGACACTATGAACATGGAAAACCAAGGACCTACATGTGAGTGGCTTGGCACTAGGAGAGGACAAACTGATTTGGCTCAATTAGAAAAGAAGCTGAGCCTTTGTCCAATATTTGCAACTAAAAATACAAATTAATGTGGCTCAAAACCACTTTGGTTCCTGTCTGTTGCTCTTGCATGCTCAGGAGTTGCCATCCGAGTCAGAAGCTGGAAGAGGCGTGATTTACAGCCAAGAAGGGATCATCTTGAGATATGGCAGTGTTGTTATAAACAAAACACCATGAGATGCACTGATGTAATGAAATGCCTATGTTGCCTCAGGCGAAAGAGGAGAACTTGTGATATTCTTACAATAAGTACTTGGGTTTTGGTCCTTTCTTCAATTGCATGAGTCAGCTCTGCATTTAATAGATGAAAAACTCATCCTGTTTTTGAATGCTTTTCTACTTTATGGAACCAGCTTCCTTTTGGGTATCTTTGATACCCACTGTATCACTTCACATGAACTCTCTCTCAAAAACAAGTAAAAAACACGAAAATACACCTTCCTTTTGTTTGACCTGCAGTACAGAGAAAGGGGAAAAGACCATGATATCGATTTTCAGAAGGCACATACCTCACCACAGGCCAAGATAGTTTACAGTAAAACACAAGGATCTGTGTAACACAAAAGGAAGCAATAAAAGGTGTTTTCCTGGGCATCAGCCACTCACTGTTATTGTTGCTGCAGCCATACAAAACCCTGTGTACTCGGGATGCTTGACCTTCAATCACTGTAACAATGACGTGTGGTTATGAAAGCACCGAATTTCGCTTTCTTCCATTGTAACATTCTCCACTGGCATTTGTGATAGGAATGATTGCTGTCAGAGAAAATGAGGTGTCAAGATGCTTGGACAAAGCCTCACAGACATCCATAGTGCTAGGAAATCACACAAACAAACCAACAATGTCATGACCAGTGTACATTAATGGAGGAATGATTGTTTCAGCAGGGGGAAATAAAACAAGCTTCAAAACAGTAAACGTCTTTCTCCTTTGGCAAAGTGATGAAGTGATTACCAGTGTAATTCATTCTTATTAGTGACTCCTGCTTACATATTGCCAGCTAAATATTTTATGCATTTTTGCAGTCTGGTGGTATTTCTGGTCATTTTTCTTCACTGTGTGAAACCAAAAGGATACCTGTGTGCAACAAAATGCAAAGTATCAACCTTCTAGCTCAGCTGAAGTCATGGTGAGAGTTCACAGACAAAGGCACACTGATCAGCTGCCTCTTCTGATGTTTCAGTGGAAAGTAAAACCAAAACCAAATAATCCTTCCTATGGGAAGAAAGTTATAACAAGTCAGATTTCGGAAAGTCAGAATTGAATGAACTTATTTATTTTTAGTATATAAACAATACAGTTGTTTTCCATGTGCTTTATTGCATTGGGTTGATATTTCTCATTTTGAATGCACACGACATTGAGAGAGAGGTTTAATTTTTTATTTCCCATCCATTTGCTCATTGAATTCACTGACTCTTTCAAACCTGAAAAATAGAAATTATACTTTCAGAAAGGAAATCAGGATGGAATTTCTTGCTTCCAGACTTCCTTTTCTGCCATGTAGGTTATGCTTGCCTGCATTGGAATGGGGAACATTATACACTGTGTCAGTGATAGACTTGATGTTGTGGATTTGCAAAAAGACAGTGATGTGAGTGAATCTGAAACTGTCATCTTTTTATTGTTTGGTGAGACAAAAGATAATTTTTAACTCAGTCCCATGTGTCATTCACATGTGTTCAGCATTCTCTGCAGCACCATCCATTTGCCACCTTCACCCAACCTGAGGACTAGGAAGCCCACCTCTAGCAAATGGAAAGCATACATTAAAAATAACAAGCACTGGTTCTGCAGCATTCCAGAGCATTTTTTTCACTGATGCATATGTGCAGGCTAATTTATTTCAGTTGAATCTTGTTTTCATTGTTTGACTTTCATCATGAATATATCATTAATTGATTTGTCATAGATATATTGATTAATCAGAGACATCAAAGAAGGCCAGTGCCCAGCGGTTTCAAATTTTAATTCCAAATGATGCTTTTTACCATCTTGATTTAGTGGGCTCCCACTATATGCAGTTCTTTGTGTCTTGCTATGAGAGGGGGGCATTCTCCTTTCCTTTCAATCTGATTGACAGACACTTCCAGGCAGGAGATAGCAGCTGCATCAGACTCACATTCTTGTCTTCCTTGTTTGCCCCAAGTGAGATGAAACTATATAAAGGGAGTTTATTCTTTGAGATCACTAACGCTGAGACTTGGGGCACTGTTCTCTCATGTGTCACAGGACTGCAGTAGATAAGCCCCACAGTTTTCAGAGACAAAATTTCACATGCTTCTCTGAAAGGGATTTAAAGTTTTGGAAAGATGAAACTTATATCTGAAAGTACCTGTGTAATGACCAGATCTAGGAAGATGACTTTCATAAAGGGCATATTGTTACGTTACAAATTTCAGTCTCACTGCTACTGTGACACTATAGATGTATGCAATGCTTTAAATGGCCTGCATAGTTTAGCAGCTCACATATATTGTATTTCTCACGGCAATTGTCTGTTGCCTGTGGGAAAGGAGAAATTTACTATATGAAGCAATAAATATAATGTGTGGCTGTGTTTAAGTGTAAACTCATATTTTTTGGGGGGGATTTTTGTTGTTTTGTTTTTGTTTTGGATAAGGCAGCCTGAAGGTAATAATTAATTACAAAGAATGGCTGGACAATACAAGTGGCTTTCTGAAATTCTAAGGCATCCTTGAGATACAAAAATCTTCTTCACTGTGGTCACGGAGGGGCCAGCTCTTTGAAAAGCCACTACCGAAAGGCCAAAGAGGGAAAGAACCAGAGACTCTGTAACTGAGGGACTTCCTTGTCTCTTCTCTGGCTTTATAAAGCCTGCAAGAAGAAGAGGAAAGAGCAATGCCAACGATCAAATGTGAGGGAGAGAAACAGTGCACGAGCGTGTGGCTGGATCCTCTATTTTGCATCCCAGCCACCATTTCCTGTGTTTAGAACAATAAGTGGCATCTTCCAGCAAAACTGTTGAGAAGAACATTTTCTTGCAGTTTGCTTCACCTGATGCCAGGCGTAGAGTGTTCTTCTGACAGTTCTGGAAAGCCACAGAGACAACAGGAAAAAACAAGGAGGAGGAGAAAAGCTGAATAATAATAGTAATAATAATAATAATAATACCCAGCTCCTTTGTTTATGTTTAGTATGAACGGGTAGCACAAACCACAAAACATAGCTGCATTTACCTGGAGAGGGAAACTCCAACCTGAATGGGTCATGAGTGGCCAAAAGTCACCTTGACTGTGCAGATTCTCAGACATACCTGTGCTCTGAAGGTACAGACACCCTGGTCTGCCACATCTGGAGAAACCAAGATGAATTTAGCCATTTTTTGTTCACAGTGCAATAAAATGGTAATTGTGTCACTTATTTTAAAGATGAGAAGAGTGAACGAACAGAAGGAGGATTATGAAAGGATAGTTGATAAAGTTCAGTCCCTTGTTCTTACTCATTTCTTCTTCTTCATGTGAGACCTTTCCAAGAAGGGTCCTTTTGTGAAAAATATCTTTGTGTGTTATGGTACTAAATTCCACTTACAGCACATTGAGGTTCTAGTGTAGCAAAGTTTCTACATTCCTGCTTAATGATGAGCATTTATTTAAATTGCATCCTTAGTCAGCAAAGGATTCAAATCCCTTATGGGCCTCAAGGACTTGCAATTACTTTTCAGACTGGAGAATAATACATCAGGGTAGGAAAAATAGACCTTGAAAAACAGCAATGTGACAAATGGAATCAGAATCAAGCCTGAAAAGTGCATTTTTAAGTATCAACAATAATAAAAAGTTATCCAGAGTATATGAGAAGAACTATCTGAGCACTGAATTCTTAGTTATTATTATTCTAACATGCTAATAACACCCTTGTCATTTGGACAAGACATCCTACAACTCTATGTTGATTTTTTTTGCTCCAGGCAACTGGAACATATAGAACAGAAGTCTAAAGCGTATTGTGGCTGCCGTGGGCCAAATCGTCCCTACCAAATATGTCCTCTACATAGCCAGAAAAGAACTTCTCAAATGTGGATTTGGTATTTGCCCCATGGTAATGAAAATTCACAGTTTGGTGTCAGCAAATGCAGCAAGTGCGGAACCCATCCTACGGACTTTATTAGCATTCCAAAGGTTTATCATTTCACTCTGTTCAAGGAAAAAAGACAGAAGTACCGCAGACAATTTTCACTTGCAGTCCATCCTGTTCCAGGGTATGAAATGAAGCTATTTGTTCAGCATTACGGCATTTTAGTTGAGGTTTTGGACACCTCACGGGAGCCTGTTATATATTTATTTATACAAATGTGAAGTTGTGGAGTTTACAGCATGAGAAGATAAAAGCAGAGCAACATCTGAATCAGATCTTAGCTTTTCTGAATATTTTAAAGAATAGTTCATATATTAAAAGAAACCTGAATATTGGAAATAAACAAATAAATTACTGAAATGACATAAAGATTGTCAGTAGCTGATGAACAGTTACTTTGCCTCTCAGTTAATTTGTCTATCTTACATGAGAAATAAGTTAGCTTATAAATCAATTTCTGCTAAAAAAAAAAATTAAATCACAAGTCCTATATCAATAGAAAAAGTTAATAGAAATTTTAATGAAAGTACAAACTACACAGGGTTTGAACTCAATATCCTTGAAATATAAGGCATCTATCCCCCAGGCTAAACAGCTTTTGGTACTATCTACAAACAAGATGCATGATTTTCACAGGCTGTCCTGAAGAGCAGAGTTATTATCACACATTAGATTTTGCTTCTTGATTAAAAAATCATATTAATTAAATGCAATTAAATTAAATTAAATTAAGAGCTGAAGATGCAGCAATCCATTTATTATTATTTTCTCACAGTGTGGGCCACATTCTAATAGAGTGATCACCCTCCCTCCCAGCCTCCCAGTTATGATTATGTAACATCCCTGGAGCACTCACTGTAGCTGTGTGTGCAGAATAGACACGTTAAGGAAGCATTTACAGTTTTTAATTCTCTTTAGTGAGATTTTTCTCGCATGAAGAAAACTGGTTGTGTGGCCTCCTCTTTATCTTTGGGGTCATCTTTTCCTCTGATTCTTTTTTTCTTTGTCTTGCTATCTCTGAATTGTCTTTTCTTTGTCTCATTATTTCTTGTCTCCTTGCATTGTACTGGTCTACTTCACTGTATCCACTCTAGAATTCCTGGAAACCTTGGAAAGGACAGACATCTCTGCTGGCAGCTACTCTTACCGTGTCTGTGTTGTACGATCATTGATATCATACATCTCAATGATTCTTGAGAAGAAGGAAGCGGAGAAGAATGGAACAGATTCCTCAAAGTAAGAACAAATGACTTCAGTCATCCAAAAGGCACTTTTGCCTTCATGTACAGACTCCTGAGCAAAGTTTAATCAAGTCACTAAAAGACTAGTTGTCTAGGATACGTCCATTTGGTTAGTGGGGAGGAGCTCCCATGCTGTCAGGGTAATGTAGCCCAGAGGAAGCTGCATCAGGCAGCAGGCAGATTGCTCCTGCACATGATTTACTGTGTCAAGTCCTCCTGCACTATTCTATGTAGGCTGGCAGTATGAAACACATGGGCTGCCCCACCAAACCAGAGCTGAAGAAACTTGTTGCGTGCCCTGAACCACATGAGAAAAGGTAAGCCACTTCACCCAGCGCTGTGGAAGTGGGTAATGAAATCCAAGCAGTCTGAAGAAATGACAGCAGGTGGAGGAGTCTGAGGCAGAAAAAAAGACCTGCACCAAAGAAACCATTTCTTGCTAGATAAGTCTCAGAACAGTCCTTTTGGCAAACCTGTGACCTCGTTAAAATGAACATGTTCTCCACAGATTTTTATCTTCCTGATAGTTTGAGAAAAAAATTCTACGATTTGCAGTGCTTTGTGAGCAGGCAATCCGCATGTGGGACAGCTATTGAGAACCTGAGCAGCTGCCTCTACAAAACTAAAACCAGAGTCTTCATCGATGAATGCACAGACATGCCACAAAATTACACCAGAGACAGTTTTTTAATGTGAATATAATAGAACGTGTAATTATTTTCTGCTGTTGTGCTCTCCTTCCCTCCACTAAACTGGCACAGCCATGCCCCCTTTTCTGAAATGCCTGGTCCTCTCAGGAGCATTCACCGCTCCTCCTCCATGCTCCCACCATCTGCAAGAAACTTCTTCCTGTATCATCTGTCTCACCCGTTCCCTATCTCACTTCAATTCACAACATGACGACATGTTCTCTCCCTTGTCCTCCTTAATTCCTTTTCCTTTCTCTCAGCAATATCATTTTATATGTTAATACTGTTATTTAGTGTTGTCTCCAGTTCCTGGATCCAGGTTATACCGAAGTAGCTTGTTGCATTGCATTTGCCACAGTATCTTTATACATTATGTTTTTATCTCATATGGCAGATTTGTTTCAAGGACATTATGAAAACGAGTCTGTTCATGATTATATACTGCTGATTCAAGACACAATTTTGTTTTCCTTTTGGAAAATCATGTTGGCTAAATGTCTTTTTGATATCTCTGGACAGCTTCTGCATTGTGCTCCCTTATGACAGTTTGTTTCAGAAACAGATTAAAATATACTGCAAAATAACCTCTTTATACTATCCAATTCACAGCAAATACTAACAGGGACTGTACTGAAAGGAAGAGGCATTCTGTAAACAGAGTGAGTCCATAACAGTTTTTCCTCCAATATTTATATAGTCAGAAACATGGGCTTAGTATCCATTCTCCACCGCATAGTCAAATATTGTTCAGATTTTCCACTCGCTTAGCTGTGCAGCTACTCAGGGACACACCAGCCTATACAACAAAGCAGGAACAGTCCAGAAAGGCCAAGCCATTGCTTTATAGACAGGTATATGCACGTGTATTACAGTCATCCTATCAAATCCAGTCCTGCACCACAGGGACAATTTCTGAACCCAGGTGAACAGCAGCCAGATACTTCATCGCAACCAGCTCCTCAGTCTTTTGCAGTTCACTTATTCACATTGATCACTACTTGTTAAGACTGGCCTTTTGCTCATTATCACATTTAAAAAATAGTTTTAAGGGTTTATTTGCAAGGTTTATTCGTAATGTGTTCACACATGAAACAAAACAAAAAAAAAAGCTTGCAGGTGTCCATTAGTTTTCAAAGAAAACTCTAACCAAACTAATCTTCTGAGTCTGAGAAATCAAATTGTAAGCCTTTCAGGAAAATTACACTATAAAATAGGCCATGCATGAAAATATAGTTAAAGTGGTTAGTAGTTTTCACTACAGGAGCCCTGTTCTGCTCTCTGAAACACCAGCCATTGCTCCATTCATGTGAAATTGGATCAAATCTGCCATACAACTGCTCCATAGTGAGAATTCTTGGGCACATGAAAACATGCTCTACTCTATGCTCATCCGTTAGACCTTCTCCTTCCTGCTGTTCAAGAGTCCAGCAAGTACTTTCAAAGCAGAGGTTTTTGCACACTAGAGGGCTTCCCACCAACATAAAACCATACCAAACTAGCACTTGCTCATATACCATTCAAAGAAAAAAAAACCCACATTTGTTTATGGAGATAAAATACTTAACCAAGGGATCATTCACTTTTCCATGACAGAAGTTGCTATACATAGTCTAAATTTCCCCCCTAAAAAGACAAGACTTATGTCCTAAAACGAGTCTGTTTGATTGCTTGTTTTTTAGTGGGGGATGGCAGAAGGACTGGTAGTACATCTCTAAAGTTATGAAAAGCAATAGATAAAATTGATTCAATATATTAAAAATAAAGAAAGGTAGCAGATCCACTAAGGAATATATCACAACTTTCCTAAATAAAGAGAGTGGGATATTGGGGAAGGAAGAAGAGTGGATTTAAAGGAAAGCTTGGTTTTCTCCAGGGATATTCCTTCTCATTTCTAAAGCTTTTGCCCTGGAGGTCCATTTATCAGCTTGCTTAAATAGTACGTATACGTATTTCAAAACAATAACTGTTTAAGGATATGAAAAGCTATGTATGATTCCACTGAAATGTTTTCACATTATTTTCTTAAGCCAAAGAATTCTGCATTCACATTTTAAAGTATTATAGAAAGTTGTCCTGGATTGTATTATCTAACCATTGAAGCAGGGAACCAGCTGCAGATTCATTTTCTGTATGATTTCCCTGATGGATACATTCAGGATGCCATGGTCAGGAACTGGTAAAACAACCCCTGGGAAGAGGTCAGAAATGATGCTATCAGAAAACAGAATGCTGTGGGACAGGCACAGAAAATTAAAAAAAAAAAAAAGATAAAGAGGGTACGGCCAGGGCCACCACTAATGTAATAATTTTATGTTCTCTTATTTAAATCTCCTTTAATCCTTCATCTACAATTAATAAGATTTGCTATTTAAAAAAAGTTCAGAGGGTTCCACATTTATTGCTGAAACATAAAAGTAAAATTCTGGCCTTTCATCATCTAAAATA
The DNA here is from genome assembly GCF_036013445.1 of Caloenas nicobarica. NCBI lineage: Eukaryota > Metazoa > Chordata > Aves > Columbiformes > Columbidae > Caloenas > Caloenas nicobarica. Next base: position 45,346,386 of record NC_088245.1, read on the forward strand.
CATATAAAACTTTGTGAATCAAAAGTCTCTTTCAAACATCTCTGAGGGTGACAAGTTAAAAAACTGCCCAAAACGAACAGTTTGTTGTCAAAATCCCTCCACAGAGTAGTGAAGATATAAGCCAAGAAGATACTCAGTGGTATACTGAGCTGGCATCAAAGAGAGTGAGCATTCCACCTATTTTGGAAAATAATTTTTCACCTTAAATAAAAGGTAACCCATTAATAGTGCTAAGATTTTCTGTCTCATATCTAATAGTTTTAGACGGACTGGGTACATGGAGGGACGGAAGTGATGAGTACAGGGAAACAATCCTAAATTAATGTTAAATGTGGGCTCTTATAACAGCAGTGACAACAATAGCAAGATAAAAAAGGAACGTAGATACAGGTATTTTGTGTTGGTTTAGAGCCAGGTGAGATATTTGCACATGCAAATCATACAAAAGGGCTGTTTTCATAGTCCTGGATTGCTAAACAAAGTCCTGTTTAATATACAGAGATTAGCCTGATATGGCATGTAAGGAAGGCAAGAGCCTTTGTGCCTTCCCTCTGTGAGCATAACGCAGACCCATGCTGCTCTCAGCCTGAGTGCCAGGAGCCGAGGGGAATACAGCCAGTCCTAGCAGAAAATCATGGAATCCTCTCTTTTTCTTCCAGCCTGGCTGCCAGGTGAGGTGATGCACAGTGGGACAAGCCCTGCTCGGATATCCCTGGATACTGAACACCTCTGGCCAAGGAGCTGGTGTTCCTCTGCCCAGGGATGGGAAGGCACTGGTGGGGTGTGTAGGGGCCATGTAGGCACTGCAAAACTGGGGGGGCACAGAGCCCAATCTGTTCACCAGCCTGCCTCGGAAACTGTAATACTAAAGGGAAGTGAAGTAGGGAACAGCCAAAACAGCTGCAAAATGGGTTCCCCTTCTGACCAAAGCCCGAGGCTAATAAGAGGACACTACTATGCTTTAGACAACATGGACCAGCTCCAGAGCTACACTGCCATAGGAAAAAAATTATGTTTTCCATTCTTTTCTACACATTTGCTTTCGATCTGATTGGGTTTTTTTCATCTGTTGGATAGCCAGGACCAGTTTTTCCACCTTTGAATGTCTTGTTGTGTAGTAAGTTTCTGGAGGTAATAGTATACATAAAAAGAAAAAAATCCAGCCCAAACAGCTTAACAACAACAATAGGTGTAAATGAGACCTTTTTCTGATTCTTTTTCAGAACTGGAAAAGAACCTGTGCATCCAAATGTTTGTCCTTTTTCCTCCTCTTAAAGGATATTTCTTCTAAACTTGTGGCCATCAGAATGACCTACAGAGTTAGCAGTGGTCCTGCCTTGAGAGATTTAGGATGTTACATTGTTTTAACATGAGACACGACATCATTGCTCTTCATCATTTCTATTCTTATTATACATAGAGAGACAGACATATGCACCCAGGAAAATAAATTAATCTACTGTGAATCTGTCCACTCAGTCAAGCACTTCCCCATCTCTCTTCAACAGCATGGTTCAAATTTAACCAGGAAGTTTCTGCATTTTGGAGAGGTTTTCTCCCATATCTTTGAAAGCAAGTGGCACCCTACCTGCATCCAAACAACCAATCTCTTTGGTACCTGTCTCTGCTCCTTCGTTTCCAGCCTCATCCTCCCAGTGTGCAGCATCAGAATGAGGTAGAGGTAGGGAATGGGAAGGTAGGATCTCTCCTGATGACAACTGCTTGCACATAGATGGACTCTGGTGGGGCTGTCCCCTGAGACCATTAAACAAGCTAAAGACACTTTATTGATGATACTGTAGCTGTGGAAGATGGCCGGCACCAGCAAGCTGTTGTTTTTCAGTAGGATACCTGAACAGGCATATCTCTTTTTTTCTGCCAGTGCCATACAGATATATATGCTGTGTGTCTCTTTTAAATGATGTACCTTTATATGCACGGATAAAGAGCAAAACACAGAGTATATGTGTATTGTATGTTGGATATATTTGCCAAAGACTTTCAACAGTGACTTGCTTGTGACTGTTCAGTTTAATGGCATTTAAATAGACCTGATGTGAACAGTTAGCCTTCTGAGATGTCCTAATTTGATCTCCGCTCTTAAGCTAGCAGAGCTAGACTGAGTTTCACAAACAGGTAGTTTCAAAGAACACTACTATTTCAGTTAAAGTATGTAAAAATGACATCATTCACATTTCTAAGATAATAAATTCCACATTACTTCAACACATAAAAATTTCTAAAATCCAAATTTCAAACAGCAAAATACATCTTGTTTATCAGCATGTCTTTATTCCTATCAGAGATTAGGTTTCAGTTGTTCCCAAAAGAAACAGTTGAGAAGTACTCTGTGATCAAATCACATAGATACCTTGAACTAAACTGCTCGCTGTGACATTTAAAACACTCAGGTTGCTGCAAGGCAGTATAAACACACTGAAGGGACATTTCATACCGTAAAAAAAAAGAAATTTATTACACAATAAACATAATTCAGATCAACCAGGAGAATGGCAACTTCCAGAAGAAAAGCCTGTCAATCGCCACCCCACTGCACATACAGATGTGCATCCAAGGAAAAATAACGGTTCATAACTTCCATTAAAATATATATTTAATTATTTACATGGCTGTAATGATGCAAAGAGATTTTTCAAACAATAAAAAAGTATTTCCAAATGCATTTCAAGGAGTAAAGGCTACTAGCAAATTCCCTGCCAAAACAACTTAAATTACCATGCCACTTTTCCATGCGTGTTCAAAAGCAAAACGGAGATGAATATGAAACACCAAGTCTAAGATCTATTTTTCAAAGTGTTGAAGCCAACACATGAAAGTGAAATATTTCTTAGTCTCCCTAACTATAGATCTGCCACATTAATGCAAGACAACGACTAAAAGCTATACCAAAGCATTTAAAGGCTAAAAAACAAGCAATCTGGTTTTCTCAAGGAGGGCATAATAAATTAGCTGTAGAAGAAACAAAAGTGTTCAGAATTCTAAGGCAACTAAAAAATGGCCTGTTAGACACTGAGGAATACTTAAGTGAGAAATTTCAAAATCTGAAATATCTAATTTACTTTTATTTTTAAAATGCCTGTTCCTCTTAGGAATATGAAATAAGGTACATGCACAATAACCTGAAAAACCTCAAGAAGATGTAGAGACAGATGGAAATGTAAACAAGTTTGAAGGAACTCTGCCAAAAGTCTGCTCTAATCCACTGTCCAATCATTAAAGAATAAACACCACACAACCCCCTTTGTTTTGGATGAATTACAACCTGGAATTACTTGGCAAACACACAATGCAGAACGTCACGGAAATAAAGAAATAGAATCGAGCATAGAGGGACATATTTGCAAGTCATCTCCTTCTGTGCAAGATCACAAAAAGGTAAAAAATATGCCTTTAGGGCTCTGTTGACTAAGGGCAAAGAAAACAAACTTTTCACTTGTTGCTCTATGGCCCTGGCAGCAGCAGGTTGGAGGCAAGGGAAACTGCAGGATCCATGAGAAATCAGTTTGTCTTACAAAAGTTGCCTAAGACCTGCCCTTGGGACCTGACTTTCTGTCCAAGCAGGCAGTGAGCCGCCTGGGGGGCTAGCAGATCCTGGGGCAGCTGGTCTGCTGGGCAGCCGGCACTCCAAAAAGGACCCAAGGAGCAGCTCATTGTGGCTCTGGGTGCAGGAGAGATGATGTTGTCAACTTCATAGCTGTATCTCAAGTGTTGCATCTTCATAAGGTATGTAATAAAGAGACTGACTTTAATCCTTCCCCAGACCTAACCTCCTGGTAGTTTAGTTGGCCAATTTCCCTGATGTGATTTACATCTCTTTCACAGTAAAACACCTCTTGTTTTAGGAAGAGAAAATCATCCTTAGCAATTTCCTACTCACTCCACTCTCTTGTGACAGCACGCTTCTTAAATTAAAGGTTATCGTCAGAATAGGTGCCCAGCTCTGAGATCGTACGTCGTAAAAAGAAGCTATAGATGTCTACAGTGCAGAGCACTAGACTTGCAATGAGGCCATCAATATTCAATTCCTCTCTAACTGGTTTTGTGCTCCCAGCAGTACCCTTCATTTGGTGGCATCAGCAACACCCACCAGGAGCTGTCTGGCCAGACACGAAAACAGACACATTGCTTTTAATTACATGACTCATTAGCCAATGAAATTAAGTTTGATCAGCAAAGAAAATCTGTATTCTATTTCTCATATAGATTAGATTGACTAGATTCACATTGGTAAAAACCTTTCACTTTCAAATCCCCTGTATCTGCAACAGTATCCCAGACACTCCCCATCCACATATAGTAGCAACCATGAAAGAATGACTTTTTGCTGACAATAGGCACAGAAAAGGACAAGACGTTCCTTTCATCTATGCCAGCATAGATTGGAAGTAATTCTATTTAGGTCAATGTGGACCTTTCAGACATTGCAAATCTATATTTTCCAGGGAGAGAAGAGAGCAGCAGCTGGAGGCAGGAACTCAGTAGAAAAATAGTAGGCAATTGTATGAGGAAAACATGGCATGATAAGTTATAAAGGCTTGGTTATGTTTATATATATACATAGAAAATATGTATCTAAGCAAGAAAACAGATTGTCTTACTTATCTGTTGGGGAGGTCCATTAAGATGCATTCGTATAGACCTGTGTTCCTTGTCTACATTCATCCCAGTTGGTTTCCCCTTTTTCCAAGGAACTTCACCTCCAAATTATACAAATATTAGAGTACTCTTTCTGTAACTAGTTTTACTTACATATGCTTTCTTTCTTTGACAGGAGATGTGGCTAAGCCTAGCTGAAATGGCTCCTTCCCACTGTTTTCCCTCTGGCCTTTTGTATGAAGTTAGGTAACTTTCTGTGAAGAGCCTCTGCCTGTGCTCTCTGATGCAACAACAATAGTGCCTTTATTTACGCAATACGTATAATACCCTGTCTTTAGACCATTGGCAGGGAAGATCGAGATACAAAGGGGTCTCTGGAGTGGATTGGTGTGAAAGAGCATGATTAGGGAAGAAGCTAGCAAGGTTCTTCAGAGATGCATCTTACATTTACAATGTATATTCATTTTCCATGCAGGAAAAAGGCTAAGACATCTCAAATGTCCTCCTCCCCACACACTTATCCCAAAAGCAGCTACTGGAGTGCCTGATACAAAGAGGTGGCATTCGGATGTCTTGTACAGCTCAGCCATGGTGTAAGTCAGATCAGGTGTACAGTCCTACTCCACTCCCTCACAACTCGCTTGTCAGCCTCCTTCCCACGTCCTCTTTGCTGCCTCTTGGAAAGTCTTTCCCCTTCCATTGTCATTTCTGTAAAAGCAAAACTTTTACAGAGTTCGGGGGTTGTTTCGTGTGACATCTTTGTGCATCATAATTAGGAAATGTGTCGAATCGGCTGCTAGCTTTAGAAATTAAAACATGCTGGCTGGAGTCCATGAGGTGTGGAGTCCCCCAGCTGGGACTAACAACAGCCTTGGAGCTGGAAGCAGAAGCTGGGAAGAGCCAGGAGAGCAGGAAGGTGGCTGGAAGCACAGAGGAAGGCTTGGCAGCGGATTTGGAGAACGTGGCCCGGGGACCCCATCATACCTGGCACAGTACAAAACACAGCGCAAGAGCCAAGTGAAGATGCCCCCCTCCACAGCTGCCAACAAAGACATAATCGTACCCATTACTTTCGTGGTGGAGTAGTGATGAGTGAACTCATAACAGTTTGGAGGCCGTTTTATTATGTGGTCCAGGTGATTAGCTGAGCCCTTTGGGGCTTCAAGACCAACCTTATATCTCATGTAAACAAGCTTACTGTGAGATGGTGAACATTTTTACTCCCTCTTCCCAGACAGTGCAGAACAGTTCGAAAAGACTGATGATTTTAAAAATTCATAGAACTGAACTTTTCAAACCTGAAAAAGACTTTCCTTCATTTTCACTTGCAGATGAGAGCTTGTAACATTTCTTTTTTAATCGAACACTTTGGGCATTGACATACACATATAAGCGCAGCCTTTGCTGAGCGTTACAGACACTCATTTGGGGTGGCAATATTATAGCACTGGTATACATGTCCATGTATTAAGGAAAATTGATTTGCAGCATTTCTTTCTGTATGTTCAGCTGATCCAATCTAGTATCTATTACCCCTCTCTCTCAGCCCCAGACATCCAATCTCATCAGCATTAATAAAAATATCAAAATGAGAAGAACCCTTTTTTAGTTATTTAAGAAAGAATCCTGATTTCTTTAAACTTAAGGCTTTCATTCTGCTGGAAATAGTTGTTGACAGTGAACTTGCTTTCATATATATTTTTCTGAGTAAAACTTGTGAACAAGGAATCTGTAGCTTATATTTTCACCCAAATCACTACTACACGGTTTTCTCTGCCCAGCTGCACGTATTTACCCAAATGGTCAATACCTCCTTACTCCACAGTTTGCTGAACTCCATCAGGTTGCTTTCTACTGAATTGCACTGCAGAACACAACCTGCAAACGTTAGCATGTTACCTTGTTCTCTGGCTGTCAGCCCTGCACATGCAGATGCTTCCACTGTTCTTTAAACCGTCCCAAGTTGCCTGACCCTGCCATTGAAATCTGCTGGAGTCTTTGGCAAGACAGGGTTTATGTATGTGAGGAATTACTTCCACAGCCTAGCAGAGCAGAGGCTCTGCAAAATTACCCTGATTCTTAAGGGGCCACAGATTTCACAGGCACCGGTGTGCTAAAATGGGAGATGCTCCTTCATTCACTTTTAAAGCCTTGCCAGTAAAGCCCTATGAGACAACAGTTTCCCGGCTTTTAATTGATACATCCCTGGGACTGATAGGGAACAGAGGCAGCGCTCCCACCTGCTGCAGCAGCACACGGTTTGGAGTCCAGCCCTTTGTTCAGTGCAGCTGGGTGCAGCCTTGCACGTCGCTTAGGGAGCCCTGAAACATATACATGCTTAAGGCCATCTTTTACAGCATATATCGTCACCACAGGGAACTTCTCCACCCTTTCCCAATCCACATCCCCAGGACTAGGCTGGGATAAAGCCCTAGTGGGATGATCTCCACTGGCTGTCTCAAGGACTTGGCACAGTGGCGACAGGGACAAGGCCTGACTAGGTCACCCTGCTTTGTGCAGAAATCATGCAGTTAAGTCTGGAGATCCTGGGTGTGCAGAGAAACTCTTAACCTGAAAAGCCAGAGAGCTTCTCCAAAGGGTGAATTTGATTTTTAAGTTAAGACCAGAAGCACGTTTCCCCGTCGGAGAGGTGGCTTGGTGAATCCCATTAACTGCTCATCTCTCCTGGCTATCTGCAGGTATTATCAATATACCTTCCACCGCCTCTCCTGGGATAGCTGAGACACTTGGCAATTAATTTGCAGGATCTCAAGCAGAAAATTATCTCTCTGTAGAATGAGCAAACCCTGACTGGTCTCCATTTTAAGACAGAAAGTATAGAAATGGCTGCTATTCCTGTGAAATCCTGAGTATGCACCCCCCTGTCCCACTTGTCCCCCCTTGCTCCTTCTGGGATCTCTGTAGTTGATAAAAGACAGTGCTGTTATACAGAAAAATCACAGCTTGAGGACAGCCAGGACTGTACCCAAAACTGAGCAGCAGATCTGACTATCACTGCCTGCATCTGTGTGAAAATGCTGGATCCAGACAGCCCTTTGGAGCAGGCTGAAACAGCTGGGGATACAGAGAACATTTTCTTCTTAATTTTCACCGTGGAAAACAGCACCTATAACACATAAGAATCAGGAGCTACACATTGCAGAACAGAGACGGTATTTGTATTTTCTACATGCAGAGAAAGCATTGAAGCGAATATGTTTTACTGATTATTTTGCTTGTGGATCTGGAGAATAGGATCTATTCCAAGTGACATCTACCATTTTAAAACTTTAGCAACATGATAATTAAATAAAAGTCAGTTAACTTTTAATTTATTTCTATCAATTTATTTTCCAGAACTGCTAAACAGTGCTCCAGACTAGATAGTGCCCTCAGAATTTAAAGTATATCATATTAAGGTTCTTTATAGATACTTGGAATTTCCTTGCAAAATTGAAATCTGTTGCTATGAATACTCATGTTCTATACAAGTAACTATTCCTCTTACTATGCAAATCAAGAAGAAAAATGAATTCTATCTGAAAGAAAGGTTTTTCTCAGAACAGCTTCACGGTGATATCAAAAATGGTAATAAAATGACGATATAAAAATGTATACAGACTGAAATGTTAAATTATATACTTTCTATTTAATATTTATCTAGAATAAAAATCCTAGCTTTCTGTGAATACTGTAATCTGCTTTCAGTTATTATAAACCTGATAACACCTACTCTAATAGGAATTTTCTTTGACTGTTGGGTGGGAACTTTGTAAATTGATCAGGTATATGAACAAGAAAGAGGAGCCAGATCAGTGCAAATCTGGTGCTACTCATTCATTTTCCCTACTTCCAGGTGAGTTAGTTCACAACATCTCAGTAGATTCAGTCTTATATTATTAATGAAATCGTGAACATTTCTTCAAAGTTCCCACAAAAGTGGTTAATTCATAATCAGGACATGAGCAGTAAATTTCTTTTCTCCCACTTAACATTAAAGTAACATTAATTACCTAACATTAATTAAAGCAATATTAATTATTTTACCAAAGGAGCTTTATTCTCCCAAGTTCCCACTCAATTAATGTCTCACTCATATTTTGAAAAAACAGACCCTAAAAATAAACCAAACCAAATCCCAGAACCCCTGGAAGTGCTCTCCTGTCTGGGAAAGTCTTGGCAAAATAGGTCTGTGTATCCATTTGAGATATTGATATTGCCTCCGACAGCAGGCTCCCTGAGTACCTCTCTGTATTAAATATGTTTACCGCCCATCGTCTCTGTGCCATTATCCTATGAGTCAGAGAAACAAAGCACAATGTTTATCTGCCCTAATTTGAGTAACTGAAGTTGCATGTCACTCCAGGCCCATCCACTGAATGACCCTCTGGAAACATCCCCATCTCCACCTCTGCTGCCAGGGCAGTGCAAAGCCATCAGCTCAGACTTAGACATCTTAATATTAGATCAGAGTCAGATGAGATGTAGCCCAGTCTAAGTGATTTCGCTAAAGTGTGACACTGGGAAAAAGATCTCATCTTTCAAGCCCAACTAGCTACCTGACTATTCTTTCTCTTCTTCAGTTCTAAATGGAGCAACAACCATTTTTTTCAAGTAGTACTTACACAGCTCACATTTTTTAATGCTCTAGTATTGCTGTCTGGTTAACTAGACAAAGATTTCCTCAAACGGAAAAGTTAGAGAGCATTTTGCAGAAAAAACCCCTTGATTTCTATGCTGTTTGGGCAGAGATTTTTTGTTGTACATTATCATCACTTAAATTGTAGAATTCACAGTATCTTTCAAAATTAAATGAGATTGTATTACCAAATGCATATAGTTGGGTGCTCATAATTCTGTTATTCCCATAGAATTATTTGGGATGAATCGCAGAGGGGTTCAGTGCATCCCATTTTTATATACAAATTAGAAGAGATTACCAGAGGGTATAATGAGTCAGTGTACTTGATGCATGAGTGTAAAATGTCCCACATGTTTATGAGGTGAAGAAAAAGGCAGCTACAAAGTACAAATGGTCATGAGGACATAAATAGAATCAACACAAGGAACCTGTCAGGACATATGCTGTAAGATTTGGTTAACCACTAGGTAAAAAAAAAAAAAAAGCCATTAATCTTTTATAATCTGTTTATAAATAGAGCATCCTTGTAAAGTCTCACCTTAAAAATCTATAAGGATTTAAAGAGGCATCATGTCAAAAATATCCACTAGATACTTTTATTGAGAATGCTGCACCTGATGTCCCCAGCCCAGAAGATGCACCTTTCCAAGTCTGCCCCAAATAAAAGCAACCAGCAGCCATGTGTTTGTAAAAAGAATTGGCAACAGGCACCAAAAAGCTGTATTTAACTCAGAAATCATGTATTTCTCATGTTACAAACAAGGGAAAAAGATTCCTTAACCAGACACAGTTTAGTATGCATGCACTCAAGGTTAAAGAGATCTGTTAGTAACAAAAATCCTTCGGATAATGCTCTGCCTCTTCTACAAACCCAGTATTTGTTTGCTTTTTAACCTGGATAGAGCAATCCTGTCCACCTTCAAGTCTGCAGGTCAACGTGGTAGTTGTTGGCCAGTCACCAGCAACTTTTTAATAGTTCTTGAAAAGATGTGAAAAGTCAACTCTGTATAATTGGCTGCTAAGAAGAAAAAGAACACCGAAGGGCTTTTTTGTGTACATTTATTTATACTCCTTATGAGTCTCCAGGTATATCATGTAGCTGTATGAGAAGCCGCTGAAGTCACTTGGTTTGTTCAGCCTGGATGAGACTCAGAGGAGTCCTCATCACGGTCTGCAGCTTCCTTACAAGGGAATGAGGAGGGGCAGGCACTGATCTCTTCTCTCTGGCGACGAATGATAGGACCCAAGAGAAGGGCAAGAAGACATGCCAGGAGGGGTTTAGGCTGGACATAAGGAAAACGTTCTTCCCCCAGAGGGTGGTGGAGCACTGGAACAGGCTCCCCAGGGAGGTGTCATGGCCCCATGCCTGGAAGTGTTCAAGAAGAGACTGGACAACATCCTCAGACACATGGTGTGAATTTTGGGGTTGTCCTGTGCAGGGACAGGGGTTGGACTCAATGATCCTTGAGGGTCTCTTCCAACTCAGGACATTCTATATAATTCTAGATGATTCATTATAAACTGGGGAAAACATGAACTGGGGAATCTAATGGCTTTGTTCTTATATTCTTGTCTTAAAAAAAAGACAAGACAAAATGAACTGAATTCAAATTGAATTTACATCCAAACTGATGGTAAAAATTAAAAAAAAAATGAAATGCTTCTACTTTGATGAGCTACACTGTTCATCTTAGATAGAACTGTCTTCTATATACCCCTGGACATTATTTTTTATAATTCTTATGTTAGGCTGTTTGTTAAACTTTTTCATTAGTAACTGTTAAGGTAAGAAAACATAACATTTTATCTGATATGTGAGTGAGAACATGCTGTAAACAAGATATAAACTTTAAAAATCTTCCTTGGAGAGTTTCTAAATCCAGCAATGAAGCACTGTGTCATTTATTTCCTTAGTTTAAAAGCCCATTTAGAATATATCACTTTTCATTTTCAGCAACAAATAGCCTCCTAAAATAATTTTGATTTAAAGGGTCTTATTGCCAACCATAATGGGCCATACTGAGTATATCTGATAAAATCTCCACTGAGATGTGATTTCTGATATGCAGAGATCATAACTTGTTTAAATATAGCGGAAATCCCAGTTCAGGGTTTGGCTCATGCAAGAGGCACATTTTTTTCTGCCGACTTGCTAGGCTGATCCTCCTCCTGGAAAACCTTCTGTAGATTTCCCCAGAGAAAAACCACCAAGAAATGCATTCTTGACTGTCCAAAAAACAAATGGGAGAAAAACATTAGTAAAACAAAAAAGAAAAACCCATGAGGGCATAGAAACCTTGTACGAATGGGTGGGCTGTAAGAAAGCACAGCATTGCACACACACGTCCTGCTCAGCAGCCCCAGGACAGGTGGGTTGGTCCCCATCCACCCACAGCGGCACTGACAGACATGAGCTCTCAAGTGAACGAGGCCAAGTTACAACAGCTTAAATAACTGTCTGCCTCTCAGTTGAGCGACCAAGGCGTGTCTTTGATTTGATAGAACCTTCCCCAGCGATGAGCCAAAACACAGCGGCTGAAACTTCTTCCTAACTGCATTAACCTCAGTCTATTTTATTGAGGTTTGGACTAACCCACTTTACCTCCCAACTCAGCCAGGCTCACCCTGCGCATGGGGGCAATTAGGGCAGCTCCTCTGACAGGTGGTAACACATTACACCGCCAGTACTTAACCTCTGACCATCATGTGCTAGTCTTGTCTCCAGACAAAGCCTAATTCTTCTTTATGACGGATTATTTTTACTGTATATGGTCTTAAATCATCCTGACAAAACATGCTTGCTTTTCGTTTTTAAAAAACACATCACGCTAGTTTTTTAACAATAATACTACTGCATAGGATAAATAGGAAATCAAATATATTGTTAATATATATTTTTATATATCATTTTATTATACAGTATGTATTTATATTCTTTATCAGTATATAGTACAGCTCTCATAGGCATACCCTCCAGCCATGTGTTCAGCGCCACATTTAATACCTGCCATTTATTTTTTATTCCCTCTCTGCACTTGTCTCCAGGGAGAGAGCAGGGAGAGCAGTGGAGCACTCAGTTTTGTCCAGGCTTTTGGTTTGGTTCTGGTTTTAAACATACATATTGCTCTCTGATTTTCTCAGGGGCCAGGAGGTACAAGAGGTGCTTCTTGCCCTGGAGCAGCAGGTAAAGAGGAGGATGGTGTCCCTGCAGGTGGGCATTTGTTCCCCACCTCCTAGCCATGCATGCCAGAAACTCACAGCCCTCTGCACAGAGGAGCTGTTTTAAGATAAATCTATGAATTCATGTGTAAAGAGGAAGCTGGTTTGCAATGCAAAATCCCAGCATAAACATTCAAAGAAGCTTTCTATTATAAAGAAGTAGTTCATATGTCATGAGTGAATGTGCTAACACACGTGAAACTGAAATAGTTTCACAGAACTATTTTCTCCATAATGGTCAGAATAGGCATTTCAGCAGTGGAGGGAGAGGAAGTCAGTTCTGACACTCCACCAGTTCCTTCCAAGAACAAGTAGACAACAGGGAATCTGAGTATAAAATAGCCATCTCAAAGTAAAATGCCCTCTGCTACCATCATGAAGAGTTACTTTTGGCAGCCCGACATTGCTGATTGTTTCGCTGGGAACAAACTTCCTGTATTTCAGATTTCCTGTAAGGATGGACAGATTTTACTCTTGTCACCCATGGATTGCAAAGACACATCTTATGACAAGACCTAAAAATTTGGAGCTCATTTCAGAAGTGTATCTGATATAACATTAGCCATTGGAGTACATCCAGTTTATAATTATAAGAGTAGGAAACTTTAAATTAGGTCAAACTTCAGCTTTAAATTAAAATGAAAGCATTCAAGGGCTTAGTGCATACCAGCAAGACCTGCAATGTTGCATCTGCTTTCCCACTGGCTACTTGAAGGCTAAGTTGATATTAAAAGCAAGAATGTTAAATAAGTGGATTTCTATTTAATCAAGAGTTGATGTTTTCCTTGCTCATCACTTTGTGCTAGAGCACCATGAAACTATCTCAGCAAAACTGTCAGTGCTTGCAGTCCCCGTAGCCTACTCCCCAGTGAAGCTGAGCTACTTATTTAGCTGTAAAAATGTTTCACTAGTTGGAGTTTCTAAAATTACACAGGAAACAAGAAACAGATTTGATAAATTTCTCCTGAATATAATAGCAAACCTCAAGCAAATTACTTTTAAAAAATTTATTTACCAGAAACAATTCAGCTTAGATGAAATATATGTTTTCTGCAAGGTTTTGCTTTTCCACAATTTAACAACCAGGTAGACTGCTAAAACAAAAGCTGGTGAGTTGCCACAAGACATATAATGAAATGGCGGCTTTCTTGACGATAGATGCTAGAACTCTTCTGACACCCAGATTTTCAACCCTCACCAGGAGATCATCCTGATTTCGTATGGGGGATTGGTAGGATCCAAAGAGGAGCCATACTGGGTCCTTTTCTTCTTCCAATCTGGAGAGTGGCAGCAGCACGTGGAGAGAAGTGGTGATGTGCTCTGTACTACTACTACTGTACAGAGCTGCTGGACACAGCTCTGAAATGAGCAAGTAAGAAATAAAAACAACCACCACAACAACAACAAACCAAAAAAACCAAAACCAAAACAAACCCCAAAATAAAATAAAATAAAATAAAATAAAATAAAATAATTACCAGAAAAAGAGATCTAGTTAACTGGAAAATAGTTTCTGTTTGGCTTACGCATGAAATCTGCAGGCTTTGGTGGGAAATGAAGCCTTCCCGAAGCCTAACGAGCAAGCAGCTTAAATTCTTCTTGTTTCTTTTAAAATTCCCATTTTATGACAGTAAGGCTAGTGAACTATCTACGGTGAACCCACCTTTCAAAGGCATTTCATCAAAGTAACAAGGTTACCTACTGGAAATCTAGCACCAAAGGTATGGTGCTGTCATACAGGGCAGGGGCAAAAAGTACAGGGAATTCATTGTTTCCAAATTAGCTGCAGATGGAAAGCAGGAAGTTCAGTGACTATTTTTACTTTTTTTTTTTTGTGTACATGTGTGAAGTCAATTACACCAGAAAAAAGACCAAAAACCCCCCACGAAAACAAAAAAACCACCCCTCAAATCACAACGCCCCTGACCCTTAAAATATCTGCTCCTAAGTTACTACTATACCTGTCCAAATATGTCTATATCTTTTCACTTCACTTATTTTGATATCTGCAAATATTAGACATCATGTTTGGATGATACAGCAGAGAATTTCTTGAATTAATTAATGCAAACTATTTTCCACTCTGTCCAGGGATGCAAAAAACGAACATAACTAACAGATGGGCAAAATAATAAATATTCAATTTTATTTTGACTTTTTAAATCACTTTCCCCATGTTGTACTAAAAGGAAAATAGATAAACAGCCTCTTTTTAATATGTGCATGCTGAATATAACTTATTCCTTAAAACAACAATAGACAAAAATAAATGGCTTACTTGAAATTGAGCTATTAGCTTATTGAAGCTGGGGTAGCAGATAAAAAATTTATTCAGAACTTTAGGATTTTGTTTTGTTGACTTTCACATCACATACTGTCTTGGTTAGGGATGTCATTTTAAAAAAAAGAGGAAAGGAAAACAAACAGGAAGCAACTTTGTTGGGGCTGGGGTATCTCTGTAGGTATCCCGCTGCAGCTGGCAGTGCAGCATCACACTTTCCTCCCACTGCCTTCATGATGTCATTCCTCTCCCTGGTGCCACTGGCAGTGATTGTCTCCAGGCTGTGGGGAAGGCACCCACCAGGGCAGGGTGTCACCCCCAAAGCCGTCCTGCCTGGAGGTAGGGGAGGGGGCTCAGCCCCCTGGTTCGGGAACACAGCCCCCTGAGGCAGGATGGCCACCCCAGACTCTGGGTATGACCCATCCTTGTTCTGCACAAAAATCCAAGTGCAAACACTTCTTTTACTTTCTTTCTGGGGTAATGATGTTTTGTTGCTCGAACAACAGACCAGTGTTTCAAAGGTGTGATGTGCTTCTGCTTGCAGGCAAGCCACGGAAGTGGATGAGACCCGCCACCCCGCCACGTCTCTGCCCCCATCACCTCACTCTTCAAGATCTGTATCCCGCTCTCTATATATGACAGTGCAACACCTGTTCATCATCTCTTACCTTCAGGGTTTCATTTTCCCTGGTGTTTTTTTGGTTTTTTTTTTTGAGTGGTAGTTTATTCAACAATGTGCTTGCGAGTCTTTGATGGCGTGAGGTAGGAAATCATCCTACAAAGAGTGTAACTCCCGGCAATCTGAACTCTGCTTTTAACACAAGGCAACATTAGCTTTATCAAAAGATATATTGTTTCTTCCTGCAGTTTAGAACCCTTTTTGTTTTCCTTTTGCTGCGCTGCTCCTTATGTTTCTTTCATCAACTGCCTTTCAAGAGAGGAAAGAATATAGCTTTGTTCCTTCTGAAGCAGACTGCCCAGACAAATCCCCCTTGCCCTAGAAATCCCTATTTAGGGTCAAATTTCTTTCTTGGATACTTGATTAGGGACTTTCAGAAAAATCAATGGGAGCTGCTTTCAGGCCTTTAAAGTCTGGTCCTGCTGAAGATAAGGTAATATAAAATTCCAATAGAAGAATCCACCTTTTCAGAAGAAATCCTTTCAAACATTCAAGTTAACGAGAAGCTTGCTTTTCCATTCACTTTCAAGGAAACAGAGTAGTACACTTATAGAGCAGTTACACTTTACTCTTCTTTTTAACAAATAAATAAGAAAATAAACATTGTCTTGAGCCCTTAGTTTGAAAACAAAACAAAACAAAAAACTCAACACTAGCTGCATGAAGAAATGAAATACAGATGTACTTTCTTTGAGGAAAATATTGCAACCTTTCATGAGGATGAAATATATACACAATTTATACACAGATGTGTGGTCATCAATTTGGGAAATTTATATACTTGGAATAAATAGCAGCATAGACAAACACATTATTGAAATGCATGTGAGTCACATGCTATGAACACATCACTCCCTTTACCTGAGTGCAACTTTCACATACATTTAATGACAAATAATCAAAAGCTTTGAAAAAAATAGTGTACAGTTAGATCTAAAATGGCCAGGATAATGAACAGTGCTGCTATAACATCATATCTGGGCCCCTCAGAATATCCATTTGCACATAAAACAAACATGTAAAAATATAGCTAGGGAAGAATAGATCTTAAAGTTGATTTTGATACAAATTTGGCAATACGTCCACGAGGAAAACATCACTCTGATGTGTGAATTGTTCACTTAATGATAAGACCATTGTCCTAAACAAAACAACTGTCCAATAAAGATTCAATGTTTTATAGGACTGTAGTCACAAGGGAAAGAGGAATTTAAAAGCACATATATTCTATATGTCTTGAAATCTTCACAGATCCAAGCCCCAGTCAAGTAAACCAGTTTGAGTAGTTCTTTTCATTAGTCACATGACAACAAGCATTGCTAAATTAGCCAGAGAGCATATAACTTTCAAAATTAATTGCCAGGCTTTCTTTGAATGCTGTAAGGTCAGGATTTCAAGTTGCTTTACTACATTTTTGCTAAACATTTTTATGAAGACTAGTACTGCCGAGCTAGTGCAGAGCTTTGGAGGAATGATCTAAATCCTCTTCTGCCTTCTGCATTGTTAACAAAGGTGCTGGCAAGCATTCCCAGAGCACACTCTTTGTACTGCATAAAATTTTAAGTAGCAGGAAAAAGTCCAGATCCATCTTAAGATTTTAGATCTTAAGATGCTCAGTGTTCAGTCTTCTAAACTGAATACATTTGACATAAAAGATAGTGAGAGGTACATTGCATGAGAATTTTAGGAGAGTAAAGGTTTGTTTTGAAGAATTAATATAATGATTTTTAAGGATTAAATAAACATTTTCATATTTCATTTTTTTTTCAAAAAGCCCTATAATTAGTCAACATTTCATCCCCATAGTCATGAATATCAAGACAACCCATAAGAAAAAATGGGATTTCAGTATTTAAACTAATTATCCTGAGCCTTCTTTGAAGCTTTCAAATAAAGAGTATTGAGAATTTTAGAAAAAGGACAAATGAGTTTAAAAGTTTGGTTATGGAAATAAGCAAATAGCAGAACCTATTTATAAGGTGACATTTGGAAAATGAATAGGAAAAGTCAGCTATTCCCTCAATTTGTAAGGAAAAATGATCATGACATGTGGTTCTCAAGGCTGCTGTGTGAACACACGCACATTAAAAAAAAAAAAGAAAAAAAAAGAACAATAAGAAAGTGATACCTTGCACAAAGAGAATGTCAAATTACAGCAATGAAAATTGAAAAAAACTTGTATTGCAAAATTAACTAAAATAGACAACCATTGTTGATATACAGAGATAAACACTAGAACATGTTTGACTGATAGGAAAAGCACATTTTTGAAAGAATTCATGCACAAAATTCACAGGACCAGTATTTTGGGCAGTGTATGGGTATGGTGCAAGATACCCTTAGCACTCTGCCCACTCAACTCAATGCCTTCAACTGGCTACATCCTGTACTTGGAGGGTGTCACATCTTTTCAGGATGGTGGAAAAGCTGGTGATACTGAAACCTATTTTATCAATATTTTGAACGCACAAAGATCAATGTACTAGAGTGGATTGCAGGTGAGGGAACTGGTTACAGATCAGGAAATCACACTTGAGAGCAGGATGGATCTTCCCTTACCTCTGTCTCTGTGAAGGAAAAAATACGAGCTGTGTCACTCTTGTTGATTTTGGTTTGGAAGACACAGCCTGGAAGTGAGCACCTCTCAATAAACAGCATTTCTGTTTCTAAAAATTAATGTTTCCAAAAGTGAGAGATGATCTTTTTATACAAACATCTTTGCATGCAACAGAGGTCAGTCTGGTGTAGACATCAGTGTGACAGCTTGAATTGCACCCTTGGGAGCAGATAATTGCCCTGGGGCAACTGAGAGAGGAGGCTACATCAGGCAGAATTTGTTCTTTTCCTCTGATGGGGGAGGAAGCACTAATAAGTCATCTTTTGAAGACTCTCAAATTCGAAATTAACACTTCTATCAGTGTCTCAGAGTAGATCGCATGGCTATGAAGATAGCGTTAAATCTGAATCTGTGTGGATGCTTCAGCTTCTACAAGATAATATAGAAATAAAGAACAAAACCTGGACTTTAATCAGTTACAGAGAATGGGCAGGGGAGTATAGGCAGCTGGGAAGAGAAGGGTGCTGCTGGACATGGGGATACAGGTATTGGCAATGATGGAAAACATATGTTTGGGTTCAAATCAAGCAGGTGTAGAGAAGCAGAAAGAAGAGACTTCTTTCCTGTTTTACCTGATGTGAACTGGAAGTAAAGCTCTCCTTTAAGATAATTCCAAAATTTCTCTTACTTATAAACAGCAATAACAAAGGTACTAGCTCAACAATGGGCTGAAGAAAATTTTCCATCAACGGATGCCAACTTCTTCAAGAATAACAACATGAGCACCTTTGCACTAGCTTAGCCAAAGTGTGTCTGAAAGCTTTCACAAGCATCCTTTATTTCTGCTGACTATCTGGAGAAAACCAGATTCATACAGGTGTGCTGTCTTCATGGTGACCGTGTGGCCTGCTGCAATGCCTCCTTCCCCCTCATGTCTGAGCAGGGTGCCTGGGTGGATGGCACCTTGTGGTGAGTGGCACTCTATGGGCACTCCAGAAGGAGAATGACAAAGAAATGCTGTTGAAATTCCCCAGAGTCTCTAAGATTGTATTGCTTCTTTCTCTACAGCTCCCTCATAGCTACTGTTTCCAAACACCGAATTGTGTTACTTAGTCAGGCACTGAAAACTGAACCAAATCAAACCAAAACACAAAAGAACAGATTAAAGAAAAAAAAATAGCTGAGGTTACTAATCTAAACACTTTATTATGAATAAAACATATTGTTAGGGTCAGAAAGCAAAAGGTTGGATTTCTCCCTCTTAGAATATTTATTACAGAAATTAAATCACTGTTTTTATCTCTAGCTTGAGGAATGCACTTACAGAAAAGATGAGTTCACTTCTTTTGCTATCTACCGGCATGATAATGTCCTATTTCATTTTCCTGTTAGAGTATTACTTTTTTTGTGATTATAGCTCTGTCAAAATGTACTTTCTTTAAGCACACAGAAGCAGCATAATATCTTTCTATGAAATGAGAGAAATTCTGAAGTTATTTGAATTGTGTGATTCATTATAATGTAATATCTGGCCTGATGCAGAGGCTTAGTAGCTAGCTTCCTCTACAGCCTGCAATTCTTGTAAATACTTACCCCTGTGATACAGTTTCAGGCCCTGTAATGCACCAGTGGTGAACTCACAGTCATTTAGATCTTAGTAATTAGAATTCTAAGGGAATATTTTATTTCCTATTTCTGCCATTTATTCTTTCCTACAGTGTGTCATTAAGTAAATTTTCAAGTGTGTGACTTTAAAAATATTTAGAAATTTCAAAAATCCCACTGTGTATTCTGAATGTTCTTGTGCAAATACTCATACAAAATTAAAAGTGACAGTATTGGGGCTTTTGAAGACCAATTAAAGATGACGAGGCAAAATTTTGGATCTACTCTACTTTAATGGCAAAATTCCCAGTGGAATTGCCAATGGTTCTCCCTACAGGACATTTACAGTCTCTGTGTTTTTCTCTCATCTGTTTAGACACTTACAGAGGAATGAATAACTTCACAAATTTCTATAATAGATTCAAGAGTGAATGACAGCAGCTTAGTCAAGCTTCTGCAGATGAGACTGATGTCACGATATTGGACTGGAAGAAACCAGATATGTTATAAAGATGATAGTTTTTTGCAATTGAAGTCTACAGACTAGGAGCTGTGTTAGATCTGAGCTCTTTTTAAGCCATGAAAAAGCCTCAGAAACCCCAAAGTCTTTCCTGACTCACAGCTCTGATGTGAGGGCTCTGAAACAGACCAACTATCTCACTGCCAGGCAATTACAGTTATAATGAGCAGAGGCTGGGAATGATTGTGGGCATTGGCCAGCAACGTGAACCAAACGAAGATACTGACTGGCCTCTAATGGATTTCTAGGCACTGATCTAAATATTCTATAAAGGGCCTCAAGTTATGTCAGACCATCCAAATGTCCGAGTGACCTCTACCAAAGTTATCCCATACCAACTCACTCCATCTATGTCAGCCTCTGGATGCTACAGCCTGAGAAATTCCTTGATCAGGTATATTGCCTTTTTGGTTAGATAAAATCCTTTGCCATTTGTATGTCACGTCTTTCTTTGGAAATATATTTCTTGAGCAGTTTGAAGACCAGAAATACCACACAGGTAATATTGTAGGTCTAATGGTATATTTTCCAGTTTGAAGATAGCTAGAATTCAAGCCAGGTCTCAGAATTAAAGCAAACAAAAATAATGATAGAAAGACAAGTAAAATTAATACTGGAGAGTTTTTATCCTCTGGTTGAATCTCATCAAGTATATATCATTACACCCAGTATAGGATAATACATTAGCATAACATAATATCATATATCATAATGGATCATAAAAGTGCCAAAAAGCACATTTAGGACTGCACATGTAAGCAGTTTAACCTAACTTTAACTGCACCCTAGCCCTAAGTTCATGTAAGAAACCAGGCCCTCGGTGACCTTACATTAACAGAATGGAAATGTCCCTTCACAAGCATGAATCCCATCCAAAAATTAAACTAAATGGGATGACCTGAAACAATTTTAACTGCCAGCAACAAACCTTTTATTGAATAGGAACTTAGTTTTTAGAAACAGAACCAAGAAGTATTCTTCTGGTTGTTGATTAGTGGCATACAGAAATTACAGCGAATGGTAAGTCATCCATTCTAATTAAAATTTAAATTGAAAACTGGGTTCTAATGAAGAGGAGCTTAGTGATGGTCTTGAGGGATCTCTTGTCAGTGGGCAAAGGAAAAAAGTGTACAAAGGCAAAAGAGATTTCATTCAGGCATTTATTTGCTGTATGCTGCACACTAATACAAAAAGGAGTGCACACTGCCCTTTTATTGAAAAATAACCAATGCAGGGACAGTTGCTCTTCACAGTACTGCAGTCTAGTGAGAAAATCTCTCTGAAGTCTAGCAGAGGAGCAAACAGCGTTAGGGAAGAAATGATCCTATAATTCTGCCCACCCTAGCAAAGTTCTTATCCTATTGTTCCTTTTGCATTGTTTGACAGCTCCACTCCGCCAGCCCACTCAAATTGCTGACAATAAACATAGTGCGGGGTGAGTACAGACATATCTTCTTACACCCGCACCAGCTCAGACCTGGTGTCCAAAGGGTTGATGTGCTGAACAGCTACATAAAACATTGAAGGGAAGTGCAAAGCAAGCCCTTCAACACACTTTTGGTTTGAAAACACCAGTACATTTGGTTTTAAACTTTAAAATGATGTTTAAAGGTTCTACTAAATGTAATAAACCAAAAAATCCTTCCCACCTTTAAGCTAAAAAATTGTCCAATGCATTGGAAAATTCCCTATGCATCAAACGATAACCTGCTAAATGAATGAAAATGCTAAAGCCATAGCATCTTCCAGAAATAGCTGTGTATCTTTAATGGTCTAACACAAGATAATGGAAAATACAGCAAGCATATTGTATTTTTAAAGCCTGTTTCTGTGCTACCTCAGAAGTAGAAATTTAAATGAATGGTTATAAACTAATTCAATGTCAATACCTCCTACCAAGGGTTGCCAGCAGCTGTGATTTATAAAGAAAGAAAAAAAATCAGAAAGGTGTAGGAGCTGTAAAAGATCAACCAGATCATGTCGGTTTATGCAATAAAATAGGTTATGCAGGATTTCCCTATATGGACATTTATGTGTTGTGCAAGTACAATAAATTACCTTCTTAAATCCTGTTTTGAATTATGCAAAAAAAACCCCACTCAGAGCTCTCATTTTTTGCAGATCCCTCTTGCAAGGTTGCCTTTTTGTTGTTGCTGTTGTTGTCCCCCCCTCCCCAACAAAGTAATAAATGCAGTATTAAAGCTGTCTCTCTCCCTGGCTGTGAGGTTTCTGTAGATGAAAGTTAACTCCTGTCTTTCAGAACACTATGAGTGGCAGGTTGCATACCAGTGCAGAAGAGAAATCTTGCCGCTAATCTATCACAAAAAAAATACAATGTCTCCCCACAAACCTCCCTCTGTCACTGTGCTCAGAAGGTTGCAAAAGCAATATTTCTTTGACTACATTTACAGCAGAAAATGCAGAAACCATAAAAAAATCACATGGACAGATTTGGCACAGACAACCGATTGGGTTTGATTAAAATGTACTAAAATTGTATTTTTTTTCATTAAACAGTAAGTTTCAGTCAATGTTGTTTAATGTCAGTACTGTTAATGAAGTTGTCAAGCTTGTCACTTTCGTTGAATACCAACTTTTCTAAGAAACTGGCACTACAATTACCTCTAGCTCTATACGATTAAATTCATCAAAGCACACCAAGGCTCCAGATTGTGCCAGACCTTTGAAGAATTTCCCCATGGCTTTGTAGTCTTGTCCATCCGAACAGTTCAACACAATGCACTTCCAAAAGAAAAGAGCTTGAAAAGATCATTTTTTGTTTTTTAAGATGTAGAGGATTTGGCAACATTTATTTTTACTGCCTGTAATTCTGCCTCCCCCACCGTGACTCTCCAGCCCCAGAATTTCCCCTTATTTATCCAATCTAAGTCTGTAATATAAAAGCAGCTCATGTGGCTCTTAACTAACTCGATCTTTCACAGTAGCATGTGAAATGTATTTACACACAATTTTAAAAATAAATCTCTCACAGCAGGAAGACAAAGTTAAAAGAGGACCAGCAGCAGTTTCATGTCCACCCAACTCCTGCACTTGAGTATGCTTCTCAGCATCCCTCAGTGAAAAAATAAACTCTCTTAAAGAAATCATGTAATTTTCAGGAAAAAACAAACACACATGCACAAAAACCAACCAAACACCGGCCCCGCCAAACCACAAAAAACCCAAACCAAACCACCCAAACAAACAAAAAACCCCATATAACAACCAACCACAACCAAAAAAAACCAAAACCAAAGACTAATGAGCAGGGGAGAGGAGGATGCTTCTTGGTTGAAAAAGTCAGTGGGAAGAAAGATGTTCCTGGATTCCTCCATTCTCTGCTGACTTAAGGAAACCCCTCCAGGATGAGGTGACAGCTCTCACCACAAGGCACTTGGGCAAGAGCTAATCTGCTCCTCCATCCCCACATCTTCCTCTCTCAGCAGGCTGCCTGGTAGCCTGAGAAGGACCAAGCATCCCAAGAGGAGCCCAATTCCAGCTGTGCAGCCAGGGGCACGTATCTCTTCAGGCACACCCTGGGCTGGGCACTTCTTGGCAGCTTCAGGGGAACACACCAGCAGTACAGCAACCTGGGTGTTCCCTGAACTTTTTAAGCCATTGTTTTTGCTCCATGTTCTTTATACCATCCTGGAAATGAACATGCACCATCTCCTGAAGATCAAGCAGGAGAAAACACTCCCCACAGATGTGGTTTTATGGAAATTAAAATACATATGAAAACAGAGACATAAGACACTAAAAACCCTAAAAATAAGCATGCTGATTTACACTGTACTGAACACATGCTTGTTGTGCTGCTGTAGCTGGGTTGAAGAGTGCAGAGGGTGAAAAGGTGAATACTGTACCACTGGTGTCAAGGCTAATTTGACAACATACTGTGCAGTCTAGAGCAGAGCACACTGCTGGCTTGGGCTGCATATACTTTCCAGAATAAAATTCACAACTATATCCACAGAAAAGGAATTTTAAGAGGAAAATAAAGTTCTGAGTTTACATTGCAAGTTCAAGACCGCATTGTGATTTCCAAACAGCTATTCACAAGCTCTTCCACAAGCAACCACCACTTTTGATTTGGTGCATGGGTAATACAGAAGGACAGCCATTGCAGCTGCAAAGGTTATTTCCTTCTGCCTTCCCAATGCTGCACTTCCCTCCCTGGGCAGTGCTTATAAATAAAACACATCTAAAACTCTTGGGTTTATACTCTGGGACAAATGAGGTAGGGAGACTTTGACAGATAGATCACCTTGGAGCCATAAGGTTCCAGTTCATACAGATACAGAAAACATCAAGTGGGTTTTCCCCTGCCACTCTTAGTAACCTCAGCTCCAAAGTATGTAGATACATAGGAGATGCAGGAACAGCCCAAATGGGTCAAACCAGTAGCCCCCCTAGGCCACCAGAGGTCAATCTTTGCACATGAGCCAGTAAAGCCTATGTGAGATGTCTTTGGGACTGAGAGGGAGAGGTGACAAAGCAAGCAAGCCACCATGGATGTGTATGTATTATCAGGAGTTATCTGGTCAGTCCATAACATTCTGGGGAGATGGATCTGTTCAAAATAGGATCAGAGACAAGTCACAGAAGAGAATAATGGATCAAATTTTGTGATTATCTTAGACGTCTGCATACCAACACACAAGTATGTGGAGTAAACAAGAGAAGATTGAACTCTTCATATGTGATCAAAATTATTGTTTACTTGGCCTAACAGGCTCATTCTAATCACATTCTCAGAACTAGCACATAGGGTGATACAAAACTTGCTCAAGAAGTACAGGTAGAGGAAAAAGGAAGGATCTGATATTTCAAATATTAAGGACATATTTGTTTGCCCTGAGATCCCAGAATGCAGAGGGCTTTTGAGCAGCTGAAGAGCTCTTAGGTAGTGATTAAAGGGAAAGACATGTGATGGAGGATTTGTTAAAGTTCACCAGAACAGGATGATGTGATGGAAGAGGCTTTTATGAGCAATAAGCAGAATCAATTAAATGAAAGGACTTGGCGGTGCTCAAGCAGTTCAGCTACACAGGCAACTAATGAAAACTGGATATACTGGAACACCAAATCACATTCTCCTTCAGATGCTCTGGCAACAACTACTCCAGACAGATGGCAGAGAAACCTCCAGAAATGAAGTATTTCTATATTTGAGTCTAACTAATGGCATGAGTCATTTGAAAAGCTGAATATAGAAAACAGCTCAAGTGAGCATTATTATGGAGAAAGAATAACAAAAGAGAAACTTAGGGACTTCAAAATATTGATGACATTAAAAAAAATTGTCTGCTCAGCTCTCTAGGAACTAAGATGAAAGGGAAAAATAGTCAAGGAGAAATGGCAGTTCCTCAACATGACCATACTAATGACACAAGTGCAAACTACAATAAGGATAAACTTAACAGTGAGAATTCAGTAAACAGTAATCGTTTACTTACAAGGAATACTTGAAGACATACAGGAGGCAAAAATTATGTCAGCTTGCAGACAGGCTTACAGAAATAGCAAAAAACAATAGAGATAGATTCACAAAAGCATGAAATTAGATGCAACTATGAAGAGATGTGGTGCATAACGAGAAATCATTCAAGAACATTAGCAATGCTAAGAGATGAAAAAATGTCTTGGAACACAAATTGCAAAGGAAAAAATATCAACAGGTAGTGATGAGAACATCAAAGCTTACTGCTTTTTTTCTTTCTGTCTTTACTACAAAGGAGCTCCAATATGGTAACCAGCAATACTAATGACAGTGGGGTAATATCTCAGATTAAGGCAGTCAAGTAAGAGGTTAAAAGTAATTAGCTCAGCTATTATATTTAAATATTTAACTGAAGCAATGTCAGAATCATTATCCAATATCTCTGAAGATTCATGGGTGACTACTGAGATATCAGAAAACTGGGAATGTCCAATAGGAAGCTGATATTTATACAGGAGGAGCCAGAGAATTACCAGCTCAATTTCAAATCCCCCCAAAATAGTGAAACAAACAGTTAAACAAAGGACTTTTCATAAGCCAGAAAAACAAGATAAGCAACAGTCTGAGTTGATATGTCAGGAACAATCACATCAAAACAATCTAATTTCTTCCTGTGACAGGAGAATGACTAGTGGGTATGGAAGCTATAGTAGATGTCACATACCTTCTCTCCAGTAAGGCTTTTGACACCATCTCGTGAGAAAGCTAGGGAAAATTGTTCTGTGGGAAATTATTTCAGATTAAGTATGACTGCTGGGAAAACACAGTTTAAATGTAGCTGCCAGTGGTTGATTATCAGAGCAGGGCTCTGCAGTGCATTGCAACTGAGTCCACTGTTCTTTGATCCTTCCATTAGCCACCTGCATGACAGAACAGAGTGTGAAACTTAAAAATCATACCACCTTACTAATGTGAACAACCAAAGCCCTGCTGTTTCAAAAATGCTGTCATGAGAGGTCAAGAAGCATAGAGAGATGCTCATAAAATAATCATCCACAACCGAAGAGTATCCAGCTAAAATGCCATGCTGAGTTTTGAAGAAACTCAAGGAAACTGTACGCTGTTGGAGAGCACCTGGAAAGAGAAATGGGAATGTTCTACAACTGATCATTTCATGAGACTGAAAGAGACAAGAACAAGCACCAAAAAAATCCTTCTTTAAAAACAAAGAAAATAATCTATTTTTCATGACAGTGGTGGATGAGCAGGCTGCAGAATGTCCATGTTTTGGTCTCAAAGACAGACAAATGTGCATGAGGACACATGGCTTTGTTGGTCCAGCTCTGTCCAAGAGAGACAGACCAGGACGATCTTGAAGTCTTTTCTCAGTCTGTCTTTTCACATGATTCTAAAATCAGAGAAAGGTGCAAGGCATATGAGGCAATCTCTGACAAGAGAAGTTTATATAAGCATTGCCACTTTTAAGGCAGCAGGCACAGTGCAGTGCCATGAAGAAATACCCAAACTCTTTATAAACATAATAATGTCAAGTGCCTGGAGTGACAGAGTGCAATTCTGGGTGAGATATCTGCCCACCTCTTGCTCAGTTAATTTGGTCATATTTGCACAGCACTCCATCCTGCAATGGAGACATGCCCCTGGCAGTTGGTTCACGCCCAACAACTTCAGCTTTTATAACACCAATTAGTAAGAACAGTGTAAAAAGAGCATCCTATGTGGAGGCAGGATGGAGGTTTTCATTGCCCATGTAAATGTTTGGTTCCTGTTTCAGGTCCCAGAATCTGGAAATATCTTTAGTGACTGGATATACTGCTTAGTTCTAATTTTTTTTTTCTTAAGTTATTTGTTTTTCAGTTTAACTTTGTCTTCTCACATATGTTGTTGAGCAAAAGGGGACACAGGAGTAAACAAACTCTTCTGGGGAATGCTACTTCCATACATAAAAGTCATGGTATTTTTCAGCCTCTTCTCATTTCAAAATCATAGAATCATAGAACAGCCTAAGTTGGAAGGGATCTTAAAAGATCCTCTGGTCAACCCAGAATCCTGCTATGTCTTAAAATACACAGAAATTTGTCTTTTGAAGCTCCTCCCTCTTGTTATATTTTTCCAAGACAGAGTTGCTTGAGCTGAGGAACAGCATAGAGTGGAGGGAGAAGGGAATATTTTTGAATCATGGCACTGTTGATGTTTTCGGCATTATTCTGTATCCAGTTCCTCAGTCTGGGTCTCTTCTTAATTGACTGCTTCACATTTTATATTTAGCAGAGGTTTGTGGTGGCTCGTCTGAGGTGATATCCTGGTCTTTTCCCATAGTAGTTACAGCTAATTTCAAAGCAGCAATGTGCATGAATAGCTCAGATTATTCTCTCTGAAGTCCATTAGCCTGTCTTCATCAGCAGTGTTTCATTTGCCATTGTGCTGCCTGGTGCTTTTGTTTTGGTCTGCCTGAATTTCGCACTTTGCTCCACTGGGGCACAAGTTTGGAGACAAGTGGGGAATTGCAGAAGAACACAAATCTCCCAAGAGCTGGGACCAAACACCAATGTCTTAACTCTAAGGAAAGGCCAGGACATCACCATGACTACCCTAGAGATCAACCTGGGTTTCCTCCCCTCTGTGGGTCTGCCACACATGCCTGCTCTGGTAAAGCCACTTCCAAATACCTGAAAAACCAGTGGAGTTACACCAAGTGAGGGAGTAAGCCCAGCATGTGTTACCAGCTGTTCCAGGATTTTTGTATCCCTCAACTATTATTTCTTTGCATTGCATTTTCCCTTTTGTTCTTTCCCTTGCTTCCTTCTGTTACTGTGTGAGAACAGAGGTGTGGGTAATTGATTTTAGAATTTTTTCTTCCAAGTCTCAATTTTTCTTTCTAATTTGTGTTCCTTCTCTGTCAGCATTTCCTCTTGCTCTTAAAGTTTTGTTTTCTTCCTTCTCCTATCTGCCCAAGACTGATTTAAGTAAATCCATGGGAAAGTCTACTGAATGGGTCTGTTGCCCTCGAAGACTAAAAGCAAGTGAAATTCCACATTTCAGCCTATCAGAGTTTCTTATGAAGTAACTTTCCCTGCAACGTTCATATGACTGCATTTTCTGAACCAGCAACATATCTATCAAACCTCTTTCAGTATATGCTTTCTCTCTCCCTCTCTCAAGCTTTTCTCATATTGTGAACACTTCTCTGGCTTCTTAGCTTTTACCTAAAGCCTCTAGTCTCTTTTCGACTTGGAAAGACTGAAGAGTTGTGCCATTTTGCACTGCTCGTCAGTTGACATCTTCTGAGATGTTACCACTTTGCTGTTGTTGAGTGAGGAGTGCTGAACAGTTGAAGAATGGCTGCCAGGAACTGGAAGAGCAAGTTGCTGAGCACAGGCATTCCCATTCTTCAGTAACAGTCTTTAGCTCTTACGTATGACCACAAATCTGTGACTCTTCTTGCACTTCTCCGCAACATGCAGGCTGAGAGCAACAGCAGAGCATAATAGACAAGTCAGGAAGCTCCTTTCCCCAAGAAACGAGCACTGGCCTGAATGAGTAAACGAGGACCTATAACAGGGATGTCAGTAGGTGGCTTGGGGCACTTGCACTGGTAGCTAGCCCCATAGCATTTTGCTTAACCAACAGAAATAAACATGCTCTTTAAGTTAAGCACACACTGATGAGTCAAAATTAGCTAGAAA
Source organism: Caloenas nicobarica (assembly GCF_036013445.1). Classification (NCBI taxonomy): domain Eukaryota; kingdom Metazoa; phylum Chordata; class Aves; order Columbiformes; family Columbidae; genus Caloenas; species Caloenas nicobarica. The sequence continues at coordinate 45,375,653 of NC_088245.1, forward strand.
TTAGAAACCAGCCATGGGAAGTTTTGCTATTACATATATGTCTATGTTGGGACCTGTTTCTTTTCATTTGCATGGGTTTATGTACTTAAGAGATATTCATAAGCAAATCCTCCCTCTCCTACTTGTTTATTTGCTTAATGAAAATATATTGTAATTTCTTGCTTTAGAAGCGCTGGATTTTATCTATAAGATACAAGAATTTTAGATTGTTTCCTTATGTCCTTATTTCTGCATTTCCTTCGATTTTCATTTTATGATTTAAGAAGAAGATGAAAAACTATCAACAAAAATATCAAAGTGCCATCTGAATGCATTATTATAAAAGGAAGCAAAGCTCCCAGTCACATTACTATATGTCCTCAGCAAATAATAATAACTGTTTGTATGCATAATAAAAATATATGTATAAAACATTGTATATAGAGCACTACAGCAATGAAAAATATCCCTCTGGGACTTATACTGCTATTGTCTCAATGAAATTCAGATCCTCTTTTCTCCACTAATTTAGCAGCATACAAAACCAGAATCCTTCCAGTCCCACACTGTGCCTCAGAAACGCCTGTGTACACAGACTGTGTTTCTTTAATCAGTGTAAATTCACCCTGCAATTTTCTCTCCCCACTGCTACCCCCTTGAGCAACAGCTTAATAAATAAATAAATAAAATCCGTTTAGCTACTCCCCGAGTTGAGTGCAGCCAGACATCCTCTCTAGGTCTTTAGGTAGATGAACAACTGTGCTGACTCCAGTGACTCACATACTTGTAATTATGTGCACACAGGGAATCTACATCCTTAATTTGTTTTTCACCTCCTGTGGTGTTTAAATCATGAAGCTTTTTTTTTTTTTTTTCTTTAAACCTGTTTGCTGTTCCAGTTGGGTCTTGGCAAGTTTCTCTTTTCCCTGTTCTAGCTGGCTTTTCAGGTGCTCCAACAAAGTATCAGGCTCCCACCAGAGTCCTTAAAGAAGAAAGATTTCCAGGGTGAGTATACTATATTAATAAATGAAATCCAACCTTTTAAAAATTACACTGTCAGAAAAACCCATTAGGCTGTAAAAGAGTTGAAGTAAACATTAGATTTTAATATCTACTGCTGCTTAGATTTTTCTGAACTGAAAATCCCCAGTGAGCACTTAAAACTTCATTACTACGCTGAAAGGTTGTGAAGGGCTATTTAAAGGTTTTCAATTTTGCTGAAGTCTAGAGGTTATTACAGCTTGAAAGAATACAAACCTTAATATTACATGGAATGAAAGGAATCAAATTTATGTTCTCATCTCCCCTGTAGTTTAATCCAGTTCTATTAGATTCAATGGAGAAAATTAGGGCAGGTTGAAACTTTTTAGAGGGCTGATGAAAAATAATATTTGGTCATTGTAGAAAACATTTCTCCCTATTACTCACAATCTAAAGGATATTCCTGTCTCAGTCCCACAGTCACAACTTACAGTGTTATCAGCCTCCTGCTCAGAAACCCATGGGCCATGACCTGTGTCAGACTCACACCAAAATGTCTAGAATTACACAAGAAAAATGAGGATATCTGACTCCATCTCAGAACTGAGGTTACCTATAACTTGATATGCAGGCTTTCATTATAAATATTTTAAGCTCTTTTCCTCCTTTACTTAATTTGGGAAGGAAGATTGGGTGACTCAAATGTTATGGGCTATCTATCATCATAGGAGACAGCTATAATGGAAGTTGACCAAACTGTGCAGTGCAAATTGTGATAAAGAAGAACTTTTATACTCATCTACTGAGCAGTCCATCCAATTCCAGGTTTGGTTAGAACCAAGTGCTAAATGAAGAAAAGCACGTGCTTGGTGTGCAGCTGTAGCTGTGTGAAGAGCTGTTCATCTCCAACCCCACTGGGACTGGAGAGACTGGCAGCCCATTTCTTTTAATTTTGATACTCCAGCCATCTCACAACTGAACGGGATAGGGACACAGCTACAGACATTTCCCTCAAATTGTGTTATCTTATCATAAACCAGTAAAAAATATGTGGAATTTTGCTTAGTACCACCCATACCTGAATGTGCCTATGCCAGCATTTCTACCTTGAGCCATATTGCCATTTATTCTAAAACATATCTGGTGCTAATTGCTTACATGCTTGTACATGACTGTGTTGACCTAAATCCTGGAAGGTAAAAAGCAAAAAGAAAGAAAATAGCCAAAGAGCACTTCGTGTTTAAAGAAACAACTTTAACAAATCTGTGCGTTGAAGGAATACCCTTAGTAGAGACAGAGTCCCTGTAAGAGGAAATAAAATTACTAGACCACCTTTTAATGGCTGAAGCATATCACCCTCTTAGACATAGCAGTCATGATGCAATTACGAAGGGGAGAATAGATGGAAGTCTTAGGGATCTTTCTGCCTTCCTTTGTCTGCTGCTTTGGGGCCCAGCAGAAAGCAGATCAGCCCATGAGGCAGCTGTGCGACATGTTGGTTATCTCACTCCTCGAAGGACCACTCCTGAGTGTGTGAAACTCCAGAACTCAGTATTGTCCATTGCTGCTCCTCCACAAAGGTCTCAGTAGGAACATTGCAGAAGATAAGCACTCCCTACCAACAGCGCCCTCCTGAAGAGAGCTTCACATATCCATATTATACCTTTTACACAACAGTGTTCCTCACTCTCTTGGAGAGGTTCAGTTCCAGACTTTGGCCCTAATTAAAAGAGGGGGTAGAGAGGTGCAAGGAGTGTTGACAGTTATAACACTAACAAACGTTTACCTTTGAGTTCTCCTCTCATCCCTCCTTTGCGTCATCTATTAGCCCTTTAACTCCTTCAGAAATCACACGATTTTTAAATGCATGTATGAACTGGCAAGGAAGCACGAAGTTTTTCAGAGACTCACAGGACAAAGTAGCTGGAAGGGATCTCCAGAGAAGATCTCTGGTGCAGCCTCCCACTCGAAGTGGGTCCAGCGAAGGAAAGTTGCTCAAGGCTTTCTCAACTTGAGTTTTAAATCTCTGGCATGGGGTTATCACCATCTCTGCAGGTCTTTAGGTGTAAAAGAGTATTTGTCTTTATTTTCTTGCAGGAGTATCTCCAGGTATAGAGAGGCAGAAAGACATAACGTATTTCCAACAATTATTTCCTGTCATGAAACCCAGGAGGTGCAAGAATAGGCAGAATGCTACTATCAACTGTGCTTAATGAGGTATAGCGGGTTTAAGATGCAAATTGCTCTTCAACTTCAAAACTTAATTTCATTCACTTGGGAGAATTGCAGCTTGCACTTAATATGTGGACAGAAACTTTTATTGGTATTTTTCTGAGAGTGCTGGCTGTTACAAAAATCACTTATTCAACACATCATTTCAACATATTCATCAACTTTTCAGAATTGACACATCTTCTACAGCATTCTAATACCTCTTTAAATTTTTATTAAATAAGTGGGATTTCTACCCTTTGTGGGTGGAAGAGTTAATCTTCATATTTTTGCCATATGATAAGAGCCAGAGCACAGCTCCTGCTCTTTCCTTTCTGTTTGTTTAGAGATGAGATATAAAAAGGCATTAATTGCTTAAATATTGGCATGTGTGCAGTTTTCACCATTCCTCTAAAGGTCACTGAGTATGTTGTCAGTGGAGGAGAAGCGAATAAGTTCTCCTTTGCCCAGGAAGGCAGGTGTTATTTCAATCATTCTTGCTAGGCAATTTTCATCTTCTTTTGAATTTATTACTTGTGTCAGCATGGGCGACAATAAATCAAGCACAAGTTGCCTGTCCGCGTGGACACTTCTGTTGTCTCATAACGTGGGAAGCTAATGCAGAGGAGGAAATGACACTGTGCGGGTGACGCAGGTACGTGTTGCTCCCTCGGGGAGGGTGTGAGGACGGTGTTTGCCCCCGCTCCCACCTATTCCAGTTCAAGAGGCATGGTTCATTGGTTGCCTTGGGGCCATGGACTTTCTGCCCAGCAGCTTCTCAGCTGTGGAGTCCAGTTGAAGTTAGTATAAATAAGGATTTTAAGAGAATCTAACTTACAAACAGCACCTTGGGATCTCACAGGAATACAAATTTTATATTAAAGTATGTAAAGTGTGTGTCCTATACCACCATACATGGATCACATTAATTTTCAGTCCTCAAAAGTACTCAGGTCTTTAGGAAAGCCATAACTTTGCTCAGTTGTCTAACACAGTATGGCACCGTTGGCAGTGGCTACCCAACCAGCAGCCAGTGTTCCTTTAGTCTGACACTGCTCCAGATCTGTGTTCTTTTCCTTAGAGCCCTAAACGAGCAGGAACCACGTTATCAACTCAGAGACCTCTGATACCTTAGTCTTCTGAAGTAACTATCTCTTATGGGGATGCAATGACTGACAAAATCTAACCTTGAATCCAGTGGGGCTTGACAGTGCTCAGGAAAAAGCAGATGTGTATAACACATACAACACATCAAACTGCCTCCAGGAGGCTGACTTTCTTTTTTTTAAAAAAAAAAAGTAAAGCAAGTAATATCTCTGTTTACAGCCTGTAATAATTTGCAAGTAAGGAACTTTGCAGTTTATGCTCATATCTGCTCATTAAACTGAGTTGAAAGATACAGTTTCAAGCTGTTTTCCCTTTTGCTTATGGTGTCTCAAGAATATAGTCCCAAAATATACATTTCAGAACTAACAGGGGCTGAATGGCTAATAAATGCAAAATGCATCTCAGCTTTAACCACGGACTGCAGCAGAGGTTACCTCCATAGCTTCCTCAGAGAAAAGTGGTACTTTTCTGTAATACTTCAAATATTTCTTCAAAGAGTTATAAAATCAGATCCTAATACACACATGCACACAGAGAAAGGCAAATGCAGTTGTCATTACTGGGCTAAATTTATAATACAAAACCCCATCCACATTAGCTTCATAAATACCTTTTACTGGGGAATCAGCAGTTTCTTAACCCATCCAAATGCTTTGCAAAGGCAGCTTTTTCTCTCATCAGTGCTCAAATAGTGCTTTTAGTAAATGCAGTGAGAGGTCTGAGAATGCATCCAGGAGGAGTCTTCAGCTCTGCTCTTGGTCTGGAGCACGTATTTTGTTAACTCAGAGTACACATTCTCTGTGCAATGCTGACACAAAGGTTCCACGAGCTGACTTTGAGGTGCGCAGCTTTAAGGGGTTAAACATATAATGATGACATACTGAAGTTTCTAATGCTAATGTTTAAATGGAATCTAGTTGATTAATGAGGTCTTTCATTTGCAGTCACTACAAAAATATTTTTTTTTTATCTTACTTGCACAGTCCACGGTAGTTTCAAAGACATCGGCTGCTCATTATGAGTAATCACACAGTGTTCATGAAAGAAGAGTACACTGAAAATGACAAAATCCCCAAGTTATTAATGTGCAAATATTCGATGTAAAGAGAAAATTATTTATAAAAAACACTCTGAAATGTTGTAATGTCATTTGTATAATTTCATAGCAGAGAGAAAATAAAAAAGGATGAGATCTTACTCTTTATCATTTTTCTAATATTTGCTATGGCCAGGTTTAATTTTCAAACAGAATGTAATTCTTCTTTTTAGACAGCTACTGCTTTGAGACTTAAATATAATATTTAAAGAAAACGATTTTCTTTAAGAGTGTAAGAACATAAACACTGTACAATTAGCTGTTAATGACATCATAAACATGTTTCTTAAAAAATGTATTTAATTCCTCATTTTAGAACTAATCATTAGCTTTATATTAAAATATATTCTCCTGTCTCTACATTTCTGTTCTGTCATTCAAAGGTGCACTTTTTCTCTAGAAACATATTGATACAGAATCATTGCAATAACCTGTTTTATGACCCTTGGTGTTTCAGGTATTAAAATAATAACAAAGAGAAAGAAGGCATGGGAATGTGATAACATCAAATGTAACACATTCAAGGAGAGATCCTTTCCAACAATGAACATTTAACATATAGAAGACTTGAAAAATAAAAAGCACATTAGAGGCAAGGAACAGGCTTCAAGGTGGGAGTCAACTTGCAGCTGTTGGAAGAGGGTAGGAAAATTGTTAGGATGGAATATCCTGTGCCTGCCTTGGGAAGAAACCCCTACCGTTTCCATTGAAGCAGCTGGTAAAAATCAGCCATATTAAATTAGATATTTAAATGTGAGCACTTGAATTTATACTGGCTATATTCCATTTACAGTATATCTAAGGTATCCACTACCTCAGAACACTATCCTCTAGATTAATGTGCTATTTGTGATGCTTTTTTCTTAGAGATAAAGTAGACAGACTAGGACTGTGAGAGTGACACACCGTGGCATGTCACATGGAGGTACACCAAACAAAACAAGGATCTGTCCTGGGTATGTCATGGTTGAAGTAATGTAAGTTGCAGCCTTGAGAAGAAAAAAAAAAAAAAAAAAGACTTGAAGCCCACAAAAATAATGAATTTGTTAATTTTCCTGTCATGGACCTATTTGCCAGCATTTGTTTGCTTTTCTGGTGGTCAGATTTAATATTTGACAGTATTACTTGAAATGCCTGGGTCTGGGGCTGAGAGATTTCTAGGAGATTATTTTTACTTCTCAGACACAGTAAGTATGCACACTTTATCCTTATGCAGGGCTCTACCTTTCCGCCATGTTCCTAAGCGATACCGAAAGAAAAGAGAGGTATGAAGGGTAGTGGTTTGAAAATAATTTTAGACTCTATGTGATTTTGAAGGCCTTTGAAATGTGTTCTGAGTTTCATGTAACACCATTTCTTCAAAGCAATGAAAAGCTTAAATTAGTGTTGCTTGAGAAAATTTCAAGACCGATTTTTCTGTAAATTAATTTCTTGTGCTATTTTCACTGCTTTTGACTTGCAGGAATTTAATCAGAGCCTGTAATCTATCAGTTACCATGCCAGCCTATAATGTTCCTTTACACTTGAATGGAGTCCCTGAGCACGCTTCCAACCTATTGAGGAGACACATTCTTGGTGCTGCTGGTCCAAAACTTTGCATTTCAACATCTGAGAAGCGTAGATACAATTAAAATAGGTCAGTGTCAACTTTAAATATTCTATTTTTCTCATTATGTGCACTGAGGGTAACTTATGCTCTCGGACTCCTTTTAAGTCCTATATTCTATTGATAGCTGTTTCATGTCTCGACAGAAATTGTTTTGAAAATATGGAGATTCCTTATATAGCAGTATATTAAATACCCTAAAAAACCCAAGAAAATCCTGATTGTGCAGGCCACTTGCACAAAAAAATTGCTTCTGACTGTAATTTTTATTTGTTGTTTATGGCAATTTACAATGGGCTTTTACCACAAATCCTAGGCAGAATTTATCAGTCTTTCTGCCATAAAGTAAAACAATGTTGCACTCCCTTTGTGTGACCCTGGTGCTGTAATATTTTTCTAATTAAGATCACTATAAAATTCATTTTTCCTCTACTTCCTCCTCCACATCCCAGTCCCAATTTTCTCTCAGAATAAGAAGGCTACTGTTTCTGCCTACTACCCACATAAATCAGTTCATAGCAAATAGCTTAGTGTGATATCTATTAACTTGTCAGCAGGGATAAAATTTATTTAAAAGTTAAGAAGTGTTTTGTGATATAAAATGCTACCCGGTACTGCAGTAAATAGTATATGCTTCCTTAATACAGCACTGTTTCAGGCATCACTTTTAGAAATACAGTCTACCAATACTGGAAGAGTGAATGAGATTCATATACCATGAATATCTGTCGTGATTAGTGTCTCAAGAGTAACACTTACTTTTCTGGACAGCTTGCCTTGTACTACATCAACAAGGTTGTCCGTTGGTTTACTGTCCCTTCCTTTTTTCTTGTTTTCTCATACAAGCAGATAGATCATCTCTTTTCGACAGGAACCTAAGAAAAATACAAAGTAGATGGATAGTCCAAATAATTTTCTGATACAAATCACAGCATGGAACTCAGCTAATTCCATTTTTCTTTTCTGTAGGTTTTATGGTAATTTGATTTTAGTTGCACAAATATGAATGCATTTGTTAATCAACTCTGGCATGTCCAAAACTGTGTAAGAAATCTTCTCATATTTTCTAAGCAGATTTGAAAAACTCTTTTTGGAGGAAATTGCCTCAGTTGATAGGTGCATAAAATCAAGTAAGATAAAACATACTCTACAGTATTTGTTTGTGTAGTCACATCACACGTATTTTTTTGTTTTCCTCTGTTTATTAATATCTAATGAGAAAGAAAACAGAGGAAAAGACACAGAAGTCACAGGAGAAAGAAAACAAATGACAATAAACTGGTATTTCAGCAGATTACATGCAAAAAGGAAGAAAATAATTCATATCCAAAGAATTACATGAATCTTTTTAAAGATAAAAAGCATAAGGAAATTCGTTGGTATTGTATGTTAAAGTTCTCTTTAAAATTCCATTCATTTGTAAAGGAAAACACATTGCTGTATTTTTCCAGTTCCCTGTACCACCCTATGTTAACTTCTCCTCAGAGATATGTTGGATAGGTCATTTAGCAATTTTGCATAAATTGGAATGTTTCAGATTTCCCTTATCTAAGTATGATTCATTTAGCCACTAAAACTGCTATTGAAACCCATTTTGCATCATTAGCTGGTATTACTAAATCATTCAGCATGCTCAGAAAACACAACCATGGGAAAACATATGTTCATGTGAAGCACTTTTGATAAGCTGTTATAAAGAGAGTTCCAGTACATAAACCCATAACTTCTGCCTATAAAATGAAATGTGCAACAAGTAGGCCAAATCTTGATTATGTCTCTGATACTAAAGCTGCAATTTTGGTTTATTTTGCCACATGGTGATTATGCCATCTGTGAATGACCCCTTTAAAGTCCTCTGCAGTCTTCTATACAAAGCTGGAAATAGTCGTTTTTATGGTTTGCTTTCATTTACTATTTAGTTTTAGTTTTAAACAATCCCAGTCTGTGGTTTCTGGTCTGTCCTGGGAATAAGGAAGATCTCAGGTTTTCCTCACAGTCCTCTGGCCCAACCTCTGCCCGGCAGCTGTAATGCAGTTGTGGGACGAGGGGACGCTCCCTGTGGCACTGGGGGGACCAGAACAGGACCCTGCCTGGGACTCCGGAGAACCTCTCAATTAGCAGAGTGTGGTGGATACATCTCTTTAAGTGAGACAAGAACCACCTCTTTGTTATTCAGCACAGTCAAGCAAGACAAGAACCACCACAGAACATTTTTATTAAGCAACCAGTTGCCACTGGGTTATCATTTTACTTTGAAAATTCACAGCAATCATATTGATTCTTTGCTGGAAAAGGATACAGGAGAGCCAAAGCTGTGTGTATATGCTTCTTTGACTGTATGATCGAAGTTCTTTAAAATGCAATTGGGGCTTATTTTGAGAAATCCAGTTAGTGAATTGGCTTAATTTCTACCTTGCAGATTTTTGCATGTTAAATCAAAAGACAGAGCATTTCAATGATGCTGCCTGGACTGAAGCTGTGGTCTGGCATTTGGTGGTAGGTCTGCTCCAGCCAGTCACTGCCCCATCCAGTTGTCCTTTCCAATGGCTTGCTCTTGGCCGTGAATCATTGTGCCCCTGCTGCTGCACTTGTGTCCGTGTGGTCGGGTAGGAAGAAGAAATTTGATCCAGCTGAAAAATAACCTCTGAAAGAAAATAAACGAGAGTATTTACTTTCTAGCCTGCTTCACTGTCTGCCTGGGAAAACAAACAAACAGACAAACAAAACCCAAAGCTGTACCAGCACGGGACTGTGGGATGAGGAGAAAGGTGTGAAAGATGGGGCAAGAGCCAGCAGCAGGGGCAGCTACTGCTTGGTCTGCTGTGGCCACTGAAGAGCTGTTCAGCACGCCGTGCTCACAGCACCCTGCCTGTCGCCTATTTGCTTTTCATCATCCTCTCTCTAATTGAAGTTCTGTCTCCTTCCTTGTATTTCTCAGTGTGCAATTCCTCAGTGTATAAAGGCTTAAGCTCCACTTAGCACTAATGCCTCTATTGCTCTGTGCAGAGGGAGAAGCGCCAGCACCCGCTCAAGCAGGTCAGCAGAAATAGCCGTTCTTCCGTTTGGTCAATGGCATCAATGAGGTCATAACTGCCAGCAAACATTTCTTCAATGACAGTCTACCAGCAAAATAAATCTCTCAAGAAACCCAGTTAAACATAGCAAAATGACTGTTTGTCTTCCTCCTTGAGAGGTATCACAAGGGCATTTGGAAATTAATCTGAATGATCATTAAGTGCCTTTCTGACGCAGGGTAAAGAGAAATCTCACCAGCAGGTAACACACATAGGTTGTCAACAAGGTGCCCTTACAAAGATAACAGAGGGGAGGTGTTGAAGTACTTCTCAAAGCCCTTTCCCTTGCGTTACATGGTCCTCTGCAGCAGAGGAGAGCTGCCATAGTTTGGTTCCTTCAGCGTTGATGGATAGGACCCTTCCAGCAACGTTTTGCAAGGCAAGTTGCATGCATTAAACAGTGCTTTTGCAGGCAGCCAACCATCACTTTAGAAATATTAGCAGCACAGAGAGCCGATTTGAAATTGCCATAAGTAGTGAGAAAATACTTAGAAACTCCAATGTCTGCACTGCCCAGCTCGTAGGCACACTGGGGAGGGAAAGGGAGCTGCAAGTGGGATACCTCAGGCCAGGAGAAAGTTGCTGTCAAACACTTTTGAGGGCTAAGATGACCTTTCCTCTGTCTGTCTGGTACCCGCAGCAGCAAGGTGAGACAGAGACAATAGCTGATGAAAAGTACAGCACAGTTTTACCTAACCGGTGAGTCATCAAAACACCCTTATTCCCTGATTTCTGGGAAGACCAGGGATAACTTCTGGATAAAGCTGCTGATGGCATGCACACCGTGTTCGCTGGACACTATGACCTCTCAGTACAGACATGCAAAAAGATGAGAGGTTTTTAAAAAATATTGAAAAGCCACCACTGTACAAACCTCCACAAAGAAAACTGGAAGATTTTCTCCTTTCTAATGGCATAGCGGACTCACTTAGTACAGCTGTGTAGGTGCTATTTTTGTATTATATCACTCAAAACCAATGCATCTCACTGCAGAGAGGGGTGTTGGGCAGTAGGATGAAAGAGAAACAGTGATGCTGTGTCTGAGGAGTAATTTTAAAAGCTCCATGAATTCAGGGTAGCTCCACAAAGGGAGTGTTGCTAGCTGACAGGATGCTCTCTGCCATTAATTAAAGCCTGTTTACTTAGGGATCATATCTTGATGCAAAGGACGAGAATCATTTTTAGAGAGATTTCACCTTTATTGCCATTGAATGAAATTAGTGTTAGCTGAATGGCTCACTTGGAAACTTAAAATACAGAAGCATCTTAGAGTGCAAATTACAAGCATAAGGTCTGGAATGGCTCTCACCAGCAAGCAGAAGCTACTGGTCCTTGTGAAATGATTCCACAATGCCCTCTCTCTCTCCTTCCTGCTGTTGAATTTGCTGGCTTGTGATTCTTCAAAACAGCTCATTTTACTGCAGACAGAAGCAAGCACGATTAACCCACTGTCCGAGCTGACCAAAAGCTATCCATGTTCATGGCAGCACAGCTACAACCCTAAACCTGTCCCTTTGAATGAAATGGTTATACAATATTTATTCTGAGCTGTTTGCCCAGTTTTAGAGTATACGTTTTGATGAGCTAGAGGGGCACCTCTCCCTGATGAAACCAGTCAGTTCAGGGAGAGCTTCGATCCTTGTGTGTCTTCCATCCAGCAAAAGGATTTTGTAAACAATAACCTTGAAGGAAGTTGGCTTTCAGCCATGAGCAGGAGAAAGTAAATATTACATGTCAGCTGAGAATTTTATAGAGAATTTGGGGAGGAAGACTGTGTTTGAATAGAAAGCAAATTCAGCAGAATTGAATTTTTTCTGTCACGTTTCGATTTCTGACATACAAAATAAAAATGAAACAGATTGGCTTAGGTTGGATTGATCATGCAGAACTAATTTAGTTTGCTAAATACAATTAAAATATCTTGTCTCAGGACAGTTCAACATTAATCTTCCCTTAAACTATCACAGTGGTTCACAGGTGCTGCAGTTTATTCTCTTTTGAGAGACAGATACCTGACGCAGTTTTTAAATGAGACCGGGCAAAATAAAGCCATTGCTTTGCTGAATTTCATTTTGATATATTATCTTCAACTAAACCTGAAAATGTAGTGAAATTTTGGATGAGAATTTAGGAATCACCTGCCTGGAAAGCTGAAACTTTGTACCAGGGTCTGCAAAGTACAGAAGCAAATTGTACCTGGACTTCCAGGCAGGTGATGAACCTCCTGTCTCTTTGGAAATGTATGGCTTCTGTTGGTAAGTTTGGAGAACTGGGACAGTGATGCATAAAAACCAGCTCTGATCCCTCAGCATGTACCAGGAAAACAAGCTCAAGGTCCATTGCCTAGACTTTTATATTTCAGTGCTCCTGTGCAGAAATCATCCCCGTGATTGCCAAAGGTGTGATTTTATTGCTCTAAAAGCTCTCTGAATTGTGCCATTCAAGAATGAAGACAGCAGCTCTCCCCTCCAAAAATCTTTGCATGGCTGGATACCACGTTATTGAATACTTTCCTCTTATTTTATTTTCACTTTCCAGTACAGTTTCAAAATTGATCCCTTTTCTTTCAACAAGCTCAGGATATAGAAGGGTTTGGCTGTAGATGTAACAACCAGTTCACCACTGAAAATGCGAGAGTGGAAGAGTATACACTTAGAAGCAGAGTTTCAACATTTTATTTTCACAGAAAGGCTATTTCTTTCTAAGACATTAATGAGGAGAAGCCTGTATAGGAAAATATTGGCACACACAGGTGGCAAAGAAACTGCAGAAGAGTTTCACCCTTTAGTGAAGGCATATTAACACCAGCCAGCTGCTACTCCAGGCTGCTGCTGAGCCAGGTCGCTCCGATCGCTCCCACCGGAGCTCTCCCTCCTGGGGGAACTGGGAGGGCAATTTGCACGGGGGAATCAGCTGCTGCTGGGCCCTGGGAGCTGAAAACTTCCAATTGATCTTTCAATTGATCTTCTATCATTGGGCTGTAAAAACACTTAGTGGTTTTTGGGAGGGGGAGGGGAGGAGCATTACAATTTTATAAAAATCTTCTCTTGTTAAACAGTAGTTTTGTTATTCCAGTGACAACTTTGAATCTACGTGTGCACGCACACACGCACTCCAGCATACTATTCACAAGAAGCTTAGAAAAAACCAATTACCTTGTTTTCACTTCAGCTATACCACAAGGAAAGACAAATACATAATGCAACAAATCCCTAGCTCTGAACAGTAGAGGACACTGATTTACACCAGCTGAGGACTGAGAGGGGAGCACTCACTTTCTCTTTTCTTAGGGGAGAAGATTCCCTATTTCTTTCCTAGGATTTTTCCTGTAGGCTATATGGATCATTAGAAATGAACTCATTATACAGACTGTATTAAAGGTATTTTATTTAACTAGTGACGCACTTTTAATTTAATCAATACCACATGACAGGACATACATTCCACTCAATGAAATTAGGTGTTCAGCATGAATCAGGAAATGACATTTCCCTTGCCTAACATGTCTACTTGCTAGCGTCTCACGGCAGGTGTCTTTTCTAACTTCCACAATGTACTAACTTCCTAATTTTATTGAAGGACTCTATATCAGAAGACAGGCAAAGATTAAAGTTAATATTTTATTTATGAATTTGTGTCCTGGTTTCAAAATAAATTTATCCTGTATGCCCTTAAGTCTCACCAAAAGTCAGCTGTAAGCTTTTAGGTGCTCATTGTATTGAAAAGTAGATTTAAATGCATCTGAATACCTTATCTATTACTCAATGCAAAATGAATGTTAGTAGTGAATAAATTATTATATTAACATTACTGTAATAGTATTTTTAAAGCTGTGTCTGGTCACAGCTTAATGTTCTGTGTAAGTTCATCTTCATCTGCACTTATTGATTCAAAGTGTTATTTAAAAAGAACTCATTGATAAATATATCTTCCTGTCATTCTCACTCACTGCAATCACATGACAGAATTAATTTTATAAACAATGAAATTCAAAAATATAGAAAAGAATAATTACAAAGCTCAAAGAGAACACTTTTAGGGGTATAGACTTCAAATCATGACTATCCATTGATGACTGCAAAGGTATTCTGTATTTCAAGTACTAATATTTGTGGGCTTCTATTGGTGATAAAAGTGCCGTGCTATAAAAAGTGCCAAAGGAGCGTATCGGCAGACAGCACACAGTGGGCATGATTTTGATTTGTCTTGTGTAAATACTGCAGTTTATCCTGCTGTGATTGACATCTGTATTCCGATATTATCTACCTCTAAATTTATTTCACCATTTTTGTTGCGTTATCTCTTACTTCAAGTCTGCTTTAATCTGCCTTCTAATTATTTTTAATAAAATGTAAGGCAAGGAAATGGGACCTCTTTCTTCCCCTGTATCCAGAGTTTGCAGAAATCCTTCCTGCCCAGATCTGAGAAGGCAGAGATGCCAGCAGGCAGCAGACGTTATGCCAAGGGGAAGAGGACAGGATCTGGTTTGTTTTAATGCATCACCTCAGATCCCATCTGATATTAAAGGAGTTACTAGAGCAGGATTAACTGTTGTTTGAAATATTACCTCCTGATCAAGAGACGTGCATGCACAGGTCCATGCAAAGTTTTACATTTGTGCTGAGGAAGTAGAGAGCATGACCATCTGAGAAAGATGGGATTTTTCTCTGAACGGTTTAAAGGCTGTGGTCGTTCCATTCACAAGTGCTCTGGCTCTGTCCTGGTCTCCACACCTCACAACTCCTTTTAGATTCTCAAATGTGGCCCTTGAAATCACACAGGTTAAGTAAAAAATGTTATGTTTGATAGCAAACTTGACACATCTTCCTCAAACTGTCAACTCGAGCTTGAAGAAGCTGGAGAGGCAATAGGGTGCCGTGTTGTGCTGGCTGCCCTCTTTACTTCAGGAGAAAGGGACTCAAGGGAATGGGGAAAAAAATGTGAGAGAAGGTGTTTGAAACCTGCAGTCACATCTCTGTTCTAGATCAATTTGTACATGAGAAACATTCTGGCTTTCTTTCCATTATCCAGTATTCCCTGAACCAAATAGAAAGTCTTTGATCTCACCCATAACATCCTTTTCTGTGTTCTTAGAGAGCCACAGGTGGATCACAAGCTCCATCCTGGACCTGAAAAACAACTCTTATTAAAAAAAAAAAAAAAAAAAAAAAAAGAAGGGGAAAAAAAGGAAATCTTGCGTACTAATGCAGAAAAAATCCTGTTTCATCAAATCTGCATTTTACAATTAAAAAAATTCCTTATGAAGACTCATAACCAGATCTAATGCCAACATTCTTGTCAGATGATGGACAACCCTGCTTAATTCTTACTTAAAAATAGCACACTTTTTTTTTTTCCACAGTCAGGACAGCCTAGGGGAAGTAAGGAAAAGCTGAGACCACTGGATTTTCTGCCTGAATTACACCTTCTGTAAGATCACCAAAGGCAGACACACTAGCAGCAAGTGACCCCAACAGTGCTGGAAACAGTACCTGGGAATTGGTGGCCATGCCAGGGTGCCCACCATGTACCCCTTGCCTTGTTGAAGAGCTCCTCAGGGTCTGGTGCTTTCCAGAGTGGTCTCCAAAGGGCTTTATTGTCCCTACACTGCTCCAATGCTACAAGTTGAAAGCAGGGAGCAGAGACACAGCTAACTGCTGCCCAAGATACTTATGAAATATCTCATTGGGATCTTGTAATAAACTCAAAAAATGATCAGACTGATACCCAGCAACATCTTCTTCCCAACATTTTCATTGTTGTGGAAGGAAGGCATGACCGGACCAAACATCTGCTTGGCCCATCCAGCGCTGTATCCTGCGTCGAGAAGTCAGCAGCTCAGAGGGTGCCAGGCGAGGGGCTGCAACCCTGCACCAGAGAAACCCTTCTATGTGCCAAAGTACACTGCCTTTCTGATATGTAAGACTATCACTACTTTTATACACACGTTTTGTACACTGCTGAAGTAAAACAGCTGGAAAGCCAATCTATTAAGTAGGCTTACCAGGCAAAACATTTGTATTTCATCTCTATAACCATAGAAGCAATAGGACATGAATGAGCTACAGTGTGAAGCATTTCACTTTTCTGGCATGCAAGAAATTGAAAGGTCAGGTGCTGTGAGGGATCTTCCTCTATAACCAGAGAAAGACAACCAGCACATACAGCTAGCGCATTTTATCATTAAGCAGCATCTTCAAATGCCAAACTTATTTACTGAACTTACAGTTTTATGTTATCTCTTAGAACCAACGTAAAAAAGTAATATGCTTCATATAGATTAATCCTTGTAAGTCTACACTGCTTACTCGCAGAGATAACTCTCACTCACTTTGTCTTCTCATTATCTAAACAGACATGCCTTTCCTTAAGTCATCAACAGAGGTCATCACACAAATGCCCTTGTGGAATATTCATTAATCAAACAACTAATTTGAAATGGATCTTCAAAGCATTATTCATTCCCCATCATTCTTCATACATCAATTTAAATGCTTTATGTGTATAACGATTAGGTTGATGTTTAATTAATTGTGAAAATGTGAATTAAAGCTAAATTACAAGGCAAATTATTCCACATCCCACAAAAAGCTTAATTCTCTACTGTTAAGTTTCAAAATCTCAGCAAGTTTCCATAAACACCTTTGTCAGCTTCATACTGTGACAATACAGCAGATCAGTTAGCTATGCTCCTTAATAAAGGTTATAGTCTCAGTGCCACTAGTTTAGTTCCTCCAATAGCAAAATAAATAAAGGTTAATGCGAATGCATATCACCCATTTGTAATTAAGACTAAATAGGATATTTATTATTTGAGAGACAACCCAGAGGGCCCAAGACAGAGGGAGATACAGAGATGTTCTACTTCAGCTTGAGAATTTAGATAAATTCTCATAAAGCCCTTAGATCTAATAATTAATTTCTCAGAGATCAATAAAGATAATATACTATCTCTAGAGTATGAAGCAGGTGACACACTTTGTGACATACATGCTTCAGACATGGCAAAAGTGAATTGGTTTTATGACAGAGTAGCGTCCAAATTGCAGCACATTAGTTACATCTGTCCTATTTACAAACCAGTGGCTCTATGTTTCAACTGGATAAACCATTATTTACGTTCCTTCCTACTGGTTTTCACACATTATTGCTCTTGCAGAATGGATACTGCTTCTAAACGCCAGGAGGGCATTTCATAAATGGATGGCTGATCTCAGTATACTGCAGCCCAAAGTACTTTGGTATGCCTTCTGCTCAAATACATAAAGTAACAATACAGTAAGCTGATTTACAAAACAAACTTACCAAATTTACATATGAAAAATAGTCAAATATTTTTATGTAACAAGACTTAGAACAAATTAAAAATTCATTTTTCAGTATAGGCAAAGTACATATTTATATATGTGTATCTATATTGTAAAAGAGTCTATATATAGCAAAATAAGTGCATAGCAATACACATGATTAAAAAAATATATTAGGTAAGGATCCTATCTAATTTTTACTACAAAAATAAATGTAACTTCTAAACATTTATTTTCGGCTGGCTATTTAATGGAGGTAGAATAAAACAAGCCCCTCAGATTAAAAAAATTTCTTCTGCTCACGAAATGAATATGACACAAGCTGTCCAAAAGGTATCATACTAAATTCAAACAAAAAGCAGGACAGGCAATGGATTTTACAGGAGAGGGTGACAGCAATTGGTCCCAGTGTGGCAGGGCAGTAAGCACAGGCATTTGTGAGCCCTGTTCTGAGTCTTCTTGCATGGAGTTCCCACATGCTCCAGCAAAGAGATACAAACCCCCATCCTTTAGGCCAAACCATATACAGTATTACACCAAAGTAATAATTAAGGTTTCATTAGATATGTGCTCAAATGTATTGTATGATGAGGTTACGTTACTGAATGGTCGAGGCCTGAAGGCTAAGGAGTAAGATTTGAACGGAGCTGCTCAGAATGAAGGAATTTTTCTTTTTTCTTTTCAAAAGCCTGAGTGAGCTATTCTGAGGCACCTCCTTGTTTGTATGGCGCAATAATGAGAAACGTGGAACATCTACAGCTCTTACCAACTCAGAATCTGATGCACATCCAGTAATAGACCAATTCTCTTAGATTTACTTTCTGTAAGCAACCAAGGAATAACATCGACTTTTACAAAACACTGTTATTTCAGCAGAAAATCCTTGAGTGCACAGACCTGGGCCACCAAAGCAATATGAATATTAAGGATGCTGACTATTAGTCAAGATGAAATTTCAGATCAAATTAATGTCAAAATACAATGCAAAAAAAGCCAAATAGTCTATCAACATTTCATTAATTTTCATGTTTGGAAAAAGTTCAGTAGAGGTTTTCAGATGAACCACGAATTTTCAATTTTCTCAGCTGTCTTGAATAATAAGTACTCTTTTTTCTATTTTTTTTCCTTTTTTTTTTCTCCCTCCAGCTGGGATAATAGCTTTATGGTCTACAAGCCACACATGTTAAGAAGAAGCAATGTCCAAATTCCACTTCAGCACATCACAGCCCTTAGCAACTGATAAAGCAACATTAATAAACCTGGTCTCATCTAAGTCAAAGCAGATATCATTCAGAAAACATAAAGTACAGCAAAAGGGATTGAAATATATGTCTAGTTTTCAGTGATTTATTTATTAAATTCCTAGGGGACATAGCCACACAAAGGTCTCAAAGCTGTGGTCTGTGGTAAACAGTATGTCATAAAATATTTAACAAGTGATAATTCAAACCACAGAAAACTATACATGGAAAGGCTCAGAAAACGTTTCCTAGCTGGGAAGTTACTGAACACTTGCTTTCAACAGTTTTATTATAGCTTGGGGGTAAAGTCACTGCTGACTCTACAAATAAGTAATTCCCCCTCTCTGTAGTAGCAGGGTCTTTTGCTCACACCAAGATTGTTCAAATCCTAGAAAAATTATAGGTCAAGATGTAGAAGTTTCCATGAAAATGTCCCAGTGGATCAACAGACACTAATGAAGGAACAGTTTCATATATAGCAGTAAGATTTCAGAGGTTATTCAGAACCAATAACTGTAACAATAAAATATGAGCAAAAGAAAATTGATTTAGTATCAGAGAAAACCTCAGGTGGTATATCATCCCAGCTCTCAGAGTTAATCACTGAAAAAATAAAGGGAAATGCTGTTCAGAATTCTGTATTCGATTCTACAGTGCCAAGTATCTGTTTGTAGCTGTAAATGGCCCATACAATAGCGATTCTATGCTCCTTCTCAAAAGGTCATTCCCTCATCTAGTATTGCTGCTAGAACCAGTGTTTGCAAGGAGTCAGGCAGAGTTTTCTAGCCCCCTGTTCCATAGCAGTACTGCCCTTTTTTAATGCCGTAAGCAATGGTTTCCTTCCCTTGATGCTCAGATATGCCAAGTAATATACAGGAATTATGGTTATAAAGTCTCATGGAGACCTGTTATAGTACATCTCTCTTGTCCTGCTGCCTGCTGCATACTACAGCCAATTTACTCCTTACTGCTCTGCTGCCAGCCTGCAGCCTGTTTCCCAGGAGTTTATCTACAGCACCTGTCAGTGTCCCATGCTACATTTTATAGGATATGTACTTACAGGATATATATTTTCACTATGGCCTTCTTTTACTCAAAGAACGTGCAGAGGATCCACTAGGTTTCTGTTTTTACAAACTGAATAATGTTAAACATTGGAAAAATTTTACAGGAATTTAGCTGGGTTTTGGCTGGCATTTCCTGCTACACCAGCAAAAGCTTTAGGTTGGAAAGTCTGTCATGCTGTGTTTTCTCTCAGTCCAAATGCTCAAGAAGGAGTGATATGTGTGGAGAAACCCTAAGCTACGGATTTGTGTCAGAAGAAAACTCTATGAGTCTGCCTTTGGTTACCGCAAAAGCCCTGTGTCAAAATCCTTTAGGGCCCTGCTCAGGTTCTCTCAAATATTTGGGTTCTGACTTTCCTTTCCTTGCTGCTACTTTCTTTCCTCTGTTGTTTCCACTAACTCTTTCTGTAAAAAAACCCCACAACAACATCAACAAAAACCGCCAAACAACAAACAAACAAACCAACCTCAAACAACAACAACACAAACACAAAAGCCCCACAAACAAAAACTACAAACAAAAACAGAACAAAAAAACCCCAAACAATGAACACGACAGCCATACAGTCTCATTAAACCTGGATACAAAATTTACCATATGCAATGATGAGGACTTTGCAGAAATGTCATTCTCTACATGCAAGAAAGATGCTTCAAAATCCCAGCTGTATCTCTGGCTCCCGGTAGATCATCCAGTGACTTGTCATATTCACATTAATTAAATCAGGGCTTGTTTGTTTTGTCATAGACTTTTTTTTTCTTTTTTTTTTTTAAAGATAGGCTACTAGATAGTAACAATGAAAAGGGCAAAAGTCACACAGATAGAGTCTTCTGAAAGGTCAAGCCATTAAGAATTTGCTTATATGTTTCATAGTGTCTGCACTTTTGCTACTGATATCCAAAAGCTGAGTCCCAAAGCTGAGTGGGAGAGTCAACTCTCCAGGTCCCAGCGGATGCCACATCAGCTTCCATTCATCTGCTCTGTGTAACTTGGCTCCACTCAAGGTTCTCACTGAAATTACCTCCAGTGTTTACCACCACAGCCCTTCCACTCTATGTAAGCAATTCAAAATACCAGAAACCATTAATATCCCCTAGAAAACATTGCATCCTTGGAATCCTTGACAACTGTGACAGGGTGAAGAAAAATGTAGATTTAACAACTTATTATCAAAAACCTCACAATGACAACAGTGAGGTAGAGGGTATGTTAGCCGCCAATGCTCCAGCCATATTGACTGTCTGCTTTAAGACTTTTTTCTTCTTATTTTTATTGATTTAAGAGTAAAATGTTTGAAAATGTCTATACTCTGGCTACACAGATATTATTGTTGAGTAAAGATAACCATCATCAAAGAAAAATAAAAGACTAGTTTATTCTCATTTGCCCCTTGAAAAATATATTTTCAATCACGAGAAAAATCAGGAGCAAGAGATGATGAAATAAAACTCTTTTAGAAGAAAACATTTTTACCAGCAAGGAAAATAGCCTGTTCAGTTATCTTTTACTGTTCTGTTCTGTTAGAAGTAGTCTTGCCAGCAGACTTCTATTTTGTCCTGGATCTCCAGGAAGATAATTCTAGCTGATGACTTGTGGAGCTTCCAATTCCCACCTTTTATTCTTTAGCAGGCAGTAGAGAAAAACATCTTTAACGGCTTAAAGCTTCAGTTCCTTTACTAGCCCTATTACTTGTCTCCAAAATATATTTTCCATCACTCATCCAACATAATTTCCCAGTGTCGGTGCAATACAGTAGCAAAGCCTGTGGTTTAGCAGTACATTTCACGTTCCTTGCATTTAAAATATTTGCTACTGAAAACTACTCTCTCAACAGTAATCCCATGGAAAATGTGCAATTAGTCAATAAAGTATTTATTTGCAAGGACATTTACTCCATAAAACAGTAGAAAAGGTTGCTCTCTGTCTCTCTCCATCTGTTTTCAAGATAAATTTCAGAAGCAAGAGATATCAGAAACAGAACTCTGTATTTTACTTAATTACAATCAGCAAATTGTCCTGAAGTCACTGGATTTAATCTGATTCAATCATTTTTTTTTAAAACAGGTGATGGGGATATTTAGTAGCTTTTGATAGCATCATGATGGTGATTTTGGGATACTTAAAATAACTTATCCAAGCTAGCAGGAGCATTGCTTTGGTACCCTCATATAACTCAAGCCCTGCTGTTTTTCCTTCCAGAATACCCTTCACTGATTTTAGCTTTGATTTCTGCTACACTTAAAACAGTGTGAGACATGAATCTTTTCCAGGTTAATCATGCAGCCTTTGAGGTCTCTCATTTTCCTTTGGTGAGATGAAATGTGAAGGACTCTGGATCTTAAAGACATTTCAGGACAGTCCTAAGTGTGATGACCTTCAGATGTACAAGCACAGTACAGAGCCAGCAGTCCCTTCAAGCTGTGGACTGCAAACCAGTGGTGGTGCAGACACCAGCTACAGGCCATTTGCAGCTCCTCAGTAGAAATGTCTAATCCCTCAGTAGGATGTTATAGAAACTTTGGAATATAAGGGTTCCTGGGGTTCTATGATGAATTGTGACGAATGGCAATGGTCCTTGAGCCAAGAGCATCCCTCAGGGCATCTCAGTTATATTTATAACCGTTGTATTTCTAGCACACCTGGACTGGTCCTCTTGGAGCATGGCATCAACATTATAATTGCATCTTCTTTACCAGTCACAGCTGACCTGGGTCTCAGCCTTAGCACTAGGCTCACCTTGAAAACACCCTCTCTAGCAGATATCACCTACCACTTGTGCCTCTGCCACGGACTGGTCTTTCCAACACAAATGGTTAATGTAGTTTCACAGTGGTGTGAGGCAACCTGACGATCATTTAGGGATAAAAGGATAAAGCCCTGACAAGTGTGTGGTCTTAAACACTCCAGGGTCAAAACTTGGCATCAACACAGATGCATCCACATAAAATGCTTTTAGCAGCACAAGTTATTTTGCTTTTAGTTCCCGTAGGGTAATAAACTGTACTGGCACAAAATACTGTAGTGCCGGTCTAATGCTTGGAGTTACAACTTTGGGAGACAAAAAGCTCATACCCCTATCAGAGTTACAGCAATTAAAAAACTGCAGTCAAGTGGAAGCCTAGAACAACATAAGCAATACATAAACACAAAAGCTGATGGTGTTTTGTTTTTGTAGACCTCAGGCCAGCTGGGAACGCACAAGGGAGGATCGCTGGTGCCAACACCCTGAAACAGAGTTGCAGCCCTCCTGGCCACCTCCCAACATAATCACACACGCACATTTCAGCATTATCAGCACAGCTGTTTCTGCACCACACGGCAAACCAGCCTGAGGGTTAATTGGTTGAAAAATTAACCCAGAAAGTGAAGAGGAAGTTGTGAGATCTTTTGCCTCAACTCACAGAGCTGTCACATGCAAGCGGTTGAGCTGGCACTGTTGGACAGGAGGACACTCCCTTTGGGGCAAATTATCATGTTTTGTTAGCAAAGGTTTTGCACTGTGAAGTCACAAGCTGAGATGTTGCTTTACCCCTATCATAATTTTGATGCATTATAAGATGCATTGCTACTTTCTCATTATCCAGACATGGAACTAGTTCCATTTCCACACTAAGTGCCCCTTCCCTGTGAAACAATGCACATATGTTGAGTTCTTTAGCACTGTGAAAACAGGTTTTCATCAACACATTGCATTTCGTTGCTCTTGACATGCTTTCAAAATAGGACAGAACTTGTATATCCCTTTTTACACATTTTCCATTTAGTAGTTTAGGTACCGCCTCAAGTACCAGGGTGTGTATCACAAAGCTCTTAGAATATCAGTCAGCAAAACCTGTGTGTAGTTTCAGGCAATATCTGCCCTTCTTCTCTTCCTCTGTTATAGTCTAACCACAGTTTCACTTTTTAAAATCACTCCTGCTATAGGGACAGAAGACAGTGGTAATATACTTGATTCCTCCTCCTCTCATCCTATGTGTTACATAAGTAAATGGAAGACAGACTGTCTTATGTTGCTGGGGTGCTTCCCATCATTTTCAGTGCACTTCTCCCTGGGAGCAGGGTTTGGCTGAAAGGATGCCTTTGCAGACCACAGGCAGCACCTTCAAATTGCTAACTATGGGAACACGGATACCTAACATCAGAATTGACCTGGGTGGGATTTAGAAACGGTTCAAACAATGACAAAATGCAGCAACAAAATCATAAGACTTCCAAAGCAAGGGATGTGGAAATGCGGAAAGAAAGGCTGCTTTTAGTCGCATTGGGAATCAGTGATTTACTTCTTTTAGAAGCTCTTTTAAGAACTTTAGCCACTGAGTCTGAATCTCAGTCTTGGTCAACACATTCATCAAGCCAGTGATACATTGTCCTGCTCTGGACTAGAGTCATTACCACAAATATCTGCTAACAATTCAAACAGAATAATCTTGGAATTCCTCTATACGTCACACTGTTGTTCTAAATTTCATCTCATTTACTTGAACAGTGATTAAAGCAATAAACCTCTGAAATTCAATGGAATATGAGAAAAACACTTAATTGGGCCAAAATCCCACTTGAATAGTGCTGGCTTTAGTTGCTAGGAAGAAGCCTCTAACTTCTGCTATTAAATTCTAGAGAAAATAATGTAAAAGGTGTTATGATTATCTGTCCTGTCTCCCTTCAGCAGATAGCTAAGTGTCTTCTATGTAAGCCAAGTGGTACTGGTTATGTTGCCAGGTCTCATGCTTCAGACTAATGCATATTTTTGTCTGTAAGTTAAAAGATTAAATAGTTAAACAAAGCAAAGGACAGCAGGCCACCCCAGTGTAATAGAACGGAAAAGATAACAGAAGTCTCAGTACCCCTTGGGTACCAGAATTTTTATAGCTTCAAGTACAGGTCTCTCACACCTTCCATTAACTTCAATGAGAATTGCAGAGTCTTAAAACTTCCAGTCTTAGAGACTGGAGTCAGAAGCTTTCTGCAGCACTAAAAATTTCACCTCGTATATGAAAGCGGCAGGCAAAATGTTGTATTACTCAGTAGGCAACAAATTCAGATGTAACTTACCAAATACAGATGACGTCTCCTTGCAACATAGTGCACCAACTTCTTCACTCCTCTGACATCACCTGTGCCAAAAAGTTCGTGAAAGGAAGTTTTCTGTAGCCTGAGGTGTCTCTGAATCTAGAGAATAAGTTCTTGCTGGATTCAGGAAAGGATTTTTATTGGAAGTATTTCAGGATTTTAAAAGCAGCCAACACTGCAGACAGTCAATGACAAGGAGGTTTGTGGTGATCACAAGTAAGGTTAGGAGCTACAGTGAGAACTCAGGGGCTCCCATCTGTTTTTTTTCCTGCAGTTATGAGATAAGGATTAAGTTTTTTTCTCTTTGTGGAGTGAGTTAGTATCTGTTTTCAAACCCTTGGTTAAATCCTCTGTTAACCTTGCTGCTCCTTGCCATAAATTGTGGCCCAGTCATAAGGATGAGTAATGCTGCAAAAAAATCCAGAATCATTCCTTTGTCTCCCACTGCGGCTTGAAGGAGCTATCGTATTGCAGATCTTTTTTTTTTGAATCTTAAGGCATTTGAAGAAAGATTTTGGTGTCACTCTTTGAAAAGATATTGGACTGTGAAAAACATCCAATTATAATGTACATACCCAGATGTTGACTCAAGTGTTAGTTTCTGATATTTGTGTAGGGTATGACCTGGGCTGGTTCCTGTCTACTCCTCAGTAAAAGCTACTGAATGAATGTGCAGTAGCACAAACATACCAAAATCAACAAAATCAAACCAAACAAAAAAGTGCTTTATAATTTAAGTAGTCGCTGAAAAGACAAGATAAAGCCTGAGGATGTAGCTTAGGAAGAATTCAGGAGCTTTTCTTTCATCCCCTGATTTTTCTTACTGTGGCGGAAATACCACATCTAAGTATTGAATACGAACTAATTACTTCAGTTAAGTAACAAATAGCATGTCAGCTTGGCATATTCTAGGAGTGTTTCACCAATATCTTTGGTTTTCTTGTTGGAAGAGATATCGAATACCAAAAATGAAAGTTCAGGAAAAAAACCTGTTTCACTACTGTAAACCAGGCTGTCCCATACAGCAGGCAGAGCATGTTTCTCTTCTACCTCTGGTTTCCATGGCCCTGTACCAGAAGCTGTGGTGAGCATGGAGCCCAGCACAGATCCTCCTGATGCCTGAGAGCCCCCAGCACCCAGTGCTCTGGTCCGCACTGGTTTGAGAATGGTTTGAAGGAAAATAAACTCACTGAGCAACACCAAAAATCAATGTCAGTGAGATAGACAACAGGAAAAAGTGTAGAAACATTGAAAACAAAGACCACAATGATGAAAAAAGGCAAAATCTTTCTTTTTGGGGGGGTGAATATCAGTCAGGTTTTAGGTAGTCCCTAGCATTCTCACACATTTATATCTATTTCACAAAAAATATCTCAAGAAATGTTCCCTTCGTTTCCAGACTTCTTTTCCTTTCACATTAAAGGGAAAACCCACAATACTATGATTAAACACAAAGATAAACAGTATAGGAATATTAACATGTTTTTCTAAACTTGAAGAAGTCTCAATTCATATCTTCAGATGCCTGGGTGGTAGGTCACCTAGATTCAGAATTCGGTCTAAAATTAGGGATCAAAAGGAAGATGTCAAAAACAGAACAAAATGGAATTCCACATTTTAGCTTCCCCAAAAGGAGTGTAGCCAACATCCCTCAAAGGCAGCAGCAGAGCATGAGAGCAAGTTCAAGGCATGCTTCGGGAAGAGGTGAATGCCAAACCTCGGCTAGTTTGTACATTGTTAACTCCTGCTTTAATTTATGCACTCCAGGAAAATAGTTTTGAAACACACAATGTGTGCTGAGCTGGGGAAAATTCCTGCACCAAAAGTAAGAGGGCTGAGGAGGAAAGTGAGTAGTATTTGTTCAACAGCAGCTGGTTGGACAGGGAGTGAAGGAAATCCAGAAATATGGATTTTTTTTTTTTTTTTTTTTTTTAATTCTTACTAGGACAACTGTCCAACAGAACTTGAACCCACAATCTGGGAAATTTCATATTCTCTCTTCCTTCAGCACAGCCTTCGGCTAAGGGCTAGAGGTGCAGCAGGGTCCAGAGTAGCTGCTGAAGGGATGCTGGAGCATCCCACCAAGGGAGTGCCATGCAGCCAGGGACAAGCATACCATCAGTAATGAAAGAACTTCAGGCTGTATTACCCTTAAATGAAAAAGGACACTGCTCCTACTGCTGACAGCAGAGGACCTGAACGATCATAATTTTAATTGTGCTCACCATGCTGCAATTTAAAGATTTGAAGAAAAAGATTTCCAATCTGTCTTTGTTGACCCTGAGGCCGTACCTATTTCTGGTTCGCTTTTGTGCATGTACCTTAGGTCAGACGGGTGCAGAAGTCTCTCCCTCTCTGCGACCTAACTGCTCACACAATTTAATTTGTGGATTTGTGTTGGCAGAATAAGAGGTCAGCTCCTGAAAACCCAGCTTTAATGCGTCCTGTTGACAGCTTCTCAGATATTGCCTATCTCCTACTCATATCACAGCGCCTGTATTCTCTCCTCATAACCGTAACAAACCTCCCCTCATTCTCCAACCTGTCATCTTTTTGCCCTGTGAATTTCCAATAATGTCCTAAAAAATAGCAGACGCTGAATGAAAGAGCTGAGAAAATACTGCAACCGATGCTATGCTCCTGCATAATCCCCTAAACCATGGCATATACTAATATAAATCTCTGCAACAAAACAGTACAGGTTTTTCCCTTGTTTATTTGTTTGGACTTCTCTTTGTCACTCCATGTATGTTAATATAAAAGACTGTAAGCAGCGGTACGTGACCAGTGCATTACTCTCAGCTAATGCATGCCTATGAGACATTCCAGCTGCTCCTTCAACCTGAGCTGTTTTGTAATGCATGTGAACCTTGTTTGAGCTGGCATGATATAGTATCTGGAAGAGCAATTTAATGCAATCTCTCATCTATTTCACTGATTGCAACCATTTAGTGCAATCTTAAAGAAAGATGATTAGAACTCTCTGGTTCTTAATGTTTAATTTATTTACATTCATGTCTGCTAGAGAGCCGTCCCATTCATCTCCTAAATGATAGCATAAAATCATTGAAAAATGATGTGCAATAAACATTATTATTATACTGCTGTCCTCACTAGCAGATAACAACTGCTGTCATTCGTAACACTGATTGACCTATATGGCACAGCTCTTTAAATTCTAGCCATAATAAAACACATTACAGGCATAACAGTTCTGTATTGATGCCTGGCACAATAACAGGTTTTTAGTTAAAATAGAATTCAAGCAAGACTGGCATTTCTGTGCAGGTAGGTTGAAGCACAGTCTCTCTTTGAAAGAAAAAGACCCAACACATAAATGTCATATTAGCTGAAAAGAAGAGGTGAATTTTTGGAACCATGACTGCATCCTAATTGGCACTTCTAGTGTTGTTGCCGGGTGCAGAGGCATTCATATTAAGCTGAACAAATGCCACATTTGCATTTCCGATAAGTGCTAGCATTTTTCACATTTCTCACGCATCTCTTGTTTAAATAAGCATACCTGAAAAGTTACCTAAATTAGCCTGCCAAGATAGCTTACCATCTCATTCTCATTGGCTGAATTGTGGAATTTTTATAATAATAACCTTGATTCAAGGTAAACAACTCTGCCAACAACATTTGAGGGATTAAAAGAAGAGCAACATCAAAAGTTAAAGTGGCTGTGATGGCTATCTTCTAACAAAGCAGCAGACAACAAACTGTGCCAACAAACACAAAGTGCTTAACAAAGTTTCAGTAAATGAATGCATTCATGAATGCAAAACTTTTTTTTAACATAATACAGTTATTTTGTGGTTGCGGTGTTACAAAATGTTGCTTTTATTTGACACAATAATATTAGTCATATTATTACTTCTTTCTAAGGTACTGCACTATTGTAAAAGATGGTATACATTTTTCTTGACCAAATCAAGGTGATGAATAATTGAAAGGTCTTAATTCCAGCTGTGCAGTGTGCCTTCCATGTTTCCAGTAAAAAAAAAAATATTGGAAGTAAAAAATAAGTTACTCCTGTATAATGTATGTATGCATACATACATATAAATAAATAAGTAAATAAATGTCTAATGTTTGAACTCACATTCCCCTCCAAAACACAAAACTGATTAGACCTATCAAAGTGTTCCTCTAATAATGAACCTGGAGTCAAAATGCAGCTCTCATTCAGGAAATGGGCAATTTCCACTTACACAAACTTAAAAAAGCATGTTGCTTTTCTTGAAGTCCCAATATCAACAGAGATAGACAGAGAGACGGAGGCATGGATGCACCCTCTTCTCTCCACATCACACCACATTACCATCTGAATGGCTTGCCAGGTTCCAGCCTGTCACACATCAACAAACCCTGGACACCAGTGAGGTTGCACAGGTGTCACTGCCCTTTGCCACCCAAACTGACATTACCAGATGACGACCTAGGAAGACTGAGCCTATCTCCAATGTTAGACTGAACTTCCACAGCTGAAAAGTAAAGGAACAACCCAACTTATCTGATGCAGGCTGAAAATACTGAAAAATTAGTCAAGTGAAAAAAAAAAAAGAGTAGAAAACAAACCAGAATCCACTTTAAGTTCCTTTTCAGAGAACAAGATAATGCTAGCAAAATATGGATACCCGAGATTTCACAAAGGACTAAATCAGAGTTGTCAAATATTTCTCACCACTGTTCTTCACTATCGCTGTATTTAATTATTTTATCTTTATATTTCTTGATATTATTCCTGTATATACCTATGCACATATACACAGAAGAGAGTGAAGGAAGAGTCTGGAGAGAAAGCTGATGAGCTTGCAGATCATGACAGTGGTGACATGGGGGCACAACCACAGGGATCTCTTAGCATCAGTCTCAGCTCTGCAGAGCGATGGCTTTCTGGGAGGGTACAGACCCCACGAGTTCCTAATCAACCACTCCCAGGCAGGAAGGGGAAAGATCTTATAAAGCAGCACTCTCTGCTCTTTCATAACAAAAATCCCATACACCTTTTATAAGTTATTTTTCCATGGCATCGCTCTTGAATATCAGCCCCTCTGAATGGAAACACAGCTACTTATCCAAGTAAGAAAACTCAAACCCCCCAAACAATCTACTCCAAACAGCAGAGATTCAGTCCAGTCTCAATGACATAAAAGGACATTGGCTTTTCCTTTTAAATTTGTGTTTTTCTTACCAAATTTCATGGCTTCCTCTTGAAATTCTGAGTATTCCCTGCTCTAAATAGCCCTTCTTGGGATTGCTGGAGTTGGAGGTTTGGAGAAAAGCCTTTTCAGGACATGGTGAAACTGCTTCACTTTTCTAACCACTGAAACAAAACTCTTCAAGGCAAGCAATAGGGGGCTGCGGCCCCTTTCAAAATTCATGTCCAACTTAGATTGCCTCAGCTGAAAAAGAACAAAACAAGAAATGTTTATCTAATGTCCTCCTAATATAACTAGCTGCAATATGCTAGCCTGAGGTGGCTGGGGTGGTACGGCATGAGGCTCTGAGGTATCTTCAGGTTTTAGTTCTCTGGAAATTCTTTAAAATCTAGTAAAACCTTCTTGAAGTGAACCGGGTACACAATGACCTGCTATAAGTGCAGTAGAACAACCCCATCACTGCCCAAGGAACATTTGTTTCTACTGGAAGCTTCACATATTTCTAGTGAATTTTGAACAACATTCATCACCTTAGACAGAGATTAAGAGCCTTTCCCCACTTTCCTCCAATTTGCCGGAGAGCAGCAGCTAACCCAGTTGTGCTGTCTCTCCAGCACGATGTCCACATGGTCACCAAGAACAGCTTTCAACAGCCAGAGAGGTGTCCTTCCTGGAGAAATGAAGCTGTGCTAGATGCTGTAAAATTAGGAGCAGGAAATGTTTGGTGTTTAAAAAAATCAATTTCCCTGGTTTCCATCACCCGTTATCATTGCTGCCTGCACCCAGATAGAGTAAACAAGCCTGACAGCTCCAGCTGTGCTTGTTCCTGCTTCGTCATGCCAGCACAGGGCAACAGAATGGATTCAAAAGGTCTGGGATCCCCACTGTACCAATCAGCAAGACTTTCCATTAATGCCGTGTGATTGCTACTACCCTGAGTACTACCCTAATTGGTAGGAATGTGAAGTGGGCTTTCTGGTAAAAACAGGTTTTGGTGTCAGGTTAAAAAACAAAAAAAACCAAACAAAACCAAAACCAAACCAAACCAAACCACAATAAAATAGGTTCAATATGTGTACAGTATCCACCAGAGATGGGGCAGAAGTGGAGGCAGCCATTAGTCAGCCAGGTTTCTCTGAACTGGAAAAATCCAAATCAGGGATGTGCAACTGTACCAGACAAGTGGGGGCCCTCTCTGCCCCCAGTCTCACACAAGGGGCATTCATCCCTTTAGCTGCCTTTCCATCCTTCCTGTCTACTTAGGCTATGGGCATATGAACAGGTTAACTTTTGGCAAGCTATCTCAATTTTTAAAAGCTGTAAATGACAACATAACTCTTAAAAGCACTGCAGGCTTACCTGAAGAGCAGCGAAAACACCAGCAGATGAGTCAGGGCAAATCATGTCACACTTCCAATCACTTACTTGCACAGTGTAATTTGCTCCAGGTTTATGACTTCGGTGTCAGCTCCTTGCTCAGGGGTGCCTAGTCTTACAAAGTCTGAGCTAGTAACACAGCAAGATTTAATGCCGGTAACTCTACCTCCCAAATCCTTGTTATGTCTGTGTTGTGGATAGCACAGGATAGAGCAGGGAAAAGGCAGCAACTACACTTTTAAGCTCCTTTTGAAGCTTCTGGTATTTCATGGCTATCCAAGTGCCAATTAGGACTCTGATTTAAAGTTTCAGCAGTCCCCAAGGACAATAGCAGCCACAGCAGAAAAGTAAATACTTGAGTTTTCCTTTGCCTTACACTGATCAAGGAAACATTGACACCAATATGTTTTCCCATTTCTTTGTTACTATTATTTGCAACCAAAAAATAACTTCTAGCCAAAAGATGAGTCAGGCAGAATAGTGAACTGGGCCCAGTGTGTTTTTGTTCTTAGGAAAAAAGCAAAAATTATGATGTTGTGCCAACCCGAACAAGGCTACAAGAGTCAGCCTACATGGATAATTTGTTTTGTCTGGTTGTGTCTTCCACTGCGCACACAAGCAGAGAAGTCTCTCTTGTTACAAATTTGGCCCATTTATTCTCCATGTTTCTTTAGAAATTATTGAGAAAAGCAGGCAAATTATGGGCCTGGAAATCTACATGGTTCTGTTTTGTACAAAGCCTTGTGGCCTTTTTCTGCTCTCCAATAACTACAAAGTGTCTTGCTTTTAAAAGTTCAAACTTGTCATGTTGCCAATCCTGGATGATGACAAGCACGCACCATATATTTGAAAGATATTGGTTGGAAAGTAAGAATAATATTAACATTCAAATTGATTAACCTTTTCAGGGATGTTGTATTATACTGGCAGAAGATTGGCTGAATATCAACAGTACTACTTCTGGTGTACGATTGAAGTGTTCTGATTTGCCACCCCTACAGACATTCATTTCCTCCCTCTGGCTCAGGAAGAAAGCTGACCCCCTCATGGTACCTGCTGCCTCTTCCACCGTCTCCTTTAACATGCTTTAAGGCATGACACACACCTTCGAACCACCACCACCATCCAAGCAATGGTGCCAAGCATGGACAACTAGGGTAGCAGAGAACCTTTGCCAATCTGCCTAGGTACTTATGGTTTCTACTTCTGGTTGGCCGTTCGCCAGAGCATCCCGCAGGTATGATCCCACCTCAAGCGCTGGGGCTCAGCCCAGTGAGCTTCCCTGTGCAACTTTGTCATGGCCACAGGCAGCACTGGGCATGGCTGGCAGGGGATGCTGCCAGCTGCTTCTTTCCGCAGAAGACCTGCATTTGGCTTTTTGAGCACACCATTGGTGCTTCAGTGCGAAGTCAGCCAGCTCAGCTTAAAGGCAATTGCATCAGTCTCACTTCTCTAGCAAGCCAGGGAAGGACCAACCTGCTTGAAGCTATTCCCCAGCAAGGCACAGAGTCCAGCTGGAAGCAGCGAAGCCTTCATTATGCAGAACTAGAGGGTCAAAATGGTGAAAATTGCTGGTGAAGATATTTTGTAAAGCCTCTAAGATTTCAGAAATTCACCACAAAAAGTAATAAAGGTATTGCCATATCTGCCATTCAGTTTGGTTACCAGCTTTTGGGTTGTTATGAGCTTTGATTAAAAAGAATACATATATTTAAGAAAAAGTTCTTAAATTGCTTTTTAGAGACAACTACATCTCCTTTCCTTTCAAATCAGTGGCCAGGAGGGTAAAATGAAGAATGAGAAATCTCAAGTGTCCAAGAAAGGCAATGAAAGTTGGTATCCATAGCGGTAGGAAATTACACATTTTTCTTCATTTCCTATTCTGAGTCGCTGTGCAAGATGGGACTCACACTGCAGTATGGGGTAATATGAAGCAAAAGAGCAAATAGCAAGAATGAACACATCTTGCTAAGAGAAATAGGAATCAGTGAATGGGAGCTGCCCTGCAGAAAAAAAATGTAAACTGCAGCAGTTTTATTGATATTGTATGTCATGAAATAGGGACAATCCAGTGTAGGTAGGTGGAGAATGATAGGGTACGTTTATTCCAGTTGGAAAACAATGTACTTATCATAGACAACCTCTACTTCTTTAAATCTGAAAATGTTTTGCATCTGGATTTGTGCTGGTTACAGTGTCCTCTGTAAATGGACAAATGATATTGTTCTTTTCATCACATAGAAAGTAGCATACAAGGAAATAAAGCCTTGGCTGATAGCTATACCTTAAAAAAAAAAAAAAGAAAAAAAAAGCAAGATGCAGGAGAAACCTGGCTAGACTTAAAGGGTATTCAACTTCTTCTCCAGCCTACACAGCAATTGCCTTCTCAGGCTATAAATTGTGAGAATGGGAACAATCGCAATCTGAAAGTGCTTTTACGATTACCACTTACTGTTTGTGGAGCTGGTATGTTTTCAAAGGTATCACCATTACAATGGCAAACTCTGATTAAAAAGATGAAACATATGAGTTTTATTTATAAGTAATACTAAATAATCTCCAGCTCCTTTTTATTGCACATAAAAGCTAGATTAGAATTTAGATATTCTATTGTTAAAGCTGCTGTTATAAGCTGGACCAAAATATTTAAAGAATGTTAGCCTAAATATATATAATCCACTAAAAGTGTGTAGAGTTCAGATCTTGTTTCTATTTAAACAAGTAAGTACTTTTCCCCTGGCTTCTAGAGGAAGGGTTGAATCTGGGAACTGTGTAGGCAGCCACTCATCCAGTACAGGTCATCTCTCTTCTCTGCCAGTCTCCAGCCTCTTGTCCTGGTTCAGCCTTCTGATGGGCTCCAACAATTTAGCAAAAAGATTAGAGGATTAAGAGGACATAGTTTCCTCACTGTGCTAAACACCAGGGTGAGGTAGGGAAAGCCTAAGGAACTTCATCCCCAGTCTGCAGCATTATCAGAAGATGGCTCCTCCTAATCTGCTTTTGGGGTACCTGACAACCAAATCACCTGCTGAACCATAACCAACACTACACACCAGCTGCTAAATGTACCACTTTGTTTTTCTCTCCTAATTCCTGAGGTACTTCCATATTGTTAATTCTTCTCTGATCACAATGATGGTAACTGTCTCCTGCTGTATTAGCATGCCAGTGTATTTGCAAATGTTTAATAATTTAGGCCCCATCTGACTGACCGTATTCTAAAACATTATCTTCTGTGAAGGCCATCAGAGCTTCTTTAATCTTCTGCAGTTGCAATAGATTTGCTCTTGGAGTACCTTTTCTTCTACCTTCCTCATTGTCTTAAATTCCTACTCTATTTTCCACCCCTGTCTGCTTCGCAAATGATCATATGTAATCTCCCCTCATAAATACAAGAAGAATATCCACAGAATCCAGTGCAGTGCCCTTCCATCTAATAGCAACTTAAAGGGGCTGAGGGCCAATATGCATATAAGCAAACAGCACTATGCTGTACTTAGACATCCTGTGGCCTGATCGTCTCTTGCCCCTCAAAAAAGGGAGAATAGGAAAAATATAGCATCTCTACATCACTGAACTGCAATGCCTCCAAAGAGCCTCCAGTCTTTCATTAGGACAGTGAAAATAACATTTCTGGTATTCCAAAACAGGTAGTGGAAATTAGCATACTCCTCCCATCCATCAATATCATAATGAACTGAAACTTTCTTATTGCAGGTATTTCTCTTCTTTAAATGAAGAGGCCACTTTCAAGATACTCTGACCCACAACATCAAATTTCCTCTCCCTTCCTCTGCCAAGGCTGCAAAGCCCTATCAAACCTTACCAGCCCACACCAAGGCCTCTGTTCTGTGGGTGCTGCTGAAATTCCCTACCAGACATCTGGTAACCGAAGTATCTTTCTGCAGTGTGTGATGCTTAATGCACAGCTTCAAATAGTACACAACTGTGCCCCATGAAGTACTCCTGACACCTCAGCTTGTAACATCCTGTGTGGAAACAGGTCAAATTCAGGTCCATTTCTTCGCCATGGCTGCAACTGGACATCCACCCAATATTGTTGTGAACTGCAGAATGGCAGCTCACTTTTTTTGATTTGCACTAAACACAAAGCTGGACAGAAACTCCTTGCTACTCCCTCCGTGTTCCACCCCTGCCCAGCACTAGCAGTTACCAGCACATATAAACATCTGGCTTCTAGTCCAAAATCACCCACTGCTCTTCTGAAAGCATCACTGAAAGCAGAAGTACTGTGAGTATATTCCCACCTTTTATGCATTATGTACAAATGCAGCATATTGTTACTGTTGCCCTGCATGTTTTGATACAGAAGCATGTAGTGCAAGAAAGGGGTATATAAGTCCTTCCTTTCATACCTGTATAGCTTTCTAACCCAGTCAAAGCAGCAGTCACAGCACATTCCCTGCCACACAGGACAAGGCTAGTGCTCACCAGAATGACAGTACCTGTGCAATTCCCAAGGCACCAGGGATTTGTCTTCCTCCTTTGGTGTTGCTGGGCTGGAAGGAGACATTTCTTGTGTTCAGTGGGTGGTAAACAAAACCTCCTTGTTTCTTAGACCTGTATTAATACAACATACTAAAATCCTAAAATCTCACTTCAATGGGCAGGACATCTGGGGTTACGTACTAGCAAGGTTGTAAAAATATTTTGATCTTCTCTGTCAAACTTCTTTCTGGATGAAAGCTACACAGAAATTTCTTTATAATCTGTAGTGACTTCCTGGATATTTTTTATTTATATATATGAAACTACTGACATCTCTATGTAGCAACAGATACAGCTTACATATTTCTAACAAATAAGACTGTTACTAGATGTATACTGTGAATTGCCTGGAGATACTACCGCAGGTCTGTATGTTTTATCATGCAAGTTGAAAACTAAATTGTTTTGTTCCCTTGTTGACTGCAGTGCACACAAGGAACTTTGTAAACTCCAAATCATAGCTGCTGAAATTTTTCACATTCCCTAGTCAATTTGACAAAAATAAAATGGATTCTTGAAATCATTATAATCTGAAGCAACCTGGAAAATATGTGAGTGGAACTGATGGAAAGATGGAGGAAGGAAGAAAAATGCACCAAGACACGTATAACAGAAACACATCTTCCTTGAAGTTTACTGCTTACATGCCCATTGATGGAGAGGGATGCAGCAGCTGAGACGAATGATATAGTGTAAATCTGAAATCAGCAATGCTTGGTATGCTATGTAATGCCAAGGTTTCAAATCTACATTAATGTCCCCCACATATCAGTTTTGATGCTAGCTGTTCAAAGCCATGGAATCACTAGAGTTCCAAATATCAAAGCACAAACAGACAAAATTACACATGACAATTGCAAAACTATCTTAAGAAATTAAGATAAGTCTCAGGAGCTCAGCAAAGTTGCCAGACTATACAGCCAAAAAGCATTCTTCCAGTCGAAAGAGGAAGAGTCTCCAGTCTCTACATCTGTGAAAGAGAGGGTATTCTGCCACCTTTTGCAACAGCTGCCTGAAAGCCATATAAAATGAGAACTATATGGAGAAGTTAAAGGTCAGTATCTATGGTTAGCATATTTTCTTGCATTCCATTATGGACAGCAAATTCTTTTTTTGGCTGGCTGAAAATATGAAGGAAAATTTTAAAGAAACTATGAACATATCAGCTCCAAGCATTCAAAAATCACACACAAATGCATGCCCTTCAGGAGTCATAAATTCAGCTTAAACATCTGAGATGAAGGCTTATTCTCAGCGAAGTAGATGGCAGATTTGATTTCAACAGAGTATGGATTCCACTCTGCCAGATTTCCTAAAAGGCTTCAGGTTGATTTTATTTGCAGGTCAAGTTTTTAAGCCTGCAAGGTGCATTCAAGTTACATTTTCAATTTTTTTCCTGCAGAAGAGCTAAAAAAACCACTTAGATTCTGGAGGAACTGAGACTCTCATTTAAAAAAAAATAAACAGGTACAGACTTGGAACTTTAAAATATGCCACATATGAGACACACGGAGAGGCAACAATTCCACAGTTTATGGCTGTCCATCTAGTTAATCAACTTTAGCAGGAAGGAAGAAACCAGCATTGTCAACTCTGCTGAAACCTGGATATTTGTTTGTTTTGGTTTTGTGCCTTTTTTTTTTTTATAATAATGTTTTCTAAATTAACCTGATAAAATAAAAAGCTTAAGTTTAACTCCAAGAAAAGTCATTTTAGAGTATGATAAAGGAGCCCCTCTCCCCAAGACCTGGGGTTGCAAGAAATCAGCAAAAATTCTACCACTCATCTTAGCAAGGCAGGATTTCTAATGGGGATAGATTGTCTTCTACCTAGGCAGGTCATTTTTGCCAGCAACTTTTCTGAATAAAAGTTGTGCAGTGCTAAAAATAATAAATTATAGAATCATAGAATGTCCTTAGTTGGAAGGGATCCACAAGGATAACTGAGTCCAACTCCTGTCCCTGCATATGACAACCCCAAAATTCACACCATGTGTCTGAGGGCGTTGTCCAGTCTCTTCTTGAACACTGTCAGGCTTGGAGCCGTGACACCTCCCTGGGGAGCCTGTTCCAGTGTCCACCACCCTCTGGGGGAAGAACCTTTTCCTACTGTCCAACCTAAACCTCCCCTGGCACATCTTCCTGACATTCCCTTGGGTTCTGGCACTGGTCGCTAAAGAGAAGAGTTCGGCGCTTGCCCCTCCTCCTCACTTTGTGAGGAAGCCGTAGCCACCACGAGGTCTTCTCTTAGTCTCCTTTTCTCCAGGCTGAACAAACCAAGTGACTTCAGCCGTTCCTCGTACGGCTTCCCCTCCAAACCCTTCACTGGCTTTGTGGCCCTCCTCTGGACATAAAAACCCAACCTGTTATATTTATCAATGGTCAGATACAGTCACAAGGATTACAATTTGTATAGAGAAGTCAAATTTAGAGAATAGAGAAGTGCAATGGGCTCTAATATATTTTTGTTGAGAATGCAAGCTCTGTGCATGAACACACAAATATAGGTC
Source organism: Caloenas nicobarica (assembly GCF_036013445.1). Lineage (NCBI taxonomy): Eukaryota > Metazoa > Chordata > Aves > Columbiformes > Columbidae > Caloenas > Caloenas nicobarica. The sequence continues at coordinate 45,413,950 of NC_088245.1, forward strand.
ATTCTAACCTACCAAAATGGAGTTTTTGTAGCCCATTAAGAACCAAACAGACAGTATGTATTCCAAAAGCTCTTGAAAGACAAAGCAAACCATTAATAAAAAAAAAAAGGTAAACATTTTAATTAGTCCACCCAAAACATTACTTGACATAACAATTTAGAGTGGCCTACAGAGAAATGAGGAAATACGAGTCCCCCAAAATGTGCTCACACTGACTGCAAGATGCACTAGTAACTCGTAACTGTGCTGAATTGCTTCTCTTGTCTGTTTTACAATTTCTGCTTTATCTATTTCCCCATAAATCTGATTAAATTTTACTTGCTTAGTGAGGGGAAAAGGAAAGAGGAGATGTAACTGGCTGGGATTGAAAAGAAAAGCAAGGAAATGAAAAAGGCAAGAAATAGAAGTTGGGTTATTTAAAAAAAAATTTCTGTACCTTATGACATAACACTGTGCAACTTAAAACAGAAAGGGTTTGGGAAAAGCTCAGAACAAATACTGTAAAGCAAAGGAAAAATACAGCTCCAGATAAAATATTTTCCTAAGCTCTGTGCACAGATTACATTGTAATAACATAAGCAGAGGCAGGGGTTGATTTTTTAAGTTACCTGTTAGACTCCAATCTAATCAGCCATGTAACTAGCTTAAAAATTTGGAAGCTTTTCTCCACTTTGAAGAGTTACAGAGTTAGACATCAGTTCTTCACACTGCTGCATAAGCTTTTCTGTCATGACCGCTGAAAAGAGTTTTTCTGAATACCTTTCAGACACAGGCATGGAAACTCAATACAGAAAGTAGAGGTTTTTTTGTTTTAATCCCCTGAACAAGAAATCACAGGCTGAGAGGGGAAATGAAACTCAGTTTTCAAACCCTACATTTGTTCAGGGTGCAGTGTTACTGTCAATTGTGTTGATGGCTGCTCTGTAAAGGAATTTGTGAAGGATTTTCTAAAAAAACCCAAATCTAATAAAGAAAAATCTGCACCACTTGATCAGGTTCATCGCCACACTTTTTAGCTGACTACTCCATATGATCTTTTGTCTGTCTCCACTCCTACCCGTCTGTTCAGATGGATCCATGCCCACTTGCAAATTGGACAGTCCCTGTAGCAGAGATGCCAGATGCAGAATGAATACTTGAACAACAGGAAAAAAAAAGTAGCTTACAGACGCTTCTGACTGCCAACGATACACAGCTGCATTGCAGAAAGCACATAGAAAGAAAGAAGGAACGAAGGAAAGAAGGAAGGAAAGAAGGAAGGAAAGAAGGAAGGAAAGAAGGAAGGAAAAAAAGAAGGAAAGAAGGAAAGAAGGAAAGAAGGAAGGAAAGAAGGAAGGAAAGAAGGAAGGAAAGAAGGAAGGAAAGAAGGAAAGAAAGAAGGAAAGAAAGAAGGAAAGAAAGAAGGAAAGAAAGAAAGAAAGAAAGAAAGAAAGAAAGAAAGAAAGAAAGAGAAAGAAAGAAATGCAAACCAAACACCAAAATAAACCAAAACACACACACAAAAACCAAAACCAAAACCAAACAAAAACATTCCCCTCTTTCCCCAGACAAAACAAGAAAAACTGTGGCTAACTTTTCGAAATATGGAGCTGAATTACAGTTGCAAAGTAGACAATTGCCTCCACGGTCATGCATGCAAGTGCATTGGCAGGCCAGCAGATACTGGCAGCACAAGGTTAGTAAGAGTTAAGATTTACCAGTGCACTAATCAAAGAAAAGAAAACTTTTAATTGGGTCAGCTCAGGGGGTGCATTATTTTCAATGTGCATCTCAATATCAGAGGAAGCCCTGGCCAGCAGCTGTTTCTCACCGTTAACATTTCTCATGGGTTTTGCTGATAATGTAGTGATAGGCTGCAAACACTGGGTCTGAGAAGTAACTTTTTCTACATTTTTTACTGCACTAGAGGCCCATGAAATGTCACTTGCCCATATATTTACTTCATCAAATGTCGATATTGACATTTTGTTCAAATCTATACCAGTTGTTTGTCAATAATTCTGAAGTAGTATATTCTACTGCACAATAGGGAAATGAGGGAACACAAAAGGGACATGAGGGGAAAATCCAGGCAGTGAAAAGTGCACCCAGGAAAGCTCCAGACACAGTGATGGTCCCTGCTACCACCATCCAAGAGTCTGCACCTTTAAAAAATACTTTTATTTTCAGTTTTCTTCTAATCTCTGTGGAAGTGGCTTCGGGGAAACACAAAAAGCAGCCAGACAGGTATATAGCAGGGGTCTAGTTAGAAGTTCAGGGAAAGTTGTCTGGAAGAGGAGAGCAGATTTTGCTGATGGCTGAAAAAGCGGTGATGATCCATTGAACCGCTGCTTTGCCAGGATGAGAGGTGAGCCTGCAGGCACCATTTGACTGTTTTATGACCACAGTGTAACTTTGTGTAAATAGCTGAGACAGATACAGCTTAAGTCTAGGCTAGGTGGTAAAACTTTAAGGCTCAGTCTTGAAAGGGCACAATCCCAACCCACAGGATGCTTCCCCTCCTCCACTACAGTTTTAACTCTATGTCCTTTTCGCCTTAAACTGCTATGAAAACGATGGGATAGAGAATACATTTTTAAACAGGGAACAGTTATTAAATGCTAAATTGCCACTAGTAGAAGTCATTTAGTATTAATAACTTCACTTTGTAATTAACTTTGCATAACAATAGTAGCTGGATATCCTCATACTGTGATAAGCAACAGGCTCCTGTACCCTGGAGACAATACAATCAAAACTGACAAAAGAGAAAAAAAAGGATAATGTACGGAGAGATTAAGTGAATGGCCAAGGTCACACAGACCATGTGCCATAGAGGCTGGAGCTGAACCCGAAGATTTGGAGTTATGCTGGCAACTGCTGTTTGTTAGTGTTCCTAAAATACACAGCTCTAAGACAGCACAGCAAACAAAGGCGTATTACAGATCTAACTCTCACCGAAGGATTAGTTATCCCTGAGGTCAACCAAACCGACCAGCAGAGCAGGGTCTGATCCATCTGTAGTTTAGGAGATGGTCCTTCCTCAGCCACAGCTCTACAGTGAATGCTAAAAAAGTTAACAGACATCTTCGGTGGCATCATTTAATGTGATGTTTTGGACTGATCCTCTTATAAATGCTAGTGAGGCAATGTGAAAGTAGATGAATGTCACAGCAATATTAACATGGAGTGATGTTAATGTTTATTAACCTAAAAATCTTTGGGGAGCATTAAGGAATAAAAACAGGTGGGTGTCCAGCAAAATCTTTTTCCCTGCCAAAGCCTTGTCTCAATTGACTGTTTGCCACCATGAGTGTCACCTACATGATTTCTGGGTTTGCCCCTGAATGCCTAAGCATTTTAAATATCCGGTGAGATAACAACACTTCTTTATTTATGTGATGACAAAGAAAATACAGGAAGGGGTGGCATCGCTTATCTGCTTTTTTACTGTTAAAGTGTGAGCAGGTTGTCAGTGTCTCTAAATGCTATAGCAATTTGATTTTGAAATTGGTTTCATTGCTGCCCTTTTCACCTCATTTCTCAGAAGATTTGGAGTCCCATTCTCCATTGATTCCGTTCCTCTGAGCCTAAGGAGATAGAAGAGATACTTAGGTTCAGATGTAATGTTCACTAAAAACTCAAGAAAATCTCTGCACACTTTCTCCATCAACGTTTTGTTTTGATCAGTCTCCCAAATGATTTATCATCTACTCAACAAGTTACATAAGTAAACATGATAGTGATTTTTAGTATATTTGTGGAACTATCCAAGGGCTGATTATTAAGGTATGTTCAACAACCATCTGCTACCGAAACTCAATCATACGTATAAATAGAACTTGTAGACAAGAATTTCTCCCATGTTATAAACAGTTGTACATTGTCTTTTCTTTCATTCACTGAATCTTTGATATATAGGTATATCCAACTTTGAGCAACTTTTAGATCTGAATAAAACTATTAATAATGGTTTTCATTGTTGCCTTCCACATTTGATCATGCAGAGCAGTTGGTATTTAGTTGAAAATATTTTCTTTAGGACACAAAGATACTAAGGTGCATACTCTGCACTCCTGTGCTTGGAGGGAGGGCTGAGCACATTCCTGCAGTACTCCAAGTAGTTATACCCAAACAAGAACACTTTAAAATTGATCCTTCCAGAGTTGGTTAGTCAGTTGAGGATTTTGGCTAATGAATCTGGGTTGGCTATATTGCAAATGACAATAAAACCATGCCCTTCTTTTGAAGTACATTTTCTGATCACATCCCTGGCTTTGGGCAGGGCTTTCAACAGTTTTCTCTGCTTGTGAAAGAGGTAATTGCTTGTAGAAAATGAGTTGCTTTTCTGCATACCACAGAAAAGCACTAATTCTGGTGAGCCCTCTGTCCTTGTATTGAAGCTGCTTGCCTATATTTTTTTTTTTCACAGCAACTCATAGGTAAAGGAATCTCTATGTTACTGCACCAGAAACATCCATGAAATGCATATATTTTACTTCATCTTCATCACTTATCCACAAAAATCATGTCTTCACCTGCCACTGTATTTCCACCACTGACAGAAAGATTTTATTCAAAGTGGATACCCTAAGAAAGAAGCTTCTGCCATAAACCTCTTCACTTAACCAGTGTCTTCTGATACCTACCTTCAGCGAGACTGCTGAAAGTTACAGGCAATATTATACTCATATTACTCTATATCACATTATAATGAATCACCACAAAACAAAAAAACATTCTTCTTTAGCCCATGCAGGCATTATGGGCACAACACACACTGACAGTAACTTCACTGCACTGACATATTCATTTCCTTGGTACCAGATTATACTTGAATCTAAATCACTCACATAAATATCTAAATAACTAAATAAATAAATAAACAAAAGACCAGGGAAGAATCATTATTTGTAAATGAGAAACTCTGCTAGTGATATCACTAGGTCAACCAGGAGCAAACTGAGGCCTTTCAACTTGAATTGCCTGATCTGAGGCGAGTTCTCATTTTTAATGAGACATTTACTAAACTTCTGCATATATACAGAAAGCTAATTTAGTTCTTGAGAGATCAGTCATGTTACCATCTCAATCCAATTAGAGCAAATTGTCTTTAAAACAATATTGATTTTAGATTAAAGCTTTCCATTGTATTACCAGTAGGCAGTGTTTCCCTTATTTAACCTTGGTGACAGATAATGTCAAATTCAACAAAAAACTATTTATTAAAGAGCATAGTCAAAGTAATTTTGACTCTTAAAAGAGAAAATTAGTTAAATTGTGCTAATTTCCCTGTCAAATAAATACAATTCATTTTGTTATAAGTAGAAAAGTCACATACTCTTTTTTTTCATTCGTAATGTTTCAGAAACATTAGAAAATGTTTCTGATGAGCACAGAAGTTTTCTTTGGTTTTTACCATACCTTCAGATCATGGTTTGCCTCCTGTGCTCTGTGTCAAAATGAAACATGTTAATGTTCACTTTCCATGTGATTGTTCTCAAAGGCAGATAGAAACCAGCATTTACCCATCTGGTGTTGTGTCCAGTTAAGAATCTATTTTGTTTTTCCCAAAATGTACTTTTTCCAAAATAAATTAGTTCTTCTGAAAAGGACAGGGTAAACCAGTACATCTTCCAGAAGAGGAACCCTTCAATCACCCAGAGCACATGAAATACGGAAAGTTAAAGTATGGCATATTTATGAGCAGAAACTCAAGTGTCTCTTCCCCAATAGCTTGAAGCAATGAGAGAAGTCGCTTCAGTGCATCAGGAGAAGGACCGTGGAGCTCTTCCCACTTCTGTCTTTGAAAGTACAGCAGACAGGTGCAAATGGGAAACCGAAGGCTGGTACTAGGCTGAGATCATTTATTCACACCAGATGGCTGCAGAAGGATTGTAGGTGGTCAACAAAGATACTTGCCCATGATTGTAAATAAGCCTTGATTTGAAGAAACAGAGGAGAAGCAAAAAATGTCTACTGGCCACTTGCAGATTTGGTATTCAGCAGCCCAGGCTGTGAATGCACATTAAAAAAATAGTGTTGTTATGACCGAGTGGTGTGTCATCTTTCACTAGCCCCAAGACAAGGAGCATGAGGAAGCCGCATAAAAACCCCTCACATGTATGGAGAAAATGAGACATTTGGAGAAACAGCAAGCAGTAAAGAGGGAATAACATTTGGCTCGACTCTAAATAAAACCAAGAAATTAACACAAAAAGAAGCAGTTTTCAGAAGTATGTTTGCAAGATGCCCCATCTTGAAGCTATTTTATGCATTCAAAACATGTCTACACCTTCAGCTACACTCATTGTAGTAGACTGTAATAACTGCACTCCTGCAGGTAATGGGTAAATTCCAGCTATTTTGGTAATTTTGTTTTCAGTTTATCATGGTTACGAACCATATTTTCTTGCCACAGTCTGTATGGATGATGGAGAATGTTGACAATTTTACACTTAGTATCATTTCGGGTGTTGTTTTCTTGGTAATACAGGAACTTACTCTAATAAAAACAGTCAATCTGTATTGGACGTTTCTATTCAGTAAAGTTTAGTGGGTATCTGGTTCCCCAGAGAGGATCTGGAAAGCTATACCTGGCTCAAATGAACATGTACAGATTATCTGTCTTTGATGAGGCCCTAAATTTACCATGCATTTGGGGGAAAAAAAAAAAAAGTTAAGGGAATGTTTTGAATGTTTTTATATTTTTCCATGCCTGTTCACCTGCATGAGTTACACAAGAAACATTTCATATGACCAGGCTACATGTTGCCTCAGTGCAAACAGGTGCATGACCACAGCCACATTACTGTAATCAGTGGTCAGGACTGAGATGGAGAACTGCATCATTAGCACAGAGATGTCGCACCTGGGGACAGGGACAAGAGAGATTATCTTCAAAGTTCTTCCAGTGTACCGGTGTCTGATTATTGTTAGTCCTCATTCTCAATGGTCTCATCTCTTCCTTCACACACACTTATGGGCTTCATGGAGATAAGACAATTCTGAAGGCCATTTATCCTCTGAAGTTTGCTTATCATCCATTAATAAACGAATTAATAAATAAAAATGATTCAGAGGTGCATTCCTCTTAAAAAAAGATTCTTGCAGAAAACAACATTTGATTATAGCTCTGCTATTTAATTAGGATGGCTTATCATTATTTTATGTTTTTTTAAAAGTCCTATAAACTCCAAACACACTGAGTCACATTATTAAAATTATATTATGCTACAAATAGAAAGGAACAGAAGAGCCACTAAAAGCAGAACCCTTACCTGGCCCTTGAAGTCTGTTTCTATTTTTGACCACTTACATTCTGAATGACTGGCTGAGCCACCCGAGTTCTCTAGTCTTGTAATACTGAATAATGACTAAGATTTAAAAATCTAGCCCTTAGGTGCTAAATCTATCATAAGCTGTAACTTCTTCCATGCCCAGTATATTTTCCAGACTTTACATACCTTTTTGCCAGTCATTGATTATGAGCAACAGGCCTAATTAATTTCTATGAGTTTTTGCTAAATGCTAGGTGACTCATCACACAAAATTCCAGAAAAATTAAATAAATGGTCCAGATCCTCAGTGGGCTCTACTTCTGCTTATCATTTCCAAATGATAGCCACACAAGCTTAAGCAGGCAATCTTTCCTTGAGGGTAGGAAGAAAACACCACCTGCAACATGTTCAAACCAACTCCTGTCCTGTGCCAGGAGTCCCACTGGGACCACAGACCGTAAGTCAAGTTATCTCACTCTTCCACTTATCACCAGGTAGGCTGAGTCAGGAGCTATTGCTGCACCACAGATCAGCTTGTGACAGGACTGCTGAATGCTCATGTCTCTTGCTTATTCTGGTGAACCTAAAGAGGTTTAGCTCTGGGCTAGATTCCCATCCCCATGAGCTGAAGAAGTGCCAATGTCCCACTGGGCTGCTGTCCTTCCTGCGCCCTCTGCAAGAAACCTACCCATTGTTCCTAAAAATAAAATGCATGTATGTGGGAAATGAACTGGCCACTGGATTTGGATTGGGAAATCCACAGAAAGCAACACCAAGAAACACAAATTTCAAAATATAATGGAACATATCGGCTTACAAACCACTAAACCATAACATCATTTTCAATGCATACAAGTCAAAACTCACTAGTTTCTCACAAAATGAGTGGGTGGAGAAAGCAACATAGATTTCTAGATGCAATTTTATCATAGCATGTAACGTTTGAAGATATGTTTACACTTAGCTAGGAAAATAGTCTTGCAGAGCCAAGACTCTTCCCTGTGGTTGGACTGCAGACCCGACATCATGGGATTACATTATATCAATTCTTTCAAGAGTCTACTTACTGTCTACTTACTGCAATACCTTTGCCAGAAATAATTGCAAATGTTCTAGTACCAATACAAATACTTTTTAATTGTCAGAAGATAAGAAAATTTTGTGGCAAAGTTCATTTTTTAAAAGATATTTTAAAGTTCTCTGTGTTGAATCCCTTATTTTTTAACTTTATTTTCTGCCAAATCTTCCAAAGTGTTTCACAATGAAGTGAAAGAAGAATCCTTCAGATTCTATTTGCAGAGTAGATGATAGACATACGATGAAGTCTATCTTCTTCAATGTGTAGATTTCTAAAAAGAATGTTGGACAACTTAATGTGAAAAATTAAGAAACCTTAAAATGAGTTTTAGCACCAATCTTTTCCCTTTCAGTAGCAGCTGCTGTTCTTTCTACATTAAATATACTCATGGGTGAACTTCTGGACCAGTAGTCGCTGGATACTGTTTTCAAAATGACTGAAGCACGCTGAATCTCATTGACTTTCAGTTTTGCTCAACACAGCATGCCCCCTGAACAGTAAGTGACAGATGTGTCTATTGTCCACAGTAGGACTTCAAAGGCATCATTGCCTTTTTGACAGGATTCATATTCCCACCTAAAATGTTCCCTCAGATGGAAGCTGGCAGAATTGCTATAAAATTTCCTTCTTCTTGGATCATGACTGTTAAAACAAAGCTTTTAGAAAGATATCTGGAGGGCTTCTGGACCTGGTATGCTGTCCCACATCCAAGAAAACCAATTCATCTTGCTTGCTGATGGATTCAGGAAGAATCCAAACTTTGAACTCCTTCCTCTGAAAAGAGAACTAAACCACTGTCCTTGGTGCTGTCCTTTGGATGTACAGGAGTAAGTCCACTTTATTTGTGTGGTACGATTTAAATTAATTCTGAAATAATGTCTGTTTCTGTAATGGAAGGGTATTTCCATGCCTATTGCCCTCACAGCAAAGGGTTTGGCCTTTTTCATCAATCAACAGCAAAAGGAAGGTGAGAAGGGATTTTATAAATTTTCTTATGCATGGTTGTACAGGCACAGCAAAGGGAGGGCACTGGGAGCAGCCGGATGTGGTTCCCCAAAATGGCTTGGGAAAGGGGTTAGGGCTGCAGCAGGGCTGTTTTGCTTTCTGATGTTGCCAGCAGAGCAAAGCATAGTGCATCAGACCTCCCAGTGCTCCTGGTACAAGCAGTAACTAGGTCGTAATTGCCAGCTTTATGCCCATATTGAGACCTCCTATAGAGGCAGAATGCTTCTCAAGAAATATCTGGCCAGTTTAATGCTCCTTAGCACACAGAAAACAATCCAAAAGAGTGAATTTAATGAATTTAACTTTAAAAGGTAAATTTGTACAACCATGTCATTTTTCATTGCAAGTAGCCTCTACTGCAAACCTCCAAATCTTGTGCACTAGCTTCTGTGTTTAGAATAGCCAGATCTCCAAGGAAAACGGTCTATCTTGTACAAAGATTTTAACAGCTGAGGCACAAAAGAAAATAATGGTACCTGGCAACTGATCTCTCTATAAATGTCTTCTTTCAAGTTGGATCTGCTAGCAAAGCTCCCTTTTAAGTTTGATGAGCAAATGCTGATTGCACCATGGAGACAGTTTCTACAACTTACCACAAGGTAGTCAGGAAGAAGACAAAAGTCCGTAATATTCAGGGAATGCCTCCCTCTGCCAATCAGAGAAAGCTGAAAGATCAAATAGTTGCTCAGCGGGCAGTTGTTACTGGGTTTGCTTTTTAGTTCAGCTCAATAAATTGATTTGCTCACTTGTTACTAAAGCAGATTATGGTTAATGGGCTTCTTGGTCAACAGCACCTCTTGATAACATTTTAATTAAAATGAATGTGTCTCATTTACTTTTTGGGGTCTAATATGTGACACTTCAGAACACTGACAGCGTCATATGCCATTTTCCTCAATTAATTGATATATAATTATTCTCAAATATCAGGGAAGAGTGCAACTTTTTCCTTTGTGCCACACTTACCACTTTGATACTCATTCCACAGGTAGTGCCCAGTACAAAAGTCATGCTTTCCCTCTGAGAGGGGACACTGTGCTCAACTTCCAGATCCAGCTGCTGTTGCCCACACCCATTCTCATCTCCGCAGCAGCACCTTGTCTGCTGGCTGCCCCAGGCAGCTGTGTGCCTCTGGCTCCAGATGGCGAAGGAGCAACATCAGGCACCCAGGGACACTTCCCTGCTCCTGTCTGCTTCCCTAGAGGAGACTCATGCCCCCAGATCAGGCTGGGGCATTTCTGACCAAACTGGGCAGTGCAGCATATGGCATTCACAGCTGGTTGCGCCCGCAGGTTGGGAATACCATCGCCACGCTGTGCAGAATCAATGTGGATGTGTGAGAAAGGACAGAAATAGAAATACTAATGCAAAGCAGATTCAGTCAGGCTTGCTAAGCTTTTATTTCCTAAGAGGTCTAACGGGAGCTGTGTCTGTTGAGCCAGAGCTGCTACCAGGCCCTCACTGTGAGGCACACGTGCACAGACCTGAATAAACTTAACTCAGGCTGCTGCATTTAGGAACGGGAGCGATATCCTCCCTGTTCTACATTCAGGAAACTAAAGCACAGGGACTAGTTCAAAGACACACAAAATGAGTCTCTGGGCAAAAGCAGCAGAAGGACATGGGCCTCCCATTTTTCACGCTACCACATGAATCACTGCATCAAGTTTCCCCCTGGCATTAATGATAAGTAGTCAGAATCACTATTTTAGATCTCCATATCATGCATCCTTCTTGTAAATATAGATCTAGTTTCTATCAATGATAGATTGTCCCCTCTGGCTCTATCTGCAGAATGGGGACTATTCTTTCCCTTTTATACCAGTCATGCTATCCTAAGAAATAATGATTAAAAAAACATGGAGATCATCTTGTTTCTTTAGTCCTGGCATCCACCTATCATTATAAATATTTGTCTACACTGTTGCTGTTATACAGGATCTGTAACGAATTCTTTGTTCATCAGGGAGCTGGCTTGTAAGCTGTAAAGATCAGAGCTGTATTTCAAAGGGAGGGAAAACATTATAGCGTTTCATCTTATGTGCATTTAGGTGAATTTATAGCTCACAAAAGCAGTTACACGAGCTTACTGACAGAAACTGATGCACCAAAGCAGTACAGCAGAATTTAGACATTTTAGGCATCTCCAGAAAGAGGTGTAGACTCCATTTTGCAACATACATATCCAATGATCAGTTAATCTGTTTTCAGTGCCCATAAACTCTTCTCTGCTGCAACCCTCTATTTCTGCAGGTGATTTTGTGTGTGTGTGTATGTGTTGTGGACACCTGTGCACTTGGAAGCATCTAAGCCACAAAACAGCTGTCAGACGGTAGCAACGTTTGGTTACTCTGAACCAGGGCTGGATTCAACCCAACAATGACTGAGGTGAGAGATTTGGTATCATCTTATCAGTTTTCTGAGCCATCTGGTTCTAAATGTGCAATTTAGAAGTAAAATATTACCATGAAGAAGCTAATAGCATTTATGAAGTTTAAGACCAGAATTGTCCTCTGAATGATAGATACAATCCTATCAGCTTCAGCATATTATGCATTTAAATTATAGCTACCATTCACAACGAAGCAAAGATAGCTGTATGTCATTAAATCTAATGCAAGATAAAATGATGCTCATATAGAAGTGAAATCTCATCTGAGTATTTGATCTGATGTTAAAGTAAGACATATAAATCAAGATATCAACACAAAATAAAGAAGTTAGTAACAACATCTGTACGAACCTCCATTGGTATGCCTCACTTTTCAGGCACGAGGTTGAAAACACCTGTCTGCAGTGCCATGAACTGCAGCAGTGAGTGACAGTCACCAAAAACTTAAAGAAGGACTCTAATAGGTTGCTTCCCACAAACTTCACCTGCCACAGCATTTCCTGCTAGGATATCCCTTTCACCTCCTTCTTTCATCCCTCCTTGTGCCCATTTTTCAGATGGAGGAATGGAGACCAGGCACCTACCAAGACCTGCTGAAGATCACACTAAGAGTCTTTAATAAAGGACTAAGCTAACAAACTTCCTCCAGCTCTAGGTTTCCAGCCTTGCTGAATGACCTTGTGACTTCTCACTCTCCTTCTGCAAAGTACACATTATTTTTAGGACACATACTTCTTAATGAGTTTGGAAGCTTGGACTGTGGACTGGGTGGGCAGTCCTTGTAGTCCTTAGGAAGGTCTATTAAAGTTAATACACATGTAGGGAGGGGAGGGCTACCCTCCAGATTGGGCTACTGAAATAGTACTTTAATATTATTTAAGATTTTATTTGAACTTTTAGTAAAATATTCATTCATATCCTGATCCTAATATAAAATTCTTTATTATGTAGTGGTACTGATTTTCAGACTCTGACAGTTTTAAAGTAGGCCAAATGTTAGGTTTAAATATCCTGAAAATTTCTCTCTAGAAGATAATAATCAGTCAAATGCAAAATTGAGCTTTAAAGGTAACACATCTGTATGGATCAGTGCAATTTTTGAAGACTAAATTATGTCTAATTAACTAGGCTGAGATAGTAGCTTTTTTCCCACCTTGTATTTCATTTCATTGTTAAAAGTCATAATCTATACATTAGCCCGCTCTCCACCTGGAATGTGAGGGAGTGCTGCCTGCAGAAGGCTCCAAAACCAGACCTAAGATATCTGGTTGTGCAGTTCCTTGCAGCTAAGATATATGTCAAATGCTGCTCTCTGTTATATCACACCCCTGACATTGGCTTTCAGGGAAGGATTCAGCCTGAAAACCCCTTTGAAGTGGAACAGAAACTTTGAAGGCAGCATCAGAACAAAATCACTTTCCAGTCCTCACATCTATCTGTGCACTTGGCAGATGCCGCATACCAATAATTTAAATTAAGGCATTTTTCATTATCAGGCATTGTGATAATTCCAGGGCATTTCCTCCATCATATTTGTAACCTATTCATTATACCATTTTACCGCATAATGAAGACAAATGCCAACAATTTAGCAACAGATTTGGATAATGACAAGATGTACAGTAACTCAGAGTAATGTGACCAGTCCTGCAAGTTCTAATTGAATATTTTTCTGATCGTGCTTCCATTAATCTTTCCTCCCATTTCATTTTTCTAGCCATTTTACATGTTGCCTGCTCCCTTTCCCCTTCTCTCCTCAAACTGCCTGCTGAAAGCATTTTCAAGAAATAGATTCTGCTTCCATTGTGGAGTCAGACTTTCTCCTTATCAATATACACGTCTCACTTGCCGATGAACCATTGAGTTTCTGATGGAGGAAACAGCGCGCATCCCAGGCATGGTACTTAATTGGTATGCTGGCCCATGCAAAGCTATCTGATTGCATTCAGTAACTGGCAGGGACAGAAAGCATTTCCAAGGGAAATAATATCTAGCTGTGAATGTGGAATATGTGTGTAGGAACTGAACAGTAAACACCAGCCTTAATTTTAATATCTCACATTATGCAAAACTTAAAATAGATGAGTGCTCTGATATTCGAGCAGACCCCTGCGGGATAGGAATGTTATCACAAGAATATTATAGAAACCAATGTAAAATATCCAGCTGCTGTGAGACTTTTAGGGGCATCAAACATTTTTGAATCACCATCTTCCATCCACAAATGAAAGTATTTACTTATTAACAGCAGCAAAACTATATTATTTCGCTGTGCTATACGACCGCAAGCAACATTGCCTTTCAGTTTAGGCTTTGATAGGTTAGTGCTTAATGTCCAAAACAGCCCTTAAAAGCTCCAAGGTGAAAATGTAAAACCATAATCCAGTCCTAAATGGTCATTTAAAAAATGATCATCCCAAAGCTCAGGAGTGCCTTTATCTGTTTATGAGGCATTCCAGTTAAAATAGTTACACTAGGAATGCGGGGAGGATGATACCTATTTAATTTTATGGTGTTTTTCTCTCTCTCCAATGATAAAAGGTGGCTGGGACTGCAGAAAGAGCTAAATCCTGTTTGCCTTATTCACTCAACTAGTCACACTGACTACAGAAGGGCTGTTTGTGGAATGGATTTGGCCTGGACTCTTACTGTGTCAATTATCTTTCTTTACAAGTAAGTTTCTCTTTTTGTCCTACTCTCTAGCCAAACTGTTACTCACACGCTTCCAAATGATATGTGGGACAGATGACAGCAAAGATGTGAAAGCAGCAAAAAAAGAAACATCAATTCAGACTAGTGGGTTCAGATTACAAACAAAAAAACGCCCAAACCTTGACAAAACATCTTGCTGACACAATTTTTAGGGAACTGATCAAGGAAGATTTACACAGAATGGTTCAGACAATACCTGTATTGTTCATCCCTTAGGATTTACATTTGCTTTCCCAGAAATGAGAAGTCAGGAAAGAATTAGTGATATTCAGAGACAATTCGTGTGCAAATCTTGACCTTCGTAAAGATGTCCAAATGTTCGCAAGTTGATTCTTTTTTTTTTTAAGTAATGTGTGACAAAGACATTTAAGTGCTTATCTGACTGGGCAGTTATTTCAGCTAGGGCAATAAGTAAGCACAACCTGCCAGCACTGTACAGCTCCTTATTTGAACCCAGCCCGACGAGCTCATGCTGAGAGCTTTTCACACCTTGAAGCTAAATCTCAGCAGTCTCGGTCAGTTCCTGGGTCAGGCACCTTCAGAAACACCCCGAGAGCATGATGCTGAGAGATGGTCACTGCCATGGTTTTGCTGGAACCACTGCTGCTGTCAAGAAGGACCTCTGCCACTTCAGACAGGCATCTCCACTTTCTCAACCTGATTCCAGTTTTGCTTGCTGACTTCTTTCAGGATTATTCCTGAAAACACACAAAATATCAGCGCTCTGGTGCTCTCCCTTCAGGGCTCTTTGTTAGTCCAGCCGTGGTTTAGGAAGGGTGAGGAAGAGGAGCTGGTTTCCCTGGCCAGCATCCCAGGCTCCTCTTGAACTCTGTAAATTCTTTTTTTTTTTTTTTTTTTCCCTGCAGGTTGGGGAAGTAACATCAGCCATCTGGGCAGACTAGCTCCTTGTAGAGCCCAGGCCCGGTGAGAAGAGAGGATCTTAGCATCACCTTTCTCTGGGGTATTCCTCAGCAAGAATTAAGGAAATTTCTCTGTAAGACCTCAGATTTTCACTCTAAGAGACTGAAGAGTGTGACACGATAGCGGATCCTTTTCTGTGAGCCTGGAAGAAGTGAAAAGAGGGCTCAGGAAACTATCAGACATAGTGAACAGCCACATTTTCTCTTCTTATAATCACAAGTCTTGATACCCCTCAAGAGAAAAAAAAATCTAGACAGAAAAACCCCATGTTATTATTTCTGGTACATAAAAATAATAATTAAAACATCTGTAATTACTGATTCTTCCAGAACAGATGTGGACTGTATATTTATTTAGCACCAAATCCCAATTATCCTCAGACTTTGCAGATCCCTTCCTTCATGTGGAACAGTAATGGGGAAAGGTGCAAAACTGAAATGATATTTTAGCACTGGAAATAATAGCGACGAATTCCTCACAATGGTATAAATCTTCAATTTCCAATATTTAATCATTTAGTTTTCTTCAATATTGCACATTATTGGACATAAGAGACAAAAGATTCGATAAACAGTTCTGCACCCTTTGTGCCCTGTTATGGATGTGAGTGTGAGTTGCACCAATTCGAGATGTCGAGTCTAGCTGTCAAGGCAAAAAAGAACAGAGATAAATGGCCACCCTGTTGCACAGCAGTGCTTACTGCAAACTAAGCACAAACACAGTATTTAGAGCCCTAACATTTGAATAGGTTACAATACACTTCCTAATGAATGAAAGTTTTCGTAATTAAGGGATAAAGAAGTTGACGGATCTTCTTAGCCTAGTTGTATAACACTTTTCTAAAAGGTGGAATCTGAGGGAGACTGGATTTGCCTCAGCAAAGTATGCTGCACACTGAATTGACTGATGCTTCCCCAGTACATTTTGCCAATTTGATCACCAGTAGCGAATTGGGCGAACTTTTGAATTTCAATGTATGAGACTCCTCATGCGTCAAGATGAGATAATTCTGTGACTTGGATGATTACTTCTGAAGGCAAAAGGCCAAAGTTTTCTCCTTGAACTTTACATATGAATTGATCAAGTCAATGCATTTTACATAGTTTAAGGTACCTCCCTGCTTTGCCTAGCCACATCAAGGGAATACAGTGGTAAAAAGCCATTTTCTTTCTACTTGCAGAACATATTAGCATTTGAGAGGAAAACATCTATAAAAGACCTTATAAAAGTCTTCAGAAAATCCATTAATCCCAGACATTTTGTCCATAGTTCCTTGCAGTGCTATCAGAGTGCCTAGGCTATTGACCTATAATCCATTAATAGGATTTTTAAGAGTTCTGTTATGGTTACTCTTCAGGAGATGAGTGAACAGATGGATAGGATGGTCACCCCCTTGCTATAACCTTTGCCTAACAAAGCTGATTAATTCAGTCTTTTTAGTTGATAAGGCATCAAGTGTGGCTTTGTCTACAGATAATTAACTAAGATACAAGGCAGAAGAGTCAGCGGAGGTGAACAGCAAAGTGAACTCTCTAGGCTAAATCCAACAGATTGGGGACTAGAAGTAGAGGTGAGGTAAATGATGCTGTAAAGTATATGTCAGTAAACCACTGTTGCATTAGCACAAGCGCTCTTGAGCAGAGGCAAGATATAACCTAGAAAACAAGCAGGTAGTGAGCAATGCCAGACACCATGAGTACTAGCTGGATCTCTGACACGGTACCGTCACTTCAGCCCAGCATTTCACTCACTGGTCTTTACACTTACCTATCCAATACCTTGAAGCACCTGAAGACAGCCCACCTGCATTAGGTACTACAGAATATGTGACATACAGCAACGCCCCTGCCCTGAGAGCACTGGGACAGTTCAGGAGTGAGCAGAGAGGCAGAGCGAACAGTGCTGTAGCTGCAGACACCCTGCAACCCCCTGCAGACATGGTTCCCTCCCTCCCAGTTCCTTTTGTTGGGCTGTTTGGAGCATTTCTGTGGGCCCATGCCGGACGGGAGGCTGGCAGCTGTTTGCCTTACCTCATTAGATGTGAGCAGTAGGGGTTGCAGCCATCTACCACACTTAAGACATTCAGAAGCTCCCAGACACATAATTGACTCTTAGCTCCTTTCAATCCCAAAGCAAGCTAACTACAGTCAACAATGATGAATAAAGAAAGAATTCAGGCCTGGTAAATAACCTGAAGTAGAACAGCTGCAATGGGAAGGGAAGCAGCCAAATGAAATAAGCCTCCCATGTTCCTTGCTTAGCCTTGCTTTTCTCTCCCTGACCTACAGCTGAATACAGCCTTTTACCACTGAGCCTCACAGCTTCCAGCTGCACGGCTCTGAGCCTGCCAAAAGCCTCTTAACTCTCCTCTGGTCAGTAGTAGGGAATTTGTACCACCAAGGCAGGTACAGCATGGTGCTGCCCCTTTACTTGCTCCTCTAAAGCCACATCTGCCTTCCCTGGCATCCTCCCAGCTCACCTCCAAGGCCATGCCAACACACACCACTGACTGCATGCTCATAAAGTGCTTATCCTAATCAAGAACCTTGGGAGGCAGCCTCAGCCACCACTTTTCAACAAGGAGGATGACACAGCCATAGGTTAGCTGGTTCGCTGCCTCGCCTTTCAGTGGAGAGCAGAAGGAACAAGCAATCCCTGCCTTGTAGGAAAACTGGAAGACTAACTGTTTTTCACATCTTTAGTTTTAGACTAGCATTTTTAAGTGCTGCACCTTACAAGTAGCTTTGCACAGATTTTCATTCTGTTTCTGAATGAAAAAAAATAAATTAATTGTGCCAGACCTCCAGCTTATTTTTTTTTTAAGACCACAGGCTGAAATTTTGTCACCACTGAAATAGGATGTTGTGCAAAAGTTTTGGGTCACAAATCACAGAGTTTTTCCACATATAAATTCCAAATTCTGTTTTATAAACTGTTGATCCACCTGTGGAATCGTACTATAGCTACTCAAACATTTGCCTTGGGATTGAACAATTTTGCCCCAGGCAGCTCCCAGAAATAACACAGTATTGCTAAGACAGTCCAGCTCTAACCCCCTCTCATGCTCATGCCTCATTGGAGGGCACAAAGATGCAGCCCTCTTCTCACAGGCTAATTGCCAAATTGAAGGCTTCTCTGGGGTGGTACCATGCTGAAGCTGGCTCACTGAAAACAATGAATTAGGGTTCAGTTTCCATCCCTAGATTTATTTAGTGTCTATTTATTGTCTTCTTATTTAAGATAAACTACAGAAGCAGTCCATAGTAGAGACCAGAAACCAAGCAGATGTTCTGAGCTATTGGACAAACTGACACATGATCCCTTCCTTGAAGAGCTACGATTGACACTCTGGAATAACTTTCACTTTTCAGAGCATTTTTCTTAGAAGCTGGAAAACTCAACTTCAGTGCCATGCAGGCAGAGAAGAAACTGAACTCACATCTCTCTTATCCTAGATGAGCACCTTGAACACTTCAATAACATATAAAAAAGTGATAGTGACACTGGTACTTGCACAATGTTTAACAGCTATTTATAGACAGGAAGAGAATCTCATCTTAGCTATATTTAAAATTCTGTGTATCTACATACAAACTTCTATTCAGGATAGTATACAGACTAAATTTCAAGAGAGAGAATTTCAAGGAACATGCACAGTTAAGCAATTTTGACCAGTCAGTTATGAACGTTTCATGCATTCCTGTCTAGTAAGGATGTTCTCGCTCTCTTTACTCAAGTGAGCAGGGTCACCAAAGAGGCTATTCATGTGGGCACAACAGCAGGATTTAGCCCCGTCTGATTTCTAAAACTCATAGTAATCATGATATAAGCTTGAAAATCAGGGCTGACTTGGATATTTATTAGCACAATTATGTCTGCAACCCATCGTAGACTAAACACAATCTTGGTAGCAATTTTCAAATCATTAGCACACTGTTTTAGTAACATCTTATCTCAGCTATTAGGCAGGCTGTCCTTAAAATGAAGTCATTAGCAAACACTCCATTACTCTATTGTTTTGCAGTATGCATTCAGTATATTGGATTAGTTTATAAAGCAAATAGCCTCTCTATATGAAACAAATCAACATATATCTACAAAATGTAATTATAAGGCTTAACTAATCTACTTCATTTTGCATTATATAAAAGAATATTTTCAACTTTTATATGGAGTAGCTTCTAAATAATAGAATTTATTGTACATGATTAATTATAGCAACGTTGGCCATCTATCTGTACTAAAATATGACAGTTTAATCTTCTAAATCACATCAGGAATGAAACAATTCGGAATCTGAGATATCTCTTTATGGGTTCTAAGCACAGCTCATAAATTATTGTGGCTTTTAAATTTCATCCACATTTCTGTAGTGGAGGGGCAAGCCAATGCTACGGTCAAGTCCGTAGTCTTCTTCAAGTAAAATTCCTGTACATTAAAATATTTTCAAGGTGTTTTCACAAGAACAATGCCATATGGCTAACTTCCTCTGGAAGAAAAACTTCATTTTTCAGATATTTTCTAGAGTAAGTAAGCTCCGTCATTCGGGATTTTTTTCAGAAAGCCAATACCGTGCTTTTATCACACTCCATTCTTTTTTCTCTTGGATCGGTCCTTGCATCATGGCTGGTAACTCCCCATCCCCACCAGTTACTTCAGTTTTTTCCCCATCTGAAACTACAAAATCCCTAAACATGCTAGTATCTCTCTCTGTCTCTTTCCCAACCTAACGGACTCAGAGAGGTATGATGTTTTTGGTGAAGGTGAGGAAGGCTGGCTGGTTAGGAGCACAAGAGCTGGCTGCTGGAGTCGTTCTGTTCATTAATTACTCGGATACCTTCATGAGGAAAGATACCAAAATGAAACAATATTGTCACCAGAGAGCTGGGGAAGAGAATGATTCACATATATGTGGGAAGAGCGTTATCTTCTCCTCCCCAAGCTCCGCCACACAACATGTGGACCATTCCTGTATCACAGCACTAAGGGCAGGAGTGAAAGCAAGAGGCCACCTTTCCTCTGATTCCCATTTGGCACTATGTTCAAAAACACATTAGCCTTTCTTCTTTGTGATCGGTGTGCTGATACCAGACAGGTTTGTAATGCATCACTTAGCAATGACCACAGGTCTTGGGGCAAGATGCTGTGCTATGCCATGCCAGACACGAGATGGATGCTGGTACAGATTAAGCCACCTGGATACCATTTTAAGCCAGGACTGGATTTGGAGCCTGAAGAAACCTAAACAGCCAAAAGGGCTCAAGGTGTGACAGGTGCTGAAGCTTTACCTCGGCTTGCTCCTCTGTCCAGCGCAGTCTCTCCTCCAGGCTTCCTCCTCCTGACCGAGGTCTTGAAAAGGATCCCTCCTCAGATGGCAGTTTTGCTGCACTGCACTGGGTGAACCTTTGCCAAGAAACCCCTGGAATATAAACCTCAGGTGCCTAGTTCCTGCCTTTTTACTAGCATAGAAAATTTATAGAAGAAGCAAGGATCTCTTGCCTTGTAAGCATCCTGAACTGTGACTTTCTCTCTGGATTGCTGCTGCTTATTGCTACCCTGATCCAAACAGGGGGAGCCCACACTGTCTGCAAGCACAGGTAGCTCTTCAACGAAGCTCAGGGGAAACCCATCCCTCTGCACAGGCCACTGTCTCAGGACATGGTCTCTAAAGTAGTACCTACAGGGCAATTTGCTGATCAGCTGGGTACCAGGGAAGTTTCAGAGAAGACTGTTGTTCAGCGAGTACAAGACAAAAGAAATAAGCATGGACATTTGGTGCTTTAATTTGGAAAGAATAGTTACCTCAAACCTGCCATGCTAGAACCTAGGTTCTATCTCTAGTTTTATCAGAATAGTGCTGAATAATGTCTGGATTAATTTAATCTGACAGCAAAAAGCAGAGCCATATCATAATGTTGATGAGATGCAAAGAAGCCACATTGGACTGTGGAACAATGGTAACAAAGACCTGGGATTTCTCAGCAACTTGTAGGCAAAAGAGGAGCAAAGAGATGAGCATCCCCCCATGTGCCTTTTGTGTGCTTCTCTCTTCCGTAGCGTTGGTGTCAGGGGAGCGTGTGGGGAACAACCAGGCTGGAACAAGTTCAGCCCAGGTGGAGTTTATTAGGGTGTCCACACAGCTGTCTTCATTTGCAAATCTTTGTCCACACACTGCTCCTGTGAGAAAGACTGGTTTAAAGACAAGGCTGGACAAGGCTGTGTAGCTATGGCAAACCTACTTTGCTGTCATTAACCTTTTCCTAGGACTTGATTGCAATATTCACCAAAACACACTATCCCATGGACAGAGAGGGGTGGGGAGGTTCTCACAAAAAGAAACAGCAACTGAAGTTCCCACAGGGATAGCAGAAGAGCAAAAATTATGGACAAGTTCAATAACAACATTTACAGAAGGTGTTAAACAACTGAGCTACTGGCTTTTTTCTCTACTCCAACTGTGAAAATATAAGACCAGTGGCAAAAATAACATTCAGCGCACAAATATTCCACTGTAAATGTGACCAGAAAAAATAGGTTGTTGTAGCAGAAATTCTTATCAGGACGATGCAAAGGAAGTGCTCTGTATGAGCTTGTTTTATAGCCCTTGGAGCCCTAAGAGCATTATTGTGCTTCATGCAAAGCAGACAAGGAATGACTCTGCAGCTGCCTATCAGAAGAACAACTTCCTATCAATTTGATCCCTTTTCAAAATATTTTAATGCACACATCAGACTCAGTAAGTCACTCGGCTGAAAGTTGTGGTTGGATATAAGTTTTCACAACACGAATCAAATTAAATTTCCATGTACTGAAAGCTGAAATGGTCCTCAGATGTCATACGTCTATTTCCAGTTTTCTTCTCCAAGGTCAGAAGAACTAATAGCTTTATGGGTAAATTGGCCAAAAAGAAACAATTTTCCTGACTTTTCAGAAAAAAATATTTTTCTGTTTAGCAGACTGCCTGAAGGTAATTTGCCCCAAACACAAGAGAAAAATGTAATATTTTTTTTGTGCAAAAATGCTTTTAAAAGAAATCTAATTTTGCTTCCTGAGAGGCTTTCAATGAGAATAACATTTTCCAAAACAACACTCTCTTTAGAGTTTTTATTTGACTGCATACTTCTCATGCTTTCAGCAATCTCTTCCAGGTTGTCCCTGATTTGAAAGTAACTGCAAGAGAAGAAGAGATTGTAAAAAACATGACAAAGTGAGGCCTTGAGAAGAAAAATAGATTAAATATGTTTTGGTTTGGAGTTTGTTTTGTTTTGTTTTGTTTTGTTTTTTAAATCCAGCTTGCATTGCTATTGCCTAAGAGATTCATGAGAAAATAATGCAGCTCAGTAATGCAATATGCTATTTTTAGGTGCCCAAATGCATAATCCTATATTGCTGCAAATATGGATATCCTCTTAAAATATGTCGGTTATTTTGCATTCCAAGCTACTTTTAAGATTTTTTTTTCTCTTTGGCTCTGTACATCAGCTTCTGAATTAGTTTCACCTTTCATGTTGTAATCTGCTGTGGCATAAATTCATGACGATCCTTATTCCTTGTTTATTCCTTATTTCAATGCTCTATATCCAGTTCCCCCTGCTGAGGGCGTTCTCAACAGCAGCAGGGGAAAAACAGCAAATGACCAACAGGGAAAAAGAGTCTAGGAGCAGGTTGTCTGCTGACCAGCATTTGCTGCTCATTCCCATGTTGGTAGCTCTCAGCATATTCACAGCAGCAAGATCTCGTACTGAGAGAAACACATTAAGAACGATATTTTACTTCTTTCTTCATTCAGTTTTAGGCAGATCCTTTCTCAAACCAAGTGAAAGTTGACGGATTTGATTCAGGAATTCTTGCTCTGCTAATTAATACCACAAGATCTATTTCTACACTCTTTTACCTGCGGTAGCAAATGGATTTGAGGAATCCCTGTAAGAAATAATTTGAAAACCTGACACAATTTCTGTCCCTTTGGGTATTTCCTGCTTTTCTATAGCTATTCCCACCTGGCATCAGTTTGAGAGATCAATATTGTTATTGCACAAGTCATAGCGTCTGTACTTCTATGCTTGGCTAGAGAGGCTTCCTTGATTTATTGCCCTAAAGATAAAGTATCAGCTAGTAAAGTTTGTCCTAGCTTAATCAGATATACATCTCTTTAGTGTATGATGTATGATAAATACCTACATGCCTTGGATAATCCTGAATGAACCATTACATACAAACGTACTAAGCTTTTCTAATAATGTAAGTAGAGTATTCATTCTCGGTTTAGCACATTTTGAATGCCACTGAATGGTGATCTACATATTTACTGAATATATTACATGTGATATTCCTCATGCTGCTTCTTCATGAGACTTCATTTTTCTTGCTGCACATGTTGAAAAATCTCATGTCACTACCTCTGCACTTTCTGGAATCTCCTAATCTTTGCTATGCTATGCTAAATATTGTTTATAATTGTGTAGAGAGCAAAACACACATATTATACTTTTTAGAAGTCATAAAATATACACTGCTTTTCAGAACTGCATGTTCCAGAGGAGCTGGAGTTTCCACCAAAGCGCAACCTGAGACCAGATGATCCCATTCTGTGATATCATGAAAAGGGAAAAAGCACATTTTCTCAAGTAGGGTGAATGCCTCTGGACATCAGCATCTTCTGGCCAGCTGCATGATAGGTCTAATATACTGAATGCAAAGAAGAGATGGTATCTAAAAGAAAGAAGATACCTCCTTAAACATGTTGATTCTGCTATAAAATTTAAGGTCACATGGGACATAGGGTAATCTCAACTATTAAAGCAAGTAAGAGCTATCTACAACTTGGTCCAAAAAGACCACAGTGAGGTTTGCAGATATGACAGGACTGAGGTGGAGACCTCTTCAGCTGAACTTCTGGTGTACTGCGGTTTCAATATCTGCTACTAAGAAATCATTGCACCTTCCCTAGAGTTCATGTGTATGGAATATGACGCGACAGGACACACCACTGATGACAAATAGCTCCTCAGGAGAATTGTCTGAAACACAGATTGCACAGATGATGAATAGAAACTGTTGTTGATTTAGTATTATTCAGTTTCACATTTACATTGAATAGACCCACAAATGAGAGTATTAGTTCACACATGCTTCAAGACTTATCTCTCCCTGCCTGGTATCAACTCACCAGCAAGCTCCAAGTGAGGTCTCGAAGGTGCCGATGACAGAAGTGTCCAGGCAGCCCTGAGAGTCCTGAGATCCTGGGGCGGCAGGGAGCTCCCAGCTGCCTGGCATGAAGCTGGTACTCAACCAGCACATCCAAATGAGAACCATAACAGCTCCAGCACACCCAAGCTCCCCAGAGATGACAAACACTCTAAATGTGCCATGTCCAGCAAGCCATCAGGAATGAGTCAGGTTTTCAGGAAATTCTGCCTTTCATTAGTCAGCCAACCAACCAACCAACCGAAACACCAAAAAAACCCCAAAACAAAACAAAACACTAAAAGAAACCAAAAAGCAAAAACCCCACCAAACCTCTTCAGTCCAACAGATCGATGTTTTGTCAGACAGCAATAGTTCCAATGTCACAGAGAACAATGTTCTCACACCTAGCCCAGGATCAGATGCATAATATTATTCTCAGTGAACTAGTGCTTGTAAGAGCGCTGTATTCCGCATTTGCAAAAAGTATCACTGAGGTATCAATGGAAAAGATGCTATCAGAGACTAAAGCAGTGGTATATATTAACATTATTGACCTGCAAATTGAGAGATCTGTTATCTTTAATATGTAGCTATAGCCAGGACTGCCTGAAGAAGAGCAACTTACAGGAACAGGGGAAGATAGGATCAAATAACATGAGGTACTCTCATACCAGGATTACTATGTCCTGACAAGTGCTCTAGAAAGACACTTAACATCTACCTTGATTCCAGATAGAGTCTGATTGTCAGGAGAGCTGAAGTAGTCTCAACACTGCAAGAAAACAAAATAAAACAACAACAACAAAAACACCACGAAGGTAGTTTTCTTGGTGTTTTTTGTTTGTTCGTTCTTTGGTGGTTTTGTTTGTTTGTTTGTTGTTGTTGGTTGGTTGTTGCTGGCTTTGTTTTTGGTTTTTAATCTTTAAATCCCAATATTGCATGTGGCTTGACATTTGGATCTCTCTGCAGGTGTTGTTCAAAAAAAAGCAGTGTCCCTGGAGAATTAATAACATATTATCACTAAAATAACTTTTTGCAAGTCCCTTGAGTGTCTGTAATTAACATGTTAAGCTGCACTTAAAGTATCATTAAACACATAATAAATAATTTCAAATTACTGAATTATTTGTCTGTACAATTACCCAGGTAATTATCTAAACTTTAATAATAAAAGGTTTCATTAACTACCACTTACTCTGCATAGAACCAACCTATCAAGCTTTCACACTCAAAGACATCCACAATGAAAAATACAATGCAAATGCTACAGTCATTTTAAAATAAAACCTGAATTATAAGATGAGCTCAGTTAATTTTGAGGCTGTATTTTTGTTACACAGGGTACATTTCTACACTGAGCTAATTAGAGATAGACACTGCAACATAAAGCATAAGAAAGGAACTGAAATTTTTACCAAACTGTAGCCAGCCAAGGTGAATCTTAGGCCTAAGATGTAGGGCTGAAATTGTAGAAAATTGACCTGTTGCAAATTCAAGCAAGATTTCATACCAACATGGCTATATTGGTTTTAAATCAGAGCCTTTCTTCAGCAACATTAGACCCTACTATAAGCCATTTGCACGGTGGTGGACAGGTTTCTGCTAATACAGAGAGGAGGGAATAACATGGGAACTAAAGCAGACAACAGGGTGACATCACCCAAAGGGCTAAGACCAGGGCAATGAAATCTGAGGGTCTTGCTCTTTCTAGAGCTGTGGCACATCAGATGCAGATATGTGACCCAAAGAGGATGATTTTAGTTCTAGAGCCATGGCTTAAATACTCCTACACAAAATACAATTGCCGTGTGATCTCATTGTAGGTAAGAGATGTAAAACCCTTGGGGGTTTTGGTTTCTTTGATTTTAAATCAAATTAGCAACGACTTTGTCACAGCTAGAACCTGCTGCACATGCAGGATTCATATATGCACTTGATACTCTGCTGTGGTCCCAGGTTCAGCCCCATAATCCAGCTGCCACACATCAGTTGAGATGCAGTAACTGCTACAGCAGTTGTAAACTGCTACAGCGAATGCAAACTGAAATGATTGAGGTGGGATCTGTTAAGTGCCAAGTCATATTTCCTCCCTTTTGCAGCAGACTAAAAGCATGCACATGGACAGCTACAACGCTATAAACATCCCCTCTGCAACTACCTCAGCCATAATTCAAGCGCATATCTAAAACCTAAACCATTTGAGCGTGTGAAGAGATATGCAATGTTTTATTCACATACTCCCTTGCCATTTGTAAATTGCACAATCACATCTTTTTTTTCCCCACAAATATCACTTCTGTTTACATGGCTTACCAGGAATTAGACACAGAAATACCTTTGTTTTTCTGGCCCTGGGAGCCCATCAATTCCTACACTTCATGCACGAGCTGTTTCCCTCTGAGATGTCTAGCCTCAGCTGCACAGCTGCTAAATGTATTCTGGATATCCTGAACCCTTCTGACTTCTCAAAACACCAGATCCCAGGAGATACTGGTGGTGTTCATATTTTCTTATCCAGCTGATGAGTTCTTACGATGCTAAAGACTTTGCCTATGAGGTCTTGGACTCACATCAGATATTTGAGGTGGGATATCTGGAGTGGGAATTCTTCAGTCTTTCCACCTGAAGTTGTTTTACTTCAGGTGAAACATTACCTGTCCTTTTAGCTGTAGAGAAGGCTCGGATCTGTGTGCCAGCTTATACCGGGTTTGTTATGCACACTGGGGCATACAATTGATGTGTAACCGAAGACTTTGTCAAAATACATGTAAAAGATTGCACCTCTCTTCTTTTGAGATTTGTAGGTTCTTACATTCCTAAACACAGAAATGGGCACCTTTGCTTTCTTATTTGATCTTATGTATGTTATTTCCTAAGTTTTTAAACCACAAATTCCATCATATGAATCAAATGTGGTTCATTAATAGTGTTGGAAAGCTTATAGTAAGTGCATAGATCCTCAGCTCAAACTAGCATGGCAATGCTGAAACTTTTTTTCCCTTTTACATGGATTGTTGTTCTGTAATTTTGTTTTTGATTCAGAATTTTTTTGTTTATTTCAAATATGCCCGAAGAAGATGACAGGGACAGAAAATTTCTGCCTGAACAAGGGATTGGCAATTGAAAGAAACATATTGTAACATGAAGCACTGCACAAATTTGACTTCAAGAATCACTACTGCAGATGAATAAAATGAAGATCATATTTAGACTTACACAGTGTTTTTCTTCCTTAAACTGCCTTGTAATAAAGAACTGTCAGAAACACTGGCTTACCTCAGCTAGAAAAATTGTAAAATTCAGGACACACTTGGCTACCATACAACTTCCAATTCAAGATATAGCTTCAGAAAAAGCTTGCTATTTACTGCAATCCTGCTCCCACTCTCGGGAAGGAAAGTGTGACAAGTAAGAGCATCACTTCTCAACCAACCAAACAAACTTGGATTCTTAGACACAAAAGCAGAACTTCATACCTTAGAGACACATCTGTAAGTTCCTGGAGGCTGAACAGGACCCTAGCCTTTCTTCTTCCCTTGGAATAGGAAAATGGGAGAATCACATCTTCACTTTTGTAAGGTTTAGACCTGCCAGTTTTCCCTGTTCAAAGGTATTTCTCTGTCTTGAAATGAACAGGAGATGGAGATGGAGCATAGCAAGTAGTGGTTTACAAGAATAGCAAGCAGTTATCATAGTCCCAACTGTTCATGAGCCCACCAAGGCTTAGAAAAGCTGTCTGGAGCTCACAGAAGCCTGTGTAAATATCTTACTGTATGTCAGAAGGAGAGCAGTGCTGCATTACTGGTACAGGCGCATGGAAGGGTTTGGTTTTTTTTTTGAGTAGAGAACTTGCCATGGCCACGGGATTGCTGTAGCCGTGTCCTCACACTTGTGTAGCCCCAGACTGCTGGCCACAGCTGTGAGGGAGGACACACAGGCCCCTTTGAGGGCAACTGCCAAAGCAATTTGACTCAATTGTACTCACAGTGTTAGAAAAGGCATGGGCTTGAAATCAGGATCACCTACCCAGCACTGCGAAGGACTTCTGACATTAAAATATATGAGTACAGGACACTGAAGGTCTCACTTCATCTGTGTACTTGCTACCTTGTTCCACCAAACTTGGAGCAATACAGCCTGTAACTTGTTGGTTACTCTCCTGTGCTGTTTTTCAATAGAGAAAACTATGCAGCTACATTGAAAATTGGATTGTTTCGTCTTGCTGCTGCTCATTAATGACATTAAGTGCAGCTAGGCAATGCATTAGCTCCCTGGTGCCAAGACAATGATGGCAAATGACCTCCAAGCTACCTGGCTGTCTCTGAGCTCTCCCCCAAAATTCCTGCATGAAGTTTTCTACTTCCACTCGGGGCAGGAGAAAACTGAACATTGTCACAAACTGAACAAAGACACCCAACATTTTGCTCAGCTTCCCACACTCCAGAAAATACCAGTGACGCAAGGGTTAAGAGCCTCTCTGATAGCAAACATGTCATGGTGAATTCTTCAGTCACAGTGCTGTGAGGTATATAAAAGTGTTTTTCAAGACTACATATCTCGATAGGTTATACTGTCATTATAAGGAACTGCATTTACACAGTAGGGGAATTTAAGTTGGAAATGTGACACTGCTAGTAAAACGTGAACTGGAACAAAAATTACCCAGGAAAGAAGCACCTTAAACCTTTCATTTCAAAGAATCTGTGCTAAGCCTGAAGAGAACAAATAATGAGCAATGAAAGGAGTCTTTGTTATGCTGTGATTTCAAAGCTCTGCCAAAATGTCAAATAATCCATTTAATCAATCAGAAAATTAAAGAATGTGGTAAATTCCCAAGGTAGTTTGAGATTTTAGCTGTGCCAAGTAATTCAGCTACTGCATAAAGCTTATGTCACAATAACAATTACTTAATAAGTCATTTTTGTCTAACTGTGTTGATATAAAAATACAATTTAGTTTTCAAATTATTTGCAGCTGTGCTCTTATTGGGATACAGCATGCAATACCTCAGGAGATGTTTACATTTGTCATTTCAAGCACTGCTTTAAATTAATTTCTATCACACCATATCCTTCAAAAAGTGCCTATTATCTCAACACACTAAGTAATTGATTTTTTAAAATGAGCGTTCATGAGATCACATAAGAAAAGGAAGACACTGTCTGTTGATTCACATACAAGGCTCATCACATGCCTGTGACACCAATACCAAAACTCCTGTCATTTCAAATAGAGATTCTTTCTGATGTTTACATTTCAAACGTGGTGATTTATTTCAGGACAGAGTTTAACACCCTTGAGAAACCTGGATTATCATGACTTAAATTCTGGAAGTATAAAACAGGCTACACTGAACAATTTTTACATTATAGACTATTTTCTAACCCTCTCAAAGGACAAATTCGACAGACTGGTTAAAATGTAGATTTTTGCTTCTAACAAGCCTAATAAAATTACAGATCCATTTTGTTAATATAAAATTAAACACAAATGTTTTATTAAAGTAAACATTTCAGAGAGTATTTAGATGCAATATGTCAGTTCAGAAAACTTGAGAATACTTGTATTTTCTGTCCAAGTAATTCACTCCAGTGGCATAGAAATGATGAGGTTCAGCTTAAATTTAATAACCCTTAATTTTAAATCAGACTGTTTTAGATTTCATCCTATTATCTACACATTAGCATACGGATTTCCAGGAATTTCTTCTGAACTCTATCTTGTGTCAGTGGTAAGTGGTGCATTCTCTATCTACCTGTAACAATATGGACAATGTCTGGTTTTCCTTCTTTCAAAAACTGAAATGCTGACACAAAAGTATCATAAACTCTCTCAAATATACACCTACCCTTCAGTTTTTAAAGAAGAAGGGAAAAAAAAAAAGCATTCAGCCCAGCAAACAAAGCCTGACCTGCGTTCATGGCAGCAGGTGGTGACTGTCTTTGTGATCCTGGAGCCTATTAGCATGGTCTCCTTCAGTGGCTGGATGAATAGGGACCTTCCTTTCAGAAGCCACAGTGAGCTTCACAAAAGCCTCTGTGCAGAGGAGGGCTGGAATGAATCCAGAGTCATGCAGCTTTCACTAACCCACTGAGCTTTTCTTTGGCTCCCCATCTCCACTGCCTACCTACCTCTCTCTGTCCCCCCACATCTTGTTTCCTGGACTAGTCTCATTTGCTGTGGACAAAGACTGCACTGAAGATAGTAAAAGTATCCTAGAGAAATGTATTGAAATGAGGCATAAGTTGAAAGCTCCTTGGCATGGCTAGGACTTGCACTCACAGCTGCTTCAGAAAATTCAAGAACTTCAACCAAAGAATAAGTGCCAAATTTGTACCAACTCTGAGTACTGCTAGTCTCCAGATTTTATCGAACCAGGGCATCTCCTCACACCTCCCCTTCCAATGTCCTTCAGAAACACAAGTGCCTCCAGGCCTGAAGAACCAAGGACACACCCTCCGCATAGTATTTTCTTTGGGGGTGGGAAAAATTAACCTAGAAAGCAGGAAGCATAAGTGAAATAACAACAAAAATACTATTTGTTTCAAATAGGTTAGTGAGATAACTATTTTTTATTTAAGGGTTCTTGGAGTTCCCCCACTTGTTGAGGTTCCAAAAGTAACCAGATTAACTCCTTCAAAATGCCATTCGGGTTGACCCGATCTATTGGAAAATCAGGTCCAGCCAAAGCATTTGATTTCACAGGTGAAAAAAAAAACATTCTCTCAAAAAAGTTCAGCTGCCCAAGCAAATAATTAGGAACAAAGAACGTGAGTTCTACCCAGAAATATGGGTAATGACATAATGAGAAGCAACTTTGTGAGGATATGTAATATCTTTAAATAAGTCCTCATTTGAGCTGGAAAAATGGGTACAATTCTGATCATATGTGCCTTTTTCCATGGAAAGAAAATGCTAGTTTTATTTTAGCAATTACTTTTGAAGAGTAGAAAACCAGAAACAAATGCCTTCTGTCTTGACAAGGTAGAGAGAAACATCAAAACTCATGTAACATTTGCTAGATAGTCGAGTTTTGGGTGATAGCTTGGAATTAAAAAGAGTATATGGGAAAGGACTGCAGGGTAATACGCTGTGTACAACATTTATTAAGAAATCAAGAAAAATAAAGACAATCTGAAAACATGTTGAATATCGTTAAGCACTAGATTGACAAAGCACCTCTCAAACTAATCTTAGGAATTCAAATAATACTGAAAAAATTGATCGGAAAAACTTATCTATCTCTCTCTGTGTATAGATCTTTCCACCCTTAACCCCACAAACCAAAATAGCACCTCAGCTTCTTGTCTCATAACGTCATACCTATTTTTCCAAAACCCAACATGGAGTTGTGGGTGAACAGTCAACTGATGTTCACATCAGCAAGACAATGACAGTGCTGGGAGAACAGATAAGTGCCAGTCTCCAGAAACAGCCTTTCCAATTTTATATTTATACAGCTATTGCAAACCTCTCTTCTTCCTCCAGTGGCATGGCCCTCCCCAACAGTTAACAAAGACTTTCTTACATCCAGGTTGAATTGCTGTAATTTATTCTCCATGATGCTACCCTTGAAGACTGCTTTAAAGCATTAGCTCCAGCAGAAAACAACTGCCCTTCATTTTATGTTCCTGGCCTTGGAAAACACATTACACTTGTTTTCAGAGATTTGCACCCTTTCACAGGTGACACTCAAGCTGTTTGTCCTGGAAAGACTTACAAAATCCTGCTTGGATATGAGATTGCTGAGAGGTTGTTTCTCCTGAAAGCTGGCACTTACACTACCTAAGACAGTATTGCGAAGGCACAAGCAGCATATTGTCTTGCTCTTGACTCAGGTTGCTAATAAATAGAGTGCACACAATATGGACATTTACAAAATGTTAGACACAGTGGTAACTTTAACATTTCACTTCTGTGACAAGACCTTGCTTTTTTTCTGACAAGTGACTATATTTTAAACATACACGAACACACCTTTTGCTCAAATTGACACTGACAAGAAAAACACTCTCTTCACCATCACAGCAAGGTGTCACTTAAAACTTCAATTGTCAGGTACTTATAATGCGTAATTCAAAGAGGTATTTCTGATGCTATGTTGCAAGACTCGTAAGAAAGTATATTCCTTGCTCAGAAAACAAAAAGGAAATAAATAGATCAGCTCCACCCCGAAGGCAGAGGGGAAGGAAAACAATTAGGGTAGAAATAATAATTTTTTCAGGAAAGAATAGATTAAAGAATGTATCTACAATCTCTATGGATGAACTACTACTACAAACAAACAAAAAATCCCAAACTGACACTCTCTCTTCCACCAATAGAAGAAAAACACATCAGAAACCCAAAAATGTGTCTAAGATGTGGCTACCTCAGGATGTGTTATCGCTCCTTAAGTCTTGGGTTGAACATCCATGGCACTTGGAGCTGGTTATAAAGTTAGTGGAGTTCTCCCGAAAGGTGTAGTGGATTCCCCAACATTGGACACTTCTAAGATTCAGCTGGACAGGGTGCTGGGCTGTCTTGTCTAGACTGTGCTTTTGCCAAGAAAGGTTGGACCAGATGATCCTTGTGGTCCCTTCCAAACTGTATTCTATGATTCTATGGTATGATTCTATGAGTTATGTCAGCAGACATGCCATGAAGTAAGGTATTGAGTTCAGTATCACTGTTAGGCCATTCTGGTGCCTAGCATACAGGGATACACTTACCGCTGATGTAATTTTGGAGGATTGTAACTTTCCTGGCATCTCTCTATATATCTCAGTGCACCACTTTGTGACTTCTTTTTGGAAAACCAGAGCACTGACTTCATCTAGGCAGTTTCCAAAAGTCATGCTTAAGTATTTAGTCTTATCCTGTATTTCATTAGGCAAATGGAACATATAAAGTTGGCAAAATAAAACCTCCTACAGGTATGCTGAAAGGCCTTGTTACAGCAGACAGAACAGGTCCTGCTCATGCTCCAAGGAAAAAGGTTTGCTTTCAGCAGACACAAAGCAGTGTAGCTGCATTAGCATGACACAAAGCCAAATCTCATCTTTTCAGTAGCTCACCCTGGAAACAGTCAGCCCATGTCGGCGACCAAAATGTCAGGCAGGCAGTCTGTATAATTTATTTGGGGGTGGGGGAGTGAGGGTGGTGTTCAGATTTTTTTCTTTACTGGCCAAATCTCCTTCAGATCATAGAATGCATGTACGTTATTTCCTGAGTGAACATATCACACCAGTTTGTACTAATAGATGTCCCCCACAAAAAAAGCAGCTATGGCAGTGGCTACAGTGACAAAACCTGCTGTTTGAAACTCAATTCTGAGTTCCCACTTTTAATTCTTACTATCAGTCAAGGTGGAGGCAATCACTTGCACAGTGAAGTTTATGCTCAACCTATTTATATGAGGTTACCTGAGGGTTTAAAGACAGCATCATAGACAAAAAATATGTACATTGCATTTTCAGAGTAGTTTTCTGCTAAAATGCACAGTACTTGCTAGCTTCCTTTGACCACTGCAGAACCAGAATTACTGTAGGAGAATGAGCTGGATTCTCCTCAACTGTTAACAATTAATAAGTTATTCAACAAGTTCCGGTCGCACCTGTGTAAATTTATTCAAAACAAAGGCATTGCAAAGGAAATAATCTAGAAAGATTAATGGGTTGGTACTGCTTAAACTGAGAAGTTAATTTTTGGTCAGTAGAGCCCTTCCAAACTGCTGCTGACATGCAGGAAAAGAGCTCTGCTTCCTTTAAGATCCCATGTTCAACCGTTTGGCTGGGCATTTAAAAGAAGTACTTCAACTTGGAGGATATTTGACTCTGGAAGTAATTTGGAGATAAAATACAGTACTGAAAATATAGTCTATAGGTGAGACTGTAGACTAGTTTTCAAACTATAGTCTGCAGTAAAGATCAATTGCATGTTATTTCGGAGTGACAACAATATACTTTAAACTGGGAGAAATGGAGTCAAACAGTAGAGGGACTGATTTGAAATGATTAAAAAACTTTGTCCCAGGTTTCTGAAGTGTAATTTCTAAAGTATATGCTGAAAACATTTGGGGGCAAATGATGAAGACAATTTTTATCTTAGCCAAATACAAAGCTGAAAAATAAGCCCGGGTTATTCTCTTGCCAGTAGATCCCAGATACTCTTGGGAGCAATTTTGTTAAAACATAAGGAAGAAAATTTGTCTTTTAGTAGTAGTCTGAAGGTAACTTGTTTTACAGGTTTTTATAAATTTTTCTTCATGTGGTAGCATCGGTACAAACTGGTATCTACCATCTTTGTAAGTCCAAACATCTGTCAATTTAACTAAGATTAAATTATTTGTGTTCTATTTGATTTAAACCAGAAATTTAAATTTACAATGAAATGGAAAATATACCTCTTGCCTAATTATTGTTGGGGCTTTTCACCAGAACATCATCCTTAGTTACAATAATGTGTAAGTACTTTTTAGCAGACAAAAAAAATCACAGCTGAGAGAAATAACAAAGGAGTCAAAGCACCAAAAAAATCAATAATGGTTTATTAATATATGCTTCAGAGGAAGAATACAGAAGGAACATCATAAATAGTATCAAAATAAATAACATTCCCCAAAATATTCCCGAAGAAAATTGGTACCCAAGAATGAAGCAGCCAGAGCAGTAAGGCAATATGTGGAATGGCAGCACTGTAAGGGAATTGTCAGAAATTGTTTTCTGCCCCCAACACCATCAGCCTTTGTCTGTGTTCCAGAGAGAGACAAGGTCACACACTTTCAGAAAGACATGTAAGAGAGGAAAAGAATTCTTTTTTAATCCTCAGATCATCTCTCAGATTTGCTCTCAAACACAGAAATAAAGAAGCTGGACCACTTTCTAACAGGGTAGACCTTGCTTTGATTCCTTCTTAATTTTCAAGCATTTAGAAATTCATTGGCTTTTCTTTGTATTCATTTTGGCACCTTTTTATTAGCAATAATAAATTCTTAGCTTAGTGTTTCATATACAGTGTTATGTTTGACAGAAAACGAAAGATGTATGAACAATTTAAACACTAAACACTGATGTAAAAATGTATCGGCTAGTTACAAACTGATTTCCTCTCATCAAACTACTTGGGTGAAGGATGAAGAAACAAAATGTAAAAACATGGTAGTTGATGTGGTGACATACTAAATCTTCCAATTGTTCTCAATAACTCTAAAACTACAGCATGCTATCCTGATGGCCCCA
This sequence comes from Caloenas nicobarica, assembly GCF_036013445.1. Taxonomy (NCBI): domain Eukaryota; kingdom Metazoa; phylum Chordata; class Aves; order Columbiformes; family Columbidae; genus Caloenas; species Caloenas nicobarica. Next base: position 45,449,725 of record NC_088245.1, read on the forward strand.
TCTGAGTTGATGATTTTTCACAATGTATTTCATGGCTTCCATCCCTACATGAGACTTTATTACTATCACATAGGAATAAAAAGCCATAAAACACTAGAGTGAATTTATCTTGATCAGATGCAATACTTACTTTCTTCACATGATTTCACCACCATTCCAAAACTAACCAATGATTTAATGCTACATTACCGAACGTTTTAAACTACATTTCAATGACAAGAAAGACACTGAAATGGTTACATCACAAATTAACAGAGCTTTAGCCTTTAAACACATTCCTACCTACAAGAATCAAGAAACAATCACAAGACACAACCATTTAAATCACTGATAGAAGACAGGACACCACAGAAAAATATCACTTCCACATACATCTTTCAACACATAAGGAAAGACAAAAGACACAAAAGAAACTGGTATAAAGCTATGAAAGCACCACTACCAGCATCTTTGAAAAACTATTTTCCATAGCAGCTTCCTGGCATGCATTATAAAAAAAATCAGACTCCATCACTAAGACATCTGAGCTTAAATGGAGAAACAAAGCAAAATTCCCTACTTATGGCACTGAAACAGCTACTACCACAGAGCTGCTACCTAATGTGACTCGCTCGTCCCTAGGACTTCTACCTTCTTGGCTATGATAAATTTACTACAGCTCCAAAGTCCATATTTCTCCCAATAAAAGATCAAATGAGACAAACTATAATATACCCTTATTTTCTAAGCCAGACTATGATACCAAGGTCCTGGTCTGAAAACAGTTCTTTATTAATGTAATTACTATTCATCTTCTTATTACTACTAATTGGCCAAGTTGAAACACAAGTCTCTAGGGTCATTGAAAAGTCAATACAATAATTTAACTGCCATTTGAAAATAATTTTGCTTGTACACTTGCAAGCAAACGAAGCTGTATCAGAAATTCTTCTTAAGCTAAAAGCCTCTGCCTTACCAAAAATATTTTGCATTTTCCCAGCCATGTAACCCCACTGGCATGGTACCAATATTAATTCTGATGTACTGTTGACACTAGAACTAAAAATTAACTCAGGTTTGATTTATATACTGCTATCCTTTCTTGCCTACCAAATCCTATTTCTTGTATAATATAATGTTGGTAGCATAGAAAAGAGCAAGAAATCATTAAATGAAAGGAAGTGCATAAATAAATTCAATTATCATGCATAAAACATGCAAATGATTTAAAGACTGCATATGAAACTCTAGTTTATATTCATTAATCTCAGGTTGCACTTTTGAGGGAGAAAGAGACACTAATTGGGTCCAGATTAATGCACTCCCAAACCTTCCAATTTGTTTTTGGGCAAGGATTAAATGAGATGTATTAAAATAAACACAGCTGCTCACCTTCTCCAACCCTGGTTCATTTGTGGGAGAAAGTGAAAACTAAAAAGTATGTAAGTAAATTGCAGGCTTGGGTACTGCATATTTGGGCTTTTTCTGGACACCTCAGGGCTGCCACTTACACACTGCAGGTCCTTTTTTGTTTGTTTGCCTGTTCGTGCTGAAAGCTAGTCCAAAAACCAAGCTAGTGACTTTACATGTAAAAAAGGGTGGGTAGTGTCTGGGCTTGCCTAAATCCTGCCCTGTTTTCTTTCCTTCCCTACCCTGAATGACGCTGCAAATGGACCATTTTAAACTGCGTGTAGTTGCTTCTAAAAGGGGGTCAGTTCGAACGTGGCGCGTTGCTGCTGCACGGCTCCATTACATGGGCAATGAGGACTCATGAGAGGACTTGAGTAGTTCAGCTTTGCTCACCCAGCCGGCAGAAACACAATGCATAACAGGGGCAAACCCCTCTGACCCACCACCTGCTCAATTTTTCAGCTGCCTCCAGTTAATTAGCTGGATACAAAAGTAGCCGTTCCCTGGCTCCCCCTTTCTTCTCCTGCTGGAGCCGGGTGCTGGTCCCCATCACTTGCCCTCACTGGCTGGGCACAGGGGGAACCCAGGGTCACGCCACCAAGGACAAGACCATCACCTGCAACAGTGGGTGAGACGGCATTCTTGGGGCTGATCCTTCCTCAGGAGGAAGAGAAGCACGTGGGAAGGAAAATGGGGTTTTGGCCCAGAAATAAAAAACAAACGGATGGCCCATTCCCTTTTCTCTGCTGGTAGAGGAAGGTTAAATAAAGCAAACAATAAAGGTCACCAAACTAATTTCATACAGAAACCAATGAATTTGGATGAGACGCCCAAAGGGGAAGGGTTAGGGTGTTATCAGTAACATAATTTCTCTTCCCTTTTGTTAAAATGATTGGAAATTAAACCCCTCCAACACAACGGGACACACTTTCTACAGGGTGGAAAGCATTCAAAATCTTACATTTCTCTTATTATTTTTATATATTATCCTTCTGAACTACAGACATTACACAATGAAAGCAAAAAAAACACATACATGTAGACTCAAACATATATTCACATACATGGTTTCAGACACAGACCCACTTCTGCTGACAGTCTGACGCGACAGCTTTCTATTAGAATTAATTTCTGCATGTTTGCAGATGCTAAATTAGTTGCAATAAATAACAACAATAGAGTTGAAATCTGTCAACATCTTGACAAATATTCAGAGAGCCACTTAGTTAGGAAATATGCTTATGATATTCATTGCTCCTAAAAGAGAAAATGATTATACAGTAACTAAACCCTAAGTAAGAGCTAAGGATATTCACCTCATGAAGCCATTTCTCAACTAGCCCCTTGGCACTTGCTGGAATTATTCACAGCATGATCTCTACTTTTTCATTTTCTGCTGACTCCGTGTGGGTAATTTCTTTCTTGTGATCAAAAGTGAGCTTGGCAATTCTTTCAAAGCATTTCCTTAGGTGTGGTTGGACATGGAGTGGATCCTTTGTCTCAAAAAGGATTCCTGAGGGATCGATGCTGCATCGAGAGAAAAAAACCTGAAAAACGATAAAAAATGGACTTTAGAGGTATTTATATAAACATATTTTACACCGACACCAACAGCTGACAGATGAAATGGACTGTTTACCTTGGAAAGAATAGTCTTTTCTTCACCAAATAATCATTCAAGGCCTTCCTGAATGTCATCCAAAAGCGATTCTGCCTCCTTCGACTTATCCAGCATCTGGGGCTGTGAGATAACCCTCGTGGCATTGGTCTCCTTCACTGACTCCTTCGTTATTAGCCTCCTGGTGGGTGAGATAGAATACAGTGAATGTAATAACCATACTTCACACAACAGGCTCGCTCTCTCTTTTAAATTGAAAATCCCCTTATTACAAAACAAGGGGTGTTCTTTTTCTCCTACCTTTAAGTAGGACTGCCACATTCATTGCTTTTTACAAAAACACAGCTGCTTTTTAAGCTACAGATAAATAGAATCTGCTAGGCGGTAATTCTGCTCAGTCTGAATGCATTATTTTCTAAGTCGCTTTGGCAAGGGACTTTTTATTATAAACTAGAATGAACAAGGAAAGTCCTTTTCTCAACTAATTATGACTATGCTTTGTTCTATACTATTAACTTACAATGCCAGATTGATCAGCTTTTTTTTTTTTCCTTCAGCCAGTTCAAGAAATTAGCATCCTTTATCTGGGAAAGCTAATTATTAGAGAGCTAATTATTAAGACTTTATAGACTAATGATGAAAACATAAATAACACAGAACAATAAAGAATGGTGTATCAATAACATTCACACAATCCCTTTGATGTGCATATTGCAATCTCCCATTTTAACGCCACTGATGCATGGACGGGAGTTACTTTGACTCAATGTACAACATTTTCTTCTCATAAAGATTTGTTAAACTGGACGTTTTCTAAGAACTGAGGAAAAAGAGCAAAGCTGAAACATCATTTTTTATATTCCTATCCCCAGCATCCATTTTGTTTTCCTGTTGTTGGACTTTCAATTTATAAAAACTGGGGACAAAAGAACAGAAGGCAAAGCTATAAAGACATTCAAATGGACAACATCAGGACTTCTGTTGTTACTTTTCCCACTATAAGACACAAGGTAGTATGTTTGATTCGAAAAAGTTTGTTTGTTTGTTTTTAATCAGCTACTTTCAAGAATGGTTTAGTTTGCAAAGAAGAGTTTAGTACTTCCCAGTAATACCAAACCACAGTTCTGAAGTATCGGGACTGTCAGTGATCCAGCACGCTTGGCTTTGACAAAGGACAGGATATTCAACTACATTCCAAGTGGACAACGCCACTTTTAGCTCATCTATTGTCCATAGTTTGTAATTACTGGTACACAAAGACTCCAAGAAATGAAATGTAAATATTTAGATATCGCTACATAGTTCTTTTTATGCAACATATACTGTGATTGACTGAATTGAAATAAATAAATACATAAAAAAGAAAAATCCTTTCTCCTTACCAGTTCAAATTCACTTCCAATACTTATGAATTGAAAGCCAGCAGTATCGTAGAAAGACCTGTTGACAGAACTGCTTCTGTCCAGCATTAAGGATTACAAATTAGACAGAATCCTGGAAAGAAGAACTTGCTCAGTGAAAGAGAACTCACACTGTCATCATCTTAACATCCTACTTGCACTCAAAATAATCCCATCCCTGTGTATTTCTGCCTGAAATAATACGAGAAGCGTATTTATTATATATTTTTGAAGAACCTACTGTAGAGAAGATATATACATACAGGAACAACAGCGTCATTGCTTTGAGGTACTAAAACATGTCACTTCCATGGGGTATTTCTCAGTCCTCTGATACACTTGGCAAACTATGGACCCTTTCAGGTTGTTGGTCTCCATATCTGGAGGCCAATCTGGATGCTGGGGAGCCACGAGAAGCCTAATTCATGTAGAATTAAGAACAGCAAAACTGTTCTCCTAAGAAATAACTCTGCATGTATCAGTGGAGCTTCCAAGATATGAGAGTAAATGAATACATCCACACAACTATTCATCTAACTGACCACACTTTGTTTTAGTACTAAGCTATGTGTTTGTGTACACTCAAAATATGTTCTTCCACATTATTTCTGAAACAAGGACACTAGCATAAGCCTATTTAGGTATATTATCTTTTGTACTAAAATAATAAAGGAATTTTATTCTTGCTTGCTTAAAAAGGTATCTGAATCTGTCCATTTAGCAACACTTCTTTTCACAATGTGACATTAAGGACACTAAAGAAATAACTGTGGATGCAAAAAGGCTTGCCAATGTGTCGTACTATTTTCCCTAAATTAATTTCAGAATTAAAGATATTCTCTACAATTTTGTGGCAGACTTCCAGGCATATGACTGGCCTTCAGATTATTGAGTGTCTGACTTTTAACATTGCTAGTATTAATGGTGCACATTATATTTTGATTAAAGATGAACCTATTTTGTTTAAGCTGACTCAATTAAAGACAATGAAATAGTCAGCTTGCACTCCATGCTCATTCTCTGTCGAGAACCAAGGAACAGCTTTTCAACAGAACCCAAGGTTCTGGTGCAAAATGATTAAGTGACTCAACAAATATTACAGACCTACTAGAGTCCAATTTACATACAGGGACGAGATCTATAAACTCCCAGTTCTGTGCTTTATCTATCATACCATGTTTCCCTGCACTTCAGAAGGCAGAATCAAAATGAAGATGAATTTAGGAAAAAATGAAAAAATAACCCACCACATATCTTTATCAACCTCTTTGTAGCTACCGCTTTGCCTTGAAACTATGTGTACGTTAGCTGTATGTGCCTTCCAATATATTTCTTGTATGATTAAAAGCAAGTGTTTTACAAATGCTTTTTGATATGCATGCATTTTCAATATTCTGCAGGTCATTCAATAGCACATCAGATATAACTAAACACAGACTTAATACTCTGGGGAAGCGACAGCAGCAAAGGCCAATTTTTATGACTTTCCCCTGTCTGAAATGAAAAGGAATCTCAAGGTCCTAACCATATGGGGAGTAATTGAACAGCCAAGAGCTTACCATTTCTTATTGACAGCTCTCCTTGTGCTGTCCTGGAGTTACTCGTGAACCAGAACCCAAGGTCACCACTCCATAATACCCTGTGTAAGTCACAAAAATGAAACCAGATATCCAACTGAGTTGAAAAGAAAATATTTTCTCCCAGATACAAAAATATTTGACATCAAAATAACCTAATAAATATTTTGCTGAAAATGTTCTTTACCTGTTTCCAGTTTTACTTCATGGAGTACAATGAGAAACAAGCCGTGCACAAGTGCCTGTTTGCTTTTCTCACTTGAATGATTCACTAACTTACTGGGAGGCCGTCTCTCTATTGTTTCTGAGCTCACATCATAAAAACTAAACAGAAATCAATTTAAGACAAAGAACTTTAAACTTTATTTTCCCCCTCGGTATTCTGAAGTGGCACGGCTAAGTTGGAAAAGTTTTAAATAATGAAAGTCACTGAAGCCTAAATCACATACAATAGTGAAAGCTGAGATGTGAGACGGAGATGAAATCTAAAAGCTAATTAAATTCAACAAGAGTCTCTCAAAGGCAACATACCAGCTTAGCCTCCCGTGCTAATATTTCGTTTTGAAGGGTGCAGTAAATGGAGGGCCTTTCATGGCTGCAGTTTTCACAATGTGATCCACCAGCTAAACCTGAGAGGGAAGGAAAAAAAAAAGATTAGATGCATGGATTACTGTACTGAATAGATGCCAATGCCAAGATAAAAAGAATAGATAAGTTATGGCTTCTGAGGAGCTAAATTTGAAGCCAACCAGCAAAACGGATTGAACCTTATTACCTCTAGTCACTGAGAAATTCCCTAGACAGTTGGATGTAATTTGAAAAGGTCAGAAAAAAAATTTCCTTCACAGTATTATTGCTTCATGGTTTAAGGGTGTACATTTGTGAGATGCCAGCTCTAATCATTTTTATTGACTTGCTCTAGAGAGACAGACAGATGCACAGGAAGGCAAGACAGATGGATAAGAAATATCCTACCTTTGTTTCCAGTTTTAAAATATATCACAGTATTAGGTATGTTTTAATGTTAATAATTTCAATTTATCCTTTGCCATCTCTGAGAAAAATGTGCCTTGTTTCTCTAAGTCAGCCACAAAAGAGGGAAAAAACCCTGTGCATATCATTGGAAATTTGCTACAATTTTTCTTTTTTGATCTGAGCATTCATTGAATTCCATGTGAATATGAAATATATAACTGAAATTCAGTAAGTGTAATAGGATTTTCTAGACAATTATAGGTATGCTCAGCTGATTTTTCTTTTCACCTGAAGGGGAGCATTTCTCACTGAACAGCTTATAAAAATGACCTTCAACACACTGACAGTACAAGCTTTTTTACCAATGTAGCTGTCCTGAAAAGAAAAAAAAAACCAAACCAAAAGACAAAAACCAAAAAACACAACAAAAAAACCCCACCATTCCCCCAACAAACAAATGAAAAAAGCCACTCCAATCAAAAGCATTTAATTCTTTGACTTAGCATATACAAATGCTTGTAATCAAATATGAACATTTGCTAACACTACACTTACAGACAATTTTTTTGTTATGCAATTAAAATCAAAGGAGATTTAACAACACAAAAGCAGAATTATCCACCCCAACCCCTGGAAAAGTTTAATTAACATTAGATTTTCTTTTGCTTAGAAGACATTTTTCTTCCATTCATAACACAAACATCAGTATTCGCTGTATCCTGGTTCTGAATGCACTGCAGAGGCAATTATAATGGCCATTAAAGTATGGTTCTGTGAGTTTCTCTACTGTATTATGTTTATGGAGCCTGCCTGAAAGCTGACTAAAACTGTTTTCACTTGGATAAGAAAGCTGTTCCATATGGTCATGTTCCCTCCCCTCAAGCCCCGTACGTTCAGAGAGTAACACAAAATTGCAGCAGAAGAGTTGCAAATATATTCACTCCTCCAGAACTTTATAGCTCTGAAAGGAAATCAGAAAGGCTTAGCTGTAGCAAGGAAGAAAAAGTATTGGGAATTGTTCTGCTAATGGAAGCTGATACTTTCAGTTGAAATGGGACAGTTCCCCAATAGAAAAGATACACGGACCATCTAAACACAACACTTTCTTCAACAATTAAGGAAGCTTTCAAAAGACATATGCACCTGCATATATGGGCCTGGGGAGAGGTAAACACATAATAGATTATAACAATTGATTTAGACTCTATTATTTTTTTTTTTTTCATCAGACTCTCACTGTCAGGGTGGTGCTGAAGCAAAATAAGAATTTAGTTTTTTAAGATCACAGACGTGTAACTACTGAGGAACCCTCCAGTTTCAGTGGCAACATGACAGCATTGTGATTTTTATTCCTCTAACTTTTTTCCAACAGAAGGAGTCACAGAGAAATTAAGTTCTGTCATCTTCCTGATCTAAGCTCAAAGGTGAACTCATGAAACCTATGAAACTTTTTGCCAAAAAAACCCCCTTATTCATCCTGAAAATAGGGAATGTTCGAGACACAAGCATTTAATCTCAGAGACTCAGTTTTCCAAAGAATATTCCTCTAACATATTTTGATGCCATTTACAACACAGTAATGCGATGACACCTTGTTCCATCTTTGGAAGACCCCCACTTCTCTTGTTTCGTTTCATTTCATTTCGTTTCATTTCCTTTCCTTTCCTTTTTTCCTATCTCCTCAAGAACAGCACATATTAACAGACAAGTCACTTTAATTCTGATGTACCCAACACAGAAGGGAAGGATAGCAAGAATGACAGCATTTCTGTTGCACTATTAGTAGTCTCTTCTGTCTGGAAGGCTTGAATAACACCAGTAAGGATGCACTGGCTTGGGTTTAGATTCAACAGCTCTAGATCCTGTGGGAAAAGGGATTCAGCTTTTTGGTGGTTTTGTTATCTCCTTGCTGATAATTTCTTAATAACAGTATGTGACATTTTATCTAGCTTCTTCGAAGTGATGTTGCATGATCTTGGATATTGTCCCCTCTGTCAAATCAGTCAGGCTTCAAAAACAATTCCAAGAATGGAGAGAGTGTCTTTTAAGATTTTCAGTATGACATCCTTCTCACTCTATCTGAGCCAGCAAACATGTGGGAGAAACTGAGACTTCGATAAGACAACCAGCTCATGATCCTCTATCCAGAGAGAGACAAGCTGATCCTATCTAACCCTCACACATTGGCAACAACACCCTTTCCCTTTTTATAAGACTATTTGCCTCCCATCTGTGGCTTTTATTTATTATGCTGATGGTAAAATTGCATAAAAATCAAATTATTGCCAGCTCTCACTCTAACAGTAAGGTTAGTCAACCACTGAAGCAGATTGCTCAGAAAGGTGAGAAATTCTCAGTTGCTTCTGATCAGGGTCTATTTAAAAAAAATATTCTCTCAGTTCAACCACAAGTTGGTTGGTTAGATGCAGAAACTACAGTTTTCTCATTTCCAGCCTTTAAATCTATAGAGTTGTGACCTGAGTGGAATGCCAGCTGGTGTAACAGGATTGCACCACAGAAGTGATCTGGTATGGTTTCTTTGGTTTTGTCTTTCCGTGTATGACCTGCAGACTACGACTTTTATAAATATGAAATTGGAAAATAAAGACCTCGCAGTCCTGTGTCCTAACAATGACAGAAATTGTAGCTGCCTTTGTTTTGTGAACATAGGATTACCAAAACCTGTTCAGCATGTGATTTTAACTGTAGCGAATTAAAAAATGGGAATCCACACAATAAATTGTGGTTTCTATTGGAAACACACACCCCTACAAGCTACAAGATAGGTATTCCCTGTCTGTCTTTCATTAGCTGACTTGAGAGCATCATCCCCTTCATTTTAGATACAAAGCCCCTCCTCCACACACACCTGATATCAAAGTAAAATGCCATTTTTCTGCCCTGATCAACAGCCAGCCTCTTCATAGGACTTGAGGGAGTGCTGGATTCTCCTTTCTGTTTTACCAAGTTTAGAGGTTGCCCATGCACTCTTGACTTTTGTTCTGATCAGCAGAGATGCCCAAGCTGTACCACTCTCCTTAAAAGAAAAGCAAAACAAAACAAAAGCTGGCTACAGAGCATGTGCCAGACACAATCCTAGTTTTAAACGATGTCCAATGTCACTTCAACCTGCAGCAGGTCATGTTGCTCACCTGTATAGTGCACACAATATAATCGTGTAACTACTTTACAAATAGAGAGGAAAGGCTTGAGGGATGGATATGAGTATCACTACAAAGATTAACTCCAATAAGCAGAGTTAGCTGGTAGCTATCAGTTTTATTACTTCCAAGTACTCCAATAGGTCTTCTCCTTTCTGAATGGACCAGCTACTGTAAAAGGATGATGACTTTTTTTTTTTTTTTTAAGCTCAATATAGACAGGTTCTCAAAGAAAGGACAGAAAATATTCCAGCTTCTTATATCATAATGGGACAGCCAAGCCTGTCTTGCATTCTTCAGAATATGTCTGAATACTGATGATCTTAAGGATCTTTTCCAACCTAAATGATTCTATGTCAGTTAAACATTTGCTAACAATGTTCTGTGTCTTAAAAGCTACTCTGTGATACGCATAATTTGAACCAGTCATTTTTTGCTATATAGAAGAATTAAAGCACTCTCAAAAAAAGGCTGTAGTACACTTATCAGATGTAATGTTTATGTCTTAAATACCAACTCCTTTTTAGAATAAATTAGACCTTCTTAAAGACATAAGAGAAAAAAGAAAAAAACCCCAAACACCCAAGAACTTCTGGATTTATTGTGCATAAAAGTCCATCTTGCCAAATTCTCTCATGCGAACACTGATTCAGCTCACAGCTCTTATATCATTAAAATTAACTGCCAACAAATTAGGTTTGCGAACAATGAAATGCAATTAAAACACTGTATGTGCTGCAGCAGAAACAAATAACATTTTATGCATGTTTAGTGGGAAGAGTGAAAGAAAAAAATCTTTACTTGTTATTGAAGTCACTAATGCAATCTCTAAAAATATATGTAGGTACAGGAAGAATTTATAACTGATCTTTTTCTCTCAGCTTTTTAACTAGCAATTCAGTGTTGATCAATCACATGGAGAATGCGAACCTGGATATTTGTATCATCAACAACTGCTAACACATTAATTCTGTCTTTCTGAGACAAAAAGTGAATATATCTTTCCAATAAGCAGTCATTTTAAAAGCATTCTCTGAAACACGGTCCTTAATGATTTGGGCCTTATGTTTCAAACTTTAAGGTTTTCACCTGTTTTTCAAGGGTAATATTTAAATCAAGAGTCTGAAAGAATCTTTCTTCAGTGTATTGTTGAATCATCTCCGAGTTGTACACACTGTAAATAATTATTTAGCAAAATAGTATCTCTATTTTTGTACAGTTGTTTTTTGTTATTAGAACTGATTTTGGAATCCAGAAATGTGGGTGAATAAATTGTTTGGCTGCCCTACAAAAGTACAATGGAGATGAAGCCAAGGTTCTCCTCATGCTGTTTTGTTCATCATCTCATCAAGCAATGTAAAGTTTCTATAATGCAACACAGACACCACAGGTTTCCTTTTCAAATGTTTTATTGCTAAAACATGCGTGTCTTTTTTTGGGCCTCAGACTTCACTCTGAGTGAAGTTCACTCTCTGTGGGTTCTACTCCAAAGATTTAACTCTCATATAATTTAAACCGAGTAGCCATGGTAAGAAAACCTCTTTTTAAGGCTAGGCTTTCTTTAATGTCTATTGTTAATTTAAGAGTTTGGTCAGTTCTTCCAAACGGTTTGGTCAACTGCTTTTGGCTTTCTGAGCTGAGAGAGCACCGACCCACCCTCCAGCCACATCAAAGCTAGGCAGCAGTAAGATGTACTTTCGTTTTGTTGGATTCCACTTTTTGTCAAGTGAAACCAACCTTTCAGTTATGTAACATGTGTATATAAATATGTACACATCTATAGATATGTAATATTCGTATTACAAATAAGGCCCAGATTGAATAGTCACGACCAAGGAGTTACTGTACTTTGCACTGTAAGAGCAAGAGTGGATACATTTATTGCTCTGAAGAGCCTTCCATTAAGTTAAAAACGATTGTGTTTTGATTATTTTTCAGCTGCCCACGATAATCTTGTGACATTTCATTATTTGTTCTCTTACAGCACATTTGTCATTAATGAACAAGCACAATAGTTTAAATGGTTGATATTCACGTCTCTCCTCCATGACATGCTATTAGTATGAATAGATTATTATTTTTCTTTATTTCTATCATGGTAGTGCCTGGAGCCTGTGGCTGAGGGCACCACATTGCAGCACGGACTAGAACCCACCACATTCTTTGCTTTACTCTCTCAAAGGCCTTACAGCCGATCCAGGTTAAACAGTAGTTGGAAATGAAAGAGAAACAAAGTGACTTGCCTAAAAACTTCCTTTTATCCCGCTCCCACACATCAATGGACACACATTTAAAAAAAAAAAAAAAAGGATGAAAGAGAGCTTACCGATAAATATATTGTATAAGGAATCTGTTTGTACTATAATGAAGAAATGGGGAAAGAAGATTGTCTGTACCATTTTACAACACACCAAAATTGTTGAAGGCAGACTCAAGCTGTGTAGGTCCAAAATGAAAAGGACAATTATCACCAAAAAATATCTTAAAGTTATACCATCTAACTGAAAAAAAAGGCTAGGTAATGAAAACTTGAAGATTCTATTTTACATACTCGAGCTCACACGCTTGGAAGGAAATATTTTGTTCCACTGGGAATCCGGCTAAGCCTTCTTCCTTCTTTCCAAAAGCACAATTTCCATTCTCATATCCAGAGACAAAATTAACATAAAAATAGTCTCTGATTTAAACATTGTCTGATACTACTCTGGAGACTAATAAACATACAGAAAATACGTATCTAAGAGAAAAAGAACTTTTTTGCAGGATATTTACAAAAAGACACTGATAATTGTTGAAAAATACTCCAAATTTTGGAACAATGGTCACTCAAAGTGGAATTGGCAAGAAAAATAAGGCAGAGGTGGTGAGAGTTTTAATAAATTTCCTGTGTGACCTTTGTAGCCATTTTGATGGGCTATGTGTTTATACATGCATACACGTATGAGTATAACAAATACAGATAGAAACACACTTGCTATACAATGCCAACCACAACTTTTCAGACAGGTCTTTTCACTAGTCTAGATGCACTTAGGCATATTTTTATCTGGTCAAGGAATTTTCCTTCTGAGGCTTAGAGAAACAATTATTCAAAAATCATGTATATTATAGTAGATATGCACCCCAATGAAGTGCCCTACATTTATAGCAACATAAAAATGCCACACACAGATTTGTCCATAACTACCACACAGGCACCAGTCATTGCATATGTACACACTTCAGAAAGAATCAAACTAAATGCAAATACGCATACTGCTTATTCTATTTCTCACCTTGCGCAGCTGATAATTGACACCTGACATAGTTCTTTAATAGGCATTCTAACAAAAGAAAACTTATGCCTTATGTTGAGGCTTTACTCATTTCATGATAATTTTATCTGAAATAGGTACTGGCCCAAAGTATGTATATCATAGATTCACATGTGCACACTAACACGAACACAATATTTGTTAGAAGAGAGGATTGAAGCAGCATTGATTTAATCATCAATGGCCAGTGTAGATGGAGAAAATACGTTAATAAATGAGGGACTATTGTGGAAGATTTAGTAAGAGTGGAGATATGCAATGACTAAAATAAGACAAGAACTTTCAATTTAATGTGTTTGACAAAGGAGCTAGTAGAGTTAACTGAAAAAGGAACTTATTTACATAGCTTGAGTCTTCCTTTCTGAGCGTTCCTCCTGCACAGACATAGACAACCAAATGAAAAGCCGAGTATCTCTAGCAGAGAAGGCAGTACTGACTCACTCTATTTTTACTTCTCTTACTATCTTATGTAGCTTTATATAATCGAAAGTAATTTTAGATTAAAAGCAAATTGTATTGTCATTCATGAACAGAAATAGAACAGGAACGATGTAGTCTGTATCAAAGCACAGAGAAAATTTTAGAAAATTTAATTTAAAAGTAGGTGTACCAAAGACCACCAATGAGAAACAATGAATTTTTGGTTATCAGTCTTGATTTGATGGAAGTTTGCAGATAACACTCAGCTATTGCACTTGCCTTTTTGACATATATACCCATGGCTTGTAATTTAGACATGAAGTAAATTAATGGATGAAAAGGTTGAAGCTAAATCTGAGCAGAAGAGAGATGACAGTGTCTAGCAGAGAAAAGCATTTGGAAAAGTTCACATACAAAGCAAGTGTGATTTAAAACTTTACAAAGGAATAGTTGATTGGGTAGGAGTTTGCAAGTCTTTTTGAAATCCATTCTGACACAAGACTCTTAGAAAATTTATTCGCCATTGGTGATAGTACTTCTAGATGTCTACAGTAGCCTACTAGATCAAAACACTTTGAGTTTGCCTCTCAAAGGCAAAGGATCTTTTTTCAGGTGCACAGCATCACTCATATGCTGTTAGAAACTGTAATAAAGCACCTGTAACAAAGCAAAAGCAGTCAAAAAGTCGCGGCCAGCCTAAAGATCTTAAAGTACAAGGGAAATAGGATCAACAGGAGAAATCAAAATTACTCAAATTGTGTACCAGGCGTAAGGAGAAAGGGACAGAGAGGAAAGAGCATCAGGGTAAATGATGAGGTAAGATATAGTCATGATACAGAAACAGAAGTCAGAGTGAAAGTAAAAAGTAGAAACTGGACTGTAAGAGAAAAGGAGCCTGGAGAAGGGGGATGCATAGAGCCTGGAAGAGACTAGAGGACTTCACTTCTGACAGGGTCCTGAATGATGAGCTTTTAAACAGGAACCCTCCACGGCAATGGATACTTGGAGCTGGAACATGAATATAAAGAGAAAGAACATGTTATATATGCTCCTCTTAATTTTTTGAGTGTTAATTGCGTAATGTTATACAATTAACTTAAAAAATAGAAAACATTTAATTCATTTAAATCATATAGATTCATTGGAGAATAAACATAATCATTTAGTTTAGTATCAGGAAATTGTGCAATAGATGTAGACTAAAACTGACTTAAAAAAAGTTCAAGTGAGTAATTGAACTGTAAGTGCTTTCAAGTAAGTAGACTGTAAGGTCTTCATGTAAACTTATAACAAAAAGAATACTTCAGAACACAAACAGACCAGATCTTGAAAATCCAACATATTAAATTGGGATAGATATGAAAAATGTAAAATATTATTTATAAAAGCAAAAGATACTTTTCAACTTGAGGTCTATAAAGAAATTTTCCAATACAGCAATAGCATGCTCTTTGTTTTGAGAAGTGCTTTGGCAAGTCGAAGAGGTAGCCAACAGAGCCAGTACTGCCACATTAGTTGCTTTGAAGACAAGAAACATTGCACTGAGTTTGCAACAGCAGAAACCTTGAATCCAGTGGAAATGTCAGAACAGAGCGGATGAATATGTATAGTCATCCAACTCATTCACAGAGCAGTAACCAACACAACACAGTGCCTCATCTTTCCTTTCAAGTCGACTGTATGAGAAGAATTACAATAATGCAGACTGCATGTGGCAAAAGACCATAAGTATTTAAGGAGGTGATGAAGAGAGAGTTTCTGCATTAGCAACAGGCTCGTCTTTCTGCAGTAGAAATATAAAGTAAAATTCAACATGAATGGTTGAGTAAGGAGCAAGACAGATGAGCTGGAAACAAGGATACATATAAGCAGTGCTAGAAACCATTTCCATTCTTAGATGGGCTTCCCCCTAACCAGACCTGTAATGCAGAGGTGTAAACCCTGCAAAGGTGGTTCTGAGTGAGGAGGAACTAGAATCTCCTTTTCTTCCTCCTTGGTTCACATATGCAGTTTGTCTTAGGTACATTTCATCAGAACCAAATCTCCTGTATACTTGGGATGTTGGATGGAAACAAGAACCTGCTGTAATGCTAAGCCAACTTTCACAGCTGTATCATGTTAGATGCCCTGAGTAGCAGTTGAACAACCAACTGAAATAAAGGTTACAGAGAGGTAGAAATGTCATTTTAGGTTCCACATGTTTTCACAAATGGTTCTTCTGCTATTGCTGCCTCTAAGATTCTGGCACGAACTCCTATTCTGAAGGCTAAAACCAAATACCACAGACTCCTTTCTCACTGATTTTGCTCTCAAATGGTGGTTGAGTAAAGGTCAAAGTTCGGAGAGAATTTTTGCATCAAGTTCTGGATTTTTTAAGACCTTTGTGTGGAAGTTACTACCGTATTTTCTTTGAAAAATGGCATTGGTAGATTTTTTTAAACAATGTATTAATCCGTTTTTCCCTTTCATCTCCCTGTCTACTTGAAGATCATCACCTGCCCAGAAGAGCTTGTCTCTGAATCATTTATTCCAGTATTTTACTGGTGATAGTAATCATTGGATGCAATTTTTCAAGAGTTTTTCAAGCTCCACCTTAAAACTAGCTTGGATATCTGTGTCTGCCTCTTTGCCTTCCTGTGCTCCAGAAGGTGATGCTTCTCTTTCTCATTCACTCTTTCAGCTATGCATAAGGAAGTCAAGCCCTATTGACAGTGGTGGAATACTTAACATTAAATGGTCTGGTACAACATTTTATTACTCAGAACTCCTGATAAATATGATTTGTTTGGGATAAAAATCTCTTTACTAGGTCAGATATCTGGACTGAAGATACAGTTCATTATAGAGGATCACCCATATTTTGCAACTGTAATAGGAATGAAGTGATTCTTTTATCATAGTGGTCCAACCTGACTAACAGCACGACTGTTCTCCTCTTTAGCCTGAGTTAATTGCCAGCTGAACAATGAAGGCTGATCTATTTAGGAATACATTCCATCTGAAAAGCTTACACTGTTGAAGTACAAGAGGGCATGACTAAATGATTCAGGTATAGAGCTTAGAAGCTTAGATAATTACTTGTAAAAAACATGATCAGCTCTGCATGTCAATTTATACAAATCCAGAACTATTAAACATTTTGAAAAAGGGATGTTGTGTCCCAAAACTAAGTAAGCAGGCCAAATTCTATTCACCATAAATGTGGAATAAGAGTCAAAAGAGTTCCTCCATTGCAACACAGAAACACACAAGTAAAAGGATTCTGACCAATTTATGTCAAAAGATTTGACACTTTTTATAACTTTAACCATAGCTGCCTACATTGAATTAGGACCATTACAGATATCTTGAGAACATTTATTCAAGAATTGTCCAAATATGAAAATTAGAACAACTGTAGCTATTATTTTGGCACAAATAGTTTGGCACAGTACTTAAAATCTTTGCTTTGCATTTTGACAAGACATTGTGGGAAAAGCTTCTGCTGGAATCGCTGAGTTTCACATGGGAGCTGATCTCCGAATATTTAAGCTCTGAAGCAAAAGTAAGAATTAATGGATTGAAGACTGGGCATATACAGTAGAGCTGCTGATCTATATTAAGAACACTTAAGTCAACATATATGCTCTAGATATTCTTTTACACTACTTTCAAACTTATTCACAGTTTTGCATCCAACAGAACTAGTAAGAGTGATTAAGTGCATTATCTGAATACCTAAATCTGTACTATTCTAAAAAAAAAATTGAGAAAACAATTTGTATTTCCCAACACAGCTTAATGTAATTAGAAGCCTTCCTATAACAATTTCAAATACGAAGCCCAATTCTTCTTCTATATCAAAAATTGACATACTTGTGTCATTGTTGCACAAGGAAAAAATATCTGTTGTTGTAAAAGATCTCTCTGTTACTGAGATCTGTTTAAGCTTTCAGTTATTCAGTTCTATTATACTTACTTTCTAGCTTTATTAAATGTGCAAAATAGTTTGTTTATCCTCATTCTGGGAAAGTAGGTGACTATAATTTGCAAATATGTCAGTCAAAAATGGACCAGTTAGATGTTCTTGGCTGGCACATTGTCAACGCACACAATGAGTTCCTCCCTCCTCTCTCTCTCACACACTTATTTCTCTCTCACATATACACACTCAAAAATGTCTCCAGTAGGGTAAAATATTCACATTAATACTGGAAGCGATGGAGAAGAACCCCAGCCGACATCCCATCTGTTCCTATGAATTAAATTTAGAAATCATATGTAATATAGACATTTCTGTCTGAATATCATAATGCCCTGACACATTCAGGCTTTCATTAAAAAGCTCTGAGATGTGACTTGAATAACAATCTGTCTTAGCTAATTAGTATTTTCAGTTTAGCATATTCACTTTCAGACGTATTGCTGTTTGCACATGGTAATTTAGGTAAACAGAGCCCATCCACAGCTGCATCAATTAACACTGCTAATCAAAACTGAATTCAGGTAATTAGGCACATTTATGCAAAAAGTGTGTAATTTGTGGGGAAAGCTAGATTCTTCAGTAATATTTCAATAAGCAGAAGTCTCTTTTTACAAATAAGACAAGGAAATAATGGTAAATCAGCTCTAACATATATGTGATGCATACTCAGTGACTAATATCTAAATTAAATCTCACTAATTGGTCTGTATTTTCAGAAATTGGACTATATTTTTTCATATAAATGTTTTCTTCAGTGTTTCTGTATGGAAAAGTGGATTCATTTCTGACTAAACGTTTAGCGATTATTCGAACAGGACTTTAAAAGTTAATGTTTCGTCAAGCAGTTTTTGAACTGTTGAACATAACGGTCCAACTTGTTCCCATTTCCAGTCAGGCAAGTTTTAATGAAAATGCCCTCACTTCATTTTAAATTTAATATCTTCAAAGAAGGCATATTTTACTTTACTTTAAAGAAATTCTAGAAATTTCTCCCACCACCCATTTCAAGAATGTAAAGTAGTAAATACCCAAAAACATGCTGCCTTGACCTACAAAGTCTTACCAGAACTGCAAGTTTCATATCCCTTCCCTTCCTTCCCATCACCCCCAAAACAGAATTTGAAACCCTCCAAAACCTACAAAAACATTAAAGCAGTGTAAGAAAGTTATATTCATAACAGAAATTTTAATTTATATTGAAATGGAAATAAATGGTCATTGTAACATTTTACTCCAAGAGTTTTCATATACAGCTAGCTATTCAAGTCACTCAAATTCAGTTCTCTGTTAAGCACACTTTCAGAAAACTACACAAGTCTGATGTACAAAAAAATACAATTATCAACTTGTAGCTAATCTTCCATAATTATAGGACTCACCAAAAAAAAGCTCATTTATTGTTCCCAAAACAAATAAATACGTCAAAATAATTTTACTTTGAAACCAGTATAATACCTTTACTTTGACTAGTCAGCATGTATCTTCTGCCCTGATTTCAGGATAACTTTTTGGGAGGGATATACAATACATGTTCCTCATGTGTACATTTGCAACATGGTATATGTATCTTTTGCTGCAAAAATTCTTTAGAAATTCAAGGCTTAACCCTATATAGGTATTGAAATTGCACTGCAGTACAGTGCATGTATCAGTATTCAGAAAGTTTTCTCTGTACAGAAAAGTGTAATTTGTTCTGTTATGAAAAATGCTTAACACGTAGTGTAGTCAAAAGGGTATCAAACCTTCAATTTTAATTTAGCTATTGGCAGAGTAGAATATTGAGAAAATACTGATAGAGAGTTCAGAAGAAAAATAAAGCTTATGGAAGGAATTCAATTTTGAAGTATTTTCTATTCAAATAAACACAGTGACTACTGCTAAAGTAGTTAAATGTTAGAATGCGGAACAAGACCATTTCTAACCAATTATCAGACCAGCTTAAAAGTATATGCAGTTCCCTATGCCATCCTTGCTGGGGGCAATGGGAAACAACATTACAACTTCACTTTTTTTCCATTTTTCTGTAGCAGAGAGAAACACTCACCTACGTGTCATACCACACGCTAAGCAGCTGTCCGATCTCTCACACAGCTTATTAACACTGACACGCCGTGAATAGCATCAAAACAGTCTTATGTGACCTGTCTCTGAAAGAACTTGCCCTGCTCACTAAACGTTTTTTTGAAAGAACAAAACAGAAGGTGTAATGACTAACAGGGTTTATTTTAGATGTTACACTCTGTAGGAAGTGAGCACAGCGACAATATCCTAGCCTTTCCCCCTTCCACCCACCCTCTTAGTACTTTTTTTTTTTTCCTGAAGTAGTCAGACACAGGAAGTATTTCAACAGACTTTCCAGAAACATTTTACTATGCTGCCCTGCCTCTTCTGCCTGGCTACATCAGTAAATATAAACAGACATATTTAGGAACATTTCTTCACTAAACACATGTATTACTACTTCATGTTACTACTTCATCATGAATTGTCCTGATGTGCCACACATTTGCAAACTTTATATGGTGTCAGACTACCATTATTTCTTGCAATTTGGCTTTTTTTTTAGTTTGATTTTGAGGTTTAATAAATGTATGGTAGTATTAGCTGATAACAGACAAGTGCACAATGAATATCCCAAAAAAGAAAATGTCATATGAAAGTTGGCTGGTACAATAGGAATTTCTCACACATGCAGCCCCACTCTTTTTCCTCTCTTGCATTGCTCTACTGTAAAATATGCAAAAGAATGGGGATATCTAGCTACTAAAATAATTAAAAAAAAAACTTTGGGTGCTACATACCTACTATTGTTAACTAAAATAGGATGGATACATGTGATTTAAAAGATCCTATAAAATACTGTTCTCCTCAATTTAAAGAAAAGTTTCTTCCTACTCCAAGGACTCAAAAGCATTCCAGGATTATAAGCAAAGCAATAGATAAAGTTCATTATCTGTTTTGTCTATAGAGCATGCATCTCTTTATTTGTAACATAAAAGCTGTTGAAATGCTTCGTATCCCCAGTATTCATCGGGTTAAATCAAGAACATGCAAAAATTTTAATTTGAGGAAAGCAGAAGCAAGAGCCCAAAGCCAACAATTAGTACTCTACAGCTTACAAGAGGAAAAAAAAACCTCAATAATTTACAAATGTTGAAGGAAGTGCTAGTTCCATAATTAAAAATCAGGCAGAGATCCTTTTGGCAAATGGATCTCTTTGTTAAACATCTTACTAATCCAAGCCTGAAGGTATAATTCCGTACCCTGGAGGATCCCCTCTATGCTTTTGCCAGCTGTTCCATTTAGGTCACTCCACCACAAGTTTAGCTTTTATCTATTCCTCACTTTCTTCACTGGGTCCCAGAAGCAGCAGCCCATCTCTCTGAAGGCTGTTTAAAGTGTAAATGAAAAGACGAAACAGAAGTGAGCCGCTACCTCAGGGTCCTTAATTTCTGAACTGCAATTCCTTGGACTTCCCTACCTTGACAGATGCAATATGAAGTCTTCCTTGATGAAAAGTGAGGATGCAAACTGAATATGGAATGCAGACAGCACATTCATTATCATTTTAATGCTTTGCAGCTGCATGAACAGATAGAAAATTTTACTAGGCAGAAAGTCCACTCAAGGCCAAACAGTGGCAGCAGCAGCCCTTCAGCCCAGTACTGCTGCTGGCATGTATGAAAACGTCTGCAAGTAGCCATTTTATCTTTTCTCAAGTGGTCAGAGAGAGGTGGACTCAGAGAAGAAAGGAAAAAAGAAAAACCCACAAAACGGTGGTATGTTGACCCAGCACACGGTGTGCCAAGGACCATGAAGAGCACTGGGTGCAGACCTGATCCACTTGTCTCCCTCCCCGGACCAGCAGGAAAAGGGAGGAGACAGTGATGCTTCAAGGGCTTGTTTATGCAAACTGCACCAACCTCAAGTGACTAAACTGCTTCTAATCTACTGCTAATTTGTTTCAAGGCTTTTAACAAACACACCATCTCTTACCAAAAGCAACAAAAAGATGTGAATTTAAAATGGATCCAATTATAAAGGTTCTAGTCAGTGTAAAGTTAAGCCCTCGGAGAGTTGCTATAGTGCTCTAGAACTGCTTTTAGACAGTATGCTGGTTTATAACAACACACTGATCTCTTACTCAGGAAAATTAGGTGTAATTTATTACAAAACAAACCATGGCCCTGACATTCGTCTCTTAAAAAAAAATAAAGAGCAAGGCAGATACTCTGGGAGGAATTTCTAAGTGTTCAACTTTTAATGAAAGATTCATAAAAAATGCAGCAAGCGTATCGCTGAGGTCTTTCCAATTTAATATTAATTAATAAAGTTTGCACACAAAGATACCAACTGTAATGTGAAACAGATCTATCAAGTCTATTGGAAATTAACTTCCTAGGTTTTCAAAGGCTGTTCATTCACGTAGGCACAGTGGCTCTGATGACCATCTGCATGACTTTACATACACAAGTAATCCCACGGGCCTCAGTCAACTGCTAAGATTGTGCCCTGATTCTACCCATCCAGCATAATGTACCAGCTCCAACCCAAGAAGCCGCTTGTGCACATCTAGTTGGAAGGGCTGGAATCACCGTGTCTAAGCAGTGCAGTGATTCACACACCTGCACTTAGCCTGCTCTTGAGAAGTGCGCTCTCAGTCAAAAAGTGCAGTTCTGCAAGCTTGTAAACTTGACTTTTAAGGGTTAGGGAGAAAGAAAAAAACAACACAAAGAGCAACACACCTGCAGCTTTACTTCTGTTTGCACAGGTAAGCAACCCAGCTCGGGTGAGCTGCCTTGCAAATCTGGATAGCAATCCTCACCTGTGTCACACTGTCCGCTCGTGCACACGTCAGCCGGCTCAAGGTCTACACTAGCAAATAAAGCATATCCATAGTGATTTTCATGGCTTACCTCGCTGACGTGACTCCACGCGTTCCTGCCGACATTCCTGCATGTGAGGGTTTGTTGCAGGCGGCTGCTCTTCAAGTTCGGCATTCCCGTGGCGCAGCTGCTCTGGTGGTGACAAGAAGAGCAAAGGCAGGTTGCCACTGGCCAGTTCTACCAGAGCCCAGTCATGTGCCGTCTGCAATCACATCTCACTGAGTGCAAAAGGAAAATTAAAACATTTTTTTTTCTTACACTTGAATGACACAGCATACTCTTCTGTGTTTGCATTTAAATTGGACAGAATAATTTACTACTGGCTTTTAATTTCAGAAGGGTTAATCACCTCAGCAAAGGTCAATCAAACTTTAATCTCCAATAAAATTGCAGTAGCTTCAGTCACCTGCAGGACATTTAATACATTCTTATTTCCATGCAAAAGAATGCATCACTAATCTTCTAACTCTTTACATTAGCACACTTGCCATTAACATTTTACTAAAATTATTAATTCCTCCAAAACTATTACAAGAGCTCATTTCTACACATCTCAGAAGATAATCCTGTTAAAAACCAGCCACATCTACTGTGACATTGCTTTAGTTGTCTGCTCTAATCTTCACAACCGTTTGATACTCCAACCGAGTTGTAACAATGCACAAAGTCTCAATTACACAAAATATTACAGGGTTTAGTTTAGAACAACGATATACTGTTTTAGTAACTTAATCTTCCCTATTGTCTGCAATCACAATACTAATCTATTTTGCCACTGTTCACAGCATTTTCTATTCAACACAAAATATAGATTTTAAATTTTGCTTAGCAGCTCTTCAAAAGCAGTAGATTTACACAGATAAGTTAAAACCTGGAATCTATTACTGACAATAGGAATAATTATGATGATAGGAATATTTTTTTGGCCTGGAAAAAAGTATTTCCTCATAAAACAAAGTCTCTTTTGAGGCGTACCCCAAAAAACAAATACAGAAATAAAGAAAAAATATTTTAGTTTGTACTACAATTTGGTCTACTAATTAAAAATAATTTATCTGCTATTAAAATAACTGATAACTGCAAAATCTCTCTGAAAAATTCAAATAAGGATTAGTTTTAAATTATCATTGCAATATCAGCTCGAAACTAGAAAATTATTTGACTTTAAACAGAAAATTGTAAAATGGAAAAGAGCGCATCCCCAAAATATGCTGGTTTTAAATAAACATCAGCTATATTAGCTATATAGCAACACATTGCTTCAAAAGTCTACTTTAAGAATTTCATCTGAATGCTCAGAACTATTTTACCTGTAAAGATACAGAGAAGAAGAGCAATAGAAAACTCAGGGAGAGCTCATAACAGAACTGAAACACAATGCAAACAATTCATTTCCCAAATTTTAGAGACTGGTACCAAAAAGACAAAATTGGGCAGAAAAATACTAATACCACCAAAATAAATGAGTCTCCCTTATTCTCCTACCATGGCCATATTAGCTCCTGCGAGAAAGAGAAGGAACCGTCATATGCCATCTTGTGTCTATTTAAAATGGATTTTTTTAGCCATAATAACATTTTGACATACCGTGATGTAAATAAACTGTTCTTTCCCATCCCAATATTTCCTTCTGTGTCTCTCTGTCTCTCTCTGTCTCGGTCTCTCTCCTCTTTTTGTTTTAATATATGGCACAGAGACAGACACACGCCCCCGTCACTGTCAATGTGCACACTCATTAGCAATATGTCAGGCTGGCATTTTCAACACATACTCCAGAGCATAAATGAACTACCATGCAGTGCACACATATACACACACATGTAAAAATGCAATTGCAGACAACAACGGCTCTGTGGAATCATTTTTAACTTGGAAAACTAGGTAAACATACAAAAGGAATAAGTGAGATTCTTGGACAATTTTTTACAAAGGTGCTTTGAATTTGCTCTCCAGCTAACAGCACCGATGCTGCTCTCGTTTCACACACATGAATACACGCACACAAATATGCATATACAAAAGCGAATATTTTAGCAAGATATTTTAACACTGAATTACGAAGGCAAGAATATGGGGTTTTCCCTGTTTGCTTTTTTTTCTGCCTTTGAAATTACGTTCTAACTAGAATCAATGAATGAAAAGAAATATTACAAAACATAAACCCGAATTGAACTCTGAGTTCATAGAATATAGACTGTCAACAGCATTTGTAGTTCCTCCAACTGAGGAAATCAGCTATGAAAACAACCACATCCACATTTTTTGTAAAAAAGCATCGGGCAAGACAGCAAAGACTACTTAGAAAGGGTGAGTCGCACTGAACTACAGTTTTGATTAGTCACCTTTTGATGCATTGATAAAATATATTCTAGATTGCTATTATAACTGCTTTAAAATATGAGAGAATAGCTTCTTGTGGCACCCTAGAATGAAAGAGACCATCAAAGGACCATCTACTTCATTTTTCAAAAGAAGAAACAGAGGAGAAATATACGGGGAAAGAAACATACCTTTAGTCATCCCAGCGAACGACTAGTCGGCACATCTACATAGTCCTGCGGCTCCACCAGTACAAAAGTTGACACTGCAGCGCTTGTGATCTCTGTGACAATGGCATCATACTGCCGGCAATTTTTTCGATTAAACTTCTCAGACATGGTAGCAACTTTGTTAATTATGATATTAGCCAGCTGGCGGGTACAATCAATCATCCACTGTAAGAAAGCCAGACAAAGAGACATCTAATCATTGCAACCAGAGCAGATAAATTTTGTTCCTTTCTTATACGTGTCACAGATTCTATCCCTCCTGACCCTCTACACAGCCATCGACTGTCAAATTTAGATTCAGCAAGCTCCCAGCTTTCCTTTATCCCTGCCGTAGATCTGAAACTCCTGGTTATCAGGAAGACAAGCGTCACCAGCTGTCTCAGAACAGGAAGGCAATCAGGTGAATAGTACTTATTATCTCTCATTGCCTTCTGAGGAGCGACAAGATTGATTTTGGACCAACAACGCATCCAGATCTCAGGCATAGCTACTACGACATCAAGTCTAGAATGTGTTGCACACGTAAAGCTGACCTCAACCTTTATTAATACTGCATACCGAGAGTTTGAGGGTTGCTGGGGTTTTTTGTGGGGTTGTTTGTTTCATTTTGTCTACGAGAACTCTTAAAGTATTTGTTTTTCTTCACAGCTGCACTGGATATTCCCTTATTCCTTCCCCCCCACCTCAAAAAATCCAGGCAAGCTGACTGCACCATTACTCAGGGGACTGTGTTTCACAGTTGGATAGTCTTAATTGGGCCCACAGAAGCAGTTAGCTACCATTAAAGGCTTCTCTGTATACATCTTCCTCTCAACTAGTCTGATCATTTATAAATCCCAACTAGCGAAGCCTATGCTTTGAGAAGGTTAAACACGCAAACACATTATAAGCCCAAAATATAAAAGCATCCTAACAAAATTTGAGCTGATAGTTAATTTTGGCATTGCTCTAGAAAACAATATGTTTGAGCTTTTAATTTACAGCAACATTGGACAATCTTCCATTTACAGCAACATTGGACAACCTTGTGCTCCTGCTGCAAGACCTTTTTTTACAAACCAAATACACTGCAAAGTACTGGAAGGTAATTCATATAAAGTAGAAACAAAAGTTATGACAGAATAATTGCAATCCCAAGAACTCATTCTGGTACAAAGAAAAAACCCAACTCGGTACATTCCAAAATGCCTGCTGACAGTTCCATTTAACTAATTAGACTGGAATACATGAGTCAATTAATACGAATTTATAAGGACACGCAAAAAATTTTATTACCACTTTCAGATTCACCATACACTGGCTGCCCTCGCACATGGACCAAAGACTGCTTTTCCAGAATCATATCTTTTCAGACAATGCGATCCTTTGTTTACTTCACCTTAATTTAAAGCTAGTTTAATATTAAAGGTAATATACACCAATACTGTCTCAATCGTGAACAAGAATATGCTCTGACCTTGGCAGCATAAAATTAGTCCTGTTTTAAGTAAAACCATTGAAATCAATGCATTTTTCTTCAAAGTTTTCACATACAATTCACATAAAATTTTCACACTTTCCAAATCCAAACAATCCAAATATTTTCACAATCTATACAGAAAATAGCAAAAGTTAGAAAACATTATCTCGTAGGAGTAAGATTTATACTCATACCTCATTCCCTTGAAATCACAATGTTACGAGAACCTGCTTTGCCCTCCAGAAGACAAATTTTTCTTTTACTTAACTGTCTCATTTGAAAAGTTTATGAGGCCAAATACAGGAATCATTATGATGTTCATTACTGGTGAAAATGCAACTAATTGCTTTCTGATATTTGTTGGAAAGGATGAGGGCAGGAAAATAAATTGCATCCTCCAATGTAGTGTCATCACTCCAGTCAGCCTGGATGACTGATGAAGCATTCACTCAGCTTCTCAGGCAGATATTGAAGACTGCATCAGTTTGGCACTGCTACTCATACCCAAATTGTTAACAAGTTGCGATCTAGCTCAAGTACCTCCACACCATCTTGTCACCAATGTAATGCTAAACACACTGCTAGAAAGCTCCACCCTAGCCCAACTAAAATGACTAATTCACTGTTTTAAAATATGTGCCACCGAGACGATTGTACTCCGAAATTAAGGAAGCCTTTTGTGCATTATTCCTTATCATTTCTATTGCTGTACTCGAATCACATCTTAACTTTTTTTAGACAGCCTTTAAACATGGAGAAGTAGTCTTGATCCTAGCACAGAGCTTTAAGGCAAGAGGAAATAACTGAGCATAGGAAATGAATGAGGGATTTGGGAAGGACACAAAAATAGGAGGATGCTCTAACTGATTAATTTTTCTAGAAAGTGAATGCATCAGATACACAAGAGTGTCCATAACAGTATTTCCAGTCAGCCACCAGCATAGACATGACCAGATTTCTAAGTTGTCAGCACAGACCTGAGCTGGCAGAACTGGAAAGCAAAGAGGATGGTCTCTGACGGGTCCAGATTGAAAGTTATTTAGGAGTAGCATGGAAGAAGGACCGAACTTAGTACCCTAGAAGGACTTGTATTTGTCCATTTTCAATAAATACATCAGGCTTTTCTCTCACTCACATTTTTTCATTACTTTAGAGTTCACTGTGGAAAAAAATGGAATTAATCTCACCTACCCTCAAGTATTATAAACTAAGCAACTAGGCCAGTCATCTGTGCTCTCCTCTGTCACCACTAGGATGAAGGAGAGCATGGCAGGGATCTGATGAGCATGAGATATTATACGCATTGCCATACAGAGATACTGGTACACGAACTCATCCACTGGATGTATTGCTCTCTCTATTAGCTGTCAAGGGGACTACAAAACTGGTCTGAATTCAGTTTTAACCCTGTTTGGAGCAGGAGATTGGACTAGTTGACCTCCTGAGGTCTCTTCCAACCGGAATTATTTTATTAATCTATGAATTGGCTAAGGCAAGAGCAACACAAATAGCAAAAGTTATGAAATGATCCAGATGACATGAATTACATGTGTAATTCAGGAGGGCAGGGCAGCTCCTCTGGGTAGTTTGGCCCTCACCTTCCTCAAACCTTTTGAAAAAGCAGTCATTTTTTGCCTTTTTTTTTCCCCTCATTGAGACATAACAGATTATAATTACCAAATCACCTACACAACAGGAAGTTGAGAGAAAACGAAACATGTCAAAGAGAATACACAAAGAAAGTACACAAAGACCTCCATGGAAGCAACTAGATAACATACCTGGTAAAGGAGGAGAAAAGGGAAGTGAGTGGAAAAGGAAAAGTAAACTCAGGGTCAGGTAAAAGAAAAGTTTCCTTAGCAGGGAAGGAGGTATAGCAAAGGATAGGCCACGGTTAACCTAAAGCACACCCAATTTAAAAAAACACAAGCCATGACCATAATCATGGTGGTCCAGGCTCAAAGGAGAGATTCATTCTGGTAAAGACAAGATTGTTTCAGGATTTCTGCAGTATTTGCTGCATTGTCAGAACAAACAAACAAACAAACATACATACATACATAAACTAGAAGGAAGTATAGAAAAAAGTAGGATTCATGGCGTAAAGCAAAAAAAGAAAATAATATTCTAAAACACATTGATTGATAGTCACGATAGTATTTCACAATCACAGATTGACATAAACCCAGTTAGTTTTAGTTGTGTATACCTATGCATAAACTTAACCTTAAAAATTCCTGTCTAATAAACCTTTCACTTGTAGTCTCAAAAATCCTGTAAATCTTTCATTCAGTACCTCATTACAAAAAATTAAGTTAAATTAAGTGATAATATATGTAAATTATACATTTAAAATAATGGGCAATGTAATGAAAGGAATACTCTTCACATTGTAATCCAGTGGGCTTTTAAATTAACTTTTAATGTTCAGTGGCTGGCAATTAACAAGGAGGCTACACGTTTGACTGTACTACAACACACAAACTAGGAGAAGCAACACAAGGGCATGAAGCCAATGCAGGATGGTGCACAGACCGATGCCAGTTGGCACATTTAGGGGAACACACAGGGCAGAGGCCAGGTCTGAGGAGCAATGTCCCTCTGCAGTGAACCTCTTCCTGAAATGGGGAGTTTTGAAGGCTCCGTGACACAATTACCCTCTCATCCACTGATTCCCCCCCATCACTCCAAGAAAGAGCATATGTAGCTACAGACAGAGAGCTTATGGTGTAGTTTCTCATTTTGGCACACCAGATGCATCCAAAATAGTCATGGATATTTTTTGGTTTAATTTTATTTTTAGCAGTGCAAACCAGGAGTTAGTTTGCATCATAAACTGCAAGTATATTCTACTGAAAATAATAAAACCACAGTGCAGAACGTCTGCAAAGGTCACATGTATCTTCTCAAGGGGGAAGCGCCACAAGGCAGATGTGAAGAGGCCACATGTTGCGTCAGTCCTTAGCAGAGAATGAAATATTAATGCAAGAAAAACAATCTTGCTTACAATCTGGGAACTGAACAAGAAAGAAAAATGGGAAACAGACTATTTCTCCACCTGCATCATGATAATCAGGTCCAGTTTTCTCCTGCTATAACATTGTCAGTACACATGAACTGAAGGACTTTTTTTCTTTTCTGCTGTGACCAGCTGCAGGCAAGCTTGGAAATGGTGATTTTTTTAATCTTACCACTCCCTTTTGCTTGCATCAATGTTCTATTGTTCTGTTACTTACACTAGTAATCAGGCATACCTCTTTTTAAATTGATCGGTAAGAATATATACACCGGCTCAGGTACCAGCATCCTGCCTTTGATAATGTCCAGTAGCAGATGTCCAGGAAAAAAATCAGAAGAGCAAACATGGAGAAAATTTTCACGGTATATGCTCCCAACTTCTGCCCACCCATGGCGTGAAAGTTTGCTTAGTACATTAAATGTCAGGAGGGCTTAATGCAACACATTAGATAAGATTTCAATTCAGTTCTCCTGTGTCACAGAATGACAAAAATCAGTACCAAGAGTGCACAGTTAAATAACTGGCAACTTATCTGTAAAACAGGAAGGGTTGCATGAATAAGAGACTGAGCTGAAGTCTACAAAAATTTAATTTTAAAAAAGAAAAGGTAAGTCATTCATTCACATTCAGACTACTAACAATTCTCGATTAGAGACTTTTGTTTGTAACATTCTGTAAGGATGAGACAACAAAAAACTTGCATTTTCATAAAGATATTTTTCATTTATAAAGGACCTTCTCAGAGAGCCCCTCACTAGGTCAAGTGAGATATCTGAACACCACGGCTCCAGGACCTGGCAGTAGCTCTCCTTTAAAGGCCGAGTTTGCACCATTTTACAAGAAACTCATTTGCAGAAATTCATTCCCAATTTCGTGGTTAAAAAGCCTTTTCTAAAGCCTGAAGGCTTCTGCTAAGCAAAAGTTCCCACCTGCAGGAAACAGGAACTGGGATGACAGACAGACACAGAATGAAACAACAAATGAATTAAACAAATGCTTATTCTGCAGACAATGAACACAAAATATGCTGGGGAAAACATACTGCCATATTATAGCAACACAATCTTTTTAGGTTATATGCTACTTATTTTTAATGTGTCATTTAATATATTTTCCCCAAAATAAAAAGTGAACTTACAGCTGAAGTAGCCTCCTAATTGAACCTGTTTTGTCTGAATAAAATTGGAGCATATAAAACACTAATAATGTGGCAGAAAC
This sequence comes from Caloenas nicobarica, assembly GCF_036013445.1. NCBI lineage: Eukaryota > Metazoa > Chordata > Aves > Columbiformes > Columbidae > Caloenas > Caloenas nicobarica. The sequence continues at coordinate 45,480,674 of NC_088245.1, forward strand.
AAACTCTGTTACATGACCCATTAGAAAGGTTGTATCTGCAATGATCCAGTAAAAGTGACATAAGCTAAAACACTCAACTGACAGAAAAAGAAAAAAAATCAAACAACGCAAAGCACTAAAATTGCCTATTTATAATTAAGTTTTAAATCAAAAATGAAAGACTTAATGTAGTTACATTTTGGGTCTGGATTCTCTGAAGGTAGGTCTCAAATTGTGAAACTGCCCAACATGGGCATCCAGGATTTTAATGATTGTTTTGATTGACTTAATAACCTTCCTTTTATACAATTAGTTAATTTCCAGACAGATAATACTTTACACCTGAATAATTTCAAAGCAGTTAAAAGGCAATAACTCTGAAGGCAAATTAAAAAAAAAAAAAAAAAAAAAAAAAGAGGAGGCCAAGCCAGTAATCCAGTAATGATTTTTTTCAAATTCTAAATATCTTTCTCACATACTCTAAAACTGGACTCTACATCAATGTCTGTTATCTATTATTTTCAGGATAGGAGGACAGCAAGGTCATATAGAGTCTTATGTCAAGAAATATCTAAAAGAAGGTCTGAAAGCAAGAGAAGCATAGTTTTGGGTTGGGATTTTTGTTTGTTTGCTTATTTTGGTGGGGAAGATATTTATTATACCATGCAAAAATTATAAAATTATCTTTTTTTTTTTTCAGTAGCAGACATAGTTGTATCATATCAGATTAAGGTGCTTTTACTTTTTCATTACAGAAATTATTGTTCGTAACAGCAGTATCTGCCTATGCCACAGCTAAATCAAACCTAACATAAATCATTTTGTGAGGCTAATTTCAAAAATGCACGTGTTGCAAAGACTTGCAATAAGAAATACCTGACTGTTATATGTCATTGAAGCTTTCAAAGCTGCCTTAAGGACATGGATGCTCAAATCTTCCAGATGTTCAAGTGTCTTCTATATGGTGTTGTGTTCCTTTTAAAAAAGCCTAACAAGTTCAGAAGCAAAAATGTTGCTGTTTCCAAAAAATAAGTGGTTTATGTTTTAGGGTATTTTTAATTTTATAAAGGTGGTATTTGCACAAAGATATTAAAAGATTCCCATTGAATTTGCCTGAATGTGATATGTAGTTGACCACAGAAGCACCACTAAGGGATGTCTCTGAAGTTGTTAATGGACGGTTTCCCATCACGTAATGATCAGCCATCCCAGGCTTCAACACAATAAACAGAGAGGTGGAATTTCTGCATAAGGAGCCCTCCCTTGGGAGAGAAAGAAAAAAAAAAAAATGATGCCCAAATGTCACCTATTCCCAAAGGTTTTCTAGGACAAAAACATGACCAGTATATGGAGCAAAATAGGAAGCAGCTCAGTGGATGCTGAACTGCAGTAAAACATTTGAAACCTTGTATGAGGAAAGACTCCTCAAGATTTTAGCTGCTGCAGACCAAAAGACCTTTGCTCACTTGAAAATGTTCCTGCCACTCTAACTGTAATGATCACTAGAAAAACTGATTGCTACTCTCACTTAAAACTGTACACCAATTTAAATGTTTTTGAGAAGAGAATTTAAACCTCATTGTATAAATGCAGGAGTCAAATATACCAAAAATACCATCATAAAATGCTCTGGTGATAGTGTTAGTTTCAACAGCAAAGTATAAGCAAAATTGTTGCTCTGCTGGTTTCATTTGAAAAAGAGTAATCCTTTGCTGGTTGTCATATTTTAATTTAGGAAAAGGAAAAAACAACAACAACAACAAACACACACACAAAACCAAACAAACAAGCAAAAAACCCCCACAAAACCTAACTGTTACTCACCATTTAACTGAGCTAGAACATGGAACTTTGTATGTCTTTAAATCAAAACCTCCTGGAGCAGAATAAACCCCCAGTTCAGGAAATGTATCAGTGCTTAACAGTATCTAAAGAGCTGCTTAATTTTGAACAGGAATTTAGACTGGATAAACTAAAATGTATGCTCATGTGTTAGGCTGTCGAGGTGCTATACCTCAAGTAGGGTATTACACCAGTTCTTCAGAATACTTCAATGCTGCTGTAGTTCAGGTGTTTATACCCAGTAACAGGCATATAATACTGTCACATCCTATGATTCTTTGGTATTTCCCCTATTTATCACAAATACGAGATGTGGTAATCTGCGAGTTTGCAAAGAACTGCAAAGAACAAAGATCAAGGTTCTAAAATGCAATGTGCCAACCCTAAGCAAACATGGCTCTCTGGGTCTTTTCTTGTGTTCTTAAAGATCCATACCAACTTAATTATCTTTATGTTAAAGTTGTGCAATCAAGTTCATTGCAATAAAAAGCCATGCCAAAAAGAACAAAGTAAAATTGATAGATTCAAACAACAACAAAAAAAGTTAAAATAAATAAAATCAAGCACTAGCTAGGATTTAGGAAGATCATGCATTAAGATGAAAGATGAAACAGATGCAATACACAGCAAAGATCAAAGAACTCCATCAATTCATTCTGAGAGTCAAAATCCAGCTGAGCATGGGAGCCCTGTCCGCATAATAAGAAAGGTTGACTAAAACATAAGGATTAAACAGATGAGCTGTCTCCAGTGAATGTACAGCACAGGAAGCCCTGCTGAGCCACTTGTAAAGACACTTTGGAATTGTACACCTGCTACTCCACAGTGAAACCTACAGGAAGCCAGCCAGGAAGGGGAAAGAAATCCACTAATGGACCAAATAGCTATCTTTAGGTGGGGGGAATAAAAAAAAAAAAAAAAAAAAAAAAAAAAGAGTCATTACAAGAAAATGGCAACTAAGAGATTTGCACTTTCCCCTCCATTTAGTTTATTTACCAAATATTTCCATCAAAAATGAATATAAAGAAATTGTTACAACTATTCCCTCATTCCCTTGAAATAAAAGAAAAAAGCTTAGCACATACTTAAACTATGAACACAATCATCCATGTATAGCAGAGCCAGCCTAGGATTCTCAATTAAAATATCTGTCACAATTTTACTGGTTTGGAATCTCTTTTTGTACTACAACACCTATGTTAAATGGCCAAAGCTCTAATAATTTCAGTGCTGTGGGATTAAGTAAATCTGACAGCCACTAAAATTCATATTTTTGCTAATACTGATGGCATTTTGAATAATGTTATATATAAATCTTCACTTGTGATAGAGATGGAGATATTTCAACAATAAAAAGTCATAGGTAATTATTTGTTTCTTTTCTCTTATTATCACTGGTAATGAGGAAAAAAAAAAAAAAAACCTAGAAAAAAGCTGCTCATAACAGGTAAGAAACACTATTCCCTTGAATTAATTAATTCAATTAATTTTTGTTTTAAAGTAAAATCCCCATTAGCCAGAAACACAATCCCTACATAAGGAAAAAAATGCAATGCTAGCACTCACTCCATCAGTCGAAGGAGCTGAACTGCAGAGGTTTCTAAAATCTCCAAAAGGATCAGTGTTAAATGCTACACCTTCTTGCAAGGAACAGATAGAGGAAACCCTCACATTAGAAGATAGAAAACCATAACTCAAAACTCGAGTGACAAAGCCAAGTGAACGTATACGTTTGCAAGTTTCTTAAGGCTTTGCTTTCTGCTAGATGTTCAATTCATGTTAACTGCCTCCTACAGGCGGCTCTTTATTTTTTAAATGAATGTTACTACCCTGCTTGTCCCACGAATGTTATTTAGAATCACATCTTTTATTCCTGTTTTAGTTGACAGGACAATCTCTTCAAGGATCTGGGCAGAGCTGATATATTTGATTTTCAGGTTATCTACTGCCCGCAGATACAAGCACTTTGATTGTTTACAATGCAGGTGTAATTGGTAACCGTTAAATAACTCCAGAGACTGATTTAAGAGTCCTTCACCTACTGCATGAAAGTAGAGCTTCATCCCACAGCTCCTAGTCTGGCTAAATACTCAAAGATTTCACTATGAAAACAGGTTATTAAAAAATTAGCAAATGCAATGCTAATTTAAATCATCAATCACATGTGAGTATTATATTCAGTTTTAATGATCTGAAATGAATTTATATTTCAAAGTGGAAATTAGAACAAGAAACAAGCGTTTTCAAATCTCTCATTGCATTTCCAAAATTAGTTGCCAATATGAATTTGTATAGCACAGTTTTAAGCAGAATTTCTACCGTGTTTCTTTCAGCACACCAAGGCAAACTGAGAACAGTAAACCAAAATTCAGCAAGTATTCCTACGAGGAATTTTATGTGTTGTTTCATTGGTAATACATTACTTCCTGATTGCATAGGTTCAAGCTGTGGATAATATTTTAAATACCTTTTTGAAACATTTGCCTAGCCTTGAGCAGTCAAACAGAATTACTCTGCTATGAACAAATCAGGCAAATTTTCTGTTTCAGCAAAAAGTCACAGAGCGCATTTTAACTTTTATTTTCCGACGCCATTTTACGGCCACTGAACTTTACTGCTTCACAAAATGGTGTGGAAGCACCATACCATTACAAACACAACAATCGCTGACGGAACGCCTCTGAACTTGGCATGTTGTACCAGAAAACTGTAATAGAATACATCACTGAAGGTGTCACACACTTCCAGATGGCACTGTCATGGACGCAGTCTGAATCAGATGCTAAAGCCTATGGTTAGTACGGCGGGGAGTCCACCATGGTCACGTTCGCCACGGGGCCTACATTCACCACAGTTTAAGGAGCAAGGCTGAGGTATGGAGCCGGACATGGGGCACCCCTGGTCCTTATCTGCCACTGCAGCTCCTTTGGGGAACACAGTGCCAAGACTTCTTGCTTCCACATAAAACTAATTTGGGCCCTAAAGGGCTGAAAGGCCCCACAAGTGCAGTTCCACCTGCTCGTGGACCAAAGGAGATGCTAGCGGGAGAGCACGCGGGCTTGCGCAGCACTGTGGCTGCTCTGAGGGCTCGCAGGATCCCCTTCAGCTCCACCCGAGTCTAACCACAGCCTCTCCATCCTGCGGGGACAGAGTTCTCTTCTCAAGAAGAAGAAAACTTATGGAAAGCTAAGATTGCTCCTAAATCTTTAACAATGCCAATTGCCTGACCTCCTGGGGCATAAACATGCTTGTTAACACACTGTAAATCAGTCAAGAGGAAGCCCAACATTTTACAATCTACAGCCAACAGTGAATGAAATCAGGACTCCTGCAAATCCCAGGTGCACGACCTGCAAAAATCACATTATACATAAGCAGAGACCGAGCCAACTGATCTTCCAAGTAACGTGGTAGATAAACTATTACTAAAATTTTACCACTCATGGGAAAATCACAATACCTTCAGACCAAATCATAACCGTCTTCGTAGAGATGTTTCAAAGACATTTCTCTTGAGAGGGAGCTGCCACTTTGAAAAATTTCAACCTGTTTACCCAGCTGTTTTTTTGTACTATAGCTGACTTTTAAAAGGTCATAGACATTCTTTTTTATAATGAAGGCATTATTTTACTTTTGCTTCCTTTAAATACTGCTGGACAGTTTTAGATACACTTGAAATAACTTTTGCACTGAAACTATACATGAGAAAATTTCAGAGCAGTATTCGAACAATTCAGAAGCTCATGAGAAGTTAAACGCAGAAATTTGCCTTATTTTAACCATTAAGCTCTATGCAAGTTCCACAGCGGGATGTGCGTGCTTATTTGTTTTGCTTTTTATTTGAATACTACATCCTCAGTTATCACTATGTGTTGCTCTACATTTTTTTCCAACATATATGTAGATAGATTCATCAGAAGCAAAACAATACATTATCTCATTCTTTCAAGTAAAAGTCCTACAACAAAAATTGCTTTTAAGCTTTATGGTTCACCCGGTATTTTAAGAAAAAAATCAACTGAACATACTTGTAAGTATGCTAATCAAAACAAAAAGAAAATGCCCTCACATCTAATTCTGAAACATTTCTTGTGTTTAGCCTCAAATCAAACTTGTTTTTGGCTCAACACTAAATAAGAGCTGTGATTACTTATAATTTTTTTTTAGGGAGGCAGGACTAAATTTTCTCAAGCTGTGCTAACACAGCACATGTGCAGGAGACACACAACTAATTAGTTTTGCATACTACTCTGGCTTGTCTCTATAAACTTAGTTTCCTGGATTTAATTTCCTAGACTAAAAATATTGTTCTTCATATTTCTTGATAGAGAAGATCAGAGAATATCTAAATGCAAAATGTAGTGCCATTTCAGGGACAATAGCTATCAGTATAGTCCTTTTTCTTCGCCGCCCTACCTTTTTGTTTGAAAGTCTTACATCCATTGTACACTCACCTTAGTTTATCAACTATGCATCAATCAGGAAAATATATTTTCTGAAGTAAAAAACAAGTATTAAAATTGATATAATGTTATTGAATGAAAGAGGCGAGTTTTACAGTCATATCACACACACACAAAACCCTGCCTATATGAAAGTGTCTATAAACAGGTTTTAAGACAATATATAAAAATACATACAAATTGTAAATGCTATTATACCCAGCATGAATTTCACTGTTATACTTTGCTTTGATATAATGTCACGAATCATCTAACTCTTTTTCAAATTCAAATATTCCGTCTCTTCTTGAAATCTCACTGCCTATCTGTCCAGCTTCATTTAAACAGTGGATAAGATGTGAGAACAAGGGTAAAGGAGTTTGACCTGCAGTTTGTATCTCCAGAAAATGAGATAATAAGATGAGATGCAAAGGAAAATGAAAAAAAAAAAACAAAACCAAAAAAAACCCCCAACAAACAACTAAAGAAATTTAATTCCTCTTAGGTTTAAAATAAATGCCCCTACACAAAACCTGACAATATTTCCTTGGCCTTTCAGGTTCAATTTTCACTGATCAAGACAGCACTGCAATATTCACTCATACATGACCATGCATACATAAAACCATAGAAAAAATTATCTGAAAGTCTTAAAGAGTTCAGAGTCTGAGCTCTTCAAAATGGATTACTAGCATTCCTCCAAGTAATTTCAGATGTCAGATGTTATAAATACATTTAAACTTGCCTCACTTCAGGAATGATCATGCATTTACTGTAGTTTTCATTATATCAAAAATGCTTCAGCTTCATCAGCAACTGATGAATTCATTAATTTCTTTATTAATTCAAACGATTTTTTTTCAATTTTTTATAAGCTCCAAGGTCCTCTCAGCAATATCGGCTCCTTGTCTGTTCCATAAAATCGTAATCAATCTCTATTATTGTCATGAAAATGGTATTTGTCACTTTGCTGAGAAAAAAATAATCAATATGTCTTGCAGGGCAGAACAGGCATTTAATGCAGTGAATTGATGCCTGTTAGAGAAATTTAGCTTGCCAGCAGTTTGGGACAAGCTAATAGAAAACCAGAAAATTCACTGAAGGTTGACAGATGAATATACAGACATGCCACAAAAATTAATATTTGGGCATTTTGTATAGCCTGTCATTTCATATGCTGGAGAGAAAATAGATTTAGACAAGCAAATCCCTAAGGAAATCCTTTTGGGTTTTAAAAGGCAAAAGCCAAAAGCATGTAAAAATAAATTCTTCATTGTATTATTTTTATGTTTATATATGTTTCTGGAAAATAAGTATTCTGAAACAATCTTCCATTTTTAGGTTTTGCTTCAGACATGATACTGAAGATGAAAACACTGCTGAGTGGTACAATAGTGCAGTCTCTGAGGCAATACTGAACTCCTGATCCTTCTGGAGAACACAGCATCACAAAAACTAATCAGAGTGTTGCTTCAAAAATTAGCACATAATCTTCACAATGGCATTGCTCAGAACGTGTTCTGAATCATGAGGAAAAAAAAAAAAAGTAAAACTGTCATAACCAAAATCTAGAAAGAAATCCAGTCATACTTTTCATGACAAATACAATACCCTCAAAAGAGCTGCTAGAATTATTTGAACCTTATTAATAAAAAGTTACACTTTAGGAATGCAATCCTCCCTTCTGTCTAGTGCCATCTGCAGTAGCTGTCAAAACACTCCTCCTTCCAATTACACGCTTTCTGTCTCTCACTTCCTCTACGATAAGCCTATAATCTGTTTAATTCCCTTGTTTGGTTGGTTTAATAAACAATGCTTTTAAGTTGCAGGGCTCGACAAAAGCAGCATCCACAACCAGCAAGTTGCAGTTATCCAGCCCTCAAGGGAAGCATCGGCACCGCTGACCGCAGAGACATTACACTGGCCACAGCAGGAGGAAGCTTGGAGTGCACAGTTTGGGCTTTTGTTGCAAGGCTACCATTTTCTGAACTCCATTCTTCCTAAGAAATCCCCCTAATTCTGAGTTGGATATAAATGGGACACCTTCGTCAGGGACCTGCCCGTGGCTCCCAGCAAGATCTAGGAGTGTGAATTTTAAAATCTAAGGTACGCACCAGGTTACAGAGCAGCAAACGTGTCTCGAAATGCCTAAGAAGGCAACCAGCTGATTGCTCGTGGTGAAACAATTGTGCTCTAATTTCAGAGACTGAGCAAACAAGCCTGGTGTATAAGTGCTGTTTGGGGAAAAGGAACCGTTTTTTCACCATATGCAAAATAGCATTCTTGGGCAAAAGGAAGGGATGCTAAAGATGCCAGTAATTTTACACAGCTTCTGAATAGTCAAACACCCATGTTCAAACATGGGAGAACAGAAGGGATAAAAATTTAACATCTTCTTGCCTGTAAAACTGAAATAAGACCAGGCAACAGAAGCCTATAATAAGGTGGACATTGCGGGAAACCTACGTCGCCTACTGCCTTCGCCATTCTGTCATGGGTTTAAAAATATCTGTGTAAATTAGAAGTCTCCCCAGCCACTACTCCACTTTCTGACAGCAGTGGTGCCAACACTGAACCACTTTATAGCCATCAGAAATTCACTGCAGGAAATGGAGGATTGCTAACATTACTGAGTTTCTCCGAAAATAGGGAACTTAATCTAAATTTGTCCTCATTCATAAAAGAATTTGACCTTCAGCCTGACAAAATTCAGGCTGGGTTTCCACCACAACAAAATTTAAGCTAAAGAATAAAAGGAAAATAAACTTCTATTGAAACATCATGACCAACAATTTTGCAAGCCTAGTAGAAGGCAAACAGCAACACTACTTGCAAAAGTTTTGCACTCTTAAAAAAAAAGAAATCATACAGCAGAGGAATTTGGCAACAGTAACACAGGGGACCCCAAAAAACAACTGTCTGTTTTTTATTTCACAACTGAATTCCAGCTGCTAATGTGCATTGTAGAATCATGCAGCTGGTGGGAATGACAAGTCACTTTTGCATGACACTGTCAACATTTATATTTATGCTTTGCATGAGTGCAAACATTTGTAATTCACCCTAGGAAAGTTAAAGGTTTATTACACAAGACGACGGGAGAGCCAGTTCAAAATGGGAGATGTTCTGGTATACACTGTCAAGTCTGATGCATCAGATTTGCACATGTGGTGAAAAAATGAACACACGTGTTATGATCTGGAAGCTACATGTGTATTTTTGTCAGAAGTGCAAAGCACAGTTTGGTGTAAATGCAAGTCTTTACAAACTTACCAGCACTGGAAGCACCTGCAACATCTTTGGCTCCATATGACTGTAAATGCTGAATCTGCTTCATGATCAGTTGTGAAGACATAAGTATAAACTCAGTATTAAGCATGGATATTTTTGTAATCATATGGTGGACCCTAAGGGTAATATTCCCATTGATTTTTCCTTGGGCTTTCTAAGATAATTTGCACAAGACTGATGATGAATTTGAACAGATTTGAAAGCACAATCCCACTGCAGAAAAGGGTAAAAGATATTTCCCAATCAAACTCTTTCAGATTGGTTTACTGACAAAGAGACACAAATTTGAACCCACTCCATATCTTAAAATTAGATGAGCTTTTACCGAATATGGTAAATTTTCAGATGTTTTTTCTTAATTTCACAGAGATCTTTTCAGTCATTTCCATATGACTGGCCAGAAATTCTGCTGTATTCATCGAACAGACTAACAAGTAACAGCACTGGCAAAGAAATGTTTTCCTTTTTTACTGTTCTCCCCAGTCATCAAGGGAGAACTAAACCACAAAAACATTTCTAGCACTTGTTATTAATTCAAATACCATCTGTAGGAATTATTATATACTTCAAAGTTTTCTTCCTCATTTTCTAAACACAATCTTAATGCAGTCTATTTCTGCTGAAATATGAAACATTGTCAGGGTCTATGTGAACATTTTTTCCAGTAAGACTCAAGAAAATTATGATATAAGGGCATGATCCTACATCCACTGAAGTTAATAAAAAGTGTACACCAGCATAAAGAGCACAGAAAGAAAGTCTTAAAAAATTTAAATGCAGCCAAAACAGAGGACTTTCCATCTAACATCTGGCCTCATTTACCACAAGTGCCAGTCATGATCATTGAATAAAGGACAACTTACAAAATGACTCCAGCTTCATTCACTGTGCAACTACGACATCCATTAGCATCAGCCAATACATTTTGTTTCAGATGGAAAAGAGGTTTTAAAAAATACCAAGTAGGTATCATCTCGTTTTCTCATTTTGCTATTGAGCAAATAATAACTGTTAACTGCTAACTACTAAATCACTGCTAGTTGAGTTTGGATTTTGATTTCTATTATGTAATAGGCTTTATACCATGCAGCTTTTCTTCTGAATCATCTTGTTCCCCTCCTTTCATATTTGGAAATTAACTAAACTGATCACTAGACAAGGGTTCACACAGTATTGAATAAAAACCCATGACCAATAAAAACAATCTTCTAATTCCTTATCAAAATCCTACCTTCATTTCCAAGAACAACTATAATAGGTACTTTGCATAACATGCCCTTTAAAAGCTATATGATTCAGTTTTGAGAAAAGTCTTTGAATGGCTTTCCTCACTTAAGATCCATTTCTACTCGGGTTTTTGTGAGGGGCATTGCCTTAAAGCTGCTTAAAGAATAAAAACAAAGAAAAGGTGGTCACATATCCACAGCTATGAGCAATTAAAGGCAGCAGCGACGAGCAAAGAATAAGTAGTCCTAGTTCTGTTTTGCTTCCCCTTACAAAGTGTGCTATCACATCTCATTTCGTCCTATCTATTCTGTTAAGAGATTTGAAGCCAAAGGGTCCTGAAAATCGTCTGTCTGCTGCGTGTATGATCTTGTATATCAGAATTTTACCCATTTTGATTTTTAAGGAAAATGCCTGCACTGCCTAGTTAGCAATGCACAAAGGCATTTGACAGCAGACAAAATGGGTTAGGCAACACTCCCATCTCTTCCCTAAGCTTCACTTCTTGTCTTAAAGCCTTCACAAGATGATTGTTGCCAAGTGCTGCCTTTTCCCCATGCTCTGTCCTGCTCTGCTCCCTCCCAGTTCAAAGGTAAATCAAGGAAAGGGCCGGCCTCTGTGGACAGCAGCAGAAAGAGACAACCACCACCACTGAGCAGAAGGGACAGTCTTCAAAGGGTTCATCTGCTGCCTCCTTGTGTCCACCCAGAGGGATCCATCAATAGGACCTCAGGTCCTCCCAGAGCACAGATGGATGAAGGAGATGGCTCCCAGCCATACAAGATAACATCTTGTACTTTGTCATCTCTTTCACTTTTCCAAGAAAGTGATTTCAGATCTTAACCTAAACAAATCCTTAGACACTGGGATGACAGATAAAGCCACAACTTAGTAAACTTATTTGACGAAACTTTTAGGTTGCACGTTACTGAGAAGATGTTGAAGATATTTTTGGTGCTATATGGCAATACGAGCTGTTATGAGCCATTTAGTCTACTGAAATACATGAAAAATACACCATATACTTGAACTGCAGATTTGCATTCATTAAAAAATAGTTTTGTACAACTATAATCAGTAATTAAAATGGTTAAGGAATTTAGCACTTGTCTTTTTTATCCTGAGTGATCATAATTAAAATTCAATTGTTTAAACTTTCCATTTTTCAACCTAAATCTTCTGCATATTTAGATTTGAAAAAACAATCTGCAGTTAAACCAAGTTATCAATTAACTTTAATCTACATATTTTGAGAATTTTTTTAATGTATATGTGTATGTATAAATACAAGCTACCTGAAGTCAGGTCAAAAAGTAGTAAATGAAACTTATCTATTGTTGATTTCCATTGAAACAATTATACTGACCTTCACGAGTCTGTGAGATAAGGGAAAACAGACTCAACAGTCAAAAATTAAAGGTAACTGAGTATTTAGTGCAAAGGTTAACAGCTTTGGTGGCCATCTGCTATAGTAGGTGGTGGTGTTTTAAACATGCAGCTGCATTGGTTTGACCACCTACTGTGGACACCAAAGGTGATGTACAAGGGAAACCCTTAATATCTAAAGACATTTGCACTGATTTTATCAGAAATAAAAATATATGCATAGGTTTTAAATAGACTGGTAGTTAGTCTAGAACCATTGACCTAAAATGTTCAGGAAAAAAAAGAAGGCAAACAAAGAGCTCTGAGCAGGTTAAACAGGGAAATACATAAGATGCCCAAAAAAGCTTTAACTTTGGACCATTTGTCTGTCTTAAGGAAAAAGAAAATATGTGGAGAAAGAGAGTCAATTTGCTATTAATTTCTTAACATGATGAATGCTGACATTTTTTAAACACAATCATATTATACTTACAGGGCATTTTGACTGGGCAGAATCAAGACAGTTCAGATGCTGTAATTGTGAATTCCTGAACTCTGCTCTTTTTTAAAGCAAAATTTGAAATCTGACTGCATCAAACGTTCTGTGCCTCTGCATCTGCTGAAAACTCCCAACTTGAATTCCAGATTAAAAAGCTGATTGTTTTGCTCTACGATGGCATCAATTCATAAGAAAACGTTTTTAAAATGTCATGAAACACTGTGAATAAAAAGCTTCTCTATAATTTTCAAACGATGAACATTCTAGTGAAGCAGGTAAACACAAGATTAAATCACAGCATTAATTTCCTTCATTTTTTTGGACACTGGTAATACTACCCATTTCTGTAGAAACTTACTCAATTTGAAGAGCAGAAGGATGCTAGAAGTGTGTGTGAGAAAGGAGTACTGTACTTACACTACACCTACCTTGTGAGTCAGTTCTTAATACTATTACCCTACTAAATGTGGCATAATAGTATTCAATTTTTTTTTCTTTTAAAAGAAACCTAAACATAGTCTCAAACACTTAATAGTCTCGTTGGTGTTCTTAAAAAGCCTATCAGTCTGTGCCTCAAACATCACTCGGCTGTTTCTTTTTTAGCTGAAATGTAAGCAAAAGATGTTTAATTCACAGTTTGACTCCTCACTACTTGCAAGAAGCCCACATGAGGTCTTTTGCTTTTGTTTCGTTAATAATAGCACCAGGCGAGAGTCGATGTGGTTGTCATAAGCTCAAGGCAAGCACTTTCCTGTGGGTTCTCCTCAGCGAGGCTCTGCCCTAACTGGGAAAGCAAGAGACAGGAGATAAAGATCAAGAAAATGGCAGAGACCAATTAGTCAATGCAGCCTGTCAGAGCAACCCAGCATTGGGAACCAAGAAGCTGTCTCACTGCATACCAGGCCATGGAAACAGCAGGTGGAAAAATGTGTATTTGGGCAAAGTAAAACCTAATGGCATTTCTCACGTAAAGAAAATAAAGGGAAGGATTGTATACCGTTTGTATAATGTTGGTGAAAAAGAAAAACATAACAAAACAGAAGCACTAACCAGCAAGTTGTGATCTGATTGAGACCCTGAAACTGTGAGACTGGGATTATGTGGAATATTAAAAAGATGACTAAGAAAATGGGGTATTTGGAAAAATATCAGTGCCAAGTACAGCACTGATGTATTTATCCAACTTTCCTACATAGTGATCTTATCACTTTGCCCTATCTGCCAAAATAAGCTGGAAAAGCAGTACTCTAAATGTGAAAAGTGGCTGCAGCAAAATCCTGCACATAATGCCTTCTCACAGGAAACTTGCCTAAAGTAGAGGAGAAAAACATTTTAGGACTGGTGAAATTATGGCAGGAGATGGTGGTTGGGAAATAACATTAAAAAAAAATACACAACAGTGTGTGTCTACCCGAGCAGCAGTTTTGAAAAGGAAGAGGAAAAATCCCAAATCCACCTCTGAACGAATGTTCCAGGGCTGGCACCCCGGTAAAGCTAGAGTAAAGACATACTCAGATATTTAAGAACTCTGCAAGAGGAGACTTTACTTCTGTGTGTTTAGTAGGCATTTAGTAGGCAAAAAATAAAATGAAGCAAGTATGACTTTTTTTTTTTTTTTAATTAAACACTGGTGGTAGAAAAGACAAAAATTATTTGAGCTGACCAGTAGTAAATACTTTCATTTAAAGAACTAACTTCTGTGAAACAGCTAGTGGAAGAGAAGTAATTAATTTTAAAGAGATAAAATATACTTTATGGAATTAAAGGGCAAATAATGGGGTCGAGTAACCACTGGAACAACTGGTGAATCCTCTATGCGGTGATGTCTTGAAGAAACTTCCTGCTTTTCTATTCCTAGTCAGATCTAAAGTTGTCTTTCTCTGAAAAGTTATCAAAACTTACTGGACTTAAACCATCCTTCCTTGATCTCTTTACAAAGCCAGTTTTAATCCTGCTTTAACTGCATGAAACAGTCTGCTGTTGTGACAGTGCACATAGCAATGGCACATGACTGAGAACCCTGTTCTCCCTCTATTTGCCTGGTTCTGATCTGCAAAGTAACAAATCAAGTGACACTGTGGATGAAGGATAAACGCTGAAACTAAGCTCATTTCTGAAGAAGTTGTTAAAGTAGAGTATAAATGTAGAACACACAAACACTAATTATAAATAAAATCCATCTTAAAATGCTCCCTCTGTGTATTCCCCTCCCTATATATTCCCTATTCTCTACCTATATATTCCCCACAGTAACATTCTCCATTTCCAGTTCTGCTCAATGGAAATAATTTGAATAGGGACTGACTTTGAGGTCTTCCAGATTTAGCCTAAGATATGAAAACAGATTCCAAGTATCTTGACTCATTCAAGCATCAATAACAGTTGCAGGTCATGGGGGAGGGGAAATTATGTCAAAGCTGGAAAAAAAAATCAACTTCAAAAGCTTGAAGCTGTTGTTCAATTCATGCGAAATACATTATGTGATAGTAACCATTTTTTACACAGTTTCAAAGCCTTGGCTTATTAGGCACTTTAATGATTAAAAAGTTAGCCTTTTAGGGCCCTAAATGGCTTGAAAAATATGCTGTACTATTTCACAGAAGTTTGGACTGAGGCAGTTAAAAAAGAAAAAGCATCTTACACCCATGGCTGTCTCTAAAATTAATTTAAACATCAAATAGATGCAAAAACCCATACACATACATATTTAGAACACTCTTTCAAAATATCAGGACATCTGTCTTGTAGGAGTTATTGCTCTTGGTGAAAATACCCACAGCAGAACAGGGACTTCTGATAATTAGTTGAGTCAAAACAGGCCCACGTACTATACACAACAGAAAATAAAATCCTTTCTTGCTTCTGCCATCTACATTTTGGGTTTTGTTCTCAAACTACAAGACATTCCCATGGTGGTACCCTGTAAGGCTGAAATGTCTCCTGTGACTTTCAATCATTATATCACCAAGACATTAATAATGCTATTTCTGACTCCGACTTCTACCTAAGTTAACTATAGAAATGTAAAAGTGGTATCTCTCATGATTAATATAAAACTAAAAGACACAAGCAGGCTACAAGCATGCAGCAGAAGTGCTATCACCCATGATTAACCAAGTAGAAATTAGTATTCTCACATGGTGCTTCATTGCACACTTGCAAGAAATAATACCAAATAATTCAATAAAGCAGTAATTAAAAACCTGCCTCAATTCTCCTGGTACTGTGGCAATCATGCTCCCACAACCTCGCAGCTGAGCACGGAGAACTCAGCTGCCTGCACCGCACTGCAAAGAAACAATCCACCCACCACTGCCTCCTGCTCTTTCATAGGGGATCCAATTACTGATATCATTCTGACACTAGAGATTAGCTGATTGCCAGTTCACTGTGCTTACAAAATCTTATGTGTCACAGGAGGCCCTTTACTTGTTTCTGTAAGACAAACAGTGGTTTTTTTTCTAAATCTATTAAAAACCCACTAGAATATATTCTCTCTCATGTGTAGCAGTTCAGCCCCATCCTGTTGGACTCAAAGCAAATTCCCACTATAAAATTGCTGTAGAACTAATGTGTGGTGACAGCAGCAGCAAAAATACACTTTTAATTGTGCTTTTCAAATAAGAGATTTAAGAGAAGCAGGAGCCACACATTCCACTATTTTAGGACTCAAAAAGACCACAGATCTATTTGAAATCTAAGATTACAATTAAAACTTTTCTTAATTAAAAAATATTAATAGAACTTTGCATTGAAGTTTTTCCAAATCTAAGACTATGTTAGAATAAATATTTATGAAAAACAATGGTTTCGTTTATGTTATAAAGCGCTTTTCTAATCTCCAGCGCTGTAAATAAAATTAATTAAGACTGCATAATACCAGTTAAATTCTGTTTCCATTCAATGAAAATACATCAATGGGATTCCAATACAATGTTCCCGTTCCAACTGTTGAATCAAAACAAAAGAGGAAATGGAAAGACAAACTGCAAGTACAGCAAATTAGTATCTAAGCATGAAAGGTCAGATGTTAAGAAAAACTGGGAAGAAAGACAATGATGAGCAAGAAATATTTCTATTTTCTCACCACCAACCCTGGTGTTCTTACAGGCAGACATTCTAATGACTCTGCTGATTATTCAAGTGTCTAGACTGTTATCTACATATGAGAAACCAAGAATACACTCTTTAATGCTCTGATGAATTTTACCATCCATTCTAGAAAACAATGTTTTTATTACCTGCAACCAGGCACATTATATTACTTTGAATACCATAGAATTTTACTGTAAATAATACCTTCTCTAGAGAACAAACGTTTAAACTAATGTGGGAAATGATGCAATGCCATGTAGGCTCAGAATAAAAGAGACTTTGTTTATGCTCCTACATACATATTAAAAAAAAGGCATTTTGCATTTTAATTAATTTCAACAAACATTCCTTAAATAAAAATAGAACTTAGGCCATAAATTTCTGAGTTTCAATTTAACCCAATCACAATATGCAAATTTTGTTTCAAATGATTAGAAAAAGACAGGGTTTAAATAGTATTAAACAGACATGCTGCATTTTCACAGGTCAAACACAAATCTTGTTTGGACTTGGCTATGCTCTTAACAACCTTATTGGGAAAAGAAAGCTACAGAAACTTACTGCTGAAAAGTATATTAAAGCTTATACCCTAACAAGAGTAAAATAAGATATAAAATCATAAAATAGTTTAGGGTAAAAGAAGCTGCTTCAGTTCGGAGTTTCTAACCTCACTGGGTCCCAAGAACAGCACAAAAATGGACATGGGTAGGCAGGCTGGGTTGGGATGTCAGGAGCTACCTCACCACCCTCTGTTCCCAACAAGGATCACTAACCTGCCTCTGGCAGATGTTTGCTTAACTCGTTCCCAAAATCTCCAATAAAGATGCTGCGGCATCTTCAATAAATCAGCTGCTGTCCTTCACTATCCTTATGTTTACAAAGGTTTCCCTAATGTCTAATTTACATCTCCCTCATTACAATTTAAGTGCATTATTATTCTTGTTCTCTTCCCCACAGAAAAAGAAGACAGTTTATGACTTTCCTCTTTGCAGCAACATTTCATGTACTTGAATCTAAATCTTAAATCTTTTTCAACACACTAATTCTTTCAAATTGTGATTTTTGTGAAATTTTTCTAGAACGATGATTGTCCTGGTTGATTTTCTTTGGACTTGCATGAAAGTCGTGGACCAACTAAAGCATGACATGCAAGTGTAAACTCATTGTTGACTTCCATAGCATTATCCTCTTCGCTGCCAACATACACGAATGTCACTTACCTACCGCACTTAACACTTTCCAAGTGCTGCTGTTTTTAAACTAAAACTGTCCCTCAGAATTTTTTTACTAACAAAAAGGGCAATAAAAAACAAATCCCTGCTTAACTTAAAATCATTTGAACAAAAAAACCACACCCAACCAACCAATCAACCAAAAAAACCCAAAACAACAAACCCAGACCTCAGTAATTTAAATTTTGCACTGTTTTGTGGTGTGATTTACTCTTGCATCATTACACCATCTGTCCAATCCATATTGTTTCTAAAGTGTATTGTTTCATCAGCTAAGTACTTAGGAAGTTGACAGACATTTCACAAACACCCATTCGGAGCTGCTATTCAAAAACAGGGGGTGCAAAAATAAACATCATGTGTTCCTACACCTGAAAAATGTTACTTGCACGAAGTAAGAAATATAAGGAAGTGCAAAATATTATGAAGATAACTGGTTCCTTTTGAAAGAGGTGCCATTGACAGTGAGTCGTAAGCAATAGGGATGTACTAGATCGGAGGGATTCCCTTGCTCCTCATATGTCACATGGGTTTGGTGTCGTCACTCCCCTGGCTCATGTTAAACATTACCAGCCAAACTTGCTAGCCAGTGTCTCCAAGGCAGGGCTGCTAGAGCATGAATATAAATCATCAAAATGAAAGTGGTTCCTTGTTAAGTGTTAATTTTAAAAGACACTGAATGATGTCATCTGTCATTAATGAAACAATGAGCCTCTGACTACATACCCTTCACTAATTCAAAGTTGATCACTAGTGATTAGCAACAGTGATTTTTTTTTTTTCACTGAGGCAATACTATTCTCCTTTGATGCCTGCCCTATGTATTTTACCACACTGTATCACCAGCACTGTGACATTAGCAGAGCATGAGCACCCCTGCACATTTCTCCCTACCAGTCAAGGCTGTCCAGGAAGCCTGAGCAGATGTACTACAAAATAGAAATGTATGTGTGACAGAGCACATTCTGAGGTTTGCCATTCTGTGGCACTAAACATTTTCAACCACTTATCAACTGTAGAGGTGCTATTTGCATTTTGTACTCTGTACTTGAAAGCATTACAGCTGCCTGTGGCGACAAAGGAAATGCAAAACTTGTTGGAAGAAAATAAATAAAATAAAACCGTTTCCTATGGGACAATTCAAAGTCTCACCTCATCATCCTGAGACACCAGGGATTCTGTGTTGCTTCTGTTTTTTTATTAATAATGCAGCAACAGTCTTTCAACCACTGTTTCTGAAGAGGAGCTTTTCTTTGGAGGCAATATGAGTCATGTACTTACCTCACTCATCTAGAGTCAAAGGCTAAAACCTGATAGAGATTCTCACTATCAACTGCTCTATAATTTGGCATCCAGAGAAGCAGTAATAAATGGGTGTTCATCTACTCAATGGGGAATTTCATTTCACTCTCCACCCCCAAAATCATTACCTGCACAATATGAACAAGCAATGGAAATTCACAACATAATAAACTGTTACAGGCTTACTGCTTAAACTGCATCTCAGAATAATTTTCTGTAGTGGAAGCTATAAGCAAACTATAATCCACTCCATGAGAAGAGAACTTTGTTGATACTATGGAACAAATGGTTGTTGCATCTCCCAAGAGCAGACAAATATTTTGTACTCCAGATAAACAGTTTCTGCTGTTCTCAGTATTGTTTTCCTTGGTGAAAAAAACATTAAATATCCCTCATTTTCTTTTCTAAGAAAACACTTGAATAAAAGGGTGTCATTAAATAAAAATTGGTTAAGAGTCTTTCTGTCTGAAAGTTGAAATACATTTTCTATCTTGTTGAAAAAAGCTTATGGGCTCGACAGGGTATGTCATACAAAAATATTGTTCAATTAACTTGTTATGCCATTTACACTTATGCTTGAAAAGCATATTGCCCGTAAGAAAAGAAATAATACTTTTAGCATAATATCCCGTTAAAAACATGTACAGTAATTTACTCTGAAAAATAAAATTTATTTTTCTAGACTTGGCAGATTATGAGGGAAGAAATGAAGACATTTGTGAATCAAAGAACACTGAAAATGGTACACAATCAAAAGTAATATTTTTATTCAGATTTTTCATCATATGTATTGTGGTACCATTTTAAAATTAAGATATGAAAAGCTAGCATAGTTTCAAGCAATACCTCTCCACTGCCTTCATCTTAACAACCTAATTTCTAGTCAGTGTTATATTTATTCAAGCATGAAAAGCAAAATCTAATATTATCTAGTCCATTACTGATACCACTGAAGTAGCTGTGTAGTCATCCTGTGATCCTATACAAGAAAACATAGCGAGAAAAGTAGGCAGTCATTAAGGAAGCAACAGAAGCCACTTACATAAATTACTGTACAGTAATTCAAAAGAATGTAAGGAGAAGGGATGTTTGAAGCTTATGCTTCTTTGTTCTTTAAGCCCTGAATGTATTACCCGCCCAAAACTTGGGAAAGAAACCACAAGGTAATGCTTGTTTAAGTTTAAGCAAACAAGTCAGTGTTTCTGTGTTTTCTATAATTAATACCTTTATTTTAAGCACCTAATTTTGTATCACTACTGTTTCTTACTACTTTAAAGTGACTGGACTAAGTAACACCTTTAGTGTTAAAACAGGTGATACACCATCTTAGCTCAGCAGGTTTTTTTGTTCTCTTAAGTCACAGAGGAAACCAAAAGTGAGAAGTAGCAATCCTTTCTCCAACCAAAAGAAAGGAATTTATTCTAAAAACGTTTGTTTTTATTAAAATATTGTTTCCTTTCCTAAAACCTACCAACATGATAATTTACACATTTTAATATTTTTTTCCATCTATAATAAATTAAAGATCACTGAAAGGAATGGACAGCTCCAGAAAATTTGCAGTGAAAATCAAGTTCTCATCCCAGAAGGTACCGGCTATGTGCACAAGTTGCACAGCTCCCGCCAGTCTGTGTGATTTCTGTCACCATGGAAAAGCTCACACCCCAGACTTTTCCAGTCCTGTCTTCAGAATGGCAACAATCAAATTATTTAATATTATTCAAATTATTTGTCAGCAATTAAAACATGTTAATTAGATGTTTCTCTCTACATGTCAATGGATAGCGTTTTCCACAGTGATGTTTACAGTTGTCACTCTCAGCAGAGAACTTAAACAAAATGAACACAACTTTTCTCTGCAAATCTGAGTGTTACCACACCATCAACCTTCATGCTCTGACAGACTAAGGCACAGAAGTATTTTTTTCCCTTTTTTATGCACCTTTGACTGAAAGAATAGTGGATTTTGGTCTCTAGATATGAAGCGTGCACCTTTCACCTACAAAACAATTGCAAGAGCTTCAGTGTGAGTGCAATCGTAGTAGTTTAGAAACCAAAATTCAAGAGAAATATTGGAATTGTTTAAAAAATATAAAAATCTATGTATCTCCAAATATGAGGTCTGACTCATGTTTTATCAGAACTCAACTCGTTTTTTTATCAGATCTTGACTTTTACGAATCACCGACTCATGAGAAATCAGAACTCATCAGAAATCAATCTATGCTCGACGTCAGCATTTTCTCTCTCCAGTACTAAATGTCTGAAACCAGACCTTTACTACGAAGTCATGAGAAAGACGGAGGGAGATACACGAAGTTGCAGCAGAGAGCAGGAAAAAGCAGGATGGATCAGACCTAAGCATTTATCCTTGTTGGCGAGCCTGAACATTTATTCTTGCTCTAAGACTCTCAAGAACAGCAACAAAGAACAGAAAAATCCCTGATGTTATTTTTTTAAATAATCATTTCAGGACATACTAATCAATTGTGCTCTGCCAGGAGAGAGGAGCAGACAACGTAAAATTTCAAAATCTTCAGATTAACTGTGCATTAGAAGGCTGCGTGTGCTATGGAGGGCAAGCGCTGCCATTTCTTTTGTAGAATGGTGCATGTCTTGAGGGTAATTGCCACCGGAATATTATCCCCACTCTACTTGTCAAACATTAATGTAAAATCAATAAGGAGCCGTGTTCCCAACATTTTTCACGCACCTGTGTTACCTTCCGGCGGGTTTTGCCGCGCTCGGCGCTGGGCTCCCCTGGGACACGGGAGGAGGCTCACCGCAGCCCCCCTGCTCGGCGTGGCCGAGGGTCGGCGATGGCTCAGCAATGCCCCGGCATCTGCAGAGAGAAAATGTGCAAGGTGAGACAAAGATGATTTCTGGTAACTTTGCTGCTGTGTCAGCGAATCCTGAGAAACGGAAAGTATAAAGGTTGTTTTCCACAATGTAGGTGACGTCCTACTTTGAAATGACACAGTTGCTTTGTGACAAGCTTGGTGTTAAAATGTGACAGAAATAAACGCACAAGAACAGCCACTCTGCAAAATACACTTAAACTCACATAAAAGCTTGACATGGTAGCCCTCAATTATTCTTTTTCCTAAGAACATGGTTTCCTTTCAAGCTCATTATAATTTTTTTCTTCACTTTATAACTGAAACAGGTCTTTAACAGGCTCTGCACTTCAGTTTACCTCATGATGAGACACTGCCAAAAACTCCAGAGTTAATCAAGTGTCACAATTATGAAGGAAGAAAAACCCAGAAAACCACAAACACTATTGTTCTCTGCAAACAAGCTGTAGCAGATCTGCCTCCTTGTTTCCATTCTCCTGAAACACTGCTCAGGCAGCTGTTTCTCAGCTCAGCATCACAAAACTGCCATTCTCAGCAGAGCTTTGTTTTCCCAGATGATGCGCCTCCCTGTAAGTCATTGGCACCTTCCAAATCAAGATTTGAAAATACTCTTATACAGGTTAAAAGGTATTTAAGCATATAAGAGTGCAGTACTAACACGTCTTCTGGATCAGATATTTGTATACCAACCTATCATAATGTATACAGTCAGAAAATTACTACAGTCCATCATCCTCAATTGAAACTACACCAGTTAAGTCCATTTCCTAGTCCTGGTTGCTGATGTACCAAATCATCACTCCTAAATACAGCAATTGTAGTGCTCAGAAATACATTTGAATTCCCATCTGGATCTTGTTCCTGGATATTTTGCTTTATGGGATGGAGCTCAGTTATTTCTCTCCCTTTTCTCCACCTCAAGCTTCTGAAGCTCAAGGCCAACATTTTACTGAGGCACACAGGAGAAAAAGACAGCTAATTTCCATGGAACAGATGGGAAAAGGATCAGAACTACAGCTCCTCACTTTCACTGACTGCACAAGATGCCATGGCCAGTTACCACTGCCAGGACATTAGATATTGTCTAGTGAAATAAGATCAGTGAGGGGACTATTCAGAGAAGCAGCTCGTGCATGCCTTACTGAAGATGAGGAGGCAAACATGACCTTAATATTATATGAAACACATGTGGAAATTTCTACTGCTTCCTCAAGCAATCCACTCCAGTCTCCTGCCAAAACTCAAAGCCAAGAAAACTCGTTTTCCCAGACAAATTTATTTGTCTATTTTTTAAAATCAAGATTTTCAGAAGAAAAGGGATCGCTGCAGAGAGATGTCAGCATGTTTGGTCTCCTCTGTGGATGCTTACTGGCAGCAGATTCTGTATGGGGATGTCAAATGAACTTACAGACTTGAGGGGGCCCATGTAGTTTGTTGCCTTCACTTTCATAAAACAACAGCTTGTACAACAAAGGACCTTACAGACTGGAACTAAGCAAGCCAAAGGGAAGTTTTGAACCTACTGAATTTGTGTTGTGAAGTCATAGCACGTGATGCAATATAATCTAAAATATGATGGCGCATGGCCATTTCCTTACTCCAAGACACCTTTTCTGTTTTAATCAACGCTTGTACCTTTTCAAAGATTTCAGAGCATCTTATAACCCACTGCACAGACAAGTCATTTCACCAGCCACTGAAATGCAACTTTGTTCAGGGTGGCTGGTAGGAGAGAGTGGGTGTAAGGTATGGGCCTATGAGTAAACAGGAGTTTGGCCAGAAGTAAGAGCATACTATTACACAAAGACCAGTGATGTGCTTTTGTAGCAGAGAGAATCCTGCATTATAGGTGTTTATGAGAACAACCTCCCCAGCAATTATCTCAACAGAGCTCATGCTATAGGCTTTATAATGGTGAAGGATGAAACAATCCCTTCTTGGAATCAAATCCATGGTTGCAGACAATATAAGTATTTAAAAAATCAATACTTAGATACAATTCTCCCTCAAAGGTCAACTGGTGAATGCAGGACATCCTGCTGAAATGCTGGCTTTCCGGCATTGCTTTTAAAGAAACATGGTCAGAGAATGGGATATATCTCAAGCAAAAATTACTGTATAACAAAAAATAGGGCATTTGTATGCATATGCAGTATTTAATCAAGCTAAAACAATGATCATATCTTTATATTAGCCAACAGTTTCGAAGTGCTAACTCCAAACTCCCCACCTAAATCCCACATGATCATGAGATGAGAAGTCAGCCGCTTCCTATTTCTAACTAAGAGGCATGGGAATTCCTCTGCAGTCTATTGGAAATCTCATTTGTCTATGTATTGGTATTGACCTGAGTAAGAGAGAGCTATTGAAAGAAATAATTCTGCTGTTTTAACTAGCTACAATATCAAACTTTTTTGGCATACTTGAACAACAAATTATTCCTATATCCAAATACAGCAGAAATACGAACTGCAGGAAACAATTCCTCCAGTCCTCATGGAATATGTGTCAAAAGGTTCAACAAAAGATATTATCTCAGATTGCACATTTATTATTAAATTATTGATGAGCTACTTCTATTGTCATTTGTACTTGTGTTACTACAAATTAAAGCAAATACTAAACTTCTAAATACAGTGTGCCTGGAAAAAACATATGTTCACAGGCTCCAGGATTCCCCGCAGTCCCAAAGGGATTTTCATAACCTCACAGGTATCTTCAAGTCCTGGAATTTGCATTCAGCTCCCCAGCTCAGCTTGCAGATGTTTAAAAATACATGTAACAAGACAACTCGCTTTTGGCTACACATCTAAGAGGTTCAAACATCTGAATTATTCTGTCTGAGGTCAACTAGGATATATATGCCAAATTAGATTGAAATCCAGCTGGGAAGAGCTATGAATTACTAAGACCTTTGGTGCCTGGGAACTTGTGCCTATTTCTGACCAATTGACATCCTTTCAGATCTTCTTCCAGGGAAAGGACAAATTTTCAAGAACTAAATCTGAAATACAAGCTTACACTTTACGAATCTGTAGACTTCAGTCATTTAAATTTTGTTGTGCAAACAGGTACAAAATGTGGATTATAAAAGCAAAATTTTATAATAGTATTCATTGGTTTCTGGAACTCTAGAAGACAAAGGATGTACATGCCATCATATACCACTCGTGTGCCAGTAAGATTTTCAACAGAGATAAAAACAGGCTTCCCTGGCCTTTAACAATCTGTATCTCTAGAATCTTTAATATAATCAGAATATATTTTCTAGCAGTTCAGGATCAAGGCATATATCCTACTAAAGAGGTATACACCCAGGGCAATTCCAACAAATATTTTTTCCTATATAGATATGGTTATATATATATATATATTTTGATATAATTCAGTAGTTATCAAGAGAATTACTGTTCATCTCAAAATTTATGGATTTTTTTTGCACAATTCAAAATTGTGAACTAGCAACTCAAGTAAGTCTTACAATTTATACTCTAAAACAATTTCACATAAATTTCTAAGTGATAGATGATATTTCATATAATAACTATCTCCTGAAACATTTCAACACAATTAAGGTAGAGCTAAACAGAATTCAAGTGGTTCTGCTCTTCAGGGATTCATGTATAAGTAAATTCCCAAGCCCCAGTCTAAAAGCAATCTTTGCTTTCTCTTCTTCTGGAATAGATAGCACCAATATTAAAACTACTTCTGGGAAAGGACAACTTAAAACAGAATTATCCATAAATGAAAATGCTAATGACATTAGCATTTTTTCTTTACTAAATATACTAGATTTTAAAACCCAAGTAGGAATTTTAAACATCTAAAGTAAAGTCAAATAGTCATCTGCCTTCAGTACTGTTAATCTCTCTCCCAGTCACCCCAGCCCATCCCTACCAGCTCCGCAGTCTTATCTTACTTCTCCTTCCAGGAAGGGAGAATAGAAAAAACAAGGAAGAGTGGAGAACGGACTGAGATGCACTTCTAAGTATTTGTTTGAATTCCCAACAGTGTAATTCACTATGTGCCAGCCACATTTTTTCAGAAATAATCAGCATACTACCATAAACCTGGAATGTAAGTCTCAAATATGCTCTAGTGGACTGAATCCAAAAAATGCCCAGTATTGCCATCTATCAAGAAGCTACAGAAAAAAAAAAAAAAAAAAGAATCTGCGTAAGAAGTAATTTCTGGTATTTGTTTCTTCCCTAATTATCTGAAATCAAAATCTAAATAGATTGTATTCAATCGAAGTCCTGTATCTGTACCAGTATGAAATTACAAAGAAAAAAAATAACAACCAACCAACCAAACAAACAAACAAAAACCCAACCATAATGCTTATCAGGGAGAGAAAGAGAGCCAGAATCACTTAAATCTATCTTGTCTGATGCACAATTACATGTGACATAAAAGTCTGTCTTTTTCTGACATACAATGAAGCTGCTTATGATGTAGATTTAAAGGACACAGACTATCACAAAAGTAGTAGAGAACACTGCATCATGCGGTCTCTAGAAATATGCAATTTAAACATCAGTTGGATCCACTTTGCAAGATGAGTGTGCAATGATAAATATGTGAATCAATTCCTACCCGAGACTTGCAGAGCTGCACAAAGAGTAGAAGATTCTAGTAAAAGATCTGACCTCCCCAATGAACACCTGTGCATTACTTCCTTACCTAAGCCAGAGCAAAGCCTGAAAAATACGAGAATCAATCTTCAGTTCAAGCTTTAAATAAATAAATAAATAGAAAGAGGAATTGATAAATAAATAAATTAAGCAAATAAATAAATAGCCACCGAAATGGGTATCTCCTGTTTCTGGAGAAAAAAAATCCAAGGCCCCTAACCTGCAAGAATAGTTGTGCCAGTACCCTGAATGCTGTCCTTGACCATGGCTCAAAGCAGGCAGTTAAGGAAGAGTATAAAACTAGGAAATATTCCCCCTACTCTCTGTTAAATCAGAGGTTTAAAGAGAACTTGAATGAGCAGGCTACCCCTGGACAGTTATGTTTTATAGCCACCATGGAAACTACCCTTCATGAACCTCCCTAATTCCATTTTTAACTCATTCATACCTTTGTCCTCCTTAATTTCCTCTGGCACTGAGTTCCACAACCCAGCTCCAGGCTTCCAGGAAGGGTCTTAAGTCTTGCTTTTCCTGGGCAGACAGAAGAACCATTAACTAGCTATTCTCTGATGGTTTTCTCCTCACACATCCTGGTGGAAGGAGAGACAACTCTGAACTAATAGTACCATAAGCGAGAGGCTTCTCTTTTTCCCCATCCCAAATTCTTATTTTGACCTGTTCAGCCTGTTGTGAACACAGCAGTAAATTTTATTTTCAAAGAAATTCCCTCTCTTCTCCCAGCACACTCTTGCCAGAAGGCTCGCAGCAGCTCCAGCAGTCACCTCTGATACGTCATTTTGGTCTGTGAGTCTTTCTGTACCTCCTTACCTGAGCCGACAGCTATATCTAGTTATGGCTGTATCTAAATTAGCTATAATATTTGTGAACATTAAAACAACCATTCAGGAAAGTCCTCTGACCTGCTAGCTGGTTCCTTTATTTTAACATGTTTAACTTGCCCCAAACTGCCATGTTATATACAGTCCCAAGAAAGCTGCAGGCTCAGGGACTTGCTTGGAGGTGGTAAAGAAACTCCTGAGGGGTGAAGTGCATTTACTCTGACCCCTACCAAAAATGATAAAACGGGGGAAAGGAAACTGATGGAGGATGACAAAGTTTAAAAATTTCTTTAAATTAGAAAGAGCTGATGCAAACTGAGCTTCTTTGCCTGATCTAGTGGCCAAGAGTAGCCAAGGGAACACATTTGTCTGTATTTCACCAGATTCAGTAAATCACTTTTAGTGTGACAAGGAAGATATGATAGTGTTAATGAGATGGCATTAAGAAGGGAAAAAAAGACTGGATAGTAGAAAACATCATCAGTTAGTGAGATTTATTAAGGTAGGAAACAGCCCTCTCTGTCACTGCAAGTTACATTTTGGAGAACGCTTAAAGCTAAAAGATAGAAAAAAATACAATTAAAGAGATAATTTCACACAGGGGAAAAAAAAAAATTAAACAGACCTTCTAACAGGTTTCTTGCCACTGACCTGTAGTATCAGTGTTTCTTTAATAAAAGCTGTAAAAATCTGACCTCAGCCTGAAACAACCTCTACAAAGTTGCAAATGCTGGTGGATTGCTATCATATACTCACGGGGTAGATAGCCCCTGACAAACAGGGAAAATTTGAGGGATGAATGAGATTAGCTCAAGGTACTTAAAAGCCCCCTTCTCTCTCTTTCTCTCCCTACATAAGCACTACCTCACATCAAGGTGACATTCCAGAAGAACAATGAAATTGGTAAAGCAATAGAGGAAAACATCGAAGGATGGATTAAAAAACCAAACAAACAAACAAAACCCCCTCAACCCTACACAGAAGCAGAATCAAGGCTTAAATTTTTTTTCCTAATTCTTTCTTCCAAAATAAACATTCAGACAAAATGCTAATATTTGCTCCCCACACTCTGAAAGTGCCCTGCAATTATACTATCATAAGTTAACACTGTTCCATTTCTACAGACGTGTGTTAGGACCTATTGTACTAGTATCTAAGCAAATTTTATCAAAACTGTTATCTTTTTTTTCCTTAGTGTTACTCACACCAGCTGGACTAGTCTAAATATTATTAAACATCATTAAATTTATTCTATCTAAGCTTAACTTGTGTCAGCAGGCTAGTTAACAAGAAGAAAAGAAAAAATAATATTTTAATAAATCATATTCAGAGGTTGTGGTGACTGGTGCTATCCTAAAAGGACCAAGACTTACTTACAGTCTCAGTTATTTTCCACAAATGGATAGCCGTGTCTACCAGTCCTTCTGGCAGCATTTCCACTGCTGTAACTTGTTAGAAGATTCAAAAGGCAATCCAGGAAAACCTATTCTTTGCTGTAAAAATTAAGAAGTGCCTAAGTGCCTTCATCACATTTCAAGGGGAACTTCCACATGCACAAGACTAAATTTCACTGACTGTCCCTGGAAATGGACCTGCATTCCATGTTGCCAGCAGTATAACCCTACTTCTACACTGGCATCTCTAAGAGATACTCAAAATAACAAGTCCATGACAGCACAGTGCTGAGGAAAACAGCTATTCTGAACAGAGTTTTATTTTTACAGCAGCAAAAACCTACTGAAAATTGCTCTTACGTATTATGGTATCCACACCATTGCAACACAGTATTTTTATGAATATTCTACACTTACACCTGTGTATATGCACCAACACAGAAAGATTCAGTAATTGAAGTGCTTTGTTGTTTTGGTTTTTGCTTTGTTTGGTTTTGTTGTTGTTGCTGTGTTTATGAACTAATGACGTTTATAGTCTTAGAAGCTTTTCAACAGCAACAAACACAGTATTTCAAAAATTGCATGTCAAATCTACCATGCCTCTGGGAGGACAAATCAGCAAGTGTTACATCTCTAAGTCTGCAAGCACATCTGTTAAGTATATTGTAATCAACAGGAGGAATGCAGAGTACATCAAAGGGACAAATAAAACTCATAGCAGATAGTAACCACTTTCTTCTTCCCTGGAAAAAATACTAAGATGCTGAAAATTGCTTGTACTTAAATCACTATTAATTGAAATAAGATTTAGGTACTCCTTTTGCTACTCTCTACTTCTTTTCCTCTCCCTGAACCCCAAAAAAGACTGAGAAATATTGAAATGTCTGTGCAATGGAAACTTACATGCCCCCCCAGTGATTTGTATTTAGAGGTAAATTAAAATTCCTTTTGTTTACACTATAGTGGAGCTTCAGTTTTGGTAAGATTTTTCTAAAGGCAACTGAATTTTCCAGACGATATTTTAGAAAAATTGCTTACTAAATGCACAGAGAAAATAGTTTAAATGCCCCCCTTGTACAGGCAAAGTCACTTTTTTCCCTCTACCTAACCAGCCACTTTCTTCTCTGCCCCCACTTATCCACACGAGCAGATTTTTTTTTTCTTTTTTTAATTTCAGAAGTGCCTCTTAACTGACACATGAACTGCAGGGGTATGTTCCTTGCCACAGAACTGAACTTTACCTAGATCACCCAACAGAGCTTCCAGTTTCCCCAAACTGTTGATTTCTGACCCCGGCCACCACTTTGTTTCTCTGGAGAGTTTTCTCAGCAGCATCACACAACTGTGTGGTCATAGACAAGCCCATCCGATACATGAGTGCCCTTGGGGAGCAAATCAGACTCCAGGTACAATATGGAAAATGGGAATATTCCTGCACACATGTGACAGGACAGAGAAGGCAGTGCCCCAGTACCTCTAATCCAGGTTTCCCATGAACACTGAGGCATTAGCCAGAGGAACAGGACTGCTGAGTCTGAGGAGAGGCACGCAGATGCACGAGGACACCAGCTAGCTGTTTTCCCCATTCTGAATTAGTATCTGTGTGGATGTGAACTGCCATGTAACACTAAGGTGTGGAGCTCCCACCTTTCTTGAGTGTCTCTATTTCTTTTTCCTTTTTTTTTTTTTTTAATTCTCAACAGATTTTTAAAATTTAATTAAGAAGTGGAGTCACAATCTGATCTAGTTCCCATTTCTAAAGGTTAGTACAAACATCCGAGACGCACATTAACATAACAGCAAAAATTAATCCAGCGTGAGATTGAGTGCACTAAATTCAGTCTTAACGTCAACTATGACCTATTGTATCAGTTTTCAATTTTATATAAAAAAATGGTGCAATCATAATTTCCCACCTCCTGAACTCTTTGAGAAAAAAAAAAAATCTAAGCAATTTAAATAAAACAGAGGATTTACAAAGAATTCCTTTTTTCACTGATACATAGTAACCTTCTTCAAAGATCCTCCTTGGAAAAAACTTCATAAAATTTTTCTTGAAGAATTGTGGGTCTACAAAATCAGAAATTGCCAGTGCGGGGACAATGCTGGGAAGGATGAAGAGAAACAAAACAGATTAAAAGGAGTAACAGACCTAGATTCTGTTCGCAATATGGGCACAAAATACCAAACAGTATTATGCATGCAGAAAATACACATATATTCTGCCAGAGTTAATATCAAGTTTAAATTCACAGTTCAGAAAGCACCTTTGTGCCATCCTTGAAATGATTGCATTCAAAAGGATGAAAACAGGAGTGGAAGAACACCTTTAAAATGCATTTCACGTTTTCTTCTAGTCCAAAATTACGATTACTACACACTTCATAAGCCTGCAGCGAGTTTTAGTAAACTGCTACTTACAGCTCTTGCATGACAGCCAACAGATGAAAGCGGTGAGTGAGAGCTCTCATTCATTGCTGCTAGCAACCCTCTGCCTTTCTGATCCCTTTCTTCAGAAACAAAGATTAGGTGGGGGGAAATAAGGTAAAGGGTTATTTTTAAAAGTCCGTATTTTTAAATCACCATCCAGGAGCTGGCTGAGTTGAGCTCTTATTAGTTGCCTCTCATCTCCCACTTCTGTTTCCATAGAAACCTTGCAGCAGCATTGCCTGCCTCACTATCCTGAAGTCTTCAGAGTCGGTCATTTCCCAACGTGGCTGGGCAAGCAAGCAGAGGATAATGGCAGCACCACTTCAGTGCTGAGGTCCACGTTGCGAGACTCCCATCATGTGGAGACCACGTATACGTGAAACAGGGGAGTCACCTCTACCATACCACACAGACTGGGGCAGAAAGCTGATCCAAACCCCAGCTGCTTCCCTTTTCTCCATCACCACTGGATAGATGCAGAGGTGGACTGGGGTGAAAGACACACCTTGGTCCTCATAGTAAAATGCGCAAAGGTTGGAAAGTCAATTAAATGGAGGGATATTGACCTACATAGTCAGCAGAGGAAAAGTCAGCTGCCTACTAAGCAGGGAACTTCTCCGGTTCTTGCTCCCTTTTCCTTACTTCTAGACAAGTGTAGTAGAGAGTGTCAGGAAATGGACTTAGAAAAAAATGACTAGTCTGAATATTCAGAGGTGCATTGTAACAACACCTGTACTGTGGAAAAACACTTAGAAAGCCTTTTGTCCATGGCATTTTTCTACTTTAATTTGTTTATCAAGGAAGAACACTCCTAGTCTCAACCACTCGATGTAAAGAGTGAAGGTACTGGCAATTAATTTTTATTTATTTATTTATTTATATGGTCTATAAAAGAAAAATGGTCTACATTCGACTTCTTTTGGACCTGCTGCAGCTTCTCCATCACTTTTATCTCAGTTAGAACATATCCAAAAAATGACATTTGAGATTACAACTATGAGTCACCAGATGACCAAATGCAAGAGACTGTACTACTAGCTATAGACTGCCCAAGGTGACTACTAAAAACCCCAAGATGGTAAATTCCTTTGATCAAAAAGAACAGGCATGTTCAGGAGACGGTCCCCCAGTATGGCTCCCCCTGCCAGCTCCAGTTAATCTCATTTCGAGTAAATTGTTCTTAAAAATTGTTCTCACCTTCTCTAAGGCACACCCTGATAGGGAGAAGTGTGTTATGGAAACAAAAACACATTAAAGACTGCTCCCAACTTGCTAAAAACAAGGGAGCCTACAGAAATACTCGACACTAAGAGGTGGCAAAATCTGTCCTGTGGAAAATCAGAGAAAGGAGGGACGATCCTTACATGTCTGAGAACTACTGCAATAATACCTGAACATGATTCCTCCTTTTTGTACCTATTAGGCCCTGCGGACAGTTTCTGTTCAAGAGATGCTCCCACAGTATGCCAGATCTGACAATCCAGAAGCAATAGAATTGAATGTTTTTTCCATTGTATTAAAACCTCAACTTTACATGAAACATGTACTTACCAAAAAAACAAACCATGTATTACAGAACACATTTGGAGTTTCGGTGGGTGTGGGTAGTTCTGGAGATTACACAATAAGCATGATTAACACGTGAATATATATGAATATATACCCACAATGCATAAGTTATAGATATTCCTTATCTATTGTTTTTAATGCAATGCTAAAGCAAACTGACAATCCAAATGTGTACCATGGTGCAGGAATGCATTTGTATAATTGGCTTTTATTATATCTAGACTTGCTAGGATTTCTAAATATAAAGGATCTCTAAGGACAAATACTAGTTTTTAAGTGAATTTCATAGACATGGAAGGTGATGAACTGAAAGGAAAAATGTCAGTTTTGGACAATAACAGTTTTGAACCAACATACTGAATGCAGATATCAGTCATTACAAGTTACTTCTCGGGAAGACTGTTATTTTCTACAATATCAGTACACATTTATTTATGTTGGCAAAATTTTGTGTCCAGATCACTTAGTTCCTTCTTCCAGAAAGCAATTTTCTAAAACTGTGCACTTCAACCTACTAGTAAATAATTTGTTTTCCAATAAAACTTTTCAAAGGCATTCTTTATGGGGCAATAATTCTCAGTTTTACAGATTTTGTGTGTGTTTTGGTGGGGTTTTTTTAATATTTGTTGCATTTCACGAAATGTTAAGTGTGAATTTGGGTTCTCTTCATAGAAAGGAGAGCACAGTCTGCTTAAATCAGCCTTCCTGGTGTGAGACAGTACAGTTCCTGTCTGGGTCAATGCAACAATGCTACCAAGACATACTGAGCTGATCATTTCACTTGACGGAGAAACTTACAGTGCCCCAATTACTCTTTCAATTTGCCATATTTCATCAGTGATGGAAACCAAGGTTAGTGGTACAATTAAAAGGCAAAATGAAGGTTTGTTATGTTTCCAACAATGAGTTCATTTTTCAAATCTACAGTTTCCAGCTGACGGCCGAATGAAAGTCTCGGAGGCCTCAGTTTTCCATTCCCAGATGCAAATGCCCTGCCACCATAACAGGAATTAAGATTTTTAAGAAGAAGGTATTAAACAGTAATGAAAATAAGGTTGCTACACAAGATATTTGTAGAAATCACCTTGCTGCCTATATAGTATAGTCAGTGTAGCAAAAATTAAAAATATAATGCCAAAAGCTGAGAATAATACTACAAAAATGGATTTCTTCAGATTCAAGTCAATGCCATCAGCAATTAATACACTGCCACCATTTTCTGATGTCGCAGGCCCAGAAGAAGATGACAACTGCTATAGAAGATAAAAATGATATTTCAGAAGTATTTGAGGAATTACTCACAAGAAATGAAAGTGCAAACTTCACCTATCTCTTTAAAAGAGAGGGCTGGAACCTATGCAATCAAATAACAGAAGACTGAATAAAAGCAAACGAAAGTAAAGGAAATATATTGATGGGCTAGAGAAAACCCCGCAGAGGTAAGAGACACCTCTGGAAAACGTAACCTATCAATTTTGGTAGTGTGTTTGTGATTTAATCACAGGATGGCACACTGAGAGCACTGAGAACTGAATCTGGAATTCAAGGGAGCCTCTGTTCTCATTCAGGTGTAAGGCAATAAAGTCTTTGTCTAAGAAACTGACCCGCAGACTGACCTGAATGTTTTTTCGCAAGAAACGATGTTACCAGTCTGGAGCAAGAAACACGGTATCAGATCCCTTTCAAGACGCAAGTGCAGAGAAGAAAAGAATCCTAATCACAATGCTATTTGGCACTCGAATTCACCAAAGCAGGCAGCTTTTGCTCAAGAAAGTGTGGGACCAAGAGGGACGGCGTGGTGTAGTCAGAGCTGCTTTTGCACAAGCCCTGTTTTAGCTCCCACTGCAGCCCCAGGACTGCCCTTGCCAAAAGGGCTGACCTGTCCCCTGCAGCCCTGCATTACAGCCGCCTCTGGTGCTGCCAGCGGGGCAGGAGCAGCCATGCAGCCAGCTGGGTCAGGCGATCGGTCTGTCTGAAAACTAACCCTACCAGCAAAAGAAAGATTAGTTTTCAGTTGATCAGCAAGCTTTAGAAAGTCATTTCTACGACAAAGAGGAGGCAGGGCCGGCGCTTTCAGTGGCACGGCTGGCCCAGGTCGGCTGAGCAGCTTCAAAGGCTCTTGCTCGCTCCGTCATGCATGCAACCACCAGGTCACTAAGCAAGAGATCCTGCGTCAGGTGGTTCCCCGTAACCCTCTGTGTACACACCCTTCAGAGAGGTATTTAGTTTAGTGGAAGGTGACTTAGCCCACAATTCGAGCAGAGTCTCAAATTACCGAGCAGCTGCCCCCAAAGATCTCCAGCTGAACGGATGGTAACTGCTTTTTCCTTGCATTCTGCAGAGAGAACAATACATCACTCGACATTTGGGACCTGCAAATATTTGCTATAATTGGTCAATAGTATCATTGGGATGATTGGAGATGATGAAATTGATAGAGACAAAGTGACTGCTCTCGCTCAGCCAGGATCCGGCAGAATCTATTGATTTACAGCAAACAAAACAATATGGGAACAATATTCAGACAACCTTGAGGGTTTATTCTGGTTGCCACTTTATTTCAACAAAATGGATGCTTTCAAAGCTGTAATTCTCACAAACTGTAAATTGACCACACACAAACACACTACCTATATATATAAACACACCGAAATTAATCTCAAAGATTATAATAAAGGGTGTAAACTTATCAAACAAACAATAGGAGATGTACCAAAATTAAGGATGATAATGAAGTCAGAACTGGACCTTAGGATGCTGTGTTTAATTATATAACTATCTTTTTTCTTTTTTTGATAGGACCCCTATCTCATTAAGTGTTCAGGAAACTGTCACTGAGTAATGGATTATTTCATCCATATGACTCTGTTCTCAGACATCTTCAGCCGGCAAAGCTACATATAGACAATAGCAAAGATGGGAAATGTGTCCAGTGGAGAAGAGGGATGACATAGTGATGACACCTGGGTCAACCATCAGATGTTAAAAGGGTTTGTGCTATTACCATTCAGTATCAAACTTAAAAGTCTTCCTTTGCAGGTAAAATAAAAACCATCTGAGTCACCTAGACCCAGCTTCCACCCTCCATGAGACTTTAGTCAATAAGATTTCTCAAGAGAGAGACAAGAACATAAAGTTCTGTGCACAGCAAGACACTGAGGTATGGCAAATTACGCCCGGAAAATAATAAGAAGTATAAATTAGCATCCTTTGGACCAATTAGGTAAATACCAATGCATGTCTGATGACAAACAGTGGCAGTGACAGAGACAAATATATTGTGCTCGCTTGTGAGAGAGGAGTGCCCCAGCCCGGGCTCAGGTGGGTGATTCAGTTGTCCCAGGTGAAAGAAACAGGAGCCAAGGGCTTTTTCTCCAATTAACCACTGATAGCTTGCTCGCCACTTGTGGCCAAGGGCAAGAGCAGGCTGGGTAAGCCAGTCCTCATCTAGGAGCTACCTCATTTGGTGTCCCCAACACGTTTTCTGTGCCAAAGCTGCCAGGAAATTTGAAGGCAAAAAGTCTTTAGTTTTTAATTGCTCCACACTGTTTTACCTGTGTATGACCTACTGTAAGCTGGTATGGTGTAAAAATACCTTAGTCAAAACTATCTATTTATTCGGATGCATTTTGGCTTCATCCAAAATTCAGTCATGGGAATTGGTTTTATATGTCACAGCTTGCTCACTCTGGGTACACGTGAGACAACAAGCATGCATCTCATGAAAAACACAAGGGACAGAAAAAAGAATCCCAAGATTTATTATTATGCACTGATTTATACATTATATTATGATCCATTCTTCTATTTCTCTTCCAAAACAGAA
Source organism: Caloenas nicobarica (assembly GCF_036013445.1). Classification (NCBI taxonomy): domain Eukaryota; kingdom Metazoa; phylum Chordata; class Aves; order Columbiformes; family Columbidae; genus Caloenas; species Caloenas nicobarica. Next base: position 45,517,495 of record NC_088245.1, read on the forward strand.
TATTAGTTAATATTGTTAGAGGAGTCCACAGTGAACATAGTCAAAATACGCACATTTTATCAGCAAGATTACATGCAAAATAAGGTATTTTAAAGAGCAAAAATGCAGGTTTCACCACTGTTATACATGTATTTCAAAACCTGGACTATAAATTAGCCGATAAGCCAGCTGTTGACAAGAAAGAATAATAATTAACTTTATTCACAGACAACCATTGATTAAAAAAAGCTTAAAAATATTTCCCACTTTCCTGCAACTATTTACCATTTGATGGATCTTACTTATATTAATTTTCATAAAAAGAAAGTCTGCTACAGAAATCAAAATTGTAATATCAGTAAAAGAAACTTGTTTCATAAGCAGAAGTGAGTTCCAAAGAAATGCAGTGATGTTTTTTATCTCTCACATTTGTACTCCACTGAGGTGGTGATGGCATTTTTGCCAGTTAATCAACACTTTTATATTAGGCACTACTGAAGTACATCGTGTCTGTATTCTCTTCTTTAAGTGGAATTCTGGAACTCTGAAGCAAGTATTTCAATTATTATACTTGCATTTTACAAGACCAAAACGCAACAAGAATAAGCATAAGGACATACTGCGTGTCCTGATCCTACAAACCCTTACTCCAAAAGCAATTTCTGCCTGTGTATGCAGAAACCAGTTAACCTAAATACAGGTGTGAAAAGGACCAAAGGTATACACTCCCTTCAACAAAACTTCTTTGATCATTGTGCTATGAAATTAATTTTTTTCATAAGACTAAAGAAATAGCTATTTTTTCCTTACATTTGTAGAAATAAATAGTGAACTCTGAAATACCGTAATCATAGCCAAAATAAATTACTTCTGATTAGTATTTTTACATGCTTTTCTAAGACATTTCTCTTTCCAAAACATTTTTTAAGGTTATTTTTCCTTGTTAATGCTTAAATTAAATATATATATATATCTAAAAATATAAGTCTACTTCCAAGTGTGCAGGACTGGTTTAACAGTTTCTTATTGTATAAAGTAGCCAATACATGAACATTGGACTACTACAAAGCACCTTTACAAGAAGAACATTCAGGTTAGCTCTGTAACTAGCATCTCAGACCGTTTTTAGCAATAGCTACTAATAACTGTTACTCTTAAAAGACCTGAAGCAGTAGCACTATTGTGAACTAACCCCAAGGAACTGCCTCTGCAAAATCTGCTATCAATCTGACACTGAAAAGCAGCTCAGTAGTTCCAGAAACCTTTGTCAATTCCATCTCTTTGAGAATTTATTCCAGTAGCAATTATCATCTACAGAGTACACTGGGAAAATCTGTCACCACTGTAGATTCAAATTTTAAAAATTCACCTCAGGAAGACTAAAAAATGGCTCAATGGGCTGAATTAAAATAGTAAATCTCACTGTAGCCTATTATTGAAAATAAGCTATGAAAAAATCAGGCTTCAGGAAATGTTACCTTTACTTCAAGTACACTACCTTAAAAATACATACAATTGAAGAATTATTTTTGCTCCACGTGTGCTTAGCTATACTGAACTCTATTACAGCAAGCTATTCCTTACATTTTAAACTGCAAGTTCAGAGTTTTTTTAAGGAATACATTTATAATACTGTCAAGTACTAAGATCAACAATTGATCTTACTTTTCCCTTTACTGTAGTAAATCTATGGTACCAATTTAGTAGAAGCCATATTAACATCCAGCTCCATATAGTTTTATTTATTATCACTCTAAAAAAAAAAAAAAATCCCCACCAAACAAACCAGCAAAAGCTTTTGCTTCTGCTATTGTGTATTCAGTACCATATTTGCTCAGTATAAGTACAACCTGAATGACTACAAGCAATTTCAATGCAACAAAATTATTACTGCTCATATTATAAAAAGCACTCTATATTCTTGATTACCTCTTAGAACAGCTCCTGCTGAAAGAAATTCTAATATAAATGAAAAACTAAGCACCATTAAGAACCGCACAAGTAGTACATGTCTGGTGCTAACAAATATCTGATATTACTTGAATACAAGGAACTTGCCTAAGAAACTGGGAATTTCCTACAGCCAAGCCACAGATTATTTGACTGCAAATACTTTTACAGTTAGTAATAATGAAGTGGCAGACAAACAGTGTAAGAAATTGTATTCCTGACTTTTTAATATCTGTACAGAATAAATAAATTCATAATTGATCAATTATATATTCAAGTGGGGAAACACAACGCCAGCCTTTCATTGTCAGTTGACATACAGTCTCATCACCAGCGAGCACAAATGAAATGCTAATGGCAGAGAAGATGAATGCCAATTTCCTTCACTTTGCTCCAAGTTTCAGTGGCTCTCTACAATAAAAGATAGCTGTTTGTGGAGACTGGCTTGTTCCATACCATTAACTCCGAACAAAACATATTTTTAGTGGGACAGCAGTGTTTACTTGTAAGAACTGATGAATTGTACACCACCATTTATCACTTGCAGACAAAGACGTTCAGGCACAATTTTGGACATAAATCAAGGTACATGCTCCTAAATAAAAAAGGGATTGCTTAAGTCCCTAAAACTGCATAGATTGAGGTCAGATTGGCCATAGCAACCAAGAATGGTACTTAGGCCTCCAGTAAGACTTAGCAACCAATAAATGAGCTCAGATCTCTTTTCATCTCCACTGGTGTGAAAGCCAAAATTAAAAAGATTAGATCACGCTGCACCCATCACAATAGACTTCACAGTGAAAAAGTCATTTCTAGCCTTTGATTCACATCAAATAAATAACATTCATCCCTTCCATAATGAACAACTTTCAAAGTAAATTGAATCTCCATAGTGCTGCTTTCCCTTGCTGCACCGTATTTACATAACAATATATCAGAGGAAGCTCAGAGTGGGTCTTGCAAATGGAAGACTGAGTATAATGTCTCTTTAGCGCTGATTACACTACATTCAGCTTTAAAATGCTTACCATTTAACCGTAATGCACTGCAGATTATTATAAATAATAAACAATGCTTTAAATCTCGAGGTTTGAAACTTTGTCATTATTTCAATATGGAAATTTCATAGTAAACAGCTCCCTCCTCCTTTCCTTTCCAGTCCTTCCATTTGAGGATATTCAGCAAATTCTACTTTCCAGGAGCACTGATGACACTATCTGTCTAGCGTTTCCAGGAAAAGGGACAGGACACTATTTAATTTTTGCTTCCTCTTTTCACACTGTTTTTATTCTCTTGTATTTTCGAGTGCTCAAGCAATTCTTTATAACATTCCAAACACATCGGTAACCTATTAACTCCAATCTCAGACAAAGCATTAGGTTTTGCTTTTCTTCCTCTCCCTAGAAGAGTAGTTATTTGTAAACAGGTGAAGCTATTGTTGTGAAGCTTCACGGGAATCTAACACAGATCTAAAACATGAAATCAGAAAACACATCCAGCAAATGTTTGCGTTGTATTGTCACTGTACGCCCCGTGTTTCCCGCACTCAATTTATCATTATTAAAAATGTATCATCATTTCCTTCTTACTGCAGGTTGTATAAACTGACACTTAAAGGAAAGTGTTGCAAAGCAATATATTGAAACAAAAATTCTACACCTACATTAAAAATATACAGAAATAATTTCAGCCCTCTGCAGCAACAACTCATGTAGATTATACTATTTGAACTCAGCAGGGAACCTCATTAATTTTTAAAACTCTCTGACCCCAGTGCAGTTAAGGTGTAAAAATAATTACAAATTAAGGTTGAGGGAGCACTGTTTTAATATTGCATGTGCTATCAGCTACACAACACTTTATTGGATATGTATATTTATTATAGATAAGCGTAATTTTAAGGTAGCCAAAATGAAGCTTCCTGGTTAATTTTAAAAAGGCAAATGTTAGAAATGTTGTATTTTTAAGAACGTAACTATAGTAGCCACCAGTGCCACGGAAAAGCCCTGCCTGTTTTCTGCAAACATTCTCGTAGCACAAAGCATGGCAATTACAGGTTTAAGAGCTAGTAACAGCCTGGATACAGCAATAAACTAAAATATTTCTATAACAAGGCACGTTTGACACCTAAACAATTTCTAACTTATTTAGCAGGCTATAAAATACTTGGCTGAGGGTATAAATATTCTCTCTTACCTAAAACTTGTCAGAAGAAAGATCCTTCTCCATTGTTGTCACCTCCAGTGCCCCCTCTTGCCACCATGGAGATTGGTTCTGCTATGTTTATTGCTCTGTGCCTCAGTTACAGCCGTGACACTAATCTGCCTGCACAGAGCAGCACAGGGGTGCGCGAGTGTGCGTGAGTGAGCGTGAGCGTCTGTGCGTGTGTGTGTGCCTGCGTGTGCGAGCAAAGAGCCTGCTGACTTCAGGACTGGGAACCTAAACCTCAGGCCAAGTCAAGGCTGAATGAAAATGATCAAAGCTCTGTCCCTCAACAACGGAGTAGACAAGATTTCTCCCCCTACCCCCCCGACACACCCCTCCTCCCCCAATGAGAAGTAGGGCTGTCATTAGGGATTCCCACTAAAAAGCCTCTAAGAGAGGCAGACCTTCTCCAGATTGCTAGTGCCTGCCCAACAGTCCACACAGAATACAGGTAGCTATTGTTCCTGAGACAGATATGTAGCCAGCCACTCAGACTCTGACAGATCTCAACAAACCAGTGAGCCTGCCTTCAGTTTAACTCTTTATTTACTAGAGCTTTACTTTTTACAAAGAGCTCCTTTTGCTCTGGAGAGGGAGGGGCAGGGAAGGCACGGAAAAAAAATAAAATTGGTAAATTGTTCTGGTTTTGTTAAGAAAAATGTTTCAGGTTTCATATACGTAGGCAGGAATCCTACGCAAATTTAGGAGTATTGTTCTTAATTTTGAAATCTCATCTAGTCTGTTGTTGGACAACACAGCAATAGCACGCTTCAGGAGTAAAACAGGATTGCAATTCTGTAAGGTAAATAATTCCCACTCTGCCTTCCTCTGAATTCTCATAATTCATGGGGAAATAAAACAGTTTGAATAGATACCATGCATCGTTGCTCAAATCTTCTAGTTATTAACAAACAGAGCAATTTAGTGCAAATGCTTCAGCAGTTTTTCCTCCAGAAATCGGTTTTCAGTGTTGACTGAAAATAAACTTAGCGTCTCTGACAGAAAACTGTGCTAGAGCGAGTAGATAGTTAGCCAACTAGTTGGCATAAGAAGCAGCGAATACTCATTTCAGCCTTGCAGCAGTTTTATATTTTGATAAGGAGATTTTACTTGCACAAAAAGAGGGGGGTTTTTTATCTTAAATGAGATGGAGCTTAAGAATTTATTCACAAAGACACGGTCAATGAAGCTGTTAAAGATCCTGACATTTACGCTCTGTGTTTGACTTTTAGGAAGCAATATGTTATTATACGAAAAGCTAATGATTCTGCATTCCGTATAAATATTGTATAAGTTCAGCCCAGGTGTAGACTTCAGCTTTAAAACACTTTTTTCCCTTCTTCTGTGTAAGCCAGTCTTAACCTCATTTCAAGCAGGTTGCAGTAGGATGCGTATGTGCATGAGTATACTTGCTTTAGGGTGAGTGGGTAGGTTGGATTGGTCTAAGGCAATTTTAAGGTGTAAAGGTTGAAGATTACAGGAAAGCTTTTCAAATGGCAATAAATTCAGATTTATAAAATGCAGTATTTAAAAAAAATATTCAGACTGCTAACACAGGTGCAAATTACAGACAAGATGTCAAAACCAATATTTTATCCTAGCAGAACATATCAACTCAGAGAAGCCTCCCTACTCATTAGATAAATAATTATTTTCCCAGCAACTTCAAAATGAGATGTTAGAAAAACTGCATGGGATTTATTTTGAAAGTTGCCAATGGTCACTTTATAGTGTTTCAAAGCCACCTTTTCTGCATATTTGAGAATTTCACTACACTCCTACAAAAATGCCAGGTGTCCAGTGCAGCAAGGAAACAAGCAGACAAACAGGAAAGCAAATCAGTGTTATTCAGTGTAACGCACCCTGTGTGGCCAATACCTCTAGACTACCCGATGCATTTTAAAGAAGCCGGACTCTGCATTCACAAACCCTGCTGGTGTCTAATTCCAGAGTATCTCATTCATGTCGATCGGAATATCAGTCCTTAAGGACAGAAACATCCTTTTGACTGTACTTTTTGTCATCAGCTTGTATAAATGCCTGGTGTTATATAGAAAAAAAAGCTTTCAATTGTAAATATATTTACAAAGTGATAGTCTTCTTAAATAGAAAGATTAATTTATTACAAATTCCGAAGCATTCTGCACTGGTTTCCCTTCTGTTTTGAGCAAACTGTCAACAAACTGTTGCCACTAAATGGAATTTAAAATCGCTGGGGAAATACGTGCCAGGCAGATCCTGTGCTGCTAGCGTAGAGTGTGGAGGAGCTGCGCCAGCCCCTTGCAGGTGAGAACGTGGCCATGAAACTGTAACATCAAAGGGCAGTGGAGTACGCATTACTGCCTGGAAATGTCTGCCCTACCCAGCACGCGTATACCACTGCAAAATGGAAACCACCAATACTGCGCTGTGGGAAGAGCGGTCTGAAGCACTGCCGAGGACCACGTGACAGGCTCCTGAGCACAGTCATATTTGATTTCAACCTCTGGTTAGGCCTCGCTCAATGTAATATCTTGGGATATTTCACCCTGAACCAAGCCTCCCACACGTCTTCCAGCGCCGAGTTCTCCTGGTGTATCCTCATCGGCTGCTGGTTTCGTATCTACAGGAACGCGCACAGTGTTAAAAAACAACACAGCATTAAGAACCATGAGTTTATGGGAGGATGAAAAGGAAAATTTTCTGCAGCAAGCTCATGCAGAGCTGGGTATCTCAGGGGAAGACGGAGAAGTCAGCGCTTGCTATGAAGGTGTGATGTCCTCCTCAGAAACCTTCCCTGCTTTTACTGGAGCAACTCCCAGGCTGCTTCCATGAGGGAAACAACTTTCTTTGGGTTATGAGACAAGAGTGGAGAGAAGTATTCTGCCCAAAGACTTCCTACACTCTCTGGAGAAGTCACCTCTGAGCAGGAAGATAGCCACTTTTCTCAGACAAGTCTACCCCAAGTCACCGGTAACAGATACCTTGCTATAAAGTACAAATTACGGGATTTGTGTAAAGGGTGATGTTTGTTTATGATTGCTGCTTCTTTTTTTTTTTTTTTTAAAAAAAAAAAACAACCAAAGCCACCCGAGCACAGAGGTGGGAGGAAAAGGGAGCTGCTTAAGTGGGAGAAAAGCAAGGCTTTCTTTCCTTTTTTTTTTTTTTTTAATTGTACAGCTCATCTAATAAAAGCAGTCATTATGGGCACAACATTGGAAAACTAGTCTCATGTACCATAGGATATTCAAACAGTTTGAATTGATTTCCCAAAAGGAGAGCATAAAGAAAGCTAGGTATGTCCTGTATAACAATACTGCATCTGAGAAATTTGCTTGAGGACAGACTGCTGGAGTCATTTCTTTCAGCTAAACCGCACAGCCCCACTTTGGTGAACAAAGCCACATACTGGTATCACATATCCATTTTTCTTTGGAGATTCCATTTTAATGATTCTTCTGCAAATACTTTTGTATTTAGAAATTAGTCATACCAGATATAAAAAAAAAAGCACAGTGTTTCAGTAACTAACTGTGTTATAGAGGTGAAATGCATATAATGTATTCAAGTCTGCAACCTCAATTAACCTTTTGCCTGTTTGTAGACAAACCTTTCTATAAAAAGTGAGCTCTACCCTGATCAAAAATCAGTTTTACAACTTCACACTTTTCGTGGCTAGTTCCCTAAATAAAAGAACATAACATGAGGAGATTTTTATGAGCTGCAGTTCAAATTTAACTCGCTGTTATTCTTGATCTTCATTTCCTTAATATAAAAGCTACTGTAAAACATAATGTGAGAAAGCACTGATTTATTTTTTAAAAACAATATATATTTATTTAAAATGCGGTAATTAGACTTTATTTATCTCAGAAAATACTGTAAAACATAAGATAGCAAACATAAAGATAAAAAATATTTAGACTGGAGCCAGTGGCTGTTTTGCTTAAGATGTAGGTAAGTGCAGCATGTAGTTTAGAAAAGAACTTACTATGTTTGTAGACTGTAATATAAACCAACCTGGAATTACAGTTGATAAAGTATCCTTAGCCTTCCTAAAATACGATATATATATTATTAATGAAATAGCTTTTCTGTAAAATGTTGTGCTAAAGAGCGCAACTTTTTTTCCCCTTAACTCTTTCACAGAAACATAATTAGAGTATTGCATTCTCCACTAGATGCTTTGTGAAACCAAATGTCGGGGATTATGACTCAGCAAGATAATTACAAACATTCTACATAATAACATAGGAAACCAGCATCAGAGGCACATTTCATTGGTTCATGTACCTCTTACAGATTGTACTTTTGATACTTGATCTGTTGGGAAAAATTAGAGAAGTTGACAGTATCTTTTTTTTTTTCTCCCCCAATTACTTTAGAACTAACATCAGCAGACCAAACTACTGTTCAAATAAATGCTTTTCTTTTTTAAGGTTTCAGATTCTGAATCCCAAATATATACATTACAAAAACTCCCTCTATTCAACACAGAGCCCAAACACCCAGCTAAATGGCAGTACATGAAGTACACAAACGGTTGAGCAACTTATACCCTGTCTTTTCAAAAAGTTTACATTTTAAATCAGTTTTGGACCCAGTTACGTATCAAGATGAGATAAATATAACAAATAGAACGAGATATTTTCTTATTAAAACAAAACACACAAAAAAGCCCGCATAAAAAACTCCCCAAATCCTCAAAATACCACCCCCCAAAATGCGCTGACCTTGATAATAATTTTTCACCATGGTTCTTGAATCACAGCAGTTTAAGTAATTACACTGCATTACAGATATTCCAGTTTGACAATTCATTTGTTAGCAGGAATATATATTTATCAATTGTTTTCATCAGCTTAGATGGATTTGGACCTACCGCTTTAAGCGCTGATCCATGGGAACTGGTGGTTTTGAAGAGCCACAAGTAAAGTAGCTGGATGGAGAAAAACCAGTCAGAACTGCCCCTGTAGCTTCAACCTGCCGTGGATAGTTTCCTTCCTTGGAATCTTTTGATAAAAGTCAGAATACAACATGATTTATTAATGTAGCCAAGTCATTAAAATTCAGAGCTAAAAATGTTATTGGACTTCCCTCTAGCTAGTGCTGTTTAAGGAAGCCTTTAAAAAGCGATTTAATTCCATTCCAGAAAGTCAAATTTTCTCCACAGATAATTGCTTTTCATTATATGTATAAAAAGCTGCAATGAGGCCAATATGTCAAAGTATATCTTTTTTAGATTTATATTTATTACTGAAAGATTGGTCTGCTTTTGCAAGAATTGTATTGTCTCTGTTTTGCTGCTGTTAACGTGAAATCTTTACTGTTAACAACATAAGCACACGCTATAGTAGCATTCACCAATGTACGATGAAATCTGAATATAATCAAGAATTCTTCTGGCCTCTCACATTTATAACCAAATCATTTGATGCTGTCATCTGTCATAGATTAAATCTTCATATATAAACTTGTTCCAGTAAGAGTTTAAACATTCACACTGTTTTGAGAGCTTGAAACACTTAGTTAGAAAGTACTTGCCTGGCTTGGGTCATTATCAGTATATTTTAAAACTGCGATACTAAAACAAATATTAAAGCCTGTTAGTGTGTATATATACATAATGTACAATAATATGTATTACTACTGGATATGTTTATATTCAAAGAGCCTAGGAACAGCAGTGCTTTTTTGAGCATCTTGAAACATCAGACTTGCAAAGCTTGTACACTAATTACAGCAGAGCAACAAAGCAAAGAAATCCAAAAGCTATCAAAGTCAGAAATGCAAAAATAGGTATCAATTTTTTATCCATAATTAAAAAACTTAACAAAAAACCTACTCATTCAAGCCCTAATCCTGTTTATTGCAAATACATATAACTAAACAAAAATCTTCAAGCTAAAGCAACCAAATACAATAAAAATACTTACCAGATACCTCATCTTGTTTAGAATTCATGTCTTTCTCTTTTTTAAAAAATAAGACAAGGAGATTCAAATTTAAAAGCTGTGTTAGTCACTGTCCTCCTTTCCTGCGGCTCTTCAGTTGTAGGTACATAGGAGCTTGGCTGGTATTGTTTTGAGATAGAGTGGCCTGTGTGAGCCAAGACATTCTGTACTGTCTGAGGATCTCTGCAGTGCTCTTAAACTCCTCCACCGAGACAGGTATTTGTTGCTGTCTGTTGTCCAAACAGGTTCATCAGAGCTCTTACAGCCACCTTCATTTTTCAGTCGTGGAGGCCCTATGTGCTGAGAGGGGAGAGGTTTCTTTCTCTCAGTATTTATTTGCTTTTGGATTGGAGGAAGAGGCTCAGAGATTTTCAATCTGAGATCAAAGACGGGTGCATGCAATGGGACGAAACATAGTTTTCTCAATTGTGCTCAGAATAGTAGTCCCTGAGTTCCCACATTCAGCGTTCCCAACTCCATAAGCTTCACGGGGGAAGAAAAGATGGATAGTTATATATATACACACACGTAGACGCACACAGACACACACACACACACACGCATTTTAAATATATTAGTTTTCCCCCTTGCAGCACTGCAGTCTCTCTATTGTCGAATAATAACTGTATCTGAAAAGAAAGCACTTAATAAGGCTAAGGTCAGACTGCTTAGACTTGGCATTTGCTGTGATAACAAATCAGAAATGATAGCATCGTACAGATTTATGAATTTTTTGCCCCCGCAGTCACAAACATCAGACGTTTACTTTATAAAGAAAGCTTTTAGATTCTTCCTGCAGTTTCCATAGTGATTTCATTTTTTCCCTTTTATCACAGATTGGCTGAAGTACTGCTACCCTTTGTGCTTTAAAAGGCTTGTGCTACCAACTGTCGATATAAAGGCACTGTAGCCAAAGCACACATGCAAAAAACGCTGTCAAAAAATAATTGAAATAGATAAATGCTGGCTAAAAAAGATTTCGGTATTTTCTCTGCTTGTCCTGAAGAGTACAGTAGAATAGTATTTCATCTGAATAAATGTAATTAACTTGTGCCAACTATACTACTGTTCCGTTTCCCCTAACCTATGATACTTCTATTAGAGCACTCATCACACAAAAAATTATTTCTTCACAAAAAGCTTGAATACAGCTTACATCATGCCAAACGCCTATGCTCGTTAGATGCAAATGAAAGGATTTTCGTTAATTTTTTGAATCTTTTAAAGACAATACTTATGCCAATGATATTTTTCCTCTTTCTAATAAGTTTATTCTTTTGTAGAACATAATGGTTTAAGGAACAATTACACCGTTTCTGGCAAAGCAAACAATGTTCTCTCTTGCTGGAAAGATAACCACCTTTCAAAGTAAGCCTAAAGGATTAGTTTTTGTTTAACCCTTTGCTAAACAAATTACACCATCGTCTCCTCAACAAAACAGAACTCAGTTAAGTAAACACTTTTTCATTCAGTTATCATGCCTTTAAAAATGTAGTCTTTAGACTGCAGAATGCAGGCACAGTATTTCCCTACCCCTCTTTCAACCAGCATAATAGAAAGTGGGTTCATGGTTAACCCTAGCCAGTTTCTCCAGTCTCAAGGGAGTTTCTATTCTTGCAAGTCAGAAACAGTCTAACTTATCAAAAACCCCAAATTCATATAATGTAGCGATAATTACAAAAACTCTTAGAGCTGGAAATTTTCCAGGTGACTATAAAAATAATGAGATACCTTGCATTCATACAAAATTTGCAAATTAATTCAAAATTCACAGGGACAAATATTTTGAAAACCTACAGAATACAGTCAACAGATATTTTAATTTAAGAAAAAAAAAAAACCAAAAATCAGGAAACTTTCTTTTGGATGTATTTATGAAAATTAACTATTTATTTCCAAACAGATTATCTATGGAAAACTACCAAACTCCCTACTTTATTGCCATCTATTTATGATTACAATTATAACTGGCTTTTGTTGTTGAGATACTGAAATCAACAGTTAAGCATTCACATCCATTAAACAGGCAGTAACTGTGAGCACAAAGTATGCTAATACAGTCAATAAAGGTTATTGGAAAAAAGAGTTTGCAGTATGGTGTAAGTGAAGGACTAAATGTAAATTGATTATCAATAGAGATTTAAAATAAGAAGCAGACATTTATTAAGATTATGTTGATTACTGACATCCTCCACAAGCCATCCTGGCCAAAACTTGTATGGACAGATGCAGTTTTGGAAAGATGAAGGTACAGCTGATGCTGCCCTGGGACAAGAGGGTGGACTAGCTGAGCTCCTGAAGGCCCCGTTACCCTTGGATCAGCAGCCATCAGACTCACTCGTGGCAAACCTGACAGAATCTGGACCTACTCTTTGTACCTACTTTCTGCCACAACCATCTCAAGGGTCATTTAATGAGCCAGTTAAACCTGTATTCAAATAATCAATGCCTTATGAGGATAAATATTTACATGCATTGGTAAAAACAAACAAACAAAAACCCCATGCTAAACATTAGTGATTAGAACCCTGATTTTCTGATAGGATTGCAACTTTTCACACTCCCTTTATTAAACATTATAGTTATTTTAAAAACTGGCATGCACACATACCTCAAGACAAACCTCCTACTCTAGGAGAATTTCTATGCAACAAGGGGAAAACGTTTAAAAATAGCTCATCATTAAAAAAATATGAAAAGGTTTTGTCCTAGAAGAGTAAGGATGAGAAATCTATCTTTTACAATAGAAAAATCATTGAAGCCAGTTTCGTCCTACCTAGAAACACTAAATCATGTTCTCACAGGAGTTTTTTTCTGAACTTTACATATATAAGATGTTCAAATGGTTCCTGCAAGATTCACACGGCAACTGACTTTCTGGGGATTGTATAAAACTGCTGAATTTATCCACCGTCATTCTCTAAGCCAGGGAACCTTCAGGAAATTATTTTCATAGAAGGAAAACATAAACTAAGTATTTTTTTAACCATTAGGGACTGAACAGGGCACTTGAAATAAAGAGTTCACTAACAGTCTAAGTTAAAAAAGAATTTCATGCTTCTTTACACACAGGTCTGTATGTTCTCCTTAGAGAAAACTCTTAAATACAGCAGGAATTTGCTAACTAAAGGAAGTAAATATTTTTTAGCTATATACCTTTAGTTAAATCTCTTTCAGTAAAAATGTTTCTTCAGTCATGCAGCTGACAAGCATCCAGGACATTAACTCATTCTCTTCATCAAATAAGAACAATACGTCAAGCTCAGAGTGTGACAATCCTTCCCCCTCCACACTCCGCAGGTAGACTTCATGCAGATAGTTTGTCTTTTAACTTAGGCAGAAGAGCCTTGTACTTTTTGATCTCATGGTTATTCATTAAAATACATAGTAAAAAAAAAAAAAAAAAATATATATATATATATAAAAATATATATATATAAAGAGAATTCTCCTTCCTCAGCTGCTCTTCAGCAATGAGACCTTTCTACCCATCCTCCAGACTAGGGGGGAAAGGGCAGATGGGAACAGACTAGGTAGCCAAAGCAACAGACTATATAGTTATTGGTTTCCCTATATCACTATGCAAACTACCCCACAAAATAAATGAAAAATAATTTTCCATTGTCATTCCTGGCCACATAGTGAGGGACCATGTTCTCCTTTAAAACAGAAAAGAGATGTCCTTTGTTTCACTCACCTAGTGTTTTCTTAATTTTTCCTCCTGGGGGAAAAAAAAAAAAGTTTCCTACTTTCTCAGATTTCCCAAGATCCTCCTCTATACCAAGTGTGTTTATTCAAATTGAAAATCTGCAACCTACTATGAAACACGAACTACAAAAGGTTTTAAAATTTACAGTCCTAATTCAATCAGCCAAAAACCCTGCAGTCTTAAATCACAGAATATCTCTAGTTGGAAGGAACCCATAAGGATCATCAAGTCCAACTCTCTGATCCTCATAAGACTGCCTAAAAATAAATCGTATGACTAAGAGCTTCGTTCAGGTGCTCCTTGAACTCTGCCAAGCTGAGGACTCTGACCATCTCCCTGGGAGCCTGTTCCAATGACCAACCGTCCCCTCAGTGAAGGATCTTTTCTTAGTGCCCAATCTGAACTTACCTAACACGTCTTCATTCCATTTTGCTGTGTCCAAACGAACTCCTAATTTAAGGACTCACCATCTCTAGAAGTCAGTAGTCTATTTGTTACTAGCCAGCATCAAAGTCAGTGACGTAGCATCAGAAATTTCCTGTCTAAGGTATCAGTCATTTCCTGAGATAGAACAACAGAAGTTGAAATCTTGAAATATGTATTTGGGAAAAAAAAAAGTCAGCCTTTTAGACTATCTTTAAGATCACAAAGATGTTTCGCTTGTATGGTAAGTGGAATCTAAGAAGTCACTTGCTTCCTAACAAGAAAAGAAATTACCAAAGTACAGGAGGTGCAACCTGAAGTGTCAGACTAGTCATTGGGAGCTAGTTATAAGATTCTAAAGGACAGTTAAACACTAACTTTATTTGGGCCTGTGTTAGACAACACAGAAGTTCTGCAATGCTTTGTTTTCAGTGACATCTCAACTTGTTAAAATATGCAGATTTAAAGCTGTTTCCTGGAAAGCTTCCTTAATGAATGAAAGCATCAGATGCATCTAGAAGAGTGCCAGCTCTGAATCAAGGACATTACTAACTGCCTATGCCAGTTCAGTACAAAATTTGCACACAGATTTTTCCCTTCAAGTATATGGAGAGACATAACTGCACTACACAGAAAATCCTCAAACATGTTTTATCTATTCATTGTAAAAAGATTGTTTTGAGACATTGCAAATTTTTGCTAAAAGACAACTAAAGCGAATTCCATTACTGGAGTACCTAACAACTGCATCAGGGCACAAGGGCACCCTCTCATCATTGGAAATCAACAACTAATCACCAAGAGATAGATCCTTTTTTAGCCATATTTATTTGCACGTTACATGGGAGTCTGCGTATGCATGACTACTTCTGCATGTGCATCTACCACAGATGTGATTGGTACTATCTGTAGCTACTACAACACATGCATAAAAACAACAACCACCAATTCTGGCACATCAATAATTATACCCACATTAAACTCTTGTCTTAATAACACCGGCACATTTTCCAAAAGGGCATCTAGCAATATGATTCACACCTGTCATGTTATTTGTTCTTCTGCCTTTTTTCACAGTTGAGAAGAATGAAGGATTAAGAAGAAGGGATATGCCTCTTTTTTTCTTTTTTTTTTTTTGTACTTTATTGTTGTCTACATATTGTTGTGTATTTACACAGGCAAGGTCAAAAATGTTCCTTCTGATGAAAGCAGAGATTAAAATGAGATTTATCATGAATCTTAGGCACCTGGAAAAAAATCCCAGAGTCTTGACATGATCCCCAAGAATGTTCTATGTCCTAAAGAGATGATTTTTAACACTACCAAGGAAGCTTACATTGTGGAAAAAGAACGACACTTTTGGCCACATCTTAATTTTGGTGCTTTAGACAACATTTAGACTGGAAGAAATAATGGGAGGAACTTGCTCAGAATCCCTGACTAAAGTAAGGTTAATTTTAATTACATACCATAGTAGCAAGGAGTGGCCTCAAGAAGAAGTACAAGAAGAACAATATTAAGAGAAAAAGGAAAATCACATTCAACACACACAGGGAGACATGGCTAATCTTACAATAGATGTAGATAAAGTATCTGTAGTTTCTGGTGTCAAGAGAGCTCCTCCAAGAGTCGTCTAAACTTTGCAGAATACATATTGTTCCTTGTTTCTATGCTGCATCTTTTAATTCTATTGACGGAATTTTCCAGTAATACCTCAGATTTTTAAAAAATATAATCTCTTTGCAGCATGTCTGAAACAAGAAGAGAAAACAGAGAACTGCAATGCTCATCTTTCAAGGAATACTGAGAAAGAGATCTTGGACCCACAGGCTTTCACGATTGATACCGATACAATTAAACATGATGAGGCACAAACCCAGGCACCCCAAACACCTGACATTTTACTCCCTGTCCTCCTATCCTAGAAAAAACAAATCCATTTTTACCATGTAATTCGTTTTTACTTAGGAAATGTTGAAAGAATGCCAAATGAATGTGATTTTAAATGATGTTATTCCTTTATACTCGAGCCTGAAGAAAATAACTTAAGAAAAGAAAAACATTTTACATATGTTAATACAATAACAAGCATATATTCTTCAGAAGGAGAAGACCTGTACAATATTTGCATTTCAAAGACCATGTCATTCAAGAAAACTCTGATTATGTGCAAAGCTCTACTAGTTTTATGCAAGTACAAGTTAGCTTTTTATTAAGACAAATCATAAGTGTTTTCAATAGTTATTTTGTTAAATCTCTTATTAAATTCAGGAGAGGCTCTGTGAAAATCTAAGGTAATCAATACTGAACCTTACCCCATAAGTCTGTGAATTAAGATCCAAACTTGATTATTTTAGAATGCAATAGATCTTTTAAAATAATACTTAGCATTTATTACCTACACTAATTAAGCTTCAACATGCCTGTGAGGCAGGCAAGTAAAACTTCATTTTACAGACAAGAACATTTAGAGTAGCCAGAAAGGTTATGTTCATTGTCACTGATTAGAAAGAAAAATCTCTGACCCATAGTTGGAATTCTTTGAGCGAATTGTCAGCAGACATCCACACTGTCAAGTTCCTCCTTCAACAACTTACACAGTTTTCATTAAATGTGGAACGAGGAAAAGTTAGACAAATACAGCAATGTGAACAAGTTCTCAAGGCAAAAACCACTCCAGACAAACAATATTAGGAGAATCGGTCAACAGTATGCCCTGGCTTACTTCCATTTCCTCAGAGTTCAAGGGAATACAAAGGTGCAAGGGAAGTGGGGAGATGCAGAGAAGTATTGATAATTACAAAAATGCTGAATCCTGCCTAAGATTCTAATTCAAGGACTTGAGGATAATTTTCTTCTTCGAGTTCTGTGATTACCTGTGGTTCAGGCACAGTAGAGAAGCACCCAAAGAAGCGGTGCTGGATTCTACTGAGTAGAAAAATATCCCTCGGGGGACTGGTTTGCTCTTTTCTGAAGCAAAACAGAAAGCACTTGGTGTTCTCTTGGATAGAAAGAGTGACCTATTTGTGGCGTTTACTCCAATCTGAAAGAGTGACTTGATTACCAACTCTTTCCAAACTCAGCTGTATGAAGAGCTGCTCCTGTTGTTAACTTCATCTGGCTGTAGCCTGTCTAGCACACATGCTGCTGCAGAAGTGATGAGCAGGTGAATGTGCCGCTTTCAATGACAGATGGCCTCTGAGCTGAAGGATCTGAAATACGCTCCATTGTGGCAATTTATGTAACACACCCACGGTGGTGCTGTGCTGGAAAGAAAAGATTTAAATGTTAGTATGACAACTCTCCTTAAGTTCTTTTATACATAACCAGATCCCCACTTGCATGCGAAGCTAAACATAGTAAGATTAACTAAATTCTCCAACATGTTTTGGAGGCATCATTATGTAGAAGATTTGCAAGAGCTGGTGTTTAGAAAACATGAACAATCACCTCTTCAGCCACTCCCATCTCCCATCACCCAAAGCAGTCTTGTAATCAGCCTGGCAAAACAGGACTACTAGAATTGGAAGCAAAAGACATCCCACAAGGTATCTCAGCCCTTAAAGGACCAAGTTGTAAAGTGTGTATCCAAGTATCTCAAATCAGGGCCTTGAAAGCTGAGATTGCATTACTGCAGAAATGCAGAGATGAAAGTCTTGGGGTCTTCTTAAAATGAAAGAGACTTCACAGCTGAAGTAAAGTGGTATTTTTTAAAATTTATTTATACATACTTAGGATTTAGAATCTAGAAGGCATACTCCGGGGGTTTTTGTGTTTTTTTCTAAAGAAAATGGGATCTTTTAATAATCTATACTTTCATCTGCTAAAGATATGGGAAGACTAATGTATTATGCCTTCTTCATTGAATTGCTGCCACATTTATTAAATATGTCAGGCAAAGTAAAGAGATGAAATAGCAAAGTTTTGCATGGGCTAATAAAGCTCAAAGTGGAAACACAGACATTTCCATATCAGTTTTTGATTAAACCAAATCACAGAAAGCAAGCATCATGCTAAAATTTACTTGCCTTGTCCTTAAGGTTGCTGTCACTGTCTCTCTTGATTGCCTCTTACATTTGTCAGGAGAGCAAAATAACCACAGATAAGTTTGTATAAAGGCCATACTGAACCAAGAGAACTTGAAAGTTCACAATTCTAGAATGGCAAAACGCAAATTAAGATAGTATAGGACCAAGATCATGTTACTTTTCTCATATACTTAAAAAAAAAATGACACCTGCTCTGTTTCCTCATTTGATGGAAGGGCTATCAAAGAACACAGCAGGGTACTGAAAACATAAAGCCTTGAGGGAATTTGAAGTAATTGGCCTGCGTAGGCAACATTCATAGAGTTTATAAAATAAAAACTGAGTAGTTTGTTGATATCAGGAGGTAGAGGGTTATTCCACAGTTGCACAGAGGATGGCCCTTTATTTTGCTCAGAGTTAATACAGAGAGAGTAAGGATGACCAGTGGAAGGAGAGAAGGAACAAGATGACACAGAGTCCAGTCCCTGTCTGGGTCATACTAAGACAATAGTCCCTTGATAGAAGAAGATTTCCTGTGACCTAGACTTTGTGATATTTCAAGGCTGGGATGTGAAATGTGGTTCAAGGGTAGCCTGAATCTGAGAGAACTTGACTCTAAAACGGTTGCTCACACCTCTGAACCAGTAATGATTCAAAATCTTCTCTCAACATTATTTGAAGAAAGCCTAAATGAGATTACTGCGCTTCCATGCTGATACTTTTGTATTCTGAAGAAGATTAATGCCTCAGCTTTATATTACATTTGCATTCTATGTACTCATTCCATGGAAATAATGCATTCAATAGTTAGCATATAATTTGGGTGCATATCAGCAAAGCGTGCATCCTACTCTCAACATTGGCTTCCCACATTAACATTGTTGCTAGACATTGAAAAGATTAACTGTGTAAGTGAAATACACTCATTAACCTTAAAATGATCATAACAGACCTACACCATATCTTCAAATTGCTTTTCAAAGCCTGGTTTCTATTTTTATAATCAATTTCCTAACTAAACTACATTTGTCATTATGAAAACAAATCATGTAAGTCATACACTCATTTTTGTCTCCTTGTGACAGACGTTGATTGAGAAAGGAACAACTAGTTTCAACCTCCAGTAAACAGCTGGTATCCTTAGATAAGAAAATCTCTGCACACGGCCAAGCTTCCAATATTGTGAAAAAATGATGCAGTAGAAAGAAAAAGACAGCAGAAGCCCCAAGTGCTTACATGAGACAACATAATTTATAACCAATATTCATAACATAACTTAATTATCACATTTCTTTTTGTATTCTGTCACTAAAGTGCAACCACAGCTTCCTTTGGCATCATTGGATATGTTCCTGGGAAAATAAAATGCACAACAGGAAATGTCTGACTTTTGGTAAGAGAAGATCAGAGGAGAATGGTTGAAAGATAAACTCATGCAATAATTAAGCTTTGATATATGACAGTTCATGACTCATTCGTAAGATCTGCATGTTCTGAAAAGTCAGAGCCAAGCTCAATCCCACTACCATTTTAGCAAGTATCTCAGGGTAGAACTGGAGTGTCTGATTGACATTTTAGCATATATACTGCAAAAGCAATTCAAATATGTTTCTCTGTCCAGAAATATTGTCACTGCATTTAATAATTTTATTTAAAGACATGGCTTTTATAAAACACCGTCTCACTTGGATATCAAATTGGGCAAGTACATTAAACAAGGGCAAATAAAGACTAGGACTTGAATAGAAATAATTATTGTTCAAAGTGACATTCTAGGTGATTGATAGGGATGGCAAATAAAAGGCCAAACAACCAGTTTGCAGTGGCCATACATGTATTTCTTTCAAAATAAATTCATGAGAAAAATATTACTTAGTGATGAAAGGGTAGAAAGTAGGGGAACAAAAACCCTTTCCTCCTTTTGTAAGGAACAGAAAAAGAAATGCAGGAGATGTCAAATGCCCTCCTTTAGTACTTCATGTATTTTGCCAATGTAAATTGAAAACTGAAGAACTCTCCACATATACTTAATCTAGACTAAGCCATCACAACCCTTCCTAAATAAAGGAGAGAGCACTATAACCTCCTTATTGGCTCCCCCCTTGTTCCAGGATACCAGTTAAAAAGAAATCACCAAAGAAGCTGTTGTCCTTTCTGTGCAGTGCACCATACTGTTGGCAGGCTAGGCAGGAACAAAAAAAGCACGCATGGTCCTCCTTCAATTAAGCACTCCGGGCAGACAAAGTGGCCTTCAACTTCCATAATTAAAGAAGAAAAAGGCAATTGGCTTTCAAGCCATAAACTCTTGCAGAAAGAACAGCTAGGATATAAAAGAAGCAGGAAGAACTGAAGATCCAGATAACAAAGCTTCTAAGTAAAACGAAAGAAAACAAAAAATAAAAGAAAGAGGAACAAAGAAAAATCATGCATACAGATAACTATCAAGAAAGGCATCTTTAAACTCTTTTGTTTTTTCTTTAACTCCTTGCTCCTTTCCATCAAATTCAATTTATTTTAATTTTTAAGTAAGCATAATCACTTTTCAGAGATTGTAGATTATTTCCTGTTTTAAATCAAATATTAAGCTATTGAGCTATACACATCCACAATAATAAATCACACCTCTAATATTTTCAGTCGACACTCAGCTGTAATTCCAAACATGTTTTTCGTTGTACTGTATATCATGTCATTCTACAGGTGCTTTTTTATTGGTATATATTGAAGTAAGATAGATGCCAGTTTGCAACAGCTGGCTGCAAGAAATGCTTTCTGTACGCTTCAGGAAAAGATTATTAGAGTCAGGGCCTACTTGTGGGATAGGAATAGGGATCTGGGACTTCAGGAGTTTGACTGTTGGTGAACATCTTACCACTAGAACTGTCCAGGAACACCCACACACATAAGAGAGCAGGAGGCTAAAGTAGGTTACTACTTCTATTACCAAAGAAAAAATCCCCAACCCACGATCTCCTTGTCCTTGGGTTACTTATGAAATAAGAAGTTGATTTCACATACTGTAAATCTAAAAAGGACCAGGTATTGTACTGCCTGGGTAAAAAAATGACAAGAATTCTCTGAACATTTTTTAAGGGGCCATGAGGAGATGGAACAAAGGAGAAAGATATTAAAGTCATATGGAGTCATAAGTGTTCTTCACCTATTCAGTAAGCAGAGATCTTTAAACAGAATCTGCCTTTACAGGCTCCCTATGATGACACACCAGTGGGCTCCTTTGGTCCAACACCTCATCTGGAAGACACATAAAGCTCTCTTCTGCTGTTGTCCTGCACAAAGATTCAAAGGATGATATCAGACCAAAAAGCCAGCACAAAGAAACTTCCTTCATCTCCTATGTCTGATCCAACCAGAAGCATCTGCTCATACTGTCTGCCAGTCTGTTCTGCAGACCTAGTAAAAATGTACAGCTGAAGAGACAGACTTAATTTCAAATGCATTAAATCATAGCCAGACTGTTATTTGGCATAATGAGAAAGAGCTTGCCCACTCCTTTTCTGTTTATGCATAAAAATGCTTTTGTATTGCCTGTCATTATTTGGACTGACTGACCTTGGGGGTTTGCCTTTTTTGTTTGCTTTCTGTTCCTTTTTAATGTGCATGCTTGATAAAAACGTACTGCACACTGTGGTGCAGGAGAAGACTTGGATAGGATGAGTTCTGTAGTTTGTTAAAATAGTACATCATGGTTATGTTGCCCACAATGGGCTGAACTGTTGTTTTACCCTGCTCCTCTCCAGCATATGTAGAAAGAACTGACTAATTGCTTTCAGGAAGGGACAATTATATGTCATTCCCATAAGCACTTTAACTTGTACTCCCCGCAGTATTCCAGTGCTTGGAAGTATTGAATGACTGCTGTGGCACTGCAGCTGGAAGGCTGAGCAAGTCTTCTTCTAGAACATTAGCTTTCTGAGGAACAGGAGCACATCATCTGTGAAGACCACCTTCTGCCTGATTTCTAACACCAGCCAATGCTACAGAAGTCCTTTTCCTGAGGTGAACACAACATAGGCACAACATAGTTGAAACCAAAATGATAATAAATGTTTATGAGAACATTGACCTCTGCATTCCTTAATGTTTAATGGTCTTTCTGAGTGGCTATGGTTTTGGTAACCTCTTGTGTGGCAAACATTACACCTAATGAATTAAGAGTGTCCCCACAGAGAAGATAATTTGTGTGTGCTGTATACACATATCTATATCATGCAGATATATATACACACATACACCACTAGTGTTATGGGTCCTCAGAGTATGCACAGCCAATAAAATAGTCATGCAGCATCAATTTGGGATGACTTGTCTATGTTTTCACTGAGACCTCCTCTTCTCAAATGGAAAAATATTTCAAGAATTCTAAAGCACACCAGTCAAAGCAAAGGAAGGAAAGCTGTAGCTAAAGTGTTTACCACAAAACCAAGATGGTTATGAATAACTCAGTGTACATGAAAGATGGAAATGAGCACCAGTTGCCAAAGACACGCAAGCTGACGTAGGGTGACAAAGAAGGATAAGTGCAAAAGAATGTCAGCACGAGGAGATGTAACTTTCTGTCTTGAGTACTGAGGTTTCTTCTTTCCCCTTACTTTGCGTGTGTGCAGTGGGAGATCAGGCAAGCCTGGCTCTGAAAAGAATTTCTAAATTATATTGTATTGCCTGCAGAATCTATTGGTTAGAAAGTAGTCTGATTTGAGTTTATAATCCCTGGAGACATGCATTTAAATTCAAACCAACGTTTTTTCCCTTGGGTTTAAAGTTTTCCGTTGCTAGATGTGAAAGGAGAAAGTTTTGACAACTGAAATTTAGATCTTTGAGAAAAGAATAAAAAGACAGCAAATAAATGTCTCTGAATATAACACCACAGGGGTCCTCCTCACAGACTGGAAGATACCCAAATAACAGTTCTAGACATGTCCTTTTATAATGTTTTGTCTGCTTTCTTGCTGAAAAAGGTATCCCTCTTTAAAAAGGGAAATTCATCATCTTTAACTCAGTTTTAGGAAACAAAATGGACCGCCTTAATTGAGAAGCACTAAAAGTAACCATCTCACCTGATGAACTTGAAGGACAAAAAGAGTCCTGATAGCGCATTTTTGAACCGCTTAACCTTCAATTAGCCAATCTTCTTTGATCCTCCGGAATTACTTTGTTGAAATATATCCTCTTCCACGAGCAATATAAATAATGTGACATCACAGTCTATTTGCTAATCTTTTTCCAATGGCGATAAAGGACAAAAACACTGCTCTCTGCTTTCTTCCTTGCATTGTTTAGCAAAAATCAACAAATGCAAATTTCCCCCTCGTCAGTTAGATGCTGTTGGCCTTCACATCCATGAGGGAAGTAAGCAAGGTCTCTTGATTATTCACTCTTCATATGTTAAACAACACAGCTTGCAACTCCTACAGAAAACAGATGATGAAAGAAAGGTGAAATATTTAGGCTGTTTATTGCAGTTCGTGAAGCTTTAGACAAGAAGAGAAAATTTACTATTTCAGGGAGCAACAAAAGTGTCAAATACTGGATGGGAGGTTTTCTTCTGAAATACAAGAAGTTTTAGAGTTATGGTAAGTCTATTACAAGACTTGAGAATCTTAAGGCATTCTCAGAAGTTGACTTTTCTCCAGCTCAGTTTTTTCTTCACCTCTAATTTCCAGTATCCCACACAAGACATCATGATGCTCCTCCCTCTCCCCTGACAACATTAGTCACTAAGATGAGAATTGCCATCAGACTTGCAAACCTCAGATCGACACTTACTCTGCTGATGATAAGACGTGTCACTCTATGGGTTTCCAATGTGGCCAATAGAGTCAAACGCTGCTTGGGAGAATTTTCCATGTGTGTCAGTTCCATGTATCCTGGTCCCATTCTCACACCATTTCACAGCAGGGGAGCCAGAGACAGCTGTTAAACTCTGCTGACATAGATACACTCTCCATAAAGATAGGTTATGTCCAAGCCCTGAGCTCAGTATAGAGGCAGCCCACATTCTTTCCCCTCACCCACCCTGGGCTCACGGCTGGCTCCAATAATGGTGCCACTGAGTAACTTTGGATCATCTGCTGGGAAAAGAGCTGTGGGAAACACGCCTCTGCCCAGCTCTGCTCAGCAGCTGTACTGAAACTCCAGGCCTTGGCCCTCTTCTGCGTGATGCTGTAGGTACACCTTTGCTGATCTTCACCTTCTGGTCCTGGCTTGACCTCACCTCCACCAGCCCTCATCTGGCAATGAGGTTCCTGGCCCGGTAAGGGATGTTCACCGTGAACTGAGCCTACAACGAGAAGGAGAGGCAGCAGCAGAGGGCAGCACACTCAACGCTGAGGATGCCTCCTCAATCCTCAAAAGTGCAGAAAAATCCAGAGCAGCGCTTTTGAAAGCCCTGCTGCATGGTCTCACTGTCTAGCCACACTAGCCAGCACAACTCATGAGCAGAAATCTGCAGAGCATAGTGGAACTATGTGACAGTTTTAATTTATAAACTTCAGCTCTATAATTTCCATTAAGGACATTGGCAAATAATAATTGTGGGGGACAAAAAATGACTGTTGCATAGGAGGGTAAAGAGAAGTGAGCTGCCTGTAAAGGAAGACAAGGATGAGATGCAGACCTGGGTGAAGCATAGGACATCGGATGACTTAGCTGCTAATTTCCTTGCTTTTTGTGGTTTGCGTTGGAGGGATGCACAGTCTAGAACATTTCACTCACACTTGATGACATTTTCGGATGTGCTGGTTTATATTTACGTTTTAAAACATATACACAGTTAAATTAAGGTTACATCAATATCATCAACAATCAAGACTCAGGAAATGAGAAGCTACTTCTAATAATTGAATATAGCCAAACTGTACACCCCATCCTTTAATCATTGCTATTAATAATGTTTAGCTGTTGGCAGCATTTGGAAGGCAATGTATATCTTGCAAGAAAGGCAATTTCTTTCATGCAGAACAAAACAAATCATAATACAATAAGCATTAGAAATCTACCAAAAAAAATTTTAAAAATGTATTTGTGTAAAGCAGCTGAGCTAGTGTTACCATGAGAACATCCACTTTTTCATTTCCTGACTTCAGAGTGTCAATAAAATTTACTTTTATTAGAAAAGCTAATCCAAAAGTTATGAGCCCTTCCAATTTTATTTGTTGTTTTCCATGATGTAGACAAGCATCACCACAGATGAGACTACTAACCCCCAACTTCTGGCTCAAACAACATATAAACCCAGATATTTCCCCAGTTTTTCTAAATAATTAAGATGGGAATTGCAACCAGTGAGAATACACCTGCCACACCATACCTTTATAAAATGAGTCATGTGTTCTTTCCAAAATAATTTGAAGGGAAAAGGGAGGAGATCTTCTGCTCTTGCTTTAGTTTCAGCTTTTACCATATCTCTAAAAAAAATGGAGTGATTTAAAAACAAGCTATACTATCAGTCTCCAAGTTCCACCAGAGTTTTTCTCATTCATTACAAAAAATTCTCTATGAAACACTACAGTACAGGCAATCTGGGATGGTACAATGACTTAGTAGTAGGCAGCAGTGAAAGCCAGCATACCTACCTATTTATATCACACTTATCATGATGACATACATTTTCCTTGGAACTATAACTTACTGTGAGTGATTCCCATTTCTTATACCACACAACAAGGAAGCATTAGAGGTTACTTCTTTTGAGGGAGAGGGCAGGGGCTTGTGGTTTGCGTGTGTGTGTGTTTGGTTTGGTTTTGTGTGTGTTGTTTTTTTTAACCCGGTTTTGTAGATAAACGGGTCTATGCAGTCAATACTATCTGCTCTGTCAGCCTGTTCACCACTCTCATTAATCACTTTCTGACCTGTTAGTTTTGCTGCTATTTAACTTGGGGGTTAAACACACTGTTCCCAGAGGTATTGTCAAAAGAGACTTCTGGTGAAGGGGAGAGATCTCCAACACACGACCCTAAAGAGGGACAGGCTGTGGCATGAATCTACACACCAGACAAGCCACCATAGGAAAGAGCTCAGGCACAAAAACTATGAAAAGTTTCAATCTGAGTATCTTTCTAGAGCTCCAAAGTAAAAGTAACCACAAGACCAAATCAGTAGAAGAGATTTCATTAGTACCAGTGCTCAAGGAACTAATTGCTTTGATTATTTCTGTAGGATGCACAAAGAACAGAAATTGTCTTCTTACATAAGAAATACTGTGTTTATCAAGTAGTGAAAAAAAGGAAGTAAATGGTTAAATTGTGGCATTGTAAACAGTTTTGTATTTCCTTGGTATGTGCTGAAAGAAAAAAAATTCTGTCATACTGTTGACTTTATAACAGTTATTCATTAAACAGCAAGAAAGGATATTGCCAACCTATTCCCTCTTTCTTTCCAATTCCCGTTTAACAAAAAAAGCAGAATGGAAAAAGCAAAGGCACCATTCATACATATACAACTTAAAAATAGCCTTCTATGCATTGAATGGGGACTGCTGCTTGCATTAGTATAAATAACTAAGGGGAATCCATAGCTAAAATACAATACAATACAATACAATAAATGTTGTGAAGTATACAGCTAAAACTACTTTAAAAGAATAAGAATCCCATGTTCTACATAAGAAGAGAAATATTTTTAATTTTTATTATCTAATTTTTATTTTTTTAGTCCCTGATCTTTCTTAATAATTGTGTTAATTATTAAAAGAAATGCTGTTGCATCACCACCCATGTGGTAGCATGCAGATCAGACAGATTTTTAAGGTTATCACAGAGGTAATGAAACATTAAATAAAGCTAACATCTCTACACCTAAGTCTTATGGACATTGAAAAATGGCAAATTCCAAGGAAGATTTCAGTGATCCAACCTAATATGAAGACTGTCGCTTTTTTTTTTTTTTTGCCCCCCACCACCAGCACGGGCTCCCTCCAAAGCTGGGGTGGGAGGAAGTATATAGCATCTTCACTTACATGCACTTCAAGAGTGGGATTTTTCAAGCTTAAGTTTTAACTGCACTTCTACTATATTTCTAGAAGTGTCACAAGAAGAAAATGAAACTTCCAAATGAAGAACAATATTGCCTGCCAACAAAAACAGACTTGACAGAATTTATAGATGAACAAAACTTTGTAGAAAACAGAGGACAAACCTAAACTAGAAAACAACCTTTAAAAAAAATTCTCGTTAATTCCATTTGGTTAAACAGTTTTAAATGGTTCTGTGAAATATTATTCTCCTCTCTTTAGCGACTAGTATTATTTCAAGTCGTTGAAAGAAATTTGCTGCTTAACATATGACCACAGCACCGTGTACGCACAGCACTGTTTTGTCTTCATGTAGCAATACAATCAGTATAGCAGGCAGGCCGCAGAGCAGACACTGTGCTCCCTTCAAGCTTTTTAAACTTCTCGAGAGAAGAACAGCCCTAAAACACACAGCAGACTAATCCGTCAAAGCACCATTTCTGAGGTGCACTATTTCTTTGTAAAACTGGGACCATTCTCCAGGAAGCTCCACACCAGGCTGCTGCCGCTGCTCACGTCCAACTCCTGCACGTGGTTCACATCAGCGGTTCCTCAGTTGGGGTCCACGTGTTGTAAAATGGGCTGTACTTACAAATGGGGTCACCAGCCCACGAGATATTCAGGCTGCCGCGGGTGAAACACAACCCAGATATGTGTCGCGAGCCCTGGAGAGGGAAACGTTGGAAACTGCTGTTCTGGTCATAAAAGTGAGAGTAGTAGTCAGGAGAGATGTGGGCTTAATGTGCCAGCAGCAGGTGGTACACCATTTCTTGACTACAAAAGGCACAGAAGATGAAGGGGAAAAAAACCTGTAGAATATGGCTAATTTCCTCATTTCCTTTTTTTTTCCTTAAACTGGGTGCCTAAAAATTACAATATTCATGTTTGTAACAATTCTGCCATAACAGCCTGTAAAAAATGAAATTCAGTTTCTTCCATCAACTTTCCCCTTCACTGGCTTGATTTAGGCAGTCTGATCTGCCTTATTCATATGGGACTACCACGGTGCGGACCTTGCCTTCTCTGGGAATGAAAACCAAGCCCATCGACAATGATATGGTTCAATAGGCGATTCAAAGTACTGAGCAAAAGGTCCTCCAACCCACAGCCTCTCAAAATGCCACGCCATCACTTAGGCACCATAACGTGAGCTTTTCATCACAAAAAAAACCCAAAAAACCCAAACCAACCAACCAAACAAAACCCACAACATGTATGTCATAGTGGTCTCCAGGTTGCTGCCCAACAAAACAGGAAGGGTTTAGATCCCATCCCTCCCACTACTGGCCACAAACCGTGTTACAAATGATTGAGGACAGTCCTTCAGATGCCTGGGAACAACCATAACTTGACCTCAAAGGCTGCTGAGATGACAGTGGCAAGGAGAGAGAAGGCAAGTTCTCCCAAAATTTACCTAGCTGACTTTGGAAGCAAAACTGAAATACCTTCAGAGTGTTTTGAGACTGACTCACCCAAAACAGAAAGACTCAGTAGGAGCGTAATGTGCTAATAGAGCATCCCTTTTATTTGTATGCATACGCACAGAATTGTAGGCATAAAGACATTGGAAAGCACCTGAAAGAATATATTTTCTCCCTATAAAATATTTATGACTGATCTAATCTTGCATTAAATGTTTCCTAATAATGGCAAACATTTGAGGCATTATAGTCAGTGAATTGCTGGGGGACGCCATGAAACTAAATGCTTTAAGTCATCTCATTTGAATGAAATTATAAAATAGAAGATGTTCTATTCAGCATTTTATGTAGCTTTTATTATAATAAACAATGTGGTTTGGTTTATGTAACAAAAGTATCCTAATTAGATCTTTCTTAAATAGATACAAGTTTATTAGTTAATGTATGCTGGGTAAACCATTCCAGCTAATGCAGCTATCGCAGCTAATGCTGTGTTTTAATTCTTGCCAGTTGCTAGAGGAGTTATTTATACGCACAGCATGGAAGCTTATACTCACACTTCTTTGACTGCACATGAAAATAAAGGACATTCAAGTAAAGAGAGAGAGTAGCAAATTAACAATTTTAAATCTCAGACTAACCTACATTTTCAATAAGCGCAGAGACAAATAGATAGACATGGCATGATAAATAAAAGATGTGCTTTAGCATTTCCCAGTTTTAGTAGACAATTTGATTTATCTCTCTCAAGTAAGAGACAACAAGGAATACTTTGCTTTTGAAAACTGGCACATTACTTAGAAATCAGAATTTTTTATTTGATTGTGATAATTGTCTGTTAATATTCTAATGCATGCCAAAACATTAGAAGCTCTTCCTTGCCTTTTATTTTTCCCAAGTGCAACTTTCCTTATGACAGAGATAAATTTGTCCAAACTCCCTTCCTTCAAACTCCTTTCTGTCAACACAGTTTAAGTTAAACAAAATCAGTGAGAAAACGAAGAGGTGGAGAAGCATTTTGTTTTAAAGTGTCATCGCTTATGTTACAAATCTACAGGTATCAAAATAAATGAAGACTGACAAATTATAGATGAGATCAGCCAGTACCCAATCCCCACTCCCACTCCAAGAAAAATCCTTAGTTCTCTTTGAAAACACTGATCTAAATACTGAACATATTTCTACACTTCCTTATTATGATCACTGTATCTTTTTGTCTTTTTATCACTGCTTGGGCCTGATTTCTGAAGAAATAATAAGATCATGGTTTTTTTCCAGGTATAGTCATTTTTTAGCTTGTTGGCTAAGTTCTGCCAAATCTGAGACTGGGATAGTGATCTCAAGTCTAAATAGTGTTAGAAGTATTTTATTATTTCGATAGCTTACTGTGGCAAGAGCAGTGAACACACCTCAGAATATGAACCAATGTCTCCTCAAATGTACAGCCTACTGAAATCCAACAGTAAACCCTGTCAAAAAATCCCAAAGAGAAGGTTTTGTGTTGAATTACTTTTATTTTCCCCTTATTCCTCCTTTTAATAGAAAACAGCTTTGCTGAAATTGTAACAATAAAGAAAATGGTACTTTAAAGACTTTAAAAACAAAACTTTAGAGACAAAAATTCAGCTAGGCATTCTGGGATTCCGCTCAAGTTTTAGCCTGTCTTTGTTATCACAGTCCATGATGTGTTATATTTATCACTTATTCATTATATAAGTATTATATACATAAACCAATATTTTTTATATATGAATATGCATATATACATCTGCGATATATTGAATGCATACATATATTGAAAACATGCATACATATGAATATGTATATATACATAGATATACATACACATATGCACATAAATATGTGCCAGTTGAAACATTGCATCTTTTTTTAACCAAGAGATCTTTTGTTTGTACTAAAACGTAACAGTTTAGCATTTCTAGAAACAATCAGATTTTTTAAACCATTGTGAAAGGAAGTTTAAATGTAACAAAGAAATAGAGCACTATCATGGGCTCCTGGAAAAACTGAAAACAAAAACACATGCCAAATGGATTTTCCTTGTGAAAATAAACACACATAATTTTGATACATACAAAGCCCGAAGAAACTGAATAGTTCACGAACTCCTATTCAGGGAAGCGACACTACTTTGTATGCATAGATTACAGAGATTTCATTCTCTAAGATTTATTATACACCTGAAGTACCTACTGATCAGCAAAACCATCTATTTTACACAGTGTGCCGAGATTATTCAACTGCTACCTGAAAGATTTTATGTAGACAAATGTAAGATTTTGTTTCTTTGTTCATCTGTTTGTCAGAATTTATTCAAATATTTCAGTTTTGAAATAAGGTTATGAGGAGAGGTTTAGAGTGAGGAAAATATGAAAAAAAAACCTGTATACAACTTTAAAGACTAAGATCAGGAAAATCATACATGAATAATACAAAATATAAATTTCTGTAGAATTAGGCAAACAACATGACTAGCTCTTTGGTTTCAGGGCCCATTTATGAGGAGATGTCTTTCGTTGTAAAACAGATAAAGAATAATAGAGAACATGCTAAAATAAAAGCATTTGTTCAGTGCTTAATCTCCTCTTTAGTTTCATCCTCTTTATAACTGCATACTACAACACTTAGATAACGATAGGAGGTATTGTCACTTTTAGTATTGAAGGTTATAATTTAGCGACACTACTACTCTGTTGAAATTCTTAGCTTAATTCACGGTACACCTAAATAGAATATCTTTGCTTACGAAAATAGCATTAGCAAGCATACTACCCAATTAGGAATCATGAATTACACATTTTAAATAGATTCCCATGAGCTGAAATGTTGGTATAGGAGAAACTACCACCATAAAAAATATAAACTTACATTTGTCACAAAAAAAATAAAAGTCAGAAAATTATATTTTTTTTCCTGTTAAAGCAAAATGACCACATGGTATGAGTACATTTACCCTTCCTTGGACAATCCGTTTCTTCTTCTTTATATGGACAAGTCCAAAGCAATGTTCCACCTTGATCCCTCTGTCTCTTTTGATCACTTTTTCCTAGACAGAAAAATAGCAGAAGTAATGAACCGAAAAAAAAATTACAGGTCTCAAATTAAACACCAGAGACCTATTTAAAATAAAAAAGTTATCCATTTATCACTACAAATTTGGTACTACTGTGTCAATATGGACTAGAATTTCAAGACTTGTGGTCAATGAAGCATAAAATAGATTGTCAGAAATACTCTCTGAAATATGAATCCACTGAAAAAAAAATGCTTGAAAATACTTAAGATAATTTAAGAGGATCAAAATTGGCTGAATATACCTCTAAAAAGTCTCTACCTCCCTTTCTCAATTCATAAATGGCTTTCTCCTCAGTGACTGTTTCATAGAAGCAGTAAAAATAAACTTCCGATTTCTACATTTGAAAATGCTTACCACATTTTTGTGGTAAGCCAAATCATTTCTTATTTGGAGATTATTTACTCTGCAATACAAACTTAGTAAGCTTTCCCTCACACTTCTCAGAAAATTCAGGAGGCCCACCGTCATGAAGACCATGGTGTGCTAACCGTGATGTTGTATAAATCAGAATATTGCTGCAGAAAACAGAACTTCTTGTCATGAAGAGGCACACTGAAATATTTTTTTTTGGTGGCTGTAACTCAAAATGGAATTAAAAGAGGAGTTAAAAAAAAAAAAAAAAATCAAACTCCTCATACTCCAGTTGAAAATAACCATCCCTCAACACACATCTGAATTTTGGTCAGCCTGAATTCTATTGTTCCATGTTAAAGATTATGAAGGATAAAGCTGGCTACAGCAAGTTGTGATGATTCCCTTACCAGGCTGGCTGACTGGGTTAGATAACCTCCTCAGGCCTCCTTCCCAGGCGCCTGGACAAAACCAGGTTGATGAAGTTCTGTGTACCCTTCTCCTTCGCCATTTTGGCTGAGATAGTTCTGGCTCTGCTGACACTGTTCCACAGCCAGGCTACTCTTTTGTTTGTGATCATCCTTTCATTATTAAACAAGGATGTCGCAGAACTAAAAATATCCAACACCAAAATAAGAGCAATTGTGTGAAGAAGGGAAAGGGTAACAAATATCCAACTAGCATTATGCATTCACTACTACCAACAATGACCAAAACCAGAGTGTTTAGCAAGCTTTAAATTCCTTCTTATCCTGATAGTTCATTACAAATGATCACAAGCTAATCTGTTGTTATACTAAATGACGAAAATAAGATTTATATATTCTGACTGTATTTTTCTCCTGTGAGAATAAATAGCATGGAATAGAATAAGATAAAAAGGTTGAAACATGTCTGGAATTATTTTTAACAAACCAAAATTCATAAGAAGTGAAACAACAGCTGCATTCATATTGAAAAACATCGGAGTCTAGGCTCAGAACACCCAGCTGTGGCTTATTTCAAAACACTGACAATCTCCAACACAGAATTCCTGAATGTGGTAAACAATCTTTCACCTTAGTTTCAGCCAGTGGAGAAGAGAGGCTGGTGAGAGAAGCATATGATCTAACTGCAGAGAAGTTGGAGTCACTTCCACAGGACACAGTAATACTCTGGGATTGAACAGCTCCCCACTTCTTGAGGCCGGCACATGGACAGATGTGTTATTTGCAGCTGGAAATGGGTGATGTCTGACTGCTGACAGAAAAAAAGTTGATGGCCAGCTAGAAGGAGGGGGAATTAAACAATCTGCCCCCTCATCGTGCAGCTACTACAAGGCACTCCAACACTTCGAGCTTCTTCGGTCAAATTTCCTCCCCTTCTTCCACACCGCATTCAGTCCCTGTAATCGTACCACATCCAAAACACTTTGGTCCAAACCATTTGCCAGATATGGAATCAGGAAAGAATGGGTTTGGGGTTTTGTTTCCTCACTGAGCCCACCTGGCAAAGATCTGGTAGCTTTTTGCGTTATTTACAGTGATTCAGAGTTAGGGTTGTAGGAAATAAGATTAACATTGATTTGAAAGTCTGAGAGGCAAGCTAGGAATGAGTATCCCACTGCAGCTTTCAACCCATATTCAGAGGCAAAGACATCCAATAATTCTCAGCAGTAAGCCCTGGGACAGTAAATATAATGGCAATCTGAAATCTTCATGAGTTTCCATTTAGTATTCTTACATCGTGAGTAGAAACACGATATTTACCAGTGATTGATATCTGAGGAACATAATCTGTCTTACACCAGGTTATTTATTTATACATGAAGAGTCCTGCAGCTCTGCCTGGAGACAGAGTGGATGCCCTCTGAAATGGAACGGATGCTTATGTATGCCCTGTACTAGGTGCCAAACTGTGACTTCTATCTAAAATTCCTTAGGTGGTGCATCTTCACTCAATCTTACAGCCAAAGTAATGGCTTACTGATGTTAGTAAAAGAGTGCAGTCAAGAACTCCCGTCTCCTCCTCCTAGCTTAGATTTCTTCGTGTCTGGGATTCTTCTTGCATGTAAAAACAAACTGCGGTATTTTAAACATATCTTCTCGGTTCTCACTGCTGTATTTGCAAACAAATCAAACAGTGAACTCAGGAACACCACACACACACATGAGCACACTTAAAGTCAGCTCTTACTCTTTTGCTTCAACAAAAGGTGAAAGTATATTTGCAGTTTAGTGCAGCGTTCATTACTTGTGGGAAAGGAAATTGAGGGAAGGTAATTTATGGGTATCGGTGGCTAATAGCATTTCAAATTTATTAGCTGCTTAGAGGGTAACTGGGTCCATTCTGAATATTAAAATTTTTCTATTTAAAATTTTATGACTTTTAGGTTAAAGGATGATTGTTCAGTAAATTCCTAAGCAAATTGCAGTCGTGGCAACGATTCATCCTCAGTTTTCCATTCTTTTGATGAAAGTATCTAACACAGAATTCCCACACATCTCTTCTCAATGTATAAAAGGGCAATATCCACATAGACATTGTTGAGGGTTGTGTTGTAATGTTTATAAAAAATCTTCAATCATGAAAATTATTATATAAAGTCATATTCATATATGCTATGTTACCCTTCTATTCAAAGTTCAGAACATTGCGGATCTGAAAGGCAGGGAAGTCTTTTGTTTCTGCATCACAGTTATTTCTGGGAGAATCACAGGAATAATTAAAATTAAAAAATAAATAAAAGTTTTAATCTTGAAAAACTCAGACTTCAGAAACATGCCAGTCTACCTGAACTCACATTAATATATTTGGCACCTATGAAATTACCATCAAGTTCCTTCAGGGCATGCTGCTGCATGGGGTATTTTTATATGCACATCTTCAGGCAAGGACTTGATCTGCCTGTGATTGATAGAGGCACTTACCGCAACAGAATCATAATCAAGACTGAGGTCCTCTGGAGAAATAAGACCAAATAATAATGACAGTAATGCTTTAATATCCTCCTAAGCAAGAATCATCTCTGCTTTCTTGTACATTAACATTTTTTCCCTATCATTTACATCCATAAAATGTTGAGGCTAACCAGTATCATTATGAGCACACTCTGGTCTTCTGTGGAATACCAGCCATAATTAAACAGTAGCATGTTGAAATAGCATAATCATTCAACAGGTCTGGGGGTTTTTATATAAATGTTTTTGAAGCTGAAGAACTTACCTATGAAGCAGAAAGGAGATGTTTGAACGAGCAAAGGACAACGTTATCATTCCAAGAAAGCAAGAACCCCAGCATTTTGAACCAGCATTACATGTGCTTCCTGAAACAGATGCATTTAGGAATTCTTGGGAGACAGGCAACTACAAGAATCTGCAAAGATTTTTGTGTTTGGAGGTATATGAAATGTGTTGGTTTGGGACACTGAGGAATGGTAGGTGAAAAGCTAGTGAAGAAAGGCTGGGTAAGGGGCTGGATTTAGAAGAACAAGGGGTGAATTACGGGGGGAGGGAGAGAAGCAGTTAACACTGATGCACAAGGATTTGCACTTCTCTCAGACCTGGGTTCTTTCTGCAGTTTATGGACACGAGAGGCTGGAAAAAAAAATAAGCATATTCCACCTTTAAGTGCTAAGTACCTTGAACAAGTGGACAGGCCAGACTCTTACACGCCGTAATAAACAGAGAATGCAAGAACAGCGCATCCTACCAAACATGTAAGACTATTTGTTGTCTCGCTCCTCCTCTGGGGTCCATAAGACACTCACATTCCCTGTTAGTCCATGTAAAATGCAGGTAAGACACAATGTTTTGCGAAGATAAGTTCCAGATATTTCAAAATAAAAACATACCAACTAAACAGATAAATACAATATGGCAAGGAATATACCTATGGTAAACAATTCTGTTGATGCAATGCAATTTGTAATCTTATTTGTTGATTTGGAGCAACATGTTTGTTCAGAGCCTGCAATAAACAACCAAATGTTCTTTCATCAGAAAGTGCAAATCAACCAAGTTAGTTAAGAACTATTCTAAGAACACTTAATAGCATCCAAGTTCAGAGCCTCATTTTCTATTTTAAGCAGGAAGAGAGGTGCAGCACAAACAATCTGCAGGATAAAAGCCTGACAGCAAAAACTCCACACACACCAAAGAAAATAATGTGTCTATGACAGCTACAACAGCAGCAATTTTCAGCTTCTTACACTACTTATGCAACGCACTTCGCAGTCATCCCTCTTGCATAAATCTGTATGCTATAATTTTGCGTTCCAACAGATCGGTTTGTATGCTCCGTATCTGTAAATGAGCCAGATAATACAGAATGTGAGAAGTGATTTGTGCTATCTGTGACATCAGGAGTTTTGCAGCTGTAGTTATTAACAGATATTTTTTCATCCAGCAGCATCAACTAAAATCAATCATTCTGATAACTAGGCATGGCGTGAGCTGTCCGCCCTGTCATTTCAGTCTGATTAATCACACATACACAGACCTTTACCTTAAAGGAGCAATTGTTCACATTTAATCACAAAGATACATTCAAGCATACCATCACAGATTACTAAATTTAAGTGCAATTTATGTCTTATATTTTGGCAAATACGTTTATGGTAATATGGTTTTGGCATATAGATATATTGTTTCATTCATTTTACAAACGTTAAAATCTAAGCTAATGTGTTGTACTTTGAATCATTTATCACATCAGATTTGCAGCTTTTGAAGCTTCCATTATGCACATATCTTTATCTGCAGATTTATCCTAATAATGCAGGTACAGATAATTTATTAGTTATTATGTCTTCTTCAGACTGTGCCAGCTAGACAGTGGGTATCATCTTCATCATAGATGAAATTCGACTTCATTTTACCTGAACGCTCTACATTCTATTAACTGGTCCTCCTTTTGTTTCAATTTTCCTTTTTAACCTTGGAACAAAGCACAGCTCTTCCCTTCACAGTTATGCAGGACTTTCTGACTTTCTCCTTTGGATTTTGGGGTCGGAGTTTGGTTGGTTTTGTTTTTCTCTTTGTTTGGGGGTTTTTGATTGTTTGTTTGAGTTTTTTCTGTTGTGTTTTTTTTTTAATTTGTTTGTTTTTCTTTTTAAAAGGAAAGGCATACCAGAGAGTCCTTATGCAAGCATAGAACTCTACAAGTCAATGCAGACTGCTCCAGTGAAAACAGACTGCTATGCTAAAACCAAATTGAATTTTAGATCTGTCAAATCAGTAATATGTTTGCTAGAAGTATCCTGCATTCCAGATACAATTCTTTATTAGGCCTAAAAGCACAAAAGCATTCAAGCGTCCCCAGGTCCACCACTATTCAGCAAGCCACTGAGGCATATGTTTCATTTTCACTTCAAAAGCCAATGAAATATAAGAATGTGCTGAAAACTGAGTATAACCCTAAGCATTCTGCTGGTACAAGTGGACAAAACCATAATCTCTGGCCCTGCTGCTAAATTGAAGTCATATGTAGCAGAAAACAGTAATTTATTAGGCATATCCAGCAGGTGACTCCTTAAGCTTTTAGATTCTTCAAAAGTATAAATTCACCAACATTTCACAATCGGGCATATTCTTCTGAAGGGTCAGACCCATATGCTAGGAATTATATTTTATTTACTGTTTCTACACTAGATTATACTTAAGCTTTATAATACATGCTTTTTCAAAGACTGTTGTACTTGAATGTATATATGAATTGCCTGGTTAACATTTTCCCATTTTGCTTTTCAAAAAATTCATTCTAAAATAATCGAATAATCATTTTGTTCAAATAAGGCAAAAATTATCAGTTAAAAATACACCACCATGGAAATAAACTGGATCTTTATTACATTTGTAGCCCAATGTGCAGGAGGCCCCCAAACAACAGGCTTCTGTTCTGACTGCTGCCCAACGGGGCTCTCAGAAAATGACAGGTTAGATGGGTTGATGAGCAACTAAACACTTGCAAGAGAGGAGAAAGCATTCTTCTGCCAAAGAATTTTGAAGAGAAAAGCCAAAGTGTTGGAGGCAACCAGAGTTGTTTATGTATAAATGAACTGCAGAGACACAGATTCATGAACAGAGTGCAAGTAATTACTCAAAACTGCACAGTGCATTTATTTCCTCA
This sequence comes from Caloenas nicobarica, assembly GCF_036013445.1. Taxonomy (NCBI): domain Eukaryota; kingdom Metazoa; phylum Chordata; class Aves; order Columbiformes; family Columbidae; genus Caloenas; species Caloenas nicobarica. The sequence continues at coordinate 45,555,727 of NC_088245.1, forward strand.
ATCCTGAACGGGGATATAGAAGGAAATTGCTTTCTACCACATGTCATGCACCAACAGTATATACATTATAACACTTCCAGAGGTTCAATCATCACTCAGTAATGCAATCAACAGTAGCTAGGCAAAATGGAACAGGAGTGTAATTGCCCCTAGAAACTTTAATCTAAGTGCCCCTTAAGATACAGAAAGCTGACTTTTCACAACATTCCTCTTCATCACATCCTAAAGTATTTTTCAGAGCAAGAACTACTGTTAATATTATTGTACACACCCAGTTTAGAAGCAAAACACTATCACCTTTGGTCTTGACGTTGCAATGCACCTTTAACAACTAGAAAACAGGTATCAATGAACCACACAGCAACCTAGATTTTACACAGGTATCTTATAGAGATACACTACAGCAAGTGATTTTGGACCTTAGGCTCTGGAAAAAAGATTAAAGCAGGGATTTTGCGGGCATATAGCCATACACAAATTAGGAATCTAGAAAATGCAACCGCAAGTCAGAACATTAGTCCATCTAGTATGTAGCCCTTGTCCATAGGTGCCAGCATTGAGGAAAATACCTGTTCATTAAGTAGATGAGCATAATTTCTCCTGAGTCACAGGTTGCATCCACACCATTGTCTTTAAGAGCTACTCATTAACCAGTTCTCTGTTGATTTTCCAGTCTCTCTTTAAATGACTTTGTACTTTTGACCTTCTAAAAATAGTAGCGAGATGCATTCCACAGTTTAAATTCTGTAGTTTGGGGGGGAAAAAACATGCTGGTTTTGTTTTGGTTTTGTTTTTTCCCAGTCTAACCCTACCAGCTCATAATTACACTGGATTCCCCTGGTTCTTTTGAAAGATGATGAACAGCTAGTCCCTACTTATTCCCTCTGCAGCAATCATCTTTGTATTCACCTCTACAATAGCGGTTCCCACATATGTACCTCTTCTATGCTTAAAAGTTCCAGCCTGTTCAGCCTGGCGTCGTATAGAAAGTCACCTAAGTACACTTTCTTAGATTTTCTCTTAAGACCTTTTGATAAAGAATTTGATAAAAAATACTCTAAAATTCAAAGTAAATTAGAACTATGTTTCTCTCTTCGAAAGCTGAAAAGCTGTGTTAACTATTGCCCACTACAGCACATTTTATTAATTTGATTTATTTTCAAACATTTGGAATTTATCACCTTAATGTTCTACTGAATATTCTGTTGTTATGAAAAAAAGGCTAATAAGAACTATCAAAATCATCTTTTTGAGACGAGATAATTTCAGCCTCTTTTTAATTCTCCTTTGATTTCTTCTTTATTCCCATTCTTTGTCTTATGCAATATCTGTGACTTTTCACCCTGTGATTAGACAGCTGATCCACCCTGACTGATGGTAAAAAGCAAATGGTGGAGAATACAGGACATGACAGCTTTTCCTCTCTCTGCTTGAGACTTCACAGGTGGTCAGGAGTCTCTAAAGTTACTGTTTCCTGAGGTAAATACATAAAAAAATAAAAATGAAAATGAAAATAAAAATGAAAATAAAAATAAAAATATACAGTGAAGAGTAAACATGAGTGGCTAATTCTTCTCACCAGACAAAAAATGTAATTTTTTGATGTAGTAATGCATTTTTAGCCTGTTGAAAATAAATACTTGCTTTTATTATACAAATCTAGTTTTAAAGAGCTGAATGTCACAAGACATCATAGAAGCTGGGAACTTCAGTGGATCTCTTTTTTCCTCAGATCATGAAAAGTATCCTTCCGGAGAGGAGACACATCGGTATCCATTAGCTGGGTAGGAAGAATTCTCTCAACAGACAGATTATTTTAATCCAATAAAATATTTATTTTATTTTCCTATTAATATAATAGCATAGCCCAAACAGGACACTAAAGACAAAACAATGGCCTGATGGGTTATGAAATACGTTACTTACAAGTGAAGGCCCTTGACTTTCCAAGGAGAAATGAGCCAATTTGCACAGCCATGATTTTCTTTGATGACTTATCAGATTACATCATGAGGGTTTGGAGGCTGAGGGTTGTTTTTTAAATATGTTTTAACAGGCCACTGTATGCTCAAGATCAATTTCTGTTTCTTCACTTTTTAACTTTTAATAATAAAAACAAAATGAAAATACAAAACACTACATTACATCGTCTCAGTTGGGCTGACCTCTTATACAATTTCTAGCACATGAATTATTCTGCACCTGTAAAAAAACATGCCTTGCCTCCTCAGAGAAATTTACAAATAATGCAGCAATATCTTGATCAACTACAATTTGTTATGATTCAATTTGTAGAAAGAAATGTGCAGGGAAAATTTAAAGAAAGAGTGGTTTAGAAAATCTAATACAAAATATTCCCCTAAATTTCTAACTTGAAAGTTCTCTCTGAGAAGCTGTAAATGTGTCCAACATGATGTTCAACCTATTCATGTAAATAAGGCTTTTGCAAGACTATAATTTGGTTTCTCAAGAATATACTTTTCCAAATGTGCCCAGTGTCAGATTTTATCTTATCTGTAACTGTCAAATTTATTTTTACTCATTTCCAAAATGGGAGTACATTTAGGAAACAAGGAAAGTTGAATTTATCAGAATTGAATATGATACATTAATATGGTGCAAGTAACTAACTGAGAAATATTAACTACAATCTGTTGTTACCATCCTACTCCAATCTAAAATGGATCACATTGATGCCATGCAATTCTTAGACCTTAAACATGTTTTCTCCTATTTAGTGTATTTCAAGGAGTCAACATTATAACAATTAAAAAAAAAATATACTTCCTATGGGGAGGAAGTCTAATACGCTTTTTTCTTTTTCAGATATACTGTTTTTCTCTAGATTTTGTCAAGGATTTATCACACAAAAAGCAATAAAGTAAGAAGAAGATGCTCTGAATTTTGTCATCATGTCCTGTTATACGAAGCTCTTAGACACAAAGGTGTCAGAAAGTGAGGTTCTTACTGATTTTATATAATGAGTAGGTGCAGAAGAAATTAAAACAGTATAGAGAAAAATTCTCAGAAACCGTAATCAATATTAATACTGGGGGTGGGGAGGAAAGACCATATCCAAACCAGTATTTTTAAATAAGATTACTAAGATACATTTTGTGTATATTGTAACATTTACTGATATGAATATACACCAAAAAAACCCCTAAGAATTCAGTATTAAAAACCTCTAAAACTGGCATGGTATGTTCTAGCTGTTTTCAACTGTCAAGTGGGACATGGATGGTAAGATAGGTCTGGAAGCACATATAAACTTTTTATTTTTTCTTTCTTTCTAATATATTTGCAATTATAACATTACCTGAATTGAGTTTCAATAACTTAAATCAAGACACTGTGCATACATTATATTCCTATAGATCAAGAAACATAGGAGCTGATCAGGCCTTTCCTTTCAGTTACAGAGCAGTGATATGGTCATAATTGACATTTCTGTCACGTTGCTACATAAGTCCCAGTTTGTGCTGCATAAATGCACAGAAATTCAGCTGTATTTCACTGCTCTCTTCCCCTACCTGCCATTTTACTTTCTGCTCTATTCCTCTCTCTCTCTTCCTTCCAGTCTTTTATCACATGTGAGAATTCAGTGGTTTTTCTTCTGCTTGTCGACAAGAAAAAAAGAGGATATAGTGTCTGCAGACTACATGGTCTTAAACAAAAATCAGCAAAGCTGCAATCAACATCCAGATAAGGTCCTCTAATTTCATTCTGAATATGAAACATAATTTAAATCACAACACTGCTAATGTTGCAAACAAACAACAGACTCTCCCTCAAAAAAAAACCAAAAAAAACCACCCCCAAAAAACCCCAAACAAAACAAACCAAAAAACCCCCACAAAACACCAAAACAGAACATGCCATGAAATGACAGAATCAGATGTCATTTATGCTGTGCATCTAGTTCTAATTTTTATAGAACAGATTTAAGATAGGACACATCAACCATATTAATATTCAAGTCTATCCCTTTAAGTATCACACAGTCACTAATCAGAGCTGAAGGGGACTGAGCTTTTCTCACAGTATTCATTCTCATTTTAAAATGACTTAATTTTGAACTATTTTATATTCAAAACGCTTTTCTTTATCTGGCACGTAACCCCTACCGTTCAAGTAGTTAAACAAATAGCATCTAATTTGATATTCTGTAAAATAATTTCAATAGAGCGACTGATGAAAAACAAAGGTTTTAGTATTTTATAGGTGTTTCTAAAGCTTGTCTCTCCAGAATTAAATCTTCATATCAGTGACTTTACAAACATGATTTTTTTTTATGAGGTGTTACTTACATATGCAGTAGAATATATTTCACAATACACCTGATTGTGCTATTAAGATATAAGCATATATTTTAAAAAATTAAAATAACACTTATTGAAAAGCAAATATTTCAGTTGAGAATTATAGAGTAATTGCAGTACCCAAAACCAAATGGTCGTCCTGGCACCACAACACTCATACACGAGTTCTGTTAAGCAGCGATGTTTGCTTCACAGAGTTATCACCTCTCATCCATCTGAAATTCTCAGCTAAGCTTTTGCTTTTACGACAAGTCCACTGACACTGTATCTACTGGATTTTCAAATCACCACCATTTAATGATCCCCTTGTATTTTATTCTCTCTTTTTTTTTTTTTCCTTTCTGATAATAAGATTCGGCTCATCTTGTCACACTTGAATTGCACGAGATAATCCTTGCTTTCCCAGGCCGACACTGGTTACATAACGGAATTATCAGAATGCCAAGGGAGATTTTTTCCAAGTCCTATTCAAGTATCTGGGCTAACAGGATTTTTCCTTTTGAACATCATGTAGAAATTCAAAGCATTTAAGAAGAGAGACAAAACTTATTATGGTGACATGGAAAGAGACAATACAAATATCTTAGCTATTTTTAGCCTTCCAAAAGCGGCTATTTAATCTTCTGTGTATTCTGGGCCCAGCTTGAAGACACATCTTTCCATCAGCTTCAGTCAGCTTTACACAGAGCCCATGGCAGTGGCGCAAAAGATGGAGATGGCCACGAGAGCAGTTCAGACCAAACCTCTCCCCATTCCAGAAGCATCTAAGCAAAATCCTTCTACCCATCCAGTTCAGCAAAAAGGAAAGTAAACTCACAGTGCTGAGTGAGGAGGAGACCAAGAGAAATATGTTTACAGGCAATGAATGCACTTACACTAAGAGCGTTGATGGACCCTCAGAGCAGCTGCCAACATACACAGAAGTAGATGGGCCAGCTTGTCCCTGAACCACCCTGTTAGGCACATTAAAATCTAACTAAATACATCAGTCCCACCGCTTTTCCTCATATTTTTTTCTGGTTCCACCAAGTTCTCGTGGCAGGAGGCTCTCCTTCCCTACTTTTCAACATTACTTATCAAATCACACACGGACTTCGCTATGGCAAAAGGAAACGGGAAGTAAGATCCTTCTAATTCTGGGTAAGAGACAAGGAGACACTTCTAGGACTTCTTAATTTCTCACTGTAGCTTATAGTATTGCCATTTTTTACATGAGCCTCTGAAGAATAAGTCTTCTCTCTTGAGACCCACGTACTTTACCCACTTTCTCTCCTTTTTGCTAAGTCATAGAATCATAGAATGTCCTGAAGTTGGAAGGGACCCACAAGGATCATCGAGTCCAACTGCTGTCCCTGCATACGACAACTCCTGCTTGGCCAGAGACCACAGCACTCCCTGAAGCCCCTAACACTGCAGGACAGCAGCAACCACAGAACACACTGCAGAGGTTAAACGAAATTTGAGGAAAATAATTCTTTTCCTCTATGATCTTTTAGGAAAAAAGTAAGAATTCAGAAAAGAGGAAAACAGTGATATGAATGATAGCACTTATTGATTTTTGAGGTTGTCTTTTACCACATTTCGACCTTTGAGTAATCCGGTCATTATGGTTCTACTTTTCCCTGAAGCTACAAAAGCCTCATATTCCCATTCCCTGATCATAGGCGCAGGCCCGCATGGGTACATTGGCTGTACTCACTTTGTGCCATGAATTTGGACACTGGTAACCTTCCCTTCAAAAGTCTGCAACAAGCACGATGTAGAACCTTTCTCACACCAGTGGGAGTAAATTATTTTAGGGAGTATAAAGCATCTGAAGGAGAGACTTTCCTAATAGCCCGCACTGCTTAAGTACATTCTACCCATAAAAACAGTCATGAGAGGCCAAGCTTTCCAGCAACACTTCATTTATTCCATGTGGAAGCCCCCTCTCCTGTTGAGGAAAACCTGCTTTGTTGAGAAACAGCTTATTTAACCTTCGGTTTCTCATGCCTTTGCTGTACTGACACTGTCTCTTCACAAGTGAGAAGTGTCTCTGAGTTGCTTTTCCCTTGCTATTTTGTTCTATTAAATTGTCAGCTCAGTCACAGAGGAACAACTTTGTGAACATTTGTAACAACAAAATCACTCGAATGCCAGTGTTCCCTCCATATGCATACCAGTGGAGTTTATGTTAGGCTCATAAAAATTGTTGGAGCGTTCTTGTACATTTTCCACAGGAACTGGGAAAAGATACACATCATCTAATGCAATAAAAGAAAAAAAAAAGTTCCACAAGCTGTCCTTTAACTCATCTTACAGTTTGACTGCTCTGTTATTTATGCTGCTTTACACTTATCATCAAGGTGGTGTAACCCTGCCCATGCCATTGAGCTGATGCCAGGTACCTTTACAAGCCACACACAGAGGCACATCGCAGCAACCGCCCCGCAACTGTGTGCTGCGCTGATTAATGAGGATCAGTGCCCAAACATGCATAAGAGTATCGAGAGACATCCGAGAGCTGTTAGATTTCGCAAAGTTTAGGTGACAACACTTCCCACCCACATTCCTTACCTATGCGAGACCACAGCTGAGAATCAGGCTGGTTGGTTAGACCACACTGACAAGATAAACGCACGCCCTTGAAGGAGCCACAGTCCTATTGACGTCAAAAAGCAATGGATTGGGTCCCCTGTCAGACACAGAAAGCGGACATCTGCTTTGCTGTGAATGCAAAGAGGAATTCATTAAGTCAAGCATAATCTTATTCCAAACCAAACACTATTAACATTTGAAGTGGTTAAAATTTTTAACTAATGTAAATTCTCTTCAAAGTCTCTTGATTTCCTGTGTTAAATAATGATAAATGTTCAAATCATTAGTTTTATAATTTCTTATTATTTTATTGTTTAATTTTGTTGCGCCTTCTCGATACTTTCCCTGCGCTGCTCCCCCCCTTGCTGTTCCATGCATTTCTGCTCCCCGCTGTGTGCATCTGCTGTGTGTCTCTCTCTCTTGCTCTCTCCCTGCTGGGTACATCCACCATTTCTCCCCACCACTCCTATATGCATGTTTGCCATCTATCTCGCTCCCCCTCCTGCTGTGTGTATTCACTGCCTCTTCCCCTCCCCCAGCAAGTCCATCCATCGCGTGTCCTCCTCTGCTTCTGCTGCGTATATGAGCCTTTTCTCAGCAGCTCCTGCGGGCGTTCATGTGCACCCTCCTTTCTCTGCCTGCCTTCCCTCACACCCTCTCCTCTTTTTTTTCTGCTCCCCTTTGCGGATCCCTTATCCCCGCTTATCTGTATCCCTTTTTTCCTTCCATCTTTTAGATATTCCGGTTCCCTCTCTCTCTATCTGCACCACCCTTCTATCGGTCTCCCCTTTGTATCATTTCTCTCCAGTTCTCTCTGATCTGTTCTCACAAATTGATTCTACAAGAAAAATGTTCTGCTCTTGTTTGCAGAGGTGTGCGAGCTTGCATTGCAAACCATTCAGCTCTGTGTCAAATCTAATGGTATTTGGCTTAATTTGCAGAAAAATCCTTGCTTCCTACTAACATGCACATAGGGTAAACTCTCCAAAAGCACTTTCTCTGTCCTTTTTTCCTCATATTCCTGCACTATTGGGTTCATTTCCATTTAAAGCAAAGTAGTTAAGGTATCCCTGTGCATACCTGTCAGGTTCTTATTGACAAAAGAAAAGAATCTGTTACAACACTGAGCCCAATTGTTGCAGTTTAGGTCATGACAAACTAAATATGTGCATTTATTACTACAAGATAGCTGGATAGATATGAAATATTCTGAATGTTTATTTCCCCTGTGAATGAGCGATCAGTAAGGAACAGAACAGTGCAAAACTATAGAAACTTGGTTATGTCTGCTTCTCTTCTCCCTGTCAGGAGCAGCAGCGGTCACCACGAGTCAGGAGGAGCACGGTATTGCAGGCATCGGCTCTGGCCGTGCAAGCTTAGTTCCAGGCATCCCCGGAGATCCTGCATGGCCAGATGTCCCCAAAGTGTTCAGGTTGAGGTGGACGCGTTTTACAAGACAGGGAACATCTCCCAAGTTCATTGACCTTTTCTGGTTAGTGACTGCTCTGAGCTGCTGCTCGAGATTGGTGTAGCAAGTAGCCAGACAAATATTCTTGTGTAAGTTTAGTTCTGCTGTTTCTGCCAGTTACACAGTTTTCTTCATATCAACTGTCTAATTGTGCTTTATCTTACAGAAGTTACATCGCTAACTACTATATAGCAACATACAGAAGGTCAAATTGTGAGCCTTCAACATCAGTCCAACTACCCTAGTTACATCACCTTGGGAGGCTGAGACATTGACTCCAGCTGCAGAGATTTGTATTTTCCAGCTCTCAGTATAATCAGGTCAACAAGGGAGGCAGTGGTTACATGTACATGCTTTATTCACCTTTTAACAAACCACCTCTTCCAGACAATTCCCAAATCAATTACCATAGCTACCCTAACCAAAAAAGGGATGAAAGTAGCCTTCCCTTCCTTTTCCTCCTCCCTTCCAAATAACCCCTGCAGAAGACATACACAGAAACTACCAGTTTTCTTGAAAGACAAGAGTTCAGCTTATGTAACCATGTTTGTGCTTTCACCCTTTCTAAACTGGACGATGAATCTTCGTTGCCCAGCATCTCTTGGGCTTTTACCTAACCTAGTTCTCTGCTATCATGCATAACATTTTGCATGATTTTGTTCATAAAGCTTTCTTCCAACAGCATCTTCAAATTATTTCACTCTCTTGCACTGATCAGAAGATAAAATTTCCCTACTCTATTTTTAGAAAGCTTCTAATTTCCAGGTTCATTCCAAATTTATCACATCCAGGTTATACCCATTTGTTCATCTGTTAGTCTTGTCTTTTAGATGAAATGAACTACTCCTTTCCCTGAAATGAAAAAATAATATTCTGTCTCAGAGTTTGCTAAACCAAACTTAAATTTATAAGTTTCCTGACAAGTAAACAAAATAGTCAATTAGCACTTCTAAAAGACATGGCTCCATTGTGTTGAATAATGGCAAATACTTCTTCTTTCTGTAAAGAATCAAACTCAAAGTCATCCTATGATTTTTCATTTCCCTTTCCAACTGATTTTATATAATAACAGTGACTTAGTCATTCAGTGATCAGCTAATTTACTCAACCTCTTTCTTCCTCCTCATCAGCAAATTTCATCAACTTGCTCTCACTTTCACTGTCACGTGAGGAAAAATTTAAGATTGATCACAATACTCACCCTTCAGGAACTCTGACAGTGACACCTACACAACCCTGCACTTTCTTATTCAGCACTAACCAGTGCTGCCTCTCATTTAGCTGATCACATATTTTACTTACAGTGATCCCCAGTTTTCAACTTTTGTCTATTCATATCCAGATATTGATTTCCAGAGATACAGTACAGACCGACATCATCAACCACAACTCCTTGGTCTAGAAATTCATTAATTTTGGTAAAGAAAGATATCCTCTCTACCTGGCATAGTGCACCTCAGTAAACCCCTGCAGCATTTATCCCACTTTTCATTATCTTCAAGACTTAAATAATTATATTGCTTATAAAATGTGTTCTATTGGCTTGCTTAGGCTTTGTTTAGATTTTTCTTTTTAGAACATACATGATAGATTTGCTATATACCCACATCTACTTTTTTTATTGGTCCTACAATAACATATACTAGTTCTTTTCTAAAGTCTATGATTGGAAATTGCACGATCTTTGGGGAAAAAATAGTCAATTTTCACATTGACTCTGCTGACTTCCACTTATGTAAGTGGAAGCCTAGTCCAGTCACATCTCTTTTGTCACTTTTGTTCATCATGGCCACCTCCACAGTTACCCATGTTGTTTGGGATTAACATCCTAGCAGCTTGCTACCCACCCTAGACCTCCTCTAGTGCATCTTTCTCTTCTACTCTCTGAAGGTGGTCAAGTCTGGGAGCCCGGGTGACACCGTGGCACATCAAGGCTGCTGGAGCTCCTGAAGGCTCTGCTCTTCCCACCCCCTGAAATATGACAGAGTCATTTCACAGGCAAGGAAGGTGGTCTTGGTTATGCTGCTCCCACATGTCTGCACTATGTCAAACCTAGAAGCACTAAGACAATGCTACCAGAGACCAGCATGTGAGAAGGCATGTATTCATGTTACAGGCATGCAGGTGTATCCCCGCAGCTAAGTCTTGCTCTGGTTTTCTCGATCATCATCTACTTAAAACCAGATTGGAACCACAACATTCTTACCTGTTGGTTCTGTCCCCTAAATAGTTCTTACACTGAAACCTGCAGCCAGATCTATAGTTTTTTGTCAGTCTTCTATTATTGTGGTACTTTACCAGACAGACTGGAAGTACTTCCACAGCTCCTGACAAATTTTATTGAACCATATGCGAGTTGGTAAGAGAGTAAGTAAAAATATTCCCTGATATTAAATTTAATTTACTTTTCTTCCAGCACAGAGAGCACTGCTAATCTTCTTTTTTTAAATGAGGCAGAACTTTATATTAAAATGCATAATCACACCTGCTTTACATTTTGTATTAAATAAGTACATTTTGTTTTAAGAGTGCACATTCAATGTCATTGTAGCAGGAGGAAATTTTGGCAGTTGCACAGAAAAAAAGGGATGAAGGATTTAGTGCTTCAAAAATGACCTGGGATTGAGAAATAGACTCAGTTGCTGACTACCTCTATGAGAGTGATCAACATAAAAATGGATAACATTGCCACTGACATTTTTATCACACAGTTTGAGTGTTCACACTCCAAAGAGACAATAAGAACGGTCCAAAAGATCAAAGTTCCTATCTCAGGCTTTCTGCACTTTCAAGGAGATGATGGTACGTCAATTTGAACCTGGTTCAATATTTGGAAGTGTATTTTTTCTTTCTTTATTCAAAGAACTTTAGGACTCATCTACATGACTTTGTGCTAATGAATAGATTCTACAAAGAATCACAAAATAGGCAGTTCCATACCTATACATAAAAGCTTAAAAGTGAACTAGGATATTTCTAAGGAAAAGCACTTTATAAACATGAAAGAACAGTAGGAAAATATTAGGGATATTCTTTTCCACATAAAAATAGCTGCAATATTTTTGTTATCTTCCTGAAGTTAAAAACTCCATTTTTATTTTAAAGAACAAGTCATCACCATATTCCATCTAGAATAAAAGTAATTTTTTTTCTTGGTCATCTAGAAACAGGTCAAACCAGTTCTGAATTTCCTACCTCTTTTTGCCAAATAAACATTCTTCATTTGAGAATAAATTTTCATGCCTTGACGGAATAAGCTGCTCACAGGAGAGTGATCTAACAAAAATGACTGAGGCTCAGGATATGAACGCAAAACTGATTGCTTGACCTGCTCTCTAACACAGCTCATATAATGCATATGCACCTGAGAAGCTATTATGATTTGCACATCTTCTGCCTGAATGACTGCCATCCTATCTGTAATAACTTTACCAGTTAAATCACCATCTGTTTCATAGGCTTTCTAATGTTTATATCTCCCTTTTCTGTCTTAGAAAAAGAACAAAATTGTTTTCCTGTATTGTATGAGAAGAAGTATCCTCAGCTGCAGAACTAAGCAAATGTATCTTAACTATCAAACCAAGACACAGATTTTAGCATTCAGATAAAATGAAATGAAATCCATGATCCTGTTTCCCTACAGAAGACAAGATTGACCAAGGAACACATTATGTATTTTCCTTTCTCTTTCCATCCCATCTGGTTAAGTTTCTTAAATGCTAATGTAACAAGTGATAATGAACGTACAAGAAACCGATCCCTGACATGTACCAGTAGAAATGATACAGCATTTACAAGGATCCCATTTGTGCTAGGTCAATATAACCAAAGAGAATTGGGGTGCTCCTGGCTAAGTTATAAACTTCAGAAACTACAGGCTTCCGTACTGCTATTCGATTCTTCATAATGGAGGGAAACAAACAAAACAAAACAGAACAAACAAACAAAAAACCCAAACACAAACCCAAACCAAACCAGAACAAAAACAAACAAACAAAAAACCACCACAGCAAGCCAAACCAAACCCCCCTCCCAAACCCAAACAAACACCAAACCAAGCAATCCACAAAACAACAAAGCCACATTATTGACTTAGACTTCTCTACAAAACTTAAGGGAATGGCACACATCCTCTACCATCAGAGGAGTCCATAATATCATTCCTTACATTTTTACAACACAGTTATAAATGCAGACAGTGCTGGTGCCTGCTATAGCTAGCTGAGATGATATTGTGCAGGTCAGAGATTTACAAAGGTCTGGCAGGAGGGGGGTCAAAGGGAACCTTTGCAAAAGGTGTCTCAATATGGATTTGCAGAAACATTCTGGCAAAGTCAGAATTGCTATTCAGCTCCCAGGACCCTGGATTAGAAAGTCAGAGTAGAGATCATAGTGACTATATATAAAATCTTTCACGGTGGACAAGATCAAGATTAATCTGTTTGTCTCTCTTTATGCCTCTCCTGGACATAGAATCTTTTGTTTTTTGTTAATGCTGAAAAAAAAGTGTTACTCAATTAAAATGACAAATATGCATTAGAAACTGACCACTTACAAAAGGAGCTCCTGCTATGCCTCTGTATGCTTCTCTATTATTCAATTTTACTGACACAAAGAAAAATTACTTTCCACTAGTTGTTTGTCATAGTCTGCTCTCTTCCCTTCCCATGACAAGCAGTTCAGAGAGTTTGCAATATCTATCTATCTATCAGGAAGCACAGAGGCAAAACAGTTGTGAAATAATTTTCCTAATGCACGTACACCCTTAGTACTCCTCTCTCACACACAGACCTCTTTTGTTAGAGAGATTTAAAATTTGCTGGGAACTGCACCCGTATGCAGGATGGGTAAATGTGCAACAAGCAACAAGCCCTTCCTGTCCACAACACTTCAAATTGATAAAGAGCCTTCAGAGCATTTAGTCAATAACTTCGAGATATAGGCTTAATGCTCATTATTGTAACACTGTACTGTAACTATGCTGGCAGGAAGGCCTACAGCCCAGGAAACCTTTGCCTGATCCCTAGCAACACAGGGGAAAACCACAGAACAGGATGGGAATCACCAGGATGAGTCCTGGGATCACACTTGATCCTTCTCTTGCCCCAAGGCAGGGTTACCTATGCCAGCCCTTTCCCCAGCCAAAGGCTAACTTGAGTTTTATTAAAGGATCTCCAATAACAACACCTTTACAACCTTCTTTTGGACGCACAGCCATCCAGCAACAGCAACCTCTAGTTTGAGTCAATTTTACTGTAGCAATTAACCAAAAAATATTCCAAGCAGCTGAGCAGGAGTTAAACCTTTCAAAAGAAGTCTCATTGTCAACAACTGTAAAAGTTACTGGCACAGAAAGGAGGGAACAAGATGGGTACTACTTCAGAGCTAATTTTCACCAAAATGATTGAGAAAAGCAAATCTACTCAATAAATTTAAAAAAAAAAATCTCAGGGAAAAGGGACATGACTATAGCTCTGAATTTTTTAATCCATTGTTACAAGAAAATGGGAGTTGTTAATGCTCCTTTAAAAAGTTGCAAGGCATTTTCACTGCAAAGTTCCCCAGGAATTTGAAACCAAAGCAAGTCTCCCACACTGGCATTCCAGGATGAAAAGCAGGGCCCTGCAAGCTTTGAGATGTTAACCTCCCTTTATATTTTCTAATTCTTTTTTAATTGCAAGACTACTAGCAGGGAGAGTATCTTGGGCATAGAGACTTTTATCAACTCCAGATAAAAGAAGATCCAAATGTTGAAGAGGAAGCTGAAAGCTGCCAATGCTACACTGTCTTCTCATCTGCAAAAAGGAAAGAATTCATGTACAAAGTCAGTGTCGCCTTGCTATTAAAGCAAGCAACAGCTGAAAAACTCTGCTGCAGGAAGCATCTCTACTCGTTTTCCTTGTAGTCACCTTCAAAAGTCACCTAGGATTTTGAAGTACAGGGCACTGAAACAAATGTTCAGTGTCTTTTAAAGTGTCCAGAAATGAATGAGCTGCCAGACTCATCAATTTCTAGAAACCAAGGTGACAGAACTATCAAAGACCCAGAGAAGTAACCACTGCGTTGTCTTGCCTGACCTTCTGTGATGATGTGCAGAGGAATGCAGGAGCCACAGGCCTTATTATAAGGAAAGAGTGCTTTGTTCTTGTAGCTTTCAAAACAAAGTAGAATGATTTTTCCAATGCAGCTGGAGCAATTCTATCACCCGTGTCATTTTTTCTGATGTCTGAGCTGCCTCCTTCAGAACCAGTTCTCTCCCTAAATACAAAGAGCCAGCAGAAAGGCAGAATGTGGGTAGCTGGGCTTTCATCCACAAACCCAGTGGCAATCCTTGTTAAAAGAAAGATGCACACTAAAAATAATAGTGATGGTCTGTGTATGGTCATTACTGTTTATTTGCTGTCAGATGCCAGTCCGGACAGGGAGGCAGCTAAGCACTTAGTCCAGGTCTCTTGCAGTGATAAGAAGCCCACTGCTTGGAAGAAGATGACGTGATGAACAGACACTTGGAAAAACAGACTCCCTGAAATCTGGACGTCGGTTTTTTGGCACTCAGGTGCCCTGACTCATTCCAGCTCATTTTCCCACTCTCATAGGACCGACTCTGTTGGAAACCCGCTCTGCCCTTCCCGCTGCCCTTCCACCGGCTCCTTTTCTTCAGTCTTGGCCTTTTTACTTCTCTTTTGTTTGGGTGTTTTTCCTCCCCTCCTTTTGTTGCTCAGACATAAAAAGGGAAAAAGAATGATGGGTGACCTGAGGAAAACATCAATCTAGACACTGGGAGAAAAGAGGCCTGACATGGTCGTCAGTAGATTACACAAACAGGATGATCTATAGTGCTAAGTACCCTGACTACCTGTCCTGCAACAAAAGAACAGTTCAAAAATAATTATTCTGAGAGAGACAAATTCAAATATGACATCCAAACAAAAATATGGATGGAGTAATTCAAGTACAAGTTCTCTGATAACAAATTCACCAGTTTTACCTATTAAAAAAAAAATTGGAGGTCCTCAGTAGACCTTCTACTTTATATGAAAATTTTAGAAAATGTTGATCCGTTCTTACACTAGTCATGTCCAGCTGCAATACCAGGCTAATGTAATGCTTAATATATGATCAGACTGTCTGGTGGTAGGCTTTTGCTTTACGCCTATGCTATTGAAAGCCTAATTTAAACCAGTTTAACTTTCAAACAAGAAACAGGTAGAGAATTAGTATTAACATATTTTGCTTTCTGAGAACAGTAAATCAAACATAACCTCCAAAAGGATTTTTTTAAAATAGTATTTTCTATGAAAAAAAGGTTTGTAAAATAAACAGCTAATATAAAGATAAGAGTAGTTATGGTTAAGATCGCAACTTAAACATCTGATATAGCAAGGAAAATTAGAGTTAGGATTTCAGCTGTCTTTTTAATTCAAGTATTTTACCTCTTAAAAATACTTCAGTAGCACAAAAGAACTTGAACTGCATTCTTTTCTCAATTGCCTGACATAACCTGTCAATTCACAGTGAGATAAAATGAAATGGTATCCATAAACACAGAAACACTGGACCATTTATTAATCAGTCTGCTTTTTGAACTGAGTTTCCTATTGATGTATTATGAAATCTAAATTCGTTTTCCATAGAGAAGCATGTACAAAGTCAATATCAAACACACTATAACAGCAAAAATGGTTAGTGCTTTTATATACAGTATGAACTGCCATAGAAATTAAAGCAGCACATGTGCAGCATAACAACTGTAAAACAGTGCAAGGTATTAAAAATCCTAGGAAAAAAATAATCTTACAGACGCACAAAATCCACAATGTTGAACTCCAGTCTTCTCTCTTTCATATACCTGACCATCTTAACTCTGTAATGAAAATCACAAATTCCTAAATAATATTACACACATACTCTGCCTACTCCTCATCACCTCCACCGACATTTGTATAGGTACAGCATGGTCTATATACAATTATAGCTCATATTCATCTGCTACTCTTTTTGCGTACTTATTTAATGCTATTTTTCATTCATTATAAGGTTCATTTTACTTTATTGACAAAGGGGCAAAACCTTTAAAGAAGCTTTGGAAGCGTGACTGCTGCTACGCTGTTACTTCACTGAGCTCGTGCCCAATGAAGTGCTGTCCCCTATCCCAGTACCGACAACCATTTTCTTCTCTCTTGGCTTTATTAGACTTGCTATGGAAGGCCCATTCATGAGACAATCCTGCTTCCGTGTGAGTCACCTGGTAAAACAGAAGACAATAATCTGTTTTATGTACTTACTTGCTTCGTTTCTTAAAGATCGGTCACCTTTTAAGGGTGCTGGGCTATTTTTTGCTTTCCAAACTAGAAGCTAAGTGTGACTGTAGAGAATACTGAAGCCACGGTGTCAGCCAGTAGCGCCCTTTACAAATCTCTTTCCCAAAATATCGTGACTCCCAGGTCCTGGCTCTGAACTGAACCTACTGTCAGAATTTCCCCATATGTCACCTTTAACAGGAGCCCTGCAGGCTCTTTCTCCCAGCCTGACGCACAATGCTTGTGAGGTATCCAGGCAGCAAGTTCAATTAAATTTAATTTCAGCAGGAAAGACCTCTCAAGTGTAACAAAGAAGATATTACAATACCTACACTTAATCCTTTTTACCAGATTGCCCTACATTGCTTTGGATCTATGACTGGGAGTAGGAAATGACTGCATGCAATTTTCAGAGGATGCAAAATGACTGACAACAGCATATAACATCTTAAGAAAATGTGAAGGAGACAGTCCACCATCACATTATCAAGACAAATAGCAATACTCTTTCCTTAAAAGGAAAGAAATCCCTTTGCTAAGCAATCCTCTCACTTCAAAATGCCCCACCCCAGTAAGGATCTTTATTTCCCCCCCTTCCCTCTGGACCTGCATTTTTACTCGAGCAAACACCTCCCACTGCCACCTTCCCACCAGACACAGGGAGCTTTTTCGGCTGAGATGTGGCAGATGGCACCCTCAGAGCTGAGATGCCCCTGGATCATCTCCTCGTGGTTGCCATGGCTCGTTAAAGCAGGCAATAGCAATGCCAGAGCTCGAGGACTGCCTGCATCCCTGTATTTTTTTTTCTGCAGCAGCAGCAGCAAAGGCATTTCAAAGGAACGGCCACTAATAGCAGATTTCTTGATTCACCCTGACTGGTTGTTAGGAGCCCTGAAGAAGTGATACCAAAGCCACGGAGACAGATCCAGACAGAATCACATGTCCCCAGTCACTGACAGTCTGTGGCTTTTCCAGAAATGTCAATGCTCACAGCATCTGCGGAGCAGAAAAGAAAATATAGAAGCTCCTAACATATAAATAAAAGAAAGGAGCTTTCATTTCTTCCCTTTACACCAGGTAAATACCTAGGAATATAATACCAAGGTCATGTAGAAAATCACAATATTCTACCAGTACAAACCTTACTTGATGCTTGTTTTTAAAAACAAACAAACAAAAAACCACAACCAAACCAAATTCGCGTATATGTCTTCTTTTAAATATAGCATTATTTACTCCACTTCTGAAGCATATGTAAACACGTACATGTACTTCCAGTTACCAGAACAAGCACGGTAAACTAGAGTACTATGTTTAAAACTGTATTTACCACACACCTTTGACCTCTCTACTTATAATTAACATGCTAATTTATATTGCTAGAAACTAGTTCCGTGGTGGCAAGTTTCACAGCTTCAGACGTCTATCTCTATGGGGAAAAAAGACCCCTTCAAAATAAAAAGAAAACCTAAATCATTCAGAAATATTTTTTCTTTTTATTCTCAAATACCTAAATAACCCTTCAAATTGTACTGTCTTTAGGCTTGGATGGTCAAGATTGATTCAAAGTTTTATATTCTTTCATTGTATCACAGAAAAACATGGGATCTTTCATGCCTTCCTCTGCTCTTCCCAATATTAGTTCTAACAGATCACAAAATCCCAGACCTTAAACCCTTCAGCACCTCATGCCTGTAGTTTTGCACTGCCTCTTAAGCGAACCTTTGGTTATACAGCTCTCTTCCTAGTCCTTAACTTCATCAAACAACAGTAAACCTAAATAATTCTACTGACTTGAGAGATCAGTTTAGGGATTCAATGCCTTTCCAGATGAGGGCCCGGTGGGGAGAGGGGTAAGGAGAGGGGCTACAAGGGGACCTGGGAACCACAGTGTAGGAATACGGCATTAGAAAGCACCATGAGCAGGAATTATAAAGCTCTGGGGACCTTTTTTGCACATGTACAAGGAACGTGCTTTAAATAAAAGAAAAGCTGAATGCCAAAATGCCTAGAGGGTGAGACAGGCTCTTTGTGAACTGCTAGACAGAACCAAGACACTGGAAAAACAGTCAAGTGCAACTGCAGATCTTGCTGTCAGTTATTAGGCAAAGAAATAACACGACCCGCACAGCAGAAAAGGCCTTGCTTCAAAATGGATATAGTAGCTCGGTATATATATGGGTATCCATAGACAAACCATCTCTCAGCTTGTTAACGGAAGGTTATATGTCCTGGCAGGTCTCCGGAGACCGTGCTGCACAGACCGAAAACATCTTTGTAGCAGTTTCAGCTAATAGGCCTTTCTGCTTCCTAATGTCTCCAAATATATCTTTTGTGAAACAAGCCTCGTGCTTATAGCTAGCCCAAGTTTGGTGAGTGATTTATCTCCAAAACATCAGCACGGATTATTTGTATGTGCCCAGTTCAGGAAAGCAGTCAATACAGGCTTTCTTTAATCAGAATAGGTCTGGCAAGAAGTTACATCAAACTACAGCAGTTCAATACAAAACTATGGAACAGATAGATGGATCCAGTTATCCTCTGAATGGTCCAACTCGCAGTGGCAATTACCAAGGCTGTCTTAGCATACTTAACATCCTTCATACCTCATCCACAAATTACAAAAGGAGTTAACATTATTGTAAGCAACATTATTTCACAGTCTCTCTGTAAGCAAAAGGATAATAAGCGTAGTTAAAAAAAAAAAAAAATAAAAACACACCACACCAAACCAGCTTACTTATGTATAGCTCTCTGTGGGAAAGGATTGAAAAAGAAAATATGCACTTTAACTAACTTATTTTGTCATAAATAATGGGAGCATAGGTATGTCTCTGTTCACATTTTAAAAGCCCCAAGAAGTTCCTCTCTGCTGGCATTTTGGATAAAATTTTAGCAGAGTCTCCAGTCTGTCTAATTGCTATGATACCGTACGCAGCCTGCCTCAAAGCACAGAACATATGGCATCCTCAAAGGATTTGATATCATTTTTTCTTTAAAACGTGCAAGTCAGTTGGTCATTGTTACCCCTCTGTGGAATTACTCAAACAGCTGCTACCCTCCAACTAAGAGGTAAGAAAATCTTTTTCTTTTTTGTTGCTGTTAATTTCACTGACACACTTCTGTCATATAACGAGAGTTGGTAATATGCCTATAATGCATTTTAATGTTGCATATTTGATCCATGGTGTAAATAACACTTTGTTGAAGACACAGCTACAAAAGGATGCTTTTCATGTTGCTTGCAAAGTAGCCTGAATCATGAGGCACACATTTCAAGTCGCGATAAATTAATTTAATATCTAAACTATACGAATAAAGATATACTGCTGATGTTCTCTTCTACAGAATCACAAATTTTACGCTAGAACCCACTTATAATACATAAAATATATTGTCTTTAGAAATATTTCAAACTCTTCATCACCAAACAGAATATTTCTTTTAATATTGTCCTTTGCTTACCGAATAATGATTTGCTGCAATGTACTTCTAGTTTATTATTGGAAAGTAGATGTGTCTAACGATACCTTATTCATTCTACATACAGCAGGGTTATGAATTTCATAGTTTTCTGAGTTCTTATCTTCCACGGTTCACAGATCCCATCTCCCCTTGATCATCAGGGTATCTCCCCAAATTGAACCATTTTTTTTTTCCCTTTCTACTCTTTCAAACCGACAAGTTTTTCATTCCCTATCAGAAGATTAATGAAATAATAACTAAAGTGAGAAAAAGAACACAGCATCAAAAGATACAATGATAAATGGCTAAAAACCCAAGTCTCACAAAACAGAGAAAAAAAATAAATGGAAATGAGAAAGGGAGGTAACCAAATCATGATCATGCACCATAAGAACCATATATGAACATCACAGCTTTCCACATGTGATAGCATAGGAGAAAAAAAAAAGCTGCCCAAACTATTTTTAAAATTAAGTCATAGGGACATTCTTAAAGGGATCACCTTGGATCTAGCAAGACAGTTGCCCAAGCTTTGTTTTCCCTATTTTTTTCCTTTTTTTGAGTTTTAGTTGTAGCTCACATTTCTTTATAACATAAATGACCTTTTCTTGCAGTGGAAGATCACTAACAAAAACCAGTTAACAGTAAAAAGTTTCCAGAACCAGCAAATGACAAGCATTATTTTTATAGCCTAGAGACTGCAGTTTTATTACAGTTTACTAATAAATAATTTATACTATTATAGAAGACGTGCATAAAGTTCCTCCTGATGCTTCACAGGCTCATATTAAAATATGTTTTCAAAATCTTTATGAATTCCAACACACCTATATCAAAGAACAACCAATTCTGAAAAAAAAGACTTATTTTACTCTATGTTACTTGCCAATGGTTCATTCTTGGCCCTGTAATAGATGTGAATAAGCAGGCCACGAATTACTGAAGAATACTAACTACTTAAAAGATACAAAATTACACAATAAAGGAAGAATTCACAAAACATCTGATCCATAGTATACAGTCAGTGGGAATCCTTCCATTAACTTCAAAGACTTTTAGATAGCTCCTAACGGACATAGATCAGCAATGGTTTTGGTTTAATGTAACTACTCTCTCCCTCGCCCTCCCCAGCTTCACATGTAATGGGAGAGGCAGAGAACATACAAATTAGATGTGTAACATATTAGAATCTCAGCAAACATAACTTTCAACAATTGCAGAAGTACCAACGATTCAAAGAATTTATTAGAATTTATAATACTTTGGGATAAGTTCTTTCATGTTTAGGTCCTGCCCAAAAGTCAGAATATAAAACACTTTAAAAAAATTTATATATATATATATATAAAAAAATATATATAAAAATATATAAAGTAATTGTGCTGTGATGTGCCATTCTTCTTAGGCTTTTATAGCTTCTCCCATTCTTATACTCTCATAGAAAAACATCCATCATCCTTTTTATCAAAACTATCCTCATTTTATCATGGTTCCCTCCCACAAAAAATATTTCTATTGAGTTTTTCATTTATGAATGTAGGGGTTTGTTAAGAATATCAAAATCTTTTAATTAGAATCTAAGTTACCTTGAGAACAGACATGCTTTTTTTTCCAAAATGTGAAACAGACATTTCTCAATTATATCAAATTTCAGGGCGTATAAAAGATATTTGGATAGCTGCACATGCACATTTACATTACATGCATTGTATGGTAAGGATATATCTTTGTCTATAAAGCCCATCATCAGCTTGCAAATAAAATTACTAGTGAGGTGACACTGTCATTCTCTTATGGCACAGCCAAAAAGTTCCAGATAATTATAATCATTTCACAGTTTTCACTGATGGAAGTCAAGAGTTTCCATGGCACAGAGACAGAGATTTTCTTGTCAAATCATTCATAAGATCTATTTGAAAGAAGCTTTACTACATACTTTCCCAAGCACTATTTGCACTTAAGCCTGGTAGTGTAGGGAAACCAAAGACATTTAAACAGTAATACTTGAGGTAGTTTACCTGCTTATTAGATTGTGCAAGTTTAGTTAATTTAAAAAAAAAAAAAAAAGAAAAAAGAAAAAATTAACCACAGTGCATCTATGCAGCTCCTGAAATTAAGAGCTGTATAACAAACAAAGTGTATAAATCATTAACTTCAAAGCCTTTGTGAGCTATGTGAGCTCTAAGGTGAAAAAAAAAATCTTACACATGGTTACACTTCAAAGCCTGAACAAAAATTGAAGGGAAGAAATGAGCACATATGCACACAAATGGCAGCCCCATCCCCTAAGCGTTCTCCTCTGCCCTATGAGGACACGTTAGACATGGTCTCTCCTGTTAGAAGCCATACTTTTCATTTTCCACTTGCTTCTAAGCAGGAGAAGGAATCCCTACTCAGAAAGTGTGCCTCCTATTTAAGAAAAAAAAAATTCTCAAGCATTTTGACAACTCTTTAACCAAAAAGTCAAAACTAAAAAGCCCCATGCTCTTCCAGTGGTGGCATCAGGCTGGGATGGGGTGAGAATTCAAGGCTTCAACAGACAGTTCAAAAGCCAAATGCCTCGTTCCCCCAGTGAGTGAGTGATAGCCTTTCGGTGCAGATGACACTGTAATGGCCCTTTCACACCTTTGTGAACTTTCTTCATTAAGTGCCAGCAACCTGCTAAGCAAATGGATGATCCGCTTCAGTGACTCCCAGAGCAGGGGATAGACATTTCTTTCAGCAACACCCGCTGAAGCAACTTCATCCCTTTCACCATGCTTTTCCCACTCCTGCCCCCAAAACTCATTCTCTCTTCTGCATTGCCATCTCAGTTAAAGAAAAATGTCCTTTATGAGATATCATATGGAGAGGTACAGCAATAAGAGAAAAAGGAAATATGAGGGACATCTGCTTTGAATCGTTATAGGCTGATTTCTCAGCCACTTCTGTATTAATAAGTGAGTACTGTGTAGTTAACATAAGACTGTAGTTCAAAGCACAGTCTAATAAACTTAAAAAAAAAGCCAAAACAAAAAAAAAAAAAAACAAAAACCCCAACTTTAAAACACAACATTCATCAAGGAAGAAGACAGTAGGATCAGACTCTTAGCTAGACCATCTATACGGCTGTGAGTTTGCAGCACAGAAGTTCAGCCTGCTCCGATCACACAGGGACTGCTTTCGGTTCTGCTCACACGTACGCAAGGCATCACCCACAGCTTCCCAGGTCACGCACAGGGAGAAGGGAAAAGCTAACACTTCCCCTGCTCACATATGGTGCTGGCATATGCTGAGCAGACACCAGAATTGTAAAGCTTCAGAGGGGGAAGTAAAAACCTCTGCTTCAATCCACAGAGCGAACAGGGTCAATTCCAGAAGTTTAATACCAAAGTATGTCAAAATAGGGTAGACTGAGCGCCTGTGGTAAAATGAAGCTAGGATTTAAGTGATGATCATCTGGTTGCCAGCCTGCAGGTCGCACTGTTAGTGTAGTTACTGGTAGGATTACACAGAGCTGACAAAATAACTGGTCTTTGGTCTTTTTATTAGAGAAGGCAGATAGCAGGAATGCTGATGTCTGTTAAGATAAAAGCATATACAATTCTTAAACCTAGATTTATAACACTGGAGTATTAGAAATTGAGGAAGTGCTTCTGAGCTGTATTTCTGAGAAACAAAATGACAAACTAGAGAGTTCTAGACTGGATCATAGCACTGTACATAATATTAAGCAAAACATTTTCAATTTTAAGTTTTTTTGGCTTAAAGATTTCAACTGTTGGCTTCTTTTTAGCCCAGTAGGAATAAGTGTTTCACTGTCCATTTAGTAAAACATTGAATGATACTTTATTGTCATGTTACTGAACTCTGGATTTTTACCATGGTGGGTAAAAACTGTTAAAAATCTGCCTAATGCAGTTTAGATTGCTGCCAGTTTTCATTGGCTATTCTCAAAGAGATGGCATGTTTGTGCTCAAAGAATATATTCTCACCATACAGGCACAGCATAGAGTTCTGCACTCCAACCCACTGTGTTAGGAGATATTGATTTTCTGTTCTCAAATCACAGCCGTAAGTCTGGTTACCTGCAATCAGAGAAAATCAGGCAGGCAGCAAAGCCACTGCAAGTGATGTGCCAAACCTAAGTACCTGATAAATGTAGGTAGCATCGCCCCAGCCCATCTTGACATATCAGCCATGTTAGGCATCTACTGACTAAGAGCAGGTCTTTACTAATGCTGATCATATAGCTCATAGTCAATGACAGGGGTGGGCCATCCTTCCTTGGTGCTCCTCAGCTCCCAGAAACACAGCCAAGATCTCTCCTTGGCCCATTCCTCTCAAGCAAAATGGTTCAGACTGTTAAACAGGAGAAAGCAATTCAGTTTTTTCCCCTCTTTCCATCTAACAGAGCAGCGAACTGAAGTGATTCATCAAGGACCAGATGAGCGCCAGTACCAGCAAGGGCACAATTACTGGTAAGAGGCCCAGTATACATGAAAGCCACTCTGGGCAGCAGCAAGACATTAGATCACTCTGGTCACTTTGTGTAATTTCAGCCCATGTCCAAAGGATCAGTGATTATGTTGTTAGCCGTGGCCAGAGGGGCAAGGAAGACAACTAATAGAAGCTTTTCATCCAGCCTTTCACAGCAATCAGTGAAGTACTAATTCTGCTCATCTCTTGCATAGGCAGGCACAAAAGTGCTTTTTTATAGCTACAGACTAACACTTAAATTTAAAAGCACTACAGAGACACTTTAGTACAGCGCACTAATTTGACAACTTTAGAAGCAGCAAGTAAGTTCAGATGTAGAGAAAGATTTGAGGCTATATTACTAAGTTGACTGGGAAGCTAAAAAAAAAAAAAAAAGGGAAGCAAAAGCGGTCTGCAAGATGCCAGGAAAACAATTGATCTAAGCTAAACTTGGAAGTCCATTCTAACTGTGCAGAAAGCTAACAATTTTATCCCAATCCACTGATAGACTGTTCACACAGAAGAAAGCAAAAAGTTTTGATGCCCTGAGTCAAGGAAACCAGGAGTCCAACCACAGAGCAGCTTAAAAACCAAAAGGATTAAACAAACTTACCATACACCTTACTTCAAAAACCATAAGCTGTAGGTTCCAAGCCTCACAAATATCATGGTCTTCACATTATAAGCAGTGCAGCTTATAGAAATCACCAGGCTGCCTAGCTCAAAGCATCAAGTAAAATAAATAAATAAGGATCTTAGCTTTTGAAAACAAGAACAATCACAATGTAAGATCTTATGGAGTTAAGAATCCTGCCAAAGATCAGCTTTCAGGGCTTAAACAACTGTTCAGGGAATATACACCGCTACAGATCTCTACAGGATGTGCAGTTTTGTTTGTGGTACCATGTCTGGAAGCGCACTTCCCATAGGAATTCTAAAAAAGAATAGCACCATCAAGGGTGGGATTCTGTGCTTTCTGCCTCCTAAGAATTCATTTTTTCTAAATGAAAATCCAGTATTCCTTAAAAATTAAGCACAAGACTCTTCAGTTCATCTTAGGATCTTATGCAGAATGGCAGTTCCTTCCTTGCATCATTAATTATCATCAGCAATAAAAAGAAACTCATCTCCAAAGATGACACTCTGGTGCAGCTGTCTAGTAATTTCATCATCTTCCAACTGTATTCTGTGTTTTACCAGTACAACCAAAGAGCCTCCAAAGATTTTGCACAGGGACAGCTTGCAGCTAGGTATATAATATCAATAAACAATATACCACAAATGAACAAAATCTAGCTTGCTTGCTTTCAGTTACCCCTCATTCTTAGCTTTGGACAGCCAAAGGTATGACAAACTTTGTTGTTTGCATTGCTACAGTGTTTTTGCCTTTTTCATTAATGTTTATTTTCTTATAAACTAAAGCATCCAGATACAATCATGATTTTTAGATAACCAACACATTTAGAGGACAATAAAGTGCTTTGTGGGATCACATATCAGAGCAGAATTGCTTTTTAAAATCAAAGTTACCTCATGAGCATTCTCTGTAAATATATATGACCACCTGGAAGCCTTGCTTCTATTCAGTAGAAATGTAAAGCAACTCACTTTGCTGTACTCTGATGATGCTAGATAACAAAGATTAAAAAAAAAATAATAAAAGGAACAAAAATGCATCAAGGGAATACTGGGAACACTCCAGCAGAAAAGGTGGAGACAACTGATAGGGACAGAGAAAAAAGGAAAATTTACTAACTTAATTTTCCCCTTCAAGCCAAAATCTACAGTAGTAGTAATAAAACCAGACACAAGTGAGTGTATTCAGATACCTTAAATAATAATATACTAAATAATAAAATGGTAAATTAAATTTATTTGTGATGTCAATATCATAAACTGAACTGGAACTGTGATAAACTGGAACAGTGATAAATTCAGCATCTGCACTCCACAGGAAAATGTGTATATACACTGTGCATATACCTCTTCTTACTGTTTTCAATACTAAACAAATTCTTGCCCAGTTATGTGTAGCTACTTGTCCCTGTCACTGCTGAAAATTCACACATCATCAATCAAGCTCAACTGGCCACACAGGATGTATTATTGGAAGGTCAATCTAATACTGGACAGCCAAGGTGATGTTGATGAAAGTAAGATTATAAAGTAAGTTTGACATTTTTACACTAAGCCAGTTTTGAGTTATGTGTTGATTAAAAAAAAAAAAAAAAGAAGAAAAAATCCATTTCCCCCTCTCCCCCCTTCACCCCCTCAAAGTGATAAACCAGCACATCTTCAATCATTGCACAAAACAGCCTGGGCAGTTATCCTCCCGCTTTCCACAAAGGATCTGTTTCGTTCCATAGGCAACACATAACCCATTCTGCACAAAAAGGAGCTTATCATACCTCACAGTTCACAAGTGGCATAAATCAGCCTCAAGTTTAAGCTGATAACTGTTACATAAATTAAGTATGAATCACTGCAGCACTCAGACAGTCTTTACTACCATTCCTTAGCACAAAAAAGCAGTAATCCTACTACAAGACTTTTCAAATATAAACCCACTAAAATTCACGCAATAAAAGTATTAGCTCTTTACTAGACAAACTAAACAAGCTCCAAACAACATGAAAATCTTCCTGTAGTACTACCTGAATATGCACTTTATCTCGGCCTTCTCCATGGAAAACTGCTATTGCATCAGTCTTACATTCACACTTGACCTGTTATTGTGTTCCCTGGATCCATACCACTTCTCATCTCAGCTGGAAGGTCAACAAACACTTGAGAATGATGAAGAGCAGCTTTTGAACCATCTCTCAGAACAAATCAACTAACATTTTTAGACTGCATCAGAACATTGACAGATATCCTAACAGTCCAACTGTGGTTAGGGCTTGTTTCACTTTGTTCTGAGACAGACCACGAAAACTTCCCATTCAGATGCTACATCTCAGCTGGGATGCCATAACTAAGAAACAAGCACTGGACATCATGGCTACATGACACATAGGGCATTTTCAGCCATGACATCAGGTCCCTGGTCTGTTACTTCCACCTTCTTGCTCTACTCCAGAATAAGTATGTTCTAGATGATCTCCAGGTCAATATAAGGCATGACAGGGTCCAAGATCTCCCTACAGGCACGAAGACTGATCACACCCCTCCTTTCATATGTGGTTTACTAAATCAGTGTGTAGATGCACTAAATTAGAAGGAAGAAAAAAATATCATGTTGAACAAACATTTTTTTTAATACCACACACAGCAGATTTCCTCTGTCAAATTGCAGCCTGTTAAATGTGGTTGCAGTTATCTATTTACACTATGAAATAATCCCCCAATAAAATATCTTAGCTAGAGGAATGTCACAGAAACCTACAAATGATCTTCTGAGAGAAAAAAAATGTTTCCTTTATGAAGAATCTTTATTGTACTGAGACTAACTAAAGCATGTCAATGTCAGCTAAAGGAAAGGAAGGACTCTACTGATGACCCAAAACAACTATAATTCGCAGGGTGAAGAAAGAAGATTACTCAAATGTACTCTTAAAGAACTCATCTTTATATGACATCCTCCAGGAAAGAGTGCTAAAAACAAACAAGTGAAGGAACATAAACAAACAAAAAGCATGCTTAAGCCAGATAGAGGCATCAAGCAAAAGCACGAAAAATGATTATCAAAACAGAGCTTCTATTACCAGAAGTCAAATATTTTGAAAGAAATACCTTCTCCAGTCAGCTGAATGCTAGAAAATTCTGCTTTGACTCACATGAATATAACTTTTTCTCCCTGATTGAAAGGGAAATGGCACAGAGTTTCTGAAAGCCTCTTGGTAAAACTCAGATTCCCAGGGTTCTCAGGCTGCTTCCCGCATTACAGGGAGATGCAAAGTCTTTGGGAGACCATAATTAAGAGCAAGTGCTGATGACTTTCAGACACTGAGCTAAGTCAAGGAAGACCATAGTCCTCATGTAGCCCACCAGACACTGCAGCAAAACACATGCTCTAGCAAAAGTGTGTTAAAATTGAAATATTTGCACTTCTCTGAGCCAGAATCTTCCAATTAAAAATTATTTCCTTCAACTTTCAGTAGAATTTTAAAAGAATTACAAACAGCAGGAAAATGACAAATTCAAAGCCACTCAACTATGCAGTGGAAGAGCTAGGAATAAAGCTCTGCAGTCCCTGCCATCTGTAGTTGTGGTCTGTTATCACAAAATCCTCTTCCTGAAATCTCCACCCATTGCTTCATCCTGCCTCTCATAATTTCTTAACTTTCCACGAGGACATACAAGATTAGGGATCTGGCTTCGTTTGGGGTAAGAAATGCCAAGAGATGGGGAACATTTTGTTTCAATTTCACTGGGTTGTTTTTCAGCTGGATCAGTCTCTTAATTTGGTTACTGCACTGGCCACACCAGTACTTCTGCCAATACAGCTGAATGGTTGACAGTGAGAATGGGCGTTGGGCAGCTGCAAAATCAATATGGTCCTGCCAGAACATTTTACAACATCAAACCACAGTCTTTTCATTAAATTAATTAATTATGATTTAATTAACAAGTGAATTAAATAACTCCTCTTACAGAGATGGAAACCCATGTTGTCAATAAGATCCTAGAGTCATGACAAGCTCAAATCCCATGTGCTACATCTGCTCTTGAGAAATATTTAACAAGGTCAGAAATCTGTCAGTGTCATGACGGCTTAGAAACATTTTACAACTGCATCAGAAGCCCTCAGAATGCCTGATGGGAAGAGAAAACTCACATGCTACATCCTCCTGCTGCAGCTACACTGCCTTTTAGGTCTGGAGTTAAGTGGTTGCTGTCAGCTCAGGAGAGATCTGCACATGTTCTCTTGTGCAGGGTGAACATGCCTTTGGAGTCCCAAATAGCCTCAGGTCTGCTTTCCATAGTTAGCTAAGAGGTGGAAATACGTTTTTGAAAGTTAAGCTAATTATTAATATCATCTTTTCTGAGAAGAGGAATAGTACAATTACTCGGTGTTTCACTTAGTAGATTGCCTCAGGTGAGAGAAAGTGTATATCCATATATCAATTCTGTGGATTGTCTTTTATGTTTATCTTTTGCATTTTGATCACCTCTTACGTCTTAGCAATGCTTTGCTTGGGGAACATTATATCATCAGGTACTTTTTACACCTGTGCAAGTCTTAAGTCTTCATTAATAAGATTGTCAGCTGTTGTTTTGGGGGATGGAGTTTTTAAACCAGAAATATTAAAAAATTTATCAAAATTATCTCATGTTTTAAAACTACAAGAGTGGTGAACCAAGGTAATCACTTCTCCAGTAGTCTGCATTCAATCGTATACAAAATCAATAGTGAGAAATATCACTAGACAAAAGGATACAATGCTGATAGATTATGTGTTGATTTACACGAACGTCAACATATTGGGAAGCATTACAAACCATTTAATCTACCATCAGAGTAGAGAACATTTAGGAATGAAAAAAAGACCAATATTGCTTCATACACAATTTGGCTTTAGGGACCAGATGTATTATAGCTTCCATATGTCTCAGCCTACTAAATGCATTTTTAATGGCAAGTTCTTGCAGAGCAAAATCTGCACAGTAGCTTAGGTAGTCTGTCAAAAGGCAAAAATAATTTCATCCAGATTTGCCCTGAACTCTATTTCAATGACGCTTCTGCAAGTTTGGGGAGCCCCACAGGGGTCGCAGAAGGGACTGAAGCATCAGTGTTCAATTTCGTAACACAAATAATGAAAACCCTTTTTGGATATTTTACCAATGTGAGGGGCATTAAATATAGACCATTGTTCATATGACTCAGTATGTCAGGCCACACTGACTAAGTATATTGAAACTTTCCACAGATACTGATAGATCAGTAGTACTGGAGCACTACCAGACCAATTACCCCTTTGTGTATCAAACTGTTCCAAGCAAGTGTCCCTTAAACAACAATGCTCTGGGTGCTGCAGTTCCTTGGGCTTTTTAAAGCTAGAATATTTTTTCTTGGTTAGTACTGACTCTAAAGGCCCTAAAGATCCCCAGTGGAATTAAAACCAGCAGCCTCCTAAGTTTCATTGCAAAAGCAGAATCTCAAGATGAGCAAAGCACAGAATATTCATACCTGAAAATTACTTTTGCCAAAAGAAACAAAGGGCATAGAAAGTGTTACTTGCTGCACTCCAGCTTGCCATTTGGCACACCCTGGTATTAGAATCTCATCTCTGGGTTCCTCCACACATATTGTTCATTGACCCAACATAATAAACCCCAAGTTTTGTAGGATAATTAGTATTCCTTTAACAAATATTACAAGGTTTCAATGATTTAAAGACTAAACTTCTATTTTTATAAAAATTATCTAGATGCATAGGATCTCAACTCTAACTGAAATCTGGTAGGACTTCGAGTTAAGAAACACTGCCAAGCAGAACACCTGAATGGGTTATCACCAGCCAGCTGAGCCACTACAAGCTTCTACATACACTTAGCTGAGTTTCTAGTCCAACGTCAACCAAGAGAAACTTCAGGGCTGTGGGATGACTGATCAAGAAATCAGGAGCACAAGTAGTGTTCTCCTCTGTCATTGCAGTTGCAGGGAACAATGAGGGAAGAAACATGAAGACCCAACAGATTAATACCTTGCTCTGAACCTAGTGTCATCTGCAGAATTTTGTGGGTTTTGATCGTGGGTCGGTTTACACGACACCAGCCCTGCTGGTGACAGACAGGGTACACCAGTCTCACAAGGGGAAAAGGATCTTTGCACAGGAGTTAGCAGGGTTCATTGAAAGAGCTTTAAACTAGATTTTGAGGGGAAAAGGGATTAAATCAAGATCTCTAGAGATAAGCCTGGGGGCAGCATGCCAAAATTTGAGGGAAGATGTGCTAGCAAGGCCCTTCAGTCTGCCATCTCAGTGTAGGTAGGGGATGGAGCAGCAAAGATGCAAGGGTTATTGATGTGTTAGAAACCATGAAGTGTCTGAGAATAGCCATGTAGGAATTAGGGCTTCTCCTCCCAAAAAGGTGGCAGGATCAATAGCCCAACTGAAGTGCTTCTACACCAACACACATAGCATGGAGAACAAGCAGAAGCTGGAAGACATTGTGCAGCAGGAAAACTATGATACAGTTGCCATCACATGAACATGGTGGGATGACTCACACAACTAGAGTGCTGCACTGGGTGGCTATAAACTCTTCAGAAGGGATAAGCAAGGAAGGAGAGGAGGTGGAGGAGCCCTGCATGTCAGGCAGCATTTTGATTGTCTAGAGCTTAATGATGGTGGTGATAGGGTTGAAAGTTTATGGGTAAGAATCAGGAGAGAAGGCTAAGAAGGCAGACAGCATGGTGGGAGTCTGTTATAGACCACCCAACCAGGATGAATAGGCAGTCCAAATTTTCTGCAGGCAGCTGGGAGAAGTCTCATGATTGCTAGCCCTTGTTCTTGTGGGGGACTTCAACTTACCAGATGTCTGGTGGAAAACAACACTGCAGAGAGGAAGCAGTCTATGAGGTTCCTGGGGTGTGTTGAAGACACTTTCCTGACACAGCTGGTCAGTGAGCCAACTAGGCAAGGCGCCCACTGGGCCTGTTGTTTGCAAACAGAGGACTTGTGGGTGATAAGATGGTTGGAGTCTGTCTTGGGCATAGTGATCATTAAATCATGGAATTTTCTGTTCTCAGAGAAGTAAGGAAAGGGATTTGCAGAATTTCTACCTTGGGCTTCCAAAGGGCAGACTTTGCGCTGTTTAGAATTTATGAACTTTGGAAGAAGGGCCAGGCAACTCAGGAGGACTACAGGGATGTCATGAGGTTGTGCAGGAAGGAATTAGAAGGACCAAAGGCCAACTAGAAATTCATCTGGCTAGTGCCATAAAAGACAACAAAAAATGTTTCTGTAAAGACATTAACAACAAAAGGAGGGCTAAAGAGAATCTCCACCTTTTATGGGATGCGGGGGAAACATAGTGACAAAGGATGAGGTTAAAGCTGAGGTACTTAATGCCTTCTTTGCCCCAGTCTTTAATAGTAAGACCAGTTGTTCTCTGGGTATACATCCCCCTAAGCTGGAAGACAGGGGCAGGGAGCAAACTGAAGCCCAAATAATCCAAGAGGAAATGGTTAGCGACCTTCTACACCACTTACACACACACGAGTCTATGGGGCCAGATGGGATCCATCCAAGGGTACTGAGGGAGCTGGCAAAAGTGCTCACCAAGCCACTTTCAATTATTTATTAGCAGTTCTGGATAGTTGGGGAGCTCTCTGTTGACTGAAAGTTGGAAATGTGACACCCATCTACAAGAAGGGCTGAAAGGAGGATATAGGGAATTACGGGCCTTTCAGTTTGACCTTGGTGCTGGAGAAGGTCACGGAACAGATCATCCCAAGTGCCATCATGTGGTACATACAGGACAGTCAAGCGATCAGGCCCAGTCAGCATGGGTTTATGAAAGGCAGGTCCTGCTTGACCAATCTGATCTCCTTCTATGACAAGGTGACTTACTTAGTAGATGAGGGAAAGGCTATGGATGTTGTTTACCTTTAGCCTTTGACACTGTCTCCCACAGCATTCTACTGGAGAAACAGGCTGCTCATGGCTTGGACTAGCACACTCTTTGCTGGGTAAAGAACTGGCTGGGTGGCCAGGCCCAAAGAGTTGCAGTGAATGAAGTCCAATCCAGTTGGTGGCCGGTCACGAGTGCTGGTCCCTGGGGCTCAGTACTGTGGCCAGTTCTGTTTAATATCTTTATCAATGATCTAGGTGAGGGGATTGAGTAAGTTTGCAGATGATGCCAAGTTGAGTGGGAGTGTTGATCTGCTTGAAGGAAGGAAGACTCTACAGAGGGATCTGGACCAGCTGGATCAATGGACTGAGGCCAGTTGTATGAAGTTCAATAATGCCAAGTGCCAGGTCCTGCACTTGGGTCACAACAACCACAAGCAGTGCTACAGGCATGGGGAAGAGTGGCTGGAAATTGCCTGGTGGAAAAGGACCTGGGGATGTTGGTTGACAGCCGGCTGAACGTGAGCCAGCAGTGTGCCCAGGTGGCCAAAAAGGCCAATGGCATCCTGGTGTGCATCAAGAATAGTGTGGCCAGCAGGACTAGGGAAGTGATTGTGCCTTTGTTCCTGGCACTGTTGAGGCTGCACCTCAAATACTGTGTTCAGTTTTGGGCACCTCACTACAAGAAAGACATTGAGGTGCTGGAGTGAGTTCAGAAAAGGGCAACAATACTGGCGAGGGGCCTGGAGCACAAGTCTTACGAGGAGCAGCTGAGGGAGCTGGAGCTGTTCAGCCTGGAGAAAAGGAGGCTGAGGGGAGACGACATTGCTCTCTACAGCTACCTGGAAGGAGATAGTAGCATGGAGGGTGTTGGTCTCTTCCCCAAGTAACAAGTGATAGGACAAGAGGAAATGGCCTCAGGTTGCGCCAGGGGAGGTTTAGATTGGATATTAGGAAAAACTTCTTCATGGAAAGGGTTGTCAGGCATCGGAACAGGCTGCCCAGGGAAGTGGTTAAAGTCACCATCCCTGGAGGTGCTTAAAAGACCTGTAGATGTGGTGATTAGGGGCATGGTTTAGAGGTGGACTTGGTCATGCTAGGTTAGAAGTTGGACTTCATCTTAAAGGTCTTTTCTCAACCTAAATGATTTGGTGATTCTATACCATGGAGTAATGTTTCTACACGTCTAATAACGTAGGTTCAAGATCTATGTTATCACTAAGTCATGCAAGAGCAATCTGTTGTAACCTGTCAGAACAAACAGATCCTTAAATCCATGTGCTTTTAACCTTTAATATGGTTAATTACGTGGACAAGTGTCCGAACTTCCAACACAACTTGAAGATTCTCAAGTGACTGTCAATAGAGGCAGTTTCAGGGAGGGAACAGATTTTCACTTGACTGGTCGTAGCTTATCAAATAAATCAAATTCCATTGCAAGCCAAAGAAAAAAATGGGTTTTTTCCCTGTCTACCATTTGCAATAAAACTCCATCTGAAGCACCTTAAAAACATTCAGCCTCTAATCGTTACTTTCCTGCTCTTAGAATCCTGTAGAGAGTAATCGTTGTGTTACTGTCAATGATGGTAAGTTATTAAACACCCTCTAAAAAATCCATATGCATATTTTACTCAGAAAAAAACAAGCTTCTTCAAACTCATGAGGAAAATAAAATAGTTCCAGATACAATATTTAAATCAACTACTAGATTTACAAGATGCTTTATACAGACTTACACTGCTAACTACAAGATTTATTGCAAGTGATTTAACATTATTAAGACAACTCTGGATTCTGTAATTTGCTCTATGCCAAAGAAGCTTCCACCACTTTGGACCTGCAAAATTCTGTGTTTGTGCAAGGATGTGCTTGCATAGATCAGACTGAGTGATGGGTATGTCAGTTAGCCAATGATAAATAAAAACAAAACCAAAAAAACTTTAGTATAGTTGCCAGTTACTTATCCTGAAATCAAAGTTCTACATCCAATCACTCTTAATGTAAACAGCATAAGGACATGGAAAGAGAGATAATTTTGAGGACTGTGGTTGTTTGGATTTTTTTGCTTGTTTGCTGTAATTTAGGTATGATAGTTTTTATATTCGCTTTAAAAAAATAAAAACTTGTTATATACATTTTATACTGGAGAACAAGAACAGGAAAAACTCCCAGCACACCTGCCTCAGAGGTAATCAGTGAAGGCCATTTATAAACTGAACATTGCAAGTAGAAAAATTTCATGTTGAAGTCTCATTACTGTTCATTTCTCCTCACATTAACCCTGAATTTCTGTTTCCTCTGATGAGTACGCTTATTGGAAATTAGAAAAGTAAAATTTTGATGAAAGACAGACTTTGCACCTGGCACACTTTCGTAACACATCACATCTGTCAGACACAAGTTACTTATTACAGTGTTAAATCAAACGTCTTATGCCGGTAATTAATTATTGCCTTTCTCCCCTCTGTCAACCCTAGTACATTAGTTCATTTGTTATTAAAACCTTCACACATACCAGATCTTAAACATTTAAATACCTCAAAGTGACCACTCTTCAGAATGCCTTTTGTTTCTTAAGGAAACTATAAACAGTGAAATAATTTTGCAGTAGCTTGGACTTGCTACAAGTACTGGAAGGGATCAGACTTGCTCTAGTATAATTACAAAACAAGTACTCTATAACAGTATCTTTAAAATTGGATGTAAGAGATTACTTTCACTTAAGTAGCATGACAGCCACAGTACCTCGGTTAATAAAGGCCAAGGCCGTATGCCAAGACACGGTATATGTATTATACCTAATTTTGCTGCCTCTGAAACCAAGTATAGGGATCTGCACCATCTACAAAAAAAATCCTTACAAAAAGAGATATGACTTTTAGATTAGTAATTAATATTTGCAATCAGCAAAATTTCTTCAGTCATGGAAGATTTTTGTGTAGCCACAGAACTAACTCACTGGGTAAAACCAGCTCCCTGGAAATTCAACATTACATATTTCAACTTACATTAAATCAGCTCAAGTCACCTTATACCTTCATAAGACAGAAGCCAAAATACACGAGCAAGACAAACAATCAGAAGTTTTCTACCCTGAAGTGGGCTGACAGAACATGCTCTGTATCCAGAGTCTGATGCTGCTAAAATCAGTGGTTCCACACTTCCTGACCATGGGACGGGCAAGCAGAGAGGTATGCTAAGCTGAAAGGACTTGAGAAGCTTTACAGAAATAAAGACTTCAATACACTTTGATATTAAAAACTGAGCAAAACATTTTTCGTCATAAAAAGAATACTTTTGCCTCCAATAAGCCATGATTATTAGAAAGCAGACAAAATAAGCATATTTTAGAAACTATAAATAGCAACACCACACACAAAAAAAAACCCAACACACCAAAAAACAGTGTTTCTAACTTCCAGAGCCATTCACCACAAAATGGCAGCTTTCCACATCTGGTCAGCTCAGGACAACCCCCATACAAGTAATTTGTTAAATTCTCAGGCAGATATCTTTATGATCTATCTTGTGATGCCCTCGCAGGTGTGAGGACTTCCCAAAAAATATCTGCAGAACCAGAGGACTGTCCTCTTTTACTTTCTCTCTTAAAACTCTCCCAAGCCTGGCCCCCTGTAGCAGAACACTGCAGCTCAGTGAAAGAATCGAAATAACCTGTACTCATGTGCCAACACCACAAATCCTTCTGCTAAAGGTTCACTCAACAGTACACATCTGATCTAGATTAAATATCAGCACACAATCTCCTTTTTCCCACATTAGCAGGATCACACAATGTCAAGTTTCTGTTGGCTTTATATTAGCTCCGGTAGGCAAGATGAAAACTGACAGGAAACTGACAGAAAACTGCTGGGACAGGAACTAGCAGGGCTCATTTGGAGGGCTTTAAACTAGATTCGAAGAGGGATGGGGTTGTAGCTGGGCTTGCATCAGTGGGACAGCACTCTAGAATTGATGAAGACTGGAAGGCCTCCCACACCCCTAGGGTGAAATCGGTGTACTTGGCTCGCTCCCTGAAATGCCTGTACAGCAATGCACACAGCATGGGGAATAAGCAGGAGGAGTTAGAAACTTGCGTTCAATCAGGAGATTATGATCTGGTGGCAATCACAGAGACATGGTGGGACAGCTCACATGACTGGAATGTGGTCATGGATGGCTATGTCCTTTTCAGGAAAGACAGGACAGCCAGGTGAGGTGGTGGAGTTGCTCTTTATGTGAGAGAGCAACTACAATGTATTGAGTACTGTCCAGGGGCGTATAAGGAGCGAGTTGAGGGTCTGTGGGTGAGAATTAAGGGGCAGGCTGGCAGGGGTGATACTGTTGTGGGAGTCTATTACAGGCCACCAGATCAGGATGAGGCCTTCTACAGGCAGCTGAGAGTGGCCTCGCAGTCACAGGCTCTGGTTGTCATGGGGGATTTTAGCTACCCTGATGTTTGCTGGAAGGACTACTCAGCCAGCCAGCCTCAGTCTAGGAGGTTCTTCCAGTGCATTGACGATAACTTTCTGATGCAAATGGTGGAGGAGCCAACTAGGAGAGGAGCGCTGCTGGATTTCATCCTCACTAACAAGGAGGGTCTGGTTGAAGCAGTAAAGGTTGAGGGCTGCCTTGGTTGCAGCAACCATGAGATGCTGGAGTTCAGGATTTCGTGTGGCAGGAACAGAATACCAAGCAGAATTGCAATTCTGGACTTCAGTAGGGCCAACTTTGGCCTTTTCAAACAATTGCTAGGGGAAATCCCGTGGGCAAGGCTGCTGGAAGGTAAAGGGGCCCAAGATAGTTTGTTAACATTCAGGGACTGCTTCTACCAAGCTCAAGATCAGAGCATCCCGACGCGCAGGAAGTCAAGGAAGGGAGCCAGGAGATCTGCTTGGTTAAATAGGGAACTGCTGGGCAAGCTCAAGTGGAAAAGGAGAGTTTACAGATCATGGAAGGAGGGGCTGGCCACTTGGGAAGAATATAAGGCTCTTGTCAGAGGATGTAGGGAGGCAACTAGGAAAGCTAAGGCCTCCTTCGAGTTAAACCTGGCGAGAGGGGTCAAGGACAACAGGAAGAGCTTCTTCAAATACATGGCAGATAAAACTAACACCAGAGGCAATGTAGGCCCACTGATGAATGGAGTGGGTGCCCTGGTGACAGAAGATACAGAGAAGGCAGAGTTACTGAATGCCTTCTTTGTCTCTGTCTACTCTGCCGGAGGCTGTCCTGAGGAGCCCCGTACCCCTGAGGCCCCAGAGGAAGGCAGGGCAATGGAGGAGTTTGCCTCGGTTGATGAGGACTGGGTTAGGGACCAGTTAAGCAATGTGGACATCCATAAATCCATGGGTCCAGATGGGATGCACCCGCGGGTGCTGACAGAGCTGGCTGAGGTCATTGCTAGACCGCTCTCCATCATCTTTGTCAAGTCTTGGGAAACGGGAGAGGTGCCTGAGGACTGGAGGAAAGCAAATGTCTCTCCAGCCTTCAGAACAGGCAAGAAGGAGGACCCGGGTAACTATAGACCAGTCAGCCTCACCTCCATCCCTGGGAAGGTGATGGAACAACTTATCCTTGGTGCCATCTCAAGGCGTATCAAGGATAAGAGTGCCATTAGGGGCAGTCAACATGGCTTCACCAAGGGGAAGTTGTGCTTGACCAACCTCATAGCCTTTTGTGAAGACATAATCACATAATAGGTGGCTAGATGGTGGCAGAGTGGTGGATGTGGTCTACCTTGACCTCAGTAAAGCATTTGACACTGTCTCCCACAGCATCCTCGCTGCTAAACTGAGGAAGTGTGGACTGGACGATTGGGTAGTGAGGTGGACTGCAAACTGGCTGAAGGAAAGAAGCCAGAGAGTCGTGGTCAATGGAGCAGAGTCTAGTTGGAGGTCTGTGTCTAGTGGAGTGCCTCAAGGGTCAGTACTGGGACCAGTATTATTCAATATATTCATCAATGACTTGGATGAGGGAATTGAGTGTACTATCAGCAAATTTGCTGATGACACCAAACTGGGAGGAACGGCTGACATGCCAGAAGGCTGTGCTGCCATCCAGTGAGACCTGGACAGGCTTGAGAGTTGGGCGGGGAAAAATTTAATGAAATATAATAAGGGAAAATGTAGAGTCTTACATCTGGGTAGGAAAAACCCCAGGTTCCAGTATAGGTTGGGGAATGACCTATTAGAGAGCAGTGTAGGGGAAAGGGACCTGGGGGTCCTGGTAGACAGCAGGATGACCATGAGCCAGCACTGTGCCCTTGTGGCCAAGAAGGTCAATGGCATCCTGGGGTGTATTAGAAGTGGGGTGGTTAGTAGGTCGAGAGAGGTTCTCCTTCCCCTCTGCTCTGCCCTGGTGAGACCTCATCTGGAATATTGTGTCCAGTTCTGACCCCTCAGTTCAAGAAGGACAGGGAACTGCTGGAGAGAGTCCAGCGCAGGGCAACAAAGATGATTAAGGGAGTGGAGCATCTCCCATGTGAGGAAAGGCTGAGGGAGCTGAGTCTCTTCAGTTTGGAGGAGACTGAGGGGTGACCTTATTAATGTTTGTAAGTATGTAAAGGGTGAGCGTCATGAGGATGGAGCCAGGCTCTTCTCAGTGACAACCAATGGTAAGACAGAATCACAGAATCACAGAATCATAGAATGTTAGGGATTGGAAGGGACCTCGAAAGATCATCTAGTCCAATCCCCCTGCCAGAGCAGGAACACCTAGGTGAGGTTACACAGGAAGGCGTCCAGGCGGGTTTTGAATGTCTCCAGAGAAGGAGAATCCACAACCTCCCTGGGCAGCCTGTTCCAGTGTTCCGTCACCCTCACTGAGAAGAAGTTTCTTTTCAAATTTAAGTGGAACCTCTTGTGTTCCAGCTTGAACCCATTACCCCTTGTCTTACTGTTGGTTGTCACTGAGAAGAGCCTGGCTCCATCCTCGTGACGCTCACCCTTTACATACTTACAAACATTAATAAGGTCACCCCTCAGTCTCCTCCAAACTAAAGAAACTCAGCTCCCTCAGCCTTTCCTCATAAGGGAGATGCTCCACTCCCTTAATCATCTTTGTTGCCCTGCGCTGGACTCTCTCCAGCAGTTCCCTGTCCTTCTTGAACTGAGGGGTCAGAACTGGACACAATATTCCAGATGAGGTCTCACCAGGGCAGAGTAGAGGGGAAGGAGAACCTCTCTCGACCTACTAACCACCCCACTTCTAATACACCCCAGGATGCCATTGACCTTCTTGGCCACAAGGGCACAGTGCTGGCTCATGGTCATCCTGCTGTCTACCAGGACCCCCAGGTCCCTTTCCCCTACACTGCTCTCTAATAGGTCATTCCCCAACCTATACTGGAACCTGGGGTTTTTCCTACCCAGATGTAAGACTCTACATTTTCCCTTATTATATTTCATTAAATTTTTCCCCGCCCAACTCTCAAGCCTGTCCAGGTCTCACTGGATGGCAGCACAGCCTTCTGGCATGTCAGCCGTTCCTCCCAGTTTGGTGTCATCAGCAAATTTGCTGATAGTACACTCAATTCCCTCATCCAAGTCATTGATGAAAATATTGAATAATAAGACAAGGGGTAATGGGTTCAAACTGGAACACAAGATGTTCCATTTAAATTTGAGAAGAAACTTCTTCTCAGTGAGGGTAACAGAGCACTGGAACAGGCTGCCCAGGAAGGTTGTATAGTCTCCTTCTCTGGAGACATTCAAAACCCGCCTGGACGCCTTCCTGTGTAGCCTCATCTAGGTGTTCCTGCTCTGGCAGGGGGATTGGACTAGATGATCTTTTGAGGTCCCTTCCAATCCCTAACATTCTGTGATTCTGTGACCTGGTACAAGACTTGAAAACATAAAGCTAACCTATGAAAGCTTTTTTAAATCCATATTTAAAACAAGTGGTTTCATCACCACTGCCTATGATCCTCAGTAGCATAATCCCATTGCCTCCTTACCTTCTTCTACCATACAAAATGACTGCCTCCTGTGTTTTAGCCCTTTAAGGGGAAAGTCCTTCTCTTTCTTCAGGCATTGTAAGAGGCTACCCAAACAGAGCCTTAGTCTAAAAGTTGGGATACTTATCATTATAGTAATCAAAGAATCCCAAGACAATGCAATACATAAAGTCAGAAAGAAAATTGTTTCTGCTTGAAAAAGAAAAAAAATTATTATTTCAAAAATATGTTGTCCTTCTTAGAGTAAAACTAGGTAATGTATTAAATACTTCAATCACATTAATCATCTTTGTACCATTTTTTAATCAAGCAGATGTCATTTTTCCTCACTACCCTTAGAGGATGAGTAGTAGTTCTCTCTTTGAAAGAAGTGATAAATTTTCCTATTGAACTTAAAGTATATGGTATTCCTTCATATTGCAGGATAAATATTGAGAGTCTGGTATATATATTTTTAACTTTGTAAAATAACTTAGTTTCACCCCACCCCACCTAAATCAAGTTAATGGAGAAAACTTCAGAACAAATAGAGGCAATATACTGGAGTTTAGGGGCAAGCAGTAACCACGCAGCAAAATCTCTTGATAGTTATCTAGGTTAGTGAAAGTACAAGAGGCATTGAAAAACTATAGAACACATTTAAGTAAAAAATCTAGTTGACTTTACAACAGGACTTGACAACAGCTGCAGAAAAGAGTATTTCAATCATCGCTTCATGTTAATGGGCTCTTAAATTACAAAACCGTTAAAGTTAGAATTAACCAAAAAATGGGTTTATCAAAAATAGCCAATAAAAATACTGCCCAGCTTCATTCTGATTATGTTACAGAATTGAACTATATTATTATGATGATATCCACACCACAGTACATATATTTTATGTGTCCTCATTTCTGCTTCTTCAGAGAAGTACAACTTATGTGGTAGAGAATAGAAAAAGTATGAAAAGTCTGAAAAAAAGCAAATATCAATTACTCTGACATTTAAGGACAGTTTGAAAAAAAATAAGATTTTTTCAGGTAATAAATGGACAAGAAACATGATATGAATAAGTGAATAAAAATGAGAATATCTCCAGTGTCATTAGGCTGCACAGACCTTTACAGGGGACACTACTGGTCTAATCCATTCAAACAATTGCTGTCTCATTTAATGTTTCACATAGCTTACCAATACACACTTTAAGACATTTATCGCATAATAAACTGTATCTTACAATGGCTACGTGGCCAATTTAGTGTGCTGAAGAAAGGGAGAAAGAAAACACGAATTAACTGATGACAGGGAAAAATTCAGTCACAAGTTCAGTAGATATTATATAGGTAATAGGTAGTATTTTTAACTGTGCTGTGAAAAGTCAAGAAAATATATGTGTATCCATAAGCCTGTATGTATGTACAAGCCTACCAAGTTTTCATAATGCAACATTTCTTTGGTATCAAACAAAAAGGGAAGAAAAACTAGTTCACAAAAGCTGACACAAATTCCAGTAAATTGTGGAAGAAGAAGAATTAAAACAACTGGTCAGTAAACTGGTCATGTTTCTGTTGATGTGCGTCATCCAAAACAGAAGAATGTGTCAGGTTTTGTTCTGGAGCAGGCTCTTCTATTTTATCAAAGAATGTGCAAACAACCTCATTTAGAATAAAGACTCCTATGGGTCAGATTGAATTCAAGTATGTCCTCTTATTCAAGAAGCCCTGTGAATTTAAAAGACTGTCAGCAGTTAGTCTGAACATTTTGAAAACCTTTTACAGATTCCAGCCCATCTACTTCAATCTGGATAGGAGACATGAGACTCCGTGGCATGGCTTCTCAGTCCCTTCTCTGATGTGGTGTTATTTTCCAAACCCTAGGTTCCTACACATTTCTATATTAAAAATAGATTTTTTTTAAAAAAATCCAAGAGGTAAGATTTGCTTGTTTATTCAGAAGGTATGTTCCCTGTGAACAAATTAACTGGAGTGGAGGAAAATTGCTTTCCTGTTGATTTACATAGAGAACCCTTCAAAATTTTATTGAACATATCATGTTTTGAATTTATATAAATACCACCATTAAATTACTTTACAATTTATTTTATAGATCAGCTTGTGCCATTTTGCTTATATAAACTGCAAGTGAACTAGTCTTGCCCTCAGCTTTTACCCTTCAAACTGTTCCAACCAATTTGAAAAGGAAACATGCTGCAGAGAGAACAAACAATACAAAAGAGATCTTTTCATGAGAGTAAACCCTACTGTCTTCTCCCATTTAAAAATAATGTCTCTAAAGACAAGTTCTTTAAAGTACGCATGCAAAACAGGGACACTTAACAGAACTTCCCCAATAAACAGATAACATGTCTGTTGTTAAACTCATCAAATGGATTTATAGAGTTTAGAAAAATGCCTAAGCAAGAGGGATTAATTACTACTAAGGTGACTTCCAAGCCATTAAATTTTATCAAAT
Organism: Caloenas nicobarica; assembly: GCF_036013445.1. Classification (NCBI taxonomy): domain Eukaryota; kingdom Metazoa; phylum Chordata; class Aves; order Columbiformes; family Columbidae; genus Caloenas; species Caloenas nicobarica. The sequence continues at coordinate 45,599,235 of NC_088245.1, forward strand.
GCAATTTCTTCAATCAGATAGTTCTTGACAGCTGACAAAATGTTAAGCTTTAAAAATATCACCAAGCCTAGAACTACCTCCAGAAGATTTCAGTTTTCTTACTAACACCCCTGTAAGGATGGCACTAACATTTCCATAGTGATAATTTTCTTATTAAAAAAAATAGTGAATAAAAGCATAGGATATAATACAATAACAAAAGAAAATTTGAATTAGAGTTTCAGAGTTACCAAAATGATCTGGCAAACATTAAAATGCAGTTTATTAGATTATCACAATTCCCACACAGTCCCCACACTTTGTTCCTGCTGAGTAATGATGACTGTCTGAAAGGTAACAGGAGTACAACAGCTTGATAATGTTACAGCATGATCGCTGTGACAATGCTCCTGCGATTGCATTTTGCTTAGCTATTCAGTCATTCAGGTAGGATGCTTAAGTAGACTACTGACATGTAAAAACACTGCTGCTTTGAACATTTTAAGTGAAGCATTAATCCTGCAAATGTCATTGTTATTTTGATCATAGCATTCACAAAACAGTGAAGGGTTAATGGAAGCTCCAGGTGAACACTATGCCACCCAAAACAAACAAAGACGAAGTCTCTGAAAGATTCTCAGCCTTCTCCTACACTATAATACAGAGCTGCAGCACAGCACAATATTCTATGCCTTACTCACAGCATCATGCTAAAATAACCAATTTTTCTGACTTTCCTCCAGTTTTGCACAGCACACAATATACTTCTAAAATACAGGACACTACCTCCTCACAGAATTTCTTAGCAAGAGTCTGTCCCCATTCAAAGGAGAAATCAATTTTATAGCATCTTCCTCAAGGGAGAAATTTGGGGGGAAAATTTTCTATTAAAAGCTTTACAAACTGTTGCAACTAACATGTTAAAGTTTTATTCTCTATAACAGTATTTTTTCACTAAGATATATAGATAGATAGATACCGATAAGTCATATGGCTCTAAAGTTAATTGGCCTGATGGTGTTTCTTTAACTGCCTTGTTCATAACTTTGTTGCCTACTTCATTTTTTTTGAGGGTTTACAGGGAAGTTTCTCCTTGCTTAAACCCAGACAGAGACAGAGTCATTTCTATTCCCTCACCTTTACAAAATCCCTTCAGCCCAAGATGCAGGACAAGTAATAGCCAGATTTAATATACCAAAGACCGCTCTACAACAAAAAGGGAAGCTACATATCACTAGAAAAGAAAAAATATCACTGAAACGGTAGGAATTAAGGCCCGTTCCTGAGCTTGCTGACTGTAGCACAAAGAATATTTGAAAATTATGTTCTCCGGCTATGAAGATAGGATTTTGTTGTTGTTGTTTGCAATACCATGAGAACTATGAATGCCTACCTAGACCTTAACAGTAAAATCAGTAGATCAAGCTGAGAGATATTTTTTAGAAAGCTGTTCTCAGGAATTGGGTAAAAATTCAAAATTGTTCAACTCAATACTAAGTCACTGCCACAGTCATTTGCAAGAGCTGTAAGAGAGTTGTCTTGTGATCCCATGATTAAGGGAGTGGAACATCTCCCTTATGAGGAAAGGCTGAGGGAGCTGAGTCTCTTTAGCTTGGAGAAGAGGAGACTGAGGAGTGACCTCATTAATGTTTATAAATATATAAAGGGTGAGTGTCATGAGGATGGAGCCAGGCTCGTCTCAGTGACAATCAATGATAGGACAAGGGGCGATGGGTATAAACGGGAACACAGGAGGTTCCACTTAAATATGAGAAGAAACTTCTTCTCAGTGAGGGTGCCAGAGCACTGGAACAGGCTGCCCAGGGAGGTTGTGGATTCTCCTTCTCTGGAGACATTCAAAACCCACCTGGGCACCTTCCTGTGTAACCTCATCTGGGTGTTCCTGCTCCGGTGGGGGGATTGGACTGGATGATCTTTTGAGGTCCCTTCCAATCCCTGACATTCTGTGATTCTGCGATCACTTTTATGGACTGGATTAGTAGAACTTGCTACAGATGTCCCTTGGCTTACTGATGTTGTGTTACGAGGATAATACTTGTGCTCAAGAAAATCTGACTCAACTTCCAATTTCTTTGAAAGTGCAATAGAAAGCATTCATTTTAACATAATGTTTGGAGTCTGTCTTCTTTTAAGGTACTACTCTCTGTTTTCACAAGATCCACAACCAAGCCATCCAAATGATTACCACCTCTCTGATTTAAGTAGACTGGAAGCAGTGACTGGATGCTTTCCACAAGAAGCCCTGCACAACATATTTGTTTTCCTCTGGAACAGTAAGACACCTCTCTGTCCTACAGACAGTTAATAAAGAACTTTGTTTTCTCTTTTTTTAGTTAAAACACACTGTCAGCACAAAATTGGTGTTTTGTCAGTCAGAAATCCATCGCAATTCCGAACAAAAAACTTCAGTACACTTAAGCCAGAGATTCAAAAAGAATGAAACTACCAGTTATGAATTCTGCTTCTTAAATAGAAGAGTGTTTATGCCAGGGTAGGGTACACTAGAATTCAAATTAAGACATGACTAGATGCATATGAAAGTAGGCAGCTGAGAAGTAAAAGTAGATGATGTAGAAAAAAAGCAACATAGAAATAGATCATAAAAAGTAAATTACTGTCCCAAAGACAGGATGCCAAGTAGTACAGCAACAGAGTGATAATTATAAGATACAAAAGAGAACACTAGGATAATAAGACAATAATGCTGGATAGATGAAAGGAAAGACTGTTAGAAAAACAGTAAGCCAAAAACAAAAAATAGAGAAAAACAAAAGAAACTAAAAAGGAAACGTCTGCAGTATGTGACAAAAACTTCTGTCTCCAATCGATTTAGCATTTCTTTCTTTCTTCATTTTCTAGTTTTACACTCTCTCGAGCTCACAGTATCCCATACATATAATCGCTTCCTCCAGTAAAGAAGAAAGTTAATGATCACACCTTGTACAATAATCATTACAGCCAAATTTTGCTTTTTATCCTAAGAAACCAGTGGTGTTGATCACATACTGAACTTCCTTCACTGATAAAAAAATTACCTATGCATGCAGTTTGACCATTCAGCCAAGCTAGTCTAATGACCACATGCTGCCATGGCTAACTGTGCATTCAGCACTGGCATTTATCTATTCATGGCATGGCAAATTAAGCAGCTTTAAAAAAAAAAAGGCCAAAAAACTAACAGCAGTATCAACACTGCCATCCCTCACTATTTTAGCTCTTTCAAACTGCTAACTGTATCATACAAGTAGAAGTCCTCATCTGGAATATAAGACCAGACAAGAGGATAGGAACAGGACTGGCATCATGACTCGGTGACAGGTAATTATGTTGGATAACTTAGCTGAGTCATGAAAGCACATCTGAAAATCCTGAGCATTTTCCTTGCCAGCTGAAGATCTATCAATGAAACAGTCATAAACAGGAAAACAATTAGAAGTTGAGTAGCTTTCTGTAAGATCTTTGTCCAAATGTCTCTGGCAGACTCTGAAACTTTATCCATTTATCTGTAATGAAGCAAAAGCCATTGGACTAAACTCTGGATGTATTCCCAATGAGTTTGTCACAAATGAAGTTAAACTAGGTTGTCCATGTCTCATGTCTGCCTCATTTTCAGTACTACCAGCCTTGTGACACTAAATCCAACCATCACCTGCTACATTTTGGAGCAAGCCCAAGGTCTCTAACACTTACCTGGAGCTCTTGGCAGCTGACAGGTCTGGAAACACTGGATGCTTAAAGGCGCCAAATCAGTAGCTCTGGTTTTTAACAGTCATCCAAGAGCTTAGTATCAGTATCCAGTAGGTCACACGTGAAATCTGGCCAACCTTGCTGCCTTCGCAGGAAGAGAATGAAGTAATTATACTTAAAGTGGCCAACAGACTTCCCCTCAGCTGCTTTCTCCCCCTGCCAGGAGCAACTAGCAACAAAAACTCTTCCAAGTTCTGAAAGCAAGTTTATCATCAGGCTCCTGTAACATTGTCACATAGAGAGTCATTGAGGGATTGAGTATTTGACAGACTCTTGCAACAAGCGGTCGTTTGCTCATGTTATAACTGCAAGCTTTGAGCTGTAAACATTCACCGAGAACTCAGATAATGCCAGAAGAGCTGCCTGCAGCTGTGGGTATCCACCCGGGAGACAAACAGGATGTGACAAAAATTCGTATTCTCTCACACGGTAGCCTATCTAATACTAAAACTCTTATGCACTTCCTGTCTGCAGGCAGTGAAAACGAAAGAATCCATGGTCCTGGGGAGGCTTCTGTCAGACAGTGTATTCCTGGCAAATGAACATCTGAAGAACAGTACAAACATGTTGATACTACATCAAAATAGCTCAAAGTCTGTCTTCAAAAGTACCAATAAAGAAGAGGAAAAGCCTCCAGAACATAAAAGCTGCTGACAAAACTGTCAGTGCTGTGCAGCGTTTGACAAGAAGTACAAGAACCAACCTGGAGCTCACGGAACTCCACTGCCCAACCTGCAGTCACGCAGAGCTCACCCATTAACCTGGAACCAAGCCTCCTCCTCATCCTCTGGCCTTGTCCTTGCATAGACAGTGAAAATGAGCAGACATATTACACAGGCAAAATTGTCGTCATCGTCATCATTAGAGATAAATATAAAACCTTCATAAAAGATTGAACGTTCACTTTATATTAACACTACTAGACAGGAAAACAGAAGCCTAGTATCCTTTAAAGACAAAGCACATATTCTTCTCAAATTTGAGACTGAAAGACACATAAAAAGGAACATTATAGCAGATGTATCGCGCTTCTTTGAAAACCATTCCTGGTTTGAACAAACATTCATTTCAAAAACAAAAAGGAAAAGTTTATTTCATCTTCCTGGTCAATGAGAAAAGAGAGAGCTGATTGATTGAAACCCTACTTGCACTACAACTGTTAAGGAAAAATACTTTTTTCACCCAATGTTAGAAAGAAAATAGAGCCAATTCTTTCTTTGTAGGTCATTTTCCTTTTTTTGTCTATTTTATTGGAAAAGTGGAAAAAAAATGGAGTGAAAAACAAAAACAGGAAAAACAAAAGTGAAATGGTAGTTTTCTGCTGCTATCATAAAATGATAAAGAATAGTTTGAAGAAAAATTCTGTTGTTAAAGATCACTAGGAAATGAAAAATTGCAACCAATTGTATAATGATATCGACTAATCTCTTAAGATTTATAAATTAATTCAATACGTTCATCCTCTCAGTAAGAATCTATTCTGTTGCTGCTTCTTAATAACTGCTAGAGTAAACATAATAAATTTAAGTAAATTTCAGCTATAAAGCATGCTCTACTATATCTTCAGTTTACATTTTCAGGTTTCTACAGTATTCAAACTATTTCTTAACATTTCTATTTATTTCCTTTAAAAGTTCAGCAAAAACAGAGATTTAGGGGGAGAAAATCTTCCACGTTCTGCTTTCAGAAATTAAAGTTCTCAGTTGTCTGCTGGTTTGGTTTTGTTTTGGTTTGGGGGTTTTGGTTTGGTTTGGCTTTGGTTTTTCTCCTTTCCCTTCCCCCTCCTTCTTTTTTTTTCTTCAAGGAGACAAAGCTCCTATTGCTCTGCATGGAAATGGAATATATTGAACAGCAGACTAAAAATAATTTCTGTGCTGTAGGATATGGGTTATTTCTAGACCATAATATTTTAGCCTTTGTGTTTGATTAACATAGGTTTTTGCCTGCTTGCATTTCTAAACTTCGGTTTTATTTTGGTTTGTCATTAAAATGAAGCACAAATCTTGCTTCTGTAGCCTACATAACATACAGTTGAGTTACAAAATGAGCTTCTGTTTGACTTGCTAGTTGTAAGAAGCATTGGGAATCTAAAATTCACCTCTTTTGAGGGAGGAGAGGAGGGGGAAGAGAAGAGGTTGATTTTATTTGTCATCATTCATGTGAATAGACCTACTCTCTCAAATAATTTCAATTCTGTGTGTGCCTCCAATGTAAATTTGCAATATTATAGTTTACAACTTCGTTGTCTTCATTATCATACTAAAAGACCAAAATTAGCCATTTCTGTATAAGAAACTAACAGAAATATAGCCTTTCTAAAACCGAAATATTTGGTTTATTAATGTTCAGCAATGCTGAAATACAAAGGGACACGCAGACTTTACCCAAACATCAACAACATTGACTCCATTAAAAAATTATAATCTTGAACCAGAACTAAAATTTAAGCCAAGTCTCTTGCCACAATTCTGAGGAACTGAGAAGAAAGCACCACATGAAAAACTTGCCACAAACCTCAAAACATCTATTAACATTTTTAATTTACAGATGAGGAAATGATGCGCAGATGTTATACCCAGAGAGGAACATGTACTTTACTGACAATAAACATCCAGAATTAGCATACCCACCTATGAATAGATATATTGCAGAACTGCACTCAACCCACATCTGTGTAATTGCATCAAACAGATATCTCAGGTAACTGGATTGTTGCTAGGATTCCTGGGGATCTGCCTCTCAATCAGCTCCTCACTAATTCAAGCTAATTATTTGAGTTATGATGCTTTCAGAAAGAACTTGCTTGCCCTATTAGAATGGAGATGTTTAAACTCACAGGCATGTTTAGAGTGTGCATATTTGCCTACGTAAATTCCTTATTTTTGTTTGTTTCTGCTGGACCCATGTTACGTCTTTGGTGGATAAATGCCTCCTGTTTGTGTTTTCAGATGTAACAGAATGGTGCTGATGGAGGGCAGCAGAGATGTTTTACAACATTTAATCCAGGCAGATTACAATTCTCCGGCACTGGCAGTAGTGACATTACAAACAGTGATAACACGAAGCAAGACACCTACTTCCTGATTCAGCCACTCAATGCTCTTGGCTTTCAAAAACTTGGAAGCCTCATGCGAGAAGACGGCTAGTGTGCAGGAATCACATCAGTGTTCAGAAACAGCAACAGCACCATGTAAGAAAGATTCCCATTCATGGAACTGGGGGAGAAACTCACCATGACTCACATCAGCAGAGACACGTAACACAGACCCTGGGCTAGTCTATTTGTTGTTAATAAATCAAGTGAGGAGACCTGTAGTTTATTCTATAGCTATTCCAAAGATGCCCCTTACATGAGTGCAATTATGTTGGCTGACAAACTGCCTTCTGCACCACTCTGAAGCCATCAGTTGCACATGAATGCCTACTGCTTGCCAAAGATGAAAAGTAATAACACCTAAACATTGTGCATGAGTTGGTAGATCAGAAAGGAAGAGACTCAAACATCAACATGAATCACACAAAGTTGGCTGTAACTGTTTACAAAGGAAATCTAGTATTTATCTGCTTTGGTATTTTTGTTGGATAAGAGGTAATTAAGCAGTGTGTTTGCCCAAATATTACAAGGGACCCTGCCTTGGTATATGAAGATGTACTCCAACATCCAAGCACAATTGTTGTTTTCCTTGTCCTTTTATGTATTAACAATACAGCATCTGCTATTCTGCACAGTGCTGGAGGTCTGTGAAAGGTGTTGTGCATACTAAATCCGTGTTTATTACTCTTCCAAGAATTCCAAGAGAAAAAAAGATATTTCTCTCTTTGTACACCTTACTTCTTGCTGCATTTAACCTCCTTCAGATTACAGATCATCTAACATTTTAATACTTAAGCAGTTTTCATAATCTGTACACACTTGCACTCCAAAGCATTAAACAAAATCTGCTGTCTTAGATACAATTTTATTTCTACATTAGCAATATCCAGAAATCTCCAGGTGCCATGTTAACAATAACTTCTCATATTTCCAGCAATCGAGTTAACTTTTTCATTATTTACGAGAAGGACCCTGTCATACATGCTCAGAAAACTTCTGCTTAGAAGATGTACGCATGTGCAAAGCACTTAGACGTGGTGATACTCCAATTAACTATTATTTACTTACAAATTAGTCTTAATCTTTAACTAATGTTAAATGTGGAAGATTTTAAAAGGTGGGAAACTGATTTATTAATCTGGGTTTCCACCTTGTCCTGGATTTACAAGAGACTTTTTCAGACTCTTACATCTTTTCCTTTTCTTCTGTCATTTCCTTTCTAACCTATATTAGTGTTCCTTCTTTTTCAGTATGCTTTTTATGTATAGTATCACTCCACCATTTCTAATAATGACTTTTTCCCCTTTTGATCTCTGTGATTTCCTGACTTGCCACGCTAACAACAGTATTTCACAAATGCAAGTCCCTTCCTTCATTAGCTAGGTACTGCTAAACTCTATTATTAATCTCCCAATGATGCACACAGTAAGTACATAACAGGTGTGTTAGTTTAAAATCCAAACTCTATCTGGATGTTAAATCAGAAGGAGATGGTAAGGACAGTATATGATAACTGAACTTTTTCTCCTTCGTATATTCTTTCTGCTACCTGGAAATAATTAGCACCACATAATCACATATTTCCTGTCTAGTAAACATAAGTTTCATAGCAGAAAATAATTTGTGTCATGAATCATTAGCCACTGCTTAATCATAGTTTTTATGTAGATGAAGTTCTTTATGTTGACCTCTGATTTGCTACTCCTTGTCTGAAGCAGTAAAATCACACAAGTTGTATAAAAGCTCGAGGCAATTTTAATTACTCATCTGGGTCGCTGGAATTGGAGAGGTTTTTTTGTAGACAAATTTTAAATCATAACATTGGTAAATGATCATTTCAAAGAACGTTTTTTCTCAGAAAGATATACAAAAGAATACAAAGCAGTTTTAAAAATAAACTCATGGGTATTGTCTAGTTACTACATTAAAAATTCAATGCATAACATGAACTTAATATGGCAGCAAAAGGTGTTTTACTTCAGGCAAGTCAATGCACCTGGTTTTTCATGCTGACATTTTGTATATGTATTTATGAAAATATTATGTTTACAAGGAACATGAATTCAGATAGCCCATGAAATATAGTATCTTGACTCCAAAACCAGTTTTTAAACAGGGGCCAATTAATTGGTTATCATTGAATGTTGAGACTCTGTGCCAAAAGGCAGTGCAAAAGTTGACAACAAAGCTTACAGCAAAGTAGCCTGGGAATAAAAACCTATATTCCTCTTCACAGTTCCCTGCTAATAAAAGCATTAACTTTAGAGCACATATGAAAGGAAGTGAGGACCTCCTGCTGCCTCTCTGATACAGTATTCTTGGCAAATGGGCAATTTCCATATATGTGGCAATTTACTAGTGTTACAACCCATACCCAAATGCCTTGAGGCACTGAAATGCCAGTCAGGAGAGCAGGATCAGCATTAACATATGATTACAAAAGAAACAGTAAAAGGGAAAAGGAAAAAAACAAACAACTCCGAATGAATGTTTCAGTGAAAGTTTCTTTGTAGAAGCAGTTTTTAGAAGCACGAACTGAAATCTCATGTTCTTGGAGGCACAACGCAACTCACTCTTTTATGAAATCTCAAGCCAAGGCAGTAACCCTTCATTTCCCTATGACTGCGCCTCTGAGTTCCCAAATAGCTAGATCCATCCAGAGTGAAGCGAGCTGTGGCAAAAGTAAATAACCTTTCTATGAAAAGATGCAGGTTGTAACGAGAACCAAAAAAGTTTGCAAGACAGAGGGTTGGGCTCAGTCACTACCATGTAAGAGTTCATGAATAATTCAAAATATGCAGTGCTTGCCTTACTGAAGAAAATACCACAGGAGAGATCAGTTGTCCCCTCTGTTCATTATTTATCACACAGTAACGTCTGGCAACTGTTTACCTTTCTCTTGAAATGCACAAATCCAACTGATGCTAATAAGACACCAAATGATCTGTCCCACTTGAATACACACACTTGAATTTCAGGTAACACTGTCAAGTTCACAATCTCTTTGTTCAGGAGGCTAGATTTTTTTATATTGCCATCTAGCAGTGTTAAAAGCAGCATCTAATATTACCATAGGTAAGAGGAGGAACATTTAACAATGACTTTGAAGATTATTATCTAGGCTTTTCAGTTTGTTCACATTATATAATTGGTAACTTGACTATAAATAAGTGAACTTTTTTCATGAAAAACACCTAATCAAGTCTGAAAGCTGTTCCCCAACTCAGAAAGTAACTGGGTGGGGGTAGGGAGGGCGGGGAGGGGGGGGAACCCACAGAAAATGCAATAAATAGTAAAAGGGGCAGTAAAAAATAGATGCAGTAATAACAACTACTTTGAAGTTATTATTTTTTAAAGGTTTATAGATTTCAAGTTCCTGAAACATTTCTTCTGTTCAGGAGCCAAGCAAATTACAAGCTGCTTGAAGAAATTTTTTTAGTCCCTTAAATTACATACATTAATTTTATTCTGTGGAGAAAAAAAAAAAAAAGAAAAAGAGACTAAGAAGTAGTATGTAGGTCCCTTTGCATATGCTTAAAGTTCTATGGTTTTCTAAAATTGTCCAGTCTAGGCTGTATACCTTTCAAAAACACTTCTTCTCCATGGGACATGTGTATCTGGAGTTTTGCTGTACAACAGCCCAAAAATACTCCTTGTCACTTTCTGAATAGCTAATACATTTTACATTTTTCTGGTTACCAACAGTCCATCACATTTCCGTAGAATAGATACATCCACACACCCAACAGCTGATGTATGATTCAAAAAGTAAATGTCCTTCCTCTGCACTTTCTAAAGCAAATGTCAGGTGGCTTTCACCGGAGTATGAAGCCCTCTGCTTCAATACACAAACCCACCTCTTCCAATACTCCTAATCCTTCTTAAACACTGAGCCTTTTGGATGAAGCTGTGCTAAACAGAGCTATAACAAACATGGGCACGGGTACACCCCTTAAAACCGGTAATAATAGGCACCTCTTCACTCAAGTCTTATTGCATTTGCAAGGGAGACATGTTTGGCATTCAATAAACACAGCATCCAGCCCTTGAGTGGTCTCAAAATTTCTGCATATATTTTTCATATGCCATTCCCTCACTTCCTACAGTGCAATTTTTGAGGAATTAGTTCTTATTCATTAAGTACTAGGACACAGAAAAAAGCAGAAAAATTGTGCTCTGAGGAATTTGGCAAATAAGCAGTAAATATTTACCAGCTGCTAAGATCAACTGCTGTTTCGAATTTAATCTAAGTATAATTAAATAAACAAACAAACAGACAATCAAGAAATCAGGATTGCATTTAACAGTGTGGAATAAAACAATTCAAACATTCTTCTATTTTAGAGTTATACTCACTAGCATTAATGACCATCAATACAAATTCTTTCTTTCACTGCTAAACAAGTATTAGTTTTTGGTTAACTAACACCACCACAATAGCTTCATAAATCATTGCTAGAAATTTGTAAGAATGCCGTCTGAGAAGTACTTCATTTTTAAGATGTTCACTGTCATAACACAAAAAATGGTTTGCCAAAGCAAACTTGTCTCCAAAGAAATAATGGTGTTATTCAAATGAATATCAATTCTTCACCTAGCAAACATTTCCTAAATGAGAACTGTAACTTTTTGGCTTATTTTCTTAACTTGGACTTTTCCCTGACGTATTTTCTTTAGGAAAAAAAAAAATCATTAAAGTTTTTCTTCTATTTTTTTTTTTAAAGGCATTTGACATCTCAATGTCAAATCTCAATTTTAAAGTTTTCAGACTGCAAGTCATACATTAATGGAAGGAGCAGGTGGGTTTGAGTGTTTAACAAAGTACAATTTCTTTCAAATTCATTCGGGCACTGGAGTTAAATAGATGCTAGTAAAACCAAAGAAGTATAAGGTAATCTAATCCTTTCAACTGTTAATTTCTAGGCTTTTGGTGTCACTATTCTGTGTCTTGGAGGGGAAAAAAAAAAAAAAAGAAAAAAAAAAAAGAATTAAGTCACCCGCCTTAGACTAGCTTTATAAGGCATAATCATTATTTTCACAGAAATCTGAGTTTTCTGAAATAAAAAAATACCTTTTTACAACTACAGAAGATTTGAACTTAACTACTACATTTGTTAAGTAGAATTGGTACATATGTTATGCCTAGGATTACAAGTGTCAAATACTACAGTACAGGACAAGAATCAGCATTTAAATTCCATGGCAGCAAAATTCCTATCCTGATACCCCTATCACATCTACAATCTCACAGCACAGAACTATCAAGGTTTCTCCTCCACTAAGTTCAGAAAAACAGCTTTTTAACATGGAAAATTCTGAAACAGTCTGATTTTCTAGCATCTAGCATGCATTTTGTTTCTTTAGGACTTCTTCCAGTAACTCACTGCCTTCATTTATTTACAGATTTCCTGATTAAACGTAAAAAGATAAAAAGAAACCGTAAGTATATCTAAAACCTTCCTCCCAAAAGTGTATACACATTCACTTTCTCATTCTAATTCCTCTTATTATTATTTTTAAGTTGACTAATTCCACACATAAGATTGGATGAAGGCTGGAAAGGAAGAGAACAAAGAAACATGCTGAAGTCAGTGCCAAGAACCATGCTCAGTGGCTTTGTTTTAGTGTTTAATTTTTATTACTTAATGGCTATTCATTTTGTTAAGTCTTGAAGAAAAAGATAATTTGATGAAGGAAGTAGACTAAATGTCATAAGACCAGAAATCAAAAGGACAAATAAGTCAATATTTCTATTATTTATGCTAAAACAATTTGAGACAGGTACAAGGGAACAACCATATCTGAAAATACAGCAGAAATTCCTGGGTTACAGTAATATGTAATAAGAAAAATACAACTTTAACTGACAATATAAAAAACCCTAAACACACAGAGGACAAAGGAATGCTAGATTTATCTGGTAATACTACAAGGAATGCAAAATAATACTGAATGCTATATTTAAATAAATGTTTTATTTGGAGTCTGAAGTAGTCCAAAACACTCCAAAGACTACAAACACATTATAGCAAAAGTATAAAATGTTCATTTCTTAGTTAGCAATATGGGCAAGGAGCAGTCAGCCAACGTCACAGTAAGAAGCAGGGGAAGAGAAAAAGAAAAATCTGGTTAAAAACATCAGGACAATCTCCTGTTTTAACAAAAGGCTCCCTTTGATCTTTAGTGCCTATGAACAAAAAAAAAAGCAAGTATTTTTTTCATCAGCAAGAGAAAAGGGGGGAAACATTCTCTGAAGTTCCTCCAGAGTAAATTCCACAGTTCTCAGTGAATTTAATTCCTTGGGAAAATATATCAAGTTCACTCTGCTGGAACCAGTGGAGAGAAAAGGAAAAGGAGATATTCCCACAAGCTTCAAAAAGAAAGTATTTCTTTTTACCTGCATTGTAGTGAGATGTGTTCAAAACAAAGCAACCATGAGGAAAATGATGGTACTACTGAGCTTCAGACCAGCCTTTTTTTTTAATGTGTTGTAAATTAAACAGAAAAGCCAATTAGGAAGAATGATGGGCACTTGCTTTTATTAGAGATATCTTTTATTCCACTTTCCAAGACCTTGAAAATTTGGTGGTTAGCAAATTTCTAAGATACAACATCTTTTGTGAGTTTTCTGCCCTCCTAACCTGCTGCAGACATGCACTCTTTATGCCTTCCAGAATTAACACCTAGCAAAGGATTACTGTGGTCCTGTCCCAAACATCATTCCTGCCTTTCACATGAATTTCATTTTAAATGTCTGATTTTAGACACAGATGTTTAAAACTGGGTGTTTAAACACATAGTCAAGCACCTGAGCAACAGAGAAGCAGTTTTTTGAGCTGCTTACCAATGCCAGTGCCCATATAGAGCCAAGCTGGGGAGGCAAGTGAAGGGCTCGACTCAGAAAATCTGAGATTTCCATTGAGAACAAGATGACACATCAAAGGTGATTCTTTCTTGGCCCACCTTTGTAACCATGAATTTACCTGATGACCTGGGCTCTGTGCTGACCCTGCTGCCGCCACCAGCCTGCCCATAAGTAGCTGCCTTCAAATTCTTTTCACATCAGCAGCATATTTCAACAGAGGGGGAACCATTAATTTCCATGTCTTTATGTGCCATTTCTGGGTTTTGGCAGAATTTCTCCAAGTTCATCAAAGATCCAGACCAGATTTCTGTGAGTCAAGAAAAACAGTGAGAATGAGACAAAACTGCTTTTTCCCCCCTGCAGCTTTAGTAAAAGATCTGTCACACATTTTCAGTGGTGCATCACCCCCTGACATTTGACTAGACACACTGTGAAATCCCTTTCTGGTGAAGGAAGGAGGAATGCATGTTAAGAAATGCAGGAAAAACTAGAATTCTAAGGTACAGAAATCAGAAGCATTTCTAAAAAAAAGACATTTAAATGTCATCAAACTTGATATCTTCATAATTCAAACACTTTCAAAACCTGAAATATTCTATGGCTGGTACGCAGGAGGCATATGTAATGCATATGCAATAGATTCAACACTTTTATTTTTACTAAACAAACAGACTTGTTCCTCCCTTTGTGGGTGAGTCTCCTTTCTAACTCAATTCAAACAAGACTGAATTGGGGAAAGCAACGCAGAAGTGCTTCATGTAGTCCCATTTGCAAGCTAAATACAACCTACATTAGATGACAAAGTAAGAATCTACTCAAAAGATTCCAGGTTCTTGTGCTTGGGTCACCTCAGCTGGTATCTCCATCAAGAATCAAACCATTAAAAACAAACAAGTATCATCACTAGCAGAGAGTTTAAATCCCTCTCTCAGTCTGAATACCAGCTGGGCTTATGTGAGAGCTAAGGAAGTCTGGAAATGGAAACTGCTGTCAGACATGCAGTTTCTCTCCCCCCACCTGCAGAAATCTTTGCAGAAAAAGAAACAGCAAACACCACGGCCAGAGGGGAACTGGGATTGTGTAGATGGCCACTTTGGAGTCAAAAGATCTTGATTGGTTTTTGGTTTTGTTTTTCAGTGGTGTTTTAGGGTTGCGGGTTTTTTTTTTTTGTCTGGTTGAGGTTTTGGTTTTATTTTTTTTAATCACCAAGCATCCAATACAACATTCTTTGTGCTTCTCAAAGTTACTGATTCAGGCTTCTTAAGGAATTAGGCAGGTATCACTGCATTTCTCACTCAGGAAGCCAAATTCATAGATGATTCAGAACTACAAATATCCCAGAGACAAGGAGTTTCACTGAAAAAAGAAAAAGCCAGATCTGGTATAGTCTAGAACAGGCAGTGTACAACAGTGCCATAATTGAAAATATTTGCTCATCTCAGCTTTTTTAAAAATGCATGTCCCAGCTGCCACATGTTCTCATGTCTTCTGATCTTCTGTGTCTGCAAAGGGTATTTTTATATCACTGAAAAATAGAGACTTCCATTTCCCAGCTGAGTGGACTTGAAGACTTGTAAAATTTCTGGATAGAACAGAGGTAATTTTTAAAAAGACATTTTAGATCCCACTGACATCAATGAAGGCTAAACATGGCCTTCAGCTTTTAAAATAATTATGGTCAGTAACTGTACTAAGGCAGAAAACTTGAGTGGGAAGGTTCTGCAAAACCGCCTGCCTGAAAAAGTTATCGCAGAAGTACAGAGTAAGCACTGCTGAACAATACAAATCACAAAACAGCAATAAGTATTATCCTTCAACAGAGATCACATGCGGGGGTTTATGAACAATCCCAACAGACTGGTGAAAGTTTTATTTTGAACTACCCCCAAGTATTTTCCTTCTGTTGCTTATATGGGCACAGTCCTGTAATAGTTTATATCCATTAAAGTTTGGAGAGTTTATTCCAAATAGGGGTATCGAGCTAGAAACCAGTTAGCACCTGGCTCAAATACAAAGGCTGAATGAGTGGCAAACAAACTGCTCCATGTACATCTATAGTATAATACAGGTGTGGGATGCACATAGGTTAATCCTACACATACACATATGTTATCCACAGTAGTGAAAATGGGGCCATCCACCACTTTTCTCTGCCATCTGTGAATTCAAGCTTATGAAAATAAGTACTGCTGTTAATTCTCTCCACTGCAGTTTCTTCTCTCCATCTCACCCACGGGAAAGGAAACACAAAAAGAGCAATGTAGCCAAGAAAAATAGATTGTTCTGGAAGAAATATTTTTACTACAAACTACTCTCTGGAGAGAGAGAAATTGAGATCACTGTAGTGACCTCCCAAAATGTTACCTGTTCAAGAGAGAATTTTTTTTTTTTCCCCCTGCACCTCCCTCAGTTAGGCTCCTAAAGAAAAATTACCTCCTATAGACTTACTGTTTCAATTTACACAGTCATCTCAGATTCCCCCAAGGTGATGCTGCTAGATGCTGGAAAAGAAAAGCTGTGCTGAATTAAAAGTTTTGGCAGATGAGACTTCTCAGGCTTTTTGGCAACACGATACTGAAGAGTACAAAGAGTTTAATGAAAAGGAATGATCTTTTCTGAAATCTCGTTAGCATCTACCTATGATTCATAAATTAGATGTAGAACACACACTACTTCTAAATAATATTCAATATACTTGCATTTACATTTACCATTAAATGGTTAATGAAGAATACTGGCTTTATCTTCAGCTGAATAACTGTATGATATTTTCCGAGTGTCACATTCTAGGAGAAAGCATTTATTCAGTCCTAAGCAGAGCTAATAAACAATATTTGCTGCCATTTTCTAACAAGAAGCGTTACCAGCTGTCACCTGGAAAATGTAAATACATGCATGCAACTTAGAGATACAGGGACAGAAAAGGAATCTAAATTCTCATGATGAATATTGTTGGGTTTTTTAATATTTATTTTTAAACAAACAAACAAAAAAAGCCAAAACAACTGTTCTTTGCTTTCTAGTTCACATTGTTAAATATGATCTCTGGGCTGGTTTGTAATTTTTAAACACTGACAAAAAAATAAGAATTTTGACAAAAACAGCTCAGTTGAAGAATGACTTTTCACTGCCACCTTCTCAGCTTATAGAACTTCCTGTCTGGAACCTTTTTTCTTGTCCCATAATTTTACAAAATCCACTTAATTACAAATTCCTTTATGAGATAATTAGTCTTTAAAAGCCTAAACCCAATACATTCTCTACACTTCATTGTTTCACATATACACAGAGATAAGTAGAGACCCTCAGGGTTGAATGCATGAGAAATGTACAGACTCTAAAGTATGTTATAAATATACCAGTACTAGTACCTCGGGTATGCATAACGCATGCATATGCAGATTGCTACTAGAAGGAAAATCTACCTCTAAGATTTAGTAGTGAAAAATTTGGAAGTATCTTATATTATCTGATTCTCTAGCTTACAAGCTGTGAGTAGAATAACGTGTTAGAGAATTCCCATTAGATAAATAGAACAATAAACTACCAAATCCTTTTATATCCAAGCAAGTTCATTATTTTATAGTCACCCAGGACTAAAAAGAGGGAAAACTTACATGATCACCTGAAATTCCTACAGCTTTGTATCAGCTTTCCCGGTCCTTGATCATAACAATGCACATACCTGCTCAAGATTGAAGAATACTGTAAAAAACCTTTGATATCCCACATTATCATCCAGCACTTAAATGGGTTTTTCTACAGAAATATTTCCTGCACATATTGAAGTTGCTTGCTATGAAGTATCAACTTTTCCAAAGTTTTCCGTTATCATTTTTTTTACCTAAAGTTTCTTAGGTATAAAATAAAATTGCATTTAATCTACAGTTTTAAATCAGAATTTATAGAATACAAGTACCACACTTTTTTCTAGAGTTATTTGAAAAAATATCAATAATATTTTTTACCACTTTTAACAAAAAACATTCAACAACATTAAAATAGAGTGGTTAAGAATTAAACTGAATATCAACTACGCCACTGAGGTGTGGTTTGCACATAATTACTGATTTTTTAAGAGCATGATCTATAGCAGCATTTTAAATTCCATTTAAAAACATAAATTCATGCATGTTACTATATTAATAATGATTAGAATATAAAAATAAAGATAACACGCGAAAGACCTCTTGCCTAGAGACTGACCTTTTCAAGCTTATTCCAGCACTTGCTCCTAATTATTGTTCAATATTCCTTTCCCAAGAGCACATTAATAATAATAAAAGGAGGCTAACAGCTGTGATGGCTGATTTAGAGGTTCAAATTCTTTACTGTAGCAATGAGATGGTTTTTAAAAAGGCAAAATGCCAGTCATGAGATCCTACCAGACTATTGGTAAACTACTGACAACAGCACTACAGCAAATCAATCAACAATGCAAAAAGCTGACAAAGAAAGAAGAAAATAAAGGCTTGCACAACTTTGCAGTTTACAGGCTTTTGTTCATACATTGTGCTGCCTAACAACTTTTTTATCTTTTATTACAGGAGAATTCCAGATTTTGGTGCTAGGATAGGTCAACAAAATGCAAATAAATTTCAAATTTGGGAATACATACAAACTCCAAAATATTATCTTCAGAGACACAAGGAGGCATCAAAACAGCTGCATTTCAAAACAGAAACAACTACTAAAAATGGTTTTCAAAACCAAAGGACTCTGGTAATTTCTTTTTTCCATTTCTCCAGGTTGCTATTTTCAACTAAATAATTCTCAAAGTTAAAATCTAGTTGGGAGCTAGAAATCTCTCAGAGCTAATTGACTTTGCCTCACATGCATAAAAAGTCACTAGATTAAATTACAAGCAATCAGTGGTATTTTTCATTTGAAAACAGCCCTTGGTGAGCCTCATTTATAAACAAACAAGACACAGCATTATTAATTTATTAATGGACTCAGTGTAGTATATAATGGCATCATTAATACCAAAGTCACTCCAGTTCATGTAACTAATCAGAGTTCTGGGAGGGGGGAAATTAATGTGACAAATGTTCGGGAGAAAATATGGAAGCAGTAAGTATGCAAAACAATTTTTTAAGAGGCCTATTGAGAGGGGTGGCTGAGGAACTTCTGAAGAGAAATGGCTGTGCACAGTGGTGGAAAGGGAAAGGTGGAATCAGCTTCCCTATCTGAAGTAACCTGATATCACACCAGGACAAAGCGATTGTCTAGAACATTGACAATAATAAGCTTTAGGAAACATCAGTACTAAGTATTGTTGCTTCTTTTTGTCAGGACTCTGTTGAATATCAACCGATAGGTCCTCCTGTCCCTGCCCAGCCTTGCCCACCCTGCCCACAGCCCAGGACCACATTTCAGCTCAGCCTGAGGCCACCAGTCTTTGCCCCAGCAGCACCACAGCCGTGCCAGTCTCCAGCCCTGCCTCTGGCCCTATCTCCTGGATGGATGCTGGAGCTGGGTCATCACTCAGGCCTGGGGCTGTCGATGGAGTCTGTCACCGGCACCCAGCTCTGTGTGCAGACCCCTTGGGACTGTGTCCCATGGGTGAGGGTCGCCCTCAGCTCCCCATCCCTTAGAGATCAGCCAGCTCTTGCTGCTCCCTGACAATTTTAACTGAAACTGAAGCAGACAGGTACATTAAAGACAGATGGTGGTGTACTAAAACAAAGGGTTTATGTTCACAGAATAAACGGAATTTCCAGTTACATCTGCCTATGCAAACATTTAAATAGTTTATCTTAGGATGCAGTTTTTTTAGCTAAAAGTATTGCAAGATTTTGTTGCTTATTTGCAATACAATCATTTTACAAGATTCTACAGAAACTTCATCAACCTTCTAAGTCCACAGTAAAACCTGGCTTTAGCACCCATTTTAATTTGTGGGGTTTTGGGGTTTTTTTGGGGGGGTGTTTGTTTTTTTCTAATATTCACGGTGACTATCTTAAAGACACAACCAATTCCATTGCATGTTGCCTCTTTTTTTTTCTCTCTCAGAGTGCATGCTTGGAGAGGGGAACATCCTCCTGTGCTGCTGTCCCTACCAAACCTACCAGATCTTAGACTCTCAGTCTTCAGTGGCAGCACAGTGATGTACCTCCTGCATCTCCTGTGGGTACCTCTCACTCTCCATGTGGCTCCTCAAGGACTCTCAGAATTCCCAAATACCTCCTGGGCAACTGTGTGTTTGGGAGCAGCCATCCTGCAGGAGCCTCACTTGGCTCTTTGAGAGGCCGGCTGACAGTAATGTATGCACCCAGAAAATATGCTATGGTTGGTAATGAGCCCTGTGTAGCAGGTGTGCAGAACAGCCTCCCCCAGACCTCTTTGATGTGCTACTTCTGATTCACCACGGGCGTTAGGAGAGTGCTCAGCAGCCTGAGCCACGTTCTATTGGACAGACATAAAACAAAAACACGGAGTTTGTTTTAAAACCTGGAAGCTTTTTCTGGGGCAAAAAGGAACAAGTGAAAGAAACACAAGTATGCAAATTAAAGCAATAATTTATGAAATGAAAACCTTGTCCACCCAACTGTTTTCCAAGTCACGTCTTATCTCCTGGCTTGATGTGGCCCGTGTCATAGGCCCCATGTCAGAGACGATGGACAGAGGGATGCAGGGCAGGGAGAGAGCGGGCAATGCAGGAGTTACAAGAGATTACAAATCAGACTGTGAGAGAAAACCTGAGAGATGAGGAGGAGAAGCTGAGCACTGAAGGGCTAACAGCACAGGCAAACAGAAGCAGATGTTAATATTGCAACAGCTTGATAAATTAGGCATTTTCAGCTGTTAAAAGTCAATTGACAGCTCAGCCACATCCTTGTCTCAGGTGAGTTTAGAAAGGAAGATACTCCAGCCCCCTATTTCCCAGGCATGTTCCCACTTTTACAGGCAATTTCAGACTCCAGAAACTGTTAATATTTCTGTTAGAGAAAGCACAGCCCCACCAGTCCCTCGACAGAGTTCTGTCCACCCTCACGCCTCCAGCTGCTTCAACACTCCCATCCCCTTCAAACTTCTGCTGGTATTTGTGCCATCCTCCAGGTTGAGGCAGCACAGATAAAGGCTTGTGAGACCACTCGTCAATATTTACTGAAACAGAAAACCATTACTGGTCTTCAGATAATGAAGTCTCTGAGTTAAAGTGGAGACAAGCAGATACTTCACTGCTGAGAAAAGGCGACATTACACAATACAAAAACCATAAAGAACAAGGCTACCTGAATCGATCTTGGTTCTCATAGGACTTCTCCCAAAAAAGATACAAAGAAAGATATTTTTAATATCTTGAAAGCAGCATGCATTGGGACAGAGGTAAAGAAAAGTTTGAAATCTTCAAATGCCTGCAGAGTGCAGACTTCAAGATCTTCAAAAATTTATGACAAATATTTCAAACTCCTAGTGATTCTATGCAAGTATATGGATAAGGCAGAAAAGTGGGGACTTGCATAAAGACAGCAAATGACTGACACCACGTTTCGGGTTCTTAGTTTTTCCAAGAACTATGAAGAGTACTGTGTGAATTTATCTGCATTGCTGAAGGCATACATAGGTCTTTCCCAATAAGCACAGGTTGTATCAACCCACAGACATGCTCAGCCTCTTCTGTCAGCTTTCCCAGAAGAAAAAAAAACAAAATAAAGCAAACAAAAGAACACCAGCAGAATGAGGAAAATTAATCAAGATTAATCAAGACGGCTGGGAATATTTTTTCCCCCCTCCTCCGAAAGGACAGGAGTGGAGGAAGAAATACCACTCCAAGAACTGTGTTTACTTTTAAAAAGTCATTCTAAATTGATTTAGTCTAGAAAGTTCAAACCTACTTTAATATGTTGGATTATAGTGAGGGCTTGTCTTTCTGATTAGCATTGGGATAGTGAAAGAATTGATTAACATTTATTCCTGTATAAATTATGACAGCAATTGATTCTTTATTCCCATCTGCAATTGATCTGAAAGCACATGCAACAGACCCAGTCCAGAGAAGCAGGATAAAGTAGTGTCCTCACCAAGAAAGGGAAAGTCTGAACTAAGCTAGAAGGTGACTATCAAGCAACCAACAAATACTTTTCTGTGCATATACATATATCCTTCTCTTGTCATATTTTGGAAGAAGACAGGTAAAGAATTGCCGAAAGCAAGAGCACAAGCTATACTTGATGAACAAAAAGAAGGGCTTCCCATAGTGAGAAATGAGCTGAAGTCACTGCTGCACCACTGCAAATTGAAAAGCATTTGGTATATAACATTCTACGCATCAATTTTTATAGAAATAATTCAATTTACAAATTTGCCTACTTATGACAAATATTAAGTCTGAAAATTCTATACATATAATAGCAGAGAAAAAAACCCAAAAAGCATTGAATCACAACCAAAAATGTTTTTCTTGTTATTTACTGTAGCAAGAACATAGAGCTCATCTGTTGATACCACAGAAGCCACTGACAGGAAAGAGACTGAGATGTATTTGGGATGTGTGACACACTGTCTGGGATAGGTCAACATTTGCTGGGTAATTCCCTGAGAAACATCCCTACTTTTGGTGGCCTAGGTGACTGATAGAATTGCAGAATAATTTAGGCTGGAAGGTAGTCTCCAGAAGTCATATACCCCCAAACCCTCCTTCAAACTTGTTGCTGAATCTAACTTCAGTTAGATCATGTTGTTAGGGATGAGCAGTATACAGTTAAGCTTTAAGCATTTCTTTGGATGGATATGCCCTCTCTGGGCACTTTTTCTAGTGCTTAATCATGATCATATGTGAAAAATTGTTTTCTTCTGATATCTAATCAGATTTCTTCTGTAACTTCTGCCTGTTGCTTCTTGCTCTTTGACTGCACAACCTTAAGAGATGTCTTTTCTATAACCTCCCATTAGATAACTGAAGATAGCACTAAGATCACCCCTAAACTTTCTCTTCCCCAGACTGAACAAACCCAGGTACTTTAGTCCTTCCTCATATAATTTCTCCAGCACTCATCTTGGTGACCCCACACTGGACTCTCTATGGAAAACATCTTTCTTGTGCTGAGAGCCCAAAGTTGGACACAGTACTCCAGCTATGGATGAACAAATGACAACAGAAGATGAAAAAAAGCATTACTTCCCTCAACCTGCTGTCTACATTCCTTCTATTACAACCCACCATGCAGCTGGTTTTCATGACACACATGCCCTGCTGACTTGTGTTCAGCTTGTCCAACACAATGCTCAGATCTTTTTCTCCAAAACTGTCTTCCACACTACCCTTACACAGCCTGTGCTGTTGCACAGAATAAATGTCAGGAACAGTAAAACCACCACAACCCTACAAATTGCTTCACCTATGCCAGAAAGCTCAGCCAGAAAGCTCAACAGGAAAGCTATCTGCTGCAAGATAAACTGGTATATGAAGGTTGAAGGCTCTGTCACAGAAAGATGGATGGATGCTCTACCCCAGCAGTTGAAGTAATTTCCTTCACGTCTGTCCCTGTCCCTAATGAAACAAGCTAAATCCAGAATCTAACCTGAAGTGTATCTAATGTGTTTGCTATAATGCTACTGCAAGTTGTTTCATTTCAATGCAAAACCAAACTGCCAACAGAAGAAGGTTTATCAGCCTTTGTCACGGGACAATATTTGAGAGAAATGCTCGAAAGGTATTCAGCATTTCAAATGTTAAAACTTTATAAAGACTGAACACAAACTTTTACCTAACATACAGAGTAAGGAAGTGTAAAAGGCCAAAGCAAAATATGATATATGCGTATGTCACAGAACAGGGTTTCAGGATGGGAATTTGAGGATACAAAAATGAGGCATACCATTTTCCTCCTGTAAAAATGAGACAGATGTGTTAATCAGGACAAGGATAGGAACCTCACAGGCCTTATCCACACCTCCCTTCAAAGTGCCTCTGCCATTTATATCTGCATTGCAATAGGAATGCAAAGCAGAAGGTATATATTTTAAGTATGTATATTCAAGATATGCATTCAGCAAATTATATTTATCTCCCTCAAACATCTGATAATACACTTGTTACATCAATTGTGATTCAGTGCAGTGTTTTATCTAGCATGCTATTATTGTTTAAAGTCCTCCAACTTCTTGAGGCTTCACTATGATCATAATACACTCCATTTCAAATATTTCCAGATGATATAGTATTGCCCAGGGGAATACACCAATCCTTTACAATAGACACTAATGAATCCTACTATTTAAGCAGCACTTCCTTTTTGTACAATATTTAACATCAGTTGCATCAATTTGGTACAGCTTACTATCCTAATAATAATGAGCCTCTCCTTCCTTGTGTCAAAAATCATAAATATTCAAATACATGAGGTGCCATTCTTTTTTGGTAATGGATTAAACAGTGGAGTTGTACTTTCCTTAAGAATTGCTAAACTAGAGACTGTCTGGAAAGGAGTGTAGATACTGTTAACATGAATGTATTCTTTAGCTGAGCAAAGAGAACCGACTTTTTAAAATTATTCGGCTGGTTAACAGATTGAAAATGATCCAGTAAACCCTTAAAAGAGAAAAAATATGATCTCTACAAAATGTTACCTTGAAAGCTTAGCCATGCTTGTAGCATAACATATAAAACAGACAGTTGAATGGTTAGTTATGACTCCCAAGCTTTCAAAAATTGCAGTTAAACCCCTATATGTATTATGCTATTATACAATATTTCTCAATGAATGGCAACTTTTAACCACTCTATATGAAAGAGGCAGTGCTAACCCCCTCAGTGGTGCAGTTTCTCAGTATGCATAGAGATTTCTGTTGAGTTCGTCTGAAAAGATAGTGTAGAAACATGGGAATCAGAAAGGAAATGCAGCCAACTTGTTCAAAATAAAATGAAAAAGGAGACTCATACACAGAATAGCTGAGGTTGGAAGGGATGCTGTCAGGTCACCTAGTCGAATCCCCCTGCTCAAAGCAGGGCCAGCTAAAGCAGGTAGGCCATGTCCAGTTGGGTTTTACATGTCTCCAAAAATGGAAATGCCATAAGGTCTCTGGGCAGACTGGTCTGGTCTTCAACCACTTTCACAGAATCACAGAATGGTTGGGGTTGGAAGGGATCTCTGGAGATCATCTAGTCCAACCCACCTGCTAAAGCAGGTTCACCTAGGAATGTGTCCAGGCGGGTTTTGAATGTCTCCAGAGAAAGAGACTCCATAACCTGTCTGGACAGCCTGTTCCAGTGCTCTGGCACCCTCAAGGTAAAGAAGTTTCTCCTTATATTCAGATGGAACCTCCTATGCTTCAGCCTGTGACCGTTGCCCCTCATCCTATCTTTGGGCACCGCTGAAAAGAGTCTGGTCCCATCCTCTTGACACCCACCCTTGAGATATTTACAAACATTGATAAGATCCCCTCTCAGCCTTCTCTTCTCCAGGCTGAACAGACCCAGCTCTCTCAGTCTTTCCTCATAAGAAAGATGCTCTAGGCCCCTCATCATCTTCGTAGCTGGCTGCTGGACTCCCTCCAGGAATTTCTTGTCCTTAAACTGAGGAGCCCAGAACTGGACACAGTACTCCAGATGTGGCCTCATCAAGGCAGAATAGAGGGGAGGAGAACCTCCCTTGACCTGCTGGTCACAATCTCTCTAATTCACCCACTCCATGTCACAGTAATAACATTTCTTATGTTTAAGTTGCATTTTCTGTGTTTGAATTTGTGACCATCGCCTCTTGTGCTGTCAGTGGGCACCACTGAGAAGAGTCTGGCTCAGTCTTCTTTACTTCTTCCTATCAGGTATTTACACACATATGGGGTTGGAGGGAAGCACAGGAAATCAGAGGATCTGGAAATAACAATTACTATTTTTGAATTATAACTACCTATCTGCATTAGACTTGTATAAAATACAGATGATACATAGAAAAAACACCTTCCTCCATGTAATTGTGTTTAGATGTAATTTCTGAATTTCCAGGTAACTACATTGTATATGTCTCTATAAATACAATCTGTATGACATACACTATAGAGTACATGCAGAAACTAAACACTCATGCTCAACACCCTTTCCCCAGTTCACAAGCCATAGTAATGTAATATTCTTAGAATAACTTTCCCAGTTTAAATTCAAAAAGTAACAAGTTCGGAGGCCACCTAAAGCAGCAGAGTCTGGGGTCTTCTGACATAATATTAAATATTCAACATTTATGAAGTACCACTCAAAGGACAATTTGGGGGGAAGTAATAAAGAATTAATATATGAGGAATGGGACAGAATGTCCTGAAAGAGAAACAATCATTCTCAGAGTAAAATACATGCATTTTTAAAGAGTATTACCTAGAAACACTTCAAAAATCACAGACTTCATAACAGTTCTTTTCCAGTTTCATAATACATCTGAAATTTAATCTTCTGGTATATGAGTTGGAAGCACTCCCTGCATTCTTCCCTACTGAAGATGAGTGGCATTGAGCTTCAATGAGTGTATAATTACTTATGGACTTCCTAGATAAGGTGAAAGTTGCCATATGTACGACAGAACTATGAAATACTCATTTACAGAATTTCATTCTTTTCAGGAACTAAAAAAGATCTTTCAATCATTAAAAAGATAGCTTAACTAAAACTAATTTTCATATTTTATTTAAAATCTCATTGATTCTACTCTAAAAACCATGTCAACACCCTTTTTACTCTTATTCTTTGTGTCTATCCAGTAACTTTTCATATATACATTTTCCAGTAAAAATTCTCTTGAGTATACAAAACTATTGATACCTGCACAACGCGCACACTGTTTTTCACCTATATAAATACTCCACATATAATACTGAAAAAAAGACATTTTTTTTCAGTGTTTTGGATTTTAGTGGAGTTTTTTGTTGTTTTGTTTTGGAGGGGGTTGTTTGCCTGGGGAGGTGGTGAAGGAGAGGGTTGTTTTATTTTTAAGATAGAAACTCTGTTACTAACCTAATGCCATTCCTATATCCTGTCACAGGAATCTGCATCAGGGAAAAAAAGTCTGGCAAAAAAAGAATAATGGTGAACCATATTCTGCATTAAAGTTTGATATACTGTACACAATTTCCTGTATTTTAAAATACATTAGGATATTACGGAAAGAAGGCTTTTTGTATGAAATAAGGAAAAAGATGTTTTGGTTTTCCATGAGACAAGTGCTCTACACTCTTGACAGATGCATCTTTCCTTGTGCCATGACATTTATTTGCAAACCAGTAAAGACTGAGAACCCATGGAACTGTTGAGGTTAATGCATAAGTCATATCTACCAGCAGGTAAGAAAGAGAACCGCATCCATAAATCAAAAGAGAGAGAAGCGCGACAATTCCTATTGCATTTAGAACACAGAGAACTGTACTCTGTATTCTCAAATAACACTGCACAGAAACTTAAACTATACTGATTTCTCGAAGAAGTTCCTGTGGTTTTGCAGGAGTGTGGTTAGCAATACGAGTTGGCTCTGTTTCATGAGGGATTTTGTTTTCAGTTCAGCTGTTAAAAAAATAAAATTCCTTCAATAAAATCCTCGGAGGCTGGCTTTGCTGGAAGTAAAACTATCAGGCTTCTCATCCTCGCTTGGTAACTGTGCACTTGATGCAGCTGTAAAATATATCCATTACTGCCAGCTGTTCTTTTCAGTGAAGTAAAAGACAAAATTTTCCAACTATTTGCAAGATATAGATCATTAAAAATGATCCCATACACACAGCCACCAGTAGCATCTAGAGTTATAGTGTTTTCCTGATTCCTTTCTGCAAGCTTCAGCTACTCCTTTTAACTTTAGAGTACAAAGACATTCTATAGATAAATTTTACGTTACATTATAATGCTTTTGAAGAGCCTGCACACATTTCCTTAAAGTTTGCTGATCCTTTAAAATGACACTGACACAATTTTAACCTCACAAGAATCAAATATTTCTGTGTTCCTTTCCTCATAAACTCTGACTTCACACACTACATTTTCCATAAAGTTACTGCATCTTATACAAGCTAAAGCATTTTCTAAAATAAAAAAAAAAAAAGCAAGAGGGCCACCTGATGTAGGGAATCAATAAAAAGTAACTGTCTGGCTTCAGACAGTTTTCAGATGGGAGAAAATGCAAAGCATGAGAACCTGTACTTCATAATAAAATATAACTACAAAGCTCTAACACACAGTGGAAAGTAGAAATACCCATTTCCTTTCAGACAAACCCCATGTTCACAAACTCTGTGGGCCAAAAATATCAGCCAGAGCCACAAGACTTCTTGAAGAGCTGAAACAGGTAAAAAAGCCCAGCTTTAAATAGGGCTACAAAATACTTTGGAGCTAAGCAATGTCATCAAATCCTAAAAGAAAAGTCTCAACAAGTCAACTGAGGTTCCAGTTGGATAAAAATTTTCCAGACAGTCTTCTATCCAAGTCTTTCAGGAAATAAAAAAAAAGACAAACAATGAGAAGCTCAGCAGCAGTGGTTCTGCCACTGCTGGATCTCTGCAGTATCATTTATTTTTATACAAAAGAGCAAGAGACTTCCAGATGCGTGTTTTTAAGAAATGGCCAAAACTCATTTACTCTAAGCATCTGTCCTGGTTTCAGCTGGGATAGAGTTAATTTTCTTCCCAGTAGCTGGTATAGTGATGTGTTTTGGATTGAATATGAGAATAATGTTGGTAACACACTGATGTTTTAGTTGTTGCTAAGCAGCCAAGGACTTTTTAGCTTCTCACGCTGTCCTGCCGACGAGAAGACAGAGAGTGCGCAACAGGTTGGAAGGAGACACAGCCAGGGCAGCTGACCCCAGCTGAACCAAGGGATATTCCATACCGTATGATGTCATGCTCTATATATAAAGCTGGGGAGAGAAGAAGGTAAGAATGGATGTTCAGAGTGATGGTGTTTGTATTCCCAGGTAATCATTACATGTGATGGACCCCAGCTGTTCTGGAGATGGCTGAACACCTGCCTGCCCATGGGAAGTAGTGAGTGAATCCCTTGGTTTGCTTTGCTTGCATGCACGGATTTTACTTTACTTAAACTTATCTTGATCTCAGTCCACAAGTTTTCTCACTCTTACTCTTCTGATTCTCTCCTCCATCTCACTGGGGGAGAGAGCAGGCGGCTGCATGGTGCTTAGTTGCCAGCCAGGGTTAAACCACAACACCATTTCAAAGTCTCAAAAGCCAATAAATTGTTTTTCAGAAGTATTCCAGTGTGAAGTGTGCTATCTTCCACCAGCCTTATTTCCCATGTTGTGTCCTGTTCCACATTTAAACTAAAACTAGGCGATGTCACTTTACACACCCAGGGATTTCTCTGCTTTCCTGTCCTCTGCAGGACACGCTTTCTCTCTTCCACCTGAAGACCACTCAGCAACCTTCTTCCTCCCAGCTGCACACAGCATTGCTTTTCCCTCACCATACTGAGGAGGGTTCCAAATCCCCGTCCCCCATTTCCTCCTCCATCCAGTCCGTACTATGATCACCCAGTCTTCCATCCCATCTGTCATGCCAGAAGCCTGGCCCACTTTGTCATCCTCTGTGAGGGCTTATGTGCACCTGAATCATCTCCTCACAGTGCCAAATAATTCTTTTCTTGCAGAGAAGCAAACCGTTAAGTAAGTTAATGTTTTAAAACCAAAAAGGTGGTGTGTTGAGGCTGGAAGGTAATCATTCATTCAAGGGAACCGCTGACTGGTTTAGGTTCTACAGACATAAAGAGACAGTGAAGTTGATGGTGCAACTATTCATCTACCCTTCCAGTCATCATCAAAATGAATAAAATTCTACCCAAAGATGCCTGAAAGAACTCTTAAAATTTTCAGATTGACCAGTGCTTCCAGAGTTGCCATACCAGGGACTTGCAAAGAAATGCCATTCAAAGCAAAATGCCATTTCAGTCATCCAACAAAGGAAAAAATAAACAAATGTCAAAATATTTCCAGGTTTATATTGCTGTTAATTCAATCCTAAATATAAAATAATGATAAAATATGAAACTGCCACTCTAACAGTCATTGTTTGATAATTCTCTATAATTTTAAATCACATGTTTCATAATCGTACTTGAGACTGGATAATATTGTAAAAAGACATCAAATAAATGTGGGTTAAAATTACACAACTGAACAGTCAGTAATAACATTTTATTTAAATTTAAATACGCAGTTCAAAAAAAAAACAGAGGAGAAATATATCTAAAAATTCAATGGGAAATTTGACTAATGAAACGTATGCATTTGAAGATTCTTACTCTCACCTTTATTGCTATGAATCTAATAATCAAACTATGATTGGAAATGAGATTTAAGTATGAAAAACTCTGCCCCAAAGAGCTGATGACTCAAGCATCAGGGTCATTTAAGGAAGTTAAATATTAAATCAAAAAAAAAAATTAAACCCTCATTTGTTCTCTTCCTTTTCTTGTGGCAACACCATTATGAAGCTACCCACCTATCTAGTCACTGGAAGAAGGGAGGGTAAAGAAATGGAAAGCATTGCAAGTTTGTTCTGTTAATATTTTCCATCTCAGCATCTGCTATTGGCGTTTCCTGGAGATGCAATACAACATAAACCAGCTTCTGTTCTGACCCCCACTACAGACATTGTTATGTCACTTTAGGGTGGAAGAACTTTCTTGCTCGGAGACAACCTCCATTTTGGCTGTGAACAGGAAAAAGGAGAAGAGAAAGCTAACACTACACCAAAATAAACCTTATTTGAAGCTCCTCTTCTGCGCAGATCACAGCCTGCATGCAGATGCCCTCAGCAGCTTCCAACAGAAGCTGGCACCTGCACTGCCAGGACTTGCCTACCGTCCAGTCACACCCCAACTTACCAAAAAAATGGTGGACACCACCCCATGGAGCCTTGGGACCTCAGTCACCCTGTTGTCCTACAACAACTTCAGCATTGGCAACACTCTTGAAATTGGGCAGACCTCCACACCGTGTTGAGTACCCAAACACAGGGGGTAGCACAGCAACAGGATTCACATCCCCATCTGCTCTGGCTCCCTCCTCCTTCCCCAAGACCCCAAAGTTTAAAACGATAAAAAGCATTATCCTCATGATCACCATGGGAGAAGCTAGGATGGATGTGCCTGATCATGTCTCCTCTTCGTAGCTTTCCCAGACCAAAGTGTGATATGCTGTCCTGCAAATCTATACAGTGAGTTAAGCAACAATAAAAGCCATGTTTTTCCTAATTTCTCCTTTTATTATGTTAATGTCACCTGTGGCTTTATGGTAAAAAAATGAAATATGGTAGGTTTTTAAAGGATTTTACTTTAAAAAAAAATTCTGAGAATGTCAGGAAAACACATAGGATTACACATTTGTACGAATATCTCTTTGGGAGAAAAAAAATTCTGATTCTTATAACAACGCCTTAATACTGCCTATTTCATTGACCTGGCAAATCTATCAACATTTTTAAATAAAAATCAAGCACTAATTTATAGAGTGCACCTACTTATGTGTATTTCTATATATATACAGAGCACAAATCTTTCCTTTTTAAAACCTGGTAGACTGGGAAATACAAACCAGAAATCCGTCATGAGCTCAGAACAAAATACTGTCCCAGATTTGACAACAGGTGGGAGTAATGGTGCATTCATGTTTGTGTGGTTGTGTCTACACACAGCACTATAAAATACACAGACTAAGAGAAATTAATGCCTGATTGTTAAAAAAAAAAAATCGCATGACAAGTTAATTTTGGTAGAGAAAATAAGATAATTGTTTGGGCTTTTTAGAAATATGTGCCTGAAGTGTTAAAGTCCATGACAGATTAATGAGCAAAATAGAGGCAGGACAGCTGGGAGTTCACAGTAAATGAACTATATAAACACATCTGACAATTTTTCTATTGCATGTAGCACACGTATACATATATACTCATTTACAAAGCCCTGGTGGTTGAATTAAATTAAACTATTTTCTAACTTCTAAATTGGCCAATTGTAAGAAGCTAGGCTGTCTGATCTTTTTTAAAGAAAGACTCATTAAGCAGTAGCCTCCATTTCTTTCTTTGCAAGACACTGTGAGATGCAGTTAATGATTTGAAAAAGAATCTGTAGGATGCAACTAATGATCCATTTGGGTCAAAGTTTCTATTGAACTTGTTTATTTCCATTTGCAAGAGATTTCAATGTCTTGTACAAGAGATGGTTGCATTTCCCAAAGTTCTTTCACTGATATTCCACTGGATCTGCTGAGACTCCATATCAAATGAAACTTGCTTCTCATATGAAATTTGCATACTTTGGGATGTCCTAATCAAAGACCAGTTTTTATTTGTTGATATACATTAAGGTATAATCTAATACTTCACTCCTCTGAAAGTACAGATTTTCTGAAGTTACTTTGTCTTCTGCATACACACAGGATAGTTGTGGGAAACCTGTTAGATACTTACTCGTTTTGAATGTTAACTGCTTCAAGGCAGTTTCATATTAATCTGGTTGCATAATAATCAATGAAAAGAGTCATCATAAGGAGAAAAGGGACAATTAAGCTGGCATAAGCGGCCCAACTGTTAAATGCATATACAACAACAGTAAGAATTTCCTGCACTCTAGGTAGAGGAAAGACATTAAAGTGATATTGAACTTGCATGGGTGGAGTGGGGAGGGGAGGGGGAGCTCCAGAGCAGCAAAGAACTGGATGAAGGGGGAGGGCTGCAACTATTTTCAATAAGTAGGATACAACAGGTACACATTTTCCCATTCATTTCCAAAGCCATGTCTTTATAAACACACCTGCTCTGAGGAAAGGCTTTTGTTTCAAGAAACCACTAAATTTGCCATATTGCAAATTATTACCACCCGTTGCTCATTATATCTAACATCACTTTTTCACCAGATTTCTTTAACTGGGAGCCTAGTTGGCCACTCAGCATTTAATCCTGCCCTCCTTTCCAGTTTTCTTCAAAGCTACTTGACAAATCAGCACCAGAATTCCTTAAAAATCAAGTTTTTATTACTCCTTCATTCATTGACGCTGCCATCAGATGTCACACATAGATACATAAATACACGTGTGTGTCTATGTGTGTATATATATATATATACATATGCTCATGATAAATCTCACACCAATTTTGATGTTAACATTTCAACCCAAAAGAATGTTGCTGCAACACTGCTAACCTTTTTTCCTTAATGGAAACCAAAACCAGTCAAAGCAACATTTATTAAAACAACAGATGTGAGTCTAGAAGCCATTTCTTAAAAGCCAGAATTTGTTTCTATAGGTAGGTTTCCTACCAGATTTCTATGAAAAACTTCCCGCAATGAGATTTTTTTTCAGAGGACAGAGCTCCATTAGTTTCATTTGTTCTCTCTTGCCAAAATCTGTCCTTTCAAATTTTCAAAGCTTCCTTCAGCTCATAATACTCAAACCAAAACAGCAGCTTGTTCCACTCTAGAAAGATATATGATTCTGCGAAGAGCAGTTATCTACTGTATCAGACCAAATGCATATGTGCATACTAAGGAGTTTCTGCCAAGTAGATGGTTTTCTTTACCAGGGATGAAATAACTGATGCAGAAGTAACACTGGCACTAGTGGAGCCTCTTGTTTACTGAGTAGACAGAGCTGAGTTAAAGGATGGCAAGTGTGTGAAACCACAATAGAACTAGGAGGAAAAATAAGATGGAGGTTAAATGTTTACTTTCCATTTTTCTTAATTTTGTTATATGCCAGCTGGAAAAGAAATTCTGGCTGGAACACATTGCCTCATTACCAGTTAGAATTACTATCTTTTCTCCAGCTCTTTTTCTACATTATCGCACTTTCATTTTCTGATAACTACCAAATATACAGTTCTTCTAGAAAATAGCCAGGTCAGACCACTCGCTATCTTTCAAGAAATTGAAGGATTACAGACTGAGCTCCTGCAAAATTGTTGATTGCCCTCCTATTAAGATTCTCATCTGATATAAATGATCCTGAACTTTATATCTCAACTTTCATTGGATTTCGGCATACTTACAGTCTGCTTCCTCTTGTGGGATGTTATTAACCATCATTACAAACAACTTTTCAAAAGGAACACAACATATCCTAATACCCTGGAGCACTGTATCTGCATGTTGCAGGTACCTCTATTCTAAATTATCCTCCCACTCCACTATTACCTCACCTCCCACTCTCTGCAATAAAAACAAGATTTGCTTGATTTATAAAGGAAGTAAACATACTGTTTCAGTAGTTTATAATAGCATAAAATGGACTGAGTATGGTTCAAGGATACATCTGCACAACTGCTTGATCTATAATTTAACCACATTGTATTATTTCAGCTTTACACTTTAATTGGCTTCAAAAGAAAGCTAGAGAAACTGCATTTTTAATGCAGTTTATCCAAGATGGATTCCTGATGTTTTCTAACACATAAAATGGCATTTGACATAGTGAACAAAAGTAAGTCTCAGAGGACACCAAATGACTGAAGACTGCCATTATTCAGGCTCAACAGGAATCCCATTCTCTTTTTTTAGATTTGTATGAATAAATAAAGATCTCCAAGACTACCATCATCTTTTATTACTTGTTATACTACACATTTAGTAAAAAATTAAAATATTACAAATTTCCTAGTCCAGTTTGTCCCTAAGACATCCATGCCATCACACACTTTTGCAGTTCAGACATGCCTTAGAAGTTAAAAAAAAAAAACCTACAGTCCAACTAAAAGTCATCCCATTACGAATACATTTTTCAGCTAGATCAGTCCCCTGATCTGTTCACAATGAAGCTACACAATGGTTGGTGCGTCAGCCAGGTAGGGATATGGGATGTTTGCCCAGAAAAGCGGAAGAGCAGGAGAAAGCAAAAGAAAAAACTAGAGAGGGAAAGGGAAAGGAATAGCACACTGCTGTGTGGTGGCAGTGCCAGCTCAGGACCATGAGGAGTTCATAGAATTAATTTCAAGTCACTGCTTATTTGTAGCCCTGTTTCTCCCAGCTGTTAAAAGCGAGTTTTGCTAAAGAATTATGCTTCTAATAAAACTAGCCTCTGGAACTGGATGTCCAGCATTTGCTACTCCTTCCTTGCTGAGACTTTGAATCACAGCGTAATTTGGCTTGGATGGGACCTGTAGAGGTCATCTTGACCAAGTCCTCACTCGAAGCCAAGCCAGTTTTTATGCTGCATCAAGTCACTTAAGGCCATGTTCAGTCAAGTTTTTAATATCTCCAAAGCAGAACCAAAGAGAGATTGAGACTCTGCATCTGTAATTTAAGAGAATACCTGGTGCATGCCAACTGCAGGCTAACCATTCGCACCAATCCTCTGTTTTAATATTGTTCATTTATGCTCACTTATTTAAAGAGCCAGTAGAAGCAACAGCTTCTACTTCACATCACATTGCTGAAGAACCAAAAATAGAGAGGAAAATGATGAAATCACCTCCTCAGCTCTCGATAACATAAAGATTTGGGGTTTCAGGAGGAAAAAAACACACCTTTGAAGAACTGAAATGCAATCATTTCAAGGGAAACGGATCATCCTCACATTTTTTTGCATCACTTCACCTTAGTTAAAAAAAACCAAATAAAGATGGCACTCATTCTAACTACAGAAAATGCCATAGCTTCACTGGAAAAGCAAGCTACAGGAGAAACAAATTATTATGGCTGCTAAACATCACCCACTTTTGAAGCAAGCTAGACAAATACTTCTCTGAAAAATGCCTCAGCTAGTTAAGCTGGATGCAGACACCTCTCACCAGTCTAAATAAATCTTAAGATAGGGAATTTGAGGAAGCTGATGGGATAGCTCCAGTGACAGTAGAGGAAAGATGAAGAGTAGTGGAATGAGGTTGCCTCTGTCTCATTCGCTCCTGTTTCCTTCCAGCTGCTGCCTACAAAGGCAAGAAAAAAATGGAGCGGTAGCGACAGTGCCAGCACCGGCAGCAAGAAAAAAGAATTTGGCACCTGAGACCAGAAAAGCCTCAGGTGCCCCACTGATACTGATTACCTTTCTCCTACTGCTGCCCCTAAGAAACATAAGAAAAGATTTGGTTTATTTATAACGCTGTGAATGTTGAAAACACCTTTGTTGACTTGAGCTCAACATATTTATAGCTTATCAAGTAAACGGGAACATTCTAACAAAGAACAAGCCACTGGGACATATTCCAAGGGAGAAAAAATACATAAAAGCAGATGCTTACAATCAATTTAGTTTGTTTTCAGAACTGTATAGTAACTGCACAGTTATGGCAATCTCCTTCTATTGATTTACTTCACGTTTATGAAACATTTCAGTGAGACTAAAGCATTTCACATGTAGTTAATGGGATAAACAACGTTTTCAGCTGTTCTTCAAGACATCCAATCCCTCGCCTGCATTGCTGGGGACTAAAAGACATTATCATATGCCAGCTCTTCACTGACTTATGTAGTAGAGTAGAATATGTCATTCTAAGAACTTTTCCAGATACTTCTCCATTCCAAAGGGTACATTTCATTACCACACTCTTGAGTCTGAAAAAAGTAGAAAACATCATCAGACTCACCAGCTTCATCACCTCATCTGCACTCTCTCTAGTATTTCAATGTCGTTCTTATGATGAGGGGCCCAAAACTGAACACAGTATTCAAGGTGGGGTCTCACCAGTACAGTCTCTCAAGGTACATACAGAAGATATATCTGTAACTAATTTAAAATCCTTGTTAGTATTTTCCTGCACAACTTTGAACCGAGATCCTTGTCTTTTAGTGCAATCCTAGGAAAGCACTGCCCTGCTTTTTGTCATTTGTATTGAACCATTGAAGATTTTAAGAGTCATGAGAGAAATTTCATTTTAGAACATCACAAATATAAAAATATCCTAAGTATCTGGAGAAAAACTGCAGACTTGACTGTCCCTTTTACATGGGTGTCAGCACAGGAAATGCTGGTCAGTGCTCTGATGTTCAATGAGGAAAATGACCTATGAATACAATGGAGTCCAGAAATTTGCACATTTTAATAATAAATAACCAGTACATTAAAATTGCACATTCCTTTATGAAACAGTCTCTGCAAATAGTTTTTAAAACAACTTTTTACTGAGATAAAGAAGAAAAAGCCTGCACACTAGGGCAGCTGATGTGGAATTTATTAAGTTCAGCATAAAAGCTAAGACTACATGAGCTTCTTTAATTTCCATAATGAAATTGTTTTTGTAAAGTTAAAAATACTGTAATGAGGCCAAAACGGTGTGCTTTCGGAGTCTCCCACGGTGAAACAAATGAGATTTTAGCTTCTCTAATTGGGCATACTGCAAGCTGGGCTTGATGCTGTCCTCAGCACAGGATGTTTGTTATCCCTAACAAAAAGAGGTCTACAGCTGTCAGCATAATACCAGATAGCTTCTCTGAAGCCAAGCCATCAGGAGGAAGGCTGCTGCTCTCTGACTGGGACCACCCAAAGGGAGAGATCAAGTAGAGAACAGCTCTACTCTTCCCTGATTAAGAAGTTATTCGTAAGGTAATTTGTTTACAGCTATCACAGAGAAGCTTTTGAAGCACCGATTGAGTATTCCCAGAATCCTCCAAGAGAATTTTATTTGATTAAATAATGAATATGGATATCCCCTTATTCTTTCATTCCCACCCACCCCTTTCCCCCTTGCTTATTAGATCTCATTACCTGTCAACACAGGCCTTCAGAGCCTGCTTGTTCCAGCAGGAAAAAAGAAAAATGTTAGAGGCATTGTGTTCCTACGTTGCCAAAATCTGCTGGTTTGCTGCCATGTGCAACACCACAGTGCCGACCTCCAAGCCATTAAGAACTTAAAACTCATTTTTAATTATTATTATTTTCATTTTTCCCCTACACTTGTTTCCAGGTGTAAGTAACATAAAAAAATACCCAACTTGATAAATTTGCAGCAGTGAAAAACAGCCAGTTAGTTCTTTCACAACTAAACCATGATTTCATATTTGAAGCAAGAACAATAATTCTACAGAGAAAGAGAGCTGAGTACTATTCAGGGCTGAATCAGAGGGAATGTGACTATACATACCTGAAGAAGCTAAATACAAGGATGCTTAATTCTAATTGGTTATATGAAGAAGAAAGGCTTTCCCATAAGTGGACGCCAATGGAGATTACTACTCTTTTGTTCTACACTTGAGCTATCATTGTAAGATCAAACCATTTAACCCACACCAGAACATTTTACTGGACTAAAAATGTCAAGCCATCATTTTAGTGACTTCCTTACTTCCTATTTTAATTTTACTATAAGGCTTCTATTCATTGTTTCATTGTCACATTCAGAATGCTTCCATATTTTTATGTCTAGTCTTCCATTCCTTTCCTGCGTTTCTACTCTTTTTCCATTCCTCAAGCATTCAATTGTCAACCTGCTACAAACAAAAAATGTGGTTTTTTACAGAAAGGTTTCTGTAAGCTTGATAGTTATCACATGATCCACAATTCACCTCTCTGCTGGCTCATAAAAAATACAGGGAATATAGTCTTTATCTTGAGAGAGCAAAACGTTATGATGAACAGTAAGTAAAAGTGAATTAGAAGTTCAAAAGATGCTAAAAATGTAATACAAAAAATGAAGCCACAGGAAAAATAGTAGCATTATAAGCAAAATTTTCAACCAACAAAATCAATGAACTTTTGCAAATGTATTTCACCTTTTTGCTTAGGTTTTGGAGAGTGCAAAAGAGTGCAGCAAAACTGCACAGAAGGAATAAGAAATAAGATTCTCCATCAGCAGTTAGAATGCTGCCAGAATTGTATAAGGCATCCATTTTAAAGTGTATCTTAGCAGGTAAATATTTAGAACCTCTTGTTAAATTATTCTCTTCAGCCTGTTTCCAATACTTCTGTGTACTGCATTAATATTTTGTAAGGGAATTTAGGGAAATATTAGCAGGAGATAAGTGAATCATTACATTTTTTCATTTTAATTTGAAGATTTTTCACTAAAGTCTCCAAAACAACCTTTACAACACATGAATCAGACTTAAATAATGAGATATTTTAATTAATTTGAACTCGGAACTTCAGATCACAGAAACCTTCTTAGAGGATGCTCAGAAGACCAGCATGGGGTAAAAGCAAAATATCACATTACTAGAAGTTCGAATAAAACATATCCTGAGAGCCTCCTGCAAATACAAGGATGATTTCAAGGAAAAATAAAGAAGAGAAAATTTATTACAAGCTTTCACACAACCGATTTTAAGAATATCCAAGAATACCTATCTTTGTGTCTACTATGACACAGTAGGCTAGACAAAAGTTATATACTTATTGCATACAGTTTATAAGATGTGTAGTAAATTATCCAAAGTATATTCTTTTAGGTTTTGAAAGAGCATAGAAAGTCTGAGCAACTCCTCCCTGTATACATGCATAACACCATAAAAGCTGTTATTATGCTGCGTACCTACTTTAGCTGAAACAAGGGTGTAGATTATACAGCCTAAGGGACAAATGTAGACAATAAAAAACTAACTGCCTCCTGAAATAGGCATAAGATAGATTGTAACTGGCAACTGGTTGTCAGTTTTCAGAAACAACGATACAAACTGATGATGTATTGGAAAAAAACCCCAACACATTATCATATAGAAATATGTATTATCTGATTGTTAACAATTATTCTGTACCAGTTTGTTACTAGACCATTCATGTCTCAATATTTAACTTGGATCTAATAAATCTACTAATTTATTTCAGTTAGCCCTTAAAACAATAGGTTATCATCTAAATTTTTTCTCTTATGCTTGCATTATAAAATAGGAAAACATCTGGGTGCAAAATATCTTTGTGCTAGTGTTTTCCTTTTATGCATTGTTACTACAATGAACAAATTACATCGTCCCACTGATGGGCACATCTGAACAAGATCTATTCTGACACAAAGAAAATAATAAATCTCGCCCTGTAATGAGTTCTGCTTTCTAATAAATTCACCTATTATTTCAGTCTAGAAGATTAAATGTTATCAAATCTATAATATGAAGCACACACAAAATGTACATACATACATACAAACAAACTTTGGGGTTAAACCACGTTTCAGTATTTGCATTATTTCACAAATAACATGTCACCTTTTTTTAAGCTGATCAGATCAGCATTTCTTTTCTATCAACTGAAGCAGCTAATTTACTTTCATTGACCATCCAGCAGTATAATGTACCACCTGCTTATTGTGATTCTCTCTGGCTAGACATTTAAAAAAAAAAAAATCCTCTTTCTCCTTCATTCTGTAATTTAACTTTGTACAAATGTAATCTTAAATTCTTCAATTCTCTGAGGCACTCCGTGAGTGGAAATGCTGGGATTTTTATAGTACCACATCTGTGCATGCACATTGTGATTAATATAAGACAAATCCTTCAGGCATATTGCAATTGATGCAGCAAAGCTGAACTTATTTGAAGCACAGCAAAATTATCTGTTTTTTCGACTGCCAGCTAATTTATTTGTTCACAGTCAGACAGGTATAACAGATAAAGCACTTTTTTCAATGTTCTATGGAAGTAGAAGATGCGCATACAGTGGTAAAAGTGCAGAAAACAGTGTTATAATAGATTCTAATATTTTGGAAATAATTTGTCTTCCACTCCAGTTCAATATGTTAAACAACTTAATATCCTTGTATGTAAGTCATAATGTGATGAGGATTCCTATCTAGTCAAGTCTTCTTTGCTGTCTTTGTCCCCATGTAAGACTATTTCTATTGCTCTGTAAACATTCACAACCCCACCAAATGCTAGTTCATACTTGCTGCTGAAAATCAGGAAAATGAGCCAGAAACACGTTATGTTTAGTCTGCTACTTCGTTTTGGGTTAAGAGACTACAGTTTTGACAGTAGGGCCATCTGCTGTTAACTTTCTTTCTCATCATAATACCAGTCCAGTCAAAAGCAATTAAGTGTGTTTTGCCATTATAACATGTAGATAATTATGATAAATTACAGTTTTTAAATCAGCCTCAAATTACGCATATGGTAGGTATTTTCTGTGCAGTTACTGTTGTAAAAATATTCCTGCATTTGCAAAATATTTCAGCTATTTTATTAACAATATTAGGTCTGTAATGAGATATCTACAAGGAAATTTCTTAGGCACAGAGTCTGACAGTCATTAGAAATCTATTTATATCTCAGCAAGACATTTTGCCAAGTAGATAGAGTCACAACATTCTGTATTGCCATTATACAAAATACTCAGAAAATGGTCCATTTTATTGTGTCACAAAAATAAAAAACATATGCAAACACACCAATAAGTAGCCAGAAGAATATTTTAGGTTTTTTTACAAAATTGAATTAAAGGGTCTGACACAAGCTAAAACACCTGATTAAAAAAAAATATGGTCACTTTAAGGACTACACACTAATAGTTTTCTGTCGAGCTCCCTTCAACATTGCTCAAGTGATCCCCAGGATTAGCTGGGCATAAATTAATAACAATTCAGACTGGATAAATGTGCAGAGTCAAAAATTCTCCTTCTACTGTGACACAGGACTTCTCTTGTGGGTAGTTTTCTGATGGAGGGGTCATACTGTAATACCTTCTCTGAAGTATAACTGAAAAATCACCACTGTTAATATTTTTCTTTTCATAACGTTTCCTCACTCCTTACTTGCTAGTGAATGGACTTAGGAAATAATCAGTCCCTACAATGCAACCACACACTTTTCATGACCACACCAGCACTGACTGATAATCCAGGACCCTTCATACATCTAATTCCTGTCAGGAATGTGCTGCCCACTATGAAAGCCAGCTCATAAATCCTGAGCGCTAACAGCAACTGGCAGCACCTGAGTCATGGCAGGCCACAGAGGAACGACAAGGAAGAGAGGAAGGCAAAAAAAATATGACACAATAATGCCAGCAGCAGCAGAATCAAATCTCAGCTCTGCTGAAAGCACAGAGATGGTGTCTGGCCTTATCACCTTCTCCTCATTATGGCCACGCAGTGCTCGAACAC
The DNA here is from genome assembly GCF_036013445.1 of Caloenas nicobarica. Taxonomy (NCBI): domain Eukaryota; kingdom Metazoa; phylum Chordata; class Aves; order Columbiformes; family Columbidae; genus Caloenas; species Caloenas nicobarica. The sequence continues at coordinate 45,640,889 of NC_088245.1, forward strand.
AAGGCAGAGAGATAAAAGTTAGCAAGAAATAACTATCAATTCAATTGACTTCAAAAACTTGCAGTCAAAGACACGAACTGTGTGAATTGATATTTAAATCTTTTCCCCCAGACAGTGCAGCAGAGGAATATTTCCATGAAGCTGCGATACAGAAGGAAAATCAGTGGTCAATATATGCTCTGCTTAAATGTCAGCTAGCTTGCTCTTCAGCTGTCTTCACAATAACCACGTAGATTCAGAAACAGAAGATACCAACAAAACAATAGTAGAATATCCCTATCTGTGCCTTCTGATTCTGAGCACTTCAAGACAGGAAAGGATAAGATCTCTAAGTAAAAGGAGTGGAGCCTTTATGTAATTCTGCTCATAGAATAGATGTGCTTTCTCTCCATATCTCACTGGTAGCTGAGTCACTGCCATTAACAGCTGCCAGTGCATTACCATACTTTTTTCTCCTTGGCAGGACAGGCAAATTGCTCCCCACAGAGCAGATGCCAGTCAACATGGCAAAAGGAACTGTGCTGAGCATAATTTCTCTTCCCATAACACTAAGCTGTTGTCAAAATGTTTGGTTTCCATCAGACCACCGCTTGGGGTGAGCTGTTGCTTCTAGGTTTGTTTTCTTTCGAACATAACATTAAGTCGTAGTCAATTTTCATAATCAATTAAGAAAATCCAGTGGATGTCCTTATTTCAGAACCACTACAAAATTTAACAAACCATTCAAGCGAAAAAGCTCTTGTTAAAAAAGCCGTTGAAAATTTAATGTTTAGATAATTTATGTTTACAAGATTAGTTTTGCAAGGTATCACGAAAAGTAAATTTTACTACTCAATATAATTCTGTACGAAGGACTTCAGAAGAGGATATTTGGATTGCAAGGCTTCACATCTAACACGACAAGACATTGCGATTTCGAGTGGGGAGAGCTGCATGTAGCCTATAAACAGCAGTGTATAAACATACACACATAGAAAGCCTATCCACACCTTGATTACTGCTCAAAAAGAAAATTTTTGCCCTTTGTAAAAAATATCATTTTCTGAAAAAAAAAAAAAACAGAAACAAAAACAAAAAACAAACAACACGAACTGCAGCCTCTACTTGACTAATTAACTTGAATTCATGCACAAGCCAGCCCGCCCTCAATCACTAATGCAGGTGTCTGTTCAGAAAGCATGCAGATTGACAAAAATATTCACTGAAATTTTTTGGAACCAGCAATGCTGATTTCTACCTCCTTAAAAACATATGTCAAGATCCAGAACAGCTAAATAGAAATGCAAATAACATTCAGCAAGAAAAGCCCTCCTTTTAACCAGAGGAGTTCTCAGCATACTTTTACCACAAATCTGCTCTTGAAAACAAAATATAATTAGCAGCACAGTTAGGACTAACACTCACTTAAAGCAAAATTGAATTAATCAACACAATAAAATTTAAACAGAGCTGGGGAGACCATCTCAATGGGGATGTTTCATTTGGGACACAGTCAAGCCAATTATTATTCATACATCGCTAAAAATGCACACACAGTACTGTAAGCAACTAAGAAACACTAACCCCAAGCTGAAGTTCATGCAACTTTGGTACCTCAAATTTTTAGGCAAAATTTTCATTTTCATGCACTCGGTATTCCAGTTGTGAGCCAAAAGGATGTCAAGGTGGGCAGCCCACACACAAGCACTTACAAGAGGCAATACCATTGCCTCATGGCACTTGAGTAATTCCCCATTACAGCTACAGGTGCCAGCACATACAAATCTAGGAAGAAAAAAAAAATCACTATTGCCCTCTAAAATACTTATATTTAAGAAGTGAGAATGTTTATTATTAAAGAAGGAAAGAGACACGGAAGTGTGACCAGCAGGTCAAGGGAGGTGATTCTCCTACTCTACTCCATTTTCTTGAGACCCCACCTGGAGTACTGTGTCTAGCTCTTGGAACTCCAACATAAGAAGGATGAGGACCTGTTGGAGCAAGTCCAGAGGAGAGCCATGAAGATGGTCAGAGGGCTGGAGCACCTCTCCTATGAAGATAGGCTGAGAGAGTGGTGAGGCACTGGAACAGGCTGTCCAGAGAAGCTGTGGATGTCCCATCCCTAGAAGTGTCCAAGGTCAGGCTGGATGGGGCTTTGAGGAACCTGGTCTCATGAAAGGTGTCCCTGCCCATGGCAGGGGGCTTGGAACTAGGTGATCTTTAAGGTCCCTTCCAGCCCAAACCATTTTATGACTCTATGACAGCACCTGCAAAACGTTATCCATCATTAATGCTAAGTCACCAGTTTTGGCAGCTAAGGCAGAGTGAGGTTGTGCTCCCTAGAAAGTGATGCCTTGGTGTTCTGCATCAGCAGAACAAGAGCCTAGATCTTTGTGAGTATGTCAAACTTATATCTGGTCTTCCACAACCAATTTGGGAAGTGATTTTTTCTGCAAGATGGAAAGTAGGTAGGGTGCTTGAGTGAAGCCCTGTTTGGCACTAATCTCTCTTTAAATCTAAATTGTGAGATGCAAACAAATTGGAAAACTCAAATTCTCCAAGGCTACACTTAAAATATAGCAGTCTTCACCACCTTCTCTTGTATCAACTTTATTTTAAAATAATTTTGTCAGAGCACCTATTTAATCTCACTTCGATGGCATTTCAAACATTTTCCACAAAGTTCTACTGCAATTTGTAAAGATCTACTGCAATTTGCAGTGTTTAGTGATGACTGAATCACTTGATATTCCTTATTAAAAAAATCAATTTCCTGATTTTATTCAACATTGAGGTCTTCTGTTTCAAATAAGCTGTGGTGCAACTCTCCACAAGCACTCAGAAAGAATTGTTAGAATTGTGTAACCATCTTTAACTCTCTTCTGTAACTGTTCCCATCTCTTATGGTCCATTATCCCTCAAGAGTGGCTTCACCTGCCTGAATGCACCCTTCTGCCACGAGCCTGGGAGCCAAAACCCCTGTGGGACTGTGAGGGAAGAATAAAGTGGGCAGGAGAAACTTCTGGAACACCCTTTCAAAAAGATATGACATCAGTCTTCCCAGCACTGTCAAAGATGCCAACTTACACAGGAGGGCGATGCCCAAGCACACAGAACAATGCAGGGAGGGGGGGAATGCTAAATTCACCTGTTTAGTGCACATAAAAAGGAGATAAACTAAACATCACCTAAATGCCACTGGACTTATATTGTTATCTTTTCTTCTTATGCTCCACTGAATCAGTTATCTCTGTTCCCAGACAGGCAGAAAGACCTTGAAGCCCTCAGTAACATTAGTAGAGCGGTAAGGACCACACAGGCAGCGGGCTTCCCCCTTTACAGATGGGCATCTGTGATCACCAGAGCTAAAACACACAAAGCATTCTTACCGAGGTGCACACTTTTGCACAAGACCTGCCATTTTTGTCTTTGGAACACTGTGCATGCCTGAAGTGCTTTGAGATAGAGCAGGAATCACGGCATCCCCAGGAAACATACTGAGACTGTGTTATTGTCCCAAAATTATCAACTAACAGGATCTACCAAAAAAATCTAACAGCACAACTTTTTCAGTATATCTTAGCATAGGCAAGAGTGAAAGTGAAGTCTCTACCTTATTCTGTTTTCAAGCCTGCCCAAGTAACAAATGAAGGAACAAGACAGTCACACATGAACAATTATGAGGACTACAGAATTATTTTTTGTACTATAAATATTATATAGAATAAAATAGTAGAACTAGAAGATAAGTGGCTTTCTATGCAGGTCCTCACTTGCAGCATACTGCTTATTTAATGATTGTCATTGGACGTACAGGCATACAAAACAGCATCTCAAATACCTTCAAAACACAGACTGCCTGCGAAACCATCTTCTGAAGCAGAATGTCTTCTGGAAGAGGGTGTCATCATTACTTTTGAACACCTATTATCCAATGTCAGAAAATCATAAGTCTTTAAACAATGCAGGAATGAGCAATAAGTTGGCTGGCAATGCTGTCCTTTAACTCTGATTCAACACTAGCCCTGGCTGTGCCCACTTCCAGTACGTGCTTATATGTTAGCACAAGAGAAATGGAAATCCTCTGTGTTCCTTTTACATTTTTTATAACATTGATTCACATCCTTGGCAAAAGAAGCAGAAGCAGTAAAAGTGGAAATATTCAGCCAGAGTATCTGAAAAGTAAAGTTCAAAATGCCTTACTTATGGTTTAAAACAAAAATGTGCTGACATCTGGTATGGATCAGCTGGCTGAATTGCTTTGATTACTCATCCACAGCCAAGTTCTTTTTTATTTATTCATTTACTCATTTATTTCATGGTTATAAAAACGTGTTTCAGAATAAATATGGAGAGTGACAACACAAAGCTGATTAACAAATATGATGTTCTCAATTTCTTTAACAGATTTCAGTTTTTAAAAGGAACTATGTGTCTGCAAAAATGTCAGTCCTAAATTTTATCCATGCCTTTGCTGTCACAACTTGGTTTTGCCTTTCTTTGGGTGTGCTAAAATTATAGGTGTTGACAAAGTATTAAGAACTACAAGAAGAAAGTGTCTGTGTAGAGCACTTCTATGAAATTGTATTATAAAGACTCATTCTCCTCTAGCACATGACAACCCTGAGCTGCAAATCACAGAGGGGTAAAAGACTGTCCTGGGGAAATACAAATACGGACGTGTGTATTCACTCTGCTCTAAGCACCTACTATAGGCCACCAACAGACTGAGTTTATCACATCTCTGGTCTGACCTAATGTAGTATATCTGCATGAACCAATTTCCCAAAAGAAACAGAAAGGACAAAAAAAACCCAACCCCCAAATAACTGGTTCTTAGATGAAGACGACTCGATTGATGAGCTGAAAAATATTAGAAACATAAAATAAATTGGGTTGAAAAGGACTTAAGGAAGGTATAACTCCTCACTCCAAAGAAGAGCCAGCTCTGATACTAGATCAACTTACCGAGGCCCTTACTGAGTTTTTAGCGTCTCCAAAGTGGAGGTACCATAATCTAACAGCGTTTTCCAACATTGACTACCATTTTTTTTTTTTCCTGATCAAACTTCCCTTGCTGCAGCTTTTGGCTGTTTTGTCCTCCTTTTAATAAGCATCTCCAAGAAGAGTCTTACTCCATCTTCTCTATAACCTCCCTTTAGACAGTTGAAGACAGCAACTAGTCACCCCTCAGACTTCCCCTTCAGTCTTCTGTTCTCTAGACTGAGCCAATTCAGGCCCTAGCTTCTTATGGTTCAGCTCCCTTTTTGTCTCGATGTCATACAAAGCTGCTTCTTAGCCGGTCAGTCCTCAGTGTGTAGTGTTGCATGGGGTTGTTCCATCCTAACTGTAGGAATTTACATTTTCCTTTGCTGAAGGCAAGGTTCCTCTGAGCCCATTTCTTCAGCTGGTTGAGACCACTCTGAAGAGCTGCCCTATGCTCAAGCAAGTTGACTGCTTCCCTTCAAAAGAGTAACATAGGGCAAATTTACTGAGATTGCACACAATAGAATCATACAGGTTATTATGAAGATGTTAAGCAGTGCCAGCTCCAGCACCGAGCCCTGTGGAACTAGTAGGTCACCAGTAGCTGGCGACCAGCTGTACTTCAGACCACTGAACCTAAGCCTTCGAGCCCAAAAGTCAAGCCAGTTTTCCACCTACCTTATAGTCTGCCTAACCAAAGAGTATCTCAGCAGTTTAGCCACCAAGATATCATGGAAGGCCATGTCATCTCTCCTGGAGCCTGGGGGTTCTAATTTTACTATTCATCTTCCTCACTTCCCTCATGATCTTGAGCTCCTTCAACTCATGGTTGTGTAGCCAGGGCTACCACAGACCTTCACAATCTTCACCAGGTTCTCTTTACTCATGAGTACCAGATCAAGCAGACCACCTCCTTTGACTGATGGGGCCAGCATTTCCATCAGAAAACATCCTCAACACATTCAGGGTTCTCAATTGCTTGTGTCACACCATGTGACACTTCAAAGAGATGTTGACAGGTCAAAGTTGCTTGCAAGAAACACTGTTTTCAGTCAAGCTTCCTCCTGTTCTCTAAAGAAGGCTCCATACAATTCATTTTCTCGATCAAGCAGTCTGCAGTAGATGCTCACTGAGACACATTCATGTTCGGCTCTCCTTTGATCTTGACCAGCTTATTACTCCTTCCAAAGCAAATCTGTCTCTGCAAGTTCAGGTGTGTAGCACAAGCCTTTGTTCCATCATACCAGCTGGTACCTCAAAAAGAGTCTGTGTTCATCCACTGCGGCACACCATTTGTGTGAGCTATCCCACACCACATTTCTGTGACCTTGAAAAGGTATTGTGATGATACACAGGGTTCTTATTCCTTGGTTTTACTTCTTATGCACTGTGTTTCTTTACAGGTACTTGAGATGTGGGCCACCAGGAAAAGTGTGAAAGGCCATTACAATTCTGCCATTTAAGTACTTCTCTGGCCCTCATTCCTCCTCTTTGAGCTTTGGTGTCCGTTTGCTGGTAAACCAGGGTTAAAGCTCTTCTCCCGAGATTAGCAAAAAGTTGCACATGCTAGAAAACAACAATCCCATTACCCTCAAAACAGGCTGCTCACTTCCCCTCACTCTGACAGTCATAAAGGTACCTTGGGCAATGTGAATCTAGCACACACTGACACAATGCTTACTTGAATCAGCAAATGACCAGAAAGGACAGTTCTAAAAGATACTGGTACCCATGCAGCTTAATCAAAACTTTTCAGACAGCTGTTCAAACTTCAGATTGTATGTGAAGCCTTATTCTTTGAGGATAATACTCACATTAGAAGGACATTAATTTATGTTCGTATTCTTGAAGAATAAACCAACAAAAACCACAGAGCTGCAAAATGTACAAGACGCATGGCTGCTCTTGTGATGAATTACTGAAATTACAGGAAGAAAACAACTATAGGTGGTTTGGTTATGTAATAAGAATGTACATTACCCTTTCACCACATTTTCCAACAATGCTGCTTTTCCTACTTCATATCTGCATGAAGCAGGATTTTCTGGAAAAGCTGTTGCTAAAAACAAGTACAGTAACCTGCTGAGTACTGAGAATAAGCTACTTTTATGTCTGAAACTTCCCACTGCTCCTAAACAGATTTGTGACTCCAAGTAGACTCATCTATCTCATTAACAAGAAGCGCTATTAGAGGAGAGACAGAAACCTTTGAATTTAATTAAAATTCAAGTACATTTTGTCTGAATGCACATTTTTACTTATGTTGTTACATAGAAAATGAAGAATATTATAAAATGGTATCTACCCACTTGTTTACAGAGAAAGAATAATCAGCTAATATTTTGAGACAGTGCCATGAAAATATTCAAATAGGGGGGAAAAAGGTACCAACTACGGAAGTTTGGCAACTCCTGCTTATAGCTTATCTTTTCATGCCATGGCCTATTCCAAAGGTTACCCAGTGGAAAAAGATGCATCTTGATACTGTAACTTTAAAGTGATCTTCAAATGTGTTAGGCTAGAAATAAAAATAGTTGAGGTGCAGAGGAGCATGGAAATCTACTGATCAGTCCTGACTCCTGTTTCCATTATCATTTGTGACTAGAAGGCTGCATCAATTTAAAATTCTTAATCATACGAACGTATTTTTAAGTAACCTTTTAATCTCTTAGAGGAATACTTCACAGTTGCTTTAGCTAACTGGTGATCTTTGTAGACTGCCTGCATAATGTAGAACACAAAGCCACGCCACTGTTGGTTTTTTAATTATGTGCTCAGTCAATATCACCAAACGTATGATCCCATTTCAAAAGTAAAATTAACAAAAACATGTATTACCAAGAAAATACCCAGAGGGAAAGAGGACACTCATGAAGGTGTTGAAGAGAGAGGAGCAGGGGAAAAACTTAAAGATTCTTTTTCCTACACAAGACAAAGCAGAAAATTGAATCTAGAAGAAATAAGCATAGAGCTAAGCCAGAATGAGTTTCAATTGTTCTTCATCTAAATTCTGAAATATTTCTACTGACATCACTGAAAGCACAGTTATCTTATTTTTCTTCCCCACAGAGTCAGGAAGGACAGGGATTATCCAGGGAGGTTCACTGGACTTAAGACAGTTAATGAAAAATTCTGCCCTCATGCCCAGTGTCATACATTCTGTTTTGCACAATAACTGACAAACACAAGATTCAAATAAACAACCACTTAGCTATATATTCTCTAGTGCTACCAAAAAAAACAAGCTAAAGGCCAGTAAAAAAAAAAAGCAATCAAAGCAAATCCAGCAATAACAACTGCAGTGTTGTAAAAGACCCCCTACTTCAGTAGCAAAACCCATCTGAAGATGCTCACGCAGGTGGTGGGTCTCCCCTACAGTCTAAATATTACATTATCCATTTGAAGACAGGAGCTTTGAACCAATGTCCTGAGGTGAAGTCCCACTGACTTTTACCACTCCTTTGGCGAAACAGTATCACAGGGGAGACATTTGTCTTGCTTCTATTTTGAATTCAATTTCTTTAAATTCTTTCTGTGCTATCCAATCTCCGAAGTGAGAAGTTACTGAGGAGACCCTCTGGTCACTCCTGCACACCTGGTGTGGAGCAATTTTGAATCCCAAGAGGCAGATCTACCAAATATGTGCCCAGACAGACTTTGGAAGCACAGCTGCTGCAGTCTGAGCGCAGCCACCAGTCTGCAACAAAGGCAACCCTACTTGAGGTTGGGAAAACATTTCTCTCCTACTCTGAACTTAGCAAGCAGAATGGCAAAACTAATTTCATTTGAAAAGGTTGCTACTGTGGCAGAATGGGAAAGAAAGTCAGGATGATCTGATCAGCCCCATATTTAGCAACAGTGCTGCTGGACTGAATAAAGAAGCACGCAGGCCTGAAGCCACATGATGGACCCACCTGGCATATCTCTGGAAGCATGCACTTCCCAGTCCAAAGTACTCCATCAGTTTACCTACCCAATACCTGTGAGATGACTTCAGTGCCAACAACAAGCTCCTGAATTGCAGTTACACCATACCTTGTAAGTGGTGATATCCTGAAGCCAGACCAGCAAGGTCCCAATGGTATTACTGGCCTGAGTTTTACAGAGGTCAATATTCAGCTCAAGAGGCCATACTCCTAGAGACCAAGATGACAAAGGCTGGAAGTCCAACCTCATAACAACTTACAGACTGTCTAAGAAACGCAGCAGCAATTATGTCTCTGTGGCATATTACTGTCCTACACCCTTGAGATCCAGCACTCCAGATCAGGTCCAGGTCAAGACAGCAGAACCAGCACAGGTGATGAACCTCTCAAACATCATTCAGAAAACATTCTTTTCTGGGTCTGATCAAAAGGCCATGTAAACCAGCAGAAACCAGCTCATTCTCAGAGAAAGAATAGAAGAAATAAGGCAAGTATGAAATGGAAATTCTCAAGTCTTGCCTTCTGGCTTCCAGGGAAGAACATTGTTTTCTTTCATTGGAGGCACTCTTCCTGTTAAATTCAACCCCAACAGAGTGCACTGGAAGCTCATAAATACCAATCCAAACCCACAATCTTCTTCTATCAGGTCCATTGCTACAAACACTTCATCTTTATAGGAGTAACAACCTTCTAGTTCCTGAGAAACAACATCGAGCCTGCCTTGGGCTAACAACACCCATTCAGTACCACATTTGTACTAGTCATTGATTTGACAACTTAGTGGCATTCACATACTAGACAGAGGTTGACATTAACCTATGGTACCTAGTATTCCAGACAGGACACCCTATTTCTGGAAAGTTACTGGAAAGTCATCAGTCTTTTCTTTAATGAAGACAATTGGCATTAAAGTTTCTTGCACAAACAAAAGCTGTATGCCAAGGAACATACTATGCATTTTCAGGAGAAATAGGACCCTGGGGAAAGAAAACAAACAAAACAAAACATCAAACAAAAACAAAACAAACCCAAAAAAACCCAACCAGGCTGTTTGTACTGTTTAATTCATATAGGAAGCAAAGGGAAAAATAAATTGAAAAGGACCAAACTCCAAACATCATGGCAGCCTGGTCCCTCAAGTCAGGCTCCCAGAAACTTGCTCAATTTTTGCTTGCAAACTTCAGAATTCATAAAACTTGGAAGTTTTCCACTACAGCAAAAGGCAGAGCTTTAAAAAACTACAAGACTTTAATTAGACAGTAAGTAAGATAGCCTTTCCCAGCTCCATCCCCTAGGATATGTTCAAAGGGAGCTGCATTTCATACACTGAAAACATGAACAATTTTCAGCACTTGTAAACAGCAGTCTGGGGAAAGATAGGAAAAGAGCATTAACTTTCAAGATTTTGCTTCTACAATCTGACAGAATTAGGCAAGCTAGAAAACTCTACCAACCTATCTCTGCAACACACCACAACATTTTAATTAAAACAGTTTTGTGCTTTTATCTTTGATCTAGGATCAAAGTGATCACCCCATATAAAGCTGCACCAAGTATTCAGGTATTTCAAATGCTGAATGACAGGCCAACTGAGGATTAAAGGTCAAGCCAATAGCCTGAAATGTAGTAAAAACAGACAATGCTAAAGAACACTTAGATCTTCACAAAATACAAATAGCCTTCAGGCTTGCTATAAGTTTTCTCAAAGTGAGACAGCATGATCTATTCAAGTCGCGCTCCAGGCTGGATGCCTGAAGACAGGGTTGTGCTCACAACTATGGTATCAATTTGCTGCATGATCTATTCTTTTGGATTCACCTATATTTCCCTCCTGACAGGGCAGATTTATTCTGCAGTTTTACATGACTACCAGGGGTCCAGTTCCCTGTGGGATGTATATCATTTTACTTTGGGTTTCTTGTCACCTGTTCAAAATGCTTCTGCCTGCTAGTTTTGCATACAGCTGGAAATGAAGCTGAGGCCTCCGCAACAATCATGGTTCCTCAGGGACAATATATGAAATTGTTATTGCTAACATAATAAATTCCCTGAGTATAGCATATCGATGAAGCCAAGAATGCTCTTTCCAATGATTTATTGAGTTGTTGACTTTAAGTTTCCCTTCTATGTAAGAGCTTTTTGGCGTTTCTTTAAATCAGAGATAAGCAAGTCTCTGGAAAGTTCTTCTAGTTTAACACTGGGGTATCAGCTAGTCAAAGCATTAATAATAATTCATTAAGGACCACTCATGGTCTTAATTACCAGGTTTTGATTGAGATTGCAACAATCACCACAGCATTTATCACAGGTCTGCCAGAGTAGTATCTCCTGCCTACAATTTGCATCATTTGTCTGCAACAAACCTCATTCAGTAACATGACAGCATTTCTCAGTATAGTATCATAGGAAGTAACAGTATTCCTACTCCTTGCATCAAGCTGATACTATAGTACTACTACACAGACACTCCACAGATACTACTTCAAAATACGGGGATATTAAGAACAATCCCACACTAAAAAAAAAAAAAAAAAAAAAAGTGTTTGTGTAACAATCCCACTTTGAAAAACTTAAAGTTTTATCTGCTTTCAAGAGAGGGTGTATATTCATACCACTGCCTTTTAGTTGCTGATGTGGGCACTACCTGTGGCTCCTCAAGACTTAACAGGGACAGAAAGGCTTCTCCAGGAATAAATTCAGAGCAGAGACTCAGTACAAGCACTTTGTAGAAACAATTTCTTCTAGAACTGGTGAAAACATAAAAGGAGAACAAGAGAAACTAGCTGGCGAAGGCTGGGTGGTTCTCACTGGAACACAGAGAAATAGAAAAATAATCCTCATTATATCATACTATCTCCTCAGGCTGGCAGAGTTCAATGAATCAGACTTTTGAGATGACTGGATTACTGCATTCTCATATCCTTTGAGGATCTTGCTCTCTGCAATTCTGAATGATGGCCACAGGAAATAGATTTCATGGATATTTTGATAAGAAGGTAAACAGAGGTCATATCCTCTCAGCATAGCAATGATAATGTTTATCTAGCGTTTGGCTTCTATGGCTGTACAATTTAATTAACCTTACGGTAAACTCAGCATGATCTGCAGTAGAATAAAAGATGAAGCTTCATTTCTCTCACTAATTTCAATATTACTGTTAAGTTTCAAAGCAGTGATTATGAAAGTTGAACACAGAGAGTACTATCATATTCTATGAGATTCCTGAATGATACAAAAAATTACCTTGAATTACCTTCAATGTGTGAACTACCGATCAACTATATTATTTGTTATTGTGCCAGCGTGAGTGGCATCTTTTAATGTTACCAACATATAGACTTGCATGGTGAAAAGGTGATAATGTGGGTTTATGCCATCAAAAACTCAAGGATTCACGTGCGCTCATCATCTGGACAGCTAATAATCTTATTCATCATCCCAGATTCGTTTAGAAAGCAGATATCTTTAAGACAGTGGACTTGGGTCCTTGACTTAGAATCATAGAATCATTTAGGTCGGAACAGACCTTTAAAATCATCAAGTTCAACTGTAAACCTAGCACTGCCAATCCATCACTAAGCCATGTTCCTAAGCACCACATCTCTGCGTCCTCTAAATACCTCCAGGGATGGTGACTCAACCACTTCCCTGGGCAGCCTGTTCCAACGCCTGACAACCCTTTCTGAGAAAAAAATGTTTCCTCATATCTAATATAAACCTCCCCTGGCACAACTTGAGGCCATTTCCTCTCATCCTATCGCTTGTTACTTGGGAGAAGAGACCAACACCCTCCATGCTACAACGTCCTTTCATGTAGTTGTAGACAGTGATAAGGTCTCCCCTCAGCCTCCTTTTCTCCAGGCTGAACAGCCCTAGTTCCCTCAGCCACTCCTCATAAGTGTAAATTGAGAGATCATAAGCATGAACTATGCATTTTGCAGGACAGATGCTTTTATGACAGTTTGCTCTATGAAGAGCAATGATAACACAATTCACCTTGAGAACACCTGAAAGTTAGTCACAGTGATTCACACTAAGTGGTGGACAGAATGGAAATCTTCCTGTGGATTGGAGATCAGATCTCCAGTCCTGTAGATCTTCAGAGCTTTCTCAAACAAAATATTAGATGATTTTCTGCAGTTATTCAGAGGGTTCAACACTTTCCAGATAGGTTATGTTATCCACAAATTTGTTATGGTGGCATTCTAAGTCTTGCTCCTTGTCTTTAAAAAAAAAATATATATATATATTCTTAGAATAAAAGTCCAATATTTTAATTGGAGAAAAAAACGTAAATTTTGACATAATTAGGTTTCTTCAGTTTGAGACTAAGCCAGCTGATAAGCATTTATTCAGTTATTGCACAAAACACTTCTGCACATAGCTATGAAAACCACTTAGGATTCAGATGACCTGCAGAGCAGGTAGCAATCCATAATTCTGGCTATAACTGTTGACATCTCTATATCTGTTCCTCCGTCTGGTAAATGGGTAGAACCATACCAATCTTTGAGAAAGATGAGGAAACTATTATGATGAAGTTCCTTTAAGTAATATATGAAATAAAAAAGTTTAAACACTTCACATACTGATGCATAAACTATCTCAGGTACTCCTTCAAATGTGGGTCACTTGTTACTACTTTTAAAATATCTCAGCTTATACTTAATACATAGAAAAGAAACACTGTGCAAATAAAAGACATATCAGATCTCTTCTTTCACTGAAGACCTCTTCCCTCCTCCAAGTAATTTTTGTAAGAATAGTTATTTTCACTCAGAATATTCTTTGGAATATAAATTGCTGTAATACAAGGGTTGTTATACAGTGAGATTAGATGTGCAATCTGCCTAATACCATGTGCTGGATATAGATAATAATGTTTTATGCCCCATTTCTAAGTTTTGCCTGCGGACTCTTCTACAAGTCATGTGATTGTAAACATATGTCTTAACTTTTTTTTCCACCAAAGTGTTCTTCAATGCTTGTTATGGAAGAGTGAGTAATTACTAACATTTCTCAAAGGAAAGACTAGAAGAAATAGGAAATGCAACCACAGAGGTGCCATAGTGGCCTGAAATACTTTCAGAAGGGAATGGAATGCAGGGCACGAAATCTTCTAGACTGTATTATGAATGTCTCTTCAGTACAACTAAAGCATAAGCAAAAGTTCATAAACATTACCATAGTCAGTCAACGGAAGGAATAGTTTCAGGAGCAGAAGTACAAGTAAAGGACCTTAAACTTACTTTCTTTGAGCAGCTAAACTAATTAGCCTGCCATCTCCCATGTCCCTCACAATCCCCAGTTTTCCTTCATATTCGTAACATCTGTCATTGTAGTAGCCTGTATCCTCCCAACAACCCCAGAGCCATGCCACTATATATACAAGTTTATTCCTAGACTCCTCAACACAGTACTCTTATCTCATTCCCTTTTCTCCAAGTGATGCATCTAGCTCTAACAATACAAACTGAATACAAAGGTGATAAGAGTAGACCACTCCTTTCTTCACAATGGGGGCATTAACAAGGGTCTCTACTGCTTAACAACACCAATTTTAATTTTTCTAATATCTCAACAATTTTAAGATCTTGCTTTAAATTGGCCAAAAGATTCATAAGCTATTAGATCACAGATAGAGATGGAGTAATGGCATATGCCTCATTTGCTTCAGCAGGCAGGCAACAAATTAGAAAAAAGGATGCATTTAACAAAAAAATTATCATGTCACTGCTGTGTGCCATCTAACATTTTTACACTTACAAGTTTTGTCTCCTAACATGCATCCATTTGAAAAAGGCAAAAAAAAGAAGGAAGAATGTCAATACCCCAAAAGATGTCTTAAGCATAGTGTTACACATCCCAAAAGTACGGGGCTAGTTAAAATAAATAAATAAATAAATGAAACCAGTAACATTTAGCTAGATAACAGCAATAAGGTTACCAGCGATATGCTTTGCTGCTTTGACAGTAACTCTACATAAAAGATTTTTTTTAAATGTTCCCTGTCATGTAAATGAGCTCAAGCGCTGCTTCCTGAATAATAAAATATTTGGACCACGCTACACTACAGCAAGTCCCTATAAACAGACTATGCAGTTAACAGCAGAGATAATGGAAAACTGACACCTTATACACTTTGTTATTTTGCCTTGTTTTCTGAAAGACTACAGTAAGACACTGTAAGACACAGTGAAGGGAAGACCAAGAAAAGGACTCAGCAATTAAATTTGCCAAATGAATGACATTTTTGACATTTCTCTTCCCTTAAGAAACTTCATGACTTAGGGTGGGTTTATGTTCTGTTTTCCCCAAGGAAAAAACAATCAAGATAATAATAGTAATTGGTAAACAGATGAGTGAAAAATCCCAGAAGTAATCTCTTATTAAAAGGTCACTCTGGATATTACTGAGGAATACTGCTCTATAACATTTTTGGTTGACTCATAGATGTTTATTTTGTTCTTTTTTTTTTCTTTAAAGAAAACTTCCCAGAAAGCAAGGCAGCACATTAAGAAGGTCTCAAAAGGTCATTTAATCCAGCCCCTGCCCCTGGTAGGACCAGTGACCTCTGCTACACACATCTCTATAACTTCTCCAACTACGACTTCCAGAAGAAGAGACCCCACAGCCCTCTCCAGGCATTAGATTACATTACTTCCCTCAAGCACTTTCACAAAAGTCATTTCCTAACATCTGACTTGAACCTCCTTCATTGCAATTTAACTCAATGCTTCTCCTCTTCTCAACAGGCCTTGTAACCACTCCTTTTGCCCTCTGTTATTCTTACCATCACATTCTGCTGTTTATCCCATCTTTCTTGAAGTTCAGTGCCCCAAACGTGATATCTCAGTCAAGATCCTATTATACATAATGTAATGTAATGCTGTCTGTAATTTTTTTAAAAACAGCAGAACACTGTTGATTCATGTTTAGTGTAGTACCCAGTACAGTTATTATAACCTTTCTCTTCAGCTTTGCCTAAGTAGGTGTTCCTCCACCTTGTATCTGTGCAGTTAACTACTTTGGAGTGTAGCACACTGCAATAGTCCTTCCTAAATTTCACCCAACTCTTTATAGACTGTTCCTCCAGCATGTTTGTCCTAATCCTGTTCTCCAAAGTTCTCCTTGCTGCTTCCTCCTTACAGTCACCTGCAAAGTAAGCAAGTATTCTGAGCAGACCCAAACTAAACCCTCCAGAAACACATTCAGCTTCCCGTTCAAAAGTAGATCCTTCACACAGTTAGTCACACAGTTTCCTAACTACTGGTTGATTCAGCTTGCAGCTGTTTCATCTACCATGTATTTCTCTTGCTTTCTTATAAGTGCAGCATGCAAAAAAATTGTCCAGGTGTTTAAGGCAAGATGCATCTCATCTACAGTTTCCCAGATATCTGCAAGACCTGCCACTTTTATAAAATTAAATTAGATTGGTCTGACAAGAGTTGCTTTCAATCAAGACACTCTGTATTTTTTTTTCAAAGTATTTGCCAAAGATTGTGAGCTCCAGCAGTTTTCTTGAATTTAAGTTGGGTAAATTGCCTGCAGTTCTCTGATTCTCCTCTTTCACTTCCATTCTCTTACCTTTTTCCATCTTTCTGAAAATTTACTCTGCTTCAATGTTTTCTTGCACATCAATATTTCACCCATTTCCCTAAATGCTTAAGGGCGACATTCATCAGAAGGAGCCAATACAACAATGCAATGTGTCTCTTCCTCTTTCTACCCCTCTGTAATTTACCATAATCATGATAGCTGCAAGGCAAGATCACCATTAAATCCCTTTTTTACATTTTAATCATTACCCATAGATTTCCGCACCCAAACTCAACTGCGGTTTTGAGCTTAGAGCAAGAATTTATAACCTGGATAAACCAATGTCACTCCTATTAATAAGGCATTATAAATATTCAAGTCTCTGAATGACTTCACCCAATTTGTTACAGCATATAATTTGACTACCTAATAAGGATTTCAGTTCTTCCTCTTCATTTCTTGCACATCTTGTATGGCATTTAGAAATTTAAGACAGGCAGCAGACTGCTGTTTTTTCCTCTCCTCTCCCCCATGAGCCCATCAGTCATGAACTAAATATCAAGATATCCTAAGGTTACCAATGCTATATACTTCTTTAACATCATTATGTAATTTTTACAGCACTTCATTGATTCTGATACCAAGTTTTCCAGAAGAGAGAAAATCCACATTCCCATCCTGCCCTGGTGAGACCACATCTGGATTATTGTGTCCAGTTGTGGGCCCCTCAGTTCAGGAAGGACAGGGAACTGCTGGAGAGAGTCCAGCGCAGGGCAACAAAGATGATGAAGGGAGTGGAGCATCTCCCTTATGAGGAAAGGCTGAGGGAGCTGGGTCTCTTTAGCTTGGAGAAGAGGAGACTGAGGGGTGACCTCATCCATGTTTATAAATATGTAAAGGGTGAGTGTCACGAGGATGGAGCCAGGCTCTTCTCGGTGACAACCAATGGCAGAGACAAGGGGTAATGGGTATAAACTGGAACACAGGAGGTTCCATTTAAATTTGAGAAGAAACTTCTTCTCAGTGAGGGTGCCAGAGCACTGGAACAGGCTGCCCAGGGAGGTTGTGGAGTCTCCTTCTCTGGAGACATTCAAAACCTGCCTGGACACCTTCCTGTGTAACCTCATCTGGGTGTTCCTGCTCCGGCGGGGGGATTGGACTGGATGATCTTTCGAGGTCCCTTCCAATCCCTGACATTCTGTGATTCTGTGATCCTAACAACCATTAACTCAAAGTAATCCATAACCTGTGTCATTCTTGCTCACCTACCAAACCAGATTTTAATAATAGCAACCCCAGACAGGAAAAGCCCAGCTAGACAATGCAAGTGTGAATCTTGGCTATAAAAGCAGAGTTCCCCCCACAGCAGGGCCTACATCTGATAAACCAAAGGAGGTTACCATCTCCAAGAGAGGAAACACCCAAAACATATCTGTGATGCTTTTACCCTGCCTCATCTCCCCAACATACAAGAATTCTGCTTTTCTTTTAAGGCTCCCAGCCAAATAACCTACATTGGGTGACCTCTCTCAGATGTAAGTGGACAGAAATATTTTCCATTGAAAGTGGAACAGATTAGCAGTAGTCATTTTGTAAAGAGTACTGAGACATCCAAAAGTTAGAATAAAATTCTGAAGTAAGTCTCTCTCAAGAATATAATCAATTGTATTTGATTTTAAGTCCTATGAAAGTATGTTGAGAATACTAAACCATCTGTCTTCTATTCTTGTTGTTAGAAAAAGACAGAAGGAAATAAAAGTAGAGCGTTGTTGTTTTGTTGGGTTTTTTTAACCTTGACACTTCCAAGTAGTCAGATTCCAAGGATCCTTGCTCAAGTTACTTTAAATCTGTCAAAACCAAAAATGTGTCATAGCCCTAGACTTTACTGTCACTATTGACTTTTAGAAACACATAGGGCTTATTATAGCTGTACTTAATTATGACTTAGTGTTATTTCCTTACACTACTTCACGTACTACATTTGCAGAATAAATTACAGCGAATTCTCCTAAGAGCTGAAATCTTTGTATATACAGTGACAAGAACCTGCAAACAGTAAGAGCTATCCAAGAAACATTTTCCTAACAGAAAAAGAATACATGCATTTTACAACTATCCACAAAAACCACACTAACTAGAAAGAGTGACAGTATGCACATGAATGTATCCACACAGATCTCCATATCATTTTCTTAGTAATGAAGTAAATTGTTGGGAATTCATGACAATAGTAATTGTTCTCACCCGTAAGCCATTATGTATCCTTAGTGAGTGTCCAAGCTCATCCTTTTATAAACTTATACTAGATTACTGTCCCTCTAGAAAATGTGGGAAAAAAAATACAACAAGAAACTATCCAGCTTAGAGAGTAGGAAAAAAGAAGCCTCTGTATTGATTGCAGTCTCCAGTCTCAGGTTATCACAAGACCATAACTCTGCTATTCCTTTATTTCAATTTCCAGAGGTGCCATGATACACAAAAACAACTGGCTTCAGTGGAATTAGGGGTGGCTAGTATAACAAGCACTGTTAAAACATGGACCTTCAGGAGCCCTATTAACTTTCAACATCCAGTACTTGCAGGTTTAGAAGATTTGTTAGCTGATTGACACCGGAAAATCAACAGAAAACAGAATTTCTTCTTGTCTTTCCCTTCCTTCCTCTTCTCCTCCAATAATAGATACTAAATTAAGTTTATATATGAAGATACTGATTTTAAGAGTTAACAGGAAGGGAGGACAAAGGGTTCCCCCTTGTTTTCATCAAAACTATAATAATGTAATTTAGAAAAAAAGGCTTGACAGTTTAAATGATGGATGCCAAATAAGGCAATGGCAATAACTTCTAGGAATCACTGATAGCCAGATCCTTCTCCCATGCAAGAGCAAGGCATGTGTGAATTGCTTTCTTGTTTAAAGTAGTACAATCTCAGCCATATTCTTTCCTACGATTGCCTCACCCAACGAGATGTACCTGTCATCCTAAACTCGAGACCAGCCAAACCTGAACTGATTCGTTTGTTTACCAAGAAGTGGAAGGCCATCAGATTGCCTCTGCCTCACTGGACGTGGAAACAGGAGGGAGCTGCCTGCCTCTGGTGGTAATTAATTACACAAGCATGCCCTATAGAAACCTTCCAGGAGAATTCTAACACACACACCCTCAAAATCCATTCTCAAATGCTGCTTCATGTTAACTTCCCCAAATACACAAAACTTCATCAGAACTTAAAATGGAAAATGCAATTGTCAGTAAGCAACGTAACTTCACTGTTAATACTCCCTTCCTTTCCCTGAATCCCAAAGCTGGGTAAAAGATGAGCTTTTTGCAGATTTCTACCCTTTCAGCTTTTTTCTTTTGTCACTGCCTTAGTGTTGCCTCAATGTAACTATTGCATTAGGGGTTTTGTTTGGTTGGGGTTTTTTTAGAAAAGGTGTTTGGCAAAGTCCAATATCATTCACAATATACCAAAACCATAAATATTAAAAATAAAAACTAAATTATATGGAATATTCTATATTATCAGCAAGCCTCTTTCTTCTTGTTATGTAGCCTTTTATTAAAATCTAATACTAACGCCAGATTAATGTGACAGCCATGAGTATACAAACCAAGTTACAAAGAAAATAAGCTTTTATTACTTTTCCAAAGATACAGCTAGCCTAAAAGTAAGAGAGGGACAATGAAAATTGCTAAGAGGGGAAGAAAAAAAGAGTGTTTCTGGAAAAAATATTCAAACTGTTAAGCAGTTAATTGGATTGCCAGGCTCAGAGTTAATACAGCAATCTTCCTTACACAAAGTTTTTACTTCAGCTCTGTGTTTCCCCATGTATAAATCAAGTACAAGAGAAGTTAAATAAAACTTCTCTTTAGCATTTCAGATGCTTCAGTTCTTGTGACGGAGTCATGCACTAACATATTGTACCAATACAGACAATAACCGGGATCGAAATCAAGAAATAGAACTGTATTAGTCAGATGTCAAAAATATGCATAACAAACCACCCCAAAATAGGTTTTATCCTGCTGAAATTCTCCAGGAGTGTTATGACTTCAAGTGCAACTGTTGCAGAGCCCCAGCTGGAAGAGTCCGTCTTAAAAAGTCATTAGACATCAGAGAGTGAGTCATTCTTTAGTGAACATTAATGATAAAAAGTTTCAGTGCCATTACTGAAGTCGAGTGTTAAACTTCTTCTAAACCATTAAACAGATGTTCCAGCTTTTATGCTAGCATGACTTTTTTCCTAATTACCTCAATTATGTCCTACTAGGAGACTGTTGCTCCTGCAGCTCTGCACAGGACTCGAACTTCAGCTGAAAGTTTTCTCACCTCCTCCCACCTCTGCAGTTCTTTTTGCCAGTTCTCTTTGTAGAGGGCAACAGCAGCTCACAGCTACACCGCTGACCAAGCCAGGTCTCACAAGGAGGTGAGGATGGCAGCAGAGGAAGGAGGAGCATGTTGCCCAGGTGGGTATGAGCACCAGGGAAGCACAGTCGCGGGATGAGAGGAGGCACATTGCAGAGAGGGACCAGACAGCTACAACTATCCTGTTCACAGTTTGTCCCACAACAAAACTTGCCTTGGGAAGGAACTGCTCATTTGCGTAGGTTAATGGCCTGTTAATCACAGAGCAGGTCTTTAGAATGAACTCTAATTAAGCCTTTTCTCTCCTTTGCACCCCCTTGCCCTTAAGCATCATTTACTGCTCATTTTTCTGCCCCTTAAGAGGTCCATGGGGCTGGGGATGAAACCAGCAGAGTTCTGTATTTTTAGAAGACATGAATACGAATGGCTTGCAGCTGAAGTGTTAGAAATCTTTCCAAGTAAAGTGACTTGATATGACTCATTTGCTAATGTCATAAGCCTGTGGCACAAAACATCTTAAAATGATAGTTTTGTCTAACTGCTTATTAAATAGAGTAATTTTTTTTATATTACTATGTTTTTGTTTTCCTTCTACATCTCGAATAATCTAATTTCTCAACAATTAAGCAGTTTGTTTTAATATACTCCTGCTGATTTAAATAGGAAACAGTACAAGAAAAAGGGTGTCATCTTTATTAGGTCAATGATAGCTTCAGTAGGTTGCAGTAAATTAAAAATTTCATTATACACAATTAAGCAACTTCATTAATATAATTGCCATTTTCCTCACTCTTTTAGCTTAGTATATTTAGTATATGCAAATAATTATGTGAGATATACACATATGCATGCACATACACATACTTTCCACCTACCATCCCCATATTACTTGTAGGTAGAAATCAGTACTGGGCTTCTGAAAGCTATTTAAGAAACTACACCTAAAAACCAGCTTCCCGTCAATAAAAGATGACCATCATGGGCAACAGTGTAATAACTACCCTTACAGCTGTGCAAGTAAAACACATAGGAGCACATTTGTGCCATACTGGCTCATTACTTATTCATTCTCTTAATATTAATAAAGCAGAGCATATTTGCTTCCTAGTTACAGAGCCTGAACAATAGCCACAACCTGGACTGAATTCTGAAATGCCACACCACAAAACAACACCACTCCAATAGCTGATAGAACATTCACCTGTTCTTGAAGGCATGAAGTTTTACTTTGCAAAAGCAGGAGTTATGTTATGAAACTAGTAAAAAAAATGCCCAAAAATGTTATGATTGTCTATCTTGTAGAAGGGAAGCAATTTTCAGCCAAGTAATTGGTACATTTTCTTAGTGCATTATGTTTCTCAAAACATGTTACTGTAGGTGGAGATTAGCATCCCTTTTCTTCAAGAGGAAAATTACTTGTCTTCTATAGTGACTGGAGCTGTCATTCCAAGAGCTGACAAATGTTAACAATCTCTGGAGGTGTTCTTTACAAACATCTCAAAAATAAATAAATATATTCACATCAAGAAACCAATGACCAAAGAAAGGTTATAAATAGAAGGAAAATACCACCGTTTGAATATTCATATGTATCATATATCCATCCATGCCAATATAAGAAAAACTATTTTTGAATCGCTTAATTATCACATGAACAACTAGACTGAACTTTGCCAAAGAAAGTATAGCAGATGATACAACTGACTAATGTAAAATCCAAGAAAAGGGATGGACAGACGGACAGAAGGAAGGAAGGAAGGGGAGGAAGGGAGGAAGGAACAGACTGGGAGATTCTCATTATACTTTCAAATTTTTCATTTATCAATCTCCCAAAGTAAACCAAGGATATAATTTTAATATAAAATTATTGCTCTATCAGATGAATAGCAGAAATATAAATAAAACAGCCTTGCCACCAGTTCAGCCCAGGGCTGTAAGTAGCTCTTTCAAATGAACCAAGAAGCACATGGCAGATTCTCAATGCATTTAAAGAATCTCCTTCTTGGAAGAAATGGGCGTTCATCCTGCTCAGAGTTCGAATTGAGCATTATCTTTGAGCAAAGGATCATCATGTGATGGGCTCTGCCCAACCCACAATTCCACATAAATCTATAGACTGTAAATGATGGGGTTTAGGAACAGCTGACTGAAAAATGGGCTGTGAGAAAGAGGGGATGGAGGACTTAAGATATAATTACTTCAGTCTTATTACAAAGTTGGTATCTCAGTGATAAAGAGTACAAATATGGACTGAGGACATACAAGGGGGCAATGTTTTCCTGGGGTCAGATTATACCTGCTTTGTGTAGTTGAACAAGAAAATGACAGCTTCAAATCAAGAACTGCAAAACACCCATTGGATACAAAGCAGGAATTCATGTTTCCTTAGCCTTTCTTCATTTTCTCCCTTAGGAGGCCTGAACTTCCCCAACAGGTGCAGTGCCCAATTTCAGCATTTTTCTTTTAGTTACTATGGAGCCAGATCCAGATTAGACCCCCTCATTCCACAGGTGAAAGGGACTCAAGGCAGCTCACTATGGATGAGCTATACCTGCCCCATCTAAGCATGTCGCATGTATCCTCCCACACCTAGCCAATCATCTAAATACTGCAAAGTTTAAGAAACAGAATTATTCAGCAGGATCAGACTTCTAGCAGGAGGGTAAAGACATCAAGATTTTCTGCTATTGATTGCATGAAAATGGGAAAATAAGCTAGACCATTTAAACCTCTGAAAGACTTAAATGAAAGACTAATTATAATTTCCTTCAGTTCATGACATAAAAGTTCATGGAATGGAGGAAGAAGGAAGGAAGCTCAGATACCTTACCAATCAATGAAAGGTCATTATTTTCAGAGTAAAAGTAATTCATGAGAGGGTTGGTATATATTGCAGAAAATAATTATGTAATATAATATTCAATATTATATATAGAATACATTCTGACATTATACAGGTTAGGAACCTGAGAAAAACACTGTTTCTCCTGAGGACAGCATGTCATATCTGTACAGCCAAAAGTATTTGATAATTTTTACATCTTTCTTTAAGCAGGACTGGGATTATTCATTAGCTGACTGAAGCCTGTACTACATTGCATGCATTGACCTGGTGCAATGCCTGTTACTGATGATTTTTTTTATTATACAACTTCCTTGGCTGCAAATGGGAACAGCTTTTTGTCATTAGTCACTGTGAGTTGCCAGTTTAACTTATACTGGAACAAGGAAGATGCAGGAGTAAGCCGAAGTTAAAATTTTCTGATACTGAACAGCAGGTTGCCTGATGTCTTCAGCATTAACATTTAAGTTCACTGCAGCTCAACTAATTTTGTATCAGAGGAGATTTATATCAAACAGTGGGAAGGCACGTCATCCTCTGGTTCTGTCTTACAGAATTACCATCAAGAACACAGATTACAACAAGAAACAAATAAAAGCATAGTTAGGGGAATATTTCAAGTGCTATCAAAATTTTTATGGTTACTCTGGTGCTAGAAGTATTCTCTAAACATTTCACCCTTTTAGGCCTTCTTGAAAAGGAAATGTTTTCTCTTTTCCACTTATAATTGAAGTGTATAGCATAGCAGAGTTTTATATAGGTGCAAGCCTATATCAAGCTATATAATTTGCTTTGTCTTACTACAATTCTGAAGTAAAATTTTCTGTTTGTTTGTCATTTTGTTACCACCTTAGGCTGAGATCCAGAGGTGTAAGACAGTATCAACTGTAAACATTCACAAGGCCACTTTGATGATCTCCCATTTAAACTGAAGTTTGGTATGTACCATGTCCTCACATGTTATCATAGAATGGTTCGGGTTGGAAAGGACCTTTAAAGGTCTAAAGGTTGTCTAGTCCAACCACTGCCATTGGCAGGGACATCTTCAATATTATGAATATGGCACCATTTTTTCTTCACAATCCTTCCCCCTGAAAATAGGTACTTCTGCTTTACAGAAATTGAAATTTATATTTGAAAGACCAAATTTGCTTCTTTGTTTTGTAAGCAACACAAATAACTACCGTAGAGCAAACTTTCACCACTATTGGATCAACTTCAGCTGGATCAGCAACAGTTCCTAGGATTTCCCACAGGGTCCTCTCTTCCATTTCATCTTCATTTTAGGGAGGCTGGTAAGTCTGTCAGATGCTAACTACAAGCAATAAATTCAAGCTCAATTTTACAATGGGCAGTGTATGCCTTTATCCAAGGAACTTGCACCTCATTCTAGATTAATTATATTTCTACTTCGCACACAGTCTTGGAAACTACAACGGCATTCCTACTTCCTATCAATGAATACAGCTTGGAATGAAGATGGCAGAAAACATGCTGCCATCTCTCTGATAACCACTTGAAGTATAACTTCTCATGTGAGGCAATGTAAGCACAGATGCATTGCCTGCCATTTTAGTCCAGACTTGCTTTCTGACCTCACGTCACAAATAAAACCTTTGTTCTAATGTATAGAAAAAGTTTTTCAAGAATCTTAAGTATTTAAATCACAGAAGGCTGAGATGAAAGATGACAACTCTCCAAACAGTAACAAAAAAAATCTATTATTTTTCTTAAACACAGCCAAATTTTAAATGTCTCTCTCATCAGCATGACAGAAATAAGTATTTAATCTTTAAAAAATGGCAAAGTCTTATCTAGAATATCAATTTAAATAACCATATATCAACACTGCAGCTTTGACAGCTTACACTAATTTAACAACTAAGAAAATAATCAGGGTTCTTTCACTTAGCCAGCTAAAAACCAATGCAGGAGCTGAAAGACTAGCTACTGAATCAGGAGAGCAAGTTCAGAAACAACTTACTTGTTGCATGTAAGACCTGCATAAACTTTCTTTAGAAACTACCATAGGTCCTAGTCTTGCTTTTCCATTTTTGCATTATGGTATTTACACCTTTTACCTTTTTTTCAGAAGTTATTCCTGTTATAAGCATTTTCAAGTTTTGAAACTGATAGTATTGGACTACTCAAGTTGAGGAAAAAGCACATTAAGAGTGAAACCTGGGTACTTTCAATCCTGAAACGGAAAATCACATTTTCGAGCTAGGAAACACCTCCTCCATAAAATTTAAAAAAAAAAAAAAATAAATAAAAAAGTTCCTCTCAGAATATATATTTGATTAATAGCAACTCTTATGAAACCCTGATTCACGTACAAAAAATGTTTTCAACAGCATTGAAATATTTCACTATGTAATACAGAAACATAAGAAAAAAAATCTCCAAATCTTCTCTTTGTTCAAATACACAGCAGTGAACATACTTTTTCAAACACAGCATGACTACTTAAAAGCAAGGAAATTTCGCTGTGTTAAGACAGAACTTCTTTATTGGAAAATGTTTGACATCACCAAGTCAAAAAGAGCCCGCATCCAAAAAATCCCTCCGTATTGTTCTACTGCATTCCATTCCTGTTACATCAACCCAATACTTGTGACAAATTAACTCTGCCCTGCAGGCCAGTGAATTTCTATTAACAACTTATTATGGAGGAAAGTAAAAACAGCACAGTCAAGAGCTCTACCCATCAGACAAAGCAAGCTGTCATTCTGCTTAACTTTTACAACGAACATCCTCAGACCCACATGAGAGAAAAGAAACACCATTTGGCATTTAAACCTGAGGTGCCAGGATGCATTAAAGCAGAAAACAAGCCTGGATTGATTACTCCAATTTTAAAAGGTCAAGAATTGCTAAGGTTTTTTTTGTTTGTTTTAATGCGTATTTAGTTGATTTACAAGGCAATTGTTTTAAATTGTAAATTATAACCCTGTATAATGGCTACTGCCTTAATTAGATTTTAACTATACGGTAATGTGAAGTGGGGGGTTTTGTTTCATGCTTTCTCAAGGTCTGCTAATAATGACTGCATATCCCATAAAAATACTAAATCAGATCAATATAACTAACATTTATAATTGGGTATATCCTTGTAATGTAAAGTGCAAAACTTCCACAAATGATGACCATTTTAAACATTTAAATTTCATTTGAAAATGCCATTTTTGCTTCCCTTGTATGACCAGCGATTTATACCAACCATTTTCCAAATGGACATGGAGAAGAGAACAGTGAAAAGAGGAACACAACTACAGCAAAATAAGTAGACCAACTCATGAAGGCTTCATCTGTGCTGTGTGGTTTTGAAATGCATCACTAAAATCAAAGTCTGATTTGGTCTTAAAATCAAAACAAAAATCTTCTAGAATTAGCTGTATAAAACTTATTCACCTTCAACATTTCACTCAGGCTTTGCTCATAGACTCAAACCCTTAGCTGTCTTTTTTCTTTTACAGATTGTACTGATCATTTCATTTTTAATCCTAACAAATTTATCAGTGATGACCAAAGAAAAGATAAAAATAAAAAGCTTATCAGTGGTAAAATAGCTGCAGTGCTATTTTCAGTCATGATCTCACCTTTGAAAAACAGCCTGTTTTTTCAAAAACATTTCTCCTTAAGGAAAATAAACACTCTTCTGCTAGCAAAATCAAATTTAAGTCACCAGAAATAAGAAAGAATCAGATGACCTGGCCTTATGCATATGCACTGAAAATCCATTAGACTACAAGATTAATAACATCCAAACCAGCCTCACCCTTCCTCGCGTGGGTTTGGGGTGGCAGGTCCCAAAACCAGAGGAGCATTCAGTCAGGAGGGAGTAGAGAACGCTGCACAGCTAATGGGACATGTCGCTCCAGCAAACAGCCCCAGTGCAGGAATCAGCTAATGTGCGGCCACCACTGAAAAACTACTTTAATTTCGCGGCTACCACCTATCTCTCTAATGTCTTGGTAACAGGAAGAAACATAAATACGTGCTTAAATATGCTGCTGATGTCATACAAAAGTTAAAGGCTAATCTCACTTCCTTCACGTCAATTATTCCAAAGGAAAATAGGTATGGAAGTGGTTCTGTTGAATCTGACCTTCACAGCTGCATCGCTGTCTGCAGCTGCTGACCAAAATTATTGCGCACAGACCATTCCTCCCCTTTCCGCATCTCAGTTTTCCATGCACATCCATCAAATTTCATCTTTAGAGTGTTGCTTAATAGAAGTACTAACACACGATTAAAACATATTTAAGGAAACTAGTTTAGACTTAAATGTTTCAGGAGGGCTTTATGTTAAAGCATGATGAGCAACTTCTTTATAGGTAAAGCTGTCACTACAGCGTATACAAAACCTATGAAAATGTACTAGTACTTTCTCGTGCTTCTGAAACAACAATTGAAACAGATCAAAGATCTAATGAGAAGCAAAAGTAATGCCCATACACTCATTCCCATTATATATCACTTCAGAAGTTGTCTTCTGGACCAAAATACGTCTGAAGTTACTTCTAGAGGTTATATACTCAGAAGTCCAGAAAGGGATCCAGCAAGATGCTCAAATAATTACAATGTGCTCCAAAATCTGAGCAAAACTGCACAGGGATTCACACTCAGCAATGCAATGAGATGCAGGAAACAAATTAATCTTGATTTGCCAAAACTGCCAACCTGGAGCTGCTAGTCACTTCTACTTTTACACTGGTACTTCAAAGAGTACTGTAGTGAAAATGTACATTTCTTTTGAAGCTGCATACCTAACTTCCATCTTAGCACAAAACTACTTAATTTCTGTTCTAAGCAACATTCTAGACAGTATGACTTTTGTTATGATTTGGATTTTGTTTTGTTGGTTTGGGTTTTTTGATGGTTTGAGGGATTTTTTGTTTTGGTGGTGTTGTTTGTTTGGGGGGGGTTGTTGTTTTTTTCTTTTTTTGGGGGGGGGTGGTGTTATTTAGTTTGTTTTGGTGGGTTTCGGTTTTGTTTTGTTTTTAAACTTGAAGGCACTTTATTCTACCCTTACACAAGCAAATTGCTCCTTTCCATAGTGCACTGTCAAAGACAATCCTGCAAAATGAAATGGTGCTAACACTTCAAAATGAGATTTTCTATTGGTGCCCAGAAACACATCTGCAAGAAAGGCTTTATTCAGAACGAGATTTGTATACAAAAATAATAATGTTCATATCCCCTCTCCCTCACAGCTGCTGATGATTACAGGCTTGAGACAAAACATATGCAGAGAGGCTGGTTCTGAAAATACAGCCCTTAAATATTGCCCTTTCATTTCACTGTTTACCTTTTGATCTGACCCTTGACATCCACAGTTTACAATCGACAAACATCTCTAAAAGCTTTCACATTTTAATTAAAGATACAGGCAGAGATAGTTCAGCAGAACATGGAAAAAAAAGACCTTCAGACCCGTCTTGGGGTTGGCTGTCTCCAAAACCCTGCCTGCCCACTTCACCCTGCAGATAGACAGAGTGCTCTTGCAAGGGAATTTATAATGTCCCCTGGTGATAATAACTAGAATTTCCCAAAGCTGAGGGAGTTGGGCACACACCTGTGCCCAAAGTCATCACGTGAAGCACCTCCCTGCTCTCTGCAGGTGTACATGTGAGGGGATTCACCTCAGCCTGCCAGGTCTGATTTCCTAAGCCCTCACCTAGCAATAAAGCAAGTACGCACTCAACTTTTAGGAATGAAAGGACCTTGGATTTTAAGCACAACATCCAAATGCATTTTGGAAATAGGCACTTTTTAATGCACATGTTCATCTTTAAACATAACCTTTGGGCACCAGTGTTACATTAACTGTGACCACCACCAGTTCATTAACATGAGAGAGAAACTGCTGATGCTTCAACAGGATGAAAGAGCAAACAGAACTGGTACAAACAATTACCGATGTCCTTCTGACTAATTTAACAAAATCATTCATGTTAGAAGGGACCTCTGGAGGTCACCTCATCTAAACCCCCTGCTCAAAGCAGAGTCAACTACAGCAGGTTCCTCAGGGCTGCATCTGGTCAGGTGTTGAATATCTCCAAGGATGGAAATGCCACATATTCTCTGGGAAGCCTGGTCCAGTGTTCGGCCACCCTTAAAGAATAAATCTTTATTGCATTCAAACAGAATTTCCTGTATTTGAGTTAGCACCCATTGTCTTTCATGCTGTCACTGAACACCACTGAGAAGAGCTTGGCTCCATCTTCTTTACTCCCTTCCCTCACCATCAGGTGGTTACACACATGGTTAAGATCCCCATGAGCTGCTCTTCTTTCTCCAGGCTGAACACTCCCAACTCTCTCAGACTCTCCTCGCATGTCAGATGCTTCAAGTCCTTCCATCATCTTCATGGCCCTTTGCTGGACCCACTCCTTTAAGTCCGTATCTTGCACTGGAAAAGACATCACTAGACCCAACCCTCCAGCTGTGTCTGACCAGGGCTGAGTAGAGGGGAGTGAGATGAGTAAGGATTAATTTAAACCAGATTCAGTGTTGCACACACTCTTCCCACGTGGCTGACATGGAATAACCAATCTAAAAGCAAGAGCTATGCTTTCCCATAGTTCTGAACTACAGGGTTTGAATTTGTACATCAAAATGTCATTTTCTTAAATTGACATTCCTGTGAAAGTAAAACCACTTCAATCTGGTTATCCTGAGGTGTAAATCTGAAAGCTAACAAGGTCTTTGGGCCTTGTGCCACATAACCCATAAAGTACAATACAATCAAAATTGTCCTTTCACTTGTCCAAACCTACCAAGCTAAAGCCAACAACAGTACATTTGAACAAGTATATTTCCACAGTAACAGAGAATTACAAAAGTAAATAAAACCACAATTCATATAAAATTATCATGACCCTCAGCTTTCAGAACTGCCAGTACAATAACATTAGTCACCACTTGAGACTCGCATTAGCAGCAAGCCTTAGCCATGTGAAATCTACAGGACTCCATTTTTGTATTTGTGTATGTAAATAAATTACATACATACCCACACACATAATCCTAAAAAAAAAGGATCCAGTTCATCTTAGATCACAGATCTTACAAAAACTTCTGAGAAAGCACAGCAGTAAATATAGCTAAAGTTTGAAACTCTTCCTGCTATGATTCATTCAAGACACATGGCAAAAACAAAGAGATCTATACATTAGGGCAATGAAACTGTCTTCCTCTGAGTGGGCAGTACCTAGCGTGCTGTCAAGGCTACTGAAATACGAACAAAAACAATGAGACTAAAACTAGCTTTTGAACACAAGATGTTTACACATGATTTAGAAAATACATTTCCTGCCCGTTTTTTGGAAGCTGAATTCCACCTTACTGGATCACACATTCAACTCTTTGTACCAGAAAATTATGTAAGACTCTGCATTACAAAACTGAATGATGTAATGGGCATTTTTAAAGGAGCACCAAGGTAGTTATTAGAACAAGCCACTTGCACCTCAACATGAATACAGGTTCAGGCTTTTTTTTTTTTTTTTTTTAAAAAAAGGTCTTTTAACTCCATATAACTTTTCATTTTCTAATGCTTAATATTTTAAAACAGAACTGAAAGAATAAACAAAGGCATGAACATATCCCATTCTTGTACTATGACGAGAAATCTTGCTAAAGTAATGTGGTCCTACAATTCAAAATCTTGCCCAGGTCTCCAGACCTCCTCTGTACCTTCAGAACTGTATGTAATACCATATGAATAGATATGTAGATTATCCTTGATTTAGGAAATACTGGAGTATCATGCATTATCATAGCCAGCAGAAAATCTGTAATCTGAAGAAGCATCTGGTCAACTTCAAGTAGCTGTCCTTTTCAGCATTAGAACTTTTTATTTGTCATCTGTGACTATATATGTATGTGTATATATATTTATCAGCAAAGGTTTACAACTACAGCAGTCAATAAGTGAAAACTCACTCTGGCCGTGCACTCGGAAGACATTTCTTAGTGGGGTACAATCAGTTTGCACACAGCATCATACATACCACAATCCCACAGCTTCTCTGGCTTATTTCTGGCTGCTATTGTGCACCAGGTGTCCCTGCACCAAAAGACTGTTTTGGTACATGTTGTCACTTGTTTAGGTATTTTACTCACCTTTTGCTTTCTTTAGATTTTTCTAGATCTAGTTATGAAATACTAGTAAGTCAAAATCCCATTTTTCTAGCAGTTATTTGTAAAGTCTGAGTTTAAAGAATAAAAAGCTCACAAAAGGCTCTGTGCCTTCTTTACCATCTCCTAAAGTCCCCATGTTAAGTTCTTGGGATTCAGCAGGAGGCTGTGTTTATACCAGGAGAAATTATTTCAAGTTAAGGTAGAGATCTGCCAATGAAGTTCAGCCAAGGCAGAAGATATTTTCAGGACCAGTCCAACCAGCATTTTTGTCATTCCTCCCAGTTTCTGGTTCTCAGGTCAACACCTGTATGGAACTGACAATTTCGTTCAGTAAGAAGCAGGAACTGTTTTGAAAAGTGATTAATTCCTAAACAGCTATTCATTACTCCAAAACATTCACTCAATAGACTGTCACTAGCATAACACAACATTGTTTTCATGTATGTACTGTTGATATTCTTTCTTTGCTTTATACCGTCTTTAGGTACAAATTTTAATTTGACTTCCCTCTGCTTTGAAGAAAGAAGTAATGCAAATGATGTCTAATCTCTTTTTGTTCAGGTATAAAACTTGCTACTAGAGACTAAACACTGAAGTTAGAAGGCACAGCCTTATTAAATATTAATATTCTGCTAGATTTTTATATTCCATTTCAATATATTTGTGGCCAATAACCATCCATTTTCCCTCACTTGCAGAAGCCGAGCAGGTGTGCAGGTAGCTGGTTACCAAGACAACATACTGGCAAGGGATTAGAGCAGACACTTGTATAACTCTGAATAATGCAAACACCGTTAAGTGATACATTTTTCATTATCTGAACATCACATGATGTTTTATGGCATTTACTTTTTTTTTGCCTGTTGAACATGCTCCTGTTAAGAACCCAATTCAAACCTCATAAGCAAATGTAATAATAGTTTCATTATAACAATGAAAATACCACTTTACACATTTCTTCCATGAGCTAGATAAGTAGCTATCCAAACATCTGTTCCATTTCCTACACCTCACATTTAGAAGAACTAAGCAGCAAGACACAGACATTTATAAAAACAAAAGTAAGGTGAAGAAATGTATAATTTTATAAAATATACTTGCACTTCACCAAGAAGGCTGGGTACTTTGAAGAAATACATCTCTGCAGTAATTCTCACCTAGTTGCTCTAGTAACAGATACCAGTCCTTTAGCAATACCTTAAATTTGCCTTGTTAAACTCTGGAAAGCACTGCAGAACATTTGACAGTGTTATAGCAATGAACTATGAATTATAATGTTAAGCAACAACCTGTTAATAAAAAAAAAAAATCAACACAGGTGAATAGAAGCCACATACTAAAAGCTTTTCTGTTCTTACAGACAATTTGAAATGCACCCATTCAAAAGAAAACCTTTACATAGATTAGAATATATACCACTGCATGCTATTTTTAATGGTTCATTTTTATCTTACACATACAGCCAGAGGACACAAAACCTACGGCTTTCTCCATAGTTCTTATAGTAGCAGCACACTTCAACTATAGCAAAATGCATTTCGTAGGAAAGCACAAAGTAATGAGAAATGGCCCTTTTTTGATCCACTACAAATCAGATCAACAAATTCATATAAGATCGAACACCTATGCTTTATAATTCAGCAAACATCAGCCTCCACGTTACTCATTATGATCATCTTCATATGGATGGAAAATGTTAAGTGTAACTGTCATTCTGTCCTCTGCCACATGAAGGAGAAAGAGTTACAAGTGCACAGTCCTTCAAACAAGTATTTCTAGAAATGAAACTTGAGCAAAAGGTTTAACAGCCGCTACTTTACATTTGTAGATTGCAAAATGAGGAAGATAAAACCTGATGTATTTTAATGGGTACACCTACACTTTTCAAAGGAAAAGAGAAACAGAAAAGACAAGTTCATGCAGTTTTCATCCTTCTTCTATACTGCGACTGCTTCCTGCTATGAGCAAACCACCTTCACTTGCCCAACACTGAAGCAACACTTCTTCTGTCTCAACAAACGTTTTCAGGGATTTTTCAAAATCTTTATCAAAGTCAAATCTCCCCAAAATTCTGGAATTTACCTAGGCTTAATCTCATTTCAAATTTTTCACTGAACTCATAAAACATAGAGGCATCTGGTGGATATTAAAAGCATTTTTAGTAATTGAAATGCCCATCCTCCTTTTAAATACCTGGTGGTTAGATAACTCACTTGTCCTGGTGACTCTGAAAGTCCTACATATTCAGTAATTAAGGGTAGAACCTCAACAGCTGAATAATAAAAAGTGGGCTTAGGCTGCTGAAGTTTCTGGGAGTGAAGTAAATGTCTACTACATATATCTCAGTACTAGAGGTTTAGGGCCTTCGATATCACAGAAAGCCAGCAGAAATTAGACTCCTTGAGTTTTGACATGTCTTGGCTTGAAAAACCTTACTCTAGATCTTTGCAGACTAAAGATGCAAATCCTGGAAGCACTTCAGCACACGTGACTGATCACTGGAGAAATCCCATTCAATTCAATGAAGCAACTTGCATGGGGCCAAAATGATGCTTATAATTAACTATTTCCAGGATTAGGGTTTTGAATTTTGCTGCAGACTGCTCAGAAAAGATGAGAGACCCAACCTGTCAACTGCTTAATTAGACAGAATTGCAATTCTCTGACTAGCTTCCTCCAAAGATACAGCCATCCGTTTCACGTTGCAAACATCCCTAATGTCTCATCCTGCTTTCTACTGAACTTATGAGAAATACCTCTTAAAAACCAAGTCCAAACCATGCAAACAGATACTTGTAGAGTTAATGCCATCCATAAGCTCACTGAAGCCAGCGCAATTTTACAACAAAATTGTGGTGGGGTTTTTTTAACTGCTATAAGTCTTTTGTCACAAACATCAGCAAAATATCAGACAGGCTTTGTCAGGACCCCAAGGACACCCCCAGCCCTGACTGCCCCCAGTCCCCTGGAGCTCCCCTCACCCTGCCCAGCTCCCAGGACCCCATGTCACCCCCCAGGGCCATCAGGCCCTGCCCCAGCAATTTGGCAGCAGCACTGGTCTCCAGCTCCCCAGAGCCCTGCCCGGCCACGGACCGAATTCTCAACTACCCACGGCAGTGGGGAAGATGAGAGATAATCCAGATTAAGCGAAATTCCGGATAAAACAAAAATGTATTGAAATTAGAAACTATTAAAGACAATCTCATACTGTCATTTTTAAATAATTCAACCAGATCTCTGCTGCTGTTGCTTTTCATGAAATAATTGTTCCTAGCATGCGACAAGTGGTATAATACACAATTAAAGTTTCTTGCCATAAGAAGGCAGACCAGTATCTGCTTATTCCTCCAGAACTTTATCCTTCCTGTGAGTTAACCCTGGTGAGCAGCCAAATGCCCACACAGCTGCTTGCTCACTCCTCCTCCTCCTCAGTGGGATGAGGGGAGAAAATGGGATGAGAATGCCTGTGGGTGGAGATAAAGGCAGAGACAACGCTTACCAATTACCTTCACAGGCCAGACAGATTCAACATGGGGAAAATTAATTCAATTTATTGCCAAGAGAAACACAGACAAACATTAAAGCAGCACCGTTCCTCTCTTCCCTCCCAGACTCTACTTCACTCCTCCAGTCTCTTCCACATCCCCAGCCCCGAGCGGCACAGGGGGAAGAGAGGACCGGGCATTACAGTCAGTACACAGTGGTTCCTCCCCACAGCCCTTCCCTGTCACTCTTTTCACCTGCTCTGGAGGGGGTTCTCCTTCAGGAAAAAATTGTGTCCAGCATGGGATCTTCTTCAGGCTGCAGTATCTGCTTAGGCACCATGAAGCATCTCGTCCTCCTCCTCCTCCTCCTTCTCTGACCTCTGTTTCTCTCTCCCGTTTGTCACACTCCTGCTCTCTCTGTCTGGCATTTTTTGCCCCTTTTAAAAATACATTTTTACAGAGGTGCAAGACCCATGGCTGATGGGCTCAGCTGTGTCCTGTGGTGGGTCCACTGCAGCTGGCCGTATTCCCGCATGGGGCAGCCCCTGGCCTCTTCTCACAGAGGCCACCACTGCAGCACCCCACCCTCAAAACCCTCCAGGGACACTGGAATAGCATCTAGGTGCAACACCACTAAGTTTTTTGAAAGAAACTGAGACTGAAAGTATACCCAGAGTCTCGAAACTCAGGCAGAAGTTAAACATTGTGGCATCACCCATGAGGAATTACAGATGTGAGACGACAGGAAAACAGCCCTTATGACAGCAACGCAGAACTCCGGGGGTGTTAAGGAGCAGAAGAACAGAATCTGTTCTCTCAAAATAAAATATAAATAAATAAATATGTTTTAGTTTAGTTCTTAGGGATAGGGGCGGGGGAAGGGGATAGTTTACTGAACTTAAAACCTGGTCACCTTCGCAATATAACCACAACTTCTCAAGTGCATTTACAGCAGAAAGACTGCAAAAGGCTGAGCAATGCTGACCTCGGGGGCAGCGCAGATCAGGGTTTGTGCTGGAGAGATCAGAGGCATCTGAGTAATTCTCCACTTTGCTCCACAAAACCCCTTTCCCTCCAACCACTTCATAGCTTTTGGTTGATGAGATTTCGTGGTT
The DNA here is from genome assembly GCF_036013445.1 of Caloenas nicobarica. Classification (NCBI taxonomy): domain Eukaryota; kingdom Metazoa; phylum Chordata; class Aves; order Columbiformes; family Columbidae; genus Caloenas; species Caloenas nicobarica. The sequence continues at coordinate 45,677,274 of NC_088245.1, forward strand.
CTTAACCCTTATTTTCTTCGGCTCATGGCATGGCCCAGTATATAGATTTTAGGTTAGTGCATTTGCTTAAGAAATCGTCATTTCAGTTACCATCTCTGCTGTCGTCAAACTTAAAAAACGTATTCTTGTATCAATATACACTACATTTGCCCCCAGCATTTCCCTTGCTGAAGGGGGCTCTCTTGCATATTTTCAAACAGGGGTTTTCAGAGATGTAATTAAAATTGAACAGGGGCACGTTTATGTTACATCAGAAAGAGGTATTCCCTGTGGTCTCTGGTAATCCAAACATTGCAGAGGAGAGACTTCAACTAAGAGCTAATCGGATTTTTAAAAAGAACTTGTTTGCAAACGCAGTTTTAGCTTAAGCATCCATAAGGTTCTAATATGTTATAAAATATTTTATTTCCTTGAGGTTATGTTTGTTATCTACTTAAGTGAGAATCTAATTCTGCATTTTTAATAATAAACCTAAAGCATTTAAACTAATAGCTTTAAGACATTCAACACACATATACCGATAATGGCCACCCTATTATTCATTATCACACACACATAGCTGCTTGTACAAACCATGATGGCCTCCAGTAAATAAAACTGGAAGAGAAATTAAATTCTCACACTAATATAAATACAACTCGGCAGCTTCTCATTCATAAATGATACTGTTTATATATCGAAGTGATATTTTCAGACAAAGGAAATTATAATATCCTACAGTACCATCTTTCCATATGTTTTGGATGGGTTTTTTAATTTTGTTTTTTAAATCAAAACACTGCTGTAATTTGATCCTCAAATTTTTTAACATAGCCCAAAATTTCTGAATTGCAAAACACTAAGTTCTGCATCCTGTTGTGGATTCTTCTTTGAGGAAAGAGAGCAAACAGTGCTGGTCATCCTCTCCAGCCTTTCAAGTACATTTTACGTAATCAACCTCGGAGCTATTCTGAATCCTGTAGAGTTAAACTGAAGGATTTCTAATACGGTTTTTATCAAATCCAGTGTCACTCCAGAAACTGAGCATTGGTAGTGTTTACAAAACTGTTCCACCATTTCCTCCCACCAATAGGAAAAAAAAAAAAAACAACACAAAAAACAAAACACACCACACACAAAAAAAAAAACACAAATAAACAAACAAACAAAAAAACCCACAAAATCACGCAACTATACAGGTTATAAAAATCTGGTAGTTGTCTTCCATACTTTAACTCTCTAAAATTGGCAGAGTTGCAATTGCTTCACACCCCTCTCTTCACAGCAAGAGGCAGTTATCGGCACCTGTAAAGGAAGTACTTTTAGCTGAGAGCTCTTAAAGGGAGGGTTCTTCCTGGACATCCATTTCTGTCAATGCATACACAAAGATGATGTGTGCTACGACACTCTCAGTGGCAATTTCTCATCATGCTCTCTCTTACATGTCTGACTTTCCAGGGGAACAGCTAATTGCTTCTATAGTTTTGGCTAAGCAGAGTGGCTGAAATTCAGTCCAGAAGAAGCTGAGGCAATATGAACAGAACAGAAGAAAACAAAAGTAAAAATTTAGTAAGCACTTCAACTCATGCTAGAGGGCGTATGCCTCCAGTGTGTATTACAGGCTGAGACCATGTTTTGATACTGAAATAGAAAACAAGTAACTGCATTCTTTCTGCATCCACAGGTCATCTATTATTCATGCTCACATTTACCACCGATGTAAAATTTCCAAAAATCCTAAAACAATCTCCACTTCTAGAGCAGAACAACAGGAGACAAAAATATGGTGTGAAACGGGAAGAGTCAGAGATCAAGGGGACTGTCGATGGGCACGGGGGACCTACAATAATAAGGAGCCAGTTTGCTTCCTCAGATGATCCTGAAAGTAGATTGTAACTAGAGTGAAAAAAGGAAAAAATCCCATTAAATTCTGCTGGCTCCTGATAAGCAAGCTACGGAATACTTGAAATGTACCTAGCATTTGTATAACATGATCATGGTGCATAATACACACATAATCAAACATCTATTCTTTCCTGAATACTATAATTGCTAAAAACATGAGCCTCAGCTCTTGCCATAGGCTCACCTCTACCTATCAGAGGACTTCTTCCATATATATGTTCAATGTCCTCTAGAAAAAGAACATTGTGTACACACACACAGTAGTCTTGGTGAGATGAAATAGCCACCTACTGCAAATGCAGCTCCAGCTAATCCAACTTGCCTTTGCTTTACAGTATGTGCAGTTTGCTCTGGGAACACTGCTTTCCCCAGCCAGCTACTTTTGGAACTAATCTCCATTTTCTCCAATAAAATTGAGGTTAGGTTACCTGAACCTTTATCATGAGGTATTACGGAAAAAGGTGCAGCTTTTGGAGCAAAAGCACAATCCACATGGAGTCAGCTCAGGTTCATAGGGACTAGTTTTCACACCCTGACTTGGCCCTAACAGACCTGTACTAATACCTGCAAAGACACAGGTGGATCTGCACTCAATCCTTCAGCACTCTAGCTCTGGGAAGACTGGCCAATTCAGCATTAGCATGATCATCTGGATTCATTTCAGGTCTAGTGTTCCAACCTGACAAACTCCCTAGAAACCCAAGCAGCTCTTCAGGGACCCAACCTGGCCCTACCAGGGCTCACAAGGCCAGGCAATGTCTAGGAACCATAGTACTGCTGAGATAACTCAGGAACAGCATAGCTCACTCTGAATCACATGACAGTGGAGCTACCAAACCCTGCCAGAACTGAGCAGGTTCTTCATAAGGCCAGCTTTGACATTGTCTTTTGTAGTCTGATCACACACTGATAGCTGGAACCCAACTCTCTTCCTGCACCAGGACACAAGATGTGATCATCTTCCACCACTCAGCACTATCTCTCTATTCCTACTTCCCAACCTTCTCGTGCAATGAGCAGTAATTGCTCACCTCCACTTCTGCATCTTCCTCTGTCCCACTCCAGATGAGAAGAAAGGGCAGTTGGCAGACACTGCATGATGCTGAAGCCACAAAAACAGGCTGGAGAGCGGACTTCTGGTCAGCCTAGTACAGCAAAGCCATCATCTTCTTTCTCAGGCCACAAACCATTTCAGCTTACAGAGTGCTGCAGTTTGTTGGGTTCACAGTGAACATACCTTACACACAGCAGCAGACATGGACCTTTGAGTAAAGCTAACAACAGCAGCATCCCACTTGCAATTGTTTTTGTGTCCTTTTAAGTGAGGTACCATTTCTCCACCTCTGTGTTTCCACAGAAATATCAGATGAAAACTAAAAGCACCTCCCTGCTACTTTGTGGTTTTAATTTGCTTGCAGAAGGTAATAAAGCATCCATGAGTTTTCCACACAGAATTAGACTAGTGCAGTTTAGATGAATTCAGGACTCTGTATAGCTAGGTCCTTGGTATGGAGCAATTAGAACTGGCTACAATTTTTTCAAAAGCATGCTGCTTCTGCACCCATTGCAAGATCAGATCATCCTTTGTGTGTGAACTTTTTTCAGAAAGAAAAAGCTGGCATTGAAAGTCTGCAGAGCCTCTAATTGCTAGACTTAAAAAACTGCCAGAAAGATAGATCAATGCATTCAAATTCTTCCACAGAAGCACTTTAAAATTATGGGGTTTATTTTGTGATCTGCTCCACTGACAATGGAGCTGCTCTCGATTATTTCAGAAATATTTGGCCTCTTCCACAGTAGGTCACAAAAGGCCCTATGCTAAAAGAAGTATCTAGCTTCAGATTAATGTAAAGATCTATCTGCAGTCCACCATACTTGTTACAGAGATGCATGCACTTGCTCTCATTGTCATCTTTGTTATTTACAAGACAACCCATGCCATCCTTCTACTATCCCACAATCATTTTCTTTGCTTCCACAAGTAGATTAAAAAAGAAGAGATCCCTCCATGACATGTACGCCGTGAAGCTGAATTTCTTGAAGGAAGCAGTGCCAGAGCCATTAAGTCAGCCTGTACCCCAAAGGAATAAAGTCTTGCAAGAGAAGGGTCCAGTCCCAACTGGGTACTTACTTCAAATGAAGGAGAAGCAATAAAAAGAGATCTCACACATGGGAGAGAGTAACTAATGAATCCCTTCTGCTGTCCTAAAACTCACAAGCACCTATGTCCTCAGAGTTCATGAGCTACGGTACTATTGCTGAAAATGAACCAGAGAGACCGTAAAGAGAATATAGTGTATGAGACAATCCTTTTGCCACATTTTACTTAAAAAAAAGAAATCATGACACACCTCCAAAAAGCACCACGCAGCACATGAAAGAAGCATGGAGTTCTTAACTGGAGTAGGGTAGACCTCACAGGAAATGTACACACGGCTCCCAAAACAAATTACTATCTCCACTCATGTTCAAAGAAACAAACTGATGCTGAATAGTGGACCAGACACATGACAGCTAATAAGAATGAGTTTGCAGAGACAGAAATTGCAGAGATGGAAGTAAAATCCAAACACCTTATTGCTGTCAAGTCTGGGTGGCAGAGCAATCTTAATCACAGAACACCAAAAGAACTGGTACATGAAATTGCAAGTCTGATAGTATGGTTATTAAATAAATCCATCAAATGAGGGAGTACCACATGACTGAAGAAAACCAAATACGGTGCCTATACTTGAAAGGAAAGATAGAGGGCAAAAAGTCATTTTGACAGTACAGACAAGTCAGTCATCTACAGATAGCACACAAATTTTGAGAAAAGAATGGAAAAACAACAGAAATCAAATAAATTACAAAAGACAGATCATGTCACACTAGTCCAAAGTCTTTCTTTTTTATTTTATTCCCACAAAAAATGTCATGAATGTAATCTATCTGGATTTTAATAAATCATTTTTCAAGACACTGCATAGGCTAAACTGGAAAAAGTGGAAAAAGACAGAAAAATACGTATAAATCAGATAAACTACTTAAGGAGAAATGAGTAAGTGGAAAGTACCAGGCAGAAAGCTCCTTACTAAGCAAGTTCCTTCAGACTGATCTGCAAGAACATGAAGTTGAGCACCAGAAAGGAAGAAAAGCATGACAATGAACAGAAGAGAAGGTCTAACAGTGCAAGACGCAGTGCCTGTAAGAATTGCTACAGTGCAGGATGATTCCAAACTATCAGCATGGCATCATCATGAGACCAGGAAAGTGCAGGCATAAGAACAGGCAAATGCAACTGATGATGCTTTCAGAACTGCTTTGGAGAAGGGCCCTGAGGCTGGCCAGAGCTTTGGAGGTGAATCACGTTATATTGAGCCTTCTAAAGAAGACCAGAAGTTTTCTGCAGCAGACTTAGGTACTCAAGCTCAAGAAAGCCAGGTTCTAGCAGAAAAAACTAGAATACTCAAACTGGTTAGGGAAAATAATAGAAAAAGGGACTCTACACAGTCCTCTTGGAGGCCACTACTGTCCATGCTCCCCATGACAGTCTCTTTCTGCTTCAGATACAGACTCCCCTCCCTGCTCACAGAGAAGCGCTTCTGCCTGTGCACGACCATAGCTCCCCACAAAGGAGCAGCCTCCCCCTCTCGAGCAGGTTGAGAACCTCTTAAAGCCATTTGTCAAAGGTGAGCAGACCAAAACCAAACACTGTACATCACAGGCAGCAACAGGATGCCATTGGCAACATCATCCAGGCACACAGATTGCTTTAATTAAGGACAGTGTGACTGATTCCGGTCAGCCTACCGTGGAAAAACAAACTCAGAAATATGGATTCTTTAGCCTCCTCAAAATCCTGGGTGCAGCTGGCAGCACAGCACAAACAGCAAATTCCACCCAAGAAACTCTTGAGCATGAACCTGGTCACCTGGCACTGATTTTTACACTGCGGGGACTGTGTTGCTAACAGTCTGTCAGCTGGGGAGCTCAAAGGTATTTCAGGTGGGTCTACAGAGGCACGCTTGCAGCACCTCTGCTATAAAGCACACTCAGGAGATAGAAGCCTTGTTTTTGCATGTATTATAAAAACCACTACGATTTGTCTAAGTTAAGATGAGAAAGAACAGTCCTTCAAACCAGAGGACAAAGAGAAATATATATTTAAACTCAAAATTACAGGGGTTTAACTGCTAAAGAGTTTGGTTTGAGAGCAGCTTTTCAGTAAAAGGAACCAGAGGAAATTGTTCAATTGATGCTGGGATAGCGCTAAGCTGTTTCTGAGAAGATGCTTCACCCGTAGAGGAATACACTGTGCACCCGACAGAGTTAATAGAGACTGAACCTGATGACAGGGTGGCCCTGCCCACCAACTTCAACACCAAAAAAAGCCACATATGACCACCCTATCCCGTTCTCATTTCTTCTTTTCCCTCCACTCGTATGCATTACAGACCTGTTGTGCCTTCCCCAGTTCAGATGGCAAACCCTCCAGGACCATGACTGTGACTTTTTAGGTATAAGTATGGTTCCTGACAGAAGCCCCAGCAAAGCCTCAAGGCTTTACCCAACACACTTAGAAATTATGCAGCAGTGAAGCTTAATGGTTCCGCAGGATCCACAAGCACAGTCGGTGAAACTGGTGTCTAACGTGGCAGTTCAGCAGGAATTTAGACTGGTTGAGCTTTTAGATCACATCATTTGTATTTGCTGCCTCCTGTACGGAACTGGTAAAGCCCACACTACAATCTCAATCACATAAAACATGAATCGAAAACCTTTGAAGATATAAAAAAGCTAACCCTCAAGACAATTCTGATTTTGGATAACTTTCATTCTATTCAAATCATGTCTCAGATGCATGTCTACTAATAACAACGTTTTCCCATAACAATGCAAGAATGGAGTAAAATATATGTGTAAACAGAGCTCAAATAAGGTACACAAGGACATTTTACCAGACAAAAAGTATAAACGCTCTCTACATCTCAGTGCCAACAGACACTTATCTCTGCGTGAGAGAACTCAAAGTACAAACGCAATGCCAGTGCTCATGTTATGCAGACAGGCAGAAATCAATGTGCAAAACCTGGTACTCAACCCCTGCCTCAAAGACAGAATTTAGGCTCCCACAGGGATCCCTTTGTCAGGCTTGTGTAGCTCTTTACAGAAACCAGAGGGCAATGTAGGCTGAGGACCTAAAAAGAGATTCAGAGACACATCTCTGAGCAGCCACGGCATCTTCCAGTCGAGCTCCTATCTTGCAAGGCAACTTCCCTCCCTTTCCCACCCTGAGTCACCAGGGCCCATGCCCAAATCCCTACTGTCTCACTCCTCCCCTCTTCCCATCTCCTGACACAGCCTAGCTTGTATTTCTTCTGCATTTAGACAACCTGCTGGTCACTTGGTGCTTTGGAAACAGAAGCTCCCTCTTCTGTTTCAGGGTGCAATTCAACCTTCGGAAGGTCTGTTTGAGCTCCCAGTAACCCTGGGATTCAACATTCTTTCTTGCTCAGCGAGGATGGGACATCCACTATTTAATTGCAGAGAGATGACAGGTAAGCTTTCAGGATTTTATTACTGGCACATATTTTTCTGAGGCTTCTAAACTTGGCAAGAATTAAATAGAAGCAGCAAAAGAACCGCTTTCCTCTAAAAATGCAGACTTCTGCCAGACCTACCCTGCAAAGCCCATGACACTGTGTTTGAAAAGGCTTTAGCAAGTGGCAAAATAATACATTTTCTCGCCACAAATTCATTCTCAAAAAGAACCCTAAACATTTTGATGATACAACAAACAAAAAAAGGCAGCTGGCATAAAAAACTTCAGACTCAGTGCTTAAGAGTTTACTAAAGCTTACCTGGAAGGAGCTTGCAAGCCTAATAGAAGAGTATTTCCATCTTACAGTTCAATAAGCCAAATGTTTTTGATGCCTCGAGTCCCATATTGAACTCACTACAAAAAGGAGACTACATGTAGAGTAAAAGATGTTTACTCTAGAACAAATATCAGAGAACATTTAGAATTAGGAAAACTTCACAGATAGGGCTTTCTTTACTAATTGAGAAAAGACTAGATAAACTCAAGAAGAGTTATCTGGTACTGATGAAACTGGGATGAAATTTTAGGCCAGGAAAAAAGATACAATCAGCATCAAGAATGACTTTCAACTGTATAAAAACCACAAACGGGAGGCTTACAGAACAGAAATACTAGCTCAATCAGCTCCAGTGGTAGCTGCAGTCAGCAGAATGCCAACTCCATTGTATTAGGGAAAAAAAAAAAAAAGGCACATTGACTAAGATGTAAACATAAGGCTTAATGTACAATTGTGTTCAGAAAACTGTATAACAGTATATGCCAGCCTGGTACCTGGCAGATTGGTTCTGTGTACCCCAAATTACAGTAGCACACTGAACACACTGCTTTAACCAAACTGCGGCACTACAAAGCCCATACATTTTAGAAGGACCAAAGCAAGCAATTCCTGAGTATATTAAAGTTCCATTTGTAAAAGGACAAATATCTCCCATTTGACCAGGGTTAGGCAGCGTAACAGCAGAAGTGACAATAACTAGCTTATGCAAGTGCTTCTGGTTTTGATGGCAAGGCTAGAGGTGAAGGAGCACCAGAGGAAATTACTCAGGAAGCCCTGACGATGATGGCAACATCTGCGCCTGACAGAAGAGGGAAACCAGACAAGTATTCATCGCTGATGATGTTTGCACAGTATTGTTTACCCACAACCTACCAAGTTAGCCACAACCGCCCATCCTCCTGGACTAATGATGGCTCAACACATACCATGCAGTCTGACAGTTTGTGCTCCTCTAATAAATTCTGAGCCTGACAGAGTTTCAACCATCTACAACACAGGGCTGGAGTACTGCTCACTGGTTTCAGGGATGTAGGGGGAGACTGCAAGTCACCGTGGGGAACCGGAGGAAAATGAGAGGTACTGAAGTATAAGGGCAACTGGGGAGTGGGGGATGCCAGATATCAACTTGGGTGGGTAGCTCAAGTGACAGCAATACTACAGAAAACCAGACTTTGCTGACTGAGATATTCACAAATTACTGTTTCTTTGTTTGTTGTGGTTATGTCCCACCCAATCCAAACTCGCCATGGTGAGGGATACAGAAAGAAAGAAGAGGTATAATACAGCAGTCATTCTGTATCCCACTCTGAAAGCCTCTGCTTCCAGCCCCTGCTACTCATGCATACCACCTTTCCCTCCTCTCCATGATGCAGTTTTATGTCGGTGTGAGAAAAACAAGGCTGCTGGAGCACACAGGTGGGACTCTCACATCTAATAACTTCTCAGATATTACTGCAAATCCCTCGCCATTCTCTCCAGAGGCATCTTACTCCACTTGTTATTTCAGTTCCTGTTTGTAAGCTTCCTTTTATTTAATTTCATGCAGCTTAGCTGAATAGCATCAAGCAATTAAAATAAGGCAGATATAACACTCACAAAAATACTGAAGAAGTCTCCAATGTTCTCTACATCGTTCGAATTAATTCATCTTTCACAGATACAAGCCTACAATGCCTCTTTCACTCTGCACTTCACTCCCGTTTGCAGATATTATAGTTAAATGATATAATTGAATCAATATTCATCAGTAAAACATCTAATTACCCACCAGTTTTACACCTTCAATGTCTCTCATGTTAGAGTCAGTGCAGAGATGACACGAGTCCTGAAGCAGGAGTGTTTCAGCAGCAGGAACGCAACCATGGATCTTGGCACGCAACCACGCATTAGTCTTTTGTTCACTGCAGAAATTGCTGGAGAAATCACTCCTTGAGTGTGGGACCTCATCAAAACATAACCTTTAATTTGAAAACAAAACACATTCCCTGTTCTCACAGTTGTGAAATCACTGACATGAACCAAATGCAATCCAGTGCAATATCATCTTCCTTACTCTGGAGACAGTCTGAGCAAATCTGAAAAGTTAAGAACGGAGTAGTTCACCTAGTCAGGTTTGTTCAGAAACCTAAATGAGGGGGCAGGGGGAAAGGAGGTAGGGTCTTAATCAGTTCTGTGTCCCTGACAAGCTTCTTGGGAACATCCATTAAAATTTTCAATTTAAATTCCAAACTGCTGAAGTGGTCACTGTCCCTTACAAAGCTATAAAAAGCCCAAACTCTTTCCAGCTCCTCTTCCAAAATTCAACAATGTAGTTAAGCAGTGTCAATATAAAAGCATAGCATCTTGGCAACAGAAGATGCAGAAAAACTGTGTGAAATGCAACCCAGTTTATAAGTTTCGGGCATCTGTTTACAAGCTGCACTCTCTAAGTATCTGTCTTGCTGTTTCATTACACATTGCTAATTTTTTCTAGTTTACTGCAAAATTAGACCAGGCTATATATTGTACCTTCTATCGCATCTTTGCAGCCCAATCTTAGTGCTCCAAAAACATGAATACAAGAGCCTGCAAGGAAAGCTCCACTGCAAGTTGAAGTTGCCCAGAAATCTCGTTAACATAGAACAACCTCTCTGAACTCTGTGTTTCAAAATACAATGCATTTATTCACGCAGTCCTTACAGAAGGACAGTTAAAACATGCATGAGAGGTTTAATTTCTGAAGCTACTAATAAATATGATTTTCCATAACTCCAAATCACAAGGGGGCACCACATGCACTGCACTATTTCAGCACCAATTAGCACATTGTTTGGAAATAAGCTCTCAAAACAACCAGTGCGTTGTATTGTGGAAATAACAGCTTCCCAATTGTTCTAATGAATACAGAACAGGAAACCTGAAGAACCTCTGCTGGTGTGGATCCATCTACTTAGTCAAGCTCTGTTAAAAATAATTTCAGCTTTGTCACTTAGAAAGTATGCAAGCAAAGTAACAATCCCTTTGAAATTAAAATTCTCTGGCACTTTGTGTGGATCACCACATATCTATTAAGATAACAAAATTGATCATGGTTTCTCTATCTCAGCCCTAGTTGTTTTCATGACTTCCACTATTGTAGCAGCAAGTCCATGCTTCTCTTGGAAAACATTGCCTAGAAGTTAAAGCAGTTTCCTGAGTATTTCCATTATCACACTCATTCCCAGACTATGAAGCTCTCACACTTTGTTCTACTTGGTTATGTCTCTCCCTTAATTTCAGTATCACCTGATAACTTCACATAATGCAGCTTTACGATTGCAGAGAGCAAAATCCAGCCATTCGTCTTCAGCCAAGCAATTGAGAAATAAAGAGAACATAATAATTTTCACTTTTAAAAGCTGCTGTTCCTTAAAACAGTATAATATCCTAAATTGTTTCAAATTTATTTACAAGTTGTTTATCTCATGCATCTTAAGGAAATTAGAGGCTTATTATTCTGCCCTGCTTCAGCCACGTTTTAGGTGCTTTATTTTGAATCGTAACCGCAGGTTCATCTCTGCTTGCTTTCGGAATACATTTCAAAGCAAATAACCATCAACCTTCACATATGGTCTCAAGCATCCATTTGACTTTGTTTTTGTTTTCCTCAGCTTCAACACCTCCTCAGATTACTCAGCTTAATTCTCTCCTACCAAACACACATTAGCATTCAGTCTTGTTTTATTTACTACCTCCTCCTGGGTTTCACCCACTTAAGATCTCCCTTATGGTTCTTCAAACCCGAAGCTGTATAGCGCCAAGTACACGGTGCCTGTTTTTCCTGTACTACAAATTCACGCTACAAGCATCAGTGTGAGTCAACTCCAAAAGAGCATTAGAACAGTACTTGCATTAATTATTAGTTATTTCTGACAGCCCTGGAGAGTCTTCACTTTAAGAAATGCTCTCTTGAAACCATTTTAAGATTGCTCCCACATTACATGGCAACAAAAGGCCAAAATGAAAGGAAACTAATAAGGGGGCACACACTAGAAATGTGCATTAAGAAAAGCTACAGAGAAGGTAAAGGAGATGCCACCCTGTCTCAAACAGAAAATGCACACAATGAAACTACCATAAACTGAGAAGATGTCATTTTAAGGAAGAAAACCCACTGAACTCCAAATTAATTGTCATAAAACATGATATTCTTATAGTCCACTGTTAAGAGTGAAAACAGTCATTCACATTGAATGTGAAACATTTCCCATTATAATGTTTAAAAGAAGAAGACATTTTTATATATAGATATATATACTATATATATATAAAAGCAAATCTTTGTCCAACGGACTCAAAGAAAATATTTCTTCTGGGCTGGTTATTCAGTAATTACTCACAACACTGTGCCTCGTGCCTTCCTGAGGCACCAGATTCTAGCTAACATCAGAAACAGAGTATTAATTCAAACCAGGACTTACCCCTAACAATTCAGAAACATGGAGTAAAGCAGCAGTACCTCTTTCCCCAGCTGACAAACCTTGATTTTTTGTGACAGTGGCTCTTTATTGTTTTATTTCAGCCTATTAGTTAGAAGTCTACTGCTTTTCTTCAAGTAAACAGAATAGCACTCTACTAGATTTTCTAGAAACAAAAGGAGAAGCTCAACACCAGTGCAGTGATAGATGAAGAATAAATAAAAGCCATCATAAAGTAGCTAAGATGAAGAAAAATGTTTTAAAAATAAATCTTCACAATAGCTTATAAAGAAATATGCACATACACAGCTTTAACCAACATTATTAAAATATATGAACCCTGAATCATTGCTTTTGCGTAATGTCAAATGAAATGTGGGTGTTTTCTTGTTTCTGCTTTAAATGCCAATGGCCATCACCATTAATAAACAAGTGAAAGATTAAAACAGTCCATAGACTGTAGGAAAGAATGAGAAAAGGGGAGAAAAAATATCTTTCAGTCATGTGAAAATGACTCCTCCATGGTTTCACAGGCAGCCTGTTCTTTCCTTGTCCTCATTCCTTTAGCTATACTATTAAACGGCGACATTCAGGACAGGCGGCAAACCTGAAACGAGCCAGGACATGAATGCAAATGGATGAAGGGGAGGATGTATATGTACTACCTAGCTTTGAGCTCCTGAATTATCTACCCGAACTTCCAGCTGTACCCCCAATGGAGGGAAACATTCCCCCAGGGACTCATGCTCCCATTCGCACCCACAGGAGCGATGTCTCCTCACTGGCTGGAGAGGAGGCTCAGCAAGGCCGGCCACTCAAGTGCAGCGTCTGTCCCCTTCTCCAAATGTCAAGGACACCTGTTGGTTTTGTTTTTTTTTTTTTTAAGCCAGCCACACTAGGAAGGTAGCCAAATAAAGTCTCAAACGCTACACTCCATTGTCAGTGTCCAAGATCCTCCTCCAGCCAGAGCTTGTTAGAACATATGCATCACCATATCTTCCACCAGTGAACCCTTCTGCCCACGGATGGAGGACAAACACCCACAAACATTTATCATGGACTCTTCCATAGCATCTAGAGCACCAAACATCAAACCTCTTGTGTCACACCTATGATGCTACCATGGACACAACATCCCCAAACATCTTCTCCTACCCAGAGCGTTGTTATAGGACAACAAGCCAAAGGCTCATCTGTGAAGATCCTCTTGAACACGTTACCCAGGTACATTGCTCCCTCCTGCACCTCTTGGCTCTTCAGTGAACATGAAGTTTAGTTCAAAGTCTCCCTCATGATAAAAAAAAGAAAGAGAAACAAAGATCTTTGTGTTCCACATACCACCTACTGAGGTTTTTTTTCACCCTATGACCACAGCTCTCATCACAGTCGCATGGTCTCAAAACTAAGAGATTACCCCAGGAGAAGCCAGTTCCCCTTATGTCATCCACAAACCCATGCAACTCACTCCTGCAAAGGGTGTGAATGACCGCCACAGAATCCGCTGTCTTCACGAATTTCCTCTCCCTTCCTGCACTACAGCCATTTCACACATAAACACAGTCTCAGAAAAAAAAAAAAACTCCTGTCAAGTTGAAATGGCTACCAAACAAGAAAAAGGTGATTCAGCTCTGAGGACATGCTCTGCTGTGCTCTAATAAGCACTGAAGCCTAAAAGAGTGGAAACCAGTGAGGCACAGGCTTTAAAAACTCCCTGTTGCCTTCACTTCTATTTCCTCTTCTACTGAACAGAGGCTGATAGGAAATTTTGTTATTGTTAAAAGATATAAACAAGACAGTTGAAATAGCTCAGAATTTGATTGACACCCTAAATTGGGGCCACAAATAACAATTCCAATCACAATTTCTCACCCTGTATAATTAACTTTAAGTTCATCTGGCCTTATTCTATTTCTTCTCACCTCTGTAGATATTTTTTTCCTGTCACATTGGTAACTCCTTTAACCCACAAAGAATAGCCTGACGTGAATTTCCAACAAGTGAAAACAATTGTATAAATCTATGTGAAAGCTCCAAGACTGTAAGGTACTTGAATGCCCCTTTAAGGGTCTGCATCCAAAAGGTGAGCACTGAAGTCGCCACCCAGGCCCCATAAGCACCTGACAGACTCCCGCTCTCTGCTGCAAGGTACACAAAGAACTACTAAAATCCTGACAACACTGAACAACCTTGTGCTGTAACCCAGGCTCTGGAAGGCACTAAATAAGATCGTCCCATGACTCGGCTTGTTCACAGAATCCACGTGAAGAGAGATGGACTCGATGATCCTTGTGGGTCCCTTCCAACTCGGGACATTCTATGATTCTGTGATACATCTGCCATTGCAACAGTGACCACTGAGGGAGCATAGAGTCTGTGAGCAAGACCTCTCCTTTTGGAGTTGAGAGATGCTGTCTTCAAATCCCTTCAAAACCCACATCAAAAGGAAGATGAGACTGTACATACCCACTCCTTTAAAAGAAGGGACCAAGCCATACTGAGCCCTAATGTCACCAGAGCAGGCACTCCCATGCCTGCTGATACAGCCCGGCCACCCCAGAGTCAAGTCTAGTGCTTTTTCTTGGTTACCTCACACAGATGCAGCATTAACAAGGATGGCTGTTCTCTGGCAGCTGTCAGACCTTGAGTTAAGCAGGGAATAGTTCCCCCATCCTATGACTGTTTCAAGACTCAAGATAACTTCTCTGGTGAATGAGGGTGAATTTGACAACTACCAAAAGCTTATGAGAAAGACATGTTCTTAGAGTGCTTCTCATGAATGAGGATAATTTTGCTTCTAGTTCCTGCTCTACCTGAATTGAAACAGAAATACTGACTAATCTTTCAGTTTGACCTTCTTGAGCTCCACTACATAACCATTCACTGCAGCCATGAGTTGAAGCAGGGTACCCCAAAACATCAAAAATCACATGGACCTTTGACTATAGGGACATATGCACTGTGCTATTAGAGCTGTATAAGTACAACAACACTGAGTTAGAGAAGGTCTGGTTCTGTGTCAGAGAGGTTAAAAATACTCACTAAAATACCTTAAACTACTTTTTCCTTACTTCCTTGCTCTTAGCATTAGGAAGCTTACTGTTTTCACAGTGGAAGGACATGAGCAAAGGCAAAAGAGATCACCTGGTAGCATCCTATTTCTTCTTTCCCTTCTTCTTTCCATCCCTAGAAAATAACATACATCCTGATTAATACATCATATTTGAATTACTAAGAGCAATTACCAAAATAAAAAAAAATCATTAAAGGTCTTTGAAATCCATTTAACATTGTGATACTGCTTTCATGTAACTCTGAAATGAAATCTAAATTACTTCACATCTCTTCAGTGTAAAGTGTTGGAATGAAGATTTATTTAAGAGGCTTCTTCAAATAGGACTTAACCTGCTACACAAAACCGGTGCCGTGATTTGCTTATTTCAGAGGGGTGGAATTAACCGCCCAGCGTTTCGGCTGCGGGTGGTTACGGCTCCCGCTAATTAATCACTCACCTGCCGCGGCGGCCACCGCTCCCCCGCACCGGCCACCGCTCCGCAAACCGGCGCGCCCGCAGCCAGGTGTGAGGCCGCCGTGTACGCACCGGCCCCGCGGGACGGACACGCCGAGCGCCGGACCCACCCGTGGGGCGGCCCCCGCCCTGAGGGGAGCTGGGACGCGCGGGGCGGCCCTGCCCTCTGCGGGGGCCGGCGGGTACTGCCTGCTGCCTGCCCGCGCTCCTGCCCGACTAGGGGTCGAGAAGCGGCAGGAAAGGGAAAGCCGGCCGTGCGAGCATCTCTGAGGCCGGTTTGTCGCACCGAGTTTTTCTCAGAGCGGGTGTAACAGGGCAGTATAACCTGGAGAACGGGAGACATCGTCGCGGTCTACAGATTCCTCACAAAGGGAGGAGGCCCTGATCTCTTGTCTGGCGACCAGCAATAGGACGCAAGGGAATGGCAGGAAGACGTGCCAGGGGAGGTTTAGGTTGGACGTTAGGAAAAGGTTCTTCATGCAGAGGGTGGTGGACACTGGAACAGGCTCCCCAGGGAGGTGTCACGGCCCCAGGCCTGACAGTGTTCGAGAAGAGACTGGACAAGGCCCTCAGACACATGGTGTGAACTGTGGGGTTGTCCTGTGCAGGGACAGGAGTTGGACTCCGTGATCCTTGTGGGTCCCTTCCGACTCAGGACATTCTTATCATTCTGCAACCGCGCGCTCAAAGCACGGCGCCACAGACGGGCTGCTTTTCAATCATTACACGTATAATCTCTATGAAGTGATAACTGACAGATAACGCATCTTCAGAGATGCAGAAGCGAAAGCCAGTGTGGTTTGGCTTCTGCCTGACCGCTGAGCGTGCCCCAGCCCCGCACACCGCGGCTGGGCGAGCCGGGGAGCGGCCGTAAAGACAGCCCGGGGGCTGCTCCGCGTCGCGGGGCTCGGCCGCCGCCGTCAGCCCTCTCGCCGTGCCGCCCCGCGCCCGGGCGAGCCCAGCCCGCCGTCCCACGCGTGTCCCCCCCATCCCCGGCAGCCCGTCCTGCTCCAGCCCGCCCCGGCGGGTACCGGCGGCAGCGGCTCCCACCTGCCCCGCCAGGAGAGCCCCACGGCGGGGGGGGAAAGGCTCAGCCCGAGCGGCCCCGGGAGCTGGGCGGCGGGGAACGGAGGCCTCGCCTGCTTTATCGTGTGGGCTGGGGGGGAAGGATGCTCTGAAGCGGGGCCTGGACCCGCGAGGTGGCAGCACTCCGGTCCCAGATCTGCCGCCTCCCCCAGGGCCGCAGCCTGGCTGTCTCATGTTCCCCAAGATGAGCACAGGTCCCTTTCGTTCCCCCCCCGGCACGTTAACTCCCTCCTTCCCTCCACCTTTTCCATGACTGTGCTCATCACGCAAACTCACAGGTACTAATTTATCTTATTTCTTTTTTAAAAACTCTCAGACAAGCCCTCTGAAGTTTCGCCACTTAAGGTATCGCACCCTCAGAGGTTTTAATTTGATCCCTGATGCTGAAATAGTGCCAGGAGTAGCTGCCTATACTGCTTTCTCCTCTCGAACTTGCTGTGGCATTATCAGGAAAAACCAATGGGTGGCTGAGATAAGTGTATGGATAGAAAACTTTGTTTACGCTTAGCCTTGGTGTGATGAAGTGGATGCTCATTGAAAGAAGCATTTCAAGGACCTGGAGGGCTCCTGCTATTGAATCCTCGCTGCTGTGACTCAGTGTGTGGCAAGGGCTGTAAATCCTCTGAGAGCTGTTTTCATTCCTAGGTGCTCTGAACAGCAACAGCGGCAAGAAATGTCTCCATCTTTTCCCCTGCAGCTGGAGCTGGCTTCTATTAGTGGAGACTTGCAGTCCCTAGGTTAGGTTACTACCTAGCAATTTCCCAGGAAGAACAAAGACTAGAAAAGCAGCTTCAGCATAGAAAAATATAAAACAGCCTATCTGCTGTGTAAGGGAGACACTAGAGGGATTTTTTTTTTTTAAAGCATATCAGTTGAGAGGAGCTGTTGCACTAGTAGTTAGGGTTTTCTCTCCAATTGCAGATCAGCTTCAAGGTTCCCATCTCCAAAGGGGATTAGCAGGCGAACCAGGTTAATTGCACAGTCATCATTAGGTCTGTCTTGCCTTCTCGATTGTTCCTAAGGATGCTATCTGTGATCAACAAGTACAGTCAGGTTTCTCAAGCCCAGCATCGATACCTGGGAAAGGAGGGCAAGATACACACAACACAGTAATCGGAAAGGTGGATTCTCCCCCATAGTCATATTCTCTGTCCAGAAAAGAAGCTGTTGAACTGATTGACAGCATCGTAATCAATACTGAATGTCTCAGAAAGACAAACCTCCATGGTCCTGTTCAATATTCTTTCTAATCAGTCTGGTACTGTCTATGCAGAGACTAAACTGGTGGAAACAGGCAAAAGTCACAAGCAGAGCAAATCATCAGTGCAGGCTAAGGACTAGGTTTGAAATATTTCAGTTTCTTCACCTTGCACTGAGACTTATTGACAAAGATGATTATTAGGTGGTGACGAGACGTTTGTCATTCCTGCAATTATAAAAGCTCGGATCATGTCTTTGTTGGGATTAAAATACAGACAAGCTACCAATTTCCTTGCTCAGCATGTGGTAACCATTTCCATGAAGTCTGCCACACAACTGCCACTTTCTTAATTAAGGCAGAAACCCAAGTCATCTGCTTTAAACAGTGAAATAAATGCATATACTACATGCGTGGACTTGGCATTAAGCATGTCAGGGGTCAGCGTCAATTAAGTACTTTCAATTAACTACATGAAATTTAAGTACATTTCAACTTGACAAATATAAAGGATAAAAATAATAATTAAAAAGTAGAACAATTCTTATCGTGTTTGGACCCAGTGGTACCCTAATGTGGGTTGTATACTTAAATTCCTGTATTTCTAAAAAGTGTGCTATAGCTTTGAAAGCATTGGTACCACTGACCCCCATATCGCACTTACAGATGGAGATACCCAAGAGTCACACCAATACCATCACTGTTTGCCTAACAGCTGGTGTAGAAAGTAACTATTAAAAAAGAAAACCAAAATCAACAAAATAAATAGCAAAATCAACTATGGGATGGACAATTACAGAAATTGTAACATCATTACTGCAGAACACTCGCCTTTCACAGTTTGGTTCTCTGTCACCCCAGAATAGCACATGGCAACTCAAACACACCATTGATCATCTCCTGGTTTTCTTGGCTTTTTTTGTCTCTTTCTATTTTGAAGCATCAAAGCTGCTGTGGCAGTAAGCAATAGCATTTATGTAGGTATTTGTGAGCCCCCCACATGCACACCGTGTGAAGTGAGTCTGGATTAATGCTGTGACCTACACCTGGGGGGCCCATCCCTGTGGAGGGAAGACCTGCAGCGCGGCATGGCTATGGGTGCTGGTAGAAGGAGACTTTGCTGTGCACCACCCTGGGGATGGGGTCTAGGAGCAGGGCCGAATGCCTCTGAGGGGAAAGAGACTTGGAATTGCTTCTGCCATTGCCGAGAGGCAGGGAGTCGGCAGCTTTCCCACAGCCGGAGGAGCCAATAAGACATCAGACTCAGGGGACAAGTATTTTGGACACAGCACAGAGACATTGCTCACATTGTGAGGAAGAGTGGGAACGTGAGCTCCAGTGATTCCTTTAAGGCCAACGTGGCATGGGAAGAATTCTGTGTATTGTGGCTTGAGGTTGTGGGGTCTATTTAATTTAAATTTGCTGTTATGTTTAAGACTTGCTGACTTTTCTTGCCAAGAGGATAGACTTCAGTAATAAAATAGCTACAGGAAAAATCTGCAGATGCTTGTGTAATGTTGGAAATTTACAACTTGAGTGGATGATAGTAGCAAACAAAAGTGGTCTGACTGTTGAAGCATTAGATAGATCTTGCACCATTTTGTGAATTCAGATAGATTTAGATAACAATTTGCATCAGCATTTTGACTGATAAGGAAGTTCAGTGATGAGATCTGGAACAGCATAAACCCAGAACTGCTTGAGTTTAGAAGCTATGAAATTATGGGGACAATTTCATCTACTTAGCCCAAAACCTTCAAAAAATGATTAATAGGGTTGGTTTGCCCTAGTTTTTGATTGGCCAGTCTGAGACCTTATGAAAATATGAAGAACTTGCTATTCAGAAAATACAGCTCACCTTCTGCAACTTGATAATTATAAAAAATACCTCCAGCTGGAGACCTCTGGGTATTTAGCCATTCTAGTAAGTAATGCTATAGTAATGCAACTGAGCACTAGTATTTATTTATAGCACTAATTTTTAAAAATGGATTCTGAAACACTTCCGGCCTGCATTAGCTAATATGCGTTCTTATAATCTGTGAAGGTGCTCATATGTAAATAACCTGTATAGGAAAATGTGTTCTTTCCTCATGTTTCCTTTTTTTTCTGTGTAATTTCTTTCCTTCTCCATTACTGGGAGGACAACTAGGGATGAAAAGAATAAATCGGGCTTACCATTCTTGCAATATAATAGTCTGAAAAAGCTTTGTCTCTCCGTAATATCCATATGGAGACAGAACTTAGTAGTGTAAGAAATGGGATGGGAACCACAGTAACTTTCAATTACATAAGCCTTGGTATTTTTAGCTAGAATGAGAGGACAAATGATGAATCCAAGAGAGACGTAGAGCCCAAAGCACAACTGTTTGTGCTGCAGCTCACACCTGTTGGAAATGAGGACAATATTCTGCTAATAAGAACAACAGAAGTTTCTACAGCTAGAACAGATTTCATGTGATCCTCGAGAGGTATAAATGACAGTTTTAAACTCCCTCCAAAGGCAGTCGAGTCTACAGCTAGGCTGGGGACTACATAGGACAGCAAGTGATACAAAGCTGGGAAGTCGTTTCTGAGAACTGCTGGTGCTACTACATGATGGAGAGTGGATGGCTTAGGACACTCATCAGCTGATTTTACAGCCCAAAGACAAACACAAAATTCTGACATGGTGGAGCCCCAAAACACCACAGGCATTAGTGTTTATGCTGCACCAGCATTTGGAGACCAGGACTGCTTCAAGATGGGCAGAGTCCAAAAAAAAAACCAAGGGGCAGTTGTTGCTCCAAACATCTCCAGTGCTGATAACAGTTTGTCCAGATGAGAGAGTGACACTTTCTACTTGAGTTAAGGTCTGAATGTTTGAAGTACAACCTGTCTTCCTTTTGCTTTAGTCACCAGTTGTCTAAATGCAGGTGAAGAAATAATAATCTAGAAGCTTCTGCAGATTTAGTGGAGGTTTCTAAGCTTGCTCTCAAGTCTGTGATGCCTTCTGGACCAAGAATAATTTTCCTTGTGTGATCAATCCCCAATCTCATAAAGATGCTCTTAAAAATCCAGTTTATTATCTGCACTGCCTCAAAAAGGCTTCTGTCAGGTTCTTTTAAAACATTGGGTATGCATTCTAACCCTAGGCTAGCTTTCCACAGGAAGAAAATATCTCCTGTGAGCCCACAGCTTCAGTCAAAGTGACTATTTAGCAGAAAGTGTTATTGTGTCTGCATCAGTTGCCAATAGTAGGTATGACAGACCACTGTCCACACATGAATGATTGTTCCTCACGGCTCTTAGTCCCACAAACATATCACTGTTTGGACTGCCAAAACAAACTAAAAAGAATGTGTTTACAATGACTTTTGAAATCTTACACTGAGCATGATTCCACTGTTGCTTCCTTGTGCTATAGCTGTGCCAGAGACAAGTAGGAAAACATGAAGTGTCAGAACAAAAGTGCTGCCTGTACTTTCTTGTTTACAGAGACACATCCAGACTCACAGTTAATTTCCCAGTTTATCTTGAAAACACTTCAGAATTTTTTTCTTCTCATCCCTCTAGCCTCATATCTTACCTTTGCCAGCGGCTCGCAGAGAATGCTTAGGGAAGACTATGGGAGTCTTTCAACAGTTTGTTCTTGGAGAATTTGTTAATCATCATCCCCCAGATGTACTGCAAGTGGTAACACGAAAACTGCCAGACTGAGCCAGACCAGGAGGTGCAGCTTCTGATATGCACCAGCAACGATGACAGACACAAGTACACTGGTGGGCAAGCACATAGCATGTCACCTGTCAGTCTTAAACATCCAGCAGTATCAGATCTATCTTTATATCCAATTAATTTGCAAGAGTTTTTCATCTTGAGTTTTAGTACCTAGGGTATGTGCTAGCAAGGAACTCTAGAGTTCAGCGATGCCGTCTGCAAAGCATTTTCTTCCTTTTCATAGGTCCTGTTCCTTGTGCAGAAGGGGCAGTGAGCAACTTCCAAATTCATCTCCTCACAGAAAGTCTGATTATGTACATGAGAGACAAAGGAATTAAAGAAGTATCCAGAAGTTAAGTATTAGGAAGATGCGGGATCTCCAGCTCACCAGGAGTTTGGGTGACAAGATTATTGCCCCCACCCAAAACATCTGCTTGGACATTTTTAGCTGTGAACATGATCTCTCTGTCATGGCTGTAACAGTCTCCAAGTCAGAAGGTGGAACTGTACAGCTGTTCTTTATTCCAAAAGCTTGAGGTAATGTGAACATTTCTGTGAAAATGATTTGACGGTCTACATGAAGCCACAGAAGCAGAACAGAAATTACTGCAGAATTTTAGGTAGATCTCTACCTATTCTTTGGCTCAGGCTCTTGCCTGCTAAGGTAGGACAATTACAATATAGATTATTTTCTTTAATAAGTAGGTCACCACAGCATATTTTTTTTCTCAAAAAGGTTAAAGCAACCTTTATTTTAACATACAAATCAGATTTGTGTACAAGGCAAACCATGCCACTATAGGCATATTGGGTCTCCACACAGCACGTGTACCCACTTGTGCTACAGTAATCCTGAGACATGGAAAAAAAGCCCTAAAAATCTTAAAAATAAAGGCCAAAATGTGTCCTTTTAATCACTCTTGCTATAATCACCTCCATTTGGGAATTAAGAAAAACATTATACAGTTCTGAGTCAAGAAAACAAATTATCTACAAGCCAGATACCCAAGACACCTGTCTGATTCCCTGCTGTCATCTGGGTATAATAGCAAGAGCACTTAGGGAACCAATGAAGAAGATGTAAATATGCAAGGTTACTTCATTAACACTGCAAAGCATGTAGAAGAATGGCAAGATATTTTTGCTACCTTCAACTACTATTGTCTTCATAAACTGTGCGTCCAATGTGTTGAGCATACACATCCTATGAACTTTTACAAAATTCTTGACATTGTGTGTTAAGTTACTAAAAAAATAATTAATTTACTTTCCTCCCTCTCACCATGAAGTTATACATGATATAGAAGTATTTTTAAAAGCTTACAAAAGCAGCAGAACTGCAGACATTTGAAGTCCTGTCCCTAATATTAAAGGCTACTTGAACACCCTCATTTTGCTACAAGATTGTATTTGTCGTTAACTGATGTGAAAAAAAGGAATAGTCTCTTTTTAAAAAAAGTTAGAGAAAAGGTATAGATATAGGCGTTTTTTTAGTTTTACAACATATAAAAATAAGTTATACTACATAGTATGGTTTTCTTGTATAGTAGAAGAGTGCCATCAAGGATTTAAACACTAGATATTGTAACTAGTTAACTCACCATGTTGTCAGACTTCCCTTGTTTGATTGTGTGAAAAGAAACAACCAAATGAGAAAATTAAGAAGCCTCCAGAACAATTTAAATAGCAAGAAGCACTTGTAGAAGTCTTCCAGTGAAATTTTTAATTTAAAATTTTAATTTTATTTTTAATTTAAAGTTGCCATTTTAATTTAATCTCTTGCCACAACTCCCATGAACTTCAGCAGAGTCAGGACTTCATACTGAGCTTCATTTCAGAAATGTTTACACACTAGTGTGATATCATTATGCTACTGAAGTAACGATTTCTCTTTCATGTTTATGTTAATCATACAACTAAGACACTAGCTAGATTTGGTATGCAGCTATCTCAAAAAGGCTGCAATGATACTAATCCAAAAAGATTCAAACCAATACAACTGCTCAATATTAAGTGTTGTCCACTATGAATGAAAAGGGGGTGGGGAGGGGGCAAAAAATGCTCGAGTCAAGGACTGAAAGACTGCATTTACACAGTGCTACATTATTCATGGCTGGATATAAAGTCTAAAGTTGCATTCAAATTGGACAAGCTATGACAATATTCAAATAAATGTAAATAAAAAGAGCTCTAGTTTCATAGCTAAAGTTGTAACAAAAATATCATTGTGCAGTTGAAGTAGCATTTGCAACATCAAAGTTCACAGCAGACAAGCACAAATTTCAGACTTACAAATATAATAAGATCACGGCACTGAATCTGGGAACATTTTCAAGCTCTCGTTTTACTCAGAATAGAAGAGTTGCCAACTGAATAAAGTTAACTGAATGCTGTACTTTTCAGCTCTTTATAAACAAGGCTCCGCATCATGTAGATGAGCTTTCTCCCCTTTTTCTCCAAGAAAAATATCAGAAAGGCAAGCTATAATGATTGTTTCTGACCGCAGTAGATAGAAAAGTAGTTATATCAAAAAATTCTTACAGAAAAGGCATCTGTCCTGGTTTGATTTTGTTTACAAAAAGGCACTTCACATATTGCTAAAACTCTGATAATGTACTTATCCTTTTCAGTTTTGTTAGAAGGATGTATTTCAAGGTGGTTAGCAGGACTACGCAAACATTCTTTATACAGTGTTTATCTGCTACAAATTTTATAATTATGCATAGTATCTTAGACCATTAATACAGAAGAAAAGATTAATGTTCAAAATAATAGCAGGTCTTCGTACAATACTTCAGTAATGATGGATGATCTGTCACAAGCCTGTAGTGAGTTCATGCTAATAAAATTGGCAAAATCTCTCAGAAGTGAGTCCTCAGTCTTTTGTTTTCCTCTCGTAGTCTCTCAATTTCAGCTACTAAGCTTTCATTTACAGAATATCTTTCAAGTAAAGCTTGCATTTCATTCTAGAGAAAAGAAAAGAAGCCCAATCAGCAGCTATGAAGTTAATTATTCCAGTTTTAGACTACCCGTTTTCATATCCCTTTTGAAAATTAAATAACCTAGATAATACTGTTTTTAAAAACTTTTCAAAAGAAAAGTAAGACTTCTTTTTTTATCCTGACATACAGTATTTTGATCATTAATACATTAGTGAATATTTTATCAAAGGATATTTTGCACTTCTTCAGGATTAGAATCTACTAATGCAGGTTCCGTTAAAATGTTCAGTATCAAGACAAGGTCTTTTTAATGCAGATCAAAAGAACAAAGATTCATAAAAAGGTGAAGTTAAAGAACACAGAATACAGTTCTGTATGCATGCGCTACCTGTAAGTGAAGCTTTCTATTTGAATTCCATCTATCTCCTCCTTACCCCAGCTCTCGGTCCTTTCCAAAGGAAAGTTGCATTTGTTTCCCTTTTGTCTTTTTATAACTCCTGAAATACGGAATTCATGAGACCTACCCAATGCAAACCTTCCCTTTATTTAGCAAGCATAAACCAGTTTAACAGATTCCAGTTCATAGTTTCACCCTCCTTCCCATCCAGTCCTCCCTTTATTGCTCTTAATAAGCAAAATTGATTTTCAGTTTTGAGAAAAGATGTTGGACATGCCTTGGTATTACTAAAAACTGAATTTATTTCTCCACATGCTCTTTGTACATACCATCTGCATATGAAACTGCTTGATCATCTCCACTTGCAAATTCACAATATCTCGATGACACGCTTCTCTGGGGGAAAAATTTCAAAAGGACAATACTTAGTTTTACTTAGGAAGCACTAATTCTCTCCAATCCTCAGCACACAGAACTCCACACTTCCTCACCTTCACAACACTGTGAAACATGAGTCTAAAAACCTTTAAGCCATGAAATGTACTCCTCTACCGTTTATTTTCTGGAATACTTTGTTATGACATTGACTTCCATAATGACCATTTTCCAGTGTACAGAAAGACTTAGGATCTTTATTGTTTAGAAATATACAAATATGTGGTGACAGAGAATTTTTTTTTGCTTGCAAGCTGTAAACGTCTCTCATTTTTACCATTCAAAGCTGATTTTCAATCCCTTGATCACAAGTATCACAGAGAAATATATTTACCTGCAACTGAAGATACAGCTTTTCAGTACATC
The DNA here is from genome assembly GCF_036013445.1 of Caloenas nicobarica. NCBI lineage: Eukaryota > Metazoa > Chordata > Aves > Columbiformes > Columbidae > Caloenas > Caloenas nicobarica. The sequence goes on from NC_088245.1 coordinate 45,703,104, forward strand.
ACTTTCAGCACTCTTTTGTAAGAGGGCCCAAAACATCAACTGTGACAAATGACACATCTTCCAACCCACAGAATGCTCCAGGTCAGTCTACATAAGAAGCGTTGTTCAGGAATTAATATGAATTTGTCAATTCATGGACAACTCTTCCACACTGTAAGAACCTAGTTTGGAAATACCCTCTGAACACTACACTAATAACAAGTGTTCCAGATGCTGAGGAAGAACAAGAACAGCTCACAAAAAAGCAGGTGAGCTCATACGCTCTTCCTGACCAGCGCATCACAGTGCAGTTGTCTGAGACCAAATACTGTGCGATGGGTATATTTCTTATGTAGACACACACAAAGACCTTGTTTCATTCTCCTTTCCTAAACCATATAGCAAACCCAAAGAGAAGATATTCTTTACTTTCTATTTCTACAGCTTATTGTGCTTCAGAACTCCTATGGGAGACAAACAATCTTCTTTGGGTGTATCGAGTACAGATGCCAGCCAGCATCTTAGAAACCCAAAGATGTTGGTCATTTCCCAAACACAGAAAGTTCAAGAAACAAGCAGCTTTTTGGAACCAAATGAGTTATTTATTCCTCCTGGTCCTTTCTAAGGTCCTTGTTTTTTACCCCATTACTTGAAGACAAATGAGTTTTAGGCAAGTGTGATAAAATTCCTTTCCTCAGATTCCAGAGTGTGAAAGGTATTCATATTAATGAGAAGCTTGCAATGGCTCCCTTCCCCCAGCCACTCCAGAAGTGTGGGTCAGAAGAGAAACAATATCTCTGAGGCTCCAGATCTCAGATACTGGAAGCACAAGACTGACAGGCGTACCTTCCAACACTGGGATGCCTGAACACAGACTTGAAAGAAAAACATCTGTGATCCATAGACTGCATTTTAAGTCATGTGAAAGTTACGGTTCTTAATCAGATGTGTGATTATCCCCAGAAAATCCCAGGGGAGTTTTACTATACTATGTTTTTATTTAAAGACATTTAATAACATTCCATGTGTTTTTTCTGTTGGCAGATCCAGAACAGCCGTAGCACAGGGATCTACTAAGCTAGTTTTGCGTTGCTTTTTGTCATCAAGACAGCGATACTTCCCCTGCCCAGCAATCTTTTTCCCCTCCACCATCTCAGCCAATCTATTTCATCTTAAACATGGGTTGGAAAGCAATCCCCTACATAGAATTCTCTCAACTGCTTCATCTCCTTCAAACTCCACTCTGAATCCATGTTAATTTGACTTACTACTTCCCTGACAAGTGGAACTTTAGTTAGGTATCTGCAAACACAAAGTAATCCGACATCGATCATCATTTACACCACAGACATTATTTTCATGTAAAGCTTCACCAGTAGAAATACACACAGTATTTTACCTCATACATGCCAAGCTAACAACAATCAAAGCCAATACAAGTCAACTGTCTAGACTTAACTCTCCACAATGCCAACATTAAGAGAAATTTCTCCTCCTGGGACAGCGGATGAGCGGGGTGGGGGGGAAGAAATCAGCACAAGGCTTCACAAAAGCAGTAAGGACCTCATTATGCAGATAAATTTACCAGCTGAGAAGTATTCAAACACTCATTCTGAAAACGTTAGCAAAGCCATGCATTAACAGCCCTCAGAGACAGCCTAACTAGTCATCAGAGCTACTAAAAACAAAGTTTCATACCTAGATTTCCAAGATTAGTGCTATTAATGGTGTCATTTTCTAGTACAAGTAGAAATTTGTTGAAGTAGATGCCAAAACATCTTACTAAGAAAACATGTCATTGAAAAGAAAAATGTTCTGCAGGAACACCAGTACCTGAAGTCATCCATTGTTTCTTGTATCATATTCTGAATGAAGTTTATTTGGATTGATGTCAGAGGTGCACTTGGTCTGCTGCTCTCAATGGTTTCGACTATTTTTTCTGACAGTGAACTTGCAACTCCAGCAGTGACAGGTGATGTTATCTTTGGACCTTAGTAATTAAACAAACATTTTCAAAAAGAGTCAGTGTAATGGGGAGGATTTTTTGTCTTGAGCCTTGTCAATATTTTATCTCAAATATTTCTCAGTAAAAAAAATAAATTAGACTTAGAACGACTCTTTTCAGGGACAACTAGAGATGTTCTAGGAGAGCTAACTGGATTTACAGAAGAATCAAGATCAGATGTTCTATTTCAGTGCTAAGGCCATTTAATCAGGTTTCACATCAGCTCACAATCAACCATGCCTAAAACTGAGCCAAAATGATCAACTTACTTGTTGAGGTAGTACCATTTACTGGTAGATCATATGCAGGATGGGCCTGAATATTCTTCAATAGTCTCTCATTTGTATCAGGAGCCTTTACAGCAGTGGATGGTGGAGAACTTAAAGTTACAGATTCTGCACTTGATGAGCTCGATTTTGAAAGCTGACAATAAAAATAATTATTAAAAAAAAAAGAATATGAACTCTACTTGTTATAATTATCTAATTGTGCCTGAAGACTAAGTTTTCAGGAACACACCTTCGATCATGTTTGCTTTTAGGAATCTGCTCACAAATATATGTTTTTCATTTTCTAGCAAGACATCTTAAAAATGGATTGCTAAAATATTCAAAATTGCCTCAAGTGTGCACACACAGAAAGGAATGAAAAAGCCAGAGGACTCACATCAAACATTACGTGGCAAAGTTATAAACATAATTCCTAGCAAACCCGAACTTCTCAAAAGCAATAAAGGCATTGAGGGTCTCTGCAGAAGCATATCAAAGACACCTCAAGAAGGAAGAAGAGGGAGATGGAGAACAGGGAAAGAAGAGGGTGGAATTGACCTAGTATACAACCACCAATCACGCTGGTGCAACCAACTGATGATCATTCTTGATTTTCTAGAAAAATCAAAATATTTCTCAGGCTGACCCGGTTTTGTTTCATGCAAACTTTTGTAACCTGAGCTTATTTAAGAGAAACATACATTTATCTTGCATTGCTGAAGGCCAACACACTTAAAACTGCACAACGCTATACAGGCTTGTGTCAATAGCGTGACCAGAGTTGCAAAATAAGATTAGATGGGACACTGCTAAGGATTTTTCCTTCAAGTAGCAGTATTCTATCAAGCTTCTAAAACAACGTGTCATAACAAGAATTAGTATAGCATACCTGCTTTAGGACTTCTTTAGATTCTTGCTTTCCAAGATTCATTTTCCTAGTGTCAGTCTCTAGATGTCCTTCCTCTTCTTTAACTGGAGATCCCACAAGTGCGTGTAATGGGCTGGACCGTATCCCCTGTGCACTACTGCCCACAGGGTTTCTTTTTACTGGTAAGGCAGTGGTGAACTGTGGGAGAAAATCCAAACCCAGAAGGTAGGACTGGAAATCCAGAGCTAAAATGAGAAGTGAAGGTTGAAACACACAGGGCAAAAAACAAACACACACACCCCAAATCAAAACCACAATTAAAATGCCTGCACAGCTACACAAATGAACAACAACAACAAACAACAAAAAACACACCACACAAACCACAAACAAAACCCCACCAAAAATGCACCCCATAAAAAACAAATCCTTAAATCACACTTATGCTGTCACTGTCCTTATGAAAGTAATACAAGCATGAAAATCCTCTACATATCATTATAAATTCCACAAAGGAAAAGCAAAATCACTTTAGGACCATATTCTTTATTTCCTGCTACCATGTTGTGTCTTGGCACCTCAACATGTTAGACAATTTCCAGAAGAGTTTGTTTCAGTGTCTACTTTCATAGTTTGTTTATTTTCAATGGCATGACAAAATTAGTGTGTAAGAACTACGCAGGCCTCCAAAGGCCTACCACTGACAAAGAAAAACATACTGAAATTATGTTTACCGTCTCCTTTTCCTTGAGGATCTTCATTTGCTTTACTTGCGATAATATCTACAAAATACCAGAACACAAACAAAGTGTTTATTAAATGAAACCTACATCAAGTTCATAATCAGTTCATCTCAGCATCAAGTTCATAATCAAAACCAAGTTAAAATATAAGTAGGTGCAGCAGTAGGTAACACACAGATGTCAACACACCATGCTATATACAGATGAATGATGCTTCACAAATTTCAGTATTAGAAACTTACCATCTCTGACTGGAGAAAACACATCTCCAAAACTACTCCGACTCAAATCATCAGCACTATTTAAAGTAGCACTTTTCCCATGATCTGTTTCTTTAGATGGAATCACATCCAAGCTGCAACTATGGGGAAAGCCTTAAAAGGGCAATAACATTGTTAGTAATTTATGTTTTCCAAAAATAATATATTATCCCCAAACAATCTCACAGCAAGCACGATGCCTGGTAAGCCCAGCAAGCACTCTGGAATCTTCTACAGTTAGAGGGTCAACGTTATCATCCTCATTTGTGCCATAATCACAGGTGAATAACTAAAAGCTAAGTTACTTATTAACAAAAATAAGATACAGTTGGATTCCTTTCCTCTTTTTAAAAAAGACAGTTGTTAAACCAGAGAATGCACTCGTTTTCAGAAAAATCTACATGAGCGATGCAGCAAATTTACAATGTATCAGGTGAAACGAACACTAGTGAATGCATCTTCTGCTAAGAAGGTGACCACATTCAGATGATCAAAATTTACATTTATTCTACAAGATGAGAAATCTGCTTTGCTCTAGCCATTAGGCATTTTAAGGGTATTTCTATGAAAGATCTATTTTAAAGCTTATCTGATGTTAGGATAGTCTCTACTTGTTTCTAATATTAGGAAATCAGTTACAGACAAAAGAAACTTGTTCTTCAACCTTTCCACACTCCACCCTCAAGCCCCATCCCTGGCCCAATCCAGGAGATAAAAGTTCTCTTTTGTATGCATAGTAGCAGGGACAGTTGTCTGCAGAATGGAAGCGTATCCTGAGTCCAAAAAAAACCCCAGTAAGTATTCAAAGCACAGTTTTAGATGAGGAATCCATGGAGAAGTGAACTGAACTGCTAAGATAACCACCTAAATAACTTTCAAAATTTAGTATGTTTGAAAACCAGATCAAGCCTGTAAGGAAGCCGCTACTGCACCCTCACTGATCCCCTAATTCTAAAAGTGCCTAGATTTTGCTAGTGTGAGTTAAGATCTATGCAAAGTACACTAGTGTCATGGAATACATACATCTCCTATACATACAATAGCTTTATTTAAAAAAAGAAACAAACCATCATTCATAAAACCTGTAACTACCTCTCAATGTGTGATTACTTGTTCAAGTGATGCAAATGTGACTGGGTGGATGACTACAATTACTGATGTCTAAGTATTTACATAAAATGGAATTTGAGTCAAGTTTCAGATTTCACTTCTAAATGTATTAATATATCTTTAGGAGTGCAAAACGTGATATATCAGTTGTGACACACACATAGGATTGCACTTGCTAATTAAGTAAATACTTGGTGCACTGAGTCCAACTAGAGGCGCAGTACCAACCTGTGCCAGGATCTACAGAGGATCTACACGGAAAAAGCATAATATAAAAGAGGGCAAAATGTCTTGTATATTTTTACAAATTCCCAGTAATCTAAATGTAGGAAGTACCTAAACCAGAGGCCTAATATTAAATAGAAGTTTACGGGAAACCAGATCAAAGTGCATCCAAACTGCTTATCACATTCTGGATTTGTTTATACTTTGGTACTTCAAAATATCTGTGACAAAAAGCCCCAGGACATTTATAAGCTATATGAACAGGTGGGGTTTTTTTGTTTGTTTTAAATATGCCATCAGACCACTTTGCTAAATGCCCCAATTTCTCCAAAGTTAAAGCCTATAATCAGGGTCTAGAAGAGCTTCCCCAGAACAAATGCAGTTTGTGGTCTCTCAGCCATTCCCATTTTTAACTTAAAGACCATTCCTTCTGAAGCATTCAGAGGTCTTTACCTCTAAAGTGAACATTCAGTTTAATGAAAAAATATTTATTTTACTTGGTAAACCTTTATTTTCTTAAAACATTTTTTTATTATGAACAGTCCTATTTAAGGGGTAACAGCCACTACATCATCAAATAAAGATAATAAATCATATATTTTAACTAAAATAAAATTTTCCACACCATTCAGTAACGTTGATTAGTGACACTTCTTGCATATATAGGAAGCATTCTACTTCACCTTGTACTTCACTGCATACCCAAGGGAGGTCATTAATACACATCCCTAAGGACCGCAGTGGCTATTGCCTAATTACTGTTGCTAAATGTATTTCTCCTTATTTAAAAAGGGAGGGGAAAAGTGCTGTTACATTAAAATGAACTGAGGACTTTTTTCAAGAATCAAACCAACAGTGTTAGCTATTTGACCGTATTTTGAGAACTCTTCAATTAAATAAAATTTTAAGAATACATTTCACACACTGACAGAATTTTAGAATAATGCTGAGAATTCTTATGAAGAACTTGTTAATTTCAGAAGCATAAATAGCAAGTACGGTTATACAACTAATCGTACTTGCAACTATATTTAACATCTTTCCTATCATGTGATATTGGAATCATGCCTCATACAAAAAAAAAAAAAAAAAAAAGGTTCAGTTCTCACTTGGGTTTTTGGCCTAGGGTTTTTTTTTTTTCCTGTGGTTGGTTTGGTTGGTCATGTTTTTGGTTTCCTTTTGGTTGGTTGGTTTTTTAGGTGAGGTCTGTTACTCCTGTTTATTAACAGAATTACAAACCATTAGCTCTACATTCCATACAGACATTGTGTCAGAAAACACACCACGTATACAAGGATAATCTACACGTCAGAATGCAAAAGACCATCCCTGGAGATGCTCAAAAGACACATAGATGAGGTTCTTAGAGACATGGTTTAGAGGTAGATTTAGCAGTGCTGAGTTAATGGTTGGACTCGATGATCTTAAAGGTCTTTTCTGACCAAAACAATTCTATGATTCTATGAAGATGACGCTACCTGTTTTCTCTTGAATAACCTCTCCTCCCTTATTCTCATTTGGCAATGTCAGATGAGGTGAAACTGTTGCCGATGCTTGAGAGGCAACATTTTTTATGCCAATATTTTGAATTCCTCCAGGATTACTACCAGCTTTGACTTCTGCTTTTTTGGATACAGGTTTATTTGAAGAACCTGTAAGGTTAGACTGAAGAAAAAAGTAGAAGAAATTAAGAGAAGTTATATATTTTTACTTTTAGCTGAAGGAATAATGCCAATATTCTTTCTGTTTCAAAATACTAAAAAAATTCAGTTCAAGTTGCAAAGGTTGCCTAGGAGATATGACTTCACAAATACAAAAAAAAACCCCAACAAACTTAACTTCAAAGAACATGTGAAACACCTGCATTATATGAATACCGTGTGGACCTGCAAAAGAATAGCAACAGAATTTAAAGTAACAATGAAGTGACCTGGCATAAGCTATTAATAATTTTGATCCTAGGCATAGGAAAAACAAGAGATTACATTATTAGGGACTCCAAACAGTAAAGGAATAGTCAATTATAGCAGCAAGTGTGCTGGAAGAAGAAGAAAGTCTCAGAGCAGTAAAGAATCCACTTCAAAGGTTGCCTCCATCTCCACTGAATTGATGCATGAATTTTCTGGACAGAGTAGAGCTTAATTAAGTCTTGGAAGAACCTCATAAGACTTCTCTATTATTTAATCAACTTCTACACTGTTCATATGTGTCTGCAAAAGACCATATATGAGACCATGAAAAATACCTCAAGATAGGCAGCTGTGTCTCTTCCCCTTAAGCAGACGGGCCATGACAGACCCTTCGGCTACTGCCTACAAATGAATCTAAGCCACCACAAACTGAGCTGCAACGACAGCATATTCACACCGGGAAATTTAAGACTGAAGTTTTATTCATTTCTACACTGAGGCTAGAGGTGGGGGGAAATCCACATTAAAACCCCCCAAAATAGCACTTAAGACTGTGCAGTTTATAATTTCTATGTTGGTATGAACCACTTCTGTTGGCATCTACAATGTTTCGAAATAAAATGCTAACTTTTTTTTTTTATAGAACTTAAACTTATGCTTTGCTTTCACTAATCTGCATATTGAGCAATTAAAATGAAAGGTTTTTTACCTTGGAAAAAGTGCTACTGAACTGAAGACGTATGCATTTCACACAGCCTTTGTGAGCAATAACTGTTTTCACTGGTGATGTCAATTGTCTTAAGTCATACTGGCAGATTTTTCCTCGGGAACATCCTATAGCCAAAGTAGTTCCATCAGGCATGAAGTCTACTGTTGTCAGAGGAAAATCAGCTACTATTGTTGTCAGTAATCTTCAAACAGGAGAAAGGACAGGATAAAGAAGCTTTTAGAGTTCAAAAGTTAGACTATTCAGAACAGAGTACCTAAAAAAAATATATATAAAACCTTTCATAATTCAGCTACGGGTCTGTAGTTCCACTTCTCTGGTGCCAAGTAAATTCAGTGAATTATCTTAGAGAACAGCGGATTAGGTTAGTGAAATCCCTTAGAAAACAGTGGATTAGGTTTATATTAAGTGCTCATGCTTAACAAATTAAAGACTGCATATACACCCCAAAATATTTCACCAGGAGAGGATCAAAATGCCTTCATAACAGCAGTTGTGACACGTAAATTATTTACTGGTATCATTTCCAGCAGCAATCATACCACATATATCTTCTAACTTCCCCAGCCCATCAACTCTAACCGACCCCCACCTCTAGGAAGAACTTCAGGTCTCACGTTTGCACTCTACTGCACCCTCTCCAAACTAAAGCCAGACTCCTGCTTTTCTTCAGCTGCAGTGAAAGTACCACCCACGCTAGAACCAAAATTCTATGAAACCACTTGCCATCCTACCCTCCTACTACACGGCCCCGTAATTCCTGCTTTTTCAGCCAATGCCCTCCCACATTTAAGGCTCACTATCTTTGCAGCTCTGTGCATGTTACCACAGTTATGTCTTGTACCCTGAACTAGAAAAGCAGCCAAGCCAAAGCTCAGGTGGGTGCAGGGCCTCACAGAAGCTACTTGTCCTGTATCAACAAGCAAAGCCCATATACAAGCACTTGGGAGGGGTCATTTGTCTGTAGCACCTCAGTCAGTTCCTATCTGCCTTGGGTTTTTCTGGTTGTTTGCTTGGGGGTTTTGTTTGTTTTGTTTTAAATAAAAAAAGCGAAAAGGACTATGGAGGAGGTTATCCAGCAGTGATACGCCAACCACTTCAACTGCTCTCAACGTGGTCTGAATTAAGTATTTCATGTTACCATTCAACATGCTTTTTCAGCTTATAAAAACCAAATAAAGATCCTATAAAAATCAAAGGTCTTTAATATACTTACTTTTTACTTGAAGTGTCATAGAGAATAATTCTTTTATCCAAACCTACAGTTACAAGCAGCAGCTTATTGACTGGAGAAAAGCAGATTTCTGAAGCTGGTGCTTTATGAGTGTTTTCAAAATTGTGATATGGGTTCTGGCTATTTACATCCCACAGAGTTACATTGCCACTGTCAGAAACACTGCCCAGCAAGGATTTCTTAAAGGATGAATATTTCAAGTGTCGGATAGGCTGTAAAACAGACATAAAAAATGAACCACAATACCACTATTAAACACCACATTAAATTATTTTATAAACATGCAAACACATTAGGAATACAGTTCTTACATTAAGTTAAAGTAGTTTACAAAAGCTGGCCACTCTGAAAAAAATAGTAATAGTAATAATGATAAAATGTTCATTTGGCATTACAATGTCATTTTTGCGTGTGAGCCGATCAGCAAAATGAAGAACAAGGGGAGATAGGGGGAAATAAACAAAACTTCTGGAAAAGTTTATTGATTTTTCAGCATATCATGCCATCATACACACTATCAAAAAAAACCCACCACAAAACAACACACCACAAACCACCACACAGAAAACCCACCAACCACTACATCTAAAATTAAATGAGTAGAAAGCTACATTATTTCATCAATTGGTCTCCTGCCAAGAATGTTAAACTTAAATCCCCTCCACTGATTTCAAGTACTTGGACATAAGCGAATTTGATATGACACAGACTACAGAATTAATGCAATTATGTAGGTCCTGCATAAGAACAGACTTCACCCTGTGAGCCAGGACCACAGAAGAGGATAACATGGCCGGTTTATCGCACACAGCCCTGCTGTCACAGAACCATGTAATACAAGAACTTAAATTACCTTTCAGAAGCAGGTAAGTATTTTGTTTCCACCACATTGTTTCAAAGGATCTTTCAGATAATAAAAAAAGCCACCACACCATCTTTCAGGCTTTATTTTGATATAAACGGTAAGTGAGACTCCATCCCCAAAGACTGTGTTTTTGTTACCATCACAGTCTCTTTGCAACACTCAGTTTGAATCTTTCTTGAACATGGACAACTAAAATCCCACAGGATCCTCAAAACATTTTGCTACTACCTTTACAAAGGCTGTAACACTTCCTCCGTTTTGTACTGTAAATACTTGTCCTGACACATCCTACACTGCAATTACCTTTTTGTGATCCAATCTGTTTTGGTTGCTCATTACCATTTCATGATCAAGAAACCCAAGTCCTCCTTTCCCTTCAGAATTTTCAAATCCTAGCCTAATACGAAAAGCCTCAGTTGTAACCTGAGTCTGGTAGCTTCATTTCTATACTGCCACAGTTGTTCTCATGTCTATTATTTTAATCATTTTTAGATACTATCAAAATCCTCTCTCGTTCGGGCAATACCTTCCAACTTTGTCTCATCGTAGCTCTACTCCTCATATCATAACCACTACTGAAAATATTAAACAACCTTATATATCAATAAACCAAGCAAGTATTTTTCTTTTAATATTACCTACTGTCTTCTTTCTTACAGCCAGTTTCTTACCCATCCTCAAGTCCTTTCTAAAGCTCCATCCTCTCTAACATTTTCTCATAAGACACTGAATCAAGTGCTTTACTCAAGTCCAGACAGATAAAAGCCTGAAAACGCATTTATCTGAAAATGCTCTCAAAAAACTCTTATATTATTCTAGTATAATCCATATCACAATGCACTCTACTGGATTTTGTCCTGTTTCTCTCTTTAACTCCATTTTAATGGAGATATTTGTTGGTTCGTATGCTTCCAACATAATTTCTAGCCCTTGTATTGCATGTCTTGCTGGACACCTAATTGCTCCACAAAGTGTCATATCCTCAACTGCATATCCAAATATGACAGAAGATGACTGTTAATAATCAATACGGTCCTCTACTGGGCATGATGGAGGCATTTTTATCAGCATTTTTCTCTTTATTTATATTAAAAAAAAGAAATATTGAGAAACTCGGGAACAGCAGCTTCAATTATGTGCATGATCTACATGGGAAACATGTGCGTCCCTCACAGTTCTCTCACTTCTTCACCTCAAATACCTTCCTTACTGCCCTGGCATCTGCTCTTGTTCTGTTTTCTCCCTCCTCTGTCCTCCTGCACACCAAGATTACTCTCTTCTAGCTCTCCTCAAACCTCCCTTGCTATCCTACCAAGTCTCCCATTTTCTTCTTGCGTTTTTCCCTCAAATCTCACAAGCCCAAGGCGAGTTCTTCATTTTGTTTTTATATACATATTAATATCTTCCCCATATTACCTCTGTTCCCCACTTCTCATTGAAGTCATAGTGTTTCCTCAGAGCAACTTCACAGTTTAATTTCAGGATTTCAGGCTGCTAATGAAGGAGGTGCAAGGTGTTGGGAAGCTCCTACTCACTCCTCCCTTTCACTGAATTAGGTTAGCAACAAACTTCACTTGCAATAATGCAATTGCTCCAGACGACTCAAGGAACAGAGGCACTTAAATCCATGCACGCTTCTATGAGACAGTCTGATGCATCATATTGGCATCCCTGACAGTCTGAGTTTCAAATTCTTGCCCAAACAGCTGGAGGCATGAAAGAACGTCATTTCTGAAAGGCTGCTAGACAAGACAAAACTAAAAAATTTCTCCTCCCAGTAGTGAGTCACTTAATTTGAAGTTTTCTGGAAAAAAAAAAAAAAACAACACAAAAACAACCAAAAAAACCCCCACAACCCACACAAAAAAACCACACCACTTTATCTGAGAAACATCTGGGTGAAAAAATATAGCTTTAAGCTTAGCACAGTTAAAAACAGCAGACAACCAAGCCTCATATGGGGAAGCATCAAGTATTAAGATGCAGGTGGTCAAAGCACATCACTTACAACAAGTCTTAGCTACATTTTCCTCATTTCCCACCCATAATCAAAGCAAATTAGAAACTGTATTTTAGAATGAGAATAGGTTTCATGAAGTAGCATTCTGTCTTTAACTTTAAAATATTGACTAAATTCTGCATGAATTTTGTAACACCATGAATGTAACAACATGCTATTGAGTGCTCACTGGAGTGCAGTTAACACACACACAAGCACTATAAAAACTGACAAGTATATACAGAAAAAAATATCTTTTTTGTGACCCAGTGCTGCAAAGGAATGGGACTCCTTGTACAGGAGGAGATGAACTACTACACTTGATCAGATATCTGAGCTATTTAGTCCTACACCGTATGTAGGAAAGTGTTTTGATACTGGAGTTCTGAAAAAGGTAAAAAGGAACCCTCCCCATCCACCACAGGAGACAGATCCAGGATAATCTAATGCTCAGCGTAAGTCTTCCAATTTGTTAAAACAAAAACTTTTATCCTTTATATTAGCTTTCTATTAGTTACTTTTCCAGTGTTCTCCCTCTGATTACATTTATTGCCAAAGAGGATGCTAAAATCAAAAATCATTATCATCAACTGTGTTTTCAAAGAGGAAATGTTAACTTTTATGTCACAGAATTTAACATTGTTGTTTAACTGTGTATCCTTTTATGTTAAGTGTTATTTGAGAAGTCTTTTCTCTTTACTTGACTTCTTCCCTACTTCTAATCCCTCTGTACCTCTGCCAGTCCTAATTCTGTAAACTTTTTTGAGCTGTCACACACACTATTCTAGATCAGATTCTATCACCTATTTTTTTATTTCAATGCATGTTTACTTTATTTATTATACTTTCTAATGTTTTTGCCTACCTTATTGACAAGAAACTAACACATAGTTAGTCTTCACCAAATAGTCTTTAAAGAAATACTAATTTTTCCTTGTCATGATGAAGGCACACAGAACTTTAGTACACTCCTAGTCAAGTTTTTCCCAAAGAAGCTGAACGTTATTTGTCACCTCCTGTCCCTTTTTGTAAATTACGGTTTAGCAACAAGAGCTCTGTTACTCGGATTTTGAACACTCAGCCCAGCTGAAAATAACTGCGATACAGTTCCTTGGCTTTTGTACTACCAGTGATAGGAATCCCAAGCCTAAAATGGGAATAAAAAAAAGTTCAGATTACTTTTTCATCCACAGAATCAAATGGCAAAAGGCGTTGGACATGTTTCATTGGGGAAAATGTGACTAGGCAAGCTTAAGTATCTTACCTGAATTGGATCTGGAGGGAAATTTTATATACTTGCTTTATTTTAAGTCAGCATAGCTGTTCACTAGGCGAAACTCAAATATGCTTAAGTAAACGCCTGAATAGGAGTTGGAAGGGGTCATGAGTTTTCTAATGATTTCAGTCACTAATACAAAAATAATTTCAAGATTATTAGGTATGATGCAACTATTTGGAAAGAGTCATGCTTTGGAACTAATCTGTCAAGACTGGAAAAAAAAAAAGGCAGGAAATACGAAGCAAGTTTCACTACATCTTAGTAACAACAGGTCCTTATGATCTCTGGAAATTCTGCACACACAGGACTACCAGAAACATGTTTAGTGTGAGGTGCTGAACCCACAAAGAGAAAATTAAGTTCTCTTTGGAGCATTTTACCAGTCAGTATAGCATAAAAAGCCATATATATCTTTTTGCCTTATCTGTGCTTGGAGTAGATTTTCCATAGAAAATAAAAGTATGTTTCAACTTTAAGCTTCACAGTAAGGCAGGCAAACAAGGAACAGAGCACTTCGGAAAATGGTTGGTCCATTGCTAAGACAGACTCGTTACACTCAGGGTTTTTCACTGCCAGAGAAACAGTGGAAGGCTCAAAACTAAACCAAAAGTAGTCTAGCATCATTGATTACCTTGTTTAAAGACAGCAGTTTCTTAATCTCCTTTACACCTTAGCAAGCCTTATAAGTGAGAAGGCGGATGTAAACACAGCCGACAGTCTTCAACTTCTAAAGCTGTTTCACTGTATGGAGTAACCAGAACTCATCACACTTCCTTACAAACCAGCCAGCTGTTCAAACAACCAAACTAAATCCTGTTGCTAGGAAAATAGCACCAGGCAATGAAGACTTGAACAAACATTATGTTTCAAAACAAACCTTAATTCATCCTCACAACAGCAAGCAGATAAGAATCGTGTAGGCTAAATGAATACCAACAGCAAAGACAAATTATGGGATCTGCAAACAACCCTGTGCAAGAACTCAACTCTAATAAAGCACAAAGGTGTTTCTAAATCAAAATCAATTAATAGAATATAGGCTGATACTCATATGAAAGGAAAATTGTTTAAAGCCACAGAGAGCACTGCAACCTTGGGCTATTCTACTACTTGTGAAGTCTATACAATATCAGAAATTAACTGGCAAGGAAACTACATTCCATCACGATGAATCAAAGAAAGACAAGGTAAATGTTATAAGGTTAGTTTGACCTCACATTCCTCAGTTGTAAAAAAGTTACTAGGGAGTGTTGACCCCTTACTAAGTCAGACAGCCAGTGCCAGGATCAAGCAGGACAACACACAGTGCATCTATTCAAGCTTACTCTTGGAAAACTGGGCCCCTAAACTATAAATCAAGTAAAGGTTTTTTAAATTTAACAGCATTACATCTTCAGATATTTGCTTCACTGTACAATTAATCCTGCAATTCTCTACAAGTACCAATTAAAACCCAAAACCAAAAATAAAGCTATTTTTGCACCTAAGAGCAAAGATAATTTTTAGGATATAAAGTAAGCTGATAAACTGGGACATCCAAGTAGCCATCCCATTACACAATTATAGCTTGACTCCATTTAAATTAAGGCTGCAATCAAATAACTGCCCCCCATTTAGAAAATGTTAAAGGCCCTTCAGAAAGTGAATAGTAGCTCTGTTCTAACAATTACTTTGATTTAACACTTCAAATATCTTTATCCATCTTAAAGGTCACTTGGTTTTGCAGCAGGCCTCTTGATTTTATCTGCCAAAATAGCTATTCACTGCATCACTTATTCCTAATCACTTTTGGGTGGAAAGAGTTGAATATATCAAACAGGTTGATGCAAATTATCCTCATAAGAGGACTCATCTTCCAATTAACTTGCAACATAGTGCCCACTCTGGGTATTCACCTCAGCTGTGTAATCCAGCCACGGATATCCCTGTAGGTCCTGCCTCACATCCACATTTTTCATAAGATCATAACAATCAAACCAGAAAAAATGATCTGACTATATAGATGGATTTCTAAGACCAAACCAAGTATGAAGTACAATTTTGCTTCACTATAAGTATGAGACTATGGTGATGGATCAAAGACACTGCAGCACCTAAGAGCAGAGATAGTTTGAATTTAATAGAGATTTTTCAACAAAAAGTGTACCACAATTCCCGTGATGCTATAAAGTTGTAATAGATTCTTCAACAAGTTACATTGTTCATGCCAGACAGGAGAAAAATTTAACTTCACACTCTATCTACAATCTAGGACTGAATAAAGCTGTTGCAGTAACAGAAAATGAGTAAGTCACAACTTCAGGATTCCTTGTGACATTTAAGGTCAGGTTTACAACCAAAGCAATGTTTCTGCACCCCCTAGGCAGCTCTTACCTCTGTAAAAAATGTCTCAGTAAACAAATAAAAGAATCCTCAAAACACAAACACTTGGCTGTGCCCAAGACAACATTCACACTAAGAACATACCCTGGAACTTCTGATGGGACAACACAGCACATTTACTACTGCAGATGTCTTTACATCAAGGGAATTCCCCTAATGATACCCACTAATTCTCCAGTATCTTTCAAGTCTGCAAAAAGGAATTACAGTAGAAACCCTTACCAAGGCCCTTAAGTAGTAGTACACATGCTTTGTGTTTGTCTTTTGCCCAGTTTTCCTTCAAACTAGTTATCCAAAAATCTCACCTAAACACCTAAGTGGGTAATTAAAATCTCATTGCTTTTCTCTTTGAGAAGCTGTAGAATTTTAATCTCCAGATTAAATAAATTTATTATTTCCAAATGCAGGCTTATATTCACCCCTACTGTACAGATGGCTCTGTTCAGTTGTAAATCTGATTACTTTGCATAAATCAGAGCCCAGACTATGTCGTCTTTGTTCTTTGCAACAACACGCACTGAGTCGTGCATTGAAATTCTGCTTTGGTTTACAAAGCTGACTGGTTTTTGTTCAGCTCTTGAGGAATTAGCGTCTACAAAGTAAAATGTGCTGTAACCTGTATATAAGTAAAGGTACTTGAGAAATTTGTATTTCAATGTTACTTATTATTTAAGACTAGAATACACACAATAGTCTGTTTGTCCCTTTCTGTAAGTGTACTCCTAATAAATAAAATGAAACAGACTAACAAAACTTGAAAGCTCTTGATACATACTTGCAATTTCTAAAGACTGTAAATTCAAGCTTCATACCTGAAAGGAACTTAATACTGATAGCCTACCTGACGGCTGCTGTGACCAAAGGGAGTACTTGATAAATTGGTGGTAATGCTGTGTAGGATGATTTCACCACTCAAAGATCCAGAAGCGATGTAGCAATCATTCCAATTATATGTAACACAAGTGACTTCATCTTTATGATCCTGTGGAGGAGAGAGGTTAGACGGAGAGGGCTGAAGACATTCAGGATAATCCTTCCTAATCTGTGCTTTTGGAGAAAAGGTTCAGCTTGATTTTTTTTTTCTAATCATTTGTAACGTTTAAAAATATTATTTAAGAGTTATTATTTAATATCTCAGAAAACAGCAGCAGAACATACTGAAGATCAGCCATTATATTTTAACCACTGTTTTCAGAACACTGTTTTAATAAATTAATAAATATGATGCTCTAATTATATACAATATTTTAATAAGACAACCATAGAGATATGTACAAGTGTCACTAATGTTATTTTAAGAGAAAAATCTTCCAGAAATCAGTGATACTTGAATATGCTTTCTGTTCATCTGATGTACTACTGCCAGCTTCCCCTTCTGTCACTTTCAGTATTAACACATTTATTTATCAAATAGCTTTTCAGTATTTGTAATGATGACATGTTTACTAAACATACAGGGGAAGACAATCAAGTACTTCTATCCCAGAAAGAATAAAAAGATATTTAAAGTATTGTATTAGCTACTTAGTAGTTTTGTTTCAAATTGCCCCTTTAAAAGCCCAAGAAAAAAGAATAAATCAAAGCTAAAGCACTATAGTCTCTTTAACAGCCGTCCTAAGAGAGGGCAAACCATCTACTGAAGGCATCATGGAAATAAAATAGATCATCCTAAATTCTGTGCATCATAACAGTGTTTCAGAAAATTCATACTGGATCAGTTAGAAGAAGACAATCATGTTCTGGTTTTGCATAACATTAGTTCTACTACAGTATTCTACAAATACAAAAGCATTTTCTTGTTTGATGTATCAGAAACAGCAATTATCTGAAATGCTGCCCTGGGAAAAAAAATCCCCATCAGAGAACATCAATACAAATTCACAAAATAAGATGCCTATTCTGAAAATTTAAACATACATTGTTACAGAATTGTACTCTGAAGACATCAAGTTAAGTATACTTGTTAAATTAAGTTTGCTATTTACAACACATAAATAACAAACTTGAACAAGACACATCCATGTGCTAGCTCCTATTTGTGAACTTGATCCTACAAATACATGACTTAGAGAAAGTATATATATATATTAAAAGTGTGTGTATATATATATATAAAAAAAGTGTATATATATATATATATATAGTGTGTGTGTGTATATATATATATATATTTTTTTTTTTTTTTTTTTTTTTTTTTTTTTTTTTTTTTTACACACAGTGGGCAGCAAAACCTGGAAGTCGTGAAAGCTACAGTTCTTCCCGAGTCACACTTACCTTAATGCTACGGTAAACCTTTCTGGATTTCAGATCCCAGATATTAACTGTGTTATCAAGGCCTCCACTCACAATATATGAAGAACTAGAATTCAAGCTCACACATGTCTGTTTTGCCTGATGGAGAAGGGAAAAAAAAAACCCCATATGTTAAAGATAATTAAGGGATTTATTCAAATCTACTTAGAAGCATATTCATATGTGTTTCCATCTCCAGTAACACTAACAGTCCCACTGACCAACTGAACTATTGGTACGCCATAGACATTTCCCATCAAACAGCACTTAAAATCCAGATGCGTTTAATATACTTTGAGTTTTAAATACTTTAATTAATAAACTCAAATGGCCACGCTTTCCCATTCCCATTTCAAATTTTTTTAGCACCTTTTCCTTCATTATGCATTTTCCCTTTAAATTCTAGCTCTCTAAATTGTAATCATAGGCTTCTGTTCAGGTTCTGAGTTTTAAAAAGAATATGCTAAGTTTAGGAAAAAACTCCTTAAAAGAAAATCAAAAAGTTGTCTGAGTCATGTACTTCACATTCCCTAAACATTACACAGAATATTATAGCAGCAAAGCTCATAATTCGATAAAGTGATTCTTTTTAAAATAATCACTCAAGTACCAGCTTTCGAAAAAAAATGTCAATCTTAATGATAGTCCTACGCTGAGGACAAATTATTATTCAGTTCTGTCATGTTGAAAATTCAGTTTTAAGTTCCTGAGATTTGAATTAAGGAAAAACAAGTCCATCCAATTATTGACATGGTAAAACTGGAAATCACTGCACTAGCTATACATCGGATTTAGTGAAATCTCCAGGACAAACACTCCACCTTTGAAAGCATTTGCTTCAGCAACCTAAAAGCCCAGTTTGAACACCTCTTCAGAAAATTTCCAGTCCAAATTAGCATTACAATACCTATCCAAGGAGAATAATTAGAATGGTTTACAATAGTAGCAAGTCATTCAAGCAACCATGTCAAGAGACTCTTCTAAAACGAAGTCCAGCTTTCTGAGGAGTTTATAGCTTGCATTTAACAGGGAAAAAAAAAAAAACCACAACACAAACCACACCATAACAGAAGTTCTCCTATTTTACATATTTTCAGAAATTTCTAGCGCACATACACTCTGAGAACAACCTTTATGTAGACTCTTATGTTTTCCAATGTACAGGAATGCAGAATACTGGCAATTCAAGTTGGAAATGGAAAATGAAGTTCAAACTTGAGCTCTGTTCTGTCACCTACCCATTAGATCAAGGTTGCACCACTGTGCCTTGGGCTGTCACACTGAGGCTCAGCAGCCAAATTCCCCCAGCAGGAAGCCATCAGCATCAGATGCCAATATAACCGCATTTGTATTTTCTTACTGGTAGAACTATTTTAGAAGCACTATTCTCTCCACTCATTATATGCATTTAACTATATAGGCAAAGAAATGTCTTTACATACGTGTCACAACTCTACCAATACTAAAATTAAATTGATCCAAATACGCAAAACAGATGTGATCCAAACAGTACACAAGGTGAAGTGGGAAAAAAAACAAAACAGTAATGGCATTATTCATACTTACTCCTTCAGCAATTTCAAAGAGTGGAACAGGTTTGCTTTTACAGCTTGAAACAACTATTTTATCACCAGCAGCAGAAGCAGTGACCAGGTATCTATCTTAGTCACAGGTTATGGACCATAATTGTGTTACACTGGTGATTAATAAAAGCAACAGTAAGCTTTCCTTACTGAACAGAAGACAGATTGGCTAAACAGCCTAAAGTCCTGTACTTTGAAGGGACCTAGAAATAGAAACATAAGGCTATTTTCCAAGTTTTCATTAAGAAGCTCTTGCATTAACTACAGCCCCTGCTTCCCGACACAAGGCAGAGCAATTTCTTTCAGAGAGAAGAGCAGATATTATAATATCTGGCAGATATTATTTAAGAGTTCTTTACCGCTAAGGCAGCTTATCTGGTCTCCAATTTTGTTTCCCCACCACCCCCAAGTAAGAGCCCCATTTATCACTACAGTTCAAAGAAATACCCGTTGCTGTGAGCAGACTAGGGATTTAAAGAACAGTCTTGTTCATGACAAACGTTAAACAACTTTACCGTATAGTTTCTAGAGTCTATGAACATTTGCCAATTTCTCCCTCTCTGTACTAAGAAAAACAAAACGCCAAAAGGAACTTTTATAACACTAAGTACCCCAAAGTAGTAAAAAAACCCTTCAATATAGAGATACAGAGCAGGTCAACTGCCTCTGCACCCCCACCAAATTGGATAATCCTTTAGATCCCTGTTCTGTATGCCTTCAGGCCAATGCCCATTGTGATTTTATATTTGCTTATTTAAGAACACGGGTTAATTGGCTGGATTTAACACCAAAGACCTGGGAGGCAGATTAGTTCTGGCTATCTCTTTCATTATTTTAAGGCACCATTTTAGCTTACAGAATTATGCAGAACCAAAACCAATAGTTTACCCCTAAGAAATTATCCACCGTTCAAAACCATATAGAGTAAGACACTTCATTGTTCCAGTTTTGGGGGCGAAGAGGAGACTAGGCAGAAGAAAGCATGACAATACAGTCTGTATCTAAAGTTTACTAAACAACATATGTGTATATATACAAAAATACATCTACGCATCAATTTCTCTGCAAGCTCCACAGCTAAAACATTCACTATTGCTTTGTTTTTTCTCATACAGCCACTTATTTGCAGACTTAGAGGGCACTCAGAACTTGCAAGACTTAGTTGTTCTGTGCCAGCATCCTGTCCTTCTTTTCCATCAAGATCAGACATGATCACCTTTTTCCTGTGACAGCCATATGAGCTGTTCACCTGGCAGTCCGCTGTTTCCACGGAATTTCTCATATATTCACCTAACACGTGGCACCTCACATAACGGGCCTCCAAGACAGAGGTGAAAAGTCTTAATAGGCCAGATCCATTTTCATGCATAAGTCACCACCATTCAATGGATATTTTCTTATACATCCAACACATTTATGCTTCCTCTCTAAATGCTGCAAACAGCGCAAAGAAAACCCATGCCTACAAAGTAAGAGGTAAGTGCACACTATCAAAGACTATCAGAATCACTGAGAAGGTGTTCGAGGAAAACAAACAAAATCTTTCATTACCATTTTCCTCTCTACACTATGTATAGAATTTTACTACACTAGCAATTGCTTTGTTAAACCTTAGCAGCAAATTAAGCACTGCCTAGAAAGTGAATATTGTAATCAACTATTAAAGAAACAAATGAGTAATCTTTACAGTTGGTAGGCAATTCAAGCATATCATAATCATTAAATAAGTGTTAGCCTCCTAAAGGACGAGAAACTTTAGAAGCATTTAGCAGCATGAGCTTATTTTGTAAATCACTTCAACACAGAGAACCACAACATACACAAATCTTTCTATGGAAGACTTCAAAACTGCATCAGGCCTGATTTACAGACATTTCAATTAAAACAAAACAAAACCTGAAATTTTGCAGAACACCCACAAAACTATGGCTGAAACTGTAAAGGATACTATTGCTGGCCCAGCATAGCGAGCTGACTGGATGTGGGGGTACGTGTGGGTTGAACTGCTCCACCACGGTTAGAGACGAGGAATCCCATATTTTAACATCATCTCCTGATGAAGCAAAACGTATGCTTTCTTGCATGGCTGCACCTGTTTTGCAAAAATAAATTTTAAAAAGAAATATATATTTATATATATATAAAAGTTTACAACAGGCAACTTCACAAGTCAAAACTAATTTCATCTATACCATTTAATACTGTTTTATTGAAAAATGGGACATTTATTTGGAGAGTTACATGCTTAGTACCATTTGGCTGAATATACTACTGAAAGCAGCAGACACTCCGCACTCTTGTTACTAGAATCCCTGCAGGAAATGTGTGCTTGCCTTTTCACAAGGAAAAGCCATCAAGAGATCTAAATCGAAAGACTAAAACGATGCTTGTATCTCCGCAGAGTTTACAGCCGCCTAAGAGAATATCGGGAGTATTTCAAGGACCCGTTTCCCACCAGTAGATGGAGATAGACCAGCGAGAATCAAGCCGACTGTTGCACGGAAAGGCTGGAAGTTTGGACCTAAAGGACTCGTTTCGGCGTTCATCTCACCACCCTAAAGGAGACACCCGAGAATCCTTTAAACTAAACCTTTAACAGTAGAATACGATGAGAGAATCACTTTTCAAGGCAGCTTACACAACATTAAAAAAAAGCCACCACCAATTTGTTTTGACTGGCACCGCGTTAAGAGTTAAAGCCAGCCCAACCGATTCCAGGTTTGCAAAGTCTATTCTCGGCTTTTTACTCTGAGTAACTTTAAACTAGCAACAAGCACGGATTCAAGAGGGAAGCCTTTGCTTCGTCTGAAAGCATAACCCCCCTTTAGCCAAAACGTTCCGGGACGCTCCTGCACAGCTTTAGGCCACTGATTCTCACGGCCTGGCTGGTTAAGAGCTGCGGGACGCTGACAGCGTTAGTCAGGAACCTCAAGCTCCACAACCGTCCTCCTCGGCCGCTGCCCGAGGCACCAGCCCGCGGAGCTGCTCCCCGCACTCCCCCTCCCGCCTCGCACGGGGCTCCTCTCCCCGCTCCGCACCTCCAGCCCCGGAGGCCGCGGGACGAGCCGCTCGGCGCTCCCGCGGCACCGCCACCGCCCAGCCCCGGGCCCGCTCCCGCCAGAGCGGGGCCCCGCTGCGGGCCACCCCCACGCTCCGCGCTCTCCCCACGGCCCGTCGGAACGCTCATCTCCCCCGCGCCGCCACTGCCCACCTGGCAGGGCGGGCCCCGGCCCGAGCCCCAGCCCCTTTCCCTCCCGGCGCCTCCTCGGGGATCGGGCCCGGCAACAGGCGCCGGCCGCCCCGATTGGCTCCGGTGCTCCTGCGCGCGGTTCTCTACGGGGTCCGCCCGCACTCCCAGCCAATGAGCGCCGCCCTCCCGCGCGCCCTCCCTCAGGGCCCGACTTTCCGCGCCGCATCCAACTTAACCGCCCGTCCCAACAGCCCCCGCGCGTCTTCGCGGCCCCCGGCGACTACGGTGGCCCGGAAGGGGCGAAGGGGACTGTTCCGTGTGGGCTGAGGCCGCAGCCCGGGGCGCCCGCCGGGGAAACGGGCAGCGCCCCTGCGGAGGCCGCGCCTTGGCGGGGAACCCGAGCGGGCCCGCCTGAGGCCCGGCCCGAGCCTGGGTGGCTGAGGGGACCTGTAGTGCCGGGAGGGCTGACAGGCCACCGTGCCCAGGCGGAGCGGCCGCCCGGCTGGGGCCTTCGGGGAGACGGGGTCGTTTCAGAGGGGAAGCGGGGCACTGACCCGGCAGCAGCACGGAGCCCTCTGGAAACTGCTGGAGGAGGCTGGACCCAGCCGGTGAGCAACAGGCCCAGCTCTCCACAGCGGGTTCATGTAGAGCGGCACCACATTTGGTATCTGCCACGCTTTAAGTTGGAAACTGGAGGAAGAGCCGTATTTTCAGTACTGAGTAAAAAGCATCCAGCACAGCTGGCCCCGGTCCTTATTGCCATATGAGGAGCAGCTAAAGGCAGTTGGTTTGTTCAGCCTGGACAAAAGGAGACTGAGGGGAGACCCCGTTGGAGCTACAGCTTCCTCACAAGGAGAAGAGAAGAAGGAGACACCGAACCCTTCTCCTTAGTGAACAATGACTGAACCTGGGGGAATGGCAGGAAGATGTGCCAGGGGAGGTTTAGGTTGGACATTAGTTAAAGGTTCTTCATGCAGAGGGTGGTGGACACTGGAACAGGCTCCCCAGGGAGGTGTCACGGCCCCAAGCCTGGCAGTGTTCAAGAAGAGACTGGACAACACCCTCAGACACATGGTGTGAACTGTGGGGTTGTCCTGTGCAGGGACAGGAGTTGGACTCAATGATCCTTGTGGGTCCCTTCCAACTCAGGACATTGTATGATTCTATGATTTATTCTTCCCTGGGTTATCTTGGTGACAGGTAATAACAATAGTAATAAATACATTAGAGCCAGAGAAGTTCCTGATCTGAACCTGTCAGCTCAAGTCCATTTTTAATTATGTTCACAACATACATATTTGTACCCCCTTACATACTTCATATTACTGCCAATAACTGATCAAGTAACAGAGAATCATTGCATCTGTATCTTGACTTAGAATATAGTTGTTATTCTGGTCATGTTGAATTTTATAAAAGGAGGGATTTTTTTTTTTTTAATCTGCTAAAATAAAAGCTAGCACTTCTTCAAAAGTAATACTATTTTAACTGTCTCTGCTTTCTAAACCTAAGTAGAAAATTATTTAGTAAAAGATTGGGGATATCTTTAATATCTTTAAAGGGATATTATATAAGGAAACTAGCAAAACTAAGTGTTTCTGTAGAATTCTGGTTTCAAATGGGTCTTGTGTACCCTCAGAACTGGTAGATCTGGAATGCCCTGTTCACTTTACTGATGGAGTTTCGATTTTCCAAGTTTGTGTCATTTCTAGTCCATATAAGTGAACTCAGAATCAGAAAAGAATCTCATGTCACTGTTATACAAAATGCCATTATTATTCCGCTCCAGCAATGAGGAACATGTTCTTATTGCATCTCTCCATCCTCATTAACCAATCATTAGTCACATTTTATATCATCATCTGTCTTCTTAGGTATCTGAGTGTTAAGGGATATACAGCATTCCTTCAAGCCTTCTAACCCCACTCCACTTTATTGTTCTCATTTGCTTTTAAACCATCTTTCACTTCTAAGGCCAATGCTTGTAACTCTGTTTTGTGTATCATCAATACATAAAATCAAAGGGTTTTTTTCCTGTAACAATATCCTCTGTCTTTTTATCTCCTTACTTTGGAGCGTAACTATGTCTACAGACAGGCAGGTGAGTACCTTCCTTCCAAGCCCTGAAGCCTTGAAGCTGAGCAAGTAAATATGACCAGCGTTCTTTTTGGTTCATTCTGTGACATGCCCCCAGTTAAATCAGTTTTTCCTGCTTCCAGGACCTTTATTGGCACTTCTTTAATGCCACTGACTGTTTCTTCTTGGTATTTATAAGAAAACACTGGGACATCTTGGTGTATCATCTTTGAGGAAAGGACAGCTGCGAGAAGCCCCTACGGAGGCTGTAAAAGACACTCCAGAGGACGTTCCCTCACTCCTGAGACGGATAAACAGCATTCTTTCTTTTCCCATAAGAATTGGACCTGGATTAATAATGATTATTGGATTAGGCTAAGATTTCAATTATACATTTTTGGCTTTAAACATACTTTGGCTTCCTCTTTGCCCATAAACAAGGTTTTCAATGTAGCAGCAGTGACACTGAGTTCTGAAAGATAAGCTGCAAGAGTTCCTGGGCAATCAGACCAGTCAGGACACTAGGAAAAAAACAACCTGGATTTTTCATGCTTATAATTGTTCTTTAAAGCAGTTCTGAAACAGTTGGTATTATTCTGCTTGGTAGTGGAATCAATCATAAGAGGGTAGCAGAGATAATTAATACACTACATGTTATACGATAATAAAATGTATACAGTGATTTTATAGCATCAACAGAATCTTAATTATTACCTCTAGCTATTCCGTGTTCTGGCTATAGGATGGGGAATGAAGCAAGGCGCAAAGCACGAAGTGCAGATCCCACTCTGCTCGCACATCACAGAGGAGCAACAAGAGCCTTCAGGCACTTGCAGCTCTCACATGTGGAACACCCACAGCAGAGTCTCCTGTGCCAGCCCCACCAGGTGTTGATGAGGAGAAGACATGACTGCCAAGACAGAAGGAGCTTTGCCCAAGACACTGGTATTTTTTGGTGGTTGCTGAAACGTTCTTTTCAATTCTGGACATCTGGCCAGGAGCTAACCCAGTCCTGAAGGTGCACTGACTCTTCACAGAGCTTCACCTTCCCACACAGCTGTCCTGAGATCTGCCCAGATGGACTAGAAAGCCAGGTCTATCACCTTGTGACGATTTCTTATGTAGCATATTCTGGTTTTCCACTGTGCAACACTGAGATTTTTTGTGTTTTTTGCTTCAACATGTATTTTTTTTTCTTTGCACATTAAGTAGAATCCTAAATCATGCTGACATGGGAGACAAATGAGAATAATTTTAATTATCTCTGGGGTTTCAAAGTGGAAAATTAAATTGCAGTGGTAAATATTTGACTTCAGCACTTGCCTCTGGACCCTTTCACCCACTCTGTTTTAAAGATTAACCTATGCTTCATATTTTCACTTCTCTCATTTGATGATGTACTCAGTATCTTTAACTCAGAGAGAATCTTTGGCAAACATAAGTGGAACTCTTTGCTGGCTTAATTAGTTCAGCATATTAGCCTGTAATTCCAACAATTAATTCTAGTTCCATCATTATTCTTTAAAAAAAATCTTTCTTCTTGGATTTCACTGAAAATGGATTTGGAAACAAATGACTCTCTCTTTTACATTGTGTCTCAACTGAATAATAACTTAAATTCCCTGCCTCTCATTTAAGGTTCTGAAAATATTTCCCAAATGCTGATGCAGAAAACTTCAAGTCCCTCACTGATTACGGGATTACTGTTATCTTCAGATAAAGAAACTGAGGCGCGGTGAGGCTAATTACTAGGATTATTCTGTTTGGTTGATGTCATCCAAAAACTGCATAAATATAATACTTAGGCCAAACAAAAAATGAGCGTGAGTTGGAGTTGTAGTGGAATTTAAAAAACAGTCACATACAATTTAATAAATCTGTGTGAAATTACTAATTTGCACATCACAAAATTAACTTAACCAGAAATAATTTCAGGTTTTTATATATTTGTAGGCATGAGACAAATCCTGTGAATGCCTTGAATATACAACTCTCTATCAAGGCAGAAATATAGTTTAAAACTATCTTGAAATAGCATTTGAAAAACAAATTATTCTAAAACCCATTCCAAGCTGTCTGTGTTGAGCTCCCAGTTCAATTTCAATTTGGGCCTTAGCACATTCTTGATGATACAGTTATTAATTACAGGACCAGAAGCTCTTTTTGTTCTCAGGACTCTTTCTTCAGTTCGCAGAACCAGCACCACCAAAGGAATTTAAAAATAAAAAAGAACAAAGAAGAAGAAGAAGAGCCAACTCTTTTTACTATTCTTTATTTCCCTGTAGGATCCTTCTTGTCACTCACCCAGGGGATGCACTGAAGATAAAATCTCATTCATTTCTGAATCCTTTCAGGTTGTCCCCACAGTGTGTGCTAGCTCCCCGTCCCCTGCCCCATCCCACAACTTATCAGATAGAGAAACACTATCCGTTCCTTTCACAGATGTGGAATGGAGAGATATTTCAGTTAAAATTTGAAAAGAATTGGTAAACGTGCCAGTGGTTCCAAGCTGTTGAGGCAGTAAGTGGCCCTTCAGCAATGTTGTATGGGGCAGATGATGGAGCAAACCTTCACCTGGCAGGAGAGCCCTCTCTTAAGCTCCAGACTGTGAAAAGAAAGAAGGTGCCTTTCCCCTCTTCCTTTTTAATTTTGGAGACAGTGACACAGACAAGTATTCTATAGAAACTTAATTGAGCTTGGTGCTGACACAAATTTATTCTGGTCTCACATATTGAAAGCTTTAGTCTGCATTCGGTGGTAAGGGAAAAGCCACCACAAACTACTATAATACATTAAACAAGAAGCAATTTACTTTGCAATTAGCTTTATACTTTTTTTTTTCTGTGCAATTACTGCAGACGTTTAGATATGAGCTTTCTTCCTTACAAACAGATTTTAACTAAAGAGTTTAATTATATGCAAAAAGAAAAATGTTTTCTCTGATGTTTTCTTCTGAAACCTGCATTGAATACTTAATTCTGTGTTCATGAGAGTAAAATCTGCTGCTATGGATACAGTGAGGTCAGCATTTCAGCGTTATTATTTTACTGTGCTGTGTTAATGGAGATGGTAAGATAGTATTTTTGTTTCAACAAAAATATCTTAGAAAGTGTGATGTATTTTAAATTCATATGTAAAGTATTTTATTTAATATTTCTCTTTCAAGTATAGGAATATTAGAATAAAGTCCAGACCGACAGCACTGAAGAAACACCTTGCCTGTAATGGAACTTTACTTCCATTTTCACCTGATGCTATAGGGTGTTTTACAAATATTAATTAAGCTACACAAAAGTCCTATGATAATCCTCAAGGTGACCCCAAAAAGAATAAGAAACATTTTATACTTTTTACAAAGCACAAGGAAAGACTGAATAGTTTTTCCAAAAAAGCTACAATTTTCTACTTGGTCCTTGAAAAAGAAAAATGAGTAATGTCATTTTTTATCTTTCCTGCTTTTTGAAGAACCGCAGAACAAGAAATTATTTTAATTGAAAGAATAATGCTGAAGAATATCTCCTCTAAACTGGCTGTTAGGCGGCACAGTTAAATAACGATTCTAACTCAGTTTTAAAATTGTCTTGCAAAAATACCTTCCCTGTCAATTACTCAGTGTTTACTTTGGTTTTATCATTGTATCATAATCCTCCTAATTTTCCTTCAACCTACAGCATTCCAGAAAAGGCTACACAAAATAAAAATAGCACAACTTAATAGCACATAACACAAATACATCCAGTCTTCTTTCTTTTCTAGGAATGAAATGTAGTAGAGAACCAAACCCCTTTTCTTCCTGTTACTGATCACATTTAAGATACTCACTATACTCAGTCTTTTCCCTCTCTCTCTCCGCCTCCGTAAAAAAAAACTTCACTGGTAAACCAGATAACATTTTTCTGAAAAGCACAAGCCGAGGTAAATCCGCAACGTCCAAACAGCTCAAGATATTTTATTGTTTTATCACTGGGCTGCACCACAGTGAGAGCCTGACTGAAACAAAAGGGGCTGGCGTTTCAACCCAATTGTTTCATTTTCACAGAAGCTGAACTCAGGAATGGCAACTATTAGCCCTAAATTTTCACAGCTACACAAAAGCGTCGCTTGTGACAGGACAAGTCTCACAGGGCTCCTGCCCAAACATCCCGGGGTTTTTTGCTGTTTGTTGCGAACAAATTATTGTAACTAGCGAAGAAGAACTTGGCCTTGTGGTGTAAGCAAAACCAAAGGGCCATGAACTCTATTCTGAATCGTACTGCACCCTCCTGTGCAGCCTTGTTCAATTCACTCACTTTTTCCTGCCAAACTCCCCATCTCCGACACTGGACAAGCACATTTCCTCGGGTGGCTGTTGTTAGGACTCCTTAGGATTTCTTCAGCACTTTAAAATAAGATTTACAACATTGACAACAGAAACAGAGGGTTTGTTAGCATTTTAGAATGATGTCCAAAAATGTTCTATACAGTACCATTTTATTTTTTAAACTGGCTTTTTTTCAGACTAACGCTTTGAAATTACGGAGACATCTGAATGATCATTTTTACCCTCAACGTCTTCTGATGTGTTTTTCTTTAACAAAACATAGAAAAGTCTGAATTGTGAGTTTCCAAATAGAAGTGTAAAAGAACAAACTCAGTGATGTTTTTAAATTTCTCAACCTCAAAAGTAAAACCAACTCTTGAGAACTGCAAAAGCAATTAAAAAATTGATGATGAGAATAAAACTTCAGGGAAAAGCAGTATTTATTAGCAGATGGTAGAAGGCGACAAACGTATTCAGCTTTTCTAAACAATAAAAACTTACTGAAAAGCTAGAAAACCTCCGACAAACTCAATTATAGGTGACTGAACAAATCAAATTTCTAATCCTCTTATTAAGAAACTGCTTCTAATACTTTTAATTCCTAAAAATGTATTTTCATTTTAAAAACTATTAATTTCTAAATAATTAGAAAAAGCTAAACATGAAGATTATAAAACACATTAGGAGGCAAATCCTGGTGTGATTAATGAGGCTGTTACATTAACACCAGCTCTTACATCTAAATCTATAGCACTCAGCAACTGAATAAGTTATTGCAAAAATAGAATTTAGTGAAACAGAGAAATGATCCAATTGAAGAGACTTTGTTCAGTTATTATACATCCACTGGCAGGATCAAACATATCTTCCAAACTTGCTATTGATTGCAAAGTAACATCAAATGGGATCTGAAAAAAAAAGAGGAAAAAAAAATCACCCTTTATTAAGCTTACCTGTATCAAAAAGTACATATATACAAATAGTTCCATATTAAAGCCATATTTCTGACCTACAACCAATGAATAAGTTAGAAATATTCATTGCCTAAATATAAATCTGTGGTTAATGACATTGCTTGCAGGAAACCAGTAAAACAGGATTAAGAGGAGGACATTTCTGTGAACAGAAATTTCTTGCTCACAAAGTTTCTTCTGATCATCTGTAGGTAAAATGAAGATTTCAGACAAGAGCGGCAAGAACAGCTAGTAACTCAGAAGACTTTTCCTCAGATGAGAAGTTGAAAGTCTTGAGCTCCCTGTGAAAGGTGAAACAGAGAGCAGTGATAAACTGGTTTGTATGTCCATTGGACATGGAGAAGAACTATTTAGCCGATTTAGGTATTAAGAAAAACAAATGAGAGGAAGAAAAGTTTGGAACAGGCTATGTAGGGAGGTTAATTTTTAATGCATTATTTTATTTATAAATTTACTTTTAACATTCAAGATTGGAACTCCCAAACATGATGCCTCATTATCTCCCTCAAGAACGTAGCTATTCATTAAATAGATTTAAAAACAAGCCAGCTGATCAATTTTTATTCTTAACACATGACCAGTCAAATAATTTTAAATGAATAATTCAATAAAAATGCACCTTTTCCACTTAAAAATATAATTCAGTGCTGAATCAAAAGCACCATGAGACATACAAACAGAAAAAAGAGACTCAAAGAAGAGAAGCAGGAAGTTAAAGTGTGACAGCTCAGAGAATGAGAAAACAAATACCACAAATTAGAAATGACTTTGTCCAATTAATTCACAAGAACAGCAACAAAAAAGTGTGTGGTGGGGAAAAATGATCTAAAACTACATATAAGCAATGAATCTGCTGTCTTCTCCTGCATTCTTGAAAACAAAGGGAATGTACTACCCTGCAGTATACATCATCCAACTCTGAGCTTTCCACCTCTTGCCAAGAAGACTGGGTAGTGCACACATACCACTTATTTGAAAGTTTGGAAATATTACCCATAAATACGCTATACATAAAAAAGTGTGGAGCACTCTATAAGGTCTCTTTCCTTCAGAGAAGAATGAAGATACTCAGCATCTTGAAGGATTAGGCTTTACTCGCTTAACCAAATCTTCCATATCTAATAGGATCTTAGTTTGAAGCCTCTGTCTGAAACTTCGTGATGAAAAGCCCTTTGTTCCACCTGTTGAAACATTTTAGCTTGTTGTAGCATTTAAGCAGAATAGAACAGAGCAGTTAACATCACATCCTTACACGAAGGACATCACTAAATCTGCTCCCTCACTTTCATTGTAGACCCAAAAAAAGAAGCAGGTAAAGTGAGGAGGGATGCATAAGAACTTAAAAGAGGTCCAGGAGGTCCATGTAATTCTAAGGAAGCTCAGCTGTACCTTTCCCTGGGTACCTCACGATTCTCTCTACCATGGAAGATATTTCAGTGGGACTGTGGAAAGTATTGCATTGCAAAATGAATGGCTGTGTATTTTGATGCATTGATAAAGCCAGACTGAGTGATATAAAGGTCTGAGAGACCTTTGGGGGAAACTTTCAGGTGGCAAGAATGGTGCCACATGTATAAGAGGGAGGTAGGTACTCCCAGGTACCAGATCACAAGATGCACTGGACAGCATTACAGATTCTTTCTTCTGTAACAGGCCACTAGCTGAACTGTTCCCAGATAAAACTTGGGATTCTTTTCTGGTAGGAAGAGCTACCTGGCTGGAAAAGAAGAGTACAGTGGATGCCTTGTCCGTTATCATTCTATTGTGAACAATTACAGGCAAGATATTTGAGGATTAGTACGAGGGTTGATATGTTACAGTCGATTCCAAAATCTTCCTTGGAGTTCCTTGAGACCTGGTATCTGCAAGGGGCATTGGACTAGATGATCTCCAACCATTCTGTGATTCCGGCAGCTGTGGTCCTCTCCTGATCTCCCTAAGTTGGCTGAGAACACTGCACAGTTCTGCTGCCCACAGTGGGCCAGTTCCCATTGTCTCTGGGATACCGACTGCAACTGGGTAACAAAATGAATACAACAGCATAGACAAAAAAGCGGCATGCTGACCTTAAGGACATGTCATGGGCAAGGCAGAGGGAGCTAAAGAAAATAGGAGAAAAGTCTGAATAACTGTAAAAACACAGAGATGAAAGGAAATTGCGTTTGGTAACTGCATCATGGAAATTCACTGGAGTCTGTGTAAACAATGACCAGAGAATAGTGGATAAACCAGATGAACCCATTGTGAGTGAGATTCATTTTTAATACATTTTCATACATATAAAAAGATTACTCTGATGAACAGTGAAGATATTCACAGTTTGTAATCATACACATTGGTATTTTATTTGTAAAGATGAAAAAATAAATCCCCAACAGAAAGTGCAAAAAATGTATGAGAAAAAACCAAGATGATACTTATTGGTATAATCCATGTTTCAGTTTAACTGAACAATTTTTTTTATTTTAGAAAACAGATTTTTCTTATTAATGAGAATAGCATACCTCAGTTAATGGCAAGGACAGGGCTGGAACAGGAGACAGCAGTGCTTTGACTTCAGATAAACACCTTTTAGCCATTTCCTAATGGTATGAAACAAGAAAAAACAAATGCTGTACTATCAGTCTCCTCTGATAAGCTAACAGATGGCTTGGCTTTACCGAATTTTTCAGAACCATCAAGTTTGAGGCTATTCTAGTTGAATTCACAGCAAAACAAACCTTAGCTGATGAATATAAATTTTCAGCAACACAAATAGTTGTGTTTGCTGTACAAACACAAGTGCCCAAACCTTGGAGTTTCTACTGAGACAAAATTCCCCCTGGCTCAGGTATTAAACCCAGTGAGCGAGCATTCTTCTGCTATATGTTTACTGAAGACGTTCTAAACAAACACTCTGACAAGATGATATTTATACATGTATAATGCATGGCATGTTAATCTGATTAGTATTCTAAACATTGTTTTTCCAATTACTGAGATATATTAATGAAAGTCTGAGCAAAACCCTTCAGGTAATCAGAAACACCCACTAAAGGACAGCTCTGTCTACCTTCCCAAACACACTGTGATTGGCCAAAATATCATTTGTTCTCCAAGCTGGTCAAAATACAGCCTCGTAATAATGGCACAGTGCACAATTGTCACAGTTTCACAGCATCCATCAGACAAAATGACAGCCTCTACATCATTAATCATTTCATATAATAGATATAAAGAGAATCCTGTCACATGATAAATGTCTCCCACTTTGAACATAAACGTCTATTTTGCCTTGGCATTTATCAAGCAGCAGTTATGCTGTGGCAACGTTCTATTCCAATGACATTATCTCAAACAGCCCACATGGAAAATTCTGAAATTACCTCTTTTGTGTATGTGAGGGGAGTCATTTGGTTGTGGACCATATTCAGCCTTGCTAATAAAAAGAAAAGAGGAAGGTGGCATAGAGAAAATGAAAATAAATTCACTGCCAGCCTTACTCCTCTCTCAATAATGTTATTAGAAGGTTCTTATTTCAGAAACCATCACTGCCCATTTTGCATTGAAGATGTGCGACTGATTTTTAAAAAGCACTTTTGGGTTGATTGCCATGCTAATTTGATGCTATGCCAGGCATCAATTTTCAAATGATGTACCTGAAGATGTAGCCTTTATTTTCAGGTGGAAGGTTGGAGATGCCAGATATTTTTGTAAAGTGACAAGCAATAATAAGGAAAAGAAAAAGTTAAATATTAAATGAAAAGTGAAAATATTTCAACATTTCTTGAAAGGGGTGAGGGAAGTTTAATCTTTTATGTCTGCCATCCAAGTTACCTGTCATTTATTTCCACAAAACAGACATCTTAAATAAAAGACTGTCAGAAATACTTAAGAGCAGAACTGTTCTCACTTACTTCTGTTTTTTCATCAAGATGCACTTTTGCAGCATTCATTTTGGGGTTTTTTGAAGGAATTATTTTCAAAGTTTCACTTTGTCCAAGAAAACTCATAGGTTCTGAAGCTGAAGACAAGCTTTTAGAATTTTGCATCAACATTTCAACTTGCTGCTTTAGATTAGATAATTTCTCCCGTAAAGAAATAATTCTGAAATAATACAAGATTTTTCATTATTGCTGTTATAAAGCAACAATATTTGCTGTTTCAAGGTTATAATTAAACTGACCTAGCTTTTATTACATATTGATTAGGTTCTACATTTTCTTACGTTTCAAGACTTATAATGTTACAAAAAAGAAAGTTTTCTGTTAAAGAAAGCAGAAATATGGGACACATTAGCATTTTGCCTTAAAAATGGTAAGAAGCATTTGAAGTATGCATCTCTAAGAAAAGACTTTCTCATCCAACCAGCACTGGGTGGGCTGACAAACTGGGTGGCAAGGGCTGCAGCTCTTCTTGGCCTGTTATTCTTTCCCCTCCACCTGCTCAGCAGTTCCAAAAATTCTGAGGCCAGATGAATGACAAGGAGGAAGCAATGAAAACAACCATAGGATGTAAAATGAAGGGCTGAGTCTGGGGCTATACCTGAGAAGAATTCTTGCATGCTCGGAGTTGTAATATGGGATGGAGAAAGTAGCTGATCCAGTGAAAGAATGAGAATAATTGCTGGGACTGCTGCTTAGATCTGCTAGTGTTTTGTTACATTGCTATGCCAGTGTAATATAATTAGCATGTGTTACTCAGTTCTTTAAGAATCAAAACTAAAATGCAAATGTACTAAAAAGGCATATGTTTGGATGGGTTTAACGCTGTGTACAGCATCTTACAGTTTTTATAGTGAAAAATCTCTCAAAAGAGAAAATGGATGCTTTCAAAGACTTACAGCTCTTTGATATTTTGTACTTTATTTTCTCTCATCCTAAATGGTTGACTGATCTTTAATATAGCATGAAATAACATGATGAAGTCAGTGATTATTTACCTAGCCAATGGAATCCACAAGTGGCCTGAAAACATAGACATTGAACTGAAAATCTTGATGTTGCTAATCTTGATGGGCTTTGTATTATAAGCATAAAGCAGCAAAACCTGTAAAAGAGATGGAATAGGTGAGCTGTAATGTACTATGGTATAGTAGACCTGAGCTATTTCAGTGATACTAGATTATAATAACTATCAAATACAGTGTACTGATGAAAAGGGAGGAATGTCACTTCAAATGAATTTGTACTCTACCCAGTTTTTACAGTTGTTAAAACAATTTAATTATCGATATAATTTATATGAGTTTGAAAATTATACCCTATGGAGTCACCACCAAAATCCCAGTCTTGTCATGATCCTGCTCCCACTTATGTTCATGTCCAAAGTTCCAACTTCAGGTAGGCTGAACAGAGAGCTTTTACTGAATTTTCAAAGGCCTTCTGTAATTAGTTACATGTGCTATACGGCACTTGTGCATGGCTGGCATCATATTAGGTTTAAATCCATGAAGTGCATCTAACTCACCATCTAATAAAGTTGTATCAATATAAGAGCAGAAGAAAATGGAATAGAATGTTCTCATCTTTCACTGATTTAATTTGCTATTATGATCTAAAATATGCTTCCTAGTGGTAGCTGTGGAGAATGTCAAGAATATGACATTCATATATTAGTTGTTTTCAAGAGTTGTTTCTGGATCTCTCATGAACTGTAAGGTCATACCAAAGTAACCTGCAAAACTGTATTGAAAATAACATTATTTGCACTAACTTCACAGGGCTTTTATCAGCTTACCAAGAGAGATGAAAAGGGTCTAGCAGAAAATTTGACACTGATCTGCTATGCCAAAAAGTTTGGAGATCCTGGATTTCTATTGCAGTAGCAGAAATTTTACTTACATGCTGTGTTCTTATTTTAAAATAAAGCAAATTCCATGTCCTAGTCTCTTGCTTTCCCACAACCCTCCAGCTTCCCTCATCTTTCACATTCAGTCTGATTTCTTACGGAAATGAGGTTTACAAAATCCAATTTTCCCTGTGTATGTGTATCTTTGCTTTTCCAACAGCCTCCCACTAAACAGTATTGTTTGAATGTATTGGTCAGCTCTAACCAAACTTAACAGAGTGAGGTCTTAAAGACATCAAGGACCTGCAAAAGGCATGAATCCAACATGGCCTGGAAGCTCTATGTGGTCAACAAAGTCTTTCATTGGCCTGCCACCAAAAAAATTGTCAAGGAATTCCGTTTGTCCTGCATAGCAGGCTTGCGGCAGAGTAAATCTATAGGTCCCTGCTGTCCAGTGTGCCAGCCGGCATATGTATAATATGACTCAATTGAAAAGCTGATCAGTCTCAACACAAATATTCATTGGAAATGAGACTCGATTTGTTCCAATACCTAAGGAACTGCTTTGGTGTAGGTTTACCTTAGTCTCTGAATTGTTTGATGGCCCTGCCAGAGAAGGAAGGTACCACTGAATGTTAATTTCTTTATTTGAAGCATGTGCTGCCCTGCTTTCCATCTGCCTGTCTGCTTCTACAGTGACAGAAACCGGAGAAGCTCTTCTCACACATGACATCGTTGGTGTAGTTCCAGTAATTTCAAGAGACATCTGAAACACAAAAGAAAATTTTAAATTGTATTTTTTCTAGCGTAACATGCAAAATCTGTTATAATCTACTGTCTACTAGAATTGGTATGACTTTCACTCCTGCACAAACATACCCTTATTTAGATAATGGGTAATTTTAAAAGGTGTCCATTTTACCAAGTTAAGGCTTTTTAAAGTTCACATGGTGAGACATCTCTAAAGGTAATGCAAAGGACCTCTGGGCTGACTTACAGACACCTGCAGTAACAACCATTGTTACCTTTGACTTAGCTTCCTTATGGCATTATGTTTTTTGCTAAAAGATACTATTTGACATGCTAACAATACAAAATTTAGTGCTGAAAAAGTAATTTATTGGCTACACATATTGATAATTAAACCAGTAATCTGAATGCTAGATTAATGCTTTATTTATTTTTACCTATTTGTTTTCTCATTAGCTGTGCAACTAACTAAGGGTGATAACTACTGAAAATTGAGTCACTTAATTTGTGAGGATTTGTCCTATGTCTTATTTACTACAATATATATGGAACATTAGCAGGCTGTTCATCAAATAGTTACTGTTTGGCCATCATCTACCAGGGAGGCAATGGAGGAATACTATCAACCAACATACATTCATGAATAAAAGCTTTTTTTTAAATTGTAAAATATTTGGTTTAAAGGCTGAACAGCACCATGCCATTTCGACTTTTTAAAGTGTTACACAGATCTGGAAAGAACAGAGGAGACCAAACAGTAACATTTGGGGGCAATGCTGAAGCTATTTGAAAAGGTTGTTAGTTTCTCCATCATTGATTCCAAAATGCGGACACTGAAAACGGCTGCCTGGGGAGTTAGTTTGTTTTTAATTTTGAATGCTCATTGCTGGAAAAAAACAACACATCACAAAAAAACCCCAAACCAGAACCAAAAAACCACAACACAGAGAATTTTACCCACTTTATTTTCAGACAATACAGCTCACGACCGATACAGCACAGTAAATCCAGGTGAGCAGAAGACGGATTTTTCACAGTGGCATAATCTAACTTCATAAAGCCCATTCCCATCTCACATCAAAATATAATAGAAGTGAAGATAAAAATGAAGTCATGCATGCTGAAGTCATGCATTTGAGCACACGGATATGCCTTCAGTATGGCATGGGACAATTAAGTGGAGATGATCCATGCCACCTGGACTCTAAACTCTGAGGCAGTGATTACAGTGGCCATAACCCACGGCATGCAATGAGGTGTGTGTGCATGGATCACCCACCTACTTCTGCATTCGCAATCTTAGACTTTAGTGTTGGCAATGAATCACCCACAACCTTGCTGGCACAAGGAGTGAACAAAATTATAAGAAAACACATATATGGGAATGGGAACAGCCTAATTTATGCCATGCCCCTGAACCAGAACTCTTAAAAGTCCGTTTTACAATATATATTTATTTCTAAAACGTGGTATATTTTCTTTTTCACTGAACTACATCTTTTGTTATTTACATCATATTGAATCTTTTTGATGAAGGATATTACAACTGCTCTTGTCAAAGTAGAAGGTTGCTGAATTACAGATATAAATATTTATCTATTCAACTATCTCAAAAGCCTGAAAACAAAAAACTGTTTTAGTTGTTTCGAGTCCTACGTACTATCACGGAGTGGAATAAAAAACAAGCATGCAAAATGTAACAGGGCGCACAATTTTAATTATAGCCTTCTTAATGTAATTTGGATTCTTTGTTCAGCAGAGCTGAAAAAAACTTCAAGAATCAAAAACAGAATTACAAAGACGCATGTAAGCAAAACAACCTTGTACATAAAAATCATTCTTTCAAAAATGATATCTATTTGTACTGTTAAAAATCCCAGTATCAAATTACAGTAACATTTTAAAAATAACTTATACAGCTTTCTGAATAGTTAAAGCTTCTAAAAATATTGTGATAAAAATCAATGAAGCTTAGAATTAAAAAAGAGCTTTATGCTTGTTAGCTGTCTACAACACTGAAGCTAACACATGATTATGCAGCTTGCACCTGTCACGAACATGACAGTGAGCTCTGAAGCTTATTATTCTAGGACAGTGTAATACTAATTATGTCAAAAGAAGAGCAGACAGAGTAAAATAATTTTTGATACATGATGGCTGTTATAAATGTCACATACCATATATTTACAATTTATTCAGTGGCACAGTCAGCTCTTTGTTGGGAAATGAGTAATGATATCCTGTCCAACACTGCAGAAAGTTCACCAACTCCAGAAGAGTTACTTTCACAAAATTATTTTAATTCATTTCTATAAGATAACAAATTCTCACTCCTCAAGGCTCCCCCACCTCTATCTAATACTGAACATAACAGGTAAAAACTAAACAACAGAGGCAATACAAAGTAACCTGTCATTTTAATTTTTTAGTATTCGGATAATAATTAATAAGAGAAGTGGGATGGAGAAACTTTGAAGACAATTATTTTTACATTGAATCTTCAAAGACTTTTACCACTCAATATTCAATACAAGTCCCACAGTCAGCATAGACTCCAGAATGCCAATGCAAGATTTCTCTGAGTAATGTAATCTGAGCTGCCGACATTTGAAAGCTCAATAGGCTGTTTGCCAGCCAGAGATCTGAAAAGATTTATTTTCTTGCCAGCTGATAATCAGTGAAAAAAACTGGCACGCAAGGCCTTCAATAAATTTTGAGAAAATATAAATTACGTATTTCTTGAAAATAATATTTTTGTTATAGACCAAATTAACAATATAGAGGAGTGTACACAAATTACAAAGCAAATACCAGGATATTTTTGGTATGAAACATGGAGATCTACAAGATTAAAAGCCTCAGTCCTACCAAATAATACAGCCAACTTAACTAAAAATGAAATCTCCTGCTTAATCTTCTAGGGTCTAAATACACTGGGCATGGGATAGAGAACATATTTGCAGGAATGAATAACATAAGGTTATTTGCATTTTTTAACTATGTCCTTCACTGCTTGCAAAGGATTTTGGTTTTGCACTGATCTTCTGCATAATGAATTTAATTCTTTTGTAGTTCTCTCAGAAATATCAGTATTGGAACTAGCAAGAATCTGAGCAAAATGCAAGTAGAATACATATTTTTGAAACATCAGTAAGAAAATAAGTACCTTTGAAGAATCAGTTGGCCTACCAAGTAGCAATTCTACATCACGTAGCTCTTCTGGGAAATTCTCAAGACAACACGTTGAATATTCAAACAAATGTTTTTTAAGAAAGGAATGCATTTCTGCTATGCGTAGAACAATCCCTGTGTCAAAAACAGAACTAAGGTGTCCAGCTCTTGCAGAAAATGATCCAGGCCCTGAGTTAGGGGCATCTTTGAAAAGAGATTTTGGTTACATCATCACGTGCTATTGAAAAGTGAGGTTTCTACAGCTACTAAATTTTGAAAAGATAGTAAAATATGTCTTTAAATATTACTAGGTTATGCTATTTGTATTGCAATTTTTCACTGGAGATCTGATAAGGAAACAAGCTCTGTCTAGAGATGATAAAGTAGCATAAAATGGAGGTGCAGTTTCAAGGTTTAGGTACTTCAGTTTAGATGCGTAAGAATCAGTATGTTCACAAGGTATCTAAGCACCCACTAGAATAAACAGATATTTATTCAACACAGTCAAAAGAAGCTCTACAGGCTCTTAAGACACTAGTTTAGACAGCTAGTGGCTGATCAGCTGAGTCACTCCCTAGACTCTATCATTAGTAACTACAGCTGAGATATTCATGCACATTTTGACACCTACTTGTAGCTACTTTACTGTCCTTACAGTTCTGTTGTTAAGGTAGAATAATTTCATTTGGTGCAGAGTAGTGAAGTTTCACTCTAGGCAGCACCTATATGTACAATCTAGTTCTACTGTCACCTATCAGGTTGTCACTTGTATATCCAGCAGCTGGCCATCAGATACTGATGCATAGTATCAGGGTCCTGAAATTAATGGACTCTTACTCTTTTTTGAAAGGTCCTATCTGTTACCATCTTTTGTTTACAGTGAAATAAACCAAGTATGTAAATAACATCTGGGGCTTCAGTCAAAACACATTCAATAATGCTCAGCCTTCCCACTTACACTACACTCAGTTCTCACAAACAGGCCCTCAAACTGAACAGATGTGACTTAAGGCTGATGTATCTAGAACTAGAAATAAATTTAGATTATGAATTTTTAAAAAGGCTTCAGATATAGTAATAGCAATTAACTTTTGAGGCATGCTTTTCCTGGTATCACGAAGGCTTATGAATAATTATGAAAAAAGGTAATAACATCTGCACTTACAACACTTGTAAACTGACATAAATCTTGATTTCAATGAAGATTATTTCACATTTATACGATTTAAAGGAATTCAAAATGAGACTGTCTCAAATGATGGCCTTTGAATTTGACACTGTTGGCCCCCAAAAACAGTATCTCACCCATGGTGGTTTTCTAGAAGGAACTAAAAAATCATACCAAATAGAAGGTTCATGTTATAAAGTCTTTTTAAATAACTGTGGTAGTGAACTAAGTGCACCCATGTTATTGCCTGTTTCTTCTGGCTGGCCTTGGTGGCAAGAGTTTCTATTCCTTCTCTTTGGCTCTGCTCATCTTGCATGATTTGTTTGTTTTCGGTAGAAGATTCTTCGGGACTTTCAGAGACAACATTGGCTCCATCTGCAAATCCAATAACACTTCAGCAATACACATTAAAAGTGAATGGCTGCAATTCAAAAGCTATTTCTACCTTGTGTTGGAATTAACTAATATGTAACTAAAAGAGTAACTTGTGAACCTTGTTATGTTTTTCATAAGAGGAAAATCATTTCTATTCTGCTTTAATATTAGTTGAACTAGTAAAGAAAGTATTTCTCAGATCATGGCCAGGAATCTGACTGGTCTTTGCAAGAAGCTTAAAGGAGTAGAGAGTAAGGTGCTTGTGCGCTCTCTCCGACTTTATATTTAAAGCCATTATTTCTATAAATTGTTCAATAGCAGATTTTTACCGAACAGAAACAATACTAGGAGTCATCAGTTAAAACTACAGCAGTTGAACTTCCCAGTTACATTGACCTGGACTCCTCAGAGTTAGGTACTCTGAAATGTTTATCATTAGCTTCAATCCAGTCCCTTTTAGATATTAAGCATGTTATCAGTTAACTTGATTCTTGACTATAGACTAAAATAATCATTTTTTTAGTGCTGCCTAAAAGTTATATTTATGGAAAAAGAGAGAAAAAAGTATCAGTACAGTTATCACTATATCACTGCTTATACTCAGTAATTTTTTTCACTGTATTAGTACATGGCTTTCTCAAATTCTTCTGCTGTTTCTCATCCTGAATTGAGAAAGCATTATGTTACAGTAACTCCTAATAGTGAACTTCCAGAAAAGAATTGTGTGCTTCTACAAATTCTGAATGTCTCCATTATTCTTGATATTTCACTGTCAATTGTGAAAAGAGAATTTAGTTAAAATGGCTGCATTGTTTATAGATTAAACTTAAACAATGTATTTCACTAATGGTTTTACAGAAAATATTTGGCATGCTGTGCTGATCATTTCCATTTCAATTTACCTTTATATATCTTGGCCTACTATTGCTTTCCTACATTTTCTATTCTTCTTTGTATTGCCTAACAGAACTATCAGGAGAAACACCTGCTGCATTTGCTAAAAGAAAAAATGATCTGTAATTATAGGCAAATGGAGCTAGTACAAAACAATCAGATTGATGGAAAGTCTTAGCATACAACATTTGTTTTCATAAACCAATCAAAACACATATGTTTAAACATTGTAGAGTAAGCAGACATTGCTCAGCTTTGCCAGCAACTATCAGGCAGAGCAATTCAATCTTTGTCAGTCACTTAGGATGATTGAAATTAAGTCACTGAATCAAAATTTTATCACTAAATTAATAGTTCCCAGTTTAAAAAATAAATACATATATTTTGCCTTAGTGTTCATATAACAACTGGCAACCATTATCCCAGAATTCCTAGTGTCACTGGGCTTTTTTTAAGTCAAAAACTTCCCTTTCATCAACTCCAGTAGCTGTAAAATTACTGCAGAAGTTGGAAATAAACCAGGCAAAGGCAAAGTTCTACCAAGCTAATGGAAGCACCCCTAAATGATAATCCATTGGACTGGAAAGACAGTGATTTTTTTATTATTATTACAGTGACTTTGACTTTCCGAATATGGTACCCAGGCAGATAACTTTGCAAGAGTTTGCAAGGTTTGTTGGTTTTCATGTTTTGGTTGTCTGGGCTTTTTTTGGGATGAGAAGGGCAGAGAGAGACAAGCTATTCAACGCTAACATGTCTTTGCAAAATCAAAAGAAACACTAAAAGTCTTCAAGGAAAAGCTAATATCCCTAGGGGAAAAAATCTGTTCTAAATCAGTGTTTGGAAAAAAAAAGCAGTCATGACTGATAGGGGGGTCAAGACCTACTCTAGAAGTCTGTGGAAGTCCTGTAACAAAGGCCCATCTCTTTTTCTAAAAGTATGGCAGTATGTGCACTCTGTCTTTCTGAGCCGCAGTATGCAAACAATGCAGTTTTTCTTAACCTATTGAACACATGCACAGGCTGATATTTAAAGACCCATTAGGTCTACTCAATGTTATGTACTGCTATGCAAGATGAGGATTTTGTTTTTACTTTCCAAACGTGACTAAAAATTTTTCATAAATGGAAATTTCATATTAAATGTATTACTAATGTATTATTACTTATTTAATGTTCTAACATTACTAGGTATAAAGGAATACCGGATAAGAAATCTCTGTATGAAGCAAGAAGATCCATGGAAGCAAATTCTGGGATTTTCTGTTGCACTGCCTCCTTCATGCTGTGTTCTTTAACACTCTTCATTCCAATTAATAGCTGAGAAGCAAGCACAGCTTCACTGACCTAAAAATAATATGTATTTTATTCAGAACCAGTTCACTACAATATTTATATAGGATTTAAAATCTGACAGTAGCAAGGTGATGACAAAAAATTAATTACTCAACATATGATATTTTTAAAAGTCAGGAATTTTTTTTTTTTTCTCTGACATATATTACATTCTCTACTTAAATACATCATTACTGCTGACAACTTAATTACTACATACCTGATTCCAAATCAGATATTATCACCTGGATGCCACTGACGTCTACCCACATGTCAAATACAAGTGCACACGTATCAGGCAGTGTGCTGTTTTATTTGCACTGAATCAAAGTTGAAGTAAACAGAGTCAGATCTGTCCATGAGAGATTAAACCCACTACTCAGAGAGCATCCATTTTAATTTCCTCAAATAAGACTCTTGCTAGAAATTTCAGGAAAAGTTAATCCTGTCTTGTTTGCTTGTGTAAGTAGCAAAAGATGAAATTTTAAAACTAAAACAAAACAAAAAAACCCACAAATAAACAAAACCCAAACCAAAAAAACCCCACCTCTTCAGAATATTGCACCAACCTGTGTAGCTGCTCTAACTGCAATCCAGGCTTGTACTTTGTAGCCTCCTGATTTCAGAGCCTCCTCAGGAGTGATCTAAAATTATACACCAGTTCAAAATTAGGATTCTAAATGTTTTATGGTAAAATATATTTTTAATATAGAAAAAGTCCTCCTTCTTACAGAATTATTGTTTTATTTGCAAGTTGTAAAAATCAGCATTGATTGTTAAAACCATTAATTAATTGCTAAAATTGGAAAAAAATTTCCAGAGCATACTAACCGGCTGCTCCTGTAAAAATTTTCTCAGAGCAGATCATACTACAGTCACTACTGTATACAGTTTTGCTATAATTTTCCATCTTCTGGAACCTTAATTATCCCTTTTATGTTACACATTATGCTTTGAATCTATGACTTGTAGCCACTTTAACGTGGTTAAAACCTTTTATATTTCTCATGCTGTCACTCACATTTGTAGTGAAAAATAGAAACCTGGTAAAGCATAAATATTAGCACTTAAAAACCAGGTTTAAATCTTATGTTTTCTTTGCAAAGCACAATTTAATGAGTACATAATCAGAAATGAAAACACTGTTGGTTCTGTTCCTTCTCATTTTATACAGAAAAATATTTTAAATGTTATCATTCAATGCAATAAACATGAGAAATAATATCAAACAATAAAATCCTACT
The DNA here is from genome assembly GCF_036013445.1 of Caloenas nicobarica. Taxonomy (NCBI): domain Eukaryota; kingdom Metazoa; phylum Chordata; class Aves; order Columbiformes; family Columbidae; genus Caloenas; species Caloenas nicobarica. The sequence goes on from NC_088245.1 coordinate 45,748,079, forward strand.
GCTGTGCTATGTGATTTCTTTGTGTGATTTTTCTAGTAGGATTTTCAGTATCAGCATGATTTATAAGTCACCGTAAGTAATAGTCTGGCAAGGTGCACAATGTTCTGCTTTGAAGAGGCCACTACCCAAAAGATAGAAAACATACGTTTGATTTGGAAGGCACCATCTTATCTGTCTGTGACACATCCTCATTATTTCTCGCTAAATGCAAATATAATAGTGCTATTTCAAGGTATGATCTTCTTATTAACCTGTAGGAAACAACACAGAGATCAATCAATGTTACTATCAAAGTAAGCTTTACGATGATACAGTCTGACTCCTACATAAGACTAGCCAGACAGTCTCACCAAATAAGTCATTCATCCAGCCTTCACCATCTACTTAAAGTGTATCTTCTTTCAGACAGCCATGTGATCCTGTTTTAAAGTCTTAGTGAGTCTAAAAAATCCCTATGGTATGCTCAATAAAGAACACATTGATTTAAGAGTATGTCAAATATAATCTGCATTATGTGCAACAAATATGCCATAAATAAATAGCAAAGATTTTGTAAGAAAACTAATTCTGCAAGGGAAGTGATCTTTCTGTACAGAATCGTATGGGTCCCACTTCCTTCCTCAAGTTAAGGCATATATCCCTTGTCCTGGTGTCCCTGAAACATGGGTGGCTGAATTTGGATATGGGTCTTCAGTCAAACTCTTCCAATAACCAGCAGAAATACCTGCAGTGACCGAAACAGTCTTTCATTTCTTCATTGTGCGCAGTTGAGGAACCTTCTGAGTTCTCTACCAGAATACTCTACATCTTCAGAAAGACTATGCTCACAAATTCCTGATCTCTTCCTATAAAACCTTCTCCTTTCAGTTATTTTTACAGTAGTATTATAAACCAGGCAAAAATCATAGAATGGTTTGAGTTGGAAGTGACCTTCAAAGCTCATCTAGTCCCACTCAGTGCAATGAGCAGGGACATCTTCAACTAGATCAGGTTGCTCAGAGTCCCATCCAGCCTGGCCTTGAATGTTTCCAGGGATGTGGCATCTACCACCTCTCAGGGCAACCTGCTCAAGTGCTTCACCACCCTCATAATAATTTTTTTTTTCCTCCGGCCTAGCCTGAGTCTCCTCTCTTTTAGTTTAAAACCATTACCCCTTGTCCTACTGCTACAGGCCCTGCTGAAAAGTCTGGCCCAATCTTCCCTATAAGCCTCCTTTAAGTACTGAAATGCTGCAATAAGGTCTCTCTGAAGCCTTCTCTCCAGGCTGAACAACCCCAGCTCTCTCAGCGTGTGCTCATAGGAGAGCTGTTCCATCCCTCTGATCATTTTTGTGGCCTCCTCTGGTCCCTCTCCAACAGGTCCATGTCTTCCCTGTACTGAGGGCTCCAGAGCTGGACGCAGGACCCCAGGTGGGGTCTCACCAGAGCGGAGTAGAGGGGCAGAATTACTTCCCTTGACCTGTTGAAAAATCACTGTATCTGGAGAAGTTCTCCAGCATTTCTAATCTCTATAGGTTTATAACAGCCTTTTAATGCAAATTTCTCCTGGCTCTGTAGATGTCTCCAGATCTCCCCTATGAATTAGCTTTCCTAAGCACAGCAACAAACTCCTGCTAATGCAGTTACTATTCTGACCAGAGTCATATTGCACAGAGTTGGCTGTTTATATAGTGCAATAAATTGCAGCTTTGGTATTACTTGTGTAAAGCAAAATACAGAAGTCAAAGAGTCCTGTACAGTTCAAGACAGAGCAAACTAAGCAGGAAGATGGCAAGTTCTACACTTAGTTTGTGACAATTTAGTTAACTTTCTAGACTTGTGAACAAAAAAGGATTTGAGACATCAAGAAACAACTTTAATTAAACAATCCCATAGATATCAGAGGGTTTGTATAAGCGTGATCAGGACATCTAGTTCTCTAAAATAAGAAAGCCAAGGCCCATTGATGTTGCTGTGCATTCTTGTAGAAAGACAGCAGCAAATTAAATAGCAGTGTAGCAAATTAAACTTGCAGAACATCACCACAGTTCATTTCTGTACTATCTTCCATCATGCTGACTGCTTGCAGAGGTTTATTACTATGCTACTGCTTCTGTGTTCAGAGTTCTGGTTCATTAACTTAAGTAAGAGAATACCCAAACAAGCAAGGTAAATTGCTGCCTTTACACTGTGTGTAACTAGATATGGCACATTATTCATTAAGACTGGTCAAGAAACTAAAAAAACCTAAAGTCCAATGTATCAGAGCTGCTTGACAGAATTTATTGGCTGGCTTGGCTCAGCTCTTCAGGCATCTTCTATGCTGATAACTAATGCCAAAGTCACTGTCCTGATATCTGTTACAAACACATTTCCTATGCTCCTTCTGCCTCTGTTCTTCTGACTGTTGCTGGCTGTTAACCTTTTCAAGCTGAATTTCTATTATCTGGAAGGGGGCAGATCACAGCTCATCTTCTGAAATATGAATAAACCCCCTGTTTAATTGATAGCTCTGTTCCTGGTGTTGACAGAGAGGCTAGAAATTTGGAAATTGAACAGAAAGCTGTAACTTTGTATATTCTAAAATATACTTCTAAACGTTCTCAGCATTTTTTAAAATAAAATAATATACAGTAGCTTTTCTATACTGCAATAGAAGAAAACTCTCCAAAACAAAAGATGCTTCATAATAGAAGTCCCACAGCAAATCTCAGAAAACTGTCAAAAATCTGTATTCATGTGTGATTAAAATTACTTTGAAAGTTATATAGCTAGTTTCTTACTCAAATTTTTGATCATGTTGCTGGCTGAGTTTTATAGCTTCCAAGAGGGTTTCAACAGCTTGAGATGACTTGTTATTGCCTGCTTCAGTTATCTGGCGTTCTACCTTACCTAAGAAAGAAATATCGAAAGTGGATTTGCAAGATATTTTTTTTCTCCCTGGAAGAGCCAACCTGTGTTTCCCTCCAGGAAAACTCAACGACATAGTGCATCATCCTCTTCCTGATATACAAAATCTTTTCCAGTTTGTTTAAAATGCAATGTACAATGCTTGTATAGCAAATTACTTCACAGAGCAGCTAAAATAATCAATTGTTGGAATCGTAATGACTCCCTAACTAGAAGACCACTCTACACAGAAGAGTTAATGGACATGCACAGGCTTGTTCTGTTTTGCCCTGTGCTGCACATACATCGGTGGCCTTTGGGCCTGTGTTGTGCTGTGCTGCAGGATAAATACAGCCAGCTGGCTGTAACAGAAGAGCGTGTTGGCAGCATCTTCTCAGTGATTACACCACCTATCCTTTCTGTAATAGTGCAGCAAGCAGTGCTTATGTGAATATGCATTTTGTTTGACAGCAGAAATGATGAAAAGAAATGTTTTCTTTTGAGAAAATCCTCTAACAGCTCAAAAGACCAAAATGAGGCAACCTTTCCACAGATAGCATCTGCGTGTTGTGCTACACACTGATTGGAAGCACAACAGCATCTAAAGGGACATAAGATTATTTAGGCTGTAATTCATTACCTTTGTTAAGTCATTTATAAATACTTTCTGAGCCTCTCATCCTTTTTAGTTCAGACTGATGCAAAGAAGCTAAATGGCTTTCTACAGTGTCCTTAATCTCATCGGCTACACCCTTTGATCCCTGATAACACAGAGGTGGGAGAACTTCTACTGCAGTTTTGAAAATATTTGTTGTATAATGCATCCTGAACTATGCTGGTTGATACTAAACACAGGAGAGAGATCTGCAGTTAGGGTGAAAAATATCCAAATCTCTTCTATTTTTACAGTAAAAAGTCTCCATTTTAAGACAGGCCACATGCATAACATTGCCTAGGAAGGCAATTATCATGTACAAACAGGGTTTTATTTACCTATCTGAAAAAGGAGTTCAGCTTCCATATCTATTTTTTTTGTTGCAGATGCTCTGCAAAGCTTCAATGCTGATTCTAAATGTTTGAGAGCATGTAGCCATTGCAGTGTATCTCCTCTTTCAGGTGTACAAGCTACTTTTTCAGCTAATGCGTGTCCTGTGGGGAAGAAAAAAGGACAGTTCTTTATAAATTATATAATAGAAAAACAATTAATGCAAAAAGAAGCAACTTCCTTAGAACAAATGCTGCTATCGATTTACAGTTACAATTCAATTCTCAAAAATCCAAGTGATTAATGAATATAAATACAGAACTATGTCATTTCACTACCTTATGATGCTGCAAGTTACCTAATGAAAAGTAATTATGACCTGCATTTTTCTTACCGATTCTCATTTTGACTTGGGCTAGCAAGTTGATATGTGGCAAGTAGATGTTTTTTGTAGGTAGGACCAGGCAAGTCAATGTGCTGTCTTCTATTTGCCGTTCAATGGGTTCTCCACAGACAAAAATCTATGAAAAGACTATGCTTTGTAAAATCAAGTTGCAGAAAGCAATGTAAATGGCAGTTTGATAAAGTAAGTTAGATATCGCAGAACATTGGAAATCAAATGTGTCTTGTGAAAGAGCACTAAAAAAGGGCTTGATACTCCCAAACTCCCTTACTTGTCTTATTTGCAAAGGAGTTTGGTAGCAAATGAACAATTTCAATGAACTCTTGATCAAATTTATTCATGTTAGGCTTTGGTTTCTGAAAGCAAACTTCCTCAAATCAGTCTTTAAGAAATATACCTCTCAAGTGACCCGAGCCCTAGAAACTGTCATTTCTATAAAGAAATCTGACATCCAACAAAGGCCAGAAAAGAAAAAGAAAATAACGTGTATGGACCAGTGAAACTTTTCATTCATGGAAATAAGGCGATGGGGATATGCTGTAAACTGTTAAGCCTCTTGAAGGGTAGCAAGTCTCACAAGCAGAAGACTGAGTCTGATGTGATTCATATGATTCTTTATTACTTGGGGGAACAAACATTTCAATGAGTAAAACTTCTGTATTAGGAAATACAAAGAAAGAATTTGATTCGAAAGCTTTTCTTTATAAGCTATATCAAGAAAGGGTAGAGACTGCAGAAGTGCATAACTATTTGTGGATCACCAAATACATAAATGGTTTATTACTATACATTCCTCTCATAGATTTCATGTCTTTAATTTCTTTTTTTTATTACCTTTTTAAATTATTACCTGGCAATGATTTCTTCATTCTGATTTTAACAATCTGTCAATCTAAAACATCATAAACAATATGCTACTTTATATAGATTTTCTAATTCAAATTATTCTAAATTAAGATTAAAAGCAAAATTCTTAAAAATGGATGCTCAAGAGTTAGGAATTTTATGAGATAAACATCCTCCCTGAGCTGCTGAGTGAAAACATATCCCTCAGTTAAAATGAAAAAAGTGAGTGTTCCACATCTCTTTAAAAGTCAGACTACATCTTTTAGTTTTCACATATGAATGTGTATTTTGCAAGTATTCAATATTTTTAAACTGTATGAAAATAACAGACTACATATATGAGGATGCATGATCACTAAGTATAAGTAAGTTTGGTAAAATGAATTACTCCTTTACACTATATAATCTAGGGAAAACAGAAGTGATCAATTAATAGGAATAGCCTTTTAAAATAAATTGTTAAAATAACTTCCAGAAGAGATTAATTAAGATTGTTGGAAGGATTTGCAAATGCTGCGTAAATTACCAACATGTACTCACTGCTTCAATTGTAAGCTCATGTGCCAAAATTAGTAAGTTTAATGGTTCCACTGTAGAAGAGCAATGTTCAGAATCCTCTACTGTTTGCAGTGTTAGGATGTCTGCCAGCAGGAGCATACTTCTCACTAGAGTCAAGGAAGCCGGAGGGGAAATAAATGTATCTTCTTGGAGTAAACTGATGATATTCTATTTGGACACAGACAACATAAACCAAAGTAGTTACTACTTTTGCTGTCTATTTATGAGGACAAATCACACAAACAGAAAAAAAAATCTATCTTAGAGGCACTATTTCAAGTTTATTTAATGCTGGCATCAGCTGTTCTGACTACATGAAAAATGCATCAACAAAAAGCGAACAGTTTCTCCTTTGTGCTCAAACCTGCAAAAGAAGTTTAATGCCTGCCACAGGACGTTTTTCTTGCAGGTCAAGAATAGCAGCTTGCACCATCATTTCAGCCTGAGTCTCAATATCACCAAATGCTTCTGCTTCTAGTATTACTTCTTTTATCACATTTCTGTGTTCAGCCACATCATTCTCTAAAAGAAGAGCATACATGAATAGTAAAAACACAATAGAAAAGACTTTACAGAATCTTCTACCATTCTTGAGAAGTCACTTCCACACTAAGAAGTTACAGAAAATCTGACATTATAGATTCCACATTTCACATTTCATTGATAAATTATAAGATCTTGTAGATCAGATGTCATTCTCACCCATAAAACATACTCTACATGTTCAAAAATCTGATCTTCGGTATCATTCCAAAATAGTAACAGTCTTCACAGGAATTATCTAGAACAGACTAAATAAGAATTTGGCTACAGACATAGACTGAGATTTTGGTATTTAAGTGAGCTTCAGGGTTTACACTGGCTTCATAGAATTCAGGAATGAAAAACATATTATTCATAATCAAACTGCAATAAGTGTATTTTGTAGTATCTCATGTATTTCTTTTTTTTAAAATAATCTGGAAAAAAATTAGGATGTATACAGAAAAATTTCATGTATTGCAGATATAAAAAGTGGGAAAAAAAAACTTTTGAGACTTTTAAAACTAGAGGTATATAGCAACAATGGCTTTTTTTAAAGAAGCATACTTATTTAACTTAATTAGACTAGAACATTTGAAACTTTCCACACACAAGTGGAATGATCATTAAACGAACATTAATATAATGCTTTGTGTTTACATGCTCTAGGGAGAGATTGTAGTCAGAAATACCTTCTCCTTATTGCATTGGATGAATTTAATACAAATAATTGCTTAATGATGATACAGCCCCAGAATTAATGTTAATACTTCATATTTTTAATAAGAATTGTGTCTGAATAGGCTCATTTGCCCATTATGCTCTAAAAGTCTAAGCCAAAAATGGCAATACCTTCTATGTCACCAACGCTATGTATCTGTGTTACTAGTGCAGTCACTAACATTGTACGACACCGTAGCCACAAATGCACATTCATATGATCTTGTGCTGTTACACTGCGAGGCAGTTGAACATCTTCAATGTGGGAGTCCTAATAATTACCAAGAGCAAGAGAAATGTCACTTTGAGTCAACTAGTTTACCACAAACACAGCAACAGGGCAGCATCAGTCTAAAATAAATCAAATTAATCCAAAAGATTACAAATAATGACAAAAATATAACCATAAGTTTATCTGAAAGGTAGAGATATATATTTTTAATAACAGATCCATTTATTATTTACCTTTTAATCTATAGAAAAAAGAATCATAACAAATGTAAATTAAACGAGCTGTTATGGGAGAATCCATACATATGTCCATTTACCATATGTGTCATGTAGAATAATTCTAACAGGTTGGACTTTGTTCCTCTCAAACACGAACATTCCACAAAACTCTAAGGCACATAAAAGCCTAATTGTAGAGCAGGATCAATATCAAGTTCTGGTACCTCACTAGTGATCAGAATTTTTTTCACTCTTGATTTCTAGTTTTTATTGTTTCTGGTGATTAGAAACAAATATTAATGTATTATAGTACTGAAAGTGTTTGGGAGAATGCTCAGCTCAACTCCCAGTACCATCTTCAAATATTCTGTACAGTCTTTCTATTACTAAAATTCTACAGTTGATATTGCAAAGATTTGTTCCAGCAAGTAATAAATGGACATGGCACCACCTGTGTTTTATTTATACGAAAAATCATCATGAATGACTTGCATTGATGTAAATGAGGAAAACAATTATATAACTCTGTTACTGGCTATAGGGCAGCCCTGCGAAAATGTAGGAGCAAGTCCTGAAAGACAGAAGGCCCTGATATACAGCACAGACAGAGAAGAATTACACTGCATGCAAGGACGTCCAGCTTCGTTATGCATGTTACAAAATCTGGCCTTGCTGCTCAATTGCTCTGTCCATGTGAGTCAGTCTGACTGACTGTGTGCTTGAGAGTGAATGTTTGGTGTATTAGCAATGGGGTTTGTACATTGGCTTTCAAAGTACAGGTCAGAGCCCCTGTGTGTTAGACAACAGAAGTCAGCTGAAATCTTGCTAGATGTGAACTGGTCTGTCTGGGTCTTTGAAAGGGGATACTCTAAAGTAGGTTTTCAATCAAAAAACCTAAAATATGTTAACTGAATAATATGAGATTTTCACCTGATAACTTATTTTTCCACTTCCTGTTTGCTTGGGTTTTTTAAACAAAGGAGATTTTTCAATACTGGCATTTGAGACTATACAAGTAAGAACTGTTATTCCTAATCACATACAAATCAAAATTATTGTAGACCTACTGGATATATTATAGGCAAGCAGGTAACTGAAACATGTCATATATCATTTTCTCCTCAAGTTAATGGTAACTACCTAATACAGATATTGTGGACTAGTATTCTGAAAATCACTCAACACTTAATACAAGACTTCAAATGCTAAGAAGCAATAGTTCCGAACAAATAACCACACATACCAAACGTTTCCTGTCATTCTTTTTTTCTTGAAAAGGTGTCATTTCCATCCTAAGAATTTTGGCATTTTGTAGAAGTCGAATTGCAGAGAAAGCCAAAGCGACACTGTGATATAGAACAATATTATTAAAAAATACTAGTTATATTTGCCATTTTATGCTTTTATAATAATAGATATTTCATTATGACATCAGAGATGTCTATAAGCAGTTATCAATTTTTGCTTCAGTAGAATAAAAAAAATGTACTTGGAGTATATTCTGAATTTGTAGGCACTGCAGTATGAAAGTGAGAAAACAGCAGTAAGAGAAAAAGTTTTGCCAGTAACATAACCTGATAACAATGGATAGGTCATGATGTATCGTATTCTTTTGGAGCAATCAAAACAGAACTCCACTATAAATTTTATTTACACATATTTGTCTTTGGGGATGGGCTTTCAGAAATTATCTGTAAAAATACTAAAAAGTTCTGTATCTCATTCACAACTAGAGAGGTAAGAAAACACCTTCCTCCTTAAAGCCCTTCCAGACTATATGTTAATTCTTCGGCTAAATCCACATGACCAAATGCTCACAGGATCTTAGTAAACACCATCAACCAAAAACTGAGCCAGGTGCCACCCTGGCAAAACCTCATAAGCCATCACATTGACATTGAGTCTGCTGCCCCATGCCCCAGTCATAAATCCTTTTCTGGAGTTCGCTCCGAACAGCATCTGGAAAGATACAGACACCATGAGGACAGGTGCAGCATTCAACACCACATTTCAAAAAATGTTGAGTGGGGATCCCAAAATATTGACGGGTTTCTTAAAATTATGCTGCATTTTTAAAGCTTTCAGATACACTGTTCAATTTTCATGATGCTTATAAAAATGTGTCTATAACAGCAGACTTTGTGAATATAGTTATTTTCATGATATGAAGACACTTGCAAAACCAACATAGTGAGAAGATCTTTTTTACAATAGGATTTGTTGTCCAAAGAACACACTACTCAACATATTCTGAGAACTGCCACAACCAATGCCTCATGGTATTAGTTTTCCATCTCTAATGGTACATTTTCCCCTACATCTGTAAATCTCTACTTTCCTACCTCTTCTCATTTTTTGTTGTTTTGGTTGGTTGGTTGGTTGTTTTGCTACTTTTTCTCTACCCACTGAAACATATTTTCATCATGATGCAACAGGACCTGAGGGTATGCTCAGCTCACCTAGCTCACCTCTTAAAGATATTTCAGCATGTTAATTGTTAAAAATGGATAACCAAAATTCTCATCTATGCTGTCTTTTTACATAGAGAGACTCTCTTTACATAGAGACTGGCTGCTATGTAGCATAAGAAAAAAAAAATAATAGATGAACACCCTAAGTCCTTTTTACGCTGCCAGAACACTGGAAAGAGCTTTTAATGCAAGAGAGATTCAGGGTCTGTGTGAATTTACTGCTTTTGAGATGTTCTAGATTAATTGCTGTAAAGGAAAAGTTCTTGATTCATGCACAAAGTCTAAACAAGAGCTGCACTACTCGGAAATTACTCGCATTATTCTGCCAATATGTATCTAACCACAGGATGGATAACCTCCAGAGAGGTAAAGTCTTCCTGTCATTTCAGATTCTATCCTGTTTGCTGGTTTTGTGATGCAGACCTAGATGGATTACACCAATTCAGCACAAATAGACCCCAAAGTAACAATGAGAACCAAAACTGTTAATATCTTGCCTTTCAGCTCTCAGAATTCAATCCTTATGAATCTCCTTCATCATCCCTTTACCTTAGTTTTATTCAACAAAATGAAATCAGAATAAATCAATGTTGAATTTGATGATAACCTTCTATCTAACAATGGAAAAGACAAAACAGAATTTGCTTATAAAAGCAAAACAACCAGTAACGATAATGCAATGAAATATCACACCTGCTTTTTTTTTATTAAGAAGAGTTTTCCCCTGAAACCAGGCATCAAAGTTAAAATTACAGCAAAACCTGACATTTTTCAAAACATTGTTTTGAATGCTATGGCTATGGCTAACGTTTCTCAAATAAGTTGGAGAAGATGCAGCATTCAAAAGTATACACAGGCTTTTAAGAAATATTAACCTAATTTCCCAAGCATCACTGACACCAGTTAATTGTCATCATCAACATTTAGCAATTCTGAAAATGAGGCCATTTTTACCTTCATGCTTACATATAAATTTAATGAGTAAAATGTAGACCAGAAGCCCAAAGATTCATATACATATTGTTTTTAAGCAGTAATGCATTCACATAAGCAGAGAAGCACATATTTAGGTAATTAGAAACCTCACATATTTAGAGGGCACACCGTGTAAGTCCTCTCCTTGAGATCAGTGGAATTAGTCCTATACATAATCTTATTCTGAGGCATAAATTTTTTCCAAGACGGAGGCTGTAATGTAGAAGCTTCCCTTGATGAAATTTTTGTGACCCTCTTCCGCTGTCAACAAGAGTGATGTGTCTATATATTTCCCTTGACAAAATACACATCCTTTTATCAGCTGAATCGGAAAGTGACAAGATGATCAAAATAGGAAAGTACAGCTGACTATAACAATTTCACCACTAAGTCATTTCGCTAAAGGAAAAAAAAATGATGAATTTCTGTAATATCATGCAAAGTTTGATTTCTAGGCTGGCAGGCAGGAAACATTCAGCTGTCTGCAGGAATGTTTCATTTGTCTGAGGCAGATATATCAGCACTTTCCATGGATGGCAGTGCAATAAAATTGTAAAATAGGTTAAAAAAACCCAAACCCTTGTTTTGTTTGTTGGTGGGGTTTTTTTCTTGCTATCTGACCACTATCAATAGGCCCATCGAACAGGCACCGAAAAGTTGAGAGTCCCAAAAAATGATCCATAAAATGCTTGACATCCATTGGAGCCCTTGATATTCTAAAAAAGTTTCTTCAGTCTGAGATAAGTTAAAAACCAAGACAGCAACTACTCTCTGGGATACACCTGCATGTCAAAAACAAGGGTCCTGCAATGAAAATGGCTTGCATACTGGAACCAGTTTAGCAAGGTAGAAAGTTTGGGTCAGAACTCTACTAATACAGGTTTTATGAAGCCTAGTAAGAAGTAAAACTAAGGTTATGCACAGGATATTTCATAAGTCTGTGCACTGGTCCTTAGTTACTAATATGATAATTTTATAAAATCCACATGGCACTTAAAAGCACAAGGAGGTCACTGTCCAGTGATGTGTTGTTTTCTCTTTGACAAATTTTTAGTAAATTAATCGAATTCAAAAGGCATTGAAATAAATTAATATTTCATTATGAGAAATGTCCACAAATAGCCTGCAAGTTCTTACCTCCCATCTTCGCTAATGACACTACTACTAAATTATGACAGTGCTAGTATCTGAACTTTTGGGAAACTTCTATTTTTTAAAAAAAAACATAAACAAACCCAGGTGAAAGAACATACTGCAGTACTTTTACTGTTTTCCATTCAGTTGTCTATACGGCATTGTGAAGCTCCCGTCCTTGTTATTCGTATTTTTTTTATTGCTGTACCATAGCAGTTAAAAAGGAATTGTGCTATTTAAGGCTATTTGATTTGGAGGTTTGTTTATTCACCTAAGGCAGCTGGGAGAAGGAAGACAGTTTGCCTTTGACATGGAAGAAAACATTTACATTTAGTTAATTGGGTAAAAAGAAAAAAAAAACACCTTAAGACTGGTTTCTCTGTTGGACACCTGAATCACCTACCATTTCATTAGTACAAGTGTTACAGCAATCTTCACCAGTATTCCAACAATAAAAACATGTTAATTTTGCTTTTTGCTTGGTGCTTACCGTAATGTAAGATTTACCTTAATAATATAATTTTGGTGTGTTTAGTTAGGCTAGACCTAACAAAAATTACAAATATTGATTACATTCTACCTAATCTCAATATACAGGGTGTTTCAAAAAGATGGACCCAATTTTAAAGCAGTATATTTCCTGATGGCAACATGTTACAATGACACAAAAATTTACAGTAATCATTTGAAACTCTATGCCCTGATCTTTCAAGTGGTAAGAGTTTCATTCATGAGCAGTTCATGGTTGCAGAGATACAGTGATTTCAAATTGAGTCCATCTTTTTGAACCACCCTGTACTGACAAGTGACAGTGCTACTACACCTTTATATGCTGCATCTCTAGTTAACAACTTGTAGCCTCAAAAATTTTTCAACCTAATAAAAAATTAGATAAAAACAGCTTGACACTAATAAAAATGGTGTATTTTTAAACTATTATCCTTTTAATACAAATTAATTTTAAATTACAGGTAAACATAAGAATCCTCCTAGCTGAAAGATCAAAACAATGTTCAGAATTTAGCATCGATATGCCCCATATTTTCAAAGAACAGCACAACCATAATTTCATTAAGTTCTCCAAAACGAATTGGAACGTCAAAAAAAAAAAAATCACAGTATTTGGAAATTATAAATTGCGGAAAATACCTGGCAGATCATGTAAATACAACAGTATTTTACACACTATCACTAGCAATATAATTAATTCCTGTTAATATATAATCTGATATGTTAAAGGTTACATCAATGCTTTTTAATCAAATTAATTTAAAAAATATACTTTCAGCATTTTAATTTGAAAGCAATAAGTACTTTAAGAAGAAATGTTCTTTTAGGACAGTAACACAGGATATTCTAGAACTAAGTAGAATTCAGTAGTTCAGAGATAACATTAGTGCTCTGCTGTACACATTAAAATTATAAAAAATGTGGGACCTAACATATCCAGACTTTAACAAAAACAGTGAACATTGCAGCTTTTTCATTGATTTTGTGTAACAATGTGTCACAAAAACACCTCACAGATAAATCATAGACCAATAACTGATGATCTTTTAAAAAGTAAAATAAAGCAATAATGAAAAATGAAATTCCAGATATACTAGTGGGGTTGTTATGGCTGGTTACTAAGGTTTAGAATATTAATGTAGACATAAATGGTTCAAAGAAAAAAATTGCTGGATTGGTTTTTTAATCTTCTATAGTCAAGACTGTGCAACATAAGGTTGTTTGTAATATTACTTACCTGAAAGCCGCTAGATGCCTTTGCTGAAAAATAGCAGCAAGCTGAAGTTTGGCCTCAACAAGAGTCTCTAAATCTTCAGCAGAACACAGAGATGTCTCCCCATTATATTTATCCTGTATGTTCTGCACAAGATGGCTAAGACTTTCTTCAGCTTCTGTCAATAAAATCCCCTAGAAAAGAACACAGCATTGTATGATTTCAAAAATAATGAAAAAAATAATAAATTTATTTTAAAGTGTTTTATTTTGTTACAGACTACTATCACTGCATCCAAAAATAAACAAATTTGAATACAATATGTCTTTTCCATAAATAGCAGGGGGGGTGTAATTTTGCTTTTTTCATGTTTACAGATCCAATTTGTTGCAAGTATCAACACATGAACTGTGCCTGTCCTATTGCGATTTACACTTAACTACATATTTTATGGCTTGGAAATATCATCCAATAATTTTTCCTTCCTATCTTTATCTTATAGCTATACTTGATAATTTTATACTGTACTTCTTACTGTTTAGTAATTTTCAACAATAAAATACAATATTAAGGACATTGCAAGAAGTATTACATTATTTTCTGTCTATACTTTGACAGATCCTTGAGAGCAGCATGTATCCTGAAAGTTCAAGTGTAATTTACAGTCTTTCTGTCAAACAAAGCTGTAAGAAGCTGTGAAAACCAAATCTGAAAGAAAGTCAATTAAAATAAAATCTCAATCTCATAGCTTTCAGCAGAATTGAAAAATAATTCAAATGTTTGTATCATCCAATATCCTTTTTTGACCAGTTTCCTCAATGAATTCTGAGGTGTCCTTTAAAAAAAACCCCAAAATAATAGAACGGGTAAAGAAAAATCAGAAGGATAAGAAATACATTATGCCTCTTAAACAAGCCCCATTCAAATTAATTTAACAATTCAATTTAGTTATTTTCAAGATGCTGTTTTCAAGTTATTTACAAGCTATACCAAAACTTTCAAGTTTCTACTGTATGGAATATACTAATTGCCATGTAAAATCATCCTCCATTTCTCCAGATGTATTTTGAACGTTACTTTGTTTGTAATGGCCAAAAGTAGATCCTTCCAAAATGGAAGACCCTTCTGAAAGAAGAATCTGTCAGCCCTCAATGTTGGTATTTTTGTAATGTGAAACTGCCAAGTATGAAGTTTACAATTAAACAATGAGGGGAGGGGGAGGGCGCAGGGGGAAACAACCACAACGAAACACTAAAACCAAAACCAACCAAACAAAAAGAGAAACCCCTGCAAACAAAGAAGCCAATAAGCTGTGGTATGTTTTTGCCAAAAGAAAGTATCAGAAAGAGCAACATGAAAAAAATGACTCATTTCACATATGGTAGAGAATGGTGTTCCATTTATTTGTAGAGCATACTACCCCATCAAAGAGTCTCTGACATGTTCTGCAGACTCCGCCTCTGAAAGGAGAAAATTTTATCCTTGAAATCCCATTCAGTCTTTACCCTTGTTGCTGAAACAGTCATACTGAGATCTGATTGTGACAATATTTCCCATGGACACTTATAAGGCATAAACTAGATCGTTTGAAAAACTGCACCGAACCACCAAAATTTAATGTATAGCTAGTAAGATGCCATACTCTCATCATAATTTCTATTACAATTAAAGCATTAACAATGTTTTTGGAACAATCTCCAGTAATTACCTTCAGGATGGCCAAATTTAATACATCTTTACAGTCAACAAGCTGCACCATTGTGCCTCTTTGTCCTTGTTGTCTTGAATCCTTATCAGCATCAGCTGTCAAAAACATTTAAAATGACATTTCAGATAACAGCAGCAGAACCAAAGCATTCTCAGTAACTTGAAGAATATGCCTCTTTTTTCTCTATTTATAATTGGGACTTTCAATATCAAAATAAGTCAGGAAGAATGGAATATAGTTCTAATAATATTAGAGACATTGGCTAAAAAAACTTGAAAAGTCTTAATATTTACTATTTCAATAATGACTGATTTTTCCAGCAACATTTAGTGGGAATATGATTCATAATATGGCAATGTTATATATGCAGTTAAAAGTGGAAAAACTATGCTTTAAACAAGTTGCAGAATAAATGCACTTTTCCACCACCCTTATAATTACCTTTTACTTTTGAAGCTGTAATTCTGCTTGGCCCCTTCAAACTGTTGTTATCAACAGAAGAGATGTGTTTTTCCACTTTTTCAGGTATATTATTTATTGTGGCAGAAAGGCAAATTATTAAATTCATTTTGGCTAAAGTTAATTTATTCATAATTTGCTGGTTGCACAGTGGCACCATTGTTGAAGAAAGACTCCCATTAAATATGTCTTCCAGTACCTACAAGAAAGTTAACAATTGGGCCTATTTGAAATGATGTATTTAATTTTTTTCTTGTTCAAGGCATATTCTGCTTCTATTAATAATGTTTATCAACAATTAACATGAATAATATTAGCAATACGCTCTTAGTTATCATGAATGAATTGCTGTTTTCCTTTCCAAACTTATTTCACACGTTAGTAGCATTTGCGTCAGCCTCAGTGATCAGTTTTCCAGAAGATGGTGCATCTGCGAAATTACAGCTATTATTCTATGTGAGTTTCATTCTGCATTGTTCATAGCACTCTTTGAGCTAAGGTGGTCACAAAAAAATATGTAGGTAAATCTGTAGTTCAGAAATCTCAGCTCAAAGGAAAGTCTGTTGTTACAGTTCACCTTAACTAGAAAGATTAAGCAAGGAAAAACATTCCTGCACAGACCATTCTAGTGTATTTCACTGAATCTTTTTCTTATTCATTATATCACCCTTGTTTTATCTGGAGTTTAATATTCTCACTTTACATTAATAAATTTAGACGTTGAAAGGCTACAAAAGGCTTCGCAGCTTTGCAAAATCATAAGGAGACCAATAAGAGCCCCATATAGACTGTGAAGTGTTCAAATCAAAAGCTCAAGATAAAGCACAACTTCAAAATAAATCTGAAACTAGTGAGATCAAAAGCTGTCAAGATAGACATCTCATTTATGTCTTCTAATATCAACTGTTGTAGGAAAAACACAAGCTTACTGTAAACAAAACAGAGAAAAGTGGAGGAAAAAAGTGAGGTTTTCTACTTTATCAGTTTGGTTTTTTGGTACAGCTTCTTTTCCACATTGTGCTAACATTTACCCCTGCTGGCTTAGTGGATCTGTGACAAGGCAAATGAGAGAAAATAATCAAAACTGAAAACCAAAAAAGAAGTCATTGATGAACATGCAATTTTAATAAAAATGAGAAATGACTGTTCATTAACTGGTTTACAAATTCACCTTTTTGTTTCCCCCCAGAAATGGACTTCAACCTCAGTCTAAATTAGGACAAATCTATAAAGATAGCTCTGACTGATAGAAATTTTAAGGTTAAATGACTGATGTTCTCAGTGTTTTAGCAGGATAAACACGAGACCCTATGTATAATGACAAAACCTGAATAATTCTACTGGTATGATTTGCACAGGCACATCACAGATTTGTGCATATGAAGTCTCCCATCTGAAAAATGGTGATAATGGTATTTGCCTCTCCCTTGAGAGATCAGCCATCGAATTTCAAATTTAGGAAATGCTAAAACGTTGAGAAGAATATGTTTTCTATTTACTGTTTTTTACTAATAACAGTATATTTTCTCAAGCAAATAATCTCTTACTGATGCCAGAAAAATCAATATTTATGTCTAGCATAAAATTTTTAGCTCTTTCAGACTTTTTTTCACCTGTAAATTTGTAACAGTCAGAAGAGGTTTTGAAGAGTCAAATTTCTGTAAGGCCTGTAAAATGGACAAAACCAAAAATTAGTAATGTGTTACAATATGAGCATAAAGTAAGTGAGTTAGCAGAGTCATGGACAAGTGTAGTGCATTTGCAACTATACTTTGAGTGGTCTGAAAATAACAACAATTACTTGGTTTCTATGGCCTTTACATTTGTGGACCATAACCTGAGACCCAGAACTATCCCTACACCTCCTACCCTATCCACCAGGATTCTTCAACTTGAAGCAAGGGGAGAAGATGGTATAAACCAACAAAAATCCTTTTCCAAACACTAGGAGCTCTATAGACATCAGCTGTCAATTGCCTTTATGTTCTTTACATTTCTAAATCCCAAACCTAACTCCAGACTTAGCACATGCTTCCTCTGCAATTCACCAGAGCACAGATCTGTGAATGGAACAAAAATGAGAACTACAGGTCAAGATGACTTGAGACCTCAGCCTCCTTGAGGGCTCTAAAAACAACTATTTCTTGACTTACAGGTACTTCAATTTTCTGAACTCTAACCCTAATTCTAGTCCTTGCTCAAAAACCCTTTACCTTTTCACCAGGAGACAAATCAGTCTACCAACGGGAACGAAAATGCAGAGGTAAAGATCATTTCCAGCATTTGTCATAACTGAGAGCTCTACATACAACTGTCAGTTGGGTTCTATGCGGGTTTTATTAACTTTTTTATTAACTCTCTACTCCAGATGTAGCCCTCTATCATCTCTGTCATTCCCTGGAACATGGGTCCTTCTTATTGTGAGAGCTGTGCTAAAGTTCAGCAAGGATTTAGCTTCTACATGCATCACACCGTAACCAGAGACCTAATGCTGAACCTTCTCTGCCCTTCACCTGAACATTCACCTGTGAACCCAGTTAGAAAAAGACAAGTGACAAATCAATCAGATTTCATATGAACTCTGTGAGCTCTTCAGACCATATACAGATAAAGGAAAGGACTTAAAGATGCATTTTAACCTGACTAGCATCAGTAAGGAGTAAATGCATCCCTTACTGTAGCAATGAACAGGGAAGCTTGGCAGAACCAGCTCCAGTGGGGATGCTGACAATTCTTTATGGCTCAGCCTAGAGAGAATGTAAGGTAGCTTGTGCACTGAGGAAAATCAGTACATTTCAGTTTCTTACCGTCTCATGCAGTTAGTACGAAAGTATCATTGGCAAATTAAAAAGCTCACCTTTTTGATACGTTTTAATTTTACTTTTTATTAAGTTCGTGTTTCATGAACTTCAGGTACAACAAAGAAGCCCAGGTCAATTGTTAACAGCTTCATAACCTTGTCAGCTTCATAACCCTATCAGCGATCAAGGTAAGATCACTACCTAGCTTTAGACATAGACAAAATCAAAGAGACTGACTGAGGGCAACATGACTGTCAAGGCTCTGAGGGCACCACTAGCTCTTACTCCCCAGCATCTCCCAGGGCTCTCCCACCCTGCCCACAGCCCAGGATCCCATGTCAACCCCCAGGGCCACCAGCCTCTGCCCCAGCAATGCCACAGCAGGGTCAGTCTCCCCACAGCCCTGCCCTGCCATGGATCTCCTACGCCAGGGCCACCCATGCGCACACATCCCATCCCAGCCTTGTCCAGACCCCGCGGCCCTGTGTGGCCATCCTGGGGCTGTGTCTGAGCCTGGTTCCCCTCACCAGGGGTGATCCTGACCCCCACCTGCAGGCTGATGTCCTGGCCTATCCTCAGCCTGTCCCTGGCCCTGCAGAGGTGCCCGATGCCCTGGGCTGGGGCCTGCCCCAGCTGCCCCCCAGCTGCCCTGCTCCTGGCTGGGGCGGTGGAGATTTTGCCATCAATGGGGTAAAAACTGTATCCATATTTTTTATGTCTACACATGAAATCACACACTATTTTTTCAACAGTACCATCTGCATTACTGTATAAAACAAACAGCATATGTTCCAAAATTTATTTTTGTTCCTGCTGTTCTGTGAGAGAAATTAATGTCATTCAATTTCTACTCTTTGACCTGCCTATTGAAAGAAAGGATTTTTTTAGGAATGTGTAATAACTTGCAGATATGGAGTATGTGAAATTTCATGAAGAAAATTGAGTGTTATAGTTCAATGTTATACTTTCCTGGTGTTTACCTTTGTTTGTTCAATTTTTCTGTATCCTGCAGGTATTTTCCATGGAATTCTCTCTCCACAATTAAGTGAAGACAGTTCATGAAAGGCCTCAGTAAAAAATCCTATATCTGTAAGTACTTTAATCTGTGAAAAATAACAGAGCCTTTGATTTAAATGCTGTTCAATTATTCCTTTTGCTCAAAATAAAATGTATTCAAAGGTAATTTTCAAGTAGATTTGGCTACTGGAATAGGACATTGATGGAGAATGTTCTTCAATGAAAAGAAATCTTCTACATTTTTTACTAAATAAGTGAAATCTCAAAAATGGGACTTTTAAAAACAAAAATGGGAAAAAACATACCACAAAAACTTACTCTTCAAAAACTTGCTCCTGACAAAGGAAAATAATTCAATTCATTTGGTTAAAGCTTTGAGTATCAGTCCAATATCAGCCCCTTATCAAAATCTGTTTCATGGACTTTACTCATCTTCACAGAATGTTAAGGATTGAAAGGGACCTCAAAAGATCATCTAGTCCAATCCCCCCACCGGAGCAGGAACACCCAGATGAGGTTACACAGGAAGGTGTCCAGGCAGGTTTTGAATGTCTCCAGAGAAGGAGACTCCACAGCCTCCCTGGGCAGCCTGTTCCAGTGCTCTGACACCCTCACTGTGAAGAAGTTTCTTCTCATATTTAAGTGGAACCTCCTGTGTTCCAGTTTGTATCCATTGCCCCCTGTTCTATCATTGGTTGTCACCAAGAACAGCCTGGCTCCATCCTCGTGACACTCGCCCTTTGCATATTTATAAACATTAATGAGGTCACCCCTCAGTCTCCTCTTCTCCAAGCTAAAGAGCCCCAGCTCCCTCAGCCTTTCCTCATAAGGGAGATGCTCCACTCCCTTCATCATCTTTGTTGCCCTGCGCTGGGCTCTCTCCAGCAGTTCCCTGTCCTTCTTGAACTGAGGGGCCCAGAACTGGACACAATATTCCAGATGAGGTCTCACCAGGGCAGAGGAGAGGGGAAGGAGAACCTCTCTCAACCTACTAACCACCCCCCTTCTAATACACCCCAGGATGCCATTGGCCTTCTTGGCCACAAGGGCACAGTGCTGGCTCATGGTCATCCTGCTGTCCACCAGGACCCCCAGGTCCCTTTCCCCTACACTGCTCTCTAACAGGTCGTTCCTCAACCTGTACTGGAACCTGGGGTTGTTCCTGCCCAGATGCAAGACTCTACACTTGCCCTTGTTATATTTCATTAAATTTTTCCCTGCCCAACTCTCCAGCCTGTCCAGATCTCGCTGGATGGCAGCACAGCCTTCTGGCGTGTCAGCCACTCCTCCCAGTTTGGTGTCATCAGCAAACTTGCTGATAGTACACTCTATTCCCTCTTAGTCTTGTAGTACTCAGCTACTTTCCCTAACCTGTAGTAGCATTTCCTAAAATACCTACAATCAATAATACTTTGACTCTTACTACAAGTTAGATTCATTTTTAAAAAAAAAAGGCCTTAAAAAAAAATCCAAAACTAAACCAACAAGCAAACATTAGTGAAATGACAAAAACCTTTTCCCAGAATTTTGACAACCTTGTTCTACCATTATACTGATAACATACCCAGAAGTGAACATTAGGAACAAAAAATAATTTACATTTTGCACTTAAGAAAACATTTATAAGAATGGTGGAACAAGATAAAAAATACCAAGTAAAAAGTTTGGATCTAAGAGGGAAAATCTTATGACCATAGCCTTAAGGAGAATGGTTGTTAAATCATGAGTAGAAAGAAATGACGGAAGTACTTAACAGTCTCTGTAGGACATTAGCAGTAAAACTGTATAAATAACTGTACATCCTACTAAAATCGAGAATATAAATAATAATTGCATTTAGAAAGTACTCCTGTTCTACAATCTGTTGTGCTAAGAAACACTAAACAACAGCTGAACTTCAAAGCATTACTTTTCGTAGTAGTGATATATGAAGAAATACTAAATTGACTGCATTTAACAAAGAAATGAAAAGTTTATTTGAAATATAATGTGCTGTGATAAAAAGAAAGTTTCTTTGATTACCTTGAAGATTCTTCCTTCAATACATTTAGCTGGTTCCTTACAAATCTCGGAAACCAGGTATTGATATAACGTCAACAATGGTAAAATCTGTAGGAAAATAATAGGTCATCTAGTTACAAATGTCATAAAGGGTACAATTATAGGAATGTGCATTGCAATTATATATTACAAATATATAGATAAGATAGGAGTACTGTTTTCACTGCCACATATCACCAGTACTTCTCCTATGCTCGATGAAGGATGAATGTATTAAAAAGTTCTTCAGCTGGCTAAAGCTAACACCTTACACTATCTTATATATGATTCACAACATAGAAAGTGAAGTGAAGTTTCCCCAAATTATTTTCTGTGTTCAAGATGGGGCTTTTTACCATACCATTAGTGAGTAAATCTACCGGAAAGATGTTGATAGAATGGATTCCTAAAACTCTCTGCATTTTGATGCCATAATTTTTTCAGTATAAGTAACAGAATAGTAGAATTCTGTAACCTTCATAAAATAAACACAATGAAGTCCTGCAACTGTCTAAGTGAAACTATACCAATTTTAAAATAAACAGGATGATGATGAGGGTTATTGAAAAAATTATTTGAGTTAATTTCAAATTGAAAGTTTTTGTAGGAGCAACTAACAAAAAACAGTTTAAAACTGAGTTCTAGTAAAGTATACAAACACTGTATTTATTATTATATAATATTTCAGAAAAAGCTGATTATTTCCTAACAGATGTATTTGTTTTTTGAAAATGAAGGAACTTCCAAAATTTAATCACTATTCAGCTTTTACATTTTTCTTCACTTTAAGGTGGGACTCAATGATCTTAAGGGTCTCTTTCAACCAAAATGATTCTATGATTCTAAAATGGCCCCAAGCTTGGAAAATGCCTACAGCATTGTTACTTTTTAGTCAAATGCACTTTTAGTTTTCATAAAGTAGCTTAATACTTCTGAATTTGGATTACAACTGCTTGAGGCAAATGTTTTACTTGACCCCCATACAGTTCCCAACTGATAGTTGAAGTAGTTCAACAAAATTAGTCTTTAAAGTCCTATTTTTAATAAAACTTGAATCTTGATGTATTTTCATTTAAGTGTCAAATCAGCTTAGTGCCCACGATCCAAAACATTCCCACACATCAAGCATCCAGTGGAAATGAAGCTCTCATCCTGCTGAAACTGCAATTGCTTTGACCATGATCTATGACCTGGATCTATATTCTGCTAGTACAAGTGCAGAAAAAATCAAAAATGTGCATGGCCATGTGAAGCAAGCAGTCAAATTAAGTGTCCCTGCCTCCAGGTAAGTGTCTCCTCCTTGATCTCACTTGATCTCCCATAGGGAGGGCAGTTAGACAAAGCTTAATTACAAAGTGAACTCCGGTAAAGCAGGATGGGAAGAAGCAACAACAGGGGGTTTGACAGACACTTAGCCTGAAGTTCGAGAAGAAATCAATCCAACAAATGGCTTGCTGACAAAAAAGGGGTAACTTCTTGCTGCCTCCTCCTCTCTAACTCCTCTTCCATCTCTACCTCCTAACCTTTTCTTATTCCCCTCCCACACGATCTTTTCCCCTCCCTTCCACTGTCTCTGCCACTTGCAGTACCTTTCCGTAAGTGGATTCAACTCATTAAAGCAGGAGAAAAATATCTACTTTTTCTGCTGGGGAGTTTTCTGTCATGCTGAGAATTGATTTATAGAGGCACACGAGAATCGCCTGACATGAAAATTTGTTAGAGCATACAGAACCAAACAGGAACAGAGGCAGAACTGCACCTTTTTCAGTACTAGTAAGCAATTCAATCTATTTATTCCAATGTACAGCAGTGCACCTTTGAGAGAAGTTGCATTAAAGGGAAAATAGTCAGTCGTTAAATGCAGAAAATAAGCACATGATCAACATAAGAAGGAAGCTGTAAAAACACTCCATATAGAGGAACATGAGAAGGAGAAAGGCAGAAGGGACTTCTATTTACTGAATGTGAAAGTGAAATTATTGAAAGTATTCTGGACATACTGTATTTAAAGTAATTCTCAGTACAGTGTATGTCAAACTTGATATACTAGGAAATTTCCTCTAAAATGCCTAATCTAAGTGGACCGTGTATTGTCATCTTCCTGAATAAACAAGTACCCTGTATATTCTGAAACTTGTAGGCAGCAAGCTACACCTTGCCACTCTCTCAGTACCACAGAACCTAACTATACGGGTATTTTGCCAGAGCTTCTGAGGTATCTCATAAGTACACTCACACAAAAAAATAAGACTTGATGTCTTAAAATTCATTTCCAGAGTATAAAAAAAAATACTTACTATTAAATTTTGGTTTGTACAATGTAGTTCAAACATAATGAAATTCAGACTTGCAACCACAGTAGAGATATCAGCTCTGAAGTGATCGGAGAACAAATCAATACCAGGAACAAGCATATTTGTTTCATATTGTGCAAAGTCACAGTCAGATGTCGGATGTGGAAGAGAAGCTCTAAACAGGGTCTGAAAGTAAAAATAATGAACTACTTGTGAAAAGCTGTATAGGCATTACTGAAACACTACAAAACTCCTACCCTTGAGACTCATAAATTACTTCAGAAATGAAACTCAGTGTCTTAAGTATCCAGTTGTTTCCAAACAAAACCTTGAAAAATCTTTTTAGACAAAATGCTTCATGTGTGAACTTGATGGACATAAAAAAGCAGGCTTGGATTAGTCTAAGGACAGTATTTCATAGAACAAGCAAAAGAGAAAAACTAATCTAGGTGGAGGAAAATAATCATGAAAGATTCCTCAGCAAGTCCTCCCCAGGTAATGGAAAATCTTCCTGAAGAGCCAATGGCATTTCTTTCAGATTCCAAGTTAAAGCATTCCAAATACATCTCTGAATGTGCTGGAAAAAAACTAATAAATCACTAGAGGTTCTCACAAAGACTTCTTAGATAATTATTAGGATAAGCCTCTGATGAGCAGACAGAAAGAACTTAATTTATTAAAATATCTCCATAATCAAGGAAAATGCATACAAAAATTTTGTTGAGATGATTCGGAGGATGTGTTAAAACATTTCTTTACCAGTCCAAAAATGTTTCATGGAAAATGTCTTCCATCAGAAGAAAAATCTTTTTATTTTCCTCACAAACAAAGAAAGCTAGTTTGATCTTACTTAGCCTTAAGTGCTTGCCCCATCATCACCTCTGCTGTCACTTCTGGGAGAGCTGCTGACTTTAGGGCCAGTTAAAAGCCAATTCTAGCCTAGTCCCACCTTTAACTAGGTCAGCTACTTCAGCCTAAATCATATAACGTAAAAGTGATGTGAACTTTAAGGAAAGTTCCTTCTCAATTGTGTTTATCTTGTTCTAATTAGCAATGATATGCTAGAGAAATATACATTTACAAACTCAGATCTGAGATATTAACAAGCCTAAAGCCTGTACCAGAGGTGGAATTTAAATTAGGTTATAAAAGCTTTCTAAATCAAGGAACAAATTGTGGGCTTGAACTTCGCAAGGTACAGTGACAGTAACTGATTATATTTTTCAAGACACTCACCCTGCAAGCTGCTCTTAGCCCAATTAATATCAGATCCACTTCAGTCAAGTCACAATTATTTCTGCCATTATACAACTCTAACAAATGCTTACTACTATTTCTGTCAAAAGGAGGAATCAAAATTGTTCAGCTTTGTACCACCAGCAATTACAGTGCTAGAAGCTAGTCAAAATTCTCCTTTACCTTTGTTTCTTCAACTTGTTTTCCTTGTGCAGAACTAAATGAGGTTTTAAAAGTGGCACAAGATGTTAGAAAGTGGCATTGGTTTGTTTTGGAAGAAGCCAACTAACTTCCTGATGCTGCCCTGGGATGACTAAGCATTGATCCCAGTGCAGTATGACTGGCAGAATACTTACAGTTGTTTTTCCTATATCACTTTCGTTACTGGTATCTTAAAATTTCCTTTTAAAAATAAACCGAAACCCTTTTTTCCTCTATAGTCGGTGCCTGAAAGTTTGGAAACTTAATGATCTTATTTTGTTTGTAAATGAAACGGAATCACTTTGACTATCCTTTATTTTTAGAGTAAACTTCTTACAGAGCTGAGATTTTAGTATTACAAACCAATATCTTTCAATGCTAAAAAAGAATCAAAAATTTCTTTTTCTAAAGAGTCTGTTCTCCTGGCTGACAATTTATGACAATCTCTGAAGACTGTACGGATCTGACAGAGAGCACTCTCCTATTATTGATGCCATTCAGCTCTTCCTGAGCAGAATACTTCAAGAGGAGAAAAATATGTTAGACTGCCAAGTATTTTAGCCATCTTCACTTTTCACTATTTCATTATTTCTCTGAGATACTAGCATCTTATTGAAGTGATAATTTTTAGGCTGCAATACAGGAATAATGTCAAAAAACAGAGAATAAAACATCTAATCTAATGCGCCTAAATTGTCAACTACCTCTGATCTCCAGTTTTCCTTTACAATCAAAATGAAAAGAGAAATATTTTAATAGGGGGCTATTGAGATTTAAATTTTAGAAGCAAATTTGTCAACTTCATGAATTCTAAGTGAAATTGTATTCTTACCTTAAAAAGTATAGCAGAAAAATAGCAGTATTTAGCTCTTAATCTCATATTTGATGTTGTTATATACCTAAAGTACAACAAATAACAAGAAATATGAATCTGCCATCAATATAAATTATTCAAACTCTTTTTTTAATGTAGTATAATAATGTTACTAACACAATCTAGATGTTTTCCCTATTGGAAAATGGCTGCCTGTTCTATAGATAGGTGCTCAGTCTTGCTGTGCAAAGAAAGAAGCATTTAACCCAAGACATACCTAGGCAAAGGGAATTGTCTAGATTCTCTTTAAAGGAGAGAACCAGGCAGTCTAAATGCAAAATTCTTCTCGTATAAAACTAGAAAGATAAAGCAGGTCAAGCAATTCTCACTTTGAAGTGTATTTCTTTCTGTAAAGGAAGCCTAAGATAACTAGCACATGTGGATTTTCACATGGTAGATATTATATCTAGCTAGATTAAATCAATCCCACACAGTACCTCATCAGAGCCTTAAACCATCCTGGTGGCAGGATCCTCTGATCTAGAGTATTAGAAATCTTTAATGTAATATTAGAATCCTGGAACCTGCATTTTACAGCTTGAGACTAAATTGCTCTTGAAAGAGCAACTCAAAGAAACAGCCCAAGTCAGGTCTGAATAGAAGAGATATGCCTGAGAGAGAAGCTGAGAGGATAGATCCCTCCAGATCCCTACCAGGATTTGGAATGGTCATATTAGCAGTCAAGGGATAGTATCCAGTGCAACAAATATGTGCCACAAGCACCTGTAAAAGCAGCTAGGGACTGGGTCTTGCCTGATTAGACTTGAGACTCCACCACAGCTCAGAATTAGAAGGGCTGTGGTTTAGAATCAAGTTAAATTCATTCCTTTTCCTCTTGGATGCTAATTCTGAGTGTGACAATGCTGTTTCATCCTGAAATACCCACACTAATACTTTCAAAGCTACCTTGGTTTACAGATATTTTACAGTGCTATTAATATGTCCTGCTTCTCAGGTAAGACAGTTTACTCAGATGAAGCTCTGCTCTTTCATGAGTATAATACTTCTAAGGTCATTTAGACCTGGCTTATATTTTGTACATTTTTATACTATACTGTGCATTGAGGAACAGCTCAGAATTACATCCATAGTGTTTTACCAGCAGTCAAGGAGTACTGGACAGAAATATTTATTGATGGTAGACTTTAATACAGTAATTCAAATTTCATTTAGTTGTAATTCACCAGAAAATGAGTACTTTAGGCAGTAAATCTGCCCTCAAGATACATTAATATTTAATATGTGCAATGACTTGGGAGATGTGATATTTCAATTGAAAATCAATATGACTGTAAAATCCTTGCGCTTATGACTTTTTATCATTTTGTTTTATTTCAATGACCTCTCCATATAATATACAACTGCAATTACGATCAAAGACGAGCACTCAAGAAAAGGGAAAAAACAATATTCTCCAAAAGAGCAACTTTCTTACTGAAAGGAAAAATTCCTCTGCTTTTGATGAGTCTTTTTTACAACAACTCATTAGTGTTTTTAAATTAATTTCAAGTTGCCTACTGTCCTGGATGAGCGATTTGTTTAAAATACGAAAGAAATACATATATAGATAAAATACTTACTGAGCTATCTTAGCTACTAAGACTGCAGCAAGTAAACATCCCCAAACTCCAGCCTGAGAAAGAAATTTCTGACTAATATCAGCCAATCTTCCAACTGCGAAGCAGTCTGTAGGATTTTTTGGGAAACCGAACTCTCGCCAGTTTTTAAGAGCATCAGCAATGTTGAGTGTTTCATCAAGGGCTTGACACCAATATTTAAAAGCCGCTCTGTAACACATAAAAAATGTGTTCATCATATTGGTGACATTTTCCAAAGTGGAAGATAAGAGTCGCTTCATTTTACCTTTATTGCTTAAGTTATAACTAATTCTGATTAGGTCAAAAGCTGAAATACAGTTTCTACAACACAAAAAGATACCACTTCTGGTCAACAGGGACTTATTGGGACTTATACTAAAATCAAATTGTCAAGCAATAGATATTACTTCCTAAAAACACACAGAGATGCTTAATTAATTTATTTCATTACAATTAGCTAGCTAAGAAAAATATACTATTTCTAGAAAAAAAGCATCTCAAAAAATAGCTAATAGTGAGTGAGATGAAAGAAGTTATATGGACTTGACAACAACACAAGATCTTACAAGACAGTTGAAAGGTATATGAATGCCAATTTAAAAAAATGAAACCGTGCTCTTTTTTAATCAAATAACCATGTACCTTTTGTTTCCAGTATAAAAGTGAAGATTTCCAAGTTCATGTAGAGCCTGAACCTTGAGGTCTCTCTGCTTGTATATTTCAAGGATTTCTGTTATTTTTAAGAAATTAGAAAATATTGTCACATCATTAAATCCATTACTGCATCTTGAACAAATTTTGCATGGGAAGTAGACAGGCATTCACAAGTAATTCAATGCGTAAATATTTTTTTTAAAAGATTTACTAGGCTTGTATATTTTACCTTCAAATGTAAAATTTTTTTTTTCTACTAACTTTAAATAGAAGACTAAGAAGTATTTATGGAACTGTTTATCTAAGCTTTTGTATTTTTGTTTTATCAGACTTATCTTCATCTTTAAGAGATATACTAGGAAGCAGGCCATTGGCTCATTTCTGGATCCTTTTCTTCAAATAAAACCACTTATGGCATCTATTGATCTGCTACATTTCACCTACTATGTCATACAGCAAAACCAGTTAAACAGTTAAGCTGTAACTGTATGAGTAAAGCCATACTAGAATGTAAGATGGAAGCCACACAACTGGGTCTCATATGCAAATGCACAGATCTTGAAAGGTCTGTTTCCTAGGGGAGGGGAAAGAAAAAAAAAAAAAAAAAGAGGCACTAGCATGGAATAAAAATTAATGTCCTGAACACTACAGCTGATTTTTAATTTGGGATTAATCAGAATAACACCACTGAAGTAATGCTTTGTCACAAGATGAGATACCTGTAGAGGCTTGTTTAAGATCTAATGCAGATTTGCTGAATCAACAGAAAGAAGGTTGTGTATTTCTGGAAACTATCTTTCAGACAGTTCTAACTGTCTGACAGAGGAAAATAACACTGGAATAAACATATATGAACACAGATAAGCAGAATGATATTACATGTTAGCTGTACACAGAAACTTATTTTAAAAATTACCAATTGTTTGTTCATAGGAGGAGATAACTACTGAAAGCTGTGACTGTGGTATCGGTTTACTCTCAACAATAGAGGAGAAATTAAATTTTTCTTGAGAAAGGTCAGGTGGTGTCGGTAGATATATCAGTTCAGCTCCCAGATTAAAGTCCAGCCTTCTCTTTGAAGAGATATGACTGCTGCTTGGTCTTCCATAACTTTCTAGATCAGAAAAATTATTTCTATGATCAGTTTGGAAAAGTGTTGTACTACTTCTAGCACCACAAATATTTCTGCACCACATTATTCAAACAAACATACAATACCTGTGTGCCCTATTTTAATCTGGTTTCCTATGCTATGATTCTTTCTGTGCATCTCCTTATTGAACTCACTGGGCTTAACTCATAGGTCAGTGCAATTAAATAAAAATATGTCCCCTGTTAGACGAAGAAACTAGGGAAGATCTTCCAGTCAGTCCTCTGACAGGTTTGGCTGCAGGCAGACAAGTGACATTACTGTATGAAAAATTTTTTTGTCATCCAACCATGAGACACAAATCATAGGAAAGCAGGTTTAGAGCTTGTACTTACAGAACTTCATAACTTTATATATATTCCATGTTTTTTCTAATTGTCAATAACAACTAAAACTTGATTTTAAAAAATCTATTCCTTTCACTGTTTAGTATTTTAACTGCATATACACTTTAGTAAGTGAGCAGCAACTAAATAACTTACCTTGTGTGTATGCAAGAAATAATGAAAGCAGTTTTCTGCTGTGTCTCAGTGCTCTGCTGTGATATTTAGATTTTTGTAGAGTTTCTCTAAAACATTTCAGTGTATCTTTCACATCAAGAGGTACGTAAGCTAGAGCTTTTGCTTGACAGCAATCTAAAAGGAATTAATAATTATGGAGAACAATTTTGCATTATACAAATACCTATTTGTAATAAATCACCTCACAAAACATACGTTTGAACAATTCCACAACTTCAAAACTGAATTATATTTATGTAATTGTCACCTTGGTTTCCTGTTGAATTATGAATTAAAGCAAAATTATTAACCACCAGGAACACTTCTGAGCATTTATAGCTTTTCATTGTTAAGTTTTAGTTGTCACATGACATCTATATTCCCTGAATTACATCTGCCCTGGGCATGTTTTGGCTTAGCTCTCTGCTCTTAACTCTGGTGTCTTAAGTCTGGAAACAAATCTTTTACTACAACTACTGACCCTGTTTATTATAATTTCTACAGCTTCTATGTACCAAACCTGTGAGCTGGCATGATCTCTCCACTGTATGCATAATATCATATAGCATTATTTATTGTTTAAAGACTTTTCTCAGCTGAATTCGTCACAAAGCCTTGTGTGCAATGCCTTGACGTCGCTGTGATATGAGGAACTACGTTTTACAAACTTTTGTTAATGACTATAACACTTTAATCCTGACTGGAAAGTACAACAACTGTGGGTAAAAGAGGTGGTTTGCCACCTTCTAGTTCACTTCAGTTTTTCTATTGATTCTATCAATAACAATGCGGTTCACATTAACTTCTGGGTATCTTGCTGGATATCCAACTATACCAATGGAAATCTGGACCAAGAACACCAAGTTCACTTAATGTACTGTAGGTCATCTGGCATCTGGATGACAACTGCTTTTCTTTGTTTTCAGGTACAGTTTGAATATATTTGGAAATGTCTTGACAACATTACTATTCATCCAAAATAAGAAAAATAATAATTTGAAGACAAAACTGAGTTTATATTAAAAGAAACCGATTATAGGAGCAGAGGAAGACCTACAATAAGGAGGAAAAAAATATCCAGTATGTAAAAAAGGGAACAGTTTGGGAGAAAAGAGAAGTCACCATAATGAAATGTGTTTTTACCTGTGTCATCATTTTTCATCTCAGAATAGAAAAAGCATCCATGAAAAATTTGTTCACTAGCAGAAGGGGCAACAGGCAGCAGTAATTTCTGCCCTATGTAGTTTCTGCAAGTCATCTAAAAAGCAAGTTTTGTTTCATGATAATTAAATAAATTCAGAAAAATCCATGTTTGGTGCTTAAAGTTAAGCATCTAAATACACAGTCATATGACAAAATAAAAGAGGACCAATTTACAGAGACACCAATCACCCATAATTAATATCCTTGTCAGTAAGAGGTGAAAAACTCACAAGACCTAAATATTGAATATAACATATAAGTGCTGTGTTCACTTATGTTATGTTACATTATAAATATCCATAAAAGTAATGAATGAAACTTAGTATTGCCATAATCATGAGCAACTTGTCGATGTTCAGCATATATTCCACCTTCCTTTGCCTGGATAAATGCATGCTTGCAGAGAACCTGTCAGTGTAAAAATGCCTAAAGAGCACAGTGCCTGTATAGCACAATGTAATGCTGCATAGGGATATACAAAATAATTCTAAGCTAGTAACAGAAGCAGACTAACCCTGTCAGAAAAGCAAACTTCCAGACTTCTATAAAGGGCTAATCTGGCACAGACATTGTGTTTTACTTTTTGGAAGCAAAAGAATCAGTTCAGAGCTAGTTCTAGTCTCTCTGAATCGCACTCCATTGCGAAATGTAGCTGTACCCTCCAAACTTCTAACCTGACGATGTCTTTTTTGAACAATCCTTATTACTACTGTCTAACATTAGTCATTATTCTGTAAATTATCTTTCAAAACTATGATTACTTTTCCACATTGCTTAGATTACAGCAGTATGTGGTGGTTTGCCACACTGCCCTTTTTTTGGACAGAGGACTTTGTTTTGAACGGCAGGGCCTCACAGAAGTCATCATGAAACAGCTGTCCAGAGCTCCTGCAGGCCCTGGGCAGCACTAGGCTCTCTCTAGGCAAGGCAGTGCCTCCTGAACTTCATGTTCATGTTCAGAACAAACATGTTTGGAACTCCAAACCCCGATTTCCCCCCACACTCCTTCACGTCTTGTGTTTATATTAGTAACAAAAACATATTAAAAGTATCAACCACACAACTGACTTTAGCAAAACTTCTTAGAAACAAACCTTAGGTTAAAAAAAAGGAAAATCCTAATTTTTACTAATTCCATTAAAAATTTCCAAGTGGCAATGTTAGTTTCCTAAATATAGAGAGCCATGGCTTATAATAAGAGGAACTTGCTGAGCAGCTCAGGTTTTTTTGTTGGTGGCAATCAAGTTTTTCAAGTTTATTAATGGTATTGTCAATGTTCGTGTTAACTCAATCTGATTAATTTTGGTCTTTAGGAGCAATGTTCCAATGCACAAACAAAGCAATCTCTTTTTGTTTAATTTCAATTAAACACAAAGATTGCATAATATCCAAATAAATGTTTTCAGGTTAAAAGAGTGGCATCAAGAACTAACATGAAATTAGATTTAGGCTCACAATATTGAACGGCTACATTTTGCATGGAAGAAACGTTCTCCAGGTCATCAAGTCCAGACCTCTGCTGCTGTTGGAATCATGTCATATAAGCCTTTTCATGCACTTCAATCAATTAAGTTCATTAATTTATTATATTTGAATATTTTTTAACATTATCAAAAGCCATATGAATCTAATCAGTGAAACTACTACTCTGTATTTAGTTCACATTAAGAGGCATAGCCCAAAAAAGACATCTGAGGTTCACCTTATCTGCATTATCAGACAGATGTTTCATGAAATGAGATTCATGGCTGCATGGGTCACTGAATTGCTGTATCCTTTCCAGCAGCTGCCTCTGAGCATACACCAGCAGTGGACCCACTTGTTCTGTGTATCTCTCACTGAAAAAAAAAGCAAAGTATAGTAATTAAGCAAAATGATGGTATATTTAACTATATAATGTTGCTTTTTTTATTTGAGTTGATGTAACTTACTGTGTAAATATGTTAAATTGTACAGTGATGTGTACCAGTGCTTCCCACTTCTTCATTTGATATAACAATGCTATTGTTCTACGAATCAGTTTACATATCCATTTCAAGTCAACCACATTCACGTCATCCACGGGAGACTGTGGATGGAGATTAGAACCACCATTCTCATCCGTAATACCTCCTAAACAACTGGGAATGCAGAAGTCTCCTTCAGGATCCACAATCTACAGTTAAGAAACATTATTCTACCTGTTATTTTCAAACTTTTTAGGACAAATCAAATTATAAAGATCAGAAAATATTGTAATCATCTAAAAACTTACTACAGAGAATAACTTGAGATATCAGAATATAACACATATTTCTTACCTTAAGAGACCTGCTAGTTTGTAGCTCATTTATCATATCAATGATCGTATCTGATGCCAAATAAAATGGCAACCAGAGGGTCTTCCTAAGAAAATTCCTCGTAATGGGAAATGCATCCATATGGGAACGTAAAAGGTTAGCAATATATTGGAAATCTCGAGCATAGTTCCAAAGTTCTCGACAAGCATTTTGAAGCAACGTCCAGTGGCCACCACGGTGAGCAAGAACCTATGCACATCATTCAAAATATACTTATACTTTGGAAATACAGAAATTAAAAACTTCATTATTTCATTGCAAAGCTTAGTTATAAGTAATCTTTCAAAATTACAGTCTGAGGATCATCCTTAATAAGAGATCATTCAATATTTCAATTTATATAAAGCATTATAGAACCTTATTTTGAAATTTTTCATAGAAGCATTCATTTATAATTGAATTTAATTGTTGCTTTTGGTGTGAGAATAAGAAATAAAAATTAATTTATACCACCTATATATGTGTTTTGATTTGGTTTAAGAAGGGTTTATGGGAAGACTAGTGAGTCTGCATTTCCTTTCAGTCACTGGTCCTACTGTTTATACTACCAAGGCATTCACTAAGGCCCGTAGAGGGAAAGGTAAATCTGCAAGCATTTTCAGAAAGATAAAACAAACAGGAGAAGAAAAGTTACAAAGACTAAATGAAAAATAAAATATTTATATAAATTATTACGCATTTGATAGAAATACACATTATGATAGGTGATATATTTGACATTTCATACCCTGTACTTGGACATTTTGCAGAAGATGAGAAAACATCGCTTTTTGCCACTAAATTTTTTTTTAAGTTTCTGAACTGTGGAGTTTTTTAATGTAGAAATTAAGTATTGTAATAAATAACCTTACCACTGCTCTTCTTAAATGCAACAAGATTTTTGTAAAATGCTCCAATAAAACAGTATTTGGCGGAAACTGGTGGTATTCTTTGGGGGAATGAGATACGGATGTTTCTGTTGTTTGAGTTGGAGGAGTATTTGTTCCTCTCAGTTTAGTGCTGCGGTCAGATGATTTATCCTTACCTGAAGACAAAAAGTTCACTGGTTAAAAATGAGTTAAAGTTCTCAAAAAAATAAAAAATATCATCAGCCAGGTAGGATTTTCCTGTGGCAGCTAAATACTTAAATGTTAGGAAATGCCAGTCTTAAGGTTATCATATTTATAAGGTTATGATATTTAAAATATAAGAAGCTTTTACTTAAGTGTTGAGAGAAGCAAGGATTAAAAAAAAGTTTGGGCAAAATAATAATGTGTAGCAATTATTTTTCAGCTTCAAAGCCAAAACACAACCCTCACAGAAGTTTTAGTAAGAAACCACCATGTGGCAAGCTCCAAAGAATATTTCTGAAACCAAGGCCTCTTAAAAGAAGTTAGGAAGAAGGGAAGATTTTAAGATTTCTGACAAATTCTGTGGTGTTTGTAGAACTGCTTCATTATTTTGTTCGATACCAAATATCCTCCAATGGAAAACACAAATGTTTACGGTAGTTGGATACAGTAATATCTGAGCTATAGGTTTCAGGCAGAAGCTAATTTCAAGCTAAATAGTATTTGAACTTCATGGCAAACTACACACTTCATGAAATTCTTTCATTCAGAATTGCTGCAAAGGCTAGGAGGTAGTAAACAGGATTTTCATTAGTTTTCAGCAACTTTCAGTGACTCAGTTCTCAGTGACTTGTGAGCATCAAGACAAAAGAGAATAACTAAAAATAAGCTGTTGCAAAGAGAACCAGTGAATTCAACTTCTAGTTTTTGTCACACCTCCCTGGAAAAGGCAGAGAGGATGGTTGATTCCCACCTAAGTCCTACACAGAACGATAGGAGAATTTTGCTCTCCACAGCGGTGGCAAGAATGTGTTTCCCAAAGGGCTGTTGAAAAGACCAGGCTTGTGATTTCTTCTTGACCTAATGGTGGTTAGGTAAGCTACTTTGTGTTGACTTGTGTGTTATCACCAACATCCGAGGCAAAGTTCTATATTTCACAATTGCCTACAAACAGGAGCCTTTCAGCTCCTCTTGAAACCTCAAAGGATGTTATTGAAAATAGCTGCGATAATAGAACAGTCAAATGTGAAAGACAGTGAATTGAAGTAAAAATGGTAGAAGATTAAAAAATTGATCCTGAGGTAGCCTCT
Organism: Caloenas nicobarica; assembly: GCF_036013445.1. Classification (NCBI taxonomy): domain Eukaryota; kingdom Metazoa; phylum Chordata; class Aves; order Columbiformes; family Columbidae; genus Caloenas; species Caloenas nicobarica. The sequence continues at coordinate 45,783,947 of NC_088245.1, forward strand.
GCCAGAGGAAAACACTGGGGAGCATGCAGTGGAGAAGGAAACCTATGTTATTCTACTTAAAATTTGAAGATAACAATAAACTTCAGTCTGTAAGAAAGACTTACAGAATGACCCAAGAAATTATTCACCTGAAGGAAACTATAGACCAAGCAACTACCACAGAAAGTTATCAAAATTATCATTGCATTTAGAATAATCTGGAATATTATTAATTTAATAAGTCTAGGTAGTGTGGCTTCTGCAAACCAAAAGCTAGTATCACTAATTTATTATAATTTATAAACTTGTCACTAAAGTATATGATAAAGAATAACCACTTGATAAAAAGTAACATACTTATGAATACAATAAACAATGCTTAGAATTATTAAAAATCCCCCATTATTAACAATATCTTCTTTCACACTAGGTATGCCAAAGAGAAAAAATACAGAGGATAGTTTTGAAATCAAAAAACATTTTTTCTTTAAATTGGCCTGAGTGTTTTTCCAAAGGTGATGTGGAGAAATAATGATGGAGGTCAGGTTAGAAATTAAGAGAAAGAACAGTCATAGAATCATTTCAGTTGGAAGAGACCCTCAGGATCATCAAGTCCAACCATAACCTAACTCTGGCACTAAACTATGTCCCTAAGAAACTTGTCTAAACACCTTCTAAATACCTCCAGGGATGGTGACTCAACCACTTCCCTGGGCAGCCTGTTCCAATGCCTGACAACCCTTTCTGTGAAGAATTTTTTCCTAATATTCAATCAAAACCTCCTCTGGTGCAACTTGAGGCCATTTCCTCTTGTCCTATCACTTGCAACTTGGGAGAAGAGACCAACACCCTCCATGCTACAACATCCTTTGAAACTGATTCCAGTTATGCACCCATTAAAAGTTCTTACAAGTTTCCTTTTTGGTCATTCCTGGCTTTTTAAGGAGATGAAGACTTGGTGTTCCTATGTCCTTTTCTTCGGATTCTCTCAAAACTACGGTGCCAGCATTACTTAATGAGTATACGTAAGGATCCAAAATATTGTAACTGCAGAATGGAAGAAAAAGAAGAAAGCACATAAAAAAAACCCCAGATACAATATTAGAAACAATTTTGATATGAACACACAAAATTCAGTTTCTCAAAAGTGAGTTTTGATTACTTTTCAGCAACTTTAGGAATCAGAAATAATGAATGATGGCCAAAAGTTATAAGGAACAAAAAACCAGCACAGTATAACATATTTCAAAATCTTCATGTAACCAGTCAAGTGAGCAACCAAAAATGTACATGTCACCTGCCATATGATGGAAAACAAAACTTTTTACATAGCAAACTAATTTGCATTTGGAAACTGAAATGTTCATATGTCAAACATAATAATTCAATCTGTTTGCATCAATGGCAATAACACAATAATCTATTAATATATTAATAGGAATCATTGATAATGCAGTAACATATACCTCTCCAGATGCTGCGAACCACAAATTCCAACTTGATATTGCTCTTCCAGTTTCTTTTTAAATAAGTTGTAGTGTGCAACTGCCAGATAGATATTCATCTGAGACCTCCAGGGCATCTCTTCAAGACATATTTGATGAAACTTCTTTCGGTTTAAGTAATCACGCACAATTGGGTTCAGCAGTAACACTAAGGTTTGATGAGCTACTTTTTGCAACTGTTCCTGGCCTTTCCTAAACCAAAATATATGAAGTAGCAAAAAATGAAACTGTGTTTTCTTGAAGCTCCAAAAAAGAAAATAATGATGAAGATGTACAGAAGTATCCCATTGCATATCCACAGACCTATATTAACTCAGAAGCATATGACATATTTCTAGCAAAAGGATATTTTGTAGCAGTCAGGAAAAGCAATGGTGCTTTTCCTCTTTAAGTGCACTTAACACATACTAAAACCTATCTTATATTTTACCGTTTCCATAAGATATTTGTCCTAGTGCTTACAAAAAGTTTAGCTCTGTGTTTGAAGTTATTTGTACCTGAATCATCCAAATGGGTTATTATAGGAAATACAGCTTGTTTCACACAGCCTGTTCAGGAGGTCGAGACTGTAAATTTGGATCATTCTTTTTACTGCTGTGTTTTGGTAGCTACTCATCCTCAATGGAAAGAAAACATTTTATTTCAAATGTGGATGGCTGGCTTTAATTTCCAGCCATAGATTTTTTTTTTTAATGTTTGTCTGCCAGATCAAACAATTCTGTATTACCTGGCATTTTCTCTCTGTGAAGATACACACAGTGTTGTAGTCAAATCAAATTTTTTCATTTTCATAAACTGTAAACTGATCCCTTTATCAATTTGAATTATTTTTCTGCCTGTTTTCCACCTTTAAAATGTGGTCAGAACAGTATACCATATACGATATTGATTATGTTATACAACAATATTATTATGTAAGATACGAAAGAGTAGTTGAAAGAGCAAAAAGCCCAGGATAAGTTAAACATCCCCTCTTCCAGTGAAAGCCATGAAAATCATGTTAGGTAAGATCAAGTTTTTTTCTGTCAGGGGGGAAAAATGAACAGTTTAGGTAAATATTCAGAAGATCGTGTATGGAAGACTTTTTTGAGGTTCTTTATTTAAAGAATAGAATCCAGAAGAACAGAAAGAACAGAAAGAACAGAAAGAACAGAAAGAACAGAATTCCAGGATCGGTTATGTGATTGCTTATATTCAGATATTTCTAGTTTTCTACTTGGTGATTGCTTGAAGCATTATTGACCAAAGGACCAGGTAATGAACGCCACAAATTCTTTTAGGTCAGAAGGTACTGTTAATACCTAGTTAACCAAATATATACAATTATCTGTCAAAGGAAGAGGTGAATGAATTTTTCATTAGTTTCTATCAAGGAACAGTTTTCTGAAAGCTACAGAACAGATAATCCAAAAAGACTAGCAAAAGGGTAAAAAAACCTCCGAAACTACCTGAATATCTGGAAAAAATAAATATTCTTTATCAGATTTTTAACAGGTAAGCTCCCCAGTACTGTTTGAAAAGCATTATAATAAGCAAATTAACATAGCTTTTCCGCCATAATGAATCAACATGTTTAAGCTAAGACAACTGAAATATACTCTTTGATTAATTCAAAGACCTCAGAATCTTCAACAGTTATTCTCTGAAATAGAAATGAGATAGATTTTGTTCTCTTGATTGGAAGACAATTTTATACTGAACTAAAACAGAAAAGTGAGTGAATGGTGCACAAATTCATCCCTTTGATAGAAAAAAGTTTTTAAATGTACACTTCATTGTAAACTAAAATTCCATTAAAGTATTTTGCTTTTGCATATGAACCTGATGACTTATGTTCATTTACCTTTGTGCTTCTGGAGATTCCATTACGTCTGGATGTTTCATTAAATACTGTCTAAGAGGATTATTTTTTCGACTCGAGACTTCTTTTTTTGGTTTCTTCACAGTTGATGCCTCTGGTTTCTTTAAAGGTGAGGTCTCTACACGCTTTAAAAGAATACTCCATTAAAGTCTTAAATATACTTCAAATACTTACTCATATTTATGTTATCAATTAGTTGAGATATATTGCAGGTTGGCTTATACAGGAGCAGAACAGAACAGAAAATAAATTCTGGAACTGCTTGTCAAAATAAGACAGAAAAATAAATATTTAATATTCCAGAAAGCTTCAGTTTTTCTGGAAGGTATATGTCAAATGCCCAACACTAAGAAGCCAGCCAGGTCCTCAAAGATTTTCTTGCATATACTAGTGTTTTCATCTCAAAAATAATGATAGTTCTTTTCCTATTATTATAAATACTTTTGAGTATTCAGGGTTTGCAATGCAAAAAGTGAGACAGAAAACCCTTTCCCCTATCTATCTATCTATCTGTCTATCTATGTATCTATCTCACACATGCAGTATTACAGGATTACTAGAGGGTTATGAGACAGAAAACTCTTCCTCTGAAACAAAACAAATCCATTAAGATTATTTTTACCTTCCAATAAAAGCAAAAATTTATTTTAAAAGAATTCTGAACAAAAAGCCTCTATTGTGCAATTAGAATATCTGCACAAGGAGTAAACCAAGAACAACTACTCATGAAAAAGTGTAAGTAGAACATATTGTACAAAAAGGCCTAAAGGGATCTCCTTTTCTTAATGTGATGATACCCAAGGCATTTCCTATTAACATATTGGGGTTTTTTCTAAAGGGAGCTGATGAAAGGCAAGTTTTCATTGATTTTGGAATGCATTACTCTGACTCATCTCAAATTCCTCACAATTGTTGGTCTCTCAGAGAAATCCTATGCCAGCTTTTCTTCCTAGTTTTCAGAGAGCAGAGGTGAGATGATGACTAGTTGGTATATGCATGTCTCTAGCTAAGGTTTTTATGAGACAGCTTTTAAAAATTTATTTTGGTTCTTATAGTATTGCTGCCCAGTAAAGACATACATGACTCCTTAAAAGTAAAACTTACTTTCTGAAACCCCACAGCTCCTTTAGCAGATGTCGCCATGCCTTCTGACAGAGTAGGAGAACTTGTTTCTTCTGTTGAAATTCCATTGATAGAGAGAAGGTGGTCATTCCTCCTGACACACAAATAATGTTAAAATTATCATCATCATCATGTTTAACTCCTTTCAGAGTTAAAGGATTATCTTTGGGAACAGGTAGAGCACATGCAAATCCTGTTTCATTGTTATTTGCAAATTCATCAGCTTTTCTTTCCTTCTTCCCCTTCAAAAAGAGGTACTGCTCACTTTCAAGGTTTATTATAGAAATCTGAATTTATAGGTAACAACTGTCTCACCTTCCTAACTCCTAGTAAAGCAAAGCAGTGTGCTTCATTACCCAAACTCTACTCTGAAATTTTGCAAAGAATTCTTCATGCGCAATTCTTTTCGTCTTTTGTAACAGCAATTCCAGTTCCTTATATCTCCTTTTCATTGGTTATTTGCTTTTCAAATTTTAGAAATACTGGTGTGCATTTTTTAACAAAGTCATAATTAAATTTCTTTGGGATCCTTTTATTAATAGGTAGGCGTCTACAATTTGATTCCACTTGTCTTTTCAGTATAGAAATTTTTTTAGACACTATAGTAAGCCCTGATCAGTTTGCTCTTGATTTAACCCAACATACTTTTCTAAAAGTTGTCCCACTGCCTCATAATAATATGGCAAATGGCCATATTACCAAGTCATGTCAATGAAAAGGTAAGTCCCGGAAACTGCTGATGATAGACCGGGGTTTTAAACAGACACACCAAGGGAGAAGTTTCCATGTATAACAAGGTCACAATACAATATTTTCTATAGCTATCTAATCCTGTGTTCATGGAACTTCTGCAGACTAGGAGTCATGGAACTGGCTGCAGACAGGACTCCTACTAGGTACAATTTACAGTTTCTGCTGTAACAGTGACATTAAACAGAAGTAGCAGGTTTGCACTGCTACTATAATAGAGATCTACCTTTTCAAGTAGACTTGCACATTGTCTGCCCATTCCAGAACACACTGAAACATCTCTTCATTCAGGATTTTGTACAAAACTTGTACAAAGAACTCAAGAAAACGTGGTTTATTTTTGAATTTCATCACTGCAATGAAGTAACAAATAATGAACACATTTTTTGTATTTATGCTGTAACAGGTTTCTGAATTCAGCAATAATTACAGCTATGTATCTCTCAATGCACATATTTATGTCATGTTGTATGCTGATGAAGAAAAGGCATACTGATACCAAAATCAGACAGACCTACAGAACAGGAGTTGCTAAATACTTCTTTTGACTTGGCATCCAGAATCTATTTACAACCCTAGAATAGCAAACACTATTTTTGTATCATGCAAAAATATATTATTAATATATTCAATATGCCTAATTGTAGACATGCCTGAAAATCCTGAAAAAAACAATAAAGCAAGTATAAACAAAGTAACTATTTATCATCAAGAAATAAATGAGTATTTATCCTATCTGAAAACTCTATTAACGTTACAGGCTGAGCTTCATTGTTATTTTAAACACCAGTATTTAAAAAATAAGGCAGTGGCAAATGCCACACACCAGAATCTTAAATCCTATTTCAAAAATTCAAGTATAATCAGTCTTTTGTGAAATTCTCTTTCAGTAACATAATTGAATATGAAAATGGGGTATCTCAATTTAAAAAGAACATTCCAAACAAACAATCTTTTTAACTTGACAAAACTTTTAAAAATGAGCTCATAAACATTATTCGAATTATTTAAAATATTAATATTTTATATATTTAACATCAACATTTAAAATAATTTGTTGCAAGTATTTCATCCACTTCTAAATGTGACTATATTAAGGACTTTTTTAAAGCCATGGTTTACTTGACCTTGTATAAATGAGAACAAAATGAAGATGAATTTTTCAAGATCTTATTCCAAGAAAGAAGTAGATTAGTTCACCAGCAGCTTTCTAAAGTAAAGAAGACTTTACAATTAAAATAAACACCAATCATCCTACCTTCTCGATAAGCATTGTTTGATGTCCAACATGAAATTACAGGGTAGAGGAACAAAGGATCTTCACGCCCCGTAAGCCTTGGTCCACGACCTGCATCAATAACCAAATCAAATCCATTATGATGAGCAGCGATAGTGAACAGTAGAAAATTTACCTGGAATTGTAACCGAAAACTAGAAAAATCCTTCTATAGCACATAGTTTGCTTTTAAATCTCTCACTGTCATCCGGAGAGAAATTCAAAAGCTGGCTCTTGTTTTCTAACCTAAGTAGTTGTGCCACTTGAATAATGAAGAGCTTACAGATGTGACTGATGAACTTCCAGCTACTAGACTAATGAGCAGGATGTCTGGAGTTCAGAGGTCTAACAAAGGTCCATACAAAGCATCTTTGGAGGAGGATGTGCAGTAAGGACATGTCCAAAAATGGTATTTAAAGATATACAGCATGAACTGAACACATGATGCTGCTAGTGACTACTGCTTACATACGTGCTTGCTATATGCGTAGCATAAGAAGGTAAATAATTTTTTTTCTTCACCTAAATACGTATATAAATACATTCATAGAAATATAAATATTTATATTCTATAAATAATATATTTATATAGATATGTAAATGATAGAGATGATATAGAGATATAACCAGTACATTTAATATATAGGAGAACAATAACTTGGAGTCAAGCTTCTGAGAGTTAAACACAACTGTGTCACCAGTTGATGAGCACCAGGATGTTACATGTGCTAGTTGTTATTTTGCCTTAATAAACACAATCTACAAATTTTGTGCTTAGGCAAGTTCTGTGGTTGAAAAAGATCAATGCATCTAGTCCCTGGAAAAAAAAAAACAAGGTTAAAAATGCACCCTGGAACAACCAGTTGTGATAGTGGATCAATAGCTACACCCTCCAGTAGCAGCTGCCAGTTGAAGTCCGTTGAGTGCAAATAATGACCAACTAAGTAGGACAGCCAGCAGGACAAGCAGACTTCTTTTAATTTTCTTTTTAGGACAAGTCACAGCCTTTGTTAGTACCCTCTCCTATTTGACAAGTTCAAAAATATATTGTTTCAAATTATCATTTTCACAAAGAATAATACCTCCCAAATTTTTTTAATGGGAAAACATTTGAAATGTCAGAATTTAAATTGTCTTGTGTATGAAATATTTTGTTTTTCTCAGTTTCCTATGAAAGAAGCAGTTTCATCTCTTTTTCATTTTTCTCTTAAACCACCATCAATGGAAAACTAAGTGTTGATGCACTTTTAAAGATTTCCTATCACGTTTTTTTCCAAAGTATTTTCAACAGCATGGCCTACAGGTGTGCACATTGTCCTAAAACACTTACACATATTTGTAAAGACAGCTGTAAGCTTTGTTATTTCTTTTGCATGGCCTCAGCAGAAGACTCTTCTTCAATTTGTATCCTGAAACTTATTGACAAATATGCTATTTCAGCAACACAGCAGACCTCAGCCATTAAGTATTTGCCAGTTATTGAAAATGCATTCTTCTCTAACCGATCAACCCATTAATTTAGGTTTTTATTAAATAAGAATGGAATGTCATTTTATTAAGTAATCAATGTGAGTTTCAATTAACTTACAGAATTCATTCATCCTGTAACTTGTTCTGCAGGAGTACAGGCATCAGTGTCAGCAGCAAAAAATGAAGGATCGGTGTACAGATGAATGGAATTTTGGTGTCACTCTTTTTATCCTATTTATTACAGAAATACTTTCCTCTTCTAAGATGTATGCATATACAAAGATGATGGAGGATAACTAGAACACAAGTCAGCAGCATGCCCTTGCAGCAAAGACCTGTTACCTACTGGGCTGTGTTAGAAACACCATAGCCAGTTGGTCAAGGGAAGCGATTGTTCCACTCTATTCAGCACTTGTGAGACCACATCTGGATTATAGTGTTTGGTTTTGGACACTGTACTACAAGACACCAACATACTGGAGTAAGTCCAGTGAAGGGCCACCAAGATGATAAGGAGCTGGAGTGCAAGATAAAGCAAGAAGAGGATGAGAGAACTGGGTTTATTCAGTCTTGAGAAGGCTAAGAGGAGTCTGCACCTACCTAATAGGCAGAATACAGAATGGGGAGACAGACCGTCCTCATTGGTAGCACAGGAGGCAATAGACTCAAGTGGGAAATCATTAAATTCCAAATAGATCTAAAGAAAACCTTTTTAACCATAAGGGTGTTCAACTGTTGGAACAGGGTGTCTCTTTCTTCAGAGATTTAAAAATGGCAGGACAAGTGCTGGAGCAACATCATCTAATTGTACGTGTTTTGAGCAGAGGAGTGGAATAAATGCCTTCCAGAAATGCCTTCCAACCTAAATTATTCTGATTCTATCCAGGCTCCAAGGAGCACAAGGTGCCAAGGAAATATAATGGAAGAAAAATCAGTAGTGGCTCTGTGTTTTAAGTTCTAATTTCCTTTATAAGTCCTATTTATTAATTCATCTAACTTTGGCAGAACTATTAGCCTGAAAATTCTTGTGCTTAATCCAGATTCTAAGCTATTTAAAATTTGATATCTTCATTCCCTAGTTACAAGGTAGTTAAGTGCTAGTATACAGGCAATTTCTTCACGAAGAGGAAAATTTCTGTTAGCTTTCTTCAGGAAGTCTTTTCTTCACTAAAATTTCTTGCAGTGGTCATTATTACTAGCAATGGTAGGAAAGTACCACATGCTATAAATGGAGAATGGACTTTGCCACTGTATTTTCTGATTCAGGAAAATAAAGCAAGCCTAAATAACATGGAACCCGATTTACGCAGACTGGGAGAGCATATATATTTGCAAAATAGAACAAAATAGAACAAAAATGAACATTTCCTTCTAAGAAGGAATGAGTGTTCTGGTGGAAACCATGAAAAGGATGAATAAAAGTCATTATACACATCACTACCAGGGAAAATCAACTAAAATCACAATTTCAGTGATCTTATTTATCAGGAAAGATATATGAAATAAAAGTACTTCTTGGACAAATAATTTTTACAAATAAGCCATAGAAAATTGCATAGAAAAATTACACCCACCTGGCTTGGTCAGTCTGAGGAGAATTGATTCAAGAGCATTTAGATTTTCTGTTGCTTTTTCCCTTGCAGCTAAATGGGATGCCTTTGAAGAAGTGCTCTGAAATATCCAATACTTAGTTATCAAAACCTAGCTTTTACTTAAGTAAAAAGTAAAATTTTGATTCTAAGTTACAGGAAATCCTCACATCATCATGATGCATCTCTTTGTAGTTTGAGTACTAAGGTGTTTGAGGTTGAAAGTTCTACTGAGAAATATTTTTCAGTCTACACAATTCCTAAGTCACTCTCTTATAACTCAGTTTCAAGCAGCTGCTACACTAAATGAGAGGCTTTCTACATTATAAAAGATACTTTTGCTCTACTTATATAATTCTTTATTTTTTTTCTGTCTTATAAAGCATTCCTGCAAACTATATGAGAAGATCAGTTAAAGATCCTTACATATATATATATACACACATACACACACAGATATTTATACATCTCTCCACGGCTCTGAACTGTGCTATTGCTAACCCCTCCCAAGTTCAATGAGATGAGACCCTGTACCCATTGCAATCTGCAACTGGTCTTAACAAAGGCAGCTACAATTAAACAGAAGCCTCTCAGCTGTACTTTTGGAACTCTTATTCTGTAAGGAAAATCTTATTTCATATGATCACTTCTAAAACAAAAAGTGAATAAATGAGGTCTTCAAAATAAGAGAATACAGTATTTAGAGAAAAAAAAAAAGTGAAAATTGGAGCAATTACTTTAACTTCTTTATTAGTGTGTGTTTCTTCAGTTTTCATAGCTCCTGACAGGTCAGGTGAAGCTGCCGGTGAGGAATCCAGCAATTTTTTCCCATAGTTAACAATAATTACGGCTAGTTCGTATTCTTTCCATGAACGTAGTACCTATTAAAGAATCATGTTATATATCTTTGTTTTGCATAACAAGTAATGTTTCATTATTGTCTACTTATAATTGTCAAAATGCATGAATATTATAAATGGAAATTAAATACTCAATACTTAAGTTTCCTTCAACAAAAACAGGACTATAGATCTGTAAAATAATTGGAACTGCAGATATACTATCTATGAATTCTACTTCAGCTTAACTGATCTTTCAGAGAACAAAAAGATTTAACCAGAAGTATTGGTTGCTGTGATTAACATTCTCCCAGTTCTCAGGTAGTACTACTATCAAAGAACATAAAGGGTACCTAAATGATCCTCATTTACCTCCCTGGTACCAAGTGCACATTTGAAAATCTTAACTGTATTAGTAAAAGGAGAAATTTATTTTTAAAATTATGAAATTTATAAATTAACAGTGTGAGTAACGTTTTTAGAAGCCTTTATCTTCTTTAGATAGAGCTCTAAAGGCCAAAGTACTTCTACTATAAGCAAGGTGCTTATAGTAGCAATATATAGAGAGCCAGTAATATGCCCTTGTGGCCAAGAAGGCCAATGGTATCCTGGGGAGCATTAGGGAGACTGTGACCAGCAGGTTGAAGGAGATTATCCTCCTCCTCTACTCTGCCTTGGTGAGGCCACATCTGGAATACTGCGTCCAGTTCTGGGGTCCCCAGCTTAAGAAGGACAAGGAAGTACTGGAGAGAGTCCAGCGGTGAGCTACAAAGATGATGAGGGGTCTGGAGCATCTTTCTTATGAGGAGGGACTAAGAGAGCTGGGTCTATTCAGCCTGGAAAAGCTGAGAAGGCATCTTATTTATGCTTATAAATGTCTCAAGGGTGGGTGTTGAGGGGATGGGACCAGACTCTTTTCAGTGGTGCCCAAAGATAGGATGAGGGACAACAGGCACAGACTGAAACACAGGAGGTTCCATCTAATATGAGGAGAAACTTCTTTACTTTGAGGGTGTCAGAGCACTGGAACAGGCTGCCCAGAGAGGTTGTGGAGTCTCCTTCTCTGGAGACATTCAAAACCCGCCTGGACACATTCCTGTACAATCTACTCTCAGTGAACCTGCTTTAGCAGGTGGGTTGGACTAAATGATCTCCAGAGGTCCCTTCCAACCCCAGCCATTCTGTGATTCTGTGAAGGTAACTTCATGTTAGGATGTTTGTCTTTGGGATAGAAAATAAGTCTATAGATTACTTTAGGTTTAATACAGTACATGGTCTGACTGTAACTCAACAGAAAACTATATACCATAGATTAACCAGAAGCATTTGCAATTCAACCATTCTGTTTGCTATTCCGTATGCTATGTTATCTCCAAGGAAAAAAAAAAAAAATCAGCGTTTCAAGTAGAGTCATATAGCTGGGAAATCCAACAACGAACAGACACTTTATCCAGGTTTCAAGTTTCCTAAGAGGCCTTATTGGCCTTGACAGCCTCCACCTGAGCCCTCCTCCATGTGGCCAGGAGATCCCTTTCAGCTTAGGTCTGACCCTACAGTCCCTGCCAGCTCCTATCTGGCAGGAATGCTGGTCTCCAGCACACTCCAAGCCATGCCTAAATCTGGCCATGGATCCACCAATCTGGACACCTGACCTGTGGACCGACTCCTCAGTTTAGCCTCAGACTGCTCCCACCCTGATGCACCAGCCTGCTGTGTCTGACCCTAACAACCCTCATCAGACCTGATCCTGACCTGTGGATTGACTTCCCAGCTTCACCTTGAACCTGCCTCATCACCACAAACTCATCTGGTGATCTCGACTGCTGGTTGAACCTGAATGTCAGGTGCTGCCCTGATGGCCATGGCATTGCTCTCGGCTCCCAGCTCCCCAGCCCTCGCCACGTCCTGGCACTGCCCTCACAGCCACAAAGTAACTGATTAATACCAAGAAAATGACAACACTAGTCCTTAAAATATTCATCTTCATACATTTTAAATGAATGAAAACTAGGCCTTCTTGCAGTGCAGTTTTAAGGATTTTTGACACTGATCTGGTCTTGTGAGGTGAGCACAGAGATCCATCTCCTATGAAGACTGAGGTGAGGGATCATCAACACAGGGCAATCCCTCAAAGCATCAGCTGCAGCTCAGTTTTGGAGTGAGCTCTTGCCTGAGGTGTACTTAAAGCTTGAGCAAAGCTGACTTTTTCAGCATTATACATCTACTGTGGCAGGTACTTTAACTCTAGCATGCCTCTATACCTGAGTAAAAAAAAAATCTTACCTGTACCACATTTCTCCTTATCTTGCTAAATAGATTAAGTATCTAAATCATAAATGTGATCTGCAGGTATGTATGATCATTGAAAGCCAAGGTGTTTCTGTTCCTGCCAGCATGTGGGACCAAATAGTATAGCCTCTTGTATCTAATTAGCAAATAAGCCATATATGTCATTCTCATAAAACTACAAATATGAGCTAGATGCAGTAAATAAACTTTTAATTTATATTTTACATGCATTCCCTATTGAAAATACTACTACCTTAAACTTAAAAATGCATGCAATGATATAAAATACAGAGTAATAATTACAATCTATTTTCTAACCAAATGAAAAATCTCAATTCTATTAAAGACTCACAATGTCATTTTTATATAAAATCCCCTGATACAAAGATACTAATAAATATTTCTATACCTTTACTATTTAAGATTGCTGGTTCTCCAAGACATCAATTTGAAGGCCAGCTCACTAAATCTTTTTTTTCTCTAAATGACAAGAGCTGTATCTTAAACTAAGTTGTAAGCACAATAATGCACACCATACCTTTGCTGTATAAAATGAAGTACAAGCTATCATATGCTGAATACTCTCATAACATCCTACATGCTTCCTCTGCAGGGCAGCACTTGGAATTTCTTGAAGGACAGCCAAACACTTAATGAGAATCTGTAAACAGAAGGGTTAAAGTAAAGTTTGGAGTCTGCAACACATTTACAAGCTTGTACCTCTGCACGGCCTGTTGTATTTGATGGCAAACTTTAAAAATACTTCAAAATCTAACAGCTCTACAAAAGCCAATAGTAAAATTTCCATTGAATTTAACAGTGTCAAGATTTCAACCACAGCCCTTTGGAATAAATTACATGTTCACATAAAATCACAGATATTAAATTACAGATATATGATAGATATTTTTGCTGATTTAATTAGCAAGATATCAAAGAATGCTTAATTCAGTGAGATTACATACTCCTAGTAGAGGACTGCTTAGAACTATATTGAGCTGCTCAGAATTTTAAATTAAAGAAAAATGTTTCCAGCATGATCTAAAAATGAAAGACTCCTTCTCCTCATTTTTGTCTAACAGACATGAAAAAAAAACATGCAACATAATTATTTTTCCCTTTAATTAGGAAATCTAAAACAGGAGCCATTTCCAGTCACTAGCTGTGCCTTTGGTAGGTCATCACAGCAAACATCTTCTTAAGCAAGAGGCTGCTCCCGTATTTATTTTTTTCTTAACACGCCTAAAAACTTGTTAAGTCCCTGAGTGCCCCAATAGTTGTGCCCTAAGCAGGTTCACCTGAAGTGTCCTCCCACACCTTCTGCCCAGGAGTCCCAGTTTAGTTCAGACCCAGGTCTTCAGTTCCTGCTTGAGCTATGGGATTGGTGTGCTGGTCTTCAGTTCTGTCTCCTGGGTGGACTTGGGACCTGCAACCTGCATTGTAGCCTTGTCTCTAGTTTCTGGCTCCAACTCCTGCAGCTCCTGACTTTTTCTCCTGGATGAACCCGGGACCAGCGCAATAGCCAGTCCACCTTCTCTGCACTCTCAGTGGATTCTCTTACTAATACCCTGCTCTATCTGCCATGTTCAGATGCTGCTAGTCTGTGCAATGCCTGCACTGCAGTCACCTCATCCTTCCTCACAGAGCAAACATTCTCTTACTGCTGCTCCCTGACAAAACTACCTACAATCAGTAAAAGGTGCATGTTGCTACTGTATCATTGCTGAATCTAAATCTGCTGCTTCAGACATGGCAGGAAAGGATTCAGGGACTCTGTTTTCAAAAAGAAGTTGCTTGCTTCTGGAAAGGAGCACATGCCTGAAAGCAAAGACTGCATTATGAAGACATTGAATAGGTTTCTTTTTTTAAGAAGAAAACTGTATATGAAGCAGAGACTAAAAAAAAAAAAAAAAAAAAAAAAGCCATAGGCAAATGCTGCTTTTCTTTCCTCAGAATTCCTATTTGCAAACGGCATTCAAGTAGAAGTTACATCATATATTATACTACAGTTTAAAAATACCAAAAAATCATCCTGAAGCAATAACCAATATTCTGCAGTTGTTTTAGCATATCTGAGAGCAGAATCCGTCCAGCTTACACTAAACATATATGCATTGGGAACACATAAAACCATAAAAGGCTGCTCTTTCAGCAGCTACTAAGAACTCAGAGCCTAGATATTTGGCTCTCCCACTGTATACTCCATTAGAAGTTTAATTTAAATTGCTATAACTGTAGGACTTGGATGCCAGCTGCTTTCTCTTAAAATGCTCTCACCTGAACTACTGGGACTGAAGAAATCTTGTGATAAATAATTGGAGCAAGGAGACCATAACATTGTACAACAGACTGCAGGGTATAACTTGCATCATTCAACCAATTACTCAGTTCAATTGCCACAGTCATTCTTTCACATTCTGCTAATCTAGCAACCTGTAAAAGAAAAACACATTTTGATTCAAATATAAATTCTGTTGTTCAAAATCATTTAAGAGTGAAAGAAGACAGATGTTATTGCAGTTTAAAAAGCAGAGTAAGCAGCAAGATAAAAGTTTAAAAATGAATTTACATTGACACCTGTTAGAAGTATATAAACAAATGCAATATTATTCATTATTCTAAAGGAAACCATTGTTCTTGACCTAATTTTGCCCCTTCAATTTATCGATGCAGTTTACAAAGCCTGGTTAACAACCTCAACCTGTGTGGAGTGGAACTTTCACATGCCAACCTCTCAGAGTAGGTAAGGGCAGGATAACAATTCCTTTATTTCTCTTCCAGTCATCTGCTGCAGTCCTTGCATGTGTGAGCAGATCCAGCGACTGCTCGCGTTTTTAAGAGACAAATACTTTAGCAAAGAAAGAGTGGAACAGGAATGTAATAATACCAAAGGCAAAGCTTAACTATTCAAATAAGAAAGGAAGTTTTTTGTGTTATTAACATGCCATTACATCATAAAGACTGAAATAAGCTAAAAGAAGCTTAGCATATTAAAAGCATGAAACTCTAATATTAATAAAATATATGTATTAAATAGCAGAAATGTTTACAATTAAACATCCAAGCTGCATCTTAGTAGGACAAAAATAACAATGATTATACCTCTCTCTTAAATTACAGTCTACTGCTGCTGAAGTAAAGGAAAAGTCTTCATCAGTTGGAATCAGTAGGATTTGGATTAGGGTATTAATGAGGCAATAACTGGTTCAGAAACCATCTTTCCACCAGGATACAAAACAAGCAACAGCTACTAGAATACTTCAGAAAGGAAGACCAGGTAACTTAGCAGAAATCTAAGTACTCTGCAGGTAGGATTAGTACATTGCACCATTTATCTTGGAATGACAAAATAAAGCTGATTGAAAAGTAAAATAAATTCCCACGTAGTATTCTAAGCCACACGTACTTGTTCCTTATAAAGTATCTCATTGGAACAGATGGAATCACAGAAGAGTCTTCCTTCCATGACATTAATGTCACAGACAGCAAATAAACTCCTTAAGAAGAGGTGTAAGGTAATAGGAGAAGTCTGAGATACAGCCTCAAAACATAGCCTGCAAAATAAAAAAGCATAATAACAGTAAAAGCATGTTAATGATTCTGACCTCTCATGCCTAAAAACACATTATATGAAAATGAAGCCTTTCATTTTAAAACTTTGTACAAAAGGATTACTGTAGCTACTGCTAGAAATGAGATTTATACATAAAACTGAAAAAATGCTTAAATTTTCTAACTTAAAATAAATAAAGGAGATAAGGCCCCTTTTCAAATTCTTGTCCACCTTCTACTATCTTAAGACATAATTTCCTTAGTCATTTCATCTAATCCAGTGAAATTTACTTTGAATTTTCATTGAAAACTTGGGATGCTACAGCTAATTTATTTTAACTGTCTCTTTTTACACATTCTTGTTTTGTATTCTGACAATGACACATACAGTTGTGAAGTCCATTACTAAGCATTAGTAACAGACTCCATTTCATCACTGACAGCTAGTGTTACAAGGCTCAAAAGAATCTTTCTTCTTCTGCCTGCTCTTTTGTTGTTTATTGGGGTTTTTTTTCTGCCCTGGGGGCAGATGAGCATTTGTCCTTTTTATATTATTTCTGTTACAGAAACAATCCTATGATTTGGAAGCATAAGAAGTAAATTCCTCCATCTCCTTGATTGTAAAAGAGACTGAAACTCAAGAACAAAGATCAAATAGACATATTCACATACTTGAGATTAGCAAGGAATCAACAGGGCTTCAGTTTGGAAACAAGAGGTTTTCTTTCCTTTCAGCTCCCTCTGCTGTCTCTTTAAGTCCTATCTAATTTCTTAGCTGCCGATCAGTAAAAGTGAAACTACTTTGTATCAGGTCTGATATTGTAGCTTTGAGAATCTTCCATATTAATTGTGGAGAAAAAAAAAAAAAAAGGCTTGGATGTAACTGTCAGAAAAGCAAAATCCCTGAAACCACCTTTGCACAGCTATTTAAAATTTTCTGTCTTCATTTGATTTATTTGATTTCATTTGATTTATCTGAAAGTCGCTTTGTTCAAATGTTACCTTTAGAGCTGCATGTGCTTAAAAAAAAGTGGGGGAAAAAAAAAAAGCACAATCACCAGCCTTGCATTCTTGCTTTGTTGCCCAGGCCAGGGATGGATTTAAAACTTTCATATAGTCATGAAACAGGGTGCCTAGTGACATCAGTGTAGTCCACAGACTGCCAGAAAATCCCAAAGGCTCTTATGGCATGTAACATCTAGACCCTTGGTCAATTTGTATGCCCAGTATCAGACACATGGTGGCACTTGAAGAACAGACAGAACACACGTTAGTGGTCTGGCTGAGTCCCAAATAACAAGAAGCACACGTAGACACATTACTTTTCTCCTGTGACAGGATTCAAAGCACACGCAAGCCTTCACTCTCTGCTTGCATCCAAACAGCATCACCGTGAGAAAACAGTGGGCTCTGCTGCAAGTATGTCAAAACAATCTGGAGAAAATGCTAGCTACATCCTGTGTCTCAGAATGGTTGATTTTGATTACTGGTGATTCCATCTGTAACGTGGAAATGGAAGTGTTCTGACAAAACTTATAGGAAATTCCCCTGATATCTATTTCTTGATACAAAGATCTGTATTTCTTTATTTCTTCTTTAATTCTAGAAACACTCAAGAACAATTAACACACATGGAATAAGGTTGCTTCTTGTTGTTATGGTTTCAAAACTAAGTCTGTCAAACTGAAATGGATATGCTGCAAAACTTTTTTGTATCTCCTCCACAAGGTTGCCAAAACTTTCCTATGAACGAATTGGTCTGAAAAGAATTCCACACAAATGAAGATGATATTTTGTGTTCTATTATATTGGATGTTATTTCATCGTCAAATTATAAGCAGTTGGCTAACATCTAAAAGTATTATTGTTATTGTAGTATTTTGTGTCTATTATCTCATACATATCTGGGAATTAATTAAGTTTTGATTTATTTTTGCATTTGGATCTATTGAATTTCAGTGAATGTAACCACAAAATTTCTAGCTGGGCTTTATCATCATGAAAAACATATAATATTATGGTTGAACATCTGATATTTATTTATAAATGAATTAATTTTAAATATCTCTTTTAAACCACTCTAGTATATTCAAAGATTATTGGTAGACTTATTTAACCACTCCAAAACAAAATTAGCAAGCATTTATCCATTTTGAGTGCTGTTCTTGACAAAATTTTCAGAATTCCTGAACCCTTCTGCTCCCTTAATTAGAACTAAAAGTCAAGAACCTAGTGCACATTACAAGTTTTGCATATGAAAATGCATCACACAGAATTCATAGCCACTTTATGTTTCCGAATTACCTTGACAAAGCAATCATTATAAAGAATTAGGTGTGTAAATGCTAGCAGTCCCATAAATAACAAAAATCCTCTGCTAATTATAAACCACTATATTTTTATAACACATTTCACACCTTTTTTCAGAATGTTTTTCATATCGCAAGTCTGAACAAAATTTCACAACCTGGCACTCTCGAAAATAAAATGTGCACATCTATAATTAACTATTATTTTACTTTTGGATATGCCAGTTACCTGTTTTCAGATATAGTCAAATTTCTACTTGCAGAAACAACAGCTGCATTGGCAGGCAGTGGAAAAGAATTTGAAACAAAATAATCCCACATTGGTGAAAATGCTTCTCTGGCTAATGTATAGTTGCCAGTCTGATAGGCTGCCTAAAAAAAAAAAAAAAAGGTAAAAAACCAAACACAACACCAATAACAACAAGTTTCCATGTTTATCAAACAACCAAGCCAAATATGATTATAGTATGAGGAAAGATTTTAAAACTCCCTCCCAACATGTAAATTTACAATTTCTGTAAGAATATTCTGACATATTTGAATACAAAACATGTAGTAATGTAGTAGCGATCTGATTCTACTAATATTAGTTTACCTTTAGAACTAACATCAGAGAAGGCAAAAGAGTTTCTTAACTGCTGACCAAGGATCTAATAGCCCTTTGTGGAATATTTTACAGATATTGTGCTGCAGTTTTTGAAAGCATATTATTTCATCTAGGTTCATTTTCCTTTCACTAATACTGTTGAATGTCATGCTGCTACGGATAACGGGATGTAAATGGAGTCATACAAGTAGGCATAAATTCACACCGA
This sequence comes from Caloenas nicobarica, assembly GCF_036013445.1. Lineage (NCBI taxonomy): Eukaryota > Metazoa > Chordata > Aves > Columbiformes > Columbidae > Caloenas > Caloenas nicobarica. Next base: position 45,803,303 of record NC_088245.1, read on the forward strand.
TACCTCTCACTCTGGGACATTTTAGGAAATCTTCTAACAGTTCCCCATCTGAGCCGTAGGGCTAGACAATTTCACTTTTCTCCATGCCACAATCAGTTTTAAATTTTCTTTCTTCAGAATAAAGAAAATTAGGATAAAGTTCTGACAGAGCCTTTGTGGTCTTTCACAAGACACTACAAAAATAATTTCAATATGAAAATGTTTGGATTTGATACCTGGTAAGTTCAATCACATTTGTCATCTTGTACCGTAATGACTAATAAGATGATTTCTAGCACTTGGTCTCAATCACAAAAATGAAAAAATAAATTATAAAAAAGAATAAAGACGTTAAATGCAGACTGAAAAACAGGAACAGGAGTAAGAAAACTAGCTGAGAGTCATCTTTCCCTTAAACTGGAATTTCCAATAATTTTGAATTGAGTTACTCAAATATACCATTTGTTATGTTAAAATTGTGATTTCTGCTTATCAAGCTTTTGGCGAGAAAGTCTTGAGTTTTTACAAGAAGTTTTAGAGCTACCAGTGAAAACAAGTAATTACAACCAAATTAAAGTATGTGTTCACCATCATGCCTCTACCCCTACCTGAGTTAGATAGGCCCGAACAGCAGTAACAGAAAGAGGTGGATATGCAAGGATGGGCTGAGTTGTTTCCCCAATTGCATCACCAATAAGTTTTCCATCAGAAGAATATGCTGCGACTGCAAATACGTATTTCTCATTAGGATCTAAGCCTTGTATTTCCAAGAGGCTTTTCCCATCAGCTGGTATCTAGCAATAAAAATATTTTCTAGTTACACCCACTGAACATACCAAAACCAAATCTCAAATTCTAAGCTTTTATTGTTAAATAAATTATTTAATGGTCTTGGATACAATCAAAGTACAACCTAGATTAACATGCATGTCATGTTTCCACATAGTATTAGGTTCTTGAAGACAATTAAGAAACCAATTAAACAACAGGGGAAAAAAGTATCCATTTTCTCTGGAATGCAGTTGAGTGTACAGAGCACATAACCTAAGAGAACAGTAAAGTAGCAGGACCTGGAGTTTCTCTAAACCTTTTTCGTCCATTTGCACATTCACACTGTGAGTGTGCACGCTTGCAGTTGTTGAGTTGGAAACATTCTCACCCTGAGCAGAATTCCAGAGAAAGCACACAGCTCTCCTCCATACATGCCACAGGCATGGATTAGATATGGGCAGAGGATGTCTAAGGTCCTCTCAGCACCATTAACAGGACTTTGGAGTTTGTAAAACAGACAACATATTTTCAAGATCTTCATTTTTCCTTCAAGTAATTGTCCATCTGCCCTTAAACATCACGGCTTGCTTCTAACAGGCTTTTCCATCTTCCCCTCCATAACCAGGACAATTTAGACAAAGGAAAGTTTTAGGGTCTTGAAACAACAAACAACCAACACAGGGACTGAAGCACAACATGAGAAATGAGATTATCATAAGGTAAGATCAGCACAGTGCTCTTATTCAAATACTGTCTGGCCTTCATAAGGAGATCTCTGAACAACAGAAATCCTTTCAAATGCTGGGGCTGAATTTTGAACCAGCAGACCAGCAATTAGGGTAAGACAGTCTGTAGTATCCCTTTAGAGCAAGTTTTTCTCTTGTTGAAAAGTTGACAGATCATTCCACTACCAAGAAGCCTATTCTAAACCTTTTCCACGGAGCAGGCAGATCATGACTTTGTCTGCAGATCAGCATTTTACAAAAGCATATCCCCAAGCAACCAGAAGTTCAATTGCTGAAGCATATGGTTAACCTCAGGTCTGGGCATTTCCAGTGCTTGCCAGATCTAAGACAGTCAGTGGCTTGAATGGATTGCAGCAAGTTTACAAAAAGAACAGCTAGCAGTGGGGTGGAAGTCTCGAATTAAATGCTTAATTCACCTGGAGCAGGACTGCATATTGCAACTAGCTCACTGGATATCTCAGGAAGCTCAATTCTCTGGATTTGATAATAAGACTATCAAGAATAACATCAAACCCTCTATTGCCAGTAGCAACACACACCTTCTCTTTTTATACACCTTCCTTTTTAGGGAGGAGATGGGGGGAACGGGTGCAAAGGGAAAGATTTCCTCTCCATCACCAAAGACAGGTCTATCAGTGTTGGTAAAAAGCTTGCTCACAAAACCAGGAAAGCTTGAAACATTGGACAAAAGAGACTGAGATCATTCTTCTGTGACAATGCAAAACAGAGACCTGCCCTGCAAAGAACAGGACTCTTCAAGAAGATTTCCAGATGCAAAAATGATCATTCCGATCTGAGACTACAGCAAAATTTGCTGAAGAGGTTGTGCTGAAGCCTTTTTGCTCCTTTCTTAAACCCCAAAATGCTGAGTATTTGGATGGATCATGTCATCATTTAGATGGACAATGCAATAGCATGCATAAGTGAGTGAAAACCAGAACTCTCAGTCTGTGCAGGAACATCAGACTGTGATCCAAAGCAAAAAAAACCACAAAACAACACACCTACATTAACAAGAAAGAAAACCCCCCAAATAAATTCCAAAAATAAACTGCCAAATTGCAATATAGAAACTATTTTAAAATACTGACACGGTCATTTGATCAGTCATAAGTAATCAAAGATGTGTGGGATGATTTGTCATACAACATGTTCACAGGATGAAAGGGAAAGAGTATGAACCTAGAAGTCAATCATGTCTGAATATGAAGGTTATTGAAGGAGTTATATAACCATGTTGACAGAATTACAGAAGGTAAAGTCTGATAGAAGTTACACAATTAAGAAAAATATTAAATTTTATATCTGTTTAGAATTTTTCTTTTTTTGAATCTCTGGCAAGTGGAGTTTCTGGGGAACACTTTACAAATATATCATATACTTCATTTTCATTTTGTATTTCTTAAATGGTTTTCAAAAAACAGAATCATAACAGAAGGGACAGAGACCTCTCTAACATGAAGCTTTTGAATCATTTAACTCATTATTCAAAAACACGTTCCTAGAACTGGTTTTGGTTTTCAGTATATCTTCAGCCTAGTAAAATTTCAGTTGCTTAAAATAACAATCAAAAGGTTTGTCAAAGGCTTGGCAAGTTACCTGATTAAAAAAAGATGTCAGATGTATACATTTAGGAAGTTGGGGTTTTTTAAAGGAAGAGAGAATGATCTGAAGGAGTTTCAACTCTGTCTTACCTCTTCTCCTGCATTCTGAAGTTTATTGTTATTTAACCTGACTTTCACATTACGTTCTTCTGCTACACACCCCAAAATACTGTACCATGAAACCTTTGAAGAAAATGGAAAAAAAAAAGGAGTTGATACATTATAGTATTTCCAACTTTTGCCTAATGTATAATATACTAATTTTGTGAAAAGTCTCTGAAAAAAGAAAAAAAACTCAGTTATAAAAAGGAATAGTCAAACTGCACCAGAAAAATTCTTTAATTGATTTAGCTGGACAACTAGATATACTAAAATGGCAATAAAAGCAGATGACTCTCCATTATCCTGTCTCCTATCTTGAACTACCCTATACCTCAAACGTATCTCAAAACATAAATTCCACAGGTCATCCTGTAGATTTAAAGTTATCTAGATCCCTTATTTGATCCTTGCAATGGTATTCTTTTAAAGTTGACACCAGGTTCTGATTCAGCAAACTACTTGAGGACAGATCCTTAAAAGCAGGCAACAGGAATGCAGATTGAGAGTAATGCAGAAGTATTTTCTAAACAAGCCATGTTCTTAGTTCCTATTGAAATCAATGTTTTTTTTAATGCCCTCGAGCTGCTGATAATCTCATTGAGCATATAATCTACCTGTCTCAATACTTTTACTCAATGTGAGCATGCATTCCTGGATCAGTGCTTAGTTGTGTATAGTGAGATCAAACATGGAAACTAATTTTGATTTCATCTCTGCAGAACTGAGCAGATGGATTTCAGTAAGTTATGCATCTGACAAAGTTATTTTGCATTAAGCTTCTTCTACTAAAAACTGTGCTAAGTCTGTTTTCAGTAGACATTTAAACAGACCTGAGGTTTGGCAGATGAGGTCATTTTTCAGCATATAAAAATTAATACCTAAAATGTTCATTTTTTCTTGTAATATACATGACTTGTCTTGCAACGAATCTTGACTGTTTTTCAGAAGAAGGTGTTGAAATAGAGGCCTTTCTTTTCAGCAAATGAGCAACTTTAATTTCAGGAAATTTTAGAGATACTTTGACTTATAATACAAGAACTACACTTGTATAATCAAATCCTAAGCATCCATTTCCTTTAATAGGTTCTTAATAAAAAACACCTGTCACGTCTGCGCAACAGTGATGTGTATCTTTAGGAAAAAAAACCATCTCCAATATCTGGGCTTAAATTATAAAAATACTAATCACATTGCACCATCTAGTGGCCCAATATGTTACATTCATTCTTCTGTATTGAACAGAATGAAGTATTAACACTTAGTAAAACAGATGAACCACCAGACTTTAAATAAGTATTTTAATTTTACGTTCATTAGGGACAAAAAGGAAGAAATTTTCCAAAATTAATTTCTTTGAAATTGACTAATCGAACTACAATAAAACTGCAAGTTATAGTCACAGAAACATTCTTACCACTACTAAAAATATTTGAGTTCCTGCTAATTTATACACATCATAATTTTGAAGAAGCTTGCAAAATCACTATGAAAACGTCTCTCTCAGAAAACTGCAGCTAGTGACTTTTCATACTTTAGCCTGTTTGAACCTTTTCTGGGCACATGAAGAAGAATCAGGCAATTTGGAAAGGTCAGCATGGATTTACCAAGGGCAAATCACAGCTGATCACCATGATTGGCCTCTGTGACAAAACTACTTGATTTGCAGAGGAGAGGAGTAGATATCATTTACCTCAACCTGAGCAAGGCACTTTTTTCAACACTGTCTCCTGGTATTCTTATATTCAAGTTAGAATGATACAGCATGGGGGTGTGAACAGATAAATGGGTAACACAATGGCTGGAAGGTCAGACTCAGAGACTAGTTGTTGGTTCATACTCTACCTGGAGGGTGATAAAAGTGGAGTATTGCAGGGGACTTTCCTGATACCTGTCCTATTTAATATCTTTACAAATGACCTGAAGAAAAAAGTGAGCACACACTCACCAGGACTGCAGATGATGCCAAATTGAGGGAAAGAGTTGATATCCTTGAGGGCAGGATTGCTAGTCAGAAGGACTTAGAGAGCCCAGAGGAAGGGGCCAACAGGAACTTCATGAAATTTAACAAGGACAAATGCAAAGTCTTGCACTTGGAAAGGAAGAATTCCTTGCAAAGATATAGGCAGCAAGAAGCGGCAAGGAACACGATGCTTGAGACGAAGAAAGTTTCGCGCAAATGTGAAGATCAAAACAGCGAGTGACATTTGACTCACAGGGACAAAAAAAAAAGCATACTTAATTAAGTCAGAATAACAATCTTCTCAAGAACAACAGAGAAAACTGTGATGGTATAGTACTGTTGAAACAAATTTGCCCTCTTGTGAATTTTCTTATTATTTCTTATGCAGTCATCATGAAAAACATTACCTGAATATCTGAGGAGAATGAGGCTGGTTTAAATGTCATGGAGCAATGTGATCTGGAAAGTAATAGAGGAGGAGGAGGAGTCGTCCCATTTTTTTTGTTACTGCTCATAGCTTCTTTGAGACTGTGATACAATGCACTTTGTTCGGCTTCAACTTGCTCAATTAAAGTTAGTGCTTCCTATGTTTTAAATTAAAACAAAAGGGAAGAACTATTAAAACATAACAACTAGACAGATTTAACACTTATAAATGGTTTTCAAAATGATCTTACGAAAAATGTACTGCTATGTCAAAAACTTTTATAGCTTTTCATATGATCTTATATCCTAAATTAGGATGAATGGTACTTTGTGCAAGCCTTACATATGCAGACTAATTTCACAATGTATAATAGAGAGAATGCAGGGTTGCATATGAAAGAAGCGGGACTGAGGAATGTCCAATTTTGTAAGAACCTATAGGAAAAAAGAAAGTGATCAAAAATAATGTTGATCAGCAATTAGTGGCAACCAGTTATTAGCTCCAGTGAGAAACAAAAAAGATACCAACTCTTATTTAGGAGAGAGCTGGACACCTAATCTGTGGAATTTCTGAAGGAGCTGTGGAAGTGGTTAGACTGACTTTCTGTACTCCAGAAACAGAGGAATGAAATAAAGTCCAGAAATAAATAAAAGGAGGAGAATGCAGGCCTTGCAAAAGCAGGACTAAGCCACTTCCCTTGGCTAGCTGGAGAGAGCTGAGAGCTGACTGATAGGCTGTAGGTGTCTTCCAAAAATGTGTGGGCCCCCAGCACATAGTGTTCATGCAGCCATTTGTTTGGAAATCGAGGTACACTTTTTTCTTATATAACTGAATGGCAAATTGGTAGGTTTCTTCACTTAGTTTGCATTGTCAGGAGAAGAGCAACTTAACTCAGAAATTTAATATTAAGAATTTAGTACTTTTAGTACTACTTTTACTTTTTAGTCTTTACTTGTGGCAGCTGTCCAGTGCAAACCAAAGCCAAAAAGGCCAGCTCCCACAGATTAAGAGATCAGGGATGCCTTGGACAAATTACATTCTTTTGGGAGAAGAGAGAGATGACATCTTCCTACAACTAGAGTTTTTATTTGAAACCTTTTAGTACCATACACTGGACCAAAGGTTTAGGCTGAACCGAGTCTGAAAGCTAAACTGAAAAAGAAAATCCCAAATTGAGAATTATTCAGTGAGAGTCCCATAATCTTGTATCTTAACAGCTCCTTGTTTCTGTCCTCATACGTTTATAAGGGCATAAGAACAACCATACCGGGTCAGATGACAGATTGAATAAGCCTTGTATCTCATGTCCAAAAATGACCCAAAACTAGCCATAGATTTATGGTGAAATGGGGAGCTAAGATTTAATACAGCCTTAAACACATCACATAGCTAATAATTTGCACAGCCCATCACTTTGATACTTCTTTATAGCAAGCTATGATACAATTTTTAATGAAAAGCATCACAGCCTCATTATTCTCTGAAGACATATTTCTTATTAGTGTAAGGATGGAACTGCTCCCAGGTTGGAAAAAAACAACGTTGTGACTGAGAGTGGTCCTGCTTGACCTGTACTGCATTAGTTGTAGAACTTGGAAGATAATAAATGTGTCAGAGTTGCAAGAGGAGAAAGAATAATCTTATGGTTGAGGAAGCCAAATGTCACTATAAAAAAAAATATGCTTGCTTCTGCCACAGGCTTGTCCTGTGATAAACCAGATTTTATTCTTGCCTCTGCCACAGACTGGCACTGTGGTATTAGCTTCACCACATTAATTCAATCTTACAGCTGGCTAACAAAAACTACCAGTGTACCCAATTCTGTGAAGACTTGGAAGTCCAACTAGACATATAGGACAAGAAGGAAGAATGAAACAACCGTGAGAGAAATTTAAAAAAAAAAAAAAAATGAAGGGTACACAGTAGTTCCAGTATTTAAGCAGAGTCATGTAGATCAGCACACACATGACTCAGAAGCCTTCATACCTGCCCAGTGGTTCACTGCAAGAGAAAAGGTTATTTGAATGTTTCTCAAAAAAAACAAACAAAAAAACCAAAAAAACCCACAAACACACACACACCAAAAAAACCACACACAAAAAACCTCACAACAAAAACAACAACAACAAAAAAAACCTGCTTTCCTATTTTGCAGTGTAATAAGAACAGACATATCATATTGTGCTGAGTAGAGTAAAAAAGACCGAAAGATGTAATTCTATATAGATCTCTTAGATGTTCTACAATAAAAAAGGCAAAATCTTCTACACAAAAGCATGAAAATAGAGGTATGAATTTGCTGTTCATGAAGTGAGCACCATCCACTTCAGTGAAGAAAATTAATGGAGCACATCATTAAATATTTCATCATAGTGCAAATATCAAAGAAGATCATGCTAAGTATGTCCAGGCAAAGTTAATTCTGACACTTTCTGGCAACTGGCTGCAAATTTGTTGTATTTGTTTACCTACATCTTCCTCTATTAAAAGTGCACAGAAATAAAATATAATGAAGGCCAATACAAGGTGTTTGCAAACATTTGTTTGAGATAACAACACATTTCTTGGGAATTGCTTGTAAGTCTTCATGGGTGACTACAGTTACAACTTTCATGCCATATCACTACACCTTATATTCATAAATGCCATATATTTTACAAATATGGGAGAGAGATTTTTTAGTGTATGTCTTTTCCAGTTTTTGCATTCTTCTGACATAGAAGATGTGTCTGTTCATTATCATGCTTCCAAATCTGTAGCACTTAAAACACTTTCTAGTAACTTCTTGTTTAAAATACTTTTTCATATATTATATAGTCAGAATTTCAGATTCTGCTATCTGTTGTACAGGCTATAATGAAATTTTATGCTCCACTGACGAGAAGGCAATTTTCATGGACAGATGCTGGTACAAAGCTCGATGGAAAGACTCCCATTGATTTCCAAAGACTTTGAAATGAGTCCATGAAGAGCCTACTTTTAGGCCCAATAAATTCCAAAATCTCCAACTTCTAAACTCTTTATTAAATAAGAATAGAATAAAATCCATATCATCATTACCAGACAAAGTAACACAACTTACAGATCTTGGAAAAAGAAGAGTGTTGAAGGATGCAATGGGGAGAAGGAAACCTTATTTGGCAAGGCAGAAGTTCATAACTGCAAAGCCTACATGACTAAGTGCAGAAAGAAAGACGAAATCTTCTTTCAGGTTTCTTGCAATCTGCATGCGTGCACAATATCTGGGGATGTGCTCTTTCCTTGTTTTAAGTCACTTAATTTTTTCATCATAATAAAACTCCTTAGGGAACATTTGATAACAGAAGATAAAACCTCCCAATGTCCCTCAAGTTCCTTCCGTTTTTCTTTTTTTAATAAGAAGGAGTAATCCATGTCTTAACTATATAGAACATGAAAAACTGTGATAATGATAAAGAATTTCTGCCATAATATTTTTTTTATTACCTCCAGTAGCTTCCTTTGGGAAGAAGTGGTCAAATATTCAGGGAACTTCTGTGCAGCTTTTTGCATCAAAAAGATTGCTCTGGATAGCTTATTCTTTTTTATTTTTCTCATTATAAGTGCCTCTGTAAAATAGATATTATAAGACATTTATAAAACAGTAGCAGTAATTTATTATACTTCTAAAATCTTAATTAATAAGCCTCACCTGTTAAATAATAATCTTTCATATTCTTCACATGAGACTTCTTAGACTTCAGAGTTCTGTCACACTTTTGAGCACCTATGTGGGAAGAAAATCCTGAGTTATTCATTCTGATAGTGCTATTGGGAAAATTTCAGTGAGAGGGGTTAATTTGTAGTTTCGTAGTAAAGTTCTGCTCCATCCCATGTTCTTTTCTTTGGTCCAAGGAGAATTTCTTGGACTGATTGTGCCACTAAAAATATTCCACCCTCATCTTCCAGCATCTTTAACAGCTTTAGTAACACAACAGGAAAAGAGGGATCTTGTTTGATCATAGGGAGCAGTGCACAGGGGAGCTCTGCAGTGTGAAACTAATACTAGCTTTCAATTAAAAAAAAAAAATCACCAGGATTGGGACACCAAGTAGAGTTTTTTCAGAAGGCATTTGGCAAGACTGAGATATCTACTGACCGGGAAGAGATAAGGACAACTTCACAGGAGTAGAAATTCAGATTACAAAGAGTACTGAATAAAATATTCAAGTCATTCTCCAGAGAGCAGATTAGCATTACAGAAAACAATTTCTGCAGAGCATCACCAAATTCTCCCTTAGCGACACTGTAAGAGTTAATATTGTAACTGAAGTACCACAACAAACTCTCTAGGAATGAAATCCAGTAGTTATTAGCAAAATTTAACTCCCATTGGTTGAGCAGAGGTTAGAGAATAGTATCATGTGATAAATCTGAATTCTGCAAATTCAGCACATTATTTCTGTCTGTACATGCCATACAAACTGCCCAACATCAGCTTCCTCTTCAGAAATGGATACTCCTTAATTTCTTAGAGGACTCTAATCAAGCTATGAAGATCATTTAGCTTTACTGAAACCTACCTTGTGTCATTTTAAGAAGTTTCACAGCTACTCGATGTTGGGCCTGTATGAGCTCCAAGTGTAAATCCATTACAAAACCATCACCTGTTCCTGTCTTATCATTACCACATCCCAAACCAGAATTCAAATTCTGATCATTCGAGTCCACCTAATAAATAGGAAGTGGCAATTAAGCAAATGAACTTTTATTACTTAGCTTACTGCCTTTATCTTGACATTGATATTATTTCAGAAATTGACAAACACTGAAATTTGTCATATCTGTGTAATATGCAGTCATTCAAGAAAGTATGGAAGGAAAGAGAATGACAAGACAGAGAAAGCATGGATACAGAACAAAAATCTGATAATGGAAACTGGATTAATAATAAATATAAAACTGCAGAAAAATGTATTGTGTTACCAGTCCACAAAACAAAGATCGTATTGGTGTGAGAATTATAATATTTTAAAAATCTGAACTCCCCTCAACAGCAAAAATTAATTTTAATAATAAACAGTTGGAAGCAATAAATATGAAAAGGATTTCTGCTTTTATTTTATAGGAGAAAGATACGAATTATAATTATTTCCAAAAGAATATGGCAAAGGAAACCTAGAAGAGTTTATTAATGAAAGAAAAAAATGCTATTTCTCTACATAGAGATTTGTTTTTTCTATTCTCTTCTTAAAAGGGGCAGGAAGATGAGGTATGCTTGATAATGCTAAAATTTCTATGTATGAAGGAAATATGAGTTTTGTGTCATCAAAATCCAATATATTATTTATAGATTTTGTTGCAGTGTAGCTTTTTGTAGACTTTACCTTTGTACAGCAGCTGTCAAATATTGACTTTCCATCTGGTAGAAGGGTCATTAAGCGACATGTGTTCATTCCATTAATTGCTTTTTCAAGACTTTCATAAGCAACTTGTAATTGTTCTGTAGGACTTTTCTGAAATGAAAGCACATACAAACACATTTTATTAGATAACCACATTAAAAGCTGTAATATGGATGATCCAAAGTAAACTGCTATTATTTTTAGCTGTTGTAGTTTACAATCTGTCAAATAATCTTTACATAGGCATTGCTCTCCATGCTTTTGTATACTAATATTAATGTTTTAAATTTCAAGTGATATTAACTAATTTAGGACTGATTTTCTTTCAGATCTCAAAAAAACCAATTTACTAACTCAAAGAGTTAGCTTATAGCAGAATGAAACTGAACTCAGAGAATTAAGTTGACAAACACAGTATTTTTCACAAGTAGTTTTTCAAGGGTCCTTTAGATGCTGTTAATAAAAACTGATTTTTCAGAAAACACCACCTTTAATGAGACTGTCACTGAATTAAAGCTTCTCTGTATGTGTATGTGTTAAGACAGAACATTGACAAAATTCTTGAATCCTCTGACTAATGTATGTCTTTTCTTTTTAATGTGTTTTAGTAATTTTGAACTATCAGATTGGACACTTCTGCAAAGTGCTGAGCACTGAAAACACTGAACAAAGCAAGGACACTCCAGATGTTTCATCTATTCCACATCATCCTTACAAAAACAAACAGGCAAAAGCACAACCCCAAAAATTTTCCTAAACAAAACAAGGACTAAAGTTTGTATGATCTTTAAAAAATGCACTATTAAACCACTTAAAGCTGGTACCATACATTGGCATAAAAAAGAGTGTACAATGGAAAACACTGTGATCATGCTGTAAAAAGTTTCAAATAAAACTTCTTCCATATCACAAATTACTAAAAAACAACTACAGGAAAATGTTCAGATTTTATTTCCTTTGGAAAAAATCTTTGGTTTTTTCCTCTGCATTAGCATGATTATGTGAAACATTTCAGCTTTATAAAACTAAATACAAAATAGTATTAAAAGCTTCAAGCAGAAATAAGTGTTCTTATGCTATTCAAAAATGCTGTATTAATGAAAACAAATTAGACGTACCATCAGTATTTCAGGAATATCACAGGTTTCATCTTGTGAGAGAGGGGCATTTCTTTTTCCTTTTTTATAGGAAGAAAATCAGAAAGTGAAAATAAAATATATTCAGAAAGTTTTGGTACCATTTGATTAGCTCTACTACTGACTTGAGAGTCTGGCAATAATTCAAGTCTTCACATTTCTTGAAAAGCTTTTCAGGGTTTTAACACAATACCAACATATGTACAATTACACTAATTCTGTATATAATTATCCAATAAGTACCGTATGTTTCATAGCAACATTACTGCAATACAAGCCAATGAAACTTGGACTCACTTTGTAGTTCCTCAGAGTGTTGTAGCATTCACCTCAATTTTCCACTTCTAAATCAATTCAGATCTATCGTTATCTAATTTGCAGTAATTTTAATGCTAATTTAACTTACAGGAGGATGTTTAAATATGTGAGGTTGTATTTTTATAATACATATTATCTCAATTTAATATTCCTTGAAGGGGTATTATCACACTTCTAATGTTCATTTGGATTGTTTAAATGATTTTAAATTATAAAGTATGCACCCAGAATTGTGTTTTCCTTTCAAAAAACAAGAGGAAGCAGCCAAAACAAGAGGAAACACTTTCTTAGCTCTTGGTTACAGCCCTCTAGCCTGTCAAAAATTTATTTATTCACCGAAACAAATTCATTTTTTGCCCTTTCAGAGGGACAACCTTCTTGTCACTCCTGTACTCCTTGTGCCATTTCTGCCTGTTTATTTCTGCTTGTTCACAGTCTCTTTCTCATAAATAAGAAAATCTAGATTCGATCAGCATTCATTCAGTAAAAAGACTCTTCTCAGCATAAAAGTGCTTGACTGGCTATTTATCAGACTGTTTTGACCAATGGCTCATATCTATTCAGCTTTTCCATCAAAAAGACATATTTCAACTGGATGGAAAAAAATAGCAGAGATGCTACAATGAGGATTCACTCAATCTCCATCAGAATTGTATGTTTTTCATAACATCACAGAAAACAATACCTACTCTACCTTTACAATTAATAGTAGTGTTAGAAGAATTTCTTATTTTCAAAAGAGCCACCGATATTGTCATTCTGTTCTGTTCCTAGATGTGCTCTAAAAGGTTCCTTAAAATCTACCCCCTAGTTACTGTAAAACATTTATGAGAACTATGATTCATATTCCAAGATCCTATATCCACAACAACAGAGAACTTTTAAAAGTATGCTTAAACATCCATATTTTACAGCCTTACTCAGGTTTTAGAAGGAAATTTGTTTAACATGATTGTGATTGCATTATATCCCAATAATGTCAGCCAAGTTAAGTTCAATTTCAAAGAAAATTGAATTCCTGTACCAAGAGATCCAAATTAATGACTCAATAAAAGCAAAGGTTTGAGTATCACCTCAGTATTTCACTCTTCTGTTTGGCTTGCCACTAGTCAACCAGCACTTGAATGCTCCCAATGAGCCACAGCACATACTGCCTTCTGCCTGGCCAATATTCAGAGAACATATGAGCGACCTGAGGCTACTCTGAGGGGCTTAAGAGTCATGTAGAATACCAGTGGGGAGGGTGAGTCACAAGAGATGTGATTCAAAATAGAGTTAATTCAGTAGAACTAGAAATGTAAGGAAATAAGGCATAAATCCTTTGGAAAACAGGCTTCATTAGCTCTGGTTATGAATGAAATTGTGTGTACAAAAAATTATCATTCCATTCTCAGCAACCTCTTTACAATAATTTTTGAATACATATGTTTGTTAAAGTTTTCAACTCAGAAACGTTCCTATCTTGAAAGGCATTCTTGAAAGAAAACAAAATTTTTGTTGAAAGCTTTACCTGCTTTTTCTTAGACTTACTTGTAGAATCAGCTACATTTTCCAATATTGCAGTTAGACGTAGGGTTACCTCTGCAAGCATTACAGCATCAGTGTCTGCTATGCTACTCTTGTGAATTACTTCATTTATTATCCAGAGTACACGAACCCACTAAAAAGGCGGGGAGGGGAGATTGGGGCAGGACAGGTGTGGAAAAAGAGTCAAGACAGAGTTAAAACACAGGTTTGGGAGATATTTATGTATCACAGAGATGCATAGGATTTTGCACTAAAAATTGTTTAAAAAGATTCACAACAATGGACATAACTCCTTTCTTGGATTTGGATTCTTTTTTTGAATGCCACCAGACTAAGATGCTGAAGTCATGCTGCTCCAAATCTCCTATTTCTTCAGACAGTAGACTTTTTTATTTTAAAATATTATTATTTTTTATTATTTTAGAAAGGTTTATGAATGTTCTACAGGCACAACTTTTATACTGTGTTATATTATGGTAAGCCTTCCAGTAGATTCATAATTTGCCTCTCATTTATCCTCCTATCTTCCCTGTTAAACAGTATAAAAGACACCTGAATGCTCCTATCGTACACACACAGGAAAGTAACTGTATGCTACCCTCTGGTGAATCTCTGAAAACTTTTATTACAGGGATCAGGGCCACAACATGATCTCCTCCAGAAATTGTTTGGTCAGCATCAACTGGCAGCCCAGAAAAACTAGTGTAAATTATCCTTCATGAAACTGCATTTCACCAAGAGCCTCTCAGTCTCAGGAAAAGTTCAAGGTAAGGCTTGGGCCAAATACTATTGACCTCCATCTCCCTTCTCTTAAGCTGTATGGTTTTTTGCTACTTTCTTCAACTGATCTAAGGAACTTGAAATATATTGATATTTTCTGCCACAACACACCAAATGCTCCTTCTTACACCATGCCCGAATGCTTTCACTATTTAGCTTCTTTCCACCATGGCCCACTGGCAGAGACTGAGTTACTTTACTGGGAAAAGGCTAAGAGGAATTTTGATACTGGCATACGGAAGCACAGTGTGTTCAAAACGCATACACAACTCACATTTTCAGTGAAGATTTATCTGTATTTTATCATAAGAAAATGTACTTAGACTGGGTACCAATATTTATCTTGGCATTACTGTAACAGACTGCATTGATATTAAGAGAAATGCATTATAATAAAGGAGTACTTGGTAAGCTTTGTATTTGTGCATAGATTTTAAGTAGTCACTTCCACCCATCTGGATTCGCTGAAGTCCCGTTTTACACTTCTGCCACAAAAACAGTATTACATCAACAAGTATTTCTTTGTCAGGATGGATATTCTGGAAAGAGAAAACAATATAATTATAGAAACAGGTAGGTATACAAACATTCTCAAAACACTCAGTACATAAGCAGTCTCTAAATTTTTCAAAGTGAGTAGATAAACTATTATAATATTTAACTATCTCATAATGGGTGACAATATTTTGAAAGCTTAAGAAAGATTTTTTAAAGTAATTTCTGGTAGAACACCCAGGCTTTTCTTCTTCCAACAATGAAAGTGGTTTAGACGTTTTGGGTTTGTTTGGGGGTTTTTGGTTTGGTTTGGGTTTTTGGTTTGGTTTGGCTTGGGTTTTTTTTGTATTATTATTGTCAAGCTCTTGAAAGTAACACAGACAAGGAGAGTAGTAAGATGAAAACCACATGGGAGAGACAAGCAAATTAACTACCAGTTAAATGTTATAATAGTCAATACATTCTGGGGAAACTAAGTAATGTAATTTAATAGGTTTCTTTTTATTACAGTATTTTTTTTATTGCAGTATTTAAATATTTGCAGAAGAAGATCTAAATTAGTAGGCTTCATTTTGCATTGATAGAGAACTTCCATGGGTGGTTGGTGCATCTCAGATGAGGGAGCAGTGAAGAACAGCTTAAACAACTAGAAAAAAAGATATGAGTGGAATATCCAACAACTGAAAAAAATGTTAAAACCCATCTGCATCTTGTGAAGAGAATAATGAACAAATTCAAAACTCTATTCAGTTTACCTCCTTATTAACACATTTTAAAAGGCAATAGAGTCCATCAACTCTGTGTTAAACACATTCTGAACAGTGATTAAGGATCAGTACATGTCTTTATCGCCGTTTATAGTAGAGCTGGGCTCATATCTCAGGTGCAATGAAACTAAAGCCTGCAATATCCACACTATCTGAACATCTGTATGTGTATGAAGGTAAGACTTTAGGGGCATTGATACTGAGAAGCAGAGGGAGAAAAAAAAATGGAAAAAAGAAGTAAATCAAGATGACTTTTGCCACTTGTTTGCTGGCAGCAAGCTGTTAGATTGGCTCAGGTATATCATGTAACTTTACCCTGTTAATGAGAGGATAATTTCTCATTCTTCCACAGACAGATTAGGTACCAAGGAGATTTGTGGGAAACTGTAGAAGAACCAGAAGAGTTTAAATCCAGGTAACCTGCCTCCATAATACAGTGGTCACGTAAAAAATGACAAATCATGCTATCTAAAGGTGTAACTACCTCATAGGCAGGGTATTTTGACTGAAAATATTACACTAAAGCTAAAAAATGTGCATGCCCCAATTATACTCAGACTGGGCCAATATTCAAATTATATCTAAATTCAATTTTGCAGTTAAGACATAACGCCATGTCAGCAGAACATGTTTTTTTCTAAGGAAAACTTTGCATTAGCCTTTTGGATCACAAGCTATTTTAGTGTTAATGCTAGTGGAGACATTGCACTGTAATGTTTTTTCCCTTACGGCAGCACATTAAGGGAAATCTCAGTTTGAGCAAGTAAGCTAAAAGTGGTTACACTGGGAATAAACCAGCGGATATATAATAGAATTATTCTGTAGTACAAACTTCAGCACAAAAAGTTGCACTCTGTTTGTTTTTGTTGTTGCTGCTGCTTGTTTGTTTGTCTGCAGTGAGAATTGACCTTAAATCACAGGCATACTGCTGCTATAAAAGCTTTATCATTCCTTAGGGTCACTGCTTCCATTTCTATAAATACTGCAGAAATGTTTTCTACAGTTGAGCATATTTGCCCACCTAAATCTAATATAAGAATTTGTCTCTGCTTGACTAGCTGAAACATGCAATTAGCTCTATGATATTGCAAATTGATTTAATATCATTTAAACATTTTTAAAGTAGCCTGAGTACATTGCACCAAGAAAAGACCAAAAAAAAAAAAAAAAAAAATCTTATTTTTGTTAAATCACAAATAAATCGTGTCTTATGGGTATATTTTTTCATTTTTGCTATTTCACTTTTGTAGTTTGTTAATCATGCAACTGATTCCTTTGGTCTTAAATTACATGCATTCATTACAGATTATGTAATTCATTCAGAAGAAATGCTTCTAATTTTATTATACCTGCTTAGGTGTGCAGACACATGAAAACACTGTTCTTGCCAAAATCATAAGATCGTGAGAAGGCTCTCCATGCTTTAAAGAATCCTCTACATTCAATGTTTATAGAAAAGGAAGAAAAGGAAAGGCAATACATTACTTCTAGTTACAAACCTATGTTTGAAAACATCTGAGTGAATCAATTTAACAGTTTATGCCAGCAAATAATAGAATATAATCTAAGAAATAGTAAATACAAAGGAGACAGATATTCGCAAGCTTATTTACTTTCTGTGAAAAGTGAGTATTGCTACTTTTGGAAATTGAAAGTGTTTGGGATATTTGCAGTTTTTTGGAATGTTATACAATTAAATTACAGTTACCTTAAAAAGTTTTTCTTGCTTCAACACCAAGAAATTTTACATAAATGAAGTAGAAGGACAACAGAAAGACTAACGTGTCTGTTTCACTTTTTTTCCCGAAAACCTGTCTGAAAACATCCATTCATTTTACATCTTCGCATATAACATGATATATGTTACACATACATGCTATTTCACACACAAGGGAAATGGTATAAAGTCATGTTGAGCTAAAAGAGAACTGGACAAAATTCAGGAGGCTGCAATTTCTGAGTTGCTAGTTTTTGTCACAGAATACTGCATGCTCCATATTAACTAGTTTTTAAATAATAAACAAAATTTCTTGCTGCAAAAGTATTTGAAATGCAAACACAGCTATAACTGAACAACACTCACTTCTGGATGTTTGCCTTTTTTCAGAATCATGAGACATGCTAGCTTCTTTGGTGTTGTTTTCACCAATAGACAAACCGTGTTTAAATTTGCCTGGAAATAGTAAAGGTTGCACCAGTGTAAGAAGTTTCAGTTCCACTTCAGCTTTCTTCCATTTTGGATCATTTTGAGCCTAATTGACAGAAACAGCCAATAGAAATTTGTCTTTAAATTATGTTCTTTTATTCTTCCTTACCCTCATAGGAAAAGACTATGTATTATAAAGAATGTCCAAAGAGCATCTGGATTACCTGTAGAAAATTAACAACAAATTCAGTAGCAGAATCAAACACGTCCCACTCTTCATAGCTGAAAGCTAGTTTTATAAATTTCACAGCAGCATCTCCAGACACACCCTTTTCTCCTGCAGTGATGAAAAAATATTTTATGTTTTTTACATATATACAGAAGTTGAATTTAAGCAATAATTGAAGTATTGATAAATACAAAGATAAAACTTCACGTCTTTGAATAGTCAGCATAACCTTGAAGGATTTTTAAGAGCTCTACAAGACACAATAGCTTTATTATTTTGCTGTAATGTCTAAGCTTATATACTACTTTAATGATGTGTCTGCAATGTCTTGTTACATTCCGAAGAGGCTATACTGTTATCGATATTACGGTGTCTGTGTAGAGGATATAAAGAATTTAGTCCTTTCTGTTGCAGAAACAGCTTAAATCTGGGTATCACCCCTTAACAGCCCTTCTTCACAGAAATTTAGTATAAAAAAATGTACAGCAACATGAATAATTTTTTGCAAGACAGGTGAGCGTTTCTCATTACTATATTAGAAAATGTGCAGGTACGCATAAGGAGCCTATTTTCTCACTCTTCAAGTTTATCCAAACCACAGTAAGACAGAAAAGGGATTTTCTGGGCCTTGGAACTCTAAGTACCTGTCTTAGCTAATATTTTCAGCAGTCTTCTGCAGTCCTAAGAATACGTCATAGTCATTGTCTATCACCTGGGTACATGGTCACTCAGCTAAAAGATGTTAGCAATATTAAATCAGTAACAGACAGCTGTTATTTTCCAAAGCAGCACAATGATCAGTCCAGGGATCTCAACAAGCTTACAACAGTCCTCCTGTTACTACATCCCACTCCTCTTCCATAAGAAAGCACCAGACCATCATTGCAGGATTTGAACTTTGAATGGTTGTTTAGGGAACCATCATGCTGAACTTTATGTGATTACAATGTCCATATATTACTATATACTACTTTAACAATACTTGTGTTTTCTTACCTTAATGATATCTGTACATAATCCCTTTTGAATGCCTTAACATCATATATAAAAACAAACATATCTCACTCAAAGAGGACACCATTTTGCAGTCCCTTTATGCATAAAACTCCTACTAACATGACCATGAATTCTGCTCACAAAGCATTTGCATCACTGGGTACAAAATCCTTTGAAAATTCAAAGATGGTTTACCTGCTAGTATCAACTGCAGAAGGGTTGATGATGCATTAATTATACAAAAATGATCAGTGCAATGATTTCCTTGAATACCAGTACTGCTCACTCCACCTTTAATATAGACAATTTGTTAAATCAGTTTGCATTTTATATTCGAATTAGCCAGTCTCAAGAAAATATTATTCTGAATTGTATTTAGTCTCTATAGATTCTTTTATTAACACAGTATCTCTGTAGCTTTGGCTATATTCAGTCCAGAGCCCAGCAAAAAAAGATTTGGAAGGAATCATCAGGTCCAGTGTTTTTCACAAGTTTTTCAATCTAAATTTGTCTTTTTTTTAAGAAAAAAAAATGGAAAAAAAAAAAAAAAGAAACACCACAGTGGGTTGTTCTTGCCTGGCTTCCAGACCTCCATCCAGCCGCTCGCTTGCTCCCGCTCCTCAATAGGACAGCGGGATAAAATAAGATTGTAAAGCTCATAGGTTGAGATAAAGACAGTTTAATAAGAAAAGCAAAGGTTGTGTGTGCAAGTAAAGCAACAAAAAAAAGAATTCATTCATTATTGCCCATAGACAGGCAGATATCCAGCCACTTCTTGGAAAGCAGGGCGTCAGGATGCATAGCAGTTTCTTGGGAAGACAAATGCAATAACCACTAGCGTGGTCCCATCCTCTCCCTTGGCCCCAGGTTTTATTGCTGAGCATGATGTCCTATAGTATGGAATAGCCCTTTGGTGAGTTTGGGTCAGCTGTCCCAGCTGTGTCCTCTCCCAGCCTCCTGCCCACCCCCAGCCTACTGGCCTTTGGGAAGAGGAAGGCTGGAGAGACAGCCTTGACCCTGTGCAAGCACAGCCAAAACTGGTGTGTTACCAATGCTGGTTTAGCCAGAAATGCAAGGCACAGCACCATATGGGCTGCTATGAAGAAAATTATCTGCATCCTGTTCATAAAACATTTAGATTACTGTAGATTTTTACTGACGTAACAGATAACAGAGATTGACCCAGATTTTTATCTTAAACAAGATAAAAAAACATTGCCTGCTTTTACAGGTGCTACTGTTATAAATTAAATATGTGCCTTCAGGCAAGTTCTTTCTGTTATAGCAAAGAAAAATAAATAATAAAATGGAGGTGCAGGCTCCTCACCAACAAACACTCTTTTCACTTCTTTATGCTGTTACCTGAGAGGATTTCCAGACCTGCCAGAAAAAGCTCTGAAATTACACCACGAATTTCAGTTTCATCAGGAACAGGTGGAGCAGGCTGCAGAACATGCCTGCTACTATCAGACAGAGCTTCCAGGATGGCAAGGAATTGAGCTGCGGCACCGTCAAACATTTCTGTCAGCAGCCGTTCAGTAGTAGTGCGAGGCCACGACAGCTAAATAAGAAAAAGTCATGTAAGCCTTGTAATATCTAAACCGAGCTACAATAAAGCCAGATTCCTTTCAAAACAGTTCACCTTCAGAAAGTAAGTATATGTTTAAAAGAGAAAATAATATACTGTAAAATATATTGTTGTTATTCATTTCATGCTTCAAAGGCATAGCAAAGCCTCATGCTAAGTGGGTACACTACTTAAGAAGTGCCATAGTTTCATAGCAACGACATGCACTGCAGCATGGTATTTTACTTAGAAAACAATACGATAGAAATTAGGAATGGGAGTATTAAGGCCACACAGTTTAAAGCCACACAGGTCTCTCCTTATAATGATACAGATTTGACCATAAGGAGCTAAGTTCTACACACTGCAGAAAATCAGAGAAAGATTAGGATGCTCAGTACTGCAGTGAAAGCAAAACACTATTACATTCTCTCACTTGCACATTTCAAACAGCCTAACATAAAAATACCAGGCAGATCACACAAAAATGTATTTGCGTTGTATCCGTTTCCAGGCACATTAAATCAGACAAAAATTTGGGAATTTTCTCCTTGCTTTGCTGGATCCACGTTCTTTATTTTAGCTTCCAAATTAATACTTCGAGACAATCTTAGATGTGCACCTGATGGAAAAAACCCAAACCTGACTGTTCAAATATCTGACAGCATTTAGAGTATTAAAGCTAACAGGTTATTTTTGTTTTCAAATAACTTATGCAGTGTGTGACCCTCATCAATACTATAACTATCTGTCTTGTCCAAAGTAAGAGGAACCATTTCCGCTGGGAGCAGAGTAAAAGTAAAAACGAAAGATAGTTAATATTGGATACTGATGGAGCATCTAATCTTGGAAACCATTTCCAGGCACTTGAAGGACAACAAAACCATCAAGGGTGGTCAACATGGATTTACAAAGGGGAAGTCATGCTTGACCAACTTGATAAATTTCTATGTTGAAATGACTTGTCTGGTAGATGAGGGGAGAGCAGTGGGTAGTGTCTACCTAAACTTCAATAAGGCCTTTGACGCTGTCTTCCATAACTCTCAGCAAGTTTGCAGATGACACAAAACTGGGAGGAAAGGCTGATAAGCCAGAGGGTCATGTTGTCATCCAGAGGGACCTCAACAGGTTGATATGAATCTCATGACATTCAACAGGAAGCGTGAAGTCCTGCACCTGGGAAGGAACAAACTCATGCACTGGTACATGCTGGTGGCCACCCAGCTGGAAAGTATCTTGGCAGAAAAGGACTTGGGGGTCCTAGTGGACACCAAGTTGAACATGAGCCAGCAATGAGCCCTTGCAGCAAAGAAGGCTGACAGTATCCTGGGTTGCATTAGGCAGAGTATTTCTAGCATGTCAAGGGAGGGGATCCTTCCCCTCTGTTTATCAGGCCACACTCGAAGTACTGTGCCTAGTTCTGGGCTCCCCAGTACAAGAGAGACATGGATATACTGGAGACAGTCCAACAAAGGGCCTCGAAGATGTTTAAGGAACTGGAGCACCTCCCCTATGAGGAAAGGCTGAGAGATCTGGGACTGTTCACCCTGGAGGAAAGAAGGCTCAGCAGGAATCTCATGAATGTGTATAAATAGCTGAAAGGAGGAAGCAAAGAAGACAGAGCCAGGCTCCTTTCGGTGGTGCCATGACAGGACCAGAGGCAATGGGAACAAACTGAAACACAAGAGGTTCCTTCTGAATATCAGGAGACACTTTTTTACTGTGAGGATGACCGAGTACTGGCACAAGTTGCCAGAGAGGTTGTGGAGTCTCCATCCATGGAGATATTGAAAAGCCATCTGGACATGGTCCTGGGCAACCAGCTCTAAGTGGCCATGCTTGAGCAGAGGGCTTGGACCAGATATCACCACGGGTCCCTTCCAACCTCAACCATTTTGTGATTCTGTGATGCACATTCTCCTAGCAGAATCATTCCAAAACAAATTTTCAACATTTATTTTAATAAACCCTTATAATGATGTTTGCGCGCTAAACAAATTTCAAAGTACATTATACATTTTGTGTCATTATATTCAATATATGTTTTTCCCCACACTGCAGATTTGTTTTTATGAGCCCAATCTAGGAATGAGATCTATGCAAGTAGAAAGCAATATTCATCATGTATCTTCCATGACAGGCTAAGCACAAATTGCAGGTTTTGTTTAAATACCTTCGTAAAAATGCAGAGCAGAATGGGCATGTAATTTACTACCACAAATATTTTTGCATAAGCATTGTTGTGTCATGTTTAGAAGACAAACATTGCACTGGTGCAGAAGAACCTCAAAGTGAAAGCCAACTTAAACTAAATCGCATAGACTAGGGTGCATCCATTTTTCAAGGTGATTCAAGTACAAAACCAAATTCCACTGCATACATACTAGAGGAGAAGGAAGAGCTGTAATTCTTTGCTAGTCCAAGCATAACACGCTCTGTAACATGCTGGACTGAGCTCTAAATATAACTGTTCTACCTGTTATATTACATTATATATGTTCTATAATTCAAAAAGGAAATAGTTTTGAAAAGTCAAAACAATAGGCAAAAGTAAATGTCCCATATTTTCACTTTACTTAACAATAAACTTGCAAAATACTATGAAATAATTATTAAAACAGTGCTTTCAGATTTCACATCATTCAGCAAATCTTGTCAAACTACAAAAGGTACGAAGAAACAAATGTAAACATTTAATATTATTCCTTCTTAAATAAGGTGATGAAAATTACTGTAGCACATTTTAGAAGCAAAACACTTTTCGTGGGGGAGTTATGAACAGCATAATTTCTAACAATTTGTTGCTAACTTCAGGCATTGAGTTTTGTCAGAAAGTCAGACAGACACTGCAGAACTAAATCAATTACTGAAGATTTTTCATGCTTCTGGAGACCAGATATAAGTGATTCCTGCTACGTGACAGACATAGGTTCCTAGTGACATGACGGGTGCCTGATGAGCAAACACCCTGTTTGAGAGCATTCTGAGTTCCTAACATCCTAATTGTTCTGCAAGACTTTTAGATGATCATCATTCATTGAGAAGTACTTAATTCTTCCAGAATCAACTGACCTTGAGAAAGTTGACCAGCACCTTTATATGTGCAAACCACACATGCTTGAACATGTGGAGGTTTGGGCCCTATCTTGGATAATGGGAAATTTCCCGTAAGTGAGATTTGGAACAAATCGATCGTGCTGTCCATGCAGCTGTTTAATATTAATTATGATTCAAGTAAATTATTTGAAACTGAAGTATCAGATAATCTTTTAAAAAGCTTTGATGAATAACTTACGTAACAGAAGCATGTTATGCAGTCAGAGCACATCTGTAACTTATTGGTATAACTTCATTATAGCTTTACTATTAACCATAAGCTGTATCAAATGAGCAATCTCAGCTGCTTCTGGTAAGTCTTTCTAATACAGACAACTTTCTTTAAAAAAAACCCACAACATAATATAGACTAATGGCAAGAAATAATTAAATAAAAATATATCAATATTAAACAATTATTTAAGACAGAAAATACATCATTCCTATTTCTAATTACTTGGCTTTTACTGTACTTGGTGCGGTATATGTTTTTACACAAAGTACTTATCTCAAAGTATTTTATGAATAAATTAGATTACTAAGAACAAAAAAATCCAGATTAAACTTGTATATTCAGCTCTGAATGTTTGAATCTGTGCTAGCATCAGATAAACTGTGGTAAAGAAGATGTCACTTCATAGTATCTCTTTGCTTTTATCTTTCAAATAATGCAAAGAGATTCCTCAATTTTGCATTATATTATGAGGTACATACGTAATGGATCTACATCTACATAATGAGAATTAAAGGCTGAAATTTCAGTCCAAGGAGGCCTTGAGAAACTTGAGGAAGTAGTTCCACTGCGAGAAGTGCCAAGCTCTGTATATGGGAAAGAATGGTTCTCTACAGACTGGAAACCAACTTTTGGAGTAGCAGCACTGCCAAAAAAAGACCTGGTTGTTAAACCTGAGCCAGCAGTGTCCTCTTGTCAAAAAGAAGGCAAACTGAAGACTGGGTAAAAAGTGTAAACAGCATATTAAGAGGTTATTTTCTTCCCTTACTTGGAACTCATGAGGGTCCACCTAGAGTACTATGTCCACTTTTGGGCTCCTCTGTGTAAAAAGGAAGATAAGAAACAGTATAGGGTCCCTTGGAGGTCTACCAAGATGATTAGGGGTATAAAATGTAAAAGAACAGGCTGAGGAAGACTTAGTGTGGCAAAGAAGAGGCTAATGGGTGACCTAATAGCTGCCCACAACTTCCTGAAGAAGATTTATAAAGAAGACAAACTCTTCTGAGAAGAAACAGGTAGTATAACAAGGGGACGTGGCCACAGTTTCAACTTTGGGGACTGGACTAGATGGCTTCAATTCAGATGACACTGAAAGCATCAGGGATGACTTGCAGATTGGACATTAGGGAATGTTAATTAGGAGGGTAGTGCAGTACAAAGTATGTTAATTAGGAGGGTAGTGCAGAACTGGAAGAAGTCATCTAAATCGGCCAGGGAACCTCCTTCGTTGAAAGTTTTGAAGACGAAGCCACATCTGATTTATCTGTCATTGGCAAAAGTCATGTTTCAAGTCAGAGGCTGGAGTAAATGACTTCCAGAAGTCCCATGCAACCCACATCTTTACTCCTACAATACTGCAATAACAGTTATTCTTCATAATGCAGCATTTGAAAAAAAAACAAACAAGCAAACAAAAAAAAATTAAAAATTACTCAATCAAACCAAACTATCTATATTTATATCGCCATCAGCAAACAGAATGATGCTTTTTATCACAAGCGGGTGTTGCAGTGCAAAAAGATCACAATCTTTTGCTTACATGGGTGCAAAGTATCCCAATGAGCAGGCAATATTACTCAGTAAAAGAGTGTGGGTTTGGAAGTTTGCTGATTAGTACTTTCAGTCATTCCTCTCTGCCAGCTTCCTATGGAAGACTGCAAGAATTAAATTCATTTAAATCACAATTGCAAACAGTAGGAAAGCAGAACAACCATCTGTCCATCAAAAAGGGAATATATTAAACTCTGCATGCTGACCAAAAAAGGGACAATGCACTCACACAAAAAAAAAGCATTTTCTTTGATTGTTTTTAATTCTTATACCAATGGATCACTCGTTTTTGACACTGGCTGTAAAGAACACAAGGAAGGAGTGAAATTTGAGGAAATTACTTCCTTAAAAGTTTACTTTGTATCCTAGATGCCTTTCTCTAACTCATGATGTCTTGCAGAAAAGTGGCCTTCAAAAACAATCTCTCAAGAGAGTTCTCCAACGTAAGTACAAAAAAATTTAAAAATATGGTAGCTTTTTTCCAAAGTATCCCTTTATCTTCACAATAATTTAACACAGCATGGAAAACTCAGGACTCCCATACACTTGGTATGAATTTAAACAAGATTTCTCCTATCACTAACATAATTGCTAAAGGAAAAAAATGCTAGAAAAAACCAGTATTTTCTAAAGTAGTAATTACTACATCTTCCCTCCTTTCAAGTTTCTTATGAGTTTTAATAATAAACCATGTTAACTATGAAACTGAAAGAGTACAGCTTTCTCCTTGTGAATAGCACCATGTGTACAAGGCAGAATTCTATCACATATTTACCACATGCAAATAGTAAACAAAGAGAATGATTATACAAAATGTTAGACTTACATTTTGCATTTCTTTCAGGCTAACTCTTAACTTAGGTCGAAAGGAACTTTTTGGCTTTCTCCTGGATTCATATACTGCTCTCTTGAAAATCATTACTGACATCTGACACAAAGAAAAAGGAAAGTAAATAACTGTGTTATGTGTTCTGTTCATAGAGGTTGTAACTACTCTACCTGTTTATAATAAATTGCAAAATTATACCTTTAGAGTGGCCTCTCTAAAAATCTTTTTTGCCTCTGAATTTTCCAGTGATGAACTGATATTTTCTAATTGCTTCAGTTCATCAATTTTAATCAGACCACGGCGAGCAAACACCTGTCCAAAGTATTAAAAAAAAAAAATTACACTCTGTTTTCATATTCTGTATGTTGGTATTTAATTTTAGAATAATATCATTCTTGAATTCCGACAACTGCAAAGACCTGTAATGAAAGCCAGGTCATGAACAATTGAAAAGAAGAGTAAAACCTTCACAACACACCTTTTGTATATACGCATAGGGGCTGGGAACTACATAATGCTAGAAGTTTATGACTATGATTATATTACAAAGTACTATTGCATTTAACTTTAAATTGATTACTCATGTACATGTGGCAACACATCTCCAATTTGCAGTTAAATTTTGGAATACAGGCAGAACTCTAAATACATAAAATCTGATAATAAGCAGGATGTGTAATCTAGGAATTATATATAAATATTTTTTTCCCATCTGATTGCATCTGGAATGCTACATATAGTAAATCGGGATACCTCTCCATGAATGCCGACTTGACAATCAAAATAACACTGAGAAACTGCAGTATATAGGGTGGCTCTCCACGTCAAATAATGTACAGATAAGAGCGGAATAGATGATTCCATACATATACTGGCCCACAGTAAGTATTCCAGAACCTGTATTGAAGAAATCCAGCTTTAAACTGAATGCATTTTAAACTATATAAATATACAAAAAGGACACATACAAGCATTTATCATCACCCGGTAGGACAAATCAAAAGAGCAAAATAAAAATCACAGAAATTGTATTAATTTTTAACATGTTTTATTGACTGCAAAGCATTCCTCCTGCATATTATTGGGGTTTTTTCTCATTTGAATCTGTGGTCAAGCATTGCATTTTAGTCTCCAAGTGACCTTAACCACTCCAGTTCACTATAGTCTTGCCACCAGAGGTCCTGCCCTTCTGTCTCATCTGCTCTTGAGAGTTCTCCCTCTCCTTTGTGTCAACTCTAGCGATCATTTTTTCTAAGTTTGTTTCCAACTAGATCAGTGAGCTCATTTGGGATACAATGGAGTCTGCCTTCTCTGGTTACAGCCTGCACTTAGATCAATTTACAACCATGGAACTACAGTATCAGCTCTTTACGGCCAACATAGTCATTGCAGCAGTCTAATTTTAAGAATTAGTCCTGCTAAATTGACAGAACAATATCTTCCTCTTGTATTTTCTTTGGGTCAGCTGTTTCCTGAGGTACAAAAAATATGCACAGCCTTAGTCCTAAATTAAGTCAATATACAGATTTTCTTTTTGTCTGAATTGAAAGAACCTGAAATGCCTACGATCAGTTCCTTTGTTGCCTGTACAGTAAAAGCTTGAATATATTAAAGGAGGTGCTAAATCACTTCTGAGTTCAATAAAAGATGGTCAAAGTGAAAAAATCTTTCCTGCTCGATGAAAGATTGATATCAACAACAGATAAGAAAATATACTGGATCGAGGCTGAGTCAGACTGTTCAAGTTTTAGGGGAAAAAGCTAAAGCTAACACAAATAAAAATTGCATTCACAGTTAAAAAGAAAAGGGCGAGGCGGGGAGGTGAAGAGGTCATTTTTATCTTTACAAGTAACAACCTAGCCACTAGGTGTCAGTACATTTCCACTTTTATGAAACAAAAGACCAATTCCTGGGATTTGATGCAGTACCCTGAAAAAAAAGCACCTAGAGCTCTTTGAAACACTCTAACATATCCCATCTCAAAGACCAGCAAGACATCATGCGGCGCTCTATTCCACAACCGAGGAAGGAGCAGAGCCATAAAGGCCTGAGGGCTTAGAAATTGGCCATTTTGCAATATAGACATTTTATTCCCTTGTGACAAAGTGCTACTATTGGCAATGACAATGAAATTGGTATCTCACAGCACAGTGTTACACAAAATACAGGTGCATTTTCCAGTCTTCTGTAAATTTTTCAAATGTTTCTATTTACTTTGCCATACCTTAGCAGACTGACCTCTCATCATCAAATGTCTGCATATGGTGTAAATATGAATAGTACCTGCAAAAGAAAATAAGTAAAAAACCAGGTACATTCTCTACTCCTACATGAAATTTTTTATGCTAACCAACTGAAACTTTTTCTTAGTATCTGGGTTATTTCCAGAGGATGAAAAATGAACTAGTAATTTTTCTATAACTACTTTTAAATCAGAGAAGATGAAGCCATTGAATTCTTGCACAGTATTAGCTTCAAAAATACCTACACAATGAAGTAGTATCATAGAATCAAATCTTAAAAATGCACTATATTGATTTTTTATTAAATAACTGATAGAGAGAAAAAAGTAATTTTTATCCTCAAATGCCAGTCCCTTTAAAAAATATATTACCTCTCCTCACAGAACTTATGTGATTCTTTTAGTCTGTCATGGCACTGTCCTAGGAGACGACACCACTATTACATGATGTTAAGTACAATAAGTGAAATGAAGAAAATTGCTTGTGAATAGAATTTTCAAAAGCATCAAAGTGACTTACAAATAAAATCCTGTCAAAAATTTACTTAATTTAGACTATGTCAAAAAGCTGATTTTCAAAAATCAGCCCTAGAAGTAGAAAAGACCTTGAAGTTCTGAGAGGTGAAAGTCTTTTCTTCTGCTGTACGAATGTTCAGAAAGGGACACCTGTGGCAGTGGGAGGCATCACAATGTCAACTGTCACAGCTAGAAGGGTGTTATTATCCCAGTAAGCAAGAATTGAGGAAGCATTAGGAAGATGGCTTTTTATCAGTCAAATGTGTAATGAGGCACAAAATCTATTGCCAGACATTGCAGAAAAATGCTCAGGAACTGGGAAGAACCTGATTTATCACCTAACATTTACTTCTAATCAGATTAGACTATTGGCTAGGCTTGGTACAGAGGCCTGTCCCACACACAGGGAGTGGGACTTAAGAATGGCAAGTGAGTATATTTTAATTCTAATTCTTCTCCCACAGAAAGAGACAAACAAAAAACACACCTCAAAAGTAGGGACTGAGGGAAATGGCAGTCCTAGCAAAACAAAAGGATAAGAATTTTGACCAGTTGTAGCTCAAAGAAAGTAAATGTTCCAAAATTAAATTAAAACCACACAATGTCCTCAATTTGTATTGCAACAACTGACCATAGTAGAACAAATTAATAATAGTCTCTTGACTAAATAACATTGCCTTTCAAAGCAACAAGATACTGTTGTTGTTCTTGAAATAAAGATCTTTATATACCATTCTCTGTGTATCTAATTCATGGAAGTTCCATTTTTTCCTCATTTTTTTCCCTAATTCAAGCATTTGTAGGTGGCACACTAAAATCACATGCAGAGAGATTAAAATTCTTAAATGTCATATGGTATTTTTTAGAATAGTTTTATTATTAATTCCAGCCTTAAAGATCATTTGGAAAAAATACAAAGATGTAATGTCATGGACAGTCATTTTCTACTCTTAGATCTGCAATCCCCTTTAAAAACAAATGAACAAACAAAGCCATTAACGCAAACAATTTATTAATAGAAAATCTTGTGAGTTTTTTTTTAATCAGGGTTCACTCAAAAAAAATCCCTTATTATACTTAGATTTCATTTTATTAGTACATTAACCACAGCTATGATGAAAAAGCTATTACTTTTACAACTGTAGATCTGAAAAAGACACACTATGTAGAAACTTCAATTTAAAATTCCCTTATTTTAGGGGGAAAAAAAAAAGCCTACTGCAGTTGAAGACTAACTGGAGATTTATTCATGACTCTTAGGCTGACCATAAAGAATATGTATAAGTTTCCCTCCACAGGTTTGCTTAGCAAAGAAATGTAAATGGAAAGCCTGAGGTACCATTGTAGATAAGCCAACACAAACTCTCCTGAGGTAGAGCCACTTGCATAGTAACTCGTAATGAGGACAAGACGTTGAAACAAGTCTGCAGGGACTCTTGATTCTGGAGATTTCTGTCACTGCTGCAAACCAGCTGGTAAATGCAAACATTCCTCTCTTGCAAAGCATGGAACTAAAAGGTATGGAAACATGTAAAATTAATATATATAGATAAAATACATACGTCAATTTTTACATCAGCCAACAAAATGGCACATACTAAAAGATCAAGCATACAAGAAAAAAAATGGTGTGACATTGAAATAAGAATTATAATATGGAGAAAGTGCTAAAGTTTTAAGGTTGCTGTACCATTAGCCTGAGTCAGGTTCCACTGCGTCATAGGATGAAAATGCATCTAGGGCACTAGGGCTGCTGAAAGGGGCATAGGGAAAAAGGATAAATGAAGCATTAAAATGATATTCAAAGAATCTGGCTTTAATTCTTGGCTTCTCTGTATATGTCGTCTGAAAATTGTGTCTTAACTTTCCGGTACTTTATTTTTCCATCTGTATCACAGAGATGATATTTCTCACTCTCATCTTGTTACTTTTCTACAGATGCATTGTTCCTTCTCTTCCTTGTAAAATCTAACATAAAGTGAGCTCACTCTTGTCGGGAGTACAGTATCATCTGAACAAACCAACATGTGAGAAAATGAGCTAAGTGGAACATGGCCAATCAGTAGCTATCAACCTCTCAGAAGCCTACTAACCTGATAATACTTGAAATTATATTAATTTTTTGCAGTTAATTCACTGAAATTGGAAGTTTCAGGCCCTGGAACTCTGTTTCTGCAATGTCCCTGGTGTTACATAAAAAAATAAATACTAGTTGCAGAAATATGGCACATAAAACCTTTAGATATAATCATCTGACACATTATAATTATCCATTTCCAACTGCAAAGATCACTGTCCAACTAGATTCCATATCTGAAAATGTAGGGATATCTCAGTGTCTAAAGGGTAAGTTATAAAACAGGCAATTTAGTATAGACTCATGATAACATCTGGCACTATGATTGGTTCAAGGTCTAGGCAGACATATAGAAAACAGGAGAAACCACCTCTGGAACTTCAAAAATATTTACAAAGCATTTTTTTAATCAAAATAAAATGGGTTAACATAGTCTTTGATCATGTTCTCTCTAGGAAGCTGAACTATTTTTGAAAGGCAATAAAATAATATAAACAGTGTATCTCTTCTATCATGGCATCTGTTTCTACCTTTTAAGCAAACCGTCTGCTTTTTTTCCTACTAACCACCTATTTAAAATCTGCCTCTGACTAGAGGAATACGAATTTTATTAGCTCAATACACAGGAGATGCCTGTGATTTCCTTTTGTTGTTCTTGATCACAGAATAACCTGCATTAGCTTCTTTTTAAATATCCACCATGTACTGAAAATAGAGCTTCCCAGCAAAGATTTGCTTATGATGAAATCTAACATGTTTTTCGCTTTCCCCCTATACCTACTGAAATACTTTCTTCCATGGATAACAAATGACAAATGGCAAGTCCCTACCTCGATAAACAATTAACACAAAAGGATGCCAACATGCCTTAGAGGTCACTCAGCTTCCCAGAGCTCAGAAGACTTACAAAACTATTCAGCCTTCTGCCTCTTTTTTTCATAGTGAGCAAGTAAGCTATTGATAGTAATGCAATCCTGCTTTTTGACTATGTCATGGGGGTTTTTTACATGTAGTATTTTTGCACATTTATGGTACAAATTACAATGTTTTTATTCTCCTGCAACTGTGCCCAGTTCTTAGATCACATCATACAGAAATGTGTACAATTGCAGGCCATTTATCAAATTTTGCCCATAGCCTGATTCTGACAGTGGTTCACAGCAACTATTTCAGAGCAAAAACTGCTGTAGACAGTTGCGGAATAACCTGTTTAGAGAAAATTGCCTTTTTAACATTAGGCTGATAATGATTGGCTTATGCCACAAAAGCATAAGCATTTAAATCCTCTTAAAAATGCACACCAACTCTGGCCGTTTGTACCACACATATGACTATTAAATCTCAATACAATCTATACAGACAAACTATTAAAGATTAGTTAATATTAATATTTAATTAATATGAAGTACATTTGTGGAGGATAAAACAGGCTACTTATTTTGAATCTGTGTATATCTTGGAAAAAAACAAAAACAACAACAGCAAAAATAAACACCACACAACCTACCGTATGTGCTGCATTTTTGTCTCTAATACCATTTGGAAAAAAGGTGGATTTAAACTGATGCACATCATCTACGATATCATCAAGGTTTACAGAAACAAACTGCTGAAGGTATCTTCCATAGCACTGTAGAAGTGCCAACTTATATTCCTGAAGAACAAATAATATGTTATTTTTACAGTTGGTACATTATATTTCTATTTCCATTAAACGTGCTATTTTTTATTATCTTTATGTAAAAAAGTGCCGATGTGAAAGAGCAGCTAAAAATAAAACACTGAAGTTTCATACATTCAGCAATGTAATTTCTAATGTGGACACTCACCATATGAAAGGTTCAAGTATTTAAAAGATCTTGTGTTTGAGAGTTTCTGTTTATTTTAATCATAAATATGACATATCAGAGAACAATTGTAATATATGATTCCGGGCTAATGTAATAAACTCAAAGGGTTCCTGGAATGTCCTGCAGCTTTGCAACTGTAATGATAATGATACTACACTTCTGAGAAATGTGCTTCATAGTGCAGAACTTTATAAACAACATACAGACATCATCATTTCTCTCCCCCCTGTTTCCTTGATGCCAAAGCCTCTTTTTTAATAAAAGCGAAGAGGAAGAGTGAGTTCCTATCAGAACGCAAACACTTCAGAATAAGATGCGCTAAAAAATAATGAAACAAGTGACAACCAGCATTTACACATGGCCAAGAAGTCAGCATTAATAGACCAGAAATTGCCACTGGGTCTTTAAGAACTGTTAACAAACAGGATGTTGAGCTTTACATCTCATTCAAAATCGAGCTCCCCAGCAGCATGTTGAACCACTCTAACATCATGCTGAGACTGTGGTTCAGCTCTGACTCAGCTGTGGAAGTGCCACTTACTGAATCACCTCCACCACTTCCTGCAGCAAAGACTGGTTAGAGCTTTCTCTACCAACTTCACTAATTCTAGCACACACGCACACCAGTCATGATAAATTCTGGGGGGAAAAAGTAACTAATTTGTATTTGTAACAATGATCCTTTAATGTTTAATCACATTCAGAAGTATTTCCTTGCACCTACTTTTTTCAGTATAAATTCCTATTACCACAGTAACACTTACCCTGAATTTTTAATCATCTGAGGAGTCTAATTCACACGGCCCTGTTGTCCTCTTTGCTGCATGAAAGCAGCAGCCACACACAGAAACTTTTATTTGCCGTGGACCGCTATGGGCAGTCGGTCACTTGTGTAAACTAATACATAGATTCAGGCTGTGATAACTATTAGAATCTGAAGTCATGGATCAGAACTCCATTAAGTGAGCAACTAATATATAGCAAAAAGGTAATTTATCTCCCAAACAGTTTACAATATAAGACCAGAGGTAACAGGATGATACAGGCAGAGAGGGAAGGGACAAAAATGAGTCAGTACTGATCAGTATGATGACTAATTGGGTAACTAATTTCCAGATACATGACATAATTAATTCAGGTGTGTCCTAAAAGATAAACAGTAGATATATAATAGAAAGGAATCTGAAGTGAGAAGGTATTAAAAAAATAGCAGGAAGAGAGAAAGTTAAGTTGGTGCTTACCTACTGACTACTCATATTCAATAATTCATTTTTAAAGACTATGCATCATTAAGTATTATCTAACATAAAGGCAGATTCAAACTAGCAGTTTTCAAATAGGAGCCAAGAGAGTTACTTATGGAATAGGCTCTAGCCCGTCTATCACAGAGCTTGATGTTAAGCTACATTCATCTTTCCAGTAATGCATTGAAATTTGTAATTAACTTCCATCTCATGTTTTTTCTTTCTTATTTTCTTCAGGGAAAAAAAAGTGGATAGAATGAAAACTAAGTTTATAAAGTCAAAGAAATGCACCTAAAAATGGGAGTTCCAAAGAGAGCTCATTTCAGATTTTTAGGCTGGCCAGCAAACAACTTTTTCAACAACATTGATAACTTTACCTTTCCTATAGAAAAACACATTAGAGTACTGAAGATGCAAGCAGAAGTCTTTACTTAGAATTCTAGATTATTTTTAGGCAATCCACATCCAGGTCATTTAGGACCTTGAACATACGGACCAAATTACTACATTTGAGTTGTGCTATGGGAAGCCAATATAAAGTACACAGAGCAGGATTTGATGCGTTTGAAATAACCTTATTGAGTATACTGTGAGAGCAGCAGTTCCCAAGTACTAAAAGCTCAATATGATATTCTGAGCAATTCCTAGGGCCCAGAAGGGATGAAAACTTGAGGAAAACATGAAGAAAACATTAACATCGCCTAGGAATTGCCTAGGCAGTGAAGGCTTTATTAACAAATGCAGTTATTCGAGTTTCCTTGATAATTTCTGTGAGTACTCCTAAACCTATACCATGAGCCTACACCTTCAATTAGAACAGCTCCACAGTTATGGACTCTTCCATATGCCTTCTTCAACCTACCAGTCAGAGCTGAGTGCTGCTGAAGTTCAGCTTCAGCTCTTGCTGTTCTTTACTGAGGAGACAGGTCAGTTCTGCCTAAGTCTTTAGGGCAGATGCAGTAAAGGATACATATATAAGATTTTGTAACATCTGTGTGATCATATATTTGCCCAGCTCTGTAGAAAAGCTCACCTAGTAACCATACACATATGCTTTCCATAAATAGCATAAATAGCATTTATCCTTGCTGGATTCCATAAGCAAAGGACATAATAGTGGAAGAACAGTTCCACAGGATGTGTTCCTCCAAAAGATGGCCCCTCAACCTATCCTGATACATTTCCAATTATGCCTTCTTCTTTTACAGGTGAAAAGAGGAAATCTAACAGTGTCATATACTGCAGAGAATGAAAAAGAGTGCATCTGGGTGACAACTGGCATTTAACTGCTTTCCTAATGCAAAAGTCAATAGACTGTCCTTAAAAATTATTTTCCGTTTAAACACAGTGTCAGTTATCTGTTTTTCTTTCCAGCATGGGAGGGAATTAAAATTTAATACTTCCATTCTGAAAAAAAAAATACAAACTTGGTTTAAGCTAATTTTTTATTCCCATTATGTTCAAAAAATAAGTAGAGGTTACAGAAACACTTCCAAAAGCACAGAAAAATTATATTAATAAATTATAGACTTCCGCTAACTTTTGCGCTATAAATATAATTTTTCTATTACAAAATTTTTCTATTACAAAAATCTGTGTCTGAAATAGGCCTGAAAGACTGAAGGACATAGTTAAAATGTATACTTGACTGTCTCATAGTACAGACACGCTAAATAACCAGAGTTTTAAGCTAGCAAAGTACTATTGACTAAATAAATATCTTTGAATATGTTAGTGGCAAAAAGTAGAAAAATCCACTGATGGATCATTACAAACACAAAATCACACTAAGCAGAGAGCATCTATTTAGGAGCTGTCCTTTAGTCTAAATTATGCTAATCCTCTACAAACTTTAGGTGTATTTTATCAAGCAACTTTTCAAGTACTGAACCTTTATAATAAATTAACCTACAATTCTGTAATCCTCAGTATTTCTGCTTCACAACTGTATCACTCGGGATCACACACTCTTCTTCAATCCTAAAAGGAAGGACTTGCAACTAGCTTTCAACTGTACATCTTTGACCTGCTTCTAAGTGTTGTTTAGTAAATACCCCTTAAAGCCTCGGATTTTACGACATGATCTTCTGACATATATATCATTGAGGTAATAAGTGGCACAGCTTTGAGGGCTTTTTTCCCAGCTGACACAAAGGACAAATATTATATAAGAATATAACATAAGACCAACCTTATTGAGTCAGCCCAATAGTTACTAGCCCAGTATCCCATCTCCAACAGTAGCCGGTAAAGGCTGACTAGGTAAGAGTACAAAAATACGAGTTATCATGCAGCAAAACATCCCCCAAATACTCTCAAAGTCTTCAACAATCTAGCTCCTGAATCTTTTTTAGTTGCGATTTACCATTTTTGAGGAGACCAGAAGTGCACATAGAATTCAAGACACAGGAGGATCATCGATACATGTAGTTGTATAATGTGTAATTGCACCCTGCTTTTTGTTCTCTGTTCCTCTCCTGACAATTCTTTACATTCATGTGTGGTTAACTGAGCACTGAGTTGATATGTCAGTGGAACAAACCACCACTGCTCTATCATTGTCAATTTGTACTTAAGCAGCATCTATAGCCACAGACAGATATTGTACTCTACCATGCTGAAACATGAAACAAATATTAAAGAAAGACTTTGGGGTGTTTAAAAAGGCAATGGGTGCACAGGAAATAGAGATATAGAAAATATATCAAAAAATCAAGGCAATTTTACAATAATAAGCAAGAGATACGAACCACCACTTTCATTGGAATTATTTCGTAAAAGTTTTCACTACTTTCTAAATAGCGTTCAGTAAAATGTGATTAAAAATTAAAGTAGCATAGAAACATAATGAAACAAAGACTGTGACTGAACCTTTTCTGTTTTTATATGACTTACTTTGATCTGAGCAAGAGAATCACCAACTTTCAGAAGTTTTTCATTGTAATACCACTCTGGCAGTCGAGGCCTATATTTGATCCAAATATTAAACAGAGTATTTGCTCTAAAAAAGATACAGGAGGAAAGGTTTCAGATTAAACTGGCAGTAGACCTGTCATAACAAGTAAACAAATCAGGAAAACTTCAAATTGTGAAAACTCCTTTCTTCCAAATCTGTTTGAACCTCTACATATTTCAAAACAAGAGATCATTACAACTGGATGTAGCAGACAGCCAAGGACATTTCTGGGTTTCATTTCTGTCACCAGTTTTTATCATACATTTAAAGTAGGATGAATTTTCTCCTGTGTAAACTCTTATTAAAATGTCCTAGCATTAATCACCTTGCATTGTTCAAACACGGTCATAAGTGGAAAATCTGTCCCACCTTTCAGCTCATATTTGAGAGGTCAAGTTGATATTTTAAAGAAACTCAATGGATTACAGCTCACAGCAATTTTTGGACTGGCAACTATAAATGCTAAAAGCAGGAAAAAAGATCCCAAAATAACACTGTATGTCAGGTAGCAGCAAACTTAGGAACAGTTATCCATGGAATAAAACACAGAGCTATAGAGTATATAGAGCTATGGAATATAGAACTACAGAGCCTGTGGCATATAGACCTATACCATGAATCGCAAAAGAAGAAAGTCATTAGCCTCTAGCATGAATTGCATTTGGTGTGAAATGTTCAGGAATTTTAAATCATAAAGGGTAGGATTCAGAGAGAAGCAAATGACACATTTGTTAAAATAGAAAAGATTTTATAGCAATAGTTGCAATGCTCTTCTCTTGCCTCTGCCTGTTATTCCAGCCACAGTTGTCATCAAGGATGACTCTGTGTAACAAATTACTTATTTGGCTGAACCAGCGAGCCACCCAGTAACTGGCTCTGTGCCGCTTGGCTGCTCTGCAGAGCGACTGACTACATCACACCAGTATTCTAGTCCCTACTGATTGCTGTATGAAGGTCGATGCCCTCATGTGTACAACTTTCCCACCCCAGACTTCTTTAAGAAAGCTATATTCAAACTGGAAAACAATAATTGATCAGTCAGACTGATAACAAGCAGAGAAAAATCCTCTTACCTAATTATTAATATAATACTGTTGGCAGTGTTCACTGTGCCAGGCATCTCTTACATTTATTCTCTTAACAAATCCCTTGTACAGAAACCTCAGCAAAGGGTGCCTTGTGAAACCACAACAGCTGAATTATTCATAGGCAGCAATTTATGAGGAAGGAAAACAACTGAAGAGAGTGGAATTAATGTTTTCAAATAATCTTCTAGCTGAATTCTCACATGTAAACCTTGTGCTTCCTGTTATGTAGCTGGAGCTTTTCAGTCTCTTAAGACAGTGACTGTAGACTAGAATGCAAGACACTTTCTTAAGCCATTTTCTGACATTCAGAGACTTGGAATCCATTCCTACAGTCTCACAGACAGCTCTTCATTTCAGCTTATAAGACGACTCACAATAAAAAAAGCACAATAAGTAACGTCATTTTTTCCACACAGAAGGCTGCAAGCCACCTTCACGTTTCAAGGTGAAACAGATGGCTGTATGAGAAACCTGTCAAAATCATCTTTACACCAAAGAATTACAACAATCATAATCCTTTTTTTCTAAAAGCGTCATCTCAGCACAATTCTCAGTTCTTGAAAGTAAGCAGCAAAGAAATAAGTAGGACATTCTAGAGGTGTATCCTAAAGGAAAAATGCAGTAACAGCACAAACTAGGCCAAAAGCAACAATCTGAATAAAGTGTTCTAAGGCATTATGTTTTTAAAGGAAACCATAGCCTGGTCTAATGAAGAGCGCCTTCTAAATGGGGAATGAGTCCCTCCTGGTCAATTCATAAGCAATTAACAGCCTGGGTGGCTACTGACTTCTTCTGCTGAGAGAAGGCTACCAGTCTGGTTAGTAGGGAAAAATCTGCAGAGGCTCCAAAATGAAGGAATCTGTCAGGCATCCAAGCAGTTCCCTTGGACTACGAAGGGAAGAAGCTTAGGAAAAGACTTCCAGATTTCAAGAGGTTTAATGGATACTGCTGGGGGGTGGGGTGGGGAAAAGAAGTAATTTTCAGGTTGTAAGGCTGTAAAGTAACTGAAGTTAAGTATGACTGTGGATAAAGTTCTGGAAGGTGAGACTAATAAACTTCTTTACAACTGATCAGCTGGAAAGTGCCCACTGAGTATCATCTTCTGTTTTAAATGCTTATATTAACAAATTAGATTCTTAGATGCGATAAATGACTAACAAATCCGTAATAAACTAGTTTAGTAAAGTAGGACAAATCTGACTAGACTTTGAACTCCAATGGGAAGATTAAGGTAAATGCTATCTGCTACAATGCCATGACTAACTACAAGTGAGTTCCTGGCACAGGAATGTTTCTTTGACACAGACAAAGGAGGAGAGTGAGACACTGCCCAAACAGCTCATCAGCCTTTCCTCTGAACAGGCTGTAGGACACCAGAATAACAAGTTAAGCAAATGAATTATCAAAAAAATAATGGGCTGTCAGATCTGAGAGGTGAAGTTTCTTCATTTCCAACCACTCCAGCAATAATAAAAAAATTTCCCTAAGGTCAACCCTTTGTCAAGCCACAAATTAAGGCCCACATGGCAATATTTCTGGGCCAAAAGTCTTTGTTACAGGTAGGGAAGGATTCTCTGACACTGATCAAAAGGTTTCTTACTACAACAGGGAGGCTAAATCACAGAACATGAGATAAAATCAATAGCTCAAGGTAATCATTTGATGGCCCCATTGCCAGAGAAATGGGGTAAAACAACTTCTCTTTCAGTTGAGGAAAAAATACTTTTGATTGCCACTTCTGGTTGAAAAGATTCATGCTTCCAGTACAGGGCAAGTCCTCAGTAATTTTTGTTTCTTACATTTGAACATTTTAAGTGCCTAAATTATGGCCTTAGTGTTGACTTATCAACACCAAAGGCTGACAGCATTGGAGTAATGAAGCTGACAATTTTTGTTTTTCTACAATGAACATACTTGTCATGTGGAAGCTGGTTTTCTTGCTCCTCTAATAACAAGAACACTTTGATCTCAACCCATGCCGGGAAAAGTAGCTTGACAAATGACACAAGAAGTCTTTAGAGCATTTAGGAAAGCATCTGTAATAGCCATTACCTTCAGAAATTCTTAGGAACAAGTACACTAGGGCTGGTTCTGCAAGCAGCACACACTCTAATTTTGAGTTATCAAACAATGAGAGGCAAGGGAAAAACAACCCTGAAATTTCACAAACACAAATAAATACCCATGGCTTTGCTAGCTGCCTGAACATATGCTAATAATCAGAATTCTAGTTTTCTACCTCTGTACTGCCTCTATACAAAAGAATGCCAGAGGATGCAGAGCTACTGGGAACGTTACACAACATTCTCAATGACCTGGAATTTTGGCAGGGATCATCACTACCAGTGACTTCTGGGAGCAAGAGCCAGGTAGCAATCGTTCTCATCTCTGTGAGGAACGCTGCAGAATTCTTTGGATGAGGGAATGCTCTCATGCCAACTAAGTTATGTATGGACATCAGTCACATCTACAAAATACCAGTTTGAATAAGGCAGAGCCTACTGAGGTCAAAATATTCCAGAGGGTAAAGAGAGGTTTGGAGACACTGTTCAGAAAAACTGATTACTTGTCATGACATTGGCAAACAGATCAGAATCAGCATACCCAACTCCCAACCAGAAAATACAATGAATGTGAAGAAGATACAATGAATGTCTTCATTATCAGCAATTTCGGTGGTGTCTGAAGCGGCTGAGTGGCATTCCTTCCTCTAAGGGGCCTAGAGGGGATAATTTTCCCAATAAGAATACAGATCAGCTAAAGCAAAAAAAGGTCTGAAGCTATAAATCAAAAGATTAAAAATAGCAAAGCACTGAAACCAGCTGCTGAAGCAATACAAAACGCCAACATATGGAGATTCAAAACAACAGAGGCGGAAGCCTGGAGACTGCTACCTGTATGACAGACCTAGCCCTAGATCTGAGGATGAACATGCCACATAAACAAATTAGAAATCCAGATGGCTTAGAAAAGGAAAGATCTCCAGTGCAGACAAATGCCAGGCTGCAGAATCTGAGTACCTCCTAAAAATGTATACAGCTCCTTTAGAGAATGGTCATTTGTGGACTACACCTAGGAAAGCACCAAGTGAAATACATAAGGATAGAAGCTGCACCTAAGTGATAAGCTAACCACCTTGTAAACCTAACTCCTGTGCTGTTTTTGAATGAAATTTTGATAACCTGGGAAACTTTCATTTTTTTTAATATTAAAGACCTGTAAATTTAGAACACTGCTCATATAATGATAGAAAATCAACCATTTACCTTAAAAGAAGCAGTTGAACTTTTATCTCATAATGTAGGGAGAGCTACATGAGAAATGCACAGTCTATTATATAAAAGACATATGCATGCACTATGAATCATACACCGATTCCAGTTGCTCTGTCTTAACTGCATTACAAAATCTAGATTTATGCATACCCACAGATACGCATGTATGCGAGCAAACAAATATGCATAATTATATTTGCCATATGCTCGGCCTGTATGTATGTGTATAAAAATATGCCAATGTAGACGAAGACATATGCACAAAAAGAGCTGTGTGGTGTTATCCTCATGTAGCCCTACTGCGAGCACCATCTTTTAGAGGGATGTACATGCCCACACGTATTCACCCTCGCGCCCGGTAGCACATGCTGCTGGGCTGCCAGTTGCTCCAGGACTGGGAAGGGATTTTCCTACCAGAAAGCTCAAGGCAGCTCCGATCCAGACAACAGTGGGGCTGCCAACTTCCCCCCCACCCCCCCCCACTAAAGCATTAACTTCTAGGAAGTGCGGGAAAAGGAGGCGTTCAGATTTTGGAGGATTTTTAGTTAAAAATAAAACAAACAAACAAAAAACCAAACCAAACAAACAACTAAAACCAACCAAACCAAGAAACCGATTGTGTGGAGTGTTTCAGCACGCTGCTGGAGAGCTTGCCCAGGTGAACAGCCAGAGGGAGCGGAGGGAAGGGGTCCCCCGGCCTGTGGGATGCGGCGAGAGGAGGGAGCGGGGAACGAGGGAAGCGGCGCGGCGGGGGCCCCGGCGGTGCCCGGCGGGCCGGGAACAGGAGGCCCGCGGAAAGACCCCGTGGGGCGGCCGAGGGGAAGGGCCTGAAGCGGGAGGAAAAGGAGTTGGAGGCCGGCGCAGGCGGGAACGACAAGAGGCTCCCGGAACGGGTGGCGACGCGGGGGCGGCGGCGCAGCCCCTACCCGCGGCGGTGCAGGTCGTGCTGCTGCGGCTTGGCCCCCGCCGCGCCTCCCAGCCGCCGCAGGGAGCCCAGGACGTCCCGCAGCTCGGCCTCGAAGCTGTCCAACACCGGGTTGCCCGGCGCCACGGCCCCGAAGAAAGTGGCTGGCAGGGGCTGCGGGACCGGGAACGGCGGCCCGGCGGGCTCCGCCATGCTCCGGCCCGGCCGCGCTGGGAACGC
Organism: Caloenas nicobarica; assembly: GCF_036013445.1. NCBI lineage: Eukaryota > Metazoa > Chordata > Aves > Columbiformes > Columbidae > Caloenas > Caloenas nicobarica. The sequence continues at coordinate 45,846,316 of NC_088245.1, forward strand.
GCCGCCGTCGCCAGGCAACAGCCTAGGGCAACGGCCCCGCCCGGCGCGCTGGGGCGGCGGCCCTGGAGGCTCCCGGGGCCGGGCTGAGCACTGACACCGCCCCGCTGGGCCCCCCGCTCCGGGAACCCGCCTTCACCCCGCGGGGAGGGGCTTTTCGGCTCAAGGGTCGGGTTGTAGCCCCTGCGGCGGGTGAGGGGGCTCACACAGCCGGAGGAGTACGAGGCCTCTCTCTGACGGGCTGAAGGGCATTTTCCTCCCGCCGAGGCTGCGTGCTGCCGTGGGGCCGCTGGAGAAGTTTGATGGGCACAGAATCACAGAAAGTTGGGGATTGGAAGGGACCTCAAAAGATCATCTAGTCCAATCCCCCTGCCAGAGCAGGAACACCCAGATGAGGTTACACAGGAAGGCGTCCAGGCGGGTTTTGAATGTCTCCAGAGAAGGAGACTCCACAACCTCCCTGGGCAGCCTGTTCCAGTGTTCTAGCACCCTCACTGAGAAGTTTCTCCTCATATTTAAGTGGAACCTTCTGTGTTCCAGTTTATACCCATTACCCCATGTCTTTTCATTGGTTGTCACTGAGAAGAGCCTGGCTCCATCCTCGTGACACTCGCCTTTTACATATTTATAAACACGAATGAGGTCACCCCTCAGTCTCCTCTTCTCCAAGCTAAAGAGCCCCAGCTCCCTCAGCCTTTCCTCATAAGGGAGATGCTCCACTCCCTTAATCATCTTTGTGGCCCTGCGCTGGACTCTCTCCAGCAGTTCCCTGTCCTTCTTGAACTGAGGGGCCCAGAACTGGACACAATATTCCAGATGAGGTCTCACCAGGGCAGAGGAGAGGGGAAGGAGAACCTCTCTCGACCTACTAACCACCCTCCTTCTAATACACCCCAGGATGCCATTGGCCTTCTTGGCCACAAGGGCACAGTGCTGGCTCATGGTCATCGTGCTGGCTCATGGTCATCCTGCTGTCCACCAGGACCCCCAGGTCCCTTTCCCCTACACTGCTCTCCAATAGGTCATTCCACAACTTATACTGGAACCTGGGGTTGTTCCTGCCCAGATGCAAGACTCTACACTTGTCCTTGTTATATTTCATTAAATTTTTCCCTGCCCAACTCTCCAGCCTGTCCAGGTCTCTGGATGGCAGCACAGCCTTCTGGCGTGTCAGCCACTCCTCCCAGTTTGGTGTCATCAGCAAACTTACTGACAGTGCACTCTATTCCCTCATCCAAGTCATTGATGAATATATTGAATAATGCTGGTCCCAGTACTGACCCTTGAAGCACTCCACTAGATACAGGCCTCCAACCAGACTCTGCCCCATTGACCACGACTCTCTGGCTTCTTTCCTTCAGCCAGTTCACAACGCACTGTGTGCCTTGGTAGCAGCTGGAACTGTTGCTAGGAAAAGGTGTTCAGACTGTTTGCAGTGCAGAGGCTTCTGGAGGAGGTTTGGACAAGGCCAGGAGGCATCTTACAGGACAGAGTTTCAACAACATGTTTCACCAGGGATGTCCTTTTGAACTTAGTGGTTGCATCACTGCCTGCAGCATGTCTACAGACAGAAGGAGACAGTGTGCTCCAGCGTTCGCATCTGGAATATTGTGTCCAGTTCTGGGCCCCTCAGTTCAAGAAGGACAGGGAACTGCTTGATAGAGTCCAGCGCAGGGCAACGAAGATGATTAAGGGAGTGGAGCATCTCCCGTGTGAGGAAAGGCTGAGGGAGCTGGGGCTCTTGAGCTTGGAGGAGACTGAGGGGTGACCTCATTAATGGTTATAAATATATAAAGGGTGAGCGTCAGGAGGATGGAGCCAGGCTCTTCTCAGTGACAACCAATGCTAAGACAAGGGGTAGTGGGCGCAAACTGGAACACAAGAGGTTCCACTTAAATATGAGAAGAAACTTCTTCACAGTGAGGGTGACAGAGCCTGGACCAGGCTGCCCAGGGAAGTTGTGGAGTCTCCTTCTCTGGAGACATTCAAAACCCGCTTGGACGCCTTCCTGTGTAACCTCACCTAGGTGTTCCTGCTCCAATGGGGGACTGGACTGGATGATCTTTCGAGGTCCCTTCCAATCCCTAACATTCTGTGATTCTGTGCTAACCCTCTAAATCTATTAAAAGAAAAGGTGACAAACTGGGAAACCCCCAAGCTGTATTCATCAATGTTACAGGAGGTGGCCGTAGCAAACAATTTGTTTTCAAGTTCTTTATAGGCGTTATGGCAAAAGGGTTTGGGAGGAATCTGAAGGAATTGTCTTATTCATTGTCTTGATGAGCATAAGGGACAGCTTAATTGAAAAATGAAAGTGAAAGCTTGGAAATGTGGGGAGTGAGCAACGAACCTCAGCTGCCAGGGCCAGCTGGAGGCTGTTTCTTGGCATTGAATGGAAAAATATCAACAGGGAGTGGTAAAGCAAAGAAGTATCTGAAAAGTGCATCCAACTGGCTCATAGATGATAGTAAAGGAACTACCCTTTGAACGACCGGAGAGATCTGGCATCGGCTTGCTCAATGATGGGAGCCAGAAAATACTGCATTAGCTGGGCCAGAGAAAACATGCGAGAATCATTTAGATACTATGGGGAATATGCAAAAAAATTAATTCAATTATGACCAACATGCCTGACTCATTTTACACACTGATTTTGTATTGTTACCTGCTGTGAGTTGTGTGGATCCATCACCCAGCAGGTATTGTGTGAGTTGGGAAGGTGTTAGCAGGAATCATTACTGGTGATTCATATGCATGGAATTAATTCTGGTGAAAAAGGCTTTGCATTATGTGGGAGCAAATGGTTGAGTGTAAGAGGGAGAGAGTTCTTCAGATTACTTTGAAGGCAGTAGAAAACAAGCCTGCAATGAAAAGACATGCCACAAAGATGCTGATGCTGGATTTAGAAGTCACTGGGCACAGAGACAGATTTTACAAGACAACTGAAATATGAGAACTTGGCTTGGAGAGCAATTATTGCTACATTTACAGATTTTGTCTGTGCTTTGCCACACTAACCAAAGAGCTTCCTGCGATGGATTCCAGATGGATAATAAACACTGGCCTCTTGTGAAAGGCGCGTTGTGCCGCTGTGAGTACTGCTGGTGACATCTGCTTTGAGTCCCTGTGGAGACCTGAGCTAGTTCACTAGATGGTGCTGTATCCTAAAGGGCTGACCCTCGCATTCCCGGGGATGCAGAGACCTACACTTAGCAAAGCAGCAGTGCCTGGAAGCTTCAGGAGGAACTTGAAAGACTGGCAACGAGATGATGAGTGAAACTTTGCTTATCTCTAATAATTGGCTAGGAGATGGTGGACTGAATGTAACATTAGCGGTTTGAATTAGTGTTTCACCCATAGAAACAAACCGAGTCAAAGAAAACAATGAGAGAAAGGGGCTATAGCCTTTTCCCAAAGGGGAAGATTACAGAGCTATGTAAAGATAAAGCTTTAAACACTGGGAGATTAACTGGGGCGGAGCTTATCGGCCAGCTCGTGAAGAGTGTTCTAAAATTCCTGGTGAGAGTTTGACAGGGTCCAAGCACATGCTCCCTGGGAGGTGGAGGTTTAGTGTAAGGAGGGCAGTTCTGACCCTCACAGCACCCAGGGTGGAAAGCCATGGAGAGCCATTGCAAGGAACCACAGCGCAGCAAACATGATGGCGTGTCCGTTATTTCAGTTTTAGATGCTCACAATATTGATTCCTATTTTACTGTTCTGGAGAAGACTCAAATTTACACTTCAGATAGTCTCCACCTATCATTTAATGGGTCAAATATTTAATGGATCCAAAAGTCAAAAAGGCTTATAGTCAAATGAATAGAACATTTTAACTTCAGAAAGATCATAGATTCTTCAGAAGCCTACAGTGTGCATAATCTGATGTTTACAGAGAAAAGCTTGGTGTATACAAAATAGTAAGAGAGTGATGGCTTTTGAAGTTGCAACCATGATAAGAGAATTTCCTCAAAAAATTGAGTATACATATCAGTACCTGTATGACTTGGAGAATTTATAGTGATTCTTTGAATTACATATGTCACTACACCCTAAAAATGTGATTTGTTGAGTGGAAGGCTAATGATTTATTCATCATTGGTAGGTTAACATTTAGATAGTAATCTGAATTACAGTAAAATTAGGGAGAAAGTAGGTGAGATTATGGAGAGTGGGCACAGACAGGATTCCAAGAAATGGAATTTAGGTAAATCCATTGACCCAAGCAGAGAGGTCATAGCAACCTGTGATTTAATACCACTAGGTAAGATACGAGGAAGCTGCCTAAGAAACAGAAGGACCCACAAAGGGTTAACTTAATAAAAACCCATATAGGAACTGTCTGGCTATAAGGGCAGGAGTATGCTTGAGTTGGAAAGGTGAAAACCTTTGCTGCTAACTCGTCAAGCTGCCTGCTTACTTCTCCCGTGGCAGTTCCACTTGTGTGAAGGGCAGTGGAGTTACTAAGAGCAAACAAAGGGGGGAAACGCTGGATGATGACAGCAGAGTTAGGCAGGAAGAGTGGCCAGTGGTATCAGGGTACAGAGGCTGAGATAATGTCTGCCCAGCCCTATTCAGTACATCAATCAATGTTTGTTTCCTGTGAGTAATTATGAGATGCATGTTCAGATCCCTTCCTAAGGTGCTTGTCACAAGTGAATTTTGGAGCCTATAGATGTTGCTGTTTGACATTCAGAGACAGAGGCAGGCGTGGATGCTGTATTGCCAGACTTCTGTGGGTTAACTTGACCATCCCCAGACACGAAAGAGCTAAATTTATGACATCTTTTCCTTGATACTTTTAAGAAAAAAGTCTGAGTTGAGGTGACTCTGGGCCATTGCTTAGCATCTTCAGGCTGACAGGCTGATGAAGACATGGGACTTCAAAATAATGTTTAACATATTTATGGACTAGCATATTCAGAACTGGGATCTGCATTTACTCTCCTTGTGGTATGCCTGGCTGGTTGTAAGTGCCAGTGAGAATCCAGTTCTCCCCCTTTGAGTGGCAGTGCATTGCTGGATTTACAGAACAGAAGTAACACTAGAGAAAGAAGCGGTGGCAGATATGTGCTGATTCCTATGGAGGAATTCAGTTTATGAGTCAGGCAAGGAAAACATGGACAAGGAGCAATAGAAAATAGCAGTACAGATTTTGCTATTCATATAGTATAGGGGAATCAGATACGATGCAAAAGAATAGCCTTAAAGCCATTAGATAGCTGGAAGAGGTGAATTAAGTTGCTGAATGCCAAGAGAATACTTTATAAATGTGATAAAAGTTGTCCAATGAGAGGAGAAAAAGGGAGGACTTGTACCAAGCTTACAGCAGGGAAGCCACTTGCTGGAATCAATGTACCTTTCAAATAACTAACTGTGTGGGGAGCAGAGGTGTGTGTGCAGCAGCCGTGCATGCAAGTTCATTGCTATCTCAGTCTGTGGCACTTGTCTATACCTACAACTGATGAAACAGATATGGGAATACACGGCTTTTAAGGGTAGCTATGAGGGATTATATTGTCATCATTTCTTTCCCATCCTTCAGCCCTTCATGTTTTAGGGCTGTTCGGTAGAGCTGCTTGTGGCTTACTAACAGTGAGTGTCTTTAGATTGAAATGCCTTGCTTGCATCTGCCTTTACATTGAAACAGAACTTTTGGATTCCTGACCTTATCTCATTGCTGCCTTTCAGTGGAAAAGCTGGTAAGGAGATGAGAGATACACTGTCATGTTTTGATAGCATTTGCATTTTCTCCTGCACCACGAAGAAACTTGTCCTGAATCAGGAAAGTACATGCCTGACTGCGAAGGTAGAGAAATGTGAGAAGACGGTGGAAATGGCTTATTTAGAACACAATGCAGATTGCAGCATTATAAAAACCCAGCACCTACAGAGCTTCCTAAAGAGGAAGGACAAACAAAGCAGCAGATCAAGCCCTTTACTGAAATGGCAACACATGTTTGTGAAGTATTCCAGCGCTATTCCTGTCACTGAGCAGTATACAATATTTGTCAAACAATGGAATGGTCCCTCAACTCTGGAACATACATTAACAAAGTAGCTGAAGCTTGTGAATATTTTGACAAACAGTTGATTGTCTTTTTAGATACACCAAAAGCAGATCTCTGACAGTATTAATGCAAGTGAATGCTAAGAGAAGGAAAACACTGAATTTTCAGCTGAAAAGGGTTCTTGGCTTCCTTTCTGATCTAGTGCGTCACTGTAGTATGAGGAAGGGAAAAGAGTGATCAACATGGGAAAGAGCTGCAACAACTGAGAACTGTGCAACTGCCAGGCTCTTATAAAGCTATGTTCAAGTTTGGGGTGACAGTTGTCACTGTGTTTTGGCTGTATCATATGAAAGGTTTCAGTGCCATATTCTAAAGATGACGTGTAAGTTTTCAAGGTTATAATATAGAAGTAATATTTTTTAAATGTGAATGTGAATGCTTACAAAAAGGTTTTCTCAGTTTCTTTTTATCATTAGAGAAATAGGCATGTAGATGAATTTCAGTTGAGTTGCAGAAAATGTGTTACATGAAAGAAGTGATCTTGTTCAGTTGATTTTTTTTCCCCCCAAAGAAAGTGTAGGAAAGTGTAATATTTCTGTGAATAATCTGTGAGATTTGACTCACCCACTCAGGCTATATTGTTATGCACTGAGTGGGTTAACCAGTCATTGGGGATGGAGCTGCAGCAGGTTTTTTATACAGTTGCCTGAGTTTTTAAGAGGTTTAAGTTGAAACACAGCAGATTCTGAGATCTGCTTTGTGGGTTTAAGTACCTAAAGGTAGCATTTGGACACATCAACGTCCATTAGTGACTTTTCAGAAGATGGGACTATTGCTTTAATGAGATAGCTTTCCCAAAATTCCTGTTGTTTTTTTTATTTGATTAAGATATGCTTTATTCCATTTTACAACTACACTCTACTCAAGTAGACATCAATTAATATAGCTTATTTGGAAAGACTTCCAAATACCCCTGTAAATATTTCTTGTGAGGATGTACTGATTTTGGTTCACTAGACAGACCATGGAGGTAAACTTCTTGTCTCTGAACTCAAAGATCTTCTCTCAGATCTCAGGAAGCTTTAGGGGTTCTTCTAAAGAAGCAGCTATGCCTAGGGCTAGTTTAGAGCAACAGTAGTGCAAAATAGTCTAGTGCAAAAGCCCTGTAAATCCCTTCCAATCACGAAAAGGTGAAAGTCTGAACAAAATTTTGGTGATGTGCATGAAAGCTGCATCTTAGGAACATACTAAAAAATGCAAGACACTGAGCTGTATGTATAAAAACCAAAAGAGAGGCCTGAGCTAAAGGCAACATCCAGTTACTGGGCAGGGCAACAGGCATGATAGTTCTATTTTCTATGGAATGTGAGAAAAGAAGTAGCAGAGATGGAGCACAGAAATGAATTCTGGTTTAGCTACATTCAGCTTAAGCTGATTGCTAGGCATCTAGTAGTTAAGATTTGATTTTGGAAAAAAAGCTGTGACATGTTTTGTTTAAAACCATAATGCATTTTCTTCATTCCACAAAGATTCTCTAGACAAACTTGAAATGAGAGGAAGTATAGCCTACTCCAAGAAATAAATTAGTTGTGAAACCCTTCCCAAATCTCTCTTGAAGCCAAATATGGCAGTGCATTTTTATTCATATTCTCCTGATGCACATTTGCTGTTATAATTCTGAGGTGCTACAAATGCTGTAGATAGAAATCATCTTGGGGAAATAACACTGCTGTTTGTATCTGTAACTCCTGAGTAGCCAAATGCATCCTTATCATGACACTTTCTCTCTTGTGCATTTGGTCTGGGTGTACTCATAGGATCAAAATAGACTCTTCTAGGAATTAACCACTGGCAACAAACAAAGGGAGACCTAAAATAACCTCATGATGACCTCCAATATTTTTAGATCAATGTATTTCTGTTCATGCCATTTCTTATTGCATTACAGCATGAATTTTGAAACTTTTTGGCATCTTTTCTTCCATTTTCCATTCTTAATAGTTACTCACTTGCCAGAAAATTTTACTCCAAGGTCAAAGCATCTGCTGATTGAGGTTTGTTCAAGCAGCTGACAGGAATTGTTTTGGGCAATAGCCTGACCTTGGACTAGGAGATTTAGCAGCTTGGAAGTCAGGAGTAGAAAATTATGCATTGTGGAAGAGTAGTTATTTGTTGGTTAGTAAGCCTTGCTTATTTGAGGAAGTAGAAAAAAATACCTTTGTCTTCACATAGTTATTTGGATATTTCATATTTTTCAACAATACTTTATTATTCTATGTAATTGTATTTTCTAGATTATTCTTTCTAATAATATATATCAGTCTGAGCTGTTAGTATATACTATTATCTTGGTATATATTATTTCTAATAATGACATATGTAATAATGTATACCATTATGAGCTTTTATCTCAGTACTTTAGAATTTTAGAAAATTAATCTTTAAGAACAAGTTGTTGTTTTGCATTCTGCATACATGTGGAAAGGTTATATGTCTAGTTTCTAGAGCAGGGGGACATGAGCATGTTTGCCTTATTTCAGCTTAAGTAAAAGTTAGAATAATTTCTTTTTAGAGCAATTGGTGCTGTTGCCTTATTCTATTTTATGAAATAAAAACCGTCCAGAAACAGCATTATATGTTTAACAGTATATCTGTGGAAATGCAGATACTGGATCATTAGATCCCTAGTAGGGCTGTAGAAAAACCTACAATATCAAAAAGTATAATAGCACTAAAGAAGAGTAAACAGTTGCTAGAAGGAAGCTCAAAATCCCAGACTTTCAACCAGCTGCTAACAAGAATGGGTAGAAGTGCAGGTGTTTCCTGCAGGGGTTCTGGCTTCTTCTGGTGGTAAACCACTGATTGCCACTGATACGTAAGCCCGCAGAAATTAAGCTGGAGAGCAGAAATAGATATGTTAGAGCTGATGTGGTTGCAGTAAGCCTTCCTTTAGCCTTTTTTCCTTAACACTTTAAAAGGCAGATCTTTATTTTCAGTATTAGTTTCAAAAGGAATAGTAGTATGCAAATTTTTAATGGGAGTGGAGCGCCTTTATTATATTAAAAAAATTACCCTTCCTGGTGTTTGGTCCTGCATCTATAATCAGTGTGGCAAATGATTTCTAGTTTTGACTGCAATAGGTTTGAAATAACTGATACTTATATATCTCTTTCCTCTTTTTCTGAGCCACCCTTGTTTGCTATGCATTTTTATTATTATTTCTATTTAATGCCTAGCATTTTTTTCTGTTTGATTTTATTCAGATTGACTTTTTACTAAAAGTTTTCGCTAGGGCTTATATTTAACAGCATTTAGTCTGCTTCAAAAATATTTTAGAATGTTATACTTTATTAAAATTATATTAAATGTCAATAGTATAACTTGAAAAACTGTTTTATCAATCAGAATGAGATAATTTAATCCTTTTTCCTCAGACTGAAGGACCCTCCACAAAATGTAGACATAACTCCCTTAATAGGCAGACTAAGTGAACTTTATTAGCTGTGCAGAGAGAACTCGGATGGAGTAGTATTCCAGGACTGAGCTGGACTAATGTGAAACTTTAGGCTGTGAGCTCTCTCTTTTGAGATGAACAAAGAAGAATGTGGAGAAAGAGAAGCAGTAAAACATACATAGCTATATAGAATTCCAAAACAATAACGGAATAAAGGTCTTGGTTATTTGTGATTCAGTAAAGTTTAGCTTATATGCCTTAACATACACTTTCATCTAGTATTAAGTGTAACAAAGAAAAAATAAATAAATAAAACAGTATCAGCAAGTAATCTATGTGTGGTCTGTTGGGAATCCCTTTTTAAGAAACAGTGACATGATTTTTGGGAAGTTATGTGAGTGAAGAATCTTTCAATCATCTTATTAATTTGAGATCTTATACATGACATTTTTCAGGTCTGTTTTTAATATCCCTGTTATAGGCTTTTAGAGGAAAAAGGCAATAGGTCCTGATGCTTGCAGTTTTATAATTCTGTTAAAGTCTTAAACTGCCAAGCTGACAACTTTTACAGTATCCATTTTCTAACAAACAAGAGACTTGTACTTCCCATTCTCCAAAAATTACTCTGAATCCATGCAATCAGCCCCTTACCAATACATCAATAGTACCATCCATTCCTTTAGGATAGCAATTTGTACTGCCATTTTTAGAACACAAAAGGCAATTATATACATTATATATACAACTACATACATTTCTGGTCAGCATACTATTGGTCTGTTCTTTACATTTTTTTTTTTAATCCAAGAGACAGTCTAAATAAAATTGTATTCTTTACCCTTTTCTCCCTCAGTATTTCAAATTACAAAGATCGAATTATTGCTTTTCTCTACATGATGGCACTTTAGGAAAAATAGAAATTGCTGTCAGCACTTTACCATGTTTAATTGACGCAACAATAAAAAGCATGTAGACCTTGGCCACACAAATGTAGATGAAACTTTGGTAGCAAGTTTTGAAAATTTTGCTAAAATATTCTCAAGTGGACATATGGCTCTTCCTCTGTTAGGTGTATTTAAATGGCTATTTTTTACTCAGTAGATCTACTTCGTATACTCTGGTGTATCACATTTAGAGACAAAAGCATAGTATGTATCTTTGTAGAATCAACATAAGTGAGCTAGATTTTATTCCTTCCTGTATCGTTAGCAATGGAGTTGCTTAATAAATTATCCTTAAAGGAGCAAATTTTGTTATGTTGTACTTGTATAATTCCATTATAAGACTAACAGAATGATCCCTTAGATAAGGTAGACACAACTTCTCTGAAATAAAGCATTATACATCCACCTGAGTTAGCAGAAAGGTAACTTAAATATAATTTAGTCATCAGAAACATAATCACTAGGTATCAAACATGAATATCCCCTCCCCCTCTCCCCATGCTAATCTGTACATCTGAGATTATGGATGCATTTACATTAGCAATTTGGTTGTGATCACGAACGCGCTTTTGAAACAAACCCAGCTCCTGCACTTGCTTCAGGTTGCAGAGTGATCTTGGGTGCATGGGTTGAACTTCTGAATGGAACTCAGCTGAAATGTGCACTCCATGAGCACACCTGCCATCCTGCAGCTGGTACTGGAGATTCAGTCTCTAGGAACAGACTAGAACGAGCTCAAAGTAAAACCCCCTAAATGTGCATCATGTGAACATTTAGTCCCTGGGACTAATTGTTTCACAGTACAGATCTGCTCTGAGTGCACTGCTTTCCTTGTTAATACAGCTGTAGCCTACTTCGCTCAATAGGAAACAAATTTACTTGAAGCAATACAAAATAACATGCCATTTCTGTAGAGTTGCTTTTTAAAATATCTATACTTGAAGATAAAGCCTTCTAAGACATCACTGCTACCTCCACTTTTCTTTGCGGAGAGAGAAGAGAGAAATTGCTTACGAAATTTATGCCACAAGTTAAACATTTCTTACTTGTCACAGAACTACATTTTCTGTCTTAAAGAGCTAAAGAAAAGATTTTCCATGTCTCTTCCATACCATTGACATAGATGACAAAACTGCAGTGATTACAGATACCTAACAAAACATGCCAGTGCATTGCATATGGTATCATATCTGTTTCAAGGTTAAAGTTTAAAATAGGGCCTATGCCCCTGGCTTGTAGTTTGTCTCATGATTTAGTTGAGAAAAAAAGGACCACATCTTTAAGCTTTGCTACAGAAAGTGTTCTCCAGCTCTGGAACTGCAACGTCATTTTCTTTAGAACTTTGGTTTATCTCATTTAAATAACAAAGTTAATGCATCATGTAATTTCCTAGGAGCTTCCATTTTTTCCAGGCTACTCTCCATTGGCCATCTACAATGTAAATGCTGTCCCCAACCATTTGTCTGTGCAGCTCAGTTGGCAGGCAGCAGATCAGGCACAGACCAGCAGATTCAGTGCGATGGCTCCATTCACACTGACTACAAGAATTTGCAGGGACTGAGAGAACAGAGAGCCTGCCTTTATCCCTGCTGCAGAGGTGCGTGATTCCTCCAGAGAACCTATAATAATTTCCTTAAAACACATACTCAGAAACTTGTCTGAGAATAATGTCTATCCTACTTTAGCACTGCTCCTGCTGTTCTTTCAGTTATCCCATCAATACCCACTGAGACCTCACTCAGCAACATGTACAGTCCAAACTCCTCTGTGACTTTTCAGCACCTATATGATCTATCATTTGCAAGAGCCTGACAGTTCAAGGAGAGTTAAAATTGATAAGTTTCCAGAGAAGCATAAGAAGAAAAGGAAATGAGTTGACCAGTGCCATAATGCCAAATCCCAATTTCAGCGAGAGGTCAGATGACTCTGTTACCAGTCCTGATGTGACGTCAGATGCAGCATCTGAGCCAGCTCTAAACAGGCTTAGCCACTTGGCAGAGCGCTGTGCTGTGTGGAAATACTAAAACAATGTATTTGCAGCAGAAGGATGTACCAGAACAGCCTGTCTCTGAAGTTAGCGTATCTGGGATCACATTGTGTATTTCTAGAGGGGTGCTACTTTGCATAATGTAGGTGCACATTTAATGGCCAGTATTCACAGCACCACAGGTGCACAAAGTGAGGGATCTGGGAACATAAACATATGGAGATGACAAGATGGGAGAGACTGTTGCTAGTGGGATGCACTAAGAGACCAAAATTTGCCTTGGAAAGCTCGAGGGCTGTAAGATATGATATCTGGCACATGGGGAGAAGGAACTGTAGTAGATGATAGTACAACTTCTGTTGTAATTGTACAGGATGGAGAAGACCATGCGAGTGGTATTCTGTTTTGGGGGGAGAATAGGAGGGATCCCAGAGAGAATATAGGAATCCATAGAAAGCACCAGGCAAGGAGGTAAAGAGAGAAGAAAGGGGTGAAGGGGAGAAGTCACAAGGAACAACAGAGGAAAGGAAAATGGGCTGCTACATCCTAAGTGCCAATGATGCTTGAAAGTAGGGTTTCAGGAGGACACCCTTCCCTTAAGAGAAAAGAAATTATGCCTTGAACAGTGATGGAAGTAGTTCTCTCAAGTACAGCTCCAGAGGCTGCTCCATAGAATAGTGAAAGACAGTGGACAGAAGAGGGAAATACATGAAAAAGAAAAATAATACCTTCAGAATTCTTGCTAAAAGAGATACTTTCACTTTCATGTATCTATTTGTTGCAGTTTGGGTTTTTGGGCGAGGAACAAGATCAAGTTAGCTGTGGCAGACCTTAGGCTTCAGTTTCTTGGGTCTAAAATCAGGCAAACTTCTCTTTGACAACAGCAACCCTGACTAGTATCTAGCACCAGCACCCCCTGTGATAGCCATGCTGGCTGCCTTCACACATTAAAGGGGGGGTTCCAGGCTCATTTTCTAGGGAAAAGGCCCTTAATTTTTTATTGTGAATAATATGGTATCAGTAGCATCCTGAAGTGTTTTGTTTTCTTTGCAAAAGCTTTTGTACCATTTAAAAAAATATTTTCAGCAGAGGCAAAGGTGGGGGCTAATGTTACTGCTCTTACATTTTCCATGATCTAAGATTTTTTTCGGAGAAGCAGTTGGAGTAGAAGGCAGAGAGTGGGAGCGCTGAATGGGAAGGTGAGGGGGTCGGGCAGATCTCCGGGCATCGGGTGGAGCCCCCTCAAGCCTCTGACTTACATTTTCTGAGTCAGAGAATTAGGGTTGATGGTGACAATCACATATGCTGGGTACAGCAGAGAACTGAGATAATGAGATAATGCTCTTCCTTAGGAGAAGAGAAAGGCAGTGGGTGAGAGCAATAGAAGAAGAAGGTAAGATGAAAGGAAAAACACGAAGTGGGAGTAGGTCAAGGCATACATTTTAGGAATGGTGCTGGAATTTCAGGTCTTTAAACCTCTTCAACAGGTGATACTTCCTCTCTGGGGCTCTGTAGCTATTAATATGGAAGAGAGACATTAAAATGTAGAGAGACTGTCTGGTGCTTAGTCCCAAAGAAGTTTGCAGACGGGGATGTGTGGGAAACTTCCTCAAGGGAAGTGTTTTGCCTTGAGAGTATAATGGTAGAACATTTCTTCAGGGTTATTCCTAAGCAAAGGGAGCTGGGAAGGTTCAGGCCAAGATGATCTTCTCTTCATTAGTGAACTGTAAGAGGTCTCAGTGTGTTTTGGAAGGCTTGAAGAGATTGCTATTCGTGTCATGGGATGACTTTTCAGGTTCACCCTGTTGTAGCCTGAATTATTTGATAATGCCTTGTCTACACTACACTTTTCTTACAGTCTAGGGATGTCTCTGTACTTTAACATTTTTCTTGGTAATACATTTGTTACACAGCTTTGCTCTAGTGACTTCATTTTGTATCCTTTTAAAATTTAATTTCATTTTATTTTACTTTTTTTTTTTTCTTTTCAATTTTGCCATTTAGTTTAAGGTGATTACTGCATTTTAATAACTGAAATCACTGCAGCATTTCGGAAGTAAACAGCTGAGCACTTTAAAAGGCCAGTTACCCGATGACAGGTCACATGTGGGGCTAAAGAATACCAACAGTAGCCTGAAACTATTCTACACTGTACTATTCAGTGAGTAGATAAATTTGTCAGATTTCAATATTAATAGTTTCTCCAGCATCATTATTATATATTAATTTATTAATATTTTTTCTGTTCTATGCATTTCTGTAGCACCTCTAATACAATAATATAGCACACCTCTACAATTTCCTTTGACAATTATTTTTAATAAAGAATACCTGGAAAGTGGACACAATTATATTACTGAATAATGCAAACCACAAGAGAGATTTACAGAGAGGAAAAAGAAAATACGAGCTAATGGCTGGTTCAACCCTCATTAAATACAAAATGCAACATTAATGATAAGGTTTCCGAATTCCTTAAGCATCCTGTATAGCTCACGGCCTTTGTTTCAACCCTAGACCTGTGCAGCCCCTTCATTTAAAGTGCACAATAACTGTTCAGAGGAAGGGAGATTTTTGCATTTGCAGACGTATATATGCATTGAGAAAAATAGTTTGCAGCAACTGCTGAGTAAAAGTCCATTCTCCTAATCATTTCTACCTCAGTGGGACCTGCAGAGCTTAGAAACACACTTGATTTCTGAATTCCCTTCTAAAACTCACTCTGATGTCAGAAAGATTTTTTCTTTATCTCAGCTCTCTTTATCCTGGTCAGCCCATCAGCCATCTTCTCTTTACTAGTTATTTGACATCCATCATTAGTGTACAGTGTCAGGATGTTCTAGTGCAAAGCACTAAAAATCATCATGGTGAATGCTTGTATCACTCCAGAATATGTTATGATTCTAAATACTGGACCTATTACAAAATAAGAATGCTGCTTCACCGTATGCAGAAAGAGGGTTATATTAGTATGTGGAGAATCAAGCTCTGCAATCAAGCTACTTCCTGATATGCATCTCTTCACAGCACATGCCACATGAGTATGTTTTAACAGGATAAATTGAAGCAAAACAAACATCTCAATTTTACTTCTCCGGTTTTTGAGAGAAACAGGAAATACAAAAGGAAATTAATACATCCAGCACTCTGGGGTAACAATTATCATAGGAGTTTGAAAAACAGTCACACAGAGAAGAATATTTGCAGAGTCAGAGACTGCAGTGACCTCCCACACTGTGAAGTTCTTTAGAATTACTGAAATTATAAACAAAGTGAAAGCTCTTCTTTCCCGAACAGCCGCCTCGATGTCACTTGTTTCCACATTCTGGCTTCTGTCGCTGCATCCCACACTCTTTCTGTTGCTAAGTGCTTCAGGCTTCTGCAATATGTTCCAGCAGCTCCCTGTTTCTCTCAGATCTCCAAATGTGCTATCATCTGAGAGCAGAATGTCTAGGTTTATCTGACATGGTAAGAAAAAAAAGATTAAACTGTACAAATTACAGCTTCCTAAAGAACACAACAATTTTCCATACCAAAAAATGTCTTTGTAATCTTGCATGCCCTCTCATGACATTTTGTTAGAACAGGTTTTCAATTCGCAGTAGGATATGTGAGGGATGGGGGCACGTTATGGCTCCTGGGAGCAGCTATAACTAAACCTTGACTGTAAGTAACAATAGCAGCACAGAGCACTGTGTACTTGCAGAAGCTCAGGTCAGTGCTGTCACTGAGCTATGCAAATAAAGGAGCTCATAAATAAATGGAAATCATAGGAAAAGTGGGAAAAAAGACAATACAACAGTTAATAATTTGTATAATTTTGTAATTTGATTAGTAAGTATTGACTGTTAAATCTATTAATCATTGTGGCTTACACATTGTTTGGTTTCTTTTATACTTGTAGCAGGCACGTAGTAGCTTCCATTTAGAAGAGAATAATATTGTCACAGTTATTCACCCAGCCATGCCTGTCTTTTTTTTTTTTTTTTTTCTTTTCTTGGTGGGTAGGCATCTTACTAAGTGCAGTTTTCAGCACATGGACCTTTACCCCTCCTGGGCTACAATTCCAGCTCTCCCTGTATCCTTGGCTGTGGTACCAGCATAGCTACTACTGTGACTGACAGCAGGTTTTGCCGTACCTCTCCCCTTCAAATTCAGATGAGCAACTTTGATAGTGGTTAAAGAGCTGTCTTTAAAGCAAACGTATATACTTAAACTGGGTGTACATGCCCTCATCAGACACAAGAACCAGTCTGGGTACACATTTATGTTAGATTTGCCATATCCCAAAGCCAGCTCAAGGTGCAGGCAAAGTAGGCAGTATTTTAATGAGAAACTAATTCAGCACATTAGGACTGGATCAGTAGAATGAAACAGTTGATACCGAGGCACCTCCTTTTTCCATGATATGTGTTTTGGGGGTTTATTCTGGATTATATTTAGCCTCATCCCCAGAGCCAAACACCTCCGCTATACATGTGTTTTGAAGATTTCTGAGGAGAAAAAGTGTTAGGTATGTGCTAGAGGACCTTGTGATGATGCAGCTCACACGCTATTTTGGAACCTACTGTCCTCACTAGCACTAGGGTGCATGTGGAGCAGATCTGAAGCAGGGCTTCTGTTTTCATTTCCTCCTTAAGGAATTTAGTTTGTATGCACCAAAACCACTCTTGAGAACTGAGACAACACATGGTAAATGGAGACAATGGCAGGATTTTCCTCCAAACTGCACTACTGCTTTGAAACAAATTGCTAACGTAGACACAGCCTTTGACAGCTGCTGAGGGCAGCAATCTGCCAGTTCGTCTATGGCCAAGGAGAGGAGATCAGCTCCTTTAGGCTGAATCTCCTTCCTCCACATAGGCCACCTTTCAAGATCACTGCAGGCCTTCCTGCTCTCCTATCAGTGCTCTGTCTTCTTCCTTTTTTTCACATCCATTCTCACCACCAGGAAAAGGTCCCTGACCTGCCCCATCACCATCTGCATGGAAGGTAAAGGAAGCGAACTGTGGCTGCTGAAAGATGGTGCAGGCTGTAGAGTCAGGACTGACAGCTGCATGAGACCTGAGCATGGAGACGCCGTAGCCACAGAGAACCAAGGACTGTCTCTAGGGTCTCACATAGGTTGTGAGAGGGACTTCTAAAACCCTTCTGCTTTTTTTCACACCTCAGCCTCCTCTTCCTTCATCCTCACTCAGCCTCCTAAAACATCACTGGCATTTAATAGCACTCTAACATTCCCCTGGAACAAAAAGAGACCCCTCCTAGTGTCCTCATTTCTTATTCTGAAATAGCTCACCTGCTAATTCTGCAAGTTTTGATTAACTACACAAGTACAGAATTTTTAAAACCACATTTCAGCAGATGCTTTCTCTCTGCCTCATTTTCCCCACACAGGGGGAAAGAGAGTTTCTTTTTAAACCTGCCTGGTTCCTCCTGGTTCCTAGGCCTCTTCTTTGCCTCCAGACATGTTCTTTTAATAACTGCATGCTAAGACAAAAGATAGCTTGACTCCGTCTTCATTCCCTCAGTTAGTCTGGGCCTGAAAGCAAAGCTGATAACCACTCTTTCCCTTAATCAAAACCTGGGATAGGTTGTTCTGTTGCTTGACATCTTAAAAGCCACTGTGGAGGGCCAGGGTTGGGACACCCTCTACTCTACAGTAGTGTTAAATGGCCAGCGTTATTCTGAATCAGAGAAGAATACCAGGCAAGGCAGGCATTACTCTCAGCTGTGATGCAGCAATTAATAACTAAAAAGTGGTCTAAGAATCAGCTGAAAAGCATGCCTTGTGTCTTTCTAACTGGACAAAATAATGGCACGGCCCCCACCCTAATCTGAGGCTGAGGCCCAGCCAAAACATGTGAGGTACACATGGCCCCTGCACCTCTCCCTGCTTCCTGCTGCTTCTCCCCTGGAGCACTAGTTTAAGTAGATTTTACAGTGTAGTCATATGCTCAACTTGCTAATAATCAGCTCAGTGTAAATATCGACACAGTGCTGCAGAGAAGCTCAAATGTCATCGTAATCGTTCCCTTGTATCACTTCAGCGTGGCAAGGAACAGAGAGAATGAAGGCTAGTGCCAGAGGACAAACAGGTGCTGTACAGCAACCACGGGAGACCAAAAAGTGAAGAGGTGAAACAGTGAGCTGGTAAACCTAGGGTCACCTGGAGTCCTCCAGCTGGACTCTGAGATGCTGGAAAAGGGGTCCCCAACAGAGCAACTACAGATTCACAGGAGGTGACGCCAGTCATAAGATTTTCAAGATATTTCTATGTAGAAAGACTAGGAAAAAAAAATCGGGGGCAGCAGCCAAAACAGTTTTGCTTTCAGTTGACAATGGCCAAAAGCATAAAGTGTTGATGTAGTTCATTTGCTAGTGTCCAATTAAAATAAAACTGAAAAATAAACCCCCAGCTGTAATGGACAGCAGTTTGACATCTTTGCTGAGATGCTCCTACGAAGGCCAAGGAATAATGCAGGTAGAAGTGACCTGTATCTCACACATAACGACATCAACCTAGGAAGCACCAGAAACATGTTGCAGTGCTGTGCCCACTACAATGACAGAAAGACAACCCTTCTATCTCTTTAACGGTAGTATACACAGATGCAGTGTACTCCCTGAACAGTATTCTTGCTATGTTACTAAGAGACGACTGTTTCTATGGAGAGCTTGTTGGTGGGCAAAATAAACTGTTTTGATGAATTATAAAAAAGGTAAATTAATTTTTAAAACAAAACATTGCATGAGTGCTAATTATATAAAATCATGCTAATATAGAATTTCAAGTACATATTTCCCTTCTCTTTTTTTTTTTTTTTTTTAATTTCTAGTGGACATTTATCCTAAATGCCGTATGGTCTACAAACATATAAATGAATATCAGTCCTGCAAAATACTTAACTAGCTGTTACAGCCACCTATGTAGTGGCTACAAAAGCTCCAACTGAACGTTTGTTTGCTTTTAAAAGCTAAGTATAATAGTACAGCAATTTATTGTGGATTATAAGTATCCACATGACCATGAATATGCCATGTTGTGAAGTGAACAAAAGAGCTTTGAAATAAGAATGGTAAAGGCAAAGAAGGAGAGAACAAATAAGTACATTAAATAAAGCTCAGCATTTAATTTTAACATGCTTCTGTGGTAACAGCTAGACTCTACAGATGACAAGTAATAGATATGTGGGGGTTAGTTGTATTCCTGCTTCTTTCTTGTTTATAGCTCTAATTATCTTATACTGTGCTGAAACAGACCTTGAAAAATGCTGTGCTTGACTTAGAGAACAGTTTAGTTGATCAATCAATGATTTGGCAAAGTAAATAACAAGAAACTACACAAAAAAGAAATCAGTGAGGAATTCTACAATTAAACCAACTGGAATTTATGAGTGACGTTTTTTATCTTTACAGCTGTGGAAATCACTCAACTTATTTGAAGATGCACTTTGATATTTTCAGTGTCAGAAATATTCCATATATTACACATTAGTTCCATCAATTGTCTTTTTTTTTTTTTTTTAGGTTCTTCATAATTAAGCCAGCCCAGGATCATAGTTGAACCTTAGATGCAGACGCAGAAATGTAAAGTTTCTCACTGGCACCTCAGAGGAAGCTGTTCTTTCCACGAGCTGCCATCTATACCCTTCTGGTTTTATGCCACCCTTGTTTCTCTCACACTTGGTTGCAGTCCTCCAAATCTAGCACCAACATATGAATATACACATGGCTGTCTAAAGCAGGAGGACTGATCTGGCTGTGCTGATTAAAAAAAAATTACAGACCACACCTCTTTGTCCCTCCCATCTGCCAGAGGGTATTGTCCTTGCAGGAGGTGTGGCAGAAGGAACTACAGGCATCTGAGTCACCTGCCTCGATGTTCTCACTAGTGGTTAAACATAATTGCCACACTACACAGGGAAACAGGTACAGTTCCTGTCTCCTCTGCCTCTGGCTGTAACAACTTTCAGGGGAAGGGTAGGGCAACTAGCTGGGGCAGTAATGCATTAAAAAGTAACGTCTTAATTCTACCTATCTACCCTGTATGGTTAGTGTTGCTAAGATTATAAGACAGTAAAAGCCTTTGGCCTAGATTGCCAGGTAAAGCCCTTACATCTGCTTACTTCCTAATTCCCTGAATTCTTTTTGCATGTCTTCTCTCTTGCATTCTCTTTCATCCATCCCCGCTCTCCTCTGTCCCCCTTCTCTTACCTTAGTGCTTGTTTTGCATAGAGTCCCACTCTCCCAGTGACATCGCAAAAGCCACCATTATAAATTTGAAAGCAGTCCTGAGAGCCAGCTGCCAGTGCACACAAAACTCCAAAATGTAGTTGATCTGAGCAGGCACAGGGATCTCTAGAATATATAAGGAATTCTCTGCACATCAACAATACATCGTATACCCTTGACTAGGGACACAGGGAACAATGTGTGCAGGACGCAGTCCTCCCTACAGTAACCCACGTTTCCCTCAATCCACTCCATTCTGTCCCCAGATTTCCTGTACTTGTTTTATCTTCAACATCCACTATGTATACTACTTCCATTTTCATGTGCCCTTTCTCCTAGTCCTCATATTCCCTACATCAGATTTTAGCTCTGGTCCCACTTCTTTTATTCCCATGTCTCTCCGCACCTTCCTGTCCAGCCTTGAAACCATAAATCTGAGGATGATCTGGTTTCATCTTTGCTGGAACAAACACCATCTTTGGTAGAACAAGCTTCATTTTAATTTAACAGGATTACAGGTAAGTAACCAGCTGTCATGACTGAAAGCAATTTCACTTAAGTCCTAAAATTCTCTGGAGACAGCAACCATTAGAATAAGGAAAAAAATCAGAAGTTGGACACCTTTAATCTTGTAACTGCAGAAGTCCCTGTGTATTTTGTGCTTTATTTTCAAATCCACTAAGTACTTTGAATTGGCAACAGTACAAATGTTCTGAGACTCACTGATGGCATTTCTAATCAATTCAGTGAGTAATGACTGCAAATTTCTATGAAGCAATTTACTTGCAATGAAGAAGAGAAAGAGATACTTGCTATTCTGTCTGAGACGCTCAACCTGCGTGAAAGAAACAGAGGAGAAGAATAGGAGCCTCTTCCCCTGCCATTTCAGGTTTCTGTTTCATAAAGGGAGATGTATCTCCTTGAAAAGGAGAAGCAGCAGAGGTGTGCACACAGAAGTGACTGGCTTTCATTACCTGCGGATCTTCATTGTTTCACTCAAATTCTTTTCACTGGTTTTAGTCTCCAATACAAAATGTAAACAACAACAACAAAAAATAACACACAAAAAACCTATCACTAGGCTAGAGTTTCATAGTGACCTGTATCCTACTGCAGAAACCTCATTTTTAGACAATCTACAGAAAATACCTCACCATTTACTATCTAAGTATGATAGTTGTACAGGGTTGGGGTAGGCCTAATATCTTGGGTTTTGAAAAGCAGGATGTCCTGCCTTTCAGAGCAGTAGCAGAGGAATAAAGGAGTGTCTAGCCATTTGTTTGCAAACCAGGGCAGAAGTGTACAGAAAGAGTCTCTGTGCTGTTAACTTCCTTCTAAAAGGATTAACTGGACTCTTGCTGAAGTCAATGGAAATACTTCATTAATATTAGTTGGAGGAATCTCCAGCTAAAGAAAAAAAATCAAGAAAAATCAAGCAATGAAACTAGATCTTCCACTAAAACACCACCCCATGTCCCAAAAATATGCATAGCTGGCAGACACTTTCTATATCTAACTCCCAGAAATGCTGGATATAAATAAAAACATCTGTTCAGATATTCTAAGTATTGTCTGCATAAATGATAAATAATGTTATGTGTGAGGAAATGAGAAATAATACTTAAGTAGCATTTTGATAGGATGTTGTGAAGTTACATATGGGAACTGACAGGTTAAGAAACATAAAGGAATAGGAAGAAGAGAGTGGACAATGGTGTGTGCTATATATATGCCATGTTATATATAATGAATATCTATATGCTATAAAATGACAAAATAAAGGGATAAGGGAGAAGCACAGCATGACACAGACCTTCCAGTAATGGTAATTTCTCCAGCAATTGACCAGTCTCAAAACACCAGTATAGCTACACAAACGCAAATCTCAGGTGTAGATAACAAACACCCCACTATTTGCACTTCAGGAACTCCTTCGTGCTTGCCAAACAAACAAGGTTTACAAGAACAAATAGTATCTTTCCCTGTTTCTGTCTGGATGGTAGGAATGGCTACAATTCTTGTTAGCAGAACTAGTATATAGCTTTTTGTTTCTCGCAAGGGTGACCATCTACTTGTTGCTATTTCCTGTTTCCATTCATCCAAAGAAGAAGGGATTTGGTCTTCCAGTGATGTTAGAGATTTGGGTTTTTTTAGCCTAGGGGCCTGCAAGTATTACTTTGTAGTAAATCCAAGTAACCTGGAAAATACTTTATATGAATACCAGGTTGGTATAAGAAAACAAGAAACTATCTTAATTTGATTATTTTAAATGGATTGGAGCTTTGTGTACGTGGAAGAGGATCATTACAGAAAGGACTGCTACACAGACTAATATATACATAGCTCGTGCTGTGAGCAGAACAATAGCTCTAATTCTTCTCTCAGAGCACAGATACAATTAGTTAGAGGATATTGCATTCTTCAGAAATTTTTGGCATCCGATAGAAAAAAACAACCACATTTCAAAATAAAATACTGTACTTGAAAATGATTTCCCCTTTTAACTACCTGCCAAGACTTTCAGTCTTTCCCCTGCAGAGGAACATATCCCTTGTCAGCTGAGCACAATGCTTTCCCACACTGCTGGCTGGTTGTGAGGTTGCTGATTCCTGCTGCTGTGACACAAAATCCTCAACTTAGCTCTTGGCAGGAAAGTAACTGCTTTCCACATACGTGGTGTTACAAATGCACGTTTCTGTGAGGTTTCCATCTACCATTATGTGAACTTCAATGATTTAACTCCTATGCTTTTACTGTCACAAAATACTTTTTCTGTTCAATAAATGCAGAGGCAAAGCCAGTGTTTTCGTATTCAAAACAGGAAATCTTGGTCCCCTGACAACACTGTAGTCCTACTGCTGGATTTATATTCTAATGGCTGATGGAGATTTCATTGGATTGTCCAGAAGCAATAATTCATTTCATATAACCTGGGCGTACTCTGTTCTCACTAGCATAGAGAGCAGACCTATTGCACTCACCAGCCAATCCATCTTAAAACTAGTTTAAAATATTAATAATCATGGTTAGCTAGATGGAAATATGATTGATTGCTATATATTCCACTAAATAATAAAACATATCAATAGCTATAGTTATAAAACCAGACTCATGGGATAAATTAATCAAAATCGGTGCCTGTGTTTCAACCTTATGTCTGTCATTCTGTCTTGCTTCTGTACTGTTTTTTCCCCAGATCTGAAACTCTTTCTCTGAGGGCACCAGGTAGTGGTAGATACAAAGGCCAACTGGATATCAAGCGTTATATCATCACAGATTCTTCCCCGTTAACAACTCATTATTCTCTCTATTATGAGTGGAAAACCTTAAAACATTCTCACTGCACTGGAGTCAGTGTTGACCCCATATTTCTTGGGCGACTCATCCTAACTGCTCATTTTTTAGTTTCTTCTTTTGTTTGTCATAATTACTTTTCCTGGCTATCAGAAGTATCAATGGCAGACACGAACACGTATAAAGCAAAACAAGCATATTTTACTGATATTTTTAATACTTGAAAACAAAAACACAGCTTCATAAACTTCCAACCCACTTTCTCCCCATACTTCGTTTATGAAACATAATTTACTTGGACGTGCTGCAATAAACGCACTCACTGCTGTGCTGTCTCAAGAACTTGTTTTACAAATCATGTACATAATAACAAACTCACACACAATCATTTAAAATAGCCTTCAAATTGAATAAGATAAAACAAAACACAGATAATCCTGTTGGCATTCAAAGATCAGAACTGGTAGGTCTAGCAAGAACTGGTAGGTCCTGCGCTTTAAAGCAGATCCATAAGGGGTATCTTTGCATGATTAGGAAGTTCAAAGCTTGAATATCTGCTTTCTCTATGTTATTAAAAATCCCACAAGTTTTGCAAAGGTAAGCTAGCTATCCTGTCTTGAAAACATTCAAAAATACCTCAGTAATCATGTTTTGTCTCTATGAACAGCCAAGTTTGTTTCTGAGTCATACTGACTACTTTTTATCCTCAACTAATTTCCCCAAAAGTCTACGTCAAGATGAGCAAAGTGAACTTGTGTGCATGTAAGAAGTGGTTTCATGCTTGCACTCCTTTTTTAGGCAAGAGCAATTGACTTCTGCTTACTGGGAAACATATTCATCTCTGTTCTGGTTTGCTGGTGCTGCTGGAAGGGTGCAACAGAGCTGGAAGCAGGGGAATTTTCAGCTGGCACTGCTCCTGCAAACGCAGCTCCCGCTTAGCCCTGATCTGGAGAAGGCCTGGCTGGAATAAGCTGCACGTGGAGCTCCTCAAGCTCGGGAGCTTGCTGCTGCTGCAAATTAAAATACACTCTCCACCTAGACACAGCATAGCACATTGTGATGGTGGTTTGGCCTCCCTCACTGTACGTGGTGAAGCAAAGACTTGAAAGACCCGTGAGCTGGTTCCTCTTCGGGTGCCCGTGACGTGTGCTGGCACACTCAGCCAGTAACCCTGGTCTGCGTGATGATGGCAGACTCATTTTGAGAAAAGACCCTGTGGTTATGACACTGAACTTCAGCTGACAAAATAAGAGAGAGGGAGCAGGCAGGCAGTGAGGATCAACAATGGCTAAAAAGAAAAACAAAACAGCAATTTGTCAAATTCTGCCCTAAGTGTACCTATGACCTGGTACTTTAAGTTCAAACCCATGTCACTAAAACCACTTAAGAGTTGGCCTGTTTGTTATATATTCTTTGTATGGTGGAAATATGCAAACAACAGTGCACAGTAACTGGCTCACAAGACTAGTTTTCAGCTTTTCGGTCCTGTTCTGCAGCACACAAAGCCTAAGAAACTTAGGGGTGGAAAGGACTGAGAAGTGGGGGAACGTAAACTGCATCGCGTTGAGGGGAAAGAAGATTCAAAGCGCAGGAAGGAAGCGCTGTTGGCGCTGGCAGAGCCATCGCAAGGAAGACAAGAGGGATGGTACAGGCACTGTGAGCGCAGGAGACAAAGGAAAGAAAATACCGCAAGAACAAATACGGACGTTTTTGTAGCGACTGAGCTAGAAATCGATCTAAATAGCCACATGGCTTCCCTTCAGTTACTGACTTGTCGGCCGGGGAGGGGTGGGCTCAGGGGGGGTGGCTACTACCTCCGAGATGGGCTAAATCACCCCGCAAATCCAGAGGAAACATCGCCAAGAGCCGAGAAAAAGAAGGGAACAAACGCGCCCTCGCACATCGCCCTGCCCGACGCCGCTCGGGGAGACCCCCGGGCCGGCCAGCGGCGCGCAGGGCCTCGGGGCGGCCTCTCGGGCGCCTGTGCCGGGAGAGCCGCTTCCTCCCGCGGAAGGCGGCGGCTGCGCAGGGCGGCTGAGGCGGGAGCAGCAGCGCCCCCCGCGGCTCGGCTCGGCCGGGCGCTCCCCCGCGGGTGCGGGGCGCGCAGGGAAGGGCCGCGGCTGGAGCCCCCTCCGCCGCCCGGGGCATTCCCCGCGGCGCGGGCCCCGCGCTCCGCCCTCAGCCTCCCCTCCCCGGGCCGCCGCGCTCCCTGCGCTGCTACCGGCTCAGCCGGCCGCCGCGGCCGCTAGGTGTCGCCGGCGCCCGGGCCTCCCCCGCGCCCCTCCTGCGCTCCGGCTGCCGGCGGGGCTGGCTCAGTGCGAGCCGCCGCGCTGCGAGCGGGCGGAGGCGTCAGCCCGCAGCGGAGACGCGCAGTCCGGCTCGGGTCGCCTCTTCTGCTCGCACCCCCGCGGCCCGGCCCGGCCGACGCGAGGCCACCCGCGCCGCTCTCGGCACCGCCGGCGGCCGAGCGGGCGGCTCCCGAGCACGGCCTGCGGCCGCTCTCCGGCGGCGGGGAGCCGCGGCAAGGCGACGGCTGCAGCGGCGGCGGGGGGAGCAGCCATGTTGGAGCGGGGAATAAAGTGACTTTCCTCGGGGAGGGAGCGCGGCCGGCGGCCCGGCGGAGGCGGCGGCTCTCGGGGCAGCGAGGGGAGGGTGGGGGGTCTTCTCCCGGCGGCCGGATAGCGCTCCTGGTCGGAGGAGAGGGGGAAGGAGAAGGGGGAGAGGAACCGCCCCCGGACCCACGGAGCTCGGGCGCTGCTGGTGAGTTGTGGCTGCTCATTGTCTGCCGGCCCCGGGGTGCGGGTCGGGCCCGCGGGGGGGCCCGGGCCTGCGTGTGCGTGGGGCGTCGCGGGGGGGGGGTCGAGGTCAAAACGCGGCCCCGGCGGAAGCGGGAAGGTGGTGGGAGATGGGGCGGGGGGTCGCCCCCCCAGAGCGCCGAGGGGCTGCTCGGGGAGCCCGGCGGGGCTGCTCTGCGCCCCCGGGCCGGGCTGTAGGGGATTTCCGCTGCCCGTTGGCGGCTGGGAGCGGCTCCGCGGCGGCCGGCGGGCGGCTCCGGGGTTCGAGCTCCGTGTGCGGTGCGGGGGGAGCGGAGGGAAGCCGGGCCCGAGGGCTGAGCCGGGGCTTGCAGCCGGTGGGCACCGCGGGGTTTTTTGGCGATCCAATGTTGGTAACCGTCCTTTCCCCGCCGCCTCCTCCCCTTCAAACGAGGCTGCTTTCTCCTGACAGCTCTTCTCCTCGCAGCCTCCGCACCTATGACACATTCGCTCCTTGTTGCAGGTCTTCCCCCCCCAACACACACGCGCACACCCAAAATATGTAGGTTTCTGCGCGTGGCATGCGAGTTTTTATGCCCTGAGCTTTGAGTTGGTAGATGACAGGATACGTGAACATTTGCTGACCCTGAACTTCTGTGAACTCCTCCCTCCCCTTCCTCTCTCAAATATGTAATGGCTTGAGTCCAGTGAGAGCAAAATGTTTCTTCTCTCTCAAGGACGGGGAAATTAGGTTGCATTAGGTGTGTTTTATATTTCGTGGAAATTTACTACGTCAGCCAGTCCCAATGCCGTGTTCATAGGAGTGGATTAGCTGCTGCGGTAGAAGGCTGCTGACCTTGATCCCCTTTGTCTCTCCTGCAACAATTTCGGGAGCTGGCTGGAGTTGTTTTAAACTCAGTGCCGTCTTTGGCACTTTGCTGATGGTGTTTAACAGTATTATGGGTGTTGGGAACAGGGCTGAGGTATATCATAAGCCAAAGTAAATAATTTAAGAAGCATCTGTTTCCCTTTTTAAATTTTGGTAAATAATTTAGATGCGGTGGGTTTTTTTCTTTCTGTAATTTAACAGGAGATCAATCGCAACTTTCTTGTAGCTATCATGGCATAGATATGAGATGAGGAAGCCTGGTTTGACATTCTTCCATTGCTGCTCCCCCCACCCCGCCCCGCTCCCTTTTAAAATTGTATTAATTGAACTGGCACCTAGACGACCAAAGGTTGAATACTTGGAAGATGTGGGGCAGAAGAAAAAAATTATAAAATTAGCCTTAGTACCAAATTAAGGTTTGTTTTTGTACTAGAATTGTATAGAAGTGAAGTAGGCGGTCTGGTATTTTATGTGCTTAGGTTGTTAAAGAAATTGCCATATTGCTTTGTTGTAGGAATTCTGTATCATATGCAGCTCTTGTTATTTATATCTGCACTTCAATAAGTGATGTGAGAGAGACTTGTTTTGAATAATTAAGACAAAAGCAACGTACATGAAAATGTGAAATAATATATTTGAAATGCAGAGTGAAAAATTTCCTTAAAAATTGCTTAGACTTGGAAGACCAAACTGAATTTTCTTCTCCAACATAGAGAAACCATTATAATGTTAACTTGGCATTAAAAGGGCCACTTACATCTGAAAGATGAAAGCATCTCTCTTTGATGGTGTTATTTAAATACTGCTTTGACGATAATGAGTCTGGCTTACAAAAATCTGTCGGAAGGATAATGCAGTGTTCATACCTTGCATTTGCATATTGCGTGGTGTAGTCCTGTGTTTACCCACGGTGGAGGTCTACACAAATCAGTAGTTGGGATCTGCCTACATCCATACCGAAGAGTTTGCAAATTGGAGCCTGTGCCGTCTGAAGCAAATTAAAATTTGAAAGCAGCGAGTCGTTTATTGCGAGCTCGGCTAAGGATGCAGTGCATTAATTGATCTTTTAAATATGTAAAATACCATCACCGTGTAGTGAAATACTTGATTTATAATTCCAAAGATAATTAGATTGAGAACAACTGAAAGCCAGAATAGGGCTGTGTTTTTCCCTTGAATGGCTCTGGCTTCAATTTCTGCCCAACGCTGCGGTGTGAAAATACGATACAGCTTATGACATGGATGTTGAGACATTCTGTATGCCTGCGTTATTGTTACAATGTGGAGCTCAGTAAAACTGGGCAGATTTTTTTGAATGGCTTACTAACATATAACATCTTGTAATTTCTTAAATGACTATCTGTTGCTAGAAGAAAAAAAAAATAGAATGTTTCACTGTCTTAATAAGTTTTGGTTGAGTGCAGTATATTTGAGTAGACCAACCTAAAAAGTGCAATCAGGAAAGGCTTTGTTAGAAACTGATTCAGTGAACAGTCTGCATTAAAACCTTTCTGTGAATTTGCTCTTTACCTTCTTCTCACATTTAATGGAAGCTGTTGATATTTCACATACTGATCATCTTTCATTTGTTGGCCAAGAAGGTTAATCAGCTGTTTTTTAAAAAGATATCTATGCCAGGTGTGTCCTTACTGAATACATAATCTGGTGCGATGTGAAAATTGACAAGATCATGTCTAAAAGCCAAGCTCAATAATAATAAAGCTTTTCTAGTGTAAATTCATTAAATGTTGCCTACAGTTCTTAAGTTAGGGGTATCTGAAGTTCTTAGCCGCATCAGTTTAATGCTTGCTTTTCTATTTTTACAGCAAGCTCTAGATATGTATCTACTGAGGCAGCTGGACACCACTGTGATCAGTGGCACTTCTGAATTTGATATAAAACACTACTCCACAACTTTAGCTTGTAAAAATCCTTTTAAAAGGCCTGATGTTTATGCAACAGTTATGCTCCTCGTCTGAATAACAGACTAAACCAGGGCATTGCTACTGATCATTGCCTTTTTTGCAGTACCCATAATTGTAGCAGTGACTTTTTGCTTCTGAGTGTAAGAACTGGAAATTTTTTTCTGTGCCTGTTCACATGCTGCTATGAAGACTATCTTACTTGGATGTTAGAGGTAAAAGCATTTTATATTTAAATATTTTGATCACTAGACAATAGTTTTAATTTATTTATTAAAAACCTTTAAGAAATCTAAGACTGGCTTTTTTAAAAAAGCTTTACAAATGTTTTCTATCCTGCTGTGCCTACCTTTTGGGGCCTACTAACATTTTTCCCCATTAAGCGGGGAAGAACATATACTGCTTCCTCCAGAAATAGTAGATTCCCAGAAATGCCCATTAATTATGTGGAATACTTTCTTTTTTCCTGTGTATTTTATGAAGAGTTGTGATGTACTTTTGACAACTGTTTCTCTGAAGAGTGAGAGTTGGTGCTTGTTTAGCCAAATGAGTAGTTATAATTCTTTATCCGATACAAATCCATATATGCAAATTTTTAACTAACCTGATGGATTGGCAATTCTTCCAGGGTTGTTGGTTTCCTGGACTCCTTTTAGAGTTCAGTAGAACTGGCTAATTAGAACATCTGTGAACAGTGATTTAAACCTCAAGCATTTAACCACTGATGTTGATAGTCACAAGGAACAGGCAAAACTGGAACTTAAGGTAGTTTGCCAACTTGGAGCACAAGAACATTAAAAAAATATATAGTTATTGAATTTTGTGATCCAGTTATATGGAAAACAATAACCTTAACAGATGCATAGATCGGGTAATACATCAGTCCTCAAGTAATAAGGCTTTTGCCACTTCCGTGGAGATCATTATACCTTATGTCTGACTATATTGTGAAATGCCATAGACACTCTGACACTGGAAGCAGTTATAACCTTGCGCCTTACTGGCATATTTGGGCTTTTGTGGTCTAGTGCCTATTTTTAAAGGATTAGAAATTTCTTCAGTAGGGTACATGAGGTTACCACAGGGTCTTATGTATAAGCATGAATGTTATAAAGAGGGAAAAAATAAATGTGTGAGCAGCATTGCCAAAAATACAGCAGCAGCAGAAGAAATAACTGTCAAATCACATTTTATTTTTTCATGTGGGGCAGAATTAAACATAATGATTGCAAGAAAAGGGAAAATACTGTCTTTATAACATTTAAAAATAAACACTCAAAGTCTTCTGTGAATTTCAGGATGATTTTCTGCTTGCTTACTTCTGTAATAGCTTGAAAATACAGTAAGCTGAAGAACAGCTTTATCCTAGATTTTGATTATGACCTTTTTTCCTTACTTTTAATCTGCTCTGGAACAAAGTGTTGTGCATATATTATGATGAGCAAGGCTGTGTTATTGTACCAGAACAAAGAAATGACATGTCTTTCATGTGCACTCCGAGCTACAGTTCTTGCCGGCCTGTATTTTAGGTTAGACTTGCTAGGTATCTTGCACAAGTGTATGTTACTCTGTGCCCTCTAATCGTATTTATTTAATTATAATGTGTACCTCATAATTGTACTCCTTTCTCTGCCTTCTGCTGTTTTCAAGGCTTGGTAGAGTTGTGTGATGGTATCTGATTTTTAACATCTGCACCTTGTCAGCTTCACTAAGGGTACTTGCATGCTTTCAGTTTGTGTTGAAGTTGGCAGGATCATGACTTTCTCTTCTGTGCTCAGTGGATTACGGCATTTTGCAGACATGTAGCTGTACTGATATGCTTATATCATAGTGAACTGCCATAACCTGCATACTCGTCTTTCAGAAACGTCTCCAGGTATTTCTGACTTCCTACTCTTACCTTACTGATATGGAATTACCTTGATTTGTTTGTATTTTGTTCAGGTATGTGCCAGATGTTTTTATACAGCAATCATTAAAGCTAACGTTTAATGAGGTTTACAGTAATGGGTGCTAGTTGGTGTTTGCTACAACAGAGGTCTTTGGGAAATATGGATTCCTGAGAATTATCAATTAATACTTCTTATCGGCAAACCTGTTGGCCTGTAATTGAGACAAAACTTATTAGGTTAAAAAGTTACAGTGGCCTATAGGAGTAAAGAAGGCAGTTCACAAAAATGTGAAGAAGTTGAATGAAGTGAATATGATTGCTAAGGATTGATGAGGAAAACTCATGCTGTCACAGACTATGACAGTAAGGCAGTGTCTTTTTAGGAGGAAAATGAATTCTAACAAAGCCATTAGCCTGTTACAAATGCTGAAGAAAATGTTGGCATTTGATGGTCTTCAGGAGAGGTTGATGTTCATTAAATACTGCTATATTCAGAGGTAAAACCAGATGATGGTCATGTGTGATGATGTGAAACTCTTCCTAAGAGAACCTGAGGGTGTTAAACAGCTGGCACTGAAGTTGCATGGTAAGAATTGTAGATGTTTATAGGGTGCTTTCTGGAGTGTTAATGCTGATCGCATTTTTCATGTGTCTCAGAACACTGAGAAATTCTGTAATTTTAGCACAACTTCAGGTTTCTTTCAATGATTTTAAAAGTTATTAATATGCATAGTAATGGGTATTGACAGCAGGAGTTTAAGTGAAGGAAATAACTGTTCAGCATATATTTATAGAAGACTGATCTTGTGAAATTAACTTCTGGTTCTCTTGGTAGGATTACAAACTGTGTGGTTTAACACTTGATATTGCAGACAGGCTTCTCTGAAACCTTTTACTTGACTGTTATGTGACATTTTGATTAAGGAACTAAAATGATAGATCAAGTGTCTACATATTAAATGGTTTACAACCTGGCAGATAATGTGAATCAAGTGGTTAACTATAAATAGTTGCCGCGTTGTGTAACTGCGTGTGATGAGGACTCCTCATCCTCCAAGTACGATCACAAAGGAGCTGTGGGAAACCTGCTCAGATCCTGCTGTCGGGCATTGCCACTAATGAAGGGAAAGCCAGCGAAAATTGCTGATTGTTTTTGTAGCTCGCACAAAATTGGGAAAACAATAGAGACTGCAGAACGGGTCATTAGCGCACGGTGGGTGCTTGGAAAAATGGCAGTTTCCTGCTTGTTTCCCTGATGTGGCATTTTATATCAGACTTTAAAAGACTGAATACAGTATATTAACTTGTGAAATAAATTGCTGATTTTTTTAATTAAAACAAATCAAATATAAGCAGCTATTAATATTAGCTTTTAGTTTTGGAATTTGTTTTGTAAAGCTTTGGAATAGTTTTTAATGTATAATACAGAAGAGATATTAAGTGTTGATCTGCATTTATTATGTGGGTTTTAGGGCAAGCTTTTATTTTAAAAACATATTAATAATACAATTAATTCATTAATAATATGCAAGAGGAGGAGAGTCAGTTATGGAATGACAGATGACATTTTATGATATTGCCACCGTTTTTCTGTATATCTTGAAGCAAAGTTGAATTCCTGAATGTAGAATTCATAAACATTCTGTGTAGGCCAAAAAAGTCGTGGTCATTTACATATTTAACTGGGGAAATTTAAAAGCCATTTTTTCAGTCTGTCCCTAGTTTATTGCAAGGTTCCTCTGTTCTTTTTCTCTTAATCCAGATCTGGTTGTCATAAACGGCAGTAGAGTATTTACATTACAAGAGGCTTGTTGCTGCCTTAAGTACTATTTGGTCTTAAAGCTCTGTCATAAATATCTTACTAAATTGTTTAAGTGTCTGCTTGTGAAATGTGAAACTGTTCCATAATTCACTTTATTTATATTTGCTCTGAAAACTAAATATAAAACTTAAGTCTTCCTGTATGACTGTGGGAGACTAAGCTTGGGCTGGTGCTGCCTGTGAATAACGTTGCTCCACAAGCAGTTCGAACTGGCACAATTTTGGCACTATTAGAGCTGTAGTTGTTTTCCTCTTTGCTGGCTGCTGTCTCCTTACTAGCAGGTGTCTGGTGACCATTGATGACCGTGTCAGGGAACCTGTGGAGGTTACAACAGGCATTCGGCTTCAACTTTACTTTTCTTTTTTAGATGTAAATAATAGTCACTTTCTGCGGAATCAATGGAAAACCAACAGTTTGTAATTATTATTTTTTTTAAATATCCCGAGCAGATGGGAGGGGAAACTTCCTGTTGTACAGAGAAGAAAGGAGGTCCTT
Source organism: Caloenas nicobarica (assembly GCF_036013445.1). NCBI lineage: Eukaryota > Metazoa > Chordata > Aves > Columbiformes > Columbidae > Caloenas > Caloenas nicobarica. Next base: position 45,880,007 of record NC_088245.1, read on the forward strand.
GACTGCAAAATATGTCAAAGTTATATATATGCTGTACTAAAGTCTTTTAAAAATGATGTGTAAAACAGCAGGTCAGAAACTTGTTTTGATACTGAATAAGAAGGGACAGTGGGGAAATAATTACCAAGAAATCATATAAAATATATTCTTAATTTTAAGTATGTGTACATCTTTGGGTGGGAGTTGCGCAAGGAAGTGGGATTTTTGGTGTGGAAATTGTTCGTGTTGGAGGAAAGAAATCCAAGAAGCTGAAAATTATATTTTTTTATTGAAAATATTTTAGAACTGTACTATGCAAGCTGAAATTGAGCTATGGCAGGCATTCAAAAATTTTTGGAATAGGCAACCATAAAAAAAAAAAAAATCAGTTAATAACCATAGTGGTCATATTTTACAGGGGCCTGACAGGGGACTTGTGCGGGGTCCTTGTTTTTTCTGAAGAAGGGATCACCTCAGGAGAGACAAGATGAGATTTTTGGCTTTATTGAAGCTACAGTTTGGATGTAAATCACTGAAGTTTACACTGACTGTTCTTGAGAATAATGTCCTGTACAACACTCAGATAAAGTGATTTCAGAAGCAATTCCAAAAGTTTAAGATTCTCCATAGTATTTCATTACCTTTGTCAATGTGATTCAGTAGGTTATGGCAAAGAAGCAGAATATTTTAAAGCTTATGCTATTTACCTTCGGGATTAAACAAGATAAACAGCTTACAGTGTTCCCGTTTGCACAAGTCACAGTATTTTTAAACCTGCTGCTTATAATTCTAGGTTGTTTATCAGGGAATGCAGTTAACCTAAATGTTTTATTGTGACTTGTTTTTGATACATCTCAATATAATTCTCAAAACCAAATGTTTGATCCGTAAGCAAAAAAAGAGCTTTAAAATTTATTTAGGCAGAAGGCGGCCTTTTGTTATTATGCATACCCTTTTTTATTTTTTTCTGGACAGCGCAGGAGAAACAGCATAATGGTGTATAGTAATTAGTTTGCTCAGTAGGTGTATGCTTTTCTTCTTGAATTATGCATTTTTAGGAGCAATATGAAGTAGATCATGAGTTCTCAAGATATGGGTTTGATATGCTTTGGTAGTAAGCTTAGTTACTGCATTTTAAAATGGGTTTTAGTTTGTGTATAAAATGCAAAGTGTTGAGTGTTGTTAACAAAGTGTTCTGAAACCTGCTTCCTTTAAAATGAGCTTTTTTTTGGTGGCCTTACATAATAGGAGTTTTGGTTTCCTGGTATTTGTGCATATTTCTGGTAGTGGAAGGGGTAGACATTAGTTAAAGGATTTAAGTCATAAGTTGTTTCTCATTGTTAAAAGTTATTTTCAGGATGAATGGGTAGCTGGTGATGATTTGCACCTGTAGATGCATCTTAACAAAATACTGATATTCTTTTAAATCATCTGTTTCTAGGAGTGGGTAGATAAAAACTGTTTTGCTTTGTTTTGTTTTTTCAGCAAATAATTTATTCATATCTAAAATATTATTTGCACCAAATTGTCTGATTTGAGTTTTGCCTTTTTAAAATTTTTTTTTTAGATGCTCACCTCTATGATCAGTAGAGAGAAACAGGTTCAGAGGGTAATCCAAACATCTTAATATAGAGCTTGCCTCCCTTTCCACATTTACCGTGGAGGGAGCCCATCACAGTCATTGTTTTTGTATTACAGCATTACAGTTTGAGCTGAATTAAGTGCTTGCTTCAGAATAATTGTTGTTGCATTTGTAAACTGAATAGATTTCCACTACTATCTGGAGAGTACTGGCGGGAAGAGAGAGGGCAGGAATTACAGGGTTCATGGTGAAGAAGGAAGAGAGGGTGGCTGGGGGATGGAGCCGAGCATGTTCTTACTGGTGGTGGGAAACTGTTAATTGACCCCGAACTGGTACGAAATTTTCTCTTAAGTGCCTCAGGTGCCTAAAGATGATCTGTGTGAATACCCCTTGCAATTTATGTAAATGAGTCTTTAACATGTAAGCAAGAAATGGTGCAGGTTTTTCTTTATTCTTCATTTCTGCTTGCAGGTGCTCAGCACAAATTAAAATTCTAGTCATGTGAGTAGTAGTGATGGTGTATTTTAATATTGAAATAAGTTGCTGAAAGATATGTTTTCATTTTATGTCTCATGGTAATTTCAGAAACTAGGCTTGCAAGGACAAATAAAAATGATGGGTTTTTTGTCTTATGAGAACTTGGTTTTTAGAATATATAGGTCCATGATAAAATAAGCCTAGTGAAGATCAGAGCATATACGACACCTGCAGTTGATGTTTATTATTGACTTTTTAACATTACACTGCATTAAGTTAGTAGTAAATTTATATCTTTATAGGACTGGATTGTCATATCTGCTTTTGGTAACTGAAATTTTATGTTAATTCAGAGGGTTTTTTTTGGTTTTGCTTGGAAGATAGGATGCAAAATCTCTGTTTTACTTGTATATTGAGAATTATTTCCTTGGGCAAGTTGACATGATTTACCAAGTTTTATGCTAGCTTAGATAACCTGTTGAACGTGTTATTTTAGGATATAACTGCAACAGGTTTTGTGTAGTGACATCGTCCAGTTTTCATGGAAAGTAGTGCATCACTAGCTAAAGTATGTAGGGATGGATTATGTCAGTTTTTGATTGCTTAACTTGAGGCCTCTTTAAGATACTGATCTTCAGGGTGTGAGTGCTGAGGAGGTTTTGAAAATCAGCCTTAAAAGTGTTGGCTGCAGAGACGTGCTAACAGAAATAATAACCCGACAGTGTCTGAAAACCTAGCGGTGCAGATTCTGGTAGACTTTTCTAAGAAACAGCTGGAGGAGAAGGGGAGATGGTGTATCTATAAAATATCCTGAAGCCAGCTTTATACTGATACAATAAGATAGCTTTTCCCTTTTCTCTGGCTAGGTGGTATCTTGCTCTCAGTATTTTTATACCAACATGTACATGAATCTATTCTGGGCTGTTTAACCAACATTCATGCTTTACGTCCCAGTCTAGGTAATTGCACTGGTGCCTTTTGCAGTCATACATCAGACACAACTAACACGTATGTAACCTCACTGCTTCTCGGCAGGCCTAGGCCTGAAACACAGACTTGGAAAGCAGTCGTGTTGACTGTATTCTACACAGAATATTCTCTTAACCACACTGGGTATACAGAGCTTCCAGTGGTAGGCTGTTACCAAAAAAAAAAAAATAATTGTTGTCACTTAAGGGAGAAAAAAACCTCAACCCTCTGATAAAGCACAGGAAGCAAAATTGTTGACGGAGAAAATTCCTTTTCTGTATAGTCACTTTCATGAGAAGAGCCACACCTCAAAGGTAATATGTTTAACTTAGTGGATCCTAGTGACATAATAGATTTTTTTTCCCTTGTATTTAGAGGCTTAAAAGGGATAAAGAAAATTATGTGAGTTAATATCCTTTCAAAGTTATTTGTGGTGGTTGCCACATTATTTGCGTTATGTTCCAATGTAAAAATATTTGTCTATGATCCTAAGAGGCTTTAGAAAAATAACATGTTCAGTTTTATGCAAAAGTGGGAGACATTTACGGTGATCCTTTTTTTTATTTAACTCCTGACAAAGCTCCTTCCACAGTGTGCACCAGCGTTTTTCTGCTAGGTAGTAATATTATTCCGGTTGCATTGAGTTATCATGGCTCTTTATCATAAAGTCCAGGAAGCTTTTTGATTAAGCAGTCTGAAACACAGAGAAGCTGCACTCTGTTTTCCAGCACAGAGGTGAACTTCTAATAATGTCCCTTTCCCCTCCTTGGATGAGTAGCTCTGCTGTATTTTTGAACTAAACTTTAGGATTAGCAATGGTTTTGTTGGGGGCAAATTCAGGTGGTGAGGGCAGGAGCACCTCGCTAGGACCAAAGTTGAGCTTTGCAGGCAGGGCACGGTGTTCAGGCACCCTGCATCCAGAATGGGATATTACTGGAGTGCGTTCTTGTGAAATACTGGGGATCTGGTGGTTTCTTTGTTTTGTTTTTAAGCCAGAGGAAGGCCTAAGAGTTGTTTTAGGGCTTTGCTGTCTGTGCTATTGACCGTATTTTGATCTAGAAAGTCAGACATCTGTGTTTATGTAGTGAAACAAGCATATGTAAATCTGCTCTTAGATCCCTGTACTGCAGGTTTTCTTGGAGAGATGCTGCATACAGTATTATTCATGATATGTGCTGATTATGCATTCTAAGCATAGTTAAACGTTTTGAACTTCAGTAGTCCATAGGCATGTATTCAGGTATCCAGTTACGAAATCCTGTCATTTCAATAATATAAGGTTTTAAAAAAGGTAGAGGTGATTAGCGGATGATGCTGTTCATTGCTCTCAAACCCACACTCTGCAGTGTCCAAAGTTTCATGACAGAGTAGATTGAATTGAAGTTAAGAAGTGTTTTGGGTGTCCTAACATGTTGCCTTGTAGTAATACTAGTTTAATCTATCAACGATTCTGACACAATTTTTCATTGACTAGCCCTTCAGTAGAACACTGTTTCTGTGGCTCTCTACCCATCAATAGAGTGCTGGTCTCAGACTTATGCTATGAAATGCCTTGTGCTACTTCTCTTACTTCTCTCTTTTTTTTCTTTTTCTTTTTTTTTTTTTTTAAATAACTTGAACCTTTAAGTGTATGAAAATTAAATACTAGCAATTCCATTAATAAAGATAAACTTCCTAAAGGCAATAAGCAGCTTTTCTCCTTAATTTGTAATATAGTTTTGTTATCTTTTTTGTCTGTCAGTATTTTGGAAGTGCTGTGTTTCCTAAAAAATGTCAGTAGGAAATGTCACAAGAGGCATGCTATCTTGTTGTTGTTGGAAATTTTCATATACTTGAATCTTTGCAGCTTACCTGGGTTTTGTCCTTGTCTTTTTTAGTAATTTGGATGCTACTACAAATGATTAATTTTTGAATTTAGATTTTTTTAAAGTTTAAATTTAGAGATTAGAGCCCTTAGAATAATTTTCATCTGCCTTGCCCATTGGATGGCAAAGCTGATGTTTTTGATGTTACTTCAAGCATCCAAGATCACTGAGTGGCAAAGTTAGTAATAGGATGTTATTCTCAGCCCAGGTTTTCTCTGTTCGTTCTTGTCTTTCCTATATATGTGGTGCAGAAGTTTATTTACTCAAATAATTCCTTGAGATTAGCTGTAGGAATCTGTATTGGTGTAATAGAGATTGAAACTTGTATCTTCTGATCTGCAACTTTGCTGACTTAATTTTTTGTTTGATTTATGTTAAACGATTCATTTTACAGGGTTACTGATGTTTCAGTATGCAATAATACCATATTTAGGCCTATTAATTTTTCTACAGTATGACACAATTTATAACGGGGGCTTTATTTTTTTTCATAAATCCTGTTTGGACCTATACTGGCGTGCATGCTTCTAGTAGCATTGATGAAGGCTGGAGTCTTCATGTGAAAATTATGTATTTTAAACTAAGTTTAAAATTGATAGTGTGCGATTCTTCCACCTTGTGTAGTTGTCTAGAATGGGTAAGCTATGTTTGAAAACAATAGAGCAGGGCTGTCAAACTCATTTTCACCGGGGCCCACATCAGCCTCGTGGTTGCCTTCTAAGGGCCGAATGTAATTTTAGGACTGTCCTAAAAAGAAGATTGCCCTGTGTAATGATTTAATTCCATGCCATTTTGAGGCACAGCTTAGAGAGAGCCTATCTATTATATTGAAGGGGTTTTTTAAATGCTGAATTTTGTTTAAAAAGCAGTGTGCAGTCTAAATTTGAACATATAAAAAGAGAAAACATGATCTATGTAAAATGTTAATTAAATTCACAGAAAATAGAAAGGCAGCTGATGGATAGAAGGACATTATGACCTTGTAGAAAACAGAAGGTATTTAGGATTATAATAAGCATTAGTAGGCTTTGTGAACCATAGGCCTTTGTATATTTTGTTTAAGAGATCTGGAAGTAACTTAATAAATGTGACCTATTTTTAGAGTTAGTTTGTCTTTTGGACTATAGAATATTCTGCATATGATGTATTTGGAACCATTTTTACTTGAAAGATGCAATGATATTTTCAGGTGTTTCTTTAGTGAAACGTTCATGTATGTTGAGAGCAGGAGATGAAAATTGCAATTTTATGGCTGGCTGAAATTTGTATATAGCAAATGAGATGTAAAGAAATGCAACCACATTTTCTTCACACATGCAAGAGCATGTTCTGTAAGCGATTTCTGCAGTTACCTTTGTGGCACACTTCATGATTAGTTAATGTACTTTGGGCATTTTAGAAATGCATGTCTGGCATATCAGAATATGATTTATACTGTGTAAATCATAAATACTTTATTCACTATTTTCACTGCTCATTACACAGAATTGTCTAGCAGCTCTTGAGAGAGTAAATGAATTCTCTCAAGACCTAAATGCTGTCATCAGCAATATCTATGTGATTACATTCTTGACTGCATGGGCAGTACATGGGCCACTTTCTGAAGTAATCCATTGTGTGAATAAAGAATATTCAAGTCTTTGTCCTACGAAAGTAGAAGTTTAGAACAAGCACTGAATCAATTAAAAATACTGTTCTTTTTTGATAGTGAAACTGCCTCAAATTTAGACATCCTGTCTCAAAACAGCAGTATTCATCACTTAGTAGGGTTAAAAGAGAAAGTTGCTTTTTAACAGCTCTTTGTAATTATTTGAAGTTACTTTTTTATTGTAAAAGGGGAAGTGAACTTTCTTTGTATGAAATGGTGTACAATGCTAAAATTAACCTTAGCTGCAGCATGTGATGTACTGTTTATCAAAATGATGCACTGTAATTTGGGATCGTTTAATGAAAATAGCAATAACTTCAAAGTGTTTATACAACCAAATCAATAAATAGTTTGAATTAAAAACAAAGTTTGAGGCTTTTTAATGAAAGATCGTGCCTCTCTAGGGCTGGCATTCCTGTCCCAGGGGGTGTGAAGCTGACAGGGGTCAGGGCATGGTGAAGACTGGGCTCTTCATATCCTGGCTGTGCCAGGGACAGTGACGTGACGTGTCCACTGTCACCTGGTGGCTCCCGTGGGTGCACTCTTAAATTATAAAACTAGCTTGCTACCTCAAAGCTCAGAAAACCATCTTAAATTGCTGCATTAATCCTCCTCTAAGAGCAATATTTGGTGAATACATGCGTTCCCATTCCTGTCTATATTCTCATTAACATGGCGATTTGTTCTTCCTGGTCGGCAAACTTACACTTTATAAAAACTTCATATTGGTACCAAGATAAAGATTTCTGTCTTTATGGAAGAGATTAGGTCGAGTATATTATGAGCTACAAGGGAATGAACATTTATTTGCAAGCCGAATATTTCACCTGTTTGTGCCATGTCTGTTTTAAAGGTAAAAAGAATTTATGGTTTACGAGTAAAAATGCTTTGAAGTTAGTATGTATTTACTGTCACCTCCAAAAGTCATTACTGACTAGATTATATACTAATCTGGATGGGATCCTTTCGTGGTAAAATATTTCCTTAGTTAACTGTACCTGTCCATTTGAAAGCTAGTAAATCTTTGTATTCTTCTGACATTTATTTTTAGTTCATAAAGATGTAATGCGAGACACAAACAAAAACTTTGATACTCTAAAAAGGGTTCTTGAACTGAGGATTTGTGCCTGACATTATCCTCTGCTATTCTAGAGATCCAGCAGAGAACCTGATTGTAAGCCAGCTCTGGTGGCGCTACTGAATGTCTTTATATAAAAAGTCAGGATAGATTTGTGTGTGTTCAGTACCAGGGTGTTCTGAAGCTGAACCAACTTGCGTAAATTCTGTTATTCGCCTGTTGCACTGCAGACAAGGTTGAAAATGAAAGCAGACTTTTGAAAAAGTAAATTGGAGATGCCCATGCATAACACTAACTCCACTTGCTTTAGCCTTGTCCTCACGCTCTGTTTTCTCTGCGATGTGGTGGTTACGAGGCTGGAGTAGAAGGATGGTCCCTTTCCATCGCCTGGTGCTCCTGGGCAGTTTTCCTGCTCTGCAGACTTCACCAAAGGAGGGTTCCCACAATAGGGCTGCAAACAGGGTGGTAAATAGGTGGTGCTTTTCTCTCTGGGTGGTAGCTGAATTTAATGCCATTTAGAGGAGTTCATGATTAGTCATCTTGTTCTCTTGCGTCAGTTATTTGTCATGAAGCTCTCTGCTGTATATGCTTGTTGACCTAAACATTAATGTGTTGAACTGCTGTTCATAGAACACGTATGTTTTTGAAAAATTGCATGTTTTCAATTTATCCTCCAAGATGCTCTGTGAAGTACGTGTAGTGTTTACATAAGGAAGGGAGATGTTTAGGTCTTTCGGTTGACTTGGTGACTAAACTAGGTAATTGTCACAGAGAATACTTTGACACTGGTCGTAAATTAAGTGATCACATGAAACCTGTTCATTACAAGCCTAATTAATAAGAAACATTTATTCTACACTTACCCTTCATATCCTTGTGTTTTACCAAATGTCAGGATAACACATAATTAAAACATTTTGAACAATTCCTCAAGTATCATAATAAATTGTGAAACAAATGATGTCAGTCCTATAAGTCATAATAAAACAAGCTGCTTTGAGCTAATTTGGCTGTCTAAAGGAAATACATTCAATAAGAATTTTTGCTTGTGATTTCCAAAATGTGAACTGCAGTAGAAATAACGTTCCAGAAGAAATTTGTTAGGCAGTGAATAGAGTAATACTGTTTTGATAGTAGTAGAAAGACTTGGACCCTTACTCTTGCTCTTATTTTTTTTGTGAAGACTGGCTGTTTGGTACGAGGAGTTCAGCATGGTACTTACAACTGGATGTGTTTTTGCTGTGCCTGAGAATGGAAAGTTTAGCAAGGCTTCTTGCTAGTATGAAAGGCAGTATCTGTGTTTTCATTCTTTGCCTCCCCTTATTTTTTTTGATGTTCGGTTTGCTCTGTATTGCTGTGAAGGAAATATAATAATGTGTACTTTAAAGAGATGATACAAGATGTAGAGTGTATTTCAAGTGTTCAGAAATCATCAGATTTAGCTTAAAAAGCATGCTTGGCCTGTGCCAAGTGCACTGGGGTGCCACACGTATGTAGCTTGGTTTAATAGCCCTTAGATTCCGTTTTTTTTTTTTCCTCCCAAAAGCTGTCTTCCTTCTCCCGAATAAAAGAGTTTAGTTTGACCTGCTATATTTTGTTATTTAATATCATCTTGCTGGGATACACATGACCCTTTAGAAGGTTAATTTTCTTTATATTGAAATTTCTAATCAACTAAAAGTTTCTTCTACTTAGCTTTCTTACTTGCCTCTTTTGCTTACCATTCAAATGTGACAGCATAAGCTAACTGAGCCTGGAAAGAAGCAAGATACTTGGTTTATCTAAGTCTGTTGTAATAGATTTGTGCAACATGAAGAGACTGTGTGGCAAGAATAGACTTAAAAAGCGTTGGTCCCAACCTTTCTTTGCTTTGTAAATTAGATTTGAGTGTTTAACATACAAATTTAATGATAAATATATATTTGAAAAACAAATTAATGTTAATTTTATTGACCCTGTAGATAGGAGATTCTTCAATGGGATGATAGAGATTTTTATTGTGGAGTGTCATCAGAGTGATGAAGAGGTGTGGAAGATGGATGTGGGAAAAAGGACAGCTCATATAGGTCAGTCTTATCCTTAGGGCATCCTGGCTCTGTGCGCACATCTCTGCCATTCAGTATGTGAACTCTGCCTTTTTTTTCCCCTCTGACATCTAATACGGGACAAGTAGTACATTTCATGCTAATTTAAAAATTTTTCAAATTCAAGATTTGGAGCTTTTTCTAGCAGGTTGTCGGGTAGTTGTATATTCAGTTACTTCAGCTCAGAAGTTAAATGTGCAAATATGCTAGTTTGTTCCCTGCTGAAGGGAGAAGCTGTTCTTCAGGCATCGCATTATCAGTATGAATTTATCAGCCTGAGCCCTGTTCTCTACATGAGTCTAAGATCTTGTATGCATGTGGGGATGTAGGCTACATATAGTTACATTTGCGTGTTCAGTATTTATTTGTAAAGTTCGTCAAGCTTATTGTACGCACAGACTGATTCTTCGTGAGGTAGTTGATCTGTACCTACAGAATTTATGTTGCATGTAGGAAGCGTATGATCTTTGTTAAGGGGCTGATTAGAGCTTGTGGAAGCATGTCATGGGGAATTAGGTGTTGGGAAAAGTGGTACCTCGGTGCTTGGTTTGCTTCAGATTTGCCTTGGTAATGTTTGAATGCCTTTGCTTTTTTGCTGTCAAAATGTCACTGCTTGGATCTGTCCCAGTGTTTTCATTCAAGTGATAGGAAACAGAAGGGAAAGAACTAATTGGTATCAGTCTGGAAATCATGCTCTGAATACATGTACAAGCATTTGTGCTTTCTTATTCAGATTTCCAGCATGTGAGATGTGACGGCAGAAGCATCATTCTGGGGATGTAGTTAGAGCTCTGGGGGAGTCCAAAATGTATTTTCATCCTTATTGCTGCTGAAGGAAAGTGGGGCTATTTCTCTCCTTATTCAGATTCTCATAAATTCTTGCTTTATAATGAAGAGCTTGTCTTGCTGGTTCATTAGTAATTGCTACCTCCTACCATCTCTTTTGTCAGCAGGGGGTAGGATTTCCTCCTACACTCAGGAAAAAAAGAGAAAATTAGGTAGTGATAGAGGCTAAAATTAAAAGAAATCTGAGAAGACATAGGCCAAGTTAGACTCTAATTCTGTAAGATGACAATTACTTTAGATTTTCAGTGAAAAAATATTTCCTTTCTTGATGGTGGTATCTTTAGGAGGGGCAGGCAACACCGGTGTTGCTGGGCAGAGAATATTTCCACATAGATCATCTGCCAGTACTTGGACTGGCTAGCGTGTATTGACGTTAGCCATTTGATAAAGGTATTTCTAATCGGAAGGCTATCTGCAGTTGAGAAGCATTTGCACCTGATACCTTGGTTTCCTCACAGCAAGAGGCCAAGGCACTTTTAAAACTTAGTAAAAACCTAAACTGTGAAAGCTTATAATTCTATTTGTGGTTTGGCATATTGCAAGGACGGTATGGGTAGCTACACTTCAAACAAAAACACAAGACATAATGTGGTGGTTTGTGTGTCTGTTTCATTATCTCGGCTTCATGTACAGTCACAGCAGTGGCCTTACCTGAGCTGCCTGTAAAGTAATTGGTTTGCATCCTGCTACTGACAGCAGCAGTTTGTTGGAATTAGTTGCAAAAAATGTTATAAAACTCTTATGTGAGGTCTTCCAGTCACCTCCCTCCATGGCTTAAAGTTTTTATTCCCTGCAGGTTAAAAACCTTTCCCTTTTGCTTTTCCATGTTCTGTTTAACTTCAACATTTGGTGACTGGAGTAAATGTTTTTTCAACAATCTGTTTCTTGGTTTGTGATTGCAAATGATCAGTGAATGTGTATTTCTCCTTCACCCTGAGAATTTGCTGTACAGTTTGAAAATGCAATCTAAATATACAGAATAAAAACAGTCCACGTCGTGCCGAAGGTGTGAGGTGTCCGCTGAGGCTGTGTGAGGCAGGAGTTTGTTTGGAAACCCTGTGTTGTATTGGATTGTAATCACCTGTTGTCATGTTATCAGTTTTCAAAACTAAAGTAAAAGTGTTCTACTGTCAATACTGAAATGTGCAATAACAAAATGAAATATTCCTTTCCCTCTGCTGTTGTCAGGCTAGTAGGTTTTTTTTTTTTTTCTTGTGGGGGTGGGCAGCTTATAACTTCCTTAAGTGTTCAGAGAAGTGTATGAGCTTAAGTGGTCACGATCTCTGTTTGAATCATCAGTAAGAGTTATGTTATAAAACAGGTTGTGTGGCATTACTGACACCTTAGTCTGCTGAACTAGAAGATTGCTCGCAACTTCTTGCCTTTAGACCAGGCCTTCTTTTTTTCCTGCATGTGGAAAGTCAAGTAACTGGTTTTCAGGAAGTCACTTCTGCCTTTTTTCTTCTTTATTTCTTTAATAGCTTTATTATTTTGCCTACTCCCTAGACAACAGGTGTCCACAAGCATTATGACTGTTAGCATTAATTTATTTCCATATTTTCAGTCTAATGGCAAGATTGAGAAGTAAGTTCATATGGAAAAAATAAATAATACTCACCAAAAATAGAGAGGGAAGAAAAAGTAATGCATTTTTAAGTGTAAAGAATGTGAAGTTTATTTGTTTAGATTGAGATGACTCCTAAGATTTTTAAGGTTAAGATGTAACATTAATGTATTTGTATTAATTCTCCAGTTGATATGATAGATAAGTATTTATTCTTGGGCATCAGTACTTGGAATGAATATTTCGATGGTTGGTAAAGAAACTGATTCAATATTTCGGGTTTGCTGTTGACGTGCAAATTACAGAGTTCAGCCAGAAAAGCTAAAGCAAATGTGATCTTTATTTTACAAAGGGCTTGACTGTGTGTATCTTTACTATGATCCCTGTTCATTTCTTCAGCTTTTCTTCACAATAATTTACTTGACCCAAGTTTGGGAACTTGAGAAAAACGATATGATTTCTTACGTATTTCTTACGTATCCTGAAAAGGATAGGATTTCTTATGTAATTCACTCAGCATCTCTCAACATTAAAAATAGATCTGTGAAATGCTTTCAGTTTTTTGGCAGTTTCTCATTGTAAACGTGCAATGTTGGATATTTTCATTTCTAATAAAAATCGTAGCCAATGTTTAAACAAACTTTAGCCTAGCTGGAAGTGGAAATTTCCAAAATCAATGCTAGAAGAGGAAAAAATCGGTACTAAAAGTATGTCAAGATTTCAGCCTTATAGCAGGTCATTTCTAATGGTTTCGCTAGAAACTTCCGTCACAAATTACTATTTTGTTCTTTAGATTAGCTTTGCATATTTGGCTATATGTATGGGGTTTTTTAATGCGGAAAGTTTACCTTCAACAGATCAGAACGCATGTCTTACAATCAAGAATAGGCTGTGACACACAAGAAAGAGTAAACTAAAGAACAGAAATGCATATTAAAGCACACTTGGATAAGGAGAATATTCTTAAACTGGGCTGGCTTAGTGGTATGGATTTTGTAAAGGCACTCTTATATGGTCTTGTAAACACATGCAGTTAAAAACAAGGCGATGTTATCTTAAGCATGAGACTTTTGATTCTGTAGAGATCATGGAGGGCCGAGAGACCAAATCCATTGTCAGTGCTCTTATTTTGCTTAAAAGGTTTGAGGGTTATTTACTGGAGTTTTTTGTTGTTTTCACTTCAGAGCCATGCAGTTTGCAAGAGCTTTCACATTTTCTCTTTTTTTTAAAGGCTTTTATTAAAAAAAAAAAGGAAGGAAAAAGGAGAGGGAAAGCTAAACACACACACAAAAATCCCTACCTCTAAGGCACAGTCAAGATTCTGAAAGTGCTTTTCTGAGCAGTGTCCATCATAATAGAATCTGGATCAGACCAGGAGCAACTGTAAAATGTATTTACTTCCTTCCATTGTTAGAATAGCAAGATGTGAATTTCTAAATATGGCTTTAATATTTGATTATACTGTTACATAAGATAAGATAATAATAGATTAGATAATGGAGAAGAAGATGGAAAAATGGAATCTAAAACCACGTTCATATGTTATGCTTTAATGTCAGGCTTACAGTTGAATCTGTAGTGAGACAAACTGTCCTGAAAATTGTGAGGGAAAAATGGATATGTTTCTGTAGTATTGACTTACTGTCCACTTTCTATTGTTCCTTGTTTGAATTTGATGCTTAACTATTCTGAACATGTTTCAGGTTTCAAGTCTTTGAAAACTCTTCATGCCAGCATTGAATCCCAGTTTTTCTCCTACATAACTTAAATGGTCTCTACAGAGAACTGAAAATTGCTATGGACATTTGTCCAGAGCAAATCCTTCTTTGAAGATTAGTATATAAGTATATTGTTTACATTATTTTATTTCCAGAAGTATTATTTTTTTATTATATACTTTTCAACAGTAGCCATGCAAATACAGTGAAGGAAGTTATGATTTTTTAATGTTAATATTTTTCTTGTTAAATTTATTCATTTGGGGCAAAATGGTGAGACTATCCACCTTCAGGGGTAAAGCCATCAGCTAGCTCGTTAATGTGTCTGTATCACTATATATTTTTTTTCCATTCTATTAGATACCTATTGTTTAGCCATACCTGCTCTTACATGTAGACAAATATTTTAAATAATTGTACCTTGAGTAATAATACATTTATTCCCAAGCAGTCTTGTTTTGTCTCTTGCTGTGCACTGAAGTTAAAGTAGTTAAAAACAAAAGTTGAGCATTAAGAAAACAAACAGAAAAATCATCAGTGATCACCATATGGCTTTTAACTGTAGCGTATTGCTTTTCATAGTAAAAAAGAATGTTTTTTGCTCCCAAGAAATCAGTTCTGTCATTAATATTTAGGCTTAAGGACTGTGTTATTGTACAGCTGTTAGCGTCTTTATGTTATTTTAAGGATTAAAAAAATATGTTGCAGTTTAATAGTTTATTGTATTGGAAATTTTAGGTGTAATTACTTCAAACCCAGATATGAATATGCATTGTGACAACTCTGAATTATGTAAAATATCAAACCTTCCTGTCAAATTGGCTGAGTCACATATTCCTCTCAATTTTTCTTCCTTTTTAAGCTATTTCAAATTTAAGAAACTGCTATGCAGGGTACAAGATAATTAGAAATAATAGCACACTTCAGTGTTTTTACTTGAATAATTTCAGCTGCATGAAATTTAAATTTGCCATCTAGGCCAAGGGGCTGAACACAGATGGCAGAATAATGGCTGACTGGTGATCTGCTTCATAGTTGAAAGGACTAGTCTTAATTTTACGGGCAAGGAAATACAGTTTTGAAAACACAGACTAGAACAATTCAAAATTTTTCAAAGCAAGCTATGTAAGAGTGGTAGGTTACACGATATTAAAACTGAATTAATTACTTTTTAAGTGGCTTGCCTTTGCTTTAAGATATATCTGACTTAATAAAAATAGTAAAATTTTTGGCAGCACACGTTGAAAATGTTAGCTAGCCCATGTAAGAAATTTGCGTGCTGCTTTGTTTCTCTTTCTGTGTAAGAGTTGTCATTTGTTTTTATCCTAGCATCCTCACATAAATCACGGCATGTGTCCTTTGCGGTTTCTGAAAAGGAAAGAAATTGTTGGTTTACCTGCAGGGGATGAGTCACCATTAATTCTTTTAAAGAGCCATTTTTAATATTGCCTTATTTTTGAATAAAACAGAATTGCTTTTTGGATTTTCATGACTTTTGATAAATCTGTTCTTAAACTTTTTTCTTTACTTTGGTTCATCATGGCCTGACTTCTGGTTTCATCACAATTTTGGTCTTTCTACCTTCTTTGAGGATGGAATAAGTGAAGAGAGTAGCAAAATAGAGCTTGCATAGTGCATTTGTGTCTCTGAAGAATTAGTCCAATTTATGTGGCATCAGTAGGCATCATTGCTTTGACTATAATAAACGTTCAGATGATTTTGAGATAGTAACACTACATTGGCTTAAGGCTTCCTGTGTACAGTAAAGGAAACCAGAGATCTTTGAAACTTTGGAGATCTTGTGTCTCATTGCCCTTTAAAGATTAAAATCTGCTATAGGCACTTAAGGGTTCACTAAATGAATGTGGCAAATCATTAGCATATTTTGTGACAGAGCAGAAGTGATGATAAATCTTCAAATTTTCTTGCATTATTTTTATAAGAAGACTTCACAACTACAAACTAGCTCAAGCTTTGTCCTTTACTCTTATGTGTCCTCCTTAGGAGTAATTTCTGAAGGAACAACCCCCTGAGACTAGACAGTTTATAGATACCTGATGAATTTTGCAAAGTTAAATAAAAATTAATAGTCTTGATTGAATGCTTCAATTCTTGCTCCTATGCAAGATGAAGGCTCAGTTTCAAGATAATCTCACTTCAGTGGGAGAGTAATTAGGTCAACTATAGAAAAAAAAAAAACTAAATCAAGTAATGGTGGAAAAGACTTCTTTAAACAAAATTCAAAGTAAGACTATTAACCTTTAATTGGATTTCTTGAAAACATTTGTTTCTTTGGTGCCTGGAATAAGATTGTCAAGGGGGCTGTAGGATGTTTTGGTTACTGTTTAACTCTGGAAAGTTGTCTGTACAGCTGGTTTTATGTGAGCTCCTGTTCCCCAGATCTCAGGTTCACCTCTAGCAATAGCAGATTTGTTCATTACTCTCACTGTGGGATCGGCCATCAGTACAAACTTGATCCAGATCAAGCGTAAGCAAATAACAACACTGCTGTTGACTTGATCAGAACATGCAACAATGCTGCTTTTCAGCTTTGTGGTGGCTGTGACAGGACAGCTGATCTCTCTTCAGCATAGGCTTGGAACAGAATTACACTCACAAAGTGTTTTGTACAGATTCGTACGGAGAAGCCAGAGAGCTCATTGTATGAGTATATGGGGGCTTGATCTAGTAATTAGGCAGCCTAATACCTGGTTTACTATCTTGAAGTGTATTTAAAGTCTGTGTCATCATTTTCTCTTTTAATTAGTGAGAGAACTTGTTGCATACAGCTTAATCCAGCCCTTTCTCTCTCTTGTTATAAGTACCTTGTGAGTCTTTACTCTGCCTCAGTTTCTCCTCCCTGGGCATTTCATAGTTTGCGTCTGTCTGTTGTTCACTGCAGTTCCTTGCTGATGCTTCATTCTCCAGTGGCTCTAGTTGCTTCATCATGACAACATCAATGAATCTTTAGCCTTAAAAATTGTTTTATTATAACTTTTTAATATTTTGGAGTAACTTCCCTAACAAGAGCAAGCTTGTAAGTACTGCTTTTGACATGTAATTTGCTAACGGTCTGCCTTAGTAGGTATTTAAATATTGGTAGGATACTACCAATAAAAATAGTTGATACTTTTCTTTTTCCTAGGGCTGCAATGGTCATAGAACATGATTTCTCTTCCATAGCTCATATGCTTTAATGAAACTGAAGACTGATAAGCTGAACAGACAATCGAAGTAGCTTTTATATAAGTTATAATGTGGCCAGCAAAGTACAAGTTTAACTGTGAAACAGTAATCGTCAAAATGAAGTTAAGGTTGTGTTTTGATCTTTATAACCTGTGCATTTCTTGAATGTTTACTTGGTTACTTGCCACCTTCAAAGATTTCTGTATGAGACTTTGAAATCAGTTTCTTTTATGTCTGTTTGGTTTCAGTAATAATATACCAAGATAACACATTTTTTTCTTGTTAATTCTCTGAAAATGGAATTTTTTTTTTTTTAGCAACCCCTCTTTAATTTAGCAAATTCAGTTTTGATTCTTGGAAACCACCTTTGCTTTCATTAGCTTGAGTATGTTTTATATTTTTTGTGTAAAGTGAAAGTGAGTGTGCTTTTAACTGCAGTTCTAGTCAGACAGAAGTCACTTCATGCCTACCACATTTGCTGCCATCATCAAGTTTTTCCTACAGCTCTTTTCTCAATAAAGTTAATGAATTCAGAAGGGAAATTATGTCATCAGCACATAACAATTTGTATTTTTTTTTTTCTTTCTTCATGTTCAATAACTACGTTTTGGACCCTGCCTTCCAACAGCAGAGATAGCTAAATTGTGAAGAACCAAAGCTCTCTAGATTCCTGAAACGATTTTGTAAACATTCAGCATTTTACTATATTATGACGTTGTTTCAGATCCGTGGTGGATTCTATTCTCTACTTTTAGGTTTTCGTAATTCAGTTGATGTCCTGAGCTCTTCATCTGCATTTTGTTGGAGCTGAGCCTCTCCAATATGGATACACTCATACAGGTGGAACTGTTGTTGGGATAGTCTTAAGAATTAACAGAACTGACTGTACAAGTATCTGTAATACCTCCTTGGAGCTTTTGAAATTGGTAAGGTGATCTTGAGGAAGTTCAGGCTAAGGAGTTATTGACTGCAGTAGATGAAAGAAGGAAATTGTAAAAACAAACAAACAAACAACAAAAAACCAAAACCCAAAACCAACCAACCAAACAAAAAAACCCAACCCCCAAACAAAGCAGAAACAAACAAAACAAGCAAACAAAAAAATAAACCAACAAAAAAACCCCAAACCAGTGGTAGTTCTTTATTATGCAGAAGGCAAGTTTTCTGCGTGCCTGACCAGGTAAAGGTAAGAGGAGAGTGTTAACCTATAGTTCTTGTTTGGCAAGGAATCTTACAGTCTACTGTCACCATAGCATTATAGTGAAAGAAGAACCTGAACTACTGGATGGCTGAGGCAATGAAGGTCATCTAGAAGAGCTAGGAAATCCCCAGATTATGTCAGAAGTGCTTATTTAAATACCATCTCCATGATACCCAAGTGAAAATCCCTTTTAAAGGTGTTCTTGTGACTTCTGCATGCCTGGATCAGAGATGGACAGTGGAGGAATGGTGTCATAAGTTTCACCAGATGTGGGGAGCAGAAGATACGAATATCTCAAAAGGCTGTTTGAGCAGTGTGATGGTCCCAGTTGTTTGAAATTACAATAATTAAAAAACAAAACAAAACAACCAACCGCCCCCCCACCAAAAAAAAAAAAAAAAAAAAAAAAGTCCATGAGATTAATCCAGTCAACTGATATCTGATTGTAGTCAGTCTTCATTTAATAATTTTTAAAGTAACAGGATCTGGAAATAGAACCTCAAATTTGCTCTCAATTTTAGTAATTTTAGTCAAAGGGTGTGGCTTGTTCCAGTGACTCATTCTGATGCAAGAAATGGTAATGCCTACAGGATTACTGTTAGAGAAAACACCTGTATTACATGTGTCACATTGGGAAGAAAAAGATCCGAGTTTGTTATGCTGTACAAATATACAACATCCCACTAGCTGGGATATCAACTGGACTGCAGTCCAATAGTTTATGTGATTGAAATCAGAAATAGCAGAAACAAGAATACTTCTGAACAATTCAGCTGAAAGAAGCATGCACAGTTCAGTAGACAGAAATAAATGGCTTCTGTTTCCCTATTGTATGGTTGTTATAACTAGGCCTTCATTAAAACTAGAGTTTCTTTGTTACTAGCAAAGTTTGCTTGTTCTTATTGAAGATAAACAAAGTTATCTAATTGTGTGTCTTGTCTTTATGTAGTAAATAGCCTGTGTAGTAAACAGCAATAGTGAAAGCCTCTGTCATTCCGGTTTAGCATTCAGCTGATGGGAAGTTTCATTCTCAAGTCCTGTTATAAAGGTGTACTAAAACCATAAAGTCCAGGGAGACAAAAACTTAAGTTTCACTTCATGACAACAGTCTGCCAGATTTATATTCTGAAGCTTTCACCAGAATGTAAGAGTGAAATAATCGTGTAAGGAGAATCTTAAAGGGGATATTTTGAAGTTATTTCATTAAAAACAAAACCAACCCCAAACTTATTAAAAAGCAAATGTTGTTTGTTTTTCCGACTAGAAACAATTGAACAGCTCATTGTATTTACTTCACAGATAGATCTGGTTACCAGATGTTGTGCCACAATCGCATTCAAGATCCATGACTTAAATTTCAGTATGATAGTACTTGATCATTTTGCGCTTTTACAAATGAATAATGAGGCATAGATGACTTATCTTTGTGAAAACATTTTCTTGGGTTCCCTTTTGTTAAACTGAAATATAGACTAATTTTAAAGAAAGCAAAGCTATAGATCTGAATTACAAGTACTACAAGGGAAAAACAGAAGCTTCTTGGTCTGTTTAATTTCAGGCTTATGGATCCTGGTGATCAAAAGGAAATAAACTGCAGTGGGAGGATTCTTCTGGTTACTCTTCGGCATACTTGGATATGTTGAAAAGTAGCAAACGTGGCTGTAAAAACAGATAGAAGCTTCCCTTAGAATTAAGATAAATTTATTTTAAAGAATATTTTGGTGAAAGGATACTGTTTTCCAAGGCTACTGAACTGAATAATTCAAGAACAGCTCAAGTACTAGACATGGAAACAGTAGCTAGGTGAAAGAATAGCATATCCTAAAATTTTTAAAAAATAGGCCTTATGTTATATCAATCAAAATGTAATCTTTTACTCTTTGAGATGACAGATGGAATCAGTTGGACTTTGTATCTCAGAGCTTGAAAGACAGCATACTAGAGCAGGATTGTCCAAAGAAGGTTAAGAAACAAAGATCCAAATAGCTAGTGAGAAATAAATAAAATTTCCAAATTAATTACCAAGATAACATCTGTTGCCTTTAAACTTTGCATAATAATTTTGAATGTTAGTGCTGCTTTAACCTGAATTTTCTAATATGTGTATCTTGATCACAGCACATAGATTTCAGAAATAAAAAAAACATCATGGAAACCAAGTTACTGAAAGAATGTAATGGGAGAGGGAGGAAAGAATTAGAGGAGCTTAGACGGCCCTTTCACTGTAGGGGAAAAGGGGCACCAAATGTCCTTGAGCAGCTTAATTCAGCCTGTAACGATAGGACAAGGGGTAACGGTTTTAAACTAAAAGAGGGGAGATTCAGGTTAGACGTGAGGAAGAAATTTTTTACAATGGGGGTGGTGAAACACTGGCACAGGTTTCCCAGAGAGGTGGTAGATGCCCCATCCCTGGAGACATCCCAGGCCAGGCTGGACGGGGCTCTGAGCAACCTGATCTAGTTGCAGATGTCCCTCCTCATTGCAGGGGGTTGGACTAGATGAGCTTTGAAGGTCCCTTCCAACCCAAAGTATTCTGTGATTCTAACTCTACTGGACTATTTTGAGGGTTGTGTCATCTGGTGACATAAAACAGTTTTCTGCTCTGGAGTTTTACAGCAAATCTGCTTCAGTACTTCTCGAAGTGAAACACTTTCAATACAGATCTATATCAGGCTGTGATATTAGATGCTGCTGAAGTAAGATTCTTTTGGGAATGCTGAGCCTCTGTAGAGGCAGTGATTTCAGTTTACCTTTTCATAAAATGTTTTCTGTTTGTGAGACAAATCTTATAGTTTGGCAGCTTTATCCAGGTCACTGACAGCAGTAGCGATATCAGCCTGTGCAACACTATTAAGATCCAGAATGGGAATTAGTTTGCTGTGGAAGGGATTTGCCCACTGTTAGTCCTTGGTAGGATGAGATTGCATAAGCTGTATGCTCTAACAGCAGACGAATGATTGTGTTTGTAATTCAGAAGAAATTATTTTGAAGAAAAACATAAAATTTCACATCTTCTGCCAGAGAAACAAAAGAGAGCAAGTGGGTCTGCCCAGCACAAATATGTGTTTGGGAACAGTGCTCTGTGCATATTGTGTGATCCTTTCGCTGCTGCTTTGCAGAGATTTTGTAAAAGAATAACCAGCTATCCTCACTCTGCCTGTAAGCTGTAGCTTCCAGGATCCTAGAGAAATTCTGCTTTGCCGTGTGTGTGTCTGCTTTTGTTGATGGTATCAGTGTTACTTGCCTGGTATTAATCACAGTTATTTTAACTTTTTAAATTCTATTACAAAAAAATCTGGATGCTATTTGTCCTTCAGGTTTTGTTCGATAATTGTTTATGTCTGGTTTAATGTTATTGACTGACATTAATAGTTATTACTTTCCCAGGTTTCCTGTATACTAATGTTGTCATTTACTTACGGGTACATATTTTTCCACTTTTACTGGTTGCCATTTGTCTCCTCTTCACTGAGTCTAGCTGACATCTTGTCACTGTCTCAATTCTGTGTAACCCTATTTGTTGTTGTCATTCCTTAATCTTCCACTGCTCTCTGTTCAAGATCCAGAAAACTTGTTTCAGATAGAGAATAGGTAATACTAAGAGAAGGGAATGTAAAGTTTGAGTGGTGTCTTTTGATGGGTTGTTAGCTGAGTCTGGGAGGGGAATGGCCTCTCAAACTGCTTTAACTGGAGTGTAATGTATTTGTAATTTACTTGTTCTGCTTAGTTTCAGAATTGGGCAACCCTTGTCTGGGCAGTCTCAGTTACCTGGATGAAGAGCAATATGTAAAATTGTGTGTAAAAGACACACAGGGAAGAATTATCTTCACAGGCAAAGAAAAGGAACATCCAGTGATACAGAAAAATCTTCCATCTCCAAATCTCTTAGTCTCCATGTAGGGTTCCTGTTTTTGAGCCAACAGTGACAGTTGTGAGAGCCTGATGCATGGGAGTTGCCTTATTTTGTATGTTTAAATGAAGAGGTACCTTTTTCCCCCCCACCCCTACTCCTTGAAAGTACCCTGAAATATATGTCCTGTGAGGCTTGGTAGGACAACTTAATTTGGGAGTGGGATGTTGCCACGGGAGAAGTACAGAAACAGAAAAAGCAGAATCTGCATGTGGTTATTGTGCAGTGGGAATTCTAATGGCCTGAATCTATTTATTGCAGAGGATGAAGGCACTTGTGCTGAATGCTTTTACTTCATTTCATATCCATTTGTTCTTGTTTTCCCACGTCATCTTTCCTTAACAGCATTTGCTGTTGTCTTTTATTTTGCTCACAGATGGCATTTGTTTCAGATCTCAGTTTTTGTTTAGCTAGGCTCAGTAAGCTTAAGGCAAAACTCTGCAGTTTTTCAGGCTACTTTTCTGGTACACAACAATTGTACTGCACTGTTCCCAGCGAGGACAGTCTTACCTTGAGTTTGATGTGTGCTAGTGATCAGTGTTCTGCTTCCACGGAGATATTAAATTGACTTAAGCAGGCTCTCGCTTTCTTCTCTGCCTTGTAGGGCATATTGCCACCACCTTTTTGTTGCCAACATAAGTATTTGCAAAGCTGCTTGGCAAACATATGTCAAACCTGTTCTTTCTTTCCCAGGTTGTCAGCTAGATAATAATTTGCATTAGGAATAGTGTCTTTCTTACGCGTTTAGTATCCTTGGCAATGGATGCTGAAATGATCCATGTGTGCGTATCCAGTTGACCATTAAATGGCAGCATGAGCACTTCAGACAGATGTAGCAACATTTGTCCAAATGTTGTAACAGAACAAATTGGTCCCATGCTGGGATATCTTGACTGCTATGTAAAAATTAATACAGCAGAAAAAATTGTAATTGACTTATTGTTTGGAGATTTTCTGTTAGTGAGGGATCTCTGAAGTGGTACCAATTACAGGATTGGAGAAGGGAAGACAGTAATTTGTGAGGTTTTAAAAAATACTGAATTTTATAAGTTTGGGTTAAAGACATAAATTAATTCAAACAAATTTTTGAACCATAGTTCAGAGATGGTTTATTGCAAAAATGAGTTTATTTACTGCTCCTTCAGAATTATCTTTAAAATACCTCAGTGGAGAAATTACACATACTCAGTCTGATTATGAGAAGCTTGTTTAGGCTGTTGTTTCTGTCAGTAATTATTTTCTTAGTGGTAGCCAAGGTATTTCATCTCTCTCTTATTTCAGAAATAATAATTGCACCACAGCTTGTTATTGTCAGAAATCTCTGGAAAAATACAGAGTACAGAAGAGACTGATAAATCTTACGTGTTAGAATATGTCTCCAAAGAGTCTGTTTTATCATACAATTTTTTAATGGCTTGTTTTGTGTCTCAATGCGTTCAGTGCATCAGATCTTAAATGCGGCCTGTTATTCATAGGAAAAATATACAGGTATGTTGTCAGTACTCTAGAACATCACCATGCTGTTTATAGCATCTCTTATTTGCTAATTGAAAATTCTTCCTGTGTTGCTATATTGTGCTTTCTTCCAAAAACACCAACAAAGTCGTGGAACGGCTTTGTTTCTGTATGCATAGGAGTGTAAGAGAAAAGTATCCAAAGCTGTTTTAAACCATTCCTGACTGTTTGATATTACTCACATGCACAGACATGTATGCATACAATAATTACAGAAGGATTTGGTTTTACTTTTCCCTTGTAGGTTTTAATGCAAGGCCTTTCTGGGTTTGGTGGTTTTTGTTTTGGTTTTGGGTTGGGTTTTTTGTTTGGTTTTTGTGTGTGTGTTTGGTGGGGTTTTTTTTTATATTCACACTGTACAGAACATGTATGGAGGTTCAACAAGTAATGAACCCAAAAACCTGACATTTGGAGGAAAAAATGTAAGTTGTAAATTTACAGAGATTGTACCAATTAACCATAGAAAATGAATTTTTTATGACAGTCATAATTTCTTCTGTAGTTTTAATAATTATGAAGCTTTTTTTTTTTTTCCTGGGATGAGCTCTGTTACAGCAATCACTTAGTGGATAATTTCCAAGCAGGCCATGATAAGGTTTCTTAAACAGCCTCCACAGCGTAATTAATTCTGTTTTAAGAGAAGAAGGCCAAAACCCTTTTTATTTTGCTTATCCAAATCAGGAGTGTCTTTAGTTTTTATCTTTGTTTGTATCTCGATGGTGTATTTGTTGTGTCTCTTGGTGTTTGATTCAAGAATATAGAAATAAGTTGAATGCTTTTCATTGCCTTAGGTCTTGGGTTGTAAATAGAACTTTTTTGTGAGCACAAGAACCAAATGTTGAAGACTCTGTTCATGGAAGTTACAGGACCAGGTGATGCTGGGCTGAGAGCTACTGGAGGTTGAGAGAAGGTTCTTCAGTATGAGATTCTTTGATTTGATGCCTGAATTGTGGCAGGAAAAAAAAAAAGCCTTTAGTTTTTGAAAGTCCATGCTTTTTACAGACAAAGTTGCTCAGGCTCTCAAAAGGTTGCAGATGCTTTTCAGTCTTAGAACTAACATTGTCTTCTTGAGCTTAAAAGAGGCTTTCTTCTCAGTTTTCTTCCAAAGACTGGCTCATTTGCAAGACCGAGGAAGATGATCCCAGAAGTGATAGCTACAAGTCTAAATCTGTCCCTCAAATAATCTCAGGGAGTAGCAAGCTTTGTGTGCACAAATTTTTTTTTTTTCTGAAAGTTGTATTAAGGCTTTATTCTTATTAATCGAAACTAGTGAAATTACAGACATTGCTTTTGATTTCCAGTGCTCATTATATCTTTTGAGATGTAAAGTCCGGTGGCTCATTGATGTGCTACATTCATGTAACCCTCTGGTTTTTGCCTTCCCCTTCAAGAGAAAAAAGACTTTGAATTTATGGGTCTGACAGCAAATGCAAGAAGCTTTGCCAGTCAGCTCATTTACTTTGTTGGCTTAAATGTCAGCCGATTTAACCAGATATACTGTGTTTTTTCACTTGGCTCTTGAGAGAACAGAACCTTTGATAATTAACGTGGAGCTATTAATCAGTCCAATCTATCTAATCTAGGGAGATCTATAAAATAGAATGTCTCTCTTGATTTTGCTCTTTGTTGCTGCTTGTATCTATATGGGGGAGAGTAAATGTGTACAATTTAAAGAACATAAACTTGCTATGATTACCTGAGTAAAACTTTTTGAGTCCAAGAGAAAGAAGATAAGTATAGGATATGAAAAAAGGACTGCAAGATTTGACCCTTTTTGGCAGATTTGGTGGTTTTTATTGCTTTTAAATTGTGTACCAGTTAGTGTAGTTAAATATGCCTGTAATAATGATCAATATATTTTTTTGGAGATACAGAAAAGTATTCACAATCTAAATTAAATTAGGACAGGCTCATTTTCATATATTTGCTCTATTTGCAGAGGTTCTCCCAGTTGATGATCTAGATCAGGAGCTAAATATAGATACTCTTATTCAGTTTAGGAGGAGCCTTTTTGCCTGCATTAGCTAGGAAGACTAGCCTCAGATAAGAAGTTAACCTTTGTGAATACTTTTCTGCTGCCAGTTTTCAGTAATTGTTTGACAGTGACTATAAATATGTTAAAAGGGGCTTCACCTCAAAAGTTTAATTCCACATTGAATATTGTTTTATTCATAAGGAAATGGCTGTGAGGGTCCTTTTGCCCTTTTTTCACTGGGAGGTCAAACTGGGCTGTGATGTTGACTTCATAATGATTCTTCTTTCATCAGTAACAAAGTCCTTGTTTGTACAATGTCACATATCTGTGCAGTGTCCGTTCTTTGACCTAATGCAGTATAAAATATAATAACTTTTAAAGTACTTCTGTTCCTGACAAGAGAGCCCAGTTAGCTGGAGTCATGTTGCTTTTGAAGACCCAGTGTGGAAGAATGCAGTATAAAATTTTTTCACCAATGTGAGCAAATGTGAGTTGAAACAAATACAAAGAACAGAAGCAATGAGTAAGATGCCATATTTGTAATCCATTCTTTTACAATAGAATTGTGATTGTAAGGAGGTGCATCTGTATTGGATGGGAATTTTATGAGAATAAACTGGTAGTTTATGATCTTGTATAAATTATCCATATATTTCTCATTAGTGTAATTAGTAGTTTGTATTTGATGTTTAAAATGCTTATGTGATCAATAGATTTTCTTTTTTTAATTGGGGTAGACTGAGGACGGTTTAATAAATACAAACCCTATGGAAAGCTGGTTTTCTTTTTAGATTAAGGGGACAATATGCTTGGCAGGTGTTTCCTGTTTCTCTTTTTAATTAATATTGTTTGCAGTACTCAAGTTTTTCAGACCTCTCTTTCCAACACAAGCTTGGATTATCACCTTCAGAAATACTTAAATTAGATGCATCTAAAATTATTAATGCAGCCGAACAAATGATTCATATTTTATTACATGCTTGAAAATATTTAACAGACCTATAACTAGTGTAATTAAAATGCTAGTGGAAGGTTAAATGATTATCTGTTCAGATTTGAATGGTACAGTGAATGACACCATGGATTTTGAGAATCATTAACAACTATAATCCTGAGAAACATATGAGAGAAAATTTCATTATTCTTGTTTCTAGTTGTGTGGACTGTTTTTATTCTTCAGTTGATAATACCTTACTTGATTTTCCATATTAGATCGTAAAAAAACCATAAGTCTCTTGACAGAACCTTCAGATCTCTTCAAATCTCTGCCACAGAATACCTTCTTGCAATTTTTTTTAAGCACCTTTACAGTTTTGCCCACTACTGTGTAAACATACCCATGACATTGTAGTGATTTTACAGAATCATACTGAGCATTCCATGTGGGTGTTTGTACCTCCTCCTATCCTAGGAGTTCATATGGAAGCTACTGGGTGAGCACCTGGCCCTTTTGGTGTAGAACTGGCCGCACTGGTGTCTGCTTGGTTTGATGTCCTGTGCCTGTAGTTTTAGGTTGTTAACCTGTCCTTGAGGACCGTGTTTGTGTCCACGCGGTTGTTCATATACCACTGTTCCACAGGATTTCTGTTCCCATCCTTTCCTCCCACTTCAGCTGTTGCCTTCAAATAATGAGTTATCCAGAACAAGAAGGGCCTTTAGATGTTTGAAGGACACCTACCACCTTGTAAAGCAGCTTGTAAAAACAGTCAAGTAACAATTTCAGTGTGTGTCTAAGTGGCGAAGCAATTTTAAAATGCTTAATCTCTATGTAGAAGCATCTTAATGCAATATAACATCTGGAAACAGAGGAGTCAGCACTTAGTCTGATCCAAAGCTTATTGAAGTTGAAGGCCAGGTTCCCATTGACTTCAGAGGGCTTTGAATCAGCAAAATCTTGGTGAGCTTAGGGTATTTGTGACCCTCCTGCAATAAACTGGCTAAAATTTAAGCTATTAAATAACCTCATTGCTTTTGAAAATTTTAGCTAAATTTGTTTAAACTTACAAGGATTAAGCACACAGCATATATTAATTGTGTATAAAGATCTTACACACTTTTTTCACTTTCAAGGTACCAAGGGTCTGGGAGCTTGAAGGAGGTGTGGGGTTTTTGGAGAATTCTGGCTATTGGCATTAGAAGGCCTCTGATTTTTGGTGAATAGATGAGTGCGGAATCTAGTTCAGTTATTACTTTACAATGAAAATGCTTTAATGTCTGTCTGCTCTGTAGCCAGAGTGTTGTGGACATTTGTGTCTGCTAAATGAGAAGTGCTCTACTACACGTGTTGTGGGAAGGATTGGTCTGATATAAAGAAAGGAAGCCAGAACCTGCTTGTTTAAATCTGATCTTACCTGGATGGTTTTAATAGTGTAGAGTTTGTTTTCAGAACTGTATTACAGAGATTACTTTTAAATGGCATCGAGAGCACAGCGGAAGTTTAAGACTATTGAAGCAAACTCAGTTAATGACAATGAATGTTGGAAAATACTTTTTCTGCAGGTTTTAAAGAAAAGAATGTGTACGGAGGGTAAATGTTAGCATAATTTTCAAGGATTAACTTGTGTTGCTTTTAAAGACAAAAATACCAACTTCTCAGGGTTGGCCTGGAGATTGTAAGAAGCAAGAGTTCCTCTACCACATGGTTGCTTCCTTCATTCATATCAGTATAAGAATTGAACAAGTTTGTCTCTGCCTGCTTTTCTGGGTTGTATCAGATAGTGTTGTATCAGATTGCTTGTCCTTATTCTGTCTGCAGAAGACTAGAATTTGCATTAGTTGCATTCAAGTGTACGCGTCTATCTGCCGTGACATCTACAATATTTGATTTTGGTATGACTTATTCAGCGTAGATAAATTTACAGAATAGAATAGTCAAGCCCTGGGCTCTGTTCTGAAGCTCAAAAAAAAAATAACAGTGAGTATTCTCACAATTGGTAGGGACTGGGGAGAACGTCAGGAGTCCTACTGCATCTGATCATAGCCATTAGATGTATATTGCTAGTCAAGTAACTCGATTTTCAATTTAAATTAGATTTGCCATTAAATGGAGAAAACAAGTATGCATCTGTTGAATTGGTGAAAACTAATACCAGCCAATTTCCCTTTACTGTTGTTAAACTGAATTAAAATTTACTTTTCTGTGAAATTTGTTACTTTAGAGAACCAACAATAGCTTTGAACTGTATAGATTATAGAATCATAGAATCATAAGTGGTTTGGGTTGGAAGGGACCACCTCTCAAGCCTGTCAGGGTCCTTCTGGATGGCATCCCTTCAGCGTGTCAACTACACCAGACAGCTTAGTGTCATCAACAAACTTTTCAAGGATGCACTCAGTCCTCCTGTCCATGTCACCGACAAAGGTGTTAAACAGCACTGGTTCCCATACTGACCCCTGAGGAATGCCCATTGTCACTTGGACATCGAGCCATTGATCGCAACTCGTTGAGCGCGACCATCCAGCCAACTCTTTATCCACTGAGCGATCCACCTGTCAAATCTGTGTCTCTCCAATTCAGAGACGAGGATGCTGTGTGGGACAGTGCCAAATGCTTTGCACAAGTCCAGGCAGATAACATCAGTTGTTCCTTCCTTACCCACCAATGCTGTAAGCCTGTCATAGAAAGCCACCAAATTTGTCAGGTAGATCATATTTGCAAACTCTGTTTGCTGAGGTCTTGTCTCGAACTATCAAGATTTAGCAGGTTCTACAACCTTGGCCAGAAGTGAGAGTAAAGAAGTCAAAGTTAGAGGACGTTTCCAAGTGCTAGGTACTGGTCTCTCCTTCTCCTTCTTTGTGGTGGGCTTTTTTTTGTTTGTTTGTCATTTTGTTTGTTTGTTTTGTTGTTTTGTGGGAGGTTTTGTGCCTTTTTTTTTTTTGTTGGTTTTTGTTTGTTGTACATACTTTACACATCTGAATTAGTGAGAGTACTGATGCTTTAAGAAAGAAAATTTGGGTTTGTATTGGTAAGCATATTTTCCTTTAAAAAGGTGAATTGTATTTCAATAGAAGGAAGGATTCACTCACGTGGATTTCCACTCTTGATTCCGTGTTTTTAAATTTCAAAATCAAGCCATGACATAATTCAGAATCCTAGTAAAAATGGTGCTTCAGCACTCCATGAAATCCTTCTTCAGCAGGAGAAATTTTGTAACTATAGTTAATAAAATATTTACTTTTATATTAGCTTGAGATTTAGAATATTTCTTGGATTTTCTAATCTATGTGTCTGTTAATTTATATGTGATATTCTTCAGCAGTAGACCTTCTTTTTGATTAAAAAATTGTGTAGGCTTAAATATTTGCAAGATCAGAAGCCAGGAACAGCCTGTTTCCATATAAAGGCCCCAGTTACTGCCCAAGTGGAAAATTGGAAAGAAATCGTTGTGCTGTCAGGTAGCTTTAGGGCATTGCATAGCTAAAAATTGCACATACCCTTTTTGAGAGTAATACATGTAGGAAGATGCGGGTTTCAAAGAACACCATAGGAGAATTGAGTAAAACCACGTATAAAGGATGTGTCCTTCAAATTTTTTTTTAAACTAGGTTTTTAAGAGAAACATAGGCCATTGTTTTGGACGAGTTAAAATAAATGCAGAAATACAGCAGTTTCAAGCAAGGTCTTTAAAGCAGATCCTGAACAGGAAAAGTAAATGTTCCCCTTGGAACATTCTCTGAATGTAGTTTCTCAACAATAAGAATATCCTGCTTTTGAGTGAGAGAGAACACAATTATTCATACTAAGGTGTGGCTTTATTGCACATAGAGCAACGCATTAAAAGGGCAGTTTTGAAACTGCTGGCTTAGCTCTATCTCCAGCAGTTGTATTTTTATTTCCTACATATCTGTACCCAGTGCCTGACTATTTGTACTTATAGTAGCTGTGGTTGTCTAAGATGTTACCATGTTTTGTAATGCACCTCTTTCCCCTTGCATGTGGTTGCCTCTTTGCCAGCAATTTTAATGTTCATCTCAGGCTTCTGGGTGCAAATCGCAAAGGTCTTATTTTATCAGTCCTTATGTGTTACTTACTGTCCTGTGCCATCTAGTCTTGTGATTGCTCAGTCTATATATACATTCTCTTACCACCAACAGACACTCCCAACTTTTTCCAATTTGTTCTCCTTTTATTATGTAGCATCTAAACAAAGAGTAAGCTGCACAGTTGAAATGTGTATACTGCAAGGGACGATGTCAATATAAAAGTAATCATTTTCACAATTTGTTATTAAATGTAGATATTTAGAGTACCACTTCTTGCCATTTGTGTTTGGAGGAGGACGTAGAGGAAAATTTGATTTTCTGATTTTGTATGTGAATTATGCATTTTGGAGTGTGAAGAGGCTGATAGATGGAGGGAAAAAAAATACATGAGCAGCTCAGACTTAAAAGTATGCTGTGCTTGTGTTTGACTCTGCCTTTGTGACCATCAGAGTTTATAAGCAGATGCACAAGTTACTCTGAAATAACATCCAGGGCAAATTGTCCATATGGAGTAATGAAGGACAAAATTGTGCTTCTCATCATGTATGGGCAAAACTACGGCACGCTGTGAAGTTCACTTACCAGCTCAGACTTGTGGCAACGTGTTCATCAGCCCGGACCTTCGCTATTATTGCTTGTTTGCTTACTGCTTTCCACGGAGAAAGTACCCTCTGCTTTGTTCCCAGTTTAGTCTTATTGCCGAACTGGAAAGAAACGTCCATTCTGTCTGTTGTTATCAGGCCCCGGCTATCTATTTCCCGAGGTGGGATCAGGTTTAAGAATTGCTTTTGTGTTTAAAGCATTTAGTGTTGTCCCCTTCCTCCTTTTGTGAAAAGGGCAAAATATAGAGAAGTTCAGTAATTTCTCATCTATAAACAAAGGGGCTGAAAGAGGGAGAAGGTTCCAGCCTCCTCCTCCTCGGTGGGTTTGGTGAAGGAGGCAACAGTGTGTGGACTCAGTAGGTTTTCAGATGGCTGTTCATTATTAGATTGTAAAATTAGCGATCAAATCAGCCGTTTTTTAAAGAAACAAAGATTTTCATTTTCCCTAACAAAGAAAATTGCAAAAATGTTTGGGCACCTACCTCTCAAGACATTCTTCTTCAGGCCAGTAAAGTAATCCTGCTTTAAGTATATTGTTTTAAGGGTAACTTGCACACTGACTAAATTTTCTGTAAGCCTTCTTGTGTTTTTATGTGAGGTAATTAAATTTTGGCTTGGGGTGAACTAATTTTTTCTCACTTTTTGCTTGTTAATTTTTTTTTTCTTCCAGGCTTCCTTAAGCCAGACTTAACATTGATAGAATGAAAAAGTTTAAGAGAAGACTTTCCTTAACCTTGCGTGGAAGCCAGACCATTGATGAATCGCTATCTGAGCTAGCAGAACAAATGACAATTGAAGAAAACAGCAGCAAAGATAATGGTAAGCATATCTTTCACTTTCCAGAAAATGTAAGAATTTTAACAGGCCCCACTCAAGTGAGTGCTTTTGGGGTTTATATCAGTTTTCACAGTTGCATGGATTTCCTCACTAACCTGTTCTTTTGATTTATCTTACATTTGACTACCCTAGTTCTTTTAACAGGTTGATATGTTGTCACATAGTGGTTTGGTTTGCTTTGATTTTGAACTTTAATACAGCTATTTATCGAAAGCTACCTAAATTGATATTTTAATGTGGTGTGCAGCAAGGATCAGAGATGGTCTTTAAATAAACAAATCTATTATTTTATTAATTTAGCAGGTCTCACATCAACTTCATATGGCTTCAAATTAATTTTTTCCCCCAGATGATTATTTGGTAATATAATTGATAGTAATTGCTTAAGTATCATAAATAAAACTGTTTATGTTATCGTTGGGTATGCAGTGCAGTAGTCTGAGAATTCTGTCACCCCTTCATGTCTCTGAGTAGTACTTCTCTTCAGCAATATGAAGGCAGCTAAAAACATTCAGGATAACTAACTTGTCTGTATATTCTTAAACGAGTCTTTGGCTGATCCCATGAACATATTGGCTGCTATAAAGTTCACATTAATGATGATACTGCTTTTGAATGCAAACTGCAGTAATAATGACTGAAAGAGATTTTATTGCTTTGTTCCGTTTCCTGGGCTGCAGCTTTTAAGTCATATTTCATCTTTTATGCTGATTAGTAGTATTTCTTGCTCTGCTGACATCTAAGATTTTCTCAAGTATCAAGTGATCTGAATTTTTTTTTTCCCCACTTCACACGAATAAATGATTCTGAATTTTTCGATTGAAAACTGGCAGGGCTGGGAAATTCGAGCAGAAGTAGAGACAAGGGAATTTTCCCTGCAGACTTTTGAAACCCTGTCCAAGATCTGTTGCATACCAAGTTTTTGAAAGCTGAATTTACCTTTGGCAAAACAAAACTATTCATGTTTTTCATTTTTACCCTTAATCCCAGGTATATTCATTGCTATATCCTGTCTTCATTGTGGGCCATGCCCAATAGTTTGGTAAATTATGTTTATTACAACTTTTTATGTGTTGATACAACAGGTCTACTCTGAAATAATAATTTTAGCATTTTTGCACTCATATCTGTGAAGTACTTTCTGAAACACTGAGCAGTTGTCCCATGTGGCTTCACTTGTATTAGCCTTTGTTACTGATGCGTGTTTTGTTCACACCTGTATATACTTCTGACAGATTGATTTTATTATGCAAATGAGTGCTAAGAATATTACTTCCACGCTGGGAAATGAGCATCAAAAATTGTTACCACCATCAGTCAATGTAGTGAACTGAGTTGTTGAATGGATTCAGTTGAAAACCGGATCCAGGAAGAACAAAAATATTTTTTTTTTAAACTATATAATGTTCTGGATGCCGGCTCAAGGGACAGGGGACATCATAACTCATTAACAGAAGCATGAGCTTATGCCATCTTAAGCCGTGTATGAATCTATATACAGCTTATAATATTTATTTGAGAATTCTCTCAGCAATACTTGGATGTCTTCTGAATGCTTATCACCAAACTTTGACAAACTTGACTTCTCAGTAGGTACCTAAAGTTATAAAATACAATTGAAGAAAAAGGTTTTCATTACAAATTCATTATTTAGTTTTTAGTGCTCTTTAGTGCTCCTTTTATTTTGCTTTACACATTAATTCATTGGCCTAAAGAAAGCTTATATGCTAATATTGTGTGATACAGTACATGCTATGCTTACAACGGCAAAATGTTGTTAATACCTTACTTGAGTATCTTTGTATACACTGAAGTGTTGTTGATCCTCTTGAAAGAGGAAGGATGGTATATATAAACTGTGTTGTTGCTATGTGTAATCTTGAACTCATCATTTTATGTAATTCTAAAAAGTTTTATTGACATTTGCTTCCTTTTTTTTGATACTTGTGGAATGCAGATACTAGTATCTGTCCTATCTTTGATCTTGCAGAGATGAACAGGATACTACTTTGTGGATTGTTGTTTTGCTTTGTTTTTCCTTTCCAACCCTCCTTCTCTCAGAAAGTAAGGTTGGAAAAATGCTTGCTACACCAGCTAGTCCTGCTTTTCTAAAGAAGTTCTAACTTTCCCACAGATCACGATATTTTAGAAGGAGTAGTTTTCAGACAGACCGTAGGAATCAGGGTTTGGGCAACAACAATTGCTGGAAAAAACAGTCAGGAAACGAGTCCTCTCTTTTGGTGAAAGACAAGTTTGGTAGAGAACACAGCCTGGAAAAAAAAACAAACCAAAAAAAACCAAACAAAAAACCCCCACCAACCAAACAAACAAAAAAACCCCAACAAACAACCAGCACACATTATTTTAAAAAATCACGTACACAAGAGTGCTTAAATGAGAAAAGTTTGTCTCAGCATCTTATAAAATCAGAGTGCTAAGAAGCCTGTACTAAGTGTAAATACCCGCTCAGATGCGTGAGGGGGTGTAGTCTCTTGAAGAATAGTTTATGAAGTGAGAGCTGCATGAAGATCTTGAAAGTGCATCTTTTACTGTGATGGTGCTGATTTCAGAAGGCAGGAGTAACCATCTCCCTAGTTTTGCTTTTAAGAAGAATAAACAGCTCCTTTACCCTGTGGAACAGAGAAACAAAATGCGCCCAGTTTGCAGGCTTTGGATCTGTTCTTTAAGAAACATGAAAAGCACAGTCTAGTAAATCAAAGGCAAACCAATATCTTGATCTACAGAGAATCAGTCAAGGATACAAACAGTCTTCAGAAAGTGGTTCTTCCTATGTGGTTTATTTTTGACTGTTATTACATCACGAACTTGAGAAGTTGAAGGGCGTTGCAGCTGTTCTCATGCCAGAAGGCAAGAATAGACTCTGAACACTGAAGGCCTTTACTGCATTTTTTTTTCCATTGTTGTTGTCCAGTTTTGTTTTGTTTTGTTTTTTTCTTCCTAGCAAATCACTTGTCTTGTCTCCTGTCATTCCATTCTGATGGCCACGTCCACTGAAGGATATAATTTTATACAAGCTAGCTTTTTTCTTTCCTGGAAAAGAGCTGTGTTACTGGATCTTAGAGGCTGTGAAGGCTGTATCCATAGAAAACCACATCTATGCTGACCTGAGATTCATGCTCATCTCTCTCTGGTTTTCACATACATGTCCTATAAAATCCTGATTATAAAGTTCCAGTTCAGCACTGCAATTCCAGATGTAGATCACATGCACATAGGATCAAGGACCTTTCCTCAGGGTCACCCTTTTGCACTCACCTGTCTTGTTCAGCCCTCCGGCACACATTTCCTCTCCCAGAGCAATTGCCTCTGATTTCAAATAACTGCTGCTCTGATCCAGAGACCCACCTTGTCAGTAGCTCCAGCTTTTAGTGGGTTGTTCGAAGATTTGCTTTTAAAGAGCAGTACTCCTAATGCAGAACAAATTGTCCCATTTGCAGTTCACAGGCATAAAAATAGATGTGCAACTTTTAATTTCTTCGCAGTGCATTGATACCACTGAATCAGCTTACCTTTTGTGTGCAATGTCATTTCATACACAGCCTCCTTCATTGCGTGATGTCACTACAATCTCAGTATGCAGCACTTATCCATCAGCAGCAAAATGGGATTAGCAGGGATCAACCCATATTGTTCCATGCAGTAGCACAGAGCTATTGCACTGAATGTAGAATATCCAACAGTTTTGCTTTTGGTTTTGGTTTTTTTGGAACACCATCAAATTATTGAGTGATCAGAAACCTATATATAATTAAATGTGCCTTACAAATTACGTTCATTGGAATTGGCTTCTGGGTGAGGAGGCATCACAAAATCAGATGCATAAACCATAGAAATAGAGGGACCAGTGAAATGCCTAATAAACATCTGAAGCCTTATGAACTGTGGACTGTATGCAGTATACTTTGGGCTATTTTTTATCTAAGTACAGATGCTTTTCATGGTCTCTGTTTCAACATATAAACCCAATTAGTTGGATTTGTTGTTTATTTTTCATTCTGTCTTGATTAAAGCACACTAACAAAGTGCCAGCTTGCGTTTTTAATTCTAGATTCTACCTTACTGTATGTATTGAGATTAATATTAAAAATACTAAAGGATAATTTGTAGCAGTTGACAGCTAAATTTGCTCCTGAAATTTTTCCTTGCCAATGACATACTAATGAAATTTGGCTAGAAGTAACATCCAAATCATGCATATTTAAAGCCCAATTAACTGCAAAATTTATGCAAATACTTTAAATACATATGAATGTGCTCTCTAATGAAAGCAAGAAAATGTGACTGTATTATCTAATATTACGAAATACATTATCACAAGCTCCAAGCATGCTTTTTAGAATAATTACAAGATATGTTCAGAAATACATCCACAGCTCTTGCATTAATATAGAAGTAACTTGGGAAGCTATTTTATATTGGCAGTTTTTATTTTTATATATAGATGTATACACTCATACCTACTAAACTAAACCAAGTCAGGTTCTGATAGAAATGGCTTGATGAATTTCTAGAATAATATTTATCTCCATTTGGTCTGTTTTAGCTCAGTGATGTGATCATAGAATCTGGTTTCACAAACACTTGCATAATTCTTTTGTAATTTTACAGGTGTGAGTAATAATGGAAGGATCAGCTACAGTAAAGTGCGTAAGTGTTTTTTAGGTTTAAGGCCTTTAATGACCAGTTCCTACTCTGATAAGAGGCATGAATGTTTATAAGAATTGACACATTGCAGTACTGTCTCAGAACATCCAAATGTCTTTGTACTTGTAGTCATTTCAAATCATCTTCAGTACAGCTGAGAAATTCCCATTCCATCTGCTACGTGTGATTCCTTGAGTATGGAAGGAAAACAGTGTGTTGCAACATATTTTCAAGGTGTTCTTAAATTGAAAATATGAGCACAGAAATGCTTACTGGTAATAAGTCAATACAATTTCTCTGCTGATACTGGAGGAAAGTATCAGTATAAAAATACTGGAGGTGGGGTGGGGGAGAGAAGGAATGCCAAGAAGTGCTGAAGATCATTCGAGAGCTACAGATTACTGCAAATAACTGGCAGTTGTCACAGCTAAATGCTGAACCTTGTATTGTCCCTTACACCGTGCTGATGCTGTTTTTTATTCTGGTCTGTATGTACCCTTCTGTGCTGTGGCATACATCAGTTTTTGTTAGTGCTGCTCAGTATGGTTTCTCCATCCCACGTACACTGCACAACATGGTGTGCTTTCTTCCCTTCTGTTTTAATTTGCTTCTTCCCACAAAACCTGGAGGCTCTACTCATGTGTGGAAGTGCTTGTAAAGTCAAATGAGCATGAAAATTCAGTGCCCGAAAGCTCGCTGTGGAGACCTGTAGTTTTGGAGGGGGGAGGTTGGCCACTCAGAAGTGTTTTCCTTCACAAGCAGAATGCAGGTTTGGCAGGAGAATTTGGTGCTTAGATGCAGAAGTAGACTCCAAATACACCAAATTTCTGCTAGCGTAGGCTCACGGATGAATATGGAGAGATTTGTTCTCAAGTGGCATTCAGTTGGACTTGTTAAGTACAGAAAAGTAAAATAGACAAAACTAGCCAACAGGGTTATTTCTGAAAGGGGGGCAAAAAGGAGCCAGGTCCTCTGCTCCTGATTTGGCTGGCAGTGTGGCCTCACGGATGTTTGTCTTGGGAGCGACAGGGTAGCTGTGTGTGGGCAGGCAAGGATGGAGGCCAGGGATACTTGTATCTTGGCTACAGTGATGACTCATGTTGACTCAAATTGTACCTGAAACAGTGTTCTGAAGAATTTGGTGTAGTGCAATGCCTTCTGGAGTTATGCTTTTTAAAAAGCAGATTAGTAACTGGTGATGTGTCACGCATAGATGATGGGAGGTACGGGACTACCAAGCTTATGTTCCAGTACACGTTCTGATGACTCAAAGCTACTGTCTTGAGAATTACCTTTTAAATTGCATGAAATATATAAATCTCAAGGGCAGATTTTCAACTTTAAATATGTCTCATATGATTGTGATCTTTGTTTCGGTACCTAGACTGAAGGAAAAAACTTAGTGTGTGTGAAGTCAACTTTGAAAGGCTTTTTGTAGTCTCTTTTAGATGTCTCGGTCTCATCTTTTGCCTTGTGTATTATCTTGTTTCCGCAGTTTAAACAGGCTCCTTGGAAGAATGTCTGTCCTTTTTGTCCCAAATTAAAAAAAAAAAAAAAGTTTGCAGGGCATTTCAGTGCCATTTTAGTCATTGAGGTACTTCATTTCTGGGAAAAACTCGAAGGCTGTCAGCACATTTCTTCATGCTCTGCACATGACTGCTGTACTCACATGGATTAATTTTGAACGATGGGAGGAATCACTTGATGTTCTCCTAAATATTGTAATAGTCATTAGTGTGAAGGTTTCATCATATTATTTAATGAATAAATACAGTTTTAAGTAGTTTTGTGTGATTGCTCTATTTTTAGAGTGACTTAATGTTTTATTGGATATCGCATAATGGAGTCCATGAAAACAGCCCCATAAAATAATGTATAAATGTACAGTATTTTATACAGTGCTCCTCCTGTGTCTCCCTGAGAATACAGATATACCAAATGTATGGCTGCTTCAGGTTATTTAAATATTTCTTTTGTGGGAGCCATCACCAGCAATCAACTGATTCTACTGAGTGGATCTGACAGCCTTAGAGCAGTGTAATTAAATACCATACAGTGCAGCATACCAGCTCTCAGATGTCAGAAATTCACCTGGTTACATTCTAGAATTTCTGAAGAAATAAAGGGCTTCTTGACAACACCTTTTTCAGGAAAGCAGTTCGTTCAAAATATATTTTGTATTGCAAGTCCAAAAAAAAAAAATCTTTATTGCCAGTAGACATGTAAAAATTGAGTAATCATTAATGGAGCATACACTCAGATTAGTTAAATGAATGTGTAGTAGATGATGCCAAAACACGATTAAGCTCTATGATAGTAGCATTTGAGACAGTCGATATGAATAATATTAAAAGGTTATCATGATGGATTGCAAGCTTCGTGAATGCAAGGCTGTTTAGAGAATGAATATTTAGTACACCTATGTAGAGTTTATACACTTCCCCAATCTCTATCAAAATAGAAAAGAAAAATTAAAAAAACCCAACCCTGGAAGTTTTGTGGAACAAGGGTGAGGCCAAGGTGGGTGGAAAAGAAACTGCATGAAGTCCTGTCCCATAAAAATCAGTAGCTGATTCTCAGGGCATTTAGTGAGATTTTTGTTATTGTTGAGCCAATCCAAAGTCAAGCTGCAGCTAAAAGTGCCGAGTGAGGTTCGGCCTCCACCCTTCTGCCAGGTCCTGCGCTCTGCGTGCCCCATGATGATCTAGTTGAAAAACCAAAATCAAAATTACGCTTATTTCTTGCCGGGTGAGGACCTTGAGACACCTTTTTGGTAGCAGCAGTGAATTGTGCCAGGCTTGCTGTTGCACTAAAATTCATCCTTACTTAGAGTATAGAGCACACCTGGGTTCACTCCCCATTATATACCTAAATCAGAGGTCATAAATGCTACATCTCTGATATCTGTCTTTGATTAGAAAAAACTCCTCTCGTCTACTTAATTTGTATGAAATTAAAACGTTTATTTCTGTATTTGTATGGTTTCCATGTCCAGAATGGGTAGTGGTTACTGAATAATACTTTTTCTTCCAGACTTCTTCAGTTCTGTTACAGATTTGATTTAAGGGAAAATGTCACTATGTATGACAGGTGATTTTGATTATTAAAGCTAGCTGAAGCAAATATCATTCCAAAATTTAGGCAGTGAAATCTGAAAGTCAGCTCGGTCTTTTAATTGCATAATAGAGATACTCATGGGATATAAAAAAAGAAGAGATAGTTGAGTATGTAGCATTAGTTATGCAGAAAGTGTGGTTTAAAATGCATTTGCATTCCTAATGAAAACACATTCATTCTTTAATCCAGCGGCTGACTGACATGTGACAGTATGTCAGTTGCTGAGGCCTTGCGTAGAACTGCCAGGAAATTCTGCAGCCTCTCTGGAACTCAGATTAAGTAAATCCAGCCCACGAAAGAAATTGGTAGTGTTGGCTCTTTGTTCAGATAGATGGTCAAGGAAAAGAAACATTGGCGATTTATTGAAAAGTTGCTTAACTTGGGAGTAATTTCAGGTCAGGGTTTGTGGTTAATTTAAATTGCAGCTAAACGAAAAAGAGGAGACATCTTTATAATCTCATGAAATAGTTGGTTTTGACTAATTCCTCACACAAGCTTCTTGGTTATGTACACTATTGTTCTACTCTATTCTGGCAGTTCTCATAATTATTAAATTAAAAAATCAGTTCCACTTATGTTAAGCATAAATTTCTGTCAGTTCACTACTGAAAGATTTCAGCAGCTCATTTGAGTTATTTTCTGTTCTTGTCTGTTTGTTAGCATTGGTGTTGGCATTATTTCAAACTTAGCAAAACAGTGGTACTTTACTGGGTGCTGTACTTTCCTAAAATAGATCTGTGTATTCTAAAACAGATCAGCAACACGGTCTAGAAACTCTTACAATATTAGTAAGCCAGGCTGGTTGTATTTTAAAGAGTATTTTCTCTCAGTGGTGCTGTTGTAGTTACTTTGCATTATGCCAATAATAACGGAAGTTTGAATGGTAGAATGCAAAAAATACAAGAAAATGATCCAAGTGAAATAAAGCAGCAGCTCAGCATTTGCCAAACTTGAAAATCAAGTAATACGACAGTGCAGCCACCATGCATTGGCCAATTGTAAACCTTGCTGAAGGGGCACATTTGGCAAGATAACATGGATGTGGCATTTAAAAAAAAGTGTGTGTGTGTGTGTATATATGTGTGTGTGTGTATATATATGTGTGTGTGTGTATATATATGTGTGTGTGTGTATATATATGTGTGTGTGTGTATATATATATGTGTGTGTGTATATATATATGAACTTTAAAAAAAAAAAGGGCACATTTCAAGAAGTGTTCAGGGGCATCGAAAAGAAAACTGTGTTCATCCTCTATGCCAGTATAATATTTCTAAATATCCTGAGAATGTTTCTGTTAACTTTTTTCACACTTAAAGACTGGTTTTGCAAGGTAGCTTGGTAGCTTTCACGAGAAATTTAAGAAATGAGCTGACATTCCTTGAAAGATGAATGAAGGAAGTGTTTTGTAGCAAAAATAAGATAATATAGGAGCAACTGACCAAATTCAGTCAAAAGAGAGCCACTAAGAAATCTTGCTTTCAGCTCGCTTTTTGTGTTTACAAGTTTTATCAGTTTGGAATTACAGATTATAGAGTGGAATGAGGAAAGAGAGCTGGAGATCAATAGTTAATAAGGCCCTTGCTGGAGTGGTTGTGCCAGCGTGAGCCAACACAAGCAAACTGCCCAGGTGCTGCAGAAGCCTCGTGCCATGAGGACGGCTGGAGTTCTGCCTGGATGTTTTCCTATCCCCGAGGATGGTGGTTAAGGGAAAGTCTAAGATTAGAGCCTAGAATATAACAGCATTTCCCCGGAGTACCGCACCAGTTTCTAGTTCAGAGACTTTCTGAACTAGGCAGGTCTCTGTGCAGTCAGTAACCCTGAGCAGATTTCTTTGTCAGTCTCTCCCCTTGAGTCTTGTAAACTTCTGATGGTTGTAATGTCCTGTGGTGAGGAGTTTCCACAGGCGTGTGGTGTGAAGAACCGCTTCACGGCACCGTCTGCAACCTGCCAGGGCTGGCTGGTTCAGAGACCCTCACCCTCACGCTGATTCCTGGGTGCCCTCTGCAGCCCTCCTACAAGTCTGTGGGTTGTATCACACCTTCTGCAGTTTTAATCTGTGAGAAGAAGACCAGAACTGTGCATGATGGTCGAAATGCGGTATATCCGTATGCTTGCATAGTGGCATTTCTACTCTCTTTAATTTCCATCGTTCATTTTGGCTGTGGCTGAATATTAAGCCAATAGCTCCATGAAAATACCTACTGTGCTACTGGACAGATCTCCATCGTGTCAGCCAAGCCTTTCAGTGGTTACCGAGTTATATTTACCAAGTGCAGTGACACCGCATAAGGAGTGTTAGTGAGTTTTATACAGGGAAACATTTTTTTTAAGACAAACCAAACCTATAATCACAGAGAGAAAATTCTAAGAAGCAGTTTATGAATGTATGTAGTAAAGGCATTTAACTTTTACAGTTTTGACTCATCTTATTCAAGGCAAGGGAGTTGCACTAAATTCACACCTTAGGAACTGCAGCGTTACCCTTTAAATGTAGTGATTCAACATCTTAGTAATCCTGCAAAAAAATTGAATTCTTTATGTGAATGAAATGAAATCGTAATTTTGGAAAAATTACTTAGGAATCTTTGGACAGAGAGAGTGAAATACTCTTTTCAAAAGCACTTTCTTTAAATCTCGTATCTCATAAATGCACAAAAATAAAAATGCCATCTTTTATAAATTCATTTCCAGCAAGAGTTTTTGATCATTTTCAATATTTGCTCCAGTTCTTAGCTGTTATTGTCACATTCGCAAGGAGGAGACAGCACACAATGCAGAATTCATGTGAGCATTTATTTAAAAGTTTCTTGCATACACAATGCAAACTTACCTGTATGTACAAAAATACTTTTCCAGACCATAAGTCTGTAATTTATACAATCATAAAAAGAATAACGCAATATGATCCTTTTCCTAAATTAATGTGTACTATGATTTTAAAAAACACTTGTAATCTAGTGTTATTAATACTTCTCTTAATCACAAGTACACTAGTAATCTGAGAGTTTTTGTAACCTTCGTTTCGTTGTCTGTCTGTAGTTATGCCTGTCCTACTACATGACCTAAATTATTGTTGCTAAGTTTTATAATGGGCTCCATAATTTAGAACAGTGCTTATGACAGTGCAGGAAGGTGGTAGTTGCCTATGATGGCGAAAGTTATTTCTGTATAATTGGATC
Source organism: Caloenas nicobarica (assembly GCF_036013445.1). Classification (NCBI taxonomy): domain Eukaryota; kingdom Metazoa; phylum Chordata; class Aves; order Columbiformes; family Columbidae; genus Caloenas; species Caloenas nicobarica. The sequence goes on from NC_088245.1 coordinate 45,922,990, forward strand.
TTATTATATTAACCATTTGTATTTCATTTTGATATACATTTTATGTTTACTTAATCATTTTATCTATGTTTATAATTGAGATGAACTTTTTATGTTAAGATACTTCAGGAATTTTAAACTGTAAAATACGTGCAAATCTACCAGTGCCATGAGGAAAACAAGTTTTTGAAATAATAATCTCTCTTCTTCGCACTCTCATGTTAGTAATGAACATAAACCTCAGTCTCTAATTAGTCATTCAGTCTATTCATAAACTCTGGCCTTTTTTACATGCTATGCAGTTCATGGAGGTAGATTAATTTTAGCATGAGTAGCCAAAACCCATAACATACAAGGGAAATAATCAAATCTGTGAATGCAGCTGTACTCCCCATGTGTGCACACACTCCGATTTGGTTAATGATGCTGGAGTCCTCAGTGTCTGGGAACGTATAGAGGTGTATGGGTGCGAATGTACAGAGGACGGCGGAGGCGAATGTGCTGTCCCGCTCGCAGGCTGAGCTTTGCTCCCAGCCAAGTCACCTTGCACCTTCCTTCTGCTGCCTTTGTTTCTCCAGGCCCTGTTGAGGTGTATCCCAGCATCCGCAGTTTCTCGTTAGGATGAAAAAAGTAATACTTACTTCAATGCAGAATTTGCATTTTTGTGTGTGAGAAAGTCATCTTGCCATGGGAGATACATTTTTCAGTTACCAAGCATCAGTCTATCTCAGCACTTTGCTCAAGATTTAAGTTACTCTGCCAAGCATAAAGCTGTTGACCATAGTGGCAGAGCTAAAAAATATTTGAGTGATTTTTAGTAGTAAAAAAAAGATTTGATTTTATTTTTTTTTTTTAGCATTACATTTCCATACTAAAAAAAGTCCAAGAACTTTCTTCTTAGGTTTATTATTGGCGCTTTAAAAAAGATAATAATAAATAAAATAATATGAAAAAACAACTGAGGGACTTTTTCTTTGCTTTGTGTAGCGGGGCTTGGTCGAAGGCAGGAGAGTTTTGTTTCCGAGATTTTCCTAGAAAAAAGTATCTCTTGAGTTTGCTCTCTTATTTTCCTTAAAAATTAGTTTAGAAACCATTAAAATGAAGTAGAATTGCATGCTTGATATACATTATTTACTGCCTAAATAGTAATAAAGATGAAGTAGTAATTTCAAAATTAGGCAAACTAGCAACTAAAACCTGTCAAGCGTGATAGCTACAACCAGTGATGTCTCTCTGAAGAGAACAAACTCATCAGGTGTTTGGATTTTCAGAGTTGCTGTTCATTTGTTTGGCGCTATGTATAAACTCAGCGTGAGGTGCTTAGTCTAGGAGCTAGATCAAATTGAAACCAAAGATTAGTAAGAAAGTTAGAAAGCAAGTTTTAATATATATAAAAAATAAAAGCAGTAGTTGTGCTGTATGTGAACTGATGTGTTTTCTGTCATGTGGAAGTAGTGATAGATTCTGTTAAAAAACTGAGGAGGAAGGAATTACTGCCTGCTGCCCCAGGATAAATCTACTGTTGAAGGCACAGAACAAGGAAGCTGACACCACTGTGAAATTGAAAGGATTGATGCAATGTATTAGACACAGAAGGAAGGATTTGGGACAGAGATGCACAGAGTTTTGAAGGTGAAGACACTGATCATATTTGATGAACCAATAGATGGATCTACGGTGTATTTTTCCTCATATTCACACATTTTGAAGCTGTGTTTATAAAGGATGTTAATGGGAAGATGCAGGCAGGATTGTAGCTGTGCTGGTATGTCCTTTCACATTCTATTCTCTGCCTGAAGCATTTTTACGGCTTTTTATTTTCCTGCAGCAGCTGAATTAAAGTGATTTGTTTGTTTTAATATAATCATTTGTGTTTATATGGCAAATTTTCTTGCATAATTATTTTTAAAGTTACTGGCCTGTTATTGGGTAGTTCTGTCTGTGTACTTCTGTCTCTATAATAATATTTCCAAAAGTTTTTTGTTCACATGAGAAGGGAGGGAGATTCCCTTCAGGATCCTGTTTTGTTTGGGTTATTAGGTATTTCTTGCTGTTATTTTCCATAAAATAAGTTCGTCTAGTGATATTCTTCTTATTTTGGAAGGGAGAACAAGATTTTGGGGTCCCTGCATGTGAGAATGTAAGTTGGGGTGATGAAATAGCATCCCAGCCTGTTCCCAGTGGGTGCGAGTGGAGCTGCCACTCCACCAGCAGCACTCATGCTGCATTCGCTGGGTGCGCAACTGCTGCCTTTTCTGTCTTCCGAATAATACCAAACAACTCGTGTCTGTAACGGTAATAAGAGTCACATGATGGAAAAATAAAATCACTTGAATCGAAAGTGTGAAGTGGGCACATGTCTGGTCTTTTTCCTGGTATGGGGACAGTGCTTGTATGTAGCTGTGCCAGGCGACTCTCACCTCTGGGTATGCTTTGGATTGTGACAGCATTTCTTCTTTGATTTCTTGTACGGGTGACTTCATCAGTGGTTCTGATAAGTCCAGTTTTGTGACAGGCAAGGCAAGCTGGCTTCTGTTCTCCTCCTTGTTGGGATAAAAAAGCCTCTGTGCGTTCTGAGTTAGACTGCATCCACTGCCACGGCCATCCTTGAGTGCCAGCCCACGTGTGCAGAGTCAGGATGCGGAGAGGACACGAATGCTTAATTTCTATGCTCATTTGTAGATCAGATTTTAAAATTTCTCATGTTTCATCTTTTCTGGAAATTGTTCATCAATAATAGTAAGTAAAAAATCACAGTCCTGATTTTAAGTCTAAGTGCTGTTTAAGACACAGTCCAGTAGAAAGCCAGAATAACTCACCGAATGCTTAATTATTATGACATTCTTTAAGTTAATAAATTTAATTATGGCAGGACAGCTCTGGTGAGTATAGACAGGTACATTTCCTTCTGAAGACTTCCAGTAGTAAGGCCTTGCTACTAGTGATCCTCAAGAACTTTGAGAGGGAGAATATTTCCAAAGGCTTGCGGTTGAATTTGCTCATTGTGTGAGTTGGTCTGTTTAAATTATAGTAAAGATGAAACATTGTGCAATAAGACAAATCATTAATTCAGAAGATAAAAAATTGATTCTAAAATATACATTCTGGTTTTATTCACGTTTTTAGACTGTATATTCAGATCATTTACTGATCCAGCAGCAGAGTGACAGAATGTAATAAAATGAGATTTGGGTAATATTTAATGCCATATTTTTTGTTAATTGGTTAATAGATAAATAGCAGTAGTATTATGGTTTACTGTCAGTATGAAAGAGAATCTTACCAGAGTGGTGATTTCCTATCTAGTAACTGTTTTTTTCTTTTTTCTTTTTTTTTTTTTTTTTTTTTTTCCTTCTGGCATGTTCCTGACCCTCCTACTTGCTTGTGGGAATGAATATGTTGATCCTTGTGAATTGTAGAGCCCATTGTGAAGAATGGCAGGCCTCCAACGTCTCACAGCATGCACTCATTTCTCCACCAGTACACGGGATCTTTCAAGAAGCCCCCGTTACGGAGACCACATAGCGTCATAGGGGGCAGCCTCGGCTCTTTCATGGCAATGCCCAGAAATGGGAGCAGATTAGGTAATTTACTACATTGTTTGTTTAAGTTCATTTTTTTCTTTGAAGAATAATGTCTGTATTGATTTTTAGCAAGAGATACGGTTATTCTAATGCTTTAATAAATCTCTAGGAATGTAACAGTCTGTTTCTAGGGTGGTTAAAGAAACTTGTTTTTTAAAGTACTGAATGTCTCTTAAGATTTTCAGGAAGAAAGCAATTACAAGACCAGACAGAAGTCATCTATGAATGTTTGACAGTTGCAAAGTTACAAAATTTTAAAATATTCTTTCTTAATATTTTGCAAGAAACCTATGTGTGCATCTCAGTTAAGTATTGGTGAGAACTGCAATAAATTGCATATGATAAAAATAGAGGACAATCATCCTCTATGTGGCATTTTAAAAGAACTGGCATATTAATTAGACTTTTCGTTATTATAAGAAAAAAAATGCTTTTTTCAGTGGCAAATTAAGGCCACTCAACTATAATTATTTTTTTTTGTTGTGATCTCGAGCTATGTTTATGGTTCTGTGGGGCAAATAGATTACAATTTTTTTTTTCTTCAAGTAATTTGTCATGTTGCTGCCTCCAGTCACCATTTTACTCTGTTTTTATGTTATTTTAAATTATGCTTAGTTAATTGATACTAGAAAATGAGAGCAACTCACAGTTTAATTAGAATTTTATGATTTTTTCAATCTTCTGCCCTCCTTAAGGAGAGTGTGATAAACTGATTTCCTTCAAGATTAAGTTATGAGTCTTTAAGATGGCAGTCAAACCATTTAAAACTTCCTCTGCTGTAATATCACTAACCATGTTCGAAACCTTGCCTTTTTACTGTTTGTGCCACCATTCAAATGGAAAGAAGAATTCTGTCCTTTTCAATGGCAGCTGTTGTTGTCACTGAAGAAAACAGGTTTTGGTGTGAACAGTTTGACTAGAACATCAATTCCTGATTTCAACTCAAGTCTTATACAGTTTATTTTTTTTTTCCTTGCCTAGCCAATTTTGCCTAAGTTGCCAAGAATCTAACAGGAAGACAGGGCTTAAAAAAAGTTGTGTACTTAAAGAAATCTCTGGTTAGGAATATTTAGTCATTTATGGATTATTTGTCAAATCGTATGTATATAAACTATGTACAGGAACACCAGTGATTTACACTTCTGTGCTTTTGTTCATGTGTGTTGCCTTTAAAAACATTCTATAGAATTTTTAAATGTAAATTTACCAATAACTTATTCCTCTTCAAAATTTCTCTATGAACTTCAAATCAGCTTTGCAAAAGGAAAATAATAAACAGTGTTTGGTTTCTTTTAATGATTTTTCCAGTTTTCTCAAAGCTTTATTTTTCACATGAAAAAAATACTTATATATAAATTTTGCAGAAGAATGCCATTAGTTTTATTTTTCTCAGGTGATCAAGTTTTGTAGGTGATCAAGTGTTTAAATAGCTCTCACAATTTTGAAATGTTAGTCGGCAGGAAGTGTCATAATAACTAATATTAGCTACAGATTCCTGTAAAATTTGTAACTTCATTGAAGTAGTATGGAATAGATTTACTGAGTGGACCATGTGTATGTTAAACACCTCTTTTTGCTTTGGATGCAGCGATGCCGTTAATTATACCATTTTTTTTACTGCTCGTTTGTTGAAAATTTAAGCTACTTGTACGTGTTATCTAGTGGTAGATGACACAAGAATGTACAAGCGTAATTACTAATGTTCTTTCTGCTCCTTCTTCACATCTTTCCTCCATATGAGAATGGTTATTACTCAGCAGGATGCTGAGGTTTTGTGCATTGGGATAGTGACATCAGAAATGAAATGGTCAGATATTCTACACTACATGAGACTATTTTCTTTGCTTTCTTCATTCGTCCTCTTTCCACTTTTTTCTCCATTCCAGTGTTGGGAAAATGCTATCAGAGAGATGAGATATCACAAAATGATGCAGTTAAAGGTTGGTTATTTCATTAAAAAACAGATTAAAATGAGACCTGCCACAGGTGCATCTTCATGCTGCTTGCTTCTGAATGAGATTATCAATACAAAAATTGGTTGAGAAGCCCAGGAGGGTTTTGGAGTTCTGTTTGTTTTGTGAGCACCGAACATGGGTTCCTGCTGTTGTGGTAACACGTAAAATCTCCAAATATTTTTTAAAAAAATTTCTACTTGGAAACATCTCTGTTAGCTTTAGGTTTTGTAAAAAGTTTTGCAAAGACCAGAATTCTGAATGGATCTTTACGAAGCGTGCATTTGTTTAAAATTTTGTAGTCATTTTTAATTTAGAATTCGGTTGTCATAATGATTTTAAGTGACGTAGGTGACTCTCAGGCCCAATTGTGAATCAGCCATGCCGCCGATGCAAGTGAAGGTCTGGCTGAGGTTTTTTTAGCTCACGTATATCTATACGGCCTCTATATATCTATACAGTCTTGCACCTCCAGAAACTGCTGCAGTCCATGATGAAGCCAGAGCTAATAAACTCTTTTTGGACCTGACCTGGCTGAATGCAAAGCCAACTTAGTCGTCCTTGTAGTATTTATATTACTGGGAACCCTGGAGAGGCACTTAGCATGTGCAAAGCCAACTGAAGCCAACCCTCCCGGTGAACCTGAATTTCCTTGCTTTTGCCAGCGGTGTTGGTGTAGTTATGGAGAGGCTTTGTTTCTTTGTCGTAAATATTGGAATTGAAAGGAATGATTTTTCCACACAGCTTTCATAGATCGGTAGTGTTCACGGCAAAGGCAATTTCTCACTATTGCCTTCCTCAATTTGAATTGTTATTAATGAAACTAATCATAAAATTTAGCCACTTGATAGAACAGTGTGCCTTGGAAAGAATCCAGTCTGCAAGTCACGTGGTCATTTTTGTAATCATTTGAAATAAGACGGAAAGATCCTGCAGGCTGACTCACTGCTGACTAATTAGTGGATATTATTTTAGCTCACTTGGAGGAGTTTTAATTTGCTGCACTGTAGGTTCCCTGTATGAATTTCTTGTGTGGTGCATTTCCCATAGCTGAAAGGAGGACAACGTTTTCTTTTAAATGTTCTTCCATTGTTTTCCTGTTATAGTGTAGTCATCTGCAACTTTTCATTATGTGGCCATACTGGATATTTAATTAGATATATAGAGTACATTAAAATAAACGTGTGTAAGAGAATGGCTTGGGTGTTCAGTGAAAGCAATTCAATAAATTATTGAACCATTAAAACCTCTGAAGACCATGCAAGCTGGCTTTGGTGCAGGTGAACTTGCCAACAGAAAAGCTTAGTGAAATTAAGGAAGTATTTGCATGATTTTCATCATTGCTTAATCAAATATTATCTTCACACACACCTGTGTAAAATGATTAAAATGACTAGATTAATGCCTTATTCCTGGGTTTATGCTATTAAAATAATTAACATAAGGCTCTACTAATGCCTTTTTAATTGAATAAAAGGACACATTTATATTAGATGATAACACAGTTAAGACCTTTTTTTAAAAGCTTAAAAGTATCCCTATTTAGAATATAATTAAAACACTGCAAACCTTTCTAGATAGAAGCAGGTGGGTATTTAGCCCATCAGAAATTCAGGCATGTGCTTAATGATAGTTTGGTTTTTTTGTTGTGTTGTTTTGGTTTGGTTTGGTTTTGATGGTACAGCCAGTATCCTGCTCAAAATCTTTTGGTAATGGGTGTATATAGCTTATACAGACTTAACAGAATTAGTTAGATCACAGCAGTATTCAAAATAGACTGACCGTCATCTTGTTGAAGTCTGAAATACCACATCTTTAGACTTGAGTGGTACTCATTGTATTCTCATTGTCATTGAGTGTCGTCTTATTCCTGGTTTATAAAAAGCAGAATCCCCTTGCAGCTACATTATTTGCCCCAAATGTATGGGTTTGTGTCACTAGTTCTTGAAAGATGCATTAGTTGTGTATGATTGCATAGGTCATCTTTTTAGTAGAATTATATTTGTCAACTAGGATGCTCTTTGTAGTTCCGAGTGTTGCATTTCGAAGTGTCATTTTTTTACGGTCATTTCATAACGTGTGTGCTTTTGTGAATTGAACATTGTATATTTTAAGATACCAAGTATGACAGTATTAATCACATGATTACGGTAATAAGTGTCAGTCTTTTTAAAAAGAAATGATGTAATTGCTCCGTGGCTTAGAACACAATAATGTCATCAGCCTTATTTTGTGAGGTTGCTCAGATGACTGTCTCTTGTGTAGCTTCTCTAAAGAAAATAGACTTTGGGGCTCAATCGATGGGCTTGTACTAACATGAGGATAAATAGATTGGGGAACAATTGTCAGTAGCTGTTACACTTAATTTTACAAACAGAATCTTGAGAGCTGTAATTGCTAAAATGAATTATATGACCTCTCAGGAAAGTGTTTTAAAAGAGAATCTTTAATAAAAAACTGATATAGCGAATGTGCTGTTTACCAGATACAACAATGCTGGCCTAACAGCTTTGCCCCAAATACTGTTTTCAATAATGCCTTTATATTACTGAAAACAATTTCCTGCAGTTTGTTAGATATTTTTAAAAAGACAGGTACCGAGTCATTTGAGAGTAAGAGAGATTTCTTAGAGACTGGGCAAAAAGGAAATCACATTTTGTCTGCTTAGCTGAAGGTTAAGGCTGATCTTTAGGGACCACTTGCCAAAAATCTTTTCCTCTGCTTCAAACTACCATGCTGTTAGAAGCACTGATGAATATTTACCTTGTTTGAAACCAGAAGTTTTGCTTCTAATCGAGCAAGGAGTGCTGCTTTTCTTTTTTTTTTTTCCTCATTCAGTCCAAATCTGAGCATGACTTGCAGGAAAAATTCTGATGCAATGTGGATTTTTAATCAAAATCAAATTTAGATCCACATTGCTGCTTGAAAATATGCTTTGTGCATGGGATACATGCTTATTTTATGTGTTTAATTACAGTACTTTGAGTTAAAATATGTGCTGCCAGTACCTTGTGAGTTAATCTTTTTATATGCATTCTGTTTTCTGTAAAAGGAAATTCTTTGTACTGAGGAAGGATTTGATCCTTTGAAGTCTGCATGATTCTGTGTGAGCCAAACTGGACGGACATTTTAGAAGATATGTTCATACCCAAACACTGGTGTACAGTCTTTTTTTTTTTTTTTTTTAGTGCTGTGCAAATGCTAAATATTTTCAGTTCTATTGGTGGGAAGGCTGAATTGAGTTCGTGAGTTTTGCTAAAATTAGTGGTTTCTTAGGGGTAGAGTTTTGAGATTTTTAGTTGTTCCTCAGGTTCTGTTTTACCCTGTAAAAGGTCGTGCTTAATACCAAGGATCAGGACAGGGCAGGGAAGCTGGTGTCTTTTGAAACACCTCCTTTATATTTGTAAGTATTTAATCTCTACAGTAATTTAGAGTTTAAATATTTCAGAGGTGATGGTGAAGCATTACTCACAGTGAACTGCTTGTATGACCAGTTTCCCATTGTGTGTCCTTTTGCAAGTTGTTTGACTCTTTTGTGCTATTACTGACACCACCTTGATCTTCATTCATTATGGTGTGCGTCTTCCGAAGTCTGGAAGATCCTGGGGTGCTTAAAAGTAATGTGTATGTATATACATAATACACCTAAATTCTTTTGTGTGGAGGAATCTACCAGGTTTTGTTAAAAGTACCGATTTCAGTTGACATGAAGAGCCTGCAACACCATATATAACAACTCAGGCAGTTTGTTACGTAAATTCCTCCATAAGGTGACAGATTTCACTTAATTGCTCCTAAATACCAAGTCCACTGCTGAACCCACTTGCTCGTTGTAGGCCTTTGTTTAGATGGTCAGAATACGTCCCCTTCCTCCACACGTGCACACCAGTGGTTTTTATAACTGAAGTTTCTATATTTGGTATTTCTGAAAATAATGCCTATACCTCTCAGGTTTTTTTAAGCTTCCCGGAGATACATCTAGGTTGCTAACCTCAGGTATTCTGATTTGAAAATGCTAAATATTCTCAGTAATGTTTTATATCCAAGAGCAGCTAAAAGAGAAGAGGTAGAGAGGGAGTCCAGGAACTGAAGCCATGAGGGGAAGGTGGCTTATGGGAATTAAAATTCAGTTTGGACTGTCTGTCTTTCATTTTGGGAAACTGAGTTCTGCTGTAAAGCACAAAAAGAAAAATAATGATGAAGTTTGTGTAGAAGTCCTGTAAAGTAATCCTGTTCATTTTGTGATTCCTGAGCCATAAAAGGTGTATCAAGACTGTACAAAGTATATCATGACTGTGATGAGTCTTTCCCTGCCATAAAACCCAGTCCACAGTAATGGTACGGTTGTTTTCCATCTGTACAAGAGAGATGTTTCATGGAATGCTGATTAACTGTTCTCAATGCTTTGGATTATTTTTAAGATATTGTTCATGAAAATCTGAAAATGGGGTCAGATGGTGAAAGTGACCAAGCTTCTGGAACGTCATCTGATGAAGTTCAGTCTCCCACTGGTGTTTGTCTCAGAAACCGGATACACAGACGAATCTCAATGGAGGTAATTTGCTTTTCATATAAGGATCATTTAAATTGACCAGAGACTTGAGGGTTGCTTTAATTGTTCATTTTAACTGCTTGTCTTCTCAATTAACTGTAACTATTCTGACATATATTCTGTGCAGAGAGCATTATTTTAATATTACCTTAATTTCTCTCAATTTGTCACACAGAAATCATACTATTATGTTGCATTGTTTGTGAGTGGTTAATTTTGAAAATCTAAATATATGTTGAAACTTGGTTTCTCGGGAAGAATTTAAGTGTAGCATCTGAATTTCTTTTCGTCGCATTCTGTGCAATTCACTGAGTATATTGAAGAAGATACACTTTTTAGACATTTTTCACTGAAGACTGTTTTCTGATCTTTGTAAAATCAATGCTACAGCAGTGATGGTCCTGACTGCTTCAGCCTTTCCCTCTCTTCCTGTTTTTTAATGAACGGAACTCTGCAGGATGGTAAACAAAAGGAGGAAAAGTACCTTATGAATAACTGCGCACATAATTTCCTTTATTTATGAGTCTCATTATGAATACTAGCCACCCTTGTGCTTGCTTTGTTGTCATTTCCCTTGGCGAAGAAAAACAGAACGCTTCCCTGTTTCTTGAGCGTACAAAAGTTCCAGTTAGAACACCTTTGTTACAGAAGCACGTAACATTTTGTAGTTACTGCTTTGTAGTACACATGCCAATATGCGCAGTTTGTAAGATTTTACATCGTCATTCAATGCCTGTTATCAAATACAGGATTGGGGAAGCAGATCTGGATAAATTAGAGCAGGGCGTACGTGCCAAAAATTTTTTATTTGTGAGGCATTCCGTTATGCTTGGAATTCCAAGACTCCAAGCATGTAATGCTGATATGATTCCAAGAACTTGTGAATTAGCTATATTAATGATATATGTTGTTTCTTGCACCTGGGAGGTTTTGTCCCCAAATTCCTAAATTTGTGTGTTAATCTCGGGTTTGTTATAAAGACTGTTAAACCATTTACTTGAGAGAACTAAGGTGGGTCTATTGATTTATTGCAGGATGCTTAAATTAAGGGAAAAAAAAGTCTCTGTGAAAACTGGCACATCAGAATGTATGCTGGAAAAACTGAAAATCAAAGAAATTATTTAAAAGGATTATTTACTTTTTGCTCATTGTTTCCTCCACATTTTGAAATGTACATTTAGAACAGGAAAGAAAGAAAGAAAGAAATCAATGATATATAGTGAAATTAACAAACTGAAATGGAAATGTATCAAGTCTTCCAGAGACAGCTCAGAACCATTAAAGGATTCTCTTTTAGATTAGGATTTAAGAAACTTTAAAGGAAATTCCAAAAGAACTCAGGAATAGTCATTGAAGTTCAGACCATTTCTGTGTATTTTTTCAGAAGGTGTCAAATCAAAACATCTTTTCATTTGCCTCTTTAATTGTGAAACAATTCTAATATGACTATTAAGAGGCTTTGGGAAGCTTTTATTTAAATTTTATTTAACCAATGCTAATTTTCACATTTTTCTCCAAATTCTGAATGCTTGTCTCTCAGAGTTGAAATTAACATTATTTCTTCATTGACTGGCTCAGTCAATGAGAGCACTAATTTCTTGGCAGCTACTCATGTATATTCTATGAGAATTCTAATGTTTCCCCCAAATAGCTTCAGTGTTGAGAGATTGGCTTCTCCAGTAAGGTTTCAAGCTTATATCTGTGAACACTCTCATTTCTGAATTTCAAGAATGCTGTCATTGAGAGAGATTTCTGTTTGGCTTAAGTTTACTTCTTGGAAGTACTTTAGTAGGTGGGGTTTTTACCTATTTGTGCATTCCAGACAAAAAAAAAAGAGCTATAACAATCTTTGTAGCTTTGGTTAAAATACCTTTCTAATCGTAATCTTTTCAGTCGACTTTCTCATTTCCTAAGTGAAAAGGCTTTAAGTGATTACATTGTCTGCCTGTCTTTCCCTCTCCCTGTTTTTCCCATGAGTCATTTTCTGTCAGTTTTGACAGATAGATAGAAATCTCAGATGCTAATTTTCTATTAATTTCTGTGAAAAAAAGGTCTGCATTGGGAGAGATTGCTAATGCATCCACTGCTGGGAAAGATGCAGTCCTTATTAAACGCCACAGTATCCACATCTGAATTGAGTCTCAAGATGTACATCCATAGAAAACATGCATCCATCCATCCATCCATACTAAAATCCAGATTTCACTGGTTTTGCTCTTCATGGAGTTGGATCACTTGCTTCTGTGGCCTTTGAGGGAACCAAAAAAAGGTTTCATCTTGTATGAAATCTTACCTGCATGCCTTTGGTGATTTCTGCCATGGAGCTGGCTGGTTCAAGAGTAGTAATTTGATTATTTTAAAAAAAAAAAAAAAAGAAACAGTCATTCTTGTCAAGTAAGTTTGTATTATTTCAGTTTTAATTCGCTGGTTTGTGGGGATCTGTCATCTTTAGACATCATTGCGTAGCCTGAGGCCATATTCCATTTATAGTCATTTAAGGTGAGCTATAGCTGTGTATGTACAGGTTGGAGTGAATTAGTATGTGTGCGATAGTAGGTTTTTGCTGTAGTCTGCTGAAGTCATTAGTCACACTTGAAATCCATTGTAGAATCTATTTCATAACTAGACGAAGCTGGATAAACCCAATAAAGCAATATTCTTCGTTCCTCCGCATTAAGATGAGTGTTCCTGTCACACTGTGAGTATATGCTTTTTTGTGTTTAGTTTGGCCAGTGTTCACTGTATTTGTAATATTTTTGTACGCAAATTCTTGCTTATATATGTTTGTTTTTCTCTGCTGAATTGACAGAAGTCCTGGTTTGTTTTCAAGGTAACTAATCAGGTAAAGCAGAAACCTTGGAACCGTTCTTTTAACCTGTAAGAACTTTAAATTTATAGCCAAATTTTTCATGCTCAGCTTGAACTTCCTCTAGAATTCTGAAAATTAGCAGCCCATTAAAAAGAAAAATCCTTGCTAAAAACATGCATTATTTATTCAAAATGCTAAGTACCGATACTGAATATTTGTATTCCTGGGATGTTATTTACCTTAGAATACACATTTTGATTCTTAGTGTCCATCCCCACTGCAGTGAATCATATAATAAAGCTGCTTTTTCTATAATAGTTAAATAATTCAGAGCTACAAGTAAAATTGTAACATTGTCGAAGACCAGACAGATTCTCTTGTCCAGAGTATATGATAGATTTTGTTGGGAAAGAAAACTCAATGTTTCTAAAATTTTCATGTAGAGATATCGTGGAAGATCAGAGAAGTGCAAAATGGACAGTGGAGATGGAGCTGGAAAATGTGTTTGTTGTAGCAGAATCTCCATACCAATAGAAAGTGGAAATTTCGTAACCTTAAGTTGACCTGGTTTAGATAGGAAATCATCATACTGCAATGTAACCTAAATATGAAGCATTTTAGATATTCCTGCTCCACAGTGAAAAATCTGCTGGGCTGAAAACTTTCCATCCACAGTAGCAGCCATGGAGATACCAGCTTTCAGTCTGTCATCTCCCCCCAGATGACATAAAATTTAGGCCAGTGTGATTGTTACAGACAGGGAGATGATAACGCATCTGCTTCTGAATTCGACAACGCTGCAGTTGTGGGACTAGATATTTTTTTTAAATGATTGTTCATTGTTATTGTGTGCTTAGAAAACAAAGAGAAAATACCAGAATCTCATTGTGTTGCCTAGATAAAGTTTATTTTGCCTGTAATCCACAGGCTACAAATGGTCCAGAAAGCAGTTGCCTTTTTTTTTTTTTCCTCCTTCCTTCCCCTCATTCAGGAACCATGCTGATGTGCGAACATCTATTGTGTGAGGAATCTGGCTTCCAACAGCTGTTAGGTTTTAATTAAAATGTCTACTAATCTCATGCTAATATTGATGATTACTTAGTAAATCAGTAAAACTGTTTATCAAAACAGATGTATGGAATCTTTTTTTTTTCCAGTGCCAGAAGCAGTAGAGCCTAAGAATGAATACGTCTGTGTCTGTATATTAAGTGCAGGTGCTTTCATCATGTAATGAGAAACACTTCGCCAGATCATGGAGTTATACCTTAAAGCATTTTCACTTTGATTTGCTGGAAAAGATGACGCGGGCAGTAATACATTTATATAAATTCATGTTTCAAGCCATAAGGGTTCACTGGGGGCCCTGTGCCCAAGTACTGGATAACGAATGCTTCATTAAGAACTGTGGTGGATATAAAATAGGGAGATAGAGTCTGTGCAAATTGAAACATCTGTTTCCCTTCCCCAGAAGTCCGAGGTCTGTAAGCTGTCTTCGCATGTGAACTGGCGGAGGGCCATAACCCGCTGTTCACCAGTCTGTTTCCCAGATATTTTATCCTGAGAAACAGTTCTTATCCGTCCGACTGTCACATTAGTGACAGGAGCGTGTTCCAGATCAGGCTGCTCCTACCACACTGCTGTAGGGTGTAATTCTCCCCTGGGAGGATTAGCTGCAGGGTTAGCGCTTTTAGTTGAATAGAGAGAAATTACGTAGGCTATGAAGTGATCCGCTAGTCATGTGCAAGTTGTACAGCTCACCCTCCGAAACAAAGAACATGGATAAGAAAGAAGTTTTTGGTGAGCTCCACCCTTACCAGGGGTGTGACTGCTTTGAGGGTCTTGACATAGCCTGAATAACTTGAGCTGCTCTTGTTTCCAGGTGAAATCCCACAAAATTAATTGGCGTTTCAACTGATGTAGTGCTAAGACTTCCTGTTTGTAGGGTTCAAACTAGAATGTGGTTTGTAGGTCCTCATTCACATAGGCAAATAGGGCACTCTTGGCTCCAGTAAACTGTTTCCATTCGTGACCAGCAGACTGGATGGCAGTACTGACCCAGGCTTTCAGCAAGAGCCAGTACAGTATATTCTCCTGTGGTTAATTTTAGAGGTAGGAAGCACTGTATCAAGAACAGCCTGAACTGTCAGACCTATGTGTCTTGCCGCTCACGAGGTTCCCTTGGATCCCCAGCAGGCATTACCGCACAGAGCCTTCTCTGAGCAGAAGTTCTGCCTTCTCCCTTCCTTCTGTGCTTGGCAGCCATATGCATAGCTTTTCTGATTGTCTCTTCTGTGAATCTAAGCCTGTGGTCACCTACCAGAAGATTTCAGTACTAGATAGAAAAAACTGAAGCTGAATACTATCAAGGCTATTTGATTTTCAGGGATTGCTGTATTGTCTCCATTCAGTCACGGTTGGCAGCTGTCTCAATCTTTTGCAGGGTTACACTAGAAAATATGCAATTATTTTTGTAGAGTTCTGCTTTCAAGTTCACATGAAGCTTGATGTTTTTGAAATCCCTCTTCTAAAAACACAGGTGCATGTTCTAAATTGCTGGTATGGTTTTGTCAAAACTGATGGACCTCCTTTTGATTGATTCAATTAGCAGACTTTCATTTCTTCCACAGAATAGAACTGGCACTGCACAAGAAAAATAATTTCAGCCTGGATAACAGACAGACTTCTTAAACCTGCCTTTTGCTAGGTTTCATAGGGATAATGTTATCAGCAATTTGGTTTGGTTTTTTGTCTTCTGTTAGCAACCTTTTTAACGCTGATGCTAAAGTTCTTGTATTGCACTTGAAAATGCTACTTCCCTTAGAGAAGCTACAGCACCAGGTAGTACCCTTTCTGCAAGGATGGAAGATCTGCCTTTTTGATTTTGCTTCTTCATAACTTGGTTTTCCTTTTAAGTTCCATTTAAGAGTAGTCTGCTATCACATTGGATGTGTTCAGCCATCTACAAAACACATCTCTGGTAATCACTGGAATGCAGGAGATGGGAAGTTAGTACTTGGATGCAGTTTCATACGCTGCACTCCAGCCTCATCGTCCTGTCCAGGAAGGTCAGATTTTCAGTTTCCGTATTCAAGAAGCTGGTTTATTTTGAATTAGCCAGTTTCTTCGTGGGACTTTCCCTTTGGTAGTTGCAGCTTTGTGTTGATGCGAATGGTTCGTGTTTGTGATTAACATTACAGAGACCTGGTTTAAGGGTCCAGGCTTGCATTTGTGCAGTGATATGTTCTGTTTTGTTTCTCGTGGTGTTTTTTCCAGTTCCCTTTCCCTCCATCTCATTCTTCTTGTAAGCTGGTAACCTTATGCTATCTTTTTCTTTTAGGCAGTTTCTCCTAGTACTCTGTTACAGAAGCTGATGAAAACATACAGAAATCTGTGTTTAAAAATCAGGAAGGAGCAGCAAATAAGGCAGAGGTTGCTTAATTAGCGTCTCTTACTGCCCAGCACCTACCACTGAGTCAAACAGCCATCAGACCTTGGATTTCAGCAGGGTTTATGTTAAGAGGCTAATGCCATGGAATGGGATCTTGTTAGGTGATAATTTAGCCAGGCAAACAAAATCAGACATGATCTTTTTATAGTTATTGTTATTTTCCTTATTCTTCCTTATACTCTCTAAGTTCGCTTCCTTACAACTTCTGTGAGATGCAATAAAATAATAACAAAACAAAACAACACCCAAGAAGAATTTGGAAGTATTTCTGGCATAATTTGTCACAATTTTTTGTGTGTTTATACACTTGATGAAAAGAAAGTAATATCTCAGATTCGAGTTTCTTTCCCCCTTTCTCAGATTTTTGAAAACTGGTTTTGTGTGTCACATCTATTTTTTTTGTTTTGTTTTGGTTTCATTGGTTGTGAATAGAAACTCCTGGAAGGCAGTTTCTGAATACTGTATTTGTGCTGAACAGTTTCAGCCTTTCACCTTAAAGCTGCTGGGAGACATGAAGTAAATAAAAAGAAATTGTTCATATTTTTGACTGCTTATATGAAAAAGTCCTGTCTATTCAACTATAATTCTAATTTTGTGGGTGCAAATATACTCATTTTTACAGATATTCCTGAAAAGAGACAAGGTTTCTTTTCATAAGTTTTTCATTGTGCCAGAGTAAATGAAAGCAAAGCTATCTGCTTGCAATTCTGGTTTCTGTGCTTTTAAAAAAAATATATTTTTATTTGAATGGCCATAGCTACTGCAGATATTGGCGACAGCTTTCTTGAACTCCTGGCAGTAAAGTCCTTGCTTTGTTGATTAATGCTAGTAGATAAGCTGGGAAAATGTGACTCCTAGTCCCCAAATGGAGATTAAACCTTAGGATTCTTAGTAATATCAATATGTCATTGATTACACTTGGCTCCATGTCTTCTCCTAGTATCTCAACATTAAATCTGACAGACTGTGTTTATGTTGTGGACGGTGCAGAGAACATGCAATAGCTGTTGTCATGGGTATTTCTCCGGGGTCTGAAATAGCCTGTGGACTCAACCTCTTGATAAACTCCCTGAAAATACTTTGTGTACTTGATTTGATTAGCATATTGGAAAAAAAAAACCAAAAAACTTTATTTAATCAATTAGTGAATTCCATATTTTGGGTCATTTCTGTCCCAAATATAAGCCACCTGATTCAGTGCTCAAAATTGATACTTTCTTTAATTGTGTTGCATTTCAATAGACTGGCTGAAAACCAGCATGGAGTGAGAGATAGCAGTAGATGGGTCTTAAGATTGTATTTTCACTATTGCCTCTAATAGACGAAAGAGTTCTTTGATGACTCTTTCCTCAAATTTAACAGAATAATAATTGATTCATTGTGATTTAATGCTTTCAGTAGAATAATAATAACAACAAAAGTCAAGTGTAAAGGAAAGATGTGGTATTCAGGTGTAAACCATTCTGCACAAGGCAGAAAAAAAATGCATGTTCTGCATCACAGCTGATTAGTTGAGTGGGGGAAATGGCGGTGGTTTTATATACCTAATAGGAAAACTGGTACAGGTAAATCGTACCAGCTGTTAAAATAGTGGTTTTGGTTACAGTGATGGAGCCTTATTTATAAAGATGTTAAAATAGCATGCTGCAAGGATGCTAGAGGTTTCTTTTGATGGATGAGTATGCTGGTGTTTTGCTTCAAGACCTTGGAGGTCTGCAGGGCCGTAACAACAAAATTCTCTATAAATACATTCTCTGATTTAGGGTTTGTGTTTTTTTTTTTTTCCTGTTTGCTTTTGCCTCTGGCAGTCTTGCTGTATGTCATAATTCTGTAGAGGATCCAGTTGGCTTCAACTGTGCTGTCATTTGACAAAAATGCACTGAAATTTGGTAAGGCAACCTTCAGAAAAAAACTCCACATGGTATTTGATACTAAAATGGGACAGTAAATACACACGTATAAGGTTGTGTATTAGAATGTTTAAATTCTCATTGGCATAAGCAAATGTTTTTAATTTGTTTCTGTATTTTGAAGTAGCACATAATACACATTTTTATTTAAAATATGCAAGGAAAGAATACTATTAAAAGTTGACTTTTTTTTTATTAGTAAGCATGTCGTGAAATTGAACTGTGTTGCATAGAGGGTTATATGATGTAGCATTTTAGATCTCTTTAAGCATTCTTCAGTGAACAAAACCACTGTGACTTATTAGTGAACAGCTTGTGGTCGCAGCTGACATGTCTCGCTGGTATTTGCTAAAGCTGGTGAGAAGACTAATTCAGACTGATGCTTACACAAGAGAGCAAAGCATTTCCATTTGATCTATAACGGATTGTTTGGGCTGTCAGACTGATGGCTGTAGACTCAGAAGAACAATTCTTTGTGAGGCTGTAACAAAATTTTGTTGATGGAATTTAACAATATTAACTCTTAAAAGATAAAATTTCAGGGAGAGGTGGAAAGCTTGTTGTCTTCTGCCATATAGTAAGTACATACCTTAAGTAATGGTTGGTCTGGAAATGTAACCTGTCAGTCAACTGCAGAACCAAAGCAGTAAGGATTGGTATATAACGATGCAGCTTGGCAGTACAATTTGTGTCATCCCCTGACTACCTGCTCCTGACAGAGCCAACTTCCTTCACCTCTCCTAAACTTTCATCAACAGATAAATTATTCACTTCGTTTTGAAGGGATAGTTCATAGTTTTCTACCAGTTGACCATTTTACCCCACACCGCTGCGTCATTAGCTGAGATGTTCTCCTCCAAGAAGTGATGGGAACATCTGGCCGCAGGCAACAAAATGCTGGGTTTGGAGGTAGTTGGCTGTTAGATTAGCTAAATGAAACATTCCAGGAATAGTCAACTGAGGGTGATGCTTTCACGGTCTTTCTGGTGAGTCGCTTGGTACTACAAGATTGACTTTTTTTGTGCCTCCTGCTTCACTGCAGAAGCTCAAACCTTTCTTTTGCTGCAGTTGCAAGTGGAGCAGCAGCCTCAAACAGCCCAGCAGTTGAAAGATCAATGGCATTCGTAGCCCAATAGATTTGGGAAGGATTTATTACTGCTACTCCAGTGAGAAAGAAACAGCCTGCAACTTGGCACATTTGTTAAAGGATAAAAATAAAAGTAGTCTTAAGTTTTTCTGCTTTTTGTAGCATAGTAAGGATTGGACTCAGGAACACCTCAACAAAGCCTTACCTAGGGCAATTTTCTGTTTGTTTATTTTTATATTTTTGATTATTGTTATATTGGTTTGTGCAAAATATTAGTGTTTATTATCCAAGTGTGCTATACAAGTCAAAGACATAATGACTTGAGTCGTCAGAAGACAGACTAAGAAGTGTGACTAGCTCAAATTGCTTTTTTTTAGAGCTTTGTTAACACGTAGAGTTCAAACATTCTATATCCTGAGTTAGAATCATCTTTATTTCACTTCAGTGAAATTTACTGAAGTCTGTGCGATCTACTCTGGGTGAAACTGCTTTAGCGGGTGGATTGGACTAGATGATCTCCAGAGGCCCCTTCCAACCCCAGCCATTCTGTAATTCATTCTGTGATTCTGTCTGCTGCATCTCGGCAAAAAAATAAATGATGAGTTAAAGAAAAATGGAAGTGGATTTTAATATCTGATTTGAAGTGTGAAAAGTTAAGAGTGTTGCTTTCACAAATAAGGATAGGTTCATTCTGTGGGAAAATGTACTTTTTTCACAAGGCTTACGTGAAAATTGATCTGTTGACCAGGAATGAAATTTTCTGAAAAGTGTCACGCTGTGGCACTGAAGAATATCATATGGGCCAAGACAAGCAATTAGAAAGAGGAAAAAAAAAAGCTTGTGTAATGGAGAATAGGAAACCAGAAAAAGTGTAGTTAGCAAAGGAATAGAGTTGTTTGAGAGTCAGATGTGAAAAACAGATTGTGGTAACAGAATTCCAGTATTCAACTCTTGTGAATGAATTACAGTGTGTGACAAGTCAAGAAGCTGGTATTTGCAACAGTATTTTAGGCCATCCAAAAGGGGACCAGAAGTAAAGAAATAAAAAATGTGGTGATTTTGATTTTGTTTTTGTTTTTTTACTTCCAAGTATGTGCGAAAAACAGGAGATGTTTTTATTTGAGGCTTTTTTGGTCTTTGTTTGTGGGTTTTTTGTGGGTTTTTTAGGTTTTGTGTTTTTTGGTGGTTTTTTTTTTTTTTTTTTTTAAGGTATGTTTGTTTACTTAAAATGTTAATTAACTTGGCTCAGAGGACCTGCAGGTTTTAAGTTGAAACACCTGCCTCGTTTTCTTGTGCCCAAGCATAAGTAATCGGTGGTAGACAGAACATACACATCAAGTTACAGCATCACAGCTGGATGCTCACCAGGCAAAAGAAAAGGCACGACAAAGTGTAGCTCTTGTCAGAGCATTTGCTGTAGCCAGCATTAGAAATAGATAGTAAAGATAAGCAGCAGTTGGGTAGTGTATCTCCACAGGAAACAAAGTGATAGTTGTGTCACAAGTGCTTACATGTTTATCTGCCATTAAGAAGAGTAGGACAAATGTGATTCTTATTTCAGGCAAATTATAAAAATAGTATGCATTTCTTAGCCAGTAATAAAGCAAGACTGAGAATAAGCATTGCACATGAAGACAGAAAATGTGGTTTTAAGATGTAGGGGAGGGAGGAAATGCCATGAGCATTCTGGCTACCATAGCAAAGCAACTGGGGGCTGAATATGTTCTTCAGAATATAGTCTGGAACTGGATCAAAAACTAGCTCATTAAGCAGCATATAGTTAAACGTAGGCATTTGAACATTTAGCAGTATGGTGTTTACTGAATACTGATATTTCATTGCAAGTAGACCCTAAACATAGCCATAAAAGGACCAAGCTAGAAAATGTTATGAATTGACAGGAGCTTTTTCATAAATCAGACCTCATTTGGAAAAATAAATTGGAAGTGACATCAAGAAAATACTATCATTTTAATTTTCTAAAAACTAGTTTATTTTACCTGCAGTACTTTGTAGTCCCTGAAAGCTCAAGTTTTGCATTCCAGTGAACCTCTGCTTGTTGGAGTTACAAAGGAATGCAACCAAATTCCCTGTACATAGTTGAAGGTCTATGTACACCACTCACACACCTGTTATGTTTAAAAAAGGATACATAAGATAACATAGGGAGGTGCTCTACTTTACTGCCTTTAAGAAATGAAAGAAAAATTTTAAATATTCATAAAGGGATGCAAAATTAAGTAGTGTTAAAAATGGACATTTAACTCTGTAGTGTTGAAAAGCTTGAAATCTTAAATATCAAAACTTTAAGGGCATAGGGAAAATAATCAATCCTGCCATTAATTTTACATCTTTCCTTATTACTTTCAACAGCATTGTAGCAGGATCTTGGTAACAGCTGGCTAATAATTTCCATTATAAAAGATTTCTTAGTTTTAGTCATTTGCCTTACTTTAAGGGGTTTTTTTATTTTCTTTTTTTCTGAGAAATGCTAGCACGTCATTAGATTCAGTTGGTCGTTGAAATTAGTGTGGATAAAGTCCTCTGTCCCAAAAGTGTCTTTTTCGTTGTTTCATGGAGTTCAACGGAAGTTTAGGGGAATTAGAAATTCTTAAAAATCACTGTTCCCTACTTGGCACTCCAGCCTGGTGTCATGCCAAAACCACAAGCAAGCCATGGGGTTCAGGAGAGCAGGTTTTGCTACAGTGGAGCAGCAATATGGAGGTTGCAGTGGCGTGGCTGCCCTGGCAGCATGAGGGAGCGGAGATGGTGACTGTGTCCAACACGCAGCTCCAGGCTCCACACGCCAAGGCCAGGGCTCGACCGGAGCCTCGGCTCCATGAAGGCTTCTCAGCACCAGCGGGGAGATGGGTTATGTGCCCCAGACTTGACAGCCGACCCAAACTGGCCCATGCACCAGTACAGGTTAGGGGTTGACCCGCTAGAAAGCCACATTGCAGAGGGGGACCTGGGAGTCCTGGTAGACAACAGGTTGACCATGACCCAGCAATGTGCACTTGTGGCCAAGAAGGCCAGTGATATCCTGGGGTGCATTAGGGAGAGTGTGACCAGCAGGTCCCCCTCTACTCTGCCCTGGTGAGGCCACATCTGGAGTACTGTGTCCACTTCTGGGGTCACCAGCTTAAGAAGGACAAGGAATTACTGGAAGGAGTCCAGCAGCTGGCTACAAAGATGATGAGGAGTCTGGAGCACTTTCTTTATGAGGAGAGACTGAGAGCGCTGGGTCTGCTCAGCCTGGAGAAGAGAAGGCTGAGAGGGGATCTCATCAATGTTTATAAATATCTCAAAGGTGAGTATCAAGATGAATGGGACCAGACTCCTTTCAGTGGTGCCCATCAATAGAATGAGGGGCAGTGGGCACAGACTGAAACACAGGGAGTTCCATCTGAATATGAAGAGAAACTTCTTTACTCTGAGGGTGCCAGAGCACTGGAACAGGCTGCCCAGAGAGGCTGTGGAGTCTCCTCTGGAGACATTCAAAACTCGCCTGGACGCCTTCCTGTGAGATCTGCTCCAGGTGAACCTGCTTTAGCAGATGATCTCCAGAGGTCCCTTCCAACCCCAGCCATTCTGTCATTCTGTGAGAAGGCTGTTCTGTGCCACCTGACATGGAGCTTGACGATAAAAGCTGGAGGGAAGGAGGAGAAACTGGGGACATTTGTGGCTGTGGTGTTTGTTCTCCTGTCCCAGGCCACAGCCAGGTGTGCCAGGGCTCAGCGTTCCGGGACGCAGCTGGACACCTGACTCAGTTCCTTTTCCGCTCCGCTTGGGCACATGGCTTTTGCTCTCCCTGTGAAACTCTCATTACCTCCAGCCACAAGTCTCCTCATGGTCCTTCCATCTTCTCCGCGTCCCGTGGGCTTGGCTGTTCGTCCCGTGGGGTCAGCCCGCAGCGGGGACGGGTCCCTCGCTGCCCTCAGCTGAACAGGCTGCCCCAGCATCAGCAGACAGCCTCGTCTGAACGCCCAAGGCTCAAAATTGTTTGGTGCGTGGTAGGGTTCTTGTTTTTCTTTTTAACATAATCTCATTTAAATTAACTGAGTTTTTCAACTGTGTCAAACTGATGTAATTTTAGTTTTCGTTTTTTCTATTCAGCCAGTAGGAAACATTGGCGTTTATTTCTCTCATGCACATCTGATGAATCCCCTTTTGTGTTGCCATATAGCATTTAATTATGATTGCTTTCTTTTCCCAAGAGATGGTTGGCTCAATTATGGCAAAAACTGGGAGAAATTAAGGTGATAGAGGCAAACAAAACAACAATTTCTGTCTTTCAGGTATCTGGGTTTGCAGTCTAAATGACTTTCTTTAGTTTTACCTATTTTAGGCAGTTAAGTAAAGGATAATTATAATACAAAGAAGGCTTCATATCTGTGACTTTATATATGTAACTTTATATGTAATCTTTCAAATATTGATGTCATAAAAGGCTGGTAGGTAACAATTTTAATATATGGTTTTAAAAAAGAAGTCTTGGCTTGATTGACATTTCGACACAGCCAAGTATACATGAGTATTGCAAGCAGGGAAATAGCGTAGATCATTAGGAGGAAGAATCTGTAAGGTACCTGCTGCAGTTTCCATGAAATCATTATGTTTTCTTCGCAGAAAATAAACTTTCTTCAGCTCTGAGAAGTTAAGGAGAATGGATAGTGTTTTGATTTTATTTACATGACAAAAATTTAGGCTTTCAGCACTAAATACCTATTTTTTCAGGGGGAGGAAAAAGAGTGTTCACTGTCATGTATTGTCCATTATATTATACACGTAAGTAATTACATTAAAAACAGATACAACAATCCTGAAAAAAATTTCTCCCTACTTTTCCCCTCAGGTTGTGTTGTGTGTAGTTTTTTTTTAAAAGACAGACAGTGGGGGCGGGGCAGGGGAACCGTTGTTGCATATTTAAGTAGACTATAGTAGACTATTGTTTGTAAGGTTTTTCCCCAAGCTAGAATAGATTTTGCCCTTTGTGTCAGGAAGTACTCATGTTCAGACAATATCTGTATTATGCACTGCGTTAGCAGCAAATACTAAGTTTACAGCTTAAGCTTGGCTTAAAACTGAGGATGTCACATGGATCGCTGAAGTAAATCATGGGGGGGTTGCAATTGCCTGTTGCAAAAATGGCATTGGCAGAGCTTTTGGGAATGAAGGAAGGGGAATTCTATAATAGAATTACAACCAGCTCCCATTATAATATTTTCTGGTACCTAAAGTACTGTTATCTCCAGTTTTTATGATAGCAGTACTCCAAAGTAATGAATCCTTGGTATCCGTAAAGCATCTTAAACGTGTTTTGCTTCCCTTTCTCTCCATTTGAAAATGTACGTTGTTGCTATTGATGGCAGGCACTGTGCGCAGTTAATGGCATAGTTTTCAAATTGCTGTCGCAGCTTCAAGGCTGCCTTTTCTTCCTTCCTCCTCCATACCCACCAACTCTCTCTGTGCTTGGAAATGCCGCGTCGAGGCTGTGGAGCTGGGTGGGAGGCACCACTTTGGCTGCCCCAAGGATGAGTGCTGTGGGAGGGGAGAACAGAGAGATGGAGAGCTCTGGAGTACAATCCACTCAGTAATTCATGAAGCCTTCGAGTTGCGGTCCGTGGTTTCAGTATCCCTATAAACAGACTGTTAAAATACTTATTGTCGAACAAGCACTATGGGACGGTAAGAAGAGAGCACTACAGCAGGCTTCTGTGCCATAGATAACAGATTGGAACAGGATAAAGCTATTTTGCCACAGGGTATATAGCTTAATGATGATGTCTACTGTGTTCGGGAAGTTATACTGAAAAAAGCCCAATGCTCTTTTTTTTCTGCTGTCTTGGAATTTGTCAAATTCCTCCTTTATGTTCTTGAGCAATGAGAGAAAGAAAATCATGATATTGCCCCACGGTTGATCTGGGATTACAATAGGAAGGTGGAGCAGAGACTGATGCTGGTCCTCTTCTTGCCATCTCTGTCTTGTTCCAGCAATTCTGTGGTTTCCTGGTGCAGTGAGATGGCAAAGCTGCTTTCTTTAAGGCAACGCGGAGCTCCTTCCTTTGTGCCCATATGTTTTGATGGGCTACCTGAGTTTTCTGAAGAATGCAATAAATTCTAGGGTGGAATTATGTGTTTATTTATAATAATCTGAAGCTCTCTTCAGTAAGGGAGAGGCATTTCTCTTTTCAAAAAGAGAGGACTCTAACTTCACTGAATTTGAGTTGTCTGTGACAAAAATGGCATTAGCAGAACCTATCATAAAGAAGGAAAACGCTTTAGTGGAAAATACTGCTTTACTGAAGGGATTACTGCTAGCTGCTGTTATAATTAATTCGTTCCTCCACTCCCCTGAAAACCACACAGGCAGTTTTAAAATCGCCAATATTTTGAAAAATTTGAAATATCAGTGTTGAAAATTAGTAAAGAAATTGGAGACTGCCAAAACTGAGGCATCCTTTTGTTTTCTTTTAATTGAACTTCAAATGCTGGTCAGAGCTGCCATTCTGTGAACAGTACTTCTTTTGTTTAAAGGCAATTTAAAATTTCTGTACAAAAATAAGAAATATAGACACTGATTTTTCCAGCTATGCAAAGAAACTGATGTTGGGCAGCAAAGTAGAGGCTGGCGGACTTTGTGCTCTGTACCTAAGGACATGTGAAGAGCGTAAGGAAAACAGGAGAGTCGGCTGCCAGAAGTTGAAGCTTTGTCATCATCTCTCCAAAAACTTCTGACCATATCCGGTGGCCATAGTGAATAGCATATGTAGATCAGTCATTTGGGGGATATATAGTAGCACTTCAGTTCTACCTGAAATTGAATTAATTGCCAAATTACATTACAGAATCACAGAATGGTTGGGGTTGGAAGGGACCTCTGGAGATCAACTAGTCCAACCCACCTGCCATAGTAGGTTCACCCAGAGCAGATCACACAGGAATGTGTGAAAGGTGGGTTGTGGATGTCTCCGGAGAAGAAGACTCCACAACCTCTCTGGGCAGCCTGTTCCAGTGCTCTGACACCCTCAAAGTAAAGAAGTTTCTCCTCATATTTAGATGGAACCTCCTATGCTTCAGTTTGTGCCCCAAATTTTTCATTTTTTAAATATATATTTTAAACTGATATTTTTTACTCAGCTCCAGGTACATGCACAGATCATTCATGTACATGGTTCACATACATTACCAACACTAAAAGCTTAGCAAGGTCTCCACCAAGATGTCAAGTCCTGGAAAGTCTGATGATCCGGTTCTTTGGCAGCCTTAAGCCAATTTAGCTGCCGGCTTCCCGGGCTTGCCCTGCTGCCTCTCCTGCCCTGTGTTCAGGCCATGAGCTTGTCTGACCTGACACTGAACCTGTTTGGAGCACAAAGCTGGCAGGAAGCTCTTCCCTTCGCCTGAGATTGTTTCTCCATGATTTAGCATGCTGAAGTAGTTCAAAGCTGCTGCAAAGATACGAGTAGAAACACATGCCCAAGCCTGAGGGAAACCGAACGGGCGAGGTAGCTGTTGGTATTTAGCTTAGCTCGAGATGCCCAAAATTCAAAGCTGGAGGTGGTAGGTAAGATAGAATAGGGTAACCTAAAGGAGAGCTTACTGCCCTCAGGCCGGGTTTGATGAAATCTGAGTTCCACCGTCAGAAATCTGGAGTTTTCCTGCTTCTGCTGGAGAGAAGTGTGATAACAGTGGTGGTTTCAGAGATGTGCTCTTAGCTTTAGGGCAGAATCTGTGGGGATGGATTGTGTAGTTTGATGTTGAGTGTGATTTTCAGTACTTGGATAAACTACCTTTACTGAAAAACAGTTCCAGATCTTCTGGAAATTACTTGCCATTTTTTGTGAGTCTGGATGTGTTTCCCTTTGTATCTCTGTGGAGGTGACAAGCTGCTTTAAGAGAATATTTGGTATTTCATTTTCTGGCATGTTTGAGATTAAAACCAAACTAAAAAAATACACGAGAATGTGCAGCCGTGAAAAAAAATATTTTCTTTGTTTTTATTGAAAGGTGAAGTGATTTTATTTCCCTCTTGTCTTAGAAATTATACCTGTTATAAAAACTTACTGGTGAAAAACAGGATCTGATGTAGGGAAAACTGCATTTCCATAATGGCAGTTCGGTTTTCTAAAGATCACATACTAAAGAGCTTGAAATAGAAAAATGTATTAACATTTGTAATAGTTTGGCTCAATAATGAAGTGATTCTCTTCTGTAAGACTGGAAAAATGGAAGTTGAAGCAATCTTATAACTTTTGGTAGTCAGAGAAAGGGAGAGTGATGTATTTTGAATTGTGGAAGTCTCTTGTTATTCTAATGTAATTATTATATGAAAAAAATTTATAAACAAGCCTCTGAATTTTTAGTTTATGGTATTCCAGGAATGTATGACTATTCAAGTACACTCAGTACAGTTATCCACAGGGTAATTAATTACATTTTAATATTTCATTCCTCTTGTTAATGAGTTTGTAAATCACTAAATTTTTGAACCTGTTATCTAAGCACTTTGAAGTCTTATAAGAGAATATTTTTAAAAGCAACTTCTGTGAAATTACTTATTTTTCATTCATATACATATTTCTATTTTAAATAGCAACACTGTAACAACAGTAACCCAACAGGTGTTAAAAGATGTTTCAGAAAATTCTGAATCATCCTTGACCCTTCTATTTTTAACACTGTTTACTGCAGGATTTGAACAAGCGCTTGTCCCTGCCTGCCGACATCAGGATACCTGATGGCTACCTTGAAAAGCTGCAGATTAACAGCCCGCCGTTCGATCAGCCCATGAGTCGACGTTCTCGCAGAGCATCCCTGGTAAGTGTAATAATGCATCTGCCTTCCTAAACCAACCTCTCAGGTCTTCAGGTCCCATTTAATGCAGGTGTCTCTATACCATAGGAATGATCTTACTTCAGTTGCACTTTGGCTTTTATGTCCTGAACTTCCATGAGCACCTGTTAAAGTCCATTGAAGAATTTCACCCTTTCTTTCATTTCTCTTCTGCAAACTTGGTCTTGTTATTGCTCAGGGAGGGGTCTTGGCCTGTTGAAATTGGTGGCTAAACTCAGCTCCCAAAGTGGATGCTTAAATCCTTTTGCTTTTTAGAGCAGGGGTGATCTGTTTGAGCAAATAGGCCGTGTTGTCTTAGGTCAAGGTTGGGGCTCTCACGTGATAGAGTAGGAAGGCCCTAAGGCAGCATAATATGAAGGCAGGTCCTCCTCACTCTTCTGTTTGTAGTTGATAACAAATTTGCACTCTCAGAATTGCTATTGAGAGGATAGGGAGGTTTTGTATGTGTTGGGTTTTTTTCCTGTTTGTTTGCAGTTTTTGTTTTTGTTTGGGTGTTTTGGTTTTGTTTGGGCTTTTGTTTTGGGTTTTGGTTGTTGTTGGTTTGGGTTTTGTTTAGATTTATTATGTATTTTGTTTAGATTTATTAATTTTTAGATTATTGGCTTATTTTTAAAAATAAGTCTTTCCTTGGAGATGGTAGAAGAAGGATGCCTACACTGTAATTAGAGTGTGAATGCTCGAAATCTTAGACACATATAAAATGTGCACATCCCTCAAATAGTAAAAAAAAAATTGTCTTATTTTTACAAAAATCTTTCCATTTCAATCATAATTTGATCTATCAGATTTCTTAATGTTGATCAAGATCTGAAAGAATCGTTAGACCATTACTGGCTTCCTGAGGAAATTCATTAGCGAGAAATTATTTTCAGAGAAAAACTGGATATGTGTTTGAAATCCACATTATTCTTTGTCTCCTTGATTTAATGGTTTGTTTGCTGACAAATAAATATGAAAGTACATGTAGTGAATTGGTTTTATTAACTGCAAAATATCTTTATTCTTTCTGAATTAATAATGTCTGTAACAAAGCAGTGGTTGAGTTTTATCATGTATTTTTCCCCTGAAAAATGCAATTTAGTGTGCTAGACTAAAGCTCTCATCTGCATGTCGTCTTTTACAAGAAAAATATTAAAATAAGATTGGATCAAAGCAGTGGAAGTAATAATAATGTAACAAGCTTAAATATTTGTGCCAAAATTTTGTAGCTCATTAACCCCTTAGTTTACTGATGTAGCATTGAACTGAGGAATAGACTTCCCCAAACCTTTTCCTTTCAGATGCTGGTGAAGTACCTTTTCAATAAAACGTGTTCAGAATCGGAATATAGAATTTGGGGAGCCGGAGGGATTTTCTTCTATCTCTAAATCCATTTGCTCATGTAATGGTGAGCCCTGAGAGCAGCACCAGTTCTTGCCTCTTTACTGTCTAGAAGGCAAACAGAAAAACAGTGCCCTCTAATGAATATGGTGGGTGTGTGGCATCGCCTTCCTGTCACAAGCCTGTTTGGGGTTTTTTTGCCTCGTAAAAACATTTTCAGGGCTTAAAAGTCCAAAATGAAACCTGCCAGCAGTGCTGGGGTATGCAGGCGTGCATTTGCTACGTTGTCCTCTCATGATTTCAAACTAACCCTTTAAAAAAAAGAAATTCAAGGGTTCATTATTCTGAGATTGTCATTGAAAGCTTGGTAGCAGACTTTTAATTAGAATATATGGATATTGTGCTCTGCTTCAAAGGCATGTCTCTCTTCAAGGCTTAGTAGGAATCAAAGGAAGAAAGCTATAAAAAGTATCAAGTGAGGACTTGTTATACTTTAGGTCTGGTGTATTTCTTTGAAATACAACCAAAAAAAATTAGCTTTTATGGTAATGTTGTTTTGTGTAAACATGTACATGCATGCACAGTAGCATAGGTGTAACTTTTATGCACCAGCCATTAAAAGTAAGAGACCATAAATACGATGCATCATTGTTTCTCTGTGAGTCAAGATAGACAGATGTGAATTGCAGAAAAAAAGAGTTCAGAAATTATTTTGAGAGAAAAAGGAAATTTATATTAGTCTGAGGAATGTAAAAATTAGTTTTTCTAATGAGTGATAGGCAACCAAATTGTGATTAAAAAACTAAACACATTGAAAGGCAGGTCTTGGAGAATATCTGTCCTCTGTTTGTGGGAAATATTGTATGATTTTATTGTCTAAAGAACATTTAAAGTTAGTTAGTCTTGATGAACAACGTTGAAGTTACTTAGAAATCAGACTTCTAAGTTGTATTCCAGACTGTCTGGCAATAACAGGGCCAATAGCTATGAGTTCTCCTTTAGCTTCTCCTGTAAACTAAGCAGCCTATTTTTCTAATGCTGTCTAATACTCACTTCAAGATATGTTTGTTTAAGTAGGTCAAAATGCACTTTGGAAACATAATATTTATTTTACTAACATTGTACCTGTATCAGTGGTATGTTTAAAATCTCACTGGAGTTGTAAGGCTTGTCAGATAATCAACTTTACTTGTATTTTGGGATAAACAGCTTGGCTTCAACAAGCTGTTAAATGTGCTTGATGATAAGTTATCCTTATGCAGTTTTAAACATTTCAATTCTAACACTAATAAAGCAGAATTACTCTTAGTACTGCATTAACCTGATTATGTGCCCATTTTTTCTCTTAGATATGTCAAATATTTTTCCAGACAAGATCTTACAATCACTTCAGATGTATTTTCATGCATGTATTCTGAAAATAAAGTATCAATCCAAATTTTCTTAGTATACCTTTGTATTATATTGTTGTCGAATCTTAATACAGCCAGCAGTATTTGTTACATTGTGTTAACCATGAAATAATATACAACTTTAATATCCATTGGATTTTAGGAGCAAATAAACATCTTCAGACTTGTGGATGTAGGTGCCAAAACCAATCTGGGGTGAAAGTGTCATTCCTTAGAAAGAAATAGCAAGTGGACAGTTATGGTGGGAAGTGGAAGGAGAAGGTGATGCTAGGGAGAAAACCTGCCTTTTTTGTCTTAGTGTATGTTCAATTGTCAGTAAATCAAAACCTCATGAAACGTATGGATTTTGAGCTTTGACAGGGTACAGGCTATAATGCACTTTTAAAGTTGATTTAAAAATGGCTATGTTTTACATGTCTGCTTTCAGCATTCTTTACACTGTAAGAACAATATAAAGCTTTGGTGTAATTGAAAGCAGTCTTACATAAAAGTAACTGTAAGAGACAACCGTATTCAATATGAGAGTAGCAATGGATTTGAACATGAAAAGAGTAATGGTCTTACAGTCTTCAGAAAAAAGGCATTCTATAGGCAGGCAAACCCTCCTGGCTTGCATTGCAAAGCTGAGTTGGGGACAAAAAAAGGTGAGGAGATCCAAATGAAATACACGAAAACTTAAAGTTATAAGCCATGAAATGTAAATTGTTGAGACAAAGCCAAAGCTTATGGGAAAATGTTTGGGGATTCTACTGGCAGAGTTTTAGACTGAAAGGCATCGAGAGGTCAGAATGGCAGAGGAAAACTGGAGCTGAGATCACATGTATTAGATATATATCGGTTGAGAGCAAATAAGTAATCAAAGCTACTTTGAAAGAAGCAGCAGCATATGGTTATGCTAAGGAAGAGAAAGGATGGAATAGTTTGAAATGACTTCTGTGCTTTAGACTATAACAACCTCATTAGTAGTGATCAGATCAGAAGAGTGGAGAAGACTTAAGTAGGAGGTAAAGTGGGGTGTCGGTCTAAGTGTCCCTCAGCACATAGACTGGCCAACAGGCTGAGCATTAGGCTTGGACGCTGGGATGCATTTATATCGTAATATGCTAAATTGTTTTTAAAGTAGCAGCATTGTGTGGTGTTTAGTCAAATACTGTCAGGTATTTTTTGGAAAAAAAGTTTAGCTTGCTGGTTAAATGATATCTAAATAAAGTGCTCAGTTGCAGTGACTGATTCTGCATTTCTTTTCACTGCAGTCAGAAATTGGATTTGGAAAAATGGAAACCTATATCAAGTTAGAAAAGCTTGGAGAGGTATGTATGGCTTTCTTTTAAAATGATTACTGCTTTGATGACAATTGTGTAAAGTTTTACATACGTGTTAACTGAAAATCTCCATATCCCTCAAAAGACCCATTTAATTTATTTTTTCAGTAAGCCAAATGTATTCAGCATATGTAACGGTGTCACAACCACACAAGTATTCTATGTATATATGATGAGAAAAAAAAAAAGGCAGCAAAACCATCACTGAGCTGGGGGAGAGCAAGACTCCATTAGCAAATGAGCTATGACCTTCTTACATAGGCTGGATTTGTATGCAGATAAACATAATTATTCTGCCGATAATAAAACTAGTTAAGTCTGGTGCCCTCCTGCCACGGGTTGGGTGTTGGGGAGCATTCATGCTGGACAAGAAGTCAGTGTTTGCAGGAACCAGGTAGTAACCGTGCATGTTTCGATAGAGAAACCTTCACTCCTGAGCTGGGCAGCCAGCCAGGGCCGCTAAGGGAAAGACGTAACACTGAGCTTGCTTTTATTTCTGGGAGGGCAGCAGTACGGCTTTCTACCTCCACCCAGCCTCTGACTTCCAGAGAAACGGTAGAATTCAGGAGTGGCCACGTATCAGCCCTGTCCAATTTGATGGAGGTTTGCCAATGGGATAAAAAATGGACAAGGAGCCCCGGAATGGAGCACACTGAATATTGCAGAAGTCGGCAGGGCTTTTCAGCATCTCTGCTGTAAATATTGCAGCTGGTCCTCTGTTTGCAACATTTTCATTTCCAAAGGCATTTATTGTTTTATTTTACCTCTAGTACTTGTTAGGTGAGTCACTAGACATGACGTAACATTACGTATCTTTGGAGGAATGTTAATCTAGGAGCTATCAGGTCATAGTTGCAGGTATACATTATCTCACTTGCTTACAAAGTGCAGTGGAAGGCACCAGGCATGTACTGTGACCTAGGGCAGCTTCTGGAACTTTGTTGCTTCTTCTCTGCATTTGCTGGGATTAGTTGTACCTACTTTGCTGTTTTGTCAGAATTTCTTGTCCTTATGTAACATGCCCTGAGAGTTTTGAATCTCTTATTGTCTAAGGAAAAAAAAAAACAAGACAAAACCGAAACAATACAAGCTTCATAATATTCACTGTTCATTATGTCAACCAAAATGAAATTTTGACAACTACCCCCACCCCCAATAAAGAATTCTCATATAAAATATGTAGCAAAGACAAGAATCTATCAAAAGGAGTTACATGTTTTCATAAAAGTAGTGGAAGAGTATGTCTGCAGCCTTCAGAAACATAACTGCAGTGTAGAGATACCTGAGCTTTAATCAGTTAGACACTTTCAAGAGGGTAAATGATCCCAACAGTGAACTTGGGGAACTTAATGCCACCTGATCTGACTTCTTTGGTAGCTGTGTGGTGTACAGCAGTCCATGTTATTTTCAGAGTTGCTAAGCATATGCATCCCTTGGGTCTTTTGTGTTCAGACAAAATATTTCTGTAGTTTTACATATATGAAAAGAAGACAGTGTAAAAACTATTCATAGCCAAAATGAAAATTATTAGAACCTCAGGCAGAAGTTTATATTTTCTTTTTTGACTGATTTTTCAATGAAGGAACAACATTTAAGAGTTTCCTTCTTTTTTTTTTTTCCCATTTTGTAGGGTACTTACGCAACAGTTTATAAGGGGAGAAGTAAATTGACAGAGAACCTGGTAGCCCTGAAAGAAATCCGCCTGGAACATGAAGAGGGAGCACCATGCACAGCCATAAGAGAAGGTGATAACTTTTTTTTTTTTTTTTTACTCCTTTAGAATTTCAGATACTTCTGGATTTCTTTTTGACCAAAGTACTGTTGGTACTTGGAAGTACATAGGTTACATGGGACATTAATTAAACTGGTATTAGTTTTGGTGAGGAAAATTTTAGTCTAGACGTATTTATTTACTGTATCAGGGGTGGTTTTGTTTTCAAATGCAGTCTTATAAATGTGTGATTTTATACTAAATTAGACTATTATTAGTGAGTAACTTTCAGGGATTCAGAATACATCTTGCCAAATGACGACCACTGCCTGAAATGTGTAATTTAGGGAATATTTACAATTTATTACTCAAATGTCTGTTTAGAGTTTCTTATTAACTTAATCTATATAAGTATTATGTTCTTAAAAATAGCTTTTTAATTTAAAAGAAATAGTTGATATGCGTGAACTTGCTAGAAATGCATTTACGGGTCGTGTGTTTTGCATTTATTTATTTTCTACTTACAATTCTCTTTTGCAGTGTCATTATTAAAGGATCTGAAGCATGCAAATATTGTTACATTACACGATATTGTGCACACAGACAAGTCTTTGACTCTTGTTTTTGAATATCTGGTAAGCGCTACAACGATTAGCGAGCTTTACATTTGATTTATTGTTCCAAAGTAACACAGACATAACAAAATTCTGTACTGTTTTTAAAAATACTGGGACTTCTATGGTTTTCTCCTGCATCTAGAATCATTCAGGTGAAAATGAGAAAAGTGTATTCAGTTCTTAAATTGCTGTAAATTATCGAATACTTTTCTGATCATTTCAGAGTTTCATTAATATCAATTAGTGGTGATCTACCTGAGCAAACTGTCCATTTGCAGTAGAATCATTACCTGTGAAAAAGGATAATTATTCAAATGAAGGAAGAAAGTATACTTTGAAGTAAACAACATATTCAGTCTTTTTGTAACAATCTTTTCAAGCAAGTGTCTGCAATTACATCTCTCACTTGCTTACCCTCTTGCATTGTAGACTTTTTGCTTTCTTACTGAAGCTTTACCTAATGATCATTTTGTAGAATATGCTGGAATATATAAGCATAATAGGAGGGATGAAGAAAAGCTCTTCACAGAATCACAGAATGGTTGGGGTTGGAAGGGACCTCTGGAGATCATCCAGTCCAACCCATCAGCCATAGCAGGTTCACCTGGAACAGATCGCACAGGAATGTGTCCAGGCGGGTTTTGAATGTCTCCAGAGAAGGAGACTCCACAACCTCCCTGGGCAGCCTGTTCCAGTGCTCTGGCACCCTCACTGAGAAGAAGTTTCTCCTCATATTCAGATGGAACCTCCTGTGCTTCAGTCTGTGCCCATTGCCCCTCATCCTATCGATGGGCACCACTGAAAGGAGTCTGGTCCCATCCTCTTGACACCCACCCTTGAGATATTTACAAACATTGATAAGATCCCCTCTCAGCCTTCTCTTCTCCAGGCTGAACAGACCCAGTTCCAATATATTTTTTACTTCCAATATGGTTGGAGAATACAGCAATTTCATAAAATACTGTGACACACACACGATGGAGGAGGAGGTGATAACAAATAATATTGCCTGAGATGATGCAGCTTCCTGGAAAGTATGGGCATTTATATCCTCTGGAAATCCAGTTTTCTGCATGTTCAGGCTTTTGAGTTTCTTATCGTTGAACGTACTTTGCAGAAAACTCAGTTTTCTGATCAATTAATTCAGTTCTAACAACAAACATTATTCACATAATTTATTGTCCACAATTTTACCGAACAATGATGACGGTGTTTTGACAGGACAAGGATCTGAAGCAGTACATGGATGACTGTGGTAACATCATGAGCATGCACA
Organism: Caloenas nicobarica; assembly: GCF_036013445.1. NCBI lineage: Eukaryota > Metazoa > Chordata > Aves > Columbiformes > Columbidae > Caloenas > Caloenas nicobarica. The sequence goes on from NC_088245.1 coordinate 45,958,822, forward strand.
ATGTAAAGGTGAGTGGGTTTTTTTAGTGACAGTGACTGTCTTCCATCTTTCTCTGTTCTAAGAATTTCAGAGAACTTAATAATCAGGAGCTGTATGGTTTAGGGCTTAAAAATAATAAATAAATAAAAAGAAGAAACTTCCTTTTTGACCTTTAGGCCTGGTTTAAGTGCATTTGACATCAGATGGAGTCTTTCCGTTTGGTTTTGATGGCTTTGAAGTGTTCAAAGCCATGAAAAGAGGAAATTATATAACTGTATATGTTTTTCATTCTCTTTGAAGTTATATATTTAAAATTTTAAAATTCCCCAAAAATAATACATTCTTAAGTCTTTTGACCTCTTCCTGTCCTTCCATTATTAAGTCTATAGTTTGGTATATCCTCAAATTAAACTTAGTTATGCACACTAAGAAGAATGTAGCCTCAATCATGAATGTGGGTTTGGATGCCACTGCCTATGACACAAGTAAGAAATTAAAAATAATGTGTTTAAAGAATGAGTGATGTTCGTCTTTCCATTAGTAATAAAATGGAAATTATTTCGTTTATGGTTTAATTGTCTGTTCCTTTTACCTATGGCTGTGGCCAGATCGAGTGACTCAGTTTCCAGTCTGTCCTGCTGAAACTAACTCAGGTTCAAGTGTTACCTCTCTCATAACAGGCAGCTTTTGATTTGGAAAACTGGAATAACTCTTTATGTTCTTTAATAATTAATGTCTTTATAAACAAGATTCGAAACAGAGGACAATATTATCTTGAAATGAGTGAAGTTGTCGAGGAGGTTGGGTTACCAGTATCACCCTGCTGTGTGGCAGCCTGTGCTGGACTGTACCTTCAAACCTCTTACTAAGCCATATATAATTCATATAAGGGATGTTATTGGTATGGCAAGTGTGTTTTAGAAGCTCTTCCATGCTTCTTGAAAAAAATTACCTTCAAGCAGTGATCCTAAAGAAGAAAACCATAAGCATGCAAGCATGGTGGGAAAATTATTTTTATTCTTGTACAGTAGCACATGGCACAAATGTGATTGACAACACAACGTACTAAATACTGTGAAGTGATGGCCTTTGTGTGCATTACAGTGGAGTTTTTCTCCTTGTTTTTGGCTTAGTTGCGTGTTGAGAAATCTGTTCTTAGTTGAATTGCGTATGGGATTCACTCTAGCTACTGGTTACTGTTTGGTTGGCTTTTTTATTCTGTTGTCACGTTACAGTAAGTATCTCTAGGGACAGACATCTGCCCTTACCCAACTCTGTTGCTTCCTTTGAGAGTCTACAAAGGGATATTCTTTAATTTGTATCTACTTCAGAGAGACAACAGAAAACGTAATTACGCTTGTGTTTTCAATTAACTGCAAGTTAACAAGTAGTGTTTTAAGCTTTAAAGAAAAGCTGTAAGTGGGAAGCTGACTCCTGTTAGAGAACACACCAAATCTGCTTGTGGTAATCTGAGCTGAGCAGAGGAGCTGTTTTTCCTTGTTTGCCTGTGGTTGAAGCTGTGCCCCAAGAGCAGAGTTGTACGGTCAGTACCTTTGGCACTGGGAACAGCTGCTGGACTGTGGTAGCTGTAGGTGCTTACCTTCCAATAACTGTCGGGGCTTGAGGCATCATTAACATTTTAGAGACCTTCTTGTCATCGCTCCCCTCGCATTCCTCAGCTAATTTTATTTTTTTGAGTTTTAACAAAATGAAGTTGTATAATATAAAGATGTGTGTGATCTCTGTAGGTATTACTGCCTCAAACAAAATTTTGAGCTAATACATGTCGTCTTGTGCATTTCCAAGAGGATCCATGCCAGCTGTGGCCAAGATCCACATTTTCTGTAGAATAATCTGCTTTGCCTTCTTGACTAATCCTTGCGGTCCCAGCGCACACTAGAGCTGGCTATTGATTTCCACAGTTGTCCTGTTAATATCACTTGGTACTGACTACCCCTGCAATAGTGTGGACATGAATAGATGGAACAAAACTTATTGCTCCTCATACTGCTTGTCAAAAAAGCAAAGAAAGAAAAAAATCAATCCCAAATGCTTTTTTTTTCCTAGAAGAGATTTATCCTGCTTAAGCAGACTGAGGACAGATGGATGTAAACTACACCTGCTGTGTTATTTGCCCAGTTTAGGAAAAGGAATTTGGTGGCGTCACCTGGTACAAAAATGAACCGATGTGTTAAAAAATGGTTATATAAAAACATCCTAGTGTTTCTCCTCAAAAGTCCTATTACATGCTGTATTTGTCACATTGATAAACATTGCTTTCTGTAATGCTCTGTATTTTTTCATTGTACATTTGATCATCTATACTGGCTGAGGACTGTTGTGTGGTAAATGCCAGCAGTGGTTACCCAGAAGCCCAGTGTTGAAGATCAGACCCTTGGTATTATATGTACAGAAACTGCAAAACAGTAGTTCTTAATGCAGTGATATAGAAAACTGGCTTGGCTGCCCTCTGCTACACTTTTCTCATCCCTTTCTGCCTCTACCTCTATATACGTGCTGCATTAATATGCATGACTGAAGTCGGTTGCTTGGTGTGTTGTTCCAAAGGACTAAAATAAACCTGTGTGTGTCAAGGTGAGGAGATGAATATAAATGCCAGAGGCAGCCAGGCTGTTTTAATAATCCTCGTTCCCCCATTTCTCCATGTTTCATGAGCTTGTGAATCCAAGTGTATTTTTCCAATAGCAAACCAAAATATTGTTTACATAATTTAGCACAATTGGATAGAGAGGATGCTGAGCTGCATTTTCAGGAGGGATTCTGTGACAGAAGGGAACTTGAGTATTGTCAGAGACTGTTACCTTTAAAGATATTTGTGTGGAGAAGAGCATTGATAAATGCTTAAAAATAAACAGCCCTGTGGTTCTCTTTAGTTAAGCCAGAACAAATTGCTCTTAAAATCTTTGTTGTAAAGTATCATGTTAAAACAATGCATTAGCATAAAGGCATTTTAAATCTGTAAACAATGAGGAAGATGTTCAGTATGTATTCATAAGGATAAGTAACTTTTTTGACAAGTATTTTCATTCTGCTTACAATAGAGAATTAAGTCTACGGTGCCCAAATGGGCTATTTTAGTCGTGTAATCTGTAGGTTAACATTTTTAGTCTAATTTATATAAATGTTCTCTTTTGTAGCTATTTTTATACCAGATTCTTCGTGGTTTGGCATACTGTCATAGGAGAAAGGTATTACATCGAGATCTGAAGCCACAAAATCTACTAATTAATGAGAAAGGAGAACTGAAGCTTGCCGACTTTGGTATGGCCTGAAATTATTCTTTAACAAATACTTTATTCACTCAGGAGAAGAGGCATCTTTCCTCATAAAGGAGAGATGAGAACATGAGGTCTGTAGTGAATTTGTGTGTTCTCAGATGGAAAATGAAAGTCAGCCTTTTACAGGATATTAGTAATAGGTGTATGGGTGATACTGTCACTTGAGTTGTGGTTTGAAAGTAGTTCTGCAGCTTCCTTTGAAATTGGCACTTAGTCAGATCAAGTTGTTTTTCCTAACTCTCCACAGTCACTCCAAAGCAGATTAACCACGGTAGGAGAGAGAAAAGGTCTGTCCGTGTGCTGAAGTGTCGGGTGTTACTCTGTCACTGACACGCCAAGTTCCTTTGGGATTTCCAAGGAAATGGGGCATTCACAGTTTCTTCTTATCTTTGATGTTAGGAAAGTCCTTTGAAAGCCGTGCTACCGCTGGTTTTTCCCCTTGTGGGTGAATGAAAGTTGCTTACAAGATTGCATCTAACCCAATAGATCTAAATTTTATTGAAGATATTTCCAACAAACTGACAATGTTAGGGTGGAAAACCCCTGCTGATCCAACACTGATTTGGTCTGTTTCCACCATTTCATTATCCATTTGTTGTCTTCTGCTTCTTGCAACGTAATTCTCAAATGGAAAGAGTGCGGAAGGGTTTTCACAGAGGAAGGTGTCATATTGATCTAATGCAAGTTGTTTTAATGAAATTTATAGGATTACTCCAGGTTTTGATCTGTTTACCTGCTTTCTGTGCTTAAAAATGCTGATAATGAAATCGCTGTAAATACTAAGACGCAAATCACAAGTTGTAGAACTGTATTTATTACAGCTTTTAAATGAGCATCATTGGGAAGGTGTTTAGCAAGTCTAGCAAGGTTGATTTAGCTCTTAAAAATTCTTCGTCTTTTCCATGCAAAAATAAAGAGTCATGTGCAGCTTGCTGAAATGGTTTTTTTTCTCTTTTATCAAGGATTGGCTAGAGCGAAGTCTGTTCCTACAAAGACCTACTCCAATGAAGTTGTCACGTTATGGTACAGACCACCTGATGTTCTCCTCGGATCTTCAGAGTATTCAACTCAAATTGACATGTGGTTTGTATAGCTTCGTCTAATTTAAATTTTTGTTCTCAGCCAAGTTTAAAAAAATGTCAACTCTTCCTTATTATGTAGCTGCATTCAAATACTAATCCTTTGAGTTTTTGGAGGAGTTAGATTTTTAGAGAAAGGATTGGCAGACAGGGAAGATGCTATTATTTCTCTCTGAAAATGCGGAGTATCTTTTTGTTGCTTGGAGTAAGCAGGTATTAGGCCCAAAGTGTTAGGGGAAAAAAAACAAACATGTTCTCCTAATGACATGATAATGTGGTGTTTTGCAATGAATTTTAATACAGTTGATAAACTTGACATCTGAAGGAAGAGGCTATAATATAGATATGACATAGATTTTGTTTAGTCTTTGTCTAGTCTAGTTCTTTTGCTGCTACACATCTTCTGAAACAATATTTTTAATAGCAGCATGTGGCTAACAACTAATATATTCATTTGTTTTAACTGAAAGGAAATCACAGAAGTCTTTAAGAGCTGAAGGCTTAAATCGTTTATTGTTTCTGATTTATCTTTGTTTTTGTAAAGGGGTGTTGGATGCATATTTTTTGAAATGGCATCAGGAAGGCCTCTTTTTCCTGGTTCAACTGTTGAAGATGAACTGCACTTAATTTTCAGACTTCTGGGTAAGCGGATACTTTAAGCAGTAATGTTAATGTTGTACATTTGTTGTTCTAAACACTTTTTCCACAAGAACTATCGATCTTTAAACAATGATATTTTATATTGCATTGTAATTAAGGTAAATGAGTGTACACTTGATCAAAAATGAGCTGAGTGCACTGCTGAGTTTGTACAATGTACAGTCATTGGGTTTTTTTTTTTCCTTTCCTGTTTAAATTACAGGATTACATGCTTATTTATGACAAAGTTCATTCTCTACATTTTTTTAAGTTGGATTTGTTACTTTTTCTAAATGCAGGAACCCCATGTCAAGAAACATGGCCAGGAATTTCTTCCAGTGATGAATTTAGAAACTACAACTTTCCTAAGTATAAACCACAACCCCTCATCAACCATGCACCGAGGTACTTTGTGTTTTATTAATAGCAAATATGCATCCCTGTGGCTTTGGATATTTGTAAATGTGAGCATGTTTCCAATCACGCTCTGCTACCGAGTGCTGGAAAACTCCGTGTTGATTTTGTTATTGTGGGCAGATCGCAATGCAAAGCATAAGCCTGGTACTATGTGATTACGTTGTCTAATATCATTCAAGGTACCACAACTCCTTAATGGCCTATAGAACTATAAACTCCAATCAACAATGCCTGCAGAGTAGGAGTATTCATGCAGCACTTCCTAAATAACTCAAATTCTTTTCCGTTATGTAATAGGCCTATTGTTAAAATGGCCAAGTTTCCTCAAGCAGTCTCTTGAAATCATTCTGAAACTGAATTTGAAGAGTTAATATAAATAAACTACCACACAGACTACCACATTTTCTTCTTGACTCTCAAGAAAAAAACCTAGCAGTGTCCTTCTAATAAATGAGTAATGTTGGGCTGTAAAAAAAAAAAAAAAGCTTTTTTGCTAAAATAGATTATCAGGTCAACCCAGGAAATCTTATCCAGGTCAACCTGGTAAATCACAATCCAAAGCTCAGGATTAATCTGTCCCCAGTGTTTTTGCAATAGTCTTGTTTGGAGATATTGGTACTAGTGTGTACATGTATTAACATGCAGAAAACTTGTTTTGGGTGGAAGCTTTTCCATGTTTAAATTCAATTTTCAGGTTTGATATCATTTAATAAAGTCAGTTCCTTTGCAGTTTTGCTTTTATAAATGTAGTTCAGTAACTGTTTTAATTTTTTTAAATATTTTTATTTTTAGGCTAGACACGGAAGGAATTGAATTGATAGCGAAGTTCCTTCAAGTAAGATGAGTTTTGTGGCTTTACTTTACAGAACTGCAAGTTTAAAGTTTTAATATGTTATTCACAAAATGTATTAGATGCTATAGTATCTGTTAGCTCTGTCTCAAAGTGGAATATGCAGCTGCGTCTGTAGAGGATGACAGATTTGGGAAGAATTACAGTTTGGGGAAGCCTGTGTACTGAAAGAAACTAAAACCTGATGTTTATTCTTTTTATTTTTGCCAGAAGTTCTTTCTTCTCTCACTCCTTTTTCTAGAAATAGAATTGATGCTGTGTTAGCATTTCCCTGAAAAAACTAAATCTCTTGTGAAATACGGTATTAAACCAGCACTTTTAAATACAAATACAAATTTCTGTAACGGTGAATTTAGCTTACTACCAGAGAAGCAGTTACTAAGGTGTGATATTACTCTTTGATCTTGCAAACTGTATTCAAAAGGTGAAGTAGTACATGGGTTTAATCTTTTGATCTGTATTAAAAATGAGACAGAAGCAAGAGCATGGAAAGCAAGATGGAGTTTTGGGGTATATGCAGAAGCACCGTAACTTCACGGTGTTAAAAATTCTTAGTACACAAGGCAGAGGGCAGTTACTCTGCTTTGCAGCCTGTGATTTAAATTCTACATCAGGTCTTCTATTTAGGCATTGTGTCAGAACAGTATTTGCAGTCCTTGTTTGGACTTTGTTCTTACTTATACACAGCTTTTTAAATGTCTGCATCTTTGTCCAAATGTGCACAGATGCCAAGCAGGAGATGTTGGAGCACAGATCGAAGACCATGTTGCCTAAAGTTCCATTTTATGCAAAATGCTGCAGCATAGTGCATCAAATTAGAAAACTCGTGTAATAGTATTTCATTGCAATTTAATATTAGAATATGATGTAGACAGAAGTCTGTCATCTAATCATTGTTATATCTGTCAGTAAAGATCAAGTGTATTTTTGACTTGCATCCATTTACAGCGGTTATTTTGGCTATTTTAGCAAACTCGTTACATGTTGATAATACTGATTTAGGTAACATATGTTAGATTTTCATGTGTGAACTAAAAATAATGAAAACAAATTTATCCTAGTGAGTTGGCGAGAAATATTGAGCAAGTAGAATTCTTTTCCTCCCTTTGATGAAATCGCTTGTTGCAAAGTGTTTTTTAATGAAAACCAACACACTTGTATCCTTTTATGTTAATAGTATGAATCGAAGAAGAGAATTTCAGCAGAAGAGGCCATGAAACATGCATACTTCAGAAGTCTTGGAACAAGAATACACACTTTGCCTGAAAGTAAGAGGAGTAGTAAAGTAGCAGAGTATTGTTAAGTTAGTAGATTAAAGCTGAGTACCTTGCTTAAGGAAAAACTCTCAAGACTACTCTCTTAAAGAAGTCTGGTATATATTGACTTACATATTCGGGACTGGGAAACATTTTTTATCTAAACTATATAATTGAGAATAACTTTGTTCAATAAAGCATTATGATGTTTGGATCTGAATTAATTTCTTTGTTACATTCCAGGTGTTTCAATATTCAGTCTAAAAGAGATTCAGCTGCAAAAAGACCCTGGCTTTCGAAATTCCACTTACCCAGAGACAGGTAGAGAAAGCTCAATATTTTCTCATATCTGCAAATGGAGTGCAGTTCGGAACTGAAAAATCCTTTGTTAAATTGGTCTGTGTGAATGTATTCAAATATCAAGAATGATTTGCTCAGATTTCTGTAGAGACATATAAGTTAAATGCACAGAAGGAGGTGAGTTTATTAGGGATGGGCAGAAGGACTTAATATGAGAACGTCTTGGAGTTCCCAGCCATTACTGCGTGGGGGTTGAATAGTTGCAAAGTACAAAAAAAAAATGCAGTAAGCGTAGTTAAGATGCCGATCTCAGTTTAAGCACAAATAAAGGTTATTCTTTCGAAGCGGGAAGACAGCAGGTGTAGATAATAGCTGAACACTGTGGCGCGCATGCTTTGGTTTCTCACCGTGGTCCGTGTTGTGTTGCAGGACACGGGAAGAACAGGAGGCAGAGCATGCTTTTCTGAAGGGACACGCAGGGACAAGCCCGAGCCTATCCTGTCAGCAAGGACTGGGATCTGAAGGCAGTGCTCTCTGTTGGTGGACTTGGAATCGCAGTTTGTCTACACTGTCCTCTTCACAGTGGGGTCTTTTTATTTCCAACCTGCAGATTATGTTTTTATATTCGTTGTCACAGTGTGACAATTTTTTGTACAGTTGGTTTTAAGGTCTCCTCTGCCACTAGAGCCAGTAGGTTACAGCTGTTGATGTAACTGTAGCTGCAATTTTTGTGCAGGACTGAGAAACACAGTGCATTATTTATTGCGGAATCATTGCTGCTAAATAACTACTGTCTGTATAGTTAACACAACAGTTCCATGCCTGAAGAAGTTGCAATGGCTTTATAATATGTGAATGCATCTGTTTCTCTTCATAAAATGTTCTACTGCTGCGGGGTTTTTTTGTATTTCTTAAACTGCAGTGTTTCCTGGAATGTAAGCAGAGCTTTGCTTGGCTATAGGTGAACCATCTTTAATGCTCTAAGTTCATGGCACTTAATTCCTTATTTAACATTGGAAGTATGTGTTGAAATAGTTGAGAAATTATAATGCATCTTATGTTTTTGAAAAGCACATGGTGTGAAAGTTGATTCAAACAAGTGAACAGTAACTATTATTTGCTCTTAGATCCTACGTTAGTTATTGATAAATTTGAGCATGGAGACTGGACAATAAAATTTTCTCAGGCTTACTCCAGCATAAGATATTTGCACATTGTTGTGCATACGGGGCCTGCAGAAGCGATGACTTTTTTTTACCTTGTTTTTAATTTAGAAATACAAATAGTAAAAAGATGATTCCTAGACATCGGACCCTGGCTTACTTTAGAAATTTAGAATTTCATTACAGAGGAACAGGACAACAAATTACGAGAACATGGGAATAACGTCACACTTTTCCCACCTTGTTGCTCTCCCATTTGCGCATTATTCACTTGAAATCAACTGGAAAGACGCAAGTTTGTACTTGATAAGAACTCACTATGCTACAGAGCTTTTACTAGGGGAACTTAGAGAGTTTTTCAGATCATAGCTGTTATCTGTTTACCAGAGATAGTAAATATGTTACTACTATGCTTATGCATCTCAGTGAGTATCATAAGTACACCCTTGGTGATGGTTACAGTATTTTTAAGCATTTGTGTTCACCTTTATGAACCTATTTGTTTAGTGCATCTTAAAGAGACTGTAAATCTTTATTGGTATATTTTGAAATGGTCATGTAAATCTTTGGCTGGTATATCATGAAAATAGTCATAGGTAACTTAATTTTTCCTGACATTCACTGTAAAACATTCAGGGGTCCTACCATTTCTGTTCAGGAAATCTTGTAGTTTATTGTTATTTAACAGTATTAAGTGAATTTTTGTATATTTCATTTTAACTTTATTTGTGAATAGTGATTGTGGCATGTTTGGGGGTGTTTTATTAATATTTCATTGATGCTGGTAAATTTGAATTGGGATTTTTTTTTTTTTTTTAATTTTCTGGAAGAGAGAAATTCATGTGTAATGGTGACTATTGGACCACTACTGCTTTTCAGCATTTGTAAACCGGTTTTACGTTAAATCTTGTAGACCTAACAAACTGCTGTTATTTCTAATGACCGACCTGTATTAATATTGTACTTTTGAAAGTATAAATATTATGTGGAATTCTTTGGTTTTGTTTTGAAATTTATAATAACAAAGGTCCTGTGTTGTTAAAAATACAGACTGAGTGAACTTAACGCGGTTCTTGGGGCGTTGTTGGAAACGTTTAGCTAGATCTGTGTGTTGTGGGAGTCGTCGGTTTGAACTTTGGCCGCTGATTAATTCATGCAACGCAGAAGTAGCAGCAGCGAAAAGTAACGTGACTGATCCGCGATCGAGGCCGTTCGGGATCTTACCGTAAAGCTGGTCCGCAGTCTGATGATGGGCAAGTCCTGCCCGTCACAGGGTATCAGAAGCCTTGCCGAGGTCTAGGGGTGCGATACGTGGCTCAGGTACACGCGTGGGTCTTCCACGCCGGAGCGTCGTGCGCGCGTCAGAGGCAGATTTGGCACTGCTGAACAACCTTCGTCCTGAAATAGTTGTTATATATATTTTTGTATAGTTGCTATGGATCTGATCTAGATTTTATACCGATTAACTTTGTAGGAAAACGTTGTAGACGTGGTGGTGTTGAAGGAAGGAGTATCAGAAGAACATCTCCTTTTTTTTACGAGAGTAGCGAAGATATAGAGTAAATGTTCACTGTGGGTAGATGTGGGATTTCGCGTTTCTAGAACGGTTAGTATTTTATAGGTCGTAAAAGAACGAGTAAAAATGTGGTACTAATGAGTAAAGGACTTAAAGGTTTAACTCGTAAAATCAAGTGCATTAACAAATTTAGAAAAGGGTCAGCTGCAGCTAACAAAAGGAGGTTTCACTTTTAAGTAGGAATTCAGCTGTTTTGTTACAGATGAAAAGATCTTCCATAAAATTAAAGCACTCTGTTTATGAAGAGATTTTTCTAAGGACCTGCAAGTGAATCGGTTTGCTTTGTTAGGAGGTAGCTTTAAAGAATGTATTTCTTAAGAAACTTGGCACCTATCGTCAAGCCAGTTTCTGGGGTTTTTTTTAATTGTAATTGAAATTCCTGCATCAGCAGAGACGGTTCAGTGGCAGCTGCCTGTTTGGGGCAGTAGTCAGTGAGTCTGAAGTCACTGGGCATTTCTCTGACGTGCTTTTCTCGCAGTCCAGCGTTCTGCCTCCTCTCTGACAGCCCCAGCCACTGAGGACTCGGTTTCGCCGTCCCCGCGAACTGTCGGGTGTGTCTCTTTTGGGGAGAAGACCTCAACCGTGACAAAACCCAAGCAGATTAGTCGCTAGAAATGGATGGCTTTCAAGCTTTGGTGTGCCAACCTTTGCTTGAAGACGAGTTGGTCAGTTCATGAGAAGTGGCCCGCGAGTTGTTGCTGATGCCGAAATGACTTTTTGAGGAGATCCCTGGCGTATCCCAGCTCCCGTAAGAACGCCAAGGTGTGTGTAGGTGCGTGTGGGAGTCCGGTGGGCTTGGAGACAGGGAGGAGGAGGCAGGTGGTGACGAGGTTGCAGGTGGAGGCTGAAGGGGAGAGAGGGCGGGTGGAAGAGGGGAACGGACAGGACAGGGCAGGACAGGGTGGAGGTGGAAGGCGCAGACCAGCTGCTCAGCAACGCTCTAGTGGAACGTGCATCTCAACACAGCTGTGTTATTGTTGTGCTGCTTTACCACAGCATTGAGTAGCCAGAGTGTATCCCTGAACTGGGCAATAAAGGTTGAAATAAACAATTATTAAAGAACCTGCATACTTTGTATTTGCAAATCATTTGAAAAACTGCAAGGTAGCGTTCTTTGGGCTGCTTGCTTCTTGTTTGCACAGGAATTTTTCTGTGTAATAAAGGTGCATTGTTTCTGTTTTGCAATGTTAAGATGGAATTAAGGTTAAGAATGCATGCAGTTATTGAGGACAAAATATATGAAAAGTATGTTGTAAATATCCCCAAGCTAAGTATTATAAACCCAGGAAATACCCAGAATTAAGGTCAGACTTGAAAGAAATCCAAACAAATTCAGGTATGGAAATGCACAGCTATAGCACATGGTGACGCTGAAGAAAAATTAGAACTTGCCTTGTCTTTGACAACATGTGGTCACAGACGCGATCATTTTGTCTGGTCACTAATGGGCAGAGTTGAAATAATTCATGCATCTTGTTAGCACATTTCAATACCTTTTTTCCCCATGGTACAGTGCAACATTTCTGTGAAATTTCTTAAATTTTGGGAGGAACTTGGATGCCTACTTTTCTCCATTTCAGAGCCTGGGCTGTTGAGATTTAATGCTATTCTTTGGCCTGTATGTGGGTCAGCAACATTCGTGTTTCTCACCAACATCCATGTCAGACCGATGTTAAGAGATTGACAAGATAACAAGTATCCTTTACAAAACATAAAGGAAGCACCATGCAAGTGTTTAGCTCATTGGTACATTGTAAAGTAAGCTCTGGCTGTACAGGTAGGATGATTCCGAAAAGTATAAAAGCCAAGCAGATAGGTGAGCTTTGTAATTCATACCATCCAGCCCTTTGGTCTGTGGAGTTCACTTGCAGAGAAATCACACTCTTGTGCTAGGCCCCAGTGGAAATTCATGTTGTCAGAACTGGGATTAGAGTTCAGCTATTCTAGATTGTTTTATTTATCTTCTGTGTGTGATTTTCACTGGGCTGTACTGTGCCTCTCTCATTAACTGGGGGAAAAAAAAAAAAAGATTATCAGTGGGAAAACATGCACATTACAATGTTCCATTATTTTCACGTTTTCTAAAATCCCTTAACTCATTTGAGTTCTGTGATTTCTGAGCCAACTTAAACTGTGAGCGTACACATAGGCACATACTCGCAGTTGTAAATAACTGCTTAATTTATTGTCCTGGCTGCATCCTCCAGAATCACTTAAGCAGCAGGCCTGCCTGAGCAGATTGCTTTTATGGTCCTCCTAATGAAATACGAGTCTTGCTTAGCTCAGATGCCACAACCTGGAAGGAAGTTTTTCCCCCGAGAGCTCTGGAGTTCCTTCATTTGCTGCAGTGGGATCTTCCGGCTGATGGAAATGGCATTACTGCAGATTGCAAACCGGGGAGAAGGCTCTTCCCTGTCCCCGCTCCAACACGCGCTTGCAGCGTGTCTCCCGTGTCGGCACTGCCTGCTCCTCTTTCACACCTCAGCTTGTGTTTTCAAAGACTCCTTTTTCCCTCTTCCATGTCCTTTTACTTAATTTGTGGGAGGAGGTAGCTGGCCTGGAGCAGTGTTAGGAATAATTAAGGTTACATTTATCCATTCACACTTCCTGCGGAGCAAACACGAACTGATGGGAATCTTCCAAGACAAAAAACACCCTATCCTGAAGTCCGCTCCTCTAAGATGCTTTTCTACAAATCTCTCTCCCAAGGCAGGTCATGATGCTGATCGCTCCGGAGTTCTTGCTGAGGTTCCTTCTCCTTTTTTCATTTAAATAAATTTACACTTCTCCTCACTAATGCTGTGAGTCTCTTTGCCCTCAAGAAAGAGGTTTGTCCTCCATCTGTGTAGGCCAAGCGCTCACGCATTACTTGGTAAAAGCAGTTACAGTTTGGGGCTAAAAGGGATTTCAAAAGTTGTAGTTTTCTGAAAACTTTGTAGAGGTGTTTGCAATCTTGAGAGACACATGTTTGTTTATCCTACAGGATATAGAGACAGTCTCAAGGTCAGAAGGGAACAGTGATGCCTACCTGTAGTTACTGTGCCTTTCCTAAATTAATTTGGTGGTCACAATGGCTTCTAAAGATGCTTCCTGTATGCACAAAACCACACGGCCTCTTAATGTAGAGACTTGTTCTGTTAAAATTAAATGCCATTTTCTGCTTTAAAGGACCATCTCCCCTTTCAACAGTCACCTGTTGACAATTCATTGCTTCATTGGTAGGTACTTCCAGATTGGCAAGTGCCTGCCTGATGAGACCAGTTTTATTCAGACAAAACAAACTGTTGACATAATGGATGTGTCAGATCTTTCTTTCTCTGCAGTTTGCTATCGCCCATCGCTGTTTTCCCCACCTTGAAAGTTTTCTTTAGAACTGAAGCCACTTACCTGTGCCAGGGCAGAAGATGTGTGCAATCTCTTGGCAAAGCTACCCGGTAACTGTGGCCCTGCTGGTGGGTACTTGCTTTTCTGGAAAAAGATTTTCAAAAAAAACAACGTAAAGGTAAGCCAAAAATAGCTTAATCATGCACATAGCCTATATCATACCGAAAACTTCGTGTATCGCTGAAGCATGAATAAAGTGTAAATCTTTCAAGAAAAAAATCCCTCAAATATTATCAAGTTGCAATTACTCCAGAGAATACTAAAGAAAGAATAACTCCAGTTTTGTTCCCAGGGTTGTTATCTTGGAGCTCTCCATGCCACAGAAATATTGATGCTTTCACAGTATTTATTTTATAAACATTTATTTGACTTTCCTCTACAGTTAAAAAGATACCTGCTAATAAAATCCAATAGACAATTACCAGTAGAATATTTTCTTCAGTGTAAAGCATAATAATCTAGTGGTTTAGGTAAGTGTTAGACCTGAGAGGCCAGACTTTATTTGTATAAATATTTCATTTTGTCCCCAGTAGGAAGAATTTTTGTTCTACATCACTGATGAGTTTGGAAGGCAGATTCCATTTTGACAACCTATTTTTTTTGTTAATTGAAAAAATCAACCAGCAAAACAAGATGTGAAGATGTGCTCTGTTGCTATTTTTATTCTCTCAAAGATGAGGAGACAGCTCTGCTTTCCAGTTTCTAGGTGTCTTAAGTTTTATTGGATTCTCTCGGATCCTTTACAGTCATCTGTTGAAACGGTGTGTTTTTGGTTTTTTGGGTTTTTTTGTCCAAGAATTACTATTTTCTGCTATCTCTAAAAGTCACTCAAGGAGGTAGGGGGCTGGCAGGAGAGGTGTGGGAGTGCGTGTTGAGGTGGTGTTGAGCCTTTTGAAAAGAAAAAACATCTGCCTTATTAAAAGCAAAACCTTGGAAGAAACAGTCATGAGAATCTGGATGCTGCTTCTTTTAAGCATCTCTTCTGTCACGCACTCCCTCCTCCCGTGTTCATCTGGGGTTTTTTTGCAGTGTGGTATTTAATACTGCTTATGAAGTCAAAGACCAAAATTTTTATGAGTATCTATCTTTACTTTTTAAACGCACAGTGAGAAACACTTCGCCTCTGTTGCTTTGTTCTCCCATTAGCTATCCTGGCGTGCTCAAGGTGAGACTCCACTGAAGCATTCGTGCTTTTTTAAAAATGAGACGAGCATTGGCTGTAGAGTGTGAACAATTGCCTCTCTGTAACTTGGTTACTGAAAAATACCCTGTGTACCTGGGCGGAATCCACTGAGAGAGAATATTTGACCTGTGAGCCCTTGTGATTTCATCTCCACTGGACTAATCAACATGTTACCTGCTGCCTCTTCTTCACACCTATTCTGATTTTACTCAGTATAAAATTTCCCTTCACTCTTCAGCTTTGCATAGGTTCATCTTCTGGTGTTGACTCCGCAGGGTGGTACCTCCTTGGAGCTCTTAAAATGCTGAATTGAGCAAATGGCTTCCCGTGTGTTTCATTCTTTTTCTTTATGTCTTGCACCTAATTGCTCTGTTTATCAGCACTGGTACTTTGTACAGATACAGCAGGTTTTTATCCCGTTAATTGCTGCGAGTGAAACTTGAGGAGTCATTTTTGGTTGTGCAACCCAGGAGCCTGAGGAAAATTCCTGCTGTCTTTTGTCAGATTACCTCTGCCCCAAAAATGGCTTTTCAACATCACAACTGCATTAATAAAATGTTTATTTAGCACCTTTCAGGTTGAAGGATCCAAAAGCACTTTACAATTAACTACACACATCATCACTGAAATGCATCCAAGCAGAAAATCAGCAGACGACTCACTGCATAACTTTCCAAAAGAACGGACTCAGAAAGCAAAGTAGAAGCTCTAATGACCTGTAGCAAACAGGATTCTGATTTTGGTTTGGTTTTTGAAGGTCTCATCTGAAAAACCTATGTGGTAAAGCTGCATTCAACCTGATTTAGCCACCTCAGAAAACTGAAGATTTGCATCAGCCTGGCCAAGATTAGAATCTGTGGTGCCAGGGAGTCTAGCCTAAGCCTAACCTGACATTTAGATGACTAAACCATCTACCTCAAGGTAGAGGACATACCCAGTAAGTTCAAGTTGCAAGTATATAGTAACACAGTGCTGGTTTTTAATCCAGAATTCAGATGTTCATACATAAACATCCTGCTTGTACAGTATGCCTCTTGACAAGCCCCAGGCATTAATTTACAGTCCTGTAACTTTTCCAGCTTTGGGGAGAGGAGAAATGTGACCTTCTGAGCTTGAGCAGCCAGAACCATCTTTCCAGGGAAATAGTAGAAGGCACTTGGCACGGCTGAAGAAAGCACCTGGAAATTCTCTATCAGGAATGATCCTCATTCCCTGGGAGGACAGAGATTACCTGCAGTCTTTCCAGCTGTAATGTTGACAGTTCATAGGAAGTATATGCCAATTAAATTCTGAGCAACATCTCATTTTCTACAGAAATATTCTCAAATGCTGGAAATGTCTCGAATATACACAGCCCAGTTCCTCCCTGTTGCAACTCTGCAGAAGAACTTGGGCATAAATGTGTAAATGTGGCTTTGTTACTCCTAAATGCATCTCCTGACCGTAACGTCGATTACGTTTTTCACTTCAGCAAAGAAAAATTATAAGGCTATTTTTATACAATTGGAAAGCACTTAATACAAAGTTACATGAATACACTGCATCGTATGGCCTATCCGTGGAGAAAATACTGAAATAACTACCATAGGGTTGTTCAATACTAGTTTTGTCTCTCAACTTTTTACCTTAATACTAGAAAATATATAAATCATTTACGTGACAATATGCAAAGGAAGGCACAGCCGGTTATAGTTTACACAAGCACAATGCATAATATGCAGAAAAAGGGATTAAAAAGAAGCTTCACATCCTTATTAGATACATTGTTGCGATCCATTAAGAAAAGTACTTCATCAACAACAGAAGTGTTCAACACTTGAGAGCTACGATATAAAAAAATTATAATTCATTTAATGCAAAACAGATTTATATATACTTTTATATATAAACACTGTTTAAAAATGCTAACATAATAAAAGATTATCCATGTAATGAAAAGTGCAAACCAAAGTAATAGAGGGTTTCACAATGTCCTTCTCATGACACAGGAAAAACTAGCCCATAGGAATGAAGTGTTAAATCCACCAGTAAGTCCTTGGTGCAATGAGGCGTCATCAGGATTTCTGAGCGTTTGGAGAGAGCAGAACTGGCGAAGAGGCTCCGTCCAGACTGGGGAGCGGCACCGGGATGTGGCCATTTAGCAGAGTTGGAAACTGGAAGAGGCCAAAAGGTAAAAATTACTCTTTTTTCTCAAAGTATTCAGCCCAGAAGTGCATACGTTTAGCATCAGCAACTGACTCAGGATGGTCTCAAGGCTTATCATTTCTATACAGGAAGATATATACCAAATGTAAAATAGAGGACAAAATCTGAATAATTTCTACACATATGGGGATGTGTAAATCTGTTATTGGCTGGTTTTCATATAAGAGTTCACGTAACGATACAGCTGTCGTCAACCTGGGAAAGTGAATACTACAGAGCAATCTTTGCCATCCATTCTGCTTCCAAAAATGTTTTTCAATCTATAAAATATTAAAATCCACATTTTTCGTCTGCCCTTCATAAAAGCAGGAAAGAGCTTTGCAAAAGTGAAAACTGAGAGGTAGTTTTAGGGCAGAAAAAATAAAATTGTGAATACGAAACTGGGAAAAATTACTCTCAAGTAATTACGGTTTCTGCCTGTATTCACTACGAAACCACAAACGCTGGATGATTCGGTATGTGAAGCAGAATATGCCGTAATACAGTATTAACCTTCCACTTCTGAAATACTGCGCAAAAAATACTAATTCAATACCTAACCCATATATTCCTAGTTCACGACAGCATCCTGACTGTAACTTGCCTGCAGTGACATGTAGTGACTAGTTCTTAACATCTGACCTGAGCGAAAGCAAAGCAAGTAGGTGGAATGAACCTAGGGAGTTGTCCCTGCCATAGATACCGATCTGGCCTCCAGGCCCGGTTCCACGAGCTGCGCCGTGTTTCTCTTGGCTCTGAATAACAGAGCTCCTGACTTGAAGCATCTGGTGCACTTTTACCACCGATCAGATCAGTCCTTCAACAGCCAACGGTGGCATAATCAACCCTCTACACGTGCGTATAATCTGCTCATAACAGGATTATTCTTCCGCAAAGATGTTAGTTAGTGGTATTGATCTTCCAATGTTGAGAATCATGCCGAGCAGGGCGGCAGGGGCTGGAACTGCGCTCCTGGGGGGTGTAGGACCGGCTGGTACCTCTATTTTAACCAAACCCCAGGAAATATTTCTGTCGCTTCTGCCAAGATTCGTTAAAACACAGAACTTCATAACAAGCTCTTGGTTTTCTAGTCTGGATTTCTAAAGTGAGACATGTAAATTACAAAGCGGTTCATGTGATTTCTAAAGCTGACAAAGGGTTGTTAGATCTTTGTCGAGGCCGGTGGCACGCTGGCACTACGGCCTGAGATGCAAACAATGCTGGTGTCGCAATTTCATCCTTCCCCTGGTCTCCACCCCAACCCAGCTCTCTTGTTCATCCTGTTGTCTCTGTAGCCCCTGGGGCCAGGACGATGCTCTTTATTCATACGCCTCCATACAGTGAGCATCTGGGACTGGCCTATGCCTTCTCAGTGCTACCATCTATACAGTGGTAACAAAGAAAATAAAACACTTCATTTATAGCACTTAATTCAAACTGACTTGGTAGTCCTTCAGTTTGGCTGTATTTTCTTGACCAATTCTGTGCAAGCCTCTTGCTGTTCCAGTTATGTGGTGATTTCAAACTAATGACAAAAGTATCAAAATAAGTTTAATTACACAGCAGTGTGGCATCAAAGGGAAGACTTGCCAGGTAGGTCAATATCAATCATGTGGAAGGAGCCTGCAGATTTCAGTGATGCTCGACATGGGCTGTAAGGGTGTACAGGCCTAGCTGTATGGGAGTTGCTTTCACATTATAAACATCAAAGGAGAGCTTTTACCAGTTAAAAAGCATCTACGTGCTCTGTGAGGGAGCAGGCACGTAGTTGTGTCCAGCACGGCCAGAACAGGCTCCTCGGGGCTTGTTAAAGGAGGGACTGCACCTTCCCGTAGGCTCGTTCTGGGTGGTGTGGGACCACGGACACGGACGGCTCCCACCCTGCTCCTTGTGCTACACAAAGACGAGCACTAAAGAACCACAGGCTGTGCCAAGCATAGTGCTGTTGTGAAAAGCAGCACACACCTGAAAGAAAAATGAATTCAGGAACCCAATCTCTCCTCCACACCCGCCAGCAGGCAGGGGCAGAGAGGTGGGTGGGCAGCGGCAGAGCTGCCCCGGCCGCTCGCCGCTGGCAGGACTTTGACTCCTTCGACGAGGACCGAATGGTCTTTCAACTCCCAGTGCGAATGAGCAGGTGGAAGCAAAAGCAACTTGTGAAGCAGCCCCAGCTCTCACCTCCCCTCCCTGCCCAGCTGTGGGGAGCCTGGCCTGGAGCTCTGCCCCAAGGCCCGTGCGGGACGACCAGCAGTTCTGGGGTTGGCTAAGCTTCAGCTGCACTTGCCCTTTCCTATTTGCTGTCCAAATCAAGCGTCATGCTCTACAGACTTGTCGTTATGGCCTTTGCCTGAATCCAACATGGTTTATAGGGCCCTTTGGGTCTCTCAGAAGGGAGAGAGCCAAGGCTGGTCTTCACTTTCAGTTCCCACAGGGGGTGGCCAGGGTCCGTCCATACAAGCTCAATTCAGGCCGTGGCGCAGACACTCCCTTCTCAAATGAAATGTCTGGCTGTTTTTAGCCACCTGTGCAAAACTAAGGTCCAACAGGGATAAATGAGTTTATCTGAAACACGAATAAGGAGCCCCAGGGATCCATGCAAGGCTGTCCCACTGGAGGTAGGACTTACTACCCCAGAGGGGCCCATACCTGAGCAGAGCCCTGGAGCTGGGCAGTCAGTCACCCTGAAGGTTCAGAGACTAACGCAGCAGGCCCGTAAATCAGCAGCCCCCTCCTCTGTTAGTGCTGGCCCTCCACAGGAGTCAGGGAATTCATTCCAGGGGTGTCCCTGCATTCTTCAGCTGCTCAGGTGGCCATCAGCTTCTTGTGCTTCTTGCCAATTAGCTGATCAGCATAATTTCTTCTGTGACTTACTGAATTAGCTGTTCTTCAGCACCTCCAGCTGGAGCTGCTATTAAAATACTATCCCTGCCATCCCCTTCCTAAGCCTCAAGTAAATGCTGCAGCTGAGTGCCATGGCCATTGCAGTTTACTGAATAACTTTTGCACTTGCCACATCTCTATAAAACTTTGAGATTTTTACTCTCCCAGTACCCATGAGGGACAGTGCTGCTTTTCTCCTGTTAAATATGGAGAGGTCACGCTCAGAGGTGTGCTTGGTAGAGGACACAGGGATAATTTGCAGGAGAACTGGAAATGGAGCCTTCAGGTTCAGAGCACCCCCGTTGTAAATACAACTATGCCCTGTCTTTCTGAGTGAGAAGTAGCTCATTAGGACAGAAGGATAAATGTACACTCATCTTACTCTGTGAGACCCAAACCTGTCTTGGTTTTCCCAGAGTCCCAGAGTCCACCACTCTCCTGGCTGGTCCCTGACTGGTCTGCACTCTCCTCCTGAAGCTCTGAGAGCTCAGTCACCTGTTCTCACTGGAGTCCAGCATTTATTTCTGTTTCCTTCGCACAGCATGTGTGTGCTTGCTGCAGTAGACGCTGCCCTGTGGGTTCTGACTGTGCTACCAAGGGTTTAAAGAGGGTACAAATATGTAGACCTCTCTTTAAAAGTGCCTGTTAACTACTATATTTTCTTAAACTATTTGAAAAGCTCCAGACCGATGTGAGGAGATGCTCCCCTGATGTCTCCTCCACATGTGCACTTTCAGAAACGATACCTATGCATTGGAAAGACCTACCTGGAACAGAGTGTTTGGCCCCTGCAGCCTGGCAGGACTCAGAGGAGCAACAGGACTGAGGCTGCTCCAGAAATGAATGCTAGACAGCAGCGGGCTTGGAGTCAGCAATAATCCATTTGGGGTCTGCAAGACAAAAAAAAAATCTCGTGGTGCATAAATGGCTTGGGGGTTACGGCTCCAGACAATGGTCATAACCCCCAAAGTCTTGCACTTCACCTACTGGCTTCTTTTCCCAGTGAATGCAGACAGACATAGAGCAACTGCCCACCCTGCCCTGCGTCCTGTCTCCGCAGCGCTCAGTACTGGATATCTGCACATTTAATATTCCTTCATATGCAAATTGATTGAATTTTTATTGCATTAGGAGAAGCGCAGTTATAGTTTATTTGAACCACACTCATGCAACTGTATAAAACACTATGCATGCCTCAACACCTATAAACACAGCCTCAGCTCCTTCAGAATAATTTTTTACCTTTTGAAGGGCAGCAATTGCTTGAACTGACTGCACCTTTTGAAGAATTAATGCAATTGCCTGTGGAGCCCAAAGAGCCACTGGCCGCCCTTTGAAGTTTACTCCTCTGATGGCGCCTGTTCGAAATGGAAGAAGTTTCAAGAACCTGGCAGTGCCCAGGCTGCCGCAGCCAGAGGCAGGTGCATCGGCTGGCTGCCCAGAGGGACGGCAGAGAGCACAGCTAATTGTTTGAAAAGAACCAAAATGGCACTAACTAAGAATTCAAGGCTTTTCCCAGCTCAGAGGTGGCTCCTTCCACCACAGGGATTGCTGGGAATGCTCTCAGCGCTTCTAAAGCACGGTTGGAGGGGAGATGAAGTTAAAGCACATTCAAATCTCCATTCAAAGGAAGAATCACATGAATTATTCTGTATCCAGAGTAACTTTTATCTTTCGAAAAAAAAAAGCCAACATAAAAGTGATGTGACAGTTTTGAACAAAGTATTTGGCATAACGAGTTAATCTCAGCAGTAATCTTGATGCCAATTATCAAAATCAGTCCTATTTAGCAGAGCACTTAATGGAATTTGAGTGCACACTTAGCGCGTAAGTATATGTTTCGCTGTGTAGGACAAGTGCCTCGGTGCTCTGCTGAACTGGGGCAACAGTTTGTGCAGAGTTTAAAACATGTAAAGAGAAGACAGAAGATAAGGAGTATCTCCTCCTACTAACCGGCACGTCATGCATTCTGGTACCCGCTAGCTTCCCACCAGGCCAGAAATATAAAGTCCCACATTTGGCAACTGCAACCAGGCGTTCTCACTTCACAACTGCTTCCACCACGGGCTGTCACATCCCACTGCCAGGACTCTGCGGTGAGCAGGCTCAGAAAGGCAGGTGCCACAGGTCACACGGATTTTTGAACATGATGGACGTATTATTTGCAAAGCGGTGCCTGACGGCTCGGCTGTGGTGTCTGAGGCTCTGTGCAAATGCACAGGAATACAGACCTGCTCACACTGCAGTTCACAGCAGAGTCAAACAATTAGTTTAGCACCAGCAGAAGAGATGGGAGAGACAAGGAGCAGCAAACATTAAGGTCCTCCCAGTGATTCTGTCCCAAGGTGTCTGAAAGGCTCTTTAATACAAAGAGTTTTAGTAGGTCGAGAGAGGTTCTCCTCCCCCTCTACTCTGCCCTGGTGAGACCTCATCTGGAATATTGTGTCCAGTTCTGGGCCCCTCAGTTCAGGAAGGACAGGGAACTGCTGGAGAGAGTCCAGCGCAGGGCCACGAAGATGATGAAGGGAGTGGAGCATCTGCCTTATGAGGAAAGGCTGAGGGAGCTGGGGCTCTTTAGCTTGGAGAAGAGGAGACTGAGGGGTGACCTCATTCATGTTTATAAATATGTAAAGGGTGAGTGTCACAAGGATGGAACCAGGCTCTTCTCGGTGACAACCAACGATAGGACAGGGGGCAATGGGTGCAAACTGGAACAGAAGAGGTTCCACTTAAATTTGAGAAGAAACTTCTTCACAGTGAAGGTGACGGAACACTGGACCAGGCTGCCCAGGGAGGTTGTGGAGTCTCCTTCTCTGGAGTCATTCAAAACCCACCTGGATGCCTTCCTGTGTAACCTCATCTGGGTGTTCCTGCTCCGGCGGAGGGATTGGGCTAGATGATCTTTTGAGGTCCCTTCCAGTCCCTAACATTCTGTGCTTCTGCGAGTTTGGCTGCTCTTGAAGGGGACAATTTCTCTAAAGAATCTCGAAAGAAGCAGGGCTCACGGAGAAATGCAAGGGGGAAGGACACTGCCATCTCCTTTGTGCTGAAGAAGGTGGATCAGAATCACCAGACCCCATGGAAGAAACCACAGTTATGCCCCAAGGAGTGACAAACACGTGATATTGCTGGGAAAGCAAAAGGTGTTCATGCAGTAAAACAGCAGGTAAGGTGGTCACAGAAGTACGAGTGAGGTCTGAGATGACAATGAAAGGGATTAAAGAGTGGGTGGAGGTCTGGCAAGGAGAAAACTTCTGTCTTGATCTCATCAAGTGACAGCTCTTCTCAAGATATCTGAGAAAAAATGCTTGACAAGCAGGCACTTCTGAACGGCTCCTTCACAATCAGCCTCTTTGCTGGACCACGGGGCAGGAAAAGCGCAGCACCCGTGAGAGCACCTTCCCTGCACCAACTCGCAAGCTGGTGCTCCACAGGCAGGCGGCTACTGATGGGGATTTACAAGGCTGACAAAGAACACACCGAATTAGGTCAGGATAAATACTCAGAGATCTACTTACAGAAGAGCCTACTAACCTTAAAACCAAAGATGTTAAGCAGCAAGACCCAAAAACATTTAGCTAAGGACACATTGTTGTGCCAACTGTACTAAGAGCTCCAATGAGCTCTGCCTCAGTTCTTTATTTTTTCCTCTAAGAAGCTGCAGATATCCAGAACTGAAAATCCAGTTATTGAGGGTCTTTTGAAAATAATGAAGAAAACTTGGAGGTGTTTATTCCTACCTAGATAGAGCCAGAGCAAGTCTTCAGAGAGAGAGGAGATTTGAAACTGAGCTGTCCTCCATTCATCCTCTGGAAGCATGTTAACATGCCTAACAACAGTGCTCAGCAAAAGTTCATGTCCTCTGATGATCAGAGCACTGATGGCTGCAAGTTCTGCCAGACCCAAGAGCCAGCCAAAGCAAGCCTCTGAATCTGTTAATATTTAATGCAAGAAGAGCACGGGGCCTCCCAGGCTTGTTCTCAGTATCTCCATCAGCCAAGCATCAAACCCACCAGAGGACACATAAGTGTAAACACCACCACAGCACAGGCTACCCTTAAATTACGCACGGAAATTGATGTGTCACTTCATTTTCTGCCCTCACGCAGCTGTACATCTGTATTAGATGCAGAACTCAGTGGGAAGTTCCTACTTAAAAAACGTCATTATAATCTAAACACAGGAACCATTTGATTAGAAACAATCCACTGCACAGAGAGCATTATGTTCAGCATCGATGCTCACGGCTCCTGACTTCTCTGACAAAGAATACGTGTAAGTACAATCTTTGTCACTTCTGGCTGTCAGATAACAGACAAGTGCTGTCACACATACAGCACTTCCCAGGTCATTAGGCACATGCTGGAGCCTGGATGGTGTATGTCGATACAACACAGACCATGCACGTGCTGGCTGCAGGCACACTGCTGCGTCCGTACGGAAACAGCGTGTTGTAGATGTTACAAATGCTGAAGTACGGGCCTGAAGAAAAAGAGTCAAAATTATGTATCCACATTGGCCAACAACAATACCGACTGTAAGTAATCTGTAAAAGAAGCAAGCGCTGAATAAAATCTAGATATCACAGAATCACAGAATGTCAGGGATTGGAAGGGACCTCAAAAGATCATCTAGTCCAATCCCCCCACCGGAGCAGGAACACCCAGATGAGGTTACACAGGAAGGTGTCCAGGTGGGTTTTGAACGTCTCCAGAGAAGGAGACTCCACAACCTCCCTGGGCAGCCTGGTCCAGTGTCTGTCACCCTCACTGAGAAGAAGTTTCTTCTCAAATTTAAGTGGAACCTCTTCTGTTCCAGTTTGTACCCATTGCCCCCTGTCCTATCATTGGTTGTCACCGAGAAGAGCCTGGCTCCATCCTCGTGACACTCACCCTTTACATATTTATAAACATGAATGAGGTCACCCCTCAGTCTCCTCTTCTCCAAGCCAAAGAGACCCAGCTCCCTCAGCCTTTCCTCACACAGGAGATGCTCCATGCCCTTAGTCATCTTCGTTGGCCTGCGCTGGACTCTCTCAAGCAGTTCCCTGTCCTGATATCTCTCTTTGAAGCTAAGCAAATGGAAAGCTGACATTTTTCTACCCAAGTAAGATCCTGTATGTGCTGACGTCTTCAAACACGTTTTTCTGTTCTGAAATTGGTTGTGTGTATCATGTGCCCTTTCAAAGAGCTCCACCCGAAGCTATTCCTTGTGACTTGCAGGTCCAGCAGAAAGCCATCTGAAACACTCTCTCAGGCAGCAGGACCTTCTACATCACTCCTGGAGCAGGAACTGGTGTGTGACACCCTGTGCTGCACCGGCCCCATGGCAGCAGGTGTCTGAGATCTGATAAACCAGAGATCATCTGAGATACGATGCATGCTCTTCCTAGGGTAATGGGATGAACTGCAGATTTCCAGCCTAAGTTAGGGCTTTAGTTATTTTGCATTGTGGTATTACAGTTCTCTGAACACATTCGTCATCTGGTTTTTATTTCATATTCACTAGGTCAAGTATTTAGGATGCAGGGTGCTTCTTATCCACACTAGAAATAGAAGGCTAAAAGAGAGGAAAAAAGCTGTGTTGCTTTATAGTCAAAAGTTTAAATAAGCAGACAGAGAAACTACCCTACACGGGTGCCATCTGCCTCTTCTGTGTTAGGATAACCTGTAAAAAAAGATTTGTAATGCCATTAAGTTGCATAACGGCCATCACAGCCTTAGCCAGCCAGCCTGCTAAAGGGGAGCCACAATCATCTACCTAATTCCCTTCTACATCTTTCAGGGGCAATAAGTACACCAGTTTACAGATGAATGAGAAAATGAAATGTTCAAAGAAATAAATACAAAATGAGAAAAGAAATCTCTGTACATACTGAGTTTTGGGGCAGCAGTAGATTAAAGCGAGCTTGTAATAACCCATGCTGTCATTGTATCTGGTTGGCATCTGATACAATTTCTCAGATTTGCTCCCTACGAGCAAAATATTTACTGTGGTTATGCCACAGTTAGAGGTTATAAGAGCCTGGCAATGCACCTCAATTTTGGTTTGCCACACTTTCGTTCTTCCTGCCAAACAGAACTTCATTTAAAGGCTTTACAATGTCAAAAATGACAGGTAATGGCCCATAAAATCCAACACCGTCACCTCTGCCAGGTGAACAGGGCAAGGGGATTCTGCATACAGTGTGAGCCCTAGACAGCCTGAAGTAAACGAGAGCTTGTTACACACACCTCTGTGTTTATTTATTTACTATTTGGTCTGTTTCATGGAGGGTGGTGGGCATGTTAGGGGGTGTTCCCCCACTGGGGTAATTCTAGTCTTGGATCTTTTTGTCTAGTTTTGCAGTGGTAGCATAAGACAAAATTCACTGATGACACACCGAGTCATTAGCTATGTGATTTTCCTCTTCTCTGAACTGCTAGAATTTTTTTGTAGACTTGCTTGAAAATGAGGACTCGCCCATGACATTGCCACAGATATGTGATTAAAAAGAACAAAATAACCTACTGGTTATTCAGCAGGTCTGTGCTGAAAGGAAGCTCTGGCAAGTACTCTGTGGATCTGTAAAACTTCGGAAATCAAAACTGGCTTAAGTGCCTTGTCTTAGAAACCACTTAATTTGCCTTGTATTCAAATACTAATGAAAAGGTCACGCTGTTTGAATGGATACAACATCTAGGACAGAAATCTAACCAAGCATCCCACAACGCACGTGCTCAAGTCATGACCTACAAAAACCCCCGTGTTTTTCTTGTTGGTTTTTTCCTGCTTGTTCTGTAGACCTGGAAGCTACTTTGAACCGATAATCAAATCACTCACGCTAAGTTATGGTTGCCCATCTTGTTACCCTTCCAGGCAGCCTGTGAACTATGATGGCTTTTCCCACACCCATGTAGGAACTTCAGGAGGAACCTACTTTCCACCCTTTGTTCAGACCTCTGCTGCAACTCCCTCTTCCCCAAATATTCTTTTTTCCCCATCGGATGACGACAGACCCGTAGGGCTGACACAGAGGGAATACCTGGCAAAAACAAGACCAGAGGCAACGGGCAGGTCTTACCTGTGCAGTGAAGAAAGCTGGAGTCAGGGATCCCGAAGGAAGCGCGGGGCTGTTGAGGGCGATGGAACCGATGTCAGTGCTGGAGAGAACCATGGGGGGCGCGGAGATTTCCAAGCCTTTGGGTTTTTTAGCCTTTGGGGGAAGAGATGGAGATTTTGCCTTGGAGCCTGAGGAGAGGTTCAGAGGCTCAAGGGAATCTGAGTCGTGGCAACTGGACTCAAGGAAGAGGCTCCTGTGTTCTGCAGGAAGGGGTGAGGTGGGAGACAGAGACGGTGACCTGGAGGAAGATGATGATGGAGATGAAATGCTGGCACTGTTGGGTAGCATTAAGGAAGATATTTTAGCTGATACTGACGAGCTGAGAAAAGCAGAGGCAGCTGCTGTTTCAGAAGTGGAAGGCAATGACACCATGGGCCTCATCACTTGTTTGTCTGTTTTGTTTGTCACGAATCTTATAACAGTCCGAACTTCTTCGACTGGTGTGTTCCCTTCTGACTTCTCCTCCAGTTTTTCTGTTTTGATTGGCTTGTAAGGATCTGGCTGGTTCTGCAGAGAGTTGATAGTGAAGGAGGAATACAGGCCAGAGTGGATATATTCATTACGGCTTGTGCTTTTGAGTGCTGACAAGCTGTGCTTGTGCTGATCCCTGCTCTCAGAAGGCATCTTACAGTCGCTGTCCTGCAGCAAAAGGTTCTCTCTGCTGATTTCCACAGCATGCGGATCCATTTTTAAAATCTCAGGAAAGCAGACAAACTTGTACACAAATTTTTGTCCGATCACTTTCTTGATGATGTTCTGCAAATACAAAAGCAGATGCTAGAAAGATCAGCGTTTTAGAGGCGCTGAGTACAGCAAACATAAGGGGGTGCACGAGGGTAGGCGGGGGCACTGCTCCTTCCATGGGCTGAGCAGATCATTTTGGTGGGGCTCCTAACACTGCTCATCCTTGGCTTATTCCCATATCTCTGCTCAGCCAGGGAAACCATCCCCTGCTCCTCATGGTGCCTTACAAAATCACCATTACTAGGTGATAAAGACCTACTGGTGGGCAGTTTTCCTCCTGTTTCCTCTGAGGCAGCTTGGGAATACTTCCTTTCCAGTAAAAAACTATTCTGCCACCTTGCAGGCCCAAGCCGTGCCATCATTTGCGTTTCACAACGACAGCAAACTCCTTCGCCTCCCAAAACTGACACCAACTATCCTGAGTATGAAATACTCTCAGAATGTCTGCAAGGGACAAAACCACCCCAGCCTCCCTGCTCCAGTCATGTGCCCTCCCTTCCTCGCCACATGCAGGATTGACCTGGCCTGGGAGTGACTCTCAATAGCCATGAACTGTGTCTGTGACAGACACGAGTGCTTGCACGGGTTGGAACAGCATTTGTGTCCTCCTGTATCCCCCATGCTATCTCCAGGTTGGCATTAGGCTCAGGATGCTCACCGGTGCAGGTAAAGGTTTTCAGCGGTCTAAACAGGCTACTGAAATTAATTATTGAAAAAAAAATCTCAAACCTCTCAAAGGCTTGTAGAACCTAGGAAAATGACTGGAACATTTACCACCCTAAGCCAAGTCCTGTGGACAACAAGAAGCAATATTTCCTGAGACCTCCATAGTGATCTCTCTCTTCTTGAAGCCTCTGGTGGAGTGTTTGTCTTTAAAGTCACCTCTGAAAAACCCTTTCCAAGAAGCTTCCCTTTAGTGCAGCACATCTGCTGCACCTCCAGCTGATACTCTGCAAACAGACATTTGCTTTTCTGTACATATGGGGATGTAAATATTTACAGTATTCCTGAAAATCTAATTTGCTTTTCATTCCACCACAGATTCTGAGACCAGTAGAGGAAACATTTGTTAAACTGACTCAAAATGGGAAAAAAAAAAAAAGAGAGAGAGAAAGAAAAAGGAATACAATCATCATCCTTATTTATATATAGACAGTACCTAGTGCTGGGTGCTTGCAGTGCCCACACTACACCTTTTTTGTCACAAAAGCAAGGCTCATCTTGGGAAAGAAGAGTCTGCACTTGGGTATCAGAACCTGGTCTGTTGTTCAGCTGAGCTACTGCACCCTGTAACTCATCTGAATATCTCGGTGTTTCATTCAGGCACCTTCCTGAATACAAAATCAAACCTACAAAGAGCCCTGGGACATAGCTTTGCTCCACGCGTCAGGAGCTGTGGCATGAATGGAGAAAGCTGTTTCTCAACTCGATAACAGGGATCTGTAGCAAAGAGAATTAAATTCAGCAAGCTCAGAGTAAAGGCACAAAACCGCCCTCTTCTATGCGCAACCGTACACACATCTACCTGCCTAGCGGATCCTGCAATGCCCATTTTTGCCCTCCAAAAGTTCAGGACATACAGTTAGCCTACAGGATCTCAGTCTGCATGAGCTTTAATCCCCATGGCTTTGGGCTAGGCCTAGATTTTTTTTTTTTTGTGGGGGGGGTCTTAATCAGGTGAAACATCGGATGGACGCATTTTTTCTGCGCTCTCAATACTATGTTCTTCTTGAAAAAGGCAAAACCTCTGAACTGCTCACATATAAAAAGAAACATCCCAACTGGATTTTGTTTTCTTTTTTTTTAATACATATTTTTTAATTTAAAATCATACTTCCCCTCTGCTCCTGGCAGCTTTGAGTTATTGTTATATCAGGCCCTGGTGACTGAGATCCTACTTGGAAAATGTGAATCCCAGCAGAAAAAGATTAAATGTATTTCAGGGTGGCACTTTTACACTGATACAGGCTTGAAACAGGGGAACATTGCTATAAAAAATAACCAAACCGGCTCGTGAGTTTATACTTCCTCTGTTATTATTAAATATACTTTAAGAAGGTCTTGGTGTGGCTCCTCTGACTCTCTAAGCCTGCAGCAAAGGCCCGCTTAACGACGGCTGGAGATGAAAAGGATCCAAGTGCAGATCCCTCAAGAACTTCACAGGCTTCTCTGAAATGTGGAGCCTGAGGAAATCTCTGTCAGCATGTAAGAGAAAATAACGATGCAAATTAATTAAGTGCCTCCGAAATGCCACTGACTTTTCTAAATCTCTTTTTGACAAATAATCGAAGTGAAGGTAAAAAGCAGCTTATTTTACCATCACCTCAGTGATCTGTCAGAATCATTCTGAGCTGTGGATGACGGTTCAAACCACAGAAGACAGTGACAGGCATTACAACAAGCAGGGGTTTTCCATCCTCCGTTTGAAAGAGCAAAGGAGGCTCATTGCATTTGCAGGGAGATTAGACCACTTGCTGGGTAGCAGGACTGTAAGTATACAGAATCATAGAATCATTTTGTTCGGAAAAGACCTTTAAGTTTAACAAGTCCAACCATTAACCTAGCACTGCCAAATCCACCACTAAACCATGTACCTAAGAACCTCATGTATGTGTCTTCTAAACACCTCCAGGGATGGTGACTCCACCACCTCCCTGGGCAGCCTGTTCCAATGCCTGACAACCCTTTCCGTGAAGAAAAGTTTCTTCAAATCCAATCTAAACCTTCCCTGGCACAACTTGAGGCCATTTCCTCTTGTCCTGTCACTTGCTGCTTGGGAGAAGAGACCAACCCCCTCCATGCTACAACCTCCTTTCAGGTAGTTGTAGACAGCGATCAGGTCTCCCCTCAGCCTCCTTTTCTCCAGGCTGAACAGCCCCAGTTCCCTCAGCTGCTCCTCATCAGACTTGTGCTCCAGGCCCTTCACCAGCTTCCTTGCCCTTCTCTGAACTCTCTCCAGCACCTCAATGTCTTTTTTGTACTGAGTGGCCCAAAACTGAACACAGGATTCAGGGTGCAGCCTCATCAGTGCCGAGTACCGGGGGACAATCACTGCCCTAGTCCTGTTGGCCACACTGTTTCTGAGATATATATATGTGCACATTCGGTCCTTTTTTGTTGTTGTTCTTCTAATTTTCTAGGGAAATTCCCCTGTGAGCAGCCTTGCCACGAGCGCTAGTGGCTGCAGGCCAGGGCTGCGGGGAACTCGGGGCTGTGCTGCCGGGGACAGCAACTGCTGGGCCAGTGCAGCTGCTGGGGAGAACTGGGCAAGCAGGCCGGGAGCGGGGGCTCCAGTCCAACAGCTTAAAAAAAACCAAATCTTAACAAGAGACAGCACTCTGACATTTAGAAAGAGGGCAGGGAGCTGGGAATGCCCCTCTTCCCTTGGCTTCTTGACTGTTCCGCACTTGAACACTTTACACTTCCCTTCCTGTGTCCCCAGTGTGTCACACAGTGACTACAGCAAACGTGACCGGCCCTGCTGCAAAGTGCTCTGCAAGCTGCCGATGGCAACTGGGTACAGCACTGCCCAACGTTTGCTCTGGCGCGCCCGCCGTGTGAGGGAGCTCAGGTTTATTCTCACCACATCGCTTCAGGCACTCATTGTATGAGTAACTCCAAAACCAGCCTTACCCCAGTGTCCTGAATCACCAGCTGGAGGGATGGGTCTCTCCCCCTGCCCTTCTCCACAGACCAGCCAGCTGAGCCAGATGCCAAAGGCTCGGTGGCCTGGTTCCCCCTGCAGTTTAAACCAGGCTATAATGTGGTGTTTGGGTTTTTTGTGCGTGTGTGTCAATTATGCATTTGCACTACTACTTTTGGAAGCCCTCCAAAAATAGACAGGAGGAGCTATTCGCCCTTCTCAATAGCACATGATCTCTGGGATTCTTTCCATTTTTCTCCTTTCCTCACAGAAGTTTTCTGGTGAAACTGAGACTTCTTCTGTCATGTGTTTTATTTTCATCAGCTCTGACTCCTACTCTCTGGTTTGAGCCATATAGCACTAAGGTGTAACTATACTATCAGTGTGCCACAAGGATTTTAGTGGCTTGGCTCAAACCTGCTAGCTAGCAAGTTTGCTGGAGACTAAGGAGTCTCAGGAGACTAAAATGGGAAATAGGACCCAGTTCCCAGTTGAACTTCAGACTAACGAGGGGCCTCAGGGGCAGGAAGACCAGATTGGGACTTTTTTTCCTGCCTCCAGGAAGTGACTCATAATCAGGGTGCCCGAGATCTCAAAATTTATGGCAGAACAGGATGTACTTGTCTGTAGGTACTAAACATCCCTGCTTGGAAAAGAAGGACCAGAGCTGTAGCTGCTGGACTTAACTCCATTTGGATGTGTTGCAAGTTCCCTGGCTCCAAGAGTACTAAGGGACCACGTGGAGGGACACTTAGGCTATGAATTCCTCACAGGACTCTGGGCTGCCTCCAGGTATTGGAAAACCTACCCAGAGGGCTGCTCACACTCCTATGTCTGAAGTACGTAAGCTGGCAGGAGGTACCTGTGGCTGCATGGTTTGCTCCAAAAAACAGAGCATGTGTCCATTTCAGCATGTGCAGGCAGGCAGGTTCTCTTAACATCATACTTTATGCACTTATGCTTATTATATTGTGTGCACAGAAGCTAGATTTTGTGCAGTTTTTGATGAAGACACAGGTGCTATGAGAGCGTGCGCCTGTACTGACCTTTGGAAGAGCAAGGCTCTCCTTTAGCTGGATTTCAGTCTTTCCTCACCTGCCTCCATCTGGAAGGCAAAGGCCGTTCCAGCGGCCAGCACCTTTGGCCAGGTTCTCTGCTCTCTCTGCTGCAGCTCACTGGGCGTCCCTTTCCTCCCACGTCAAACATGAACTAGTTGTCACTCCTTTCATGGGGTTCTTGGGTTTTCTCCTCTACCCATCACCTCTTACAGAGTAGCAAATTCTTGACTCCCATCTTTCCGTAAGGACAGCACTCAATAACCACTTTCATGCCATTTCAGACAAGCACTTTCTTGACTTCCACATGTTGCTCTTGAAACTGCTTCCAGTTCTCTATAAAGCTATTTTCTAATGCTCATTTAAGTATTTCCTTATAACACCTCTTACCTCTACCACTACAAAACGTATAGATGGTACTCTAGCACCATCATACCGCTATTGTTTCATTGTAATATTCTGTTTCCCCTGAGGTAATTCAAGAGAAGACCTTCCCAAAAGTAAAACAACCGTTTCTATTATCACTTTATAGCCTGAAGTTCTGTAAGCAGAACAAGCAAGGGACCCTCTTCCCAAAACAATTCTTCCACGCTGCCACCCACACTTGGGCATTTAAAACAGGAACTTAAACCAGACTGCCTGGTCTGACCTGTTATGGGAAGGGAGGGAATGCCATGGGCACCCCTGAATCCTGAGAGCACCTGAGAAGCTTTGTCCCCTACACTGCAACAAGCACAAAGCAGCCCATATTATTTATATACTATACATCATCCTGCCAACCCATCTAAACAAGCAGACAGCCATTAACTGAAACTAAAATGATTTATTCTGTCTTTAGAAGACAGATTGAATAGCACTCACTGAGTAAAGCCTGGGGCCACATACTGTTCAGAGAGAATGCAAAAATATTGAATAGTTCATCACAACAGTATGTGACTGTGTAATTAAAGACGTGACATAACTCATGCAAACATTAAGGTTACCCAGGGAACTGCGATTCTTGCACTTCCGAATTTCTGAGGGCTTGACTTCCACAACTGCTACATCCTATTAGTGTCCGTATCCACATGTAAATTCCTGGATTCGCCCTCCTTCCCTCGAAACAAAAAACCCTCATGGGGAAAACTCACTAGCTTCCCTCTTGTGGTGTAATCTTGAAATATTCATGGAGACCTTTAGCAGTCCTGAAACCGCTAGAGACTTCCAAAAGGTATCATCTGTCATTACAGCTATCAGAAAAACAAAGTAACAGGGCAACTTCAACAAAAAGAAAGCTACTAATCTTACTTATAAAGGTATTTTAGTTCTAAACATCACGCTAAAGTGCTCTGCATGGGAAAAGACGCGAACGATTTCCTTGCCTGAAATCAGTACAAGAGATTTCTGAGCAGCAGAAGTGTGTGACATGGTGGACATGCTGCTCAAACTGTAGGTAGAGAGAGTGCAGGATGCCTTTCCTCAGCGCTATCTGTCATCTGTTCTGCTGCTCTGCTGAGGGAATAGGGGAAATGCATTAAATAAAAAGGGGGGAGGGGAATTCAGGTAAGGAACAAATGAGGATATGGGAAGTCTTCAGATTATCTACAAACCTTTAGCAAACAGAATCATGGTAGCAAATTACAATCAAGACATGCTACACTCTACGTTTCCTGGGGTGCTTTATATTTGAATTTAACATAAATCTAGCCATCAGCCCCAACAGCACATCATGCTTCCTTTCAAAGCCAGGCTAAGGAACTTGTCCTAATTGTGTTATTTTTCCCCAGTACTGGAATTAATTTACTTTTAAGTTCAGATGAATCACATGATGAATTTTAACAAGCCAGTGTTCCCCCCAAGCAAAATAGCAGAGCTCATAAACCTCCATTTATCCAGTGATCAGTTTTTATTTCTCCACAGTGAATAATTTCAAAGGCAAACCATGAAGCAGTAGCTCAGCTGGTGTCAGCTGTATGCAGTAGCAGCAGAGGGCAGCTGAAGAAAGGAAGCACCATCCTATGTGCCACCATCACTTCTAAAAAATCTCTGCCCTTTGCCTCAAACGCACATGCCACCAGGTCATTTGGGTTATAGGCTGAGAGGTCCCTGTTGATAGTTCCACAACGCACATGAAGTCTTGTCCAGAGTTCTGCCTCTTGCTTTTCCTGCTGCCACTTTCCAGCCTGCAGCACAATAATCATCCCATTTGCTCAGTGTGCACCCCATTTGCTTCAGTACATCCAGCTGCCAACCCATTCATCACTGCCAACTGCAAGGGAGGGGACAATAGTCTCAGAATGCTCCTTAAGGCTACCTCAGGGTCTAAACTGCTGTTCATCCCACAAACTGGTGAGTGGTCCAGGGGAGAGGAGTGCAGAAGTCTGAGAGGCTCTCACCTCACCAGCCCTCCCTTTTTGTTTTGCAGAAGGGAAAGAACGCCAAGGGGCCAGCCCTTCCTTCCCTCCTTTTCTGTGCTATGCAGCATAGACTGAAGGCAGAGGAAGCGTCTAGGACTGAACCCACCGCTGAGCACTCCCTACCAGCCTGCTGTGATTCATTTTCTGCTATTGTGCCAGTGTTTCTTACACTTCAAAACCTGCAGCAAGTTCCCACCTCTCTGCACTCTCCTAATAATCTGCCTTTCTCCACTGCCTGGGCACCAGCAGGACATAACACACCAAACCCACACAGAGACTGAGAAGCTCCCATTGTTTTCCACTCAAGGAGTTACTCCCTCAATTTAAATAGCAATACGCAACAATTTGGTTTGGGGTTCAAACTCTAATCACAATATGCGGGGAAGAAGGAGTTTCTCCTTCTTTCCATCTAAGGAGCTACAACCTCCATTGGGCTGCAGGACTCCTGGAAAAACGGCCAAATTCCTTGTGCCACACCTAGATAAAATTTGCAGACAGATCAGAGCACAGTCTGGGAAAGCTGCTGTAAGAAGAGCAAGGAATCGCCTCGGCCAGAGCCCTGGTGAAGGAACAGTACAGCCACGCCTGGGGCAGGTGCTGCGTGAGCAGAGACAAAACAGATGACAAAGGTGTGTGTGTGCTGGGGGGGGCAACCGAAAACAGTACAAGGGTACAAAAAAAGAAAAAAAAGGTTAAGGGATAAAAGAAGAAAGGGAGTCTCATGTAAGAAGCCATTATACTGCACTGATTTAAAGAGATCAGAGAGATCTCAAAGGAAAAGTGCCACCAATATCTCATCCCTTGTTTTTAAGTGGCGTCTGTTCAGTCACTAACTGTGTGTTTGGGCTCTGCCTGGGTACACTGTTCATTCACCAGCAGGCACTCTGACTCCATTGATCCCAGTCACGTTTATAATCAGAGGGGCTGGAGTCACACAATAAAGTGAGCTTCCCCATGCTGAGCAGAAGCCCTTTGAGTGCTTAGTGAAGAGGAATTCATCACACCAACTGCTTGGAACAGCCGCTGCACTGTCCTCTCTGAATCCTTTTGTGCCTTCTCAGTCATTTGAAACATGTTAAGTGGAAAAATTTGACTTCTAGCAGACAAAATACTAAAAAACTTTCATTGCAGAACTTACAGCTCTAAATCTGAAACTAAAAAATTCTTACAGGAGGAGTCCTTCCAAATTCCAATGAGGGTAATGAAAATTCTGATCACCAAATTGCACACAGTCAATTTGCGGTCAACGTGGTTTTTTGATTGCTGCGTTAGACTGGCTGCATAGTGCCCAGCTCCACTGTGCCCTTCAAGAATCAGTGCACTACAAATAATACATGACAACAGTACTCTGAGCTCAGTTCAGCAACAATATCTAGTTTCCTCTGCCTTGTGCAGGCAGCAATCATGCCATAACTGTGCTGAATGCTGGTGTTACTCACTGTATAATCTCATCCCACTGCCTCTTCTGAAAATCAAGATGAGATCAGACTGCTAAGGATGGCTATTTTCTTGTTTAATATACAAAATCTATAACAGTCCTTCTTTCTAAGATTTAATCTTCAAGAATATAGGAAATAGTAAAACCTATTAATTTAGACTTATTATAAAATATATCCATTTAAGGGGAACCAATCCTGAAAACATTAACATTAATCAGTGAAAATAACATAATGTTCATCCAAAAAAAGGCTGGAGAAACAATTTGGAAACTCCTTGAATTTACTAGAGTCTAAAATTGAGAAAGGTAAATATGCAAGATACTTTAGCACCTCCATATGTGTTCTGCATTTTTTTCTTCTAGTATCTTGATACATCTGAGAGATTCCCTTCAAATACCTTTTTGTTACAGCAACCTAATACATATCCTGGCTACTCTCTGTTCTCATTTTTGCATTCTCTGTTGTACTGTTTCCACCTTGCTTCCTGCTGAAGAATAAGACCAAGGACTAAACGTCAAAGTGAAAGACGGTTTCATAAGAGTGACAATGATCTTATGAACTCCCACTATACTGCAGAAATTTTATTTTCAGAGGTGCTAGCTAGCAGTAACCTCTATTGACCGCTTCTAGCTTGTGGGCATGCTCATGATGTCTAAAAATCAGAAGCAAATCGAGCGCTCAAAATAATTCCAGATTACTATGTTTTGTATGTTGCTATTTCAGATTTCAGTTTTAAAGAAAGAGGTTGAAAGCAGAGCTCCCAACAGCTCTGCACTAAGTGTATGCCTACACTATCTGCTTGTAATCAGCATCTGAGAGCATGCACATAACCACAGCTTGCCAGTTATAAAGTAGCTGCCTAAACCGTGCTGACTCCTTGGCTCTCATTAGTTCTATCAAACCCCAACAGATGTATCCATGAAGGAGAGGCAAAATTCAGTAGGTCTTACAAGGACAGGAAAGTTGGATGAAGAAAACCCTACCAAGGCACATGTTCCACTATTTTGACTTGAGATACCCAGAAGATAAGTTCCCAAGTGGGAGTAAATTTAACTTTCTACAGCAAATACACACTTCACCTGAGATGAGCTGCTACCTTGCCAAACAGACCCACATGTATCCCTGCTCTGACACCCACCATCTGACCAGCCACTCTTCCCTCTGTTTGCTACTCTTATTCTGCATTTTCATCCAGTAAGACACCACATTAGTGCTTTCTCATATATATTGCTGCTAATTAAATGACAGCAACATATAATTTAGACTACAGTTGAAGCTAATACAGTTTTTTTTCCTAAAATGACATAGTGGAAAATTTCCAAACTTTTAGAAATGCTGAGTATTAACAAAGGGATAGTTACAGTGAGAACCTGCTGATGTAATACTGCACTGTCCTAACTACAGAAGCATTTCAGCATTGTATTTCCAGCTAATAGATTAGGACCCAATATAATTGTAGAAAAGATTTACCAGAGAGCTAAGGCAAGACTAGCTAACAACACTGGCCAACAAGATCTATGCTCCAAAAGATGTGTCCCATGAAAACCATGAAAACTCAGTCCCACTCTCTATGCTGTTGGGTTGTTTGTTTCTCTTTTCCTTGTTCTGACATAGGCGATACCTGCTGGTAAAGCTGCCACTTCGCCTGCTGCATCGCAGTATCCCTGCTTTCTACCACCTCCCTGCATTCCAGAAGACTCTATGCGGGCTGTAATAATCAAACAGTTCTCCGTTATCAACAGTTATTTTATTGTTGTCAAAAGCTACAGAAAATATAGGGTAGCCAAATGCATAAACACATGAAAGCATCGGTAAGTGTAAACCTAGGTCAAAACCTCCCCTCCTCAGGAAATGGGATGTGCAGGGTTTTCCTGTGCATCTTTTAGCTGCCCTCTTACCTTCACTGTGATTGCCTTCAATATTGTTGTCGTAAAAACTAGTTAGAAGAACTTTTGAACAGCTTCCACAGAGAGGTGAAATATTAAATGGTAGTGTTTCTATTTTCTTAGTCTGCATGAGA
Source organism: Caloenas nicobarica (assembly GCF_036013445.1). NCBI lineage: Eukaryota > Metazoa > Chordata > Aves > Columbiformes > Columbidae > Caloenas > Caloenas nicobarica. The sequence goes on from NC_088245.1 coordinate 45,997,410, forward strand.
ATAACAAAATTTACCTTGTCATAATAGTATCTGAGCGCTCGGCTCAGCTTGTCATAATTCATATTAGTTTTGTTTTTTCTGAGTCCCCACAGCTTAGCCACTTCTTCTGCCTTGAGTAGCTTGAATTCGCCATCATTAGACGTCCAGCAAATCAGGTGCTCATGTTTCTGGTCTAGCAGCAACTGCAAAAGGAACTGCCACAGTGTGATTGCACTCTCCATACCTACAAGGGACAAAGGAGAGCAAGAGTGTGAAAAACATTTGGGAGCAGGTGTTCCACCCAACGCTCATTTCAGTAATAAGCTCTGTGTTGGAGTCATCCTACGTAATCGAGCAAAGGAAGCTCCTATATCATTTACAACCAAACATCCACAAGACCTACAGGTCTTGCACTCCTGTTTTGGTATTCTTCCCACTGCAATTTTATGAAGGGACACATAAAATACAGTAAGTATTCAGAAGAGCATTGCCCACATAGCTGATATGGTACAGGGTCATCTCTAGCTGGTGTCAATCCAATGTACGCAATCACCGTTCAAAGGGACGTATGGGGGAGAGAGGGAAAGGACTTGACATAACTATCCACTGAAACGAGCCAAAAGGCTGCTGTTTACTGCCATGAGAAGTATACTGAACTTGTTCGGATATGTCACTGTGAAGAAGAGGAGGAAAAGGCAAGACCAGGGCAGTCACCTTTGGCTAGAGGAGCAGAAACCACACTCTTTCCTGTCCCACCACACACACCTGCCGTCTTGGTCTCATATGGCCTTCGGCTGTTTCATTTCTCCCAGGGCCTGAAATGACTCTTGCTGCTTCTGTTTGCCAAGCCAAATAGCTCAAAAGATATTATCTATTTTGCAGAAATGCTGAAAGTTCAGTACACTTAAGCACAGTAAAGTAAGTGATGTTTACCCTGATCCTTTCTCTAACAGGGATCTTTCATTATTACACGTACGACTAAGAACTAGGAATATTTTAACAGTGCCTGACCCCACTTCTAAGGTTGTTTGAATGTTTTTTCTCTGCTAAAGGTTATTTGAATATTTCTTTCTCTGCTAACTGCCTGTGCTACTGAGCCCTCCCTATAATAAACCTTTTTTTCAGGCACTGCAATAGAAGGATACACTGAATAATGACTATATTCCAACTCAGCACAGGCATATACACAACTTAAAACTTGGGAGCATTACCGCTGAAGACAATTTATTATTGTAATGAACATGCAGCTAAAATGGACCTTTTAAACTACAGAACTACAAAATGAGATTTTCCCCCACTTTCAACAACATTGCCAGCCGTAGCACATTAACACTGTATCAAATAATTTTTTCTTGGCCTCTTACAATACTTAACTTGTACATGTCATGTCTGACTATCATGGATTTAAAGATGCTGGTATTACTGGGTTAACTGACTATGGTGCTAATGGGGCTAATCATTACCTGACTGTGTACACGTAATAATGGATATTTCTGTCTTTATCTAAACTGATGACTTTTAACTTCCTTGCTCCTCTTGTTTCCTAATATATTACCGTTTGTGTCCTAAGGGATTACACGGCCAGAACAGGCCCGAGGTTTCTCCTGGTGTGCTGACCACAAGAGGGCACAAGACCTCCAGCCATCCACCTCATGGAGCAGGACAGCAGGCGGCTGAGGGAACATCTGCCTCTTCAAGTCTGCCCCAGCACCAAGGGCATCGTGCTGTGTAAATTTCACCGGTGTAAAGGAAAATCAATTGCATCAGCTTCACTAGCGTAAAAGCAAGTTAAAGGTGCTAGAGACCCCTGTCAATAGTTTTACAGAAAAAAACAGAATTTGGAGCTCTACGTACACTGGCGAAACAAAGGTTTGAAGAATTAATGATGTACTTATTATCCCTGCAAAAGCCTGATTTCTCTAATTAACTGAGAATCCAGTATGACTGATGGGGACAAAAACATCTGTCCCTGCCCCCCAGCTGTGTAACATGGTAACCACATCACACCTTCCAGAGAGGACAGAGGCTCCCCGGACTGCCAGGTGTCCTTGAAACAGAATCGTATGGATGATTTGGCACTTTCCAAGGTTTGCATTTGCTTCATTGCATTTTTTATCACTTTATACAAATTGTTTTCCACATAGTGTAAGGCAAGGAAAAAAATGTATAGCTAGAAAGTTAAACCTGAAAGCTTTATACTGGCTTTGCAGTCTTTAAAAGTTCCTTTAAATTACACCACCTGTGCATGTATTAACATCTTGAATAGATTATTTATCTATTATTTATCTATCCAACATGATAGCTAATAAAGTATCCCTATTAATCTGGCATCATATATACATACTTTTAAATTACTATTTATAAATTTCGCAACTTAATTCACTAAACATGCGTAGGTATATACAGCCATATTACTTTAAAATAACTTATTTTCTGTACATCACATATTATACAGGCATAGTCTGCATAATTTCAGCTTGTATCATACAACTCTTCCAAACAAGAAATCACAAACATAACTTTTTTTTGCTCTGGAAAGTTATAAGTAACTTATAAGAATATTTCTTCAAAATGGTATTAAAATAAGTACAGGGGTCCTGTGCTACAAAGACCTCTCAGTAGAACTTCAGTCGAGGAAATTAAAGATGGAAGAGAGTTCTAGAAGCACCAATACAAACTCTGCCACCGTGCCATTAGCCAGAAGAATACAATGCGTCAGAGATGCAAGTCTCTCATCCAGATTTTATATTAGCCTCTTCCTTCAGGTCATCAGCAATCTCACCTCCGCAGAGCCAAGGTGGAACTGAACTCACAGCAAAGCACGTTTTGCTGCAGCCTCCACCACTCCCTTTCACCTCTGCCCAACACCACTCACAGAGTAACCTACAGCTAGCGTCGTACTACACTTTCCATTATGAACCTGTTTTCTGATGCTTATCGTTTGTAAAATGTAAACAGTTTTGGATTCCAGTTTATCTACGGAGCGTGGGCCTCACAGTGACTCAGCCACAGGCGTAATGTAGAACGTGTGAACAGTGCAAGCCTGGGTGAGAACATCCTACAGGTGTATCCACTCCGCACGATCTCTCCTAGTGACTAAGGAGAGGTGAATTCCATCAGGTCATTACATACAAGGTTACCGCCACCATTTTCAAAGTGGGTCAGTTATTGGTGATCAGTTCTTCAAGCAACTGAGATACAGACATAATCTCTGGGGAACACCTCAGGTGCCAGATCCAGGGAAGATGGCTGTGGTGGGATCACAGAATCACAGAATGTCAGGGATTGGAAGGGACCTCAAAAGATCATCAAGTCCAATCCCCCCGCCGGAGCAGGAACACCCAGATGAGGTTACACAGGAAGGCGTCCAGGCGGGTTTTGAATGTCTCCAGAGAAGGAGACTCCACAACCTCCCTGGGCAGCCTGTTCCAGTGTTCCGTCACCCTCACTGAGAAGTTGTTTCTTCGCATATTTAAGTGGAACCTCCTGTGTTCCAGTTTATACCCATTGCCCCTTGTCCTATCATTGGTTGTCACCGAGAAGAGCCTGGCTCCATCCTCGTGACACTCACCCTTTACATATTTATAAACATGAATGAGGTCACCCCTCAGTCTCCTCTTCTCCAAGCTAAAGATGTAGGCAACTCCTCACCACCCTGCTTGCCTTACCGTCAACTCTCCCAAGAGCAATGCTCTGAACAGGTGTTACAAAGGACCTGCACACCTCAGAATTCAGCATCAATGTGATTAATCGGTACATGCGTAAATCTACTGAATACGACCCAAGTCTGTCCACACAAAAATGAGATTAAAGCAGCTCAATGCTGCATTGTTCTCCATCCCTCCATCCACCACTGGGGTCCTGTACAAAGCTTCCCATACTGCCTATATAATAACTGTATGTTTATGATTCCTACATGGGGCAAATCATGCAGATTAGATTTTCAGCTCATCATTAATTGTACTGTACTTTTCTTCTAAAGCACCCAACTTGAGGCGTTCAGGTCTGAGCTGTGCTGAATATTCACAGCTGTAACTACCTTTAACAGAAGCTTTGCGCTCAGCATATACAGTGAAGAAAAATCTTAAATACCTTGAATTCGGTAAACTGGTGTTAATCTTTGCATCTCATTTCCCTTCCCCAAAATGTGATTTGCAAGGGACTAGTAAAAATCTAAGATCCTGCGGTGACAGGATTTTTAAAGTGATGCAAAATTTCCAATCAGGTCAACCGAAGTATTAACCTGTCCTTCTCTGTGGGCACCATTTTGGGGTTCCACAAAGTGTTAACTATCCTTTTGGGAGGACAAGGTGGCCACTCAAGTGTGCCAAGCCTTAACTTGTGCCTCATTTCAGTGGTGGAGCAAAAGAGTCACATGACAGACGTATTACAAGATATGTAATTTAACCAAGAATGTGCTACCTGTATTAAAAGTTATTATAAATTATGATTGGGGGGAGCCAGAAATCTTCGGAAAACATTCTATTTCATTTATGGATTTTCTAATTCTTTTGAATTTTTACTGACACAAAGGGAATTTAGTGTCTTGCCTGAATTTGACAGAAATGGGTGGTAGGATGTGGTCACTTTCTAGAGGGCATATATTTCACATTTCATTCAACTCTTTATTAATATTAAATAGTAATAATAAATAATCCTGTTACTTTTGTGCTCAGTACAGAATTTGAATGCTGGGCAATAAATAATACATGGAACCACATACTGAATTACATGGATTGGAAGAAAAATAGTTTTAAAACATCACTTATATAGGCAGTGGCATCCATATATGTTACAGAATGAGAGAGGCAACCTATGTTAGAATCATATATTCCGTGTCATGGAAAGCCTGATCAAAATTCCTATAGACAAAAGAGTCAACTAATTTTTTCATCCATTAACACATGTGGTTTTGCAATCTTACCATTTTTTAAATATTTATACAATGCATTTGACAGTCAAATGTATTTTCTAAGCCATGAAACAAAATTTGCTAGGTTGATCTGACCTAAACAGCCTAGTAATTTTACTTTGTGATCAGCTCCACTACCGCTGATGCAAATAATCACTGGCATAGCTAGAGGGAATTATACTTGGAAATGCTGCGTTAGACAGCAAAAGGATCTTTCAGGACCGAGTTTTCTGAAAGTCCATTTCCCAGGTAACCACACCTGCACCCTCTGTGTTACCCATTTACATTTTTTCAACTGTGACCCCCCCCCATACAAATCCCACCAACTGCATGATCAGTGTGATACAATGTGCTCTCCACACATCAAATCTTAAGTTCAGGACTGATGCGGGAAGGAGGCGACTCATTATCTGTGCTGATAATACTGCCCCTGTTCATTTCAACCACATCAAGGGACCAACAGAAATGCCTAAACTTGGAGCAGCAGGAAAATCAACACGGTAAGCAGTCCCTGAAGAGAATAATAGGAAAGGACAAAGACATCCACAGGGCAAGGCATCCCATCTAAGAGATTATTTTCCTGCACAGGGGGTGCCCAAATTCCTTCCTGAGGTGAGGGGCCAAATGCCAAACGCTGGCTCTCCCCTTAGTGTATGGTCTACCAGCATGAACAAGCTTTATGAAGACATTATGCAAATTACACTAGAAACGGTTAAGATGTATGAATTAATACACATACTGATGAGCTGCATGACCATTTTTTGACCAAGACAATACATATGAAATTCCATGTGACAAAATGTCAGTAATGTGGCATTAAGGTCCAAAGAAAGTCACTAACCTGCTGGGCAAAATAAAATAAAGAAGCAAGCCATCTTAAACCCAGGCAGTAGAAAACCAGGAAGACCAGAAACAAAGTTACCTAAATAAAAAGCTCAGCATCAGAAAGATTTATGACATGAACTGTCAGATTTGGGGCATTATGTTTTGTAGGACTCTTGCATAGGAAAACCTCAAAGAAAAAGGCAGAAAGCTGGAAAGCAGCTCCACACCACTATGTTACAGCTGTGTTCTTACCTTCCCTTCTCCCACATACTCCAGGTTTCCTACCTGGATTCTTCCTACCTACTCTATGTTAGCTCCCCCACAGCCTTTCTAAAATAAAAGAGATCCACTGCTGATCCTGGACAACCAACATGAACAAGTTCTGAAGGCTAAAACCAGAAATCCCTCGAGGCATTAGGATCAAAACCAGCCCCTTGATGCTTTAGAGGGTCCGCAGAGGAACATCTGGGGCCAGACTGCCTGGGGAGCCCAGAGGCTGAAAACATCAGCTGGAGGTCAATTAAGTCAGGAAGACATAAAAGGCGTTAGCCAGCATAATACACTAGAGGTAGTCACAGAGAGATAGTGATCAGACACGTACATGAAAGGGATTAAGAGGCAGAGTCAGGGCAGGGAAATTAATTTCCCTTAATGTATGAAGAAACTGCTGATTCCTCCTGTAGCCAAAGCAGCTGCAAAGGACACAGCTCCTTCTCATCTGCCCCACAACAGCCACACACCTCCACTTCCACTCCCCCACAGCCAAGCGTGTGCTTTTGCATTTCTCTGTAACAGATGCCTTTTTTTGTGTGTATGTGTGTCCTTTTCAACTACTGTGGAAAACGTGTAGATAGATAGATAGATAGATAGATAGATTTTTTTTTTCTTTCTACGTCCATTTACTGCTTTTGTATCCTAATTCCGGCACACAGCACGTTGCTCGGAGCGGCGTGACACGGGGCATTGTTGGCTTCTCATTCACGTTAAGCGTTCGGCTTCCTTATTTCTGCAGGTTGCAGGCAGGAAACTGGAAAATGGGCCACAGGAAACCTGGCCTCCTACATCTGTCCCAGTTCGTAATAGCAGCTCTGGTTTTATTTTTCTAAGTGTCTCAGGTTCATTTTAACCCTTGAAATGACTGCTGCAATAACATGGGAAAGAACATGGCTGCTTTGTCGTTATTTTTTTAAACCGCCATTTCTCAATACTGGAAATCGAGATTTTGCTAAACTGTACTCATTTTTTAAAGTATATTAATACTGATAAAATCAACAGTTATGCGAGTTTGAAAATATTTCTGTTGGAAATTACCAAAACAATTCCATTCCATAATGACAAATATCGACGAGTATATTTAGACAAAAATATGGAATAAGGCAGTCTCTAGTTGTTTCAGCTATATACACATGTTTGACATAGTTCTAAAGTGAATGTCCGTACGGAAAGTTGAACAGCTTACAAATCCCCTAGGCCAACTTTTCTCTTCTACATTTTAGTTTCTGTAAAAAATTGAAGCACGTTTGTTTTGCATTTGATTACAGAAGCAAAAGAGTGCTGATCAAGAAAATAAAGCAGCCAGCCATAACATTTTCCACTGAAAATTCATCGTATAACAATGAGTATATCATGAGAGGTTTAACACAACTGCCAAATCTGCCCAAACGTTTGCTCAGAAACATTTGAAAGAACAAGGCAAAAGTCTGAGTCAGTCCTCACACTTTATTTCTCAACAGAGATGCTTCAAGGGTGATAAATAGGATGTGGTGGGTGAAAAGTTAGTGATTCTGCCAGAAAGGAGGAAAACCAAATATCTATTTGTTTACTCGGAAAGTTTTCAAATACTCATCAAAGGAGATCTTACTGCTAATTTAATTTCCCTTGAAAAAATAAGCTCTCAACGAAGTGTGTAAATATACCTATTTTAACTTGATGCAGAACTTTCTCTGTTGAGGGTAATAAATCAAACTAATGGTGCAATCTATATGCAGGGTACTTTAGGGAACTGGCTGTGTGTATGATACAGAATGCTGGTAATTTTTCCACATCCAGCAACCAGGACATTTCCTGCCAGAGCATCCTCCGAGTTCTTCCATTGTGTTGAAACTGCAAAAACTTTCTAAATCAGGACTTCCTCCTATTATATCTGAGAGGCGTCTTTCTGGGAAATGCAGATTCAAATGAAAAAAAAAAAAAAATAGGAATTCCTGCAGCACCACCCAGTGGAAACATTAGAAAAAGTTACAGAGTGCCTCAGCCACAGGAGTTCCGATTTGCTGCAAAACTACAGTTAATATTGCCACACAAACCCAGAGTGGTCTAAGGATGTGCCAAAAAAGTAGAGAGGGTTTTGCTGGCCGATGTACTTAACAGAGTCACACGAGGTATGCCCACTCTGTCGCACCTGCATAATAGTCTTAACTTCATATTATAATTTAAAATATTTACAGTAATAATTTACAAGGTCTCCTTCTGAAGTGAGAATACCCACTGTTCTGGCGCAGGATGTTTAAAAAAATAAACAGACTCCTACGGTTAAGAGAAACACAAAAGAGATAGCAGCAAGATCTAGCAAAATATTACAGGATAACACCAAGTTCCACTGCAGAAAAGCAAGCACTCACACACGTCCAGTAATCCTTCCAGCAGGTACATTTGGTAATACAATGTTCGCAGTTTTAAATTTTTTTAGCTAAGTCAAAGAGAGGCTGAGGCAGACGTCCAAAAGAAGAAAGTTCTGCAACCTCCACATTAATACAACAAAGGACTGGTCGCCTGCCAAGCTGAGGTGTGATGACACCACCTCTAAAACACGAGTGTTTTCAGATTCTCCGTAAGGATGCGCTTAAAGAAACAGTATAAATCCGACTGGAGTACAAGCCCTTAGCAGGAGGGAATACAGCTAGTTGCCTCCCTGTGAAAGCCTTAAAAAAAAAACCAAACCACAACCAACCTGCTAGCCGTAAACAAAACTACATAAACCCGTAATGGCTCCAAGCGTTCGTTCACCTTGGGACAGCCATGAAATGAAGGCAGGCTCCTCGCGCCGCTCGCTGCCTGCTCATGTGGCGCACATCTGTGCTGTGCTGGCAGCGCGCTGCACCGCAGCCCCTGGGACCGCTGCTTTCAAAGCCAGCCCTGTATGTTTATTTTTCCCATACGACTTTCTCTTACATTTTCGTCGGCATCGGGAGGACACAGATCGCGATTATTTGACTGTCCTATATAAAATTTCCGATATTCTCTTTGGTAAATTCAGAGAAAATATGCACAGAAGCAAATAAGCACAGCTAAAGAGGGCAGGGGAAACAGCCTTCAGGAACAGCAGCTATTCTGGAAGTTCACTTGACATATCCATATGTAAACGCTTTTTTCTTATCTGTACTGCCTTCTTAAACTGAAGCGTTAAAATTTCTAATTTTGTGACAGCAGACTGAATGCTTTGTAACCTATGCTAGCGGCTCTAATATTTTAAATGGAGTATTAACACTACCAACTGTCTCAAGTGTCGCTTTTAATACATTTCGTGTTCAGATACCTCAACTCGTCTTCCCCTCTTGACTGATTTTTCCTAGACTAGAAACTCAGATAAACAAGCAGGTCTTTCGAATACAGTGAGCAGAGAGGAACCTGGCCAGGAGAATGGGAAATGCTGTCCTGGGAGTTCTGCTCAGGCAAACCAAGGTGCTGGCAATTTCCACGGGACCTGAAGCACAGCAAGATGATCGCAGCATACACTGGCGGTCAGGGCTTGCCGTCCCATGCACACCGAACTTTCAGAATGTGCTGGAGTAGCAAAACAAGCCATTAAGCTATTAAATAACGTATAGGCTTACCTGTGGATTCTCATGTTGTGAGGGGGAGTCAGTCGTAGCATTATGCTGAAAATGGTGTAACGTGATTCAGTAGATGGTAACCTACGTACATACAGAGACATTTTACATGGACAATTCCTTCCCAAAGCGTTAGCGCTATTGCAACGGTTCTTGGAGCACCAGCCAGGGTGCAGGTTCCTTAGTCATAAAAAATGAGCAACTCGTCACAGCGCTAGTCGAGGTTTGTATTTTTCACTTTAAATGGTATTAGGTCTGTGTGCAACAGTCTCATAGTAAAAACAAACCTAAATTGAGACTCACTCTTACATGTCAAAATCTCAAAAATCTGCTATTCTCCTCCGTTCTCAGTACTACTCAAAGTCCTGATAGTTTATCATGAGCTAAGCTAAACTGACACCCAATTAAAAGATTCTTATCTTCTGACATTATTCACTTGTCTACTACACCAACAAGAACCTGAAGGTCACACCTACACATGTCCCCTAACATTGTTCATTAAACACTGGAATATTCAATACAATGTATCATAAAATACATAAGATTTCAGACAACAGAAGACCTGGTTGTTACTCTCCTGTACTGTCTGTGTCCTGCAAACTAATTCCCATGGCTGTTGTGAACTATGAAGGAGAGAAAAATGGGACAATATTTCCATGATTTCAGCAAACTCTGCTGTACACAAGGTGCTGAGATTGCCTGTGTTCTGAAGTGGCATCAATACTGGTGAAAACCAGAGACTGGTTTGTTAGTGTCTCTGCTGCTCAGGATACATACCAGCCACTATTTTGATTTGTACGCTGAATCCTGGATAAGATTCCACGTTTAAATAACAAAAAAGACATATAGATGTTCTGAGGGACGCGGGTTAGTGTTAGAAGTAGGTTACGGTTGGATTCAGTGATCTCAAGGGTCTCTTCCAACCTAAATGATTCTATGATTCTATGATAAAGGCTCATCCCTTCTCCTCAACTTGGATGAAACTGCACAGTCAGTTTTATCGTACCCTCCTCATCGCAGGGAATCAGCCCAGCCTCGATGCGGCTCTGGTTGGAAGCGTTTGCGTCGCAGAGCTGAAGCAGGAGCGCCGAAGGAGCTCTGCAGCCATCCTTTCTGCACCAGCCCTGCTCCACGCTCGCAGTTTGCTGAACTAACCACACTCGCCAGTCGCTCTGAGTCTGCTCTGAGTCACCAGACTTCAGAGAGGTCTGTATCCAGAATCTAAGTCCACATTCCCATCTCAGCTATATTAGTAAAGCGTGGAAGACACACTCTGAAGGTAGTCAACTTTCTCCAGATTTTGCTAACAGAGCTGCAAACAGGAGTTTGCTCTGACTTTTTAAATGTGTTTTAAAGATTGTTTCTCCTCATGAATTACTGTTAATTGCTGGGACGAGATAATAGTGGTACTTGAGCCTATAAACTTTTTGTTTGTGCTGTATTGTGACTTGATATAACAGAAGCCACTCAACATTACCACAGTATAAACATTTCAAAGCAATAACACTCATTACTGTCCTTCCCAAAAAGCTTAAACTGAAATACATCTGACCAATTTTCTTCATTTAAAAAAAAAAAAAAAAATTAGAAATATACAGAGGTACAGTAAGGAGATACTGTCACCACATTAGAGGCAAATGGATGCATAACAGAAATCTGTTTTCCAGATGAACCGTCGGCTGTTTTGCAAAATGAGGATGGGAAACTTATAGGAGGACATTTGATTAAAAACATTTAGATTCTTTAGATGAAGTATATAACCCAAGTCTACTCTTTTTTGTACAACTGCAAAAGTGTATTTTACACAAACTTCTTTGCTTGTTCACTAATATTTTCAGAGAAAGACCCATCTTAGAAAATTGTATTAATAGGACTTAATACTCTGGTTAGTGCTTAGAAAGCTTTTACTAATTTTGAATGCTTGGTAAGAATCATCTAAATTACAACCAAATGATTCATTACATAATTTAATGACAGCTAAAATTAAAAGATAATGTGTAAGATGTAAGTTTTCCTCTCCTAGTACCTCAAATAATCTTCAAGTAAGGATCCACAAGATGAAAAAAAAAATATACTTTAAAGCTGAAGAAAAGAAGACATGGTTGTTTGCACGAGAGCCAAGATACATTAACTTGTAGTAGTCAGTATTTGTAAAGATTATCCAAGCTATATTCTGAATCTTCAAATATTGAGTAGTGAATTGGTACGCAGGGATGCAGACATGATTGAAATGACTCTCTGAAATGGGTCTGAGGGAAGCCACAGAACAGGCAGTATCCTTCAGATCCACAGTACATCCTGACGCTGAAAAATTTAGAGCAAAGCTATGGAAGAGACAAGGGGCAGTGGGTATAAATTGGAACACAGGAGGTTCCATTTAAATATGAGAAGAAACTTCTTCACGATGAGGGTGCCAGAGCACTGGAACAGGCTGCCCAGGGAGGTTGTGGAGTCTCCTTCTCTGGAGACATTCAAAACCCACCTGGACACCTTCCTGTGCAAGCTCATCTGGGTGTTCCTGCTCCGGTGGGGGATTGGACTAGATGATCTTTTGAGGTTCCTTCCAATCCCTGACATTCTGTGATTCTGTGACTCTGTGACTAGGAGGACACGTGCAAAGAGCAAGCAAGAGCTACTCCAATGCCTTAGTTGCATTAAAGGCTGCAGCTAGCATCTAAATGTTTGCAACATGCAGTTAGCCTCTGTGCAGTAACAGAAGTGCTGAGACACTCAAAAATAAATATATACCTAAGCGCTTTAAAAGATCAAAACAAAGTAAGTTTGTGGCTTCCTACAGAAATTCTCCTCCTGAAGACCCTGAGCTGTATCTAACCACTCAGATGTAGGCAGACCACATGGTACTGTCCTTACACAGTTGATTGATATTTATCTTACAATTTCACAGGTGTCACCATACAGGTGAGCAGTTTTCAACACGTGGCCCGTGCACGCAGGGGTCGATGGATTCCTCCTGAAGTGGAGGCAGAAGTACCACAGTGCTACCACGGTGGGCTCAACCACAGCACAGGTGCTTCCACAACAGCTCAAATATAAGCACGGATCCACAGATACGAAAAGGACAAAGCCCCCTGCTCCAGATAGTCACAGCAATGCTAGTTGAACAAGCAGGCCAAAATTGGACATGGTGTTGGCAACTGTAACTCCACCGAAGTAAAAAAAAAAAAAGTAGAATTTTCAGCTGAGTTCTATCTGTTTAGGGGATGGCAAAATTTGGTCTCCAATGTTCTTAACTGTAATATAACTTTAAAATAATTACTTAAATATTTAATTATTCAGTACAGCGTGAGATAATGACCATGAGTTACACTGATTAAGCAGATCAACAATTGCAAGCTACTTTTTGTTACTGCAAAAACTACCACAGTACTCATACAAAAGTAAAAATGCAGAATGACTGTACGGTTATTAATTGGCATCAGATCAGCTGGCAGGTAGCGCCTTAGTGATATTTTCATATCAATGTTTATGGCAGGTATTTTCTTTAGCTTTCGCTTTCAGAAAAACAAACAAACAAACAAACAAGTTTCCTTCAAAGAGTTTTTGAATTAAAATCCAGTCTTAACAGCAAACCCTTAAGAATTTGAATTCTGATATAATTACTGGCTTATAAAACCACAATGAGCTAAAGAAAGTTTTAAGGAAAAAGATGCATTTTCTTTTTTGTGAAGGGCACAGATAAGAGGTACTTTGTGCTTCATCTGCTTTGTTTCCATCCATGCAGCCCTGTATATTGCAGTGCAGTGAGCTGGACTTCCTGTGCCTACACCTTGACATTCTCCTCAAAATCATGACTAATTCTTTAATCTTTCATTATTCAACAAAATACTTCAACGTGAGAAGAGGCATATTCAGCCTTCCAAGAGCTCTCAACAGCCTCCAGAATATTAGCTGATTCATTTAACAAGCCACAGATGAAGTAAACATCTGTCTAATGATTCAGGACTGTGAGATTCCCTATTGTGGGAATCACCGAGGAGAAAGCCACGGTGAATCAAGCCGGGGATACGCAGCGCAACATGATTTTTCAAAAGCCCCATTGGGTGTGGTTACAAAAGACAGACAGCAGCTCAAAACCAACAGCGCTCTTTGAAACTGGCCCAGACCGACCGTGTCCTGCGACCAGCGTCGTGGCTCTGAGGTGGATCCAGGCATCAGCAAAAACGGGCTGGTAAATAGTCCAGATCGCACAAGCGAGTCCAACCTGTCGCATCCTTGTGGGAGGCACTAGCTCATGTATCAGCTCTTTGCCATCTTAGACTATTTAAGTCTATGACAGAGAACCACTCACAGAGATAACTATAACTACACGGGCACTCAAATTTCATATGGTATCACCAAGACAAACCAGCTAAATTAACTTTTTATAAATACATGCATCACAAATAACTGTACGTTGCCTCTCCCAGCCTTATCCCACTGGCCCTTATCTTTTTAGATAGCCAAATTACTTTTTATTTCAGCATCTACTTGTTTTCTTTGATTTCCTGAAGCAGCACGTTGTCACGTGATTGCAGTCCCAAGGCAAAGATTTGTATTTTCTACAACAGCTGATGGACCTGAGGGTCAGTCAGTATTATATATACATACCCATCTTCCCATACACAAACATACGAGGCTCAGAGCAAGCAACAAGCTCCACGTATGTTGGTGAACCTGCAAAATGACTTCTATTCTGTGCTAAATCCTCCAGAATAGATTTTTAAACTAAGGTAGATTTCAACTTCAGTTACATTAAGCCACTTGAGCTGCAATACCTTCCCATAAGAACCCCCTGAAGCTGGCCTCCATGCCGAGAAGGGCATTACAACAAGAAGGTACAGTTTACATAACTGGATTTCATGCACAGCAAAGGGGAATACTTCAATCTTTGATACTTGATTTGTTTGCATAATCTGGGCTTAATGAAATAAAATTAAGCAAAAGGAGCAAAAAACCACTGTGAATCAGTAAGCAGTGACCACTGCTAATGAGTAAAACGAAACAGCTTTTTGTTTCTACATATGAAAGCATGCATGTGCGTAGTGGTGCATAAACACAATTCATAAACGCAGTTACAAGGAAGGCCGTAACTGAGTTTCTCCCCCTGAGATTGTGTTGCTTCTTTCAGCTGTTGCATCCAGGTGGAGTTCGTGATATCAGAAAGGATATAAGCCTAGAGGTTTTTTGCTTTTTAGGAACAATTCACGGAGGTGATTTGGAAAATCAAGATAGAAACAATTATGATAATATCTCATCCCTTAGCAGACAGTATATATTCTTCTCACACGCTTGTATTTCATAAATTAAAACAGGTAAATAATAAAATCATACTTACAGTGAAAACACCTTTAAAACATTTTTAGAGTGGAGACCATCATGCACTATTTAATATTTGGATTTTTTTTTTCTGTTCCAAACAGAACTGTTGTATTTTTTAACACAAGTATGGATTACTTCTCATTCACTCTTTCAAATATACAGTACACACCACTGGTACACTACTACGACTACATCTGTTTTTCTATGTGGACATCAAGATGTTTTTAGTTACGCTGAGTGAATACAATATATGAAATTTATATAGTGTAGATAGACTATATATATATATCTGCATGTATGAAAGTGTGTGCTTCATCTATACTGATTCAGCAGATGGCACACTGAAATTCCAGCAATATTTAATGGAAAAAGTGGACAATTTAATGTCCATATTTCAAAGGCAAATAATAAGAGCTAGGGAACATTCTTCGGTAAGAGTTTTGGTGTCATATACCACTCTAACTGTTCCATAACATATTCCACATAATTTTGAACATTATGCCAAATAATGCATGACTTGGTCTAAAATTTAGAATTTTACAAAAGAAATAAAACTCCAAAAGCAGAAAATAGCTCTCACTACCCGGTAACTGCATTAGATTGAAACAGATATCAGACACTTTCTGGTTTACATACTAGTCTAAAAATTCTTTCTCTGCCCAACTAAGAAATCAAGAGGCATCTGTGTCTGGAGATTGTGTCACTAATCCACTAATAAAAGTCCTCTGTAAAGTCATGTTAAAGAAGAATTTTTCTGTACAGCTTGGACATAGGAAGTGCAGGAAACACTGAAGATCCTCAAAGGTAAACATGTGGTATACTGCAATTAGTCCTCCATCCAAGTACTACTTTTTGCACAATATTTGCTAGTCTAATGCTATCACATGATAATTCAAGTAAGTAGCTGTGTTATCTCCTATTACATGCAATTTTACTTACATCTTTTTGACATTTCTTCAAGTTAAAACCAACTTGCAAGCAAGACTCCATTTTCTTTGTTTGCTCCAGAATTTTTTTGGGGAAAAAACCACTAAATTCTAACTTAAAGATCAGTGGGGCACGGCAAAAACCTTTCTCATTCTGAACGCAGACATCTTCATGACCCCTATGAAAATAAATCCTCACTAAATAATTACACAAACCACTAAGTCAAGTGATATGTAGCAAATAAACATCACTTGGAAATTGAATATGTAAAGCGCCAATACATCCAGGTTATGTGAGCGAATATACTTTTCAAACATGCCCATCAGCTCGGCATCTCGGCACAAGAGTCTTTTTATCATGCAATTATATACAATTGTCATAGACACACCGAACACGCTTATGGTAACGCAGCTGTGTACCCAATTTCTTAATCCTATGAAACTATTTTTGCATAAGTTACGCTTAATCTGAAATAACTGAAGAGTCTGTATGAGCAAAATATGAGATGAACCGTGACTTTCTGCTTGAAATTAAATGAAACCATTGACTTTTTGAAGTTGGAGTCCTCATAACCAAAAAGATGCTGCACTGTGTAAACCCATCTTAGTGCTACATCCCAAAGTAAATAAAGATGTAAGCTGTCTCCCTTTCAAATGCAATGTTAGAAAGGCTGACAGGGCTTCACAAAACCCTCCTGTGTTAGGGAACGGAAACTCCTAATGAGATTAGTTGGTGTGTGTGCAGACATTACTTAGCCATGACTAAATGGGCTCTCTTCCTGCAGCCAGTGGAAAATTCAGGGAACTTTTTCCCCCTGCAGCATCGGAGTCCCTCTAACCTTCAGCAAAGCCAGATCCAAAAACAACTCTCCACTTTCTCTCCCTTTCTCTCTGTCTCCTTTTATTTTTCTTCTTCTTCTTTTTCTTCCCTTACAAACATTTTTAGTGTTTTTTTCAACTATCCACGTCGGCCAAGGGGTCTTGGGGCCGGGGGTGGCTCAGAAAAGCGGGGAGGGGGAGGGCCGGAGAGAACGCGAAAGACTACAAAGGAAACTGTAAAAAGGAGCAAATATATAAACCTGAGAGGGAGAAAACCACAGAGTTTCTTTGTGAGCTGCAGTGACTCATTTTCAAGATGTTGTCTGCTGCCAGTTTCAAACCGGAAGCGCATGGCAATTAGTCTTGCTGTTTCCAGACAAGCCAGAAACTCTCCCGACACTTTTCCTCCCCCCCCCCCCTTTTTTTTTTTTAAAGCCCCTTCTGCAGTTTCTGCAGGAGCTTTCCCTTCCCTCCCTCCTCCCCAACCCCGGCCCCGCTGCAGCTCCGGGGACCCCGCACCGACCCCGCCGCCGTGACAGGCGCCCCGGCGGCCCCCGCCGCCCCGAACGCCGTAATGAGCGCGCTGCCGGTACCGGGCGGGCCCGCGGCAGCCGGACAGCGCCGGGGAAGGGAGGCAGGATCCGACCCGCCGCCGCCGAGGGGGCTGCGGGGCGGGCAGGGGTCCCAAGGCTCCCCGCCGACCCGCTGCGCCCTGTCAGGCAGCGCCTCCCCGCCGGCCCTGCCTCTCCTCGCACCCCGGCAGCTTCCCCCGCGCCCGCCCGCCCCGCACCGCCACCCGCAGCTCCTGGGGGGCGCCGGGCAGCCCCCGACCGCGGCGGGGGGACCCCTGAGGCGGAGCGAGTTCCCCCAACCGCCGCCCCCTGCCCCCGTTACCGCCGCGCCGGCCGGGCCCGACGCTGGGGCAGGACCCCCGGACCCCCGGGGGGCTCCGAGCCGCCCTCCCCGCGCTGCCCTCGGCGCTCCTCACCTCCAGCCCGCCGCTCGCCCCGCCGTGTCCCCCACGCTGCCCCACCAGCGAGGGGGGCGCCGACCCCCGCAGCAGCAGCCGCCGGCCTCCCCTTCCCCTCCCCGAAACCCCCTGAAACTTTGCAGGAGCCGGGGCGGGCGCAGCAGCACTTGTACCTACCCAGAGCCTGAGGGACTTTTCCGCTCTCTCCTGGTAGTTCAGAGGGAGCTGGATAAAATCCCCTGGTTCTCCATGCTGACAGTCTTCTGCAAACGCTCTGTTGCTCCTGTAATGAGATCCTGATCCCCCCCCCCCCTTTTTTTTTTTCTTTTTCTTTTTTTTTCGGCCCGGGTGTGTGTGTGTGTGTGCCCGTGTGAGAGAGCGAGCAGGAAGTCAGAGCAGTCAGACAGAGAGCCGGCTCACTTCCTTTCCTGCATTATTCCCCAGGCGGTTTGCAGTCTGTGTAAACAGGCTTTTCCTCCCCTCTCCCCTCGCTCTGGCCACTGATGTGCAGCATGGCTGTAACACAAGACACACACACACACACACATAGCAAGAGCGGGTAACGGCAACGCCGCCGGCTCGCGGGGAGCTCCCCCGACCTCCCCCTCTTCCTGTGCTACACCCCTGGGGAGGAGCTTCCCGCCCGCCCGGCGCTTGGCTCACCGTGGGCACCCGGCTACCAGCCGGCCCAAGTGGTTCGCTGGAAGCGGGCTGTCACCCGGGGATGCTTAGGAAGGGCTTACGAGCAGCGCTTCGTGCCTCCCGCAGCATCGCCAGGGTCCCCGGCGAAGCGCTGGCCCTGGGAGAGGCGGCCGGGCTTGTCCCACCCAACTGGGAGCTCAGGTGGCGGTGGAGGGAAGAGTTGGGCACCCCCAGTTCGGGTCGGTGGAGGCAGAGGGCTTGGTGGTGCGTGGTAGCTTGCTGGGTGCGCTGGACACCTTCCCGAGCAGGACCTCGAGTAGATGGCAAAATACACACATGGCACGACAACATAAGTTGGGGGAAATGACATTAACAGTCAAATCATCAAGTCTGAGCTGGATCTTCCGCGTTCGGATCATGTCTCAGAGACAGGCCAGTGGCAGTTTGCTGATTTGGTTTTAAGTTTTGACCCTCAAAGCTCTAGACCCCCGGTCTAAACTGTGGGTGTGGATTTATTAAAAGGGACACATATCCAGTATTTGGAGTTTACATCTTTCATGTCTTGTGTATCTCATAAATCTGCATTGTACTGTCGATTTCTAACTTTATTTGGAAATTCTCAGGCTGAGCAACATTATCTTCTGTCTACCCGGTGCGTCAGTGGTGTTCAATGCATAATACTTTAAAATCAATACTGCGCTGCTATTTCTTTTAACAGTCAAGATTTATCATTCCAGCACAATAAATGCAGTTCAGAATGTTCTTGACATGCAGTCACACAGAAGCTCTGATTATTTTTTATCACTATTGGATTGTTGCTTATGATGTCATTGGGAACTAAAGTACGCTTTGATGGAATTAAAGAGATCGTCATAGTTGGCCACTAAGCATTAGTCAATAGCATCTGAACAGCTGGCAGTGAGCAAATTGCGAGTCTCTTGTGGAAGTCCATCAGGTTTCTTGCTTCTCGTCTTCTAACATGCCATGGAGGAGCACAAATAACATGGTACTGGCACACCAAATTATGTAACTTTGTTATTTTCCTGAAATAATACCCTCTTAGAAGTCATTCTGAATTTTAGAATACAGGTGTGAGGTCTGCTAAATCCTCATTTTGTTTTTCCCAAATAAAGAAGCATTAAAATGTTTAACTTTAGATAGCATATTCCCTAGACTAAAATGTGCGGTGCATGAAGCCCTTGCTGTAAGCATTAGTTTAAGTCTTAGGATGCAGGAATCAATCTTTGTTTGGGAACTACAGCTGAAGACCTGGTTTTGCAAAACCAGGGCAGCCAGGGAAGTTTTTATGGTACCAATACAAAGTGTTGGAATGAGAGCTGATGGTACCAGAATTCACCTTCTGCATTTACCTTTTGTTGATTTTGCGAACAAGAGATGAAGCAGAGATATTCCAGAGTTGCCTTAACCAGTTATTTGTGTGGAGACCTGAGAGAACAAACTCTCAAAACCAGTACAATTTCTTTTCTTTTACTTTTTACAGCACCATTCCTTTTTTTCTCTACACAGTGAAGTTGAAATCTAAATAAAGCTGCCATGTTCAAGGTTGGTTGGCCACTGGATAAGGGCTCTTCATATTACCCTACAGATGGTGGAGAAGAAAGTGCAGAACTTGCTTAATGGAATAAAGCCACCAGGATATGTTAGAAACATGAGAAAATAATAAACTTCTGCTGGAAGTGGTGGAAAATAGGAGCTTCTGGCCATGGCTACTGATTCTAGCACTGTGGATGTCATCTGGAAAATATTTTTTGAAACTACAGCTATGTGCCTGATAAAAACACTGTTCTTTACAGTATGGTTGCCAAAACTCTCTCATCCGTGATATCTGCCTGGCTAAATTAATCTAGACTTACAGTTACCCTTAAGGATTATCTGATGCAAAAATAGACGATGAATGAAAAAAAAAGACGATGAATGAGGAAAATTGCAGGTTTGTGCTGTGTAGGAGCCTTTTTCTTCTGCAAAAAACAATTCCACTCAGAAAACCTGTTAGTTAACCTAGTCATAAAAATGCTAGTTATGTTTTTAGTAGAGTCACTAGAGAACTTCTGTGTCTCGATTCACATCCATTCATCAGCACATATTATCATTACAACTGTTAATTATAAAGCCTGAATCTTGTCCCCAAGCTGTGAAGATTTGGGCTTTTAGCTCTAGAAGTTGTTGTTCCTTGCTCAGAGTTGGTCCAGACAATAGCCGTTGCACTTGTAAAGGACTAAGAGTAACTACAGACAGCTCCCCTTCGACTGGTAAAGCTGGTTACCCCTGCTAAAAGTCCTGATCTGATGGATTCAGGTGATCCTTCAACAAACATATGCACCCAGGATGTCCCTGTGTCCTGTTTATCTAGGGACAGTGCAGTTTGTAAAAGAGCCCGTATTTATAAACCTGTCCTTCTGTTGAAAAAATTGCCCCAAAGCATTCCTAAGTATAGTGACTATAATTCTGCCTCATTTTTATTAGATTACATCGATTAAGAAACCAGGCTTTGTCTGTCCTTTCAGATTGTTTCTACCATATTTTTAAACTGTTCATAAATCTCATGTGCTGCTGTAATTAACCAATCTAAAAGAAGGAAACAAAAAAAAAGAAAGTAAATTTGCTGTGCTCCAGATCTCTGTTTAAGCTCTTCAGGCTCAGGCTCATGTCTGTGTTGGTCTAGGTTTTAGTGTAATTTCACTCTGAGCCTTGAGTCCCACTGTAATTAACTTATTAAATTAAATTAAATAATTGTAATGTCACTTTGCGGTACATGATTTTCCTTAAATGTACATAGATGCTTATAATCATGTGTAATTATCAAGAATAACATTGAAAGCGGTTGTGAATTGTAGTTTCATTTAGTATTTTAATTGCGAATATATTTAATGATGTATACATTGTTTCACCCTCTCTAAACATTTTGCATTTCTTCGTGGATTATAAGCTCTGTAGTGAAGAGGCTTCAAATTTGTGTCTGCTTTTATGACAATTAACACAATAGGTTCTGTGGGAGAATCACTCATAACTGTTCTTCTCTCTTAGTTTCTGGTAATTCTAGCTTGAATAACCACCTGCCAGGTTACAGGGGGATTTCCAGGGGATTTTGGGAAGTGGGTATATAGAAACTAATTACCTGAGTTGGAATGACAGCCTAATTAATGTCAGATTCTTGGTCACCCTTCACAACATGCTGTTTAAATGCCTTACAAATGTTGCATCAATATTGATGAATGTTCCTGTAGCAGGTTTGGCTTTTCACTTTCACACTTTCCTGTAGCTGGACAAACACGGGCTTTAGAGCCAACAACTTCATTATTGCCAAGAAGTCCTGGGGTACCCATACCACTCACAAAGTGGTCAGGTCCTCAGTTTTATCTCATCACCTCATCTCACAGGTGGCTTCACTGGTAAGAAAAGCGCTGTCTGAAATACTGCACGGTCCTACCTCCAGGGTGTCACACTGACTCTAAACCCATGGAAACTCGAGAGACTGGATGGCACATTGTTCCCTGGCAAGTGTTATTCCTTCCTAGTCTTTTTGTTGAGCTATCTAGAGTAAAACCATGAGCTTTAGAAAAGTATTTAGGTGGCAGACGTGGACAGAACTGTGTGTGCTGCTGAGAAACCTCTCGCTTGAAGCTGGATCAGATTAGAGGGAAAAACAATTGCATGGCGTCATGAAAAGGTTCAGAACCTCATGCCTCTGGAGCTCTGCAAGTTTTAACCTAAAATGATTCCTGTCAGAGGCTTCTGCCTTTTCTTCACACCATGAAACAAGTATATTGTGCAGATGGTAGAACCTCGACAAAGAAGCAGGAGCCCCTTCCGTCCTCCCAGGGACTTCTTTTTCCCTCGGGGAGCATGTTCCAGTCTCTCGTGACAGAGGCTGTGAAGGAGAATTAACTGCTGGGTTGCAATTAGAAATCTGCCTTCAGTCTGAAGAGAATGATGTTTCGGAGACCCCAGGGTTTTCCTCTTCTCCCCTTCCCACCCCCGGAAGGTTCTGGTGCTTGATCAGGAAGGAGCGTTTGGGGGAAATGACTGCTTTTACACTCCTCTTCCTCTGGCACATTTTCGCTTGCCTGAATGTTTTGTTTTCCCTGGATGTTGTTGTCGAACAAAGCGCATGACCCAATAAGTTTCAATAAAAAGCATCACTTGCACATACGATTTTGTTAGGTTTGCCTCCTTAGTGAAAGGTCTGTAAGGGATTTCCACCAGTGTGCAGTGTAATTGCCTATGATTTCTTTGTCATCGCAGGAATATCGTGTTGCAGTGTGTTGAAGAAGCCTATAGCACCTAAGTGAGCAATCCCTAAAAACCAGGAAAGAGGATTCCAAGACTCCTTGAATAACAGTGAGGTCTAATCTTAACCTCAAAGATTAACCCTTTCAGAGGTCACTGCGCTTCTCTTAATTCTTTCAATCTGTTCTACTGCAATTTCTTTTCCAGGCTAATTAATTGAATGTTTGAACTAGAACTTTACTTGCATTTTATCAGTCTCTATTTATTTTCCTTCTGTCTCCCATCTGTCTATCTTATTCTAACCTAATCTCTAAATATAACTCAACCAAGTATCACCATAGCATCTAAATAATATTAAACTACTTCTACTCTTCGCAGATCCTTTTGGACGAATGGAGCACAACTCATGGCCACTTGTGTTCAGCTCACACTAATTCTAAGATTTTTAGTTGCTGAATGAAATTGTGCAGATTTTATCTTCAAGTTGAGACTTTATAGCTTTTATGTTTCCCAGTATCACACATGCTTTGGGAGACATTTCTACTTATTAATTTTCCGTTAGGTGCAAATGACAGGTTTTTTTCTCTTCTTATTATTGTGTATTTGTTTATGATGTTCCAATGATAGTATTATTGTGTTTTTAGTTACAAAGTTAATTATGCATGTTCTTGGTGATGTGCATTTTCTAATAAAATAATCAATATTTTCATAAAGCCCTCTCTGTTCTCATACTCCATAGCCATAATTACAAACTTCATATAAAAGACACTTTGGAAAAACAAATAAATCTTCGAAATATATATATTTTTTCTAAGATCAAAATTAACCCCTTAACCAGTCATTGGTGCAGGTCATAGCATAATTGCCATTGCCTTTTGCTTGCTAGAAAATCCTTTTTCTGAGTCACATTACACAAAAAAGTAAAAAAAATGAATTTGTTTCAACACTTTTTCCTTACATGTTCATGCGTGCTCATTTTTCTTGATGAATGGTAACAGAGAGAGACACTTCAGAAAACAAAATTCAAAGCATGTAAGTCAGGAGCCTGCCATGAATGATCTGGAGGTGCCTCCTTCTCTCTGCTGACTGTTCAGGGATCCTGGGAAGCCCCTTCAGCTAATTCAGCTGTCCACATTCGGTGCTTAGAGTTAGAAGACATAGATATCCCTTAGATTCACATTCTGTTTTCGGTACAGCTAAACTGTGGAATCACTTTTCAACTGTCTATGGGGGGATTTTTTTCAGAGGTTTTTTGCTATACATTTGAATTACAAGCATGAAAAACTTTCAGAGTAGACATACATCTAAGTAATTTAGAAGTGGTAGCGTTTTGATCCTTCTAAAAACTCAAGTAATGCAGGCTTGCAATGCAAACTTGATCTCGTGCCTCTGAAAATACCTCTTTTGTACATCTTTCATATACTGGCTTGCTCTGTATTAGATCAGGACTGCTGTCCTACCTGTACTTTAAACACACAGGTGAAAAAGATGATACATGTTTGCCCACCTGATACCCTTTTATCACATCCTAGTGATAGTTACAGTTCTAAGAAGATCGTTGATGTGCAGTCAAAAGCACAGTTATATGAATATTGCCTTGGCTGTTGTTGTGTGCTCTTGACTGGGTGTTATCAAGAGATGCCACATTTACATAGAAAGCTCTTTTGATACAAACTGTAGGCTCCTTCCTAACCAGACTTAGCAAAAGACCATAAATACAAGCCTAAGTCTTTATGCAGTAAACAAATTCTTAAGAGTTGACCAGGCGCTCTTATGTTGTGCTTGACACAAAATAAATTCAAACAGCCACAAACCTGTGGGAACAGCTGACATGGCTGTGTCCCACCATTGGCACCATCCAGTGAAGCCTGGCTGCTCCAGGCGAGAGGACAGATCTTCAGCTATAACCCTCTCATCCCCTCTTAAGCTTGGCTGAGGCAAGGTCTTACATCCTTATGTAGAAGGTGTTGAGGTAATGACAAGTTTCTTTTGACTTCAGTGATTTTCCGTCAGGGTTTTATTGTGGAAGTGGTTTTCCGGGAGACTTTGGTTAAATACCAAGTTTTTCAAAATCCTACACAGATTGTAGTATAAACTTGTTAGTCTGACACTTGCTCATTCTGCTAAAAGAAGGATGCTATATCAAATACGTTATTGCTCACATTACTCCATGTGATATAGCTTGCCTAATTCATGTTAAAAATTGCTTTGAGATATTATTGCGAGAGAAATTGCGAAAATGTATACCTATAAAAATGTATAGTAAACTATGCTGTAATGTGTCTTTAAAGATTTAAAGAGAAAAAGGAAATGTTAGAAACTGTTGGTAAATTTTTTGGATGCTGTTTATGTTTGAACTTTTCTCCGTTTTCCTGTAGAAACTTCCGTATCCTCTTCCTTTGTCCCTACAAAGTTTTGTACAATACAGAACAAGAAATGCTACAGGGATTGTGCTCCACCTTTCTCCTTCCTGCTGGGATATCCTTTCTGTAGCGAAATGTAGAGCATGTAATATTCAAGTAGAAATGTTATATTATTCTTTATCTCAGTAATTTTCTGTTATCTACAACATATCAAGCTGAGTGTACATTGGTTGCAGAAGTACACCACTATTTTTACATTTTTATGACCTATGAGTTTCTCAGCCAAAGGTAGCTAAAATCTATTACAAAGTTTCTTGTTTTCCAGAGTCTTATCAAGGGTTCATGTCTAAGCCAAACAAGACAAGGGTGGGTTGGGTTTTTCTCTTCATTGTTTCAACTGAATTAACAGGAAAGGGGGAGTGCTTTACCTGTCTGACACCAAAGCAATATTCATTAGCTCCCACTTTTCACTCGTCTGTCTGTCCAGACTCTGTCTGCATCCTTGTGGGAATTGTACGGGAATTTCTTAACTCCCAGTAATAAATAAGGAAATTAGTAAGGGCCTTTGATCTGAGTTCCAGACTTAATTCATTCTAAAAGTCAATACTGACAATAAAATAAAGGACCAGGACTTTAAAAGCTTAGTTAATGTTAATGGACCGTGTTCCTGATCAGTCAGCATAGGCTTTTACCGTTGTACCATTCCTCTGGATGTTGGAAGCCTGTTTTATAACCCTACACACGTATAAATGCAGATGTCTGTATGTATGTTTCTCATTTAGATCATGTAGCCATTCTTCTGTAGAAATGGCAATAAGGCATGATGGTGGCCAAGACAGAAAATAATTATTCTGTAGTTGGGTAGACAGGGAAGAACAGAAAACAAACTGATTATTCATTTCGACTGAAGTTAATGTATGTAAAATAATAAATGATCAACAGAGCTGCCAAATTAAAACAATGTCAAAAGGCAGAGACTTCTAAAAATATGCAGAGGTTTCAGACAATTTGTTGAAATTAATCAGAAATAGGAAGTAAATATTTTAAAATTTACCTTTAAAATAAGACAGAACAAAACTCCTCCCTCTACCTGGATGAGATCTGTTGAGATAAAAGTTTCTTATAGTTATCAGTCTTTTCTTCTCCACCTTTTCTGATAATGTATATATTTTATTGGCTTGTTTATCTTCCCTTTTGTGCTAAATAGAACAGGCAAAGAGAATAAAGGGAAATGTTTTGACTTGTAGGAAATTATTATGAAGAACAAAATAAGGATGTAGCTAATAAAATTATTTAAAATTTGTGCCTTTGCTGATTACCAAACTGATTTTAAAGTATATATCAATTTAACCTTAATTTTATTTATATTTTATTTATCATACCTATTTATTTTATAATGTTCTTGCCTGAATTTAATTTCTATAAAAATAATTTCTTTCATAATAAGTAATTAAGCACAAGGCTAAGATGTGCCAGGGAGTGGTCCCTAAAACAAACAAACCCTGTGTTTAAAACTGATACAATGACACTGTAAATTGATGAGAGTGTTTTTTTCTACGCAAATCACAAAATTGCAATTATCAGCAAGAGCTACACTTTTGCATGTGACAAACGTTTATGATTGTGTTAGAGCATTCTGCTTTTGTGGTTAATAGATTTGACTCCAATTCCTGTTCTGCTCAGGCTCCCTCATGTCTAAATTAACAGAACTGTACTGAAATCATTGGTGTTACTCTGAATTTTCATTGGGCTAATTATGAACAATTTCAGACCCATGTTGGCATTTCAGAAATAAATATTGGCTTCCCGGTCTGAAGAGGCAGAAATAACTTTAGCCCATTTTTTTTTTTTAAGAAATGAGTTTTTTATGATCACACACAGTGTGAACGCAGGTGAGAGAACCTGTGTCTATGTGCCTGTAGATTTTCCCACTTTATTGTGTTTACATGGGGTCTGCCTGTTCTCCCTGATAATAGGTAACCAAGCTTTCCCATTTCAGCCAAATTGACAGAATTGGTCTCAAAAGTCCAACCAACATTAAGTTCCATAAAAATTCTGTGAAAAATAACTCTTGGAAAGAAGGCCCTGTTAATGCTACATCAGGAGGAAGTACAACTAAACTCAACAAGTCACAGACATCAGTGAGTCCACATGATTTATGCTACGAATGCCTTAATCATGTCATTAGAGTCAATTGGAGTTTGCACTTATTAGGTGCCAAAAAATCCAGTCAAAATACGTAAATCCATATGAAGCCAGATTTCATTAGCTCTTCCTTTCTAGAACAACTGGTTTTTTTGCACAGCTCCATGGAGATGTAAATTCTTGTCTTCTTGTCCAACACTTGCAAGAGACTACTAGGAAAGACTGGGCTGTCCTGAGGGGCACCATTATGCCAGTTAAACACAGATTGCTTAACAGTATTTGACCTTCTCTTCCTTCTTTACATCTTCTGTGGTCTTTCTGGTTCTCTAGATAATCTTGGTTTATCTATGAGAGCCTCATGAAACCAGAAGGTATAGATTGTTCTGCTCTCTGGATTAACCTCAAAAGCAGTGCAAACTATTCAATACCTTTCCCCCAGGGGCTGCAGGAGTCTTCTTTCCTTGAGGACATCAGTGTAAAATTCCACATGTGCTAGTGATCTTAACAAGAACAACATTTATTAAAAACAAGGTGAAAACTCAACGAGAATAAAAGAAATGTGTATTTTACCCTAATTTATCAGTTACACTTCTGATCAGCTATATTAGATAAGACAGTCTCAACTGAGTTTTATAGAGGATAAAAAATGTAAACAAGTAGCTTGGTGGATAGCTTGCTTCAGTCTCTAGAGTGTTCTCCTGTTGCACAGACAGACAGTTTTGAACCAGTGGCTTTCTGAACCAGTTTCCCCAGTTACCTATACACATAAGGCTGTAAACTCATTACTTCCTCTAGGACAAGTGGAAACCTTTACGTACCCAAACCAGTGTTATAATAGTAAAAGTGGAGTTATGAGACACAGGGGTGGTCGGTTTCATGTGATGCTTCTGTTAGCACATTTTTATCACTAAGTTATTGCTTGGTGGCGTCACAAGGGGAACCTGGACTTTGTGGAAGTGGACAGGGGATGCTCTAGTGAAAGACTTTTCACTCAAAGTAAAGATCAGTCTCTTGAAAGTTTAGCCACTATTTCAGAACCTGCATTTTCAGGTTGGTTTGCTCGTTTAAATCTCATTACAAGCAGCTCCAAACAATTATTTCTTCACCCCAGAAAAACTGTTTCATAATTTGATTACATTTTTTAAAAAGTTGTATCTGTGTGTTTCTATGAGGATTTTATTGAGGTAAAGACACATCAAAAAGATGAATGATCTGTGTAATTCTGCAAACAGTGATGCCAGAATCATGACTTGCGCCTTCCATGGGAGGTAAACAAGTTGGGCATTTACCATGATGCTGAAAGGCTTTCCTTCCTCTTCCTCGTACTTCCCCAATTAGCGTGGTCTGCGAGACCTCCATGCACTCGAGGGCGGTATCACTAAATCATGGCTATAAGTCATATGTATGGCAGGGCTGCATCTGCCCCTGCAGCTCGCACAGTCTCCATTTCCATTTCTCTCCCACATGCAAAAACCTTCCTTTGGGGCCTGATGCTTTCCTCAGTTGAGCGGAACAGCTGTCAAGGGAGTTTATGTTTGTGAAGAAACAAAAATGACTCACAGGCTAAAGATTAATTTAATAATCTAGAAACAGATGCCCTTGAGGATGTGTGGTATAGTAGAGGAAACAGCAACTTCTATGATGCCTGTCTTTCTCTCAGCAAGAATCACCTCTGTCTTACCTCACTTTAGATTTGCCAGCTTCTTTTAAGGTAGGTCTGCCAGTTTAGAGACCTCTAGGCACAAAGAAAATCCAGAATTGTAGCATTTCAGTCCTTTTTAATGAGTTGTTCTACTCACAAAACTGCTTAATGTCCATGGAACTCAAACAAAATAGAGTCAGTGCCTGGTTTCCAAGAGGCATGTTGTTTCATCACCTCTCTTCAAATTTCTGCATAACTGTTGAGTGGAGTGAAACAGGGAACTGAGATGTTCTGGGTCTCATGGCAAGCGTGCCAGGAAGCGATGAGCAGTTATTGATAATGGTCCTTTGCTTCAGAATGGAGAACATGGCTGTTTCAAGGTCTTTGTTGAACTGTGAGA
Source organism: Caloenas nicobarica (assembly GCF_036013445.1). NCBI lineage: Eukaryota > Metazoa > Chordata > Aves > Columbiformes > Columbidae > Caloenas > Caloenas nicobarica. Next base: position 46,026,430 of record NC_088245.1, read on the forward strand.
ATATTTTATATCTTTAGGGGAATATTATCTTGCAGTGATTTGCAAACTACTGTATTGTCACCTTTCTTGGGTCTGGAGAAAAAGGGAAGTCATCTGCCTGGAAAATACGTATTTGTATTTAGATGAGAAGGAGGTGGAGCCTCAGGTGTCAAAGTTAGGGCTTCTGGCATTACCTGCTAACCTTTTCAATTCAATTGCTTAGAAAGGGGAGGGCAATCTCTGCTGGTAAGGTATCAATCACCCTGTCACTCTGTAACAGATATATGCTATTTGAGTGACTTTGTGCAGGACTTATACTGAGTCTTCTGTCTGAAGTTGACAAGGAGTCATCTGTCTGTGAGATGAGAATGGGATTCTTCCAGAGTGCAGAAGAGAAAATACCAAAGATGGAAAGGACACAAAAAACCATTTAATCTAGTATCTCTGGCTTCTTTGTATAGAGCATGAAAGAGGTCTGCTCTGAAGAGCTGTTCTATAAAAGATGGGAGAGGAGAGGAGAGGAGAGGAGAGGAGAAGGATTTAAACTGTGTTCACCTGTATCTGACGGCTTAAACTATATATACTATTATCCTGAATCAGGAGTTGTACCCTCAAATGTAGCTGTTTGTGGGCTTATGCATCCAACAGAAATTCTATTCCTTTGCTAACATTAATGCTTATGTACAGGGCTGCTCTGTACTGATTGTGCCACTACTGGGTCCAGCATTAGGGGTTGCAGAAAATTATTGGTCTGTAAGATACAAGCTGAAGAAAGTTTAGAAGTGGCTGTGTAGGGCTGCCATAATTGCTTACGAAGTTTCAGAAAGACCTTGCACTGATGTCCTCATTAAAAAACTCACTTTTTTTTTGGTCAATGACACCAATGAAATATCTTCAAAAAAAAAAAGCACAACTGTTGTCACATTTTCTTTCCAATATTTTGGCAGTTGACATCTTGCACATTGTAAGCCAAATTCTTTGAAGAATTTGAATCTGTATATGTGTATGTAACATCTTACATGTCTTAAAATTGTGAAGAAGAAAATCAGGTAACAACCAAAACCCTGGTTTTAGTCAGATACATACTTGAGATTTTTTGAGTAAGCCTGTATTTTGAACATCAAAGTTCACTGAGAATAAGGATTAATTTGCCAGTGGGAATAAGGATTGTAGCTGTGTGTGCTAAGTGTTCAACAGATAAGGATGAAGTCTATAAGCCAACATTTTTTCTGTGTGAGATTTCAGGTGTGGCTTTTATTATGTTCTTCCTTAGAATAATGAGAAAAAAACAGTTTATATTATGTATGTCATATTTATTAACTTACAGATCTCATTGGGATTAATTTTATGCTTAGCAGATCAGTTGTACATTTTTCTAAACCTTTCAGCCTGGAAACAACCTAAACACTGTGGTGAAGTGTATGTGATGTTGGTATCTGGAAACTTCAAAGTAGCCTTAGTCTCCAATTTATAAAAACCAAACAAACATCCTTTTAAGTAGCACAATGATCAGCTGCAGAAATGTTATACTACAGCCTCATTAGGGTCAGAATTCAGCAAGGAAATTCTTGGTGAAGATAACAGATCATCTTTCGAAGTGTCATCTCTCACATATTTTTTCAGCCATGATGCAAAGACTTTCTTCTGCTAGCTAGAATTATTTTCTTTGCTCTCTTCAAGTCATGTCAGCATGTATTTGGCTTCTGCAAATCCTCACTCACTTTGTTATTTTCATTGATTTTTTCAGGTCTATGATGCTATATTTTCACCTTATTTTTCACTTTTTCGAATATGTTGATTCCGTATTTTGAAGATATATCAATAAATCTGGCTTTCTTTGCCCCCCAAAATAGGTTGCACAGGTCTGGATTTTATTTTATATTCACATTTAGATTTTTTTTAACATCTGTTTCTTTTTTGCAAGTATTCTGAGGGAATCACTTTGCTTGCATTTTTTTCTTCATTTATAAAAGCACTTAAATTCTATTTCTATTTATTTCAAATGTTTTCATGTTCAGCTATCTGCAAAATAAAATTCATGTTCAGCTCATTCTTGTTTCAAAATAAAAAAGATTATGGTTTTAGGAGGCAGACAGGAAGTTTTGCCCTTTTGACCCAAAGAACTAAGAGGAAGGTTGGGAGGAAGATGATAAAGAAAAAGCAAAGGAGGATACAATTTGTATGCACTGGTTATAGACCTTCGAAGTTTTAAATTATCCCAGTAGGAGGTTTTTGGGGAGAAATTCCAGGCAGAATGTAGAAGCATGTTATAGTCCACGACCCTGTGTTGACTTTTTCTCCCTGTTCCCTGGAATAGTAAGTTGGATATAGCTATTCCAGCAGATTTCATAAAAGACTAGGTTTCTGTGATCCTTTCAACAGGTTCTGAGTGAAATTAGTGTTTCTGAGCACAAAATGCTCCTGAACAGTTATGTCAATCCAGGAAGTGCACATCATCATGGAAGTCTCCGCTGCACAGATACTTGGGATGATCATTTCTACATCTTCCTCTTCTTGACTCTCATTTCATCATTTTCCTCCTTTTACTCATATACTTCTCTATCTCTAAGCTTTTTCTCCTTTGCCTTAATATTTGTATTTATCCTTTTTACATCTTCCTGGCCCTCTTGGTAATCTCCCAGTGCCTGTTGGAAAGGAAAATGGGCCAAAGCTTATCTTTTTCCATTCTGCAGATGAAAATCCAGAGGATGCATGAGGAGAGAGAGCAGGAAGGAGTGTTGCTATAAGCACCTTCTCTGGTTCCCCCCTTCTGCAAGAGCTCATCCTTGGAGAGCCCTGCAGGATCCTGGGGACTTGGGACAGGAAAGGGTCCTGAAACCCTTGCCTGAAATAGAAAACAGGTAACTTAATCCTCCTTTTATCCCACAGGAGCCTGGTGATGGATGGGTGAGCCCGTCAAGTGTGACAGCAAGGCAAGAAATTAGAAACAGTCCCATGGAGGAGGAAGCCAAAAGAGAAGAATGGGCAGAGATGTCAGGACTGTGCTTCATACATCTCCTTGGCATGCAGAAGGATAGGAATGGCGCTGACCCCGTCTGGCATTGGCTAGAAGGTATGGCTGGATGGCGAGATAAATCACTGCAGCCACCTGGTGGATGAGGACCCAGGGAGGAAGCCTCACTGCCAAGGTGTCCTGGTGCTCCTCCTGAGTCCTCCTGAGGCCACGGAGCAGGCAGAAAGGCCCAGCTGGTAATGCAAAGTGACAAATATGTACGGGCATTTCTCGAAAACTTATCAAGGTTCTCAAAGTCCACGTTGTGATATTTTATGCTTTGACATAGATTTTTATTGGTGAGCCAAACACCTCATACAAGCAAATCATTAGCTCTGCAGTGAGCTAAACTTATCTTTACTTCTTCCAAACATCTCAGACATTTGATTTTGTGACCCTTATATTTATTAAACCAAGCTTTCATACATCTATTGGATTGAAGCATTATTGGAGCTTATGTTTTCAGGCACTTACATCAGACAAATATGAGCTTCTTAAATGTCTGAAGACTGTGATTAAATTGTAGTAGAGAAGAATTTGGTCCAGTCTCTTCAGAATCAGGAAATATACAGCCAGGTATAATAACCTTACTTCACACTTGCATAGGTAAATGTACATGAGTTTCTCATAAATTCAGTGGCTTAATTCTTGTTGATCATATTTGACAACTTTTACATATACTTGTCTGCTCAATATCTTTCCAATACATTTGACAATGTATAAAATGTGAAGTTGCTGAAAAGCTGAATTGCACGTTTCCACTTAAATCTGCATTACTTTTTGAGTGCTTTTGTTGGTTTTCTTTAAAAACATCCCAGTATTTTGCCTACCATGTTTGCAGTATACCTATACTTAATGCTCTTTCATTTCCTTTGTCTAGTACAAGATGCTGTTATTTCACCAAGTCCCAGTGAGAGCAAAAAAAAAAAAAAAAAAAGGAGAGAGAAAAAAATGTTAATTTAGGAAGTAAATCTGCTCAGTGTTTTATCCCAGCATCCTGTCCTCCTGCTGTTTTTTATATGACCTTTTGCACTGTACAGAATTCATTACTATTGTAAAAACCATGGGTTTGTTTCTTACAAAATTTCAAGAAACCAATGCCCTGTTTCAAAGTAGATGGGATTCACAAATGGCAAAAAACATGCCTTCTCCCAAATCCTTTTCATTCAGTAGCAACTCTGCAAGTTCGCTAATTAGACCCACTAAACAAAAATACCCCAGCAATAACACTGTGCAGAAGGAAAGGAGAAAACATCATTATTGCTATTTTATTTACCATTTCACTGCAGGACAGCACAGGAACCCTAACCAGGTCAAGACTGCATTATGTCAGGTGCTGTACACAATAAATAGCAGTTCCTGCTTCAGGAAACGTGAAATTTGTGTATGTATTTATAGCCAGGTTTGTGGCCCCATAGTAACTCATTTTGTGATTACCTCTACAAATGCTAGTGTAGGCACCCAGGAATGTTTGTTATGGGACACAAACACCTGTGGTTTTCCCCGGGCTGAAGCCCAGTATGGTTTCACCTCCACGGAAGTGTAATGGTGCCTTAGTGTAAATGGAGTGGAGTAAGACCCAAAACACTTCGTGTTCTTTAAATGAAAGACACTTTATACACATATATGTTTACTGAAAGGCCCTTCAAAGAGGGATAATTACACAGGCATCTCTGTGTAATTCGACTGGGTCAATGCTAACATTAGAAAGTACTTTTTCTGTGGGTCAGACATATTGCTGCCACGTCCCTGGCCTGCGTGCCCATAAGTCACTCTACAGAAGAACTATACTAACCTCTATCAGTCTCGGCTTTTTTAATTGCAGACCACGAACGCTGATAGAACCTAAAATGTTTACTCAGTCTAGACTGAGGGGAGAAATGGAGGAGAACATTGAATTTGCTCTTTATGGAGTACCTTCTGCTCCATTTAAGGAGGCAAAGTCTACACACAACACCAGAAATGTCTGACTGTGTACAAAAGCAACAAATGCTAATAGTCCCAGGCGGTTCCTTAAAAATCATTTAGATTAATACAAACCAATTAGGTTTGCATGTGGGCTTTTGGAGTTTGGGAGTGCATTTAGTCTCTCTGGACAGTGCTGGGTCGACTGTCCACCCCCGAAGAGGAACAGCAGGTGGGACACTGCCACCTTCCTCGTCCCATCCTAGACGGAACCGGTCCTTCACTGAAATGAGCCGGCGAGCTGCAAAGGCTGGCACTGGGGACAGGCCAAGCTGTACGTGGTGGCATCCCAGCCCTGGTGTCCCTTTCTGCAGGGACATGAGCCCGCTCCTTCAGAGGACGGGGGCGAAAAGTCCAGGCCCTGCAGGCTGTGGTGTGAGTGGGGCTGCTGTGGCCGCTGCCATCCCTCAACCAGGAATCCAGGCACCCCGTTTTACTGGAACTACATTAAAAATGGCAGCCAAGGCCAAGTGCTGAGGTATTTGCCATCTAAAAGCCCCATGGCGCCCAAGAATGCTCGGGTTTGGGTAGCGGGAAGTGGGATGCTGGGCCGTGAGTCAGCCTTGCACCTCAGCTCTTCTTTGTGGAACCTGCCTCCCATTGAAAATAAAAATTCACCTCCCAGCTCTGTTGGGGGCAGAGAAAAGCCCAGTGCAGCTAAAAGGCTCAGGAGCCAGAAGGCATATAAAAACAATTCCAAGTGCCTTTTTTTTTTGGTGTGATGGGGGTGGCGGGGGGTGGGGTGGGGTGGGTTTTTTGGTTTTGTTTAGGGTTTTTTTTGGTTTGGTTTGGGTTTTTTTGTTGTTTTTTGCTTTGGGGTTTTTTTTCTGAGAAATCTCCAGCCCCAAAAAGGCTAATTCATGATTTCTCCAAAGGTGGGGTGGGCCATGCTACGGCTGTAGAGCATGGGACACAGGAGCCTTCACCTTCCCTGGGCCAAAATGCAGCTGCCACCTCTCTGTGTCACAGCAGCGAGGCAGGGGATGGAGTTGCAGGCGATGGAAAGGGTGCTGCCTTGCTGGGGCTGAGGGATGCTCAGAGCAGAGGGTGCTCATGGTTTTGCCTGGCATCCAACCTGGACACACGTTGAAGGCATGGAGGCGCTCGCTGGCCGACTGTCCTGTTTCCTGTGCTTTCCACCTGGGGCTCCCTGAAGGCTTTTCTAGGAGTCCCTAAAGCAGTTATTTAAGGGAAGTGACAGCAACTGTGGGAAAGTGCCCCAACGGGAGAGCTCCCCAAAACTGGGAGCCCTGAAATGGCATCCTCACAGCCCCAGTGCTCCCATCTGTGCCGGCCACCAGCACTGGCCACGGTGCCACCAACCACTGTGGGGGCCCCTCACACCACAGCGGAGCTGGGAGCCAAACTCAGGAATTCCTGACTCAGCTGACCTGAATCCAAATATCTGAGATTAAGAATGAAAAAAAGAGAAAGAAATTTTTTAAAAAGCGGTTAACTCTTTCCAACTGAGTTAATAATTGATGCATTTTCCAGTCTTCCTCTCGTCTGTCTGGAAGCAGGAAGCAGTGCTGCTGAACAACCTTTGAGATGCTGATTTCATGTGTTACCTTGGCCCGTGAGGGTCACAGAAACAGCCTAGCCCCTGGGGATGCCCAGGGAGGCTCAGCCTGTGAAAACACAAGCACCCAGTGCCCCCATGTCCCTCCTTGGAACCCAGGATCAACAGGCATCAATCTGGAGAAGGCTCGAAAGGGTTACCAGGCGGCGAGAGGGAAGGGTGGGGAGCGGAAGGCGCGGGGGAACCGTGGTTCTCTTACAATCGTTAGATCAAGTCACAGGGTGGAGGAGGATTTTCCAGATCCTCTGACCTTAAGGTTGGGGAGTGAAAGGAAGAGGAAGCACATTTGCACAGATCCTCTGTCAGAGCTTCCTCAGGGAGGGGCTGGGTCCTTCTCGCCCTTTGCTACATGCAGGGCCATGCACACACATACGCACAGCTAAATAAACACAGGAATGAAGTTCAAAGTAGACCCAAAGGAGAAAACCTCATCTATGGGAACCTGTTATTAACACTTGTGTTCACCAGCCCCTCATATCTTAAACATTAAGTGTTTAACCAGCTGTAAAAGAAAACATTTGCTGGGTACCAGGAATACCTTGCAGTCCTACAGCACTTTCTAAGATTTTTTTGAGTCACCTTATGAGCCATTAAGCCTGATTATGCCTTTGGGTAGGCACTTTAGAAGACTCAGAGAAGCAGGAAAACTGAGGCTCAAAACATAAATTAGTTGGCGGGGTGACTTGGGAACCCTGTGATAGAGCTGGACAGGGAGCAGAGACTGTAGCTCCCCATCACTTAGCACCTGATCCAAAGCCCATTGAAAACACCAGGATTTTTTAAATTGATTTTAATAGGCTTTGGCTTAATCTCTTCTGCCACAAAGACATTATAATCTGCATTTTATAGGACATCTATCATGCAAAACAGATGTCAGAATCCTCAGTGTAGGTTTCCGAGACAGTAAAACATATTATTTTAGAAATAGGCATGAGAGAATCTCTCTCATTTTTCCATTTTACTTTTTTCTCAAAAAGTGATCAAAAGTAGCAATTCAAAGGTTCAGTAACAATATAACCAAATATCTCCTATGTTTTTCTCCTTCTCTCTTGTTTCTCCCCTTGGCCTGGTTTTTTTTCCTCTCCTCATTTTGTTTTCAAGCTACAGGAAACGTTAGCATGGGCCATTTTAGATTAGGCACAGCATTCGGTGGGTGAGACCCTCCCTACAGTAGATTTCGAAGAACAATTAGGACTTTATAACTGCAAAGAGGCACTCAGATATGAAAAATTTCTCGTTTGTTTATGTTTTCTAATCCTGAATGATTCACCTGCTGCAGAACATTAGAAGTAATAATGTAGCATGCGAGGAATTAATCTCCTTACAGTAGCAGAACAACTGCCTCAGCCAACGTGTCGAATTCAGGAAGTGCTCTTTTCAACAAGAATTTTTTTTCTGTTCCGCATGTTATAATTGTGTGTGAGTGCCTGCGGCTGTGCAGCCTCCTGCCAGGTGAGTCACCTGAAGGCAACTGAAACTTCTTCTTGAGTCACTAAGCTAATTCGACAAGGGTAGAACCCATGTTAGTGTCTCCATTGGCCCTGCAGCTGGATCTTCTTCTCAAGTGGGAAGAAAGTTCAGTCTCCTCAACTATTGGTCTGATCCTTTCTTAGCGTTTGCACATTGTTGGTTTGTCAGTCATTTTTTTAACACACCTAAATTACGCTGCTGCATTTTATTTTCTATCCACCTGTACTCCTATATCTCTTCCTTTTATTGCTCCCACAATGCTGATACACAGAAATGGTACAGCTCTTCAAGTAACTGTGTATTTTAATCTTTTGACATGAGATGGTGTTGACACAGTGTTTTGTTCATCACAGTGCAGAAGAAACAGACCCTTTAAATAGTGTTTTACAAACACTTCAATTTGGTGTTTTCTTATCAGAGAGCTACTGTTTTTGACAAATGAGCCCATGCAGCTGAACATTGGTATGCTTCATCTTTTTAATGTTTCTTTGCTCCTAGTCATCAGCTTTGGTTCAGTCTGCGTATTTCTTCCTCTTACTTTTGACTACTTTACTCCTGTGAAAGAGATAATGATATTTATTGGTTATTACCTTCTGGAGGTCTAAATTTCATTCCAACAGGATAACAAAGACAGCAATAGGCCATTTCTGATTAGATTTTATGTCTCCCCATTGGAAAAAAAAAGCCCAATTTGCACAGAAAAGACCTAGACAGAATGAGAGCATTAAATGTCCTCTCCTTCAGAGACAACTAAAACCTGTTGCCTTTCTGGTTTACAGCTGCTGGTGTTTGCCATAAAGAGGTCTGCCAGCAGGAAAACCCAGCCTCCAGCACATCCTGCTCACTGCTGGATTCCCACCAGCCAGATCATGGTGCAGAGGCAGCACTTGTAACGCTGAGGAGCAACATCTTCCAGGTCACCTCCATCCAGCCCCATCCTGCAGAAGGTCTCTGGGGTGTTCAGTATAGGTTTTCTTCAAAAGGCTCCACGGTGAGGAGGAATGGCAGGAATTGGCCATCCTCGTAGACCAAATTGGTACGTGAGCGCTGAGAATCATTCAATCTCTCTGGAATATGCAGCACAAGAATTCAGCCTCTTCTCCCAATTCTTGATAATATGTGCCTGCACCAATGACATCTTGATAAACATTGTGCATCTAACCTAAGTATTTATTGAGTTTCGACCTATTTATTGAGTTTTGACCTATTTATTGAATTTTGACCTATTTAGACTCCACAATTCTTCTGAATAACCCTAATACTCAAGACTACTAGAACTTCTTCACTTTGTAGCTGCTGAGAAAACAGAAGCCTTGTAATAGCCTGCAGGCTGGACTTCTGGACACAGTGTCAGAGCATCTTTAGCATCAGCAATTCATGCAGTAGCTGCAGTTTGCTGTAGTTGTTCCAGTACTTACACACTGGGAAAAAGCTCCCTTCAATACAAATTTCAACAGCTCCGTTCCCTGCTTCCTGAGCAAGGCAGCACAGCCAAATTACATTCATGCTTATCTTAGCACTGATCACAAACAAATGCAAAGCCTGGCTCCAGGTCTGCAGATAGGAAGGTCCTTCCAGAGACAGGTCACTCCTTTCTCTCCAAAACAGCACCTTCTTTTACCGTTTGCATCCTCTTGGAGCAGCAATGTTGTTATCATTAGGAGGAAACCCACAGGAACAGATTAGACCATACCACTTATATAAGAGACAGGAGTGACTGCAGGCTTTGTGAATGGAAACCAAAGGCAAAACTCATTTCTTCAACCAAACATTTCTTAAGCAGCTCTTCATACATACACAGGGAGTCTTAAGCAGTAATATCTCATTGCCTATTCCAGAGTTCATAGAATCATAGGATAGTTTGGGTGGAAGGGACCTTCAAAGGTCACCTAGTCCAACCCCCTGCAATGAGCAGGGACATCTGCAACTAGATCAGGTTGCTCAGAGCCCCGTCCAGCCTGGCCTGGGATGTCTCCAGGGATGGGGCATCTACCACCTCTCTGGGCAACCTGGGCCAGTATTTTACCACCCTCATTGTAAAAAATTTCTTCCTCGTGTTTGGCCTGAATCTCCCCTCCTTTAGTTTAAAACCATTACCCCTTGTCCTTTCACAACAGGCCCTGCTAAAAAGTCTGTCCCCATCTTTCTTATAGGCCCCTTTTCAGTACTGAAAGGCCTCAAGAAGGTCTCCCCAGAGCCTTCTCTTCTCCAGGCTGAACAACCCCAACTCTCTCAGCCTGTCCTCACGGGAGAGCTGTTCCATCCCTCTGATCATTTTTGTAGCCTCCTCTGGCCCCTCTCCAACAGGTCCATGTCTTTTCTGTACTGAGGACTCCAGAGCTGGATGCAGGACTCCACGTGGAGTCTCACCAGAGCAGAGTAGGGTGGCATAAAAAAAAGATAATAAAAATATACTTCAATTCTTCTATGAGCTTCTCAGTTAACAGCATTGTCTGCTTCTAGCATTCTTGTGTCTTGTCTTCTTCCTCCGAAATGTTGCTGCCTATAGCAGGATCAATGTTTCTGCTCTCTAAAATCACCATGCAAGTCTCCTGAAATTTCTTGAGCTTCTCAATTTCTTGCACCAGGCCTTCATTCTCCTCCTTTAATTCTTTTATAATTCCCTGTGCTCCCGTTAGTCTGGAGTCTAGCTGTTGTTTGGCCGTTTCTAACAGCTGATTCTTGGTCTTCAGCTCTGCTTCTATTATAGTTGGTGTCTCTTCAGAGTTCCTCTTGTAGCTGTCTCTTCAGTGGTGTGGGTGAGGAGAGGAGAAAAACAGATGGACTTTCTTCTGAGGCTGCTATCTCTCCTGCCTAATTCTGGGGAGGATCTCCTGGACCTGGTGTCACGGGGTCTTCCATCAGCAGCCTCTGCAATGACGCTGGTGACTGCTTCCTCTCCCCTCCCCAGAGCCACCCAGAATGGGTCATGGTTGGACAGGGTTCCCACAGGAGGACTTTGTGATGTGAACAACCTACCGAGAAAACTGAAAACCTGTACAAAGCTTCTGTTCTTCCCAAGGTCAGGAAGAACAGCTTCCAACTTTTCAGTCGCGTGTTTTTGCTCTGCCTTGTGTGGACAGAGTAGTCATATTTGTCTTGTTTCAGGGTTCCCAGGAGAGGCCAAAATAAGCTACAACAGATTTTTGCATTTCAGCAAGGACATATTGTGGTCTTTCAAGGAAAAGAAAAACCAGTGTTGTTCACAGCTCGACCAGCCACTGGAGCAACATGGCAATGTCTATTTCATAAACCATCCTGTCTCTACTTGCTAACTGGACCAGTGCTCTTGCTTGAAATCAGACAGCTTGCACATTGCGCTTTATGAAGCTTGCACAACTATCCCATCTTGCCACCTCCAACAAGCACTCCACCAGTTTTGGTCGTTTCCTCTGTGTGGGGTCCTCTACTTTCTGCCTTTTTATGAGACTTCAAATACTATGCAGGCAGAAATTTGAGGCAAACTGCCAGATCAGGTTTTAGAAATATTTTTTTTTTTAACTCCAGGGTCAGCTGCCTACGCTAGCTGAGCACTTTGAGTTACAAAAAGTAATGGACACTGTTTACAGGGCTTATGTTCTTTAACAATTTGCCAAAATTATTATGGTATTGCATTAATTTTTGCAATGCTTTCTGTTTTCCACCTATTCCCATGTGGCCACCTTTGCAAGGGTTAAAAGACAACATCTTGGAAGCACTGAAGGACCTGGGAGTCCTGGTGGACCATGACCCAGCCATGTGCCGTTTATGGCCAAGAAGGCCAATGGTATCCTGTGGGTGCATTAGGAAAAGTTTGACCAGCAGGTCAAAGGGGGTTGTCTTCCACATCTGCTCTGCCCTGGTAAGACCACATCTGGAGTACCGTGTCCAGTTCTGGGCTCTCCAGTTTAAGAAGGACAAGGAATTACTGAAGGGAGTCCAGCAGAGACCTATGAAGATGATGAGGGATCTGGAGCATCTTATGAGGAGAGACTGAGACAACTGGGTCTGTTGAGCTGGAGAAGAGAAGGCTGAGAGGGGATCTTATCAATATTTATAAATATCTCAAGGGTGGGTGTCAAGAGGATGGGACCAGACTCTTTCCAGTGGTGCCCAACAATCACATGAGGGGGCAACAGGCACAAACTGAAACATAGGAGATTCCATCCGAATATGAGGAGAAACTCCTTTACTTTGAGGGCGCCAGACCACTGGAACAGGCTGCCCAGAGAGGTTGTGGAGTCTCTGGAGACATTCAAAATCCACCTGGACACATTCCTGTGTGATCTGCTCCAGGCGAACCTGCTATGGCTGATGGGTTGGACTAGATGATCTCCAGAGGTCCCTTCCAACCCCAACCATTCTGTGATTCTGTGAGAAGGCAGCAGTAGCCCCGCACTGGGAGCGTGCTGTCTGGCTGCTTTTCCTCTCTGGCTGCTGAAAGGGGGCATGTGATTAAGCCAACTGTCCTGACCATTAAAACCGCTGGAATAGTAATTGCAGAGCGAAGGTTAGCCTGAACTCTTGAGTGCAAGGATGCTCGGATGTGACCGATTTGTTTACCTTGTCACAGAAATGGAGGCTAATGTTAAAATCTGAAGTGTACTGGTGTCTGCAAGTGTTACGGTTTTTAGCTTGTGATTTCCTTCGAAAAGCCTCTCTTTCGTCATGTTATTTCTTTTTTTTTTTTTTTCAAACAGATAAGGACACTTGGATACTGGCACTGGAAAGGAAGAGTGAATTATTCTGCAGCAGGAGCAAATAATGAATGAATTGATCAATTTTTCTTTTAGAGAGGAGGGAACAGAGGGTAGGGAGATGGGAGGAAGTGCTAAATGTTCAATTAACCAAATGAACTAACAGGCTAAACTTTGGGGAATGCTTTATATGACATATTACCATGCAATTAAATGGCAGTATGGTATTATGGTGTTACATTAAGTTCCATTTAATTTCCTGTACGCTCTCATGATGAAAATGCAGGAGAAAGCTGATTCTATTGATCTCTCTTGCTCTGACCCCCTGAACAGCTCCTCAGCAGACAAGTGACGGTTTTCTTCAGGTTGGTTACATGAGCTTCATCTGGCTTTACACACTGCAAGGTGATGATTTGCTCGTGTAAATGGCTTCACTGAGGCAACTTCACGTTTGCCTGCCTCCCTCCTGGGCCATATTTGGGATGTTATCTTAGCGAATGCAGGGTGTGGATAGCTTGCTATGTGATGCTAAATTTTTGTTGTACTTTTCTTTCAGTATTGCCAAAATCCATGATGATGACTAAATTTTTTCCCGGTGCAGAAGTGAGTCACTCTTTAAAATGGTTAAAAAGCGAAGGTTGATGTGATGCATGTGTGTGTGAAATTAGTGCTGCCAGTTTAAGCAGCGTCATTTTGCCACCTTGTATCAGTCTTCAATCACTAACTCTCTCTTCATCTAAGGACCAAATCTTACAATCATATTCAAGAGTAACTGTTCACTTACAGGATAAACAAAGGCAATCAACAAGTTTGTGCCAATGAGGGAGATTAAACTAACATAGGAATGCACAGCAAAGTAGAGATGTAGCTAAGTATATTCTTAAATGCTCAGGACTTTAATGAAAATCATGATTGTCAGTCAGTTACTAAAGTATTATTATTTCATATTCCTTTCATGACAGGAAACTTGACTGGGTTTCCTGCTAATCTCAGAATACATAACATTGGTCATTTTTTGGTTCTCTTAGCATCTGTAGTTTCTATGGTGTATGACCAGCGTCATCTTGCAAGGAACACAACCCGGAGAAAAGAAAGAGTGCGGCAGGTCAGGACTGAGCTGAGCAGTCGAGCAGTGACAAAGATTACCCCAGATACACTGAAACCATGTCAGTTCCTACTTACTGATGTTAATTTGTGATATTCATGATCGCCATGATCAAATAAATTTACAAAAACATAATCCAGATTGCTGGGGCAGAGGAGCACTGCACACAGGGCTGCTCTAACATCCTGTGTGTTATTGGCCCAGAGCCACTGCCAGCTGCAACATTTTTCTGTTAGAGAGATGAAATTGCTGCTCCTGAACGCACACAAATATTTAAACAAGTGACACAATATAAAGCAATGGATATGAGGACATAAGAAACGAAACCGCCTTTTGGTGATAAATCTTGTTGAAAGAGCAACAGCCTAATAAATCCTATCTAACATTTAGCAGAGCCTTAGGCCTAACACTGACCTCTGCCAATACATTTGTGTGTAGCTTTGATAGGAAACCCTACAGTTTGGGGTCTTGGTTTTCCTTTCAACAATCTGTTATTAACGAAGCACACATTTGACATGACTGTTACCCTTTGTCTGAGACCTGCCAAATAAAAAATATCTTTTATTTACATGAGTAATAACCCCTAACAATTTGCATTTACAGCACATTGCACCTTCTCTTGAAAACTCAAAGTACTTCATAAACAGGAGGAATGGAGCTTTTTAATACTTCTGAGAGGTGGTGTATTATTTTCCCTATTCAAAACTACAGAAGCTATTGCAGAGAAAGTGTCATATTCAGTGTTATGGCTGAAAGAGAAAGGCAGAGCCTTGAGGAGGCTGCGAGCCCCTTGAGTGCTTTTGCCACAAAACCACCCAGCAGTAAATGAGAAAACTGCGCGCACCATAAAAAGGGTAGTCACACTGAATGAAGTCTGTAGCAGCACCTATGAAATACTAAGCCATTTTAGAGTCAAAGAATTTTTATGAAACCTGTTTATTTGAAGTGTTTCCCATGGGGCATTTTGAGTCAGATTCAACCTGCTAAGTAGAGGGGAAAAGTGCTGACTTGCGTTAAAAGAAAGGTCAAAGCGACACTGATTAGCAAATGTGGGAAATAACCAGGCTGTCTGTGGTTCAACCCGAGGGATGCTGATAACTGGCGACCTCTGTCCTCCCACCCCACGTGCCTCAGCAGGCTCCTGCTGACTTGATGCTCCTCACGGTGGCAAAGACCTTCTCTCACAAAGGCATTTCATGGCACTGAAGTGTTCAGTAGGGTCCCTGTTCTGCAGCAGGAGGGTGGAGGGAGCTCAGCTGATATGAAGCCGGGTCTGAACCGTTTCAGTGCCTTCTGACGGGAACTACAGCAATACGTTGCCTAGTAATGATCTTCCTAGGGACTCAATAGGCTTTATAAATTTTTAATGCTCCAAATTCATTTTCTGATAGCCTTAATACAGGTTTATTATTTCAGTCTGTGAAACAATAGCTGGTGCATGTTCCCAGTTATTAAGGTCCTACTACATTTTTTTGTTTCATTTTCAGTAGTATCTCAGTTTTGACCAAGATCACTTCTTTCACAACAGCCACGGTAACAATGTTATCACTCAGCTCACTGTTCTGGGTTGGGCACAAGATGGGGTGATTCAGGTCTTGTGAAAATCAGTATTACAGTGGGTTTAACTCCCCAAGCTCCCCGTGGAGCTGCTCCTCCTTGACACCAGGGTAAGTGCAGGATAAGGATCAGGCTATTGGCATTCGTAACTTCTCTTCCTAAGAATTTGTGCAGCAGAGTCTGCCTCTGCGATATGGGTAGTGAATATTTCCATTCAGCCCCACTTCCAGGCATTCATTTCCTGTAGCATAATTTCTAAGGAACCTCTAGCAGCTCAGTAGAAAGAGATTTTTTTAAAAAAAATTTTTAATCTCTCTTAAATCCCTATTACCACTTTTAATTACTGCTGTTTAATTTTTAAGGACAAATATCCAGCAGACTTGTTGAGCTGTTTAAATCTCTCATTAATCACTCCTAGTTAACACAGCCGCTGTGTCAGCCACAAGCCGAATGAAGGAGAGGTCAGCAGAGGCAGTGACCATGCACCTACTCACTCATGTCCCTTCATGGCACGTGTGTACCTGTGCTTCCCTGGGGGTATTTTTTGTCTTTTTCGTGCTTCTCCAATTGCATCACAGACACTTTGGCACCAGAATGTCTGCAGGACCAAGACAGTCTTTTCCTCTGCTGGTGGCATGCCGGCACCCAAAGCCCCCACCATGGCCAGCTGTGGAGTCCCGTGCTACCTGTGATCATCACACTGCCGTGGTCACCAGCACAGCCTAGAGCCACCCTTGTTGCCCCTCCTGAGACCTGGTGTGCCGCCTTGCCCACCCTCTAGCAGGGCTGGTGCTGCTGGGGATGCCCAGCCTGGGCACTGGGGTGCCCTAGTCCAGACTACGGATGTCCCATTCCAGGCTATGGATGTCCCAGCCATCTCATGTCCCGGATGGACAGCGGGGTCAAGTGAGCAAAGTTAGACATGGTGCCTAAGCACACAGCAAGAGGAGACAGAGGGGAAAAATGTCTTGTTTTCACAATGCCTGGCTGCAGCTAGCTGTGAAGCAGGCGAAAACATGAGGAGAGCATGTTCTCGGTGCTGCATGTCGGCAACACAGCAGGTTTACTCCCGCATCCTACACAGACAACCTGTGGTGACAGCTCGCCTGCTGTCACCAACAGATGGCCTCTGATCACCATGGATATAACGTCCTTTCGTTCCGCAAGGCAGGGCAGGATGAAGACCCTGACACAGGCGGTGAAGTGCTCATGGACATGGTTGGTGTCTGGTGTATTCTGCTGTCCGAAGGGCACAGATAGGGGTGCTCTGTCTGCAGCTTTCCTCTTCCTTTACTCTTCTTCCTTTCACCTCTTAAGAAAACTTCATGGAAGGAAATTTCTGTGTTTCAGGCAATGGCTGGCTTCTATCAGTGCTTCTTGAAGAGCTCATGATTCCTGGTTATTTATCTGACATGTTTAAATGAGAATGTGTCACTTGGGTTGTGTTTGAATGGAGCGAACAAAATAAGTAATGGTACTACATGTTAGGCAGCTTTTCCTCTTGAAGACCTAATGAGGCTGTTTACTACTGGATCATTGATTTCTGCAAACTCTGTTGTAAAATCTCCTACTGCCACCATCAGGACATCAAAATATAAAATACTTTTTTCATACAGAACACAGCATCAGAGGCAAATAAGTCAGTACATCCAATAAAAACATGACTAGGATATAAATCTTTTGGTTGTACACAACAATATGTACTGAACTGGAAATTATAATAGTATGTCTCTCCAGAGAGACGTCCATAAGGAAAAGTATGAAGTTTTTTTTGTCAGTGTGCAATAATGATGTAGTAAATAAAAAATCTAAATAAAATAACTTGCATTGCCCTATTCATGAATGTGAATTAAAGTGGCATCTAATAATAACACTGTCAAGACATTAAGAATATTTTCGCCAGTACTTCAGTACAAGATATATGGCTCATTGAAGACTATCTTCTTTTCATGTAGATGTCAACTGATTTGTGAATTCTCAGCTTTTGTGTATGACCTAGAAACCTAAATTCTTAAAAAGTTCTTTCTGCCACTTTTCAAATGCAGTCATGATTTTCTATGAAATATTCAATTACCTAACACCAAATACAGCCAGAAAGTACCACATTTACATGGTATCGCTTGGCTATCACCGGGAAGTCTTGGTTGAGGCTGGACTGGGCAGGGTGTCAGTAAATGGAAATTACCTCCTTCTATTAATAACTTGATTTATATTGGCAGAGAATTTTGTCTTCTCTGTATACTTTTGTGTAGTAGCTTTGTGTCATCCTGTTGTGGTTTAACCCCAGCTGACAACTAAGCACCACACAGCTGCTCGCTGATTCCTCCCTGGTGGGATGAGGAAGAGAACTGGAATGGTAAAAGCGAGAAAACTCATGGGTTGAGATAAAGACGATTTAACAGGTGAAGCAAAAGCCGTGTACATAAGCGAAGCAAAACAAGGGATTCATTCACTGCTTCCCATGGGCAGGCAGGTGTTCAAGCCATCTCCAGAACAGCAGGGCTCCATCACATGTAATGGTTACTTGGGAAGACAAACACCATCACTCCAAACATACCACCATTCCTGCTTCTTCCCCCAACATAATGTGCTGAGCATGACATCATATGGTATGGAATATCCCTGTTGCCAGTTTGAGTCAGCTGTCCTGGCTGTGCCCCCTCCCAAATTCTTGTGCATCTCCAGCCTCCTGTCTGAAAAGTCCCTGACTTGGTTTAAACATTGCTTAGCAACAAACAAAACATCAGTGTATTATCAACATTCTTCTCATATTCAATCCAAACCCCAGCACTATACCAGCTACTAGGAAGAAAATTAACTCTATCCCGGCTGAAACCAGGACAAGTCCAAATAAAGAATCACTAATACAACAATAAATAATGAAGATATTTCTGAGTACATTGCAATGCAACACACCAGATTTCAACCAAGCAAGCCAGGAGAGCACCAGATCTACTGCCTCAGCTGCGTTAAGTTATTGTTTACTTTTATTAACTAATAAATGCCCCATTCCAGGTGACTATGGTTTGTATGTTTTTGATTAAAATTATATCACACTTACATTTAATTATCTTCCTTAGAGAAGTTAGGCTGCCCTCCTTTTGCTTTAGTAGCTCTCTACCTACTGTGTTGTTGCTCCAGCCCGTTGCTCTGATGTCGTTGTCATGGCCAAGAACCCCAGCACCCTCTGTGGGTGTGCAGGCAAAGCAAACACGTACATGTTTTTCAGGCACACTAATGAAAAGTAGATAATTACTGTCAGCAATTATGTGCATATCTGGGTTCTTGTTGTCTGATGACATCATATATGATCTAAGGAAAACACTTGTGGCTTTATTGTTTTAATCCAAAAATCTGTGTAACCAAGCACTGGGAAATTTCTAGGAAGAACTTTTGCTATCCTGAATCAAGAAGGCCCAGTCTTTGATAGCGAGTTGTTTTGGGACGCATTGTGTGAAAAAGAACTTTGCATAATTCTCAGTAATCTACTTAAAAGGATGGGCTCATTGAAGTGGAAAACAATGGGAGTAGGGGTCCCCGGCGGACTGAATAGTCTTTAGTTACGGTCATTTACGGGAGCAGTTTTCAGAAGAGGTGGAGGTTTCTCCACAGATCAGTTAAGGGAAGCATTTGGGCCCGATGGGGCTACAGAAAAGATCACAGGGAATCTGTGGAGCAAGAAGCCATGGGAAATGAAAAGAGGTGTGGAGTGAGGGCAATGAACCTGCAGTTCTGCGCCACACAGCCAGCAGCCTGTTGTAGGAAGGATGGGGATTTCTTTTGGGCTACATTTCTTGAATTGCTGGGGAAATACCCTGGGTTAGCAAGGAGGCTGGAAGAGGAGGAGGAGAAGACAGGGTAGAGGAAGGCCGGTGGGTTTTGGGTGTAGGTCTGAGGCTGGCAGAGGTCTTCCAGACCTGGGAATGGGTAGGAAGGTTACCAGCAGGGGAACTCCCTGTAATTGAGTTTTAACTTTGGAAGAACTTTAGACCAAAGGACCAAAAACACAACAGCACCTTCCCAGCCTGCTTAGGGCAGCTGATTCAGATGGGGAATTGAGGCACAATATGAGCTAGGTAAACGTTACCTCAGATCAGTAAGGTCTGTCAGGCTGCTGGGAGGAGGGTGCTGCACAGCTGAGATCCTTCTGCTGCAAATGACTCATGTACTGGGCACACATTTATAGACTTTCAGGAAAAATGCTGCCAATTATCTAAGTTTCCATGGAGGTCCATGGAGGGAGACGTGGTCCTTCAGGACCAGCCCCTAAACCATTTACCACCCAGTTTTACACAGCGCTAACAGCTCAGATTACATCCAGATGGGAAAACGGTGGGGCTGGGTCATTCCCTCAGCCAGCTCTCCTGGCCCTGGAAACAGCCTGCCCATGCTCTGCTGGCTGGAACAGACAGCTGGCTTAATTGCATTGCCGTATGGCCACTTGCACTCGAAATGGCCACGATCTGTTAAGTAACTATAAGCAGGAGGAGTAGTTTTGTGTGAGGTGGAACTAGGAAGGCCTGGTAGTGTCCCATACTTGAATTATCTGGCATCTAAGAAGGTGTGAACTCTAACATATTATTTTCCTCTTGTTGAGAAGAAATGGTTCATAATGGGTCTCCATGATAGCTAAAGATGGTGAAATGTCACAGCCCTCCCTTCAATACAGGCACTAGTAGGATTTTTCTTCCCTTTCCAGTTACTTGTTTTCATTTGATTTTACTGAGAATAATTTCTTCAGCTCACAGTAGCTGGGCTAAGTATAGCCAGTTGTTACCCCCCTGTTTGTGGCTAGTCTCAGACACACTGAGAGTGACTTTGTTTTGTGGATGCTCACCTCCAAGCCAAACAAATCTGTCTGCCAGCACCAGGATACTGACTACCTGCTAGCCTTCCAGCAAAGAGCTAGAAGAAGCCTAAGTTAGAAGGCAGCTGTATTGCTGACATAGCAAAGTAAAAGAGCTATAAGTGGGTGTTTGTGACCCTCTAGGGATGCTCTCTCAGCTCTGGAAGACAAGTTGGGATCGTACTAGGAGTGGGATTGCAGAAAGCTGCTATTCTCTGCATCAGGAGCGTTACGGGGCAATCTGAAATAAAGTTTAAGTGGGGAAAAAACACTCTTGCTTTGTGCTTTCCAGAACCAGAGGCAAAAATGCCTCCTTCGTGTATTGATGCACTGGATATGTGAATGGGTCCCTCTGCTCTCTTTCCACATTTCAGCTATGCTTGCATACTGTATTACAATTATCTAAAATTGGTTTTATAGGGACAGATTCCAATCCTGAATATTTAAATAGTCAGACTGGATTGCTGTATCTTGTTGTACAGAAATAAGATTTTTTTTGTTTCCATACAAAGGCATGGAAAGGAGGTGGGGAGAGGCAAAGAGGAATGTAGGAAAGGTGTGGAAAGACGAGGAAAAAAACACCTGGAAAGGGCAAGGGGAAATGGAGAGCGCTACACACACGCGCATACTTTGGCTCATGAATTTAACATGTGTGTAATGTTTCTTACGAGAAGTCATGTGAGCATTTTAAACTAGCCCCTAGGCAAGTCTAATCTAAACAAGCTGCTCTGAGACAAGCTACAAATTGCAGGGTTTAATAAAAACGGTAGGCTAGAGTCAGCAGAGCAGAGGATAACACAGGAGGGGGAAAGGGCCAGGATAATACCAGGCTGTGAAATGAAGCCTCCATTGAGCATATCTTAGTGACGCGTTACACTGAGATAGTGGAGACTGAAAAGGAAACATTGCATTAAAATTCTGCACAGTTGGAGGTGTAAGTCATTTAAAAGATCCCAACATTTACTCCATATCAGTGAAGAGTGACACAGTTCTTTTAGCTCATCTGCACTACTGCTGTATCCGTGTCTTGCATTGTGTCCCTACCATTAGGTGTCACCACTCCACAGCAGTAGATTTCTGAGGAGATAAGTCTAGAAAGTCTGGTCTGATATTGCAAATGTAGTACTTCTTTCCTAAGGGTTCCTACTCCTACAAAAGGGCTTTCCTGGGTGACAAGCTAAGCTGCCGCAGCGGACAGACAAAGTGGTACTGGATGAGACTGGGCAGATCCCAAAAGCTTCTGCCGTTCCTAGAACAGTTTGTTTTCAGGCTCTTAATACTGAGGTTCAACTCCTGGGTAACGTTCAGCCTCAACACTGCAAAGCAAGGCTCTTGCCTGCCCTTCAGGCTGCCTCACTTCTTCTTGGCTCATCCTCCACTCGTGGCTGGGACTGAGCCTTTGCTGCTGCCCTGGATGGGCCATCAGCCTGCACATGGTACAACTTGGCTTCACATCATCTGCACTTGTCCGACAGGCCACCAGTCTTCTTGTGGATTCAAAGGGCCCAAAATGAGTGGAGTTAACATGGCTAGTTTTGTTTCACAGGGAAAACACAGCTTAAATTGTGTTCTCTTTTTTCTGCCTCATGTACCATAACGCTCTACTGTTTCTCCATGAGATGAAGCTGTGCTACAGGGAGTTAAACACTGTTAGTACAAAAACACTGTTGGGAAAAGCAAATGTCACTTGCTTGGCAAAACAGATTTTGGAAATTATAGCAATATTCGTTAACTGGTCACCATTATGGGGATGACCAGTTATCCCCACTGTAATTTTAATGGAGTTAAATACCTCTTTACACAGAAGTTTTCATCACAAACTGGAAACAATGGCCAAAACATCTAGATCAGCCAGATTAGGCCAGCACAAGCTTGAATTCCTAACAAATTCTCAAGCAAACCCTGTAAGTCCTTGTCTTCTGCCACTGCTGTCTGATCCCACTCCCTGAAAGGTGGGAGAGCTCCAGACCCATGAGTACGGTGGCCACAACAGGGGAAGGAATTGCCAGACTGCGAAAGGCAATGCTCTTCCAATTAATTCAACACCTTCAAAACCCAAAAATTATTTGGAAATTCAAGGTAAAGATTTCCTATTGTAACCGATATTTACTTAGCAACACAAACAAGCGACTCCAGGCCAGAACGTGAGTCACAACATGGAATTAAAAATATTTGTAATCTGTGCTGATGGGTGAGTGATCTGTCACGCTAACTGCTGTCAATGAGCTTATTTTGGCCTGAAACTGTGCAGACTGGTTTCTCTGATGTGGTGACCTCTCCCATACTGTTGGGAAAGCAGCACCAGCCTAACGAAGTGTGAGGGCCCCGTGGTGATAGTCTGCTCTTCCTACCTTCCATCCTCCTCCCATCAGAGGAGGGAGCTAGCATGGTTTTTTTCCATCCAATGTTCTCTTGCTTCTTAAATTAGTTGTCTCCAAAGAGGCTGCAGAGGCTCCACGATGCTAGGTTCGGCGTGTCCTCCATATGCCTTCCCCACAAAGCTTTGTAGTCAAAATCACAAGATAGACGAAGGAGAAACTGCTCTCCTTTAGCCAGCATTCCTAAATGAGCCCCACAAGGAGTCTGTGGCAGAGCCTGGATGTGCACAACTTCTCTGAAATCCCGGTCGGTGTCCGTGACAAGACCCGAGCGCTCCTGTGTCC
This sequence comes from Caloenas nicobarica, assembly GCF_036013445.1. Classification (NCBI taxonomy): domain Eukaryota; kingdom Metazoa; phylum Chordata; class Aves; order Columbiformes; family Columbidae; genus Caloenas; species Caloenas nicobarica. The sequence continues at coordinate 46,049,283 of NC_088245.1, forward strand.
TTCCAGCCAGACACTACATTTCCGAGTCCGAGCCTTGTAAGACATACAACCTGCCAGGGACAAAACCAATGTATCTAATTAAGACATAATTGATTAAGAGCCTCCAGGAGCAGACCAAGCCGAGGGCCCACCTCACTCAGTACCTTCTCCTTGTTTAAGGAGAACAGCATAAGAAAGATGAAGTATGGAGTGATTTTTCCTCTGGTATGATCTCCCAGGTTATAGAAATCAGCACTTTATAGATTTCAGGAGTTGGAAGCTGCATCCACTCAAAAATGTTTTAAAGGCACTGCCAGAAATAGGCTTCATGACTGTTTAACTCTTTTGAACCTGTTTATACTCCCAGTGTCCACAACATCCTGTGACAATGAATTTCGTAGTTTACATGGCTGCATTTAACTCATTTAACTGCATGGAAAAGTGCTTTCTTTTGCTTGCATGCTTGCCAAAAATTTCATTGTATGCCTCCTAGTTCTCCTTTTATGAGGAACAATAAATAACCGTTCCCAGTTCATCTTCTCCAGACCACTTCTGATTTTATGGACATCTATATTAAAAAAATGTTTAAAAATACATTCCCTGAGCTTTTATCGATGTCTTCACATAAACATAAAACCTGTTTCGTATTACTTGGGTTGAAGCCTGCCATGGCTATTGTCCAGCTACATATTTTAGCAATGAAAGTAAATATGTCCAGCCGAGCATCTTGCATTGTTTTGTGTAGTTGTCAGACAATATTGTTTCCTTCCTTTTAGAGTTTGGTAGGACGCGTTTATTTAAAAGGAAGACTGGATGAATACTTCTCTCATTGGACTGTCTCAGACACTCAGGGTGCGCCAGAGCTTAACTGGAGGAAAATCTGGGGGGTGAGGGGATTGTGCTGAATATTGGCAGCGTAAGAGGGCAAGTGCTGTGTGCCCCGTGAGTGGGACTTATGGCTGGAAAATCCCACTAGCTGGTGGGTGCAAGCCCCAGCAGGGCAACTGAACTTCCAGCACCTCTTTGTGTGCACAAGGATTCACCTCATGGTTTGAGGTTTGCTGGCAGCTGGCAATAGGCATGGGGGAATTACACATTAAATGCGAGCTGGAGTCAAAACTGTGTGTAGCTGCTTATTTCTCATAAATTTTGGGAGCAAGGCTGTGCAGTGTGAAAGGTCATATGCAGGATTTTTTTTTTGATAAGACGTACGTTGCTGCCCCAGAGGAAACACGGGCTGCCCAGCATGTCTCTGCCTGCCTGTTTGTTCATTGCTTTGAGGTGTTTGGTGGGCTTCTAGCCTCTCTTTGGCAGCCCATACATTGGTATAAAGTTTACCCTGCTGGGAGGTGCTGTGAGCTAATGAGGGGAAACAGCCAGGAAAACAAACAAATAACAACAAAACCACACGCCCCCCCCTCAACCCCACAAACATACAAACAACAAAACAAAAAAACCAAAACAAAATAACAAAAACTCAAACCAACAAAAATCGAAACAACAAAAAACAAAGCAAAAACCCACAACCACCACTGAAAAGAGAAATCTAAATCTATTGACTGTCAGTAGAAATATTCATTTTTATATTCTGTGAGTGGAATGACATTGAGAAGTCTTTGTGTTGTGCTTCATAAAAAGCAGGTGGAGAGGGATGCTGGGGAGGCTTTAAGGGGTTATACCTGCTTTTGGCACAAGAGCAGCCATGTTCTGTCTACACTGCTTCTGGGACCTACCTTGGAGATGGCCAATGCTCAGTGGGGCTGTGGGGTCCTTGGGGGCGGCTGGGGTATCCCCCCCAGCCCTGCAGGGTGCTCCCCACAGCCCAACTCTAGCTAACAGGGGGCAGGAAGGTAAAAAGTGCCAGTGTGGAGGACTGGGGCATGTACTGCGCTCCTCACAAAAGCCCAAAGTCCTTGTTTGCTGACTGTTTGCTCTCCTGGCTCACAGAGGGTATGGGTGAAGGAAGGTCTCACCACTGGTCCTGACACGTCTCAAGCCCCACGGCCCTCCCAAAGCAGTGCCCTCAGGCACCCCGGAGAGCCTGAGAGCAGCTCTCAGACAGCCGAATGGGCTGCCCGTGACTTCAGGCAGAGACCTGCAGAAGTCAGGCACTTACAAAATAAATCTATTTGAGCACGTCTTCTGAAGAGGTCTCTCAAATTTATTATTTCCCCTTAGCGAGACCATGTGATCCAAAATGACACCAGCTCCTCCTGAAAAGACCCATCTATGTTATTTCCTCAGTCCAGGCTCTGCAGTGTCTGTGCAGGCATCTCGGTGAGTGCCAGGGTAAGAGGATCCCACTCTTCAGATCAGTCACACCAGTTACAAGCAGTATTTCTTAACAAGCCTTAGGGTCTGCCTGTACCTTAATGCTATTCTTGTTCAGTCAGAGTTTTCAGCTCAGATCTCTTGGGCTTTCTCGAACCTTTTTCTCTGCTTGAGATAGTTCCAGACAACTCAGCAAAGACCTTCCTTCAGATCGTGTGCTGAATACAATGAAAAATCCTCTTAGTCAACCCTTGGCCATCTGAACTCAACCAGTCACAGGCAATAAGATTGCAGCCTCAAGGTTTTCCCTTGGGCTGGGGATGTGCCCCACCTATTTCAGCAGGGGAGCCAAGGAGGAGAGGGGGAAAGGTCTGCAGCTCATGGCCCTGAACGGCTCTTTGTAAACCTTCACAGGAGCCCTTTCCTCTGGGCGCATGCATGGCCTTTCCCAAGAAGGTCCTGCTTCACGGTTTTGGAGCTGTCCCTGCACAGAAAGGGCAGGGTTATGGGCAGCCTGGTAGTAGCAACATCTCTTTGGCCAAGGTTAGACATGGTGGGCCAAGAGGAGGAGATCAGTCCTTCTACTGAGAGCACCGCCGGCATGGAAACCTGGATGGATGGAGTGCTCCACAGGTAAGAGAGCGCCACCTGAACAGCGGACTTAAACAGTTTGCATGTTATGTTGGGGGTAAGGCAAGAAGGCTCTTCTGCCTTATGAAACAGCCATGACAAAAAACAGTTATGGGAGGAATATGAAAGTTACTGCCTGTGTTGTGAAAAGCTGACCATGCCTGTGGTAATCGCCTCCAGTTGTTCTCAGGCTTGGGGCAGCCCCATTACAGATAAAGGTGGAAATTTGCAAACACATCAATTTAGGGAGTCTTCCCTTTATGGTGAGAACACTGCATGGGCTTTGTGGGTGCTCCTGCAAAGGAACTGAGATCTCTCGGGCAAAGGAAGAGCAAACAAAGACAACTAATGAAGAGCATTGCGGGGAGCAGCTCATCACTGCAGAGTAAACGGTGGGACTGGTTAACCAGTAGCTTCAATGAGGATAAGTGAAGGTACACCTGGGTTTGGGAAATAAAGAGGAGAATGAACTGTGAAGAAGTGGTTGCTGTTCACACCCTCACAGCCCTTCACTGAGAAGTGATCAAGACTCACATTATCATCCAGTGATTTTGGAGAAAGCATTTCTCTTCAGCTCTTTTGATAAATCACTTGCTTCCTCTCTTTTTTTTTTTCTTTTCCCTCCTCTACAATAAAGTATTGGTTAATTAAACCTCTTTCATTGCTTACTGTGAAAAAGCAAAGTTTGTTAAGCACTGGAATGGAATAACTCCATTTTCCTAGCTTGACCTCTACAAGTTGAAGCCAATGCTGCTGCCAGGCAAAGCCTAGCAGAAGGGTCAAAAAGGCAAATTCTGATTTAAAATCATGAGATTCTCCTGTGCCAGACACAAAACCTTTGAAATTTGGAGGGACTGGCAACACCATGTAGGCATGCGCAGTAATATGAACATTGCTGTAGTGCCAAATCTTCAGATCGCACTCCAAGTCCACACATAAGAGGGGGCTGAAATGTAAAATCAAATGGTCTGTGAAAATTTCCATTGGTTGGTGCCGCATTAATAGCAGAATACTGCAGATGATGTGAATGTAGTAAACCAGGCAGAATAAGCAAGCCCTCTACAACCTCAAAAATTATATAGAGAGATACCGTTATGCTGACTGGAAAGAGGAAAGCGCATGACTGAGTTTTTCTTCCAAAATTGTAATAGAAGCTTTTGCTGTTTAGTAAATATTTCTTCTCTGCTCGCATTCTTGAGTAAAGACATCTGTAGTTGAGATGTGTGAGATTTCTGCTTTTTGTTGAAGCCTTTGGGTAATATGGTATTTTCCTGCACAAATGTTTAGTTTCTACTTGTGTTCTTGGTCTGGTTTGCATTCCTGCTCTGAGCTTAGACATGAGGGACAAATATCCAAATAATTACATGCAAAAGTTCCAAGAGGCATATATAAATAATAAAAAATCTTGTCTAGCTAAGGGAAATCCAACCTACTGATCTATAGACATAGACTATTGGCTCAAAAGCAGCCTAATTACTGGGTGTTACACTGACCAGAAGCCACTGCCTCATGTGGAAGTGGGAGAATATGGATTTATGGATTTCTGTGCATCTGTTGGTGAAAGACAGCACCAGATCTAGACACAATTTAATAATGTTCCTACCCTTAAGACAATACCCCAAGTTTATCCACAGGTCAGTTTGTATCGATGCCCACTTAAAGCTGAACTCTATGAAAACAAACATGAAACCTCACCTTGGAAACCTTTAGATAATAAACAACAGAGGCAAAAATCCCTTTTGTGATCATGGAGTTTATTCTGCCAGAAGACGAGCGTCTGCATCCTATTCAAGCAAAGTGCTTATGAAAATGCTTTGTGTGAAACATATATACCACCCCTTCTGTTTCAATGTTGATTCTTGTGTGCTTAAAATCAGTATGAGCTTGTTTGCTTGGTACCTCATGGAACAGGAACGACCCAATCACCCAGAAGTAGATGTTTTTAAAATACATAATTGAGAAGATTATGAAGCTAGTAATAGCTATAGATACATAGAAAACATTGATGATTTCTTCATATACTGCAATTCTGTCTGTAAAATGAAGTTTTGTGTGCGCTAGTGTTCTCAGATGGAGAAGGGTGCTGCAACCCACTGTTCATAAATGTGAATTACATGACCAGAAAGAGGAAGTGCTGCCATCCAGATTTTAAAGGCTTTAACAAGGAAAATATTTGAACAAAACCAAAGCTGTTGTAATAGATGTTTAGCATCAAATTAACAGAAGAGTTAACAGTGCATCATCTGGATTTTTGTTTTTGTCCTTACCTGAGCCTGTCATGATGACGCCCTGAGGCTGCCAGATCTCTGCATAGAATTAAATAAGAAAACACACTGCACGCCTTGAAGTGGTAAAAATGAATCATGTCATAACTGTGTAGAAATGCAAATACGGGCAGCTCCAGTGGCAACTTTAAAGTTAGTTACTTAATAATGTAACCCAAAGTTGTAGGTTAACATTTTCAAATGTGTATTGTGATTTTTGGGTGCTTTAGTTTTGAAACAAAATGAATGACTCTGGATACCAGGTCTCTAAAGTACTTCAAACACAGCAGCTAAAAACTGAGGCTAGTCATACTGGTGGTGTCATCTGTGTTCATGCCTAGCAACATGGAAGCTTAAAATAAAAGAGGACAGCCTGTGCAAAAGTATTTTAAAAATCAGAAGAAAGGAGGAACTGAAATAATTGCAAAACAGCTTCCCTTGAAATGAAAAGGAGGAGGATGGAAATTATATTTAACAGACCATCTGACATGTAGTAAACAGCTGTATGAAATGGTTGTTAGCTTCTGCAAGGAAGACAGGACTGAGAAACTGTCTTTCTCAGAAAAACGGAAATAGAATAGATGCCCTAAAGCTGCTCAAAAATAAATGGAGGATAAACTATTAACAAGATATTGCTTTAAAATATTTTCCACTCTAGCTGACCCAGAAAACTGGATTTGCTACTGGTTGTTCATGTACAAAACCGAACAGCTCCTTGTAAATCATTATGCTGGAGTATTAAGTGCTCAATATGTTAAGAGCTACTGAAGAAAAAGTGGACATCTAATTTACCCTCATTATAAGCTAATGTGGAAGGATGCCAGGCTAGTCTGAAGGAGTCATAAAACCACAGCATGCATTGGAATTGAATGCCTGATGGTGGCCTGAGTATTTTTTAATTGGCAGGTAGATCAGCGTCCCATCTGGCTTAGATTAGTGTTGCTCCACTGACCCAAGTGGGGCTGCAGCCACGTGCAGCTCCTTCAGACCCAGACCTGTGTGAAGACATTGGAAATTTTCAATGAGAGGACTCAGTCGCCAGCTCCTCGGTGGCACGCTGTGCCCACAGACCCGCATCCCTGCTCCTCGGGGGCTGGTGGGGCCGTGCTGCCACCCACAAGGGCACAGCCCCGCAGCACCTGCACCAGGCGAGAAGGACAGGGACAGTGGCAGTGACCAGGGACAGCCGCATCCCAGCTCTCATCCTCGCGTGGCTCTTTTCCCAGCAGCTGATCCAGCGCTGGCACCGTCAGGGCTGGTCGGGGACACCGGCAGCCAGACTCTGCAGTGCAGGGAGAAGACCGCAGAGCTCATGGAGGTCCTTGTTGCCAACAGTGGATGCTAATGATGACAGGCTAAAACTTTTTGAATGAAGATGAAATTCTTCCAGGATGGTTTGGTTTGTGTTTTTTAGGTTTTTTGGGGTTTTTTGTGTTGGTTTTTTTTTTTAATTTATATAGTCAGCTGGTTCATTATGTGCAGAGATCAGAAGCCTATAGCAGCTACTGGTGCAAATTGTTTCAGCGCCTTCTGAGGGGCAACCACATTCCTCTCTCCTCTTACCAGACAAAAGGTTTAGCACCGGGAATCTCTGTATAAGAATCAAGGTGGAGAAGAAGGCTTGTGACCTCCTAAATTGTCAGTTCATGACACTTACGTTGGATGTCCTGACCTGCAATAAAGATTCTGAACAATTTGCAATTGTCTATTCCTGCTATTAGCCCTTGTTGAGCACTTACTGTGACAGTTTTTACTCTGCTCTACCTGATCTCGCTCTTTATTGATTAGTTTCCTTCTAAGTGAGAACACAATTAGCATATTTTCAGTAGCTGGTTCTGTTGGAGTTTCCCCATTGGGACTGCCTAGAACAATTGAATTTATTGCTATAGTTATAAGTTTAAGAAGGAGGTCGTCTCTTCCTTGCCCTTAGAGTAACCAACAACATAAAACTTCCAAGATTCTCAGTGCTCATGAGTTTGTGTTTCCTCATTACTAATGACATAAAGCAGTTTCCAACATTTGCAAGCAACATTTTTCCTTCCAAAAATCTTCCTGACAAAGGTTAATTAAAACATTTGGCAGAGTTAAGCAGACATAAAACACACTTAGTTAAATACGCATATGGATACAACACACAGAATACACAGAGTTAGCCAGTACCCAGGTCCTGAACATGCTTAAACAAGATGCTTTAACAAAATGCTGTTAACATGCTCAGGCCGAGCCTCCAGCCCAGACCTCCCCTCAGGGCTTCTTTGCTACCTCGCTGCATGATTTGCAGGGCTGCAAGTGGTATTAGTTTACTTTCCAGCCCGCTCTTGTCTTGCCAGTTTGGCCACAGCTTTCTCTCCCAAACATAATGCTGACACTGGCTCTCCCTGAGCTTTTGATAAGGTGATGATAATATAATACGCCCATGATGGCAAGCTGAGTGGGATGACTAGAAGTATCAAAAGAGATGCAGATGAAAGTTGGTAATTCAATAGGCATTTGAAGAAGAAATCAGGGCAAGATTTCCACTAGCGATACAACAGTGTTTTTTCCTCCAGATTTTGTCAGTGCCTGCCCTCATTCAAACTTTCCTTCTGCAAAGACCACAGGAGGCTTCCTGCCTGTGCTCCTGCACCTTGTGCCTCCTGTGGACTTTGCCCATGAGGAAGCCAGCCTGGACCTCACCAGAATTCTCAGGGAGGTCCAAGGTGGTGTGAGCAGCTGCGGCTGCACTTGCTGGCATTGCCGCTGGCATTCCAGCAGTGCTGGCTCCGCAGTCCCAGGTGAGGTGTGATAGCACTATGGTGGTACATGGGAAGGATTTGGTACATCAGGAGAGGCAAAAGAGGTTGAAATGACCTGGGGGAGGCTTAGGTGAGAAGTAAGTACCCCACAGGAGGAGAAAGGCTGACCTTGTAAAACCCTGCTCAGTGCCCTGAGCTCCTTGTTCCTCTTCTTTTTACCTTTGCCCACTCACAAATGAGAATGACTTCCCAGGACTCTAGAAGCTGCACATCTACAGCAAAACTTTGCCTCTTGGGTGGTTTGCTTGTGCACTGTGAAAGCTTAATCTGGAAGCAGGAACCCCAACTAAGCAGGTATGGGAGTGCTTACAAGACTCTTTTTTATGCCTGCAAAGCTCTGTCAGCATATTGCTGTTTTGAATTAACTGCTTTTCTAAATCCTTATTGGTTTATGACAGCTGAAATTGCCTGACTGGATGCCAGCACATATGAACTACTAAATGTTTCTTACATCTTATTTTATGGTCCATCTTCTGTTTTGAAATAAACTGCCTACTAAACAAAATCAGTTTCCTTGTGTTTTTGATGACATATATATGTGGATTTTGAGAAAGGGAAGTGGGCATGGGAGGAAATTTAGAAATTGCAAAAGAGAAAAAAGTTGAGTTTATTTTTTCTTCTTTCTGTAATATGTGCAGCAATAGACTTACTGAAACTCCCTCTCCTATCTGGGTTTATCTGGGCTTCTCTGTATGTGGCCCTGGTCCAGTTGGTTTATACAAAGCTCCAGAGTGTCACTGTGGATGATGCTCCATGTCACAACCCCTCTTCTTCATGTGCTTCTCACATTCCCATCTCAGGGTCACATCTGGATGGGACAGCTAGGGCAGTGGGATGCTCTCAGGAGGCCCATGGGCTTTGCCACCAGTGGGTAAGGCCATGCAAAGCACCTCTTGGTCTTGCACTATACCTCAAGCCTTGTGTCCCTCCTGTGCCTGCAGCTCCTGGTGCGCTGCTCCCATGGCTGTGTGCACACAGGCCAAAGATGTGCTGTTTCAGGAACTGATTTCTAAAGGGCACAAAGGTTAGGTTCTGCATTTGGCATTACATGTCTGTGGCTTCCAGCAATGTTTTGTCAAGAGCAATCGCCCTTTGTTGCCAAACTTTGCTGTTAAATTGGATCTTAACTCTTACTACACAGAGATAATTTTTCTTGTGGATGTCCTCACTTGAGCACTTGCTGCTGCATTTGTGTGGTTGATGCAAGGTCACCTGCGGTACAGAATAATTTGCTTTCAATGCCCGGGTCAGGGTGTCAAATTCATCTCACCGAAACTGTCTGAGGGCTCAAAGCCAGGGCTGGAGCACGGTCGTCTATGCCTCCCGCGCTGAACGCCAGGCACGCACAGCCCCTCGCGGCCGGGTGCCTCAGCCTCTTGTCTCGGGTCCTAATTCCGCACGCCTTTTACATGTGATCAGTGGCAGGGATCTTTCCTGACTTGGAGAAAGAGAAATATAGGTGGCCGCAATTACTGCTCAGCATCTGCTGTCCCCCCACAGAAGGGAGGAGATCTCTTTTGGTATCCTTGTGCTAAAATGTTAATCAATAAATAAATAATGCCTTTTGGCAGAAGGATTTAAAAAAAGGGATGGAGGGTGGGTGTGCAGTGCCTAAGAAAGTATTTCCAAGGATACCAAGTGAATGCAAGCAGGGGTGCTGGAGCCTCACAGTTTTTGCAATGCGCTGAACTGGTGCAGCCGGCAGCACCGGCCCGCTGGCTGGACATACCGGCTCAGGCCGGGATCTGGCACAACCTGGCTTCCCAGGCTCTGAAGTTCTTGCTCTGAGGATTAGAATGTGTTGCCACGGGCCAGGAGACTGTCGTCAGCCTCCCACCTTCCCTTATGCACGACATCCATTCGACCTGTCAGTCTTCCCATTGTTTCCACCTCACAGGTTTTGGTGAGCTTGTTTTTTTCCCCATCTTGGTTTAAGAAAACAGGTGAAAGTTTTCAGGCAGCTTAGTTAGCTGCCCTGCTCAGCTGTTTGAGCCGTTTAAATATGAAAATACGTTCCCCACACACCCCTTTCGTTAAGCAGCTGAGCTTGTAAAACGCTGCTGGCCCCCAGCTGCCTCAGGCCCATAGACGGTAGGCAGCCAGGCAACGGCTGTGGCTTTTTCCTGGTTTAAAATCACGGTATTCTTCCAGCGGCTGTCTGGCAGCAGCGTTGATTTCACGAAGAATTGCTTTTTGCCTCTGGGGTGAACACCACAGCGGGGAGAATAAGGAAGGAAGAAAAGCTCGTGTACCTCCCCGTCGGGGAATCGAACCCCGGTCTCCCGCGTGACAGGCGGGGATACTTACCACTATACTAACGAGGAACTGTACGACAAGAAGCTCCCCGCCAGCCACCATATGGTTTCTCCAGGCACACAGCTCGGCCGCGTTTCCCGGCGTGCCCCGCGCACACCCCGCAGTGCACCACGGGGATTGTAGTTCATTGCGCGCTGCCCCGCCCTTCCCGGGGAGGACGGAACTACGCCTCCCAGGGGCCGCCGCACGGACCCCTCTCATCCCGGCGGTGGGCGGGGCGGCCGCGGGGTTACCCGGAGCCGCGCAGCACCGGGGCAGACGGCGCGGGAGCCATGGCGGCGGAGGAAGACCCGTGCTCCTTCGCCTCGCCCTCCCGCTGCCTCACGCGGCACCTCTACCTGCGCTGCCGCGTGGACTTCGGCGCGCAGGCGCTGCGGGGCACGGCGGCCCTCACCGCGCGCGCCGAGCGCGAGCCGCTGCGTTGCCTGGTAACGGCGGGGTGCGGGCGGGACCCCCGCGCGGGGGGCGGCTGGTGAGGGGCGACCCCGGAGCCGCGTCTGAGGGAAGGGGGGGGTGCCGGGGTCTGTGCTTGGGGACGCCCCGTCTCCTCCCGCCTCGGCGTCGCTTCCCCTCAGACGTCTCCCCGCGGTCCTGCCTTCCCTCACACTACAGTGGAGGTGTGGAGCGTCTCCCTTATGAGGAAAGGGTGAGGGAGCTGGGGCTCTTGAGCTTGGAGGAGACTGAGGGGTGACCTCATCAATGTTTATAAATATGTAAAGGGTGAGTGTCACAAGGATGGAGCCAGGCTCTTCTCGCTGACAACCAGTGATAGGACAAGGGGCAGTGGGTACGAACTGGAACACAGGAGGTTCCACTTAAATATGAGAAGAAACTTCTTCACAGTGAGGGTGCCAGAACACTGGACCAGGATGCCCAGGGAGGTTGTGGAGTCTCCTTCTCTGGAGACATTCAAAACCCGCCTGGACGCCTCTCTGTGCAAGCTCATCTGGGTGTTCCTGCTCTGGTGGGGGGATTGGACTAGATGATCTTTTGAGGTCCTTTCCAATCCCTAACATTCTGTGATTCTGTGATACAGCTGCTGTCAGCCGCCACCTTGGCCTCCTCCGCCCTTTGGCCTGCTCTGGCCAGGCTCTCCTGCGGCCCCGGCGTGCCCGTCACCCCCGGCTGACAGCACCTCGCGGCCCCTGGGCAGCCGAGGCTCGTCGTGCTTCGAGCCAGCGCTGTGTGTAAGGGAAGGGCACAAACAGGTGTTCTCCTGTTAAAATGGTGAAGAGCTCATTGCTGAAAAGAATCATAGAATCATTTCAGTTGGAAGAGACCCTCAGGATCATCGAGTCCAACCATAGCAGATGGGAACCATAAAGATGGGAATAAACCAGTGAAAAGCTATGTCTATAGCCTTTCCCCCTGTGTTTATAGTATGCCAGCTACTTTCTTGGCTGGCTATGCAAATAAACGTATACACCTCTTCAGCTTTCCTTTACATGCAAAGAGAAGTTTGAGGTTTGTGGTGTTTTTTTTCAAGCTGGCTCCATCAAATCCTTTTGTGATTGGCACTGATTTTTGAGGAAGAAATACATCCTGTTAATAGTAAAGAGCAGAACTTCCCTCAAGCTGCACATGAGAGTGCTGCCTTGTTTAATTCATCTTCTGTTGTCTGAAAGTCTTGATTCATAGTGGCAAGTTCAAGGATGGAAGCCTTGGCAGGACCTCTTCTGTCATTCTCCTTATTTCACAGTAGCCCTATGGAGACTTTTACCTTTGTAGTTTACTTAGTAAACTCAGGTATCCACTTTCATGGTCAGAAGTTTTTCTTCCTCTTCCCACTCCAGTTTTTTAAGTTCAGTGTTGCTCTCTTAAAATGGTTCCCGCTACTCAACATAGTTACTCAATTTTTCTGGTTTTTCTTAGTAAATACTTTTTCCTTCAGAGAGACTTGTGTTTAAGGTTCGATGAGTGCTACATTAATTGTTACAATATTTAGCAAGTATGTAATATATTCTTCATTATAGGTCTTGGATACAAAAGACCTACAGGTATTTAAAGTGACCGTAAATGGACAGGATGCAAAATTTGTTTTTGGAGAAAAGCACAGTTTCAAGGGGACCCCCCTGGAAATCACGCTGCCTTTTGAACTAAGAAGGTATACACTTCTGCCTGTTCCTTTTGGTGTTTCCAAAATGCACTGTGTAAGCTGTTTGTCTGCCTGCAAGGTTGTTGTGTAAAGCTTGCAAAGGGAATTGTAAATTAGGGTGTTGCATTTGTTTCCTATGTGGGCTAGTAGATGAATTTAATATTTGGCTTTCATTAGGCAGCCAAAACTTTGGGAGTATTTTTATCAGTCTCCAAGTCATATGTCATGTATGAAACTACTTGCTAAAGTAAGTAGTGAAATGTGTAATGTATCACAATTTTCCCAGTGCTGCTTATCAGTAATATTCTTTTTGCTTCAACAACCTGAATTTTGTCATGTTCAGAATTGCTGCAGTATGGCACATATGAAGTTGAAGACCCTGTTTTCCTTTTTCTATAAAACTGCAGGTTACCACTGTGGTTAGATAGTGTAGTCGATACAATAAAACTTATTATTTGAAAACGTGTTTCTAAGTCCAAGTCCCTAAAAACTGGAACTTGAGTTTTGGCAACATGATGAGAAATGAATTTAAACATAATCTACCTCTTAAGTTACATGGAATAAAAAGATGTTGCCAAGTTGTGATACCTTTTTTTGGCAGTTTGCTTTGTATGTTGTAACTCCATGGTATCGCACACGCCAAAGCTGAAAGCTGTAGTTGTATACGGAGATTCCCTTGTTTGAATAAAGTTGTATACTAAGTTGCTTTTTACTGTTTTGTTTTCAAAACTGGTTGCTACGTTTACAAATTCATGTCTGGTTTGTAATTTTTTTGTTGTTGTTCTCTGAGTTAGTGCAGTTTAGAAACACACAATGTGGAAGAGAAAGGAATGTCGTACAACAGCTGTCCCTTCTGCAGAAACACTTATGATCTGATATGAAACTGAACAAAAGAAATGCTCAAACAGACCACAGCAGAAACATAGGCCTGTTTGTTTTGTTTGACTTTCAGCTTTTTTTTAATTGCTAGATTTCCTTGTAAGAAAAAAAAGCGACAAAGAGGGAGTTATGAGCTGTGATCATAAGAGTTTATAATGTTGTGTGAGATACAGTCCCCCATGTAAATCCTAATAAAACAGTGATAGGAAAGGGTAGGAGTTATAACTGAGAGTTGGACTGTTCAGTAAGCAATGCGCCTTATGGCGATACAAATTATTTTCTCTTTTCTTGTTGAATATGTACTTTGGAATACTGGTTGTAAACCAGATATGTATACCTGGTCACCTTATCTAGGGGCCAACTCCTCTGATCAACTGAAGTTTGTTCAGATTTATGGTTGGATTGTTAATTCCAGAGAGTTGCATGTATAAGCTGGAATGTTCTGATAACAGAAGCGAGTGCTTCTATGTGCTTTTTGTGCCAGTGATGGTTTTGATACGTTTTTGAGCTGTTAGTTTTTCCTTTCCACCAGTTGTAAAACCCTGAATGAAATTTGAACATTTTTAGTTTTTCTTGTTAACCTACTGTTAATAGGGTTTTCCAGTAATTGCTATTTTCAGTATTTTTTTTTTTCTATTTAAGGATCATACTTACAGAACATAACATCAACTGAAAATTTCCATTTTTTTTTATTTACGGAGTACAGAAATCCTATATTATTAAGGCACGTATGATCTTCTATAGGCTTTATTCACTTTTGCGTATTGCGGTGGATCTTTTTATATTTAATGAATACCATGTTAGATAGTTGTGACAAAACTATATGTTTGTGACTGGTCCATTAGTTTAAAGAACAAGTTCATGTTCTCCATGAAGAGAGAAGAGGAAAAGTTTCTGGTTAGTAAAAACAGTAATAGAAGTGTCTTGGGATGTTAAAATTGAAATAAACCAGCTGGTTTTTACTATCATAATTGAAAAGGAAAAATTGATTTTAATATGCTACTTGTTCTTATTTTTAGTGCTTTTGAGACAATGCTGCAGACCTATTTTCTGGAAATCTTTATGGATGAATTTTGGTAGCAATCGGGAGTTGTGTCAAAACAGTCCGACTTTATTCTCTCTTACACAGGGGACAAGAAGCAATTATTGAAATCTCCTTCGAAAGCTCTCCAAAGTCTTCAGCTCTCCAATGGTTTACTCCAGAGCAAACTTCTGGAAAGAAACACCCATATCTCTTCAGCCAGTGTCAGGTTGAGTGGACTATTTTTTTTTTTTTTTAAACTTGTTGTTTACATATCATAATAATTCCCTCTGGTTTCCGAAGAGCTGGAGAAGGAGGCAGGTAGGGGAAAATACAGTAACCCAGAACTTCTAATTGTGTGTGTCAAAGGTCCTAAATGGAAACAATAAATCAGGATATTGCTGAGATTTTTTGATATGTTTGCAATTTAATAATTCCAGAATGGCTTTACCCTCTCCAGTATTCTTGTCGAAGAACATGCAGTCCTTTGCAATCAATATACATGGCTAATGATCTGCCTTACCTGCCATTATTTCGTTTAGAGAAGCCTTAACTATGAAAACTGCTGTAAGTGATAGATGTATTGGTTTGTAGATAATGAATTCTCTGGAGGAGCTGTATAGATATCCAATGTAATATATTGGTTTGATTTATTTCTAGTCCTTTGCATTAGAAGGATTGTTTTGTTTTATCTTTTTTATTTCCTCTCCAGGCTACCCACTGCAGAGCCATCTTTCCATGCCAAGATACACCTGCTGTGAAACTAACCTACTATGCAGAGGTAGATGAACCTAAGTCACCTGTGTCTAAATAAAAACAACTACTACAATGGGTGAAATTTTATTTTTACGTAGCTGCTTGCATGTGGCCTAAAATAGAGTATATTGACTTTTAGCTTAATGTGCCAAAAGTGGCACTTCTCTGGCTTTGCCATTTTCTTTTATATATCTATAATCTCTTTTTTTCATTCAGGTATATCTTTATTTCCAAAAGATTAAAAAAAAGTGCTGTAGTAGAAAGAAATACATTCTTAAATCAGGAAAATCTGACAGTAAAAGAACAAAGAGTGTTGTAAAGTAAAAATACTTGAAATTACTCTAATCTATGCCTAAAGTAATATATTCTGGTGCATAGCTGGGGGATCTTTGCAGTCCTGGCATAAATAGTCGGATTGTTTTAAGGAAGCAAAAAGCAAGTTGTGCAATGTGACATTAGAACTCGGTACTCTAACAGAAGTTTAAAAGTTTTGCTTTCTTCAGAAGTAGTCTTTCTGGTTGGTTAATTATTGCCAGCCTTTAAGACAAAATTTTCTATATGCCTTGTATTCTACTTGAGGGGGAGAACTTAACAACAGAACAAATCTGGGCTACTCTTTTTGCTGTTGCGGCTTCTAGTATGTTGTATAATCCTGTGTGCCACTGGAGTTCCTCATAGTCGGGTAACCTTTCAGATATCCGTTCCTAAAGAGTTGGTGGCTCTTATGAGTGCAAATCGTGATGGAGAGATGCCTGACCCAGAGGACAGCAGTCGGAAGATATATCTTTTCAGTCAGAATGTAAGTGCTCCAAGCTAGTAAACAGGTGCCTAAGGTCTTATTCCCACTGCCTGCAGTTCACAAGCACTTCAGATACGGTTTTGATACCACCAATAAATCACATGACTTACAGTATGTCTTTGCCACTATAGACATACAAGGTGTTCCAAATCTCCACTTCTGAAAAGTCAACCAGTTGGTGCTGGTGATGTTTACTTGTCATTTTGGCATTGCCAGAAAAGCCAAGTTTGAGTTTTGAAAATGTTTAGTATACTCAAAGCTAGTACTGTCAAAACCTTTCGTGTCTGCACTGATTCTTGGGAAATAATGTGTGGACTTGAATAACATGGGAGTGAATTTTGAAAAACAGATCCTGCAAATTTTAAGCTTACCAAGATTTTAGCAGTGAAGCTGAAAATTTGAACTGATTTTAACTTGAAGTTAAGCAAATTCAGACAATAGAGGTTAAAAGTTACTGTCTCAGGATGAAGTTTTATTAAGTGGTTCAGCTAGTTTAATGATTCCACTGTTCCTAAAGTGACAGTCTCAATTTACTGTCCTGGCTTTTTTGTTCTCGCAGCTTTTTGGGTTACAGTTCTGATGTTTATAGGATCTCTTGGTGACGCTAGTTCATTTTGCTGAACAAGCAGATAAAAATTAACATAAGTTTAAAAAAGAAATTTGTTTTAGCAAGCTGATCTGGGCTGCTGAGGGTCTGAATAAATGCAAGGAGGAACGGAATTGTGTAACTATGGGAGAGAAGAGGGGAACTTACTCTGAACTGCAGCAGCTGTTGGGTTGATTTGGCTGCTGCATGAAACCTGAGAGGGGTGGGAGGGGAGAGAAAAAAAAATTGTCACCTTATGTGTGAGTTCTTCAATATGTGGTGTTCTGCCTTCTCTGGAGAGCCAGAACATTTGCCACTCTCAGTCTAGTGTGTAAGCCTTCTATGTGGTATGTTATCCAGAGCTGTATGTTATCTGGAAATACATTGTTGATAAGTTGGGTGAACCTGTACAAGGAATAACATTTAATCTAATCAAAATTATACTACACTTTCTCATATAGAAAACCATTAGATTAATTTGTTGGAAAAGGCATGTGTTTCATTAAACAAAAAAAGTCAAATGTGTTAAGCACAAAATACATAAACGAAAAAAGACAAATGCATTAAAAAAGACGTACGCATCGTCCAACAGACAAAACCATGAGACTGACTTGCTAGAGAAGGCATGTGCTTCATTAGATGAAAGAAATAAATGCAACAAACTCTCGGGTATGTATGTGTGCAGAGCTTACCTAAAACTACTTTTTTTTTTTTTTTTGGTCCTGCATGGCCAGGCTGGTAAGAAGTGCAGTGGAGAGCAGCTTCTGTAAAAATGAATTTATAACCCAGCAAGCATTGGGATTTGAATTAATTTCAAAACTTCAGATTAGCAAATTGGGCATTAAAATGTAGAGAGATACTGACAAACTTTTAATAACCTGTCTATAACACAAGTCAATGGATGTAAATCTTTTCAATTATGTATTCTGTGGATTAATATGTAAAATTAAAACACATATGATGTGTATTTTAATGAGTGCTGTTGAAATGGTTTGGGGATGATAAATGGTGGAATAACATTTTTTGAGATGTTGTCTTGGAGTAGTTATGATTTAAAGTCATACTAATTTAACATTGTTTAGTCAGATAAAATGGAACTCTTACAGGGACGGCTGTATTATCCCCTTCTGTTTTCAGAGCACTGGGAGAAAGCATTTCTATATAAAGATACTTTGGATTTTTTTTTTAATTAAAGTAACAAATATTTAGAATTTATTTTCATTCCAATCATGGAAACCAAATTTATATGTTTTGATTTTTGCTGAATTTTTTGTATCCCTAAATATTCTTGTTTACTTAAATTCATTAAAGCTCTTCTTTCTGTGTGATACAACTGCCCATTATCTGAGCATCATTTCTTAAATTTTCCTTCCATAGTATTTAATGGAACTAGAATGAATATGGAAAACTGTCTGTCTTTTGAACAGTAACCAAACCAGTGGCATTTTTTTATGCTTTTATATGTGCAGATTTTTTCAAACAGAGACGATGCTTACAATTTTGTGGCCTTTGCATGAAACATCTATGAAACAAATACTTCTTGTAGATACAGGAATGTCTTTTGGGGAGAAAAAACAATGCCTTTGTTATAACATAGGGCAGGAAACTGGAGGAAATGTGCACGCTTCTTTATTTATATACCTTTATTTTCCTTTGAGTGAATCAGTTGTGTTGATATCTCGCATTACAAATAAGATTCCTTTTTTTCTCATATTCTCCATTAGGTTCCCATACCTTGCTATTTGTTTGCTTTAGTGGTTGGAGCTTTAGAAAACAGGTGAGTGAATCTGCACAAACAATAATAATAATAATAAATCTTCAGAGTTATCTCTTATTTTTTTGTTTCTTGGTATTGTTTCTAGTTTTAAAAGGTCTTAGGGGTTCAATAAATCTGTTTATTTGCATCAAACTGTAGGTATCTTGATTCATACTTGCATCATTTTTTTCTATAGAATATATTTTGCCATAAGTTAAAGAAACACCATGAAGAATTTGGAATTTATTTGAACCACTTAAGGGTTTTTTCTAGCTCAGGGGACAGTATCTTTTTTCTCCAGTAACAGATAAGCTTTGTCATGTACAAAAGGTAGAAAATGATAGCTTCAGCCTCGTTGTTCATCTGCACAAGGATGTGTTAATCTAACCCATAATAATGCTTTTATGTTAGAGCTTTACAGCATTCTAAAATCTGTAGATGTGCTTCCTATTTGTTTGTTCTGAACAGTGGACATGTGTGGTTTGTTCTTTCTAAAGTTTTACTTTAGCAGTGGGGAGTGAAAAGAGAGGAAGAGTCTCTAATGAGTTTCTTCAGCAACATGGGTTACTCACGAGCACAGTTAAACGTATGCTCTCCGAATTAGTTTCCCATAGACTTATTTCCAGTTCATAGAGTCTTAGTGGCATTTTCACTTTCAACAGAAAGATTGGCCCAAGGACACTGGTGTGGGCTGAAAAGGAGCTAGTGGATAAATCGGCCTATGAATTTGCTGAGGTGGGTAACTGACAAAAAATGTTTTGTAAACTGACTTTTTCACATAGTATTGGAAAAGGAACAGACTATAGTTCAGTGTTTTGTTTATCTATAGCCCTCCTTTCCCTACTTCAACCCCCCCCAAAAAAGCTGTTCTTCTATCACAACACAAAACTACCACTGAACGTTAATATTGATACAGTCTTATACTCATTTTGCATGGGGGACATCCCAAGGTGAAAGAGAAGGAAGTGTGGGATTAATAGCTTATAACTTGTTCAGTTTCTTTAGTCAGAAGTCATGTTAGAAACTAATATGAATTCTTGTTCCAGGCTGAAGCTATGCTGAAAGTAGCAGAAGATTTAGCAGGACCTTATGTATGGGGACAGTATGATTTGTTAGTCTTGCCACCTTCTTTTCCTTATGGTGGTATGGAGAATCCTTGTCTTACTTTTGTAACTCCAACACTTTTGGTAAGTAACACTGATAAAATTCACCTTTTCCTTAGGGCTTCCTAATCCATCAAGTGAAGGATATCAATCTCCAAATTGGATTAATCCTCCCCCTAGAAAGAACTCTAAATGTTCTTGCCTCCTTGGGACTTGCAAATCATACATGAAACTGCATTAAGTGGTATATTTTGAGGTTTGCTTAAACTGACAACTGCCTTGTCTTTTTTTTTTTTTTCAGGCAGGCGATCGATCTCTATCAAATGTAAGTGCAAAATAGCTTCATGTCCTCAAGTAGGACACAATTTGAAGTTGTATCTTACATTGCTTTGTAATAGATACCTGAAAACTTGGTCTCATGTTCATTGGGGGAATTAAAAGTTAAGGCAGTAACTCAAGAAGTCTTAAAAAGTGAGTTTTAGTTCTGAGTAAACGCTAGAAAACTGGAGACATAGCTATACCTGTCTATGCACTAGAACTCACATTGTGTAGTTTTCTTTTAAAGTGAAAATCATCAGTATTGAGTAAATTCTATTTTTTCTGGAAAGCTGAGTACCGTGAATGTTATTTTTTTCTCATATGTCTTTCTGCTAGACTGATTAAAAAAATTCCGTATCACAAGAATACTGAAATACTTGACACTGATACTTTTTAATCTATCTTGAATCATTATTCTTCTAGAGGTGACTGTTTTTCTTCATACTTAATATTTTAGAACATCCCAGCACTGCAGAAGTTGCTTAGTGAGAAAGCAGTACTAGTCCGTTACTTGACATGGATCCAGTCTTCTGAAATGTGATTTCATAAAAAAGTACCTACACTGTGCTACCAGAGGAACTATTTTTGTTGATCAGTGTGGCTCTATGACTTGAAGGCTGGACATTCAAAATTATTTCTGGAAAAGATTCGGTAGAATAGTGTTAGTCCTCTAAATAAAATTTATATGGATAAGTTAACAGAGCTATTAATGCTAACTGGCTTTGGGAATGTAGTGTAGTAAATGAGATCTCCTTAGGATTTTTTTCTTTCTGTTGGGATTTTGATGTTCTTTTTCCAGAGAAGTGTAAATGGTAGATCCGTCATTGTTTTCTGTGTTTTAGGTTATTGCTCATGAAATCTCTCACAGCTGGACAGGAAACTTGGTGACAAACAAAACATGGGAGCATTTTTGGTAGGTGCAATGTTCAATGCAGTACATATCCTATTTTAAAATTAATCTGTGAAGACTAATTTTGTTATGCCATCCTACCAGTGCTGATTTTATCAATGTATTTCCAGGCTGAATGAGGGACATACTGTATACCTGGAACGCAGGATTGGTGGTCGGTTGTTTGGTGAGCAGTTCAGGCACTTCCAGGCCCTAGGAGGTTGGAGGGAACTGCAGAATACGGTAAATATTTTTAAAGTTACGATAACTTTGTTTAAGCATATATCTAAATAAAATAAAACTCATTTCATGTGTTTCCCACAAATAAGACTTCATAGAATCATTTCGGTTGGAAGAGACCCTCATGATCATCGAGTCCAACCATAACCTAACTCTAGCACTAAACCATGTCCCTAAGAACCTCATCTACGCGTCTTTTGAACACATCCAGGGATGGTGACTCCACCACTTCCCTGGGCAGCCTGTTCCAATGCCTGACAACCCTTTCTGTGAAGAAGTTTTTCCTAATATCCAATCTAAACCTCCCCTGGCACAACTTGAGGCTATTTCCTCTCATCCTATTACTTGCTACTTGGGAGAAGAGATCAACACCCTCCATGCTACAACCTCCTTTCAGGTAGTTGCAGAGAGTGATCAGGTCTCCCCTCAGCCTCCTTTTCTCCAGGCTAAAAAGCCCCAGTTCCCTCAGCTGCTCCTCATCAGACTTGTGCTCCAGGTACCTCACCAGCTTTGTCACCCTTCTCTGAACTCTCTCTAGTATTTCCATGTCCTTCTTCTGATGAGTGGCCCAAAACTGAACACAGTATTCAAGGTGGGGCCTCACCAGTGCTGAGTACAGGGGGATGATCACTTCTCTAGTCCTGCTGCCCACACTATTCCTGATACAAGCCAGGATGCTGTTGGCCATTTTGGCCACCTGGGCACACTGCTGGCTCATGTTCATCCGGCTGTCAATCAACACCCCCAGCTCCCTCTCTGCCAGGCAGTTTCCAGCCACTCTTCCCCGAGCCTGTAGTGCTGCCTGGAGTTGTTGTGACGCAAGTGCAGGACCTGGCACTTGGCCTTGTTGAACCTCATACAATTGGCCTCAGCCCAACGATCCAGCTGGTCCAGATCCCTCCATATGGCCATCCTACCCTCCAGCAGATCAACACTCCCACCCAATTTGGTGTCATCTGTAAACTTACTGAGGGCACACTCAATCCCGCCATCCAGACCATTGATAAAGACATTAAACAGAACTGGCCCCAATACCGAGCCCTGGCAACCAGCACTCGTGACTGGCCACCAACTGGATTTGTCTAGTTAGCTTTCGTAACACCTTCTTATTAGAGGATGGACAAGGTGTATGATCTCTTTCTAAGTTAATAGCTTAATGTGCTCTGAGATAAAAGCTTTTTGAACTGTTCTAAGCTATTCTGTAAGGATGAACATCTCTACAGACTCCCAGTTGTTCTGGGTATGGCTAAATGGCAATATTACCTGTTAGCGTCCTGGTAAGCAGTTGAAAGCTTGTCAAAATTATCTGCAAGCATGACCATTAGAATTTCCAATGCCTCATGCAAGTAACTGATTTTTTTTCCTGTGTACTATGTGATAATTGAGCATATTCCTAATCTGTTTGCTGTCTAGGAGGGTTGTTTAGTTTTGTGTTTAGACAACATAGTTAAACTGTAGTTTTTCAGATTTCCAGCCTGTGATATTTCCAGCCCTCATTCAGTTTGGTGGTGCAGCTTACCTGATTTACTATGAATATTTCCTCATTGCATTTTATGCTTTGTGCCACCCATTTATATCAAGTAGTTTAGTTTGTTAATAAAGGGATAAATATAGTTTATCAGGTACTTGTCATTGTGACAGACATGACAGTAATTAACTGCTTTGAGACAGCTGGAGCACTGGGTGATTGATTTTAACATCTTTCTGTGTGATATGTGCTCAGACACTGATAAAACAAAATGAGAAAAAAGTTTAGTAAACTATATTTTGTGCAGATTCAGAACTTCCAGAATAAGAATGAGAAATAATGCTTTGAAATGAGGCCATCTTAGTTTTGGATGGATTATACCTTAATAAATAGGATTAGTAGTGATTTCCAAGAGTGCTAGTTTTCCTAGATGAATATATTTTCTTGTGTCTTTGTCACAGATAAATACTCTTGGAGATAAAAATCCTGTAACTAACCTCACCCCTAATCTGGATGGAGTAGATCCTGATGCTGCCTATTCATCTGTTCCATACGAGAAAGGCTTTGCTTTGCTTTTTCACCTTGAACAACTTCTTGGAGGACCAGGTAAGTAAGTGTTAGTCAGACTTCATATATCCTTGTTTCCCATTTTAATTTCAAACACTGAAACAATTTGGTTTTTAACTGTTAGATGTCTTCACTGGCTTCTTGAAGGCTTACATTCAGCAGTTTGCTTATAAGAGCATAATAACCGAGGACTGGAAGAAGTTCTTGTACTCCTACTTCAAGGACAAGGTTGGGTAGTATTTAAAACTAATTGCTTGAAACCTTTTAGTTGTGTGAAACTATGGCATCGCTAAGGAACTAGTTCTTTATCTTTCTTTTCTTTATCTCAAGATCTTAATATGATGTAGTCTGATATCTTATGAAGATGGGTTTGCATTATGATGCTTTTTTTTTTCCTAGTAGGGAATATTTTGTTTTGAAGTAATTGGTTATTTGGAGAGAAGTTTAAAAAAAAAAAAAGAAGAATTGAAACTAGTTTTCATAGGATATGCTATTCTCTAAAAATAACATTTAAAATTGAATAAGAATTTGTGTTGCTTTGTAGGTAGATGTTCTTGATAAAGTTGATTGGAATGCCTGGTTTCATGCTCCAGGAATGCCACCAGTGAAGCCTACGTAAGCTGTGTTCTTTCATAGTTCATCTTTTCCTTTTCCAGATTGCACACGATTTTCCAAACCATTGTGAAGCAGTTTGTAAACACGGTGAAAGTCTTCCCACAAAAGTTTTATTAGAAAATGTCTTAGTACTGTGTAGAAATTGATGTATGTGCATATAGGATAAAAAAATGACACTGTTAATATTTTCAATTTTTTATTCTGGTAGAAATTCATTTTGCTTTGAAAGTTGCCAGGAAAGATTATTTTTTCTGACAGTTTGCTACAAAAATATTCTCTTCCCAGCTATAAGCTATAATATATGTATGAGCATATATGCTCAGAAGTATTGATCATTTTAGGAATGTCTGGGATCAAGAGGTAGTGTCACCTATGCACAAGAATACTGAAATACTTGACACTGATACTTTTTGTATATTTCATTGTAATAGATCTTTTATAAATTGTGTTGCAATCTTGAGTTGAAGCCTACAACAAACAACTGTGGAGCCATCTGAAAATAATTTTTAAGCATTCTTGTAAAAGTATTACAGGAGCTTTTTGTGTTTCCAAAGTGTGATCCTTCGTTTTTAATATTTTACAGGTATGATATGACACTGTCAAATGCTTGTGTTGCCTTGACCCAAAGATGGATCCAAGTGAGTGGTTAAAGAATACTGAGGTGTCTGTATCTTGAAAAGCTAGTTTTCTTTATACAAAGTGAACCATT
Organism: Caloenas nicobarica; assembly: GCF_036013445.1. NCBI lineage: Eukaryota > Metazoa > Chordata > Aves > Columbiformes > Columbidae > Caloenas > Caloenas nicobarica. The sequence goes on from NC_088245.1 coordinate 46,073,339, forward strand.
CTCTTCTGAAATGTATAATTTCCCGGGACAGGATCTGTTTCTGGTGGAATATGGCTGCCAGGGGTTTTGCATTTCATAGAGTAGCCTTCCATCGTAGAGTCTGTGGATTCACTATGACTTCTGTACACGAAGTGCTGTGCGTACTTCAGCAAGGCACACACATAGAGCCAGAGTTTTATTATATGGATGTAGTAACCAAACTAAGAATATTCTTATATTCTTTATGAAACCATGATATTATGGCTTGATTTAAAAATGAATGCCAGGGTATCTCTACCGATTATATTGTATTAGCAGTCATTCCCCTACATTATATTGGAGCCTAGTATGCATTTCTCATCAAAAACCAAAATACATAAATCATAATAAGTAGCTAATACCGTACAATTCTCTCATAATTTTAGCCGTAAAACTCATACAACTACTAGAGAGTTCGTCATACCTTCCTTTTGTTGGCTCTGTGGCTTTTCACTGTACTTGTATGTTATCTTCAACGTTCTTCTTCTCAGTGTTACTTTTTATATGCAAAGTATTTGATTTTTCACTTAACAGAATGACAGTGGAGATAGAAGGATCAGTGGAGATAAAACAAGTGAAAATTGAAGAATACCAAATGTCAGACAGTAGCTTAAGTCCCTCCCTTCCCATTCTTGTAACATCCTGCACAAATACAAATCAGTACCTTTTTATGTGGAATGGCTCAATAGTAAATGCAGATATCCAAACAAAAAATTACACCTGATTGTGCTTTGAAATACCTATTAAAAACTTAAGTAACCATTCTCTTTTAGGCAAAAGAGTGTGACTTGGGCTCATTCAGCTCAGCAGACCTGAAGGAAATGTCATCTCATCAGTTGATTGAATTCCTGGCACAGTTACTTCTGGAGGTGAGTTCACGTTTATGGAAACATGATTCAGATATCAGAAAAACAGACACAGAAGCCCAAGTGTACTTTGGAATTAAATTGTCCATTTTCTTTTAAGTTTTGCTAAAATGAGCTGCTGTCACCATACATAGTTATGAAAACCTTCAGCTGTGCCTCCCTGATAATGTCTGGCTCTTCAGCTAATAAGCAACATGTAGAGTATTGTGGATTGAAAGGTAAAAACCAAAATCATAAGGTGCTTGAGTTTGTCTGTATTTGATGTAATAGCAAATAAGCTATAAATAAAATAAAAATACTTCCAGTTTTGAGTGTTTTGGTAGTACTGGATGTAGGAATTTGCTGACATTTATTCCTCGTGCCTTCCCTAAAACTATGAGAAGGTGAAAGGAGTAAATACAAGTATTTGTCATGATAAGCTTTTAATTCCTTTGTAGTGTCAATCTTGAACAAACCTGTTTATTTTTGAGGTATGTGGATGGAAGTGTTGCCTCTGGCTTATTCTGACTATGCAATTTCCTTTTTCAGGCCCCTCTTCCAGTGTCACATGTCAAACGAATGCAGGAAGTATATGACTTCAATGCTATAAACAATTCTGAAATAAGATTCAGGTTTGTTCTAGTAGGGGCATTTTTCTAATCTTAAATGCTTTCATAAAACAAGTTGTCCTGCTTCATAAGTGGCCTGAGACAGACTGTTGTACAGAACTGGTGCAGGTGTTTGGGGGAGTGTTGTTGTTGGGGATTGTTGTGAAAGTGCCTGCGCAATTATGCTTACCAGAGTGGTTATTCTGTTACTTATAAATCGGTTTTGTTTTCATCTGTCATGCTAGCAAAGGAACCTGATGACCTGATAACTTATTTTGGGGGGTGGTATTGGATAACGCAAAAGCGAGCATCTCTGTGACTCAAACATGCTTGCAAAATATTTTAAAAAATTTAGCCAGCGACAGGTCTCCTGAACTTACCTAATCAGTTCTGCTGATGTGCCAGTGTTTTTTCAACACAATTTGGAACTTTTTGTCATATTTCAATGCTTAATATCACAAAGCTTTTGTCTCCTCAAAAAGAAGTAAGTATCAAAGGAAGTTTCTAAACAAGTAGGAAATGCTTCTAGCTAAATGGCGTGGTTCTTGTGCCATCCTGGTTTCTTCTATTTTATATTTGCACATTGTGTTTACATGTTGCCTGTTAAAAAAAGGTATTGTTGAGGACGTAAGTAATCTTTGCAAATATCTTGGAAGTATTGCATGTTTCGCTGATGTTATATACTTAGATACATTTGCAATAGTGACAGTTATTCTGCCATAACTAACTTAGAGTTCCTTGTTTCTTATTAACAAAGCTAAGTATTTTAAACATACAACATAGTTTCTACTTCTTGTAACAAGGTCAATTTCTTCTTATTTTTAAAACAAAACAAGCACATTCCAGTTGCTGTTAATATTTTGTTTGGATTTTTTGTTGTGGTTTTATTTTTTAATCACTTGGTCAAATGTGACAAGTGCTGTATCATTCAGCTCTAATTCTGAGTGGTGCAATGGGACACTACTATAATATAAAAAAAAAAACTTAGCTACAGAAAATAATCAGACCATTTTGGAGAAAATTTGAAGCATTTTTTTCCTATTTTATAGAAAAGTCCACTTTTGTAATGTGCTAGTCAGACACTAAATACTTTATCTTGAATTTAGCTAGAAACCCATTCTCATGATGACACAGCACTGCTCAAGGTATTTATGGGAACAGAATCATAACTAACCACTGCAATTGAAAATAAAAGTGTAAATTTTCTTTTTTTCTTTTCTTTTTTTTTTTTTTCTTTTTCAGATGGCTGCGCCTCTGCATCAGGTCCAAGTGGGAAGAAGCTATTCCTCTGGCTCTAAAAATGGCAACAGATCAGGGCAGGATGAAGTTTACTCGACCCTTGTTCAGGTAAAAGTAATCTCGAAACTGTAGGAGCTCAGGCTGTTGGCATTGTTAGTATAGTGGAATGTATACTTGCCATTCTACATAAATTATGCTTTAAAGTGATATAATACAGAATTTTCTCTATACTGTGAAAAAGCTTATCTTCAGAGTCGCTCTCCACTTGCTGACATTTTTTAATAATCTCCCAGTGTGCACCTTAATGTGAGGCTTTCAAGGGAAAAGTAAAACTTTGAGAAAATCCCCATTGTGCTGTTTTCATAGAGTTTTGTAATGGTGAGATTTTTTTTTTCTTTTTTTTTTTTGTTTTCCCCCCCTCTTTCTTTTCCAGGGACCTTTACAATTTTGACAAGTCTCGAGATCTGGCTGTCAAGACATTTCTGGAGCATAGAGCCTCAATGCACCCAGTTACTTCAATGCTTGTGGGCAAAGACTTGAAACAAGATCAGTGACAAATTTATGGATTTTTTTGGAATTTTCTTCTTGCTGAAAGAAAAGACTGATTCCACAAACTGCCAATATGCGCGCTTGATTATGCCGTTAAATGCTCTGCTGCTTTGGTACTAATTAAGCTTAAAATGAACTTTCCAAATCAGGTTCAGTACTTTCTATTTTGCACTTCCAAGTAAAACAGCAAAATTGCTAAATCTCTGGAGTTGTCAGAATGGTTTTGTTACAAGCAATTTTTAGAACACACAAAAAAGCTGTTCTGAGATGTAATAATTTGTCAGTCACGGAATTCAAAAACATGGAAAATTAATTGGTGGATGCTATGGCTCTTTGTGCACAGCTTTCTTTTTCTAGCAACACAGTTGAAACTTCAAGTATCTGAAGACTAAAAAATAAATCTTTTCGTTGTCTACTTGTCTGACTGTTGATCTGTACGAAAAGTTTTGAAATAATAGTTTTGGTTTATTTGCTCTTCTTCGTGGTGGGAGAAATTTCGCTGATGGGTTCAGAAGGACTACGAAGACCTAAGTGCATCCCAACATTATAGTGTTAGAGCAGAATTTCCCTCTAGCCCTGTTTGTCATGGCTTTGTTCTGTTACTCAATTATTTGCGTTAATCACAACATGATGGTTTTTAGTTATTCCTATTGGATCCTATGCTGTGCACTAATAGTTGTCTGTCGTCTGAAGTACTTCTGTATTTTCTTTTTTTAGCAAACCTGGGATTTTTACCGAATTTCAGATTTAATATCTTGCTATGCTTTTAGTAACCTGAATTATTTCAACCCAATACGTATTTTCAAAGCTTCTAATTATTGCGGGAGTACTAAAGCCCAAGTCTTTCCTTCCCCCATTTGAATTTTTTAATATTTGCATTTTTTTTTTTATAATAACCAATTCTGGGCGCTACCACTCAGGCTAATGTAACAACTTCGAAATAAAGTGTGTTTCCTTTAATTGCTGCAGCATTTCAGGTCGATGGTTTAGGTGACACTTGTGAATACTGCCATCCACAGGTGGTTTTTTGAAGTGAGTTTGAGAAGAACTGCATAAATTAAATCTTTTGAGGTAGAGGTAACCCCCTATCAAGGAGTAACAAAAAAAAGTGTGCTATTTTAGAGGAGGAAGATGCCAAATCTAGGTCATGACAAAAGGTTTGGATTTAGTAATAGCGCACAGAGTGGGAGTGGAGAGTCAGTCAATTTATTTCTGATCCGAATGTTGATCAGTACAAGCTTTCAAATAGATGAAGTTATGTGCTTTACCAAGAGATTCATCTTTGCCTGCTGGCAGCTCTAATATAAACTAAAGCATGAACATACCTTGTTGGATTTTATTGATTCAAGGCATCCTGAGCTCTTCCATGCAACTTTAACCTTAGTATGTCTAAGTAGTTTAAATAAAAATGATAGAAAAGTTAACTCCTAGGTGACTGAGCTTCAAAAAGTTTAAATTCTTTCTATGGATGTTGTGACACTCAATTTTTAATAAACACAACAAAATACTGGCTTTTTTTGGGAACAAAAATAGTGCAATCTACTTGTGTGTAAAGAACTTACAGGCTTTCTTGTGTTGAGGACCCGGTGAGCCATTCATTCTGCTCTTCTGAATGAGTGATGACTTCTGCTGGAAAACTCACTGAAAATAATTTTTCTATATTTCGGTTAGGAATTTACACAGTTCCTTTAATTCACTCCCAAAATCTAATTGGGCTTCTGTGACAGCATCACCTGAATGACCAGGCGTTCTCTCAAAATTATCTTTTCAGGTGAGGCTCTGGTAGGAGGATGGTGTATTGAAAACTCCTGTTCTTTGTTTTAGAAATGTTTTACATTACTAGATTTGGGGTAACATTTTGTCATAAAAGCCCATATATCATATACAGTGCCAGATAGTCCTGGTTTCACGCTGTCAGAGCTTGAAAAAAAAAAAAAAAGTCAGTCATGGCTTTCACTGGTGGTGTCCTGCTCTGCTGGAGCAGCATCTCCCACACAGACACTCCCACCGATGGGTGTCAAGTTAAAATTCCCTACAATAATTCCCGCCAGTAAATACACTTTATAGTAGTCCCTTGGTCTGGGAACGCTATTGTGGGGAGCATGGACTATGAGTTGTTTTGCCTTTGAAGACAAAGTGGAGTGGTTATTGCCAAACTTTATTTTCGCACCTTCTTGACAGGTATTTCTCCACGTCTTTTCTTTTTTGCATCTACCTGCAAAAGAAGCATGATATAGCAGCACCAGGCTCGCTGCCGTGCAGGTGTGGCCTAATATTTGTTGCTGCTTGTTGCAGCAGCGTTTTCCAGAGTAGAAGTGAAAGGGCAATGGAAATTCCTGAACCCTTTCCTCACCTACAATACAAAATCATCTTCTCAAAACTTCAGCATGGGACTGAGAGCAGTAGGCTTGCTTCTGCCACTGCCTTGCTTGTATCTTACTCTGGCTAGAGATGTAAAAGCAGTATAGTCCCGTCTCCTTTCAATCCCAGCAGCCATGAGCAACCCATAATAATGGGCTGGCCATCTTCCAGCCATGTCCCTCATGGAGGTTTTCATTAGTGTGATCTACTGCCAGATGACAACTCTCAACTTGTGTTAAACCCTCAAGTTTTTAGAACAGTTGCATCCCAGCTTAGTCTGATTTCTTTATCTATTCTTGGTATATAAGCTCCAGCTCCTGAATTTTCATTTCTATATTCCTGATGCGATCTTTGGAAAAAAATTCCTGTGGCAATAGCTGGGAGTGGTTTTGCCTTTCCATGAAAAGGGTGTGCTCCCTGGGTTTGGTTTGATTGGATGAAAGCCGAATACATCGATCTCGCTTATTTACAAAAGTGAGGATTCTGAGGGCGTAGTTTTGCTTTTGATTGCAACACTGGACTCCAGCTAGATGCTGCTCTTCGGGTCGTCACATGGTAAATCTAAAGCTGCTGCACGCTGCAGCCCTTCTCGGAAAAGGGACAGTTTTGGAGAGGAAGTATGCCGAGGTACACCGTGCACGTCCGAGGAGAATGGCTGGCGGTGCCGTGCCGAAGCTGTGCCAACACCATCAGGTGGCTGGGGAAGGAAGCTGTGAGACGGTACATGAAAAACAAACCAGACAACGGAGGATTTGCCTCGGTGGAAGAAGTAAAATTTTACGTGCGAAGGTGCAAAGGACTTGGGTTGCTGGATCTTGATGATACGGTGGAGGATGCTCTAGAGGACAATGAGTTTGTTGAAGTTGGTAAGCAAAACCCATACATATGGGTTGGGCTGTTCTGCTTTTGCTTTTAGAATACCTCAAATAAATACATACTTCTCTGTTGTTTTCCTAAAGCGTGCAACGATGTTCAGTGCTGATAACTGCAAATTAGGACTTTTACTGCTGTGTATGGTAATGAACGCAATTTAATCCTGTTTGTGTGTATTCTGCCTATTTCTTCTAGTTATAGAAGGAGATATAATGTCTCCAGATTTCATACCATCTCAGCCAGAAGGAGTTCATTTGTATCCTTTTTTGAGCACTTTGAACTTTTTATAATTCCAGATTCACAATGTTCTAGATTTCCCTGTTCTTTTAGTGTTCCTTCATTCTTAAAACATGTTGCCAACTGTAATCGCATGGTTACTACCTGTGAAATCCTGTTTACCCTTAATTTTCCTTTACGGAACTTTCAGATACAGCAAATACAGAGAACCAGAACAGGTAGGAATCGCCAACAATTTTACAACTCGGTAACAAATCCTGCTTATTCATCAAAACCTGCGGAGAGCTGAGCCACTGCCGCATTCAGGGGCTATTAGATTAGCTTGGTCTAGGAATCTAATATAGTATGTTTATTACTTTTTTTAGAGAGAGTTCCTGTCTTGTGAAAAGTGTGAGTGAGCTTCCTCTCATTCCTGAGTTTTGACTGGGTTTTGGTTTGTTTGTTTGTTTGTAATTCTGATTATTAAGCAACTTTATACTTACACATATCCCAAACTAAAAGGTGGTTCTTTGGTGTAGTATATTTCTTTAGATGGCAACAGCTTAACAACGGAGGACTTGGTCAATCTAGGAAAGGGGCTCTACAAGATAAAGGTAAAGATTCTGAACAAACCCAGCTAAAAATGACATGTTTATCTTTCTACAATGAAAATTAAATAATGACAGATAAACTAATATTTAAACTACTCATGTTTTAGCTCACACCTGAAGCTGAGGCTAAAGTCAAACAATCACGGGATGTGATTGAAAGGATCATAAAGGAACAGACGAGTAAATATTTTTCCTCTAGCTATTAATTGTTTAGAAAACTTTGTCAGGTTCCCTCCTTAACCAATGGTGTACATTTCTTGCAGTTGTTTATGGAATCACCACGGGGTTTGGGAAGTTTGCCAGGACTGTCATCCCAAACAGTAAGCTGAGGTAAGTTGTGTGTGCAGCTTTCTCCATCCTTTCATTTCAGGAAAGGAAGAGAAGGGAACAGTTTGACCTTGTACATTTATACCCTGTGGTTAGATGAGAGAGCTGCTTCTACATTTCCCTCTGTTTTGTGCAAAATAAAACCTGACAAGTCTTATTTGTGGTTTTACTTTTTTTTCTATCTTTTTTTTTTTTTTTCCCCATAGGGAGCTTCAAGTGAACTTGGTTCGTTCACATTCTGCAGGTAATGAGAAACTGCGTGGTTTCCCTTTTCTGCTGCTGTTGGTAGTGGGTTAGTAACTGAGAGGGTGTCTGTTTCAGGTGTGGGGAAACCTTTGAGCCCAGAGAGATCTCGCATGCTGTTGGCGCTGAGAATCAATGTCCTAGCAAAAGGATACAGTGGAATATCCCTAGAAACGCTCCAGCAAGTTGTTGAAGCATTTAATGGTAAAAAGATGTTTAAAGAAAATCTCGTTTTCCTTTTTTTTTTTTTTTCTTTTAGCCGTTTTGTTAAATGGATGGAACTATGGATGTTGATAGTTGTGAGAGATCAGGACCAAAGCTCTGCTGTGACTGATCCTGTGGAAGATCATGGATAGAGACCATTCCTCTGTTGAACATGCGGTGTGGGCAGAAGTGAGAGGAAAGGCTGAGATAAAGGGATACAACAATTAGAAGTTTGGGGAATGAGCCTCTGAGAGGCCAAGTAATTACTTGAAGACTAAGCCTGACTAAGAGCATGACTGTGACTCTGGAAAAGCTCTTCTACAAAGCCTCAAGTCTCTAACCTTTGTCCTATTGTTGTGCCACCATCTCTAGGGATGCCAGGATTTTGGGGTGGGGCTATTACCACATAGAAAACTGCACATGTTGGTGTTTGTCAAGGAGGCCTGCTCGAGCAGCACCTGTTTTTGTGAGACCTTCACAAATGTTCATGAGCAAGGGTTACAAGGCAGCCATGCAGGAGCCCATGGCTGGTCAGCAGCTCATGTGGCAATGGCTGTCAGAGCGGTTGAAGCTGGGTGGCCTTGCCAGATGCCGCGGTGGGGAAACCAAAGGAGTGGCTGTGCCATTTGTTAGCTGCTGTCCATTAATGGTCCCTCTGGTGAGGCATCCCGGTGTGGTGGTGATGAGCAAAGAGGACCTTCTCCGTGCAGTGGTGACCTCTGGTACACCCTCCTCCTCCTCCTCCTCCTTTTCCTCCTCTGACAGAGGGTGAAGGAGCTGCAATTCAGTGTTCAGCTCTGCAAAAGAAGAGAAACAGACTGGTGGTCCCTCCCCTACTTTTTCCGCAGTTTCCTGGGCTCAGTTTCTCCATTTTCACACATTCAGTGCTCAGTGGGGTGTGGGGAAGAGGGTTCAAAGATGATTTTTCGGTGTTACGCAATGTTTAGTGGAGTGAGAAAAGAAGAGGTAGCTTTGTCCGTACCAGGTGGTCACCCTGCGATGGAGGGCTGAGAGGAGCGATGTTTTACCTGCTTGGCTGTGTGGCTGTAGGTGCAATCACCCCAAGCTGTGGTCCCCCCACTCCAGAACTGAACGCAGAAGGGAGATTATTTCTTTATAAACTGCAGCTAGCCTGGGAGCAGGGGCAAATCCCAGTCTGCAACAAGAGTAGTCCTGCTGGTGCCACTGACCATGGTGGCAGGATGTTACTGTGACCACACTCACGTGCTGGCTTCTCTGTTTTCCAAGGAGCATATTGAAGGGAAGCTCTAACAGGAGTCCTTTTTGTTTTCTTTCTAGCGTCTTGCCTTCCTTATATTCCTGAGAAAGGGACAGTTGGAGCCAGCGGAGACTTGGCCCCCCTCTCTCATCTCGCTCTGGGATTAATCGGAGAGGGAAAGATGTGGTCCCCAAAGAGTGGCTGGGCTGATGCTAAATATGTAAGATTCATGCACTTGATTGTTTGGTTTGTTTGTTTTGGTTTGTTTGTTTTGTTTCGGGGTTTTTTGTCTTGTTGGTTGGTTGGTTATTGTTGTTGTTTTTTGGGGTTTTTTTTCTGCTTTCTGGCTCGTTTGCCAAATTGTGTGTAGCCTTGAGCGAGAGCTTTACACTGAGTATGGTATGTACGTAGAATACCTCATTGGTCAATTTGGGTCACCTGTTCTGCCCACCCCTCCCTGCAAATATGACCCTTTTACAAACCCTCACTTGTGGAACATAAGAGGTCTATCAGTGACCTTGGCTGTTGTAGCAATAAATATAAACGTGGGCCTTTTCTGCCTACCATTCCTACCGTTAGCTCAGTAAAAATATAAACATCAGGTGTTATCAGTTCTGAAGTGGACACTGTCTGAAAAACATGCGGCCAACTTCAGAAAAATGCAGTTACTTAGAAGGACTTAGATGAAAGGAAAATTCACTAGAAGACATTTTGTCTTGTTTTAACCAAAACCAGGACAAGCCATTAATAGGCTGTGACAGTATCTCGCTTCGTTGCTCCTACTACCTTCTTTTGCTGGCAGTGGGGAATGAGGTGAAAGTTTGGAAGACCAAAAATGCTTTCCTTTATTTTGGCCTAGCAGAAAAAAATATTTAAAATGTTTGTGATATAGAGCTCTTTTTCTCCCTTAAGGAATTTGTTAATATTTTTATTTATGGAAACATTTAAGATTTAAAAGTTTTGGTGACTGAATTACTGAAAAACATTTTTCATTAATTACCCTGTCATTAAACTCCTTCACAGGTCCTGGAAGCCCATGGTCTGAGACCAATTAACTTGAAACCGAAAGAGGTAATAAAGTATAATGAAGCCAGCTGAAGCAAAACAAGCATAGTCAATCCCTAGTTGCTTTATACTTACATTTTAAGCCTGAAATGAATTAGCAGTCATTTTAAATCAAGCTCCAGAAGGTTATTAATGAGGTATTATCAGTAGTGGGATTGACATTAAATAAACCTCTTGCTTGGAACTACTGGCGCTCCAAGGATGTCTATGATGACTTACTAGGGTGATGAACATTGACAATTTATGTAGCAAAGATACCCAGCCAAGCCATGGATTTTATGATTTTGGGATGATCCAGGAAGCTAAACAGAGGTCTTTAACACATTCATATGAGAAGGAGAATTCACACAGAGGCGGGTGATTATCATCGTGTGTGGAATAGCCACCATGAATTTGATTAACATCTGCTCCCTCTTTGCAGGGTCTGGCCCTCATCAATGGGACACAAATGATCACCTCGCTGGGATGCGAAGCAGTTGAAAGAGCCAGTGCTATAGCCAGACAAGCTGACATAATTGCCGCCCTTACACTTGAAGTCTTGAAGGGTACAACAAGGGCCTTTGACACTGGTGGGTACTGGGCCTTTCATCTCTGTTTGCTTAACAGCCTTTGCCAAGAGGAGCAAAACCTAACAGTTTGACTTGTTTTACTAGACATCCACGCAGTGCGCCCACATCAAGGGCAGGCTGAAGTGGCATTTCGATTCCGGTCCCTTCTAGATTCTGACCATCATCCATCAGAAATAGCAGGTGAACAATCTTAACCTTCACCCTTCCAAGTTACGCAGGTCCAGCTGGGTCTTTCAGCAGCAGCTCATATGCTTTCGTGTGAGGAATATTTGGTATTTTCCTTCCTTGTTCCTTCTAGAGAGCCATAGGTTCTGTGACCGAGTTCAGGACGCATACACAATGCGCTGCTGCCCTCAGGTAAAAACTGACTTCTATTTCCTTTCGTAGCACTACATAAATGATGACGAGGTTCCCACATCAGAAATATGGCCAACTATGCACTGTCTGACTCCGTTAGAGGAAGTGGTTTTATTTTGCTTCCCCCTCACTTCGAAGTTAGTATTAATGGAGATGTGTAATTAATTGATCCCATGCATGCACCTATCAGGTAGCATCTAACAAAGCTGTATTCAGATGTGAAAGGGGTCAGGCATCAGAAGCAGGAGGAATATGCTGGTTTCCACACTTGCAGGCTGTGTAGGGCATTTCTTCTGCATTGCTGCTAAGATGGTGAAGTGGGGAAACGTGTTTCCAGAAGCAGCCAGAGTTGCACGTTGCTCATCTTCCATACTGGAAGAACTCCATCCATAAGTTTTAACATGAGCAAAGGTATTAATTCAATTGAATTAATGAAAGTTAATTAATTAATGAGAGTGTTTTCTGTGGGCCTTTAGAAGGATACTTCTTCCCTAATAACCCTTCTGCCACTGCATAAGTATCTTCCATTTAGGGTAAACCAACCCAAACAAGTAAAGAATGGTGTATTCAGATCACCCTTTTAGCAATATTGCCATATTAATAGTAAATATAGCATTTCAGTTGTCTTGGATGAGCACTGTTCCACAGTGATGCTCCTGATTTTAAGAGCAAATCCAAAACCACCTTCATGTGTGGATGGTACAGACCGGGATAATGGGAGAGTGCCTGCAGCTTGGTCAGCGTGCCCAAGATGAACTAAGTGTAAACACTAAACTTGAGTGCTAATGTCTTTTGTTCTAGGTCCACGGCATTGTAAATGATACAATTGCTTTTGTGAAGGACATCATGATGACTGAAATCAACAGTGCTACAGACAACCCTGTATCTTTTTTGATAACTTTATTTCTGTGTAAGATTTTGCTTGGCCTTTTTTATCTCTTTCTTCTCAAAAATTATTTGCATAGGAGGCAAAAAAGTAATAATAGGTTTCAGACAATAACTACCCTTGGTTATGACAGCAACCTCTCCCCCCTTACCCATGTCTGCATTGGTGCATGCAAGTGTGTGTTGGCCAAGGAAACAATGTGTGCACACAGCTTAGTGCAAGGCTGTCAAACTCATTTTCACCGGGGGCCACATCAGCCTCTCAGTTGCCTTCAAAGGACTGAATGTTATTTTAGGACTGTATAAATGTAACTAGTCCTATAAAAACTGAGTTTGACACCCCTGGCTTAGTGTAATGCTTCCTAGGTGAGACTCTGTATGCTTATATTGAATATGAGATAGACAGGACTTGGCAACCAAATGGACCTGGATGGTGAGTTGTTGTATGAAACATCTGGCGGTGCAGTAGGAGTGAAACCTGCACTCCAGGGCAAGATTAGCCCTCTGTCGGGGAGGGCAGACAAAAAGCCTCATCGCAGCTCAGCCTGGTAAACTGTGCACAGGTCTGGTACCGGTGCTGAGCAAGGCTGGATTCCCCTCAGCAATATAAAGATGCTGTACATAACATCATATCGATAGCTGATCAGCATTCCTACTTGTAACCTGTCCAAAATTACGTCTGCCCTGGAGAGAATCTGCCAAGGAATGGGGAAACTATACCAGAATCCAAACACGTGTTTCTTTGCACCCCTAATAGTTCCCTGCCCTCCCCACTCCTCTCAATCAAGGGCTTCGTTTTATGTAGTCTGTTTGAAAAAATACATGTCCAAACTGTACCTACAAGTTTGGAGAACTGAGATTGGGTCTTCATTTTCTGAAAAGTGAACAAACAGATGTAATATAATGTGCTTGCAAATAAAAGCCTGTTAGCACAAACAGTTATGATATTCTGATTACTAACAGTTATCTGTCATGTAAAGTATATTTCACTCATGTTTATGCCTTAACTTATCCTTAAAGATGGTGTTTGCTGAAAGAGCGGAGACCATTTCTGGAGGAAATTTTCATGGTGAATATCCTGCAAAGGTAATTAAGCATTTGGAGAAAAAAAAAAAATGTTTATTTTTTGGGTTAGTTTGTTTGTTTTCTGTCATCTGGTTTAATGAGATCTTTTATAGGCTCTGGACTATTTGGCAATCGGTGTGCACGAACTTGCTGCAATTAGTGAAAGAAGAATTGAGAGGCTCTGCAACCCCTCACTCAGTGAACTGCCTGCGTTTTTAGTCACTGAAGGAGGTCTGAACTCTGGCTTCATGATTGCACACTGCACAGCAGCTGCCCTGGGTGAGTGCTTAAGCAATATAATGAAGACAGCAAGCTAGAAAGACCAATTTATATTGAGATAGTTGTAATTTGATAGTAAATACGAAGGCATCTCACCATGTTTTCTATCTCTTCTCCACATGCTTTCTGCTGTCTGGGTGGAAATTTTGAGTGTTGAGTGCAGCTGCAATTATTTCAGCTCAGGATTCTTTATTCTGCACTGACCCATGGGCATGTGTAGTGCTCTGAGCATGCAAACCCTTAGGTGGACTTCGGTGGGAATGCTTGCCTGCTTGCATCTTTATGGGGTTGGCAGGGAGCACTCTGATTTACAGTCACCAGCCTAGGAGCTCTGGTTAAAATCAGTGACAGCTCTGTACCCAGGAGCCTGCAAATCAGCTCAGAGAGGGCTCTAATTAACAGTAAACACTGCAGGCAACAAGTATACATCTGTCTGAGCCACTCTGCTGAACCTAGAACCTCTGCTTGAATCTGTAAGCAGGGGTTCCTCACCGCTCCCTAGCATGGGGACACCACTTGTCTCAAAGCTGGGTGTGGTACCCTTAGTACTTGGCGTCTCCATTTGACAGCCAGTACATCACTATGAGACTCACAGTTTGCAGGAGACTGGAGTTCCCAGGGCTGATTATCAGAGAAGCACACTAAAAATAAGCATTAGTACGTTTTCCCTCTAGTACATGTGCCTAAGGCAACCAGAAGCCTGCTGGCCACTGGGATATTACAGTTCATAAGTTCAGGAAAGCATGAGCCAGCATAAACATGCAATGAGCAGAGGGTAAATTATAAGAGAGGCAAACAGACAAAGGAAAAGAGGATGACAGATAAAGGTGCAGATAAACATCCTGCAGGAAAAAAAAAAAGAAAAAAGTCAATGAACTACATAAATTGATGTAACAAAGAAATCCTGCCCAGAGACTGTTTTGGGAAGTGGGGCTGGACAAGGAGCTGAAGCCCTTCTTCTTCTGAAGCTCATGCCCTTCTTCGAAGGCTGGACACTTTTCCTTTTGGCTGGGCAGAGTTCAGGATGGGTCCAGGCCTTAGTCGTTGCTTGGCTTCAAGTTTCGCAGCTCACTTCAGTAGTCTGGAGCGAGAGATTCTGGAGCATTCATGGCTTCAGCCCCAGGGAATGAAAATTACAGCCCTGCCCCCTAAATTCATTGCTGCAGTGACCCCAGGGGTCCATGGGTTAAAACCATCCTTCCCGGGTCAAAAGAGCCAGGAATTTATCTAAAAGAAAAGTTTGAGCTCTTTTTTTTTTTTTTTTTAGGCAAGGTATTACTAATATTTTTAAGTCACTCTGCCAGTTTCTAAGGTGTTTGTGTGCCAGTTAATGCTGTCCACTCTCAGGGTAAACAGACAAAACTGCAAAAAACTTGCCGATGTTTTGCAACGCCGCTGGATGCGTCTCTCCCTTCCTCTCCGGCAGCGCTGTGCCCGCCAGACCAAACTGTTTGCAGTCGCCACATGCAGCCTCTCGAGGACCTGCTGTTGCCTTCCTAAACATGCCAGCTGGGCTCTGGCCCTGGACTGTGTCACTCCAGCCTATTCACAATTGGTGTCACCACCTCTCTGTTGCTCTTGTTGCTTTTCTGAAGCTCCTAATTTGTTGAGGGCATTCCTCAGCATCCTGCTGGGCTTCCAAAAGAAAAGGTCTGCATGCAGCCAGAGCACTGTGAACAAAGACTTTGTTTCTTCTCTTCTAAAGAGCAATTCTCAACCTCAAATTGTTACTGGATGGTGCCTACAGCTCTTCCTGCAGCCAAATACCACTTGCTTTTGGGTGCAGCTTGAGAGACTTATGCCAGGTCTTCCACCCAGCTTTCATATCCAGAGCATGTTCATCCTTAGGGGCTTTCATGCCTGGAGAAGGGACATGGGCAGCCTCATAGTGAGGCCAGGAGGGTGGGACAGGATTTGTATCATGCTCCTGCATCTTCCTGGGGCAAGTTCTGTAAGTGCTTCAGCTCTGATGAGAAGAGACCAGATGCTGATCTTTAGCTCTTCCCTTGAAATCAGGGGAGGGCAGCATCTGTGATTGAAAACAGAGGGAACCAATGCTCTTTACAAAGAGTTGCCTTGAACTAACAGGCAAGACCAGGCTTGTATTTCAGTTGTGCTCTCCACTCTTTTTTCTTCAGTTTCCATCAGGCCTTTGAGCCCAAGCAACCCAACCCCAGAGAAGGGTAAGGAGTGAGCAGCCTTTCTATATTTGGTTAATATTTGCACCTAAAGACTGATATTGGTTACTGTTCTCAGAGGCAATGATAGTTTTCAAGATATTTATTACAAAGTACTCAGTTCAGGTAAAGTATCGATGCCTTCTTGAAAGAGGAGCAATAGCTGGACCTGAGGTGGTGGACAGGCTCTTTGCTCCAGGTTGGCCATTGCTTCTGCTGTCTCGTGCCCATTCTGTCCTACACTCACTGCGCTGGGTTTTTGCAGTTTCTGAGAACAAAGCCTTGTGCCACCCCTCTTCTGTGGATTCCCTCTCAACCAGCGCTGCTACGGAGGATCACGTGTCCATGGGAGGATGGGCTGCAAGAAAAGCTTTGAGAGTTATTGAACATGTGGAGCAAGGTAAAATTAAAATTCTGGTTTCCAGACAGACCTTATGTATGTAAACAGATTAAGATAATAGATATTATTAAGATATTTTTAGATATACTTTAGGAAAAAAAAAGAGTTAACACACCTGGAGGAACTATCTAAAAATATTTATTAAGTACACATTTTACAAGCAGTCAGATCTTTCTAACAGAGGTGAGGTAAATCCAGCACTAAGTTTACTGCAGCACTGTTTACTGCAGGACACGCTGCAAAACTTTCCTCTCTTGCTTACAAGGACAGATTGCCCTCCTGCTTTTTATTTATTTATTTGGCAGATGGTGTGCTTAGATACAGGTGTCAGTTGTTAGAGAAAGGACAGAGTAATACACAGCACACAAATACTGAACTCATTTGCTCACTTGAGTTTATACATATTAATGCTCTGAAGATTTGGTTTTATATAAATACATTTTCTTGTGTGCAGGGAAATGAGTTTGAGAAACCGTGTGTTTCAACAACGTGTTGAGAAAGAATGTGTCCTAGATCCAGTTTGTTTTCCCAATTCCTTGAGTGGATTGGCGCATGAAAATGAGGACCCAATACCAATAATGATCAGGTGTGAGGTGGGCAGGTATGGTGCAAAATTCTCCAGACAGAAGACTGTCTTCCAAAGCTCTGTAATTTTATTAGTGCTTTCACAGAGGCTCTTGCAAGCTTTATGGGAAGACTTTCTTTTATAGCTCAGGCCCTTTTCTTCTTCTCAGTCCTAAAGAATTTTTCTGATTTATGATGCCCATTACTTTGGGTATTAGAGATGCCCTGGAAGAGATTTTTAAGGATTTAAGACTGTGATAACTAGGAGTTCCTGGTACACTGAAAAGTCTGTACAGCACACTACCTACAATCTGCTTTCCAAAATACTGGATGCGACCCCCAGCACCATCCATAAAACAATCCTGCTGCTGGGCTGCCTCTCTGAGGTGCGAAGATCCGCTGCTCTTTTCACATTACCTGAAACCACATCACGTTAGCCAGAACAACCACCAAGGATAGCTTTATGAGGGAAACCTCACCTTAAGCTGCCAAAAAATCCCTTTCGCCATTTTGATTTCCTAGTTCTGGCTATTGAGCTGCTCGCAGCCTGCCAGGGCATTGAATTCCTACGCCCTCTGAAAACGACAACCCCATTGGAGAAGGTCTACGACCTTGTGCGTTCCGTGGTGAGGTAAGATCGCCCAGAGGTCACCCATCTGGAGGCCGGTTGCTGGCGGTGGTGGTTAATGTTTGGCTAATGTTCACAAATGTGTCTCGTTACAGGCCTTGGATGAAGGATCGCTTCATGGCCCCAGACATCGAAGCAGCTCACAGGCTGCTCATGGAGCAGAAGGTGAGTGTTGACCTTGGGCACGAGCCACCAGATTTTCTGAGATTTGGTTTTCATTAGTTTTAATGGGCCATCTTCAGAAACTAATTCCTAAGGTTGCCCTATGTAATAAATAGCTTACATTATTAATTCTGTCGGGGGTTTCACAGACATAGGTCCAGCTTTGAACCATTTGAAGGCAAGGTCCTATACCCCTGCAGATCTCCAGAGATGTCAGTGGTCTCTCTCCAGTGTTCCTCATTCCTGGGGCAATGAGAGCTCCCCAGCCTTGAGGCCCTTGGGCTGGCGGACCACTGGGAGAAATACATGGATGTGGGTGAGGGAAGAGCAGTGGAGAAATGTGTTAACCTGGGCCGAGTGTTTGTACAGCTATGTGATCCATCTCTTTTATTTGTTTGTAAAATATAAGTAACAGAAGAATCGGGGAGAGTAAGCAAATGGGAGAAGAAAATCCCAGCCTGTCTTCTGCAAGGCAGTTTGCCCTGCAGCCCTTGCAGGAGGAGAGGCAAAGAAGACTGTAGAACATCATCCTTTTCTGCCTTAAATCTCAGCCACCATCCCTTCTTTTTTCCTTTGTCCTTGCCAGCTGCCATTTTGCTCCCCTAGCCCCTTCATGACCAAGTGATTTTTGTAGCGACAGTGATCCTCTCTCAGGTGTTGCACACAGAGCGTTAACCTGGTAACAAGACAAGATGCAATGTTTTCACCTTGAATCCTTTCACCTCATCACCCTGGAGCTGTATTTTTTACCATCCTCTGCCAAATCCATCCACATGCTCTTCCCAAAGCCTCACTCTGGCTGCCTCTCTGGTTCTGCTGATCGCACACAACTTACCTTTGTAGGCCTGTAATTCTCACTTCCATCCCATTAACTCTTCCATGGGGTTTCCTGAACTTGTGCATTGATGTCTGACCTGACCTTTTGTTTTGCTTCTGACTCTACTGTTTCACTTTCTCATTTCGCAGGTGTGGGAAGTGGCCGAACCTTACATTGAAAAGTACAGGAGGGAACACGTCCCTGAATCGAGACCCATTTCACCAACAGCCTTCTCCCTGGGATCACTGGAAATGAACACAGGTGTTGGTCATGACCATGGGCATCAGGATGAACTTTAAGAGTACAGAGCAAATGGTACAGAGCACATCCCTGTCCAGCACCTTGCCTAAGGGTGGCTGTTCTAGAAATCAATGTGGTTTCTCCAAGTGACACAAAGGACCTGACTATGTCAGGGGCACCTACAGATAGTAGAGAAATGGCTCACTGCTTTTCCTCACATGTGAAAGACAGCTTTGTCACAATAGTCTGATTTTGGCTGAACTTCCTGAGCTTCCCAACACAAAACATGCAGACTCCTGCTGAAACGAGTGGGTGTTTTGTCAGCTCTTCACTTGTTTTCACTTCATCTGTGCCAATGATACTGAACAGCTTACGTTTGCTAGTCTCACTTTTTTTTTTTTCCTTTGGGTAACTGCTATGGTCCCCTTCATTCTGCCACAAGCAAAGTTATCTTTACACTTGGTTCTCCTCTCTTTTGTAGATCATATATGAGGCACAGGTTCTTGTATAACAAGAGCATTTTTAGAGTAGGTGCTTCAGAAACCTGAAAATATGTGTGCATAAAAATGTGCTACGGAGATCATTGCTCCAGAACAGATATATTGTACTCTGATGATGGACTGCACTTAATGCAGCTTTCTAAGAGCTGTGGGCTTACACCTGCAATAAATAAACTGAAGCTTCACAGACAGCTGTAGCAATCTCTGTTCCTGTCATGTGTGATGACGAAAATGTAAAGCAAAAGTTTAGCAGAGAAATAAGGAGGGCAGGTGGGCCAGGGGCCAGGAAAGGGGGAGGAAGAGAAGGCGTAGGAGTGGTGGATACGAACCAGTGCGAGACCAGCACTCCCATGGCTTGCCAGACACCTGTCTGGCTGCCGAGGGCCCAATCTCCACAGAGCAACTCATCTCACACCGTGCTCCGTGTCACAGCACTGACCTCTGGCACAGGACTCATTCTGCAAGGGAAGAGTTCAGGACTTAGACTTCACTTGGGCGTGCACAGGCTGGTTAACCACCACCAGCTTTGGCACTGCTGGCCTGACACCCACGGCTGCAGGGGGTTCACCATGGGCTGGAATCTCCCCAGGCTGCGGGCCGTGCTGCAAGGGGCAGCCAAAGCACTAGTGTGGGGCTACCCTCGTGTGTCTGAGACCCGCTGTGTTCAGTGTGCCCTGAGGAGAGGACTCCTGCCTGTTGGCAAGATGGCAGGGAGACACCTAACCTGGCCCAAGACCTGGGAACTATAGTACCCACCCATGGCGTGTGAGCTCCCAGTTCAGCTCCTTCCTTCCGTGCCTGATTTGCAGCATCTCCAGCCTCTTTCTCTCCCTCACGTGCCAAATAGCCCTGACCCTTCCAGCTTGAGAGTCTCTGCAGCAGGCATATCTCAATCTCCCCTTGAAGCTCTTCTATTTTGTATAAAATCAGGTATTAATTAAAATCAAGTGTGAGAACAAACAGCCAGGCTTATACCTTGTAGGGTCAGCCATTTTCCTTCAGCCTCATGTTACAGCTAAACAATACGGTTCCCTCAGCAGCAAAGCCAGCAGAAGTTCTACCCCCCATGCTGTTAGCTACGTCCTGTTCCCAGCTGCGGCAGGAGCCAGCACGGTGAATGTCATCGCTGAAGCGAGCCACGTTAAAAACAAGGAAATAAAATCTTCCTACGTTTCAGTCTGGTGTGCCTTCCCTGGCAAGGACCGCACAGCTGGCCATCAGGAACCACTTAAGCCAGCCGCGCCACCGAAGTATAACCACATCCTCTAATTGCAAACCTGCCACTAATTACAGCCCTGGGGTGGACTCCCCAATGGCTACTGGATTCAGCTAAGCTGGTTGGGCAAGTACATGGTTTGATGTTCCCGTCAGAGCTTGTTCATGAGAGCAGAATCCTCCCACGTGAGTAGTTTCAGGCCACGAATCCTTATTCCTTTCCAGCAAGAGAATATTTGAGGTTTTCTTTATGCAGTCTTGGGCTCTCAAATGCCTTCGGCACTTCAGAGAGGAGGTGCTGGGCATTGCTTCCCACTCATCTCCACTTTGGGCTGCCTGGGACCAAGGAAGCACCAGCACGTGCTGCAGCAGCGTGGCCTCAGCTTCGCACCCACGCTCAGCCGAGAGGCACCGCACCAGCCGCACGCTGCGTTTCAGAGATGCCCGTACTCGTACCCAGACAGCTTTCCCCAACAGCCTGCATAAATGCTATTCACGAGTGCCCTCCTGGGCAGAACGGACTGTGCAATCGCATACCTCAGATGTTCTTCACAGCTCTATAAAAACAAAGGTCCACTCTCACATCTGGTGCAACATCCGCTTGCAGGAAAATGCATCTAGTGGCAGGAATGCCATTAAATTGTTTTGAAAACTGATTTAGTTGGCTAGCCAGGCTCAAATAAAGCAGGAGAAAAGATATTCTTTGGGGTGGCTTACATATCTTGGTTGTTAACAGATGTGCCCAAGGCTCAGGGCAATCAGAAGGTCATAATGAAGCTCATACATGTTTGTAATGGCTTTCAAATATCTGTTAGTCAGAATGAGACTGTTGTCGTTCCTCAGCAGTCTGGTTCACTAAAGCCCTTTGTACCAGAGGTTATGTCACCTGCTTATATCAATAATTATTTTTGATGCAAAGTTCTTCATGCTCGTCAGGTGTAGTT
This sequence comes from Caloenas nicobarica, assembly GCF_036013445.1. Taxonomy (NCBI): domain Eukaryota; kingdom Metazoa; phylum Chordata; class Aves; order Columbiformes; family Columbidae; genus Caloenas; species Caloenas nicobarica. The sequence goes on from NC_088245.1 coordinate 46,094,519, forward strand.
TTATGACTTCACCTGCAGAGAGTTAAGCCTTTTTGTTTCTGCAGCCACCGTCCATTTGAAAAGTTGAAGAAAAGCCTCAGCCAGTGTGCAGAGACTCTCCCTTCCCCAGACTCTGCTTAAACACTGCAGCAGCTTCAACTCCAGAGCTGTATCATCCTGTTTTCCACATACCACATCCTCAAATGATGTTTCAAGCCTCAGAAAAAAATAGTAGCTGAAAGAAACCCAGGATTTTAAGTTTTGAAGTTGCTCCAAATAGGAGTCATCATTCTCATACTTATCATCAGAAGCACAAACTTACATGCATAATGGTATCTGCTGAGCTTGAGATTGAGCAGACCTAGGAGCTATGAGTGTTTCCTCAGGATGCTGTGGCCTCCCAGCACCACCAAAGACCATCCCAAATGTGCACACCTGAGCCCCCGGCCCTCCGTCACAGGTTACTTAACATCATTCTTCGCAATAAATCTTAACCTGGATGCAAACGTCTTCATTCATTGGTGGTTTGTTGGGGTTACTTTCAAATATAATAGTTTCATAGATTAAACTTGTATAGGAAACCATATTTGGAAACTGTCTTATTTCTAATTGACACAATTAGAAATTATTTTCATGCAGTGGAGAGAAGGACAACGGACATAAAGATGCACCAGATTGGTAATGTTTGGTAAAGTTTATTTCAATAAGAGGGCTGGTAAGGCAAGCAGGCAAGCAACTTAACAGTAAGTACAAATCTGATTTGTCTGTTGCTTTGAAATATTCCATGTTAATTTGATTATAGTAGCTTCCTAAATTAGTCTTCTCTCAGTAACTGCTCATTGTCCCACACCTCTCATTTTGATAGACGACTTTTCCTTTAACAATAACATAGTCGATCAATGCTTCATGTCCCCCAAACTGGTAAATCAAGTGCTCCCACCTAAAATGACAATGATATGTTTAAGTCTATCCAGACTTAAAAGTAGGTCACACACCTAGTATACTTGGCAATCATAAAAGATTTGCTTGAACCATTGGAAAACCCTATTCCCTGTTTACATGTTGATTTCTTGGTGCATGAATACAGTGAGTTAATGTAAAAATCAGTAGAGAATTCCTTCCACAAAATAAACAGGTATTATCTTTAGATAATTTGTAATTAAGCATGGATTATTTGTAATATTAGCCACACAAGTTTTAGGCTTTATTTCCCACTGGAGTGATTAAGGAGAAGGAAAATGGGTCTAAAATGCTAGCAGTGTCCCTTTTTTCAGATGAAAATAATTTCTAAAGAACAAGGAATTCACTAACCTCCCCACTATCCTTTACGTGGTGGAAAACAGTCACTTATGTTAAATCACATTTAAAGCAACAACAGAAGAACAAACCTTGATGAATTTATGATGACGAGATCCCCCTGCTTGCCAGTCTGTATGGAGCCGTGTGTGTCCGATTTTCCCAGAGCATAAGCTGCATTAATGGTGGCAGCTGCTAGTGCTTCATTCATTGACATCTTCATGTTTACGCAGGCCAGATGCATCACCATAGGCTAGTAGGCAAGTTAAGTGGAAAATGGGAGTTACCAGTAACACAAATAAAGCTGTTCATGCCTCCAATCCCTAAGCACTCCCTCCTTGTGCACCAGAAGTTGTCCTGCATAATGTAAATCTTGCCGGCTCCAAAATGAGAACTCTAAAACCAGGAACTTTGAGAGCCTTTTTTTATAAGCCTCTCGATACATATGAAGAATAGAACCCCTTCTGGTTTCAAGAGTTGCTGGCAAAAAGTACCAACTACATAAATAAGCATGCACAATTGCCTAAGCTGGGCATAGAGCTTTCTTTGCAGCTACAAAGACCGTTTTAAGTGTTCGAGATCTATACACAAGTCGTACTGGTAAGACATTTCATAATTTTGTGGTGTTATAAGTATGAGGAATAGCTTACCATTGAAAAACAGTATGCATTAGGATTAAAGTCACTGCCAAGAGCAACTATAACTCCTTCTTCTAACATTTTTCTAGCTGGAGGTTGCTTCAGTCTAATGGGAAAAAAGACACTTGTCAGTACAATTTACTTAGTTATTACATGATGAATAACAAATCATCACTTGGTTTGGCTACATTCATGCCTTCAGTTACACTAATGCTTTGGAGACAAAAGGCCAAATTCTCCTCTTGGCTCCCTGCCTGTCACCCTATGGAGAGCATAAATGGGAACTGTGATCCGCTACTTTTGCAGTAACGGCATGTGGCAGCAGTCAGTATGAACCATCAGGCTTCAGGCCACTGAAATTCTGGGCCAGAATTTTTATTCAGACCACTTAAGGATTTACAAGGTGAAAAATCTTAATTTCTCAAAAAAGTAATTTTCTAGTCCTTATAGCTTCAAAGACAGACTCCCAAACATTTGCAGTGGCTTAAGTAAAGCAATAGTCCTTTATTGATTCTGTTGGCAACTTGAAATAGTAAGCTGAGGCTGTGAATTTAATTTGTGTTGATTGGAGGATTTTCTCACTCAGCAATGTTAATGCAAAAAAATATCTTCAATATCTGGAATAACCATTTCAAAATCTTTCAGCAACTGCATTAGTCTGAGTATATGTTTGCAAGGGTGGGCACTAGGAAATACACTCTCTACACTCTCTGTTTTACCCACAGCTGCTGTAAAGCTAATAGCACCAGAGATTGTGTCCAAAAAATAAATCAGTGTAACAGTAAAAATGGAACCTCAGAGCAACTGTTGCTCAAAAAGTAGTATGAAAAGCACTGCAGTTAATGGAAAACAACAATAAACAAGATCTCAATCTCTCCAGCTGCACTCCTTGGCCCACTTCTGGCCATCAGGTGAAGCCCTGGCTGCTACTGCTTCTCTTAAAACCAGGGGACAGTCCAGGGAAGGGACCTCTTGAGGTCCGAGCTCTCACCATTGGGGCTGAAGGAGCTGAGGGAGGTCAGCAAAAGATGCACCACATCACCTCACAGCAACTTCTGCACACTGCGCAGCTTTCGGCCCTCTAATGCTCTTTTAACCCGTTATCTGTTGCGTCTCTTCTTCATTTTTAGAGTTTATTAGACTGGGAGACCTGTGTTCAATAAATAGACACTGGGACTAACAAGGCCTTATCTCCCGTGGCTCATTATTATCTCCGTCTGAGACCTATCCTGAGGTTATAAACCTTCCATCACACAGAGTGTCTGGAGCAACACGTGAGTTACAGCCACAGCCTTTTCCACGGGTGGCTGCCTCTCTGTTGTCTCCTTTACCTCCCCGCCTGGGGGTCAGTTTGCAGGACCACAGGTCCTCCCTGAGATCTGTATCCTGGCGGTGCACGTAGTTGCAACCAGGGAGTGGTTCAAAAGCACTGGTGCAGGGCACGGACAGCTAACCACAAATAAACACAAGCACAGACACACACGTGGACACAGGTGACAATGGCACAAGCCTTAATGCCTTGGAAAGCAGGCTGCTGAAAATAAACCGAAATTAGCTGAAGGATCTTCCCTTCACAGGAGGGAAGATATTATTGGGTCGGTCCTCATCATCTAGTTGGCTGATTTTTGGCACTAGGAATAAGCAGGTGATCCATTCATGTTTATCTGGAGTATCTGCATATGGAAAATAGTGTTCTTAAGGTGATTTTCCTCAGTGTTGCCTGGGTAAAACCAGATGGGATTCTAAAAATGCTACCCACGGTCTTTCAGCGCTTTAGATAACCAAAGGATCCAACTCCTAGCAAAACCTTCTGCAAGAGAGAAAATACATACATTGCAGATTTAATTTGCCTGAAAATAAACCAATGCAGTTTAAAGGCTAAATGGATTAAAGAAAACCACTCTAGTCCCCTCCTTAAATGAATGCCTGATTATCACCTTAGCCTGACATAAGGGTTAAATTCCAGTGTTGACTGAACCACTCAAAATCTACTTGCTTAATTTTTGAGGAATTCCACCAAAACCAAGAGATGAGTAGGCTCATTCAGCTCTTTATGATCATCTTCACTAATCCAGCTTGACCCTTAAGGCATAGATACAAGCTTACACTTTTATATTAAAAGAAACTAAAACCATAAGCATGATTGTGCCCTTACAAAAGTTTTCCTCCAAGCCAGTGGCCTCACCTTAGCATGTAGGCAGTTGTTGGTAAAAGGACAGCGGCACATTTTGCTCTTGCCATCGCTGTGATACCTTCATCACTAACTTCTTCCAGGTGGCTGATAGCCCGGGCTCCTAGTTCAGCTCCAAGCTAAGGAAATTTTGAAGAAATTTACTCACCATTCTCAATTAATTCAGTAAGGCAATGTTGTTTTCAAATGACTGGAGGAGGCAATTCACTTTTAATGTAAAATTTACTAAAAGAAAAATCATGAAGACTGCTTGAAAGAACAAACCAAATACAGAGACAAAATATTTGCTAATTTACTACTGGAAAAGTTAATCACAAAAAGGTATTAACCATCCACTGAGCGAAAGCACACCTTCAACGGTGTTTTTAACAGATGAAGATGCAAACTATGGGTCAGCTATGGATAAAACCATTATCCACTCCTGTTCGCAAAGTATCCAGCAGAAAAGGGTTGACACAGTTGACCCTGGCTGCAAAAGTAGTAGTGCAACTGCTGCCTTCAGTGGCAAACACCAAAAAGGTTTTTATGATCCATCAAGTTTTGGGTTTGTTTGTGGTTTGTTTTTTCAAGTTTGTTTGTTTTGTTTGGTTTTTCTTTTTGGTTGGGGTGTTTTTGTTTTTGTCTTTAAATACAGCAGAGGATAACTTGAGCAGACATCACAGGAAGCGTGCAATGTTTAAATGATGGTAAAACATGCTCTCAGAGTAATTTTATCAGGATATTTGGGGCACATTCTTGACTAAACCATCCCTCTGAGTGTGCTCATCACACATCTGACTTGTTGCTGCTAACAGGACACTTAAAGAAAAAAGATTTTTCAAGTTGTATAGAAACAATGTTTTTGTCATTCCTGGGTTCGCGGATATCCACCTTCCCCATCTGTATCCCATGTGGGAGATAAGCAAAGACAGTGTTTGATCAGGCAGCACGTGTTAGTCCCAGAGGTCAAGGCTTCCTGCCATGTCCTTAACCCAGAGCTGCACAGGGGCTGCACTTTCTGTCATCTGATAGAAACAGATATCTATGAATGGTCTATTTTACAAAGTCTTAGAAAACTTTGGTTTTGAAAACTGCAATTATTTCAAAGATTCAGCTCTCAGAAAAGCAAAGCAAAGGACAAAAATGGCTTAACTGGATGTTAAGAAAGACGTACCTCAGCAGATTTCATCGGATGGAGTTCATCACCATGGAAGTTAATCTGTAACCCTATATCTTTTCCAGCTTGAAGAATTCTCCTAGTAGAATCCAGATCAAAGACTCCCTTCTCACAGAAGACATCGATATTGTTAACATGTATTTCACCACTTAGTTTGAGTTCTTTCAGTTTAGGGAGATGGTTATTGATAATGTCATCTGTGGCTTCTCTAGCAGTTTTCCCTCTAATGAAAAGAATATGTTACAGATCCATGAGAATAACATCTTTGAAGTCTGGCAGACATTCAAATTATACATACAATTACTAGATTTTTTAGAAAATTATGCAAATAAAAATCACTCACCTTTCCAATCAAAAAAATTAAAACTACTGTAATTCATGTACTCAAAAAACCACTAATTACTTTCCACTCAAAGAATATTAGACTGTATTACTAGATATTTTTTATAAGGTTACCTTATTGGATGCTAACCAAGACACGGGAGCCTTAAAATGAACTCTTCTGCTTTCTTATTCATATATTCTGACCTACTCATACTGTAGTGTAAAACACATTTAAAATATGTATATTATTATTTAAATATTTTGAATGGTATTAATACAGTATTTTTATGCAAGTATCAAAGCTCAAAGGGTATATGCAGCACAAATCATTATTTTAAATTTACCTCTCCTCCTTCTATATCATGCAGAGTGATAGCTGGATAACTCTTCCTAAATCAGAGGGGTCTCGATTTGCCAAAGTCAGAAGCATTTATGAACCCCCTACTACACAAAGATAACCCAGGAGAGATCAGTAAATGCCTCTGAGAGGGGGAACAACCCCAAAATGTGCAGCTGAGTTAGCAATTTGCAATTTTAAGATCTAAAGATAAGTGACATATTGCAACTAAATGTCTGTGACGTCTCAGTCCTCATTTCAGGCACTGTATTTTTGTATATTCAGAAAAGCATTATATGGGTGCCACATGTGGGCAAGTTGTGAGCTTTACAGTGGCAGTATATTCAAGAAGCCAAATTCTGCTCTGGTTTACAAACAGGCTGTGCAGTTATAAAGCTGAGCAGAATCCAGCTTATGGTCCTTTTGTTCACCTCTCACTGAAATGGTCATTGGGGTTGCTCAGGCTTTCATCATGCCAAGCCGCCTCCTTTTCCTTCTTTTAATCAGCAGTCTGTGGAGGAATTTGGACTGAAAGGTTAGGACCAGAGAAGAGACAAACCAGAGGGAAACATAAGTCTTGGTTTCACTTTTTTGGGGGAACATAATGCCCCAAAATTCAAAACTGACATTACTTTAATGTAAGACACTTCTGCTCAGGAAATCACTTCAAAAATTTCTTCCTACAGATGAAAAGTGCACAGTGAAGCTTTACCAAGCAACAACAACAACAAGAATCAGACATCCTCAGAATCACTGATTTGATGCAAAAAGATGACTGGATACATGACAGACCTGTTATTTTTTTGCCACCCTGCTGCGAGCTTTTTAGGTTCATTTCCTAAAGAACTGGAAGTTCTGAGGCTTGAAACACTTTAAAAGTAATGCACGGGAACAAGGCTCACTATGAACAGAGCAGCCTTATTTTTCCCTAGGATGGCTTAAACTAAGGTGGCCTGCAGGGTTTGGCACACACTTCAGTGAGTACTGCCTGCTACCAATACACTATATCATAGTCACACAGAATAACTGTGTTTGTAAGGATGTCTGGAGCTCATCTGATCCAACCCCTGGTGCAGAGCAGGGTCAATTTGAATCACGTGTCAGTGCTGCCTTCTAGAAGCACAAAATCAGACTGAACTACCGTATACCTAGAATCACGAACAGATACATGCAGCAAGTTCTCAACATCTTCTCAAAGCTAATTTACGGGTGGGAAAAAAGAATAACCAGCGCTGGCAAGTCTGGAGGTAGGCTACTCTTCATACTCCAGAAAAGACATATTGAAGCTTTATAAGACATAGAATCCTAGAAGCATAGAACAGTTTGAGTTGGAAGGGACCTTCAAAGCTCATCTAGTCCAACCCCCTGCAATGAGCAGGGACATCTGCAACTAGATCAGGTTGCTCAGAGCCCCGTCCAGCCTGGCCTGGGATGTCTCCAGGGATGGGGCATCTACCACCTCTCTGGGCAACCTGGGCCAGTGTTTCACCACCCTCAGTGTAAACAATTTCTTCCTCGTGTCTGGCCTGAACCTCCCCTCTTTTAGCTTAAAACCATCACCCTTTGTCCTGTCATAACAGGCCCTGCTAAAAAGTCTGTCCCCATCTTTCTTACAGGTTTCTTTTCAGTACTGAAAGGCCACAATAAGGTCTCCCCAGAGCCTTCTCTTCTCCAGGCTGAACAACCCCAACTCTCTCAGCCTGTCCTCACAGGAGAGCTGTTCCAGCCCCCTCATCATTTTTGTGGCCTCCTCCGGACCCTCTCCAGCAGGTCCATGTCTTTCCTGTACTGAGGGTTCAGGCCACATATTGCAAGACTTGGCAACACGGAAGAGTTGACACTTGCATCAATTAAATGAACTCTCTGGTGATGCTTCTGCTCTAAGAGGCCAGACTTGCAACGGTGAATTAAGCCAAGTGTAAGAAAGCAAACAAATGGCTCAGTAAGTCCCACAGGGGTCTAAGCAGCATGTTCCATAACCAAGCATAACATTCCCCTCTTGTTTCACATTAAGCAGAATGATTTTAAATTGATTCAATGTTAGCAGATAGGCGGTAACAAATTTGCATGAATATGATCATTCCAAAACCATCAGAAGATTATTAGACTTTGAATGCCTATCCAGTCAAGAATTACCATTAAGTACCTACAAAAAAGGGCATCACATTTTGACACCTACATAAATGAAGAAGATTTAAATTAAAATAGTTATATCAATCTTACTCTCTCGTTTGTATCATTCATGCATAACTGAACTACAGGGCAGTCTTACAGAATATAACGCTGAAAGAAAACTGGCATGAGCTTAAGTGACTTGGAAGATGTCTGTTTAACATCTTCGAGAACCTACAAGGTCATCATCTCATCTGCATAAATAATATCAAAGAGCAGTTTCCAGCCCCAAGCCTGCAGGCATCATGTTCCCCTTGCGATCCTCCACAATTACCGAAGCTGCAGGAAATTCAGAGTTCAAAACTCAAGCCCAACAAAGCGGGATGTTTCCCTCAGCACGTTACTGGCCCAGATGTTCAGCAGCCAAAGGCTGAGGACTAAGGCTCTGAACATCAGGCCTTGGATCAGGGAAGAACTGCGCGATTCCTCCTGGTCAAGATAAAAACCCGAGGCACAGACTGAGTTTGAAGGGTAGCAGAAAATTCAAGCAAAATGTTCTAGACATAAACATTTGAATGAAGAGAGGATTTAAGAAGACCCAAACGGGAAAATATAGATAATTCAGTATTTCCTTCAGGAAATTGCCTCGAATGCCCAAATACCTTTTTTCCTTACTTAAAATACAATATCGGCACTACCTATATTTTGTTATGCTTGACGTGCATCAGTGGGGACAGAACTGTGCAGACAACGAGATGGTACACCTGTATTTTAACACATAAGATTTGATGTATTTGTAAAAACACTGGAATTTATTTCATGAGTTTATAGGAATGCTTGAAATATTTTTGTGGGAAAGACTATCAGGATTTTTACTGAAATCCTCCCAAAGCTTTCTAGGGGAGAAGGAAAGGAAGAGCTGAGAAATAGATACAGTTTGGGCTAAAACCTCAATTTTATTTTACCACTAAGTCCTCCAAATTTCAGTAGAACTTTCTGAAAAATATATTTGATATTTTCAGCAGATTTTAGTTACTTTGTTCCTGACCATCTTCCAGTTACTGAAGGAATCCTTTTGAAAAGTTACATTAACAAAAGACAATTTCCCATCCTGCCCCAAATACACAATAATTAGACTGCAAATAACTTTTTCTAGGTCATGTTTTCTTGAATCTTGGAAAAGTCAGATTTTTGGGGAGAGTATTTTTTTCTAATTAACATCTCTTAATTATTGCCACAGTATCTCTGCGATGCCAGGCTTGCCTCCACCTTACATGCCGTGTTTTGCAGCAGCCTACTGCTTAGTCTCACAAAATATACATTTCACATACACCTACCTAGTTAAAACTCCTCATTCATTCTTTCATACAATGCAATCTGGTAACTTGAACATGCTATTTTCATCAGAGAGAAAAAAATGTCAAAGTAAGAAAGGCTTGTTATGGTACATCTACTTGAGCTACCAAAAAAGTTGTGATTAAGCCCACTTAATCTTCTACTCATAATTATAAGACGTAGCTTCTACTCATCTCATACCTAGAAGATGTATGCAATTCTTCATTGCACGGAAGCATAATTAAGCTTCGTTTACTGAGGTATAAAAGGATTAAATACAATATTTTTTTCTGTTAGCTGGTCAAAATAAAAGCTCATGGCAGAGACTAAACTTGAAGGACAGCAGCAAGCCCAAGCAGAACTTTCTGTACGGGAAACCCTGTAATCCGTGTTACGTTCAGAGGGAGCGTCAGCTGGAGGCAGCGATTCCGTGCTAAGCTCTTATTGGCATTTAGTAGCCCTTAATGCCTCCCCCTCTTCCTTCAAATTACAATTTAGGAGAGCCCTAGGTAAATATTGGCTATCATTTCAAATATGTTATATTTTAGGAGGGCTGGGCAGAAGAAACCTTCCTGAAAACAACAGCCAATTTTCAATGCAAAGCAGTAATACTTAACAAGAGCAAGAAAAACCAAGTCATATTACTTCGGCACAGAGTGAGCTCCACAGTACGTTGAAGAAATGCCAATATCCATAGATTGCTCAGCACGTTCGATCACCCTGAGCATTTTAAGCTCAGTTTCTAAGTTTAAGCCATATCCACTCTTGCACTCAACCAGTGTAGATCCTGCTCTGCGCATGCGTTCGAGTCGGTGTTTGAAAGTATTGAACAGCTCTTCTTCTGTGGCTTTCCGCGTATGTTCCACGGTAAAATGTATTCCTCCCCCAGCCTGGTGGATCTCCATATAAGATGCACCTGCCAGCTTGGGGAAAAAAAGAAAACAAAAAACAATTCCCCCATACAATTAGCTATTAAATGTGCATTTTCTGTCCAAGGGATTCTGGAAAGTGCCTTGAGGTCCCTTTGTAGTAAGAGAGAAGAAGTGGGGGGGCTGAATCTTCATTCATTCTTCCTCCCTTCCCCTCCTCGTCCCTCCACTTAAGCGAAGAACTGATGTAAGAAGCAACATAAAGAGAATTACTCTGAAGATTTGCTTCTCACTGAGCCCAAGGGGAAAACCTATATCTAACTAAAAATTCATTTATGTGGGGAAAAAATAACTTAAAAATCAAGATTTAGATGGTAATAGAAGGCAGCACTCCTGCATTGCTTCAAGCAGTGCAAAAACTTATCGAGGCTGGCTGAAAAAGCTCCAGATACATTCCTCTCTCAGCCTACTAGTATTAAAAGTCATCCTTCCTCCCTCACTTAGATTATCTGACAGACGTTATCTATTTTTCTACAAATGAAAGACGGGAGTCACTAGAAAGTAGAAATAGTTATGCATAAAAAAAATGAGAGAGAGAAAGAAAAATCCAGCTGTGTAATTTTATGCCATTACCTTCATTGCAAACTCATGAACCCTATCACCAGCCCACACTGGGTGTGTATGTGCATCTACCAGGCCTGAAGAAAACAAAGTAAACATACACTGAGGTTATTTCACTGGGTAAGAGAAAACCTTATGAACACGCAAGCAAACAAAGTGGAGAGCAGAAGCTCCCCTACAAAGCCTCTATTGGTTAGAAGAAAAAGAAAAATCCAACCAGCCCAAATCTAGGATTTTCTTCAAAGGCTACTCATTTTCTTTCTATTTTTTTCCATATGACACCTTATGTAAAACAGCTCTAACTAAGTGCATCAGTTGCTGAGCTTTTCATTTTGTTTTGAAGACATTTGCAAACTGTCCAAGAAATTATATATTACAAACTTCAGTACAAAGTTCATTAGACTTTAAGTCCATGTTCTTGAAAAAAAAAGCGAAGTGTTTAGGCGGGGCTTAGTACGCTATTACTCCAGCAATAGTCCACTTATTCCAGCAGGAGCTTTTCATATGAGCCATGAAACCAACACTACTGAATGCCCGAGGCCACTGCAAACGAAACGGTGGTCTGGCAGCTCCTGTGCCAACACCACTTGCGAAGTTTAACATGCAATAGACTTGCCTAGGTTTATTTTCTTATCAGGGAAAGTTGCAGCTTCTGTGGCTTAAAATCCTGCGCTGCCCTTTTGCCTCCAACCAGCTGCGGGCAGGAGGGAGAGTCTGAGCTCTGGCGTTGAACAGCTGATGGGTGGAAACGGTACAGAAATTAGAGGCGACTCTGACAAGTCACTCAGCAGGTCAGCTACTTTACTGCTGTGGTCCGTGATACAGAGAAACAGATGTAAAATGAACCATGAGGACACAGAGCTCCACCATGAAGGCTGAAAAAACATCCCAAGTGCTGGAATGTTCTCTTTGTAGCACTCCGAATGAAGAAGCTACAATACTCTGCCCCTCAATGCAAGATATTGTCAAACCAGTACTGAATACAGAAGAAAAAGAACGGAGGGATATTTAATACACACTTACTTTGTCTCTAAGCATTTGCTGCCATTCAGCATTTTAACATTATGAAGAAACAAACTTACCTGGTAACACACACTTCCCAGAGCAGTCAATTATTCTTTCAAATGTTGCTTCTGAAAACTGATTGTGAATAACATCTGCCTGGCCCACAGCTTTGATACAACCATCTCTGCAAACGACAGACAGCGACCAAAGGCAGCGTGAGCCTGTTGAAAAGTCAAGTGCCCATTGACAGAGCTCCCGCAGCAAGAACTCTCTGAAAGCAGAGGTAGGGACCTTCAGCAGGACTGAAGGTGCACACAGGAGGTGGTTTGCTAATTTTACAGATGCACAGAAAACAATGGGGTAATGCCATGCCTACACAAGAGGATGTTCATTCATGTCAGTCCACCTATAAACAACGCAGAGGCAGCGGAGAGCAGCAGCTACAGAATCATAGAACGGTTAGGGTTGGATCACCACCAGGCTAGAAGTGATCTTGACGAGGCTAGACATACAAATACAGCATGATAAAGGAAGTTTTCACGACAGGGATTGAAATAATCAGAACTACGAAGGCACGTTTCAGTGCAGGCAGGATCGCTGCAGCGCCACCACCCCCGGGCACAGGCAGCCGGCAGCGGGCGGACAGGCTGTGGGGACGCGGGCAGCCCGCAGCGACCCGCTCCCGGCGCGCCCCCCGCTCCCGCCACCGCTCCGCTCCCGGCCCCGCGGCCGCCCCCGCCCGCACTCACAGCCCCACCACCAGGCTGGCGCCCCGCAGCACGGCCAGGCTGGCGGCCGCCTCCCGCAGCAGGAACTCCTCGCCCCGGCCGCAGACCAGCACCAGCTGCTGGGCGTTCTCCAGCAGCAGCCGCTGCCGGCCCGCCATGGCAGCGGGCAGAGCGGCGGGCGGGGCGGGGGCGGCAGCCGCTCGGATCAAAGTCCCCCGGGGCGGCGCGGGAGAAGCCGCCTCCTGCCTTGCCCAGAAGAGACCAACCCCCTCCGTGTCTCCATCCTCTCCCCATCCTCACCTGTGCCACATTCGGCACTCGTCAGAAAACTGAGCTGAAAAAGCTACAGGGCTTTAGGAGTGAACCTGGTAGCAGCCTGCCCCAGGAGAGGGATGCTGCTCTTGGTGTGGTCCCGGGCAACATGACAACATCTATACATCGTGTTGGCTTATGATAAGCTCTGAAGCATCGGTTTGCCCGTTGGGGATTCCTGAAGCCTTCTGCCCACACTGCACCACCTGGAGATTTCCCTTTGCCAAGAAAACAGAAGTTGCTGCATTCAGAGCATTTGTCTGCCCACATTGCGCCTCCCCAGCATCCATCACCTCGCTGATGTCCATCACCTTGTCGGCATCCATCATCTTGCCAGTATCCCAGCACCAGCCCCTGAGGGACCGTAACACTTCTCACCACACGGGATATTCAGGCACACACATTAATTTATCCCGGCAGATATTAATTTATCCCGTTCCACAATTAGAAAAGTTTATGTGAATCTACTGCCCCCTACAGAATTAGGGATGGGAGAGCTGGGCAGCAAATATTTACCCTCTACGTGGATTTTTGCTTCTCTTTTCTCTTCAAACTTTCGTAGTGTGCCTAGGGCTCCGGTAATTCCCAGCTGGAAAATGGAGTGTCTTTCTAAATAAGTGGTCTCTCAAACACCTTTCTGGTTGTGGTAGTCTTCTTTAGACATTTTTTCTTTTACAAAGAGGATTGATTTAAAATGCCCGTAACACACCCGTGTTTATATACATATTCCTGTACAGCAGAAAAAGATGAATATGTTGGCTCTTTGAACGAGCCTTTCCGGTGAAGTCTTTTTTGTAAATGTGGCAAGGTTTGCAGCTAAACCACAGGAATTTGCATTCAATAACAAACTTGAAAAGCAAGTAAAACTATGAGAGTGGTGGGTGTTATCTTGTGATACTGCTCCACTGGCTCAATACTGCACCACGGCATAATCTCCACCTTCCTCCTAAATATTCTCTCTCACTACACATGCAAAGATTGACAAGTGAGGTGAGAGATGGTGCTTTACTGCTGCCAGGAGTTCCTGCTGCTGACTTCGGCTTTCCTCGGCAGTATCAAGGTTTGAAAGCTGAAATTAAAGAGGAACCTTCCAACAGACTCATAGCAAGGGCAGAAGGACACTCCGTGGTGGTGGGGGACGCTTCAGCAGCAGTGGTGGGGTGAGAGCTGGTGGATCGGGAGTGAAACGCAGCACGTCGTGGTGGAGCCGAGCACTCGCCGGGTCGGTCTTGCCAAGAAAGGCGGCGGGAAGAAGATGATCCAGCTGGAGCAGAAGGGAGCAGCCCCCACGTGCACGCAGCTCACTCCTCTGTGTGCGGTGGGGTGGCAGCACAGAGAGAGATCTGCAGTGAATGGCTTCCCCGTGGCGCTGTCCTATGGCAGTGTAAGTCCTGCAAACTTGTCTTCCTTGTATTCACAAATATTTCAGGGTGTATGCTCCAGGAGCTGCTCTTTCTGCTCTTGAGAGGACCACCAGCCAACATTAAATTCCCACCTGTATTTGCACAACCCCGTGTTTAATGGCATGCCCGACCATCTGCTGCTTCTGTGAGCAAGGGCTAGAAGTCAAACAGAAACTGGCCTGAACGCTTCTTACATTTATGTTTCTCCCATTTACACATTTTTGGCCTTTTGTCTCTTTCAGCAATTCCAGGGAATTTCAGAGAGCAAAGGTGGCATCTGCAGCTCCATTTCTGGTGATCCGATCTCAGACTCTAGTCATTCATCACATTAGTTTTGGTGAAAGGGGGAAAAAAGGAAAGATAAATACTGTGTAAAGCTTCTATATCTGTGAGAAGTGTGTTGTTACACTCTACTAGGATGGAATTCAGTTCTGTACACTGGCTTTTTCCAAGAACCAAGGGCAGATCCTGATTTCAATCCTTAGAACAGGTGAAGATTTTGCGCTTATAAGGTAGGAGTTTATTTCATTCAGAGAGACAGGAAAAGATGGAAAGACAGTTCTTTAAAGAGCTGGTGGGTCTTTGCCTATGGAAAAGGTGTGTGTTCCTAAAACGGATTGGGAGATGATATCCTATGCTCTTTTTACTTATGTTGTTATCATTGGTTATTTTCAGTTCCTTCAGTTTGCCAGTTTGGGTTGGAAATAACCCATTTCACCCCAAAATTAAACAAAGTAAGGTAGGAGAAAGAATGGAGGAGGAAAAAAAAGGTGGAGATAATGAAAAAGGTCAATTGACTGTCAGGTTCTTGATTTCAGAGGTTTCATCTCTTCTTGCCGGTGCTTTGTGTATGATACACTTATTCCTCATGGAACATATTTTCAAATATACTGTCAGGGTTACTTTGAATATTTATTCTTGTAAACAACAGGTAATTAAATACAGAAGGCCCAAGGCTGGATATGAGTCTTAGTCCAATATTTGCTACATTTTCCTTACATTTTTAGGTAAGTTTTTTCATCTACCAAACAGACATTTACAATAACACACATAGGATGATGAAATGTCCTGAAAGGAGATATGATGCATGGCTTAGGAATGAATTGCTAGTGGAATGTACTGAATGCTCTTTCCCTGTTTACAAAAGTAGCAGAAGTTACTGGACCCCCCAGGATCAAAAATCAAAATTACAACATGTGGATAAAACTGGCCTTCAGATGTGGAATTGACCCAGACTAAATTGCAAATTTGTTGTGTGCTCCTGGCTCCCCTCATACCAGATTTTTACGTCAGATTTACAAATATGTTTTGCACAGCTTTACAAAAGTAAAAGTGAAGTCATTCTGAATTTTCTTTTTCCTAGGCAGAGAAACTTCACATCTTTCAAACCATGGAAACGTGGCATTTGCTCAGATGAACTTTCTGAATCCTCCCTCTTGTTCCCAGCCTCTGCCTTAATAACTTCTTTGGCAAAGTCTGTAACCCCCTGATGATGGGGGGACCTTTGGGGGGAACACCACAGCCTGCCCCAGGGGACCTAATTCAGCAGGAATTGCTCTCTCTGAGCGCAGTGTGACTAACTGACTAACCGCCTCTCTCGCCCAATCGGCTCAAAAACCTATTGAAATATTCAAAAGTTGCAAACCGGTGTGTGAAAAAAATGCATGAAGTACACAGCTACCTACAGTAGAAACTAACTAACTAACTTAACTAACTAACTTACTAACTAACTAACTTCCTTACTAACTAACTAACTAACGAACTCACTCTCTACCCTACTGGCTAAAAAACCTATCATAAACTCATGAAAGATGCCAACTGGCATGTGAAAACAAAAGTGTTAAGAGCTCTCAAGTGCCCTTTCTGCCCATGACGTCTTCATGGGCTGGGGAAAGTTCTGCAGAGAGAACGAGTAGTGATGACCATCCGGCTGAGCCAAAAGGGTGACAACATGAGGGTGACTTCTTCAGCCATCTCTTCAACCTGCCTTGAGAAAGATGGGTGGAAAAGACAGGCATTAGGCACTAGGCTGAGAGGAGAACAAGCGACATGTGTTTTGACGTGAAAGGCAATACCCATCCACAGTTCCCCTCTGCAGGATTCCTTAGAGCTGGGTATTAGGCTTTGGCGTTTTTCTATTAATTGTTTAGATTGTGGACTAGATTGTTGGACTAGATGACCTTGGAAGGTCCCTTCCAACCCACATTATTCTTTGATTCGAGGATTCTAGGTGCAAAATGGAAACTGCCAACGCTGGAGTGCTCTTTACCTCCAGACATCCACCTTCTCCCAAGGACAGGTGAATGCTTCCTCTCTGGGACCATCTCGGGGCAC
Source organism: Caloenas nicobarica (assembly GCF_036013445.1). Taxonomy (NCBI): domain Eukaryota; kingdom Metazoa; phylum Chordata; class Aves; order Columbiformes; family Columbidae; genus Caloenas; species Caloenas nicobarica. The sequence goes on from NC_088245.1 coordinate 46,111,159, forward strand.
CGCAGAAGTATTCCCTATACTAAGAGCAGCACGAAAATTCACAAGAGGGAGAGCAGGCTCTGTTACACACCTGGGCTTCTTGTTCTCCTTGCCCGGCTTGGCTGGTCTCAGTTGCCCGTTCCTGAGCAATCTGCTTCCAGCCTTCGCCTTCGCTTGAGCGGCGGGCCATGGCTCTCCTCTTCGCAGCTGTGTTTTCTCTTCTGGGGGGATGGTTTTTCCCCTTGCTGCGAAGAGCCTGGCAATCTTTCCATTCAAGAGGATTGTTAGACAGGTAAAGCCATGATCCACATGAATCGATTCTACTCTTAAGCAAAGCTAGCTCATGTTACCTGCTCTGCCCAGAGGAGCTCTCCTGGGGTTCGCTTTGGGGAGCGACTGGAGCCACCTGCAATGGAAACGTACAGGATGACACCTGCCCACTTTCCAGCTCAGCTCTGAAAGGCAGATCCCTTGCATGGGTTTGCTCAGCCCAGCTGTGCCAGTTCTGGTGGGATCACCACACAAAGAGTGATGGCCAAGCTGCATCAGCCTCACTCTGCACTTGTGCAAAGCTGCAGGTTGGTGGATGAAGTTGCTTGTCCCTACAGCAGCAATGCCACCTTCTGAGGGGGGAGGCATTCTCTCACGCTGCGTGTGGACCTCACATACCTCTGCAGTTTCTCCTTCTGCTCCTGGCGGTGGCGACTCCTCGGCCTGTTCACCAGCAAGCCCAGCCTTGGCCGCTGCACCTGGAAGCTCAGCCTCCTCCTCCTGCTCCTCAAAGAGTTCCTCACGGTGTTCGATGAGGAACTCAACCAGCCGTGTCACCTGCACACAGTAAACCACTGGTTTCCAACCCGCTGGCTGCAAAGGGGTCCAACAGCCCTTGCCACTCCTCATCCTGCCTTCTGCACAGAAGGCTGCAGCTGTGGGGCTGCTCTTCCCAGCAGCTCCCCCGCGAGCATTTGCTGAAGAGAGGAGGCAGGCAGGAACCTCTGAAGAGCAAAGCTGGCGTGGGCCTGGAAGGCTGCAGCGGGCTGGGAAACACAGCGTACCTTCCCTGTCACCTGCATCAGGACGTCCAGGGGCAGCGTGTCCTCCTCTGGTGGGCCGAGGAGGTTTGGCCCCATGCAGATGGCCAGGTTGCTGGCGCTCATCTTGCTCACGGTGGCATTCCTGCTGATCTTCTGAAGCAGGATGAGCAAGGTCTGGAGGAGGAGGAGGTTGGCCTTGGGTAACTTGCTGGCGACCCTGCGGGAACAGGAACCCACCGTTAACAGATGAAGGAGGTGTTGTCCAGACAGGTGTCCCATGCTGATGTCAGCCAAGCCCACCCCAGGGAAGGCTCCTTGGCCAAGCCGGCTCTCCAGCAGAGGGACTGCCTTCGCTGAGATATGGCCACCTCCCTCCCCGCCTGCCCTTCTGGCCAGAGCCCCTTTGTGGAGCCAGCCCCAACGCCTGCAGGCAGTGCTCCAAGGACAGAAATGCTTTTCTGTGCCACTTTCCCCCCAGAACGCTGAGCCCACAGCAGCAGCAAGAGGTGGGTGGCCGAAAACACAGCTCGTTCAGGTGCCGGTGCCGGGCTCTGCCAGTCCCTGTGGAGCCGCCAGGCTGCTGGCCACACTTACTCCTTCAGCCCCGCCAGCCTCTCCTGCCTGCTGGTCTTGTGCAGGGCGTCCATCCACTGTTGGTAAAGCTCTGAGTGGAGCAGCTTGGAGGGGATCTTGCGGAGGAAGTCCTGCAATGGCAAGGGCTGAGCGTGAGGCTGTGAGCAGTGCCGCCGGGAGCACAGGCAGCATCCCCAGCACGCTGGGTGCCCAGCAGCTCCTGGGTTGGGCCGAGCAGGAGCCCATCAGCAGCTCCGGAGCGGGAGCTGCCGGACTCCAGGCCAGCAGGGCTCACCTTCAGGATGACGGCCAGGACGTGCACCGGCTGGCTGGCCAGGTGGACCTCGGCTCCCGTGTCCAGGGCCTCCCTGATCTCCCGGGAGGCGCGCTCGCTGGCCGCCAGCCGGAAGATCCCCTCCGTGGATGGGCCCTGCTCGTGCAGCAGAGCCAGCAGGTCCTGCAGGGGAGACAGGAGGACATTGCTGGGCTGGAGACAGGCCCTGGCACAGGCCAAGCTTCCCCAGGGGCAGCAGGGAGTGTGGATGGTCTGCAGCTCTCCCTGGGGCAGGACAGAGGGGTGGCTGGAGTTGGGCGACACGGAGAGGAGCGCGCTTTGTCCCCAAGACTCATCTGAGATGCCCCCGATGGGGACGGTGCCTCTGCAGGGGAGCCAGTGGGATGGGGACCCCTGGCCGGGCTTGCTTACCTGGATGGGCTGGGGCAGCGCACCGTCCTGGCTGCAGAGATCTGCCAGGGGCCGCCCGAAGAGAAGCCCCGTGTGGGCAGAGCCCGACGGCCCCTGTGCCTCTGCAGCGGCCGAGGTCTCTGGCCGCACCAAGTGCCAGGGCAGCCACCTCCTCCTGCTGCGGGTCCCACCTTCTGCCAAGGAGAAGAGAGCAAAGAGAGGTGGAGCAGCGGCGCCAGGCCAGTGCTCCTGGACCCTCTCAGCACTGTGCCCCATCCTCGAGCGCACGGGACACGCGTCATTTGGCAACGAGGGACCCTGGGGGCTCAGGTCTCTCCTGCTGCAGAGCAACGGGGACAGACGTGCCCTGCGGGAAGGGCAGCAGCAGCCCCAGGGCAGCATGAGTGCCCGTCTGCAAGAAGAGCAGGGAAGGGCCATCCTGCACCCGTTTCTCCCAACTCACCAGCCAGCTGGCCACTTCCACCTTTGCTGCCAGAGGGGATGACGGGTGGGGGCCGCTGCTCTGCATCAGCCTGCAAGAAATGTGCTGCGCTCACCCAACAGCCCTGCAGCAGAAAGGGCCCCTGGGGAGCTGCATCATGCCCTGGCCATGTGTGAGAGGTGGAGATGGCTGAGATGTCGCCCCGAGCGATCCTCACCTTGGCCTGGCCCTCAAGCAGCCTCTCCAGGCTGCCGGCATGCAGCGTCATGGCCTGGGCAAGCAAAAAAGAGCAGGTGAGAAGTGATGCACCTGGTGCTGGGCTGGAACAGCCTCTGGGGACAGAGCGGAGACAGGAGGGACACTCACAGCATTGCGGCCCCTCAGCTCTTTCAGCAGCGCCTTGAAGGAGGGCAGCCGGGTGACCTGGGCTCCCTCCACTCCTTCTGCTGGTCTGTGCACAGGAAAGGGGCAAAGAAAGAGCTGGCTGAGAACCAAGCAGCCTTTTCCCTCCCCTGCCAGCCCAGGGAGCACTTCCAGCTTGCCCCAAAGCAGCCATGTAGCACTCAGAATCCCAGCGGAGAGCAGCAGCAGAGATCAGGGTGGGGCTGGGCAGCTGTTGTCTGGACACAGCTGGCTGAAGGTGCTCCACCAGCTTTGCCCACTCAAGAGCTGCCCACAGCTATGGGCACAGCTCTCTGCAGCTGGGGAGCGCTGTTGCCACATCGCAGGCTACGATGCCTAGAGCATCCCCCTGAGGTGTGAGCACGAGTCCCCCAGGCTGCACCGCCAGGCAGGGCTTACCCAAGGAGAGCGCTGAGCCACAGCTCCTTCACTGCCCGGCAGCTGCGGAAAGAGAGGAGAAACAGCCTGAGCGCCGCTGCTCCCCAGCCTGCGGGCACAGGCGGGCGCTGGCGCAGCCCTGCTGTCCCCGTGGGGACGGCCACAGAGGCAGGACGGAGCCCCGTGGGGCAGGACGGAGGCGCTGCCCAGCCCTGCCGGGGGACGTGGCAGCGAGACTCACCGGAAAGTGACGACGCATGAGCCGCAGGGCCAGACGAGGACGAGTGAGGCGGTGTGTTTGCCTTCCTCCTCTTCAGCGGCATCGCCGGCTGCCCCCTTGGTGCTGCCCAGCACCTGCAGCTGGCCCAGGGCCAGGCAGAGCTTTGGGCGCGGGGCGCCGCCACGTCTGCAGAGAGGAGCGGCAGCGAGTGAGCTGGAGGAGCCTGAGCCCGCTGGCTCCCCTCCCGAGTCCCCCTGCCACGGTCACGGCCATGGGTGTATCCAGCACCAGGGTGCCGGTGGCCTGGGGCTGCTCCTGGGCTGGCCCTGCCCTGGTGCCAGGGCCAGGGCTTGGGAGGAAAGGCAGCTGGGCTCTGCAAATCTTACTGGTGCTTGGCGATGACCAGGGTATCCCTGAAGAGGAGGAGGTCCCTCTTCCTCGTCGCACGGCCCTGGGTCACCCGCACACGCTGCCGGAGCAGTGGCTCGCCTGGTGCCGGGATGGGCACGCACTGCTGCACGGGCTCAGGGTCATCCCTGCAGAGCAAACGGTGTCGGGAATGACAAAGGCGGCTGCTGCGGGGTCCGGCTGTTCTGGGCTGTCTCCGAGCCTTGCATGGGGGGCGCCTACCTGGAGCCACGGCAGCAGTTCACCTGGCCCATCCCGACGAGGCCAGGAGAAGCCTCCTGTAAATCTCCCGCTTTACGGGCACAAGAGAGTGGCCAGACAAGGTGGGGAACGTCAGCCAAAGGGACGCCCAGTGCCAAGTGGTGCTGCTGGGCAAGAGCGCGGCTCCTGCCCGTGACACTCCGCGTTGGCACAGAACCGTTGCCAGGACAGCGCCAGGTCAACACAGCCCCCCATTCCAATGACCTCAGTGGTGGGGGGGGGCACCGGGGGCTCTCCCCAGGATGCCCAGGTCTCTCTGGGACTGGGAGCCCAGCCCTGGGCACAGCACTTCAGGTCTGGCCTCAGCAGCGCTGAGCAGAGGGGAAGGGTCACCTCCCTCCAGCTGCTGGCAGCGCTTCGCCCCATGCAGCCCAGGGTACCACTCGCTGCCGCCTTGGGCCAAGGCCACCTTGCTGGCTCCTGCTCAACTTGGTGTCCACCAGGAGCCCAGGACCCTTAGTTTTAAGATTCCTAGGGCAGGAGACCTTTTCCAACATAAAAATCGTCCATACCCAATGTTTCTGTGGTGTTGTCTTCAAAAAGCTTATGACCTATTGTGTAAATGCTGTGTCTCACATGACAAACCAGCACTACACAGAGATTATCCATTATGTCCAAGAAAAGATTGAGCTGTGTCTTCTATTGACTAACCAGAAAAGTACAATCTTCATCAGATAGCAAGCCTTCTGGATCTGTCTAAAATAAATAAATACCACTCAGCCCATTCCCTGTGGCCTTGATGAACCACAACTGGGAATTATATGTGATAGATGTGATTCAGAACTATTGAATGTGCTGAAACTCCACCTATTCTCAGAAAATAAAATTTATCTCTTGAACTATGCCACATTACAACTTCAAGTGAGAGGAGCAAATGTCTTGGTCTCTAATAAACAAATGATTGCCTTATTAACCCTAAGTTTAAAAGTGCACGTGTGCGGGGCACCCACTGTATTAATCCGTGGCTATCCTGTGATGTTACTGTCATATATATCAATTTAATGAAATATAACAAGGGAAAGTGTAGAGTCTTACATCTGGGCAGGAACAACCCCAGGTTCCAGTATAGGTTGGGGAATGACCTGTTAGAGAGCAGTGTAGGGAAATGGACCTGGGGGTCCTGGTGGACAGCAGGATGACCATGAGCCAGCACTGTGCCCTTGTGGCCAAGAAGGCCAATGGCATCCTGGGGTGTATTAGAAGCAGGGTGGTTAGTAGGTCGAGAAAGGTTCTCCTTCCCCTCTACTCTGCCCTGGTGAGACCTCATCTGGAATATTGTGTCCAGTTCTGGGCCCCTCAGTTCAGGAAGGACAGAGAACTGCTGGAGAGAGTCCAGCGCAGGGCCACAAAGATGATGAAGGGAGTGGAGCATCTCCCTTATGAGGAAAGGCTGAGGGAGCTGGGGCTCTTTAGCTTGGAGAAGAGGAGACTGAGGGGTGACCTCATCAATGTTTATAAATATACAAAGGGTGGGTGTAACGAGGATGGAGCCAGGCTCTTCTCGGTGACAGCCAACAGTAAGACAAGGGGTAATGGGGTCAAGCTGGAACACAAGAGGTTCCACTTAAATTTGAGAAGACACTTCTTCTCAGTGAGGGTGACGGAACACTGGAACAGACTGCCCAGGGAGGTTGTGGAGTCTCCTTCTCTGGAGACATTCAAAACCTGCCTGGACGCCTTCCTGTGTAACCTCATCTGGGTGTTCCTGCTCCGGCGGGGGGATTGGACTAGATGATCTTTTGAGGTCCCTTCCAATCCCTAACATTCTGTGATTCAGTGATTCTGTGAATATAGGGCTGAGCCATTGTCTTTTGTTTTCTTCCCTGAGTACAATGTGATAAGACATGAGGGGATATTAGGACCCAGTGAGAACCATAACCAAGTCCTCTAGTGCTGGACGCTTTTGAGACTACTGTGATTGCTCGCAAACCAAGTTCCCCTGTGCCTACAGCCCTTTGTCAGGGACAGAAGGCACATCCTTGGAGGCAACTTGCCTGAGAGCTGACAACCCATGACCCAGCTACTGGCACCTGGGACTATCGATACCTCCCGGAGTTTATGAATCCCTTGGCTCTAAATTTTGGCTTGTATTGGTTAACGTTTCAGAAGCAAATGGTAAATACTAAATACACTGCACGTGCTGGTGTATCATAGGATTCCAGTTACTTTTTTATTAGTACCATCCATAGATAAACAGATCCGGAGACAAACCAACCTGGGCAAAATACACGGGGTTTTTTTGTTTCCTTCCCCACTGCATTGCAGTTTGATCCATGCCCCTTGAATATCCAGTGTCTTTCAGCTACAGTTTACGTCTTGCTTTTGCATACTGTAGAGCCTTCTTTCCGTATTCACTGCCAGTATTCACCCTTACACGGCAGCTAATTCTTGTGGCTGGCCCTGCTCCCTCTGGGAGCAAGCTGTTTGTGGTCTGTCTCTATGGCTCTGGGACTCTTCCCCTGATGAATTTGTTCATCAAAGTTACAAATATTTTGTTCTGTATCTGCAATTCTGTGTTTTCCACTATATACTCCCTATTCTTTAAGGGAATCATTGTCCAAGGAATTTTCATCGAATAAGTTACGACTGACATACCATTTTCTTGGCCTGGAAAGAATGTGACATACTTTATTTCATCATCTGTTGTAAAGGGAGCCTTCATCTTGGCTCAAAATCTTGCTTGTAGTGTATCCTTGAACCAAGAAAGGATGATTGGCAGCCTGGGAAATGCAGCAGTACTCTGTAGGTAAGTAACGCAATTTCCTTACAGCTCCTTTTTAACATGTTTCTGGTAGACTACGTTACACATGCTGCTGAAATATCTGATCACTCTCTCACCTTGTTCACTGCTCTTTTGCACTGCAAGGGTGGGATGAGTAGGCTGCAAAGAAACAAATAAAAAAGCAAGTGGTGATTCTCCTGACACAAGGAAATCTTGTGTTTCTTCGAGGCCATGTGGATAAAACAGTGTCAACTGATCCAGTTGACTTCATTGTCTGTGTGGGCTAGAGATGGAGGGCCTGTGAATGGAACATGTTGCAATTAGATGCTGTCTTGCCCTCATCAAATTTATTAACAATGACTCTTTTTTTTTCTCTTTGAATATGTTCAGAATGAAATTTATATCCAGAGAAAGAAATGACACAATACCATTTTAAAAATTATTTTCCTGATGTGTATTCCTCCAAGCATGTATTTATGTGGATAGTAATAAGTGGATAGTAATCATGTTTAACATGAACATGATTAAATCAGTGAAGGGGATTGGAGTTCTCATCAGTTCAACTCTGCAAAATTCTAGATCTTCTGTATACACAAAATGCTCGTTCTTCTTAGTCTGATGTTGCTTCCATATTAGTACTTTGTGTGTCTCTGCTCTCAGACAGGAGGCTGTCCGGAAATTTTTAAAGGTATCAAATAGTGTAGCCTTTTATTAAAGACCTACAACCTAAAGTACTTGAACACTTCCTTTTTTCCCCTTGAAAACAATAAAAAATAATTACTCCTATATACCATTTTTCTATAATGTAGATGGCTGTTGTTAAAGGATGTAGGGAGGCAACTAGGGAAGCTAAGGCCTCCTTCGAGTTAAACCTGGCAAGAGGGGTCAAGGACAACAGAAAGAGCTTCTTCAAATACATGGCAGATAAAACTAACACCAGAGGCAATGTAGGCCCACTGATGAATGGGGTGGGTGCCCTGGTGACAGAAGATACAGAGAAGGCAGAGTTACTGAATGCCTTCTTTGTCTCTGCCTACTCTGCTGGAGGCTGTCCTGAGGAGCCCCGTACCCCTGAGGCCCCAGAGGAAGGCAGGGCAATGGAGGAGTTTGCCTTGGTTGATGAGGACTGGGTTAGGGACCAGTTAAGCAATCTGGACATCCATAAATCCATGGGTCCAGATGGGATGCACCCGCGGGTGCTGAGCGAGCTGGCTGAAGTGATTGCTGGACCACTCTCCATCATCTTTGCCAAGTCTTGGGAAACGGGAGAGGTGCCTGAGGACTGGAGGAAAGCAAATGTCACTCCGGTCTTCAAAAAGGGCAAGAAGGAGGACCCGGGCAACTATAGACCAGTCAGACTCACCTCCATCCCTGGGAAAGTGATGGAACACCTTATCCTTGGTGCCATCTTAAGACATATCAAGGATAAGAGGGTCATCAGGGGCAGTCAACATGGCTTCACCAAGGGGAAGTCGTGCTTCACCAACCTCATAGCCTTTTATGAAGACATAACAAGGTGGATTGATGATGGCAGAGCGGAGGATGTGGTCTACCTTGACTTCAGTAAAGCATTTGACAACGTCTCCCACAGAATCCTCACGGCTAAACTGAAGAAGTGTGGACTGGACGATCGGGTAGTGAGGTGGACCGCAAACTGGCTGAAGGAAAGAAGCCAGAGAGTCGTGGTCAATGGGGCGGAGTCTGGTTGGAGGCCTGTATCTAGTGGAGTGCCTCAAGGGTTAGTACTGGGACCAGTATTATTCAATATATTCATCAATGACTTGGATGAGGGAATTGAGTGTACTACCAGCAAGTTTTCTGATGACACCAAACTGGGAGGAGTGGCTGACACGCCAGAGGGCTGTGCTGCCATCCAGCGAGATCTGGACAGGCTGGAGAGTTGGGCAGGGAAAAATTTAATGAAATATAATAAGGGAAAATGTAGAGTCTTACATCTGGGCAGGAACAACCCCAGGTTCCAGTATAGGTTGGGGAATGACCTGTTAGAGAGCAGTGTAGGGGAAAGGGACCTGGGGGTCCTGGTGTACAGCAGAATGGCCATGAGCCAGCACTGTGCCCTTGTGGCCAAGAAGGCCAATGGCATCCTGGGATGTATTAGAACGGGGGTGGTTAGTAGGTTGAGAGAGGTTCTCCTTCCCCTCTACTCTGCCCTGGTGAGACCTCATCTGGAATATTGTGTCCAGTTCTGGGCCCCTGAGTTCAAGAAGGACAGGGAACTGCCGGAGAGAGCCCAGCGCAGGGCAACAAAGATGATGAAGGGAGTGGAGCATCTCCCTTATGAGGAAAGGCTGAGGGAGCTGGGGCTCTTTAGCTTGGAGAAGAGGAGACTGAGGGGTGACCTCATTCATGTTTATAAATATACAAAGGGTGGGTGTCACGAGGATGGAGCCAGGCTCTTCTCGGTGACAACCAACAGTAAGACAAGGGGTAATGGGTTCAAGCTGGAACACAAGAGGTTCCACTTCAATTTGAGAAGAAACTTCTTCTCAGGCAGGGTGACGGAACACTGGAACAGGCTGCCCAGGGAGGTTGTGGAGTCTTCTTCTCTGGAGATATTGAAAACCCGCCTGGACGCCTTCCTGTGTAACCTCATCTGGGTGTTCCTGCTCCGGCGGGGGGATTGGACTAGATGATCTTTTGAGGTCCCTTCCAATCCCTAACATTCTGTGATTCTGTGATAAAAATGTAGCTTCACTGAAACTATTCTTAACATTGATGCTTGCACTGAACTTCACTAGGATGCAAATATTCATCCTTTTAATATTTCATCCAAGTTTAAAGTATAAAAAAAAAGATCGTGTTTTCTAACAGTGAGACTGCATGTTCAATTCATATACCAGGATTCCTCCAGCAATCATTCCAATTTAGGCGATATCTCCAGGATGCTTGCGCAAGGCAGGTATTCCAGGAGCTCTCTGTGTCATGGACGTGGCTTTTGGACACTGCTAGAGATAAACTGGCTAGCGCAGATGATTAATTTAGACATAAAGTAACTTTTGCAGTCAAATCTCTTTATAATCAAGACAAACAACAAGGCATTGCTGGTATTAATTTCTATGGCTACATATATACATGGTACAAAGTTTTCAGATATAGAGAATTTGTGTGGGGTCTACAGTGCCTTTCCTTTTGATACGCATTACTTAATAATACAGTCATATCAGCAAAGCTGAAATTTTTATTGTTAAAAATTCCACAACAGCGTTCGGATTTATAAGGACAGGATCTGTCGCATTTGTCGCAGCGAGGGAAGACGCAAACACTTAATATAAGTATCAGCAAACTTCAGCTTTATTACAGAGCAGTTCACTTTTATACATGTTCCAATAATTATGCCTACTAGTCATAACCTGATTGGCTAAAATCTAGGGATTACATTAACTTAATTCGTCTAGCAACAGATATTCAGTATAATCAGTAATGGGCTTATGCATATTACAAAACGCAAGCTCATTATTGGTTACAACTTAACTGCCAGCTCCACCCTTAGATCCACATTCGTTTCGTTTCTACATTGTTTTTCCCAACGAACTTCTAACAGCAAGGCTTTTGTTTGTTACACATTAAATGTCAAGGTCCTTATAATTTTGCCAAGTCAGTGTCTTGCTTGTGGCTCACATGAGCTGGGTTCGCTGCTTATCTAACTCTTGTTCTGCTAACTGTATTAAATTCACATAGCCCCTACTATCTAACCATCCCTCCACAATTCCCCCTTTTTTGTTTTTGCGCAAACCAAGTGCACAATTAACAATATAGCAACAATCACAGACAGTATTATTAATCCATGCAAAAGTAGATTTCTCAGCCATCCTAATTCCCACAAAAATCCATATGTGCAGATTGAGGCCTGAAAACCAAGTTTTTGGGTCTAATCATTTTATACTATTAGATAATGTTAACCATTATATCTTACAGTGCTAATTCTTAAATTATGCACTTGTTTTTCAGGGCACTGGCTAAATCCTAAATCAGGCCTTGTACATTATCTGAGACTGTTCTTTTTTGGAAGTGTTGTTTTACTTGATTTTGCTCATAAGCATTATAATTCAGTTTCAATGGTATTACATATATTTAGCACTCTGATAACATAAAATACAGGTTCAGATATCAGTTAAGGAGATTATTTGAATACAATAACATAAGAATAATGAGGATCCACAACGTGCATGTAGTCACTCACAAGAAACAAAACTAGAGGTCTCTCACTTCAGGGTACTCACAATAAACAATCACCTGCCTAAATTAGGCAAGGGCTCATTCAAGACAAGGACTCTAGTTTACAGACCCGCAGCTCCGAGAAGATCACTCAAGGGGCATCTTCGGCGGGAACCCCGTTTTCTAGTCTAGTCAGATGTGGCTGTGGGCATTACAACATAGCTCTGGGCACGTCTTGTTGAGGACCCCGTCAATTGACCGAGGGTCCCACCCCTTCTGTCCCACCAGCTGGTAGAGGTGAAGTCACCCTGCCCCGAGACCAGGGAGGATGTGACCTGGGGACAGGTAATAAAGAGCCATCAACGGCCCCATTGAAGGCTCTAAATCTTAGGGGAATGTGCAACTGCCACACAATCCACCCTGCGACCACAGTCATGATCTGACAGACTACTTTGGAGTGGTGGTGCAGTCACCTCTTGCCTCCAAAGTCAAAAGGGGGCATTCTGTTGGTGAGTTTGAATGTCCATTGTGGATCATCATACCTTCTGTGTTATTTTCCTGTTATACATTATTATTACAAATCAACTTACAATAAAATTGAATAATACAAATTACAACAATTACAGTTATTAACAAATATTGGAGAAGGCTGGTTAGTCATCCTAATAAGGAAAACAAATGCACTGAAAGTTTTTTCGCCAGTTAATCCCTAATCCAAATAATTTAAATCTGTATCATTCTGATATACTAGTGCCTCTAATTTACAGGGGGCCCAGTACAAACTCAAAACATCTTCTGTGGTTATTTTAGATACCTTGCATATTAAGACCCAGAATGGAAACAAAATCTAAATTACTCTGAACCACTTCTCCATTCCTCATCGCTGATAAAACAGGTGAAACTTCCCTGACAAACAATTGTCAATTAATTTCTTATAAATACATACAGCAGGGATCTCAACAAAATACTGCTGCATTTGATTAAGTTTAATCCAATCCTTGTTTTCCAGCAATTGACCTTCTGGTGGTATCCATGCACCATCTACCCAATGCACGTCATTGTTACTGCACTGTTGCAAGAGATAATACCCGAATAGGCTAAGAAAGTGTCAACTGGAGTGAGGGGCCTGCTGCTGTCATAACAGTACTTGCATTTTGTTGTAACTTCTTTAGCTGCCCCAAGGTAACATCATTGGCCTCTTCCCTTGGTCTCTTCTGTTTCTTCGTTGCCGTCTGCTGCAGGGACAGACATTGCACTTCTGGCATTGGGTTCTTGCACTGTTTTTCCAGCTCACAGTGAGATTTAACATATTTCGCAGGAAGTCAGTTTGGTCCTGTTGGAATAAGAACACACACATATCCCCTTCCCCCTTTTTGTTTTAATAACGTTTGTTTCAGTGTGGAATGCACCTGTTTAATAATAGCCTATCCAGTGGCAGAATGTGGAATACCTGTGACATGCGAAACATCCCATTGCTATAAAAAATATTACGCGGATCTAGCAGTTTAGCCAGGACCATTGCCAGTTTTAATTTGTTGTGGCACACCCAGCATAGCAAAACAGTGGGTCCAGTGGCACTAGACATCCATGCTTTTCTCACTAGTACAAGCAGATGCACAAAGCATACCTGAAAGAGTATCTATAGAAATGTGTACATATTTCAAACGACCAAAGGATGAGACATATGTAACATCAGTCTGCTAAATGGCATTAGCTATGAGCCTGTGAGGGTTAACTCCAAGGGAGCGTAAATTTGTAATTAGGCCTTGACATTTCAGCTAAGAGCAAACTATGTCTTTTATTTGTTCGAGTGTCGGATAAAACATTTATTTTAAAGTAGCAGTATTCTAATGGAAGAAAATATGTGAAGCCCTGGCAGACTGGAAACGGACTGTAGCTACAGTATGAGTCCGCAACTTCCTTCTGTTATGGGACCTGGTAAAAGTGGTATGAGAGCATATATGAGTAACAGATAGTGGGTGTCTGCAATGCTGTAATGCAGTTTGCAATGATACAAACAATTCAAAGAGCTACTGTTGTGAGATTTCTTCAAAAAAGGTGAAGGGGATGGTCCTGACTACTTACTCAGAATCACAAATCAAATTTAGAGGTTCCTCCTTAAAAAGCTCTAAGGCATGTAAAGCTGCATCAAGTTCTATTAATTGGGTTGAACCTTCAATAATTTTAACAGAATGATGCTAATTGTTATCTTCACATCAGACTACTACAGCTTTGTGAGACTTTCCTAAACTATCTACAAAAACTGTGCAAGCGTGTAGGATGAGACCAAATACAAGTATGTTCTGTAGCTTGACATCAAAGACATGCAGATTCTACATCAATTTACATCTAGGCATGCCAAAAGCTATGCCATTAAGAAAATCACCTAATGTAATTTAAAAGGACGTAGATTGCAAATAATTAAAAAAAGATCAAAATTAGATTTCACAAATGGTACATATATGACAAAAGGATCATGACCCATTAAGACTTAAATTAATTCCCTGCATTTTTTGATCAGTAACAATCAGTATATCAGTCTGTTAGCATTGTCAACGTACTGTCCCACAATAGCCACAGGTTGTTTTTGTGTTGTAACTATAAGTAGACAAATATGCAAGTCCAATCGAATGCAGTCAGCCTGTAAGGTTGTCATAAATTTGTTCATCAAAGTCTCTAACTCCATTTTGGCTTTCATATTTATTGGATATTGTTTTTCCTTACCAGATTGAAGTCCTATTTAAGTTTTATCAGTGTAGTGTTGGCTTTACCGATACTTCGGCTGCGGGTACTAGTGGAAATACAGCATCTAAAATTTCCTTGGAGATTTCTCACTTGCAGCAAGCAGATCTGCACCATCCAAACATCTTCTTATGGGACATGCAACTGAACAGAATTCTCAGAAAACATTATTTGAGTTCACAATTTACTTAACAAATCTTGACCCAAGAGAGGTATAGGACTTTCTGGCAAATACGAGAATTCATCTGTTAAAACTTTTTTCTAAATTTGGCATCCTATTGGTTTCAAAAAATGGCCCTCCTTTCTTTCTCAAGATTTCAAAAACTATCATGGTGAATTTAATAGGAAGTCTCTTATAACTAGTTACCACAGAGAAAGTCTATTAAAAAGGTTTTTGCTTTAATTTCCCAGCTTCATTAGAACTACGGATCTGCTGGAGATGCTTTTAAATTTCACCCTCAGACTGCTTCATTCAGTATTACAGTTCTCAAACAGTAACATTGCTGTAGAGGGGGGGTGGGGAATGCAAGGGGGAATAAAGCCCCCCTTTTCTGCTTAGCAGTGCAGTCAAGGCCACGCAGGTGGTGTAATCGCTGGTGCTAAGTGGGAGCTGCCTGGCCTTGGCAAAACTTCTCAGTTACAATGAGCTGAGTTTATCTTGAAGCTTGACACAGCACAGGCCTGGGATATTTTGCTCTATTTACTTATTTCTCAAAGTTATGCAGAACAACATTAACTGCCATATAGCACTAAAACCCAGAATTCCACATTCAAACTACATTTTCCTTTTATCAGAGTATTTCCCAAAAAGTTATTCTAATAAGTAAGGATGCATCCTAAAGGGGATCAAGGTTGTATTTTAGTAGCGGAACCGGTTCCCATTTTGTAATTATCTTCCCAAACAAAATTATTTTGGTACCAAATATATATATATATATATATACAAACTAAAATACTGAGCTCAGATATGAAAACCAAACACTGAGTTCAAATATGCAGATGGATCACAGTTACACTTATTCAAGACAATATCTCAGTTTTAGCATTGCACCTTTGGGCTGCTTGCAGCTCAGCCAGGTGGAGGTACCGCTGGATCTCCCTGACAAAACAGGTCAGTGCGCGCTGGAGCCCAAGCGGCACCTGCCCCCCCGCTGCCCTAGCAAGCCGAGCTGGGCAAGGCTTTTATACGCGTCTCATCTGAAGTGCTACAACTGTTATCCCAAAACAGGATTCTTTACTTGGTGTGCATACAAAAGAGCCAAATTTAGTACACCGAGATGAGACGCAGCCTATCACAGAGTTGCGCAAGTCTGGATGTTGGAATAAAGCTAGCATGGTAGAAAGAAAAGTAACAACTGTTACACACACAATCTTATCATCACATGCACACAGTAAAAAACTGAATTACTCACGGTCTTCTGTATAACCACAAAATGCATATTTTGAGTCAACGGATTCTCATGATTCTGTGAACTTGCTATATTATACAACAGGAAAAGACTTATGAAACTGTAATATGCTTAAACAGATACCTACAAAGAAAACAGGTTAATAAAGCAAACATCTTGCAGACCTCAGTAAGTTTCTATGACTTGTGCGTTATCAGTTAATTCTCAGCTTGTTGAAGTTCAAAGCATTCCACTTGTAAAGCTGCCTGAAATTATTTAATGATCTCTTGTAGAGTTTTATTTTTGTCCTGCTCTTCTGGCTTTAAAAACAACACTACTTGCAACAAAATGTTATACTTCAAGGTTCTATTCTCCGACCACTTTTCCCATTCAGCTAACTTACACAGCAGCCACCATTGATTCTAATATTTCACAAGATCTTCCTTCCTCATATTTCTAAGTGCTTTCCTATGTTCTAAAACACCTCCCCAAATGTAATTTAGCATTTGACGGGTGGGCTCACCATGGAGACCGAGTCACTAACTGTGGTCCGTAATTGCGACAGCAGCTTCTAATCTAGGGCAGTGATGGTGGCGTTCAGGCCACCAGCAGTGGGAGAATATATCACTGGGAAGGCAATGGCCAGGGCCTCAGCCGCCTCTTTGTCCCCTGACATCCAGGCTTGATTAGAAATCTCTTGCCACAACTTCTGCCGCTCGTTCACCACCCGCTCTGCATCTCCCCTCATATCAGTGTCTTTAGAGTCTATAGGCGCGCGAGCCTTCCCCTCCCCTTCGGGGGGAGATGGCCAGTGCTCCTCGCTCGGTTGACCGGGAGACAGCATAGGAGGCGCAGAAGGAACTGAACTGGCGTATGAACCCGACGGCAGGAAAACAACATTAGTGGCAGGGGGCAACGGGCATGACGAGGCAAAAGCCGAACCCTCTCCAGTGGCTGCATTAGTGGCCGATGGGGAAGCTAGGGCTGCCGAGGCGGCATGGGCGGCCTTCTGCTCCGCATGATATCGTTTTAAGGCGTTTGTTACCACCCGCCAGGGCCGTCCCAACTTCCTAGCTGCCTTTTCCTCCTCGATAGCTGCATTCCACAATTTTTCTCCAAAGCGACACCACTCCTCCACCTCAAAAACCTCATTAGGATCCTTAAAACAACCCTTGGCTACTCCATACGTGAGCAACCCTGCTAACTCCTTATCTAAATCAATATCCTTAAGCTGACGCTTCTGTAAGAAGCACTTAAATAAATCATAAGCCGCTTGTCTATCCATACCTTGTTTCCTCAGCGCGCTGTTGCAGCCCTTGCAAAACGTCGGCGGCCTTTAGCGGCGGAACCCTTCTTTAAGGTCGTTCCGGGCACGGAGTCCAGCTCTTTTGCCTCTCGTGCTGCTTCGAGACCGCTATCCCCTACTCGCTGGACCGTGCCGGACCGTGGCTGCAGGGCCTTTTTTTTCAGGTCCCTGTTCGGGCGCCATTTGTCGCATTTGTCGCAGCGAGGGAAGACGCAAACACTTAATATAAGTATCAGCAAACTTCAGCTTTATTACAGAGCAGTTCACTTTTATACATGTCCCAATAATTATGCCTACTAGTCATAACCTGATTGGCTAAAATCTAGGGATTACATTAACTTAATTCGTCTAGCAACAGATATTCGGTATAATCAGTAATGGGCTTATGCATATTACAAAACGCAAGCTCATTATTGGTTACAACTTAACTGCCAGCTCCACCCTTAGATCCACATTCGTTTCGTTTCTACATTGTTTTTCCCAACGAACTTCTAACAGCAAGGCTTTTGTTTGTTACACATTAAATGTCAAGGTCCTTATAATTTTGCCAAGTCAGTGTCTTGCTTGTGGCTCACATGAGCTGGGTTCGCTGCTTATCTAACTCTTGTTCTGCTAACCGTATTAAATTCACAAAGCCCCTACTATCTAACCATCCCTCCACAAGGATCTGCAATCTTCTTGTGACAAAGAGGATTGAGTGAAAAAGATCTATAGTAAACGCATCCACTTTCAGCGAAAAACGGATTTGAAAAGCCTATTAATGTAGACTTCAGTTCCCAAAAGCACCACGAAAGACAATGAGTAATGGGGAGCAATAGGTAGATCGGACTGAGCCACTAGAGCAGGAAGAGCTTAAGAGCTTGCAGAAACTCACCCTTCCAGACCTGGTTTGCTTTTTGGGTTGGGTTGATATTTTTTTTAATCAGATTCCTTTTCCCTGCCATTTCCTCCAACAACTTTTAAAGCAGGAGGTACTTTGCAGCTTTCTCTGAGCTCTAAAACTTTTTTTTCAGCAGAGGCAATAACAATGCATTTCAGGGAAAGTACCTGCCTCATTTTTTCCTTCAGCCTTCATGCTCACAATGTGTTTCCACTGCCCTTCCCTACATCTGTTCTAGAGCTTCCTGACACCCGGATTCATGTTTCGTTCTCATTCTTTCTGTCACCAGCTGCTGTGTATGGGAGTCTCTTCTATGTCCTGAAAATTTGGAACAGTTCACTTAGACAACTGCAGAAAATAACCCTTCTTTCAGGAAAGAAAAATAAAATTAAAAAAAAAAATAAAGCAAAATTAACAGATAAACAGCGGATGTTTTATTTTATCTAAGAAGTAACACTGCCATGAAAATACTTCTGTTTCTCAAACATAAATATGTAGCTGAATTGAAGGAGAAGAGTTGAATTCAGAAGGGATACACAAGGCTTGAAATACTTTTAAAAGTAATGCACGGGAACAAGGCTCACTATGAACAGAGCAGCCTTATTTTTCCCTAGGATGGCTTAAACTAAGGTGGCCTGCAGGGTTTGGCACACACTTCAGTGAGTACTGCCTGCTACCAATACACTGTATCACAGTCACACAGAATAACTGTGTTTGTAAGGATGTCTGGAGCTCATCTGATCCAACCCCCGGTGCAGAGCAGGGTCAATTTGAATCACGTGTCAGTGCTGCCTTCTAGAAGCACAAAATCAGACTGAACTACCGTATACCTAGAATCATGAACAGATACATGCAGCAAGTTCTCAACATCTTCTCAAAGCTAATTTACGGGTGGGAAAAAAGAATAAGCAGCGCTGGCAAGTCTGGAGGTAGGCTACTCTTAATATGCCATAAAAGACATATTGAAGCTTTATAAGACATAGAAGCCTAGAAGCATAGAACAGTTTGGGTTGGAAGGGACCTTCAAAGCTCATCTAGTCCAACCCCTGCAATGAGCAGGGACATCTGCAACTAGATCAGGTTGCTCAGAGCCCCGTCCAGCCTGGCCTGGGATGTCTCCAGGGATGGGGCATCTACCACCTCTCTGGGCAACCTGGGCCAGTGTTTCACCACCCTCAGTGTAAACAATTTCTTCCTCATGTCCAGCCTGAATCTCCCCTCTTTTAGTTTAAAACCATCACCCTTTGTCCTGTCATAACAGGCCCTACTAAAAAGTCTGTCCCCATCTTTCTTACAGGTTTCTTTTAAGTACTGAAAGGCCACAATAAGGTCTCCCCAGAGCCTTCTCTTCTCCAGGCTGAACAACCCCAACTCTCTCAGCCTGTCCTCACAGGAGAGCTGTTCCAGCCCCCTCATCATTTTTGTGGCCTCCTCCGGACCCTCTCCAGCAGGTCCATGTCTTTCCTGTACTGAGGGTTCAGGCCACATATTGCAAGACTTGGCAACACGGAAGAGTTGACACTTTGATCAATTAAATGAACTCTCTGGTGATGCTTCTGCTCTAAGAGGCCAGACTTGCAACAGTGAATTAAGCCAAGTGTAAGAAAGCAAACAAATGGCTCAGCAAGTCCCACAGGGGTCTAAGCAGCATGTTCCATAACCAAGCATAACATTCCCCTCTTGTTTCACATTAAGCAGAATGATTTTAAATTGATTCAATGTTAGCAGATAGGCGGTAACAAATTTGCATGAATATGATGATTCCAAAACCATCAGAAGATTATTAGACTTTGAATGCCTATCTAGTCAAGAATTACCATTAAGTACCTACAAAAAAGGGCATTACATTTTAACACCTACATAAATGAAGAAGATTTAAATTAAAATAGTTATATCAATCTTACTCTCTCGTTTGTATCATTGATGCATAACTGAACTACAGGGCAGTCTTACGGAATATAACGCTGAAAGAAAACTGGCATGAGCTTAAGTGACTTGGAAGATGTCTGTTTAACAGCTTCGAGAACCTACAAGATCATCATCTCATCTGCATAAATAATATCAAAGAGCAGTTTCCAGCCCCAAGCCTGCAGGCATCATGTTCCCCTTGCGATCCTCCACAATTACCGAAGCTGCAGGAAATTCAGAGTTCAAAACTCAAGCCCAACAAAGCGGGATGTTTCCCTCAGCACGTTACTGGCCCAGATGTTCAGCAGCCAAAGGCTGAGGACTAAGGCTCTGAACATCAGGCCTTGGATCAGGGAAGAACTGCGCGATTCCTCCTGGTCAAGATAAAAACCCAAGGCACAGACTAAGTTTGAAGGGTAGCAGAAAATTCAAGCAAAATATTCTAGACATAAACATTTGAATGAAGAGAGGATTTAAGAAGACCCAAACTGGAAAATATAGACAATTCAGTATTTCCTTCAGGAAATTGCCTCAAATGCCCAAATACCTTTTTTCCTTACTTAAAATACAATATCCGCACTACCTATATTTTGTTATGCTTGACGTGCATCAGTGGGGACAGAACTGTGCAGACAACGAGATGGTACACCTGTCTTTTTAACACATAAGATTTGATATATTTGTAAAAACACTGGAATTTATTTCATGAGTTTATAGGAATGCTTGAAATATTTTTGTGGGAAAGACTATTGGGAGTTTTACTGAAATCCTCCCAAAGCTTTCTAGGGGAGAGGGAAAGGAAGAGCTAAGAAATAGATACAGTTTGGGCTAAAACCTCAGTTTTATTTTACCATTAAGTCCTCCAAATTTCAGTAGAACTTTCTGAAAAATATATTTGATGTTTTCAGCAGATTTTAGTTACTTTGTTCCTGACCATCTTCCAGTTACTGAAGGAATCCTTTTGAAAAGTTACATTAACAAAAGACAATTTCCCATCCTGCCCCAAACACACAATAATTAGACTGCAAATAACTTTTTCTAGGTCATGTTTTCTTGAATCTTGGAAAAGTCAGATTTTTGGGGAGAGTATTTTTTTTCTAATTAACATCTCTTAATTATTGCCACAGTATCTCTGCGATGCCAGGCTTGCCTCCACCTTACATGCCGTGTTTTGCAGCAGCCTACTGCTTAGTCTCACAAAATATACATTTCACATACACCTACCTAGTTAAAACTCCTAATTCATTCTTTCATACAATGCAATCTGGTAACTTGAAGATGCTATTTTCATCAGAGAGAAAAAAATGGCAGAGTGAGAAAGGCTTGTTATGGTATGTCTACTTGAGCTATCAAAATAGTTGTGATTAAGCCCACTTAATCTTCCACTCATACCTATAAGACGTAGCTTCTACTCATCTCATACCTAGAAGATGTATGCAATTCTTCATTGCATGGAAGCATAATTAAGCTTCGTTTACTGAGGTATAAAAGGATTAAATACAATATTTTTTTCTGCTAGCTGGTCAAAATAAAAGCTCATGGCAGAGACTAAACTTCAAGGAGAGCAGCAAGCCCAAGCAGAACTTTCTGTACGGGAAACCCTGTAATCCGCGTTGCGTTCAGAGAGAGCATCAGCTGGAGGCAGCGATTCTGTGCTAAGCTCTTATTGGCATTTAGTAGCCCTTAAATAATGCCTCCCCCTCTTCCTTCACATTACAATTTAGGAGAGCCTTAGGTAAATATTGGCTATCATTTCAAATATGTTATATTTTAGGAGGGCTGGGCAGAAGAAACCTTCCTGAAAACAACAGCCAATTTTCAATGCAAAGCAGTAATACTTAACAAGAGCAAGAAAAACCAAGTCATATTACTTCGGCACAGAGTGAGCTCCACAGTATGTTGAAGAAATGCCAATATCCATGGATTGCTCAGCACGTTCGATCACTCTGAGCATTTTAAGCTCTGTTGCTAAGTTTAAGCCATATCCACTCTTGCACTCAACCAACATAGATCCTGCTCTGCGCATGCGTTCGAGTCGGGGTTTGAAAGTATTGAACAGCTCTTCTTCTGTGGCTTTCCGTGTATGTTCCACGGTAAAATGTATTCCTCCCCCAGCCTGGTGGATCTCCATATAGGATGCACCTGCCAGCTTGGGGAAAAAAAAGAAAACAAAAAACAATTCCCCCATACAATTAGCTATTAAATGTGCATTTTCTATCCAAGGGATTCT
The DNA here is from genome assembly GCF_036013445.1 of Caloenas nicobarica. Taxonomy (NCBI): domain Eukaryota; kingdom Metazoa; phylum Chordata; class Aves; order Columbiformes; family Columbidae; genus Caloenas; species Caloenas nicobarica. The sequence goes on from NC_088245.1 coordinate 46,132,893, forward strand.
GGAAAGTGTCTTGAGGTCCCTTTGTAGTAAGAGAGAAGAAGTGGGGGGGCTGAATCTTCATTAATTCTTCCTCCCTTCCGCTCCTCTTCCCTCCACTTAAGCGAAGAACTGATGTAAGAAGCAACATAAAGAGAATTACTCTGAAGATTTGCTTCCCACTGAGCCCAAGGGGAAAACCTATATCTAACTAAAAATTCATTTATGTGGGGAAAAAATAACTTAAAAATCAAGATTTAGATGGTAATAGAAGGCAGCACTCCTGCATTGCTTCAAGCAGTGCAAAAACTTATCGAGGCTGGCTGAAAAAGCTCCAGATACATTCCTCTCTCAGCCTACTAGTATTAAAAGTCATCCTTCCTCCCTCACTTAGATTATCTGACAGACGTTATCTATTTTTCTACAAATGAAAGACGGGAGTCACTAGAAAGTAGAAATAGTTATGCATAAAAAAAATGAGAGAGAGAAAGAAAAATCCAGCTGTGTAATTTTATGCCATTACCTTCATTGCAAACTCATGAACCCTATCACCAGCCCACACTGGGTGTGTATGTGCATCTACCAGGCCTGAAGAAAACAAAGTAAACATACACTGAGGTTATTTCACTGGGTAAGAGAAAACCTTATGAACACGCAAGCAAACAAAGTGGAGAGCAGAAGCTCCCCTACAAAGCCTCTATTGGTTAGAAGAAAAAGAAAAATCCAACCAGCCCAAATCTAGGATTATCTTCAAAGGCTATTCATTTTCTTTCTATTTTTTTCCATATGACACCTTATGTAAAACAGCTCTACCTAAGTGCATCAGTTGCTGAGCTTTTCATTTTGTTTTGACGACATTTGCAAACTGTCCAAGAAATTATATATTACAAACTTCATTACAAAGTTCATTAGACTTTAAGTCCATGTTCTTGAAAAAAAAAAGCGAAGCGTTTAGGCTGGGCTTAGTACGCTATTACTCCAGCAATAGTCCACTTATTCCAGCGGGAGCTTTTCCTATGAGCCATGAAACCAACACTACTGAATGCCCGAGGCCACTGCAAACGAAACGGTGGTCTAGCAGCTCCTGTGCCACCACCACTTGTGAAGTTTAACATGCAATAGACTTGCCTAGGTTTATTTTCTTATCAGGGAAAGTTGCAGCTTCTGTGGCTTAAAATCCTGCGCTGCCCTTTTGCCTCCAACCAGCTGTGGGCAGGAGGGAGAGTCTGAGCTCTGGCATTGAACAGCTGATGGGTGGAAACGGTACAGAAATTAGAGGCAACTCTGAAAAGTCACTCAGCAGGTCAGCTACTTTACTGCTGTGGTCCGTGATACAGAGAAACAGATGTAAAATGAACCATGAGGACACAGAGCTCCACCATGAAGGCCCAAAAAACATCCCAAGTCCTGGAATGTTCTCTTTGTAGCACTCCGAATGAAGAAGCTACAATACTCTGCCCCTCAATGCAAGATATTGTCAAACCAGTACTGAATACAGAAGAAAAAGAACAGAGGATATTTAATACACACTTGTCTCTAAGCATTTGCTGCCATTCAGCATTTTAACATTATGAAGAAACAAACTTAACTGGTAATACACACTTCCCAGAGCAGTCAATTATTCTTTCAAATGTTGCTTCTGAAAACTGATTGTGAATAACATCTGCCTGGCCCACAGCTTTGATACAACCATCTCTGCAAACAACAGACAGCGACCAAAGGCAGCGTGAGCCTGTTGAAAAGTCAAGTGCCCATTGACAGAGCTCCCGCAGCAAGAACTCTCTGAAAGCAGAGGTAGGGACCTTCAGCAGGACTGAAGGTGCACACAGGAGGTGGTTTGCTAATTTTACAGATGCACAGAAAACAATGGGGTAATGCCATGCCTACACAAGAGGATGTTCATTCATGTCAGTCCACCTATAAACAACGCAGCGGCAGCGGAGAGCAGCAGCTACAGAATCACAGAACGGTTAGGGTTGCATCACCACCAGGCTAGAAGTGATCTTGACGAGGCTAGATATACAAATACAGCATGATAAAGGAAGTTATCACGACGTGGATTGAAACAATCAGAACTACGAAGGCACGTTTCAGCGCAGGCAGGATCGCTGCAGCCCCACTCCCCGGGGCACAGGCAGCCGGCAGCGGGCGGACAGGCTGTGGGGACGCGGGCAGCCCGCAGCGACCCGCTCCCGGCGCGCCCCCCGCTCCCGCCACCGCTCCGCTCCCGGCCCCGCGGCCGCCCCCGCCCGCACTCACAGCCCCACCACCAGGCTGGCGCCCCGCAGCACGGCCAGGCTGGCGGCCGCCTCCCGCAGCAGGAACTCCTCGCCCCGGCCGCAGACCAGCACCAGCTGCTGGGCGTTCTCCAGCAGCAGCCGCTGCCGGCCCGCCATGGCAGCGGGCAGAGCGGCGGGCGGGGCGGGGGCGGCAGCCGCTCGGATCAAAGTCCCCCGGGGCGGCGCGGGAGAAGCCGCCTCCTGCCCCGCCGAGAAGAGACCAACCCCCTCCGTGTCTCCATCCTCTCCCCATCCTCACCTGTGCCACATTCGGCACTCGCCAGAAAACCGAGCTGAAAAAGCTACAGGGCTTTAGGAGTGAACCTGGTAGCAGCCTGCCCCAGGAGAGGGATGCTGCTCTTGGTGTGGTCCAGGGCAACATGACAACATCTATACATCGTGTTGGCTTATGATAAGCTCTGAAGCATCGGTTTGCCAGTTGGGGATTCCTGGAGCCTTCTGCCCACACTGCACCACCTGGAGATTTCCCTTTGCCAAGAAAACCGAAGTTGCTGCATTCAGAGCATTTGTCTGCCCCCATTCCCCCTCCCCAGCATCCATCACCTCGCTGATGTCCACCACCTTGTCGGCATCCATCACCTTGCCAGTATCCCAGCACCAGCCCCTGAGGGACCGTGACACTTCTCACCACATGGGATATTCAGGCACACACAAATTTATCCCGGCAGATATTAATTTATCCCGTTCCACAATTAGAAAAGTTTATGTGAATCTACTGCCCCCTACAGAATTAGGGATGGGAGAGCTGGGCAGCAAATATTTACCCTCTACATGGATTTTTGCTTCTCTTTTCTCTTCAAAATTTCGTAGTGTGCCTAGGGCTCCGGTAATTCCCAGCTGGAAAATGGAGTGTCTTTCTAAATAAGTGGTCTCTCAAACACCTTTCTGGTTGTGGTAGTCTTCTTTAGACATTTTTTCTTTTACAAAGAGGATTGATTGAAAATGCCCGTAACACACCCGTGTTTATATACATATTCCTGTACAGCAGAAAAAGATGAATAAGTTGGCTCTTTGAACGAGCCTTTCCGGTGAAGTTTTTTTTGTAAATGTGGCAAGGTTTGCAGCTAAACCACATGAATTTGCATTCAATAACAAACTTGAAAAGCAAGTAAAACTATGATAGTGGTGGGTGTTATCTTGTGATACTGCTCCACTGGCTCAATACTGCACCACGGTGTAATCTCCACCTTCCTCCTAAATATTCTCACTACACATGCAAAGATTGACAAGGGAGGTGAGAGATGGTGCTTTACTGCTGCCAGGAGTTCCTGCTGCTGACTTCGGCTTTCCTCGGCAGTATCAAGGTTTGAAAGCTGAAATTAAAGAGGAACCTTCTAACAGACTCATAGCAAGGGCAGAAGGACACTCCGTGGTGGTGGGGGATGCTTCAGCAGCAGTGGTGGGGTGAGAGCTGGTGGATCGGGAGTGAAACGCAGCACGTCGTGGTGGAGCCGAGCACTCGCCGGATCGGTCTTGCCAAGAAAGGCGGCGGGGAGAAGATGATCCAGCTGGAGCAGAAGGGAGCAGCCCCCACGTGCACGCAGCTCACTCCTCTGTGTGCCGTGGGGTGGCAGCACAGAGAGAGATCTGCAGTGAATGGCTTCCCCGTGGCGCTGTCCTATGGCAGTGTAAGTCCTGCAAACTTGTCTTCCTTGTATTCACAAATATTTCAGGGTGTATGCTCCAGGAGCTGCTCTTTCTGCTCTTGAGAGGACCACCAGCCAACATTAAATTCCCACCTGTATTTGCACAACCCCCTGTTTAATGGCATGCCCGACCATCTGCTGCTTCTGTGAGCAAGGGCTAGAAGTCAAACAGAAACTGGCCTGAACGCTTCTTACTTTTATGTTTCTCCCATTTACACATTTTTGGCCTTTTGTCTCTTTCAGCAATTCCAGGGAATTTCAGAGAGCAAAGGTGGCATCTGCAGCTCCATTTCTGGTGATCCAATCTCAGACTCTAGTCATTCATCACATTAGTTTTGGTGAAAGGGGGAAAAAAGGAAAGATAAATTCTGTGTAAAGCTTCTATATCTGTGAGAAGTGTGTTGTTGCACTCTACAAGGATGGAATTCAGTTCTGTACACTGGCTTTTTCCAAGAACCAAGGGCAGATCCTGATTTCAGTCCTTAGAACAGGTGAAGATTTTGCGCTTATAAGGTAGGAGTTTATTTCATTGAAACAGACAGTAAAAGATGGAAAGACTGTTCTTTAAAGAGCTGGTGGGTCTTTGCCTGTGGAAAAGGTGTGTGTTCCTAAAACGGATTGGGAGATGGTATCCTATGCTCTTTTTACTTATGTTATTATCATTGGTTCTTTCATCAATCATCAGTTCCTTCAGTTTGCCAGTTTGAGTTGGAAATAGCCCATTTCACCCCAAAATTAAACAAAGTAAGGTAGGAGAAAGAATGGAGGAGGAAAAAAAAATGTGGAGATAATTAAAAAGGTCAATTGACTGTCAGGTTCTTGATTTCAGAGATTTCATCTCTTCTTGCCGGTGCTTTGTGTATGATACACTTGTTCCTCAAGGAACATATTTTCAAATATACTGTCAGGGTTACTTTGAATATTTATTCTTGTAAACAACAGGTAATTAAATACAGAAGGCCCAAGGCTGGATATGAGTCTTAGTCCAATATTTGCTACATTTTCCTTACATTTTTAGGTAAGTTTTTTCATCTACCAAACAGACATTTACAATAACACACATAGGATGATGAAATGTCCTGAAAGGAGATATGATGCATGGCTTAGGAATGAATTGCTAGTGGAATGTACTGAATGCTCTTTCCCTGTTTACAAAAGTAGCAGAAGTTACTGGACCCCCCAAGATCAAAAATCAAAATTACAACATGTGGATAAAACTGGCCTTCAGATGTGGAATTGACCCAGACTAAATTGCAAATTTGTTGTGTGCTCCTGGCTCCCCTCATACCAGATTTTTACGTCAGATTTACAAATATGTTTTGCACAGCTTTACGAAAGTAAAAGTGAAGTCATTCTGAATTTTCTTTTTCCTGTGCAGAGAAACTTCACATCTTTCAAACCATGGAAACGTGGCATTTGCTCAGATGAACTTTCTGAATCTTCCCTCTTGTTCCCAGCCTCTGCCTTAATAACTTCTTTGGCAAAGTCTGTAACCCCCTGATGATGGGGGGACCTTTGGGCGGAACACCACAGCCTGCCCCAGGGGACCTAATTCAGCAGGAATTGCTCTCTCTGAGCGCAGTGTGACTAACTAACTAACTGCCTCTCTCGCCCTGTTGGCTCAAAAAACTATTGAAAAATTTAAAGTTGCAAACCGGTGTGTGGAAAAAATGCATGAAGTACACAGCTACCTATAGTAGAAACTAACTAACTAACTTACTAACTAACTAACTTACTAACTAACTAACTTACTTACTAACTAACGAACTCACTCTCTACCCTACTGGCTAAAAAACCTATCATAAACTCATGAAAGATGCCAACTGGCATGTGAAAACAGAAGTCTGAAAAGCTCTCAAGTGCCCTTTCTGCCCATGACTTCTTCATGTGCTGGGGAATGTTCTGCAGAGAGAACGAGTAGTGATGACCATCCGGCTGAGCCAAAAGGGTGACAACATGAGGGTGACTTCTTCAGCCATCTCTTCAACCTGCCTTGAGAAAGATGGGTGGAAAAGACAGGCATTAGGCACTAGGCTGAGAGGAGAACAAGCGACATGTGTTTTGACGTGAAAGGCAATACCCATCCACAGTTCCCCTCTGCAGGATTCCTTAGAGCTGGGTATTAGGCTTTGGCGTTTTTCTATTAATTGTTTAGATTGTGGACTAGATTGTTGGACTAGATGGCCTTCGAAGGTCCCTTCCAACCCACATTATTCTTTGATTTGAGGATTCTAGGTGCAAAATGGAAACTGCCAACGCTGGAGTGCTCTTTACCTCCAGACATCCACCTTCTCCCAAGGACAGGTGAATGCTTCCTCTCTGGGACCATCTCGGGGCACCGCAGAAGTATTCCCTATACTCAGAGCAGCACGAAAATTCACAAGAGGGAGAGCAGGCTCTGTTACACACCTGGGCTTCTTGTTCTCCTCGCCCGGCTTGGCTGGTCTCAGTCGCCCGTTCCTGAGCAATCTGCTTCCAGCCTTCGCCTTCGCTTGAGCGGCGGGCCATCGCTCTCCTCTTCGCAGCTGTGTTTTCTCTTCTGGGGGGATGGTTTTTCCCCTTGCTGCAAAGAGCCTGGCAAACTTTCCATTCAAGAGGATTTTTAGACAGGTAAAGCCATGATCCACATGAATCGATTCTACTCTTAAGCAAAGCTAGCTCATGTTACCTGCTCTGCCCAGAGGAGCTCTCCTGGGGTTCGCTTTGGGGAGCGACTGCAGCCACCTGCAATGGAAACGTACAGGATGACACCTGCCCACTTTCCAGCTCAGCTCTAAAAGGCAGATCCCTTGCATGGGTTTGCTCAGCCCAGCTGTGCCAGTTCTGGTGGGATCACCACACAAAGAGTGATGGCCAAGCTGCATCAGCCTCACTCTGCACTTGTGCAAAGCTGCAGGTTGGTGGATGAAGTTGCTTGTCCCTACAGCAGCAATGCCACCTTCTGAGGGGGGAGGCATTCTCTCACGCTGCGTGTGGACCTCACATACCTCTGCAGTTTCTCCTTCTGCTCCTGGCGCTGGCGACTCCTCGGCCTGTTCACCAGCAAGCCCAGCCTTGGCCGCTGCACCTGGAAGCTCAGCCTCCTCCTCCTGCTCCTCAAAGAGTTCCTCACGGTGCTCGATGAGGAACTCAACCAGCTGTGTCACCTGCACACAGTAAACCACTGGTTTCCAACCCGCTGGCTGCAAAGGGGTCCAACAGCCCTTGCCACTCCTCATCCTGCCTTCTGCACAGAAGGCTGCAGCTGTGGGGCTGCTCTTCCCAGCAGCTCCCCCGCGAGCATTTGCCGAAGAGAGGAGGCAGGCAGGAACCTCTGAAGAGCAAAGCTGGCGTGGGCCTGGAAGGCTGCAGCGGGCTGGGAAACACAGCGTACCTTCCCTGTCACCTGCATCAGGACGTCCAGGGGCAGCGTGTCCTCCTCTGGTGGGCCGAGGAGGTTTGGCCCCATGCAGATGGCCAGGTTGCTGGCGCTCATCTTGCTCACGGTGGCATTCCTGCTGATCTTCTGAAGCAGGATGAGCAAGGTCTGGAGGAGGAGGAGGTTGGCCTTGGGTAACTTGCTGGCGACCCTGCGGGAACAGGAACCCACCGTTAATAGATGTAGTAGGTGTTGTCCAGACAGGTGTCCCATGCTGATGTCAGCCAAGCCCACGCCAGGGAAGGCTCCTTGGCCAAGCCGGCTCTCCAGCAGAGGGACTGCCTTCGCTGAGATATGGCCACCTCCCTCCCCGCCTGCCCTTCTGGCCAGAGCCCCTTTGTGGAGCCAGCCCCAATGCCTGCAGGCAGTGCTCCAAGGACAGAAATGCTTTTCTGTGCCACTTTCCCCCCAGAACGCTGAGCCCACAGCAGCAGCAAGAGGTGGGTGGCCGAAAACACAGCTCGTTCAGGTGCCGGTGCCGGGCTCTGCCAGTCCCTGTGGAGCCGCCAGGCTGCTGGCCACACTTACTCCTTCAGCCCCGCCAGCCTCTCCTGCCTGCTGGTCTTGTGCAGGGCGTCCATCCACTGTTGGTAAAGCTCTGAGTGGAGCAGCTTGGAGGGGATCTTGCGGAGGAAGTCCTGCAATGGCAAGGGCTGAGCGTGAGGCTGTGAGCAGTGCCGCCGGGAGCACAGGCAGCATCCCCAGCACGCTGGGTGCCCAGCAGCTCCTGGGTTGGGCCGAGCAGGAGCCCATCAGCAGCTCCGGAGCGGGAGCTGCCGGACTCCAGGCCAGCAGGGCTCACCTTCAGGATGACGGCCAGGACGTGCACCGGCTGGCTGGCCAGGTGGACCTCGGCTCCCGTGTCCAGGGCCTCCCTGATCTCCCGGGAGGCGCGCTCGCTGGCCGCCAGCCGGAAGATCCCCTCCGTGGATGGGCCCTGCTCGTGCAGCAGAGCCAGCAGGTCCTGCAGGGGAGACAGGAGGACATTGCTGGGCTGGAGACAGGCCCTGGCACAGGCCAAGCTTCCCCAGGGGCAGCAGGGAGTGTGGATGGTCTGCAGCTCTCCCTGGGGCAGGACAGAGGGGTGGCTGGAGTTGGGCGACACGGAGAGGAGCGCGCTTTGTCCCCAAGACTCATCTGAGATGCCCCCGATGGGGACGGTGCCTCTGCAGGGGAGCCAGTGGGATGGGGACCCCTGGCCGGGCTTGCTTACCTGGATGGGCTGGGGCAGCGCACCGTCCTGGCTGCAGAGATCTGCCAGGGGCCGCCCGAAGAGAAGCCCCGTGTGGGCAGAGCCCGACGGCCCCTGTGCCTCTGCAGCGGCCGAGGTCTCTGGCCGCACCAAGTGCCAGGGCAGCCACCTCCTCCTGCTGCGGGTCCCACCTTCTGCCAAGGAGAAGAGAGCAAAGAGAGGTGGAGCAGCGGCGCCAGGCCAGTGCTCCTGGACCCTCTCAGCACTGTGCCCCATCCTCGAGCGCACGGGACACGCGTCATTTGGCAACGAGGGACCCTGGGGGCTCAGGTCTCTCCTGCTGCAGAGCAACGGGGACAGACGTGCCCTGCGGGAAGGGCAGCAGCAGCCCCAGGGCAGCATGAGTGCCCGTCTGCAAGAAGAGCAGGGAAGGGCCATCCTGCACCCGTTTCTCCCAACTCACCAGCCAGCTGGCCACTTCCACCTTTGCTGCCAGAGGGGATGACGGGTGGGGGCCGCTGCTCTGCATCAGCCTGCAAGAAATGTGCTGCGCTCACCCAACAGCCCTGCAGCAGAAAGGGCCCCTGGGGAGCTGCATCATGCCCTGGCCATGTGTGAGAGGTGGAGATGGCTGAGATGTCACCCCGAGCGATCCTCACCTTGGCCTGGCCCTCAAGCAGCCTCTCCAGGCTGCCGGCATGCAGCGTCATGGCCTGGGCAAGCAAAAAAGAGCAGGTGAGAAGTGATGCACCTGGTGCTGGGCTGGAACAGCCTCTGGGGACAGAGCGGAGACAGGAGGGACACTCACAGCATTGCGGCCCCTCAGCTCTTTCAGCAGCGCCTTGAAGGAGGGCAGCCGGGTGACCTGGGCTCCCTCCACTCCTTCTGCTGGTCTGTGCACAGGAAAGGGGCAAAGAAAGAGCTGGCTGAGAACCAAGCAGCCTTTTCCCTCCCCTGCCAGCCCAGGGAGCACTTCCAGCTTGCCCCAAAGCAGCCATGTAGCACTCAGAATCCCAGCGGAGAGCAGCAGCAGAGATCAGGGCGGGGCTGGGCAGCTGTTGTCTGGACACAGCTGGCTGAAGGTGCTCCACCAGCTTTGCCCACTCAAGAGCTGCCCACAGCTATGGGCACAGCTCTCTGCAGCTGGGGAGCGCTGTTGCCACATCGCAGGCTACGATGCCTAGAGCATCCCCCTGAGGTGTGAGCACGAGTCCCCCAGGCTGCACCGCCAGGCAGGGCTTACCCAAGGAGAGCGCTGAGCCACAGCTCCTTCACTGCCCGGCAGCTGCGGAAAGAGAGGAGAAACAGCCTGAGCGCCGCTGCTCCCCAGCCTGCGGGCACAGGCGGGCGCTGGCACAGCCCTGCTGTCCCCGTGGGGACGGCCACAGAGGCAGGACGAAGCCCCGTGGGGCAGGACGGAGGCGCTGCCCAGCCCTGCCGGGGGACGTGGCAGCGAGACTCACCGGAAAGTGACGACGCATGAGCCGCAGGGCCAGACGAGGACGAGTGAGGCGGTGTGTTTGCCTTCCTCCTCTTCAGCGGCATCGCCGGCTGCCCCCTTGGTGCTGCCCAGCACCTGCAGCTGGCCCAGGGCCAGGCAGAGCTTTGGGCGCGGGGCGCCGCCACGTCTGCAGAGAGGAGCGGCAGCGAGTGAGCTGGAGGAGCCTGAGCCCGCTGGCTCCCCTCCCGAGTCCCCCTGCCACGGTCACGGCCATGGGGGTATCCAGCACCAGGGTGCCGGTGGCCTGGGGCTGCTCCTGGGCTGGCCCTGCCCTGGTGCCAGGGCCAGGGCTTGGGAGGAAAGGCAGCTGGGCTCTGCAAATCTTACTGGTGCTTGGCGATGACCAGGGTATCCCTGAAGAGGAGGAGGTCCCTCTTCCTCGTCGCACGGCCCTGGGTCACCCGCACACGCTGCCGGAGCAGTGGCTCGCCTGGTGCCGGGATGGGCACGCACTGCTGCACGGGCTCAGGGTCATCCCTGCAGAGCAAACGGTGTCGGGAATGACAAAGGCGGCTGCTGCGGGGTCCGGCTGTTCTGGGCTGTCTCCGAGCCTTGCATGGGGGGCGCCTACCTGGAGCCACGGCAGCAGTTCACCTGGCCCATCCCGACGAGGCCAGGAGAAGCCTCCTGTAAATCTCGCTTTATGGGCACAAGAGAGTGGCCAGACAAGGTGGGGAACGTCAGCCAAAGGGACGCCCAGTGCCAAGTGGTGCTGCTGGGCAAGAGCGCGGCTCCTGCCCGTGACACTCCGCGTTGGCACAGAACCGTTGCCAGGACAGCGCCGGGTCAACACAGCCCCCCATTCCAATGACCTCAGTGGTGGGGGGGGCACGGGGGGCTCTCCCCAGGATGCCCAGGTCTCTCTGGGACTGGGAGCCCAGCCCTGGGCACAGCACTTCAGGTCTGGCCTCAGCAGCGCTGAGCAGAGGGGAAGGGTCACCTCCCTCCAGCTGCTGGCAGCGCTTCGCCCCATGCAGCCCAGGGTACCACTCGCTGCCGCCTTGGGCCAAGGCCACCTTGCTGGCTCCTGCTCAACTTGGTGTCCACCAGGAGCCCAGGACCCTTAGTTTTAAGATTCATAGGGCAGGAGACCTTTTCCAACATAAAAATCGTCCATACCCAATGTTTCTGTGGTGTTGTCTTCAACATGCATATGACCTATTGTGTAAATGCTGTGTCTCACATGACAAACCAGCACTACACAGAGATTATCCATTATGTCCAATAAAAGATTGAGCTGTGTCTTCTATTGACTAACCAGAAAAGTACAATCTTCATCAGATAGCAAGTCTTCTGGATCTGTCTAAAATAAATAAATACCACTCAGCCCATTCCCTGTGGCCCTGATGAACCACAACTGGGAATTATATGTGATGGATGTGATTCAGAACTATTGAATGTGCTGAAACTCCACCTATGCTCAGAAAATAAAATTTATCTCTTGAACTATGCCACATTACAACTTCAAGTGAGAGGAGCAAATGTCTTGGTCTCTAATAAACAAGTGATTGCCTTATTAACCCTAAGTTTAAAAGTGCACGTGTGCGGGGCACCCACTGTATTAATCTGTGGCTATCCTGTGATCTTACTGTCATATATATCAATTTAATGAAATATAACAAGGGAAAATGTAGAGTCTTACATCTGGGCAGGAACAACCCCAGGTTCCAGTATAGGTTGCGGAATGACCTGTTAGAGAGCAGTGTAGGGAATGGGACCTGGGTGTCCTGGTGGACAGCAGGATGACCATGAGCCAGCACTGTGCCCTTGTGGCCAAGAAGGCCAATGGCATCCTGGGGTGTATTAGAAGGGGGGTGGTTAGTAGGTCGAGAGAGGTTCTCCTTCCCCTCTACTCTGCCCTGGTGAGACCTCATCTGGAATATTGTGTCCAGTTCTGGGCCCCTCAGTTCAAGAAGGACAGAGAACTGCTGGAGAGAGTCCAGCGCAGGGCCACGAAGATGATGAAGGGAGTGGAGCATCTCCCTTATGAGGAAAGGCTGAGGGAGCTGGGTCTCTTTAGCTTGGAGGAGACTGAGGGGTGACCTCATTCATGTTTATAAATATATAAAGGGTGGGTGTAATGAGGATGGAGCCAGGCTCTTCTCGGTGACAACCAACAGTAAGACAAGGGGTAATGGGTTCAAGCTGGAACACAAGAGGTTCCACTTCAATTTGAGAAGAAACTTCTTCTCAGTCAGGGTGACGGAACACTGGAACAGGCTGCCCAGGGAGGTTGTGGAGTCTCCTTCTCTGGAGATATTCAAAACCCACCTGGACGCCTTCCTGTGTAATCTCATCTGGGTGTTCCTGCTCCGGCGGGGGGATTGGACTAGATGATCTTTTGAGGTCCCTTCCAATCCCTAACATTCTGTGATTCAGTGATTCTGTGAATACAGGGCTGAGCCATTGTCTTTTGTTTTCTTCCCTGAGTACAATGTGATAAGACATTAGGGGATATTAGGACCCGGTGAGAACCATAACCAAGTCCTCTTGTGCTGGACGCTTTTGAGGCTGCTGTGATTGCTCGCAAACCAAGTTCCCCTGTGCCTACAGCCCTTTGTCAGGGACGGAAGGCACATCCTTGGAGGCAACTTGCCTGAGAGCTGACAACCCATGACCCAGCTACTGGCACCTGGGACTATCGATACCTCCTGGAGTTTATGAATCCCTTGGCTCTAAATTTTGGCTTGTATTGGTTAACGTTTCAGAAGCAAAGAGTAAATACTAAATACAAAGCATGTGCTGGTGTATCATAGGATTCCAGTTACATTTTTATTAGTACCATCCATAGATAAACAGATCCGGAGACAAACCAACCTAGGCAAAATACGCGGGGTTTTATTGTTTCCTTCCCCACTGCATTGCAGTTTGATCCATGCCCCTTGAATATCCAGTGTCTTTCAGCTACAGTTTACGTCTTGCTTTTGCATACTGTAGAGCCTTCTTTCCGTATTCACTGCCAGTATTCACCCTTACACGGCAGCTAATTCTTGTGGCTGGCCCTGCTCCCTCTGGGAGCAAGCTGTTTGTGGTCTGTCTCTATGGCTCTGGGACTCTTCCCCTGATGAATTTGTTCATCAAAGTTACAAATATTTTGTTCTGTATCTGCAATTCTGCATTTTCCACCATATACTCCCTATTCTTTAAGGGAATCATTGTCCAAGGTATTTTCATCGAATAAGTTACGACTGACATACCTTTTTCTTGGCCTGGAAAGAATGTGACATATTTTATTTCATCATCTGTTGTAAAGGGAGCCTTCATCTCGGCTGAAAATCTTGCTTGTAGTGTATCCTTGAACCAAGAAAGGATGATTGGCAGCCTGGAAAATGTAACAGTACTCTGTAGGTAAGTAACGCAATTTCCATAAAGCTCCTTTTTAACATGTTTCTGGTAGACTACATTACACATGCTGCTGAAATATCTGATCACTCTCACAATGTGGGCACAGTCGGAGAACCTGCAGTTGAAAGAAGAGCTGTTCTGTCTCTTTCTGTGGACAGGGACCACACAATGTGCAATCCTGGAAATGCTCCATGATTAACCATGCTATGTACTAAAGTTAACGGATTTTGTGAGCGTGACAACTTCATAATTATTTGACCACATTCAACGAACAAGTTAATTCTTAACTCATTTGTCAGCTACCTAATTTCTGGCAATCTCCTGAGCAAGCTACTTTAGTGGGTTTAATACGTTTGTAAAATGAATCAATCATAGGTTGAACATAGACATTTGAATACATTTATAATGGCATGTGGTAATTAAAGATGGCCTATGCACTGATTCTGTGGTAATGCCTGCTAAATCTATAGAGCTTGATAATGTTGGACACGTTACTTTATGTTCTTATGGTTTAGCGTTTAATGATGATTAATCCCATAGCAAAAAAGTAGTCACAGCTTTTGACAGCTACTGCAGAACATCTGGAAAAGAAAATGTATCAATTAAGTAAAATGCTCACATCCTATAGTACACTTTATTTTCCTCATAAGCAAAGGCATAACATTATGCTGTAGCCAGAAGAAGACGATTTGCAGCATTTTAAATTAGTTAGCACCTTTAGTTTCACTTTGGACTACTATTATCTAAAGCAATTCAAAGCATCCTAAAAACTGAAAGGTAGTTCCCTTAAGAAGATGATTTTCATCATAGCTTATAAAGTGTTTGGTTTGGGTAGTAATGTTAAATAAGGCAAGGCAGCTTATACTTTCTGAGATTGGGCTTAGATCAGCCAGATACCAAGAGACCACCCTTGAGTAATGTCAAAGGCAGGTAACACCTGAGCCTGGGAATGTTTCCCTAGGAACAAGCATGAAGCAGAATCTACAGGGCTAGGATGGGAGCGGAAAATGCAGCGTATTACACTCTGCACTCAATCTAACATCCTCCCACAGACTTGGTGGCACTCAGCAAGAAAAATGAGGGGTTCAATTCTTCATGTATGTGGCAAAAAAGCCTTCTCTATTCTTTGAAAAAGACAGCAGGACTCCCCTCTGTGTAAAGAGCAATATCTTTCCAGCTAAAGTATACTGTGATTATTTATGTCTGAGATCTGACTGCAATTGTGCATCCTGAAAATATAAAGAAACAAGTGATGTGAACAAACGCAGTCTGGAGCAGAATCTAATCAAAGGACAATCAGTCACTGACTATGATACATTTCCTTACGATTCTAACTACTGTGGCTTACTGTAAATGTTACCTCTGTTGAGTAAAAAAAGAATAAAAAGAAAGCATTATACATTTGAAACTCATGTACTGTGTGGTTAGACAGTGTGGCCCGAATTCTCCACTTTCTTTGATCACTTTAAATGAAGTGTGATTTACATCTGTAAAAACAGAAGAGGAATCAAGCACTTTCAGTGTGCATTTTGAAGAATCTCCTTTAGCCATACAGTTTATTTTTGATGCTTAAGAAATTTTCTGACTCAAACATTTGTCCTTAATACGAGCTTCTCACAGGGTGAACTAAAATGCTCTATTTATTTTAATGACTCTTTTCTCGTAATTGAATAAATCCTTCAGAATATGGAAGTTTTTAACTGTGTACACATACGCAGGCACATCCCAAGAAGAGCCAGAGGCCACGAATGCATTGCAAAGAGCAAGTTTTATTTTAGTTACCTCTCTACTGGGGGATCTCCGAAGTCGCACCTGAGCTCCCAGGCAGAGGTGACACCAGCGGGGACGCAGGCGCTGGTGAGTTCAGCCCTGCTGGAAGATCGCTGGGCCTGCTGAGCTCGCCTGGATTTCAAGGCTTCAGGCGGGCGCAGCCTCCCGCTCTTGCTCACAACAAAGCAGGAATCTCAGACATAGTGATAAGGTGCCCGGAGTTTCTCACAGGCCTATGTTATCTAACACAGAGGTTCTACTCATCAGGCACACAAGGTCAGTAAAACAATTAGTGTGATGCATGTGCTTTTTCTACAGACAGGTGCAAGTCACTTTGAGCGTATTCACGTTTAACTAACTTCCTCGCCAAATCTTCCGCTACGCTCCCATACATTCCACCCCCTCGCTCACGTGACTTGCTTCTGCTGGGGCTGACAAAGCCAGAGTTGTTCATTTGGGCTTGTGAGGCGTAGCACAGCACAATTTACAGGGGCACACAATAAACACGTACAGAAAAAGGAAAAAACATATTTCTACAATAATGCATAATTTCTACAATAATCAGGTGTCCCATTCATCTCGTCAAGGAATTAAACGAGTCAGTCAGCCAGGCATTATCAGTAGATTGTTTCACTTGCTGCATTAGTTCCAAAGATGTGAGATGTTGTCTTCCATGCTGGTTAGTTCACCATCTATGTTGTAGCAACACACGCCTTCAAAATCGAAGCAGCATTTGCAGCCACTACCTACTCAGAGAAACAACAATAAGGAACATTAATGTTAAAACCCCTTAGCGTAGCACAATTCTGTAATACAGCTATAAGGGTTGTCATGCTAGTGAAACACATTGTTAAGAGATCTGCAGCCGTTAATTTCTTGTAAGCATTAAAGGCAAATTATTAGGGTACAGTAGCAGCTGAACAAAACTAAACTTACCAGGACAAATCTAAGTTAATCAACAGGAGTGTCCTCACCTTCCAGTAATACATACGCTGCTGCTCCAGCTCCTTCAGCTGGTATCACGCTGGGTTTAATGACCTGGTGTGGGTTAATTGCCCACACAGACTGGAAAGTTGTGGCCTGCACTTTTTCAGATTGGACTTCAGTTGGATGTTGGGTCTGTGACACCAATAACATTGTTCCAGTGCTGTCTCCTCTAGATAAAACACAGGTGTTCACTGAAGATACCTGAAATACAAGAACTCGAGAATCTGATATTAGCAAAGGATGTAACATAAGAGGAGAAGTCAGGGTACAAAACCATACAGCATTCTCTGGACTCATATGAATTTTTACATCTAGGTCAATAGGCTGCAGTCCCACTTCACAATCCATTGGTGTGAATAATTTCATTTCCCCTGTAGTTAGTCCTGACACTGTACCCACAGAAGTGTATACATATTGCCACCCCCCAGAAGGGGGTAGGGGGCCAATATAATCAGCCTGACAGGTATTCAAGGCCCACTGACCCTGTTTTACCTTTCCCCATGCTCTTAAATGTAGCTGTGTACAGGTAGCACAATGACGTGAGCATGTTTTACAAGTATATAACAGCAAAGGGGTTTGATTGTGAGCAATGTCCCATGCGTGTGCAGCATAAGCTGATCCATGTCCACAAGCTATATGCACGTTCAGAGCTTGAGCATGCAGCTCGGCAGAGGTCATATTATCTGCTTCCTTACTGTTTTGAGACTCAAATGAATCAACTTTATTGTGCTCTGCTCTTAACTCTTCACAAGGGGAATCCTCCTCCACAGAAAATATAGGGGTGAAAGTTCTCCAATGCCCTAAAAATCCTAAAAAGGCATGTAATTGTCTTATTGCAGCTGGTGCAGAAAACTGCTGGGCTGTGTGCTGTACCTTATCTGGTATTTCTCTAAACTGCCTATGCCAAACTATTTCTAAAAGTAGTACAGTAGCACTAGGGCCCTGCGTTTTAGTCAGATTAATTGCCCAGCCTTGGTCCTGCAAATGCACCTTCAAAAATTCAGCAGCTGTTTCAGGTTCTTGTTGTGACACTGCCATAATCAACAGATCATCAATATCATGGCAATCAGTAATGGTACCAGACCATAGCTCTATATCAGCTACTACCATTCGGTGGCAAACGGAGGAACTGTGTATGTATCTCTGAGACAATACTTGACAAGTATATTGCTTTTGTTGCCAGGTAAGAGCAAACTGGTCTTGCACTGAGGTGGCAGGTGGGGTGGAGGGTGGGTGCAGTGTTGGCGGGGGGACTAGGGTCGGGTGGCTTTTTTGCATAAGTATTAACTTTTGCAGGCGGCAAAAAATTTCTGATGGTACGATCCCACCTATTTCTGATCATGGGATACCAGCTTGTACTAAATCGTTCCACATTAGTGTTCTCATCACCTGTGCTGTAACTTCTTTCAGTTTTGCCAGACTTCCATTACCCACCCCCCAAACAGGGGGTCCTGAAATTACAGCCCCAATTCCCCTCAAGGCATCTGCTGGAGTGCCTGCACTACCTGTAGCATTTGTCACTGCTACCCTGTCCAGATCGGATCCCATAATCAATGCATACGCCGTCCCCATCTGCCACACTAAATCAATACTTTCCTCCGTTGTGCACCAATTTCCACGGGACAACACAGATTCAACAGGTTCAGCATATGCTGTTAAAACTGCTGCACACACACATTGATATAGCGTAGGTGCAATAATATCTTGCCTGTCTGGACCTCTGACAGTTTGCAGCTGAGCATATCGTTGTTGTATCTGATCATCATGGGCTATAGGGCTTAATAAATCTTTTTCATCTGCTGATAAATGGATAGACACAGTTCCACTATGCCAAGCTGGCAAAATCTGTGCCTGTGTTCCTTCCCCACTCTCCTGCTGAGAGATCTCTGAAAATGCCGTTAACTGCCCCCCCCATCTGCTTGTTCGTGCTGCCGCATCATTTATATGGGGGGTTGTGCTCTCACCACCTCCCTGCCATTTAAGTCAGGATCAAATTCAGACTCAATATTGGAGTCTGAGGATTCACTCCAAATATTTCCATCCCACTCCTTGGGATTCCAAGAGCATTTTGTGATAAGAGCACAAACCTGAGAACACAGAAACTCACTTTTTGCATATTTTTCCCTTTGTTCCTTAGCAATACACGCTAGCAACCGGTCTACATTATCTTGCAGCTCACAGCACCGCTCTGCTTGAACAGTAATTACTTCTTGTGCGATCACCTTTGCATCCTGTAAAATCTCAACCTCCTTTTCCAACTCTCTTATTTTACTCTGCAATGCAACAACTTCACGATCAAGAGCTCTAAGACCGGTAACGAATAACCATCCCAATCTCCCCGCTAATTTGTGAGAAGAAGTCGATGCCGCTCTCCATGGAAACTTTAGCATAGCTGCCTGAATTACCTGGGGGGTAATCACCACCCCATCATCAATCTGAGGCCATGCCTCTGGCGGAGCCAATTCAGACAGGAGAGCAGCCACGGGGGCCCAGCGCTCCGTACTGGGCCACCCCGGAATTTGGGGAGTCACCTTCGAGGCCTCCCCTGTCCCCAGTGTTTTTGAAAACCACAGCATGGCTGGTTCTAGCGACTGCCGACTAATGCCAAATGTGTACACATACGCAGGCACATCGCAAGAAGAGCCAGAGGCCACGAATGCATTGCAAAGAGCAAGTTTTATTTTAGTTACCTCTCTACTGGGGGATCTCCGAAGTCGCACCTGAGCTCCCAGGCAGAGGTGACACCAGCGGGGACGCAGGCGCTGGTGAGTTCAGCCCTGCTGGAAGATCGCTGGGCCTGCTGAGCTCGCCTGGATTTCAAGGCTTCAGGCGGGCGCAGCCTCCCGCTCTTGCTCACAACAAAGCAGGAATCTCAGACATAGTGATAAGGTGCCCGGAGTTTCTCACAGACCTATGTTATCTAACACAGAGGTTCTACTCATCAGGCACACAAGGCCAGTAAAACAATTAGTGTGATGTATGTGCTTTTTCTACAGACAGGGGCAAGTCACCTTGAGTGTATTTATATTTTACTAACCTTCTCGCCAAATCTTCCGCTACATTCTGATACGTAATCTCTGTTTCTAAGTTTAAGCCATATCCACTCTTGCACTCAACCAGTGTAGATCCTGCTCTGCGCATGCGTTCGAGTCGGTGTTTGAAAGTATTGAACAGCTCTTCTTCTGTGGCTTTCCGCGTATGTTCCACGGTAAAATGTATTCCTCCCCCAGCCTGGTGGATCTCCATATATGATGCACCTGCCAGCTTGGGGAAAAAAAGAAAACAAAAACCAATCCCCCCATACAATTAGCTATTAAATGTGCATTTTCTAGCCAAGGGATTCTGGAAAGTGCCTTGAGGTCCCTTTGTAGTAAGAGAGAAGAAGTGAGGGGGCTGAATCTTCATTCATTCTTCCTCCCTTCCGCTCCTCGTCCCTCCACTTAAGCGAAGAACTGATGTAAGAAGCAACATAAAGAGAATTACTCTGAAGGTTGGCTTCCCACTGAGCTGAAGGGGAAAACCTATATCTAACTAAACATTCATTTATGTGGGGAAAAAATAATTAAAAAATCAAGATTTAGATGGTAATAGAAGGCAGCACTCCTGTATTGCTTCAAGCAGTGCAAAAACTTATCGAGGCTGGCTGAAAAAGCTCCAGTTACATTCCTCTCTCAGCCTACTAGTATTAAAAAGTCATCCTTCCTCCCTCACTTAGATTATCTGACAGAAGTTATCTATTTTTCTACAAATGAAAGACGGGAGTCACTAGAAAGTAGAAATAGTTATGCATAAAAAAAATGAGAGAGAGAAAGAAAAATCCAGCTGTGTAATTTTATGCCATTACCTTCATTGCAAACTCATGAACCCTATCACCAGCCCACACTGGGTGTGTATGTGCATCTACCAGGCCTGAAGAAAACAAAGTAAACATACACTGAGGTTATTTCACTGGGTAAGAGAAAACCTTATGAACATGCAAGCAAACAAAGTGGAGAGCAGAAGCTCCCCTACAAAGCCTCTATTGGTTAGAAGAAAAAGAAAAATCCAACCAGCCCAAATCTAGGATTTTCTTCAAAGGCTATTCATTTTCTTTCTAATTTTCTCCATATGACACCTTATGTAAAACAGCTCTCAGTAAGTGCATCAGTTGCTGAGCTTTTCATTTTGTTTTGACAACATTTGCAAACTGTCCAAGAAATTATATATTACAAACTTCATTATAAAGTTCATTAGACTAAGTCCATGTTCTTGAAAAAAAAAGCAAAGTGTTTAGACTGGGCTTAGTACGCTATTACTCCAGCAATAGTCCACTTATTCCAGCGGGAGCTTTTCCTATGAGCCATGAAACCAACACTACTGAATGCCCGAGGCCACTGCAAATGAAACGGTGGTCTAGCAGCTCCTGTGCCAACACCACTTGTGAAGTCTAACATGCAACAGACCTGCCCAGGTTTATTTTTTTGTCAGGGAAACGATAACTTTCTGATGCAAATGGTGGAGGAGCCGACTAGGAGAGGTGCGCTGCTGGATCTCATCCTCACTAACAAGGAGGGTCTGGTTGAAGCAGTAAAGGTGGGGGGCTGCGTTGGTTGCAGTGACCATGAGATGGTGGAGTTCAGGATCTCCTGTGGTGGGAGCAGAATACCGAGCAGAATTGCAACCCTGGACTTCAGCAGGGCCGACTTTGGCCTTTTCAAACAATTGCTGGAGGAAATCCCGTGGGCAAGGCTGCTAGAAGGTAAAGGGGCCCAAGATAGTTGGTTAACACTCAGGGACTGCTTCTACCAAGCTCAAGATCAGTGCATCCCGACGTGCAGGAAGTCAAGGAAGAGAGCCAGGAGACCTGCGTGGTTAAACAGGGAACTGCTGGGCAAACTCAAGTGGAAGAGTAGGGTTTACAATTCATGGAAGGAGGGGCTGGCCACTTGGGAAGAATATAAGGCTGTTGTCAGAGGATGTAGGGAGGCAACTAGGAAAGCTAAGGCCTCCTTAGAGTTAAACCTGGCGAGAGGGGTCAAGGACAACAGGAAGAGCTTCTTCAAATACATGGCAGATAAAACTAACACCAGAGGCAATGTAGGCCCACTGATGAACGGGGTGGGTGCCCTGGTGACAGAAGATACAGAGAAGGCAGAATTACTGAATGCCTTCTTTGTCTCTGTCTACTCTGCCGGAGGCTGTCCTGAGGAGCCCCGTACCCCTGAGGCCCCAGAGGAAGGCAGGGCAATGGAGGAGTTTGCCTCAGTTGATGAGGACTGGGTTAGGGACCAGTTAAGCAATCTGGACATCCATAAATCCATGGGTCCAGATGGGATGCACCCGCGGGTGCTGAGGGAGCTGGCTGAAGTCATTGCTGGACCGCTCTCCATCATCTTTGCCAAGACTTGCGAAACGGGAGAGGTGCCTGAGGACTGGAGGAAAGCAAATGTCACTCCGGTCTTCAAAAAGGGCAAGAAGGAGGACCCGGGCAACTATAGACCGGTCAGCCTCACCTCCATCCCTGGGAAAGTGATGGAACACCTTATCCTTGGTGCCATCTTAAGACATATCAAGGATAAGAGGGTCATCAGGGGCAGTCAACATGGCTTCACCAAGGGGAAGTCGTGCTTGACCAACCTCATAGCCTTTTATGAAGACATAACAAGGTGGATTGACGATGGCAGAGCAGTGGATGTGGTCTACCTTGACTTCAGCAAAGCATTTGACACCGTCTCCCACAGCATCCATCCTCACGGCAAAACTGAGGAAGTGTGGACTGGACGATCGGGTAGTGAGGTGGACTGCAAACTGGCTGAAGGAGAGAAGCCAGAGAGTCGTGATCAATGGGGCGGAGTCTGGTTGGAGGCCTGTATCTAGTGGAGTGCCTCAAGGGTCAGTTCTGGGACCAATACTATTCAATATATTCATCAATGACTTGGATGAGGGAATTGAGTGTACTATCAGCAAGTTTGCTGATGACACCAAACTGGGAAGAGTGGCTGACACACCAGAAGTCTGTGCTGCCATCCAGCGAGATCTGGACAGGCTAGAGAGTTGGGCGGGGAAAAATTTAATGAAATATAACAAGGGAAAATGTAGAGTCTTGCATCTGGGCAGGAACAACCCCATGTTCCAGTATAGGTTGGGGAATGACCTATTAGAGAGCAGTGTAGGGGAAAGGGACCTGGGGGTCCTGGTGGACAGCAGGATGACCATGAGCCAGCACTGTGCCCTTGTGGCCAAGAAGGCCAATGGCATCCTGGGGTGTATTAGAAGGGGGGTGGTTAGTAGGTCGAGAGAGGTTCTCCTTCCCCTCTACTCTGCCCTGGTGAGACCTCATCTGGAATATTGTGTCCAGTTCTGGGCCCCTCAGTTCAAGAAGGACAGGGAACTGCTGGAGAGAGTCCAGCACAGGGCCACAAAGATGATGAAGGGAGTGGAGCATCTCCCTTACGAGGAAAGGCTGAGGGAGCTGGGTCTCTTTAGCTTGGAGAAGAGGAGACTGTGGGGTGACCTCATCAATGTTTATAAATATATAAAGGGTGGGTGTCACGAGGATGGAGCCAGGCTCTTCTCGGTGACAACCAACAGTAAGACAAGGGGTAATTGGTTCAAGCTGGAACACAAGAGGTTCTTTTGAGGTCACTTCCAATCCCTAACATTCTGTGATCCTGTGATAAAAATGTAGCTTCACTGAAACTATTCTTAACATTGATGCTTGCACTCAAGTTGAGTAGGATGCAAATATTCATCCTTTTAATATTTCATCCAAGTTTAAAGTATATAAAAAAGATCGTGTTTTCTAACAGTGAGACTGCATGTTCAATTCATACACCAGTATTCCTCCAGCAATCATTCCAATTCAGGCGATATCTACAGGAGGCTTGCGCAAGGCAGGTATTCCAGGAGTCCTCTGTGTCATGGACGTGGCTTTTGGACACTGCTAGAATGAAAACTGGCTAGCGCAGAGCATTAATTTAGACATAAAGTAACTTTTGCAGTCAAATATCTTTATATTCAAGACAAACGACAAGGCATTGCTGGTATTAATTTCTATGGCTACATATATACATGGTAGAAAGTTTTCAGATATAGAGAATTTGTGTGGGGTCTACAGTGCCATTCCTTTTGATACGCATTACTTAATAATACGGTCATATCAGCAACGCTGGAATTTTTATTGTTAAAAATTCCACAACAGCGTTAGGATTTATAAGGACAGGATCTGCAATCTTCTTGTGACAAAGAGGATTGAGTGAAAAGGATCTATAGTAAATGCATCCACTTTCAGCGAAAAATGAATTTGAAAAGCCTATTAATGTAGACTTCAGTTCCCAAAAGCACCACGAAAGACAATGAGTAATGGGGAGCAATAGGTAGATCGGACTGAGCCACTAGAGCAGGAAGAGCTTAAGAGCTTGCAGAAACTCACCCTTCCAGACCTGGTTTGCTTTTTGGGTTGGGTTGGTATTTTTTTTAATCAGGTTCCTTTTCCCTGCCACTTCCTCCAACAACTTTTAAAGCAGGAGGTACTTTGCAGCTTTCTCTGAGCTCTAACCCTTTTTTTTCAGCAGAGGCAATAACAATGCATTTCAGGGAAAGTACCTGCCTCATTTTTTCCTTCAGCCTTCATGCTCACAATGTGTTTCCACTGCCCTTCCCTACATCTGTTCTAGAGCTTCCTGACACCCTGATTCATGTTTTGTTCTCATTCTTTCTGTCACCAGCTGCTGTGTATGGGAGTCTCTTCTATGTCCTGAAAATTTGGAACAGTTCACTTAGACAACTGCAGAAAATAACCCTTTTTTCAGGAAAGAAAAATAAAATTAAAAAAAAAAATAAAGCAAAATTAACAGCTAAACAGTGGATGTTTCATTTTGCCTAAGAAGTAACACTGCCATCAAAATACTTCTGTTTCTCAAACATAAATATGTAGCTTAATTGAAGGAGAAGAGTTGAATTCAGAAGGGATACACAAGGCTTGAAACACTTTAAAAGTAATGCACGGGAACAAGGCTCACTATGAACAGAGCAGCCTTATTTTTCCCTAGGATGGCTTAAACTAAGGTAGCCTGCAGGGTTTGGCACACATCTCAGTGAGTACTGCCTGCTACCAATACACTGTATCATAGTCACACAGAATAACTGTGTTTGTAAGGATGTCTGGAGCTCATCTGATCCAACCCCTGGTGCAGAGCAGGGTCAATTTGAATCACGTGTCAGTGCTGCCTTCTAGAAGCACAAAATCAGACTGAATTACCGTATACCTAGAATCACGAACAGATACATGCAGCAAGTTCTCAACATCTTCTCAAAGCTAATTTACGGGTGGGAAAAAAGAATAACCAGCGCTCGCAAGTCTGGAGGTAGGCTACTCTTCATACTCCAGAAAAGACATATTGAAGCTTTATAAGACATAGAATCCTAGAAGCATAGAACAGTTTGAGTTGGAAGGGACCTTCAAAGCTCATCTAGTCCAACCCCTGCAATGAGCAGGGACATCTTCAATTAGATCAGGTTGCTCAGAGCCCCGTCCAGCCTGGCCTGGGATGTCTCCAGGGATGGGGCATCTACCACCTCTCTGGGCAACCTGGGCCAGTATTTTACCACCCTCATGGTAAAAAATTTCTTCCTCGTGTTTGGCCTGAACCTCCCCTCTTTTAGTTTAAAACCATTACCCCTTGTCCTTTCACAACAGGCCCTGCTAAAAAGTCTGTCCCCATCTCTCTTATAAGCCCCTTTTAAGTACTGAAAGGCCACAATAAGGTCTCCCCAGAGCCTTCTCTTCTCCAGGCTGAACAACCCCAACTCTCTCAGCCTGTCCTCACAGGAGAGCTGTTCCAGCCCCCTCATCATTTTTGTGGCCTCCTCCGGACCCTCTCCAACAGGTCCATGTCTTTCCTGTACTGAGGGTTCAGGCCACATATTGCAAGACTTGGCAACATGGAAGAGTTCACACTTGCATCAATTAAATGAACTCTCTGGTGATGCTTCTGCTCTAAGAGGCCAGACTTGCAACAGTGAATTAAGCCAAGTGTAAGAAAGCAAACAAATGGCTCAGCAAGTCCCACAGGGGTCTAAGTAGCATGTTCTATAACCAAGCATAACATTCCCCTCTTGTTTCACATTAAGCAGAATGATTTTAAATTGATTCAATGTTAGCAGATAGGCGGTAACAAATTTGCATGAATATGATCATTCCAAAACCATCAGAAGATTATTAGACTTTGAATGCCTATCTAGTCAAGAATTACCATTAAGTATCTACAAAAGAGGGCATTACATTTTGACACCTACATAAATGAAGAAGATTTAAATTAAAATAGTTATATCAATCTTACTCTCTTGTTTGTATCATTGATGCATAACTGAACTACAGGGCAGTCTAACGGAATATGATGGTGAAAGAAAACTGGCATGAGCTTAAGTGACTTGGAAGATGTCTGTTTAACAGCTTCGAGAACCTACAAGATCATCATCTCATCTGCATAAATAATATCAAAGAGGAGTTTCCAGCCCCAAGCCTGCAGGCATCAGGTTCCCCTTGCGATCCTCCACAATTACCGAAGCTGCAGGAAATTCAGAGTTCAAAACTCAAGCCCAACAAAGCGGGATGTTTCCCTCAGCACGTTACTGGCCCAGATGTTCAGCAGCCAAAGGCTGAGGACTAAGGCTCTGAACATCAGGCCTTGGATCAGGGAAGAACTGCGCGATTCCTCCTGGTCAAGATAAAAACCCAAGGCACAGACTAAGTTTGAAGGGTAGCAGAAAATTCAAGCAAAATGTTCTAGACATAAACATTTGAATGAAGAGAGGATTTAAGAAGACCCAAACTGGAAAATACAGATAATTCAGTATTTCCTTCAGGAAATTGCCTCAAATGCCCAAATGTCCTTTTTCCTTACTTAAAATACAATATCCTCACTACCTATATTTTGTTATGCTTGACGTGCATCAGTGGGGACAGAACTGTGCAGACAATGAGATGGTACACCTGTCTTTTTAACACATAAGATTTGATGTATTTGTAAAAACACTGGAATTTATTTCATGACTTTATAGAAATGCTTGAAATATTTTTGTGGGAAAGACTATTGGGATTTTTACTGAAATCCTCCCAAGGCTTTCTAGGGGAGAAGGAAAGGAAGAGCTGAGAAATAGATACAGTTTGGGCTAAAACCTCAATTTTATATTACCATTAAGTCCTCCAAATGTCAGTAGAACTTTCTGAAAAATATATTTGATGCTTTCAGCAGATTTTAGTTACTTTGTTCCTGACCATCTTCCAGTTACTGAAGGAATCCTTTTGAAAAGTTACATTAACAAAAGACAATTTCCCATCCTGCCCCAAACACACAATAATTAGACTGCAAATAACTTTTCCTAGGTCATGTTTTCTTGAATGCTGGAAAAGTCAGAATTTTGGGGAGAGTATTTTTTTTTAATTAACATCTCTTAATTATTGCCACAGTATCTCTGCGATGCCAGGCTTGCCTCCACCTTACACGCCATGTTTTGCAGCAGCCTACTGCTTAGTCTGGCAAAATATACATTTCACATACACCTACCTAGTTAAAACTCCTAATTCATTCTTTCATACAATGCAATCTGGTAACTCGAAGATGCTATTTTCATCAGAGAGAAAAAAATGGCAGGGTGAGAAAGGCTTGTTATGGTATGTCTA
Organism: Caloenas nicobarica; assembly: GCF_036013445.1. Classification (NCBI taxonomy): domain Eukaryota; kingdom Metazoa; phylum Chordata; class Aves; order Columbiformes; family Columbidae; genus Caloenas; species Caloenas nicobarica. Next base: position 46,159,691 of record NC_088245.1, read on the forward strand.
CTTGAGCTACCAAAATAGTTGTGATTAAGCCCACTTAATCTTCTACTCATACCTACAAGGTGTATCTTCTACTCATCTCATACCTAGAAGATGTATGCAATTCTTCATTGCATGGAAGCATAATTAAGCTTCGCTTACTGAGGTATAAAAGGATTAAATACAATATTTTTTTCTGTTAGCTGGTCAAAATAAAAGCTCCTGGCAGAGACTAAACTTGAAGGACAGCAGCAAGCCCAAGCAGAACTTTCTGGATGGGAAACCCTGTAATCCGTGTTACGTTCAGAGGGAGCGTCAGCTGGAGGCAGCGATTCTGTGCTAAGCTCTTATTGGCATTTAGTAGCCCTTCAATAATGCCTCCCCCTCTTCCTTCAAATTACGATTTAGGAGAGCCTTAGGTAAATATTGGCTATCATTTCAAATATGTTATATTTTAGGAGGGCTGGGCAGAAGAAACCTTCCTGAAAACAACAGCCAATTTTCAATGCAAAGCAGTAATACTTAACAAGAGCAAGAAAAACCAAGTCATATTACTTCGGCACAGAGTGAGCTCCACAGTACGTTGAAGAAATGCCAATATCCATGGATTGCTCAGCACGTTCGATCACCCTGAGCATTTTAAACTCTATTGCTAAGTTTAAGCCATATCCACTCTTGCACTCAACCAACGTAGATCCTGCTCTGCGCATGCGTTCGAGTCGGGGTTTCGAAGTGTGAACAGCTCTTCTTCTGTGGCTTTCTACGTATGTTCCACGATAAAATGTATTCCTCCCCCAGCCTGGTGGATCTCCATATAGGATGCACCTGCCAGCTTGGGAAAAAAAGAAAACAAAAAACAATCACCCCGTACGATTAGCTATTAAATGTGTATTTTCTAGGCAAGGGATTCTGGAAAGTGCCTTGAGGTCCCTTTGTAGTAAGAGAGAAGAAGTGGGGCGGCTGAATCTCCATTAATTCTTCCTCCCTTCCGCTCTTCTTCCCTCCACTTAAGCGAAGAACTGATGTAAGAAGCAACATAAAGAGAATTACTCTGAAGATTTGCTTCCCACTGAGCCCAAGGGGAAAACCTATATCTAACTAAAAATTCATTTATGTGGGGAAAAATAATTTAAAAATCAAGTGTTTAGGCTGGGCTTAGTACGCTAATACTCTAGCAATAGTCCACTCATTCCAGCAGGAGCTTTTCCTATGAGCCATGAAACCAACACTACTGAATGCCAAAGGACACTGCAAATGAAACGGTGGTCTAGCAGCTCCTGTGCCACCACCACTTGTGAAGTTTAACATGCAATAGACTTGCCCAGTTTAATTTTTTTATCAGGGAAAGTTGCAGCTTCTGTGGCTTAAAATCCTGCGCTGCCCTTTTGCCTCCAACCAGCTGCGGGCAGGAGGGAGAGTCTGAGCTCTGGCGTTGAACAGCTGATGGGTGGAAACGGTACAGAAATTAGAGGCGACTCTGAAAAGTCACTCAGCAGGCCAGCTACTCTACTGCTGTGGTCCGTGATACAGAGAAACAGATGTAAAATGAACCATGAGGACACAGAGCTCCACCATGAAGGCCCAAAAAACATCCCAAGTCCTGGAATGTTCTCTTTGTAGCACTCCGAATGAAGAAGCTACAATAGTCTTCCCCTCAATGCAAGATATTGTCAAACCAGTACTGAATACAGAAGAAAAAGAATGGAGGGATATTTAATACACACTTGTCTCTAAGCATTTGCTGCCATTCAGCATTTTAACCTTATGAAGAAACAAACTTACCTGGTAACACACACTTCCCAGAGCAGTCAATTATTCTTTCAAATGTTGCTTCTGAAAACTGATTGTGAATAACATCTGCCTGGCCCACAGCTTTGATACAACCATCTCTGCAAACGACAGACAGCGACCAAAGGCAGCGTGAGCCTGTTGAAAAGTCAAGTGCCCATTGACAGAGCTCCCGCAGCAAGAACTCTCTGAAAGCAGAGGTAGGGACCTTCAGCAGGACTGAAGGTGCACACAGGAGGTGGTTTGCTAATTTTACAGATGCACAGAAAACAATGGGGTAATGCCATGCCTACACAAGAGGATGTTCATTCATGTCAGTCCACCTATAAACAACGCAGAGGCAGCGGAGAGCAGCAGCTACAGAATCACAGAACGGTTAGGGTTGGATCACCACCAGGCTAGAAGTGATCTTTACGAGGCTAGATATACAAATACAGCATGATAAAGGAAGTTATCACGACGTGGATTTAAACAATCAGAACTACGAAGGCACGTTTCAGCGCAGGCAGGATCGCTGCAGCGCCACCACCCCCGGGCACAGGCAGCCGGCAGCGGGCGGACAGGCTGTGGGGACGCGGGCAGCCCGCAGCGACCCGCTCCCGGCGCGCCCCCCGCTCCCGCCACCGCTCCGCTCCCGGCCCCGCGGCCGCCCCCGCCCGCACTCACAGCCCCACCACCAGGCTGGCGCCCCGCAGCACGGCCAGGCTGGCGGCCGCCTCCCGCAGCAGGAACTCCTCGCCCCGGCCGCAGACCAGCACCAGCTGCTGGGCGTTCTCCAGCAGCAGCCGCTGCCGGCCCGCCATGGCAGCGGGCAGAGCGGCGGGCGGGGCGGGGGCGGCAGCCGCTCGGATCAAAGTCCCCCGGGGCGGCGCGGGAGAAGCCGCCTCCTGCCCCGCCCAGAAGAGACCAACCCCCTCCGTGTCTCCATCCTCTCGCCATCCTCACCTGTGCCACATTCGGCACTGGTCAGAAAACTGAGCTGAAAAAGCTACAGGGCTTTAGGAGTGAACCTGGTAGCAGCCTGCCCTAGGAGAGGGATGCTGCTCTTGGTGTGGTCCCGGGCAACATGACAACATCTATACATCGTGTTGACTTATGATAAGCTCTGAAGCATCCGTTTGCCAGTTGGGGATTCCTGGAGCCTTCTGCCCACACTGCACCACCCAGAGATTTCCCTTTGCCAAGAAAACAGAAGTTGCTGCATTCAGAGCATTCGCCTGCCCACATTCCCCCTCCCCGGCATCCATCACCTCGCTGATGTCCATCACCTTGTCGGCATCCATCATCTTGCCAGTATCCCAGCACCAGCCCCTGAGGGACCGTGACACTTCTCACCACACGGGATATTCAGGCACACATTAATTTATCCAGGCAGATATTAATTTATCCCGTTCCACAATTAGAAAAGTTTATGTGAATCTGCTGCCCCCTACAGAATTAGGGATGGGAGAGCTGGGCAGCAAATATTTACCCTCTATATGGATTTTTGGTTCTCTTTTATCATCAAAGATTCGTAGTGTGCCTAGGGCTCCGGTAATTCCCAGCTGGCAAATAGAGTGTCTTTCTAAATAAGTGGTCTCTCAAACACCTTTCTGGTTGTGGTAGTCTTCTTTAGACTTCTTTTCTTTTACAAAGAGGATTGATTTAAAATGCCCGTAACACAGCCGTGTTTATATACATATTCCTGTACAGGAGGAACAGATGAATATGTTGGCTCTTTGAACAAGCCTTTCCAGTGAAGTCTTTGTTGCAAATGTGGCAAGGTTTGCAGCTAAACCACAGGAATTTGCATTCAATAACAAACTTGAAAAGCAAGTAAAACTATGAGAGTGGTGGGTGTTATCTTGTGATACTGCTCCACTGGCTCAATACTGCAGCACGGCATAATCCCCATCTTCCTCCTAAATATTCTCTCTCACTACACATGCAAAGATTGACAAGTGAGGTGAGAGATGGTGCTTTACTGCTGCCAGGAGTTCCTGCTGCGGACTTCGGCTTTCCCCGGCAGTATCAAGGTTTGAAAGCTGAAATTAAAGAGGAACCTTCCAACAGACTCATAGCAAGGGCAGAAGGACACTCCAGGGTGGTGGGGGACGCTTCAGCAGCAGTGGTGGGGTGAGAGCTGGTGGATCGGGAGTGAAACGCAGCACGTCGTGGTGGAGCCGAGCACTCGCCGGATCGGTCTTGCCAAGAAAGGCGGCGGGGAGAAGATGATCCAGCTGGAGCAGAAGGGAGCAGCCCCCACGTGCACGCAGCTCACTCCTCTGTGTGCGGTGGGGTGGCAGCACAGAGAGAGATCTGCAGTGAATGGCTTCCCCGTGGCACTGTCCCATGGCAGTGTAAGTCCTGCAAACTTGTCTTCCTTGTATTCACAAATATTTCAGGGTGTATGTTCCAGGAGCTGCTCTTTCTGCTCTTGAGAGGACCACCAGCCAACATTAAATTCCCACCTGTATTTGCACAACCCCGTGTTTAATGGCATGCCCGACCATCTGCTGCTTCTGTGAGCAAGGGCTAGAAGTCAAACAGAAACTGGCCTGAACGCTTCTTACATTTATGTTTCTCCCATTTACACATTTTTGGCCTTTTGTCTCTTTCAGCAATTCCAGGGAATTTCAGAGAGCAAAGGTGGCATCTGCAGCTCCATTTCTGGTGATCCGATCTCAGACTCTAGTCATTCATCACATTAGTTTTGGTGAAAGGGGGAAAAAAGGAAAGATAAATTCTGTGTAAAGCTTTATATCTGTGAGAAGTGTGTTGTTACACTCTACAAGGATGGAATTCAGTTCTGTACACTGGCTTTTTCCAAGAACCAAGGGCAGATCCTGATTTCAATCCTTAGAACAGGTGAAGATTTTGCGCTTATAAGGTAGGAGGTTATTTCATTCAGAGAGACAGGAAAAGATGGAAAGACAGTTCTTTAAAGAGCTGGTGGGTCTTTGCATGTGGAAAAGGTGTGTGTTCCTAAAACGGATTGGGAGATGGTATCTTATGCTCTTTTTACTTATGTTATTATCATTGGTTATTTTCAGTTCCTTCAGTTTGCCAGTTTGGGTTGGAAATAACCCATTTCACCCCAAAATTAAACAAAGTAAGGTAGGAGAAAGAATGGAGGAGGAAAAAAAATGTGGAGATAATTAAAAAGGTCAATTGACTGTCAGGTTCTTGATTTCAGAGATTTCATCTCTTCTTGCCGGTGCTTTGTGTATGATACACTTGTTCCTCAAGGAACATATTTTCAAATATACTGTCAGGGTTACTTAGAATATTTATTCTTGTAAACAACATGTAATTAAATACAGAAGCCCACACACATAGGATGATGAAATGTCCTGAAAGGAGATATGATGCATGGCTTAGGAATGAATTGCTAGTGGAATGTACTGAATGCTCTTTCCCTGTTTACAAAAGTAGCAGAAGTTACTGGACCCTCAGGATCAAAAATCAAAATTACAACATGTGGATAAAACTGGCCTTCAGATGTGGAATTGACCCAGACTAAATTGCAAATTTGTTGTGTGCTCCTGGCTCCCCTCATACCAGATTTTTACGTCAGATTTACAAATATGTTTTGCACAGCTTTACGAAAGTAAAAGTGAAGTCATTCTGAATTTTCTTTTTCCTAGGCAGAGAAACTTCACATCTTTCAAACCATGGAAACGTGGCATTTGCTCAGATGAACTTTCTGAATCGTCCCTCTTGTTCCCAGCTTCTGCCTTAATAACTTCTTTGGCAAAGTCTGTAACCCCCTGATGATGGGGGGACCTTTGGCGGAACACCACAGCCTGCCCCAGGGGACCTAATTCAGCAGGAATTGCTCTCTCTGAGCGCAGTGTGACTAACTGACTAACCGCCTCTCTCGCCCTGTTGGCTCAAAAATATTGAAATATTTGAAAGTTGCAAACCGGTGTGTGGAAAAAATGCATGAAGTACACAGCTACCTACAGTAGAAACTAACTAACTAACTAACTTACTAACTAACTAACTTACTAACTAACTAACTTACTTACTAACTAACGAACTCACTCTCTACCCTACTGGCTAAAAAACCCATCATAAACTCATGAAAGATGCCAACTGGCATGTGAAAACAAAAGTGTTAAGAGCTCTCAAGTGCCCTTTCTGCCCATGACTTCTTCATGGGCTGGGGAATGTTCTGCAGAGAGAACGAGTAGTGATGACCATCCGGCTGAGCCAAAAGGGTGACAACATGAGGGTGACTTCTTCAGCCATCTCTTCAACCTGCCTTGAGAAAGATGGGTGGAAAAGACAGGCATTAGGCACTAGGCTGAGAGGAGAACAAGCAACACGTGTTTTGACGTGAAAGGCAATACCCATCCACAGTTCCCCTCTGCAGGATTCCTTAGAGCTGGGTATTAGGCTTTGGCGTTTTTCTATTAATTGTTTAGATTGTGGACTAGATTGGTGGACTAGATGACCTTGGAAGGTCCCTTCCAACCCACATTATTCTTTGATTTGAGGATTCTAGGTGCAAAATGGAAACTGCCAACGCTGGAGTGCTCTTTACCTCCAGACATCCACCTTCTCCCAAGGACAGGTGAATGCTTCCTCTCTGGGACCATCTCGGGGCACCACAGAAGTATTCCCCATACTCAGAGCAGCACAAAAATTCACAAGAGGGAGAGCAGACTCTGTTACACACCTGGGCTTCTTGTTCTCCTCGCCCGGCTTGGCTGGTCTCAGTTGCCCATTCCTGAGCAATCTGCTTCCAGCCTTCGCCTTCGCTTGAGCGGCGGGACATCGCTCTCCTCTTCGCAGCTGTGTTTTCTCTTCTGGGGGGATGGTATTTCCCCTTGCTGCGAAGAGCCTGGCAAACTTTCCGTTCAAGAGGATTGTTAGACAGGTAAAGCCATGATCCACATGAATCGATTCTACTCTTAAGCAAAGCTAGCTCATGTTACCTGCTCTGCCCAGAGGAGCTCTCCTGGGGTTCGCTTTGGGGAGCGACTGCAGCCACCTGCAATGGAAACGTACAGGATGACACCTGCCCACTTTCCAGCTCAGCTCTGAAAGGCAGATCCCTTGCATGGGTTTGCTCAGCCCAGCTGTGCCAGTTCTGGTGGGATCACCACACAAAGAGTGATGGCCAAGCTGCATCAGCCTCACTCTGCACTTGTGCAAAGCTGCAGGTTGGTGGATGAAGTTGCTTGTCCCTACAGCAGCAATGCCACCTTCTGAGGGGGGAGGCATTCTCTCACGCTGCGTGTGGACCTCACATACCTCTGCAGTTTCTCCTTCTGCTCCTGGCGCTGGCGACTCCTCGGCCTGTTCACCAGCAAGCCCAGCCTTGGCCGCTGCACCTGGAAGCTCAGCCTCCTCCTCCTGCTCCTCAAAGAGTTCCTCACGGTGCTCGATGAGGAACTCAACCAGCTGTGTCACCTGCACACAGTAAACCACTGGTTTCCAACCCGCTGGCTGCAAAGGGGTCCAACAGCCCTTGCCACTCCTCATCCTGCCTTCTGCACAGAAGGCTGCAGCTGTGGGGCTGCTCTTCCCAGCAGCTCCCCCGCGAGCATTTGCTGAAGAGAGGAGGCAGGCAGGAACCTCTGAAGAGCAAAGCTGGCGTGGGCCTGGAAGGCTGCAGCGGGCTGGGAAACACAGCGTACCTTCCCTGTCACCTGCATCAGGACGTCCAGGGGCAGCGTGTCCTCCTCTGGTGGGCCGAGGAGGTTTGGCCCCATGCAGATGGCCAGGTTGCTGGCGCTCATCTTGCTCACGGTGGCATTCCTGCTGATCTTCTGAAGCAGGATGAGCAAGGTCTGGAGGAGGAGGAGGTTGGCCTTGGGTAACTTGCTGGCGACCCTGCGGGAACAGGAACCCACCGTTAATAGATGTAGTAGGTCTTGTCCAGACAGGTGTCCCATGCTGATGTCAGCCAAGCCCACCCCAGGGAAGGCTCCTTGGCCAAGCCGGCTCTCCAGCAGAGGGACTGCCTTCGCTGAGATATGGCCACCTCCCTCCCCGCCTGCCCTTCTGGCCAGAGCCCCTTTGTGGAGCCAGCCCCAATGCCTGCAGGCAGTGCTCCAAGGACAGAAATGCTTTTCTGTGCCACTTTCCCCCCAGAACGCTGAGCCCACAGCAGCAGCAAGAGGTGGGTGGCCGAAAACACAGCTTGTTCAGGCAGGCTGTGGCTTTGCAGGCAGGTGCCGGGCTCTGCCAGTCCCTGTGGAGCCGCCAGGCTGCTGGCCACACTTACTCCTTCAGCCCCGCCAGCCTCTCCTGCCTGCTGGTCTTGTGCAGGGCGTCCATCCACTGTTGGTAAAGCTCTGAGTGGAGCAGCTTGGAGGGGATCTTGCGGAGGAAGTCCTGCAATGGCAAGGGCTGAGCGTGAGGCTGTGAGCAGTGCCGCCGGGAGCACAGGCAGCATCCCCAGCACGCTGGGTGCCCAGCAGCTCCTGGGTTGGGCCGAGCAGGAGCCCATCAGCAGCTCCGGAGCGGGAGCTGCCGGACTCCAGGCCAGCAGGGCTCACCTTCAGGATGACGGCCAGGACGTGCACCGGCTGGCTGGCCAGGTGGACCTCGGCTCCCGTGTCCAGGGCCTCCCTGATCTCCCGGGAGGCGCGCTCGCTGGCCGCCAGCCGGAAGATCCCCTCCGTGGATGGGCCCTGCTCGTGCAGCAGAGCCAGCAGGTCCTGCAGGGGAGACAGGAGGACATTGCTGGGCTGGAGACAGGCCCTGGCACAGGCCAAGCTTCCCCAGGGGCAGCAGGGAGTGTGGATGGTCTGCAGCTCTCCCTGGGGCAGGACAGAGGGGTGGCTGGAGTTGGGCGACACGGAGAGGAGCGCGCTTTGTCCCCAAGACTCATCTGAGATGCCCCCGATGGGGACGGTGCCTCTGCAGGGGAGCCAGTGGGATGGGGACCCCTGGCCGGGCTTGCTTACCTGGATGGGCTGGGGCAGCGCACCGTCCTGGCTGCAGAGATCTGCCAGGGGCCGCCCGAAGAGAAGCCCCGTGTGGGCAGAGCCCGACGGCCCCTGTGCCTCTGCAGCGGCCGAGGTCTCTGGCCGCACCAAGTGCCAGGGCAGCCACCTCCTCCTGCTGCGGGTCCCACCTTCTGCCAAGGAGAAGAGAGCAAAGAGAGGTGGAGCAGCGGCGCCAGGCCAGTGCTCCTGGACCCTCTCAGCACTGTGCCCCATCCTCGAGCGCACGGGACACGCGTCATTTGGCAACGAGGGACCCTGGGGGCTCAGGTCTCTCCTGCTGCAGAGCAACGGGGACAGACGTGCCCTGCGGGAAGGGCAGCAGCAGCCCCAGGGCAGCATGAGTGCCCGTCTGCAAGAAGAGCAGGGAAGGGCCATCCTGCACCCGTTTCTCCCAACTCACCAGCCAGCTGGCCACTTCCACCTTTGCTGCCAGAGGGGATGACGGGTGGGGGCCGCTGCTCTGCATCAGCCTGCAAGAAATGTGCTGCGCTCACCCAACAGCCCTGCAGCAGAAAGGGCCCCTGGGGAGCTGCATCATGCCCTGGCCATGTGTGAGAGGTGGAGATGGCTGAGATGTCACCCCGAGCGATCCTCACCTTGGCCTGGCCCTCAAGCAGCCTCTCCAGGCTGCCGGCATGCAGCGTCATGGCCTGGGCAAGCAAAAAAGAGCAGGTGAGAAGTGATGCACCTGGTGCTGGGCTGGAACAGCCTCTGGGGACAGAGCGGAGACAGGAGGGACACTCACAGCATTGCGGCCCCTCAGCTCTTTCAGCAGCGCCTTGAAGGAGGGCAGCCGGGTGACCTGGGCTCCCTCCACTCCTTCTGCTGGTCTGTGCACAGGAAAGGGGCAAAGAAAGAGCTGGCTGAGAACCAAGCAGCCTTTTCCCTCCCCTGCCAGCCCAGGGAGCACTTCCAGCTTGCCCCAAAGCAGCCATGTAGCACTCAGAATCCCAGCGGAGAGCAGCAGCAGAGATCAGGGCGGGGCTGGGCAGCTGTTGTCTGGACACAGCTGGCTGAAGGTGCTCCACCAGCTTTGCCCACTCAAGAGCTGCCCACAGCTATGGGCACAGCTCTCTGCAGCTGGGGAGCGCTGTTGCCACATCGCAGGCTACGATGCCTAGAGCATCCCCCTGAGGTGTGAGCACGAGTCCCCCAGGCTGCACCGCCAGGCAGGGCTTACCCAAGGAGAGCGCTGAGCCACAGCTCCTTCACTGCCCGGCAGCTGCGGAAAGAGAGGAGAAACAGCCTGAGCGCCGCTGCTCCCCAGCCTGCGGGCACAGGCGGGCGCTGGCACAGCCCTGCTGTCCCCGTGGGGACGGCCACAGAGGCAGGACGAAGCCCCGTGGGGCAGGACGGAGGCGCTGCCCAGCCCTGCCGGGGGACGTGGCAGCGAGACTCACCGGAAAGTGACGACGCATGAGCCGCAGGGCCAGACGAGGACGAGTGAGGCGGTGTGTTTGCCTTCCTCCTCTTCAGTGGCATCGCCGGCTGCCCCCTTGGTGCTGCCCAGCACCTGCAGCTGGCCCAGGGCCAGGCAGAGCTTTGGGCGCGGGGCGCCGCCACGTCTGCAGAGAGGAGCGGCAGCGAGTGAGCTGGAGGAGCCTGAGCCCGCTGGCTCCCCTCCCGAGTCCCCCTGCCACGGTCACGGCCATGGGTGTATCCAGCACCAGGGTGCCGGTGGCCTGGGGCTGCTCCTGGGCTGGCCCTGCCCTGGTGCCAGGGCCAGGGCTTGGGAGGAAAGGCAGCTGGGCTCTGCAAATCTTACTGGTGCTTGGCGATGACCAGGGTATCCCTGAAGAGGAGGAGGTCCCTCTTCCTCGTCGCACGGCCCTGGGTCACCCGCACACGCTGCCGGAGCAGTGGCTCGCCTGGTGCCGGGATGGGCACGCACTGCTGCACGGGCTCAGGGTCATCCCTGCAGAGCAAACGGTGTCGGGAATGACAAAGGCGGCTGCTGCGGGGTCCGGCTGTTCTGGGCTGTCTCCGAGCCTTGCATGGGGGGCGCCTACCTGGAGCCACGGCAGCAGTTCACCTGGCCCATCCCGACGAGGCCAGGAGAAGCCTCCTGTAAATCTCGCTTTACGGGCACAAGAGAGTGGCCAGACAAGGTGGGGAACGTCAGCCAAAGGGACGCCCAGTGCCAAGTGGTGCTGCTGGGCAAGAGCGCGGCTCCTGCCCGTGACACTCCGCGTTGGCACAGAACCGTTGCCAGGACAGCGCCGGGTCAACACAGCCCCCGATTCCAATGACCTCAGTGGTGGGGGGGGGCACTGGGGGCTCTCCCCAGGATGCCCAGGTCTCTCTGGGACTGGGAGCCCAGCCCTGGGCACAGCACTTCAGGTCTGGCCTCAGCAGCGCTGAGCAGAGGGGAAGGGTCACCTCCCTCCAGCTGCTGGCAGCGCTTCGCCCCATGCAGCCCAGGGTACCACTCGCTGCCGCCTTGGGCCAAGGCCACCTTGCTGGCTCCTGCTCAACTTGGTGTCTACCAGGAGCCCAGGACCCTTAGTTTTAAGATTCCTAGGGCAGGAGACCTTTTTCAACAACTTCGAGTGAGAGGAGGAAATGTCTTGGTCTCTAATAAACAAGTGATTGCCTTATTAACCCTAAGTTTAAAAGTGCACGTGTGCAGGGCAATTCATTACTATCAAGTGATGTGCAGAGCAAGCAAAGGAAGTGTTATTTTCCCAGAGGTCACTGATAATAGCAGAAAACAGGGTTATTGCTCAGAGCAAGATGAACAGAAGTCAAGATGGATGTAATTTCAATGAGAACTGATTTGTGGAGAATTGATTTAATGATATTTAAAAGGGCACCCACTGTATTGATCTGTGGCTATCCTGTGATCTTACTGTAATATAGGGCTGAGCCATTGTCTTTTGTTTTCTTCCCTGAGTACAATGTGATAAGACATGAGGGGATATTAGGACCCGGTGAGAACCATAACCAAGTCCTCTTGTGCTGGACGCTTTTGAGGCTGCTGTGATTGATCACAAACCAAGTTCCCCTGTGCCTACAGCCCTTTGTCAGGGACAGAAGGCACATCCTTGGAGGCAACTTGCCTGAGAGCTGACAACCCATGACCCAGCTACTGGCACCTGGGACTATCGATACCTCCTGGAGTTTATGAATCCCTTGGCTCTAAATTTTGGCTTCTATTGGTTAACGTTTCAGAAGCAAATAGTAAATACTAAATACAAAGCGTGTGCTGGTGTATCATAGGATTCCAGTTACTTTTTTATTAGTACCATCCATAGATAAACAGATCTGGAGACAAACCAACCTAGGCAAAATACACGGGTTTTTTTTGTTTCCTCACTGCATTGCAGTTTGATTCATGCCCCTTGAATATCCAGTGTCTTTCAGCTACAGTTTACATCTTGCTTTTGCATACTGTAGAGCCTTCTTTCCGTATTCACTGCCAGTATTCACCCTTACATGGCAGCTAATTCTTGTGGCTGGCCCTGCTCCCTCTGGGAGCAAGCTGTTTGTGGTCTGTCTCTATGGCTCTGGGACTCTTCCCCTGATGAATTTGTTCATCAAAGTTACAAATATTTTGTTCTGTATCTGCAATTCTGTATTTTCCACTATATACTCCCTATTCTTTAAGGGAATCATTGTCCAAGGTATTTTCATCGAATAAGTTACGACTGACATACCTTTTTCTTGGCCTGGAAAGAATGTGACATATTTTATTTCATCATCTGCTGTAAAGGGAGCCTTCATCTTGGCTGAAAATCTTGCTTGTAGTGTATCCCTGAACCAAGAAAGGATGATTGGCAACCTGGGAAATGCAGCAGTACTCTGTGGGTAAGTAACGCAATTTCCTTACAGCTCCTTTTTAACATGTTTCTGGTAGACTACATTACACATGCTGCTGAAATATCTGATCACTCTCTCACCTTGTTCACTGCTCTTTTGCACTGCAAGGGTGGTATGAGTAGGCTGCAAAGAAACAAATAAAAAAGCAAGTGGTGATTCTCCTGACACAAGGAAATCTTGGGTTTCTTCGAGCCCATGTGGATGAAGCAGTGTCAACTGATCCAGTTGACTTCATTGTCTGTGTGGGCTAGAGATGGACGGCCTGTGAATGGAACATGTTGCAATTAGATGCTGTCTTGCCCTCATCAAATTTATTAACAATGACTCTTTATTTTCTCTTTGAATATGTTCAGAATGAAATTTATATCCAGAGAAAGAAATGACACAATACCATTTTAAAAATTATTTTCCTGATGTGTATTCCTCCAAGCATGTATTTATGTGGATAGTAATAAGTGGATAGTAATCATGTTTAACATGAACATGATTAAATCAGTGAAGGGGATTGAAGTTCTCATCAGTTCAACTCTGCAAAATTCTAGATCTTCTGTATACACAAAATGCTCGTTCTTCTTAGTCTGATGTTGCTTCCATATTAGTACTTTGTGTGTCTCTGCTCTCAGACAGGAGGCTGTTCGGAAATTATTAAAGGTATCAAATAGTGTAGCCTTTTATTAAAGACCTACAACCTAAAGTACTTGAACACTTCCTTTTTTCCCCTTGAAAACAATAAAAAATAATTACTCCTATATACCATTTTTCTATTATGTACATGGCTGTTGTTAAAGGATGTAGGGAGGGAACTAGGAAAGCTAAGGCCTCCTTTGAGTTAAACCTGGCAAGAGGGGTCAAGGGCAACAGAAAGAGCTTCTTCAAATACATGGCAGATAAAACTAACACCAGAGGCAATGTAGGCCCACTGATGAATGGGGTGGGTGCCCTGGTGACAGAAGATACAGAGAAGGCAGAGTTACTGAATGCCTTCTTTGTCTCTGTCCACTCTGCCAGAGGCTGTCCTGAGGAGCCCCGTACCCCTGAGGCCCCAGAGGAAGGCAGGGCAATGGAGGAGTTTGCCTCAGTTGATGAGGACTGGGTTAGGGACCAATTAAGCAATCTGGACATCCATAAATCCATGGATCCAGATGGGATGCACCCGCGGGTGCTGAGCGAGCTGGCTGAAGTCATTGCTGGACCACTCTCCATCATCTTTGCCAAGTCTTGGGAAACGGGAGAGGTGCCTGAGGACTGGAGGAAAGCAAATGTCACTCCGGTCTTCAAAAAGGGCAAGAAGGAGGACCCGGGCAACTATAGACCGGTCAGCCTCACCTCCATCCCTGGGAAAGTGATGGAACACCTTATCCTTGGTGCCATCTTAAGACATATCAAGGATAAGAGGGTCATCAGGGGCAGTCAACATGGCTTCACCAAGGGGAAGTCGTGCTTGACCAACCTCATAGCCTTTTATGAAGACATAACAAGGTGGATTGATGATGGCAGAGCGGAGGATGTGGTCTACCTTGACTTCAGTAAAGCATTTGACAATGTCTCCCACAGAATCCTCACGGCTAAACTGAAGAAGTGTGGACTGGATGATCGGGTAGTGAGGTGGACCGCAAACTGGCTGAAGGAAAGAAGCCAGAGAGTCGTGGTCAATGGGGCGGAGTCTGGTTGGAGGTCTGTATCTAGTGGAGTGCCTCAAGGGTTAGTACTGGGACCAGTATTATTCAATATATTCATCAATGACTTGGATGAGGGAATTGAGTGTACTACCAGCAAGCTTGCTGATGACACCAAACTGGGAGGAGTGGCTGACACGCCAGAGGGCTGTGCTGCCATCCAGCGAGATCTGGACAGGCTGGAGAGTTGGGCAGGGAAAAATTTAATGAAATATAATAAGGGAAAATGTAGAGTCTTACATCTGGGCAGGAACAACCCCAGGTTCCAGTATAGGTTGGGGAATGACCTGTTAGAGAGCAGTGTAGGGGAAAGGGACCAGGGGGTCCTGGTGGACAGCAGGATGGCCATGAGCCAGCACTCTGCCCTTGTGGCCAAGAAGGCCAATGGCATCCTGGGATGTATTAGAAGGGGGGTGGTTAGTAGGTTGAGAGAGGTTCTCCTTCCCCTCTACTCTGCCCTGGTGAGACCTCATCTGGAATATTGTGTCCCGTTCTGGGCCCCTCAGTTCAAGAAGGACAGGGAACTGCTGGAGAGAGCCCAGCGCAGGGCAACAAAGATGATTAAAGGAGTGGAGCATCTCCCTTATGAGGAAAGGCTGAGGGAGCTGGGGCTCTTTAGCTTGGAGAAGAGGAGACTGAGGGGTGACCTCATTCATGTTTATAAATATACAAAGGGTGGGTGTCATGAGGATGGAGCCAGGCTCTTCTCAGTGACAACCAACAGTAAGACAAGGGGTAATGGGTTCAAGCTGGAACACAAGAGGTTCCACTTCAATTTGAGAAGAAACTTCTTCTCAGTCAGGGTGACGGAACACTGGAACAGGCTGCCCAGGGAGGTTGTGGAGTCTTCTTCTCTGGAGATATTGAAAACCCGCCTGGACGCCTTCCTGTGTAACCTCATCTGGGTGTTCCTGCTCTGGCAGGGGGATTGGACTAGATGATCTTTTGAGGTCCCTTCCAATCCCTAACATTCTGTGATTCTGTGATAAAAATGTAGCTTCACTGAAACTATTCTTAACATTGATGCTTGCACTGAACTTCAGTAGGATGCAAATATTCATCCTTTTAATATTTCATCCAAGTTTAAAGTATAAAAAAAAAGATCGTGTTTTCTAACAGTGAGACTGCATGTTCAATTCATATACCAGTATTCCTCCAGCAATCATTCCAATTTAGGCGATATCTCCAGGATGCTTGCGCAAGGCAGGTATTCCAGGAGCTCTCTGTGTCATGGACGTGGCTTTTGGACACTGCTAGAGATAAACTGGCTAGCGCAGAGCATTAATTTAGACATAAAGTAACTTTTGCAGTCAAATCTCTTTATAATCAAGACAAACAACAAGGCATTGCTGGTATTAATTTCTATGGCTACATATATACATGGTACAAAGTTTTCAGATAGAGAGAATTTGAGTGGGGTCTATAGTGCCATTCCTTTTGATATGCATTACTTAATAATACAGTCATATCAGCAAAGCTGAAATTTTTATTGTTAAAAATTCCACAACAGCGTTCGGATTTATAAGGACAGGATCTGTCGCATTTGTCGCAGCGAGGGAAGACACAAACACTTAATATAAGTATCAGCAAACTTCAGCTTTATTACAGAGCAGTTCACTTTTATACATGTCCCAATAATTATGCCTACTAGTCATAACCTGATTGGCTAAAATCTAGGGATTACATTAACTTAATTCGTCTAGCAACAGATATTCAGTATAATCAGTAATTGGCTTATGCATATTACAAAACGCAAGCTCATTATTGGTTACAACTTAACTGCCAGCTCCACCCTTAGATCCACATTCGTTTCGTTTCTACATTGTTTTTCCCAACGAACTTCTAACAGCAAGGCTTTTGTTTGTTACACATTAAATGTCAAGGTCCTTATAATTTTGCCAAGTCAGTGTCTTGCTTGTGGCTCACATGAGCTGGGTTCGCTGCTTATCTAACTCTTGTTCTGCTAACTGTATTAAATTCACATAGCCCCTATTATCTAACCATCCCTCCACAATTCCCCCTTTTTTGTTTTTGCGCAAACCAAGTGCACAATTAACAATATAGCAACAATCACAGACAGTATTATTAATCCATGCAAAAGTAGATTTCCCAGCCATCCTAATTCCCACAAAAATCCATATGTGCAGATTGAGGCCTGAAAACCAAGTTTTTGGGTCTAATCATTTTATACTATTAGATAATGTTTACCATTATATCTTACAGTGCTAATTCTTAAATTATGCACTTGTTTTTCAGGGCACTGGCTAAATCCTAAATCAGGCCTTGTACATTATCTGAGACTGTTCTTTTTTGGAAGTGTTGTTTTACTTGATTTTGCTCATAAGCATTATAATTCAGTTTCAATGGTATTACATATATTTAGCACTCTGATAACATAAAATACAGGTTCAGATATCAGTTAAGGAGATTATTTGAATACAATAACATAAGAATAATGAGGATCCACAACGTGCATGTAGTCACTCACAAGAAACAAAACTAGAGGTCTCTCACTTCAGGGTACTCACAATAAACAATCACCTGCCTAAATTAGGCAAGGGCTCATTCAAGACAAGGACTCTAGTTTACAGACCCGCAGCTCCGAGAAGATCACTCAAGGGGCATCTTCGGCGGGAACCCCGTTTTCTAGTCTAGTCAGATGTGGCTGTGGGCATTACAACATAGCTCTGGGCACGTCTTGTTGAGGACCCCGTCAATTGACCGAGGGTCCCACCCCTTCTGTCCCACCAGCTGGTAGAGGTGAAGTCACCCTGCCCCGAGACCAGGGAGGATGTGACCTGGGGACAGGTAATAAAGAGCCATCAACGGCCCCATTGAAGGCTCTAAATCTTAGGGGAATGTGCAACTGCCACACAATCCACCCTGCGACCACAGTCATGATCTGACAGACTACTTTGGAGTGGTGGTGCAGTCACCTCTTGCCTCCAAAGTCAAAAGGGGGCATTCTGTTGGTGAGTTTGAATGTCCATTGTGGATCATCATACCTTCTGTGTTATTTTCCTGTTATACATTATTATTACAAATCAACTTACAATAAAATTGAATAATACAAATTACAACAATTACAGTTATTAACAAATTTTGGAGAAGGCTGGTTAGTCATCCTAATAAGGAAAACAAATGCACTGAAAGTTTTTTCGCCAGTTAATCCCTAATCCAAATAATTTAAATCTGTATCATTCTGATATACTAGTGCCTCTAATTTACAGGGGGCCCAGTACAAACTCAAAACATCTTCTGTGGTTATTTTAGATACCTTGCATATTAAGACTCAGAATGGAAACAAAATCTAAATTACTCTGAACCACTTCTCCATTCCTCATCGCTGATAAACCAGTTGAAACTTCCCTGACAAACAATTGTCAATTAATTTCTTATAAATACATACAGCAGGGATCTCAACAAAATACTGCTGCATTTGATTAAGTTTAATCCAATCCTTGTTTTCCAGCAATTGACCTTCTGGTGGTATCCATGCACCATCTACCCAATGCACGTCATTGTTACTGCACTGTTGCAAGAGATAATACCCGAATAGGCTAAGAAAGTGTCAACTGGAGTGAGGGGCCTGCTGCTGTCATAACAGTACTTGCATTTTGTTGTAACTTCTTTAGCTGCCCCAAGGTAACATCATTGGCCTCTTCCCTTGGTCTCTTCTGTTTCTTCGTTGCCGTCTGCTGCAGGGACAGACATTGCACTTCTGGCATTGGGTTCTTGCACTGTTTTTCCAGCTCACAGTGAGATTTAACATATTTCGCAGGAAGTCAGTTTGGTCCTGTTGGA
Organism: Caloenas nicobarica; assembly: GCF_036013445.1. Lineage (NCBI taxonomy): Eukaryota > Metazoa > Chordata > Aves > Columbiformes > Columbidae > Caloenas > Caloenas nicobarica. The sequence continues at coordinate 46,177,698 of NC_088245.1, forward strand.
ATAAGAACACACACATATCCCCTTCCCCCTTTTTGTTTTAATAACGTTTGTTTCAGTGTGGAATGCACCTGTTTAATAATAGCCTATCCAGTGGCAGAATGTGGAATACCTGTGACATGCGAAACATCCCATTGCTATAAAAAATATTACGCGGATCTAGCAGTTTAGCCAGGACCATTGCCAGTTTTAATTTGTTGTGGCACACCCAGCATAGCAAAACAGTGGGTCCAGTGGCACTAGACATCCATGCTTTTCTCACTAGTACAAGCAGATGCACAAAGCATACCTGAAAGAGTATCTATAGAAATGTGTACATATTTCAAACGACCAAAGGATGAGACATATGTAACATCAGTCTGCTAAATGGCATTAGCTATGAGCCTGTGAGGGTTAACTCCAAGGGAGCGTAAATTTGTAATTAGGCCTTGACATTTCAGCTAAGAGCAAACTATGTCTTTTATTTGTTCGAGTGTCGGATAAAACATTTATTTTAAAGTAGCAGTATTCTAATGGAAGAAAATATGTGAAGCCCTGGCAGACTGGAAACGGACTGTAGCTACAGTATGAGTCCACAACTTCCTTCTGTTATGGGACCTGGTAAAGTGGTATGAGAGCATATATGAGTAACAGATAGTGGGTGTCTGCAATGCTGTAATGCAGTTTGCAATGATACAAACAATTCAAAGAGCTACTGTTGTGAGATTTCTTCAAAAAAGGTGAAGGGGATGGTCCTGACTACTTACTCAGAATCACAAATCAAATTTAGAGGTTCCTCCTTAAAAAGCTCTAAGGCATGTAAAGCTGCATCAAGTTCTATTAATTGGGTTGAACCTTCAATAATTTTAACAGAATGATGCTAATTGTTATCTTCACATCAGACTACTACAGCTTTGTGAGACTTTCCTAAACTATCTACAAAAACTGTGCAAGCGTGTAGGATGAGACCAAATACAAGTATGTTCTGTAGCTTGACATCAAAGACATGCAGATTCTACATCAATTTACATCTAGGCATGCCAAAAGCTATGCCATTAAGAAAATCACCTAATGTAATTTAAAAGGACGTAGATTGCAAATAATTAAAAAAAGATCAAAATTAGATTTCACAAATGGTACATATATGACAAAAGGATCATGACCCATTAAGACTTAAATTAATTCCCTGCATTTTTTGATCAGTAACAATCAGTATATCAGTCTGTTAGCATTGTCAACGTACTGTCCCACAATAGCCACAGGTTGTTTTTGTGTTGTAACTATAAGTAGACAAATATGCAAGTCCAATCGAATGCAGTCAGCCTGTAAGGTTGTCATAAATTTGTTCATCAAAGTCTCTAACTCCATTTTGGCTTTCATATTTATTGGATATTGTTTTTCCTTACCAGATTGAAGTCCTATTTAAGTTTTATCAGTGTAGTGTTGGCTTTACCGATACTTCGGCTGCGGGTACTAGTGGAAATACAGCATCTAAAATTTCCTTGGAGATTTCTCACTTGCAGCAAGCAGATCTGCACCATCCAAACATCTTCTTATGGGACATGCAACTGAACAGAATTCTCAGAAAACATTATTTGAGTTTACAATTTACTTAACAAATCTTGACCCAAGAGAGGTATAGGACTTTCTGGCAAATACGAGAATTCATCTGTTAAAACTTTTTTCTAAATTTGGCATCCTATTGGTTTCAAAAAATGGCCCTCCTTTCTTTCTCAAGATTTCAAAAACTATCACGGTGAATTTAATAAGAAGTCTCTTATAACTAGTTACCACAGAGAAAGTCTATTAAAAAGGTTTTTGCTTTAATTTCCCAGCTTCATTAGAACTACGGATCTGCTGGAGATGCTTTTAAATTTCACCCTCAGACTGCTTCATTCAGTATTACAGTTCTCAAACAGTAACATTGCTGTAGAGGGGGGGCGGGGAATGCAAGGGGGAATAAAGCCCCCCTTTTCTGCTTAGCAGTGCAGTCAAGGCCACGCAGGTGGTGTAATCGCTGGTGCTAAGTGGGAGCTGCCTGGCCTTGGCAAAACTTCTCAGTTACAATGAGCTGAGTTTATCTTGAAGCTTGACACAGCACAGGCCTGGGATATTTTGCTCTATTTACTTATTTCTCAAAGTTATGCAGAACAACATTAACTGCCATATAGCACTAAAACCCAGAATTCCACATTCAAACTACATTTTCCTTTTATCAGAGTATTTCCCAAAAAGTTATTCTAATAAGTAAGGATGCATCCTAAAGGGGATCAAGGTTGTATTTTAGTAGCGGAACCGGTTCCCATTTTGTAATTATCTTCCCAAACAAAATTATTTTGGTACCAAATATATATATATATATATACAAACTAAAATACTGAGCTCAGATATGAAAACCAAACACTGAGTTCAAATATGCAGATGGATCACAGTTACACTTATTCAAGACAATATCTCAGTTTTAGCATTGCACCTTTGGGCTGCTTGCAGCTCAGCCAGGTGGAGGTACCGCTGGATCTCCCTGACAAAACAGGTCAGTGCGCGCTGGAGCCCCAGCGGCACCTGCCCCCCCGCTGCCCTAGCAAGCCGAGCTGGGCAAGGCTTTTATACGCGTCTCATCTGAGGTGCTACAACTGTTATCCCAAAACAGGATTCTTTACTTGGTGTGCATACAAAAGAGCCACATTTAGTACACCGAGATGAGACACAGCCTATCACAGAGTTGCGCAAGTCTGGATGTTGGAATAAAGCTAGCATGGTAGAAAGAAAAGTAACAACTGTTACACACACAATCTTATCATCACATTCACACAGTAAAAAACTGAATTACTCACGGTCTTCTGTATAACCACAAAATGCATATTTTGAGTCAACAGATTCTCATGATTCTGTGAACTTGCTATATTATACAACAGGCAAAGACTTATGAAACTGTAATATGCTTAAACAGATACCTGCAAAGAAAACAGGTTAATAAAGCAAACATCTTGCAGACCTCAGTAAGTTTCTATGACTTGTGCGTTATCAGTTAATTCTCAGCTTGTTGAAGTTCAAAGCATTCCACTTGTAAAGCTGCCTGAAATTATTTAATGATCTCTTGTAGAGTTTTATTTTTGTCCTGCTCTTCTGGCTTTAAAAACAACACTACTTGCAACAAAATGTTATACTTCAAGGTTCTATTCTCCGACCACTTTTCCCATTCATCTAACTTACACAGCAGCCACCATTGATTCTAATATTTCACAAGATCTTCCTTCCTCATATTTCCAAGTGCTTTCCTATGTTCTAAAACACCTCCCCAAATGTAATTTAGCATTTGACGGGTGGGCTCACCATGGAGACCCGAGTCACTAACTGTGGTCCGTAATTGCGACAGCAGCTTCTAATCTAGGGCAGTGATGGTGGCGTTCAGGCCACCAGCAGTGGGAGAATATATCACTGGGAAGGCAATGGCCAGGGCCTCAGCCGCCTCTTTGTCCCCTGACATCCAGGCTTGATTAGAAATCTCTTGCCACAACTTCTGCCGCTCGTTCACCACCCGCTCTGCATCTCCCCTCATATCAGTGTCTTTAGAGTCTATAGGCGCGCGAGCCTTCCCCTCCCCTTCGGGGGGAGATGGCCAGTGCTCCTCGCTCGGTTGACCGGGAGACAGCATAGGAGGCGCAGAAGGAACTGAACTGGCGTATGAACCCGACGGCAGGAAAACAACATTAGTGGCAGGGGGCAACGGGCATGACGAGGCAAAAGCCGAACCCTCTCCAGTGGCTGCATTAGTGGCCGATGGGGAAGCTAGGGCTGCCGAGGCGGCATGGGCGGCCTTCTGCTCCGCATGATATTGTTTTAAGGCGTTTGTTACCACCCGCCAGGGCCGTCCCAACTTCCTAGCTGCCTTTTCCTCCTCGATAGCTGCATTCTACAATTTTTCTCCAAAGCGACACCACTCCTCCACCTCAAAAACCTCATTAGGATCCTTAAAACAACCCTTGGCTACTCCATACGTGAGCAACCCTGCTAACTCCTTATCTAAATCAATATCCTTAAGCTGACGCTTCTGTAAGAAGCACTTAAATAAATCATAAGCCGCTTGTCTATCCATACCTTGTTTCCTCAGCGCGCTGTTGCAGCCCTTGCAAGACGTCGGCGGCCTTTAGCGGCGGAACCCTTCTTTAAGGTCGTTCCGGGCACGGAGTCCAGCTCTTTTGCCTCTCGTGCTGCTTCGAGACCGCTATCCCCTACTCGCTGGACCGTGCCGGACCGTGGCTGCAGGGCCTTTTTTTTCAGGTCCCTGTTCGGGCGCCATTTGTCGCATTTGTCGCAGCGAGGGAAGACGCAAACACTTAATATAAGTATCAGCAAACTTCAGCTTTATTACAGAGCAGTTCACTTTTATACATGTCCCAATAATTATGCCTACTAGTCATAACCTGATTGGCTAAAATCTAGGGATTACATTAACTTAATTCGTCTAGCAACAGATATTCAGTATAATCAGTAATGGGCTTATGCATATTACAAAACGCAAGCTCATTATTGGTTACAACTTAACTGCCAGCTCCACCCTTAGATCCACATTCGTTTCGTTTCTACATTGTTTTTCCCAACGAACTTCTAACAGCAAGGCTTTTGTTTGTTACACATTAAATGTCAAGGTCCTTATAATTTTGCCAAGTCAGTGTCTTGCTTGTGGCTCACATGAGCTGGGTTCGCTGCTTATCTAACTCTTCTTCTGCTAACTGTATTAAATTCACATAGCCCCTACTATCTAACCATCCCTCCACAAGGATCTGCAATCTTCTTGTGACAAAGAGGATTGAGTGAAAAGGATCTATAGTAAACGCATCCACTTTCAGCGAAAAACAGATTTGAAAAGCCTATTAATGTAGACTTCAGTTCCCAAAAGCACCACGAAAGACAATGAGTAATGGGGAGCAATAGGTAGATCGGACTGAGCCACTAGAGCAGGAAGAGCTTAAGAGCTTGCAGAAACTCACCCTTCCAGACCTGGTTTGCTTTTTGGGTTGGGTTGGTATTTTTTTTAATCAGGTTCCTTTTCCCTGCCACTTCCTCCAACAACTTTTAAAGCAGGAGGTACTTTGCAGCTTTCTCTGAGCTCTAACCCTTTTTTTTCAGCAGAGGCAATAACAATGCATTTCAGGGAAAGTACCTGCCTCATTTTTTCCTTCAGCCTTCATGCTCACAATGTGTTTCCACTGCCCTTCCCTACATCTGTTCTAGAGCTTCCTGACACCCTGATTCATGTTTTGTTCTCATTCTTTCTGTCACCAGCTGCTGTGTATGGGAGTCTCTTCTATGTCCTGAAAATTTGGAACAGTTCACTTAGACAACTGCAGAAAATAACCCTTTTTTCAGGAAAGAAAAATAAAATTAAAAAAAAAAATAAAGCAAAATTAACAGATAAACAGCGGATGTTTTATTTTGCCTAAGAAGTAACACTGCCATCAAACTACTTCTGTTTCTCCAACATAAATATGTAGCTTAATTGAAGGAGAAGAGTTGAATTCAGAAGGGATACACAAGGCTTGAAACACTTTAAAACTAATGCACGGGAACAAGGCTCACTATGAACAGAGCAGCCTTATTTTTCCCTAGGATGGCTTAAACTAAGGTAGCCTGCAGGGTTTGGCACACACTTCAGTGAGTACTGCCTGCTACCAATACACTGTATCACAGTCACACAGAATAACTGTGTTTGTAAGGATGTCTGGAGCTCATCTGATCCAACCCCCGGTGCAGAGCAGGGTCAATTTGAATCACGTGTCAGTGCTGCCTTCTAGAAGCACAAAATCAGACTGAACTACCGTATACCTAGAATCATGAACAGATACATGCAGCAAGTTCTCAACATCTTCTCAAAGCTAATTTACGGGTGGGAAAAAAGAATAAGCAGCGCTGGCAAGTCTGGAGGTAGGCTACTCTTCATACTCCAGAAAAGACATATTGAAGCTTTATAAGACATAGAAGCCCAGAAGCATAGAACAGTTTGGGTTGGAAGGGACCTTCAAAGCTCACCTAGTCCAAACCTCTGCAATGAGCAGGGACATCTGCAACTAGATCAGGTTGCTCAGAGCCCCGTCCAGCCTGGCCTGCAATGTCTCCAGGGATGGAGCCCCCTCATCATTTTTGTGGCCTCCTCCGGACCCTCTCCAGCAGGTCCATGTCTTTTCTGTACTGAGGGTTCAGGCCACATATTGCAAGACTTGGCAACACGGAAGAGCTGACACTTGCATCAATTAAATGAACTCTCTGGTGATGCTTCTGCTCTAAGAGGCCAGACTTGCAACAGTGAATTAAGCCAAGTGTAAGAAAGCAAACAAATGGCTCAGCAAGTCCCACAGGGGTAGACCCTGTAGCATGTTCCATAACCAAGCATAACATTCCCCTCTTCTTTCACATTAAGCAGAATGATTTTAAATTGATTCAATGTTAGCAGATAGGCGGTAACAAATTTGCATGAATATGATCATTCCAAAACCATCAGAAGATTATTAGACTTTGAACGCCTATCCAGTCAAGAACTACCATTAAGTACCTACAAAAATGGCATTACATTTTAACACCTACATAAATGAAGAAGATTTAAATTAAAATAGTTATATCAATCTTACTCTCTCGTTTGTATCATTCATGCATAACTGAACTACAGGGCAGTCTTACGGAATATAACGCTGAAAGAAAACTGGCATGAGCTTAAGTGACTTGGAAGATGTCTGTTTAACAGCTTCTAGAACCTACAAGATCATCATCTCATCTGCATAAATAATATCAAAGAGCAGTTTCCAGCCCCAAGCCTGCAGGCATCATGTTCCCCTTGCGATCCTCCACAATTACCGAAGCTGCAGGAAATTCAGAGTTCAAAACTCAAGCCCAACAAAGCGGGATGTTTCCCTCAGCACGTTACTGGCCCAGATGCTCAGCAGCCAAAGGCTGAGGACTAAGGCTCTGAACATCAGGCCTTGGATCAGGGAAGAACTGCGCGATTCCTCCTGGTCAAGATAAAAACCCGAGGCACAGACTAAGTTTGAAGGGTAGCAGAAAATTCAAGCAAAATGTTCTAGACATAAACATTTGAATGAAGAGAGGATTTAAGAAGACCCAAACGGGAAAATATAGATAATTCAGTATTTCCTTCAGGAAATTGCCTCGAATGCCCAAATACCTTTTTTCCTTACTTAAAATACAATATCCGCACTACCTATATTTTGTTATGCTTGACGTGCATCAGTGGGGACAGAACTGTGCAGACAACGAGATGGTACACCTGTCTTTTTAACACATAAGATTTGATATATTTGTAAAAACACTGGAATTTATTTCATGAGTTTATAGGAATGCTTGAAATATTTTTGTGGGAAAGACTATCAGGATTTTTACTGAAATCCTCCCAAAGCTTTCTAGGGGAGAAGGAAAGGAAGAGCTGAGAAATAGATACAGTTTGGGCTAAAACCTCAATTTTATTTTACCACTAAGTCCTCCAAATTTCAGTAGAACTTTCTGAAAAATATATTTGATGTTTTCAGCAGATTTTAGTTACTTTGTTCCTGACCATCTTCCAGTTACTGAAGGAATCCTTTTGAAAAGTTACATTAACAAAAGACAATTTCCCATCCTGCCCCAAATACACAATAATTAGACTGCAAATAACTTTTTCTAGGTCATGTTTTCTTGAATGCTGGAAAAGTCAGATTTTTGGGGAGAGTATTTTTTTTTAATTAACATCTCTTAATTATTGCCACAGTATCTCTGCGATGCCAGGCTTGCCTCCACCTTACATGCCGTGTTTTGCAGCAGCCTACTGCTTAGTCTCACAAAATATACATTTCACATACACCTACCTAGTTAAAACTCCTAATTCATTCTTTCATACAATGCAATCTGGTAACTTGAAGATGCTATTTGCATCAGAGAGAAAAAAATGTCAGAGTGAGAAAGGCTTGTTATGGTACGTCTACTTGAGCTACCAAAAAAGTTGTGATTAAGCCCACTTAATCTTCTACTCATAAGACGTAGCTTCTACTCATCTCATACCTAGAAGATGTATGCAATTCTTCATTGCACGCAAGCATAATTAAGCTTCGTTTACTGAGGTATAAAAGGATTAAATACAATATTTTTTTCTGTTAGCTGGTCAAAATAAAAGCTCATGGCAGAGACTAAACTTCAAGGAGAGCAGCAAGCCCAAGCAGAACTTTCTGTACGGGAAACCCTGTAATCCGTGTTACGTTCAGAGGGAGCATCAGCTGGAGGCAGCGATTCCGTGCTAAGCTCTTATTGGCATTTAGTAGCCCTTAAATAATGCCTCCCCCCTCTTCCTTCACATTACAATTTAGGAGAGCCTTAGGTAAATATTGGCTATCATTTCAAATATGTTATATTTCAGGAGGGCTGGGCAGAAGAAACCTCCCTGAAAACAACAGCCAATTTTCAATGCAAAGCAGTAATACTTAACAAGAGCAAGAAAAACCAAGTCATATTACTTCAGCACAGAGTGAGCTCCACAGTACGTTGAAGAAATGCCAATATCCATGGATTGCTCAGCACGTTCGATCACCCTGAGCATTTTAAGCTCTGTTTCTAAGTTTAAGCCATATCCACTCTTGCATTCAACCAGCGTAGATCCTGCTCTGCGCATGCGTTCGAGTCGGTGTTTGAAAGTATTGAACAGCTCTTCTTCTGTGGCTTTCCGCGTATGTTCCACGGTAAAATGTATTCCTCCCCCAGCCTGGTGGATCTCCATATAGGATGCACCTGCCAGCTTGGGGAAAAAAAGAAAACAAAAAACAATTCCCCCATATAATTAGCTATTAAATGTGCATTTTCTGTCCAAGGGATTCTGGAAAGTGCCTTGAGGTCCCTTTGTAGTAAGAGAGAAGAAGTGGGGGGGCTGAATCTTCATTCATTCTTCCTCCCTTCCCCTCCTCGTCCCTCCACTTAAGCGAAGAACTGATGTAAGAAGCAACATAAAGAGAATTACTCTGAAGATTTGCTTCTCACTGAGCCCAAGGGGAAAACCTATATGTAACTAAAAATTCATTTATGTGGGGAAAAAATAACTTAAAAATCAAGATTTAGATGGTAATAGAAGGCAGCACTCCTGCATTGCTTGAAGCAGTGCAAAAACTTATCGAGGCTGGCTGAAAAAGCTCCAGATACATTCCTCTCTCAGCCTACTAGTATTAAAAAGTCGTCCTTCCTCCCTCATTTAGATTATCTGACAGAAGTTATCTATTTTTCTACAAATGAAAGACGGGAGTCACTAGAAAGTAGAAATAGTTATGCATAAAAAAAATGAGAGAGAGAAAGAAAAATCCAGCTGTGTAATTTTATGCCATTACCTTCATTGCAAACTCATGAACCCTATCACCAGCCCACACTGGGTGTGTATGTGCATCTACCAGGCCTGAAGAAAACAAAGTAAACATACACTGAGGTTATTTCACTGGCTAAGAGAAAACCTTATGAACACGCAAGCAAACAAAGTGGAGAGCAGAAGCTCCCCTACAAAGCCTCTATTGGTTAGAAGAAAATGAAAAATCCAACCAGCCCAAATCTAGGATTATCTTCAAAGGCTATTCATTTTCTTTCTATTTTTTTCCATATGACACCTTATGTAAAACAGCTCTAAGTGCGTGCATCAGTTGCTGAGCTTTTCATTTTGTTTTGACGACATTTGCAAACTGTTGAAGAAAGTATATATTACAAACTTCAGTACAAAGCTCATTAGACTTTAAGTCCATGTTCTTGAAAATAAAAGCAAAGTGTTTAGGCTGGGCTTAGTACGCTATTACTCTAGCCATAGTCCACTCATTCCAGCAGGAGCTTTTCCTATGAGCCGTGAAACCAACACTACTGAATGCCCGAGGCCACTGCAAACGAAACGGTGGTCTAGCAGCTCCTGTGCCAACACCACTTGTGAAGTTTAACATGCAATAGACTTGGCCAGGTTTATTTTTTTATCAGGGAAAGTTGCAGCTTCTGTGGCTTAAAATCCTGCGCTGCCCTTTTGCCTCCAACCAGCTGCGGGCAGGAGGGAGAGTCTGAGCTCTGGCGTTGAACAAGTGATGGGTGGAAACGGTACAGAAATTAGAGGCGACTCTGACAAGTCACTCAGCAGGCCAGCTACTTTACTGCTGTGGTCCATGATACAGAGAAACAGATGTAAAATGAACCATGAGGACACAGAGCTCCACCATGAAGGCCGAAAAAACATCCCAAGTCCTGGAATGTTCTCTTTGTAGCACTCCGAATGAAGAAGCTACAATACTCTGCCCCTCAATGCAAGATATTGTCAAACCAGTACTGAATACAGAAGAAAAAGAAGGGAGGGATATTTAATACACACTTACTTTGTCTCTAAGCATTTGCTGCCATTCAGCATTTTAACATTATGAAGAAACAAACTTACCTGGTAACACACACTTCCCAGAGCAGTCAATTATTCTTTCAAATGTTGCTTCTGAAAACTGATTGTGAATAACATGTGCCTGGCCCACAGCTTTGATACAACCATCTCTGCAAACGACAGACAGCGACCAAAGGCAGCGTGAGCCTGTTGAAAAGTCAAGTGCCCATTGACAGAGCTCCCGCAGCAAGAACTCTCTGAAAGCAGAGGTAGGGACCTTCAGCAGGACTGAAGGTGCACACAGGAGGTGGTTTGCTAATTTTACAGACGCACAGAAAACGATGGGGTAATGCCACGCATTCCAAGTTGTTTCCCATGACACTTGTCGTATCCTCTGCTTAGATCCCTCAGGACGATACCTTGGTACTCTTGTTCTATTTTCCGCTAGACAACATTATTTTTCTCTTGTGGATACAGCACTCCTCCAGCAAGTACCTGCAAGGCACAGCTCACAGAAACCAAACTGCCACCGCCAGCCTCCTCTGCCTCGACGTGACTCGTGCCCTTGTCCCCTTGGAAGCCATAGAGATAAATCTCTTTGGGGCTGACATGCAGTAAAACAGCAATTTTCTCCTGGTGAAGCTGAAGGACAGTGCTGGGAAGCCTACACTGCACCTGAGGGACCCTCTCCAGCCACGCATGGAGCTACACTTCACCTACACAAGAGGAGCTTCCCAGGGCACACGCGGCACCTCTGTCCTTTCAGCCTTGTCTTCCTCCAGCTCTTAAGCCACTGGAATAGGAACCAGGAGTCACCACGGGCACCTGACCGACGACATCCCCACACTACACAGCACAATTTTTAGGAGGCAAATGGCAGCTAGGGCATTTAGAAATGGCAGAGATGTCATTATTTAGGCACAGGCAGCCGGCAGCGGGCGGACAGGCTGTGGGGACGCGGGCAGCCCGCAGCGACCCGCTCCCGGCGCGCCCCCCGCTCCCGCCACCGCTCCGCTCCCGGCCCCGCGGCCGCCCCCGCCCGCACTCACAGCCCCACCACCAGGCTGGCGCCCCGCAGCACGGCCAGGCTGGCGGCCGCCTCCCGCAGCAGGAACTCCTCGCCCCGGCCGCAGACCAGCACCAGCTGCTGGGCGTTCTCCAGCAGCAGCCGCTGCCGGCCCGCCATGGCAGCGGGCAGAGCGGCGGGCGGGGCGGGGGCGGCAGCCGCTCGGATCAAAGTCCCCCGGGGCGGCGCGGGAGAAGCCGCCTCCTGCCCCGCCCAGAAGAGACCAACCCCCTCCGTGTCTCCATCCTCTCCCCATCCTCACCTGTGCCACATTCGGCACTCGTCAGAAAACTGAGCTGGAAAAGCTACAGGGCTTTAGGAGCGAACCTGGTAGCAGCCTGCCCCAGGAGAGGGATGCTGCTCTTGGTGTGGTCCCGGGCAACATGACAACATCTATACATCGTGTTGGCTTATGATAAGCTCTGAAGCATCGGTTTGCCAGTTGGGGATTCCTGGAGCCTTCTGCCCACACTGCACCACCCAGAGATTTCCCTTTGCCAAGAAAACAGAAGTTGCTGCATTCAGAGCATTTGTCTGCCCACATTCCCCCTCCCCAGCATCCACCACCTCGCTGATGTCCATCACCTTGTCGGCATCCATCACCTTGCCAGTATCCCAGCACCAGCCCCTGAGGGACCGTGACACTTCTCACCACACGGGATATTCAGGCACACACAAATTTATCTAGGCAGATATTTATTTATTCTGTTCCACAATTAGAAAAGTTTATGTGAATCTGCTGCCCCCTATAGAATTAGGGATGGGAGAGCCGGGCAGCAAATATTTACCCTTTATGTGGATTTTTGGTTCTCTTTTATCTTCAAAGATTCGTAGCGTACCTAGGGCTCCGGTAATTCCCAGGTGGAAAATGGAGTGTCTTTCTAAATAAGTGGTCTCTCAAACACCTTTCTGGTTGTGGTAGTCTTCTTTAGACATTTTTTCTTTTACAAAGAGGATTGATTTAAAATGCCTGTAACACACCCGTGTTTATATACATATTCCTGTACAGGAGGAACAGATGAATGTGTTGGCTCTTTGAACGAGCCTTTCCGGTGAAGTCTTTGTTGTAAATGTGGCAAGGTTTGCAGCTAAACCACAGGAATTTGCATTCAATAACAAACTTGAAAAGCAAGTAAAACTATGAGAGTGGTGGGTGTTATCTTGTGATACTGCTCCACTGGCTCAATACTGCACCACGGCGTAATCTCCACCTTCCTCCTAAATATTCTCTCTCACTACACATGCAAAGATTGACAAGGGAGGTGAGAGATGGTGCTTTACTGCTGCCAGGAGTTCCTGCTGCTGACTTCAGCTTTCCCCGGCAGTATCAAGGTTTGAAAGCTGAAATTAAAGAGGAACCTTCCAACAGACTCATAGCAAGGGCAGAAGGACACTCCAGGGTGGTGGGGGATGCTTCAGCAGCAGTGGTCGGGTGAGAGCTGGTGGATCGGGAGTGAAACGCAGCACGTCGTGGTGGAGCCGAGCACTCGCCGGATCGGTCTTGCCAAGAAAGGCGGCGGGAAGAAGATGATCCAGCTGGAGCAGAAGGGAGCAGCCCCCACGTGCACGCAGCTCACTCCTCTGTGTGCGGTGGGGTGGCAGCACAGAGAGAGATCTGCAGTGAATGGCTTCCCCGTGGCGCTGTCCTATGGCAGTGTAAGTCCTGCAAACTTGTCTTCCTTGTATTCACAAATATTTCAGGGTGTATGTTCCAGGAGCTGCTCTTTCTGCTCTTGAGAGGACCACCAGCCAACATTAAATTCCCACCTGTATTTGCACAACCCCGTGTTTAATGGCATGCCCGACCATCTGCTGCTTCTGTGAGCAAGGGCTAGAAGTCAAACAGAAACTGGCCTGAACGCTTCTTACTTTTATGTTTCTCCCATTTACACATTTTGGGCCTTTTGTCTCTTTCAGCAATTCCAGGGAATTTCAGAGAGCAAAGGTGGCATCTGCAGCTCCATTTCTGGTGATCCGATCTCAGACTCTAGTCATTCATCACATTAGTTTTGGTGAAAGGGGGAAAAAAGGAAAGATAAATTCTGTGTAAAGCTTCTATATCTGTGAGAAGTGTGTTGTTGCACTCTACAAGGATGGAATTCAGTTCTGTACACTGGGTTTTTCCAAGAACCAGGGGCAGATCCTGATTTCAGTCCTTAGAACAGGTGAAGATTTTGCGCTTATAAGGTAGGAGATTATTTCATTCAAACAGACAGTAAAAGATGGAAAGACTGTTCTTTAAAGAGCTGGTGGGTCTTTGCCTGTGGAAAAGGTGTGTGTTCCTAAAATGGATTGGGAGATGGTATCCTATGCTCTTTCTACTTATGTTATTATCATTGGTTCTTTTCAGTTCCTTCAGTTTGCCAGTTTGGGTTGGAAATAACCCATTTCACCCCAAAATTAAACAAAGTAAGGTAGGAGAAAGAATGGAGGAGGAAAAAAAAGGTGGAGATAATTAAAAAGGTCATTTGACTGTCAGGTTCTTGATTTCAGAGATTTCATCTCTTCTTGCCGGTGCTTTGTGTATGATACACTTGTTCCTCAAGGAACATATTTTCAAATATACTGTCAGGGTTACTTTGAATATTTATTCTTGTAAACAACATGTAATTAAATACAGAAGGCCCAAGGCTGGATATGAGTCTTAGTCCAATATTTGCTACATTTTCCTTACATTTTTAGGTAAGTTTTTTTCATCTACCAAACAGACATTTACAATAACACGCATAGGATGATGAAATGTCCTGAAAGGAGATATGATGCATGGCTTAGGAATGAATTGCTAGTGGAATGTACTGAATGCTCTTTCCCTGTTTACAAAAGTAGCAGAAGTTACTGGACCCCCCAGGATCAAAAATCAAAATTACAACATGTGGATAAAACTGGCCTTCAGATGTGGAATTGACCCAGACTAAATTGCAAATTTGTTGTGTGCTCCTGGCTCCCCTCATACCAGATTTTTACGTCAGATTTACAAATATGTTTTGCACAGCTTTACAAAAGTAAAAGTGAAGTCATTCTGAATTTTCTTTTTCCTATGCAGAGAAACTTCACATCTTTCAAACCATGGAAACGTGGCATTTGCTCAGATGAACTTTCTGAATCCTCCCTCTTGTTCCCAGCTTCTGCCTTAATAACTTCTTTGGCAAAGTCTGTAACCCCCTGATGATGGGGGGACCTTTGGCGGAACACCACAGCCTGCCCCAGGGGACCTAATTCAGCAGGAATTGCTCTCTCTGAGCGCAGTGTGACTAACTGACTAACCGCCTCTCTCGCCCAATCGGCTCAAAAACCTATTGAAATATTCAAAAGTTGCAAACCGGTGTGTGAAAAAATGCATGAAGTACACAGCTACCTACAGTAGAAACTAACTAACTAACTTACTAACTAACTAACTAACTTACTAACGAACTAACGAACTCACTCTCTACCCTACTGGCTAAAAAACCTATCATAAACTCATGAAAGATGCCAACTGGCATGTGAAAACAAAAGTGTTAAGAGCTCTCAAGTGCCCTTTCTGCCCATGACTTCTTCATGGGCTGGGGAATGTTCTGCAGAGAGAACGAGTAGTGATGACCATCCGGCTGAGCCAAAAGGGTGACAACATGAGGGTGACTTCTTCAGCCATCTCTTCAACCTGCCTTGAGAAAGATGGGTGGAAAAGACAGGCATTAGGCACTAGGCTGAGAGGAGAACAAGCGACATGTGTTTTGACGTGAAAGGCAATACCCATCCACCGTTCCCCTCTGCAGGATTCCTTAGAGCTGGGTATTAGGCTTTGGCGTTTTTCTATTAATTGTTTAGATTGTGGACTAGATTGGTGGACTAGATGACCTTGGAAGGTCCCTTCCAATCCACATTATTCTTTGATTCGAGAGCTTCCTCTCTGGGACCATCTCGGGGCACTGCAGAAGTATTCCCTATACTCAGACCAACAGGAAAATTCACAAGAGGGAGAGCAGGCTCTGTTACACACCTGGGCTTCTTGTTCTCCTCGCCCGGCTCGGCTGGTCTCAGTTGCCCGTTCCTGAGCAATCTGCTTCCAGCCTTCGCCTTCGCTTGAGCGGCGGGCCATCGCTCTCCTCTTCGCAGCTGTGTTTTCTCTTCTGGGGGGATGGTTTTTCCCCTTGCTGCGAAGAGCCTGGCAACCTTTCCATTCAAGAGGATTGTTAGACAGGTAAAGCCATGATCCACATGAATCGATTCTACTCTTAAGCAAAGCTAGCTCATGTTACCTGCTCTGCCCAGAGGAGCTCTCCTGGGGTTCGCTTTCTGGAGAGACCGCAGCCACCTGCAATGGAAACGTACAGGATGACACCTGCCCACTTTCCAGCTCAGCTCTGAAAGGCAGATCCCTTGCACGGGGTTGCTCAGCCCAGCTGTGCCAGTTCTGGTGGGATCACCACACAAAGAGTGATGGCCAAGCTGCATCAGCCTCACTCTGCACTTGTGCAAAGCTGCAGGTTGGTGGATGAAGTTGCTTGTCCCTACAGCAGCAATGCCACCTTCTGAGGGGGGAGGCATTCTCTCACGCTGCGTGTGGACCTCACATACCTCTGCAGTTTCTCCTTCTGCTCCTGGCGCTGGCGACTCCTCGGCCTGTTCACCAGCAAGCCCAGCCTTGGCCGCTGCACCTGGAAGCTCAGCCTCCTCCTCCTGCTCCTCAAAGAGTTCCTCACGGTGCTCGATGAGGAACTCAACCAGCCGTGTCACCTGCACACAGTAAACCACTGGTTTCCAACCCGCTGGCTGCAAAGGGGTCCAACAGCCCTTGCCACTCCTCATCCTGCCTTCTGCACAGAAGGCTGCAGCTGTGGGGCGGCTCTTCCCAGCAGCTCCCCCGCGAGCATTTGCTGAAGAGAGGAGGCAGGCAGGAACCTCTGAAGAGCAAAGCTGGCGTGGGCCTGGAAGGCTGCAGCGGGCTGGGAAACACAGCGTACCTTCCCTGTCACCTGCATCAGGACGTCCAGGGGCAGCGTGTCCTCCTCTGGTGGGCCGAGGAGGTTTGGCCCCATGCAGATGGCCAGGTTGCTGGCGCTCATCTTGCTCACGGTGGCATTCCTGCTGATCTTCTGAAGCAGGATGAGCAAGGTCTGGAGGAGGAGGAGGTTGGCCTTGGGTAACTTGCTGGCGACCCTGCGGGAACAGGAACCCACCGTTAACAGATGAAGGAGGTGTTGTCCAGACAGGTGTCCCATGCTGATGTCAGCCAAGCCCACCCCAGGGAAGGCTCCTTGGCCAAGCCGGCTCTCCAGCAGAGGGACTGCCTTCGCTGAGATATGGCCACCTCCCTCCCCGCCTGCCCTTCTGGCCAGAGCCCCTTTGTGGAGCCAGCCCCAATGCCTGCAGGCAGTGCTCCAAGGACAGAAATGCTTTTCTGTGCCACTTTCCCCCCAGAACGCTGAGCCCACAGCAGCAGCAAGAGGTGGGTGGCCGAAAACACAGCTCGTTCAGGTGCCGGTGCCGGGCTCTGCCAGTCCCTGTGGAGCCGCCAGGCTGCTGGCCACACTTACTCCTTCAGCCCCGCCAGCCTCTCCTGCCTGCTGGTCTTGTGCAGGGCGTCCATCCACTGTTGGTAAAGCTCTGAGTGGAGCAGCTTGGAGGGGATCTTGCGGAGGAAGTCCTGCAATGGCAAGGGCTGAGCGTGAGGCTGTGAGCAGTGCCGCCGGGAGCACAGGCAGCATCCCCAGCACGCTGGGTGCCCAGCAGCTCCTGGGTTGGGCCGAGCAGGAGCCCATCAGCAGCTCCGGAGCGGGAGCTGCCGGACTCCAGGCCAGCAGGGCTCACCTTCAGGATGACGGCCAGGACGTGCACCGGCTGGCTGGCCAGGTGGACCTCGGCTCCCGTGTCCAGGGCCTCCCTGATCTCCCGGGAGGCGCGCTCGCTGGCCGCCAGCCGGAAGATCCCCTCCGTGGATGGGCCCTGCTCGTGCAGCAGAGCCAGCAGGTCCTGCAGGGGAGACAGGAGGACATTGCTGGGCTGGAGACAGGCCCTGGCACAGGCCAAGCTTCCCCAGGGGCAGCAGGGAGTGTGGATGGTCTGCAGCTCTCCCTGGGGCAGGACAGAGGGGTGGCTGGAGTTGGGCGACATGGAGAGGAGCGCGCTTTGTCCCCAAGACTCATCTGAGATGCCCCCGATGGGGACGGTGCCTCTGCAGGGGAGCCAGTGGGATGGGGACCCCTGGCCGGGCTTGCTTACCTGGATGGGCTGGGGCAGCGCACCGTCCTGGCTGCAGAGATCTGCCAGGGGCCGCCCGAAGAGAAGCCCCGTGTGGGCAGAGCCCGACGGCCCCTGTGCCTCTGCAGCGGCCGAGGTCTCTGGCCGCACCAAGTGCCAGGGCAGCCACCTCCTCCTGCTGCGGGTCCCACCTTCTGCCAAGGAGAAGAGAGCAAAGAGAGGTGGAGCAGCGGCGCCAGGCCAGTGCTCCTGGACCCTCTCAGCACTGTGCCCCATCCTCGAGCGCACGGGACACGCGTCATTTGGCAACGAGGGACCCTGGGGGCTCAGGTCTCTCCTGCTGCAGAGCAACGGGGACAGACGTGCCCTGCGGGAAGGGCAGCAGCAGCCCCAGGGCAGCATGAGTGCCCGTCTGCAAGAAGAGCAGGGAAGGGCCATCCTGCACCCGTTTCTCCCAACTCACCAGCCAGCTGGCCACTTCCACCTTTGCTGCCAGAGGGGATGACGGGTGGGGGCCGCTGCTCTGCATCAGCCTGCAAGAAATGTGCTGCGCTCACCCAACAGCCCTGCAGCAGAAAGGGCCCCTGGGGAGCTGCATCATGCCCTGGCCATGTGTGAGAGGTGGAGATGGCTGAGATGTCACCCCGAGCGATCCTCACCTTGGCCTGGCCCTCAAGCAGCCTCTCCAGGCTGCCGGCATGCAGCGTCATGGCCTGGGCAAGCAAAAAAGAGCAGGTGAGAAGTGATGCACCTGGTGCTGGGCTGGAACAGCCTCTGGGGACAGAGCGGAGACAGGAGGGACACTCACAGCATTGCGGCCCCTCAGCTCTTTCAGCAGCGCCTTGAAGGAGGGCAGCCGGGTGACCTGGGCTCCCTCCACTCCTTCTGCTGGTCTGTGCACAGGAAAGGGGCAAAGAAAGAGCTGGCTGAGAACCAAGCAGCCTTTTCCCTCCCCTGCCAGCCCAGGGAGCACTTCCAGCTTGCCCCAAAGCAGCCATGTAGCACTCAGAATCCCAGCGGAGAGCAGCAGCAGAGATCAGGGCGGGGCTGGGCAGCTGTTGTCTGGACACAGCTGGCTGAAGGTGCTCCACCAGCTTTGCCCACTCAAGAGCTGCCCACAGCTATGGGCACAGCTCTCTGCAGCTGGGGAGCGCTGTTGCCACATCGCAGGCTACGATGCCTAGAGCATCCCCCTGAGGTGTGAGCACGAGTCCCCCAGGCTGCACCGCCAGGCAGGGCTTACCCAAGGAGAGCGCTGAGCCACAGCTCCTTCACTGCCCGGCAGCTGCGGAAAGAGAGGAGAAACAGCCTGAGCGCCGCTGCTCCCCAGCCTGCGGGCACAGGCGGGCGCTGGCGCAGCCCTGCTGTCCCCGTGGGGACGGCCACAGAGGCAGGACGAAGCCCCGTGGGGCAGGACGGAGGCGCTGCCCAGCCCTGCCGGGGGACGTGGCAGCGAGACTCACCGGAAAGTGACGACGCATGAGCCGCAGGGCCAGACGAGGACGAGTGAGGCGGTGTGTTTGCCTTCCTCCTCTTCAGCGGCATCGCCGGCTGCCCCCTTGGTGCTGCCCAGCACCTGCAGCTGGCCCAGGGCCAGGCAGAGCTTTGGGCGCGGGGCGCCGCCATGTCTGCAGAGAGGAGCGGCAGCGAGTGAGCTGGAGGAGCCTGAGCCCGCTGGCTCCCCTCCCGAGTCCCCCTGCCACGGTCACGGCCATGGGTGTATCCAGCACCAGGGTGCCGGTGGCCTGGGGCTGCTCCTGGGCTGGCCCTGCCCTGGTGCCAGGGCCAGGGCTTGGGAGGAAAGGCAGCTGGGCTCTGCAAATCTTACTGGTGCTTGGCGATGACCAGGGTATCCCTGAAGAGGAGGAGGTCCCTCTTCCTCGTCGCACGGCCCTGGGTCACCCGCACACGCTGCCGGAGCAGTGGCTCGCCTGGTGCCGGGATGGGCACGCACTGCTGCACGGGCTCAGGGTCATCCCTGCAGAGCAAACGGTGTCGGGAATGACAAAGGCGGCTGCTGCGGGGTCCGGCTGTTCTGGGCTGTCTCCGAGCCTTGCATGGGGGGCGCCTACCTGGAGCCACGGCAGCAGTTCACCTGGCCCATCCCGACGAGGCCAGGAGAAGCGTCCTGTAAATCTCGCTTTATGGGCACCAGAGAGTGGCCAGACAAGGTGGGGAACGTCAGCCAAAGGGACGCCCAGTGCCAAGTGGTGCTGCTGGGCAAGAGCGCGGCTCCTGCCCGTGACACTCTGTGTTGGCACAGAACCGTTGCCAGGACAGCGCCGGGTCAACACAGCCCCCCATTCCAATGACCTCAGTGGTGGGGGGGGCACTGGGGGCTCTCCCCAGGATGCCCAGGTCTCTCTGGGACTGGGAGCCCAGCCCTGGGCACAGCACTTCAGGTCTGGCCTCAGCAGCGCTGAGCAGAGGGGAAGGGTCACCTCCCTCCAGCTGCTGGCAGCGCTTCGCCCCATGCAGCCCAGGGTACCACTCGCTGCCGCCTTGGGCCAAGGCCACCTTGCTGGCTCCTGCTCAACTTGGTGTCCACCAGGAGCCCAGGACCCTTAGTTTTAAGATTCATAGGGCAGGAGGCCTTTTTCAACAACTTCGAATGAGAGGCGGAAATGTCTTGATCTCTAATAAACAAGTGATTGCCTTATTAACCCTAAGTTTAAAAGTGCACGTGTGCAGGGCAATTCATTACTATCAAGTGATGTGCAGAGCAAGCAAAGGTCACTGATAATAGCAGAAAATAGGGTTATTGCTCAGAGCAAGATGTACAGAAGGCGAGATGGATGTAATTTCAATGAGAATTGACTTGTGGAGAATTGATTTAATGATATTTAAAAGGGCACCCACTATATTAAGCTGTGGCTATCCTGTGATCTTACTGTCATATATATCAATTTAATGAAATATAACAAGGGAAAATGTAGAGTCTTAAATCTGGGCAGGAACAACCCCAGGTTCCAGTACAGGTTGGGGAATGACCTGTTAGAGAGCAGTGTAGGGGAAAGGGACCTGGGGGTCGTGGTGGACAGCAGGATGACCATGAGCCAGCACTGTGCCCTTGTGGCCAAGAAGGCCAATGGCATCCTGGGGTGTATTAGAAGGGGGGTGGTTAGTAGGTCGAGAGGGGTTCTCCTTCCCCTCTCCTCTGCCCTGGTGAGACCTCATCTGGAATATTGTGTCCAGTTCTGGGCCCCTCAGTTCAGGAAGGACAGGGAACTGCTGGAGAGAGTCCAGCGCAGGGCCACGAAGATGATGAAGGGAGCGGAGCATCTCCCTTATGAGGAAAGGCTGAGGGAGCTGGGTCTCTTTAGCTTGGAGGAGACTGAGGGGTGACCTCATCAATGTTTATAAATATATAAAGGGTGGGTGTCACGAGGATGGAGCCAGGCTCTTCTCAGTGATAACCAACAGTAAGACAAGGGGTAATGGGTTCAAGCTGGAACACAAGAGGTTCCACTTTAAATTTGAGAAGAAACTTCTTCTCAGTGAGGGTGACGGAACACTGGAACAGGCTGCCCAGGGAGGTTGTGGATTCTCCTTCTCTGGAGATATTGAAAACCCGCCTGGACACGTTCCTGTGTAACCTCATCTGGGTGTTCCTGCTCCGGCGGGGGGATTGGACTAGATGATCTTTTGAGGTCCCTTCCAATCCCTAAAATTCTGTGATTCAGTCATTCTGTGAATATAGGGCTGAGCCATTGTCTTTTGTTTTCTTCCCTGAGTATAATGTGATAACACATGAGGGGATATTAGGACCCGGTGAGAACCATAACCAAGTCCTCTAGTGCTGGACGCTTTTGAGGCTGCTGTGATTGCTCGCAAACCAAGTTCCCCTGTGCCTACAGCCCTTTGTCAGGGACGGAAGGCACATCCTTGGAGGCAACTTGCCTGAGAGCTGACAACCCATGACCCAGCTACTGGCACCTGGGACTATCAATACCTCCTGGAGTTTATGAATCCCTTGGCTCTAAATTTTGGTTTGTATTGATTAACGTTTCAGAAGCAAAGAGTAAATACTAAATACAAAGCATGTGCTGGTGTATCATAGGATTCCAGTTACTTTTTTATTAGTACCATCCATAGATAAACAGATCCGGAGACAAGCCAACCTAGGCAAAATACACGGGTTTTTTTGTTTCCTCACTGCATTACAGTTTGATCCATGCCCCTTGAATATCCAGTGTCTTTCAGCTACAGTTCACGTCTTGCTTTTGCATACTGTAGAGCCTTCTTTCCGTATTCACTGCCAGTATTCACCCTTACATGGCAGCTAATTCTTGTGGCTGGCCCTGCTCCCTCTGGGAGCAGCTGTTTGTGGTCTGTCTCTATGGCTCTGGGACTCTTCCCCTGATTAATTTGTTCATCAAAGTTACAAATATTTTGCTCTGTATCTACAATTCTGTATTTTCCACCATATACTCCCTAGTGTATGCTTGACCAAGAAAGGATGATTGGCAGCCTGGGAAATGTAGCAGTACTCTGTAGGTAAGTAACGCAATTTCCATAAAGCTCATTTTTAGCATGTTTCTGGTAGACTACATTACACATGCTGCTGAAATATCTGGTCACTCTCAGAATGTGGGCACAGTTGGAGAACCTGCAGTTGAAAGAAGAGCTCTTCTCTCTCTTTCTGTGGACAGGGACCACACAATGTGCAATCCTGGAAATGCTCCATGATTAACCATGCTATGTACTAAAGTTAACGGATTTTGTGAGCGTGACAACTTCATAATTATTTGACCACATTCAACGAACAAGTTAATTCTTAACTCATTTGTCAGCTACCTAATTTCTGGCAATCTCCTGAGCAAGCTACTTTAGTGGGTTTAATACATTTGTAAAATGAATCAATCATAGGTTGGGCATAGACATTTGAATACATTTATAATGGCACGTGGTAATTAAAGATGGCCTATGCACTGATTCTGTGGTAATGCCTGCTAAATCTATAGAGCTTGATAATGTTGGACACGTTACTTTATGTTCTTATGGTTTAGCGTTTAATGATGATTAATCCCATAGCAAAAAAGTAGTCACAGCTTTTGACAGCTACTGCAGAACATCTGGAAAAGAAAATGTATCAATTAAGTAAAATGCTCACATCCTATAGTACACTTTATTTTCCTCATAAGCAAAGGCATAACATTATGATGTAGCCAGAAGAAGACGATTTGCAGCATTTTAAATTAGTCAGCACCTTTAGTTTCACTTTGGACTAGTATTATCTAAAGCAATTCAAAGCATCCTAAAAACTGAAAGGTAGTTCCTTTAAGAAGATGATTTTCATCATAGCTTATAAAGTGTTTGGTTTGGGTAGTAATGTTAAATAAGGCAAGGCAGCTTATACTTTCTGAGATTGGGCTTAGATCAGCCAGATACCAAGAGACCACCCTTGAGTAATGTCAAAGGCAGGTAACACCTGAGCCTGGGAATGTTTCCCTAGGAACAAGCATGAAGCAGAATCTACAGGGCTAGGATGGGAGCGGAAAATGCAGCGTATTACATTCTGCACTCAATCTAACATCCTCCCACAGACTTGGTGGCACTGGGTCAGCAAGAAAAATGAGGGGTTCAATTCTTCATGTATGTGGCAAAAAAGCCTTCTCTATTCTTTGAAAAAGACAGCAGGACTCCCCTCTGTGTAAAGAGCAATATCTTTCCAGCTAAAGTATACTGTGATTATTTATGTCTGAGATCTGATTGCAATTGTGCATCCTGAAAATATAAAGAAACAAGTGATGTGAACAAATGCAGTCTGGAGCAGAATCTAATCAAAGGACAATCAGTCACTGGCTATGATACATTTCCTTATGATTCTAACTACCGTGGCTTACTGTAAATGTTACCTCTGTTGAGTAAAAAAAGAATAAAAAGAAAGCATTATACATTTGAAACTCATGTACTGTGTGGTTAGACAGTGTGGCCCGAATTCTCCACTTTCTTTGATCACTTTAAATGAAGTGTGATTTACATCTGTAAAAACAGAAGAGGAATCAAGCACTTTCAGTGTGCATTTTGAAGAATCTCCTTTAGCCATACAGTTTATTTTTGATGCTTAAGAGATTTTCTGACTCAAACATTTGTCCTTAATATGAGCTTCTCACAGGGTGAACTAAAATGCTCTATTTATTTTAATGACTCTTTTCTCGTAATTGAATAAATCCTTCAGAATATGAAAGTTTTTAACTGCGTACGCATAACGCAGGCACATCACAAGAAGAGCCAGAGGCCACGAATGCATTGCAAAGAGCAAGTTTTATTTTAGTTACCTCTCTACTGGGGGATCTCCGGAGTCGCACCTGAGCTCCCAGGCAGAGGTGACACCAGCGGGGACGCAGGCGCTGGTGAGTTCAGCCCTGCTGGAAGATCGCTGGGCCTGCTGAGCTCGCCTGGATTTCAAGGCTTCAGGCGGGCGCAGCCTCCCGCTCTTGCTCACAACAAAGCAGGAATCTCAGACATAGTGATAAGGTGCCCGGAGTTTCTCACAGGCCTATGTTATCTAACACAGAGGTTCTACTCATCAAGAACACAAGGCCAGTAAAACAATTAGTGTGATGTATGTGCTTTTTCTACAGACAGGGGCAAGTCACTTTGAGCGTATTTACATTTAACTAACCTCCTCGCCAAATCTTCTGCTACGCTCCCATACATTCCACCCCCTCGCTCACGTGACTTGCTTCTGCTGGGGCTGACAAAGCCAGAGTTGTTCATTTGGGCTTGTGAGGCGTAGCACAGCACAATTTACAGGGGCACACAATAAACACGTACAGAAAAAGGAAAAAACATATTTCTACAATAATGCATAATTTCTACAATAATCAGGTGTCCCATTCATCTCGTCAAGGAATTAAACGAGTCAGTCAGCCAGGCATTATCAGTAGATTGTTTCACTTGCTGCATTAGTTCCAAAGATGTGAGATGTTGCCTTCCATGCTGGTTAGTTCACCATCTATGTTGTAGCAACACACGCCTTCAAAATCGAAGCAGCATTTGCAGCCACTACCTACTCAGAGAAACAACAATAAGGAACATTAATGTTAAAACCCCTTAGCGTAGCACAATTCTGTAATACAGCTATAAGGGTTGTCATGCCAGTGAAACACATTGTTAAGAGATCTGCAGCCATTAATTTCTTGTAAGCATTAAAGGCAAATTATTAGGGTACAGTAGCAGCTGAACAAAACTAAACTTACCAGGACAAATCTAAGTTAATCAACAGAAGTGTCCTCACCTTCCAGTAATACATATGCTGCTGCTCCAGCTCCTTCAGCTGGTATCACTCTGGGTTTAACGACCTGGTGTGGGTTAATTGCCCACACAGACTGGAAAGTCGTGGCCTGCACTTTTTCAGATTGGACTTCAGTTGGATGTTGGGTCTGTGACACCAATAACATTGTTCCAGTGCTGTCTCCTCTAGATAAAACACAGGTGTTCACTGAAGATACCTGAAATACAAGAACTCGAGAATCTGATATTAGCAAAGGATGTAACATAAGAGGAGAAGTCAGGGTACAAAACCATACAGCATTCTCTGGACTCATATGAATTTTTACATCTAGGTCAATAGGCTGCAGTCCCACTTCACAATCCATTGGTGTGAATAATTTCATTTCCCCTGTAGTTAGTCCTGACACTGTACCCACAGAAGTGTATACATATTGCCACCCCCTAGAAGGGGGTAGGGGGCCAATATAATCAGCCTGACAGGTATTCAAGGCCCACTGACCCTGTTTTACCTTTCCCCATGCTCTTAAATGTAGCTGTGTACAGGTAGCACAATGACGTGAGCATGTTTTACAAGTATATAACAGCAAAGGGGTTTGATTGTGAGCAACGTCCCATGCGTGTGCAGCATAAGCTGATCCATGTCCACAAGCTATATGCACGTTCAGAGCTTGAGCATGCAGCTCGGCAGAGGTCGTATTATCTGCTTCCTTACTGTTTTGAGACTCAAATGAATCAACTTTATTGTGCTCTGCTCTTAACCCTTCACAAGGGGAATCCTCCTCCACAGAAAATACAGGGATGAAAGTTCTCCAATGCCCTAAAAATCCTAAAAAGGCATGTAATTGTCTTATTGCAGCTGGCGCAGAAAACTGCTGGACTGTGTGCTGTAACTTACCTGGTATTTCTCTAAGCTGCCTATAACAAACTATTTCTAAAAATAGTACAGTAGCACTAGGGCCCTGCGTTTTAGTCAGATTAATTGCCCAGCCTTGGTCCTGCAAATGCACCTTCAAAAATTCAGCAGCTGTTTCAGGTTCTTGTTGTGACACTGCCATAATCAACAGATCATCAATATCATGGCAATCAGTAATGGTACCAGACCATAGCTCTATATCAGCTACTACCATTCAGTGGCAAACGGAGGAACTGTGTATGTATCTCTGAGACAATACTTGACAAGTATATTGCTTTTGTTGCCAGGTAAGAGCAAACTGGTCTTGCACTGAGGTGGCAGGTGGGGTGGAGGGTGGGTGCAGTGTTGGCGGGGGGACTAGGGTCGGGTGGCTTTTTTGCATAAGTATTAACTTTTGCAGGGGGCAAAAAATTTCTGATGGTACGATCCCACCCATTTCTGATCGTGGGATACCAGCTTGTACTAAATCATTCCACATTAGTGTTCTCATCACCTGGGCTGTAACTTCTTTCAGTTTTGCCAGATTTCCATTATCCACCCCCCAAACAGGGGGTCCTGAAATTACAGCCCCAATTCCCCTCAAGGCATCTGCTGGAGTGCCTGTACTACCTGTAGCATTTGTCGCTGCTACCCTGTCCAGACCGGATCCCATAATCAATGCATACGCCGCCCCCATCTGCCACACTAAATCAATACTTTCCTCCGTTGTGCACCAATTTCCACGGGACAACACAGATTCAACAGGTTCAGCATATGCTGTTAAAACTGCTGCACACAAACATTGATATAGCGTAGGTGCAATAATATCTTGCCTGTCTGGACCTCTGACAGTTTGCAGCTGAGCATATCGTTGTTGTATCTGATCATCATGGGCTATAGGGCTTCATAAATCTTTTTCATCTGCTGATAAATGGATAGACACAGTTCCACTATGCCAAGCTGGCAAAATCTGTGCCTGTGTTCCTTCCCCACTCTCCTGCTGAGAGATCTCTGAAAATGCCGTTAACTGCCCCCCCCATCTGCTTGTTCATGCTGCCGCATCATTTATATGGGGGGTTGTGCTCTCACCACCTCCCTGCCATTTAAGTCAGGATCAAATTCAGACTCAATATTGGAGTCTGAGGATTCACTCCAAATATTTCCATCCCACTCCTTGGGATTCCAAGAGCATTTTGTGATAAGAGCACAAACCTGAGAACACAGAAACTCACTTTTTGCATATTTTCCCCTTTGCTCCTTAGCAATACACACTAGCAACCGGTCTACATTATCTTGCAGCTCATAGCACCGCTCTGCTTGAACAGTAATTACTTCTTGTGCGATCACCTTTGCATCCTGTAAAATCTCAACCTCCTTTTCCAACTCTCTTATTTTACTCTGCAATGCAACAACTTCACGATCAAGAGCTCTAAGACCGGTAACGAATAACCATCCCAATCTCCCCGCTAATTTGTGAGAAGAAGTCGATGCTGCTCTCCATGGAAACTTTAGCATAGCTGCCTGAATTACCTGAGGGGTAATCACCACCCCATCATCAATCTGAGGCCATGCCTCTGGCGGAGCCAATTCAGACAGGAGAGCAGCCACGGGGGCCCAGCGCTCCGTACTGGGCCACCCCGGAATTTGGGGAGTAACCTTCGAGGCCTCCCCTGTGTCCGGTGTTTTTGAAAACCACAGCATGGCTGGTTCTAGCGACCGCCGACTAATGCCAAATGTGTACACATACGCAGGCACATCGCAAGAAGAGCCAGAGGCCACGAATGCATTGCAAAGAGCAAGTTTTATTTTAGTTACCTCTCTACTGGGGGATCTCCGGAGTCGCACCTGAGCTCCCAGGCAGAGGTGACACCAGCGGGGACGCAGGCGCTGGTGAGTTCAGCCCTGCTGGAAGATCGCTGGGCCTGCTGAGCTCGCCTGGATTTCAAGGCTTCAGGCGGGCGCAGCCTCCCGCTCTTGCTCACAACAAAGCAGGAATCTCAGACACAGTGATAAGGTGCCCGGAGTTTCTCACAGGCCTATGTTATCTAACACAGAGGTTCTACTCATCAAGCACACAAGGCCAGTAAAACAATTACTGTGATGTATGTGCTTTTTCTACAGACAGGTGCAAGTTACTTTGAGCGTATTTACATTTAACTAACCTCCTTGCCAAATCTTCCGCTACGTTCCCATACATTGACTCTTCAATATGGTAAGTATTAAAGATACATTGTCATTTTCCATTGTATTGTCTTTATGCAAGAAAATTGCCCCAGGACATGGTTCTGTTAATCACTTACCTCTTGGGAGAGTACCCAAATGGCCTGTGGTAATGATATGGAAGCGCTCTCACTGTTTAATTTACCTTATCAGAGTTGTTAGTATTTTAGCTTTTTTCACTTTTCGTTGTACATCACCTTAGAGCCAAGCACCAGCTTCTAACCTTGTTCACTGCTCTTTTGCACTGCAAGGGTGGTACGAGTAGGCTGCAAAGAAACAAATAAAAAAGCAAGTGGTGATTCTCTTGACACAAGGAAATCTTGGGTTTCTTCAAGCCCATGTGGATGAAGCAGTGTCAACTGATCCAGTTGACTTCATTGTCTGTGTGGGCTTAGAGATGGATGGCTTGTGAATGGAGCATGTTGCAATTAGGTGCTGTCTTGCCCTCATCAAATTTATTAACAATGACTTTTTTTTTTCTATTTGAATATATTCAGAATGAAATTTATATCCAGAGAAAGAAATAACACAATACCATTTAAAAAATTATTTTCCTGGTGTGTATTCCTCCAAGCTTGTATTTATGTGGATAGTAATAAGTGGATAGTAATCATGTTTAACATGAGCATGATTAAATCAGTGAAGGGGATTGATTTTCTCATCATTTCAACTCTGCAAAATTCTAGATCTTCTGCATACACAAAATGCTCATTCTTATTAGTCTGATGTTGCTTCCATATCAGCACTTTGTGTGTCTCTGCTCTCAGAAAGGAGGCTGTTTGAAAATTATTAAAGGTACCAAGTAGCGTAGCCTTTTATTAAAGAACTACAACCTAAAGTACTTGAACACTTCCTTTTTTCCCCTTGAAAACAATAAAAAATAACTACTCCTATATACCATTTTTCTATAATGTAGATAAAAATGTAGCTTCACTGAAACTATTCTTAACATTGATGCTTGCACTGAACTTGAGTAGGATGCAAATATTCATCCTTTTAATATTTGATCCAAGTTTAAAGTATAAAAAAACAAGATCGTGTTTTCTAAACAGTGAGACTGCATGTTCAATTCATATACCAGTATTCCTCCAGCATAGACTCCTCTGTTTTAAGAGACTTTTTATTATGGGTCTGGGAAAAAGACCTGATTTCTGGTGTCGGTGTGGGTTTTGAACTGACTACTTGGGAAGCAATTGGGAAATCATTATGGGAGGCAATTAGCTCTGGTGGCAAGGGAGCTCGAGAGGCGATCAAGTATGCGACGGTTTGGCAGAAGTTGTTTAATATGCTGCAAACTATGAAAGAGGAACAGAAAGCTGCTTCAGCTATGTGTGCTGCTCTTACGCCTGAGCAAAAACCTCCTATAGCATGCCCCGTCACCACGTCAATTTTTTCAACTGATATAATTCTCCCTCCGATCGGGCCAGTTCCTTTATCGAAAGTTTAAAAAGAGGGCGATTCGCAAGGAGGTGAGAGATGCCCGCCGCCTGAACCTGTGTTACCATCCGCGCCGGAGACAGAGGCTGGGGCGGCGAGCGGGGAGAATGTTGAGTGGCGAGAGAAAAGACTTGCCCGCTGCAGCCGCGCCAGAGGCGAAGGTTGCTCCTATTGCAGAAAAGGACTCAAAAGATTAATTTGGTGCCGTGACAATGAGTTAAGATAGAGACTTGGGAAAAGGTGGAAGGTGTTTTAGAACATAGGAAAGCACTTGGAAATATGAAGAAGGAAGATCTTGTGAATTATTAGAATCAGTGGTGGCTGCCGTATAAGTCAGATGATTGAGAAAACCAGCTGGAGAGCAGAACCTTTCAGTACCTTTAAGTATAACACTTGGTTGCAATTAATGTTGTTTTTAAAGCGAGGAAAAAAAAGAAAAAAAAAAGGAAAAAAAAAAGAAAAAGAAAAGAAGAAAAAAAAAGTAGCATAACACAGCAGTCATAGATGTTTTCCTTACTAACCTGTTTTCTTTGTAGGTATCTGTTTAAGCATATTACAGTTTAATAAGTCTTTGCCTGAGGTATAATATAGTAAGTTCACAGAATCATGAGAATCCGTTGACTCAAAATATGCATTTTGTGATTATACAGAAGACCGTGAGTAATTCAGTTTTTTACTGTGTGAATGTGATGATACGATTGTGTGTAACAGTTGTTACTTTTCTTTCTACCATGCTAGCTTTATTCCAACATCCAGACTTGCGCAACTCTGTGATAGGCTGTGTCTCATCTCGGTGTACTAAATGTGGCTCTTTTGTATGCACACCAGTTAATGTTGTTCTACATAACTTTGAGAAATAAGTAAATAAAGCAAAACATCCCAGGTCTGTGCTGTACAGCTTGAACATAAATTCAAAGCCTGTGCCAAGCTGCAAGATAAGCTCAACCTCCTCCTCCTCTGCCCGTGTGGCCTTGTCTGTTTCTAAACTGCAGCGAGAAGATTCTAAAGCGGCAAAAAGGGGGGGGTTTCCTCCCCCCGACACTGCAGCCGTGGTGTAATACTGAATGAAGCAGTCTGAGGGTGAAATTCAAAAGCATCTCAGCAGATCCGTAGTTCTAATGAAGCTGGGAAATTAAACCAAAACCCTTTGTAATAGACTTTCTCTCTGGTAACTAGTTGCAAGAGACTTCTTATTAAATTCACCGTGATAGTTTTTGAAATTGTGAGAAAGAAAGAAAGAAAGGCCATTTTTTGTTGAAACCAATGGAACGCCAAATTTGGAAAAAAGTTTTAACAACTGAATTCTCGTATTTGCCAGAAAGCCCTATACCTCTCTTAGGTCCAGATTTGTTAAGTAAATTGTAAACTCAAATAATGTTTTCTGAGAATTCTGTTCAGCTGCATGTCCCACAAGAAGATGTTTGGATGGTGCAGATCTGCTTGCTGCAAGCAAAAAATCTCCAAGGAAGTGCTGGATGCTGTATTTCCACGAGTATTGGCAGCCAAAGTATCGGTAAAGCCAACACTACACTGATAAAACTTAAACAGGACTTCAATCTGGTAAGGAAAAACAATATCCAATGAATACGAAAGCCAAAATGGAGTTAGAGACTTTGATGAATAACTTCATGACAACCTTACAGGCTAACCGCATTCGATTGGACTTGCGTATTTGTCTCTTTATAATTACAAGAGAAAAACAACCTGTGGCTGTTGTGGGACAGTATGATGAGAATGCTAACAGACTGATATACTGATTGTTACTAATCAAAAAATGCTGGGAATTAATTTAAGTCTTAATGAGCCATGATCCTTTTGTCATATATGTACCATTTGTGAAATCTAATTTTGATCTTTTTTTTATCTGCAACTTATGTCCTTTTAAATTAAATTAGCTAATTTTCTTAACGGCATAGCTTTTGGCATGCCTAAATGTAAATTGCTGTAGAATCTGCACGTCTTTGATGTCAACATACTTGTATTTTGTCCGATCCTATACGCTTGCACAGTTTTTGTCGATAGTTTAGGAAAGTCTCACAAAGCTGTAGTAGTCTAGCGTGAAGATAACAATTTGCATCATTCTGTTAAAACGATTGAAGGTTCAACCCAATTAGTAAATCTTTGTGCATCTGCTTACACTAGTGAGAAAAGCAAGTATGTCTAGTGCCGTCCACTGGACCTACTGTTTTGCTATGCTGGGTGTGCTACAACAGATTAAAACTGACAATGGTCCTGGCTAAACTGCTAGATCCGCGAGAACCATTAGACAACACCATATACACTTTAAATTTTTTGAACCGTGCTGTGCGTCGCTCCTCTATCCTTGTTTCAGATTCACTGTCTCAGAGGTCAAAGGCTTTGTATCAGGATCCCCTGAACAACAGTCAATGGCAAGGGCCAGTAGAATTAATCAGCTGGGGAAGGGGATATGTGTGTGTTCTGGTGCAGAGCAGGGTCAATTTGAATCACGTGTCAGCGGTGCCTTCTAGAAGCACAAAATCAGACTGAATTACCGTATACCTAGAATCATGAACAGATACATGCAGCAAGTTCTCAACATCTTCCCAAAGCTAATTTACGGGTGGGAAAAAAGAATAACCAGCGCTGGCAAGTCTGGAGGTAGGCTACTCTTCATACTCCAGAAAAGACATATTGAAGCTTTATAAGGCATAGAAGCCTAGAAGCATAGAACAGTTTGGGTTGGAAGGGACCTTCAAAGCTCACCTAGTCCAACCCCTGCAATGAGCAGGGACATCTGCAACTAGATGAGGTTGCTCAGAGCCCCGTCCAGCCTGGCCTGGGATGTCTCCAGGGATGGGGCATCTACCACCTCTCTGGGCAACCTGGGCCAGTGTTTCACCACCCTCAGTGTAAACAATTTCTTCCTTATGTCTGGCCTGAACCTCCTCTCTTTTAGCTTAAAACCATTACCCCTTGTCCTGTCATAACAGGCCCTGCTAAAAAGTCTGTCCCCATCTTTCTTACAGGTTTCTTTTCAGTACTGAAAGGCCACAATAAGGTCTCCCCAGAGCCTTCTCTTCTCCAGGCTGAACAACCCCAACTCTCTCAGCCTGTCCTCACAGGAGAGCTGTTCCAGCCCCCTCATCATTTTTGTGGCCTCCTCCGGACCCTCTCCAGCAGGTCCATGTCTTTCCTGTACTGAGGGTTCAGGCCACATATTGCAAGACTTGGCAACACGGAAGAGTTGACACTTGCATCAATTAAATGAACTCTCTGGTGATGCTTCTGCTCTAAGAGGCCAGACTTGCAACAGTGAATTAAGCCAAGTGTAAGAAAGCAAACAAATGGCTCAGCAAGTCCCACAGGGGTCTAAGTAGCATGTTCCATAACCAAGCATAACATTCACCTCTTGTTTCACATTAAGCAGAATGATTTTAAATTGATTCAATGTTAGCAGATAGGCGGTAACAAATTTGCATGAATATGATGATTCCAAAATCATCAGAAGATTATTAGACTTTGAATGCCTATCTAGTCAAGTTTTACCATTAAGTACCTACAAAAAAGGGCATTACATTTTAACACCTACATAAATGAAGAAGATTTAAATTAAAATAGTTATATCAATCTTACTCTCTCGTTTCTATCATTGATGCATAACTGAACTACAGGGCAGTCTTACGGAATATAACACTGAAAGAAAACTGGCATGAGCTTAAGTGACTTGGAAGATGTCTGTTTAACAGCTTCGAGAACCTACAAGGTCATCATCTCATCTGCATAAATAATATCAAAGAGCAGTTTCCAGCCCCAAGCCTGCAGGCATCATGTTCCCCTTGCGATCCTCCACAATTACCGAAGCTGCAGGAAATTCAAAACTGAAGCCCAACAAAGCGGGATGTTTCCCTCAGCACGTTACTGGCCCAGATGCTCAGCAGCCAAAGGCTGAGGACTAAGGCTCTGAACATCAGGCCTTGGATCAGGGAAGAACTGCGCGATTCCTCCTGGTCAAGATAAAAACCCAAGGCACAGACTAAGTTTGAAGGGCAGCAGAAAATTCAAGCAAAATATTCTAGACATAAACATTTGAATGAAGAGAGGATTTAAGAAGACCCAAACTGGAAAATATAGACAATTCAGTATTTCCTTCAGGAAATTGCCTCAAATGCCAAAATGTCCTTTTTCCTTACTTAAAATACAATATCCTCACTACCTATATTTTGTTATGCTTGATGTGCATCAGTGGGGACAGAACTGTGCAGACAACGAGATGGTACACCTGTATTTTAACACATAAGATTTGATGTATTTGTAAAAGCACTGGAATTTATTTCATGAGTTTATAGAAATGCTTGAAATATTTTTGTGGGAAAGACTATTGGGAGTTTTACTGAAATCCTCCCAAAGCTTTCTAGGGGAGAGGGAAAGGAAGAGCTGAGAAATAGATACAGTTTGGGCTAAAACCTCACTTTTATTTTACCATTAAGTCCTCCAAATGTCAGTAGAACTTTCCGAAAAATATATTTGATGTTTTCAGCAGATTTTAGTTACTTTGTTCCTGACCATCTTCCAGTTACTGAATGAATCCTTTTGAACAGTTACATTAACAAAAGACAATTTCCCATCCTGCCCCAAACACACAATAATTAGACTGCAAATAACTTTTTCTAGGTCATGTTTTCTTGAATCTTGGAAAAGTCAGATTTTTGGGGAGACTATTTTTTTTTTTAATGTCAAAGTCAGAAAGCTTGTTATGGTATGTCTACATGAGCTATCAAAAGAGTTGTGATTAAGCCCACTTAATCTTCTACTCATACCTACAAGGTGTATCTTCTACTCCTCTCATACCTAGAAGATGTATGCAATTCTTCATTGCATGGAAGCATAATTAAGCTTTATTTACTGAGGTATAAAAGGATTAAATACAATATTTTTTTCTGTTAGCCGGTCAAAATAAAAGCTCATGGCAGAGACTAAACTTGAAGGAGAGCAGCAAGCCCAAGCACAACTTTCTGTACGGGAAACCCTGTAATCCGTGTTACGTTCAGAGGGAGCGTCAGCTGGAGGCAGCGATTCTGTGCTAAGCTCTTATTGGCATTTAGTAGCCCTTAATGCCTCCCCCTCTTCCTTCACATTACAATTTAGGAGAGCCTTAGGTAAATATTGGCTATCATTTCAAATATGTTATATTTTAGGAGGGCTGGGCAGAAGAAACCTTCCTGAAAACAACAGCCAATTTTCAATGCAAAGCAGTAATACTTAACAAGAGCAAGAAAAACCAAGTCATATTACTTCAGCACAGAGTGAGCTCCACAGTACGTTGAAGAAATGCCAATATCCATGGATTGCTCAGCACGTTCGATCACCCTGAGCATTTTAAGCTCTGTTTCTAAGTTTAAGCCATATCCACTCTTGCACTCAACCAACGTAGATCCTGCTCTGCGCATGCGTTCGAGTCGGTGTTTGAAAGTATTGAACAGCTCTTCTTCTGTGGCTTTCCGCGTATGTTCCACGGTAAAATGTATTCCTCCCCCAGCCTGGTGGATCTCCATATAAGATGCACCTGCCAGCTTGGGGAAAAAAGGAAAACAAAAAACAATTCCCCCATACAATTAGCTATTAAATGTGCATTTTCTGTCCAAGGGATTCTGGAAAGTGCCTTGAGGTCCCTTTGTAGTAAGAGAGAAGAAGTGGGGGGACTGAATCTTCCTTCATTCTTCCTCCCTTCCCCTCCTTTTCCCTCCACGTAAGGGAAGAACTGATGTAAGAAGCAACATAAAGAGAATTACTCTGAAGATTTGCTTCCCACTGAGCCCAAGGGGAAAACCTATATCTAACTAAAAAATCACTTATGTGGAAAAAACAAAAAATTAAAAAATCTAGATTTAGATGGTAATAGAAGGCAGCACTCCTGTATTGCTTCAGTCAGTGCAAAAATTTATCAAGGCTGGCTGAAAAAGCTGCAGTTACATTCCTCTCTCAGCCTACTAGTATTAAAAAGTCATCCTTCCTCCCTCACTTAGTGCATCACTTGCTGAGCTTTTCATTTTGTTTTGACAATATTTGCAAACTGTCCAAGAAATTATATATTACAAACTTCATTACAGAGTTCATTAGACTTTAAGTCCATGTTCTTTAAAGAAGAAGCAAAGTGTTTAGGCTGGGCTTAGTATGCTATTACTCTAGCCATAGTCCACTCATTCCAGTGGGAGCTTTTTCTATGAGCTGTGAAACCAACACTACTGAATGCCCGAGGCCACTGCAAACGAAACAGTGGTCTAGCAGCTCCTGTGCGAACACCACTTGTGAAGTTTAACATGCAATAGACTTGTCCAGGTTTATTTTTTGTCAGGGAAAGTTGCAGCTTCTGTGGCTTAAAATCCTGCGCTGCCCTTTTGCTCCAACCGGCTGCGGGCAGGAGGGAGAGTCTGAGCAATGGCGTTGAACAGCTGATGGGTGGAAACGGTACAGAAATTAGAGGCGACTACTAAAGTAGCAGGTCAGTTACTTTACTGCTGTGGTCCATGATACAGAGAAACAGATGTAAAATGAACCATGAGGACACAGAGCTCCACCATGAAGGCCCAAAACACATCCCAAGTGCTGGAATGTTCTCTTTGTAGCACTCCGAATGAAGAAGCTACAATAGTCTGCCCCTCAATGCAAGATATTGTCAAACCAGTACTGAATACAGAAGAAAAAGAACGGAGGGATATTTAATACACACTTATTTTGTCTCTAAGCATTTGCCGCCATTCAGCATTTTAACATTATGAAAAAACAAACTTACCTGGTAACACACACTTCCCAGAGCAGTCAATTATTCTTTCAAATGCTGCTTCTGAAAACTGATTGTGAATAACATCTGCCTGGCCCACAGCTTTGATACAACCATCTCTGCAAACAACAGACAGCGACCAAGGGCAGCGTGAGCCTGTTGAAAAGTCAAGTGCCCATTGACAGAGCTCCCGCAGCAAGAACTCTCTGAAAGCAGAGGTAGGGACCTTCAGCAGGACTGAAGGTGCACACAGGAGGTGGTTTGCTAATTTTACAGATGCACAGAAAACAATGGGGTAATGCCATGACTACACAAGAGGATGTTCATTCATGTCAGTCCACCTATAAACAACGCAGAGGCAGCGGAGAGCAGCAGCTACAGAATCACAGAACCATTAGCGTTGGATCGCCACCAGGCTAGA
This sequence comes from Caloenas nicobarica, assembly GCF_036013445.1. NCBI lineage: Eukaryota > Metazoa > Chordata > Aves > Columbiformes > Columbidae > Caloenas > Caloenas nicobarica. The sequence continues at coordinate 46,214,228 of NC_088245.1, forward strand.
AGTGATCTTTACGAGGCTAGATATACAAATACAGCATGATAAAGGAGTTATCACGACATGGATTGAAATAATCAGAACTACGAAGGCACGTTTCAGTGCAGGCAGGATCGCTGCAGCGCCACCACCCCCGGGCACAGGCAGCCGGCAGCGGGCGGACAGGCTGTGGGGACGCGGGCAGCCCGCAGCGACCCGCTCCCGGCGCGCCCCCCGCTCCCGCCACCGCTCCGCTCCCGGCCCCGCGGCCGCCCCCGCCCGCACTCACAGCCCCACCACCAGGCTGGCGCCCCGCAGCACGGCCAGGCTGGCGGCCGCCTCCCGCAGCAGGAACTCCTCGCCCCGGCCGCAGACCAGCACCAGCTGCTGGGCGTTCTCCAGCAGCAGCCGCTGCCGGCCCGCCATGGCAGCGGGCAGAGCGGCGGGCGGGGCGGGGGCGGCAGCCGCTCGGATCAAAGTCCCCCGGGGCGGCGCGGGAGAAGCCGCCTCCTGCCCCGCCGAGAAGAGACCAACCCCCTCCGTGTCTCCATCCTCTCCCCATCCTCACCTGTGCCACATTCGGCACTTGCCAGAAAACTGAGCTGAAAAAGCTACAGGGCTTTAGGAGTGAACCTGGTAGCAGCCTGCCCTAGGAGAGGGGTGCTGCTCTTGGTGTGGTCCCGGGCAACATGACAACATCTATACATCGTGTTGACTTATGATAAGCTCTGAAGCATCGGTTTGCCAGTTGGGGATTCCTGGAGCCTTCTGCCCACACTGCACCACCCAGAGATTTCCCTTTGCCAAGAAAACAGAAGTTGCTGCATTCAGAGCATTTGTCTGCCCACATTCCCCCTCCCCAGCATCCACCATCTCGCTGATGTCCATCACCTTGTCGGCATCCATCACCTTGCCAGTATCCCAGCACCAGCCCCTGAGGGACCGTGACACTTCTCACCACACGGGATATTCAGGCACACACAAATTTATCCAGGCAAATATTAATTTATCCCGTTCCACAATTAGAAAAGTTTATGTGAATCTGCTGCCCCCTACAGAATTAGGGATGGGAGAGCCGGGCAGCAAATATTTACCCTCTACATGGATTTTTGGTTCTCTTTTATCTTCAAAATTTCGTAGTGTGCCTAGGGCTCCGGTAATTCCCAGCTGGAAAATGGAGTGTCTTTCTAAATAAGTGGTCTCTCAAACACCTTTCTGGTTGTGGTAGTCTTCTTTAGATATTTTTTCTTTTACAAAGAGGATTGATTTAAAATGCCCGTAACACAGCCGTGTTTATATACATATTCCTGTACAGCAGAAAAAGATGAATATGTTGGCTCTTTGAATGAGCCTTTCCGGTGAAGTTTTTTTTGTAAATGTGGCAAAGTTTGCAGCTAAACCACAGGAATTTGCATTCAATAACAAACTTGAAAAGCAAGTAAAACTATGAGAGTGGTGGGTGTTATCTTGTGATACTGCTCCACTGGCTCAATACTGCACCACGGCATAATCTCCACCTTCCTCCTAAATATTCTCTCTCACTACACATGCAAAGATTGACAAGTGAGGTGAGAGATGGTGCTTTACTGCTGCCAGGAGTTCCTGCTGCTGACTTCGGCTTTCCTCGGCAGTATCAAGGTTTGAAAGCTGAAATTAAAGAGGAACCTTCCAACAGACTCATAGCAAGGGCAGAAGGACACTCCAGGGTGGTGGGGGACGCTTAAGCAGCAGTGGTGGGGTGAGAGCTGGTGGATCGGGAGTGAAACGCAGCACGTCGTGGTGGAGCCGAGCACTCGCCGGATCGGTCTTGCCAAGAAAGGCGGCGGGGAGAAGATGATCCAGCTGGAGCAGAAGGGAGCAGCCCCCACGTGCACGCAGCTCACTCCTCTGTGTGCGGTGGGGTGGCAGCACAGAGAGAGATCTGCAGTGAATGGCTTCCCCGTGGCGCTGTCCTATGGCAGTGTAAGTCCTGCAAACTTGTCTTCCTTGTATTCACAAATATTTCAGGGTGTATGTTCCAGGAGCTGCTCTTTCTGCTCTTGAGAGGACCACCAGCCAACATTAAATTCCCACCTGTATTTGCACAACCCCGTGTTTAATGGCATGCCCGACCATCTGCTGCTTCTGTGAGCAAGGGCTAGAAGTCAAACAGAAACTGGCCTGAACGCTTCTTTCTTTTATGTTTCTCCCATGTACACATTTTTGGCCTTTTGTCTCTTTCAGCAATTCCAGGGAATTTCAGAGAGCAAAGGTGGCATCTGCAGCTCCATTTCTGGTGATCCGATCTCAGACTCTAGTCATTCATCATTCATGTTGTTATCATTGGTTATTTTCAGTTCCTTCAGTTTGCCAGTTTGGGTTGGAAATAACCCATTTCACCCCAAAATTAAACAAAGTAAGGTAGGAGAAAGAATGGAGGAGGAAAAAAAAGGTGGAGATAATGAAAAAGGTCAATTGACTGTCAGGTTCTTGATTTCAGAGGTTTCATCTCTTCTTGCCGGTGCTTTGTGTATGATACACTTATTCCTCATGGAACATATTTTCAAATATACTGTCAGGGTTACTTTGAATATTTATTCTTGTAAACAACATGTAATTAAATACAGAAGGCCCAAGGCTGGATATGAGTCTTAGTCCAATATTTGCTACATTTTCCTTACATTTTTAGGTAAGTTTTTTCATCTACCAAACAGACATTTACAATAACACACATAGGATGATGAAATGTCCTGAAAGGAGATATGATGCACGGCTTAGGAATGAATTGCTAGTGGAATGTACTGAATGCTCTTTCCCTGTTTACAAAAGTAGCAGAAGTTACTGGACCCCCAGGATCAAAAATCAAAATTACAACATGTGGCTAAAACTGGCCTTCAGATGTGGAATTGACCCAGACTAAATTGCAAATTTGTTGTGTGCTCCTGGCTCCCCTCATACCAGATTTTTACGTCAGATTTACAAATATGTTTTGCACAGCTTTACAAAAGTAAAAGTGAAGTCATTCTGAATTTTCTTTTTCCTGTGCAGAGAAACTTCACATCTTTCAAACCATGGAAACGTGGCGTTTGCTCAGATGAACTTTCTGAATCCTCCCTCTTGTTCCCAGCTTCTGCCTTAATAACTTCTTTGGCAAAGTCTGTAACCCCCTGATGATGGGGGGACCTTTGGGGGGAACACCACAGCCTGCCCCAGGGGACCTAATTCAGCAGGAATTGCTCTCTCTGAGCGCAGTGTGACTAACTGACTAACCGCCTCTCTCGCCCAATCGGCTCAAAAACCTATTGAAATATTCAAAAGTTGCAAACCGGTGTGTGAAAAAAATGCATGAAGTACACAGCTACCTACAGTAGAAACTAACTAACTAACTTAACTAACTAACTTACTAACTAACTAACTTCCTTACTAACTAACTAACTAACGAACTCACTCTCTACCCTACTGGCTAAAACACCTATCATAAACTCATGAAAGATGCCAACTGGCATGTGAAAACAAAAGTGTTAAGAGCTCTCAAGTGCCCTTTCTGCCCATGACTTCTTCATGGGCTGGGGAATGTTCTGCAGAGAGAACGAGTAGTGATGACCATCCGGCTGAGCCAAAAGGGTGACAACATGAGGGTGACTTCTTCAGCCATCTCTTCAACCTGCCTTGAGAAAGATGGGTGGAAAAGACAGGCATTAGGCACTAGGCTGAGAGGAGAACAAGCAACACGTGTTTTGACGTGAAAGGCAATACCCATCCACAGTTCCCCTCTGCAGGATTCCTTAGAGCTGGGTATTAGGCTTTGGCGTTTTTCTATTAATTGTTTAGATTGTGGACTAGATTGTTGGACTAGATGGCCTTCGAAGGTCCCTTCCAACCCACATTATTCTTTGATTCGATGATTCTAGGTGCAAAATGGAAACTGCCAACGCTGGAGTGCTCTTTACCTCCAGACATCCACCTTCTCCCAAGGACAGGTGAATGCTTCCTCTCTGGGACCATCTCGGGGCACCGCAGAAGTATTCCCTATACTCAGAGCAGCACAAAAATTCACAAGAGGGAGAGCAGGCTCTGTTACACACCTGGGCTTCTTGTTCTCCTCGCCCGGCTTGGCTGGTCTCAGTTGCCCGTTCCTGAGCAATCTGCTTCCAGCCTTCGCCTTCGCTTGAGCGGCGGGCCATCGCTCTCCTCTTCGCAGCTGTGTTTTCTCTTCTGGGGGGATGGTTTTTCCCCTTGCTGCGAAGAGCCTGGCAACCTTTCCATTCAAGAGGATTGTTAGACAGGTAAAGCCATGATCCACATGAATCGATTCTACTCTTAAGCAAAGCTAGCTCATGTTACCTGCTCTGCCCAGAGGAGCTCTCCTGGGGTTCGCTTTCTGGAGAGACCGCAGCCACCTGCAATGGAAACGTACAGGATGACACCTGCCCACTTTCCAGCTCAGCTCTGAAAGGCAGATCCCTTGCACGGGGTTGCTCAGCCCAGCTGTGCCAGTTCTGGTGGGATCACCACACAAAGAGTGATGGCCAAGCTGCATCAGCCTCACTCTGCACTTGTGCAAAGCTGCAGGTTGGTGGATGAAGTTGCTTGTCCCTACAGCAGCAATGCCACCTTCTGAGGGGGGAGGCATTCTCTCACGCTGCGTGTGGACCTCACATACCTCTGCAGTTTCTCCTTCTGCTCCTGGCGCTGGCGACTCCTCGGCCTGTTCACCAGCAAGCCCAGCCTTGGCCGCTGCACCTGGAAGCTCAGCCTCCTCCTCCTGCTCCTCAAAGAGTTCCTCACGGTGCTCGATGAGGAACTCAACCAGCCGTGTCACCTGCACACAGTAAACCACTGGTTTCCAACCCGCTGGCTGCAAAGGGGTCCAACAGCCCTTGCCACTCCTCATCCTGCCTTCTGCACAGAAGGCTGCAGCTGTGGGGCGGCTCTTCCCAGCAGCTCCCCCGCGAGCATTTGCTGAAGAGAGGAGGCAGGCAGGAACCTCTGAAGAGCAAAGCTGGCGTGGGCCTGGAAGGCTGCAGCGGGCTGGGAAACACAGCGTACCTTCCCTGTCACCTGCATCAGGACGTCCAGGGGCAGCGTGTCCTCCTCTGGTGGGCCGAGGAGGTTTGGCCCCATGCAGATGGCCAGGTTGCTGGCGCTCATCTTGCTCACGGTGGCATTCCTGCTGATCTTCTGAAGCAGGATGAGCAAGGTCTGGAGGAGGAGGAGGTTGGCCTTGGGTAACTTGCTGGCGACCCTGCGGGAACAGGAACCCACCGTTAACAGATGAAGGAGGTGTTGTCCAGACAGGTGTCCCATGCTGATGTCAGCCAAGCCCACCCCAGGGAAGGCTCCTTGGCCAAGCCGGCTCTCCAGCAGAGGGACTGCCTTCGCTGAGATATGGCCACCTCCCTCCCCGCCTGCCCTTCTGGCCAGAGCCCCTTTGTGGAGCCAGCCCCAATGCCTGCAGGCAGTGCTCCAAGGACAGAAATGCTTTTCTGTGCCACTTTCCCCCCAGAACGCTGAGCCCACAGCAGCAGCAAGAGGTGGGTGGCCGAAAACACAGCTCGTTCAGGTGCCGGTGCCGGGCTCTGCCAGTCCCTGTGGAGCCGCCAGGCTGCTGGCCACACTTACTCCTTCAGCCCCGCCAGCCTCTCCTGCCTGCTGGTCTTGTGCAGGGCGTCCATCCACTGTTGGTAAAGCTCTGAGTGGAGCAGCTTGGAGGGGATCTTGCGGAGGAAGTCCTGCAATGGCAAGGGCTGAGCGTGAGGCTGTGAGCAGTGCCGCCGGGAGCACAGGCAGCATCCCCAGCACGCTGGGTGCCCAGCAGCTCCTGGGTTGGGCCGAGCAGGAGCCCATCAGCAGCTCCGGAGCGGGAGCTGCCGGACTCCAGGCCAGCAGGGCTCACCTTCAGGATGACGGCCAGGACGTGCACCGGCTGGCTGGCCAGGTGGACCTCGGCTCCCGTGTCCAGGGCCTCCCTGATCTCCCGGGAGGCGCGCTCGCTGGCCGCCAGCCGGAAGATCCCCTCCGTGGATGGGCCCTGCTCGTGCAGCAGAGCCAGCAGGTCCTGCAGGGGAGACAGGAGGACATTGCTGGGCTGGAGACAGGCCCTGGCACAGGCCAAGCTTCCCCAGGGGCAGCAGGGAGTGTGGATGGTCTGCAGCTCTCCCTGGGGCAGGACAGAGGGGTGGCTGGAGTTGGGCGACACGGAGAGGAGCGCGCTTTGTCCCCAAGACTCATCTGAGATGCCCCCGATGGGGACGGTGCCTCTGCAGGGGAGCCAGTGGGATGGGGACCCCTGGCCGGGCTTGCTTACCTGGATGGGCTGGGGCAGCGCACCGTCCTGGCTGCAGAGATCTGCCAGGGGCCGCCCGAAGAGAAGCCCCGTGTGGGCACAGCCCGACGGCCCCTGTGCCTCTGCAGCGGCCGAGGTCTCTGGCCGCACCAAGTGCCAGGGCAGCCACCTCCTCCTGCTGCGGGTCCCACCTTCTGCCAAGGAGAAGAGAGCAAAGAGAGGTGGAGCAGCGGCGCCAGGCCAGTGCTCCTGGACCCTCTCAGCACTGTGCCCCATCCTCGAGCGCACGGGACACGCGTCATTTGGCAACGAGGGACCCTGGGGGCTCAGGTCTCTCCTGCTGCAGAGCAACGGGGACAGACGTGCCCTGCGGGAAGGGCAGCAGCAGCCCCAGGGCAGCATGAGTGCCCGTCTGCAAGAAGAGCAGGGAAGGGCCATCCTGCACCCGTTTCTCCCAACTCACCAGCCAGCTGGCCACTTCCACCTTTGCTGCCAGAGGGGATGACGGGTGGGGGCCGCTGCTCTGCATCAGCCTGCAAGAAATGTGCTGCGCTCACCCAACAGCCCTGCAGCAGAAAGGGCCCCTGGGGAGCTGCATCATGCCCTGGCCATGTGTGAGAGGTGGAGATGGCTGAGATGTCACCCCGAGCGATCCTCACCTTGGCCTGGCCCTCAAGCAGCCTCTCCAGGCTGCCGGCATGCAGCGTCATGGCCTGGGCAAGCAAAAAAGAGCAGGTGAGAAGTGATGCACCTGGTGCTGGGCTGGAACAGCCTCTGGGGACAGAGCGGAGACAGGAGGGACACTCACAGCATTGCGGCCCCTCAGCTCTTTCAGCAGCGCCTTGAAGGAGGGCAGCCGGGTGACCTGGGCTCCCTCCACTCCTTCTGCTGGTCTGTGCACAGGAAAGGGGCAAAGAAAGAGCTGGCTGAGAACCAAGCAGCCTTTTCCCTCCCCTGCCAGCCCAGGGAGCACTTCCAGCTTGCCCCAAAGCAGCCATGTAGCACTCAGAATCCCAGCGGAGAGCAGCAGCAGAGATCAGGGCGGGGCTGGGCAGCTGTTGTCTGGACACAGCTGGCTGAAGGTGCTCCACCAGCTTTGCCCACTCAAGAGCTGCCCACAGCTATGGGCACAGCTCTCTGCAGCTGGGGAGCGCTGTTGCCACATCGCAGGCTACGATGCCTAGAGCATCCCCCTGAGGTGTGAGCACGAGTCCCCCAGGCTGCACCGCCAGGCAGGGCTTACCCAAGGAGAGCGCTGAGCCACAGCTCCTTCACTGCCCGGCAGCTGCGGAAAGAGAGGAGAAACAGCCTGAGCGCCGCTGCTCCCCAGCCTGCGGGCACAGGCGGGCGCTGGCACAGCCCTGCTGTCCCCGTGGGGACGGCCACAGAGGCAGGACGAAGCCCCGTGGGGCAGGACGGAGGCGCTGCCCAGCCCTGCCGGGGGACGTGGCAGCGAGACTCACCGGAAAGTGACGACGCATGAGCCGCAGGGCCAGACGAGGACGAGTGAGGCGGTGTGTTTGCCTTCCTCCTCTTCAGCGGCATCGCCGGCTGCCCCCTTGGTGCTGCCCAGCACCTGCAGCTGGCCCAGGGCCAGGCAGAGCTTTGGGCGCGGGGCGCCGCCACGTCTGCAGAGAGGAGCGGCAGCGAGTGAGCTGGAGGAGCCTGAGCCCGCTGGCTCCCCTCCCGAGTCCCCCTGCCACGGTCACGGCCATGGGTGTGTCCAGCACCAGGGTGCCGGTGGCCTGGGGCTGCTCCTGGGCTGGCCCTGCCCTGGTGCCAGGGCCAGGGCTTGGGAGGAAAGGCAGCTGGGCTCTGCAAATCTTACTGGTGCTTGGCGATGACCAGGGTATCCCTGAAGAGGAGGAGGTCCCTCTTCCTCGTCGCACGGCCCTGGGTCACCCGCACACGCTGCCGGAGCAGTGGCTCGCCTGGTGCCGGGATGGGCACGCACTGCTGCACGGGCTCAGGGTCATCCCTGCAGAGCAAACGGTGTCGGGAATGACAAAGGCGGCTGCTGCGGGGTCCGGCTGTTCTGGGCTGTCTCCGAGCCTTGCATGGGGGGCGCCTACCTGGAGCCACGGCAGCAGTTCACCTGGCCCATCCCGACGAGGCCAGGAGAAGCTTCCTATAAATCTTTCTTTATGGGCACAAGAGAGTGGCCAGACAAGGTGGGGAACGTCAGCCAAAGGGATGCCCAGTGCCAAGTGGTGCTGCTGGGCAAGAGCGCGGCTCCTGCCCGTGACACTCCGCGTTGGCACAGAACCGTTGCCAGGACAGCGCCGGGTCAACACAGCCCCCCATTCCAATGACCTCAGTGGTGGGGGGGGGCACTGGGGGCTCTCCCCAGGATGCCCAGGTCTCTCTGGGACTGAGAGCCCAGCCCTGGGCACAGCACTTCAGGTCTGGCCTCAGCAGCGCTGAGCAGAGGGGAAGGGTCACCTTCCTCCAGCTGCTGGCAGCGCTTCGCCCCATGCAGCCCAGGGTACCACTCGCTGCCGCCTTGGGCCAAGGCCACCTTGCTGGCTCCTGCTCAACTTGGTGTCCACCAGGAGCCCAGGACCCTTAGTTTTAAGATTCATAGGGCAGGAGACCTTTTCCAACATAAAAATCGTCCATACCCAATGTTTCCAGTGGTGTTGTCTTCAAAAAGCATATGACCTATTGTGTAAATGCTGTGTCTCACATGACAAACCAGCACTACACAGAGATTATCCATTATGTCCAAGAAAAGATTGAGCTGTGTCTTCTATTGACTAACCAGAAAAGTACAATCTTCATCAGATAGCAAGCCTTCTGGATCTGTCTAAAATAAATAAATACCACTCAGCCCATTCCCTGTGGCCCTGATGAACCACAACTGGGAATTATATGTGATGGATGTGATTCAGAACTATTGAATGTGCTGAAACTCCACCTATTCTCAGAAAATAAAATTTATCTCTTGAACTATGCCACATTACAACTTCAAGTGAGAGGAGCAAATGTCTTGGTCTCTAATAAACAAGTGATTGCCTTATTAACCCTAAGTTTAAAAGTGCACGTGTGCGGGGCACCCACTGTATTAATCTGTGGCTATCCTGTGATCTTACTGTCATATATATCAATTTAATGAAATATAACAAGGGAAAGTGTAGAGTCTTACATCTGGGCAGGAACAACCCCAGGTTCCAGTATAGGTTGGGGAATGACCTATTAGAGAGCAGTGTAGGGAAAGGGACCTGGGGGTCCTGGTGGACAGCAGGATGACCATGAGCCAGCACTGTGCCCTTGTGGCCAAGAAGGCCAATGGCATCCTGGGGTGTATTAGAAGGGGGGTGGTTAGTTGGTCGAGAGGGGTTCTCCTTCCCCTCTCGTCTGCCCTGGTGAGACCTCATCGGGAATATTGTGTCCAGTTCTGGGCCCCTCAGTTCAGGAAGGACAGAGAACTGCTGGAGAGAGTCCAGCGCAGGGCAACAAAGATGATGAAGGGAGTGGAACATCCCCCTTATGAGGAAAGGCTGAGGGAGCTAGGTCTCTTTAGCTTGGAGGAGACTGAGGGGTGACCTCATTCATGTTTATAAATGTATGAAGGGTGGATGTCACGAGGATGGAGCCAGGCTCTTCTCGGTGACAACCAATGACAGGATAAGGGGCAATGGGTATAAACTGGAACACAGGAGGTTCCACTTAAATATGCGAAGAAACAACTTCTCAGTGAGGGTGACGGAACACTGGAACAGGCTGCCCAGGGAGGTTGTGGAGTCTCCTTCTCTGGAGACATTCAAAACCCGCCTGGACGCCTTCCTGTGTAACCTCATCTGGGTGTTCCTGCTCCGGCGGGGGGATTGGACTAGATGATCTTTTGAGGTCCCTTCCAATCCCTAACATTCTGTGATTCAGTCATTCTGTGAATATAGGGCTGAGCCATTGTCTTTTGTTTTCTTCCCTGAGTACAATGTGATAAGACATGAGGGGATATTAGGACCCGGTGAGAACCATAACCAAGTCCTCTAGTGCTGGACGCTTTTGAGGCTGCTGTGATTGATCACAAACCAAGTTCCCCTGTGCCTACAGCCCTTTGTCAGGGACGGAAGGCACATCCTTGGAGGCAACTTGCCTGAGAGCTGACAACCCATGACCCAGCTACTGGCACCTGGGACTATCAATACCTCCTGGAGTTTATGAATCCCTTGGCTCTAAATTTTGGCTTCTATTGGTTAACGTTTCAGAAGCAAAGAGTAAATACTAAATACAAAGCATGTGCTGGTGTATCATAGGATTCCAGTTACTTTTTTATTAGTACCATCCATAGATAAACAGATCCAGAGACAAACCAACCTGGGCAAAATACACGGGGTTTTTTTCTTTCCTTCCCCACTGCATTGCAGTTTGATCCATGCCCCTTGAATATCCAGTGTCTTTCAGCTACAGTTTACGTCTTGCTTTTGCATACTGTAGAGCCTTCTTTCCGTATTCACTGCCAGTATTCACCCTTACACGGCAGCTAATTCTTGTGGCTGGCCCTGCTCCCTCTGGGAGCAAGCTGTTTGTGGTCTGTCTCTATGGCTCTGGGACTCTTCCCCTGATGAATTTGTTCATCAAAGTTACAAATATTTTGTTCTGTATCTGCAATTCTGTGTTTTCCACTATATACTCTCTATTCTTTAAGGGAATCATTGTCCAAAGAATTTTCATCGAATAAGTTACGACTGACATACCATTTTCTTGGCCTGGAAAGAATGTGACATACTTTATTTCATCATCTGTTGTAAAGGGAGCCTTCATCTTGGCTCAAAATCTTGCTTGTAGTGTATCCTTGAACCAAGAAAGGATGATTGGCAGCCTGGGAAATGCAGCAGTACTCTGTAGGTAAGTAACGCAATTTCCTTACAGCTCCTTTTTAACATGTTTCTGGTAGACTACATTACACATGCTGCTGAAATATCTGATCACTCTCTCACCTTGTTCACTGCTCTTTTGCACTGCAAGGGTGGTATGAGTAGGCTGCAAAGAAACAAATAAAAAAGCAAGTGGTGATTCTCTTGACACAAGGAAATCTTGGGTTTCTTCAAGTCCATGTGGATGAAGCAGTGTCAACTGATCCAGTTGACTTCATTGTCTGTGTGGGCTAGAGATGGAGGGCCTGTGAACGGAACATGTTGCAATTAGATGCTGTCTTGCCCTCATCAAATTTATTAACAATGACTCTTTTTTTTTCTCTTTGAATATGTTCAGAATGAAATTTATATCCAGAGAAAGAAATGACACAATACCATTTTAAAAATTATTTTCCTGATGTGTATTCCTCCAAGCATGTATTTCTGTGGATAGTAATAAGTGGATAGTAATCATGTTTAACATGAACATGATTAAATCAGTGAAGGGGATTGGAGTTCTCATCAGTTCAACTCTGCAAAATTCTAGATCTTCTGTATACACAAAATGCTCGTTCTTCTTAGTCTGATGTTGCTTCCATATTAGTACTTTGTGTGTCTCTGCTCTCAGACAGGAGGCTGTTCGGAAATTATTAAAGGTACCAAATAGTGTAGCCTTCTATTAAAGACCTACAACCTAAAGTACTTGAACACTTCCTTTTTTCCCCTTGAAAACAATAAAAAATAATTACTCCTATATACCATTTTTCTATTATGTAGATGGCTGTTGTTAAAGGATGTAGGGAGGCAACTAGGAAAGCTAAGGCCTCCTTCGAGTTAAACCTGGCAAGAGGGGTCAAGGACAACAGAAAGAGCTCCTTCAAATACATGGCAGATAAAACTAACACCAGAGGCAATGTAGGCCCACTGATGAATGGGGTGGGTGCCCTGGTGACAGAAGATACAGAGAAGGCAGAGTTACTGAATGCCTTCTTTGTCTCTGCCTACTCTGCTGGAGGCTGTCCTGAGGAGCCCCGTACCCCTGAGGCCCCAGAGGAAGGCAGGGCAATGGAGGAGTTTGCCTCAGTTGATGAGGACTGGGTTAGGGACCAGTTAAGCAATCTGGACATCCATAAATCCACGGGTCCAGATGGGATGCACCCGCGGGTGCTGAGGGAGCTGGCTGAAGTCATTGCTGGACCACTCTCCATCATCTTTGCCAAGTCTTGGGAAATGGGAGAGGTGCCTGAGGACTGGAGGAAAGCAAATGTCACTCCGGTCTTCAAAAAGGGCAAGAAGGAGGACCCGGGCAACTATAGACCGGTCAGCCTCACCTCCATCCCTGGGAAAGTGATGGAACACCTTATCCTTGGTGCCATCTTAAGACATATCAAGGATAAGAGGGTCATCATGGGCAGTCAACATGGCTTCACCAAGGGGAAGTCGTGCTTGACCAACCTCATAGCCTTTCATGAAGACATAACAAGGTGGATTGATGATGGCAGAGCGGAGGATGTGGTCTACCTTGACTTCAGTAAAGCATTTGACACCGTCTCCCACAGCACCCTCACGGCTAAACTGAAGAAGTGTGGACTGGACGATCGGGTAGTGAGGTGGACTGCAAACTGGCTGAAGGAAAGAAGCCAGAGAGTCGTGGTCAATGGGGCGGAGTCTGGTTGGAGGCCTGTATCTAGTGGAGTGCCTCAAGGGTTAGTACTGGGACCAGTATTATTCAATATATTCATCAACGTCTTGGATGAGGGAATTGAGTGTACTATCAGCAAGTTTGCTGATGACACCAAACTGGGAGGAGTGGCTGACACACCAGAAGGCTGTGCTGCCATCCAGCGAGATGTGGACAGGCTGGAGAGTTGGGCAGGGAAAAATTTAATGAAATATAATAAGGGAAAATGTAGAGTCTTACATCTGGGCAGGAACAACCCCAGGTTCCAGTATAGGTTGGGGAATGACCTGTTAGAGAGCAGTGTAGGGAAAAGGGACCTGGGGGTCCTGGTGGACAGCAGGATGACCATGAGCCAGCACTGTGCCCTTGTGGCCAAGAAGGCCAATGGCATCCTGGGGTGTATTAGAAGAAGGGTGGTTAGTAGGTTGAGAGAGGTTCTCCTTCCCTTCTACTCTGCCCTGGTGAGACCTCATCTGGAATATTGTGTCCAGTTCTGGGCCCCTCAGTTCAAGAAGGACAGGGAACTGCTGGAGAGAGCCCAGCGCAGGGCAACAAAGATGATGAAGGGAGTGGAGCATCTCCCTTATGAGGAAAGGCTGAGGGAGCTGGGGCTCTTTAGTTTGGAGAAGAGGAGACTGAGGGGTGACCTCATTCATGTTTATAAATATACAAAGGGTGGGTGTCACGAGGATGGAGCCAGGCTCTTCTCGGTGACAACCAACAGTAAGACAAGGGGTAATGGGTTCAAGTTGGAACACAAGAGGTTCCACTTAAATTTGAGAAGAAACTTCTTCTCAGTCAGGGTGACAGAACACTGGAACAGGCTGCCCAGGGAGGTTGTGGAGTCTTCTTCTCTGGAGATATTCAAAACCCGCCTGGACGCCTTCCTTTGTAACCTCATCTGGGTGTTCCTGCTCTGGCAGCAGGATTGGACTAGATGATCTTTTGAGGTCCCTTCCAATCCCTAACATTCTGTGATTCTGTGATAAAAATGTAGCTTCACTGAAACTATTCTTAACATTGATGCTTGCACTGAACTTCAGTAGGATGCAAATATTCATCCTTTTAATATTTCATCCAAGTTTAAAGTATAAAAAAAGAGATCGTGTTTTCTAACAGTGAGACTGCATGTTCAATTCATATACCAGTATTCCTCCAGCAATCATTCCAATTTAGGCGATATCTCCAGGATGCTTGCGCAAGGCAGGTATTCCAGGAGCTCTCTGTGTCATGGACGTGGCTTTTGGACACTGCTAGAGATAAACTGGCTAGCGCAGATGATTAATTTAGACATAAAGTAACTTTTGCAGTCAAATCTCTTTATAATCAAGACAAACAACAAGGCATTGCTGGTATTAATTTCTATGGCTACATATATACATGGTACAAAGTTTTCAGATAGAGAGAATTTGAGTGGGGTCTATAGTGCCATTCCTTTTGATATGCATTACTTAATAATACAGTCATATCAGCAAAGCTGAAGTTTTTATTGTTAAAAATTCCACAACAGCGTTCGGATTTATAAGGACAGGATCTGTCGCATTTGTCGCAGCGAGGGAAGACGCAAACACTTAATATAAGTATCAGCAAACTTCAGCTTTATTACAGAGCAGTTCACTTTTATACATGTCCCAATAATTATGCCTACTAGTCATAACCTGATTGGCTAAAATCTAGGGATTACATTAACTTAATTCGTCTAGCAACAGATATTCAGTATAATCAGTAATTGGCTTATGCATATTACAAAACGCAAGCTCATTATTGGTTACAACTTAACTGCCAGCTCCACCCTTAGATCCACATTCGTTTCGTTTCTACCTTGTTTTTCCCAACGAACTTCTAACAGCAAGGCTTTTGTTTGTTACACATTAAATGTCAAGGTCCTTATAATTTTGCCAAGTCAGTGTCTTGCTTGTGGCTCACATGAGCTGGGTTCGCTGCTTATCTAACTCTTGTTCTGCTAACTGTATTAAATTCACATAGCCCCTACTATCTAACCATCCCTCCACAATTCCCCCTTTTTTGTTTTTGCGCAAACCAAGTGCACAATTAACAATATAGCAACAATCACAGACAGTATTATTAATCCATGCAAAAGTAGATTTCTCAGCCATCCTAATTCCCACAAAAATCCATATGTGCAGATTGAGGCCTGAAAACCAAGTTTTTGGGTCTAATCATTTTATACTATTAGATAATGTTAACCATTATATCTTACAGTGCTAATTCTTAAATTATGCACTTGTTTTTCAGGGCACTGGCTAAATCCTAAATCAGGCCTTGTACATTATCTGAGACTGTTCTTTTTTGGAAGTGTTGTTTTACTTGATTTTGCTCATAAGCATTATAATTCAGTTTCAATGGTATTACATATATTTAGCACTCTGATAACATAAAATACAGGTTCAGATATCAGTTAAGGAGATTATTTGAATACAATAACATAAGAATAATGAGGATCCACAACGTGCATGTAGTCACTCACAAGAAACAAAACTAGAGGTCTCTCACTTCAGGGTACTCACAATAAACAATCACCTGCCTAAATTAGGCAAGGGCTCATTCAAGACAAGGACTCTAGTTTACAGACCCGCAGCTCCGAGAAGATCACTCAAGGGGCATCTTCGGCGGGAACCCCATTTTCTAGTCTAGTCAGATGTGGCTGTGGGCATTACAACATAGCTCTGGGCACGTCTTGTTGAGGACCCCGTCAATTGACCGAGGGTCCCACCCCTTCTGTCCCACCAGCTGGTAGAGGTGAAGTCACCCTGCCCCGAGACCAGGGAGGATGTGACCTGGGGACAGGTAATAAAGAGCCATCAACGGCCCCATTGAAGGCTCTAAATCTTAGGGGAATGTGCAACTGCCACACAATCCACCCTGCGACCACAGTCATGATCTGACAGACTACTTTGGAGTGGTGGTGCAGTCACCTCTTGCCTCCAAAGTCAAAAGGGGGCATTCTGTTGGTGAGTTTGAATGTCCATTGTGGATCATCATACCTTCTGTGTTATTTTCCTGTTATACATTATTATTACAAATCAACTTACAATAAAATTGAATAATACAAATTACAACAATTACAGTTATTAACAAATTTTGGAGAAGGCTGGTTAGTCATCCTAATAAGGAAAACAAATGCACTGAAAGTTTTTTCGCCAGTTAATCCCTAATCCAAATAATTTAAATCTGTATCATTCTGATATACTAGTGCCTCTAATTTACAGGGGGCCCAGTACAAACTCAAAACATCTTCTGTGGTTATTTTAGATACCTTGCATATTAAGACCCAGAATGGAAACAAAATCTAAATTACTCTGAACCACTTCTCCATTCCTCATCGCTGATAAAACAGGTGAAACTTCCCTGACAAACAATTGTCAATTAATTTCTTATAAATACATACAGCAGGGATCTCAACAAAATACTGCTGCATTTGATTAAGTTTAATCCAATCCTTGTTTTCCAGCAATTGACCTTCTGGTGGTATCCATGCACCATCTACCCAATGCACGTCATTGTTACTGCACTGTTGCAAGAGATAATACCCGAATAGGCTAAGAAAGTGTCAACTGGAGTGAGGGGCCTGCTGCTGTCATAACAGTACTTGCATTTTGTTGTAACTTCTTTAGCTGCCCCAAGGTAACATCATTGGCCTCTTCCCTTGGTCTCTTCTGTTTCTTCGTTGCCGTCTGCTGCAGGGACAGACATTGCACTTCTGGCATTGGGTTCTTGCACTGTTTTTCCAGCTCACAGTGAGATTTAACATATTTCGCAGGAAGTCAGTTTGGTCCTGTTGGAATAAGAACACACACATATCCCCTTCCCCCTTTTTGTTTTAATAACGTTTGTTTCAGTGTGGAATGCACCTGTTTAATAATAGCCTATCCAGTGGCAGAATGTGGAATACCTGTGACATGCGAAACATCCCATTGCTATAAAAAATATTACGCGGATCTAGCAGTTTAGCCAGGACCATTGCCAGTTTTAATTTGTTGTGGCACACCCAGCATAGCAAAACAGTGGGTCCAGTGGCACTAGACATCCATGCTTTTCTCACTAGTACAAGCAGATGCACAAAGCATACCTGAAAGAGTATCTATAGAAATGTGTACATATTTCAAACGACCAAAGGATGAGACATATGTAACACCAGTCTGCTAAATGGCATTAGCTATGAGCCTGTGAGGGTTAACTCCAAGGGAGCGTAAATTTGTAATTAGGCCTTGACATTTCAGCTAAGAGCAAACTATGTCTTTTATTTGTTCGAGTGTCGGATAAAACATTTATTTTAAAGTAGCAGTATTCTAATGGAAGAAAATATGTGAAGCCCTGGCAGACTGGAAACGGACTGTAGCTACAGTATGAGTCCGCAACTTCCTTCTGTTATGGGACCTGGTAAAAGTGGTATGAGAGCATATATGAGTAACAGATAGTGGGTGTCTGCAATGCTGTAATGCAGTTTGCAATGATACAAACAATTCAAAGAGCTACTGTTGCGAGATTTCTCCAAAAAAGGTGAAGGGGATGGTCCTGACTACTTACTCAGAATCACAAATCAAATTTAGAGGTTCCTCCTTAAAAAGCTCTAAGGCATGTAAAGCTGCATCAAGTTCTATTAATTGGGTTGAACCTTCAATAATTTTAACAGAATGATGCTAATTGTTATCTTCACATCAGACTACTACAGCTTTGTGAGACTTTCCTAAACTATCTACAAAAACTGTGCAAGCGTGTAGGATGAGACCAAATACAAGTATGTTCTGTAGCTTGACATCAAAGACATGCAGATTCTACATCAATTTACATCTAGGCATGCCAAAAGCTATGCCATTAAGAAAATCACCTAATGTAATTTAAAAGGACGTAGATTGCAAATAATTAAAAAAAGATCAAAATTAGATTTCACAAATGGTACATATATGACAAAAGGATCATGACCCATTAAGACTTAAATTAATTCCCTGCATTTTTTGATCAGTAACAATCAGTATATCAGTCTGTTAGCATTGTCAACGTACTGTCCCACAATAGCCACAGGTTGTTTTTGTGTTGTAACTATAAGTAGACAAATATGCAAGTCCAATCGAATGCAGTCAGCCTGTAAGGTTGTCATAAATTTGTTCATCAAAGTCTCTAACTCCATTTTGGCTTTCATATTTATTGGATATTGTTTTTCCTTACCAGATTGAAGTCCTATTTAAGTTTTATCAGTGTAGTGTTGGCTTTACCGATACTTCGGCTGCGGGTACTAGTGGAAATACAGCATCTAAAATTTCCTTGGAGATTTCTCACTTGCAGCAAGCAGATCTGCACCATCCAAACATCTTCTTATGGGACATGCAACTGAACAGAATTCTCAGAAAACATTATTTGAGTTTACAATTTACTTAACAAATCTTGACCCAAGAGAGGTATAGGACTTTCTGGCAAATACGAGAATTCATCTGTTAAAACTTTTTTCTAAATTTGGCATCCTATTGGTTTCAAAAAATGGCCCTCCATTCTTTCTTAAGATTTCAAAAACTATCACGGTGAATTTAATAAGAAGTCTCTTATAACTAGTTACCACAGAGAAAGTCTATTAAAAAGGTTTTTGCTTTAATTTCCCAGCTTCATTAGAACTACGGATCTGCTGGAGATGCTTTTAAATTTCACCCTCAGACTGCTTCATTCAGTATTACAGTTCTCAAACAGTAACATTGCTGTAGAGGGGGGGCGGGGAATGCAAGGGGGAATAAAGCCCCCCTTTTCTGCTTAGCAGTGCAGTCAAGGCCACGCAGGTGGTGTAATCGCTGGTGCTAAGTGGGAGCTGCCTGGCCTTGGCAAAACTTCTCAGTTACAATGAGCTGAGTTTATCTTGAAGCTTGACACAGCACAGGCCTGGGATATTTTGCTCTATTTACTTATTTCTCAAAGTTATGCAGAACAACATTAACTGCCATATAGCACTAAAACCCAGAATTCCACATTCAAACTACATTTTCCTTTTGTCAGAGTATTTCCCCAAAAAGTTACTCTAATGTGTAAGGATGCATCCTAAAGGGGATCAAGGTTGTATTTTAGTAGCGGAACCGGTTCCCATTTTGTAATTATCTTCCCAAACAAAATTATTTTGGTACCAAATAGATATATATATATATATATACAAACTAAAATACTGAGCTCAGATATGAAAGCCAAACACTAAGTTCAAACATGCAGATGGATCACAGTTGCACTTATTCAAGACAATATCTCAGTTTTAGCATTGCACCTTTGGGCTGCTTGCAGCTCAGCCAGGTGGAGGTTGCCGCTGGATCTCCCTGACAAAACAGGTCAGTGCGCGCTGGAGCCCCAGCGGCACCTGCCCCCCCGCTGCCCTAGCAAGCCGAGCTGGGCAAGGCTTTTATACGCGTCTCATCTGAGGTGCTACAACTGTTATCCCAAAACAGGATTCTTTACTTGGTGTGCATACAAAAGAGCCACATTTAGTACACCGAGATGAGACACAGCCTATCACAGAGTTGCGCAAGTCTGGATGTTGGAATAAAGCTAGCATGGTAGAAAGAAAAGTAACAACTGTTACACACACAATCTTATCATCACATGCACACAGTAAAAAACTGAATTACTCACGGTCTTCTGTATAACCACAAAATGCATATTTTGAGTCAACAGATTCTCATGATTCTGTGAACTTGCTATATTATACAACAGGCAAAGACTTATGAAACTGTAATATGCTTAAACAGATACCTGCAAAGAAAACAGGTTAATAAAGCAAACATCTTGCAGACCTCAGTAAGTTTCTATGACTTGTGCGTTATCAGTTAATTCTCAGCTTGTTGAAGTTCAAAGCATTCCACTTGTAAAGCTGCCTGAAATTATTTAATGATCTCTTGTAGAGTTTTATTTTTGTCCTGCTCTTCTGGCTTTAAAAACAACACTACTTGCAACAAAATGTTATACTTCAAGGTTCTATTCTCCGACCACTTTTCCCATTCATCTAACTTACACAGCAGCCACCATTGATTCTAATATTTCACAAGATCTTCCTTCCTCATATTTCCAAGTGCTTTCCTATGTTCTAAAACACCTCCCCAAATGTAATTTAGCATTTGACGGGTGGGCTCACCATGGAGACCCGAGTCACTAACTGTGGTCCGTAATTGCGACAGCAGCTTCTAATCTAGGGCAGTGATGGTGGCGTTCAGGCCACCAGCAGTGGGAGAATATATCACTGGGAAGGCAATGGCCAGGGCCTCAGCCGCCTCTTTGTCCCCTGACGTCCAGGCTTGATTAGAAATCTCTTGCCACAACTTCTGCCGCTCGTTCACCACCCGCTCTGCATCTCCCCTCATATCAGTGTCTTTAGAGTCTATAGGCGCGCGAGCCTTCCCCTCCCCTTCGGGGGGAGATGGCCAGTGCTCCTCGCTCGGTTGACCGGGAGACAGCATAGGAGGCGCAGAAGGAACTGAACTGGCGTATGAACCCGACGGCAGGAAAACAACATTAGTGGCAGGGGGCAACGGGCATGACGAGGCAAAAGCCGAACCCTCTCCAGTGGCTGCATTAGTGGCCGATGGGGAAGCTAGGGCTGCCGAGGCGGCATGGGCGGCCTTCTGCTCCGCATGATATCGTTTTAAGGCATTTGTTACCACCCGCCAGGGCCGTCCCAACTTCCTAGCTGCCTTTTCCTCCTCGATAGCTGCATTCCACAATTTTTCTCCAAAGCGACACCACTCCTCCACCTCAAAAACCTCATTAGGATCCTTAAAACAACCCTTGGCTACTCCATACGTGAGCAACCCTGCTAACTCCTTATCTAAATCAATATCCTTAAGCTGACACTTCTGTAAGAAGCACTTAAATAAATCATAAGCCGCTTGTCTATCCATACCTTGTTTCCTCAGCGCGCTGTTGCAGCCCTTGCAAGACGTCGGCGGCCTTTAGCGGCGGAACCCTTCTTTAAGGTCGTTCCGGGCACGGAGTCCAGCTCTTTTGCCTCTCGTGCTGCTTCGAGACCGCTATCCCCTACTCGCTGGACCGTGCCGGACCGTGGCTGCAGGGCCTTTTTTTTCAGGTCCCTGTTCGGGCGCCATTTGTCGCATTTGTCGCAGCGAGGGAAGACGCAAACACTTAATATAAGTATCAGCAAACTTCAGCTTTATTACAGAGCAGTTCACTTTTATACATGTCCCAATAATTATGCCTACTAGTCATAACCTGATTGGCTAAAATCTAGGGATTACATTAACTTAATTCGTCTAGCAACAGATATTCAGTATAATCAGTAATTGGCTTATGCATATTACAAAACGCAAGCTCATTATTGGTTACAACTTAACTGCCAGCTCCACCCTTAGATCCACATTCGTTTCGTTTCTACCTTGTTTTTCCCAACGAACTTCTAACAGCAAGGCTTTTGTTTGTTACACATTAAATGTCAAGGTCCTTATAATTTTGCCAAGTCAGTGTCTTGCTTGTGGCTCACATGAGCTGGGTTCGCTGCTTATCTAACTCTTCTTCTGCTAACTGTATTAAATTCACATAGCCCCTACTATCTAACCATCCCTCCACAAGGATCTGCAATCTTCTTGTGACAAAGAGGATTGAGTGAAAAGGATCTATAGTAAACGCATCCACTTTCAGCGAAAAATGGATTTGAAAAGCCTATTAATGTAGACTTCAGTTCCCAAAAGCACCACGAAAGACAATGAGTAATGGGGAGCAATAGGTAGATCGGACTGAGCCACTAGAGCAGGAAGAGCTTAAGAGCTTGCAGAAACTCACCCTTCCAGACCTGTTTTGCTTTTTGGGTTGGGTTGATATTTTTTTTAATCAGGTTCCTTTTCCCTGCCACTTCCTCCAACAACTTTTAAAGCAGGAGGTACTTTGCAGCTTTCTCTGAGCTCTAACCCTTTTTTTTCAGCAGAGGCAATAACAATGTATTTCAGGGAAAGTACCTGCCTCATTTTTTCCTTCAGCCTTCATGCTCACAATGTGTTTCCACTGCCCTTCCCTACATCTGTTCTAGAGCTTCCTGACACCCTGATTCATGTTTCGTTCTCATTCTTTCTGTCACCAGCTGCTGTGTATGGGAGTCTCTTCTATGTCCTGAAAATTTGGAACAGTTCACTTAGACAACTGCAGAAAATAACCCTTTTTTCAGGAAAGAAAAATAAAATTAAAAAAAAAAATAAAGCAAAATTAACAGATAAACAGCGGATGTTTTATTTTGCCTAAGAAGTAACACTGCCATCAAACTACTTCTGTTTCTCCAACATAAATATGTAGCTTAATTGAAGGAGAAGAGTTGAATTCAGAAGGGATACACAAGGCTTGAAACACTTTAAAACTAATGCACGGGAACAAGGCTCACTATGAACAGAGCAGCCTTATTTTTCCCTAGGATGGCTTAAACTAAGGTAGCCTGCAGGGTTTGGCACACACTTCAGTGAGTACTGCCTGCTACCAATACACTGTATCACAGTCACACAGAATAACTGTGTTTGTAAGGATGTCTGGAGCTCATCTGATCCAACCCCCGGTGCAGAGCAGGGTCAATTTGAATCACGTGTCAGTGCTGCCTTCTAGAAGCACAAAATCAGACTGAACTACCGTATACCTAGAATCATGAACAGATACATGCAGCAAGTTCTCAACATCTTCTCAAAGCTAATTTACGGGTGGGAAAAAAGAATAAGCAGCGCTGGCAAGTCTGGAGGTAGGCTACTCTTCATACTCCAGAAAAGACATATTGAAGCTTTATAAGACATAGAAGCCCAGAAGCATAGAACAGTTTGGGTTGGAAGGGACCTTCAAAGCTCACCTAGTCCAAACCTCTGCAATGAGCAGGGACATCTGCAACTAGATCAGGTTGCTCAGAGCCCCGTCCAGCCTGGCCTGCAATGTCTCCAGGGATGGAGCCCCCTCATCATTTTTGTGGCCTCCTCCGGACCCTCTCCAGCAGGTCCATGTCTTTTCTGTACTGAGGGTTCAGGCCACATATTGCAAGACTTGGCAACACGGAAGAGCTGACACTTGCATCAATTAAATGAACTCTCTGGTGATGCTTCTGCTCTAAGAGGCCAGACTTGCAACAGTGAATTAAGCCAAGTGTAAGAAAGCAAACAAATGGCTCAGCAAGTCCCACAGGGGTAGACCCTGTAGCATGTTCCATAACCAAGCATAACATTCCCCTCTTGTTTCACATTAAGCAGAATGATTTTAAATTGATTCAATGTTAGCAGATAGGCGGTAACAAATTTGCATGAATATGATCATTCCAAAACCATCAGAAGATTATTAGACTTTGAACGCCTATCCAGTCAAGAACTACCATTAAGTACCTACAAAAATGGCATTACATTTTAACACCTACATAAATGAAGAAGATTTAAATTAAAATAGTTATATCAATCTTACTCTCTCGTTTGTATCATTCATGCATAACTGAACTACAGGGCAGTCTTACGGAATATAACGCTGAAAGAAAACTGGCATGAGCTTAAGTGACTTGGAAGATGTCTGTTTAACAGCTTAGAGAAGCTACAAGGTCATCATCTCATCTGCATAAATAATATCAAAGAGCAGTTTCCAGCCCCAAGCCTGCAGGCATCATGTTCCCCTTGCGATCCTCCACAATTACCGAAGCTGCAGGAAATTCAGAGTTCAACACTGAAGCCCAACAAAGCGGGATGTTTCCCTCAGCACGTTACTGGCCCAGATGCTCAGCAGCCAAAGGCTGAGGACTAAGGCTCTGAACATCAGGCCTTGGATCAGGGAAGAACTGCGCGATTCCTCCTGGTCAAGATAAAAACCCGAGGCACAGACTAAGTTTGAAGGGTAGCAGAAAATTCAAGCAAAATGTTCTAGACATAAACATTTGAATGAAGAGAGGATTTAAGAAGACCCAAACGGGAAAATATAGATAATTCAGTATTTCCTTCAGGAAATTGCCTCGAATGCCCAAATACCTTTTTTCCTTACTTAAAATACAATATCCGCACTACCTATATTTTGTTATGCTTGACGTGCATCAGTGGGGACAGAACTGTGCAGACAACGAGATGGTACACCTGTCTTTTTAACACATAAGATTTGATATATTTGTAAAAACACTGGAATTTATTTCATGAGTTTATAGGAATTCTTGAAATATTTTTGTGGGAAAGACTATTGGGAGTTTTACTGAAATCCTCCCAAAGCTTTCTAGGGGAGAAGGAAAGGAAGAGCTGAGAAATAGATACAGTTTGGGCTAAAACCTCAATTTTATTTTACCACTAAGTCCTCCAAATTTCAGTAGAACTTTCTGAAAAATATATTTGATGTTTTCAGCAGATTTTAGTTACTTTGTTCCTGACCATCTTCCAGTTACTGAAGGAATCCTTTTGAAAAGTTACATTAACAAAAGACAATTTCCCATCCTGCCCCAAATACACAATAATTAGACTGCAAATAACTTTTTCTAGGTCATGTTTTCTTGAATGCTGGAAAAGTCAGATTTTTGGGGAGAGTATTTTTTTTTAATTAACATCTCTTAATTATTGCCACAGTATCTCTGCGATGCCAGGCTTGCCTCCACCTTACATGCCGTGTTTTGCAGCAGCCTACTGCTTAGTCTCACAAAATATACATTTCACATACACCTACCTAGTTAAAACTCCTAATTCATTCTTTCATACAATGCAATCTGGTAACTTGAAGATGCTATTTGCATCAGAGAGAAAAAAATGTCAGAGTGAGAAAGGCTTGTTATGGTACGTCTACTTGAGCTACCAAAAAAGTTGTGATTAAGCCCACTTAATCTTCTACTCATAATTATAAGACGTAGCTTCTACTCATCTCATACCTAGAAGATGTATGCAATTCTTCATTGCACGCAAGCATAATTAAGCTTCGTTTACTGAGGTATAAAAGGATTAAATACAATATTTTTTTCTGTTAGCTGGTCAAAATAAAAGCTCATGGCAGAGACTAAACTTCAAGGAGAGCAGCAAGCCCAAGCAGAACTTTCTGTACGGGAAACCCTGTAATCCGTGTTACGTTCAGAGGGAGCGTCAGCTGGAGGCAGCGATTCCGTGCTAAGCTCTTATTGGCATTTAGTAGCCCTTAAATAATGCCTCCCCCCTCTTCCTTCACATTACAATTTAGGAGAGCCTTAGGTAAATATTGGCTATCATTTCAAATATGTTATATTTCAGGAGGGCTGGGCAGAAGAAACCTCCCTGAAAACAACAGCCAATTTTCAATGCAAAGCAGTAATACTTAACAAGAGCAAGAAAAACCAAGTCATATTACTTCAGCACAGAGTGAGCTCCACAGTACGTTGAAGAAATGCCAATATCCATGGATTGCTCAGCACGTTCGATCACCCTGAGCATTTTAAGCTCAGTTTCTAAGTTTAAGCCATATCCACTCTTGCACTCAACCAGCGTAGATCCTACTCTGCGCATGCGTTCGAGTCGGTGTTTGAAAGTATTGAACAGCTCTTCTTCTGTGGCTTTCCGCGTATGTTCCACGGTAAAATGTATTCCTCCCCCAGCCTGGTGGATCTCCATATAGGATGCACCTGCCAGCTTGGGGAAAAAAAGAAAACAAAAAACAATTCCCCCATACAATTAGCTATTAAATGTGCATTTTCTGTCCAAGGGATTCTGGAAAGTGCCTTGAGGTCCCTTTGTAGTAAGAGAGAAGAAGTGGGGGGGCTGAATCTTCATTCATTCTTCCTCCCTTCCCCTCCTCGTCCCTCCACTTAAGCGAAGAACTGATGTAAGAAGCAACATAAAGAGAATTACTCTGAAGATTTGCTTCTCACTGAGCCCAAGGGGAAAACCTATATGTAACTAAAAATTCATTTATGTGGGGAAAAAATAACTTAAAAATCAAGATTTAGATGGTAATAGAAGGCAGCACTCCTGCATTGCTTCAAGCAGTGCAAAAACTTATCGAGGCTGGCTGAAAAAGCTCCAGATACATTCCTCTCTCAGCCTACTAGTATTAAAAAGTCGTCCTTCCTCCCTCATTTAGATTATCTGACAGAAGTTATCTATTTTTCTACAAATGAAAGACGGGAGTCACTAGAAAGTAGAAATAGTTATGCATAAAAAAAATGAGAGAGAGAAAGAAAAATCCAGCTGTGTAATTTTATGCCATTACCTTCATTGCAAACTCATGAACCCTATCACCAGCCCACACTGGGTGTGTATGTGCATCTACCAGGCCTGAAGAAAACAAAGTAAACATACACTGAGGTTATTTCACTGGCTAAGAGAAAACCTTATGAACACGCAAGCAAACAAAGTGGAGAGCAGAAGCTCCCCTACAAAGCCTCTATTGGTTAGAAGAAAATGAAAAATCCAACCAGCCCAAATCTAGGATTATCTTCAAAGGCTATTCATTTTCTTTCTATTTTTTTCCATATGACACCTTATGTAAAACAGCTCTAAGTGCGTGCATCAGTTGCTGAGCTTTTCATTTTGTTTTGAAGACATTTGCAAACTGTCCAAGAAATTATATATTACAAACTTCAGTAGAAAGTTCATTAGACTTTAAGTCCATGTTCTTGGAAAAAAAAAAGCGAAGTGTTTAGGCTGGGCTTAGTACGCTATTACTCCAGCAATAGTCCACTTATTCCAGCGGGAGCTTTTCCTATGAGCCATGAAACCAACACTACTGAATGCCCGAGGCCACTGCAAACGAAACGGTGGTCTAGCAGCTCCTGTGCCAACACCACTTGTGAAGTTTAACATGCAATAGACTTGCCTAGGTTTATTTTCTTATCAGGGAAAGTTGCAGCTTCTGTGGCTTAAAATCCTGCGCTGCCCTTTTGCCTCCAACCAGCTGCGGGCAGGAGGGAGAGTCTGAGCTCTGGCATTGAACAGCTGATGGGTGGAAACGGTACAGAAATTAGAGGCGACTCTGACAAGTCACTCAGCAGGCCAGCTACTTTACTGCTGTGGTCCATGATACAGAGAAACAGATGTAAAATGAACCATGAGGACACAGAGCTCCACCATGACGCTGAAAAAACATCCCAAGTGCTGGAATGTTCTCTTTGTAGCACTCCGAATGAAGAAGCTACAATACTCTGCCCCTCAATGCAAGATATTGTCAAACCAGTACTGAATACAGAAGAAAAAGAATGGAGGGATATTTAATACACACTTGTCTCTAAGCATTTGCTGCCATTCAGCATTTTAACATTATGAAGAAACAAACTTACCTGGTAACACACACTTCCCAGAGCAGTCAATTATTCTTTCAAATGTTGCTTCTGAAAACTGATTGTGAATAACATCTGCCTGGCCCACAGCTTTGATACAACCATCTCTGCAAATGACAGACAGCGACCAAAGGCAGCGTGAGCCTGTTGAAAAGTCAAGTGCCCATTGACAGAGCTCCCGCAGCAAGAACTCTCTGAAAGCAGAGGTAGGGACCTTCAGCAGGACTGAAGGTGCACACAGGAGGTGGTTTGCTAATTTTACAGATGCACAGAAAACAATGGGGTAATGCCATGCCTACACAAGAGGATGTCATTCATGTCAGTCCACCTATAAACAACGCAGAGGCAGCGGAGAGCAGCAGCTACAGAATCACAGAACGGTTAGGGTTGCATCACCACCAGGCTAGAAGTGATCTTGACGAGGCTAGACATACAAATACAGCATGATAAAGGAAGTTTTCACGACAGGGATTGAAATAATCAGAACTACGAAGGCACGTTTCAGTGCAGGCAGGATCGCTGCAGCGCCACCACCCCCGGGCACAGGCAGCCGGCAGCGGGCGGACAGGCTGTGGGGACGCGGGCAGCCCGCAGCGACCCGCTCCCGGCGCGCCCCCCGCTCCCGCCACCGCTCCGCTCCCGGCCCCGCGGCCGCCCCCGCCCGCACTCACAGCCCCACCACCAGGCTGGCGCCCCGCAGCACGGCCAGGCTGGCGGCCGCCTCCCGCAGCAGGAACTCCTCGCCCCGGCCGCAGACCAGCACCAGCTGCTGGGCGTTCTCCAGCAGCAGCCGCTGCCGGCCCGCCATGGCAGCGGGCAGAGCGGCGGGCGGGGCGGGGGCGGCAGCCGCTCGGATCAAAGTCCCCCGGGGCGGCGCGGGAGAAGCCGCCTCCTGCCCCGCCGAGAAGAGACCAACCCCCTCCGTGTCTCCATCCTCTCGCCATCCTCACCTGTGCCACATTCGGCACTCGCCAGAAAACTGAGCTGAAAAAGCTACAGCGCTTTAGGAGTGAACCTGGTAGCAGCCTGCCCCAGGAGAGGGATGCTGCTCTTGGTGTGGTCCCGGGCAACATGACAACATCTATACATCGTGTTGGCTTATGATAAGCTCTGAAGCATCGGTTTGCCAGTTGGGGATTCCTGGAGCCTTCTGCCCACACTGCACCACCCAGAGATTTCCCTTTGCCAAGAAAACAGAAGTTGCTGCATTCAGAGCATTTGTCTGCCCACATTCCCCCTCCCCAGCATCCATCACCTCGCTGATGTCCATCACCTTGTCGGCATCCATCACCTTGCCAGTATCCCAGCACCAGCCCCTGAGGGACCGTGACACTTCTCACCACACGGGATATTCAGGCACACATTAATTTATCCAGGCAGATATTAATTTATCCCGTTCCACTATTAGAAAAGTTTTCGTGAATCTGCTGCCCCCTACAGAATTAGGGATGGGAGAGCTGGGCAGCAAATATTTACCCATTATGTGGATTTTTGGTTCTCTTTTATCATCAAAGATTCGTAGTGTGCCTAGGGCTCCGGTAATTCCCAGCTGGAAAATGGAGTGTCTTTCTAAATAAGTGGTCTCTCAAACACCTTTCTGGTTGTGGTAATCTTCTTTAGACATTTTATTCTTTTACGAAGAGGATTGATTTAAAATGCCCGTAACACACCCGTGTTTATATACATATTCCTGTACAGCAGAAAAAGATGAACATGTTGGCTCTTTGAATGAGCCTTTCCGGTGAAGTTTTTTTTGTAAATGTGGCAAGGTTTGCAGCTAAACCACAGGAATTTGCATTCAATAACAAACTTGAAAAGCAAGTAAAACTATGAGAGTGTTGGGTGTTATCTTGTGATACTGCTCCACTGGCTCAATACTGCACCACGGCGTAATCTCCACCTTCCTCCTAAATATTCTCTCTCACTACACATGCAAAGATTGACAAGGGAGGTGAGAGATGGTGCTTTACTGCTGCCAGGAGTTCCTGCTGCTGACTTCGGCTTTCCCTGGCAGTATCAAGGTTTGAAAGCTGAAATTAAAGAGGAACCTTCCAACAGACTCATAGCAAGGGCAGAAGGACGCTCCAGGGTGGTGGGGGATGCTTCAGCAGCAGTGGTGGGGTGAGAGCTGGTGGATCGGGAGTGAAACACAGCACGTCGTGGTGGAGCCGAGCACTCGCCGGATCGGTCTTGCCAAGAAAGGCGGCGGGGAGAAGATGATCCAGCTGGAGCAGAAGGGAGCAGCCCCCACGTGCACGCAGCTCACTCCTCTGTGTGCGGTGGGGTGGCAGCACAGAGAGAGATCTGCAGTGAATGGCTTCCCCGTGGCGCTGCCCTATGGCAGTGTAAGTCCTGCAAACTTGTCTTCCTTGTATTCACAAATATTTCAGGGTGTATGTTCCAGGAGCTGCTCTTTCTGCTCTTGAGAGGACCACCAGCCAACATTAAATTCCCACCTGTATTTCACAACCCCGTGTTTAATGGCATGCCCGACCATCTGCTGCTTCTGTGAGCAAGGGCTAGAAGTCAAACAGAAACTGGCCTGAACGCTTCTTACTTTTATGTTTCTCCCATGTACACATTTTTGGCCTTTTCTCTCTTTCAGCAATTCCAGGGAATTTCAGAGAGCAAAGGTGGCATCTGCAGCTCCATTTCTGGTGATCCGATCTCAGACTCTAGTCATTCATCACATTAGTTTTGGTGAAAGGGGGAAAAAAGGAAAGATAAATTCTGTGTAAAGCTTCTATATCTGTGAGAAGTGTGTTGTTACACTCTACTAGGATGGAATTCAGTTCTGTACACTGGGTTTTTCCAAGAACCAAGGGCAGATCCTGATTTCAATCCTTAGAACAGGTGAAGATTTTGCGCTTATAAGGTAGGAGTTTATTTCATTCAGAGAGACAGGAAAAGATGGAAAGACAGTTCTTTAAAGAGCTGGTGGGTCTTTGCCTATGGAAAAGGTGTGTGTTCCTAAAACGGATTGGGAGATGATATCCTATGCTCTTTTTACTTATGTTGTTATCATTGGTTATTTTCAGTTCCTTCAGTTTGCCAGTTTGGGTTGGAAATAACCCATTTCACCCCAAAATTAAACAAAGTAATGTAGGAGAAAGAATGGAGGAGGAAAAAAAAGGTGGAGATAATGAAAAAGGTCAATTGACTGTCAGGTTCTTGATTTCAGAGGTTTCATCTCTTCTTGCCGGTGCTTTGTGTATGATACACTTATTCCTCAAGGAACATATTTTCAAATATACTGTCAGGGTTACTTTGAATATTTATTCTTGTAAACAACATGTAATTAAATACAGAAGGCCCAAGGCTGGATATGAGTCTTAGTCCAATATTTGCTACATTTTCCTTACATTTTTAGGTAAGTTTTTTCATCTACCAAACAGACATTTACAATAACACGCATAGGATGATGAAATGTCCTGAAGGGAGATATGATGCATGGCTTAGGAATGAATTGCTAGTGGAATGTACTGAATGCTCTTTCCCTGTTTACAAAAGTAGCAGAAGTTACTGGAACCCCCAGGATCAAAAATCAAAATTACAACATGTGGATAAAACTGGCCTTCAGATGTGGAATTGACCCAGACTAAATTGCAAATTTGTTGTGTGCTCCTGGCTCCCCTCATACCAGATTTTTACATCAGATTTACAAATATGTTTTGCACAGCTTTACAAAAGTAAAAGTGAAGTCTTTCTGAATTTTCTTTTTCCTGTGCAGAGAAACTTCACATCTTTCAAACCATGGAAACGTGGCATTTGCTCAGATGAACTTTCTGAATCCTCCCTCTTGTTCCCAGCTTCTGCCTTAATAACTTCTTTGGCAAAGTCTGTAACCCCCTGATGATGGGGGGACCTTTGGGGGGAACACCACAGCCTGCCCCAGGGGACCTAATTCAGCAGGAATTGCTCTCTCTGAGCGCAGTGTGACTAACTAACTAACTGCCTCTCTCGCCCTGTTGGCTCAAAAAACTATTGAAAAATTTAAAGTTGCAAACCGGTGTGTGGAAAAAATGCATGAAGTACACAGCTACCTATAGTAGAAACTAACTAACTAACTTACTAACTAACTAACTTACTAACTAACTAACTTACTTACTAACTAACGAACTCACTCTCTACCCTACTGGCTAAAAAACCTATCATAAACTCATGAAAGATGCCAACTGGCATGTGAAAACAGAAGTGTGAAAAGCTCTCAAGTGCCCTTTCTGCCCATGACTTCTTCATGGGCTGGGGAATGTTCTGCAGAGAGAACGAGTAGTGATGACCATCCGGCTGAGCCAAAAGGGTGACAACATGAGGGTGACTTCTTCAGCCATCTCTTCAACCTGCCTTGAGAAAGATGGGTGGAAAAGACAGGCATTAGGCACTAGGCTGAGAGGAGAACAAGCAACATGTGTTTTGACGTGAAAGGCAATACCCATCCACAGTTCCCCTCTGCAGGATTCCTTAGAGCTGGGTATTAGGCTTTGGCGTTTTTCTATTAATTGTTTAGATTGTGGACTAGATTGTTGGACTAGATGGCCTTCGAAGGTCCCTTCCAACCCACATTATTCTTTGATTTGAGGATTCTAGGTGCAAAATGAAAACTGCCAACGCTAGAGTGCTCTTTACCTCCAGACATCCACCTTCTCCCAAGGACAGGTGAATGCTTCCTCTCTGGGACCATCTCGGGGCACCGCAGAAGTATTCCCTATACTCAGAGCAGCACGAAAATTCACAAGAGGGAGAGCAGGCTCTGTTACACACCTGGGCTTCTTGTTCTCCTCGCCCGGCTTGGCTGGTCTCAGTTGCCTGTTCCTGAGCAATCTGCTTCCAGCCTTCGCCTTCGCTTGAGCGGCGGGCCATCGCTCTCCTCTTCGCAGCTGTGTTTTCTCTTCTGGGGGGATGGTTTTTCCCCTTGCTGCGAAGAGCCTGGCAACCTTTCCATTCAAGAGGATTGTTAGACAGGTAAAGCCATGATCCACATGAATCGATTCTACTCTTAAGCAAAGCTAGCTCATGTTACCTGCTCTGCCCAGAGGAGCTCTCCTGGGGTTCGCTTTCTGGAGCGACTGCAGCCACCTGCAATGGAAACGTACAGGATGACACCTGCCCACTTTCCAGCTCAGCTCTGAAAGGCAGATCCCTTGCATGGGTTTGCTCAGCCCAGCTGTGCCAGTTCTGGTGGGATCACCACACAAAGAGTGATGGCCAAGCTGCATCAGCCTCACTCTGCACTTGTGCAAAGCTGCAGGTTGGTGGATGAAGTTGCTTGTCCCTACAGCAGCAATGCCACCTTCTGAGGGGGGAGGCATTCTCTCACGCTGCGTGTGGACCTCACATACCTCTGCAGTTTCTCCTTCTGCTCCTGGCGCTGGCGACTCCTCGGCCTGTTCACCAGCAAGCCCAGCCTTGGCCGCTGCACCTGGAAGCTCAGCCTCCTCCTCCTGCTCCTCAAAGAGTTCCTCACGGTGTTCGATGAGGAACTCAACCAGCTGTGTCACCTGCACACAGTAAACCACTGGTTTCCAACCCGCTGGCTGCAAAGGGGTCCAACAGCCCTTGCCGCTCCTCATCCTGCTTTCTGCACAGAAGGCTGCAGCTGTGGGGCTGCTCTTCCCAGCAGCTCCCCCGCGAGCATTTGCTGAAGAGAGGAGGCAGGCAGGAACCTCTGAAGAGCAAAGCTGGCGTGGGCCTGGAAGGCTGCAGCGGGCTGGGAAACACAGCGTACCTTCCCTGTCACCTGCATCAGGACGTCCAGGGGCAGCGTGTCCTCCTCTGGTGGGCCGAGGAGGTTTGGCCCCATGCAGATGGCCAGGTTGCTGGCGGTCATCTTGCTCATGGTGGCATTCCTGCTGATCTTCTGAAGCAGGATGAGCAAGGTCTGGAGGAGGAGGAGGTTGGCCTTGGGTAACTTGCTGGCGACCCTGCGGGAACAGGAACCCACCGTTAATAGATGAAGGAGGTGTTGTCCAGACAGGTGTCCCATGCTGATGTCAGCCAAGCCCACCCCAGGGAAGGCTCCTTGGCCAAGCCGGCTCTCCAGCAGAGGGACTGCCTTCGCTGAGATATGGCCACCTCCCTCCCCGCCTGCCCTTCTGGCCAGAGCCCCTTTGTGGAGCCAGCCCCAATGCCTGCAGGCAGTGCTCCAAGGACAGAAATGCTTTTCTGTGCCACTTTCCCCCCAGAACGCTGAGCCCACAGCAGCAGCAAGAGGTGGGTGGCCGAAAACACAGCTCGTTCAGGTGCCGGTGCCGGGCTCTGCCAGTCCCTGTGGAGCCGCCAGGCTGCTGGCCACACTTACTCCTTCAGCCCCGCCAGCCTCTCCTGCCTGCTGGTCTTGTGCAGGGCGTCCATCCACTGTTGGTAAAGCTCTGAGTGGAGCAGCTTGGAGGGGATCTTGCGGAGGAAGTCCTGCAATGGCAAGGGCTGAGCGTGAGGCTGTGAGCAGTGCCGCCGGGAGCACAGGCAGCATCCCCAGCACGCTGGGTGCCCAGCAGCTCCTGGGTTGGGCCGAGCAGGAGCCCATCAGCAGCTCCGGAGCGGGAGCTGCCGGACTCCAGGCCAGCAGGGCTCACCTTCAGGATGACGGCCAGGACGTGCACCGGCTGGCTGGCCAGGTGGACCTCGGCTCCCGTGTCCAGGGCCTCCCTGATCTCCCGGGAGGCGCGCTCGCTGGCCGCCAGCCGGAAGATCCCCTCCGTGGATGGGCCCTGCTCGTGCAGCAGAGCCAGCAGGTCCTGCAGGGGAGACAGGAGGACATTGCTGGGCTGGAGACAGGCCCTGGCACAGGCCAAGCTTCCCCAGGGGCAGCAGGGAGTGTGGATGGTCTGCAGCTCTCCCTGGGGCAGGACAGAGGGGTGGCTGGAGTTGGGCGACACGGAGAGGAGCGCGCTTTGTCCCCAAGACTCATCTGAGATGCCCCCGATGGGGACGGTGCCTCTGCAGGGGAGCCAGTGGGATGGGGACCCCTGGCCGGGCTTGCTTACCTGGATGGGCTGGGGCAGCGCACCGTCCTGGCTGCAGAGATCTGCCAGGGGCCGCCCGAAGAGAAGCCCCGTGTGGGCAGAGCCCGACGGCCCCTGTGCCTCTGCAGCGGCCGAGGTCTCTGGCCGCACCAAGTGCCAGGGCAGCCACCTCCTCCTGCTGCGGGTCCCACCTTCTGCCAAGGAGAAGAGAGCAAAGAGAGGTGGAGCAGCGGCGCCAGGCCAGTGCTCCTGGACCCTCTCAGCACTGTGCCCCATCCTCGAGCGCACGGGACACGCGTCATTTGGCAACGAGGGACCCTGGGGGCTCAGGTCTCTCCTGCTGCAGAGCAACGGGGACAGACGTGCCCTGCGGGAAGGGCAGCAGCAGCCCCAGGGCAGCATGAGTGCCCGTCTGCAAGAAGAGCAGGGAAGGGCCATCCTGCACCCGTTTCTCCCAACTCACCAGCCAGCTGGCCACTTCCACCTTTGCTGCCAGAGGGGATGACGGGTGGGGGCCGCTGCTCTGCATCAGCCTGCAAGAAATGTGCTGCGCTCACCCAACAGCCCTGCAGCAGAAAGGGCCCCTGGGGAGCTGCATCATGCCCTGGCCATGTGTGAGAGGTGGAGATGGCTGAGATGTCACCCCGAGCGATCCTCACCTTGGCCTGGCCCTCAAGCAGCCTCTCCAGGCTGCCGGCATGCAGCGTCATGGCCTGGGCAAGCAAAAAAGAGCAGGTGAGAAGTGATGCACCTGGTGCTGGGCTGGAACAGCCTCTGGGGACAGAGCGGAGACAGGAGGGACACTCACAGCATTGCGGCCCCTCAGCTCTTTCAGCAGCGCCTTGAAGGAGGGCAGCCGGGTGACCTGGGCTCCCTCCACTCCTTCTGCTGGTCTGTGCACAGGAAAGGGGCAAAGAAAGAGCTGGCTGAGAACCAAGCAGCCTTTTCCCTCCCCTGCCAGCCCAGGGAGCACTTCCAGCTTGCCCCAAAGCAGCCATGTAGCACTCAGAATCCCAGCGGAGAGCAGCAGCAGAGATCAGGGCGGGGCTGGGCAGCTGTTGTCTGGACACAGCTGGCTGAAGGTGCTCCACCAGCTTTGCCCACTCAAGAGCTGCCCACAGCTATGGGCACAGCTCTCTGCAGCTGGGGAGCGCTGTTGCCACATCGCAGGCTACGATGCCTAGAGCATCCCCCTGAGGTGTGAGCACGAGTCCCCCAGGCTGCACCGCCAGGCAGGGCTTACCCAAGGAGAGCGCTGAGCCACAGCTCCTTCACTGCCCGGCAGCTGCGGAAAGAGAGGAGAAACAGCCTGAGCGCCGCTGCTCCCCAGCCTGCGGGCACAGGCGGGCGCTGGCACAGCCCTGCTGTCCCCGTGGGGACGGCCACAGAGGCAGGACGAAGCCCCGTGGGGCAGGACGGAGGCGCTGCCCAGCCCTGCCGGGGGACGTGGCAGCGAGACTCACCGGAAAGTGACGACGCATGAGCCGCAGGGCCAGACGAGGACGAGTGAGGCGGTGTGTTTGCCTTCCTCCTCTTCAGCGGCATCGCCGGCTGCCCCCTTGGTGCTGCCCAGCACCTGCAGCTGGCCCAGGGCCAGGCAGAGCTTTGGGCGCGGGGCGCCGCCACGTCTGCAGAGAGGAGCGGCAGCGAGTGAGCTGGAGGAGCCTGAGCCCGCTGGCTCCCCTCCCGAGTCCCCCTGCCACGGTCACGGCCATGGGTGTATCCAGCACCAGGGTGCCGGTGGCCTGGGGCTGCTCCTGGGCTGGCCCTGCCCTGGTGCCAGGGCCAGGGCTTGGGAGGAAAGGCAGCTGGGCTCTGCAAATCTTACTGGTGCTTGGCGATGACCAGGGTATCCCTGAAGAGGAGGAGGTCCCTCTTCCTCGTCGCACGGCCCTGGGTCACCCGCACACGCTGCCAGAGCAGTGGCTCGCCTGGTGCCGGGATGGGCACGCACTGCTGCACGGGCTCAGGGTCATCCCTGCAGAGCAAACGGTGTCGGGAATGACAAAGGCGGCTGCTGCGGGGTCCGGCTGTTCTGGGCTGTCTCCGAGCCTTGCATGGGGGGCGCCTACCTGGAGCCACGGCAGCAGTTCACCTGGCCCATCCCGACGAGGCCAGGAGAAGCCTCCTGTAAATCTCGCTTTACGGGCACAAGAGAGTGGCCAGACAAGGTGGGGAACGTCAGCCAAAGGGACGCCCAGTGCCAAGTGGTGCTGCTGGGCAAGAGTGCGGCTCCTGCCCGTGACACTCCGCGTTGGCACAGAACCGTTGCCAGGACAGCGCCGGGTCAACACAGCCCCCCATTCCAATGACCTCAGTGGTGGGGGGGCACGGGGGGCTCTCCCCAGGATGCCCAGGTCTCTCTGGGACTGGGAGCCCAGCCCTGGGCACAGCACTTCAGGTCTGGCCTCAGCAGCGCTGAGCAGAGGGGAAGGGTCACCTCCCTCCAGCTGCTGGCAGCGCTTCGCCCCATGCAGCCCAGGGTACCACTCGCTGCCGCCTTGGGCCAAGGCCACCTTGCTGGCTCCTGCTCAACTTGGTGTCCACCAGGAGCCCAGGACCCTTAGTTTTAAGATTCATAGGGCAGGAGACCTTTTTCAACATAAAAATCGTCCATACCCAATGTTTCTGTGGTGTTGTCTTCAAAAAGCATATGACCTATTGTGTAAATGCTGTGTCTCACATGACAAACCAGCACTACACAGAGATTATCCATTATGTCCAATAAAAGATTGAGCTGTGTCTTCTATTGACTAACCAGAAAAGTACAATCTTCATCAGATAGCAAGCCTTCTGGATCTGTCTAAAATAAAAAAATACCACTCAGCCCATTCCCTGTGGCATTGATGAACCACAACTGGGAATTATATGTGATAGATGTGATTCAGAACTATTGAATGTGCTGAAACTCCACCTATTCTCAGAAAATAAAATTTATCTCTTGAACTATGCCACATTACAACTTCAAGTGAGAGGAGCAAATGTCTTGGTCTCTAATAAACAAGCGATTGCCTTATTAACCCTAAGTTTAAAAGTGCACATGTGCAGGGCACCCACTGTACTAATCTGTGGCTATCCTATGATCTTACTCTCATATATATAAATTTAATGAAATATAACAAGGGAAAGTGTAGAGTCTTACATCTGGGCAGGAACAACCCCAGGTTCCAGTACAGGTTGGGGAACGACCTGTTAGAGAGCAGTGTAGGGAAAGGGACCTGGGGGTCCTGGTGGACAGCAGGATGACCATGAGCCAGCACTGTGCCCTTGTGGCCAAGAAGGCCAATGGCATCCTGGGGTGTATTAGAAGGGGGGTGGTTAGTAGGTCGAGAGAGGTTCTCCTTCCCCTCTCCTCTGCCCTGGTGAGACCTCATCTGGAATATTGTGTCCACTTCTGGGCCCCTCAGTCCAGGAAGGACAGAGAACTGCTGGAGAGAGTCCAGCGCAGGGCCACAAAGATGATGAAGGGAGTGGAGCATCTCCCTTATGAGGAAAGGCTGAGGGAGCTGGGGCTCTTTAGCTTGGAGGAGACTGAGGGGTGACCTCATTCATGTTTATAAATGTATGAAGGGTGGGTGTCACGAGGATGGAGCCAGGCTCCTCTCGGTGAGAACCAATGATAGGACAAGGGGCAATGGGTATAAACTGGAACACAGGAGGTTCCACTTAAATATGCGAAGAAACAACTTCTCAGTGAGGGTGATGGAACACTGGAACAGGCTGCCCAGGGAGGTTGTGGAGTCTCCTTCTCTGGAGACATTCAAAACCCGCCTGGACGCCTTCCTGTGTAACCTCATCTGGGTGTTCCTGCTCCGGTGGGGGGATTGGACTAGATGACCTTTGAGGTCCCTTCCAATCCCTAACATTCTGTGATTCAGTGATTCTGTGAATATAGGGCTGAGCCATTGTCTTTTGTTTTCTTCCCTGAGTACAATGTGATAAGACATGAGGGGATATTAGGACCCGGTGAGAACCATAACCAAGTCCTCTTGTGCTGGATGCTTTTGAGGCTGCTGTGATTGATCACAAACCAAGTTTCCCTGTGCCTACAGCCCTTTGTCAGGGACGGAAGGCACATCCTTGGAGGCAACTTGCCTGAGAGCTGACAACCCATGACCCAGCTACTGGCACCTGGGACTATCGATACCTCCCGGAGTTTATGAATCCCTTGGCTCTAAATTTTGGCTTGTATTGGTTAAAGTCTCAGAAGCAAAGAGTAAATACTAAATACAAAGCATGTGCTGGTGTATCATAGGATTCCAGTTACTTTTTTATTAGTACCATCCATAGATAAACAGATCCGGAGACAAACCAACCTGGGCAAAATACACAGGCTTTCTTTGTTTCCTTCCCCACTGCATTGCAGTTTGATCCATGCCCCTTGAATATCCAGTGTCTTTCAGCTACAGTTTACATCTTGCTTTTGCATACTGTAGAGCCTTCTTTCCGTATTCACTGCCAGTATTCACCCTTACATGGCAGCTAATTCTTGTGGCTGGCCCTGCTCCCTCTGGGAGCAAGCTGTTTGTGGTCTGTCTCTATGGCTCTGGGACTCTTCCCCTGATTAATTTGTTCATCAAAGTTACAAATATTTTGTTCTGTATCTGCAGTTCT
This sequence comes from Caloenas nicobarica, assembly GCF_036013445.1. NCBI lineage: Eukaryota > Metazoa > Chordata > Aves > Columbiformes > Columbidae > Caloenas > Caloenas nicobarica. Next base: position 46,252,794 of record NC_088245.1, read on the forward strand.
GTATTTTCCACTATATAGTCCCTATTCTTTAAGGGAATCATTGTCCAAGGTATTTTCATCGAATAAGTTACGACTGACATACCTTTTTCTTGGCCTGGAAAGAATGTGACATATTTTATTTCATCATCTGCTGTAAAGGGAGCCTTCATCTTGGCTGAAAATCTTGCTTGTAGTGTATCCTTGAACCAAGAAAGGATGATTGGCAGCCTGGGAAATGCAGCAGTACTCTGTAGGTAAGTAACGCGATTTCCTTAAAGCTCCTTTTTAACATGTTGCTGGTAGACTACATTACACATGCTGCTGAAATATCTGATCACTCTCTCACCTTGTCCACTGCTCTTTTGCACTGCAAGGGTGGTATGAGTAGGCTGCAAAGAAACAAATAAAAAAGCAAGTGGTGATTCTCCTGACACAAGGAAATCTTGGGTTTCTTCGAGTCCATGTGGATGAAGCAGTGTCAACTGATCCAGTTGACTTCATTGTCTGTGTGGGCTAGAGATGGAGGGCCTGTGAATGGAACATGTTGCAATTAGATGCTGTCTTGCCCTCATCGAATTTATTAACAATGACTCTTTTTTTTTTTCTTTGAATATGTTCAGAATGAAATTTATATCCAGAGAAAGAAATGACACAATACCATTTTAAAAATTATTTTCCTGATGTGTATTCCTCCAAGCATGTATTTATGTGGATAGTAATAAGTGGATAGTAATCATGTTTAACATGAACATGATTAAATCAGTGAAGGGGATTGAAGTTCTCATCAGTTCAACTCTGCAAAATTCTAGATCTTCTGTATACACAAAATGCTCGTTCTTCTTAGTCTGATGTTGCTTCCATATTAGTACTTTGTGTGTCTCTGCTCTCAGACAGGAGGCTGTTCGGAAATTATTAAAGGTACCAAATAGTGTAGCCTTTTATTAAAGACCTACAACCTAAAGTACTTGAACACTTCCTTTTTTCCCCTTGAAAACAATAAAAAATAATTACTCCTATATACCATTTTTCTATAATGTAGATGGCTGTTGTTAAAGGATGTAGGGAGGCAACTAGGAAAGCTAAGGCCTCCTTCGAGTTAAACCTGGCAAGAGGGGTCAAGGACAACAGAAAGAGCTTCTTCAAATACATGGCAGATAAAACTAACACCAGAGGCAATGTAGGCCCACTGATGAATGGGGTGGGTGCCCTGGTGACAGAAGATACAGAGAAGGCAGAGTTACTGAATGCCTTCTTTGTCTCTGCCTACTCTGCTGGAGGCTGTCCTGAGGAGCCCCGTACCCCTGAGGCCCCAGAGGAAGGCAGGGCAATGGAGGAGTTTGCCTTGGTTGATGAGGACTGGGTTAGGGACCAGTTAAGCAATATGAACATCCATAAATCCATGGGTCCAGATGGGATGCACCCGCGGGTGCTGAGCGAGCTGGCTGAAGTCATTGCTGGACCACTCTCCATCATCTTTGCCAAGTCTTGGGAAACGGGAGAGGTGCCTGAGGACTGGAGGAAAGCAAATGTCACTCTGGTCTTCAAAAAGGGCAAGAAGGAGGACCCGGGCAACTATAGACCGGTCAGCCTCACCTCCATCCCTGGGAAAGTGATGGAACACCTTATCCTTAGTGCCATCTTAAGACATATCAAGGATAAGAGGGTCATCAGGGGCAGTCAACATGGCTTCACCAAGGGGAAGTTGTGCTTGACCAACCTCATAGCCTTTTATGAAGACATAACAAGGTGGATTGATGATGGCAGAGCGGAGGATGTGGTCTACCTTGACTTCAGTAAAGCATTTGACACCGTCTCCCACAGCACCCTCACGGCTAAACTGAAGAAGTGTGGACTGGACGATCGGGTAGTGAGGTGGACCGCAAACTGGCTGAAGGAAAGAAGCCAGAGAGTCGTGGTCCATGGGGCAGAGTCTGGTTGGAGGCCTGTATCTAGTGGAGTCCCTCAAGGGTTAGTACTGGGACCAGTATTATTCAATATATTCATCAACGACTTGGATGAGGGAATTGAGTGTACTATCAGCAAGTTTGCTCATGACACCAAACTGGGAGGAGTGGCTGACACACCAGCAGTCTGTGCTGCCATCCAGCGAGATGTGGACAGGCTGGAGAGTTGGGCAGGGAAAAATTTAATGAAATATAATAAGAGAAAATGTAGAGTCTTACATCTGGGCAGGAACAACCCAGGTTCCAGTATACAACCATACAGGTTCCAGTATAGGTTGGGGACTGACCTGTTAGAGAGCAGTGTAGGGAAAGGGACCTGGGGGTCCTGGTGGACAGCAGGATGACCATGAGCCAGCACTGTGCCCTTGTGGCCAAGAAGGCCAATGGCATCCTGGGGTGTATTAGAAGAAGGGTGGTTAGTAGGTCGAGAGAGGTTCTCCTTCCCCTCTCCTCTGCCCTGGTGAGACCTCGTCTGGAATATTGTGTCCAGTTCTGGGCCCCTCAGTTCACGGAGGACAGGGAACTGCTGGAGACAGCCCAGCACAGGGCAACAAAGATGATGAAGGGAGTGGACCGTCTCCCTTATGAGGAAAGGCTGAGGGAGCTGGGGCTCTTTAGCTTGGAGGAGACTGAGGGGTGACCTCATTCATGTTTATAAATATGTAAAGGGTGAGTGTCACAAGGATGGAGCCAGGCTCTTCTCAGTGACAGCCAACAGTAAGACAAGGGGTAATGGGTTCAAGCTGGAACACAAGAGGTTCCACTTCAATTTGAGAAGAAACTTCTTCTCAGTCAGGGTGACGGAACACTGGAACAGGCTGCCCAGGGAAGTTGTGGAGTCTTCTTCTCTGGAGATATTCAAAACCCGCCTGGACGCCTTCCTGTGTAACCTCATCTGGGTGTTCCTGCTCTGGCAGGGGGATTGGACTAGATGATCTTTTGAGGTCCCTTCCAATCCCTAACATTCTGTGATTCTGTGATAAAAATATAGCTTCACTGAAACTATTCTTAACATTGATGCTTGCACTCAAGTTGAGTAGGATGCAAATATTCGTCCTTTTAATATTTGATCCAAGTTTAAAGTATAAAAAAATGATTGTGTTTTCTAACAGTGAGACTGCATGTTCAATTCATATACCAGCATTCCTCCAGCAATCATTCCAATTCAGGCGATATCTACAGGATGCTTGCGCAAGGCAGGTATTCCAGGAGCTCTCTGTGTCATGGACGTGGCTTTTGGACACTGCTAGAATGAAAACTGGCTAGGGCAGAGGATTAATTTAGACACAAAGTAACTTTTGCAGTCAAATATCTTTATAATCAAGACAAATGACAAGGCATTGCTGGTATTAATTTCTATGGCTACATATATACATGGTACAAAGTTTTCAGATATAGAGAATTTGTGTGGGGTCTACAGTGCCATTCCTTTTGATACGCATTACTTAATAATACGGTCCTGTATACAGGATATTAATAATATATTAATAATACAGGTCCAGACCTGTTTTGCTTTTTGGTTTGGTTTGGGTTGGGTTGGTATTTTTTTTAATCAGGTCCCTTTTCCCTGCCACTTCCTCCAATAACTTTTAAAGCAGGAGGTACTTTGCAGCTTTCTCTGGGCTCTAACCCCTTTTTTCAGCAGAGGCAATAACAATGCATTTCAGGGAAAGTACCTGCCTCATTTTTTCCTTCAGCCTTCATGCTCACAATGTGTTTCCACTGCCCTTCCCTACATCTGTTCTAGAGCTTCCTGACACCCTGATTCATGTTTTGTTCTCATTCTTTCTGTCACCAGCTGCTGTGTATGGGAGTCTCTTCTATGTCCTGAAAATTTGGAACAGTTCACTTAGACAACTGCAGAAAATAACCCTTTTTCCAGAAAAGAAAAATAAAATTAAAAAAAAAAAATAAAGCAAAATTAACAGCTAAACAGTGGATGTTTCATTTTGCCTAAGAAGTAACGCTGCCATCAAACTACTTCTGTTCCTCAAACATAAATATGTAGCTTAATTGAAGGAGAAGAGTTGAATTCAGAAGGGATACACAAGGCTTGAAACACTTTAAAACTAATGCATGGGAACAAGGCTCACTACGAACAGAGCAGCCTTATTTTTCCCTAGGATGGCTTAAACTAAGGTAGCCTGCAGGGTTTGGCACACACTTCAGTGAGTACTGCCTGCTACCAATACACTGTATCATAGTCACACAGAATAACTGTGTTTGTAAGGATGTCTGGAGCTCATCTGATCCTGTTGATGAGTTTTTACAGGACTTTGGTCATCTGAATGTGAACAAGCCAGTGTTTCAAAGATAGTCATTGTGTACTGTAAGCCAGGCATGTAGAAAACAGCAGGAGGAGAGAAACTCCCTAATGCGGGTGCAGGGAGGAAAGCACCCAGTTCTGTATAATCGCAACTGTGTAACTGCAAGTTGCATCCTGAACCATTTGCTTCTGCCAAATGGATAAGACCGTTACAGCTCGCTTTTGCCAAAAAGATAAGATTCTGCTGTCTCGTGATTGATAATAATAACTGAGTAATGCTCTTCCTGGTTCAAATAGAAACGTAGATGTATTACATAATCCTGTAATTGTAACATAGATACAGTGCGTAACTGTGTTGAAGACGTATGAATACTTCTGTGTAACTAATAATAAATTGGCTCATGATGATCATATTGGTCGTGTCGTGAAGTCCGCTCACACCCTCGCGTCATTTGGCGCCCGAACAGGGACCCTCAGACGATCGATTCCAGTCTTGGGAGATAGCGTTCGTCTAGGTGATTGAGGAAGCCGGCCGAAATTTTCCTCACTGCCCCGGTGGGAAGCCTCACCTCGGCTGGACGCCGCTGAGGTGGGATGAGACGGAGCTCCACGCTGCTGGCAGTGAGAAGTTTTACTTAAAAGTGGAACGAAGGAGCTGCCGTGGGAGAGAAAAAAAAAGGCGCGCACCTAATTTTCCATTTTCGTTCAAGAAAGCGAAACCGTTCAAAAGAACGAAGTCGTCCGCGTAAGGCGTTCACGGGGGACGAAGTAGAAGTAGAAAAGAAGAATCTCGCCTGTGCTATTCAGGTGAGCGGTCGGGGAGGAGATGGGGTTGAACAAAGAGCAGGAAGCGGTTCTAAACCTCCTCCAACATACTCTCTCTAAGAGAGGACTTAAAATAGACTCCTCTGTTTTAAGAGACTTCTTATTATGTGTCTGGGAAAAAGACCTGATTTCTGGTGTCAGTGTGGCTTTTGAACTGCCTACTTGGGAAGCAATTGGGAAATCGTTATGGGAGGCAATTAGCTCTGGTGGCAAGGGAGCTCGAGAGGCGATTAAGTATGCGACGGTTTGGCAGAAGTTGTTTAATACGTTGCAAACTTTGAAAGAGGAACAGAAAGCTGCTTCAGCTATGTGTGCTGCTCTTACGCCTGAGCAAAAACCTCCTATAGCATGCCCCGTCACCACGACAATTTTTTCAACTGATATAATTCTCCCTCCGATCGGGCCAGTTCCTTTATCGAAAGTTTAAAAAGAGGGCGATTCGCAAGGAGGTGAGAGATGCCCGCCGCCTGAACCTGTGTTACCATCCGCGCCGGAGACAGAGGCTGGGGCGGCGAGCGGGGAGAATGTTGAGTGGCGAGAGAAAAGACTTGCCCGCTGCAGCCGCGCCAGAGGCGAAGGTTGCTCCTATTGCAGAAAAGGACTCAAAAGATTAATTTGGTGCCGTGACAATGAGTTAAGATAGAGACTTGGGAAAAGGTGGAAGGTGTTTTAGACATAGGAAAGCACTTGGAAATATGAAGAAGGAAGATCTTGTGAATTGTTAGAATCAGTGGTGGCTGCCGTATAAGTCAGATGATTGAGAAAACTGGCTGGAGAGCAGAACCTTTCAGTACCTTTAAGTATAACACTTGGTTGCAATTAATGTTGTTTTTAAAGCGAGGAAAAAAAAGAAAAAAAAAGGAAAAAAAAAATAAAAAGAAAAGAAGAAAAAAAAAGTAGCATAACACAGCAGTCATAGATGTTTTCCTTACTAACCTGTTTTCTTTGTAGGTATCTGTTTAAGCATATTACAGTTTAATAAGTCTTTGCCTGAGATATAATATAGTAAGTTCACAGAATCATGAGAATCCGTTGACTCAAAATATGCATTTTGTGATTATACAGAAGACCATGAGTAATTCAGTTTTTTACTGTGTGAATGTGATGATAAGATTGTGTGTAACAGTTGTTACTTTTCTTTCTACCATGCTAGCTTTATTCCAACATCCAGACTTGCGCAACTCTGTGATAGGCTGTGTCTCATCTCGGTGTACTAAATGTGGCTCTTTTGTATGCACACCAAGTAAAGAATCCTGTTTTGGGATAACAGTTGTAGCACCTCAGATGAGACGCGTATAAAAGCCTTGCCCAGCTCGGCTTGCTAGGGCAGCGGGGGGGCAGGTGCCGCTGGGGCTCCAGCGCGCACTGACCTGTTTTGTCAGGGAGATCCAGCGGCAACCTCCACCTGGCTGAGCTGCAAGCAGCCCAAAGGTGCAATGCTAAAACTGAGATATTGTCTTGAATAAGTGCAACTGTGATCCATCTGCATGTTTGAACTTAGTGTTTGGCTTTCATATCTGAGCTCAGTATTTTAGTTTGTATGTATATATATATATAAACAAATATATATATATTTGGTACCAAAATAATTTTGTCTGGGGAGATAATTACAAAATGGGAACCGGTTCCGCTACTAAAATACGACCTTGATCCCCCTTAGGATGCATCCTTACACATCAGAGTAACTTTTTGGGGAAATACTCCGACAAAAGGAAAATGTAGTTTGAATGTGGAATTCTGGGGTTTAGTGCTATATGGCAGTTAATGTTGTTCTACATAACTTTGAGAAATAAGTAAATAAAGCAAAACATCCCAGGTCTGTGCTGTCCAGCTTGACCATAAATTCAAAGCCTGTGCCAAGCTGCAAGATAAGCTCAATCTCCTCCTCCTCTGCCCGTGTGGCCTTGTCTTGACTTCAATCTGGTAAGGAAAAACAATATCCAATGAATACGAAAGCCAAAATGGAGTTAGAGACTTTGATGAATAACTTCATGACAACCTTACAGGCTAACCGCATTCGATTGGACTTGCATATTTGTCTATTTATAATTACAACACAAAAACAACCTGTGGCTGTTGTGGGACAGTATGATGAGAATGCTAACAGACTGATATACTGATTGTTACTAATCAAAAAATGCTGGGAATTAATTTAAGTCTTAATGAGCCATGATCCTTTTGTCATATATGTACCATTTGTGAAATCTAATTTTGATCTTTTTTTTTATCTGCAACTTATGTCCTTTTAAATTAAATTAGCTAATTTTCTTAACGGCATAGCTTTTGGCATGCCTAAATGTAAATTGCTGTAGAATCTGCACGTCTTTGATGTCAACATACTTGTATTTTGTCCGATCCTATACGCTTGCACAGTTTTGTCCATACTTTAGGAAAGTCTCACAAAGCTGTAGTAGTCTAGAGTGAAGATAACAATTTGCATCATTCTGTTAAAACGATTGAAGGTTCAACTCAATTAGTAAAACTTTGTGCATCTGCTTACACTAGTGAGAGAAGCAAGTATGTCTAGTGCCGTCCACTGGACCTACTGTTTTGCTATGCTGGGTGTGCTACAACAGATTAAAACTGACAATGGTCCTGGCTAAACTGCTAGATCCGCGAGAACCATTAGACAACACCATATACACTTTAAATTTTTTGAACCGTGCTGTGCGTCGCTCCTCTATCCTTGTTTCAGATTCACTGTCTCAGAGATCAAAGGCTTTGTATCAGGATCCCCTGAACAACAGTCAATGGCAAGGGCCAGTAGAATTAATCAGCTGGGGAAGGGGATATGTGTGTGTTCTGGGGCAGAGCAGGGTCAATTTGAATCACGTGTCAGCGGTGCCTTCTAGAAGCACAAAATCAGACTGAATTACCGTATACCTAGAATCATGAACAGATACATGCAGCAAGTTCTCAACATCTTCTCAAAGCTAATTTATGGGTGGGAAAAAAGAATAACCAGCGCTGGCAAGTCTGGAGGTAGGCTACTCTTCATACTCCAGAAAAGACATATTGAAGCTTTATAAGGCATAGAAGCCTAGAAGCATAGAACAGTTTGGGTTGGAAGGGACCTTCAAAGCTCATCTAGTCCAATCCCTGCAATGAGCAGGGACATCTGCAACTAGATCAGGTTGCTCAGAGCCCCGTCCAGCCTGGCCTGGGATGTCTCCAGGGATGGGGCATCTACCACCTCTCTGGGCAACCTGGGCCAGTGCTTCACCACCCTCAGTGTAAACAATTTCTTCCTCATGTCTGGCCTGAACCTCCCCTCTTTTAGTTTAAAACCATCACCCCTTGTCCTGTCATAACAGGCCCTGCTAAAAAGTCTGTCCCCATCTTTCTTACAGGTTTCTTTTCAGTACTGAAAGGCCACAATAAGGTCTCCCCAGAGCCTTCTCTTCTCCAGGCTGAACAACCCCAACTCTCTCAGCCTGTCCTCACAGGAGAGCTGTTCCAGCCCCCTCATCATTTTTGTGGCCTCCTCCGGACCCTGTCCAGCAGGTCCATGTCTTTCCTGTACTGAGGGTTCAGGCCACATATTGCAAGACTTGGCAACACAGAAGAGTTGACACTTTGATCAATTAAATGAACTCTCTGGTGATGCTTCTGCTCTAAGAGGCCAGACTTGCAACAGTGAATTAAGCCAAGTGTAAGAAAGCAAACAAATGGCTCAGCAAGTCCCACAGGGGTCTAAGCAGCATGTTCCATAACCAAGCATAACATTCCCCTCTTGTTTCACATTAAGCAGAATGATTTTAAATTGATTCAATGTTAGCAGATAGGCGGTAACAAATTTGCATGAATATGATCATTCCAAAACCATCAGAAGATTATTAGACTTTGAATGCCTATCTAGTCAAGAATTACCATTAAGTATCTACAAAAGAGGGCATTACATTTTAACACCTACATAAATGAAGAAGATTTAAATTAAAATAGTTATATCAATCTTACTCTCTCGTTTTTATCATTGATGCATAACTGAACTACAGGGCAGTCTTACGGAATATAACGCTGAAAGAAAACTGGCATGAGCTTAAGTGACTTGGAAGATGTCTGTTTAACAGCTTCTAGAACCTACAAGATCATCATCTCATCTGCATAAATAATATCAAAGAGCAGTTTCCAGCCCCAAGCCTGCAGGCATCATGTTCCCCTTGCGATCCTCCACAATTACCGAAGCTGCAGGAAATTCAGAGTTCAAAACTCAAGCCCAACAAAGCGGGATGTTTCCCTCAGCACGTTACTGGCCCAGATGTTCAGCAGCCAAAGGCTGAGGAATAAGGCTCTGAACATCAGGCCTTGGATCAGGGAAGAACTGCGCGATTCCTCCTGGTCAAGATAAAAACCCAAGGCACAGACTAAGTTTGAAGGGTAGCAGAAAATTCAAGCAAAATGTTCTAGACATAAACATTTGAATGAAGAGAGGATTTAAGAAGACCCAAACTGGAAAATATAGATAATTCAGTATTTCCTTCAGGAAATTGCCTCAAATGCCCAAATACCTTTTTTCCTTACTTAAAATACAATATCCGCACTACCTATATTTTGTTATGCTTGACGTGCATCAGTGGGGACAGAACTGTGCAGACAACGAGATGGTACACCTGTCTTTTTAACACATAAGATTTGATATATTTGTAAAAACACCGGAATTTATTTCATGAGTTTATAGAAATGCTTGAAATATTTTTGTGGGAAAGACTATCAGGATTTTTATTGAAATCCTCCCAAGGCTTTCTAGGGGAGAAGGAAAGGAAGAGCTAAGAAATAGATACAGTTACTTACAGTTCCAGTTACTTCCAGTTACTGAATGAATCCTTTTGAACAGTTACATTAACAAAAGATAATTTCCCATCCTGCCCCAAATACACAAAAATTAGACTGCAAATAACTTTTTCTAGGTCATGTTTTCCTGAATCTTGGAAAAGTCAGTTTTTTGGGGAGACTATTTTTTTTTAATGTCAAAGTCAGAAAGCTCGTTACGGTATGTCTTCATGAGCTATCAAAATAGTTGTGATTAAGCCCACTTAATCTTCTACTCATAATTATAAGATGTAGCTTCTACTCATCTCATACCTAGAAGATGTATGCAATTCTTCATTGCATGGATGCATAATTAAGCTTCATTTACTGAGGTATAAAAGGATTAAATACAATTTTTTTTCTGTTACCCGGTCAAAATAAAAGCTCATGGCAGAGACTAAACTTGAAGGAGAGCAGCAAGCCCAAGCAGAACTTTCTGTACAGGAAACCCTGTAATCCGTGTTACGTTCAGAGGGAGCGTCAGCTGGAGGCGGCGATTCTGTGCTAAGCTCTTATTGGCATTTAGTAGCCCTTAAATAATGCCTCCCCCTCTTCCTTCAAATTACGATTTAGGAGAGCCTTAGGTAAATATTGGCTATCATTTCAAATATGTTATATTTCAGGAGAGCTGGGCAGAAGAAACCTTCCTGAAAACAACAGCCAATTTTCAATGCAAAGCAGTAATACTTAACAAGAGCAAGAAAAACCAAGTCATATTACTTCGGCACAGAGTGAGCTCCACAGTACGTTGAAGAAATGCCAATATCCATGGATTGCTCAGCACGTTCGAACACCCTGAGCATTTTAAACTCTTTGCTAAGTTTAAGCCATATCCACTCTTGCACTCAACCAACGTAGATCCTGCTCTGCGCATGCGTTCGAGTCGGGGTTTGAAAGTATTGAACAGCTCTTCTTCTGTGGCTTTCCGCGTATGTTCCACGGTAAAATGTATTCCTCCCCCAGCCTGGTGGATCTCCATATAGGATGCACCTGCCAGCTTGGGGAAAAAAAGAAAACAAAAACCAATCCCCCCATACAATTAGCTATTAAATGTGCATTTTCTAGCCAAGGGATTCTGGAAAGTGCCTTGAGGTCCCTTTGTAGTAAGAGAGAAGAAGTGGGGGGGCTGAATCTTCATTCATTCTTCCTCCCTTCCGCTCCTCTTCCCTCCACTTAAGCAAAGTACTGATGTAAGAAGCAACATAAAGAGAATTACTCTGAAGTAGAAATACTTATGCAATATAACTAATATGGCTGAAAAAGCTCCAGATACATTCCTCTCTCAGCCTACTAGTATTAAAAAGTCATCCTTCCTCCCTCACTTCGATTATCTGACAGACGTTATATATTTTTCTACAAATGAAAGACGGGAGTCACTAGAAAGTAGAAATAGTTATGCATAAAAAAAATGAGAGAGAGAAAGAAAAATCCAGCTGTGTAATTTTATGCCATTACCTTCATTGCAAACTCATGAACCCTATCACCAGCCCACACTGGGTGTGTATGTGCATCTACCAGGCCTGAAGAAAACAAAGTAAACATACACTAAGGTTATTTCACTGGCTAAGAGAAAACCTTATGAACACGCAAGCAAACAAAGTGGAGAGCAGAAGCTCCCCTACAAAGTCTCTATTGGTTAGAAGAAAAAGAAAAATCCAACCAGCCCAAATCTAGGATTTCCTTCAAAGGCTATTCATTTTCTTTCCATTTTTTCCCATATGACACCTTATGCAAAACAGCTCTAAGTAAGTGCATCAGTTGCTGAGCTTTTCATTTTGTTTTGACGACATTTGCAAACTGTTGAAGAAAGTATATATTACAAACTTCAGTACAAAGCTCATTAGACTTTAAGTCCATGTTCTTGAAAATAAGAGCAAAGTGTTTAGGCTGGGCTTAGTACGCTATTACTCTAGCCATAGTCCACTCATTCCAGCAGGAGCTTTTCCTATGAGCCGTGAAACCAACACTACTGAATGCCCGAGGCCACTGCAAACGAAACGGTGGTCTAGCAGCTCCTGTGCCAACACCACTTGTGAAGTTTAACATGCAATAGACTTGGCCAGGTTTATTTTTTTATCAGGGAAAGCTGCAGCTTCTGTGGTTTAAAATCCTGCGCTGCCCTTTTGCCTCCAACCAGCTGCGGGCAGGAGGGAGAGTCTGAGCTCTGGCGTTGAACAGCCGATGGGTGGAAACGGTACAGAAATTAGAGGCGACTCTGAAAAGTCACTCAGCAGGCCAGCTACTTTACTGCTGTGGCCCATGATACAGAGAAACAGATGTAAAATGAACCATGAGGACACAGAGCTCCACCATGAACGCCGAAAAAACATCCCAAGTCCTGGAGTGTTCTCTTTGTAGCACTCCGAATGAAGAAGCTACAATAGTCTGCCCCTCAATGCAAGATATTGTCAAATCAGTACTGAATACAGAAGAAAAAGAAGGGAGGGATATTTAATACACACTTGTCTCTAAGCATTTGCTGCCGTTCAGCATTTTAACATTATGAAGAAACAAACTTACCTGGTAACACACACTTCCCAGAGCAGTCAATTATTCTTTCAAATGTTGCTTCTGAAAACTGATTGTGAATAACATCTGCCTGGCCCACAGCTTTGATACAACCATCTCTGCAAACGACAGACAGCGACCAAAGGCAGCGTGAGCCTGTTGAAAAGTCAAGTGCCCATTGACAGAGCTCCCGCAGCAAGAACTCTCTGAAAGCAGAGGTAGGGACCTTCGGCAGGACTGAAGGTGCACACAGGAGGTGGTTTGCTAATTTTACAGATGCACAGAAAACAATGGGGTAATGCCATGCCTACACAAGAGGATGTCATTCATGTCAGTCCACCTATAAACAACGCAGAGGCAGCGGAGAGCAGCAGCTACAGAATCACAGAACGGTTAGGGTTGCATCACCACCAGGCTAGAAGTGATCTTGACGAGGCTAGATATACAAATACAGCATGATAAAGGAAGTTTTCACGACAGGGATTGAAATAATCAGAACTACGAAGGCACGTTTCAGTGCAGGCAGGATCGCTGCAGCGCCACCACCCCCGGGCACAGGCAGCCGGCAGCGGGCGGACAGGCTGTGGGGACGCGGGCAGCCCGCAGCGACCCGCTCCCGGCGCGCCCCCCGCTCCCGCCACCGCTCCGCTCCCGGCCCCGCGGCCGCCCCCGCCCGCACTCACAGCCCCACCACCAGGCTGGCGCCCCGCAGCACGGCCAGGCTGGCGGCCGCCTCCCGCAGCAGGAACTCCTCGCCCCGGCCGCAGACCAGCACCAGCTGCTGGGCGTTCTCCAGCAGCAGCCGCTGCCGGCCCGCCATGGCAGCGGGCAGAGCGGCGGGCGGGGCGGGGGCGGCAGCCGCTCGGATCAAAGTCCCCCGGGGCGGCGCGGGAGAAGCCGCCTCCTGCCCCGCCGAGAAGAGACCAACCCCCTCCGTGTCTCCATCCTCTCCCCATCCTCACCTGTGCCACATTCGGCACTCGTCAGAAAACTGAGCTGAAAAAGCTACAGCGCTTTAGGAGTGAACCTGGTAGCAGCCTGCCCCAGGAGAGGGATGCTGCTCTTGGTGTGGTCCCGGGCAACATGACAACATCTATACATCGTGTTGGCTTATGATAAGCTCTGAAGCATCGGTTTGCCAGTTGGGGATTCCTGGAGCCTTCTGCCCACACTGCACCACCTGGAGATTTCCCTTTGCCAAGAAAACAGAAGTTGCTGCATTCAGAGCATTTGTCTGCCCACATTCCCCCTCCCCAGCATCCATCACCTCGCTGATGTCCATCACCTTATCGGCATCCATCACCTTGCCAGTATCCCAGCACCAGCCCCTGAGGGACCGTGACACTTCTCACCACACGGGATATTCAGGCACACAGAAATTTATCTAGGCAGATATTAATTTATCCCGTTCCACAATTAGAAAAGTTTATGTGAATCTGCTGCCCCCTATAGAATTAGGGATGGGAGAGCCGGGCAGCAAATATTTACCCTTTATGTGGATTTTTGGTTCTCTTTTATCATCAAAGATTCGTAGTGTGCCTAGGGCTCCGGTAATTCCCAGCTGGAAAATGGAGTGTCTTTCTAAATAAGTGGTCTCTCAAACACCTTTCTGGTTGTGGTAGTCTTCTTTATACATTTTTTCTTTTACAGAGAGGATTGATTTAAAATGCCCGTAACACACCCATGTTTGTATACATATTCCTGTACAGGAGGAACAGAAGAATGTGTTGGCTCTTTGAACGAGCCTTTCCGGTGAAGTCTTTGTTGTAAATGTGGCAAGGTTTGCAGCTAAACCACAGGAATTTGCATTCAATAACAAACTTGAAAAGCAAGTAAAACTATGAGAGTGTTGGGTGTTATCTTGTGGTACTGCTCCACTGGCTCAATACTGCACCACGGCGTAATCTCCATCTTCCTCCTAAATATTCTCTCTCACTACACATGCAAAGATTGACAAGGGAGGTGAGAGATGGTGCTTTACTGCTGCCAGGAGTTCCTGCTGCTGACTTCGGCTTTCCTCGGCAGTATCAAGGTTTGAAAGCTGAAATTAAAGAGGAACCTTCCAACAGACTCATAGCAAGGGCAGAAGGACACTCCAGGGTGGTGGGGGACGCTTCAGCAGCAGTGGTGGGGTGAGAGCTGGTGGATCGGGAGTGAAACGCAGCACGTCGTGGTGGAGCCGAGCACTCGCCGGGTCGGTCTTGCCAAGAAAAGCGGTGGGGAGAAGATGATCCAGCTGGAGCAGAAGGGAGCAGCCCCCACGTGCACGCAGCTCACTCCTCTGTGTGCGGTGGGGTGGCAGCACAGAGAGAGATCTGCAGTGAATGGCTTCCCCGTGGCGCTGTCCTATGGCAGTGTAAGTCCTGCAAACTTGTCTTCCTTGTATTCACAAATATTTCAGGGTGTATGTTCCAGGAGCTGCTCTTTCTGCTCTTGAGAGGACCACCAGCCAACATTAAATTCCCACCTGTATTTGCACAACCCCGTGTTTAATGGCATGCCCGACCATCTGCTGCTTCTGTGAGCAAGGGCTAGAAGTCAAACAGAAACTGGCCTGAATGCTGCTTACTTTTATGTTTCTCCCATTTACACATTTTTGGCCTTTTGTCTCTTTCAGCAATTCCAGGGAATTTCAGAGAGCAAAGGTGGCATCTGCAGCTCCATTTCTGGTGATCCGATCTCAGACTCTAGTCATTCATCACATTAGTTTTGGTGAAAGGGGGAAAAAAGGAAAGATAAATTCTGTGTAAAGCTTCTATATCTGTGAGAAGTGTGTTGTTGCACTCTACAAGGATGGAATTCAGTTCTGTACACTGAGTTTTTCCAAGAGCCAAGGGCAGATCCTGATTTCAATCCTTAGAATAGGTGAAGATTTTGTGCTTATAAGGTAGGAGTTTATTTCATTCAGAGAGACAGTAAAAGATGGAAAGACTGTTCTTTAAAGAGCTGGTGGGTCTTTGCCTGTGGAAAAGGTGTGTGTTCCTAAAACGGATTGGGAGATGATATCCTATGCTCTTTTTACTTATGTTATTATCATTGGTTATTTTCAGTTCCTTCAGTTTGCCAGTTTGGGTTGGAAATAACCCATTTCACCCCAAAATTAAACAAAGTAAGGTAGGAGAAAGAATGGAGGAGGAAAAAAAAAGGTGGAGATAATTAAAAAAGTCAATTGACTGTCAGGTTCTTGATTTCAGAGATTTCATCTCTTCTTGCCGGTGCTTTGTGTATGATACACTTGTTCCTCAAGGAACATATTTTCAAATATACTGTCAGGGTTACTTTGAATATTTATTCTTGTAAACAACATGTAATTAAATACAGAAGGCCCAAGGCTGGATATGAGTCTTAGTCCAATATTTGCTACATTTTCCTTACATTTTTAGGTAAGTTTTTTCATCTACCAAACAGACATTTACAATAACACACATAGGATGATGAAATGTCCTGAAAGGAGATATGATGCATGGCTTAGGAATGAATTGCTAGTGGAATGTACTGAATGCTCTTTCCCTGTTTACAAAAGTAGCAGAAGTTACTGGACCCCCAGGATCAAAAATCAAAATTACAACATGTGGCTAAAACTGGCCTTCAGATGTGGAATTGACCCAGACTAAATTGCAAATTTGTTGTGTGCTCCTGGCTCCCCTCATACCAGATTTTTACGTCAGATTTACAAATACGTTTTGCACAGCTTTACAAAAGTAAAAGTGAAGTAATTCTGAATTTTCTTTTTCCTGTGCAGAGAAACTTCACATCTTTCAAACCATGGAAACGTGGCATTTGCTCAGATGAGCTTTCTGAATCCTCCCTCTTGTTCCCAGCTTCTGCCTTAATAACTTCTTTGGCAAAGTCTGTAACCCCCTGATGATGGGGGGACCTTTGGCGGAACACCACAGCCTGCCCCAGGGGACCTAATTCAGCAGGAATTGCTCTCTCTGAGCGCAGTGTTACTAACTAACTAACCGCCTCTCTCGCCCAATCGGCTCAAAAACCTATTGAAATATTCAAAAGTTGCAAACTGGTGTGTGAAAAAAATGCATGAAGTACACAGCTACCTACAGTAGAAACTAACTAACTAACTTAACTAACTAACTAACTTACTTACTAACTAACTAACTTCCTTACTAACTAACTAACTAACGAACTCACTCTCTACCCTACTGGCTAAAAAACCTATCATAAACTCATGAAAGATGCCAACTGGCATGTGAAAACAAAAGTGTTAAGAGCTCTCAAGTGCCCTTTCTGCCCATGACTTCTTCATGGGCTGGGGAATGTTCTGCAGAGAGAACGAGTAGTGATGACCATCCGGCTGAGCCAAAAGGGTGACAACATGAGGGTGACTTCTTCAGCCATCTCTTCAACCTGCCTTGAGAAAGATGGGTGGAAAAGACAGGCATTAGGCACTAGGCTGAGAGGAGAACAAGCAACATGTGTTTTGACGTGAAAGGCAATACCCATCCACAGTTCCCCTCTGCAGGATTCCTTAGAGCTGGGTATTAGGCTTTGGCGTTTTTCTATTAATTGTTTAGATTGTGGACTAGATTGTTGGACTAGATGACCTTGGAAGGTCCCTTCCAACCCACATTATTCTTTGATTCGATGATTCTAGGTGCAAAATGGAAACTGCCAACGCTGGAGTGCTCTTTACCTCCAGACATCCACCTTCTCCCAAGGACAGGTGAATGCTTCCTCTCTGGGACCATTTCGGGGCACCACAGAAGTATTCCCCATACTCAGAGCAGCACAAAAATTCACAAGAGGGAGAGCAGGCTCTGTTACACACCTGGGCTTCTTGTTCTCCTCGCCCGGCTTGGCTGGTCTCAGTTGCCCGTTCCTGAGCAATCTGCTTCCAGCCTTCGCCTTCGCTTGAGCGGCGGGCCATCGCTCTCCTCTTCGCAGCTGTGTTTTCTCTTCTGGGGGGATGGTTTTTCCCCTTGCTGCGAAGAACCTGGCAAACTTTCCATTCAAGAGGATTGTTAGACAGGTAAAGCCATGATCCACATGAATCGATTCTACTCTTGAGCAAAGCTAGCTCATGTTACCTGCTCTGCCCAGAGGAGCTCTCCTGGGGTTCGCTTTCTGGAGAGACCGCAGCCACCTGCAATGGAAACGTACAGGATGACACCTGCCCACTTTCCAGCTCAGCTCTGAAAGGCAGATCCCTTGCATGGGTTTGCTCAGCCCAGCTGTGCCAGTTCTGGTGGGATCACCACACAAAGAGTGATGGCCAAGCTGCATCAGCCTCACTCTGCACTTGTGCAAAGCTGCAGGTTGGTGGATGAAGTTGCTTGTCCCTACAGCAGCAATGCCACCTTCTGAGGGGGGAGGCATTCTCTCACGCTGCGTGTGGACCTCACATACCTCTGCAGTTTCTCCTTCTGCTCCTGGCGCTGGCGACTCCTCGGCCTGTTCACCAGCAAGCCCAGCCTTGGCCGCTGCACCTGGAAGCTCAGCCTCCTCCTCCTGCTCCTCAAAGAGTTCCTCACGGTGCTCGATGAGGAACTCAACCAGCCGTGTCACCTGCACACAGTAAACCATCGGTTTCCAACCCGCTGGCTGCAAAGGGGTCCAACAGCCCTTGCCACTCCTCATCCTGCCTTCTGCACAGAAGGCTGCAGCTGTGGGGCGGCTCTTCCCAGCAGCTCCCCCGCGAGCATTTGCTGAAGAGAGGAGGCAGGCAGGAACCTCTGAAGAGCAAAGCTGGCGTGGGCCTGGAAGGCTGCAGCGGGCTGGGAAACACAGCGTACCTTCCCTGTCACCTGCATCAGGACGTCCAGGGGCAGCGTGTCCTCCTCTGGTGGGCCGAGGAGGTTTGGCCCCATGCAGATGGCCAGGTTGGTGGCGCTCATCTTGCTCACGGTGGCATTCCTGCTGATCTTCTGAAGCAGGATGAGCAAGGTCTGGAGGAGGAGGAGGTTGGCCTTGGGTAACTTGCTGGCGACCCTGCGGGAACAGGAACCCACCGTTAATAGATGTAGTAGGTCTTGTCCAGACAGGTGTCCCATGCTGATGTCAGCCAAGCCCACCCCAGGGAAGGCTCCTTGGCCAAGCCGGCTCTCCAGCAGAGGGACTGCCTTCGCTGAGATATGGCCACCTCCCTCCCCGCCTGCCCTTCTGGCCAGAGCCCCTTTGTGGAGCCAGCCCCAATGCCTGCAGGCAGTGCTCCAAGGACAGAAATGCTTTTCTGTGCCACTTTCCCCCCAGAACGCTGAGCCCACAGCAGCAGCAAGAGGTGGGTGGCCGAAAACACAGCTCGTTCAGGTGCCGGTGCCGGGCTCTGCCAGTCCCTGTGGAGCCGCCAGGCTGCTGGCCACACTTACTCCTTCAGCCCCGCCAGCCTCTCCTGCCTGCTGGTCTTGTGCAGGGCGTCCATCCACTGTTGGTAAAGCTCTGAGTGGAGCAGCTTGGAGGGGATCTTGCGGAGGAAGTCCTGCAATGGCAAGGGCTGAGCGTGAGGCTGTGAGCAGTGCCGCCGGGAGCACAGGCAGCATCCCCAGCACGCTGGGTGCCCAGCAGCTCCTGGGTTGGGCCGAGCAGGAGCCCATCAGCAGCTCCGGAGCGGGAGCTGCCGGACTCCAGGCCAGCAGGGCTCACCTTCAGGATGACGGCCAGGACGTGCACCGGCTGGCTGGCCAGGTGGACCTCGGCTCCCGTGTCCAGGGCCTCCCTGATCTCCCGGGAGGCGCGCTCGCTGGCCGCCAGCCGGAAGATCCCCTCCGTGGATGGGCCCTGCTCGTGCAGCAGAGCCAGCAGGTCCTGCAGGGGAGACAGGAGGACATTGCTGGGCTGGAGACAGGCCCTGGCACAGGCCAAGCTTCCCCAGGGGCAGCAGGGAGTGTGGATGGTCTGCAGCTCTCCCTGGGGCAGGACAGAGGGGTGGCTGGAGTTGGGCGACATGGAGAGGAGCGCGCTTTGTCCCCAAGACTCATCTGAGATGCCCCCGATGGGGACGGTGCCTCTGCAGGGGAGCCAGTGGGATGGGGACCCCTGGCCGGGCTTGCTTACCTGGATGGGCTGGGGCAGCGCACCGTCCTGGCTGCAGAGATCTGCCAGGGGCCGCCCGAAGAGAAGCCCCGTGTGGGCAGAGCCCGACGGCCCCTGTGCCTCTGCAGCGGCCGAGGTCTCTGGCCGCACCAAGTGCCAGGGCAGCCACCTCCTCCTGCTGCGGGTCCCACCTTCTGCCAAGGAGAAGAGAGCAAAGAGAGGTGGAGCAGCGGCGCCAGGCCAGTGCTCCTGGACCCTCTCAGCACTGTGCCCCATCCTCGAGCGCACGGGACACGCGTCATTTGGCAACGAGGGACCCTGGGGGCTCAGGTCTCTCCTGCTGCAGAGCAACGGGGACAGACGTGCCCTGCGGGAAGGGCAGCAGCAGCCCCAGGGCAGCATGAGTGCCCGTCTGCAAGAAGAGCAGGGAAGGGCCATCCTGCACCCGTTTCTCCCAACTCACCAGCCAGCTGGCCACTTCCACCTTTGCTGCCAGAGGGGATGACGGGTGGGGGCCGCTGCTCTGCATCAGCCTGCAAGAAATGTGCTGCGCTCACCCAACAGCCCTGCAGCAGAAAGGGCCCCTGGGGAGCTGCATCATGCCCTGGCCATGTGTGAGAGGTGGAGATGGCTGAGATGTCACCCCGAGCGATCCTCACCTTGGCCTGGCCCTCAAGCAGCCTCTCCAGGCTGCCGGCATGCAGCGTCATGGCCTGGGCAAGCAAAAAAGAGCAGGTGAGAAGTGATGCACCTGGTGCTGGGCTGGAACAGCCTCTGGGGACAGAGCGGAGACAGGAGGGACACTCACAGCATTGCGGCCCCTCAGCTCTTTCAGCAGCGCCTTGAAGGAGGGCAGCCGGGTGACCTGGGCTCCCTCCACTCCTTCTGCTGGTCTGTGCACAGGAAAGGGGCAAAGAAAGAGCTGGCTGAGAACCAAGCAGCCTTTTCCCTCCCCTGCCAGCCCAGGGAGCACTTCCAGCTTGCCCCAAAGCAGCCATGTAGCACTCAGAATCCCAGCGGAGAGCAGCAGCAGAGATCAGGGCGGGGCTGGGCAGCTGTTGTCTGGACACAGCTGGCTGAAGGTGCTCCACCAGCTTTGCCCACTCAAGAGCTGCCCACAGCTATGGGCACAGCTCTCTGCAGCTGGGGAGCGCTGTTGCCACATCGCAGGCTACGATGCCTAGAGCATCCCCCTGAGGTGTGAGCACGAGTCCCCCAGGCTGCACCGCCAGGCAGGGCTTACCCAAGGAGAGCGCTGAGCCACAGCTCCTTCACTGCCCGGCAGCTGCGGAAAGAGAGGAGAAACAGCCTGAGCGCCGCTGCTCCCCAGCCTGCGGGCACAGGCGGGCGCTGGCACAGCCCTGCTGTCCCCGTGGGGACGGCCACAGAGGCAGGACGAAGCCCCGTGGGGCAGGACGGAGGCGCTGCCCAGCCCTGCCGGGGGACGTGGCAGCGAGACTCACCGGAAAGTGACGACGCATGAGCCGCAGGGCCAGACGAGGACGAGTGAGGCGGTGTGTTTGCCTTCCTCCTCTTCAGCGGCATCGCCGGCTGCCCCCTTGGTGCTGCCCAGCACCTGCAGCTGGCCCAGGGCCAGGCAGAGCTTTGGGCGCGGGGCGCCGCCACGTCTGCAGAGAGGAGCGGCAGCGAGTGAGCTGGAGGAGCCTGAGCCCGCTGGCTCCCCTCCCGAGTCCCCCTGCCACGGTCACGGCCATGGGTGTATCCAGCACCAGGGTGCCGGTGGCCTGGGGCTGCTCCTGGGCTGGCCCTGCCCTGGTGCCAGGGCCAGGGCTTGGGAGGAAAGGCAGCTGGGCTCTGCAAATCTTACTGGTGCTTGGCGATGACCAGGGTATCCCTGAAGAGGAGGAGGTCCCTCTTCCTCGTCGCACGGCCCTGGGTCACCCGCACACGCTGCCGGAGCAGTGGCTCGCCTGGTGCCGGGATGGGCACGCACTGCTGCACGGGCTCAGGGTCATCCCTGCAGAGCAAACGGTGTCGGGAATGACAAAGGCGGCTGCTGCGGGGTCCGGCTGTTCTGGGCTGTCTCCGAGCCTTGCATGGGGGGCGCCTACCTGGAGCCACGGCAGCAGTTCACCTGGCCCATCCCGACGAGGCCAGGAGAAGCCTCCTGTAAATCTTTCTTTACGGGCACAAGAGAGCGGCCAGACAAGGTGGGGAACGTCAGCCAAAGGGACGCCCAGTGCCAAGTGGTGCTGCTGGGCAAGAGCGCGGCTCCTGCCCGTGACACTCCGCGTTGGCACAGAACCGTTGCCAGGACAGCGCCGGGTCAACACAGCCCCCCATTCCAATGACCTCAGTGGTGGGGGGGGCACGGGGGGCTCTCCCCAGGATGCCCAGGTCTCTCTGGGACTGGGAGCCCAGCCCTGGGCACAGCACTTCAGGTCTGGCCTCAGCAGCGCTGAGCAGAGGGGAAGGGTCACCTCCCTCCAGCTGCTGGCAGCGCTTCGCCCCATGCAGCCCAGGGTACCACTCGCTGCCGCCTTGGGCCAAGGCCACCTTGCTGGCTCCTGCTCAACTTGGTGTCCACCAGGAGCCCAGGACCCTTAGTTTTAAGATTCATAGGGCAGGAGACCTTTTTCAACATAAAAATCGTCCATACCCAATGTTTCTGTGGTGTTGTCTTCAACATGCATATGACCTATTGTGTAAATGCTGTGTCTCACATGACAAACCAGCACTACACAGAGATTATCCATTATGTCCAATAAAAGATTGAGCTGTGTCTTCTATTGACTAACCAGAAAAGTACAATCTTCATCAGATAGCAAGCCTTCTGGATCTGTCTAAAATAAAAAAATACCACTCAGCCCATTCCCTGTGGCCTTGATGAACCACAACTGGGAATTATATGTGATAGATGTGATTCAGAACTATTGAATGTGCTGAAACTCCACCTATTCTCAGAAAATAAAATTTATCTCTTGAACTATGCCACATTACAACTTCAAGTGAGAGGAGCAAATGTCTTGGTCTCTAATAAACAAGTGATTGCCTTATTAACCCTAAGTTTAAAAGTGCACGTGTGCGGGGCACCCACTGTATTAATCTGTGGCTATCCTGTGATCTTACTGTCATATATATCAATTTAATGAAATATAACAAGGGAAAATGTAGAGTCTTGCATCTGGGCAGGAACAACCCCAGGTTCCAGTATAGGTTGCGGAATGACCTGTTAGAGAGCAGTGTAGGGGAAAGAGACCTGGGGGTCCTGGTGGACAGCAGGGTGACCATGAGCCAGCACTGTGCCCTTGTGGCCAAGAAGGCCAATGGCATCCTGGGGTGTATTAGAAGGGGGGTGGTTAGTTGGTCGAGAGGGGTTCTCCTTCTCCTCTCGTCTGCCCTGGTGAGACCTCATCGGGAATATTGTGTCCAGTTCTGGGCCCCTCAGTTCAGGAAGGACAGAGAACTGCTGGAGAGAGTCCAGCGCAGGGCAACAAAGATGATGAAGGGAGTGGAGCATCCCCCTTATGAGGAAAGGCTGAGGGAGCTGGGCCTCTTTAGCTTGGAGGAGACTGAGGGGTGACCTCATTCATGTTTATAAATGTATGAAGGGTGGGTGTCACGAGGATGGAGCCAGGCTCTTCTCGGTGACAACCAATGACAGGATAAGGGGCAATGGGTATAAACTGGAACACAGGAGGTTCCACTTAAATATGCGAAGAAACAACTTCTCAGTGAGGGTGACGGAACACTGGAACAGGCTGCCCAGGGAGGTTGTGGAGTCTCCTTCTCTGGAGACATTCAAAACCCACCTGGACGCCTTCCTGTGTAACCTCATCTGGGTGTTCCTGCTCCGGCGGGGGGATTGGACTAGATGATCTTTTGAGGTCCCTTCCAATCCCTAACATTCTGTGATTCAGTGATTCTGTGAATATAGGGCTGAGCCATTGTCTTTTGTTTTCTTCCCTGAGTACAATGTGATAACACATGAGGGGATATTAGGACCCAGTGAGAACCATAACCAAGTCCTCTAGTGCTGGACGCTTTTGAGGCTGCTGTGATTGCTCGCAAACCAAGTTCCCCTGTGCCTACAGCCCTTTGTCAGGGACGGAAGGCACATCCTTGGAGGCAACTTGCCTGAGAGCTGACAACCCATGACCCAGCTACTGGCACATGGGACTGTCGATACCTCCCGGAGTTTATGAATCCCTTGGCTCTAAATTTTGGTTCGTATTGGTTAACGTTTCAGAAGCAAAGAGTAAATACTAAATACAAAGCGTGTGCTGGTGTATCATAGGATTTCAGTTACTTTTTTATTAGTATCATCCATAGATAAACAGATCCGGAGAGAAACCAACCTGGGCAAAATACACGGGGTTTTTTTGTTTCCTTCCCCACTGCATTGCAGTTTGATCCATGCCCCTTGAATATCCAGTGTCTTTCAGCTACAGTTTATGTCTTGCTTTTGCATACTGTAGAGCCTTCTTTCCGTATTCACTGCCAGTATTCACCCTTACATGGCAGCTAATTCTTGTGGCTGGCCCTGCTCCCTCTGGGAGCAAGCTGTTTGTGGTCTGTCTCTATGGCTCTGGGACTCTTCCCCTGATTAATTTGTTCGTCAAAGTTACAAATATTTTGTTCTGTATCTGCAATTCTGTATTTTCCACCATATACTCCCTATTCTTTAAGGGAATCATTGTCCAAGGTATTTTCATCGAATAAGTTACGACTGACATTCTTGGTCTGGAAAGAATGTGACATATTTTATTTCATCATCTGTTGTAAAGGGAGCCTTCATCTCGGCTGAAAATCTTGCTTGTAGTGTATCCTTGAACCAAGAAAGGATGATTGGCAGCCTGGGAAATGTAACAGTACTCTCTAGGTAAGTAACGGAATTTCCATAAAGCTCATTTTTAACATGTTTCTGGTAGACTACATTACACATGCTGCTGAAATATCTGATCACTCTCAGAATGTGGGCACAGTCGGAGAACCTGCAGTTGAAAGAAGAGCTCTTCTCTCTCTTTCTGTGGACAGGGACCACACAATGTGCAATCCTGGAAATGCTCCATGATTAACCATGCTATGTACTAAAGTTAACGGATTTTGTGAGCGTGACAACTTCATAATTATTTGACCACATTCAACGAACAAGTTAATTCTTAACTCATTTGTCAGCTACCTAATTTCTGGCAATCTCCTGAGCAAGCTACTTTAGTGGGTTTAATACATTTGTAAAATGAATCAATCATAGATTGGGCATAGACATTTGAATACATTTATAATGGCATGTGGTAATTAAAGATGGCCTATGCACTGATTCTGTGGTAATGCCTGCTAAATCTATAGAGCTTGATAATGTTTGACAAGTTACTTTATGTTCTTATGGTTTAGCGTTTAATGATGATTAATCCCATAGCAAAAAATTAGTCGCAGCTTTTGACAGCTACTGCAGAACATCTGGAAAAGAAAATGTATCAATTAAGTAAAATGCTCACATCCTATAGTACATTTTATTTTCCTCATAAGCAAAGGCATAACATTATGCTGTAGCCAGAAGAAGACGATTTGCAGCATTTTAAATTAGTCAGCACCTTTAGTTTCACTTTGGACTGGTATTAATCTAGAGCAATTTGAAGCATCCTAAAAACTGAAAGGTAGTTCCCTTAAGAAGATGATTTTCATCATAGCTTATAAAGTGTTTGGTTTGGGTAGTAATGTTAAATAAGGCAAGGCAGCTTATACTTTCTGAGATTGGGCTTAGATCAGCCAGATACCAAGAGACCACCCTTGAGTAATGTCAAAGGCAGGTAACACCTGAGCCTGGGAATGTTTCCCTAGGAACAAGCATGAAGCAGAATCTACAGGGCTAGGATGGGAGCTGAAAATGCAGCGTATTACACTCTGCACTCAATCTAACATCCTCCCACAGACTTGGTGGCACTGGGTCAGCAAGAAAAATGAGGGGTTCAATTCTTCATGTATGTGGCAAAAAAGCCTTCTCTATTCTTTGAAAAAGACAGCAGGGCTCCCCCTTGTGTAAAGAGCAATATCTTTCCAGCTAAAGTATACTGTGATTATTTATGTCTGAGATCTGATTGCAATTGTGCATCCTGAAAATATAAAGAAACAAGTGATGTGAACAAACGCAGTCTGGAGCAGAATCTAACCAAAGGACAATCAGTCACTGACTATGATACATTTCCTTATGATTCTAACTGCCGTGGCTTACTGTAAATGTTACCTCTGATGAGTAAAAAAAGAATAAAAAGAAAGCATTATACATTTGAAACTCATGTACTGTGTGGTTAGACAGTGTGGCCCGAATTCTCCACTTTCTTTGATCACTTTAAATGAAGTGTGATTTACATCTGTAAAAACAGAAGAGGAATCAAGCACTTTCAGTGTGCATTTTGAAGAATCTCCTTTAGCCATACAGTTTATTTTTGATGCTTAAGAGATTTTCTGACTCAAACATTTGTCCTTAATAGGAGCTTCTCACAGGGTGAACTAAAATGCTCTATTTATTTTAATGACTCTTTTCTCGTAATTGAATAAATCCTTCAGAATATGAAAGTTTTTAACTGTGTACACATACGCAGGCACATCGCAAGAAGAGCCAGAGGCCACGAATGCATTGCAAAGAGCAAGTTTTATTTTAGTTACCTCTCTACTGGGGGATCTCCGAAGTCGCACCTGAGCTCCCAGGCAGAGGTGACACCAGCGGGGACGCAGGCGCTGGTGAGTTCAGCCCTGCTGGAAGATCGCTGGGCCTGCTGAGCTCGCCTGGATTTCAAGGCTTCAGGCGGGCGCAGCCTCCCGCTCTTGCTCACAACAAAGCAGGAATCTCAGACATAGTGATAAGGTGCCCGGAGTTTCTCACAGGCCTATGTTCTCTAACACAGAGGTTCTACTCATCAAGCACACAAGGCCAGTAAAACAATTACTGTGATGTATGTGCTTTTTCTACAGACAGGTGCAAGTTACTTTGAGCGTATTTACATTTAACTAACCTCCTCGCCAAATCTTCCGCTACGTTCCCATACAATATGGTAAGTATTAAAGATACATTGTCATTTTCCATTGTATTGTCTTTATGCAAGAAAATTGCCCCAGGACATGGTTCTGTTAATCACTTACCTCTTTGGAGAGTACCCAAATGGCCTGTGGTAATGATATGGAAGCGCTCTCACTGTTTAATTTACCTTATCTGAGTTGTTCGTAGTTTAGCTTTTTTCACTTTTCGTTGTACATCACCTTAGAGCCAAGCACCAGCTTCTAACCTTGTTCACTGCTCTTTTGCACTGCAAGGGTGGTACGAGTAAGCTGCAAAGAAACAAATAAATAAGCAAGTGGTGGTTCTCTTGACACAAGGAAATCTTGGGTTTCTTCGAGCCCATGTGGATGAAGCAGTGTCAACTGATCCAGTTGACTTCATTGTCTGTGTGGGCTAGAGATGGACGGCCTGTGAATAGAACATGTTGCAATTAGATGCTGTCTTGCCCTCATCAAATTTATTAACAACAACTTTTCTTTTCTGTTTGAATACATTCAGAATGAAATTGATATCCAGAGAAAGAAATAACACAATACCATTTTAAAAATTATTTTCCTGGTGTGTATTCCTCCAAGCATGTATTTATGTGGATAGTAATAAGTGGATAGTAATCATGTTTAACATGAACATGATTAAATCAGTGAAGGGGATTGAAGTTCTTATCATTTCAACTCTGCAAAATTCTAGATCTTCTGCATACACAAAATGCTCATTCTTATTAGTCTGATGTTGCTTCCATATCAGCACTTTGTGTGTCTCCGCTCTCAGACAGGAGGCTGTTTGAAAATTATTAAAGGTACCAAGTAGCGTAGCCTTTTATTAAAGAACTACAACCTAAAGTACTTGAACACTTCCTTTTTTCCCCTTGAAAACAATAAAAAATAACTACTCCTATATACCATTTTTCTGTAATGTAGATAAAAATGTAGCTTCACTGAAACTATTCTTAACATTGATGCTTGCACTCAAGTTGAGTAGGATGCAAATATTCATCCTTTTAATATTTGATCCAAGTTTAAAGTATAAAAAAAAAAGATCGTGTTTTCTAAACAGTGAGACTGCATGTTCAATTCATATACCAGTATTCCTCCAGCATAGACTCCTCTGTTTTAAGAGACTTTTTATTATGGGTCTGGGAAAAAGACCTGATTTCTGGTGTCGGTGTGGGTTTTGAACTGACTACTTGGGAAGCAATTGGGAAATCATTATGGGAGGCAATTAGCTCTGGTGGCAAGGGAGCTCGAGAGGCGATCAAGTATGCGACGGTTTGGCAGAAGTTGTTTAATACACTGCAAACTATGAAAGAGGAACAGAAAGCTGCTTCAGCTATGTGTGCTGCTCTTACGCCTGAGCAAAAACCTCCTATAGCATGCCCCGTCACCACGTCAATTTTTTCAGCTGATATAATTCTCCCTCCGATCGGGCCAGTTCCTTTATCGAAAGTTTAAAAAGAGGGCGATTCGCAAGGAGGTGAGAGATGCCCGCCGCCTGAACCTGTGTTACCATCCGCGCTGGAGACAGAGGCTGGGGCGGCGAGCGGGGAGAATGTTGAGTGGCGAGAGAAAAGACTTGCCCGCTGCAGCCGCGCCAGAGGCGAAGGTTGCTCCTATTGCAGAAAAGGATTCAAAAGATTAATTTGGTGCCGTGACAATGAGTTAAGATAGAGACTTGGGAAAAGGTGGAAGGTGTTTTAGAACATAGGAAAGCACTTGGAAATATGAAGAAGGAAGATCTTGTGAATTATTAGAATCAGTGGTGGCTGCCGTATAAGTCAGATGATTGAGAAAACCGGCTGGAGAACAGAACCTTTCAGTACCTTTAAGTATAACACTTGGTTGCAATTAATGTTGTTTTTAAAGCGAGGAAAAAAAAGAAAAAAAAAGGAAAAAAAAATAAAAAAAAAGAAGAAAAAAAAAGTAGCATAACACAGCAGTCATAGATGTTTTCCTTACTAACCTGTTTTCTTTGTAGGTATCTGTTTAAGCACATTACAGTTTAATAAGTCTTTGCCTGTTGTATAATATAGTAAGTTCACAGAATCATGAGAATCCGTTGACTCAAAATATGCATTTTGTGATTATACAGAAGACCGTGAATAATTCAGTTTTTTACTGTGTGAATGTGGTGATAAGATTGTGTGTAACAGTTGTTACTTTTCTTTCTACCATGCTAGCTTTATTCCAACATCCAGACTTGCGCAACTCTGTGATAGGCTGTGTCTCATCTCGGTGTACTAAATGTGGCTCTTTTGTATGCACACCAAGTAAAGAATCCTGTTTTGGGATAACAGTTGTAGCACTTCAGATGAGACGCGTATAAAAGCCTTGCCCAGCTCGGCTTGCTAGGGCAGCGGGGGGGCAGGTGCCGCTGGGGCTCCAGCGCGCACTGACCTGTTTTGTCAGGGAGATCCAGCGGCAACCTCCACCTGGCTGAGCTGCAAGCAGCCCAAAGGTGCAATGCTAAAACTGAGATATTGTCTTGAATAAGTGCAACTGTGATCCATCTGCATGTTTGAACTTAGTGTTTGGCTTTCATATCTGAGCTCAGTATTTTAGTTTGTATGTATATATATATATATAAACAAATATATATATATATTTGGTACCAAAATAATTTTGTCTGGGGAGATAATTACAAAATGGGAACCGGTTCCGCTACTAAAATACGACCTTGATCCCCCTAAGGATGCATCCTTACACATTAGAGTAACTTTTTGGGGAAATACTCTGACAAAAGGAAAATGTAGTTTGAATGTGGAATTCTGGGTTTTAGTGCTACATGGCAGTTAATGTTGTTCTACATAACTTTGAGAAATAAGTAAATAAAGCAAAATATCCCAGGTCTGTGCTGTACAGCTTGAACATAAATTCAAAGCCTGTGCCAAGCTGCAAGATAAGCTCAATCTCCTCCTCCTCTGCCCATGTGGCCTTGTCTTGACTTCAATCTGGTAAGGAAAAACAATATCCAATGAATACGAAAGCCAAAATGGAGTTAGAGACTTTGATGAATAACTTCATGACAACCTTACAGGCTAACCGCATTCGATTGGACTTGCGTATTTGTCTATTTATAATTACAACACAAAAACAACCTGTGGCTGTTGTGGGACAGTAGGATGAGAATGCTAACAGACTGATATACTGATTGTTACTAATCAAAAAATGCTGGGAATTAATTTAAGTCTTAATGAGCCATGATCCTTTTGTCATATATGTACCATTTGTGAAATCTAATTTTGATCTTTTTTTTTATCTGCAACTTATGTCCTTTTAAATTAAATTAGCTAATTTTCTTAACGGCATAGCTTTTGGCATGCCTAAATGTAAATTGCTGTAGAATCTGCACGTCTTTGATGTCAACATACTTGTATTTTGTCCGATCCTATACGCTTGCACAGTTTTTGTCCATACTTTAGGAAAGTCTCACAAAGCTGTAGTAGTCTAGCGTGAAGATAACAATTTGCATCATTCTGTTAAAACGGTTGAAGGTTCAACCCAATTAGTAAAACTTTGTGCATCTGCTTACACTAATGAGAAAAGCAAGTATGTCTAGTGCCGTCCACTGGACCTACTGTTTTGCTATGCTGGGTGTGCTACAACAGATTAAAACTGACAATGGTCCTGGCTAAACTGCTAGATCCGCAAGAACCATTAGACAACACAATATACACTTTAAATTTTTTGAACCGTGCTGTGCGTCGCTCCTCTATCCTTGTTTCAGATTCACTGTCTCAGAGATCAAAAGCTTTGTATCAGGATCCCCTGAACAACAGTCAATGGCAAGGGCCAGTAGAATTAATCAGCTGGGGAAGAGGATATGTGTGTGTTCTGGTGCAGAGCAGGGTCAATTTGAATCACATGTCAGTGCTGCCTTCTAGAAGCACAAAATCAGACTGAACTACCGTATACCTAGAATCATGAACAGATACATGCAGCAAGTTCTCAACATCTTCTCAAAGCTAATTTACGGGTGGGAAAAAAGAACAACCAGCGCTGGCAAGTCTGGAGGTAGGCTACTCTTCATACTCCAGAAAAGACATATTGAAGCTTTATAAGACATAGAAGCCTAGAAGCATAGAACAGTTTGGGTTGGAAGGGACCTTCAAAGCTCATCTAGTCCAACCCCTGCAATGAGCAGGGACATCTGCAACTAGATCAGGTTGCTCAGAGCCCCGTCCAGCCTGGCCTGGGATGTCTCCAGGGATGGGGCATCTACCACCTCTCTGGGCAACCTGGGCCAGTGCTTCACCACCCTCAGTGTAAACAATTTCTTCCTCATGTCTGGCCTGAACCTCCCCTCTTTTAGCTTAAAACCATCACCCCTTGTCCTGTCATAACAGGCCCTGCTAAAAAGTCTGTCCCCATCTTTCTTACAGGTTTCTTTTCAGTACTGAAAGGCCACAATAAGGTCTCCCCAGAGCCTTCTCTTCTCCAGGCTGAACAACCCCAACTCTCTCAGCCTGTCCTCACAGGAGAGCTGTTCCAGCCCCCTCATCATTTTTGTGGCCTCCTCCGGACCCTCTCCAACAGGTCCATGTCTTTCCTGTACTGAGGGTTCCAGGCCACATATTGCAAGACTTGGCAACATGGAAGAGTTGACACTTTGATCAGTTAAATGAACTCTCTGGTGATGCTTCTGCTCTAAGAGGCCAGACTTGCAACAGTGAATTAAGCCAAGTGTAAGAAAGCAAACAAATGGCTCAGCAAGTCCCACAGGGGTCTAAGTAGCACGTTCCATAACCAAGCGTAACATTCCCCTCTTGTTTCACATTAAGCAGAATGATTTTAAATTGATTCAATGTTAGCAGATAGGCGGTAACAAATTTGCATGAATATGATGATTCCAAAACCATCAGAAGATTATTAGACTTTGAATGCCTATTTAGTCAAGAATTACCATTAAGTACCCACAAAACAAGGGCATTACATATTAACACCTACATAAATGAAGAAGATTTAAATTAAAATAGTTATACCGATCTTACTCTCTTTTTTGTATCATTGATGCATAACTGCGCTACAGGGCAGTCTTACGGAATATAACGCTGAAAGAAAACTGGCATGAGCTTAAGTGACTTGGAAGATGTCTGTTTAACAGCTTCGAGAACCTACAAGATCATCATCTCATCTGCATAAATAATATTAAAGAGCAGTTTCCAGCCCCAAGCCTGCAGGCATCATGTTCCACTTGCGATCCTCCACAATTACCGAAGCTGCAGGAAATTCAGAGTTCAAAACTCAAGCCCAACAAAGCGGGATGTTTCCCTCAGCACGTTACTGGCCCAGATGTTCAGCAGCCAAAGGCTGAGGACTAAGGCTCTGAACATCAGGCCTTGGATCAGGGAAGAACTGTGCGATTCCTCCTGGTCAAGATAAAAACCCAAGGCACAGACTAAGTTTGAAGGGTAGCAGAAAATTCAAGCAAAATGTTCTAGACATAAACATTTGAATGAAAAGAGGATTTAAGAAGACCCAGACTGGAAAATATAGACAATTCAGTATTTCCTTCAGGAAATTGCCTCGAATGCCCAAATACCTTTTTTCCTTACTTAAAATACAATATCCGCACTACCTATATTTTGTTATGCTTGACGTGCATCAGTGGGGACAGAACTGTGCAGACAACGAGATGGTACACCTGTCTTTTTAACACATAAGATTTGATGTATTTGTAAAAACACTGGAATTTATTTCATGAGTTTATAGGAATGCTTGAAATATTTTTGTGGGAAAGACTATCAGGATTTTTACTGAAATCCTCCCAAAGCTTTCTAGGGGAGAAGGAAAGGAAGAGCTGAGAAATAGATACAGTTTGGGCTAAAACCTCAGTTTTATTTTACCACTAAGTCCTCCAAATTTCAGTAGAACTTTCTGAAAAATGTATTTGATGTTTTCAGCAGATTTTAGTTACTTTGTTCCTGACCATCTTCCAATTACTGAAGGAATCCTTTTGAAAAGTTACATTAACAAAAGACAATTTCCCATCCTGCCCCAAATACACAATAATTAGACTGCAAATAAATTTTTCTAGGTCATGTTTTCTTGAATGCTGGAAAAGTCAGAATTTTGGGGAGAGTATTTTTTTTTAATTAACATCTCTTAATTATTGCCACAGTATCTCTGCGATGCCAGGCTTGCCTCCACCTTACATGCCGTGTTTTGCAGCAGCCTACTGCTTAGTCTGGCAAAATATACATTTCACATACACCTACCTAGTTAAAACTCCTAATTCATTCTTTCATACAATGCAATCTGGTAACTTGAAGATGCTATTTTCATCAGAGAGAAAAAAATGTCAAAGTGAGAAAGGCTTGTTATGGTACGTCTACTTGAGCTACCAAAAAAGTTGTGATTAAGCCCACTTAATCTTCTACTCATAATTATAAGATGTAGCTTCTACTCATCTCATACCTAGAAGATGTATGCAATTCTTCATTGCACGGAAGCATAATTAAGCTTCGTTTACTGAGGTATAAAAGGATTAAATACAATATTTTTTTCTGTTAGCTGGTCAAAATAAAAGCTCATGGCAGAGACTAAACTTGAAGGAGAGCAGCAAGCCCAAGCACAACTTTCTGTACGGGAAACCCTGTAATCCGTGTTACGTTCAGAGGGAGCATCAGCTGGAGGCAGCGATTCCGTGCTAAGCTCTTATTGGCATTTAGTAGCCCTTAAATAATGCCTCCCCCTCTTCCTTCAAATTACAATTTAGGAGAGCCTTAGGTAAATATTGGCTATCATTTCAAATATGTTATATTTTAGGAGGGCTGGGCAGAAGAAACCTTCCTGAAAACAACAGCCAATTTTCAATGCAAAGCAGTAATACTTAACAAGAGCAAGAAAAACCAAGTCATATTACTTCGGCACAGAGTGAGCTCCACAGTACGTTGAAGAAATGCCAATATCCATGGATTGCTCAGCACGTTCGATCACCCTGAGCATTTTAAGCTCTGTTGCTAAGTTTAAGCCATATCCACTCTTGCATTCAACCAGCGTAGATCCTGCTCTGCGCATGCGTTCGAGTCGGTGTTTGAAAGTATTGAACAGCTCTTCTTCTGTGGCTTTCCGTGTATGTTCCACGGTAAAATGTATTCCTCCCCCAGCCTGGTGGATCTCCATATAAGATGCACCTGCCAGCTTGGGGAAAAAAAGAAAACAAAAAACAATTCCCCCATATAATTAGCTATTAAATGTGCATTTTCTGTCCAAGGGATTCTGGAAAGTGCCTTGAGGTCCCTTTGTAGTAAGAGAGAAGAAGTGGGGGGGCTGAATCTTCATTCATTCTTCCTCCCTTCCCCTCCTCTTCCCTCCACTTAAGCGAAGAACTGATGTAAGAAGCAACATAAAGAGAATTACTCTGAAGATTTGCTTCCCACTGAGCCCAAGGGGAAAACCTATATCTAACTAAAAATTCATTTATGTGGGGAAAAAATAACTTAAAAATCAAGATTTAGATGGTAATAGAAGGCAGCACTCCTGCATTGCTTCAAGCAGTGCAAAAACTTATCGAGGCTGGCTGAAAAAGCTCCAGATACATTCCTCTCTCAGCCTACTAGTATTAAAAAGTCATCCTTCCTCCCTCATTTAGATTATCTGACAGAAGTTATCTATTTTTCTACAAATGAAAGACGGGAGTCACTAGAAAGTAGAAATAGTTATGCATAAAAAAAATGAGAGAGAGAAAGAAAAATCCAGCTGTGTAATTTTATGCCATTACCTTCATTGCAAACTCATGAACCCTATCACCAGCCCACACTGGGTGTGTATGTGCATCTACCAGGCCTGAAGAAAACAAAGTAAACATACACTGAGGTTATTTCACTGGGTAAGAGAAAACCTTATGAACACGCAAGCAAACAAAGTGGAGAGCAGAAGCTCCCCTACAAAGCCTCTATTGGTTAGAAGAAAAAGAAAAATCCAACCAGCCCAAATCTAGGATTATCTTCAAAGGCTATTCATTTTCTTTCTATTTTTTTCCATATGACACCTTATGTAAAACAGCTCTAAGTAAGTGCATCAGTTGCTGAGCTTTTCATTTTGTTTTGAAGACATTTGCAAACTGTCCAAGAAATTATATATTACAAACTTCAGTACAAAGTTCATTAGACTTTAAGTCCATGTTCTTGAAAAAAAAAAAGCGAAGTGTTTAGGCTGGGCTTAGTACGCTATTACTCCAGCAATAGTCCACTTATTCCAGCGGGAGCTTTTCCTATGAGCCATGAAACCAACACTACTGAATGCCCGAGGCCACTGCAAACGAAACGGTGGTCTAGCAGCTCCTGTGCCAACACCACTTGTGAAGTTTAACATGCAATAGACTTGCCTAGGTTTATTTTCTTATCAGGGAAAGTTGCAGCTTCTGTGGCTTAAAATCCTGCGCTGCCCTTTTGCCTCCAACCAGCTGCGGGCAGAAGGGAGTGTCTGAGCTCTGGCGTTGAACAGCTGATGGGTGGAAACGGTACAGAAATTAGAGGCGACTCTGAAAAGTCACTCAGCAGGCCAGCTACTTTACTGCTGTGGTCCATGATACAGAGAAACAGATGTAAAATGAACCATGAGGACACAGAGCTCCACCATGAAGGCCCAAAACACATCCCAAGTGCTGGAATGTTCTCTTTGTAGCACTCCGAATGAAGAAGGTACAATACTCTGCCCCTCAATGCAAGATATTGTCAAACCAGTACTGAATACAGAAGAAAAAGAACGGAGGGATATTTAATATACACTTGTCTCTAAGCATTTGCTGCCATTCAGCATTTTAACATTATGAAGAAACAAACTTACCTGGTAACACACACTTCCCAGAGCAGTCAATTATTCTTTCAAATGTTGCTTCTGAAAACTGATTGTGAATAACATCTGCCTGGCCCACAGCTTTGATACAACCATCTCTGCAAAAAACAGACAGCGACCAAAGGCAGCGTGAGCCTGTTGAAAAGTCAAGTGCCCATTGACAGAGCTCCCGCAGCAAGAACTCTCTGAAAGCAGAGGTAGGGACCTTCAGCAGGACTGAAGGTGCACACAGGAGGTGGTTTGCTAATTTTACAGATGCACAGAAAACAATGGGGTAATGCCATGCCTACACAAGAGGATGTTCATTCATGTCAGTCCACCTATAAACAATGCAGACGCAGCGGAGAGCAGCAGCTACAGAATCACAGAACGGTTAGGGTTGCATCACCACCAGGCTAGAAGCGATCTTGACGAGGCTAGACATACAAATACAGCATGATAAAGGAAGTTTTCACGACAGGGATTGAAATAATCAGAACTACGAAGGCACGTTTCAGCGCAGGCAGGATCGCTGCAGCCCCACCACCCCCGGGCACAGGCAGCCGGCAGCGGGCGGACAGGCTGTGGGGACGCGGGCAGCCCGCAGCGACCCGCTCCCGGCGCGCCCCCCGCTCCCGCCACCGCTCCGCTCCCGGCCCCGCGGCCGCCCCCGCCCGCACTCACAGCCCCACCACCAGGCTGGCGCCCCGCAGCACGGCCAGGCTGGCGGCCGCCTCCCGCAGCAGGAACTCCTCGCCCCGGCCGCAGACCAGCACCAGCTGCTGGGCGTTCTCCAGCAGCAGCCGCTGCCGGCCCGCCATGGCAGCGGGCAGAGCGGCGGGCGGGGCGGGGGCGGCAGCCGCTCGGATCCAAGTCCCCCGGGGCGGCGCGGGAGAAGCCGCCTCCTGCCCCGCCGAGAAGAGACCAACCCCCTCCGTGTCTCCATCCTCTCCCCATCCTCACCTGTGCCACATTCGGCACTTGCCAGAAAACCGAGCTGAAAAAGTTACAGGGCTTTAAGAGTGAACCTGGTAGCAGCCTGCCCCAGGAGAGGGATGCTGCTCTTGGTGTGGTCCCGGGCAACATGACAACATCTATACATCGTGTTGGCTTATGATAAGCTCTGAAGCATCGGTTTGCCAGTTGGGGATTCCTGGAGCTTTCTGCCCACACTGCACCACCTGGAGATTTCCCTTTGCCAAGAAAACAGAAGTTGCTGCATTCAGAGCATTTGTCTGCCCGCATTCCCCCTCCCCAGCATCCACCACCTCGCTGATGTCCATCACCTTGTCGGCATCCATCACCTTGCCAGTATCCCAGCACCAGCCCCTGAGGGACCGTGACACTTCTCACCACACGGGATATTCAGGCACACACAAATTTATCCAGGCAGATATTAATTTATCCTGTTCCACAATTAGAAAAGTTTTCGTGAATCTCCTGCCCCCTACAGAATTAGGGATGGGAGAGCTGGGCAGCAAATATTTACCCTCTACATGGATTTTTGCTTCTCTTTTATCTTCAAAGATTCGTAGGGTGCCTAGGGCTCCGGTAATTCCCAGCTGGAAAATGGAGTGTCTTTCTAAATAAGTGGTCTCTCAAACACCTTTCTGGTTGTGGTAGTCTTCTTTAGACATTTTTTCTTTTACAAAGAGGATTGATTTAAAATGCCCGTAACACAGCCGTGTTTATATACATATTCCTGTACAGGAGGAACAGATGAATGTGTTGGCTCTTTGAACGAGCCTTTCCGGTGAAGTCTTTGTTGTAAATGTGGCAAGGTTTGCAGCTAAACCACAGGAATTTGCATTCAATAACAAACTTGAAAAGCAAGTAAAACTATGATAGTGTTGGGTGTTATCTTGTGATACTGCTCCACTGGCTCAATACTGCACCACGGCGTAATCTCCACCTTCCTCCTAAATATTCTCTCTCACTACACATGCAAAGATTGACAAGGGAGGTGAGAGATGGTGCTTTACTGCTGCCAGGAGTTCCTGCTGCGGACTTCAGCTTTCCCCGGCAGTATCAAGGTTTGAAAGCTGAAATTAAAGAGGAACCTTCCAACAGACTCATAGCAAGGGCAGAAGGACACTCCAGGGTGATGGGGGATGCTTCAGCAGCAGTGGTGGGGTGAGAGCTGGTGGATCGGGAGTGAAACGCAGCACGTCGTGGTGGAGCCGAGCACTCGCCGGATCGGTCTTGCCAAGAAAGGCGGCGGGGAGAAGATGATCCAGCTGGAGCAGAAGGGAGCAGCCCCCACGTGCACGCAGCTCACTCCTCTGTGTGCGGTGGGGTGGCAGCACAGAGAGAGATCTGCAGTGAATGGCTTCCCCGTGGCGCTGTCCTATGGCAGTGTAAGTCCTGCAAACTTGTCTTCCTTGTATTCACAAATATTTCAGGGTGTATGTTCCAGGAGCTGCTCTTTCTGCTCTTGAGAGGACCACCAGCCAACATTAAATTCCCACCTGTATTTGCACAACTCCGTGTTTAATGGCATGCCCGACCATCTGCTGCTTCTGTGAGCAAGGGCTAGAAGTCAAACAGAAACTGGCCTGAACGCTTCTTACTTTTATGTTTCTCCCATTTACACATTTTTGGCCTTTTCTGTCTTTCAGCAATTCCAGGGAATTTCAGAGAGCAAAGGTGGCATCTGCAGCTCCATTTCTGGTGATCCGATCTCAGACTCTAGTCATTCATCACATTAGTTTTGGTGAAAGGGGGAAAAAAGGAAAGATAAATTCTGTGTAAAGCTTTATATCTGTGAGAAGTGTGTTGTTGCACTCTACAAGGATGGAATTCAGTTCTGTACACTGGCTTTTTCCAAGAACCAAGGGCAGATCCTGATTTCAATCCTTAGAATAGGTGAAGATTTTGTGCTTATAAGGTAGGAGTTTATTTCATTCAGAGAGACAGTAAAAGATGGAAAGACTGTTCTTTAAAGAGCTGGTGGGTCTTTGCCTGTGGAAAAGGTGTGTGTTCCTAAAATGGATTGGGAGATGATATCCTATGCTCTTTTTACTTATGTTATTATCATTGGTTACTTTCAGTTCCTTCAGTTTGCCAGTTTGGGTTGGAAATAACCCATTTCACCCCAAAATTAAACAAAGTAAGGTAGGAGAAAGAATGGAAGAGGAAAAAAAAGGTGGAGATAATTAAAAAGGTCAATTGACTGTCAGGTTCTTGATTTCAGAGATTTCATCTCTTCTTGCCGGTGCTTTGTGTATGATACACTTGTTCCTCAAGGAACATATTTTCAAATATACTGTCAGGGTTACTTTGAATATTTATTCTTGTAAACAACAGGTAGTTAAATACAGAAGGCCCAAGGCTGGATATGAGTCTTAGTCCAATATTTGCTACATTTTCCTTACATTTTTAGGTAAGTTTTTTCATCTACCAAACAGACATTTACAATAACACACATAGGATGATGAAATGTCCTGAAAGGAGATATGATGCATGGCTTAGGAATGAATTGCTAGTGGAATGTACTGAATGCTCTTTCCCTGTTTACAAAAGTAGCAGAAGTTACTGGACCCTCAGGATCAAAAATCAAAATTACAACATGTGGATAAAACTGGCCTTCAGATGTGGAATTGACCCAGACTAAATTGCAAATTCGTCCTGTGCTCCTGGCTCCCCTCATACCAGATTTTTACATCAGATTTACAAATATGTTTTGCACAGCTTTACAAAAGTAAAAGTGAAGTCATTCTGAATTTTCTTTTTCCTATGCAGAGAAACTTCACATCTTTCAAACCATGGAAACGTGGCATTTGCTCAGATGAACTTTCTGAATCCTCCCTCTTGTTCCCAGCTTCTGCCTTAATAACTTCTTTGGCAAAGTCTGTAACCCCTGATGATGGGGGGATCTTCGGCGGAACACCACAGCCTGCCCCAGGGGACCTAATTCAGCAGGAATTGCTCTCTCTGAGCGCAGTGTGACTAACTGACTAACTGCCTCTCTCGCCCTGTTGGCTCAAAAAACTATTGAAAAATTTAAAGTTGCAAACCGGTGTGTGGAAAAAATGCATGAAGTACACAGCTACCTACAGTAGAAACTAACTAACTAACTAACTTACTAACTAACTAACTTACTAACTAACTAACTTACTTACTAACTAACGAACTTACTCTCTACCCTACTGGCTAAAAAACCTATCATAAACTCATGAAAGATGCCAACTGGCATGTGAAAACAAAAGTGTTAAGAGCTCTCAAGTGCCCTTTCTGCCCATGACTTCTTCATGGGCTGGGGAATGTTCTGCAGAGAGAACGAGTAGTGATGACCATCCGGCTGAGCCAAAAGGGTGACAACATGAGGGTGACTTCTTCAGCCATCTCTTCAACCTGCCTTGAGAAAGATGGGTGGAAAAGACAGGCATTAGGCACTAGGCTGAGAGGAGAACAAGCAACATGTGTTTTGACGTGAAAGGCAATACCCATCCACAGTTCCCCTCTGCAGGATTCCTTAGAGCTGGGTATTAGGCTTTGGCGTTTTTCTATTAATTGTTTAGATTGTGGACTAGATTGTTGGACTAGATGACCTTGGAAGGTCCCTTCCAACCCACATTATTCTTTGATTCGATGATTCTAGGTGCAAAATGGAAACTGCCAACGCTGGAGTGCTCTTTACCTCCAGACATCCA
Organism: Caloenas nicobarica; assembly: GCF_036013445.1. Lineage (NCBI taxonomy): Eukaryota > Metazoa > Chordata > Aves > Columbiformes > Columbidae > Caloenas > Caloenas nicobarica. Next base: position 46,292,573 of record NC_088245.1, read on the forward strand.
CCTTCTCCCAAGGACAGGTGAATGCTTCCTCTCTGGGACCATCTCGGGGCACCACAGAAGTATTCCCCATACTCAGAGCAGCACAAAAATTCACAAGAGGGAGAGCAGGCTCTGTTACACACCTGGGCTTCTTGTTCTCCTCGCCCGGCTTGGCTGGTCTCAGTTGCCCATTCCTGAGCAATCTGCTTCCAGCCTTCGCCTTCGCTTGAGCGGCGGGACATCGCTCTCCTCTTCGCAGCTGTGTTTTCTCTTCTGGGGGGATGGTTTTTCCCCTTGCTGCGAAGAGCCTGGCAACCTTTCCATTCAAGAGGATTGTTAGACAGGTAAAGCCATGATCCACATGAATCGATTCTACTCTTAAGCAAAGCTAGCTCATGTTACCTGCTCTGCCCAGAGGAGCTCTCCTGGGGTTCGCTTTCTGGAGAGACCGCAGCCACCTGCAATGGAAACGTACAGGATGACACCTGCCCACTTTCCAGCTCAGCTCTAAAAGGCAGATCCCTTGCATGGGTTTGCTCAGCCCAGCTGTGCCAGTTCTGGTGGGATCACCACACAAAGAGTGATGGCCAAGCTGCATCAGCCTCACTCTGCACTTGTGCAAAGCTGCAGGTTGGTGGATGAAGTTGCTTGTCCCTACAGCAGCAATGCCACCTTCTGAGGGGGGAGGCATTCTCTCACGCTGCGTGTGGACCTCACATACCTCTGCAGTTTCTCCTTCTGCTCCTGGCGCTGGCGACTCCTCGGCCTGTTCACCAGCAAGCCCAGCCTTGGCCGCTGCACCTGGAAGCTCAGCCTCCTCCTCCTGCTCCTCAAAGAGTTCCTCACGGTGCTCGATGAGGAACTCAACCAGCCGTGTCACCTGCACACAGTAAACCACTGGTTTCCAACCCGCTGGCTGCAAAGGGGTCCAACAGCCCTTGCCACTCCTCATCCTGCCTTCTGCACAGAAGGCTGCAGCTGTGGGGCGGCTCTTCCCAGCAGCTCCCCCGCGAGCATTTGCTGAAGAGAGGAGGCAGGCAGGAACCTCTGAAGAGCAAAGCTGGCGTGGGCCTGGAAGGCTGCAGCGGGCTGGGAAACACAGCGTACCTTCCCTGTCACCTGCATCAGGACGTCCAGGGGCAGCGTGTCCTCCTCTGGTGGGCCGAGGAGGTTTGGCCCCATGCAGATGGCCAGGTTGCTGGCGCTCATCTTGCTCACGGTGGCATTCCTGCTGATCTTCTGAAGCAGGATGAGCAAGGTCTGGAGGAGGAGGAGGTTGGCCTTGGGTAACTTGCTGGCAACCCTGCGGGAACAGGAACCCACCGTTAACAGATGTAGTAGGTCTTGTCCAGACAGGTGTCCCATGCTGATGTCAGCCAAGCCCACCCCAGGGAAGGCTCCTTGGCCAAGCCGGCTCTCCAGCAGAGGGACTGCCTTCGCTGAGATATGGCCACCTCCCTCCCCGCCTGCCCTTCTGGCCAGAGCCCCTTTGTGGAGCCAGCCCCAACGCCTGCAGGCAGTGCTCCAAGGACAGAAATGCTTTTCTGTGCCACTTTCCCCCCAGAACGCTGAGCCCACATCAGCAGCAAGAGGCGGGTGGCCGAAAACACAGCTTGTTCAGGCAGGCTGTGGCTTTGCAGGCAGGTGCCGGGCTCTGCCAGTCCCTGTGGAGCCGCCAGGCTGCTGGCCACACTTACTCCTTCAGCCCCGCCAGCCTCTCCTGCCTGCTGGTCTTGTGCAGGGCGTCCATCCACTGTTGGTAAAGCTCTGAGTGGAGCAGCTTGGAGGGGATCTTGCGGAGGAAGTCCTGCAATGGCAAGGGCTGAGCGTGAGGCTGTGAGCAGTGCCGCCGGGAGCACAGGCAGCATCCCCAGCACGCTGGGTGCCCAGCAGCTCCTGGGTTGGGCCGAGCAGGAGCCCATCAGCAGCTCCGGAGCGGGAGCTGCCGGACTCCAGGCCAGCAGGGCTCACCTTCAGGATGACGGCCAGGACGTGCACCGGCTGGCTGGCCAGGTGGACCTCGGCTCCCGTGTCCAGGGCCTCCCTGATCTCCCGGGAGGCGCGCTCGCTGGCCGCCAGCCGGAAGATCCCCTCCGTGGATGGGCCCTGCTCGTGCAGCAGAGCCAGCAGGTCCTGCAGGGGAGACAGGAGGACATTGCTGGGCTGGAGACAGGCCCTGGCACAGGCCAAGCTTCCCCAGGGGCAGCAGGGAGTGTGGATGGTCTGCAGCTCTCCCTGGGGCAGGACAGAGGGGTGGCTGGAGCTGGGCGACACGGAGAGGAGCGCGCTTTGTCCCCAAGACTCATCTGAGATGCCCCCGATGGGGACGGTGCCTCTGCAGGGGAGCCAGTGGGATGGGGACCCCTGGCCGGGCTTGCTTACCTGGATGGGCTGGGGCAGCGCACCGTCCTGGCTGCAGAGATCTGCCAGGGGCCGCCCGAAGAGAAGCCCCGTGTGGGCAGAGCCCGACGGCCCCTGTGCCTCTGCAGCGGCCGAGGTCTCTGGCCGCACCAAGTGCCAGGGCAGCCACCTCCTCCTGCTGCGGGTCCCACCTTCTGCCAAGGAGAAGAGAGCAAAGAGAGGTGGAGCAGCGGCGCCAGGCCAGTGCTCCTGGACCCTCTCAGCACTGTGCCCCATCCTCGAGCGCACGGGACACGCGTCATTTGGCAACGAGGGACCCTGGGGGCTCAGGTCTCTCCTGCTGCAGAGCAACGGGGACAGACGTGCCCTGCGGGAAGGGCAGCAGCAGCCCCAGGGCAGCATGAGTGCCCGTCTGCAAGAAGAGCAGGGAAGGGCCATCCTGCACCCGTTTCTCCCAACTCACCAGCCAGCTGGCCACTTCCACCTTTGCTGCCAGAGGGGATGACGGGTGGGGGCCGCTGCTCTGCATCAGCCTGCAAGAAATGTGCTGCGCTCACCCAACAGCCCTGCAGCAGAAAGGGCCCCTGGGGAGCTGCATCATGCCCTGGCCATGTGTGAGAGGTGGAGATGGCTGAGATGTCACCCCGAGCGATCCTCACCTTGGCCTGGCCCTCAAGCAGCCTCTCCAGGCTGCCGGCATGCAGCGTCATGGCCTGGGCAAGCAAAAAAGAGCAGGTGAGAAGTGATGCACCTGGTGCTGGGCTGGAACAGCCTCTGGGGACAGAGCGGAGACAGGAGGGACACTCACAGCATTGCGGCCCCTCAGCTCTTTCAGCAGCGCCTTGAAGGAGGGCAGCCGGGTGACCTGGGCTCCCTCCACTCCTTCTGCTGGTCTGTGCACAGGAAAGGGGCAAAGAAAGAGCTGGCTGAGAACCAAGCAGCCTTTTCCCTCCCCTGCCAGCCCAGGGAGCACTTCCAGCTTGCCCCAAAGCAGCCATGTAGCACTCAGAATCCCAGCGGAGAGCAGCAGCAGAGATCAGGGCGGGGCTGGGCAGCTGTTGTCTGGACACAGCTGGCTGAAGGTGCTCCACCAGCTTTGCCCACTCAAGAGCTGCCCACAGCTATGGGCACAGCTCTCTGCAGCTGGGGAGCGCTGTTGCCACATCGCAGGCTACGATGCCTAGAGCATCCCCCTGAGGTGTGAGCACGAGTCCCCCAGGCTGCACCGCCAGGCAGGGCTTACCCAAGGAGAGCGCTGAGCCACAGCTCCTTCACTGCCCGGCAGCTGCGGAAAGAGAGGAGAAACAGCCTGAGCGCCGCTGCTCCCCAGCCTGCGGGCACAGGCGGGCGCTGGCACAGCCCTGCTGTCCCCGTGGGGACGGCCACAGAGGCAGGACGAAGCCCCGTGGGGCAGGACGGAGGCGCTGCCCAGCCCTGCCGGGGGACGTGGCAGCGAGACTCACCGGAAAGTGACGACGCATGAGCCGCAGGGCCAGACGAGGACGAGTGAGGCGGTGTGTTTGCCTTCCTCCTCTTCAGCGGCATCGCCGGCTGCCCCCTTGGTGCTGCCCAGCACCTGCAGCTGGCCCAGGGCCAGGCAGAGCTTTGGGCGCGGGGCGCCGCCACGTCTGCAGAGAGGAGCGGCAGCGAGTGAGCTGGAGGAGCCTGAGCCCGCTGGCTCCCCTCCCGAGTCCCCCTGCCACGGTCACGGCCATGGGTGTATCCAGCACCAGGGTGCCGGTGGCCTGGGGCTGCTCCTGGGCTGGCCCTGCCCTGGTGCCAGGGCCAGGGCTTGGGAGGAAAGGCAGCTGGGCTCTGCAAATCTTACTGGTGCTTGGCGATGACCAGGGTATCCCTGAAGAGGAGGAGGTCCCTCTTCCTCGTCGCACGGCCCTGGGTCACCCGCACACGCTGCCGGAGCAGTGGCTCGCCTGGTGCCGGGATGGGCACGCACTGCTGCACGGGCTCAGGGTCATCCCTGCAGAGCAAACGGTGTCGGGAATGACAAAGGCGGCTGCTGCGGGGTCCGGCTGTTCTGGGCTGTCTCCGAGCCTTGCATGGGGGGCGCCTACCTGGAGCCACGGCAGCAGTTCACCTGGCCCATCCCGACGAGGCCAGGAGAAGCCTCCTGTAAATCTTGCTTTACGGGCACAAGAGAGTGGCCAGACAAGGTGGAGAACGTCAGCCAAAGGGACGCCCAGTGCCAAGTGGTGCTGCTGGGCAAGAGCGCGGCTCCTGCCCGTGACACTCCGCGTTGGCACAGAACCGTTGCCAGGACAGCGCCGGGTCAACACAGCCCCCCATTCCAATGACCTCAGTGGTGGGGGGGGCACGGGGGGCTCTCCCCAGGATGCCCAGGTCTCTCTGGGACTGGGAGCCCAGCCCTGGGCACAGCACTTCAGGTCCGGCCTCAGCAGCGCTGAGCAGAGGGGAAGGGTCACCTCCCTCCAGCTGCTGGCAGCGCTTCGCCCCATGCAGCCCAGGGTACCACTCGCTGCCGCCTTGGGCCAAGGCCACCTTGCTGGCTCCTGCTCAACTTGGTGTCCACCAGGAGCCCAGGACCCTTAGTTTTAAGATTCATAGGGCAGGAGACCTTTTTCAACAACTTCGAGTGAGAGGAGGAAATGTCTTGATCTCTAATAAACAAGTGATTGCCTTATTAACCCTAAGTTTAAAAGTGCACGTGTGCAGGGCAATTCATTACTATCAAGTGATGTGCAGAGCAAGCAAAGGTCACTGATAATAGCAGAAAACAGGGTTATTGCTCAGAGCAAGATGTACAGAAGGCGAGATGGATGTAATTTCAATGAGAATTGACTTGTGGAGAATTGATTTAATGATATTTAAAAGGGCACCCACTATATTAAGCTGTGGCTATCCTGTGATCTTACTGTCATATATATCAATTTAATGAAATATAACAAGGGAAAATGTAGAGTCTTACATCTGGGCAGGAACAACCCCAGGTTCCAGTATAGGTTGGGGAATGACCTGTTAGAGAGCAGTGTAGGGGAAAGAGACCTGGGGGTCCTGGTGGACAGCAGGATGACCATGAGCCAGCACTGTGCCCTTGCGGCCAAGAAGGCCAATGGCATCCTGGGGTGTATTAGAAGGGGGGTGGTTAGTAGGTCGAGAGGGGTTCTCCTTCCCCTCTCCTCTGCCCTGGTGAGACCTCATCTGGAATATTGTGTCCAGTTCTGGGCCCCTCAGTTCAGGAAGGACAGGGAACTGCTGGAGAGAGTCCAGCGCAGAGCCACGAAGATGATGAAGGGAGCGGAGCATCCCCCTTATGAGGAAAGGCTGAGGGAGCTGGGTCTCTTTAGCTTGGAGGAGACTGAGGGGTGACCTCATCAATGTTTATAAATATATAAAGGGTGGGTGTCACGAGGATGGAGCCAGGCTCTTCTCGGTGACAGCCAACAGTAAGACAAGGGGTAATGGGTTCAAGCTGGAACACAAGAGGTTCCACTTAAATTTGAGAAGAAACTTCTTCTCAGTCAGGGTGACGGAACACTGGAACAGGCTGCCCAGGGAGGTTGTGGATTCTCCTTCTCTGGAGATATTGAAAACCCGCCTGGACACGTTCCTGTGTAACCTCATCTGGGTGTTCCTGCTCCGGCGGGGGGATTGGACTAGATGATCTTTTGAGGTCCCTTCCAATCCCTAAAATTCTGTGATTCAGTCATTCTGTGAATATAGGGCTGAGCCATTGTCTTTTGTTTTCTTCCCTGAGTACAATGTGATAACACATGAGGGGATATTAGGACCCGGTGAGAACCATAACCAAGTCCTCTTGTGCTGGATGCTTTTGAGGCTGCTGTGATTGCTCGCAAACCAAGTTCCCCTGTGCCTACAGCCCTTTGTCAGGGACGGAAGGCACATCCTTGGAGGCAACTTGCCTGAGAGCTGACAACCCATGACCCAGCTACTGGCACCTGGGACTATCGATACCTCCTGGAGTTTATGAATCCCTTGGCTCTAAATTTTGGTTTGTATTGATTAACGTTTCAGAAGCAAAGAGTAAATACTAAATACAAAGCATGTGCTGGTGTATCATAGGATTCCAGTTACTTTTTTATTAGTACCATCCATAGATAAACAGATCCGGAGACAAGCCAACCTAGGCAAAATACACGGGTTTTTTTTGTTTCCTCACTGCATTGCAGTTTGATCCATGCCCCTTGAATATCCAGTGTCTTTCAGCTACAGTTCACGTCTTGCTTTTGCATACTGTAGAGCCTTCTTTCCATATTCACTGCCAGTATTCACCCTTACATGGCAGCTAATTCTTGTGGCTGGCCCTGCTCCCTCTGGGAGCAAGCTGTTTGTGGTCTGTCTCTATGGCTCTGGGACTCTTCCCCTGATTAATTTGTTCATCAAAGTTACAAATATTTTGCTCTGTATCTGCAATTCTGTATTTTCCACCATATACTCCCTAGTGTATGCTTGACCAAGAAAGGATGATTGGCAGCCTGGGAAATGTAGCAGTACTCTGTAGGTAAGTAACGCAATTTCCATAAAGCTCATTTTTAACATGTTTCTGGTAGACTACATTACACATGCTGCTGAAATATCTGGTCACTCTCAGAATGTGGGCACAGTTGGAGAACCTGCAGTTGAAAGAAGAGCTGTTCTGTCTCTTTCTGTGGACAGGGACCACACAATGTGCAATCCTGGAAATGCTCCATGATTAACCATGTTATGTACTAAAGTTAACGGATTTTGTGAGCGTGACAACTTCATAATTATTTGACCACATTCAACGAACAAGTTAATTCTTAACTCATTTGTCAGCTACCTAATTTCTGGCAATCTCCTGAGCAAGCTACTTTAGTGGGTTTAATACATTTGTAAAATGAATCAATCATAGGTTGGCCATAGACATTTGAATACATTTATAATGGCACGTGGTAATTAAAGATGGCCTATGCACTGATTCTGTGGTAATGCCTGCTAAATCTATAGAGCTTGATAATGTTGGACACGTTACTTTATGTTCTTATGGTTTAGCGTTTAATGATGATTAATCCCATAGCAAAAAAGTAGTCGCAGCTTTTGACAGCTACTGCAGAACATCTGGAAAAGAAAATGTATCAATTAAGTAAAATGCTCACATCCTATAGTACACTTTATTTTCCTCATAAGCAAAGGCATAACATTATGCTGTAGCCAGAAGAAGACGATATGCAGCATTTTAAATTAGTCAGCACCTTTAGTTTCACTTTGGACTAGCATTATCTAAAGCAATTCAAAGCATCCTAAAAACTGAAAGGTAGTTCCCTTAAGAAGATGATTTTCATCATAGCTTATAAAGTGTTTGGTTTGGGTAGTAATGTTAAATAAGGCAAGGCAGCTTATACTTTCTGAGATTGGGCTTAGATCAGCCAGATACCAAGAGACCACCCTTGAGTAATGTCAAAGGCAGGTAACACCTGAGCCTGGGAATGTTTCCCTAGGAACAAGCATGAAGCAGAATCTACAGGGCTAGGATGGGAGCGGAAAATGCAGCGTATTACACTCTGCACTCAATCTAACATCCTCCCACAGACTTGGTGGCACTGGGTCAGCAAGAAAAATGAGGGGTTCAATTCTTCATGTATGTGGCAAAAAAGCCTTCTCTATTCTTTGAAAAAGACAGCAGGGCTCCCCCTTGTGTAAAGAGCAATATCTTTCCAGCTAAAGTATACTGTGATTATTTATGTCTGAGATCTGATTGCAATTGTGCATCCTGAAAATATAAAGAAACAAGTGATGTGAACAAATGCAGTCTGGAGCAGAATCTAATCAAAGGACAATCAGTCACTGACTATGATACATTTCCTTATGATTCTAACTACCGTGGCTTACTGTAAATGTTACCTCTGTTGAGTAAAAAAAGAATAAAAAGAAAGCATTATACATTTGAAACTCATGTACTGTGTGGTTAGACAGTGTGGCCCGAATTCTCCACTTTCTTTGATCACTTTAAATGAAGTGTGATTTACATCTGTAAAAACAGAAGAGGAATCAAGCACTTTCAGTGTGCATTTTGAAGAATTTCCTTTAGCCATACAGTTTATTTTTGATGCTTAAGAGATTTTCTGACTCAAACATTTGTCCTTAATACGAGCTTCTCACAGGGTGAACTAAAATGCTCTATTTATTTTAATGACTCTTTTCTCGTAATTGAATAAATCCTTCAGAATATGAAAGTTTTTAACTGCGTACGCATAACGCAGGCACATCACAAGAAGAGCCAGAGGCCACAAATGCATTGCAAAGAGCAAGTTTTATTTTAGTTACCTCTCTACTGGGGGATCTCCGAAGTCGCACCTGAGCTCCCAGGCAGAGGTGACACAAGCGGGCTGGTGAGTTCAGCCCTGCTGGAAGATCGCTGGGCCTGCTGAGCTCGCCTGGATTTCAAGGCTTCAGGCAGGCGCAGCCTCCCGCTCTTGCTCACAACAAAGCAGGAATCTCAGACATAGTGATAAGGTGCCCAGAGTTTCTCACAGGCCTATGTTATCTAACACAGAGGTTCTACTCATCAAGAACACAAGGCCAGTAAAACAATTAGTGTGATGTATGTGTTTTTTCTACAGACAGGGGCAAGTCACTTTGAGCGTATTTACATTTAACTAACCTCCTCGCCAAATCTTCTGCTACGCTCCCGTACATTCCACCCCCTCGCTCACGTGACTTGCTTCTGCTGGGGCTGACAAAGCCAGAGTTGTTCATTTGGGCTTGTGAGGCGTAGCACAGCACAATCTACAGGGGCACACAATAAACACGTACAGAAAAAGGAAAAAACATATTTCTACAATAATGCATAATTTCTACAATAATCAGGTGTCCCATTCATCTCGTCAAGGAATTAAACGAGTCAGTCAGCCAGGCATTATCAGTAGATTGTTTCACTTGCTGCATTAGTTCCAAAGATGTGAGATGTTGCCTTCCATGCTGGTTAGTTCACCATCTATGTTGTAGCAACACACGCCTTCAAAATCGAAGCAGCATTTGCAGCCACTACCTACTCAGAGAAACAACAATAAGGAACATTAATGTTAAAACCCCTTAGCGTAGCACAATTCTGTAGTACAGCTATGAGGGTTGTCATGCCAGTGAAACACATTGTTAAGAGATCTGCAGCCATTAATTTCTTGTAAGCATTAAAGGCAAATTATTAGGGTACAGTAGCAGCTGAACAAAACTAAACTTACCAGGACAAATCTAAGTTAATCAACAGAAGTGTCCTCACCTTCCAGTAATACATATGCTGCTGCTCCAGCTCCTTCAGCTGGTATCATGCTGGGTTTAACGACCTGGTGTGGGTTAATTGCCCACACAGACTGGAAAGTCGTGGCCTGCACTTTTTCAGATTGGACTTCAGTTGGATGTTGGGTCTGTGACACCAATAACATTGTTCCAGTGCTGTCTCCTCTAGATAAAACACAGGTGTTCACTGAAGATACCTGAAATACAAGAACTCGAGAATCTGATATTAGCAAAGGATGTAACATAAGAGGAGAAGTCAGGGTACAAAACCATACAGCATTCTCTGGACTCATATGAATTTTTACATCTAGGTCAATAGGCTGCAGTCCCACTTCACAATCCATTGGTGTGAATAATTTCATTTCCCCTGTAGTTAGTCCTGACACTGTACCCACAGAAGTGTATACATATTGCCACCCCCTAGAAGGGGGTAGGGGGCCAATATAATCAGCCTGACAGGTATTCAAGGCCCACTGACCCTGTTTTACCTTTCCCCATGCTCTTAAATGTAGCTGTGTACAGGTAGCACAATGACGTGAGCATGTTTTACAAGTATATAACAGCAAAGGGGTTTGATTGTGAGCAACGTCCCATGCGTGTGCAGCATAAGCTGATCCATGTCCACAAGCTATACGCACGTTCAGAGCTTGAGCATGCAGCTCGGCAGAGGTCATATTATCTGCTTCCTTACTGTTTTGAGACTCAAATGAATCAACTTTATTGTGCTCTGCTCTTAACCCTTCACAAGGGGAATCCTCCTCCGCAGAAAATATAGGGATGAAAGTTTTCCAATGCCCTAAAAATCCTAAAAAGGCATGTAATTGTCTTATTGCAGTTGGTGCAGAAAACTGCTGGACTGTGTGCTGTGCCTTATCTGGTATTTCTCTAAGCTGCCTATGCCAAACTATTTCTAAAAGTAGTACAGTAGCACTAGGGCCCTGCGTTTTAGTCAGATTAATTACCCAGCCTTGGTCCTGCAAATGCACCTTCAAAAATTCAGCAGCTGTTTCAGGTTCTTGTTGTGACACTGCCATAATCAACAGATCATCCATATCATGGCAATCAGTAATGGTACCAGACCATAGCTCTATATCAGCTACTACCATTCGGTGGCAAACGGAGGAACTGTGTGTGTATCTCTGAGACAATACTTGACAAGTATATTGCTTTTGTTGCCAGGTAAGAGCAAACTGGTCTTGCACTGAGGTGGCAGGTGGGGTGGAGGGTGGGTGCAGTGTTGGCGGGGGGACTAGGGTCGGGTGGCTTTTTTGCATAAGTATTAACTTTTGCAGGGGGCAAAAAATTTCTGATGGTACGATCCCACCCATTTCTGATCGTGGGATACCAGCTTGTACTAAATCATTCCACATTAGTGTTCTCATCACCTGGGCTGTAACTTCTTTCAGTTTTGCCAGATTTCCATTATCCACCCCCCAAACAGGGGGTCCTGAAATTACAGCCCCAATTCCCCTCAAGGCATCTGCTGGAGTGCCTGCACTACCTGTAGCATTTGTCGCTGCTACCCTGTCCAGATCGGATCCCATAATCAATGCATACGCCGCCCCCATCTGCCACACTAAATCAATACTTTCCTCCGTTGTGCACCAATTTCCGCGGGACAACACAGATTCAACAGGTTCAGCATATGCTCTTAAAACTGCTGCACACACACATTGATATAGCGTAGGTGCAATAATATCTTGCCTGTCTGGACCTCTGACAGTTTGCAGCTGAGCATATCGTTGTTGTATCTGATCATCATGGGCTATAGGGCTTAATAAATCTTTTTCATCTGCTGATAAATGGATAGACACAGTTCCACTATGCCAAGCTGGCAAAATCTGTGCCTGTGTTCCTTCCCCACTCTCCTGCTGAGAGATCTCTGAAAATGACGTTAACTGCCCCCCCCATCTGCTTGTTCGTGCTGCCGCATCATTTATATGGGGGGTTGTGCTCTCACCACCTCCCTGCCATTTAAGTCAGGATCAAATTCAGACTCAATATTGGAGTCTGAGGATTCATTCCAAATATTTCCATCCCACTCCTTGGGATTCCAAGAGCATTTTGTGGTAAGAGCACAAACCTGACAACACAGAAACTCACTTTTTGCATATTTTTCCCTTTGTTCCTTAGCAATACACGCTAGCAACCGGTCTACATGATCTTGCAGCTCATAGCACCGCTCTGCTTGAACAGTAATTACTTCTTGTGCGATCACCTTTGCATCCTGTAAAATCTCAACCTCCTTTTCCAACTCTCTTATTTTACTCTGCAATGCAACAACTTCACGATCAAGAGCTCTAAGACCGGTAACGAATAACCATCCCAATCTCCCCGCTAATTTGTGAGAAGAAGTCGATGCCGCTCTCCATGGAAACTTTAGCATAGCTGCCTGAATTACCTGAGGGGTAATCACCACCCCATCATCAATCTGAGGCCATGCCTCTGGCAGAGCCAATTCAGACAGGAGAGCAGCCACGGGGGCCCAGCGCTCCGTACTGGGCCACCCCGGAATTTGGGGAGTCACCTTCGAGGCCTCCCCTGTCCCCAGTGTTTTTGAAAACCACAGCATGCCTGGTTCTAGCGACTGCCGACTAATGCCAAATGTGTACACATACGCAGGCACATCGCAAGAAGAGCCAGAGGCCACGAATGCATTGCAAAGAGCAAGTTTTATTTTAGTTACCTCTCTACTGGGGGATCTCCGAAGTCGCACCTGAGCTCCCAGGCAGAGGTGACACCAGCGGGGACGCAGGCGCTGGTGAGTTCAGCCCTGCTGGAAGATCGCTGGGCCTGCTGAGCTCGCCTGGATTTCAAGGCTTCAGGCGGGCGCAGCCTCCCGCTCTTGCTCACAACAAAGCAGGAATCTCAGACACAGTGATAAGGTGCCCGGAGTTTCTCACAGGCCTATGTTATCTAACACAGAGGTTCTACTCATCAAGCACACAAGGCCAGTAAAACAATTACTGTGATGTATGTGCTTTTTCTACAGACAGGTGCAGGTTACTTTGAGCGTATTTACATTTAACTAACCTCCTTGCCAAATCTTCTGCTACGTTCCCATACATTAACTCTTCAATATGGTAAGTATTAAAGATACATTGTCATTTTCCATTGTATTGTCTTTATGCAAGAAAATTGCCCCAGGACATGGTTCTGTTAATCACTTACCTCTTTGGAGAGTACCCAAATGGCCTGTGGTAATGATATGGAAGCGCTCTCACTGTTTAATTTACCTTATCAGAGTTGTTAGTATTTTAGCTTTTTTCACTTTTCGTTGTACATCACCTTAGAGCCAAGCACCAGCTTCTAACCTTGTTCACTGCTCTTTTGCACTGCAAGGAAGGTACGAGTAGGCTGCAAAGAAACAAATAAAAAAGCAAGTGGTGATTCTCTTGACACAAGGAAATCTTGGGTTTCTTCGAGCCCATGTGGATGAAGCAGTGTCAACTGATCCAGTTGACTTCATTGTCTGTGTGGGCTTAGAGATGGATGGCCTGTGAATGGAGCATGTTGCAATCAGATGCTGTCTTGCCCTCATCAAATTTATTAACAATGACTTTTTTTTTTCTATTTGAATATATTCAGAAAGAAATTTATATCTAGAGAAAGAAATAACACAATACCATTTAAAAAATTATTTTCCTGGTGTGTATTCCTCCAAGCTTGTATTTATGTGGATAGTAATAAGTGGATAGTAATCATGTTTAACATGAACATGATTAAATCAGTGAAGGGGATTGATTTTCTCATCATTTCAACTCTGCAAAATTCTAGATCTTCTGCATACACAAAATGCTCATTCTTATTAGTCTGATGTTGCTTCCATATCAGCACTTTGTGTGTCTCTGCTCTCAGACAGGAGGCTGTTTGAAAATTATTAAAGGTACCAAGTAGCGTAGCCTTTTATTAAAGAACTACAACCTAAAGTACTTGAACACTTCCTTTTTTCCCCTTGAAAACAATAAAAAATAACTACTCCTATATACCATTTTTCTATAATGTAGATAAAAATGTAGCTTCACTGAAACTATTCTTAACATTCATGCTTGCACTGAACTTGAGTAGGATGCAAATATTCATCCTTTTAATATTTGATCCAAGTTTAAAGTATAAAAAAAAAAGATCGTGTTTTCTAAACAGTGAGACTGCATGTTCAATTCATATACCAGTATTCCTCCAGCATAGACTCCTCTGTTTTAAGGGACTTTTTATTATGGGTCTGGGAAAAAGACCTGATTTCTGGTGTCGGTGTGGCTTTTGAACTGACTACTTGGGAAGCAATTGAGAAATCATTATGGGAGGCAATTAGCTCTGGTGGCAAGGGAGCTCGAGAGGCGATCAAGTATGCGACGGTTTGGCAGAAGTTGTTTAATACGCTGCAAACTATGAAAGAGGAACAGAAAGCTGCTTCAGCTATGTGTGCTGCTCTTACGCCTGAGCAAAAACCTCCTATAGCATGCCCCGTCACCACGTCAATTTTTTCAACTGATATAATTCTCCCTCCGATCGGGCCAGTTCCTTTATCGAAAGTTTAAAAAGAGGGCGATTCGCAAGGAGGTGAGAGATGCCCGCCGCCTGAACCTGTGTTACCATCCGCGCTGGAGACAGAGGCTGGGGCGGCGAGCGGGGAGAATGTTGAGTGGCGAGAGAAAAGACTTGCCCGCTGCAGCCGCGCCAGAGGCGAAGGTTGCTCCTATTGCAGAAAAGGATTCAAAAGATTAATTTGGTGCCGTGACAATGAGTTAAGATAGAGACTTGGGAAAAGGTGGAAGGTGTTTTAGAACATAGGAAAGCACTTGGAAATATGAAGAAGGAAGATCTTGTGAATTATTAGAATCAGTGGTGGCTGCCGTATAAGTCAGATGATTGAGAAAACCGGCTGGAGAATAGAACCTTTCAGTACCTTTAAGTATAACACTTGGTTGCAATTAATGTCGTTTTTAAAGCGAGGAAAAAAAAGAAAAAAAAAAGGAAAAAAAAAAGAAAAAGAAAAGAAGAAAAAAAAAGTAGCATAACACAGCAGTCATAGATGTTTTCCTTACTAACCTGTTTTCTTTGTAGGTATCTGTTTAAGCATATTACAGTTTAATAAGTCTTTGCCTGTTGTATAATATAGTAAGTTCACAGAATCATGAGAATCCGTTGACTCAAAATATGCATTTTGTGATTATACAGAAGACCGTGAGTAATTCAGTTTTTTACTGTGTGAATGTGATGATACGATTGTGTGTAACAGTTGTTACTTTTCTTTCTACCATGCTAGCTTTATTCCAACATCCAGACTTGCGCAACTCTGTGATAGGCTGTGTCTCACCTCGGTGTACTAAATGTGGCTCTTCTGTATGCACACCAGTTAATGTTGTTCTACATAACTTTGAGAAATAAGTAAATAAAGCAAAACATCCCAGGTCTGTGCTGTACAGCTTGAACATAAATTCAAAGCCTGTGCCAAGCTGCAAGATAAGCTCAACCTCCTCCTCCTCTGCCCGTGTGGCCTTGTCTGTTTCTAAACTGCAGCGAGAAGATTCTAAAGCGGCAAAAAGGGGGGGGGGTTCCTCCCCCCGACACTGCAGCCGTGGTGTAATACTGAATGAAGCAGTCTGAGGGTGAAATTCAAAAGCATCTCCAGCAGATCCGTAGTTCTAATGAAGCTGGGAAATTAAACCAAAACCCTTTGTAATAGACTTTCTCTCTGGTAACTAGTTGTAAGAGACTTCTTATTAAATTCACCGTGATAGTTTTTGAAATTGTGAGAAAGAAAGAAAGAAAGAAAGGCCATTTTTTGTTGAAACCAATGGAACGCCAAATTTGGAAAAAAGTTTTAACAACTGAATTCTCGTATTTGCCAGAAAGCCCTATACCTCTCTTAGGTCAAGATTTGTTAAGTAAATTGTAAACTCAAATAATGTTTTCTGAGAATTCTGTTCAGCTGCATGTCCCACAAGAAGATGTTTGGATGGTGCAGATCTGCTTGCTGCAAGCAAAAAATCTCCAAGGAAGTGCTGGATGCTGTATTTCCATGAGTATTGGCAGCCAAAGTATCGGTAAAGCCAACACTACACTGATAAAACTTAAACAGGACTTCAATCTGGTAAGGAAAAACAATATCCAATGAATACGAAAGCCAAAATGGAGTTGGAGACTTTGATGAATAACTTTATGACAACCTTACAGGCTAATCGCATTCGATTGGACTTGCATATTTGTCTATTTATAATTACAACACAAAACCAACATGTGGCTGTTGTGGGACAGTATGATGAGAATGCTAACAGACTGATATACTGATTGTTACTAATCAAAAAATGCTGGGAATTAATTTAAGTCTTAATGAGCCATGATCCTTTTGTCATATATGTACCATTTGTGAAATCTAATTTTGATCTTTTTTTTTATCTGCAACTTATGTCCTTTTAAATTAAATTAGCTAATTTTCTTAACGGCATAGCTTTTGGCATGCCTAAATGTAAATTGCTGTAGAATCTGCACGTCTTTGATGTCAACATACTTGTATTTTGTCCGATCCTATACGCTTGCACAGTTTTTGTCCATACTTTAGGAAAGTCTCACAAAGCTGTAGTAGTCTAGCGTGAAGATAACAATTTGCATCATTCTGTTAAAACGGTTGAAGGTTCAACCCAATTAGTAAAACTTTGTGCATCTGCTTACACTAGTGAGAAAAGCAAGTATGTCTAGTGCCGTCCACTGGACCTACTGTTTTGCTATGCTGGGTGTGCTACAACAGATTAAAACTGACAATGGTCCTGGCTAAACTGCTAGATCCGCGAGAACCATTAGACAACACAATATACACGTTAAATTTTTTGAACCGTGCTGTGCGTCCCTCCTCTATCCTTGTTTCAGATTCACTGTCTCAGAGATCAAAGGCTTTGTATCAGGATCCCCTGAACAACAGTCAATGGCTAGGGCCAGTAGAATTAATCAGCTGGGGAAGGGGATATGTGTGTGTTCTGGTGCAGAGCAGGGTCAATTTGAATCACGTGTCAGCGGTGCCTTCTAGAAGCACAAAATCAGACTGAATTACCGTATACCTAGAATCATGGACAGATACATGCAGCAAGTTCTCAACATCTTCTCAAAGCTAATTTACGGGTGGGGAAAAAAGAATAAGCAGCGCTGGCAAGTCTGGAGGTAGGCTACTCTTCATACTCCAGAAAAGACATATTGAAGCTTTATAAGACATAGAAGCCTAGAAGCATAGAACAGTTTGGGTTGGAAGGGACCTTCAAAGGTCATCTAGTCCAACCCCCTGCAATGAGCAGGGACATCTGCAACTAGATCAGGTTGCTCAGAGCCCCGTCCAGCCTGGCCTGGGATGTCTCCAGGGATGGGGCATCTACCACCTCTCTGGGCAACCTGGGCCAGTGTTTCACCACCCTCAGTGTAAACAATTTCTTCCTCATGTCTGGCCTGAACCTCCCCTCTTTTAGCTTAAAACCATTACCCTTTGTCCTGTCATAACAGGCCCTGCTAAAAAGTCTGTCCCCATCTTTCTTACAGGTTTCTTTTCAGTACTGAAAGGCCACAATAAGGTCTCCCCAGAGCCTTCTCTTCTCCAGGCTGAACAACCCCAACTCTCTCAGCCTGTCCTCACAGGAGAGCTGTTCCAGCCCCCTCATCATTTTTGTGGCCTCCTCCGGACCCTCTCCAGCAGGTCCATGTCTTTCCTGTACTGAGGGTTCAGGCTACATATTGCAAGACTTGGCAACACGGAAGAGTTGACACTTGCATCAATTAAATGAACTCTCTGGTGATGCTTCTGCTCTAAGAGGCCAGACTTGCAACAGTGAATTAAGCCAAGTGTAAGAAAGCAAACAAATGGCTCAGCAAGTCCCACAGGGGTCTAAGTAGCATGTTCCATAACCAAGCATAACATTCCCCTCTTGTTTCACATTAAGCAGAATGATTTTAAATTGATTCAATGTTAGCAGATAGGCGGTAACAAATTTGCATGAATATGATGATTCCAAAACCATCAGAAGATTATTAGACTTTGAATGCCTATCTAGTCAAGTTTTACCATTAAGTACCTACAAAAAAGGGCATTACATTTTAACACCTACATAAATGAAGAAGATTTAAATTAAAATAGTTATATCAATCTTACTCTCTCGTTTCTATCATTGATGCATAACTGAACTACAGGGCAGTCTTACGGAATATAACGCTGAAAGAAAACTGGCATGAGCTTAAGTGACTTGGAAGATGTCTGTTTAACATCTTCGAGAACCTACAAGGTCATCATCTCATCTGCATAAATAATATCAAAGAGCAGTTTCCAGCCCCAAGCCTGCAGGCATCATGTTCCCCTTGCGATCCTCCACAATTACCAAAGCTGCAGGAAATTCAAAACTGAAGCCCAACAAAGCGGGATGTTTCCCTCAGCACGTTACTGGCCCAGATGCTCAGCAGCCAAAGGCTGAGGACTAAGGCTCTGAACATCAGGCCTTGGATCAGGGAAGAACTGCGCGATTCCTCCTGGTCAAGATAAAAACCCAAGGCACAGACTAAGTTTGAAGGGCAGCAGAAAATTCAAGCAAAATATTCTAGACATAAACATTTGAATGAAAAGAAGATTTAAGAAGACCCAAACTGGAAAATATGGACAATTCAGTATTTCCTTCAGGAAATTGCCTCAAATGCCAAAATGTCCTTTTTCCTTACTTAAAATACAATATCCGCACTACCTATATTTTGTTATGCTTGATGTGCATCAGTGGGGACAGAACTGTGCAGACAACGAGATGGTACACCTGTATTTTAACACATAAGATTTGATGTATTTGTAAAAGCACTGGAATTTATTTCATGAGTTTATAGAAATGCTTGAAATATTTTTGTGGGAAAGACTATTGGGAGTTTTACTGAAATCCTCCCAAAGCTTTCTAGGGGAGAGGGAAAGGAAGAGCTGAGAAATAGATACAGTTTGGGCTAAAACCTCACTTTTATTTTACCATTAAGTCCTCCAAATGTCAGTAGAACTTTCCGAAAAATATATTTGATGTTTTCAGCAGATTTTAGTTACTTTGTTCCTGACCATCTTCCAGTTACTGAAGGAATCCTTTAGAAAAGTTACATTAACAAAAGACAATTTCCCATCCTGCCCCAAACACACAATAATTAGACTGCAAATAACTTTTTCTAGGTCATGTTTTCTTGAATCTTGGAAAAGTCAGATTTTTGGGGAGACTATTTTTTTTTTTAATGTCAAAGTCAGAAAGCTTGTTATGGTATGTCTACATGAGCTATCAAAAGAGTTGTGATTAAGCCCACTTAATCTTCTACTCATACCTACAAGGTGTATCTTCTACTCCTCTCATACCTAGAAGATGTATGCAATTCTTCATTGCATGGAAGCATAATTAAGCTTTATTTACTGAGGTATAAAAGGATTAAATACAATATTTTTTTCTGTTAGCCGGTCAAAATAAAAGCTCATGGCAGAGACTAAACTTGAAGGACAGCAGCAAGCCCAAGCCCAACTTTCTGTACGGGAAACCCTGTAATCCGTGTTACGTTCAGAGGGAGCATCAGCTGGAGGCAGCGATTCTGTGCTAAGCTCTTATTGGCATTTAGTAGCCCTTAAATAATGCCTCCCCCTCTTCCTTCACATTACAATTTAGGAGAGCCTTAGGTAAATATTGGCTATCATTTCAAATATGTTATATTTTAGGAGGGCTGGGCAGAAGAAACCTTCCTGAAAACAACAGCCAATTTTCAATGCAAAGCAGTAATACTTAACAAGAGCAAGAAAAACCAAGTCATATTACTTCAGCACAGAGTGAGCTCCACAGTACGTTGAAGAAATGCCAATATCCATGGATTGCTCAGCACGTTCGATCACCCTGAGCATTTTAAGCTCTGTTGCTAAGTTTAAGCCATATCCACTCTTGCACTCAACCAACGTAGATCCTGCACTGCGCATGCGTTCGAGTCGGGGTTTGAAAGTATTGAACAGCTCTTCTTCTGTGGCTTTCCGCGTATGTTCCACGGTAAAATGTATTCCTCCCCCAGCCTGGTGGATCTCCATATAAGATGCACCTGCCAGCTTGGGGAAAAAAGGAAAACAAAAAACAATTCCCCCATACAATTAGCTATTAAATGTGCATTTTCTGTCCAAGGGATTCTGGAAAGTGCCTTGAGGTCCCTTTGTAGTAAGAGAGAAGAAGTGGGGGGACTGAATCTTCCTTCATTCTTCCTCCCTTCCCCTCCTTTTCCCTCCACGTAAGGGAAGAACTGATGTAAGAAGCAACATAAAGAGAATTACTCTGAAGATTTGCTTCCCACTGAGCCCAAGGGGAAAACCTATATCTAACTAAAAAATCACTTATGTGGAAAAACCAAAAAATTAAAAAATCTAGATTTAGATGGTAATAGAAGGCAGCACTCCTGTATTGCTTCAATCAGTGCAAAAATTTATCAAGGCTGGCTGAAAAAGCTGCAGTTACATTCCTCTCTCAGCCTACTAGTATTAAAAAGTCATCCTTCCTCCCTCACTTAGTGCATCACTTGCTGAGCTTTTCATTTTGTTTTGAAGACATTTGCAAACTGTCCAAGAAATTATATATTACAAACTTCATTACAGAGTTCATTAGACTTTAAGTCCATGTTCTTTAAAGAAGAAGCAAAGTGTTTAGGCTGGGCTTAGTACGCTATTACTCTAGCCATAGTCCACTCATTCCAGTGGGAGCTTTTTCTATGAGCTGTGAAACCAACACTACTGAATGCCCGAGGCCACTGCAAACGAAACAGTGGTCTAGCAGCTCCTGTGCCAACACCACTTGTGAAGTTTAACATGCAATAGACTTGTCCAGGTTTATTTTTTGTCAGGGAAAGTTGCAGCTTCTGTGGCTTAAAATCCTGCGCTGCCCTTTTGCTCCAACCGGCTGCGGGCAGGAGGGAGAGTCTGAGCAATGGCGTTGAACAGCTGATGGGTGGAAACGGTACAGAAATTAGAGGCGACTACTAAAGTAGCAGGTCAGCTACTTTACTGCTGTGGTCCATGATACAGAGAAACAGATGTAAAATGAACCATGAGGACACAGAGCTCCACCATGAAGGCCCAAAACACATCCCAAGTGCTGGAATGTTCTCTTTGTAGCACTCCGAATGAAGAAGCTACAATAGTCTGCCCCTCAATGCAAGATATTGTCAAACCAGTACTGAATACAGAAGAAAAAGAATGGAGGGATATTTAATACACACTTACTTTGTCTCTAAGCATTTGCCGCCATTCAGCATTTTAACATTATGAAGAAACAAACTTACCTGGTAACACACACTTCCCAGAGCAGTCAATTATTCTTTCAAATGCTGCTTCTGAAAACTGATTGTGAATAACATCTGCCTGGCCCACAGCTTTGATACAACCATCTCTGCAAACGACAGACAGCGACCAAGGGCAGCGTGAGCCTGTTGAAAAGTCAAGTGCCCATTGACAGAGCTCCCGCAGCAAGAACTCTCTGAAAGCAGAGGTAGGGACCTTCAGCAGGACTGAAGGTGCACACAGGAGGTGGTTTGCTAATTTTACAGATGCACAGAAAACAATGGGGTAATGCCATGCCTACACAAGAGGATGTTCATTCATGTCAGTCCACCTATAAACAACGCAGAGGCAGCGGAGAGCAGCAGCTACAGAATCACAGAACCATTAGCGTTGGATCGCCACCAGGCTAGAAGTGATCTTGACGAGGCTAGATATACAAATACAGCATGATAAAGGAGTTATCACGACATGGATTGAAATAATCAGAACTACGAAGGCACGTTTCAGTGCAGGCAGGATCGCTGCAGCGCCACCACCCCCGGGCACAGGCAGCCGGCAGCGGGCGGACAGGCTGTGGGGACGCGGGCAGCCCGCAGCGACCCGCTCCCGGCGCGCCCCCCGCTCCCGCCACCGCTCCGCTCCCGGCCCCGCGGCCGCCCCCGCCCGCACTCACAGCCCCACCACCAGGCTGGCGCCCCGCAGCACGGCCAGGCTGGCGGCCGCCTCCCGCAGCAGGAACTCCTCGCCCCGGCCGCAGACCAGCACCAGCTGCTGGGCGTTCTCCAGCAGCAGCCGCTGCCGGCCCGCCATGGCAGCGGGCAGAGCGGCGGGCGGGGCGGGGGCGGCAGCCGCTCGGATCAAAGTCCCCCGGGGCGGCGCGGGAGAAGCCGCCTCCTGCCCCGCCGAGAAGAGACCAACCCCCTCCGTGTCTCCATCCTCTCCCCATCCTCACCTGTGCCACATTCGGCACTCGCCGGAAAACCGAGCTGGAAAAGCTACAGGGCTTTAAGAGTGAACCTGGTAGCAGCCTGCCCTAGGAGAGGGATGCTGCTCTTGGTGTGGTCCCGGGCAACATGACAACATCTATACATCGTGTTGGCTTATGATAAGCTCTGAAGCATCGGTTTGCCAGTTGGGGATTCCTGGAGCCTTCTGCCCACACTGCACCACCCAGAGATTTCCCTTTGCCAAGAAAACAGAAGTTGCTGCATTCAGAGCATTTGTCTGCCCACATTCCCCCTCCCCAGCATCCATCACCTCGCTGATGTCCATCACCTTGTCGGCATCCATCACCTTGCCAGTATCCCAGCACCAGCCCCTGAGGGACCGTAACACTTCTCACCACACGGGATATTCAGGAACACACAAATTTATCCAGGCAGATATTAATTTCTCCATTCCACAATTGAAAAGTTTATGTGAATCTGCTGCCCCCTACAGAATTAGGGATGGGAGAGCTGGGCAGCAAATATTTACCCTCTATTTGGATTTTGCTTCTCTTTTCTCTTCAAAATTTCATAGTGTGCCTAGGGCTCCGGTAATTCCCAGCTGGAAAATGGAGTGTCTTTCTAAATAAGTGGTCTCTCAAACACCTTTCTGGTTGTGGTAGTCTTCTTTAGACATTTTTTCTTTTACAAAGAGGATTGATTTAAAATGCCCGTAACACAGCCATGTTTATATACATATTCCTGTACAGGAGGAACAGATGAATATGTTGGCTCTTTGAACAAGCCTTTCCAGTGAAGTCTTTGTTGCAAATGTGGCAAGGTTTGCAGCTAAACCACATGAATTTGCATTCAATAACAAACTTGAAAAGCAAGTAAAACTATGAGAGTGGTGGGTGTTATCTTGTGATACTGCTCCACTGGCTCAATACTGCACCACGGCATAATCCCCATCTTCCTCCTAAATATTCTCTCTCACTACACATGCAAAGATTGACAAGTGAGGTGAGAGATGGTGCTTTACTGCTGCCAGGAGTTCCTGCTGCTGATTTTGGCTTTCCTCGGCAGTATCAAGGTTTGAAAGCTGAAATTAAAGAGGAAACTTCCAACAGACTCATAGCAAGGGCAGAAGGACACTCCAGGGTGGTGGGGGATGCTTCAGCAGCAGTGGTGGGGTGAGAGCTGGTGGATCGGGAGTGAAACGCAGCACGTCGTGGTGGAGCCGAGCACTCGCCGGGTCGGTCTTGCCAAGAAAGGCGGCGGGGAGAAGATGATCCAGCTGGAGCAGAAGGGAGCAGCCCCCACGTGCACGCAGCTCACTCCTCTGTGTGCGGTGGGGTGGCAGCACAGAGAGAGATCTGCAGTGAATGGCTTCCCCGTGGCGCTGTCCTATGGCAGTGTAAGTCCTGCAAACTTGTCTTCCTTGTATTCACAAATATTTCAGGGTGTATGTTCCAGGAGCTGCTCTTTCTGCTCTTGAGAGGACCACCAGCCAACATTAAATTCCCACCTGTATTTCACAACCCCGTGTTTAATGGCATGCCCGACCATCTGCTGCTTCTGTGAGCAAGGGCTAGAAGTCAAACAGAAACTGGCCTGAACGCTTCTTACTTTTATGTTTCTCCCATTTACACATTTTTGGCCTTTTGTCTCTTTCAGCAATTCCAGGGAATTTCAGAGAGCAAAGGTGGCATCTGCAGCTCCGTTTCTGGTGATCCGATCTCAGACTCTAGTCATTCATCACATTAGTTTTGGTGAAAGGGGGAAAAAAGGAAAGAAAAATTCTGTGTAAAGCTTTATACCTGTGAGAAGTGTGTTGTTACACTCTACAAGGATGGAATTCAGTTCTGTACACTGGGTTTTTCCAAGAACCAAGGGCAGATCCTGATTTCAATCCTTAGAACAGGTGAAGATTTTGCGCTTATAAGGTAGGAGTTTATTTCGTTCAGAGAGACAGCAAAAGATGGAAAGACGGGTCTTTAAAGAGCTGGTGGGTCTTTGCCTGTGGAAAAGGTGTGTGTTCCTAAAACGGATTGGGAGATGGTATCCTATGCTCTTTTTACTTATGTTATTATCATTGGTTATTTTGAGTTCCTTCAGTTTGCCAGTTTGGGTTGGAAATAACCCATTTCACCCCAAAATTAAACAAAGTAAGGTAGGAGAAAGAATGGAGGAGGAAAAAAAAGGTGGAGATAATGAAAAAGGTCAATTGACTGTCAGGTTCTTGATTTCAGAGATTTCATCTCTTCTTGCCGGTGCTTTGTGTATGATACACTTGTTCCTCAAGGAGCATATTTTCAAATATACTGTCAGGGTTACTTTGAATATTTATTCTTGTAAACAACATGTAATTAAATACAGAAGGCCCAAGGCTGGATATGAGTCTTAGTCCAATATTTGCTACATTTTCCTTACATTTTTAGGTAAGTTTTTTTCATCTACCAAACAGACATTTACAATAACACACATAGGACGATGAAATGACTTGAAAGGAGTTATTATGCATGGCTTAGGAATGAATTGCTAGTGGAATGTACTGAATGCTCTTTCCCTGTTTACAAAAGTAGCAGAAGTTACTGGACCCCCCAGGATCAAAAATCAAAATTACAACATGTGGATAAAACTGGCCTTCAGATGTGGAATTGACCCAGACTAAATTGCAAATTTGTTGTGTGCTCCTGACTCCCCTCATACCAGATTTTTACGTCAGATTTACAAATATGTTTTGCACAGCTTTACAAAAGTAAAAGTGAAGTCATTCTGAATTTTCTTTTTTCTGTGTAGAGAAACTTCACATCTTTCAAACCATGGAAACGTGGCATTTGCTCAGACGAACTTTCTGAATCCTCCCTCTTGTTCCCAGCTTCTGCCTTAATAACTTCTTTGGCAAAGTCTGTAACCCCCTGATGATGGGGGGACCTTTGGTGGAACACCACAGCCTGCCCCAGGGGACCTAATTCAGCAGGAATTGCTCTCTCTGAGCTCAGTGTGACTAACTGACTAACTGCCTCTCTCGCCCTGTTGGCTCAAAAAACTATTGAAATATTTGAAAGTTGCAAACCGGTGTGTGGAAAAAATGCATGAAGTACACAGCTACCTACAGTAGAAACTAACTAACTAACTTACTAACTAACTTACTTACTAACTAACTTACTTATTTACTTAATAACTAACTACCTTCTTACTAACTAACTAACTCACTCTCTAACCTACTGGCTAAAAAACCTATCATAAACTCATGAAAGATGCCAACTGGCATGTGAAAACAAAAGTGTTAAGAGCTCTCAAGTGCCCTTTCTGCCCATGACTTCTTCATGGGCTGGGGAATGTTCTGCAGAGAGAACGAGTAGTGATGACCATCCGGCTGAGCCAAAAGGGTGACAACATGAGGGTGACTTCTTCAGCCATCTCTTCAACCTGCCTTGAGAAAGATGGGTGGAAAAGACAGGCATTAGGCACTAGGCTGAGAGGAGAACAAGCAACATGTGTTTTGACGTGAAAGGCAATACCCATCCACAGTTCCCCTCTGCAGGATTCCTTAGAGCTGGGTATTAGGCTTTGGCGTTTTTCTATTAATTGTTTAGATTGTGGACTAGATTGTTGGACTAGATGGCCTTCGAAGGTCCCTTCCAACCCACATTATTCTTTGATTCGAGGATTCTAGGTGCAAAATGGAAACTGCCAACGCTGGAGTGCTCTGTACCTCCAGACATCCACCTTCTCCCAAGTACAGGTGAATGCTTCCTCTCTGGGACCATCTCGGGGCACCGCAGAAGTATTCCCTATACTCAGAGCAGCATGAAAATTCACAAGAGGGAGAGCAGGCTCTGTTACACACCTGGGCTTCTTGTTCTCCTCGCCCGGCTTGGCTGGTCTCAGTTGCCCGTTCCTGAGCAATCTGCTTCCAGCCTTCGCCTTCGCTTGAGCGGCGGGCCATCGCTCTCCTCTTCGCAGCTGTGTTTTCTCTTCTGGGGGGATGGTTTTTCCCCTTGCTGCGAAGAGCCTGGCAAACTTTCCATTCAATAGGATTGTTAGACAGGTAAAGCCATGATCCACATGAATCGATTCTACTCTTAAGCAAAGCTAGCTCATGTTACCTGCTCTGCCCAGAGGAGCTCTCCTGGGGTTCGCTTTCTGGAGCGACTGCAGCCACCTGCAATGGAAACGTACAGGATGACACCTGCCCACTTTCCAGCTCGGCTCTAAAAGGCAGATCCCTTGCATGGGTTTGCTCAGCCCAGCTGTGCCAGTTCTGGTGGGATCACCACACAAAGAGTGATGGCCAAGCTGCATCAGCCTCACTCTGCACTTGTGCAAAGCTGCAGGTTGGTGGATGACGTTGCTTGTCCCTACAGCAGCAATGCCACCTTCTGAGGCGGGAGGCATTCTCTCACGCTGCCTGTGGACCTCACATACCTCTGCAGTTTCTCCTTCTGCTCCTGGCGCTGGCGACTCCTCGGCCTGTTCACCAGCAAGCCCAGCCTTGGCCGCTGCACCTGGAAGCTCAGCCTCCTCCTCCTGCTCCTCAAAGAGTTCCTCACGGTGCTCGATGAGGAACTCAACCAGCTGTGTCACCTGCACACAGTAAACCACTGGTTTCCAACCCGCTGGCTGCAAAGGGGTCCAACAGCCCTTGCCACTCCTCATCCTGCCTTCTGCACAGAAGGCTGCAGCTGTGGGGCGGCTCTTCCCAGCAGCTCCCCCGCGAGCATTTGCTGAAGAGAGGAGGCAGGCAGGAACCTCTGAAGAGCAAAGCTGGCGTGGGCCTGGAAGGCTGCAGCGGGCTGGGAAACACAGCGTACCTTCCCTGTCACCTGCATCAGGACGTCCAGGGGCAGCGTGTCCTCCTCTGGTGGGCCGAGGAGGTTTGGCCCCATGCAGATGGCCAGGTTGCTGGCGCTCATCTTGCTCACGGTGGCATTCCTGCTGATCTTCTGAAGCAGGATGAGCAAGGTCTGGAGGAGGAGGAGGTTGGCCTTGGGTAACTTGCTGGCGACCCTGCGGGAACAGGAACCCACCGTTAACAGATGAAGGAGGTGTTGTCCAGACAGGTGTCCCATGCTGATGTCAGCCAAGCCCACCCCAGGGAAGGCTCCTTGGCCAAGCCGGCTCTCCAGCAGAGGGACTGCCTTCGCTGAGATATGGCCACCTCCCTCCCCGCCTGCCCTTCTGGCCAGAGCCCCTTTGTGGAGCCAGCCCCAATGCCTGCAGGCAGTGCTCCAAGGACAGAAATGCTTTTCTGTGCCACTTTCCCCCCAGAACGCTGAGCCCACAGCAGCAGCAAGAGGTGGGTGGCCGAAAACACAGCTCGTTCAGGTGCCGGTGCCGGGCTCTGCCAGTCCCTGTGGAGCCGCCAGGCTGCTGGCCACACTTACTCCTTCAGCCCCGCCAGCCTCTCCTGCCTGCTGGTCTTGTGCAGGGCGTCCATCCACTGTTGGTAAAGCTCTGAGTGGAGCAGCTTGGAGGGGATCTTGCGGAGGAAGTCCTGCAATGGCAAGGGCTGAGCGTGAGGCTGTGAGCAGTGCCGCCGGGAGCACAGGCAGCATCCCCAGCACGCTGGGTGCCCAGCAGCTCCTGGGTTGGGCCGAGCAGGAGCCCATCAGCAGCTCCGGAGCGGGAGCTGCCGGACTCCAGGCCAGCAGGGCTCACCTTCAGGATGACGGCCAGGATGTGCACCGGCTGGCTGGCCAGGTGGACCTCGGCTCCCGTGTCCAGGGCCTCCCTGATCTCCCGGGAGGCGCGCTCGCTGGCCGCCAGCCGGAAGATCCCCTCCGTGGATGGGCCCTGCTCGTGCAGCAGAGCCAGCAGGTCCTGCAGGGGAGACAGGAGGACATTGCTGGGCTGGAGACAGGCCCTGGCACAGGCCAAGCTTCCCCAGGGGCAGCAGGGAGTGTGGATGGTCTGCAGCTCTCCCTGGGGCAGGACAGAGGGGTGGCTGGAGTTGGGCGACATGGAGAGGAGCGCGCTTTGTCCCCAAGACTCATCTGAGATGCCCCCGATGGGGACGGTGCCTCTGCAGGGGAGCCAGTGGGATGGGGACCCCTGGCCGGGCTTGCTTACCTGGATGGGCTGGGGCAGCGCACCGTCCTGGCTGCAGAGATCTGCCAGGGGCCGCCCGAAGAGAAGCCCCGTGTGGGCAGAGCCCGACGGCCCCTGTGCCTCTGCAGCGGCCGAGGTCTCTGGCCGCACCAAGTGCCAGGGCAGCCACCTCCTCCTGCTGCGGGTCCCACCTTCTGCCAAGGAGAAGAGAGCAAAGAGAGGTGGAGCAGCGGCGCCAGGCCAGTGCTCCTGGACCCTCTCAGCACTGTGCCCCATCCTCGAGCGCACGGGACACGCGTCATTTGGCAACGAGGGACCCTGGGGGCTCAGGTCTCTCCTGCTGCAGAGCAACGGGGACAGACGTGCCCTGCGGGAAGGGCAGCAGCAGCCCCAGGGCAGCATGAGTGCCCGTCTGCAAGAAGAGCAGGGAAGGGCCATCCTGCACCCGTTTCTCCCAACTCACCAGCCAGCTGGCCACTTCCACCTTTGCTGCCAGAGGGGATGACGGGTGGGGGCCGCTGCTCTGCATCAGCCTGCAAGAAATGTGCTGCGCTCACCCAACAGCCCTGCAGCAGAAAGGGCCCCTGGGGAGCTGCATCATGCCCTGGCCATGTGTGAGAGGTGGAGATGGCTGAGATGTCACCCCGAGCGATCCTCACCTTGGCCTGGCCCTCAAGCAGCCTCTCCAGGCTGCCGGCATGCAGCGTCATGGCCTGGGCAAGCAAAAAAGAGCAGGTGAGAAGTGATGCACCTGGTGCTGGGCTGGAACAGCCTCTGGGGACAGAGCGGAGACAGGAGGGACACTCACAGCATTGCGGCCCCTCAGCTCTTTCAGCAGCGCCTTGAAGGAGGGCAGCCGGGTGACCTGGGCTCCCTCCACTCCTTCTGCTGGTCTGTGCACAGGAAAGGGGCAAAGAAAGAGCTGGCTGAGAACCAAGCAGCCTTTTCCCTCCCCTGCCAGCCCAGGGAGCACTTCCAGCTTGCCCCAAAGCAGCCATGTAGCACTCAGAATCCCAGCGGAGAGCAGCAGCAGAGATCAGGGCGGGGCTGGGCAGCTGTTGTCTGGACACAGCTGGCTGAAGGTGCTCCACCAGCTTTGCCCACTCAAGAGCTGCCCACAGCTATGGGCACAGCTCTCTGCAGCTGGGGAGCGCTGTTGCCACATCGCAGGCTACGATGCCTAGAGCATCCCCCTGAGGTGTGAGCACGAGTCCCCCAGGCTGCACCGCCAGGCAGGGCTTACCCAAGGAGAGCGCTGAGCCACAGCTCCTTCACTGCCCGGCAGCTGCGGAAAGAGAGGAGAAACAGCCTGAGCGCCGCTGCTCCCCAGCCTGCGGGCACAGGCGGGCGCTGGCACAGCCCTGCTGTCCCCGTGGGGACGGCCACAGAGGCAGGACGAAGCCCCGTGGGGCAGGACGGAGGCGCTGCCCAGCCCTGCCGGGGGACGTGGCAGCGAGACTCACCGGAAAGTGACGACGCATGAGCCGCAGGGCCAGACGAGGACGAGTGAGGCGGTGTGTTTGCCTTCCTCCTCTTCAGCGGCATCGCCGGCTGCCCCCTTGGTGCTGCCCAGCACCTGCAGCTGGCCCAGGGCCAGGCAGAGCTTTGGGCGCGGGGCGCCGCCACGTCTGCAGAGAGGAGCGGCAGCGAGTGAGCTGGAGGAGCCTGAGCCCGCTGGCTCCCCTCCCGAGTCCCCCTGCCACGGTCACGGCCATGGGGGTATCCAGCACCAGGGTGCCGGTGGCCTGGGGCTGCTCCTGGGCTGGCCCTGCCCTGGTGCCAGGGCCAGGGCTTGGGAGGAAAGGCAGCTGGGCTCTGCAAATCTTACTGGTGCTTGGCGATGACCAGGGTATCCCTGAAGAGGAGGAGGTCCCTCTTCCTCGTCGCACGGCCCTGGGTCACCCGCACACGCTGCCGGAGCAGTGGCTCGCCTGGTGCCGGGATGGGCACGCACTGCTGCACGGGCTCAGGGTCATCCCTGCAGAGCAAACGGTGTCGGGAATGACAAAGGCGGCTGCTGCGGGGTCCGGCTGTTCTGGGCTGTCTCCGAGCCTTGCATGGGGGGCGCCTACCTGGAGCCACGGCAGCAGTTCACCTGGCCCATCCCGACGAGGCCAGGAGAAGCCTCCTGTAAATCTCGCTTTACGGGCACAAGAGAGTGGCCAGACAAGGTGGGGAACGTCAGCCAAAGGGACGCCCAGTGCCAAGTGGTGCTGCTGGGCAAGAGCGCGGCTCCTGCCCGTGACACTCCGCGTTGGCACAGAACCGTTGCCAGGACAGCGCCGGGTCAACACAGCCCCCCATTCCAATGACCTCAGTGGTGGGGGGGGCACTGGGGGCTCTCCCCAGGATGCCCAGGTCTCTCTGGGACTGGGAGCCCAGCCCTGGGCACAGCACTTCAGGTCTGGCCTCAGCAGCGCTGAGCAGAGGGGAAGGGTCACCTCCCTCCAGCTGCTGGCAGCGCTTCGCCCCATGCAGCCCAGGGTACCACTCGCTGCCGCCTTGGGCCAAGGCCACCTTGCTGGCTCCTGCTCAACTTGGTGTCCACCAGGAGCCCAGGACCCTTAGTTTTAAGATTCCTAGGGCAGGAGACCTTTTTCAACATAAAAATCGTCCATACCCAATGTTTCTGTGGTGTTGTCTTCAAAAAGCATATGACCTATTGTGTAAATGCTGTGTCTCACATGACAAACCAGCACTACACAGAGATTATCCATTATGTCCAATAAAAGATTGAGCTGTGTCTTCTATTGACTAACCAGAAAAGTACAATCTTCATCAGATAGCAAGCCTTCTGGATCTGTCTAAAATAAAAAAATACCACTCAGCCCATTCCCTGTGGCCTTGATGAACCACAACTGGGAATTATATGTGATAGATGTGATTCAGAACTATTGAATGTGCTGAAACTCCACCTATTCTCAGAAAATAAAATTTATCTCTTGAACTATGCCACATTACAACTTCAAGTGAGAGGAGCAAATGTCTTGGTCTCTAATAAACAAGCGATTGCCTTATTAACCCTAAGTTTAAAAGTGCACATGTGCAGGGCACCCACTGTACTAATCTGTGGCTATCCTGTGATCTTACTCTCATATATATAAATTTAATGAAATATAACAAGGGAAAGTGTAGAGTCTTACATCTGGGCAGGAACAACCCCAGGTTCCAGTACAGGTTGGGGAATGACCTGTTAGAGAGCAGTGTAGGGAAAGGGACCTGGGGGTCCTGGTGGACAGCAGGATGACCATGAGCCAGCACTGTGCCCTTGTGGCCAAGAAGGCCAATGGCATCCTGGGGTGTATTAGAAGGGGGGTGGTTAGTAGGTCGAGAGAGGTTCTCCTTCCCCTCTCCTCTGCCCTGGTGAGACCTCATCTGGAATATTGTGTCCAGTTCTGGGCCCCTCAGTTCAGGAAGGACAGAGAACTGCTGGAGAGAGTCCAGCGCAGGGCCACAAAGATGATGAAGGGAGTGGAGCATCTCCCTTATGAGGAAAGGCTGAGGGAGCTGGGGCTCTTTAGCTTGGAGGAGACTGAGGGGTGACCTCATTCATGTTTATAAATGTATGAAGGGTGGGTGTCACGAGGATGGAGCCAGGCTCCTCTCGGTGAGAACCAATGATAGGACAAGGGGCAATGGGTATAAACTGGAACACAGGAGGTTCCACTTAAATATGCGAAGAAACAACTTCTCAGTGAGGGTGACGGAACACTGGAACAGGCTGCCCAGGGAGGTTGTGGAGTCTCCTTCTCTGGAGACATTCAAAACCCGCCTGGACGCCTTCCTGTGTAACCTCATCTGGGTGTTCCTGCTCCGGTGGGGGGATTGGACTAGATGACCTTTGAGGTCCCTTCCAATCCCTAACATTCTGTGATTCAGTGATTCTGTGAATATAGGGCTGAGCCATTGTCTTTTGTTTTCTTCCCTGAGTACAATGTGATAAGACATGAGGGGATATTAGGACCCGGTGAGAACCATAACCAAGTCCTCTTGTGCTGGACGCTTTTGAGGCTGCTGTGATTGCTCGCAAACCAAGTTCCCCTGTGCCTACAGCCCTTTGTCAGGGACGGAAGGCACATCCTTGGAGGCAACTTGCCTGAGAGCTGACAACCCATGACCCAGCTACTGGCACCTGGGACTATCGATACCTCCCGGAGTTTATGAATCCCTTGGCTCTAAATTTTGGTTCGTATTGGTTAACGTTTCAGAAGCAAATAGTAAATACTAAATACAAAGCGTGTGCTGGTGTATCATAGGATTTCAGTTACTTTTTTATTAGTATCATCCATAGATAGACAGATCCGGAGACAAACCAACCTAGGCAAAATACACGGGTTTTTTTTGTTTCCTCACTGCATTGCAGTTTGATTCATGCCCCTTGAATATCCAGTGTCTTTCAGCTACAGTTTACATCTTGCTTTTGCATACTGTAGAGCCTTCTTTCCGTATTCACTGCCAGTATTCACCCTTACACGGCAGCTAATTCTTGTGGCTGGCCCTGCTCCCTCTGGGAGCAAGCTGTTTGTGGTCTGTCTCTATGGCTCTGGGACTCTTCCCCTGATTAATTTGTTCATCAAAGTTACAAATATTTTGTTCTGTATCTGCAATTCTGTATTTTCCACCATATACTCCCTATTCTTTAAGGGAATCATTGTCCAAGGTATTTTCATCGAATAAGTTACGACTGACATTCTTGGCCTGGAAAGAATGTGACATATTTTATTTCATCATCTGTTGTAAAGGGAGCCTTCATCTCGGCTGAAAATCTTGCTTGTAGTGTATCCTTGAACCAAGAAAGGATGATTGGCAGCCCGGGAAATGTAACAGTACTCTGTAGGTAAGTAACACAATTTC
Source organism: Caloenas nicobarica (assembly GCF_036013445.1). Taxonomy (NCBI): domain Eukaryota; kingdom Metazoa; phylum Chordata; class Aves; order Columbiformes; family Columbidae; genus Caloenas; species Caloenas nicobarica. The sequence goes on from NC_088245.1 coordinate 46,325,291, forward strand.
CATAAAGCTCATTTTTAACATGTTTCTGGTAGACTACATTACACATGCTGCTGAAATATCTGATCACTCTCAGAATGTGGGCACAGTCAGAGAACCTGCAGCTGAAAGAAGAGCTCTTCTCTCTCTTTCTGTGGACAGGGACCACACAATGTGCAATCCTGGAAATGCTCCATGATTAACCATGCTATGTACTAAAGTTAACGGATTTTGTGAGCGTGACAACTTCATAATTATTTGACCACATTCAACGAACAAGTTAATTCTTAACTCATTTGTCAGCTACCTAATTTCTGGCAATCTCCTGAGCAAGCTACTTTAGTGGGTTTAATACGTTTGTAAAATGAATCAATCATAGGTTGAACATAGACATTCGAATACATTTATAATGGCATGTGGTAATTAAAGATGGCCTATGCACTGATTCTGTGGTAATGCCTGCTAAATCTATAGAGCTTGATAATGTTGGACACGTTACTTTATGTTCTTATGGTTTAGCGTTTAATGATGATTAATCCCATAGCAAAAAAGTAGTCGCAGCTTTTGACAGCTACTGCAGAACATCTGGAAAAGAAAATTTATCAATTAAGTAAAATGCTCACATCCTATAGTACATTTTATTTTCCTCATAAGCAAAGGCATAACATTATACTGTAGCCAGAAGAAGACGATTTGCAGCATTTTAAATTAGTCAGCACCTTTAGTTTCACTTTGGACTGGTATTAATCTAGAGCAATTTGAAGCATCCTAAAAACTGAAAGGTAGTTCCCTTAAGAAGATGATTTTCATCATAGCTTATAAAGTGTTTGGTTTGGGTATTAATGTTAAATAAGGCAAGGCAGCTTATACTTTCTGAGATTGGGCTTAGATCAGCCAGATACCAAGAGACCACCCTTGAGTAATGTCAAAGGCAGGTAACACCTGAGCCTGGGAATGTTTCCCTAGGAACAAGCATGAAGCAGAATCTACACGGCTAGGATGGGAGCTGAAAATGCAGCGTATTACACTCTGCACTCAATCTAACATCCTCCCACAGACTTGGTGGCACATGGTCAGCAAGAAAAATGAGGGGTTCAATTCTTCATGTATGTGGCAAAAAAGCCTTCTCTATTCTTTGAAAAAGACAGCAGGACTCCCCTCTGTGTAAAGAGCAATATCTTTCCAGCTAAAGTATACTGTGATTATTTATGTCTGAGATCTGATTGCAATTGTGCATCCTGAAAATATAAAGAAACAAGTGATGTGAACAAATGCAGTCTGGAGCAGAATCTAACCAAAGGACAATCAGTCACTGACTATGATACATTTCCTTATGAATCTAACTGCCGTGGCTTACTCTAAATGTTACCTCTGTTGAGTAAAAAAAGAATAAAAAGAAAGCAGTATAAATTTGAAACTCATGTACTCTGTGGTTAGACAGTGTGGCCCAAATTTTCTACTTTCTTTTATCACTTTAAATGAAGTGTGATTTACATCTGTAAAAACAGAAGAGGAATCAAGCACTTTCAGTGTGCATTTTGAAGAATCTCCTTTAGCCATACAGTTTATTTTTGATGCTTAAGAAATTTTCTGACTCAAACATTTGTCCTTAATAGGAGCTTCTGACAGGGTGAACTAAAATGCTCTATTTATTTTAATGACTCTTTTCTCGTAATTGAATAAATCCTTCAGAACACAAAAGTTTTTAACTGTTCAATATGGTAAGTATTAAAGATACATTGTCATTTTCCATTATATTGTCTTTATGCAAGAAAATATCTCCAGGACATGGTTCTGTTAATCACTTACCTCTTTGGAGAGTACCCAAATGGCCTGTGGTAATGATATGGAAGCGCTCTCACTGTTTAATTTACCTTATCAGAGTTGTTAGTATTTTAGCTTTTTTCACTTTTCGTTGTACATCACCTTAGAGCCAAGCACCAGCTTCTAACCTTGTTCACTGCTCTTCTGCACTGCAAGGGTGGTACGAGTAGGCTGCAAAGAAACAAATAAAAAAGCAAGTGGTGATTCTCTTGACACAAGGAAATCTTGGGTTTCTTCGAGCCCATGTGGATGAAGCAGTGTCAACTGATCCAGTTGACTTCATTGTCTGTGTGGGCTAGAGATGGAGGGCCTGTGAATGGAACATGTTGCAATTAGATGCTGTCTTGCCCTCATGAAATTTATTAACAACAACTTTTCTTTTCTGTTTGAATACATTCAGAATGAAATTGATATCCAGAGAAAAAAAATAACACAATACCATTTTAAAAATTATTTTCCTGGTGTGTATTCCTCCATGCATGTATTTATGTGGATAGTAATAAGTGGATAGTAATCATGTTTAACATGAACATGATTAAATCAGTGAAGGGGATTGAAGTTCTCATCAGTTCAACTCTGCAAAATTCTAGATCTTCTGCATACACAAAATGCTCATTCTTATTAGTCTGATGTTGCTTCCATATCAGTACTTTGTGTGTCTCTGCTCTCAGACAGGAGGCTGTTCGAAAATTATTAAAGGTACCAAGTAGTGTAGCCTTTTATTAAAGAACTACAACCTAAAGTACTTGAACACTTCCTTTTTTCCCCTTGAAAACAATAAAAAATAATTACTCCTATACACCTTTTTTCTATAATGTAGGTAAAAATGTAGCTTCACTGAAACTATTCTTAACATTGATGCTTGCACCGAATTTGAGTAGGATGCAAATATTCACCCTTTTAATATTTCATCCAAGTTTAAAGTATAAAAAAAAAATCGTGTTTTCTAACAGTGAGACTGCATGTTTAATTCATATACCAGTATTCCTCCAGCAATCATTCCAATTCAGGCGATATCTACAGGATGCTTGCGCAAGGCAGGTATTCCAGGAGCTCTCTGTGTCATGGACGTGGCTTTGGGACACTGCTAAAGTGAAAACTGGCTAGGGCAGAGGATTAATTTAGACACAAAGTAACTTTTGCAGTCAAATCTCTTTATATTCAAGACAAACGACAAGGCATTGCTGATATTAATTTCTATGGCTACATATATACATGGTACAAAGTTTTCAGATATAGAGAATTTGTGTGGGGTCTACAGTGCCATTCCTTTTGATACGCATTACTTAATAATACGGTCATATCAGCAACACTGAAATTTTTATTGTTAAAAATTCCACAACAGCGTTAGGATTTAGAAGGACAGGATCTGCAATGTTCTTGTGACAAAGAGGACTGAGTGAAAAGGATCTATAGTAAACGCATCCACTTTCAGCGAAAAATGAATTTGAAAAGCCTATTAATGTAGACTTCAGTTCCCAAAAGCACCACGAAAGACAATGAGTAATGGGGAGCAATAGGTAGATCGGACTGAGCCACTAGAGCAGGAAGAGCTTAAGAGCTTGCAGAAACTCACCCTTCCAGACCTGGTTTGGTTTTTGGTTTGGGTTGGGTTGGGTTTTTTTTTTAATTAGGTTCCTTTTCCCTGCCACTTCCTCCAATAACTTTTAAAGCAGGAGGTACTTTGCAGCTTTCTCTGAGCTCTAACCCTTTTTTTTCAGCAGAGGCAATAACAATGTATTTCAGGGAAAGTACCTGCCTCATTTTTTCCTTCAGGCTTCATGCTCACAATGTGTTTCCACTGCCCTTCCCTATATCTGTTCTAGAGCTTCCTGACACCGACTCATGTTTTGTTCTCATTCTTTCTGTCACCAGCTGCTGTGTATGGGAGTCTCTTCTATGTCCTGAAAATTTGGAACGGTTCACTTAGACAACTGCAGAAAATAACCCTTTTTTCAGGAAAGAAAAATAAAATTAAAAAAAAAATAAAGCAAAATTAACAGCTAAACAGCGGATGTTTCATTTTGCCTAAGAAGTAACACTGCCATCAAAATACTTCTGTTTCTCAAACATAAATATGTAGCTTAATTGAAGGAGAAGAGTTGAATTCAGAAGGGATACACAAGGCTTGAAACACTTTAAAAGTAATGCACGGGAACAAGGCTCACTATGAACACAGCAGCCTTATTTTTCCCTAGGATGGCTTAAACTAAGGTAGCCTGCAGGGTTTGGCACACACCTCAGTGAGTACTGCCTGCTACCAATACACTGTATCACAGTCACACAGAATAACTGTGTTTGTAAGGATGTCTGGAGCTCATCTGATCCAAACCCTGGTACAGAGCAGGGTCAATTTGAATCACGTGTCAGTGCTGCCTTCTAGAAGCACAAAATCAGACTGAACTACCGTATACCTACAATCACGAACAGATACATGCAGCAAGTTCTCAACATCTTCTCAAAGCTAGTTTACGAGTGGGAAAAAAGAATAACCAGCGCTGGCAAGTCTGGAGGTAGGCTACTCTTCATACTCCAGAAAAGACATATTGAAGCTTTATAAGACATAGAAGCCTAGAAGCATAGAACAGTTTGAGTTGGAAGGGACCTTCAAAGGTGATCTAGTCCAACCCCCTGCAATAAGCAGGGACATCTGCAACTAGATCAGGTTGCTCAGAGCCCCGTCCAGCCTGGCCTGGGATGTCTCCAGGGATGGGGCATCTACCACCTCTCTGGGCAACCTGGGCCAGTGTTTCACCACCTTCAGTGTAAAAAATTTCTTCCTCGTGTTTGGCCTGAATCTCCCCTCCTTTAGTTTAAAACCATTACCCCTTGTCCTTTCACAACAGGCCCTGCTAAGAAGTCTGTAACCATCTCTCTTATAAGCCCCTTTTAAGTACTGAAAGGCCACAATAAGGTCTCCCCAGAGCCTTCTCTTCTCCAGGCTGAACAACCCCAACTCTCTCAGCCTGTCCTCACAGGAGAGCTGTTCCAGCCCCCTCATCATTTTTGTGGCCTCCTCCGGACCCTCTCCAGCAGGTCCATGTCTTTCCTGTACTGAGGGTTCAGGCCACATATTGCAAGACTTGGCAACACGGAAGAGCTGACACTTTTATCAATTAAATGAACTCTCTGGTGATGCTTCTGCTCTAAGAGGCCAGACTTGCAACAGTGAATTAAGCCAAGTGTAAGAAAGCAAACAAATGGCTCAGCAAGTCCCACAGGGGTCTAAGTAGCATGTTCCATAACCAAGCATAACATTCCCCTCTTGTTTCACATTAAGCAGAATGATTTTAAATTGATTCAATGTTAGCAGATAGGCGGTAACAAATTTGCATGAATATGATGATTCCAAAACCATCAGAAGATTATTAGACTTTGAATGCCTATCTAGTCAAGTTTTACCATTAAGTACCTACAAAAAAGGGCATTACATTTTAACACCTACATAAATGAAGAAGATTTAAATTAAAATAGTTATATCAATCTTACTCTCTCGTTTCTATCATTGATGCATAACTGAACTACAGGGCAGTCCTACGGAATATAACACTGAAAGAAAACTGGCATGAGCTTAAGTGACTTGGAAGATGTCTGTTTAACAGCTTTGAGAACCTACAAGGTCATCATCTCATCTGCATAAATAATATCAAAGAGCAGTTTCCAGCCCCAAGCCTGCAGGCATCATGTTCCCCTTGCGATCCTCCACAATTACCAAAGCTGCAGGAAATTCAAAACTGAAGCCCAACAAAGCGGGATGTTTCCCTCAGCACGTTACTGGCCCAGATGCTCAGCAGCCAAAGGCTGAGGACTAAGGCTCTGAACATCAGGCCTTGGATCAGGGAAGAACTGCGCGATTCCTCCTGGTCAAGATAAAAACCCAAGGCACAGACTAAGTTTGAAGGGCAGCAGAAAATTCAAGCAAAATATTCTAGACATAAACATTTGAATGAAAAGAAGATTTAAGAAGACCCAAACTGGAAAATATGGACAATTCAGTATTTCCTTCAGGAAATTGCCTCAAATGCCAAAATGTCCTTTTTCCTTACTTAAAATACAATATCCTCACTACCTATATTTTGTTATGCTTGATGTGCATCAGTGGGGACAGAACTGTGCAGACAACGAGATGGTACACCTGTATTTTAACACATAAGATTTGATGTATTTGTAAAAGCACTGGAATTTATTTCATGAGTTTATAGAAATGCTTGAAATATTTTTGTGGGAAAGACTATTGGGAGTTTTACTGAAATCCTCCCAAAGCTTTCTAGGGGAGAGGGAAAGGAAGAGCTGAGAAATAGATACAGTTTGGGCTAAAACCTCACTTTTATTTTACCATTAAGTCCTCCAAATGTCAGTAGAACTTTCCGAAAAATATATTTGATGTTTTCAGCAGATTTTAGTTACTTTGTTCCTGACCATCTTCCAGTTACTGAAGGAATCCTTTAGAAAAGTTACATTAACAAAAGACAATTTCCCATCCTGCCCCAAACACACAATAATTAGACTGCAAATAACTTTTTCTAGGTCATGTTTTCTTGAATCTTGGAAAAGTCAGATTTTTGGGGAGACTATTTTTTTTTTTTAATGTCAAAGTCAGAAAGCTTGTTATGGTATGTCTACATGAGCTATCAAAAGAGTTGTGATTAAGCCCACTTAATCTTCTACTCATACCTACAAGGTGTATCTTCTACTCCTCTCATACCTAGAAGATGTATGCAATTCTTCATTGCATGGAAGCATAATTAAGCTTTATTTACTGAGGTATAAAAGGATTAAATACAATATTTTTTTCTGTTAGCCGGTCAAAATAAAAGCTCATGGCAGAGACTAAACTTCAAGGAGAGCAGCAAGCCCAAGCCCAACTTTCTGTACGGGAAACCCTGTAATCCGTGTTACGTTCAGAGGGAGCATCAGCTGGAGGCAGCGATTCTGTGCTAAGCTCTTATTGGCATTTAGTAGCCCTTAAATAATGCCTCCCCCTCTTCCTTCACATTACAATTTAGGAGAGCCTTAGGTAAATATTGGCTATCATTTCAAATATGTTATATTTTAGGAGGGCTGGGCAGAAGAAACCTTCCTGAAAACAACAGCCAATTTTCAATGCAAAGCAGTAATACTTAACAAGAGCAAGAAAAACCAAGTCATATTACTTCAGCACAGAGTGAGCTCCACAGTACGTTGAAGAAATGCCAATATCCATGGATTGCTCAGCACGTTCGATCACCCTGAGCATTTTAAGCTCTGTTGCTAAGTTTAAGCCATATCCACTCTTGCACTCAACCAACGTAGATCCTGCACTGCGCATGCGTTCGAGTCGGTGTTTGAAAGTATTGAACAGCTCTTCTTCTGTGGCTTTCCGCGTATGTTCCACGGTAAAATGTATTCCTCCCCCAGCCTGGTGGATCTCCATATAAGATGCACCTGCCAGCTTGGGGAAAAAAGGAAAACAAAAAACAATTCCCCCATACAATTAGCTATTAAATGTGCATTTTCTGTCCAAGGGATTCTGGAAAGTGCCTTGAGGTCCCTTTGTAGTAAGAGAGAAGAAGTGGGGGGACTGAATCTTCCTTCATTCTTCCTCCCTTCCCCTCCTTTTCCCTCCACGTAAGGGAAGAACTGATGTAAGAAGCAACATAAAGAGAATTGCTCTGAAGATTTGCTTCCCACTGAGCCCAAGGGGAAAACCTATATCTAACTAAAAAATCACTTATGTGGAAAAACCAAAAAATTAAAAAATCTAGATTTAGATGGTAATAGAAGGCAGCACTCCTGTATTGCTTCAATCAGTGCAAAAATTTATCAAGGCTGGCTGAAAAAGCTGCAGTTACATTCCTCTCTCAGCCTACTAGTATTAAAAAGTCATCCTTCCTCCCTCACTTAGTGCATCACTTGCTGAGCTTTTCATTTTGTTTTGAAGACATTTGCAAACTGTCCAAGAAATTATATATTACAAACTTCATTACAGAGTTCATTAGACTTTAAGTCCATGTTCTTTAAAGAAGAAGCAAAGTGTTTAGGCTGGGCTTAGTACGCTATTACTCTAGCCATAGTCCACTCATTCCAGTGGGAGCTTTTTCTATGAGCTGTGAAACCAACACTACTGAATGCCCGAGGCCACTGCAAACGAAACAGTGGTCTAGCAGCTCCTGTGCGAACACCACTTGTGAAGTTTAACATGCAATAGACTTGTCCAGGTTTATTTTTTGTCAGGGAAAGTTGCAGCTTCTGTGGCTTAAAATCCTGCGCTGCCCTTTTGCTCCAACCGGCTGCGGGCAGGAGGGAGAGTCTGAGCAATGGCGTTGAACAGCTGATGGGTGGAAACGGTACAGAAATTAGAGGCGACTACTAAAGTAGCAGGTCAGCTACTTTACTGCTGTGGTCCATGATACAGAGAAACAGATGTAAAATGAACCATGAGGACACAGAGCTCCACCATGAAGGCCCAAAACACATCCCAAGTGCTGGAATGTTCTCTTTGTAGCACTCCGAATGAAGAAGCTACAATAGTCTGCCCCTCAATGCAAGATATTGTCAAACCAGTATTGAATACAGAAGAAAAAGAATGGAGGGATATTTAATACACACTTACTTTGTCTCTAAGCATTTGCCGCCATTCAGCATTTTAACATTATGAAGAAACAAACTTACCTGGTAACACACACTTCCCAGAGCAGTCAATTATTCTTTCAAATGCTGCTTCTGAAAACTGATTGTGAATAACATCTGCCTGGCCCACAGCTTTGATACAACCATCTCTGCAAACAACAGACAGCGACCAAGGGCAGCGTGAGCCTGTTGAAAAGTCAAGTGCCCATTGACAGAGCTCCTGCAGCAAGAACTCTCTGAAAGCAGAGGTAGGGACCTTCAGCAGGACTGAAGGTGCACACAGGAGGTGGTTTGCTAATTTTACAGATGCACAGAAAACAATGGGGTAATGCCATGCCTACACAAGAGGATGTTCATTCATGTCAGTCCACCTATAAACAACGCAGAGGCAGCGGAGAGCAGCAGCTACAGAATCACAGAACCATTAGCGTTGGATCGCCACCAGGCTAGAAGTGATCTTGACGAGGCTAGATATACAAATACAGCATGATAAAGGAGTTATCACGACATGGATTGAAATAATCAGAACTACGAAGGCACGTTTCAGTGCAGGCAGGATCGCTGCAGCCCCACCACCCCCGGGCACAGGCAGCCGGCAGCGGGCGGACAGGCTGTGGGGACGCGGGCAGCCCGCAGCGACCCGCTCCCGGCGCGCCCCCCGCTCCCGCCACCGCTCCGCTCCCGGCCCCGCGGCCGCCCCCGCCCGCACTCACAGCCCCACCACCAGGCTGGCGCCCCGCAGCACGGCCAGGCTGGCGGCCGCCTCCCGCAGCAGGAACTCCTCGCCCCGGCCGCAGACCAGCACCAGCTGCTGGGCGTTCTCCAGCAGCAGCCGCTGCCGGCCCGCCATGGCAGCGGGCAGAGCGGCGGGCGGGGCGGGGGCGGCAGCCGCTCGGATCAAAGTCCCCCGGGGCGGCGCGGGAGAAGCCGCCTCCTGCCCCGCCGAGAAGAGACCAACCCCCTCCGTGTCTCCATCCTCTCCCCATCCTCACCTGTGCCACATTCGGCACTTGCCAGAAAACTGAGCTGGAAAAGCTACAGGGCTTTAAGAGTGAACCTGGTAGCAGCCTGCCCTAGGAGAGGGATGCTGCTCTTGGTGTGGTCCCGGGCAACATGACAACATCTATACATCGTGTTGGCTTATGATAAGCTCTGAAGCATCGGTTTGCCAGTTGGGGATTCCTGGAGCCTTCTGCCCACACTGCACCACCCAGAGATTTCCCTTTGCCAAGAAAACAGAAGTTGCTGCATTCAGAGCATTTGTCTGCCCACATTCCCCCTCCCCAGCATCCATCACCTCGCTGATGTCCATCACCTTGTCGGCATCCATCACCTTGCCAGTATCCCAGCACCAGCCCCTGAGGGACCGTAACACTTCTCACCACACGGGATATTCAGGAACACACAAATTTATCCAGGCAGATATTAATTTCTCCATTCCACAATTGAAAAGTTTATGTGAATCTGCTGCCCCCTACAGAATTAGGGATGGGAGAGCTGGGCAGCAAATATTTACCCTCTATTTGGATTTTGCTTCTCTTTTCTCTTCAAAATTTCATAGTGTGCCTAGGGCTCCGGTAATTCCCAGCTGGAAAATGGAGTGTCTTTCTAAATAAGTGGTCTCTCAAACACCTTTCTGGTTGTGGTAGTCTTCTTTAGACATTTTTTCTTTTACAAAGAGGATTGATTTAAAATGCCCGTAACACACCCGTGTTTATATACATATTCCTGTACAGGAGGAACAGATGAATATGTTGGCTCTTTGAACAAGCCTTTCCAGTGAAGTCTTTGTTGCAAATGTGGCAAGGTTTGCAGCTAAACCACATGAATTTGCATTCAATAACAAACTTGAAAAGCAAGTAAAACTATGAGAGTGGTGGGTGTTATCTTGTGATACTGCTCCACTGGCTCAATACTGCACCACGGCATAATCCCCATCTTCCTCCTAAATATTCTCTCTCACTACACATGCAAAGATTGACAAGTGAGGTGAGAGATGGTGCTTTACTGCTGCCAGGAGTTCCTGCTGCTGATTTTGGCTTTCCTCGGCAGTATCAAGGTTTGAAAGCTGAAATTAAAGAGGAAACTTCCAACAGACTCATAGCAAGGGCAGAAGGACACTCCAGGGTGGTGGGGGATGCTTCAGCAGCAGTGGTGGGGTGAGAGCTGGTGGATCGGGAGTGAAACGCAGCACGTCGTGGTGGAGCCGAGCACTCGCCGGGTCGGTCTTGCCAAGAAAGGCGGCGGGGAGAAGATGATCCAGCTGGAGCAGAAGGGAGCAGCCCCCACGTGCACGCAGCTCACTCCTCTGTGTGCGGTGGGGTGGCAGCACAGAGAGAGATCTGCAGTGAATGGCTTCCCCGTGGCGCTGTCCTATGGCAGTGTAAGTCCTGCAAACTTGTCTTCCTTGTATTCACAAATATTTCAGGGTGTATGTTCCAGGAGCTGCTCTTTCTGCTCTTGAGAGGACCACCAGCCAACATTAAATTCCCACCTGTATTTCACAACCCCGTGTTTAATGGCATGCCCGACCATCTGCTGCTTCTGTGAGCAAGGGCTAGAAGTCAAACAGAAACTGGCCTGAACGCTTCTTACATTTATGTTTCTCCCATTTACACATTTTGGGCCTTTTGTCTCTTTCAGCAATTCCAGGGAATTTCAGAGAGCAAAGGTGGCATCTGCAGCTCCGTTTCTGGTGATCCGATCTCAGACTCTAGTCATTCATCACATTAGTTTTGGTGAAAGGGGGAAAAAAGGAAAGAGAAATTCTGTGTAAAGCTTTATACCTGTGAGAAGTGTGTTGTTACACTCTACAAGGATGGAATTCAGTTCTGTACACTGGGTTTTTCCAAGAACCAAGGGCAGATCCTGATTTCAATCCTTAGAACAGGTGAAGATTTTGCGCTTATAAGGTAGGAGTTTATTTCGTTCAGAGAGACAGCAAAAGATGGAAAGACGGGTCTTTAAAGAGCTGGTGGGTCTTTGCCTGTGGAAAAGGTGTGTGTTCCTAAAACGGATTGGGAGATGGTATCCTATGCTCTTTTTACTTATGTTATTATCATTGGTTATTTTGAGTTCCTTCAGTTTGCCAGTTTGGGTTGGAAATAACCCATTTCACCCCAAAATTAAACAAAGTAAGGTAGGAGAAAGAATGGAGGAGGAAAAAAAAGGTGGAGATAATGAAAAAGGTCAATTGACTGTCAGGTTCTTGATTTCAGAGATTTCATCTCTTCTTGCCGGTGCTTTGTGTATGATACACTTGTTCCTCAAGGAGCATATTTTCAAATATACTGTCAGGGTTACTTTGAATATTTATTCTTGTAAACAACATGTAATTAAATACAGAAGGCCCAAGGCTGGATATGAGTCTTAGTCCAATATTTGCTACATTTTCCTTACATTTTTAGGTAAGTTTTTTTCATCTACCAAACAGACATTTACAATAACACACATAGGACGATGAAATGACTTGAAAGGAGTTATTATGCATGGCTTAGGAATGAATTGCTAGTGGAATGTACTGAATGCTCTTTCCCTGTTTACAAAAGTAGCAGAAGTTACTGGACCCCCAGGATCAAAAATCAAAATTACAACATGTGGATAAAACTGGCCTTCAGATGTGGAATTGACCCAGACTAAATTGCAAATTTGTTGTGTGCTCCTGACTCCCCTCATACCAGATTTTTACGTCAGATTTACAAATATGTTTTGCACAGCTTTACAAAAGTAAAAGTGAAGTCATTCTGAATTTTCTTTTTTCTGTGTAGAGAAACTTCACATCTTTCAAACCATGGAAACGTGGCATTTGCTCAGACGAACTTTCTGAATCCTCCCTCTTGTTCCCAGCTTCTGCCTTAATAACTTCTTTGGCAAAGTCTGTAACCCCCTGATGATGGGGGGACCTTTGGCGGAACACCACAGCCTGCCCCAGGGGACCTAATTCAGCAGGAATTGCTCTCTCTGAGCGCAGTGTGACTAACTGACTAACTGCCTCTCTCGCCCTGTTGGCTCAAAAAACTATTGAAATATTTGAAAGTTGCAAACCGGTGTGTGGAAAAAATGCATGAAGTACACAGCTACCTACAGTAGAAACTAACTAACTAACTTACTAACTAACTTACTTACTAACTAACTTACTTACTTACTTAATAACTAACTACCTTCTTACTAACTAACTAACTCACTCTCTACCCTACTGGCTAAAAAACCCATCATAAACTCATGAAAGATGCCAACTGGCATGTGAAAACAAAAGTGTTAAGAGCTCTCAAGTGCCCTTTCTGCCCATGACTTCTTCATGGGCTGGGGAATGTTCTGCAGAGAGAACGAGTAGTGATGACCATCCGGCTGAGCCAAAAGGGTGACAACATGAGGGTGACTTCTTCAGCCATCTCTTCAACCTGCCTTGAGAAAGATGGGTGGAAAAGACAGGCATTAGGCACTAGGCTGAGAGGAGAACAAGCAACATGTGTTTTGACGTGAAAGGCAATACCCATCCACAGTTCCCCTCTGCAGGATTCCTTAGAGCTGGGTATTAGGCTTTGGCGTTTTTCTATTAATTGTTTAGATTGTGGACTAGATTGTTGGACTAGATGGCCTTCGAAGGTCCCTTCCAACTCACATTATGCTTTGATTCAAGGATTCTAAGTGCAAAATGAAAACTGCCAACGCTGGAGTGCTCTTTACCTCCAGACATCCACCTTCTCCCAAGGACAGGTGAATGCTTCCTCTCTGGGACCATCTTGGGGCACTGCAGAAGTATTCCCTATACTCAGAGCAGCACGAAAATTCACAAGAGGGAGAGCAGGCTCTGTTACACACCTGGGCTTCTTGTTCTCCTCGCCCGGCTTGGCTGGTCTCAGTTGCCCGTTCCTGAGCAATCTGCTTCCAGCCTTCGCCTTCGCTTGAGCGGCGGGCCATCGCTCTCCTCTTCGCAGCTGTGTTTTCTCTTCTGGGGGGATGGTTTTTCCCCTTGCTGCGAAGAGCCTGGCAACCTTTCCATTCAAGAGGATTGTTAGACAGGTAAAGCCATGATCCACATGAATCGATTCTACTCTTAAGCAAAGCTAGCTCATGTTACCTGCTCTGCCCAGAGGAGCTCTCCTGGGGTTCGCTTTCTGGAGAGACCGCAGCCACCTGCAATGGAAACGTACAGGATGACACCTGCCCACTTTCCAGCTCAGCTCTGAAAGGCAGATCCCTTGCATGGGTTTGCTCAGCCCAGCTGTGCCAGTTCTGGTGGGATCACCACACAAAGAGTGATGGCCAAGCTGCATCAGCCTCACTCTGCACTTGTGCAAAGCTGCAGGTTGGTGGATGAAGTTGCTTGTCCCTACAGCAGCAATGCCACCTTCTGAGGGGGGAGGCATTCTCTCACGCTGCGTGTGGACCTCACATACCTCTGCAGTTTCTCCTTCTGCTCCTGGCGCTGGCGACTCCTCGGCCTGTTCACCAGCAAGCCCAGCCTTGGCCGCTGCACCTGGAAGCTCAGCCTCCTCCTCCTGCTCCTCAAAGAGTTCCTCACGGTGTTCGATGAGGAACTCAACCAGCTGTGTCACCTGCACACAGTAAACCACTGGTTTCCAACCCGCTGGCTGCAAAGGGGTCCAACAGCCCTTGCCACTCCTCATCCTGCCTTCTGCACAGAAGGCTGCAGCTGTGGGGCGGCTCTTCCCAGCAGCTCCCCCGCGAGCATTTGCTGAAGAGAGGAGGCAGGCAGGAACCTCTGAAGAGCAAAGCTGGCGTGGGCCTGGAAGGCTGCAGCGGGCTGGGAAACACAGCGTACCTTCCCTGTCACCTGCAGCAGGACGTCCAGGGGCAGCGTGTCCTCCTCTGGTGGGCCGAGGAGGTTTGGCCCCATGCAGATGGCCAGGTTGCTGGCGCTCATCTTGCTCACGGTGGCATTCCTGCTGATCTTCTGAAGCAGGATGAGCAAGGTCTGGAGGAGGAGGAGGTTGGCCTTGGGTAACTTGCTGGCGACCCTGCGGGAACAGGAACCCACCGTTAATAGATGTAGTAGGTCTTGTCCAGACAGGTGTCCCATGCTGATGTCAGCCAAGCCCACCCCAGGGAAGGCTCCTTGGCCAAGCCGGCTCTCCAGCAGAGGGACTGCCTTCGCTGAGATATGGCCACCTCCCTCCCCGCCTGCCCTTCTGGCCAGAGCCCCTTTGTGGAGCCAGCCCCAATGCCTGCAGGCAGTGCTCCAAGGACAGAAATGCTTTTCTGTGCCACTTTCCCCCCAGAACGCTGAGCCCACAGCAGCAGCAAGAGGTGGGTGGCCGAAAACACAGCTTGTTCAGGCAGGCTGTGGCTTTGCAGGCAGGTGCCGGGCTCTGCCAGTCCCTGTGGAGCCGCCAGGCTGCTGGCCACACTTACTCCTTCAGCCCCGCCAGCCTCTCCTGCCTGCTGGTCTTGTGCAGGGCGTCCATCCACTGTTGGTAAAGCTCTGAGTGGAGCAGCTTGGAGGGGATCTTGCGGAGGAAGTCCTGCAATGGCAAGGGCTGAGCGTGAGGCTGTGAGCAGTGCCGCCGGGAGCACAGGCAGCATCCCCAGCACGCTGGGTGCCCAGCAGCTCCTGGGTTGGGCCGAGCAGGAGCCCATCAGCAGCTCCGGAGCGGGAGCTGCCGGACTCCAGGCCAGCAGGGCTCACCTTCAGGATGACGGCCAGGACGTGCACCGGCTGGCTGGCCAGGTGGACCTCGGCTCCCGTGTCCAGGGCCTCCCTGATCTCCCGGGAGGCGCGCTCGCTGGCCGCCAGCCGGAAGATCCCCTCCGTGGATGGGCCCTGCTCGTGCAGCAGAGCCAGCAGGTCCTGCAGGGGAGACAGGAGGACATTGCTGGGCTGGAGACAGGCCCTGGCACAGGCCAAGCTTCCCCAGGGGCAGCAGGGAGTGTGGATGGTCTGCAGCTCTCCCTGGGGCAGGACAGAGGGGTGGCTGGAGTTGGGCGACACGGAGAGGAGCGCGCTTTGTCCCCAAGACTCATCTGAGATGCCCCCGATGGGGACGGTGCCTCTGCAGGGGAGCCAGTGGGATGGGGACCCCTGGCCGGGCTTGCTTACCTGGATGGGCTGGGGCAGCGCACCGTCCTGGCTGCAGAGATCTGCCAGGGGCCGCCCGAAGAGAAGCCCCGTGTGGGCAGAGCCCGACGGCCCCTGTGCCTCTGCAGCGGCCGAGGTCTCTGGCCGCACCAAGTGCCAGGGCAGCCACCTCCTCCTGCTGCGGGTCCCACCTTCTGCCAAGGAGAAGAGAGCAAAGAGAGGTGGAGCAGCGGCGCCAGGCCAGTGCTCCTGGACCCTCTCAGCACTGTGCCCCATCCTCGAGCGCACGGGACACGCGTCATTTGGCAACGAGGGACCCTGGGGGCTCAGGTCTCTCCTGCTGCAGAGCAACGGGGACAGACGTGCCCTGCGGGAAGGGCAGCAGCAACCCCAGGGCAGCATGAGTGCCCGTCTGCAAGAAGAGCAGGGAAGGGCCATCCTGCACCCGTTTCTCCCAACTCACCAGCCAGCTGGCCACTTCCACCTTTGCTGCCAGAGGGGATGACGGGTGGGGGCCGCTGCTCTGCATCAGCCTGCAAGAAATGTGCTGCGCTCACCCAACAGCCCTGCAGCAGAAAGGGCCCCTGGGGAGCTGCATCATGCCCTGGCCATGTGTGAG
The DNA here is from genome assembly GCF_036013445.1 of Caloenas nicobarica. Taxonomy (NCBI): domain Eukaryota; kingdom Metazoa; phylum Chordata; class Aves; order Columbiformes; family Columbidae; genus Caloenas; species Caloenas nicobarica. The sequence continues at coordinate 46,341,358 of NC_088245.1, forward strand.
AGGTGGAGATGGCTGAGATGTCACCCCGAGCGATCCTCACCTTGGCCTGGCCCTCAAGCAGCCTCTCCAGGCTGCCGGCATGCAGCGTCATGGCCTGGGCAAGCAAAAAAGAGCAGGTGAGAAGTGATGCACCTGGTGCTGGGCTGGAACAGCCTCTGGGGACAGAGCGGAGACAGGAGGGACACTCACAGCATTGCGGCCCCTCAGCTCTTTCAGCAGCGCCTTGAAGGAGGGCAGCCGGGTGACCTGGGCTCCCTCCACTCCTTCTGCTGGTCTGTGCACAGGAAAGGGGCAAAGAAAGAGCTGGCTGAGAACCAAGCAGCCTTTTCCCTCCCCTGCCAGCCCAGGGAGCACTTCCAGCTTGCCCCAAAGCAGCCATGTAGCACTCAGAATCCCAGCGGAGAGCAGCAGCAGAGATCAGGGCGGGGCTGGGCAGCTGTTGTCTGGACACAGCTGGCTGAAGGTGCTCCACCAGCTTTGCCCACTCAAGAGCTGCCCACAGCTATGGGCACAGCTCTCTGCAGCTGGGGAGCGCTGTTGCCACATCGCAGGCTACGATGCCTAGAGCATCCCCCTGAGGTGTGAGCACGAGTCCCCCAGGCTGCACCGCCAGGCAGGGCTTACCCAAGGAGAGCGCTGAGCCACAGCTCCTTCACTGCCCGGCAGCTGCGGAAAGAGAGGAGAAACAGCCTGAGCGCCGCTGCTCCCCAGCCTGCGGGCACAGGCGGGCGCTGGCACAGCCCTGCTGTCCCCGTGGGGACGGCCACAGAGGCAGGACGAAGCCCCGTGGGGCAGGACGGAGGCGCTGCCCAGCCCTGCCGGGGGACGTGGCAGCGAGACTCACCGGAAAGTGACGACGCATGAGCCGCAGGGCCAGACGAGGACGAGTGAGGCGGTGTGTTTGCCTTCGTCCTCTTCAGCGGCATCGCCGGCTGCCCCCTTGGTGCTGCCCAGCACCTGCAGCTGGCCCAGGGCCAGGCAGAGCTTTGGGCGCGGGGCGCCGCCACGTCTGCAGAGAGGAGCGGCAGCGAGTGAGCTGGAGGAGCCTGAGCCCGCTGGCTCCCCTCCCGAGTCCCCCTGCCACAGTCACGGCCATGGGTGTATCCAGCACCAGGGTGCCGGTGGCCTGGGGCTGCTCCTGGGCTGGCCCTGCCCTGGTGCCAGGGCCAGGGCTTGGGAGGAAAGGCAGCTGGGCTCTGCAAATCTTACTGGTGCTTGGCGATGACCAGGGTATCCCTGAAGAGGAGGAGGTCCCTCTTCCTCGTCGCACGGCCCTGGGTCACCCGCACACGCTGCCGGAGCAGTGGCTCGCCTGGTGCCGGGATGGGCACGCACTGCTGCACGGGCTCAGGGTCATCCCTGCAGAGCAAACGGTGTCGGGAATGACAAAGGCGGCTGCTGCGGGGTCCGGCTGTTCTGGGCTGTCTCCGAGCCTTGCATGGGGGGCGCCTACCTGGAGCCACGGCAGCAGTTCACCTGGCCCATCCCGACGAGGCCAGGAGAAGCCTCCTGTAAATCTTGCTTTATGGGCACAAGAGAGTGGCCAGACAAGGTGGGGAACGTCAGCCAAAGGGACGCCCAGTGCCAAGTGGTGCTGCTGGGCAAGAGTGCGGCTCCTGCCCGTGACACTCCGTGTTGGCACAGAACCGTTGCCAGGACAGCACCGGGTCAACACAGCCCCCCATTCCAATGACCTCAGTGGTGGGGGGGGCACGGGGGGCTCTCCCCAGGATGCCCAGGTCTCTCTGGGACTGGGAGCCCAGCCCTGGGCACAGCACTTCAGGTCTGGCCTCAGCAGCGCTGAGCAGAGGGGAAGGGTCACCTCCCTCCAGCTGCTGGCAGCGCTTCGCCCCATGCAGCCCAGGGTACCACTCGCTGCCGCCTTGGGCCAAGGCCACCTTGCTGGCTCCTGCTCAACTTGGTGTCCACCAGGAGCCCAGGACCTTTAGTTTTAAGATTCATAGGGCAGGAGACCTTTTCCAACATAAAAATCGTCCATACCCAATGTTTCTGTGGCGTTGTCTTCAAAAAGCATATGACCTATTGTGTAAATGCTGTGTCTCACATGACAAACCAGCACTACACAGAGATTATCCATTATGTCCAATAAAAGATTGAGCTGTGTCTTCTATTGACTAACCAGAAAAGTACAATCTTCATCAGATAGCAAGCCTTCTGGATCTGTCTAAAATAAATAAATACCACTCAGCCCATTCCCTGTGGCCTTGATGAACCACAACTGGGAATTATATGTGATAGATGTGATTCAGAACTATTGAATGTGCTGAAACTCCACCTATTCTCAGAAAATAAAATTTATCTCTTGAACTATGCCACATTACAACTTCAAGTGAGAGGAGCAAATGTCTTGGTCTCTAATAAACAAATGATTGCCTTATTATCCCTAAGTTTAAAAGTGCACGTGTGCGGGGCACCCACTGTATTAATCCGTGGCTATCCTGTGATCTTACTGTCATATATATCAATTTAATGAAATATAACAAGGGAAAGTGTAGAGTCTTACATCTGGGCAGGAACAACCCCAGGTTCCAGTATAGGTTGGGGAATGACCTGTTAGAGAGCAGTGTAGGGGAAAGGGACCTGGGGGTCCTGGTGGACAGCAGGATGACCATGAGCCAGCACTGTGCCCTTGTGGCCAAGAAGGCCAATGGCATCCTGGGGTGTATTAGAAGGGGGGTGGTTAGTAGGTCGAGAGAGGTTCTCCTTCCCCTCTACTCTGCCCTGGTGAGACCTCATCTGGAATATTGTGTCCAGTTCTGGGCCCCTCAGTTCAAGAAGGATAGGGAACTGCTGGAGAGAGTCCAGCGCAGGGCAACAAAGATGATGAAGGGAGTGGAGCATCTCCCTTATGAGGAAAGGCTGAGGGAGCTGGGTCTCTTTAGCTTGGAGGAGACTGAGGGGTGACCCCATTCATGTTTATAAATATGTAAAGGGTGAGTGTCACAAGGATGGAGCCAGGCTCTTCTCGGTGACAACCAACAGTAAGACAAGGGGTAATGGGTTCAAGCTGGAACACAAGAGGTTCCACTTAAATTTGAGAAGAAACTTCTTCTCAGTGAGGGTGACGGAACACTGGAACAGACTGCCCAGGGAGGTTGTGGAGTCTCCTTCTCTGGAGACATTCAAAACCCGCCTGGATGCCTTCCTGTGTAACCTCATCTGGGTGTTCCTGCTCCGGCGGGGGGATTGGACTAGATGATCTTTTGAGGTCCCTTCCAAAACCTAACATTCTGTGATTCAGTCATTCTGTGAATATAGGGCTGAGCCATTGTCTTTTGTTTTCTTCCCTGAGTACAATGTGATAAGACATGAGGGGATATTAGGACCCAGTGAGAACCATAACCAAGTCCTCTAGTGCTGGACGCTTTTGAGGCTGCTGTGATTGCTCGCAAACCAAGTTCCCCTGTGCCTACAGCCCTTTGTCAGGGACGGAAGGCACATCCTTGGAGGCAACTTGCCTGAGAGCTGACAACCCATGACCCAGCTACTGGCACCTGGGACTATCGATACCTCCCGGAGTTTATGAATCCCTTGGCTCTAAATTTTGGCTTCTATTGGTTAACGTTTCAGAAGCAAATGGTAAATACTAAATACACTGCACGTGCTGGTGTATCATAGGATTCCAGTTACTTTTTTATTAGTACCATCCATAGATAAACAGATCCGGAGACAAACCAACCTGGGCAAAATACACGGGGTTTTTTTGTTTCCTTCCCCACTGCATTGCAGTTTGATCCATGCCCCTTGAATATCCAGTGTCTTTCAGCTACAGTTTACGTCTTGCTTTTGCATACTGTAGAGCCTTCTTTCCGTATTCACTGCCAGTATTCACCCTTACATGGCAGCTAATTCTTGTGGCTGGCCCTGCTCCCTCTGGGAGCAAGCTGTTTGTGGTCTGTCTCTACGGCTCTGGGACTCTTCCCCTGATGAATTTGTTCATCAAAGTTACAAATATTTTGTTCTGTATCTGCAATTCTGCATTTGCCACCATATACTCCCTAGTGTATGCTTGACCAAGAAAGGATGATTGGCAGCCTGGGAAATGTAACAGTACTCTGTAGGTAAGTAACACAATTTCCTTAAAGCTCCTTTTTAACATGTTTCTGGTAGACTACATTACACATGCTGCTGAAATATCTGATCACTCTCAGAATGTGGGCACAGTTGGAGAACCTGCAGTTGAAAGAAGAGCTCTTCTCTCTCTTTCTGTGGACAGGGACCACACAATGTGCAATCCTGGAAATGCTCCATGATTAACCATGCTATGTACTAAAGTTAACGGATTTTGTGAGCGTGACAACTTCATAATTATTTGACCACATTCAACGAACAAGTTAATTCTTAACTCATTTGTCAGCTACCTAATTTCTGGCAATCTCCTGAGCAAGCTACTTTAGTGGGTTTAATACATTTGTAAAATGAATCAATCATAGGTTGGCCATAGACATTTGAATACATTTATAATGGCACGTGGTAATTAAAGATGGCCTATGCACTGATTCTGTGGTAATGCCTGCTAAATCTATAGAGCTTGATAATGTTGGACACGTTACTTTATGTTCTTATGGTTTAGCGTTTAATGATGATTAATCCCATAGCAAAAAAGTAGTCACAGCTTTTGACAGCTACTGCAGAACATCTGGAAAAGAAAATGTATCAATTAAGTAAAATGCTCACATCCTATAGTACACTTTATTTTCCTCATAAGCAAAGGCATAACATTATACTGTAGCCAGAAGAAGACGATTTGCAGCATTTTATATCAGTCAGCACCTTTAGTTTCACTTTGGACTAGTATTATCTAGAGCAATTCGAAGCATCCTAAAAACTGAAAGGTAGTTCCTTTAAGAAGATGATTTTCATCATAGCTTATAAAGTGTTTGGTTTGGGTAGTAATGTTAAATAAGGCAAGGCAGCTTATACTTTCTGAGATTGGGCTTAGATCAGCCAGATACCAAGAGACCACCCTTGAGTGATGTCAAAGGCAGGTAACACCTGAGCCTGGGAATGTTTCCCTAGGAACAAGCATGAAGCAGAATCTACAGGGCTAGGATGGGAGCTGAAAATGCAGCGTATTACACTCTGCACTCAATCTAACATCCTCCTACAGACTTGGTGGCACTGGGTCAGCAAGAAAAATGAGGGGTTCAATTCTTCATGTATGTGGCAAAAAAGCCTTCTCTATTCTTTGAAAAAGACAGCAGGACTCCCCTCTGTGTAAAGAGCAATATCTTTCCAGCTAAAGTATACTGTGATTATTTATGTCTGAGATCTGACTGCAATTGTGCATCCTGAAAATATAAAGAAACAAGTGATGTGAACAAACGCAGTCTGGAGCAGAATCTAATCAAAGGACAATCAGTCACTGACTATGATACATTTCCTTACGATTCTAACTACTGTGGCTTACTGTAAATGATACCTCTGTTGAGTAAAAAAAGAATAAAAAGAAAGCATTATACATTTGAAACTCATGTACTGTGTGGTTAGACAGTGTGGCCCGAATTCTCCACTTTCTTTGATCACTTTAAATGAAGTGTGATTTACATCTGTAAAAACAGAAGAGGAATCAAGCACTTTCAGTGTGCATTTTGAAGAATCTCCTTTAGCCATACAGTTTATTTTTGATGCTTAAGAGATTTTCTGACTCAAACATTTGTCCTTAATACGAGCTTCTCACAGGGTGAACTAAAATGCTCTATTTATTTTAATGACTCTTTTCTCGTAATTGAATAAATCCTTCAGAATATGAAAGTTTTTAACTGTGTACGCATAACGCAGGCACATCCCAAGAAGAGCCAGAGGCCACAAATGCATTGCAAAGAGCAAGTTTTATTTTAGTTACCTCTCTACTGGGGGATCTCCGAAGTCGCACCTGAGCTCCCAGGCAGAGGTGACACCAGCGGGGACGCAGGCGCTGGTGAGTTCAGCCCTGCTGGAAGATCGCTGGGCCTGCTGAGCTCGCCTGGATTTCAAGGCTTCAGGCGGGCGCAGCCTCCCGCTCTTGCTCACAACAAAGCAGGAATCTCAGACATAGTGATAAGGTGCCCGGAGTTTCTCACAGGCCTATGTTATCTAACACAGAGGTTCTACTCATCAGGCACACAAGGTCAGTAAAACAATTAGTGTGATGTATGTGCCTGTTCTACAGACAGGTGCAAGTCACTTTGAGCATATTTACATTTAACTAACCTCCTCGCCAAATCTTCCGCTACGCTCCCATACAATATGGTAAGTATTAAAGATACATTGTCATTTTCCATTGTATTGTCTTTATGCAAGAAAATTGCCCCAGGACATGGTTCTGTTAATCACTTACCTCTTTGGAGAGTACCCAAATGGCCTGTGGTAATGATATGGAAGCGCTCTCACTGTTTAATTTACCTTATCTGAGTTGTTTGTATTTTAGCTTTTTTCACTTTTCGTTGTACATCACCTTAGAGCCAAGCACCAGCTTCTAACCTTGTTCACTGCTCTTTTGCACTGCAAGGGTGGTACGAGTAGGCTGCAAAGAAACAAATAAATAAGCAAGTGGTGATTCTCTTGACACAAGGAAATCTTGGGTTTCTTCGAGCCCATGTGGATGAAGCAGTGTCAACTGATGCAGTTGACTTCATTGTCTGTGTGGGCTAGAGATGGAGGGCCTGTGAATGGAACATGTTGCAATTAGATGCTGTCTTGCCCTCATCAAATTTATTAACAACAACTTTTCTTTTCTGTTTGAATACATTCAGAATGTAATTGATATCCAGAGAAAGAAATAACACAATACCATTTTAAAAATTATTTTCCTGGTGTGTATTCCTCCAAGCATGTATTTATGTGGATAGTAATAAGTGGATAGTAATCATGTTTAACATGAACATGATTAAATCAGTGAAGGGGATTGAATTTCTTATCATTTCAACTCTGCAAAATTCTAGATCTTCTGCATACACAAAATGCTCATTCTTATTAGTCTGATGTTGCTTCCATATCAGCACTTTGTGTGTCTCTGCTCTCAGACAGGAGGCTGTTTGAAAATTATTAAAGGTACCAAGTAGCGTAGCCTTTTATTAAAGAACTACAACCTAAAGTACTTGAACACTTCCTTTTTTCCCCTTGAAAACAATAAAAAATAATTACTCCTATATACCATTTTTCTGTAATGTAGATAAAAATGTAGCTTCACTGAAACTATTCTTAACATTGATGCTTGCACTCAAGTTGAGTAGGATGCAAATATTCATCCTTTTAATATTTCATCCAAGTTTAAAGTATAAAAAAAAAAGATCGTGTTTTCTAAACAGTGAGACTGCATGTTCAATTCATATACCAGTATTCCTCCAGCATAGACTCCTCTGTTTTAAGAGACTTTTTATTATGGGTCTGGGAAAAAGACCTGATTTCTGGTGTCGGTGTGGGTTTTGAACTGACTACTTGAGAAGCAATTGGGAAATCGTTATGGGAGGCAATTAGCTCTGGTGGCAAGGGAGCTCGAGAGGCGATCAAGTATGCGACGGTTTGGCAGAAGTTGTTTAATACACTGCAAACTATGAAAGAGGAACAGAAAGCTGCTTCAGCTATGTGTGCTGCTCTTACGCCTGAGCAAAAACCTCCTATAGCATGCCCCGTCACCACGTCAATTTTTTCAACTGATATAATTCTCCCTCCAATCGGGCCAGTTCCTTTATCGAAAGTTTAAAAAGAGGGCGATTCGCAAGGAGGTGAGAGATGCCCGCCGCCTGAACCTGTGTTACCATCCGCGCCGGAGACAGAGGCTGGGGCGGCGAGCGGGGAGAATGTTGAGTGGCGAGAGAAAAGACTTGCCCGCTGCAGCCGCGCCAGAGGCGAAGGTTGGTCCTATTGCAGAAAAGGACTCAAAAGATTCATTTGGTGCCGTGACAATGAGTTAAGATAGAGACTTGGGAAAAGGTGGAAGGTGTTTTAGAACATAGGAAAGCACTTGGAAATATGAAGAAGGAAGATCTTGTGAATTATTAGAATCAGTGGTGGCTGCCGTATAAGTCAGATGATTGAGAAAACCGGCTGGAGAATAGAACCTTTCAGTACCTTTAAGTATAACACTTGGTTGCAATTAATGTTGTTTTTAAAGCGAGGAAAAAAAAGAAAAAAAAAGGAAAAAAAAAAATAAAAAAAAGAAGAAAAAAAAAGTAGCATAACACAGCAGTCATAGATGTTTTCCTTACTAACCTGTTTTCTTTGTAGGTATCTGTTTAAGCATATTACAGTTTAATAAGTCTTTGCCTGAGATATAATATAGTAAGTTCACAGAATCATGAGAATCCGTTGACTCAAAATATGCATTTTGTGATTATACAGAAGACCGTGAGTAATTCAGTTTTTTACTGTGTGAATGTGGTGATAAGATTGTGTGTAACAGTTGTTACTTTTCTTTCTACCATGCTAGCTTTATTCCAACATCCAGACTTGCGCAACTCTGTGATAGGCTGTGTCTCATCTCGGTGTACTAAATGTGGCTCTTTTGTATGCACACCAAGTAAAGAATCCTGTTTTGGGATAACAGTTGTAGCACCTCAGATGAGACGCGTATAAAAGCCTTGCCCAGCTCGGCTTGCCAGGGCAGCGGGGGGGCAGGTGCCGCTGGGGCTCCAGCGCGCACTGACCTGTTTTGTCAGGGAGATCCAGCGGCAACCTCCACCTGGCTGAGCTGCAAGCAGCCCAAAGGTGCAATGCTAAAACTGAGATATTGTCTTGAATAAGTGCAACTGTGATCCATCTGCATGTTTGAACTTAGTGTTTGGCTTTCATATCTGAGCTCAGTATTTTAGTTTGTATGTGTATATATATATATATATATAAACAAATATATATATATATTTGGTACCAAAATAATTTTGTCTGGGGAGATAATTACAAAATGGGAACCAGTTCCGCTACTAAAATACGACCTTGATCCCCCTTAGGATGCATCCTTACACATTAGAGTAACTTTTTGGGGAAATACTCCGACAAAAGGAAAATGTAGTTTGAATGTGGAATTCTGGGGTTTAGTGCTATATGGCAGTTAATGTTGTTCTACATAACTTTGAGAAATAAGTAAATAAAGCAAAATATCCCAGGTCTGTGCTGTACAGCTTGAACATAAATTCAAAGCCTGTGCCAAGCTGCAAGATAAGCTCAACCTCCTCCTCCTCTGCCCGTGTGGCCTTGTCTGTTTCTAAACTGCAGCGAGAAGATTCTAAAGCGGCAAAAAGGGGGGGGTTTCCTCCCCCCGACACTGCAGCCGTGGTGTAATACTGAATGAAGCAGTCTGAGGGTGAAATTCAAAAGCATCTCCAGCAGATCCGTAGTTCTAATGAAGCTGGGAAATTAAACCAAAACCCTTTGTAATAGACTTTCTCTCTGGTAACTAGTTGCAAGAGACTTCTTATTAAATTCACCGTGATAGTTTTTGAAATTGTGAGAAAGAAAGAAAGAAAGGCCATTTTTTGTTGAAACCAATGGAACGCCAAATTTGGAAAAAAGTTTTAACAACTGAATTCTCGTATTTGCCAGAAAGCCCTATACCTCTCTTAGGTCAAGATTTGTTAAGTAAATTGTAAACTCAAATAATGTTTTCTGAGAATTCTGTTCAGCTGCATGTCCCACAAGAAGATGTTTGGATGGTGCAGATCTGCTTGCTGCAAGCAAAAAATCTCCAAGGAAGTGCTGGATGCTGTATTTCCACGAGTATTGGCAGCCAAAGTATCGGTAAAGCCAACACTACACTGATAAAACTTAAACAGGACTTCAATCTGGTAAGGAAAAACAATATCCAATGAATACGAAAGCCAAAATGGAGTTGGAGACTTTGATGAATAACTTTATGACAACCTTACAGGCTAACCGCATTCGATTGGACTTGCATATTTGTCTATTTATAATTACAACACAAAAACAACCTGTGGCTGTTGTGGGACAGTAGGATGAGAATGCTAACAGACTGATATACTGATTGTTACTAATCAAAAAATGCTGGGAATTAATTTAAGTCTTAATGAGCCATGATCCTTTTGTCATATATGTACCATTTGTGAAATCGAATTTTGATCTTTTTTTTATCTGCAACTTATGTCCTTTTAAATTAAATTAGCTAATTTTCTTAACGGCATAGCTTTTGGCATGCCTAAATGTAAATTGCTGTAGAATCTGCACGTCTTTGATGTCAACATACTTGTATTTTGTCCGATCCTATACGCTTGCACAGTTTTTGTCCATACTTTAGGAAAGTCTCACAAAGCTGTAGTAGTCTAGCGTGAAGATAACAATTTGCATCATTCTGTTAAAACGATTGAAGGTTCAACCCAATTAGTAAAACTTGGTGCATCTGCTTACACTAGTGAGAAAAGCAAGTATGTCTAGTGCCGTCCACTGGACCTACTGTTTTGCTATGCTGGGTGTGCTACAACAGATTAAAACTGACAATGGTCCTGGCTAAACTGCTAGATCCGCAAGAACCATTAGACAACACAATATACACGTTAAATTTTTTGAACCGTGCTGTGCGTCGCTCCTCTATCCTTGTTTCAGATTCACTGTCTCAGAGATCAAAGGCTTTGTATCAGGATCCCCTGAACAACAGTCAATGGCAAGGGCCAGTAGAATTAATCAGCTGGGGAAGGGGATATGTGTGTGTTGTGGTGCAGAGCAGGGTCAATTTGAATCACATGTCAGCGCTGCCTTCTAGAAGCACAAAATCAGACTGAATTACCGTATACCTAGAATCATGAACAGATACATGCAGCAAGTTCTCAACATCTTCTCAAAGCTAATTTACGGGTGGGAAAAAAGAATAACCAGCGCTCGCAAGTCTGGAGGTAGGCTACTCTTCATACTCCAGAAAAGACATATTGAAGCTTTATAAGACATAGAAGCCTAGAAGCATAGAACAGTTTGGGTTGGAAGGGACCTTCAAAGCTCATCTAGTCCAACCCCTGCAATGAGCAGGGACATCTGCAACTAGATCAGGTTGCTCAGAGCCCCGTCCAGCCTGGCCTGGGATGTCTCCAGGGATGGGGCATCTACCACCTCTCTGGGCAACCTGGGCCAGTGCTTCACCACCCTCAGTGTAAACAATTTCTTCCTCATGTCTGGCCTGAACCTCCCCTCTTTTAGTTTAAAACCATTACCCCTTCTCCTGTCATAACAGGCCCTGCTAAAAAGTCTGTCCCCATCTTTCTTACAGGTTTCTTTTCAGTACTGAAAGGCCACAATAAGGTCTCCCCAGAGCCTTCTCTTCTCCAGGCTGAACAACCCCAACTCTCTCAGCCTGTCCTCACAGGAGAGCTGTTCCGGCTCCCTCATCATTTTTGTGGCCTCCTCCGGACCCTCTCCAGCAGGTCCATGTCTTTCCTGTACTGAGGGTTCAGGCCACATATTGCAAGACTTGGCAACACGGAAGAGTTGACACTTTGATCAGTTAAATGAACTCTCTGGTGATGCTTCTGCTCTAAGAGGCCAGACTTGCAACAGTGAATTAAGCCAAGTGTAAGAAAGCAAACAAATGGTTCAGCAAGTCCCACAGGGGTCTAAGTAGCACGTTCCATAACCAAGCGTAACATTCCCCTCTTGTTTCACATTAAGCAGAATGATTTTAAATTGATTTAATGTTAGCAGATAGGCGGTAACAAATTTGCATGAATATGATGATTCCAAAACCATCAGAAGATTGTTAGACTTTGAATGCCTATTTAGTCAAGAATTACCATTAAGTACCCACAAAACAAGGGCATTACATATTAACACCTACATAAATGAAGAAGATTTAAATTAAAATAGTTATACCGATCTTACTCTCTTTTTTGTATCATTGATGCATAACTGCGCTACAGGGCAGTCTTACGGAATATAACGCTGAAAGAAAACTGGCATGAGCTTAAGTGACTTGGAAGATGTCTGTTTAACAGCTTCGAGAACCTACAAGATCATCATCTCATCTGCATAAATAATATCAAAGAGCAGTTTCCAGCCCCAAGCCTGCAGGCATCATGTTCCCCTTGCGATCCTCCACAATTACCGAAGCTGCAGGAAATTCAGAGTTCAAAACTCAAGCCCAACAAAGCGGGATGTTTCCCTCAGCACGTTACTGGCCCAGATGTTCAGCAGCCAAAGGCTGAGGACTAAGGCTCTGAACATCAGGCCTTGGATCAGGGAAGAACTGCGCGATTCCTCCTGGTCAAGATAAAAACCCGAGGCACAGACTAAGTTTGAAGGGCAGCAGAAAATTCAAGCAAAATGTTCTAGACATAAACATTTGAATGAAGAGAGCATTTAAGAAGACCCAAACGGGAAAATATAGATAATTCAGTATTTCCTTCAGGAAATTGCCTCGAATGCCCAAATACCTTTTTTCCTTACTTAAAATACAATATCCTCACTACCTATATTTTGTTATGCTTGACGTGCATCAGTGGGGACAGAACCGTGCAGACAACGAGATGGTACACCTGTCTTTTTAACACATAAGATTTGATATATTTGTAAAAACACTGGAATTTATTTCATGAGTTTATAGGAATGCTTGAAATATTTTTGTGGGAAAGACTATCAGGATTTTTACTGAAATCCTCCCAAAGCTTTCTAGGGGAGAAGGAAAGGAAGAGCTGAGAAATAGATACAGTTTGGGCTAAAACCTCAATTTTATTTTACCACTAAGTCCTCCAAATTTCAGTAGAACTTTCTGAAAAATATATTTGATATTTTCAGCAGATTTTAGTTACTTTGTTCCTGACCATCTTCCAGTTACTGAAGGAATCCTTTTGAAAAGTTACATTAACAAAAGACAATTTCCCATCCTGCCCCAAATACACAATAATTAGACTGCAAATAACTTTTTCTAGGTCATGTTTTCTTGAATGCTGGAAAAGTCAGAATTTTGGGGAGAGTATTTTTTTTTAATTAACATCTCTTAATTATTGGCACGGTATCTCTGTGATGCCAGGCTTGCCTCCACCTTACATGCCGTGTTTTGCAGCAGCCTACTGCTTAGTCTGGCAAAATATACATTTCACATACACCTACCTAGTTAAAACTCCTAATTCATTCTTTCATACAATGCAATCTGGTAACTTGAAGATGCTATTTGCATCAGAGAGAAAAAAATGTCAGAGTGAGAAAGGCTTGTTATGGTACGTCTACTTGAGCTACCAAAAAAGTTGTGATTAAGCCCACTTAATCTTCTACTCATAATTATAAGACGTAGCTTCTACTCATCTCATACCTAGAAGATGTATGCAATTCTTCATTGCACGGAAGCATAATTAAGCTTCGTTTACTGAGGTATAAAAGGATTAAATACAATATTTTTTTCTGTTAGCTGGTCAAAATAAAAGCTCATGGCAGAGACTAAACTTGAAGGAGAGCAGCAAGCCCAAGCACAACTTTCTGTACGGGAAACCCTGTAATCCGTGTTACGTTCAGAGGGAGCATCAGCTGGAGGCAGCGATTCCGTGCTAAGCTCTTATTGGCATTTAGTAGCCCTTTAATAATGCCTCCCCCTCTTCCTTCACATTACGATTTAGGAGAGCCTTAGGTAAATATTAGCTATCATTTCAAATATGTTATATTTTAGGAGGGCTGGGCAGAAGAAACCTTCCTGAAAACAACAGCCAATTTTCAATGCAAAGCAGTAATACTTAACAAGAGCAAGAAAAACCAAGTCATATTACTTCGGCACAGAGTGAGCTCCACAGTACGTTGAAGAAATGCCAATATCCATGGATTGCTCAGCACGTTCGATCACCCTGAGCATTTTAAGCTCTGTTTCTAAGTTTAAGCCATATCCACTCTTGCACTCAACCAGCGTAGATCCTGCTCTGCGCATGCGTTCGAGTCGGTGTTTGAAGGTATTGAACAGCTCTTCTTCTGTGGCTTTCCGCGTATGTTCCACGGTAAAATGTATTCCTCCCCCAGCCTGGTGGATCTCCATATAGGATGCACCTGCCAGCTTGGGGAAAAAAAGAAAACAAAAACCAATTCCCCCATACAATTAGCTATTAAATGTGCATTTTCTGTCCAAGGGATTCTGGAAAGTGCCTTGAGGTCCCTTTGTAGTAAGAGAGAAGAAGTGGGGGGGCTGAATCTTCATTCATTCTTCCTCCCTTCCCCTCCTCGTCCCTCCACTTAAGCGAAGAACTGATGTAAGAAGCAACATAAAGAGAATTACTCTGAAGATTTGCTTCTCACTGAGCCCAAGGGGAAAACCTATATCTAACTAAAAATTCATTTATGTGGGGAAAAAATAACTTAAAAATCAAGATTTAGATGGTAATAGAAGGCAGCACTCCTGCATTGCTTCAAGCAGTGCAAAAACTTATCGAGGCTGGCTGAAAAAGCTCCAGATACATTCCTCTCTCAGCCTACTAGTATTAAAAAGTCATCCTTCCTCCCTCATTTAGATTATCTGACAGAAGTTATCTATTTTTCTACAAATGAAAGACGGAAGTCACTAGAAAGCAGAAATAGTTATGCATAAAAAAAATGAGAGAGAGAAAGAAAAATCCAGCTGTGTAATTTTATGCCATTACCTTCATTGCAAACTCATGAACCCTATCACCAGCCCACACTGGGTGTGTATGTGCATCTACCAGGCCTGAAGAAAACAAAGTAAACATACACTAAGGTTATTTCACTGGGTAAGAGAAAACCTTATGAACACGCAAGCAAAGTGGAGAGCAGAAGCTCCCCTACAAAGCCTCTATTGGTTAGAAGAAAAAGAAAAATCCAACCAGCCCAAATCTAGGATTTTCTTCAAAGGCTATTCATTTTCTTTCTATTTTTTTCCATATGACACCTTATGTAAAACAGCTCTAAGTGCGTGCATCAGTTGCTGAGCTTTTCATTTTGTTTTGAAGACATTTGCAAACTGTCCAAGAAATTATATATTACAAACTTCAGTACAAAGTTCATTAGACTTTAAGTCCATGTTCTTGAAAAAAAAAAAGCGAAGTGTTTAGGCTGGGCTTAGTACGCTATTACTCCAGCAATAGTCCACTTATTCCAGCGGGAGCTTTTCCTATGAGCCATGAAACCAACACTACTGAATGCCAAAGGCCACTGCAAACGAAACGGTGGTCTGGCAGCTCCTGTGCCAACACCACTTGTGAAGTTTAACATGCAATAGACTTGCCTAGGTTTATTTTCTTATCAGGGAAAGTTGCAGCTTCTGTGGCTTAAAATCCTGCGCTGCCCTTTTGCCTCCAACCGGCTGCGGGCAGGAGGGAGAGTCTGAGCTCTGGCATTGAACAGCTGATGGGTGGAAACGGTACAGAAATTAGAGGCGACTCTGACAAGTCACTCAGCAGGCCAGCTACTTTACTGCTGTGGTCCATGATACAGAGAAACAGATGTAAAATGAACCATGAGGACACAGAGCTCCACCATGAAGGCCCAAAAAACATCCCAAGTGCTGGAATGTTCTCTTTGTAGCACTCCGAATGAAGAAGCTAGAATAGTCTGCCCCTCAATGCAAGATATTGTCAAACCAGTACTGAATACAGAAGAAAAAGAAGGGAGGGATATTTAATACACACTTGTCTCTAAGCATTTGCTGCCATTCAGCATTTTAACATTATGAAGAAACAAACTTACCTGGTAACACACACTTCCCAGAGCAGTCAATTATTCTTTCAAATGTTGCTTCTGAAAACTGATTGTGAATAACATCTGCCTGGCCCACAGCTTTGATACAACCATCTCTGCAAACGACAGACAGCGACCAAAGGCAGCGTGAGCCTGTTGAAAAGTCAAGTGCCCATTGACAGAGCTCCCGCAGCAAGAACTCTCTGAAAGCAGAGGTAGGGACCTTCAGCAGGACTGAAGGTGCACACAGGAGGTGGTTTGCTAATTTTACAGATGCACAGAAAACAATGGGGTAATGCCATGCCTACACAAGAGGATGTTCATTCATGTCAGTCCACCTATAAACAACGCAGAGGCAGCGGAGAGCAGCAGCTACAGAATCACAGAACCATTAGCGTTGGATCGCCACCAGGCTAGAAGTGATCTTGACGAGGCTAGATATACAAATACAGCATGATAAAGGAGTTATCACGACATGGATTGAAATAATCAGAACTACGAAGGCACGTTTCAGTGCAGGCAGGATCGCTGCAGCCCCACCACCCCCGGGCACAGGCAGCCGGCAGCGGGCGGACAGGCTGTGGGGACGCGGGCAGCCCGCAGCGACCCGCTCCCGGCGCGCCCCCCGCTCCCGCCACCGCTCCGCTCCCGGCCCCGCGGCCGCCCCCGCCCGCACTCACAGCCCCACCACCAGGCTGGCGCCCCGCAGCACGGCCAGGCTGGCGGCCGCCTCCCGCAGCAGGAACTCCTCGCCCCGGCCGCAGACCAGCACCAGCTGCTGGGCGTTCTCCAGCAGCAGCCGCTGCCGGCCCGCCATGGCAGCGGGCAGAGCGGCGGGCGGGGCGGGGGCGGCAGCCGCTCGGATCAAAGTCCCCCGGGGCGGCGCGGGAGAAGCCGCCTCCTGCCCCGCCGAGAAGAGACCAACCCCCTCCGTGTCTCCATCCTCTCCCCATCCTCACCTGTGCCACATTCGGCACTGGTCAGAAAACTGAGCTGAAAAAGCTACAGGGCTTTAGGAGTGAACCTGGTAGCAGCCTGCCCCAGGAGAGGGATGCTGCTCTTGGTGTGGTCCAGGGCAACATGACAACATCTATACATCGTGTTGGCTTATGATAAGCTCTGAAGCATCGGTTTGCCAGTTGGGGATTCCTGGAGCCTTCTGCCCACACTGCACCACCTGGAGATTTCCCTTTGCCAAGAAAACAGAAGTTGCTGCATTCAGAGCATTTGTCTGCCCACATTCCCCCTCCCCAGCATCCACCACCTCGCTGATGTCCATCACCTTGTCGGCATCCATCACCTTGCCAGTATCCCAGCACCAGCCCCTGAGGGACCGTGACACTTCTCACCACACGGGATATTCAGGCACACATTAATTTATCCCGGCAGATATTAATTTATCCCGTTCCACAATTGAAAAGTTTATGTGAATCTACTGCCCCCTACAGAATTAGGGATGGGAGAGCTGGGCAGCAAATATTTACCCTCTACATGGATTTTTGCTTCTCTTTTCTCTTCAAACTTTCGTAGTGTGCCTAGGGCTCCGGTAATTCCCAGCTGGAAAATGGAGTGTCTTTCTTAATAAGTGGTCTCTCAAACACCTTTCTGGTTGTGGTAGTCTTCTTTAGACATTTTTTCTTTTACAAAGAGGATTGATTTAAAATGCCCGTAACACAGCCGTGTTTATATACATATTCCTGTACAGCAGAAAAAGATGAATATGTTGGCTCTTTGAACGAGCCTTTCCGGTGAAGTCTTTTTTGTAAATGTGGCAAGGTTTGCAGCTAAACCACAGGAATTTGCATTCAATAACAAACTTGAAAAGCAAGTAAAACTATGAGAGTGGTGGGTGTTATCTTGTGATACTGCTCCACTGGCTCAATACTGCACCACGGCGTAATCTCCACCTTCCTCCTAAATATTCTCTCTCACTACACATGCAAAGATTGACAAGGGAGGTGAGAGATGGTGCTTTACTGCTGCCAGGAGTTCCTGCTGCTGACTTCGGCTTTCCTCGGCAGTATCAAGGTTTGAAAGCTGAAATTAAAGAGGAACCTTCCAACAGACTCATAGCAAGGGCAGAAGGACACTCCAGGGTGGTGGGGGACGCTTAAGCAGCAGTGGTGGGGTGAGAGCTGGTGGATCGGGAGTGAAACGCAGCACGTCGTGGTGGAGCCGAGCACTCGCCGGATCGGTCTTGCCAAGAAAGGCGGCGGGGAGAAGATGATCCAGCTGGAGCAGAAGGGAGCAGCCCCCACGTGCACGCAGCTCACTCCTCTGTGTGCGGTGGGGTGGCAGCACAGAGAGAGATCTGCAGTGAATGGCTTCCCCGTGGCGCTGCCCTATGGCAGTGTAAGTCCTGCAAAATTGTCTTCCTTGTATTCACAAATATTTCAAGGTGTATGTTCCAGGAGCTGCTCTTTCTGCTCTTGAGAGGACCACGAGCCAACATTAAATTCCCACCTGTATTTGCACAACCCCGTGTTTAATGGCATGCCCGACCATCTGCTGCTTCTGTGAGCAAGGGCTAGAAGTCAAACAGAAACTGGCCTGAACGCTTCTTACTTTTATGTTTCTCCCATTTACACATTTTTGGCCTTTTGTCTCTTTCAGCAATCCCAGGGAATTTCAGAGAGCAAAGGTGGCATCTGCAGCTCCATTTCTGGTGATCCGATCTCAGACTCTAGTCATTCATCACATTAGTTTTGGTGAAAGGGGGAAAAAAGGAAAGATAAATTCTGTGTAAAGCTTCTATATCTGTGAGAAGTGTGTTGTTGCACTCTACAAGGATGGAATTCAGTTCTGTACACTGGCTTTTTCCAAGAACCAAGGGCAGATCCTGATTTCAATCCTTAGAACAGGTGAAGATTTTGCGCTTATAAGGTAGGAGTTTATTTCATTGAAACAGACAGTAGAAGATGGAAAGACTGTTCTTTAAAGAGCTGGTGGGTCTTTGCCTGTGGAAAAGGTGTGTGTTCCTAAAACGGATTGGGAGATGGTATCCTATGCTCTTTTTACTTATGTTATTATCATTGGTTCTTTTCAGTTCCTTCAGTTTGCCAGTTTGGGTTGGAAATAACCCATTTCACCCCAAAATTAAACAAAGTAAGGTAGGAGAAAGAATGGAGGAGGAAAAAAAAGGTGGAGATAATTAAAAAGGTCATTTGACTGTCAGGTTCTTGATTTCAGAGATTTCATCTCTTCTTGCCGGTGCTTTGTGTATGATACACTTGTTCCTCAAGGAACATATTTTCAAATATACTGTCAGGGTTACTTTGAATATTTATTCTTGTAAACAACAGGTAATTAAATACAGAAGGCCCAAGGCTGGATATGAGTCTTAGTCCAATATTTGCTACACTTTCCTTACATTTTTAGGTAAGTTTTTTTCATCTACCAAACAGACATTTACAATAACACACATAGGATGATGAAATGTCCTGAAAGGAGATATGATGCATGGCTTAGGAATGAATTGCTAGTGGAATGTACTGAATGCTCTTTCCCTGTTTACAAAAGTAGCAGAAGTTACTGGACCCCCAGGATCAAAAATCAAAATTACAACATGTGGCTAAAACTGGCCTTCAGATGTGGAATTGACCCAGACTAAATTGCAAATTTGTTGTGTGCTCCTGGCTCCCCTCATACGAGATTTTTACATCAGATTTACAAATATGTTTTGCACAGCTTTACAAAAGTAAAAGTGAAGTCATTCTGAATTTTCTTTTTCCTGTGCAGAGAAACTTCACATCTTTCAAACCATGGAAACGTGGCATTTGCTCAGATGAACTTTCTGAATCCTCCCTCTTGTTCCCAGCTTCTGCCTTAATAACTTCTTTGGCAAAGTCTGTAACCCCCTGATGATGGGGGGACCTTTGGGGGGAACACAACAGCCTGCCCCAGGGGACCTAATTCAGCAGGAATTGCTCTCTCTGAGCGCAGTGTGACTAACTAACTAACCGCCTCTCTTGCCCAATCGGTTCAAAAACCTATTGAAATATTTGAAAGTTGCAAACCGGTCTGTGAAAAAAATGCATGAAGTACACAGCTACCTACAGTAGAAACTAACTAACTAACTTACTAACTAACTAACTTACTAACTAACTAACTTACTAACTAACAAACTCACTCTCTACCCTACTGGCTAAAAAACCTATCATAAACTCATGAAAGATGCCAACTGGCATGTGAAAACAAAAGTGTTAAGAGCTCTCAAGTGCCCTTTCTGCCCATGACTTCTTCATGGGCTGGGGAATGTTCTGCAGAGAGAACGAGTAGTGATGACCATCCGGCTGAGCCAAAAGGGTGACAACATGAGGGTGACTTCTTCAGCCATCTCTTCAACCTGCCTTGAGAAAGATGGGTGGAAAAGACAGGCATTAGGCACTAGGCTGAGAGGAGAACAAGCAACATGTGTTTTGACGTGAAAGGCAATACCCATCCACAGTTCCCCTCTGCAGGATTCCTTAGAGCTGGGTATTAGGCTTTGGCGTTTTTCTATTAATTGTTTAGATTGTGGACTAGATTGCCTTCGAAGGTCCCTTCCAACCCACATTATTCTTTGATTCGAGGATTCTAGGTGCAAAATGGAAACTGCCAACGCTGGAGTGCCCTTTACCTCCAGACATCCACCTTCTCCCAAGGACAGGTGAATGCTTCCTCTCTGGGACCATCTCGGGGCACCGCAGAAGTATTCCCTATACTCAGAGCAGCACGAAAATTCACAAGAGGGAGAGCAGGCTCTGTTACACACCTGGGCTTCTTGTTCTCCTCGCCCGGCTTGGCTGGTCTCAGTTGCCCGTTCCTGAGCAATCTGCTTCCAGCCTTCGCCTTCGCTTGAGCGGCGGGCCATCGCTCTCCTCTTCGCAGCTGTGTTTTCTCTTCTGGGGGGATGGTTTTTCCCCTTGCTGCGAAGAGCCTGGCAAACTTTCCATTCAATAGGATTGTTAGACAGGTAAAGCCATGATCAACATGAATCGATTCTACTCTTAAGCAAAGCTAGCTCATGTTACCTGCTCTGCCCAGAGGAGCTCTCCTGGGGTTCGCTTTGGGGAGCGACTGCCGCCACCTGCAATGGAAACGTACAGGATGACACCTGCCCACTTTCCAGCTCAGCTCTAAAAGGCAGATCCCTTGCATGGGTTTGCTCAGCCCAGCTGTGCCAGTTCTGGTGGGATCACCACACAAAGAGTGATGGCCAAGCTGCATCAGCCTCACTCTGCACTTGTGCAAAGCTGCAGGTTGGTGGATGAAGTTGCTTGTCCCTACAGCAGCAATGCCACCTTCTGAGGGGGGAGGCATTCTCTCACGCTGTGTGTGGACCTCACATACCTCTGCAGTTTCTCCTTCTGCTCC
The DNA here is from genome assembly GCF_036013445.1 of Caloenas nicobarica. Lineage (NCBI taxonomy): Eukaryota > Metazoa > Chordata > Aves > Columbiformes > Columbidae > Caloenas > Caloenas nicobarica. Next base: position 46,362,316 of record NC_088245.1, read on the forward strand.
TGGCGCTGGCGACTCCTCGGCCTGTTCACCAGCAAGCCCAGCCTTGGCCGCTGCACCTGGAAGCTCAGCCTCCTCCTCCTGCTCCTCAAAGAGTTCCTCACGGTGCTCGATGAGGAACTCAACCAGCCGTGTCACCTGCACACAGTAAACCACTGGTTTCCAACCCGTTGGCTGCAAAGGGGTCCAACAGCCCTTGCCACTCCTCATCCTGCCTTCTGCACAGAAGGCTGCAGCTGTGGGGCGGCTCTTCCCAGCAGCTCCCCCGCGAGCATTTGCTGAAGAGAGGAGGCAGGCAGGAACCTCTGAAGAGCAAAGCTGGCGTGGGCCTGGAAGGCTGCAGCGGGCTGGGAAACACAGCGTACCTTCCCTGTCACCTGCATCAGGACGTCCAGGGGCAGCGTGTCCTCCTCTGGTGGGCCGAGGAGGTTTGGCCCCATGCAGATGGCCAGGTTGCTGGCGCTCATCTTGCTCACGGTGGCATTCCTGCTGATCTTCTGAAGCAGGATGAGCAAGGTCTGGAGGAGGAGGAGGTTGGCCTTGGGTAACTTGCTGGCGACCCTGCGGGAACAGGAACCCACCGTTAACAGATGAAGGAGGTGCTGTCCAGACAGGTGTCCCATGCTGATGTCAGCCAAGCCCACCCCAGGGAAGGCTCCTTGGCCAAGCCGGCTCTCCAGCAGAGGGACTGCCTTCGCTGAGATATGGCCACCTCCCTCCCCGCCTGCCCTTCTGGCCAGAGCCCCTTTGTGGAGCCAGCCCCAACGCCTGCAGGCAGTGCTCCAAGGACAGAAATGCTTTTCTGTGCCACTTTCCCCCCAGAACGCTGAGCCCACAGCAGCAGCAAGAGGTGGGTGGCCGAAAACACAGCTCGTTCAGGTGCCGGTGCCGGGCTCTGCCAGTCCCTGTGGAGCCGCCAGGCTGCTGGCCACACTTACTCCTTCAGCCCCGCCAGCCTCTCCTGCCTGCTGGTCTTGTGCAGGGCGTCCATCCACTGTTGGTAAAGCTCTGAGTGGAGCAGCTTGGAGGGGATCTTGCGGAGGAAGTCCTGCAATGGCAAGGGCTGAGCGTGAGGCTGTGAGCAGTGCCGCCGGGAGCACAGGCAGCATCCCCAGCACGCTGGGTGCCCAGCAGCTCCTGGGTTGGGCCGAGCAGGAGCCCATCAGCAGCTCCGGAGCGGGAGCTGCCGGACTCCAGGCCAGCAGGGCTCACCTTCAGGATGACGGCCAGGACGTGCACCGGCTGGCTGGCCAGGTGGACCTCGGCTCCCGTGTCCAGGGCCTCCCTGATCTCCCGGGAGGCGCGCTCGCTGGCCGCCAGCCGGAAGATCCCCTCCGTGGATGGGCCCTGCTCGTGCAGCAGAGCCAGCAGGTCCTGCAGGGGAGACAGGAGGACATTGCTGGGCTGGAGACAGGCCCTGGCACAGGCCAAGCTTCCCCAGGGGCAGCAGGGAGTGTGGATGGTCTGCAGCTCTCCCTGGGGCAGGACAGAGGGGTGGCTGGAGTTGGGCGACACGGAGAGGAGCGCGCTTTGTCCCCAAGACTCATCTGAGATGCCCCCGATGGGGACGGTGCCTCTGCAGGGGAGCCAGTGGGATGGGGACCCCTGGCCGGGCTTGCTTACCTGGATGGGCTGGGGCAGCGCACCGTCCTGGCTGCAGAGATCTGCCAGGGGCCGCCCGAAGAGAAGCCCCGTGTGGGCAGAGCCCGACGGCCCCTGTGCCTCTGCAGCGGCCGAGGTCTCTGGCCGCACCAAGTGCCAGGGCAGCCACCTCCTCCTGCTGCGGGTCCCACCTTCTGCCAAGGAGAAGAGAGCAAAGAGAGGTGGAGCAGCGGCGCCAGGCCAGTGCTCCTGGACCCTCTCAGCACTGTGCCCCATCCTCGAGCGCACGGGACACGCGTCATTTGGCAACGAGGGACCCTGGGGGCTCAGGTCTCTCCTGCTGCAGAGCAACGGGGACAGACGTGCCCTGCGGGAAGGGCAGCAGCAGCCCCAGGGCAGCATGAGTGCCCGTCTGCAAGAAGAGCAGGGAAGGGCCATCCTGCACCCGTTTCTCCCAACTCACCAGCCAGCTGGCCACTTCCACCTTTGCTGCCAGAGGGGATGACGGGTGGGGGCCGCTGCTCTGCATCAGCCTGCAAGAAATGTGCTGCGCTCACCCAACAGCCCTGCAGCAGAAAGGGCCCCTGGGGAGCTGCATCATGCCCTGGCCATGTGTGAGAGGTGGAGATGGCTGAGATGTCACCCCGAGCGATCCTCACCTTGGCCTGGCCCTCAAGCAGCCTCTCCAGGCTGCCGGCATGCAGCGTCATGGCCTGGGCAAGCAAAAAAGAGCAGGTGAGAAGTGATGCACCTGGTGCTGGGCTGGAACAGCCTCTGGGGACAGAGCGGAGACAGGAGGGACACTCACAGCATTGCGGCCCCTCAGCTCTTTCAGCAGCGCCTTGAAGGAGGGCAGCCGGGTGACCTGGGCTCCCTCCACTCCTTCTGCTGGTCTGTGCACAGGAAAGGGGCAAAGAAAGAGCTGGCTGAGAACCAAGCAGCCTTTTCCCTCCCCTGCCAGCCCAGGGAGCACTTCCAGCTTGCCCCAAAGCAGCCATGTAGCACTCAGAATCCCAGCGGAGAGCAGCAGCAGAGATCAGGGCGGGGCTGGGCAGCTGTTGTCTGGACACAGCTGGCTGAAGGTGCTCCACCAGCTTTGCCCACTCAAGAGCTGCCCACAGCTATGGGCACAGCTCTCTGCAGCTGGGGAGCGCTGTTGCCACATCGCAGGCTACGATGCCTAGAGCATCCCCCTGAGGTGTGAGCACGAGTCCCCCAGGCTGCACCGCCAGGCAGGGCTTACCCAAGGAGAGCGCTGAGCCACAGCTCCTTCACTGCCCGGCAGCTGCGGAAAGAGAGGAGAAACAGCCTGAGCGCCGCTGCTCCCCAGCCTGCGGGCACAGGCGGGCGCTGGCACAGCCCTGCTGTCCCCGTGGGGACGGCCACAGAGGCAGGACGAAGCCCCGTGGGGCAGGACGGAGGCGCTGCCCAGCCCTGCCGGGGGACGTGGCAGCGAGACTCACCGGAAAGTGACGACGCATGAGCCGCAGGGCCAGACGAGGACGAGTGAGGCGGTGTGTTTGCCTTCCTCCTCTTCAGCGGCATCGCCGGCTGCCCCCTTGGTGCTGCCCAGCACCTGCAGCTGGCCCAGGGCCAGGCAGAGCTTTGGGCGCGGGGCGCCGCCACGTCTGCAGAGAGGAGCGGCAGCGAGTGAGCTGGAGGAGCCTGAGCCCGCTGGCTCCCCTCCCGAGTCCCCCTGCCACGGTCACGGCCATGGGTGTATCCAGCACCAGGGTGCCGGTGGCCTGGGGCTGCTCCTGGGCTGGCCCTGCCCTGGTGCCAGGGCCAGGGCTTGGGAGGAAAGGCAGCTGGGCTCTGCAAATCTTACTGGTGCTTGGCGATGACCAGGGTATCCCTGAAGAGGAGGAGGTCCCTCTTCCTCGTCGCACGGCCCTGGGTCACCCGCACACGCTGCCGGAGCAGTGGCTCGCCTGGTGCCGGGATGGGCACGCACTGCTGCACGGGCTCAGGGTCATCCCTGCAGAGCAAACGGTGTCGGGAATGACAAAGGCGGCTGCTGCGGGGTCCGGCTGTTCTGGGCTGTCTCCGAGCCTTGCATGGGGGGCGCCTACCTGGAGCCACGGCAGCAGTTCACCTGGCCCATCCCGACGAGGCCAGGAGAAGCCTCCTGTAAATCTTGCTTTACGGGCACAAGAGAGTGGCCAGACAAGGTGGGGAACGTCAGCCAAAGGGACGCCCAGTGCCAAGTGGTGCTGCTGGGCAAGAGCGCGGCTCCTGCCCGTGACACTCCGTGTTGGCACAGAACCGTTGCCAGGACAGCGCCGGGTCAACACAGCCCCCCATTCCAATGACCTCAGTGGTGGGGGGGGCACTGGGGGCTCTCCCCAGGATGCCCAGGTCTCTCTGGGACTGGGAGCCCAGCCCTGGGCACAGCACTTCAGGTCTGGCCTCAGCAGCGCTGAGCAGAGGGGAAGGGTCACCTCCCTCCAGCTGCTGGCAGCGCTTCGCCCCATGCAGCCCAGGGTACCACTCGCTGCCGCCTTGGGCCAAGGCCACCTTGCTGGCTCCTGCTCAACTTGGTGTCTACCAGGAGCCCAGGACCCTTAGTTTTAAGATTCCTAGGGCAGGAGACCTTTTTCAACAACTTCGAGTGAGAGGAGGAAATGTCTTGGTCTCTAATAAACAAGTGATTGCCTTATTAACCCTAAGTTTAAAAGTGCACGTGTGCAGGGCAATTCATTACTATCAAGTGATGTGCAGAGCAAGCAAAGGAAGTGTTATTTTCCCAGAGGTCACTGATAGTAGCAGAAAACAGGGTTATTGCTCAGAGCAAGATGAACAGAAGGCGAGATGGATGTAATTTCAATGAGAACTGATTTGTGGAGAATTGATTTAATGATATTTAAAAGGGCACCCACTGTATTAATCTGTGGCTATCCTGTGATCTTACTGTAATATAGGGCTGAGCCATTGTCTTTTGTTTTCTTCCCTGAGTACAATGTGATAAGACATGAGGGGATATTAGGACCCGGTGAGAACCATAACCAAGTCCTCTTGTGCTGGACGCTTTTGAGGCTGCTGTGATTGATCACAAACCAAGTTCCCCTGTGCCTACAGCCCTTTGTCAGGGACGGAAGGCACATCCTTGGAGGCAACTTGCCTGAGAGCTGACAACCCATGACCCAGCTACTGGCACCTGGGACTATCGATACCTCCCGGAGTTTATGAATCCCTTGGCTCTAAATTTTGGCTTGTATTGGTTAACGTTTCAGAAGCAAAGATTAAATACTAAATACAAAGCATGTGCTGGTGTATCATAGGATTCCAGTTACTTTTTTATTAGTACCATCCATAGATAAACAGATCCGGAGACAAACCAACCTAGGCAAAATACACGGGTTTTTTTTGTTTCCTCACTGCATTGCAGTTTGATTCATGCCCCTTGAATATCCAGTATCTTTCAGCTACAGTTTATGTCTTGCTTTTGCATACTGTAGAGCCTTCTTTCCGTATTCACTGCCAGTATTCACCCTTACATGGCAGCTAATTCTTGTGGCTGGCCCTGCTCCCTCTGGGAGCAAGCTGTTTGTGGTCTGTCTCTATGGCTCTGGGACTCTTCCCCTGATTAATTTGTTCATCAAACTTACAAATATTTTGTTCTGTATCTGTAATTCTGTATTTTCCACTATATACTCCCTATTCTTTAAGGGAATCATTGTCCAAGGTATTTTCATCGAATAAGTTATGACTGACATACCTTTTTCTTGGCCTGGAAAGAATGTGACATATTTTATTTCATCATCTGCTGTAAAGGGAGCCTTCATCTTGGCTGAAAATCTTGCTTGTAGTGTATCCCTGAACCAAGAAAGGATGATTGGCAGCCTGGGAAATGCAGCAGTACTCTGTGGGTAAGTAACGCAATTTCCTTAAAGCTCCTTTTTAACATGTTTCTGGTAGACTACATTACACATGCTGCTGAAATATCTGATCACTCTGTCACCTTGTTCACTGCTCTTTTGCACTGCAAGGGTGGTATGAGTAGGCTGCAAAGAAACAAATAAAAAAGCAAGTGGTGATTCTCCTGACACAAGGAAATCTTGGGTTTCTTCGAGCCCATGTGGATGAAGCAGTGTCAACTGATCCAGTTGACTTCATTGTCTGTGTGGGCTAGAGATGGAGGGCCTGTGAATGGAACATGTTGCAATTAGATGCTGTCTTGCCCTCATCAAATTTATTAACAATGACTCTTTTTTTTTCTGTTTGAATACGTTCAGAATGAAATTTATATCCAGAGAAAGAAATGACACAATACCATTTTAAAAATTATTTTCCTGATGTGTATTCCTCCAAGCATGTATTTATGTGGATAGTAATAAGTGGATAGTAATCATGTTTAACATGAACATGATTAAATCAGTGAAGGGGATTGAAGTTCTCATCAGTTCAACTCTGCAAAATTCTAGATCTTCTGTATACACAAAATGCTCGTTCTTCTTAGTCTGATGTTGCTTCCATATTAGTACTTTGTGTGTCTCTGCTCTCAGACAGGAGGCTGTTCGGAAATTATTAAAGGTACCAAATAGTGTAGCCTTTTATTAAAGACCTACAACCTAAAGTACTTGAACACTTCCTTTTTTCCCCTTGAAAACAATAAAAAATAATTACTCCTATATACCATTTTTCTATAATGTAGATGGCTGTTGTTACAGGATGTAGGGAGGCAACTAGGAAAGCTAAGGCCTCCTTCGAGTTAAACCTGGCAAGAGGGGTCAAGGACAACAGAAAGAGCTTCTTCAAATACATGGCAGATAAAACTAACACCAGAGGCAATGTAGGCCCACTGATGAATGGGGTGGGTGCCCTGGTGACAGAAGATACAGAGAAGGCAGAGTTACTGAATGCCTTCTTTGTCTCTGCCTACTCTGCTGGAGGCTGTCCTGAGGAGCCCCGTACCCCTGAGGCCCCAGAGGAAGGCAGGGCAATGGAGGAGTTTGCCTTGGTTGATGAGGACTGGGTTAGGGACCAGTTAAGCAATCTGGACATCCATAAATCCATGGGTCCAGATGGGATGCACCCGCAGGTGCTGAGCGAGCTGGCTGAAGTCATTGCTGGACCACTCTCCATCATCTTTGCCAAGTCTTGGGAAACGGGAGAGGTGCCTGAGGACTGGAGGAAAGCAAATGTCACTCCGGTCTTCAAAAAGGGCAAGAAGGAGGACCCAGGCAACTACAGACCGGTCAGCCTCACCTCCATCCCTGGGAAAGTGATGGAACACCTTATCCTTGGTGCCATCTTAAGACATATCAAGGATAAGAGGGTCATCAGGGGCAGTCAACATGGCTTCACCAAGGGGAAGTCGTGCTTCACCAACCTCATAGCCTTTTATGAAGACATAACAAGGTGGATTGATGATGGCAGAGCGGAGGATGTGGTCTACCTTGACTTCAGTAAAGCATTTGACAACGTCTCCCACAGAATCCTCACGGCTAAACTGAAGAAGTGTGGACTGGACGATCGGGTAGTGAGGTGGACCGCAAACTGGCTGAAGAAAAGAAGCCAGAGAGTCGTGGTCAATGGGGCGGAGTCTGGTTGGAGGCCTGTATCTAGTGGAGTGCCTCAAGGGTTAGTACTGGGACCAGTATTATTCAATATATTCATCAATGACTTGGATGAGGGAATTGAGTGTACTACCAGCAAGTTTGCTGATGACACCAAACTGGGAGGAGTGGCTGACATGCCAGAGGGCTGTGCTGCCATCCAGCGAGATCTGGACAGGCTGGAGAGTTGGGCAGGGAAAAATTTAATGAAATCTAATAAGGGAAAATGTAGAGTCTTACATCTGGGCAGGAACAACCCCATGTTCCAGTATAGGTTGGGGAATGACCTGTTAGAGAGCAGTGTAGGGGAAAGGGACCAGGGGGTCCTGGTGGACAGCAGAATGGCCATGAGCCAGTACTCTGCCCTTGTGGCCAAGAAGGCCAATGGCATCCTGGGATGTATTAGAAGGGGGGTGGTTAGTAGGTTGAGAGAGGTTCTCCTTCCCCTCTCCTCTGCCCTGGTGAGACCTCATCTGGAATATTGTGTCCCGTTCTGGGCCCCTCAGTTCAAGAAGGACAGGGAACTGCCGGAGAGAGCCCAGCGCAGGGCAACAAAGATGATGAAGGGAGTGGAGCATCCCCCTTATGAGGAAAGGCTGAGGGAGCTGGGGCTCTTTAGCTTGGAGAAGAGGAGACTGAGGGGTGACCTCATTCATGTTTATAAATATACAAAGGGTGGGTGTCACGAGGATGGAGCCAGGCTCTTCTCAGTGACAACCAACAGTAAGACAAGGGGTAATGGGGTCAAGCTGGAACACAAGAGGTTCCACTTCAATTTGAGAAGAAACTTCATCTCAGGCAGGGTGACGGAACACTGGAACAGGCTGCCCAGGGAGGTTGTGGAGTCTCCTTGTCTGGAGACATTCAAAACCCGCCTGGATGCCTTCCTGTGTAACCTCATCTGGGTGTTCCTGCTCTGGCAGGGGGATTGGACTAGATGATCTTTTGAGGTCCCTTCCAATCCCTAACATTCTGTGATAAAAATGTAGCTTCACTGAAACTATTCTTAACATTGATGCTTGCACTGAACTTCAGTAGGATGCAAATATTCATCCTTTTAATATTTGATCCAAGTTTAAAGTATAAAAAAGAAGATCGTGTTTTCTAACAGTGAGACTGCATGTTCAATTCATATACCAGTATTCCTCCAGCAATCATTCCAATTTAGGCGATATCTCCAGGATGCTTGCGCAAGGCAGGTATTCCAGGAGCTCTCTGTGTCATGGACGTGGCTTTTGGACACTGCTAGAGATAAACTGGCTAGCGCAGATGATTAATTTAGACATAAAGTAACTTTTGCAGTCAAATCTCTTTATAATCAAGACAAACAACAAGGCATTGCTGGTATTAATTTCTATGGCTACATATATACATGGTACAAAGTTTTCAGATAGAGAGAATTTGAGTGGGGTCTATAGTGCCATTCCTTTTGATATGCATTACTTAATAATACAGTCATATCAGCAAAGCTGAAATTTTTATTGTTAAAAATTCCACAACAGCGTTCGGATTTATAAGGACAGGATCTGTCGCATTTGTCGCAGCGAGGGAAGACGCAAACACTTAATATAAGTATCAGCAAACTTCAGCTTTATTACAGAGCAGTTCACTTTTATACATGTCCCAATAATTGTGCCTACTAGTCATAACCTGATTGGCTAAAATCTAGGGATTACATTAACTTAATTCATCTAGCAACAGATATTCAGTATAATCAGTAATGGGCTTATGCATATTACAAAACGCAAGCTCATTATTGGTTACAACTTAACTGCCAGCTCCACCCTTAGATCCACATTCGTTTCGTTTCTACATTGTTTTTCCCAACGAACTTCTAACAGCAAGGCTTTTGTTTGTTACACATTAAATGTCAAGGTCCTTATAATTTTGCCAAGTCAGTGTCTTGCTTGTGGCTCACATGAGCTGGGTTCGCTGCTTATCTAACTCTTGTTCTGCTAACTGTATTAAATTCACATAGCCCCTACTATCTAACCATCCCTCCACAATTCCCCCTTTTTTGTTTTTGTGCAAACCAAGTGCACAATTAACAATATAGCAACAATCACAGACAGTATTATTAATCCATGCAAAAGTAGATTTCTCAGCCATCCTAATTCCCACAAAAATCCATATGTGCAGATTGAGGCCTGAAAACCAAGTTTTTGGGTCTAATCATTTTATACTATTAGATAATGTTAACCATTATATCTTACAGTGCTAATTCTTAAATTATGCACTTGTTTTTCAGGGCACTGGCTAAATCCTAAATCAGGCCTTGTACATTATCTGAGACTGTTCTTTTTTGGAAGTGTTGTTTTACTTGATTTTGCTCATAAGCATTATAATTCAGTTTCAATGGTATTACATATATTTAGCACTCTGATAACATAAAATACAGGTTCAGATATCAGTTAAGGAGATTATTTGAATACAATAACATAAGAATAATGAGGATCCACAACGTGCATGTAGTCACTCACAAGAAACAAAACTAGAGGTCTCTCACTTCAGGGTACTCACAATAAACAATCACCTGCCTAAATTAAGGCAATAACCTTGCATATTAAGACCCAGAATGGAAACAAAATCTAAATTACTCTGAACCACTTCTCCATTCCTCATCGCTGATAAAACAGGTGAAACTTCCCTGACAAACAATTGTCAATTAATTTCTTATAAATACATACAGCAGGGATCTCAACAAAATACTGCTGCATTTGATTAAGTTTAATCCAATCCTTGTTTTCCAGCAATTGACCTTCTGGTGGTATCCATGCACCATCTACCCAATGCACGTCATTGTTACTGCACTGTTGCAAGAGATAATACCCGAATAGGCTAAGAAAGTGTCAACTGGAGTGAGGGGCCTGCTGCTGTCATAACAGTACTTGCATTTTGTTGTAACTTCTTTAGCTGCCCCAAGGTAACATCATTGGCCTCTTCCCTTGGTCTCTTCTGTTTCTTCGTTGCCGCCTGCTGCAGGGACAGACATTGCACTTCTGGCATTGGGTTCTTGCACTGTTTTTCCAGCTCACAGTGAGATTTAACATATTTCGCAGGAAGTCAGTTTGGTCCTGTTGGAATAAGAACACACACATATCCCCTTCCCCCTTTTTGTTTTAATAACGTTTGTTTCAGTGTGGAATGCACCTGTTTAATAATAGCCTATCCAGTGGCAGAATGTGGAATACCTGTGACATGCGAAACATCCCATTGCTATAAAAAATATTACGCGGATCTAGCAGTTTAGCCAGGACCATTGCCAGTTTTAATTTGTTGTGGCACACCCAGCATAGCAAAACAGTGGGTCCAGTGGCACTAGACACCCATGCTTTTCTCACTAGTACAGGCAGATGCACAAAGCATACCTGAAAGAGTATCTATAGAAATGTGTACATATTTCAAACGACCAAAGGATGAGACATATGTAACATCAGTCTGCTAAATGGCATTAGCTATGAGCCTGTGAGGGTTAACTCCAAGGGAGCGTAAATTTGTAATTAGGCCTTGACATTTCAGCTAAGAGCAAACTATGTCTTTTATTTGTTCGAGTGTCGGATAAAACATTTATTTTAAAGTAGCAGTATTCTAATGGAAGAAAATATGTGAAGCCCTGGCAGACTGGAAACGGACTGTAGCTACAGTATGAGTCCGCAACTTCCTTCTGTTATGGGACCTGGTAAAAGTGGTATGAGAGCATATATGAGTAACAGATAGTGGGTGTCTGCAATGCTGTAATGCAGTTTGCAATGATACAAACAATTCAAAGAGCTACTGTTGCGAGATTTCTCCAAAAAAGGTGAAGGGGATGGTCCTGACTACTTACTCAGAATCACAAATCAAATTTAGAGGTTCCTCCTTAAAAAGCTCTAAGGCATGTAAAGCTGCATCAAGTTCTATTAATTGGGTTGAACCTTCAATAATTTTAACAGAATGATGCTAATTGTTATCTTCACATCAGACTACTACAGCTTTGTGAGACTTTCCTAAACTATCTACAAAAACTGTGCAAGCGTGTAGGATGAGACCAAATACAAGTATGTTCTGTAGCTTGACATCAAAGACATGCAGATTCTACATCAGTTTACATCTAGGCATGCCAAAAGCTATGCCATTAAGAAAATCACCTAATGTAATTTAAAAGGACGTAGATTGCAAATAATTAAAAAAAGATCAAAATTAGATTTCACAAATGGTACATATATGACAAAAGGATCATGACCCATTAAGACTTAAATTAATTCCCTGCATTTTTTGATCAGTAACAATCAGTATATCAGTCTGTTAGCATTGTCAACGTACTGTCCCACAATAGCCACAGGTTGTTTTTGTGTTGTAACTATAAGTAGACAAATATGCAAGTCCAATCGAATGCAGTCAGCCTGTAAGGTTGTCATAAATTTGTTCATCAAAGTCTCTAACTCCATTTTGGCTTTCATATTTATTGGATATTGTTTTTCCTTACCAGATTGAAGTCCTATTTAAGTTTTATCAGGGTAGTGTTGGCTTTACCGATACTTCGGCTGCGGGTACTAGTGGAAATACAGCATCTAAAATTTCCTTGGAGATTTCTCACTTGCAGCAAGCAGATCTGCACCATCCAAACATCTTCTTATGGGACATGCAACTGAACAGAATTCTCAGAAAACATTATTTGAGTTTACAATTTACTTAACAAATCTTGACCCAAGAGAGGTATAGGACTTTCTGGCAAATATGAGAATTCATCTGTTAAAACTTTTTTCTAAATTTGGCATCCTATTGGTTTCAAAAAATGGCCCTCCTTTCTTTCTCAAGATTTCAAAAACTATCACGGTGAATTTAATAAGAAGTCTCTTATAACTAGTTACCACAGAGAAAGTCTATTAAAAAGGTTTTTGCTTTAATTTCCCAGCTTCATTAGAACTACGGATCTGCTGGAGATGCTTTTAAATTTCACCCTCAGACTGCTTCATTCAGTATTACAGTTCTCAAACAGTAACATTGCTGTAGAGGGGGGGCAGGGAATGCAAGGGGGAATAAAGCCCCCCTTTTCTGCTTAGCAGTGCAGTCAAGGCCACGCAGGTGGTGTAATCGCTGGTGCTAAGTGGGAGCTGCCTGGCCTTGGCAAAACTTCTCAGTTACAATGAGCTGAGTTTATCTTGAAGCTTGACACAGCACAGGCCTGGGAGATTTTGCTCTATTTACTTATTTCTCAAAGTTATGCAGAACAACATTAACTGCCATATAGCACTAAAACCCAGAATTCCACATTCAAACTACATTTTCCTTTTGTCAGAGTATTTCCCCAAAAAGTTACTCTAATGTGTAAGGATGCATCCTAAAGGGGATCAAGGTTGTATTTTAGTAGCGGAACCGGTTCCCATTTTGTAATTATCTTCCCAAACAAAATTATTTTGGTACCAAATATATATATATATATATATATATACAAACTAAAATACTGAGCTCAGATATGAAAGCCAAACACTGAGTTCAAATATGCAGATGGATCACAGTTACACTTATTCAAGACAATATCTCAGTTTTAGCATTGCACCTTTGGGCTGCTTGCAGCTCAGCCAGGTGGAGGTTGCCGCTGGATCTCCCTGACAAAACAGGTCAGTGCGCGCTGGAGCCCCAGCGGCACCTGCCCCCCCGCTGCCCTAGCAAGCCGAGCTGGGCAAGGCTTTTATACGCGTCTCATCTGAGGTGCTACAACTGTTATCCCAAAACAGGATTCTTTACTTGGTGTGCATACAAAAGAGCCAAATTTAGTACACCAAGATGAGACACAGCCTATCACAGAGTTGCGCAAGTCTGGATGTTGGAATAAAGCTAGCATGGTAGAAAGAAAAGTAACAACTGTTACACACACAATCTTATCATCACATGCACACAGTAAAAAACTGAATTACTCACGGTCTTCTGTATAACCACAAAATGCATATTTTGAGTCAACAGATTCTCATGATTCTGTGAACTTGCTATATTATACAACAGGAAAAGACTTATGAAACTGTAATATGCTTAAACAGATACCTACAAAGAAAACAGGTTAATAAAGCAAACATCTTGCAGACCTCAGTAAGTTTCTATGACTTGTGCGTTATCAGTTAATTCTCAGCTTGTTGAAGTTCAAAGCATTCCACTTGTAAAGCTGCCTGAAATTATTTAATGATCTCTTGTAGAGTTTTATTTTTGTCCTGCTCTTCTGGCTTTAAAAACAACACTACTTGCAACAAAATGTTATACTTCAAGGTTCTATTCTCCGACCACTTTTCCCATCCATCTAACTTACACAGCAGCCACCATTGATTCTAATATTTCACAAGATCTTCCTTCCTCATATTTCCAAGTGCTTTCCTATGTTCTAAAACACCTCCCCAAATGTAATTTAGCATTTGACGGGTGGGCTCACCATGGAGACCCGAGTCACTAACTGTGGTCCGTAATTGCGACAGCAGCTTCTAATCTAGGGCAGTGATGGTGGCGTTCAGGCCACCAGCAGTGGGAGAATATATCACTGGGAAGGCAATGGCCAGGGCCTCAGCCGCCTCTTTGTCCCCTGACATCCAGGCTTGATTAGAAATCTCTTGCCACAACTTCTGCCGCTCGTTCACCACCCGCTCTGCATCTCCCCTCATATCAGTGTCTTTAGAGTCTATAGGCGCGCGAGCCTTCCCCTCCCCTTCGGGGGGAGATGGCCAGTGCTCCTCGCTCGGTTGACCGGGAGACAGCATAGGAGGCGCAGAAGGAACTGAACTGGCGTATGAACCCGACGGCAGGAAAACAACATTAGTGGCAGGGGGCAACGGGCATGACGAGGCAAAAGCCGAACCCTCTCCAGTGGCTGCATTAGTGGCCGATGGGGAAGCTAGGGCTGCCGAGGCGGCATGGGCGGCCTTCTGCTCCGCATGATATTGTTTTAAGGCGTTTGTTACCACCCGCCAGGGCCGTCCCAACTTCCTAGCTGCCTTTTCCTCCTCGATAGCTGCATTCCACAATTTTTCTCCAAAGCGACACCACTCCTCCACCTCAAAAACCTCATTAGGATCCTTAAAACAACCCTTGGCTACTCCATACGTGAGCAACCCTGCTAACTCCTTATCTAAATCAATATCCTTAAGCTGACGCTTCTGTAAGAAGCACTTAAATAAATCATAAGCCGCTTGTCTATCCATACCTTGTTTCCTCAGCGCGCTGTTGCAGCCCTTGCAAGACGTCGGCGGCCTTTAGCGGCGGAACCCTTCTTTAAGGTCGTTCCGGGCACAGAGTCCAGCTCTTTTGCCTCTCGTGCTGCTTCGAGACCGCTATCCCCTACTCGCTGGACCGTGCCGGACCGTGGCTGCAGGGCCTTTTTTTTCAGGTCCCTGTTCGGGCGCCATTTGTCGCATTTGTCGCAGCGAGGGAAGACGCAAACACTTAATATAAGTATCAGCAAACTTCAGCTTTATTACAGAGCAGTTCACTTTTATACATGTCCCAATAATTATGCCTACTAGTCATAACCTGATTGGCTAAAATCTAGGGATTACATTAACTTAATTCGTCTAGCAACAGATATTCAGTATAATCAGCAATGGGGTTATGCATATTACAAAACGCAAGCTCATTATTGGTTACAACTTAACTGCCAGCTCCACCCTTAGATCCACATTCGTTTCGTTTCTACATTGTTTTTCCCAACGAACTTCTAACAGCAAGGCTTTTGTTTGTTACACATTAAATGTCAAGGTCCTTATAATTTTGCCAAGTCAGTGTCTTGCTTGTGGCTCACATGAGCTGGGTTCGCTGCTTATCTAACTCTTCTTCTGCTAACTGTATTAAATTCACATAGCCCCTACTATCTAACCATCCCTCCACAAGGATCTGCAATCTTCTTGTGACAAAGAGGATTGAGTGAAAAGGATCTATAGTAAACGCATCCACTTTCAGCGAAAAACGGATTTGAAAAGCCTATTAATGTAGACTTCAGTTCCCAAAAGCACCACGAAAGACAATGAGTAATGGGGAGCAATAGGTAGATCGGACTGAGCCACTAGAGCAGGAAGAGCTTAAGAGCTTGCAGAAACTCACCCTTCCAGACCTGGTTTGCTTTTTGGGTTGGGTTGGTATTTTTTTTAATCAGGTTCCTTTTCCCTGCCACTTCCTCCAATAACTTTTAAAGCAGGAGGTACTTTGCAGCTTTCTCTGGGCTCTAACCCTTTTTTTTCAGCAGAGGCAATAACAATGCATTTCAGGGAAAGTACCTGCCTCATTTTTTCCTTCAGCCTTCATGCTCACAATGTGTTTCCACTGCCCTTCCCTACATCTGTTCTAGAGCTTCCTGACACCCTGATTCATGTTTTGTTCTCATTCTTTCTGTCACCAGCTGCTGTGTATGGGAGTCTCTTCTATGTCCTGAAAATTTGGAACAGTTCACTTAGACAACTGCAGAAAATAACCCTTTTTTCAGGAAAGAAAAATAAAATTTAAAAAAAAATAAAGCAAAATTAACAGATAAACAGCGGATGTTTTATTTTATCTAAGAAGTAACACTGCCATCAAACTACTTCTGTTTCTCCAACATAAATATGTAGCTTAATTGAAGGAGAAGAGTTGAATTCAGAAGGGATACACAAGGCTTGAAACACTTTAAAAGTAATGCACGGGAACAAGGCTCACTATGAACAGAGCAGCCTTATTTTTCCCTAGGATGGCTTAAACTAAGGTAGCCTGCAGGGTTTGGCACACACTTCAGTGAGTACTGCCTGCTACCAATACACTGTATCACAGTCACACAGAATAACTGTGTTTGTAAGGATGTCTGGAGCTCATCTGATCCAACCCCCGGTGCAGAGCAGGGTCAATTTGAATCACGTGTCAGCGGTGCCTTCTAGAAGCACAAAATCAGACTGAACTACCGTATACCTAGAATCATGAACAGATACATGCAGCAAGTTCTCAACATCTTCTCAAAGCTAATTTACGGGTGGGAAAAAAGAATAAGCAGCGCTGGCAAGTCTGGAGGTAGGCTACTCTTCATACTCCAGAAAAGACATATTGAAGCTTTATAAGACATAGAAGCCTAGAAGCATAGAACAGTTTGGGTTGGAAGGAACCTTCAAAGCTCATCTAGTCCAACCCCTGCAATGAGCAGGGACATCTGCAACTAGATCAGGTTGCTCAGAGCCCCGTCCAGCCTGGCCTGCAATGTCTCCAGGGATGGAGCCCCCTCATCATTTTTGTGGCCTCCTCCGGACCCTCTCCAGCAGGTCCATGTCTTTTCTGTACTGAGGGTTCAGGCCACATATTGCAAGACTTGGCAACACGGAAGAGCTGACACTTGCATCAATTAAATGAACTCTCTGGTGATGCTTCTGCTCTAAGAGGCCAGACTTGCAACAGTGAATTAAGCCAAGTGTAAGAAAGCAAACAAATGGCTCAGCAAGTCCCACAGGGGTCTAAGTAGCATGTTCCATAACCAAGCATAACATTCCCCTCTTGTTTCACATTAAGCAGAATGATTTTAAATTGATTCAATGTTAGCAGATAGGCGGTAACAAATTTGCATGAATATGATCATTCCAAAACCATCAGAAGATTATTAGACTTTGAATGCCTATCCAGTCAAGAATTACCATTAAGTACCTACAAAAATGGCATTACATTTTAACACCTACATAAATGAAGAAGATTTAAATTAAAATAGTTATATCAATCTTACTCTCTCGTTTGTATCATTCATGCATAACTGAACTACAGGGCAGTCTTACGGAATATAACGCTGAAAGAAAACTGGCATGAGCTTAAGTGACTTGGAAGATGTCTGTTTAACAGCTTAGAGAACCTACAAGGTCATCATCTCATCTGCATAAATAATATCAAAGAGCAGTTTCCAGCCCCAAGCCTGCAGGCATCATGTTCCCCTTGCGATCCTCCACAATTACCGAAGCTGCAGGAAATTCAGAGTTCAAAACTCAAGCCCAACAAAGCGGGATGTTTCCCTCAGCACGTTACTGGCCCAGATGCTCAGCAGCCAAAGGCTGAGGACTAAGGCTCTGAACATCAGGCCTTGGATCAGGGAAGAACTGCGCGATTCCTCCTGGTCAAGATAAAAACCCGAGGCACAGACTAAGTTTGAAGGGTAGCAGAAAATTCAAGCAAAATGTTCTAGACATAAACATTTGAATGAAGAGAGGATTTAAGAAGACCCAAACTGGAAAATATAGATAATTCAGTATTTCCTTCAGGAAATTGCCTCAAATGCCCAAATACCTTTTTTCCTTACTTAAAATACAATATCCTCACTACCTATATTTTGTTATGCTTGACGTGCATCAGTGGGGACAGAACTGTGCAGACAACGAGATGGTACACCTGTCTTTTTAACACATAAGATTTGATATATTTGTAAAAACACTGGAATTTATTTCATGAGTTTATAGAAATGCTCGAAATATTTTTGTGGGAAAGACTATTGGGATTTTGACTGAAATCCTCCCAAAGCTTTCTAGGGGAGAAGGAAAGGAAGAGCTGAGAAATAGATACAGTTTGGGCTAAAACCTCAATTTTATTTTACCATTAAGTCCTCCACATTTCAGTAGAACTTTCTGAAAAATATATTTGATGTTTTCAGCAGATTTTAGTTACTTTGTTCCTGACCATCTTCCAGTTACTGAAGGAATCCTTTTGAAAAGTTACATTAACAAAAGACAATTTCCCACCCTGCCCCAAACACACAATAATTAGACTGCAAATAACTTTTTCTAGGTCATGTTTTCTTGAATGCTGGAAAAGTCAGAATTTTGGGGAGAGTATTTTTTTTTAATTAACATCTCTTAATTATTGCCACAGTATCTCTGCGATGCCAGGTTTGCCTCCACCTTACACGCCATGTTTTGCAGCAGCCTACTGCTTAGTCTGGCAAAATATACATTTCACATACACCTACCTAGTTAAAACTCCTAATTCATTCTTTCATACAATGCAATCTGGTAACTCGAAGATGCTATTTTCATCAGAGAGAAAAAAATGGCAAAGTGAGAAAGGCTTGTTATGGTATGTCTACTTGAGCTACCAAAATAGTTGTGATTAAGCCCACTTAATCTTCTACTCATACCTACAAGGTGTATCTTCTACTCATCTCATACCTAGAAGATGTATGCAATTCTTCATTGCATGGAAGCATAATTAAGCTTCGCTTACTGAGGTATAAAAGGATTAAATACAATATTTTTTTCTGTTAGACGGTCAAAATAAAAGCTCCTGGCAGAGACTAAACTTGAAGGACAGCAGTAAGCCCAAGCAGAACTTTCTGTATGGGAAACCCTGTAATCCGTGTTACGTTCAGAGGGAGCGTCAGCTGGAGGCAGCGATTCTGTGCTAAGCTCTTATTGGCATTTAGTAGCCCTTAAATAATGCCTCCCCCTCTTCCTTCAAATTATAATTTAGGAGAGCCTTAGGTAAATATTTGCTATCATTTCAAATATGTTATATTTTAGGAGGGCTGGGCAGAAGAAACCTTCCTGAAAACAACAGCCAATTTTCAAAGCAAAGCAGTAATACTTAACAAGAGCAAGAAAAACCAAGTCATATTACTTCGGCACAGAGTGAGCTCCACAGTACGTTGAAGAAATGCCAATATCCATGGATTGCTCAGCACGTTCGATCACCCTGAGCATTTTAAACTCTGTTTCTAAGTTTAAGCCATATCCACTCTTGCACTCAACCAACGTAGATCCTGCTCTGCGCATGCGTTCGAGTCGGTGTTTGAAAGTATTGAACAGCTTTTCTTCTGTGGCTTTCCGCGTATGTTCCACGGTAAAATGTATTCCTCCCCCAGCCTGGTGGATCTCCATATAGGATGCACCTGCCAGCTTGGGGAAAAAAAGAAAACAAAAACCAATCCTCCCATACAATTAGCTATTAAATGTGCATTTTCTAGCCAAGGGATTCTGGAAAGTGCCTTGAGGTCCCTTTGTAGTAAGAGAGAAGAAGTGGGGGGGCTGAATCTTCATTCATTCTTCCTCCCTTCTGCTCTTCTTCCCTCCACTTAAGCGAAGTACTGATGTAAGAAGCAACATAAAGAGAATTACTCTGAAGTAGAAATAGTTATGCAAAATAAAAAAAAATGAGAGAGAGAAAGAAAAATCCAGCTGTGTAATTGTATGCCATTACCTTCATTGCAAACTCATGAACCCTATCACCAGCCCACACTGGGTGTGTATGTGCATCTACCAGGCCTGAAGAAAACAAAGTAAACATACACTGAGGTTATTTCACTGGGTAAGAGAAAACCTTATGAACACGCAAGCAAACAAAGTGGAGAGCAGAAGCTCCCCTACAAAGCCTCTATTGGTTAGAAGAAAAAGAAAAATCCAACCAGCCCAAATCTAGGATTTCCTTCAAAGGCTATTCATTTTCTTTCCATTTTTTTCCATATGACACCTTATGTAAAACAGCTCTAAGTGCGTGCATCAGTTGCTGAGCTTTTCATTTTGTTTTGACGACATTTGCAAACTGTTGAAGAAAGTATATATTACAAACTTCAGTACAAAGCTCATTAGACTTTAAGTCCATGTTCTTGAAAATAAAAGCAAAGTGTTTAGGCTGGGCTTAGTACGCTATTACTCTAGCCATAGTCCACTCATTCCAGCAGGAGCTTTTCCTATGAGCCGTGAAACCAACACTACTGAATGCCCGAGGCCACTGCAAACGAAACGGTGGTCTAGCAGCTCCTGTGCCAACACCACTTGTGAAGTTTAACATGCAATAGACTTGGCCAGGTTTATTTTTTTATCAGGGAAAGTTGCAGCTTCTGTGGTTTAAAATCCTGCGCTGCCCTTTTGCCTCCAACCGGCTGCGGGCAGGAGGGAGAGTCTGAGCTCTGGCGTTGAACAGCTGATGGGTGGAAACGGTACAGAAATTAGAGGCGACTCTGACAAGTCACTCAGCAGGCCAGCTACTTTACTGCTGTGGCCCATGATACAGAGAAACAGATGTAAAATGAACCATGAGGACACAGAGCTCCACCATGAAGGCCGAAAAAACATCCCAAGTCCTGGAATGTTCTCTTTGTAGCACTCCGAATGAAGAAGCTACAATAGTCTGCCCCTCAATGCAAGATATTGTCAAATCAGTACTGAATACAGAAGAAAAAGAAGGGAGGGATATTTAATACACACTTACTTTGTCTCTAAGCATTTGCTGCCATTCAGCATTTTAACATTATGAAGAAACAAACTTACCTGGTAACACACACTTCCCAGAGCAGTCAATTATTCTTTCAAATGTTGCTTCTGAAAACTGATTGTGAATAACATCTGCCTGGCCCACAGCTTTGATACAACCATCTCTGCAAACGACAGACAGCGACCAAAGGCAGCGTGAGCCTGTTGAAAAGTCAAGTGCCCATTGACAGAGCTCCCGCAGCAAGAACTCTCTGAAAGCAGAGGTAGGGACCTTCAGCAGGACTGAAGGTGCACACAGAAGGTGGTTTGCTAATTTTACAGACGCACAGAAAACGATGGGGTAATGCCACGCATTCCAAGTTGTTTCCCATGACACTTGTCGTATCCTCTGCTGCTTAGATCCCTCAGGACGATACCTTGGTACTCTTGTTCTATTTTCCGCTAGACAACATTATTTTTCTCTTGTGGATACAGCACTCCTCCAGCAAGTACCTCCAGGCACAGCTCACAGAAATCAAATGTCATCGCCAGCCTCCTCTGCCTGGACGTGACTCATGCCCTTGTGCCCTTGGAAGCCATAGAGAGAAATCTCTTTGGGGCTGACATGCAGTAAAACAGCAATTTTCTCCTGGTGAAGCTGAAGGACAGTGCTGGGAACCCTACACTGCACCCGAGGGACCCTCTCCAGCCACGCATGGAGCTACACTTCACCTACACAAGAGGAGCTTCCCAGGGCACACGCGGCACCTCTGTCCTTTCAGCCTTGTCTTCCTCCAGCTCTTAAGCCACTGGAATAGGAACCAGGAGTCACCACGGGCACCTGACCGACGACATCCCCACACTACACAGCACAATTTTTAGGAGGCAAATGGCAGCTAGGGCATTTAGAAATGGCAGAGATGTCATTATTTAGGCACAGGCAGCCGGCAGCGGGCGGACAGGCTGTGGGGACGCGGGCAGCCCGCAGCGACCCGCTCCCGGCGCGCCCCCCGCTCCCGCCACCGCTCCGCTCCCGGCCCCGCGGCCGCCCCCGCCCGCACTCACAGCCCCACCACCAGGCTGGCGCCCCGCAGCACGGCCAGGCTGGCGGCCGCCTCCCGCAGCAGGAACTCCTCGCCCCGGCCGCAGACCAGCACCAGCTGCTGGGCGTTCTCCAGCAGCAGCCGCTGCCGGCCCGCCATGGCAGCGGGCAGAGCGGCGGGCGGGGCGGGGGCGGCAGCCGCTCGGATCAAAGTCCCCCGGGGCGGCGCGGGAGAAGCCGCCTCCTGCCCCGCCCAGAAGAGACCAACCCCCTCCGTGTCTCCATCCTCTCCCCATCCTCACCTGTGCCACATTCGGCACTCGTCAGAAAACCGAGCTGAAAAAGCTACAGGGCTTTAGGAGTGAACCTGGTAGCAGCCTGCCCCAGGAGAGGGATGCTGCTCTTGGTGTGGTCCCGGGCAACATGACAACATCTATACATCGTGTTGGCTTATGATAAGCTCTGAAGCATCGGTTTGCCAGTTGGGGATTCCTGGAGCCTTCTGCCCACACTGCACCACCTGGAGATTTCCCTTTGCCAAGAAAACAGAAGTTGCTGCATTCAGAGCATTTGTCTGCCCACATTCCCCCTCCCCAGCATCCACCACCTCGCTGATGTCCATCACCTTGTCGGCATCCATCACCTTGCCAGTATCCCAGCACCAGCCCCTGAGGGACCGTGACACTTCTCACCACACGGGATATTCAGGCACACACAAATTTATCCCGGCAGATATTAATTTATCCCGTTCCACAATTAGAAAAGTTTATGTTAATTTGCTGCCCCCTACAGAATTAGGGATGGGAGAGCCGGGCAGCAAATATTTACCCTTTATGTGGATTTTTGGTTCTCTTTTATCATCAAAGATTCGTAGTGTGCCTAGGGCTCTGGTAATTCCCAGCTGGAAAATGGAGTGTCTTTCTAAATAAGTGGTCTTTCAAACACCTTTCTGGTTGTGGTAGTCTTCTTTAGACATTTTTGCTTTTACAAAGAGGATTGATTTAAAATGCCCGTAACACAGCCGTGTTTATATACATATTCCTGTACAGGAGGAACAGATGAATGTGTTGGCTCTTTGAACGAGCCTTTCCAGTGAAGTCTTTGTTGTAAATGTGGCAAGGTTTGCAGCTAAACCACAGGAATTTGCATTCAATAACAAACTTGAAAAGCAAGTAAAACTATGAGAGTGGTGGGTGTTATCTTGTGATACTGCTCCACTGGCTCAATACTGCACCACGGCGTAATCTCCATCTTCCTCCTAAATGTTCTCTCTCACTACACATGCAAAGACTGACAAGGGAGGTGAGAGATGGTGCTTTACTGCTGCCAGGAGTTCCTGCTGCTGACTTCGGCTTTCCCCGGCAGTATCAAGGTTTGAAAGCTGAAATTAAAGAGGAACCTTCCAACAGACTCATAGCAAGGGCAGAAGGACACTCCAGGGTGGTGGGGGATGCTTCAGCAGCAGTGGTGGGGTGAGAGCTGGTGGATCGGGAGTGAAACGCAGCACGTCGTGGTGGAGCCGAGCACTCGCCGGATCGGTCTTGCCAAGAAAAGCGGCGGGGAGAAGATGATCCAGCTGGAGCAGAAGGGAGCAGCCCCCATGTGCACACAGCTCACTCCTCTGTGTGCGGTGGGGTGGCAGCACAGAGAGAGATCTGCAGTGAATGGCTTCCCCATGGCGCTGTCCTATGGCAGTGTAAGTCCTGCAAACTTGTCTTCCTTGTATTCACAAATATTTCAGGGTGTATGTTCCAGGAGCTGCTCTTTCTGCTCTTGAGAGGACCACGAGCCAACATTAAATTCCCACCTGTATTTGCACAACGTCGTGTTTAATGGCATGCCCGACCATCTGCTGCTTCTGTGAGCAAGGGCTAGAAGTCAAACAGAAACTGGCCTGAACGCTTCTTACTTTTATGTTTCTCCCATTTACACATTTTTGGCCTTTTGTCTCTTTCAGCAATCCCAGGGAATTTCAGAGAGCAAAGGTGGCATCTGCAGCTCCATTTCTGGTGATCCGATCTCAGACTCTAGTCATTCATCACATTAGTTTTGGTGAAAGGGGGAAAAAAGGAAAGATAAATTCTGTGTAAAGCTTCTATATCTGTGAGAAGTGTGTTGTTGCACTCTACAAGGATGGAATTCAGTTCTGTACACTGGGTTTTTCCAAGAACCAAGGGCAGATCCTGATTTCAATCCTTAGAACAGGTGAAGATTTTGCGCTTATAAGGTAGGAGTTTATTTCATTGAAACAGACAGTAGAAGATGGAAAGACTGTTCTTTAAAGAGCTGGTGGGTCTTTGCCTGTGGAAAAGGTGTGTGTTCCTAAAACGGATTGGGAGATGGTATCCTATGCTCTTTTTACTTATGTTATTATCATTGGTTATTTTCAGTTCCTTCAGTTTGCCAGTTTGGGTTGGAAATAACCCATTTCACCCCAAAATTAAACAAAGTAAGGTAGGAGAAAGAATGGAGGAGGAAAAAAATGGTGGAGATAATTAAAAAGGTCAATTGACTGTCAGGTTCTTGATTTCAGAGATTTCATCTCTTCTTGCCGGTGCTTTGTGTATGATACACTTGTTCCTCAAGGAACATATTTTCAAATATACTGTCAGGGTTACTTTGAATATTTATTCTTGTAAACAACAGGTAATTAAATACAGAAGGCCCAAGGCTGGATATGAGTCTTAGTCCAATATTTGCTACATTTTCCTTACATTTTTAGGTAAGTTTTTTCATCTACCAAACAGACATTTACAATAACACACATAGGACGATGAAATGTCCTGAAAGGAGATATGATGCATGGCTTAGGAATGAATTGCTAGTGGAATGTACTGAATGCTCTTTCCCCGTTTACAAAAGTAGCAGAAGTTACTGGACCCTCAGGATCAAAAATCAAAATTACAACATGTGGATAAAACTGGCCTTCAGATGTGGAATTGACCCAGACTAAATTGCAAATTTGTTGTGTGCTCCTGGCTCCCCTCATACCAGATTTTTACGTCAGATTTACAAATACGTTTTGCACAGCTTTACAAAAGTAAAAGTGAAGTCATTCTGAATTTTCTTTTTTCTGTGCAGAGAAACTTCACATCTTTCAAACCATGGAAACGTGGCATTTGCTCAGATGAACTTTCTGAATCCTCCCTCTTGTTCCCAGCTTCTGCCTTAATAACTTCTTTGGCAAAGTCTGTAACCCCCTGATGATGGGGGGACCTTTGGCGGAACACCACAGCCTGCCCCAGGGGACCTAATTCAGCAGGAATTGCTCTCTCTGAGCGCAGTGTGACTAACTGACTAACCGCCTCTCTCGCCCAATCGGCTCAAAAACCTATTGAAATATTCAAAAGTTGCAAACCGGTGTGTGAAAAAAATGCAGGAAGTACACAGCTACCTACAGTAGAAACTAACTAACTAACTTAACTAACTAACTTACTTACTAACTAACTAACTTCCTTACTAACTAACTAACTAACGAACTCACTCTCTACCCTACTGGCTAAAAAACCTATCATAAACTCATGAAAGATGCCAACTGGCATGTGAAAACAAAAGTGTTAAGAGCTCTCAAGTGCCCTTTCTGCCCATGACTTCTTCATGGGCTGGGGAATGTTCTGCAGAGAGAACGAGTAGTGATGACCATCCGGCTGAGCCAAAAGGGTGACAACATGAGGGTGACTTCTTCAGCCATCTCTTCAACCTGCCTTGAGAAAGATGGGTGGAAAAGACAGGCATTAGGCACTAGGCTGAGAGGAGAACAAGCAACATGTGTTTTGACGTGAAAGGCAATACCCATCCACAGTTCCCCTCTGCAGGATTCCTTAGAGCTGGGTATTAGGCTTTGGCGTTTTTCTATTAATTGTTTAGATTTTTGGACTAGATTGTTGGACTAGATGGCCTTCGAAGGTCCCTTCCAACCCACATTATTCTTTGATTCGAGGATTCTAGGTGCAAAATGGAAACTGCCAACGCTGGAGTGCTCTTTACCTCCAGACATCCACCTTCTCCCAAGGACAGGTGAATGCTTCCTCTCTGGGACCATCTCGGGGCACCACAGAAGTATTCCCTATACTCAGAGCAGCATGAAAATTCACAAGAGGGAGAGCAGGCTCTGTTACACACCTGGGCTTCTTGTTCTCCTCGCCCGGCTTGGCTGGTCTCAGTTGCCCGTTCCTGAGCAATCTGCTTCCAGCCTTCGCCTTCGCTTGAGCGGCGGGCCATGGCTCTCCTCTTCGCAGCTGTGTTTTCTCTTCTGGGGGGATGGTTTTTGCCCTTGCTGCGAAGAGCCTGGCAACCTTTCCATTCAATAGGATTGTTAGACAGGTAAAGCCATGATCCACATGAATCGATTCTACTCTTAAGCAAAGCTAGCTCATGTTACCTGCTCTGCCCAGAGGAGCTCTCCTGGGGTTCGCTTTCTGGAGCGACTGCAGCCACCTGCAATGGAAACGTACAGGATGACACCTGCCCACTTTCCAGCTCAGCTCTAAAAGGCAGATCCCTTGCACGGGTTTGATCAGCCCAGCTGTGCCAGTTCTGGTGGGATCACCACACAAAGACCACACAAGCTGCATCAGCCTCACTCTGCACTTGTGCAAAGCTGCAGGTTGGTGGATGAAGTTGCTTGTCCCTACAGCAGCAATGCCACCTTCTGAGGGGGGAGGCATTCTCTCACGCTGCGTGTGGACCTCACATACCTCTGCAGTTCCTCCTTCTGCTCCTGGCACTGGCGACTCCTCGGCCTGTTCACCAGCAAGCCCAGCCTTGGCCGCTGCACCTGGAAGCTCAGCCTCCTCCTCCTGCTCCTCAAAGAGTTCCTCACGGTGCTCGATGAGGAACTCAACCAGCTGTGTCACCTGCACACAGTAAACCACTGGTTTCCAACCCGCTGGCTGCAAAGGGGTCCAACAGCCCTTGCCACTCCTCATCCTGCCTTCTGCACAGAAGGCTGCAGCTGTGGGGCGGCTCTTCCCAGCAGCTCCCCCACGAGCATTTGCTGAAGAGAGGAGGCAGGCAGGAGCCTCTGAAGAGCAAAGCTGGCGTGGGCCTGGAAGGCTGCAGCGGGCTGGGAAACACAGCGTACCTTCCCTGTCACCTGCATCAGGACGTCCAGGGGCAGCGTGTCCTCCTCTGGTGGGCCGAGGAGGTTTGGCCCCATGCAGATGGCCAGGTTGCTGGCGCTCATCTTGCTCACGGTGGCATTCCTGCTGATCTTCTGAAGCAGGATGAGCAAGGTCTGGAGGAGGAGGAGGTTGGCCTTGGGTAACTTGCTGGCGACCCTGCGGGAACAGGAACCCACCGTTAACAGATGAAGGAGGTGCTGTCCAGACAGGTGTCCCATGCTGATGTCAGCCAAGCCCACCCCAGGGAAGGCTCCTTGGCCAAGCCGGCTCTCCAGCAGAGGGACTGCCTTCGCTGAGATATGGCCACCTCCCTCCCCGCCTGCCCTTCTGGCCAGAGCCCCTTTGTGGAGCCAGCCCCAATGCCTGCAGGCAGTGCTCCAAGGACAGAAATGCTTTTCTGTGCCACTTTCCCCCCAGAACGCTGAGCCCACAGCAGCAGCAAGAGGTGGGTGGCCGAAAACACAGCTCGTTCAGGTGCCGGTGCCGGGCTCTGCCAGTCCCTGTGGAGCCGCCAGGCTGCTGGCCACACTTACTCCTTCAGCCCCGCCAGCCTCTCCTGCCTGCTGGTCTTGTGCAGGGCGTCCATCCACTGTTGGTAAAGCTCTGAGTGGAGCAGCTTGGAGGGGATCTTGCGGAGGAAGTCCTGCAATGGCAAGGGCTGAGCGTGAGGCTGTGAGCAGTGCCGCCGGGAGCACAGGCAGCATCCCCAGCACGCTGGGTGCCCAGCAGCTCCTGGGTTGGGCCGAGCAGGAGCCCATCAGCAGCTCCGGAGCGGGAGCTGCCGGACTCCAGGCCAGCAGGGCTCACCTTCAGGATGACGGCCAGGACGTGCACCGGCTGGCTGGCCAGGTGGACCTCGGCTCCCGTGTCCAGGGCCTCCCTGATCTCCCGGGAGGCGCGCTCGCTGGCCGCCAGCCGGAAGATCCCCTCCGTGGATGGGCCCTGCTCGTGCAGCAGAGCCAGCAGGTCCTGCAGGGGAGACAGGAGGACATTGCTGGGCTGGAGACAGGCCCTGGCACAGGCCAAGCTTCCCCAGGGGCAGCAGGGAGTGTGGATGGTCTGCAGCTCTCCCTGGGGCAGGACAGAGGGGTGGCTGGAGTTGGGCGACATGGAGAGGAGCGCGCTTTGTCCCCAACACTCATCTGAGATGCCCCCGATGGGGACGGTGCCTCTGCAGGGGAGCCAGTGGGATGGGGACCCCTGGCCGGGCTTGCTTACCTGGATGGGCTGGGGCAGCGCACCGTCCTGGCTGCAGAGATCTGCCAGGGGCCGCCCGAAGAGAAGCCCCGTGTGGGCAGAGCCCGACGGCCCCTGTGCCTCTGCAGCGGCCGAGGTCTCTGGCCGCACCAAGTGCCAGGGCAGCCACCTCCTCCTGCTGCGGGTCCCACCTTCTGCCAAGGAGAAGAGAGCAAAGAGAGGTGGAGCAGCGGCGCCAGGCCAGTGCTCCTGGACCCTCTCAGCACTGTGCCCCATCCTCGAGCGCACGGGACACGCGTCATTTGGCAACGAGGGACCCTGGGGGCTCAGGTCTCTCCTGCTGCAGAGCAACGGGGACAGACGTGCCCTGCGGGAAGGGCAGCAGCAGCCCCAGGGCAGCATGAGTGCCCGTCTGCAAGAAGAGCAGGGAAGGGCCATCCTGCACCCGTTTCTCCCAACTCACCAGCCAGCTGGCCACTTCCACCTTTGCTGCCAGAGGGGATGACGGGTGGGGGCCACTGCTCTGCATCAGCCTGCAAGAAATGTGCTGCGCTCACCCAACAGCCCTGCAGCAGAAAGGGCCCCTGGGGAGCTGCATCATGCCCTGGCCATGTGTGAGAGGTGGAGATGGCTGAGATGTCACCCCGAGCGATCCTCACCTTGGCCTGGCCCTCAAGCAGCCTCTCCAGGCTGCCGGCATGCAGCGTCATGGCCTGGGCAAGCAAAAAAGAGCAGGTGAGAAGTGATGCACCTGGTGCTGGGCTGGAACAGCCTCTGGGGACAGAGCGGAGACAGGAGGGACACTCACAGCATTGCGGCCCCTCAGCTCTTTCAGCAGCGCCTTGAAGGAGGGCAGCCGGGTGACCTGGGCTCCCTCCACTCCTTCTGCTGGTCTGTGCACAGGAAAGGGGCAAAGAAAGAGCTGGCTGAGAACCAAGCAGCCTTTTCCCTCCCCTGCCAGCCCAGGGAGCACTTCCAGCTTGCCCCAAAGCAGCCATGTAGCACTCAGAATCCCAGCGGAGAGCAGCAGCAGAGATCAGGGCGGGGCTGGGCAGCTGTTGTCTGGACACAGCTGGCTGAAGGTGCTCCACCAGCTTTGCCCACTCAAGAGCTGCCCACAGCTATGGGCACAGCTCTCTGCAGCTGGGGAGCGCTGTTGCCACATCGCAGGCTACGATGCCTAGAGCATCCCCCTGAGGTGTGAGCACGAGTCCCCCAGGCTGCACCGCCAGGCAGGGCTTACCCAAGGAGAGCGCTGAGCCACAGCTCCTTCACTGCCCGGCAGCTGCGGAAAGAGAGGAGAAACAGCCTGAGCGCCGCTGCTCCCCAGCCTGCGGGCACAGGCGGGCGCTGGCACAGCCCTGCTGTCCCCGTCGGGACGGCCACAGAGGCAGGACGAAGCCCCGTGGGGCAGGACGGAGGCGCTGCCCAGCCCTGCCGGGGGACGTGGCAGCGAGACTCACCGGAAAGTGACGACGCATGAGCCGCAGGGCCAGACGAGGACGAGTGAGGCGGTGTGTTTGCCTTCCTCCTCTTCAGCGGCATCGCCGGCTGCCCCCTTGGTGCTGCCCAGCACCTGCAGCTGGCCCAGGGCCAGGCAGAGCTTTGGGCGCGGGGCGCCGCCACGTCTGCAGAGAGGAGCGGCAGCGAGTGAGCTGGAGGAGCCTGAGCCCGCTGGCTCCCCTCCCGAGTCCCCCTGCCACGGTCACGGCCATGGGTGTATCCAGCACCAGGGTGCCGGTGGCCTGGGGCTGCTCCTGGGCTGGCCCTGCCCTGGTGCCAGGGCCAGGGCTTGGGAGGAAAGGCAGCTGGGCTCTGCAAATCTTACTGGTGCTTGGCGATGACCAGGGTATCCCTGAAGAGGAGGAGGTCCCTCTTCCTCGTCGCACGGCCCTGGGTCACCCGCACACGCTGCCGGAGCAGTGGCTCGCCTGGTGCCGGGATGGGCACGCACTGCTGCACGGGCTCAGGGTCATCCCTGCAGAGCAAACGGTGTCGGGAATGACAAAGGCGGCTGCTGCGGGGTCCGGCTGTTCTGGGCTGTCTCCGAGCCTTGCATGGGGGGCGCCTACCTGGAGCCACGGCAGCAGTTCACCTGGCCCATCCCGACGAGGCCAGGAGAAGCCTCCTGTAAATCTCGCTTTATGGGCACAAGAGAGTGGCCAGACAAGGTGGGGAACGTCAGCCAAAGGGACGCCCAGTGCCAAGTGGTGCTGCTGGGCAAGAGCGCGGCTCCTGCCCGTGACACTCCGCGTTGGCACAGAACCGTTGCCAGGACAGCGCCGGGTCAACACAGCCCCCCATTCCAATGACCTCAGTGGTGGGGGGGGGCACTGGGGGCTCTCCCCAGGATGCCCAGGTCTCTCTGGGACTGGGAGCCCAGCCCTGGGCACAGCACTTCAGGTCTGGCCTCAGCAGCGCTGAGCAGAGGGGAAGGGTCACCTCCCTCCAGCTGCTGGCAGCGCTTCGCCCCATGCAGCCCAGGGTACCACTCGCTGCCGCCTTGGGCCAAGGCCACCTTGCTGGAGCCCAGGACCCTTAGTTTTAAGATTCCTAGGGCAGGAGACCTTTTTCAACATAAAAATCATCCATACCCAATGTTTCTGTGGTGTTGTCTTCAACATGCATATGACCTATTGTGTAAATGCTGTGTCTCACATGACAAACCAGCACTACACAGAGATTATCCATTATGTCCAATAAAAGATTGAGCTGTGTCTTCTATTGACTAACCAGAAAAGTACAATCTTCATCAGATAGCAAGCCTTCTGGATCTGTCTAAAATAAATAAATACCACTCAGCCCATTCCCTGTGGCCCTGATGAACCACAACTGGGAATTATATGTGATGGATGTGATTCAGAACTATTGAATGTGCTGAAACTCCACCTATTCTCAGAAAATAAAATTTATCTCTTGAACTATGCCACATTACAACTTCAAGTGAGAGGAGCAAATGTCTTGGTCTCTAATAAACAAGTGATTGCCTTATTAACCCTAAGTTTAAAAGTGCACGTGTGCGGGGCACCCACTGTATTAATCTGTGGCTATCCTGTGATCTTACTGTCATATATATCAATTTAATGAAATATAACAAGGGAAAATGTAGAGTCTTACATCTGGGCAGGAACAACCCCAGGTTCCAGTATAGGTTGCGGAATGACCTGTTAGAGAGCAGTGTAGGGAATGGGACCTGGGTGTCCTGGTGGACAGCAGGACGACCATGAGCCAGCACTGTGCCCTTGTGGCCAAGAAGGCCAATGGCATCCTGGGGTGTATTAGAAGGGGGGTGGTTAGTAGGTCGAGAGAGGTTCTCCTTCCCCTCTACTCTGCCCTGGTGAGACCTCATCTGGAATATTGTGTCCAGTTCTGGGCCCCTCAGTTCAAGAAGGACAGGGAACTGCTGGAGAGAGTCCAGCGCAGGGCCACGAAGATGATGAAGGGAGTGGAGCATCTCCCTTATGAGGAAAGGCTGAGGGAGCTGGGTCTCTTTAGCTTGGAGGAGACTGAGGGGTGACCTCATTCATGTTTATAAATATATAAAGGGTGGGTGTAATGAGGATGGAGCCAGGCTCTTCTCGGTGACAACCAACAGTAAGACAAGGGGTAATGGGTTCAAGCTGGAACACAAGAGGTTCCACTTCAATTTGAGAAGAAACTTCTTCTCAGTGAGGGTGACGGAACACTGGAACAGGCTGCCCAGGGAGGTTGTGGAGTCTCCTTCTCTGGAGATATTCAAAACCCACCTGGACGCCTTCCTGTGTAATCTCATCTGGGTGTTCCTGCTCCGGCGGGGGGATTGGACTAGATGATCTTTTGAGGTCCCTTCCAATCCCTAACATTCTGTGATTCAGTGATTCTGTGAATATAGGGCTGAGCCATTGTCTTTTGTTTTCTTCCCTGAGTACAATGTGATAACACATGAGGGGATATTAGGACCCGGTGAGAACCATAACCAAGTCCTCTTGTGCTGGACGCTTTTGAGGCTGCTGTGATTGCTCGCAAACCAAGTTCCCCTGTGCCTACAGCCCTTTGTCAGGGACGGAAGGCACATCCTTGGAGGCAACTTGCCTGAGAGCTGACAACCCATGACCCAGCTACTGGCACCTGGGACTATCGATACCTCCTGGAGTTTATGAATCCCTTGGCTCTAAATTTTGGCTTGTATTGGTTAACGTTTCAGAAGCAAAGAGTAAATACTAAATACAAAGCATGTGCTGGTGTATCATAGGATTCCAGTTACATTTTTATTAGTACCATCCATAGATAAACAGATCCGGAGACAAACCAACCTAGGCAAAATACACGGGGTTTTATTGTTTCCTTCCCCACTGCATTGCAGTTTGATCCATGCCCCTTGAATATCCAGTGTCTTTCAGCTACAGTTTACGTCTTGCTTTTGCATACTGTAGAGCCTTCTTTCCGTATTCACTGCCAGTATTCACCCTTACACGGCAGCTAATTCTTGTGGCTGGCCCTGCTCCCTCTGCGAGCAAGCTGTTTGTGGTCTGTCTCTATGGCTCTGGGACTCTTCCCCTGATGAATTTGTTCATCAAAGTTACAAATATTTTGTTCTGTATCTGCAATTCTGCATTTTCCACCATATACTCCCTATTCTTTAAGGGAATCATTGTCCAAGGTATTTTCATCGAATAAGTTACGACTGACATACCTTTTTCTTGGCCTGGAAAGAATGTGACATATTTTATTTCATCATCTGTTGTAAAGGGAGCCTTCATCTCGGCTGAAAATCTTGCTTGTAGTGTATCCTTGAACCAAGAAAGGATGATTGGCAGCCTGGGAAATGTAACAGTACTCTGTAGGTAAGTAACGCAATTTCCATAAAGCTCCTTTTTAACATGTTTCTGGTAGACTACATTACACATGCTGCTGAAATATCTGGTCACTCTCAGAATGTGGGCACAGTCGGAGAACCTGCAGTTGAAAGAAGAGCTGTTCTGTCTCTTTCTGTGGACAGGGACCACACAATGTGCAATCCTGGAAATGCTCCATGATTAACCATGCTATGTACTAAAGTTAACGGATTTTGTGAGCGTGACAACTTCATAATTATTTGACCACATTCAACGAACAAGTTAATTCTTAACTCATTTGTCAGCTACCTAATTTCTGGCAATCTCCTGAGCAAGCTACTTTAGTGGGTTTAATACGTTTGTAAAATGAATCAATCATAGATTGGGCATAGACATTTGAATACATTTATAATGGCATGTGGTAATTAAAGATGGCCTATGCACTGATTCTGTGGTAATGCCTGCTAAATCTATAGAGCTTGATAATGTTGGACACGTTACTTTATGTTCTTATGGTTTAGCGTTTAATGATGATTAATCCCATAGCAAAAAAGTAGTCGCAGCTTTTGACAGCTACTGCAGAACATCTGGAAAAGAAAATGTATCAATTAAGTAAAATGCTCACATCCTATAGTACACTTTATTTTCCTCATAAGCAAAGGCATAACATTATGCTGTAGCCAGAAGAAGACGATTTGCAGCATTTTAAATTAGTTAGCACCTTTAGTTTCACTTTGGACTACTATTATCTAAAGCAATTCAAAGCATCCTAAAAACTGAAAGGTAGTTCCCTTAAGAAGATGATTTTCATCATAGCTTATAAAGTGTTTGGTTTGGGTAGTAATGTTAAATAAGGCAAGGCAGCTTATACTTTCTGAGATTGGGCTTAGATCAGCCAGATACCAAGAGACCACCCTTGAGTAATGTCAAAGGCAGGTAACACCTGAGCCTGGGAATGTTTCCCTAGGAACAAGCATGAAGCAGAATCTACAGGGCTAGGATGGGAGCTGAAAATGCAGCGTATTACACTCTGCACTCAATCTAACATCCTCCCACAGACTTGGTGGCACTCAGCAAGAAAAATGAGGGGTTCAATTCTTCATGTATGTGGCAAAAAAGCCTTCTCTATTCTTTGAAAAAGACAGCAGGACTCCCCTCTGTGTAAAGAGCAATATCTTTCCAGCTAAAGTATACTGTGATTATTTATGTCTGAGATCTGACTGCAATTGTGCATCCTGAAAATATAAAGAAACAAGTGATGTGAACAAACGCAGTCTGGAGCAGAATCTAATCAAAGGACAATCAGTCACTGACTATGATACATTTCCTTACGATTCTAACTACTGTGGCTTACTGTAAATGTTACCTCTGTTGAGTAAAAAAAGAATAAAAAGAAAGCATTATACATTTGAAACTCATGTACTGTGTGGTTAGACAGTGTGGCCCGAATTCTCCACTTTCTTTGATCACTTTAAATGAAGTGTGATTTACATCTGTAAAAACAGAAGAGGAATCAAGCACTTTCAGTGTGCATTTTGAAGAATCTCCTTTAGCCATACAGTTTATTTTTGATGCTTAAGAAATTTTCTGACTCAAACATTTGTCCTTAATAGGAGCTTCTCACAGGGTGAACTAAAATGCTCTATTTATTTTAATGACTCTTTTCTCGTAATTGAATAAATCCTTCAGAATATGAAAGTTTTTAACTGCGTACGCATAACGCAGGCACATCACAAGAAGAGCCAGAGGCCACGAATGCATTGCAAGGAGCAAGTTTTATTTTAGTTACCTCTCTACTGGGGGATCTCCGAAGTCACACCTGAGCTCCCAGGCAGAGGTGACACCAGCGGGGACGCAGGCGCTGGTGAGTTCAGCCCTGCTGGAAGATCGCTGGGCCTGCTGAGCTCGCCTGGATTTCAAGGCTTCAGGCGGGCGCAGCCTCCCGCTCTTGCTCACAACAAAGCAGGAATCTCAGACATAGTGATAAGGTGCCCGGAGTTTCTCACAGGCCTATGTTATCTAACACAGAGGTTCTACTCATCAAGAACACAAGGCCAGTAAAACAATTAGTGTGATGTATGTGCTTTTTCTACAGACAGGGGCAAGTCACTTTGAGCGTATTTACATTTAACTAACCTCCTCGCCAAATCTTCCGCTACGCTCCCATACATTCCACCCCCTCGCTCACGTGACTTGCTTCTGCTGGGGCTGACAAAGCCAGAGTTGTTCATTTGGGCTTGTGAGGCGTAGCACAGCACAATTTACAGGGGCACACAATAAACACATACAGAAAAAGGAAAAAACATATTTCTACAATAATGCATAATTTCTACAATAATCAGGTGTCCCATTCATCTCGTCAAGGAATTAAACGAGTCAGTCAGCCAGGCATTATCAGTAGATTGTTTCACTTGCTGCATTAGTTCCAAAGATGTGAGATATTACCTTCCATGCTGGTTAGTTCACCATCTATGTTGTAGCAACACACGCCTTCAAAATCGAAGCAGCATTTGCAGCCACTACCTACTCAGAGAAACAACAATAAGGAACATTAATGTTAAAACCCCTTAGCGTAGCACAATTCTGTAATACAGCTATAAGGGTTGTCATGCCAGTGAAACACATTGTTAAGAGATCTGCAGCCATTAATTTCTTGTAAGCATTAAAGGCAAATTATTAGGGTACAGTAGCAGCTGAACAAAACTAAACTTACCAGGACAAATCTAAGTTAATCAACAGAAGTGTCCTCACCTTCCAGTAATACATATGCTGCTGCTCCAGCTCCTTCAGCTGGTATCACTCTGGGTTTAACGACCTGGTGTGGGTTAATTGCCCACACAGACTGGAAAGTCGTGGCCTGCACTTTTTCAGATTGGACTTCAGTTGGATGTTGGGTCTGTGACACCAATAACATTGTTCCAGTGCCGTCTCCTCTAGATAAAACACAGGTGTTCACTGAAGGTACCTGAAATACAAGAACTCAAGAATCTGATATTAGCAAAGGATGTAACATAAGAGGAGAAGTCAGGGTACAAAACCATACAGCATTCTCTGGAGTCATATGAATTTTTACATCTAGGTCAATAGGCTGCAGTCCCACTTCACAATCCATTGGTGTGAATAATTTCATTTCCCCTGTAGTTAGTCCTGACACTGTACCCACAGAAGTGTATACATATTGCCACCCCCTAGAAGGGGGTAGGGGGCCAATATAATCAGCCTGACAGGTATTCAAGGCCCACTGACCCTGTTTTACCTTTCCCCATGCTCTTAAATGTAGCTGTGTACAGGTAGCACAATGACGTGAGCATGTTTTACAAGTATATAACAGCAAAGGGGTTTGATTGTGAGCAACGTCCCATGCGTGTGCAGCATAAGCTGATCCATGTCCACAAGCTATATGCACGTTCAGAGCTTGAGCATGCAGCTCGGCAGAGGTCGTATTATCTGCTTCCTTACTGTTTTGAGACTCAAATGAATCAACTTTATTGTGCTCTGCTCTTAACCCTTCACAAGGGGAATCCTCCTCCACAGAAAATACAGGGATGAAAGTTCTCCAATGCCCTAAAAATCCTAAAAAGGCATGTAATTGTCTTATTGCAGCTGGCGCAGAAAACTGCTGGACTGTGTGCTGTAACTTACCTGGTATTTCTCTAAGCTGCCTATAACAAACTATTTCTAAAAATAGTACAGTAGCACTAGGGCCCTGCGTTTTAGTCAGATTAATTGCCCAGCCTTGGTCCTGCAAATGCACCTTCAAAAATTCAGCAGCTGTTTCAGGTTCTTGTTGTGACACTGCCATAATCAACAGATCATCAATATCATGGCAATCAGTAATGGTACCAGACCATAGCTCTATATCAGCTACTACCATTCAGTGGCAAACAGAGGAACTGTGTGTGTATCTCTGAGACAATACTTGACAAGTATATTGCTTTTGTTGCCAGGTAAGAGCAAACTGGTCTTGCACTGAGGTGGCAGGTGGGGTGGAGGGTGGGTGCAGTGTTGGCGGAGGGACTAGGGTCGGGTGGCTTTTTTGCATAAGTATTAACTTTTGCAGGGGGCAAAAAATTTCTGATGGTACGATCCCACCCATTTCTGATCGTGGGATACCAGCTTGTACTAAATCATTCCACATTAGTGTTCTCATCACCTGGGCTGTAACTTCTTTCAGTTTTGCCAGATTTCCATTACCCACCCCCCAAACAGGGGGTCCTGAAATTACAGCCCCAATTCCCCTCAAGGCATCTGCTGGAGTGCCTGCACTACCTGTAGCATTTGTCGCTGCTACCCTGTCCAGATCGGATCCCATAATCAATGCATACGCCGCCCCCATCTGCCACACTAAATCAATACTTTCCTCCGTTGTGCACCAA
Source organism: Caloenas nicobarica (assembly GCF_036013445.1). Lineage (NCBI taxonomy): Eukaryota > Metazoa > Chordata > Aves > Columbiformes > Columbidae > Caloenas > Caloenas nicobarica. The sequence goes on from NC_088245.1 coordinate 46,399,158, forward strand.
TTTCCATGGGACAACACAGATTCAACAGGTTCAGCATATGCTGTTAAAACTGCTGCACACAAACATTGATATAGCGTAGGTGCAATAATATCTTGCCTGTCTGGACCTCTGACAGTTTGCAGCTGAGCATATCGTTGTTGTATCTGATCATCATGGGCTATAGGGCTTCATAAATCTTTTTCATCTGCTGATAAATGGATAGACACAGTTCCACTATGCCAAGCTGGCAAAATCTGTGCCTGTGTTCCTCCCCCACTCTCCTGCTGAGTGATCTCTGAAAATGCCGTTAACTGCCCCCCCCATCTGCTTGTTCGTGCTGCCGCATCATTTATATGGGGGGTTGTGCTCTCACCACCTCCCTGCCATTTAAGTCAGGATCAAATTCAGACTCAATATTGGAGTCTGAGGATTCACTCCAAATATTTCCATCCCACTCCTTGGGATTCCAAGAGCATTTTGTGGTAAGAGCACAAACCTGAGAACACAGAAACTCACTTTTTGCATATTTTTCCCTTTGTTCCTTAGCAATACATGCTAGCAACCGGTCTACATGATCTTGCAGCTCATAGCACCGCTCTGCTTGAACAGTAATTACTTCTTGTGCGATCACCTTTGCATCCTGTAAAATCTCAACCTCCTTTTCCAACTCTCTTATTTTACTCTGCAATGCAACAACTTCACGATCAAGAGCTCTAAGACCGGTAACGAATAACCATCCCAATCTCCCCGCTAATTTGTGAGAAGAAGTCGATGCCGCTCTCCATGGAAACTTTAGCATAGCTGCCTGAATTACCTGGGGGGTAATCACCACCCCATCATCAATCTGAGGCCATGCCTCTGGCGGAGCCAATTCAGACAGGAGAGCAGCCACGGGGGCCCAGCGCTCCGTACTGGGCCACCCTGGAATTTGGGGAGTCACCTTCGAGGCCTCCCCTGTGTCCGGTGTTTTTGAAAACCACAGCATGGCTGGTTCTAGCGACTGCCGACTAATGCCAAATGTGTACACATACGCAGGCACATCGCAAGAAGAGCCAGAGGCCACGAATGCATTGCAAAGAGCAAGTTTTATTTTAGTTACCTCTCTACTGGGGGATCTCCGGAGTCGCACCTGAGCTCCCAGGCAGAGGTGACACCAGCGGGGACGCAGGCGCTGGTGAGTTCAGCCCTGCTGGAAGATCGCTGGGCCTGCTGAGCTCGCCTGGATTTCAAGGCTTCAGGCGGGCGCAGCCTCCCGCTCTTGCTCACAACAAAGCAGGAATCTCAGACATAGTGATAAGGTGCCCGGAGTTTCTCACAGGCCTATGTTATCTAACACAGAGGTTCTACTCATCAAGCACACAAGGCCAGTAAAACAATTACTGTGATGTATGTGCTTTTTCTACAGACAGGTGCAAGTCACTTTGAGCGTATTTACATTTAACTAACCTCCTTGCCAAATCTTCCGCTACGTTCCCATACATTGACTCTTCAATATGGTAAGTATTAAAGATACATTGTCATTTTCCATTGTATTGTCTTTATGCAAGAAAATTGCCCCAGGACATGGTTCTGTTAATCACTTACCTCTTTGGAGAGTACCCAAATGGCCTGTGGTAATGATATGGAAGCGCTCTCACTGTTTAATTTACCTTATCTGAGTTGTTCGTATTTTAGCTTTTTTCACTTTTCGTTGTACATCACCTTAGAGCCAAGCACCAGCTTCTAACCTTGTTCACTGCTCTTTTGCACTGCAAGGGTGGTACGAGTAGGCTGCAAAGAAACAAATAAATAAGCAAGTGGTGATTCTCTTGACACAAGGAAATCTTGGGTTTCTTCAAGCCCATGTGGATGAAGCAGTGTCAACTGATCCAGTTGACTTCATTGTCTGTGTGGGCTTAGAGATGGACGGCCTGTGAATGGAGCATGTTGCAATTAGGTGCTGTCTTGCCCTCATCAAATTTATTAACAATGACTTTTCTTTTCTGTTTGAATATATTCAGAATGAAATTTATATCCAGAGAAAGAAATAACACAATACCATTTAAAAAATTATTTTCCTGGTGTGTATTCCTCCAAGCTTGTATTTATGTGGACAGTAATAAGTGGATAGTAATCATGTTTAACATGAACATGATTAAATCAGTGAAGGGGATTGATTTTCTCATCATTTCAACTCTGCAAAATTCTAGATCTTCTGCATACACAAAATGCTCATTCTTATTAGTCTGATGTTGCTTCCATATCAGCACTTTGTGTGTCTCTGCTCTCAGAAAGGAGGCTGTTTGAAAATTATTAAAGGTACCAAGTAGCGTAGCCTTTTATTAAAGACCTACAACCTAAAGTACTTGAACACTTCCTTTTTTCCACTTGAAAACAATAAAAAATAACTACTCCTATATACCATTTTTCTATAATGTAGATAAAAATGTAGCTTCACTGAAACTATTCTTAACATTCATGCTTGCACTGAACTTGAGTAGGATGCAAATATTCATCCTTTTAATATTTGATCCAAGTTTAAAGTATAAAAAAAAAAGATCGTGTTTTCTAAACAGTGAGACTGCATGTTCAATTCATATACCAGTATTCCTCCAGCATAGACTCCTCTGTTTTAAGAGACTTTTTATTATGGGTCTGGGAAAAAGACCTGATTTCTGGTGTCGGTGTGGGTTTTGAACTGACTACTTGGGAAGCAATTGGGAAATCATTATGGGAGGCAATTAGCTCTGGTGGCAAGGGAGCTCGAGAGGCGATCAAGTATGCGACGGTTTGGCAGAAGTTGTTTAATATGCTGCAAACTATGAAAGAGGAACAGAAAGCTGCTTCAGCTATGTGTGCTGCTCTTACGCCTGAGCAAAAACCTCCTATAGCATGCCCCGTCACCACGTCAATTTTTTCAACTGATATAATTCTCCCTCCGATCGGGCCAGTTCCTTTATCGAACGTTTAAAAAGAGGGCGATTCGCAAGGAGGTGAGAGATGCCCGCCGCCTGAACCTGTGTTACCATCCGCGCCGGAGACAGAGGCTGGGGCGGCGAGCGGGGAGAATGTTGAGTGGCGAGAGAAAAGACTTGCCCGCTGCAGCCGCGCCAGAGGCGAACGTTGCTCCTGTTGCAGAAAAGGACTCAAAAGATTAATTTGGTGCCGTGACAATGAGTTAAGATAGAGACTTGGGAAAAGGTGGAAGGTGTTTTAGAACATAGGAAAGCACTTGGAAATATGAAGAAGGAAGATCTTGTGAATTATTAGAATCAGTGGTGGCTGCCGTATAAGTCAGATGATTGAGAAAACTGGCTGGAGAACAGAACCTTTCAGTACCTTTAAGTATAATACTTGGTTGCAATTAATGTTGTTTTTAAAGCGAGGAAAAAAAAGAAAAAAAAGGAAAAAAAAAGAAAAAAAAAGAAAAAAAAAGTAGCATAACACAGCAGTCATAGATGTTTTCCTTACTAACCTGTTTTCTTTGTAGGTATCTGTTTAAGCATATTACAGTTTAATAAGTCTTTGCCTGAGGTATAATATAGTAAGTTCACAGAATCATGAGAATCCGTTGACTCAAAATATGCATTTTGTGATTATACAGAAGACCGTGAGTAATTCAGTTTTTTACTGTGTGAATGTGGTGATAAGATTGTGTGTAACAGTTGTTACTTTTCTTTCTACCATGCTAGCTTTATTCCAACATCCAGACTTGCGCAACTCTGTGATAGGCTGTGTCTCATCTCGGTGTACTAAATGTGGCTCTTTTGTATGCACACCAAGTAAAGAATCCTGTTTTGGGATAACAGTTGTAGCACCTCAGATGAGGCGCGTATAAAAGCCTTGCCCAGCTCGGCTTGCTAGGGCAGCGGGGGGGCAGGTGCCGCTGGGGCTCCAGCGCGCACTGACCTGTTTTGTCAGGGAGATCCAGCGGTACCTCCACCTGGCTGAGCTGCAAGCAGCCCAAAGGTGCAATGCTAAAACCGAGATATTGTCTTGAATAAGTGCAACTGTGATCCATCTGCATGTTTGAACTTAGTGTTTGGCTTTCATATCTGAGCTCAGTATTTTAGTTTGTATGTATATATATATATAAACAAATATATATATATATTTGGTACCAAAATAATTTTGTCTGGGGAGATAATTACAAAATGGGAACCGGTTCCGCTACTAAAATACGACCTTGATCCCCCTTAGGATGCATCCTTACACATTAGAGTAACTTTTTGGGGAAATACTCCGACAAAAGGAAAATGTAGTTTGAATGTGGAATTCTGGGGTTTAGTGCTATATGGCAGTTAATGTTGTTCTACATAACTTTGAGAAATAAGTAAATAAAGCAAAATATCCCAGGTCTGTGCTGTACAGCTTGAACATAAATTCAAAGCCTGTGCCAAGCTGCAAGATAAGCTCAACCTCCTCCTCCTCTGCCCGTGTGGCCTTGTCTGTTTCTAAACTGCAGCGAGAAGATTCTAAAGCGGCAAAAAGGGGGGGGTTTCCTCCCCCCGACACTGCAGCCGTGGTGTAATACTGAATGAAGCAGTCTGAGGGTGAAATTCAAAAGCATCTCCAGCAGATCCGTAGTTCTAATGAAGCTGGGAAATTAAACCAAAACCCTTTGTAATAGACTTTCTCTCTGGTAACTAGTTGTAAGAGACTTCTTATTAAATTCACCGTGATAGTTTTTGAAATTGTGAGAAAGAAAGAAAGAAAGGCCATTTTTTGTTGAAACCAATGGAACGCCAAATTTGGAAAAAAGTTTTAACAACTGAATTCTCGTATTTGCCAGAAAGCCCTATACCTCTCTAAGGTCAAGATTTGTTAAGTAAATTGTAAACTCAAATAATGTTTTCTGAGAATTCTGTTCAGTTGCATGTCCCACAAGAAGATGTTTGGATGGTGCAGATCTGCTTGCTGCAAGCAAAAAATCTCCAAGGAAGTGCTGGATGCTGTATTTCCACGAGTATTGGCAGCCAAAGTATCGGTAAAGCCAACACTACACTGATAAAACTTAAACAGGACTTCAATCTGGTAAGGAAAAACAATATCCAATGAATACGAAAGCCAAAATGGAGTTGGAGACTTTGATGAATAACTTTATGACAACCTTACAGGCTAACCGCATTCGATTGGACTTGCATATTTGTCTATTTATAATTACAACACAAAAACAACCTGTGGCTGTTGTGGGACAGTAGGATGAGAATGCTAACAGACTAATATACTGATTGTTACTAATCAAAAAATGCTGGGAATTAATTTAAGTCTTAATGAGCCATGATCCTTTTGTCATATATGTACCATGTGTGAAATCTAATTTTGATCTTTTTTTTTATCTGCAACTTATGTCCTTTTAAATTAAATTAGCTAATTTTCTTAACGGCATAGCTTTTGGCATGCCTAAATGTAAATTGCTGTAGAATCTGCACGTCTTTGATGTCAACATACTTGTATTATGTCTGATCCTATACGCTTGCACAGTTTTTGTCCATACTTTAGGAAAGTCTCACAAAGCTGTAGTAGTCTAGAGTGAAGATAACAATTTGCATCATTCTGTTAAAATGATCGAAGGTTCAACCCAATTAGTAAAACTTTGTGCATCTGCTTACACTAGTGAGAAAAGCAAGTATGTCTAGTGCCGTCCACTGGACCTACTGTTTTGCTATGCTGGGTGTGCTACAACAGATTAAAACTGACAATGGTCCTGGCTAAACTGCTAGATCCGCGAGAACCATTAGACAACACCATATACACGTTAAATTTTTTGAACCGTGCTGTGCGTCGCTCCTCTATCCTTGTTTCAGATTCACTGTCTCAGAGATCAAAGGCTTTGTATCAGGATCCCCTGAACAACAGTCAATAGCAAGGGCCAGTAGAATTAATCAGCTGGGGAAGGGGATATGTGTGTGTTCTGGTGCAGAGCAGGGTCAATTTGAATCACGTGTCAGCGGTGCCTTCTAGAAGCACAAAATCAGACTGAATTACCGTATACCTAGAATCATGAACAGATACATGCAGCAAGTTCTCAACATCTTCTCAAAGCTAATTTACGGGTGGGAAAAAAGAATAACCAGCGCTGGCAAGTCTGGAGGTAGGCTACTCTTCATACTCCAGAAAAGACATATTGAAGCTTTATAAGGCATAGAAGCCTAGAAGCATAGAACAGTGTGGGTTGGAAGGGACCTTCAAAGGTCATCTAGTCCAAACCCCTGCAATGAGCAGGGACATCTGCAACTAGATCAGGTTGCTCAGAGCCCCGTCCAGCCTGGCCTGGGATGTCTCCAGGGATGGGGCATCTACCACCTCTCTGGGCAACCTGGGCCAGTGTTTCACCACCCTCAGTGTAAACAATTTCTTCCTCATGTCTGGCCTGAACCTCCCCTCTTTTAGTTTAAAACCATTACCCCTTGTCCTGTCATAACAGGCCCTGCTAAAAAGTCTGTCCCCATCTTTCTTACAGGTTTCTTTTCAGTACTGAAAGGCCACAATAAGGTCTCCCCAGAGCCTTCTCTTCTCCAGGCTGAACAACCCCAACTCTCTCAGCCTGTCCTCACAGGAGAGCTGTTCCAGCCCCCTCATCATTTTTGTGGCCTCCTCCGGACCCTCTCCAGCAGGTCCATGTCTTTTCTGTACTGAGGGTTCAGGCCACATATTGCAAGACTTGGCAACACGGAAGAGTTGACACTTTTATCAATTAAATGAACTCTCTGGTGATGCTTCTGCTCTAAGAGGCCAGACTTGCAACAGTGAATTAAGCCAAGTGTAAGAAAGCAAACAAATGGCTCAGCAAGTCCCACAGGGGTCTAAGCAGCATGTTCCATAACCAAGCATAACATTCCCCTCTTGTTTCACATTAAGCAGAATGATTTTAAATTGATTCAATGTTAGCAGATAGGCGGTAACAAATTTGCATGAATATGATCATTCCAAAACCATCAGAAGATTATTAGACTTTGAATGCCTATCTAGTCAAGAATTACCATTAAGTATCTACAAAAGAGGGCATTACATTTTAACACCTACATAAATGAAGAAGATTTAAATTAAAATAGTTATATCAATCTTACTCTCTCGTTTTTATCATTGATGCATAACTGAACTACAGGGCAGTCTTACGGAATATAACGCTGAAAGAAAACTGGCATGAGCTTAAGTGACTTGGAAGATGTCTGTTTAACAGCTTCTAGAACCTACAAGATCATCATCTCATCTGCATAAATAATATCAAAGAGCAGTTTCCAGCCCCAAGCCTGCAGGCATCAGGTTCCCCTTGCGATTCTCCACAATTACCGAAGCTGCAGGAAATTCAGAGTTCAAAACTCAAGCCCAACAAAGCGGGATGTTTCCCTCAGCACGTTACTGGCCCAGATGTTCAGCAGCCAAAGGCTGAGGACTAAGGCTCTGAACATCAGGCCTTGGATCAGGGAAGAACTGCGCGATTCCTCCTGGTCAAGATAAAAACCCGAGGCACAGACTAAGTTTGAAGGGTAGCAGAAAATTCAAGCAAAATGTTCTAGACATAAACATTTGAATGAAAAGAGGATTTAAGAAGACCCAAACTGGAAAATATAGACAATTCAGTATTTCCTTCAGGAAATTGCCTCAAATGCCCAAATACCTTTTTTCCTTACTTAAAATACAATATCCGCACTACCTATATTTTGTTATGCTTGACGTGCATCAGTGGGGACAGAACTGTGCAGACAACGAGATGGTACACCTGTCTTTTTAACACATAAGATTTGATCTATTTGTAAAAACACTGGAATTTATTTCATGAGTTTATAGGAATGCTTGAAATATTTTTGTGGGAAAGACTATTGGGAGTTTTACTGAAATCCTCCCAAAGCTTTCTAGGGGAGAAGGAAAGGAAGAGCTGAGAAATAGATACAGTTTGGGCTAAAACCTCAATTTTATTTTACCACTAAGTCCTCCAAATTTCAGTAGAACTTTCTGAAAAATATATTTGATGTTTTCAGCAGATTTTAGTTACTTTGTTCCTGACCATCTTCCAGTTACTGAAGGAATCCTTTTGAAAAGTTACATTAACAAAAGACAATTTCCCATCCTGCCCCAAACACACAATAATTAGACTGCAAATAACTTTTTCTAGGTCATGTTTTCTTGAATCTTGGAAAAGTCAGATTTTTGGGGAGAGTTTTTTTTTCTAATTAACATCTCTTAATTATTGCCACAGTATCTCTGCGATGCCAGGCTTGCCTCCACCTTACATGCCGTGTTTTGCAGCAGCCTACTGCTTAGTCTGGCAAAATATACATTTCGCATACACCTACCTAGTTAAAACTCCTAATTCATTCTTTCATACAATGCAATCCCGTAACTTGAAGATGCTATTTTCATCAGAGAGAAAAAAATGTCAAAGTGAGAAAAGCTTGTTACGGTATGTCTACTTGAGCTACCAATATAGTTGTGATTAAGCCCACTTAATCTTCTACTCATACCTATAAGATGTAGCTTCTACTCATCTCATACCTAGAATATGTATGCAATTCTTCATTGCACAGAAGCATAATTAAGCTTCGTTTACTGAGGTATAAAAGGATTAAATACAATATTTTTTTCTGTTAGCTGGTCAAAATAAAAGCTCATGGCAGAGACTAAACTTGAAGGAGGGCAGCAAGCCCAAGCAGAACTTTCTGTACGGGAAACACTGTAATCCGCGTTGCGTTCAGAGGGAGCGTCAGCTGGAGGCAGCAATTCTGTGCTAAGCTCTTATTGGCATTTAGTAGCCCTTAAATAATGCCTCCCCCTCTTCCTTCAAATTACAATTTAGGAGAGCCTTAGGTAAATATTGGCTATCATTTCAAATATGTTATATTTCAGGAGGGCTGGGCAGAAGAAACCTTCCTGAAAACAACAGCCAATTTTCAATGCAAAGCAGTAATACTTAACAAGAGCAAGAAAAACCAAGTCATATTACTTCGGCACAGAGTGAGCTCCACAGTACGTTGAAGAAATGCCAATATCCATGGATTGCTCAGCATGTTCGATCACCCTGAGCATTTTAAGCTCAGTTTCTAAGTTTAAGCCATATCCACTCTTGCACTCAACCAACGTAGATCCTGCTCTGCGCATGCGTTCGAGTCGGGGTTTGAAAGTATTGAACAGCTCTTCTTCTGTGGCTTTCCGTGTATGTTCCACGGTAAAATGTATTCCTCCCCCAGCCTGGTGGATCTCCATATAAGATGCACCTGCCAGCTTGGGGAAAAAAAGAAAACAAAAACCAATCCCCCCATACAATTAGCTATTAAATGTGCATTTTCTAGCCAAGGGATTCTGGAAAGTGCCTTGAGGTCCCTTTGTAGTAAGAGAGAAGAAGTGGGGGGGCTGAATCTTCATTCATTCTTCCTCCCTTCCGCTCCTCTTCCCTCCACTTAAGCAAAGTACTGATGTAAGAAGCAACATAAAGAGAATTACTCTGAAGATTTGCTTCCCACTGAGCCCAAGGGGAAAACCTATATCTAACTAAAAATTCATTTATGTGGGGAAAAAATAATTTAAAAATCAAGATTTAGATGGTAATAGAAGGCAGCACTCCTGCATTGCTTCAAGCAGTGCAAAAACTTATCGAGGCTGGCTGAAAAAGCTCCAGATACATTCCTCTCTCAGCCTACTAGTATTAAAAAGTCATCCTTCTTCCCTCACTTAGATTATCTGACAGAAGTTATCTATTTTTCTACAAATGAAAGACAGGAGTCACTAGAAAGTAGAAATAGTTATGCATAAAAAAAATGAGAGAGAGAAAGAAAAATCCAGCTGTGTAATTTTATGCCATTACCTTCATTGCAAACTCATGAACCCTATCACCAGCCCACACTGGCTGTGTATGTGCATCTACCAGGCCTGAAGAAAACAAAGTAAACATACACTAAGGTTATTTCACTGGCTAAGAGAAAACCTTATGAACACGCAAGCAAACAAAGTGGAGAGCAGAAGCTCCCCTACAAAGCCTCTATTGGTTAGAAGAAAAAGAAAAATCCAACCAGCCCAAATCTAGGATTTTCTTCAAAGGCTATTCATTTTCTTTCTATTTTTTTCCATATGACACCTTATGTAAAACAGCTCTAAGTGCATCAGTTGCTGAGCTTTTCATTTTGTTTTGACGACATTTGCAAACTGTCCAAGAAATTATATATTCCAAACTTCATTACAAAGTTCATTAGACTTTAAGTCCATGTTCTTGAAAAAAAAAGCGAAGTGTTTAGGCTGGGCTTAGTACGCTATTACTCTAGCCATAGTCCACTCATTCCAGCGGGAGCTTTTCATATGAGCCATGAAACCAACACTACTGAATGCCAAAGGCCACTGCAAACGAAACGGTGGTCTAGCAGCTCCTGTGCCACCACCACTTGTGAAGTTTAACATGCAATAGACTTGCCCAATTTAATTTTTTTATCAGGGAAAGTTGCAGCTTCTGTGGATTAAAATCCTGCGCTGCCCTTTTGCCTCCAACCAGCTGCGGGCAGGAGGGAGAGTCTGAGCTCTGGCATTGAACAGCTGATGGGTGGAAACGGTACAGAAATTAGAGGCGACTCTGAAAAGTCACTCAGCAGGCCAGCTACTCTACTGCTGTGGTCCGTGATACAGAGAAACAGATGTAAAATGAACCATGAGGACACAGAGCTCCACCATGAAGGCCCAAAAAACATCCCAAGTGCTGGAATGTTCTCTTTGTAGCACTCCGAATGAAGAAGCTACAATACTCTGCCCCTCAGTGCAAGATATTGTCAAACCAGTACTGAATACAGAAGAAAAAGAACGGAGGGATATTTAATACACACTTGTCTCTAAGCATTTGCTGCCATTCAGCATTTTAACATTATGAAGAAACAAACTTACCTGGTAACACACACTTCCCAGAGCAGTCAATTATTCTTTCAAATGTTGCTTCTGAAAACTGATTGTGAATAACATCTGCCTGGCCCACAGCTTTGATACAACCATCTCTGCAAACAACAGACAGCGACCAAAGGCAGCGTGAGCCTGTTGAAAAGTCAAGTGCCCATTGACAGAGCTCCCGCAGCAAGAACTCTCTGAAAGCAGAGGTAGGGACCTTCAGCAGGACTGAAGGTGCACACAGAAGGTGGTTTGCTAATTTTACAGATGCACAGAAAACGATGGGGTAACGCCACGCATTCCAAGTTGTTTCCCATAACACTTGTCGTATCCTCTGCTTAGATCCCTCAGGACGATACCTTGGTACTCTTGTTCTATTTTCCACTAGACAACATTATTTTTCTCTTGTGGATACAGCACTCCTCCAGCAAGTACCTGCAAGGCACAGCTCACAGAAACCAAACTGCCACCGCCAGCCTCCTCTGCCTTGACGTGACTCGTGCCCTTGTGCCTTTGGAAGCCATAGAGATAAATCTCTTTGGGGCTGACATGCGGTAAAACAGCAATTTTCTCCTGGTGAAGCTCAAGGACGGTGCTGGGAACCCTACACTGCACCCGAGGGACCCTCTCCAGCCACGCATGGAGCTACACTTCACCTACACAAGAGGAGCTTCCCAGGGCACACGCGGCACCTCTGTCCTTTCAGCCTTGTCTTCCTCCAGCTCTTAAGCCACTGGAATAGGAACCAGGAGTCACCACGGGCACCTGACCGACGGCATCCCCACACTACATAGCACAATTTTTAGGAGGCAAATGGCAGCTAGGGCATTTAGAAATGGCAGAGATGTCATTATTTAGGCACAGGCAGCCGGCAGCGGGCGGACAGGCTGTGGGGACGCGGGCAGCCCGCAGCGACCCGCTCCCGGCGCGCCCCCCGCTCCCGCCACCGCTCCGCTCCCGGCCCCGCGGCCGCCCCCGCCCGCACTCACAGCCCCACCACCAGGCTGGCGCCCCGCAGCACGGCCAGGCTGGCGGCCGCCTCCCGCAGCAGGAACTCCTCGCCCCGGCCGCAGACCAGCACCAGCTGCTGGGCGTTCTCCAGCAGCAGCCGCTGCCGGCCCGCCATGGCAGCGGGCAGAGCGGCGGGCGGGGCGGGGGCGGCAGCCGCTCGGATCAAAGTCCCCCGGGGCGGCGCGGGAGAAGCCGCCTCCTGCCCCGCCGAGAAGAGACCAACCCCCTCCGTGTCTCCATCCTCTCCCCATCCTCACCTGTGCCACATTCGGCACTTGCCAGAAAACTGAGCTGAAAAAGTTACAGGGCTTTAGGAGTGAACCTGGTAGCAGCCTGCCCCAGGAGAGGGATGCTGCTCTTGGTGTGGTCCCGGGCAACATGACAACATCTATACATCGTGTTGGCTTATGATAAGCTCTGAAGCATCGGTTTGCGTTGGGGATTCCTGGAGCCTTCTGCCCACACTGCACCACCTGGAGATTTCCCTTTGCCAAGAAAACAAAAGTTGCTGCATTCAGAGCATTTGTCTGCCCACATTCCCCCTCCCCAGCATCCACCACCTCGCTGATGTCCATCACCTTGTCGGCATCCATCACCTTGCCAGTATCCCAGCACCAGCCCCTGAGGGACCGTGACACTTCTCACCACACGGGATATTCAGGCACACACAAATTTATCCAGGCAGATATTAATTTATCCCGTTCCACAATTAGAAAAGTTTATGTGAATTTGCTGCCCCCTACAGAATTAGGGATGGGAGAGCCGGGCAGCAAATATTTACCCTTTATGTGGATTTTTGGTTCTCTTTTATCATCAAAGATTCGTAGTGTGCCTAGGGCTCTGGTAATTCCCAGCTGGAAAATGGAGTGTCTTTCTAAATAAGTGGTCTCTCAAACACCTTTCTGGTTGTGGTAGTCTTCTTTAGACTTTTTTTCTTTTACAAAGAGGATTGATTTAAAATGCCCGTAACACACCCGTGTTTATATACATATTCCTGTACAGGAGGAACAGATGAATGTGTTGGCTCTTTGAACGAGCCTTTCCGGTGAAGTCTTTGTTGTAAATGTGGCAAGGTTTGCAGCTAAACCACATGAATTTGCATTCAATAACAAACTTGAAAAGCAAGTAAAACTATGAGAGTGGTGGGTGTTATCTTGTGATACTGCTCCACTGGCTCAATACTGCACCACGGCGTAATCTCCATCTTCCTCCTAAATATTCTCTCTCACTACACATGCAAAGATTGACAAGGGAGGTGAGAGATGGTGCTTTACTGCTGCCAGGAGTTCCTGCTGCTGACTTCGGCTTTCCTCGGCAGTATCAAGGTTTGAAAGCTGAAATTAAAGAGGAACCTTCCAACAGACTCATAGCAAGGGCAGAAGGACACTCCAGGGTGGTGGGGGACGCTTCAGCAGCAGTGGTGGGGTGAGAGCTGGTGGATCGGGAGTGAAACGCAGCACGTCGTGGTGGAGCCGAGCACTCGCCGGGTCGGTCTTGCCAAGAAAGGCGGCGGGGAGAAGATGATCCAGCTGGAGCAGAAGGGAGCAGCCCCCACGTGCACGCAGCTCACTCCTCTGTGTGCGGTGGGGTGGCAGCACAGAGAGAGATCTGCAGTGAATGGCTTCCCCGTGGCGCTGTCCTATGGCAGTGTAAGTCCTGCAAACTTGTCTTCCTTGTATTCACAAATATTTCAGGGTGTATGTTCCAGGAGCTGCTCTTTCTGCTCTTGAGAGGACCACCAGCCAACATTAAATTCCCACCTGTATTTGCACAACCCCGTATTTAATGGCATGCCCGACCATCTGCTGCTTCTGTGAGCAAGGGCTAGAAGTCAAACAGAAACTGGCCTGAATGCCTCTTACATTTATGTTTCTCCCATTTACACATTTTTGGCCTTTTGTCTCTTTCAGCAATCCCAGGGAATTTCAGAGAGCAAAGGTGGCATCTGCAGCTCCATTTCTGGTGATCCGATCTCAGACTCTAGTCATTCATCACATTAGTTTTGGTGAAAGGGGGAAAAAAGGAAAGATAAATTCTGTGTAAAGCTTTATATCTGTGAGAAGTGTGTTGTTGCACTCTACAAGGATGGAATTCAGTTCTCTACACTGGCTTTTTCCAAGAACCAAGGGCAGATCCTGATTTCAATCCTTAGAATAGGTGAAGATTTTGTGCTTATAAGGTGGGAGTTTATTTCATTGAAACAGACAGTAAAAGATGGAAAGACTGTTCTTTAAAGAGCTGGTGGGTCTTTGCCTGTGGAAAAGGTGTGTGTTCCTAAAACGGATTGGGAGATGGTATCCTATGCTCTTTTTACTTATGTTATTATCATTGGTTCTTTTCAGTTCCTTCAGTTTGCCAGTTTGGGTTGGAAATAACCCATTTCACCCCAAAATTAAACAAAGTAAGGTAGGAGAAAGAATGGAGGAGGAAAAAAAAGGTGGAGATAATTAAAAAGGTCAATTGACTGTCAGGTTCTTGATTTCAGAGATTTCATCTCTTCTTGCCGGTGCTTTGTGTATGATACACTTGTTCCTCAAGGAACATATTTTCAAATATACTGTCAGGGTTACTTTGAATATTTATTCTTGTAAACAACATGTAATTAAATACAGAAGGCCCAAGGCTGGATATGAGTCTTAGTCCAATATTTGCTACATTTTCCTTACATTTTTAGGTAAGTTTTTTTCATCTACCAAACAGACATTTACAATAACACACATAGGACGATGAAATGTCCTGAAAGGAGATATGATGCATGGCTTAGGAATGAATTGCTAGTGGAATGTACTGAATGCTCTTTCCCTGTTTACAAAAGCAGCAGAAGTTACTGGACCCTCAGGATCAAAAATCAAAATTACAACATGTGGATAAAACTGGCCTTCAGATGTGGAATTGACCCAGACTAAATTGCAAATTTGTTGTGTGCTCCTGGCTCCCCTCATACCAGATTTTTACGTCAGATTTACAAATATGTTTTGCACAGCTTTACAAAAGTAAAAGTGAAGTCATTCTGAATTTTCTTTTTCCTATGCAGAGAAACTTCACATCTTTCAAACCATGGAAACGTGGCATTTGCTCAGATGAACTTTCTGAATCCTCCCTCTTGTTCCCAGCTTCTGCCTTAATAACTTCTTTGGCAAAGTCTGTAACCCTCTGATGATGGGGGGGACCTTTGGGGGGAACACCACAGCCTGCCCCAGGGGACCTAATTCAGCAGGAATTGCTCTCTCTGAGCGCAGTGTGACTAACTGACTAACCGCCTCTCTCGCCCTGTTGGCTCAAAAAACTATTGAAATATTTAAAAGTTGCAAACCGGTGTGTGAAAAAAATGCATGAAGTACACAGCTACCTACAGTAGAAACTAACTAACTAACTTAACTAACTTACTAACTAACTTACTAACTAACTAACTTCCTTACTAACTAACTAACTAACGAACTCACTCTCTACCCTACTGGCTAAAAAACCTATCATAAACTCATGAAAGATGCCAACTGGCATGTGAAAACAAAAGTGTTAAGAGCTCTCAAGTGCCCTTTCTGCCCATGACTTCTTCATGGGCTGGGGAATGTTCTGCAGAGAGAACGAGTAGTGATGACCATCCGGCTGAGCCAAAAGGGTGACAACACGAGGGTGACTTCTTCAGCCATCTCTTCAACCTGCCTTGAGAAAGATGGGTGGAAAAGACAGGCATTAGGCACTAGGCTGAGAGGAGAACAAGCGACATGTGTTTTGACGTGAAAGGCAATACCCATCCACCGTTCCCCTCTGCAGGATTCCTTAGAGCTGGGTATTAGGCTTTGGCGTTTTTCTATTAATTGTTTAGATTGTGGACTAGATTGTTGGACTAGATGACCTTGGAAGGTCCCTTCCAATCCACATTATTCTTTGATTCGAGAGCTTCCTCTCTGGGACCATCTCGGGGCACTGCAGAAGTATTCCCTATACTCAGAGCAGCATGAAAATTCACAAGAGGGAGAGCAGGCTCTGTTACACACCTGGGCTTCTTGTTCTCCTCGCCCGGCTTGGCTGGTCTCAGTTGCCCGTTCCTGAGCAATCTGCTTCCAGCCTTCGCCTTCGCTTGAGCGGCGGGCCATCGCTCTCCTCTTCGCAGCTGTGTTTTCTCTTCTGGGGGGATGGTTTTTCCCCTTGCTGCGAAGAGCCTGGCAAACTTTCCATTCAAGAGGATTGTTAGACAGGTAAAGCCATGATCCACATGAATCGATTCTACTCTTAAGCAAAGCTAGCTCATGTTACCTGCTCTGCCCAGAGGAGCTCTCCTGGGGTTCGCTTTCTGGAGAGACCGCAGCCACCTGCAATGGAAACGTACAGGATGACACCTGCCCACTTTCCAGCTCAGCTCTGAAAGGCAGATCCCTTGCACGGGTTTGCTCAGCCCAGCTGTGCCAGTTCTGGTGGGATCACCACACAAAGAGTGATGGCCAAGCTGCATCAGCCTCACTCTGCACTTGTGCAAAGCTGCAGGTTGGTGGATGAAGTTGCTTGTCCCTACAGCAGCAATGCCACCTTCTGAGGGGGGAGGCATTCTCTCACGCTGCGTGTGGACCTCACATACCTCTGCAGTTTCTCCTTCTGCTCCTGGCGCTGGCGACTCCTCGGCCTGTTCACCAGCAAGCCCAGCCTTGGCCGCTGCACCTGGAAGCTCAGCCTCCTCCTCCTGCTCCTCAAAGAGTTCCTCACGGTGTTCGATGAGGAACTCAACCAGCTGTGTCACCTGCACACAGTAAACCACTGGTTTCCAACCCGCTGGCTGCAAAGGGGTCCAACAGCCCTTGCCACTCCTCATCCTGCCTTCTGCACAGAAGGCTGCAGCTGTGGGGCGGCTCTTCCCAGCAGCTCCCCCGCGAGCATTTGCTGAAGAGAGGAGGCAGGCAGGAACCTCTGAAGAGCAAAGCTGGCGTGGGCCTGGAAGGCTGCAGCGGGCTGGGAAACACAGCGTACCTTCCCTGTCACCTGCATCAGGACGTCCAGGGGCAGCGTGTCCTCCTCTGGTGGGCCGAGGAGGTTTGGCCCCATGCAGATGGCCAGGTTGCTGGCGCTCATCTTGCTCACGGTGGCATTCCTGCTGATCTTCTGAAGCAGGATGAGCAAGGTCTGGAGGAGGAGGAGGTTGGCCTTGGGTAACTTGCTGGCGACCCTGCGGGAACAGGAACCCACCGTTAACAGATGAAGGAGGTGTTGTCCAGACAGGTGTCCCATGCTGATGTCAGCCAAGCCCACCCCAGGGAAGGCTCCTTGGCCAAGCCGGCTCTCCAGCAGAGGGACTGCCTTCGCTGAGATATGGCCACCTCCCTCCCCGCCTGCCCTTCTGGCCAGAGCCCCTTTGTGGAGCCAGCCCCAATGCCTGCAGGCAGTGCTCCAAGGACAGAAATGCTTTTCTGTGCCACTTTCCCCCCAGAACGCTGAGCCCACAGCAGCAGCAAGAGGTGGGTGGCCGAAAACACAGCTCGTTCAGGTGCCGGTGCCGGGCTCTGCCAGTCCCTGTGGAGCCGCCAGGCTGCTGGCCACACTTACTCCTTCAGCCCCGCCAGCCTCTCCTGCCTGCTGGTCTTGTGCAGGGCGTCCATCCACTGTTGGTAAAGCTCTGAGTGGAGCAGCTTGGAGGGGATCTTGCGGAGGAAGTCCTGCAATGGCAAGGGCTGAGCGTGAGGCTGTGAGCAGTGCCGCCGGGAGCACAGGCAGCATCCCCAGCACGCTGGGTGCCCAGCAGCTCCTGGGTTGGGCCGAGCAGGAGCCCATCAGCAGCTCCGGAGCGGGAGCTGCCGGACTCCAGGCCAGCAGGGCTCACCTTCAGGATGACGGCCAGGACGTGCACCGGCTGGCTGGCCAGGTGGACCTCGGCTCCCGTGTCCAGGGCCTCCCTGATCTCCCGGGAGGCGCGCTCGCTGGCCGCCAGCCGGAAGATCCCCTCCGTGGATGGGCCCTGCTCGTGCAGCAGAGCCAGCAGGTCCTGCAGGGGAGACAGGAGGACATTGCTGGGCTGGAGACAGGCCCTGGCACAGGCCAAGCTTCCCCAGGGGCAGCAGGGAGTGTGGATGGTCTGCAGCTCTCCCTGGGGCAGGACAGAGGGGTGGCTGGAGTTGGGCGACATGGAGAGGAGCGCGCTTTGTCCCCAACACTCATCTGAGATGCCCCCGATGGGGACGGTGCCTCTGCAGGGGAGCCAGTGGGATGGGGACCCCTGGCCGGGCTTGCTTACCTGGATGGGCTGGGGCAGCGCACCGTCCTGGCTGCAGAGATCTGCCAGGGGCCGCCCGAAGAGAAGCCCCGTGTGGGCAGAGCCCGACGGCCCCTGTGCCTCTGCAGCGGCCGAGGTCTCTGGCCGCACCAAGTGCCAGGGCAGCCACCTCCTCCTGCTGCGGGTCCCACCTTCTGCCAAGGAGAAGAGAGCAAAGAGAGGTGGAGCAGCGGCGCCAGGCCAGTGCTCCTGGACCCTCTCAGCACTGTGCCCCATCCTCGAGCGCACGGGACACGCGTCATTTGGCAACGAGGGACCCTGGGGGCTCAGGTCTCTCCTGCTGCAGAGCAACGGGGACAGACGTGCCCTGCGGGAAGGGCAGCAGCAGCCCCAGGGCAGCATGAGTGCCCGTCTGCAAGAAGAGCAGGGAAGGGCCATCCTGCACCCGTTTCTCCCAACTCACCAGCCAGCTGGCCACTTCCACCTTTGCTGCCAGAGGGGATGACGGGTGGGGGCCACTGCTCTGCATCAGCCTGCAAGAAATGTGCTGCGCTCACCCAACAGCCCTGCAGCAGAAAGGGCCCCTGGGGAGCTGCATCATGCCCTGGCCATGTGTGAGAGGTGGAGATGGCTGAGATGTCACCCCGAGCGATCCTCACCTTGGCCTGGCCCTCAAGCAGCCTCTCCAGGCTGCCGGCATGCAGCGTCATGGCCTGGGCAAGCAAAAAAGAGCAGGTGAGAAGTGATGCACCTGGTGCTGGGCTGGAACAGCCTCTGGGGACAGAGCGGAGACAGGAGGGACACTCACAGCATTGCGGCCCCTCAGCTCTTTCAGCAGCGCCTTGAAGGAGGGCAGCCGGGTGACCTGGGCTCCCTCCACTCCTTCTGCTGGTCTGTGCACAGGAAAGGGGCAAAGAAAGAGCTGGCTGAGAACCAAGCAGCCTTTTCCCTCCCCTGCCAGCCCAGGGAGCACTTCCAGCTTGCCCCAAAGCAGCCATGTAGCACTCAGAATCCCAGCGGAGAGCAGCAGCAGAGATCAGGGCGGGGCTGGGCAGCTGTTGTCTGGACACAGCTGGCTGAAGGTGCTCCACCAGCTTTGCCCACTCAAGAGCTGCCCACAGCTATGGGCACAGCTCTCTGCAGCTGGGGAGCGCTGTTGCCACATCGCGGGCTACGATGCCTAGAGCATCCCCCTGAGCTGTGAGCACGAGTCCCCCAGGCTGCACCGCCAGGCAGGGCTTACCCAAGGAGAGCGCTGAGCCACAGCTCCTTCACTGCCCGGCAGCTGCGGAAAGAGAGGAGAAACAGCCTGAGCGCCGCTGCTCCCCAGCCTGCGGGCACAGGCGGGCGCTGGCACAGCCCTGCTGTCCCCGTGGGGATGGCCACAGAGGCAGGACGAAGCCCCGTGGGGCAGGACGGAGGCGCTGCCCAGCCCTGCCGGGGGACGTGGCAGCGAGACTCACCGGAAAGTGACGACGCATGAGCCGCAGGGCCAGACGAGGACGAGTGAGGCGGTGTGTTTGCCTTCCTCCTCTTCAGCGGCATCGCCGGCTGCCCCCTTGGTGCTGCCCAGCACCTGCAGCTGGCCCAGGGCCAGGCAGAGCTTTGGGCGCGGGGCGCCGCCACGTCTGCAGAGAGGAGCGGCAGCGAGTGAGCTGGAGGAGCCTGAGCCCGCTGGCTCCCCTCCCGAGTCCCCCTGCCACGGTCACGGCCATGGGTGTATCCAGCACCAGGGTGCCGGTGGCCTGGGGCTGCTCCTGGGCTGGCCCTGCCCTGGTGCCAGGGCCAGGGCTTGGGAGGAAAGGCAGCTGGGCTCTGCAAATCTTACTGGTGCTTGGCGATGACCAGGGTATCCCTGAAGAGGAGGAGGTCCCTCTTCCTCGTCGCACGGCCCTGGGTCACCCGCACACGCTGCCGGAGCAGTGGCTCGCCTGGTGCCGGGATGGGCACGCACTGCTGCACGGGCTCAGGGTCATCCCTGCAGAGCAAACGGTGTCGGGAATGACAAAGGCGGCTGCTGCGGGGTCCGGCTGTTCTGGGCTGTCTCCGAGCCTTGCATGGGGGGCGCCTACCTGGAGCCACGGCAGCAGTTCACCTGGCCCATCCCGACGAGGCCAGGAGAAGCCTCCTGTAAATCTCGCTTTATGGGCACCAGAGAGTGGCCAGACAAGGTGGGGAACGTCAGCCAAAGGGACGCCCAGTGCCAAGTGGTGCTGCTGGGCAAGAGCGCGGCTCCTGCCCGTGACGCTCCGCGTTGGCACAGAACCGTTGCCAGGACAGCGCCGGGTCAACACAGCCCCCCATTCCAATGACCTCAGTGGTGGGGGGGGGCACTGGGGGCTCTCCCCAGGATGCCCAGGTCTCTCTGGGACTGGGAGCCCAGCCCTGGGCACAGCACTTCAGGTCTGGCCTCAGCAGCGCTGAGCAACAAAGATGATGAAGGGAGTGGAGCATCCCCCTTATGAGGAAAGGCTGAGGGAGCTGCTGGCAGCGCTTCGCCCCATGCAGCCCAGGGTACCACTCGCTGCCGCCTTGGGCCAAGGCCACCTTGCTGGCTCCTGCTCAACTTGGTGTCCACCAGGAGCCCAGGACCCTTAGTTTTAAGATTCATAGGGCAGGAGACCTTTTCCAACATAAAAATCGTCCATACCCAATGTTTCCAGTGGTGTTGTCTTCAAAAAGCATATGACCTATTGTGTAAATGCTGTGTCTCACATGACAAACCAGCACTACACAGAGATTATCCATTATGTCCAATAAAAGATTGAGCTGTGTCTTCTATTGACTAACCAGAAAAGTACAATCTTCATCAGATAGCAAGCCTTCTGGATCTGTCTAAAATAAATAAATACCACTCAGCCCATTCCCTGTGGCCCTGATGAACCACAACTGGGAATTATATGTGATGGATGTGATTCAGAACTATTGAATGTGCTGAAACTCCACCTATTCTCAGAAAATAAAATTTATCTCTTGAACTATGCCACATTACAACTTCAAGTGAGAGGAGCAAATGTCTTGGTCTCTAATAAACAAGTGATTGCCTTATTAACCCTAAGTTTAAAAGTGCACGTGTGCGGGGCACCCACTGTATTAATCTGTGGCTATCCTGTGATCTTACTGTCATATATATCAATTTAATGAAATATAACAAGGGAAAATGTAGAGTCTTACATCTGGGCAGGAACAACCCCAGGTTCCAGTATAGGTTGGGGAATGACCTGTTAGAGAGCAGTGTAGGGAAAGGGACCTGGGGGTCCTGGTGGACAGCAGGATGACCATGAGCCAGCACTGTGCCCTTGTGGCCAAGAAGGCCAATGGCATCCTGGGGTGTATTAGAAGGGGGGTGGTTAGTTGGTCGAGAGGGGTTCTCCTTCCCCTCTCGTCTGCCCTGGTGAGACCTCATCGGGAATATTGTGTCCAGTTCTGGGCCCCTCAGTTCAGGAAGGACAGGGAACTGCTGGAGAGTGTCCAGCGCAGGGCAACAAAGATGATGAAGGGAGTGGAACATCCCCCTTATGAGGAAAGGCTGAGGGAGCTAGGTCTCTTTAGCTTGGAGGAGACTGAGGGGTGACCTCATTCATGTTTATAAATGTATGAAGGGTGGATGTCACGAGGATGGAGCCAGGCTCTTCTCGGTGATAACCAATGACAGGACAAGGGGCAATGGGTATAAACTGGAACACAGGAGGTTCCACTTAAATATGCGAAGAAACAACTTCTCAGTGAGGGTGACGGAACACTGGAACAGGCTGCCCAGGGAGGTTGTGGAGTCTCCTTCTCTGGAGACATTCAAAACCCGCCTGGACGCCTTCCTGTGTAACCTCATCTGGGTGTTCCTGCTCCGGCGGGGGGATTGGACTAGATGATCTTTTGAGGTCCCTTCCAATCCCTAACATTCTGTGATTCAGTCATTCTGTGAATATAGGGCTGAGCCATTGTCTTTTGTTTTCTTCCCTGAGTACAATGTGATAAGACATGAGGGGATATTAGGACCCGGTGAGAACCATAACCAAGTCCTCTTGTGCTGGACGCTTTTGAGGCTGCTGTGATTGATCACAAACCAAGTTCCCCTGTGCCTACAGCCCTTTGTCAGGGACGGAAGGCACATCCTTGGAGGCAACTTGCCTGAGAGCTGACAACCCATGACCCAGCTACTGGCACCTGGGACTATCAATACCTCCTGGAGTTTATGAATCCCTTGGCTCTAAATTTTGGCTTGTATTGGTTAACGTTTCAGAAGCAAAGAGTAAATACTAAATACAAAGCATGTGCTGGTGTATCATAGGATTCCAGTTACTTTTTTATTAGTACCATCCATAGATAAACAGATCCAGAGAGAAACCAACCTAGGCAAAATACACGGGTTTTTTTTGTTTCCTCACTGCATTGCAGTTTGATTCATGCCCCTTGAATATCCAGTGTCTTTCAGCTACAGTTTACGTCTTGCTTTTGCATACTGTAGAGCCTTCTTTCCGTATTCACTGCCAGTATTCACCCTTACATGGCAGCTAATTCTTGTGGCTGGCCCTGCTCCCTCTGGGAGCAAGCTGTTTGTGGTCTGTCTCTATGGCTCTGGGACTCTTCCCCTGATTAATTTGTTCATCAAAGTTACAAATATTTTGTTCTGTATCTGCAATTCTGTATTTTCCACCATATACTCCCTATTCTTTAAGGGAATCATTGTCCAAGGTATTTTCATCGAATAAGTTACGACTGACATACCTTTTTCTTGGCCTGGAAAGAATGTGACATATTTTATTTCATCATCTGCTGTAAAGGGAGCCTTCATCTTGGCTGAAAATCTTGCTTGTAGTGTATCCTTGAACCAAGAAAGTATGATTGGCAGCCTGGGAAATGCAGCAGTACTCTGTGGGTAAGTAACGCAATTTCCTTAAAGCTCCTTTTTAACATGTTTCTGGTAGACTACATTACACATGCTGCTGAAATATCTGATCACTCTGTCACCTTGTTCACTGCTCTTTTGCACTGCAAGGGTGGTATGAGTAGGCTGCAAAGAAACAAATAAAAAAGCAAGTGGTGATTCTCTTGACACAAGGAAATCTTGGGTTTCTTCGAGCCCATGTGGATGAAGCAGTGTCAACTGATCCAGTTGACTTCATTGTCTGTGTGGGCTAGAGATGGAGGGCCTGTGAATGGAACATGTTGCAATTAGATGCTCTCTTGCCCTCATCAAATTTATTAACAATGACTCTTTATTTTCTCTTTGAATATGTTCAGAATGAAATTTATATCCAGAGAAAGAAATGACACAATACCATTTTAAAAATTATTTTCCTGATGTGTATTCCTCCAAGCATGTATTTATGTGGATAGTAATAAGTGGATAGTAATCATGTTTAACATGAACATGATTAAATCAGTGAAGGGGATTGAAGTTCTCATCAGTTCAACTCTGCAAAATTCTAGATCTTCTGTATACACAAAATGCTCGTTCTTCTTAGTCTGATGTTGCTTCCATATTAGTACTTTGTGTGTCTCTGCTCTCAGACAGGAGGCTGTTTGAAAATTATTAAAGGTACCAAATAGTGTAGCCTTTTATTAAGGACCTACAACCTAAAGTACTTGAACACTTCCTTTTTTCCCCTTGAAAACAATAAAAAATAATTACTCCTATATACCATTTTTCTATAATGTAGATGGCTGTTGTTAAAGGATGTAGGGAGGCAACTAGGAAAGCTAAGGCCTCCTTCGAGTTAAACCTGGCAAGAGGGGTCAAGGACAACAGAAAGAGCTTCTTCAAATACATGGCAGATAAAACTAACACCAGAGGCAATGTAGGCCCACTGATGAATGGGGTGGGTGCCCTGGTGACAGAAGATACAGAGAAGGCAGAGTTACTGAATGCCTTCTTTGTCTCTGCCTACTCTGCTGGAGGCTGTCCTGAGGAGCCCCGTACCCCTGAGGCCCCAGAGGAAGGCAGGGCAATGGAGGAGTTTGCCTCAGTTGATGAGGACTGGGTTAGGGACCAGTTAAGCAATCTGGACATCCATAAATCCATGGGTCCAGATGGGATGCACCCGCGGGTGCTGAGCGAGCTGGCTGAAGTCATTGCTGGACCACTCTCCATCATCTTTGCCAAGTCTTGGGAAACGGGAGAGGTGCCTGAGGACTGGAGGAAAGCAAATGTCACTCCGGTCTTCAAAAAGGGCAAGAAGGAGGACCTGGGCAACTATAGACCGGTCAGCCTCACCTCCATCCCTGGGAAAGTCATGGAACACCTTATCCTTGGTGCCATCTTAAGACATATCAAGGATAAGAGGGTCATCAGGGGCAGTCAACATGGCTTCACCAAGGGGAAGTCGTGCTTGACCAACCTCACAGCCTTTTATGAAGACATAACAAGGTGGATTGATGATGGCAGAGCGGAGGATGTGGTCTACCTTGACTTCAGTAAAGCATTTGACAACGTCTCCCACAGAATCCTCACGGCTAAACTGAAGAAGTGTGGACTGGACGATCGGGTAGTGAGGTGGACCGCAAACTGGCTGAAGGAAAGAAGCCAGAGAGTCGTGGTCAATGGGGCGGAGTCTGGTTGGAGGCCTGTATCTAGTGGAGTCCCTCAAGGGTTAGTACTGGGACCAGTATTATTCAATATATTCATCAATGACTTGGATGAGGGAATTGAGTGTACTACCAGCAAGTTTGCTGATGACACCAAACTGGGAGGAGTGGCTGACATGCCAGAGGGCTGTGCTGCTATCCAGCGAGATCTGGACAGGCTGGAGAGTTGGGCAGGGAAAAATTTAATGAAATATAATAAGGGAAAATGTAGAGTCTTACATCTGGGCAGGAACAACCCCAGGTTCCAGTATAGGTTGGGGAATGACCTGTTAGAGAGCAGTGTAGGGGAAAGGGACCTGGGGGTCCTGGTGGACAGCAGGATGGCCATGAGCCAGCACTGTGCCCTTGTGGCCAAGAAGGCCAATGGCATCCTGGGATGTATTAGAAGGGGGGTGGTTAGTAGGTTGAGAGAGGTTCTCCTTCCCCTCTACTCTGCCCTGGTGAGACCTCATCTGGAATATTGTGTCCCGTTCTGGGCCCCTCAGTTCAGGAAGGACAGGGAACTGCCGGAGAGAGCCCAGCGCAGGGCAACAAAGATGATGAAGGGAGTGGAGCATCTCCCTTATGAGGAAAGGCTGAGGGAGCTGGGGCTCTTTAGCTTGGAGAAGAGGAGACTGAGGGGTGACCTCATTCATGTTTATAAATATACAAAGGGTGGGTGTCATGAGGATGGAGCCAGGCTCTTCTCAGTGACAACCAACAGTAAGACAAGGGGTAATGGGTTCAAGCTGGAACACAAGAGGTTCCACTTCAATTTGAGAAGAAACTTCTTCTCAGGCAGGGTGATGGAACACTGGAACAGGCTGCCCAGGGAGGTTGTGAAGTCTTCTTCTCTGGAGATATTGAAAACCCGCCTGGACGCCTTCCTGTGTAACCTCATCTGGGTGTTCCTGCTCTGGCAGGGGGATTGGACTAGATGATCTTTTGAGGTCCCTTCCAATCCCTAACATTCTGTGATTCTGTGATAAAAATGTAGCTTCACTGAAACTATTCTTAACATTGATGCTTGCACTGAACTTCAGTAGGATGCAAATATTCATCCTTTTAATATTTCATCCAAGTTTAAAGTATAAAAAAAGAGATCGTGTTTTTTAACAGTGAGACTGCATGTTCAATTCATATACCAGTATTCCTCCTGCAATCATTCCAATTTAGGCGATATCTCCAGGATGCTTGCACAAGGCATGTATTCCAGGAGCTCTCTGTGTCATGGACGTGGCTTTTGGACACTGCTAGAGATAAACTGGCTAGCGCAGATGATTAATTTAGACATAAAGTAACTTTTGCAGTCAAATCTCTTTATAATCAAGACAAACAACAAGGCATTGCTGGTATTAATTTCTATGGCTACATATATACATGGTACAAAGTTTTCAGATATAGAGAATTTGAGTGGGGTCTATAGTGCCATTCCTTTTGATATGCATTACTTAATAATACAGTCATATCAGCAAAGCTGAAATTTTTATTGTTAAAAATTCCACAACAGCGTTCGGATTTATAAGGACAGGATCTGTCGCATTTGTCACAGTGAGGGAAGACGCAAACACTTAATATAAGTATCAGCAAAGTTAAGCTTTATTACAGAGCAGTTCACTTTTATACATGTTCCAATAATTATGCCTACTAGTCATAACCTGATTGGCTAAAATCTAGGGATTACATTAACTTAATTCGTCTAGCAACAGATATTCAGTATAATCAGTAATTGGCTTATGCATATTACAAAACGCAAGCTCATTATTGGTTACAACTTAACTGCCAGCTCCACCCTTAGATCCACATTCGTTTCGTTTCTACATTGTTTTTCCCAACGAACTTCTAACAGCAAGGCTTTTGTTTGTTACACATTAAATGTCAAGGTCCTTATAATTTTGCCAAGTCAGTGTCTTGCTTGTGGCTCACATGAGCTGGGTTCGCTGCTTATCTAACTCTTGTTCTGCTAACTGTATTAAATTCACATAGCCCCTACTATCTAACCATCCCTCCACAATTCCCCCTTTTTTGTTTTTGCGCAAACCAAGTGCACAATTAACAATATAGCAACAATCACAGACAGTATTATTAATCCATGCAAAAGTAGATTTCTCAGCCATCCTAATTCCCACAAAAATCCATATGTGCAGATTGAGGCCTGAAAACCAAGTTTTTGGGTCTAATCATTTTATACTATTAGATAATGTTAACCATTTAATCTTACAGTGCTAATTCTTAAATTATGCACTTGTTTTTCAGGGCACTGGCTAAATCCTAAATCAGGCCTTGTACATTATCTGAGACTGTTCTTTTTTGGAAGTGTTGTTTTACTTGATTTTGCTCATAAGCATTATAATTCAGTTTCAATGGTATTACATATATTTAGCACTCTGATAACATAAAATACAGGTTCAGATATCAGTTAAGGAGATTATTTGAATACAATAACATAAGAATAATGAAGATCCACAACGTGCATGTAGTCACTCACAAGAAACAAAACTAGAGGTCTCTCACTTCAGGGTACTCACAATAAACAATCACCTGCCTAAATTAGGCAAGGGCTCATTCAAGACAAGGACTCTAGTTTACAGACCCGCAGCTCCGAGAAGATCACTCAAGGGGCATCTTCGGCGGGAACCCCGTTTTCTAGTCTAGTCAGATGTGGCTGTGGGCATTACAACATAGCTCTGGGCACGTCTTGTTGAGGACCCTGTCAATTGACCGAGGGTCCCACCCCTTCTGTCCCATCAGCTGGTAGAGGTGAAGTCACCCTGCCCCGAGACCAGGGAGGATGTGACCTGGGGACAGGTAATAAAGAGCCATCAACGGCCCCATTGAAGGCTCTAAATCTTAGGGGAATGTGCAACTGCCACACAATCCACCCTGCGACCACAGTCATGATCTGACAGACTACTTTGGAGTGGTGGTGCAGTCACCTCTTGCCTCCAAAGTCAAAAGGGGGCATTCTGTTGGTGAGTTTGAATGTCCATTGTGGATCATCATACCTTCTGTGTTATTTTCCTGTTATACATTATTATTACAAATCAACTTACAATAAAATTGAATAATACAAATTACAACAATTACAGTTATTAACAAATTTTGGAGAAGGCTGGTTAGTCATCCTAATAAGGAAAACAAATGCACTGAAAGTTTTTTCGCCAGTTAATCCCTAATCCAAATAATTTAAATCTGTATCATTCTGATATACTAGTGCCTCTAATTTACAGGGGGTCCAGTACAAACTCAAAACATCTTCTGTGGTTATTTTAGATACCTTGCATATTAAGACCCAGAATGGAAACAAAATCTAAATTACTCTGAACCACTTCTCCATTCCTCATCGCTGATAAAACAGGTGAAACTTCCCTGACAAACAATTGTCAATTAATTTCTTATAAATACATACAGCAGGGATCTCAACAAAATACTGCTGCATTTGATTAAGTTTAATCCAATCCTTGTTTTCCAGCAATTGACCTTCTGGTGGTATCCATGCACCATCTACCCAATGCACGTCATTGTTACTGCACTGTTGCAAGAGATAATACCCGAATAGGCTAAGAAAGTGTCAACTGGAGTGAGGGGCCTGCTGCTGTCATAACAGTACTTGCATTTTGTTGTAACTTCTTTAGCTGCCCCAAGGTAACATCATTGGCCTCTTCCCTTGGTCTCTTCTGTTTCTTCGTTGCCGTCTGCTGCAGGGACAGACATTGCACTTCTGGCATTGGGTTCTTGCACTGTTTTTCCAGCTCACAGTGAGATTTAACATATTTCGCAGGAAGTCAGTTTGGTCCTGTTGGAATAAGAACACACACATATCCCCTTCCCCCTTTTTGTTTTAATAACGTTTGTTTCAGTGTGGAATGCACCTGTTTAATAATAGCCTATCCAGTGGCAGAATGTGGAATACCTGTGACATGCGAAACATCCCATTGCTATAAAAAATATTACGCGGATCTAGCAGTTTAGCCAGGACCATTGCCAGTTTTAATTTGTTGTGGCACACCCAGCATAGCAAAACAGTGGGTCCAGTGGCACTAGACATCCATGCTTTTCTCACTAGTACAAGCAGATGCACAAAGCATACCTGAAAGAGTATCTATAGAAATGTGTACATATTTCAAACGACCAAACGATGAGACATATGTAACATCAGTCTGCTAAATGGCATTAGCTATGAGCCTGTGAGGGTTAACTCCAAGGGAGCGTAAATTTGTAATTAGGCCTTGACATTTCAGCTAAGAGCAAACTATGTCTTTTATTTGTTCGAGTGTCGGATAAAACATTTATTTTAAAGTAGCAGTATTCTAATGGAAGAAAATATGTGAAGCCCTGGCAGACTGGAAACGGACTGTAGCTACAGTATGAGTCCGCAACTTCCTTCTGTTATGGGACCTGGTAAAGTGGTATGAGAGCATATATGAGTAACAGATAGTGGGTGTCTGCAATGCTGTAATGCAGTTTGCAATGATACAAACAATTCAAAGAGCTACTGTTGCGAGATTTCTTCAAAAAAGGTGAAGGGGATGGTCCTGACTACTTACTCAGAATCACAAATCAAATTTAGAGGTTCCTCCTTAAAAAGCTCTAAGGCATGTAAAGCTGCATCAAGTTCTATTAATTGGGTTGAACCTTCAATAATTTTAACAGAATGATGCTAATTGTTATCTTCACATCAGACTACTACAGCTTTGTGAGACTTTCCTAAACTATCTACAAAAACTGTGCAAGCGTGTAGGATGAGACCAAATACAAGTATGTTCTGTAGCTTGACATCAAAGACATGCAGATTCTACATCAATTTACATCTAGGCATGCCAAAAGCTATGCCATTAAGAAAATCACCTAATGTAATTTAAAAGGACGTAGATTGCAAATAATTAAAAAAAGATCAAAATTAGATTTCACAAATGGTACATATATGACAAAAGGATCATGACCCATTAAGACTTAAATTAATTCCCTGCATTTTTTGATCAGTAACAATCAGTATATCAGTCTGTTAGCATTGTCAACGTACTGTCCCACAATAGCCACAGGTTGTTTTTGTGTTGTAACTATAAGTAGACAAATATGCAAGTCCAATCGAATGCAGTCAGCCTGTAAGGTTGTCATAAATTTGTTCATCAAAGTCTCTAACTCCATTTTGGCTTCCATATTTATTGGATATTGTTTTTCCTTACCAGATTGAAGTCCTGTTTAAGTTTTATCAGTGTAGTGTTGGCTTTACCGATACTTCGGCTGCGGGTACTAGTGGAAATACAGCATCTAAAATTTCCTTGGAGATTTCTCACTTGCAGCAAGCAGATCTGCACCATCCAAACATCTTCTTATGGGACATGCAACTGAACAGAATTCTCAGAAAACATTATTTGAGTTCACAATTTACTTAACAAATCTTGACCCAAGAGAGGTATAGGACTTTCTGGCAAATACGAGAATTCATCTGTTAAAACTTTTTTCTAAATTTGGCATCCTATTGGTTTCAAAAAATGGCCCTCCTTTCTTTCTTAAGATTTCAAAAACTATCATGGTGAATTTAATAGGAAGTCTCTTATAACTAGTTACCACAGAGAAAGTCTATTAAAAAGGTTTTTGCTTTAATTTCCCAGCTTCATTAGAACTACGGATCTGCTGGAGATGCTTTTAAATTTCACCCTCAGACTGCTTCATTCAGTATTACAGTTCTCAAACAGTAACATTGCTGTAGAGGGGGGGCGGGGAATGCAAGGGGGAATAAAGCCCCCCTTTTCTGCTTAGCAGTGCAGTCAAGGCCACGCAGGTGGTGTAATCGCTGGTGCTAAGTGGGAGCTGCCTGGCCTTGGCAAAACTTCTCAGTTACAATGAGCTGAGTTTATCTTGAAGCTTGACACAGCACAGGCCTGGGATATTTTGCTCTATTTACTTATTTCTCAAAGTTATGCAGAACAACATTAACTGCCATATAGCACTAAAACCCAGAATTCCACATTCAAACTACATTTTCCTTTTATCAGAGTATTTCCCAAAAAGTTATTCTAATAAGTACGGATGCATCCTAAAGGGGATCAAGGTTGTATTTTAGTAGCGGAACCGGTTCCCATTTTGTAATTATCTTCCCAAACAAAATTATTTTGGTACCAAATATATATATATATATATACAAACTAAAATACTGAGCTCAGATATGAAAACCAAACACTGAGTTCAAATATGCAGATGGATCACAGTTACACTTATTCAAGACAATATCTCAGTTTTAGCATTGCACCTTTGGGCTGCTTGCAGCTCAGCCAGGTGGAGGTTGCCGCTGGATCTCCCTGACAAAACAGGTCAGTGCGCGCTGGAGCCCAAGCGGCACCTGCCCCCCCGCTGCCCTAGGAAGCCGAGCTGGGCAAGGCTTTTATACGCGTCTCATCTGAGGTGCTACAACTGTTATCCCAAAACAGGATTCTTTACTTGGTGTGCATACAAAAGAGCCAAATTTAGTACACCAAGATGAGACACAGCCTATCACAGAGTTGCGCAAGTCTGGATGTTGGAATAAAGCTAGCATGGTAGAAAGAAAAGTAACAACTGTTACACACACAATCTTATCATCACATGCACACAGTAAAAAACTGAATTACTCACGGTCTTCTGTATAACCACAAAATGCATATTTTGAGTCAACAGATTCTCATGATTCTGTGAACTTGCTATATTATACAACAGGAAAAGACTTATGAAACTGTAATATGCTTAAACAGATACCTACAAAGAAAACAGGTTAATAAAGCAAACATCTTGCAGACCTCAGTAAGTTTCTATGACTTGTGCGTTATCAGTTAATTCTCAGCTTGTTGAAGTTCAAAGCATTCCACTTGTAAAGCTGCCTGAAATTATTTAATGATCTCTTGTAGAGTTTTATTTTTGTCCTGCTCTTCTGGCTTTAAAAACAACACTACTTGCAACAAAATGTTATACTTCAAGGTTCTATTCTCCGACCACTTTTCCCATTCATCTAACTTACACAGCAGCCACCCTTGATTCTAATATTTCACAAGATCTTCCTTCCTCATATTTCCAAGTGCTTTCCTATGTTCTAAAACACCTCCCCAAATGTAATTTAGCATTTGACGGGTGGGCTCACCATGGAGACCCGAGTCACTAACTGTGGTCCGTAATTGCGACAGCAGCTTCTAATCTAGGGCAGTGATGGTGGCGTTCAGGCCACCAGCAGTGGGAGAATATATCACTGGGAAGGCAATGGCCAGGGCCTCAGCCGCCTCTTTGTCCCCTGACGTCCAGGCTTGATTAGAAATCTCTTGCCACAACTTCTGCCGCTCGTTCACCACCCGCTCTGCATCTCCCCTCATATCAGTGTCTTTAGAGTCTATAGGCGCGCGAGCCTTCCCCTCCCCTTCGGGGGGAGATGGCCAGTGCTCCTCGCTCGGTTGACCGGGAGACAGCATAGGAGGCGCAGAAGGAACTGAACTGGCGTATGAACCCGACGGCAGGAAAACAACATTAGTGGCAGGGGGCAACGGGCATGACGAGGCAAAAGCCGAACCCTCTCCAGTGGCTGCATTAGTGGCCGATGGGGAAGCTAGGGCTGCCGAGGCGGCATGGGCGGCCTTCTGCTCCGCATGATATTGTTTTAAGGCATTTGTTACCACCCGCCAGGGCCGTCCCAACTTCCTAGCTGCCTTTTCCTCCTCGATAGCTGCATTCCACAATTTTTCTCCAAAGCGACACCACTCCTCCACCTCAAAAACCTCATTAGGATCCTTAAAACAACCCTTGGCTACTCCATACGTGAGCAACCCTGCTAACTCCTTATCTAAATCAATATCCTTAAGCTGACACTTCTGTAAGAAGCACTTAAATAAATCATAAGCCGCTTGTCTATCCATACCTTGTTTCCTCAGCGCGCTGTTGCAGCCCTTGCAAGACGTCGGCGGCCTTTAGCGGCGGAACCCTTCTTTAAGGTCGTTCCGGGCACGGAGTCCAGCTCTTTTGCCTCTCGTGCTGCTTTGAGACCGCTATCCCCTACTCGCTGGACCGTGCCGGACCGTGGCTGCAGGGCCTTTTTTTTCAGGTCCCTGTTCGGGCGCCATTTGTCGCATTTGTCGCAGCGAGGGAAGACGCAAACACTTAATATAAGTATCAGCAAACTTCAGCTTTATTACAGAGCAGTTCACTTTTATACATGTCCCAATAATTATGCCTACTAGTCATAACCTGATTGGCTAAAATCTAGGGATTACATTAACTTAATTCGTCTAGCAACAGATATTCAGTATAATCAGTAATTGGCTTATGCATATTACAAAACGCAAGCTCATTATTGGTTACAACTTAACTGCCAGCTCCACCCTTAGATCCACATTCGTTTCGTTTCTACATTGTTTTTCCCAACGAACTTCTAACAGCAAGGCTTTTGTTTGTTACACATTAAATGTCAAGGTCCTTATAATTTTGCCAAGTCAGTGTCTTGCTTGTGGCTCACATGAGCTGGGTTCGCTGCTTATCTAACTCTTGTTCTGCTAACTGTATTAAATTCACATAGCCCCTACTATCTAACCATCCCTCCACAAGGATCTGCAATCTTCTTGTGACAAAGAGGATTGAGTGAAAAGGATCTATAGTAAACGCATCCACTTTCAGCGAAAAACGGATTTGAAAAGCCTATTAATGTAGACTTCAGTTCCCAAAAGCACCACGAAAGACAATGAGTAATGGGGAGCAATAGGTAGATCGGACTGAGCCACTAGAGCAGGAAGAGCTTAAGAGCTTGCAGAAACTCACCCTTCCAGACCTGTTTTGCTTTTTGGGTTGGGTTGGTATTTTTTTTAATCAGGTTCCTTTTCCCTGCCATTTCCTCCAACAACTTTTAAAGCAGGAGGTACTTTGCAGCTTTCTCTGAGCTCTAACCCTTTTTTTTCAGCAGAGGCAATAACAATGCATTTCAGGGAAAGTACCTGCCTCATTTTTTCCTTCAGCCTTCATGCTCACAATGTGTTTCCACTGCCCTTCCCTACATCTGTTCTAGAGCTTCCTGACACCCGGATTCATGTTTTGTTCTCATTCTTTCTGTCACCAGCTGCTGTGTATGGGAGTCTCTTCTATGTCCTGAAAATTTGGAACAGTTCACTTAGACAACTGCAGAAAATAACCCTTTTTTCAGGAAAGAAAAATAAAATTAAAAAAAAAAATAAAGCAAAATTAACAGATAAACAGCGGATGTTTTATTTTATCTAAGAAGTAACACTGCCATCAAACTACTTCTGTTTCTCCAACATAAATATGTAGCTTAATTGAAGGAGAAGAGTTGAATTCAGAAGGGATACACAAGGCTTGAAACACTTTAAAACTAATGCACGGGAACAAGGCTCACTATGAACAGAGCAGCCTTATTTTTCCCTAGGATGGCTTAAACTAAGGTAGCCTGCAGGGTTTGGCACACACTTCAGTGAGTACTGCCTGCTACCAATACACTGTATCACAGTCACACAGAATAACTGTGTTTGTAAGGATGTCTGGAGCTCATCTGATCCAACCCCTGGTACAGAGCAGGGTCAATTTGAATCACGTGTAAGCGCTGCCTTCTAGAAGCACAAAATCAGACTGAACTACCGTATACCTACAATCACGAACAGATACATGCAGCAAGTTCTCAACATCTTCTCAAAGCTAATTTACGGGTGGGAAAAAAGAATAACCAGCGCTGGCAAGTCTGGAGGTAGGCTACTCTTCATACTCCAGAAAAGACATATTGAAGCTTTATAAGACATAGAAGCCTAGAAGCATAGAACAGTTTGGGTTAGAAGGGACCTTCAAAGCTCATCTAGTCCAACCCCCTGCAACAAGCAGGGACATCTGCAACTAGATCAGGTTTCTCAGAGCCCCGTCCAGCCTGGCCTGGGATGTCTCCAGGGATGGGGCATCTACCACCTCTCTGGGCAACCTGGGCCAGTGCTTCACCACCCTCAGTGTAAACAATTTCTTCCTCATGTCTGGCCTGAACCTTCCCTCTTTTAGCTTAAAACCATCACCCCTTGTCCTGTCATAACAGGCCCTGCTAAAAAGTCTGTCCCCATCTTTCTTACAGGTTTCTTTTCAGTACTGAAAGGCCACAATAAGGTCTCCCCAGAACCTTCTCTTCTCCAGGCTGAACAACCCCAACTCTCTCAGCCTGTCCTCACAGGAGAGCTGTTCCAGCCCCCTCATCATTTTTGTGGCCTCCTCCGGACCCTCTCCAACAGGTCCATGTCTTTTCTGTACTGAGGGTTCAGGCCACATATTGCAAGACTTGGCAACACGGAAGAGTTGACACTTTTATCAATTAAATGAACTCTCTCGTGATGCTTCTGCTCTAAGAGGCCAGACTTGCAACAGTGAATTAAGCCAAGTGTAAGAAAGCAAACAAATGGCTCAGCAAGTCCCACAGGGGTCTAAGCAGCATGTTCCATAACCAAGCATAACATTCCCCTCTTGTTTCACATTAAGCAGAATGATTTTAAATTGATTCAATGTTAGCAGATAGGCGGTAACAAATTTGCATGAATATGATGATTCCAAAACCATCAGAAGATTATTAGACTTTGAATGCCTATCTAGTCAAGAATTACCATTAAGTATCTACAAAAGAGGGCATTACATTTTAACACCTACATAAATGAAGAAGATTTAAATTAAAATAGTTATATCAATCTTACTCTCTCGTTTGTATCATTCATGCATAACTGAACTACAGGGCAGTCTTACGGAATATAACGCTGAAAGAAAACTGGCATGAGCTTAAGTGACTTGGAAGATGTCTGTTTAACAGCGTCTAGAACCTACAAGATCATCATCTCATCTGCATAAATAATATCAAAGAGCAGTTTCCAGCCCCAAGCCTGCAGGCATCATGTTCCCCTTGCGATCCTCCACAATTACCGAAGCTGCAGGAAATTCAGAGTTCAACACTGAAGCCCAACAAAGCGGGATGTTTCCCTCAGCACGTTACTGGCCCAGATGCTCAGCAGCCAAAGGCTGAGGACTAAGGCTCTGAACATCAGGCCTTGGATCAGGGAAGAACTGCGCGATTCCTCCTGGTCAAGATAAAAACCCAAGGCACAGACTAAGTTTGAAGGGTAGCAGAAAATTCAAGCAAAATGTTCTAGACATAAACATTTGAATGAAGAGAGCATTTAAGAAGACCCAAACGGGAAAATATAGATAATTCAGTATTTCCTTCAGGAAATTGCCTCGAATGCCCAAATACCTTTTTTCCTTACTTAAAATACAATATCCTCACTACCTATATTTTGTTATGCTTGACGTGCATCAGTGGGGACAGAACCGTGCAGACAACGAGATGGTACACCTGTCTTTTTAACACATAAGATTTGATATATTTGTAAAAACACTGGAATTTATTTCATGAGTTTATAGGAATGCTTGAAATATTTTTGTGGGAAAGACTATCGGGATTTTTACTGAAATCCTCCCAAAGCTTTCTACGGGAGAAGAAAAGGAAGAGCTGAGAAATAGATACAGTTTGGGCTAAAACCTCAAATTTATTTTACCACTAAGTCCTCCAAATTTCAGTAGAACTTTCTGAAAAATATATTTGATATTTTCAGCAGATTTTAGTTACTTTGTTCCTGACCATCTTCCAGTTACTGAAGGAATCCTTTTGAAAAGTTACATTAACAAAAGACAATTTCCCATCCTGCCCCAAATACACAATAATTAGACTGCAAATAACTTTTTCTAGGTCATGTTTTCTTGAATCTTGGAAAAGTCAGATTTTTGGGGAGAGTATTTTTTTTTAATTAACATCTCTTAATTATTGCCACAGTATCTCTGCGATGCCAGGTTTGCCTCCACCTTACACGCCATGTTTTGCAGCAGCCTACTGCTTAGTCTGGCAAAATATACATTTCACATACACCTACCTAGTTAAAACTCCTAATTCATTCTTTCATACAATGCAATCTGGTAACTTGAAGATGCTATTTTCATCAGAGAGAAAAAAATGGCAGAGTGAGAAAGGCTTGTTACAGTATGTCTACTTGAGCTACCAAAATAGTTGTGATTAAGCCCACTTAATCTTCTACTCATACCTATAAGATGTAGCTTCTACTCATCTCATACCTAGAATAAAAGCTCATGGCAGAGACTAAACTTGAAGGAGAGCAGCAAGCCCAAGCACAACTTTCTGTACGGGAAACACTGTAATCCGTGTTACGTTCAGAGGGAGCATCAGCTGGAGGCAGCGATTCTGTGCTAAGCTCTTATTGGCATTTAGTAGCCCTTTAATAATGCCTCCCCCTCTTCCTTCACATTACAATTTAGGAGAGCCTTAGGTAAATATTGGCTATCATTTCAAATATGTTATATTTTAGGAGGGCTGGGCAGAAGAAACCTTCCTGAAAACAACAGCCAATTTTCAATGCAAAGCAGTAATACTTAACAAGAGCAAGAAAAACCAAGTCATATTACTTCGGCACAGAGTGAGCTCCACAGTACGTTGAAGAAATGCCAATATCCATGGATTGCTCAGCATGTTCGATCACCCTGAGCATTTTAAGCTCAGTTTCTAAGTTTAAGCCATATCCACTCTTGCACTCAACCAACGTAGATCCTGCTCTGCGCATGCGTTTGAGTCGGGGTTTCGAAGTGTTGAACAGCTCTTCTTCTGTGGCTTTCTACGTACGTTCCACGATAAAATGTATTCCTCCCCCAGCCTGGTGGATCTCCATATAGGATGCACCTGCCAGCTTGGGGAAAAAAAGAAAACAAAAAACAATTCCCCCATACAATTAGCTATTAAATGTGCATTTTCTAGCCAAGGGATTCTGGAAAGTGCCTTGAGGTCCCTTTGTAGTAAGAGAGAAGAAGTGGGGGGGCTGAATCTTCATTCATTCTTCCTCCCTTCCCCTCCTCTTCCCTCCACTTAAGCGAAGAACTGATGTAAGAAGCAACATAAAGAGAATTACTCTGAAGATTTGCTTCCCACTGAGCCCAAGGGGAAAACCTATATCTAACTAAAAATTCATTTATGTGGGGAAAAAATAATTTAAAAATCAAGATTTAGATGGTAATAGAAGGCAGCACTCCTGTATTGCTTCAAGCAGTGCAAAAACTTATCGAGGCTGGCTGAAAAAGCTGCAGTTACATTCCTCTCTCAGCCTACTAGTATTAAAAAGTCATCCTTCCTCCCTCATTTTGATTATCTGACAGAAGTTATCTATTTTTCTACAAATGAAAGACGGGAGTCACTAGAAAGTAGAAATAGTTATGCATAAAAAAAATGAGAGAGAGAAAGAAAAATCCAGCTGTGTAATTTTATGCCATTACCTTCATTGCAAACTCATGAACCCTATCACCAGCCCACACTGGGTGTGTATGTGCATCTACCAGGCATGAAGAAAACAAAGTAAACATACACTAAGGTTATTTCACTGGGTAAGAGAAAACCTTATGAACACGCAAGCAAACAAAGTGGAGAGCAGAAGCTCCCCTACAAAGCCTCTATTGGTTAGAAGAAAAAGAAAAATCCAACCAGCCCAAATCTAGGATTATCTTCAAAGGCTATTCATTTTCTTTCTATTTTTTTCCATATGACACCTTATGTAAAACAGCTCTAAGTAAGTGCATCAGTTGCTGAGCTTTTCATTTTGTTTTGAAGACATTTGCAAACTGTCCAAGAAATTATATATTACAAACTTCATTACAGAGTTCATTAGACTTTAAGTCCATGTTCTTGAAAAAAAAAAGCGAAGCGTTTAGGCTGGGCTTAGTACGCTATTACTCTAGCCATAGTCCACTTATTCCAGCAGGAGCTTTTCCTATGAGCCATGAAACCAACACTACTGAATGCCCGAGGCCACTGCAAACGAAACGGTGGTCTGGCAGCTCCTGTGCCACCACCACTTGTGAAGTTTAACATGCAATAGACTTGCCTAGGTTTATTTTCTTATCAGGGAAAGTTGCAGCTTCTGTGGCTTAAAATCCTGCGCTGCCCTTTTGCCTCCAACCAGCTGCGGGCAGGAGGGAGAGTCTGAGCTCTGGCATTGAACAGCTGATGGGTGGAAACGGTACAGAAAATAGAGGCAACTCTGAAAAGTCACTCAGCAGGTCAGCTACTTTACTGCTGTGGTCCGTGATACAGAGAAACAGATGTAAAATGAACCATGAGGACACAGAGCTCCACCATGAAGGCCCAAAAAACATCCCAAGTGCTGGAATGTTCTCTTTGTAGCACTCCGAATGAAGAAGCTACAATAGTCTGCCCCTCAATGCAAGATATTGTCAAACCAGTACTGAATACAGAAGGAAAAGAACGGAGGGATATTTAATACACACTTGTCTCTAAGCATTTGCTGCCATTCAGCATTTTAACATTATGAAAAAACAAACTTACCTGGTAACACACACTTCCCAGAGCAGTCAATTATTCTTTCAAATGTTGCTTCTGAAAACTGATTGTGAATAACATCTGCCTGGCCCACAGCTTTGATACAACCATCTCTGCAAACAACAGACAGCGACCAAAGGCAGCGTGAGCCTGTTGAAAAGTCAAGTGCCCATTGACAGAGCTCCCGCAGCAAGAACTCTCTGAAAGCAGAGGTAGGGACCTTCAGCAGGACTGAAGGTGCACACAGGAGGTGGTTTGCTAATTTTACAGACGCACAGAAAACGATGGGGTAATGCCACGCATTCCAAGTTGTTTCCCATAACACTTGTCGTATCCTCTGCTTAGATCCCTCAGGACGATACCTTGGTACTCTTGTTCTATTTTCCGCTAGACAACATTATTTTTCTCTTGTGGATACAGCACTCCTCCAGCAAGTACCTGCAAGGCACAGCTCACAGAAATCAAATGTCATCGCCAGCCTCCTCTGCCTGGACGTGACTCGTGCCCTTGTCCCCTTGGAAGCCATAGAGAGAAATCTCTTTGGGGCTGATATGCAGTAAAACAGCAATTTTCTCCTGGTGAAGCTCAAGGACGGTGCTGGGAACCCTACACTGCACCCGAGGGACCCTCTCCAGCCACGCATGGAGCTACACTTCACCTACACAAGAGGAGCTTCCCAGGGCACACGCGGCACCTCTGTCCTTTCAGCCTTGTCTTCCTCCAGCTCTTAAGCCACTGGAATAGGAACCAGGAGTCACCACGGGCACCTGACCGA
This sequence comes from Caloenas nicobarica, assembly GCF_036013445.1. NCBI lineage: Eukaryota > Metazoa > Chordata > Aves > Columbiformes > Columbidae > Caloenas > Caloenas nicobarica. The sequence goes on from NC_088245.1 coordinate 46,438,899, forward strand.
CGGCATCCCCACACTACACAGCACAATTTTTAGGAGGCAAATGGCAGCTAGGCCATTTAGAAATGGCAGAGATGTCATTATTTAGGCACAGGCAGCCGGCAGCGGGCGGACAGGCTGTGGGGACGCGGGCAGCCCGCAGCGACCCGCTCCCGGCGCGCCCCCCGCTCCCGCCACCGCTCCGCTCCCGGCCCCGCGGCCGCCCCCGCCCGCACTCACAGCCCCACCACCAGGCTGGCGCCCCGCAGCACGGCCAGGCTGGCGGCCGCCTCCCGCAGCAGGAACTCCTCGCCCCGGCCGCAGACCAGCACCAGCTGCTGGGCGTTCTCCAGCAGCAGCCGCTGCCGGCCCGCCATGGCAGCGGGCAGAGCGGCGGGCGGGGCGGGGGCGGCAGCCGCTCGGATCAAAGTCCCCCGGGGCGGCGCGGGAGAAGCCGCCTCCTGCCCCGCCGAGAAGAGACCAACCCCCTCCGTGTCTCCATCCTCTCCCCATCCTCACCTGTGCCACATTCGGCACTTGTCAGAAAACTGAGCTGAAAAAGCTACAGGGCTTTAGGAGTGAACCTGGTAGCAGCCTGCCCCAGGAGAGGGATGCTGCTCTTGGTGTGGTCCCGGGCAACATGACAACATCTATACATCGTGTTGGCTTATGATAAGCTCTGAAGCATCGGTTTGCCAGTTGGGGATTCCTGGAGCCTTCTGCCCACACTGCACCACCTGGAGATTTCCCTTTGCCAAGAAAACAGAAGTTGCTGCATTCAGAGCATTTGTCTGCCCGCATTCCCCCTCCCCAGCATCCACCACCTTGTCGGCATCCATCACCTTGCCAGTATCCCAGCACCAGCCCCTGAGGGACCGTGACACTTCTCACCACACGGGATATTCAGGCACACATTAATTTATCCCGGCAGATATTAATTTATCCCGTTCCACAATTGAAAAGTTTATGTGAATCTACTGCCCCCTACAGAATTAGGGATGGGAGAGCTGGGCAGCAAATATTTACCCTCTACATGGATTTTTGCTTCTCTTTTATCATCAAAGATTCGTAGTGTGCCTAGGGCTCCGGTAATTCCCAGCTGGAAAATGGAGTGTCTTTCTTAATAAGTGGTCTCTCAAACACCTTTCTGGTTGTGGTAGTCTTCTTTAGACATTTTTGCTTTTACAAAGAGGATTGATTTAAAATGCCCGTAACAGACCCGTGTTTATATACATATTCCTGTACAGCAGAAAAAGATGAATATGTTGGCTCTTTGAACGAGCCTTTCCGGTGAAGTCTTTTTTGTAAATGTGGCAAGGTTTGCAGCTAAACCACAGGAATTTGCATTCAATAACAAACTTGAAAAGCAAGTAAAACTATGAGAGTGGTGGGTGTTATCTTGTGATACTGCTCCACTGGCTCAATACTGCACCACGGCGTAATCTCCACCTTCCTCCTAAATATTCTCTCTCACTACACATGCAAAGATTGACAAGGGAGGTGAGAGATGGTGCTTTACTGCTGCCAGGAGTTCCTGCTGCTGACTTCGGCTTTCCCCGGCAGTATCAAGGTTTGAAAGCTGAAATTAAAGAGGAACCTTCCAGCAGACTCATAGCAAGGGCAGAAGGACACTCCAGGGTGGTGGGGGACGCTTCAGCAGCAGTGGTGGGGTGAGAGCTGGTGGATCGGGAGTGAAACGCAGCACGTCGTGGTGGAGCCGAGCACTCGCCGGATCGGTCTTGCCAAGAAAAGCGGCGGGGAGAAGATGATCCAGCTGGAGCAGAAGGGAGCAGCCCCCACGTGCACGCAGCTCACTCCTCTGTGTGCGGTGGGGTGGCAGCACAGAGAGAGATCTGCAGTGAATGGCTTCCCCGTGGCGCTGCCCTATGGCAGTGTAAGTCCTGCAAACTTGTCTTCCTTGTATTCACAAATATTTCAGGGTGTATGTTCCAGGAGCTGCTCTTTCTGCTCTTGAGAGGACCACGAGCCAACATTAAATTCCCACCTGTATTTGCACAACCCCGTGTTTAATGGCATGCCCGACCATCTGCTGCTTCTGTGAGCAAGGGCTAGAAGTCAAACAGAAACTGGCCTGAACGCTTCTTACTTTTATGTTTCTCCCATTTACACATTTTTGGCCTTTTGTCTCTTTCAGCAATCCCAGGGAATTTCAGAGAGCAAAGGTGGCATCTGCAGCTCCATTTCTGGTGATCCGATCTCAGACTCTAGTCATTCATCACATTAGTTTTGGTGAAAGGGGGAAAAAAGGAAAGATAAATTCTGTGTAAAGCTTCTATATCTGTGAGAAGTGTGTTGTTACACTCTACTAGGATGGAATTCAGTTCTGTACACTGGCTTTTTCCAAGAACCAAGGGCAGATCCTGATTTCAATCCTTAGAACAGGTGAAGATTTTGCGCTTATAAGGTAGGAGTTTATTTCATTGAAACAGACAGTAGAAGATGGAAAGACTGTTCTTTAAAGAGCTGGTGGGTCTTTGCCTGTGGAAAAGGTGTGTGTTCCTAAAACGGATTGGGAGATGGTATCCTATGCTCTTTTTACTTATGTTATTATCATTGGTTCTTTTCAGTTCCTTCAGTTTGCCAGTTTGGTTTGGAAATAACCCATTTCACCCCAAAATTAAACAAAGTAAGGTAGGAGAAAGAATGGAGGAGGAAAAAAAAGGTGGAGATAATTAAAAAGGTCATTTGACTGTCAGGTTCTTGATTTCAGAGATTTCATCTCTTCTTGCCGGTGCTTTGTGTATGATACACTTGTTCCTCAAGGAACATATTTTCAAATATACTGTCAGGGTTACTTTGAATATTTATTCTTGTAAACAACAGGTAATTAAATACAGAAGGCCCAAGGCTGGATATGAGTCTTAGTCCAATATTTGCTACACTTTCCTTACATTTTTAGGTAAGTTTTTTTCATCTACCAAACAGACATTTACAATAACACACATAGGATGATGAAATGTCCTGAAAGGAGATATGATGCATGGCTTAGGAATGAATTGCTAGTGGAATGTACTGAATGCTCTTTCCCTGTTTACAAAAGTAGCAGAAGTTACTGGACCCCCAGGATCAAAAATCAAAATTACAACATGTGGCTAAAACTGGCCTTCAGATGTGGAATTGACCCAGACTAAATTGCAAATTTGTTGTGTGCTCCTGGCTCCCCTCATACGAGATTTTTACATCAGATTTACAAATATGTTTTGCACAGCTTTACAAAAGTAAAAGTGAAGTCATTCTGAATTTTCTTTTTCCTGTGCAGAGAAACTTCACATCTTTCAAACCATGGAAACGTGGCATTTGCTCAGATGAACTTTCTGAATCCTCCCTCTTGTTCCCAGCTTCTGCCTTAATAACTTCTTTGGCAAAGTCTGTAACCCCCTGATGATGGGGGGACCTTTGGGGGGAACACAACAGCCTGCCCCAGGGGACCTAATTCAGCAGGAATTGCTCTCTCTGAGCGCAGTGTGACTAACTAACTAACCGCCTCTCTTGCCCAATCGGTTCAAAAACCTATTGAAATATTTGAAAGTTGCAAACCGGTCTGTGAAAAAAATGCATGAAGTACACAGCTACCTACAGTAGAAACTAACTAACTAACTTACTAACTAACTAACTTACTAACTAACTAACTTACTAACTAACAAACTCACTCTCTACCCTACTGGCTAAAAAACCTATCATAAACTCATGAAAGATGCCAACTGGCATGTGAAAACAAAAGTGTTAAGAGCTCTCAAGTGCCCTTTCTGCCCATGACTTCTTCATGGGCTGGGGAATGTTCTGCAGAGAGAACGAGTAGTGATGACCATCCGGCTGAGCCAAAAGGGTGACAACATGAGGGTGACTTCTTCAGCCATCTCTTCAACCTGCCTTGAGAAAGATGGGTGGAAAAGACAGGCATTAGGCACTAGGCTGAGAGGAGAACAAGCGACATGTGTTTTCACGTGAAAGGCAATACCCATCCACAGTTCTCCTCTGCAGGATTCCTTAGAGCTGGGTATTAGGCTTTGGTGTTTTTCTATTAATTGTTTAGATTGTGGACTAGATTGCCTTCGAAGGTCCCTTCCAACCCACATTATTCTTTGATTCGAGGATTCTAGGTGCAAAATGGAAACTGCCAACGCTGGAGTGCTCTTTACCTCCAGACATCCACCTTCTCCCAAGTACAGGTGAATGCTTCCTCTCTGGGACCATCTCGGGGCACCGCAGAAGTATTCCCTATACTCAGAGCAGCATGAAAATTCACAAGAGGGAGAGCAGGCTCTGTTACACACCTAGGCTTCTTTTTCTCCTCGCCCGGCTTGGCTGGTCTCAGTTGCCCATTCCTGAGCAATCTGCTTCCAGCCTTCGCCTTCGCTTGAGTGGCGGGCCATCGCTCTCCTCTTCGCAGCTGTGTTTTCTCTTCTGGGGGGATGGTTTTTCCCCTTGCTGCGAAGAGCCTGGCAAACTTTCCATTCAAGAGGATTGTTAGACAGGTAAAGCCATGATCAACATGAATCGATTCTACTCTTAAGCAAAGCTAGCTCATGTTACCTGCTCTGCCCAGAGGAGCTCTCCTGGGGTTCGCTTTGGGGAGCGACTGCCGCCACCTGCAATGGAAACGTACAGGATGACACCTGCCCACTTTCCAGCTCAGCTCTAAAAGGCAGATCCCTTGCATGGGTTTGCTCAGCCCAGCTGTGCCAGTTCTGGTGGGATCACCACAGAAAGAGTGATGGCCAAGCTGCATCAGCCTCACTCTGCACTTGTGCAAAGCTGCAGGTTGGTGGATGAAGTTGCTTGTCCCTACAGCAGCAATGCCACCTTCTGAGGGGGGAGGCATTCTCTCACGCTGCGTGTGGACCTCACATACCTCTGCAGTTTCTCCTTCTGCTCCTGGCGCTGGCGACTCCTCGGCCTGTTCACCAGCAAGCCCAGCCTTGGCCGCTGCACCTGGAAGCTCAGCCTCCTCCTCCTGCTCCTCAAAGAGTTCCTCACGGTGCTCGATGAGGAACTCAACCAGCTGTGTCACCTGCACACAGTAAACCACTGGTTTCCAACCCGCTGGCTGCAAAGGGGTCCAACAGCCCTTGCCACTCCTCATCCTGCCTTCTGCACAGAAGGCTGCAGCTGTGGGGCGGCTCTTCCCAGCAGCTCCCCCACGAGCATTTGCTGAAGAGAGGAGGCAGGCAGGAACCTCTGAAGAGCAAAGCTGGCGTGGGCCTGGAAGGCTGCAGCGGGCTGGGAAACACAGCGTACCTTCCCTGTCACCTGCATCAGGACGTCCAGGGGCAGCGTGTCCTCCTCTGGTGGGCCGAGGAGGTTTGGCCCCATGCAGATGGCCAGGTTGCTGGCGCTCATCTTGCTCACGGTGGCATTCCTGCTGATCTTCTGAAGCAGGATGAGCAAGGTCTGGAGGAGGAGGAGGTTGGCCTTGGGTAACTTGCTGGCGACCCTGCGGGAACAGGAACCCACCGTTAACAGATGAAGGAGGTGTTGTCCAGACAGGTGTCCCATGCTGATGTCAGCCAAGCCCACCCCAGGGAAGGCTCCTTGGCCAAGCCGGCTCTCCAGCAGAGGGACTGCCTTCGCTGAGATATGGCCACCTCCCTCCCCGCCTGCCCTTCTGGCCAGAGCCCCTTTGTGGAGCCAGCCCCAATGCCTGCAGGCAGTGCTCCAAGGACAGAAATGCTTTTCTGTGCCACTTTCCCCCCAGAACGCTGAGCCCACAGCAGCAGCAAGAGGTGGGTGGCCGAAAACACAGCTCGTTCAGGTGCCGGTGCCGGGCTCTGCCAGTCCCTGTGGAGCCGCCAGGCTGCTGGCCACACTTACTCCTTCAGCCCCGCCAGCCTCTCCTGCCTGCTGGTCTTGTGCAGGGCGTCCATCCACTGTTGGTAAAGCTCTGAGTGGAGCAGCTTGGAGGGGATCTTGCGGAGGAAGTCCTGCAATGGCAAGGGCTGAGCGTGAGGCTGTGAGCAGTGCCGCCGGGAGCACAGGCAGCATCCCCAGCACGCTGGGTGCCCAGCAGCTCCTGGGTTGGGCCGAGCAGGAGCCCATCAGCAGCTCCGGAGCGGGAGCTGCCGGACTCCAGGCCAGCAGGGCTCACCTTCAGGATGACGGCCAGGACGTGCACCGGCTGGCTGGCCAGGTGGACCTCGGCTCCCGTGTCCAGGGCCTCCCTGATCTCCCGGGAGGCGCGCTCGCTGGCCGCCAGCCGGAAGATCCCCTCCGTGGATGGGCCCTGCTCGTGCAGCAGAGCCAGCAGGTCCTGCAGGGGAGACAGGAGGACATTGCTGGGCTGGAGACAGGCCCTGGCACAGGCCAAGCTTCCCCAGGGGCAGCAGGGAGTGTGGATGGTCTGCAGCTCTCCCTGGGGCAGGACAGAGGGGTGGCTGGAGTTGGGCGACACGGAGAGGAGCGCGCTTTGTCCCCAAGACTCATCTGAGATGCCCCCGATGGGGACGGTGCCTCTGCAGGGGAGCCAGTGGGATGGGGACCCCTGGCCGGGCTTGCTTACCTGGATGGGCTGGGGCAGCGCACCGTCCTGGCTGCAGAGATCTGCCAGGGGCCGCCCGAAGAGAAGCCCCGTGTGGGCAGAGCCCGACGGCCCCTGTGCCTCTGCAGCGGCCGAGGTCTCTGGCCGCACCAAGTGCCAGGGCAGCCACCTCCTCCTGCTGCGGGTCCCACCTTCTGCCAAGGAGAAGAGAGCAAAGAGAGGTGGAGCAGCGGCGCCAGGCCAGTGCTCCTGGACCCTCTCAGCACTGTGCCCCATCCTCGAGCGCACGGGACACGCGTCATTTGGCAACGAGGGACCCTGGGGGCTCAGGTCTCTCCTGCTGCAGAGCAACGGGGACAGACGTGCCCTGCGGGAAGGGCAGCAGCAGCCCCAGGGCAGCATGAGTGCCCGTCTGCAAGAAGAGCAGGGAAGGGCCATCCTGCACCCGTTTCTCCCAACTCACCAGCCAGCTGGCCACTTCCACCTTTGCTGCCAGAGGGGATGACGGGTGGGGGCCGCTGCTCTGCATCAGCCTGCAAGAAATGTGCTGCGCTCACCCAACAGCCCTGCAGCAGAAAGGGCCCCTGGGGAGCTGCATCATGCCCTGGCCATGTGTGAGAGGTGGAGATGGCTGAGATGTCACCCCGAGCGATCCTCACCTTGGCCTGGCCCTCAAGCAGCCTCTCCAGGCTGCCGGCATGCAGCGTCATGGCCTGGGCAAGCAAAAAAGAGCAGGTGAGAAGTGATGCACCTGGTGCTGGGCTGGAACAGCCTCTGGGGACAGAGCGGAGACAGGAGGGACACTCACAGCATTGCGGCCCCTCAGCTCTTTCAGCAGCGCCTTGAAGGAGGGCAGCCGGGTGACCTGGGCTCCCTCCACTCCTTCTGCTGGTCTGTGCACAGGAAAGGGGCAAAGAAAGAGCTGGCTGAGAACCAAGCAGCCTTTTCCCTCCCCTGCCAGCCCAGGGAGCACTTCCAGCTTGCCCCAAAGCAGCCATGTAGCACTCAGAATCCCAGCGGAGAGCAGCAGCAGAGATCAGGGCGGGGCTGGGCAGCTGTTGTCTGGACACAGCTGGCTGAAGGTGCTCCACCAGCTTTGCCCACTCAAGAGCTGCCCACAGCTATGGGCACAGCTCTCTGCAGCTGGGGAGCGCTGTTGCCACATCGCAGGCTACGATGCCTAGAGCATCCCCCTGAGGTGTGAGCACGAGTCCCCCAGGCTGCACCGCCAGGCAGGGCTTACCCAAGGAGAGCGCTGAGCCACAGCTCCTTCACTGCCCGGCAGCTGCGGAAAGAGAGGAGAAACAGCCTGAGCGCCGCTGCTCCCCAGCCTGCGGGCACAGGCGGGCGCTGGCACAGCCCTGCTGTCCCCGTGGGGACGGCCACAGAGGCAGGACGAAGCCCCGTGGGGCAGGACGGAGGCGCTGCCCAGCCCTGCCGGGGGACGTGGCAGCGAGACTCACCGGAAAGTGACGACGCATGAGCCGCAGGGCCAGACGAGGACGAGTGAGGCGGTGTGTTTGCCTTCCTCCTCTTCAGCGGCATCGCCGGCTGCCCCCTTGGTGCTGCCCAGCACCTGCAGCTGGCCCAGGGCCAGGCAGAGCTTTGGGCGCGGGGCGCCGCCACGTCTGCAGAGAGGAGCGGCAGCGAGTGAGCTGGAGGAGCCTGAGCCCGCTGGCTCCCCTCCCGAGTCCCCCTGCCACGGTCACGGCCATGGGTGTATCCAGCACCAGGGTGCCGGTGGCCTGGGGCTGCTCCTGGGCTGGCCCTGCCCTGGTGCCAGGGCCAGGGCTTGGGAGGAAAGGCAGCTGGGCTCTGCAAATCTTACTGGTGCTTGGCGATGACCAGGGTATCCCTGAAGAGGAGGAGGTCCCTCTTCCTCGTCGCACGGCCCTGGGTCACCCGCACACGCTGCCGGAGCAGTGGCTCGCCTGGTGCCGGGATGGGCACGCACTGCTGCACGGGCTCAGGGTCATCCCTGCAGAGCAAACGGTGTCGGGAATGACAAAGGCGGCTGCTGCGGGGTCCGGCTGTTCTGGGCTGTCTCCGAGCCTTGCATGGGGGGCGCCTACCTGGAGCCACGGCAGCAGTTCACCTGGCCCATCCCGACGAGGCCAGGAGAAGCCTCCTGTAAATCTCGCTTTATGGGCACAAGAGAGTGGCCAGACAAGGTGGGGAACGTCAGCCAAAGGGACGCCCAGTGCCAAGTGGTGCTGCTGGGCAAGAGCGCGGCTCCTGCCCGTGACACTCCGCGTTGGCACAGAACCGTTGCCAGGACAGCGCCGGGTCAACACAGCCCCCCATTCCAATGACCTCAGTGGTGGGGGGGGGCACTGGGGGCTCTCCCCAGGATGCCCAGGTCTCTCTGGGACTGGGAGCCCAGCCCTGGGCACAGCACTTCAGGTCTGGCCTCAGCAGCGCTGAGCAGAGGGGAAGGGTCACCTCCCTCCAGCTGCTGGCAGCGCTTCGCCCCATGCAGCCCAGGGTACCACTCGCTGCCGCCTTGGGCCAAGGCCACCTTGCTGGCTCCTGCTCAACTTGGTGTCCACCAGGAGCCCAGGACCCTTAGTTTTAAGATTCATAGGGCAGGAGACCTTTTCCAACATAAAAATCGTCCATACCCAATGTTTCTGTGGTGTTGTCTTCAACATGCATATGACCTATTGTGTAAATGCTGTGTCTCACATGACAAACCAGCACTACACAGAGATTATCCATTATGTCCAATAAAAGATTGAGCTGTGTCTTCTATTGACTAACCAGAAAAGTACAATCTTCATCAGATAGCAAGCCTTCTGGATCTGTCTAAAATAAATAAATACCACTCAGCCCATTCCCTGTGGCCCTGATGAACCACAACTGGGAATTATATGTGATGGATGTGATTCAGAACTATTGAATGTGCTGAAACTCCACCTATTCTCAGAAAATAAAATTTATCTCTTGAACTATGCCACATTACAACTTCAAGTGAGAGGAGCAAATGTCTTGGTCTCTAATAAACAAGTGATTGCCTTATTAACCCTAAGTTTAAAAGTGCACGTGTGCGGGGCACCCACTGTATTAATCTGTGGCTATCCTGTGATCTTACTGTCATATATATCAATTTAATGAAATATAACAAGGGAAAATGTAGAGTCTTACATCTGGGCAGGAACAACCCCAGGTTCCAGTATAGGTTGCGGAATGACCTGTTAGAGAGCAGTGTAGGGAATGGGACCTGGGGGTCCTGGTGGACAGCAGGATGACCATGAGCCAGCACTGTGCCCTTGTGGCCAAGAAGGCCAATGGCATCCTGGGGTGTATTAGAAGGGGGGTGGTTAGTAGGTCGAGAGAGGTTCTCCTTCCCCTCTCCTCTGCCCTGGTGAGACCTCATCTGGAATATTGTGTCCAGTTCTGGGCCCCTCAGTTCAAGAAGGACAGGGAACTGCTGGAGAGAGTCCAGCGCAGGGCCACGAAGATGATGAAGGGAGTGGAGCATCTCCCTTATGAGGAAAGGCTGAGGGAGCTGGGTCTCTTTAGCTTGGAGGAGACTGAGGGGTGACCTCATTCATGTTTATAAATATATAAAGGGTGGGTGTAATGAGGATGGAGCCAGGCTCTTCTCGGTGACAACCAACAGTAAGACAAGGGGTAATGGGTTCAAGCTGGAACACAAGAGGTTCCACTTCAATTTGAGAAGAAACTTCTTCTCAGTGAGGGTGACGGAACACTGGAACAGGCTGCCCAGGGAGGTTGTGGAGTCTCCTTCTCTGGAGATATTCAAAACCCACCTGGACGCCTTCCTGTGTAATCTCATCTGGGTGTTCCTGCTCCGGCGGGGGGATTGGACTAGATGATCTTTTGAGGTCCCTTCCAATCCCTAACATTCTGTGATTCAGTGATTCTGTGAATATAGGGCTGAGCCATTGTCTTTTGTTTTCTTCCCTGAGTACAATGTGATAACACATGAGGGGATATTAGGACCCGGTGAGAACCATAACCAAGTCCTCTTGTGCTGGACGCTTTTGAGGCTGCTGTGATTGCTCGCAAACCAAGTTCCCCTGTGCCTACAGCCCTTTGTCAGGGACGGAAGGCACATCCTTGGAGGCAACTTGCCTGAGAGCTGACAACCCATGACCCAGCTACTGGCACCTGGGACTATCGATACCTCCTGGAGTTTATGAATCCCTTGGCTCTAAATTTTGGCTTGTATTGGTTAACGTTTCAGAAGCAAAGAGTAAATACTAAATACAAAGCATGTGCTGGTGTATCATAGGATTCCAGTTACATTTTTATTAGTACCATCCATAGATAAACAGATCCGGAGACAAACCAACCTAGGCAAAATACACGGGGTTTTATTGTTTCCTTCCCCACTGCATTGCAGTTTGATCCATGCCCCTTGAATATCCAGTGTCTTTCAGCTACAGTTTACGTCTTGCTTTTGCATACTGTAGAGCCTTCTTTCCGTATTCACTGCCAGTATTCACCCTTACACGGCAGCTAATTCTTGTGGCTGGCCCTGCTCCCTCTGCGAGCAAGCTGTTTGTGGTCTGTCTCTATGGCTCTGGGACTCTTCCCCTGATGAATTTGTTCATCAAAGTTACAAATATTTTGTTCTGTATCTGCAATTCTGCATTTTCCACCATATACTCCCTATTCTTTAAGGGAATCATTGTCCAAGGTATTTTCATCGAATAAGTTACGACTGACATACCTTTTTCTTGGCCTGGAAAGAATGTGACATATTTTATTTCATCATCTGTTGTAAAGGGAGCCTTCATCTCGGCTGAAAATCTTGCTTGTAGTGTATCCTTGAACCAAGAAAGGATGATTGGCAGCCTGGAAAATGTAACAGTACTCTGTAGGTAAGTAACGCAATTTCCATAAAGCTCCTTTTTAACATGTTTCTGGTAGACTACATTACACATGCTGCTGAAATATCTGATCACTCTCACAATGTGGGCACAGTCGGAGAACCTGCAGTTGAAAGAAGAGCTGTTCTGTCTCTTTCTGTGGACAGGGACCACACAATGTGCAATCCTGGAAATGCTCCATGATTAACCATGCTATGTACTAAAGTTAACGGATTTTGTGAGCGTGACAACTTCATAATTATTTGACCACATTCAACGAACAAGTTAATTCTTAACTCATTTGTCAGCTACCTAATTTCTGGCAATCTCCTGAGCAAGCTACTTTAGTGGGTTTAATACGTTTGTAAAATGAATCAATCATAGGTTGAACATAGACATTTGAATACATTTATAATGGCATGTGGTAATTAAAGATGGCCTATGCACTGATTCTGTGGTAATGCCTGCTAAATCTATAGAGCTTGATAATGTTGGACACGTTACTTTATGTTCTTATGGTTTAGCGTTTAATGATGATTAATCCCATAGCAAAAAAGTAGTCACAGCTTTTGACAGCTACTGCAGAACATCTGGAAAAGAAAATGTATCAATTAAGTAAAATGCTCGCATCCTATAGTACACTTTATTTTCCTCATAAGCAAAGGCATAACATTATGCTGTAGCCAGAAGAAGACGATTTGCAGCATTTTAAATTAGTTAGCACCTTTAGTTTCACTTTGGACTACTATTATCTAAAGCAATTCAAAGCATCCTAAAAACTGAAAGGTAGTTCCCTTAAGAAGATGATTTTCATCATAGCTTATAAAGTGTTTGGTTTGGGTAGTAATGTTAAATAAGGCAAGGCAGCTTATACTTTCTGAGATTGGGCTTAGATCAGCCAGATACCAAGAGACCACCCTTGAGTAATGTCAAAGGCAGGTAACACCTGAGCCTGGGAATGTTTCCCTAGGAACAAGCATGAAGCAGAATCTACAGGGCTAGGATGGGAGCGGAAAATGCAGCGTATTACACTCTGCACTCAATCTAACATCCTCCTACAGACTTGGTGGCACTGGGTCAGCAAGAAAAATGAGGGGTTCAATTCTTCATGTATGTGGCAAAAAAGCCTTCTCTATTCTTTGAAAAAGACAGCAGGACTCCCCTCTGTGTAAAGAGCAATATCTTTCCAGCTAAAGTATACTGTGATTATTTATGTCTGAGATCTGACTGCAATTGTGCATCCTGAAAATATAAAGAAACAAGTGATGTGAACAAACGCAGTCTGGAGCAGAATCTAATCAAAGGACAATCAGTCACTGACTATGATACATTTCCTTACGATTCTAACTACCGTGGCTTACTGTAAATGTTACCTCTGTTGAGTAAAAAAAGAATAAAAAGAAAGCATTATACATTTGAAACTCATGTACTGTGTGGTTAGACAGTGTGGCCCGAATTCTCCACTTTCTTTGATCACTTTAAATGAAGTGTGATTTACATCTGTAAAAACAGAAGAGGAATCAAGCACTTTCAGTGTGCATTTTGAAGAATCTCCTTTAGCCATACAGTTTATTTTTGATGCTTAAGAGATTTTCTGACTCAAACATTTGTCCTTAATACGAGCTTCTCACAGGGTGAACTAAAATGCTCTATTTATTTTAATGACTCTTTTCTCGTAATTGAATAAATCCTTCAGAATATGAAAGTTTTTAACTGCCTACGCATAACGCAGGCACATCACAAGAAGAGCCAGAGGCCACAAATGCATTGCAAAGAGCAAGTTTTATTTTAGTTACCTCTCTACTGGGGGATCTCCGAAGTCGCACCTGAGCTCCCAGGCAGAGGTGACACAAGCGGGGACGCAGGCGCTGGTGAGTTCAGCCCTGCTGGAAGATCGCTGGGCCTGCTGAGCTCGCCTGGATTTCAAGGCTTCAGGCGGGCGCAGCCTCCCGCTCTTGCTCACAACAAAGCAGGAATCTCAGACATAGTGATAAGGTGCCCGGAGTTTCTCACAGGCCTATGTTATCTAACACAGAGGTTCTACTCATCAAGAACACAAGGCCAGTAAAACAATTAGTGTGATGTATGTGCTTTTTCTACAGACAGGGGCAAGTCACTTTGAGCGTATTTACATTTAACTAACCTCCTCGCCAAATCTTCTGCTACGCTCCCATACATTCCACCCCCTCGCTCACGTGACTTGCTTCTGCTGGGGCTGACAAAGCCAGAGTTGTTCATTTGGGCTTGTGAGGCGTAGCACAGCACAATTTACAGGGGCACACAATAAACACATACAGAAAAAGGAAAAAACATATTTCTACAATAATGCATAATTTCTACAATAATCAGGTGTCCCATTCATCTCGTCAAGGAATTAAACGAGTCAGTCAGCCAGGCATTATCAGTAGATTGTTTCACTTGCTGCATTAGTTCCAAAGATGTGAGATGTTGCCTTCCATGCTGGTTAGTTCACCATCTATGTTGTAGCAACACACGCCTTCAAAATCGAAGCAGCATTTGCAGCCACTACCTACTCAGAGAAACAACAATAAGGAACATTAATGTTAAAACCCCTTAGCGTAGCACAATTCTGTAATACAGCTATAAGGGTTGTCATGCCAGTGAAACACATTGTTAAGAGATCTGCAGCCATTAATTTCTTGTAAGCATTAAAGGCAAATTATTAGGGTACAGTAGCAGCTGAACAAAACTAAACTTACCAGGACAAATCTAAGTTAATCAACAGAAGTGTCCTCACCTTCCAGTAATACATATGCTGCTGCTCCAGCTCCTTCAGCTGGTATCACTCTGGGTTTAACGACCTGGTGTGGGTTAATTGCCCACACAGACTGGAAAGTCGTGGCCTGCACTTTTTCAGATTGGACTTCAGTTGGATGTTGGGTCTGTGACACCAATAACATTGTTCCAGTGCTGTCTCCTCTAGATAAAACACAGGTGTTCACTGAAGATACCTGAAATACAAGAACTCGAGAATCTGATATTAGCAAAGGATGTAACATAAGAGGAGAAGTCAGGGTACAAAACCATACAGCATTCTCTGGACTCATATGAATTTTTACATCTAGGTCAATAGGCTGCAGTCCCACTTCACAATCCATTGGTGTGAATAATTTCATTTCCCCTGTAGTTAGTCCTGACACTGTACCCACAGAAGTGTATACATATTGCCACTCCCTAGAAGGGGGTAGGGGGCCAATATAATCAGCCTGACAGGTATTCAAGGCCCACTGACCCTGTTTTACCTTTCCCCATGCTCTTAAATGTAGCTGTGTACAGGTAGCACAATGACGTGAGCATGTTTTACAAGTATATAACAGCAAAGGGGTTTGATTGTGAGCAACGTCCCATGCGTGTGCAGCATAAGCTGATCCATGTCCACAAGCTATATGCATGTTCAGAGCTTGAGCATGCAGCTCGGCAGAGGTCATATTATCTGCTTCCTTACTGTTTTGAGACTCAAATGAATCAACTTTATTGTGCTCTGCTCTTAACCCTTCACAAGGGGAATCCTCCTCCACAGAAAATATAGGGATGAAAGTTTTCCAATGCCCTAAAAATCCTAAAAAGGCATGTAATTGTCTTATTGCAGCTGGCGCAGAAAACTGCTGGGCTGTGTGCTGTACCTTATCTGGTATTTCTCTAAACTGCCTATGCCAAACTATTTCTAAAAGTAGTACAGTAGCACTAGGGCCCTGCGTTTTAGTCAGATTAATTGCCCAGCCTTGGTCCTGCAAATGCACCTTCAAAAATTCAGCAGCTGTTTCAGGTTCTTGTTGTGACACTGCCATAATCAACAGATCATCCATATCATGGCAATCAGTAATGGTACCAGACCATAGCTCTATATCAGCTACTACCATTCAGTGGCAAACGGAGGAACTGTGTGTGTATCTCTGAGACAATACTTGACAAGTATATTGCTTTTGTTGCCAGGTAAGAGCAAACTGGTCTTGCACTGAGGTGGCAGGTGGGGTGGAGGGTGGGTGCAGTGTTGGCGGGGGGACTAGGGTCGGGTGGCTTTTTTGCATAAGTATTAATTTTTGCAGGTGGCAAAAAATTTCTGATGGTACAATCCCACCCATTTCTGATCGTGGGATACCAGCTTGTACTAAATCATTCCACATTAGTGTTCTCATCACCTGTGCTGTAACTTCTTTCAGTTTTGCCAGATTTCCATTATCCACCCCCCAAACAGGGGGTCCTGAAATTACAGCCCCAATTCCCCTCAAGGCATCTGCTGGAGTGCCTGCACTACCTGTAGCATTTGTCGCTGCTACCCTGTCCAGATCGGATCCCATAATCAATGCATACGCCGCCCCCATCTGCCACACTAAATCAATACTTTCCTCCGTTGTGCACCAATTTCCACGGGACAACACAGATTCAACAGGTTCAGCATATGCTGTTAAAACTGCTGCACACACACATTGATATAGCGTAGGTGCAATAATATCTTGCCTGTCTGGACCTCTGACAGTTTGCAGCTGAGCATATCGTTGTTGTATCTGATCATCATGGGCTATAGGGCTTAATAAATCTTTTTCATCTGCTGATAAATGGATAGACACAGTTCCACTATGCCAAGCTGGCAAAATCTGTGCCTGTGTTCCTTCCCCACTCTCCTGCTGAGAGATCTCTGAAAATGCCGTTAACTGACCCCCCCGTCTGCTTGTTCGTGCTGCCACATCATTTGTATGGGGGGTTCTGCTCTCACCACCACCATTTAAGTCAGGATCAAATTCAGACTCAATATTGGAGTCTGAGGATTCACTCCAAATATTTCCATCCCACTCCTTGGGATTCCAAGAGCATTTTGTGGTAAGAGCACAAACCTGAGAACACAGAAACTCACTTTTTGCATATTTTTCCCTTTGTTCCTTAGCAATACACGCTAGCAACCGGTCTACATTATCTTGCAGCTCATAGCACCGCTCTGCTTGAACAGTAATTACTTCTTGTGCGATCACCTTTGCATCCTGTAAAATCTCAACCTCCTTTTCCAGCTCTCTTATTTTACTCTGCAATGCAACAACTTCACGATCAAGAGCTCTAAGACCGGTAACGAATAACCATCCCAATCTCCCCGCTAATTTGTGAGAAGAAGTCGATGCCGCTCTCCATGGAAACTTTAGCATAGCTGCCTGAATTACCTGAGGGGTAATCACCACCTCATCATCAATCTGAGGCCATGCCTCTGGCGGAGCCAATTCAGACAGGAGAGCAGCCACCGGGGCCCAGCGCTCCGTACTGGGCCACCCCGGAATTTGGGGAGTCACCTTCGAGGCCTCCCCTGTCCCCAGTGTTTTTGAAAACCACAGCATGGCTGGTTCTAGCGACCGCCGACTAATGCCAAATGTGTACACATACGCAGGCACATCGCAAGAAGAGCCAGAGGCCACGAATGCATTGCAAAGAGCAAGTTTTATTTTAGTTACCTCTCTACTGGGGGATCTCCGAAGTCGCACCTGAGCTCCCAGGCAGAGGTGACACCAGCGGGGACGCAGGCGCTGGTGAGTTCAGCCCTGCTGGAAGATCGCTGGGCCTGCTGAGCTCGCCTGGATTTCAAGGCTTCAGGCGGGCGCAGCCTCCCGCTCTTGGCCACAACAAAGCAGGAATCTCAGACATAGTGATAAGGTGCCCGGAGTTTCTCACAGGCCTATGTTATCTAACACAGAGGTTCTACTCATCAAGCACACAAGGCCAGTAAAACAATTACTGTGATGTATGTGCTTTTTCTACAGACAGGTGCAAGTTACTTTGAGCGTATTCACATTTAACTAACCTCCTTGCCAAATCTTCCGCTACGTTCCCATACATTGACTCTTCAATATGGTAAGTATTAAAGATACATTGTCATTTTCCATTGTACTGTCTTTATGCAAGAAAATTGCCCCAGGACATGGTTCTGTTAATCACTTACCTCTTTCGACAGTACCCAAATGGCCTGTGGTAATGATATGGAAGCTCTCTCACTGTTTAATTTACCTTATCAGAGTTGTTAGTATTTTAGCTTTTTTCACTTTTCGTTGTACATCACCTTAGAGCCAAGCACCAGCTTCTAACCTTGTTCACTGCTCTTTTGCACTGCAAGGGTGGTACGAGTAGGCTGCAAAGAAACAAATAAATAAGCAAGTGGTGATTCTCTTGACACAAGGAAATCTTGGGTTTCTTCAAGCCCATGTGGATGAAGCAGTGTCAACTGATCCAGTTGACTTCATTGTCTGTGTGGGCTTAGAGAT
Organism: Caloenas nicobarica; assembly: GCF_036013445.1. Classification (NCBI taxonomy): domain Eukaryota; kingdom Metazoa; phylum Chordata; class Aves; order Columbiformes; family Columbidae; genus Caloenas; species Caloenas nicobarica. The sequence continues at coordinate 46,456,469 of NC_088245.1, forward strand.
GGACGGCCTGTGAATGGAGCATGTTGCAATTAGGTGCTGTCTTGCCCTCATCAAATTTATTAACAATGACTTTTTTTTTTCTATTTGAATATATTCAGAATGAAATTGATATCCAGAGAAAGAAATAACACAATACCATTTAAAAAATTATTTTCCTGGTGTGTATTCCTCCAAGCTTGTATTTATGTGGATAGTAATAAGTGGATAGTAATCATGTTTAACATGAACATGATTAAATCAGTGAAGGGGATTGATTTTCTCATCATTTCAACTCTGCAAAATTCTAGATCTTCTGCATACACAAAATGCTCATTCTTATTAGTCTGATGTTGCTTCCATATCAGCACTTTGTGTGTCTCTGCTCTCAGAAAGGAGGCTGTTTGAAAATTATTAAAGGTACCAAGTAGCGTAGCCTTTTATTAAAGAACTACAACCTAAAGTACTTGAACACTTCCTTTTTTCCACTTGAAAACAATAAAAAATAACTACTCCTATATACCATTTTTCTATAATGTAGATAAAAATGTAGCTTCACTGAAACTATTCTTAACATTCATGCTTGCACTGAACTTGAGTAGGATGCAAATATTCATCCTTTTAATATTTCATCCAAGTTTAAAGTATAAAAAAAAAAGATCGTGTTTTCTAAACAGTGAGACTGCATGTTCAATTCATATACCAGTATTCCTCCAGCATAGACTCCTCTGTTTTAAGAGACTTTTTATTATGGGTCTGGGAAAAAGACCTGATTTCTGGTGTCGGTGTGGCTTTTGAACTGACTACTTGGGAAGCAATTGGGAAATCATTATGGGAGGCAATTAGCTCTGGTGGCAAGGGAGCTCGAGAGGCGATTAAGTATGCGACGGTTTGGCAGAAGTTGTTTAATATGCTGCAAACTATGAAAGAGGAACAGAAAGCTGCTTCAGCTATGTGTGCTGCTCTTACGCCTGAGCAAAAACCTCCTATAGCATGCCCCGTCACCACGTCAATTTTTTCAACTGATATAATTCTCCCTCCGATTGGGCCAGTTCCTTTATCGAACGTTTAAAAAGAGGGCGATTCGCAAGGAGGTGAGAGATGCCCGCCGCCTGAACCTGTGTTACCATCCGCGCCGGAGACAGAGGCTGGGGCGGCGAGCGGGGAGAATGTTGAGTGGCGAGAGAAAAGACTTGCCCGCTGCAGCCACGCCAGAGGCGAAGGTTGCTCCTGTTGCAGAAAAGGACTCAAAAGATTAATTTGGTGCCGTGACAATGAGTTAAGATAGAGACTTGGGAAAAGGTGGAAGGTGTTTTAGAACATAGGAAAGCACTTGGAAATATGAAGAAGGAAGATCTTGTGAATTATTAGAATCAGTGGTGGCTGCCATATAAGTCAGATGATTGAGAAAACCGGCTGGAGAAGAGAACCTTTCAGTACCTTTAAGTATAACACTTGGTTGCAATTAATGTTGTTTTTAAAGCGAGGAAAAAAAAGAAAAAAAAAAGGAAAAAAAAAAGAAAAAAAAGAAGAAAAAAAAAGTAGCATAACACAGCAGTCATAGATGTTTTCCTTACTAACCTGTTTTCTTTGTAGGTATCTGTTTAAGCATATTACAGTTTAATAAGTCTTTGCCTGTTGTATAATATAGTAAGTTCACAGAATCATGAGAATCCGTTGACTCAAAATATGCATTTTGTGATTATACAGAAGACCGTGAGTAATTCAGTTTTTTACTGTGTGAATGTGGTGATAAGATTGTGTGTAACAGTTGTTACTTTTCTTTCTACCATGCTACCTTTATTCCAACATCCAGACTTGCGCAACTCTGTGATAGGCTGTGTCTCATCTCGGTGTACTAAATGTGGCTCTTTTGTATGCACACCAAGTAAAGAATCCTGTTTTGGGATAACAGTTGTAGCACCTCAGATGAGACGCGTATAAAAGCCTTGCCCAGCTCGGCTTGCTAGGGCAGCGGGGGGGCAGGTGCCGCTGGGGCTCCAGCGCGCACTGACCTGTTTTGTCAGGGAGATCCAGCGGCAACCTCCACCTGGCTGAGCTGCAAGCAGCCCAAAGGTGCAATGCTAAAACTGAGATATTGTCTTGAATAAGTGCAACTGTGATCCATCTGCATGTTTGAACTTAGTGTTTGGCTTTCATATCTGAGCTCAGTATTTTAGTTTGTATGTATATATATATATATATAAAAACAAATATATATATATATTTGGTACCAAAATAATTTTGTCTGGGGAGATAATTACAAAATGGGAACCGGTTCCGCTACTAAAATACGACCTTGATCCCCCTTAGGATGCATCCTTACACATTAGAGTAACTTTTTGGGGAAATACTCCGACAAAAGGAAAATGTAGTTTGAATGTGGAATTCTGGGGTTTAGTGCTATATGGCTGTTAATGTTGTTCTACATAACTTTGAGAAATAAGTAAATAAAGCAAAACATCCCAGGTCTGTGCTGTAAAGCTTGAACATAAATTCAAAGCCTGTGCCAAGCTGCAAGATAAGCTCAACCTCCTCCTCCTCTGCCCGTGTGGCCTTGTCTGTTTCTAAACTGCAGCGAGAAGATTCTAAAGTGGCGAAAAGGGGGGGGTTTCCTCCCCCCGACACTGCAGCCGTGGTGTAATACTGAATGAAGCAGTCTGAGGGTGAAATTTAAAAGCATCTCCAGCAGATCCGTAGCTCTAATGAAGCTGGGAAATTAAACCAAAAACCTTTTTAATAGACTTTCTCCCTGGTAACTAGTTGTAAGAGACTTCTTATTAAATTCACCGTGATAGTTTTTGAAATTGTGAGAAAGAAAGAAAGAAAGAAAGGCCATTTTTTGTTGAAACCAATGGAACGCCAAATTTGGAAAAAAGTTTTAACAACTGAATTCTCGTATTTGCCAGAAAGCCCTATACCTCTCTCAGGTCAAGATTTGTTAAGTAAATTGTAAACTCAAATAATGTTTTCTGAGAATTCTGTTCACTTGCATGTCCCACAAGAAGATGTTTGGATGGTGCAGATCTGCTTGCTGCAAGCAAAAAATCTCCAAGGAAGTGCTGGATGCTGTATTTCCACGAGTATTGGCAGCCAAAGTATCGGTAAAGCCAACACTACACTGATAAAACTTAAACAGGACTTCAATCTGGTAAGGAAAAACAATATCCAATGAATACGAAAGCCAAAATGGAGTTAGAGACTTTGATGAATAACTTTATGACAACCTTACAGGCTAACCGCATTCGATTGGACTTGCATATTTGTCTATTTATAATTACAACACAAAAACAACCTGTGGCTGTTGTGGGACAGTATGATGAGAATGCTAACAGACTGATATACTGATTGTTACTAATCAAAAAATGCTGGGAATTAATTTAAGTCTTAATGAGCCATGATCCTTTTGTCATATATGTACCATTTGTGAAATCTAATTTTGATCTTTTTTTAATTATTTGCAATCTACGTCCTTTTAAATTACATTAGGTGATTTTCTTAATGGCATAGCTTTTGGCATGCCTAGATGTAAATTGATGTAGAATCTGCATGTCTTTGATGTCAAGCTACAGAACATACTTGTATTTGGTCTCATCCTACACGCTTGCACAGTTTTTGTAGATAGTTTAGGAAAGTCTCACAAAGCTGTAGTAGTCTGATGTGAAGATAACAATTAGCATCATTCTGTTAAAATTATTGAAGGTTCAACCCAATTAATAGAACTTGATGCAGCTTTACATGCCTTAGAGCTTTTTAAGGAGGAACCTCTAAATTTGATTTGTGATTCTGAGTAAGTAGTCAGGACCATCCCCTTCACCTTTTTTGAAGAAATCTCGCAACAACAAATTAGCTAATTTTCTTAACGGCATAGCTTTTGGCATGCCTAAATGTAAATTGCTGTAGAATCTGCACGTCTTTGATGTCAACATACTTGTATTTTGTCCGATCCTATACGCTTGCACAGTTTTTGTCGATAGTTTAGGAAGGTCTCACAAAGCTGTAGTAGTCTAGCGTGAAGATAACAATTTGCATCATTCTGTTAAAACGATTGAAGGTTCAACCCAATTAGTAAAACTTTGTGCATCTGCTTACACTAGTGAGAAAAGCAAGTATGTCTAGTGCCGTCCACTGGACCTACTGTTTTGCTATGCTGGGTGTGCTACAACAGATTAAAACTGACAATGGTCCTGGCTAAACTGCTAGATCCGGGAGAACCATTAGACAACACAATATACACTTCAAATTTTTTGAACCATGCTGTGCGTCCCTCCTCTATCCTTGTTTCAGATTCACTGTCTCAGAGATCAAAGGCTTTGTATCAGGATCCCCTGAACAGCAGTCAATAGCAAGGGCCAGTAGAATTAATCAGCTGGGGAAGGGGATATGTGTGTGTTCTGGTGCAGAGCAGGGTCAATTTGAATCACGTGTCAGCGCTGCCTTCTAGAAGCACAAAATCAGACTGAATTACCGTATACCTAGAATCATGAACAGATACATGCAGCAAGTTCTCAACATCTTCTCAAAGCTAATTTACGGGTGGGAAAAAAGAATAACCAGCGCTGGCAAGTCCGGAGGTAGGCTACTATTCATACTCCAGAAAAGACATGTTGAAGCTTTATAAGACATAGAAGCCCAGAAGCATAGAACAGTTTGGGTTGGAAGGGACCTTCAAAGCTCATCTAGTCCAACCCCTGCAATGAGCAGGGACATCTGCAACTAGATCAGGTTGCTCAGAGCCCCGTCCAGCCTGGCCTGGGATGTCTCCAGGGATGGGGCATCTACCACCTCTCTGGGCAACCTGGGCCAGTGTTTCACCACCCTCAGTGTAAACAATTTCTTCCTCATGTCTGGCCTGAACCTCCCCTCTTTTAGTTTAAAACCATCACCCCTTGTCCTGTCATAACAGGCCCTGCTAAAAAGTCTGTCCCCATCTTTCTTACAGGTTTCTTTTCAGTACTGAAAGGCCACAATAAGGTCTCCCCAGAGCCTTCTCTTCTACAGGCTGAACAACCCCAACTCTCTCAGCCTGTCCTCACAGGAGAGCTGTTCCAGCCCCCTCATCATTTTTGTGGCCTCCTCCGGACCCTCTCCAACAGGTCCATGTCTTTTCTGTACTGAGGGTTCAGGCCACATATTGCAATACTTGGCAACACGGAAGTGTTGACACTTTGATCAATTAAATGAACTCTCTGGTGATGCTTCTGCTCTAAGAGGCCAGACTTGCAACAGTGAATTAAGCCAAGTGTAAGAAAGCAAACAAATGGTTCAGCAAGTCCCACAGGGGTCTAAGCAGCATGTTCCATAACCAAGCATAACATTCCCCTCTTGTTTCACATTAAGCAGAATGATTTTAAATTGATTCAATGTTAGCAGATAGGCGGTAACAAATTTGCATGAATATGATCATTCCAAAACCATCAGAAGATTATTAGACTTTGAATGCCTATCTAGTCAAGAATTACCATTAAGTACCTACAAAAAAGGGCATCACATTTTGACACCTACATAAATGAAGAAGATTTAAATTAAAATATTTATACCGATCTTACTCTCTTTTTTGTATCATTGATGCATAACTGCGCTACAGGGCAGTCTTACGGAATATAACGCTGAAAGAAAACTGGCATGAGCTTAAAGTGACTTGGAAGATGTCTGTTTAACAGCTTCTAGAACCTACAAGATCATCATCTCATCTGCATAAATAATATCAAAGAGCAGTTTCCAGCCCCAAGCCTGCAGGCATCATGTTCCCCTTGCGATCCTCCACAATTACCGAAGCTGCAGGAAATTCAGAGTTCAAAACTCAAGCCCAACAAAGCGGGATGTTTCCCTCAGCACGTTACTGGCCCAGATGTTCAGCAGCCAAAGGCTGAGGACTAAGGCTCTGAACATCAGGCCTTGGATCAGGGAAGAACTGTGCGATTCCTCCTGGTCAAGATAAAAACCCAAGGCACAGACTAAGTTTGAAGGGTAGCAGAAAATTCAAGCAAAATGTTCTAGACATAAACATTTGAATGAAAAGAGGATTTAAGAAGACCCAAACTGGAAAATATAGACAATTCAGTGTTTCCTTCAGGAAATTGCCTCGAATGCCCAAATACCTTTTTTCCTTACTTAAAATACAATATCCGCACTACCTATATTTTGTTATGCTTGACGTGCATCAGTGGGGACAGAACTGTGCAGACAACGAGATGGTACACCTGTCTTTTTAACACATAAGATTTGATATATTTGTAAAAACACTGGAATTTATTTCATGAGTTTATAGGAATGCTTGAAATATTTTTGTGGGAAAGACTATCAGGATTTTTACTGAAATCCTCCCAAAGCTTTCTAGGGGAGAAGGAAAGGAAGAGCTGAGAAATAGATACAGTTTGGGCTAAAACCTCAGTTTTATTTTACCACTAAGTCCTCCAAATTTCAGTAGAACTTTCTGAAAAATGTATTTGATGTTTTCAGCAGATTTTAGTTACTTTGTTCCTGACCATCTTCCAGTTACTGAAGGAATCCTTTTGAAAAGTTACATTAACAAAAGACAATTTCCCATCCTGCCCCAAACACACAATAATTAGACTGCAAATAACTTTTTCTAGGTCATGTTTTCTTGAATGCTGGAAAAGTCAGAATTTTGGGGAGAGTATTTTTTTTTAATTAACATCTCTTAATTATTGCCACAGTATCTCTGCGATGCCAGGCTTGCCTCCACCTTACATGCCGTGTTTTGCAGCAGCCTACTGCTTAGTCTCACAAAATATACATTTCACATACACCTACCTAGTTAAAACTCCTAATTCATTCTTTCATACAATGCAATCTGGTAACTTGAAGATGCTATTTGCATCAGAGAGAAAAAAATGTCAAAGTGAGAAAGGCTTGTTATGGTACGTCTACTTGAGCTACCAAAAAAGTTGTGATTAAGCCCACTTAATCTTCTACTCATAAGATGTAGCTTCTACTCATCTCATACCTAGAAGATGTATGCAATTCTTCATTGCACGGAAGCATAATTAAGCTTCGTTTACTGAGGTATAAAAGGATTAAATACAATATTTTTTTCTGTTAGCCGGTCAAAATAAAAGCTCATGGCAGAGACTAAACTTGAAGGACAGCAGCAAGCCCAAGCACAACTTTCTGTACGGGAAACCCTGTAATCCGTGTTACGTTCAGAGGGAGCATCAGCTGGAGGCAGCGATTCCGTGCTAAGCTCTTATTGGCATTTAGTAGCCCTTAAATAATGCCTCCCCCTCTTCCTTCAAATTACAATTTAGGAGAGCCTTAGGTAAATATTGGCTATCATTTCAAATATGTTATATTTTAGGAGGGCTGGGCAGAAGAAACCTTCCTGAAAACAACAGCCAATTTTCAATGCAAAGCAGTAATACTTAACAAGAGCAAGAAAAACCAAGTCATATTACTTCGGCACAGAGTGAGCTCCACAGTACGTTGAAGAAATGCCAATATCCATGGATTGCTCAGCACGTTCGATCACCCTGAGCATTTTAAGCTCTGTTTCTAAGTTTAAGCCATATCCACTCTTGCATTCAACCAGCGTAGATCCTGCTCTGCGCATGCGTTCAAGTCGGTGTTTGAAAGTATTGAACAGCTCTTCTTCTGTGGCTTTCCGCGTATGTTCCACGGTAAAATGTATTCCTCCCCCAGCCTGGTGGATCTCCATATAGGATGCACCTGCCAGCTTGGGGAAAAAAAGAAAACAAAAACCAATTCCCCCATACAATTAGCTATTAAATGTGCATTTTCTGTCCAAGGGATTCTGGAAAGTGCCTTGAGGTCCCTTTGTAGTAAGAGAGAAGAAGTGGGGGGGCTGAATCTTCATTCATTCTTCCTCCCTTCCCCTCCTCATCCCTCCACTTAAGCGAAGAACTGATGTAAGAAGCAACATAAAGAGAATTACTCTGAAGATTTGCTTCCCACTGAGCCCAAGGGGAAAACCTATATCTAACTAAAAATTCATTTATGTGGGGAAAAAATAACTTAAAAATCAAGATTTAGATGGTAATAGAAGGCAGCACTCCTGCATTGCTTCAAGCAGTGCAAAAACTTATCGAGGCTGGCTGAAAAAGCTCCAGATATATTCCTCTCTCAGCCTACTAGTATTAAAAAGTCATCCTTCCTCCCTCATTTAGATTATCTGACAGAAGTTATCTATTTTTCTACAAATGAAAGACGGGAGTCACTAGAAAGCAGAAATAGTTATGCATAAAAAAAATGAGAGAGAGAAAGAAAAATCCAGCTGTGTAATTTTATGCCATTACCTTCATTGCAAACTCATGAACCCTATCACCAGCCCACACTGGGTGTGTATGTGCATCTACCAGGCCTGAAGAAAACAAAGTAAACATACACTGAGGTTATTTCACTGGGTAAGAGAAAACCTTATGAACACGCAAGCAAACAAAGCGGAGAGCAGAAGCTCCCCTACAAAGCCTCTATTGGTTAGAAGAAAAAGAAAAATCCAACCAGCCCAAATCTAGGATTATCTTCAAAGGCTATTCATTTTCTTTCTATTTTTTTCCATATGACACCTTATGTAAAACAGCTCTAAGTAAGTGCATCAGTTGCTGAGCTTTTCATTTTGTTTTGAAGACATTTGCAAACTGTCCAAGAAATTATATATTACAAACTTCAGTACAAAGTTCATTAGACTTTAAGTCCATGTTCTTGAAAAAAAAAAAACGAAGTGTTTAGGCTCGGCTTAGTACGCTATTACTCCAGCAATAGTCCACTTATTCCAGCGGGAGCTTTTCCTATGAGCCATGAAACCAACACTACTGAATGCCCGAGGCCACTGCAAACGAAACGGTGGTCTAGCAGCTCCTGTGCCAACACCACTTGTGAAGTTTAACATGCAATAGACTTGCCTAGGTTTATTTTCTTATCAGGGAAAGTTGCAGCTTCTGTGGCTTAAAATCCTGCGCTGCCCTTTTGCCTCCAACCAGCTGCGGGCAGGAGGGAGAGTCTGAGCTCTGGCATTGAACAGCTGATGGGTGGAAACGGTACAGAAATTAGAGGCGACTCTGACAAGTCACTCAGCAGGCCAGCTACTTTACTGCTGTGGTCCATGATACAGAGAAACAGATGTAAAATGAACCATGAGGACACAGAGCTCCACCATGAAGGCTGAAAAAACATCCCAAGTGCTGGAATGTTCTCTTTGTAGCACTCCGAATGAAGAAGCTAGAATAGTCTGCACCTCAATGCAAGATATTGTCAAACCAGTACTGAATACAGAAGAAAAAGAATGGAGGGATATTTAATACACACTTGTCTCTAAGCATTTGCTGCCATTCAGCATTTTAACATTATGAAGAAACAAACTTACCTGGTAACACACACTTCCCAGAGCAGTCAATTATTCTTTCAAATGTTGCTTCTGAAAACTGATTGTGAATAACATCTGCCTGGCCCACAGCTTTGATACAACCATCTCTGCAAACGACAGACAGCGACCAAAGGCAGCGTGAGCCTGTTGAAAAGTCAAGTGCCCATTGACAGAGCTCCCGCAGCAAGAACTCTCTGAAAGCAGAGGTAGGGACCTTCAGCAGGACTGAAGGTGCACACAGGAGGTGGTTTGCTAATTTTACAGATGCACAGAAAACAATGGGGTAATGCCATGCCTACACAAGAGGATGTTCATTCATGTCAGTCCACCTATAAACAACGCAGAGGCAGCGGAGAGCAGCAGCTACAGAATCACAGAACGGTTAGGGTTGCATCACCACCAGGCTAGAAGTGATCTTGACGAGGCTAGACATACAAATACAGCATGATAAAGGAAGTTATCACGACGTGGATTGAAACAATCAGAACTACGAAGGCACGTTTCAGCGCAGGCAGGATCGCTGCAGCGCCACCACCCCCGGACACAGGCAGCCGGCAGCGGGCGGACAGGCTGTGGGGACGCGGGCAGCCCGCAGCGACCCGCTCCCGGCGCGCCCCCCGCTCCCGCCACCGCTCCGCTCCCGGCCCCGCGGCCGCCCCCGCCCGCACTCACAGCCCCACCACCAGGCTGGCGCCCCGCAGCACGGCCAGGCTGGCGGCCGCCTCCCGCAGCAGGAACTCCTCGCCCCGGCCGCAGACCAGCACCAGCTGCTGGGCGTTCTCCAGCAGCAGCCGCTGCCGGCCCGCCATGGCAGCGGGCAGAGCGGCGGGCGGGGCGGGGGCGGCAGCCGCTCGGATCAAAGTCCCCCGGGGCGGCGCGGGAGAAGCCGCCTCCTGCCCCGCCGAGAAGAGACCAACCCCCTCCGTGTCTCCATCCTCTCGCCATCCTCACCTGTGCCACATTCGGCACTCGTCAGAAAACCGAGCTGAAAAAGCTACAGGGCTTTAGGAGTGAACCTGGTAGCAGCCTGCCCCAGGAGAGGGATGCTGCTCTTGGTGTGGTCCCGGGCAACATGACAACATCTATACATCGTGTTGGCTTATGATAAGCTCTGAAGCATCGGTTTGCCAGTTGGGGATTCCTGGAGCCTTCTGCCCACGCTGCACCACCTGGAGATTTCCCTTTGCCAAGAAAACAGAAGTTGCTGCATTCAGAGCATTTGTCTGCCCGCATTCCCCCTCCCCGGCATTCACCACCTTGTCGGCATCCATCACCTTGCCAGTATCCCAGCACCAGCCCCTGAGGGACCGTAACACTTCTCACCACACGGGATATTCAGGCACACACAAATTTATCCAGGCAGATATTAATTTATCCCGTTCCACAATTAGAAAAGTTTATGTGAATCTGCTGCCCCCTACAGAATTAGGGATGGGAGAGCCGGGCAGCAAATATTTACCCTTTATGTGGATTTTTGGTTCTCTTTTATCTTCAAAGATTCGTAGTGTGCCTAGGGCTCCGGTAATTCCCAGCTGGAAAATGGAGTGTCTTTCTAAATAAGTGGTCTCTCAAACACCTTTCTGGTTGTGGTAATCTTCTTTAGACATTTTATTCTTTTACGAAGAGGATTGATTTAAAATGCCCGTAACACACCCGTGTTTATATACATATTCCTGTACAGCAGAAAAAGATGAACATGTTGGCTCTTTGAATGAGCCTTTCCGGTGAAGTTTTTTTTGTAAATGTGGCAAGGTTTGCAGCTAAACCACAGGAATTTGCATTCAATAACAAACTTGAAAAGCAAGTAAAACTATGAGAGTGTTGGGTGTTATCTTGTGATACTGCTCCACTGGCTCAATACTGCACCACGGCGTAATCTCCACCTTCCTCCTAAATATTCTCTCTCACTACACATGCAAAGATTGACAAGGGAGGTGAGAGATGGTGCTTTACTGCTGCCAGGAGTTCCTGCTGCTGACTTCGGCTTTCCCCGGCAGTATCAAGGTTTGAAAGCTGAAATTAAAGAGGAACCTTCCAACAGACTCATAGCAAGGGCAGAAGGACACTCCAGGGTGGTGGGGGACGCTTCAGCAGCAGTGGTGGGGTGAGAGCTGGTGGATCGGGAGTGAAACGCAGCACGTCGTGGTGGAGCCGAGCACTCGCCGGATCGGTCTTGCCAAGAAAGGCGGCGGGGAGAAGATGATCCAGCTGGAGCAGAAGGGAGCAGCCCCCACGTGCACGCAGCTCACTCCTCTGTGTGCGGTGGGGTGGCAGCACAGAGAGAGATCTGCAGTGAATGGCTTCCCCGTGGCGCTGTCCTATGGCAGTGTAAGTCCTGCAATCTTGTCTTCCTTGTATTCACAAATATTTCAGGGTGTATGTTCCAGGAGCTGCTCTTTCTGCTCTTGAGAGGACCACCAGCCAACATTAAATTCCCACCTGTATTTGCACAACCCCGTGTTTAATGGCATGCCCGACCATCTGCTGCTTCTGTGAGCAAGGGCTAGAAGTCAAACAGAAACTGGCCTGAACGCTTCTTACTTTTATGTTTCTCCCATTTACACATTTTGGGCCTTTTGTCTCTTTCAGCAATTCCAGGGAATTTCAGAGAGCAAAGGTGGCATCTGCAGCTCCATTTCTGGTGATCCGATCTCAGACTCTAGTCATTCATCACATTAGTTTTGGTGAAAGGGGGAAAAAAGGAAAGATAAATTCTGTGTAAAGCTTCTATATCTGTGAGAAGTGTGTTGTTGCACTCTACAAGGATGGAATTCAGTTCTGTACACTGGCTTTTTCCAAGAACCAAGGGCAGATCCTGATTTCAATCCTTAGAACAGGTGAAGATTTTGCGCTTATAAGGTAGGAGTTTATTTCATTGAAACAGACAGTAAAAGATGGAAAGACTGTTCTTTAAAGAGCTGGTGGGTCTTTGCCTGTGGAAAAGGTGTGTGTTCCTAAAACGGATTGGGAGATGGTATCCTATGCTCTTTTTACTTATGTTATTATCATTGGTTATTTTCAGTTCCTTCAGTTTGCCAGTTTGGGTTGGAAATAACCCATTTCACCCCAAAATTAAACAAAGTAAGGTAGGAGAAAGAATGGAGGAGGAAAAAAAAGGTGGAGATAATGAAAAAGGTCAATTGACTGTCAGGTTCTTGATTTCAGAGATTTCATCTCTTCTTGCCGGTGCTTTGTGTATGATACACTTGTTCCTCAAGGAACATATTTTCAAATATACTGTCAGGGTTACTTTGAATATTTATTCTTGTAAACAACAGGTAATTAAATACAGAAGGCCCAAGGCTGGGTATGAGTCTTAGTCCAATATTTGCTACATTTTCCTTACATTTTTAGGTAAGTTTTTTCATCTACCAAACAGACATTTACAATAACACACATAGGACAATGAAATGTCCTGAAAGGAGATATGATGCATGGCTTAGGAATGAATTGCTAGTGGAATGTACTGAATGCTCTTTCCCCGTTTACAAAAGTAGCAGAAGTTACTGGACCCTCAGGATCAAAAATCAAAATTACAACATGTGGATAAAACTGGCCTTCAGATGTGGAATTGACCCAGACTAAATTGCAAATTTGTTGTGTGCTCCTGGCTCCCCTCATACCAGATTTTTACGTCAGATTTACAAATACGTTTTGCACAGCTTTACAAAAGTAAAAGTGAAGTCATTCTGAATTTTCTTTTTTCTGTGCAGAGAAACTTCACATCTTTCAAACCATGGAAACGTGGCATTTGCTCAGATGAACTTTCTGAATCCTCCCTCTTGTTCCCAGCTTCTGCCTTAATAACTTCTTTGGCAAAGTCTGTAACCCCCTGATGATGGGGGGACCTTTGGCGGAACACCACAGCCTGCCCCAGGGGACCTAATTCAGCAGGAATTGCTCTCTCTGAGCGCAGTGTGACTAACTGACTAACCGCCTCTCTCGCCCAATCGGCTCAAAAACCTATTGAAATATTCAAAAGTTGCAAACCTGTGTGTGAAAAAAATGCATGAAGTACACAGCTACCTACAGTAGAAACTAACTAACTAACTTAACTAACTAACTTACTTACTAACTAAGTAACTTCCTTACTAACTAACTAACTAACGAACTCACTCTCTACCCTACTGGCTAAAAAACCTATCATAAACTCATGAAAGATGCCAACTGGCATGTGAAAACAAAAGTGTTAAGAGCTCTCAAGTGCCCTTTCTGCCCATGACTTCTTCATGGGCTGGGGAATGTTCTGCAGAGAGAACGAGTAGTGATGACCATCCGGCTGAGCCAAAAGGGTGACAACATGAGGGTGACTTCTTCAGCCATCTCTTCAACCTGCCTTGAGAAAGATGGGTGGAAAAGACAGGCATTAGGCACTAGGCTGAGAGGAGAACAAGCAACATGTGTTTTGACGTGAAAGGCAATACCCATCCACAGTTCCCCTCTGCAGGATTCCTTAGAGCTGGGTATTAGGCTTTGGCATTTTTCTATTAATTGTTTAGATTGTGGACTAGATTGTTGGACTAGATGGCCTTCGAAGGTCCCTTCCAACCCACATTATTCTTTGATTTGAGGATTCTAGGTGCAAAATGGAAACTGCCAACGCTGGAGTGCTCTTTACCTCCAGATATCCACCTTCTCCCAAGGACAGGTGAATGCTTCCTCTCTGGGACCATCTCGGGGCACCGCAGAAGTATTCCCTATACTCAGAGCAGCATGAAAATTCACAAGAGGGAGAGCAGGCTCTGTTACACACCTGGGCTTCTTGTTCTCCTCGCCCGGCTCGGCTGGTCTCAGTTGCCCGTTCCTGAGCAATCTGCTTCCAGCCTTCGCCTTCGCTTGAGCGGCGGGCAATCGCTCTCCTCTTCGCAGCTGTGTTTTCTCTTCTGGGGGGATGGTTTTTCCCCTTGCTGCGAAGAGCCTGGCAAACTTTCCATTCAATAGGATTGTTAGACAGGTAAAGCCATGATCCACATGAATCGATTCTACTCTTAAGCAAAGCTAGCTCATGTTACCTGCTCTGCCCAGAGGAGCTCTCCTGGGGTTCGCTTTCTGGAGCGACTGCCGCCACCTGCAATGGAAACGTACAGGATGACACCTGCCCACTTTCCAGCTCAGCTCTGAAAGGCAGATCCCTTGCATGGGTTTGCTCAGCCCAGCTGTGCCAGTTCTGGTGGGATCACCACACAAAGAGTGATGGCCAAGCTGCATCAGCCTCACTCTGCACTTGTGCAAAGCTGCAGGTTGGTGGATGAAGTTGCTTGTCCCTACAGCAGCAATGCCACCTTCTGAGGGGGGAGGCATTCTCTCACGCTGCGTGTGGACCTCACATACCTCTGCAGTTTCTCCTTCTGCTCCTGGCGCTGGCGACTCCTCGGCCTGTTCACCAGCAAGCCCAGCCTTGGCCGCTGCACCTGGAAGCTCAGCCTCCTCCTCCTGCTCCTCAAAGAGTTCCTCACGGTGCTCGATGAGGAACTCAACCAGCCGTGTCACCTGCACACAGTAAACCACTGGTTTCCAACCCGCTGGCTGCAAAGGGGTCCAACAGCCCTTGCCACTCCTCATCCTGCCTTCTGCACAGAAGGCTGCAGCTGTGGGGCGGCTCTTCCCAGCAGCTCCCCCACGAGCATTTGCTGAAGAGAGGAGGCAGGCAGGAACCTCTGAAGAGCAAAGCTGGCGTGGGCCTGGAAGGCTGCAGCGGGCTGGGAAACACAGCGTACCTTCCCTGTCACCTGCATCAGGACGTCCAGGGGCAGCGTGTCCTCCTCTGGTGGGCCGAGGAGGTTTGGCCCCATGCAGATGGCCAGGTTGCTGGCGCTCATCTTGCTCACGGTGGCATTCCTGCTGATCTTCTGAAGCAGGCTGAGCAAGGTCTGGAGGAGGAGGAGGTTGGCCTTGGGTAACTTGCTGGCGACCCTGCGGGAACAGGAACCCACCGTTAATAGATGTAGTAGGTGTTGTCCAGACAGGTGTCCCATGCTGATGTCAGCCAAGCCCACCCCAGGGAAGGCTCCTTGGCCAAGCCGGCTCTCCAGCAGAGGGACTGCCTTCGCTGAGATATGGCCACCTCCCTCCCCGCCTGCCCTTCTGGCCAGAGCCCCTTTGTGGAGCCAGCCCCAACGCCTGCAGGCAGTGCTCCAAGGACAGAAATGCTTTTCTGTGCCACTTTCCCCCCAGAACGCTGAGCCCACAGCAGCAGCAAGAGGTGGGTGGCCGAAAACACAGCTCGTTCAGGTGCCGGTGCCGGGCTCTGCCAGTCCCTGTGGAGCCGCCAGGCTGCTGGCCACACTTACTCCTTCAGCCCCGCCAGCCTCTCCTGCCTGCTGGTCTTGTGCAGGGCGTCCATCCACTGTTGGTAAAGCTCTGAGTGGAGCAGCTTGGAGGGGATCTTGCGGAGGAAGTCCTGCAATGGCAAGGGCTGAGCGTGAGGCTGTGAGCAGTGCCGCCGGGAGCACAGGCAGCATCCCCAGCACGCTGGGTGCCCAGCAGCTCCTGGGTTGGGCCGAGCAGGAGCCCATCAGCAGCTCCGGAGCGGGAGCTGCCGGACTCCAGGCCAGCAGGGCTCACCTTCAGGATGACGGCCAGGACGTGCACCGGCTGGCTGGCCAGGTGGACCTCGGCTCCCGTGTCCAGGGCCTCCCTGATCTCCCGGGAGGCGCGCTCGCTGGCCGCCAGCCGGAAGATCCCCTCCGTGGATGGGCCCTGCTCGTGCAGCAGAGCCAGCAGGTCCTGCAGGGGAGACAGGAGGACATTGCTGGGCTGGAGACAGGCCCTGTCTCAGGCCAAGCTTCCCCAGGGGCAGCAGGGAGTGTGGATGGTCTGCAGCTCTCCCTGGGGCAGGACAGAGGGGTGGCTGGAGTTGGGCGACATGGAGAGGAGCGCGCCTTGTCCCCAAGACTCATCTGAGATGCCCCCGATGGGGACGGTGCCTCTGCAGGGGAGCCAGTGGGATGGGGACCCCTGGCCGGGCTTGCTTACCTGGATGGGCTGGGGCAGCGCACCGTCCTGGCTGCAGAGATCTGCCAGGGGCCGCCCGAAGAGAAGCCCCGTGTGGGCAGAGCCCGACGGCCCCTGTGCCTCTGCAGCGGCCGAGGTCTCTGGCCGCACCAAGTGCCAGGGCAGCCACCTCCTCCTGCTGCGGGTCCCACCTTCTGCCAAGGAGAAGAGAGCAAAGAGAGGTGGAGCAGCGGCGCCAGGCCAGTGCTCCTGGACCCTCTCAGCACTGTGCCCCATCCTCGAGCGCACGGGACACGCGTCATTTGGCAACGAGGGACCCTGGGGGCTCAGGTCTCTCCTGCTGCAGAGCAACGGGGACAGACGTGCCCTGCGGGAAGGGCAGCAGCAGCCCCAGGGCAGCATGAGTGCCCGTCTGCAAGAAGAGCAGGGAAGGGCCATCCTGCACCCGTTTCTCCCAACTCACCAGCCAGCTGGCCACTTCCACCTTTGCTGCCAGAGGGGATGACGGGTGGGGGCCGCTGCTCTGCATCAGCCTGCAAGAAATGTGCTGCGCTCACCCAACAGCCCTGCAGCAGAAAGGGCCCCTGGGGAGCTGCATCATGCCCTGGCCATGTGTGAGAGGTGGAGATGGCTGAGATGTCACCCCGAGCGATCCTCACCTTGGCCTGGCCCTCAAGCAGCCTCTCCAGGCTGCCGGCATGCAGCGTCATGGCCTGGGCAAGCAAAAAAGAGCAGGTGAGAAGTGATGCACCTGGTGCTGGGCTGGAACAGCCTCTGGGGACAGAGCGGAGACAGGAGGGACACTCACAGCATTGCGGCCCCTCAGCTCTTTCAGCAGCGCCTTGAAGGAGGGCAGCCGGGTGACCTGGGCTCCCTCCACTCCTTCTGCTGGTCTGTGCACAGGAAAGGGGCAAAGAAAGAGCTGGCTGAGAACCAAGCAGCCTTTTCCCTCCCCTGCCAGCCCAGGGAGCACTTCCAGCTTGCCCCAAAGCAGCCATGTAGCACTCAGAATCCCAGCGGAGAGCAGCAGCAGAGATCAGGGCGGGGCTGGGCAGCTGTTGTCTGGACACAGCTGGCTGAAGGGGCTCCACCAGCTTTGCCCACTCAAGAGCTGCCCACAGCTATGGGCACAGCTCTCTGCAGCTGGGGAGCGCTGTTGCCACATCGCAGGCTACGATGCCTAGAGCATCCCCCTGAGCTGTGAGCACGAGTCCCCCAGGCTGCACCGCCAGGCAGGGCTTACCCAAGGAGAGCGCTGAGCCACAGCTCCTTCACTGCCCGGCAGCTGCGGAAAGAGAGGAGAAACAGCCTGAGCGCCGCTGCTCCCCAGCCTGCGGGCACAGGCGGGCGCTGGCACAGCCCTGCTGTCCCCGTGGGGACGGCCACAGAGGCAGGACGAAGCCCCGTGGGGCAGGACGGAGGCGCTGCCCAGCCCTGCCGGGGGACGTGGCAGCGAGACTCACCGGAAAGTGACGACGCATGAGCCGCAGGGCCAGACGAGGACGAGTGAGGCGGTGTGTTTGCCTTCCTCCTCTTCAGCGGCATCGCCGGCTGCCCCCTTGGTGCTGCCCAGCACCTGCAGCTGGCCCAGGGCCAGGCAGAGCTTTGGGCGCGGGGCGCCGCCACGTCTGCAGAGAGGAGCGGCAGCGAGTGAGCTGGAGGAGCCTGAGCCCGCTGGCTCCCCTCCCGAGTCCCCCTGCCACGGTCACGGCCATGGGTGTATCCAGCACCAGGGTGCCGGTGGCCTGGGGTTGCTCCTGGGCTGGCCCTGCCCTGGTGCCAGGGCCAGGGCTTGGGAGGAAAGGCAGCTGGGCTCTGCAAATCTTACTGGTGCTTGGCGATGACCAGGGTATCCCTGAAGAGGAGGAGGTCCCTCTTCCTCGTCGCACGGCCCTGGGTCACCCGCACACGCTGCCGGAGCAGTGGCTCGCCTGGTGCCGGGATGGGCACGCACTGCTGCACGGGCTCAGGGTCATCCCTGCAGAGCAAACGGTGTCGGGAATGACAAAGGCGGCTGCTGCGGGGTCCGGCTGTTCTGGGCTGTCTCCGAGCCTTGCATGGGGGGCGCCTACCTGGAGCCACGGCAGCAGTTCACCTGGCCCATCCCGACGAGGCCAGGAGAAGCCTCCTGTAAATCTCCCGCTTTACGGGCACAAGAGAGCGGCCAGACAAGGTGGGGAACGTCAGCCAAAGGGACGCCCAGTGCCAAGTGGTGCTGCTGGGCAAGAGCGCGGCTCCTGCCCGTGACACTCCGCATTGGCACAGAACCGTTGCCAGGACAGCGCCGGGTCAACACAGCCCCCCATTCCAATGACCTCAGTGGTGGGGGGGGCACTGGGGGCTCTCCCCAGGATGCCCAGGTCTCTCTGGGACTGGGAGCCCAGCCCTGGGCACAGCACTTCAGGTCTGGCCTCAGCAGCGCTGAGCAGAGGGGAAGGGTCACCTCCCTCCAGCTGCTGGCAGCGCTTCGCCCCATGCAGCCCAGGGTACCACTCGCTGCCGCCTTGGGCCAAGGCCACCTTGCTGGCTCCTGCTCAACTTGGTGTCCACCAGGAGCCCAGGACCCTTAGTTTTAAGATTCCTAGGGCAGGAGACCTTTTTCAACATAAAAATCGTCCATACCCAATGTTTCTGTGGTGTTGTCTTCAAAAAGCATATGACCTATTGTGTAAATGCTGTGTCTCACATGACAAACCAGCACTACACAGAGATTATCCATTATGTCCAATAAAAGATTGAGCTGTGTCTTCTATTGACTAACCAGAAAAGTACAATCTTCATCAGATAGCAAGCCTTCTGGATCTGTCTAAAATAAATAAATACCACTCAGCCCATTCCCTGTGGCCTTGATGAACCACAACTGGAAAGCATATGTGATAGATGTGATTCAGAAGTATTGAATGTGCTGAAACTCCACCTATGCTCAGAAAATAAAATTTATCTCTTGAACTATGCCACATTACAACTTCAAGTGAGAGGAGCAAATGTCTTGGTCTCTAATAAACAAGTGATTGCCTTATTAACCCTAAGTTTAAAAGTGCACGTGTGCGGGGCACCCACTGTATTAATCCGTGGCTATCCTGTGATCTTACTGTCATATATATCAATTTAATGAAATATAACAAGGGAAAGTGTAGAGTCTTACATCTGGGCAGGAACAACCCCACGTTCCAGTATAGGTTGGGGAATGACCTGTTAGAGAGCAGTGTAGGGGAAAGGGACCTGGGTGTCCTGGTGGACAGCAGGATGACCATGAGCCAGCACTGTGCCCTTGTGGCCAAGAAGGCCAATGGCATCCTGGGGTGTATTAGAAGGGGGGTGGTTAGTAGGTCGAGAAAGGTTCTCCTTCCCCTCTCCTCTGCCCTGGTGAGACCTCATCTGGAATATTGTGTCCAGTTCTGGGCCCCTCAGTTCAGGAAGGACAGAGAACTGCTGGAGAGAGTCCAGCGCAGGGCCACAAAGATGATGAAGGGAGTGGAGCATCTCCCTTATGAGGAAAGGCTGAGGGAGCTGGGGCTCTTTAGCTTGGAGAAGAGGAGACTGAGGGGTGACCTCATCAATGTTTATAAATATATAAAGGGTGGGTGTAACGAGGATGGAGCCAGGCTCTTCTCGGTGACAGCCAACAGTAAGACAAGGGGTAATGGGTTCAAGCTGGAACACAAGAGGTTCCACTTCAATTTGAGAAGACACTTCTTCTCAGTGAGGGTGACGGAACACTGGAACAGACTGCCCAGGGAGGTTGTGGAGTCTCCTTCTCTGGAGACATTCAAAACCCGCCTGGACGCCTTCCTGTGTAACCTCATCTGGGTGTTCCTGCTCCGGCGGGGGGATTGGACTAGATGATCTTTTGAGGTCCCTTCCAATCCCTAACATTCTGTGATTCTGTGATTCTGTGAATATAGGGCTGAGCCATTGTCTTTTGTTTTCTTCCCTGAGTACAATGTGATAAGACATGAGGGGATATTAGGACCCGGTGAGAACCATAACCAAGTCCTCTAGTGCTGGACGCTTTTGAGACTACTGTGATTGCTCGCAAACCAAGTTCCCCTGTGCCTACAGCCCTTTGTCAGGGACGGAAGGCACATCCTTGGAGGCAACTTGCCTGAGAGCTGACAACCCATGACCCAGCTACTGGCACCTGGGACTATCGATACCTCCCGGAGTTTATGAATCCCTTGGCTCTAAATTTTGGCTTGTATTGGTTAACGTTTCAGAAGCAAATGGTAAATACTAAATACACTGCACGTGCTGGTGTATCATAGGATTCCAGTTACTTTTTTATTAGTACCATCCATAGATAAACAGATCTGGAGACAAACCAACCTGGGCAAAATACACGGGGTTTTTTTGTTTCCTTCCCCACTGCATTGCAGTTTGATCCATGCCCCTTGAATATCCAGTGTCTTTCAGCTACAGTTCACGTCTTGCTTTTGCATACTGTAGAGCCTTCTTTCCGTATTCACTGCCAGTATTCACCCTTACACGGCAGCTAATTCTTGTGGCTGGCCCTGCTCCCTCTGGGAGCAAGCTGTTTGTGGTCTGTCTCTATGGCTCTGGGACTCTTCCCCTGATTAATTTGTTCATCAAAGTTACAAATATTTTGTTCTGTATCTGCAATTCTGTATTTTCCACTATATACTCCCTATTCTTTAAGGGAATCATTGTCCAAAGAATTTTCATCGAATAAGTTACGACTGACATACCATTTTCTTGGACTGGAAAGAATGTCACATATTTTATTTCATCATCTGTTGTAAAGGGAGCCTTCATCTTGGCTCAAAATCTTGCTTGTAGTGTATCCTTGAACCAAGAAAGGATGATTGGCAGCCTGGGAAATGCAGCAGTACTCTGTAGGTAAGTAACGCAATTTCCTTAAAGCTCCTTTTTAACATGTTTCTGGTAGACTACATTACACATGCTGCTGAAATATCTGATCACTCTCTCACCTTGTTCACTGCTCTTTTGCACTGCAAGGGTGGGATGAGTAGGCTGCAAAGAAACAAATAAAAAAGCAAGTGGTGATTCTCCTGACACAAGGAAATCTTGGGTTTCTTCGAGGCCATGTGGATAAAACAGTGTCAACTGATCCAGTTGACTTCATTGTCTGTGTGGGCTAGAGATGGAGGGCCTGTGAATGGAACATGTTGCAATTAGATGCTGTCTTGCCCTCATCAAATTTATTAACAATGACTCTTTTTTTTTCTCTTTGAATATGTTCAGAATGAAATTTATATCCAGAGAAAGAAATGACACAATACCATTTTAAAAATTATTTTCCTGATGTGTATTCCTCCAAGCATGTATTTATGTGGATAGTAATAAGTGGATAGTAATCATGTTTAACATGAACATGATTAAATCAGTGAAGGGGATTGGAGTTCTCATCAGTTCAACTCTGCAAAATTCTAGATCTTCTGTATACACAAAATGCTCGTTCTTCTTAGTCTGATGTTGCTTCCATATTAGTACTTTGTGTGTCTCTGCTCTCAGACAGGAGGCTGTTCGGAAATTATTAAAGGTACCAAATAGTGTAGCCTTCTATTAAAGACCTACAACCTAAAGTACTTGAACACTTCCTTTTTTCCCCTTGAAAACAATAAAAAATAATTACTCCTATATACCATTTTTCTATTATGTAGATGGCTGTTGTTAAAGGATGTAGGGAGGCAACTAGGAAAGCTAAGGCCTCCTTCGAGTTAAACCTGGCAAGAGGGGTCAAGGACAACAGAAAGAGCTCCTTCAAATACATGGCAGATAAAACTAACACCAGAGGCAATGTAGGCCCACTGATGAATGGGGTGGGTGCCCTGGTGACAGGAGATACAGAGAAGGCAGAGTTACTGAATGCCTTCTTTGTCTCTGTCCACTCTGCCGGAGGCTGTCCTGAGGAGCCCCGTACCCCTGAGGCCCCAGAGGAAGGCAGGGCAATGGAGTAGTTTGCCTCAGTTGATGAGGACTGGGTTAGGGACCAGTTAAGCAATCTGGACATCCATAAATCCATGGGTCCAGATGGGATGCACCCGCGGGTGCTGAGCGAGCTGGCTGAAGTCATTGCTGGACCACTCTCCATCATCTTTGCCAAGTCTTGGGAAACGGGAGAGGTGCCTGAGGACTGGAGGAAAGCAAATGTCACTCCGGTCTTCAAAAAGGGCAAGAAGGAGGACCCGGGCAACTATAGACCGGTCAGCCTCACCTCCATCCCTGGGAAAGTGATGGAACACCTTATCCTTGGTGCCATCTTAAGACATATCAAGGATAAGAGGGTCATCATGGGCAGTCAACATGGCTTCACCAAGGGGAAGTCGTGCTTGACCAACCTCATAGCCTTTTATGAAGACATAACA
The DNA here is from genome assembly GCF_036013445.1 of Caloenas nicobarica. Classification (NCBI taxonomy): domain Eukaryota; kingdom Metazoa; phylum Chordata; class Aves; order Columbiformes; family Columbidae; genus Caloenas; species Caloenas nicobarica. Next base: position 46,479,089 of record NC_088245.1, read on the forward strand.
AGGTGGATTGATGATGGCAGAGCGGAGGATGTGGTCTACCTTGACTTCAGTAAAGCATTTGACACCGTCTCCCACAGCACCCTCACGGCTAAACTGAAGAAGTGTGGACTGGACGATCGGGTAGTGAGGTGGACCGCAAACTGGCTGAAGGAAAGAAGCCAGAGAGTCGTGGTCAATGGGGCGGAGTCTGGTTGGAGGCCTGTATCTAGTGGAGTGCCTCAAGGGTTAGTACTGGGACCAGTATTATTCAATATATTCATCAATGACTTGGATGAGGGAATTGAGTGTACTATCAGCAAGTTTGCTGATGACACCAAACTGGGAGGAGTGGCTGACACACCAGAAGGCTGTGCTGCCATCCAGCGAGATGTGGACAGGCTGGAGAGTTGGGCAGGGAAAAATTTAATGAAATATAATAAGGGAAAATGTAGAGTCTTACATCTGGGCAGGAACAACCCCAGGTTCCAGTATAGGTTGGGGAATGACCTGTTAGAGAGCAGTGTAGGGGAAAGGGACCAGGGGGTCCTGGTGGACAGCAGGATGACCATGAGCCAGCACTGTGCCCTTGTGGCCAAGAAGGCCAATGGCATCCTGGGGTGTATCAGAAGGGGGGTGGTTAGTAGGTTGAGAGAGGTTCTCCTTCCCTTCTACTCTGCCCTGGTGAGACCTCATCTGGAATATTGTGTCCAGTTCTGGGCCCCTCATTTCAAGAAGGACAGGGAACTGCTGGAGAGAGCCCAGCGCAGGGCAACAAAGATGATGAAGGGAGTGGAGCATCTCCCTTATGAGGAAAGGCTGAGGGAGCTGGGGCTCTTTAGTTTGGAGAAGAGGAGACTGAGGGGTGACCTCATCCATGTTTATAAATATACAAAGGGTGGGTGTAACGAGGATGGAGCCAGGCTCTTCTCAGTGACAACCAACAGTAAGACAAGGGGTAATGGGTTCAAGTTGGAACACAAGAGGTTCCACTTAAATTTGAGAAGAAACTTCTTCTCAGTCAGGGTGACAGAACACTGGAACAGGCTGCCCAGGGAGGTTGTGGAGTCTTCTTCTCTGGAGATATTCAAAACCCGCCTGGACACCTTCCTGTGTAACCTCATCTGGGTGTTCCTGCTCTGGCAGGGGGATTGGACTAGATGATCTTTTGAGGTCCCTTCCAATCCCTAACATTCTGTGATTCTGTGATAAAAATGTAGCTTCACTGAAACTATTCTTAACATTGATGCTTGCACTGAACTTCAGTAGGATGCAAATATTCATCCTTTTAATATTTCATCCAAATTTAAAGTATAAAAAAAGAGATCGTGTTTTCTAACAGTGAGACTGCATGTTCAATTCATATACCAGTATTCCTCCTGCAATCATTCCAATTTAGGCGATATCTCCAGGATGCTTGCGCAAGGCAGGTATTCCAGGAGCTCTCTGTGTCATGGACGTGGCTTTTGGACACTGCTAGAGATAAACTGGCTAGCGCAGAGCATTAATTTAGACATAAAGTAACTTTTGCAGTCAAATCTCTTTATAATCAAGACAAACAACAAGGCATTGCTGGTATTAATTTCTATGGCTACATATATACATGGTACAAAGTTTTCAGATAGAGAGAATTTGAGTGGGGTCTATAGTGCCATTCCTTTTGATATGCATTACTTAATAATACAGTCATATCAGCAAAGCTGAAATTTTTATTGTTAAAAATTCCACAACAGCGTTCGGATTTATAAGGACAGGATCTGTCGCATTTGTCGCAGCGAGGGAAGACGCAAACACTTAATATAAGTATCAGCAAACTTCAGCTTTATTACAGAGCAGTTCACTTTTATACATGTTCCAATAATTATGCCTACTAGTCATAACCTGATTGGCTAAAATCTAGGGATTACATTAACTTAATTCGTCTAGCAACAGATATTCAGTATAATCAGTAATGGGCTTATGCATATTACAAAACACAAGCTCATTATTGGTTACAACTTAACTGCCAGCTCCACCCTTAGATCCACATTCGTTTCGTTTCTACCTTGTTTTTCCCAACGAACTTCTAACAGCAAGGCTTTTGTTTGTTACACATTAAATGTCAAGGTCCTTATAATTTTGCCAAGTCAGTGTCTTGCTTGTGGCTCACATGAGCTGGGTTCGCTGCTTATCTAACTCTTGTTCTGCTAACTGTATTAAATTCACATAGCCCCTACTATCTAACCATCCCTCCACAATTCCCCCTTTTTTGTTTTTGCGCAAACCAAGTGCACAATTAACAATATAGCAACAATCACAGACAGTATTATTAATCCATGCAAAAGTAGATTTCTCAGCCATCCTAATTCCCACAAAAATCCATATGTGCAGATTGAGGCCTGAAAACCAAGTTTTTGGGTCTAATCATTTTATACTATTAGATAATGTTAACCATTATATCTTACAGTGCTAATTCTTAAATTATGCACTTGTTTTTCAGGGCACTGGCTAAATCCTAAATCAGGCCTTGTACATTATCTGAGACTGTTCTTTTTTGGAAGTGTTGTTTTACTTGATTTTGCTCATAAGCATTATAATTCAGTTTCAATGGTATTACATATATTTAGCACTCTGATAACATAAAATACAGGTTCAGATATCAGTTAAGGAGATTATTTGAATACAATAACATAAGAATAATGAGGATCCACAACGTGCATGTAGTCACTCACAAGAAACAAAACTAGAGGTCTCTCACTTCAGGGTACTCACAATAAACAATCACCTGCCTAAATTAGGCAAGGGCTCATTCAAGACAAGGACTCTAGTTTACAGACCCGCAGCTCCGAGAAGATCACTCAAGGGGCATCTTCGGCGGGAACCCCGTTTTCTAGTCTAGTCAGATGTGGCTGTGGGCATTACAACATAGCTCTGGGCACGTCTTGTTGAGGACCCCGTCAATTGACCGAGGGTCCCACCCCTTCTGTCCCACCAGCTGGTAGAGGTGAAGTCACCCTGCCCCGAGACCAGGGAGGATGTGACCTGGGGACAGGTAATAAAGAGCCATCAACGGCCCCATTGAAGGCTCTAAATCTTAGGGGAATGTGCAACTGCCACACAATCCACCCTGCGACCACAGTCATGATCTGACAGACTACTTTGGAGTGGTGGTGCAGTCACCTCTTGCCTCCAAAGTCAAAAGGGGGCATTCTGTTGGTGAGTTTGAATGTCCATTGTGGATCATCATACCTTCTGTGTTATTTTCCTGTTATACATTATTATTACAAATCAACTTACAATAAAATTGAATAATACAAATTACAACAATTACAGTTATTAACAAATATTGGAGAAGGCTGGTTAGTCATCCTAATAAGGAAAACAAATGCACTGAAAGTTTTTTCGCCAGTTAATCCCTAATCCAAATAATTTAAATCTGTATCATTCTGATATACTAGTGCCTCTAATTTACAGGGGGCCCAGTACAAACTCAAAACATCTTCTGTGGTTATTTTAGATACCTTGCATATTAAGACCCAGAATGGAAACAAAATCTAAATTACTCTGAACCACTTCTCCATTCCTCATCGCTGATAAAACAGGTGAAACTTCCCTGACAAACAATTGTCAATTAATTTCTTCTAAATACATACAGCAGGGATCTCAACAAAATACTGCTGCATTTGATTAAGTTTAATCCAATCCTTGTTTTCCAGCAATTGACCTTCTGGTGGTATCCATGCACCATCTACCCAATGCACGTCATTGTTACTGCACTGTTGCAAGAGATAATACCCGAATAGGCTAAGAAAGTGTCAACTGGAGTGAGGGGCCTGCTGCTGTCATAACAGTACTTGCATTTTGTTGTAACTTCTTTAGCTGCCCCAAGGTAACATCATTGGCCTCTTCCCTTGGTCTCTTCTGTTTCTTCGTTGCCGTCTGCTGCAGGGACAGACATTGCACTTCTGGCATTGGGTTCTTGCACTGTTTTTCCAGCTCACAGTGAGATTTAACATATTTCGCAGGAAGTCAGTTTGGTCCTGTTGGAATAAGAACACACACATATCCCCTTCCCCCTTTTTGTTTTAATAACGTTTGTTTCAGTGTGGAATGCACCTGTTTAATAATAGCCTATCCAGTGGCAGAATGTGGAATACCTGTGACATGCGAAACATCCCATTGCTATAAAAAATATTACGCGGATCTAGCAGTTTAGCCAGGACCATTGCCAGTTTTAATTTGTTGTGGCACACCCAGCATAGCAAAACAGTGGGTCCAGTGGCACTAGACATCCATGCTTTTCTCACTAGTACAAGCAGATGCACAAAGCATACCTGAAAGAGTATCTATAGAAATGTGTACATATTTCAAACGACCAAAGGATGAGACATATGTAACATCAGTCTGCTAAATGGCATTAGCTATGAGCCTGTGAGGGTTAACTCCAAGGGAGCGTAAATTTGTAATTAGGCCTTGACATTTCAGCTAAGAGCAAACTATGTCTTTTATTTGTTCGAGTGTCGGATAAAACATTTATTTTAAAGTAGCAGTATTCTAATGGAAGAAAATATGTGAAACCCTGGCAGACTGGAAACGGACTGTAGCTACAGTATGAGTCCGCAACTTCCTTCTGTTATGGGACCTGGTAAAAGTGGTATGAGAGCATATATGAGTAACAGATAGTGGGTGTCTGCAATGCTGTAATGCAGTTTGCAATGATACAAACAATTCAAAGAGCTACTGTTGCGAGATTTCTTCAAAAAAGGTGAAGGGGATGGTCCTGACTACTTACTCAGAATCACAAATCAAATTTAGAGGTTCCTCCTTAAAAAGCTCTAAGGCATGTAAAGCTGCATCAAGTTCTATTAATTGGGTTGAACCTTCAATAATTTTAACAGAATGATGCTAATTGTTATCTTCACATCAGACTACTACAGCTTTGTGAGACTTTCCTAAACTATCTACAAAAACTGTGCAAGCGTGTAGGATGAGACCAAATACAAGTATGTTCTGTAGCTTGACATCAAAGACATGCAGATTCTACATCAGTTTACATCTAGGCATGCCAAAAGCTATGCCATTAAGAAAATCACCTAATGTAATTTAAAAGGACGTAGATTGCAAATAATTAAAAAAAGATCAAAATTAGATTTCACAAATGGTACATATATGACAAAAGGATCATGACCCATTAAGACTTAAATTAATTCCCTGCATTTTTTGATCAGTAACAATCAGTATATCAGTCTGTTAGCATTGTCAACGTACTGTCCCACAATAGCCACAGGTTGTTTTTGTGTTGTAACTATAAGTAGACAAATATGCAAGTCCAATCGAATGCAGTCAGCCTGTAAGGTTGTCATAAATTTGTTCATCAAAGTCTCTAACTCCATTTTGGCTTTCATATTTATTGGATATTGTTTTTCCTTACCAGATTGAAGTCCTGTTTAAGTTTTATCAGTGTAGTGTTGGCTTTACCGATACTTCGGCTGCGGGCACTAGTGGAAATACAGCATCTAAAATTTCCTTGGAGATTTCTCACTTGCAGCAAGCAGATCTGCACCATCCAAACATCTTCTTATGGGACATGCAACTGAACAGAATTCTCAGAAAACATTATTTGAGTTTACAATTTACTTAACAAATCTTGACCCAAGAGAGGTATAGGACTTTCTGGCAAATACGAGAATTCATCTGTTAAAACTTTTTTCTAAATTTGGCATCCTATTGGTTTCAAAAAATGGCCCTCCTTTCTTTCTTAAGATTTCAAAAACTATCACGGTGAATTTAATAAGAAGTCTCTTATAACTAGTTACCACAGAGAAAGTCTATTAAAAAGGTTTTTGCTTTAATTTCCCAGCTTCATTAGAACTACGGATCTGCTGGAGATGCTTTTAAATTTCACCCTCAGACTGCTTCATTCAGTATTACAGTTCTCAAACAGTAACATTGCTGTAGAGGGGGGACGGGGAATGCAAGGGGGAATAAAGCCCCCCTTTTCTGCTTAGCAGTGCAGTCAAGGCCACGCAGGTGGTGTAATCGCTGGTGCTAAGTGGGAGCTGCCTGGCCTTGGCAAAACTTCTCAGTTACAATGAGCTGAGTTTATCTTGAAGCTTGACACAGCACAGGCCTGGGAGATTTTGCTCTATTTACTTATTTCTCAAAGTTATGCAGAACAACATTAACTGCCATATAGCACTAAAACCCAGAATTCCACATTCAAACTACATTTTCCTTTTATCAGAGTATTTCCCAAAAAGTTATTCTAATAAGTAAGGATGCATCCTAAAGGGGATCAAGGTTGTATTTTAGTAGCGGAACCGGTTCCCATTTTGTAATTATCTTCCCAAACAAAATTATTTTGGTACCAAATATATATATATATATATATACAAACTAAAATACTGAGCTCAGATATGAAAACCAAACACTGAGTTCAAATATGCAGATGGATCACAGTTACACTTATTCAAGACAATATCTCAATTCTAGCATTGCACCTTTGGGCTGCTTGCAGCTCAGCCAGGTGGAGGTTGCCGCTGGATCTCCCTGACAAAACAGGTCAGTGTGCGCTGGAGCCCAAGCGTCACCTGCCCCCCCGCTGCCCTAGCAAGCCGAGCTGGGCAAGGCTTTTATACGCGTCTCATCTGAGGTGCTACAACTGTTATCCCAAAACAGGATTCTTTACTTGGTGTGCATACAAAAGAGCCAAATTTAGTACACCAAGATGAGACACAGCCTATCACAGAGTTGCGCAAGTCTGGATGTTGGAATAAAGCTAGCATGGTAGAAAGAAAAGTAACAACTGTTACACACACAATCTTATAATCACATGCACACAGTAAAAAACTGAATTACTCACGGTCTTCTGTATAACCACAAAATGCATATTTTGAGTCAACAGATTCTCATGATTCTGTGAACTTGCTATATTATACAACAGGCAAAGACTTATGAAACTGTAATATGCTTAAACAGATACCTACAAAGAAAACAGGTTAATAAAGCAAACATCTTGCAGACCTCAGTAAGTTTCTATGACTTGTGCGTTATCAGTTAATTCTCAGCTTGTTGAAGTTCAAAGCATTCCACTTGTAAAGCTGCCTGAAATTATTTAATGATCTCTTGTAGAGTTTTATTTTTGTCCTGCTCTTCTGGCTTTAAAAACAACACTACTTGCAACAAAATGTTATACTTCAAGGTTCTATTCTCCGACCACTTTTCCCATTCATCTAACTTACACAGCAGCCACCATTGATTCTAATATTTCACAAGATCTTCCTTCCTCATATTTCCAAGTGCTTTCCTATGTTCTAAAACACCTCCCCAAATGTAATTTAGCATTTGACGGGTGGGCTCACCATGGAGACCCGAGTCACTAACTGTGGTCCGTAATTGCGACAGCAGCTTCTAATCTAGGGCAGTGATGGTGGCGTTCAGGCCACCAGCAGTGGGAGAATATATCACTGGGAAGGCAATGGCCAGGGCCTCAGCCGCCTCTTTGTCCCCTGACGTCCAGGCTTGATTAGAAATCTCTTGCCACAACTTCTGCCGCTCGTTCACCACCCGCTCTGCATCTCCCCTCATATCAGTGTCTTTAGAGTCTATAGGCGCGCGAGCCTTCCCCTCCCCTTCGGGGGGAGATGGCCAGTGCTCCTCGCTCGGTTGACCGGGAGACAGCATAGGAGGCGCAGAAGGAACTGAACTGGCGTATGAACCCGACGGCAGGAAAACAACATTAGTGGCAGGGGGCAACGGGCATGACGAGGCAAAAGCCGAACCCTCTCCAGTGGCTGCATTAGTGGCCGATGGGGAAGCTAGGGCTGCCGAGGCGGCATGGGCGGCCTTCTGCTCCGCATGATATCGTTTTAAGGCATTTGTTACCACCCGCCAGGGCCGTCCCAACTTCCTAGCTGCCTTTTCCTCCTCGATAGCTGCATTCCACAATTTTTCTCCAAAGCGACACCACTCCTCCACCTCAAAAACCTCATTAGGATCCTTAAAACAACCCTTGGCTACTCCATACGTGAGCAACCCTGCTAACTCCTTATCTAAATCAATATCCTTAAGCTGACACTTCTGTAAGAAGCACTTAAATAAATCATAAGCCGCTTGTCTATCCATACCTTGTTTCCTCAGCGCGCTGTTGCAGCCCTTGCAAGACGTCGGCGGCCTTTAGCGGCGGAACCCTTCTTTAAGGTCGTTCCGGGCACGGAGTCCAGCTCTTTTGCCTCTCGTGCTGCTTCGAGACCGCTATCCCCTACTCGCTGGACCGTGCCGGACCGTGGCTGCAGGGCCTTTTTTTTCAGGTCCCTGTTCGGGCGCCATTTGTCGCATTTGTCGCAGCGAGGGAAGACGCAAACACTTAATATAAGTATCAGCAAACTTCAGCTTTATTACAGAGCAGTTCACTTTTATACATGTCCCAATAATTATGCCTACTAGTCATAACCTGATTGGCTAAAATCTAGGGATTACATTAACTTAATTCGTCTAGCAACAGATATTCAGTATAATCAGTAATTGGCTTATGCATATTACAAAACGCAAGCTCATTATTGGTTACAACTTAACTGCCAGCTCCACCCTTAGATCCACATTCATTTCGTTTCTACATTGTTTTTCCCAACGAACTTCTAACAGCAAGGCTTTTGTTTGTTACACATTAAATGTCAAGGTCCTTATAATTTTGCCAAGTCAGTGTCTTGCTTGTGGCTCACATGAGCTGGGTTCGCTGCTTATCTAACTCTTCTTCTGCTAACTGTATTAAATTCACATAGCCCCTACTATCTAACCATCCCTCCACAAGGATCTGCAATCTTCTTGTGACAAAGAGGATTGAGTGAAAAGGATCTATAGTAAACGCATCCACTTTCAGCGAAAAACGGATTTGAAAAGCCTATTAATGTAGACTTCAGTTCCCAAAAGCACCACGAAAGACAATGAGTAATGGGGAGCAATAGGTAGATCGGACTGAGCCACTAGAGCAGGAAGAGCTTAAGAGCTTGCAGAAACTCACCCTTCCACACCTGGTTTGCTTTTTGGGTTGGGTTGGTATTTTTTTTAATCAGGTTCCTTTTCCCTGCCACTTCCTCCAACAACTTTTAAAGCAGGAGGTACTTTGCAGCTTTCTCTGGGCTCTAACCCTTTTTTTTCAGCAGAGGCAATAACAATGCATTTCAGGGAAAGTACCTGCCTCATTTTTTCCTTCAGCCTTCATGCTCACAATGTGTTTCCACTGCCCTTCCCTACATCTGTTCTAGAGCTTCCTGACACCCTGATTCATGTTTCGTTCTCATTCTTTCTGTCACCAGCTGCTGTGTATGGGAGTCTCTTCTATGTCCTGAAAATTTGGAACAGTTCACTTAGACAACTGCAGAAAATAACCCTTTTTTCAGGAAAGAAAAATAAAATTAAAAAAAAAAATAAAGCAAAATTAACAAATAAACAGCGGATGTTTTATTTTATCTAAGAAGTAACACTGCCATCAAACTACTTCTGTTTCTCCAACATAAATATGTAGCTTAATTGAAGGAGAAGAGTTGAATTCAGAAGGGATACACAAGGCTTGAAACACTTTAAAACTAATGCACGGGAACAAGGCTCACTATGAACAGAGCAGCCTTATTTTTCCCTAGGATGGCTTAAACTAAGGTAGCCTGCAGGGTTTGGCACGCACTTCAGTGAGTACTGCCTGCTACCAATACACTGTATCATAGTCACACGGAATAACTGTGTTTGTAAGGATGTCTGGAGCTCATCTGATCCAACCCCCGGTGCAGAGCAGGGTCAATTTGAATCACGTGTCAGTGCTGCCTTCTAGAAGCACAAAATCAGACTGAACTACCGTATACCTAGAATCATGAACAGATACATGCAGCAAGTTCTCAACATCTTCTCAAAGCTAATTTACGGGTGGGAAAAAAGAATAACCAGCGCTGGCAAGTCTGGAGGTAGGCTACTCTTCATACTCCAGAAAAGACATATTGAAGCTTTATAAGACATAGAAGCCTAGAAGCATAGAACAGTTTGGGTTGGAAGGGACCTTCAAAGCTCATCTAGTCCAACCCCTGCAATGAGCAGGGACATCTGCAACTAGATCAGGTTGCTCAGAGCCCCGTCCAGCCTGGCCTGGGATGTCTCCAGGGATGGGGCATCTACCACCTCTCTGGGCAACCTGGGCCAGTGCTTCACCACCCTCAGTGTAAACAATTTCTTCCTCATGTCTGGCCTGAACCTCCCCTCTTTTAGTTTAAAACCATCACCCCTTGTCCTTTCATAACAGGCCCTGCTAAAAAGTCTGTCCCCATCTTTCTTACAGGTTTCTTTTCAGTACTGAAAGGCCACAATAAGGTCTCCCCAGAGCCTTCTCTTCTCCAGGCTGAACAACCCCAACTCTCTCAGCCTGTCCTCACAGGAGAGCTGTTCCAGCCCCCTCATCATTTTTGTGGCCTCCTCCGGACCCTCTCCAGCAGGTCCATGTCTTTCCTGTACTGAGGGTTCAGGCCACATATTGCAAGACTTGGCAACACGGAAGAGTTGACACTTGCATCAATTAAATGAACTCTCTGGTGATGCTTCTGCTCTAAGAGGCCAGACTTGCAACAGTGAATTAAGCCAAGTGTAAGAAAGCAAACAAATGGCTCAGCAAGTCCCACAGGGGTCTAAGTAGCATGTTCCATAACCAAGCATAACATTCCCCTCTTGTTTCACATTAAGCAGAATGATTTTAAATTGATTCAATGTTAGCAGATAGGCGGTAACAAATTTGCATGAATATGATCAGTCCAAAACCATCAGAAGATTATTAGACTTTGAATGCCTATCTAGTCAAGAATTACCATTAAGTGCCTACAAAAAAGGGCATTATATTTTAACACCTACATAAATGAAGAAGATTTAAATTAAAATAGTTATATCAGTCTTACTCTCTCATTTGTATCATTCATGCATAACTGAACTACAGGGCAGTCTTACGGAATATGACGATGAAAGAAAACTGGCATGAGCTTAAGTGACTTGGAAGATGTCTGTTTAACAGTTTCGAGAATAATATCAAAGAGCAGTTTCCAGCCCCAAGCCTGCAGGCATCAGGTTCCCCTTGCGATCCTCCACAATTACCGAAGCTGCAGGAAATTCAGAGTTCAACACTGAAGCCCAACAAAGCGGGATGTTTCCCTCAGCACGTTACTGGCCCAGATGCTCAGCAGCCAAAGGCTGAGGACTAAGGCTCTGAACATCAGGCCTTGGATCAGGGAAGAACTGCGCGATTCCTCCTGGTCAAGATAAAAACCCAAGGCACAGACTAAGTTTGAAGGGTAGCAGAAAATTCAAGCAAAATGTTCTAGACATAAACATTTGAATGAAGAGAGGATTTAAGAAGACCCAAACGGGAAAATATAGATAATTCAGTATTTCCTTCAGGAAATTGCCTCGAATGCCCAAATACCTTTTTTCCTTACTTAAAATACAATATCCTCACTACCTATATTTTGTTATGCTTGACGTGCATCAGTGGGGACAGAACCGTGCAGACAACGAGATGGTACACCTGTCTTTTTAACACATAAGATTTGATATATTTGTAAAAACACTGGAATTTATTTCATGAGTTTATAGGAATGCTTGAAATATTTTTGTGGGAAAGACTATCAGGATTTTTACTGAAATCCTCCCAAAGCTTTCTAGGGGAGAAGGAAAGGAAGAGCTGAGAAATAGATACAGTTTGGGCTAAAACCTCAATTTTATTTTACCACTAAGTCCTCCAAATTTCAGTAGAACTTTCTGAAAAATATATTTGACGTTTTCAGCAGATTTTAGTTACTTTGTTCTTGACCATCTTCCAGTTACTGAAGGAATCCTTTTGAATAGTTACATTAACAAAAGACAATTTCCCATCCTGCCCCAAACACACAATAATTAGACTGCAAATAACTTTTTCTAGGTCATGTTTTCTTGAATCTTGGAAAAGTCAGATTTTTGGGGAGAGTTTTTTTTTCTAATTAACATCTCTTAATTATTGCCACAGTATCTCTGCGATGCCAGGCTTGCCTCCACCTTACATGCCATGTTTTGCAGCAGCCTACTGCTTAGTCTCACAAAATATACATTTCGCATACACCTACCTAGTTAAAACTCCTAATTCATTCTTTCATACAATGCAATCCCGTAACTTGAAGATGCTATTTTCATCAGAGAGAAAAAAATGGCAGGGTGAGAAAGGCTTGTTACAGTATGTCTACTTGAGCTACCAATATAGTTGTGATTAAGCCCACTTAATCTTCCACTCATACCTATAAGATGTAGCTTCTACTCATCTCATACCTAGAAGATGTATGCAATTCTTCATTACAGGGAAGCATAATTAAGCTTCGTTTACTGAGGTATAAAAGGATTAAATACAATATTTTTTTCTGTTGGCTGGTCAAAATAAAAGCTCATGGCAGAGACTAAACTTGAAGGAGAGCAGCAAGCCCAAGCAGAACTTTCTGTATGGGAAACCCTGCAATCCGTGTTACGTTCAGAGGGAGCATCAGCTGGAGGCAGCGATTCTGTGCTAAGCTCTTATTGGCATTTAGTAGCCCTTTGATAATGCATCCCCCTCTTCCTTCAAATTACAATTTAGGAGAGCCTTAGGTAAATATTGGCTATCATTTCAAATATGTTATATTTTAGGAGGGCTGGGCAGAAGAAACCTTCCTGATAACAACAGCCAATTTTCAATGCAAAGCAGTAATACTTAACAAGAGCAAGAAAAACCAAGTCATACTACTTCAGCACAGAGTGAGCTCCACAGTACGTTGAAGAAATGCCAATATCCATGGATTGCTCAGCACGTTCGATCACCCTAGGCATTTTAAAATCTATTGCTAAGTTTAAGCCATATCCACTCTTGCACTCAACCAACGTAGATCCTGCTCTGCGCATGCGTTCGAGTCGGGGTTTCGAAGTGTTGAACAGCTCTTCTTCTGTGGCTTTCTACGTACGTTCCACGATAAAATGTATTCCTCCCCCAGCCTGGTGGATCTCCATATAGGATGCACCTGCCAGCTTGGGAAAAAAAGAAAACAAAAAACAATCACCCCGTACGATTAGCTATTAAATGTGTATTTTCTAGGCAAGGGATTCTGGAAAGTGCCTTGAGGTCCCTTTGTAGTAAGAGAGAAGAAGTGGGGGAGCTGAATCTTCATTCATTCTTCCTCCCTTCCCCTCCTCGTCCCTCCACTTAAGCGAAGAACTGATGTAAGAAGCAACATAAAGAGAATTACTCTGAAGATTGGCTTCCCACTGAGCCCAAGGGGAAAACCTATATCTAACTAAAAATTCATTTATGTGGGGAAAAAATAACTTAAAAATCAAGATTTAGATGGTAATAGAAGGCAGCACTCCTGCATTGCTTCAAGCAGTGCAAAAACTTATCGAGGCTGGCTGAAAAAGCTCCAGATACATTCCTCTCTCAGCCTACTAGTATTAAAAAGTCATCCTTCCTCCCTCATTTAGATTATCTGACAGAAGTTATCTATTTTTCCACAAATGAAAGACGGGAGTCACTAGAAAGCAGAAATAGTTATGCATAAAAAAAATGAGAGAGAGAAAGAAAAATCCAGCTGTGTAATTTTATGCCATTACCTTCATTGCAAACTCATGAACCCTATCACCAGCCCACACTGGCTGTGTATGTGCATCTACCAGGCCTGAAGAAAACAAAGTAAACATACACTGAGGTTATTTCACTGGGTAAGAGAAAACCTTATGAACACGCAAGCAAACAAAGCGGAGAGCAGAAGCTCCCCTACAAAGCCTCTATTGGTTAGAAGAAAAAGAAAAATCCAACCAGCCCAAATCTAGGATTTTCTTCAAAGGCTATTCATTTTCTTTCTATTTTTTTCCATATGACACCTTATGTAAAACAGCTCTCAGTAAGTGCATCAGTTGCTGAGCTTTTCATTTTGTTTTGAAGACATTTGCAAACTGTCCAAGAAATTATATATTACAAACTTCAGTACAAAGTTCATTAGACTTTAAGTCCATGTTCTTGAAAAAAAAAAGCGAAGCGTTTAGGCTGGGCTTAGTACGCTATTACTCCAGCAATAGTCCACTTATTCCAGCGGGAGCTTTTCCTATGAGCCATGAAACCAACACTACTGAATGCCCGAGGCCACTGCAAACGAAACGGTGGTCTAGCAGCTCCTGTGCCAACACCACTTGTGAAGTTTAACATGCAATAGACTTGCCTAGGTTTATTTTCTTATCAGGGAAAGTTGCAGCTTCTGTGGCTTAAAATCCTGCGCTGCCCTTTTGCCTCCAACCAGCTGTGGGCAGGAGGGAGAGTCTGAGCTCTGGCGTTGAACAGCTGATGGGTGGAAACGGTACAGAAAATAGAGGCGACTCTGAAAAGTCACTCAGCAGGCCAGCTACTCTACTGCTGTGGTCCGTGATACAGAGAAACAGATGTAAAATGAACCATGAGGACACAGAGCTCCACCATGAAGGCCCAAAAAACATCCCAAGTGCTGGAATGTTCTCTTTGTAGCACTCCGAATGAAGAAGCTACAATAGTCTGCCCCTCAATGCAAGATATTGTCAAACCAGTACCGAATACAGAAGAAAAAGAATGGAGGGATATTTAATACACACTTGTCTCTAAGCATTTGCTGCCATTCAGCATTTTAACATTATGAAGAAACAAACTTACCTGGTAACACACACTTCCCAGAGCAGTCAATTATTCTTTCAAATGCTGCTTCTGAAAACTGATTGTGAATAACATCTGCCTGGCCCACAGCTTTGATACAACCATCTCTGCAAACAACAGACAGCGACCAAAGGCAGCGTGAGCCTGTTGAAAAGTCAAGTGCCCATTGACAGAGCTCCCGCAGCAAGAACTCTCTGAAAGCAGAGGTAGGGACCTTCAGCAGGACTGAAGGTGCACACAGGAGGTGGTTTGCTAATTTTACAGACACACAGAAAACGATGGGGTAATGCCACGCATTCCAAGTTGTTTCCCATAACACTTGTCATATCCTCTGCTTAGATCCCTCAGGACGATACCTTGGTACTCTTGTTCTATTTTCCGCTAGACAACATTATTTTTCTCTTGTGGATACAGCACTCCTCCAGCAAGTACCTGCAAGGCACAGCTCACAGAAACCAAACTGCCACCGCCAGCCTCCTCTGCCTGGACGTGACTCGTGCCCTTGTCCCCTTGGAAGCCATAGAGATAAATCTCTTTGGGGCTGACATGCAGTAAAACAGCAATTTTCTCCTGGTGAAGCTCAAGGATGGTGCTGGGAACCCTACGCTGCACCCGAGGGACCCTCTCCAGCCACGCATGGAGCTACACTTCACCTACACAAGAGGAGCTTCCCAGGGCACACGCGGCACCTCTGTCCTTTCAGCCTTGTCTTCCTCCAGCTCTTAAGCCACTGGAATAGGAACCAGGAGTCACCACGGGCACCTGACGGACGGCATCCCCACACGACACAGCACAATTTTTAGGAGGCAAATGGCAGCTAGGGCATTTAGAAATGGCAGAGATGTCATTATTTAGGCACAGGCAGCCGGCAGCGGGCGGACAGGCTGTGGGGACGCGGGCAGCCCGCAGCGACCCGCTCCCGGCGCGCCCCCCGCTCCCGCCACCGCTCCGCTCCCGGCCCCGCGGCCGCCCCCGCCCGCACTCACAGCCCCACCACCAGGCTGGCGCCCCGCAGCACGGCCAGGCTGGCGGCCGCCTCCCGCAGCAGGAACTCCTCGCCCCGGCCGCAGACCAGCACCAGCTGCTGGGCGTTCTCCAGCAGCAGCCGCTGCCGGCCCGCCATGGCAGCGGGCAGAGCGGCGGGCGGGGCGGGGGCGGCAGCCGCTCGGATCCAAGTCCCCCGGGGCGGCGCGGGAGAAGCCGCCTCCTGCCCTGCCCAGAAGAGACCAACCCCCTCCGTGTCTCCATCCTCTCCCCATCCTCACCTGTGCCACATTCGGCACTCGCCAGAAAACTGAGCTGAAAAAGCTACAGGGCTTTAGGAGTGAACCTGGTAGCAGCCTGCCCCAGGAGAGGGATGCTGCTCTTGGTGTGGTCCCGGGCAACATGACAACATCTATACATCGTGTTGGCTTATGATAAGCTCTGAAGCATCGGTTTGCCAGTTGGGGATTCCTGGAGCCTTCTGCCCACACTGCACCACCTGGAGATTTCCCTTTGCCAAGAAAACAGAAGTTGCTGCATTCAGAGCATTTGTCTGCCCGCATTCCCCCTTCCCGGCATCCATCACCTCGCTGATGTCCATCACCTTGTCGGCATCCATCACCTTGCCAGTATCCCAGCACCAGCCCCTGAGGGACCGTGACACTTCTCACCACACGGGATATTCAGGCACACACAAATTTATCCAGGCAGATATTAATTTATCCCATTCCACAATTAGAAAAGTTTATGTGAATCTGCTGCCCCCTACAGAATTAGGGATGGGAGAGCTGGGCAGCAAATACTTACCCTCTACATGGATTTTTGGTTCTCTTTTATCTTCAAAGATTCGTAGTGTGCCTAGGGCTCCGGTAATTCCCAGCTGGCAAATGGAGTGTCTTTCTAAATAAGTGGTCTCTCAAACACCTTTCTGGTTGTGGTAGTCTTCTTTAGACTTTTTTTCTTTTACAAAGAGGATTGATTTAAAATGCCTGTAACACACCCGTGTTTGTATACATATTCCTGTACAGGAGGAACAGATGAATGTGTTGGCTCTTTGAACGAGCCTTTCCGGTGAAGTCTTTGTTGTAAATGTGACAAGGTTTGCAGCTAAACCACAGGAATTTGCATTCAATAACAAACTTGAAAAGCAAGTAAAACTATGAGAGTGGTGGGTGTTATCTTGTGATACTGCTCCACTGGCTCAATACTGCACCACGGCATAATCCCCATCTTCCTCCTAAATATTCTCTCTCACTACACATGCAAAGATTGACAAGTGAGGTGAGAGATGGTGCTTTACTGCTGCCAGGAGTTCCTGCTGCTGACTTCGGCTTTCCCCAGCAGTATCAAGGTTTGAAAGCTGAAATTAAAGAGGAACCTTCCAACAGACTCATAGCAAGGGCAGAAGGACACTCCAGGGTGGTGGGGGACGCTTCAGCAGCAGTGGTGGGGTGAGAGCTGGTGGATCGGGAGTGAAACGCAGCACGTCGTGGTGGAGCCGAGCACTCGCCGGATCGGTCTTGCCAAGAAAATCGGCGGGGAGAAGATGATCCAGCTGGAGCAGAAGGGAGCAGCCCCCACGTGCACGCAGCTCACTCCTCTGTGTGCGGTGGGGTGGCAGCACAGAGAGAGATCTGCAGTGAATGGCTTCCCCGTGGCGCTGTCCTATGGCAGTGTAAGTCCTGCAAACTTGTCTTCCTTGTATTCACAAATATTTCAGGGTGTATGCTCCAGGAGCTGCTCTTTCTGCTCTTGAGAGGACCACCAGCCAACATTAAATTCCCACCTGTATTTCACAACCCCGTGTTTAATGGCATGCCCGACCATCTGCTGCTTCTGTGAGCAAGGGCTAGAAGTCAAACAGAAACTGGCCTGAACGCTTCTTACTTTTATGTTTCTCCCATTTACACATTTTTGGCCTTTTGTCTCTTTCAGCAATCCCAGGGAATTTCAGAGAGCAAAGGCGGCATCTGCAGCTCCGTTTCTGGTGATCCGATCTCAGACTCTAGTCATTCATCACATTAGTTTTGGTGAAAGGGGGAAAAAAGGAAAGATAAATTCTGTGTAAAGCTTTATATCTGTGAGAAGTGTGTTGTTACACTCTACAAGGATGGAATTCAGTTCTGTACACTGGCTTTTTCCAAGAACCAAGGGCAGATCCTGATTTCAATCCTTAGAACAGGTGAAGATTTTGCGCTTATAAGGTAGGAGTTTATTTCATTCAGAGATACAGGAAAAGATGGAAAGACAGTTCTTTAAAGAGCTGGTGGGTCTTTGCCTGTGGAAAAGGTGTGTGTTCCTAAAACGGATTGGGAGATGGTATCCTATGCTCTTTTTACTTATGTTATTATCATTGGTTCTTTTCAGTTCCTTCAGTTTGCCAGTTTGGGTTGGAAATAACCCATTTCACCCCAAAATTAAACAAAGTAAGGTAGGAGAAAGAATGGAGGAGGAAAAAAAATGTGGAGATAATTAAAAAGGTCAATTGACTGTCAGGTTCTTGATTTCAGAGATTTCATCTCTTCTTGCCGGTGCTTTGTGTATGATACACTTGTTCCTCAAGGAACATATTTTCAAATATACTGTCAGGGTTACTTTGAATATTTATTCTTGTAAACAACATGTAATTAAATACAGAAGCCCACACACATAGGATGATGAAATGTCCTGAAAGGAGATATGATGCATGGCTTAGGAATGAATTGCTAGTGGAATGTACTGAATGCTCTTTCCCTGTTCACAAAAGTAGCAGAAGTTACTGGACCCCCAGGATCAAAAATCAAAATTACAACATGTGGATAAAACTGGCCTTCAGATGTGGAATTGACCCAGACTAAATTGCAAATTTGTTGTATGCTCCTGGCTCCCCTCATACCAGATTTTTACGTCAGACTTACAAATATGTTTTGCACAGCTTTACAAAAGTAAAAGTGAAGTCATTCTGAATTTTCTTTTTCCTATTCAGAGAAACTTCACATCTTTCAAACCATGGAAACGTGGCATTTGCTCAGATGAACTTTCTGAATCGTCCCTCTTGTTCCCAGCTTCTGCCTTAATAACTTCTTTGGCAAAGTCTGTAACCCCCTGATGATGGGGGGACCTTTGGCGGAACACCACAGCCTGCCCCAGGGGACCTAATTCAGCAGGAATTGCTCTCTCTGAGCGCAGTGTGACTAACTGACTAACCGCCTCTCTCGCCCAATCGGCTCAAAAACCTATTGAAATATTCAAAAGTTGCAAACCGGTGTGTGAAAAAAATGCATGAAGTACACAGCTACCTACAGTAGAAACTAACTAACTAACTTACTAACTAACTAACTTACTAACTAACTAACTTACTAACTAACTAACGAACTCACTCTCTACCCTACTGGCTAAAAAACCTATCATAAACTCATGAAAGATGCCAACTGGCATGTGAAAACAAAAGTGTTAAGAGCTCTCAAGTGCCCTTTCTGCCCATGACTTCTTCATGGGCTGGGGAATGTTCTGCAGAGAGAACGAGTAGTGATGACCATCCGGCTGAGCCAAAAGGGTGACAACATGAGGGTGACTTCTTCAGCCATCTCTTCAACCTGCCTTGAGAAAGATGGGTGGAAAAGACAGGCATTAGGCACTAGGCTGAGAGGAGAACAAGCAACATGTGTTTTGACGTGAAAGGCAATACCCATCCACAGTTCCCCTCTGCAGGATTCCTTAGAGCTGGGTATTAGGCTTTGGTGGTTTTCTATTAATTGTTTAGATTGTGGACTAGATTGTTGGACTAGATGGCCTTCGAAGGTCCCTTCCAACCCACATTATTCTTTGATTCGATGATTCTAGGTGCAAAATGGAAACTGCCAACACTGGAGTGCTCTTTACCTCCAGACATCCACCTTCTCCCAAGGACAGGTGAATGCTTCCTCTCTGGGACCATCTCGGGGCACCACAGAAGTATTCCCTATACTCAGAGCAGCACGAAAATTCACAAGAGGGAGAGCAGGCTCTGTTACACACCTGGGCTTCTTGTTCTCCTCGCCCGGCTTGGCTGGTCTCAGTTGCCCGTTCCTGAGCAATCTGCTTCCAGCCTTCGCCTTCGCTTGAGCGGCGGGCCATCGCTCTCCTCTTCGCAGCTGTGTTTTCTCTTCTGGGGGGATGGTTTTTCCCCTTGCTGCGAAGAGCCTGGCAAACTTTCCATTCAATAGGATTGTTAGACAGGTAAAGCCATGATCCACATGAATCGATTCTACTCTTAAGCAAAGCTAGCTCATGTTACCTGCTCTGCCCAGAGGAGCTCTCCTGGGGTTCGCTTTCTGGAGCGACTGCAGCCACCTGCAATGGAAACGTACAGGATGACACCTGCCCACTTTCCAGCTCAGCTCTGAAAGGCAGATCCCTTGCATGGGTTTGCTCAGCCCAGCTGTGCCAGTTCTGGTGGGATCACCACACAAAGAGTGATGGCCAAGCTGCATCAGCCTCACTCTGCACTTGTGCAAAGCTGCAGGTTGGTGGATGAAGTTGCTTGTCCCTACAGCAGCAATGCCACCTTCTGAGGGGGGAGGCATTCTCTCACACTGCGTGTGGACCTCACATACCTCTGCAGTTTCTCCTTCTGCTCCTGGCGCTGGCGACTCCTCGGCCTGTTCACCACCAACCCCAGCCTTGGCCGCTGCACCTGGAAGCTCAGCCTCCTCCTCCTGCTCCTCAAAGAGTTCCTCACGGTGCTCGATGAGGAACTCAACCAGCCGTGTCACCTGCACACAGTAAACCACTGGTTTCCAACCCGCTGGCTGCAAAGGGGTCCAACAGCCCTTGCCACTCCTCATCCTGCCTTCTGCACAGAAGGCTGCAGCTGTGGGGCGGCTCTTCCCAGCAGCTCCCCCGCGAGCATTTGCTGAAGAGAGGAGGCAGGCAGGAACCTCTGAAGAGCAAAGCTGGCGTGGGCCTGGAAGGCTGCAGCGGGCTGGGAAACACAGCGTACCTTCCCTGTCACCTGCATCAGGACGTCCAGGGGCAGCGTGTCCTCCTCTGGTGGGCCGAGGAGGTTTGGCCCCATGCAGATGGCCAGGTTGCTGGCGCTCATCTTGCTCACGGTGGCATTCCTGCTGATCTTCTGAAGCAGGATGAGCAAGGTCTGGAGGAGGAGGAGGTTGGCCTTGGGTAACTTGCTGGCGACCCTGCGGGAACAGGAACCCACCGTTAATAGATGTAGTAGGTCTTGTCCAGACAGGTGTCCCATGCTGATGTCAGCCAAGCCCACCCCAGGGAAGGCTCCTTGGCCAAGCCGGCTCTCCAGCAGAGGGACTGCCTTCGCTGAGATATGGGCACCTCCCTCCCCGCCTGCCCTTCTGGCCAGAGCCCCTTTGTGGAGCCAGCCCCAATGCCTGCAGGCAGTGCTCCAAGGACAGAAATGCTTTTCTGTGCCACTTTCCCCCCAGAACGCTGAGCCCACAGCAGCAGCAAGAGGTGGGTGGCCGAAAACACAGCTTGTTCAGGCAGGCTGTGGCTTTGCAGGCAGGTGCCGGGCTCTGCCAGTCCCTGTGGAGCCGCCAGGCTGCTGGCCACACTTACTCCTTCAGCCCCGCCAGCCTCTCCTGCCTGCTGGTCTTGTGCAGGGCGTCCATCCACTGTTGGTAAAGCTCTGAGTGGAGCAGCTTGGAGGGGATCTTGCGGAGGAAGTCCTGCAATGGCAAGGGCTGAGCGTGAGGCTGTGAGCAGTGCCGCCGGGAGCACAGGCAGCATCCCCAGCACGCTGGGTGCCCAGCAGCTCCTGGGTTGGGCCGAGCAGGAGCCCATCAGCAGCTCCGGAGCGGGAGCTGCCGGACTCCAGGCCAGCAGGGCTCACCTTCAGGATGACGGCCAGGACGTGCACCGGCTGGCTGGCCAGGTGGACCTCGGCTCCCGTGTCCAGGGCCTCCCTGATCTCCCGGGAGGCGCGCTCGCTGGCCGCCAGCCGGAAGATCCCCTCCGTGGATGGGCCCTGCTCGTGCAGCAGAGCCAGCAGGTCCTGCAGGGGAGACAGGAGGACATTGCTGGGCTGGAGACAGGCCCTGGCACAGGCCAAGCTTCCCCAGGGGCAGCAGGGAGTGTGGATGGTCTGCAGCTCTCCCTGGGGCAGGACAGAGGGGTGGCTGGAGTTGGGCGACACGGAGAGGAGCGCGCTTTGTCCCCAAGACTCATCTGAGATGCCCCCGATGGGGACGGTGCCTCTGCAGGGGAGCCAGTGGGATGGGGACCCCTGGCCGGGCTTGCTTACCTGGATGGGCTGGGGCAGCGCACCGTCCTGGCTGCAGAGATCTGCCAGGGGCCGCCCGAAGAGAAGCCCCGTGTGGGCAGAGCCCGACGGCCCCTGTGCCTCTGCAGCGGCCGAGGTCTCTGGCCGCACCAAGTGCCAGGGCAGCCACCTCCTCCTGCTGCGGGTCCCACCTTCTGCCAAGGAGAAGAGAGCAAAGAGAGGTGGAGCAGCGGCGCCAGGCCAGTGCTCCTGGACCCTCTCAGCACTGTGCCCCATCCTCGAGCGCACGGGACACGCGTCATTTGGCAACGAGGGACCCTGGGGGCTCAGGTCTCTCCTGCTGCAGAGCAACGGGGACAGACGTGCCCTGCGGGAAGGGCAGCAGCAGCCCCAGGGCAGCATGAGTGCCCGTCTGCAAGAAGAGCAGGGAAGGGCCATCCTGCACCCGTTTCTCCCAACTCACCAGCCAGCTGGCCACTTCCACCTTTGCTGCCAGAGGGGATGACGGGTGGGGGCCGCTGCTCTGCATCAGCCTGCAAGAAATGTGCTGCGCTCACCCAACAGCCCTGCAGCAGAAAGGGCCCCTGGGGAGCTGCATCATGCCCTGGCCATGTGTGAGAGGTGGAGATGGCTGAGATGTCACCCCGAGCGATCCTCACCTTGGCCTGGCCCTCAAGCAGCCTCTCCAGGCTGCCGGCATGCAGCGTCATGGCCTGGGCAAGCAAAAAAGAGCAGGTGAGAAGTGATGCACCTGGTGCTGGGCTGGAACAGCCTCTGGGGACAGAGCGGAGACAGGAGGGACACTCACAGCATTGCGGCCCCTCAGCTCTTTCAGCAGCGCCTTGAAGGAGGGCAGCCGGGTGACCTGGGCTCCCTCCACTCCTTCTGCTGGTCTGTGCACAGGAAAGGGGCAAAGAAAGAGCTGGCTGAGAACCAAGCAGCCTTTTCCCTCCCCTGCCAGCCCAGGGAGCACTTCCAGCTTGCCCCAAAGCAGCCATGTAGCACTCAGAATCCCAGCGGAGAGCAGCAGCAGAGATCAGGGCGGGGCTGGGCAGCTGTTGTCTGGACACAGCTGGCTGAAGGTGCTCCACCAGCTTTGCCCACTCAAGAGCTGCCCACAGCTATGGGCACAGCTCTCTGCAGCTGGGGAGCGCTGTTGCCACATCGCAGGCTACGATGCCTAGAGCATCCCCCTGAGGTGTGAGCACGAGTCCCCCAGGCTGCACCGCCAGGCAGGGCTTACCCAAGGAGAGCGCTGAGCCACAGCTCCTTCACTGCCCGGCAGCTGCGGAAAGAGAGGAGAAACAGCCTGAGCGCCGCTGCTCCCCAGCCTGCGGGCACAGGCGGGCGCTGGCACAGCCCTGCTGTCCCCGTGGGGACGGCCACAGAGGCAGGACGAAGCCCCGTGGGGCAGGACGGAGGCGCTGCCCAGCCCTGCCGGGGGACGTGGCAGCGAGACTCACCGGAAAGTGACGACGCATGAGCCGCAGGGCCAGACGAGGACGAGTGAGGCGGTGTGTTTGCCTTCCTCCTCTTCAGCGGCATCGCCGGCTGCCCCCTTGGTGCTGCCCAGCACCTGCAGCTGGCCCAGGGCCAGGCAGAGCTTTGGGCGCGGGGCGCCGCCACGTCTGCAGAGAGGAGCGGCAGCGAGTGAGCTGGAGGAGCCTGAGCCCGCTGGCTCCCCTCCCGAGTCCCCCTGCCACGGTCACGGCCATGGGGGTATCCAGCACCAGGGTGCCGGTGGCCTGGGGCTGCTCCTGGGCTGGCCCTGCCCTGGTGCCAGGGCCAGGGCTTGGGAGGAAAGGCAGCTGGGCTCTGCAAATCTTACTGGTGCTTGGCGATGACCAGGGTATCCCTGAAGAGGAGGAGGTCCCTCTTCCTCGTCGCACGGCCCTGGGTCACCCGCACACGCTGCCGGAGCAGTGGCTCGCCTGGTGCCGGGATGGGCACGCACTGCTGCACGGGCTCAGGGTCATCCCTGCAGAGCAAACGGTGTCGGGAATGACAAAGGCGGCTGCTGCGGGGTCCGGCTGTTCTGGGCTGTCTCCGAGCCTTGCATGGGGGGCGCCTACCTGGAGCCACGGCAGCAGTTCACCTGGCCCATCCCGACGAGGCCAGGAGAAGCCTCCTGTAAATCTCCCGCTTTACGGGCACAAGAGAGTGGCCAGACAAGGTGGGGAACGTCAGCCAAAGGGACGCCCAGTGCCAAGTGGTGCTGCTGGGCAAGAGCGCGGCTCCTGCCCGTGACACTCCGCGTTGGCACAGAACCGTTGCCAGGACAGCGCCGGGTCAACACAGCCCCCCATTCCAATGACCTCAGTGGTGTGGGGGGGCACTGGGGGCTCTCCCCAGGATGCCCAGGTCTCTCTGGGACTGGGAGCCCAGCCCTGGGCACAGCACTTCAGGTCTGGCCTCAGCAGCGCTGAGCAGAGGGGAAGGGTCACCTCCCTCCAGCTGCTGGCAGCGCTTCGCCCCATGCAGCCCAGGGTACCACTCGCTGCCGCCTTGGGCCAAGGCCACCTTGCTGGCTCCTGCTCGCCTTGGTGTCTACCAGGAGCCCAGGACCCTTAGTTTTAAGATTCCTAGGGCAGGAGACCTTTTTCAACATAAAAATCGTCCATACCCAATGTTTCTGTGGTGTTGTCTTCAACATGCATATGACCTATTGTGTAAATGCTGTGTCTCACATGACAAACCAGCACTACACAGAGATTATCCATTATGTCCAATAAAAGATTGAGCTGTGTCTTCTATTGACTAACCAGAAAAGTACAATCTTCATCAGATAGCAAGCCTTCTGGATCTGTCTAAAATAAAAAAATACCACTCAGCCCATTCCCTGTGGCCTTGATGAACCACGACTGGGAATTATATGTGATGGATGTGATTCAGAACTATTGAATGTGCTGAAACTCCACCTATTCTCAGAAAATAAAATTTATCTCTTGAACTATGCCACATTACAACTTCAAGTGAGAGGAACAAATGTCTTGGTCTCTAATAAACAAGTGATTGCCTTATTAACCCTAAGTTTAAAAGTGCACGTGTGCGGGGCACCCACTGTATTAATCTGTGGCTATCCTGTGATCTTACTGTCATATATATCAATTTAATGAAATATAACAAGGGAAAATGTAGAGTCTTACATCTGGGCAGGAACAACCCCAGGTTCCAGTATAGGTTGCGGAATGACCTGTTAGAGAGCAGTGTAGGGAATGGGACCTGGGTGTCCTGGTGGACAGCAGGATGACCATGAGCCAGCACTGTGCCCTTGTGGCCAAGAAGGTCAATGGCATCCTGGGGTGTATTAGAAGGGGGGTGGTTAGTAGGTCGAGAGAGGTTCTCCTTCCCCTCTACTCTGCCCTGGTGAGACCTCATCTGGAATATTGTGTCCAGTTCTGGGCCCCTCAGTTCAAGAAGGACAGGGAACTGCTGGAGAGAGTCCAGCGCAGGGCCACGAAGATGATGAAGGGAGTGGAGCATCCCCCTTATGAGGAAAGGCTGAGGGAGCTGGGTCTCTTTAGCTTGGAGGAGACTGAGGGGTGACCTCATTCATGTTTATAAATATATAAAGGGTGGGTGTAATGAGGATGGAGCCAGGCTCTTCTCGGTGACAACCAACAGTAAGACAAGGAAGGGGTAATGGGTTCAAGCTGGAACACAAGAGGTTCCACTTCAATTTGAGAAGAAACTTCTTCTCAGTGAGGGTGACGGAACACTGGAACAGGCTGCCCAGGGAGGTTGTGGAGTCTCCTTCTCTGGAGACATTCAAAACCTACCTGGACGCCTTCCTGTGTAATCTCATCTGGGTGTTCCTGCTCCGGCGGGGGGATTGGACTAGATGATCTTTTGAGGTCCCTTCCAATCCCTAACATTCTGTGATTCAGTGATTCTGTGAATATAGGGCTGAGCCATTGTCTTTTGTTTTCTTCCCTGAGTACAATGTGATAAGACATGAGGGGATATTAGGACCCGGTGAGAACCATAACCAAGTCCTCTTGTGCTGGACGCTTTTGAGGCTGCTGTGATTGCTCGCAAACCAAGTTCCCCTGTGCCTACAGCCCTTTGTCAGGGACGGAAGGCACATCCTTGGAGGCAACTTGCCTGAGAGCTGACAACCCATGACCCAGCTACTGGCACCTGGGACTATCGATACCTCCTGGAGTTTATGAATCCCTTGGCTCTAAATTTTGGCTTGTATTGGTTAACGTTTCAGAAGCAAAGAGTAAATACTAAATACAAAGCATGTGCTGGTGTATCATAGGATTCCAGTTACATTTTTATTAGTACCATCCATAGATAAACAGATCCGGAGACAAACCAACCTAGGCAAAATACACGGGGTTTTATTGTTTCCTTCCCCACTGCATTGCAGTTTGATCCATGCCCCTTGAATATCCAGTGTCTTTCAGCTACAGTTCACGTCTTGCTTTTGCATACTGTAGAGCCTTCTTTCCGTATTCACTGCCAGTATTCACCCTTACATGGCAGCTAATTCTTGTGGCTGGCCCTGCTCCCTCTGGGAGCAAGCTGTTTGTGGTCTGTCTCTACGGCTCTGGGACTCTTCCCCTGATGAATTTGTTCATCAAAGTTACAAATATTTTGTTCTGTATCTGCAATTCTGCATTTTCCACCATATACTCCCTATTCTTTAAGGGAATCATTGTCCAAGGTATTTTCATCGAATAAGTTACGACTGACATACCTTTTTCTTGGCCTGGAAAGAATGTGACATATTTTATTTCATCATCTGTTGTAAAGGGAGCCTTCATCTCGGCTGAAAATCTTGCTTGTAGTGTATCCTTGAACCAAGAAAGGATGATTGGCAGCCTGGAAAATGTAACAGTACTCTGTAGGTAAGTAACACAATTTCCTTACAGCTCCTTTTTAACATGTTTCTGGTAGACTACATTACACATGCTGCTGAAATATCTGATCACTCTCACAATGTGGGCACAGTCGGAGAACCTGCAGTTGAAAGAAGAGCTGTTCTGTCTCTTTCTGTGGACAGGGACCACACAATGTGCAATCCTGGAAATGCTCCATGATTAACCATGCTATGTACTAAAGTTAACGGATTTTGTGAGCGTGACAACTTCATAATTATTTGACCACATTCAACGAACAAGTTAATTCTTAACTCATTTGTCAGCTACCTAATTTCTGGCAATCTCCTGAGCAAGCTACTTTAGTGGGTTTAATACGTTTGTAAAATGAATCAATCATAGGTTGAACATAGACATTTGAATACATTTATAATGGCATGTGGTAATTAAAGATGGCCTATGCACTGATTCTGTGGTAATGCCTGCTAAATCTATAGAGCTTGATAATGTTGGACACGTTACTTTATGTTCTTATGGTTTAGCGTTTAATGATGATTAATCCCATAGCAAAAAAGTAGTCACAGCTTTTGACAGCTACTGCAGAACATCTGGAAAAGAAAATGTATCAATTAAGTAAAATGCTCACATCCTATAGTACACTTTATTTTCCTCATAAGCAAAGGCATAACATTATGCTGTAGCCAGAAGAAGACGATTTGCAGCATTTTAAATTAGTTAGCACCTTTAGTTTCACTTTGGAGTACTATTATCTAAAGCAATTCAAAGCATCCTAAAAACTGAAAGGTAGTTCCCTTAAGAAGATGATTTTCATCATAGCTTATAAAGTGTTTGGTTTGGGTAGTAATGTTAAATAAGGCAAGGCAGCTTATACTTTCTGAGATTGGGCTTAGATCAGCCAGATTCCAAGAGACCACCCTTGAGTAATGTCAAAGGCAGGTAACACCTGAGCCTGGGAATGTTTCCCTAGGAACAAGCATGAAGCAGAATCTACAGGGCTAGGATGGGAGCTGAAAATGCAGCGTATTACACTCTTCACTCAATCTAACATCCTCCCACAGACTTGGTGGCACTCAGCAAGAAAAATGAGGGGTTCAATTCTTCATGTATGTGGCAAAAAAGCCTTCTCTATTCTTTGAAAAAGACAGCAGGACTCCCCTCTGTGTAAAGAGCAATATCTTTCCAGCTAAAGTATACTGTGATTATTTATGTCTGAGATCTGACTGCAATTGTGCATCCTGAAAATATAAAGAAACAAGTGATGTGAACAAACGCAGTCTGGAGCAGAATCTAATCAAAGGACAATCAGTCACTGACTATGATACATTTCCTTACGATTCTAACTACTGTGGCTTACTGTAAATGTTACCTCTGTTGAGTAAAAAAAGAATAAAAAGAAAGCATTATACATTTGAAACTCATGTACTGTGTGGTTAGACAGTGTGGCCCGAATTCTCCACTTTCTTTGATCACTTTAAATGAAGTGTGATTTACATCTGTAAAAACAGAAGAGGAATCAAGCACTTTCAGTGTGCATTTTGAAGAATCTCCTTTAGCCATACAGTTTATTTTTGATGCTTAAGAAATTTTCTGACTCAAACATTTGTCCTTAATACGAGCTTCTCACAGGGTGAACTAAAATGCTCTATTTATTTTAATGACTCTTTTCTCGTAATTGAATAAATCCTTCAGAATATGGAAGTTTTTAACTGTGTACACATACGCAGGCACATCCCAAGAAGAGCCAGAGGCCACGAATGCATTGCAAAGAGCAAGTTTTATTTTAGTTACCTCTCTACTGGGGGATCTCCGAAGTCGCACCTGAGCTCCCAGGCAGAGGTGACACAAGCGGGGACGCAGGCGCTGGTGAGTTCAGCCCTGCTGGAAGATCGCTGGGCCTGCTGAGCTCGCCTGGATTTCAAGGCTTCAGGCGGGCGCAGCCTCCCGCTCTTGCTCACAACAAAGCAGGAATCTCAGACATAGTGATAAGGTGCCCGGAGTTTCTCACAGGCCTATGTTCTCTAACACAGAGGTTCTACTCATCAAGCACACAAGGTCAGTAAAACAATTAGTGTGATGCATGTGCTTTTTCTACAGACAGGTGCAAGTCACTTTGAGCGTATTCACGTTTAACTAACTTCCTCGCCAAATCTTCCGCTACGCTCCCATACATTCCACCCCCTCGCTCACGTGACTTGCTTCTGCTGGGGCTGACAAAGCCAGAGTTGTTCATTTGGGCTTGTGAGGCGTAGCACAGCACAATCTACAGGGGCACACAATAAACACGTACAGAAAAAGGAAAAAACATATTTCTACAATAATGCATAATTTCTACAATAATCAGGTGTCCCATTCATCTCGTCAAGGAATTAAACGAGCCAGTCAGCCAGGCATTATCAGTAGATTGTTTCACTTGCTGCATTAGTTCCAAAGATGTGAGATGTTGCCTTCCATGCTGGTTAGTTCACCATCTATGTTGTAGCAACACACGCCTTCAAAATCGAAGCAGCATTTGCAGCCACTACCTACTCAGAGAAACAACAATAAGGAACATTAATGTTAAAACCCCTTAGCGTAGCACAATTCTGTAATACAGCTATGAGGGTTGTCATGCCAGTGAAACACATTGTTAAGAGATCTGCAGCCATTAATTTCTAGTAAGCATTAAAGGCAAATTATTAGGGTACGGTAGCAGCTGAACAAAACTAAATTTACCAGGACAAATCTAAGGTAATCAACAGGAGTGTGGTCACCTTCCAGTAATACATATGCTGCTGCTCCAGCTCCTTCAGCTGGTATCACTCTGGGTTTAACGACCTGGTGTGGGTTAATTGCCCACACAGGCTGGAAAGTTGTGGCCTGCACTTTTTCAGATTGGACTTCAGTTGGATGTTGGGTCTGTGACACCAATAACATTGTTCCAGTGCTGTCTCCTCTAGACAAAACACAGGTGTTCACTGAAGGTACCTGAAATACAAGAACTCGAGAATCTGATATTAGCAAAGGATGTAACATAAGAGGAGAAGTCAGGGTACAAAACCATACAGCATTCTCTGGACTCATATGAATTTTTACATCTAGGTCAATAGGCTGCAGTCCCACTTCACAATCCATTGGTGTGAATAATTTCATTTCCCCTGTAGTTAGTCCTGACACTGTACCCACAGAAGTGTATACATATTGCCACCCCCTAGAAGGGGGTAGGGGGCCAATATAATCAGCCTGACAGGTATTCAAGGCCCACTGACCCTGTTTTACCTTTCCCCATGCTCTTAAATGTAGCTGTGTACAGGTAGCACAATGACGTGAGCATGTTTTACAAGTATATAACAGCAAAGGGGTTTGATTGTGAGCAACGTCCCATGCGTGTGCAGCATAAGCTGATCCATGTCCACAAGCTATATGCATGTTCAGAGCTTGAGCATGCAGCTCGGCAGAGGTCGTATTATCTGCTTCCTTACTGTTTTGAGACTCAAATGAATCAACTTTATTGTGCTCTGCTCTTAACCCTTCACAAGGGGAATCCTCCTCCACAGAAAATACAGGGATGAAAGTTCTCCAATGCCCTAAAAATCCTAAAAAGGCATGTAATTGTCTTATTGCAGCTGGCGCAGAAAACTGCTGGACTGTGTGCTGTAACTTACCTGGTATTTCTCTAAGCTGCCTATAACAAACTATTTCTAAAAGTAGTACAGTAGCACTAGGGCCCTGCGTTTTAGTCAGATTAATTACCCAGCCTTGGTCCTGCAAATGCACCTTCAAAAATTCAGCAGCTGTTTCAGGTTCTTGTTGTGACACTGCCATAATCAACAGATCATCAATATCATGGCAATCAGTAATGGTACCAGACCATAGCTCTATATCAGCTACTACCATTCGGTGGCAAACAGAGGAACTGTGTGTGTATCTCTGAGACAATACTTGACAAGTATATTGCTTTTGTTGCCAGGTAAGAGCAAACTGGTCTTGCACTGAGGTGGCAGGTGGGGTGGAGGGTGGGTGCAGCGTTGGCGGGGGGACTAGGGTCGGGTGGCTTTTTTGCATAAGTATTAACTTTTGCAGGGGGCAAAAAATTTCTGATGGTACGATCCCACCCATTTCTGATCGTGGGATACCAGCTTGTACTAAATCATTCCACATTAGTGTTCTCATCACCTGGGCTGTAACTTCTTTCAGTTTTGCCAGATTTCCATTATCCACCCCCCAAACAGGGAGTCCTGAAATTACAGCCCCAATTCCCCTCAAGGCATCTGCTGGAGTGCCTGCACTACCTGTAGCATTTGTCGCTGCTACCCTGTCCAGATCGGATCCCATAATCAA
The DNA here is from genome assembly GCF_036013445.1 of Caloenas nicobarica. Classification (NCBI taxonomy): domain Eukaryota; kingdom Metazoa; phylum Chordata; class Aves; order Columbiformes; family Columbidae; genus Caloenas; species Caloenas nicobarica. The sequence goes on from NC_088245.1 coordinate 46,510,101, forward strand.
TGCATACGCCGCCCCCATCTGCCACACTAAATCAATACTTCCCTCCGTTGTGCACCAATTTCCACGGGACAACACAGATTCAACAGGTTCAGCATATGCTGTTAAAACTGCTGCACACACACATTGATATAGCGTAGGTGCAATAATATCTTGCCTGTCTGGACCTCTGACAGTTTGCAGCTGAGCATATCGTTGTTGTATCTGATCATCATGGGCTATAGGGCTTCATAAATCTTTTTCATCTGCTGATAAATGGATAGACACAGTTCCACTATGCCAAGCTGGCAAAATCTGTGCCTGTGTTCCTTCCCCACTCTCCTGCTGAGAGATCTCTGAAAATGCCGTTAACTGCCCCCCCCATCTGCTTGTTCATGCTGCCGCATCATTTGTATGGGGGGTTGTGCTCTCACCACCTCCCTGCCATTTAAGTCAGGATCAAATTCAGACTCAATATTGGAGTCTGAGGATTCACTCCAAATATTTCCATCCCACTCCTTGGGATTCCAAGAGCATTTTGTGGTAAGAGCACAAACCTGAGAACACAGAAACTCACTTTTTGCATATTTTTCCCTTTGTTCCTTAGCAATACATGCTAGCAACCGGTCTACATGATCTTGCAGCTCATAGCACCGCTCTGCTTGAACAGTAATTACTTCTTGTGCGATCACCTTTGCATCCTGTAAAATCTCAACCTCCTTTTCCAACTCTCTTATTTTACTCTGCAATGCAACAACTTCACGATCAAGAGCTCTAAGACCGGTAACGAATAACCATCCCAATCTCCCCGCTAATTTGCGAGAAGTCGTCGATGCCGCTCTCCATGGAAACTTTAGCATAGCTGCCTGAATTACCTGGGGGGTAATCACCACCCCATCATCAATCTGAGGCCATGCCTCTGGCAGAGCCAATTCAGACAGGAGAGCAGCCACGGGGGCCCAGCGCTCCGTACTGGGCCACCCTGGAATTTGGGGAGTCACCTTCGAGGCCTCCCCTGTGTCCGGTGTTTTTGAAAACCACAGCATGGCTGGTTCTAGCGACCGCCGACTAATGCCAAATGTGTACACATACGCAGGCACATCGCAAGAAGAGCCAGAGGCCACGAATGCATTGCAAAGAGCAAGTTTTATGTTAGTTACCTCTCTACTGGGGGATCTCCGAAGTCGCACCTGAGCTCCCAGGCAGAGGTGACACCAGCGGGGACGCAGGCGCTGGTGAGTTCAGCCCTGCTGGAAGATCGCTGGGCCTGCTGAGCTCGCCTGGATTTCAAGGCTTCAGGCGGGCGCAGCCTCCCGCTCTTGCTCACAACAAAGCAGGAATCTCAGACATAGTGATAAGGTGCCCGGAGTTTCTCACAGGCCTATGTTCTCTAACACAGAGGTTCTACTCATCAAGCACACAAGGCCAGTAAAACAATTACTGTGATGTATGTGCTTTTTCTACAGACAGGTGCAAGTTACTTTGAGCGTATTTACATTTAACTAACCTCCTTGCCAAATCTTCCGCTACGTTCCCATACATTGACTCTTCAATATGGTAAGTATTAAAGATACATTGTCATTTTCCATTGTATTGTCTTTATGCAAGAAAATTGCCCCAGGACATGGTTCTGTTAATCACTTACCTCTTGGGAGAGTACCCAAATGGCCTGTGGTAATGATATGGAAGCGCTCTCACTGTTTAATTTACCTTATCAGAGTTGTTAGTATTTTAGCTTTTTTCACTTTTCGTTGTACATCACCTTAGAGCCAAGCACCAGCTTCTAACCTTGTTCACTGCTCTTTTGCACTGCAAGGGTGGTACGAGTAGGCTGCAAAGAAACAAATAAAAAAGCAAGTGGTGATTCTCTTGACACAAGGAAATCTTGGGTTTCTTCGAGTCCATGTGGATGAAGCAGTGTCAACTGATCCAGTTGACTTCATTGTCTGTGTGGGCTTAGAGATGGACGGCCTGTGAATGGAGCATGTTGCAATTAGGTGCTGTCTTGCCCTCATCAAATTTATTAACAATGACTTTTTTTTTTCTATTTGAATATATTCAGAATGAAATTTATATCCAGAGAAAGAAATAACACAATACCATTTAAAAAATTATTTTCCTGGTGTGTATTCCTCCAAGCATGTATTTATGTGGATAGTAATAAGTGGATAGTAATCATGTTTAACATGAGCATGATTAAATCAGTGAAGGGGATTGATTTTCTCATCATTTCAACTCTGCAAAATTCTAGATCTTCTGCATACACAAAATGCTCATTCTTATTAGTCTGATGTTGCTTCCATATCAGCACTTTGTGTGTCTCTGCTCTCAGAAAGGAGGCTGTTTGAAAATTATTAAAGGTACCAAGTAGCGTAGCCTTTTATTAAAGAACTACAACCTAAAGTACTTGAACACTTCCTTTTTTCCCCTTGAAAACAATAAAAAATAACTACTCCTATATACCATTTTTCTGTAATGTAGATAAAAATGTAGCTTCACTGAAACTATTCTTAACATTCATGCTTGCACTCAAGTTGAGTAGGATGCAAATATTCATCCTTTTAATATTTGATCCAAGTTTAAAGTATAAAAAAAAAAGATCGTGTTTTCTAAACAGTGAGACTGCATGTTCAATTCATATACCAGTATTCCTCCAGCATAGACTCCTCTGTTTTAAGAGACTTTTTATTATGGGTCTGGGAAAAAGACCTGATTTCTGGTGTCGGTGTGGCTTTTGAACTGACTACTTGGGAAGCAATTGGGAAATCATTATGGGAGGCAATTAGCTCTGGTGGCAAGGGAGCTCGAGAGGCGATCAAGTATGCGACGGTTTGGCAGAAGTTGTTTAATATGCTGCAAACTATGAAAGAGGAACAGAAAGCTGCTTCAGCTATGTGTGCTGCTCTTACGCCTGAGCAAAAACCTCCTATAGCATGCCCCGTCACCACGTCAATTTTTTCAGCTGATATAATTCTCCCTCCGATCGGGCCAGTTCCTTTATCGAAAGTTTAAAAAGAGGGCGATTCGCAAGGAGGTGAGAGATGCCCGCCGCCTGAACCTGTGTTACCATCCGCGCCGGAGACAGAGGCTGGGGCGGCGAGCGGGGAGAATGTTGAGTGGCGAGAGAAAAGACTTGCCCGCTGCAGCCGCGCCAGAGGCGAAGGTTGCTCCTGTTGCAGAAAAGGACTCAAAAGATTCATTTGGTGCCGTGACAATGAGTTAAGATAGAGACTTGGGAAAAGGTGGAAGGTGTTTTAGAACATAGGAAAGCACTTGGAAATATGAAGAAGGAAGATCTTGTGAATTATTAGAATCAGTGGTGGCTGCCGTATAAGTCAGATGATTGAGAAAACTGGCTGGAGAACAGAACCTTTCAGTACCTTTAAGTATAACACTTGGTTGCAATTAATGTTGTTTTTAAAGCGAGGAAAAAAAAGAAAAAAAAAGGAAAAAAAAAGAAAAATAAAAGAAGAAAAAAAAAGTAGCATAACACAGCAGTCATAGATGTTTTCCTTACTAACCTGTTTTCTTTGTAGGTATCTGTTTAAGCATATTACAGTTTAATAAGTCTTTGCCTGAGGTATAATATAGTAAGTTCACAGAATCATGAGAATCCGTTGACTCAAAATATGCATTTTGTGATTATACAGAAGACCGTGAGTAATTCAGTTTTTTACTGTGTGAATGTGGTGATAAGATTGTGTGTAACAGTTGTTACTTTTCTTTCTACCATGCTAGCTTTATTCCAACATCCAGACTTGCGCAACTCTGTGATAGGCTGTGTCTCATCTCGGTGTACTAAATGTGGCTCTTTTGTATGCACACCAAGTAAAGAATCCTGTTTTGGGATAACAGTTGTAGCACCTCAGATGAGACGCGTATAAAAGCCTTGCCCAGCTCGGCTTGCTAGGGCAGCGGGGGGGCAGGTGCCGCTGGGGCTCCAGCGCGCACTGACCTGTTTTGTCAGGGAGATCCAGCGGCAACCTCCACCTGGCTGAGCTGCAAGCAGCCCAAAGGTGCAATGCTAAAACTGAGATATTGTCTTGAATAAGTGCAACTGTGATCCATCTGCATGTTTGAACTTAGTGTTTGGCTTTCATATCTGAGCTCAGTATTTTAGTTTGTATGTATATATATATATATATAAAAACAAATATATATATATATTTGGTACCAAAATAATTTTGTCTGGGGAGATAATTACAAAATGGGAACCGGTTCCGCTACTAAAATACGACCTTGATCCCCCTTAGGATGCATCCTTACACATTAGAGTAACTTTTTGGGGAAATACTCCGACAAAAGGAAAATGTAGTTTGAATGTGGAATTCTGGGGTTTAGTGCTATATGGCAGTTAATGTTGTTCTACATAACTTTGAGAAATAAGTAAATAAAGCAAAATATCCCAGGTCTGTGCTGTACAGCTTGAACATAAATTCAAAGCCTGTGCCAAGCTGCAAGATAAGCTCAATCTCCTCCCCCTCTGCCCGTGTGGCCTTGTCTTGACTTCAATCTGGTAAGGAAAAACAATATCCAATGAATACGAAAGCCAAAATGGAGTTAGAGACTTTAATGAATAACTTCATGACAACCTTACAGGCTAACCGCATTCAATTGGACTTGCATATTTGTCTATTTATAATTACAACACAAAAACAACCTGTGGCTGTTGTGGGACAGTATGATGAGAATGCTAACAGACTGATATACTGATTGTTACTAATCAAAAAATGCTGGGAATTAATTTAAGTCTTAATGAGCCATGATCCTTTTGTCATATATGTACCATTTGTGAAATCTAATTTTGATCTTTTTTTTTATCTGCAACTTATGTCCTTTTAAATTAAATTAGCTAATTTTCTTAACGGCATAGCTTTTGGCATGCCTAAATGTAAATTGCTGTAGAATCTGCACGTCTTTGATGTCAACATACTTGTATTTTGTCCGATCCTATACGCTTGCACAGTTTTTGTCCATACTTTAGGAAAGTCTCACAAAGCTGTAGTAGTCTAGAGTGAAGATAACAATTTGCATCATTCTGTTAAAACGATTGAAGGTTCAACCCAATTAGTAAAACTTTGTGCATCTGCTTACACTAGTGAGAAAAGCAAGTATGTCTAGTGCCGTCCACTGGACCTACTGTTTTGCTATGCTGGGTGTGCTACAACAGATTAAAACTGACAATGGTCCTGGCTAAACTGCTAGATCCGCGAGAACCATTAGACAACACCATATACACGTTAAATTTTTTGAACCGTGCTGTGCGTCGCTCCTCTATCCTTGTTTCAGATTCACTGTCTCAGAGATCAAAGGCTTTGTATCAGGATCCCCTGAACAACAGTCAATGGCAAGGGCCAGTAGAATTAATCAGCTGGGGAAGGGGATATGTGTGTGTTCTGGTGCAGAGCAGGGTCAATTTGAATCACGTGTCAGCGCTGCCTTCTAGAAGCACAAAATCAGACTGAATTACCATATACCTAGAATCATGAACAGATACATGCAGCAAGTTCTCAACATCTTCTCAAAGCTAATTTATGGGTGGGAAAAAAGAACAACCAGCGCTCGCAAGTCTGGAGGTAGGCTACTCTTCATACTCCAGAAAAGACATACTGAAGCTTTATAAGGCATAGAAGCCTAGAAGCATAGAACAGTTTGGGTTGGAAGGGACCTTCAAAGCTCATCTAGTCCAACCCCCTGCAATGAGCAGGGACATCTGCAACTAGATCAGGTTGCTCAGAGCCCCGTCCAGCCTGGCCTGGGATGTCTCCAGGGATGGGGCATCTACCACCTCTCTGGGCAACCTGGGCCAGTGCTTCACCACCCTCAGTGTAAACAATTTCTTCCTCATGTCTGGCCTGAACCTCCCCTCTTTTAGCTTAAAACCATCACCCCTTGTCCTGTCATAACAGGCCCTGCTAAAAAGTCTGTCCCCATCTTTCTTACAGGTTTCTTTTCAGTACTGAAAGGCCACAATAAGGTCTCCCCAGAGCCTTCTCTTCTCCAGGCTGAACAACCCCAACTCTCTCAGCTTGTCCTCACAGGAGAGCTGTTCCAGCCCCCTCATCATTTTTGTGGCCTCCTCCGGACCCTCTCCAGCAGGTCCATGTCTTTTCTGTACTGAGGGTTCAGGCCACATATTGCAATACTTGGCAACACAGAAGAGTTGACACTTGTATCAATTAAATGAACTCTCTGGTGATGCTTCTGCTCTAAGAGGCCAGACTTGCAACAGTGAATTAAGCCAAGTGTAAGAAAGCAAACAAATGGCTCAGCAAGTCCCACAGGGGTCTAAGCAGCATGTTCCATAACCAAGCATAACATTCCCCTCTTGTTTCACATTAAGCAGAATGATTTTAAATTGATTCAATGTTAGCAGATAGGCGGTAACAAATTTGCATGAATATGATCATTCCAAAACCATCAGAAGATTATTAGACTTTGAATGCCTATCTAGTCAAGAATTACCATTAAGTACCCACAAAACAAGGGCATTACATTTTAACACCTACATAAATGAAGAAGATTTAAATTAAAATAGTTATATCAATCTTACTCTCTCGTTTGTATCATTGATGCATAACTGAACTACAGGGCAGTCTTACGGAATATAACGCTGAAAGAAAACTGGCATGAGCTTAAGTGACTTGGAAGATGTCTGTTTAACAGCTTCGAGAACCTACAAGATCATCATCTCATCTGCATAAATAATATCAAAGAGCAGTTTCCAGCCCCAAGCCTGCAGGCATCATGTTCCCCTTGCGATCCTCCACAATTACCGAAGCTGCAGGAAATTCAGAGTTCAAAACTCAAGCCCAACAAAGCGGGATGTTTCCCTCAGCACGTTACTGGCCCAGATGTTCAGCAGCCAAAGGCTGAGGACTAAGGCTCTGAACATCAGGCCTTGGATCAGGGAAGAACTGCGCGATTCCTCCTGGTCAAGATAAAAACCCGAGGCACAGACTAAGTTTGAAGGGTAGCAGAAAATTCAAGCAAAATGCTCTAGACATAAACATTTGAATGAAGAGAGGATTTAAGAAGACCCAAACTGGAAAATATAGATAATTCAGTATTTCCTTCAGGAAATTGCCTCGAATGCCCAAATACCTTTTTTCCTTACTTAAAATACAATATCCGCACTACCTATATTTTGTTATGCTTGACGTGCATCAGTAGGGACAGAACTGTGCAGACAACGAGATGGTACACCTGTCTTTTTAACACATAAGATTTGATATATTTGTAAAAACACTGGAATTTATTTCATGAGTTTATAGAAATGCTTGAAATATTTTTGTGGGAAAGACTATCAGGATTTTTATTGAAATCCTCCCAAGGCTTTCTAGGGGAGAAGGAAAGGAAGAGCTAAGAAATAGATACAGTTACTTACAGTTCCAGTTACTTCCAGTTACTGAATGAATTCTTTTGAACAGTTACATTAACAAAAGATAATTTCCCATCCTGCCCCAAATACACAAAAATTAGACTGCAAATAACTTTTTCTAGGTCATGTTTTCCTGAATCTTGGAAAAGTCAGTTTTTTGGGGAGACTATTTTTTTTTTAATGTCAAAGTCAGAAAGCTCGTTACGGTATGTCTTCATGAGCTATCAAAATAGTTGTGATTAAGCCCACTTAATCTTCTACTCATACCTACAAGGTGTATCTTCTACTCATCTCATACCTAGAAGATGTATGCAATTCTTCATTGCATGGATGCATAATTAAGCTTCATTTACTGAGGTATAAAAGGATTAAATACAATTTTTTTTCTGTTACCCGGTCAAAATAAAAGCTCATGGCAGAGACTAAACTTGAAGGAGAGCAGCAAGCCCAAGCAGAACTTTCTGTACAGGAAACCCTGTAATCCGTGTTACGTTCAGAGGGAGCGTCAGCTGGAGGCGGCGATTCTGTGCTAAGCTCTTATTGGCATTTAGTAGCCCTTAAATAATGCCTCCCCCTCTTCCTTCAAATTACAATTTAGGAGAGCCTTAGGTAAATATTGGCTATCATTTCAAATATGTTATATTTTAGGAGGGCTGGGCAGAAGAAACCTTCCTGAAAACAACAGCCAATTTTCAATGCAAAGCAGTAATACTTAACAAGAGCAAGAAAAACCAAGTCATATTACTTCGGCACAGAGTGAGCTCCACAGTACGTTGAAGAAATGCCAATATCCATGGATTGCTCAGCACGTTCGATCACCCTGAGCATTTTAAACTCTTTGCTAAGTTTAAGCCATATCCACTCTTGCACTCAACCAACGTAGATCCTGCTCTGCGCATGCGTTCGAGTCGGGGTTTGAAAGTATTGAACAGCTCTTCTTCTGTGGCTTTCCGCGTATGTTCCACGGTAAAATGTATTCCTCCCTCAGCCTGGTGGATCTCCATATAGGATGCACCTGCCAGCTTGGGGAAAAAAAGAAAACAAAAACCAATTCCCCCATACAATTAGCTACTAAATGTGCATTTTCTAGCCAAGGGATTCTGGAAAGTGCCTTGAGGTCCCTTTGTAGTAAGAGAGAAGAAGTGGGGGGGGGAATCTTCATTCATTCTTCCTCCCTTCCGCTCCTCTTCCCTCCACTTAAGCAAAGTACTGATGTAAGAAGCAACATAAAGAGAATTACTCTGAAGTAGAAATACTTATGCAATATAACTAATATGGCTGAAAAAGCTCCAGATACATTCCTCTCTCAGCCTACTAGTATTAAAAAGTCATCCTTCCTCCCTCACTTAGATTATCTGACAGACGTTATATATTTTTCTACAAATGAAAGACGGGAGTCACTAGAAAGTAGAAATAGTTATGCATAAAAAAAAAGAGAGAGAGAAAGAAAAATCCAGCTGTGTAATTGTATGCCATTACCTTCATTGCAAACTCATGAACCCTATCACCAGCCCACACTGGGTGTGTATGTGCATCTACCAGACCTGAAGAAAACAAAGTAAACATACACTGAGGTTATTTCACTGGGTAAGAGAAAACCTTATGAACACGCAAGCAAACAAAGTGGAGAGCAGAAGCTCCCCTACAAAGCCTCTGTTGGTTAGAAGAAAAAGAAAAATCCAACCAGCCCAAATCTAGGATTTCCTTCAAAGGCTATTCATTTTCTTTCCATTTTTTTCCATATGACACCTTATGTAAAACAGCTCTAACTAAGTGCATCAGTTGCTGAGCTTTTCATTTTGTTTTGACGACATTTGCAAACTGTTGAAGAAAGTATATATTACAAACTTCAGTACAAAGCTCATTAGAATTAAGTCCATGTTCTTGAAAATAAAAGCAAAGTGTTTAGGCTGGGCTTAGTACGCTATTACTCTAGCCATAGTCCACTCATTCCAGCAGGAGCTTTTCCTATGAGCCATGAAACCAACACTACTGAATGCCCGAGGCCACTGCAAACGAAACGGTGGTCTAGCAGCTCCTGTGCCAACACCACTTGCGAAGTTTAACATGCAGTAGACTTGGCCAGGTTTATTTTTTTATCAGGGAAAGTTGCAGCTTCTGTGGTTTAAAATCCTGCGCTGCCCTTTTGCCTCCAACCAGCTGCGGGCAGGAGGGAGAGTCTGAGCTCTGGCGTTGAACAGCTGATGGGTGGAAACGGTACAGAAATTAGAGGCAACTCTGAAAAGTCACTCAGCAGGCCAGCTACTTTACTGCTGTGGCCCATGATACAGAGAAACAGATGTAAAATGAACCATGAGGACACAGAGCTCCACCATGAAGGCCGAAAAAACATCCCAAGTCCTGGAGTGTTCTCTTTGTAGCACTCCGAATGAAGAAGCTACAATAGTCTGCCCCTCAATACAAGATATTGTCAAATCAGTACTGAATACAGAAGAAAAAGAAGGGAGGGATATTTAATACACACTTACTTTGTCTCTAAGCATTTGCTGCCATTCAGCATTTTAACATTATGAAGAAACAAACTTACCTGGTAACACACACTTCCCAGAGCAGTCAATTATTCTTTCAAATGCTGCTTCTGAAAACTGATTGTGAATAACATCTGCCTGGCCCACAGCTTTGATACAACCATCTCTGCAAACAACAGACAGCGACCAAAGGCAGCGTGAGCCTGTTGAAAAGTCAAGTGCCCATTGACACAGCTCCCGCAGCAAGAACTCTCTGAAAGCAGAGGTAGGGACCTTCAGCAGGACTGAAGGTGCACACAGAAGGTGGTTTGCTAATTTTACAGATGCACAGAAAACGATGGGGTAACGCCACGCATTCCAAGTTGTTTCCCATAACACTTGTCGTATCCTCTGCTTAGATCCCTCAGGACAATACCTTGGTACTCTTGTTCTATTTTCCGCTAGACAACATTATTTTTCTCTTGTGGATACAGCACTCCTCCAGCAAGTACCTGCAAGGCACAGCTCACAGAAACCAAACTGCCACCGCCAGCCTCCTCTGCCTGGACGTGACTCGTGCCCTTGTGCCTTTGGAAGCCATAGAGAGAAATCTCTTTGGGGCTGACATGCAGTAAACCAGCAATTTTCTCCTGGTGAAGCTCAAGGACGGTGCTGGGAACCCTACACTGCACCCGAGGGACCCTCTCCAGCCACGCATGGAGCTACACTTCACCTACACAAGAGGAGCTTCCCAGGGCACACGCGGCACCTCTGTCCTTTCAGCCTTGTCTTCCTCCAGCTCTTAAGCCACTGGAATAGGAACCAGGAGTCACCACGGGCACCTGACCGACGGCATCCCCACACTACACAGCACAATTTTTAGGAGGCAAATGGCAGCTAGGGCATTTAGAAATGGCAGAGATGTCATTATTTAGGCACAGGCAGCCGGCAGCGGGCGGACAGGCTGTGGGGACGCGGGCAGCCCGCAGCGACCCGCTCCCGGCGCGCCCCCCGCTCCCGCCACCGCTCCGCTCCCGGCCCCGCGGCCGCCCCCGCCCGCACTCACAGCCCCACCACCAGGCTGGCGCCCCGCAGCACGGCCAGGCTGGCGGCCGCCTCCCGCAGCAGGAACTCCTCGCCCCGGCCGCAGACCAGCACCAGCTGCTGGGCGTTCTCCAGCAGCAGCCGCTGCCGGCCCGCCATGGCAGCGGGCAGAGCGGCGGGCGGGGCGGGGGCGGCAGCCGCTCGGATCAAAGTCCCCCGGGGCGGCGCGGGAGAAGCCGCCTCCTGCCCCGCCCAGAAGAGACCAACCCCCTCCGTGTCTCCATCCTCTCCCCATCCTCACCTGTGCCACATTCGGCACTTGCCAGAAAACTGAGCTGAAAAAGCTACAGGGCTTTAAGGGTGAACCTGGTAGCAGCCTGCCCCAGGAGAGGGATGCTGCTCTTGGTGTGGTCCCGGGCAACATGACAACATCTATACATCGTGTTGGCTTATGATAAGCTCTGAAGCATCGGTTTGCCAGTTGGGGATTCCTGGAGCCTTCTGCCCACACTGCACCACCCAGAGATTTCCCTTTGCCAAGAAAACCGAAGTTGCTGCATTCAGAGCATTTGTCTGCCCACATTCCCCCTCCCCAGCATCCACCACCTCGCTGATGTCCATCACCTTGTCGGCATCCATCACCTTGCCAGTATCCCAGCACCAGCCCCTGAGGGACCGTGACACTTCTCACCACACGGGATATTCAGGCACACACAAATTTATCCAGGCAGATATTAATTTATCCCGTTCCAAAATTAGAAAAGTTTATGTGAATTTGCTGCCCCCTACAGAATTAGGGATGGGAGAGCCGGGCAGCAAATATTTACCCTTTATGTGGATTTTTGGTTCTCTTTTATCATCAAAGATTCGTAGTGTGCCTAGGGCTCCGGTAATTCCCAGCTGGAAAATGGAGTGTCTTTCTAAATAAGTGGTCTCTCAAACACCTTTCTGGTTGTGGTAGTCTTCTTTAGACTTTTTTTCTTTTACAAAGAGGATTGATTTAAAATGCCCGTAACACACCCGTGTTTATATACATATTCCTGTACAGGAGGAACAGATGAATGTGTTGGCTCTTTGAACGAGCCTTTCCGGTGAAGTCTTTGTTGCAAATGTGGCAAGGTTTGCAGCTAAACCACAGGAGTTTGCATTCAATAACAAACTTGAAAAGCAAGTAAAACTATGAGAGTGTTGGGTGTTATCTTGTGATACTGCTCCACTGGCTCAATACTGCACCACGGCGTAATCTCCATCTTCCTCCTAAATATTCTCTCTCACTACACATGCAAAGATTGACAAGTGAGGTGAGAGATGGTGCTTTACTGCTGCCAGGAGTTCCTGCTGCTGACTTTGGCTTTCCCCGGCAGTATCAAGGTTTGAAAGCTGAAATTAAAGAGGAACCTTCCAGCAGACTCATAGCAAGGGCAGAAGGACACTCCGTGGTGGTGGGGGATGCTTCAGCAGCAGTGGTGGGGTGAGAGCTGGTGGATCGGGAGTGAAACGCAGCACGTCGTGCTGGAGCCGAGCACTCGCCGGGTCGGTCTTGCCAAGAAAGGCGGCGGGGAGAAGATGATCCAGCTGGAGCAGAAGGGAGCAGCCCCCACGTGCACGCAGCTCACTCCTCTGTGTGCGGTGGGGTGGCAGCACAGAGAGAGATCTGCAGTGAATGGCTTCCCCGTGGCGCTGCCCTATGGCAGTGTAAGTCCTGCAAACTTGTCTTCCTTGTATTCACAAATATTTCAGGGTGTATGCTCCAGGAGCTGCTCTTTCTGCTCTTGAGAGGACCACCAGCCAACATTAAATTCCCACCTGTATTTGCACAACCCCGTGTTTAATGGCATGCCCGACCATCTGCTGCTTCTGTGAGCAAGGGCTAGAAGTCAAACAGAAACTGGCCTGAACGCTTCTTACTTTTATGTTTCTCCCATTTACACATTTTTGGCCTTTTGTCTCTTTCAGCAATCCCAGGGAATTTCAGAGAGCAAAGGTGGCATCTGCAGCTCCATTTCTGGTGATCCGATCTCAGACTCTAGTCATTCATCACATTAGTTTTGGTGAAAGAGGGAAAAAAGGAAAGATAAATTCTGTGTAAAGCTTCTATATCTGTGAGAAGTGTGTTGTTGCACTCTACAAGGATGGAATTCAGTTCTGTACACTGGCTTTTTCCAAGAACCAAGGGCAGATCCTGATTTCAATCCTTAGAACAGGTGAAGATTTTGCGCTTATAAGGTAGGAGTTTATTTCATTCAAACAGACAGTAAAAGATGGAAAGACTGTTCTTTAAAGAGCTGGTGGGTCTTTGCCTGTGGAAAAGGTGTGTGTTCCTAAAACGGATTGGGAGATGGTATCCTATGCTCTTTTTACTTATGTTGTTATCATTGGTTCTTTTCAGTTCCTTCAGTTTGCCAGTTTGGGTTGGAAATAACCCATTTCACCCCAAAATTAAACAAAGTTAGGTAGGAGAAAGAATGGAGGAGGAAAAAAAAGGTGGAGATAATTAAAAAGGTCAATTGACTGTCAGGTTCTTGATTTCAGAGATTTCATCTCTTCTTGCCGGTGCTTTGTGTATGATACACTTGTTCCTCAAGGAACATATTTTCAAATATACTGTCAGGGTTACTTTGAATATTTATTCTTGTAAACAACATGTAATTAAATACAGAAGGCCCAAGGCTGGATATGAGTCTTAGTCCAATATTTGCTACATTTTCCTTACATTTTTAGGTAAGTATTTTCATCTACCAAACAGACATTTACAATAACACACATAGGATGATGAAATGTCCTGAAAGGAGTTATTATGCATGGCTTAGGAATGAATTGCTAGTGGAATGTACTGAATGCTCTTTCCCTGTTTACAAAAGTAGCAGAAGTTACTGGACCCTCAGGATCAAAAATCAAAATTACAACATGTGGATAAAACTGGCCTTCAGATGTGGAATTGACCCAGACTAAATTGCAAATTTGTTGTGTGCTCCTGGCTCCCCTCATACCAGATTTTTACGTCAGATTTACAAATATGTTTTGCACAGCTTTACAAAAGTAAAAGTGAAGTCATTCTGAATTTTCTTTTTCCTATGCAGAGAAACTTCACATCTTTCAAACCATGGAAACGTGGCATTTGCTCAGATGAACTTTCTGAATCCTCCCTCTTGTTCCCAGCTTCTGCCTTAATAACTTCTTTGGCAAAGTCTGTAACCCCGTGATGATGGGGGGGACCTTTGGGGGGAACACCACAGCCTGCCCCAGGGGACCTAATTCAGCAGGAATTGCTCTCTCTGAGCGCAGTGTGACTAACTGACTAACCGCCTCTCTCGCCCTGTTGGCTCAAAAAACTATTGAAATATTTAAAAGTTGCAAACCGGTGTGTGAAAAAAATGCATGAACTACACAGCTACCTACAGTAGAAACTAACTAACTAACTTAACTAACTAACTAACTAACTTACTAACTAACTAACTTACTAACTAACTAACGAACTCACTCTCTACCCTACTGGCTAAAAAACCTATCATAAACTCATGAAAGATGCCAACTGGCATGTGAAAACAAAAGTGTTAAGAGCTCTCAAGTGCCCTTTCTGCCCATGACTTCTTCATGGGCTGGGGAATGTTCTGCAGAGAGAACGAGTAGTGATGACCATCCGGCTGAGCCAAAAGGGTGACAACATGAGGGTGACTTCTTCAGCCATCTCTTCAACCTGCCTTGAGAAAGATGGGTGGAAAAGACAGGCATTAGGCACTAGGCTGAGAGGAGAACAAGCAACATGTGTTTTGACGTGAAAGGCAATACCCATCCACAGTTCCCCTCTGCAGGATTCCTTAGAGCTGGGTATTAGGCTTTGGCGTTTTTCTATTAATTGTTTAGATTGTGGACTAGATTGTTGGACTAGATGGCCTTCGAAGGTCCCTTCCAACCCACATTATTCTTTGATTTGAGGATTCTAGGTGCAAAATGGAAACTGCCAACGCTGGAGTGCTCTTTACCTCCAGACATCCACCTTCTCCCAAGGACAGGTGAATGCTTCCTCTCTGGGACCATCTCGGGGCACCGCAGAAGGATTCCCTATACTCAGAGCAGCACGAAAATTCACAAGAGGGAGAGCAGGCTCTGTTACACACCTGGGCTTCTTGTTCTCCTCGCCCGGCTTGGCTGGTCTCAGTTGGCCCGTTCCTGAGCAATCTGCTTCCAGCCTTCGCCTTCGCTTGAGCGGCGGGCCATCGCTCTCCTCTTCGCAGCTGTGTTTTCTCTTCTGGGGGGATGGTTTTTCCCCTTGCTGCGAAGAGCCTGGCAAACTTTCCATTCAAGAGGATTGTTAGACAGGTAAAGCCATGATCCACATGAATCGATTCTACTCTTAAGCAAAGCTAGCTCATGTTACCTGCTCTGCCCAGAGGAGCTCTCCTGGGGTTCGCTTTCTGGAGCGACTGCAGCCACCTGCAATGGAAACGTACAGGATGACACCTGCCCACTTTCCAGCTCAGCTCTAAAAGGCAGATCCCTTGCATGGGTTTGCTCAGCCCAGCTGTGCCAGTTCTGGTGGGATCACCACACAAAGAGTGATGGCCAAGCTGCATCAGCCTCACTCTGCACTTGTGCAAAGCTGCAGGTTGGTGGATGAAGTTGCTTGTCCCTACAGCAGCAATGCCACCTTCTGAGGGGGGAGGCATTCTCTCACGCTGCGTGTGGACCTCACATACCTCTGCAGTTTCTCCTTCTGCTCCTGGCGCTGGCGACTCCTCGGCCTGTTCACCACCAACCCCAGCCTTGGCCGCTGCACCTGGAAGCTCAGCCTCCTCCTCCTGCTCCTCAAAGAGTTCCTCACGGTGCTCGATGAGGAACTCAACCAGCCGTGTCACCTGCACACAGTAAACCACTGGTTTCCAACCCGCTGGCTGCAAAGGGGTCCAACAGCCCTTGCCACTCCTCATCCTGCCTTCTGCACAGAAGGCTGCAGCTGTGGGGCGGCTCTTCCCAGCAGCTCCCCCGCGAGCATTTGCTGAAGAGAGGAGGCAGGCAGGAACCTCTGAAGAGCAAAGCTGGCGTGGGCCTGGAAGGCTGCAGCGGGCTGGGAAACACAGCGTACCTTCCCTGTCACCTGCATCAGGACGTCCAGGGGCAGCGTGTCCTCCTCTGGTGGGCCGAGGAGGTTTGGCCCCATGCAGATGGCCAGGTTGCTGGCGCTCATCTTGCTCACGGTGGCATTCCTGCTGATCTTCTGAAGCAGGATGAGCAAGGTCTGGAGGAGGAGGAGGTTGGCCTTGGGTAACTTGCTGGCGACCCTGCGGGAACAGGAACCCACCGTTAATAGATGTAGTAGGTCTTGTCCAGACAGGTGTCCCATGCTGATGTCAGCCAAGCCCACCCCAGGGAAGGCTCCTTGGCCAAGCCGGCTCTCCAGCAGAGGGACTGCCTTCGCTGAGATATGGGCACCTCCCTCCCCGCCTGCCCTTCTGGCCAGAGCCCCTTTGTGGAGCCAGCCCCAATGCCTGCAGGCAGTGCTCCAAGGACAGAAATGCTGTTCTGTGCCACTTTCCCCCCAGAACGCTGAGCCCACAGCAGCAGCAAGAGGTGGGTGGCCGAAAACACAGCTTGTTCAGGCAGGCTGTGGCTTTGCAGGCAGGTGCCGGGCTCTGCCAGTCCCTGTGGAGCCGCCAGGCTGCTGGCCACACTTACTCCTTCAGCCCCGCCAGCCTCTCCTGCCTGCTGGTCTTGTGCAGGGCGTCCATCCACTGTTGGTAAAGCTCTGAGTGGAGCAGCTTGGAGGGGATCTTGCGGAGGAAGTCCTGCAATGGCAAGGGCTGAGCGTGAGGCTGTGAGCAGTGCCGCCGGGAGCACAGGCAGCATCCCCAGCACGCTGGGTGCCCAGCAGCTCCTGGGTTGGGCCGAGCAGGAGCCCATCAGCAGCTCCGGAGCGGGAGCTGCCGGACTCCAGGCCAGCAGGGCTCACCTTCAGGATGACGGCCAGGACGTGCACCGGCTGGCTGGCCAGGTGGACCTCGGCTCCCGTGTCCAGGGCCTCCCTGATCTCCCGGGAGGCGCGCTCGCTGGCCGCCAGCCGGAAGATCCCCTCCGTGGATGGGCCCTGCTCGTGCAGCAGAGCCAGCAGGTCCTGCAGGGGAGACAGGAGGACATTGCTGGGCTGGAGACAGGCCCTGGCACAGGCCAAGCTTCCCCAGGGGCAGCAGGGAGTGTGGATGGTCTGCAGCTCTCCCTGGGGCAGGACAGAGGGGTGGCTGGAGTTGGGCGACACGGAGAGGAGCGCGCTTTGTCCCCAAGACTCATCTGAGATGCCCCCGATGGGGACGGTGCCTCTGCAGGGGAGCCAGTGGGATGGGGACCCCTGGCCGGGCTTGCTTACCTGGATGGGCTGGGGCAGCGCACCGTCCTGGCTGCAGAGATCTGCCAGGGGCCGCCCGAAGAGAAGCCCCGTGTGGGCAGAGCCCGACGGCCCCTGTGCCTCTGCAGCGGCCGAGGTCTCTGGCCGCACCAAGTGCCAGGGCAGCCACCTCCTCCTGCTGCGGGTCCCACCTTCTGCCAAGGAGAAGAGAGCAAAGAGAGGTGGAGCAGCGGCGCCAGGCCAGTGCTCCTGGACCCTCTCAGCACTGTGCCCCATCCTCGAGCGCACGGGACACGCGTCATTTGGCAACGAGGGACCCTGGGGGCTCAGGTCTCTCCTGCTGCAGAGCAACGGGGACAGACGTGCCCTGCGGGAAGGGCAGCAGCAGCCCCAGGGCAGCATGAGTGCCCGTCTGCAAGAAGAGCAGGGAAGGGCCATCCTGCACCCGTTTCTCCCAACTCACCAGCCAGCTGGCCACTTCCACCTTTGCTGCCAGAGGGGATGACGGGTGGGGGCCGCTGCTCTGCATCAGCCTGCAAGAAATGTGCTGCGCTCACCCAACAGCCCTGCAGCAGAAAGGGCCCCTGGGGAGCTGCATCATGCCCTGGCCATGTGTGAGAGGTGGAGATGGCTGAGATGTCACCCCGAGCGATCCTCACCTTGGCCTGGCCCTCAAGCAGCCTCTCCAGGCTGCCGGCATGCAGCGTCATGGCCTGGGCAAGCAAAAAAGAGCAGGTGAGAAGTGATGCACCTGGTGCTGGGCTGGAACAGCCTCTGGGGACAGAGCGGAGACAGGAGGGACACTCACAGCATTGCGGCCCCTCAGCTCTTTCAGCAGCGCCTTGAAGGAGGGCAGCCGGGTGACCTGGGCTCCCTCCACTCCTTCTGCTGGTCTGTGCACAGGAAAGGGGCAAAGAAAGAGCTGGCTGAGAACCAAGCAGCCTTTTCCCTCCCCTGCCAGCCCAGGGAGCACTTCCAGCTTGCCCCAAAGCAGCCATGTAGCACTCAGAATCCCAGCGGAGAGCAGCAGCAGAGATCAGGGCGGGGCTGGGCAGCTGTTGTCTGGACACAGCTGGCTGAAGGTGCTCCACCAGCTTTGCCCACTCAAGAGCTGCCCACAGCTATGGGCACAGCTCTCTGCAGCTGGGGAGCGCTGTTGCCACATCGCAGGCTACGATGCCTAGAGCATCCCCCTGAGCTGTGAGCACGAGTCCCCCAGGCTGCACCGCCAGGCAGGGCTTACCCAAGGAGAGCGCTGAGCCACAGCTCCTTCACTGCCCGGCAGCTGCGGAAAGAGAGGAGAAACAGCCTGAGCGCCGCTGCTCCCCAGCCTGCGGGCACAGGCGGGCGCTGGCACAGCCCTGCTGTCCCCGTGGGGACGGCCACAGAGGCAGGACGAAGCCCCGTGGGGCAGGACGGAGGCGCTGCCCAGCCCTGCCGGGGGACGTGGCAGCGAGACTCACCGGAAAGTGACGACGCATGAGCCGCAGGGCCAGACGAGGACGAGTGAGGCGGTGTGTTTGCCTTCCTCCTCTTCAGCGGCATCGCCGGCTGCCCCCTTGGTGCTGCCCAGCACCTGCAGCTGGCCCAGGGCCAGGCAGAGCTTTGGGCGCGGGGCGCCGCCACGTCTGCAGAGAGGAGCGGCAGCGAGTGAGCTGGAGGAGCCTGAGCCCGCTGGCTCCCCTCCCGAGTCCCCCTGCCACGGTCACGGCCATGGGTGTATCCAGCACCAGGGTGCCGGTGGCCTGGGGCTGCTCCTGGGCTGGCCCTGCCCTGGTGCCAGGGCCAGGGCTTGGGAGGAAAGGCAGCTGGGCTCTGCAAATCTTACTGGTGCTTGGCGATGACCAGGGTATCCCTGAAGAGGAGGAGGTCCCTCTTCCTCGTCGCACGGCCCTGGGTCACCCGCACACGCTGCCGGAGCAGTGGCTCGCCTGGTGCCGGGATGGGCACGCACTGCTGCACGGGCTCAGGGTCATCCCTGCAGAGCAAACGGTGTCGGGAATGACAAAGGCGGCTGCTGCGGGGTCCGGCTGTTCTGGGCTGTCTCCGAGCCTTGCATGGGGGGCGCCTACCTGGAGCCACGGCAGCAGTTCACCTGGCCCATGCCGACGAGGCCAGGAGAAGCCTCCTGTAAATCTTTCTTTATGGGCACAAGAGAGTGGCCAGACAAGGTGGGGAACGTCAGCCAAAGGGACGCCCAGTGCCAAGTGGTGCTGCTGGGCAAGAGCGCGGCTCCTGCCCGTGACACTCCGCGTTGGCACAGAACCGTTGCCAGGACAGCGCCGGGTCAACACAGCCCCCCATTCCAATGACCTCAGTGGTGGGGGGGGCACTGGGGGCTCTCCCCAGGATGCCCAGGTCTCTCTGGGACTGGGAGCCCAGCCCTGGGCACAGCACTTCAGGTCTGGCCTCAGCAGCGCTGAGCAGAGGGGAAGGGTCACCTCCCTCCAGCTGCTGGCAGCGCTTCGCCCCATGCAGCCCAGGGTACCACTCGCTGCCGCCTTGGGCCAAGGCCACCTTGCTGGCTCCTGCTCAACTTGGTGTCCACCAGGAGCCCAGGACCCTTAGTTTTAAGATTCCTAGGGCAGGAGACCTTTTTCAACAACTTCGAGTGAGAGGAGGAAATGTCTTGGTCTCTAATAAACAAGTGATTGCCTTATTAACCCTAAGTTTAAAAGTGCACGTGTGCAGGGCAATTCATTACTATCAAGTGATGTGCAGAGCAAGCAAAGGAAGTGTTATTTTCCCAGAGGTCACTGATAATAGCAGAAAACAGGGTTATTGCTCAGAGCAAGATGAACAGAAGTCAAGATGGATGTAATTTCAATGAGAACTGATTTGTGGAGAATTGATTTAATGATATTTAAAAGGGCACCCACTGTATTGATCTGTGGCTATCCTGTGATCTTACTGTAATATAGGGCTGAGCCATTGTCTTTTGTTTTCTTCCCTGAGTACAATGTGATAAGACATGAGGGGATATTAGGACCCGGTGAGAACCATAACCAAGTCCTCTTGTGCTGGACGCTTTTGAGGCTGCTGTGATTGATCACAAACCAAGTTCCCCTGTGCCTACAGCCCTTTGTCAGGGACAGAAGGCACATCCTTGGAGGCAACTTGCCTGAGAGCTGACAACCCATGACCCAGCTACTGGCACCTGGGACTATCGATACCTCCTGGAGTTTATGAATCCCTTGGCTCTAAATTTTGGCTTCTATTGGTTAACGTTTCAGAAGCAAATAGTAAATACTAAATACAAAGCGTGTGCTGGTGTATCATAGGATTCCAGTTACTTTTTTATTAGTACCATCCATAGATAAACAGATCTGGAGACAAACCAACCTAGGCAAAATACACGGGTTTTTTTTGTTTCCTCACTGCATTGCAGTTTGATTCATGCCCCTTGAATATCCAGTGTCTTTCAGCTACAGTTTACATCTTGCTTTTGCATACTGTAGAGCCTTCTTTCCGTATTCACTGCCAGTATTCACCCTTACATGGCAGCTAATTCTTGTGGCTGGCCCTGCTCCCTCTGGGAGCAAGCTGTTTGTGGTCTGTCTCTATGGCTCTGGGACTCTTCCCCTGATTAATTTGTTCATCAAAGTTACAAATATTTTGTTCTGTATCTGTAATTCTGTATTTTCCACTATATACTCCCTATTCTTTAAGGGAATCATTGTCCAAGGTATTTTCATCGAATAAGTTACCACTGACATACCTTTTTCTTGGCCTGGAAAGAATGTGACATATTTTATTTCATCATCTGCTGTAAAGGGAGCCTTCATCTTGGCTGAAAATCTTGCTTGTAGTGTATCCCTGAACCAAGAAAGGATGATTGGCAGCCTGGGAAATGCAGCAGTACTCTGTGGGTAAGTAACGCAATTTCCTTAAAGCTCCTTTTTAACATGTTTCTGGTAGACTACATTACACATGCTGCTGAAATATCTGATCACTCTCTCACCTTGTTCACTGCTCTTTTGCACTGCAAGGCTGGGATGAGTAGGCTGCAAAGAAACAAATAAAAAAGCAAGTGGTGATTCTCCTGACACAAGGAAATCTTGGGTTTCTTCGAGCCCATGTGGATGAAGCAGTGTCAACTGATCCAGTTGACTTCATTGTCTGTGTGGGCTAGAGATGGACGGCCTGTGAATGGAACATGTTGCAATTAGATGCTGTCTTGCCCTCATCAAATTTATTAACAATGACTCTTTATTTTCTCTTTGAATATGTTCAGAATGAAATTTATATCCAGAGAAAGAAATGACACAATACCATTTTAAAAATTATTTTCCTGATGTGTATTCCTCCAAGCATGTATTTATGTGGATAGTAATAAGTGGATAGTAATCATGTTTAACATGAACATGATTAAATCAGTGAAGGGGATTGAAGTTCTCATCAGTTCAACTCTGCAAAATTCTAGATCTTCTGTATACACAAAATGCTCGTTCTTCTTAGTCTGATGTTGCTTCCATATTAGTACTTTGTGTGTCTCTGCTCTCAGACAGGAGGCTGTTCGGAAATTATTAAAGGTATCAAATAGTGTAGCCTTTTATTAAAGACCTACAACCTAAAGTACTTGAACACTTCCTTTTTTCCCCTTGAAAACAATAAAAAATAATTACTCCTATATACCATTTTTCTATTATGTACATGGCTGTTGTTAAAGGATGTAGGGAGGGAACTAGGAAAGCTAAGGCCTCCTTTGAGTTAAACCTGGCAAGAGGGGTCAAGGGCAGCAGAAAGAGCTTCTTCAAATACATGGCAGATAAAACTAACACCAGAGGCAATGTAGGCCCACTGATGAATGGGGTGGGTGCCCTGGTGACAGAAGATACAGAGAAGGCAGAGTTACTGAATGCCTTCTTTGTCTCTGTCCACTCTGCCAGAGGCTGTCCTGAGGAGCCCCGTACCCCTGAGGCCCCAGAGGAAGGCAGGGCAATGGAGGAGTTTGCCTCAGTTGATGACGACTGGGTTAGGGACCAGTTAAGCAATCTGGACATCCATAAATCCATGGATCCAGATGGGATGCACCCGCGGGTGCTGAGCGAGCTGGCTGAAGTCATTGCTGGACCACTCTCCATCATCTTTGCCAAGTCTTGGGAAACGGGAGAGGTGCCTGAGGACTGGAGGAAAGCAAATGTCACTCCGGTCTTCAAAAAGGGCAAGAAGGAGGACCCGGGCAACTATAGACCGGTCAGCCTCACCTCCATCCCTGGGAAAGTGATGGAACACCTTATCCTTGGTGCCATCTTAAGACATATCAAGGATAAGAGTGTCATCAGGGGCAGTCAACATGGCTTCACCAAGGGGAAGTCGTGCTTGACCAACCTCATAGCCTTTTATGAAGACATAACAAGGTGGATTGATGATGGCAGAGCGGAGGATGTGGTCTACCTTGACTTCAGTAAAGCATTTGACAATGTCTCCCACAGAATCCTCACGGCTAAACTGAAGAAGTGTGGACTGGACGATCGGGTAGTGAGGTGGACCGCAAACTGGCTGAAGGAAAGAAGCCAGAGAGTCGTGGTCAATGGGGCGGAGTCTGGTTGGAGGTCTGTATCTAGTGGAGTGCCTCAAGGGTTAGTACTGGGACCAGTATTATTCAATATATTCATCAATGACTTGGATGAGGGAATTGAGTGTACTACCAGCAAGCTTGCTGATGACACCAAACTGGGAGGAGTGGCTGACACGCCAGAGGGCTGTGCTGCCATCCAGCGAGATCTGGACAGGCTGGAGAGTTGGGCAGGGAAAAATTTAATGAAATATAATAAGGGAAAATGTAGAGTCTTACATCTGGGCAGGAACAACCCCAGGTTCCAGTATAGGTTGGGGAATGACCTGTTAGAGAGCAGTGTAGGGGAAAGGGACCAGGGGGTCCTGGTGGACAGCAGGATGGCCATGAGCCAGCACTCTGCCCTTGTGGCCAAGAAGGCCAATGGCATCCTGGGATGTATTAGAAGGGGGGTGGTTAGTAGGTCGAGAGAGGTTCTCCTTCCCCTCTACTCTGCCCTGGTGAGACCTCATCTGGAATATTGTGTCCCGTTCTGGGCCCCTCAGTTCAAGAAGGACAGGGAACTGCTGGAGAGAGCCCAGCGCAGGGCAACAAAGATGATTAAAGGAGTGGAGCATCTCCCTTATGAGGAAAGGCTGAGGGAGCTGGGGCTCTTTAGCTTGGAGGAGACTGAGGGGTGACCTCATTCATGTTTATAAATATACAAAGGGTGGGTGTCATGAGGATGGAGCCAGGCTCTTCTCAGTGACAACCAACAGTAAGACAAGGGGTAATGGGTTCAAGCTGGAACACAAGAGGTTCCACTTCAATTTGAGAAGAAACTTCTTCTCAGTCAGGGTGACGGAACACTGGAACAGGCTGCCCAGGGAGGTTGTGGAGTCTTCTTCTCTGGAGATATTGAAAACCCGCCTGGACGCCTTCCTGTGTAACCTCATCTGGGTGTTCCTGCTCTGGCAGGGGGATTGGACTAGATGATCTTTTGAGGTCCCTTCCAATCCCTAACATTCTGTGATTCTGTGATAAAAATGTAGCTTCACTGAAACTATTCTTAACATTGATGCTTGCACTGAACTTCAGTAGGATGCAAATATTCATCCTTTTAATATTTCATCCAAGTTTAAAGTATAAAAAAAAAGATCGTGTTTTCTAACAGTGAGACTGCATGTTCAATTCATATACCAGCATTCCTCCAGCAATCATTCCAATTTAGGCGATATCTCCAGGATGCTTGCGCAAGGCAGGTATTCCAGGAGCTCTCTGTGTCATGGACGTGGCTTTTGGACACTGCTAGAGATAAACTGGCTAGCGCAGAGGATTAATTTAGACATAAAGTAACTTTTGCAGTCAAATCTCTTTATAATCAAGACAAACAACAAGGCATTGCTGGTATTAATTTCTATGGCTACATATATACATGGTACAAAGTTTTCAGATAGAGAGAATTTGAGTGGGGTCTATAGTGCCATTCCTTTTGATATGCATTACTTAATAATACAGTCATATCAGCAAAGCTGAAATTTTTATTGTTAAAAATTCCACAACAGCGTTCGGATTTATAAGGACAGGATCTGTCGCATTTGTCGCAGCGAGGGAAGACGCAAACACTTAATATAAGTATCAGCAAACTTCAGCTTTATTACAGAGCAGTTCACTTTTATACATGTCCCAATAATTATGCCTACTAGTCATAACCTGATTGGCTAAAATCTAGGGATTACATTAACTTAATTCGTCTAGCAACAGATATTCCGTATAATCAGTAATTGGCTTATGCATATTACAAAACGCAAGCTCATTATTGGTTACAACTTAACTGCCAGCTCCACCCTTAGATCCACATTCGTTTCGTTTCTACATTGTTTTTCCCAACGAACTTCTAACAGCAAGGCTTTTGTTTGTTACACATTAAATGTCAAGGTCCTTATAATTTTGCCAAGTCAGTGTCTTGCTTGTGGCTCACATGAGCTGGGTTCGCTGCTTATCTAACTCTTGTTCTGCTAACTGTATTAAATTCACATAGCCCCTACTATCTAACCATCCCTCCACAATTCCCCCTTTTTTGTTTTTGCGCAAACCAAGTGCACAATTAACAATATAGCAACAATCACAGACAGTATTATTAATCCATGCAAAAGTAGATTTCTCAGCCATCCTAATTCCCACAAAAATCCATATGTGCAGATTGAGGCCTGAAAACCAAGTTTTTGGGTCTAATCATTTTATACTATTAGATAATGTTAACCATTATATCTTACAGTGCTAATTCTTAAATTATGCACTTGTTTTTCAGGGCACTGGCTAAATCCTAAATCAGGCCTTGTACATTATCTGAGACTGTTCTTTTTTGGAAGTGTTGTTTTACTTGATTTTGCTCATAAGCATTATAATTCAGTTTCAATGGTATTACATATATTTAGCACTCTGATAACATAAAATACAGGTTCAGATATCAGTTAAGGAGATTATTTGAATACAATAACATAAGAATAATGAGGATCCACAACGTGCATGTAGTCACTCACAAGAAACAAAACTAGAGGTCTCTCACTTCAGGGTACTCACAATAAACAATCACCTGCCTAAATTAGGCAAGGGCTCATTCAAGACAAGGACTCTAGTTTACAGACCCGCAGCTCCGAGAAGATCACTCAAGGGGCATCTTCGGCGGGAACCCCGTTTTCTAGTCTAGTCAGATGTGGCTGTGGGCATTACAACATAGCTCTGGGCACGTCTTGTTGAGGACCCCGTCAATTGACCGAGGGTCCCACCCCTTCTGTCCCACCAGCTGGTAGAGGTGAAGTCACCCTGCCCCGAGACCAGGGAGGATGTGACCTGGGGACAGGTAATAAAGAGCCATCAACGGCCCCATTGAAGGCTCTAAATCTTAGGGGAATGTGCAACTGCCACACAATCCACCCTGCGACCACAGTCATGATCTGACAGACTACTTTGGAGTGGTGGTGCAGTCACCTCTTGCCTCCAAAGTCAAAAGGGGGCATTCTGTTGGTGAGTTTGAATGTCCATTGTGGATCATCATACCTTCTGTGTTATTTTCCTGTTATACATTATTATTACAAATCAACTTACAATAAAATTGAATAATACAAATTACAACAATTACAGTTATTAACAAATATTGGAGAAGGCTGGTTAGTCATCCTAATAAGGAAAACAAATGCACTGAAAGTTTTTTCGCCAGTTAATCCCTAATCCAAATAATTTAAATCTGTATCATTCTGATATACTAGTGCCTCTAATTTACAGGGGGTCCAGTACAAACTCAAAACATCTTCTGTGGTTATTTTAGATACCTTGCATATTAAGACCCAGAATGGAAACAAAATCTAAATTACTCTGAACCACTTCTCCATTCCTCATCGCTGATAAAACAGGTGAAACTTCCCTGACAAACAATTGTCAATTAATTTCTTCTAAATACATACAGCAGGGATCTCAACAAAATACTGCTGCATTTGATTAAGTTTAATCCAATCCTTGTTTTCCAGCAATTGACCTTCTGGTGGTATCCATGCACCATCTACCCAATGCACGTCATTGTTACTGCACTGTTGCAAGAGATAATACCCGAATAGGCTAAGAAAGTGTCAACTGGAGTGAGGGGCCTGCTGCTGTCATAACAGTACTTGCATTTTGTTGTAACTTCTTTAGCTGCCCCAAGGTAACATCATTGGCCTCTTCCCTTGGTCTCTTCTGTTTCTTCGTTGCCGTCTGCTGCAGGGACAGACATTGCACTTCTGGCATTGGGTTCTTGCACTGTTTTTCCAGCTCACAGTGAGATTTAACATATTTCGCAGGAAGTCAGTTTGGTCCTGTTGGAATAAGAACACACACATATCCCCTTCCCCCTTTTTGTTTTAATAACGTTTGTTTCAGTGTGGAATGCACCTGTTTAATAATAGCCTATCCAGTGGCAGAATGTGGAATACCTGTGACATGCGAAACATCCCATTGCTATAAAAAATATTACGCGGATCTAGCAGTTTAGCCAGGACCATTGCCAGTTTTAATTTGTTGTGGCACACCCAGCATAGCAAAACAGTGGGTCCAGTGGCACTAGACATCCATGCTTTTCTCACTAGTACAAGCAGATGCACAAAGCATACCTGAAAGAGTATCTATAGAAATGTGTACATATTTCAAACGACCAAAGGATGAGACATATGTAACACCAGTCTGCTAAATGGCACTAGCTATGAGCCTGTGAGGGTTAACTCCAAGGGAGCGTAAATTTGTAATTAGGCCTTGACATTTCAGCTAAGAGCAAACTATGTCTTTTATTTGTTCGAGTGTCGGATAAAACATTTATTTTAAAGTAGCAGTATTCTAATGGAAGAAAATATGTGAAGCCCTGGCAGACTGGAAACGGACTGTAGCTACAGTATGAGTCCGCAACTTCCTTCTGTTATGGGACCTGGTAAAAGTGGTATGAGAGCATATATGAGTAACAGATAGTGGGTGTCTGCAATGCTGTAATGCAGTTTGCAATGATACAAACAATTCAAAGAGCTACTGTTGCGAGATTTCTCCAAAAAAGGTGAAGGGGATGGTCCTGACTACTTACTCAGAATCACAAATCAAATTTAGAGGTTCCTCCTTAAATAGCTCTAAGGCATGTAAAGCTGCATCAAGTTCTATTAATTGGGTTGAACCTTCAATAATTTTAACAGAATGATGCTAATTGTTATCTTCACATCAGACTACTACAGCTTTGTGAGACTTTCCTAAACTATCTACAAAAACTGTGCAAGCGTGTAGGATGAGACCAAATACAAGTATGTTCTGTAGCTTGACATCAAAGACATGCAGATTCTACATCAGTTTACATCTAGGCATGCCAAAAGCTATGCCATTAAGAAAATCACCTAATGTAATTTAAAAGGACGTAGATTGCAAATAATTAAAAAAAGATCAAAATTAGATTTCACAAATGGTACATATATGACAAAAGGATCATGACCCATTAAGACTTAAATTAATTCCCTGCATTTTTTGATCAGTAACAATCAGTATATCAGTCTGTTAGCATTGTCAACGTACTGTCCCACAATAGCCACAGGTTGTTTTTGTGTTGTAACTATAAGTAGACAAATATGCAAGTCCAATCGAATGCAGTCAGCCTGTAAGGTTGTCATAAATTTGTTCATCAAAGTCTCTAACTCCATTTTGGCTTTCATATTTATTGGATATTGTTTTTCCTTACCAGATTGAAGTCCTATTTAAGTTTTATCAGGGTAGTGTTGGCTTTACCGATACTTCGGCTGCGGGTACTAGTGGAAATACAGCATCTAAAATTTCCTTGGAGATTTCTCACTTGCAGCAAGCAGATCTGCACCATCCAAACATCTTCTTATGGGACATGCAACTGAACAGAATTCTCAGAAAACATTATTTGAGTTCACAATTTACTTAACAAATCTTGACCCAAGAGAGGTATAGGACTTTCTGGCAAATACGAGAATTCACCTGTTAAAACTTTTTTCTAAATTTGGCATCCTATTGGTTTCAAAAAATGGCCCTCCTTTCTTTCTTAAGATTTCAAAAACTATCACGGTGAATTTAATAAGAAGTCTCTTATAACTAGTTACCACAGAGAAAGTCTATTAAAAAGGTTTTTGCTTTAATTTCCCAGCTTCATTAGAACTACGGATCTGCTGGAGATGCTTTTAAATTTCACCCTCAGACTGCTTCATTCAGTATTACAGTTCTCAAACAGTAACATTGCTGTAGAGGGGGGGCGGGGAATGCAAGGGGGAATAAAGCCCCCCTTTTCTGCTTAGCAGTGCAGTCAAGGCCACGCAGGTGGTGTAATCGCTGGTGCTAAGTGGGAGCTGCCTGGCCTTGGCAAAACTTCTCAGTTACAATGAGCTGAGTTTATCTTGAAGCTTGACACAGCACAGGCCTGGGATATTTTGCTCTATTTACTTATTTCTCAAAGTTATGCAGAACAACATTAACTGCCATATAGCACTAAAACCCAGAATTCCACATTCAAACTACATTTTCCTTTTATCAGAGTATTTCCCAAAAAGTTATTCTAATAAGTAAGGATGCATCCTAAAGGGGATCAAGGTTGTATTTTAGTAGCGGAACCGGTTCCCATTTTGTAATTATCTCCCCAGACAAAATTATTTTGGTACCAAATATATATATATATATATATATACAAACTAAAATACTGAGCTCAGATATGAAAGCCAAACACTAAGTTCAAACATGCAGATGGATCACAGTTGCACTTATTCAAGACAATATCTCAGTTTTAGCATTGCACCTTTGGGCTGCTTGCAGCTCAGCCAGGTGGAGGTTGCCGCTGGATCTCCCTGACAAAACAGGTCAGTGCGCGCTGGAGCCCCAGCGGCACCTGCCCCCCCGCTGCCCTAGCAAGCCGAGCTGGGCAAGGCTTTTATACGCGTCTCATCTGAGGTGCTACAACTGTTATCCCAAAACAGGATTCTTTACTTGGTGTGCATACAAAAGAGCCAAATTTAGTACACCAAGATGAGACACAGCCTATCACAGAGTTGCGCAAGTCTGGATGTTGGAATAAAGCTAGCATGGTAGAAAGAAAAGTAACAACTGTTACACACACAATCTTATCATCACATTCACACAGTAAAAAACTGAATTACTCACGGTCTTCTGTATAACCACAAAATGCATATTTTGAGTCAACAGATTCTCATGATTCTGTGAACTTGCTATATTATACAACAGGAAAAGACTTATGAAACTGTAATATGCTTAAACAGATACCTACAAAGAAAACAGGTTAATAAAGCAAACATCTTGCAGACCTCAGTAAGTTTCTATGACTTGTGCGTTATCAGTTAATTCTCAGCTTGTTGAAGTTCAAAGCATTCCACTTGTAAAGCTGCCTGAAATTATTTAATGATCTCTTGTAGAGTTTTATTTTTGTCCTGCTCTTCTGGCTTTAAAAACAACACTACTTGCAACAAAATGTTATACTTCAAGGTTCTATTCTCCGACCACTTTTCCCATTCATCTAACTTACACAGCAGCCACCATTGATTCTAATATTTCACAAGATCTTCCTTCCTCATATTTCCAAGTGCTTTCCTATGTTCTAAAACACCTCCCCAAATGTAATTTAGCATTTGACGGGTGGGCTCACCATGGAGACCCGAGTCACTAACTGTGGTCCGTAATTGCGACAGCAGCTTCTAATCTAGGGCAGTGATGGTGGCGTTCAGGCCACCAGCAGTGGGAGAATATATCACTGGGAAGGCAATGGCCAGGGCCTCAGCCGCCTCTTTGTCCCCTGACATCCAGGCTTGATTAGAAATCTCTTGCCACAACTTCTGCCGCTCGTTCACCTGCCGCTCTTTCACCACCCGCTCTGCATCTCCCCTCATATCAGTGTCTTTAGAGTCTATAGGCGCGCGAGCCTTCCCCTCCCCTTCGGGGGGAGATGGCCAGTGCTCCTCGCTCGGTTGACCGGGAGACAGCATAGGAGGCGCAGAAGGAACTGAACTGGCGTATGAACCCGACGGCAGGAAAACAACATTAGTGGCAGGGGGCAACGGGCATGACGAGGCAAAAGCCGAACCCTCTCCAGTGGCTGCATTAGTGGCCGATGGGGAAGCTAGGGCTGCCGAGGCAGCATGGGCGGCCTTCTGCTCCGCATGATATTGTTTTAAGGCATTTGTTACCACCCGCCAGGGCCGTCCCAACTTCCTAGCTGCCTTTTCCTCCTGGATAGCTGCATTCCACAATTTTTCTCCAAAGCGACACCACTCCTCCACCTCAAAAACCTCATTAGGATCCTTAAAACAACCCTTGGCTACTCCATACGTGAGCAACCCTGCTAACTCCTTATCTAAATCAATATCCTTAAGCTGACGCTTCTGTAAGAAGCACTTAAATAAATCATAAGCCGCTTGTCTATCCATACCTTGTTTCCTCAGCGCGCTGTTGCAGCCCTTGCAAGACGTCGGCGGCCTTTAGCGGTGGAACCCTTCTTTAAGGTCGTTCCGGGCACGGAGTCCAGCTCTTTTGCCTCTCGTGCTGCTTCGAGACCGCTATCCCCTACTCGCTGGACCGTGCCGGACCGTGGCTGCAGGGCCTTTTTTTTCAGGTCCCTGTTCGGGCGCCATTTGTCGCATTTGTCGCAGCGAGGGAAGACGCAAACACTTAATATAAGTATCAGCAAACTTCAGCTTTATTACAGAGCAGTTCACTTTTATACATGTCCCAATAATTATGCCTACTAGTCATAACCTGATTGGCTAAAATCTAGGGATTACATTAACTTAATTCGTCTAGCAACAGATATTCAGTATAATCAGTAATTGGCTTATGCATATTACAAAACGCAAGCTCATTATTGGTTACAACTTAACTGCCAGCTCCACCCTTAGATCCACATTCGTTTCGTTTCTACATTGTTTTTCCCAACGAACTTCTAACAGCAAGGCTTTTGTTTGTTACACATTAAATGTCAAGGTCCTTATAATTTTGCCAAGTCAGTGTCTTGCTTGTGGCTCACATGAGCTGGGTTCGCTGCTTATCTAACTCTTGTTCTGCTAACTGTATTAAATTCACATAGCCCCTACTATCTAACCATCCCTCCACAAGGATCTGCAATCTTCTTGTGACAAAGAGGATTGAGTGAAAAGGATCTATAGTAAACGCATCCACTTTCAGCGAAAAACGGATTTGAAAAGCCTATTAATGTAGACTTCAGTTCCCAAAAGCACCACGAAAGACAATGAGTAATGGGGAGCAATAGGTAGATCGGACAGAGCCACTAGAGCAGGAAGAGCTTAAGAGCTTGCAGAAACTCACCCTTCCAGACCTGTTTTGCTTTTTGGGTTGGGTTGGTATTTTTTTTAATCAGGTTCCTTTTCCCTGCCACTTCCTCCAACAACTTTTAAAGCGGGAGGTACTTTGCAGCTTTCTCTGAGCTCTAACCCTTTTTTTTCAGCAGAGGCAATAACAATGCATTTCAGGGAAAGTACCTGCCTCATTTTTTCCTTCAGCCTTCATGCTCACAATGTGTTTCCACTGCCCTTCCCTACATCTGTTCTAGAGCTTCCTGACACCCTGATTCATGTTTCGTTCTCATTCTTTCTGTCACCAGCTGCTGTGTATGGGAGTCTCTTCTATGTCCTGAAAATTTGGAACAGTTCACTTAGACAACTGCAGAAAATAACCCTTTTTTCAGGAAAGAAAAATAAAATTAAAAAAAAAAATAAAGCAAAATTAACAGATAAACAGCGGATGTTTTATTTTATCTAAGAAGTAACACTGCCATCAAACTACTTCTGTTTCTCCAACATAAATATGTAGCTTAATTGAAGGAGAAGAGTTGAATTCAGAAGGGATACACAAGGCTTGAAATACTTTTAAAAGTAATGCACGGGAACAAGGCTCACTATGAACAGAGCAGCCTTATTTTTCCCTAGGATGGCTTAAACTAAGGTAGCCTGCAGGGTTTGGCACACACTTCAGTGAGTACTGCCTGCTACCAATACACTGTATCATAGTCACACGGAATAACTGTGTTTGTAAGGATGTCTGGAGCTCATCTGATCCAACCCCTGGTGCAGAGCAGGGTCAATTTGAATCACGTGTCAGTGCTGCCTTCTAGAAGCACAAAATCAGACTGAACTACCGTATACCTAGAATCATGAACAGATACATGCAGCAAGTTCTCAACATCTTCTCAAAGCTAATTTACAGGTGGGAAAAAAGAATAACCAGCGCTGGCAAGTCTGGAGGTAGGCTACTCTTCATACTCCAGAAAAGACATATTGAAGCTTTATAAGACATAGAAGCCTAGAAGCATAGAACAGTTTGGGTTGGAAGGGACCTTCAAAGCTCATCTAGTCCAACCCCTGCAATGAGCAGGGACATCTGCAACTAGATCAGGTTGCTCAGAGCCCCGTCCAGCCTGGCCTGGGATGTCTCCAGGGATGGGGCATCTACCACCTCTCTGGGCAACCTGGGCCAGTGTTTCACCACCCTCAGTGTAAACAATTTCTTCCTCATGTCTGGCCTGAACCTCCTCTCTTTTAGTTTAAAACCATCACCCCTTGTCCTGTCATAACAGGCCCTGCTAAAAAGTCTGTCCCCATCTTTCTTACAGGTTTCTTTTCAGTACTGAAAGGCCACATTAAGGTCTCCCCAGAGCCTTCTCTTCTCCAGGCTGAACAACCCCAACTCTCTCAGCCTGTCCTCACAGGAGAGCTGTTCCAGCCCCCTCATCATTTTTGTGGCCTCCTCCGGACCCTCTCCAACAGGTCCATGTCTTTCCTGTACTGAGGGTTCAGGCCACATATTGCAAGACTTGGCAACATGGAAGAGTTCACACTTGCATCAATTAAATGAACTCTCTGGTGATGCTTCTGCTCTAAGAGGCCAGACTTGCAACAGTGAATTAAGCCAAGTGTAAGAAAGCAAACAAATGGCTCAGCAAGTCCCACAGGGGTCTAAGCAGCATGTTCCATAACCAAGCATAACATTCCCCTCTTGTTTCACATTAAGCAGAATGATTTTAAATTGATTCAATGTTAGCAGATAGGCGGTAACAAATTTGCATGAATATGATCATTCCAAAACCATCAGAAGATTATTAGACTTTGAATGCCTATCTAGTCAAGAATTACCATTAAGTATCTACAAAAGAGGGCATTACATTTTGACACCTACATAAATGAAGAAGATTCAAATTAAAATAGTTATATCAATCTTACTCTCTTGTTTGTATCATTGATGCATAACTGAACTACAGGGCAGTCTAACGGAATATGATGGTGAAAGAAAACTGGCATGAGCTTAAGTGACTTGGAAGATGTCTGTTTAACAGCTTCGAGAACCTACAAGATCATCATCTCATCTGCATAAATAATATCAAAGAGGAGTTTCCAGCCCCAAGCCTGCAGGCATCATGTTCCCCTTGCGATCCTCCACAATTACCGAAGCTGCAGGAAATTCAGAGTTCAAAACTCAAGCCCAACAAAGCGGGATGTTTCCCTCAGCACGTTACTGGCCCAGATGTTCAGCAGCCAAAGGCTGAGGACTAAGGCTCTGAACATCAGGCCTTGGATCAGAGAAGAACTGCGCGATTCCTCCTGGTCAAGATAAAAACCCAAGGCACAGACTAAGTTTGAAGGGCAGCAGAAAATTCAAGCAAAATGTTCTAGACATAAACATTTGAATGAAGAGAGGATTTAAGAAGACCCAAACTGGAAAATACAGATAATTCAGTATTTCCTTCAGGAAATTGCCTCAAATGCCCAAATACCTTTTTTCCTTACTTAAAATACAATATCCTCACTACCTATATTTTGTTATGCTTGACGTGCATCAGTGGGGACAGAACTGTGCAGACAACGAGATGGTACACCTGTCTTTTTAACACATAAGATTTGATGTATTTGTAAAAACACTGGAATTTATTTCATGAGTTTATAGGAATGCTTGAAATATTTTTGTGGGAAAGACTATTGGGAGTTTTACTGAAATCCTCCCAAAGCTTTCTAGGGGAGAAGGAAAGGAAGAGCTGAGAAATAGATACAGTTTGGGCTAAAACCTCAATTTTATTTTACCATTAAGTCCTCCACATTTCAGTAGAACTTTCTGAAAAATATATTTGATGCTTTCAGCAGATTTTAGTTACTTTGTTCCTGACCATCTTCCAGTTACTGAAGGAATCCTTTTGAAAAGTTACATTAACAAAAGACAATTTCCCATCCTGCCCCAAACACACAATAATTAGACTGCAAATAACTTTTCCTAGGTCATGTTTTCTTAAATGCTGGAAAAGTCAGAATTTTGGGGAGAGTATTTTTTTTTAATTAACATCTCTTAATTATTGCCACAGTATCTCTGCGATGCCAGGCTTGCCTCCACCTTACACGCCATGTTTTGCAGCAGCCTACTGCTTAGTCTGGCAAAATATACATTTCACATACACCTACCTAGTTAAAACTCCTAATTCATTCTTTCATACAATGCAATCTGGTAACTCGAAGATGCTATTTTCATCAGAGAGAAAAAAATGGCAGGGTGAGAAAGGCTTGTTATGGTATGTCTACTTGAGCTACCAAAATAGTTGTGATTAAGCCCACTTAATCTTCTACTCATACCTACAAGGTGTATCTTCTACTCATCTCATACCTAGAAGATGTATGCAATTCTTCATTGCATGGAAGCATAATTAAGCTTCGCTTACTGAGGTATAAAAGGATTAAATACAATATTTTTTTCTGTTAGACGGTCAAAATAAAAGCTCATGGCAGAGACTAAACTTGCAGGACAGCAGCAAGCCCAAGCAGAACTTTCTGTATGGGAAACCCTGTAATCCGTGTTACGTTCAGAGGGAGCATCAGCTGGAGGCAGCGATTCTGTGCTAAGCTCTTATTGGCATTTAGTAGCCCTTAAATAATGCCTCCCCCTCTTCCTTCAAATTATAATTTAGGAGAGCCTTAGGTAAATATTGGCTATCATTTCAAATATGTTATATTTTAGGAGGGCTGGGCAGAAGAAACCTTCCTGAAAACAACAGCCAATTTTCAATGCAAAGCAGTAATACTTAACAAGAGCAAGAAAAACCAAGTCATATTACTTCGGCACAGAGTGAGCTCCACAGTACGTTGAAGAAATGCCAATATCCATGGATTGCTCAGCACGTTCGATCACCCTGAGCATTTTAAACTCTATTGCTAAGTTTAAGCCATATCCACTCTTGCACTCAACCAACGTAGATCCTGCTCTGCGCATGCGTTCGAGTCGGGGTTTCGAAGTGTTGAACAGCTCTTCTTCTGTGGCTTTCTACGTACGTTCCACGATAAAATGTATTCCTCCCCCAGCCTGGTGGATCTCCATATAGGATGCACCTGCCAGCTTGGGAAAAAAAGAAAACAAAAAACAATCACCCCGTACGATTAGCTATTAAATGTGTATTTTCTAGGCAAGGGATTCTGGAAAGTGCCTTGAGGTCCCTTTGTAGTAAGAGAGAAGAAGTGGGGCGGCTGAATCTCCATTAATTCTTCCTCCCTTCCGCTCTTCTTCCCTCCACTTAAGCGAAGAACTGATGTAAGAAGCAACATAAAGAGAATTACTCTGAAGATTTGCTTCCCACTGAGCCCAAGGGGAAAACCTATATCTAACTAAAAATTCATTTATGTGGGGAAAAATAATTTAAAAATCAAGTGTTTAGGCTGGGCTTAGTACGCTATTACTCCAGCAATAGTCCACTCATTCCAGCAGGAGCTTTTCCTATGAGCCATGAAACCAACACTACTGAATGCCAAAGGACACTGCAAATGAAACGGTGGTCTAGCAGCTCCTGTGCCACCACCACTTGTGAAGTTTAACATGCAATAGACTTGCCCAGTTTAATTTTTTTATCAGGGAAAGTTGCAGCTTCTGTGGCTTAAAATCCTGCGCTGCCCTTTTGCCTCCAACCAGCTGCGGGCAGGAGGGAGAGTCTGAGCTCTGGCATTGAACAGCTGATGGGTGGAAACGGTACAGAAATTAGAGGCGACTCTGAAAAGTCACTCAGCAGGTCAGCTACTTTACTGCTGTGGTCCGTGATACAGAGAAACAGATGTAAAATGAACCATGAGGACACAGAGCTCCACCATGAAGGCCGAAAAAACATCCCAAGTGCTGGAATGTTCTCTTTGTAGCACTCCGAATGAAGAAGCTACAATACTCTGCCCCTCAATGCAAGATATTGTCAAACCAGTACTGAATACAGAAGAAAAAGAATGGAGGGATATTTAATACACACTTGTCTCTAAGCATTTGCTGCCATTCAGCATTTTAACCTTATGAAAAAACAAACTTACCTGGTAACACACACTTCCCAGAGCAGTCAATTATTCTTTCAAATGTTGCTTCTGAAAACTGATTGTGAATAACATCTGCCTGGCCCACAGCTTTGATACAACCATCTCTGCAAACAACAGACAGCGACCAAAGGCAGCGTGAGCCTGTTGAAAAGTCAAGTGCCCATTGACAGAGCTCCCGCAGCAAGAACTCTCTGAAAGCAGAGGTAGGGACCTTCAGCAGGACTGAAGGTGCACACAGGAGGTGGTTTGCTAATTTTACAGACGCACAGAAAACGATGGGGTAATGCCACGCATTCCAAGTTGTTTCCCATAACACTTGTCATATCCTCTGCTTAGATCCCTCAGGACGATACCTTGGTACTCTTGTTCTATTTTCCGCTAGACAACATTATTTTTCTCTTGTGGATACAGCACTCCTCCAGCAAGTACCTGCAAGGCACAGCTCACAGAAACCAAACTGCCACCGCCAGCCTCCTCTGCCTGGACGTGACTCGTGCCCTTGTGCCTTTGGAAGCCATAGAGAGAAATCTCTTTGGGGCTGACATGCAGTAAACCAGCAATTTTCTCCTGGTGAAGCTCAAGGACGGTGCTGGGAACCCTACACTGCACCCGAGGGACCCTCTCCAGCCACGCATGGAGCTACACTTCACCTACACAAGAGGAGCTTCCCAGGGCACACGCGGCACCTCTGTCCTTTCAGCCTTGTCTTCCTCCAGCTCTTAAGCCACTGGAATAGGAACCAGGAGTCACCACGGGCACCTGACCGACGGCATCCCCACACTACACAGCACAATTTTTAGGAGGCAAATGGCAGCTAGGGCATTTAGAAATGGCAGAGATGTCATTATTTAGGCACAGGCAGCCGGCAGCGGGCGGACAGGCTGTGGGGACGCGGGCAGCCCGCAGCGACCCGCTCCCGGCGCGCCCCCCGCTCCCGCCACCGCTCCGCTCCCGGCCCCGCGGCCGCCCCCGCCCGCACTCACAGCCCCACCACCAGGCTGGCGCCCCGCAGCACGGCCAGGCTGGCGGCCGCCTCCCGCAGCAGGAACTCCTCGCCCCGGCCGCAGACCAGCACCAGCTGCTGGGCGTTCTCCAGCAGCAGCCGCTGCCGGCCCGCCATGGCAGCGGGCAGAGCGGCGGGCGGGGCGGGGGCGGCAGCCGCTCGGATCAAAGTCCCCCGGGGCGGCGCGGGAGAAGCCGCCTCCTGCCCCGCCCAGAAGAGACCAACCCCCTCCGTGTCTCCATCCTCTCCCCATCCTCACCTGTGCCACATTCGGCACTGGTCAGAAAACTGAGCTGAAAAAGCTACAGGGCTTTAGGAGTGAACCTGGTAGCAGCCTGCCCCAGGAGAGGGATGCTGCTCTTGGTGTGGTCCCGGGCAACATGACAACATCTATACATCGTGTTGGCTTATGATAAGCTCTGAAGCATCGGTTTGCCAGTTGGGGATTCCTGGAGCCTTCTGCCCACACTGCACCACCCGGAGATTTCCCTTTGCCAAGAAAACCGAAGTTGCTGCATTCAGAGCATTTGTCTGCCCACATTCCCCCTCCCCAGCATCCATCACCTCGCTGATGTCCACCACCTTGTCGGCATCCATCACCTTGCCAGTATCCCAGCACCAGCCCCTGAGGGACCGTGACACTTCTCACCACACGGGATATTCAGGCACACACAAATTTATCCAGGCAGATATTAATTTATCCCGTTCCACAATTAGAAAAGTTTATGTGAATCTGCTGCCCCCTACAGAATTAGGGATGGGAGAGCTGGGCAGCAAATATTTACCCTCTACATGGATTTTTGCTTCTCTTTTCTCTTCAAACTTTCGTAGTGTGCCTAGGGCTCCGGTAATTCCCAGCTGGAAAATGGAGTGTCTTTCTAAATAAGTGGTCTCTCAAACACCTTTCTGGTTGTGGTAGTCTTCTTTAGACATTTTTTCTTTTACAAAGGGGATTGATTTAAAATGCCTGTAACACACCCGTGTTTGTATACATATTCCTGTACAGGAGGAACAGATGAATATGTTGGCTCTCTGAAAGAGCCTTTCCAGTGAAGTTTTTTTTGTAAATGTGGCAAGGTTTGCAGCTAAACCACAGGAATTTGTATTCAATAGCAAACTTGAAAAGCAAGTAAAACTATGAGAGTGTTGGGTGTTATCTTGTGATACTGCTCCACTGGCTCAATACTGCACCACGGCGTAATCTCCATCTTCCTCCTAAATATTCTCTCTCACTACACATGCAAAGATTGACAAGGGAGGTGAGAGATGGTGCTTTACTGCTGCCAGGAGTTCCTGCTGCTGACTTCGGCTTTCCCCAGCAGTATCAAGGTTTGAAAGCTGAAATTAAAGAGGAACCTTCCAACAGACTCATAGCAAGGGCAGAAGGACACTCCAGGGTGGTGGGGGATGCTTCAGCAGCAGTGGTGGGGTGAGAGCTGGTGGATCGGGAGTGAAACGCAGCACGTCGTGGTGGAGCCGAGCACTCGCCGGATCGGTCCTGCCTAGAAATGCAGCGGGGAGAAGATGATCCAGCTGGAGCAGAAGGGAGCAGCCCCCACGTGCACGCAGCTCACTCCTCTGTGTGCGGTGGGGTGGCAGCACAGAGAGAGATCTGCAGTGAATGGCTTCCCCGTGGTGCTGTCCCATGGCAGTGTAAGTCCTGCAAACTTGTCTTCCTTGTATTCACAAATATTTCAGGGTGTATGTTCCAGGAGCTGCTCTTTCTGCTCTTGAGAGGACCACCAGCCAACATTAAATTCCCACCTGTATTTCACAACCCCGTGTTTAATGGCATGCCCGACCATCTGCTGCTTCTGTGAGCAAGGGCTAGAAGTCAAACAGAAACTGGCCTGAATGCTTCTTACATTTATGTTTCTCCCATTTACACATTTTTGGCCTTTTGTCTCTTTCAGCAATTCCAGGGAATTTCAGAGAGCAAAGGTGGCATCTGCAGCTCCATTTCTGGTGATCCGATCTCAGACTCTAGTCATTCATCACATTAGTTTTGGTGAAAGAGGGAAAAAAGGAAAGATAAATTCTGTGTAAAGCTTCTATATCTGTGAGAAGTGTGTTGTTACACTCTACTAGGATGGAATTCAGTTCTGTACACTGGCTTTTTCCAAGAACCAAGGGCAGATCCTGATTTCAATCCTTAGAACAGGTGAAGATTTTGCGCTTATAAGGTAGGAGTTTATTTCGTTCAGAGAGACAGTAAAAGATGGAAAGACTGTTCTTTAAAGAGCTGGTGGGTCTTTGCCTGTGGAAAAGGTGTGTGTTCCTAAAATGGATTGGGAGATGGTATCCTATGCTCTTTTTACTTATGTTATTATCATTGGTTATTTTCAGTTCCTTCAGTTTGTCAGTTTGGGTTGGAAATAACCCATTTCACCCCAAAATTAAACAAAGTAAGGTAGGAGAAAGAATGGAGGAGGAAAAAAAAGGTGGAGATAATGAAAAAGGTCAATTGACTGTCAGGTTCTTGATTTCAGAGATTTCATCTCTTCTTGCCGGTGCTTTGTGTATGATACACTTGTTCCTCAAGGAACATATTTTCAAATATACTGTCAGGGTTACTTTGAATATTTATTCTTGTAAACAACAGGTAATTAAATACAGAAGGCCCAAGGCTGGATATGAGTCTTAGTCCAATATTTGGTACATTTTCCTTACATTTTTAGGTAAGTTTTTTCCATCTACCACAAAGACATTCACAATAACACACATAGGATGATGAAATGTCCTGAAAGGAGATATAATATATGGCTTAGGAATGAATTGCTAGTGGAATGTACTGAATGCTCTTTCCCTGTTTACAAAAGTAGCAGAAGTTACTGGACCCCCAGGATCAAAAATCAAAATTACAACATGTGGCTAAAACTGGCCTTCAGATGTGGAATTGACCCAGACTAAATTGCAAATTTGTTGTGTGCTCCTGGCTCCCCTCATACCAGATTTTTACGTCAGATTTACAAATATGTTTTGCACAGCTTTACAAAAGTAAAAGTGAAGTCATTCTGAATTTTCTTTTTCCTGTGCAGAGAAACTTCACATCTTTCAAACCATGGAAACGTGGCATTTGCTCAGATGAACTTTCTGAATCCTCCCTCTTGTTCCCAGCTTCTGCCTTAATAACTTCTTTGGCAAAGTCTGTAACCCCCTGATGATGGGGGGACCTTTGGCGGAACACCACAGCCTGCCCCAGGGGACCTAATTCAGCAGGAATTGCTCTCTCTGAGCGCAGTGTGACTAACTGACTAACCGCCTCTCTCGCCCTGTTGGCTCAAAAAACTAATGAAATATTTAAAAGTTGCAAACCGGTGTGTGGAAAAAATGCATGAAGTACACAGCTACCTACAGTAGAAACTAACTAACTTACTAACTAACTAACTTACTAACTAACTAACGAACTCACTCTCTACCCTACTGGCTAAAAAACCTATCATAAACTCATGAAAGATGCCAACTGGCATGTGAAAACAAAAGTGTTAAGAGCTCTCAAGTGCCCTTTCTGCCCATGACTTCTTCATGGGCTGGGGAATGTTCTGCAGAGAGAACGAGTAGTGATGACCATCCGGCTGAGCCAAAAGGGTGACAACATGAGGGTGACTTCTTCAGCCATCTCTTCAACCTGCCTTGAGAAAGATGGGTGGAAAAGACAGGCATTAGGCACTAGGCTGAGAGGAGAACAAGCAACATGTGTTTTGACGTGAAAGGCAATACCCATCCACAGTTCCCCTCTGCAGGATTCCTTAGAGCTGGGTATTAGGCTTTGGCGTTTTTCTATTAATTGTTTAGATTGTGGACTAGATTGTTGGACTAGATGGCCTTCGAAGGTCCCTTCCAACCCACATTATTCTTTGATTCGATGATTCTAGGTGCAAAATGGAAACTGCCAACGCTGGAGTGCTCTTTACCTCCAGACATCCACCTTCTCCCAAGGACAGGTGAATGCTTCCTCTCTGGGACCATCTCGGGGCACCGCAGAAGTATTCCCTATACTCAGAGCAGCACGAAAATTCACAAGAGGGAGAGCAGGCTCTGTTACACACCTGGGCTTCTTGTTCTCCTCGCCCGGCTTGGCTGGTCTCAGTTGCCCGTTCCTGAGCAATCTGCTTCCAGCCTTCGCCTTCGCTTGAGCGGCGGGCCATCGCTCTCCTCTTCGCAGCTGTGTTTTCTCTTCTAGGGGGATGGTTTTTCCCCTTGCTGCGAAGAGCCTGGCAAACTTTCCATTCAATAGGATTGTTAGACAGGTAAAGCCATGATCCACATGAATCGATCCTACTCTTAAGCAAAGCTAGCTCATGTTACCTGCTCTGCCCAGAGGAGCTCTCCTGGGGTTCGCTTTCTGGAGCGACTGCCGCCACCTGCAATGGAAACGTACAGGATGACACCTGCCCACTTTCCAGCTCAGTTCTGAAAGGCAGATCCCTTGCATGGGTTTGCTCAGCCCAGCTGTGCCAGTTCTGGTGGGATCACCACACAAAGAGTGATGGCCAAGCTGCATCAGCCTCACTCTGCACTTCTGCAAAGCTGCAGGTTGGTGGATGAAGTTGCTTGTCCCTACAGCAGCAATGCCACCTTCTGAGGGGGGAGGCATTCTCTCACGCTGCGTGTGGACCTCACATACCTCTGCAGTTTCTCCTTCTGCTCCTGGCACTGGCGACTCCTCGGCCTGTTCACCAGCAAGCCCAGCCTTGGCCGCTGCACCTGGAAGCTCAGCCTCCTCCTCCTGCTCCTCAAAGAGTTCCTCACGGTGCTCGATGAGGAACTCAACCAGCCGTGTCACCTGCACACAGTAAACCACTGGTTTCCAACCCGCTGGCTGCAAAGGGGTCCAACAGCCCTTGCCACTCCTCATCCTGCCTTCTGCACAGAAGGCTGCAGCTGTGGGGCGGCTCTTCCCAGCAGCTCCCCCGCGAGCATTTGCTGAAGAGAGGAGGCAGGCAGGAACCTCTGAAGAGCAAAGCTGGCGTGGGCCTGGAAGGCTGCAGCGGGCTGGGAAACACAGCGTACCTTCCCTGTCACCTGCATCAGGACGTCCAGGGGCAGCGTGTCCTCCTCTGGTGGGCCGAGGAGGTTTGGCCCCATGCAGATGGCCAGGTTGCTGGCGCTCATCTTGCTCACGGTGGCATTCCTGCTGATCTTCTGAAGCAGGATGAGCAAGGTCTGGAGGAGGAGGAGGTTGGCCTTGGGTAACTTGCTGGCGACCCTGCGGGAACAGGAACCCACCGTTAACAGATGAAGGAGGTGTTGTCCAGACAGGGGTCCCATGCTGATGTCAGCCAAGCCCACCCCAGGGAAGGCTCCTTGGCCAAGCCGGCTCTCCAGCAGAGGGACTGCCTTCGCTGAGATATGGCCACCTCCCTCCCCGCCTGCCCTTCTGGCCAGAGCCCCTTTGTGGAGCCAGCCCCAACGCCTGCAGGCAGTGCTCCAAGGACAGAAATGCTTTTCTGTGCCACTTTCCCCCCAGAACGCTGAGCCCACAGCAGCAGCAAGAGGTGGGTGGCCGAAAACACAGCTCGTTCAGGTGCCGGTGCCGGGCTCTGCCAGTCCCTGTGGAGCCGCCAGGCTGCTGGCCACACTTACTCCTTCAGCCCCGCCAGCCTCTCCTGCCTGCTGGTCTTGTGCAGGGCGTCCATCCACTGTTGGTAAAGCTCTGAGTGGAGCAGCTTGGAGGGGATCTTGCGGAGGAAGTCCTGCAATGGCAAGGGCTGAGCGTGAGGCTGTGAGCAGTGCCGCCGGGAGCACAGGCAGCATCCCCAGCACGCTGGGTGCCCAGCAGCTCCTGGGTTGGGCCGAGCAGGAGCCCATCAGCAGCTCCGGAGCGGGAGCTGCCGGACTCCAGGCCAGCAGGGCTCACCTTCAGGATGACGGCCAGGACGTGCACCGGCTGGCTGGCCAGGTGGACCTCGGCTCCCGTGTCCAGGGCCTCCCTGATCTCCCGGGAGGCGCGCTCGCTGGCCGCCAGCCGGAAGATCCCCTCCGTGGATGGGCCCTGCTCGTGCAGCAGAGCCAGCAGGTCCTGCAGGGGAGACAGGAGGACATTGCTGGGCTGGAGACAGGCCCTGGCACAGGCCAAGCTTCCCCAGGGGCAGCAGGGAGTGTGGATGGTCTGCAGCTCTCCCTGGGGCAGGACAGAGGGGTGGCTGGAGTTGGGCGACACGGAGAGGAGCGCGCTTTGTCCCCAAGACTCATCTGAGATGCCCCCGATGGGGACGGTGCCTCTGCAGGGGAGCCAGTGGGATGGGGACCCCTGGCCGGGCTTGCTTACCTGGATGGGCTGGGGCAGCGCACCGTCCTGGCTGCAGAGATCTGCCAGGGGCCGCCCGAA
The DNA here is from genome assembly GCF_036013445.1 of Caloenas nicobarica. NCBI lineage: Eukaryota > Metazoa > Chordata > Aves > Columbiformes > Columbidae > Caloenas > Caloenas nicobarica. The sequence continues at coordinate 46,554,000 of NC_088245.1, forward strand.
GAGAAGCCCCGTGTGGGCAGAGCCCGACGGCCCCTGTGCCTCTGCAGCGGCCGAGGTCTCTGGCCGCACCAAGTGCCAGGGCAGCCACCTCCTCCTGCTGCGGGTCCCACCTTCTGCCAAGGAGAAGAGAGCAAAGAGAGGTGGAGCAGCGGCGCCAGGCCAGTGCTCCTGGACCCTCTCAGCACTGTGCCCCATCCTCGAGCGCACGGGACACGCGTCATTTGGCAACGAGGGACCCTGGGGGCTCAGGTCTCTCCTGCTGCAGAGCAACGGGGACAGACGTGCCCTGCGGGAAGGGCAGCAGCAGCCCCAGGGCAGCATGAGTGCCCGTCTGCAAGAAGAGCAGGGAAGGGCCATCCTGCACCCGTTTCTCCCAACTCACCAGCCAGCTGGCCACTTCCACCTTTGCTGCCAGAGGGGATGACGGGTGGGGGCCGCTGCTCTGCATCAGCCTGCAAGAAATGTGCTGCGCTCACCCAACAGCCCTGCAGCAGAAAGGGCCCCTGGGGAGCTGCATCATGCCCTGGCCATGTGTGAGAGGTGGAGATGGCTGAGATGTCACCCCGAGCGATCCTCACCTTGGCCTGGCCCTCAAGCAGCCTCTCCAGGCTGCCGGCATGCAGCGTCATGGCCTGGGCAAGCAAAAAAGAGCAGGTGAGAAGTGATGCACCTGGTGCTGGGCTGGAACAGCCTCTGGGGACAGAGCGGAGACAGGAGGGACACTCACAGCATTGCGGCCCCTCAGCTCTTTCAGCAGCGCCTTGAAGGAGGGCAGCCGGGTGACCTGGGCTCCCTCCACTCCTTCTGCTGGTCTGTGCACAGGAAAGGGGCAAAGAAAGAGCTGGCTGAGAACCAAGCAGCCTTTTCCCTCCCCTGCCAGCCCAGGGAGCACTTCCAGCTTGCCCCAAAGCAGCCATGTAGCACTCAGAATCCCAGCGGAGAGCAGCAGCAGAGATCAGGGCGGGGCTGGGCAGCTGTTGTCTGGACACAGCTGGCTGAAGGTGCTCCACCAGCTTTGCCCACTCAAGAGCTGCCCACAGCTATGGGCACAGCTCTCTGCAGCTGGGGAGCGCTGTTGCCACATCGCAGGCTACGATGCCTAGAGCATCCCCCTGAGGTGTGAGCACGAGTCCCCCAGGCTGCACCGCCAGGCAGGGCTTACCCAAGGAGAGCGCTGAGCCACAGCTCCTTCACTGCCCGGCAGCTGCGGAAAGAGAGGAGAAACAGCCTGAGCGCCGCTGCTCCCCAGCCTACGGGCACAGGCGGGCGCTGGCACAGCCCTGCTGTCCCCGTGGGGACGGCCACAGAGGCAGGACGAAGCCCCGTGGGGCAGGACGGAGGCGCTGCCCAGCCCTGCCGGGGGACGTGGCAGCGAGACTCACCGGAAAGTGACGACGCATGAGCCGCAGGGCCAGACGAGGACGAGTGAGGCGGTGTGTTTGCCTTCCTCCTCTTCAGCGGCATCGCCGGCTGCCCCCTTGGTGCTGCCCAGCACCTGCAGCTGGCCCAGGGCCAGGCAGAGCTTTGGGCGCGGGGCGCCGCCACGTCTGCAGAGAGGAGCGGCAGCGAGTGAGCTGGAGGAGCCTGAGCCCGCTGGCTCCCCTCCCGAGTCCCCCTGCCACGGTCACGGCCATGGGTGTATCCAGCACCAGGGTGCCGGTGGCCTGGGGCTGCTCCTGGGCTGGCCCTGCCCTGGTGCCAGGGCCAGGGCTTGGGAGGAAAGGCAGCTGGGCTCTGCAAATCTTACTGGTGCTTGGCGATGACCAGGGTATCCCTGAAGAGGAGGAGGTCCCTCTTCCTCGTCGCACGGCCCTGGGTCACCCGCACACGCTGCCGGAGCAGTGGCTCGCCTGGTGCCGGGATGGGCACGCACTGCTGCACGGGCTCAGGGTCATCCCTGCAGAGCAAACGGTGTCGGGAATGACAAAGGCGGCTGCTGCGGGGTCCGGCTGTTCTGGGCTGTCTCCGAGCCTTGCATGGGGGGCGCCTACCTGGAGCCACGGCAGCAGTTCACCTGGCCCATCCCGACGAGGCCAGGAGAAGCCTCCTGTAAATCTTGCTTTACGGGCACAAGAGAGTGGCCAGACAAGGTGGGGAACGTCAGCCAAAGGGACGCCCAGTGCCAAGTGGTGCTGCTGGGCAAGAGCGCGGCTCCTGCCCGTGACACTCCGTGTTGGCACAGAACCGTTGCCAGGACAGCGCCGGGTCAACACAGCCCCCCATTCCAATGACCTCAGTGGTGGGGGGGCACTGGGGGCTCTCCTCAGGATGCCCAGGTCTCTCTGGGACTGGGAGCCCAGCCCTGGGCACAGCACTTCAGGTCTGGCCTCAGCAGCGCTGAGCAGAGGGGAAGGGTCACCTCCCTCCAGCTGCTGGCAGCGCTTCGCCCCATGCAGCCCAGGGTACCACTCGCTGCCGCCTTGGGCCAAGGCCACCTTGCTGGCTCCTGCTCAACTTGGTGTCTACCAGGAGCCCAGGACCCTTAGTTTTAAGATTCCTAGGGCAGGAGACCTTTTCCAACATAAAAATTGTCCATACCCAATGTTTCTGTGGTGTTGTCTTCAACATGCATATGACCTATTGTGTAAATGCTGTGTCTCACATGACAAACCAGCACTACACAGAGATTATCCATTATGTCCAATAAAAGATTGAGCTGTGTCTTCTATTGACTAACCAGAAAAGTACAATCTTCATCAGATAGCAAGCCTTCTGGATCTGTCTAAAATAAATAAATACCACTCAGCCCATTCCCTGTGGCCCTGATGAACCACAACTGGGAATTATATGTGATAGATGTGATTCAGAACTATTGAATGTGCTGAAACTCCACCTATGCTCAGAAAATAAAATTTATCTCTTGAACTATGCCACATTACAACTTCAAGTGAGAGGAGCAAATGTCTTGGTCTCTAATAAACAAGTGATTGCCTTATTAACCCTTAAGTTTAAAAGTGCACGTGTGCGGGGCACCCACTGTATTAATCCGTGGCTATCCTGTGATCTTACTGTCATATATATCAATTTAATGAAATATAACAAGGGAAAGTGTAGAGTCTTGCATCTGGGCAGGAACAACCCCACGTTCCAGTATAGGTTGGGGAATGACCTGTTAGAGAGCAGTGTAGGGGAAAGGGACCTGGGGGTCCTGGTGGACAGCAGGATGACCATGAGCCAGCACTGTGCCCTTGTGGCCAAGAAGGCCAATGGCATCCTGGGGTGTATTAGAAGAAGGGTGGTTAGTAGGTCGAGAGAGGTTCTCCTTCCCCTCTCCTCTGCCCTGGTGAGACCTCATCTGGAATATTGTGTCCAGTTCTGGGCCCCTCAGTTCAGGAAGGACAGGGAACTGCTGGAGAGAGTCCAGCGCAGGGCAACAAAGATGATGAAGGGAGTGGAGCATCTCCCTTATGAGGAAAGGCTGAGGGAGCTGGGGCTCTTTAGCTTGGAGGAGACTGAGGGGTGACCTCATCAATGTTTATAAATATATAAAGGGTGGGTGTAACGAGGATGGAGCCAGGCTCTTCTCGGTGACAGCCAACAGTAAGACAAGGGGTAATGGGGTCAAGCTGGAACACAAGAGGTTCCACTTAAATTTGCGAAGACACTTCTTCTCAGTGAGGGTGACGGAACACTGGAACAGACTGCCCAGGGAGGTTGTGGAGTCTCCTTCTCTAGAGACATTCAAAACCCGCCTGGACGCCTTCCTGTGTAACCTCATCTGGGTGTTCCTGCTCCGGCGGGGGGATTGGACTAGATGATCTTTTGAGGTCCCTTCCAATCCCTAACATTCTGTGATTCAGTGATTCTGTGAATATAGGGCTGAGCCATTGTCTTTTGTTTTCTTCCCTGAGTACAATGTGATAACACATGAGGGGATATTAGGACCCAGTGAGAACCATAACCAAGTCCTCTAGTGCTGGACGCTTTTGAGACTACTGTGATTGCTCGCAAACCAAGTTCCCCTGTGCCTACAGCCCTTTGTCAGGGACAGAAGGCACATCCTTGGAGGCAACTTGCCTGAGAGCTGACAACCCATGACCCAGCTACTGGCACCTGGGACTATCGATACCTCCTGGAGTTTATGAATCCCTTGGCTCTAAATTTTGGCTTCTATGGGTTAACGTTTCAGAAGCAAATGGTAAATACTAAATACACTGCACGTGCTGGTGTATCATAGGATTCCAGTTACTTTTTTATTAGTACCATCCATAGATAAACAGATCCGGAGACAAACCAACCTGGGCAAAATACACGGGTTTTTTTTGTTTCCTTCCCCACTGCATTGCAGTTTGATCCATGCCCCTTGAATATCCAGTGTCTTTCAGCTACAGTTTACGTCTTGCTTTTGCATACTGTAGAGCCTTCTTTCCGTATTCACTGCCAGTATTCACCCTTACACGGCAGCTAATTCTTGTGGCTGGCCCTGCTCCCTCTGGGAGCAAGCTGTTTGTGGTCTGTCTCTACGGCTCTGGGACTCTTCCCCTGATGAATTTGTTCATCAAAGTTACAAATATTTTGTTCTGTATCTGCAATTCTGCATTTTCCACCATATACTCCCTAGTGTATGCTTGACCAAGAAAGGATGATTGGCAGCCTGGAAAATGTAACAGTACTCTGTAGGTAAGTAACACAATTTCCTTAAAGCTCCTTTTTAACATGTTTCTGGTAGACTACATTACACATGCTGCTGAAATATCTGATCACTCTCACAATGTGGGCACAGTCGGAGAACCTGCAGTTGAAAGAAGAGCTCTTCTCTCTCTTTCTGTGGACAGGGACCACACAATGTGCAATCCTGGAAATGCTCCATGATTAACCATGCTATGTACTAAAGTTAACGGATTTTGTGAGCGTGACAACTTCATAATTATTTGACCACATTCAACGAACAAGTTAATTCTTAACTCATTTGTCAGCTACCTAATTTCTGGCAATCTCCTGAGCAAGCTACTTTAGTGGGTTTAATACATTTGTAAAATGAATCAATCATAGGTTGGCCATAGACATTTGAATACATTTATAATGGCACGTGGTAATTAAAGATGGCCTATGCACTGATTCTGTGGTAATGCCTGCTAAATCTATAGAGCTTGATAATGTTGGACACGTTACTTTATGTTCTTATGGTTTAGCGTTTAATGATGATTAATCCCATACCAAAAAGTAGTTACAGCTTTTGACAGCTACTGCAGAACATCTGGAAAAGAAAATGTATCAATTAAGTAAAATGCTCACATCCTATAGTACACTTTATTTTCCTCATAAGCAAAGGCATAACATTATGCTGTAGCCAGAAGAAGATGATTTGCAGCATTTTAAATTAGTCAGCACCTTTAGTTTCACTTTGGACTAGTATTATCTAAAGCAATTCAAAGCATCCTAAAAACTGAAAGGTAGTTCCTTTAAGAAGATGATTTTCATCATAGCTTATAAAGTGTTTGGTTTGGGTAGTAATGTTAAATAAGGCAAGGCAGCTTATACTTTCTGAGATTGGGCTTAGATCAGCCAGATACCAAGAGACCACCCTTGAGTAATGTCAAAGGCAGGTAACACCTGAGCCTGGGAATGTTTCCCTAGGAACAAGCATGAAGCAGAATCTACACGGCTAGGATGGGAGCTGAAAATGCAGCGTATTACACTCTGCACTCAATCTAACATCCTCCTACAGACTTGGTGGCACTGGGTCAGCAAGAAAAATGAGGGGTTCAATTCTTCATGTATGTGGCAAAAAAGCCTTCTCTATTCTTTGAAAAAGACAGCAGGACTCCCCTCTGTGTAAAGAGCAATATCTTTCCAGCTAAAGTATACTGTGATTATTTATGTCTGAGATCTGACTGCAATTGTGCATCCTGAAAATATAAAGAAACAAGTGATGTGAACAAACGCAGTCTGGAGCAGAATCTAATCAAAGGACAATCAGTCACTGACTATGATACATTTCCTTACGATTCTAACTACTGTGGCTTACTGTAAATGATACCTCTGTTGAGTAAAAAAAGAATAAAAAGAAAGCATTATACATTTGAAACTCAGGTACTGTGTGGTTAGACAGTGTGGCCCGAATTCTCCACTTTCTTTTATCACTTTAAATGAAGTGTGATTTACATCTGTAAAAACAGAAGAGGAATCAAGCACTTTCAGTGTGCATTTTGAAGAATCTCCTTTAGCCATACAGTTTATTTTTGATGCTTAAGAGATTTTCTGACTCAAACATTTGTCCTTAATACGAGCTTCTCACAGGGTGAACTAAAATGTTCTATTTATTTTAATGACTCTTTTCTCGTAATTGAATAAATCCTTCAGAATATGAAAGTTTTTAACTGCGTACGCATAACGCAGGCACATCCCAAGAAGAGCCAGAGGCCACGAATGCATTGCAAGGAGCAAGTTTTATTTTAGTTACCTCTCTACTGGGGGATCTCCGAAGTCGCACCTGAGCTCCCAGGCAGAGGTGACACCAGCGGGGACGCAGGCGCTGGTGAGTTCAGCCCTGCTGGAAGATCGCTGGGCCTGCTGAGCTCGCCTGGATTTCAAGGCTTCAGGCGGGCGCAGCCTCCCGCTCTTGCTCACAACAAAGCAGGAATCTCAGACATAGTGATAAGGTGCCCAGAGTTTCTCACAGGCCTATGTTCTCTAACACAGAGGTTCTACTCATCAAGCACACAAGGCCAGTAAAACAATTACTGTGATGTATGTGCTTTTTCTACAGACAGGTGCAAGTCACTTTGAGCGTATTCACATTTAACTAACCTCCTCGCCAAATCTTCCGCTACGTTCCCACACAATATGGTAAGTATTAAAGATACATTGTCATTTTCCATTGTATTGTCTTTATGCAAGAAAATTGCCCCAGGACATGGTTCTGTTAATCACTTACCTCTTGGGAGAGTACCCAAATGGCCTGTGGTAATGATATGGAAGCGCTCTCACTGTTTAATTTACCTTATCTGAGTTGTTCGTATTTTAGCTTTTTTCACTTTTCGCTGTACATCACCTTAGAACCAAGCACCAGCTTCTAACCTTGTTCACTGCTCTTTTGCACTGCAAGGGTGGTACGAGTAGGCTGCAAAGAAACAAATAAATAAGCAAGTGGTGATTCTCTTGACACAAGGAAATCTTGGGTTTCTTCAAGCCCATGTGGATGAAGCAGTGTCAACTGATCCAGTTGACTTCATTGTCTGTGTGGGCTAGAGATGGAGGGCCTGTGAATGGAACATGTTGCAATTAGATGCTGTCTTGCCCTCATCAAATTTATTAACAACAACTTTTCTTTTCTGTTTGAATACATTCAGAATGAAATTGATATCCAGAGAAAGAAATAACACAATACCATTTTAAAAATTATTTTCCTGGTGTGTATTCCTCCAAGCATGTATTTATGTGGATAGTAATAAGTGGATAGTAATCATGTTTAACATGAACATGATTAAATCAGTGAAGGGGATTGAATTTCTTATCATTTAACTCTGCAAAATTCTAGATCTTCTGCATACACAAAATGCTCATTCTTATTAGTCTGATGTTGCTTCCATATCAGCACTTTGTGTGTCTCTGCTCTCAGACAGGAGGCTGTTTGAAAATTATTAAAGGTACCAAGTAGCGTAGCCTTTTATTAAAGAACTACAACCTAAAGTACTTGAACACTTCCTTTTTTCCCCTTGAAAACAATAAAAAATAACTACTCCTATATACCATTTTTCTATAATGTAGATAAAAATGTAGCTTCACTGAAACTATTCTTAACATTGATGCTTGCACTCAAGTTGAGTAGGATGCAAATATTCACCCTTTTAATATTTCATCCAAGTTTAAAGTATAAAAAAAAAAGATCGTGTTTTCTAAACAGTGAGACTGCATGTTCAATTCATATACCAGTATTCCTCCAGCATAGACTCCTCTGTTTTAAGAGACTTTTTATTATGGGTCTGGGAAAAAGACCTGATTTCTGGTGTCGGTGTGGCTTTTGAACTGACTACTTGGGAAGCAATTGGGAAATCGTTATGGGAGGCAATTAGCTCTGGTGGCAAGGGAGCTCGAGAGGCGATTAAGTATGCGACGGTTTGGCAGAAGTTGTTTAATACACTGCAAACTATGAAAGAGGAACAGAAAGCTGCTTCAGCTATGTGTGCTGCTCTTACGCCTGAGCAAAAACCTCCTATAGCATGCCCCGTCACCACGTCAATTTCTTCAACTGATATAATTCTCCCTCCGATCGGGCCAGTTCCTTTATCGAAAGTTTAAAAAGAGGGCGATTCGCAAGGAGGTGAGAGATGCCCGCCGCCTGAACCTGTGTTACCATCCGCGCCGGAGACAGAGGCTGGGGCGGCGAGCGGGGAGAATGTTGAGTGGCGAGAGAAAAGACTTGCCCGCTGCAGCCGCGCCAGAGGCGAAGGTTGGTCCTATTGCAGAAAAGGACTCAAAAGATTCATTTGGTGCTGTGACAATGAGTTAAGATAGAGACTTGGGAAAAGGTGGAAGGTGTTTTAGAACATAGGAAAGCACTTGGAAATATGAAGAAGGAAGATCTTGTGAATTATTAGAATCAGTGGTGGCTGCCGTATAAGTCAGATGATTGAGAAAACCGGCTGGAGAATAGAACCTTTCAGTACCTTTAAGTATAACACTTGGTTGCAATTAATGTCGTTTTTAAAGCGAGGAAAAAAAAGAAAAAAAAAGGAAAAAAAAAGAAAAATAAAATAAAAAAAAAAAAAGTAGCATAACACAGCAGTCATAGATGTTTTCCTTACTAACCTGTTTTCTTTGTAGGTATCTGTTTAAGCATATTACAGTTTAATAAGTCTTTGCCTGAGGTATAATATAGTAAGTTCACAGAATCATGAGAATCCGTTGACTCAAAATATGCATTTTGTGATTATACAGAAGACCGTGAGTAATTCAGTTTTTTACTGTGTGAATGTGGTGATAAGATTGTGTGTAACAGTTGTTACTTTTCTTTCTACCATGCTAGCTTTATTCCAACATCCAGACTTGCGCAACTCTGTGATAGGCTGTGTCTCATCTCGGTGTACTAAATGTGGCTCTTTTGTATGCACACCAAGTAAAGAATCCTGTTTTGGGATAACAGTTGTAGCACCTCAGATGAGACGCGTATAAAAGCCTTGCCCAGCTCGGCTTGCTAGGGCAGCGGGGGGGCAGGTGCCGCTTGGGCTCCAGCGCGCACTGACCTGTTTTGTCAGGGAGATCCAGCGGTACCTCCACCTGGCTGAGCTGCAAGCAGCCCAAAGGTGCAATGCTAAAACTGAGATATTGTCTTGAATAAGTGCAACTGTGATCCATCTGCATGTTTGAACTTAGTGTTTGGCTTTCATATCTGAGCTCAGTATTTTAGTTTGTATGTATATATATATATAAACAAATATATATATATATATTTGGTACCAAAATAATTTTGTCTGGGGAGATAATTACAAAATGGGAACCGGTTCCGCTACTAAAATACGACCTTGATCCCCCTTAGGATGCATCCTTACACATTAGAGTAACTTTTTGGGGAAATACTCCGACAAAAGGAAAATGTAGTTTGAATGTGGAATTCTGGGGTTTAGTGCTATATGGCAGTTAATGTTGTTCTACATAACTTTGAGAAATAAGTAAATAAAGCAAAATATCCCAGGTCTGTGCTGTACAGCTTGAACATAAATTCAAAGCCTGTGCCAAGCTGCAAGATAAGCTCAATCTCCTCCCCCTCTGCCCGTGTGGCCTTGTCTTGACTTCAATCTGGTAAGGAAAAACAATATCCAATGAATACGAAAGCCAAAATGGAGTTAGAGACTTTGATGAATAACTTCATGACAACCTTACAGGCTAACCGCATTCGATTGGACTTGCATATTTGTCTATTTATAATTACAACACAAAAACAACCTGTGGCTGTTGTGGGACAGTATGATGAGAATGCTAACAGACTGATATACTGATTGTTACTAATCAAAAAATACTGGGAATTAATTTAAGTCTTAATGAGCCATGATCCTTTTGTCATATATGTACCATGTGTGAAATCTAATTTTGATCTTTTTTTTTATCTGCAACTTATGTCCTTTTAAATTAAATTAGCTAATTTTCTTAACGGCATAGCTTTTGGCATGCCTAAATGTAAATTGCTGTAGAATCTGCACGTCTTTGATGTCAACATACTTGTATTTTGTCCGATCCTATACGCTTGCACAGTTTTTGTCCATACTTTAGGAAAGTCTCACAAAGCTGTAGTAGTCTAGCGTGAAGATAACAATTTGCATCATTCTGTTAAAACGATTGAAGGTTCAACTCAATTAGTAAAACTTTGTGCATCTGCTTACACTAGTGAGAAAAGCAAGTATGTCTAGTGCCGTCCACTGGACCTACTGTTTTGCTATGCTGGGTGTGCTACAACAGATTAAAACTGACAATGGTCCTGGCTAAACTGCTAGATCCGCGAGAACCATTAGACAACACAATATACACTTCAAATTTTTTGAACCGTGCTGTGCGTCCCTCCTCTATCCTTGTTTCAGATTCACTGTCTCAGAGATCAAAGGCTTTGTATCAGGATCCCCTGAACAGCAGTCAATGGCAAGGGCCAGTAGAATTAATCAGCTGGGGAAGGGGATATGTGTGTGTTGTGGTGCAGAGCAGGGTCAATTTGAATCACGTGTCAGCGGTGCCTTCTAGAAGCACAAAATCAGACTGAACTACCGTATACCTAGAATCATGAACAGATACATGCAGCAAGTTCTCAACATCTTCTCAAAGCTAATTTACGGGTGGGAAAAAAGAATAACCAGCGCTGGCAAGTCTGGAGGTAGGCTACACTTCATACTCCAGAAAAGACATATTGAAGCTTTATAAGGCATAGAAGCCTAGAAACATAGAACAGTTTGGGTTGGAAGGGACCTTCAAAGCTCACCTAGTCCAACCCCTGCAATGAGCAGGGACATCTGCAACTAGATCAGGTTGCTCAGAGCCCCGTCCAGCCTGGCCTGGGATGTCTCCAGGGATGGGGCATCTACCACCTCTCTGGGCAACCTGGGCCAGTGCTTCACCACCCTCAGTGTAAACAATTTCTTCCTCATGTCTGGCCTGAACCTCCCCTCTTTTAGCTTAAAACCATCACCCCTTGTCCTGTCATAACAGGCCCTGCTAAAAAGTCTGTCCCCATCTTTCTTACAGGTTTCTTTTCCAGTACTGAAAGACCACAATAAGGTCTCCCCAGAGCCTTCTCTTCTCCAGGCTGAACAACCCCAACTCTCTCAGCCTGTCCTCACAGGAGAGCTGTTCCAGCCCCCTCATCATTTTTGTGGCCTCCTCCGGACCCTCTCCAGCAGGTCCATGTCTTTCCTGTACTGAGGGTTCAGGCCACATATTGCAAGACTTGGCAACACAGAAGAGCTGACACTTTTATCAATTAAATGAACTCTCTGGTGATGCTTCTGCTCTAAGAGGCCAGACTTGCAACAGTGAATTAAGCCAAGTGTAAGAAAGCAAACAAATGGCTCAGCAAGTCCCACAGGGGTCTAAGCAGCATGTTCCATAACCAAGCATAACATTCCCCTCTTGTTTCACATTAAGCAGAATGATTTTAAATTGATTCAATGTTAGCAGATAGGCGGTAACAAATTTGCATGAATATGATCATTCCAAAACCATCAGAAGATTATTAGACTTTGAATGCCTATCTAGTCAAGAATTACCATTAAGTACCTACAAAAAAGGGCATTACATTTTAACACCTACATAAATGAAGAAGATTTAAATTAAAATAGTTATATCAATCTTACTCTCATTTGTGTCATTCATGCATAACTGAACTACAGGGCAGTCTTACGGAATATAACGCTGAAAGAAAACTGGCATGAGCTTAAGTGACTTGGAAGATGTCTGTTTAACAGCTTCTAGAACCTACAAGATCATCATCTCATCTGCATAAATAATATCAAAGAGCAGTTTCCAGCCCCAAGCCTGCAGGCATCATGTTCCCCTTGCGATCCTCCACAATTACCGAAGCTGCAGGAAATTCAGAGTTCAAAACTCAAGCCCAACAAAGCGGGATGTTTCCCTCAGCACGTTACTGGCCCAGATGCTCAGCAGCCAAAGGCTGAGGACTAAGGCTCTGAACATCAGGCCTTGGATCAGGGAAGAACTGCGCGATTCCTCCTGGTCAAGACAAAAACCCAAGGCACAGACTAAGTTTGAAGGGTAGCAGAAAATTCAAGCAAAATGTTCTAGACATAAACATTTGAATGAAGAGAGCATTTAAGAAGACCCAAACGGGAAAATATAGATAATTCAGTATTTCCTTCAGGAAATTGCCTCGAATGCCCAAATACCTTTTTTCCTTACTTAAAATACAATATCCTCACTACCTATATTTTGTTATGCTTGACGTGCATCAGTGGGGACAGAACCGTGCAGACAACGAGATGGTACACCTGTCTTTTTAACACATAAGATTTGATATATTTGTAAAAACACTGGAATTTATTTCATGAGTTTATAGGAATGCTTGAAATATTTTTGTGGGAAAGACTATCAGGATTTTTACTGAAATCCTCCCAAAGCTTTCTACGGGAGAAGAAAAGGAAGAGCTGAGAAATAGATACAGTTTGGGCTAAAACCTCAATTTTATTTTACCACTAAGTCCTCCAAATTTCAGTAGAACTTTCTGAAAAATATATTTGATATTTTCAGCAGATTTTAGTTACTTTGTTCCTGACCATCTTCCAGTTACTGAAGGAATCCTTTTGAAAAGTTACATTAACAAAAGACAATTTCCCATCCTGCCCCAAATACACAATAATTAGACTGCAAATAACTTTTTCTAGGTCATGTTTTCTTGAATCTTGGAAAAGTCAGATTTTTGGGGAGAGTATTTTTTTCTAATTAACATCTCTTAATTATTGCCACAGTATCTCTGCGATGCCAGGCTTGCCTCCACCTTACATGCCGTGTTTTGCAGCAGCCTACTGCTTAGTCTGGCAAAATATACATTTCACATACACCTACCTAGTTAAAACTCCTAATTCATTCTTTCATACAATGCAATCTGGTAACTTGAAGATGCTATTTGCATCAGAGAGAAAAAAATGTCAGAGTGAGAAAGGCTTGTTAAGGTATGTCTACTTGAGCTACCAAAAAAGTTGTGATTAAGCCCACTTAATCTTCTACTCATAATTATAAGACGTAGCTTCTACTCATCTCATACCTAGAAGATGTATGCAATTCTTCATTGCACAGAAGCATAATTAAGCTTCGTTTACTGAGGTATAAAAGGATTGAATACAATATTTTTTTCTGTTAGCTGGTCAAAATAAAAGCTCATGGCAGAGACTAAACTTGAAGGAGAGCAGCAAGCCCAATCAGAACTTTCTGTATGGGAAACCCTGTAATCCGTGTTACGTTCAGAGGGAGCGTCAGCTGGAGGCAGCGATTCTGTGCTAAGATCTTATTGGCATTTAGTAGCCCTTAAATAATGCCTCCCCCTCTTCCTTCACATTACAATTTAAGAGAGCCTTAGGTAAATATTGGCTATCATTTCAAATATGTTATATTTCAGGAGGGCTGGGCAGAAGAAACATCCCTGAAAACAACAGCCAATTTTCAATGCAAAGCAGTAATACTTAACAAGAGCAAGAAAAACCAAGTCATATTACTTCAGCACAGAGTGAGCTCCACAGTACGTTGAAGAAATGCCAATATCCATGGATTGCTCAGCACGTTCGATCACCCTGAGCATTTTAAGCTCTGTTTCTAAGTTTAAGCCATATCCACTCTTGCACTCAACCAGCGTAGATCCTGCTCTGCGCATGCGTTCGAGTCGGTGTTTGAAAGTATTGAACAGCTCTTCTTCTGTGGCTTTCCGCGTATGTTCCACGGTAAAATGTATTCCTCCCCCAGCCTGGTGGATCTCCACATAGGATGCACCTGCCAGCTTGGGGAAAAAAAAAAAACAAAAAACAATTCCCCCATACAATTAGCTATTAAATGTGCATTTTCTGTCCAAGGGATTCTGGAAAGTGCCTTGAGGTCCCTTTGTAGTAAGAGAGAAGAAGTGGGGGGGCTGAATCTTCATTCATTCTTCCTCCCTTCCCCTCCTTGTCCCTCCACTTAAGCGAAGAACTGATGTAAGAAGCAACATAAAGAGAATTACTCTGAAGATTGGCTTCCCACTGAGCCCAAGGGGAAAACCTATATCTAACTAAAAATTCATTTATGTGGGGAAAAAATAACTTAAAAATCAAGATTTAGATGGTAATAGAAGGCAGCACTCCTGTATTGCTTCAAGCAGTGCAAAAACTTATCGAGGCTGGCTGAAAAAGCTCCAGATACATTCCTCTCTCAGCCTACTAGTATTAAAAAGTCATCCTTCCTCCCTCATTTCGATTATCTGACAGAAGTTATCTATTTTTCTACAAATGAAAGACGGGAGTCACTAGAAAGTAGAAATAGTTATGCATAAAAAAAATGAGAGAGAGAAAGAAAAATCCAGCTGTGTAATTTTATGCCATTACCTTCATTGCAAACTCATGAACCCTATCACCAGCCCACACTGGGTGTGTATGTGCATCTACCAGGCCTGAAGAAAACAAAGTAAACATACACTGAGGTTATTTCACTGGGTAAGAGAAAACCTTATGAACACGCAAGCAAACAAAGCGGAGAGCAGAAGCTCCCCTACAAAGCCTCTATTGGTTAGAAGAAAAAGAAAAATCCAACCAGCCCAAATCTAGGATTTTCTTCAAAGGCTATTCATTTTCTTTCTATTTTTTTCCATATGACACCTTATGTAAAACAGCTCTAACTAAGTGCATCAGTTGCTGAGCTTTTCATTTTGTTTTGACGACATTTGCAAACTGTCCAAGAAATTATATATTACAAACTTCATTACAAAGTTCATTAGACTTTAAGTCCATGTTCTTGAAAAAAAAAAGCGAAGTGTTTAGGCTGGGCTTAGTACACTATTACTCCAGCAATAGTCCACTTATTCCAGCGGGAGCTTTTCCTATGAGCCATGAAACCAACACTACTGAATGCCAAAGGCCACTGCAAACGAAACGGTGGTCTAGCAGCTCCTGTGCCAACACCACTTGCGAAGTTTAACATGCAATAGACTTGGCCAGGTTTATTTTCTTATCAGGGAAAGTTGCAGCTTCTGTGGCTTAAAATCCTGCGCTGCCCTTTTGCCTCCAACCAGCTGCGGGCAGGAGGGAGAGTCTGAGCTCTGGCATTGAACAGCTGATGGGTGGAAACGGTACAGAAAATAGAGGCAACTCTGAAAAGTCACTCAGCAGGTCAGCTACTTTACTGCTGTGGTCCGTGATACAGAGAAACAGATGTAAAATGAACCATGAGGACACAGAGCTCCACCATGAAGGCTGAAAAAACATCCCAAGTGCTGGAATGTTCTCTTTGTAGCACTCCGAATGAAGAAGCTAGAATAGTCTGCCCCTCAATGCAAGATATTGTCAAACCAGTACTGAATACAGAAGAAAAAGAATGGAGGGATATTTAATACACACTTGTCTCTAAGCATTTGCTGCCATTCAGCATTTTAACATTATGAAGAAACAAACTTACCTGGTAACACACACTTCCCAGAGCAGTCAATTATTCTTTCAACTGTTGCTTCTGAAAACTGATTGTGAATAACATCTGCCTGGCCCACAGCTTTGATACAACCATCTCTGCAAACGACAGACAGCGACCAAAGGCAGCGTGAGCCTGTTGAAAAGTCAAGTGCCCATTGACACAGCTCCCGCAGCAAGAACTCTCTGAAAGCAGAGGTAGGGACCTTCAGCAGGACTGAAGGTGCACACAGGAGGTGGTTTGCTAATTTTACAGATGCACAGAAAATGATGGGGTAATGCCACGCATTCCAAGTTGTTTCCCATAACACTTGTCATATCCTCTGCTTAGATCCCTCAGGACGATACCTTGGTACTCTTGTTCTATTTTCCGCTAGACAACATTATTTTTCTCTTGTGGATACAGCACTCCTCCAGCAAGTACCTGCAAGGCACAGCTCACAGAAATCAAATGTCATCGCCAGCCTCCTCTGCCTGGACGTGACTCGTGCCCTTGTCCCCTTGGAAGCCATAGAGATAAATCTCTTTGGGGCTGACATGCAGTAAAACAGCAATTTTCTCCTGGTGAAGCTCAAGGACGGTGCTGGGAACCCTACACTGCACCTGAGGGACCCTCTCCAGCCACGCATGGAGCTACACTTCACCTACACAAGAGGAGCTTCCCAGGGCACACGCGGCACCTCTGTCCTTTCAGCCTTGTCTTCCTCCAGCTCTTAAGCCACTGGAATAGGAACCAGGAGTCACCACGGGCACCTGACCGACGGCATCCCCACACTACACAGCACAATTTTTAGGAGGCAAATGGCAGCTAGGGCATTTAGAAATGGCAGAGATGTCATTATTTAGGCACAGGCAGCCGGCAGCGGGCGGACAGGCTGTGGGGACGCGGGCAGCCCGCAGCGACCCGCTCCCGGCGCGGCCCCCGCTCCCGCCACCGCTCCGCTCCCGGCCCCGCGGCCGCCCCCGCCCGCACTCACAGCCCCACCACCAGGCTGGCGCCCCGCAGCACGGCCAGGCTGGCGGCCGCCTCCCGCAGCAGGAACTCCTCGCCCCGGCCGCAGACCAGCACCAGCTGCTGGGCGTTCTCCAGCAGCAGCCGCTGCCGGCCCGCCATGGCAGCGGGCAGAGCGGCGGGCGGGGCGGGGGCGGCAGCCGCTCGGATCAAAGTCCCCCGGGGCGGCGCGGGAGAAGCCGCCTCCTGCCCCGCCCAGAAGAGACCAACCCCCTCCGGGTCTCCATCCTCTCCCCATCCTCACCTGTGCCACATTCGGCACTCGCCGGAAAACCGAGCTGAAAAAGCTACAGGGCTTTAAGAGTGAACCTGGTAGCAGCCTGCCCCAGGAGAGGGATGCTGCTCTTGGTGTGGTCCCGGGCAACATGACAACATCTATACATCGTGTTGGCTTATGATAAGCTCTGAAGCATCGGTTTGCCAGTTGGGGATTCCTGGAGCCTTCTGCCCACACTGCACCACCTGGAGATTTCCCTTTGCCAAGAAAACAGAAGTTGCTGCATTCAGAGCATTTGTCTGCCCACATTCCCCCTCCCCAGCATCCACCACCTCGCTGATGTCCATCACCTTGTCGGCATCCATCACCTTGCCAGTATCCCAGCACCAGCCCCTGAGGGACCGTGACACTTCTCACCACACGGGATATTCAGGCACACACAAATTTATCCAGGCAGATATTAATTTATCCCGTTCCAAAATTAGAAAAGTTTATGTGAATTTGCTGCCCCCTACAGAATTAGGGATGGGAGAGCCGGGCAGCAAATATTTACCCTTTATGTGGATTTTTGGTTCTCTTTTATCATCAAAGATTCGTAGTGTGCCTAGGGCTCCGGTAATTCCCAGCTGGAAAATGGAGTGTCTTTCTAAATAAGTGGTCTCTCAAACACCTTTCTGGTTGTGGTAGTCTTCTTTAGACTTTTTTTCTTTTACAAAGAGGATTGATTTAAAATGCCCGTAACACACCCGTGTTTATATACATATTCCTGTACAGGAGGAACAGATGAATGTGTTGGCTCTTTGAACGAGCCTTTCCGGTGAAGTCTTTGTTGTAAATGTGGCAAGGTTTGCAGCTAAACCACATGAATTTGCATTCAATAACAAACTTGAAAAGCAAGTAAAACTATGAGAGTGGTGGGTGTTATCTTGTGATACTGCTCCACTGGCTCAATACTGCACCACGGCGTAATCTCCATCTTCCTCCTAAATATTCTCTCTCACTACACATGCAAAGATTGACAAGGGAGGTGAGAGATGGTGCTTTACTGCTGCCAGGAGTTCCTGCTGCTGACTTCGGCTTTCCTCGGCAGTATCAAGGTTTGAAAGCTGAAATTAAAGAGGAACCTTCCAACAGACTCATAGCAAGGGCAGAAGGACACTCCAGGGTGGTGGGGGACGCTTCAGCAGCAGTGGTGGGGTGAGAGCTGGTGGATCGGGAGTGAAACGCAGCACGTCGTGGTGGAGCCGAGCACTCGCCGGGTCGGTCTTGCCAAGAAAGGCGGCGGGGAGAAGATGATCCAGCTGGAGCAGAAGGGAGCAGCCCCCACGTGCACGCAGCTCACTCCTCTGTGTGCGGTGGGGTGGCAGCACAGAGAGAGATCTGCAGTGAATGGCTTCCCCGTGGCGCTGCCCTATGGCAGTGTAAGTCCTGCAAACTTGTCTTCCTTGTATTCACAAATATTTCAGGGTGTATGTTCCAGGAGCTGCTCTTTCTGCTCTTGAGAGGACCACCAGCCAACATTAAATTCCCACCTGTATTTGCACAACCCCGTGTTTAATGGCATGCCCGACCATCTGCTGCTTCTGTGAGCAAGGGCTAGAAGTCAAACAGAAACTGGCCTGAACGCTTCTTACTTTTATGTTTCTCCCATTTACACATTTTTGGCCTTTTGTCTCTTTCAGCAATTCCAGGGAATTTCAGAGAGCAAAGGTGGCATCTGCAGCTCCATTTCTGGTGATCCGATCTCAGACTCTAGTCATTCATCACATTAGTTTTGGTGAAAGGGGGAAAAAAGGAAAGATAATTTCTGTGTAAAGCTTCTATATCTGTGAGAAGTGTGTTGTTACACTCTACTAGGATGGAATTCAGTTCTGTACACTGGCTTTTTCCAAGAACCAAGGGCAGATCCTGATTTCAATCCTTAGAACAGGTGAAGATTTTGCGCTTGTAAGGTAGGAGTTTATTTCATTCAGAGAGACAGGAAAAGATGGAAAGACAGTTCTTTAAAGAGCTGGTGGGTCTTTGCCTGTGGAAAAGGTGTGTGTTCCTAAAACGGATTGGGAGATGGTATCCTATGCTCTTTTTACTTGTGTTATTATCATTGGTTATTTTCAGTTCCTTCAGTTTGCCAGTTTGGGTTGGAAATAACCCATTTCACCTCAAAATTAAAGAAAGTAAGGTAGGAGAAAGAATGGAGGAGGAAAAAAAAGGTGGAGATAATGAAAAAGGTCAATTGACTGTCAGGTTCTTGATTTCAGAGATTTCATCTCTTCTTGCCGGTGCTTTGTGTATGATACACTTGTTCCTCAAGGAGCATATTTTCAAATATACTGTCAGGGTTACTTTGAATATTTATTCTTGTAAACAACATGTAATTAAATACAGAAGGCCCAAGGCTGAATATGAGTCTTAGTCCAATATTTGCTACATTTTCCTTACATTTTTAGGTAAGTTTTTTTCATCTACCAAACAGACATTTACAATAACACACATAGGACAATGAAATGACTTGAAAGGAGTTATTATGCATGGCTTAGGAATGAATTGCTAGTGGAATGTACTGAATGCTCTTTCCCTGTTTACAAAAGTAGCAGAAGTTACTGGACCCCCCAGGATCAAAAATCAAAATTACAACATGTGGATAAAACTGGCCTTCAGATGTGGAATTGACCCAGACTAAATTGCAAATTTGTTGTGTGCTCCTGACTCCCCTCATACCAGATTTTTACGTCAGATTTACAAATATGTTTTGCACAGCTTTACAAAAGTAAAAGTGAAGTCATTCTGAATTTTCTTTTTCCTGTGCAGAGAAACTTCACATCTTTCAAACCATGGAAACGTGGCATTTGCTCAGACGAACTTTCTGAATCCTCCCTCTTGTTCCCAGCTTCTGCCTTAATAACTTCTTTGGCAAAGTCTGTAACCCCCTGATGATGGGGGGACCTTTGGCAGAACACCACAGCCTGCCCCAGGGGACCTAATTCAGCAGGAATTGCTCTCTCCGAGCGCAGTGTGACTAACTGACTAACCGCCTCTCTCGCCCTGTTGGCTCAAAAACCTATTGAAATATTTAAAAGTTGCAAACCGGTGTGTGAAAAAAATGCATGAACTACACAGCTACCTACAGTAGAAACTAACTAACTAACTTAACTAACTAACTAACTTACTTACTAACTAACTAACTAACGAACTCACTCTCTACCCTACTGGCTAAAAAACCCATCATAAACTCATGAAAGATGCCAACTGGCATGTGAAAACAAAAGTGTTAAGAGCTCTCAAGTGCCCTTTCTGCCCATGACTTCTTCATGGGCTGGGGAATGTTCTGCAGGGAGAACGAGTAGTGATGACCATCCGGCTGAGCCAAAAGGGGGACAACATGAGGGTGACTTCTTCAGCCATCTCTTCAACCTGCCTTGAGAAAGATGGGTGGAAAAGACAGGCATTAGGCACTAGGCTGAGAGGAGAACAAGCGACATGTGTTTTGACGTGAAAGGCAATACCCATCCACAGTTCCCCTCTGCAGGATTCCTTAGAGCTGGGTATTAGGCTTTGGTGTTTTTCTATTAATTGTTTAGATTGTGGACTAGATTGCCTTCGAAGGTCCCTTCCAACCCACATTATTCTTTGATTCGAGGATTCTAGGTGCAAAATGGAAACTGCCAACGCTGGAGTGCTCTTTACCTCCAGACATCCACCTTCTCCCAAGTACAGGTGAATGCTTCCTCTCTGGGACCATCTCGGGGCACCGCAGAAGTATTCCCTATACTCAGAGCAGCATGAAAATTCACAAGAGGGAGAGCAGGCTCTGTTACACACCTAGGCTTCTTGTTCTCCTCGCCTGGCTTGGCTGGTCTCAGTTGCCCATTCCTGAGCAATCTGCTTCCAGCCTTCGCCTTCGCTTGAGCGGCGGGCCATCGCTCTCCTCTTCGCAGCTGTGTTTTCTCTTCTGGGGGGATGGTTTTTCCCCTTGCTGCGAAGAGCCTGGCAAACTTTCCATTCAATAGGATTGTTAGACAGGTAAAGCCATGATCAACATGAATCGATTCTACTCTTAAGCAAAGCTAGCTCATGTTACCTGCTCTGCCCAGAGGAGCTCTCCTGGGGTTCGCTTTCTGGAGCGACTGCAGCCACCTGCAATGGAAACGTACAGGATGACACCTGCCCACTTTCCAGCTCAGCTCTAAAAGGCAGATCCCTTGCATGGGTTTGCTCAGCCCAGCTGTGCCAGTTCTGGTGGGATCACCACACAAAGAGTGATGGCCAAGCTGCATCAGCCTCACTCTGCACTTGTGCAAAGCTGCAGGTTGGTGGATGAAGTTGCTTGTCCCTATAGCAGCAATGCCACCTTCTGAGGGGGGAGGCATTCTCTCACGCTGCGTGTGGACCTCACATACCTCTGCAGTTTCTCCTTCTGCTCCTGGCGCTGGCGACTCCTCGGCCTGTTCACCAGCAAGCCCAGCCTTGGCCGCTGCACCTGGAAGCTCAGCCTCCTCCTCCTGCTCCTCAAAGAGTTCCTCACGGTGCTCGATGAGGAACTCAACCAGCTGTGTCACCTGCACACAGTAAACCACTGGTTTCCAACCCGCTGGCTGCAAAGGGGTCCAACAGCCCTTGCCACTCCTCATCCTGCCTTCTGCACAGAAGGCTGCAGCTGTGGGGCGGCTCTTCCCAGCAGCTCCCCCGCGAGCATTTGCTGAAGAGAGGAGGCAGGCAGGAACCTCTGAAGAGCAAAGCTGGTGTGGGCCTGGAAGGCTGCAGCGGGCTGGGAAACACAGCGTACCTTCCCTGTCACCTGCATCAGGACGTCCAGGGGCAGCGTGTCCTCCTCTGGTGGGCCGAGGAGGTTTGGCCCCATGCAGATGGCCAGGTTGCTGGCGCTCATCTTGCTCACGGTGGCATTCCTGCTGATCTTCTGAAGCAGGATGAGCAAGGTCTGGAGGAGGAGGAGGTTGGCCTTGGGTAACTTGCTGGCGACCCTGCGGGAACAGGAACCCACCGTTAATAGATGTAGTAGGTCTTGTCCAGACAGGTGTCCCATGCTGATGTCAGCCAAGCCCACCCCAGGGAAGGCTCCTTGGCCAAGCCGGCTCTCCAGCAGAGGGACTGCCTTCGCTGAGATATGGCCACCTCCCTCCCCGCCTGCCCTTCTGGCCAGAGCCCCTTTGTGGAGCCAGCCCCAATGCCTGCAGGCAGTGCTCCAAGGACAGAAATGCTTTTCTGTGCCACTTTCCCCCCAGAACGCTGAGCCCACAGCAGCAGCAAGAGGTGGGTGGCCGAAAACACAGCTCGTTCAGGTGCCGGTGCCGGGCTCTGCCAGTCCCTGTGGAGCCGCCAGGCTGCTGGCCACACTTACTCCTTCAGCCCCGCCAGCCTCTCCTGCCTGCTGGTCTTGTGCAGGGCGTCCATCCACTGTTGGTAAAGCTCTGAGTGGAGCAGCTTGGAGGGGATCTTGCGGAGGAAGTCCTGCAATGGCAAGGGCTGAGCGTGAGGCTGTGAGCAGTGCCGCCGGGAGCACAGGCAGCATCCCCAGCACGCTGGGTGCCCAGCAGCTCCTGGGTTGGGCCGAGCAGGAGCCCATCAGCAGCTCCGGAGCGGGAGCTGCCGGACTCCAGGCCAGCAGGGCTCACCTTCAGGATGACGGCCAGGACGTGCACCGGCTGGCTGGCCAGGTGGACCTCGGCTCCCGTGTCCAGGGCCTCCCTGATCTCCCGGGAGGCGCGCTCGCTGGCCGCCAGCCGGAAGATCCCCTCCGTGGATGGGCCCTGCTCGTGCAGCAGAGCCAGCAGGTCCTGCAGGGGAGACAGGAGGACATTGCTGGGCTGGAGACAGGCCCTGGCACAGGCCAAGCTTCCCCAGGGGCAGCAGGGAGTGTGGATGGTCTGCAGCTCTCCCTGGGGCAGGACAGAGGGGTGGCTGGAGTTGGGCGACATGGAGAGGAGCGCGCTTTGTCCCCAAGACTCATCTGAGATGCCCCCGATGGGGACGGTGCCTCTGCAGGGGAGCCAGTGGGATGGGGACCCCTGGCCGGGCTTGCTTACCTGGATGGGCTGGGGCAGCGCACCGTCCTGGCTGCAGAGATCTGCCAGGGGCCGCCCGAAGAGAAGCCCCGTGTGGGCAGAGCCCGACGGCCCCTGTGCCTCTGCAGCGGCCGAGGTCTCTGGCCGCACCAAGTGCCAGGGCAGCCACCTCCTCCTGCTGCGGGTCCCACCTTCTGCCAAGGAGAAGAGAGCAAAGAGAGGTGGAGCAGCGGCGCCAGGCCAGTGCTCCTGGACCCTCGCAGCACTGTGCCCCATCCTCGAGCGCACGGGACACGCGTCATTTGGCAACGAGGGACCCTGGGGGCTCAGGTCTCTCCTGCTGCAGAGCAACGGGGACAGACGTGCCCTGCGGGAAGGGCAGCAGCAGCCCCAGGGCAGCATGAGTGCCCGTCTGCAAGAAGAGCAGGGAAGGGCCATCCTGCACCCGTTTCTCCCAACTCACCAGCCAGCTGGCCACTTCCACCTTTGCTGCCAGAGGGGATGACGGGTGGGGGCCGCTGCTCTGCATCAGCCTGCAAGAAATGTGCTGCGCTCACCCAACAGCCCTGCAGCAGAAAGGGCCCCTGGGGAGCTGCATCATGCCCTGGCCATGTGTGAGAGGTGGAGATGGCTGAGATGTCACCCCGAGCGATCCTCACCTTGGCCTGGCCCTCAAGCAGCCTCTCCAGGCTGCCGGCATGCAGCGTCATGGCCTGGGCAAGCAAAAAAGAGCAGGTGAGAAGTGATGCACCTGGTGCTGGGCTGGAACAGCCTCTGGGGACAGAGCGGAGACAGGAGGGACACTCACAGCATTGCGGCCCCTCAGCTCTTTCAGCAGCGCCTTGAAGGAGGGCAGCCGGGTGACCTGGGCTCCCTCCACTCCTTCTGCTGGTCTGTGCACAGGAAAGGGGCAAAGAAAGAGCTGGCTGAGAACCAAGCAGCCTTTTCCCTCCCCTGCCAGCCCAGGGAGCACTTCCAGCTTGCCCCAAAGCAGCCATGTAGCACTCAGAATCCCAGCGGAGAGCAGCAGCAGAGATCAGGGCGGGGCTGGGCAGCTGTTGTCTGGACACAGCTGGCTGAAGGTGCTCCACCAGCTTTGCCCACTCAAGAGCTGCCCACAGCTATGGGCACAGCTCTCTGCAGCTGGGGAGCGCTGTTGCCACATCGCAGGCTACGATGCCTAGAGCATCCCCCTGAGCTGTGAGCACGAGTCCCCCAGGCTGCACCGCCAGGCAGGGCTTACCCAAGGAGAGCGCTGAGCCACAGCTCCTTCACTGCCCGGCAGCTGCGGAAAGAGAGGAGAAACAGCCTGAGCGCCGCTGCTCCCCAGCCTGCGGGCACAGGCGGGCGCTGGCACAGCCCTGCTGTCCCCGTGGGGACGGCCACAGAGGCAGGACGAAGCCCCGTGGGGCAGGACGGAGGCGCTGCCCAGCCCTGCCGGGGGACGTGGCAGCGAGACTCACCGGAAAGTGACGACGCATGAGCCGCAGGGCCAGACGAGGACGAGTGAGGCGGTGTGTTTGCCTTCCTCCTCTTCAGCGGCATCGCCGGCTGCCCCCTTGGTGCTGCCCAGCACCTGCAGCTGGCCCAGGGCCAGGCAGAGCTTTGGGCGCGGGGCGCCGCCACGTCTGCAGAGAGGAGCGGCAGCGAGTGAGCTGGAGGAGCCTGAGCCCGCTGGCTCCCCTCCCGAGTCCCCCTGCCACGGTCACGGCCATGGGTGTATCCAGCACCAGGGTGCCGGTGGCCTGGGGCTGCTCCTGGGCTGGCCCTGCCCTGGTGCCAGGGCCAGGGCTTGGGAGGAAAGGCAGCTGGGCTCTGCAAATCTTACTGGTGCTTGGCGATGACCAGGGTATCCCTGAAGAGGAGGAGGTCCCTCTTCCTCGTCGCACGGCCCTGGGTCACCCGCACACGCTGCCGGAGCAGTGGCTCGCCTGGTGCCGGGATGGGCACGCACTGCTGCACGGGCTCAGGGTCATCCCTGCAGAGCAAACGGTGTCGGGAATGACAAAGGCGGCTGCTGCGGGGTCCGGCTGTTCTGGGCTGTCTCCGAGCCTTGCATGGGGGGCGCCTACCTGGAGCCACGGCAGCAGTTCACCTGGCCCATCCCGACGAGGCCAGGAGAAGCCTCCTGTAAATCTTTCTTTATGGGCACAAGAGAGTGGCCAGACAAGGTGGGGAACGTCAGCCAAAGGGACGCCCAGTGCCAAGTGGTGCTGCTGGGCAAGAGCGCGGCTCCTGCCCGTGACACTCCGTGTTGGCACAGAACCGTTGCCAGGACAGCGCCGGGTCAACACAGCCCCCCATTCCAATGACCTCAGTGGTGGGGGGGGCACTGGGGGCTCTCCCCAGGATGCCCAGGTCTCTCTGGGACTGGGAGCCCAGCCCTGGGCACAGCACTTCAGGTCTGGCCTCAGCAGCGCTGAGCAGAGGGGAAGGGTCACCTCCCTCCAGCTGCTGGCAGCGCTTCGCCCCATGCAGCCCAGGGTACCACTCGCTGCCGCCTTGGGCCAAGGCCACCTTGCTGGCTCCTGCTCAACTTGGTGTCCACCAGGAGCCCAGGACCCTTAGTTTTAAGATTCCTAGGGCAGGAGACCTTTTCCAACATAAAAATCGTCCATACCCAATGTTTCTGTGGTGTTGTCTTCAACATGCATATGACCTATTCTGTAAATGCTGTGTCTCACATGACAAACCAGCACTACACAGAGATTATCCATTATGTCCAATAAAAGATTGAGCTGTGTCTTCTATTGACTAACCAGAAAAGTACAATCTTCATCAGATAGCAAGCCTTCTGGATCTGTCTAAAATAAATAAATACCACTCAGCCCATTCCCTGTGGCCTTGATGAACCACAACTGGGAATTATATGTGATGGATGTGATTCAGAACTATTGAATGTGCTGAAACTCCACCTATTCTCAGAAAATAAAATTTATCTCTTGAACTATGCCACATTACAACTTCAAGTGAGAGGAGCAAATGTCTTGGTCTCTAATAAACAAGTGATTGCCTTATTAACCCTAAGTTTAAAAGTGCACGTGTGCGGGGCACCCACTGTATTAATCTGTGGCTATCCTGTGATCTTACTGTCATATATATCAATTTAATGAAATATAACAAGGGAAAATGTAGAGTCTTACATCTGGGCAGGAACAACCCCAGGTTCCAGTACAGGTTGCGGAATGACCTGTTAGAGAGCAGTGTAGGGAATGGGACCTGGGTGTCCTGGTGGACAGCAGGATGACCATGAGCCAGCACTGTGCCCTTGTGGCCAAGAAGGCCAATGGCATCCTGGGGTGTATTAGAAGGGGGGTGGTTAGTAGGTCGAGAGAGGTTCTCCTTCCCCTCTCCTCTGCCCTGGTGAGACCTCATCTGGAATATTGTGTCCAGTTCTGGGCCCCTCAGTTCAAGAAGGACAGGGAACTGCTGGAGAGAGTCCAGCGCAGGGCCACAAAGATGATGAAGGGAGTGGAGCATCTCCCTTATGAGGAAAGGCTGAGGGAGCTGGGTCTCTTTAGCTTGGAGGAGACTGAGGGGTGACCTCATTCATGTTTATAAATATATAAAGGGTGGGTGTAATGAGGATGGAGCCAGGCTCTTCTCGGTGACAACCAACAGTAAGACAAGGGTTAATGGGTTCAAGCTGGAACACAAGAGGTTCCACTTCAATTTGAGAAGAAACTTCTTCTCAGTGAGGGTGACGGAACACTGGAACAGGCTGCCCAGGGAGGTTGTGGAGTCTCCTTCTCTGGAGACATTCAAAACCCGCCTGGACGCCTTCCTGTGTAACCTCATCTGGGTGTTCCTGCTCCGGCGGGGGGATTGGACTAGATGATCTTTTGAGGTCCCTTCCAATCCCTAACATTCTGTGATTCAGTGATTCTGTGAATATAGGGCTGAGCCATTGTCTTTTGTTTTCTTCCCTGAGTAGAATGTGATAACACATGAGGGGATATTAGGACCCGGTGAGAACCATAACCAAGTCCTCTAGTGCTGGACGCTTTTGAGACTACTGTGATTGCTCGCAAACCAAGTTCCCCTGTGCCTACAGCCCTTTGTCAGGGACGGAAGGCACATCCTTGGAGGCAACTTGCCTGAGAGCTGACAACCCATGACCCAGCTACTGGCACCTGGGACTATCGATACCTCCCGGAGTTTATGAATCCCTTGGCTCTAAATTTTGGCTTGTATTGGTTAACGTTTCAGAAGCAAATGGTAAATACTAAATACACTGCACGTGCTGGTGTATCATAGGATTCCAGTTACTTTTTTATTAGTACCATCCATAGATAAACAGATCCGGAGACAAACCAACCTGGGCAAAATACACGGGGTTTTTTTGTTTCCTTCCCCACTGCATTGCAGTTTGATCCATGCCCCTTGAATATCCAGTGTCTTTCAGCTACAGTTTACGTCTTGCTTTTGCATACTGTAGAGCCTTCTTTCCGTATTCACTGCCAGTATTCACCCTTACATGGCAGCTAATTCTTGTGGCTGGCCCTGCTCCCTCTGGGAGCAAGCTGTTTGTGGTCTGTCTCTACGGCTCTGGGACTCTTCCCCTGATGAATTTGTTCATCAAAGTTACAAATATTTTGTTCTGTATCTGCAATTCTGCATTTTCCACCATATACTCCCTAGTGTATGCTTGACCAAGAAAGGATGATTGGCAGCCTGGGAAATGTAACAGTACTCTGTAGGTAAGTAACACAATTTCCTTAAAGCTCCTTTTTAACATGTTTCTGGTAGACTACATTACACATGCTGCTGAAATATCTGATCACTCTCAGAATGTGGGCACAGTCGGAGAACCTGCAGTTGAAAGAAGAGCTGTTCTGTCTCTTTCTGTGGACAGGGACCACACAATGTGCAATCCTGGAAATGCTCCATGATTAACCATGCTATGTACTAAAGTTAACGGATTTTGTGAGCGTGACAACTTCATAATTATTTGACCACATTCAACGAACAAGTTAATTCTTAACTCATTTGTCAGCTACCTAATTTCTGGCAATCTCCTGAGCAAGCTACTCTAGTGGGTTTAATACATTTGTAAAATGAATCAATCATAGATTGGGCATAGACATTTGAATACATTTATAATGGCACGTGGTAATTAAAGATGGCCTATGCACTGATTCTGTGGTAATGCCTGCTAAATCTATAGAGCTTGATAATGTTGGACACGTTACTTTATGTTCTTATGGTTTAGCGTTTAATGATGATTAATCCCATAGCAAAAAGTAGTCACAGCTTTTGACAGCTACTGCGGAACATCTGGAAAAGAAAATGTATCAATTAAGTAAAATGCTCACATCCTATAGTACACTTTATTTTCCTCATAAGCAAAGGCATAACATTATGCTGTAGCCAGAAGAAGACGATTTGCAGCATTTTAAATTAGTCAGCACCTTTAGTTTCACTTTGGACTAGTATTATCTAAAGCAATTCAAAGCATCCTAAAAACTGAAAGGTAGTTCCTTTAAGAAGATGATTTTCATCATAGCTTATAAAGTGTTTGGTTTGGGTAGTAATGTTAAATAAGGCAAGGCAGCTTATACTTTCTGAGATTGGGCTTAGATCAGCCAGATACCAAGAGACCACCCTTGAGTAATGTCAAAGGCAGGTAACACCTGAGCCTGGGAATGTTTCCCTAGGAACAAGCATGAAGCAGAATCTACAGGGCTAGGATGGGAGCTGAAAATGCAGCGTATTACACTCTGCACTCAATCTAACATCCTCCTACAGACTTGGTGGCACTGGGTCAGCAAGAAAAATGAGGGGTTCAATTCTTCATGTATGTGGCAAAAAAGCCTTCTCTATTCTTTGAAAAAGACAGCAGGGCTCCCCCTTGTGTAAAGAGCAATATCTTTCCAGCTAAAGTATACTGTGATTATTTATGTCTGAGATCTGATTGCAATTGTGCATCCTGAAAATATAAAGAAACAAGTGATGTGAACAAACGCAGTCTGGAGCAGAATCTAACCAAAGGACAATCAGTCACTGACTATGATACATTTCCTTATGAATCTAACTGCCGTGGCTTACTGTAAATGTTACCTCTGTTGAGTAAAAAAAGAATAAAAAGAAAGCATTATACATTTGAAACTCATGTACTGTGTGGTTAGACAGTGTGGCCCGAATTCTCCACTTTCTTTGATCACTTTAAATGAAGTGTGATTTACATCTGTAAAAACAGAAGAGGAATCAAGCACTTTCAGTGTGCATTTTGAAGAATCTCCTTTAGCCATACAGTTTATTTTTGATGCTTAAGAGATTTTCTGACTCAAACATTTGTCCTTAATACGAGCTTCTCACAGGGTGAACTAAAATGCTCTATTTATTTTAATGACCCTTTTCTCGTAATTGAATAAATCCTTCAGAATACAAAGTTTTTAACTGTTCGATATGGTAAGTATTAAAGATACATTGTCATTTTCCATTGTATTGTCTTTATGCAAGAAAATTGCCCCAGGACATGGTTCTGTTAATCACTTACCTCTTTCGACAGTACCCAAATGGCCTGTGGTAATGATATGGAAGCGCTCTCACTGTTTAATTTACCTTATCTGAGTTGTTCGTATTTTAGCTTTTTTCACTTTTCGTTGTACATCACCTTAGAACCAAGCACCAGCTTCTAACCTTGTTCACTGCTCTTTTGCACTGCAAGGGTGGTACGAGTAAGCTGCAAAGAAACAAATAAATAAGCAAGTGGTGATTCTCTTGACACAAGGAAATCTTGGGTTTCTTCGAGCCCATGTGGATGAAGCAGTGTCAACTGATGCAGTTGACTTCATTGTCTGTGTGGGCTAGAGATGGACGGCCTGTGAATGGAACATGTTGCAATTAGATGCTGTCTTGCCCTCATCAAATTTATTAACAACGACTTTTCTTTTCTGTTTGAATACATTCAGAATGAAATTGATATCCAGAGAAAGAAATAACACAATACCATTTAAAAAATTATTTTCCTGGTGTGTATTCCTCCAAGCTTGTATTTATGTGGATAGTAATAAGTGGATAGTAATCATGTTTAACATGAACATGATTAAATCAGTGAAGGGGATTGAATTTCTCATCATTTCAACTCTGCAAAATTCTAGATCTTCTGCATACACAAAATGCTCATTCTTATTAGTCTGATGTTGCTTCCATATCAGCACTTTGTGTGTCTCCGCTCTCAGACAGGAGGCTGTTTGAAAATTATTAAAGGTACCAAGTAGCGTAGCCTTTTATTAAAGAACTACAACCTAAAGTACTTGAACACTTCCTTTTTTCCCCTTGAAAACAATAAAAAATAACTACTCCTATATACCATTTTTCTGTAATGTAGATAAAAATGTAGCTTCACTGAAACTATTCTTAACATTGATGCTTGCACTCAAGTTGAGTAGGATGCAAATATTCAACCTTTTAATATTTCATCCAAATTTAAAGTATAAAAAAAAAAGATCGTGTTTTCTAAACAGTGAGACTGCATGTTCAATTCATATACCAGTATTCCTCCAGCATAGACTCCTCTGTTTTAAGAGACTTTTTATTATGGGTCTGGGAAAAAGACCTGATTTCTGGTGTTGGTGTGGGTTTTGAACTGACTACTTGGGAAGCAATTGGGAAATCGTTATGGGAGGCAATTAGCTCTGGTGGCAAGGGAGCTCGAGAGGCGAATAAGTATGCGACGGTTTGGCAGAAGCTGTTTAATACACTGCAAACTATGAAAGAGGAACAGAAAGCTGCTTCAGCTATGTGTGCTGCTCTTACGCCTGAGCAAAAACCTCCTATAGCATGCCCCGTCACCACGTCAATTTCTTCAACTGATATAATTCTCCCTCCGATCGGGCCAGTTCCTTTATCGAAAGTTTAAAAAGAGGGCGATTCGCAAGGAGGTGAGAGATGCCCGCCGCCTGAACCTGTGTTACCATCCGCGCTGGAGACAGAGGCTGGGGCGGCGAGCGGGGAGAATGTTGAGTGGCGAGAGAAAAGACTTGCCCGCTGCAGCCGCGCCAGAGGCGAAGGTTGGTCCTATTGCAGAAAAGGACTCAAAAGATTAATTTGGTGCCGTGACAATGAGTTAAGATAGAGACTTGGGAAAAGGTGGAAGGTGTTTTAGAACATAGGAAAGCACTTGGAAATATGAAGAAGGAAGATCTTGTGAATTATTAGAATCAGTGGTGGCTGCCGTATAAGTCAGATGATTGAGAAAACCGGCTGGAGAAGAGAACCTTTCAGTACCTTTAAGTATAACACTTGGTTGCAATTAATGTTGTTTTTAAAGCGAGGAAAAAAAAGAAAAAAAAAGGAAAAAAAAAAGAAAAAAAAGAAGAAAAAAAAAGTAGCATAACACAGCAGTCATAGATGTTTTCCTTACTAACCTGTTTTCTTTGTAGGTATCTGTTTAAGCATATTACAGTTTAATAAGTCTTTGCCTGAGGTATAATATAGTAAGTTCACAGAATCATGAGAATCCGTTGACTCAAAATATGCATTTTGTGATTATACAGAAGACCGTGAGTAATTCAGTTTTTTACTGTGTGAATGTGGTGATAAGATTGTGTGTAACAGTTGTTACTTTTCTTTCTACCATGCTAGCTTTATTCCAACATCCAGACTTGCGCAACTCTGTGATAGGCTGTGTCTCATCTCGGTGTACTAAATGTGGCTCTTTTGTATGCACACCAAGTAAAGAATCCTGTTTTGGGATAACAGTTGTAGCACCTCAGATGAGACGCGTATAAAAGCCTTGCCCAGCTCGGCTTGCTAGGGCAGCGGGGGGGCAGGTGCCGCTGGGGCTCCAGCGCACACTGACCTGTTTTGTCAGGGAGATCCAGCGGCAACCTCCACCTGGCTGAGCTGCAAGCAGCCCAAAGGTGCAATGCTAGAATTGAGATATTGTCTTGAATAAGTGCAACTGTGATCCATCTGCATGTTTGAACTTAGTGTTTGGCTTTCATATCTGAGCTCAGTATTTTAGTTTGTATGTATATATATATATATATATATAAAAACAAATATATATATATATTTGGTACCAAAATAATTTTGTCTGGGGAGATAATTACAAAATGGGAACCGGTTCCGCTACTAAAATACGACCTTGATCCCCCTTAGGATGCATCCTTACACATTAGAGTAACTTTTTGGGGAAATACTCCGACAAAAGGAAAATGTAGTTTGAATGTGGAATTCTGGGGTTTAGTGCTATATGGCAGTTAATGTTGTTCTACATAACTTTGAGAAATAAGTAAATAAAGCAAAATATCCCAGGTCTGTGTTGTACAGCTTGAACATAAATTCAAAGCCTGTGCCAAGCTGCAAGATAAGCTCAATCTCCTCCCCCTCTGCCCGTGTGGCCTTGTCTTGACTTCAATCTGGTAAGGAAAAACAATATCCAATGAATACGAAAGCCAAAATGGAGTTAGAGACTTTGATGAATAACTTCATGACAACCTTACAGGCTAACCGCATTCGATTGGACTTGCATATTTGTCTATTTATAATTACAACACAAAAACAACCTGTGGCTGTTGTGGGACAGTAGGATGAGAATGCTAACAGACTGATATACTGATTGTTACTAATCAAAAAATGCTGGGAATTAATTTAAGTCTTAATGAGCCATGATCCTTTTGTCATATATGTACCATTTGTGAAATCTAATTTTGATCTTTTTTTTTATCTGCAACTTATGTCCTTTTAAATTAAATTAGCTAATTTTCTTAACGGCATAGCTTTTGGCATGCCTAAATGTAAATTGCTGTAGAATCTGCACGTCTTTGATGTCAACATACTTGTATTTTGTCCGATCCTATACGCTTGCACAGTTTTTGTCCATACTTGAGGAAAGTCTCACAAAGCTGTAGTAGTCTAGAGTGAAGATAACAATTTGCATCATTCTGTTAAAACGATTGAAGGTTCAACCCAATTAGTAAAACTTTGTGCATCTGCTTACACTAGTGAGAAAAGCAAGTATGTCTAGTGCCGTCCACTGGACCTACTGTTTTGCTATGCTGGGTGTGCTACAACAGATTAAAACTGACAATGGTCCTGGCTAAACTGCTAGATCCGCGAGAACCATTAGAGAACACCATATACACGTTAAATTTTTTGAACCGTGCTGTGCGTCCCTCCTCTATCCTTGTTTCAGATTCACTGTCTCAGAGATCAAAGGCTTTGTATCAGGATCCCCTGAACAACAGTCAATGGCAAGGGCCAGTAGAATTAATCAGCTGGGGAAGGGGATATGTGTGTGTTCTGGTGCAGAGCAGGGTCAATTTGAATCACATGTCAGCGCTGCCTTCTAGAAGCACAAAATCAGACTGAACTACCGTATACCTAGAATCATGAACAGATACATGCAGCAAGTTCTCAACATCTTCTCAAAGCTAATTTACGGGTGGGAAAAAAGAATAACCAGCGCTGGCAAGTCTGGAGGTAGGCTACTCTTCATACTCCAGAAAAGACATATTGAAGCTTTATAAGACATAGAAGCCTAGAAGCATAGAACAGTTTGGGTTGGAAGGGACCTTCAAAGCTCATCTAGTCCAACCCCTGCAATGAGCAGGGACATCTGCAACTAGATCAGGTTGCTCAGAGCCCCGTCCAGCCTGGCCTGGGATGTCTCCAGGGATGGGGCATCTACCACCTCTCTGGGCAACCTGGGCCAGTGCTTCACCACCCTCAGTGTAAACAATTTCTTCCTCATGTCTGGCCTGAACCTCCCCTCTTTTAGCTTAAAACCATCACCCCTTGTCCTGTCATAACAGGCCCTGCTAAAAAGTCTGTCCCCATCTTTCTTACAGGTTTCTTTTCAGTACTGAAAGGCCACAATAAGGTCTCCCCAGAGCCTTCTCTTCTCCAGGCTGAACAACCCCAACTCTCTCAGCCTGTCCTCACAGGAGAGCTGTTCCAGCCCCCTCATCATTTTTGTGGCCTCCTCCGGACCCTCTCCAGCAGGTCCATGTCTTTTCTGTACTGAGGGTTCAGGCCACCTATTGCAAGACTTGGCAACACGGAAGAGTTGACACTTTTATCAATTAAATGAACTCTCTGGTGATGCTTCTGCTCTAAGAGGCCAGACTTGCAACAGTGAATTAAGCCAAGTGTAAGAAAGCAAACAAATGGCTCAGCAAGTCCCACAGGGGTCT
Organism: Caloenas nicobarica; assembly: GCF_036013445.1. Lineage (NCBI taxonomy): Eukaryota > Metazoa > Chordata > Aves > Columbiformes > Columbidae > Caloenas > Caloenas nicobarica. The sequence continues at coordinate 46,587,974 of NC_088245.1, forward strand.
AAGCAGCATGTTCCATAACCAAGCATAACATTCCCCTCTTGTTTCACATTAAGCAGAATGATTTTAAATTGATTCAATGTTAGCAGATAGGCGGTAACAAATTTGCATGAATATGATCATTCCAAAACCATCAGAAGATTATTAGACTTCGAATGCCTATCTAGTCAAGAATTACCATTAAGTACCTACAAAAGAGGGCATTACATTTTAACACCTACATAAATGAAGAAGATTTAAATTAAAATAGTTATATCAATCTTACTCTCTCGTTTTTATCATTGATGCATAACTGAACTACAGGGCAGTCTTACGGAATATAACGCTGAAAGAAAACTGGCATGAGCTTAAGTGACTTGGAAGATGTCTGTTTAACAGCTTCTAGAACCTACAAGATCATCATCTCATCTGCATAAATAATATCAAAGAGCAGTTTCCAGCCCCAAGCCTGCAGGCATCATGTTCCCCTTGCGATCCTCCACAATTACCGAAGCTGCAGGAAATTCAGAGTTCAACACTGAAGCCCAACAAAGCGGGATGTTTCCCTCAGCACGTTACTGGCCCAGATGCTCAGCAGCCAAAGGCTGAGGACTAAGGCTCTGAACATCAGGCCTTGGATCAGGGAAGAACTGCGCGATTCCTCCTGGTCAAGATAAAAACCCGAGGCACAGACTAAGTTTGAAGGGTAGCAGAAAATTCAAGCAAAATGTTCTAGACATAAACATTTGAATGAAGAGAGGATTTAAGAAGACCCAAACTGGAAAATATAGACAATTCAGTATTTCCTTCAGGAAATTGCCTCAAATGCCCAAATACCTTTTTTCCTTACTTAAAATACAATATCCGCACTACCTATATTTTGTTATGCTTGACGTGCATCAGTGGGGACAGAACTGTGCAGACAACGAGATGGTACACCTGTCTTTTTAACACATAAGATTTGATATATTTGTAAAAACACTGGAATTTATTTCATGAGTTTATAGGAATTCTTGAAATATTTTTGTGGGAAAGACTATCAGGATTTTTACTGAAATCCTCCCAAGGCTTTCTAGGGGAGAAGGAAAGGAAGAGCTGAGAAATAGATACAGTTTGGGCTAAAACCTCAATTTTATTTTACCACTAAGTCCTCCAAATTTCAGTAGAACTTTCTGAAAAATATATTTGATGTTTTCAGCAGATTTTAGTTACTTTGTTCTTGACCATCTTCCAGTTACTGAAGGAATCCTTTTGAAAAGTTACATTAACAAAAGACAATTTCCCATCCTGCCCCAAATACACAATAATTAGACTGCAAATAACTTTTTCTAGGTCATGTTTTCTTGAATCTTGGAAAAGTCAGATTTTTGGGGAGAGTATTTTTTTCTAATTAACATCTCTTAATTATTGCCACAGTATCTCTGCGATGCCAGGCTTGCCTCCACCTTACATGCCGTGTTTTGCAGCAGCCTACTGCTTAGTCTCACAAAATATACATTTCGCATACACCTACCTAGTTAAAACTCCTAATTCATTCTTTCATACAATGCAATCTGGTAACTTGAAGATGCTATTTTCATCAGAGAGAAAAAAATGTCAAAGTGAGAAAAGCTTGTTACGGTATGTCTACTTGAGCTACCAATATAGTTGTGATTAAGCCCACTTAATCTTCTACTCATAATTATAAGACGTAGCTTCTACTCATCTCATACCTAGAAGATGTATGCAATTCTTCATTGCACAGAAGCATAATTAAGCTTCGTTTACTGAGGTATAAAAGGATTAAATACAATATTTTTTTCTGTTAGCTGGTCAAAATAAAAGCTCATGGCAGAGACTAAACTTGAAGGAGAGCAGCAAGCCCAAGCAGAACTTTCTGTACGGGAAACCCTGTAATCCGTGTTACGTTCAGAGGGAGCGTCAGCTGGAGGCAGCGATTCTGTGCTAAGCTCTTATTGGCATTTAGTAGCCCTTAAATAATGCCTCCCCCTCTTCCTTCACATTACAATTTAGGAGAGCCTTAGGTAAATATTGGCTATCATTTCAAATATGTTATATTTCAGGAGGGCTGGGCAGAAGAAACCTTCCTGAAAACAACAGCCAATTTTCAATGCAGCGCAGTAATACTTAACAAGAGCAAGAAAAACCAAGTCATATTACTTCGGCACAGAGTGAGCTCCACAGTACGTTGAAGAAATGCCAATATCCATGGATTGCTCAGCACGTTCGATCACCCTGAGCATTTTAAGCTCAGTTTCTAAGTTTAAGCCATATCCACTCTTGCACTCAACCAGTGTAGATCCTGCTCTGCGCATGCGTTTGAGTCGGTGTTTGAAAGTATTGAACAGCTCTTCTTCTGTGGCTTTCTACGTACGTTCCACGGTAAAATGTATTCCTCCCCCAGCCTGGTGGATCTCCATATAAGATGCACCTGCCAGCTTGGGGAAAAAAAGAAAACAAAAAACAATCCCCCCATACAATTAGCTATTAAATGTGCATTTTCTATCCAAGGGATTCTGTAAAGTGCCTTGAGGTCCCTTTGTAGTAAGAGAGAAGAAGTGAGGGGGGCTGAATCTTCATTCATTCTTCCTCCCTTCCGCTCCTCTTCCCTCCACTTAAGCGAAGAACTGATGTAAGAAGCAACATAAAGAGAATTACTCTGAAGATTTGCTTCCCACTGAGACGAAGGGGAAAACCTATATCTAACTAAAAATTCATTAATGGGGGGAAAAAATAATTTAAAATCAAGATTTAGATGGTAATAGAAGGCAGCACTCCTGTATTGCTTCAAGCAGTGCAAAAACTTATCGAGGCTGGCTGAAAAAGCTCCAGTTACATTCCTCTCTCAGCCTACTAGTATTAAAAAGTCATCCTTCCTCCCTCACTTAGATTATCTGACAGACGTTATATATTTTTCTACAAATGAAAGACGGGAGTCACTAGAAAGTAGAAATAGTTATGCATAAAAAAAAATGAGAGAGAGAAAGAAAAATCCAGCTGTGTAATTTTATGCCATTACCTTCATTGCAAACTCATGAACCCTATCACCAGCCCACACTGGGTGTGTATGTGCATCTACCAGGCCTGAAGAAAACAAAGTAAACATACACTAAGGTTATTTCACTGGGTAAGAGAAAACCTTATGAACACGCAAGCAAACAAAGTGGAGAGCAGAAGCTCCCCTACAAAGCCTCTATTGGTTAGAAGAAAATGAAAAATCCAACCAGCCCAAATCTAGGATTTTCTTCAAAGGCTATTCATTTTCTTTCTATTTTTTTCCATATGACACCTTATGTAAAACAGCTCTAAGTAAGTGCATCAGTTGCTGAGCTTTTCATTTTGTTTTGACAACATTTGCAAACTGTCCAAGAAATTATATATTACAAACTTCATTACAAAGTTCATTAGACTTTAAGTCCATGTTCTTGAAAAAAAAAAGCGAAGCGTTTAGGATGGGCTTAGTACGCTATTACTCCAGCAATAGTCCACTTATTCCAGCGGGAGCTTTTCCCGTGAGCCATGAAACCAACACTACTGAATGCCCGAGGCCACTGCAAACGAAACGGTGGTCTGGCAGCTCCTGTGCCACCACCACTTGTGAAGTTTAACATGCAATAGACTTGCCCAGGTTTATTTTCTTATCAGGGAAAGTTGCAGCTTCTGTGGCTTAAAATCCTGCGCTGCCCTTTTGCCTCCAACCAGCTGCGGGCAGGAGGGAGAGTCTGAGCTCTGGCGTTGAACAGCTGATGGGTGGAAACGGTACAGAAATTAGAGGCAACTCTGACAAGTCACTCAGCAGGTCAGCTACTTTACTGCTGTGGTCCGTGATACAGAGAAACAGATGTAAAATGAACCATGAGGACACAGAGCTCCACCATGAAGGCCCAAAAAACATCCCAAGTGCTGGAATGTTCTCTTTGTAGCACTCCGAATGAAGAAGCTACAATACTCTGCCCCTCAATGCAAGATATTGTCAAACCAGTACTGAATACAGAAGGAAAAGAACGGAGGGATATTTAATACACACTTACTTTGTCTCTAAGCCTTTGATACAACCATCTCTGCAAACAACAGACAGCGACCAAAGGCAGCGTGAGCCTGTTGAAAAGTCAAGTGCCCATTGACAGAGCTCCCGCAGCAAGAACTCTCTGAAAGCAGAGGTAGGGACCTTCAGCAGGACTGAAGGTGCACACAGGAGGTGGTTTGCTAATTTTACAGATGCACAGAAAACGATGGGGTAATGCCACGCATTCCAAGTTGTTTCCCATAACACTTGTCGTATCCTCTGCTTAGATCCCTAAGGACGATACCTTGGTACTCTTGTTCTATTTTCCGCTAGACAACATTATTTTTCTCTTGTGGATACAGCACTCCTCCAGCAAGTACCTGCAAGGCACAGCTCACAGAAACCAAACTGCCACCGCCAGCCTCCTCTGCCTGGATGTGACACGTGCCCTTGTGCCTTTGGAAGCCATAGAGAGAAATCTCTTTGGGGCTGACATGCAGTAAAACAGCAATTTTCTCCTGGTGAAGCTCAAGGACGGTGCTGGGAACCCTACACTGCACCCGAGGGACCCTCTCCAGCCACGCACGGAGCTACACTTCACCTACACAAGAGGAGCTTCCCAGGGCACACGCGGCACCTCTGTCCTTTCAGCCTTGTCTTCCTCCAGCTCTTAAGCCACTGGAATAGGAACCAGGAGTCACCACGGGCACCTGACCGACGGCATCCCCACACTACACAGCACAATTTTTAGGAGGCAAATGGCAGCTAGGGCATTTAGAAATGGCAGAGATGTCATTATTTAGGCACAGGCAGCCGGCAGCGGGCGGACAGGCTGTGGGGACGCGGGCAGCCCGCAGCGACCCGCTCCCGGCGCGCCCCCCGCTCCCGCCACCGCTCCGCTCCCGGCCCCGCGGCCGCCCCCGCCCGCACTCACAGCCCCACCACCAGGCTGGCGCCCCGCAGCACGGCCAGGCTGGCGGCCGCCTCCCGCAGCAGGAACTCCTCGCCCCGGCCGCAGACCAGCACCAGCTGCTGGGCGTTCTCCAGCAGCAGCCGCTGCCGGCCCGCCATGGCAGCGGGCAGAGCGGCGGGCGGGGCGGGGGCGGCAGCCGCTCGGATCAAAGTCCCCCGGGGCGGCGCGGGAGAAGCCGCCTCCTGCCCCGCCCAGAAGAGACCAACCCCCTCCGTGTCTCCATCCTCTCCCCATCCTCACCTGTGCCACATTCGGCACTCGTCAGAAAACTGAGCTGAAAAAGCTACAGGGCTTTAGGAGTGAACCTGGTAGCAGCCTGCCCCAGGAGAGGGATGCTGCTCTTGGTGTGGTCCAGGGCAACATGACAACATCTATACATCGTGTTGGCTTATGATAAGCTCTGAAGCATCGGTTTGCCAGTTGGGGATTCCTGGAGCCTTCTGCCCACACTGCACCACCCAGAGATTTCCCTTTGCCAAGAAAACAGAAGTTGCTGCATTCAGAGCATTTGTCTGCCCACATTGCGCCTCCCCAGCATCCATCACCTCGCTGATGTCCATCACCTTGTCAGCATCCATCATCTTGCCAGCATCCCAGCACCAGCCCCTGAGGGACCGTAACACTTCTCACCACACGGGATATTCAGGCACACATTAATTTATCCCGGCAGATATTAATTTATCCCGTTCCACAATTAGAAAAGTTTACATGAATCTGCTGCCCCCTACAGAATTAGGGATGGGAGAGCTGGGCAGCAAATATTTACCCTCTATATGGATTTTTTGTTCTCTTTTCTCTTCAAAGATTCGTAGTGTGCCTAGGGCTCCGGTAATTCCCAGCTGGAAAATAGAGTGTCTTTCTAAATAAGTGGTCTCTCAAACACCTTTCTGGTTGTGGTAGTCTTCTTTAGACATTTTTTCTTTTACAAAGAGGATTGATTTAAAATGCCCGTAACACAGCCGTGTTTATATACATATTCCTGTACAGGAGGAACAGATGAATGTGTTGGCTCTTTGAACGAGCCTTTCCGGTGAAGTCTTTGTTGCAAATGTGGCAAGGTTTGCAGCTAAACCACATGAATTTGCATTCAATAACAAACTTGAAAAGCAAGTAAAACTATGAGAGTGGTGGGTGTTATCTTGTGATACTGCTCCACTGGCTCAATACTGCACCACGGCATAATCCCCATCTTCCTCCTAAATATTCTCTCTCACTACACATGCAAAGATTGACAAGGGAGGTGAGAGATGGTGCTTTACTGCTGCCAGGAGTTCCTGCTGCTGACTTCGGCTTTCCTCGGCAGTATCAAGGTTTGAAAGCTGAAATTAAAGAGGAACCTTCCAGCAGACTCATAGCAAGGGCAGAAGAACACTCCGTGGTGGTGGGGGACGCTTCAGCAGCAGTGGTGGGGTGAGAGCTGGTGGATCGGGAGTGAAACGCAGCACGTCGTGGTGGAGCCGAGCACTCGCCGGATCAGTCTTGCCAAGAAAAATGGCGGGGAGAAGATGATCCAGCTGGAGCAGAAGGGAGCAGCCCCCACGTGCACGCAGCTCACTCCTCTGTGTGCGGTGGGGTGGCAGCACAGAGAGAGATCTGCAGTGAATGGCTTCCCCGTGGCGCTGTCCTATGGCAGTGTAAGTCCTGCAAACTTGTCTTCCTTGTATTCACAAATATTTCAGGGTGTATGTTCCAGGAGCTGCTCTTTCTGCTCTTGAGAGGACCACCAGCCAACATTAAATTCCCACCTGTATTTGCACAACCCCGTGTTTAATGGCATGCCCGACCATCTGCTGCTTCTGTGAGCAAGGGCTAGAAGTCAAACAGAAACTGGCCTGAACGCTTCTTACTTTTATGTTTCTCCCATTTACACATTTTGGGCCTTTTGTCTCTTTCAGCAATTCCAGGGAATTTCAGAGAGCAAAGGTGGCATCTGCAGCTCCATTTCTGGTGATCCGATCTCAGACTCTAGTCATTCATCACATTAGTTTTGGTGAAAGGGGGAAAAAAGGAAAGATAAATTCTGTGTAAAGCTTCTATATCTGTGAGAAGTGTGTTGTTGCACTCTACAAGGATGGAATTCAGTTCTGTACACTGGCTTTTTCCAAGAACCAAGGGCAGATCCTGATTTCAATCCTTAGAACAGGTGAAGATTTTGCGCTTGTAAGGTAGGAGTTTATTTCATTCAGAGAGACAGGAAAAGATGGAAAGACGGGTCTTTAAAGAGCTGGTGGGTCTTTGCCTGTGGAAAAGGTGTGTGTTCCTAAAATGTATTGGGAGATGGTATCCTATGCTCTTTTTACCTATGTTATTATCATTGGTTCTTTTCAGTTCCTTCAGTTTGCCAGTTTGGGTTGGAAATAACCCATTTCACCCCAAAATTAAACAAAGTAAGGTAGGAGAAAGAATGGAGGAGGAAAAAAAAATGTGGAGATAATTAAAAAGGTCAATTGACTGTCAGGTTCTTGATTTCAGAGATTTCATCTCTTCTTGCCGGTGCTTTGTGTATGATACACTTGTTCCTCAAGGAACATATTTTCAAATATACTGTCAGGGTTACTTTGAATATTTATTCTTGTAAACAACAGGTAATTAAATACAGAAGGCCCAAGGCTGGATATGAGTCTTAGTCCAATATTTGCTACATTTTCCTTACATTTTTAGGTAAGTTTTTTCATCTACCAAACAGACATTTACAATAACACATATAGGATGATGAAATGTCCTGAAAGGAGATATGATGCATGGCTTAGGAATGAATTGCTAGTGGAATGTACTGAATGCTCTTTCCCTGTTTACAAAAGTAGCAGAAGTTACTAGACCCTCCAGGATCAAAAATCAAAATTACAACATGTGGATAAAACTGGCCTTCAGATGTGGAATTGACCCAGACTAAATTGCAAATTTGTTGTGTGCTCCTGGCTCCCCTCATACCAGATTTTTACATCAGATTTACAAATATGTTTTGCACAGCTTTACGAAAGTAAAAGTGAAGTCATTCTGAATTTTCTTTTTCCTGTGCAGAGAAACTTCACATCTTTCAAACCATGGAAACGTGGCATTTGCTCAGATGAACTTTCTGAATCTTCCCTCTTGTTCCCAGCCTCTGCCTTAATAACTTCTTTGGCAAAGTCTGTAACCCCCTGATGATGGGGGGACCTTTGGGGGGAACACCACAGCCTGCCCCAGGGGACCTAATTCAGCAGGAATTGCTCTCTCTGAGCGCAGTGTGACTAACTAACTAACTGCCTCTCTCGCCCTGTTGGCTCAAAAAACTATTGAAAAATTTAAAGTTGCAAACCGGTGTGTGGAAAAAATGCATGAAGTACACAGCTACCTATAGTAGAAACTAACTAACTAACTTACTAACTAACTAACTTACTAACTAACTAACTTACGTACTAACTAACGAACTCACTCTCTACCCTACTGGCTAAAAAACCTATCATAAACTCATGAAAGATGCCAACTGGCATGTGAAAACAGAAGTGTGAAAAGCTCTCAAGTGCCCTTTCTGCCCATGACTTCTTCATGGGCTGGGGAATGTTCTGCAGAGAGAACGAGTAGTGACGACCATCCGGCTGAGCCAAAAGGGTGACAACATGAGGGTGACTTCTTCAGCCATCTCTTCAACCTGCCTTGAGAAAGATGGGTGGAAAAGACAGGCATTAGGCACTAGGCTGAGAGGAGAACAAGCAACATGTGTTTTGACGTGAAAGGCAATACCCATCCACAGTTCCCCTCTGCAGGATTCCTTAGAGCTGGGTATTAGGCTTTGGCGTTTTTCTATTAATTGTTTAGATTGTGGACTAGATTGTTGGACTAGATGGCCTTCGAAGGTCCCTTCCAACCCACATTATTCTTTGATTTGAGGATTCTAGGTGCAAAATGGAAACTGCCAACGCTGGAGTGCTCTTTACCTCCAGACATCCACCTTCTCCCAAGGACAGGTGAATGCTTCCTCTCTGGGACCATCTCGGGGCACCGCAGAAGTATTCCCTATACTCAGAGCAGCACGAAAATTCACAAGAGGGAGAGCAGGCTCTGTTACACACCTGGGCTTCTTGTTCTCCTCGCCCGGCTTGGCTGGTCTCAGTTGCCTGTTCCTGAGCAATCTGCTTCCAGCCTTCGCCTTCGCTTGAGCGGCGGGACATCGCTCTCCTCTTCGCAGCTGTGTTTTCTCTTCTGGGGGGATGGTTTTTCCCCTTGCTGCGAAGAGCCTGGCAAACTTTCCATTCAAGAGGATTTTTAGACAGGTAAAGCCATGATCCACATGAATCGATTCTACTCTTAAGCAAAGCTAGCTCATGTTACCTGCTCTGCCCAGAGGAGCTCTCCTGGGGTTCGCTTTGGGGAGCGACTGCAGCCACCTGCAATGGAAACGTACAGGATGACACCTGCCCACTTTCCAGCTCAGCTCTGAAAGGCAGATCCCTTGCATGGGTTTGCTCAGCCCAGCTGTGCCAGTTCTGGTGGGATCACCACACAAAGAGTGATGGCCAAGCTGCATCAGCCTCACTCTGCACTTGTGCAAAGCTGCAGGTTGGTGGATGAAGTTGCTTGTCCCTACAGCAGCAATGCCACCTTCTGAGGGGGGAGGCATTCTCTCACGCTGCGTGTGGACCTCACATACCTCTGCAGTTTCTCCTTCTGCTCCTGGCGGTGGCGACTCCTCGGCCTGTTCACCAGCAAGCCCAGCCTTGGCCGCTGCACCTGGAAGCTCAGCCTCCTCCTCCTGCTCCTCAAAGAGTTCCTCACGGTGCTCGATGAGGAACTCAACCAGCCGTGTCACCTGCACACAGTAAACCACTGGTTTCCAACCCGCTGGCTGCAAAGGGGTCCAACAGCCCTTGCCACTCCTCATCCTGCCTTCTGCACAGAAGGCTGCAGCTGTGGGGCGGCTCTTCCCAGCAGCTCCCCCGCGAGCATTTGCTGAAGAGAGGAGGCAGGCAGGAACCTCTGAAGAGCAAAGCTGGCGTGGGCCTGGAAGGCTGCAGCGGGCTGGGAAACACAGCGTACCTTCCCTGTCACCTGCATCAGGACGTCCAGGGGCAGCGTGTCCTCCTCTGGTGGGCCGAGGAGGTTTGGCCCCATGCAGATGGCCAGGTTGCTGGCGCTCATCTTGCTCACGGTGGCATTCCTGCTGATCTTCTGAAGCAGGACGAGCAAGGTCTGGAGGAGGAGGAGGTTGGCCTTGGGTAACTTGCTGGCGACCCTGCGGGAACAGGAACCCACCGTTAATAGATGAAGGAGGTGTTGTCCAGACAGGTGTCCCATGCTGATGTCAGCCAAGCCCACCCCAGGGAAGGCTCCTTGGCCAAGCCGGCTCTCCAGCAGAGGGACTGCCTTCGCTGAGATATGGCCACCTCCCTCCCCGCCTGCCCTTCTGGCCAGAGCCCCTTTGTGGAGCCAGCCCCAATGCCTGCAGGCAGTGCTCCAAGGACAGAAATGCTTTTCTGTGCCACTTTCCCCCCAGAACGCTGAGCCCACAGCAGCAGCAAGAGGTGGGTGGCCGAAAACACAGCTCGTTCAGGTGCCGGTGCCGGGCTCTGCCAGTCCCTGTGGAGCCGCCAGGCTGCTGGCCACACTTACTCCTTCAGCCCCGCCAGCCTCTCCTGCCTGCTGGTCTTGTGCAGGGCGTCCATCCACTGTTGGTAAAGCTCTGAGTGGAGCAGCTTGGAGGGGATCTTGCGGAGGAAGTCCTGCAATGGCAAGGGCTGAGCGTGAGGCTGTGAGCAGTGCCGCCGGGAGCACAGGCAGCATCCCCAGCACGCTGGGTGCCCAGCAGCTCCTGGGTTGGGCCGAGCAGGAGCCCATCAGCAGCTCCGGAGCGGGAGCTGCCGGACTCCAGGCCAGCAGGGCTCACCTTCAGGATGACGGCCAGGACGTGCACCGGCTGGCTGGCCAGGTGGACCTCGGCTCCCGTGTCCAGGGCCTCCCTGATCTCCCGGGAGGCGCGCTCGCTGGCCGCCAGCCGGAAGATCCCCTCCGTGGATGGGCCCTGCTCGTGCAGCAGAGCCAGCAGGTCCTGCAGGGGAGACAGGAGGACATTGCTGGGCTGGAGACAGGCCCTGGCACAGGCCAAGCTTCCCCAGGGGCAGCAGGGAGTGTGGATGGTCTGCAGCTCTCCCTGGGGCAGGACAGAGGGGTGGCTGGAGTTGGGCGACATGGAGAGGAGCGCACTTTGTCCCCAACACTCATCTGAGATGCCCCCGATGGGGACGGTGCCTCTGCAGGGGAGCCAGTGGGATGGGGACCCCTGGCCGGGCTTGCTTACCTGGATGGGCTGGGGCAGCGCACCGTCCTGGCTGCAGAGATCTGCCAGGGGCCGCCCGAAGAGAAGCCCCGTGTGGGCAGAGCCCGACGGCCCCTGTGCCTCTGCAGCGGCCGAGGTCTCTGGCCGCACCAAGTGCCAGGGCAGCCACCTCCTCCTGCTGCGGGTCCCACCTTCTGCCAAGGAGAAGAGAGCAAAGAGAGGTGGAGCAGCGGCGCCAGGCCAGTGCTCCTGGACCCTCTCAGCACTGTGCCCCATCCTCGAGCGCACGGGACACGCGTCATTTGGCAACGAGGGACCCTGGGGGCTCAGGTCTCTCCTGCTGCAGAGCAACGGGGACAGACGTGCCCTGCGGGAAGGGCAGCAGCAGCCCCAGGGCAGCATGAGTGCCCGTCTGCAAGAAGAGCAGGGAAGGGCCATCCTGCACCCGTTTCTCCCAACTCACCAGCCAGCTGGCCACTTCCACCTTTGCTGCCAGAGGGGATGACGGGTGGGGGCCGCTGCTCTGCATCAGCCTGCAAGAAATGTGCTGCGCTCACCCAACAGCCCTGCAGCAGAAAGGGCCCCTGGGGAGCTGCATCATGCCCTGGCCATGTGTGAGAGGTGGAGATGGCTGAGATGTCACCCCGAGCGATCCTCACCTTGGCCTGGCCCTCAAGCAGCCTCTCCAGGCTGCCGGCATGCAGCGTCATGGCCTGGGCAAGCAAAAAAGAGCAGGTGAGAAGTGATGCACCTGGTGCTGGGCTGGAACAGCCTCTGGGGACAGAGCGGAGACAGGAGGGACACTCACAGCGTTGCGGCCCCTCAGCTCTTTCAGCAGCGCCTTGAAGGAGGGCAGCCGGGTGACCTGGGCTCCCTCCACTCCTTCTGCTGGTCTGTGCACAGGAAAGGGGCAAAGAAAGAGCTGGCTGAGAACCAAGCAGCCTTTTCCCTCCCCTGCCAGCCCAGGGAGCACTTCCAGCTTGCCCCAAAGCAGCCATGTAGCACTCAGAATCCCAGCGGAGAGCAGCAGCAGAGATCAGGGCGGGGCTGGGCAGCTGTTGTCTGGACACAGCTGGCTGAAGGTGCTCCACCAGCTTTGCCCACTCAAGAGCTGCCCACAGCTATGGGCACAGCTCTCTGCAGCTGGGGAGCGCTGTTGCCACATCGCAGGCTACGATGCCTAGAGCATCCCCCTGAGGTGTGAGCACGAGTCCCCCAGGCTGCACCGCCAGGCAGGGCTTACCCAAGGAGAGCGCTGAGCCACAGCTCCTTCACTGCCCGGCAGCTGCGGAAAGAGAGGAGAAACAGCCTGAGCGCCGCTGCTCCCCAGCCTGCGGGCACAGGCGGGCGCTGGCACAGCCCTGCTGTCCCCGTGGGGACGGCCACAGAGGCAGGACGAAGCCCCGTGGGGCAGGACGGAGGCGCTGCCCAGCCCTGCCGGGGGACGTGGCAGCGAGACTCACCGGAAAGTGACGACGCATGAGCCGCAGGGCCAGACGAGGACGAGTGAGGCGGTGTGTTTGCCTTCCTCCTCTTCAGCGGCATCGCCGGCTGCCCCCTTGGTGCTGCCCAGCACCTGCAGCTGGCCCAGGGCCAGGCAGAGCTTTGGGCGCGGGGCGCCGCCACGTCTGCAGAGAGGAGTGGCAGCGAGTGAGCTGGAGGAGCCTGAGCCCGCTGGCTCCCCTCCCGAGTCCCCCTGCCACGGTCACGGCCATGGGTGTATCCAGCACCAGGGTGCCGGTGGCCTGGGGCTGCTCCTGGGCTGGCCCTGCCCTGGTGCCAGGGCCAGGGCTTGGGAGGAAAGGCAGCTGGGCTCTGCAAATCTTACTGGTGCTTGGCGATGACCAGGGTATCCCTGAAGAGGAGGAGGTCCCTCTTCCTCGTCGCACGGCCCTGGGTCACCCGCACACGCTGCCGGAGCAGTGGCTCGCCTGGTGCCGGGATGGGCACGCACTGCTGCACGGGCTCAGGGTCATCCCTGCAGAGCAAACGGTGTCGGGAATGACAAAGGCGGCTGCTGCGGGGTCCGGCTGTTCTGGGCTGTCTCCGAGCCTTGCATGGGGGGCGCCTACCTGGAGCCACGGCAGCAGTTCACCTGGCCCATCCCGACGAGGCCAGGAGAAGCCTCCTATAAATCTCGCTTTACGGGCACAAGAGAGTGGCCAGACAAGGTGGAGAACGTCAGCCAAAGGGACGCCCAGTGCCAAGTGGTGCTGCTGGGCAAGAGCGCGGCTCCTGCCCGTGACACTCCGTGTTGGCACAGAACCGTTGCCAGGACAGCGCCGGGTCAACACAGCCCCCCATTCCAATGACCTCAGTGGTGGGGGGGGCACTGGGGGCTCTCCCCAGGATGCCCAGGTCTCTCTGGGACTGGGAGCCCAGCCCTGGGCACAGCACTTCAGGTCTGGCCTCAGCAGCGCTGAGCAGAGGGGAAGGGTCACCTCCCTCCAGCTGCTGGCAGCGCTTCGCCCCATGCAGCCCAGGGTACCACTCGCTGCCGCCTTGGGCCAAGGCCACCTTGCTGGCTCCTGCTCAACTTGGTGTCCACCAGGAGCCCAGGACCCTTAGTTTTAAGATTCCTAGGGCAGGAGACCTTTTCCAACAACTTCGAGTGAGAGGAGGAAATGTCTTGGTCTCTAATAAACAAGTGATTGCCTTATTAACCCTAAGTTTAAAAGTGCACGTGTGCAGGGCAATTCATTACTATCAAGTGATGTGCAGAGCAAGCAAAGGAAGTGTTATTTTCCCAGAGGTCACTGATAATAGCAGAAAACAGGGTTATTGCTCAGAGCAAGTTGAACAGAAGGCGAGATGGATGTAATTTCAATGAGAACTGATTTGTGGAGAATTGATTTAATGATATTTAAAAGGGCACCCACTGTATTAAGCTGTGGCTATCCTGTGATCTTACTGTAATACAGGGCTGAGCCATTGTCTTTTGTTTTCTTCCCTGAGTACAATGTGATAAGACATGAGGGGATATTAGGACCCGGTGAGAATCATAACCAAGTCCTCTTGTGCTGGACGCTTTTGAGGCTGCTGTGATTGATCACAAACCAAGTTCCCCTGTGCCTACAGCCCTTTGTCAGGGACGGAAGGCACATCCTTGGAGGCAACTTGCCTGAGAGCTGACAACCCATGACCCAGCTACTGGCACCTGGGACTATCGATACCTCCCGGAGTTTATGAATCCCTTGGCTCTAAATTTTGGCTTGTATTGGTTAACGTTTCAGAAGCAAAGAGTAAATACTAAATACAAAGCATGTGCTGGTGTATCATAGGATTCCAGTTACTTTTTTATTAGTACCATCCATAGATAAACAGATCCGGAGACAAACCAACCTAGGCAAAATACACGGGTTTTTTTTGTTTCCTCACTGCATTGCAGTTTGATCCATGCCCCTTGAATATCCAGTATCTTTCAGCTACAGTTTATGTCTTGCTTTTGCATACTGTAGAGCCTTCTTTCCGTATTCACTGCCAGTATTCACCCTTACATGGCAGCTAATTCTTGTGGCTGGCCCTGCTCCCTCTGGGAGCAAGCTGTTTGTGGTCTGTCTCTATGGCTCTGGGACTCTTCCCCTGATTAATTTGTTCATCAAACTTACAAATATTTTGTTCTGTATCTGCAATTCTGTATTTTCCACTATATACTCCCTATTCTTTAAGGGAATCATTGTCCAAGTTATTTTCATCGAATAAGTTACGACTGACATACCTTTTTCTTGGCCTGGAAAGAATGTGACATATTTTATTTCATCATCTGCTGTAAAGGGAGCCTTCATCTTGGCTGAAAATCTTGCTTGTAGTGTATCCCTGAACCAAGAAAGGATGATTGGCAGCCTGGGAAATGCAGCAGTACTCTGTAGGTAAGTAACGCGATTTCCTTAAAGCTCCTTTTTAACATGTTTCTGGTAGACTACATTACACATGCTGCTGAAATATCTGATCACTCTCTCACCTTGTTCACTGCTCTTTTGCACTGCAAGGGTGGGATGAGTAGGCTGCAAAGAAACAAATAAAAAAGCAAGTGGTGATTCTCCTGACACAAGGAAATCTTGGGTTTCTTCGAGTCCATGTGGATGAAGCAGTGTCAACTGATCCAGTTGACTTCATTGTCTGTGTGGGCTAGAGATGGAGGGCCTGTGAATGGAGCATGTTGCAATTAGGTGCTGTCTTGCCCTCATCAAATTTATTAACAATGACTCTTTTTTTTTCTCTTTGAATATGTTCAGAATGAAATTTATATCCAGAGAAAGAAATGACACAATACCATTTTAAAAATTATTTTCCTGATGTGTATTCCTCCAAGCATGTATTTATGTGGATAGTAATAAGTGGATAGTAATCATGTTTAACATGAACATGATTAAATCAGTGAAGGGGATTGAAGTTCTCATCAGTTCAACTCTGCAAAATTCTAGATCTTCTGTATACACAAAATGCTTGTTCTTCTTAGTCTGATGTTGCTTCCATATTAGTACTTTGTGTGTCTCTGCTCTCAGACAGGAGGCTGTTCGGAAATTTTTAAAGGTATCAAATAGTGTAGCCTTTTATTAAAGACCTACAACCTAAAGTACTTGAACACTTCCTTTTTTCCCCTTGAAAACAATAAAAAATAATTACTCCTATATACCATTTTTCTATTATGTAGATGGCTGTTGTTAAAGGATGTAGGGAGGCAACTAGGAAAGCTAAGGCCTCCTTCGAGTTAAACCTGGCAAGAGGGGTCAAGGACAACAGAAAGAGCTTCTTCAAATACATGGCAGATAAAACTAACACCAGAGGCAATGTAGGCCCACTGATGAATGGGGCGGGTGCCCTGGTGACAGAAGATACAGAGAAGGCAGAGTTACTGAATGCCTTCTTTGTCTCTGCCTACTCTGCCGGAGGCTGTCCTGAGGAGCCCCGTACCCCTGAGGCCCCAGAGGAAGGCAGGGCAATGGAGGAGTTTGCCTCAGTTGATGAGGACTGGGTTAGGGACCAGTTAAGCAATCTGGACATCCATAAATCCATGGGTCCAGATGGGATGCACCCGCGGGTGCTGAGCGAGCTGGCTGAAGTGATTGCTGGACCACTCTCCATCATCTTTGCCAAGTCTTGGGAAACGGGAGAGGTGCCTGAGGACTGGAGGAAAGCAAATGTCACTCCGGTCTTCAAAAAGGGCAAGAAGGAGGACCCGGGCAACTATAGACCGGTCAGCCTCACCTCCATCCCTGGGAAAGTGATGGAACACCTTATCCTTGGTGCCATCTTAAGACATATCAAGGATAAGAGGGTCATCAGGGGCAGTCAACATGGCTTCACCAAGGGGAAGTCGTGCTTGACCAACCTCATAGCCTTTTATGAAGACATAACAAGGTGGATTGATGATGGCAGAGCGGAGGATGTGGTCTACCTTGACTTCAGTAAAGCATTTGACACCGTCTCCCACAGCACCCTCACGGCTAAACTGAAGAAGTGTGGACTGGACGATCGGGTACTGAGGTGGACCGCAAACTGGCTGAAGGAAAGAAGCCAGAGAGTCGTGGTCAATGGGGCGGAGTCTGGTTGGAGGCCTGTATCTAGTGGAGTCCCTCAAGGGTTAGTACTGGGACCAGTATTATTCAATATATTCATCAATGACTTGGATGAGGGAATTGAGTGTACTATCAGCAAGTTTGCTGATGACACCAAGCTGGGAGGAGCGGCTGACATGCCAGAAGGCTGTGCTGCCATCCAGCGAGATCTGGACAGGCTGGAGAGTTGGGCAGGGAAAAATTTAAAGAAATATAATAAGGGAAAATGTAGAGTCTTACATCTGGGCAGGAACAACCCCAGGTTCCAGTATAGGTTGGGGAATGACCTGTTAGAGAGCAGTGTAGGGGAAAGGGACCTGGGGGTCCTGGTGGACAGCAGGATGGCCATGAGCCAGCACTGTGCCCTTGTGGCCAAGAAGGCCAATGGCATCCTGGGATGTATTAGAAGGGGGGTGGTTAGTAGGTTGAGAGAGGTTCTCCTTCCCCTCTACTCTGCCCTGGTGAGACCTCATCTGGAATATTGTGTCCCGTTCTGGGCCCCTCAGTTCAAGAAGGACAGGGAACTGCCGGAGAGAGCCCAGCGCAGGGCAACAAAGATGATGAAGGGAGTGGAGCATCTCCCTTATGAGGAAAGGCTGAGGGAGCTGGGGCTCTTTAGCTTGGAGAAGAGGAGACTGAGGGGTGACCTCATTCATGTTTATAAATATACAAAGGGTGGGTGTAACGAGGATGGAGCCAGGCTCTTCTCAGTGACAACCAACAGTAAGACAAGGGGTAATGGGTTCAAGCTGGAACACAAGAGGTTCCACTTCAATTTGAGAAGAAACTTCTTCTCAGTGAGGGTGACGGAACACTGGAACAGGCTGCCCAGGGAGGTTGTGGAGTCTTCTTCTCTGGAGATATTGAAAACCCGCCTGGACGCCTTCCTGTGTAACCTCATCTGGGTGTTCCTGCTCTGGCAGGGGGATTGGACTAGATGATCTTTTGAGGTCCCTTCCAATCCCTAACATTCTGTGATTCTGTGATAAAAATGTAGCTTCACTGAAACTATTCTTAACATTGATGCTTGCACTGAACTTCACTAGGATGCAAATATTCATCCTTTTAATATTTGATCCAAGTTTAAAGTATAAAAAAAAAGATTGTGTTTTCTAACAGTGAGACTGCATGTTCAATTCATATACCAGTATTCCTCCAGCAATCATTCCAATTTAGGCGATATCTCCAGGATGCTTGCGCAAGGCAGGTATTCCAGGAGCTCTCTGTGTCATGGACGTGGCTTTTGGACACTGCTAGAGATAAACTGGCTAGCGCAGATGATTAATTTAGACATAAAGTAACTTTTGCAGTCAAATCTCTTTATAATCAAGACAAACAACAAGGCATTGCTGGTATTAATTTCTATGGCTACATATATACATGGTACAAAGTTTTCAGATAGAGAGAATTTGAGTGGGGTCTATAGTGCCATTCCTTTTGATATGCATTACTTAATAATACAGTCATATCAGCAAAGCTGAAATTTTTATTGTTAAAAATTCCACAACAGCGTTCGGATTTATAAGGACAGGATCTGTCGCATTTGTCGCAGCGAGGGAAGACGCAAACACTTAATATAAGTATCAGCAAACTTCAGCTTTATTACAGAGCAGTTCACTTTTATACATGTCCCAATAATTATGCCTACTAGTCATAACCTGATTGGCTAAAATCTAGGGATTACATTAACTTAATTCGTCTAGCAACAGATATTCGGTATAATCAGTAATGGGCTTATGCATATTACAAAACGCAAGCTCATTATTGGTTACAACTTAACTGCCAGCTCCACCCTTAGATCCACATTCGTTTCGTTTCTACCTTGTTTTTCCCAACGAACTTCTAACAGCAAGGCTTTTGTTTGTTACACATTGAATGTCAAGGTCCTTATAATTTTGCCAAGTCAGTGTCTTGCTTGTGGCTCACATGAGCTGGGTTCGCTGCTTATCTAACTCTTGTTCTGCTAACTGTATTAAATTCACATAGCCCCTACTATCTAACCATCCCTCCACAATTCCCCCTTTTTTGTTTTTGCGCAAACCAAGTGCACAATTAACAATATAGCAACAATCACAGACAGTATTATTAATCCATGCAAAAGTAGATTTCTCAGCCATCCTAATTCCCACAAAAATCCATATGTGCAGATTGAGGCCTGAAAACCAAGTTTTTGGGTCTAATCATTTTATACTATTAGATAATGTTAACCATTATATCTTACAGTGCTAATTCTTAAATTATGCACTTGTTTTTCAGGGCACTGGCTAAATCCTAAATCAGGCCTTGTACATTATCTGAGACTGTTCTTTTTTGGAAGTGTTGTTTTTCTTGATTTTGCTCATAAGCATTATAATTCAGTTTCAATGGTATTACATATATTTAGCACTCTGATAACATAAAATACAGGTTCAGATATCAGTTAAGGAGATTATTTGAATACAATAACATAAGAATAATGAGGATCCACAACGTGCATGTAGTCACTCACAAGAAACAAAACTAGAGGTCTCTCACTTCAGGGTACTCACAATAAACAATCACCTGCCTAAATTAGGCAAGGGCTCATTCAAGACAAGGACTCTAGTTTACAGACCCGCAGCTCCGAGAAGATCACTCAAGGGGCATCTTCGTCGGGAACCCCGTTTTCTAGTCTAGTCAGATGTGGCTGTGGGCATTACAACATAGCTCTGGGCACGTCTTGTTGAGGACCCCGTCAATTGACCGAGGGTCCCACCCCTTCTGTCCCACCAGCTGGTAGAGGTGAAGTCACCCTGCCCCGAGACCAGGGAGGATGTGACCTGGGGACAGGTAATAAAGAGCCATCAACGGCCCCATTGAAGGCTCTAAATCTTAGGGGAATGTGCAACTGCCACACAATCCACCCTGCGACCACAGTCATGATCTGACAGACTACTTTGGAGTGGTGGTACAGTCACCTCTTGCCTCCAAAGTCAAAAGGGGGCATTCTGTTGGTGAGTTTGAATGTCCATTGTGGATCATCATACCTTCTGTGTTATTTTCCTGTTATACATTATTATTACAAATCAACTTACAATAAAATTGAATAATACAAATTACAACAATTACAGTTATTAACAAATATTGGAGAAGGCTGGTTAGTCATCCTAATAAGGAAAACAAATGCACTGAAAGTTTTTTCGCCAGTTAATCCCTAATCCAAATAATTTAAATCTGTATCATTCTGATATACTAGTGCCTCTAATTTACAGGGGGCCCAGTACAAACTCAAAACATCTTCTGTGGTTATTTTAGATACCTTGCATATTAAGACCCAGAATGGAAACAAAATCTAAATTACTCTGAACCACTTCTCCATTCCTCATCGCTGATAAAACAGGTGAAACTTCCCTGACAAACAATTGTCAATTAATTTCTTCTAAATACATACAGCAGGGATCTCAACAAAATACTGCTGCATTTGATTAAGTTTAATCCAATCCTTGTTTTCCAGCAATTGACCTTCTGGTGGTATCCATGCACCATCTACCCAATGCACGTCATTGTTACTGCACTGTTGCAAGAGATAATACCCGAATAGGCTAAGAAAGTGTCAACTGGAGTGAGGGGCCTGCTGCTGTCATAACAGTACTTGCATTTTGTTGTAACTTCTTTAGCTGCCCCAAGGTAACATCATTGGCCTCTTCCCTTGGTCTCTTCTGTTTCTTCGTTGCCGTCTGCTGCAGGGACAGACATTGCACTTCTGGCATTGGGTTCTTGCACTGTTTTTCCAGCTCACAGTGAGATTTAACATATTTCGCAGGAAGTCAGTTTGGTCCTGTTGGAATAAGAACACACACATATCCCCTTCCCCCTTTTTGTTTTAATAACGTTTGTTTCAGTGTGGAATGCACCTGTTTAATAATAGCCTATCCAGTGGCAGAATGTGGAATACCTGTGACATGCGAAACATCCCATTGCTATAAAAAATATTACGCGGATCTAGCAGTTTAGCCAGGACCATTGCCAGTTTTAATTTGTTGTGGCACACCCAGCATAGCAAAACAGTGGGTCCAGTGGCACTAGACATCCATGCTTTTCTCACTAGTACAAGCAGATGCACAAAGCATACCTGAAAGAGTATCTATAGAAATGTGTACATATTTCAAACGACCAAAGGATGAGACATATGTAACATCAGTCTGCTAAATGGCATTAGCTATGAGCCTGTGAGGGTTAACTCCAAGGGAGCGTAAATTTGTAATTAGGCCTTGACATTTCAGCTAAGAGCAAACTATGTCTTTTATTTGTTCGAGTGTCGGATAAAACATTTATTTTAAAGTAGCAGTATTCTAATGGAAGAAAATATGTGAAGCCCTGGCAGACTGGAAACGGACTGTAGCTACAGTATGAGTCCGCAACTTCCTTCTGTTATGGGACCTGGTAAAGTGGTATGAGAGCATATATGAGTAACAGATAGTGGGTGTCTGCAATGCTGTAATGCAGTTTGCAATGATACAAACAATTCAAAGAGCTACTGTTGCGAGATTTCTTCAAAAAAGGTGAAGGGGATGGTCCTGACTACTTACTCAGAATCACAAATCAAATTTAGAGGTTCCTCCTTAAAAAGCTCTAAGGCATGTAAAGCTGCATCAAGTTCTATTAATTGGGTTGAACCTTCAATAATTTTAACAGAATGATGCTAATTGTTATCTTCACATCAGACTACTACAGCTTTGTGAGACTTTCCTAAACTATCTACAAAAACTGTGCAAGCGTGTAGGATGAGACCAAATACAAGTATGTTCTGTAGCTTGACATCAAAGACATGCAGATTCTACATCAGTTTACATCTAGGCATGCCAAAAGCTATGCCATTAAGAAAATCACCTAATGTAATTTAAAAGGACGTAGATTGCAAATAATTAAAAAAAGATCAAAATTAGATTTCACAAATGGTACATATATGACAAAAGGATCATGACCCATTAAGACTTAAATTAATTCCCTGCATTTTTTGATCAGTAACAATCAGTATATCAGTCTGTTAGCATTGTCAACGTACTGTCCCACAATAGCCACAGGTTGGTTTTGTGTTGTAACTATAAGTAGACAAATATGCAAGTCCAATCGAATGCAGTCAGCCTGTAAGGTTGTCATAAATTTGTTCATCAAAGTCTCTAACTCCATTTTGGCTTTCATATTTATTGGATATTGTTTTTCCTTACCAGATTGAAGTCCTATTTAAGTTTTATCAGTGTAGTGTTGGCTTTACCGATACTTCGGCTGCGGGTACTAGTGGAAATACAGCATCTAAAATTTCCTTGGAGATTTCTCACTTGCAGCAAGCAGATCTGCACCATCCAAACATCTTCTTATGGGACATGCAACTGAACAGAATTCTCAGAAAACATTATTTGAGTTTACAATTTACTTAACAAATCTTGACCCAAGAGAGGTATAGGACTTTCTGGCAAATATGAGAATTCATCTGTTAAAACTTTTTTCTAAATTTGGCATCCTATTGGTTTCAAAAAATGGCCCTCCTTTCTTTCTCAAGATTTCAAAAACTATCACGGTGAATTTAATAAGAAGTCTCTTATAACTAGTTACCACAGAGAAAGTCTATTAAAAAGGTTTTTGCTTTAATTTCCCAGCTTCATTAGAACTACGGATCTGCTGGAGATGCTTTTAAATTTCACCCTCAGACTGCTTCATTCAGTATTACAGTTCTCAAACAGTAACATTGCTGTAGAGGGGGGGCGGGGAATGCAAGGGGGAATAAAGCCCCCCTTTTCTGCTTAGCAGTGCAGTCAAGGCCACGCAGGTGGTGTAATCGCTGGTGCTAAGTGGGAGCTGCCTGGCCTTGGCAAAACTTCTCAGTTACAATGAGCTGAGTTTATCTTGAAGCTTGACACAGCACAGGCCTGGGATATTTTGCTCTATTTACTTATTTCTCAAAGTTATGCAGAACAACATTAACTGCCATATAGCACTAAAACCCAGAATTCCACATTCAAACTACATTTTCCTTTTATCAGAGTATTTCCCAAAAAGTTATTCTAATAAGTAAGGATGCATCCTAAAGGGGATCAAGGTTGTATTTTAGTAGCGGAACCGGTTCCCATTTTGTAATTATCTTCCCAAACAAAATTATTTTGGTACCAAATATATATATATATATATATATACAAACTAAAATACTGAGCTCAGATATGAAAACCAAACACTGAGTTCAAATATGCAGATGGATCACAGTTGCACTTATTCAAGACAATATCTCAGTTTTAGCATTGCACCTTTGGGCTGCTTGCAGCTCAGCCAGGTGGAGGTTGCCGCTGGATCTCCCTGACAAAACAGGTCAGTGCGCGCTGGAGCCCAAGCGGCACCTGCCCCCCCGCTGCCCTAGCAAGCCGAGCTGGGCAAGGCTTTTATACGCGTCTCATCTGAGGTGCTACAACTGTTATCCCAAAACAGGATTCTTTACTTGGTGTGCATACAAAAGAGCCAAATTTAGTACACCAAGATGAGACACAGCCTATCACAGAGTTGCGCAAGTCTGGATGTTGGAATAAAGCTAGCATGGTAGAAAGAAAAGTAACAACTGTTACACACAATCTTATCACCACATTCACACAGTAAAAAACTGAATTACTCACGGTCTTCTGTATAACCACAAAATGCATATTTTGAGTCAACAGATTCTCATGATTCTGTGAACTTGCTATATTATACAACAGGAAAAGACTTATGAAACTGTAATATGCTTAAACAGATACCTACAAAGAAAACAGGTTAATAAAGCAAACATCTTGCAGACCTCAGTAAGTTTCTATGACTTGTGCGTTATCAGTTAATTCTCAGCTTGTTGAAGTTCAAAGCATTCCACTTGTAAAGCTGCCTGAAATTATTTAATGATCTCTTGTAGAGTTTTATTTTTGTCCTGCTCTTCTGGCTTTAAAAACAACACTACTTGCAACAAAATGTTATACTTCAAGGTTCTATTCTCCGACCACTTTTCCCATTCATCTAACTTACACAGCAGCCACCATTGATTCTAATATTTCACAAGATCTTCCTTCCTCATATTTCCAAGTGCTTTCCTATGTTCTAAAACACCTCCCCAAATGTAATTTAGCATTTGACGGGTGGGCTCACCATGGAGACCCGAGTCACTAACTGTGGTCCGTAATTGCGACAGCAGCTTCTAATCTAGGGCAGTGATGGTGGCGTTCAGGCCACCAGCAGTGGGAGAATATATCACTGGGAAGGCAATGGCCAGGGCCTCAGCCGCCTCTTTGTCCCCTGACATCCAGGCTTGATTAGAAATCTCTTGCCACAACTTCTGCCGCTCGTTCACCACCCGCTCTGCATCTCCCCTCATATCAGTGTCTTTAGAGTCTATAGGCGCGCGAGCCTTCCCCTCCCCTTCGGGGGGAGATGGCCAGTGCTCCTCGCTCGGTTGACCGGCAGACAGCATAGGAGGCGCAGAAGGAACTGAACTGGCGTATGAACCCGACGGCAGGAAAACAACATTAGTGGCAGGGGGCAACGGGCATGACGAGGCAAAAGCCGAACCCTCTCCAGTGGCTGCATTAGTGGCCGATGGGGAAGCTAGGGCTGCCGAGGCGGCATGGGCGGCCTTCTGCTCCGCATGATATTGTTTTAAGGCGTTTGTTACCACCCGCCAGGGCCGTCCCAACTTCCTAGCTGCCTTTTCCTCCTCGATAGCTGCATTCTACAATTTTTCTCCAAAGCGACACCACTCCTCCACCTCAAAAACCTCATTAGGATCCTTAAAACAACCCTTGGCTACTCCATACGTGAGCAACCCTGCTAACTCCTTATCTAAATCAATATCCTTAAGCTGACGCTTCTGTAAGAAGCACTTAAATAAATCATAAGCCGCTTGTCTATCCATACCTTGTTTCCTCAGCGCGCTGTTGCAGCCCTTGCAAGACGTCGGCGGCCTTTAGCGGCGGAACCCTTCTTTAAGGTCGTTCCGGGCACGGAGTCCAGCTCTTTTGCCTCTCGTGCTGCTTCGAGACCGCTATCCCCTACTCGCTGGACCGTGCCGGACCGTGGCTGCAGGGCCTTTTTTTTCAGGTCCCTGTTCGGGTGCCATTTGTCGCATTTGTCGCAGCGAGGGAAGACGCAAACACTTAATATAAGTATCAGCAAACTTCAGCTTTATTACAGAGCAGTTCACTTTTATACATGTCCCAATAATCATGCCTACTAGTCATAACCTGATTGGCTAAAATCTAGGGATTACATTAACTTAATTCGTCTAGCAACAGATATTCAGTATAATCAGTAATTGGCTTATGCATATTACAAAACGCAAGCTCATTATTGGTTACAACTTAACTGCCAGCTCCACCCTTAGATCCACATTCGTTTCGTTTCTACATTGTTTTTCCCAACGAACTTCTAACAGCAAGGCTTTTGTTTGTTACACATTAAATGTCAAGGTCCTTATAATTTTGCCAAGTCAGTGTCTTGCTTGTGGCTCACATGAGCTGGGTTCGCTGCTTATCTAACTCTTCTTCTGCTAACTGTATTAAATTCACATAGCCCCTACTATCTAACCATCCCTCCACAAGGATCTGCAATCTTCTTGTGACAAAGAGGATTGAGTGAAAAGGATCTATAGTAAACGCATCCACTTTCAGCGAAAAACGGATTTGAAAAGCCTATTAATGTAGACTTCAGTTCCCAAAAGCACCACGAAAGACAATGAGTAATGGGGAGCAATAGGTAGATCGGACTGAGCCACTAGAGCAGGAAGAGCTTAAGAGCTTGCAGAAACTCACCCTTCCAGACCTGTTTTGCTTTTTGGGTTGGGTTGGTATTTTTTTTAATCAGGTTCCTTTTCCCTGCCACTTCCTCCAACAACTTTTAAAGCGGGAGGTACTTTGCAGCTTTCTCTGAGCTCTAACCCTTTTTTTTCAGCAGAGGCAATAACAATGCATTTCAGGGAAAGTACCTGCCTCATTTTTTCCTTCAGCCTTCATGCTCACAATGTGTTTCCACTGCCCTTCCCTACATCTGTTCTAGAGCTTCCTGACACCCTGATTCATGTTTCGTTCTCATTCTTTCTGTCACCAGCTGCTGTGTATGGGAGTCTCTTCTATGTCCTGAAAATTTGGAACAGTTCACTTAGACAACTGCAGAAAATAACCCTTTTTTCAGGAAAGAAAAATAAAATTAAAAAAAAAAATAAAGCAAAATTAACAGATAAACAGCGGATGTTTTATTTTATCTAAGAAGTAACACTGCCATCAAACTACTTCTGTTTCTCCAACATAAATATGTAGCTTAATTGAAGGAGAAGAGTTGAATTCAGAAGGGATACACAAGGCTTGAAATACTTTTAAAAGTAATGCACGGGAACAAGGCTCACTATGAACAGAGCAGCCTTATTTTTCCCTAGGATGGCTTAAACTAAGGTAGCCTGCAGGGTTTGGCACACACTTCAGTGAGTACTGCCTGCTACCAATACACTGTATCATAGTCACACGGAATAACTGTGTTTGTAAGGATGTCTGGAACTCATCTGATCCAACCCCCGGTGCAGAGCAGGGTCAATTTGAATCACGTGTCAGTGCTGCCTTCTAGAAGCACAAAATCAGACTGAACTACCGTATACCTAGAATCATGAACAGATACATGCAGCAAGTTCTCAACATCTTCTCAAAGCTAATTTACGGGTGGGAAAAAAGAATAACCAGCGCTGGCAAGTCTGGAGGTAGGCTACTCTTCATACTCCAGAAAAGACATATTGAAGCTTTATAAGACATAGAATCCCAGAAGCATAGAACAGTTTGGGTTGGAAGGAACCTTCAAAGCTCACCTAGTCCAAACCTCTGCAATGAGCAGGGACATCTGCAACTAGATCAGGTTGCTCAGAGCCCCGTCCAGCCTGGCCTGCAATGTCTCCAGGGATGGGGCATCTACCACCTCTCTGGGCAACCTGGGCCAGTATTTTACCACCCTCATGGTAAAAAATTTCTTCCTCGTGTCTGGCCTGAACCTCCCCTCTTTTAGTTTAAAACCATTACCCCTTGTCCTTTCACAACAGGCCCTGCTAAAAAGTCTGTCCCCATCTTTCTTACAGGTTTCTTTTCAGTACTGAAAGGCCACAATAAGGTCTCCCCAGAGCCTTCTCTTCTCCAGGCTGAACAACCCCAACTCTCTCAGCCTGTCCTCACAGGAGAGCTGTTCCAGCCCCCTCATCATTTTTGTGGCCTCCTCCGGATCCTCTCCAGCAGGTCCATGTCTTTTCTGTACTGAGGGTTCAGGCCACATATTGCAAGACTTGGCAACACGGAAGAGCTGACACTTGCATCAATTAAATGAACTCTCTGGTGATGCTTCTGCTCTAAGAGGCCAGACTTGCAACAGTGAATTAAGCCAAGTGTAAGAAAGCAAACAAATGGCTCAGCAAGTCCCACAGGGGTCTAAGTAGCATGTTCCATAACCAAGCATAACATTCCCCTCTTGTTTCACATTAAGCAGAATGATTTTAAATTGATTCAATGTTAGCAGATAGGCGGTAACAAATTTGCATGAATATGATCATTCCAAAACCATCAGAAGATTATTAGACTTTGAATGCCTATCTAGTCAAGAATTACCATTAAGTATCTACAAAAGAGGGCATTACATTTTAACACCTACATAAATGAAGAAGATTTAAATTAAAATAGTTATATCAATCTTACTCTCTCGTTTGTATCATTGATGCATAACTGAACTACAGGGCAGTCTTACGGAATATAACGCTGAAAGAAAACTGGCATGAGCTTAAGTGACTTGGAAGATGTCTGTTTAACAGCTTAGAGAACCTACAAGGTCATCATCTCATCTGCATAAATAATATCAAAGAGCAGTTTCCAGCCCCAAGCCTGCAGGCATCATGTTCCCCTTGCGATCCTCCACAATTACCGAAGCTGCAGGAAATTCAGAGTTCAAAACTCAAGCCCAACAAAGCGGGATGTTTCCCTCAGCACGTTACTGGCCCAGATGTTCAGCAGCCAAAGGCTGAGGACTAAGGCTCTGAACATCAGGCCTTGGATCAGGGAAGAACTGCGCGATTCCTCCTGGTCAAGATAAAAACCCAAGGCACAGACTAAGTTTGAAGGGTAGCAGAAAATTCAAGCAAAATGTTCTAGACATAAACATTTGAATGAAGAGAGGATTTAAGAAGACCCAAACTGGAAAATATAGATAATTCAGTATTTCCTTCAGGAAATTGCCTCAAATGCCCAAATACCTTTTTTCCTTACTTAAAATACAATATCCGCACTACCTATATTTTGTTATGCTTGACGTGCATCAGTGGGGACAGAACTGTGCAGACAACGAGATGGTACACCTGTCTTTTTAACACATAAGATTTGATATATTTGTAAAAACACTGGAATTTATTTCATGAGTTTATAGAAATGCTCGAAATATTTTTGTGGGAAAGACTATCAGGATTTTTATTGAAATCCTCCCAAGGCTTTCTAGGGGAGAAGGAAAGGAAGAGCTAAGAAATAGATACAGTTACTTACAGTTCCAGTTACTTCCAGTTACTGAATGAATCCTTTTGAACAGTTACATTAACAAAAGATAATTTCCCATCCTGCCCCAAATACACAATAATTAGACTGCAAATAACTTTTTCTAGGTCATGTTTTCTTGAATCTTGGAAAAGTCAGTTTTCTGGGGAGACTATTTTTTTTTTAATGTCAAAGTCAGAAAGCTCGTTACGGTATGTCTTCATGAGCTATCAAAATAGTTGTGATTAAGCCCACTTAATCTTCTACTCATACCTACAAGGTGTATCTTCTACTCATCTCATACCTAGAAGATGTATGCAATTCTTCATTGCACGGAAGCATAATTAAGCTTCATTTACTGAGGTATAAAAGGATTAAATACAATTTTTTTTCTGTTACCCGGTCAAAATAAAAGCTCATGGCAGAGACTAAACTTGAAGGAGAGCAGCAAGCCCAAGCAGAACTTTCTGTACAGGAAACCCTGTAATCCGTGTTACGTTCAGAGGGAGCGTCAGCTGGAGGCGGCGATTCTGTGCTAAGCTCTTATTGGCATTTAGTAGCCCTTTAATAATGCCTCCCCCTCTTCCTTCAAATTACAATTTAGGAGAGCCTTAGGTAAATATTGGCTATCATTTCAAATATGTTATATTTCAGGAGGGCTGGGCAGAAGAAACCTTCCTGAAAACAACAGCCAATTTTCAATGCAAAGCAGTAATACTTAACAAGAGCAAGAAAAACCAAGTCATATTACTTCGGCACAGAGTGAGCTCCACAGTACGTCAAAGAAATGCCAATATCCATGGATTGCTCAGCACGTTCGATCACCCTGAGCATTTTAAACTCTGTTTCTAAGTTTAAGCCATATCCACTCTTGCACTCAACCAACGTAGATCCTGCTCTGCGCATGCGTTCGAGTCGGGGTTTGAAAATATTGAACAGCTCTTCTTCTGTGGCTTTCCGCGTATGTTCCACGGTAAAATGTATTCCTCCCCCAGCCTGGTGGATCTCCATATAGGATCCCCCTGCCAGCTTGGGGAAAAAAAGAAAACAAAAACCAATCCCCCCATACAATTAGCTATTAAATGTGCATTTTCTAGCCAAGGGATTCTGGAAAGTGCCTTGAGGTCCCTTTGTAGTAAGAGAGAAGAAGTGGGGGGGCTGAATCTTCATTCATTCTTCCTCCCTTCCGCTCCTCTTCCCTCCACTTAAGCGAAGTACTGATGTAAGAAGCAACATAAAGAGAATTACTCTGAAGTAGAAATAGTTATGCAAAATACAAAAAAATGAGAGAGAGAAAGAAAAATCCAGCTGTGTAATTGTATGCCATTACCTTCATTGCAAACTCATGAACCCTATCACCAGCCCACACTGGGTGTGTATGTGCATCTACCAGGCCTGAAGAAAACAAAGTAAACATACACTGAGGTTATTTCACTGGGTAAGAGAAAACCTTATGAACACGCAAGCAAACTAAGTGGAGAGCAGAAGCTCCCCTACAAAGTCTCTATTGGTTAGAAGAAAAAGACAAATCCAACCAGCCCAAATCTAGGATTTCCTTCAAAGGCTATTCATTTTCTTTCTATTTTTTTCCATATGACACCTTGTGTAAAACAGCTCTAACTAAGTGCATCAGTTGCTGAGCTTTTCATTTTGTTTTGACGACATTTGCAAACTGTTGAAGAAAGTATATATTACAAACTTCAGTACAAAGCTCATTAGACTTTAAGTCCATGTTCTTGAAAATAAAAGCAAAGTGTTTAGGCTGGGCTTAGTACGCTATTACTCTAGCCATAGTCCACTCATTCCAGCAGGAGCTTTTCCTATGAGCCGTGAAACCAACACTACTGAATGCCCGAGGCCACTGCAAACGAAACGGTGGTCTAGCAGCTCCTGTGCCAACACCACTTGTGAAGTTTAACATGCAATAGACTTGGCCAGGTTTATTTTCTTATCAGGGAAAGTTGCAGCTTCTGTGGTTTAAAATCCTGCGCTGCCCTTTTGCCTCCAACCAGCTGCGGGCAGGAGGGAGAGTCTGAGCTCTGGCGTTGAACAGCTGATGGGTGGAAATGGTACAGAAATTAGAGGCGACTCTGACAAGTCACTCAGCAGGCCAGCTACTTTACTGCTGTGGCCCATGATACAGAGAAACAGATGTAAAATGAACCATGAGGACACAGAGCTCCACCATGAAGGCCGAAAAAACATCCCAAGTCCTGGAGTGTTCTCTTTGTAGCACTCCGAATGAAGAAGCTACAATAGTCTGCCCCTCAATGCAAGATATTGTCAAATCAGTACTGAATACAGAAGAAAAAGAATGGAGGGATATTTAATACACACTTGTCTCTAAGCATTTGCTGCCATTCAGCATTTTAACATCATGAAGAAACAAACTTACCTGGTAACACACACTTCCCAGAGCAGTCAATTATTCTTTCAAATGCTGCTTCTGAAAACTGACTGTGAATAACATCTGCCTGGCCCACAGCTTTGATACAACCATCTCTGCAAACGACAGACAGTGACCAAAGGCAGCGTGAGCCTGTTGAAAAGTCAAGTGCCCATTTACACAGCTCCCGCAGCAAGAACTCTCTGAAAGCAGAGGTAGGGACCTTCAGCAGGACTGAAGGTGCACACAGAAGGTGGTTTGCTAATTTTACAGACGCACAGAAAACGATGGGGTAACGCCACGCATTCCAAGTTGTTTCCCATAACACTTGTCGTATCCTCTGCTTAGATCCCTCAGGACGATACCTTGGTACTCTTGTTCTATTTTCCGCTAGACAACATTATTTTTCTCTTGTGGATACAGCACTCCTCCAGCAAGTACCTGCAAGGCACAGCTCACAGAAACCAAACTGCCACCGCCAGCCTCCTCTGCCTCGACGTGACTCATGCCCTTGTCCCCTTGGAAGCCATAGAGAGAAATCTCTTTGGGGCTGACATGCAGTAAAACAGCAATTTTCTCCTGGTGAAGCTCAAGGACGGTGCTGGGAACCCTACACTGCACCCGAGGGACCCTCTCCAGCCACGCATGGAGCTACACTTCACCTACACAAGAGGAGCTTCCCAGGGCACACGCGGCACCTCTGTCCTTTCAGCCTTGTCTTCCTCCAGCTCTTAAGCCACTGGAATAGGAACCAGGAGTCACCACGGGCACCTGACCGACGGCATCCCCACACTACACAGCACAATTTTTAGGAGGCAAATGGCAGCTAGGGCATTTAGAAATGGCAGAGATGTCATTATTTAGGCACAGGCAGCCGGCAGCGGGCGGACAGGCTGTGGGGACGCGGGCAGCCCGCAGCGACCCGCTCCCGGCGCGCCCCCCGCTCCCGCCACCGCTCCGCTCCCGGCCCCGCGGCCGCCCCCGCCCGCACTCACAGCCCCACCACCAGGCTGGCGCCCCGCAGCACGGCCAGGCTGGCGGCCGCCTCCCGCAGCAGGAACTCCTCGCCCCGGCCGCAGACCAGCACCAGCTGCTGGGCGTTCTCCAGCAGCAGCCGCTGCCGGCCCGCCATGGCAGCGGGCAGAGCGGCGGGCGGGGCGGGGGCGGCAGCCGCTCGGATCAAAGTCCCCCGGGGCGGCGCGGGAGAAGCCGCCTCCTGCCCCGCCGAGAAGAGACCAACCCCCTCCGTGTCTCCATCCTCTCGCCATCCTCACCTGTGCCACATTCGGCACTGGTCAGAAAACTGAGCTGAAAAAGCTACAGGGCTTTAAGAGTGAACCTGGTAGCAGCCTGCCCTAGGAGAGGGGTGCTGCTCTTGGTGTGGTCCCGGGCAACATGACAACATCTATACATCGTGTTGGCTTATGATAAGCTCTGAAGCATCGGTTTGCCCGTTGGGGATTCCTGGAGCCTTCTGCCCACACTGCACCACCTGGAGATTTCCCTTTGCCAAGAAAACAGAAGTTGCTGCATTCAGAGCATTTGTCTGCCCACATTCCCCCTCCCCAGCATCCATCACCTCGCTGATGTCCATCACCTTGTCGGCATCCATCACCTTGCCAGTATCCCAGCACCAGCCCCTGAGGGACCGTAACACTTCTCACCACACGGGATATTCAGGCACACATTAATTTATCCCGGCAGATATTAATTTATCCCGTTCCACAATTGAAAAGTTTATGTGAATCTACTGCCCCCTACAGAATTAGGGATGGGAGAGCTGGGCAGCAAATATTTACCCTCTACATGGATTTTTGCTTCTCTTTTCTCTTCAAACTTTCGTAGTGTGCCTAGGGCTCCGGTAATTCCCAGCTGGAAAATGGAGTGTCTTTCTAAATAAGTGGTCTCTCAAACACCTTTCTGGTTGTTGTAGTCTTCTTTAGACACTGTTTTCTTTTACGAAGAGGATTGATTTAAAATGCCCGTAACACAGCCGTGTTTATATACATATTCCTGTACAGCAGAAAAAGATGAACATGTTGGCTCTTTGAATGAGCCTTTCCGGTGAAGTCTTTTTTGTAAATGTGGCAAGGTTTGCAGCTAAACCACAGGAATTTGCATTCAATAACAAACTTGAAAAGCAAGTAAAACTATGAGAGTGTTGGGTGTTATCTTGTGGTACTGCTCCACTGGCTCAATACTGCACCACGGTGTAATCTCCACCTTCCTCCTAAATATTCTCTCTCACTACACATGCAAAGATTGACAAGTGAGGTGAGAGATGGTGCTTTACTGCTGCCAGGAGTTCCTGCTGCTGACTTCGGCTTTCCCCGGCAGTATCAAGGTTTGAAAGCTGAAATTAAAGAGGAAACTTCCAACAGACTCATAGCAAGGGCAGAAGGACACTCCAGGGTGGTGGGGGATGCTTCAGCAGCAGTGGTGGGGTGAGAGCTGGTGGATCGGGAGTGAAACGCAGCACGTCGTGGTGGAGCCGAGCACTCGCCGGATCGGTCTTGCCAAGAAAAGCGGCGGGGAGAAGATGATCCAGCTGGAGCAGAAGGGAGCAGCCCCCACGTGCACGCAGCTCACTCCTCTGTGTGCGGTGGGGTGGCAGCACAGAGAGAGATCTGCAGTGAATGGCTTCCCCGTGGCGCTGTCCCATGGCAGTGTAAGTCCTGCAAACTTGTCTTCCTTGTATTCACAAATATTTCAGGGTGTATGTTCCAGGAGCTGCTCTTTCTGCTCTTGAGAGGACCACCAGCCAACATTAAATTCCCACCTGTATTTGCACAACCCCGTGTTTAATGGCATGCCCGACCATCTGCTGCTTCTGTGAGCAAGGGCTAGAAGTCAAACAGAAACTGGCCTGAACGCTTCTTACTTTTATGTTTCTCCCATTTACACATTTTTGGCCTTTTGTCTCTTTCAGAAATTCCAGGGAATTTCAGAGAGCAAAGGTGGCATCTGCAGCTCCATTTCTGGTGATCCGATCTCAGACTCTAGTCATTCATCACGTTAGTTTTGGTGAAAGAGGGAAAAAAGGAAAGATAAATTCTGTGTAAAGCTTCTATATCTGTGAGAAGTGTGTTGTTGCACTCTACTAGGATGGAATTCAGTTCTCTACACTGGCTTTTTCCAAGAACCAAGGGCAGATCCTGATTTCAATCCTTAGAACAGGTGAAGATTTTGCGCTTATAAGGTAGGAGTTTATTTCGTTCAGAGAGACAGTAAAAGATGGAAAGACTGTTCTTTAAAGAGCTGGTGGGTCTTTGCCTGTGGAAAAGGTGTGTGTTCCTAAAATGTATTGGGAGATGGTATCCTATGCTCTTTTTACTTATGTTATTATCATTGGTTATTTTCAGTTCCTTCAGTTTGCCAGTTTGGGTTGGAAATAACCCATTTCACCCCAAAATTAAACAAAGTAAGGTAGGAGAAAGAATGGAGGAGGAAAAAAAAGGTGGAGATAATTAAAAAGGTCAATTGACTGTCAGGTTCTTGATTTCAGAGATTTCATCTCTTCTTGCCGGTGCTTTGTGTATGATACACTTGTTCCTCAAGGAACATATTTTCAAATATACTGTCAGGGTTACTTTGAATATTTATTCTTGTAAACAACAGGTAATTAAATACAGAAGGCCCAAGGCTGGATATGAGTCTTAGTCCAATATTTGCTACATTTTCCTTACATTTTTAGGTAAGTTTTTTTCATCTACCACAAAGACATTCACAATAACACACATAGGACGATGAAATGTCCTGAAAGGAGTTATTATGCATGGCTTAGGAATGAATTGCTAGTGGAATGTACTGAATGCTCTTTCCCTGTTTACAAAAGTAGCAGAAGTTACTGGACCCCTAGGATCAAAAATCAAAATTACAACATGTGGATAAAACTGGCCTTCAGATGTGGAATTGACCCAGACTAAATTGCAAATTTGTTGTGTGCTCCTGGCTCCCCTCATACCAGATTTTTACGTCAGATTTACAAATATGTTTTGCACAGCTTTACAAAAGTAAAAGTGAAGTCATTCTGAATTTTCTTTTTCCTATGCAGAGAAACTTCACATCTTTCAAACCATGGAAACGTGGCATTTGCTCAAATGAACTTTTTGAATCCTCCCTCTTGTTCCCAGCTTCTGCCTTAATAACTTCTTTGGCAAAGTCTGTAACCCCCTGATGATGGGGGGGACCTTTGGGGGGAACACCACAGCCTGCCCCAGGGGACCTAATTCAGCAGGAATTGCTCTCTCTGAGCGCAGTGTGACTAACTGACTAACTGCCTCTCTCGCCCTGTTGGCTCAAAAAACTATTGAAAAATTTAAAGTTGCAAACCAGTGTGTGGAAAAAATGCATGAAGTACACAGCTACCTACAGTAGAAACTAACTAACTAACTTACTAACTAACTAACTTACTAACTAACTAACTTACTTACTAACTAACGAACTCACTCTCTACCCTACTGGCTAAAAAACCTATCATAAACTCATGAAAGATGCCAACTGGCATGTGAAAACAAAAGTGTTAAGAGCTCTCAAGTGCCCTTTCTGCCCATGACTTCTTCATGTGCTGGGGAATGTTCTGCAGAGAGAACGAGTAGTGATGACCATCCGGCTGAGCCAAAAGGGTGACAACATGAGGGTGACTTCTTCAGCCATCTCTTCAACCTGCCTTGAGAAAGATGGGTGGAAAAGACAGGCATTAGGCACTAGGCTGAGAGGAGAACAAGCAACATGTGTTTTGACGTGAAAGGCAATACCCATCCACAGTTCCCCTCTGCAGGATTCCTTAGAGCTGGGTATTAGGCTTTGGCGTTTTTCTATTAATTGTTTAGATTGTGGACTAGATTGTTGGACTAGATGACCTTCGAAGGTCCCTTCCAACCCACATTATTCTTTGATTCGAGGATTCTAAGTGCAAAATGAAAACTGCCAACGCTAGAGTGCTCTTTACCTCCAGACATCCACCTTCTCCCAAGGACAGGTGAATGCTTCCTCCCTGGGACCATCTCGGGGCACCGCAGAAGTATTCCCTATACTCAGAGCAGCATGAAAATTCACAAGAGGGAGAGCAGGCTCTGTTACACACCTGGGCTTCTTGTTCTCCTCGCCCGGCTTGGCTGGTCTCAGTTGCCCGTTCCTGAGCAATCTGCTTCCAGCCTTCGCCTTCGCTTGAGCGGCGGGCCATCGCTCTCCTCTTCGCAGCTGTGTTTTCTCTTCTGGGGGGATGGTTTTTCCCCTTGCTGCGAAGAGCCTGGCAAACTTTCCATTCAAGAGGATTGTTAGACAGGTAAAGCCATGATCAACATGAATCGATTCTACTCTTAAGCAAAGCTAGCTCATGTTACCTTGCTCTGCCCAGAGGAGCTCTCCTGGGGTTCGCTTTGGGGAGCGATTGCAGCCACCTGCAATGGAAACGTACAGGATGACACCTGCCCACTTTCCAGCTCAGCTCTGAAAGGCAGATCCCTTGCATGGGTTTGCTCAGCCCAGCTGTGCCAGTTCTGGTGGGATCACCACACAAAGAGTGATGGCCAAGCTGCATCAGCCTCACTCTGCACTTCTGCAAAGCTGCAGGTTGGTGGATGAAGTTGCTTGTCCCTACAGCAGCAATGCCACCTTCTGAGGGGGGAGGCATTCTCTCACGCTGCGTGTGGACCTCACATACCTCTGCAGTTTCTCCTTCTCCTCCTGGCGCTGGCGACTCCTCGGCCTGTTCACCAGCAAGCCCAGCCTTGGCCGCTGCACCTGGAAGCTCAGCCTCCTCCTCCTGCTCCTCAAAGAGTTCCTCACGGTGTTCGATGAGGAACTCAACCAGCCGTGTCACCTGCACACAGTAAACCATCGGTTAGCAACCCGCTGGCTGCAAAGGGGTGCAACAGCCCTTGCCACTCCTCATCCTGCCTTCTGCACAGAAGGCTGCAGCTGTGGGGCGGCTCTTCCCAGCAGCTCCCCCGCGAGCATTTGCTGAAGAGAGGAGGCAGGCAGGAACCTCTGAAGAGCAAAGCTGGCGTGGGCCTGGAAGGCTGCAGCGGGCTGGGAAACACAGCGTACCTTCCCTGTCACCTGCATCAGGACGTCCAGGGGCAGCGTGTCCTCCTCTGGTGGGCCGAGGAGGTTTGGCCCCATGCAGATGGCCAGGTTGCTGGCGCTCATCTTGCTCACGGTGGCATTCCTGCTGATCTTCTGAAGCAGGATGAGCAAGGTCTGGAGGAGGAGGAGGTTGGCCTTGGGTAACTTGCTGGCGACCCTGCGGGAACAGGAACCCACCGTTAATAGATGTAGTAGGTGTTGTCCAGACAGGTGTCCCATGCTGATGTCAGCCAAGCCCACCCCAGGGAAGGCTCCTTGGCCAAGCCGGCTCTCCAGCAGAGGGACTGCCTTCGCTGAGATATGGCCACCTCCCTCCCCGCCTGCCCTTCTGGCCAGAGCCCCTTTGTGGAGCCAGCCCCAACGCCTGCAGGCAGTGCTCCAAGGACAGAAATGCTTTTCTGTGCCACTTTCCCCCCAGAACGCTGAGCCCACAGCAGCAGCAAGAGGTGGGTGGCCGAAAACACAGCTCGTTCAGGTGCCGGTGCCGGGCTCTGCCAGTCCCTGTGGAGCCGCCAGGCTGCTGGCCACACTTACTCCTTCAGCCCCGCCAGCCTCTCCTGCCTGCTGGTCTTGTGCAGGGCGTCCATCCACTGTTGGTAAAGCTCTGAGTGGAGCAGCTTGGAGGGGATCTTGCGGAGGAAGTCCTGCAATGGCAAGGGCTGAGCGTGAGGCTGTGAGCAGTGCCGCCGGGAGCACAGGCAGCATCCCCAGCACGCTGGGTGCCCAGCAGCTCCTGGGTTGGGCCGAGCAGGAGCCCATCAGCAGCTCCGGAGCGGGAGCTGCCGGACTCCAGGCCAGCAGGGCTCACCTTCAGGATGACGGCCAGGACGTGCACCGGCTGGCTGGCCAGGTGGACCTCGGCTCCCGTGTCCAGGGCCTCCCTGATCTCCCGGGAGGCGCGCTCGCTGGCCGCCAGCCGGAAGATCCCCTCCGTGGATGGGCCCTGCTCGTGCAGCAGAGCCAGCAGGTCCTGCAGGGGAGACAGGAGGACATTGCTGGGCTGGAGACAGGCCCTGGCACAGGCCAAGCTTCCCCAGGGGCAGCAGGGAGTGTGGATGGTCTGCAGCTCTCCCTGGGGCAGGACAGAGGGGTGGCTGGAGTTGGGCGACATGGAGAGGAGCGCGCTTTGTCCCCAAGACTCATCTGAGATGCCCCCGATGGGGACGGTGCCTCTGCAGGGGAGCCAGTGGGATGGGGACCCCTGGCCGGGCTTGCTTACCTGGATGGGCTGGGGCAGCGCACCGTCCTGGCTGCAGAGATCTGCCAGGGGCCGCCCGAAGAGAAGCCCCGTGTGGGCAGAGCCCGACGGCCCCTGTGCCTCTGCAGCGGCCGAGGTCTCTGGCCGCACCAAGTGCCAGGGCAGCCACCTCCTCCTGCTGCGGGTCCCACCTTCTGCCAAGGAGAAGAGAGCAAAGAGAGGTGGAGCAGCGGCGCCAGGCCAGTGCTCCTGGACCCTCTCAGCACTGTGCCCCATCCTCGAGCGCACGGGACACGCGTCATTTGGCAACGAGGGACCCTGGGGGCTCAGGTCTCTCCTGCTGCAGAGCAACGGGGACAGACGTGCCCTGCGGGAAGGGCAGCAGCAGCCCCAGGGCAGCATGAGTGCCCGTCTGCAAGAAGAGCAGGGAAGGGCCATCCTGCACCCGTTTCTCCCAACTCACCAGCCAGCTGGCCACTTCCACCTTTGCTGCCAGAGGGGATGACGGGTGGGGGCCGCTGCTCTGCATCAGCCTGCAAGAAATGTGCTGCGCTCACCCAACAGCCCTGCAGCAGAAAGGGCCCCTGGGGAGCTGCATCATGCCCTGGCCATGTGTGAGAGGTGGAGATGGCTGAGATGTCACCCCGAGCGATCCTCACCTTGGCCTGGCCCTCAAGCAGCCTCTCCAGGCTGCCGGCATGCAGCGTCATGGCCTGGGCAAGCAAAAAAGAGCAGGTGAGAAGTGATGCACCTGGTGCTGGGCTGGAACAGCCTCTGGGGACAGAGCGGAGACAGGAGGGACACTCACAGCATTGCGGCCCCTCAGCTCTTTCAGCAGCGCCTTGAAGGAGGGCAGCCGGGTGACCTGGGCTCCCTCCACTCCTTCTGCTGGTCTGTGCACAGGAAAGGGGCAAAGAAAGAGCTGGCTGAGAACCAAGCAGCCTTTTCCCTCCCCTGCCAGCCCAGGGAGCACTTCCAGCTTGCCCCAAAGCAGCCATGTAGCACTCAGAATCCCAGCGGAGAGCAGCAGCAGAGATCAGGGCGGGGCTGGGCAGCTGTTGTCTGGACACAGCTGGCTGAAGGTGCTCCACCAGCTTTGCCCACTCAAGAGCTGCCCACAGCTATGGGCACAGCTCTCTGCAGCTGGGGAGCGCTGTTGCCACATCGCAGGCTACGATGCCTAGAGCATCCCCCTGAGGTGTGAGCACGAGTCCCCCAGGCTGCACCGCCAGGCAGGGCTTACCCAAGGAGAGCGCTGAGCCACAGCTCCTTCACTGCCCGGCAGCTGCGGAAAGAGAGGAGAAACAGCCTGAGCGCCTCTGCTCCCCAGCCTGCGGGCACAGGCGGGCGCTGGCACAGCCCTGCTGTCCCCGTGGGGACGGCCACAGAGGCAGGACGAAGCCCCGTGGGGCAGGACGGAGGCGCTGCCCAGCCCTGCCGGGGGACGTGGCAGCGAGACTCACCGGAAAGTGACGATGCATGAGCCGCAGGGCCAGACGAGGACGACTGAGGCGGTGTGTTTGCCTTCCTCCTCTTCAGCGGCATCGCCGGCTGCCCCCTTGGTGCTGCCCAGCACCTGCAGCTGGCCCAGGGCCAGGCAGAGCTTTGGGCGCGGGGCGCCGCCACGTCTGCAGAGAGGAGCGGCAGCGAGTGAGCTGGAGGAGCCTGAGCCCGCTGGCTCCCCTCCCGAGTCCCCCTGCCACGGTCACGGCCATGGGGGTATCCAGCACCAGGGTGCCGGTGGCCTGGGGCTGCTCCTGGGCTGGCCCTGCCCTGGTGCCAGGGCCAGGCCTTGGGAGGAAAGGCAGCTGGGCTCTGCAAATCTTACTGGTGCTTGGCGATGACCAGGGTATCCCTGAAGAGGAGGAGGTCCCTCTTCCTCGTCGCACGGCCCTGGGTCACCCGCACACGCTGCCGGAGCAGTGGCTCGCCTGGTGCCGGGATGGGCACGCACTGCTGCACGGGCTCAGGGTCATCCCTGCAGAGCAAACGGTGTCGGGAATGACAAAGGCGGCTGCTGCGGGGTCCGGCTGTTCTGGGCTGTCTCCGAGCCTTGCATGGGGGGCGCCTACCTGGAGCCACGGCAGCAGTTCACCTGGCCCATCCCGACGAGGCCAGGAGAAGCTTCCTGTAAATCTTTCTTTATGGGCACAAGAGAGTGGCCAGACAAGGTGGGGAACGTCAGCCAAAGGGATGCCCAGTGCCAAGTGGTGCTGCTGGGCAAGAGCGCGGCTCCTGCCCGTGACACTCCGCGTTGGCACAGAACCGTTGCCAGGACAGCGCCGGGTCAACACAGCCCCCCATTCCAATGACCTCAGTGGTGGGGGGGGCACTGGGGGCTCTCCCCAGGATGCCCAGGTCTCTCTGGGACTGGGAGCCCAGCCCTGGGCACAGCACTTCAGGTCTGGCCTCAGCAGCGCTGAGCAGAGGGGAAGGGTCACCTCCCTCCAGCTGCTGGCAGCGCTTCGCCCCATGCAGCCCAGGGTACCACTCGCTGCCGCCTTGGACCAAGGCCACCTTGCTGGCTCCTGCTCAACTTGGTGTCCACCAGGAGCCCAGGACCCTTAGTTTTAAGATTCATAGGGCAGGAGGCCTTTTTCAACAACTTCGAGTGAGAGGAGGAAATGTCTTGATCTCTAATAAACAAGTGATTGCCTTATTAACCCTAAGTTTAAAAGTGCACGTGTGCAGGGCAATTCATTACTATCAAGTGATGTGCAGAGCAAGCAAAGGTCACTGATAATAGCAGAAAATAGGGTTATTGCTCAGAGCAAGATGTACAGAAGGCGAGATGGATGTAATTTCAATGAGAATTGACTTGTGGAGAATTGATTTAATGATATTTAAAAGGGCACCCACTATATTAAGCTGTGGCTATCCTGTGATCTTACTGTCATATATATCAATTTAATGAAATATAACAAGGGAAAATGTAGAGTCTTACATCTGGGCAGGAACAACTCCAGGTTCCAGTATAGCTTGGGGAATGACCTGTTAGAGAGCAGTGAAGGGGAAAGGGACCTGG
This sequence comes from Caloenas nicobarica, assembly GCF_036013445.1. NCBI lineage: Eukaryota > Metazoa > Chordata > Aves > Columbiformes > Columbidae > Caloenas > Caloenas nicobarica. The sequence goes on from NC_088245.1 coordinate 46,628,946, forward strand.
GGGTCCTGGTGGACAGCAGGATGACCATGAGCCAGCACTGTGCCCTTGCGGCCAAGAAGGCCAATGGCATCCTGGGGTGTATTAGAAGGGGGGTGGTTAGTAGGTCGAGAGGGGTTCTCCTTCCCCTCTCCTCTGCCCTGGTGAGACCTCATCTGGAATATTGTGTCCAGTTCTGGGCCCCTCAGTTCAGGAAGGACAGGGAACTGCTGGAGAGAGTCCAGCGCAGGGCCACGAAGATGATGAAGGGAGTGGAGCATCTCCCTTATGAGGAAAGGCTGAGGGAGCTGGGTCTCTTTAGCTTGGAGGAGACTGAGGGGTGACCTCATCAATGTTTATAAATATATAAAGGGTGGGTGTCACGAGGATGGAGCCAGGCTCTTCTCGGTGATAACCAACAGTAAGACAAGGGGTAATGGGTTCAAGCTGGAACACAAGAGGTTCCACTTTAAATTTGAGAAGAAACTTCTTCTCAGTCAGGGTGACGGAACACTGGAACAGGCTGCCCAGGGAGGTTGTGGATTCTCCTTCTCTGGAGATATTGAAAACCCGCCTGGACGCCTTCCTGTGTAACCTCATCTGGGTGTTCCTGCTCCGGCGGGGGGATTGGACTAGATGATCTTTTGAGGTCCCTTCCAATCCCTAAAATTCTGTGATTCAGTCATTCTGTGAATATAGGGCTGAGCCATTGTCTTTTGTTTTCTTCCCTGAGTACAATGTGATAAGACATGAGGGGATATTAGGACCCGGTGAGAACCATAACCAAGTCCTCTTGTGCTGGACGCTTTTGAGACTACTGTGATTGCTCGCAAACCAAGTTCCCCTGTGCCTACAGCCCTTTGTCAGGGACGGAAGGCACATCCTTGGAGGCAACTTGCCTGAGAGCTGACAACCCATGACCCAGCTACTGGCACCTGGGACTATCGATACCTCCTGGAGTTTATGAATCCCTTGGCTCTAAATTTTGGTTTGTATTGATTAACGTTTCAGAAGCAAAGAGTAAATACTAAATACAAAGCATGTGCTGGTGTATCATAGGATTCCAGTTACTTTTTTATTAGTACCATCCATAGATAAACAGATCCGGAGACAAGCCAACCTAGGCAAAATACACGGGTTTTTTTGTTTCCTCACTGCATTGCAGTTTGATCCATGCCCCTTGAATATCCAGTGTCTTTCAGCTACAGTTCACGTCTTGCTTTTGCATACTGTAGAGCCTTCTTTCCATATTCACTGCCAGTATTCACCCTTACATGGCAGCTAATTCCTGTGGCTGGCCCTGCTCCCTCTGGGAGCAAGCTGTTTGTGGTCTGTCTCTATGGCTCTGGGACTCTTCCCCTGATTAATTTGTTCATCAAAGTTACAAATATTTTGCTCTGTATCTACAATTCTGTATTTTCCACCATATACTCCCTAGTGTATGCTTGACCAAGAAAGGATGATTGGCAGCCTGGGAAATGTAGCAGTACTCTGTAGGTAAGTAACGCAATTTCCATAAAGCTCATTTTTAACATGTTTCTGGTAGACTACATTACACATGCTGCTGAAATATCTGGTCACTCTCAGAATGTGGGCACAGTTGGAGAACCTGCAGTTGAAAGAAGAGCTGTTCTGTCTCTTTCTGTGGACAGGGACCACACAATGTGCAATCCTGGAAATGCTCCATGATTAACCATGCTATGTACTAAAGTTAACGGATTTTGTGAGCGTGACAACTTCATAATTATGTGACCACATTCAACGAACAAGTTAATTCTTAACTCATTTGTCAGCTACCTAATTTCTGGCAATCTCCTGAGCAAGCTACTTTAGTGGGTTTAATACATTTGTAAAATGAATCAATCATAGGTTGGGCATAGACATTTGAATACATTTATAATGGCACATGGTAATTAAAGATGGCCTATGCACTGATTCTGTGGTAATGCCTGCTAAATCTATAGAGCTTGATAATGTTGGACACGTTACTTTATGTTCTTATGGTTTAGCGTTTAATGATGATTAATCCCATAGCAAAAAAGTAGTCGCAGCTTTTGACAGCTACTGCAGAACATCTGGAAAAGAAAATGTATCAATTAAGTAAAATGCTCACATCCTATAGTACACTTTATTTTCCTCATAAGCAAAGGCATAACATTATGATGTAGCCAGAAGAAGACGATTTGCAGCATTTTAAATTAGTCAGCACCTTTAGTTTCACTTTGGACTAGTATTATCTAAAGCAATTCAAAGCATCCTAAAAACTGAAAGGTAGTTCCTTTAAGAAGATGATTTTCATCATAGCTTATAAAGTGTTTGGTTTGGGTAGTAATGTTAAATAAGGCAAGGCAGCTTATACTTTCTGAGATTGGGCTTAGATCAGCCAGATACCAAGAGACCACCCTTGAGTAATGTCAAAGGCAGGTAACACCTGAGCCTGGGAATGTTTCCCTAGGAACAAGCATGAAGCAGAATCTACAGGGCTAGGATGGGAGCGGAAAATGCAGCGTATTACACTCTGCACTCAATCTAACATCCTCCCACAGACTTGGTGGCACTGGGTCAGCAAGAAAAATGAGGGGTTCAATTCTTCATGTATGTGGCAAAAAAGCCTTCTCTATTCTTTGAAAAAGACAGCAGGACTCCCCTCTGTGTAAAGAGCAATATCTTTCCAGCTAAAGTATACTGTGATTATTTATGTCTGAGATCTGATTGCAATTGTGCATCCTGAAAATATAAAGAAACAAGTGATGTGAACAAATGCAGTCTGGAGCAGAATCTAATCAAAGGACAATCAGTCACTGACTATGATACATTTCCTTATGATTCTAACTACCGTGGCTTACTGTAAATGTTACCTCTGTTGAGTAAAAAAAGAATAAAAAGAAAGCATTATACATTTGAAACTCATGTACTGTGTGGTTAGACAGTGTGGCCCGAATTCTCCACTTTCTTTGATCACTTTAAATGAAGTGTGATTTACATCTGTAAAAACAGAAGAGGAATCAAGCACTTTCAGTGTGCATTTTGAAGAATCTCCTTTAGCCATACAGTTTATTTTTGATGCTTAAGAGATTTTCTGACTCAAACATTTGTCCTTAATACGAGCTTCTCACAGGGTGAACTAAAATGCTCTATTTGTTTTAATGACTCTTTTCTCGTAATTGAATAAATCCTTCAGAATATGAAAGTTTTTAACTGCGTACGCATAACGCAGGCACATCACAAGAAGAGCCAGAGGCCACGAATGCATTGCAAAGAGCAAGTTTTATTTTAGTTACCTCTCTACTGGGGGATCTCCGAAGTCGCACCTGAGCTCCCAGGCAGAGGTGACACCAGCGGGGACGCAGGCGCTGGTGAGTTCAGCCCTGCTGGAAGATCGCTGGGCCTGCTGAGCTCGCCTGGATTTCAAGGCTTCAGGCGGGCGCAGCCTCCCGCTCTTGCTCACAACAAAGCAGGAATCTCAGACACAGTGATAAGGTGCCGGGAGTTTCTCACAGGCCTATGTTATCTAACACAGAGGTTCTACTCATCAAGAACACAAGGCCAGTAAAACAATTAGTGTGATGTATGTGCTTTTTCTACAGACAGGGGCAAGTCACTTTGAGCGTATTTACATTTAACTAACCTCCTCGCCAAATCTTCTGCTACGCTCCCACACATTCCACCCCCTCGCTCACGTGACTTGCTTCTGCTGGGGCTGACAAAGCCAGAGTTGTTCATTTGGGCTTGTGAGGCGTAGCACAGCACAATTTACAGGGGCACACAATAAACACATACAGAAAAAGGAAAAAACATATTTCTACAATAATGCATAATTTCTACAATAATCAGGTGTCCCATTCATCTCGTCAAGGAATTAAACGAGTCAGTCAGCCAGGCATTATCAGTAGATTGTTTCACTTGCTGCATTAGTTCCAAAGATGTGAGATGTTGCCTTCCATGCTGGTTAGTTCACCATCTATGTTGTAGCAACACACGCCTTCAAAATCGAAGCAGCATTTGCAGCCACTACCTACTCAGAGAAACAACAATAAGGAACATTAATGTTAAAACCCCTTAGCGTAGCACAATTCTGTAATACAGCTATGAGGGTTGTCATGCCAGTGAAACACATTGTTAAGAGATCTGCAGCCATTAATTTCTTGTAAGCATTAAAGGCAAATTATTAGGGTACAGTAGCAGCTGAAAAAAACTAAACTTACCAGGACAAATCTAAGTTAATCAACAGAAGTGTCCTCACCTTCCAGTAATACATATGCTGCTGCTCCAGCTCCTTCAGCTGGTATCACTCTGGGTTTAACGACCTGGTGTGGGTTAATTGCCCACACAGACTGGAAAGTCGTGGCCTGCACTTTTTCAGATTGGACTTCAGTTGGATGTTGGGTCTGTGACACCAATAACATTGTTCCAGTGCTGTCTCCTCTAGATAAAACACAGGTGTTCACTGAAGATACCTGAAATACAAGAACTCGAGAATCTGATATTAGCAAAGGATGTAACATAAGAGGAGAAGTCAGGGTACAAAACCATACAGCATTCTCTGGACTCATATGAATTTTTACATCTAGGTCAATAGGCTGCAGTCCCACTTCACAATCCATTGGTGTGAATAATTTCATTTCCCCTGTAGTTAGTCCTGACACTGTACCCACAGAAGTGTATACATATTGCCACCCCCTAGAAGGGGGTAGGGGGCCAATATAATCAGCCTGACAGGTATTCAAGGCCCACTGACCCTGTTTTACCTTTCCCCATGCTCTTAAATGTAGCTGTGTACAGGTAGCACAATGACGTGAGCATGTTTTACAAGTATATAACAGCAAAGGGGTTTGATTGTGAGCAACGTCCCATGCGTGTGCAGCATAAGCTGATCCATGTCCACAAGCTATATGCACGTTCAGAGCTTGAGCATGCAGCTCGGCAGAGGTCGTATTATCTGCTTCCTTACTGTTTTGAGACTCAAATGAATCAACTTTATTGTGCTCTGCTCTTAACCCTTCACAAGGGGAATCCTCCTCCACAGAAAATACAGGGATGAAAGTTCTCCAATGCCCTAAAAATCCTAAAAAGGCATGTAATTGTCTTATTGCAGCTGGCGCAGAAAACTGCTGGACTGTGTGCTGTAACTTACCTGGTATTTCTCTAAGCTGCCTATAACAAACTATTTCTAAAAATAGTACAGTAGCACTAGGGCCCTGCGTTTTAGTCAGATTAATTGCCCAGCCTTGGTCCTGCAAATGCACCTTCAAAAATTCAGCAGCTGTTTCAGGTTCTTGTTGTGACACTGCCATAATCAACAGATCATCAATATCATGGCAATCAGTAATGGTACCAGACCATAGCTCTATATCAGCTACTACCATTCAGTGGCAAACAGAGGAACTGTGTGTGTATCTCTGAGACAATACTTGACAAGTATATTGCTTTTGTTGCCAGGTAAGAGCAAACTGGTCTTGCACTGAGGTGGCAGGTGGGGTGGAGGGTGGGTGCAGTGTTGGCGGGGGGACTAGGGTCGGGTGGCTTTTTTGCATAAGTATTAACTTTTGCAGGGGGCAAAAAATTTCTGATGGTACGATCCCACCCATTTCTGATCGTGGGATACCAGCTTGTACTAAATCATTCCACATTAGTGTTCTCATCACCTGGGCTGTAACTTCTTTCAGTTTTGCCAGATTTCCATTATCCACCCCCCAAACAGGGGGTCCTGAAATTACAGCCCCAATTCCCCTCAAGGCATCTGCTGGAGTGCCTGCACTACCTGTAGCATTTGTCGCTGCTACCCTGTCCAGATCGGATCCCATAATCAATGCATACGCCGCCCACATCTGCCACACTAAATCAATACTTCCCTCCGTTGTGCACCAATTTCCACGGGACAACACAGATTCAACAGGTTCAGCATATGCTGTTAAAACTGCTGCACACACACATTGATATAGCGTAGGTGCAATAATATCTTGCCTGTCTGGACCTCTGACAGTTTGCAGCTGAGCATATTGTTGTTGTATCTGATCATCACGGGCTATAGGGCTTAATAAATCTTTTTCATCTGCTGATAAATGGATAGACACAGTTCCACTATGCCAAGCTGGCAAAATCTGTGCCTGTGTTCCTTCCCCACTCTCCTGCTGAGAGATCTCTGAAAATGCCGTTAACTGCCCCCCCCATCTGCTTGTTCGTGCTGCCACATCATTTATATGGGGGGTTGTGCTCTCACCACCTCCCTGCCATTTAAGTCAGGATCAAATTCAGACTCAATATTGGAGTCTGAGAATTCACTCCAAATATTTCCATCCCACTCCTTGGGATTCCAAGAGCATTTTGTGATAAGAGCACAAACCTGAGAACACAGAAACTCACTTTTTGCATATTTTTCCCTTTGTTCCTTAGCAATACACGCTAGCAACCGGTCTACATGATCTTGCAGCTCATAGCACCGCTCTGCTTGAACAGTAATTACTTCTTGTGCGATCACCTTTGCATCCTGTAAAATCTCAACCTCCTTTTCCAACTCTCTTATTTTACTCTGCAATGCAACAACTTCACGATCAAGAGCTCTAAGACCGGTAACGAATAACCATCCCAATCTCCCCGCTAATTTGTGAGAAGAAGTCGATGCCGCTCTCCATGGAAACTTTAGCATAGCTGCCTGAATTACCTGGGGGGTAATCACCACCCCATCATCAATCTGAGGCCATGCCTCTGGCGGAGCCAATTCAGACAGGAGAGCAGCCACGGGGGCCCAGCGCTCCGTACTGGGCCACCCTGGAATTTGGGGAGTCACCTTCGAGGCCTCCCCTGTGTCTGGTGTTTTTGAAAACCACAGCATGGCTGGTTCTAGCGACTGCCGACTAATGCCAAATGTGTACACATACGCAGGCACATCCCAAGAAGAGCCAGAGGCCACGAATGCATTGCAAAGAGCAAGTTTTATTTTAGTTACCTCTCTACTGGGGGATCTCCGGAGTCGCACCTGAGCTCCCAGGCAGAGGTGACACCAGCGGGGACGCAGGCGCTGGTGAGTTCAGCCCTGCTGGAAGATCGCTGGGCCTGCTGAGCTCGCCTGGATTTCAAGGCTTCAGGCGGGCGCAGCCTCCCGCTCTTGCTCACAACAAAGCAGGAATCTCAGACATAGTGATAAGGTGCCCGGAGTTTCTCACAGGCCTATGTTATCTAACACAGAGGTTCTACTCATCAAGCACACAAGGCCAGTAAAACAATTACTGTGATGTATGTGCTTTTTCTACAGACAGGTGCAAGTCACTTTGAGCGTATTTACATTTAACTAACCTCCTCGCCAAATCTTCCGCTACGTTCCCATACAATATGGTAAGTATTAAAGATACATTGTCATTTTCCATTGTATTGTCTTTATGCAAGAAAATTGCCCCAGGACATGGTTCTGTTAATCACTTACCTCTTTGGAGAGTACCCAAATGGCCTGTGGTAATGATATGGAAGCTCTCTCACTGTTTAATTTACCTTATCAGAGTTGTTAGTATTTTAGCTTTTTTCACTTTTCGTTGTACATCACCTTAGAGCCAAGCACCAGCTTCTAACCTTGTTCACTGCTCTTTTGCACTGCAAGGAAGGTACGAGTAGGCTGCAAAGAAACAAATAAAAAAGCAAGTGGTGATTCTCCTGACACAAGGAAATCTTGGCTTTCTTCGAGTCCATGTGGATGAAGCAGTGTCAACTGATGCAGTTGACTTCATTGTCTGTGTGGGCTAGAGATGGACGGCCTGTGAATGGAGCATGTTGCAATTAGATGCTGTCTTGCCCTCATCAAATTCATTAACAATGACTTTTTTTTTTCTATTTGAATATATTCAGAATGAAATTTATATCCAGAGAAAGAAATAACACAATACCATTTAAAAAATTATTTTCCTGGTGTGTATTCCTCCAAGCATGTATTTATGTGGATAGTAATAAGTGGATAGTAATCATGTTTAACATGAGCATGATTAAATCAGTGAAGGGGATTGATTTTCTCATCATTTCAACTCTGCAAAATTCTAGATCTTCTGCATACACAAAATGCTCATTCTTATTAGTCTGATGTTGCTTCCATATCAGCACTTTGTGTGTCTCTGCTCTCAGACAGGAGGCTGTTTGAAAATTATTAAAGGTACCAAGTAGCGTAGCCTTTTATTAAAGAACTACAACCTAAAGTACTTGAACACTTCCTTTTTTCCCCTTGAAAACAATAAAAAATAACTACTCCTATATACCATTTTTCTATAATGTAGATAAAAATGTAGCTTCACTGAAACTATTCTTAACATTGATGCTTGCACTGAACTTGAGTAGGATGCAAATATTCACCCTTTTAATATTTCATCCAAGTTTAAAGTATAAAAAAAAAAGATCGTGTTTTCTAAACAGTGAGACTGCATGTTCAATTCATATACCAGTATTCCTCCAGCATAGACTCCTCTGTTTTAAGAGACTTTTTATTATGGGTCTGGGAAAAAGACCTGATTTCTGGTGTCGGTGTGGGTTTTGAACTGACTACTTGGGAAGCAATTGGGAAATCATTATGGAAAGCAATTAGCTCTGGTGGCAAGGGAGCTCGAGAGGCGATCAAGTATGCGACGGTTTGGCAGAAGTTGTTTAATATGCTGCAAACTATGAAAGAGGAACAGAAAGCTGCTTCAGCTATGTGTGCTGCTCTTACGCCTGAGCAAAAACCTCCTATAGCATGCCCCGTCACCACGTCAATTTTTTCAACTGATATAATTCTCCCTCCGATCGGGCCAGTTCCTTTATCGAAAGTTTAAAAAGAGGGCGATTCGCAAGGAGGTGAGAGATGCCCGCCGCCTGAACCTGTGTTACCATCCGCGCCGGAGACAGAGGCTGGGGCGGCGAGCGGGGAGAATGTTGAGTGGCGAGAGAAAAGACTTGCCCGCTGCAGCCGCGCCAGAGGCGAAGGTTGGTCCTATTGCAGAAAAGGACTCAAAAGATTAATTTGGTGCCGTGACAATGAGTTAAGATAGAGACTTGGGAAAAGGTGGAAGGTGTTTTAGAACATAGGAAAGCACTTGGAAATATGAAGAAGGAAGATCTTGTGAATTATTAGAATCAGTGGTGGCTGCCGTATAAGTCAGATGATTGAGAAAACCGGCTGGAGAATAGAACCTTTCAGTACCTTTAAGTATAACACTTGGTTGCAATTAATGTTGTTTTTAAAGCGAGGAAAAAAAAGAAAAAAAAAGGAAAAAAAAATTAAAAAAAGAAGAAAAAAAAAGTAGCATAACACAGCAGTCATAGATGTTTTCCTTACTAACCTGTTTTCTTTGTAGGTATCTGTTTAAGCATATTACAGTTTAATAAGTCTTTGCCTGTTGTATAATATAGTAAGTTCACAGAATCATGAGAATCCGTTGACTCAAAATATGCATTTTGTGATTATACAGAAGACCGTGAGTAATTCAGTTTTTTACTGTGTGAATGTGGTGATAAGATTGTGTGTAACAGTTGTTACTTTTCTTTCTACCATGCTAGCTTTATTCCAACATCCAGACTTGCGCAAGTCTGTGATAGGCTGTGTCTCATCTCGGTGTACTAAATGTGGCTCTTTTGTATGCACACCAAGTAAAGAATCCTGTTTTGGGATAACAGTTGTAGCACCTCAGATGAGACGCGTATAAAAGCCTTGCCCAGCTCGGCTTGCTAGGGCAGCGGGGGGGCAGGTGCCGCTTGGGCTCCAGCGCGCACTGACCTGTTTTGTCAGGGAGATCCAGCGGCCACCTCCACCTGGCTGAGCTGCAAGCAGCCCAAAGGTGCAATGCTAAAACTGAGATATTGTCTTGAATAAGTGCAACTGTGATCCATCTGCATGTTTGAACTTAGTGTTTGGCTTTCATATCTGAGCTCAGTATTTTAGTTTGTATGTATATATATATATAAACAAATATATATATATATTTGGTACCAAAATAATTTTGTCTGGGGAGATAATTACAAAATGGGAACCGGTTCCACTACTAAAATACGACCTTGATCCCCCTAAGGATGCATCCTTACACATTAGAGTAACTTTTTGGGGAAATACTCTGACAAAAGGAAAATGTAGTTTGAATGTGGAATTCTGGGGTTTAGTGCTATATGGCAGTTAATGTTGTTCTACATAACTTTGAGAAATAAGTAAATAAAGCAAAATATCCCAGGTCTGTGCTGTACAGCTTGAACATAAATTCAAAGCCTGTGCCAAGCTGCAAGATAAGCTCAACCTCCTCCTCCTCTGCCCGTGTGGCCTTGTCTTGACTTCAATCTGGTAAGGAAAAACAATATCCAATGAATACGAAAGCCAAAATGGAGTTAGAGACTTTGATGAATAACTTCATGACAACCTTACAGGCTAACCGCATTCGATTGGACTTGCGTATTTGTCTATTTATAATTACAACACAAAAACAACCTGTGGCTGTTGTGGGACAGTAGGATGAGAATGCTAACAGACTGATATACTGATTGTTACTAATCAAAAAATGCTGGGAATTAATTTAAGTCTTAATGAGCCATGATCCTTTTGTCATATATGTACCATTTGTGAAATCTAATTTTGATCTTTTTTTTTATCTGCAACTTATGTCCTTTTAAATTAAATTAGCTAATTTTCTTAACGGCATAGCTTTTGGCATGCCTAAATGTAAATTGCTGTAGAATCTGCACGTCTTTGATGTCAACATACTTGTATTTTGTCCGATCCTATACGCTTGCACAGTTTTTGTCCATACTTTAGGAAAGTCTCACAAAGCTGTAGTAGTCTAGCGTGAAGATAACAATTTGCATCATTCTATTAAAACGGTTGAAGGTTCAACCCAATTAGTAAAACTTTGTGCATCTGCTTACACTAATGAGAAAAGCAAGTATGTCTAGTGCTGTCCACTGGACCTACTGTTTTGCTATGCTGGGTGTGCTACAACAGATTAAAACTGACAATGGTCCTGGCTAAACTGCTAGATCCGCAAGAACCATTAGACAACACAATATACACGTTAAATTTTTTGAACCGTGCTGTGCGTCCCTCCTCTATCCTTGTTTCAGATTCACTGTCTCAGAGATCAAAGGCTTTGTATCAGGATCCCCTGAACAACAGTCAATGGCAAGGGCCAGTAGAATTAATCAGCTGGGGAAGGGGATATGTGTGTGTTGTGGTGCAGAGCAGGGTCAATTTGAATCACGTGTCAGCGGTGCCTTCTAGAAGCACAAAATCAGACTGAATTACCATATACCTAGAATCATGAACAGATACATGCAGCAAGTTCTCAACATCTTCTCAAAGCTAATTTACGGGTGGGAAAAAAGAACAACCAGCGCTCGCAAGTCTGGAGGTAGGCTACTCTTCATACTCCAGAAAAGACATGTTGAAGCTTTATAAGACATAGAAGCCTAGAAGCATAGAACAGTTTGGGTTGGAAGGGACCTTCAAAGCTCATCTAGTCCAACCCCCTGCAATGAGCAGGGACATCTGCAACTAGATCAGGTTGCTCAGAGCCCCGTCCAGCCTGGCCTGCGATGTCTCCAGGGATGGGGCATCTACCACCTCTCTGGGCAACCTGGGCCAGTGCTTCACCACCCTCAGTGTAAACAATTTCTTCCTGATGTCTGGCCTGAACCTCCCCTCTTTTAGTTTAAAACCATTACCCCTTGTCCTGTCATAACAGGCCCTGCTAAAAAGTCTGTCCCCATCTTTCTTACAGGTTTCTTTTCAGTACTGAAAGGCCACAATAAGGTCTCCCCAGAGCCTTCTCTTCTCCAGGCTGAACAACCCCAACTCTCTCTGCCTGTCCTCACAGCAGAGCTGTTCCGGCCCCCTCATCATTTTTGTGGCCTCCTCCGGACCCTCTCCAGCAGGTCCATGTCTTTCCTGTACTGAGGGTTCAGGCCACATATTGCAAGACTTGGCAACACGGAAGAGTTGACACTTTGATCAATTAAATGAACTCTCTGGTGATGCTTCTGCTCTAAGAGGCCAGACTTGCAACAGTGGATTAAGCCAAGTGTAAGAAAGCAAACAAATGGTTCAGCAAGTCCCACAGGGGTCTAAGTAGCACGTTCCATAACCAAGCGTAACATTCCCCTCTTGTTTCACATTAAGCAGAATGATTTTAAATTGATTCAATGTTAGCAGATAGGCGGTAACAAATTTGCATGAATATGATCATTCCAAAACCATCAGAAGATTATTAGACTTTGAATGCCTATTTAGTCAAGAATTACCATTAAGTACCCACAAAACAAGGGCATTACATATTAACACCTACATAAATGAAGAAGATTTAAATTAAAATAGTTATATCAATCTTACTCTCTCGTTTGTATCATTCATGCATAACTGAACTACAGGGCAGTCTTACGGAATATAACGCTGAAAGAAAACTGGCATGAGCTTAAGTGACTTGGAAGATGTCTGTTTAACAGCTTCGAGAACCTACAAGATCATCATCTCATCTGCATAAATAATATCAAAGAGCAGTTTCCAGCCCCAAGCCTGCAGGCATCATGTTCCCCTTGCGATCCTCCACAATTACCGAAGCTGCAGGAAATTCAGAGTTCAAAACTCAAGCCCAACAAAGCGGGATGTTTCCCTCAGCACGTTACTGGCCCAGATGCTCAGCAGCCAAAGGCTGAGGACTAAGGCTCTGAACATCAGGCCTTGGATCAGGGAAGAACTGCGCGATTCCTCCTGGTCAAGATAAAAACCCAAGGCACAGACTAAGTTTGAAGGGTAGCAGAAAATTCAAGCAAAATGTTCTAGACATAAACATTTGAATGAAAAGAGGATTTAAGAAGACCCAAACTGGAAAATATAGATAATTCAGTATTTCCTTCAGGAAATTGCCTCAAATGCCAAAATACCTTTTTTCCTTACTTAAAATACAATATCCTCACTACCTATATTTTGTTATGCTTGACGTGCATCAGTGGGGACAGAACTGTGCAGACAACGAGATGGTACACCTGTCTTTTTAACACATAAGATTTGATATATTTGTAAAAACACCGGAATTTATTTCATGAGTTTATAGAAATGCTTGAAATATTTTTGTGGGAAAGACTATCAGGATTTTTATTGAAATCCTCCCAAGGCTTTCTAGGGGAGAAGGAAAGGAAGAGCTAAGAAACAGATACAGTTACTTACAGTTACAGTTACTTCCAGTTACTGAATGAATCCTTTTGAACAGATACATTAACAAAAGATAATTTCCCATCCTTCCCCAAATACGCAAAACTTAGACTGCAAATAACTTTTTCTAGGTCATGTTTTCTTGAATCTTGGAAAAGTCAGGTTTTTGGGGAGACTATTTATTTTTAATGTCAAAGTCAGAAAGCTCGTTACGGTATGTCTTCATGAGCTATCAAAATAGTTGTGATTAAGCCCACTTAATCTTCTACTTATACCTACAAGGTGTATCTTCTACTCGTCTCATACCTAGAAGATGTATGCAATTCTTCATTGCATGGAAGCATAATTAAGCTTCGTTTATTGAGGTATAAAATGATTAAATACAATATTTTTTTCTGTTAGCCGGTCAAAATAAAAGCTCCTGGCAGAGACTAAACTTGAAGGACAGCAGCAAGCCCAAGCAGAACTTTCTGTACGGGAAACCCTGTAATCCGTGTTACGTTCAGAGGGAGCGTCAGCTGGACGCGGCGATTCTGTGCTAAGCTCTTATTGGCATTTAGTAGCCCTTAAATAATGCCTCCCCCTCTTCCTTCACATTACAATTTAGGAGAGCCTTAGGTAAATATTGGCTATCATTTCAAATATGTTATATTTTAGGAGGGCTGGGCAGAAGAAACCTTCCTGAAAACAACAGCCAATTTTCAATGCAAAGCAGTAATACTTAACAAGAGCAAGAAAAACCAAGTCATATTACTTCGGCACAGAGTGAGCTCCACAGTACGTTGAAGAAATGCCAATATCCATGGATTGCTCAGCATGTTCGATCACCCTGAGCATTTTAAGCTCAGTTTCTAAGTTTAAGCCATATCCACTCTTGCACTCAACCAACGTAGATCCTGCTCTGCGCATGCGTTCGAGTCGGGGTTTGAAAGTATTGAACAGCTCTTCTTCTGTGGCTTTCCGCGTATGTTCCACGGTAAAATGTATTCCTCCCCCAGCCTGGTGGATCTCCATATAAGATGCACCTGCCAGCTTGGGGAAAAAAAGAAAACAAAAACCAATCCCCCCATACAATTAGCTATTAAATGTGCATTTTCTATCCAAGGGATTCTGGAAAGTGCCTTGAGGTCCCTTTGTAGTAAGAGAGAAGAAGTGAGGGGGGCTGAATCTTCATTCATTCTTCCTCCCTTCCGCTCCTCTTCCCTCCACTTAAGCGAAGAACTGATGTAAGAAGCAACATAAAGAGAATTACTCTGAAGATTTGCTTCCCACTGAGCCGAAGGGGAAAACCTATATCTAACTAAAAATTCATTTATGTGGGGAAAAAATAATTTAAAAATCAAGATTTAGATGGTAATAGAAGGCAGCACTCCTGTATTGCTTCAAGCAGTGCAAAAACTTATCGAGGCTGGCTGAAAAAGCTCCAGTTACATTCCTCTCTCAGCCTACTAGTATTAAAAAGTCATCCTTCCTCCCTCACTTAGATTATCTGACAGACGTTATATATTTTTCTACAAATGAAAGACGGGAGTCACTAGAAAGTAGAAATAGTTATGCATAAAAAAAATGAGAGAGAGAAAGAAAAATCCAGCTGTGTAATTTTATGCCATTACCTTCATTGCAAACTCATGAACCCTATCACCAGCCCACACTGGGTGTGTATGTGCATCTACCAGGCCTGAAGAAAACAAAGTAAACATACACTAAGGTTATTTCACTGGCTAAGAGAAAACCTTATGAACACGCAAGCAAACAAAGTGGAGAGCAGAAGCTCCCCTACAAAGCCTCTATTGGTTAGAAGAAAAAGAAAAATCCAACCAGCCCAAATCTAGGATTTTCTTCAAAGGCTATTCATTTTCTTTCTATTTTTTTCCATATGACACCTTATGTAAAACAGCTCTAACTAAGTGCATCAGTTGCTGAGCTTTTCATTTTGTTTTGACGACATTTGCAAACTGTCCAAGAAATTATATATTCCAAACTTCATTACAAAGTTCATTAGACTTTAAGTCCATGTTCTTGAAAAAAAAAGCGAAGTGTTTAGGCTGGGCTTAGTACGCTATTACTCCAGCAATAGTCCACTTATTCCAGCGGGAGCTTTTCCCGTGAGCCATGAAACCAACACTACTGAATGCCCGAGGCCACTGCAAACGAAACGGTGGTCTGGCAGCTCCTGTGCCAACACCACTTGTGAAGTTTAACATGCAATAGACTTGCCTAGGTTTATTTTCTTAACAGGGAAAGTTGCAGCTTCTGTGGCTTAAAATCCTGCGCTGCCCTTTTGCCTCCAACCAGCTGCGGGCAGGAGGGAGAGTCTGAGCTCTGGCGTTGAACAGCTGATGGGTGGAAACGGTACAGAAATTAGAGGCAACTCTGACAAGTCACTCAGCAGGTCAGCTACTTTACTGCTGTGGTCCGTGATACAGAGAAACAGATGTAAAATGAACCATGAGGACACAGAGCTCCACCATGAAGGCTGAAAAAACATCCCAAGTGCTGGAATGTTCTCTTTGTAGCACTCCGAATGAAGAAGCTACAATACTCTGCCCCTCAATGCAAGATATTGTCAAACCAGTACTGAATACAGAAGGAAAAGAACGGAGGGATATTTAATACACACTTACTTTGTCTCTAAGCATTTGGTACAACCATCTCTGCAAACAACAGACAGCGACCAAAGGCAGCGTGAGCCTGTTGAAAAGTCAAGTGCCCATTGACAGAGCTCCCGCAGCAAGAACTCTCTGAAAGCAGAGGTAGGGACCTTCAGCAGGACTGAAGGTGCACACAGGAGGTGGTTTGCTAATTTTACAGATGCACAGAAAACGATGGGGTAACGCCACGCATTCCAAGTTGTTTCCCATAACACTTGTCGTATCCTCTGCTTAGATCCCTCAGGACGATACCTTGGTACTCTTGTTCTATTTTCCGCTAGACAACATTATTTTTCTCTTGTGGATACAGCACTCCTCCAGCAAGTACCTGCAAGGCACAGCTCACAGAAACCAAACTGCCACCGCCAGCCTCCTCTGCCTCGACGTGACTCATGCCCTTGTCCCCTTGGAAGCCATAGAGATAAATCTCTTTGGGGCTGACATGCAGTAAAACAGCAATTTTCTCCTGGTGAAGCTCAAGGACGGTGCTGGGAACCCTACACTGCACCTGAGGGACCCTCTCCAGCCACGCATGGAGCTACACTTCACCTACACAAGAGGAGCTTCCCAGGGCACACGCGGCACCTCTGTCCTTTCAGCCTTGTCTTCCTCCAGCTCTTAAGCCACTGGAATAGGAACCAGGAGTCACCACGGGCACCTGACCGACGGCATCCCCACACTACACAGCACAATTTTTAGGAGGCAAATGGCAGCTAGGGCATTTAGAAATGGCAGAGATGTCATTATTTAGGCACAGGCAGCCGGCAGCGGGCGGACAGGCTGTGGGGACGCGGGCAGCCCGCAGCGACCCGCTCCCGGCGCGCCCCCCGCTCCCGCCACCGCTCCGCTCCCGGCCCCGCGGCCGCCCCCGCCCGCACTCACAGCCCCACCACCAGGCTGGCGCCCCGCAGCACGGCCAGGCTGGCGGCCGCCTCCCGCAGCAGGAACTCCTCGCCCCGGCCGCAGACCAGCACCAGCTGCTGGGCGTTCTCCAGCAGCAGCCGCTGCCGGCCCGCCATGGCAGCGGGCAGAGCGGCGGGCGGGGCGGGGGCGGCAGCCGCTCGGATCAAAGTCCCCCGGGGCGGCGCGGGAGAAGCCGCCTCCTGCCCCGCCCAGAAGAGACCAACCCCCTCCGGGTCTCCATCCTCTCGCCATCCTCACCTGTGCCACATTCGGCACTGGTCAGAAAACCGAGCTGAAAAAGCTACAGGGCTTTAAGAGTGAACCTGGTAGCAGCCTGCCCTAGGAGAGGGATGCTGCTCTTGGTGTGGTCCAGGGCAACATGACAACATCTATACATCGTGTTGGCTTATGATAAGCTCTGAAGCATCGGTTTGCCAGTTGGGGATTCCTGGAGCCTTCTGCCCACACTGCACCACCCGGAGATTTCCCTTTGCCAAGAAAACAGAAGTTGCTGCATTCAGAGCATTTGTCTGCCCGCATTCCCCCTCCCCAGCATCCACCACCTCGCTGATGTCCATCACCTTGTCGGCATCCATCACCTTGCCAGTATCCCAGCACCAGCCCCTGAGGGACCATGACACTTCTCACCACACGGGATATTCAGGCACACACAAATTTATGAAGGCAGATATTAATTTATCCCGTTCCACAATTAGAAAAGTTTATGTGAATTTGCTGCCCCCTACAGAATTAGGGATGGGAGAGCCGGGCAGCAAATATTTACCCTTTATGTGGATTTTTGGTTCTCTTTTATCATCAAAGATTCGTAGTGTGCCTAGGGCTCTGGTAATTCCCAGCTGGAAAATGGAGTGTCTTTCTAAATAAGTGGTCTCTCAAACACCTTTCTGGTTGTGGTAGTCTTCTTTAGACATTTTTTCTTTTACAAAGAGGATTGATTGAAAATGTCCGTAACACACCCGTGTTTATATACATATTCCTGTACAAGAGGAACAGATGAATGTGTTGGCTCTTTGAACGAGCCTTTCCGGTGAAGTCTTTGTTGTAAATGTGACAAGGTTTGCAGCTAAACCACAGGAATTTGCATTCAATAACAAACTTGAAAAGCAAGTAAAACTATGAGAGTGGTGGGTGTTATCTTGTGATACTGCTCCACTGGCTCAATACTGCACCACGGCATAATCTCCATCTTCCTCCTAAATATTCTCTCTCACTACACATGCAAAGATTGACAAGGGAGGTGAGAGATGGTGCTTTACTGCTGCCAGGAGTTCCTGCTGCTGACTTCGGCTTTCCCCGCAGTATCAAGGTTTGAAAGCTGAAATTAAAGAGGAACCTTCCAACAGACTCATAGCAAGGGCAGAAGGACACTCCAGGGTGGTGGGGGATGCTTCAGCAGCAGTGGTGGGGTGAGAGCTGGTGGATCGGGAGTGAAACGCAGCACGTCGTGGTGGAGCCGAGCACTCGCCGGATCGGTCTTGCCAAGAAAGGCGGCGGGGAGAAGATGATCCAGCTGGAGCAGAAGGGAGCAGCCCCCACGTGCACGCAGCTCACTCCTCTGTGTGCGGTGGGGTGGCAGCACAGAGAGAGATCTGCAGTGAATGGCTTCCCCGTGGCGCTGTCCTATGGCAGTGTAAGTCCTGCAAACTTGTCTTCCTTGTATTCACAAATATTTCAGGGTGTATGTTCCAGGAGCTGCTCTTTCTGCTCTTGAGAGGACCACCAGCCAACATTAAATTCCCACCTGTATTTCACAACCCCGTGTTTAATGGCATGCCCGACCATCTGCTGCTTCTGTGAGCAAGGGCTAGAAGTCAAACAGAAACTGGCCTGAATGCTTCTTACATTTATGTTTCTCCCATTTACACATTTTTGGCCTTTTCTGTCTTTCAGCAATTCCAGGGAATTTCAGAGAGCAAAGGTGGCATCTGCAGCTCCATTTCTGGTGATCCGATCTCAGACTCTAGTCATTCATCACATTAGTTTTGGTGAAAGGGGGAAAAAAGGAAAGATAAATTCTGTGTAAAGCTTCTATATCTGTGAGAAGTGTGTTGCTACACTCTACAAGGATGGAATTCAGTTCTGTACACTGGGTTTTTCCAAGAACCAAGGGCAGATCCTGATTTCAATCCTTAGAATAGGTGAAGATTTTGTGCTTATAAGGTAGGAGTTTATTTCATTCAGAGAGACAGTAAAAGATGGAAAGACGGGTCTTTAAAGAGCTGGTGGGTCTTTGCCTGTGGAAAAGATGTGTGTTCCTAAAACGGATTGGGAGATGATATCCTATGCTCTTTTTACTTATGTTATTATCATTGGTTACTTTCAGTTCCTTCAGTTTGCCAGTTTGGGTTGGAAATAACCCATTTCACCCCAAAATTAAACAAAGTAAGGTAGGAGAAAGAATGGAGGAGGAAAAAAAATGTGGAGATAATTAAAAAGGTCAATTGACTGTCAGGTTCTTGATTTCAGAGATTTCATCTCTTCTTGCCGGTGCTTTGTGTATGATACACTTGTTCCTCAAGGAACATATTTTCAAATATACTGTCAGGGTTACTTTGAATATTTATTCTTGTAAACAACAGGTAATTAAATACAGAAGGCCCAAGGCTGGATATGAGTCTTAGTCCAATATTTGCTACATTTTCCTTACACTTTAAGGTAAGTTTTTCCATCTACCAAACAGACATTTACAATAACACACATAGGATGATGAAATGTCCTGAAAGGAGATATGATGCATGGCTTAGGAATGAATTGCTAGTGGAATGTACTGAATGCTCTTTCCCTGTTTACAAAAGTAGCAGAAGTTACTGGACCCCCAGGATCAAAAATCAAAATTACAACATGTGGATAAAACTGGCCTTCAGATGTGGAATTGACCCAGACTAAATTGCAAATTCGTAGTGTGCTCCTGGCTCCCCTCATACCAGATTTTTACGTCAGATTTACAAATATGTTTTGCACAGCTTTACAAAAGTAAAAGTGAAGTCATTCTGAATTTTCTTTTTCCTGTGCAGAGAAACTTCACATCTTTCAAACCATGGAAACGTGGCATTTGCTCAGACGAACTTTCTGAATCCTCCCTCTTGTTCCCAGCTTCTGCCTTAATAACTTCTTTGGCAAAGTCTGTAACCCCCTGATGATGGGGGGACCTTTGGGGGGAACACCACAGCCTGCCCCAGGGGACCTAATTCAGCAGGAATTGCTCTCTCTGAGCGCAGTGTGACTAACTGACTAACCGCCTCTCTCGCCCTGTTGGCTCAAAAAACTATTGAAATATTTGAAAGTTGCAAACCGGTGTGTGGAAAAAATGCATGAAGTACACAGCTACCTACAGTAGAAACTAACTAACTAACTTACTTACTAACTAACTTACTTACTAACTAACTAACTTCCTTACTAACTAACTAACTCACTCTCTACCTACTGGCTAAAAAACCCATCATAAACTCATGAAAGATGCCAACTGGCATGTGAAAACAAAAGTGTTAAGAGCTCTCAAGTGCCCTTTCTGCCCATGACTTCTTCATGGGCTGGGGAATGTTCTGCAGAGAGAACGAGTAGTGATGACCATCCGGCTGAGCCAAAAGGGGGACAACATGAGGGTGACTTCTTCAGCCATCTCTTCAACCTGCCTTGAGAAAGATGGGTGGAAAAGACAGTCATTAGGCACTAGGCTGAGAGGAGAACAAGCGACATGTGTTTTGACGTGAAAGGCAATACCCATCCACAGTTCCCCTCTGCAGGATTCCTTAGAGCTGGGTATTAGGCTTTGGCGTTTTTCTATTAATTGTTTAGATTGTGGACTAGATTGTTGGACTAGATGACCTTGGAAGGTCCCTTCCAACCCACATTAT
The DNA here is from genome assembly GCF_036013445.1 of Caloenas nicobarica. Taxonomy (NCBI): domain Eukaryota; kingdom Metazoa; phylum Chordata; class Aves; order Columbiformes; family Columbidae; genus Caloenas; species Caloenas nicobarica. Next base: position 46,649,489 of record NC_088245.1, read on the forward strand.
TCTTTGATTCGATGATTCTAGGTGCAAAATGGAAACTGCCAACGCTGGAGTGCTCTTTACCTCCAGACATCCACCTTCTCCCAAGGACAGGTGAATGCTTCCTCTCTGGGACCATCTCGGGGCACCACAGAAGTATTCCCTATACTCAGAGCAGCACAAAAATTCACAAGAGGGAGAGCAGGCTCTGTTACACACCTGGGCTTCTTGTTCTCCTCGCCCGGCTTGGCTGGTCTCAGTTGCCCGTTCCTGAGCAATCTGCTTCCAGCCTTCGCCTTCGCTTGAGTGGCGGGACATCGCTCTCCTCTTCGCAGCTGTGTTTTCTCTTCTGGGGGGATGGTTTTTCCCCTTGCTGCGAAGAGCCTGGCAACCTTTCCATTCAATAGGATTGTTAGACAGGTAAAGCCATGATCCACATGAATCGATTCTACTCTTAAGGAAAGCTAGCTCATGTTACCTGCTCTGCCCAGAGGAGCTCTCCTGGGGTTCGCTTTCTGGAGCGACCGCAGCCACCTGCAATGGAAACGTACAGGATGACACCTGCCCACTTTCCAGCTCGGCTCTGAAAGGCAGATCCCTTGCATGGGTTTGCTCAGCCCAGCTGTGCCAGTTCTGGTGGGATCACCACACAAAGAGTGATGGCCAAGCTGCATCAGCCTCACTCTGCACTTGTGCAAAGCTGCAGGTTGGTGGATGAAGTTGCTTGTCCCTACAGCAGCAATGCCACCTTCTGAGGGGGGAGGCATTCTCTCACGCTGCGTGTGGACCTCACATACCTCTGCAGTTTCTCCTTCTGCTCCTGGCGCTGGCGACTCCTCGGCCTGTTCACCAGCAAGCCCAGCCTTGGCCGCTGCACCTGGAAGCTCAGCCTCCTCCTCCTGCTCCTCAAAGAGTTCCTCACGGTGCTCGATGAGGAACTCAACCAGCCGTGTCACCTGCACACAGTAAACCACTGGTTTCCAACCCGCTGGCTGCAAAGGGGTCCAACAGCCCTTGCCACTCCTCATCCTGCCTTCTGCACAGAAGGCTGCAGCTGTGGGGCGGCTCTTCCCAGCAGCTCCCCCGCGAGCATTTGCTGAAGAGAGGAGGCAGGCAGGAACCTCTGAAGAGCAAAGCTGGCGTGGGCCTGGAAGGCTGCAGCGGGCTGGGAAACACAGCGTACCTTCCCTGTCACCTGCATCAGGACGTCCAGGGGCAGCGTGTCCTCCTCTGGTGGGCCGAGGAGGTTTGGCCCCATGCAGATGGCCAGGTTGCTGGCGCTCATCTTGCTCACGGTGGCATTCCTGCTGATCTTCTGAAACAGGATGAGCAAGGTCTGGAGGAGGAGGAGGTTGGCCTTGGGTAACTTGCTGGTGACCCTGCGGGAACAGGAACCCACCGTTAACAGATGAAGGAGGTGTTGTCCAGACAGGTGTCCCATGCTGATGTCAGCCAAGCCCACCCCAGGGAAGGCTCCTTGGCCAAGCCGGCTCTCCAGCAGAGGGACTGCCTTCGCTGAGATATGGCCACCTCCCTCCCCGCCTGCCCTTCTGGCCAGAGCCCCTTTGTGGAGCCAGCCCCAATGCCTGCAGGCAGTGCTCCAAGGACAGAAATGCTTTTCTGTGCCACTTTCCCCCCAGAACGCTGAGCCCACAGCAGCAGCAAGAGGTGGGTGGCCGAAAACACAGCTCGTTCAGGTGCCGGTGCCGGGCTCTGCCAGTCCCTGTGGAGCCGCCAGGCTGCTGGCCACACTTACTCCTTCAGCCCCGCCAGCCTCTCCTGCCTGCTGGTCTTGTGCAGGGCGTCCATCCACTGTTGGTAAAGCTCTGAGTGGAGCAGCTTGGAGGGGATCTTGCGGAGGAAGTCCTGCAATGGCAAGGGCTGAGCGTGAGGCTGTGAGCAGTGCCGCCGGGAGCACAGGCAGCATCCCCAGCACGCTGGGTGCCCAGCAGCTCCTGGGTTGGGCCGAGCAGGAGCCCATCAGCAGCTCCGGAGCGGGAGCTGCCGGACTCCAGGCCAGCAGGGCTCACCTTCAGGATGACGGCCAGGACGTGCACCGGCTGGCTGGCCAGGTGGACCTCGGCTCCCGTGTCCAGGGCCTCCCTGATCTCCCGGGAGGCGCGCTCGCTGGCCGCCAGCCGGAAGATCCCCTCCGTGGATGGGCCCTGCTCGTGCAGCAGAGCCAGCAGGTCCTGCAGGGGAGACAGGAGGACATTGCTGGGCTGGAGACAGGCCCTGGCACAGGCCAAGCTTCCCCAGGGGCAGCAGGGAGTGTGGATGGTCTGCAGCTCTCCCTGGGGCAGGACAGAGGGGTGGCTGGAGTTGGGCGACATGGAGAGGAGCGCGCTTTGTCCCCAAGACTCATCTGAGATGCCCCCGATGGGGACGGTGCCTCTGCAGGGGAGCCAGTGGGATGGGGACCCCTGGCCGGGCTTGCTTACCTGGATGGGCTGGGGCAGCGCACCGTCCTGGCTGCAGAGATCTGCCAGGGGCCGCCCGAAGAGAAGCCCCGTGTGGGCAGAGCCCGACGGCCCCTGTGCCTCTGCAGCGGCCGAGGTCTCTGGCCGCACCAAGTGCCAGGGCAGCCACCTCCTCCTGCTGCGGGTCCCACCTTCTGCCAAGGAGAAGAGAGCAAAGAGAGGTGGAGCAGCGGCGCCAGGCCAGTGCTCCTGGACCCTCTCAGCACTGTGCCCCATCCTCGAGCGCACGGGACACGCGTCATTTGGCAACGAGGGACCCTGGGGGCTCAGGTCTCTCCTGCTGCAGAGCAACGGGGACAGACGTGCCCTGCGGGAAGGGCAGCAGCAGCCCCAGGGCAGCATGAGTGCCCGTCTGCAAGAAGAGCAGGGAAGGGCCATCCTGCACCCGTTTCTCCCAACTCACCAGCCAGCTGGCCACTTCCACCTTTGCTGCCAGAGGGGATGACGGGTGGGGGCCGCTGCTCTGCATCAGCCTGCAAGAAATGTGCTGCGCTCACCCAACAGCCCTGCAGCAGAAAGGGCCCCTGGGGAGCTGCATCATGCCCTGGCCATGTGTGAGAGGTGGAGATGGCTGAGATGTCACCCCGAGCGATCCTCACCTTGGCCTGGCCCTCAAGCAGCCTCTCCAGGCTGCCGGCATGCAGCGTCATGGCCTGGGCAAGCAAAAAAGAGCAGGTGAGAAGTGATGCACCTGGTGCTGGGCTGGAACAGCCTCTGGGGACAGAGCGGAGACAGGAGGGACACTCACAGCATTGCGGCCCCTCAGCTCTTTCAGCAGCGCCTTGAAGGAGGGCAGCCGGGTGACCTGGGCTCCCTCCACTCCTTCTGCTGGTCTGTGCACAGGAAAGGGGCAAAGAAAGAGCTGGCTGAGAACCAAGCAGCCTTTTCCCTCCCCTGCCAGCCCAGGGAGCACTTCCAGCTTGCCCCAAAGCAGCCATGTAGCACTCAGAATCCCAGCGGAGAGCAGCAGCAGAGATCAGGGCGGGGCTGGGCAGCTGTTGTCTGGACACAGCTGGCTGAAGGTGCTCCACCAGCTTTGCCCACTCAAGAGCTGCCCACAGCTATGGGCACAGCTCTCTGCAGCTGGGGAGCGCTGTTGCCACATCGCAGGCTACGATGCCTAGAGCATCCCCCTGAGGTGTGAGCACGAGTCCCCCAGGCTGCACCGCCAGGCAGGGCTTACCCAAGGAGAGCGCTGAGCCACAGCTCCTTCACTGCCCGGCAGCTGCGGAAAGAGAGGAGAAACAGCCTGAGCGCCGCTGCTCCCCAGCCTGCGGGCACAGGCGGGCGCTGGCACAGCCCTGCTGTCCCCGTGGGGACGGCCACAGAGGCAGGACGAAGCCCCGTGGGGCAGGACGGAGGCGCTGCCCAGCCCTGCCGGGGGACGTGGCAGCGAGACTCACCGGAAAGTGACGACGCATGAGCCGCAGGGCCAGACGAGGACGAGTGAGGCGGTGTGTTTGCCTTCCTCCTCTTCAGCGGCATCGCCGGCTGCCCCCTTGGTGCTGCCCAGCACCTGCAGCTGGCCCAGGGCCAGGCAGAGCTTTGGGCGCGGGGCGCCGCCACGTCTGCAGAGAGGAGCGGCAGCGAGTGAGCTGGAGGAGCCTGAGCCCGCTGGCTCCCCTCCCGAGTCCCCCTGCCACGGTCACGGCCATGGGTGTATCCAGCACCAGGGTGCCGGTGGCCTGGGGCTGCTCCTGGGCTGGCCCTGCCCTGGTGCCAGGGCCAGGGCTTGGGAGGAAAGGCAGCTGGGCTCTGCAAATCTTACTGGTGCTTGGCGATGACCAGGGTATCCCTGAAGAGGAGGAGGTCCCTCTTCCTCGTCGCACGGCCCTGGGTCACCCGCACACGCTGCCGGAGCAGTGGCTCGCCTGGTGCCGGGATGGGCACGCACTGCTGCACGGGCTCAGGGTCATCCCTGCAGAGCAAACGGTGTCGGGAATGACAAAGGCGGCTGCTGCGGGGTCCGGCTGTTCTGGGCTGTCTCCGAGCCTTGCATGGGGGGCGCCTACCTGGAGCCACGGCAGCAGTTCACCTGGCCCATCCCGACGAGGCCAGGAGAAGCCTCCTGTAAATCTCCCGCTTTATGGGCACAAGAGAGCGGCCAGACAAGGTGGGGAACGTCAGCCAAAGGGACGCCCAGTGCCAAGTGGTGCTGCTGGGCAAGAGCGCGGCTCCTGCCCGTGACACTCCGCGTTGGCACAGAACCGTTGCCAGGACAGCGCCGGGTCAACACAGCCCCCCATTCCAATGACCTCAGTGGTGGGGGGGGCACTGGGGGCTCTCCCCAGGATGCCCAGGTCTCTCTGGGACTGGGAGCCCAGCCCTGGGCACAGCACTTCAGGTCTGGCCTCAGCAGCGCTGAGCAGAGGGGAAGGGTCACCTCCCTCCAGCTGCTGGCAGCGCTTCGCCCCATGCAGCCCAGGGTACCACTCGCTGCCGCCTTGGGCCAAGGCCACCTTGCTGGCTCCTGCTCAACTTGGTGTCCACCAGGAGCCCAGGACCCTTAGTTTTAAGATTCCTAGGGCAGGAGACCTTTTTCAACATAAAAATCGTCCATACCCAATGTTTCTGTGGTGTTGTCTTCAAAAAGCATATGACCTATTGTGTAAATGCTGTGTCTCACATGACAAACCAGCACTACACAGAGATTATCCATTATGTCCAAGAAAAGATTGAGCTGTGTCTTCTATTGACTAACCAGAAAAGTACAATCTTCATCAGATAGCAAGCCTTCTGGATCTGTCTAAAATAAATAAATACCACTCAGCCCATTCCCTGTGGCCTTGATGAACCACAACTGGAAAGCATATGTGATAGATGTGATTCAGAAGTATTGAATGTGCTGAAACTCCACCTATGCTCAGAAAATAAAATTTATCTCTTGAACTATGCCACATTACAACTTCAAGTGAGAAGAGCAAATGTCTTGGTCTCTAATAAACAAGTGATTGCCTTATTAACCCTAAGTTTAAAAGTGCACGTGTGCGGGGCACCCACTGTATTAATCCGTGGCTATCCTGTGATCTTACTGTCATATATATCAATTTAATGAAATATAACAAGGGAAAGTGTAGAGTCTTACATCTGGGCAGGAACAACCCCACGTTCCAGTATAGGTTGGGGAATGACCTGTTAGAGAGCAGTGTAGGGGAAAGGGACCTGGGGGTCCTGGTGGACAGCAGGATGACCATGAGCCAGCACTGTGCCCTTGTGGCCAAGAAGGCCAATGGCATCCTGGGGTGTATTAGAAGCAGGGTGGTTAGTAGGTCGAGAAAGGTTCTCCTTCCCCTCTCCTCTGCCCTGGTGAGACCTCATCTGGAATATTGTGTTCAGTTCTGGGCCCCTCAGTTCAGGAAGGACAGAGAACTGCTGGAGAGAGTCCAGCGCAGGGCCACAAAGATGATGAAGGGAGTGGAGCATCTCCCTTATGAGGAAAGGCTGAGGGAGCTGGGTCTCTTTAGCTTGGAGAAGAGGAGACTGAGGGGTGACCTCATCAATGTTTATAAATATATAAAGGGTGGGTGTAACGAGGATGGAGCCAGGCTCTTCTCGGTGACAGCCAACAGTAAGACAAGGGGTAATGGGTTCAAGCTGGAACACAAGAGGTTCCACTTCAATTTGAGAAGACACTTCTTCTCAGTGAGGGTGACGGAACACTGGAACAGACTGCCCAGGGAGGTTGTGGAGTCTCCTTCTCTGGAGACATTCAAAACCCGCCTGGACGCCTTCCTGTGTAACCTCATCTGGGTGTTCCTGCTCCGGCGGGGGGATTGGACTAGATGATCTTTTGAGGTCCCTTCCAATCCCTAACATTCTGTGATTCAGTGATTCTGTGAATATAGGGCTGAGCCATTGTCTTTTGTTTTCTTCCCTGAGTACAATGTGATAAGACATGAGGGGATATTAGGACCCGGTGAGAACCATAACCAAGTCCTCTAGTGCTGGACGCTTTTGAGACTACTGTGATTGCTCGCAAACCAAGTTCCCCTGTGCCTACAGCCCTTTGTCAGGGACAGAAGGCACATCCTTGGAGGCAACTTGCCTGAGAGCTGACAACCCATGACCCAGCTACTGGCACCTGGGACTATCGATACCTCCCGGAGTTTATGAATCCCTTGGCTCTAAATTTTGGCTTGTATTGGTTAACGTTTCAGAAGCAAATGGTAAATACTAAATACACTGCACGTGCTGGTGTATCATAGGATTCCAGTTACTTTTTTATTAGTACCATCCATAGATAAACAGATCTGGAGACAAACCAACCTGGGCAAAATACACGGGGTTTTTTTGTTTCCTTCCCCACTGCATTGCAGTTTGATCCATGCCCCTTGAATATCCAGTGTCTTTCAGCTACAGTTCACGTCTTGCTTTTGCATACTGTAGAGCCTTCTTTCCGTATTCACTGCCAGTATTCACCCTTACACGGCAGGTAATTCTTGTGGCTGGCCCTGCTCCCTCTGGGAGCAAGCTGTTTGTGGTCTGTCTCTATGGCTCTGGGACTCTTCCCCTGATTAATTTGTTCATCAAAGTTACAAATATTTTGTTCTGTATCTGCAATTCTGTATTTTCCACTATATACTCCCTATTCTTTAAGGGAATCATTGTCCAAAGAATTTTCATCGAATAAGTTACGACTGACATACCATTTTCTTGGACTGGAAAGAATGTGACATATTTTATTTCATCATCTGTTGTAAAGGGAGCCTTCATCTTGGCTCAAAATCTTGCTTGTAGTGTATCCTTGAACCAAGAAAGGATGATTGGCAGCCTGGGAAATGCAGCAGTACTCTGTAGGTAAGTAACGCAATTTCCTTAAAGCTCCTTTTTAACATGTTTCTGGTAGACTACATTACACATGCTGCTGAAATATCTGATCACTCTCTCACCTTGTTCACTGCTCTTTTGCACTGCAAGGGTGGGATGAGTAGGCTGCAAAGAAACAAATAAAAAAGCAAGTGGTGATTCTCCTGACACAAGGAAATCTTGGGTTTCTTCGAGCCCATGTGGATGAAGCAGTGTCAACTGATCCAGTTGACTTCATTGTCTGTGTGGGCTAGAGATGGAGGGCCTGTGAATGGAACATGTTGCAATTAGATGCTGTCTTGCCCTCATCAAATTTATTAACAATGACTCTTTTTTTTTCTCTTTGAATATGTTCAGAATGAAATTTATATCCAGAGAAAGAAATGACACAATACCATTTTAAAAATTATTTTCCTGATGTGTATTCCTCCAAGCATGTATTTATGTGGATAGTAATAAGTGGATAGTAATCATGTTTAACATGAACATGATTAAATCAGTGAAGGGGATTGGAGTTCTCATCAGTTCAACTCTGCAAAATTCTAGATCTTCTGTATACACAAAATGCTCGTTCTTCTTAGTCTGATGTTGCTTCCATATTAGTACTTTGTGTGTCTCTGCTCTCAGACAGGAGGCTGTTCGGAAATTATTAAAGGTACCAAATAGTGTAGCCTTCTATTAAAGACCTACAACCTAAAGTACTTGAACACTTCCTTTTTTCCCCTTGAAAACAATAAAAAATAATTACTCCTATATACCATTTTTCTATTATGTAGATGGCTGTTGTTAAAGGATGTAGGGAGGCAACTAGGAAAGCTAAGGCCTCCTTCGAGTTAAACCTGGCAAGAGGGGTCAAGGACAACAGAAAGAGCTCCTTCAAATACATGGCAGATAAAACTAACACCAGAGGCAATGTAGGCCCACTGATGAATGGGGTGGGTGCCCTGGTGACAGGAGATACAGAGAAGGCAGAGTTACTGAATGCCTTCTTTGTCTCTGTCCACTCTGCCGGAGGCTGTCCTGAGGAGCCCCGTACCCCTGAGGCCCCAGAGGAAGGCAGGGCAATGGAGTAGTTTGCCTCAGTTGATGAGGACTGGGTTAGGGACCAGTTAAGCAATCTGGACATCCATAAATCCATGGGTCCAGATGGGATGCACCCGCGGGTGCTGAGCGAGCTGGCTGAAGTCATTGCTGGACCACTCTCCATCATCTTTGCCAAGTCTTGGGAAATGGGAGAGGTGCCTGAGGACTGGAGGAAAGCAAATGTCACTCCGGTCTTCAAAAAGGGCAAGAAGGAGGACCCGGGCAACTATAGACCGGTCAGCCTCACCTCCATCCCTGGGAAAGTGATGGAACACCTTATCCTTGGTGCCATCTTAAGACATATCAAGGATAAGAGGGTCATCATGGGCAGTCAACATGGCTTCACCAAGGGGAAGTCGTGCTTGACCAACCTCATAGCCTTTTATGAAGACATAACAAGGTGGATTGATGATGGCAGAGCGGAGGATGTGGTCTACCTTGACTTCAGTAAAGCATTTGACACCGTCTCCCACAGCACCCTCACGGCTAAACTGAAGAAGTGTGGACTGGACGATCGGGTAGTGAGGTGGACCGCAAACTGGCTGAAGGAAAGAAGCCAGAGAGTCGTGGTCAATGGGGCGGAGTCTGGTTGGAGGCCTGTATCTAGTGGAGTGCCTCAAGGGTTAGTACTGGGACCAGTATTATTCAATATATTCATCAATGACTTGGATGAGGGAATTGAGTGTACTATCAGCAAGTTTGCTGATGACACCAAACTGGGAGGAGTGGCTGACACACCAGAAGGCTGTGCTGCCATCCAGCGAGATGTGGACAGGCTGGAGAGTTGGGCAGGGAAAAATTTAATGAAATATAATAAGGGAAAATGTAGAGTCTTACATCTGGGCAGGAACAACCCCAGGTTCCAGTATAGCTTGGGGAATGACCTGTTAGAGAGCAGTGTAGGGGAAAGGGACCAGGGGGTCCTGGTGGACAGCAGGATGACCATGAGCCAGCACTGTGCCCTTGTGGCCAAGAAGGCCAATGGCATCCTGGGGTGTATCAGAAGGGGGGTGGTTAGTAGGTTGAGAGAGGTTCTCCTTCCCTTCTACTCTGCCCTGGTGAGACCTCATCTGGAATATTGTGTCCAGTTCTGGGCCCCTCATTTCAAGAAGGACAGGGAACTGCTGGAGAGAGCCCAGCGCAGGGCAACAAAGATGATGAAGGGAGTGGAGCATCTCCCTTATGAGGAAAGGCTGAGGGAGCTGGGGCTCTTTAGTTTGGAGAAGAGGAGACTGAGGGGTGACCTCATCCATGTTTATAAATATACAAAGGGTGGGTGTCACGAGGATGGAGCCAGGCTCTTCTCAGTGACAACCAACAGTAAGACAAGGGGTAATGGGTTCAAGTTGGAACACAAGAGGTTCCACTTAAATTTGAGAAGAAACTTCTTCTCAGTCAGGGTGACAGAACACTGGAACAGGCTGCCCAGGGAGGTTGTGGAGTCTTCTTCTCTGGAGATATTCAAAACCCGCCTGGACACCTTCCTGTGTAACCTCATCTGGGTGTTCCTGCTCTGGCAGGGGGATTGGACTAGATGATCTTTTGAGGTCCCTTCCAATCCCTAACATTCTGTGATTCTGTGATAAAAATGTAGCTTCACTGAAACTATTCTTAACATTGATGCTTGCACTGAACTTCAGTAGGATGCAAATATTCATCCTTTTAATATTTCATCCAAGTTTAAAGTATAAAAAAAGAGATCGTGTTTTCTAACAGTGAGACTGCATGTTCAATTCATATACCAGTATTCCTCCTGCAATCATTCCAATTTAGGCGATATCTCCAGGATGCTTGCGCAAGGCAGGTATTCCAGGAGCTCTCTGTGTCATGGACGTGGCTTTTGGACACTGCTAGAGATAAACTGGCTAGCGCAGAGCATTAATTTAGACATAAAGTAACTTTTGCAGTCAAATCTCTTTATAATCAAGACAAACAACAAGGCATTGCTGGTATTAATTTCTATGGCTACATATATACATGGTACAAAGTTTTCAGATAGAGAGAATTTGAGTGGGGTCTATAGTGCCATTCCTTTTGATATGCATTACTTAATAATACAGTCATATCAGCAAAGCTGAAATTTTTATTGTTAAAAATTCCACAACAGCGTTCGGATTTATAAGGACAGGATCTGTCGCATTTGTCGCAGCGAGGGAAGACGCAAACACTTAATATAAGTATCAGCAAACTTCAGCTTTATTACAGAGCAGTTCACTTTTATACATGTTCCAATAATTATGCCTACTAGTCATAACCTGATTGGCTAAAATCTAGGGATTACATTAACTTAATTCGTCTAGCAACAGATATTCAGTATAATCAGTAATGGGCTTATGCATATTACAAAACACAAGCTCATTATTGGTTACAACTTAACTGCCAGCTCCACCCTTAGATCCACATTCGTTTCGTTTCTACCTTGTTTTTCCCAACGAACTTCTAACAGCAAGGCTTTTGTTTGTTACACATTAAATGTCAAGGTCCTTATAATTTTGCCAAGTCAGTGTCTTGCTTGTGGCTCACATGAGCTGGGTTCGCTGCTTATCTAACTCTTGTTCTGCTAACTGTATTAAATTCACAGAGCCCCTACTATCTAACCATCCCTCCACAATTCCCCCTTTTTTGTTTTTGCGCAAACCAAGTGCACAATTAACAATATAGCAACAATCACAGACAGTATTATTAATCCATGCAAAAGTAGATTTCTCAGCCATCCTAATTCCCACAAAAATCCATATGTGCAGATTGAGGCCTGAAAACCAAGTTTTTGGGTCTAATCATTTTATACTATTAGATAATGTTAACCATTATATCTTACAGTGCTAATTCTTAAATTATGCACTTGTTTTTCAGGGCACTGGCTAAATCCTAAGTCAGGCCTTGTACATTATCTGAGACTGTTCTTTTTTGGAAGTGTTGTTTTACTTGATTTTGCTCATAAGCATTATAATTCAGTTTCAATGGTATTACATATATTTAGCACTCTGATAACATAAAATACAGGTTCAGATATCAGTTAAGGAGATTATTTGAATACAATAACATAAGAATAATGAGGATCCACAACGTGCATGTAGTCACTCACAAGAAACAAAACTAGAGGTCTCTCACTTCAGGGTACTCACAATAAACAATCACCTGCCTAAATTAGGCAAGGGCTCATTCAAGACAAGGACTCTAGTTTACAGACCCGCAGCTCTGAGAAGATCACTCAAGGGGCATCTTCGGCGGGAACCCCGTTTTCTAGTCTAGTCAGATGTGGCTGTGGGCATTACAACATAGCTCTGGGCACGTCTTGTTGAGGACCCCGTCAATTGACCGAGGGTCCCACCCCTTCTGTCCCACCAGCTGGTAGAGGTGAAGTCACCCTGCCCCGAGACCAGGGAGGATGTGACCTGGGGACAGGTAATAAAGAGCCATCAACGGCCCCATTGAAGGCTCTAAATCTTAGGGGAATGTGCAACTGCCACACAATCCACCCTGCGACCACAGTCATGATCTGACAGACTACTTTGGAGTGGTGGTACAGTCACCTCTTGCCTCCAAAGTCAAAAGGGGGCATTCTGTTGGTGAGTTTGAATGTCCATTGTGGATCATCATACCTTCTGTGTTATTTTCCTGTTATACATTATTATTACAAATCAACTTACAATAAAATTGAATAATACAAATTACAACAATTACAGTTATTAACAAATTTTGGAGAAGGCTGGTTAGTCATCCTAATAAGGAAAACAAATGCACTGAAAGTTTTTTCGCCAGTTAATCCCTAATCCAAATAATTTAAATCTGTATCATTCTGATATACTAGTGCCTCTAATTTACAGGGGGTCCAGTACAAACTCAAAACATCTTCTGTGGTTATTTTAGATACCTTGCATATTAAGACCCAGAATGGAAACAAAATCTAAATTACTCTGAACCACTTCTCCATTCCTCATCGCTGATAAAACAGGTGAAACTTCCCTGACAAACAATTGTCAATTAATTTCTTATAAATACATAGAGCAGGGATCTCAACAAAATACTGCTGCATTTGATTAAGTTTAATCCAATCCTTGTTTTCCAGCAATTGACCTTCTGGTGGTATCCATGCACCATCTACCCAATGCACGTCATTGTTACTGCGCTGTTGCAAGAGATAATACCCGAATAGGCTAAGAAAGTGTCAACTGGAGTGAGGGGCCTGCTGCTGTCATAACAGTACTTGCATTTTGTTGTAACTTCTTTAGCTGCCCCAAGGTAACATCATTGGCCTCTTCCCTTGGTCTCTTCTGTTTCTTCGTTGCCGTCTGCTGCAGGGACAGACATTGCACTTCTGGCATTGGGTTCTTGCACTGTTTTTCCAGCTCACAGTGAGATTTAACATATTTCGCAGGAAGTCAGTTTGGTCCTGTTGGAATAAGAACACACACATATCCCCTTCCCCCTTTTTGTTTTAATAACGTTTGTTTCAGTGTGGAATGCACCTGTTTAATAATAGCCTATCCAGTGGCAGAATGTGGAATACCTGTGACATGCGAAACATCCCATTGCTATAAAAAATATTACGCGGATCTAGCAGTTTAGCCAGGACCATTGCCAGTTTTAATTTGTTGTGGCACACCCAGCATAGCAAAACAGTGGGTCCAGTGGCACTAGACATCCATGCTTTTCTCACTAGTACAAGCAGATGCACAAAGCATACCTGAAAGAGTATCTATAGAAATGTGTACATATTTCAAACGACCAAAGGATGAGACATATGTAACATCAGTCTGCTAAATGGCATTAGCTATGAGCCTGTGAGGGTTAACTCCAAGGGAGCGTAAATTTGTAATTAGGCCTTGACATTTCAGCTAAGAGCAAACTATGTCTTTTATTTGTTCGAGTGTCGGATAAAACATTTATTTTAAAGTAGCAGTATTCTAATGGAAGAAAATATGTGAAGCCCTGGCAGACTGGAAACGGACTGTAGCTACAGTATGAGTCCGCAACTTCCTTCTGTTATGGGACCTGGTAAAGTGGTATGAGAGCATATATGAGTAACAGATAGTGGGTGTCTGCAATGCTGTAATGCAGTTTGCAATGATACAAACAATTCAAAGAGCTACTGTTGCGAGATTTCTTCAAAAAAGGTGAAGGGGATGGTCCTGACTACTTACTCAGAATCACAAATCAAATTTAGAGGTTCCTCCTTAAAAAGCTCTAAGGCATGTAAAGCTGCATCAAGTTCTATTAATTGGGTTGAACCTTCAATAATTTTAACAGAATGATGCTAATTGTTATCTTCACATCAGACTACTACAGCTTTGTGAGACTTTCCTAAACTATCTACAAAAACTGTGCAAGCGTGTAGGATGAGACCAAATACAAGTATGTTCTGTAGCTTGACATCAAAGACATGCAGATTCTACATCAGTTTACATCTAGGCATGCCAAAAGCTATGCCATTAAGAAAATCACCTAATGTAATTTAAAAGGACGTAGATTGCAAATAATTAAAAAAAGATCAAAATTAGATTTCACAAATGGTACATATATGACAAAAGGATCATGACCCATTAAGACTTAAATTAATTCCCTGCATTTTTTGATCAGTAACAATCAGTATATCAGTCTGTTAGCATTGTCAACGTACTGTCCCACAATAGCCACAGGTTGTTTTTGTGTTGTAACTATAAGTAGACAAATATGCAAGTCCAATCGAATGCAGTCAGCCTGTAAGGTTGTCATAAATTTGTTCATCAAAGTCTCTAACTCCATTTTGGCTTTCATATTTATTGGATATTGTTTTTCCTTACCAGATTGAAGTCCTGTTTAAGTTTTATCAGTGTAGTGTTGGCTTTACCGATACTTCGGCTGCGGGTACTAGTGGAAATACAGCATCTAAAATTTCCTTGGAGATTTCTCACTTGCAGCAAGCAGATCTGCACCATCCAAACATCTTCTTATGGGACATGCAACTGAACAGAATTCTCAGAAAACATTATTTGAGTTTACAATTTACTTAACAAATCTTGACCCAAGAGAGGTATAGGACTTTCTGGCAAATACGAGAATTCATCTGTTAAAACTTTTTTCTAAATTGGGCATCCTATTGGTTTCAAAAAATGGCCCTCCTTTCTTTCTTAAGATTTCAAAAACTATCACGGTGAATTTAATAAGAAGTCTCTTATAACTAGTTACCACAGAGAAAGTCTATTAAAAAGGTTTTTGCTTTAATTTCCCAGCTTCATTAGAACTACGGATCTGCTGGAGATGCTTTTAAATTTCACCCTCAGACTGCTTCATTCAGTAATACAGTTCTCAAACAGTAACATTGCTGTAGAGGGGGGGCGGGGAATGCAAGGGGGAATAAAGCCCCCCTTTTCTGCTTAGCAGTGCAGTCAAGGCCACGCAGGTGGTGTAATCGCTGGTGCTAAGTGGGAGCTGCCTGGCCTTGGCAAAACTTCTCAGTTACAATGAGCTGAGTTTATCTTGAAGCTTGACACAGCACAGGCCTGGGATATTTTGCTCTATTTACTTATTTCTCAAAGTTATGCAGAACAACATTAACTGCCATATAGCACTAAAACCCAGAATTCCACATTCAAACTACATTTTCCTTTTATCAGAGTATTTCCCAAAAAGTTATTCTAATAAGTAAGGATGCATCCTAAAGGGGATCAAGGTTGTATTTTAGTAGCGGAACCGGTTCCCATTTTGTAATTATCTTCCCAAACAAAATTATTTTGGTACCAAATAGATATATATATATATATACAAACTAAAATACTGAGCTCAGATATGAAAACCAAACACTGAGTTCAAATATGCAGATGGATCACAGTTGCACTTATTCAAGACAATATCTCAGTGTTAGCATTGCACCTTTGGGCTGCTTGCAGCTCAGCCAGGTGGAGGTACCGCTGGATCTCCCTGACAAAACAGGTCAGTGCGCGCTGGAGCCCAAGCGGCACCTGCCCCCCCGCTGCCCTAGCAAGCCGAGCTGGGCAAGGCTTTTATACGCGTCTCATCTGAGGTGCTACAACTGTTATCCCAAAACAGGATTCTTTACTTGGTGTGCATACAAAAGAGCCAAATTTAGTACACCAAGATGAGACACAGCCTATCACAGAGTTGCGCAAGTCTGGATGTTGGAATAAAGCTAGCATGGTAGAAAGAAAAGTAACAACTGTTACACACACAATCTTATCATCACATTCACACAGTAAAAAACTGAATTACTCACGGTCTTCTGTATAACCACAAAATGCATATTTTGAGTCAACAGATTCTCATGATTCTGTGAACTTGCTATATTATACAACAGGAAAAGACTTATGAAACTGTAATATGCTTAAACAGATACCTACAAAGAAAACAGGTTAATAAAGCAAACATCTTGCAGACCTCAGTAAGTTTCTATGACTTGTGCGTTATCAGTTAATTCTCAGCTTGTTGAAGTTCAAAGCATTCCACTTGTAAAGCTGCCTGAAATTATTTAATGATCTCTTGTAGAGTTTTATTTTTGTCCTGCTCTTCTGGCTTTAAAAACAACACTACTTGCAACAAAATGTTATACTTCAAGGTTCTATTCTCCGACCACTTTTCCCATTCATCTAACTTACACAGCAGCCACCATTGATTCTAATATTTCACAAGATCTTCCTTCCTCATATTTCCAAGTGCTTTCCTATGTTCTAAAACACCTCCCCAAATGTAATTTAGCATTTGACGGGTGGGCTCACCATGGAGACCCGAGTCACTAACTGTGGTCCGTAATTGCGACAGCAGCTTCTAATCTAGGGCAGTGATGGTGGCGTTCAGGCCACCAGCAGTGGGAGAATATATCACTGGGAAGGCAATGGCCAGGGCCTCAGCCGCCTCTTTGTCCCCTGACATCCAGGCTTGATTAGAAATCTCTTGCCACAACTTCTGCCGCTCGTTCACCACCCGCTCTGCATCTCCCCTCATATCAGTGTCTTTAGAGTCTATAGGCGCGCGAGCCTTCCCCTCCCCTTCGGGGGGAGATGGCCAGTGCTCCTCGCTCGGTTGACCGGGAGACAGCATAGGAGGCGCAGAAGGAACTGAACTGGCGTATGAACCCGACAGCAGGAAAACAACATTAGTGGCAGGGGGCAACGGGCATGACGAGGCAAAAGCCGAACCCTCTCCAGTGGCTGCATTAGTGGCCGATGGGGAAGCTAGGGCTGCCGAGGCGGCATGGGCGGCCTTCTGCTCCGCATGATATTGTTTTAAGGCATTTGTTACCACCCGCCAGGGCCGTCCCAACTTCCTAGCTGCCTTTTCCTCCTGGATAGCTGCATTCCACAATTTTTCTCCAAAGCGACACCACTCCTCCACCTCAAAAACCTCATTAGGATCCTTAAAACAACCCTTGGCTACTCCATACGTGAGCAACCCTGCTAACTCCTTATCTAAATCAATATCCTTAAGCTGACACTTCTGTAAGAAGCACTTAAATAAATCATAAGCCGCTTGTCTATCCATACCTTGTTTCCTCAGCGCGCTGTTGCAGCCCTTGCAAGACGTCAGCGGCCTTTAGCGGCGGAACCCTTCTTTAAGGTCGTTCCGGGCACGGAGTCCAGCTCTTTTGCCTCTCGTGCTGCTTCGAGACCGCTATCCCCTACTCGCTGGACCGTGCCGGACCGTGGCTGCAGGGCCTTTTTTTTCAGGTCCCTGTTCGGGTGCCATTTGTCGCATTTGTCGCAGCGAGGGAAGACGCAAACACTTAATATAAGTATCAGCAAACTTCAGCTTTATTACAGAGCAGTTCACTTTTATACATGTCCCAATAATTATGCCTACTAGTCATAACCTGATTGGCTAAAATCTAGGGATTACATTAACTTAATTCGTCTAGCAACAGATATTCAGTATAATCAGTAATTGGCTTATGCATATTACAAAACGCAAGCTCATTATTGGTTACAACTTAACTGCCAGCTCCACCCTTAGATCCACATTCGTTTCGTTTCTACATTGTTTTTCCCAACGAACTTCTAACAGCAAGGCTTTTGTTTGTTACACATTAAATGTCAAGGTCCTTATAATTTTGCCAAGTCAGTGTCTTGCTTGTGGCTCACATGAGCTGGGTTCGCTGCTTATCTAACTCTTGTTCTGCTAACTGTATTAAATTCACATAGCCCCTACTATCTAACCATCCCTCCACAAGGATCTGCAATCTTCTTGTGACAAAGAGGATTGAGTGAAAAGGATCTATAGTAAACGCATCCACTTTCAGCGAAAAACGGATTTGAAAAGCCTATTAATGTAGACTTCAGTTCCCAAAAGCACCACGAAAGACAATGAGTAATGGGGAGCAATAGGTAGATCGGACAGAGCCACTAGAGCAGGAAGAGCTTCAGAGCTTGCAGAAACTCACCCTTCCAGACCTGTTTTGCTTTTTGGGTTGGGTTGGTATTTTTTTTAATCAGGTTCCTTTTCCCTGCCACTTCCTCCAACAACTTTTAAAGCGGGAGGTACTTTGCAGCTTTCTCTGAGCTCTAACCCTTTTTTTTCAGCAGAGGCAATAACAATGCATTTCAGGGAAAGTACCTGCCTCATTTTTTCCTTCAGCCTTCATGCTCACAATGTGTTTCCACTGCCCTTCCCTACATCTGTTCTAGAGCTTCCTGACACCCTGATTCATGTTTCGTTCTCATTCTTTCTGTCACCAGCTGCTGTGTATGGGAGTCTCTTCTATGTCCTGAAAATTTGGAACAGTTCACTTAGACAACTGCAGAAAATAACCCTTTTTTCAGGAAAGAAAAATAAAATTAAAAAAAAAAATAAAGCAAAATTAACAGATAAACAGCGGATGTTTTATTTTATCTAAGAAGTAACACTGCCATCAAACTACTTCTGTTTCTCCAACATAAATATGTAGCTTAATTGAAGGAGAAGAGTTGAATTCAGAAGGGATACACAAGGCTTGAAATACTTTTAAAAGTAATGCACGGGAACAAGGCTCACTATGAACAGAGCAGCCTTATTTTTCCCTAGGATGGCTTAAACTAAGGTAGCCTGCAGGGTTTGGCACACACTTCAGTGAGTACTGCCTGCTACCAATACACTGTATCATAGTCACACGGAATAACTGTGTTTGTAAGGATGTCTGGAGCTCATCTGATCCAACCCCTGGTACAGAGCAGGGTCAATTTGAATCACGTGTCAGTGCTGCCTTCTAGAAGCACAAAATCAGACTGAACTACCGTATACCTAGAATCATGAACAGATACATGCAGCAAGTTCTCAACATCTTCTCAAAGCTAATTTACGGGTGGGAAAAAAGAATAAGCAGCGCTGGCAAGTCTGGAGGTAGGCTACTCTTCATACTCCAGAAAAGACATATTGAAGCTTTATAAGACATAGAATCCCAGAAGCATAGAACAGTTTGGGTTGGAAGGAACCTTCAAAGCTCACCTAGTCCAAACCTCTGCAATGAGCAGGGACATCTGCAACTAGATCAGGTTGCTCAGAGCCCCGTCCAGCCTGGCCTGCAATGTCTCCAGGGATGGGGCATCTACCACCTCTCTGGGCAACCTGGGCCAGTGCTTCACCACCCTCAGTGTAAACAATTTCTTCCTCATGTCTGGCCTGAACCTCCTCTCTTTTAGCTTAAAACCATTACCCCTTGTCCTGTCATAACAGACCCTGCTAAGAAGTCTGTCCCCGTCTTTCTTACAGGTTTCTTTTCAGTACTGAAAGGCCACAATAAGGTCTCCCCAGAGCCTTCTCTTCTCCAGGCTGAACAACCCCAACTCTCTCAGCCTGTCCTCACAGGAGAGCTGTTCCAGCCCCCTCATCATTTTTGTGGCCTCCTCCGGATCCTCTCCAGCAGGTCCATGTCTTTCCTGTACTGAGGGTTCAGGCCACATATTGCAAGACTTGGCAACACAGAAGAGTTGACACTTTTATCAATTAAATGAACTCTCTGGTGATGCTTCTGCTCTAAGAGGCCAGACTTGCAACAGTGAATTAAGCCAAGTGTAAGAAAGCAAACAAATGGCTCAGCAAGTCCCACAGGGGTCTAAGCAGCATGTTCCATAACCAAGCATAACATTCCCCTCTTGTTTCACATTAAGCAGAATGATTTTAAATTGATTCAATGTTAGCAGATAGGCAGTAACAAATTTGCATGAATATGATGATTCCAAAAACCATCAGAAGATTATTAGACTTTGAATGCCTATCTAGTCAAGAATTACCATTAAGTATCTACAAAAGAGGGCATTACATTTTAACACCTACATAAATGAAGAAGATTTAAATTAAAATAGTTATATCAATCTTACTCTCTCGTTTGTATCATTGATGCATAACTGAACTACAGGGCAGTCTTACGGAATATAACGCTGAAAGAAAACTGGCATGAGCTTAAGTGACTTGGAAGATGTCTGTTTAACAGCTTAGAGAACCTACAAGGTCATCATCTCATCTGCATAAATAATATCAAAGAGCAGTTTCCAGCCCCAAGCCTGCAGGCATCATGTTCCCCTTGCGATCCTCCACAATTACCGAAGCTGCAGGAAATTCAGAGTTCAAAACTCAAGCCCAACAAAGCGGGATGTTTCCCTCAGCACGTTACTGGCCCAGATGTTCAGCAGCCAAAGGCTGAGGACTAAGGCTCTGAACATCAGGCCTTGGATCAGGGAAGAACTGCGCGATTCCTCCTGGTCAAGATAAAAACCCAAGGCACAGACTAAGTTTGAAGGGTAGCAGAAAATTCAAGCAAAATGTTCTAGACATAAACATTTGAATGAAAAGAGGATTTAAGAAGACCCAAACTGGAAAATATAGACAATTCAGTATTTCCTTCAGGAAATTGCCTCAAATGCCAAAATGTCCTTTTTCCTTACTTAAAATACAATATCCTCACTACCTATACTTTGTTATGCTTGACGTGCATCAGTAGGGACAGAACTGTGCAGACAACGAGATGGTACACCTGTATTTTAACACATAAGATTTGATGTATTTGTAAAAACACTGGAATTTATTTCATGAGTTTATAGGAATGCTTGAAATATTTTTGTGGGAAAGACTATTGGGAGTTTTACTGAAATCCTCCCAAAGCTTTCTAGGGGAGAAGGAAAGGAAGAGCTGAGAAATAGATACAGTTTGGGCTAAAACCTCAATTTTATTTTACCATTAAGTCCTCCACATTTCAGTAGAACTTTCTGAAAAATATATTTGATGTTTTCCGCAGATTTTAGTTACTTTGTTCCTGACCATCTTCCAGTTACTGAAGGAATCCTTTTGAAAAGTTACATTAACAAAAGACAATTTCCCATCCTGCCCCAAACACACAATAATTAGACTGCAAATAACTTTTTCTAGGTCATGTTTTCTTGAATGCTGGAAAAGTCAGAATTTTGGGGAGAGTATTTTTTTTTAATTAACATCTCTTAATTATTGCCACAGTATCTCTGCGATGCCAGGCTTTCCTCCACCTTACACGCCATGTTTTGCAGCAGCCTACTGCTTAGTCTGGCAAAATATACATTTCACATACACCTACCTAGTTAAAACTCCTAATTAATTCTTTCATACAATGCAATCTGGTAACTTGAAGATGCTATTTTCATCAGAGAGAAAAAAATGGCACAGTGAGAAAGGCTTGTTACAGTATGTCTACTTGAGCTACCAAAATAGTTGTGATTAAGCCCACTTAATCTTCTACTCATACCTATAAGATGTAGCTTCTACTCATCTCATACCTAGAATAAAAGCTCATGGCAGAGACTAAACTTCAAGGAGAGCAGCAAGCCCAAGCACAACTTTCTGTACGGGAAACACTGTAATCCGTGTTACGTTCAGAGGGAGCATCAGCTGGAGGCAGCGATTCTGTGCTAAGCTCTTATTGGCATTTAGTAGCCCTTTAATAATGCCTCCCCCTCTTCCTTCACATTACAATTTAGGAGAGCCTTAGGTAAATATTGGCTATCATTTCAAATATGTTATATTTTAGGAGGGCTGGGCAGAAGAAACCTTCCTGATAACAACAGCCAATTTTCAATGCGAAGCAGTAATACTTAACAAGAGCAAGAAAAACCAAGTCATATTACTTCAGCACAGAGTGAGCTCCACAGTACGTTGAAGAAATGCCAATATCCATGGATTGCTCAGCACGTTCGATCACCCTGAGCATTTTAAACTCTATTGCTAAGTTTAAGCCATATCCACTCTTGCACTCAACCAACGTAGATCCTGCTCTGCGCATGCGTTCGAGTCGGGGTTTCGAAGTGTTGAACAGCTCTTCTTCTGTGGCTTTCTACGTACGTTCCACGATAAAATGTATTCCTCCCCCAGCCTGGTGGATCTCCATATAGGATGCACCTGCCAGCTTGGGGAAAAAAAGAAAACAAAAAACAATTCCCCCATACAATTAGCTATTAAATGTGCATTTTCTAGCCAAGGGATTCTGTAAAGTGCCTTGAGGTCCCTTTGTAGTAAGAGAGAAGAAGTGGGGGGGCTGAATCTTCATTCATTCTTCCTCCCTTCCGCTCCTCTTCCCTCCACTTAAGCGAAGAACTGATGTAAGAAGCAACATAAAGAGAATTACTCTGAAGATTTGCTTCCCACTGAGCCCAAGGGGAAAACCTATATCTAACTAAAAATTCATTTATGTGGGGAAAAAATAATTTAAAAATCAAGATTTAGATGGTAATAGAAGGCAGCACTCCTGCATTGCTTCAAGCAGTGCAAAAACTTATCAAGGCTGGCTGAAAAAGCTCCAGATACATTCCTCTCTCAGCCTACTAGTATTAAAAAGTCATCCTTCCTCCCTCACTTAGATTATCTGACAGACGTTATCTATTTTTCTACAAATGAAAGACGGGAGTCACTAGAAAGTAGAAATAGTTATGCATAAAAAAATGAGAAAGAAAAATCCAGCTGTGTAATTTTATGCCATTACCTTCATTGCAAACTCATGAACCCTATCACCAGCCCACACTGGGTGTGTATGTGCATCTACCAGGCCTGAAGAAAACAAAGTAAACATACACTAAGGTTATTTCACTGGGTAAGAGAAAACCTTATGAACACGCAAGCAAACAAAGTGGAGAGCAGAAGCTCCCCTACAAAGCCTCTATTGGTTAGAAGAAAAAGAAAAATCCAACCAGCCCAAATCTAGGATTTTCTTCAAAGGCTATTCATTTTCTTTCTATTTTTTTCCATATGACACCTTATGTAAAACAGCTCTAACTAAGTGCATCAGTTGCTGAGCTTTTCATTTTGTTTTGACGACATTTGCAAACTGTCCAAGAAATTATATATTCCAAACTTCATTACAAAGTTCATTAGACTTTAAGTCCATGTTCTTGAAAAAAAAAGCGAAGTGTTTAGGCTGGGCTTAGTACGCTATTACTCCAGCAATAGTCCACTTATTCCAGCGGGAGCTTTTCATATGAGCCATGAAACCAACACTACTGAATGCCCGAGGCCACTGCAAACGAAACGGTGGTCTGGCAGCTCCTGTGCCAACACCACTTGCGAAGTTTAACATGCAATAGACTTGCCTAGGTTTATTTTCTTATCAGGGAAAGTTGCAGTTTCTGTGGCTTAAAATCCTGCGCTGCCCTTTTGCCTCCAACCAGCTGCGGGCAGGAGGGAGAGTCTGAGCTCTGGCATTGAACAGCTGATGGGTGGAAACGGTACAGAAATTAGAGGTGACTCTGACAAGTCACTCAGCAGGTCAGCTACTTTACTGCTGTGGTCCGTGGTACAGAGAAACAGATGTAAAATGAACCATGAGGACACAGAGCTCCACCATGAAGGCCCAAAAAACATCCCAAGTGCTGGAATGTTCTCTTTGTAGCACTCCGAATGAAGAAGCTACAATAGTCTGCCCCTCAATGCAAGATATTGTCAAATCAGTACTGAATACAGAAGAAAAAGAACGGAGGGATATTTAATACACACTTGTCTCTAAGCATTTGCTGCCATTCAGCATTTTAACATTATGAAGAAACAAACTTACCTGGTAACACACACTTCCCAGAGCAGTCAATTATTCTTTCAACTGTTGCTTCTGAAAACTGATTGTGAATAACATCTGCCTGGCCCACAGCTTTGATACAACCATCTCTGCAAATGACAGACAGCGACCAAAGGCAGCGTGAGCCTGTTGAAAAGTCAAGTGCCCATTGACAGAGCTCCCGCAGCAAGAACTCTCTGAAAGCAGAGGTAGGGACCTTCAGCAGGACTGAAGGTGCACACAGGAGGTGGTTTGCTAATTTTACAGACGCACAGAAAACGATGGGGTAATGCCACGCATTCCAAGTTGTTTCCCATAACACTTGTCGTATCCTCTGCTTAGATCCCTCAGGACGATACCTTGGTACTCTTGTTCTATTTTCCGCTAGACAACATTATTTTTCTCTTGTGGATACAGCACTCCTCCAGCAAGTACCTGCAAGGCACAGCTCACAGAAATCAAATGTCATCGCCAGCCTCCTCTGCCTGGACGTGACTCATGCCCTTGTGCCCTTGGAAGCCATAGAGATAAATCTCTTTGGGGCTGATATGCAGTAAACCAGCAATTTTCTCCTGGTGAAGCTCAAGGACGGTGCTGGGGACCCTACACTGCACCCGAGGGACCCTCTCCAGCCACGCATGGAGCTACACTTCACCTACACAAGAGGAGCTTCCCAGGGCACACGCGGCACCTCTGTCCTTTCAGCCTTGTCTTCCTCCAGCTCTTAAGCCACTGGAATAGGAACCAGGAGTCATCACGGGCACCTGACCGACGGCATCCCCACACTACACAGCACAATTTTTAGGAGGCAAATGGCAGCTAGGGCATTTAGAAATGGCAGAGATGTCATTATTTAGGCACAGGCAGCCGGCAGCGGGCGGACAGGCTGTGGGGACGCGGGCAGCCCGCAGCGACCCGCTCCCGGCGCGCCCCCCGCTCCCGCCACCGCTCCGCTCCCGGCCCCGCGGCCGCCCCCGCCCGCACTCACAGCCCCACCACCAGGCTGGCGCCCCGCAGCACGGCCAGGCTGGCGGCCGCCTCCCGCAGCAGGAACTCCTCGCCCCGGCCGCAGACCAGCACCAGCTGCTGGGCGTTCTCCAGCAGCAGCCGCTGCCGGCCCGCCATGGCAGCGGGCAGAGCGGCGGGCGGGGCGGGGGCGGCAGCCGCTCGGATCAAAGTCCCCCGGGGCGGCGCGGGAGAAGCCGCCTCCTGCCCCGCCGAGAAGAGACCAACCCCCTCCGTGTCTCCATCCTCTCGCCATCCTCACCTGTGCCACATTCGGCACTTGCCAGAAAACTGAGCTGAAAAAGCTACAGGGCTTTAAGGGTGAACCTGGTAGCAGCCTGCCCTAGGAGAGGGATGCTGCTCTTGGTGTGGTCCCGGGCAACATGACAACATCTATACATCGTGTTGGCTTATGATAAGCTCTGAAGCATCGGTTTGCCAGTTGGGGATTCCTGGAGCCTTCTGCCCACACTGCACCACCCAGAGATTTCCCTTTGCCAAGAAAACAGAAGTTGCTGCATTCAGAGCATTTGTCTGCCCACATTCCCCCTCCCCAGCATCCATCACCTCGCTGACGTCCATCACCTTGTCGGCATCCATCACCTTGCCAGTATCCCAGCACCAGCCCCTGAGGGACCGTGACACTTCTCACCACACGGGATATTCAGGCACACATTAATTTATCCCGGCAGATATTAATTTATCCCGTTCCACAATTGAAAAGTTTATGTGAATCTACTGCCCCCTACAGAATTAGGGATGGGAGAGCTGGGCAGCAAATATTTACCCTCTACATGGATTTTTGCTTCTCTTTTCTCTTCAAACTTTCATAGTGTGCCTAGGGCTCCGGTAATTCCCAGCTGGAAAATGGAGTGTCTTTCTAAATAAGTGGTCTCTCAAACACCTTTCTGGTTGTGGTAGTCTTCTTTAGACATTTTTGCTTTTACAAAGAGGATTGATTTAAAATGCCCGTAACAGACCCGTGTTTATATACATATTCCTGTACAGCAGAAAAAGATGAATATGTTGGCTCTTTGAACGAGCCTTTCCGGTGAAGTCTTTGTTGTAAATGTGGCAAGGTTTGCAGCTAAACCACAGGAATTTGCATTCAATAACAAACTTGAAAAGCAAGTAAAACTATGAGAGTGTTGGGTGTTATCTTGTGATACTGCTCCACTGGCTCAATACTGCACCACGGCGTAATCTCCACCTTCCTCCTAAATATTCTCTCTCACTACACATGCAAAGATTGACAAGGGAGGTGAGAGATGGTGCTTTACTGCTGCCAGGAGTTCCTGCTGCTGACTTCGGCTTTCCCCGGCAGTATCAAGGTTTGAAAGCTGAAATTAAAGAGGAACCTTCCAACAGACTCATAGCAAGGGCAGAAGGACACTCCAGGGTGGTGGGGGACGCTTAAGCAGCAGTGGTGGGGTGAGAGCTGGTGGATCGGGAGTGAAACGCAGCACGTCGTGGTGGAGCCGAGCACTCGCCGGATCGGTCTTGCCAAGAAAAGCGGTGGGGAGAAGATGATCCAGCTGGAGCAGAAGGGAGCAGCCCCCACGTGCACGCAGCTCACTCCTCTGTGTGCGGTGGGGTGGCAGCACAGAGAGAGATCTGCAGTGAATGGCTTCCCCGTGGCGCTGTCCTATGGCAGTGTAAGTCCTGCAAACTTGTCTTCCTTGTATTCACAAATATTTCAGGGTATATGTTCCAGGAGCTGCTCTTTCTGCTCTTGAGAGGACCACCAGCCAACATTAAATTCCCACCTGTATTTGCACAACCCCGTGTTTAATGGCATGCCCGACCATCTGCTGCTTCTGTGAGCAAGGGCTAGAAGTCAAACAGAAACTGGCCTGAACGCTTCTTACTTTTATGTTTCTCCCATTTACACATTTTTGGCCTTTTGTCTCTTTCAGCAATTCCAGGGAATTTCAGAGAGCAAAGGTGGCATCTGCAGCTCCATTTCTGGTGGTCCGATCTCAGACTCTAGTCATTCATCACATTAGTTTTGGTGAAAGGGGGAAAAAAGGAAAGATAAATTCTGTGTAAAGCTTCTATATCTGTGAGAAGTGTGTTGTTGCACTCTACAAGGATGGAATTCAGTTCTCTACACTGGGTTTTTCCAAGAACCAAGGGCAGATCCTGATTTCAGTCCTTAGAACAGGTGAAGATTTTGCGCTTATAAGGTAGGAGTTTATTTCATTGAAACAGACAGTAAAAGATGGAAAGACGGGTCTTTAAAGAGCTGGTGGGTCTTTGCCTGTGGAAAAGGTGTGTGTTCCTAAAACGGATTGGGAGATGGTATCCTATGCTCTTTTTACTTATGTTATTATCATTGGTTCTTTTCAGTTCCTTCAGTTTGCCAGTTTGGGTTGGAAATAACCCATTTCACCCCAAAATTAAACAAAGTAAGGTAGGAGAAAGAATGGAGGAGGAAAAAAAAGGTGGAGATAATTAAAAAGGTCAATTGACTGTCAGGTTCTTGATTTCAGAGATTTCATCTCTTCTTGCCGGTGCTTTGTGTATGATACACTTGTTCCTCAAGGAACATATTTTCAAATATACTGTCAGGGTTACTTTGAATATTTATTCTTGTAAACAACATGTAATTAAATACAGAAGGCCCAAGGCTGGATATGAGTCTTAGTCCAATATTTGCTACATTTTCCTTACATTTTTAGGTAAGTTTTTTCATCTACCAAACAGACATTTACAATAACACACATAGGATGATGAAATGTCCTGAAAGGAGATATGATGCATGGCTTAGGAATGAATTGCTAGTGGAATGTACTGAATGCTCTTTCCCTGTTTACAAAAGTAGCAGAAGTTACTGGACCCTCAGGATCAAAAATCAAAATTACAACATGTGGATAAAACTGGCCTTCAGATGTGGAATTGACCCAGACTAAATTGCAAATTTGTTGTGTGCTCCTGGCTCCCCTCATACCAGATTTTTACGTCAGATTTACAAATACGTTTTGCACAGCTTTACAAAAGTAAAAGTGAAGTCATTCTGAATTTTCTTTTTCCTGTGCAGAGAAACTTCACATCTTTCAAACCATGGAAACGTGGCATTTGCTCAGATGAACTTTCTGAATCCTCCCTCTTGTTCCCAGCTTCTGCCTTAATAACTTCTTTGGCAAAGTCTGTAACCCCCTGATGATGGGGGGACCTTTGGCGGAACACCACAGCCTGCCCCAGGGGACCTAATTCAGCAGGAATTGCTCTCTCTGAGCGCAGTGTGACTAACTAACTAACCGCCTCTCTTGCCCAATCGTTTCAAAAACCTATTGAAATATTCAAAAGTTGCAAACCGGTGTGTGGAAAAAATGCATGAAGTACACAGCTACCTACAGTAGAAACTAACTAACTAACTTAACTAACTAACTAACTTAACTAACTAACTTACTAACTAACTAACTTCCTTACTAACTAACTAACTAACGAACTCACTCTCTACCCTACTGGCTAAAAAACCTATCATAAACTCATGAAAGATGCCAACTGGCATGTGAAAACAAAAGTGTTAAGAGCTCTCAAGTGCCCTTTCTGCCCATGACTTCTTCATGGGCTGGGGAATGTTCTGCAGAGAGAACGAGTAGTGATGACCATCCGGCTGAGCCAAAAGGGTGACAACATGAGGGTGACTTCTTCAGCCATCTCTTCAACCTGCCTTGAGAAAGATGGGTGGAAAAGACAGGCATTAGGCACTAGGCTGAGAGGAGAACAAGCGACATGTGTTTTGACGTGAAAGGCAATACCCATCCACAGTTCCCCTCTGCAGGATTCCTTAGAGCTGGGTATTAGGCTTTGGCGTTTTTCTATTAATTGTTTAGATTGTGGACTAGATTGTTGGACTAGATGGCCTTCGAAGGTCCCTTCCAACCCACATTATTCTTTGATTTGAGGATTCTAGGTGCAAAATGGAAACTGCCAACGCTGGAGTGCCCTTTACCTCCAGACATCCACCTTCTCCCAAGGACAGGTGAATGCTTCCTCTCTGGGACCATCTCGGGGCACCGCAGAAGTATTCCCTATACTCAGAGCAGCACGAAAATTCACAAGAGGGAGAGCAGGCTCTGTTACACACCTGGGCTTCTTGTTCTCCTCGCCCGGCTTGGCTGGTCTCAGTTGCCCGTTCCTGAGCAATCTGCTTCCAGCCTTCGCCTTCGCTTGAGCGGCGGGCCATCGCTCTCCTCTTCGCAACTGTGTTTTCTCTTCTGGGGGGATGGTTTTTCCCCTTGCTGCGAAGAGCCTGGCAACCTTTCCATTCAAGAGGATTGTTAGACAGGTAAAGCCATGATCCACATGAATCGATTCTACTCTTAAGCAAAGCTAG
Source organism: Caloenas nicobarica (assembly GCF_036013445.1). NCBI lineage: Eukaryota > Metazoa > Chordata > Aves > Columbiformes > Columbidae > Caloenas > Caloenas nicobarica. The sequence goes on from NC_088245.1 coordinate 46,678,149, forward strand.
CTCATGTTACCTGCTCTGCCCAGAGGAGCTCTCCTGGGGTTCGCTTTGGGGAGCGACTGCAGCCACCTGCAATGGAAACGTACAGGATGACACCTGCCCACTTTCCAGCTCAGCTCTAAAAGGCAGATCCCTTGCACGGTTTTGCTCAGCCCAGCTGTGCCAGTTCTGGTGGGATCACCACACAAAGAGTGATGGCCAAGCTGCATCAGCCTCACTCTGCACTTGTGCAAAGCTGCAGGTTGGTGGATGAAGTTGCTTGTCCCTACAGCAGCAATGCCACCTTCTGAGGGGGGAGGCATTCTCTCACGCTGCGTGTGGACCTCACATACCTCTGCAGTTTCTCCTTCTGCTCCTGGCGCTGGCGACTCCTCGGCCTGTTCACCAGCAAGCCCAGCCTTGGCCGCTGCACCTGGAAGCTCAGCCTCCTCCTCCTGCTCCTCAAAGAGTTCCTCACGGTGCTCGATGAGGAACTCAACCAGCCGTGTCACCTGCACACAGTAAACCACTGGTTTCCAACCCGCTGGCTGCAAAGGGGTCCAACAGCCCTTGCCACTCCTCATCCTGCCTTCTGCACAGAAGGCTGCAGCTGTGGGGCGGCTCTTCCCAGCAGCTCCCCCGCGAGCATTTGCTGAAGAGAGGAGGCAGGCAGGAACCTCTGAAGAGCAAAGCTGGCGTGGGCCTGGAAGGCTGCAGCGGGCTGGGAAACACAGCGTACCTTCCCTGTCACCTGCATCAGGACGTCCAGGGGCAGCGTGTCCTCCTCTGGTGGGCCGAGGAGGTTTGGCCCCATGCAGATGGCCAGGTTGCTGGCGCTCATCTTGCTCACGGTGGCATTCCTGCTGATCTTCTGAAGCAGGATGAGCAAGGTCTGGAGGAGGAGGAGGTTGGCCTTGGGTAACTTGCTGGCGACCCTGCGGGAACAGGAACCCACCGTTAACAGATGAAGGAGGTGTTGTCCAGACAGGTGTCCCATGCTGATGTCAGCCAAGCCCACCCCAGGGAAGGCTCCTTGGCCAAGCCGGCTCTCCAGCAGAGGGACTGCCTTCGCTGAGATATGGCCACCTCCCTCCCCGCCTGCCCTTCTGGCCAGAGCCCCTTTGTGGAGCCAGCCCCAATGCCTGCAGGCAGTGCTCCAAGGACAGAAATGCTTTTCTGTGCCACTTTCCCCCCAGAACGCTGAGCCCACAGCAGCAGCAAGAGGTGGGTGGCCGAAAACACAGCTCGTTCAGGTGCCGGTGCCGGGCTCTGCCAGTCCCTGTGGAGCCGCCAGGCTGCTGGCCACACTTACTCCTTCAGCCCCGCCAGCCTCTCCTGCCTGCTGGTCTTGTGCAGGGCGTCCATCCACTGTTGGTAAAGCTCTGAGTGGAGCAGCTTGGAGGGGATCTTGCGGAGGAAGTCCTGCAATGGCAAGGGCTGAGCGTGAGGCTGTGAGCAGTGCCGCCGGGAGCACAGGCAGCATCCCCAGCACGCTGGGTGCCCAGCAGCTCCTGGGTTGGGCCGAGCAGGAGCCCATCAGCAGCTCCGGAGCGGGAGCTGCCGGACTCCAGGCCAGCAGGGCTCACCTTCAGGATGACGGCCAGGACGTGCACCGGCTGGCTGGCCAGGTGGACCTCGGCTCCCGTGTCCAGGGCCTCCCTGATCTCCCGGGAGGCGCGCTCGCTGGCCGCCAGCCGGAAGATCCCCTCCGTGGATGGGCCCTGCTCGTGCAGCAGAGCCAGCAGGTCCTGCAGGGGAGACAGGAGGACATTGCTGGGCTGGAGACAGGCCCTGGCACAGGCCAAGCTTCCCCAGGGGCAGCAGGGAGTGTGGATGGTCTGCAGCTCTCCCTGGGGCAGGACAGAGGGGTGGCTGGAGTTGGGCGACACGGAGAGGAGCGCGCTTTGTCCCCAAGACTCATCTGAGATGCCCCCGATGGGGACGGTGCCTCTGCAGGGGAGCCAGTGGGATGGGGACCCCTGGCCGGGCTTGCTTACCTGGATGGGCTGGGGCAGCGCACCGTCCTGGCTGCAGAGATCTGCCAGGGGCCGCCCGAAGAGAAGCCCCGTGTGGGCAGAGCCCGACGGCCCCTGTGCCTCTGCAGCGGCCGAGGTCTCTGGCCGCACCAAGTGCCAGGGCAGCCACCTCCTCCTGCTGCGGGTCCCACCTTCTGCCAAGGAGAAGAGAGCAAAGAGAGGTGGAGCAGCGGCGCCAGGCCAGTGCTCCTGGACCCTCTCAGCACTGTGCCCCATCCTCGAGCGCACGGGACACGCGTCATTTGGCAACGAGGGACCCCGGGGGCTCAGGTCTCTCCTGCTGCAGAGCAACGGGGACAGACGTGCCCTGCGGGAAGGGCAGCAGCAGCCCCAGGGCAGCATGAGTGCCCGTCTGCAAGAAGAGCAGGGAAGGGCCATCCTGCACCCGTTTCTCCCAACTCACCAGCCAGCTGGCCACTTCCACCTTTGCTGCCAGAGGGGATGACGGGTGGGGGCCGCTGCTCTGCATCAGCCTGCAAGAAATGTGCTGCGCTCACCCAACAGCCCTGCAGCAGAAAGGGCCCCTGGGGAGCTGCATCATGCCCTGGCCATGTGTGAGAGGTGGAGATGGCTGAGATGTCACCCCGAGTGATCCTCACCTTGGCCTGGCCCTCAAGCAGCCTCTCCAGGCTGCCGGCATGCAGCGTCATGGCCTGGGCAAGCAAAAAAGAGCAGGTGAGAAGTGATGCACCTGGTGCTGGGCTGGAACAGCCTCTGGGGACAGAGCGGAGACAGGAGGGACACTCACAGCATTGCGGCCCCTCAGCTCTTTCAGCAGCGCCTTGAAGGAGGGCAGCCGGGTGACCTGGGCTCCCTCCACTCCTTCTGCTGGTCTGTGCACAGGAAAGGGGCAAAGAAAGAGCTGGCTGAGAACCAAGCAGCCTTTTCCCTCCCCTGCCAGCCCAGGGAGCACTTCCAGCTTGCCCCAAAGCAGCCATGTAGCACTCAGAATCCCAGCGGAGAGCAGCAGCAGAGATCAGGGCGGGGCTGGGCAGCTGTTGTCTGGACACAGCTGGCTGAAGGTGCTCCACCAGCTTTGCCCACTCAAGAGCTGCCCACAGCTATGGGCACAGCTCTCTGCAGCTGGGGAGCGCTGTTGCCACATCGCAGGCTACGATGCCTAGAGCATCCCCCTGAGGTGTGAGCACGAGTCCCCCAGGCTGCACCGCCAGGCAGGGCTTACCCAAGGAGAGCGCTGAGCCACAGCTCCTTCACTGCCCGGCAGCTGCGGAAAGAGAGGAGAAACAGCCTGAGCGCCGCTGCTCCCCAGCCTGCGGGCACAGGCGGGCGCTGGCACAGCCCTGCTGTCCCCGTGGGGACGGCCACAGAGGCAGGACGAAGCCCCGTGGGGCAGGACGGAGGCGCTGCCCAGCCCTGCCGGGGGACGTGGCAGCGAGACTCACCGGAAAGTGACGACGCATGAGCCGCAGGGCCAGACGAGGACGAGTGAGGCGGTGTGTTTGCCTTCCTCCTCTTCAGCGGCATCGCCGGCTGCCCCCTTGGTGCTGCCCAGCACCTGCAGCTGGCCCAGGGCCAGGCAGAGCTTTGGGCGCGGGGCGCCGCCACGTCTGCAGAGAGGAGCGGCAGCGAGTGAGCTGGAGGAGCCTGAGCCCGCTGGCTCCCCTCCCGAGTCCCCCTGCCACGGTCACGGCCATGGGTGTATCCAGCACCAGGGTGCCGGTGGCCTGGGGCTGCTCCTGGGCTGGCCCTGCCCTGGTGCCAGGGCCAGGGCTTGGGAGGAAAGGCAGCTGGGCTCTGCAAATCTTACTGGTGCTTGGCGATGACCAGGGTATCCCTGAAGAGGAGGAGGTCCCTCTTCCTCGTCGCACGGCCCTGGGTCACCCGCACACGCTGCCGGAGCAGTGGCTCGCCTGGTGCCGGGATGGGCACGCACTGCTGCACGGGCTCAGGGTCATCCCTGCAGAGCAAACGGTGTCGGGAATGACAAAGGCGGCTGCTGCGGGGTCCGGCTGTTCTGGGCTGTCTCCGAGCCTTGCATGGGGGGCGCCTACCTGGAGCCACGGCAGCAGTTCACCTGGCCCATCCCGACGAGGCCAGGAGAAGCCTCCTGTAAATCTCGCTTTACGGGCACAAGAGAGTGGCCAGACAAGGTGGGGAACGTCAGCCAAAGGGACGCCCAGTGCCAAGTGGTGCTGCTGGGCAAGAGCGCGGCTCCTGCCCGTGACACTCCGCGTTGGCACAGAACCGTTGCCAGGACAGCGCCGGGTCAACACAGCCCCCCATTCCAATGACCTCAGTGGTGGGGGGGGCACTGGGGGCTCTCCCCAGGATGCCCAGGTCTCTCTGGGACTGGGAGCCCAGCCCTGGGCACAGCACTTCAGGTCTGGCCTCAGCAGCGCTGAGCAGAGGGGAAGGGTCACCTCCCTCCAGCTGCTGGCAGCGCTTCGCCCCATGCAGCCCAGGGTACCACTCGCTGCCGCCTTGGGCCAAGGCCACCTTGCTGGCTCCTGCTCAACTTGGTGTCCACCAGGAGCCCAGGACCCTTAGTTTTAAGATTCATAGGGCAGGAGGCCTTTTTCAACAACTTCGAGTGAGAGGAGGAAATGTCTTGATCTCTAATAAACAAGTGATTGCCTTATTAACCCTAAGTTTAAAAGTGCACGTGTGCAGGGCAATTCATTACTATCAAGTGATGTGCAGAGCAAGCAAAGGTCACTGATAATAGCAGAAAATAGGGTTATTGCTCAGAGCAAGATGTACAGAAGGCGAGATGGATGTAATTTCAATGAGAATTGACTTGTGGAGAATTGATTTAATGATATTTAAAAGGGCACCCACTATATTAAGCTGTGGCTATCCTGTGATCTTACTGTCATATATATCAATTTAATGAAATATAACAAGGGAAAATGTAGAGTCTTAAATCTGGGCAGGAACAACCCCAGGTTCCAGTATAGCTTGGGGAATGACCTGTTAGAGAGCAGTGTAGGGGAAAGGGACCTGGGGGTCGTGGTGGACAGCAGGATGACCATGAGCCAGCACTGTGCCCTTGTGGCCAAGAAGGCCAATGGCATCCTGGGGTGTATTAGAAGGGGGGTGGTTAGTAGGTCGAGAGGGGTTCTCCTTCCCCTCTCCTCTGCCCTGGTGAGACCTCATCTGGAATATTGTGTCCAGTTCTGGGCCCCTCAGTTCAGGAAGGACAGGGAACTGCTGGAGAGAGTCCAGCGCAGGGCCACGAAGATGATGAAGGGAGCGGAGCATCTCCCTTATGAGGAAAGGCTGAGGGAGCTGGGTCTCTTTAGCTTGGAGGAGACTGAGGGGTGACCTCATCAATGTTTATAAATATATAAAGGGTGGGTGTCACGAGGATGGAGCCAGGCTCTTCTCGGTGACAGCCAACAGTAAGACAAGGGGTAATGGGTTCAAGCTGGAACACAAGAGGTTCCACTTTAAATTTGAGAAGACACTTCTTCTCAGTCAGGGTGACGGAACACTGGAACAGGCTGCCCAGGGAGGTTGTGGATTCTCCTTCTCTGGAGATATTGAAAACCCGCCTGGACACGTTCCTGTGTAACCTCATCTGGGTGTTCCTGCTCCGGCGGGGGGATTGGACTAGATGATCTTTTGAGGTCCCTTCCAATCCCTAAAATTCTGTGATTCAGTCATTCTGTGAATATAGGGCTGAGCCATTGTCTTTTGTTTTCTTCCCTGAGTACAATGTGATAAGACATGAGGGGATATTAGGACCCAGTGAGAACCATAACCAAGTCCTCTAGTGCTGGACGCTTTTGAGACTACTGTGATTGCTCGCAAACCAAGTTCCCCTGTGCCTACAGCCCTTTGTCAGGGACAGAAGGCACATCCTTGGAGGCAACTTGCCTGAGAGCTGACAACCCATGACCCAGCTACTGGCACCTGGGACTATCGATACCTCCCGGAGTTTATGAATCCCTTGGCTCTAAATTTTGGCTTGTATTGGTTAACGTTTCAGAAGCAAATGGTAAATACTAAATACACTGCACGTGCTGGTGTATCATAGGATTCCAGTTACTTTTTTATTAGTACCATCCATAGATAAACAGATCTGGAGACAAACCAACCTGGGCAAAATACACGGGGTTTTTTTGTTTCCTTCCCCACTGCATTGCAGTTTGATCCATGCCCCTTGAATATCCAGTGTCTTTCAGCTACAGTTCACGTCTTGCTTTTGCATACTGTAGAGCCTTCTTTCCGTATTCACTGCCAGTATTCACCCTTACACGGCAGCTAATTCTTGTGGCTGGCCCTGCTCCCTCTGGGAGCAAGCTGTTTGTGGTCTGTCTCTATGGCTCTGGGACTCTTCCCCTGATTAATTTGTTCATCAAAGTTACAAATATTTTGTTCTGTATCTGCAATTCTGTATTTTCCACTATATACTCCCTATTCTTTAAGGGAATCATTGTCCAAAGAATTTTCATCGAATAAGTTACGACTGACATACCATTTTCTTGGACTGGAAAGAATGTGACATATTTTATTTCATCATCTGTTGTAAAGGGAGCCTTCATCTTGGCTCAAAATCTTGCTTGTAGTGTATCCTTGAACCAAGAAAGGATGATTGGCAGCCTGGGAAATGCAGCAGTACTCTGTAGGTAAGTAACGCAATTTCCTTAAAGCTCCTTTTTAACATGTTTCTGGTAGACTACATTACACATGCTGCTGAAATATCTGATCACTCTCTCACCTTGTTCACTGCTCTTTTGCACTGCAAGGGTGGGATGAGTAGGCTGCAAAGAAACAAATAAAAAAGCAAGTGGTGATTCTCCTGACACAAGGAAATCTTGGGTTTCTTCGAGCCCATGTGGATGAAGCAGTGTCAACTGATCCAGTTGACTTCATTGTCTGTGTGGGCTAGAGATGGAGGGCCTGTGAATGGAACATGTTGCAATTAGATGCTGTCTTGCCCTCATCAAATTTATTAACAATGACTCTTTTTTTTTCTCTTTGAATATGTTCAGAATGAAATTTATATCCAGAGAAAGAAATGACACAATACCATTTTAAAAATTATTTTCCTGATGTGTATTCCTCCAAGCATGTATTTATGTGGATAGTAATAAGTGGATAGTAATCATGTTTAACATGAACATGATTAAATCAGTGAAGGGGATTGGAGTTCTCATCAGTTCAACTCTGCAAAATTCTAGATCTTCTGTATACACAAAATGCTCGTTCTTCTTAGTCTGATGTTGCTTCCATATTAGTACTTTGTGTGTCTCTGCTCTCAGACAGGAGGCTGTTCGGAAATTATTAAAGGTACCAAATAGTGTAGCCTTCTATTAAAGACCTACAACCTAAAGTACTTGAACACTTCCTTTTTTCCCCTTGAAAACAATAAAAAATAATTACTCCTATATACCATTTTTCTATTATGTAGATGGCTGTTGTTAAAGGATGTAGGGAGGCAACTAGGAAAGCTAAGGCCTCCTTCGAGTTAAACCTGGCAAGAGGGGTCAAGGACAACAGAAAGAGCTCCTTCAAATACATGGCAGATAAAACTAACACCAGAGGCAATGTAGGCCCACTGATGAATGGGGTGGGTGCCCTGGTGACAGGAGATACAGAGAAGGCAGAGTTACTGAATGCCTTCTTTGTCTCTGTCCACTCTGCCGGAGGCTGTCCTGAGGAGCCCCGTACCCCTGAGGCCCCAGAGGAAGGCAGGGCAATGGAGTAGTTTGCCTCAGTTGATGAGGACTGGGTTAGGGACCAGTTAAGCAATCTGGACATCCATAAATCCATGGGTCCAGATGGGATGCACCCGCGGGTGCTGAGCGAGCTGGCTGAAGTCATTGCTGGACCACTCTCCATCATCTTTGCCAAGTCTTGGGAAATGGGAGAGGTGCCTGAGGACTGGAGGAAAGCAAATGTCACTCCGGTCTTCAAAAAGGGCAAGAAGGAGGACCCGGGCAACTATAGACCGGTCAGCCTCACCTCCATCCCTGGGAAAGTGATGGAACACCTTATCCTTGGTGCCATCTTAAGACATATCAAGGATAAGAGGGTCATCATGGGCAGTCAACATGGCTTCACCAAGGGGAAGTCGTGCTTGACCAACCTCATAGCCTTTTATGAAGACATAACAAGGTGGATTGATGATGGCAGAGCGGAGGATGTGGTCTACCTTGACTTCAGTAAAGCATTTGACACCGTCTCCCACAGCACCCTCACGGCTAAACTGAAGAAGTGTGGACTGGACGATCGGGTAGTGAGGTGGACCGCAAACTGGCTGAAGGAAAGAAGCCAGAGAGTCGTGGTCAATGGGGCGGAGTCTGGTTGGAGGCCTGTATCTAGTGGAGTGCCTCAAGGGTTAGTACTGGGACCAGTATTATTCAATATATTCATCAATGACTTGGATGAGGGAATTGAGTGTACTATCAGCAAGTTTGCTGATGACACCAAACTGGGAGGAGTGGCTGACACACCAGAAGGCTGTGCTGCCATCCAGCGAGATGTGGACAGGCTGGAGAGTTGGGCAGGGAAAAATTTAATGAAATATAATAAGGGAAAATGTAGAGTCTTACATCTGGGCAGGAACAACCCCAGGTTCCAGTATAGGTTGGGGAATGACCTGTTAGAGAGCAGTGTAGGGGAAAGGGACCAGGGGGTCCTGGTGGACAGCAGGATGACCATGAGCCAGCACTGTGCCCTTGTGGCCAAGAAGGCCAATGGCATCCTGGGGTGTATCAGAAGGGGGGTGGTTAGTAGGTTGAGAGAGGTTCTCCTTCCCTTCTACTCTGCCCTGGTGAGACCTCATCTGGAATATTGTGTCCAGTTCTGGGCCCCTCATTTCAAGAAGGACAGGGAACTGCTGGAGAGAGCCCAGCGCAGGGCAACAAAGATGATGAAGGGAGTGGAGCATCTCCCTTATGAGGAAAGGCTGAGGGAGCTGGGGCTCTTTAGTTTGGAGAAGAGGAGACTGAGGGGTGACCTCATCCATGTTTATAAATATACAAAGGGTGGGTGTCACGAGGATGGAGCCAGGCTCTTCTCAGTGACAACCAACAGTAAGACAAGGGGTAATGGGTTCAAGTTGGAACACAAGAGGTTCCACTTAAATTTGAGAAGAAACTTCTTCTCAGTCAGGGTGACAGAACACTGGAACAGGCTGCCCAGGGAGGTTGTGGAGTCTTCTTCTCTGGAGATATTCAAAACCCGCCTGGACACCTTCCTGTGTAACCTCATCTGGGTGTTCCTGCTCTGGCAGGGGGATTGGACTAGATGATCTTTTGAGGTCCCTTCCAATCCCTAACATTCTGTGATTCTGTGATAAAAATGTAGCTTCACTGAAACTATTCTTAACATTGATGCTTGCACTGAACTTCAGTAGGATGCAAATATTCATCCTTTTAATATTTCATCCAAGTTTAAAGTATAAAAAAAGAGATCGTGTTTTCTAACAGTGAGACTGCATGTTCAATTCATATACCAGTATTCCTCCTGCAATCATTCCAATTTAGGCGATATCTCCAGGATGCTTGCGCAAGGCAGGTATTCCAGGAGCTCTCTGTGTCATGGACGTGGCTTTTGGACACTGCTAGAGATAAACTGGCTAGCGCAGAGCATTAATTTAGACATAAAGTAACTTTTGCAGTCAAATCTCTTTATAATCAAGACAAACAACAAGGCATTGCTGGTATTAATTTCTATGGCTACATATATACATGGTACAAAGTTTTCAGATAGAGAGAATTTGAGTGGGGTCTATAGTGCCATTCCTTTTGATATGCATTACTTAATAATACAGTCATATCAGCAAAGCTGAAATTTTTATTGTTAAAAATTCCACAACAGCGTTCGGATTTATAAGGACAGGATCTGTCGCATTTGTCGCAGCGAGGGAAGACGCAAACACTTAATATAAGTATCAGCAAACTTCAGCTTTATTACAGAGCAGTTCACTTTTATACATGTTCCAATAATTATGCCTACTAGTCATAACCTGATTGGCTAAAATCTAGGGATTACATTAACTTAATTCGTCTAGCAACAGATATTCAGTATAATCAGTAATGGGCTTATGCATATTACAAAACACAAGCTCATTATTGGTTACAACTTAACTGCCAGCTCCACCCTTAGATCCACATTCGTTTCGTTTCTACCTTGTTTTTCCCAACGAACTTCTAACAGCAAGGCTTTTGTTTGTTACACATTAAATGTCAAGGTCCTTATAATTTTGCCAAGTCAGTGTCTTGCTTGTGGCTCACATGAGCTGGGTTCGCTGCTTATCTAACTCTTGTTCTGCTAACTGTATTAAATTCACATAGCCCCTACTATCTAACCATCCCTCCACAATTCCCCCTTTTTTGTTTTTGCGCAAACCAAGTGCACAATTAACAATATAGCAACAATCACAGACAGTATTATTAATCCATGCAAAAGTAGATTTCTCAGCCATCCTAATTCCCACAAAAATCCATATGTGCAGATTGAGGCCTGAAAACCAAGTTTTTGGGTCTAATCATTTTATACTATTAGATAATGTTTACCATTATATCTTACAGTGCTAATTCTTAAATTATGCACTTGTTTTTCAGGGCACTGGCTAAATCCTAAATCAGGCCTTGTACATTATCTGAGACTGTTCTTTTTTGGAAGTGTTGTTTTACTTGATTTTGCTCATAAGCATTATAATTCAGTTTCAATGGTATTACATATATTTAGCACTCTGATAACATAAAATACAGGTTCAGATATCAGTTAAGGAGATTATTTGAATACAATAACATAAGAATAATGAGGATCCACAACGTGCATGTAGTCACTCACAAGAAACAAAACTAGAGGTCTCTCACTTCAGGGTACTCACAATAAACAATCACCTGCCTAAATTAGGCAAGGGCTCATTCAAGACAAGGACTCTAGTTTACAGACCCGCAGCTCCGAGAAGATCACTCAAGGGGCATCTTCGGCGGGAACCCCGTTTTCTAGTCTAGTCAGATGTGGCTGTGGGCATTACAACATAGCTCTGGGCACGTCTTGTTGAGGACCCCGTCAATTGACCGAGGGTCCCACCCCTTCTGTCCCACCAGCTGGTAGAGGTGAAGTCACCCTGCCCCGAGACCAGGGAGGATGTGACCTGGGGACAGGTAATAAAGAGCCATCAACGGCCCCATTGAAGGCTCTAAATCTTAGGGGAATGTGCAACTGCCACACAATCCACCCTGCGACCACAGTCATGATCTGACAGACTACTTTGGAGTGGTGGTGCAGTCACCTCTTGCCTCCAAAGTCAAAAGGGGGCATTCTGTTGGTGAGTTTGAATGTCCATTGTGGATCATCATACCTTCTGTGTTATTTTCCTGTTATACATTATTATTACAAATCAACTTACAATAAAATTGAATAATACAAATTACAACAATTACAGTTATTAACAAATTTTGGAGAAGGCTGGTTAGTCATCCTAATAAGGAAAACAAATGCACTGAAAGTTTTTTCGCCAGTTAATCCCTAATCCAAATAATTTAAATCTGTATCATTCTGATATACTAGTGCCTCTAATTTACAGGGGGTCCAGTACAAACTCAAAACATCTTCTGTGGTTATTTTAGATACCTTGCATATTAAGACCCAGAATGGAAACAAAATCTAAATTACTCTGAACCACTTCTCCATTCCTCATCGCTGATAAAACAGGTGAAACTTCCCTGACAAACAATTGTCAATTAATTTCTTATAAATACATAGAGCAGGGATCTCAACAAAATACTGCTGCATTTGATTAAGTTTAATCCAATCCTTGTTTTCCAGCAATTGACCTTCTGGTGGTATCCATGCACCATCTACCCAATGCACGTCATTGTTACTGCGCTGTTGCAAGAGATAATACCCGAATAGGCTAAGAAAGTGTCAACTGGAGTGAGGGGCCTGCTGCTGTCATAACAGTACTTGCATTTTGTTGTAACTTCTTTAGCTGCCCCAAGGTAACATCATTGGCCTCTTCCCTTGGTCTCTTCTGTTTCTTCGTTGCCGTCTGCTGCAGGGACAGACATTGCACTTCTGGCATTGGGTTCTTGCACTGTTTTTCCAGCTCACAGTGAGATTTAACATATTTCGCAGGAAGTCAGTTTGGTCCTGTTGGAATAAGAACACACACATATCCCCTTCCCCCTTTTTGTTTTAATAACGTTTGTTTCAGTGTGGAATGCACCTGTTTAATAATAGCCTATCCAGTGGCAGAATGTGGAATACCTGTGACATGCGAAACATCCCATTGCTATAAAAAATATTACGCGGATCTAGCAGTTTAGCCAGGACCATTGCCAGTTTTAATTTGTTGTGGCACACCCAGCATAGCAAAACAGTGGGTCCAGTGGCACTAGACATCCATGCTTTTCTCACTAGTACAAGCAGATGCACAAAGCATACCTGAAAGAGTATCTATAGAAATGTGTACATATTTCAAACGACCAAAGGATGAGACATATGTAACATCAGTCTGCTAAATGGCATTAGCTATGAGCCTGTGAGGGTTAACTCCAAGGGAGCGTAAATTTGTAATTAGGCCTTGACATTTCAGCTAAGAGCAAACTATGTCTTTTATTTGTTCGAGTGTCGGATAAAACATTTATTTTAAAGTAGCAGTATTGTAATGGAAGAAAATATGTGAAGCCCTGGCAGACTGGAAATGGACTGTAGCTACAGTATGAGTCCGCAACTTCCTTCTGTTATGGGACCTGGTAAAGTGGTATGAGAGCATATATGAGTAACAGATAGTGAGTGTCTGCAATGCTGTAATGCAGTTTGCAATGATACAAACAATTCAAAGAGCTACTGTTGCGAGATTTCTTCAAAAAAGGTGAAGGGGATGGTCCTGACTACTTACTCAGAATCACAAATCAAATTTAGAGGTTCCTCCTTAAAAAGCTCTAAGGCATGTAAAGCTGCATCAAGTTCTATTAATTGGGTTGAACCTTCAATAATTTTAACAGAATGATGCTAATTGTTATCTTCACATCAGACTACTACAGCTTTGTGAGACTTTCCTAAACTATCTACAAAAACTGTGCAAGCGTGTAGGATGAGACCAAATACAAGTATGTTCTGTAGCTTGACATCAAAGACATGCAGATTCTACATCAATTTACATCTAGGCATGCCAAAAGCTATGCCATTAAGAAAATCACCTAATGTAATTTAAAAGGACGTAGATTGCAAATAATTAAAAAAAGATCAAAATTAGATTTCACACATGGTACATATATGACAAAAGGATCATGACCCATTAAGACTTAAATTAATTCCCTGCATTTTTTGATCAGTAACAATCAGTATATCAGTCTGTTAGCATTGTCAACGTACTGTCCCACAATAGCCACAGGTTGTTTTTGTGTTGTAACTATAAGTAGACAAATATGCAAGTCCAATCGAATGCAGTCAGCCTGTAAGGTTGTCATAAATTTGTTCATCAAAGTCTCTAACTCCATTTTGGCTTTCATATTTATTGGATATTGTTTTTCCTTACCAGATTGAAGTCCTATTTAAGTTTTATCAGTGTAGTGTTGGCTTTACCGATACTTCGGCTGCGGGTACTAGTGGAAATACAGCATCTAAAATTTCCTTGGAGATTTCTCACTTGCAGCAAGCAGATCTGCACCATCCAAACATCTTCTTATGGGACATGCAACTGAACAGAATTCTCAGAAAACATTATTTGAGTTTACAATTTACTTAACAAATCTTGACCCAAGAGAGGTATAGGACTTTCTGGCAAATATGAGAATTCATCTGTTAAAACTTTTTTCTAAATTTGGCATCCTATTGGTTTCAAAAAATGGCCCTCCTTTCTTTCTCAAGATTTCAAAAACTATCACGGTGAATTTAATAAGAAGTCTCTTATAACTAGTTACCACAGAGAAAGTCTATTAAAAAGGTTTTTGCTTTAATTTCCCAGCTTCATTAGAACTACGGATCTGCTGGAGATGCTTTTAAATTTCACCCTCAGACTGCTTCATTCAGTATTACAGTTCTCAAACAGTAACATTGCTGTAGAGGGGGGGCGGGGAATGCAAGGGGGAATAAAGCCCCCCTTTTCTGCTTAGCAGTGCAGTCAAGGCCACGCAGGTGGTGTAATCGCTGGTGCTAAGTGGGAGCTGCCTGGCCTTGGCAAAACTTCTCAGTTACAATGAGCTGAGTTTATCTTGAAGCTTGACACAGCACAGGCCTGGGATATTTTGCTCTATTTACTTATTTCTCAAAGTTATGCAGAACAACATTAACTGCCATATAGCACTAAAACCCAGAATTCCACATTCAAACTACATTTTCCTTTTGTCAGAGTATTTCCCCAAAAAGTTACTCTAATGTGTAAGGATGCATCCTAAAGGGGATCAAGGTTGTATTTTAGTAGCGGAACCGGTTCCCATTTTGTAATTATCTTCCCAAACAAAATTATTTTGGTACCAAATATATATATATATATATACAAACTAAAATACTGAGCTCAGATATGAAAACCAAACACTTGAGTTCAAATATGCAGATGGATCACACTTACACTTATTCAAGACAATATCTCAATTCTAGCATTGCACCTTTGGGCTGCTTGCAGCTCAGCCAGGTGGAGGTACCGCTGGATCTCCCTGACAAAACAGGTCAGTGCGCGCTGGAGCCCAAGCGGCACCTGCCCCCCCGCTGCCCTAGCAAGCCGAGCTGGGCAAGGCTTTTATACGCGTCTCATCTGAAGTGCTACAACTGTTATCCCAAAACAGGATTCTTTACTTGGTGTGCATACAAAAGAGCCACATTTAGTACACCAAGATGAGACACAGCCTGTCACAGAGTTGCGCAAGTCTGGATGTTGGAATAAAGCTAGCATGGTAGAAAGAAAAGTAACAACTGTTACACACAATCTTATCACCACATTCACACAGTAAAAAACTGAATTACTCACGGTCTTCTGTATAACCACAAAATGCATATTTCGAGTCAACAGATTCTCATGATTCTGTGAACTTGCTATATTATACAACAGGCAAAGACTTATGAAACTGTAATATGCTTAAACAGATACCTACAAAGAAAACAGGTTAATAAAGCAAACATCTTGCAGACCTCAGTAAGTTTCTATGACTTGTGCGTTATCAGTTAATTCTCAGCTTGTTGAAGTTCAAAGCATTCCACTTGTAAAGCTGCCTGAAATTATTTAATGATCTCTTGTAGAGTTTTATTTTTGTCCTGCTCTTCTGGCTTTAAAAACAACACTACTTGCAACAAAATGTTATACTTCAAGGTTCTATTCTCCGACCACTTTTCCCATTCATCTAACTTACACAGCAGCCACCATTGATTCTAATATTTCACAAGATCTTCCTTCCTCATATTTCTAAGTGCTTTCCTATGTTCTAAAACACCTCCCCAAATGTAATTTAGCATTTGACGGGTGGGCTCACCATGGAGACCGAGTCACTAACTGTGGTCCGTAATTGCGACAGCAGCTTCTAATCTAGGGCAGTGATGGTGGCGTTCAGGCCACCAGCAGTGGGAGAATATATCACTGGGAAGGCAATGGCCAGGGCCTCAGCCGCCTCTTTGTCCCCTGACATCCAGGCTTGATTAGAAATCTCTTGCCACAACTTCTGCCGCTCGTTCACCACCCGCTCTGCACCTCCCCTCATATCAGTGTCTTTAGAGTCTATAGGCGCGCGAGCCTTCCCCTCCCCTTCGGGGGGAGATGGCCAGTGCTCCTCGCTCGGTTGACCGGGAGACAGCATAGGAGGCGCAGAAGGAACTGAACTGGCGTATGAACCCGACGGCAGGAAAACAACATTAGTGGCAGGGGGCAACGGGCATGACGAGGCAAAAGCCGAACCCTCTCCAGTGGCTGCATTAGTGGCCGATGGGGAAGCTAGGGCTGCCGAGGCGGCATGGGCGGCCTTCTGCTCCGCATGATATTGTTTTAAGGCGTTTGTTACCACCCGCCAGGGCCGTCCCAACTTCCTAGCTGCCTTTTCCTCCTCGATAGCTGCATTCCACAATTTTTCTCCAAAGCGACACCACTCCTCCACCTCAAAAACCTCATTAGGATCCTTAAAACAACCCTTGGCTACTCCATACGTGAGCAACCCTGCTAACTCCTTATCTAAATCAATATCCTTAAGCTGACGCTTCTGTAAGAAGCACTTAAATAAATCATAAGCCGCTTGTCTATCCATACCTTGTTTCCTCAGCGCGCTGTTGCAGCCCTTGCAAGACGTCGGCGGCCTTTAGCGGCGGAACCCTTCTTTAAGGTCGTTCCGGGCACGGAGTCCAGCTCTTTTGCCTCTCGTGCTGCTTCGAGACCGCTATCCCCTACTCGCTGGACTGTGCCGGACCGTGGCTGCAGGGCCTTTTTTTTCAGGTCCCTGTTCGGGTGCCATTTGTCGCATTTGTCGCAGCGAGGGAAGACGCAAACACTTAATATAAGTATCAGCAAACTTCAGCTTTATTACAGAGCAGTTCACTTTTATACATGTCCCAATAATTATGCCTACTAGTCATAACCTGATTGGCTAAAATCTAGGGATTACATTAACTTAATTCGTCTAGCAACAGATATTCAGTATAATCAGTAATTGGCTTATGCATATTACAAAACGCAAGCTCATTATTGGTTACAACTTAACTGCCAGCTCCACCCTTAGATCCACATTCGTTTCGTTTCTACATTGTTTTTCCCAACGAACTTCTAACAGCAAGGCTTTTGTTTGTTACACATTAAATGTCAAGGTCCTTATAATTTTGCCAAGTCAGTGTCTTGCTTGTGGCTCACATGAGCTGGGTTCGCTGCTTATCTAACTCTTGTTCTGCTAACTGTATTAAATTCACATAGCCCCTACTATCTAACCATCCCTCCACAAGGATCTGCAATCTTCTTGTGACAAAGAGGATTGAGTGAAAAGGATCTATAGTAAACGCATCCACTTTCAGTGAAAAATGAATTTGAAAAGCCTATTAATGTAGACTTCAGTTCCCAAAAGCACCACGAAAGACAATGAGTAATGGGGAGCAATAGGTAGATCGGACTGAGCCACTAGAGCAGGAAGAGCTTAAGAGCTTGCAGAAACTCACCCTTCCAGACCTGTTTTGCTTTTTGGTTTGGGTTGGGTTGGGTTGGTATTTTTTTTAATCAGGTTCCTTTTCCCTGCCACTTCCTCCAAGAACTTTTAAAGCAGGAGGTGCTTAGCAGCTTTCTCTGAGCTCTAACCCTTTTTTTTCAGCAGAGGCAATAACAATGCATTTCAGGGAAAGTACCTGGCTCATTTTTTCCTTCAGCCTTCATGCTCACAATGTGTTTCCACTGCCCTTCCCTACATCTGTTCTAGAGCTTCCTGACACCCTGATTCATGTTTCGTTCTCATTCTTTCTGTCACCAGCTGCTGTGTATGGGAGTCTCTTCTATGTCCTGAAAATTTGGAACAGTTCACTTAGACAAATGCAGAAAATAACCCTTTTTTCAGGAAAGAAAAATAAAATTAAAAAAAAAAATAAAGCAAAATTAACAGCTAAACAGCGGATGTTTTATTTTATCTAAGAAGTAACACTGCCATCAAACTACTTCTGTTTCTCCAACATAAATATGTAGCTTAATTGAAGGAGAAGAGTTGAATTCAGAAGGGATACACAAGGCTTGAAACACTTTAAAACTAATGCACGGGAACAAGGCTCACTATGAACAGAGCAGCCTTATTTTTCCCTAGGATGGCTTAAACTAAGGTAGCCTGCAGGGTTTGGCACACACTTCAGTGAGTACTGCCTGCTACCAATACACTGTATCACAGTCACACAGAATAACTGTGTTTGTAAGGATGTCTGGAGCTCATCTGATCCAACCCCCGGTGCAGAGCAGGGTCAATTTGAATCACGTGTCAGTGCTGCCTTCTAGAAGCACAAAATCAGACTGAACTACCGTATACCTAGAATCATGAACAGATACATGCAGCAAGTTCTCAACATCTTCTCAAAGCTAATTTACGGGTGGGAAAAAAGAATAAGCAGCGCTGGCAAGTCTGGAGGTAGGCTACTCTTCATACTCCAGAAAAGACATATTGAAGCTTTATAAGACATAGAAGCCTAGAAGCATAGAACAGTTTGGGTTGGAAGGAACCTTCAAAGCTCACCTAGTCCAAACCTCTGCAATGAGCAGGGACATCTGCAACTAGATCAGGTTGCTCAGAGCCCCGTCCAGCCTGGCCTGCAATGTCTCCAGGGATGGAGCCCCCTCATCATTTTTGTGGCCTCCTCCGGACCCTCTCCAGCAGGTCCATGTCTTTTCTGTACTGAGGGTTCCAGGCCACATATTGCAAGACTTGGCAACACGGAAGAGTTGACACTTTTATCAATTAAATGAACTCTCTGGTGATGCTTCTGCTCTAAGAGGCCAGACTTGCAACAGTGAATTAAGCCAAGTGTAAGAAAGCAAACAAATGGCTCAGCAAGTCCCACAGGGGTAGACCCTGTAGCATGTTCCATAACCAAGCATAACATTCCCCTCTTGTTTCACATTAAGCAGAATGATTTTAAATTGATTCAATGTTAGCAGATAGGCGGTAACAAATTTGCATGAATATGATCATTCCAAAACCATCAGAAGATTATTAGACTTTGAACGCCTATCCAGTCAAGAATTACCATTAAGTACCTACAAAAATGGCATTACATTTTAACACCTACATAAATGAAGAAGATTTAAATTAAAATAGTTATATCAATCTTACTCTCTCGTTTGTATCATTCATGCATAACTGAACTACAGGGCAGTCTTACGGAATATAACGCTGAAAGAAAACTGGCATGAGCTTAAGTGACTTGGAAGATGTCTGTTTAACAGCTTAGAGAACCTACAAGGTCATCATCTCATCTGCATAAATAATATCAAAGAGCAGTTTCCAGCCCCAAGCCTGCAGGCATCATGTTCCCCTTGCGATCCTCCACAATTACCGAAGCTGCAGGAAATTCAGAGTTCAACACTGAAGCCCAACAAAGCGGGATGTTTCCCTCAGCACGTTACTGGCCCAGATGCTCAGCAGCCAAAGGCTGAGGACTAAGGCTCTGAACATCAGGCCTTGGATCAGGGAAGAACTGCGCGATTCCTCCTGGTCAAGATAAAAACCCAAGGTACAGACTAAGTTTGAAGGGTAGCAGAAAATTCAAGCAAAATGTTCTAGACATAAACATTTGAATGAAAAGAGGATTTAAGAAGACCCAAACTGGAAAATATAGATAATTCAGTATTTCCTTCAGGAAATTGCCTCGAATGCCCAAATACCTTTTTTCCTTACTTAAAATACAATATCCGCACTACCTATATTTTGTTATGCTTGACGTGCATCAGTGGGGACAGAACTGTGCAGACAACGAGATGGTACACCTGTCTTTTTAACACATAAGATTTGATATATTTGTAAAAACACTGGAATTTATTTCATGAGTTTATAGAAATGCTCGAAATATTTTTGTGGGAAAGACTATCAGGATTTTTATTGAAATCCTCCCAAGGCTTTCTAGGGGAGAAGGAAAGGAAGAGCTAAGAAATAGATACAGTTACTTACAGTTCCAGTTACTTCCAGTTACTGAATGAATCCTTTTGAACAGTTACATTAACAAAAGATAATTTCCCATCCTGCCCCAAATACACAATAATTAGACTGCAAATAACTTTTTCTAGGTCATGTTTTCTTGAATCTTGGAAAAGTCAGTTTTCTGGGGAGACTATTTTTTTTTTAATGTCAAAGTCAGAAAGCTCGTTACGGTATGTCTTCATGAGCTATCAAAATAGTTGTGATTAAGCCCACTTAATCTTCTACTCATACCTACAAGGTGTATCTTCTACTCATCTCATACCTAGAAGATGTATGCAATTCTTCATTGCACGGAAGCATAATTAAGCTTCATTTACTGAGGTATAAAAGGATTAAATACAATTTTTTTTCTGTTACCCGGTCAAAATAAAAGCTCATGGCAGAGACTAAACTTGAAGGAGAGCAGCAAGCCCAAGCAGAACTTTCTGTACAGGAAACCCTGTAATCCGTGTTACGTTCAGAGGGAGCGTCAGCTGGAGGCGGCGATTCTGTGCTAAGCTCTTATTGGCATTTAGTAGCCCTTTAATAATGCCTCCCCCTCTTCCTTCAAATTACAATTTAGGAGAGCCTTAGGTAAATATTGGCTATCATTTCAAATATGTTATATTTCAGGAGGGCTGGGCAGAAGAAACCTTCCTGAAAACAACAGCCAATTTTCAATGCAAAGCAGTAATACTTAACAAGAGCAAGAAAAACCAAGTCATATTACTTCGGCACAGAGTGAGCTCCACAGTACGTTGAAGAAATGCCAATATCCATGGATTGCTCAGCACGTTCGATCACCCTGAGCATTTTAAACTCTTTGCTAAGTTTAAACCATATCCACTCTTGCACTCAACCAACGTAGATCCTGCTCTGCGCATGCGTTCGAGTCGGGGTTTGAAAGTATTGAACAGCTCTTCTTCTGTGGCTTTCCGCGTATGTTCCACGGTAAAATGTATTCCTCCCCCAGCCTGGTGGATCTCCATATAGGATGCACCTGCCAGCTTGGCGAAAAAAAGAAAACAAAAACCAACCCCCCCATACAATTAGCTATTAAATGTGCATTTTCTAGCCAAGGGATTCTGGAAAGTGCCTTGAGGTCCCTTTGTAGTAAGAGAGAAGAAGTGGGGGGGCTGAATCTTCATTCATTCTTCCTCCCTTCCGCTCCTCTTCCCTCCACTTAAGCGAAGAACTGATGTAAGAAGCAACATAAAGAGAATTACTCTGAAGTAGAAATAGTTATGCAAAATAAAAAAAAAATGAGAGAGAGAAAGAAAAATCCAGCTGTGTAATTTTATGCCATTACCTTCATTGCAAACTCATGAACCCTATCACCAGCCCACACTGGGTGTGTATGTGCATCTACCAGGCCTGAAGAAAACAAAGTAAACATACACTAAGGTTATTTCACTGGGTAAGAGAAAACCTTACGAACACGCAAGCAAAAAAAGTGGAGAGCAGAAGCTCCCCTACAAAGTCTCTATTGGTTAGAAGAAAAAGAAAAATCCAACCAGCCCAAATCTAGGATTTCCTTCAAAGGCTATTCATTTTCTTTCCATTTTTTTCCATATGACACCTTATGTAAAACAGCTCTAAGTAAGTGCATCAGTTGCTGAGCTTTTCATTTTGTTTTGACGACATTTGCAAACTGTCCAAGAAATTATATATTACAAACTTCAGTACAAAGCTCATTAGACTTTAAGTCCATGTTCTTGAAAATAAAAGCAAAGTGTTTAGGCTGGGCTTAGTACGCTATTACTCTAGCCATAGTCCACTCATTCCAGCAGGAGCTTTTCCTATGAGCCGTGAAACCAACACTACTGAATGCCCGAGGCCACTGCAAACGAAACGGTGGTCTAGCAGCTCCTGTGCCAACACCACTTGTGAAGTTTAACATGCAATAGACTTGGCCAGGTTTATTTTTTTATCAGGGAAAGTTGCAGCTTCTGTGGTTTAAAATCCTGCGCTGCCCTTTTGCCTCCAACCAGCTGCGGGCAGGAGGGAGAGTCTGAGCTCTGGCGTTGAACAGCTGATGGGTGGAAACGGTACAGAAATTAGAGGCGACTCTGACAAGTCACTCAGCAGGCCAGCTACTTTACTGCTGTGGCCCATGATACAGAGAAACTGATGTAAAATGAACCATGAGGACACAGAGCTCCACCATGAAGGCCCAAAACACATCCCAAGTCCTGGAATGTTCTCTTTGTAGCACTCCGAATGAAGAAGCTAGAATAGTCTGCCCCTCAATGCAAGATATTGTCAAATCAGTACTGAATACAGAAGAAAAAGAAGGGAGGGATATTTAATACACACTTGTCTCTAAGCATTTGCTGCCATTCAGCATTTTAACATTATGAAGAAACAAACTTACCTGGTAACACACACTTCCCAGAGCAGTCAATTATTCTTTCAAATGTTGCTTCTGAAAACTGATTGTGAATAACATCTGCCTGGCCCACAGCTTTGATACAACCATCTCTGCAAACGACAGACAGCGACCAAAGGCAGCGTGAGCCTGTTGAAAAGTCAAGGGCCCATTGACAGAGCTCCCGCAGCAAGAACTCTCTGAAAGCAGAGGTAGGGACCTTCGGCAGGACTGAAGGTGCACACAGGAGGTGGTTTGCTAATTTTACAGATGCACAGAAAACAATGGGGTAATGCCATGCCTACACAAGAGGATGTTCATTCATGTCAGTCCACCTATAAACAACGCAGAGGCAGCGGAGAGCAGCAGCTGCAGAATCACAGAACGGTTAGGGTTGCATCACCACCAGGCTAGAAGTGATCTTGACGAGGCTAGACATACAAATACAGCATGATAAAGGAAGTTTTCACGACAGGGATTGAAATAATCAGAACTACGAAGGCACGTTTCAGTGCAGGCAGGATCGCTGCAGCGTCACCACCCCCGGACACAGGCAGCCGGCAGCGGGCGGACAGGCTGTGGGGACGCGGGCAGCCCGCAGCGACCCGCTCCCGGCGCGCCCCCCGCTCCCGCCACCGCTCCGCTCCCGGCCCCGCGGCCGCCCCCGCCCGCACTCACAGCCCCACCACCAGGC
Organism: Caloenas nicobarica; assembly: GCF_036013445.1. Classification (NCBI taxonomy): domain Eukaryota; kingdom Metazoa; phylum Chordata; class Aves; order Columbiformes; family Columbidae; genus Caloenas; species Caloenas nicobarica. The sequence continues at coordinate 46,700,763 of NC_088245.1, forward strand.
TGGCGCCCCGCAGCACGGCCAGGCTGGCGGCCGCCTCCCGCAGCAGGAACTCCTCGCCCCGGCCGCAGACCAGCACCAGCTGCTGGGCGTTCTCCAGCAGCAGCCGCTGCCGGCCCGCCATGGCAGCGGGCAGAGCGGCGGGCGGGGCGGGGGCGGCAGCCGCTCGGATCAAAGTCCCCCGGGGCGGCGCGGGAGAAGCCGCCTCCTGCCCCGCCCAGAAGAGACCAACCCCCTCCGTGTCTCCATCCTCTCGCCATCCTCACCTGTGCCACATTCGGCACTCGTCAGAAAACTGAGCTGAAAAAGCTACAGGGCTTTAAGAGTGAACCTGGTAGCAGCCTGCCCCAGGAGAGGGGTGCTGCTCTTGGTGTGGTCCCGGGCAACATGACAACATCTATACATCGTGTTGGCTTATGATAAGCTCTGAAGCATCGGTTTGCCAGTTGGGGATTCCTGGAGCCTTCTGCCCACACTGCACCACCCGGAGATTTCCCTTTGCCAAGAAAACAGAAGTTGCTGCATTCAGAGCATTTGTCTGCCCACATTCCCCCTCCCCAGCATCCACCACGTCGCTGATGTCCATCACCTTGTCGGCATCCATCACCTTGCCAGTATCCCAGCACCAGCCCCTGAGGGACCGTGACACTTCTCACCACACGGGATATTCAGGCACACACAAATTTATCCAGGCAGATATTAATTTATCCCGTTCCACAATTAGAAAAGTTTATGTGAATTTGCTGCCCCCTACAGAATTAGGGATGGGAGAGCTGGGCAGCAAATATTTACCCTTTATGTGGATTTTTGGTTCTCTTTTATCATCAAAGATTCGTAGTGTGCCTAGGGCTCCGGTAATTCCCAGCTGGAAAATGGAGTGTCTTTCTAAATAAGTGGTCTCTCAAACACCTTTCTGGTTGTGGTAGTCTTCTTTAGACATTTTTTCTTTTACAAAGAGGATTGATTTAAAATGCCTGTAACACAGCCGTGTTTATATACATATTCCTGTACAGGAGGAACAGATGAATGTGTTGGCTCTTTGAACGAGCCTTTCCGGTGAAGTCTTTGTTGTAAATGTGGCAAGGTTTGCAGCTAAACCACATGAATTTGCATTCAATAACAAACTTGAAAAGCAAGTAAAACTATGATAGTGTTGGGTGTTATCTTGTGATACTGCTCCACTGGCTCAATACTGCACCACGGCGTAATCTCCATCTTCCTCCTAAATATTCCCTCTCACTACACATGCAAAGATTGACAAGGGAGGTGAGAGATGGTGCTTTACTGCTGCCAGGAGTTCCTGCTGCTGACTTTGGCTTTCCCCGGCAGTGTCAAGGTTTGAAAGCTGAAATTAAAGAGGAACCTTCCAGCAGACTCATAGCAAGGGCAGAAGGACACTCCGTGGTGGTGGGGGATGCTTCAGCAGCAGTGGTGGGGTGAGAGCTGGTGGATCGGGAGTGAAACGCAGCACGTCGTGGTGGAGCCGAGCACTCGCCGGGTCGGTCTTGCCAAGAAAGGCGGCGGGGAGAAGATGATCCAGCTGGAGCAGAAGGGAGCAGCCCCCACGTGCACGCAGCTCACTCCTCTGTGTGCGGTGGGGTGGCAGCACAGAGAGAGATCTGCAGTGAATGGCTTCCCCGTGGCGCTGTCCTATGGCAGTGTAAGTCCTGCAAACTTGTCTTCCTTGTATTCACAAATATTTCAGGGTGTATGCTCCAGGAGCTGCTCTTTCTGCTCTTGAGAGGACCACCAGCCAACATTAAATTCCCACCTGTATTTGCACAACCCCGTGTTTAATGGCATGCCCGACCATCTGCTGCTTCTGTGAGCAAGGGCTAGAAGTCAAACAGAAACTGGCCTGAACGCTTCTTACTTTTATGTTTCTCCCATTTACACATTTTTGGCCTTTTGTCTCTTTCAGCAATCCCAGGGAATTTCAGAGAGCAAAGGTGGCATCTGCAGCTCCATTTCTGGTGATCCGATCTCAGACTCTAGTCATTCATCACATTAGTTTTGGTGAAAGGGGGAAAAAAGGAAAGATAAATTCTGTGTAAAGCTTCTATATCTGTGAGAAGTGTGTTGCTACACTCTACAAGGATGGAATTCAGTTCTGTACACTGGCTTTTTCCAAGAACCAAGGGCAGATCCTGATTTCAATCCTTAGAACAGGTGAAGATTTTGCGCTTATAAGGTAGGAGTTTATTTCATTGAAACAGACAGTAAAAGATGGAAAGACTGTTCTTTAAAGAGCTGGTGGGTCTTTGCCTGTGGAAAAGGTGTGTGTTCCTAAAACAGATTGGGAGATGGTATCCTATGCTCTTTTTACTTATGTTATTATCATTGGTTATTTTCAGTTCCTTCAGTTTGCCAGTTTGCGTTGGAAATAACCCATTTCACCCCAAAATTAAACCAAGTTAGGTAGGAGAAAGAATGGAGGAGGAAAAAAAAGGTGGAGATAATTAAAAAGGTCAATTGACTGTCAGGTTCTTGATTTCAGAGATTTCATCTCTTCTTGCCGGTGCTTTGTGTATGATACACTTGTTCCTCAAGGAACATATTTTCAAATATACTGTCAGGGTTACTTTGAATATTTATTCTTGTAAACAACAGGTAATTAAATACAGAAGGCCCAAGGCTGGATATGAGTCTTAGTCCAATATTTGCTACATTTTCCTTACATTTTTAGGTAAGTATTTTCATCTACCAAACAGACATTTACAATAACACACATAGGACGATGAAATGTCCTGAAAGGAGTTATTATGCATGGCTTAGGAATGAATTGCTAGTGGAATGTACTGAATGCTCTTTCCCTGTTTACAAAAGTAGCAGAAGTTACTGGACCCCTAGGATCAAAAATCAAAATTACAACATGTGGATAAAACTGGCCTTCAGATGTGGAATTGACCCAGACTAAATTGCAAATTTGTTGTGTGCTCCTGGCTCCCCTCATACCAGATTTTTACGTCAGATTTACAAATATGTTTTGCACAGCTTTACAAAAGTAAAAGTGAAGTCATTCTGAATTTTCTTTTTCCTATGCAGAGAAACTTCACATCTTTCAAACCATGGAAACGTGGCATTTGCTCAGATGAACTTTCTGAATCCTCCCTCTTGTTCCCAGCTTCTGCCTTAATAACTTCTTTGGCAAAGTCTGTAACCCCCTGATGATGGGGGGGACCTTTGGGGGGAACACCACAGCCTGCCCCAGGGGACCTAATTCAGCAGGAATTGCTCTCTCTGAGCGCAGTGTGACTAACTGACTAACCGCTTCTCTCGCCCTGTTGGCTCAAAAAACTATTGAAATATTTAAAAGTTGCAAACCGGTGTGTGAAAAAAATGCATGAACTACACAGCTACCTACAGTAGAAACTAACTAACTAACTTAACTACCTAACTAACTAACTTACTAACTAACTAACTTACTAACTAACTAACGAACTCACTCTCTACCCTACTGGCTAAAAAACCTATCATAAACTCATGAAAGATGCCAACTGGCATGTGAAAACAAAAGTGTTAAGAGCTCTCAAGTGCCCTTTCTGCCCATGACTTCTTCATGGGCTGGGGAATGTTCTGCAGAGAGAACGAGTAGTGATGACCATCCGGCTGAGCCAAAAGGGTGACAACATGAGGGTGACTTCTTCAGCCATCTCTTCAACCTGCCTTGAGAAAGATGGGTGGAAAAGACAGGCATTAGGCACTAGGCTGAGAGGAGAACAAGCAACATGTGTTTTGACGTGAAAGGCAATACCCATCCACAGTTCCCCTCTGCAGGATTCCTTAGAGCTGGGTATTAGGCTTTGGCGTTTTTCTATTAATTGTTTAGATTGTGGACTAGATTGTTGGACTAGATGGCCTTCGAAGGTCCCTTCCAACCCACATTATTCTTTGATTTGAGGATTCTAGGTGCAAAATGGAAACTGCCAACGCTGGAGTGCTCTTTACCTCCAGACATCCACCTTCTCCCAAGGACAGGTGAATGCTTCCTCTCTGGGACCATCTCGGGGCACCGCAGAAGGATTCCCTATACTCAGAGCAGCATGAAAATTCACAAGAGGGAGAGCAGGCTCTGTTACACACCTGGGCTTCTTGTTCTCCTCGCCCGGCTTGGCTGGTCTCAGTTGCCCGTTCCTGAGCAATCTGCTTCCAGCCTTCGCCTTCGCTTGAGCGGCGGGCCATCGCTCTCCTCTTCGCAGCTGTGTTTTCTCTTCTGGGGGGATGGTTTTTCCCCTTGCTGCGAAGAGCCTGACAAACTTTCCATTCAAGAGGATTGTTAGACAGGTAAAGCCATGATCAACATGAATCGATTCTACTCTTAAGCAAAGCTAGCTCATGTTACCTGCTCTGCCCAGAGGAGCTCTCCTGGGGTTCGCTTTGGGGACCGACCGCAGCCACCTGCAATGGAAACGTACAGGATGACACCTGCCCACTTTCCAGCTCAGCTCTGAAAGGCAGATCCCTTGCATGGGTTTGCTCAGCCCAGCTGTGCCAGTTCTGGTGGGATCACCACACAAAGAGTGATGGCCAAGCTGCATCAGCCTCACTCTGCACTTCTGCAAAGCTGCAGGTTGGTGGATGAAGTTGCTTGTCCCTACAGCAGCAATGCCACCTTCTGAGGGGGGAGGCATTCTCTCACGCTGCGCGTGGACCTCACATACCTCTGCAGTTTCTCCTTCTCCTCCTTGCGCTGGCGACTCCTCGGCCTGTTCACCAGCAAGCCCAGCCTTGGCCGCTGCACCTGGAAGCTCAGCCTCCTCCTCCTGCTCCTCAAAGAGTTCCTCACGGTGCTCGATGAGGAACTCAACCAGCCGTGTCACCTGCACACAGTAAACCATTGGTTTCCAAACCGCTGGCTGCAAAGGGGTCCAACAGCCCTTGCCACTCCTCATCCTGCCTTCTGCACAGAAGGCTGCAGCTGTGGGGCGGCTCTTCCCAGCAGCTCCCCCGCGAGCATTTGCTGAAGAGAGGAGGCAGGCAGGAACCTCTGAAGAGCAAAGCTGGCGTGGGCCTGGAAGGCTGCAGCGGGCTGGGAAACACAGCGTACCTTCCCTGTCACCTGCATCAGGACGTCCAGGGGCAGCGTGTCCTCCCCTGGTGGGCCGAGGAGGTTTGGCCCCATGCAGATGGCCAGGTTGCTGGCGCTCATCTTGCTCACGGTGGCATTCCTGCTGATCTTCTGAAGCAGGATGAGCAAGGTCTGGAGGAGGAGGAGGTTGGCCTTGGGTAACTTGCTGGCGACCCTGCGGGAACAGGAACCCACCGTTAATAGATGTAGTAGGTGTTGTCCAGACAGGTGTCCCATGCTGATGTCAGCCAAGCCCACCCCAGGGAAGGCTCCTTGGCCAAGCCGGCTCTCCAGCAGAGGGACTGCCTTCGCTGAGATATGGCCACCTCCCTCCCCGCCTGCCCTTCTGGCCAGAGCCCCTTTGTGGAGCCAGCCCCAATGCCTGCAGGCAGTGCTCCAAGGACAGAAATGCTTTTCTGTGCCACTTTCCCCCCAGAACGCTGAGCCCACAGCAGCAGCAAGAGGTGGGTGGCCGAAAACACAGCTCGTTCAGGTGCCGGTGCCGGGCTCTGCCAGTCCCTGTGGAGCCGCCAGGCTGCTGGCCACACTTACTCCTTCAGCCCCGCCAGCCTCTCCTGCCTGCTGGTCTTGTGCAGGGCGTCCATCCACTGTTGGTAAAGCTCTGAGTGGAGCAGCTTGGAGGGGATCTTGCGGAGGAAGTCCTGCAATGGCAAGGGCTGAGCGTGAGGCTGTGAGCAGTGCCGCCGGGAGCACAGGCAGCATCCCCAGCACGCTGGGTGCCCAGCAGCTCCTGGGTTGGGCCGAGCAGGAGCCCATCAGCAGCTCCGGAGCGGGAGCTGCCGGACTCCAGGCCAGCAGGGCTCACCTTCAGGATGACGGCCAGGACGTGCACCGGCTGGCTGGCCAGGTGGACCTCGGCTCCCGTGTCCAGGGCCTCCCTGATCTCCCGGGAGGCGCGCTCGCTGGCCGCCAGCCGGAAGATCCCCTCCGTGGATGGGCCCTGCTCGTGCAGCAGAGCCAGCAGGTCCTGCAGGGGAGACAGGAGGACATTGCTGGGCTGGAGACAGGCCCTGGCACAGGCCAAGCTTCCCCAGGGGCAGCAGGGAGTGTGGATGGTCTGCAGCTCTCCCTGGGGCAGGACAGAGGGGTGGCTGGAGTTGGGCGACACGGAGAGGAGCGCGCTTTGTCCCCAAGACTCATCTGAGATGCCCCCGATGGGGACGGTGCCTCTGCAGGGGAGCCAGTGGGATGGGGACCCCTGGCCGGGCTTGCTTACCTGGATGGGCTGGGGCAGCGCACCATCCTGGCTGCAGAGATCTGCCAGGGGCCGCCCGAAGAGAAGCCCCGTGTGGGCAGAGCCCGACGGCCCCTGTGCCTCTGCAGCGGCCGAGGTCTCTGGCCGCACCAAGTGCCAGGGCAGCCACCTCCTCCTGCTGCGGGTCCCACCTTCTGCCAAGGAGAAGAGAGCAAAGAGAGGTGGAGCAGCGGCGCCAGGCCAGTGCTCCTGGACCCTCTCAGCACTGTGCCCCATCCTCGAGCGCACGGGACACGCGTCATTTGGCAACGAGGGACCCTGGGGGCTCAGGTCTCTCCTGCTGCAGAGCAACGGGGACAGACGTGCCCTGCGGGAAGGGCAGCAGCAGCCCCAGGGCAGCATGAGTGCCCGTCTGCAAGAAGAGCAGGGAAGGGCCATCCTGCACCCGTTTCTCCCAACTCACCAGCCAGCTGGCCACTTCCACCTTTGCTGCCAGAGGGGATGACGGGTGGGGGCCGCTGCTCTGCATCAGCCTGCAAGAAATGTGCTGCGCTCACCCAACAGCCCTGCAGCAGAAAGGGCCCCTGGGGAGCTGCATCATGCCCTGGCCATGTGTGAGAGGTGGAGATGGCTGAGATGTCACCCCGAGCGATCCTCACCTTGGCCTGGCCCTCAAGCAGCCTCTCCAGGCTGCCGGCATGCAGCGTCATGGCCTGGGCAAGCAAAAAAGAGCAGGTGAGAAGTGATGCACCTGGTGCTGGGCTGGAACAGCCTCTGGGGACAGAGCGGAGACAGGAGGGACACTCACAGCATTGCGGCCCCTCAGCTCTTTCAGCAGCGCCTTGAAGGAGGGCAGCCGGGTGACCTGGGCTCCCTCCACTCCTTCTGCTGGTCTGTGCACAGGAAAGGGGCAAAGAAAGAGCTGGCTGAGAACCAAGCAGCCTTTTCCCTCCCCTGCCAGCCCAGGGAGCACTTCCAGCTTGCCCCAAAGCAGCCATGTAGCACTCAGAATCCCAGCGGAGAGCAGCAGCAGAGATCAGGGCAGGGCTGGGCAGCTGTTGTCTGGACACAGCTGGCTGAAGGTGCTCCACCAGCTTTGCCCACTCAAGAGCTGCCCACAGCTATGGGCACAGCTCTCTGCAGCTGGGGAGCGCTGTTGCCACATCGCAGGCTACGATGCCTAGAGCATCCCCCTGAGGTGTGAGCACGAGTCCCCCAGGCTGCACCGCCAGGCAGGGCTTACCCAAGGAGAGCGCTGAGCCACAGCTCCTTCACTGCCCGGCAGCTGCGGAAAGAGAGGAGAAACAGCCTGAGCGCCGCTGCTCCCCAGCCTGCGGGCACAGGCGGGCGCTGGCGCAGCCCTGCTGTCCCCGTGGGGACGGCCACAGAGGCAAGACGAAGCCCCGTGGGGCAGGACGGAGGCGCTGCCCAGCCCTGCCGGGGGACGTGGCAGCGAGACTCACCGGAAAGTGACGACGCATGAGCCGCAGGGCCAGACGAGGACGAGTGAGGCGGTGTGTTTGCCTTCCTCCTCTTCAGCGGCATCGCCGGCTGCCCCCTTGGTGCTGCCCAGCACCTGCAGCTGGCCCAGGGCCAGGCAGAGCTTTGGGCGCGGGGCGCCGCCACGTCTGCAGAGAGGAGCGGCAGCGAGTGAGCTGGAGGAGCCTGAGCCCGCTGGCTCCCCTCCCGAGTCCCCCTGCCACGGTCACGGCCATGGGTGTATCCAGCACCAGGGTGCCGGTGGCCTGGGGCTGCTCCTGGGCTGGCCCTGCCCTGGTGCCAGGGCCAGGGCTTGGGAGGAAAGGCAGCTGGGCTCTGCAAATCTTACTGGTGCTTGGCGATGACCAGGGTATCCCTGAAGAGGAGGAGGTCCCTCTTCCTCGTCGCACGGCCCTGGGTCACCCACACACGCTGCCGGAGCAGTGGCTCGCCTGGTGCCGGGATGGGCACGCACTGCTGCACGGGCTCAGGGTCATCCCTGCAGGGCAAACGGTGTCGGGAATGACAAAGGCGGCTGCTGCGGGGTCCGGCTGTTCTGGGCTGTCTCCGAGCCTTGCATGGGGGGCGCCTACCTGGAGCCACGGCAGCAGTTCACCTGGCCCATCCCGACGAGGCCAGGAGAAGCCTCCTGTAAATCTCGCTTTATGGGCACAAGAGAGTGGCCAGACAAGGTGGGGAACGTCAGCCAAAGGGACGCCCAGTGCCAAGTGGTGCTGCTGGGCAAGAGCGCGGCTCCTGCCCGTGACACTCCGCGTTGGCACAGAACCGTTGCCAGGACAGCGCCGGGTCAACACAGCCCCCCATTCCAATGACCTCAGTGGTGGGGGGGGGCACGGGGGGCTCTCCCCAGGATGCCCAGGTCTCTCTGGGACTGGGAGCCCAGCCCTGGGCACAGCACTTCAGGTCTGGCCTCAGCAGCGCTGAGCAGAGGGGAAGGGTCACCTCCCTCCAGCTGCTGGCAGCGCTTCGCCCCATGCAGCCCAGGGTACCACTCGCTGCCGCCTTGGGCCAAGGCCACCTTGCTGGCTCCTGCTCAACTTGGTGTCCACCAGGAGCCCAGGACCCAATGTTTCTGTGGTGTTGTCTTCAAAAAGCATATGACCTATTGTGTAAATGCTGTGTCTCACATGACAAACCAGCACTACACAGAGATTATCCATTATGTCCAATAAAAGATTGAGCTGTGTCTTCTATTGACTAACCAGAAAAGTACAATCTTCATCAGATAGCAAGCCTTCTGGATCTGTCTAAAATAAATAAATACCACTCAGCCCATTCCCTGTGGCCCTGATGAACCACAACTGGGAATTATATGTGATGGATGTGATTCAGAACTATTGAATGTGCTGAAACTCCACCTATTCTCAGAAAATAAAATTTATCTCTTGAACTATGCCACATTACAACTTCAAGTGAGAGGAGCAAATGTCTTGGTCTCTAATAAACAAGTGATTGCCTTATTAACCCTAAGTTTAAAAGTGCACGTGTGCGGGGCACCCACTGTATTAATCTGTGGCTATCCTGTGATCTTACTGTCATATATATCAATTTAATGAAATATAATAAGGGAAAATGTAGAGTCTTGCATCTGGGCAGGAACAACCCCAGGTTCCAGTATAGGTTGGGGAATGACCTGTTAGAGAGCAGTGTAGGGAAAGGGACCTGGGGGTCCTGGTGGACAGCAGGATGACCATGAGCCAGCACTGTGCCCTTGTGGCCAAGAAGGCCAATGGCATCCTGGGGTGTATTAGAAGGGGGGTGGTTAGTTGGTCGAGAGGGGTTCTCCTTCCCCTCTCGTCTGCCCTGGTGAGACCTCATCGGGAATATTGTGTCCAGTTCTGGGCCCCTCAGTTCAAGAAGGACAGGGAACTGCTGGAGAGAGTCCAGCGCAGGGCAACAAAGATGATGAAGGGAGTGGAGCATCCCCCTTATGAGGAAAGGCTGAGGGAGCTGGGCCTCTTTAGCTTGGAGGAGACTGAGGGGTGACCTCATTCATGTTTATAAATGTATGAAGGGTGGATGTCACGAGGATGGAGCCAGGCTCTTCTCGGTGACAGCCAACAGTAAGACAAGGGGTAATGGGGTCAAGCTGGAACACAAGAGGTTCCACTTCAATTTGAGAAGACACTTCTTCTCAGTGAGGGTGACGGAACACTGGAACAGACTGCCCAGGGAGGTTGTGGAGTCTCCTTCTCTGGAGACATTCAAAACCCGCCTGGACGCCTTCCTGTGTAACCTCATCTGGGTGTTCCTGCTCCGGCGGGGGGATTGGGCTAGATGATCTTTTGAGGTCCCTTCCAATCCCTAACATTCTGTGATTCTGTGATTCTGTGAATATAGGGCTGAGCCATTGTCTTTTGTTTTCTTCCCTGAGTACAATGTGATAAGACATGAGGGGATATTAGGACCCGGTGAGAACCATAACCAAGTCCTCTAGTGCTGGACGCTTTTGAGACTACTGTGATTGCTCGCAAACCAAGTTCCCCTGTGCCTACAGCCCTTTGTCAGGGACGGAAGGCACATCCTTGGAGGCAACTTGCCTGAGAGCTGACAACCCATGACCCAGCTACTGGCACCTGGGACTATCGATACCTCCCGGAGTTTATGAATCCCTTGGCTCTAAATTTTGGCTTCTATTGGTTAACGTTTCAGAAGCAAATGGTAAATACTAAATACACTGCACGTGCTGGTGTATCATAGGATTCCAGTTACTTTTTTATTAGTACCATCCATAGATAAACAGATCCGGAGACAAACCAACCTGGGCAAAATACACGGGTTTTTTTTGTTTCCTTCCCCACTGCATTGCAGTTTGATCCATGCCCCTTGAATATCCAGTGTCTTTCAGCTACAGTTTACGTCTTGCTTTTGCATACTGTAGAGCCTTCTTTCCGTATTCACTGCCAGTATTCACCCTTACATGGCAGCTAATTCTTGTGGCTGGCCCTGCTCCCTCTGGGAGCAAGCTGTTTGTGGTCTGTCTCTACGGCTCTGGGACTCTTCCCCTGATGAATTTGTTCATCAAAGTTACAAATATTTTGTTCTGTATCTGCAATTCTGCATTTTCCACCATATACTCCCTAGTGTATGCTTGACCAAGAAAGGATGATTGGCAGCCTGGGAAATGTAACAGTACTCTGTAGGTAAGTAACACAATTACCTTAAAGCTCCTTTTTAACATGTTTCTGGTAGACTACATTACACATGCTGCTGAAATATCTGATCACTCTCAGAATGTGGGCACAGTCGGAGAACCTGCAGTTGAAAGAAGAGCTGTTCTGTCTCTTTCTGTGGACAGGGACCACACAATGTGCAATCCTGGAAATGCTCCATGATTAACCATGCTATGTACTAAAGTTAACGGATTTTGTGAGCGTGACAACTTCATAATTATTTGACCACATTCAACGAACAAGTTAATTCTTAACTCATTTGTCAGCTACCTAATTTCTGGCAATCTCCTGAGCAAGCTACTTTAGTGGGTTTAATACATTTGTAAAATGAATGAATCATAGGTTGGCCATAGACATTTGAATACATTTATAATGGCACGTGGTAATTAAAGATGGCCTATGCACTGATTCTGTGGTAATGCCTGCTAAATCTATAGAGCTTGATAATGTTGGACACGTTACTTTATGTTCTTATGGTTTAGCATTTAATGATGATTAATCCCATACCAAAAAGTAGTCACAGCTTTTGACAGCTACTGCAGAACATCTGGAAAAGAAAATGTATCAATTAAGTAAAATGCTCACATCCTATAGTACACTTTATTTTCCTCATAAGCAAAGGCATAACATTATGCTGTAGCCAGAAGAAGATGATTTGCAGCATTTTAAATTAGTCAGCACCTTTAGTTTCACTTTGGACTAGTATTATCTAAAGCAATTCAAAGCATCCTAAAAACTGAAAGGTAGTTCCTTTAAGAAGATGATTTTCATCATAGCTTATAAAGTGTTTGGTTTGGGTAGTAATGTTAAATAAGGCAAGGCAGCTTATACTTTCTGAGATTGGGCTTAGATCAGCCAGATACCAAGAGACCACCCTTGAGTGATGTCAAAGGCAGGTAACACCTGAGCCTGGGAATGTTTCCCTAGGAACAAGCATGAAGCAGAATCTACAGGGCTAGGATGGGAGCGGAAAATGCAGCGTATTACACTCTGCACTCAATCTAACATCCTCCCACAGACGTGGTGGCACTTGGTCAGCAAGAAAAATGAGGGGTTCAATTCTTCATGTATGTGGCAAAAAAGCCTTCTCTATTCTTTGAAAAAGACAGCAGGACTCCCCTCTGTGTAAAGAGCAATATCTTTCCAGCTAAAGTATACTGTGATTATTTATGTCTGAGATCTGATTGCAATTGTGCATCCTGAAAATATAAAGAAACAAGTGATGTGAACAAATGCAGTCTGGAGCAGAATCTAATCAAAGGACAATCAGTCACTGACTATGATACATTTCCTTATGATTCTAACTACCGTGGCTTACTGTAAATGTTACCTCTGTTGAGTAAAAAAAGAATAAAAAGAAAGCATTATACATTTGAAACTCATGTACTGTGTGGTTAGACAGTGTGGCCCGAATTCTCCACTTTCTTTGATCACTTTAAATGAAGTGTGATTTACATCTGTAAAAACAGAAGAGGAATCAAGCACTTTCAGTGTGCATTTTGAAGAATCTCCTTTAGCCATACAGTTTATTTTTGACGCTTAAGAAATTTTCTGACTCAAACATTTGTCCTTAATAGGAGCTTCTCACAGGGTGAACTAAAATGCTCTATTTATTTTAATGACTCTTTTCTTGTAATTGAATAAATCCTTCAGAATATGAAAGTTTTTAACTGCGTACGCATAACGCAGGCACATCCCAAGAAGAGCCAGAGGCCACGAATGCATTACAAAGAGCAAGTTTTATTTTAGTTACCTCTCTACTGGGGGATCTCCGAAGTCGCACCTGAGCTCCCAGGCAGAGGTGACACAAGCGGGGACACAGGCGCTGGTGAGTTCAGCCCTGCTGGAAGATCGCTGGGCCTGCTGAGCTCGCCTGGATTTCAAGGCTTCAGGCGGGCGCAGCCTCCCGCTCTTGCTCACAACAAAGCAGGAATCTCAGACATAGTGATAAGGTGCCCAGAGTTTCTCACAGGCCTATGTTATCTAACACAGAGGTTCTACTCATCAAGAACACAAGGCCAGTAAAACAATTAGTGTGATGTATGTGCTTTTTCTACAGACAGGGGCAAGTCACTTTGAGCGTATTCACATTTAACTAACCTCCTCGCCAAATCTTCTGCTACGCTCCTATACATTCCACCCCCTCGCTCACGTGACTTGCTTCTGCTGGGGCTGACAAAGCCAGAGTTGTTCATTTGGGCTTGTGAGGCGTAGCACAGCACAATCTACAGGGGCACACAATAAACACGTACAGAAAAAGGAAAAAACATATTTCTACAATAATGCATAATTTCTACAATAATGCATAATTTCTACAATAATCAGGTGTCCCATTCATCTCGTCAAGGAATTAAACGAGTCAGTCAGCCAGGCATTATCAGTAGATTGTTTCACTTGCTGCATTAGTTCCAAAGATGTGAGATGTTGTCTTCCATGCTGGTTAGTTCACCATCTATGTTGTAGCAACACACACCTTCAAAATCGAAGCAGCATTTGCAGCCACTACCTACTCAGAGAAACAACAATAAGGAACATTAATGTTAAAACCCCTTAGCGTAGCACAATTCTGTAATACAGCTATAAGGGTTGTCATGCTAGTGAAACACATTGTTAAGAGATCTGCAGCCGTTAATTTCTTGTAAGCATTAAAGGCAAATTATTAGGGTACAGTAGCAGCTGAACAAAACTAAACTTACCAGGACAAATCTAAGTTAATCAACAGAAGTGTCCTCACCTTCCAGTAATACATAGGCTGCTGCTCCAGCTCCTTCAGCTGGTATCACGCTGGGTTTAACGACCTGGTGTGGGTTAATTGCCCACACAGACTGGAAAGTCGTGGCCTGCACTTTTTCAGATTGGACTTCAGTTGGATGTTGGGTCTGTGACACCAATAACATTGTTCCAGTGCTGTCTCCTCTAGATAAAACACAGGTGTTCACTGAAGATACCTGAAATACAAGAACTCGAGAATCTGATATTAGCAAAGGATGTAACATAAGAGGAGAAGTCAGGGTACAAAACCATACAGCATTCTCTGGACTCATATGAATTTTTACATCTAGGTCAATAGGCTGCAGTCCCACTTCACAATCCATTGGTGTGAATAATTTCATTTCCCCTGTAGTTAGTCCTGACACTGTACCCACAGAAGTGTATATATATTGCCACCCCCCAGAAGGGGGTAGGGGGCCAATATAATCAGCCTGACAGGTATTCAAGGCCCACTGACCCTGTTTTACCTTTCCCCATGCTCTTAAATGTAGCTGTGTACAGGTAGCACAATGACGTGAGCATGTTTTACAAGTATATAACAGCAAAGGGGTTTGATTGTGAGCAATGTCCCATGCGTGTGCAGCATAAGCTGATCCATGTCCACAAGCTATATGCACGTTCAGAGCTTGAGCATGCAGCTCGGCAGAGGTCATATTATCTGCTTCCTTACTGTTTTGAGACTCAAATGAATCAACTTTATTGTGCTCTGCTCTTAACTCTTCACAAGGGGAATCCTCCTCCACAGAAAATATAGGGGTGAAAGTTCTCCAATGCCCTAAAAATCCTAAAAAGGCATGTAATTGTCTTATTGCAGCTGGTGCAGAAAACTGCTGGGCTGTGTGCTGTACCTTATCTGGTATTTCTCTAAACTGCCTATGCCAAACTATTTCTAAAAGTAGTACAGTAGCACTAGGGCCCTGCGTTTTAGTCAGATTAATTGCCCAGCCTTGGTCCTGCAAATGCACCTTCAAAAATTCAGCAGCTGTTTCAGGTTCTTGTTGTGACACTGCCATAATCAACAGATCATCAATATCATGGCAATCAGTAATGGTACCAGACCATAGCTCTATATCAGCTACTACCATTCGGTGGCAAACGGAGGAACTGTGTATGTATCTCTGAGACAATACTTGACAAGTATATTGCTTTTGTTGCCAGGTAAGAGCAAACTGGTCTTGCACTGAGGTGGCAGGTGGGGTGGAGGGTGGGTGCAGTGTTGGCGGGGGGACTAGGGTCGGGTGGCTTTTTTGCATAAGTATTAACTTTTGCAGGCGGCAAAAAATTTCTGATGGTACGATCCCACCTATTTCTGATCATGGGATACCAGCTTGTACTAAATCGTTCCACATTAGTGTTCTCATCACCTGTGCTGTAACTTCTTTCAGTTTTGCCAGACTTCCATTACCCACCCCCCAAACAGGGGGTCCTGAAATTACAGCCCCAATTCCCCTCAAGGCATCTGCTGAAGTGTCTGCACTACCTGTAGCATTTGTCACTGCTACCCTGTCCAGATCGGATCCCATAATCAATGCATACGCCGTCCCCATCTGCCACACTAAATCAATACTTTCCTCCGTTGTGCACCAATTTCCACGGGACAACACAGATTCAACAGGTTCAGCATATGCTGTTAAAACTGCTGCACACACACATTGATATAGCGTAGGTGCAATAATATCTTGCCTGTCTGGACCTCTGACAGTTTGCAGCTGAGCATATCGTTGTTGTATCTGATCATCATGGGCTATAGGGCTTAATAAATCTTTTTCATCTGCTGATAAATGGATAGACACAGTTCCACTATGCCAAGCTGGCAAAATCTGTGCCTGTGTTCCTTCCCCACTCTCCTGCTGAGAGATCTCTGAAAATGCCGTTAACTGCCCCCCCCATCTGCTTGTTCGTGCTGCCGCATCATTTATATGGGGGGTTGTGCTCTCACCACCTCCCTGCCATTTAAGTCAGGATCAAATTCAGACTCAATATTGGAGTCTGAGGATTCACTCCAAATATTTCCATCCCACTCCTTGGGATTCCAAGAGCATTTTGTGATAAGAGCACAAACCTGAGAACACAGAAACTCACTTTTTGCATATTTTTCCCTTTGTTCCTTAGCAATACACGCTAGCAACCGGTCTACATTATCTTGCAGCTCACAGCACCGCTCTGCTTGAACAGTAATTACTTCTTGTGCGATCACCTTTGCATCCTGTAAAATCTCAACCTCCTTTTCCAACTCTCTTATTTTACTCTGCAATGCAACAACTTCACGATCAAGAGCTCTAAGACCGGTAACGAATAACCATCCCAATCTCCCCGCTAATTTGTGAGAAGAAGTCGATGCCGCTCTCCATGGAAACTTTAGCATAGCTGCCTGAATTACCTGGGGGGTAATCACCACCCCATCATCAATCTGAGGCCATGCCTCTGGCAGAGCCAATTCAGACAGGAGAGCAGCCACGGGGGCCCAGCGCTCCGTACTGGGCCACCCCGGAATTTGGGGAGTCACCTTCGAGGCCTCCCCTGTCCCCAGTGTTTTTGAAAACCACAGCATGGCTGGTTCTAGCGACTGCCGACTAATGCCAAATGTGTACACATACGCAGGCACATCGCAAGAAGAGCCAGAGGCCACGAATGCATTGCAAAGAGCAAGTTTTATTTTAGTTACTTCTCTACTGGGGGATCTCCGAAGTCGCACCTGAGCTCCCAGGCAGAGGTGACACCAGCGGGGACGCAGGCGCTGGTGAGTTCAGCCCTGCTGGAAGATCGCTGGGCCTGCTGAGCTCGCCTGGATTTCAAGGCTTCAGGCGGGCGCAGCCTCCCGCTCTTGCTCACAACAAAGCAGGAATCTCAGACATAGTGATAAGGTGCCCAGAGTTTCTCACAGGCCTATGTTATCTAACACAGAGGTTCTACTCATCAAGCACACAAGGCCAGTAAAACAATTACTGTGATGTATGTGCTTTTTCTACAGACAGGGGCAAGTCACCTTGAGTGTATTTATATTTTACTAACCTTCTCGCCAAATCTTCCGCTACATTCTGATACGTAATCTCTGTTTCTAAGTTTAAGCCATATCCACTCTTGCACTCAACCAGTGTAGATCCTGCTCTGCGCATGCGTTCGAGTCGGTGTTTGAAAGTATTGAACAGCTCTTCTTCTGTGGCTTTCCGCGTATGTTCCACGGTAAAATGTATTCCTCCCCCAGCCTGGTGGATCTCCATATAGGATGCACCTGCCAGCTTGGGGAAAAAAAGAAAACAAAAACCAATTCCCCCATACAATTAGCTATTAAATGTGCATTTTCTAGCCAAGGGATTCTGGAAAGTGCCTTGAGGTCCCTTTGTAGTAAGAGACAAGAAGTGAGGGGGCTGAATCTTCATTCATTCTTCCTCCCTTCCGCTCCTCGTCCCTCCACTTAAGCGAAGAACTGATGTAAGAAGCAACATAAAGAGAATTACTCTGAAGGTTGGCTTCCCACTGAGCTGAAGGGGAAAACCTATATCTAACTAAACATTCATTTATGTGGGGAAAAAATAATTAAAAAATCAAGATTTAGATGGTAATAGAAGGCAGCACTCCTGCATTGCTTCAGGCAGTGCAAAAACTTATCGAGGCTGGCTGAAAAAGCTCCAGTTACATTCCTCTCTCAGCCTACTAGTATTAAAAAGTCATCCTTCCTCCCTCACTTAGATTATCTGACAGAAGTTATCTATTTTTCTACAAATGAAAGACGGGAGTCACTAGAAAGTAGAAATAGTTATGCATAAAAAAAATGAGAGAGAGAAAGAAAAATCCAGCTGTGTAATTTTATGCCATTACCTTCATTGCAAACTCATGAACCCTATCACCAGCCCACACTGGGTGTGTATGTGCATCTACCAGGCCTGAAGAAAACAAAGTAAACATACACTAAGGTTATTTCACTGGGTAAGAGAAAACCTTATGAACACGCAAGCAAACAAAGTGGAGAGCAGAAGCTCCCCTACAAAGCCTCTATTGGTTAGAAGAAAAAGAAAAATCCAACCAGCCCAAATCTAGGATTTTCTTCAAAGGCTATTCATTTTCTTTCTAATTTTCTCCATATGACACCTTATGTAAAACAGCTCTCAGTAAGAGCATCAGTTGCTGAGCTTTTCATTTTGTTTTGACAACATTTGCAAACTGTCCAAGAAATTATATATTACAAACTTCATTATAAAGTTCATTAGACTAAGTCCATGTTCTTGAAAAAAAAAGCAAAGTGTTTAGACTGGGCTTAGTACGCTATTACTCCAGCAATAGTCCACTTATTCCAGCGGGAGCTTTTCCTATGAGCCATGAAACCAACACTACTGAATGCCCGAGGCCACTGCAAATGAAACGGTGGTCTAGCAGCTCCTGTGCCAACACCACTTGTGAAGTCTAACATGCAACAGACCTGCCCAGGTTTATTTTTTTGTCAGGGAAACGATAACTTTCTGATGCAAATGGTGGAGGAGCCGACTAGGAGAGGTGCGCTGCTGGATCTCATCCTCACTAACAAGGAGGGTCTGGTTGAAGCAGTAAAGGTGGGGGGCTGCGTTGGTTGCAGTGACCATGAGATGGTGGAGTTCAGGATCTCCTGCGGTGGGAGCAGAATACCGAGCAGAATTGCAACCCTGGACTTCAGCAGGGCCGACTTTGGCCTTTTCAAACAATTCCTGGAGGAAATCCCGTGGGCAAGGCTGCTAGAAGGTAAAGGGGCCCAAGATAGTTGGTTAACACTCAGGGACTGCTTCTACCAAGCTCAAGATCAGTGCATCCCGACGTGCAGGAAGTCAAGGAAGAGAGCCAGGAGACCTGCGTGGTTAAACAGGGAACTGCTGGGCAAACTCAAGTGGAAAAGGAGGGTTTACAAATCATGGAAGGAGGGGCTGGCCACTTGGGAAGAATATAAGGCTGTTGTCAGAGGATGTAGGGAGGCAACTAGGAAAGCTAAGGCCTCCTTAGAGTTAAACCTGGCGAGAGGGGTCAAGGACAACAGGAAGAGCTTCTTCAAATACATGGCAGATAAAACTAACACCAGAGGCAATGTAGGCCCACTGATGAACGGGGTGGGTGCCCTGGTGACAGAAGATACAGAGAAGGCAGAATTACTGAATGCCTTCTTTGTCTCTGTCTACTCTGCTGGAGGCTGTCCTGAGGAGCCCCGTACCCCTGAGGCCCCAGAGGAAGGCAGGGCAATGGAGGAGTTTGCCTCAGTTGATGAGGACTGGGTTAGGGACCAGTTAAGCAATCTGGACATCCATAAATCCATGGGTCCAGATGGGATGCACCCGCGGGTGCTGAGGGAGCTGGCTGAAGTCATTGCTGGACCACTCTCCATCATCTTTGCCAAGTCTTGCGAAACGGGAGAGGTGCCTGAGGACTGGAGGAAAGCAAATGTCACTCCGGTCTTCAAAAAGGGCAAGAAGGAGGACCCGGGCAACTATAGACCGGTCAGACTCACCTCCATGCCTGGGAAAGTGATGGAACACCTTATCCTTGGTGCCATCTTAAGACATATCAAGGATAAGAGGGTCATCAGGGGCAGTCAACATGGCTTCACCAAGGGGAAGTCGTGCTTGACCAACCTCATAGCCTTTTATGAAGACGTAACAAGGTGGATTGACGATGGCAGAGCAGTGGATGTGGTCTACCTTGACTTCAGCAAAGCATTTGACACCGTCTCCCACAGCATCCATCCTCACGGCAAAACTGAGGAAGTGTGGACTGGATGATTGGGTAGTGAGGTGGACTGCAAACTGGCTGAAGGAGAGAAGCCAGAGAGTCGTGGTCAATGGGGCGGAGTCTGGTTGGAGGCCTGTATCTAGTGGAGTGCCTCAAGGGTCAGTTCTGGGACCAATACTATTCAATATATTCATCAATGACTTGGATGAGGGAATTGAGTGTACTATCAGCAAGTTTGCTGATGACACCAAACTGGGAAGAGTGGCTGACACACCAGAAGTCTGTGCTGCCATCCAGCGAGATCTGGACAGGCTAGAGAGTTGGGCGGGGAAAAATTTAATGAAATATAACAAGGGAAAATGTAGAGTCTTGCATCTGGGCAGGAACAACCCCATGTTCCAGTACAGGTTGGGGAATGACCTATTAGAGAGCAGTGTAGGGAAAAGGGACCTGGGGGTCCTGGTGGACAGCAGGATGACCATGAGCCAGCACTGTGCCCTTGTGGCCAAGAAGGCCAATGGCATCCTGGGGTGTATTAGAAGGGGGGTGGTTAGTAGGTCGAGAGAGGTTCTCCTTCCCCTCTACTCTGCCCTGGTGAGACCTCATCTGGAATATTGTGTCCAGTTCTGGGCCCCTCAGTTCAAGAAGGACAGGGAACTGCTGGAGAGAGTCCAGCGCAGGGCCACAAAGATGATGAAGGGAGTGGAGCATCTCCCTTACGAGGAAAGGCTGAGGGAGCTGGGTCTCTTTAGCTTGGAGAAGAGGAGACTGTGGGGTGACCTCATCAATGTTTATAAATATATAAAGGGTAGGTGTCACGAGGATGGAGCCAGGCTCTTCTCGGTGACAACCAACAGTAAGACAAGGGGTAATTGGTTCAAGCTGGAACACAAGAGGTTCTTTTGAGGTCACTTCCAATCCCTAACATTCTGTGATCCTGTGATAAAAATGTAGCTTCACTGAAACTATTCTTAACATTGATGCTTGCACTCAAGTTGAGTAGGATGCAAATATTCATCCTTTTAATATTTCATCCAAGTTTAAAGTATATAAAAAAGATCGTGTTTTCTAACAGTGAGACTGCATGTTCAATTCATACACCAGTATTCCTCCAGCAATAATTCCAATTCAGGCGATATCTACAGGAGGCTTGCGCAAGGCAGGTATTCCAGGAGTCCTCTGTGTCATGGACGTGGCTTTTGGACACTGCTAGAATGAAAACTGGCTAGCGCAGAGCATTAATTTAGACATAAAGTAACTTTTGCAGTCAAATATCTTTATATTCAAGACAAACGACAAGGCATTGCTGGTATTAATTTCTATGGCTACATATATACATGGTAGAAAGTTTTCAGATATAGAGAATTTGTGTGGGGTCTACAGTGCCTTTCCTTTTGATACGCATTACTTAATAATACGGTCATATCAGCAACGCTGGAATTTTTATTGTTAAAAATTCCACAACAGCGTTAGGATTTATAAGGACAGGATCTGCAATCTTCTTGTGACAAAGAGGATTGAGTGAAAAGGATCTATAGTAAACGCATCCACTTTCAGCGAAAAATGGATTTAAAAAGCCTATTAATGTAGACTTCAGTTCCCAAAAGCACCACGAAAGACAATGAGTAATGGGGAGCAATAGGTAGATCGGACTGAGCCACTAGAGCAGGAAGAGCTTAAGAGCTTGCAGAAACTCACCCTTCCAGACCTGGTTTGGTGTTTGGTTTGGTTTGGGTTGGTTTTTTTTTTAATCAGGTTCCTTTTCCCTGCCACTTCCTCCAATAACTTTTAAAGCAGGAGGTACTTTGCAGCTTTCTCTGGGCTCTAACCCCTTTTTTTCAGCAGAGGCAATAACAATGCATTTCAGGGAAAGTACCTGCCTCATTTTTTCCTTCAGCCTTCATGCTCACAATGTGTTTCCACTGCCCTTCCCTACATCTGTTCTAGAGCTTCCTGACACCCTGATTCATGTTTTGTTCTCATTCTTTCTGTCACCAGCTGCTGTGTATGGGAGTCTCTTCTATGTCCTGAAAATTTGGAACGGTTCACTTAGACAACTGCAGAAAATAACCCTTTTTTCAGGAAAGAAAAATAAAATTTAAAAAAAAATAAAGCAAAATTAACAGCTAAACAGCGGATGTTTTATTTTGCCTAAGAAGTAACACTGCCATGAAAATACTTCTGTTTCTCAAACATAAATATGTAGCTTAATTGAAGGAGAAGAGTTGAATTCAGAAGGGATACACAAGGCTTGAAACACTTTAAAAGTAATGCACGGGAACAAGGCTCACTATGAACAGAGCAGCCTTATTTTTCCCTAGGATGGCTTAAACTAAGGTAGCCTGCAGGGTTTGGCACACATCTCAGTGAGTACTGCCTGCTACCAATACACTGTATCACAGTCACACAGAATAACTGTGTTTGTAAGGATGTCTGGAGCTCATCTGATCCAACCCCCGGTGCAGAGCAGGGTCAATTTGAATCACGTGTCAGTGCTGCCTTCTAGAAGAACAAAATCAGACTGAACTACCGTATACCTAGAATCACGAACAGATACATGCAGCAAGTTCTCAACATCTTCTCAAAGCTAATTTATGGGTGGGAAAAAAGAATAACCAGCGCTGGCAAGTCTGGAGGTAGGCTACTCTTCATACTCCAGAAAAGACATGTTGAAGCTTTATAAGACATAGAAGCCTAGAAGCATAGAACAGTTTGGGTTGGAAGGGACCTTCAAAGCTCATCTAGTCCAACCCCTGCAATGAGCAGGGACATCTGCAACTAGATCAGGTTGCTCAGAGCCCCGTCCAGCCTGGCCTGGGATGTCTCCAGGGATGGGGCATCTACCACCTCTCTGGGCAACCTGGGCCAGTGCTTCACCACCCTCAGTGTAAACAATTTCTTCCTCATGTCTGGCCTGAACCTCCCCTCTTTTAGTTTAAAACCATCACCCCTTGTCCTGTCATAACAGGCCCTGCTAAAAAGTCTGTCCCCATCTTTCTTACAGGTTTCTTTTCAGTACTGAAAGGCCACGATAAGGTCTCCCCAGAGCCTTCTCTTCTCCAGGCTGAACAACCCCAACTCTCTCAGCCTGTCCTCACAGGAGAGCTGTTCCAGCCCCCTCATCATTTTTGTGGCCTCCTCCGGACCCTCTCCAGCAGGTCCATGTCTTTCCTGTACTGAGGGTTCAGGCCACATATTGCAAGACTTGGCAACACGGAAGAGTTGACACTTTTATCAATTAAATGAACTCTCTGGTGATGCTTCTGCTCTAAGAGGCCAGACTTGCAACAGTGAATTAAGCCAAGTGTAAGAAAGCAAACAAATGGCTCAGCAAGTCCCACAGGGGTCTAAGTAGCATGTTCCATAACCAAGCATAACATTCCCCTCTTGTTTCACATTAAGCAGAATGATTTTAAATTGATTCAATGTTAGCAGATAGGCGGTAACAAATTTGCATGAATATGATCATTCCAAAACCATCAGAAGATTATTAGACTTTGAATGCCTATCTAGTCAAGAATTACCATTAAGTATCTACAAAAGAGGGCATTACATTTTAACACCTACATAAATGAAGAAGTTTTAAATTAAAATAGTTATATCAATCTTACTCTCTCGTTTCTATCGATGCATAACTGAACTACAGGGCAGTCTTACGGAATATAACGCTGAAAGAAAACTGGCATGAGCTTAAGTGACTTGGAAGATGTCTGTTTAACAGCTTGTAGAATCTACAAGATCATCATCTCATCTGCATAAATAATATCAAAGAGCAGTTTCCAGCCCCAAGCCTGCAGGCATCATGTTCCCCTTGCGATCCCCCAAAATTACCGAAGCTGCAGGAAATTCAGAGTTCAAAACTCAAGCCCAACAAAGCGGGATGTTTCCCTCAGCACGTTACTGGCCCAGATGCTCAGCAGCCAAAGGCTGAGGACTAAGGCTCTGAACATCAGGCCTTGGATCAGGGAAGAACTGCGCGATTCCTCCTGGTCAAGATAAAAACCCAAGGCACAGACTAAGTTTGAAGGGTAGCAGAAAATTCAAGCAAAATGTTCTAGACATAAACATTTGAATGAAAAGAGGATTTAAGAAGACCCAAACTGGAAAATACAGATAATTCAGTATTTCCTTCAGGAAATTGCCTCAAATGCCCAAATGTCCTTTTTCCTTACTTAAAATACAATATCCTCACTACCTATATTTTGTTATGCTTGACGTGCATCAGTGGGGACAGAACTGTGCAGACAACGAGATGGTACACCTGTCTTTTAACACATAAGATTTGATGTATTTGTAAAAACACTGGAATTTATTTCATGAGTTTATAGGAATGCTTGAAATATTTTTGTGGGAAAGACTACTGGGATTTTTACTGAAATCCTCCCAAAGCTTTCTAGGGGAGAGGGAAAGAAGAGCTAAGAAATAGATACAGTTTGGGCTAAAACCTCAATTTTATTTTACCATTAAGTCCTCCAAATTTCAGTAGAACTTTCTGAAAAATATATTTGATGTTTTCAGCAGATTTTAGTTACTTTGTTCCTGACCATCTTCCAGTTACTGAAGGAATCCTTTTGAAAAGTTACATTAACAAAAGACAATTTCCCATCCTGCCCCAAACACACAATAATTAGACTGCAAATAACTTTTTCTAGGTCATGTTTTCTTGAATGCTGGAAAAGTCAGAATTTTGGGGAGAGTATTTTTTTTTAATTAACATCTCTTAATTATTGCCACAGTATCTCTGCGATGCCAGGCTTGCCTCCACCTTACACGCCATGTTTTGCAGCAGCCTACTGCTTAGTCTGGCAAAATATACATTTCACATACACCTACCTAGTTAAAACTCCTAATTCATTCTTTCATACAATGCAATCTGGTAACTTGAAGATGCTATTTTCATCAGAGAGAAAAAAATGTCAGAGTGAGAAAGGCTTGTTATGGTATGTCTACTTGAGCTACCAAAATAGTTGTGATTAAGCCCACTTAATCTTCTACTCATACCTATAAGATGTAGCTTCTACTCATCTCATACCTAGAAGATGTATGCAATTCTTCATTGCATGGAAGCATAATTCAGCTTCGTTTACTGAGGTATAAAAGGATTAAATACAATATTTTTTTCTGTTAGACGGTCAAAATAAAAGCTCATGGCAGAGACTAAACTTGAAGGACAGCAGCAAGCCCAAGCAGAACTTTCTGTACGGGTAACCCTGTAATCCGTGTTACGTTCAGAGTGAGCGTCAGCTGGAGGCAGTGATTCCGTGCTAAGCTCTTATTGGCATTTAGTAGCCCTTAATGCCTCCCCCTCTTCCTTCAAATTACAATTTAGGAGAGCCTTAGGTAAATATTGGCTATCATTTCAAATATGTTATATTTTAGGAGGGCTGGGCAGAAGAAACCTTCCTGAAAACAACAGCCAATTTTCAATGCAAAGCAGTAATACTTAACAAGAGCAAGAAAAACCAAGTCATATTACTTCGGCACAGAGTGAGCTCCACAGTACGCTGAAGAAATGCCAGTATCCATGGATTGCTCAGCACATTCGATCACCCTGAGCATTTTAAACTCTATTGCTAAGTTTAAGCCATATCCACTCTTGCACTCAACCAACGTAGATCCTGCTCTGCGCATGCGTTCGAGTCGGGGTTTCGAAGTGTTGAACAGCTCTTCTTCTGTGGCTTTCTACGTACGTTCCACGATAAAATGTATTCCTCCCCCAGCCTGGTGGATCTCCATATAGGATGCACCTGCCAGCTTGGGAAAAAAAGAAAACAAAAAACAATCACCCCATACGATTAGCTATTAAATGTGTATTTTCTAGGCAAGGGATTCTGGAAAGTGCCTTGAGGTCCCTTTGTAGTAAGAGAGAAGAAGTGGGGGGGCTGAATCTCCATTAATTCTTCCTCCCTTCCCCTCCTCTTCCCTCCACTTAAGCGAAGAACTGATGTAAGAAGCAACATAAAGAGAATTACTCTGAAGATTTGCTTCCCACTGAGCCCAAGGGGAAAACCTATATCTAACTAAAAATTCATTTATGTGGGGAAAAAAAAAATGAAAAAATCAAGATTTAGATGGTAATAGAAGGCAGCACTACTGTATTGCTTCAAGCAGTGCAAAAACTTCTCAAGGCTGGCTGAAAAAGCTCCAGTTACATTCCTCTCTCAGCCTACTAGTATTAAAAAGTCATCCTTCCTCCCTCACTTAGATTATCTGACAGACGTTATCTATTTTTCTACAAATGAAAGACGGGAGTCACTAGAAAGTAGAAATAGTTATGCATAAAAAAAAAGAGAGAGAGAAAGAAAAATCCAGCTGTGTAATTTTATGCCATTACCTTCATTGCAAACTCATGAACCCTATCACCAGCCCACACTGGGTGTGTATGTGCATCTACCAGGCCTGAAGAAAACAAAGTAAACATACACTAAGGTTATTTCACTGGGTAAGAGAAAACCTTATGAACACGCAAGCAAACAAAGTGGAGAGCAGAAGCTCCCCTACAAAGCCTCTATTGGTTAGAAGAAAAAGAAAAATCCAACCAGCCCAAATCTAGGATTTTCTTCAAAGGCTATTCATTTTCTTTCTATTTTTTTCCATATGACACCTTATGTAAAACAGCTCTAAGTAAGTGCATCAGTTGCTGAGCTTTTCATTTTGTTTTGACGACATTTGCAAACTGTCCAAGAAATTATATATTACAAACTTCATTACAAAGTTCATTAGACTTTAAGTCCATGTTCTTGAAAAAAAAAGCGAAGTGTTTAGGCTGGGCTTAGTACGCTATTACTCCAGCAATAGTCCACTTATTCCAGCGGGAGCTTTTCCTATGAGCCGTGAAACCAACACTACTGAATGCCCGAGGCCACTGCAAACGAAACGGTGGTCTAGCAGCTCCTATGCCAACACCACTTGTGAAGTTTAACAAGCAATAGACCTGCCCAGGTTTATTTTTTTGTCAGGGAAAGTTGCAGCTACTGTGGCTTAAAATCCTGCACTGCCCTTTTGCTCCAACCGGCTGTGGGCAGGAGGGAGAGTCTGAGCTCTGGCATTGAACAGCTGATGGGTGGAAACGGTACAGAAATTAGAGGCAACTCTGAAAAGTCACTCAGCAGGACAGCTACTTTACTGCTGTGGTCCATGATACAGAGAAACAGATATAAAATGAACCATGAGGACACAGAGCTCCACCATGAAGGCCCAAAAAACATCCCAAGTGCTGGAATGTTCTCTTTGTAGCACTCCGAATGAAGAAGCTAGAATAGTCTGCCCCTCAATGCAAGATATTGTCAAACCAGTACTGAATACAGAAGAAAAAGAACGGAGGGATATTTAATACACACTTGTCTCTAAGCATTTGCTGCCATTCAGCATTTTAACCTTATGAAGAAACAAACTTACCTGGTAACACACACTTCCCAGAGCAGTCAATTATTCTTTCAACTGTTGCTTCTGAAAACTGATTGTGAATAACATCTGCCTGGCCCACAGCTTTGATACAACCATCTCTGCAAACGACAGACAGCGACCAAAGGCAGCGTGAGCCTGTTGAAAAGTCAAGTGCCCGTTGACAGAGCTCCCGCAGCAAGAACTCTCTGAAAGCAGAGGTAGGGACCTTCGGCAGGACTGAAGGTGCACACAGGAGGTGGTTTGCTAATTTTACAGACACACAGAAAACGATGGGGTAATGCCACGCATTCCAAGTTGTTTCCCATAACACTTGTCATATCCTCTGCTTAGATCCCTCAGGACGATACCTTGGTACTCTTGTTCTATTTTCCGCTAGACAACATTATTTTTCTCTTGTGGATACAGCACTCCTCCAGCAAGTACCTGCAAGGCACAGCTCACAGAAATCAAATGTCATCGCCAGCCTCCTCTGCCTGGACGTGACTCATGCCCTTGTCCCCTTGGAAGCCATAGAGATAAATCTCTTTGGGGCTGACATGCAGTAAAACAGCAATTTTCTCCTGGTGAAGCTCAAGGACGGTCCTGGGAACCCTACACTGCACCCGAGGGACCCTCTCCAGCCACGCATGGAGCTACACTTCACCTACACAAGAGGAGCTTCCCAGGGCACACGCGGCACCTCTGTCCTTTCAGCCTTGTCTTCCTCCAGCTCTTAAGCCACTGGAATAGGAACCAGGAGTCACCACGGGCACCTGACCGACGGCATCCCCACACTACACAGCACAATTTTTAGGAGGCAAATGGCAGCTAGGGCATTTAGAAATGGCAGAGATGTCATTATTTAGGCACAGGCAGCCGGCAGCGGGCGGACAGGCTGTGGGGACGCGGGCAGCCCGCAGCGACCCGCTCCCGGCGCGCCCCCCGCTCCCGCCACCGCTCCGCTCCCGGCCCCGCGGCCGCCCCCGCCCGCACTCACAGCCCCACCACCAGGCTGGCGCCCCGCAGCACGGCCAGGCTGGCGGCCGCCTCCCGCAGCAGGAACTCCTCGCCCCGGCCGCAGACCAGCACCAGCTGCTGGGCGTTCTCCAGCAGCAGCCGCTGCCGGCCCGCCATGGCAGCGGGCAGAGCGGCGGGCGGGGCGGGGGCGGCAGCCGCTCGGATCAAAGTCCCCCGGGGCGGCGCGGGAGAAGCCGCCTCCTGCCCCGCCCAGAAGAGACCAACCCCCTCCGTGTCTCCATCCTCTCGCCATCCTCACCTGTGCCACATTCGGCACTCGCCAGAAAACTGAGCTGAAAAAGCTACAGCGCTTTAGGAGTGAACCTGCTAGCAGCCTGCCCCAGGAGAGGGATGCTGCTCTTGGTGTGGTCCCGGGCAACATGACAACATCTATACATCGTGTTGGCTTATGATAAGCTCTGAAGCATCGGTTTGCCAGTTGGGGATTCCTGGAGCCTTCTGCCCACACTGCACCACCCAGAGATTTCCCTTTGCCAAGAAAACCGAAGTTGCTGCATTCAGAGCATTTGTCTGCCCACATTCCCCCTCCCCAGCATCCACCACCTCGCTGATGTCCATCACCTTGTCGGCATCCATCACCTTGCCAGTATCCCAGCACCAGCCCCTGAGGGACCGTAACACTTCTCACCACACGGGATATTCAGGCACACATTAATTTATCCCGGCAGATATTAATTTATCCCGTTCCACAATTAGAAAAGTTTACGTGAATCTGCTGCCGCCTACAGAATTAGGGATGGGAGAGCTGGGCAGCAAATATTTACCCTCTACATGGATTTTTGCTTCTCTTTTCTCTTCAAACTTTCGTAGTGTGCCTAGGGCTCCGGTAATTCCCAGCTGGAAAATGGAGTGTCTTTCTAAATAAGTGGTCTCTCAAACACCTTTCTGGTTGTGGTAGTCTTCTTTAGACATTTTTGCTTTTACAAAGAGGATTGATTTAAAATGCCCGTAACACACCCGTGTTTATATACATATTCCTGTACAGCAGAAAAAGATGAATATGTTGGCTCTTTGAACGAGCCTTTCCGGTGAAGTTTTTTTTGTAAATGTGGCAAGGTTTGCAGCTAAACCACATGAATTTGCATTCAATAACAAACTTGAAAAGCAAGTAAAACTATGATAGTGTTGGGTGTTATCTTGTGATACTGCTCCACTGGCTCAATACTGCACCACGGTGTAATCTCCACCTTCCTCCTAAATATTCTCACTATACATGCAAAGATTGACAAGTGAGGTGAGAGATGGTGCTTTACTGCTGCCAGGAGTTCCTGCTGCTGACTTCGGCTTTCCCCAGCAGTATCAAGGTTTGAAAGCTGAAATTAAAGAGGAACCTTCCAACAGACTCATAGCAAGGGCAGAAGGACACTCCAGGGTGGTGGGGGACGCTTCAGCAGCAGTGGTGGGGTGAGAGCTGGTGGATCGGGAGTGAAACGCAGCACGTCGTGGTGGAGCCGAGCACTCGCCGGATCGGTCTTGCCAAGAAAGGCGGCGGGGAGAAGATGATCCAGCTGGAGCAGAAGGGAGCAGCCCCCACGTGCACGCAGCTCACTCCTCTGTGTGCGGTGGGGTGGCAGCACAGAGAGAGATCTGCAGTGAATGGCTTCCCCGTGGCGCTGCCCTATGGCAGTGTAAGTCCTGCAAACTTGTCTTCCTTGTATTCACAAATATTTCAGGGTGTATGTTCCAGGAGCTGCTCTTTCTGCTCTTGAGAGGACCACCAGCCAACATTAAATTCCCACCTGTATTTCACAACCCCGTGTTTAATGGCATGCCCGACCATCTGCTGCTTCTGTGAGCAAGGGCTAGAAGTCAAACAGAAACTGGCCTGAACGCTTCTTACTTTTATGTTTCTCCCATTTACACATTTTTGGCCTTTTGTCTATTTCAGCAATTCCAGGGAATTTCAGAGAGCAAAGGTGGCATCTGCAGCTCCATTTCTGGTGATCCAATCTCAGACTCTAGTCATTCATCACATTAGTTTTGGTGAAAGGGGGAAAAAAGGAAAGATAAATTCTGTGTAAAGCTTCTATATCTGTGAGAAGTGTGTTGTTGCACTCTACAAGGATGGAATTCAGTTCTGTACACTGGCTTTTTCCAAGAACCAAGGGCAGATCCTGATTTCAGTCCTTAGAACAGGTGAAGATTTTGCGCTTATAAGGTAGGAGTTTATTTCATTGAAACAGACAGTAAAAGATGGAAAGACTGTTCTTTAAAGAGCTGGTGGGTCTTTGCCTGTGGAAAAGGTGTGTGTTCCTAAAACGGATTGGGAGATGGTATCCTATGCTCTTTTTACTTATGTTGTTATCATTGGTTCTTTCATCAATCATCAGTTCCTTCAGTTTGCCAGTTTGAGTTGGAAATAGCCCATTTCACCCCAAAATTAAACAAAGTAAGGTAGGAGAAAGAATGGAGGAGGAAAAAAAAATGTGGAGATAATTAAAAAGGTCAATTGACTGTCAGGTTCTTGATTTCAGAGATTTCATCTCTTCTTGCCGGTGCTTTGTGTATGATACACTTGTTCCTCAAGGAACATATTTTCAAATATACTGTCAGGGTTACTTTGAATATTTATTCTTGTAAACAACAGGTAATTAAATACAGAAGGCCCAAGGCTGGATATGAGTCTTAGTCCAATATTTGCTACATTTTCCTTACATTTTTAGGTAAGTTTTTTCATCTACCAAACAGACATTTACAATAACACACATAGGATGATGAAATGTCCTGAAAGGAGATATGATGCATGGCTTAGGAATGAATTGCTAGTGGAATGTACTGAATGCTCTTTCCCTGTTTACAAAAGTAGCAGAAGTTACTGGACCCCCCAGGATCAAAAATCAAAATTACAACATGTGGATAAAACTGGCCTTCAGATGTGGAATTGACCCAGACTAAATTGCAAATTTGTTGTGTGCTCCTGGCTCCCCTCATACCAGATTTTTACGTCAGATTTACAAATATGTTTTGCACAGCTTTACGAAAGTAAAAGTGAAGTCATTCTGAATTTTCTTTTTCCTGTGCAGAGAAACTTCACATCTTTCAAACCATGGAAACGTGGCATTTGCTCAGATGAACTTTCTGAATCTTCCCTCTTGTTCCCAGCCTCTGCCTTAATAACTTCTTTGGCAAAGTCTGTAACCCCCTGATGATGGGGGGACCTTTGGGCGGAACTCCACAGCCTGCCCCAGGGGACCTAATTCAGCAGGAATTGCTCTCTCTGAGCGCAGTGTGACTAACTAACTAACTGCCTCTCTCACCCTGTTGGCTCAAAAAACTATTGAAAAATTTAAAGTTGCAAACCGGTGTGTGGAAAAAATGCATGAAGTACACAGCTACCTATAGTAGAAACTAACTAACTAACTTACTAACTAACTAACTTACTAACTAACTAACTTACTTACTAACTAACGAACTCACTCTCTACCCTACTGGCTAAAAAACCTATCATAAACTCATGAAAGATGCCAACTGGCATGTGAAAACAGAAGTGTGAAAAGCTCTCAAGTGCCCTTTCTGCCCATGACTTCTTCATGGGCTGGGGAATGTTCTGCAGAGAGAACGAGTAGTGATGACCATCCGGCTGAGCCAAAAGGGTGACAACATGAGGGTGACTTCTTCAGCCATCTCTTCAACCTGCCTTGAGAAAGATGGGTGGAAAAGACAGGCATTAGGCACTAGGCTGAGAGGAGAACAAGCGACATGTGTTTTGACGTGAAAGGCAATACCCATCCACAGTTCCCCTCTGCAGGATTCCTTAGAGCTGGGTATTAGGCTTTGGCGTTTTTCTATTAATTGTTTAGATTGTGGACTAGATTGTTGGACTAGATGGCCTTCGAAGGTCCCTTCCAACCCACATTATTCTTTGATTCGAGGATTCTAGGTGCAAAATGGAAACTGCCAACGCTGGAGTGCTCTTTACCTCCAGACATCCACCTTCTCCCAAGGACAGGTGAATGCTTCCTCTCTGGGACCATCTCGGGGCACCGCAGAAGTATTCCCTATACTCAGAGCAGCATGAAAATTCACAAGAGGGAGAGCAGGCTCTGTTACACACCTGGGCTTCTTGTTCTCCTCGCCCGGCTTGGCTGGTCTCAGTTGCCCGTTCCTGAGCAATCTGCTTCCAGCCTTCGCCTTCGCTTGAGCGGCGGGCCATCGCTCTCCTCTTCGCAGCTGTGTTTTCTCTTCTGGGGGGATGGTTTTTCCCCTTGCTGCGAAGAGCCTGGCAAACTTTCCATTCAAGAGGATTGTTAGACAGGTAAAGCCATGATCCACATGAATCGATTCTACTCTTAAGCAAAGCTAGCTCATGTTACCTGCTCTGCCCAGAGGAGCTCTCCTGGGGTTCGCTTTGGGGAGCGACTGCAGCCACCTGCAATGGAAACGTACAGGATGACACCTGCCCACTTTCCAGCTCAGCTCTGAAAGGCAGATCCCTTGCACGGGTTTGCTCAGCCCAGCTGTGCCAGTTCTGGTGGGATCACCACACAAAGAGTGATGGCCAAGCTGCATCAGCCTCACTCTGCACTTCTGCAAAGCTGCAGGTTGGTGGATGAAGTTGCTTGTCCCTACAGCAGCAATGCCACCTTCTGAGGGGGGAGGCATTCTCTCACGCTGCGTGTGGACCTCACATACCTCTGCAGTTTCTCCTTCTCCTCCTGGCGCTGGCGACTCCTCGGCCTGTTCACCAGCAAGCCCAGCCTTGGCCGCTGCACCTGGAAGCTCAGCCTCCTCCTCCTGCTCCTCAAAGAGTTCCTCACGGTGCTCGATGAGGAACTCAACCAGCCGTGTCACCTGCACACAGTAAACCACTGGTTTCCAACCCGCTGGCTGCAAAGGGGTCCAACAGCCCTTGCCACTCCTCATCCTGCCTTCTGCACAGAAGGCTGCAGCTGTGGGGCGGCTCTTCCCAGCAGCTCCCCCACGAGCATTTGCTGAAGAGAGGAGGCAGGCAGGAACCGCTGAAGAGCAAAGCTGGCGTGGGCCTGGAAGGCTGCAGCGGGCTGGGAAACACAGCGTACCTTCCCTGTCACCTGCATCAGGACGTCCAGGGGCAGCGTGTCCTCCTCTGGTGGGCCGAGGAGGTTTGGCCCCATGCAGATGGCCAGGTTGCTGGCGCTCATCTTGCTCACGGTGGCATTCCTGCTGATGTTCTGAAGCAGGATGAGCAAGGTCTGGAGGAGGAGGAGGTTGGCCTTGGGTAACTTGCTGGCGACCCTGCGGGAACAGGAACCCACCGTTAACAGATGAAGGAGGTGTTGTCCAGACAGGTGTCCCATGCTGATGTCAGCCAAGCCCACCCCAGGGAAGGCTCCTTGGCCAAGCCGGCTCTCCAGCAGAGGGACTGCCTTCGCTGAGATATGGCCACCTCCCTCCCCGCCTGCCCTTCTGGCCAGAGCCCCTTTGTGGAGCCAGCCCCAACGCCTGCAGGCAGTGCTCCAAGGACAGAAATGCTTTTCTGTGCCACTTTCCCCCCAGAACGCTGAGCCCACAGCAGCAGCAAGAGGTGGGTGGCCGAAAACACAGCTCGTTCAGGTGCCGGTGCCGGGCTCTGCCAGTCCCTGTGGAGCCGCCAGGCTGCTGGCCACACTTACTCCTTCAGCCCCGCCAGCCTCTCCTGCCTGCTGGTCTTGTGCAGGGCGTCCATCCACTGTTGGTAAAGCTCTGAGTGGAGCAGCTTGGAGGGGATCTTGCGGAGGAAGTCCTGCAATGGCAAGGGCTGAGCGTGAGGCTGTGAGCAGTGCCGCCGGGAGCACAGGCAGCATCCCCAGCACGCTGGGTGCCCAGCAGCTCCTGGGTTGGGCCGAGCAGGAGCCCATCAGCAGCTCCGGAGCGGGAGCTGCCGGACTCCAGGCCAGCAGGGCTCACCTTCAGGATGACGGCCAGGACGTGCACCGGCTGGCTGGCCAGGTGGACCTCGGCTCCCGTGTCCAGGGCCTCCCTGATCTCCCGGGAGGCGCGCTCGCTGGCCGCCAGCCGGAAGATCCCCTCCGTGGATGGGCCCTGCTCGTGCAGCAGAGCCAGCAGGTCCTGCAGGGGAGACAGGAGGACATTGCTGGGCTGGAGACAGGCCCTGGCACAGGCCAAGCTTCCCCAGGGGCAGCAGGGAGTGTGGATGGTCTGCAGCTCTCCCTGGGGCAGGACAGAGGGGTGGCTGGAGTTGGGCGACATGGAGAGGAGCGCGCTTTGTCCCCAAGACTCATCTGAGATGCCCCCGATGGGGACGGTGCCTCTGCAGGGGAGCCAGTGGGATGGGGACCCCTGGCCGGGCTTGCTTACCTGGATGGGCTGGGGCAGCGCACCGTCCTGGCTGCAGAGATCTGCCAGGGGCCGCCCGAAGAGAAGCCCCGTGTGGGCAGAGCCCGACGGCCCCTGTGCCTCTGCAGCGGCCGAGGTCTCTGGCCGCACCAAGTGCCAGGGCAGCCACCTCCTCCTGCTGCGGGTCCCACCTTCTGCCAAGGAGAAGAGAGCAAAGAGAGGTGGAGCAGCGGCGCCAGGCCAGTGCTCCTGGACCCTCTCAGCACTGTGCCCCATCCTCGAGCGCACGGGACACGCGTCATTTGGCAACGAGGGACCCTGGGGGCTCAGGTCTCTCCTGCTGCAGAGCAACGGGGACAGACGTGCCCTGCGGGAAGGGCAGCAGCAGCCCCAGGGCAGCATGAGTGCCCGTCTGCAAGAAGAGCAGGGAAGGGCCATCCTGCACCCGTTTCTCCCAACTCACCAGCCAGCTGGCCACTTCCACCTTTGCTGCCAGAGGGGATGACGGGTGGGGGCCGCTGCTCTGCATCAGCCTGCAAGAAATGTGCTGCGCTCACCCAACAGCCCTGCAGCAGAAAGGGCCCCTGGGGAGCTGCATCATGCCCTGGCCATGTGTGAGAGGTGGAGATGGCTGAGATGTCACCCCGAGCGATCCTCACCTTGGCCTGGCCCTCAAGCAGCCTCTCCAGGCTGCCGGCATGCAGCGTCATGGCCTGGGCAAGCAAAAAAGAGCAGGTGAGAAGTGATGCACCTGGTGCTGGGCTGGAACAGCCTCTGGGGACAGAGCGGAGACAGGAGGGACACTCACAGCATTGCGGCCCCTCAGCTCTTTCAGCAGCGCCTTGAAGGAGGGCAGCCGGGTGACCTGGGCTCCCTCCACTCCTTCTGCTGGTCTGTGCACAGGAAAGGGGCAAAGAAAGAGCTGGCTGAGAACCAAGCAGCCTTTTCCCTCCCCTGCCAGCCCAGGGAGCACTTCCAGCTTGCCCCAAAGCAGCCATGTAGCACTCAGAATCCCAGCGGAGAGCAGCAGCAGAGATCAAGGCGGGGCTGGGCAGCTGTTGTCTGGACACAGCTGGCTGAAGGTGCTCCACCAGCTTTGC
Source organism: Caloenas nicobarica (assembly GCF_036013445.1). Classification (NCBI taxonomy): domain Eukaryota; kingdom Metazoa; phylum Chordata; class Aves; order Columbiformes; family Columbidae; genus Caloenas; species Caloenas nicobarica. The sequence goes on from NC_088245.1 coordinate 46,735,956, forward strand.
CCACTCAAGAGCTGCCCACAGCTATGGGCACAGCTCTCTGCAGCTGGGGAGCGCTGTTGCCACATCGCAGGCTACGATGCCTAGAGCATCCCCCTGAGGTGTGAGCACGAGTCCCCCAGGCTGCACCGCCAGGCAGGGCTTACCCAAGGAGAGCGCTGAGCCACAGCTCCTTCACTGCCCGGCAGCTGCGGAAAGAGAGGAGAAACAGCCTGAGCGCCGCTGCTCCCCAGCCTGCGGGCACAGGCGGGCGCTGGCACAGCCCTGCTGTCCCCGTGGGGACGGCCACAGAGGCAGGACGAAGCCCCGTGGGGCAGGACGGAGGCGCTGCCCAGCCCTGCCGGGGGACGTGGCAGCGAGACTCACCGGAAAGTGACGACGCATGAGCCGCAGGGCCAGACGAGGACGAGTGAGGCGGTGTGTTTGCCTTCCTCCTCTTCAGCGGCATCGCCGGCTGCCCCCTTGGTGCTGCCCAGCACCTGCAGCTGGCCCAGGGCCAGGCAGAGCTTTGGGCGCGGGGCGCCGCCACGTCTGCAGAGAGGAGCGGCAGCGAGTGAGCTGGAGGAGCCTGAGCCCGCTGGCTCCCCTCCCGAGTCCCCCTGCCACGGTCACGGCCATGGGTGTATCCAGCACCAGGGTGCCGGTGGCCTGGGGCTGCTCCTGGGCTGGCCCTGCCCTGGTGCCAGGGCCAGGGCTTGGGAGGAAAGGCAGCTGGGCTCTGCAAATCTTACTGGTGCTTGGCGATGACCAGGGTATCCCTGAAGAGGAGGAGGTCCCTCTTCCTCGTCGCACGGCCCTGGGTCACCCGCACACGCTGCCGGAGCAGTGGCTCGCCTGGTGCCGGGATGGGCACGCACTGCTGCACGGGCTCAGGGTCATCCCTGCAGAGCAAACGGTGTCGGGAATGACAAAGGCGGCTGCTGCGGGGTCCGGCTGTTCTGGGCTGTCTCCGAGCCTTGCATGGGGGGCGCCTACCTGGAGCCACGGCAGCAGTTCACCTGGCCCATCCCGACGAGGCCAGGAGAAGCCTCCTGTAAATCTCGCTTTATGGGCACAAGAGAGTGGCCAGACAAGGTGGGGAACGTCAGCCAAAGGGACGCCCAGTGCCAAGTGGTGCTGCTGGGCAAGAGCGCGGCTCCTGCCCGTGACACTCCGCGTTGGCACAGAACCGTTGCCAGGACAGCGCCGGGTCAACACAGCCCCCCATTCCAATGACCTCAGTGGTGGGGGGGGCACTGGGGGCTCTCCCCAGGATGCCCATGTCTCTCTGGGACTGGGAGCCCAGCCCTGGGCACAGCACTTCAGGTCTGGCCTCAGCAACGCTGAGCAGAGGGGAAGGGTCACCTCCCTCCAGCTGCTGGCAGCGCTTCGCCCCATGCAGCCCAGGGTACCACTCGCTGCCGCCTTGGGCCAAGGCCACCTTGCTGGCTCCTGCTCAACTTGGTGTCCACCAGGAGCCCAGGACCCTTAGTTTTAAGATTCCTAGGGCAGGAGACCTTTTCCAACATAAAAATCGTCCATACCCAATGTTTCTGTGGTGTTGTCTTCAAAAAGCATATGACCTATTGTGTAAATGCTGTGTCTCACATGACAAACCAGCACTACACAGAGATTATCCATTATGTCCAATAAAAGATTGAGCTGTGTCTTCTATTGACTAACCAGAAAAGTACAATCTTCATCAGATAGCAAGCCTTCTGGATCTGTCTAAAATAAAAAAATACCACTCAGCCCATTCCCTGTGGCCTTGATGAACCACAACTGGGAATTATATGTGATGGATGTGATTCAGAACTATTGAATGTGCTGAAACTCCACCTATTCTCAGAAAATAAAATTTATCTCTTGAACTATGCCACATTACAACTTCAAGTGAGAGGAGCAAATGTCTTGGTCTCTAATAAACAAGTGATTGCCTTATTAACCCTAAGTTTAAAAGTGCACGTGTGCGGGGCACCCACTGTATTAATCTGTGGCTATCCTGTGATCTTACTGTCATATATATCAATTTAATGAAATATAACAAGGGAAAATGTAGAGTCTTACATCTGGGCAGGAACAACCCCAGGTTCCAGTATAGGTTGGGGAATGACCTGTTAGAGAGCAGTGTAGGGAATGGGACCTGGGGGTCCTGGTGGACAGCAGGATGACCATGAGCCAGCACTGTGCCCTTGCGGCCAAGAAGGCCAATGGCATCCTGGGGTGTATTAGAAGGGGGGTGGTTAGTAGGTCAAGAGAGGTTCTCCTTCCCCTCTACTCTGCCCTGGTGAGACCTCATCTGGAATATTGTGTCCAGTTCTGGGCCCCTCAGTTCAAGAAGGACAGGGAACTGCTGGAGAGAGTCCAGCGCAGGGCCACGAAGATGATGAAGGGAGTGGAGCATCTCCCTTATGAGGAAAGGCTGAGGGAGCTGGGTCTCTTTAGCTTGGAGGAGACTGAGGGGTGACCTCATTCATGTTTATAAATATATAAAGGGTGGGTGTAATGAGGATGGAGCCAGGCTCTTCTCGGTGACAACCAACAGTAAGACAAGGGGTAATGGGGTTCAAGCTGGAACACAAGAGGTTCCACTTCAATTTGAGAAGAAACTTCTTCTCAGGCAGGGTGACGGAACACTGGAACAGGCTGCTCAGGGAGGTTGTGGAGTCTCCTTCTCTGGAGATATTCAAAACCCACCTGGACGCCTTCCTGTGTAATCTCATCTGGGTGTTCCTGCTCCGGCGGGGGGATTGGACTAGATGATCTTTTGAGGTCCCTTCCAATCCCTAACATTCTGTGATTCAGTGATTCTGTGAATATAGGGCTGAGCCATTGTCTTTTGTTTTCTTCCCTGAGTAAAATGTGATAAGACATGAGGGGATATTAGGACCCGGTGAGAACCATAACCAAGTCCTCTTGTGCTGGACGCTTTTGAGGCTGCTGTGATTGCTCGCAAACCAAGTTCCCCTGTGCCTACAGCCCTTTGTCAGGGACGGAAGGCACATCCTTGGAGGCAACTTGCCTGAGAGCTGACAACCCATGACCCAGCTACTGGCACCTGGGACTATCGATACCTCCTGGAGTTTATGAATCCCTTGGCTCTAAATTTTGGCTTGTATTGGTTAACGTTTCAGAAGCAAAGAGTAAATACTAAATACAAAGCATGTGCTGGTGTATCATAGGATTCCAGTTACATTTTTATTAGTACCATCCATAGATAAACAGATCCGGAGACAAACCAACCTAGGCAAAATACACGGGGTTTTATTGTTTCCTTCCCCACTGCATTGCAGTTTGATCCATGCCCCTTGAATATCCAGTGTCTTTCAGCTACAGTTTACGTCTTGCTTTTGCATACTGTAGAGCCTTCTTTCCGTATTCACTGCCAGTATTCACCCTTACATGGCAGCTAATTCTTGTGGCTGGCCCTGCTCCCTCTGGGAGCAAGCTGTTTGTGGTCTGTCTCTACGGCTCTGGGACTCTTCCCCTGATGAATTTGTTCATCAAAGTTACAAATATTTTGTTCTGTATCTGCAATTCTGTATTTTCCACCATATACTCCCTATTCTTTAAGGGAATCATTGTCCAAGGTATTTTCATCGAATAAGTTACGACTGACATACCTTTTTCTTGGCCTGGAAAGAATGTGACATATTTTATTTCATCATCTGTTGTAAAGGGAGCCTTCATCTCAGCTGAAAATCTCGCTTGTAGTGTATCCTTAAACCAAGAAAGGATGATTGGCAGCCTGGAAAATGTAACAGTACTCTGTAGGTAAGTAACACAATTTCCTTACAGCTCCTTTTTAACATGTTTCTGGTAGACTACATTACACATGCTGCTGAAATATCTGATCACTCTCACAATGTGGGCACAGTCGGAGAACCTGCAGTTGAAAGAAGAGCTGTTCTGTCTCTTTCTGTGGACAGGGACCACACAATGTGCAATCCTGGAAATGCTCCATGATTAACCATGCTATGTACTAAAGTTAACGGATTTTGTGAGCGTGACAACTTCATAATTATTTGACCACATTCAACGAACAAGTTAATTCTTAACTCATTTGTCAGCTACCTAATTTCTGGCAATCTCCTGAGCAAGCTACTTTAGTGGGTTTAATACGTTTGTAAAATGAATCAATCATAGGTTGAACATAGACATTTGAATACATTTATAATGGCATGTGGTAATTAAAGATGGCCTATGCACTGATTCTGTGGTAATGCCTGCTAAATCTATAGAGCTTGATAATGTTGGACACGTTACTTTATGTTCTTATGGTTTAGCGTTTAATGATGATTAATCCCATAGCAAAAAAGTAGTCACAGCTTTTGACAGCTACTGCAGAACATCTGGAAAAGAAAATGTATCAATTAAGTAAAATGCTCACATCCTATAGTACACTTTATTTTCCTCATAAGCAAAGGCATAACATTATGCTGTAGCCAGAAGAAGACGATTTGCAGCATTTTAAATTAGTTAGCACCTTTAGTTTCACTTTGGACTACTATTATCTAAAGCAATTCAAAGCATCCTAAAAACTGAAAGGTAGTTCCCTTAAGAAGATGATTTTCATCATAGCTTATAAAGTGTTTGGTTTGGGTAGTAATGTTAAATAAGGCAAGGCAGCTTATACTTTCTGAGATTGGGCTTAGAGCAGCCAGATACCAAGAGACCACCCTTGAGTAATGTCAAAGGCAGGTAACACCTGAGCCTGGGAATGTTTCCCTAGGAACAAGCATGAAGCAGAATCTACAGGGCTAGGATGGGAGCTGAAAATGCAGCGTATTACACTCTGCACTCAATCTAACATCCTCCCACAGGCTTGGTGGCACTCAGCAAGAAAAATGAGGGGTTCAATTCTTCATGTATGTGGCAAAAAAGCCTTCTCTATTCTTTGAAAAAGACAGCAGGACTCCCCTCTGTGTAAAGAGCAATATCTTTCCAGCTAAAGTATACTGTGATTATTTATGTCTGAGATCTGACTGCAATTGTGCATCCTGAAAATATAAAGAAACAAGTGATGTGAACAAATGCAGTCTGGAGCAGAATCTAATCAAAGGACAATCAGTCACTGACTATGATACATTTCCTTACGATTCTAACTACTGTGGCTTACTGTAAATGTTACCTCTGTTGAGTAAAAAAAGAATAAAAAGAAAGCATTATACATTTGAAACTCATGTACTGTGTGGTTAGACAGTGTGGCCCGAATTCTCCACTTTCTTTGATCACTTTAAATGAAGTGTGATTTACATCTGTAAAAACAGAAGAGGAATCAAGCACTTTCAGTGTGCATTTTGAAGAATCTCCTTTAGCCATACAGTTTATTTTTGATGCTTAAGAAATTTTCTGACTCAAACATTTGTCCTTAATAGGAGCTTCTCACAGGGTGAACTAAAATGCTCTATTTATTTTAATGACTCTTTTCTCGTAATTGAATAAATCCTTCAGAATATGGAAGTTTTTAACTGTGTACACATACGCAGGCACATCCCAAGAAGAGCCAGAGGCCACGAATGCATTGCAAAGAGCAAGTTTTATTTTAGTTACCTCTCTACTGGGGGATCTCCGAAGTCGCACCTGAGCTCCCAGGCAGAGGTGACACCAGCGGGGACGCAGGCGCTGGTGAGTTCAGCCCTGCTGGAAGATCGCTGGGCCTGCTGAGCTCGCCTGGATTTCAAGGCTTCAGGCGGGCGCAGCCTCCCGCTCTTGCTCACAACAAAGCAGGAATCTCAGACATAGTGATAAGGTGCCCGGAGTTTCTCACAGGCCTATGTTATCTAACACAGAGGTTCTACTCATCAAGCACACAAGGTCAGTAAAACAATTAGTGTGATGCATGTGCTTTTTCTACAGACAGGGGCAAGTCACTTTGAGCGTATTCACGTTTAACTAACTTCCTCGCCAAATCTTCCGCTACGCTCCCATACATTCCACCCCCTCGCTCACGTGACTTGCTTCTGCTGGGGCTGACAAAGCCAGAGTTGTTCATTTGGGCTTGTGAGGCGTAGCACAGCACAATCTACAGGGGCACACAATAAACACGTACAGAAAAAGGAAAAAACATATTTCTACAATAATGCATAATTTCTACAATAATCAGGTGTCCCATTCATCTCGTCAAGGAATTAAACGAGCCAGTCAGCCAGGCATTATCAGTAGATTGTTTCACTTGCTGCATTAGTTCCAAAGATGTGAGATGTTGCCTTCCATGCTGGTTAGTTCACCATCTATGTTGTAGCAACACACGCCTTCAAAATCGAAGCAGCATTTGCAGCCACTACCTACTCAGAGAAACAACAATAAGGAACATTAATGTTAAAACCCCTTAGCGTAGCACAATTCTGTAGTACAGCTATGAGGGTTGTCATGCCAGTGAAACACATTGTTAAGAGATCTGCAGCCATTAATTTCTAGTAAGCATTAAAGGCAAATTATTAGGGTACGGTAGCAGCTGAACAAAACTAAATTTACCAGGACAAATCTAAGGTAATCAACAGGAGTGTGGTCACCTTCCAGTAATAAATATGCTGCTGCTCCAGCTCCTTCAGCTGGTATCACTCTGGGTTTAACGACCTGGTGTGGGTTAATTGCCCACACAGGCTGCAAAGTTGTGGCCTGCACTTTTTCAGATTGGACTTCAGTTGGATGTTGGGTCTGTGACACCAATAACATTGTTCCAGTGCCGTCTCCTCTAGATAAAACACAGGTGTTCACTGAAGGTACCTGAAATACAAGAACTCGAGAATCTGATATTAGCAAAGGATGTAACATAAGAGGAGAAGTCAGGGTACAAAACCATACAGCATTCTCTGGACTCATATGAATTTTTACATCTAGGTCAATAGGCTGCAGTCCCACTTCACAATCCATTGGTGTGAATAATTTCATTTCCCCTGTAGTTAGTCCTGACACTGTACCCACAGAAGTGTATACATATTGCCACCCCCTAGAAGGGGGTAGTGGGCCAATATAATCAGCCTGACAGGTATTCAAGGCCCACTGACCCTGTTTTACCTTTCCCCATGCTCTTAAATGTAGCTGTGTACAGGTAGCACAATGACGTGAGCATGTTTTACAAGTATATAACAGCAAAGGGGTTTGATTGTGAGCAACGTCCCATGCGTGTGCAGCATAAGCTGATCCATGTCCACAAGCTATATGCACGTTCAGAGCTTGAGCATGCAGCTCGGCAGAGGTCGTATTATCTGCTTCCTTACTGTTTTGAGACTCAAATGAATCAACTTTATTGTGCTCTGCTCTTAACCCTTCACAAGGGGAATCCTCCTCCACAGAAAATACAGGGATGAAAGTTCTCCAATGCCCTAAAAATCCTAAAAAGGCATGTAATTGTCTTATTGCAGCTGGCGCAGAAAACTGCTGGACTGTGTGCTGTAACTTACCTGGTATTTCTCTAAGCTGCCTATAACAAACTATTTCTAAAAATAGTACAGTAGCACTAGGGCCCTGCGTTTTAGTCAGATTAATTACCCAGCCTTGGTCCTGCAAATGCACCTTCAAAAATTCAGCAGCTGTTTCAGGTTCTTGTTGTGACACTGCCATAATCAACAGATCATCAATATCATGGCAATCAGTAATGGTACCAGACCATAGCTCTATATCAGCTACTACCATTCAGTGGCAAACAGAGGAACTGTGTGTGTATCTCTGAGACAATACTTGACAAGTATATTGCTTTTGTTGCCAGGTAAGAGCAAACTGGTCTTGCACTGAGGTGGCAGGTGGGGTGGAGAGTGGGTGCAGTGTTGGCGGGGGGACTAGGGTCGGGTGGCTTTTTTGCATAAGTATTAACTTTTGCAGGGGGCAAAAAATTTCTGATGGTACGATCCCACCCATTTCTGATCGTGGGATACCAGCTTGTACTAAATCATTCCACATTAGTGTTCTCATCACCTGTGCTGTAACTTCTTTCAGTTTTGCCAGATTTCCATTATCCACCCCCCAAACAGGAGGTCCTGAAATTACAGCCCCAATTCACCTCAAGGCATCTGCTGGAGTGCCTGCACTACCTGTAGCATTTGTCACTGCTACCCTGTCCAGATCGGATCCCATAATCAATGCATACGCCGTCCCCATCTGCCACACTAAATCAATACTTTCCTCCGTTGTGCACCAATTTCCATGGGACAACACAGATTCAACAGGTTCAGCATATGCTGTTAAAACTGCTGCACACACACATTGATATAGCGTAGGTGCAATAATATCTTGCCTGTCTGGACCTCTGACAGTTTGCAGCTGAGCATATCGTTGTTGTATCTGATCATCATGGGCTATAGGGCTTAATAAATCTTTTTCATCTGCTGATAAATGGATAGACACAGTTCCACTATGCCAAGCTGGCAAAATCTGTGCCTGTGTTCCTTCCCCACTCTCCTGCTGAGAGATCTCTGAAAATGCCGTTAACTGCCCCCCCCATCTGCTTGTTCGTGCTGCCGCATCATTTATATGGGGGGTTGTGCTCTCACCACCTCCCTGCCATTTAAGTCAGGATCAAATTCAGACTCAATATTGGAGTCTGAGGATTCACTCCAAATATTTCCATCCCACTCCTTGGGATTCCAAGAGCATTTTGTGATAAGAGCACAAACCTGAGAACACAGAAACTCACTTTTTGCATATTTTTCCCTTTGTTGCTTAGCAATACACACTAGCAACCGGTCTACATTATCTTGCAGCTCACAGCACCGCTCTGCTTGAACAGTAATTACTTCTTGTGCGATCACCTTTGCATCCTGTAAAATCTCAACCTCCTTTTCCAACTCTCTTATTTTACTCTGCAATGCAACAACTTCACGATCAAGAGCTCTAAGACCGGTAACGAATAACCATCCCAATCTCCCCGCTAATTTGTGAGAAGAAGTCGATGCCGCTCTCCATGGAAACTTTAGCATAGCTGCCTGAATTACCTGGGGGGTAATCACCACCTCATCATCAATCTGAGGCCATGCCTCTGGCGGAGCCAATTCAGACAGGAGAGCAGCCACGGGGGCCCAGCGCTCCGTACTGGGCCACCCTGGAATTTGGGGAGTCACCTTCGAGGCCTCCCCTGTGTCCGGTGTTTTTGAAAACCACAGCATGGCTGGTTCTAGCGACCGCCGACTAATGCCAAATGTGTACACATACGCAGGCACATCGCAAGAAGAGCCAGAGGCCACGAATGCATTGCAAAGAGCAAGTTTTATTTTAGTTACCTCTCTACTGGGGGATCTCCGAAGTCGCACCTGAGCTCCCAGGCAGAGGTGACACCAGCGGGGACGCAGGCGCTGGTGAGTTCAGCCCTGCTGGAAGATCGCTGGGCCTGCTGAGCTCGCCTGGATTTCAAGGCTTCAGGCGGGCGCAGCCTCCCGCTCTTGCTCACAACAAAGCAGGAATCTCAGACACAGTGATAAGGTGCCCGGAGTTTCTCACAGGCCTATGTTATCTAACACAGAGGTTCTACTCATCAGGCACACAAGGCCAGTAAAACAATTACTGTGATGTATGTGCTTTTTCTACAGACAGGTGCAAGTTACTTTGAGCGTATTTACATTTAACTAACCTCCTCGCCAAATCTTCCGCTACGTTCCCATACATTGACTCTTCAATATGGTAAGTATTAAAGATACATTGTCATTTTCCATTGTACTGTCTTTATGCAAGAAAATTGCCCCAGGACATGGTTCTGTTAATCACTTACCTCTTTGGAGAGTACCCAAATGGCCTGTGGTAATGATATGGAAGCGCTCTCACTGTTTAATTTACCTTATCAGAGTTGTTAGTATTTTAGCTTTTTTCACTTTTCGTTGTACATCACCTTAGAGCCAAGCACCAGCTTCTAACCTTGTTCACTGCTCTTTTGCACTGCAAGGGTGGTACGAGTAGGCTGCAAAGAAACAAATAAATAAGCAAGTGGTGATTCTCCTGACACAAGGAAATCTTGGGTTTCTTCGAGTCCATGTGGATGAAGCAGTGTCAACTGATCCAGTTGACTTCATTGTCTGTGTGGGCTTAGAGATGGACGGCCTGTGAATGGAGCATGTTGCAATTAGGTGCTGTCTTGCCCTCATCAAATTTATTAACAATGACTTTTTTTTTTCTATTTGAATATATTCAGAATGAAATTTATATCCAGAGAAAGAAATAACACAATACCATTTAAAAAATTATTTTCCTGGTGTGTATTCCTCCAAGCTTGTATTTATGTGGATAGTAATAAGTGGATAGTAATCATGTTTAACATGAACATGATTAAATCAGTGAAGGGGATTGATTTTCTCATCATTTCAACTCTGCAAAATTCTAGATCTTCTGCATACACAAAATGCTCATTCTTATTAGTCTGATGTTGCTTCCATATCAGCACTTTGTGTGTCTCTGCTCTCAGACAGGAGGCTGTTTGAAAATTATTAAAGGTACCAAGTAGCGTAGCCTTTTATTAAAGAACTACAACCTAAAGTACTTGAACACTTCCTTTTTTCCACTTGAAAACAATAAAAAATAACTACTCCTATATACCATTTTTCTATAATGTAGATAAAAATGTAGCTTCACTGAAACTATTCTTAACATTCATGCTTGCACTGAACTTGAGTAGGATGCAAATATTCATCCTTTTAATATTTCATCCAAGTTTAAAGTATAAAAAAAAAAGATCGTGTTTTCTAAACAGTGAGACTGCATGTTCAATTCATATACCAGTATTCCTCCAGCATAGACTCCTCTGTTTTAAGAGACTTTTTATTATGGGTCTGGGAAAAAGACCTGATTTCTGGTGTCGGTGTGGGTTTTGAACTGACTACTTGGGAAGCAATTGGGAAATCATTATGGGAGGCAATTAGCTCTGGTGGCAAGGGAGCTCGAGAGGCGATCAAGTATGCGACGGTTTGGCAGAAGTTGTTTAATATGCTGCAAACTATGAAAGAGGAACAGAAAGCTGCTTCAGCTATGTGTGCTGCTCTTACGCCTGAGCAAAAACCTCCTATAGCATGCCCCGTCACCACGTCAATTTTTTCAACTGATATAATTCTCCCTCCGATTGGGCCAGTTCCTTTATCGAACGTTTAAAAAGAGGGCGATTCGCAAGGAGGTGAGAGATGCCCGCCGCCTGAACCTGTGTTACCATCCGCGCCGGAGACAGAGGCTGGGGCGGCGAGCGGGGAGAATGTTGAGTGGCGAGAGAAAAGACTTGCCCGCTGCAGCCGCGCCAGAGGCGAAGGTTGGTCCTATTGCAGAAAAGGACTCAAAAGATTCATTTGGTGCCGTGACAATGAGTTAAGATAGAGACTTGGGAAAAGGTGGAAGGTGTTTTAGAACATAGGAAAGCACTTGGAAATATGAAGAAGGAAGATCTTGTGAATTATTAGAATCAGTGGTGGCTGCCGTATAAGTCAGATGATTGAGAAAACCGGCTGGAGAAGAGAACCTTTCAGTACCTTTAAGTATAACACTTGGTTGCAATTAATGTTGTTTTTAAAGCGAGGAAAAAAAAGAAAAAAAGAGGAAAAAAAAGAAAATAAAGGAAAAAAAAAAGAAAAAAAAGAAGAAAAAAAAAGTAGCATAACACAGCAGTCATAGATGTTTTCCTTACTAACCTGTTTTCTTTGTAGGTATCTGTTTAAGCATATTACAGTTTAATAAGTCTTTGCCTGTTGTATAATATAGTAAGTTCACAGAATCATGAGAATCCGTTGACTCAAAATATGCATTTTGTGATTATACAGAAGACCGTGAGTAATTCAGTTTTTTACTGTGTGAATGTGGTGATAAGATTGTGTGTAACAGTTGTTACTTTTCTTTCTACCATGCTAGCTTTATTCCAACATCCAGACTTGCGCAACTCTGTGATAGGCTGTGTCTCATCTCGGTGTACTAAATGTGGCTCTTTTGTATGCACACCAAGTAAAGAATCCTGTTTTGGGATAACAGTTGTAGCACCTCAGATGAGACGCGTATAAAAGCCTTGCCCAGCTCGGCTTGCTAGGGCAGCGGGGGGGCAGGTGCCGCTGGGGCTCCAGCGCGCACTGACCTGTTTTGTCAGGGAGATCCAGCGGCAACCTCCACCTGGCTGAGCTGCAAGCAGCCCAAAGGTGCAATGCTAAAACTGAGATATTGTCTTGAATAAGTGCAACTGTGATCCATCTGCATGTTTGAACTTAGTGTTTGGCTTTCATATCTGAGCTCAGTATTTTAGTTTGTATGTATATATATATATAAACAAATATATATATATATTTGGTACCAAAATAATTTTGTCTGGGGAGATAATTACAAAATGGGAACCGGTTCCGCTACTAAAATACGACCTTGATCCCCCTTAGGATGCATCCTTACACATTAGAGTAACTTTTTGGGGAAATACTCCGACAAAAGGAAAATGTAGTTTGAATGTGGAATTCTGGGGTTTAGTGCTATATGGCAGTTAATGTTGTTCTACATAACTTTGAGAAATAAGTAAATAAAGCAAAATATCCCAGGTCTGTGCTGTACAGCTTGAACATAAATTCAAAGCCTGTGCCAAGCTGCAAGATAAGCTCAACCTCCTCCTCCTCCGTCCGTGTGGCCTTGTCTGTTTCTAAACTGCAGCGAGAAGATTCTAAAGCGGCAAAAGGGGGGGGTTTCCTCCCCCCGACACTGCAGCCGTGGTGTAATACTGAATGAAGCAGTCTGAGGGTGAAATTCAAAAGCATCTCCAGCAGATCCGTAGTTCTAATGAAGCTGGGAAATTAAACCAAAACCCTTTGTAATAGACTTTCTCTCTGGTAACTAGTTGTAAGAGACTTCTTATTAAATTCACCGTGATAGTTTTTGAAATTGTGAGAAAGAAAGAAAGAAAGGCCATTTTTTGTTGAAACCAATGGAACGCCAAATTTGGAAAAAAGTTTTAACAACTGAATTCTCGTATTTGCCAGAAAGCCCTATACCTCTCTTAGGTCCAGATTTGTTAAGTAAATTGTAAACTCAAATAATGTTTTCTGAGAATTCTGTTCAGCTGCATGTCCCACAAGAAGATGTTTGGATGGTGCAGATCTGCTTGCTGCAAGCAAAAAATCTCCAAGGAAGTGCTGGATGCTGTATTTCCACTAGTATTGGCAGCCAAAGTATCGGTAAAGCCAACACTACACTGATAAAACTTAAACAGGACTTCAATCTGGTAAGGAAAAACAATATCCAATGAATACGAAAGCCAAAATGGAGTTGGAGACTTTGATGAATAACTTCATTACAACCTTACAGGCTAACCGCATTCGATTGGACTTGCGTATTTGTCTATTTATAATTACAACACAAAAACAACCTGTGGCTGTTGTGGGACAGTAGGATGAGAATGCTAACAGACTGATATACTGATTGTTACTAATCAAAAAATGCTGGGAATTAATTTAAGTCTTAATGAGCCATGATCCTTTTGTCATATATGTACCATTTGTGAAATCTAATTTTGATCTTTTTTTTTATCTGCAACTTATGTCCTTTTAAATTAAATTAGCTAATTTTCTTAACGGCATAGCTTTTGGCATGCCTAAATGTAAATTGCTGTAGAATCTGCACGTCTTTGATGTCAACATACTTGTATTTTGTCCGATCCTATACGCTTGCACAGTTTTTGTCCATACTTTAGGAAAGTCTCACAAAGCTGTAGTAGTCTAGAGTGAAGATAACAATTTGCATCATTCTGTTAAAACGATTGAAGGTTCAACTCAATTAGTAAAACTTTGTGCATCTGCTTACACTAGTGAGAAAAGCAAGTATGTCTAGTGCCGTCCACTGGACCTACTGTTTTGCTATGCTGGGTGTGCTACAACAGATTAAAACTGACAATGGTCCTGGCTAAACTGCTAGATCCGCGAGAACCATTAGACAACACAATATACACTTCAAATTTTTTGAACCGTGCTGTGCGTCCCTCCTCTATCCTTGTTTCAGATTCACTGTCTCAGAGATCAAAGGCTTTGTTTCAGGATCCCCTGAACAACAGTCAATGGCAAGGGCCAGTAGAATTAATCAGCTGGGGAAGGGGATATGTGTGTGTTCTGGTGCAGAGCAGGGTCAATTTGAATCACGTGTCAGTGCTGCCTTCTAGAAGCACAAAATCAGACTGAATTACCGTATACCTAGAATCATGAACAGATACATGCAGCAAGTTCTCAACATCTTCTCAAAGCTAATTTACGGGTGGGAAAAAAGAATAAGCAGCGCTGGCAAGTCTGGAGGTAGGCTACTCTTCATACTCCAGAAAAGACATATTGAAGCTTTATAAGACATAGAAGCCTAGGAGCATAGAACAGTTTGGGTTGGAAGGGAACTTCAAAGCTCATCTAGTCCAACCCCTGCAATGAGCAGGGACATCTGCAACTAGATCAGGTTGCTCAGAGCCCCGTCCAGCCTGGCCTGCGATGTCTCCAGGGATGGGGCATCTACCACCTCTCTGGGCAACCTGGGCCAGTGTTTCACCACCCTCAGTGTAAACAATTTCTTCCTCATGTCTGGCCTGAACCTCCCCTCTTTTAGTTTAAAACCATCACCCCTTGTCCTGTCATAACAGGCCCTGCTAAAAAGTCTGTCCCCATCTTTCTTACAGGTTTCTTTTCAGTACTGAAAGGCCACAATAAGGTCTCCCCAGAGCCTTCTCTTCTCCAGGCTGAACAACCCCAACTCTCTCAGCCTGTCCTCACAGGAGAGCTGTTCCAGCCCCCTCATCATTTTTGTGGCCTCCTCTGGACCCTCTCCAGCAGGTCCATGTCTTTCCTGTACTGAGGGTTCCAGGCCACATATTGCAAGACTTGGCAACATGGAAGAGTTGACACTTTGATCAATTAAATGAACTCTCTGGTGATGCTTCTGCTCTAAGAGGCCAGACTTGCAACAGTGAATTAAGCCAAGTGTAAGAAAGCAAACAAATGGCTCAGCAAGTCCCACAGGGGTCTAAGCAGCATGTTCCATAACCAAGCATAACATTCCCCTCTTGTTTCACATTAAGCAGAATGATTTTAAATTGATTCAATGTTAGCAGATAGGCGGTAACAAATTTGCATGAATATGATCATTCCAAAACCATCAGAAGATTATTAGACTTTGAATGCCTATCTAGTCAAGAATTACCATTAAGTACCTACAAAAAAGGGCATTACATTTTAACACCTACATAAATGAAGAAGATTTAAATTAAAATAGTTATATCAATCTTACTCTCTCGTTTGTATCATTGATGCATAACTGAACTACAGGGCAGTCTTACGGAATATAACGCTGAAAGAAAACTGGCATGAGCTTCTAGAACCTACAAGATCATCATCTCATCTGCATAAATAATATCAAAGAGCAGTTTCCAGCCCCAAGCCTGCAGGCATCATGTTCCCCTTGCGATCCTCCACAATTACCGAAGCTGCAGGAAATTCAGAGTTCAACACTGAAGCCCAACAAAGCGGGATGTTTCCCTCAGCACGTTACTGGCCCAGATGCTCAGCAGCCAAAGGCTGAGGACTAAGGCTCTGAACATCAGGCCTTGGATCAGGGAAGAACTGCGCGATTCCTCCTGGTCAAGATAAAAACCCGAGGCACAGACTAAGTTTGAAGGGTAGCAGAAAATTCAAGCAAAATGTTCTAGACATAAACATTTGAATGAAGAGAGGATTTAAGAAGACCCAAACTGGAAAATACAGATAATTCAGTATTTCCTTCAGGAAATTGCCTCAAATGCCCAAATGTCCTTTTTCCTTACTTAAAATACAATATCCGCACTACCTATATTTTGTTACGCTTGACGTGCATCAGTGGGGACAGAACTGTGCAGACAACGAGATGGTACACCTGTCTTTTTAACACATAAGATTTGATACTTTTGTAAAAACACTAGAATTTATTTCATGAGTTTATAGGAATGCTTGAAATATTTTTGTGGGAAAGACTATCAGGATTTTTACTGAAATCCTCCCAAAGCTTTCTAGGGGAGAAGGAAAGGAAGAGCTGAGAAATAGATACAGTTTGGGCTAAAACCTCAATTTTATTTTACCACTAAGTCCTCCAAATTTCAGTAGAACTTTCTGAAAAATATATTTGATATTTTCAGCAGATTTTAGTTACTTTGTTCCTGACCATCTTCCAGTTACTGAAGGAATCCTTTTGAAAAGTTACATTAACAAAAGACAATTTCCCATCCTGCCCCAAATACACAATAATTAGACTGCAAATAACTTTTTCTAGGTCATGTTTTCTTGAATCTTGGAAAAGTCAGATTTTTGGGGAGAGTATTTTTTTCTAATTAACATCTCTTAATTATTGCCACAGTATCTCTGCGATGCCAGGCTTGCCTCCACCTTACATGCCGTGTTTTGCAGCAGCCTACTGCTTAGTCTCACAAAATATACATTTCACATACACCTACCTAGTTAAAACTCCTAATTCATTCTTTCATACAATGCAATCTGGTAACTTGAAGATGCTATTTTCATCAGAGAGAAAAAAATGTCAAAGTAAGAAATGCTTGTTATGGTACGCCTACTTGAGCTACCAAAAAAGTTGTGATTAAGCCCACTTAATCTTCTACTCATAATTATAAGATGTAGCTTCTACTCATCTCATACCTAGAAGATGTATGCAATTCTTCATTGCACGGAAGCATAATTAAGCTTCGTTTACTGAGGTATAAAAGGATTAGCTGGTCAAAATAAAAGCTCATGGCAGAGACTAAACTTCAAGGAGAGCAGCAAGCCCAAGCAGAACTTTCTGTACAGGAAACCCTGTAATCCGTGTTACGTTCAGAGGGAGCGTCAGCTGGAGGCAGCGATTCCGTGCTAAGCTCTTATTGGCATTTAGTAGCCCTTAATGCCTCCCCCTCTTCCTTCAAATTACAATTTAGGAGAGCCTTAGGTAAATATTGGCTATCATTTCAAATATGTTATATTTTAGGAGGGCTGGGCAGAAGAAACCTTCCTGAAAACAACAGCCAATTTTCAATGCAAAGCAGTAATACTTAACAAGAGCAAGAAAAACCAAGTCATATTACTTCGGCACAGAGTGAGCTCCACAGTACGTTGAAGAAATGCCAATATCCATGGATTGCTCAGCACGTTCGATCACCCTGAGCATTTTAAGCTCTGTTTCTAAGTTTAAGCCATATCCACTCTTGCACTCAACCAGCGTAGATCCTGCTCTGCGCATGCGTTCGAGTCGGTGTTTGAAAGTATTGAACAGCTCTTCTTCTGTGGCTTTCCGCGTATGTTCCACGGTAAAATGTATTCCTCCCCCAGCCTGGTGGATCTCCATATAAGATGCACCTGCCAGCTTGGGGAAAAAAAGAAAACAAAAAACAATTCCCCCATACAATTAGCTATTAAATGTGCATTTTCTGTCCAAGGGATTCTGGAAAGTGCCTTGAGGTCCCTTTGTAGTAAGAGAGAAGAAGTGGGGGGGCTGAATCTTCATTCATTCTTCCTCCCTTCCGCTCCTCTTCCCTCCACTTAAGCGAAGAACTGATGTAAGAAGCAACATAAAGAGAATTACTCTGAAGATTTGCTTCTCACTGAGCCCAAGGGGAAAACCTATATCTAACTAAAAATTCATTTATGTGGGGAAAAAATAACTTAAAAATCAAGATTTAGATGGTAATAGAAGGCAGCACTCCTGCATTGCTTCAAGCAGTGCAAAAACTTATCGAGGCTGGCTGAAAAAGCTCCAGATACATTCCTCTCTCAGCCTACTACTATTAAAAAGTCATCCTTCCTCCCTCATTTAGATTATCTGACAGAAGTTATCTATTTTTCTACAAATGAAAGACGGGAGTCACTAGAAAGTAGAAATAGTTATGCATAAAAAAATGAGAGAGAGAAAGAAAAATCCAGCTGTGTAATTTTATGCCATTACCTTCATTGCAAACTCATGAACCCTATCACCAGCCCACACTGGGTGTGTATGTGCATCTACCAGGCCTGAAGAAAACAAAGTAAACATACACTAAGGTTATTTCACTGGGTAAGAGAAAACCTTATGAACACGCAAACAAACAAAGCGGAGAGCAGAAGCTCCCCTACAAAGCCTCTATTGGTTAGAAGAAAAAGAAAAATCCAACCAGCCCAAATCTAGGATTTTCTTCAAAGGCTATTCATTTTCTTTCTATTTTTTTCCATATGACACCTTATGTAAAACAGCTCTAACTAAGTGCATCAGTTGCTGAGCTTTTCATTTTGTTTTGAAGACATTTGCAAACTGTCCAAGAAATTATATATTACAAACTTCATTACAAAGTTCATTAGACTTTAAGTCCATGTTCTTGAAAAAAAAAAGCGAAGCGTTTAGGCTGGGCTTAGTACGCTATTACTCCAGCAATAGTCCACTTATTCCAGCGGGAGCTTTTCCTATGAGCCATGAAACCAACACTACTGAATGCCCGAGGCCACTGCAAACGAAACGGTGGTCTAGCAGCTCCTGTGCCAACACCACTTGTGAAGTTTAACATGCAATAGACTTGCCTAGGTTTATTTTCTTATCAGGGAAAGTTGCAGCTTCTGTGGCTTAAAATCCTGTGCTGCCCTTTTGCCTCCAACCAGCTGCGGGCAGGAGGGAGAGTCTGAGCTCTGGCGTTGAACAGCTGATGGGTGGAAACGGTACAGAAAATAGAGGCGACTCTGAAAAGTCACTCAGCAGGCCAGCTACTCTACTGCTGTGGTCCGTGATACAGAGAAACAGATGTAAAATGAACCATGAGGACACAGAGCTCCACCATGAAGGCCCAAAAAACATCCCAAGTGCTGGAATGTTCTCTTTGTAGCACTCCGAATGAAGAAGCTACAATAGTCTGCCCCTCAATGCAAGATATTGTCAAACCAGTACTGAATACAGAAGAAAAAGAATGGAGGGATGTTTAATACACACTTGTCTCTAAGCATTTGCTGCCATTCAGCATTTTAACATTATGAAGAAACAAACTTACCTGGTAACACACACTTCCCAGAGCAGTCAATTATTCTTTCAAATGCTGCTTCTGAAAACTGATTGTGAATAACATCTGCCTGGCCCACAGCTTTGATACAACCATCTCTGCAAACAACAGACAGCGACCAAAGGCAGCGTGAGCCTGTTGAAAAGTCAAGTGCCCATTGACAGAGCTCCCGCAGCAAGAACTCTCTGAAAGCAGAGGTAGGGACCTTCGGCAGGACTGAAGGTGCACACAGGAGGTGGTTTGCTAATTTTACAGACACACAGAAAACGATGGGGTAATGCCACGCATTCCAAGTTGTTTCCCATAACACTTGTCATATCCTCTGCTTAGATCCCTCAGGACGATACCTTGGTACTCTTGTTCTGTTTTCCGCTAGACAACATTATTTTTCTCTTGTGGATACAGCACTCCTCCAGCAAGTACCTGCAAGGCACAGCTCACAGAAACCAAACTGCCACCGCCAGCCTCCTCTGCCTGGACGTGACTCGTGCCCTTGTCCCCTTGGAAGCCATAGAGAGAAATCTCTTTGGGGCTGACATGCAGTAAAACAGCAATTTTCTCCTGGTGAAGCTCAAGGACGGTGCTGGGAACCCTACACTGCACCCGAGGGACCCTCTCCAGCCACGCATGGAGCTACACTTCACCTACACAAGAGGAGCTTCCCAGGGCACACGCGGCACCTCTGTCCTTTCAGCCTTGTCTTCCTCCAGCTCTTAAGCCACTGGAATAGGAACCGGGAGTCACCACGGGCACCTGACCGACGGCATCCCCACACTACACAGCACAATTTTTAGGAGGCAAATGGCAGCTAGGGCATTTAGAAATGGCAGAGATGTCATTATTTAGGCACAGGCAGCCGGCAGCGGGCGGACAGGCTGTGGGGACGCGGGCAGCCCGCAGCGACCCGCTCCCGGCGCGCCCCCCGCTCCCGCCACCGCTCCGCTCCCGGCCCCGCGGCCGCCCCCGCCCGCACTCACAGCCCCACCACCAGGCTGGCGCCCCGCAGCACGGCCAGGCTGGCGGCCGCCTCCCGCAGCAGGAACTCCTCGCCCCGGCCGCAGACCAGCACCAGCTGCTGGGCGTTCTCCAACTGGCCTGAACGCTTCTTACATTTATGTTTCTCCCATTTACACATTTTTGGCCTTTTGTCTCTTTCAGCAATCCCAGGGAATTTCAGAGAGCAAAGGTGGCATCTGCAGCTCCATTTCTGGTGATCCGATCTCAGACTCTAGTCATTCATCACATTAGTTTTGGTGAAAGGGGGAAAAAAGGAAAGATAAATTCTGTGTAAAGCTTTATATCTGTGAGAAGTGTGTTGTTACACTCTACAAGGATGGAATTCAGTTCTGTACACTGGCTTTTTCCAAGAACCAAGGGCAGATCCTGATTTCAATCCTTAGAACAGGTGAAGATTTTGCGCTTATAAGGTAGGAGTTTATTTCATTCAAACAGACAGTAAAAGATGGAAAGACGGGTCTTTAAAGAGCTGGTGGGTCTTTGCCTGTGGAAAAGGTGTGTGTTCCTAAAATGGATTGGGAGATGGTATCCTATGCTCTTTTTACTTATGTTATTATCATTGGTTATTTTCAGTTCCTTCAGTTTGCCAGTTTGGGTTGGAAATAACCCATTTCACCCAAAAATTAAACAAAGTAAGGTAGGAGAAAGAATGGAGGAGGAAAAAAAAGGTGGAGATAATTTAAAAGGTCAATTGACTGTCAGGTTCTTGATTTCAGAGATTTCATCTCTTCTTGCCGGTGCTTTGTGTATGATACACTTGTTCCTCAAGGAACATATTTTCAAATATACTGTCAGGGTTACTTTGAATATTTATTCTTGTAAACAACAGGTAATTAAATACAGAAGGCCCAAGGCTGGATATGAGTCTTAGTCAAATATTTGCTACATTTTCCTTACATTTTTAGGTAAGTTTTTTCATCTACCAAACAGACATTTACAATAACACGCATAGGATGATGAAATGTCCTGAAAGGAGATATGATGCATGGCTTAGGAATGAATTGCTAGTGGAATGTACTGAATGCTCTTTCCCTGTTTACAAAAGTAGCAGAAGTTACTGGACCCCCCAGGATCAAAAATCAAAATTACAACATGTGGCTAAAACTGGCCTTCAGATGTGGAATTGACCCAGACTAAATTGCAAATTTGTTGTGTGCTCCTGGCTCCCCTCATACCAGATTTTTACGTCAGATTTACAAATACGTTTTGCACAGCTTTACAAAAGTAAAAGTGAAGTCATTCTGAATTTTCTTTTTCCTATGCAGAGAAACTTCACATCTTTCAAACCATGGAAACGTGGCATTTGCTCAGATGAACTTTCTGAATCCTCCCTCTTGTTCCCAGCTTCTGCCTTAATAACTTCTTTGGCAAAGTCTGTAACCCCCTGATGATGGGGGGACCTTTGGGGGGAACACCACAGCCTGCCCCAGGGGACCTAATTCAGCAGGAATTGCTCTCTCTGAGCGCAGTGTGACTAACTGACTAACCGCCTCTCTCGCCCTGTTGGCTCAAAAAACTATTGAAATATTTAAAAGTTGCAAACCGGTGTGTGAAAAAAATGCATGAACTACACAGCTACCTACAGTAGAAACTAACTAACTAACTTACTAACTAACTAACTAACTTACTAACGAACTAACGAACTCACTCTCTACCCTACTGGCTAAAAAACTTATCATAAACTCATGAAAGATGCCAACTGGCATGTGAAAACAAAAGTGTGAAAAGCTCTCAAGTGCCCTTTCTGCCCATGACTTCTTCATGGGCTGGGGAATGTTCTGCAGAGAGAACGAGTAGTGATGACCATCCGGCTGAGCCAAAAGGGTGACAACATGAGGGTGACTTCTTCAGCCATCTCTTCAACCTGCCTTGAGAAAGATGGGTGGAAAAGACAGGCATTAGGCACTAGGCTGAGAGGAGAACAAGCGACATGTGTTTTGACGTGAAAGGCAATACCCATCCACAGTTCCCCTCTGCAGGATTCCTTAGAGCTGGGTATTAGGCTTTGGTGATTTTCTATTAATTGTTTAGATTGTGGACTAGATTGTTGGACTAGATGACCTTGGAAGGTCCCTTCCAACGCACATTATTCTTTGATTTGAGGATTCTAGGTGCAAAATGGAAACTGCCAACGCTGGAGTGCTCTTTACCTCCAGACATCCACCTTCTCCCAAGGACAGGTGAATGCTTCCTCTCTGGGACCATCTCGGGGCACCGCAGAAGGATTCCCTATACTCAGAGCAGCACGAAAATTCACAAGAGGGAGAGCAGGCTCTGTTACACACCTGGGCTTCTTGTTCTCTTCGCCCGGCATGGCTGGTCTCAGTTGCCTGTTCCTGAGCAATCTGCTTCCAGCCTTCGCCTTCGCTTGAGCGGCGGGCCATCGCTCTCCTCTTCGCAGCTGTGTTTTCTCTTCTGGGGGGATGGTTTTTCCCCTTGCTGCGAAGAGCCTGGCAAACTTTCCATTCAAGAGGATTTTTAGACAGGTAAAGCCATGATCCACATGAATCGATTCTACTCTTGAGCAAAGCTAGCTCATGTTACCTGCTCTGCCCAGAGGAGCTCTCCTGGGGTTCGCTTTGGGGAGCGACTGCAGCCACCTGCAATGGAAACGTACAGGATGACACCTGCCCACTTTCCAGCTCAGCTCTGAAAGGCAGATCCCTTGCATGGGTTTGCTCAGCCCAGCTGTGCCAGTTCTGGTGGGATCACCACACAAAGAGTGATGGCCAAGCTGCATCAGCCTCACTCTGCACTTGTGCAAAGCTGCAGGTTGGTGGATGAAGTTGCTTGTCCCTACAGCAGCAATGCCACCTTCTGAGGGGGGAGGCATTCTCTCACGCTGCGTGTGGACCTCACATACCTCTGCAGTTTCTCCTTCTGCTCCTGGCGCTGGCGACTCCTCGGCCTGTTCACCAGCAAGCCCAGCCTTGGCCGCTGCACCTGGAAGCTCAGCCTCCTCCTCCTGCTCCTCAAAGAGTTCCTCACGGTGTTCGATGAGGAACTCAACCAGCTGTGTCACCTGCACACAGTAAACCACTGGTTTCCAACCCGCTGGCTGCAAAGGGGTCCAACAGCCCTTGCCACTCCTCATCCTGCCTTCTGCACAGAAGGCTGCAGCTGTGGGGCGGCTCTTCCCAGCAGCTCCCCCGCGAGCATTTGCTGAAGAGAGGAGGCAGGCAGGAACCTCTGAAGAGCAAAGCTGGCGTGGGCCTGGAAGGCTGCAGCGGGCTGGGAAACACAGCGTACCTTCCCTGTCACCTGCATCAGGACGTCCAGGGGCAGCGTGTCCTCCTCTGGTGGGCCGAGGAGGTTTGGCCCCATGCAGATGGCCAGGTTGCTGGCGCTCATCTTGCTCACGGTGGCATTCCTGCTGATCTTCTGAAGCAGGATGAGCAAGGTCTGGAGGAGGAGGAGGTTGGCCTTGGGTAACTTGCTGGCGACCCTGCGGGAACAGGAACCCACCGTTAATAGATGTAGTAGGTGTTTTCCAGACAGGTGTCCCATGCTGATGTCAGCCAAGCCCACCCCAGGGAAGGCTCCTTGGCCAAGCCGGCTCTCCAGCAGAGGGACTGCCTTCGCTGAGATATGGCCACCTCCCTCCCCGCCTGCCCTTCTGGCCAGAGCCCCTTTGTGGAGCCAGCCCCAACGCCTGCAGGCAGTGCTCCAAGGACAGAAATGCTTTTCTGTGCCACTTTCCCCCCAGAACGCTGAGCCCACAGCAGCAGCAAGAGGTGGGTGGCCGAAAACACAGCTCGTTCAGGTGCCGGTGCCGGGCTCTGCCAGTCCCTGTGGAGCCGCCAGGCTGCTGGCCACACTTACTCCTTCAGCCCCGCCAGCCTCTCCTGCCTGCTGGTCTTGTGCAGGGCGTCCATCCACTGTTGGTAAAGCTCTGAGTGGAGCAGCTTGGAGGGGATCTTGCGGAGGAAGTCCTGCAATGGCAAGGGCTGAGCGTGAGGCTGTGAGCAGTGCCGCCGGGAGCACAGGCAGCATCCCCAGCACGCTGGGTGCCCAGCAGCTCCTGGGTTGGGCCGAGCAGGAGCCCATCAGCAGCTCCGGAGCGGGAGCTGCCGGACTCCAGGCCAGCAGGGCTCACCTTCAGGATGACGGCAGGACGTGCACCGGCTGGCTGGCCAGGTGGACCTCGGCTCCCGTGTCCAGGGCCTCCCTGATCTCCCGGGAGGCGCGCTCGCTGGCCGCCAGCCGGAAGATCCCCTCCGTGGATGGGCCCTGCTCGTGCAGCAGAGCCAGCAGGTCCTGCAGGGGAGACAGGAGGACATTGCTGGGCTGGAGACAGGCCCTGGCACAGGCCAAGCTTCCCCAGGGGCAGCAGGGAGTGTGGATGGTCTGCAGCTCTCCCTGGGGCAGGACAGAGGGGTGGCTGGAGTTGGGCGACATGGAGAGGAGCGCGCTTTGTCCCCAAGACTCATCTGAGATGCCCCCGATGGGGACGGTGCCTCTGCAGGGGAGCCAGTGGGATGGGGACCCCTGGCCGGGCTTGCTTACCTGGATGGGCTGGGGCAGCGCACCGTCCTGGCTGCAGAGATCTGCCAGGGGCCGCCCGAAGAGAAGCCCCGTGTGGGCAGAGCCCGACGGCCCCTGTGCCTCTGCAGCGGCCGAGGTCTCTGGCCGCACCGAGTGCCAGGGCAGCCACCTCCTCCTGCTGCGGGTCCCACCTTCTGCCAAGGAGAAGAGAGCAAAGAGAGGTGGAGCAGCGGCGCCAGGCCAGTGCTCCTGGACCCTCTCAGCACTGTGCCCCATCCTCGAGCGCACGGGACACGCGTCATTTGGCAACGAGGGACCCTGGGGGCTCAGGTCTCTCCTGCTGCAGAGCAACGGGGACAGACGTGCCCTGCGGGAAGGGCAGCAGCAGCCCCAGGGCAGCATGAGTGCCCGTCTGCAAGAAGAGCAGGGAAGGGCCATCCTGCACCCGTTTCTCCCAACTCACCAGCCAGCTGGCCACTTCCACCTTTGCTGCCAGAGGGGATGACGGGTGGGGGCCGCTGCTCTGCATCAGCCTGCAAGAAATGTGCTGCGCTCACCCAACAGCCCTGCAGCAGAAAGGGCCCCTGGGGAGCTGCATCATGCCCTGGCCATGTGTGAGAGGTGGAGATGGCTGAGATGTCACCCCGAGCGATCCTCACCTTGGCCTGGCCCTCAAGCAGCCTCTCCAGGCTGCCGGCATGCAGCGTCATGGCCTGGGCAAGCAAAAAAGAGCAGGTGAGAAGTGATGCACCTGGTGCTGGGCTGGAACAGCCTCTGGGGACAGAGCGGAGACAGGAGGGACACTCACAGCATTGCGGCCCCTCAGCTCTTTCAGCAGCGCCTTGAAGGAGGGCAGCCGGGTGACCTGGGCTCCCTCCACTCCTTCTGCTGGTCTGTGCACAGGAAAGGGGCAAAGAAAGAGCTGGCTGAGAACCAAGCAGCCTTTTCCCTCCCCTGCCAGCCCAGGGAGCACTTCCAGCTTGCCCCAAAGCAGCCATGTAGCACTCAGAATCCCAGCGGAGAGCAGCAGCAGAGATCAGGGCAGGGCTGGGCAGCTGTTGTCTGGACACAGCTGGCTGAAGGTGCTCCACCAGCTTTGCCCACTCAAGAGCTGCCCACAGCTATGGGCACAGCTCTCTGCAGCTGGGGAGCGCTGTTGCCACATCGCAGGCTACGATGCCTAGAGCATCCCCCTGAGGTGTGAGCACGAGTCCCCCAGGCTGCACCGCCAGGCAGGGCTTACCCAAGGAGAGCGCTGAGCCACAGCTCCTTCACTGCCCGGCAGCTGCGGAAAGAGAGGAGAAACAGCCTGAGCGCCGCTGCTCCCCAGCCTGCGGGCACAGGCGGGCGCTGGCACAGCCCTGCTGTCCCCGTGGGGACGGCCACAGAGGCAGGACGAAGCCCCGTGGGGCAGGACGGAGGTGCTGCCCAGCCCTGCCGGGGGACGTGGCAGCGAGACTCACCGGAAAGTGACGACGCATGAGCCGCAGGGCCAGACGAGGACGAGTGAGGCGGTGTGTTTGCCTTCCTCCTCTTCAGCGGCATCGCCGGCTGCCCCCTTGGTGCTGCCCAGCACCTGCAGCTGGCCCAGGGCCAGGCAGAGCTTTGGGCGCGGGGCGCCGCCACGTCTGCAGAGAGGAGCGGCAGCGAGTGAGCTGGAGGAGCCTGAGCCCGCTGGCTCCCCTCCCGAGTCCCCCTGCCACGGTCACGGCCATGGGTGTATCCAGCACCAGGGTGCCGGTGGCCTGGGGCTGCTCCTGGGCTGGCCCTGCCCTGGTGCCAGGGCCAGGGCTTGGGAGGAAAGGCAGCTGGGCTCTGCAAATCTTACTGGTGCTTGGCGATGACCAGGGTATCCCTGAAGAGGAGGAGGTCCCTCTTCCTCGTCGCACGGCCCTGGGTCACCCGCACACGCTGCCGGAGCAGTGGCTCGCCTGGTGCCGGGATGGGCACGCACTGCTGCACGGGCTCAGGGTCATCCCTGCAGAGCAAACGGTGTCGGGAATGACAAAGGCGGCTGCTGCGGGGTCCGGCTGTTCTGGGCTGTCTCCGAGCCTTGCATGGGGGGCGCCTACCTGGAGCCACGGCAGCAGTTCACCTGGCCCATCCCGACGAGGCCAGGAGAAGCCTCCTGTAAATCTTGCTTTATGGGCACAAGAGAGTGGCCAGACAAGGTGGGGAACGTCAGCCAAAGGGACGCCCAGTGCCAAGTGGTGCTGCTGGGCAAGAGCGCGGCTCCTGCCCGTGACACTCCGCGTTGGCACAGAACCGTTGCCAGGACAGCGCCGGGTCAACACAGCCCCCCATTCCAATGACCTCAGTGGTGGGGGGGGGCACTGGGGGCTCTCCCCAGGATGCCCAGGTCTCTCTGGGACTGGGAGCCCAGCCCTGGGCACAGCACTTCAGGTCTGGCCTCAGCAGCGCTGAGCAGAGGGGAAGGGTCACCTCCCTCCAGCTGCTGGCAGCGCTTCGCCCCATGCAGCCCAGGGTACCACTCGCTGCCGCCTTGGGCCAAGGCCACCTTGCTGGCTCCTGCTCAACTTGGTGTCCACCAGGAGCCCAGGACCCTTAGTTTTAAGATTCCTAGGGCAGGAGACCTTTTCCAACATAAAAATCGTCCATACCCAATGTTTCTGTGGTGTTGTCTTCAAAAAGCATATGACCTATTGTGTAAATGCTGTGTCTCACATGACAAACCAGCACTACACAGAGATTATCCATTATGTCCAATAAAAGATTGAGCTGTGTCTTCTATTGACTAACCAGAAAAGTACAATCTTCATCAGTTAGCAAGCCTTCTGGATCTGTCTAAAATAAATAAATACCACTCAGCCCATTCCCTGTGGCCTTGATGAACCACAACTGGGAATTATATGTGATAGATGTGATTCAGAACTATTGAATGTGCTGAAACTCCACCTATTCTCAGAAAATAAAATTTATCTCTTGAACTATGCCACATTACAACTTCAAGTGAGAGGAGCAAATGTCTTGGTCTCTAATAAACAAATGATTGCCTTATTAACCCTAAGTTTAAAAGTGCACGTGTGCGGGGCACCCACTGTATTAATCTGTGGCTATCCTGTGATGTTACTGTCATATATATCAATTTAATGAAATATAACAAGGGAAACTGTAGAGTCTTACATCTGGGCAGGAACAACCCCAGGTTCCAGTATAGGTTGGGGAATGACCTGTTAGAGAGCAGTGTAGGGGAAAGGGACCTGGGGGTCCTGGTGGACAGCAGGATGACCATGAGCCAGCACTGTGCCCTTGTGGCCAAGAAGGCCAATGGCATCCTGGGGTGTATTAGAAGCAGGGTGGTTAGTAGGTCGAGAAAGGTTCTCCTTCCCCTCTACTCTGCCCTGGTGAGACCTCATCTGGAATATTGTGTCCAGTTCTGGGCCCCTCAGTTCAGGAAGGACAGAGAACTGCTGGAGAGAGTCCAGCGCAGGGCCACAAAGATGATGAAGGGAGTGGAGCATCTCCCTTATGAGGAAAGGCTGAGGGAGCTGGGGCTCTTTAGCTTGGAGAAGAGGAGACTGAGGGGTGACCTCATCAATGTTTATAAATATATAAAGGGTGGGTGTAACGAGGATGGAGCCAGGCTCTTCTCGGTGACAGCCAACAGTAAGACAAGGGGTAATGGGTTCAAGCTGGAACACAAGAGGTTCCACTTAAATTTGAGAAGAAACTTCTTCTCAGTCAGGGTGACGGAACACTGGAACAGACTGCCCAGGGAGGTTGTGGAGTCTCCTTCTCTGGAGACATTCAAAACCCGCCTGGACGCCTTCCTGTGTAACCTCATCTGGGTGTTCCTGCTCCGGCGGGGGGATTGGACTAGATGATCTTTTGAGGTCCCTTCCAATCCCTAACATTCTGTGATTCAGTCATTCTGTGAATATAGGGCTGAGCCATTGTCTTTTGTTTTCTTCCCTGAGTACAATGTGATAAGACATGAGGGGATATTAGGACCCAGTGAGAACCATAACCAAGTCCTCTAGTGCTGGACGCTTTTGAGACTACTGTGATTGCTCGCAAACCAAGTTCCCCTGTGCCTACAGCCCTTTGTCAGGGACGGAAGGCACATCCTTGGAGGCAACTTGCCTGAGAGCTGACAACCCATGACCCAGCTACTGGCACCTGGGACTATCGATACCTCCCGGAGTTTATGAATCCCTTGGCTCTAAATTTTGGCTTCTATTGGTTAACGTTTCAGAAGCAAATGGTAAATACTAAATACACTGCACGTGCTGGTGTATCATAGGATTCCAGTTACTTTTTTATTAGTACCATCCATAGATAAACAGATCTGGAGACAAACCAACCTGGGCAAAATACACGGGGTTTTTTTGTTTCCTTCCCCACTGCATTGCAGTTTGATCCATGCCCCTTGAATATCCAGTGTCTTTCAGCTACAGTTTACGTCTTGCTTTTGCATACTGTAGAGCCTTCTTTCCGTATTCACTGCCAGTATTCACCCTTACACGGCAGCTAATTCTTGTGGCTGGCCCTGCTCCCTCTGGGAGCAAGCTGTTTGTGGTCTGTCTCTATGGCTCTGGGACTCTTCCCCTGATTAATTTGTTCATCAAAGTTACAAATATTTTGTTCTGTATCTGCAATTCTGTATTTTCCACTATATACTCCCTATTCTTTAAGGGAATCATTGTCCAAAGAATTTTCATCGAATAAGTTACGACTGACATACCATTTTCTTGGACTGGGAAGAATGTGACATATTTTATTTCATCATCTGTTGTAAAGGGAGCCTTCATCTTGGCTCAAAATCTTGCTTGTAGTGTATCCTTGAACCAAGAAAGGATGATTGGCAGCCTGGGAAATGCAGCAGTACTCTGTAGGTAAGTAACGCAATTTCCTTACAGCTCCTTTTTAACATGTTTCTGGTAGACTACATTACACATGCTGCTGAAATATCTGATCACTCTCTCACCTTGTTCACTGCTCTTTTGCACTGCAAGGGTGGGATGAGTAGGCTGCAAAGAAACAAATAAAAAAGCAAGTGGTGATTCTCCTGACACAAGGAAATCTTGGGTTTCTTCGAGGCCATGTGGATAAAACAGTGTCAACTGATCCAGTTGACTTCATTGTCTGTGTGGGCTAGAGATGGAGGGCCTGTGAATGGAACATGTTGCAATTAGATGCTGTCTTGCCCTCATCAAATTTATTAACAATGACTCTTTTTTTTTCTCTTTGAATATGTTCAGAATGAAATTTATATCCAGAGAAAGAAATGACACAATACCATTTTAAAAATTATTTTCCTGGTGTGTATTCCTCCAAGCATGTATTTATGTGGATAGTAATAAGTGGATAGTAATCATGTTTAACATGAACATGATTAAATCAGTGAAGGGGATTGGAGTTCTCATCAGTTCAACTCTGCAAAGTTCTAGATCTTCTGTATACACAAAATGCTCGTTCTTCTTAGTCTGATGTTGCTTCCATATTAGTACTTTGTGTGTCTCTGCTCTCAGACAGGAGGCTGTTCGGAAATTATTAAAGGTACCAAATAGTGTAGCCTTCTATTAAAGACCTACAACCTAAAGTACTTGAACACTTCCTTTTTTCCCCTTGAAAACAACAAAAAATAATTACTCCTATATACCATTTTTCTATAATGTAGATGGCTGTTGTTAAAGGATGTAGGGAGGCAACTAGGAAAGCTAAGGCCTCCTTCGAGTTAAACCTGGCAAGAGGGGTCAAGGACAACAGAAAGAGCTCCTTCAAATACATGGCAGATAAAACTAACACCAGAGGCAATGTAGGCCCACTGATGAATGGGGTGGGTGCCCTGGTGACAGGAGATACAGAGAAGGCAGAGTTACTGAATGCCTTCTTTGTCTCTGTCCACTCTGCTGGAGGCTGTCCTGAGGAGCCCTGTACCCCTGAGGCCCCAGAGGAAGGCAGGGCAATGGAGTAGTTTGCCTCAGTTGATGAGGACTGGGTTAGGGACCAGTTAAGCAATCTGGACATCCATAAATCCATGGGTCCAGATGGGATGCACCCGCGGGTGCTGAGCGAGCTGGCTGAAGTCATTGCTGGACCACTCTCCATCATCTTTGCCAAGTCTTGGGAAATGGGAGAGGTGCCTGAGGACTGGAGGAAAGCAAATGTCACTCCGGTCTTCAAAAAGGGCAAGAAGGAGGACCCGGGCAACTATAGACCGGTCAGACTCACCTCCATCCCTGGGAAAGTGATGGAACACCTTATCCTTGGTGCCATCTTAAGACATATCAAGGATAAGAGGGTCATCAGGGGCAGTCAACATGGCTTCACCAAGGGGAAGTCGTGCTTGACCAACCTCATAGCCTTTTATGAAGACATAACAGGGTGGATTGATGATGGCAGAGCGGAGGTTGTGGTCTACCTTGACTTCAGTAAAGCATTTGACAACGTCTCCCACAGAATCCTCACAGCTAAACTGAAGAAGTGTGGACTGGACGATCGGGTACTGAGGTGGACCGCAAACTGGCTGAAGGAAAGAAGCCAGAGAGTCGTGGTCAATGGGGCGGAGTCTGGTTGGAGGCCTGTATCTAGTGGAGTGCCTCAAGGGTTAGTACTGGGACCAGTATTATTCAATATATTCATCAATGACTTGGATGAGGGAATTGAGTGTACTACCAGCAAGTTTGCTGATGACACCAAACTGGGAGGAGTGGCTGACACGCCAGAGGGCTGTGCTGCCATCCAGCGAGATCTGGACAGGCTGGAGAGTTGGGCAGGGAAAAATTTAATGAAATATAATAAGGGAAAATGTAGAGTCTTACATCTGGGCAGGAACAACCCCAGGTTCCAGTATAGGTTGGGGAATGACCTGTTAGAGAGCAGTGTAGGGGAAAGGGACCAGGGGGTCCTGGTGTACAGCAGAATGGCCATGAGCCAGTACTCTGCCCTTGTGGCCAAGAAGGCCAATGGCATCCTGGGATGTATTAGAAGGGGGGTGGTTAGTAGGTTGAGAGAGGTTCTCCTTCCCCTCTACTCTGCCCTGGTGAGACCTCATCTGGAATATTGTGTCCCGTTCTGGGCCCCTCAGTTCAAGAAGGACAGGGAACTGCCGGAGAGAGCCCAGCGCAGGGCAACAAAGATGATGAAGGGAGTGGAGCATCTCCCTTATGAGGAAAGGCTGAGGGAGCTGGGGCTCTTTAGCTTGGAGAAGAGGAGACTGAGGGGTGACCTCATTCATGTTTATAAATATACAAAGGGTGGGTGTCACGAGGATGGAGCCAGGCTCTTCTCAGTGACAACCAACAGTAAGACAAGGGGTAATGGGTTCAAGCTGGAACACAAGAGATTCCACTTCAATTTGAGAAGAAACTTCTTCTCAGGCAGGGTGACGGAACACTGGAACAGGCTGCCCAGGGAGGTTGTGGAGTCTTCTTCTCTGGAGATATTGAAAACCCGCCTGGACGCCTTCCTGTGTAACCTCGTCTGGGTGTTCCTGCTCTGGCAGGGGGATTGGACTAGATGATCTTTTGAGGTCCCTTCCAATCCCTAACATTCTGTGATTCTGTGATAAAAATGTAGCTTCACTGAAACTATTCTTAACATTGATGCTTGCACTGAACTTCACTAGGATGCAAATATTCATCCTTTTAATATTTGATCCAAGTTTAAAGTATAAAAAAAAAGATCGTGTTTTCTAACAGTGAGACCATGTTCAATTCATATACCAGTATTCCTCCAGCAATCATTCCAATTTAGGCGATATCTCCAGGATGCTTGCGCAAGGCAGGTATTCCAGGAGCTCTCTGTGTCATGGACGTGGCTTTTGGACACTGCTAGAGATAAACTGGCTAGCGCAGATGATTAATTTAGACATAAAGTAACTTTTGCAGTCAAATCTCTTTATAATCAAGACAAACAACAAGGCATTGCTGGTATTAATTTCTATGGCTACATATATACATGGTACAAAGTTTTCAGATATAGAGAATTTGAGTGGGGTCTATAGTGCCATTCCTTTTGATACGCATTACTTAATAATACAGTCATATCAGCAAAGCTGAAATTTTTATTGTTAAAAATTCCACAACAGCGTTCGGATTTATAAGGACAGGATCTGTCGCATTTGTCGCAGCGAGGGAAGACGCAAACACTTAATATAAGTATCAGCAAACTTCAGCTTTATTACAGAGCAGTTCACTTTTATACATGTCCCAATAATTATGCCTACTAGTCATAACCTGATTGGCTAAAATCTAGGGATTACATTAACTTAATTCGTCTAGCAACAGATATTCAGTATAATCAGTAATGGGCTTATGCATATTACAAAACGCAAGCTCATTATTGGTTACAACTTAACTGCCAGCTCCACCCTTAGATCCACATTCGTTTCGTTTCTACATTGTTTTTCCCAACGAACTTCTAACAGCAAGGCTTTTGTTTGTTACACATTAAATGTCAAGGTCCTTATAATTTTGCCAAGTCAGTGTCTTGCTTGTGGCTCACATGAGCTGGGTTCGCTGCTTATCTAACTCTTCTTCTGCTAACTGTATTAAATTCACATAGCCCCTACTATCTAACCATCCCTCCACAATTCCCCCTTTTTTGTTTTTGCGCAAACCAAGTGCACAATTAACAATATAGCAACAATCATAGACAGTATTATTAATCCATGCAAAAGTAGATTTCTCAGCCATCCTAATTCCCGCAAAAATCCATATGTGCAGATTGAGGCCTGAAAACCAAGTTTTTGGGTCTAATCATTTTATACTATTAGATAATGTTTACCATTATATCTTACAGTGCTAATTCTTAAATTATGCACTTGTTTTTCAGGGCACTGGCTAAATCCTAAATCAGGCCTTGTACATTATCTGAGACTGTTCTTTTTTGGAAGTGTTGTTTTACTTGATTTTGCTCATAAGCATTATAATTCAGTTTCAATGGTATTACATATATTTAGCACTCTGATAACATAAAATACAGGTTCAGATATCAGTTAAGGAGATTATTTGAATACAATAACATAAGAATAATGAAGATCCACAACGTGCATGTAGTCACTCACAAGAAACAAAACTAGAGGTCTCTCACTTCAGGGTACTCACAATAAACAATCACCTGCCTAAATTAGGCAAGGGCTCATTCAAGACAAGGACTCTAGTTTACAGACCCGCAGCTCCGAGAAGATCACTCAAGGGGCATCTTCGGCGGGAACCCCGTTTTCTAGTCTAGTCAGATGTGGCTGTGGGCATTACAACATAGCTCTGGGCACGTCTTGTTGAGGACCCCGTCAATTGACCGAGGGTCCCACCCCTTCTGTCCCACCAGCTGGTAGAGGTGAAGTCACCCTGCCCCGAGACCAGGGAGGATGTGACCTGGGGACAGGTAATAAAGAGCCATCAACGGCCCCATTGAAGGCTCTAAATCTTAGGGGAATGTGCAACTGCCACACAATCCACCCTGCGACCACAGTCATGATCTGACAGACTACTTTGGAGTGGTGGTGCAGTCACCTCTTGCCTCCAAAGTCAAAAGGGGGCATTCTGTTGGTGAGTTTGAATGTCCATTGTGGATCATCATACCTTCTGTGTTATTTTCCTGTTATACATTATTATTACAAATCAACTTACAATAAAATTGAATAATACAAATTACAACAATTACAGTTATTAACAAATATTGGAGAAGGCTGGTTAGTCATCCTAATAAGGAAAACAAATGCACTGAAAGTTTTTTCGCCAGTTAATCCCTAATCCAAATAATTTAAATCTGTATCATTCTGATATACTAGTGCCTCTAATTTACAGGGGGTCCAGTACAAACTCAAAACATCTTCTGTGGTTATTTTAGATACCTTGCATATTAAGACCCAGAATGGAAACAAAATCTAAATTACTCTGAACCACTTCTCCATTCCTCATCGCTGATAAAACAGGTGAAACTTCCCTGACAAACAATTGTCAATTAATTTCTTATAAATACAAACAGCAGGGATCTCAACAAAATACTGCTGCATTTGATTAAGTTTAATCCAATCCTTGTTTTCCAGCAATTGACCTTCTGGTGGTATCCATGCACCATCTACCCAATGCACGTCATTGTTACTGCACTGTTGCAAGAGATAATACCCGAATAGGCTAAGAAAGTGTCAACTGGAGTGAGGGGCCTGCTGCTGTCATAACAGTACTTGCATTTTGTTGTAACTTCTTTAGCTGCCCCAAGGTAACATCATTGGCCTCTTCCCTTGGTCTCTTCTGTTTCTTCGTTGCCGTCTGCTGCAGGGACAGACATTGCACTTCTGGCATTGGGTTCTTGCACTGTTTTCCAGCTCACAGTGACATTTAACATATTTCGCAGGAAGTCAGTTTGGTCCTGTTGGAATAAGAACACACACATATCCCCTTCCCCCTTTTTGTTTTAATAACGTTTGTTTCAGTGTGGAATGCACCTGTTTAATAATAGCCTATCCAGTGGCAGAATGTGGAATACCTGTGACATGCGAAACATCCCATTGCTATAAAAAATATTACGCGGATCTAGCAGTTTAGCCAGGACCATTGCCAGTTTTAATTTGTTGTGGCACACCCAGCATAGCAAAACAGTGGGTCCAGTGGCACTAGACATCCATGCTTTTCTCACTAGTACAAGCAGATGCACAAAGCATACCTGAAAGAGTATCTATAGAAATGTGTACATATTTCAAACGACCAAAGGATGAGACATATGTAACATCAGTCTGCTAAATGGCATTAGCTATGAGCCTGTGAGGGTTAACTCCAAGGGAGCGTAAATTTGTAATTAGGCCTTGACATTTCAGCTAAGAGCAAACTATGTCTTTTATTTGTTCGAGTGTCGGATAAAACATTTATTTTAAAGTAGCAGTATTCTAATGGAAGAAAATATGTGAAGCCCTGGCAGACTGGAAACGGACTGTAGCTACAGTATGAGTCCGCAACTTCCTTCTGTTATGGGACCTGGTAAAAGTGGTATGAGAGCATATATGAGTAACAGATAGTGGGTGTCTGCAATGCTGTAATGCAGTTTGCAATGATACAAACAATTCAAAGAGCTACTGTTGCGAGATTTCTTCAAAAAAGGTGAAGGGGATGGTCCTGACTACTTACTCAGAATCACAAATCAAATTTAGAGGTTCCTCCTTAAAAAGCTCTAAGGCATGTAAAGCTGCATCAAGTTCTATTAATTGGGTTGAACCTTCAATAATTTTAACAGAATGATGCTAATTGTTATCTTCACATCAGACTACTACAGCTTTGTGAGACTTTCCTAAACTATCTACAAAAACTGTGCAAGCGTGTAGGATGAGACCAAATACAAGTATGTTCTGTAGCTTGACATCAAAGACATGCAGATTCTACATCAATTTACATCTAGGCATGCCAAAAGCTATGCCATTAAGAAAATCACCTAATGTAATTTAAAAGGACGTAGATTGCAAATAATTAAAAAAAGATCAAAATTAGATTTCACAAATGGTACATATATGACAAAAGGATCATGACCCATTAAGACTTAAATTAATTCCCTGCATTTTTTGATCAGTAACAATCAGTATATCAGTCTGTTAGCATTGTCAACGTACTGTCCCACAATAGCCACAGGTTGTTTTTGTGTTGTAACTATAAGTAGACAAATATGCAAGTCCAATCGAATGCAGTCAGCCTGTAAGGTTGTCATAAATTTGTTCATCAAAGTCTCTAACTCCATTTTGGCTTTCATATTTATTGGATATTGTTTTTCCTTACCAGATTGAAGTCCTATTTAAGTTTTATCAGTGTAGTGTTGGCTTTACCGATACTTCGGCTGCGGGTACTAGTGGAAATACAGCATCTAAAATTTCCTTGGAGATTTCTCACTTGCAGCAAGCAGATCTGCACCATCCAAACATCTTCTTATGGGACATGCAACTGAACAGAATTCTCAGAAAACATTATTTGAGTTTACAATTTACTTAACAAATCTTGACCCAAGAGAGGTATAGGACTTTCTGGCAAATACGAGAATTCATCTGTTAAAACTTTTTTCTAAATTTGGCATCCTATTGGTTTCAAAAAATGGCCCTCCTTTCTTTCTCAAGATTTCAAAAACTATCACGGTGAATTTAATAAGAAGTCTCTTATAACTAGTTACCACAGAGAAAGTCTATTAAAAAGGTTTTTGCTTTAATTTCCCAGCTTCATTAGAACTACGGATCTGCTGGAGATGCTTTTAAATTTCACCCTCAGACTGCTTCATTCAGTATTACAGTTCTCAAACAGTAACATTGCTGTAGAGGGGGGGCGGGGAATGCAAGGGGGAATAAAGCCCCCCTTTTCTGCTTAGCAGTGCAGTCAAGGCCACGCAGGTGGTGTAATCGCTGGTGCTAAGTGGGAGCTGCCTGGCCTTGGCAAAACTTCTCAGTTACAATGAGCTGAGTTTATCTTGAAGCTTGACACAGCACAGGCCTGGGATATTTTGCTCTATTTACTTATTTCTCAAAGTTATGCAGAACAACATTAACTGCCATATAGCACTAAAACCCAGAATTCCACATTCAAACTACATTTTCCTTTTATCAGAGTATTTCCCAAAAAGTTATTCTAATAAGTAAGGATGCATCCTAAAGGGGATCAAGGTTGTATTTTAGTAGCGGAACCGGTTCCCATTTTGTAATTATCTTCCCAAACAAAATTATTTTGGTACCAAATATATATATATATATATACAAACTAAAATACTGAGCTCAGATATGAAAGCCAAACACTAAGTTCAAACATGCAGATGGATCGCAGTTGCACTTATTCAAGACAATATCTCAGTGTTAGCATTGCACCTTTGGGCTGCTTGCAGCTCAGCCAGGTGGAGGTTGCCGCTGGATCTCCCTGACAAAACAGGTCAGTGCGCGCTGGAGCCCAAGCGTCACCTGCCCCCCCGCTGCCCTAGCAAGCCGAGCTGGGCAAGGCTTTTATACGCGTCTCATCTGAGGTGCTACAACTGTTATCCCAAAACAGGATTCTTTACTTGGTGTGCATACAAAAGAGCCAAATTTAGTACACCAAGATGAGACACAGCCTATCACAGAGTTGCGCAAGTCTGGATGTTGGAATAAAGCTAGCATGGTAGAAAGAAAAGTAACAACTGTTACACACACAATCTTATCATCACATGCACACAGTAAAAAACTGAATTACTCACGGTCTTCTGTATAACCACAAAATGCATATTTTGAGTCAACAGATTCTCATGATTCTGTGAACTTGCTATATTATACAACAGGAAAAGACTTATGAAACTGTAATATGCTTAAACAGATACCTACAAAGAAAACAGGTCAATAAAGCAAACATCTTGCAGACCTCAGTAAGTTTCTATGACTTGTGCGTTATCAGTTAATTCTCAGCTTGTTGAAGTTCAAAGCATTCCACTTGTAAAGCTGCCTGAAATTATTTAATGATCTCTTGTAGAGTTTTATTTTTGTCCTGCTCTTCTGGCTTTAAAAACAACACTACTTGCAACAAAATGTTATACTTCAAGGTTCTATTCTCCGACCACTTTTCCCATTCATCTAACTTACACAGCAGCCACCACTGATTCTAATATTTCACAAGATCTTCCTTCCTCATATTTCCAAGTGCTTTCCTATGTTCTAAAACACCTCCCCAAATGTAATTTAGCATTTGACGGGTGGGCTCACCATGGAGACCCGAGTCACTAACTGTG
The DNA here is from genome assembly GCF_036013445.1 of Caloenas nicobarica. Lineage (NCBI taxonomy): Eukaryota > Metazoa > Chordata > Aves > Columbiformes > Columbidae > Caloenas > Caloenas nicobarica. The sequence goes on from NC_088245.1 coordinate 46,774,057, forward strand.
GTCCGTAATTGCGACAGCAGCTTCTAATCTAGGGCAGTGATGGTGGCGTTCAGGCCACCAGCAGTGGGAGAATATATCACTGGGAAGGCAATGGCCAGGGCCTCAGCCGCCTCTTTGTCCCCTGACGTCCAGGCTTGATTAGAAATCTCTTGCCACAACTTCTGCCGCTCGTTCACCACCCGCTCTGCATCTCCCCTCATATCAGTGTCTTTAGAGTCTACAGGCGCGCGAGCCTTCCCCTCCCCTTCGGGGGGAGATGGCCAGTGCTCCTCGCTCGGTTGACCGGGAGACAGCATAGGAGGCGCAGAAGGAACTGAACTGGCGTATGAACCCGACGGCAGGAAAACAACATTAGTGGCAGGGGGCAACGGGCATGACGAGGCAAAAGCCGAACCCTCTCCAGTGGCTGCATTAGTGGCCGATGGGGAAGCTAGGGCTGCCGAGGCGGCATGGGCGGCCTTCTGCTCCGCATGATATCGTTTTAAGGCGTTTGTTACCACCCGCCAGGGCCGTCCCAACTTCCTAGCTGCCTTTTCCTCCTCGATAGCTGCATTCCACAATTTTTCTCCAAAGCGACACCACTCCTCCACCTCAAAAACCTCATTAGGATCCTTAAAACAACCCTTGGCTACTCCATACGTGAGCAACCCTGCTAACTCCTTATCTAAATCAATATCCTTAAGCTGACGCTTCTGTAAGAAGCACTTAAATAAATCATAAGCCGCTTGTCTATCCATACCTTGTTTCCTCAGCGCGCTGTTGCAGCCCTTGCAAGACGTCGGCGGCCTTTAGCGGCGGAACCCTTCTTTAAGGTCGTTCCGGGCACGGAGTCCAGCTCTTTTGCCTCTCGTGCTGCTTCGAGACCGCTATCCCCTACTCGCTGGACCGTGCCGGACCGTGGCTGCAGGGCCTTTTTTTTCAGGTCCCTGTTCGGGCGCCATTTGTCGCATTTGTCGCAGCGAGGGAAGACGCAAACACTTAATATAAGTATCAGCAAACTTCAGCTTTATTACAGAGCAGTTCACTTTTATACATGTCCCAATAATTATGCCTACTAGTCATAACCTGATTGGCTAAAATCTAGGGATTACATTAACTTAATTCGTCTAGCAACAGATATTCAGTATAATCAGTAATGGGCTTATGCATATTACAAAACGCAAGCTCATTATTGGTTACAACTTAACTGCCAGCTCCACCCTTAGATCCACATTCGTTTCGTTTCTACATTGTTTTTCCCAACGAACTTCTAACAGCAAGGCTTTTGTTTGTTACACATTAAATGTCAAGGTCCTTATAATTTTGCCAAGTCAGTGTCTTGCTTGTGGCTCACATGAGCTGGGTTCGCTGCTTATCTAACTCTTCTTCTGCTAACTGTATTAAATTCACATAGCCCCTACTATCTAACCATCCCTCCACAATTCCCCCTTTTTTGTTTTTGCGCAAACCAAGTGCACAATTAACAATATAGCAACAATCACAGACAGTATTATTAATCCATGCAAAAGTAGATTTCTCAGCCATCCTAATTCCCACAAAAATCCATATGTGCAGATTGAGGCCTGAAAACCAAGTTTTTGGGTCTAATCATTTTATACTATTAGATAATGTTTACCATTATATCTTACAGTGCTAATTCTTAAATTATGCACTTGTTTTTCAGGGCACTGGCTAAATCCTAAATCAGGCCTTGTACATTATCTGAGACTGTTCTTTTTTGGAAGTGTTGTTTTACTTGATTTTGCTCATAAGCATTATAATTCAGTTTCAATGGTATTACATATATTTAGCACTCTGATAACATAAAATACAGGTTCAGATATCAGTTAAGGAGATTATTTGAATACAATAACATAAGAATAATGAGGATCCACAACGTGCATGTAGTCACTCACAAGAAACAAAACTAGAGGTCTCTCACTTCAGGGTACTCACAATAAACAATCACCTGCCTAAATTAGGCAAGGGCTCATTCAAGACAAGGACTCTAGTTTACAGACCCGCAGCTCCGAGAAGATCACTCAAGGGGCATCTTCGGCGGGAACCCCGTTTTCTAGTCTAGTCAGATGTGGCTGTGGGCATTACAACATAGCTCTGGGCACGTCTTGTTGAGGACCCTGTCAATTGACCGAGGGTCCCACCCCTTCTGTCCCACCAGCTGGTAGAGGTGAAGTCACCCTGCCCCGAGACCAGGGAGGATGTGACCTGGGGACAGGTAATAAAGAGCCATCAACGGCCCCATTGAAGGCTCTAAATCTTAGGGGAATGTGCAACTGCCACACAATCCACCCTGCGACCACAGTCATGATCTGACAGACTACTTTGGAGTGGTGGTGCAGTCACCTCTTGCCTCCAAAGTCAAAAGGGGGCATTCTGTTGGTGAGTTTGAATGTCCATTGTGGATCATCATACCTTCTGTGTTATTTTCCTGTTATACATTATTATTACAAATCAACTTACAATAAAATTGAATAATACAAATTACAACAATTACAGTTATTAACAAATTTTGGAGAAGGCTGGTTAGTCATCCTAATAAGGAAAACAAATGCACTGAAAGTTTTTTCGCCAGTTAATCCCTAATCCAAATAATTTAAATCTGTATCATTCTGATATACTAGTGCCTCTAATTTACAGGGGGCCCAGTACAAACTCAAAACATCTTCTGTGGTTATTTTAGATACCTTGCATATTAAGACCCAGAATGGAAACAAAATCTAAATTACTCTGAACCACTTCTCCATTCCTCATCGCTGATAAAACAGTTGAAACTTCCCTGACAAACAATTGTCAATTAATTTCTTATAAATACATACAGCAGGGATCTCAACAAAATACTGCTGCATTTGATTAAGTTTAATCCAATCCTTGTTTTCCAGCAATTGACCTTCTGGTGGTATCCATGCACCATCTACGCAATGCACGTCATTGTTACTGCACTGTTGCAAGAGATAATACCCGAATAGGCTAAGAAAGTGTCAACTGGAGTGAGGGGCCTGCTGCTGTCATAACAGTACTTGCATTTTGTTGTAACTTCTTTAGCTGCCCCAAGGTAACATCATTGGCCTCTTCCCTTGGTCTCTTCTGTTTCTTCGTTGCCGTCTGCTGCAGGGACAGACATTGCACTTCTGGCATTGGGTTCTTGCACTGTTTTTCCAGCTCACAGTGAGATTTAACATATTTCGCAGGAAGTCAGTTTGGTTCTGTTGGAATAAGAACACACACATATCCCCTTCCCCCTTTTTGTTTTAATAACGTTTGTTTCAGTGTGGAATGCACCTGTTTAATAATAGCCTATCCAGTGGCAGAATGTGGAATACCTGTGACATGCGAAACATCCCATTGCTATAAAAAATATTACGCGGATCTAGTAGTTTAGCCAGGACCATTGCCAGTTTTAATTTGTTGTGGCACACCCAGCATAGCAAAACAGTGGGTCCAGTGGCACTAGACATCCATGCTTTTCTCACTAGTACAAGCAGATGCACAAAGCATACCTGAAAGAGTATCTATAGAAATGTGTACATATTTCAAACGACCAAAGGATGAGACATATGTAACATCAGTCTGCTAAATGGCATTAGCTATGAGCCTGTGAGGGTTAACTCCAAGGGAGCGTAAATTTGTAATTAGGCCTTGACATTTCAGCTAAGAGCAAACTATGTCTTTTATTTGTTCGAGTGTCGGATAAAACATTTATTTTAAAGTAGCAGTATTCTAATGGAAGAAAATATGTGAAGCCCTGGCAGACTGGAAACGGACTGTAGCTACAGTATGAGTCCGCAACTTCCTTCTGTTATGGGACCTGGTAAAAGTGGTATGAGAGCATATATGAGTAACAGATAGTGGGTGTCTGCAATGCTGTAATGCAGTTTGCAACGATACAAACAATTCAAAGAGCTACTGTTGCGAGATTTCTTCAAAAAAGGTGAAGGGGATGGTCCTGACTACTTACTCAGAATCACAAATCAAATTTAGAGGTTCCTCCTTAAAAAGCTCTAAGGCATGTAAAGCTGCATCAAGTTCTATTAATTGGGTTGAACCTTCAATAATTTTAACAGAATGATGCTAATTGTTATCTTCACATCAGACTACTACAGCTTTGTGAGACTTTCCTAAACTATCTACAAAAACTGTGCAAGCGTGTAGGATGAGACCAAATACAAGTATGTTCTGTAGCTTGACATCAAAGACATGCAGATTCTACATCAATTTACATCTAGGCATGCCAAAAGCTATGCCATTAAGAAAATCACCTAATGTAATTTAAAAGGACGTAGATTGCAAATAATTAAAAAAAGATCAAAATTAGATTTCACAAATGGTACATATATGACAAAAGGATCATGACCCATTAAGACTTAAATTAATTCCCTGCATTTTTTGATCAGTAACAATCAGTATATCAGTCTGTTAGCATTGTCAACGTACTGTCCCACAATAGCCACAGGTTGTTTTTGTGTTGTAACTATAAGTAGACAAATATGCAAGTCCAATCGAATGCAGTCAGCCTGTAAGGTTGTCATAAATTTGTTCATCAAAGTCTCTAACTCCATTTTGGCTTTCATATTTATTGGATATTGTTTTTCCTTACCAGATTGAAGTCCTGTTTAAGTTTTATCAGTGTAGTGTTGGCTTTACCGATACTTTGGCTGCGGGTACTAGTGGAAATACAACATCTAAAATTTCCTTGGAGATTTCTCACTTGCAGCAAGCAGATCTGCACCATCCAAACATCTTCTTATGGGACATGCAACTGAACAGAATTCTCAGAAAACATTATTTGAGTTCACAATTTACTTAACAAATCTTGACCCAAGAGAGGTATAGGACTTTCTGGCAAATACGAGAATTCATCTGTTAAAACTTTTTTCTAAATTTGGCATCCTATTGGTTTCAAAAAATGGCCCTCCTTTCTTTCTCAAGATTTCAAAAACTATCATGGTGAATTTAATAGGAAGTCTCTTATAACTAGTTACCACAGAGAAAGTCTATTAAAAAGGTTTTTGCTTTAATTTCCCAGCTTCATTAGAACTACGGATCTGCTGGAGATGCTTTTAAATTTCACCCTCAGACTGCTTCATTCAGTATTACAGTTCTCAAACAGTAACATTGCTGTAGAGGGGGGGCGGGGAATGCAAGGGGGAATAAAGCCCCCCTTTTCTGCTTAGCAGTGCAGTCAAGGCCACGCAGGTGGTGTAATCGCTGGTGCTAAGTGGGAGCTGCCTGGCCTTGGCAAAACTTCTCAGTTACAATGAGCTGAGTTTATCTTGAAGCTTGACACAGCACAGGCCTGGGATATTTTGCTCTATTTACTTATTTCTCAAAGTTATGCAGAACAACATTAACTGCCATATAGCACTAAAACCCAGAATTCCACATTCAAACTACATTTTCCTTTTATCAGAGTATTTCCCAAAAAGTTATTCTAATAAGTAAGGATGCATCCTAAAGGGGATCAAGGTTGTATTTTAGTAGCGGAACCGGTTCCCATTTTGTAATTATCTTCCCAAACAAAATTATTTTGGTACCAAATATATATATATATATATACAAACTAAAATACTGAGCTCAGATATGAAAACCAAACACTGAGTTCAAATATGCAGATGGATCACAGTTGCACTTATTCAAGACAATATCTCAGTTTTAGCATTGCACCTTTGGGCTGCTTGCAGCTCAGCCAGGTGGAGGTTGCCGCTGGATCTCCCTGACAAAACAGGTCAGTGCGCGCTGGAGCCCAAGCGGCACCTGCCCCCCCGCTGCCCTAGCAAGCCGAGCTGGGCAAGGCTTTTATACGCGTCTCATCTGAGGTGCTACAACTGTTATCCCAAAACAGGATTCTTTACTTGGTGTGCATACAAAAGAGCCAAATTTAGTACACCAAGATGAGACACAGCCTATCACAGAGTTGCGCAAGTCTGGATGTTGGAATAAAGCTAGCATGGTAGAAAGAAAAGTAACAACTGTTACACACACAATCTTATCATCACATTCACACAGTAAAAAACTGAATTACTCACGGTCTTCTGTATAACCACAAAATGCATATTTTGAGTCAACAGATTCTCATGATTCTGTGAACTTGCTATATTATACAACAGGAAAAGACTTATGAAACTGTAATATGCTTAAACAGATACCTACAAAGAAAACAGGTTAATAAAGCAAACATCTTGCAGACCTCAGTAAGTTTCTATGACTTGTGCGTTATCAGTTAATTCTCAGCTTGTTGAAGTTCAAAGCATTCCACTTGTAAAGCTGCCTGAAATTATTTAATGATCTCTTGTAGAGTTTTATTTTTGTCCTGCTCTTCTGGCTTTAAAAACAACACTACTTGCAACAAAATGTTATACTTCAAGGTTCTATTCTCCGACCACTTTTCCCATTCATCTAACTTACACAGCAGCCACCATTGATTCTAATATTTCACAAGATCTTCCTTCCTCATATTTCCAAGTGCTTTCCTATGTTCTAAAACACCTCCCCAAATGTAATTTAGCATTTGACGGGTGGGCTCACCATGGAGACCCGAGTCACTAACTGTGGTCCGTAATTGCGACAGCAGCTTCTAATCTAGGGCAGTGATGGTGGCGTTCAGGCCACCAGCAGTGGGAGAATATATCACTGGGAAGGCAATGGCCAGGGCCTCAGCCGCCTCTTTGTCCCCTGACATCCAGGCTTGATTAGAAATCTCTTGCCACAACTTCTGCCGCTCGTTCACCACCCGCTCTGCATCTCCCCTCATATCAGTGTCTTTAGAGTCTATAGGCGCGCGAGCCTTCCCCTCCCCTTCGGGGGGAGATGGCCAGTGCTCCTCGCTCGGTTGACCGGGAGACAGCATAGGAGGCGCAGAAGGAACTGAACTGGCGTATGAACCCGACAGCAGGAAAACAACATTAGTGGCAGGGGGCAACGGGCATGACGAGGCAAAAGCCGAACCCTCTCCAGTGGCTGCATTAGTGGCCGATGGGGAAGCTAGGGCTGCCGAGGCGGCATGGGCGGCCTTCTGCTCCGCATGATATCGTTTTAAGGCATTTGTTACCACCCGCCAGGGCCGTCCCAACTTCCTAGCTGCCTTTTCCTCCTCGATAGCTGCATTCCACAATTTTTCTCCAAAGCGACACCACTCCTCCACCTCAAAAACCTCATTAGGATCCTTAAAACAACCCTTGGCTACTCCATACGTGAGCAACCCTGCTAACTCCTTATCTAAATCAATATCCTTAAGCTGACGCTTCTGTAAGAAGCACTTAAATAAATCATAAGCCGCTTGTCTATCCATACCTTGTTTCCTCAGCGCGCTGTTGCAGCCCTTGCAAGACGTCGGCGGCCTTTAGCGGCGGAACCCTTCTTTAAGGTCGTTCCGGGCACGGAGTCCAGCTCTTTTGCCTCTCGTGCTGCTTCGAGACCGCTATCCCCTACTCGCTGGACCGTGCCGGACCGTGGCTGCAGGGCCTTTTTTTTCAGGTCCCTGTTCGGGTGCCATTTGTCGCATTTGTCGCAGCGAGGGAAGACGCAAACACTTAATATAAGTATCAGCAAACTTCAGCTTTATTACAGAGCAGTTCACTTTTATACATGTCCCAATAATTATGCCTACTAGTCATAACCTGATTGGCTAAAATCTAGGGATTACATTAACTTAATTCGTCTAGCAACAGATATTCAGTATAATCAGTAATGGGCTTATGCATATTACAAAACGCAAGCTCATTATTGGTTACAACTTAACTGCCAGCTCCACCCTTAGATCCACATTCGTTTCGTTTCTACATTGTTTTTCCCAACGAACTTCTAACAGCAAGGCTTTTGTTTGTTACACATTAAATGTCAAGGTCCTTATAATTTTGCCAAGTCAGTGTCTTGCTTGTGGCTCACATGAGCTGGGTTCGCTGCTTATCTAACTCTTGTTCTGCTAACTGTATTAAATTCACATAGCCCCTACTATCTAACCATCCCTCCACAAGGATCTGCAATGTTCTTGTGACAAAGAGGATTGAGTGAAAAGGATCTATAGTAAACGCATCCACTTTCAGCGAAAAACAGATTTGAAAACCCTATTAATGCAGACTTCAGTTCCCAAAAGCACCACGAAATACAATGAGTAATGGGGAGCAATAGGTAGATCGGACTGAGCCACTAGAGCAGGAAGAGCTTAAGAGCTTGCAGAAACTCACCCTTCCAGACCTGTTTTGCTTTTTGGGTTGGGTTGGTATTTTTTTTAATCAGGTTCCTTTTCCCTGCCACTTCCTCCAACAACTTTTAAAGCAGGAGGTACTTTGCAGCTTTCTCTGAGCTCTAACCCTTTTTTTTCAGCAGAGGCAATAACAATGCATTTCAGGGAAAGTACCTGCCTCATTTTTTCCTTCAGCCTTCATGCTCACAATGTGTTTCCACTGCCCTTCCCTACATCTGTTCTAGAGCTTCCTGACACCCTGATTCATGTTTCGTTCTCATTCTTTCTGTCACCAGCTGCTGTGTATGGGAGTCTCTTCTATGTCCTGAAAATTTGGAACAGTTCACTTAGACAACTGCAGAAAATAACCCTTTTTTCAGGAAAGAAAAATAAAATTAAAAAAAAAATAAAGCAAAATTAACAGATAAACAGCGGATGTTTTATTTTATCTAAGAAGTAACACTGCCATCAAACTACTTCTGTTTCTCCAACATAAATATGTAGCTTAATTGAAGGAGAAGAGTTGAATTCAGAAGGGATACACAAGGCTTGAAACACTTTTAAAAGTAATGCACGGGAACAAGGCTCACTATGAACAGAGCAGCCTTATTTTTCCCTAGGATGGCTTAAACTAAGGTAGCCTGCAGGGTTTGGCACACACTTCAGTGAGTACTGCCTGCTACCAATACACTGTATCACAGTCACACAGAATAACTGTGTTTGTAAGGATGTCTGGAGCTCATCTGATCCAACCCCTGGTACAGAGCAGGGTCAATTTGAATCACGTGTCAGTGCTGCCTTCTAGAAGCACAAAATCAGACTGAACTACCGTATACCTAGAATCATGAACAGATACATGCAGCAAGTTCTCAACATCTTCTCAAAGCTAATTTACGGGTGGGAAAAAAGAATAACCAGCGCTGGCAAGTCTGGAGGTAGGCTACTCTTCATACTCCAGAAAAGACATATTGAAGCTTTATAAGACATAGAAGCCTAGAAGCATAGAACCGTTTGGGTTGGAAGGGACCTTCAAAGCTCACCTAGTCCAAACCTCTGCAATGAGCAGGGACATCTGCAACTAGATCAGGTTGCTCAGAGCCCCGTCCAGCCTGGCCTGCGATGTCTCCAGGGATGGGGCATCTACCACCTCTCTGGGCAACCTGGGCCAGTGTTTCACCACCCTCAGTGTAAACAATTTCTTCCTCATGTCTGGCCTGAACCTCCTCTCTTTTAGCTTAAAACCATTACCCCTTGTCCTGTCATAACAGGCCCTGCTAAAAAGTCTGTCCCCATCTCTCTTATAAGCCCCTTTTAAGTACTGAAAGGCCACAATAAGGTCTCCCCAGAGCCTTCTCTTCTCCAGGCTGAACAACCCCAACTCTCTCAGCCTGTCCTCACAGGAGAGCTGTTCCAGCCCCCTCATCATTTTTGTGGCCTCCTCCGGACCCTCTCCAGCAGGTCCATGTCTTTCCTGTACTGAGGGTTCAGGCCACATATTGCAAGACTTGGCAACATGGAAGAGTTCACACTTGCATCAATTAAATGAACTCTCTGGTGATGCTTCTGCTCTAAGAGGCCAGACTTGCAACAGTGAATTAAGCCAAGTGTAAGAAAGCAAACAAATGGCTCAGCAAGTCCCACAGGGGTCTAAGCAGCATGTTCCATAACCAAGCATAACATTCCCCTCTTGTTTCACATTAAGCAGAATGATTTTAAATTGATTCAATGTTAGCAGATAGGCGGTAACAAATTTGCATGAATATGATGATTCCAAAACCATCAGAAGATTATTAGACTTTGAATGCCTATCTAGTCAAGAATTACCATTAAGTATCTACAAAAGAGGGCATTACATTTTGACACCTACATAAATGAAGAAGATTTAAATTAAAATAGTTATATCAATCTTACTCTCTCGTTTTTATCATTCATGCATAACTGAACTACAGGGCAGTCTTACGGAATATAACGCTGAAAGAAAACTGGCATGAGCTTAAGTGACTTGGAAGATGTCTGTTTAACAGCTTCGAGAACCTACAAGATCATCATCTCATCTGCATAAATAATATCAAAGAGCAGTTTCCAGCCCCAAGCCTGCAGGCATCATGTTCCCCTTGCGATCCTCCACAATTACCGAAGCTGCAGGAAATTCAGAGTTCAACACTGAAGCCCAACAAAGCGGGATGTTTCCCTCAGCACGTTACTGGCCCAGATGTTCAGCAGCCAAAGGCTGAGGACTAAGGCTCTGAACATCAGGCCTTGGATCAGGGAAGAACTGCGCGATTCCTCCTGGTCAAGATAAAAACCCGAGGCACAGACTAAGTTTGAAGGGTAGCAGAAAATTCAAGCAAAATGTTCTAGACATAAACATTTGAATGAAGAGAGGATTTAAGAAGACCCAAACGGGAAAATATAGACAATTCAGTATTTCCTTCAGGAAATTGCCTCGAATGCCCAAATACCTTTTTTCCTTACTTAAAATACAATATCCGCACTACCTATATTTTGTTATGCTTGACGTGCATCAGTGGGGACAGAACTGTGCAGACAACGAGATGGTACACCTGTCTTTTTAACACATAAGATTTGATATATTTGTAAAAACACTGGAATTTATTTCATGAGTTTATAGGAATGCTTGAAATATTTTTGTGGGAAAGACTATCAGGATTTTTACTGAAATCCTCCGAAAGCTTTCTAGGGGAGAAGGAAAGGAAGAGCTGAGAAATAGATACAGTTTGGGCTAAAACCTCAATTTTATTTTACCACTAAGTCCTCCAAATTTCAGTAGAACTTTCTGAAAAATATATTTGATGTTTTCAGCAGATTTTAGTTACTTTGTTCTTGACCATCTTCCAGTTACTGAAGGAATCCTTTTGAAAAGTTACATTAACAAAAGACAATTTCCCATCCTGCCCCAAATACACAATAATTAGACTGCAAATAACTTTTTCTAGGTCATGTTTTCTTGAATCTTGAAAAGTCAGATTTTTGGGGAGAGTATTTTTTTCTAATTAACATCTCTTAATTATTGCCACAGTATCTCTGCGATGCCAGGCTTGCCTCCACCTTACATGCCGTGTTTTGCAGCAGCCTACTGCTTAGTCTCACAAAATATACATTTCGCATACACCTACCTAGTTAAAACTCCTAATTCATTCTTTCATACAATGCAATCCCGTAACTTGAAGATGCTATTTTCATCAGAGAGAAAAAAATGTCAAAGTGAGAAAAGCTTGTTACGGTATGTCTACTTGAGCTACCAATATAGTTGTGATTAAGCCCACTTAATCTTCTACTCATAATTATAAGATGTAGCTTCTACTCATCTCATACCTAGAAGATGTATGCAATTCTTCATTGCACGGAAGCATAATTAAGCTTCGTTTACTGAGGTATAAAAGGATTAAATACAATATTTTTTTCTGTTAGCTGGTCAAAATAAAAGCTCATGGCAGAGACTAAACTTCAAGGAGAGCAGCAAGCCCAAGCAGAACTTTCTGTACGGGAAACCCTGTAATCCGTGTTACGTTCAGAGGGAGCGTCAGCTGGAGGCAGCGATTCTGTGCTAAGCTCTTATTGGCATTTAGTAGCCCTTTAATAATGCCTCCCCCTCTTCCTTCAAATTACAATTTAGGAGAGCCTTAGGTAAATATTGGCTATCATTTCAAATATGTTATATTTCAGGAGGGCTGGGCAGAAGAAACCTTCCTGAAAACAACAGCCAATTTTCAATGCAAAGCAGTAATACTTAACAAGAGCAAGAAAAACCAAGTCATATTACTTCGGCACAGAGTGAGCTCCACAGTACGTTGAAGAAATGCCAATATCCATGGATTGCTCAGCATGTTCGATCACCCTGAGCATTTTAAGCTCAGTTTCTAAGTTTAAGCCATATCCACTCTTGCACTCAACCAGTGTAGATCCTGCTCTGCGCATGCGTTCGAGTCGGGGTTTGAAAGTATTGAACAGCTCTTCTTCTGTGGCTTTCCGTGTATGTTCCACGGTAAAATGTATTCCTCCCCCAGCCTGGTGGATCTCCATATAAGATGCACCTGCCAGCTTGGGGAAAAAAAGAAAACAAAAAACAATCCCCCCATACAATTAGCTATTAAATGTGCATTTTCTATCCAAGGGATTCTGGAAAGTGCCTTGAGGTCCCTTTGTAGTAAGAGAGAAGAAGTGAGGGGGGCTGAATCTTCATTCATTCTTCCTCCCTTCCGCTCCTCTTCCCTCCACTTAAGCGAAGAACTGATGTAAGAAGCAACATAAAGAGAATTACTCTGAAGATTTGCTTCCCACTGAGACGAAGGGGAAAACCTATATCTAACTAAAAATTCATTAATGGGGGAAAAAATAATTTAAAAATCAAGATTTAGATGGTAATAGAAGGCAGCACTCCTGTATTGCTTCAAGCAGTGCAAAAACTTATCGAGGCTGGCTGAAAAAGCTCCAGTTACATACCTCTCTCAGCCTACTAGTATTAAAAAGTCATCCTTCCTCCCTCACTTAGATTATCTGACAGACGTTATATATTTTTCTACAAATGAAAGACGGGAGTCACTAGAAAGTAGAAATAGTTATGCATAAAAAAAATGAGAGAGAGAAAGAAAAATCCAGCTGTGTAATTTTATGCCATTACCTTCATTGCAAACTCATGAACCCTATCACCAGCCCACACTGGGTGTGTATGTGCATCTACCAGGCCTGAAGAAAACAAAGTAAACATACACTGAGGTTATTTCACTGGGTAAGAGAAAACCTTATGAACACGCAAGCAAACAAAGTGGAGAGCAGAAGCTCCCCTACAAAGCCTCTATTGGTTAGAAGAAAAAGAAAAATCCAACCAGCCCAAATCTAGGATTTTCTTCAAAGGCTATTCATTTTCTTTCTATTTTTTTCCATATGACACCTTATGTAAAACAGCTCTAAGTAAGTGCATCAGTTGCTGAGCTTTTCATTTTGTTTTGACAACATTTGCAAACTGTCCAAGAAATTATATATTACAAACTTCATTACAAAGTTCATTAGACTTTAAGTCCATGTTCTTGAAAAAAAAAAGCGAAGCGTTTAGGCTGGGCTTAGTACGCTATTACTCCAGCAATAGTCCACTTATTCCAGCGGGAGCTTTTCCCGTGAGCCATGAAACCAACACTACTGAATGCCCGAGGCCACTGCAAACGAAACGGTGGTCTGGCAGCTCCTGTGCCACCACCACTTGTGAAGTTTAACATGCAATAGACTTGCCTAGGTTTATTTTCTTATCAGGGAAAGTTGCAGCTTCTGTGGCTTAAAATCCTGCGCTGCCCTTTTGCCTCCAACCAGCTGCGGGCAGGAGGGAGAGTCTGAGCTCTGGCGTTGAACAGCTGATGGGTGGAAACGGTACAGAAATTAGAGGCGACTCTGACAAGTCACTCAGCAGGTCAGCTACTTTACTGCTGTGGTCCATGATACAGAGAAACAGATGTAAAATGAACCATGAGGACACAGAGCTCCACCATGAAGGCCCAAAAAACATCCCAAGTGCTGGAATGTTCTCTTTGTAGCACTCCGAATGAAGAAGCTACAATACTCTGCCCCTCAATGCAAGATATTGTCAAACCAGTACTGAATACAGAAGGAAAAGAACGGAGGGATATTTAATACACACTTATTTTGTCTCTAAGCATTTGCCGCCATTCAGCATTTTAACATTATGAAAAAACAAACTTACCTGGTAACACACACTTCCCAGAGCAGTCAATTATTCTTTCAAATGCTGCTTCTGAAAACTGATTGTGAATAACATCTGCCTGGCCCACAGCTTTGATACAACCATCTCTGCAAACAACAGACAGCGACCAAGGGCAGCGTGAGCCTGTTGAAAAGTCAAGTGCCCATTGACAGAGCTCCCGCAGCAAGAACTCTCTGAAAGCAGAGGTAGGGACCTTCAGCAGGACTGAAGGTGCACACAGGAGGTGGTTTGCTAATTTTACAGATGCACAGAAAACAATGGGGTAATGCCCTGCCTACACAAGAGGATGTTCATTCATGTCAGTCCACCTATAAACAACGCAGAGGCAGCGGAGAGCAGCAGCTACAGAATCACAGAACGGTTAGGGTTGCATCACCACCAGGCTAGAAGTGATCTTTACGAGGCTAGATATACAAATACAGCATGATAAAGGAAGTTATCACGACGTGGATTGAAACAATCAGAGCTACGAAGGCACGTTTCAGCGCAGGCAGGATCGCTGCAGCGCCACCACCCCCGGGCACAGGCAGCCGGCAGCGGGCGGACAGGCTGTGGGGACGCGGGCAGCCCGCAGCGACCCGCTCCCGGCGCGCCCCCCGCTCCCGCCACCGCTCCGCTCCCGGCCCCGCGGCCGCCCCCGCCCGCACTCACAGCCCCACCACCAGGCTGGCGCCCCGCAGCACGGCCAGGCTGGCGGCCGCCTCCCGCAGCAGGAACTCCTCGCCCCGGCCGCAGACCAGCACCAGCTGCTGGGCGTTCTCCAGCAGCAGCCGCTGCCGGCCCGCCATGGCAGCGGGCAGAGCGGCGGGCGGGGCGGGGGCGGCAGCCGCTCGGATCAAAGTCCCCCGGGGCGGCGCGGGAGAAGCCGCCTCCTGCCCCGCCGAGAAGAGACCAACCCCCTCCGTGTCTCCATCCTCTCCCCATCCTCACCTGTGCCACATTCGGCACTCGTCAGAAAACCGAGCTGAAAAAGCTACAGGGCTTTAGGAGTGAACCTGGTAGCAGCCTGCCCCAGGAGAGGGATGCTGCTCTTGGTGTGGTCCCGGGCAACATGACAACATCTATACATCGTGTTGGCTTATGATAAGCTCTGAAGCATCGGTTTGCCAGTTGGGGATTCCTGGAGCCTTCTGCCCACACTGCACCACCCGGAGATTTCCCTTTGCCAAGAAAACCGAAGTTGCTGCATTCAGAGCATTTGTCTGCCCCCATTCCCCCTCCCCAGCATCCATCACCTCGCTGATGTCCACCACCTTGTCGGCATCCATCACCTTGCCAGTATCCCAGCACCAGCCCCTGAGGGACCGTGACACTTCTCACCACATGGGATATTCAGGCACACATTAATTTATCCCGGCAGATATTAATTTATCCCGTTCCACAATTAGAAAAGTTTATGTGAATCTACTGCCCCCTACAGAATTAGGGATGGGAGAGCTGGGCAGCAAATATTTACCCTCTACATGGATTTTTGCTTCTCTTTTCTCTTCAAACTTTCGTAGTGTGCCTAGGGCTCCGGTAATTCCCAGCTGGAAAATGGAGTGTCTTTCTAAATAAGTGGTCTCTCAAACACCTTTCTGGTTGTGGTAGTCTTCTTTAGACATTTTTTCTTTTACAAAGAGGATTGATTGAAAATGCCCGTAACACACCCGTGTTTATATACATATTCCTGTACAGCAGAAAAAGATGAATATGTTGGCTCTTTGAACAAGCCTTTCCGGTGAAGTTTTTTTTGTAAATGTGGCAAGGTTTGCAGCTAAACCACATGAATTTGCATTCAATAACAAACTTGAAAAGCAAGTAAAACTATGATAGTGGTGGGTGTTATCTTGTGATACTGCTCCACTGGCTCAATACTGCACCACGGTGTAATCTCCACCTTCCTCCTAAATATTCTCACTACACATGCAAAGATTGACAAGTGAGGTGAGAGATGGTGCTTTACTGCTGCCAGGAGTTCCTGCTGCTGACTTCGGCTTTCCCCAGCAGTATCAAGGTTTGAAAGCTGAAATTAAAGAGGAACCTTCTAACAGACTCATAGCAAGGGCAGAAGGACACTCCAGGGTGGTGGGGGATGCTTCAGCAGCAGTGGTGGGGTGAGAGCTGGTGGATCGGGAGTGAAACGCAGCACATCGTGGTGGAGCCGAGCACTCGCCGGATCGGTCTTGCCAAGAAAGGCGGCGGGGAGAAGATGATCCAGCTGGAGCAGAAGGGAGCAGCCCCCACGTGCACGCAGCTCACTCCTCTGTGTGCGGTGGGGTGGCAGCACAGAGAGAGATCTGCAGTGAATGGCTTCCCCGTGGCGCTGTCCTATGGCAGTGTAAGTCCTGCAAACTTGTCTTCCTTGTATTCACAAATATTTCAGGGTGTATGCTCCAGGAGCTGCTCTTTCTGCTCTTGAGAGGACCACCAGCCAACATTAAATTCCCACCTGTATTTCACAACCCCGTGTTTAATGGCATGCCCGACCATCTGCTGCTTCTGTGAGCAAGGGCTAGAAGTCAAACAGAAACTGGCCTGAACGCTTCTTACATTTATGTTTCTCCCATTTACACATTTTTGGCCTTTTCTCTCTTTCAGCAATTCCAGGGAATTTCAGAGAGCAAAGGTGGCATCTGCAGCTCCATTTCTGGTGATCCGATCTCAGACTCTAGTCATTCATCACATTAGTTTTGGTGAAAGGGGGAAAAAAGGAAAGATAAATTCTGTGTAAAGCTTCTATATCTGTGAGAAGTGTGTTGTTACACTCTACAAGGATGGAATTCAGTTCTGTACACTGGGTTTTTCCAAGAACCAAGGGCAGATCCTGATTTCAATCCTTAGAATAGGTGAAGATTTTGTGCTTATAAGGTAGGAGTTTATTTCATTGAAACAGACAGTAAAAGATGGAAAGACTGTTCTTTAAAGAGCTGGTGGGTCTTTGCCTGTGGAAAAGGTGTGTGTTCCTAAAACGGATTGGGAGATGGTATCCTATGCTCTTTTTACTTATGTTATTATCATTGGTTATTTTCAGTTCCTTCAGTTTGCCAGTTTGGGTTGGAAATAACCCATTTCACCCCAAAATTAAACAAAGTAAGGTAGGAGAAAGAATGGAGGAGGAAAAAAAAGGTGGAGATAATTAAAAAGGTCAATTGACTGTCAGGTTCTTGATTTCAGAGATTTCATCTCTTCTTGCCGGTGCTTTGTGTATGATACACTTGTTCCTCAAGGAACATATTTTCAAATATACTGTCAGGGTTACTTTGAATATTTATTCTTGTAAACAACAGGTAATTAAATACAGAAGGCCCAAGGCTGGATATGAGTCTTAGTCCAATATTTGGTACATTTTCCTTACATTTTTAGGTAAGTTTTTTCATCTACCAAACAGACATTTACAATAACACACATAGGACGATGAAATGTCCTGAAAGGAGATATGATGCATGGCTTAGGAATGAATTGCTAGTGGAATGTACTGAATGCTCTTTCCCTGTTTACAAAAGTAGCAGAAGTTACTGGACCCCCAGGATCAAAAATCAAAATTACAACATGTGGATAAAACTGGCCTTCAGATGTGGAATTGACCCAGACTAAATTGCAAATTTGTTGTGTGCTCCTGGCTCCCCTCATACCAGATTTTTACGTCAGATTTACAAATATGTTTTGCACAGCTTTACAAAAGTAAAAGTGAAGTCATTCTGAATTTTCTTTTTCCTATGCAGAGAAACTTCACATCTTTCAAACCATGGAAACGTGGCATTTGCTCAGATGAACTTTCTGAATCCTCCCTCTTGTTCCCAGCTTCTGCCTTAATAACTTCTTTGGCAAAGTCTGTAACCCCCTGATGATGGGGGGGACCTTTGGGGGGAACACCACAGCCTGCCCCAGGGGACCTAATTCAGCAGGAATTGCTCTCTCTGAGCGCAGTGTGACTAACTGACTAACTGCCTCTCTCGCCCTGTTGGCTCAAAAAACTATTGAAATATTTGAAAGTTGCAAACCGGTGTGTGGAAAAAATGCATGAAGTACACAGCTACCTACAGTAGAAACTAACTAACTAACTAACTTACTAACTAACTAACTTACTAACTAACTAACTTACTTACTAACTAACGAACTCACTCTCTACCCTACTGGCTAAAAAACCCATCATAAACTCATGAAAGATGCCAACTGGCATGTGAAAACAAAAGTGTTAAGAGCTCTCAAGTGCCCTTTCTGCCCATGACTTCTTCATTGGCTGGGGAATGTTCTGCAGAGAGAACGAGTAGTGATGACCATCCGGCTGAGCCAAAAGGGTGACAACATGAGGGTGACTTCTTCAGCCATCTCTTCAACCTGCCTTGAGAAAGATGGGTGGAAAAGACAGGCATTAGGCACTAGGCTGAGAGGAGAACAAGCAACATGTGTTTTGACGTGAAAGGCAATACCCATCCACAGTTCCCCTCTGCAGGATTCCTTAGAGCTGGGTATTAGGCTTTGGCGTTTTTCTATTAATTGTTTAGATTGTGGACTAGATTGTTGGACTAGATGACCTTGGAAGGTCCCTTCCAACCCACATTATTCTTTGATTCGATGATTCTAGGTGCAAAATGGAAACTGCCAACGCTGGAGTGCTCTTTACCTCCAGACATCCACCTTCTCCCAAGGACAGGTGAATGCTTCCTCTCTGGGACCATCTCGGGGCACCGCAGAAGTATTCCCCATACTCAGAGCAGCACAAAAATTCACAAGAGGGAGAGCAGGCTCTGTTACACACCTGGGCTTCTTGTTCTCCTCGCCCGGCTTGGCTGGTCTCAGTTGCCCGTTCCTGAGCAATCTGCTTCCAGCCTTCGCCTTCGCTTGAGCGGCGGGCCATCGCTCTCCTCTTCGCAGCTGTGTTTTCTCTTCTGGGGGGTGGTTTTTCCCCTTGCTGCGAAGAGCCTGGCAACCTTTCCATTCAAGAGGATTGTTAGACAGGTAAAGCCATGATCCACATGAATCGATTCTACTCTTAAGCAAAGCTAGCTCATGTTACCTGCTCTGCCCAGAGGAGCTCTCCTGGGGTTCGCTTTGGGGAGCGACTGCAGCCACCTGCAATGGAAACGTACAGGATGACACCTGCCCACTTTCCAGCTCAGCTCTGAAAGGCAGATCCCTTGCATGGGTTTGCTCAGCCCAGCTGTGCCAGTTCTGGTGGGATCACCACACAAAGAGTGATGGCCAAGCTGCATCAGCCTCACTCTGCACTTGTGCAAAGCTGCAGGTTGGTGGATGAAGTTGCTTGTCCCTACAGCAGCAATGCCACCTTCTGAGGGGGGAGGCATTCTCTCACGCTGCGTGTGGACCTCACATACCTCTGCAGTTTCTCCTTCTGCTCCTGGCGCTGGCGACTCCTCGGCCTGTTCACCAGCAAGCCCAGCCTTGGCCGCTGCACCTGGAAGCTCAGCCTCCTCCTCCTGCTCCTCAAAGAGTTCCTCACGGTGCTCAATGAGGAACTCAACCAGCTGTGTCACCTGCACACAGTAAACCACTGGTTTCCAACCCGCTGGCTGCAAAGGGGTCCAACAGCCCTTGCCACTCCTCATCCTGCCTTCTGCACAGAAGGCTGCAGCTGTGGGGTGGCTCTTCCCAGCAGCTCCCCCGCGAGCATTTGCTGAAGAGAGGAGGCAGGCAGGAACCTCTGAAGAGCAAAGCTGGCGTGGGCCTGGAAGGCTGCAGCGGGCTGGGAAACACAGCGTACCTTCCCTGTCACCTGCATCAGGACGTCCAGGGGCAGCGTGTCCTCCTCTGGTGGGCCGAGGAGGTTTGGCCCCATGCAGATGGCCAGGTTGCTGGCGCTCATCTTGCTCACGGTGGCATTCCTGCTGATCTTCTGAAGCAGGATGAGCAAGGTCTGGAGGAGGAGGAGGTTGGCCTTGGGTAACTTGCTGGCGACCCTGCGGGAACAGGAACCCACCGTTAATAGATGCAGTAGGTGTTGTCCAGACAGGTGTCCCATGCTGATGTCAGCCAAGCCCACCCCAGGGAAGGCTCCTTGGCCAAGCCGGCTCTCCAGCAGAGGGACTGCCTTCGCTGAGATATGGCCACCTCCCTCCCCGCCTGCCCTTCTGGCCAGAGCCCCTTTGTGGAGCCAGCCCCAATGCCTGCAGGCAGTGCTCCAAGGACAGAAATGCTTTTCTGTGCCACTTTCCCCCCAGAACGCTGAGCCCACAGCAGCAGCAAGAGGTGGGTGGCCGAAAACACAGCTCGTTCAGGTGCCGGTGCCGGGCTCTGCCAGTCTCTGTGGAGCCGCCAGGCTGCTGGCCACACTTACTCCTTCAGCCCCGCCAGCCTCTCCTGCCTGCTGGTCTTGTGCAGGGCGTCCATCCACTGTTGGTAAAGCTCTGAGTGGAGCAGCTTGGAGGGGATCTTGCGGAGGAAGTCCTGCAATGGCAAGGGCTGAGCGTGAGGCTGTGAGCAGTGCCGCCGGGAGCACAGGCAGCATCCCCAGCACGCTGGGTGCCCAGCAGCTCCTGGGTTGGGCCGAGCAGGAGCCCATCAGCAGCTCCGGAGCGGGAGCTGCCGGACTCCAGGCCAGCAGGGCTCACCTTCAGGATGACGGCCAGGACGTGCACCGGCTGGCTGGCCAGGTGGACCTCGGCTCCCGTGTCCAGGGCCTCCCTGATCTCCCGGGAGGCGCGCTCGCTGGCCGCCAGCCGGAAGATCCCCTCCGTGGATGGGCCCTGCTCGTGCAGCAGAGCCAGCAGGTCCTGCAGGGGAGACAGGAGGACATTGCTGGGCTGGAGACAGGCCCTGGCACAGGCCAAGCTTCCCCAGGGGCAGCAGGGAGTGTGGATGGTCTGCAGCTCTCCCTGGGGCAGGACAGAGGGGTGGCTGGAGTTGGGCGACATGGAGAGGAGCGCGCTTTGTCCCCAAGACTCATCTGAGATGCCCCCGATGGGGACGGTGCCTCTGCAGGGGAGCCAGTGGGATGGGGACCCCTGGCCGGGCTTGCTTACCTGGATGGGCTGGGGCAGCGCACCGTCCTGGCTGCAGAGATCTGCCAGGGGCCGCCCGAAGAGAAGCCCCGTGTGGGCAGAGCCCGACGGCCCCTGTGCCTCTGCAGCGGCCGAGGTCTCTGGCCGCACCAAGTGCCAGGGCAGCCACCTCCTCCTGCTGCGGGTCCCACCTTCTGCCAAGGAGAAGAGAGCAAAGAGAGGTGGAGCAGCGGCGCCAGGCCAGTGCTCCTGGACCCTCTCAGCACTGTGCCCCATCCTCGAGCGCACGGGACACGCGTCATTTGGCAACGAGGGACCCTGGGGGCTCAGGTCTCTCCTGCTGCAGAGCAACGGGGACAGACGTGCCCTGCGGGAAGGGCAGCAGCAGCCCCAGGGCAGCATGAGTGCCCGTCTGCAAGAAGAGCAGGGAAGGGCCATCCTGCACCCGTTTCTCCCAACTCACCAGCCAGCTGGCCACTTCCACCTTTGCTGCCAGAGGGGATGACGGGTGGGGGCCGCTGCTCTGCATCAGCCTGCAAGAAATGTGCTGCGCTCACCCAACAGCCCTGCAGCAGAAAGGGCCCCTGGGGAGCTGCATCATGCCCTGGCCACGTGTGAGAGGTGGAGATGGCTGAGATGTCACCCCGAGCGATCCTCACCTTGGCCTGGCCCTCAAGCAGCCTCTCCAGGCTGCCGGCATGCAGCGTCATGGCCTGGGCAAGCAAAAAAGAGCAGGTGAGAAGTGATGCACCTGGTGCTGGGCTGGAACAGCCTCTGGGGACAGAGCGGAGACAGGAGGGACACTCACAGCATTGCGGCCCCGCAGCTCTTTCAGCAGCGCCTTGAAGGAGGGCAGCCGGGTGACCTGGGCTCCCTCCACTCCTTCTGCTGGTCTGTGCACAGGAAAGGGGCAAAGAAAGAGCTGGCTGAGAACCAAGCAGCCTTTTCCCTCCCCTGCCAGCCCAGGGAGCACTTCCAGCTTGCCCCAAAGCAGCCATGTAGCACTCAGAATCCCAGCGGAGAGCAGCAGCAGAGATCAGGGCGGGGCTGGGCAGCTGTTGTCTGGACACAGCTGGCTGAAGGTGCTCCACCAGCTTTGCCCACTCAAGAGCTGCCCACAGCTATGGGCACAGCTCTCTGCAGCTGGGGAGCGCTGTTGCCACATCGCAGGCTACGATGCCTAGAGCATCCCCCTGAGGTGTGAGCACGAGTCCCCCAGGCTGCACCGCCAGGCAGGGCTTACCCAAGGAGAGCGCTGAGCCACAGCTCCTTCACTGCCCGGCAGCTGCGGAAAGAGAGGAGAAACAGCCTGAGCGCCGCTGCTCCCCAGCCTGCGGGCACAGGCGGGCGCTGGCACAGCCCTGCTGTCCCCGTGGGGACGGCCACAGAGGCAGGACGAAGCCCCGTGGGGGAGGACGGAGGCGCTGCCCAGCCCTGCCGGGGGACGTGGCAGCGAGACTCACCGGAAAGTGACGACGCATGAGCCGCAGGGCCAGACGAGGACGAGTGAGGCGGTGTGTTTGCCTTCCTCCTCTTCAGCGGCATCGCCGGCTGCCCCCTTGGTGCTGCCCAGCACCTGCAGCTGGCCCAGGGCCAGGCAGAGCTTTGGGCGCGGGGCGCCGCCACGTCTGCAGAGAGGAGCGGCAGCGAGTGAGCTGGAGGAGCCTGAGCCCGCTGGCTCCCCTCCCGAGTCCCCCTGCCACGGTCACGGCCATGGGTGTATCCAGCACCAGGGTGCCGGTGGCCTGGGGCTGCTCCTGGGCTGGCCCTGCCCTGGTGCCAGGGCCAGGGCTTGGGAGGAAAGGCAGCTGGGCTCTGCAAATCTTACTGGTGCTTGGCGATGACCAGGGTATCCCTGAAGAGGAGGAGGTCCCTCTTCCTCGTCGCACGGCCCTGGGTCACCCGCACACGCTGCCGGAGCAGTGGCTCGCCTGGTGCCGGGATGGGCACGCACTGCTGCACGGGCTCAGGGTCATCCCTGCAGAGCAAACGGTGTCGGGAATGACAAAGGCGGCTGCCGCGGGGTCCGGCTGTTCTGGGCTGTCTCCGAGCCTTGCATGGGGGGCGCCTACCTGGAGCCACGGCAGCAGTTCACCTGGCCCATCCCGACGAGGCCAGGAGAAGCCTCCTGTAAATCTCGCTTTACGGGCACAAGAGAGTGGCCAGACAAGGTGGGGAACGTCAGCCAAAGGGACGCCCAGTGCCAAGTGGTGCTGCTGGGCAAGAGCGCGGCTCCTGCCCGTGACACTCCGCGTTGGCACAGAACCGTTGCCAGGACAGCGCCGGGTCAACACAGCCCCCCATTCCAATGACCTCAGTGGTGGGGGGGGCACTGGGGGCTCTCCCCAGGATGCCCAGGTCTCTCTGGGACTGGGAGCCCAGCCCTGGGCACAGCACTTCAGGTCTGGCCTCAGCAGCGCTGAGCAGAGGGGAAGGGTCACCTCCCTCCAGCTGCTGGCAGCGCTTCGCCCCATGCAGCCCAGGGTACCACTCGCTGCCGCCTTGGGCCAAGGCCACCTTGCTGGCTCCTGCTCAACTTGGTGTCCACCAGGAGCCCAGGACCCTTAGTTTTAAGATTCCTAGGGCAGGAGACCTTTTTCAACATAAAAATCGTCCATACCCAATGTTTCTGTGGTGTTGTCTTCAACATGCATATGACCTATTGTGTAAATGCTGTGTCTCACATGACAAACCAGCACTACACAGAGATTATCCATTATGTCCAATAAAAGATTGAGCTGGGTCTTCTATTGACTAACCAGAAAAGTACAATCTTCATCAGATAGCAAGCCTTCTGGATCTGTCTAAAATAAATAAATACCACTCAGCCCATTCCCTGTGGCCTTGATGAACCACAACTGGGAATTATATGTCATAGATGTGATTCAGAACTATTGAATGTGCTGAAACTCCACCTATTCTCAGAAAATAAAATTTATCTCTTGAACTATGCCACATTACAACTTCAAGTGAGAGGAGCAAATGTCTTGGTCTCTAATAAACAAGTGATTGCCTTATTAACCCTAAGTTTAAAAGTGCACGTGTGCGGGGCACCCACTGTATTAATCTGTGGCTATCCTGTGATCTTACTGTCATATATATCAATTTAAGGAAATATAACAAGGGAAAATGTAGAGTCTTACATCTGGGCAGGAACAACCCCACGTTCCAGTATAGGTTGGGGAATGACCTGTTAGAGAGCAGTGTAGGGAAAGGGACCTGGGGGTCCTGGTGGACAGCAGGATGACCATGAGCCAGCACTGTGCCCTTGTGGCCAAGAAGGCCAATGGCATCCTGGGGTGTATTAGAAGGGGGGTGGTTAGTAGGTCGAGAGAGGTTCTCCTTCCCCTCTCCTCTGCCCTGGTGAGACCTCATCTGGAATATTGTGTCCAGTTCTGGGCCCCTCAGTTCAAGAAGGACAGGGAACTGCTGGAGAGAGTCCAGCGCAGGGCCACGAAGATGATGAAGGGAGTGGAGCATCCCCCTTATGAGGAAAGGCTGAGGGAGCTGGGGCTCTTTACCTTGGAGAAGAGGAGACTGAGGGGTGACCTCGTCCATGTTTATAAATATATAAAGGGTAGGTGTCATGAGGATGGAGCCAGGCTCTTCTCAGTGACAACCAACAGTAAGACAAGGGGTAATGGGTTCAAGCTGGAACACAAGAGGTTCCACTTAAATTTGAGAAGAAACTTCTTCTCAGTGAGGGTGCTAGAACACTGGAACAGGCTGCCCAGGGAGGTTGTGGAGTCTTCTTCTCTGGAGACATTCAAAACCCGCCTGGACGCCTTCCTGTGTAACCTCATCTGGGTGTTCCTGCTCCGGTGGGGGGATTGGACTAGATGAGCTTTGAGGTCCCTTCAAATCCCTAACATTCTGTGATTCAGTGATTCTGTGAATATAGGGCTGAGCCATTGTCTTTTGTTTTCTTCCCTGAGTACAATGTGATAACACATGAGGGGATATTAGGACCCAGTGAGAACCATAATCAAGTCCTCTAGTGCTGGACGCTTTTGAGGCTGCTGTGATTGCTCGCAAACCAAGTTCCCCTGTGCCTACAGCCCTTTGTCAGGGACGGAAGGCACATCCTTGGAGGCAACTTGCCTGAGAGCTGACAACCCATGACCCAGCTACTGGCACCTGGGACTATCGATACCTCCTGGAGTTTATGAATCCCTTGGCTCTAAATTTTGGCTTGTATTGGTTAACGTTTCAGAAGCGAAGAGTAAATACTAAATACAAAGCATGTGCTGGCGTATCATAGGATTCCAGTTACATTTTTATTAGTACCATCCATAGATAAACAGATCCGGAGACAAACCAACCTAGGCAAAATACACGGGGTTTTATTGTTTCCTTCCCCACTGCATTGCAGTTTGATCCATGCCCCTTGAATATCCAGTGTCTTTCAGCTACAGTTTATGTCTTGCTTTTGCATACTGTAGAGCCTTCTTTCCGTATTCACTGCCAGTATTCACCCTTACACGGCAGCTAATTCTTGTGGCTGGCCCTGCTCCCTCTGGGAGCAAGCTGTTTGTGGTCTGTCTCTATGGCTCTGGGACTCTTCCCCTGATTAATTTGTTCATCAAAGTTACAAATATTTTGTTCTGTATCTGCAATTCTGTATTTTCCACTATATACTCCCTATTCTTTAAGGGAATCATTGTCCAAGGAATTTTCATCGAATAAGTTACGACTGACATACCATTTTCTTGGACTGGAAAGAATGTGACATATTTTATTTCATCATCTGTTGTAAAGGGAGCCTTCATCTTGGCTCAAAATCTTGCTTGTAGTGTATCCTTGAACCAAGAAAGGATGATTGGCAGCCTGGGAAATGCAGCAGTACTCTGTAGGTAAGTAACGCAATTTCCTTACAGCTCCTTTTTAACATGTTTCTGGTAGACTACATTACACATGCTGCTGAAATATCTGATCACTCTCTCACCTTGTTCACTGCTCTTTTGCACTGCAAGGGTGGTATGAGTAGGCTGCAAAGAAACAAATAAAAAAGCAAGTGGTGATTCTCCTGACACAAGGAAATCTTGGGTTTCTTCGAGGCCATGTGGATAAACCAGTGTCAACTGATCCAGTTGACTTCATTGTCTGTGTGGGCTAGAGATGGAGGGCCTGTGAATGGAACATGTTGCAATTAGATGCTGTCTTGCCCTCATCAAATTTATTAACAATGACTCTTTTTTTTTCTCTTTGAATATGTTCAGAATGAAATTTATATCCAGAGAAAGAAATGACACAATACCATTTTAAAAATTATTTTCCTGGTGTGTATTCCTCCAAGCATGTATTTATGTGGATAGTAATAAGTGGATAGTAATCATGTTTAACATGAACATGATTAAATCAGTGAAGGGGATTGGAGTTCTCATCAGTTCAACTCTGCAAAATTCTAGATCTTCTGTATACACAAAATGCTCGTTCTTCTTAGTCTGATGTTGCTTCCATATTAGTACTTTGTGTGTCTCTGCTCTCAGACAGGAGGCTGTTCGGAAATTATTAAAGGTACCAAATAGTGTAGCCTTTTATTAAAGACCTACAACCTAAAGTACTTGAACACTTCCTTTTTTCCCCTTGAAAACAACAAAAAATAATTACTCCTATATACCATTTTTCTATAATGTAGATGGCTGTTGTTAAAGGATGTAGGGAGGCAACTAGGAAAGCTAAGGCCTCCTTCGAGTTAAACCTGGCAAGAGGGGTCAAGGACAACAGAAAGAGCTTCTTCAAATACATGGCAGATAAAACTAACACCAGAGGCAATGTAGGCCCACTGATGAATGGGGTGGGTGCCCTGGTGACAGAAGATACAGAGAAGGCAGAGTTACTGAATGCCTTCTTTGTCTCTGTCCACTCTGCTGGAGGCTGTCCTGAGGAGCCCTGTACCCCTGAGGCCCCAGAGGAAGGCAGGGCAATGGAGGAGTTTGCCTTGGTTGATGAGGACTGGGTTAGGGACCAGTTAAGCAATATGAACATCCACAAATCCATGGGTCCAGATGGGATGCACCCGCGGGTGCTGAGGGAGCTGGCTGAAGTCATTGCTGGACCACTCTCCATCATCTTTGCCAAGTCTTGCGAAACGGGAGAGGTGCCTGAGGACTGGAGGAAAGCAAATGTCACTCCGGTCTTCAAAAAGGGCAAGAAGGAGGACCCGGGCAACTATAGACCGGTCAGACTCACCTCCATCCCTGGGAAAGTGATGGAACACCTTATCCTTAGTGCCATCTTAAGACATATCAAGGATAAGAGGGTCATCAGGGGCAGTCAACATGGCTTCACCAAGGGGAAGTCGTGCTTGACCAACCTCATAGCCTTTTATGAAGACATAACAAGGTGGATTGATGATGGCAGAGCGGAGGATGTGGTCTACCTTGACTTCAGTAAAGCATTTGACACCGTCTCCCACAGCACCCTCACGGCTAAACTGAAGAAGTGTGGACTGGATGATCGGGTAGTGAGGTGGACCGCAAACTGGCTGAAGGAAAGAAGCCAGAGAGTCGTGGTCAATGGGGCAGAGTCTGGTTGGAGGTCTGTATCTAGTGGAGTGCCTCAAGGGTTAGTACTGGGACCAGTATTACTCAATATATTCATCAACTTGGATGAGGGAATTGAGTGTACTATCAGCAGGTTTGCTCATGACACCAAACAGGGAGGAGTGGCTGACACGCCAGAGGGCTGTGCTGCCATCCAGCGAGATCTGGACAGGCTGGAGAGTTGGGCAGGGAAAAATTTAATGAAATCTAATAAGGGAAAATGTAGAGTCTTACATCTGGGCAGGAACAACCCCAGGTTCCACTATAGGTTGGGGAATGACCTGTTAGAGAGCAGTGTAGGGGAAAGGGACCTGGGGGTCCTGGTGGACAGCAGGATGACCATGAGCCAGCACTGTGCCCTTGTGGCCAAGAAGGCCAATGGCATCCTGGGGTGTATTAGAAGGGGGGTGGTTAGTAGGTTGAGAGAGGTTCTCCTTCCCCTCTCCTCTGCCCTGGTGAGACCTCATCTGGAATATTGTGTCCAGTTCTGGGCCCCTCATTTCACGAAGGACAGGGAACTGCTGGAGAGAGTCCAGCGCAGGGCCACGAAGATGATGAAGGGAGTGGAGCATCTCCCTTACTAGGAAAGGCTGAGGGAGCTGGGCCTCTTTAGCTTGGAGAAGAGGAGACTGAGGGGTGACCTTATTAATGTTTATAAATATGTAAAGGGTGAGTGTCACGAGGATGGAGCCAGGCTCTTCTCGGTGACAACCAACAGTAAGACAAGGGGTAATGGGTTCAAGCTGGAACACAAGAGGTTCCACTTAAATTTGAGAAGAAACTTCTTCTCAGTCAGGGTGCCAGAGCACTGGAACAGGCTGCCCAGGGAGGTTGTGGAGTCTTCTTCTCTGGAGATATTCAAAACCCGCCTGGACATGTTCCTGTGTAACCTCATCTGGGTGTTCCTGCTCTGGCAGGGGGATTGGACTAGATGATCTTTTGAGGTCCCTTCCAATCCCTAACATTCTGTGATTCTGTGATAAAAATATAGCTTCACTGAAACTATTCTTAACATTGATGCTTGCACTCAAGTTGAGTAGGATGCAAATATTCATCCTTTTAATATTTGATCCAAGTTTAAAGTATAAAAAAAATATCGTGTTTTCTAACAGTGAGACTGCATGTTCAATTCATATACCAGCATTCCTCCAGCAATCATTCCAATTCAGGCGATATCTACAGGATGCTTGCGCAAGGCAGGTATTCCAGGAGCTCTCTGTGTCATGGACGTGGCTTTTGGACACTGCTAGAATGAAAACTGGCTAGGGCAGAGGATTAATTTAGACACAAAGTAACTTTTGCAGTCAAATATCTTTATATTCAAGACAAATGACAAGGCATTGCTGGTGTTAATTTCTATGGCTACATATATACATGGTACAAAGTTTTCAGATATAGAGAATTTGTGTGGGGTCTACAGTGCCATTCCTTTTGATACGCATTACTTAATAATACGGTCCTGTATACAGGATATTAATAATATATTAATAATACAGGTCCAGACCTGTTTTGCTTTTTGGTTTGGTTTGGGTTGGGTTGGTATTTTTTTTAATCAGGTTCCTTTTCCCTGCCACTTCCTCCAATAACTTTTAAAGCAGGAGGTACTTGGCAGCTTTCTCTGGGCTCTAACCCCTTTTTTTCAGCAGAGGCAATAACAATGCATTTCAGGGAAAGTACCTGCCTCATTTTTTCCTTCAGCCTTCATGCTCACAATGTGTTTCCACTGCCCTTCCCTACATCTGTTCTAGAGCTTCCTGACACCCTGATTCATGTTTTGTTCTCATTCTTTCTGTCACCAGCTGCTGTGTATGGGAGTCTCTTCTATGTCCTGAAAATTTGGAACAGTTCACTTAGACAACTGCAGAAAATAACCCTTTTTCCAGAAAAGAAAAATAAAATTAAAAAAAAAATAAAGCAAAATTAACAGCTAAACAGTGGATGTTTCATTTTGCCTAAGAAGTAACACTGCCATCAAAATACTTCTGTTTCTCCAACATAAATATGTAGCTTAATTGAAGGAGAAGAGTTGAATTCAGAAGGGATACACAAGGCTTGAAACACTTTAAAAGTAATGCACGGGAACAAGGATCACTATGAACAGAGCAGCCTTATTTTTCCCTAGGATGGCTTAAACTAAGGTAGCCTGCAGGGTTTGGCACACACCTCAGTGAGTACTGCCTGCTACCAATACACTATATCATAGTCAGACAGAATAACTGTGTTTGTAAGGATGTCTGGAGCTCATCTGATCCAACCCCTGGTGCGGAGCAGGGTCAATTTGAATCACGTGTCAATGCTGCCTTCTAGAAGCACAAAATCAGACTGAACTACCGTATACCTAGAATCATGAACAGATACATGCAGCAAGTTCTCAACATCTTCTCAAAGCTAATTTACGGGTGGGAAAAAAGAATAACCAGCGCTGGCAAGTCTGGAGGTAGGCTACTCTTCATACTCCAGAAAAGACATATTGAAGCTTTATAAGGCATAGAAGCCTAGAAGCATAGAACAGTTTCGGTTGGAAGGGACCTTCAAAGGTCATCTAGTCCAACCCCCTGCAATGAGCAGGGACATCTGCAACTAGATCAGGTTGCTCAGAGCCCCGTCCAGCCTGGCCTGCGATGTCTCCAGGGATGGGGCATCTACCACCTCTCTGGGCAACCTGGGCCAGTGCTTCACCACCCTCAGTGTAAACAATTTCTTCCTCGTGTTTGGCCTGAATCTCCCCTCCTTTAGTTTAAAACCATCACCCCTTGTCCTTTCACAACAGGCCCTGCTAAAAAGTCTGTCCCCATCTTTCTTACAGGTTTCTTTTCAGTACTGAAAGGCCACAATAAGGTCTCCCCAGAGCCTTCTCTTCTCCAGGCTGAACAACCCCAACTCTCTCAGCCTGTCCTCACAGGAGAGCTGTTCCAGCCCCCTCATCATTTTTGTGGCCTCCTCCGGACCCTCTCCAGCAGGTCCATGTCTTTCCTGTACTGAGGGTTCAGGCCACATATTGCAAGACTTGGCAACACGGAAGAGCTGCCACTTTGATCAATTAAATGAACTCTCTGGTGATGCTTCTGCTCTAAGAGGCCAGACTTGCAACAGTGAATTAAGCCAAGTGTAAGAAAGCAAACAAATGGCTCAGCAAGTCCCACAGGGGTCTAAGTAGCATGTTCCATAACCAAGCATAACATTCCCCTCTTGTTTCACATTAAGCAGTATGATTTTAAATTGATTCAATGTTAGCAGATAGGCGGTAACAAATTTGCATGAATATGATCATTCCAAAACCATCAGAAGATTATTAGACTTTGAATGCCTATCCAGTCAAGAATTACCATTAAGTACCTACAAAAAAGGGCATCATATTTTAACACCTACATAAATGAAGAAGATTTAAATTAAAATAGTTATATCAATCTTACTCTCTCGTTTTTATCATTCATGCATAACTGAACTACAGGGCAGTCTTACGGAATATAACGCTGAAAGAAAACTGGCATGAGCTTAAGTGACTTGGAAGATGTCTGTTTAACAGCTTCTAGAACCTACAAGATCATCATCTCATCTGCATAAATAATATCAAAGAGCAGTTTCCAGCCCCAAGCCTGCAGGCATCATGTTCCCCTTGCGATCCTCCACAATTACCGAAGCTGCAGGAAATTCAGAGTTCAAAACTCAAGCCCAACAAAGCGGGATGTTTCCCTCAGCACGTTACTGGCCCAGATGCTCAGCAGCCAAAGGCTGAGGACTAAGGCTCTGAACATCAGGCCTTGGATCAGGGAAGAACTGCACGATTCCTCCTGGTCAAGATAAAAACCCAAGGCACAGACTAAGTTTGAAGGGTAGCAGAAAATTCAAGCAAAATGTTCTAGACATAAACATTTGAATGAAAAGAGGATTTAAGAAGACCCAAACTGGAAAATATAGACAATTCAGTATTTCCTTCAGGAAATTGCCTCAAATGCCAAAATACCTTTTTTCCTTACTTAAAATACAATATCCTCACTACCTATATTTTGTTATGCTTGACGTGCATCAGTGGGGACAGAACTGTGCAGACAACGAGATGGTACACCTGTCTTTTTAACACATAAGATTTGATATATTTGTAAAAACACCGGAATTTATTTCATGAGTTTATAGAAATGCTTGAAATATTTTTGTGGGAAAGACTATCAGGATTTTTATTGAAATCCTCCCAAGGCTTTCTAGGGGAGAAGGAAAGGAAGAGCTAAGAAACAGATACAGTTACTTACAGTTACAGTTACTTCCAGTTACTGAATGAATCCTTTTGAACAGATACATTAACAAAAGATAATTTCCCATCCTTCCCCAAATACGCAAAACTTAGACTGCAAATAACTTTTTCTAGGTCATGTTTTCTTGAATCTTGGAAAAGTCAGGTTTTTGGGGAGACTATTTATTTTTAATGTCAAAGTCAGAAAGCTCGTTACGGTATGTCTTCATGAGCTATCAAAATAGTTGTGATTAAGCCCACTTAATCTTCTACTCATACCTACAAGGTGTATCTTCTACTCGTCTCATACCTAGAAGATGTATGCAATTCTTCATTGCATGGAAGCATAATTAAGCTTCGTTTATTGAGGTATAAAATGATTAAATACAATATTTTTTTCTGTTAGCCGGTCAAAATAAAAGCTCCTGGCAGAGACTAAACTTGAAGGACAGCAGCAAGCCCAAGCAGAACTTTCTGTACGGGAAACCCTGTAATCCGTGTTACGTTCAGAGGGAGCGTCAGCTGGACGCGGCGATTCTGTGCTAAGCTCTTATTGGCATTTAGTAGCCCTTTAATAATGCCTCCCCCTCTTCCTTCAAATTACAATTTAGGAGAGCCTTAGGTAAATATTGGCTATCATTTCAAATATGTTATATTTTAGGAGGGCTGGGCAGAAGAAACCTTCCTGAAAACAACAGCCAATTTTCAATGCAAAGCAGTAATACTTAACAAGAGCAAGAAAAACCAAGTCATATTACTTTGGCACAGAGTGAGCTCCACAGTACGTCGAAGAAATGCCAATATCCATGGATTGCTCAGCACGTTCGATCACCCTGAGCATTTTAAGCTGTGTACACACACGCAGGCACATCGCAAGAAGAGCCAGAGACCATGAATGCATTGCAAAGAGCAAGTTTTATTTTAGTTACCTCTCTACTGGGGGATCTCCGAAGTCGCACCTGAGCTCCCAGGCAGAGGTGACACCAGCGGGGACGCAGGCGCTGGTGAGTTCAGCCCTGCTGGAAGATCGCTGGGCCTGCTGAGCTCGCCTGGATTTCAAGGCTTCAGGCGGGCGCAGCCTCCCGCTCTTGGCCACAACAAAGCAGGAATCTCAGACATAGTGATAAGGTGCCCGGAGTTTCTCACAGGCCTATGTTA
The DNA here is from genome assembly GCF_036013445.1 of Caloenas nicobarica. Taxonomy (NCBI): domain Eukaryota; kingdom Metazoa; phylum Chordata; class Aves; order Columbiformes; family Columbidae; genus Caloenas; species Caloenas nicobarica. The sequence goes on from NC_088245.1 coordinate 46,806,842, forward strand.
TCTAACACAGAGGTTCTACTCATCAAGCACACAAGGTCAGTAAAACAATTAGTGTGATGTATGTGCTTTTTCTACAGACAGGGGCAAGTCACTTTGAGTGTATTTATATTTTACTAACCTCCTCGCCAAATCTTCCGCTACATTCCGATATGTAATCTCTGTTTCTAAGTTTAAGCCATATCCACTCTTGCACTCAACCAGTGTAGATCCTGCTCTTCGCATGCGTTCGAGTCGGTGTTTGAAAGTATTGAACAGCTCTTCTTCTGTGGCTTTCCGCGTATGTTCCATGGTAAAATGTATTCCTCCCCCAGCCTGGTGGATCTCCATATAGGATCCACCTGCCAGCTTGGGGAAAAAAAGAAAACAAAAACCAATGCCCCATACAATTAGCTATTAAATGTGCATTTTCTATCCAAGGGATTCTGGAAAGTGCCTTGAGGTCCCTTTGTAGTAAGAGAGAAGAACTGGGGGGGCTGAATCTTCATTCATTCTTCCTCCCTTCCCCTCCTCTTCCCTCTACTTAAGCGAAGAACTGATGTAAGAAGCAACATAAAGAGAATTACTCTGAAGTAGAAATAGTTATGCATAATAAAATCAAAAAAAAGAGAGAGAAAGAAAAATCCAGCTGTGTAATTGTATGCCATTACCTTCATTGCAAACTCATGAACCCTATCACCAGCCCACACTGGGTGTGTATGTGCATCTACCAGGCCTGAAGAAAACAAAGTAAACATACACTGAGGTTATTTCACTGGGTAAGAGAAAACCTTATGAACACGCAAGCAAACAAAGTGGAGAGCAGAAGCTCCCCTACAAAGCCTCTGTTGGTTAGAAGAAAAAGAAAAATCCAACCAGCCCAAATCTAGGATTTCCTTCAAAGGCTATTCATTTTCTTTCTATTTTTTTCCATATGACACCTTATGTAAAACAGCTCTAAGTAAGTGCATCAGTTGCTGAGCTTTTCATTTTGTTTTGACGACATTAGCAAACTGTTGAAGAAAGTATATATTACAAACTTCAGTACAAAGCTCATTAGACTTTAAGTCCATGTCCTTAAAAAAAAAAGCGAAGTGTTTAGGCTGGGCTTAGTACGCTATTACTCCAGCAATAGTCCACTTATTCCAGCAGGAGCTCTTCCTATGAGCCATGAAACCAACACTACTGAATGCCCGAGGCCACTGCAAACGAAACGGTGGTCTAGCAGCTCCTGTGCCAACACCACTTGTGAAGTTTAACATGCAATAGACTTGCCCAGTTTAATTTTTTTATCAGGGAAAGTTGCAGCTTCTGTGGCTTAAAATCGTGCGCTGCCCTTTTGCCTCCAACCAGGGCAGGAGGGAGAGTCTGAGCTCTGGCATTGAACAGCTGATGGGTGGAAACGGTACAGAAATTAGAGGCGACTCTGACAAGTCACTCAGCAGGTCAGCTACTCTACTGCTGTGGTGGTCCATGGTACAGAGAAACAGATGTAAAATGAACCATGAGGACACAGAGCTCCACCATGAAGGCCCAAAAAACATCCCAAGTGCTGGAATGTTCTCTTTGTAGCACTCCGAATGAAGAAGCTACAATACTCTGCCCCTCAATACAAGATATTGTCAAACCAGTACTGAATACAGAAGGAAAAGAACGGAGGGATATTTAATACACACTTGTCTCTAAGCATTTGCTGCCATTCAGCATTTTAACATTATGAAAAAACAAACTTACCTGGTAACACACACTTCCCAGAGCAGTCAATTATTCTTTCAAATGTTGCTTCTGAAAACTGATTGTGAATAACATCTGCCTGGCCCACAGCTTTGATACAACCATCTCTGCAAACAACAGACAGCGACCAAAGGCAGCGTGAGCCTGTTGAAAAGTCAAGTGCCCATTGACAGAGCTCCCGCAGCAAGAACTCTCTGAAAGCAGAGGTAGGGACCTTCAGCAGGACTGAAGGTGCACAGGAGGTGGTTTGCTAATTTTACAGATGCACAGAAAACGATGGGGTAACGCCACGCATTCCAAGTTGTTTCCCATAACACTTGTCGTATCCTCTGCTTAGATCCCTCAGGACGATACCTTGGTACTCTTGTTCTATTTTCCGCTAGACAACATTATTTTTCTCTTGTGGATACAGCACTCCTCCAGCAAGTACCTGCAAGGCACAGCTCACAGAAACCAAACTGCCACCGCCAGCCTCCTCTCCCTGGACGTGACTCGTGCCCTTGTGCCTTTGGAAGCCATAGAGATAAATCTCTTTGGGGCTGATATGCGGTAAAACAGCAATTTTCTCCTGGTGAAGCTCAAGGACGGTGCTGGGGACCCTACACTGCACCTGAGGGATCCTCTCCAGCCACGCATGGAGCTACACTTCGCCTACACAAGAGGAGCTTCCCAGGGCACACGCGGCACCTCTGTCCTTTCAGCCTTGTCTTCCTCCAGCTCTTAAGCCACTGGAATAGGAACCAGGAGTCACCACGGGCACCTGACCGACGGCATCCCCACACTACACAGCACAATTTTTAGGAGGCAAATGGCAGCTAGGGCATTTAGAAATGGCAGAGATGTCATTATTTAGGTGAATTATTAACTCTAATTCCATTAATTACACAAATTATTTCTATGACTGTTATTCGTTCGTGTCAGTCCACCTATAAACAACGCAGCGGCAGCGGAGAGCAGCAGCTACAGAATCACAGAACGGTTAGGGTTGCATCACCACCAGGCTAGAAGTGATCTTGACGAGGCTAGATATACAAATACAGCATGATAAAGGAGTTTTCACGACAGGGATTGAAATAATCAGAACTACGAAGGCACGTTTCAGCGCAGGCAGGATCGCTGCAGCGCCACCACCCCCGGGCACAGGCAGCCCCCGGGCACAGGCAGCCGGCAGCGGGCGGACAGGCTGTGGGGACGCGGGCAGCCCGCAGCGACCCGCTCCCGGCGCGCCCCCCGCTCCCGCCACCGCTCCGCTCCCGGCCCCGCGGCCGCCCCCGCCCGCACTCACAGCCCCACCACCAGGCTGGCGCCCCGCAGCACGGCCAGGCTGGCGGCCGCCTCCCGCAGCAGGAACTCCTCGCCCCGGCCGCAGACCAGCACCAGCTGCTGGGCGTTCTCCAGCAGCAGCCGCTGCCGGCCCGCCATGGCAGCGGGCAGAGCGGCGGGCGGGGCGGGGGCGGCAGCCGCTCGGATCAAAGTCCCCCGGGGCGGCGCGGGAGAAGCCGCCTCCTGCCCCGCCGAGAAGAGACCAACCCCCTCCGTGTCTCCATCCTCTCCCCATCCTCACCTGTGCCACATTCGGCACTCGCCGGAAAACCGAGCTGAAAAAGCTACAGGGCTTTAAGAGTGAACCTGGTAGCAGCCTGCCCTAGGAGAGGGATGCTGCTCTTGGTGTGGTCCCGGGCAACATGACAACATCTATACATCGTGTTGGCTTATGATAAGCTCTGAAGCATCGGTTTGCCAGTTGGGGATTCCTGGAGCCTTCTGCCCACACTGCACCACCTGGAGATTTCCCTTTGCCAAGAAAACAGAAGTTGCTGCATTCAGAGCATTTGTCTGCCCACATTCCCCCTCCCCAGCATCCACCACCTCGCTGATGTCCATCACCTTGTCGGCATCCATCACCTTGCCAGTATCCCAGCACCAGCCCCTGAGGGACCGTGACACTTCTCACCACACGGGATATTCAGGCACACACAAATTTATCCAGGCAGATATTAATTTATCCCGTTCCACAATTAGAAAAGTTTATGTGAATCTGCTGCCCCCTACAGAATTAGGGGTGGGAGAGCCGGGCAGCAAATATTTACCCTTTATGTGGATTTTTGGTTCTCTTTTATCATCAAAGATTCGTAGTGTGCCTAGGGCTCCGGTAATTCCCAGCTGGAAAATGGAGTGTCTTTCTAAATAAGTGGTCTCTCAAACACCTTTCTGGTTGTGGTAGTCTTCTTTAGACTTTTTTTCTTTTACAAAGAGGATTGATTTAAAATGCCCGTAACACACCCGTGTTTATATACATATTCCTGTACAGGAGGAACAGATGAATATGTTGGCTCTTTGAACGAGCCTTTCCGGTGAAGTCTTTGTTGTAAATGTGGCAAGGTTTGCAGCTAAACCACAGGAATTTGCATTCAATAACAAACTTGAAAAGCAAGTAAAACTATGATAGTGTTGGGTGTTATCTTGTGATACTGCTCCACTGGCTCAATACTGCACCACGGCGTAATCTCCACCTTCCTCCTAAATATTCTCTCTCACTACACATGCAAAGATTGACAAGGGAGGTGAGAGATGGTGCTTTACTGCTGCCAGGAGTTCCTGCTGCTGACTTCGGCTTTCCCCGGCAGTATCAAGGTTTGAAAGCTGAAATTAAAGAGGAACCTTCCAGCAGACTCATAGCAAGGGCAGAAGGACACTCCAGGGTGGTGGGGGACGCTTAAGCAGCAGTGGTGGGGTGAGAGCTGGTGGATCGGGAGTGAAACGCAGCACGTCGTGGTGGAGCCGAGCACTCGCCGGATCGGTCTTGCCAAGAAAAGCGGCGGGGAGAAGATGATCCAGCTGGAGCAGAAGGGAGCAGCCCCCACGTGCACGCAGCTCACTCCTCTGTGTGCGGTGGGGTGGCAGCACAGAGAGAGATCTGCAGTGAATGGCTTCCCCGTGGCGCTGTCCTATGGCAGTGTAAGTCCTGCAAACTTGTCTTCCTTGTATTCACAAATATTTCAGGGTGTATGTTCCAGGAGCTGCTCTTTCTGCTCTTGAGAGGACCACCAGCCAACATTAAATTCCCACCTGTATTTGCACAACCCCGTGTTTAATGGCATGCCCGACCATCTGCTGCTTCTGTGAGCAAGGGCTAGAAGTCAAACAGAAACTGGCCTGAACGATTCTTACATTTATGTTTCTCCCATTTACACATTTTTGGCCTTTTCTGTCTTTCAGCAATCCCAGGGAATTTCAGAGAGCAAAGGTGGCATCTGCAGCTCCGTTTCTGGTGATCCGATCTCAGACTCTAGTCATTCATCACATTAGTTTTGGTGAAAGGGGGAAAAAAGGAAAGAGAAATTCTGTGTAAAGCTTTATACCTGTGAGAAGTGTGTTGTTACACTCTACAAGGATGGAATTCAGTTCTGTACACTGGGTTTTTCCAAGAACCAAGGGCAGATCCTGATTTCAATCCTTAGAACAGGTGAAGATTTTGCGCTTATAAGGTAGGAGTTTATTTCATTCAGAGAGACAGCAAAAGATGGAAAGACGGGTCTTTAAAGAGCTGGTGGGTCTTTGCCTGTGGAAAAGGTGTGTGTTCCTAAAATGGATTGGGAGATGGTATCCTATGCTCTTTTTACTTATGTTATTATCATTGGTTCTTTTCAGTTCCTTCAGTTTGCCAGTTTGGGTTGGAAATAACCCATTTCACCCAAAAATTAAACAAAGTAATGTAGGAGAAAGAATGGAGGAGGAAAAAAAAGGTGGAGATAATGAAAAAGGTCAATTGACTGTCAGGTTCTTGATTTCAGAGATTTCATCTCTTCTTGCCGGTGCTTTGTGTATGATACACTTGTTCCTCAAGGAGCATATTTTCAAATATACTGTCAGGGTTACTTTGAATATTTATTCTTGTAAACAACATGTAATTAAATACAGAAGGCCCAAGGCTGAATATGAGTCTTAGTCCAATATTTGCTACATTTTCCTTACATTTTTAGGTAAGTTTTTTTCATCTACCAAACAGACATTTACAATAACACACATAGGACGATGAAATGACTTGAAAGGAGTTATTATGCATGGCTTAGGAATGAATTGCTAGTGGAATGTACTGAATGCTCTTTCCCTGTTTACAAAAGTAGCAGAAGTTACTGGACCCCCAGGATCAAAAATCAAAATTACAACATGTGGATAAAACTGGCCTTCAGATGTGGAATTGACCCAGACTAAATTGCAAATTTGTTGTGTGCTCCTGACTCCCCTCATACCAGATTTTTACGTCAGATTTACAAATATGTTTTGCACAGCTTTACAAAAGTAAAAGTGAAGTCATTCTGAATTTTCTTTTTTCTGTGCAGAGAAACTTCACATCTTTCAAACCATGGAAACGTGGCATTTGCTCAGACGAACTTTCTGAATCCTCCCTCTTGTTCCCAGCTTCTGCCTTAATAACTTCTTTGGCAAAGTCTGTAACCCCCTGATGATGGGGGGACCTTTGGCGGAACACCACAGCCTGCCCCAGGGGACCTAATTCAGCAGGAATTGCTCTCTCTGAGCGCAGTGTGACTAACTGACTAACCGCCTCTCTCGCCCTGTTGGCTCAAAAACCTATTGAAATATTTAAAAGTTGCAAACCGGTGTGTGAAAAAAATGCATGAAGTACACAGCTACCTACAGTAGAAACTAACTAACTAACTTAACTAACTAACTAACTTACTTACTAACTAACTAACTTCCTTACTAACTAACTAACTAACGAACTCACTCTCTACCCTACTGGCTAAAAAACCTATCATAAACTCATGAAAGATGCCAACTGGCATGTGAAAACAAAAGTGTTAAGAGCTCTCAAGTGCCCTTTCTGCCCATGACTTCTTCATGGGCTGGGGAATGTTCTGCAGAGAGAACGAGTAGTGATGACCATCCGGCTGAGCCAAAAGGGTGACAACATGAGGGTGACTTCTTCAGCCATCTCTTCAACCTGCCTTGAGAAAGATGGGTGGAAAAGACAGGCATTAGGCACTAGGCTGAGAGGAGAACAAGCGACGTGTTTTGACGTGAAAGGCAATACCCATCCACAGTTCCCCTCTGCAGGATTCCTTAGAGCTGGGTATTAGGCTTTGGCGTTTTTCTATTAATTGTTTAGATTGTGGACTAGATTGTTGGACTAGATGACCTTGGAAGGTCCCTTCCAACCCACATTATTCTTTGATTCGATGATTCTAGGTGCAAAATGGAAACTGCCAACGCTGGAGTGCTCTTTACCTCCAGACATCCACCTTCTCCCAAGGACAGGTGAATGCTTCCTCTCTGGGACCATCTCGGGGCACCACAGAAGTATTCCCCATACTCAGAGCAGCACAAAAATTCACAAGAGGGAGAGCAGGCTCTGTTACACACCTGGGCTTCTTGTTCTCCTCGCCCGGCTTGGCTGGTCTCAGTTGCCCGTTCCTGAGCAATCTGCTTCCAGCCTTCGCCTTCGCTTGAGCGGCGGGACATCGCTCTCCTCTTCGCAGCTGTGTTTTCTCTTCTGGGGGGATGGTTTTTCCCCTTGCTGCGAAGAGCCTGGCAAACTTTCCATTCAAGAGGATTGTTAGACAGGTAAAGCCATGATCCACATGAATCGATTCTACTCTTGAGCAAAGCTAGCTCATGTTACCTGCTCTGCCCAGAGGAGCTCTCCTGGGGTTCGCTTTCTGGAGCGACTGCCGCCACCTGCAATGGAAACGTACAGGATGACACCTGCCCACTTTCTAGCTCGGCTCTGAAAGGCAGATCCCTTGCATGGGTTTGCTCAGCCCAGCTGTGCCAGTTCTGGTGGGATCACCACACAAAGAGTGATGGCCAAGCTGCATCAGCCTCACTCTGCACTTCTGCAAAGCTGCAGGTTGGTGGATGAAGTTGCTTGTCCCTACAGCAGCAATGCCACCTTCTGAGGGGGGAGGCATTCTCTCACGCTGCGTGTGGACCTCACATACCTCTGCAGTTTCTCCTTCTGCTGCTGGGGCTGGCGACTCCTCGGCCTGTTCACCAGCAAGCCCAGCCTTGGCCGCTGCACCTGGAAGCTCAGCCTCCTCCTCCTGCTCCTCAAAGAGTTCCTCACGGTGCTCGATGAGGAACTCAACCAGCCGTGTCACCTGCACACAGTAAACCACTGGTTTCCAACCCGCTGGCTGCAAAGGGGTCCAACAGCCCTTGCCACTCCTCATCCTGCCTTCTGCACAGAAGGCTGCAGCTGTGGGGCGGCTCTTCCCAGCAGCTCCCCCGCGAGCATTTGCTGAAGAGAGGAGGCAGGCAGGAGCCTCTGAAGAGCAAAGCTGGCGTGGGCCTGGAAGGCTGCAGCGGGCTGGGAAACACAGCGTACCTTCCCTGTCACCTGCATCAGGACGTCCAGGGGCAGCGTGTCCTCCTCTGGTGGGCCGAGGAGGTTTGGCCCCATGCAGATGGCCAGGTTGCTGGCGCTCATCTTGCTCACGGTGGCATTCCTGCTGATCTTCTGAAGCAGGATGAGCAAGGTCTGGAGGAGGAGGAGGTTGGCCTTGGGTAACTTGCTGGCGACCCTGCGGGAACAGGAACCCACTGTTAATAGATGAAGGAGGTGTTGTCCAGACAGGTGTCCCATGCTGATGTCAGCCAAGCCCACCCCAGGGAAGGCTCCTTGGCCAAGCCGGCTCTCCAGCAGAGGGACTGCCTTCGCTGAGATATGGCCACCTCCCTCCCCGCCTGCCCTTCTGGCCAGAGTCCCTTTGTGGAGGCAGCCCCAATGCCTGCAGGCAGTGCTCCAAGGACAGAAATGCTTTTCTGTGCCACTTTCCCCCCAGAACGCTGAGCCCACAGCAGCAGCAAGAGGTGGGTGGCCGAAAACACAGCTCGTTCAGGTGCCGGTGCCGGGCTCTGCCAGTCCCTGTGGAGCCGCCAGGCTGCTGGCCACACTTACTCCTTCAGCCCCGCCAGCCTCTCCTGCCTGCTGGTCTTGTGCAGGGCGTCCATCCACTGTTGGTAAAGCTCTGAGTGGAGCAGCTTGGAGGGGATCTTGCGGAGGAAGTCCTGCAATGGCAAGGGCTGAGCGTGAGGCTGTGAGCAGTGCCGCCGGGAGCACAGGCAGCATCCCCAGCACGCTGGGTGCCCAGCAGCTCCTGGGTTGGGCCGAGCAGGAGCCCATCAGCAGCTCCGGAGCGGGAGCTGCCGGACTCCAGGCCAGCAGGGCTCACCTTCAGGATGACGGCCAGGACGTGCACCGGCTGGCTGGCCAGGTGGACCTCGGCTCCCGTGTCCAGGGCCTCCCTGATCTCCCGGGAGGCGCGCTCGCTGGCTGCCAGCCGGAAGATCCCCTCCGTGGATGGGCCCTGCTCGTGCAGCAGAGCCAGCAGGTCCTGCAGGGGAGACAGGAGGACATTGCTGGGCTGGAGACAGGCCCTGGCACAGGCCAAGCTTCCCCAGGGGCAGCAGGGAGTGTGGATGGTCTGCAGCTCTCCCTGGGGCAGGACAGAGGGGTGGCTGGAGTTGGGCGACACGGAGAGGAGCGCGCTTTGTCCCCAAGACTCATCTGAGATGCCCCCGATGGGGACGGTGCCTCTGCAGGGGAGCCAGTGGGATGGGGACCCCTGGCCGGGCTTGCTTACCTGGATGGGCTGGGGCAGCGCACCGTCCTGGCTGCAGAGATCTGCCAGGGGCCGCCCGAAGAGAAGCCCCGTGTGGGCAGAGCCCGACGGCCCCTGTGCCTCTGCAGCGGCCGAGGTCTCTGGCCGCACCAAGTGCCAGGGCAGCCACCTCCTCCTGCTGCGGGTCCCACCTTCTGCCAAGGAGAAGAGAGCAAAGAGAGGTGGAGCAGCGGCGCCAGGCCAGTGCTCCTGGACCCTCTCAGCACTGTGCCCCATCCTCGAGCGCACGGGACACGCGTCATTTGGCAACGAGGGACCCTGGGGGCTCAGGTCTCTCCTGCTGCAGAGCAACGGGGACAGACGTGCCCTGCGGGAAGGGCAGCAGCAGCCCCAGGGCAGCATGAGTGCCCGTCTGCAAGAAGAGCAGGGAAGGGCCATCCTGCACCCGTTTCTCCCAACTCACCAGCCAGCTGGCCACTTCCACCTTTGCTGCCAGAGGGGATGACGGGTGGGGGCCGCTGCTCTGCATCAGCCTGCAAGAAATGTGCTGCGCTCACCCAACAGCCCTGCAGCAGAAAGGGCCCCTGGGGAGCTGCATCATGCCCTGGCCACGTGTGAGAGGTGGAGATGGCTGAGATGTCACCCCGAGCGATCCTCACCTTGGCCTGGCCCTCAAGCAGCCTCTCCAGGCTGCCGGCATGCAGCGTCATGGCCTGGGCAAGCAAAAAAGAGCAGGTGAGAAGTGATGCACCTGGTGCTGGGCTGGAACAGCCTCTGGGGACAGAGCGGAGACAGGAGGGACACTCACAGCATTGCGGCCCCTCAGCTCTTTCAGCAGCGCCTTGAAGGAGGGCAGCCGGGTGACCTGGGCTCCCTCCACTCCTTCTGCTGGTCTGTGCACAGGAAAGGGGCAAAGAAAGAGCTGGCTGAGAACCAAGCAGCCTTTTCCCTCCCCTGCCAGCCCAGGGAGCACTTCCAGCTTGCCCCAAAGCAGCCATGTAGCACTCAGAATCCCAGCGGAGAGCAGCAGCAGAGATCAGGGCGGGGCTGGGCAGCTGTTGTCTGGACACAGCTGGCTGAAGGTGCTCCACCAGCTTTGCCCACTCAAGAGCTGCCCACAGCTATGGGCACAGCTCTCTGCAGCTGGGGAGCGCTGTTGCCACATCGCAGGCTACGATGCCTAGAGCATCCCCCTGAGGTGTGAGCACGAGTCCCCCAGGCTGCACCGCCAGGCAGGGCTTACCCAAGGAGAGCGCTGAGCCACAGCTCCTTCACTGCCCGGCAGCTGCGGAAAGAGAGGAGAAACAGCCTGAGCGCCGCTGCTCCCCAGCCTGCGGGCACAGGCGGGCGCTGGCACAGCCCTGCTGTCCCCGTGGGGACGGCCACAGAGGCAGGACGAAGCCCCGTGGGGCAGGACGGAGGCGCTGCCCAGCCCTGCCGGGGGACGTGGCAGCGAGACTCACCGGAAAGTGACGACGCATGAGCCGCAGGGCCAGACGAGGACGAGTGAGGCGGTGTGTTTGCCTTCCTCCTCTTCAGCGGCATCGCCGGCTGCCCCCTTGGTGCTGCCCAGCACCTGCAGCTGGCCCAGGGCCAGGCAGAGCTTTGGGCGCGGGGCGCCGCCACGTCTGCAGAGAGGAGCGGCAGCGAGTGAGCTGGAGGAGCCTGAGCCCGCTGGCTCCCCTCCTGAGTCCCCCTGCCACGGTCACGGCCATGGGTGTATCCAGCACCAGGGTGCCGGTGGCCTGGGGCTGCTCCTGGGCTGGCCCTGCCCTGGTGCCAGGGCCAGGGCTTGGGAGGAAAGGCAGCTGGGCTCTGCAAATCTTACTGGTGCTTGGCGATGACCAGGGTATCCCTGAAGAGGAGGAGGTCCCTCTTCCTCGTCGCACGGCCCTGGGTCACCCGCACACGCTGCCGGAGCAGTGGCTCGCCTGGTGCCGGGATGGGCACGCACTGCTGCACGGGCTCAGGGTCATCCCTGCAGAGCAAACGGTGTCGGGAATGACAAAGGCGGCTGCTGCGGGGTCCGGCTGTTCTGGGCTGTCTCCGAGCCTTGCATGGGGGGCGCCTACCTGGAGCCACGGCAGCAGTTCACCTGGCCCATCCCGACGAGGCCAGGAGAAGCCTCCTGTAAATCTCGCTTTACGGGCACAAGAGAGTGGCCAGACAAGGTGGAGAACGTCAGCCAAAGGGACGCCCAGTGCCAAGTGGTGCTGCTGGGCAAGAGCGCGGCTCCTGCCCGTGACACTCCGCGTTGGCACAGAACCGTTGCCAGGACAGCGCCGGGTCAACACAGCCCCCCATTCCAATGACCTCAGTGGTGGGGGGGGCACTGGGGGCTCTCCCCAGGATGCCCAGGTCTCTCTGGGACTGGGAGCCCAGCCCTGGGCACAGCACTTCAGGTCTGGCCTCAGCAGCGCTGAGCAGAGGGGAAGGGTCACCTCCCTCCAGCTGCTGGCAGCGCTTCGCCCCATGCAGCCCAGGGTACCACTCGCTGCCGCCTTGGGCCAAGGCCACCTTGCTGGCTCCTGCTCAACTTGGTGTCCACCAGGAGCCCAGGACCCTTAGTTTTAAGATTCCTAGGGCAGGAGACCTTTTTCAACATAAAAATCATCCATACCCAATGTTTCTGTGGTGTTGTCTTCAACATGCATATCACCTATTGTGTAAATGCTGTGTCTCACATGACAAACCAGCACTACACAGAGATTATCCATTATGTCAAATAAAAGATTGAGCTGTGTCTTCTATTGACTAACCAGAAAAGTACAATCTTCGTCAGGTAGCAAGCCTTCTGGATCTGTCTAAAATAAACAATTACCACTCAGCCCATTCCCTGTGGCCTTGATAAACCACAACTGGAAAGTATATGTGAACTATTGAATGTGCTGAAACTCCACCTATTCTCAGAAAATAAAATTTATCTCTTGAACTATGCCACATTACAACTTCAAGTGAGAGGAGCAAATGTCTTGGTCTCTAATAAACAAGTGATTGCCTTATTAACCCTTAGTTTAAAACTGCACATTTGCGGGGCACCCACTGTATTAATCTGTGGCTATCCTGTGATGTTACTGTCATATATATCAATTTAATGAAATATAACAAGGGAAAATGTAGAGTCTTACATCTGGGCAGGAACATCCCCAGGTTCCAGTATAGGTTGCGGAATGACCTGTTAGAGAGCAGTGTAGGGAAAGGGACCTGGGGGTCCTGGTGGACAGCAGGATGACCATGAGCCAGCACTGTGCCCTTGTGGCCAAGAAGGCCAATGGCATCCTGGGGTGTATTAGAAGGAGGGTGGTTAGTAGGTCGAGAGGGGTTCTCCTTCCCCTCTCCTCTGCCCTGGTGAGACCTCATCTGGAATATTGTGTCCATTTCTGGGCCCCTCAGTTCAAGAAGGACAGGGAACTGCTGGAGAGAGTCCAGCGCAGGGCCACGAAGATGATGAAGGGAGTGGAGCATCCCCCTTATGAGGAAAGGCTGAGGGAGCTGGGCCTCTTTAGCTTGGAGGAGACTGAGGGGTGACCTCATTCATGTTTATAAATGTATGAAGGGTGGGTGTCACGAGGATGGAGCCAGGCTCTTCTCGGTGACAACCAATGATAGGACAAGGGGCAATGGGTATAAACTGGAACACAGGAGGTTCCACTTAAATATGCGAAGAAACAACTTCTCAGTGAGGGTGACGGAACACTGGAACAGGCTGCCCAGGGAGGTTGTGGAGTCTCCTTCTCTGGAGACATTCAAAACCCGCCTGGACGCCTTCCTGTGTAACCTCATCTGGGTGTTCCTGCTCCGGCGGGGGGATTGGACTAGATGATCTTTTGAGGTCCCTTCCAATCCCTAACATTCTGTGATTCAGTGATTCTGTGAATATAGGGCTGAGCCATTGTCTTTTGTTTTCTTCCCTGAGTACAATGTGATAACACATGAGGGGATATTAGGACCCGGTGAGAACAATAACCAAGTCCTCTTGTGCTGGATGCTTTTGAGGCTGCTGTGATTGCTCGCAAACCAAGTTCCCCTGTGCCTACAGCCCTTTGTCAGGGACGGAAGGCACATCCTTGGAGGCAACTTGCCTGAGAGCTGACAACCCATGACCCAGCTACTGGCACCTGGGGCTATCGATACCTCCCGGAGTTTATGAATCCCTTGGCTCTAAATGTTGGTTCGTATTGGTTAACGTTTCAGAAGCAAACAGTAAATACTAAATACAAAGCGTGTGCTGGTGTATCATAGGATTTCAGTTACTTTTTTATTAGTATCATGCATAGATAAACAGATCCGGAGACAAACCAACCTAGGCAAAATACACAGGGTTTTTTTGTTTCCTCACTGCATTGCAGTTTGATTCATGCCCCTTGAATATCCAGTGTCTTTCAGCTACAGTTTACGTCTTGCTTTTGCATACTGTAGAGCCTTCTTTCCATATTCACTGCCAGTATTCACCCTTACATGGCAGCTAATTCTTGTGGCTGGCCCTGCTCCCTCTGGGAGCAAGCTGTTTGTGGTCTGTCTCTATGGCTCTGGGACTCTTCCCCTGATTAATTTGTTCATCAAAGTTACAAATAGTTTGTTCTGTATCTGCAATTCTGTATTTTCCACCATATACTCCCTATTCTTTAAGGGAATCATTGTCCAAGGTATTTTCATCGAATAAGTTACGACTGACATTCTTGGCCTGGAAAGAATGTGACATATTTTATTTCATCATCTGTTGTAAAGGGAGCCTTCATCTTGGCTCAAAATCTTGCTTGTAGTGTATCCTTGAACCAAGAAAGGATGATTGGCAGCCTGGGAAATGTAACAGTACTCTGTAGGTAAGTAACGGAATTTCCATAAAGCTCATTTTTAACATGTTTCTGGTAGACTACATTACACATGCGGCTGAAATATCTGATCACTCTCAGAATGTGGGCACAGTCGGAGAACCTGCAGTTGAAAGAAGAGCTCTTCTCTCTCTTTCTGTGGACAGGGACCACACAATGTGCAATCCTGGAAATGCTCCATGATTAACCATGCTATGTACTAAAGTTAACGGATTTTGTGAGCGTGACAACTTCATAATTATTTGACCACATTCAACGAACAAGTTAATTCTTAACTCATTTGTCAGCTACCTAATTTCTGGCAATCTCCTGAGCAAGGTACTTTAGTGGGTTTAATACATTTGTAAAATGAATCAATCATAGATTGGGCATAGACATTTGAATACATTTATAATGGCATGTGGTAATTAAAGATGGCCTATGCACTGATTCTGTGGTAATGCCTGCTAAATCTATAGAGCTTGATAATGTTTGACAAGTTACTTTATGTTCTTATGGTTTAGCGTTTAATGATGATTAATCCCATAGCAAAAAAGTAGTCGCAGCTTTTGACAGCTACTGCAGAACATATGGAAAAGAAAATGTATCAATTAAGTAAAATGCTCACATCCTATAGTACACTTTATTTTCCTCATAAGCAAAGGCATAACATTATACTGTAGCCAGAAGAAGAGGATTTGCAGCATTTTAAATTAGTCAGCACCTTTAGTTTCACTTTGGACTGGTATTAGTCTAGAGCAATTTGAAGCATCCTAAAAACTGAAAGGTAGTTCCCTTAAGAAGATGATTTTCATCATAGCTTATAAAGTGTTTGGTTTGGGTAGTAATGTTAAATAAGGCAAGGCAGCTTATACTTTCTGAGATTGGGCTTAGATCAGCCAGATACCAAGAGACCACCCTTGAGTAATGTCAAAGGCAGGTAACACCTGAGCCTGGGAATGTTTCCCTAGGAACAAGCATGAAGCAGAATCTACAGGGCTAGGATGGGAGCTGAAAATGCAGCATATTACACTCTGCACTCAATCTAACATCCTCCCACAGACTTTGTGACACTCAGAAAGAAAAATGAGGGGTTCAATTCTTCATGTATGTGGCAAAAAAGCCTTCTCTATTCTTTGAAAAAGACAGCAGGGCTCCCCCTTGTGTAAAGAGCAATATCTTTCCAGCTAAAGTATACTGTGATTATTTATGTCTGAGATCTGATTGCAATTGTGCATCCTGAAAATATAAAGAAACAAGTGATGTGAACAAATGCAGTCTGGAGCAGAATCTAACCAAAGGACAATCAGTCAAGTGATGTGAACAAATGCAGTCTGGAGCAGAATCTAACCAAAGGACAATCAGTCACTGACTATGATACATTTCCTTATGAATCTAACTGCCGTGGCTTACTCTAAATGTTACCTCTGTTGAGTAAAAAAAGAATAAAAAGAAAGCATTATAAATTTGAAACTCATGTACTCTGTGGTTAGACAGTGTGGCCCAAATTTTCCACTTTCTTTTATCACTTTAAATGAAGTGTGATTTACATCTGTAAAAACAGAAGAGGAATCAAGCACTTTCAGTGTGCATTTTGAAGAATCTCCTTTAGCCATACAGTTTATTTTTGATGCTTAAGAAATTTTCTGACTCAAACATTTGTCCTTAATAGGAGCTTCTCACAGGGTGAACTAAAATGCTCTATTTATTTTAATGACTCTTTTCTCGTAATTGAATAAATCCTTCAGAACACAAAAGTTTTTAACTCTTCAATATGGTAAGTATTAAAGATACATTGTCATTTTCCATTGTATTGTCTTTATGCAAGAAAATTGCTCCAGGACATGGTTCTGTTAATCACTTACCTCTTTGGAGAGTACCCAAATGGCCTGTGGTAATGATATGGAAGTGCTCTCACTGTTTAATTTACCTTATCTGAGTTGTTCTTATTTTAGCTTTTTTCACTTTTCGTTGTACATCACCTTAGAGCCAAGCACCAGCTTCTAACCTTGTTCACTGCTCTTTTGCACTGCAAGGGTGGTACGAGTAGGCTGCAAAGAAACAAATAAAAAAGCAAGTGGTGATTCTCTTGACACAAGGAAATCTTGGGTTTCTTCGAGCCCATGTGGATGAAGCAGTGTCAACTGATCCAGTTGACTTCATTGTTTGTGTGGGCTAGAGATGGACGGCCTGTGAATGGAACATGTTGCAATTAGATGCTGTCTTGCCCTCATCAAATTTATTAACAACAACTTTTCTTTTCTGTTTGAATACGTTCAGAATGAAATTGATATCCAGAGAAAAAAATAACACAATACCATTTTAAAAATTATTTTCCTGGTGTGTATTCCTCCATGCATGTATTTATGTGGATAGTAATAAGTGGATAGTAATCATGTTTAACATGAACATGATTAAATCAGTGAAGGGGATTGAATTTCTTATCATTTCAACTCTGCAAAATTCTAGATCTTCTGCATACACAAAATGCTCATTCTTATTAGTCTGATGTTGCTTCCATATCAGTACTTTGTGTGTCTCTGCTCTCAGACAGGAGGCTGTTCGAAAATTATTAAAGGTACCAAGTAGTGTAGCCTTTTATTAAAGAACTACAACCTAAAGTACTTGAACACTTCCTTTTATCCCCTTGAAAACAATAAAAAATAACTACTCCTATATACCATTTTTCTGTAATGTAGATAAAAATGTAGCTTCACTGAAACTATTCTTAACATTGATGCTTGCACTCAAGTTGAGTAGGATGCAAATATTCATCCTTTTAATATTTCATCCAAGTTTAAAGTATAAAAAAAAAAGATCGTGTTTTCTAAACAGTGAGACTGCATGTTCAATTCATATACCAGTATTCCTCCAGCAATAATTCCAATTCAGGCGATATCTACAGGATGCTTGCGCAAGGCAGGTATTCCAGGAGCTCTCTGTGTCATGGACGTGGCTTTTGGACACTGCTAGAATGAAAACTGGCTAGCACAGAGGATTAATTTAGACACAAAGTAACTTTTACAGTCAAATCTCTTTATATTCAAGACAAACGACAAGGCATTGCTGGTATTAATTTCTATGGCTACATATATACATGGTACAAAGTTTTCAGATATAGAGAATTTGTGTGGGGTCTACAGTGCCATTCCTTTTGATACGCATTACTTAATAATACGGTCATATCAGCAACGCTGAAATTTTTATTGTTAAAAATTCCACAACAGCGTTAGGATTTATAAGGACAGGATCTGCAATCTTCTTGTGACAAAGAGGATTGAGTGAAAAGGATCTATAGTAAACGCATCCACTTTCAGCGAAAAATGAATTTGAAAAGCCTATTAATGTAGACTTCAGTTCCCAAAAGCACCACGAAAGACAATGAGTAATGGGGAGCAATAGGTAGATCGGACTGAGCCACTAGAGCAGGAAGAGCTTAAGAGCTTGCAGAAACTCACCCTTCCAGACCTGGTTTGGTTTTCGGTTTGGGTTGGGTTGGGTTTTTTTTTTAATTAGGTTCCTTTTCCCTGCCACTTCCTCCAATAACTTTTAAAGCAGGAGGTACTTTGCAGCTTTCTCTGAGCTCTAACCCTTTTTTTTCAGCAGAGGCAATAACAATGTATTTCAGGGAAAGTACCTGCCTCATTTTTTCCTTCAGCCTTCATGCTCACAATGTGTTTCCACTGCCCTTCCCTACATCTGTTCTAGAGCTTCCTGACACCCTGATTCATGTTTTGTTCTCATTCTTTCTGTCACCAGCTGCTGTGTATGGGAGTCTCTTCTATGTCCTGAAAATTTGGAACAGTTCACTTAGACAACTGCAGAAAATAACCCTTTTTTCAGGAAAGAAAAATAAAATTAAAAAAAAAATAAAGCAAAATTAACAGCTAAACAGCGGATGTTTTATTTTGCCTAAGAAGTAACACTGCCATCAAAATACTTCTGTTTCTCAAACATAAATATGTAGCTTAATTGAAGGAGAAGAGTTGAATTCAGAAGGGATACACAAGGCTTGAAACACTTTAAAAGTAATGCACGGGAACAAGGATCACTATGAACAGAGCAGCCTTATTTTTCCCTAGGATGGCTTAAACTAAGGTAGCCTGCAGGGTTTGGCACACACTTCAGTGAGTACTGCCTGCTACCAATACACTGTATCACAGTCACACAGAATAACTGTGTCTGTAAGGATGTCTGGAGCTCATCTGATCCAACCCCCGGTGCAGAGCAGGGTCAATTTGAATCACGTGTCAGTGCTGCCTTCTAGAAGCACAAAATCAGACTGAATTACCGTATACCTAGAATCACGAACAGATACATGCAGCAAGTTCTCAACATCTTCTCAAAGCTAATTTACGGGTGGGAAAAAAGAATAACCAGCGCTGGCAAGTCTGGAGGTAGGCTACTCTTCATACTCCAGAAAAGACATGTTGAAGCTTTATAAGACATAGAAGCCTAGAAGCATAGAACAGTTTGGGTTGGAAGGGACCTTCAAAGCTCATCTAGTCCAAACCCCTGCAATGAGCAGGGACATCTGCAACTAGATCAGGTTGCTCAGAGCCCCGTCCAGCCTGGCCTGGGATGTCTCCAGGGATGGGGCATCTACCACCTCTCTGGGCAACCTGGGCCAGTGTTTCACCACCCTCAGTGTAAACAATTTCTTCCTCATGTCTGGCCTGAACCTCCCCTCTTTTAGTTTAAAACCATCACCCCTTGTCCTGTCATAACAGGCCCTGCTAAAAAGTCTGTCCCCATCTTTCTATACAGGTTTCTTTTCAGTACTGAAAGGCCACAATAAGGTCTCCCAAGAGCCTTCTCTTCTCCAGGCTGAACAACCCCAACTCTCTCAGCCTGTCCTCACAGGAGAGCTGTTCCAGCCCCCTCATCATTTTTGTGGCCTCCTCCGGACCCTCTCCAGCAGGTCCATGTCTTTCCTGTACTGAGGGTTCAGGCCACATATTGCAAGACTTGGCAACACGGAAGAGTTGACACTTTGATCAGTTAAATGAACTCTCTGGTGATGCTTCTGCTCTAAGAGGCCAGACTTGCAACAGTGGATTAAGCCAAGTGTAAGAAAGCAAACAAATGGCTCAGCAAGTCCCACAGGGGTCTAAGTAGCATGTTCCATAACCAAGCATAACATTCCCCTCTTGTTTCACATTAAGCAGAATGATTTTAAATTGATTCAATGTTAGCAGATAGGCGGTAACAAATTTGCATGAATATGATCATTCCAAAACCATCAGAAGATTATTAGACTTTGAATGCCTATCTAGTCAAGAATTACCATTAAGTATCTACAAAAGAGGGCATTACATTTTAACACCTACATAAATGAAGAAGTTTTAAATTAAAATAGTTATATCAATCTTACTCTCTCGTTTCTATCGATGCATAACTGAACTACAGGGCAGTCTTACGGAATATAACGCTGAAAGAAAACTGGCATGAGCTTAAGTGACTTGGAAGATGTCTGTTTAACAGCTTGTAGAATCTACAAGATCATCATCTCATCTGCATAAATAATATCAAAGAGCAGTTTCCAGCCCCAAGCCTGCAGGCATCATGTTCCCCTTGCGATCCTCCACAATTACCGAAGCTGCAGGAAATTCAGAGTTCAAAACTCAAGCCCAACAAAGCGGGATGTTTCCCTCAGCACGTTACTGGCCCAGATGCTCAGCAGCCAAAGGCTGAGGACTAAGGCTCTGAACATCAGGCCTTGGATCAGGGAAGAACTGCGCGATTCCTCCTGGTCAAGATAAAAACCCAAGGCACAGACTAAGTTTGAAGGGTAGCAGAAAATTCAAGCAAAATGTTCTAGACATAAACATTTGAATGAAAAGAGGATTTAAGAAGACCCAAACTGGAAAATACAGATAATTCAGTATTTCCTTCAGGAAATTGCCTCAAATGCCCAAATGTCCTTTTTCCTTACTTAAAATACAATATCCTCACTACCTATACTTTGTTATGCTTGACGTGCATCAGTGGGGACAGAACTGTGCAGACAACGAGATGGTACACCTGTATTTTAACACATAAGATTTGATGTATTTGTAAAAACACTGGAATTTATTTCATGAGTTTATAGAAATGCTTGAAATATTTTTGTGGGAAAGACTACTGGGATTTTTACTGAAATCCTCCCAAAGCTTTCTAGGGGAGAGGGAAAGAAGAGCTAAGAAATAGATACAGTTTGGGCTAAAACGTCAATTTTATTTTACCATTAAGTCCTCCAAATTTCAGTAGAACTTTCTGAAAAATATATTTGATGTTTTCAGCAGATTTTAGTTACTTTGTTCCTGACCATCTTCCAGTTACTGAAGGAATCCTTTTGAAAAGTTACATTAACAAAAGACAATTTCCCATCCTGCCCCAAACACACAATAATTAGACTGCAAATAACTTTTTCTAGGTCATGTTTTCTTGAATGCTGGAAAAGTCAGAATTTTGGGGAGAGTATTTTTTTTTAATTAACATCTCTTAATTATTGCCACAGTATCTCTGCGATGCCAGGCTTGCCTCCACCTTACACGCCATGTTTTGCAGCAGCCTACTGCTTAGTCTGGCAAAATATACATTTCGCATACACCTACCTAGTTAAAACTCCTAATTCATTCTTTCATACAATGCAATCTGGTAACTTGAAGATGCTATTTTCATCAGAGAGAAAAAAATGGCAGAGTGAGAAAGGCTTGTTATGGTATGTCTACTTGAGCTACCAAAATAGTTGTGATTAAGCCCACTTAATCTTCTACTCATACCTATAAGATGTAGCTTCTACTCATCTCATACCTAGAAGATGTATGCAATTCTTCATTGCATGGAAGCATAATTAAGCTTCGTTTACTGAGGTATAAAAGGATTAAATACAATATTTTTTTCTGTTAGCTGGTCAAAATAAAAGCTCATGGCAGAGACTAAACTTGAAGGACAGCAGCAAGCCCAAGCAGAACTTTCTGTACGGGTAACCCTGTAATCCGTGTTACGTTCAGAGGGAGCGTCAGCTGGAGGCAGCGATTCTGTGCTAAGCTCTTATTGGCATTTAGTAGCCCTTTAATAATGCCTCCCCCTCTTCCTTCAAATTACAATTTAGGAGAGCCTTAGGTAAATATTGGCTATCATTTCAAATATGTTATATTTTAGGAGGGCTGGGCAGAAGAAACCTTCCTGAAAACAACAGCCAATTTTCAATGCAAAGCAGTAATACTTAACAAGAGCAAGAAAAACCAAGTCATACTACTTCAGCACAGAGTGAGCTCCACAGTACGCTGAAGAAATGCCAGTATCCATGGATTGCTCAGCACATTCGATCACCCTGAGCATTTTAAACTCTATTGCTAAGTTTAAGCCATATCCACTCTTGCACTCAACCAACGTAGATCCTGCTCTGCGCATGCGTTCGAGTCGGGGTTTCGAAGTGTTGAACAGCTCTTCTTCTGTGGCTTTCTACGTACGTTCCACGATAAAATGTATTCCTCCCCCAGCCTGGTGGATCTCCATATAGGATGCACCTGTCAGCTTGGGAAAAAAAGAAAACAAAAAACAATCACCCCATACGATTAGCTATTAAATGTGTATTTTCTAGGCAAGGGATTCTGGAAAGTGCCTTGAGGTCCCTTTGTAGTAAGAGAGAAGAAGTGGGGGGTCTGAATCTCCATTAATTCTTCCTCCCTTCCCCTCCTCTTCCCTCCACTTAAGCGAAGAACTGATGTAAGAAGCAACATAAAGAGAATTACTCTGAAGATTTGCTTCCCACTGAGCCCAAGGGGAAAACCTATATCTAACTAAAAATTCATTAATGGGGGGAAAAAATAATTTAAAAATCAAGATTTAGATGTTAATAGAAGGCAGCACTCCTGTATTGCTTCAAGCAGTGCAAAAACTTATCGAGGCTGGCTGAAAAAGCTCCAGTTACATTCCTCTCTCAGCCTACTAGTATTAAAAAGTCATCCTTCCTCCCTCACTTAGATTATCTGACAGACGTTATCTATTTTTCTACAAATGAAAGACGGGAGTCACTAGAAAGTAGAAATAGTTATGCATAGAAAAAAAGAGAGAGAGAAAGAAAAATCCAGCTGTGTAATTTTATGCCATTACCTTCATTGCAAACTCATGAACCCTATCACCAGCCCACACTGGGTGTGTATGTGCATCTACCAGGCCTGAAGAAAACAAAGTAAACATACACTGAGGTTATTTCACTGGGTAAGAGAAAACCTTATGAACACTCAAGCAAACAAAGTGGAGAGCAGAAGCTCCCCTACAAAGCCTCTATTGGTTAGAAGAAAAAGAAAAATCCAACCAGCCCAAATCTAGGATTTTCTTCAAAGGCTATTCATTTTCTTTCTATTTTTTTCCATATGACACCTTATGTAAAACAGCTCTAAGTAAGTGCATCAGTTGCTGAGCTTTTCATTTTGTTTTGACGACATTTGCAAACTGTCCAAGAAATTATATATTCCAAACTTCATTACAAAGTTCATTAGACTTTAAGTCCATGTTCTTGAAAAAAAAAGCGAAGTGTTTAGGCTGGGCTTAGTACGCTATTACTCCAGCAATAGTCCACTTATTCCAGCGGGAGCTTTTCCTATGAGCCGTGAAACCAACACTACTGAATGCCCGAGGCCACTGCAAACGAAACGGTGGTCTAGCAGCTCCTGTGCCAACACCACTTGTGAAGTTTAACAAGCAATAGACCTGCCCAGGTTTATTTTTTTGTCAGGGAAAGTTGCAGCTTCTGTGGCTTAAAATCCTGCACTGCCCTTTTGCTCCAACCGGCTGTGGGCAGGAGGGAGACTCTGAGCTCTGGCATTGAACAGCTGATGGGTGGAAACGGTACAGAAATTAGAGGCGACTCTGAAAAGTCACTCAGCAGGACAGCTACTTTACTGCTGTGGTCCATGATACAGAGAAACAGATATAAAATGAACCATGAGGACACAGAGCTCCACCATGAAGGCCCAAAAAACATCCCAAGTGCTGGAATGTTCTCTTTGTAGCACTCTGAATGAAGAAGCTACAATAGTCTGCCCCTCAATGCAAGATATTGTCAAACCAGTACTGAATACAGAAGAAAAAGAATGGAGGGATATTTAATACACACTTGTCTCTAAGCATTTGCTGCCATTCAGCATTTTAACCTTATGAAGAAACAAACTTACCTGGTAACACACACTTCCCAGAGCAGTCAATTATTCTTTCAAATGTTGCTTCTGAAAACTGATTGTGAATAACATCTGCCTGGCCCACAGCTTTGATACAACCATCTCTGCAAACGACAGACAGCGACCAAAGGCAGCGTGAGCCTGTTGAAAAGTCAAGTGCCCATTGACACAGCTCCCGCAGCAAGAACTCTCTGAAAGCAGAGGTAGGGACCTTCGGCAGGACTGAAGGTGCACACAGGAGGTGGTTTGCTAATTTTACAGACGCACAGAAAACGATGGGGTAATGCCATGCATTCCAAGTTGTTTCCCATAACACTTGTCATATCCTCTGCTTAGATCCCTAAGGACGATACCTTGGTACTCTTGTTCTATTTTCCGCTAGACAACATTATTTTTCTCTTGTGGATACAGCACTCCTCCAGCAAGTACCTGCAAGGCACAGCTCACAGAAATCAAATGTCATCGCCAGCCTCCTCTGCCTGGACGTGACTCATGCCCTTGTGCCCTTGGAAGCCATAGAGATAAATCTCTTTGGGGCTGACATGCAGTAAAACAGCAATTTTCTCCTGGTGAAGCTCAAGGACGGTGCTGGGAACCCTACACTGCACCTGAGGGACCCTCTCCAGCCACGCATGGAGCTACACTTCACCTACACAAGAGGAGCTTCCCAGGGCACACGCGGCACCTCTGTCCTTTCAGCCTTGTCTTCCTCCAGCTCTTAAGCCACTGGAATAGGAACCGGGAGTCACCACGGGCACCTGACCGACGGCATCCCCACACTACACAGCACAATTTTTAGGAGGCAAATGGCAGCTAGGGCATTTAGAAATGGCAGAGATGTCATTATTTAGGCACAGGCAGCCGGCAGCGGGCGGACAGGCTGTGGGGACGCGGGCAGCCCGCAGCGACCCGCTCCCGGCGCGCCCCCCGCTCCCGCCACCGCTCCGCTCCCGGCCCCGCGGCCGCCCCCGCCCGCACTCACAGCCCCACCACCAGGCTGGCGCCCCGCAGCACGGCCAGGCTGGCGGCCGCCTCCCGCAGCAGGAACTCCTCGCCCCGGCCGCAGACCAGCACCAGCTGCTGGGCGTTCTCCAGCAGCAGCCGCTGCCGGCCCGCCATGGCAGCGGGCAGAGCGGCGGGCGGGGCGGGGGCGGCAGCCGCTCGGATCAAAGTCCCCCGGGGCGGCGCGGGAGAAGCCGCCTCCTGCCCCGCCCAGAAGAGACCAACCCCCTCCGTGTCTCCATCCTCTCGCCATCCTCACCTGTGCCACATTCGGCACTCGCCAGAAAACTGAGCTGAAAAAGCTACAGCGCTTTAGGAGTGAACCTGGTAGCAGCCTGCCCTAGGAGAGGGATGCTGCTCTTGGTGTGGTCCCGGGCAACATGACAACATCTATACATCGTGTTGGCTTATGATAAGCTCTGAAGCATCGGTTTGCCAGTTGGGGATTCCTGGAGCCTTCTGCCCACACTGCACCACCTGGAGATTTCCCTTTGCCAAGAAAACAAAAGTTGCTGCATTCAGAGCATTTGTCTGCCCACATTCCCCCTCCCCAGCATCCACCACCTCGCTGATGTCCATCACCTTGTCGGCATCCATCACCTTGCCAGTATCCCAGCACCAGCCCCTGAGGGACCGTGACACTTCTCACCACACGGGATATTCAGGCACACACAAATTTATCCAGGCAGATATTAATTTATCCCGTTCCACAATTAGAAAAGTTTTCGTGAATCTGCTGCCCCCTACAGAATTAGGGATGGGAGAGCTGGGCAGCAAATATTTACCCTCTACATGGATTTTTGGTTCTCTTTTATCTTCAAACTTTCGTAGTGTGCCTAGGGCTCCGGTAATTCCCAGCTGGAAAATGGAGTGTCTTTCTAAATAAGTGGTCTCTCAAACACCTTTCTGGTTGTGGTAGTCTTCTTTAGACTTTTTTTCTTTTACAAAGAGGATTGATTTAAAATGCCCGTAACACACCCGTGTTTATATACATATTCCTGTACAGGAGGAACAGATGAATATGTTGGCTCTTTGAACGAGCCTTTCCGGTGAAGTCTTTGTTGCAAATGTGGCAAGGTTTGCAGCTAAACCACATGAATTTGTATTCAATAACAAACTTGAAAAGCAAGTAAAACTATGAGAGTGGTGGGTGTTATCTTGTGATACTGCTCCACTGGCTCAATACTGCACCACGGCGTAATCTCCACCTTCCTCCTAAATATTCTCTCTCACTACACATGCAAAGATTGACAAGGGAGGTGAGAGATGGTGCTTTACTGCTGCCAGGAGTTCCTGCTGCGGACTTCAGCTTTCCCCAGTAGTATCAAGGTTTGAAAGCTGAAATTAAAGAGGAACCTTCCAACAGACTCATAGCAAGGGCAGAAGGACACTCCGTGGTGGTGGGGGACGCTTCAGCAGCAGTGGTGGGGTGAGAGCTGGTGGATCGGGAGTGAAATGCAGCACGTCGTGGTGGAGCCGAGCACTCGCCGGATCGGTCTCGCCAAGAAAAGCGGCGGGGAGAAGATGATCCAGCTGGAGCAGAAGGGAGCAGCCCCCACGTGCACGCAGCTCACTCCTCTGTGTGCGGTGGGGTGGCAGCACAGAGAGAGATCTGCAGTGAATGGCTTCCCCGTGGCGCTGTCCTATGGCAGTGTAAGTCCTGCAAACTTGTCTTCCTTGTATTCACAAATATTTCAGGGTGTATGTTCCAGGAGCTGCTCTTTCTGCTCTTGAGAGGACCACCAGCCAACATTAAATTCCCACCTGTATTTGCACAACCCCGTGTTTAATGGCATGGCCGACCATCTGCTGCTTCTGTGAGCAAGGGCTAGAAGTCAAACAGAAACTGGCCTGAATGCTTCTTACTTTTATGTTTCTCCCATGTACACATTTTTGGCCTTTTCTCTCTTTCAGCAATTCCAGGGAATTTCAGAGAGCAAAGGTGGCATCTGCAGCTCCATTTCTGGTGATCCGATCTCAGACTCTAGTCATTCATCACATTAGTTTTGGTGAAAGGGGGAAAAAAGGAAAGATAAATTCTGTGTAAAGCTTCTATATCTGTGAGAAGTGTGTTGTTACACTCTACAAGGATGGAATTCAGTTCTGTACACTGGCTTTTTCCAAGAACCAAGGGCAGATCCTGATTTCAATCCTTAGAACAGGTGAAGATTTTGTGCTTATAAGGTAGGAGTTTATTTCATTCAGAGAGACAGGAAAAGATGGAAAGACAGTTCTTTAAAGAGCTGGTGGTTCTTTGCCTATGGAAAAGGTGTGTGTTCCTAAAACGGATTGGGAGATGGTATCCTATGCTCTTTTTACTTATGTTGTTATCATTGGTTCTTTTCAGTTCCTTCAGTTTGCCAGTTTGGGTTGGAAATAACCCATTTCACCCCAAAATTAAACAAAGTAAGGTAGGAGAAAGAATGGAGGAGGAAAAAAAAGGTGGAGATAATTAAAAAGGTCAATTGACTGTCAGGTTCTTGATTTCAGAGGTTTCATCTCTTCTTGCCGGTGCTTTGTGTATGATACACTTATTCCTCAAGGAACATATTTTCAAATATACTGTCAGGGTTACTTTGAATATTTATTCTTGTAAACAACATGTAATTAAATACAGAAGGCCCAAGGCTGGATATGAGTCTTAGTCCAATATTTGCTACATTTTCCTTACATTTTTAGGTAAGTTTTTTCATCTACCAAACAGACATTTACAATAACACACATAGGATGATGAAATGTCCTGAAGGGAGATATGATGCATGGCTTAGGAATGAATTGCTAGTGGAATGTACTGAATGCTCTTTCCCTGTTTACAAAAGTAGCAGAAGTTACTGGACCCCCCAGGATCAAAAATCAAAATTACAACATGTGGATAAAACTGGCCTTCAGATGTGGAATTGACCCAGACTAAATTGCAAATTTGTTGTGTGCTCCTGGCTCCCCTCATACCAGATTTTTACGTCAGATTTACAAATATGTTTTGCACAGCTTTACAAAAGTAAAAGTGAAGTAATTCTGAATTTTCTTTTTCCTGTGCAGAGAAACTTCACATCTTTCAAACCATGGAAACGTGGCATTTGCTCAGATGAACTTTCTGAATCCTCCCTCTTGTTCCCAGCTTCTGCCTTAATAACTTCTTTGGCAAAGTCTGTAATCCCCTGATGATGGGGGGACCTTCGGCGGAACACCACAGCCTGCCCCAGGGGACCTAATTCAGCAGGAATTGCTCTCTCTGAGCGCAGTG
The DNA here is from genome assembly GCF_036013445.1 of Caloenas nicobarica. Classification (NCBI taxonomy): domain Eukaryota; kingdom Metazoa; phylum Chordata; class Aves; order Columbiformes; family Columbidae; genus Caloenas; species Caloenas nicobarica. The sequence continues at coordinate 46,834,362 of NC_088245.1, forward strand.
TGACTAACTGACTAACCGCCTCTCTCGCCCAATCGGCTCAAAAACCTATTGAAATATTCAAAAGTTGCAAACCGGTCTGTGAAAAAAATGCATGAACTACACAGCTACCTACAGTAGAAACTAACTAACTAACTTACTAACTAACTAACTTACTAACTAACTAACTAACTTACTAACTAACGAACTCACTCTCTACCCTACTGGCTAAAAAACCTATCATAAACTCATGAAAGATGCCAACTGGCATGTGAAAACAGAAGTGTGAAAAGCTCTCAAGTGCCCTTTCTGCCCATGACTTCTTCATGGGCTGGGGAATGTTCTGCAGAGAGAACGAGTAGTGATGACCATCCGGCTGAGCCAAAAGGGTGACAACATGAGGGTGACTTCTTCAGCCATCTCTTCAACCTGCCTTGAGAAAGATGGGTGGAAAAGACAGGCATTAGGCACTAGGCTGAGAGGAGAACAAGCAACACGTGTTTTGACGTGAAAGGCAATACCCATCCACAGTTCCCCTCTGCAGGATTCCTTAGAGCTGGGTATTAGGCTTTGGCATTTTTCTATTAATTGTTTAGATTGTGGACTAGATTGTTGGACTAGATGACCTTGGAAGGTCCCTTCCAACCCACATTATTCTTTGATTCGATGATTCTAGGTGCAAAATGGAAACTGCCAACGCTGGAGTGCTCTTTACCTCCAGACATCCACCTTCTCCCAAGGACAGGTGAATGCTTCCTCTCTGGGACCATCTCGGGGCACCACAGAAGTATTCCCCATACTCAGAGCAGCACAAAAATTCACAAGAGGGAGAGCAGGCTCTGTTACACACCTGGGCTTCTTGTTCTCCTCGCCCGGCTTGGCTGGTCTCAGTTGCCCGTTCCTGAGCAATCTGCTTCCAGCCTTCGCCTTCGCTTGAGCGGCGGGACATCGCTCTCCTCTTCGCAGCTGTGTTTTCTCTTCTGGGGGGATGGTTTTTCCCCTTGCTGCGAAGAGCCTGGCAAACTTTCCATTCAAGAGGATTGTTAGACAGGTAAAGCCATGATCCACATGAATCGATTCTACTCTTAAGCAAAGCTAGCTCATGTTACCTGCTCTGCCCAGAGGAGCTCTCCTGGGGTTCGCTTTCTGGAGCGACTGCAGCCACCTGCAATAGAAACGTACAGGATGACACCTGCCCACTTTCCAGCTCAGCTCTGAAAGGCAGATCCCTTGCATGGGTTTGCTCAGCCCAGCTGTGCCAGTTCTGGTGGGATCACCACACAAAGAGTGATGGCCAAGCTGCATCAGCCTCACTCTGCACTTCTGCAAAGCTGCAGGTTGGTGGATGAAGTTGCTTGTCCCTACAGCAGCAATGCCACCTTCTGAGGGGGGAGGCATTCTCTCACGCTGCGTGTGGACCTCACATACCTCTGCAGTTTCTCCTTCTGCTCCTGGCGCTGGCGACTCCTCGACCTGTTCACCAGCAAGCCCAGCCTTGGCCGCTGCACCTGGAAGCTCAGCCTCCTCCTCCTGCTCCTCAAAGAGTTCCTCACGGTGTTCGATGAGGAACTCAACCAGCTGTGTCACCTGCACACAGTAAACCACTGGTTTCCAACCCGCTGGCTGCAAAGGGGTCCAACAGCCCTTGCCACTCCTCATCCTGCCTTCTGCACAGAAGGCTGCAGCTGTGGGGCGGCTCTTCCCAGCAGCTCCCCCGCGAGCATTTGCTGAAGAGAGGAGGCAGGCAGGAACCTCTGAAGAGCAAAGCTGGCGTGGGCCTGGAAGGCTGCAGCGGGCTGGGAAACACAGCGTACCTTCCCTGTCACCTGCATCAGGACGTCCAGGGGCAGCGTGTCCTCCTCTGGTGGGCCAAGGAGGTTTGGCCCCATGCAGATGGCCAGGTTGCTGGCGCTCATCTTGCTCACGGTGGCATTCCTGCTGATCTTCTGAAGCAGGATGAGCAAGGTCTGGAGGAGGAGGAGGTTGGCCTTGGGTAACTTGCTGGCGACCCTGCGGGAACAGGAACCCACCGTTAATAGATGTAGTAGGTCTTGTCCAGACAGGTGTCCCATGCTGATGTCAGCCAAGCCCACCCCAGGGAAGGCTCCTTGGCCAAGCCGGCTCTCCAGCAGAGGGACTGCCTTCGCTGAGATATGGCCACCTCCCTCCCCACCTGCCCTTCTGGCCAGAGCCCCTTTGTGGAGCCAGCCCAAATGCCTGCAGGCAGTGCTCCAAGGACAGAAATGCTTTTCTGTGCCACTTTCCCCCCAGAACGCTGAGCCCACAGCAGCAGCAAGAGGTGGGTGGCCGAAAACACAGCTTGTTCAGCCAGGCTGTGGCTTTGCAGGCAGGTGCCGGGCTCTGCCAGTCCCTGTGGAGCCGCCAGGCTGCTGGCCACACTTACTCCTTCAGCCCCGCCAGCCTCTCCTGCCTGCTGGTCTTGTGCAGGGCGTCCATCCACTGTTGGTAAAGCTCTGAGTGGAGCAGCTTGGAGGGGATCTTGCGGAGGAAGTCCTGCAATGGCAAGGGCTGAGCGTGAGGCTGTGAGCAGTGCCGCCGGGAGCACAGGCAGCATCCCCAGCACGCTGGGTGCCCAGCAGCTCCTGGGTTGGGCCGAGCAGGAGCCCATCAGCAGCTCCGGAGCGGGAGCTGCCGGACTCCAGGCCAGCAGGGCTCACCTTCAGGATGACGGCCAGGACGTGCACCGGCTGGCTGGCCAGGTGGACCTCGGCTCCCGTGTCCAGGGCCTCCCTGATCTCCCGGGAGGCGCGCTCGCTGGCCGCCAGCCGGAAGATCCCCTCCGTGGATGGGCCCTGCTCGTGCAGCAGAGCCAGCAGGTCCTGCAGGGGAGACAGGAGGACATTGCTGGGCTGGAGACAGGCCCTGGCACAGGCCAAGCTTCCCCAGGGGCAGCAGGGAGTGTGGATGGTCTGCAGCTCTCCCTGGGGCAGGACAGAGGGGTGGCTGGAGTTGGGCGACACGGAGAGGAGCGCGCTTTGTCCCCAACACTCATCTGAGATGCCCCCGATGGGGACGGTGCCTCTGCAGGGGAGCCAGTGGGATGGGGACCCCTGGCCGGGCTTGCTTACCTGGATGGGCTGGGGCAGCGCACCGTCCTGGCTGCAGAGATCTGCCAGGGGCCGCCCGAAGAGAAGCCCCGTGTGGGCAGAGCCCGACGGCCCCTGTGCCTCTGCAGCGGCCGAGGTCTCTGGCCGCACCAAGTGCCAGGGCAGCCACCTCCTCCTGCTGCGGGTCCCACCTTCTGCCAAGGAGAAGAGAGCAAAGAGAGGTGGAGCAGCGGCGCCAGGCCAGTGCTCCTGGACCCTCTCAGCACTGTGCCCCATCCTCGAGCGCACGGGACACGCGTCATTTGGCAACGAGGGACCCTGGGGGCTCAGGTCTCTCCTGCTGCAGAGCAACGGGGACAGACGTGCCCTGCGGGAAGGGCAGCAGCAGCCCCAGGGCAGCATGAGTGCCCGTCTGCAAGAAGAGCAGGGAAGGGCCATCCTGCACCCGTTTCTCCCAACTCACCAGCCAGCTGGCCACTTCCACCTTTGCTGCCAGAGGGGATGACGGGTGGGGGCCGCTGCTCTGCATCAGCCTGCAAGAAATGTGCTGCGCTCACCCAACAGCCCTGCAGCAGAAAGGGCCCCTGGGGAGCTGCATCATGCCCTGGCCATGTGTGAGAGGTGGAGATGGCTGAGATGTCACCCCGAGCGATCCTCACCTTGGCCTGGCCCTCAAGCAGCCTCTCCAGGCTGCCGGCATGCAGCGTCATGGCCTGGGCAAGCAAAAAAGAGCAGGTGAGAAGTGATGCACCTGGTGCTGGGCTGGAACAGCCTCTGGGGACAGAGCGGAGACAGGAGGGACACTCACAGCATTGCGGCCCCTCAGCTCTTTCAGCAGCGCCTTGAAGGAGGGCAGCCGGGTGACCTGGGCTCCCTCCACTCCTTCTGCTGGTCTGTGCACAGGAAAGGGGCAAAGAAAGAGCTGGCTGAGAACCAAGCAGCCTTTTCCCTCCCCTGCCAGCCCAGGGAGCACTTCCAGCTTGCCCCAAAGCAGCCATGTAGCACTCAGAATCCCAGCGGAGAGCAGCAGCAGAGATCAGGGCGGGGCTGGGCAGCTGTTGTCTGGACACAGCTGGCTGAAGGTGCTCCACCAGCTTTGCCCACTCAAGAGCTGCCCACAGCTATGGGCACAGCTCTCTGCAGCTGGGGAGCGCTGTTGCCACATCGCAGGCTACGATGCCTAGAGCATCCCCCTGAGGTGTGAGCACGAGTCCCCCAGGCTGCACCGCCAGGCAGGGCTTACCCAAGGAGAGCGCTGAGCCACAGCTCCTTCACTGCCCGGCAGCTGCGGAAAGAGAGGAGAAACAGCCTGAGCGCCGCTGCTCCCCAGCCTGCGGGCACAGGCGGGCGCTGGCGCAGCCCTGCTGTCCCCGTGGGGACGGCCACAGAGGCAGGACGAAGCCCCGTGGGGCAGGACGGAGGCGCTGCCCAGCCCTGCCGGGGGACGTGGCAGCGAGACTCACCGGAAAGTGACGACGCATGAGCCGCAGGGCCAGACGAGGACGAGTGAGGCGGTGTGTTTGCCTTCCTCCTCTTCAGCGGCATCGCCGGCTGCCCCCTTGGTGCTGCCCAGCACCTGCAGCTGGCCCAGGGCCAGGCAGAGCTTTGGGCGCGGGGCGCCGCCACGTCTGCAGAGAGGAGCGGCAGCGAGTGAGCTGGAGGAGCCTGAGCCCGCTGGCTCCCCTCCCGAGTCCCCCTGCCACGGTCACGGCCATGGGTGTATCCAGCACCAGGGTGCCGGTGGCCTGGGGCTGCTCCTGGGCTGGCCCTGCCCTGGTGCCAGGGCCAGGGCTTGGGAGGAAAGGCAGCTGGGCTCTGCAAATCTTACTGGTGCTTGGCGATGACCAGGGTATCCCTGAAGAGGAGGAGGTCCCTCTTCCTCGTCGCACGGCCCTGGGTCACCCGCACACGCTGCCGGAGCAGTGGCTCGCCTGGTGCCGGGATGGGCACGCACTGCTGCACGGGCTCAGGGTCATCCCTGCAGAGCAAACGGTGTCGGGAATGACAAAGGCGGCTGCTGCGGGGTCCGGCTGTTCTGGGCTGTCTCCGAGCCTTGCATGGGGGGCGCCTACCTGGAGCCACGGCAGCAGTTCACCTGGCCCATCCCGACGAGGCCAGGAGAAGCCTCCTGTAAATCTTTCTTTATGGGCACAAGAGAGTGGCCAGACAAGGTGGGGAACGTCAGCCAAAGGGACGCCCAGTGCCAAGTGGTGCTGCTGGGCAAGAGCACGGCTCCTGCCCGTGACACTCCGTGTTGGCACAGAACCGTTGCCAGGACAGCGCCGGGTCAACACAGCCCCCCATTCCAATGACCTCAGTGGTGGGGGGGGCACTGGGGGCTCTCCCCAGGACGCCCAGGTCTCTCTGGGACTGTGGTGTTGTCTTCAACATGCATATGACCTATTGTGTAAATGCTGTGTCTCACATGACAAACCAGCACTACACAGAGATTATCCATTATGTCAAATAAAAGATTGAGCTGTGTCTTCTATTGACTAACCAGAAAAGTACAATCTTCATCAGATAGCAAGCCTTCTGGATCTGTCTAAAATAAACAATTACCACTCAGCCCATTCCCTGTGGCCTTGATAAACCACAACTGGAAATTATATGTGAACTATTGAATGTGCTGAAACTCCACCTATTCTCAGAAAATAAAATTTATCTCTTGAACTATGCCACATTACAACTTCAAGTGAGAGGAGCAAACGTCTTGGTCTCTAATAAACAAGTGATTGCCTTATTAACCCTAAGTTTAAAAGTGCACATGTGCAGGGCACCCACTGTATTAATCTGTGGCTATCCTGTGATCTTACTGTCATATATATCAATTTAATGAAATATAACAAGGGAAAATGTAGAGTCTTACATCTGGGCAGGAACAACCCCAGGTTCCAGTACAGGTTGGGGAATGACCTGTTAGAGAGCAGTGTAGGGGAAAGGGACCTGGGGGTCCTGGTGGACAGCAGGATGACCATGAGCCAGCACTGTGCCCTTGTGGCCAAGAAGGCCAATGGCATCCTGGGGTGTATTAGAAGCAGGGTGGTTAGTAGGTCGAGAAAGGTTCTCCTTCCCCTCTCGTCTGCCCTGGTGAGACCTCATCTGGAATATTGTGTCCAGTTCTGGGCCCCTCAGTTCAGGAAGGACAGAGAACTGCGGGAGAGAGTCCAGCGTAGGGCCACAAAGATGATGAAGGGAGTGGAGCATCTCCCTTATGAGGAAAGGCTGAGGGAGCTGGGTCTCTTTAGCTTGGAGAAGAGGAGACTGAGGGGTGACCTCATCCATGTTTATAAATATATAAAGGGTGGGTGTAACGAGGATGGAGCCAGGCTCTTCTCGGTGACAGCCAACATTAAGACAAGGGGTAATGGGTTCAAGCTGGAACACAAGAGGTTCCACTTAAATTTGAGAAGAAACTTCTTCTCAGTCAGGGTGATGGAACACTGGAACAGGCTGCCCAGGGAGGTTGTGGAGTCTCCTTCTCTGGAGACATTCAAAACCCGCCTGGACGCCTTCCTGTGTAACCTCATCTGGGTGTTCCTGCTCCGGCGGGGGGATTGGACTAGATGAACTTTGAGGTCCCTTCAAATCCCTAACATTCTGTGATTCAGTGATTCTGTGAATATAGGGCTGAGCCATTGTCTTTTGTTTTCTTCCCTGAGTACAATGTGATAAGACATGAGGGGATATTAGGACCCAGTGAGAACCATAACCAAGTCCTCTAGTGCTGGACGCTTTTGAGACTACTGTGATTGCTCGCAAACCAAGTTCCCCTGTGCCTACAGCCCTTTGTCAGGGACAGAAGGCACATCCTTGGAGGCAACTTGCCTGAGAGCTGACAACCCATGACCCAGCTACTGGCACCAGGGACTATCGATACCTCCCGGAGTTTATGAATCCCTTGGCTCTAAATTTTGGCTTGTATTGGTTAACGTTTCAGAAGCAAATGGTAAATACTAAATACACTGCACGTGCTGGTGTATCATAGGATTCCAGTTACTTTTTTATTAGTACCATCCATAGATAAACAGATCCGGAGACAAACCAACCTGGGCAAAATACACGGGGTTTTTTTGTTTCCTTCCCCACTGCATTGCAGTTTGATCCATGCCCCTTGAATATCCAGTGTCTTTCAGCTACAGTTTACGTCTTGCTTTTGCATACTGTAGAGCCTTCTTTCCGTATTCACTGCCAGTATTCACCCTTACACGGCAGCTAATTCTTGTGGCTGGCCCTGCTCCCTCTGGGAGCAAGCTGTTTGTGGTCTGTCTCTATGGCTCTGGGACTCTTCCCCTGATTAATTTCTTCATCAAAGTTACAAATATTTTGTTCTGTATCTGCAATTCTGTATTTTCCACTATATACTCCCTATTCTTTAAGGGAATCATTGTCCAAAGAATTTTCATCGAATAAGTTACGACTGACATACCATTTTCTTGGACTGGAAAGAATGTGACATACTTTATTTCATCATCTGTTGTAAAGGGAGCCTTCATCTTGGCTCAAAATCTTGCTTGTAGTGTATCCTTGAACCAAGAAAGGATGATTGGCAGCCTGGGAAATGCAGCAGTACTCTGTAGGTAAGTAACACAATTTCCTTAAAGCTCCTTTTTAACATGTTTCTGGTAGACTACATTACACATGCTGCTGAAATATCTGATCACTCTCTCACCTTGTTCACTGCTCTTTTGCACTGCAAGGGTGGGATGAGTAGGCTGCAAAGAAACAAATAAAAAAGCAAGTGGTGATTCTCCTGACACAAGGAAATCTTGGGTTTCTTGGAGGCCATGTGGATAAAACAGTGTCAACTGATCCAGTTGACTTCATTGTCTGTGTGGGCTAGAGATGGAGGGCCTGTGAATGGAACATGTTGCAATTAGATGCTGTCTTGCCCTCATCAAATTTATTAACAATGACTCTTTTTTTTTCTCTTTGAATATGTTCAGAATGAAATTTATATCCAGAGAAAGAAATGACACAATACCATTTTAAAAATTATTTTCCTGATGTGTATTCCTCCAAGCATGTATTTATGTGGATAGTAATAAGTGGATAGTAATCATGTTTAACATGAACATGATTAAATCAGTGAAGGGGATTGGAGTTCTCATCAGTTCAACTCTGCAAAATTCTAGATCTTCTGTATACACAAAATGCTCGTTCTTCTTAGTCTGATGTTGCTTCCATATTAGTACTTTGTGTGTCTCTGCTCTCAGACAGGAGGCTGTTCGGAAATTATTAAAGGTACCAAATAGTGTAGCCTTCTATTAAAGACCTACAACCTAAAGTACTTGAACACTTCCTTTTTTCCCCTTGAAAACAATAAAAAATAATTACTCCTATATACCATTTTTCTATTATGTAGATGGCTGTTGTTAAAGGATGTAGGGAGGCAACTAGGAAAGCTAAGGCCTCCTTCGAGTTAAACCTGGCAAGAGGGGTCAAGGACAACAGAAAGAGCTCCTTCAAATACATGGCAGATAAAACTAACACCAGAGGCAATGTAGGCCCATTGATGAATGGGGCGGGTGCCCTGGTGACAGAAGATACAGAGAAGGCAGAGTTACTGAATGCCTTCTTTGTCTCTGTCCACTCTGCCGGAGGCTGTCCTGAGGAGCCCCGTACCCCTGAGGCCCCAGAGGAAGGCAGGGCAATGGAGGAGTTTGCCTCAGTTGATGAGGACTGGGTTAGGGACCAGTTAAGCAATCTGGACATCCATAAATCCATGGGTCCAGATGGGATGCACCCGCGGGTGCTGAGCGAGCTGGCTGAAGTCATTGCTGGACCACTCTCCATCATCTTTGCCAAGTCTTGGGAAATGGGAGAGGTGCCTGAGGACTGGAGGAAAGCAAATGTCACTCCGGTCTTCAAAAAGGGCAAGAAGGAGGACCCGGGCAACTATAGACCTATATAGATTCTGTGATAAAAATGTAGCTTCACTGAAACTATTCTTAACATTGATGCTTGCACTGAACTTCAGTAGGTTGCAAATATTCATCCTTTTAATATTTCATCCAAGTTTAAAGTATAAAAAAAGAGATCGTGTTTTCTAACAGTGAGACTGCATGTTCAATTCATATACCAGTATTCCTCCTGCAATCATTCCAATTTAGGCGATATCTCCAGGATGCTTGCGCAAGGCAGGTATTCCAGGAGCTCTCTGTGTCATGGACGTGGCTTTTGGACACTGCTAGAGATAAACTGGCTAGCGCAGATGATTAATTTAGACATAAAGTAACTTTTGCAGTCAAATCTCTTTATAATCAAGACAAACAACAAGGCATTGCTGGTATTAATTTCTATGGCTACATATATACATGGTACAAAGTTTTCAGATATAGAGAATTTGAGTGGGGTCTATAGTGCCATTCCTTTTGATATGCATTACTTAATAATACAGTCATATCAGCAAAGCTGAAATTTTTATTGTTAAAAATTCCACAACAGCGTTCGGATTTATAAGGACAGGATCTGTCGCATTTGTCGCAGCGAGGGAAGACGCAAACACTTAATATAAGTATCAGCAAACTTCAGCTTTATTACAGAGCAGTTCACTTTTATACATGTTCCAATAATTATGCCTACTAGTCATAACCTGATTGGCTAAAATCTAGGGATTACATTAACTTAATTCGTCTAGCAACAGATATTCAGTATAATCAGTAATTGGCTTATGCATATTACAAAACGCAAGCTCATTATTGGTTACAACTTAACTGCCAGCTCCACCCTTAGATCCACATTCATTTCGTTTCTACATTGTTTTTCCCAACGAACTTCTAACAGCAAGGCTTTTGTTTGTTACACATTAAATGTCAAGGTCCTTATAATTTTGCCAAGTCAGTGTCTTGCTTGTGGCTCACATGAGCTGGGTTCGCTGCTTATCTAACTCTTGTTCTGCTAACTGTATTAAATTCACATAGCCCCTACTATCTAACCATCCCTCCACAATTCCCCCTTTTTTGTTTTTGCGCAAACCAAGTGCACAATTAACAATATAGCAACAATCACAGACAGTATTATTACTCCATGCAAAAGTAGATTTCTCAGCCATCCTAATTCCCACAAAAATCCATATGTGCAGATTGAGGCCTGAAAACCAAGTTTTTGGGTCTAATCATTTTATACTATTAGATAATGTTAACCATTATATCTTACAGTGCTAATTCTTAAATTATGCACTTGTTTTTCAGGGCACTGGCTAAATCCTAAATCAGGCCTTGTACATTATCTGAGACTGTTCTTTTTTGGAAGTGTTGTTTTACTTGATTTTGCTCATAAGCATTATAATTCAGTTTCAATGGTATTACATATATTTAGCACTCTGATAACATAAAATACAGGTTCAGATATCAGTTAAGGAGATTATTTGAATACAATAACATAAGAATAATGAGGATCCACAACGTGCATGTAGTCACTCACAAGAAACAAAACTAGAGGTCTCTCACTTCAGGGTACTCACAATAAACAATCACCTGCCTAAATTAGGCAAGGGCTCATTCAAGACAAGGACTCTAGTTTACAGACCCGCAGCTCCGAGAAGATCACTCAAGGGGCATCTTCGGCGGGAACCCCGTTTTCTAGTCTAGTCAGATGTGGCTGTGGGCATTACAACATAGCTCTGGGCACGTCTTGTTGAGGACCCTGTCAATTGACCGAGGGTCCCACCCCTTCTGTCCCACCAGCTGGTAGAGGTGAAGTCACCCTGCCCCGAGACCAGGGAGGATGTGACCTGGGGACAGGTAATAAAGAGCCATCAACGGCCCCATTGAAGGCTCTAAATCTTAGGGGAATGTGCAACTGCCACACAATCCACCCTGCGACCACAGTCATGATCTGACAGACTACTTTGGAGTGGTGGTGCAGTCACCTCTTGCCTCCAAAGTCAAAAGGGGGCATTCTGTTGGTGAGTTTGAATGTCCATTGTGGATCATCATACCTTCTGTGTTATTTTCCTGTTATACATTATTATTACAAATCAACTTACAATAAAATTGAATAATACAAATTACAACAATTACAGTTATTAACAAATTTTGGAGAAGGCTGGTTAGTCATCCTAATAAGGAAAACAAATGCACTGAAAGTTTTTTCGCCAGTTAATCCCTAATCCAAATAATTTAAATCTGTATCATTCTGATATACTAGTGCCTCTAATTTACAGGGGGTCCAGTACAAACTCAAAACATCTTCTGTGGTTATTTTAGATACCTTGCATATTAAGACCCAGAATGGAAACAAAATCTAAATTACTCTGAACCACTTCTCCATTCCTCATCGCTGATAAACCAGGTGAAACTTCCCTGACAAACAATTGTCAATTAATTTCTTATAAATACATACAGCAGGGATCTCAACAAAATACTGCTGCATTTGATTAAGTTTAATCCAATCCTTGTTTTCCAGCAATTGACCTTCTGGTGGTATCCATGCACCATCTACCCAATGCACGTCATTGTTACTGCACTGTTGCAAGAGATAATACCCGAATAGGCTAAGAAAGTGTCAACTGGAGTGAGGGGCCTGCTGCTGTCATAACAGTACTTGCATTTTGTTGTAACTTCTTTAGCTGCCCCAAGGTAACATCATTGGCCTCTTCCCTTGGTCTCTTCTGTTTCTTCGTTGCCGTCTGCTGCAGGGACAGACATTGCACTTCTGGCATTGGGTTCTTGCACTGTTTTTCCAGCTCACAGTGAGATTTAACATATTTCGCAGGAAGTCAGTTTGGTCCTGTTGGAATAAGAACACACACATATCCCCTTCCCCCTTTTTGTTTTAATAACGTTTGTTTCAGTGTGGAATGCACCTGTTTAATAATAGCCTATCCAGTGGCAGAATGTGGAATACCTGTGACATGCGAAACATCCCATTGCTATAAAAAATATTACGCGGATCTAGCAGTTTAGCCAGGACCATTGCCAGTTTTAATTTGTTGTGGCACACCCAGCATAGCAAAACAGTGGGTCCAGTGGCACTAGACATCCATGCTTTTCTCACTAGTACAAGCAGATGCACAAAGCATACCTGAAAGAGTATCTATAGAAATGTGTACATATTTCAAACGACCAAAGGATGAGACATATGTAACACCAGTCTGCTAAATGGCATTAGCTATGAGCCTGTGAGGGTTAACTCCAAGGGAGCGTAAATTTGTAATTAGGCCTTGACATTTCAGCTAAGAGCAAACTATGTCTTTTATTTGTTCGAGTGTCGGATAAAACATTTATTTTAAAGTAGCAGTATTCTAATGGAAGAAAATATGTGAAGCCCTGGCAGACTGGAAACGGACTGTAGCTACAGTATGAGTCCGCAACTTCCTTCTGTTATGGGACCTGGTAAAAGTGGTATGAGAGCATATATGAGTAACAGATAGTGGGTGTCTGCAATGCTGTAATGCAGTTTGCAATGATACAAACAATTCAAAGAGCTACTGTTGCGAGATTTCTTCAAAAAAGGTGAAGGGGATGGTCCTGACTACTTACTCAGAATCACAAATCAAATTTAGAGGTTCCTCCTTAAAAAGCTCTAAGGCATGTAAAGCTGCATCAAGTTCTATTAATTGGGTTGAACCTTCAATAATTTTAACAGAATGATGCTAATTGTTATCTTCACATCAGACTACTACAGCTTTGTGAGACTTTCCTAAACTATCTACAAAAACTGTGCAAGCGTGTAGGATGAGACCAAATACAAGTATGTTCTGTAGCTTGACATCAAAGACATGCAGATTCTACATCAATTTACATCTAGGCATGCCAAAAGCTATGCCATTAAGAAAATCACCTAATGTAATTTAAAAGGACGTAGATTGCAAATAATTAAAAAAAGATCAAAATTAGATTTCACAAATGGTACATATATGACAAAAGGATCATGACCCATTAAGACTTAAATTAATTCCCTGCATTTTTTGATCAGTAACAATCAGTATATCAGTCTGTTAGCATTGTCAACGTACTGTCCCACAATAGCCACAGGTTGTTTTTGTGTTGTAACTATAAGTAGACAAATATGCAAGTCCAATCGAATGCAGTCAGCCTGTAAGGTTGTCATAAATTTGTTCATCAAAGTCTCTAACTCCATTTTGGCTTTCATATTTATTGGATATTGTTTTTCCTTACCAGATTGAAGTCCTATTTAAGTTTTATCAGTGTAGTGTTGGCTTTACCGATACTTCGGCTGCGGGTACTAGTGGAAATACAGCATCTAAAATTTCCTTGGAGATTTCTCACTTGCAGCAAGCAGATCTGCACCATCCAAACATCTTCTTATGGGACATGCAACTGAACAGAATTCTCAGAAAACATTATTTGAGTTTACAATTTACTTAACAAATCTTGACCCAAGAGAGGTATAGGACTTTCTGGCAAATACGAGAATTCATCTGTTAAAACTTTTTTCTAAATTGGGCATCCTATTGGTTTCAAAAAATGGCCCTCCTTTCTTTCTTAAGATTTCAAAAACTATCACGGTGAATTTAATAAGAAGTCTCTTATAACTAGTTACCACAGAGAAAGTCTATTAAAAAGGTTTTTGCTTTAATTTCCCAGCTTCATTAGAACTACGGATCTGCTGGAGATGCTTTTAAATTTCACCCTCAGACTGCTTCATTCAGTAATACAGTTCTCAAACAGTAACATTGCTGTAGAGGGGGGGCGGGGAATGCAAGGGGGAATAAAGCCCCCCTTTTCTGCTTAGCAGTGCAGTCAAGGCCACGCAGGTGGTGTAATCGCTGGTGCTAAGTGGGAGCTGCCTGGCCTTGGCAAAACTTCTCAGTTACAATGAGCTGAGTTTATCTTGAAGCTTGACACAGCACAGGCCTGGGATATTTTGCTCTATTTACTTATTTCTCAAAGTTATGCAGAACAACATTAACTGCCATATAGCACTAAAACCCAGAATTCCACATTCAAACTACATTTTCCTTTTATCAGAGTATTTCCCAAAAAGTTATTCTAATAAGTAAGGATGCATCCTAAAGGGGATCAAGGTTGTATTTTAGTAGCGGAACCGGTTCCCATTTTGTAATTATCTTCCCAAACAAAATTATTTTGGTACCAAATATATATATATATATATACAAACTAAAATACTGAGCTCAGATATGAAAACCAAACACTGAGTTCAAATATGCAGATGGATCACAGTTACACTTATTCAAGACAATATCTCAGTTTTAGCATTGCACCTTTGGGCTGCTTGCAGCTCAGCCAGGTGGAGGTTGCCGCTGGATCTCCCTGACAAAACAGGTCAGTGCGCGCTGGAGCCCAAGCGGCACCTGCCCCCCCGCTGCCCTAGCAAGCCGAGCTGGGCAAGGCTTTTATACGCGTCTCATCTGAGGTGCTACAACTGTTATCCCAAAACAGCATTCTTTACTTGGTGTGCATACAAAAGAGCCACATTTAGTACACCAAGATGAGACACAGCCTATCACAGAGTTGCGCAAGTCTGGATGTTGGAATAAAGCTAGCATGGTAGAAAGAAAAGTAACAACTGTTACACACACAATCTTATCATCACATTCACACAGTAAAAAACTGAATTACTCACGGTCTTCTGTATAACCACAAAATGCATATTTTGAGTCAACAGATTCTCATGATTCTGTGAACTTGCTATATTATACAACAGGCAAAGACTTATGAAACTGTAATATGCTTAAACAGATACCTACAAAGAAAACAGGTTAATAAAGCAAACATCTTGCAGACCTCAGTAAGTTTCTATGACTTGTGCGTTATCAGTTAATTCTCAGCTTGTTGAAGTTCAAAGCATTCCACTTGTAAAGCTGCCTGAAATTATTTAATGATCTCTTGTAGAGTTTTATTTTTGTCCTGCTCTTCTGGCTTTAAAAACAACACTACTTGCAACAAAATGTTATACTTCAAGGTTCTATTCTCTGACCACTTTTCCCATTCATCTAACTTACACAGCAGCCACCATTGATTCTAATATTTCACAAGATCTTCCTTCCTCATATTTCCAAGTGCTTTCCTATGTTCTAAAACACCTCCCCAAATGTAATTTAGCATTTGACGGGTGGGCTCACCATGGAGACCCGAGTCACTAACTGTGGTCCGTAATTGCGACAGCAGCTTCTAATCTAGGGCAGTGATGGTGGCGTTCAGGCCACCAGCAGTGGGAGAATATATCACTGGGAAGGCAATGGCCAGGGCCTCAGCCGCCTCTTTGTCCCCTGACGTCCAGGCTTGATTAGAAATCTCTTGCCACAACTTCTGCTGCTCGTTCACCACCCGCTCTGCATCTCCCCTCATATCAGTGTCTTTAGAGTCTACAGGCGCGCGAGCCTTCCCCTCCCCTTCGGGGGGAGATGGCCAGTGCTCCTCGCTCGGTTGACCGGGAGACAGCATAGGAGGCGCAGAAGGAACTGAACTGGCGTATGAACCCGACGGCAGGAAAACAACATTAGTGGCAGGGGGCAACGGGCATGACGAGGCAAAAGCCGAACCCTCTCCAGTGGCTGCATTAGTGGCCGATGGGGAAGCTAGGGCTGCCGAGGCGGCATGGGCGGCCTTCTGCTCCGCATGATATCGTTTTAAGGCATTTGTTACCACCCGCCAGGGCCGTCCCAACTTCCTAGCTGCCTTTTCCTCCTCAATAGCTGCATTCCGCAATTTTTCTCCAAAGCAACACCACTCCTCCACCTCAAAAACCTCATTAGGATCCTTAAAACAACCCTTGGCTACTCCATACGTGAGCAACCCTGCTAACTCCTTATCTAAATCAATATCCTTAAGCTGACGCTTCTGTAAGAAGCACTTAAATAAATCATAAGCCGCTTGTCTATCCATACCTTGTTTCCTCAGCGCGCTGTGGCAGCCCTTGCAAGACGTCGGCGGCCTTTAGCGGCGGAACCCTTCTTTAAGGTCGTTCCGGGCACGAAGTCCAGCTCTTTTGCCTCTCGTGCTGCTTCGAGACCGCTATCCCCTACTCGCCGGACCGTGCCGGACCGTGGCTGCAGGGCCTTTTTTTTCAGGTCCCTGTTCGGGCGCCATTTGTCGCATTTGTCGCAGCGAGGGAAGACGCAAACACTTAATATAAGTATCAGCAAACTTCAGCTTTATTACAGAGCAGTTCACTTTTATACATGTCCCAATAATTATGCCTACTAGTCATAACCTGATTGGCTAAAATCTAGGGATTACATTAACTTAATTCGTCTAGCAACAGATATTCGGTATAATCAGTAATGGGCTTATGCATATTACAAAACGCAAGCTCATTATTGGTTACAACTTAACTGCCAGCTCCACCCTTAGATCCACATTCGTTTCGTTTCTACATTGTTTTTCCCAACGAACTTCTAACAGCAAGGCTTTTGTTTGTTACACATTAAATGTCAAGGTCCTTATAATTTTGCCAAGTCAGTGTCTTGCTTGTGGCTCACATGAGCTGGGTTCGCTGTTATCTAACTCTTGTTCTGCTAACTGTATTAAATTCACATAGCCCCTACTATCTAACCATCCCTCCACAATTCCCCCTTTTTTGTTTTTGCGCAAACCAAGTGCACAATTAACAATATAGCAACAATCACAGACAGTATTATTAATCCATGCAAAAGTAGATTTCTCAGCCATCCTAATTCCCACAAAAATCCATATGTGCAGATTGAGGCCTGAAAACCAAGTTTTTGGGTCTAATCATTTTATACTATTAGATAATGTTTACCATTATATCTTACAGTGCTAATTCTTAAATTATGCACTTGTTTTTCAGGGCACTGGCTAAATCCTAAATCAGGCCTTGTACATTATCTGAGACTGTTCTTTTTTGGAAGTGTTGTTTTACTTGATTTTGCTCATAAGCATTATAATTCAGTTTCAATGGTATTACATATATTTAGCACTCTGATAACATAAAATACAGGTTCAGATATCAGTTAAGGAGATTATTTGAATACAATAACATAAGAATAATGAGGATCCACAACGTGCATGTAGTCACTCACAAGAAACAAAACTAGAGGTCTCTCACTTCAGGGTACTCACAATAAACAATCACCTGCCTAAATTAGGCAAGGGCTCATTCAAGACAAGGACTCTAGTTTACAGACCCGCAGCTCCGAGAAGATCACTCAAGGGGCATCTTCGGCGGGAACCCCGTTTTCTAGTCTAGTCAGATGTGGCTGTGGGCATTACAACATAGCTCTGGGCACGTCTTGTTGAGGACCCCGTCAATTGACCGAGGGTCCCACCCCTTCTGTCCCACCAGCTGGTAGAGGTGAAGTCACCCTGCCCCGAGACCAGGGAGGATGTGACCTGGGGACAGGTAATAAAGAGCCATCAACGGCCCCATTGAAGGCTCTAAATCTTAGGGGAATGTGCAACTGCCACACAATCCACCCTGCGACCACAGTCATGATCTGACAGACTACTTTGGAGTGGTGGTGCAGTCACCTCTTGCCTCCAAAGTCAAAAGGGGGCATTCTGTTGGTGAGTTTGAATGTCCATTGTGGATCATCATACCTTCTGTGTTATTTTCCTGTTATACATTATTATTACAAATCAACTTACAATAAAATTGAATAATACAAATTACAACAATTACAGTTATTAACAAATATTGGAGAAGGCTGGTTAGTCATCCTAATAAGGAAAACAAATGCACTGAAAGTTTTTTCGCCAGTTAATCCCTAATCCAAATAATTTAAATCTGTATCATTCTGATATACTAGTGCCTCTAATTTACAGGGGGCCCAGTACAAACTCAAAACATCTTCTGTGGTTATTTTAGATACCTTGCATATTAAGACCCAGAATGGAAACAAAATCTAAATTACTCTGAACCACTTCTCCATTCCTCATCGCTGATAAACCAGGTGAAACTTCCCTGACAAACAATTGTCAATTAATTTCTTATAAATACATACAGCAGGGATCTCAACAAAATACTGCTGCATTTGATTAAGTTTAATCCAATCCTTGTTTTCCAGCAATTGACCTTCTGGTGGTATCCATGCACCATCTACCCAATGCACGTCATTGTTACTGCACTGTTGCAAGAGATAATACCCGAATAGGCTAAGAAAGTGTCAACTGGAGTGAGGGG
Source organism: Caloenas nicobarica (assembly GCF_036013445.1). Lineage (NCBI taxonomy): Eukaryota > Metazoa > Chordata > Aves > Columbiformes > Columbidae > Caloenas > Caloenas nicobarica. The sequence continues at coordinate 46,852,478 of NC_088245.1, forward strand.
CCTGCTGCTGTCATAACAGTACTTGCATTTTGTTGTAACTTCTTTAGCTGCCCCAAGGTAACATCATTGGCCTCTTCCCTTGGTCTCTTCTGTTTCTTCGTTGCCGTCTGCTGCAGGGACAGACATTGCACTTCTGGCATTGGGTTCTTGCACTGTTTTTCCAGCTCACAGTGAGATTTAACATATTTCGCAGGAAGTCAGTTTGGTCCTGTTGGAATAAGAACACACACATATCCCCTTCCCCCTTTTTGTTTTAATAACGTTTGTTTCAGTGTGGAATGCACCTGTTTAATAATAGCCTATCCAGTGGCAGAATGTGGAATACCTGTGACATGCGAAACATCCCATTGCTATAAAAAATATTACGCGGATCTAGCAGTTTAGCCAGGACCATTGCCAGTTTTAATTTGTTGTGGCACACCCAGCATAGCAAAACAGGGGGTCCAGTGGCACTAGACATCCATGCTTTTCTCACTAGTACAAGCAGATGCACAAAGCATACCTGAAAGAGTATCTATAGAAATGTGTACATATTTCAAACGACCAAAGGATGAGACATATGTAACACCAGTCTGCTAAATGGCATTAGCTATGAGCCTGTGAGGGTTAACTCCAAGGGAGCGTAAATTTGTAATTAGGCCTTGACATTTCAGCTAAGAGCAAACTATGTCTTTTATTTGTTCGAGTGTCGGATAAAACATTTATTTTAAAGTAGCAGTATTCTAATGGAAGAAAATATGTGAAGCCCTGGCAGACTGGAAACGGACTGTAGCTACAGTATGAGTCCGCAACTTCCTTCTGTTATGGGACCTGGTAAAAGTGGTATGAGAGCATATATGAGTAACAGATAGTGGGTGTCTGCAATGCTGTAATGCAGTTTGCAATGATACAAACAATTCAAAGAGCTACTGTTGCGAGATTTCTTCAAAAAAGGTGAAGGGGATGGTCCTGACTACTTACTCAGAATCACAAATCAAATTTAGAGGTTCCTCCTTAAAAAGCTCTAAGGCATGTAAAGCTGCATCAAGTTCTATTAATTGGGTTGAACCTTCAATAATTTTAACAGAATGATGCTAATTGTTATCTTCACATCAGACTACTACAGCTTTGTGAGACTTTCCTAAACTATCTACAAAAACTGTGCAAGCGTGTAGGATGAGACCAAATACAAGTATGTTCTGTAGCTTGACATCAAAGACATGCAGATTCTACATCAATTTACATCTAGGCATGCCAAAAGCTATGCCATTAAGAAAATCACCTAATGTAATTTAAAAGGACGTAGATTGCAAATAATTAAAAAAAGATCAAAATTAGATTTCACAAATGGTACATATATGACAAAAGGATCATGACCCATTAAGACTTAAATTAATTCCCTGCATTTTTTGATCAGTAACAATCAGTATATCAGTCTGTTAGCATTGTCAACGTACTGTCCCACAATAGCCACAGGTTGTTTTTGTGTTGTAACTATAAGTAGACAAATATGCAAGTCCAATCGAATGCAGTCAGCCTGTAAGGTTGTCATAAATTTGTTCATCAAAGTCTCTAACTCCATTTTGGCTTTCATATTTATTGGATATTGTTTTTCCTTACCAGATTGAAGTCCTATTTAAGTTTTATCAGTGTAGTGTTGGCTTTACCGATACTTCGGCTGCGGGTACTAGTGGAAATACAGCATCTAAAATTTCCTTGGAGATTTCTCACTTGCAGCAAGCAGATCTGCACCATCCAAACATCTTCTTATGGGACATGCAACTGAACAGAATTCTCAGAAAACATTATTTGAGTTTACAATTTACTTAACAAATCTTGACCCAAGAGAGGTATAGGACTTTCTGGCAAATACGAGAATTCATCTGTTAAAACTTTTTTCTAAATTGGGCATCCTATTGGTTTCAAAAAATGGCCCTCCTTTCTTTCTTAAGATTTCAAAAACTATCACGGTGAATTTAATAAGAAGTCTCTTATAACTAGTTACCACAGAGAAAGTCTATTAAAAAGGTTTTTGCTTTAATTTCCCAGCTTCATTAGAACTACGGATCTGCTGGAGATGCTTTTAAATTTCACCCTCAGACTGCTTCATTCAGTAATACAGTTCTCAAACAGTAACATTGCTGTAGAGGGGGGGCGGGGAATGCAAGGGGGAATAAAGCCCCCCTTTTCTGCTTAGCAGTGCAGTCAAGGCCACGCAGGTGGTGTAATCGCTGGTGCTAAGTGGGAGCTGCCTGGCCTTGGCAAAACTTCTCAGTTACAATGAGCTGAGTTTATCTTGAAGCTTGACACAGCACAGGCCTGGGATATTTTGCTCTATTTACTTATTTCTCAAAGTTATGCAGAACAACATTAACTGCCATATAGCACTAAAACCCAGAATTCCACATTCAAACTACATTTTCCTTTTATCAGAGTATTTCCCAAAAAGTTATTCTAATAAGTAAGGATGCATCCTAAAGGGGATCAAGGTTGTATTTTAGTAGCGGAACCGGTTCCCATTTTGTAATTATCTTCCCAAACAAAATTATTTTGGTACCAAATATATATATATATATATACAAACTAAAATACTGAGCTCAGATATGAAAACCAAACACTGAGTTCAAATATGCAGATGGATCACAGTTACACTTATTCAAGACAATATCTCAGTTTTAGCATTGCACCTTTGGGCTGCTTGCAGCTCAGCCAGGTGGAGGTTGCCGCTGGATCTCCCTGACAAAACAGGTCAGTGCGCGCTGGAGCCCAAGCGGCACCTGCCCCCCCGCTGCCCTAGCAAGCCGAGCTGGGCAAGGCTTTTATACGCGTCTCATCTGAGGTGCTACAACTGTTATCCCAAAACAGGATTCTTTACTTGGTGTGCATACAAAAGAGCCACATTTAGTACACCAAGATGAGACACAGCCTATCACAGAGTTGCGCAAGTCTGGATGTTGGAATAAAGCTAGCATGGTAGAAAGAAAAGTAACAACTGTTACACACACAATCTTATCATCACATTCACACAGTAAAAAACTGAATTACTCACGGTCTTCTGTATAACCACAAAATGCATATTTTGAGTCAACAGATTCTCATGATTCTGTGAACTTGCTATATTATACAACAGGAAAAGACTTATGAAACTGTAATATGCTTAAACAGATACCTACAAAGAAAACAGGTTAATAAAGCAAACATCTTGCAGACCTCAGTAAGTTTCTATGACTTGTGCGTTATCAGTTAATTCTCAGCTTGTTGAAGTTCAAAGCATTCCACTTGTAAAGCTGCCTGAAATTATTTAATGATCTCTTGTAGAGTTTTATTTTTGTCCTGCTCTTCTGGCTTTAAAAACAACACTACTTGCAACAAAATGTTATACTTCAAGGTTCTATTCTCTGACCACTTTTCCCATTCATCTAACTTACACAGCAGCCACCATTGATTCTAATATTTCACAAGATCTTCCTTCCTCATATTTCCAAGTGCTTTCCTATGTTCTAAAACACCTCCCCAAATGTAATTTAGCATTTGACGGGTGGGCTCACCATGGAGACCCGAGTCACTAACTGTGGTCCGTAATTGCGACAGCAGCTTCTAATCTAGGGCAGTGATGGTGGCGTTCAGGCCACCAGCAGTGGGAGAATATATCACTGGGAAGGCAATGGCCAGGGCCTCAGCCGCCTCTTTGTCCCCTGACGTCCAGGCTTGATTAGAAATCTCTTGCCACAACTTCTGCTGCTCGTTCACCACCCGCTCTGCATCTCCCCTCATATCAGTGTCTTTAGAGTCTACAGGCGCGCGAGCCTTCCCCTCCCCTTCGGGGGGAGATGGCCAGTGCTCCTCGCTCGGTTGACCGGGAGACAGCATAGGAGGCGCAGAAGGAACTGAACTGGCGTATGAACCCGACGGCAGGAAAACAACATTAGTGGCAGGGGGCAACGGGCATGACGAGGCAAAAGCCGAACCCTCTCCAGTGGCTGCATTAGTGGCCGATGGGGAAGCTAGGGCTGCCGAGGCGGCATGGGCGGCCTTCTGCTCCGCATGATATCGTTTTAAGGCATTTGTTACCACCCGCCAGGGCCGTCCCAACTTCCTAGCTGCCTTTTCCTCCTCAATAGCTGCATTCCGCAATTTTTCTCCAAAGCAACACCACTCCTCCACCTCAAAAACCTCATTAGGATCCTTAAAACAACCCTTGGCTACTCCATACGTGAGCAACCCTGCTAACTCCTTATCTAAATCAATATCCTTAAGCTGACGCTTCTGTAAGAAGCACTTAAATAAATCATAAGCCGCTTGTCTATCCATACCTTGTTTCCTCAGCGCGCTGTGGCAGCCCTTGCAAGACGTCGGCGGCCTTTAGCGGCGGAACCCTTCTTTAAGGTCGTTCCGGGCACGAAGTCCAGCTCTTTTGCCTCTCGTGCTGCTTCGAGACCGCTATCCCCTACTCGCCGGACCGTGCCGGACCGTGGCTGCAGGGCCTTTTTTTTCAGGTCCCTGTTCGGGCGCCATTTGTCGCATTTGTCGCAGCGAGGGAAGACGCAAACACTTAATATAAGTATCAGCAAACTTCAGCTTTATTACAGAGCAGTTCACTTTTATACATGTCCCAATAATTATGCCTACTAGTCATAACCTGATTGGCTAAAATCTAGGGATTACATTAACTTAATTCGTCTAGCAACAGATATTCGGTATAATCAGTAATGGGCTTATGCATATTACAAAACGCAAGCTCATTATTGGTTACAACTTAACTGCCAGCTCCACCCTTAGATCCACATTCGTTTCGTTTCTACATTGTTTTTCCCAACGAACTTCTAACAGCAAGGCTTTTGTTTGTTACACATTAAATGTCAAGGTCCTTATAATTTTGCCAAGTCAGTGTCTTGCTTGTGGCTCACATGAGCTGGGTTCGCTGCTTATCTAACTCTTGTTCTGCTAACTGTATTAAATTCACATAGCCCCTACTATCTAACCATCCCTCCACAATTCCCCCTTTTTTGTTTTTGCGCAAACCAAGTGCACAATTAACAATATAGCAACAATCACAGACAGTATTATTAATCCATGCAAAAGTAGATTTCTCAGCCATCCTAATTCCCACAAAAATCCATATGTGCAGATTGAGGCCTGAAAACCAAGTTTTTGGGTCTAATCATTTTATACTATTAGATAATGTTTACCATTATATCTTACAGTGCTAATTCTTAAATTATGCACTTGTTTTTCAGGGCACTGGCTAAATCCTAAATCAGGCCTTGTACATTATCTGAGACTGTTCTTTTTTGGAAGTGTTGTTTTACTTGATTTTGCTCATAAGCATTATAATTCAGTTTCAATGGTATTACATATATTTAGCACTCTGATAACATAAAATACAGGTTCAGATATCAGTTAAGGAGATTATTTGAATACAATAACATAAGAATAATGAGGATCCACAACGTGCATGTAGTCACTCACAAGAAACAAAACTAGAGGTCTCTCACTTCAGGGTACTCACAATAAACAATCACCTGCCTAAATTAGGCAAGGGCTCATTCAAGACAAGGACTCTAGTTTACAGACCCGCAGCTCCGAGAAGATCACTCAAGGGGCATCTTCGGCGGGAACCCCGTTTTCTAGTCTAGTCAGATGTGGCTGTGGGCATTACAACATAGCTCTGGGCACGTCTTGTTGAGGACCCCGTCAATTGACCGAGGGTCCCACCCCTTCTGTCCCACCAGCTGGTAGAGGTGAAGTCACCCTGCCCCGAGACCAGGGAGGATGTGACCTGGGGACAGGTAATAAAGAGCCATCAACGGCCCCATTGAAGGCTCTAAATCTTAGGGGAATGTGCAACTGCCACACAATCCACCCTGCGACCACAGTCATGATCTGACAGACTACTTTGGAGTGGTGGTGCAGTCACCTCTTGCCTCCAAAGTCAAAAGGGGGCATTCTGTTGGTGAGTTTGAATGTCCATTGTGGATCATCATACCTTCTGTGTTATTTTCCTGTTATACATTATTATTACAAATCAACTTACAATAAAATTGAATAATACAAATTACAACAATTACAGTTATTAACAAATATTGGAGAAGGCTGGTTAGTCATCCTAATAAGGAAAACAAATGCACTGAAAGTTTTTTCGCCAGTTAATCCCTAATCCAAATAATTTAAATCTGTATCATTCTGATATACTAGTGCCTCTAATTTACAGGGGGCCCAGTACAAACTCAAAACATCTTCTGTGGTTATTTTAGATACCTTGCATATTAAGACCCAGAATGGAAACAAAATCTAAATTACTCTGAACCACTTCTCCATTCCTCATCGCTGATAAACCAGGTGAAACTTCCCTGACAAACAATTGTCAATTAATTTCTTATAAATACATACAGCAGGGATCTCAACAAAATACTGCTGCATTTGATTAAGTTTAATCCAATCCTTGTTTTCCAGCAATTGACCTTCTGGTGGTATCCATGCACCATCTACCCAATGCACGTCATTGTTACTGCACTGTTGCAAGAGATAATACCCGAATAGGCTAAGAAAGTGTCAACTGGAGTGAGGGGCCTGCTGCTGTCATAACAGTACTTGCATTTTGTTGTAACTTCTTTAGCTGCCCCAAGGTAACATCATTGGCCTCTTCCCTTGGTCTCTTCTGTTTCTTCGTTGCCGTCTGCTGCAGGGACAGACATTGCACTTCTGGCATTGGGTTCTTGCACTGTTTTTCCAGCTCACAGTGAGATTTAACATATTTCGCAGGAAGTCAGTTTGGTCCTGTTGGAATAAGAACACACACATATCCCCTTCCCCCTTTTTGTTTTAATAACGTTTGTTTCAGTGTGGAATGCACCTGTTTAATAATAGCCTATCCAGTGGCAGAATGTGGAATACCTGTGACATGCGAAACATCCCATTGCTATAAAAAATATTACGCGGATCTAGCAGTTTAGCCAGGACCATTGCCAGTTTTAATTTGTTGTGGCACACCCAGCATAGCAAAACAGGGGGTCCAGTGGCACTAGACATCCATGCTTTTCTCACTAGTACAAGCAGATGCACAAAGCATACCTGAAAGAGTATCTATAGAAATGTGTACATATTTCAAACGACCAAAGGATGAGACATATGTAACACCAGTCTGCTAAATGGCATTAGCTATGAGCCTGTGAGGGTTAACTCCAAGGGAGCGTAAATTTGTAATTAGGCCTTGACATTTCAGCTAAGAGCAAACTATGTCTTTTATTTGTTCGAGTGTCGGATAAAACATTTATTTTAAAGTAGCAGTATTCTAATGGAAGAAAATATGTGAAGCCCTGGCAGACTGGAAACGGACTGTAGCTACAGTATGAGTCCGCAACTTCCTTCTGTTATGGGACCTGGTAAAAGTGGTATGAGAGCATATATGAGTAACAGATAGTGGGTGTCTGCAATGCTGTAATGCAGTTTGCAATGATACAAACAATTCAAAGAGCTACTGTTGCGAGATTTCTTCAAAAAAGGTGAAGGGGATGGTCCTGACTACTTACTCAGAATCACAAATCAAATTTAGAGGTTCCTCCTTAAAAAGCTCTAAGGCATGTAAAGCTGCATCAAGTTCTATTAATTGGGTTGAACCTTCAATAATTTTAACAGAATGATGCTAATTGTTATCTTCACATCAGACTACTACAGCTTTGTGAGACTTTCCTAAACTATCTACAAAAACTGTGCAAGCGTGTAGGATGAGACCAAATACAAGTATGTTCTGTAGCTTGACATCAAAGACATGCAGATTCTACATCAATTTACATCTAGGCATGCCAAAAGCTATGCCATTAAGAAAATCACCTAATGTAATTTAAAAGGACGTAGATTGCAAATAATTAAAAAAAGATCAAAATTAGATTTCACAAATGGTACATATATGACAAAAGGATCATGACCCATTAAGACTTAAATTAATTCCCTGCATTTTTTGATCAGTAACAATCAGTATATCAGTCTGTTAGCATTGTCAACGTACTGTCCCACAATAGCCACAGGTTGTTTTTGTGTTGTAACTATAAGTAGACAAATATGCAAGTCCAATCGAATGCAGTCAGCCTGTAAGGTTGTCATAAATTTGTTCATCAAAGTCTCTAACTCCATTTTGGCTTTCATATTTATTGGATATTGTTTTTCCTTACCAGATTGAAGTCCTATTTAAGTTTTATCAGTGTAGTGTTGGCTTTACCGATACTTCGGCTGCGGGTACTAGTGGAAATACAGCATCTAAAATTTCCTTGGAGATTTCTCACTTGCAGCAAGCAGATCTGCACCATCCAAACATCTTCTTATGGGACATGCAACTGAACAGAATTCTCAGAAAACATTATTTGAGTTTACAATTTACTTAACAAATCTTGACCCAAGAGAGGTATAGGACTTTCTGGCAAATACGAGAATTCATCTGTTAAAACTTTTTTCTAAATTGGGCATCCTATTGGTTTCAAAAAATGGCCCTCCTTTCTTTCTTAAGATTTCAAAAACTATCACGGTGAATTTAATAAGAAGTCTCTTATAACTAGTTACCACAGAGAAAGTCTATTAAAAAGGTTTTTGCTTTAATTTCCCAGCTTCATTAGAACTACGGATCTGCTGGAGATGCTTTTAAATTTCACCCTCAGACTGCTTCATTCAGTATTACAGTTCTCAAACAGTAACATTGCTGTAGAGGGGGGGCGGGGAATGCAAGGGGGAATAAAGCCCCCCTTTTCTGCTTAGCAGTGCAGTCAAGGCCACGCAGGTGGTGTAATCGCTGGTGCTAAGTGGGAGCTGCCTGGCCTTGGCAAAACTTCTCAGTTACAATGAGCTGAGTTTATCTTGAAGCTTGACACAGCACAGGCCTGGGAGATTTTGCTCTATTTACTTATTTCTCAAAGTTATGCAGAACAACATTAACTGCCATATAGCACTAAAACCCAGAATTCCACATTCAAACTACATTTTCCTTTTATCAGAGTATTTCCCAAAGAGTTATTAGAATAAGTAAGGATGCATCCTAAAGGGGATCAAGGTTGTATTTTAGTAGCGGAACCGGTTCCCATTTTGTAATTATCTTCCCAAACAAAATTATTTTGGTACCAAATATATATATATATATATACAAACTAAAATACTGAGCTCAGATATGAAAACCAAACACTGAGTTCAAATATGCAGATGGATCACAGTTACACTTATTCAAGACAATATCTCAGTTTTAGCATTGCACCTTTGGGCTGCTTGCAGCTCAGCCAGGTGGAGGTTGCCGCTGGATCTCCATGACAAAACAGGTCAGTGCGCGCTGGAGCCCAAGCGTCACCTGCCCCCCCGCTGCCGCCCTAGCAAGCCGAGCTGGGCAAGGCTTTTATACGCGTCTCATCTGAGGTGCTACAACTGTTATCCCAAAACAGGATTCTTTACTTGGTGTGCATACAAAATAGCCAAATTTAGTACACCAAGATGAGACACAGCCTATCACAGAGTTGCGCAAGTCTGGATGTTGGAATAAAGCTAGCATGGTAGAAAGAAAAGTAACAACTGTTACACACACAATCTTATCATCACATTCACACAGTAAAAAACTGAATTACTCACGGTCTTCTGTATAACCACAAAATGCATATTTTGAGTCAACAGATTCTCATGATTCTGTGAACTTGCTATATTATACAACAGGCAAAGACTTATGAAACTGTAATATGCTTAAACAGATACCTACAAAGAAAACAGGTTAATAAAGCAAACATCTTGCAGACCTCAGTAAGTTTCTATGACTTGTGCGTTATCAGTTAATTCTCAGCTTGTTGAAGTTCAAAGCATTCCACTTGTAAAGCTGCCTGAAATTATTTAATGATCTCTTGTAGAGTTTTATTTTTGTCCTGCTCTTCTGGCTTTAAAAACAACACTACTTGCAACAAAATGTTATACTTCAAGGTTCTATTCTCCGACCACTTTTCCCATTCATCTAACTTACACAGCAGCCACCATTGATTCTAATATTTCACAAGATCTTCCTTCCTCATATTTCCAAGTGCTTTCCTATGTTCTAAAACACCTCCCCAAATGTAATTTAGCATTTGACGGGTGGGCTCACCATGGAGACCCGAGTCACTAACTGTGGTCCGTAATTGCGACAGCAGCTTCTAATCTAGGGCAGTGATGGTGGCGTTCAGGCCACCAGCAGTGGGAGAATATATCACTGGGAAGGCAATGGCCAGGGCCTCAGCCGCCTCTTTGTCCCCTGACGTCCAGGCTTGATTAGAAATCTCTTGCCACAACTTCTGCTGCTCGTTCACCACCCGCTCTGCATCTCCCCTCATATCAGTGTCTTTAGAGTCTACAGGCGCGCGAGCCTTCCCCTCCCCTTCGGGGGGAGATGGCCAGTGCTCCTCGCTCGGTTGACCGGGAGACAGCATAGGAGGCGCAGAAGGAACTGAACTGGCGTATGAACCCGACGGCAGGAAAACAACATTAGTGGCAGGGGGCAACGGGCATGACGAGGCAAAAGCCGAACCCTCTCCAGTGGCTGCATTAGTGGCCGATGGGGAAGCTAGGGCTGCCGAGGCGGCATGGGCGGCCTTCTGCTCCGCATGATATCGTTTTAAGGCATTTGTTACCACCCGCCAGGGCCGTCCCAACTTCCTAGCTGCCTTTTCCTCCTCAATAGCTGCATTCCGCAATTTTTCTCCAAAGCAACACCACTCCTCCACCTCAAAAACCTCATTAGGATCCTTAAAACAACCCTTGGCTACTCCATACGTGAGCAACCCTGCTAACTCCTTATCTAAATCAATATCCTTAAGCTGACGCTTCTGTAAGAAGCACTTAAATAAATCATAAGCCGCTTGTCTATCCATACCTTGTTTCCTCAGCGCGCTGTGGCAGCCCTTGCAAGACGTCGGCGGCCTTTAGCGGCAGAACCCTTCTTTAAGGTCGTTCCGGGCACGAAGTCCAGCTCTTTTGCCTCTCGTGCTGCTTCGAGACCGCTATCCCCTACTCGCCGGACCGTGCCGGACCGTGGCTGCAGGGCCTTTTTTTTCAGGTCCCTGTTCGGGCGCCATTTGTCGCATTTGTCGCAGCGAGGGAAGACGCAAACACTTAATATAAGTATCAGCAAACTTCAGCTTTATTACAGAGCAGTTCACTTTTATACATGTCCCAATAATTATGCCTACTAGTCATAACCTGATTGGCTAAAATCTAGGGATTACATTAACTTAATTCGTCTAGCAACAGATATTCGGTATAATCAGTAATGGGCTTATGCATATTACAAAACGCAAGCTCATTATTGGTTACAACTTAACTGCCAGCTCCACCCTTAGATCCACATTCGTTTCGTTTCTACATTGTTTTTCCCAACGAACTTCTAACAGCAAGGCTTTTGTTTGTTACACATTAAATGTCAAGGTCCTTATAATTTTGCCAAGTCAGTGTCTTGCTTGTGGCTCACATGAGCTGGGTTCGCTGCTTATCTAACTCTTCTTCTGCTAACTGTATTAAATTCACATAGCCCCTACTATCTAACCATCCCTCCACAAGGATCTGCAATCTTCTTGTGACAAAGAGGATTGAGTGAAAAGGATCTATAGTAAACGCATCCACTTTCAGCGAAAAATGGATTTGAAAAGCCTATTAATGTAGGCTTCAGTTCCCAAAAGCACCACGAAAGACAATGAGTAATGGGGAGCAATAGGTAGATCGGACTGAGCCACTAGAGCAGGAAGAGCTTAAGAGCTTGCAGAAACTCACCCTTCCAGACCTGTTTTGCTTTTTGGGTTGGGTTGGTATTTTTTTTAATCAGGTTCCTTTTCCCTGCCACTTCCTCCAACAACTTTTAAAGCAGGAGGTACTTTGCAGCTTTCTCTGAGCTCTAACCCTTTTTTTTCAGCAGAGGCAATAACAATGCATTTCAGGGAAAGTACCTGCCTCATTTTTTCCTTCAGCCTTCATGCTCACAATGTGTTTCCACTGCCCTTCCCTACATCTGTTCTAGAGCTTCCTGACACCCTGATTCATGTTTCGTTCTCATTCTTTCTGTCACCAGCTGCTGTGTATGGGAGTCTCTTCTATGTCCTGAAAATTTGGAACAGTTCACTTAGACAACTGCAGAAAATAACCCTTTTTTCAGGAAAGAAAAATAAAATTAAAAAAAAAAATAAAGCAAAATTAACAGATAAACAGCGGATGTTTTATTTTATCTAAGAAGTAACACTGCCATCAAACTACTTCTGTTTCTCCAACATAAATATGTAGCTTAATTGAAGGAGAAGAGTTGAATTCAGAAGGGATACACAAGGCTTGAAACACTTTAAAACTAATGCACGGGAACAAGGCTCACTATGAACAGAGCAGCCTTATTTTTCCCTAGGATGGCTTAAACTAAGGTAGCCTGCAGGGTTTGGCACACACTTCAGTGAGTACTGCCTGCTACCAATACACTGTATCATAGTCACACAGAATAACTGTGTCTGTAAGGATGTCTGGAGCTCATCTGATCCAACCCCCGGTGCAGAGCAGGGTCAATTTGAACCACGTGTCAGTGCTGCCTTCTAGAAGCACAAAATCAGACTGAACTACCGTATACCTAGAATCACGAACAGATACATGCAGCAAGTTCTCAACATCTTCTCAAAGCTAATTTACGGGTGGGAAAAAAGAATAAGCAGCGCTGGCAAGTCTGGAGGTAGGCTACTCTTCATACTCCAGAAAAGACATATTGAAGCTTTATAAGACATAGAAGCCTAGAAGCATAGAACAGTTTGGGTTGGAAGGAACCTTCAAAGCTCACCTAGTCCAAACCTCTGCAATGAGCAGGGACATCTGCAACTAGATCAGGTTGCTCAGAGCCCCGTCCAGCCTGGCCTGCAATGTCTCCAGGGATGGAGCCCCCTCATCATTTTTGTGGCCTCCTCCGGACCCTCTCCAGCAGGTCCATGTCTTTTCTGTACTGAGGGTTCCAGGCCACATATTGCAAGACTTGGCAACACGGAAGAGTTGACACTTTTATCAATTAAATGAACTCTCTGGTGGTGCTTCTGCTCTAAGAGGCCAGACTTGCAACAGTGAATTAAGCCAAGTGTAAGAAAGCAAACAAATGGCTCAGCAAGTCCCACAGGGGTAGACCCTGTAGCATGTTCCATAACCAAGCATAACATTCCCCTCTTGTTTCACATTAAGCAGAATGATTTTAAATTGATTCAATGTTAGCAGATAGGCGGTAACAAATTTGCATGAATATGATCATTCCAAAACCATCAGAAGATTATTAGACTTTGAACGCCTATCCAGTCAAGAATTACCATTAAGTACCTACAAAAAAGGGCATCACATTTTAACACCTACATAAATGAAGAAGATTTAAATTAAAATAGTTATATCAATCTTACTCTCTCGTTTGTATCATTCATGCATAACTGAACTACAGGGCAGTCTTACGGAATATAACGCTGAAAGAAAACTGGCATGAGCTTAAGTGACTTGGAAGATGTCTGTTTAACAGCTTGTAGAATCTACAAGATCATCATCTCATCTGCATAAATAATATCAAAGAGCAGTTTCCAGCCCCAAGCCTGCAGGCATCATGTTCCCCTTGCGATCCTCCACAATTACCGAAGCTGCAGGAAATTCAGAGTTCAACACTGAAGCCCAACAAAGCGGGATGTTTCCCTCAGCACGTTACTGGCCCAGATGCTCAGCAGCCAAAGGCTGAGGACTAAGGCTCTGAACATCAGGCCTTGGATCAAGGAAGAACTGCGCGATTCCTCCTGGTCAAGATAAAAACCCAAGGCACAGACTAAGTTTGAAGGGTAGCAGAAAATTCAAGCAAAATGTTCTAGACATAAACATTTGAATGAAGAGAGGATTTAAGAAGACCCAAACGGGAAAATATAGATAATTCAGTATTTCCTTCAGGAAATTGCCTCGAATGCCCAAATACCTTTTTTCCTTACTTAAAATACAATATCCGCACTACCTATATTTTGTTATGCTTGACGTGCATCAGTGGGGACAGAACTGTGCAGACAACGAGATGGTACACCTGTCTTTTTAACACATAAGATTTGATATATTTGTAAAAACACTGGAATTTATTTCATGAGTTTATAGAAATGCTCGAAATATTTTTGTGGGAAAGACTATCAGGATTTTTACTGAAATCCTCCCAAGGCTTTCTAGGGGAGAAGGAAAGGAAGAGCTAAGAAATAGATACAGTTACTTACAGTTACAGTTACTTCCAGTTACTGAATGAATCCTTTTGAACAGTTACATTAACAAAAGATAATTTCCCATCCTGCCCCAAATACACAATAATTAGACTGCAAATAACTTTTTCTAGGTCATGTTTTCTTGAATCTTGGAAAAGTCAGTTTTTTGGGGAGACTATTTTTTTCTTAATGTCAAAGTCAGAAAGCTCGTTACGGTATGTCTTCATGAGCTATCAAAATAGTTGTGATTAAGCCCACTTAATCTTCTACTCATACCTACAAGGTGTATCTTCTACTCATCTCATACCTAGAAGATGTATGCAATTTTTCATTGCATGGATGCATAATTAAGCTTCATTTACTGAGGTATAAAAGGATTAAATACAATTTTTTTTCTGTTACCCGGTCAAAATAAAAGCTCATGGCAGAGACTAAACTTGAAGGAGAGCAGCAAGCCCAAGCAGAACTTTCTGTACAGGAAACCCTGTAATCCGTGTTACGTTCAGAGGGAGCGTCAGCTGGAGGCGGCAATTCTGTGCTAAGCTCTTATTGGCATTTAGTAGCCCTTAAATAATGCCTCCCCCTCTTCCTTCAAATTACGATTTAGGAGAGCCTTAGGTAAATATTGGCTATCATTCCAAATATGTTATATTTCAGGAGGGCTGGGCAGAAGAAACCTTCCTGAAAACAACAGCCAATTTTCAATGCAAAGCAGTAATCCTTAACAAGAGCAAGAAAAACCAAGTCATATTACTTCGGCACAGAGTGAGCTCCACAGTACGTTGAAGAAATGCCAATATCCATGGATTGCTCAGCACGTTCGATCACCCTGAGCATTTTAAACTCTTTGCTAAGTTTAAACCATATCCACTCTTGCACTCAACCAACGTAGATCCTGCTCTGCGCATGCGTTCGAGTCGGGGTTTGAAAGTATTGAACAGCTCTTCTTCTGTGGCTTTCCGCGTATGTTCCACGGTAAAATGTATTCCTCCCCCAGCCTGGTGGATCTCCATATAAGATGCACCTGCCAGCTTGGGAAAAAAAGAAAACAAAAACCAATCCCCCCATACAATTAGCTATTAAATGTGCATTTTCTAGCCAAGGGATTCTGGAAAGTGCCTTGAGGTCCCTTTGTAGTAAGAGAGAAGAAGTGGGGGGGCTGAATCTTCATTCATTCTTCCTCCCTTCCGCTCCTCTTCCCTCCACTTAAGCGAAGAACTGATGTAAGAAGCAACATAAAGAGAATTACTCTGAAGTAGAAATAGTTATGCAAAATAAAAAAAAATGAGAGAGAGAAAGAAAAATCCAGCTGTGTAATTTTATGCCATTACCTTCATTGCAAACTCATGAACCCTATCACCAGCCCACACTGGGTGTGTATGTGCATCTGCCAGGCCTGAAGAAAACAAAGTAAACATACACTAAGGTTATTTCACTGGGTAAGAGAAAACCTTATGAACACGCAAGCAAACAAAGTGGAGAGCAGAAGCTCCCCTACAAAGTCTCTATTGGTTAGAAGAAAAAGAAAAATCCAACCAGCCCAAATCTAGGATTTCCTTCAAAGGCTATTCATTTTCTTTCCATTTTTTTCCATATGACACCTTATGTAAAACAGCTCTAAGTAAGTGCATCAGTTGCTGAGCTTTTCATTTTGTTTTGACGACATTTGCAAACTGTCCAAGAAATTATATATTACAAACTTCAGTACAAAGCTCATTAGACTTTAAGTCCATGTTCTTGAAAATAAAAGCAAAGTGTTTAGGCTGGGCTTAGTACGCTATTACTCTAGCCATAGTCCACTCATTCCAGCAGGAGCTTTTCCTATGAGCCGTGAAACCAACACTACTGAATGCCCGAGGCCACTGCAAACGAAACGGTGGTCTGGCAGCTCCTGTGCCAACACCATTTGTGAAGTTTAACATGCAATAGACTTGGCCAGGTTTATTTTTTTATCAGGGAAAGTTGCAGCTTCTGTGGCTTAAAATCCTGCGCTGCCCTTTTGCCTCCAACCAGCTGCGGGCAGGAGGGAGAGTCTGAGCTCTGGCGTTGAACAGCTGATGGGTGGAAACGGTACAGAAATTAGAGGCGACTCTGACAAGTCACTCAGCAGGCCAGCTACTTTACTGCTGTGGCCCATGATACAGAGAAACTGATGTAAAATGAACCATGAGGACACAGAGCTCCACCATGAAGGCCCAAAACACATCCCAAGTCCTGGAATGTTCTCTTTGTAGCACTCCGAATGAAGAAGCTAGAATAGTCTGCCCCTCAATGCAAGATATTGTCAAATCAGTACTGAATACAGAAGAAAAAGAAGGGAGGGATATTTAATACACACTTGTCTCTAAGCATTTGCTGCCATTCAGCATTTTAACATTATGAAGAAACAAACTTACCTGGTAACACACACTTCCCAGAGCAGTCAATTATTCTTTCAAATGTTGCTTCTGAAAACTGATTGTGAATAACATCTGCCTGGCCCACAGCTTTGATACAACCATCTCTGCAAACGACAGACAGCGACCAAAGGCAGCGTGAGCCTGTTGAAAAGTCAAGGGCCCATTGACAGAGCTCCCGCAGCAAGAACTCTCTGAAAGCAGAGGTAGGGACCTTCAGCAGGACTGAAGGTGCACACAGGAGGTGGTTTGCTAATTTTACAGATGCACAGAAAACAATGGGGTAATGCCATGCCTACACAAGAGGATGTTCATTCATGTCAGTCCACCTATAAACAACGCAGAGGCAGCGGAGAGCAGCAGCTGCAGAATCACAGAACGGTTAGGGTTGCATCACCACCAGGCTAGAAGTGATCTTGACGAGGCTAGACATACAAATACAGCATGATAAAGGAAGTTTTCACGACAGGGATTGAAATAATCAGAACTACGAAGGCACGTTTCAGTGCAGGCAGGATCGCTGCAGCGTCACCACCCCCGGACACAGGCAGCCGGCAGCGGGCGGACAGGCTGTGGGGACGCGGGCAGCCCGCAGCGACCCGCTCCCGGCGCGCCCCCCGCTCCCGCCACCGCTCCGCTCCCGGCCCCGCGGCCGCCCCCGCCCGCACTCACAGCCCCACCACCAGGCTGGCGCCCCGCAGCACGGCCAGGCTGGCGGCCGCCTCCCGCAGCAGGAACTCCTCGCCCCGGCCGCAGACCAGCACCAGCTGCTGGGCGTTCTCCAGCAGCAGCCGCTGCCGGCCCGCCATGGCAGCGGGCAGAGCGGCGGGCGGGGCGGGGGCGGCAGCCGCTCGGATCAAAGTCCCCCGGGGCGGCGCGGGAGAAGCCGCCTCCTGCCCCGCCCAGAAGAGACCAACCCCCTCCGTGTCTCCATCCTCTCGCCATCCTCACCTGTGCCACATTCGGCACTCGTCAGAAAACTGAGCTGAAAAAGCTACAGGGCTTTAAGAGTGAACCTGGTAGCAGCCTGCCCCAGGAGAGGGGTGCTGCTCTTGGTGTGGTCCCGGGCAACATGACAACATCTATACATCGTGTTGGCTTATGATAAGCTCTGAAGCATCGGTTTGCCAGTTGGGGATTCCTGGAGCCTTCTGCCCACACTGCACCACCCGGAGATTTCCCTTTGCCAAGAAAACAGAAGTTGCTGCATTCAGAGCATTTGTCTGCCCACATTCCCCCTCCCCAGCATCCACCACGTCGCTGATGTCCATCACCTTGTCGGCATCCATCACCTTGCCAGTATCCCAGCACCAGCCCCTGAGGGACCGTGACACTTCTCACCACACGGGATATTCAGGCACACACAAATTTATCCAGGCAGATATTAATTTATCCCGTTCCACAATTAGAAAAGTTTATGTGAATTTGCTGCCCCCTACAGAATTAGGGATGGGAGAGCTGGGCAGCAAATATTTACCCTTTATGTGGATTTTTGGTTCTCTTTTATCATCAAAGATTCGTAGTGTGCCTAGGGCTCCGGTAATTCCCAGCTGGAAAATGGAGTGTCTTTCTAAATAAGTGGTCTCTCAAACACCTTTCTGGTTGTGGTAGTCTTCTTTAGACATTTTTTCTTTTACAAAGAGGATTGATTTAAAATGCCTGTAACACAGCCGTGTTTATATACATATTCCTGTACAGGAGGAACAGATGAATGTGTTGGCTCTTTGAACGAGCCTTTCCGGTGAAGTCTTTGTTGTAAATGTGGCAAGGTTTGCAGCTAAACCACATGAATTTGCATTCAATAACAAACTTGAAAAGCAAGTAAAACTATGATAGTGTTGGGTGTTATCTTGTGATACTGCTCCACTGGCTCAATACTGCACCACGGCGTAATCTCCATCTTCCTCCTAAATATTCCCTCTCACTACACATGCAAAGATTGACAAGGGAGGTGAGAGATGGTGCTTTACTGCTGCCAGGAGTTCCTGCTGCTGACTTTGGCTTTCCCCGGCAGTGTCAAGGTTTGAAAGCTGAAATTAAAGAGGAACCTTCCAGCAGACTCATAGCAAGGGCAGAAGGACACTCCGTGGTGGTGGGGGATGCTTCAGCAGCAGTGGTGGGGTGAGAGCTGGTGGATCGGGAGTGAAACGCAGCACGTCGTGGTGGAGCCGAGCACTCGCCGGGTCGGTCTTGCCAAGAAAGGCGGCGGGGAGAAGATGATCCAGCTGGAGCAGAAGGGAGCAGCCCCCACGTGCACGCAGCTCACTCCTCTGTGTGCGGTGGGGTGGCAGCACAGAGAGAGATCTGCAGTGAATGGCTTCCCCGTGGCGCTGTCCTATGGCAGTGTAAGTCCTGCAAACTTGTCTTCCTTGTATTCACAAATATTTCAGGGTGTATGTTCCAGGAGCTGCTCTTTCTGCTCTTGAGAGGACCACCAGCCAACATTAAATTCCCACCTGTATTTGCACAACCCCGTGTTTAATGGCATGCCCGACCATCTGCTGCTTCTGTGAGCAAGGGCTAGAAGTCAAACAGAAACTGGCCTGAACGCTTCTTACTTTTATGTTTCTCCCATTTACACATTTTTGGCCTTTTGTCTCTTTCAGCAATCCCAGGGAATTTCAGAGAGCAAAGGTGGCATCTGCAGCTCCATTTCTGGTGATCCGATCTCAGACTCTAGTCATTCATCACATTAGTTTTGGTGAAAGGGGGAAAAAAGGAAAGATAAATTCTGTGTAAAGCTTCTATATCTGTGAGAAGTGTGTTGCTACACTCTACAAGGATGGAATTCAGTTCTGTACACTGGCTTTTTCCAAGAACCAAGGGCAGATCCTGATTTCAATCCTTAGAACAGGTGAAGATTTTGCGCTTATAAGGTAGGAGTTTATTTCATTGAAACAGACAGTAAAAGATGGAAAGACTGTTCTTTAAAGAGCTGGTGGGTCTTTGCCTGTGGAAAAGGTGTGTGTTCCTAAAACAGATTGGGAGATGGTATCCTATGCTCTTTTTACTTATGTTATTATCATTGGTTATTTTCAGTTCCTTCAGTTTGCCAGTTTGCGTTGGAAATAACCCATTTCACCCCAAAATTAAACCAAGTTAGGTAGGAGAAAGAATGGAGGAGGAAAAAAAAGGTGGAGATAATTAAAAAGGTCAATTGACTGTCAGGTTCTTGATTTCAGAGATTTCATCTCTTCTTGCCGGTGCTTTGTGTATGATACACTTGTTCCTCAAGGAACATATTTTCAAATATACTGTCAGGGTTACTTTGAATATTTATTCTTGTAAACAACATGTAATTAAATACAGAAGGCCCAAGGCTGGATATGAGTCTTAGTCCAATATTTGCTACATTTTCCTTACATTTTTAGGTAAGTATTTTCATCTACAAAACAGACATTTACAATAACACACATAGGACGATGAAATGTCCTGAAAGGAGTTATTATGCATGGCTTAGGAATGAATTGCTAGTGGAATGTACTGAATGCTCTTTCCCTGTTTACAAAAGTAGCAGAAGTTACTGGACCCCTAGGATCAAAAATCAAAATTACAACATGTGGATAAAACTGGCCTTCAGATGTGGAATTGACCCAGACTAAATTGCAAATTTGTTGTGTGCTCCTGGCTCCCCTCATACCAGATTTTTACGTCAGATTTACAAATATGTTTTGCACAGCTTTACAAAAGTAAAAGTGAAGTCATTCTGAATTTTCTTTTTCCTATGCAGAGAAACTTCACATCTTTCAAACCATGGAAACGTGGCATTTGCTCAGATGAACTTTCTGAATCCTCCCTCTTGTTCCCAGCTTCTGCCTTAATAACTTCTTTGGCAAAGTCTGTAACCCCCTGATGATGGGGGGGACCTTTGGGGGGAACACCACAGCCTGCCCCAGGGGACCTAATTCAGCAGGAATTGCTCTCTCTGAGCGCAGTGTGACTAACTGACTAACCGCCTCTCTCGCCCAATCGGCTCAAAAACCTATTGAAATATTCAAAAGTTGCAAACCGGTGTGTGAAAAAAATGCATGAACTACACAGCTACCTACAGTAGAAACTAACTAACTAACTTAACTAACTAACTAACTAACTTACTAACTAACTAACGAACTCACTCTCTACCCTACTGGCTAAAAAACCTATCATAAACTCATGAAAGATGCCAACTGGCATGTGAAAACAAAAGTGTTAAGAGCTCTCAAGTGCCCTTTCTGCCCATGACTTCTTCATGGGCTGGGGAATGTTCTGCAGAGAGAACGAGTAGTGATGACCATCCGGCTGAGCCAAAAGGGTGACAACATGAGGGTGACTTCTTCAGCCATCTCTTCAACCTGCCTTGAGAAAGATGGGTGGAAAAGACAGGCATTAGGCACTAGGCTGAGAGGAGAACAAGCAACATGTGTTTTGACGTGAAAGGCAATACCCATCCACAGTTCCCCTCTGCAGGATTCCTTAGAGCTGGGTATTAGGCTTTGGCGTTTTTCTATTAATTGTTTAGATTGTGGACTAGATTGTTGGACTAGATGGCCTTCGAAGGTCCCTTCCAACCCACATTATTCTTTGATTCGAGGATTCTAAGTGCAAAATGGAAACTGCCAACGCTGGAGTGCTCTTTACCTCCAGACATCCACATTCTCCCAAGGACAGGTGAATGCTTCCTCTCTGGGACCATCTCGGGGCACCGCAGAAGTATTCCCTATACTCAGAGCAGCACAAAAATTCACAAGAGGGAGAGCAGGCTCTGTTACACACCTGGGCTTCTTGTTCTCCTCGCCCGGCTTGGCTGGTCTCAGTTGCCCGTTCCTGAGCAATCTGCTTCCAGCCTTCGCCTTCGCTTGAGCGGCGGGCCATCGCTCTCCTCTTCGCAGCTGTGTTTTCTCTTCTGGGGGGATGGTTTTTCCCCTTGCTGCGAAGAGCCTGGCAACCTTTCCATTCAATAGGATTGTTAGACAGGTAAAGCCATGATCCACATGAATCGATTCTACTCTTAAGCAAAGCTAGCTCATGTTACCTGCTCTGCCCAGAGGAGCTCTCCTGGAGTTCGCTTTCTGGAGCGACTGCAGCCACCTGCAATGGAAACGTACAGGATGACACCTGCCCACTTTCCAGCTCAGCTCTGAAAGGCAGATCCCTTGCATGGGTTTGCTCAGCCCAGCTGTGCCAGTTCTGGTGGGATCACCACACAAAGAGTGATGGCCAAGCTGCATCAGCCTCACTCTGCACTTCTGCAAAGCTGCAGGTTGGTGGATGAAGTTGCTTGTCCCTACAGCAGCAATGCCACCTTCTGAGGGGGGAGGCATTCTCTCACGCTGCGTGTGGACCTCACATACCTCTGCAGTTTCTCCTTCTGCTCCTGGCGCTGGCGACTCCTCGGCCTGTTCACCAGCAAGCCCAGCCTTGGCCGCTGCACCTGGAAGCTCAGCCTCCTCCTCCTGCTCCTCAAAGAGTTCCTCACGGTGCTCGATGAGGAACTCAACCAGCTGTGTCACCTGCACACAGTAAACCACTGGTTTCCAACCCGCTGGCTGCAAAGGGGTCCAACAGCCCTTGCCACTCCTCATCCTGCCTTCTGCACAGAAGGCTGCAGCTGTGGGGCGGCTCTTCCCAGCAGCTCCCCCGCGAGCATTTGCTGAAGAGAGGAGGCAGGCAGGAACCTCTGAAGAGCAAAGCTGGCGTGGGCCTGGAAGGCTGCAGCGGGCTGGGAAACACAGCGTACCTTCCCTGTCACCTGCATCAGGACGTCCAGGGGCAGCGTGTCCTCCTCTGGTGGGCCGAGGAGGTTTGGCCCCATGCAGATGGCCAGGTTGCTGGCGCTCATCTTGCTCACGGTGGCATTCCTGCTGATCTTCTGAAGCAGGATGAGCAAGGTCTGGAGGAGGAGGAGGTTGGCCTTGGGTAACTTGCTGGCGACCCTGCGGGAACAGGAACCCACCGTTAATAGATGTAGTAGGTCTTGTCCAGACAGGTGTCCCATGCTGATGTCAGCCAAGCCCACCCCAGGGAAGGCTCCTTGGCCAAGCCGGCTCTCCAGCAGAGGGACTGCCTTCGCTGAGATATGGCCACCTCCCTCCCCGCCTGCCCTTCTGGCCAGAGCCCCTTTGTGGAGCCAGCCCCAATGCCTGCAGGCAGTGCTCCAAGGACAGAAATGCTTTTCTGTGCCACTTTCCCCCCAGAACGCTGAGCCCACAGCAGCAGCAAGAGGTGGGTGGCCGAAAACACAGCTCGTTCAGGTGCCGGTGCCGGGCTCTGCCAGTCCCTGTGGAGCCGCCAGGCTGCTGGCCACACTTACTCCTTCAGCCCCGCCAGCCTCTCCTGCCTGCTGGTCTTGTGCAGGGCGTCCATCCACTGTTGGTAAAGCTCTGAGTGGAGCAGCTTGGAGGGGATCTTGCGGAGGAAGTCCTGCAATGGCAAGGGCTGAGCGTGAGGCTGTGAGCAGTGCCGCCGGGAGCACAGGCAGCATCCCCAGCACGCTGGGTGCCCAGCAGCTCCTGGGTTGGGCCGAGCAGGAGCCCATCAGCAGCTCCGGAGCGGGAGCTGCCGGACTCCAGGCCAGCAGGGCTCACCTTCAGGATGACGGCCAGGACGTGCACCGGCTGGCTGGCCAGGTGGACCTCGGCTCCCGTGTCCAGGGCCTCCCTGATCTCCCGGGAGGCGCGCTCGCTGGCCGCCAGCCGGAAGATCCCCTCTGTGGATGGGCCCTGCTCGTGCAGCAGAGCCAGCAGGTCCTGCAGGGGAGACAGGAGGACATTGCTGGGCTGGAGACAGGCCCTGGCACAGGCCAAGCTTCCCCAGGGGCAGCAGGGAGTGTGGATGGTCTGCAGCTCTCCCTGGGGCAGGACAGAGGGGTGGCTGGAGTTGGGCGACATGGAGAGGAGCGCGCTTTGTCCCCAAGACTCATCTGAGATGCCCCCGATGGGGACGGTGCCTCTGCAGGGGAGCCAGTGGGATGGGGACCCCTGGCCGGGCTTGCTTACCTGGATGGGCTGGGGCAGCGCACCGTCCTGGCTGCAGAGATCTGCCAGGGGCCGCCCGAAGAGAAGCCCCGTGTGGGCAGAGCCCGACGGCCCCTGTGCCTCTGCAGCGGCCGAGGTCTCTGGCCGCACCAAGTGCCAGGGCAGCCACCTCCTCCTGCTGCGGGTCCCACCTTCTGCCAAGGAGAAGAGAGCAAAGAGAGGTGGAGCAGCGGCGCCAGGCCAGTGCTCCTGGACCCTCTCAGCACTGTGCCCCATCCTCGAGCGCACGGGACACGCGTCATTTGGCAACGAGGGACCCTGGGGGCTCAGGTCTCTCCTGCTGCAGAGCAACGGGGACAGACGTGCCCTGCGGGAAGGGCAGCAGCAGCCCCAGGGCAGCATGAGTGCCCGTCTGCAAGAAGAGCAGGGAAGGGCCATCCTGCACCCGTTTCTCCCAACTCACCAGCCAGCTGGCCACTTCCACCTTTGCTGCCAGAGGGGATGACGGGTGGGGGCCGCTGCTCTGCATCAGCCTGCAAGAAATGTGCTGCGCTCACCCAACAGCCCTGCAGCAGAAAGGGCCCCTGGGGAGCTGCATCATGCCCTGGCCATGTGTGAGAGGTGGAGATGGCTGAGATGTCACCCCGAGCGATCCTCACCTTGGCCTGGCCCTCAAGCAGCCTCTCCAGGCTGCCGGCATGCAGCGTCATGGCCTGGGCAAGCAAAAAAGAGCAGGTGAGAAGTGATGCACCTGGTGCTGGGCTGGAACAGCCTCTGGGGACAGAGCGGAGACAGGAGGGACACTCACAGCATTGCGGCCCCTCAGCTCTTTCAGCAGCGCCTTGAAGGAGGGCAGCCGGGTGACCTGGGCTCCCTCCACTCCTTCTGCTGGTCTGTGCACAGGAAAGGGGCAAAGAAAGAGCTGGCTGAGAACCAAGCAGCCTTTTCCCTCCCCTGCCAGCCCAGGGAGCACTTCCAGCTTGCCCCAAAGCAGCCATGTAGCACTCAGAATCCCAGCGGAGAGCAGCAGCAGAGATCAGGGCGGGGCTGGGCAGCTGTTGTCTGGACACAGCTGGCTGAAGGTGCTCCACCAGCTTTGCCCACTCAAGAGCTGCCCACAGCTATGGGCACAGCTCTCTGCAGCTGGGGAGCGCTGTTGCCACATCGCAGGCTACGATGCCTAGAGCATCCCCCTGAGGTGTGAGCACGAGTCCCCCAGGCTGCACCGCCAGGCAGGGCTTACCCAAGGAGAGCGCTGAGCCACAGCTCCTTCACTGCCCGGCAGCTGCGGAAAGAGAGGAGAAACAGCCTGAGCGCCGCTGCTCCCCAGCCTGCGGGCACAGGCGGGCGCTGGCACAGCCCTGCTGTCCCCGTGGGGACGGCCACAGAGGCAGGACGAAGCCCCGTGGGGCAGGACGGAGGCGCTGCCCAGCCCTGCCGGGGGACGTGGCAGCGAGACTCACCGGAAAGTGACGACGCATGAGCCGCAGGGCCAGACGAGGACGAGTGAGGCGGTGTGTTTGCCTTCCTCCTCTTCAGCGGCATCGCCGGCTGCCCCCTTGGTGCTGCCCAGCACCTGCAGCTGGCCCAGGGCCAGGCAGAGCTTTGGGCGCGGGGCGCCGCCACGTCTGCAGAGAGGAGCGGCAGCGAGTGAGCTGGAGGAGCCTGAGCCCGCTGGCTCCCCTCCCGAGTCCCCCTGCCACGGTCACGGCCATGGGGGTATCCAGCACCAGGGTGCCGGTGGCCTGGGGCTGCTCCTGGGCTGGCCCTGCCCTGGTGCCAGGGCCAGGGCTTGGGAGGAAAGGCAGCTGGGCTCTGCAAATCTTACTGGTGCTTGGCGATGACCAGGGTATCCCTGAAGAGGAGGAGGTCCCTCTTCCTCGTCGCACGGCCCTGGGTCACCCGCACACGCTGCCGGAGCAGTGGCTCGCCTGGTGCCGGGATGGGCACGCACTGCTGCACGGGCTCAGGGTCATCCCTGCAGAGCAAACGGTGTCGGGAATGACAAAGGCGGCTGCTGCGGGGTCCGGCTGTTCTGGGCTGTCTCCGAGCCTTGCATGGGGGTCGCCTACCTGGAGCCACGGCAGCAGTTCACCTGGCCCATCCCGACGAGGCCAGGAGAAGCCTCCTGTAAATCTCGCTTTACGGGCACAAGAGAGTGGCCAGACAAGGTGGGGAACGTCAGCCAAAGGGACGCCCAGTGCCAAGTGGTGCTGCTGGGCAAGAGCGCGGCTCCTGCCCGTGACACTCCGTGTTGGCACAGAACCGTTGCCAGGACAGCGCCGGGTCAACACAGCCCCCCATTCCAATGACCTCAGTGGTGGGGGGGGCACTGGGGGCTCTCCCCAGGATGCCCAGGTCTCTCTGGGACTGGGAGCCCAGCCCTGGGCACAGCACTTCAGGTCTGGCCTCAGCAGCGCTGAGCAGAGGGGAAGGGTCACCTCCCTCCAGCTGCTGGCAGCGCTTCGCCCCATGCAGCCCAGGGTACCACTCGCTGCCGCCTTGGGCCAAGGCCACCTTGCTGGCTCCTGCTCAACTTGGTGTCCACCAGGAGCCCAGGACCCTTAGTTTTAAGATTCCTAGGGCAGGAGACCTTTTCCAACATAAAAATCGTCCATACCCAATGTTTCTGTGGTGTTGTCTTCAACATGCATATGACCTATTGTGTAAATGCTGTGTCTCACATGACAAACCAGCACTACACAGAGATTATCCATTATGTCCAATAAAAGATTGAGCTGTGTCTTCTATTGACTAACCAGAAAAGTACAATCTTCGTCAGATAGCAAGCCTTCTGGATCTGTCTAAAATAAATAAATACCACTCAGCCCATTCCCTGTGGCCTTGATGAACCACAACTGGAAAGCATATGTGATGGATGTGATTCAGAACTATTGAATGTGCTGAAACTCCACCTATTCTCAGAAAATAAAATTTATCTCTTGAACTATGCCACATTACAACTTCAAGTGAGAGGAGCAAATGTCTTGGTCTCTAATAAACAAGTGATTGCCTTATTAACCCTAAGTTTAAAAGTGCACGTGTGCAGGGCAATTCATTACTATCAAGTGATGTGCAGAGCAAGCAAAGGTCACTGATAATAGCAGAAAACAGGATTATTGCTCAGAGCAAGCTGAACGGAAGGCGAGATGGATGTAATTTCAATGAGAATTGATTTGTGGAGAATTGATTTAATGATATTTAAAAGGGCACCCACTGTATTAAGCTGTGGCTATCCTGTGATCTTACTGTAATATAGGGCTGAGCCATTGTCTTTTGTTTTCTTCCCTGAGTACAATGTGATAAGACATGAGGGGATATTAGGACCCAGTGAGAACCATAACCAAGTCCTCTTGTACTGGACGCTTTTGAGGCTGCTGTGATTGCTCGCAAACCAAGTTCCCCTGTGCCTACAGCCCTTTGTCAGGGACAGAAGGCACATCCTTGGAGGCAACTTGCCTGAGAGCTGACAACCCATGACCCAGCTACTGGCACCTGGGACTATCGATACCTCCTGGAGTTTATGAATCCCTTGGCTCTAAATTTTGGTTTGTATTGGTTAACGTTTCAGAAACAAAGAGTAAATACTAAATACAAAGCATGTGCTGGTGTATCATAGGATTCCAGTTACTTTTTTATTAGTACCATCCATAGATAAACAGATCCGGAGACAAACCAACCTGGGCAAAATACACGGGTTTTTTTTGTTTCCTTCCCCACTGAATTGCAGTTTGATCCATGCCCCTTGAATATCCAGTGTCTTTCAGCTACAGTTCACGTCTTGCTTTTGCATACTGTAGAGCCTTCTTTCCGTATTCACTGCCAGTATTCACCCTTACATGGCAGCTAATTCTTGTGGCTGGCCCTGCTCCCTCTGGGAGCAAGCTGTTTGTGGTCTGTCTCTATGGCTCTGGGACTCTTCCCCTGATTAATTTGTTCATCAAACTTACAAATATTTTGTTCTGTATCTGCAATTCTGTATTTTCCACCATATACTCCCTATTCTTTAAGGGAATCATTGTCCAAGGTATTTTCATCGAATAAGTTACGACTGACATACCTTTTTCTTGGCCTGGAAAGAATGTGACATATTTTATTTCATCATCTGTTGTAAAGGGAGCCTTCATCTCAGCTGAAAATCTCGCTTGTAGTGTATCCTTGAACCAAGAAAGGATGATTGGCAGCCTGGAAAATGTAACAGTACTCTGTAGGTAAGTAACACAATTTCCTTACAGCTCCTTTTTAACACGTTTCTGGTAGACTACATTACACATGCTGCTGAAATATCTGATCACTCTCAGAATGTGGGCACAGTCGGAGAACCTGCAGTTGAAAGAAGAGCTCTTCTCTCTCTTTCTGTGGACAGGGACCACACAATGTGCAATCCTGGAAATGCTCCATGATTAACCATGCTATGTACTAAAGTTAACGGATTTTATGAGCGTGACAATTTCATAATTATTTGACCACATTCAACGAACAAGTTAATTCTTAACTCATTCGTCAGCTACCTAATTTCTGGCAATCTCCTGAGCAAGCTGCTTTAGTGGGTTTAATACGTTTGTAAAATGAATCAATCATAGGTTGGCCATAGACATTTGAATACATTTATAATGGCATGTGGTAATTAAAGATGGCCTATGCACTGATTCTGTGGTAATGCCTGCTAAATCTATAGAGCTTGATAATGTTTGACAAGTTACTTTATGTTCTTATGGTTTAGCGTTTAATGATGATTAATCCCATAGCAAAAAAGTAGTCGCAGCTTTTGACAGCTACTGCAGAACATCTGGAAAAGAAAATGTATCAATTAAGCAAAATGCTCACATCCTATAGTACATTTTATTTTCCTCATAAGCAAAGGCATAACATTATGCTGTAGCCAGAAGAAGAGGATTTGCAGCATTTTAAATTAGTCAGCACCTTTAGTTTCACTTTGGACTGGTATTAATCTAGAGCAATTTGAAGCATCCTAAAAACTGAAAGGTAGTTCCCTTAAGAAGATGATTTTCATCATAGCTTATAAAGTGTTTGGTTTGGGTAGTAATGTTAAATAAGGCAAGGCAGCTTATACTTTCTGAGATTGGGCTTAGATCAGCCAGATACCAAGAGACCACCCTTGAGTAATGTCAAAGGCAGGTAACACCTGAGCCTGGGAATGTTTCCCTAGGAACAAGCATGAAGCAGAATCTACAGGGCTAGGATGGGAGCGGAAAATGCAGCGTATTACACTCTGCACTCAATCTAACATCCTCCCACAGACTTGGTGGCACTGGGTCAGCAAGAAAAATGAGGGGTTCAATTCTTCATGTATGTGGCAAAAAAGCCTTCTCTATTCTTTGAAAAAGACAGCAGGGCTCCCCCTTGTGTAAAGAGCAATATCTTTTCAGCTAAAGTATACTGTGATTATTTATGTCTGAGATCTGATTGCAATTGTGCATCCTGAAAATATAAAGAAACAAGTGATGTGAACAAACGCAGTCTGGAGCAGAATCTAATCAAAGGACAATCAGTCACTGACTATGATACATTTCCTTATGATTCTAACTACCGTGGCTTACTGTAAATGTTACCTCTGTTGAGTAAAAAAAGAATAAAAAGAAAGCATTATACATTTGAAACTCATGTACTGTGTGGTTAGACAGTGTGGGCCGAATTCTCCACTTTCTTTGATCACTTTAAATGAAGTGTGATTTACATCTGTAAAAACAGAAGAGGAATCGAGCATTTTCAGTGTGCATTTTGAAGAATCTCCTTTAGCCATACAGTTTATTTTTGACACTTAAGAAATTTTCTGACTCAAACATTTGTCCTTAATACGAGCTTCTCACAGGGTGAACTAAAATGCTCTATTTATTTTAATGACCCTTTTCTCGTAATTGAATAAATCCTTCAGAATATGAAAGTTTTTAACTGTGTACGCATAACGCAGGCACATCCCAAGAAGAGCCAGAGGCCACGAATGCATTGCAAAGAGCAAGTTTTATTTTAGTTACCTCTCTACTGGGGGATCTCCGAAGTCGCACCTGAGCTCCCAGGCAGAGGTGACACCAGCGGGGACGCAGGCGCTGGTGAGTTCAGCCCTGCTGGAAGATCGCTGGGCCTGCTGAGCTCGCCTGGATTTCAAGGCTTCAGGCGGGCGCAGCCTCCCGCTCTTTCTCACAACAAAGCAGGAATCTCAGACACAGTGATAAGGTGCCCGGAGTTTCTCACAGGCCTATGTTATCTAACACAGAGGTTCTACTCATCAAGCACACAAGGCCAGTAAAACAATTAGTGTGATGTATGTGCTTTTTCTACAGACAGGGGCAAGTCACTTTGAGCGTATTTACATTAAACTAACCTCCTCGCCAAATCTTCTGCTACGCTCCCATACATTCCACCCCCTCGCTCACGTGACTTGCTTCTGCTGGGGCTGACAAAGCCAGAGTTGTTCATTTGGGCTTGTGAGGCGTAGCACAGCACAATTTACAGGGGCACACAATAAACACATACAGAAAAAGGAAAAAACATATTTCTACAATAATGCATAATTTCTACAATAATCAGGTGTCCCATTCATCTCGTCAAGGAATTAAACGAGTCAGTCAGCCAGGCATTATCAGTAGATTGTTTCACTTGCTGCATTAGTTCCAAAGATGTGAGATGTTGTCTTCCATGCTGGTTAGTTCACCATCTATGTTGTAGCAACACACGCCTTCAAAATCGAAGCAGCATTTGCAGCCACTACCTACTCAGAGAAACAACAATAAGGAACATTAATGTTAAAACCCCTTAGCGTAGCACAATTCTGTAATACAGCTATGAGGGTTGTCATGCCAGTGAAACACATTGTTAAGAGATCTGCAGCCGTTAATTTCTTGTAAGCATTAAAGGCAAATTATTAGGGTACAGTAGCAGCTGAACAAAACTAAACTTACCAGGACAAATCTAAGTTAATCAACAGGAGTGTCCTCACCTTCCAGTAATACATACGCTGCTGCTCCAGCTCCTTCAGCTGGTATCACGCTGGGTTTAACGACCTGGTGTGGGTTAATTGCCCACACAGACTGGAAAGTCGTGGCCTGCACTTTTTCAGATTTGACTTCAGTTGGATGTTGGGTCTGTGACACCAATAACATTGTTCCAGTGCTGTCTCCTCTAGATAAAACACAGGTGTTCACTGAAGATACCTGAAATGCAAGAACTCGAGAATCTGATATTAGCAAAGGATGTAACATAAGAGGAGAAGTCAGGGTACAAAACCATACAGCATTCTCTGGACTCATATGAATTTTTACATCTAGGTCAATAGGCTGCAGTCCCACTTCACAATCCATTGGTGTGAATAATTTCATTTCCCCTGTAGTTAGTCCTGACACTGTACCCACAGAAGTGTATATATATTGCCACCCCCCAGAAGGGGGTAGGGGGCCAATATAATCAGCCTGACAGGTATTCAAGGCCCACTGACCCTGTTTTACCTTTCCCCATGCTCTTAAATGTAGCTGTGTACAGGTAGCACAATGACGTGAGCATGTTTTACAAGTATATAACAGCAAAGGGGTTTGATTGTGAGCAACGTCCCATGCGTGTGCAGCATAAGCTGATCCATGTCCACAAGCTATATGCACGTTCAGAGCTTGAGCATGCAGCTCGGCAGAGGTCGTATTATCTGCTTCCTTACTGTTTTGAGACTCAAATGAATCAACTTTATTGTGCTCTGCTCTTAACTCTTCACAAGGGGAATCCTCCTCCACAGAAAATATAGGGGTGAAAGTTCTCCAATGCCCTAAAAATCCTAAAAAGGCATGTAATTGTCTTATTGCAGCTGGTGCAGAAAACTGCTGGACTGTGTGCTGTACCTTATCTGGTATTTCTCTAAACTGCCTATGCCAAACTATTTCTAAAAGTAGTACAGTAGCACTAGGGCCCTGCGTTTTAGTCAGATTAATTGCCCAGCCTTGGTCCTGCAAATGCACCTTCAAAAATTCAGCAGCTGTTTCAGGTTCTTGTTGTGACACTGCCATAATCAACAGATCATCAATATCATGGCAATCAGTAATGGTACCAGACCATAGCTCTATATCAGCTACTACCATTCGGTGGCAAACGGAGGAACTGTGTGTGTATCTCTGAGACAATACTTGACAAGTATATTGCTTTTGTTGCCAGGTAAAAGCAAACTGGTCTTGCACTGAGGTGGCAGGTGGGGTGGAGGGTGGGTGCAGTGTTGGCGGGGGGACTAGGGTCGGGTGGCTTTTTTGCATAAGTATTAACTTTTGCAGGCGGCAAAAAATTTCTGATGGTACGATCCCACCCATTTCTGATTGTGGGATACCAGCTTGTACTAAATCGTTCCACATTAGTGTTCTCATCACCTGTGCTGTAACTTCTTTCAGTTTTGCCAGATTTCCATTATCCACCCCCCAAACAGGGGGTCCTGAAATTACAGCCCTAATTCACCTCAAGGCATCTGCTGGAGTGCCTGCACTACCTGTAGCATTTGTCACTGCTACCCTGTCCAGATCGGATCCCATAATCAATGCATACGCCGTCCCCATCTGCCACACTAAATCAATACTTTCCTCCGTTGTGCACCAATTTCCACGGGACAACACAGATTCAACAGGTTCAGCATATGCTGTTAAAACTGCTGCACACACACATTGATATAGCGTAGGTGCAATAATATCTTGCCTGTCTGGACCTCTGACAGTTTGCAGCTGAGCATATCGTTGTTGTATCTGATCATCATGGGCTATAGGGCTTAATAAATCTTTTTCATCTGCTGATAAATGGATAGACACAGTTCCACTATGCCAAGCTGGCAAAATCTGTGCCTGTGTTCCTTCCCCACTCTCCTGCTGAGAGATCTCTGAAAATGCCGTTAACTGCCCCCCCCATCTGCTTGTTCGTGCTGCCGCATCATTTATATGGGGGGTTGTGCTCTCACCACCTCCCTGCCATTTAAGTCAGGATCAAATTCAGACTCAATATTGGAGTCTGAGGATTCACTCCAAATATTTCCATCCCACTCCTTGGGATTCCAAGAGCATTTTGTGATAAGAGCACAAACCTGAGAACACAGAAACTCACTTTTTGCATATTTTTCCCTTTGTTGCTTAGCAATACACACTAGCAACCGGTCTACATTATCTTGCAGCTCATAGCACCGCTCTGCTTGAACAGTAATTACTTCTTGTGCGATCACCTTTGCATCCTGTAAAATCTCAACCTCCTTTTCCAACTCTCTTATTTTACTCTGCAATGCAACAACTTCACGATCAAGAGCTCTAAGACCGGTAACGAATAACCATCCCAATCTCCCCGCTAATTTGTGAGAAGAAGTCGATGCCGCTCTCCATGGAAACTTTAGCATAGCTGCCTGAATTACCTGGGGGGTAATCACCACCCCATCATCAATCTGAGGCCATGCCTCTGGCGGAGCCAATTCAGACAGGAGAGCAGCCACGGGGGCCCAGCGCTCCGTACTGGGCCACCCCGGAATTTGGGGAGTCACCTTCGAGGCCTCCCCTGTCCCCAGTGTTTTTGAAAACCACAGCATGGCTGGTTCTAGCAACCGCCGACTAATGCCAAATGTGTACACATACGCAGGCACATCGCAAGAAGAGCCAGAGGCCACGAATGCATTGCAAAGAGCAAGTTTTATTTTAGTTACCTCTCTACTGGGGGATCTCCGAAGTCGCACCTGAGCTCCCAGGCAGAGGTGACACCAGCGGGGACGCAGGCGCTGGTGAGTTCAGCCCTGCTGGAAGATCGCTGGGCCTGCTGAGCTCGCCTGGATTTCAAGGCTTCAGGCGGGCGCAGCCTCCCGCTCTTGCTCACAACAAAGCAGGAATCTCAGACATAGTGATAAGGTGCCCGGAGTTTCTCACAGGCCTATGTTATCTAACACAGAGGTTCTACTCATCAAGCACACAAGGCCAGTAAAACAATTACTGTGATGTATGTGCTTTTTCTACAGACAGGTGCAAGTCACTTTGAGCGTATTCACATTTAACTAACCTCCTCGCCAAATCTTCCGCTACGTTCCCATACAATATGGTAAGTATTAAAGATACATTGTCATTTTCCATTGTATTGTCTTTATGCAAGAAAATTGCCCCAGGACATGGTTCTGTTAATCACTTACCTCTTTGGAGAGTACCCAAATGGCCTGTGGTAATGATATGGAAGCGCTCTCACTGTTTAATTTACCTTATCTGAGTTGTTCGTATTTTAGCTTTTTTCACTTTTCGTTGTACATCACCTTAGAGCCAAGCACCAGCTTCTAACCTTGTTCACTGCTCTTTTGCACTGCAAGGGTGGTACGAGTAGGCTGCAAAGAAACAAATAAAAAAGCAAGTGGTGATTCTCCTGACACAAGGAAATCTTGGGTTTCTTCGAGCCCATGTGGATGAAGCAGTGTCAACTGATGCAGTTGACTTCATTGTCTGTGTGGGCTAGAGATGGACGGCCTGTGAATGGAGCATGTTGCAATTAGATGCTGTCTTGCCCTCATCAAATTTATTAACAATGACTTTTTTTTTTCTATTTGAATATATTCAGAATGAAATTTATATCCAGAGAAAGAAATAACACAATACCATTTAAAAAATTATTTTCCTGGTGTGTATTCCTCCAAGCATGTATTTATGTGGATAGTAATAAGTGGATAGTAATCATGTTTAACATGAACATGATTAAATCAGTGAAGGGGATTGATTTTCTCATCATTTCAACTCTGCAAAATTCTAGATCTTCTGCATACACAAAATGCTCATTCTTATTAGTCTGATGTTGCTTCCATATCAGCACTTTGTGTGTCTCTGCTCTCAGACAGGAGGCTGTTTGAAAATTATTAAAGGTACCAAGTAGCGTAGCCTTTTATTAAAGAACTACAACCTAAAGTACTTGAACACTTCCTTTTTTCCCCTTGAAAACAATAAAAAATAACTACTCCTATATACCATTTTTCTATAATGTAGATAAAAATGTAGCTTCACTGAAACTATTCTTAACATTGATGCTTGCACTGAACTTGAGTAGGATGCAAATATTCACCCTTTTAATATTTCATCCAAGTTTAAAGTATAAAAAAAAAAGATCGTGTTTTCTAAACAGTGAGACTGCATGTTCAATTCATATACCAGTATTCCTCCAGCATAGACTCCTCTGTTTTAAGAGACTTTTTATTATGGGTCTGGGAAAAAGACCTGATTTCTGGTGTCGGTGTGGGTTTTGAACTGACTACTTGGGAAGCAATTGGGAAATCATTATGGAAAGCAATTAGCTCTGGTGGCAAGGGAGCTCGAGAGGCGATCAAGTATGCGACGGTTTGGCAGAAGTTGTTTAATATGCTGCAAACTATGAAAGAGGAACAGAAAGCTGCTTCAGCTATGTGTGCTGCTCTTACGCCTGAGCAAAAACCTCCTATAGCATGCCCCGTCACCACGTCAATTTTTTCAACTGATATAATTCTCCCTCCGATCGGGCCAGTTCCTTTATCGAAAGTTTAAAAAGAGGGCGATTCGCAAGGAGGTGAGAGATGCCCGCCGCCTGAACCTGTGTTACCATCCGCGCTGGAGACAGAGGCTGGGGCGGCGAGCGGGGAGAATGTTGAGTGGCGAGAGAAAAGACTTGCCCGCTGCAGCCGCGCCAGAGGCGAACGTTGCTCCTGTTGCAGAAAAGGACTCAAAAGATTAATTTGGTGCCGTGACAATGAGTTAAGATAGAGACTTGGGAAAAGGTGGAAGGTGTTTTAGAACATAGGAAAGCACTTGGAAATATGAAGAAGGAAGATCTTGTGAATTATTAGAATCAGTGGTGGCTGCCGTATAAGTCAGATGATTGAGAAAACCGGCTGGAGAATAGAACCTTTCAGTACCTTTAAGTATAACACTTGGTTGCAATTAATGTCGTTTTTAAAGCGAGGAAAAAAAAGAAAAAAAAAGGAAAAAAAAAATTAAAAAAAGAAGAAAAAAAAGTAGCATAACACAGCAGTCATAGATGTTTTCCTTACTAACCTGTTTTCTTTGTAGGTATCTGTTTAAGCATATTACAGTTTAATAAGTCTTTGCCTGTTGTATAATATAGTAAGTTCACAGAATCATGAGAATCCGTTGACTCAAAATATGCATTTTGTGATTATACAGAAGACCGTGAGTAATTCAGTTTTTTACTGTGTGAATGTGGTGATAAGATTGTGTGTAACAGTTGTTACTTTTCTTTCTACCATGCTAGCTTTATTCCAACATCCAGACTTGCGCAACTCTGTGATAGGCTGTGTCTCATCTCGGTGTACTAAATGTGGCTCTTTTGTATGCACACCAAGTAAAGAATCCTGTTTTGGGATAACAGTTGTAGCACCTCAGATGAGACGCGTATAAAAGCCTTGCCCAGCTCGGCTTGCTAGGGCAGCGGGGGGGCAGGTGCCGCTGGGGCTCCAGCGCGCACTGACCTGTTTTGTCAGGGAGATCCAGCGGCCACCTCCACCTGGCTGAGCTGCAAGCAGCCCAAAGGTGCAATGCTAAAACTGAGATATTGTCTTGAATAAGTGCAACTGTGATCCATCTGCATGTTTGAACTTAGTGTTTGGCTTTCATATCTGAGCTCAGTATTTTAGTTTGTATGTATATATATATATAAACAAATATATATATATATTTGGTACCAAAATAATTTTGTCTGGGGAGATAATTACAAAATGGGAACCGGTTCCGCTACTAAAATACGACCTTGATCCCCCTAAGGATGCATCCTTACACATTAGAGTAACTTTTTGGGGAAATACTCTGACAAAAGGAAAATGTAATTTGAATGTGGAATTCTGGGGTTTAGTGCTATATGGCAGTTAATGTTGTTCTACATAACTTTGAGAAATAAGTAAATAAAGCAAAATATCCCAGGTCTGTGCTGTACAGCTTGAACATAAATTCAAAGCCTGTGCCAAGCTGCAAGATAAGCTCAATCTCCTCCCCCTCTGCCCGTGTGGCCTTGTCTTGACTTCAGTCTGGTAAGGAAAAACAATATCCAATGAATACGAAAGCCAAAATGGAGTTAGAGACTTTAATGAATAACTTCATGACAACCTTACAGGCTAACCGCATTCGATTGGACTTGCATATTTGTCTATTTATAATTACAACACAAAAACAACCTGTGGCTGTTGTGGGACAGTATGATGAGAATGCTAACAGACTGATATACTGATTGTTACTAATCAAAAAATGCTGGGAATTAATTTAAGTCTTAATGAGCCATGATCCTTTTGTCATATATGTACCATTTGTGAAATCTAATTTTGATCTTTTTTTTTATCTGCAACTTATGTCCTTTTAAATTAAATTAGCTAATTTTCTTAACGGCATAGCTTTTGGCATGCCTAAATGTAAATTGCTGTAGAATCTGCACGTCTTTGATGTCAACATACTTGTATTTTGTCCGATCCTATACGCTTGCACAGTTTTTGTCCATACTTTAGGAAAGTCTCACAAAGCTGTAGTAGTCTAGCGTGAAGATAACAATTTGCATCATTCTGTTAAAACGATTGAAGGTTCAACCCAATTAGTAAAACTTTGTGCATCTGCTTACACTAGTGAGAAAAGCAAGTATGTCTAGTGCCGTCCACTGGACCTACTGTTTTGCTATGCTGGGTGTGCTACAACAGATTAAAACTGACAATGGTCCTGGCTAAACTGCTAGATCCGCGAGAACCATTAGACAACACCATATACACGTTAAATTTTTTGAACCGTGCTGTGCGTCGCTCCTCTATCCTTGTTTCAGATTCACTGTCTCAGAGATCAAAGGCTTTGTATCAGGATCCCCTGAACAACAGTCAATGGCAAGGGCCAGTAGAATTAATCAGCTGGGGAAGGGGATATGTGTGTGTTCTGGTGCAGAGCAGGGTCAATTTGAATCACGTGTCAGCGGTGCCTTCTAGAAGCACAAAATCAGACTGAATTACCGTATAGCTAGAATCATGAACAGATACATGCAGCAAGTTCTCAACATCTTCTCAAAGCTAATTTACGGGTGGGAAAAAAGAATAAGCAGCGCTGGCAAGTCTGGAGGTAGGCTA
The DNA here is from genome assembly GCF_036013445.1 of Caloenas nicobarica. Lineage (NCBI taxonomy): Eukaryota > Metazoa > Chordata > Aves > Columbiformes > Columbidae > Caloenas > Caloenas nicobarica. Next base: position 46,890,084 of record NC_088245.1, read on the forward strand.
CTCTTCATACTCCAGAAAAGACATATTGAAACTTTTTAAGACATAGAAGCCTAGAAGCATAGAACAGTTTGGGTTGGAAGGGACCTTCAAAGCTCATCTAGTCCAACCCCTGCAATGAGCAGGGACATCTGCAACTAGATCAGGTTGCTCAGAGCCCCGTCCAGCCTGGCCTGCGATGTCTCCAGGGATGGGGCATCTACCACCTCTCTGGGCAACCTGGGCCAGTGCTTCACCACCCTCAGTGTAAACAATTTCTTCCTCATGTCTGGCCTGAACCTCCCCTCTTTTAGTTTAAAACCATCACCCCTTGTCCTGTCATAACAGGCCCTGCTAAAAAGTCTGTCCCCATCTTTCTTACAGGTTTCTTTTCAGTACTGAAAGGCCACAATAAGGTCTCCCCAGAGCCTTCTCTTCTCCAGGCTGAACAACCCCAACTCTCTCAGCCTGTCCTCACAGGAGAGCTGTTCCAGCCCCCTCATCATTTTTGTGGCCTCCTCCGGACCCTCTCCAGCAGGTCCATGTCTTTTCTGTACTGAGGGTTCAGGCCACCTATTGCAAGACTTGGCAACACGGAAGAGTTGACACTTTGATCAATTAAATGAACTCTCTGGTGATGCTTCTGCTCTAAGAGGCCAGACTTGCAACAGTGAATTAAGCCAAGTGTAAGAAAGCAAACAAATGGCTCAGCAAGTCCCACAGGGGTCTAAGCAGCATGTTCCATAACCAAGCATAACATTCCCCTCTTGTTTCACATTAAGCAGAATGATTTTAAATTGATTCAATGTTAGCAGATAGGCGGTAACAAATTTGCATGAATATGATCATTCCAAAACCATCAGAAGATTATTAGACTTTGAATGCCTATCTAGTCAAGAATTACCATTAAGTACCTACAAAAAAGGGCATCACATTTTAACACCTACATAAATGAAGAAGATTTAAATTAAAATAGTTATATCAATCTTACTCTCTCGTTTGTATCATTGATGCATAACTGAACTACAGGGCAGTCTTACGGAATATAACGCTGAAAGAAAACTGGCATGAGCTTAAGTGACTTGGAAGATGTCTGTTTAACAGCTTCTAGAACCTACAAGATCATCATCTCATCTGCATAAATAATATCAAGGAGCAGTTTCCAGCCCCAAGCCTGCAGGCATCATGTTCCCCTTGCGATCCTCCACAATTACCGAAGCTGCAGGAAATTCAGAGTTCAAAACTCAAGCCCAACAAAGCGGGATGTTTCCCTCAGCACGTTACTGGCCCAGATGTTCAGCAGCCAAAGGCTGAGGACTAAGGCTCTGAACATCAGGCCTTGGATCAGGGAAGAACTGCGCGATTCCTCCTGGTCAAGATAAAAACCCGAGGCACAGACTAAGTTTGAAGGGTAGCAGAAAATTCAAGCAAAATGTTCTAGACATAAACATTTGAATGAAGAGAGGATTTAAGAAGACCCAAACGGGAAAATATAGATAATTCAGTATTTCCTTCAGGAAATTGCCTCGAATGCCCAAATACCTTTTTTCCTTACTTAAAATACAATATCCGCACTACCTATATTTTGTTATGCTTGACGTGCATCAGTGGGGACAGAACTGTGCAGACAACGAGATGGTACACCTGTCTTTTTAACACATAAGATTTGATATATTTGTAAAAACACTGGAATTTATTTCATGAGTTTATAGGAATGCTTGAAATATTTTTGTGGGAAAGACTATCGGGAGTTTTACTGAAATCCTCCCAAAGCTTTCTAGGGGAGAAGGAAAGGAAGAGCTGAGAAATAGATACAGTTTGGGCTAAAACCTCAATTTTATTTTACCACTAAGTCCTCCAAATTTCAGTAGAACTTTCTGAAAAATATATTTGATGTTTTCAGCAGATTTTAGTTACTTTGTTCCTGACCATCTTCCAGTTACTGAAGGAATCCTTTTGAAAAGTTACATTAACAAAAGACAATTTCCCATCCTGCCCCAAATACACAATAATTAGACTGCAAATAACTTTTTCTAGGTCATGTTTTCTTGAATGCTGGAAAAGTCAGATTTTTGGGGAGAGTATTTTTTTTTAATTAACATCTCTTAATTATTGCCACAGTATCTCTGCGATGCCAGGCTTGCCTCCACCTTACATGCCGTGTTTTGCAGCAGCCTACTGCTTAGTCTCACAAAATATACATTTCACATACACCTACCTAGTTAAAACTCCTAATTCATTCTTTCATACAATGCAATCTGGTAACTTGAAGATGCTATTTGCATCAGAGAGAAAAAAATGTCAGAGTGAGAAAGGCTTGTTATGGTACGTCTACTTGAGCTACCAAAAAAGTTGTGATTAAGCCCACTTAATCTTCTACTCATAATTATAAGACGTAGCTTCTACTCATCTCATACCTAGAAGATGTATGCAATTCTTCATTGCACGCAAGCATAATTAAGCTTCGTTTACTGAGGTATAAAAGGATTAAATACAATATTTTTTTCTGTTAGCTGGTCAAAATAAAAGCTCATGGCAGAGACTAAACTTCAAGGAGAGCAGCAAGCCCAAGCACAACTTTCTGTACGGGAAACCCTGTAATCCGTGTTACGTTCAGAGGGAGCGTCAGCTGGAGGCAGCGATTCTGTGCTAAGCTCTTATTGGCATTTAGTAGCCCTTAAATAATGCCTCCCCCCTCTTCCTTCACATTACAATTTAGGAGAGCCTTAGGTAAATATTGGCTATCATTTCAAATATGTTATATTTCAGGAGGGCTGGGCAGAAGAAACCTCCCTGAAAACAACAGCCAATTTTCAATGCAAAGCAGTAATACTTAACAAGAGCAAGAAAAACCAAGTCATATTACTTCAGCACAGAGTGAGCTCCACAGTACGTTGAAGAAATGCCAATATCCATGGATTGCTCAGCACGTTTGATCACCCTGAGCATTTTAAGCTCTGTTTCTAAGTTTAAGCCATATCCACTCTTGCATTCAACCAGCGTAGATCCTGCTCTGCGCATGCGTTCGAGTCGGTGTTTGAAAGTATTGAACAGCTCTTCTTCTGTGGCTTTCCGCGTATGTTCCACGGTAAAATGTATTCCTCCCCCAGCCTGGTGGATCTCCATATAGGATGCACCTGCCAGCTTGGGGAAAAAAAGAAAACAAAAAACAATTCCCCCATATAATTAGCTATTAAATGTGCATTTTCTGTCCAAGGGATTCTGGAAAGTGCCTTGAGGTCCCTTTGTAGTAAGAGAGAAGAAGTGGGGGGGCTGAATCTTCATTCATTCTTCCTCCCTTCCCCTCCTCGTCCCTCCACTTAAGCGAAGAACTGATGTAAGAAGCAACATAAAGAGAATTACTCTGAAGATTTGCTTCTCACTGAGCCCAAGGGGAAAACCTATATGTAACTAAAAATTCATTTATGTGGGGAAAAAATAACTTAAAAATCAAGATTTAGATGGTAATAGAAGGCAGCACTCCTGCATTGCTTCAAGCAGTGCAAAAACTTATCGAGGCTGGCTGAAAAAGCTCCAGATACATTCCTCTCTCAGCCTACTAGTATTAAAAAGTCATCCTTCCTCCCTCATTTAGATTATCTGACAGAAGTTATCTATTTTTCTACAAATGAAAGACGGGAGTCACTAGAAAGTAGAAATAGTTATGCATAAAAAAAATGAGAGAGAGAAAGAAAAATCCAGCTGTGTAATTTTATGCCATTACCTTCATTGCAAACTCATGAACCCTATCACCAGCCCACACTGGGTGTGTATGTGCATCTACCAGGCCTGAAGAAAACAAAGTAAACATACACTGAGGTTATTTCACTGGGTAAGAGAAAACCTTATGAACACGCAAGCAAACAAAGTGGAGAGCAGAAGCTCCCCTACAAAGCCTCTATTGGTTAGAAGAAAAAGAAAAATCCAACCAGCCCAAATCTAGGATTATCTTCAAAGGCTATTCATTTTCTTTCTATTTTTTTCCATATGACACCTTATGTAAAACAGCTCTAAGTGCGTGCATCAGTTGCTGAGCTTTTCATTTTGTTTTGAAGACATTTGCAAACTGTCCAAGAAATTATATATTACAAACTTCAGTAGAAAGTTCACTAGACTTTAAGTCCATGTTCTTGGAAAAAAAAAAGCGAAGCGTTTAGGCTGGGCTTAGTACGCTATTACTCCAGCAATAGTCCACTTATTCCAGCGGGAGCTTTTCCTATGAGCCATGAAACCAACACTACTGAATGCCCGAGGCCACTGCAAACAAAACGGTGGTCTAGCAGCTCCTGTGCCAACACCACTTGTGAAGTTTAACATGCAATAGACTTGCCTAGGTTTATTTTCTTATCAGGGAAAGTTGCAGCTTCTGTGGCTTAAAATCCTGCGCTGCCCTTTTGCCTCCAACCAGCTGCGGGCAGGAGGGAGAGTCTGAGCTCTGGCGTTGAACAAGTGATGGGTGGAAACAGTACAGAAATTAGAGGCGACTCTGAAAAGTCACTCAGCAGGCCAGCTACTTTACTGCTGTGGTCCATGATACAGAGAAACAGATGTAAAATGAACCATGAGGACACAGAGCTCCACCATGAAGGCTGAAAAAACATCCCAAGTGCTGGAATGTTCTCTTTGTAGCACTCCGAATGAAGAAGCTACAATACTCTGCCCCTCAATGCAAGATATTGTCAAACCAGTACTGAATACAGAAGAAAAAGAAGGGAGGGATATTTAATACACACTTGTCTCTAAGCATTTGCTGCCATTCAGCATTTTAACCTTATGAAGAAACAAACTTACCTGGTAACACACACTTCCCAGAGCAGTCAATTATTCTTTCAAATGTTGCTTCTGAAAACTGATTGTGAATAACATCTGCCTGGCCCACAGCTTTGATACAACCATCTCTGCAAACAACAGACAGCGACCAAAGGCAGCGTGAGCCTGTTGAAAAGTCAAGTGCCCATTGACAGAGCTCCCGCAGCAAGAACTCTCTGAAAGCAGAGGTAGGGACCTTCAGCAGGACTGAAGGTGCACACAGGAGGTGGTTTGCTAATTTTACAGACACACAGAAAACGATGGGGTAATGCCACGCATTCCAAGTTGTTTCCCATAACACTTGTCGTATCCTCTGCTTAGATCCCTCAGGACGATACCTTGGTACTCTTGTTCTATTTTCCGCTAGACAACATTATTTTTCTCTTGTGGATACAGCACTCCTCCAGCAAGTACCTGCAAGGCACAGCTCACAGAAACCAAACTGCCACCGCCAGCCTCCTCTGCCTGGACGTGACTCGTGCCCTTCTGCCTTTGGAAGCCATAGAGAGAAATCTCTTTGGGGCTGATATGCAGTAAAACAGCAATTTTCTCCTGGTGAAGCTCAAGGACGGTGCTGGGAACCCTACACTGCACCTGAGGGACCCTCTCCAGCCACGCATGGAGCTACACTTCACCTACACAAGAGGAGCTTCCCAGGGCACACGCGGCACCTCTGTCCTTTCAGCCTTGTCTTCCTCCAGCTCTTAAGCCACTGGAATAGGAACCAGGAGTCACCACGGGCACCTGACCGACGGCATCCCCACACTACACAGCACAATTTTTAGGAGGCAAATGGCAGCTAGGGCATTTAGAAATGGCAGAGATGTCATTATTTAGGCACAGGCAGCCGGCAGCGGGCGGACAGGCTGTGGGGACGCGGGCAGCCCGCAGCGACCCGCTCCCGGCGCGCCCCCCGCTCCCGCCACCGCTCCGCTCCCGGCCCCGCGGCCGCCCCCGCCCGCACTCACAGCCCCACCACCAGGCTGGCGCCCCGCAGCACGGCCAGGCTGGCGGCCGCCTCCCGCAGCAGGAACTCCTCGCCCCGGCCGCAGACCAGCACCAGCTGCTGGGCGTTCTCCAGCAGCAGCCGCTGCCGGCCCGCCATGGCAGCGGGCAGAGCGGCGGGCGGGGCGGGGGCGGCAGCCGCTCGGATCAAAGTCCCCCGGGGCGGCGCGGGAGAAGCCGCCTCCTGCCCCGCCGAGAGGAGACCAACCCCCTCCGTGTCTCCATCCTCTCCCCATCCTCACCTGTGCCACATTCGGCACTTGCCAGAAAACTGAGCTGAAAAAGTTACAGGGCTTTAAGAGTGAACCTGGTAGCAGCCTGCCCTAGGAGAGGGGTGCTGCTCTTGGTATGGTCCCGGGCAACATGACAACATCTATACATCGTGTTGGCTTATGATAAGCTCTGAAGCATCGGTTTGCCAGTTGGGGATTCCTGGAGCCTTCTGCCCACACTGCACCACCCAGAGATTTCCCTTTGCCAAGAAAACCGAAGTTGCTGCATTCAGAGCATTTGTCTGCCCCCATTCCCCCTCCCCAGCATCCACCACCTCGCTGATGTCCACCACCTTGTCGGCATCCATCACCTTGCCAGTATCCCAGCACCAGCCCCTGAGGGACCGTAACACTTCTCACCACACGGGATATTCAGGCACACATTAATTTATCCCGGCAGATATTAATTTATCCCGTTCCACAATTAGAAAAGTTTACGTGAATCTGCTGCCGCCTACAGAATTAGGGATGGGAGAGCTGGGCAGCAAATATTTACCCTCTACATGGATTTTTGCTTCTCTTTTCTCTTCAAACTTTCGTAGTGTGCCTAGGGCTCCGGTAATTCCCAGCTGGAAAATGGAGTGTCTTTCTAAATAAGTGGTCTCTCAAACACCTTTCTGGTTGTGGTAGTCTTCTTTAGACATTTTTGCTTTTACAAAGAGGATTGATTTAAAATGCCCGTAACACACCCGTGTTTATATACATATTCCTGTACAGCAGAAAAAGATGAATATGTTGGCTCTTTGAACGAGCCTTTCCGGTGAAGTTTTTTTTGTAAATGTGGCAAGGTTTGCAGCTAAACCACATGAATTTGCATTCAATAACAAACTTGAAAAGCAAGTAAAACTATGATAGTGGTGGGTGTTATCTTGTGATACTGCTCCACTGGCTCAATACTGCACCACGGTGTAATCTCCACCTTCCTCCTAAATATTCTCACTATACATGCAAAGATTGACAAGTGAGGTGAGAGATGGTGCTTTACTGCTGCCAGGAGTTCCTGCTGCTGACTTCGGCTTTCCCCAGCAGTATCAAGGTTTGAAAGCTGAAATTAAAGAGGAACCTTCTAACAGACTCATAGCAAGGGCAGAAGGACACTCCGTGGTGGTGGGGGATGCTTCAGCAGCAGTGGTGGGGTGAGAGCTGGTGGATCGGGAGTGAAACGCAGCACGTCGTGGTGGAGCCGAGCACTCGCCGGGTCGGTCTTGCCAAGAAAGGCGGCGGGGAGAAGATGATCCAGCTGGAGCAGAAGGGAGCAGCCCCCACGTGCACGCAGCTCACTCCTCTGTGTGCGGTGGGGTGGCAGCACAGAGAGAGATCTGCAGTGAATGGCTTCCCCGTGGCGCTGTCCTATGGCAGTGTAAGTCCTGCAAACTTGTCTTCCTTGTATTCACAAATATTTCAGGGTGTATGTTCCAGGAGCTGCTCTTTCTGCTCTTGAGAGGACCACCAGCCAACATTAAATTCCCACCTGTATTTCACAACCCCGTGTTTAATGGCATGCCCGACCATCTGCTGCTTCTGTGAGCAAGGGCTAGAAGTCAAACAGAAACTGGCCTGAACGCTTCTTACTTTTATGTTTCTCCCATTTACACATTTTTGGCCTTTTGTCTCTTTCAGCAATTCCAGGGAATTTCAGAGAGCAAAGGTGGCATCTGCAGCTCCATTTCTGGTGATCCAATCTCAGACTCTAGTCATTCATCACATTAGTTTTGGTGAAAGGGGGAAAAAAGGAAAGATAAATTCTGTGTAAAGCTTCTATATCTGTGAGAAGTGTGTTGTTGCACTCTACAAGGATGGAATTCAGTTCTGTACACTGGCTTTTTCCAAGAACCAAGGGCAGATCCTGATTTCAGTCCTTAGAACAGGTGAAGATTTTGCGCTTATAAGGTAGGAGGTTATTTCATTGAAACAGACAGTAAAAGATGGAAAGACTGTTCTTTAAAGAGCTGGTGGGTCTTTGCCTGTGGAAAAGGTGTGTGTTCCTAAAATGGATTGGGAGATGGTATCCTATGCTCTTTTTACTTATGTTATTATCATTGGTTCTTTCATCAATCATCAGTTCCTTCAGTTTGCCAGTTTGGGTTGGAAATAGCCCATTTCACCCCAAAATTAAACAAAGTAAGGTAGGAGAAAGAATGGAGGAGGAAAAAAAAGGTGGAGATAATTAAAAAGGTCATTTGACTGTCAGGTTCTTGATTTCAGAGATTTCATCTCTTCTTGCCGGTGCTTTGTGTATGATACACTTGTTCCTCAAGGAACATATTTTCAAATATACTGTCAGGGTTACTTTGAATATTTATTCTTGTAAACAACAGGTAATTAAATACAGAAGGCCCAAGGCTGGATATGAGTCTTAGTCCAATATTTGCTACACTTTCCTTACATTTTTAGGTAAGTTTTTTCATCTACCAAAAAGACATTTACAATAACACACATAGGATGATGAAATGTCCTGAAAGGAGATATGATGCATGGCTTAGGAATGAATTGCTAGTGGAATGTACTGAATGCTCTTTCCCCGTTTACAAAAGTAGCAGAAGTTACTGGACCCCCCAGGATCAAAAATCAAAATTACAACATGTGGATAAAACTGGCCTTCAGATGTGGAATTGACCCAGACTAAATTGCAAATTTGTTGTGTGCTCCTGGCTCCCCTCATACCAGATTTTTACATCAGATTTACAAATATGTTTTGCACAGCTTTACAAAAGTAAAAGTGAAGTCATTCTGAATTTTCTTTTTCCTGTGCAGAGAAACTTCACATCTTTCAAACCATGGAAACGTGGCATTTGCTCAGACGAACTTTCTGAATCCTCCCTCTTGTTCCCAGCTTCTGCCTTAATAACTTCTTTGGCAAAGTCTGTAACCCCCTGATGATGGGGGGACCTTTGGCGGAACACCACAGCCTGCCCCAGGGGACCTAATTCAGCAGGAATTGCTCTCTCTGAGCGCAGTGTGACTAACTGACTAACCGCCTCTCTCGCCCAATCGGCTCAAAAACCTATTGAAATATTCAAAAGTTGCAAACCGGTGTGTGAAAAAAATGCATGAAGTACACAGCTACCTACAGTAGAAACTAACTAACTAACTTACTAACTAACTAACTTACTAACTAACTAACTTACTAACTAACTAACAAACTCACTCTCTACCCTACTGGCTAAAAAAGCTATCATAAACTCATGAAAGATGCCAACTGGCATGTGAAAACAAAAGTGTTAAGAGCTCTCAAGTGCCCTTTCTGCCCATGACTTCTTCATGGGCTGGGGAATGTTCTGCAGAGAGAACGAGTAGTGATGACCATCCGGCTGAGCCAAAAGGGTGACAACATGAGGGTGACTTCTTCAGCCATCTCTTCAACCTGCCTTGAGAAAGATGGGTGGAAAAGACAGGCATTAGGCACTAGGCTGAGAGGAGAACAAGCGACATGTGTTTTGACGTGAAAGGCAATACCCATCCACAGTTCCCCTCTGCAGGATTCCTTAGAGCTGGGTATTAGGCTTTGGCGTTTTTCTATTAATTGTTTAGATTGTGGACTAGATTGCCTTCGAAGGTCCCTTCCAAACCACATTATTCTTTGATTCGAGGATTCTAGGTGCAAAATGGAAACTGCCAACGCTGGAGTGCTCTTTACCTCCAGACATCCACCTTCTCCCAAGTACAGGTGAATGCTTCCTCTCTGGGACCATCTCGGGGCACCGCAGAAGTATTCCCTATACTCAGAGCAGCATGAAAATTCACAAGAGGGAGAGCAGGCTCTGTTACACACCTGGGCTTCTTGTTCTCCTCGCCTGGCTTGGCTGGTCTCAGTTGCCCGTTCCTGAGCAATCTGCTTCCAGCCTTCGCCTTCGCTTGAGCGGCGGGCCATCGCTCTCCTCTTCGCAGCTGTGTTTTCTCTTCTGGGGGGATGGTTTTTCCCCTTGCTGCGAAGAGCCTGGCAAACTTTCCATTCAATAGGATTGTTAGACAGGTAAAGCCATGATCAACATGAATCGATTCTACTCTTAAGCAAAGCTAGCTCATGTTACCTGCTCTGCCCAGAGGAGCTCTCCTGGGGTTCGCTTTGGGGAGCGACTGCAGCCACCTGCAATGGAAACGTACAGGATGACACCTGCCCACTTTCCAGCTCAGCTCTGAAAGGCAGATCCCTTGCATGGGTTTGCTCAGCCCAGCTGTGCCAGTTCTGGTGGGATCACCACACAAAGAGTGATGGCCAAGCTGCATCAGCCTCACTCTGCACTTGTGCAAAGCTGCAGGTTGGTGGATGAAGTTGCTTGTCCCTACAGCAGCAATGCCACCTTCTGAGGGGGGAGGCATTCTCTCACGCTGCGTGTGGACCTCACATACCTCTGCAGTTTCTCCTTCTGCTCCTGGCGCTGGCGACTCCTCGGCCTGTTCACCAGCAAGCCCAGCCTTGGCCGCTGCACCTGGAAGCTCAGCCTCCTCCTCCTGCTCCTCAAAGAGTTCCTCACGGTGCTCGATGAGGAACTCAACCAGCTGTGTCACCTGCACACAGTAAACCACTGGTTTCCAACCCGCTGGCTGCAAAGGGGTCCAACAGCCCTTGCCACTCCTCATCCTGCCTTCTGCACAGAAGGCTGCAGCTGTGGGGCGGCTCTTCCCAGCAGCTCCCCCGCGAGCATTTGCTGAAGAGAGGAGGCAGGCAGGAACCTCTGAAGAGCAAAGCTGGCGTGGGCCTGGAAGGCTGCAGCGGGCTGGGAAACACAGCGTACCTTCCCTGTCACCTGCATCAGGACGTCCAGGGGCAGCGTGTCCTCCTCTGGTGGGCCGAGGAGGTTTGGCCCCATGCAGATGGCCAGGTTGCTGGCGCTCATCTTGCTCACGGTGGCATTCCTGCTGATCTTCTGAAGCAGGATGAGCAAGGTCTGGAGGAGGAGGAGGTTGGCCTTGGGTAACTTGCTGGCGACCCTGCGGGAACAGGAACCCACCGTTAATAGATGTAGTAGGTGTTGTCCAGACAGGTGTCCCATGCTGATGTCAGCCAAGCCCACCCCAGGGAAGGCTCCTTGGCCAAGCCGGCTCTCCAGCAGAGGGACTGCCTTCGCTGAGATATGGCCACCTCCCTCCCCGCCTGCCCTTCTGGCCAGAGCCCCTTTGTGGAGCCAGCCCCAATGCCTGCAGGCAGTGCTCCAAGGACAGAAATGCTTTTCTGTGCCACTTTCCCCCCAGAACGCTGAGCCCACAGCAGCAGCAAGAGGTGGGTGGCCGAAAACACAGCTTGTTCAGGCAGGCTGTGGCTTTGCAGGCAGGTGCCGGGCTCTGCCAGTCCCTGTGGAGCCGCCAGGCTGCTGGCCACACTTACTCCTTCAGCCCCGCCAGCCTCTCCTGCCTGCTGGTCTTGTGCAGGGCGTCCATCCACTGTTGGTAAAGCTCTGAGTGGAGCAGCTTGGAGGGGATCTTGCGGAGGAAGTCCTGAAATGGCAAGGGCTGAGCGTGAGGCTGTGAGCAGTGCCGCCGGGAGCACAGGCAGCATCCCCAGCACGCTGGGTGCCCAGCAGCTCCTGGGTTGGGCCGAGCAGGAGCCCATCAGCAGCTCCGGAGCGGGAGCTGCCGGACTCCAGGCCAGCAGGGCTCACCTTCAGGATGACGGCCAGGACGTGCACCGGCTGGCTGGCCAGGTGGACCTCGGCTCCCGTGTCCAGGGCCTCCCTGATCTCCCGGGAGGCGCGCTCGCTGGCCGCCAGCCGGAAGATCCCCTCCGTGGATGGGCCCTGCTCGTGCAGCAGAGCCAGCAGGTCCTGCAGGGGAGACAGGAGGACATTGCTGGGCTGGAGACAGGCCCTGGCACAGGCCAAGCTTCCCCAGGGGCAGCAGGGAGTGTGGATGGTGTGCAGCTCTCCCTGGGGCAGGACAGAGGGGTGGCTGGAGTTGGGCGACACGGAGAGGAGCGCGCTTTGTCCCCAAGACTCATCTGAGATGCCCCCGATGGGGACGGTGCCTCTGCAGGGGAGCCAGTGGGATGGGGACCCCTGGCCGGGCTTGCTTACCTGGATGGGCTGGGGCAGCGCACCGTCCTGGCTGCAGAGATCTGCCAGGGGCCGCCCGAAGAGAAGCCCCGTGTGGGCAGAGCCCGACGGCCCCTGTGCCTCTGCAGCGGCCGAGGTCTCTGGCCGCACCAAGTGCCAGGGCAGCCACCTCCTCCTGCTGCGGGTCCCACCTTCTGCCAAGGAGAAGAGAGCAAAGAGAGGTGGAGCAGCGGCGCCAGGCCAGTGCTCCTGGACCCTCTCAGCACTGTGCCCCATCCTCGAGCGCACGGGACACGCGTCATTTGGCAACGAGGGACCCTGGGGGCTCAGGTCTCTCCTGCTGCAGAGCAACGGGGACAGACGTGCCCTGCGGGAAGGGCAGCAGCAGCCCCAGGGCAGCATGAGTGCCCGTCTGCAAGAAGAGCAGGGAAGGGCCATCCTGCACCCGTTTCTCCCAACTCACCAGCCAGCTGGCCACTTCCACCTTTGCTGCCAGAGGGGATGACGGGTGGGGGCCGCTGCTCTGCATCAGCCTGCAAGAAATGTGCTGCGCTCACCCAACAGCCCTGCAGCAGAAAGGGCCCCTGGGGAGCTGCATCATGCCCTGGCCATGTGTGAGAGGTGGAGATGGCTGAGATGTCACCCCGAGCGATCCTCACCTTGGCCTGGCCCTCAAGCAGCCTCTCCAGGCTGCCGGCATGCAGCGTCATGGCCTGGGCAAGCAAAAAAGAGCAGGTGAGAAGTGATGCACCTGGTGCTGGGCTGGAACAGCCTCTGGGGACAGAGCGGAGACAGGAGGGACACTCACAGCATTGCGGCCCCTCAGCTCTTTCAGCAGCGCCTTGAAGGAGGGCAGCCGGGTGACCTGGGCTCCCTCCACTCCTTCTGCCGGTCTGTGCACAGGAAAGGGGCAAAGAAAGAGCTGGCTGAGAACCAAGCAGCCTTTTCCCTCCCCTGCCAGCCCAGGGAGCACTTCCAGCTTGCCCCAAAGCAGCCATGTAGCACTCAGAATCCCAGCGGAGAGCAGCAGCAGAGATCAGGGCGGGGCTGGGCAGCTGTTGTCTGGACACAGCTGGCTGAAGGTGCTCCACCAGCTTTGCCCACTCAAGAGCTGCCCACAGCTATGGGCACAGCTCTCTGCAGCTGGGGAGCGCTGTTGCCACATCGCAGGCTACGATGCCTAGAGCATCCCCCTGAGGTGTGAGCACGAGTCCCCCAGGCTGCACCGCCAGGCAGGGCTTACCCAAGGAGAGCGCTGAGCCACAGCTCCTTCACTGCCCGGCAGCTGCGGAAAGAGAGGAGAAACAGCCTGAGCGCCGCTGCTCCCCAGCCTGCGGGCACAGGCGGGCGCTGGCACAGCCCTGCTGTCCCCGTGGGGACGGCCACAGAGGCAGGACGAAGCCCCGTGGGGCAGGACGGAGGCGCTGCCCAGCCCTGCCGGGGGACGTGGCAGCGAGACTCACCGGAAAGTGACGACGCATGAGCCGCAGGGCCAGACGAGGACGAGTGAGGCGGTGTGTTTGCCTTCCTCCTCTTCAGCGGCATCGCCGGCTGCCCCCTTGGTGCTGCCCAGCACCTGCAGCTGGCCCAGGGCCAGGCAGAGCTTTGGGCGCGGGGCGCCGCCACGTCTGCAGAGAGGAGCGGCAGCGAGTGAGCTGGAGGAGCCTGAGCCCGCTGGCTCCCCTCCCGAGTCCCCCTGCCACGGTCACGGCCATGGGTGTATCCAGCACCAGGGTGCCGGTGGCCTGGGGCTGCTCCTGGGCTGGCCCTGCCCTGGTGCCAGGGCCAGGGCTTGGGAGGAAAGGCAGCTGGGCTCTGCAAATCTTACTGGTGCTTGGCGATGACCAGGGTATCCCTGAAGAGGAGGAGGTCCCTCTTCCTCGTCGCACGGCCCTGGGTCACCCGCACACGCTGCCGGAGCAGTGGCTCGCCTGGTGCCGGGATGGGCACGCACTGCTGCACGGGCTCAGGGTCATCCCTGCAGAGCAAACGGTGTCGGGAATGACAAAGGCGGCTGCTGCGGGGTCCGGCTGTTCTGGGCTGTCTCCGAGCCTTGCATGGGGGGCGCCTACCTGGAGCCACGGCAGCAGTTCACCTGGCCCATCCCGACGAGGCCAGGAGAAGCCTCCTGTAAATCTTTCTTTATGGGCACAAGAGAGCGGCCAGACAAGGTGGGGAACGTCAGCCAAAGGGACGCCCAGTGCCAAGTGGTGCTGCTGGGCAAGAGCGCGGCTCCTGCCCGTGACACTCCGCGTTGGCACAGAACCGTTGCCAGGACAGCACCGGGTCAACACAGCCCCCCATTCCAATGACCTCAGTGGTGGGGGGGCACGGGGGGCTCTCCCCAGGATGCCCAGGTCTCTCTGGGACTGGGAGCCCAGCCCTGGGCACAGCACTTCAGGTCTGGCCTCAGCAGCGCTGAGCAGAGGGGAAGGGTCACCTCCCTCCAGCTGCTGGCAGCGCTTCGCCCCATGCAGCCCAGGGTACCACTCGCTGCCGCCTTGGGCCAAGGCCACCTTGCTGGCTCCTGCTCAACTTGGTGTCCACCAGGAGCCCAGGACCCTTAGTTTTAAGATTCCTAGGGCAGGAGACCTTTTTCAACATAAAAATCGTCCATACCCAATGTTTCTGTGGTGTTGTCTTCAAAAAGCATATGACCTATTGTGTAAATGCTGTGTCTCACATGACAAACCAGCACTACACAGAGATTATCCATTATGTCCAATAAAAGATTGAGCTGTGTCTTCTATTGACTAACCAGAAAAGTACAATCTTCATCAGATAGCAAGCCTTCTGGATCTGTCTAAAATAAAAAAATACCACTCAGCCCATTCCCTGTGGCATTGATGAACCACAACTGGGAATTATATGTGATAGATGTGATTCAGAACTATTGAATGTGCTGAAACTCCACCTATTCTCAGAAAATAAAATTTATCTCTTGAACTATGCCACATTACAACTTCAAGTGAGAGGAGCAAATGTCTTGGTCTCTAATAAACAAGCGATTGCCTTATTAACCCTAAGTTTAAAAGTGCACATGTGCAGGGCACCCACTGTACTAATCTGTGGCTATCCTGTGATCTTACTCTCATATATATAAATTTAATGAAATATAACAAGGGAAAGTGTAGAGTCTTACATCTGGGCAGGAACAACCCCAGGTTCCAGTACAGGTTGGGGAATGACCTGTTAGAGAGCAGTGTAGGGAAAGGGACCTGGGGGTCCTGGTGGACAGCAGGATGACCATGAGCCAGCACTGTGCCCTTGTGGCCAAGAAGGCCAATGGCATCCTGGGGTGTATTAGAAGGGGGGTGGTTAGTAGGTTGAGAGAGGTTCTCCTTCCCCTCTCCTCTGCCCTGGTGAGACCTCATCTGGAATATTGTGTCCAGTTCTGGGCCCCTCAGTTCAGGAAGGACAGAGAACTGCTGGAGAGAGTCCAGCGCAGGGCCACGAAGATGATGAAGGGAGTGGAGCATCTCCCTTATGAGGAAAGGCTGAGGGAGCTGGGGCTCTTTAGCTTGGAGGAGACTGAGGAGTGACCTCATTCATGTTTATAAATGTATGAAGGGTGGGTGTCACGAGGATGGAGCCAGGCTCCTCTCGGTGAGAACCAATGATAGGACAAGGGGCAATGGGTATAAACTGGAACACAGGAGGTTCCACTTAAATATGCGAAGAAACAACTTCTCAGTGAGGGTGAGGGAACACTGGAACAGGCTGCCCAGGGAGGTTGTGGAGTCTTGTTCTCTGGAGACATTCAAAACCCGCCTGGACGCCTTCCTGTGTAACCTCATCTGGGTGTTCCTGCTCTGGCAGGGGGATTGGACTAGATGACCTTTGAGGTCCCTTCCAATCCCTAACATTCTGTGATTCAGTGATTCTGTGAATATAGGGCTGAGCCATTGTCTTTTGTTTTCTTCCCTGAGTACAATGTGATAAGACATGAGGGGATATTAGGACCCGGTGAGAACCATAACCAAGTCCTCTTGTGCTGGACGCTTTTGAGGATGCTGTGATTGCTCGCAAACCAAGTTCCCCTGTGCCTACAGCCCTTTGTCAGGGACGGAAGGCACATCCTTGGAGGCAACTTGCCTGAGAGCTGACAACCCATGACCCAGCTACTGGCACCTGGGACTATCGATACCTCCCGGAGTTTATGAATCCCTTGGCTCTAAATTTTGGTTCGTATTGGTTAACGTTTCAGAAGCAAATAGTAAATACTAAATACAAAGCGTGTGCTGGTGTATCATAGGATTTCAGTTACTTTTTTATTAGTATCATCCATAGATAAACAGATCCGGAGACAAACCAACCTAGGCAAAATACACGGGTTTTTTTTGTTTCCTCACTGCATTGCAGTTTGATTCATGCCCCTTGAATATCCAGTGTCTTTCAGCTACAGTTTACATCTTGCTTTTGCATACTGTAGAGCCTTCTTTCCGTATTCACTGCCAGTATTCACCCTTACACGGCAGCTAATTCTTGTGGCTGGCCCTGCTCCCTCTGGGAGCAAGCTGTTTGTGGTCTGTCTCTATGGCTCTGGGACTCTTCCCCTGATTAATTTGTTCATCAAAGTTACAAATATTTTGTTCTGTATCTGCAATTCTGTATTTTCCACCATATACTCCCTATTCTTTAAGGGAATCATTGTCCAAGGTATTTTCATCGAATAAGTTACGACTGACATTCTTGGCCTGGAAAGAATGTGACATAATTTATTTCATCATCTGTTGTAAAGGGAGCCTTCATCTCGGCTGAAAATCTTGCTTGTAGTGTATCCTTGAACCAAGAAAGGATGATTGGCAGCCCGGGAAATGTAACAGTACTCTGTAGGTAAGTAACGGAATTTCCATAAAGCTCCTTTTTAACATGTTTCTGGTAGACTACATTACACATGCTGCTGAAATATCTGATCACTCTCAGAATGTGGGCACAGTCGGAGAACCTGCAGCTGAAAGAAGAGCTCTTCTCTCTCTTTCTGTGGACAGGGACCACACAATGTGCAATCCTGGAAATGCTCCATGATTAACCATGCTATGTACTAAAGTTAACGGATTTTGTGAGCGTGACAACTTCGTAATTATTTGACCACATTCAACGAACAAGTTAATTCTTGACTCATTTGTCAGCTACCTAATTTCTGGCAATCTCCTGAGCAAGCTACTTTAGTGGGTTTAATACATTTGTAAAATGAATCAATCATAGATTGGGCATAGACATTTGAATACATTTATAATGGCATGTGGTAATTAAAGATGGCCTATGCACTGATTCTGTGGTAATGCCTGCTAAATCTATAGAGCTTGATAATGTTTGACAAGTTACTTTATGTTCTTATGGTTTAGCGTTTAATGATGATTAATCCCATAGCAAAAAAGTAGTCGCAGCTTTTGACAGCTACTGCAGAACATATGGAAAAGAAAATGTATCAATTAAGTAAAATGCTCACATCCTATAGTACATTTTATTTTCCTCATAAGCAAAGGCATAACATTATACTGTAGCCAGAAGAAGAGGATTTGCAGCATTTTAAATTAGTCAGCACCTTTAGTTTCACTTTGGACTGGTATTAGTCTAGAGCAATTTGAAGCATCCTAAAAACTGAAAGGTAGTTCCCTTAAGAAGATGATTTTCATCATAGCTTATAAAGTGTTTGGTTTGGGTAGTAATGTTAAATAAGGCAAGGCAGCTTATACTTTCTGAGATTGGGCTTAGATCAGCCAGATACCAAGAGACCACCCTTGAGTAATGTCAAAGGCAGGTAACACCTGAGCCTGGGAATGTTTCCCTAGGAACAAGCATGAAGCAGAATCTACAGGGCTAGGATGGGAGCTGAAAATGCAGCGTATTACACTCTGCACTCAATCTAACATCCTCCCACAGACTTGGTGGCACATGGTCAGCAAGAAAAATGAGGGGTTCAATTCTTCATGTATGTGGCAAAAAAGCCTTCTCTATTCTTTGAAAAAGACAGCAGGACTCCCCTCTGTGTAAAGAGCAATATCTTTCCAGCTAAAGTATACTGTGATTATTTATGTCTGAGATCTGATTGCAATTGTGCATCCTGAAAATATAAAGAAACAAGTGATGTGAACAAATGCAGTCTGGAGCAGAATCTAACCAAAGGACAATCAGTCACTGACTATGATACATTTCCTTATGAATCTAACTGCCGTGGCTTACTCTAAATGTTACCTCTGTTGAGTAAAAAAAGAATAAAAAGAAAGCATTATAAATTTGAAACTCATGTACTCTGTGGTTAGACAGTGTGGCCCAAATTTTCCACTTTCTTTTATCACTTTAAATGAAGTGTGATTTACATCTGTAAAAACAGAAGAGGAATCAAGCACTTTCAGTGTGCATTTTGAAGAATCTCCTTTAGCCATACAGTTTATTTTTGATGCTTAAGAAATTTTCTGACTCAAACATTTGTCCTTAATAGGAGCTTCTGACAGGGTGAACTAAAATGCTCTATTTATTTTAATGACTCTTTTCTCGTAATTGAATAAATCCTTCAGAACACAAAAGTTTTTAACTGTTCAATATGGTAAGTATTAAAGATACATTGTCATTTTCCATTATATTGTCTTTATGCAAGAAAATATCTCCAGGACATGGTTCTGTTAATCACTTACCTCTTTGGAGAGTACCCAAATGGCCTGTGGTAATGATATGGAAGCGCTCTCACTGTTTAATTTACCTTATCTGAGTTGTTCGTATTTTAGCTTTTTTCACTTTTCGTTGTACATCACCTTAGAGCCAAGCACCAGCTTCTAACCTTGTTCACTGCTCTTTTGCACTGCAAGGGTGGTACGAGTAGGCTGCAAAGAAACAAATAAAAAAGCAAGTGGTGATTCTCTTGACACAAGGAAATCTTGGGTTTCTTCGAGCCCATGTGGATGAAGCAGTGTCAACTGATCCAGTTGACTTCATTGTCTGTGTGGGCTAGAGATGGAGGGCCTGTGAATGGAACATGTTGCAATTAGATGCTGTCTTGCCCTCATGAAATTTATTAACAACAACTTTTCTTTTCTGTTTGAATACATTCAGAATGAAATTGATATCCAGAGAAAAAAAATAACACAATACCATTTTAAAAATTATTTTCCTGGTGTGTATTCCTCCATGCATGTATTTATGTGGATAGTAATAAGTGGATAGTAATCATGTTTAACATGAACATGATTAAATCAGTGAAGGGGATTGAAGTTCTCATCAGTTCAACTCTGCAAAATTCTAGATCTTCTGCATACACAAAATGCTCATTCTTATTAGTCTGATGTTGCTTCCATATCAGTACTTTGTGTGTCTCTGCTCTCAGACAGGAGGCTGTTCGAAAATTATTAAAGGTACCAAGTAGTGTAGCCTTTTATTAAAGAACTACAACCTAAAGTACTTGAACACTTCCTTTTTTCCCCTTGAAAACAATAAAAAATAATTACTCCTATACACCTTTTTTCTATAATGTAGGTAAAAATGTAGCTTCACTGAAACTATTCTTAACATTGATGCTTGCACCGAATTTGAGTAGGATGCAAATATTCACCCTTTTAATATTTCATCCAAGTTTAAAGTATAAAAAAAAAATCGTGTTTTCTAACAGTGAGACTGCATGTTTAATTCATATACCAGTATTCCTCCAGCAATCATTCCAATTCAGGCGATATCTACAGGATGCTTGCGCAAGGCAGGTATTCCAGGAGCTCTCTGTGTCATGGACGTGGCTTTGGGACACTGCTAAAGTGAAAACTGGCTAGGGCAGAGGATTAATTTAGACACAAAGTAACTTTTGCAGTCAAATCTCTTTATATTCAAGACAAACGACAAGGCATTGCTGATATTAATTTCTATGGCTACATATATACATGGTACAAAGTTTTCAGATATAGAGAATTTGTGTGGGGTCTACAGTGCCATTCCTTTTGATACGCATTACTTAATAATACGGTCATATCAGCAACGCTGAAATTTTTATTGTTAAAAATTCCACAACAGCGTTAGGATTTATAAGGACAGGATCTGCAATGTTCTTGTGACAAAGAGGACTGAGTGAAAAGGATCTATAGTAAACGCATCCACTTTCAGCGAAAAATGAATTTGAAAAGCCTATTAATGTAGACTTCAGTTCCCAAAAGCACCACGAAAGACAATGAGTAATGGGGAGCAATAGGTAGATCGGACTGAGCCACTAGAGCAGGAAGAGCTTAAGAGCTTGCAGAAACTCACCCTTCCAGACCTGGTTTGGTTTTCGGTTTGGGTTGGGTTGGGTTTTTTTTTTAATTAGGTTCCTTTTCCCTGCCACTTCCTCCAATAACTTTTAAAGCAGGAGGTACTTTGCAGCTTTCTCTGAGCTCTAACCCTTTTTTTTCAGCAGAGGCAATAACAATGTATTTCAGGGAAAGTACCTGCCTCATTTTTTCCTTCAGGCTTCATGCTCACAATGTGTTTCCACTGCCCTTCCCTACATCTGTTCTAGAGCTTCCTGACACCCTGACTCATGTTTTGTTCTCATTCTTTCTGTCACCAGCTGCTGTGTATGGGAGTCTCTTCTATGTCCTGAAAATTTGGAACGGTTCACTTAGACAACTGCAGAAAATAACCCTTTTTTCAGGAAAGAAAAATAAAATTAAAAAAAAAATAAAGCAAAATTAACAGCTAAACAGCGGATGTTTCATTTTGCCTAAGAAGTAACACTGCCATGAAAATACTTCTGTTTCTCAAACATAAATATGTAGCTTAATTGAAGGAGAAGAGTTGAATTCAGAAGGGATACACAAGGCTTGAAACACTTTAAAAGTAATGCACGGGAACAAGGCTCACTATGAACACAGCAGCCTTATTTTTCCCTAGGATGGCTTAAACTAAGGTAGCCTGCAGGGTTTGGCACACACTTCAGTGAGTACTGCCTGCTACCAATACACTGTATCACAGTCACACAGAATAACTGTGTTTGTAAGGATGTCTGGAGCTCATCTGATCCAACCCCTGGTACAGAGCAGGGTCAATTTGAATCACGTGTCAGTGCTGCCTTCTAGAAGCACAAAATCAGACTGAACTACCGTATACCTACAATCACGAACAGATACATGCAGCAAGTTCTCAACATCTTCTCAAAGCTAGTTTACGAGTGGGAAAAAAGAATAACCAGCGCTGGCAAGTCTGGAGGTAGGCTACTCTTCATACTCCAGAAAAGACATATTGAAGCTTTATAAGACATAGAAGCCTAGAAGCATAGAACAGTTTGAGTTGGAAGGGACCTTCAAAGGTGATCTAGTCCAACCCCCTGCAATGAGCAGGGACATCTGCAACTAGATCAGGTTGCTCAGAGCCCCGTCCAGCCTGGCCTGCGATGTCTCCAGGGATGGGGCATCTACCACCTCTCTGGGCAACCTGGGCCAGTGTTTCACCACCTTCAGTGTAAAAAATTTCTTCCTCGTGTTTGGCCTGAATCTCCCCTCCTTTAGTTTAAAACCATTACCCCTTGTCCTTTCACAACAGGCCCTGCTAAGAAGTCTGTCCCCATCTCTCTTATAAGCCCCTTTTAAGTACTGAAAGGCCACAATAAGGTCTCCCCAGAGCCTTCTCTTCTCCAGGCTGAACAACCCCAACTCTCTCAGCCTGTCCTCACAGGAGAGCTGTTCCAGCCCCCTCATCATTTTTGTGGCCTCCTCCGGACCCTCTCCAGCAGGTCCATGTCTTTCCTGTACTGAGGGTTCAGGCCACATATTGCAAGACTTGGCAACACGAAGAGTTGACACTTTTATCAATTAAATGAACTCTCTGGTGATGCTTCTGCTCTAAGAGGCCAGACTTGCAACAGTGAATTAAGCCAAGTGTAAGAAAGCAAACAAATGGCTCAGCAAGTCCCACAGGGGTATAAGTAGCATGTTCCATAACCAAGCATAACATTCCCCTCTTGTTTCACATTAAGCAGAATGATTTTAAATTGATTCAATGTTAGCAGATAGGCAGTAACAAATTTGCATGAATATGATCATTCCAAAACCATCAGAAGATTATTAGACTTTGAATGCCTATCTAGTCAAGTTTTACCATTAAGTACCTACAAAAAAGGGCATTACATTTTAACACCTACATAAATGAAGAAGATTTAAATTAAAATAGTTATATCAATCTTACTCTCTCGTTTCTATCATTGATGCATAACTGAACTACAGGGCAGTCCTACGGAATATAACACTGAAAGAAAACTGGCATGAGCTTAAGTGACTTGGAAGATGTCTGTTTAACAGCTTCGAGAACCTACAAGGTCATCATCTCATCTGCATAAATAATATCAAAGAGCAGTTTCCAGCCCCAAGCCTGCAGGCATCATGTTCCCCTTGCGATCCTCCACAATTACCAAAGCTGCAGGAAATTCAAAACTGAAGCCCAACAAAGCGGGATGTTTCCCTCAGCACGTTACTGGCCCAGATGCTCAGCAGCCAAAGGCTGAGGACTAAGGCTCTGAACATCAGGCCTTGGATCAGGGAAGAACTGCGCGATTCCTCCTGGTCAAGATAAAAACCCAAGGCACAGACTAAGTTTGAAGGGCAGCAGAAAATTCAAGCAAAATATTCTAGACATAAACATTTGAATGAAGAGAAGATTTAAGAAGACCCAAACTGGAAAATATGGACAATTCAGTATTTCCTTCAGGAAATTGCCTCAAATGCCAAAATGTCCTTTTTCCTTACTTAAAATACAATATCCTCACTACCTATATTTTGTTATGCTTGATGTGCATCAGTGGGGACAGAACTGTGCAGACAACGAGATGGTACACCTGTATTTTAACACATAAGATTTGTTGTATTTGTAAAAGCACTGGAATTTATTTCATGAGTTTATAGAAATGCTTGAAATATTTTTGTGGGAAAGACTATTGGGAGTTTTACTGAAATCCTCCCAAAGCTTTCTAGGGGAGAGGGAAAGGAAGAGCTGAGAAATAGATACAGTTTGGGCTAAAACCTCACTTTTATTTTACCATTAAGTCCTCCAAATGTCAGTAGAACTTTCCGAAAAATATATTTGATGTTTTCAGCAGATTTTAGTTACTTTGTTCCTGACCATCTTCCAGTTACTGAAGGAATCCTTTAGAAAAGTTACATTAACAAAAGACAATTTCCCATCCTGCCCCAAACACACAATAATTAGACTGCAAATAACTTTTTCTAGGTCATTTTCTTGAATCTTGGAAAAGTCAGATTTTTGGGGAGACTATTTTTTTTTTTTAATGTCAAAGTCAGAAAGCTTGTTATGGTATGTCTACATGAGCTATCAAAAGAGTTGTGATTAAGCCCACTTAATCTTCTACTCATACCTACAAGGTGTATCTTCTACTCCTCTCATACCTAGAAGATGTATGCAATTCTTCATTGCATGGAAGCATAATTAAGCTTTATTTACTGAGGTATAAAAGGATTAAATACAATATTTTTTTCTGTTAGCCGGTCAAAATAAAAGCTCATGGCAGAGACTAAACTTGAAGGAGAGCAGCAAGCCCAAGCCCAACTTTCTGTACGGGAAACCCTGTAATCCGTGTTACGTTCAGAGGGAGCATCAGCTGGAGGCAGCGATTCTGTGCTAAGCTCTTATTGGCATTTAGTAGCCCTTAAATAATGCCTCCCCCTCTTCCTTCACATTACAATTTAGGAGAGCCTTAGGTAAATATTGGCTATCATTTCAAATATGTTATATTTTAGGAGGGCTGGGCAGAAGAAACCTTCCTGAAAACAACAGCCAATTTTCAATGCAAAGCAGTAATACTTAACAAGAGCAAGAAAAACCAAGTCATATTACTTCAGCACAGAGTGAGCTCCACAGTACGTTGAAGAAATGCCAATATCCATGGATTGCTCAGCACGTTCGATCACCCTGAGCATTTTAAGCTCTGTTGCTAAGTTTAAGCCATATCCACTCTTGCACTCAACCAACGTAGATCCTGCACTGCGCATGCGTTCGAGTCGGTGTTTGAAAGTATTGAACAGCTCTTCTTCTGTGGCTTTCCGCGTATGTTCCACGGTAAAATGTATTCCTCCCCCAGCCTGGTGGATCTCCATATAAGATGCACCTGCCAGCTTGGGGAAAAAAGGAAAACAAAAAACAATTCCCCCATACAATTAGCTATTAAATGTGCATTTTCTGTCCAAGGGATTCTGGAAAGTGCCTTGAGGTCCCTTTGTAGTAAGAGAGAAGAAGTGGGGGGACTGAATCTTCCTTCATTCTTCCTCCCTTCCCCTCCTTTTCCCTCCACGTAAGGGAAGAACTGATGTAAGAAGCAACATAAAGAGAATTACTCTGAAGATTTGCTTCCCACTGAGCCCAAGGGGAAAACCTATATCTAACTAAAAAATCACTTATGTGGAAAAACCAAAAAATTAAAAAATCTAGATTTAGATGGTAATAGAAGGCAGCACTCCTGTATTGCTTCAATCAGTGCAAAAATTTATCAAGGCTGGCTGAAAAAGCTGCAGTTACATTCCTCTCTCAGCCTACTAGTATTAAAAAGTCATCCTTCCTCCCTCACTTAGTGCATCACTTGCTGAGCTTTTCATTTTGTTTTGAAGACATTTGCAAACTGTCCAAGAAATTATATATTACAAACTTCATTACAGAGTTCATTAGACTTTAAGTCCATGTTCTTTAAAGAAGAAGCAAAGTGTTTAGGCTGGGCTTAGTACGCTATTACTCTAGCCATAATCCACTCATTCCAGTGGGAGCTTTTTCTATGAGCTGTGAAACCAACACTACTGAATGCCCGAGGCCACTGCAAACGAAACAGTGGTCTAGCAGCTCCTGTGCCAACACCACTTGTGAAGTTTAACATGCAATAGACTTGTCCAGGTTTATTTTTTGTCAGGGAAAGTTGCAGCTTCTGTGGCTTAAAATCCTGCGCTGCCCTTTTGCTCCAACCGGCTGCGGGCAGGAGGGAGAGTCTGAGCTCTGGCGTTGAACAGCTGATGGGTGGAAACGGTACAGAAATTAGAGGCGACTACTAAAGTAGCAGGTCAGCTACTTTACTGCTGTGGTCCATGATACAGAGAAACAGATGTAAAATGAACCATGAGGACACAGAGCTCCACCATGAAGGCCCAAAACACATCCCAAGTGCTGGAATGTTCTCTTTGTAGCACTCCGAATGAAGAAGCTACAATAGTCTGCCCCTCAATGCAAGATATTGTCAAACCAGTATTGAATACAGAAGAAAAAGAATGGAGGGATATTTAATACACACTTACTTTGTCTCTAAGCATTTGCCGCCATTCAGCATTTTAACATTATGAAGAAACAAACTTACCTGGTAACACACACTTCCCAGAGCAGTCAATTATTCTTTCAAATGCTGCTTCTGAAAACTGATTGTGAATAACATCTGCCTGGCCCACAGCTTTGATACAACCATCTCTGCAAACAACAGACAGCGACCAAGGGCAGCGTGAGCCTGTTGAAAAGTCAAGTGCCCATTGACAGAGCTCCTGCAGCAAGAACTCTCTGAAAGCAGAGGTAGGGACCTTCAGCAGGACTGAAGGTGCACACAGGAGGTGGTTTGCTAATTTTACAGATGCACAGAAAACAATGGGGTAATGCCATGCCTACACAAGAGGATGTTCATTCATGTCAGTCCACCTATAAACAACGCAGAGGCAGCGGAGAGCAGCAGCTACAGAATCACAGAACCATTAGCGTTGGATCGCCACCAGGCTAGAAGTGATCTTGACGAGGCTAGATATACAAATACAGCATGATAAAGGAGTTATCACGACATGGATTGAAATAATCAGAACTAACGAAGGTACGTTTCAGCGCAGGCAGGATCGCTGCAGCGCCACCACCCCCGGGCACAGGCAGCCGGCAGCGGGCGGACAGGCTGTGGGGACGCGGGCAGCCCGCAGCGACCCGCTCCCGGCGCGCCCCCCGCTCCCGCCACCGCTCCGCTCCCGGCCCCGCGGCCGCCCCCGCCCGCACTCACAGCCCCACCACCAGGCTGGCGCCCCGCAGCACGGCCAGGCTGGCGGCCGCCTCCCGCAGCAGGAACTCCTCGCCCCGGCCGCAGACCAGCACCAGCTGCTGGGCGTTCTCCAGCAGCAGCCGCTGCCGGCCCGCCATGGCAGCGGGCAGAGCGGCGGGCGGGGCGGGGGCGGCAGCCGCTCGGATCAAAGTCCCCCGGGGCGGCGCGGGAGAAGCCGCCTCCTGCCCCGCCGAGAAGAGACCAACCCCCTCCGTGTCTCCATCCTCTCCCCATCCTCACCTGTGCCACATTCGGCACTGGTCAGAAAACTGAGCTGAAAAAGCTACAGCGCTTTAGGAGTGAACCTGGTAGCAGCCTGCCCCAGGAGAGGGATGCTGCTCTTGGTGTGGTCCCGGGCAACATGACAACATCTATACATCGTGTTGGCTTATGATAAGCTCTGAAGCATCGGTTTGCCAGTTGGGGATTCCTGGAGCCTTCTGCCCACACTGCACCACCCAGAGATTTCCCTTTGCCAAGAAAACAGAAGTTGCTGCATTCAGAGCATTTGTCTGCCCACATTCCCCCTCCCCAGCATCCATCACCTCGCTGATGTCCATCACCTTGTCGGCATCCATCACCTTGCCAGTATCCCAGCACCAGCCCCTGAGGGACCGTAACACTTCTCACCACACGGGATATTCAGGAACACACAAATTTATCCAGGCAGATATTAATTTCTCCATTCCACAATTGAAAAGTTTATGTGAATCTGCTGCCCCCTACAGAATTAGGGATGGGAGAGCTGGGCAGCAAATATTTACCCTCTATTTGGATTTTGCTTCTCTTTTCTCTTCAAAATTTCATAGTGTGCCTAGGGCTCCGGTAATTCCCAGCTGGAAAATGGAGTGTCTTTCTAAATAAGTGGTCTCTCAAACACCTTTCTGGTTGTGGTAGTCTTCTTTAGACATTTTTTCTTTTACAAAGAGGATTGATTTAAAATGCCCGTAACACAGCCATGTTTATATACATATTCCTGTACAGGAGGAACAGATGAATATGTTGGCTCTTTGAACAAGCCTTTCCGGTGAAGTCTTTGTTGCAAATGTGGCAAGGTTTGCAGCTAAACCACATGAATTTGCATTCAATAACAAACTTGAAAAGCAAGTAAAACTATGAGAGTGGTGGGTGTTATCTTGTGATACTGCTCCACTGGCTCAATACTGCACCACGGCATAATCCCCATCTTCCTCCTAAATATTCTCTCTCACTACACATGCAAAGATTGACAAGTGAGGTGAGAGATGGTGCTTTACTGCTGCCAGGAGTTCCTGCTGCTGATTTTGGCTTTCCTCGGCAGTATCAAGGTTTGAAAGCTGAAATTAAAGAGGAAACTTCCAACAGACTCATAGCAAGGGCAGAAGGACACTCCATGGTGGTGGGGGATGCTTCAGCAGCAGTGGTGGGGTGAGAGCTGGTGGATCGGGAGTGAAACGCAGCACGTCGTGGTGGAGCCGAGCACTCGCCGGGTCGGTCTTGCCAAGAAAGGCGGCGGGGAGAAGATGATCCAGCTGGAGCAGAAGGGAGCAGCCCCCACGTGCACGCAGCTCACTCCTCTGTGTGCGGTGGGGTGGCAGCACAGAGAGAGATCTGCAGTGAATGGCTTCCCCGTGGCGCTGTCCTATGGCAGTGTAAGTCCTGCAAACTTGTCTTCCTTGTATTCACAAATATTTCAGGGTGTATGTTCCAGGAGCTGCTCTTTCTGCTCTTGGGAGGACCACCAGCCAACATTAAATTCCCACCTGTATTTGCACAACCCCGTGTTTAATGGCATGCCCGACCATCTGCTGCTTCTGTGAGCAAGGGCTAGAAGTCAAACAGAAACTGGCCTGAACGCTTCTTACATTTATGTTTCTCCCATTTACACATTTTTGGCCTTTTGTCTCTTTCAGCAATTCCAGGGAATTTCAGAGAGCAAAGGTGGCATCTGCAGCTCCGTTTCTGGTGATCCGATCTCAGACTCTAGTCATTCATCACATTAGTTTTGGTGAAAGGGGGAAAAAAGGAAAGAGAAATTCTGTGTAAAGCTTTATACCTGTGAGAAGTGTGTTGTTACACTCTACAAGGATGGAATTCAGTTCTGTACACTGGGTTTTTCCAAGAACCAAGGGCAGATCCTGATTTCAATCCTTAGAACAGGTGAAGATTTTGCGCTTATAAGGTAGGAGTTTATTTCGTTCAGAGAGACAGCAAAAGATGGAAAGACGGGTCTTTAAAGAGCTGGTGGGTCTTTGCCTGTGGAAAAGGTGTGTGTTCCTAAAACGGATTGGGAGATGGTATCCTATGCTCTTTTTACTTATGTTATTATCATTGGTTATTTTGAGTTCCTTCAGTTTGCCAGTTTGGGTTGGAAATAACCCATTTCACCCCAAAATTAAACAAAGTAAGGTAGGAGAAAGAATGGAGGAGGAAAAAAAAGGTGGAGATAATGAAAAAGGTCAATTGACTGTCAGGTTCTTGATTTCAGAGATTTCATCTCTTCTTGCCGGTGCTTTGTGTATGATACACTTGTTCCTCAAGGAGCATATTTTCAAATATACTGTCAGGGTTACTTTGAATATTTATTCTTGTAAACAACATGTAATTAAATACAGAAGGCCCAAGGCTGGATATGAGTCTTAGTCCAATATTTGCTACATTTTCCTTACATTTTTAGGTAAGTTTTTTTCATCTACCAAACAGACATTTACAATAACACAGATAGGACGATGAAATGACTTGAAAGGAGTTATTATGCATGGCTTAGGAATGAATTGCTAGTGGAATGTACTGAATGCTCTTTCCCTGTTTACAAAAGTAGCAGAAGTTACTGGACCCCCAGGATCAAAAATCAAAACTACAACATGTGGATAAAACTGGCCTTCAGATGTGGAATTGACCCAGACTAAATTGCAAATTTGTTGTGTGCTCCTGACTCCCCTCATACCAGATTTTTACGTCAGATTTACAAATATGTTTTGCACAGCTTTACAAAAGTAAAAGTGAAGTCATTCTGAATTTTCTTTTTTCTGTGTAGAGAAACTTCACATCTTTCAAACCATGGAAACGTGGCATTTGCTCAGACGAACTTTCTGAATCCTCCCTCTTGTTCCCAGCTTCTGCCTTAATAACTTCTTTGGCAAAGTCTGTAACCCCCTGATGATGGGGGGACCTTTGGCGGAACACCACAGCCTGCCCCAAGGGACCTAATTCAGCAGGAATTGCTCTCTCTGAGCGCAGTGTGACTAACTGACTAACCGCCTCTCTCGCCCAATCGGCTCAAAAACCTATTGAAATATTTAAAAGTTGCAAACCGGTGTGTGAAAAAAATGCATGAAGTACACAGCTACCTACAGTAGAAACTAACTAACTAACTTAACTAACTAACTTACTAACTAACTAACTTCCTTACTAACTAACTAACTAACGAACTCACTCTCTACCCTACTGGCTAAAAAACCTATCATAAACTCATGAAAGATGCCAACTGGCATGTGAAAACAAAAGTGTTAAGAGCTCTCAAGTGCCCTTTCTGCCCATGACTTCTTCATGGGCTGGGGAATGTTCTGCAGAGAGAACGAGTAGTGATGACCATCCGGCTGAGCCAAAAGGGTGACAACATGAGGGTGACTTCTTCAGCCATCTCTTCAACCTGCCTTGAGAAAGATGGGTGGAAAAGACAGGCATTAGGCACTAGGCTGAGAGGAGAACAAGCGACATGTGTTTTGACGTGAAAGGCAATACCCATCCACAGTTCCCCTCTGCAGGATTCCTTAGAGCTGGGTATTAGGCTTTGGCGTTTTTCTATTAATTGTTTAGATTGTGGACTAGATTGTTGGACTAGATGGCCTTCGAAGGTCCCTTCCAACGCACATTATTCTTTGATTCGAGGATTCTAGGTGCAAAATGGAAACTGCCAACGCTGGAGTGCTCTTTACCTCCAGACATCCACCTTCTCCCAAGGACAGGTGAATGCTTCCTCTCTGGGACCATCTCGGGGCACCGCAGAAGTATTCCCTATACTCAGAGCAGCATGAAAATTCACAAGAGGGAGAGCAGGCTCTGTTACACACCTGGGCTTCTTGTTCTCCTCGCCCGGCTTGGCTGGTCTCAGTTGCCCGTTCCTGAGCAATCTGCTTCCAGCCTTCGCCTTCGCTTGAGCGGCGGGCCATGGCTCTCCTCTTCGCAGCTGTGTTTTCTCTTCTGGGGGGATGGTTTTTCCCCTTGCTGCGAAGAGCCTGGCAACCTTTCCATTCAATAGGATTGTTAGACAGGTAAAGCCATGATCCACATGAATCGATTCTACTCTTAAGCAAAGCTAGCTCATGTTACCTGCTCTGCCCAGAGGAGCTCTCCTGGAGTTCGCTTTCTGGAGCGACTGCAGCCACCTGCAATGGAAACGTACAGGATGACACCTGCCCACTTTCCAGCTCAGCTCTGAAAGGCAGATCCCTTGCATGGGTTTGCTCAGCCCAGCTGTGCCAGTTCTGGTGGGATCACCACACAAAGAGTGATGGCCAAGCTGCATCAGCCTCACTCTGCACTTCTGCAAAGCTGCAGGTTGGTGGATGAAGTTGCTTGTCCCTACAGCAGCAATGCCACCTTCTGAGGGGGGAGGCATTCTCTCACGCTGCGTGTGGACCTCACATACCTCTGCAGTTTCTCCTTCTGCTCCTGGCGCTGGCGACTCCTCGGCCTGTTCACCAGCAAGCCCAGCCTTGGCCGCTGCACCTGGAAGCTCAGCCTCCTCCTCCTGCTCCTCAAAGAGTTCCTCACGGTGCTCGATGAGGAACTCAACCAGCTGTGTCACCTGCACACAGTAAACCACTGGTTTCCAACCCGCTGGCTGCAAAGGGGTCCAACAGCCCTTGCCACTCCTCATCCTGCCTTCTGCACAGAAGGCTGCAGCTGTGGGGCGGCTCTTCCCAGCAGCTCCCCCGCGAGCATTTGCTGAAGAGAGGAGGCAGGCAGGAACCTCTGAAGAGCAAAGCTGGCGTGGGCCTGGAAGGCTGCAGCGGGCTGGGAAACACAGCGTACCTTCCCTGTCACCTGCATCAGGACGTCCAGGGGCAGCGTGTCCTCCTCTGGTGGGCCGAGGAGGTTTGGCCCCATGCAGATGGCCAGGTTGCTGGCGCTCATCTTGCTCACGGTGGCATTCCTGCTGATCTTCTGAAGCAGGATGAGCAAGGTCTGGAGGAGGAGGAGGTTGGCCTTGGGTAACTTGCTGGCGACCCTGCGGGAACAGGAACCCACCGTTAATAGATGCAGTAGGTGTTGTCCAGACAGGTGTCCCATGCTGATGTCAGCCAAGCCCACCCCAGGGAAGGCTCCTTGGCCAAGCCGGCTCTCCAGCAGAGGGACTGCCTTCGCTGAGATATGGCCACCTCCCTCCCCGCCTGCCCTTCTGGCCAGAGCCCCTTTGTGGAGCCAGCCCCAATGCCTGCAGGCAGTGCTCCAAGGACAGAAATGCTTTTCTGTGCCACTTTCCCCCCAGAACGCTGAGCCCACAGCAGCAGCAAGAGGTGGGTGGCCGAAAACACAGCTCGTTCAGGTGCCGGTGCCGGGCTCTGCCAGTCCCTGTGGAGCCGCCAGGCTGCTGGCCACACTTACTCCTTCAGCCCCGCCAGCCTCTCCTGCCTGCTGGTCTTGTGCAGGGCGTCCATCCACTGTTGGTAAAGCTCTGAGTGGAGCAGCTTGGAGGGGATCTTGCGGAGGAAGTCCTGCAATGGCAAGGGCTGAGCGTGAGGCTGTGAGCAGTGCCGCCGGGAGCACAGGCAGCATCCCCAGCACGCTGGGTGCCCAGCAGCTCCTGGGTTGGGCCGAGCAGGAGCCCATCAGCAGCTCCGGAGCGGGAGCTGCCGGACTCCAGGCCAGCAGGGCTCACCTTCAGGATGACGGCCAGGACGTGCACCGGCTGGCTGGCCAGGTGGACCTCGGCTCCCGTGTCCAGGGCCTCCCTGATCTCCCGGGAGGCGCGCTCGCTGGCCGCCAGCCGGAAGATCCCCTCCGTGGATGGGCCCTGCTCGTGCAGCAGAGCCAGCAGGTCCTGCAGGGGAGACAGGAGGACATTGCTGGGCTGGAGACAGGCCCTGGCACAGGCCAAGCTTCCCCAGGGGCAGCAGGGAGTGTGGATGGTGTGCAGCTCTCCCTGGGGCAGGACAGAGGGGTGGCTGGAGTTGGGCGACACGGAGAGGAGCGCGCTTTGTCCCCAAGACTCATCTGAGATGCCCCCGATGGGGACGGTGCCTCTGCAGGGGAGCCAGTGGGATGGAGACCCCTGGCCGGGCTTGCTTACCTGGATGGGCTGGGGCAGCGCACCGTCCTGGCTGCAGAGATCTGCCAGGGGCCGCCCGAAGAGAAGCCCCGTGTGGGCAGAGCCCGACGGCCCCTGTGCCTCTGCAGCGGCCGAGGTCTCTGGCCGCACCAAGTGCCAGGGCAGCCACCTCCTCCTGCTGCGGGTCCCACCTTCTGCCAAGGAGAAGAGAGCAAAGAGAGGTGGAGCAGCGGCGCCAGGCCAGTGCTCCTGGACCCTCTCAGCACTGTGCCCCATCCTCGAGCGCACGGGACACGCGTCATTTGGCAACGAGGGACCCTGGGGGCTCAGGTCTCTCCTGCTGCAGAGCAACGGGGACAGACGTGCCCTGCGGGAAGGGCAGCAGCAGCCCCAGGGCAGCATGAGTGCCCGTCTGCAAGAAGAGCAGGGAAGGGCCATCCTGCACCCGTTTCTCCCAACTCACCAGCCAGCTGGCCACTTCCACCTTTGCTGCCAGAGGGGATGACGGGTGGGGGCCGCTGCTCTGCATCAGCCTGCAAGAAATGTGCTGCGCTCACCCAACAGCCCTGCAGCAGAAAGGGCCCCTGGGGAGCTGCATCATGCCCTGGCCATGTGTGAGAGGTGGAGATGGCTGAGATGTCACCCCGAGCGATCCTCACCTTGGCCTGGCCCTCAAGCAGCCTCTCCAGGCTGCCGGCATGCAGCGTCATGGCCTGGGCAAGCAAAAAAGAGCAGGTGAGAAGTGATGCACCTGGTGCTGGGCTGGAACAGCCTCTGGGGACAGAGCGGAGACAGGAGGGACACTCACAGCATTGCGGCCCCTCAGCTCTTTCAGCAGCGCCTTGAAGGAGGGCAGCCGGGTGACCTGGGCTCCCTCCACTCCTTCTGCTGGTCTGTGCACAGGAAAGGGGCAAAGAAAGAGCTGGCTGAGAACCAAGCAGCCTTTTCCCTCCCCTGCCAGCCCAGGGAGCACTTCCAGCTTGCCCCAAAGCAGCCATGTAGCACTCAGAATCCCAGCGGAGAGCAGCAGCAGAGATCAGGGCGGGGCTGGGCAGCTGTTGTCTGGACACAGCTGGCTGAAGGTGCTCCACCAGCTTTGCCCACTCAAGAGCTGCCCACAGCTATGGGCACAGCTCTCTGCAGCTGGGGAGCGCTGTTGCCACATCGCAGGCTACGATGCCTAGAGCATCCCCCTGAGGTGTGAGCACGAGTCCCCCAGGCTGCACCGCCAGGCAGGGCTTACCCAAGGAGAGCGCTGAGCCACAGCTCCTTCACTGCCCGGCAGCTGCGGAAAGAGAGGAGAAACAGCCTGAGCGCCGCTGCTCCCCAGCCTGCGGGCACAGGCGGGCGCTGGCACAGCCCTGCTGTCCCCGTGGGGACGGCCACAGAGGCAGGACGAAGCCCCGTGGGGCAGGACGGAGGCGCTGCCCAGCCCTGCCGGGGGACGTGGCAGCGAGACTCACCGGAAAGTGACGACGCATGAGCCGCAGGGCCAGACGAGGACGAGTGAGGCGGTGTGTTTGCCTTCCTCCTCTTCAGCGGCATCGCCGGCTGCCCCCTTGGTGCTGCCCAGCACCTGCAGCTGGCCCAGGGCCAGGCAGAGCTTTGGGCGCGGGGCGCCGCCACGTCTGCAGAGAGGAGCGGCAGCGAGTGAGCTGGAGGAGCCTGAGCCCGCTGGCTCCCCTCCCGAGTCCCCCTGCCACGGTCACGGCCATGGGTGTATCCAGCACCAGGGTGCCGGTGGCCTGGGGCTGCTCCTGGGCTGGCCCTGCCCTGGTGCCAGGGCCAGGGCTTGGGAGGAAAGGCAGCTGGGCTCTGCAAATCTTACTGGTGCTTGGCGATGACCAGGGTATCCCTGAAGAGGAGGAGGTCCCTCTTCCTCGTCGCACGGCCCTGGGTCACCCGCACACGCTGCCGGAGCAGTGGCTCGCCTGGTGCCGGGATGGGCACGCACTGCTGCACGGGCTCAGGGTCATCCCTGCAGAGCAAACGGTGTCGGGAATGACAAAGGCGGCTGCCGCGGGGTCCGGCTGTTCTGGGCTGTCTCCGAGCCTTGCATGGGGGGCGCCTACCTGGAGCCACGGCAGCAGTTCACCTGGCCCATCCCGACGAGGCCAGGAGAAGCCTCCTGTAAATCTTTCTTTATGGGCACAAGAGAGTGGCCAGACAAGGTGGGGAACGTCAGCCAAAGGGACGCCCAGTGCCAAGTGGTGCTGCTGGGCAAGAGCGCGGCTCCTGCCCGTGACACTCCGTGTTGGCACAGAACCGTTGCCAGGACAGCGCCGGGTCAACACAGCCCCCCATTCCAATGACCTCAGTGGTGGGGGGGCACCGGGGGCTCTCCCCAGGATGCCCAGGTCTCTCTGGGACTGAGAGCCCAGCCCTGGGCACAGCACTTCAGGTCTGGCCTCAGCAGCGCTGAGCAGAGGGGAAGGGTCACCTCCCTCCAGCTGCTGGCAGCGCTTCGCCCCATGCAGCCCAGGGTACCACTCGCTGCCGCCTTGGGCCAAGGCCACCTTGCTGGCTCCTGCTCAACTTGGTGTCCACCAGGAGCCCAGGACCCTTAGTTTTAAGATTCATAGGGCAGGAGACCTTTTTCAACAACTTCGAGTGAGAGGAGGAAATGTCTTGATCTCTAATAAACAAGTGATTGCCTTATTAACCCTAAGTTTAAAAGTGCACGTGTGCAGGGCAATTCATTACTATCAAGTGATGTGCAGAGCAAGCAAAGGTCACTGATAATAGCAGAAAACAGGGTTATTGCTCAGAGCAAGATGTACAGAAGGCGAGATGGATGTAATTTCAATGAGAATTGACTTGTGGAGAATTGATTTAATGATATTTAAAAGGGCACCCACTATATTAAGCTGTGGCTATCCTGTGATCTTACTGTCATATATATCAATTTAATGAAATATAACAAGGGAAAATGTAGAGTCTTACATCTGGGCAGGAACAACCCCAGGTTCCAGTATAGGTTGGGGAATGACCTGTTAGAGAGCAGTGTAGGGGAAAGGGACCTGGGGGTCGTGGTGGACAGCAGGATGACCATGAGCCAGCACTGTGCCCTTGCGGCCAAGAAGGCCAATGGCATCCTGGGGTGTATTAGAAGGGGGGTGGTTAGTAGGTCGAGAGGGGTTCTCCTTCCCCTCTCCTCTGCCCTGGTGAGACCTCATCTGGAATATTGTGTCCAGTTCTGGGCCCCTCATTTCACAAAGGACAGGGAACTGCTGGAGAGAGTCCAGCGCAGGGCCACGAAGATGATGAAGGGAGCGGAGCATCCCCCTTATGAGGAAAGGCTGAGGGAGCTGGGTCTCTTTAGCTTGGAGGAGACTGAGGGGTGACCTCATCAATGTTTATAAATATATAAAGGGTGGGTGTCACGAGGATGGAGCCAGGCTCTTCTCAGTGACAGCCAACAGTAAGACAAGGGGTAATGGGTTCAAGCTGGAACACAAGAGGTTCCACTTATATTTGAGAAGAAACTTCTTCTCAGGCAGGGTGACGGAACACTGGAACAGGCTGCCCAGGGAGGTTGTGGATTCTCCTTCTCTGGAGATATTGAAAACCCGCCTGGACACGTTCCTGTGTAACCTCATCTGGGTGTTCCTGCTCCGGCAGGGGGATTGGACTAGATGATCTTTTGAGGTCCCTTCCAATCCCTAAAATTCTGTGATTCAGTCATTCTGTGAATATAGGGCTGAGCCATTGTCTTTTGTTTTCTTCCCTGAGTACAATGTGATAACACATGAGGGGATATTAGGACCCGGTGAGAACCATAACCAAGTCCTCTTGTGCTGGATGCTTTTGAGGCTGCTGTGATTGCTCGCAAACCAAGTTCCCCTGTGCCTACAGCCCTTTGTCAGGGACGGAAGGCACATCCTTGGAGGCAACTTGCCTGAGAGCTGACAACCCATGACCCAGCTACTGGCACCTGGGACTATCGATACCTCCCGGAGTTTATGAATCCCTTGGCTCTAAATTTTGGTTTGTATTGATTAACATTTCAGAAGCAAATGGTAAATACTAAATACAAAGCATGTGCTGGTGTATCATAGGATTCCAGTTACTTTTTTATTAGTACCATCCATAGATAAACAGATCCGGAGACAAGCCAACCTAGGCAAAATACACGGGTTTTTTTTGTTTCCTCACTGCATTGCAGTTTGATCCATGCCCCTTGAATATCCAGTGTCTTTCAGCTACAGTTCATGTCTTGCTTTTGCATACTGTAGAGCCTTCTTTCCATATTCACTGCCAGTATTCACCCTTACATGGCAGCTAATTCTTGTGGCTGGCCCTGCTCCCTCTGGGAGCAAGCTGTTTGTGGTCTGTCTCTATGGCTCTGGGACTCTTCCCCTGATTAATTTGTTCATCAAAGTTACAAATATTTTGCTCTGTATCTGCAATTCTGTATTTTCCACCATATACTCCCTAGTGTATGCTTGACCAAGAAAGGATGATTGGCAGCCTGGGAAATGTAGCAGTACTCTGTAGGTAAGTAACGCAATTTCCATAAAGCTCATTTTTAACATGTTTCTGGTAGACTACATTACACATGCTGCTGAAATATCTGGTCACTCTCAGAATGTGGGCACAGTTGGAGAACCTGCAGTTGAAAGAAGAGCTGTTCTGTCTCTTTCTGTGGACAGGGACCACACAATGTGCAATCCTGGAAATGCTCCATGATTAACCATGCTATGTACTAAAGTTAACGGATTTTGTGAGCGTGACAACTTCATAATTATTTGACCACATTCAACGAACAAGTTAATTCTTAACTCATTTGTCAGCTACCTAATTTCTGGCAATCTCCTGAGCAAGCTACTTTAGTGGGTTTAATACATTTGTAAAATGAATCAATCATAGGTTGGCCATAGACATTTGAATACATTTATAATGGCACGTGGTAATTAAAGATGGCCTATGCACTGATTCTGTGGTAATGCCTGCTAAATCTATAGAGCTTGATAATGTTGGACACGTTACTTTATGTTCTTATGGTTTAGCGTTTAATGATGATTAATCCCATAGCAAAAAAGTAGTCGCAGCTTTTGACAGCTACTGCAGAACATCTGGAAAAGAAAATGTATCAATTAAGTAAAATGCTCACATCCTATAGTACACTTTATTTTCCTCATAAGCAAAGGCATAACATTATGCTGTAGCCAGAAGAAGACGATTTGCAGCATTTTAAATTAGTCAGCACCTTTAGTTTCACTTTGGACTAGCATTATCTAAAGCAATTCAAAGCATCCTAAAAACTGAAAGGTAGTTCCCTTAAGAAGATGATTTTCATCATAGCTTATAAAGTGTTTGGTTTGGGTAGTAATGTTAAATAAGGCAAGGCAGCTTATACTTTCTGAGATTGGGCTTAGATCAGCCAGATACCAAGAGACCACCGTTGAGTAATGTCAAAGGCAGGTAACACCTGAGCCTGGGAATGTTTCCCTAGGAACAAGCATGAAGCAGAATCTACAGGGCTAGGATGGGAGCTGAAAATGCAGCGTATTACACTCTGCACTCAATCTAACATCCTCCTACAGACTTGGTGACACTGGGTCAGCAAGAAAAATGAGGGGTTCAATTCTTCATGTATGTGGCAAAAAAGCCTTCTCTATTCTTTGAAAAAGACAGCAGGACTCCCCTCTGTGTAAAGAGCAATATCTTTCCAGCTAAAGTATACTGTGATTATTTATGTCTGAGATCTGATTGCAATTGTGCATCCTGAAAATATAAAGAAACAAGTGATGTGAACAAATGCAGTCTGGAGCAGAATCTAATCAAAGGACAATCAGTCACTGACTATGATACATTTCCTTATGATTCTAACTACCGTGGCTTACTGTAAATGTTACCTCTGTTGAGTAAAAAAAGAATAAAAAGAAAGCATTATACATTTGAAACTCATGTACTGTGTGGTTAGACAGTGTGGCCCGAATTCTCCACTTTCTTTGATCACTTTAAATGAAGTGTGATTTACATCTGTAAAAACAGAAGAGGAATCAAGCACTTTCAGTGTGCATTTTGAAGAATTTCCTTTAGCCATACAGTTTATTTTTGATGCTTAAGAGATTTTCTGACTCAAACATTTGTCCTTAATACGAGCTTCTCACAGGGTGAACTAAAATGCTCTATTTATTTTAATGACTCTTTTCTCGTAATTGAATAAATCCTTCAGAATATGAAAGTTTTTAACTGCGTACGCATAACGCAGGCACATCACAAGAAGAGCCAGAGGCCACAAATGCATTGCAAAGAGCAAGTTTTATTTTAGTTACCTCTCTACTGGGGGATCTCCGAAGTCGCACCTGAGCTCCCAGGCAGAGGTGACACAAGCGGGCTGGTGAGTTCAGCCCTGCTGGAAGATCGCTGGGCCTGCTGAGCTCGCCTGGATTTCAAGGCTTCAGGCGGGCGCAGCCTCCCGCTCTTGCTCACAACAAAGCAGGAATCTCAGACATAGTGATAAGGTGCCCAGAGTTTCTCACAGGCCTATGTTATCTAACACAGAGGTTCTACTCATCAAGAACACAAGGCCAGTAAAACAATTAGTGTGATGTATGTGTTTTTTCTACAGACAGGGGCAAGTCACTTTGAGCGTATTTACATTTAACTAACCTCCTCGCCAAATCTTCTGCTACGCTCCCATACATTCCACCCCCTCGCTCACGTGACTTGCTTCTGCTGGGGCTGACAAAGCCAGAGTTGTTCATTTGGGCTTGTGAGGCGTAGCACAGCACAATCTACAGGGGCACACAATAAACACGTACAGAAAAAGGAAAAAACATATTTCTACAATAATGCATAATTTCTACAATAATCAGGTGTCCCATTCATCTCGTCAAGGAATTAAACGAGTCAGTCAGCCAGGCATTATCAGTAGATTGTTTCACTTGCTGCATTAGTTCCAAAGATGTGAGATGTTGCCTTCCATGCTGGTTAGTTCACCATCTATGTTGTAGCAACACACGCCTTCAAAATCGAAGCAGCATTTGCAGCCACTACCTACTCAGAGAAACAACAATAAGGAACATTAATGTTAAAACCCCTTAGCGTAGCACAATTCTGTAATACAGCTATGAGGGTTGTCATGCCAGTGAAACACATTGTTAAGAGATCTGCAGCCATTAATTTCTTGTAAGCATTAAAGGCAAATTATTAGGGTACAGTAGCAGCTGAACAAAACTAAACTTACCAGGACAAATCTAAGTTAATCAACAGAAGTGTCCTCACCTTCCAGTAATACATATGCTGCTGCTCCAGCTCCTTCAGCTGGTATCACGCTGGGTTTAACGACCTGGTGTGGGTTAATTGCCCACACAGACTGGAAAGTCGTGGCCTGCACTTTTTCAGATTGGACTTCAGTTGGATGTTGGGTCTGTGACACCAATAACATTGTTCCAGTGCTGTCTCCTCTAGATAAAACACAGGTGTTCACTGAAGATACCTGAAATACAAGAACTCGAGAATCTGATATTAGCAAAGGATGTAACATAAGAGGAGAAGTCAGGGTACAAAACCATACAGCATTCTCTGGACTCATATGAATTTTTACATCTAGGTCAATAGGCTGCAGTCCCACTTCACAATCCATTGGTGTGAATAATTTCATTTCCCCTGTAGTTAGTCCTGACACTGTACCCACAGAAGTGTATACATATTGCCACCCCCTAGAAGGGGGTAGGGGGCCAATATAATCAGCCTGACAGGTATTCAAGGCCCACTGACCCTGTTTTACCTTTCCCCATGCTCTTAAATGTAGCTGTGTACAGGTAGCACAATGACGTGAGCATGTTTTACAAGTATATAACAGCAAAGGGGTTTGATTGTGAGCAACGTCCCATGCGTGTGCAGCATAAGCTGATCCATGTCCACAAGCTATACGCACGTTCAGAGCTTGAGCATGCAGCTCGGCAGAGGTCATATTATCTGCTTCCTTACTGTTTTGAGACTCAAATGAATCAACTTTATTGTGCTCTGCTCTTAACCCTTCACAAGGGGAATCCTCCTCCACAGAAAATACAGGGATGAAAGTTTTCCAATGCCCTAAAAATCCTAAAAAGGCATGTAATTGTCTTATTGCAGTTGGTGCAGAAAACTGCTGGACTGTGTGCTGTGCCTTATCTGGTATTTCTCTAAGCTGCCTATGCCAAACTATTTCTAAAAGTAGTACAGTAGCACTAGGGCCCTGCGTTTTAGTCAGATTAATTACCCAGCCTTGGTCCTGCAAATGCACCTTCAAAAATTCAGCAGCTGTTTCAGGTTCTTGTTGTGACACTGCCATAATCAACAGATCATCAATATCATGGCAATCAGTAATGGTACCAGACCATAGCTCTATATCAGCTACTACCATTCGGTGGCAAACGGAGGAACTGTGTGTGTATCTCTGAGACAATACTTGACAAGTATATTGCTTTTGTTGCCAGGTAAGAGCAAACTGGTCTTGCACTGAGGTGGCAGGTGGGGTGGAGGGTGGGTGCAGTGTTGGCGGGGGGACTAGGGTCGGGTGGCTTTTTTGCATAAGTATTAACTTTTGCAGGGGGCAAAAAATTTCTGATGGTACGATCCCACCCATTTCTGATCGTGGGATACCAGCTTGTACTAAATCATTCCACATTAGTGTTCTCATCACCTGTGCTGTAACTTCTTTCAGTTTTGCCAGATTTCCATTATCCACCCCCCAAACAGGGGGTCCTGAAATTACAGCCCCAATTCCCCTCAAGGCATCTGCTGGAGTGCCTGCACTACCTGTAGCATTTGTCGCTGCTACCCTGTCCAGATCGGATCCCATAATCAATGCATACGCCGCCCCCATCTGCCACACTAAATCAATACTTTCCTCCGTTGTGCACCAATTTCCGCGGGACAACACAGATTCAACAGGTTCAGCATATGCTCTTAAAACTGCTGCACACACACATTGATATAGCGTAGGTGCAATAATATCTTGCCTGTCTGGACCTCTGACAGTTTGCAGCTGAGCATATCGTTGTTGTATCTGATCATCATGGGCTATAGGGCTTAATAAATCTTTTTCATCTGCTGATAAATGGATAGACACAGTTCCACTATGCCAAGCTGGCAAAATCTGTGCCTGTGTTCCTTCCCCACTCTCCTGCTGAGAGATCTCTGAAAATGACGTTAACTGCCCCCCCCATCTGCTTGTTCGTGCTGCCGCATCATTTATATGGGGGGTTGTGCTCTCACCACCTCCCTGCCATTTAAGTCAGGATCAAATTCAGACTCAATATTGGAGTCTGAGGATTCATTCCAAATATTTCCATCCCACTCCTTGGGATTCCAAGAGCATTTTGTGGTAAGAGCACAAACCTGAGAACACAGAAACTCACTTTTTGCATATTTTTCCCTTTGTTCCTTAGCAATACACGCTAGCAACCGGTCTACATGATCTTGCAGCTCATAGCACCGCTCTGCTTGAACAGTAATTACTTCTTGTGCGATCACCTTTGCATCCTGTAAAATCTCAACCTCCTTTTCCAACTCTCTTATTTTACTCTGCAATGCAACAACTTCACGATCAAGAGCTCTAAGACCGGTAACGAATAACCATCCCAATCTCCCCGCTAATTTGCGAGAAGTCGTCGATGCCGCTCTCCATGGAAACTTTAGCATAGCTGCCTGAATTACCTGGGGGGTGATCACCACCCCATCATCAATCTGAGGCCATGCCTCTGGCGGAGCCAATTCAGACAGGAGAGCAGCCACGGGGGCCCAGCGCTCCGTACTGGGCCACCCTGGAATTTGGGGAGTCACCTTCGAGGCCTCCCCTGTGTCTGGTGTTTTTGAAAACCACAGCATGGCTGGTTCTAGCGACTGCCGACTAATGCCAAATGTGTACACATACGCAGGCACATCGCAAGAAGAGCCAGAGGCCACGAATGCATTGCAAAGAGCAAGTTTTATTTTAGTTACCTCTCTACTGGGGGATCTCCGAAGTCGCACCTGAGCTCCCAGGCAGAGGTGACACCAGCGGGGACGCAGGCGCTGGTGAGTTCAGCCCTGCTGGAAGATCGCTGGGCCTGCTGAGCTCGCCTGGATTTCAAGGCTTCAGGCGGGCGCAGCCTCCCGCT
The DNA here is from genome assembly GCF_036013445.1 of Caloenas nicobarica. NCBI lineage: Eukaryota > Metazoa > Chordata > Aves > Columbiformes > Columbidae > Caloenas > Caloenas nicobarica. The sequence goes on from NC_088245.1 coordinate 46,932,497, forward strand.
CTTGCTCACAACAAAGCAGGAATCTCAGACATAGTGATAAGGTGCCCAGAGTTTCTCACAGGCCTATGTTATCTAACACAGAGGTTCTACTCATCAAGCACACAAGGCCAGTAAAACAATTAGTGTGATGCATGTGCTTTTTCTACAGACAGGGGCAAGTCACTTTGAGCGTATTCACGTTTAACTAACTTCCTCGCCAAATCTTCTGCTACGCTCCCACACATTCCACCCCCTCGCTCACGTGACTTGCTTCTGCTGGGGCTGACAAAGCCAGAGTTGTTCATTTGGGCTTGTGAGGCGTAGCACAGCACAATCTACAGGGGCACACAATAAACACATACAGAAAAAGGAAAAAACATATTTCTACAATAATGCATAATTTCTACAATAATCAGGTGTCCCATTCATCTCGTCAAGGAATTAAACGAGCCAGTCAGCCAGGCATTATCAGTAGATTGTTTCACTTGCTGCATTAGTTCCAAAGATGTGAGATGTTACCTTCCATGCTGGTTAGTTCACCATCTATGTTGTAGCAACACACGCCTTCAAAATCGAAGCAGCATTTGCAGCCACTACCTACTCAGAGAAACAACAATAAGGAACATTAATGTTAAAACCCCTTAGCGTAGCACAATTCTGTAATACAGCTATAAGGGTTGTCATGCCAGTGAAACACATTGTTAAGAGATCTGCAGCCGTTAATTTCTTGTAAGCATTAAAGGCAAATTATTAGGGTACAGTAGCAGCTGAACAAAACTAAACTTACCAGGACAAATCTAAGTTAATCAACAGAAGTGTCCTCACCTTCCAGTAATACATATGCTGCTGCTCCAGCTCCTTCAGCTGGTATCACTCTGGGTTTAACGACCTGGTGTGGGTTAATTGCCCACACAGACTGGAAAGTCGTGGCCTGCACTTTTTCAGATTTGACTTCAGTTGGATGTTGGGTCTGTGACACCAATAACATTGTTCCAGTGCTGTCTCCTCTAGATAAAACACAGGTGTTCACTGAAGATACCTGAAATACAAGAACTCGAGAATCTGATATTAGCAAAGGATGTAACATAAGAGGAGAAGTCAGGGTACAAAACCATACAGCATTCTCTGGACTCATATGAATTTTTACATCTAGGTCAATAGGCTGCAGTCCCACTTCACAATCCATTGGTGTGAATAATTTCATTTCCCCTGTAGTTAGTCCTGACACTGTACCCACAGAAGTGTATACATATTGCCACCCCCTAGAAGGGGGTAGGGGGCCAATATAATCAGCCTGACAGGTATTCAAGGCCCACTGACCCTGTTTTACCTTTCCCCATGCTCTTAAATGTAGCTGTGTACAGGTAGCACAATGACGTGAGCATGTTTTACAAGTATATAACAGCAAAGGGGTTTGATTGTGAGCAACGTCCCATGCGTGTGCAGCATAAGCTGATCCATGTCCACAAGCTATATGCACGTTCAGAGCTTGAGCATGCAGCTCGGCAGAGGTCGTATTATCTGCTTCCTTACTGTTTTGAGACTCAAATGAATCAACTTTATTGTGCTCTGCTCTTAACCCTTCACAAGGGGAATCCTCCTCCACAGAAAATACAGGGATGAAAGTTCTCCAATGCCCTAAAAATCCTAAAAAGGCATGTAATTGTCTTATTGCAGCTGGCGCAGAAAACTGCTGGACTGTGTGCTGTGCCTTATCTGGTATTTCTCTAAGCTGCCTATAACAAACTATTTCTAAAAATAGTACAGTAGCACTAGGGCCCTGCGTTTTAGTCAGATTAATTGCCCAGCCTTGGTCCTGCAAATGCACCTTCAAAAATTCAGCAGCTGTTTCAGGTTCTTGTTGTGACACTGCCATAATCAACAGATCATCAATATCATGGCAATCAGTAATGGTACCAGACCATAGCTCTATATCAGCTACTACCATTCAGTGGCAAACAGAGGAACTGTGTGTGTATCTCTGAGACAATACTTGACAAGTATATTGCTTTTGTTGCCAGGTAAGAGCAAACTGGTCTTGCACTGAGGTGGCAGGTGGGGTGGAGGGTGGGTGCAGTGTTGGCGGGGGGACTAGGGTTGGGTGGCTTTTTTGCATAAGTATTAACTTTTGCAGGGGGCAAAAAATTTCTGATGGTACGATCCCACCCATTTCTGATCGTGGGATACCAGCTTGTACTAAATCATTCCACATTAGTGTTCTCATCACCTGTGCTGTAACTTCTTTCAGTTTTGCCAGATTTCCATTATCCACCCCCCAAACAGGGGGTCCTGAAATTACAGCCCCAATTCCCCTCAAGGCATCTGCTGGAGTGCCTGCACTACCTGTAGCATTTGTCGCTGCTACCCTGTCCAGATCGGATCCCATAATCAATGCATACGCCGCCCCCATCTGCCACACTAAATCAATACTTTCCTCCGTTGTGCACCAATTTCCACGGGACAACACAGATTCAACAGGTTCAGCATATGCTCTTAAAACTGCTGCACACACACATTGATATAGCGTAGGTGCAATAATATCTTGCCTGTCTGGACCTCTGACAGTTTGCAGCTGAGCATATCGTTGTTGTATCTGATCATCACGGGCTATAGGGCTTAATAAATCTTTTTCATCTGCTGATAAATGGATAGACACAGTTCCACTATGCCAAGCTGGCAAAATCTGTGCCTGTGTTCCTTCCCCACTCTCCTGCTGAGAGATCTCTGAAAATGCCGTTAACTGCCCCCCCCATCTGCTTGTTCGTGCTGCCACATCATTTATATGGGGGGTTGTGCTCTCACCACCTCCCTGCCATTTAAGTCAGGATCAAATTCAGACTCAATATTGGAGTCTGAGAATTCACTCCAAATATTTCCATCCCACTCCTTGGGATTCCAAGAGCATTTTGTGGTAAGAGCACAAACCTGAGAACACAGAAACTCACTTTTTGCATATTTTTCCCTTTGTTCCTTAGCAATACACGCTAGCAACCGGTCTACATGATCTTGCAGCTCATAGCACCGCTCTGCTTGAACAGTAATTACTTCTTGTGCGATCACCTTTGCATCCTGTAAAATCTCAACCTCCTTTTCCAACTCTCTTATTTTACTCTGCAATGCAACAACTTCACGATCAAGAGCTCTAAGACCGGTAACGAATAACCATCCCAATCTCCCTGCTAATTTGCGAGAAGTCGTCGATGCCGCTCTCCATGGAAACTTTAGCATAGCTGCCTGAATTACCTGGGGGGTAATCACCACCCCATCATCAATCTGAGGCCATGCCTCTGGCGGAGCCAATTCAGACAGGAGAGCAGCCACGGGGGCCCAGCGCTCCGTACTGGGCCACCCTGGAATTTGGGGAGTCACCTTCGAGGCCTCCCCTGTGTCCGGTGTTTTTGAAAACCACAGCATGGCTGGTTCTAGCGACCGCCGACTAATGCCAAATGTGTACACATACGCAGGCACATCGCAAGAAGAGCCAGAGGCCACGAATGCATTGCAAAGAGCAAGTTTTATTTTAGTTACCTCTCTACTGGGGGATCTCCGAAGTCGCACCTGAGCTCCCAGGCAGAGGTGACACCAGCGGGGACGCAGGCGCTGGTGAGTTCAGCCCTGCTGGAAGATCGCTGGGCCTGCTGAGCTCGCCTGGATTTCAAGGCTTCAGGCGGGCGCAGCCTCCCGCTCTTGCTCACAACAAAGCAGGAATCTCAGACATAGTGATAAGGTGCCCGGAGTTTCTCACAGGCCTATGTTATCTAACACAGAGGTTCTACTCATCAAGCACACAAGGCCAGTAAAACAATTACTGTGATGTATGTGCTTTTTCTACAGACAGGTGCAAGTCACTTTGAGCGTATTTACATTTAACTAACCTCCTCGCCAAATCTTCCGCTACGTTCCCATACAATATGGTAAGTATTAAAGATACATTGTCATTTTCCATTGTATTGTCTTTATGCAAGAAAATTGCCCCAGGACATGGTTCTGTTAATCACTTACCTCTTTGGAGAGTACCCAAATGGCCTGTGGTAATGATATGGATGCGCTCTCACTGTTTAATTTACCTTATCAGAGTTGTTAGTATTTTAGCTTTTTTCACTTTTCGTTGTACATCACCTTAGAACCAAGCACCAGCTTCTAACCTTGTTCACTGCTCTTTTGCACTGCAAGGGTGGTACGAGTAGGCTGCAAAGAAACAAATAAAAAAGCAAGTGGTGATTCTCCTGACACAAGGAAATCTTGGCTTTCTTCAAGTCCATGTGGATGAAGCAGTGTCAACTGATGCAGTTGACTTCATTGTCTGTGTGGGCTAGAGATGGACGGCCTGTGAATGGAGCATGTTGCAATTAGGTGCTGTCTTGCCCTCATCAAATTTATTAACAATGACTATTTTTTTTCTATTTGAATATATTCAGAATGAAATTTATATCCAGAGAAAGAAATAACACAATACCATTTAAAAAATTATTTTCCTGGTGTGTATTCCTCCAAGCATGTATTTATGTGGATAGTAATAAGTGGATAGTAATCATGTTTAACATGAACATGATTAAATCAGTGAAGGGGATTGATTTTCTCATCATTTCAACTCTGCAAAATTCTAGATCTTCTGCATACACAAAATGCTCATTCTTATTAGTCTGATGTTGCTTCCATATCAGCACTTTGTGTGTCTCTGCTCTCAGACAGGAGGCTGTTTGAAAATTATTAAAGGTACCAAGTAGCGTAGCCTTTTATTAAAGAACTACAACCTAAAGTACTTGAACACTTCCTTTTTTCCCCTTGAAAACAATAAAAAAGAACTACTCCTATATAACATTTTTCTATAATGTAGATAAAAATGTAGCTTCACTGAAACTATTCTTAACATTGATGCTTGCACTGAACTTGAGTAGGATGCAAATATTCACCCTTTTAATATTTCATCCAAGTTTAAAGTATAAAAAAAAAAGATCGTGTTTTCTAAACAGTGAGACTGCATGTTCAATTCATATACCAGTATTCCTCCAGCATAGACTCCTCTGTTTTAAGAGACTTTTTATTATGGGTCTGGGAAAAAGACCTGATTTCTGGTGTCGGTGTGGGTTTTGAACTGACTACTTGGGAAGCAATTGGGAAATCATTATGGAAAGCAATTAGCTCTGGTGGCAAGGGAGCTCGAGAGGCGATCAAGTATGCGACGGTTTGGCAGAAGTTGTTTAATATGCTGCAAACTATGAAAGAGGAACAGAAAGCTGCTTCAGCTATGTGTGCTGCTCTTACGCCTGAGCAAAAACCTCCTATAGCATGCCCCGTCACCACGTCAATTTTTTCAACTGATATAATTCTCCCTCCGATCGGGCCAGTTCCTTTATCGAAAGTTTAAAAAGAGGGCGATTCGCAAGGAGGTGAGAGATGCCCGCCGCCTGAACCTGTGTTACCATCCGCGCTGGAGACAGAGGCTGGGGCGGCGAGCGGGGAGAATGTTGAGTGGCGAGAGAAAAGACTTGCCCGCTGCAGCCGCGCCAGAGGCGAAGGTTGCTCCTGTTGCAGAAAAGGACTCAAAAGATTAATTTGGTGCTGTGACAATGAGTTAAGATAGAGACTTGGGAAAAGGTGGAAGGTGTTTTAGAACATAGGAAAGCACTTGGAAATATGAAGAAGGAAGATCTTGTGAATTATTAGAATCAGTGGTGGCTGCCGTATAAGTCAGATGATTGAGAAAACCGGCTGGAGAACAGAACCTTTCAGTACCTTTAAGTATAACACTTGGTTGCAATTAATGTTGTTTTTAAAGCGAGGAAAAAAAAGAAAAAAAAAGGAAAAAAAAATAAAAAAAAAGAAGAAAAAAAAAGTAGCATAACACAGCAGTCATAGATGTTTTCCTTACTAACCTGTTTTCTTTGTAGGTATCTGTTTAAGCACATTACAGTTTAATAAGTCTTTGCCTGTTGTATAATATAGTAAGTTCACAGAATCATGAGAATCCGTTGACTCAAAATATGCATTTTGTGATTATACAGAAGACCGTGAATAATTCAGTTTTTTACTGTGTGAATGTGGTGATAAGATTGTGTGTAACAGTTGTTACTTTTCTTTCTACCATGCTAGCTTTATTCCAACATCCAGACTTGCGCAACTCTGTGATAGGCTGTGTCTCATCTCGGTGTACTAAATGTGGCTCTTTTGTATGCACACCAAGTAAAGAATCCTGTTTTGGGATAACAGTTGTAGCACCTCAGATGAGACGCGTATAAAAGCCTTGCCCAGCTCGGCTTGCTAGGGCAGCGGGGGGGCAGGTGCCGCTGGGGCTCCAGCGCGCACTGACCTGTTTTGTCAGGGAGATCCAGCGGCAACCTCCACCTGGCTGAGCTGCAAGCAGCCCAAAGGTGCAATGCTAAAACTGAGATATTGTCTTGAATAAGTGCAACTGTGATCCATCTGCATGTTTGAACTTAGTGTTTGGCTTTCATATCTGAGCTCAGTATTTTAGTTTGTATGTATATATATATATATAAAAACAAATATATATATATATATTTGGTACCAAAATAATTTTGTCTGGGGAGATAATTACAAAATGGGAACCGGTTCCGCTACTAAAATACGACCTTGATCCCCCTTAGGATGCATCCTTACACATTAGAGTAACTTTTTGGGGAAATACTCCGACAAAAGGAAAATGTAGTTTGAATGTGGAATTCTGGGGTTTAGTGCTATATGGCAGTTAATGTTGTTCTACATAACTTTGAGAAATAAGTAAATAAAGCAAAATATCCCAGGTCTGTGCTGTACAGCTTGAACATAAATTCAAAGCCTGTGCCAAGCTGCAAGATAAGCTCAACCTCCTCCTCCTCTGCCCGTGTGGCCTTGTCTGTTTCTAAACTGCAGCGAGAAGATTCTAAAGCGGCAAAAAGGGGGGGGTTTCCTCCCCCCGACACTGCAGCCGTGGTGTAATACTGAATGAAGCAGTCTGAGGGTGAAATTCAAAAGCATCTCCAGCAGATCTGTAGTTCTAATGAAGCTGGGAAATTAAACCAAAACCCTTTGTAATAGACTTTCTCTCTGGTAACTAGTTGTAAGAGACTTCTTATTAAATTCACCGTGATAGTTTTTGAAATTGTGAGAAAGAAAGAAAGAAAGGCCATTTTTTGTTGAAACCAATGGAACGCCAAATTTGGAAAAAAATTTTAACAACTGAATTCTCGTATTTGCCAGAAAGCCCTATACCTCTCTTAGGTCAAGATTTGTTAAGTAAATTGTAAACTCAAATAATGTTTTCTGAGAATTCTGTTCAGCTGCATGTCCCACAAGAAGATGTTTGGATGGTGCAGATCTGCTTGCTGCAAGCAAAAAATCTCCAAGGAAGTGCTGGATGCTGTATTTCCACGAGTATTGGCAGCCAAAGTATTGGTAAAGCCAACACTACACTGATAAAACTTAAACAGGACTTCAATCTGGTAAGGAAAAACAATATCCAATGAATACGAAAGCCAAAATGGAGTTGGAGACTTTGATGAATAACTTTATGACAACCTTACAGGCTAACCGCATTCATTGGACTTGCGTATTTGTCTATTTATAATTACAACACAAAAACAACCTGTGGCTGTTGTGGGACAGAAGGATGAGAATGCTAACAGACTGATATACTGATTGTTACTAATCAAAAAATGCTGGGAATTAATTTAAGTCTTAATGAGCGATGATCCTTTTGTCATATATGTACCATTTGTGAAATCTAATTTTGATCTTTTTTTTATCTGCAACTTATGTCCTTTTAAATTAAATTAGCTAATTTTCTTAACGGCATAGCTTTTGGCATGCCTAAATGTAAATTGCTGTAGAATCTGCACGTCTTTGATGTCAACATACTTGTATTTTGTCCGATCCTATACGCTTGCACAGTTTTTGTCGATAGTTTAGGAAAGTCTCACAAAGCTGTAGTAGTCTAGCGTGAAGATAACAATTTGCATCATTCTGTTAAAACGATTGAAGGTTCAACCCAATTAGTAAAACTTTGTGCATCTGCTTACACTAGTGAGAAAAGCAAGTATGTCTAGTGCCGTCCACTGGACCTACTGTTTTGCTATGCTGGGTGTGCTACAACAGATTAAAACTGACAATGGTCCTGGCTAAACTGCTAGATCTGCGAGAACCATTAGACAACACAATATACACGTTAAATTTTTTGAACCATGCTGTGCGTCCCTCCTCTATCCTTGTTTCAGATTCACTGTCTCAGAGATCAAAGGCTTTGTATCAGGATCCCCTGAACAGCAGTCAATAGCAAGGGCCAGTAGAATTAATCAGCTGGGGAAGGGGATATGTGTGTGTTCTGGTGCAGAGCAGGGTCAATTTGAATCACGTGTCAGCGGTGCCTTCTAGAAGCACAAAATCAGACTGAACTACCGTATACCTAGAATCATGAACAGATACATGCAGCAAGTTCTCAACATCTTCTCAAAGCTAATTTACGGGTGGGAAAAAAGAATAACCAGCGCTGGCAAGTCTGGAGGTAGGCTACTCTTCATACTCCAGAAAAGACATATTGAAGCTTTATAAGACATAGAAGCCCAGAAGCATAGAACAGTTTGGGTTGGAAGGGACCTTCAAAGCTCATCTAGTCCAACCCCCTGCAATGAGCAGGGACATCTGCAACTAGATCAGGTTGCTCAGAGCCCCATCCAGCCTGGCCTGGGATGTCTCCAGGGATGGGGCATCTACCACCTCTCTGGGCAACCTGGGCCAGTGCTTCACCACCCTCAGTGTAAACAATTTCTTCCTCATGTCTGGCCTGAACCTCCCCTCTTTTAGCTTAAAACCATCACCCCTTGTCCTGTCATAACAGGCCCTGCTAAAAAGTCTGTCCCCATCTTTCTTACAGGTTTCTTTTCAGTACTGAAAGGCCACAATAAGGTCTCCCCAGAGCCTTCTCTTCTCCAGGCTGAACAACCCCAACTCTCTCAGCCTGTCCTCACAGGAGAGCTGTTCCAGCCCCCTCATCATTTTTGTGGCCTCCTCCGGACCCTCTCCAGCAGGTCCATGTCTTTCCTGTACTGAAGGTTTCAGGCCACATATTGCAAGACTTGGCAACACAGAAGAGTTGACACTTTGATCAATTAAATGAACTCTCTGGTGATGCTTCTGCTCTAAGAGGCCAGACTTGCAACAGTGAATTAAGCCAAGTGTAAGAAAGCAAACAAATGGCTCAGCAAGTCCCACAGGGGTCTAAGTAGCATGTTCCATAACCAAGCATAACATTCCCCTCTTGTTTCACATTAAGCAGAATGATTTTAAATTGATTCAATGTTAGCAGATAGGCGGTAACAAATTTGCATGAATATGATCATTCCAAAACCATCAGAAGATTATTAGACTTTGAATGCCTATCTAGTCAAGAATTACCATTAAGTACCTACAAAAAAGGGCATCACATTTTGACACCTACATAAATGAAGAAGATTTAAATTAAAATAGTTATATCAATCTTACTCTCTCATTTGTATCATTCATGCATAACTGAACTACAGGGCAGTCTTGTGGAATATAACGCTGAAAGAAAACTGGCATGAGCTTAAGTGACTTGGAAGATGTCTGTTTAACAGCTTCTAGAACCTGCAAGGTCATCATCTCATCTGCATAAATAATATCAAAGAGCAGTTTCCAGCCCCAAGCCTGCAGGCATCATGTTCCCCTTGCGATCCTCCACAATTACCGAAGCTGCAGGAAATTCAGAGTTCAAAACTCAAGCCCAACAAAGCGGGATGTTTCCTCCAGCACGTTACTGGCCCATATGCTCAGCAGCCAAAGGCTGAGGACTAAGGCTCTGAACATCAGGCCTTGGATCAGGGAAGAACTGCGCGATTCCTCCTGGTCAAGATAAAAACCCAAGGCACAGACTGAGTTTGAAGGGTAGCAGAAAATTCAAGCAAAATGTTCTAGACATAAACATTTGAATGAAAAGAGGATTTAAGAAGACCCAAACTGGAAAATATAGACAATTCAGTATTTCCTTCAGGAAATTGCCTCAAATGCCCAAATGTCCTTTTTCCTTACTTAAAATACAATATCCTCACTACCTATACTTTGTTATGCTTGACGTGCATCAGTGGGGACAGAACTGTGCAGACAACGAGATGGTACACCTGTCTTTTTAACACATAAGATTTGATACTTTTGTAAAAACACTAGAATTTATTTCATGAGTTTATAGGAATGCTTGAAATATTTTTGTGGGAAAGACTATTGCGAGTTTTACTGAAATCCTCCCAAAGCTTTCTAGGGGAGAGGGAAAGGAAGAGCTAAGAAATAGATACAGTTTGGGCTAAAACCTCAGTTTTATTTTACCATTAAGTCCTCCAAATTTCAGTAGAACTTTCTGAAAAATATATTTGATGTTTTCAGCAGATTTTAGTTACTTTGTTCCTGACCATCTTCCAGTTACTGAAGGAATCCTTTTGAAAAGTTACATTAACAAAAGACAATTTCCCATCCTGCCCCAAACACACAATAATTAGACTGCAAATAACTTTTTCTAGGTCATGTTTTCTTGAATCTTGGAAAAGTCAGATTTTTGGGGAGAGAATCTTTTCTTAATTAACATCTCTTAATTATTGCCACAGTATCTCTGCGATGCCAGGCTTGCCTCCACCTTACATGCCGTGTTTTGCAGCAGCCTACTGCTTGGTCTGGCAAAATATACATTTCGCATACACCTACCTAGTTAAAACTCCTAATTCATTCTTTCATACAATGCAATCCCGTAACTTGAAGATGCTATTTTCATCAGAGAGAAAAAAATGTCAGAGTGAGAAAGGCTTGTTATGGTACGTCTACTTGAGCTATCAAAATAGTTGTGATTAAGCCCACTTAATCTTCTACTCATACCTATAAGATGTAGCTTCTACTCATCTCATACCTAGAAGATATATGCAATTCTTCATTGCATGGAAGCATAATTAAGCTTCGTTTACTGAAGTATAAAAGGATTAAATACAATATTTTTTTCTGTTAGCTGGTCAAAATAAAAGCTCATGGCAGAGACTAAACTTGAAGGAGAGCAGCAAGCCCAAGCAGAACTTTCTGTACGGGAAACCCTGTAATCCGTGTTACGTTCAGAGGGAGCGTCAGCTGGAGGCAGCGATTCCGTGCTAAGCTCTTATTGGCATTTAGTAGCCCTTTAATAATGCCTCCCCCTCTTCCTTCAAATTACAATTTAGGAGAGCCTTAGGTAAATATTGGCTATCATTTCAAATATGTTATATTTTAGGAGGGCTGGGCAGAAGAAACCTTCCTGAAAACAACAGCCAATTTTCAATGCAAAGCAGTAATACTTAACAAGAGCAAGAAAAACCAAGTCATATTACTTCAGCACAAAGTGAGCTCCACAGTACGTCGAAGAAATGCCAATATCCATGGATTGCTCAGCACGTTCGATCACCCTGAGCATTTTAAGCTCTGTTTCTAAGTTTAAGCCATATCCACTCTTGCACTCAACCAGCGTAGATCCTGCTCTGCGCATGCGTTCGAGTCGGTGTTTGAAAGTATTGAACAGCTCTTCTTCTGTGGCTTTCCGCGTATGTTCCACGGTAAAATGTATTCCTCCTCCAGCCTGGTGGATCTCCATATAGGATGCACCTGCCAGCTTGGGGAAAAAAAGAAAACAAAAAACAATTCCCCCATACAATTAGCTATTAAATGTGCATTTTCTAGGCAAGGGATTCTGGAAAGTGCCTTTAGGTCCCTTTGTAGTAAGAGAGAAGAAGTGGGGGGGCTGAATCTTCATTCATTCTTCCTCCCTTCCCCTCCTCTTCCCTCCACTTAAGCGAAGAACTGATGTAAGAAGCAACATAAAGAGAATTACTCTGAAGATTTGCTTCCCACTGAGCCCAAGGGGAAAACCTATATCTAACTAAAAATTCATTTATGTGGGGAAAAAATAACTTAAAAATCAAGATTTAGATGGTAATAGAAGGCAGCACTCCTGCATTGCTTCAAGCAGTGCAAAAACTTATCAAGGCTGGCTGAAAAAGCTCCAGATACATTCCTCTCTCAGCCTACTAGTATTAAAAAGTCATCCTTCCTCCCTCATTTAGATTATCTGACAGAAGTTATCTATTTTTCTACAAATGAAAGACGGGAGTCACTAGAAAGTAGAAATAGTTATGCATAAAAAAAATGAGAGAGAGAAAGAAAAATCCAGCTGTGTAATTTTATGCCATTACCTTCATTGCAAACTCATGAACCCTATCACCAGCCCACACTGGGTGTGTATGTGCATCTACCAGGCCTGAAGAAAACAAAGTAAACATACACTAAGGTTATTTCACTGGGTAAGAGAAAACCTTATGAACATGCAAGCAAACAAAGTGGAGAGCAGAAGCTCCCCTACAAAGCCTCTATTGGTTAGAAGAAAAAGAAAAATCCAACCAGCCCAAATCTAGGGTTTTCTTCAAAGGCTATTCATTTTCTTTCTATTTTTTTCCATATGACACCTTATGTAAAACAGCTCTAAGTGCGTGCATCAGTTGCTGAGCTTTTCATTTTGTTTTGACGACATTTGCAAACTGTCCAAGAAATTATATATTACAAACTTCATTACAAAGTTCATTAGACTTTAAGTCCATGTTCTTGAAAAAAAAAGCGAAGTGTTTAGGCTGGGCTTAGTACGCTATTACTCCAGCAATAGTCCACTTATTCCAGCGGGAGCTTTTCCTATGAGCCGTGAAACCAACACTACTGAATGCCCGAGGCCACTGCAAACGAAACGGTGGTCTAGCAGCTCCTGTGCCAACACCACTTGTGAAGTTTAACAAGCAATAGACCTGCCCAGGTTTATTTTTTTGTCAGGGAAAGTTGCAGCTTCTGTGGCTTAAAATCCTGCACTGCCCTTTTGCTCCAACCGGCTGCGGGCAGGAGGGAGAGTCTGAGCTCTGGCATTGAACAGCTGATGGGTGGAAACGGTACAGAAATTAGAGGCAACTCTGAAAAGTCACTCAGCAGGTCAGCTACTTTACTGCTGTGGTCCGTGATACAGAGAAACAGATGTAAAATGAACCATGAGGACACAGAGCTCCACCATGAAGGCTGAAAAAACATCCCAAGTGCTGGAATGTTCTCTTTGTAGCACTCCGAATGAAGAAGCTAGAATAGTCTGCCCCTCAATGCAAGATATTGTCAAACCAGTACTGAATACAGAAGAAAAAGAATGGAGGGATATTTAATACACACTTGTCTCTAAGCATTTGCTGCCATTCAGCATTTTAACATTATGAAGAAACAAACTTACCTGGTAACACACACTTCCCAGAGCAGTCAATTATTCTTTCAAATGTTGCTTCTGAAAACTGATTGTGAATAACATCTGCCTGGCCCACAGCTTTGATACAACCATCTCTGCAAACAACAGACAGCGACCAAAGGCAGCGTGAGCCTGTTGAAAAGTCAAGTGCCCATTGACAGAGCTCCCGCAGCAAGAACTCTCTGAAAGCAGAGGTAGGGACCTTCAGCAGGACTGAAGGTGCACACAGGAGGTGGTTTGCTAATTTTACAGATGCACAGAAAATGATGGGGTAATGCCACGCATTCCAAGTTGTTTCCCATAACACTTGTCATATCCTCTGCTTAGATCCCTCAGGACGATACCTTGGTACTCTTGTTCTATTTTCCGCTAGACAACATTATTTTTCTCTTGTGGATACAGCACTCCTCCAGCAAGTACCTGCAAGGCACAGCTCACAGAAATCAAATGTCATCGCCAGCCTCCTCTGCCTGGACGTGACTCGTGCCCTTGTCCCCTTGGAAGCCATAGAGAGAAATCTCTTTGGGGCTGACATGCAGTAAAACAGCAATTTTCTCCTGGTGAAGCTCAAGGACGGTGCTGGGAACCCTACACTGCACCTGAGGGACCCTCTCCAGCCACGCATGGAGCTACACTTCACCTACACAAGAGGAGCTTCCCAGGGCACACGCGGCACCTCTGTCCTTTCAGCCTTGTCTTCCTCCAGCTCTTAAGCCACTGGAATAGGAACCAGGAGTCACCACGGGCACCTGACCGACGGCATCCCCACACTACACAGCACAATTTTTAGGAGGCAAATGGCAGCTAGGGCATTTAGAAATGGCAGAGATGTCATTATTTAGGCACAGGCAGCCGGCAGCGGGCGGACAGGCTGTGGGGACGCGGGCAGCCCGCAGCGACCCGCTCCCGGCGCGCCCCCCGCTCCCGCCACCGCTCCGCTCCCGGCCCCGCGGCCGCCCCCGCCCGCACTCACAGCCCCACCACCAGGCTGGCGCCCCGCAGCACGGCCAGGCTGGCGGCCGCCTCCCGCAGCAGGAACTCCTCGCCCCGGCCGCAGACCAGCACCAGCTGCTGGGCGTTCTCCAGCAGCAGCCGCTGCCGGCCCGCCATGGCAGCGGGCAGAGCGGCGGGCGGGGCGGGGGCGGCAGCCGCTCGGATCAAAGTCCCCCGGGGCGGCGCGGGAGAAGCCGCCTCCTGCCCCGCCCAGAAGAGACCAACCCCCTCCGGGTCTCCATCCTCTCGCCATCCTCACCTGTGCCACATTCGGCACTGGTCAGAAAACTGAGCTGAAAAAGCTACAGCGCTTTAGGAGTGAACCTGGTAGCAGCCTGCCCCAGGAGAGGGATGCTGCTCTTGGTGTGGTCCCGGGCAACATGACAACATCTATACATCGTGTTGGCTTATGATAAGCTCTGAAGCATCGGTTTGCCAGTTGGGGATTCCTGGAGCCTTCTGCCCACACTGCACCACCTGGAGATTTCCCTTTGCCAAGAAAACAGAAGTTGCTGCATTCAGAGCATTTGTCTGCCCACATTCCCCCTCCCCGGCATCCACCACCTCGCTGATGTCCATCACCTTGTCGGCATCCATCACCTTGCCAGTATCCCAGCACCAGCCCCTGAGGGACCGTGACACTTCTCACCACACGGGATATTCAGGCACACATTAATTTATCCCGGCAGATATTAATTTATCCCGTTCCACAATTGAAAAGTTTATGTGAATCTACTGCCCCCTACAGAATTAGGGATGGGAGAGCTGGGCAGCAAATATTTACCCTCTACATGGATTTTTGCTTCTCTTTTCTCTTCAAACTTTCGTAGTGTGCCTAGGGCTCCGGTAATTCCCAGCTGGAAAATGGAGTGTCTTTCTTAATAAGTGGTCTCTCAAACACCTTTCTGGTTGTGGTAGTCTTCTTTAGACATTTTTTCTTTTACAAAGAGGATTGATTTAAAATGCCCGTAACACAGCCGTGTTTATATACATATTCCTGTACAGCAGAAAAAGATGAATATGTTGGCTCTTTGAACGAGCCTTTCCGGTGAAGTCTTTGTTGTAAATGTGGCAAGGTTTGCAGCTAAACCACAGGAATTTGCATTCAATAACAAACTTGAAAAGCAAGTAAAACTATGAGAGTGGTGGGTGTTATCTTGTGATACTGCTCCACTGGCTCAATACTGCACCACGGCGTAATCTCCACCTTCCTCCTAAATATTCTCTCTCACTACACATGCAAAGATTGACAAGTGAGGTGAGAGATGGTGCTTTACTGCTGCCAGGAGTTCCTGCTGCTGACTTCGGCTTTCCCCGGCAGTATCAAGGTTTGAAAGCTGAAATTAAAGAGGAACCTTCCAACAGACTCATAGCAAGGGCAGAAGGACACTCCAGGGTGGTGGGGGATGCTTCAGCAGCAGTGGTGGGGTGAGAGCTGGTGGATCGGGAGTGAAACGCAGCACGTCGTGGTGGAGCCGAGCACTCGCCGGATCGGTCTTGCCAAGAAAGGCGGCGGGGAGAAGATGATCCAGCTGGAGCAGAAGGGAGCAGCCCCCACGTGCACGCAGCTCACTCCTCTGTGTGCGGTGGGGTGGCAGCACAGAGAGAGATCTGCAGTGAATGGCTTCCCCGTGGCGCTGTCCTATGGCAGTGTAAGTCCTGCAAAATTGTCTTCCTTGTATTCACAAATATTTCAGGGTGTATGTTCCAGGAGCTGCTCTTTCTGCTCTTGAGAGGACCACGAGCCAACATTAAATTCCCACCTGTATTTGCACAACCCCGTGTTTAATGGCATGCCCGACCATCTGCTGCTTCTGTGAGCAAGGGCTAGAAGTCAAACAGAAACTGGCCTGAACGCTTCTTACTTTTATGTTTCTCCCATTTACACATTTTTGGCCTTTTGTCACTTTCAGCAATCCCAGGGAATTTCAGAGAGCAAAGGTGGCATCTGCAGCTCCATTTCTGGTGATCCGATCTCAGACTCTAGTCATTCATCACATTAGTTTTGGTGAAAGGGGGAAAAAAGGAAAGATAAATTCTGTGTAAAGCTTCTATATCTGTGAGAAGTGTGTTGTTGCACTCTACAAGGATGGAATTCAGTTCTCTACACTGGCTTTTTCCAAGAACCAAGGGCAGATCCTGATTTCAATCCTTAGAACAGGTGAAGATTTTGCGCTTATAAGGTAGGAGTTTATTTCATTGAAACAGACAGTAGAAGATGGAAAGACTGTTCTTTAAAGAGCTGGTGGGTCTTTGCCTGTGGAAAAGGTGTGTGTTCCTAAAACGGATTGGGAGATGGTATCCTATGCTCTTTTTACTTATGTTATTATCATTGGTTATTTTCAGTTCCTTCAGTTTGCCAGTTTGGGTTGGAAATAACCCATTTCACCCCAAAATTAAACAAAGTAAGGTAGGAGAAAGAATGGAGGAGGAAAAAAAAGGTGGAGATAATTAAAAAGGTCATTTGACTGTCAGGTTCTTGATTTCAGAGATTTCATCTCTTCTTGCCGGTGCTTTGTGTATGATACACTTGTTCCTCAAGGAACATATTTTCAAATATACTGTCAGGGTTACTTTGAATATTTATTCTTGTAAACAACAGGTAATTAAATACAGAAGGCCCAAGGCTGGATATGAGTCTTAGTCCAATATTTGCTACACTTTCCTTACATTTTTAGGTAAGTTTTTTTCATCTACCAAACAGACATTTACAATAACACACATAGGATGATGAAATGTCCTGAAAGGAGATATGATGCATGGCTTAGGAATGAATTGCTAGTGGAATGTACTGAATGCTCTTTCCCTGTTTACAAAAGTAGCAGAAGTTACTGGACCCCCAGGATCAAAAATCAAAATTACAACATGTGGCTAAAACTGGCCTTCAGATGTGGAATTGACCCAGACTAAATTGCAAATTTGTTGTGTGCTCCTGGCTCCCCTCATACGAGATTTTTACATCAGATTTACAAATATGTTTTGCACAGCTTTACAAAAGTAAAAGTGAAGTCATTCTGAATTTTCTTTTTCCTGTGCAGAGAAACTTCACATCTTTCAAACCATGGAAACGTGGCATTTGCTCAGATGAACTTTCTGAATCCTCCCTCTTGTTCCCAGCTTCTGCCTTAATAACTTCTTTGGCAAAGTCTGTAACCCCCTGATGATGGGGGGACCTTTGGGGGGAACACAACAGCCTGCCCCAGGGGACCTAATTCAGCAGGAATTGCTCTCTCTGAGCGCAGTGTGACTAACTGACTAACTGCCTCTCTCGCCCAATCGGCTCAAAAACCTATTGAAATATTTGAAAGTTGCAAACCGGTCTGTGAAAAAAATGCATGAAGTACACAGCTACCTACAGTAGAAACTAACTAACTAACTTACTAACTAACTAACTTACTAACTAACTAACTAACTAACTAACAAACTCACTCTCTACCCTACTGGCTAAAAAACCTATCATAAACTCATGAAAGATGCCAACTGGCATGTGAAAACAAAAGTGTTAAGAGCTCTCAAGTGCCCTTTCTGCCCATGACTTCTTCATGGGCTGGGGAATGTTCTGCAGAGAGAACGAGTAGTGATGACCATCCGGCTGAGCCAAAAGGGTGACAACATGAGGGTGACTTCTTCAGCCATCTCTTCAACCTGCCTTGAGAAAGATGGGTGGAAAAGACAGGCATTAGGCACTAGGCTGAGAGGAGAACAAGCAACATGTGTTTTGACGTGAAAGGCAATACCCATCCACAGTTCCCCTCTGCAGGATTCCTTAGAGCTGGGTATTAGGCTTTGGTGTTTTTCTATTAATTGTTTAGATTGTGGACTAGATTGCCTTCGAAGGTCCCTTCCAACCCACATTATTCTTTGATTCGAGGATTCTAGGTGCAAAATGGAAACTGCCAACGCTGGAGTGCTCTTTACCTCCAGACATCCACCTTCTCCCAAGTACAGGTGAATGCTTCCTCTCTGGGACCATCTCGGGGCACCGCAGAAGTATTCCCTATACTCAGAGCAGCATGAAAATTCACAAGAGGGAGAGCAGGCTCTGTTACACACCTGGGCTTCTTGTTCTCCTCGCCCGGCTTGGCTGGTCTCAGTTGCCCATTCCTGAGCAATCTGCTTCCAGCCTTCGCCTTCGCTTGAGCGGCGGGCCATCGCTCTCCTCTTCGCAGCTGTGTTTTCTCTTCTGGGGGGATGGTTTTTCCCCTTGCTGCGAAGAGCCTGGCAAACTTTCCATTCAATAGGATTGTTAGACAGGTAAAGCCATGATCCACATGAATCGATTCTACTCTTAAGCAAAGCTAGCTCATGTTACCTGCTCTGCCCAGAGGAGCTCTCCTGGGGTTCGCTTTGGGGAGCGACTGCAGCCACCTGCAATGGAAACGTACAGGATGACACCTGCCCACTTTCCAGCTCAGCTCTAAAAGGCAGATCCCTTGCATGGGTTTGCTCAGCCCAGCTGTGCCAGTTCTGGTGGGATCACCACACAAAGAGTGATGGCCAAGCTGCATCAGCCTCACTCTGCACTTGTGCAAAGCTGCAGGTTGGTGGATGAAGTTGCTTGTCCCTACAGCAGCAATGCCACCTTCTGAGGGGGGAGGCATTCTCTCACGCTGCGTGTGGACCTCACATACCTCTGCAGTTTCTCCTTCTGCTCCTGGCGCTGGCGACTCCTCGGCCTGTTCACCAGCAAGCCCAGCCTTGGCCGCTGCACCTGGAAGCTCAGCCTCCTCCTCCTGCTCCTCAAAGAGTTCCTCACGGTGTTCGATGAGGAACTCAACCAGCCGTGTCACCTGCACACAGTAAACCACTGGTTTCCAACCCGCTGGCTGCAAAGGGGTCCAACAGCCCTTGCCACTCCTCATCCTGCCTTCTGCACAGAAGGCTGCAGCTGTGGGGCGGCTCTTCCCAGCAGCTCCCCCGTGAGCATTTGCTGAAGAGAGGAGGCAGGCAGGAACCTCTGAAGAGCAAAGCTGGCGTGGGCCTGGAAGGCTGCAGCGGGCTGGGAAACACAGCGTACCTTCCCTGTCACCTGCATCAGGACGTCCAGGGGCAGCGTGTCCTCCTCTGGTGGGCCGAGGAGGTTTGGCCCCATGCAGATGGCCAGGTTGCTGGCGCTCATCTTGCTCACGGTGGCATTCCTGCTGATCTTCTGAAGCAGGATGAGCAAGGTCTGGAGGAGGAGGAGGTTGGCCTTGGGTAACTTGCTGGCGACCCTGCGGGAACAGGAACCCACCGTTAATAGATGTAGTAGGTCTTGTCCAGACAGGTGTCCCATGCTGATGTCAGCCAAGCCCACCCCAGGGAAGGCTCCTTGGCCAAGCCGGCTCTCCAGCAGAGGGACTGCCTTCGCTGAGATATGGCCACCTCCCTCCCCGCCTGCCCTTCTGGCCAGAGCCCCTTTGTGGGGCCAGCCCAAATGCCTGCAGGCAGTGCTCCAAGGACAGAAATGCTTTTCTGTGCCACTTTCCCCCCAGAACGCTGAGCCCACAGCAGCAGCAAGAGGTGGGTGGCCGAAAACACAGCTCGTTCAGGTGCCGGTGCCGGGCTCTGCCAGTCCCTGTGGAGCCGCCAGGCTGCTGGCCACACTTACTCCTTCAGCCCCGCCAGCCTCTCCTGCCTGCTGGTCTTGTGCAGGGCGTCCATCCACTGTTGGTAAAGCTCTGAGTGGAGCAGCTTGGAGGGGATCTTGCGGAGGAAGTCCTGCAATGGCAAGGGCTGAGCGTGAGGCTGTGAGCAGTGCCGCCGGGAGCACAGGCAGCATCCCCAGCACGCTGGGTGCCCAGCAGCTCCTGGGTTGGGCCGAGCAGGAGCCCATCAGCAGCTCCGGAGCGGGAGCTGCCGGACTCCAGGCCAGCAGGGCTCACCTTCAGGATGACGGCCAGGACGTGCACCGGCTGGCTGGCCAGGTGGACCTCGGCTCCCGTGTCCAGGGCCTCCCTGATCTCCCGGGAGGCGCGCTCGCTGGCCGCCAGCCGGAAGATCCCCTCCGTGGATGGGCCCTGCTCGTGCAGCAGAGCCAGCAGGTCCTGCAGGGGAGACAGGAGGACATTGCTGGGCTGGAGACAGGCCCTGGCACAGGCCAAGCTTCCCCAGGGGCAGCAGGGAGTGTGGATGGTCTGCAGCTCTCCCTGGGGCAGGACAGAGGGGTGGCTGGAGTTGGGCGACACGGAGAGGAGCGCGCTTTGTCCCCAAGACTCATCTGAGATGCCCCCGATGGGGACGGTGCCTCTGCAGGGGAGCCAGTGGGATGGGGACCCCTGGCCGGGCTTGCTTACCTGGATGGGCTGGGGCAGCGCACCGTCCTGGCTGCAGAGATCTGCCAGGGGCCGCCCGAAGAGAAGCCCCGTGTGGGCAGAGCCCGACGGCCCCTGTGCCTCTGCAGCGGCCGAGGTCTCTGGCCGCACCAAGTGCCAGGGCAGCCACCTCCTCCTGCTGCGGGTCCCACCTTCTGCCAAGGAGAAGAGAGCAAAGAGAGGTGGAGCAGCGGCGCCAGGCCAGTGCTCCTGGACCCTCTCAGCACTGTGCCCCATCCTCGAGCGCACGGGACACGCGTCATTTGGCAACGAGGGACCCTGGGGGCTCAGGTCTCTCCTGCTGCAGAGCAACGGGGACAGACGTGCCCTGCGGGAAGGGCAGCAGCAGCCCCAGGGCAGCATGAGTGCCCGTCTGCAAGAAGAGCAGGGAAGGGCCATCCTGCACCCGTTTCTCCCAACTCACCAGCCAGCTGGCCACTTCCACCTTTGCTGCCAGAGGGGATGACGGGTGGGGGCCGCTGCTCTGCATCAGCCTGCAAGAAATGTGCTGCGCTCACCCAACAGCCCTGCAGCAGAAAGGGCCCCTGGGGAGCTGCATCATGCCCTGGCCATGTGTGAGAGGTGGAGATGGCTGAGATGTCACCCCGAGCGATCCTCACCTTGGCCTGGCCCTCAAGCAGCCTCTCCAGGCTGCCGGCATGCAGCGTCATGGCCTGGGCAAGCAAAAAAGAGCAGGTGAGAAGTGATGCACCTGGTGCTGGGCTGGAACAGCCTCTGGGGACAGAGCGGAGACAGGAGGGACACTCACAGCATTGCGGCCCCTCAGCTCTTTCAGCAGCGCCTTGAAGGAGGGCAGCCGGGTGACCTGGGCTCCCTCCACTCCTTCTGCTGGTCTGTGCACAGGAAAGGGGCAAAGAAAGAGCTGGCTGAGAACCAAGCAGCCTTTTCCCTCCCCTGCCAGCCCAGGGAGCACTTCCAGCTTGCCCCAAAGCAGCCATGTAGCACTCAGAATCCCAGCGGAGAGCAGCAGCAGAGATCAGGGCGGGGCTGGGCAGCTGTTGTCTGGACACAGCTGGCTGAAGGTGCTCCACCAGCTTTGCCCACTCAAGAGCTGCCCACAGCTATGGGCACAGCTCTCTGCAGCTGGGGAGCGCTGTTGCCACATCGCAGGCTACGATGCCTAGAGCATCCCCCTGAGGTGTGAGCACGAGTCCCCCAGGCTGCACCGCCAGGCAGGGCTTACCCAAGGAGAGCGCTGAGCCACAGCTCCTTCACTGCCCGGCAGCTGCGGAAAGAGAGGAGAAACAGCCTGAGCGCCGCTGCTCCCCAGCCTGCGGGCACAGGCGGGTGCTGGCACAGCCCTGCTGTCCCCGTGGGGACGGCCACAGAGGCAGGACGAAGCCCCGTGGGGCAGGACGGAGGCGCTGCCCAGCCCTGCCGGGGGACGTGGCAGCGAGACTCACCGGAAAGTGACGACGCATGAGCCGCAGGGCCAGACGAGGACGAGTGAGGCGGTGTGTTTGCCTTCCTCCTCTTCAGCGGCATCGCCGGCTGCCCCCTTGGTGCTGCCCAGCACCTGCAGCTGGCCCAGGGCCAGGCAGATCTTTGGGCGCGGGGCGCCGCCACGTCTGCAGAGAGGAGCGGCAGCGAGTGAGCTGGAGGAGCCTGAGCCCGCTGGCTCCCCTCCCGAGTCCCCCTGCCACGGTCACGGCCATGGGTGTATCCAGCACCAGGGTGCCGGTGGCCTGGGGCTGCTCCTGGGCTGGCCCTGCCCTGGTGCCAGGGCCAGGGCTTGGGAGGAAAGGCAGCTGGGCTCTGCAAATCTTACTGGTGCTTGGCGATGACCAGGGTATCCCTGAAGAGGAGGAGGTCCCTCTTCCTCGTCGCACGGCCCTGGGTCACCCGCACACGCTGCCGGAGCAGTGGCTCGCCTGGTGCCGGGATGGGCACGCACTGCTGCACGGGCTCAGGGTCATCCCTGCAGAGCAAACGGTGTCGGGAATGACAAAGGCGGCTGCTGCGGGGTCCGGCTGTTCTGGGCTGTCTCCGAGCCTTGCATGGGGGGCGCCTACCTGGAGCCACGGCAGCAGTTCACCTGGCCCATCCCGACGAGGCCAGGAGAAGCCTCCTGTAAATCTTTCTTTATGGGCACAAGAGAGTGGCCAGACAAGGTGGGGAACGTCAGCCAAAGGGACGCCCAGTGCCAAGTGGTGCTGCTGGGCAAGAGTGCGGCTCCTGCCCGTGACACTCCGCGTTGGCACAGAACCGTTGCCAGGACAGCGCCGGGTCAACACAGCCCCCCATTCCAATGACCTCAGTGGTGGGGGGGGCACTGGGGGCTCTCCCCAGGATGCCCAGGTCTCTCTGGGACTGGGAGCCCAGCCCTGGGCACAGCACTTCAGGTCTGGCCTCAGCAGCGCTGAGCAGAGGGGAAGGGTCACCTCCCTCCAGCTGCTGGCAGCGCTTCGCCCCATGCAGCCCAGGGTACCACTCGCTGCCGCCTTGGGCCAAGGCCACCTTGCTGGCTCCTGCTCAACTTGGTGTCCACCAGGAGCCCAGGACCCTTAGTTTTAAGATTCCTAGGGCAGGAGACCTTTTCCAACATAAAAATCGTCCATACCCAATGTTTCTGTGGTGTTGTCTTCAACATGCATATGACCCATTGTGTAAATGCTGTGTCTCACATGACAAACCAGCACTACACAGAGATTATCCATTATGTCCAATAAAAGATTGAGCTGTGTCTTCTATTGACTAACCAGAAAAGTACAATCTTCATCAGATAGCAAGCCTTCTGGATCTGTCTAAAATAAATAAATACCACTCAGCCCATTCCCTGTGGCCCTGATGAACCACAACTGGGAATTATATGTGATGGATGTGATTCAGAACTATTGAATGTGCTGAAACTCCACCTATTCTCAGAAAATAAAATTTATCTCTTGAACTATGCCACATTACAACTTCAAGTGAGAGGAGCAAATGTCTTGGTCTCTAATAAACAAGTGATTGCCTTATTAACCCTAAGTTTAAAAGTGCACGTGTGCGGGGCACCCACTGTATTAATCTGTGGCTATCCTGTGATCTTACTGTCATATATATCAATTTAATGAAATATAACAAGGGAAAATGTAGAGTCTTACATCTGGGCAGGAACAACCCCAGGTTCCAGTATAGGTTGGGGAATGACCTGTTAGAGAGCAGTGTAGGGAATGGGACCTGGGTGTCCTGGTGGACAGCAGGATGACCATGAGCCAGCACTGTGCCCTTGTGGCCAAGAAGGCCAATGGCATCCTGGGGTGTATTAGAAGGGGGGTGGTTAGTAGGTCGAGAGAGGTTCTCCTTCCCCTCTACTCTGCCCTGGTGAGACCTCATCTGGAATATTGTGTCCAGTTCTGGGCCCCTCAGTTCAAGAAGGACAGGGAACTGCTGGAGAGAGTCCAGCGCAGGGCCACGAAGATGATGAAGGGAGTGGAGCATCTCCCTTATGAGGAAAGGCTGAGGGAGCTGGGTCTCTTTAGCTTGGAGGAGACTGAGGGGTGACCTCATTCATGTTTATAAATATATAAAGGGTGGGTGTAATGAGGATGGAGCCAGGCTCTTCTCGGTGACAACCAACAGTAAGACAAGGGGTAATGGGTTCAAGCTGGAACACAAGAGGTTCCACTTCAATTTGAGAAGAAACTTCTTCTCAGTGAGGGTGACGGAACACTGGAACAGGCTGCCCAGGGAGGTTGTGGAGTCTCCTTCTCTGGAGATATTCAAAACCCACCTGGACGCCTTCCTGTGTAATCTCATCTGGGTGTTCCTGCTCCGGCGGGGGGATTGGACTAGATGATCTTTTGAGGTCCCTTCCAATCCCTAACATTCTGTGATTCAGTGATTCTGTGAATACAGGGCTGAGCCATTGTCTTTTGTTTTCTTCCCTGAGTACAATGTGATAAGACATGAGGGGATATTAGGACCCGGTGAGAACCATAACCAAGTCCTCTTGTGCTGGACGCTTTTGAGGCTGCTGTGATTGCTCGCAAACCAAGTTCCCCTGTGCCTACAGCCCTTTGTCAGGGACGGAAGGCACATCCTTGGAGGCAACTTGCCTGAGAGCTGACAACCCATGACCCAGCTACTGGCACCTGGGACTATCGATACCTCCTGGAGTTTATGAATCCCTTGGCTCTAAATTTTGGCTTGTATTGGTTAACGTTTCAGAAGCAAAGAGTAAATACTAAATACAAAGCATGTGCTGGTGTATCATAGGATTCCAGTTACATTTTTATTAGTACCATCCATAGATAAACAGATCCGGAGACAAACCAACCTAGGCAAAATACACGGGGTTTTATTGTTTCCTTCCCCACTGCATTGCAGTTTGATCCATGCCCCTTGAATATCCAGTGTCTTTCAGCTACAGTTTACGTCTTGCTTTTGCATACTGTAGAGCCTTCTTTCCGTATTCACTGCCAGTATTCACCCTTACATGGCAGGTAATTCTTGTGGCTGGCCCTGCTCCCTCTGGGAGCAAGCTGTTTGTGGTCTGTCTCTATGGCTCTGGGACTCTTCCCCTGATGAATTTGTTCATCAAAGTTACAAATATTTTGTTCTGTATCTGCAATTCTGCATTTTCCACCATATACTCCCTATTCTTTAAGGGAATCATTGTCCAAGGTATTTTCATCGAATAAGTTACGACTGACATACCTTTTTCTTGGCCTGGAAAGAATGTGACATATTTTATTTCATCATCTGTTGTAAAGGGAGCCTTCATCTCGGCTGAAAATCTTGCTTGTAGTGTATCCTTGAACCAAGAAAGGATGATTGGCAGCCTGGGAAATGTAACAGTACTCTGTAGGTAAGTAACGCAATTTCCATAAAGCTCCTTTTTAACATGTTTCTGGTAGACTACATTACACATGCTGCTGAAATATCTGATCACTCTCAGAATGTGGGCACAGTCGGAGAACCTGCAGTTGAAAGAAGAGCTGTTCTGTCTCTTTCTGTGGACAGGGACCACACAATGTGCAATCCTGGAAATGCTCCATGATTAACCATGCTATGTACTAAAGTTAACGGATTTTGTGAGCGTGACAACTTCATAATTATTTGACCACATTCAACGAACAAGTTAATTCTTAACTCATTTGTCAGCTACCTAATTTCTGGCAATCTCCTGAGCAAGCTACTTTAGTGGGTTTAATACGTTTGTAAAATGAATCAATCATAGGTTGGCCATAGACATTTGAATACATTTATAATGGCACGTGGTAATTAAAGATGGCCTATGCACTGATTCTGTGGTAATGCCTGCTAAATCTATAGAGCTTGATAATGTTGGACACGTTACTTTATGTTCTTATGGTTTAGCGTTTAATGATGATTAATCCCATACCAAAAAGTAGTCACAGCTTTTGACAGCTACTGCAGAACATCTGGAAAAGAAAATGTATCAATTAAGTAAAATGCTCACATCCTATAGTACACTTTATTTTCCTCATAAGCAAAGGCATAACATTATGCTGTAGCCAGAAGAAGATGATTTGCAGCATTTTAAATTAGTCAGCACCTTTAGTTTCACTTTGGACTACTATTATCTAAAGCAATTCAAAGCATCCTAAAAACTGAAAGGTAGTTCCTTTAAGAAGATGATTTTCATCATAGCTTATAAAGTGTTTGCTTTGGGTAGTAATGTTAAATAAGGCAAGGCAGCTTATACTTTCTGAGACTGGGCTTAGATCAGCCAGATACCAAGAGACCACCCTTGAGTAATGTCAAAGGCAGGTAACACCTGAGCCTGGGAATGTTTCCCTAGGAACAAGCATGAAGCAGAATCTACAGGGCTAGGATGGGAGCTGAAAATGCAGCGTATTACACTCTGCACTCAATCTAACATCCTCCCACAGACTTGGTGGCACTGGGTCAGCAAGAAAAATGAGGGGTTCAATTCTTCATGTATGTGGCAAAAAAGCCTTCTCTATTCTTTGAAAAAGACAGCAGGGCTCCCCCTTGTGTAAAGAGCAATATCTTTCCAGCTAAAGTATACTGTGATTATTTATGTCTGAGATCTGACTGCAATTGTGCATCCTGAAAATATAAAGAAACAAGTGATGTGAACAAACGCAGTCTGGAGCAGAATCTAACCAAAGGACAATCAGTCACTGACTATGATACATTTCCTTATGATTCTAACTGCCGTGGCTTACTCTAAATGTTACCTCTGTTGAGTAAAAAAAGAATAAAAAGAAAGCATTATACATTTGAAACTCATGTACTGTGTGGTTAGACAGTGTGGCCCGAATTCTCCACTTTCTTTGATCACTTTAAATGAAGTGTGATTTACATCTGTAAAAACAGAAGAGGAATCAAGCACTTTCAGTGTGCATTTTGAAGAATCTCCTTTAGCCATACAGTTTATTTTTGATGCTTAAGAGATTTTCTGACTCAAACATTTGTCCTTAATACGAGCTTCTCACAGGGTGAACTAAAATGCTCTATTTATTTTAATGACTCTTTTCTCGTAATTGAATAAATCCTTCAGAATATGAAAGTTTTTAACTGTGTACACATACGCAGGCACATCGCAAGAAGAGCCAGAGGCCACGAATGCATTGCAAAGAGCAAGTTTTATTTTAGTTACCTCTCTACTGGGGGATCTCCGAAGTCGCACCTGAGCTCCCAGGCAGAGGTGACACCAGCGGGGACGCAGGCGCTGGTGAGTTCAGCCCTGCTGGAAGATCGCTGGGCCTGCTGAGCTCGCCTGGATTTCAAGGCTTCAGGCGGGCGCAGCCTCCCGCTCTTGCTCACAACAAAGCAGGAATCTCAGACATAGTGATAAGGTGCCCGGAGTTTCTCACAGGCCTATGTTATCTAACACAGAGGTTCTACTCATCAAGCACACAAGGCCAGTAAAACAATTACTGTGATGTATGTGCTTTTTCTACAGACAGGTGCAAGTCACTTTGAGCGTATTCACATTTAACTAACCTCCTCGCCAAATCTTCCGCTACGTTCCCATACAATATGGTAAGTATTAAAGATACATTGTCATTTTCCATTGTATTGTCTTTATGCAAGAAAATTGCCCCAGGACATGGTTCTGTTAATCACTTACCTCTTTGGAGAGTACCCAAATGGCCTGTGGTAATGATATGGAAGCGCTCTCACTGTTTAATTTACCTTATCTGAGTTGTTCGTAGTTTAGCTTTTTCCACTTTTCGTTGTACATCACCTTAGAACCAAGCACCAGCTTCTAACCTTGTTCACTGCTCTTTTGCACTGCAAGGGTGGTACGAGTAAGCTGCAAAGAAACAAATAAATAAGCAAGTGGTGGTTCTCTTGACACAAGGAAATCTTGGGTTTCTTCGAGCCCATGTGGATGAAGCAGTGTCAACTGATGCAGTTGACTTCATTGTCTGTGTGGGCTAGAGATGGACGGCCTGTGAATGGAACATGTTGCAATTAGATGCTGTCTTGCCCTCATCAAATTTATTAACAACAACTTTTCTTTTCTGTTTGAATACATTCAGAATGAAATTGATATCCAGAGAAAGAAATAACACAATACCATTTAAAAAATTATTTTCCTGGTGTGTATTCCTCCAAGCATGTATTTATGTGGATAGTAATAAGTGGATAGTAATCATGTTTAACATGAACATGATTAAATCAGTGAAGGGGATTGAATTTCTTATCATTTCAACTCTGCAAAATTCTAGATCTTCTGCATACACAAAATGCTCATTCTTATTAGTCTGATGTTGCTTCCATATCAGCACTTTGTGTGTCTCCGCTCTCAGACAGGAGGCTGTTTGAAAATTATTAAAGGTACCAAGTAGCGTAGCCTTTTATTAAAGAACTACAACCTAAAGTACTTGAACACTTCCTTTTTTCCCCTTGAAAACAATAAAAAATAACTACTCCTATATACCATTTTTCTGTAATGTAGATAAAAATGTAGCTTCACTGAAACTATTCTTAACATTGATGCTTGCACTCAAGTTGAGTAGGATGCAAATATTCATCCTTTTAATATTTGATCCAAGTTTAAAGTATAAAAAAAAAAGATCGTGTTTTCTAAACAGTGAGACTGCATGTTCAATTCATATACCAGTATTCCTCCAGCATAGACTCCTCTGTTTTAAGAGACTTTTTATTATGGGTCTGGGAAAAAGACCTGATTTCTGGTGTCGGTGTGGGTTTTGAACTGACTACTTGGGAAGCAATTGGGAAATCGTTATGGGAGGCAATTAGCTCTGGTGGCAAGGGAGCTCGAGAGGCGATCAAGTATGCGACGGTTTGGCAGAAGTTGTTTAATACACTGCAAACTATGAAAGAGGAACAGAAAGCTGCTTCAGCTATGTGTGCTGCTCTTACGCCTGAGCAAAAACCTCCTATAGCATGCCCCGTCACCACGTCAATTTTTTCAGCTGATATAATTCTCCCTCCGATCGGGCCAGTTCCTTTATCGAAAGTTTAAAAAGAGGGCGATTCGCAAGGAGGTGAGAGATGCCCGCCGCCTGAACCTGTGTTACCATCCGCGCTGGAGACAGAGGCTGGGGCGGCGAGCGGGGAGAATGTTGAGTGGCGAGAGAAAAGACTTGCCCGCTGCAGCCGCGCCAGAGGCGAAGGTTGCTCCTGTTGCAGAAAAGGACTCAAAAGATTAATTTGGTGCTGTGACAATGAGTTAAGATAGAGACTTGGGAAAAGGTGGAAGGTGTTTTAGAACATAGGAAAGCACTTGGAAATATGAAGAAGGAAGATCTTGTGAATTATTAGAATCAGTGGTGGCTGCCGTATAAGTCAGATGATTGAGAAAACCGGCTGGAGAACAGAACCTTTCAGTACCTTTAAGTATAACACTTGGTTGCAATTAATGTTGTTTTTAAAGCGAGGAAAAAAAAGAAAAAAAAAGGAAAAAAAAATAAAAAAAAAGAAGAAAAAAAAAGTAGCATAACACAGCAGTCATAGATGTTTTCCTTACTAACCTGTTTTCTTTGTAGGTATCTGTTTAAGCACATTACAGTTTAATAAGTCTTTGCCTGTTGTATAATATAGTAAGTTCACAGAATCATGAGAATCCGTTGACTCAAAATATGCATTTTGTGATTATACAGAAGACCGTGAATAATTCAGTTTTTTACTGTGTGAATGTGGTGATAAGATTGTGTGTAACAGTTGTTACTTTTCTTTCTACCATGCTAGCTTTATTCCAACATCCAGACTTGCGCAACTCTGTGATAGGCTGTGTCTCATCTCGGTGTACTAAATGTGGCTCTTTTGTATGCACACCAAGTAAAGAATCCTGTTTTGGGATAACAGTTGTAGCACCTCAGATGAGACGCGTATAAAAGCCTTGCCCAGCTCGGCTTGCTAGGGCAGCGGGGGGGCAGGTGCCGCTGGGGCTCCAGCGCGCACTGACCTGTTTTGTCAGGGAGATCCAGCGGCAACCTCCACCTGGCTGAGCTGCAAGCAGCCCAAAGGTGCAATGCTAAAACTGAGATATTGTCTTGAATAAGTGCAACTGTGATCCATCTGCATGTTTGAACTTAGTGTTTGGCTTTCATATCTGAGCTCAGTATTTTAGTTTGTATGTATATATATATATATAAAAACAAATATATATATATATTTGGTACCAAAATAATTTTGTCTGGGGAGATAATTACAAAATGGGAACCAGTTCCGCTACTAAAATACGACCTTGATCCCCCTTAGGATGCATCCTTACACATTAGAGTAACTTTTTGGGGAAATACTCCGACAAAAGGAAAATGTAGTTTGAATGTGGAATTCTGGGGTTTAGTGCTATATGGCAGTTAATGTTGTTCTACATAACTTTGAGAAATAAGTAAATAAAGCAAAACATCCCAGGTCTGTGCTGTACAGCTTGAACATAAATTCAAAGCCTGTGCCAAGCTGCAAGATAAGCTCAACCTCCTCCTCCTCTGCCCGTGTGGCCTTGTCTGTTTCTAAACTGCAGCGAGAAGATTCTAAAGCGGCAAAAAGGGGGGGGTTTCCTCCCCCCGACACTGCAGCCGTGGTGTAATACTGAATGAAGCAGTCTGAGGGTGAAATTCAAAAGCATCTCCAGCAGATCTGTAGTTCTAATGAAGCTGGGAAATTAAACCAAAACCCTTTGTAATAGACTTTCTCTCTGGTAACTAGTTGTAAGAGACTTCTTATTAAATTCACCGTGATAGTTTTTGAAATTGTGAGAAAGAAAGAAAGAAAGGCCATTTTTTGTTGAAACCAATGGAACGCCAAATTTGGAAAAAAATTTTAACAACTGAATTCTCGTATTTGCCAGAAAGCCCTATACCTCTCTTAGGTCAAGATTTGTTAAGTAAATTGTAAACTCAAATAATGTTTTCTGAGAATTCTGTTCAGTTGCATGTCCCACAAGAAGATGTTTGGATGGTGCAGATCTGCTTGCTGCAAGCAAAAAATCTCCAAGGAAGTGCTGGATGCTGTATTTCCACGAGTATTGGCAGCCAAAGTATCGGTAAAGCCAACACTACACTGATAAAACTTAAACAGGACTTCAGTCTGGTAAGGAAAAACAATATCCAATGAATACGAAAGCCAAAATGGAGTTAGAGACTTTGATGAATAACTTTATGACAACCTTACAGGCTAACCGCATTCGATTGGACTTGCATATTTGTCTATTTATAATTACAACACAAAAACAACCTGTGGCTGTTGTGGGACAGTATGATGAGAATGCTAACAGACTGATATACTGATTGTTACTAATCAAAAAATGCTGGGAATTAATTTAAGTCTTAATGAGCCATGATCCTTTTGTCATATATGTACCATTTGTGAAATCTAATTTTGATCTTTTTTTTATCTGCAACTTATGTCCTTTTAAATTAAATTAGCTAATTTTCTTAACGGCATAGCTTTTGGCATGCCTAAATGTAAATTGCTGTAGAATCTGCACGTCTTTGATGTCAACATACTTGTATTTTGTCCGATCCTATACGCTTGCACAGTTTTTGTCCATACTTTAGGAAAGTCTCACAAAGCTGTAGTAGTCTAGCGTGAAGATAACAATTTGCATCATTCTGTTAAAACGATTGAAGGTTCAACCCAATTAGTAAAACTTTGTGCATCTGCTTACACTAGTGAGAAAAGCAAGTATGTCTAGTGCCGTCCACTGGACCTACTGTTTTGCTATGCTGGGTGTGCTACAACAGATTAAAACTGACAATGGTCCTGGCTAAACTGCTAGATCCGCGAGAACCATTAGACAACACAATATACACTTCAAATTTTTTGAACCGTGCTGTGCGTCGCTCCTCTATCCTTGTTTCAGATTCACTGTCTCAGAGATCAAAGGCTTTGTATCAGGATCCCCTGAACAACAGTCAATAGCAAGGGCCAGTAGAATTAATCAGCTGGGGAAGGGGATACGTGTGTGTTCTGGTGCAGAGCAGGGTCAATTTGAATCACGTGTCAGCGGTGCCTTCTAGAAGCACAAAATCAGACTGAACTACCGTATACCTAGAATCATGAACAGATACATGCAGCAAGTTCTCAACATCTTCTCAAAGCTAATTTACGGGTGGGAAAAAAGAATAACCAGCGCTGGCAAGTCTGGAGGTAGGCTACTCTTCATACTCCAGAAAAGACATATTGAAGCTTTATAAGACATAGAAGCCCAGAAGCATAGAACAGTTTGGGTTGGAAGGGACCTTCAAAGCTCATCTAGTCCAAACCCCTGCAATGAGCAGGGACATCTGCAACTAGATCAGGTTGCTCAGAGCCCCGTCCAGCCTGGCCTGGGATGTCTCCAGGGATGGGGCATCTACCACCTCTCTGGGCAACCTGGGCCAGTGCTTCACCACCCTCAGTGTAAACAATTTCTTCCTCATGTCTGGCCTGAACCTCCCCTCTTTTAGCTTAAAACCGTCACCCCTTGTCCTGTCATAACAGGCCCTGCTAAAAAGTCTGTCCCCATCTTTCTTACAGGTTTCTTTTCAGTACTGAAAGGCCACAATAAGGTCTCCCCAGAGCCTTCTCTTCTCCAGGCTGAACAACCCCAACTCTCTCAGCCTGTCCTCACAGGAGAGCTGTTCCAGCCCCCTCATCATTTTTGTGGCCTCCTCCGGACCCTCTCCAGCAGGTCCATGTCTTTCCTGTACTGAGGGTTCAGGCCACATATTGCAAGACTTGGCAACACAGAAGAGCTGACACTTTTATCAATTAAATGAACTCTCTGGTGATGCTTCTGCTCTAAGAGGCCAGACTTGCAACAGTGAATTAAGCCAAGTGTAAGAAAGCAAACAAATGGCTCAGCAAGTCCCACAGGGGTCTAAGCAGCATGTTCCATAACCAAGCATAACATTCCCCTCTTGTTTCACATTAAGCAGAATGATTTTAAATTGATTCAATGTTAGCAGATAGGCGGTAACAAATTTGCATGAATATGATCATTCCAAAACCATCAGAAGATTATTAGACTTTGAATGCCTATCTAGTCAAGAATTACCATTAAGTATCTACAAAAGAGGGCATTACATTTTAACACCTACATAAATGAAGAAGATTTAAATTAAAATAGTTATATCAATCTTACTCTCTCGTTTGTATCATTCATGCATAACTGAACTACAGGGCAGTCTTACGGAATATAACGCTGAAAGAAAACTGGCATGAGCTTAAGTGACTTGGAAGATGTCTGTTTAACAGCTTCTAGAACCTACAAGATCATCATCTCATCTGCATAAATAATATCAAAGAGCAGTTTCCAGCCCCAAGCCTGCAGGCATCATGTTCCCCTTGCGATCCTCCACAATTACCGAAGCTGCAGGAAATTCAGAGTTCAAAACTCAAGCCCAACAAAGCGGGATGTTTCCCTCAGCACGTTACTGGCCCAGATGCTCAGCAGCCAAAGGCTGAGGACTAAGGCTCTGAACATCAGGCCTTGGATCAGGGAAGAACTGCGCGATTCCTCCTGGTCAAGATAAAAACCCAAGGCACAGACTAAGTTTGAAGGGTAGCAGAAAATTCAAGCAAAATGTTCTAGACATAAACATTTGAATGAAGAGAGCATTTAAGAAGACCCAAACGGGAAAATATAGATAATTCAGTATTTCCTTCAGGAAATTGCCTCGAATGCCCAAATACCTTTTTTCCTTACTTAAAATACAATATCCTCACTACCTATATTTTGTTATGCTTGACGTGCATCAGTGGGGACAGAACCGTGCAGACAACGAGATGGTACACCTGTCTTTTTAACACATAAGATTTGATATATTTGTAAAAACACTGGAATTTATTTCATGAGTTTATAGGAATGCCTGAAATATTTTTGTGGGAAAGACTGTCAGGATTTTTACTGAAATCCTCCCAAAGCTTTCTACGGGAGAAGAAAAGGAAGAGCTGAGAAATAGATACAGTTTGGGCTAAAACCTCAATTTTATTTTACCACTAAGTCCTCCACATTTCAGTAGAACTTTCTGAAAAATATATTTGATATTTTCAGCAGATTTTAGTTACTTTGTTCCTGACCATCTTCCAGTTACTGAAGGAATCCTTTTGAAAAGTTACATTAACAAAAGACAATTTCCCATCCTGCCCCAAATACACAATAATTAGACTGCAAATAACTTTTTCTAGGTCATGTTTTCTTGAATCTTGGAAAAGTCAGATTTTTGGGGAGAGTATTTTTTTTTAATTAACATCTCTTAATTATTGCCACAGTATCTCTGCGATGCCAGGCTTGCCTCCACCTTACATGCCGTGTTTTGCAGCAGCCTACTGCTTAGTCTGGCAAAATATACATTTCACATACACCTACCTAGTTAAAACTCCTAATTCATTCTTTCATACAATGCAATCTGGTAACTTGAAGATGCTATTTGCATCAGAGAGAAAAAAATGTCAGAGTGAGAAAGGCTTGTTATGGTACATCTACTTGAGCTACCAAAAAAGTTGTGATTAAGCCCACTTAATCTTCTACTCATAATTATAAGACGTAGCTTCTACTCATCTCATACCTAGAAGATGTATGCAATTCTTCATTGCACAGAAGCATAATTAAGCTTCGTTTACTGAGGTATAAAAGGATTGAATACAATATTTTTTTCTGTTAGCTGGTCAAAATAAAAGCTCATGGCAGAGACTAAACTTGAAGGAGAGCAGCAAGCCCAAGCAGAACTTTCTGTATGGGAAACCCTGTAATCCGTGTTACGTTCAGAGGGAGCGTCAGCTGGAGGCGGCGATTCTGTGCTAAGCTCTTATTGGCATTTAGTAGCCCTTAAATAATGCCTCCCCCTCTTCCTTCACATTACAATTTAGGAGAGCCTTAGGTAAATATTGGCTATCATTTCAAATATGTTATATTTCAGGAGGGCTGGGCAGAAGAAACATCCCTGAAAACAACAGCCAATTTTCAATGCAAAGCAGTAATACTTAACAAGAGCAAGAAAAACCAAGTCATATTACTTCAGCACAGAGTGAGCTCCACAGTACGTTGAAGAAATGCCAATATCCATGGATTGCTCAGCACGTTCGATCACCCTGAGCATTTTAAGCTCTGTTTCTAAGTTTAAGCCATATCCACTCTTGCATTCAACCAGCGTAGATCCTGCTCTGCGCATGCGTTCGAGTCGGTGTTTGAAAGTATTGAACAGCTCTTCTTCTGTGGCTTTCCGCGTATGTTCCACGGTAAAATGTATTCCTCCCCCAGCCTGGTGGATCTCCACATAGGATGCACCTGCCAGCTTGGGGAAAAAAAAAAAACAAAAAACAATTCCCCCATACAATTAGCTATTAAATGTGCATTTTCTG
Source organism: Caloenas nicobarica (assembly GCF_036013445.1). NCBI lineage: Eukaryota > Metazoa > Chordata > Aves > Columbiformes > Columbidae > Caloenas > Caloenas nicobarica. The sequence goes on from NC_088245.1 coordinate 46,967,804, forward strand.
TCCAAGGGATTCTGGAAAGTGCCTTGAGGTCCCTTTGTAGTAAGAGAGAAGAAGTGGGGGGGCTGAATCTTCATTCATTCTTCCTCCCTTCCCCTCCTCGTCCCTCCACTTAAGCGAAGAACTGATGTAAGAAGCAACATAAAGAGAATTACTCTGAAGATTGGCTTCCCACTGAGCCCAAGGGGAAAACCTATATCTAACTAAAAATTCATTTATGTGGGGAAAAAATAACTTAAAAATCAAGATTTAGATGGTAATAGAAGGCAGCACTCCTGCATTGCTTCAAGCAGTGCAAAAACTTATCGAGGCTGGCTGAAAAAGCTCCAGATACATTCCTCTCTCAGCCTACTAGTATTAAAAAGTCATCCTTCCTCCCTCATTTAGATTATCTGACAGAAGTTATCTATTTTTCTACAAATGAAAGACGGGAGTCACTAGAAAGTAGAAATAGTTATGCATAAAAAAAAAGAGAGAGAGAAAGAAAAATCCAGCTGTGTAATTTTATGCCATTACCTTCATTGCAAACTCATGAACCCTATCACCAGCCCACACTGGGTGTGTATGTGCATCTACCAGGCCTGAAGAAAACAAAGTAAACATACACTGAGGTTATTTCACTGGGTAAGAGAAAACCTTATGAACACGCAAGCAAACAAAGCGGAGAGCAGAAGCTCCCCTACAAAGCCTCTATTGGTTAGAAGAAAAAGAAAAATCCAACCAGCCCAAATCTAGGATTTTCTTCAAAGGCTATTCATTTTCTTTCTATTTTTTTCCATATGACACCTTATGTAAAACAGCTCTAACTAAGTGCATCAGTTGCTGAGCTTTTCATTTTGTTTTGACGACATTTGCAAACTGTCCAAGAAATTATATATTACAAACTTCAGTACAAAGTTCATTAGACTTTAAGTCCATGTTCTTGAAAAAAAAAAGCGAAGTGTTTAGGCTGGGCTTAGTACACTATTACTCCAGCAATAGTCCACTTATTCCAGCGGGAGCTTTTCCTATGAGCCATGAAACCAACACTACTGAATGCCCGAGGCCACTGCAAACGAAACGGTGGTCTAGCAGCTCCTGTGCCAACACCACTTGTGAAGTTTAACATGCAATAGACTTGCCCAGGTTTATGTTCTTATCAGGGAAAGTTGCAGCTTCTGTGGCTTAAAATCCTGCGCTGCCCTTTTGCCTCCAACCAGCTGCGGGCAGGAGGGAGAGTCTGAGCTCTGGCATTGAACAGCTGATGGGTGGAAACGGTACAGAAAATAGAGGCAACTCTGAAAAGTCACTCAGCAGGTCAGCTACTTTACTGCTGTGGTCCGTGATACAGAGAAACAGATGTAAAATGAACCATGAGGACACAGAGCTCCACCATGAAGGCTGAAAAAACATCCCAAGTGCTGGAATGTTCTCTTTGTAGCACTCCGAATGAAGAAGCTAGAATAGTCTGCCCCTCAATGCAAGATATTGTCAAACCAGTACTGAATACAGAAGAAAAAGAATGGAGGGATATTTAATACACACTTGTCTCTAAGCATTTGCTGCCATTCAGCATTTTAACATTATGAAGAAACAAACTTACCTGGTAACACACACTTCCCAGAGCAGTCAATTATTCTTTCAAATGTTGCTTCTGAAAACTGATTGTGAATAACATCTGCCTGGCCCACAGCTTTGATACAACCATCTCTGCAAACAACAGACAGCGACCAAAGGCAGCGTGAGCCTGTTGAAAAGTCAAGTGCCCATTGACAGAGCTCCCGCAGCAAGAACTCTCTGAAAGCAGAGGTAGGGACCTTCAGCAGGACTGAAGGTGCACACAGGAGGTGGTTTGCTAATTTTACAGATGCACAGAAAATGATGGGGTAATGCCACGCATTCCAAGTTGTTTCCCATAACACTTGTCATATCCTCTGCTTAGATCCCTCAGGACGATACCTTGGTACTCTTGTTCTATTTTCCGCTAGACAACATTATTTTTCTCTTGTGGATACAGCACTCCTCCAGCAAGTACCTGCAAGGCACAGCTCACAGAAATCAAATGTCATCGCCAGCCTCCTCTGCCTGGACGTGACTCGTGCCCTTGTCCCCTTGGAAGCCATAGAGAGAAATCTCTTTGGGGCTGACATGCAGTAAAACAGCAATTTTCTCCTGGTGAAGCTCAAGGACGGTGCTGGGAACCCTACACTGCACCTGAGGGACCCTCTCCAGCCACGCATGGAGCTACACTTCACCTACACAAGAGGAGCTTCCCAGGGCACACGCGGCACCTCTGTCCTTTCAGCCTTGTCTTCCTCCAGCTCTTAAGCCACTGGAATAGGAACCAGGAGTCACCACGGGCACCTGACCGACGGCATCCCCACACTACACAGCACAATTTTTAGGAGGCAAATGGCAGCTAGGGCATTTAGAAATGGCAGAGATGTCATTATTTAGGCACAGGCAGCCGGCAGCGGGCGGACAGGCTGTGGGGACGCGGGCAGCCCGCAGCGACCCGCTCCCGGCGCGCCCCCCGCTCCCGCCACCGCTCCGCTCCCGGCCCCGCGGCCGCCCCCGCCCGCACTCACAGCCCCACCACCAGGCTGGCGCCCCGCAGCACGGCCAGGCTGGCGGCCGCCTCCCGCAGCAGGAACTCCTCGCCCCGGCCGCAGACCAGCACCAGCTGCTGGGCGTTCTCCAGCAGCAGCCGCTGCCGGCCCGCCATGGCAGCGGGCAGAGCGGCGGGCGGGGCGGGGGCGGCAGCCGCTCGGATCAAAGTCCCCCGGGGCGGCGCGGGAGAAGCCGCCTCCTGCCCCGCCGAGAAGAGACCAACCCCCTCCGTGTCTCCATCCTCTCGCCATCCTCACCTGTGCCACATTCGGCACTCGCCAGAAAACTGAGCTGAAAAAGCTACAGGGCTTTAGGAGTGAACCTGGTAGCAGCCTGCCCCAGGAGAGGGATGCTGCTCTTGGTGTGGTCCCGGGCAACATGACAACATCTATACATCGTGTTGGCTTATGATAAGCTCTGAAGCATCGGTTTGCCAGTTGGGGATTCCTGGAGCCTTCTGCCCACACTGCACCACCTGGAGATTTCCCTTTGCCAAGAAAACAGAAGTTGCTGCATTCAGAGCATTTGTCTGCCCACATTGCGCCTCCCCAGCATCCATCACCTCGCTGATGTCCATCACCTTGTCGGCATCCATCACCTTGCCAGCATCCCAGCACCAGCCCCTGAGGGACCGTAACACTTCTCACCACACGGGATATTCAGGCACACATTAATTTATCCCGGCAGATATTAATTTATCCCGTTCCACAATTAGAAAAGTTTACGTGAATCTGCTGCCCCCTACAGAATTAGGGATGGGAGAGCTGGGCAGCAAATATTTACCCTCTATATGGATTTTTTGTTCTCTTTTCTCTTCAAAGATTCGTAGTGTGCCTAGGGCTCCGGTAATTCCCAGCTGGAAAATAGAGTGTCTTTCTAAATAAGTGGTCTCTCAAACACCTTTCTGGTTGTGGTAGTCTTCTTTAGACATTTTTTCTTTTACAAAGAGGATTGATTTAAAATGCCCGTAACACACCCGTGTTTATATACATATTCCTGTACAGGAGGAACAGATGAATGTGTTGGCTCTTTGAACGAGCCTTTCCGGTGAAGTCTTTGTTGCAAATGTGGCAAGGTTTGCAGCTAAACCACAGGAATTTGCATTCAATAACAAACTTGAAAAGCAAGTAAAACTATGAGAGTGGTGGGTGTTATCTTGTGATACTGCTCCACTGGCTCAATACTGCACCACGGCATAATCCCCATCTTCCTCCTAAATATTCTCTCTCACTACACATGCAAAGATTGACAAGGGAGGTGAGAGATGGTGCTTTACTGCTGCCAGGAGTTCCTGCTGCTGACTTCGGCTTTCCTCGGCAGTATCAAGGTTTGAAAGCTGAAATTAAAGAGGAACCTTCCAGCAGACTCATAGCAAGGGCAGAAGGACACTCCAGGGTGGTGGGGGATGCTTCAGCAGCAGTGGTGGGGTGAGAGCTGGTGGATCGGGAGTGAAACGCAGTACGTCGTGGTGGAGCCGAGCACTCGCCGGGTCGGTCTTGCCAAGAAAGGCGGCGGGGAGAAGATGATCCAGCTGGAGCAGAAGGGAGCAGCCCCCACGTGCACGCAGCTCACTCCTCTGTGTGCGGTGGGGTGGCAGCACAGAGAGAGATCTGCAGTGAATGGCTTCCCCGTGGCGCTGTCCTATGGCAGTGTAAGTCCTGCAAACTTGTCTTCCTTGTATTCACAAATATTTCAGGGTGTATGTTCCAGGAGCTGCTCTTTCTGCTCTTGAGAGGACCACCAGCCAACATTAAATTCCCACCTGTATTTGCACAACCCCGTGTTTAATGGCATGCCCGACCATCTGCTGCTTCTGTGAGCAAGGGCTAGAAGTCAAACAGAAACTGGCCTGAACGCTTCTTACATTTATGTTTCTCCCATTTACACATTTTTGGCCTTTTGTCTCTTTCAGCAATTCCAGGGAATTTCAGAGAGCAAAGGTGGCATCTGCAGCTCCATTTCTGGTGATCCGACCTCAGACTCTAGTCATTCATCACATTAGTTTTGGTGAAAGGGGGAAAAAAGGAAAGATAAATTCTGTGTAAAGCTTCTATATCTGTGAGAAGTGTGTTGTTACACTCTACAAGGATGGAATTCAGTTCTGTACACTGGCTTTTTCCAAGAACCAAGGGCAGATCCTGATTTCAATCCTTAGAACAGGTGAAGATTTTGTGCTTATAAGGTAGGAGTTTATTTCATTCAGAGAGACAGTAGAAGATGGAAAGACGGGTCTTTAAAGAGCTGGTGGGTCTTTGCCTGTGGAAAAGGTGTGTGTTCCTAAAACGGATTGGGAGATGGTATCCTATGCTCTTTTTACTTATGTTATTATCATTGGTTATTTTCAGTTCCTTCAGTTTGCCAGTTTGGGTTGGAAATAACCCATTTCACCCCAAAATTAAACAAAGTAAGGTAGGAGAAAGAATGGAGGAGGAAAAAAAAATGTGGAGATAATTAAAAAGGTCAATTGACTGTCAGGTTCTTGATTTCAGAGATTTCATCTCTTCTTGCCGGTGCTTTGTGTATGATACACTTGTTCCTCAAGGAACATATTTTCAAATATACTGTCAGGGTTACTTTGAATATTTATTCTTGTAAACAACAGGTAATTAAATACAGAAGGCCCAAGGCTGGATATGAGTCTTAGTCCAATATTTGCTACATTTTCCTTACATTTTTAGGTAAGTTTTTTTCATCTACCAAACAGACATTTACAATAACACACATAGGACGATGAAATGTACTGAAAGGAGATATGATGCATGGCTTAGGAATGAATTGCTAGTGGAATGTACTGAATGCTCTTTCCCTGTTTACAAAAGTAGCAGAAGTTACTGGACCCCCCAGGATCAAAAATCAAAATTACAACATGTGGATAAAACTGGCCTTCAGATGTGGAATTGACCCAGACTAAATTGCAAATTTGTTGTGTGCTCCTGGCTCCCCTCATACCAGATTTTTACGTCAGACTTACAAATATGTTTTGCACAGCTTTACGAAAGTAAAAGTGAAGTCATTCTGAATTTTCTTTTTCCTATTCAGAGAAACTTCACATCTTTCAAACCATGGAAACGTGGCATTTGCTCAGATGAACTTTCTGAATCCTCCCTCTTGTTCCCAGCCTCTGCCTTAATAACTTCTTTGGCAAAGTCTGTAACCCCCTGATGATGGGGGGACCTTTGGGGGGAACAACACAGCCTGCCCCAGGGGACCTAATTCAGCAGGAATTGCTCTCTCTGAGCGCAGTGTGACTAACTGACTAACTGCCTCTCTCGCCCTGTTGGCTCAAAAAACTATTGAAAAATTTAAAGTTGCAAACCGGTGTGTGGAAAAAATGCATGAAGTACACAGCTACCTATAGTAGAAACTAACTAACTAACTTACTAACTAACTAACTTACTAACTAACTAACTTACTTACTAACTAACGAACTCACTCTCTACCCTACTGGCTAAAAAACCTATCATAAACTCATGAAAGATGCCAACTGGCATGTGAAAACAGAAGTGTGAAAAGCTCTCAAGTGCCCTTTCTGCCCATGACTTCTTCATGGGCTGGGGAATGTTCTGCAGAGAGAACGAGTAGTGATGACCATCCGGCTGAGCCAAAAGGGTGACAACATGAGGGTGACTTCTTCAGCCATCTCTTCAACCTGCCTTGAGAAAGATGGGTGGAAAAGACAGGCATTAGGCACTAGGCTGAGAGGAGAACAAGCAACATGTGTTTTGACGTGAAAGGCAATACCCATCCACAGTTCCCCTCTGCAGGATTCCTTAGAGCTGGGTATTAGGCTTTGGCGTTTTTCTATTAATTGTTTAGATTGTGGACTAGATTGTTGGACTAGATGGCCTTCGAAGGTCCCTTCCAACCCACATTATTCTTTGATTTGAGGATTCTAGGTGCAAAATGGAAACTGCCAACGCTGGAGTGCCCTTTACCTCCAGACATCCACCTTCTCCCAAGGACAGGTGAATGCTTCCTCTCTGGGACCATCTCGGGGCACCGCAGAAGTATTCCCTATACTCAGAGCAGCACGAAAATTCACAAGAGGGAGAGCAGGCTCTGTTACACACCTGGGCTTCTTGTTCTCCTCGCCCGGCTTGGCTGGTCTCAGTTGCCCGTTCCTGAGCAATCTGCTTCCAGCCTTCGCCTTCGCTTGAGCGGCGGGCCATCGCTCTCCTCTTCGCAGCTGTGTTTTCTCTTCTGGGGGGATGGTTTTTCCCCTTGCTGCGAAGAGCCTGGCAAACTTTCCATTCAAGAGGATTGTTAGACAGGTAAAGCCATGATCCACATGAATCGATTCTACTCTTAAGCAAAGCTAGCTCATGTTACCTGCTCTGCCCAGAGGAGCTCTCCTGGGGTTCGCTTTCTGGAGCGACTGCAGCCACCTGCAATGGAAACGTACAGGATGACACCTGCCCACTTTCCAGCTCAGCTCTGAAAGGCAGATCCCTTGCATGGGTTTGCTCAGCCCAGCTGTGCCAGTTCTGGTGGGATCACCACACAAAGAGTGATGGCCAAGCTGCATCAGCCTCACTCTGCACTTGTGCAAAGCTGCAGGTTGGTGGATGAAGTTGCTTGTCCCTACAGCAGCAATGCCACCTTCTGAGGGGGGAGGCATTCTCTCATGCTGCGTGTGGACCTCACATACCTCTGCAGTTTCTCCTTCTGCTCCTGGCGCTGGCGACTCCTCGGCCTGTTCACCAGCAAGCCCAGCCTTGGCCGCTGCACCTGGAAGCTCAGCCTCCTCCTCCTGCTCCTCAAAGAGTTCCTCACGGTGCTCGATGAGGAACTCAACCAGCCGTGTCACCTGCACACAGTAAACCACTGGTTTCCAACCCGCTGGCTGCAAAGGGGTCCAACAGCCCTTGCCACTCCTCATCCTGCCTTCTGCACAGAAGGCTGCAGCTGTGGGGCGGCTCTTCCCAGCAGCTCCCCCGTGAGCATTTGCTGAAGAGAGGAGGCAGGCAGGAACCTCTGAAGAGCAAAGCTGGTGTGGGCCTGGAAGGCTGCAGCGGGCTGGGAAACACAGCGTACCTTCCCTGTCACCTGCATCAGGACGTCCAGGGGCAGCGTGTCCTCCTCTGGTGGGCCGAGGAGGTTTGGCCCCATGCAGATGGCCAGGTTGCTGGCGCTCATCTTGCTCACGGTGGCATTCCTGCTGATCTTCTGAAGCAGGATGAGCAAGGTCTGGAGGAGGAGGAGGTTGGCCTTGGGTAACTTGCTGGCGACCCTGCGGGAACAGGAACCCACCGTTAACAGATGTAGTAGGTGTTGTCCAGACAGGTGTCCCATGCTGATGTCAGCCAAGCCCACCCCAGGGAAGGCTCCTTGGCCAAGCCGGCTCTCCAGCAGAGGGACTGCCTTCGCTGAGATATGGCCTCCTCCCTCCCCGCCTGCCCTTCTGGCCAGAGCCCCTTTGTGGAGCCAGCCCCAATGCCTGCAGGCAGTGCTCCAAGGACAGAAATGCTTTTCTGTGCCACTTTCCCCCCAGAACGCTGAGCCCACAGCAGCAGCAAGAGGTGGGTGGCCGAAAACACAGCTTGTTCAGGCAGGCTGTGGCTTTGCAGGCAGGTGCCGGGCTCTGCCAGTCCCTGTGGAGCCGCCAGGCTGCTGGCCACACTTACTCCTTCAGCCCCGCCAGCCTCTCCTGCCTGCTGGTCTTGTGCAGGGCGTCCATCCACTGTTGGTAAAGCTCTGAGTGGAGCAGCTTGGAGGGGATCTTGCGGAGGAAGTCCTGCAATGGCAAGGGCTGAGCGTGAGGCTGTGAGCAGTGCCGCCGGGAGCACAGGCAGCATCCCCAGCACGCTGGGTGCCCAGCAGCTCCTGGGTTGGGCCGAGCAGGAGCCCATCAGCAGCTCCGGAGCGGGAGCTGCCGGACTCCAGGCCAGCAGGGCTCACCTTCAGGATGACGGCCAGGACGTGCACCGGCTGGCTGGCCAGGTGGACCTCGGCTCCCGTGTCCAGGGCCTCCCTGATCTCCCGGGAGGCGCGCTCGCTGGCCGCCAGCCGGAAGATCCCCTCCGTGGATGGGCCCTGCTCGTGCAGCAGAGCCAGCAGGTCCTGCAGGGGAGACAGGAGGACATTGCTGGGCTGGAGACAGGCCCTGGCACAGGCCAAGCTTCCCCAGGGGCAGCAGGGAGTGTGGATGGTCTGCAGCTCTCCCTGGGGCAGGACAGAGGGGTGGCTGGAGTTGGGCGACATGGAGAGGAGCGCGCTTTGTCCCCAAGACTCATCTGAGATGCCCCCGATGGGGACGGTGCCTCTGCAGGGGAGCCAGTGGGATGGGGACCCCTGGCCGGGCTTGCTTACCTGGATGGGCTGGGGCAGCGCACCGTCCTGGCTGCAGAGATCTGCCAGGGGCCGCCCGAAGAGAAGCCCCGTGTGGGCAGAGCTCGACGGCCCCTGTGCCTCTGCAGCGGCCGAGGTCTCTGGCCGCACCAAGTGCCAGGGCAGCCACCTCCTCCTGCTGCGGGTCCCACCTTCTGCCAAGGAGAAGAGAGCAAAGAGAGGTGGAGCAGCGGCGCCAGGCCAGTGCTCCTGGACCCTCTCAGCACTGTGCCCCATCCTCGAGCGCACGGGACACGCGTCATTTGGCAACGAGGGACCCTGGGGGCTCAGGTCTCTCCTGCTGCAGAGCAACGGGGACAGACGTGCCCTGCGGGAAGGGCAGCAGCAGCCCCAGGGCAGCATGAGTGCCCGTCTGCAAGAAGAGCAGGGAAGGGCCATCCTGCACCCGTTTCTCCCAACTCACCAGCCAGCTGGCCACTTCCACCTTTGCTGCCAGAGGGGATGACGGGTGGGGGCCGCTGCTCTGCATCAGCCTGCAAGAAATGTGCTGCGCTCACCCAACAGCCCTGCAGCAGAAAGGGCCCCTGGGGAGCTGCATCATGCCCTGGCCATGTGTGAGAGGTGGAGATGGCTGAGATGTCACCCCGAGCGATCCTCACCTTGGCCTGGCCCTCAAGCAGCCTCTCCAGGCTGCCGGCATGCAGCGTCATGGCCTGGGCAAGCAAAAAAGAGCAGGTGAGAAGTGATGCACCTGGTGCTGGGCTGGAACAGCCTCTGGGGACAGAGCGGAGACAGGAGGGACACTCACAGCATTGCGGCCCCTCAGCTCTTTCAGCAGCGCCTTGAAGGAGGGCAGCCGGGTGACCTGGGCTCCCTCCACTCCTTCTGCTGGTCTGTGCACAGGAAAGGGGCAAAGAAAGAGCTGGCTGAGAACCAAGCAGCCTTTTCCCTCCCCTGCCAGCCCAGGGAGCACTTCCAGCTTGCCCCAAAGCAGCCATGTAGCACTCAGAATCCCAGCGGAGAGCAGCAGCAGAGATCAGGGCGGGGCTGGGCAGCTGTTGTCTGGACACAGCTGGCTGAAGGTGCTCCACCAGCTTTGCCCACTCAAGAGCTGCCCACAGCTATGGGCACAGCTCTCTGCAGCTGGGGAGCGCTGTTGCCACATCGCAGGCTACGATGCCTAGAGCATCCCCCTGAGGTGTGAGCACGAGTCCCCCAGGCTGCACCGCCAGGCAGGGCTTACCCAAGGAGAGCGCTGAGCCACAGCTCCTTCACTGCCCGGCAGCTGCGGAAAGAGAGGAGAAACAGCCTGAGCGCCGCTGCTCCCCAGCCTGCGGGCACAGGCGGGCGCTGGCACAGCCCTGCTGTCCCCGTGGGGACGGCCACAGAGGCAGGACGAAGCCCCGTGGGGCAGGACGGAGGCGCTGCCCAGCCCTGCCGGGGGACGTGGCAGCGAGACTCACCGGAAAGTGACGACGCATGAGCCGCAGGGCCAGACGAGGACGAGTGAGGCGGTGTGTTTGCCTTCCTCCTCTTCAGCGGCATCGCCGGCTGCCCCCTTGGTGCTGCCCAGCACCTGCAGCTGGCCCAGGGCCAGGCAGAGCTTTGGGCGCGGGGCGCCGCCACGTCTGCAGAGAGGAGCGGCAGCGAGTGAGCTGGAGGAGCCTGAGCCCGCTGGCTCCCCTCCCGAGTCCCCCTGCCACGGTCACGGCCATGGGTGTATCCAGCACCAGGGTGCCGGTGGCCTGGGGCTGCTCCTGGGCTGGCCCTGCCCTGGTGCCAGGGCCAGGGCTTGGGAGGAAAGGCAGCTGGGCTCTGCAAATCTTACTGGTGCTTGGCGATGACCAGGGTATCCCTGAAGAGGAGGAGGTCCCTCTTCCTCGTCGCACGGCCCTGGGTCACCCGCACACGCTGCCGGAGCAGTGGCTCGCCTGGTGCCGGGATGGGCACGCACTGCTGCACGGGCTCAGGGTCATCCCTGCAGAGCAAACGGTGTCGGGAATGACAAAGGCGGCTGCTGCGGGGTCCGGCTGTTCTGGGCTGTCTCCGAGCCTTGCATGGGGGGCGCCTACCTGGAGCCACGGCAGCAGTTCACCTGGCCCATCCCGACGAGGCCAGGAGAAGCCTCCTGTAAATCTTTCTTTATGGGCACAAGAGAGTGGCCAGACAAGGTGGGGAACGTCAGCCAAAGGGACGCCCAGTGCCAAGTGGTGCTGCTGGGCAAGAGTGCGGCTCCTGCCCGTGACACTCCGCGTTGGCACAGAACCGTTGCCAGGACAGCGCCGGGTCAACACAGCCCCCCATTCCAATGACCTCAGTGGTGGGGGGGGGCACTGGGGGCTCTCCCCAGGATGCCCAGGTCTCTCTGGGACTGGGAGCCCAGCCCTGGGCACAGCACTTCAGGTCTGGCCTCAGCAGCGCTGAGCAGAGGGGAAGGGTCACCTCCCTCCAGCTGCTGGCAGCGCTTCGCCCCATGCAGCCCAGGGTACCACTCGCTGCCGCCTTGGGCCAAGGCCACCTTGCTGGCTCCTGCTCAACTTGGTGTCCACCAGGAGCCCAGGACCCTTAGTTTTAAGATTCATAGGGCAGGAGACCTTTTCCAACATAAAAATCGTCCATACCCAATGTTTCCAGTGGTGTTGTCTTCAAAAAGCATATGACCTATTGTGTAAATGCTGTGTCTCACATGACAAACCAGCACTACACAGAGATTATCCATTATGTCCAATAAAAGATTGAGCTGTGTCTTCTATTGACTAACCAGAAAAGTACAATCTTCATCAGATAGCAAGCCTTCTGGATCTGTCTAAAATAAATAAATACCACTCAGCCCATTCCCTGTGGCCCTGATGAACCACAACTGGGAATTATATGTGATGGATGTGATTCAGAACTATTGAATGTGCTGAAACTCCACCTATTCTCAGAAAATAAAATTTATCTCTTGAACTATGCCACATTACAACTTCAAGTGAGAGGAGCAAATGTCTTGGTCTCTAATAAACAAGTGATTGCCTTATTAACCCTAAGTTTAAAAGTGCACGTGTGCGGGGCACCCACTGTATTAATCTGTGGCTATCCTGTGATCTTACTGTCATATATATCAATTTAATGAAATATAACAAGGGAAAATGTAGAGTCTTACATCTGGGCAGGAACAACCCCACGTTCCAGTATAGGTTGCGGAATGACCTGTTAGAGAGCAGTGTAGGGAAAGGGACCTGGGGGTCCTGGTGGACAGCAGGATGACCATGAGCCAGCACTGTGCCCTTGTGGCCAAGAAGGCCAATGGCATCCTGGGGTGTATTAGAAGGGGGGTGGTTAGTAGGTCGAGAGAGGTTCTCCTTCCCCTCTACTCTGCCCTGGTGAGACCTCATCTGGAATATTGTGTCCAGTTCTGGGCCCCTCAGTTCAAGAAGGACAGGGAACTGCTGGAGAGAGTCCAGCGCAGGGCCACGAAGATGATGAAGGGAGTGGAGCATCTCCCTTATGAGGAAAGGCTGAGGGAGCTGGGTCTCTTTAGCTTGGAGGAGACTGAGGGGTGACCTCATTCATGTTTATAAATATATAAAGGGTGGGTGTAATGAGGATGGAGCCAGGCTCTTCTCGGTGACAACCAACAGTAAGACAAGGGGTAATGGGTTCAAGCTGGAACACAAGAGGTTCCACTTCAATTTGAGAAGAAACTTCTTCTCAGTGAGGGTGACGGAACACTGGAACAGGCTGCCCAGGGAGGTTGTGGAGTCTCCTTCTCTGGAGACATTCAAAACCCGCCTGGACGCCTTCCTGTGTAATCTCATCTGGGTGTTCCTGCTCCGGCGGGGGGATTGGACTAGATGATCTTTTGAGGTCCCTTCCAATCCCTAACATTCTGTGATTCAGTGATTCTGTGAATATAGGGCTGAGCCATTGTCTTTTGTTTTCTTCCCTGAGTACAATGTGATAACACATGAGGGGATATTAGGACCCGGTGAGAACCATAACCAAGTCCTCTTGTGCTGGACGCTTTTGAGGCTGCTGTGATTGCTCGCAAACCAAGTTCCCCTGTGCCTACAGCCCTTTGTCAGGGACGGAAGGCACATCCTTGGAGGCAACTTGCCTGAGAGCTGACAACCCATGACCCAGCTACTGGCACCTGGGACTATCGATACCTCCTGGAGTTTATGAATCCCTTGGCTCTAAATTTTGGCTTGTATTGGTTAACGTTTCAGAAGCAAAGAGTAAATACTAAATACAAAGCATGTGCTGGTGTATCATAGGATTCCAGTTACATTTTTATTAGTACCATCCATAGATAAACAGATCCGGAGACAAACCAACCTAGGCAAAATACACGGGGTTTTATTGTTTCCTTCCCCACTGCATTGCAGTTTGATCCATGCCCCTTGAATATCCAGTGTCTTTCAGCTACAGTTTACGTCTTGCTTTTGCATACTGTAGAGCCTTCTTTCCGTATTCACTGCCAGTATTCACCCTTACACGGCAGCTAATTCTTGTGGCTGGCCCTGCTCCCTCTGGGAGCAAGCTGTTTGTGGTCTGTCTCTATGGCTCTGGGACTCTTCCCCTGATGAATTTGTTCATCAAAGTTACAAATATTTTGTTCTGTATCTGCAATTCTGCATTTTCCACCATATACTCCCTATTCTTTAAGGGAATCATTGTCCAAGGTATTTTCATCGAATAAGTTACGACTGACATACCTTTTTCTTGGCCTGGAAAGAATGTGACATATTTTATTTCATCATCTGTTGTAAAGGGAGCCTTCATCTCGGCTGAAAATCTTGCTTGTAGTGTATCCTTGAACCAAGAAAGGATGATTGGCAGCCTGGAAAATGTAACAGTACTCTGTAGGTAAGTAACGCAATTTCCATAAAGCTCCTTTTTAACATGTTTCTGGTAGACTACATTACACATGCTGCTGAAATATCTGATCACTCTCACAATGTGGGCACAGTCGGAGAACCTGCAGTTGAAAGAAGAGCTGTTCTGTCTCTTTCTGTGGACAGGGACCCCACAATGTGCAATCCTGGAAATGCTCCATGATTAACCATGCTATGTACTAAAGTTAACGGATTTTGTGAGCGTGACAACTTCATAATTATTTGACCACATTCAACGAACAAGTTAATTCTTAACTCATTTGTCAGCTACCTAATTTCTGGCAATCTCCTGAGCAAGCTACTTTAGTGGGTTTAATACGTTTGTAAAATGAATCAATCATAGGTTGAACATAGACATTTGAATACATTTATAATGGCATGTGGTAATTAAAGATGGCCTATGCACTGATTCTGTGGTAATGCCTGCTAAATCTATAGAGCTTGATAATGTTGGACACGTTACTTTATGTTCTTATGGTTTAGCGTTTAATGATGATTAATCCCATAGCAAAAAAGTAGTCGCAGCTTTTGACAGCTACTGCAGAACATCTGGAAAAGAAAATGTATCAATTAAGTAAAATGCTCACATCCTATAGTACACTTTATTTTCCTCATAAGCAAAGGCATAACATTATGCTGTAGCCAGAAGAAGATGATTTGCAGCATTTTAAATTAGTTAGCACCTTTAGTTTCACTTTGGACTACTATTATCTAAAGCAATTCAAAGCTTCCTAAAAACTGAAAGGTAGTTCCCTTAAGAAGATGATTTTCATCATAGCTTATAAAGTGTTTGGTTTGGGTAGTAATGTTAAATAAGGCAAGGCAGCTTATACTTTCTGAGATTGGGCTTAGATCAGCCAGATACCAAGAGACCACCCTTGAGTAATGTCAAAGGCAGGTAACACCTGAGCCTGGGAATGTTTCCCTAGGAACAAGCATGAAGCAGAATCTACAGGGCTAGGATGGGAGCGGAAAATGCAGCGTATTACACTCTGCACTCAATCTAACATCCTCCCACAGACTTGGTGGCACTCAGCAAGAAAAATGAGGGGTTCAATTCTTCATGTATGTGGCAAAAAAGCCTTCTCTATTCTTTGAAAAAGACAGCAGGACTCCCCTCTGTGTAAAGAGCAATATCTTTCCAGCTAAAGTATACTGTGATTATTTATGTCTGAGATCTGACTGCAATTGTGCATCCTGAAAATATAAAGAAACAAGTGATGTGAACAAACGCAGTCTGGAGCAGAATCTAATCAAAGGACAATCAGTCACTGACTATGATACATTTCCTTACGATTCTAACTACTGTGGCTTACTGTAAATGTTACCTCTGTTGAGTAAAAAAAGAATAAAAAGAAAGCATTATACATTTGAAACTCATGTACTGTGTGGTTAGACAGTGTGGCCCGAATTCTCCACTTTCTTTGATCACTTTAAATGAAGTGTGATTTACATCTGTAAAAACAGAAGAGGAATCAAGCACTTTCAGTGTGCATTTTGAAGAATCTCCTTTAGCCATA
This sequence comes from Caloenas nicobarica, assembly GCF_036013445.1. Lineage (NCBI taxonomy): Eukaryota > Metazoa > Chordata > Aves > Columbiformes > Columbidae > Caloenas > Caloenas nicobarica. The sequence continues at coordinate 46,983,078 of NC_088245.1, forward strand.
CAGTTTATTTTTGATGCTTAAGAAATTTTCTGACTCAAACATTTGTCCTTAATACGAGCTTCTCACAGGGTGAACTAAAATGCTCTATTTATTTTAATGACTCTTTTCTCGTAATTGAATAAATCCTTCAGAATATGGAAGTTTTTAACTGTGTACACATACGCAGGCACATCCCAAGAAGAGCCAGAGGCCACGAATGCATTGCAAAGAGCAAGTTTTATGTTAGTTACCTCTCTACTGGGGGATCTCCGAAGTCGCACCTGAGCTCCCAGGCAGAGGTGACACCAGCGGGGACGCAGGCGCTGGTGAGTTCAGCCCTGCTGGAAGATCGCTGGGCCTGCTGAGCTCGCCTGGATTTCAAGGCTTCAGGCGGGCGCAGCCTCCCGCTCTTGCTCACAACAAAGCAGGAATCTCAGACATAGTGATAAGGTGCCCGGAGTTTCTCACAGGCCTATGTTATCTAACACAGAGGTTCTACTCATCAAGCACACAAGGTCAGTAAAACAATTAGTGTGATGCATGTGCTTTTTCTACAGACAGGTGCAAGTCACTTTGAGCGTATTCACGTTTAACTAACTTCCTCGCCAAATCTTCTGCTACGCTCCCATACATTCCACCCCCTCGCTCACGTGACTTGCTTCTGCTGGGGCTGACAAAGCCAGAGTTGTTCATTTGGGCTTGTGAGGCGTAGCACAGCACAATCTACAGGGGCACACAATAAACACATACAGAAAAAGGAAAAAACATATTTCTACAATAATGCATAATTTCTACAATAATCAGGTGTCCCATTCATCTCGTCAAGGAATTAAACGAGCCAGTCAGCCAGGCATTATCAGTAGATTGTTTCACTTGCTGCATTAGTTCCAAAGATGTGAGATGTTGCCTTCCATGCTGGTTAGTTCACCATCTATGTTGTAGCAACACACGCCTTCAAAATTGAAGCAGCATTTGCAGCCACTACCTACTCAGAGAAACAACAATAAGGAACATTAATGTTAAAACCCCTTAGCGTAGCACAATTCTGTAATACAGCTATGAGGGTTGTCATGCCAGTGAAACACATTGTTAAGAGATCTGCAGCCATTAATTTCTAGTAAGCATTAAAGGCAAATTATTAGGGTACGGTAGCAGCTGAACAAAACTAAACTTACCAGGACAAATCTAAGTTAATCAACAGAAGTGTCCTCACCTTCCAGTAATACATATGCTGCTGCTCCAGCTCCTTCAGCTGGTATCACTCTGGGTTTAACGACCTGGTGTGGGTTAATTGCCCACACAGGCTGGAAAGTTGTGGCCTGCACTTTTTCAGATTGGACTTCAGTTGGATGTTGGGTCTGTGACACCAATAACATTGTTCCAGTGCCGTCTCCTCTAGATAAAACACAGGTGTTCACTGAAGGTACCTGAAATACAAGAACTCGAGAATCTGATATTAGCAAAGGATGTAACATAAGAGGAGAAGTCAGGGTACAAAACCATACAGCATTCTCTGGACTCATATGAATTTTTACATCTAGGTCAATAGGCTGCAGTCCCACTTCACAATCCATTGGTGTGAATAATTTCATTTCCCCTGTAGTTAGTCCTGACACTGTACCCACAGAAGTGTATACATATTGCCACCCCCTAGAAGGGGGTAGGGGGCCAATATAATCAGCCTGACAGGTATTCAAGGCCCACTGACCCTGTTTTACCTTTCCCCATGCTCTTAAATGTAGCTGTGTACAGGTAGCACAATGACGTGAGCATGTTTTACAAGTATATAACAGCAAAGGGGTATGATTGTGAGCAACGTCCCATGCGTGTGCAGCATAAGCTGATCCATGTCCACAAGCTATATGCACGTTCAGAGCTTGAGCATGCAGCTCGGCAGAGGTCGTATTATCTGCTTCCTTACTGTTTTGAGACTCAAATGAATCAACTTTATTGTGCTCTGCTCTTAACCCTTCACAAGGGGAATCCTCCTCCACAGAAAATACAGGGATGAAAGTTCTCCAATGCCCTAAAAATCCTAAAAAGGCATGTAATTGTCTTATTGCAGCTGGCGCAGAAAACTGCTGGACTGTGTGCTGTAACTTACCTGGTATTTCTCTAAGCTGCCTATAACAAACTATTTCTAAAAATAGTACAGTAGCACTAGGGCCCTGCGTTTTAGTCAGATTAATTGCCCAGCCTTGGTCCTGCAAATGCACCTTCAAAAATTCAGCAGCTGTTTCAGGTTCTTGTTGTGACACTGCCATAATCAACAGATCATCAATATCATGGCAATCAGTAATGGTACCAGACCATAGCTCTATATCAGCTACTACCATTCAGTGGCAAACGGAGGAACTGTGTGTGTATCTCTGAGACAATACTTGACAAGTATATTGCTTTTGTTGCCAGGTAAGAGCAAACTGGTCTTGCACTGAGGTGGCAGGTGGGGTGGAGGGTGGGTGCAGTGTTGGCGGGGGGACTAGGGTCGGGTGGCTTTTTTGCATAAGTATTAACTTTTGCAGGGGGCAAAAAATTTCTGATGGTACGATCCCACCCATTTCTGATCGTGGGATACCAGCTTGTACTAAATCATTCCACATTAGTGTTCTCATCACCTGGGCTGTAACTTCTTTCAGTTTTGCCAGATTTCCATTATCCACCCCCCAAACAGGGGGTCCTGAAATTACAGCCCCAATTCCCCTCAAGGCATCTGCTGGAGTGCCTGCACTACCTGTAGCATTTGTCACTGCTACCCTGTCCAGATCGGATCCCATAATCAATGCATACGCCGCCCCCATCTGCCACACTAAATCAATACTTCCCTCCGTTGTGCACCAATTTCCACAGGACAACACAGATTCAACAGGTTCAGCATATGCTGTTAAAACTGCTGCACACACACATTGATATAGCGTAGGTGCAATAATATCTTGCCTGTCTGGACCTCTGACAGTTTGCAGCTGAGCATATCGTTGTTGTATCTGATCATCATGGGCTATAGGGCTTAATAAATCTTTTTCATCTGCTGATAAATGGATAGACACAGTTCCACTATGCCAAGCTGGCAAAATCTGTGCCTGTGTTCCTTCCCCACTCTCCTGCTGAGAGATCTCTGAAAATGCCGTTAACTGCCCCCCCAATCTGCTTGTTCGTGCTGCCACATCATTTGTATGGGGGGTTGTGCTCTCACCACCTCCCTGCCATTTAAGTCAGGATCAAATTCAGACTCAATATTGGAGTCTGAGGATTCACTCCAAATATTTCCATCCCACTCCTTGGGATTCCAAGAGCATTTTGTGGTAAGAGCACAAACCTGAGAACACAGAAACTCACTTTTTGCATATTTTTCCCTTTGTTCCTTAGCAATACATGCTAGCAACCGGTCTACATGATCTTGCAGCTCATAGCACCGCTCTGCTTGAACAGTAATTACTTCTTGTGCGATCACCTTTGCATCCTGTAAAATCTCAACCTCCTTTTCCAACTCTCTTATTTTACTCTGCAATGCAACAACTTCACGATCAAGAGCTCTAAGACCGGTAACGAATAACCATCCCAATCTCCCCGCTAATTTGCGAGAAGTCGTCGATGCCGCTCTCCATGGAAACTTTAGCATAGCTGCCTGAATTACCTGGGGGGTAATCACCACCCCATCATCAATCTGAGGCCATGCCTCTGGCGGAGCCAATTCAGACAGGAGAGCAGCCACGGGGGCCCAGCGCTCCGTACTGGGCCACCCTGGAATTTGGGGAGTCACCTTCGAGGCCTCCCCTGTGTCCGGTGTTTTTGAAAACCACAGCATGGCTGGTTCTAGCGACTGCCGACTAATGCCAAATGTGTACACATACGCAGGCACATCGCAAGAAGAGCCAGAGGCCACGAATGCATTGCAAAGAGCAAGTTTTATTTTAGTTACCTCTCTACTGGGGGATCTCCGAAGTCGCACCTGAGCTCCCAGGCAGAGGTGACACCAGCGGGGACGCAGGCGCTGGTGAGTTCAGCCCTGCTGGAAGATCGCTGGGCCTGCTGAGCTCGCCTGGATTTCAAGGCTTCAGGCGGGCGCAGCCTCCCGCTCTTGCTCACAACAAAGCAGGAATCTCAGACATAGTGATAAGGTGCCCGGAGTTTCTCACAGGCCTATGTTATCTAACACAGAGGTTCTACTCATCAAGCACACAAGGCCAGTAAAACAATTACTGTGATGTATGTGCTTTTTCTACAGACAGGTGCAAGTTACTTTGAGCGTATTTACATTTAACTCACCTCCTTGCCAAATCTTCCGCTACGTTCCCATACATTGACTCTTCAATATGGTAAGTATTAAAGATACATTGTCATTTTCCATTGTATTGTCTTTATGCAAGAAAATTGCCCCAGGACATGGTTCTGTTAATCACTTACCTCTTGGGAGAGTACCCAAATGGCCTGTGGTAATGATATGGAAGCGCTCTCACTGTTTAATTTACCTTATCAGAGTTGTTAGTATTTTAGCTTTTTTCACTTTTCGTTGTACATCACCTTAGAGCCAAGCACCAGCTTCTAACCTTGTTCACTGCTCTTTTGCACTGCAAGGGTGGTACGAGTAGGCTGCAAAGAAACAAATAAAAAAGCAAGTGGTGATTCTCTTGACACAAGGAAATCTTGGGTTTCTTCAAGCCCATGTGGATGAAGCAGTGTCAACTGATCCAGTTGACTTCATTGTCTGTGTGGGCTTAGAGATGGATGGCTTGTGAATGGAGCATGTTGCAATTAGGTGCTGTCTTGCCCTCATCAAATTTATTAACAATGACTTTTTTTTTTCTATTTGAATATATTCGGAATGAAATTTATATCCAGAGAAAGAAATAACACAATACCATTTAAAAAATTATTTTCCTGGTGTGTATTCCTCCAAGCTTGTATTTATGTGGATAGTAATAAGTGGATAGTAATCATGTTTAACATGAGCATGATTAAATCAGTGAAGGGGATTGATTTTCTCATCATTTCAACTCTGCAAAATTCTAGATCTTCTGCATACACAAAATGCTCATTCTTATTAGTCTGATGTTGCTTCCATATCAGCACTTTGTGTGTCTCTGCTCTCAGAAAGGAGGCTGTTTGAAAATTATTAAAGGTACCAAGTAGCGTAGCCTTTTATTAAAGAACTACAACCTAAAGTACTTGAACACTTCCTTTTTTCCCCTTGAAAACAATAAAAAATAACTACTCCTATATACCATTTTTCTATAATGTAGATAAAAATGTAGCTTCACTGAAACTATTCTTAACATTCATGCTTGCACTGAACTTGAGTAGGATGCAAATATTCATCCTTTTAATATTTGATCCAAGTTTAAAGTATAAAAAAACAAGATCGTGTTTTCTAAACAGTGAGACTGCATGTTCAATTCATATACCAGTATTCCTCCAGCATAGACTCCTCTGTTTTAAGAGACTTTTTATTATGGGTCTGAGAAAAAGACCTGATTTCTGGTGTCGGTGTGGGTTTTGAACTGACTACTTGGGAAGCAATTGGGAAATCATTATGGAAAGCAAATAGCTCTGGTGGCAAGGGAGCTCGAGAGGCGATCAAGTATGCGACGGTTTGGCAGAAGTTGTTTAATATGCTGCAAACTATGAAAGAGGAACAGAAAGCTGCTTCAGCTATGTGTGCTGCTCTTACGCCTGAGCAAAAACCTCCTATAGCATGCCCCGTCACCACGTCAATTTCTTCAACTGATATAATTCTCCCTCCGATCGGGCCAGTTCCTTTATCGAAAGTTTAAAAAGAGGGCGATTCGCAAGGAGGTGAGAGATGCCCGCCGCCTGAACCTGTGTTACCATCCGCGCTGGAGACAGAGGCTGGGGCGGCGAGCGGGGAGAATGTTGAGTGGCGAGAGAAAAGACTTGCCCGCTGCAGCCGCGCCAGAGGCGAAGGTTGCTCCTATTGCAGAAAAGGACTCAAAAGATTAATTTGGTGCCGTGACAATGAGTTAAGATAGAGACTTGGGAAAAGGTGGAAGGTGTTTTAGACATAGGAAAGCACTTGGAAATATGAAGAAGGAAGATCTTGTGAATTGTTAGAATCAGTGGTGGCTGCTGTATAAGTCAGATGATTGAGAAAACTGGCTGCAGAGCAGAACCTTTCAGTACCTTTAAGTATAACACTTGGTTGCAATTAATGTCGTTTTTAAAGCGAGGAAAAAAAAGAAAAAAAAAGGAAAAAAAAAGAAAAATAAAAGAAAAAAAAAAAAGTAGCATAACACAGCAGTCATAGATGTTTTCCTTACTAACCTGTTTTCTTTGTAGGTATCTGTTTAAGCACATTACAGTTTAATAAGTCTTTGCCTGTTGTATAATATAGTAAGTTCACAGAATCATGAGAATCCGTTGACTCAAAATATGCATTTTGTGATTATACAGAAGACCGTGAGTAATTCAGTTTTTTACTGTGTGAATGTGATGATAAGATTGTGTGTAACAGTTGTTACTTTTCTTTCTACCATGCTAGCTTTATTCCAACATCCAGACTTGCGCAACTCTGTGATAGGCTGTGTCTCATCTCGGTGTACTAAATGTGGCTCTTTTGTATGCACACCAAGTAAAGAATCCTGTTTTGGGATAACAGTTGTAGCACCTCAGATGAGACGCGTATAAAAGCCTTGCCCAGCTCGGCTTGCTAGGGCAGCGGGGGGGCAGGTGCCGCTTGGGCTCCAGCGCGCACTGACCTGTTTTGTCAGGGAGATCCAGCGGCAACCTCCACCTGGCTGAGGTGCAAGCAGCCCAAAGGTGCAATGCTAAAACTGAGATATTGTCTTGAATAAGTGCAACTGTGATCCATCTGCATGTTTGAACTTAGTGTTTGGCTTTCATATCTGAGCTCAGTATTTTAGTTTGTATGTATATATATATATAAACAAATATATATATATATTTGGTACCAAAATAATTTTGTCTGGTGAGATAATTACAAAATGGGAACCGGTTCCGCTACTAAAATACGACCTTGATCCCCCTTAGGATGCATCCTTACACATTAGAGTAACTTTTTGGGGAAATACTCCGACAAAAGGAAAATGTAGTTTGAATGTGGAATTCTGGGGTTTAGTGCTATATGGCAGTTAATGTTGTTCTACATAACTTTGAGAAATAAGTAAATAAAGCAAAACATCCCAGGTCTGTGCTGTACAGCTTGAACATAAATTCAAAGCCTGTGCCAAGCTGCAAGATAAGCTCAACCTCCTCCTCCTCTGCCCGTGTGGCCTTGTCTGTTTCTAAACTGCAGCGAGAAGCTTCTAAAGCGGCAAAAAGGGGGGGGTTTCCTCGCCCCGACACTGCAGCCGTGGTGTAATACTGAATGAAGCAGTCTGAGGGTGAAATTTAAAAGCATCTCCAGCAGATCCGTAGTTCTAATGAAGCTGGGAAATTAAACCAAAACCCTTTGTAATAGACTTTCTCTCTGGTAACTAGTTGCAAGAGACTTCTTATTAAATTCACCGTGATAGTTTTTGAAATTGTGAGAAAGAAAGAAAGAAAGGCCATTTTTTGTTGAAACCAATGGAACGCCAAATTTGGAAAAAAGTTTTAACAACTGAATTCTCGTATTTGCCAGAAAGCCCTATACCTCTCTTAGGTCAAGATTTGTTAAGTAAATTGTAAACTCAAATAATGTTTTCTGAGAATTCTGTTCAGTTGCATGTCCCACAAGAAGATGTTTGGATGGTGCAGATCTGCTTGCTGCAAGCAAAAAATCTCCAAGGAAGTGCTGGATGCTGTATTTCCACTAGTATTGGCAGCCAAAGTATCGGTAAAGCCAACACTACACTGATAAAACTTAAACAGGACTTCAATCTGGTAAGGAAAAACAATATCCAATGAATACGAAAGCCAAAATGGAGTTGGAGACTTTGATGAATAACTTCATGACAACCTTACAGGCTAACCGCATTCGATTGGACTTGCGTATTTGTCTATTTATAATTACAACACAAAAACAACCTGTGGCTGTTGTTGGACAGTATGATGAGAATGCTAACAGACTGATATACTGATTGTTACTAATCAAAAAATGCTGGGAATTAATTTAATCTTAATGAGCCATGATCCTTTTGTCATATATGTACCATGTGTGAAATCTAATTTTGATCTTTTTTTTTTATCTGCAACTTATGTCCTTTTAAATTAAATTAGCTAATTTTCTTAACGGCATAGCTTTTGGCATGCCTAAATGTAAATTGCTGTAGAATCTGCACGTCTTTGATGTCAACATACTTGTATTTTGTCCGATCCTATACGCTTGCACAGTTTTTGTCGATAGTTTAGGAAAGTCTCACAAAGCTGTAGTAGTCTAGCGTGAAGATAACAATTTGCATCATTCTGTTAAAACGGTTGAAGGTTCAACCCAATTAGTAAAACTTTGTGCATCTGCTTACACTAGTGAGAAAAGCAAGTATGTCTAGTGCCGTCCACTGGACCTACTGTTTTGCTATGCTGGGTGTGCTACAACAGATTAAAACTGACAATGGTCCTGGCTAAACTGCTAGATCCGCAAGAACAATGAGACAACACAATATACACGTTAAATTTTTTGAACCGTGCTGTGCGTCCCTCCTCTATCCTTGTTTCAGATTCACTGTCTCAGAGATCAAAGGCTTTGTATCAGGATCTCCTGAACAACAGTCAATGGCAAGGGCCAGTAGAATTAATCAGCTGGGGAAGGGGATATGTGTGTGTTCTGGTGCAGAGCAGGGTCAATTTGAATCACATGTCAGTGCTGCCTTCTAGAAGCAGAAAATCAGACTGAACTACCGTATACCTAGAATCATGAACAGATACATGCAGCAAGTTCTCAACATCTTCTCAAAGCTAATTTACGGGTGGGAAAAAAGAACAACCAGCGCTGGCAAGTCTGGAGGTAGGCTACTCTTCATACTCCAGAAAAGACATATTGAAGCTTTATAAGACATAGAAGCCTAGAAGCATAGAACAGTTTGGGTTGGAAGGGACCTTCAAAGCTCATCTAGTCCAACCCCCTGCAATGAGCAGGGACATCTGCAACTAGATCAGGTTGCTCAGAGCCCCGTCCAGCCTGGCCTGGGATGTCTCCAGGGATGGGGCATCTACCACCTCTCTGGGCAACCTGGGCCAGTGCTTCACCACCCTCAGTGTAAACAATTTCTTCCTCATGTCTGGCCTGAACCTCCCCTCTTTTAGTTTAAAACCATCACCCCTTGTCCTGTCATAACAGGCCCTGCTAAAAAGTCTGTCCCCATCTTTCTTACAGGTTTCTTTTCAGTACTGAAAGGCCACAATAAGGTCTCCCCAGAGCCTTCTCTTCTCCAGGCTGAACAACCCCAACTCTCTCAGCTTGTCCTCACAGGAGAGCTGTTCCAGTCCCCTGATCATTTTTGTGGCCTCCTCCGGACCCTCTCCAGCAGGTCCATGTCTTTCCTGTACTGAGGGTTCAGGCCACATATTGCAAGACTTGGCAACACAGAAGAGTTGACACTTTTATCAATTAAATGAACTCTCTGGTGATGCTTCTGCTCTAAGAGGCCAGACTTGCAACAGTGAATTAAGCCAAGTGTAAGAAAGCAAACAAATGGCTCAGCAAGTCCCACAGGGGTCTAAGTAGCATGTTCCATAACCAAGCATAACATTCCCCTCTTGTTTCACATTAAGCAGAATGATTTTAAATTGATTCAATGTTAGCAGATAGGCGGTAACAAATTTGCATGAATATGATGATTCCAAAACCATCAGAAGATTATTAGACTTTGAATGCCTATCTAGTCAAGAATTACCATTAAGTATCTACAAAAGAGGGCATCACATTTTAACACCTACATAAATGAAGAAGATTTAAATTAAAATAGTTATATCAATCTTACTCTCTCGTTTTTATCATTGATGCATAACTGAACTACAGGGCAGTCTTACGGAATATGATGATGAAAGAAAACTGGCATGAGCTTAAGTGACTTGGAAGATGTCTGTTTAACAGCTTCTAGAACCTACAAGGTCATCATCTCATCTGCATAAATAATATCAAAGAGCAGTTTCCAGCCCCAAGCCTGCAGGCATCATGTTCCCCTTGCGATCCTCCACAATTACCGAAGCTGCAGGAAATTCAGAGTTCAAAACTCAAGCCCAACAAAGCGGGATGTTTCCCTCAGCACGTTACTGGCCCAGATGCTCAGCAGCCAAAGGCTGAGGACTAAGGCTCTGAACATCAGGCCTTGGATCAGGGAAGAACTGCGCGATTCCTCCTGGTCAAGATAAAAACCCAAGGTACAGACTAAGTTTGAAGGGTAGCAGAAAATTCAAGCAAAATGTTCTAGACATAAACATTTGAATGAAAAGAGGATTTAAGAAGACCCAAACTGGAAAATATAGACAATTCAGTATTTCCTTCAGGAAATTGCCTCAAATGCCAAAATGTCCTTTTTCCTTACTTAAAATACAATATCCTCACTACCTATACTTTGTTATGCTTGACGTGCATCAGTGGGGACAGAACTGTGCAGACAACGAGATGGTACACCTGTATTTTAACACATAAGATTTGATGTATTTGTAAAAACACTGGAATTTATTTCATGAGTTTATAGGAATGCTTGAAATATTTTTGTGGGAAAGACTATTGGGAGTTTTACTGAAATCCTCCCAAAGCTTTCTAGGGGAGAAGGAAAGGAAGAGCTGAGAAATAGATACAGTTTGGGCTAAAACCTCAATTTTATTTTACCATTAAGTCCTCCACATTTCAGTAGAACTTTCTGAAAAATGTATTTGATGTTTTCAGCAGATTTTAGTTACTTTGTTCCTGACCATCTTCCAGTTACTGAAGGAATCCTTTTGAAAAGTTACATTAACAAAAGACAATTTCCCATCCTGCCCCAAACACACAATAATTAGACTGCAAATAACTTTTTCTAGGTCATGTTTTCTTGAATGCTGGAAAAGTCAGAATTTTGGGGAGAGTATTTTTTTTTAATTAACCCTGAGCATTTTAAACTCTGTTTCTAAGTTTAAACCATATCCACTCTTGCACTCAACCAACGTAGATCCTGCTCTGCGCATGCGTTCGAGTCGGGGTTTGAAAGTATTGAACAGCTCTTCTTCTGTGGCTTTCTACGTACGTTCCACGATAAAATGTATTCCTCCCCCAGCCTGGTGGATCTCCATATAGGATGCACCTGCCAGCTTGGGGAAAAAAAGAAAACAAAAAACAATTCCCCCATACAATTAGCTATTAAATGTGCATTTTCTATCCAAGGGATTCTGGAAAGTGCCTTGAGGTCCCTTTGTAGTAAGAGAGAAGAAGTGGGGGGGCTGAATCTTCATTCATTCTTCCTCCCTTCCCCTCCTCGTCCCTCCACTTAAGCGAAGAACTGATGTAAGAAGCAACATAAAGAGAATTACTCTGAAGATTGGCTTCCCACTGAGCCCAAGGGGAAAACCTATATCTAACTAAAAATTCATTTATGTGGGGAAAAAATAATTTAAAAATCAAGATTTAGATGGTAATAGAAGGCAGCACTCCTGCATTGCTTCAAGCAGTGCAAAAACTTATCAAGGCTGGCTGAAAAAGCTCCAGATACATTCCTCTCTCAGCCTACTAGTATTAAAAAGTCATCCTTCCTCCCTCACTTAGATTATCTGACAGAAGTTATCTATTTTTCTACAAATGAAAGACGGGAGTCACTAGAAAGTAGAAATAGTTATGCATAAAAAAAATGAGAGAGAGAAAGAAAAATCCAGCTGTGTAATTTTATGCCATTACCTTCATTGCAAACTCATGAACCCTATCACCAGCCCACACTGGGTGTGTATGTGCATCTACCAGGCCTGCAGAAAACAAAGTAAACATACACTAAGGTTATTTCACTGGGTAAGAGAAAACCTTATGAACACGCAAGCAAACAAAGTGGAGAGCAGAAGCTCCCCTACAAAGCCTCTATTGGTTAGAAGAAAAAGAAAAATCCAACCAGCCCAAATCTAGGATTTTCTTCAAAGGCTATTCATTTTCTTTCTATTTTTTTCCATATGACACCTTATGTAAAACAGCTCTAACTAAGTGCATCAGTTGCTGAGCTTTTCATTTTGTTTTGACGACATTTGCAAACTGTCCAAGAAATTATATATTCCAAACTTCATTACAAAGTTCATTAGACTTTAAGTCCATGTTCTTGAAAAAAAAAGCGAAGTGTTTAGGCTGGGCTTAGTACGCTATTACTCCAGCAATAGTCCACTTATTCCAGCGGGAGCTTTTCATATGAGCCATGAAACCAACACTACTGAATGCCCGAGGCCACTGCAAACGAAACGGTGGTCTGGCAGCTCCTGTGCCAACACCACTTGCGAAGTTTAACATGCAATAGACTTGCCTAGGTTTATTTTCTTATCAGGGAAAGTTGCAGCTTCTGTGGCTTAAAATCCTGCGCTGCCCTTTTGCCTCCAACCAGCTGCGGGCAGGAGGGAGAGTCTGAGCTCTGGCGTTGAACAGCTGATGGGTGGAAACGGTACAGAAATTAGAGGCAACTCTGAAAAGTCACTCAGCAGGTCAGCTGCTTTACTGCTGTGGTCCGTGATACAGAGAAACAGATGTAAAATGAACCATGAGGACACAGAGCTCCACCATGAAGGCTGAAAAAACATTCCAAGTGCTGGAATGTTCTCTTTGTAGCACTCCGAATGAAGAAGCTACAATACTCTGCCCCTCAATGCAAGATATTGTCAAACCAGTACTGAATACAGAAGAAAAAGAATGGAGGGATATTTAATACACACTTGTCTCTAAGCATTTGCTGCCATTCAGCATTTTAACCTTATGAAGAAACAAACTTACCTGGTAACACACACTTCCCAGAGCAGTCAATTATTCTTTCAAATGTTGCTTCTGAAAACTGATTGTGAATAACATCTGCCTGGCCCACAGCTTTGATACAACCATCTCTGCAAACAACAGACAGCGACCAAAGGCAGCGTGAGCCTGTTGAAAAGTCAAGTGCCCATTGACAGAGCTCCCGCAGCAAGAACTCTCTGAAAGCAGAGGTAGGGACCTTCAGCAGGACTGAAGGTGCACACAGAAGGTGGTTTGCTAATTTTACAGACACACAGAAAACGATGGGGTAATGCCACGCATTCCAAGTTGTTTCCCATAACACTTGTCATATCCTCTGCTTAGATCCCTCAGGACGATACCTTGGTACTCTTGTTCGATTTTCCGCTAGACAACATTATTTTTCTCTTGTGGATACAGCACTCCTCCAGCAAGTACCTGCAAGGCACAGCTCACAGAAACCAAACTGCCACCGCCAGCCTCCTCTGCCTCGACGTGACTCGTGCCCTTGTCCCCTTGGAAGCCATAGAGAGAAATCTCTTTGGGGCTGACATGCAGTAAAACAGCAATTTTCTCCTGGTGAAGCTCAAGGACGGTGCTGGGAACCCTACACTGCACCCGAGGGACCCTCTCCAGCCACGCATGGAGCTACACTTCACCTACACAAGAGGAGCTTCCCAGGGCACACGCGGCACCTCTGTCCTTTCAGCCTTGTCTTCCTCCAGCTCTTAAGCCACTGGAATAGGAACCAGGAGTCACCACGGGCACCTGACCGACGGCATCCCCACACTACACAGCACAATTTTTAGGAGGCAAATGGCAGCTAGGGCATTTAGAAATGGCAGAGATGTCATTATTTAGGCACAGGCAGCCGGCAGCGGGCGGACAGGCTGTGGGGACGCGGGCAGCCCGCAGCGACCCGCTCCCGGCGCGCCCCCCGCTCCCGCCACCGCTCCGCTCCCGGCCCCGCGGCCGCCCCCGCCCGCACTCACAGCCCCACCACCAGGCTGGCGCCCCGCAGCACGGCCAGGCTGGCGGCCGCCTCCCGCAGCAGGAACTCCTCGCCCCGGCCGCAGACCAGCACCAGCTGCTGGGCGTTCTCCAGCAGCAGCCGCTGCCGGCCCGCCATGGCAGCGGGCAGAGCGGCGGGCGGGGCGGGGGCGGCAGCCGCTCGGATCAAAGTCCCCCGGGGCGGCGCGGGAGAAGCCGCCTCCTGCCCCGCCCAGAAGAGACCAACCCCCTCCGTGTCTCCATCCTCTCGCCATCCTCACCTGTGCCACATTCGGCACTCGCCAGAAAACTGAGCTGAAAAAGCTACAGCGCTTTAGGAGTGAACCTGGTAGCAGCCTGCCCTAGGAGAGGGATGCTGCTCTTGGTGTGGTCCCGGGCAACATGACAACATCTATACATCGTGTTGGCTTATGATAAGCTCTGAAGCATCGGTTTGCCAGTTGGGGATTCCTGGAGCCTTCTGCCCACACTGCACCACCTGGAGATTTCCCTTTGCCAAGAAAACAGAAGTTGCTGCATTCAGAGCATTTGTCTGCCCACATTCCCCCTCCCCAGCATCCACCACCTCGCTGATGTCCATCACCTTGTCGGCATCCATCACCTTGCCAGTATCCCAGCACCAGCCCCTGAGGGACCGTAACACTTCTCACCACACGGGATATTCAGGCACACACAAATTTATCTAGGCAGATATTAATTTATTCCGTTCCACAATTAGAAAAGTTTATGTGAATCTGCTGCCCCCTACAGAATTAGGGATGGGAGAGCTGGGCAGCAAATATTTACCCTCTATATGGATTTTTTGTTCTCTTTTATCTTCAAAGATTGGTAGTGTGCCTAGGGCTCCGGTAATTCCCAGCTGGAAAATGGAGTGTCTTTCTAAATAAGTGGTCTCTCAAACACCTTTCTGGTTGTGGTAGTCTTCTTTAGACATTTTTTCTTTTACAAAGAGGATTGATTTAAAATGCCTGTAACACACCCATGTTTATATACATATTCCTGTACAGCAGAAAAAGATGAATATATTGGCTCTTTGAACGAGCCTTTCCGGTGAAGTCTTTGTTGTAAATGTGGCAAGGTTTGCAGCTAAACCACATGAATTTGCATTCAATAACAAACTTGAAAAGCAAGTAAAACTATGAGAGTGGTGGGTGTTATCTTGTGATACTGCTCCACTGGCTCAATACTGCACCACGGTGTAATCTCCACCTTCCTCCTAAATATTCTCTCTCACTACACATGCAAAGATTGACAAGGGAGGTGAGAGATGGTGCTTTACTGCTGCCAGGAGTTCCTGCTGCTGACTTCGGCTTTCCCCGGCAGTATCAAGGTTTGAAAGCTGAAATTAAAGAGGAACCTTCTAACAGACTCATAGCAAGGGCAGAAGGACACTCCATGGTGGTGGGGGATGCTTCAGCAGCAGTGGTGGGGTGAGAGCTGGTGGATCGGGAGTGAAACGCAGCACGTCGTGGTGGAGCCGAGCACTCACCGGGTCGGTCTTGCCAAGAAAGGCGGCGGGGAGAAGATGATCCAGCTGGAGCAGAAGGGAGCAGCCCCCACGTGCACGCAGCTCACTCCTCTGTGTGCGGTGGGGTGGCAGCACAGAGAGAGATCTGCAGTGAATGGCTTCCCCGTGGCGCTGTCCTATGGCAGTGTAAGTCCTGCAAACTTGTCTTCCTTGTATTCACAAATATTTCAGGGTGTATGTTCCAGGAGCTGCTCTTTCTGCTCTTGAGAGGCACCAGCCAACATTAAATTCCCACCTGTATTTGCACAACCCCGTGTTTAATGGCATGCCCGACCATCTGCTGCTTCTGTGAGCAAGGGCTAGAAGTCAAACAGAAACTGGCCTGAACGCTTCTTACTTTTATGTTTCTCCCATGTACACATTTTTGGCCTTTTGTCTCTTTCAGCAATTCCAGGGAATTTCAGAGAGCAAAGGTGGCATCTGCAGCTCCATTTCTGGTGATCCGATCTCAGACTCTAGTCATTCATCACATTAGTTTTGGTGAAAGGGGGAAAAAAGGAAAGATAAATTCTGTGTAAAGCTTCTATATCTGTGAGAAGTGTGTTGTTGCACTCTACAAGGATGGAATTCAGTTCTCTACACTGGCTTTTTCCAAGAACCAAGGGCAGATCCTGATTTCAATCCTTAGAACAGGTGAAGATTTTGCGCTTATAAGGTAGGAGTTTATTTCATTGAAACAGACAGTAAAAGATGGAAAGACTGTTCTTTAAAGAGCTGGTGGGTCTTTGCCTGTGGAAAAGGTGTGTGTTCCTAAAACGGATTGGGAGATGGTATCCTATGCTCTTTTTACTTATGTTATTATCATTGGTTCTTTTCAGTTCCTTCAGTTTGCCAGTTTGGGTTGGAAATAACCCATTTCACCCCAAAATTAAACAAAGTAAGGTAGGAGAAAGAATGGAGGAGGAAAAAAAATGTGGAGATAATTAAAAAGGTCATTTGACTGTCAGGTTCTTGATTTCAGAGATTTCATCTCTTCTTGCCGGTGCTTTGTGTATGATACACTTGTTCCTCAAGGAACATATTTTCAAATATACTGTCAGGGTTACTTTGAATATTTATTCTTGTAAACAACATGTAATTAAATACAGAAGGCCCAAGGCTGGATATGAGTCTTAGTCCAATATTTGCTACATTTTCCTTACATTTTTAGGTAAGTTTTTTCATCTACCAAACAGACATTTACAATAACACACATAGGACGATGAAATGTCCTGAAAGGAGATATGATGCATGGCTTAGGAATGAATTGCTAGTGGAATGTACTGAATGCTCTTTCCCTGTTTACAAAAGTAGCAGAAGTTACTGGACCCCCCAGGATCAAAAATCAAAATTACAACATGTGGATAAAACTGGCCTTCAGATGTGGAATTGACCCAGACTAAATTGCAAATTTGTTGTGTGCTCCTGGCTCCCCTCATACCAGATTTTTACGTCAGATTTACAAATACGTTTTGCACAGCTTTACAAAAGTAAAAGTGAAGTCATTCTGAATTTTCTTTTTCCTGTGCAGAGAAACTTCACATCTTTCAAACCATGGAAACGTGGCATTTGCTCAGATGAACTTTCTGAATCGTCCCTCTTGTTCCCAGCTTCTGCCTTAATAACTTCTTTGGCAAAGTCTGTAACCCCCTGATGATGGGGGGACCTTTGGCGGAACACCACAGCCTGCCCCAGGGGACCTAATTCAGCAGGAATTGCTCTCTCTGAGCGCAGTGTGACTAACTGACTAACCGCCTCTCTCGCCCTGTTGGCTCAAAAAACTATTGAAATATTTAAAAGTTGCAAACCGGTGTGTGAAAAAAATGCATGAAGTACACAGCTACCTACAGTAGAAACTAACTAACTAACTTAACTAACTAACTAACTTACTTGCTAACTAACTAACTTCCTTACTAACTAACTAACTAACGAACTCACTCTCTACCCTACTGGCTAAAAAACCTATCATAAACTCATGAAAGATGCCAACTGGCATGTGAAAACACAAGTGTTAAGAGCTCTCAAGTGCCCTTTCTGCCCATGACTTCTTCATGGGCTGGGGAATGTTCTGCAGAGAGAACGAGTAGTGATGACCATCCGGCTGAGCCAAAAGGGTGACAACATGAGGGTGACTTCTTCAGCCATCTCTTCAACCTGCCTTGAGAAAGATGGGTGGAAAAGACAGGCATTAGGCACTAGGCTGAGAGGAGAACAAGCAACATGTGTTTTGACGTGAAACGCAATACCCATCCACAGTTCTCCTCTGCAGGATTCCTTAGAGCTGGGTATTAGGCTTTGGCGTTTTTCTATTAATTGTTTAGATTGTGGACTAGATTGTTGGACTAGATGACCTTGGAAGGTCCCTTCCAACCCACATTATGCTTTGATTCGATGATTCTAGGTGCAAAATGGAAACTGCCAACGCTGGAGTGCTCTTTACCTCCAGACATCCACCTTCTCCCAAGGACAGGTGAATGCTTCCTCTCTGGGACCATCTCGGGGCACCGCAGAAGGATTCCCTATACTCAGAGCAGCACGAAAATTCACAAGAGGGAGAGCAGGCTCTGTTACACACCTGGGCTTCTTGTTCTCCTCGCCCGGCTTGGCTGGTCTCAGTTGCCCGTTCCTGAGCAATCTGCTTCCAGCCTTCGCCTTCGCTTGAGCGGCGGGCCATCGCTCTCCTCTTCGCAGCTGTGTTTTCTCTTCTGGGGGGATGGTTTTTCCCCTTGCTGCGAAGAGCCTGGCAACCTTTCCATTCAATAGGATTGTTAGACAGGTAAAGCCATGATCCACATGAATCGACTCTACTCTTAAGCAAAGCTAGCTCATGTTACCTGCTCTGTCCAGAGGAGCTCTCCTGGGGTTCACTTTGGGGAGCGACTGCAGCCACCTGCAATGGAAACGTACAGGATGACACCTGCCCACTTTCCAGCTCAGCTCTGAAAGGCAGATCCCTTGCATGGGTTTGCTCAGCCCAGCTGTGCCAGTTCTGGTGGGATCACCACACAAAGAGTGATGGCCAAGCTGCATCAGCCTCACTCTGCACTTGTGCAAAGCTGCAGGTTGGTGGATGAAGTTGCTTGTCCCTACAGCAGCAATGCCACCTTCTGAGGGGGGAGGCATTCTCTCACGCTGCGTGTGGACCTCACATACCTCTGCAGTTTCTCCTTCTGCTCCTGGCGCTGGCGACTCCTCGGCCTGTTCACCAGCAAGCCCAGCCTTGGCCGCTGCACCTGGAAGCTCAGCCTCCTCCTCCTGCTCCTCAAAGAGTTCCTCACGGTGCTCGATGAGGAACTCAACCAGCCGTGTCACCTGCACACAGTAAACCACTGGTTTCCAACCCGCTGGCTGCAAAGGGGTCCAACAGCCCTTGCCACTCCTCATCCTGCCTTCTGCACAGAAGGCTGCAGCTGTGGGGCGGCTCTTCCCAGCAGCTCCCCCGCGAGCATTTGCTGAAGAGAGGAGGCAGGCAGGAACCTCTGAAGAGCAAAGCTGGCGTGGGCCTGGAAGGCTGCAGCGGGCTGGGAAACACAGCGTACCTTCCCTGTCACCTGCATCAGGACGTCCAGGGGCAGCGTGTCCTCCTCTGGTGGGCCGAGGAGGTTTGGCCCCATGCAGATGGCCAGGTTGCTGGCGCTCATCTTGCTCACGGTGGCATTCCTGCTGATCTTCTGAAGCAGGATGAGCAAGGTCTGGAGGAGGAGGAGGTTGGCCTTGGGTAACTTGCTGGCGACCCTGCGGGAACAGGAACCCACCGTTAATAGATGTAGTAGGTGTTGTCCAGACAGGTGTCCCATGCTGATGTCAGCCAAGCCCACCCCAGGGAAGGCTCCTTGGCCAAGCCGGCTCTCCAGCAGAGGGACTGCCTTCGCTGAGATATGGCCACCTCCCTCCCCGCCTGCCCTTCTGGCCAGAGCCCCTTTGTGGAGCCAGCCCCAATGCCTGCAGGCAGTGCTCCAAGGACAGAAATGCTTTTCTGTGCCACTTTCCCCCCAGAACGCTGAGCCCACAGCAGCAGCAAGAGGTGGGTGGCCGAAAACACAGCTCGTTCAGGTGCCGGTGCCGGGCTCTGCCAGTCCCTGTGGAGCCGCCAGGCTGCTGGCCACACTTACTCCTTCAGCCCCGCCAGCCTCTCCTGCCTGCTGGTCTTGTGCAGGGCGTCCATCCACTGTTGGTAAAGCTCTGAGTGGAGCAGCTTGGAGGGGATCTTGCGGAGGAAGTCCTGCAATGGCAAGGGCTGAGCGTGAGGCTGTGAGCAGTGCCGCCGGGAGCACAGGCAGCATCCCCAGCACGCTGGGTGCCCAGCAGCTCCTGGGTTGGGCCGAGCAGGAGCCCATCAGCAGCTCCGGAGCGGGAGCTGCCGGACTCCAGGCCAGCAGGGCTCACCTTCAGGATGACGGCCAGGACGTGCACCGGCTGGCTGGCCAGGTGGACCTCGGCTCCCGTGTCCAGGGCCTCCCTGATCTCCCGGGAGGCGCGCTCGCTGGCCGCCAGCCGGAAGATCCCCTCCGTGGATGGGCCCTGCTCGTGCAGCAGAGCCAGCAGGTCCTGCAGGGGAGACAGGAGGACATTGCTGGGCTGGAGACAGGCCCTGGCACAGGCCAAGCTTCCCCAGGGGCAGCAGGGAGTGTGGATGGTCTGCAGCTCTCCCTGGGGCAGGACAGAGGGGTGGCTGGAGTTGGGCGACACGGAGAGGAGCGCGCTTTGTCCCCAAGACTCATCTGAGATGCCCCCGATGGGGACGGTGCCTCTGCAGGGGAGCCAGTGGGATGGGGACCCCTGGCCGGGCTTGCTTACCTGGATGGGCTGGGGCAGCGCACCGTCCTGGCTGCAGAGATCTGCCAGGGGCCGCCCGAAGAGAAGCCCCGTGTGGGCAGAGCCCGACGGCCCCTGTGCCTCTGCAGCGGCCGAGGTCTCTGGCCGCACCAAGTGCCAGGGCAGCCACCTCCTCCTGCTGCGGGTCCCACCTTCTGCCAAGGAGAAGAGAGCAAAGAGAGGTGGAGCAGCGGCGCCAGGCCAGTGCTCCTGGACCCTCTCAGCACTGTGCCCCATCCTCGAGCGCACGGGACACGCGTCATTTGGCAACGAGGGACCCTGGGGGCTCAGGTCTCTCCTGCTGCAGAGCAACGGGGACAGACGTGCCCTGCGGGAAGGGCAGCAGCAGCCCCAGGGCAGCATGAGTGCCCGTCTGCAAGAAGAGCAGGGAAGGGCCATCCTGCACCCGTTTCTCCCAACTCACCAGCCAGCTGGCCACTTCCACCTTTGCTGCCAGAGGGGATGACGGGTGGGGGCCGCTGCTCTGCATCAGCCTGCAAGAAATGTGCTGCGCTCACCCAACAGCCCTGCAGCAGAAAGGGCCCCTGGGGAGCTGCATCATGCCCTGGCCATGTGTGAGAGGTGGAGATGGCTGAGATGTCACCCCGAGCGATCCTCACCTTGGCCTGGCCCTCAAGCAGCCTCTCCAGGCTGCCGGCATGCAGCGTCATGGCCTGGGCAAGCAAAAAAGAGCAGGTGAGAAGTGATGCACCTGGTGCTGGGCTGGAACAGCCTCTGGGGACAGAGCGGAGACAGGAGGGACACTCACAGCATTGCGGCCCCTCAGCTCTTTCAGCAGCGCCTTGAAGGAGGGCAGCCGGGTGACCTGGGCTCCCTCCACTCCTTCTGCTGGTCTGTGCACAGGAAAGGGGCAAAGAAAGAGCTGGCTGAGAACCAAGCAGCCTTTTCCCTCCCCTGCCAGCCCAGGGAGCACTTCCAGCTTGCCCCAAAGCAGCCATGTAGCACTCAGAATCCCAGCGGAGAGCAGCAGCAGAGATCAGGGCGGGGCTGGGCAGCTGTTGTCTGGACACAGCTGGCTGAAGGTGCTCCACCAGCTTTGCCCACTCAAGAGCTGCCCACAGCTATGGGCACAGCTCTCTGCAGCTGGGGAGCGCTGTTGCCACATCGCAGGCTACGATGCCTAGAGCATCCCCCTGAGGTGTGAGCACGAGTCCCCCAGGCTGCACCGCCAGGCAGGGCTTACCCAAGGAGAGCGCTGAGCCACAGCTCCTTCACTGCCCGGCAGCTGCGGAAAGAGAGGAGAAACAGCCTGAGCGCCGCTGCTCCCCAGCCTGCGGGCACAGGCGGGCGCTGGCACAGCCCTGCTGTCCCCGTGGGGACGGCCACAGAGGCAGGAGGAAGCCCCGTGGGGCAGGACGGAGGCGCTGCCCAGCCCTGCCGGGGGACGTGGCAGCGAGACTCACCGGAAAGTGACGACGCATGAGCCGCAGGGCCAGACGAGGACGAGTGAGGCGGTGTGTTTGCCTTCCTCCTCTTCAGCGGCATCGCCGGCTGCCCCCTTGGTGCTGCCCAGCACCTGCAGCTGGCCCAGGGCCAGGCAGAGCTTTGGGCGCGGGGCGCCGCCACGTCTGCAGAGAGGAGCGGCAGCGAGTGAGCTGGAGGAGCCTGAGCCCGCTGGCTCCCCTCCCGAGTCCCCCTGCCACGGTCACGGCCATGGGTGTATCCAGCACCAGGGTGCCGGTGGCCTGGGGCTGCTCCTGGGCTGGCCCTGCCCTGGTGCCAGGGCCAGGGCTTGGGAGGAAAGGCAGCTGGGCTCTGCAAATCTTACTGGTGCTTGGCGATGACCAGGGTATCCCTGAAGAGGAGGAGGTCCCTCTTCCTCGTCGCACGGCCCTGGGTCACCCGCACACGCTGCCGGAGCAGTGGCTCGCCTGGTGCCGGGATGGGCACGCACTGCTGCACGGGCTCAGGGTCATCCCTGCAGAGCAAACGGTGTCGGGAATGACAAAGGCGGCTGCTGCGGGGTCCGGCTGTTCTGGGCTGTCTCCGAGCCTTGCATGGGGGGCGCCTACCTGGAGCCACGGCAGCAGTTCACCTGGCCCATCCCGACGAGGCCAGGAGAAGCCTCCTGTAAATCTTGCTTTACGGGCACAAGAGAGTGGCCAGACAAGGTGGGGAACGTCAGCCAAAGGGACGCCCAGTGCCAAGTGGTGCTGCTGGGCAAGAGCGCGGCTCCTGCCCGTGACACTCCGTGTTGGCACAGAACCGTTGCCAGGACAGCGCCGGGTCAACACAGCCCCCCATTCCAATGACCTCAGTGGTGGGGGGGGCACTGGGGGCTCTCCCCAGGATGCCCAGGTCTCTCTGGGACTGGGAGCCCAGCCCTGGGCACAGCACTTCAGGTCTGGCCTCAGCAGCGCTGAGCAGAGGGGAAGGGTCACCTCCCTCCAGCTGCTGGCAGCGCTTCGCCCCATGCAGCCCAGGGTACCACTCGCTGCCGCCTTGGGCCAAGGCCACCTTGCTGGCTCCTGCTCAACTTGGTGTCCACCAGGAGCCCAGGACCCTTAGTTTTAAGATTCCTAGGGCAGGAGGCCTTTTTCAACAACTTCGAGTGAGAGGAGGAAATGTCTTGGTCTCTAATAAACAAGTGATTGCCTTATTAACCCTAAGTTTAAAAGTGCACGTGTGCAGGGCAATTCATTACTATCAAGTGATGTGCAGAGCAAGCAAAGGAAGTGTTATTTTCCCAGAGGACACTGATAATAGCAGAAAACAGGGTTATTGCTCAGAGCAAGATGAACAGAAGGCGAGATGGATGTAATTTCAATGAGAACTGATTTGTGGAGAATTGATTTAATGATATTTAAAAGGGCACCCACTGTATTAATCTGTGGCTATCCTGTGATCTTACTGTAATATAGGGCTGAGCCATTGTCTTTTGTTTTCTTCCCTGAGTACAATGTGATAAGACATGAGGGGATATTAGGACCCAGTGAGAACCATAACCAAGTCCTCTAGTGCTGGACGCTTTTGAGGCTGCTGTGATTGATCACAAACCAAGTTTCCCTGTGCCTACAGCCCTTTGTCAGGGACGGAAGGCACATCCTTGGAGGCAACTTGCCTGAGAGCTGACAACCCATGACCCAGCTACTGGCACCTGGGACTATCGATACCTCCCGGAGTTTATGAATCCCTTGGCTCTAAATTTTGGTTTGTATTGGTTAACGTTTCAGAAGCAAAGAGTAAATACTAAATACAAAGCATGTGCTGGTGTATCATAGGATTTCAGTTACATTTTTATTAGTACCATCCATAGATAAACAGATCCAGAGAGAAACCAACCTAGGCAAAATACACGGGTTTTTTTTGTTTCCTTCCTCACTGCACTGCAGTTTGATCCATGCCCCTTGAATATCCAGTGTCCTTCAGCTACAGTTCACGTCTTGCTTTTGCATACTGTAGAGCCTTCTTTCCGTATTCACTGCCAGTATTCACCCTTACATGGCAGCTAATTCTTGTGGCTGGCCCTGCTCCCTCTGGGAGCAAGCTGTTTGTGGTCTGTCTCTATGGCTCTGGGACTCTTCCCCTGATTAATTTGTTCGTCAAAGTTACAAATATTTTGCTCTGTATCTGCAATTCTGTATTTTCCACCATATACTCCCTAGCGTATGCTTGACCAAGAAAGGATGATTGGCAGCCTGGGAAATGTAACAGTACTCTGTAGGTAAGTAACGCAATTTCCATAAAGCTCCTTTTTCACATGTTTCTGGTAGACTACATTACACGTGCTGCTGAAATATCTGATCACTCTCAGAATGTGGGCACAGTCGGAGAACCTGCAGTTGAAAGAAGAGCTCTTCTCTCTCTTTCTGTGGACAGGGACCACACAATGTGCAATCCTGGAAATGTTCCATGATTAACCATGCTATGTACTAAAGTTAACGGATTTTATGAGCGTGACAACTTCATAATTATTTGACCACATTCAACGAACAAGTTAATTCTTAACTCATTTGTCAGCTACCTAATTTCTGGCAATCTCCTGAGCAAGCTACTTTAGTGGGTTTAATACATTTGTAAAATGAATCAATCATAGGTTGGGCATAGACATTTGAATACATTTATAATGGCACGTGGTAATTAAAGATGGCCTATGCACTGATTCTGTGGTAATGCCTCCTAAATCTATAGAGCTTGTTAATGTTGGACACATTACTTTATGTTCTTATGGTTAGGGTTTAATGATGATTAATCCCATAGCAAAAAAGTGGTCGCAGCTTTTGACAGCTACTGCAGAACATCTGGAAAAGAAAATGTATCAATTAAGTAAAATGCTCACATCCTATAGTACACTTTATTTTCCTCATAAGCAAAGGCATAACATTATGCTGTAGCCAGAAGAAGATGATTTGCAGCATTTTAAATTAGTTAGCACCTTTAGTTTCACTTTGGACTAGTATTATCTAGAGCAATTTGAAGCATCCTAAAAACTGAAAGGTAGTTCCCTTAAGAAGATGATTTTCATCATAGCTTATAAAGTGTTTGGTTTGGGTAGTAATGTTAAATAAGGCAAGGCAGCTTATACTTTCTGAGATTGGGCTTAGATCAGCCAGATACCAAGAGACCACCCTTGAGTAATGTCAAAGGCAGGTAACACCTGAGCCTGGGAATGTTTCCCTAGGAACAAGCATGAAGCAGAATCTACAGGGCTAGGATGGGAGCTGAAAATGCAGCGTATTACACTCTGCACTCAATCTAACATCCTCCCACAGACTTGGTGGCACTCAGCAAGAAAAATGAGGGGTTCAATTCTTCATGTATGTGGCAAAAATCCTTCTCTATTCTTTGAAAAAGACAGCAGGGCTCCCCTCTGTGTAAAGAGCAATATCTTTCCAGCTAAAGTATACTGTGATTATTTATGTCTGAGATCTGATTGCAATTGTGCATCCTGAAAATATAAAGAAACAAGTGATGCGAACAAACGCAGTCTGGAGCAGAATCTAACCAAAGGACAATCAGTCACTGACTACAATACATTTCCTTATGATTCTAACTACCGTGGCTTACTGTAAATGTTACCTCTGTTGAGTAAAAAAAGAATAAAAAGAAAGCATTATAAATTTGAAACTCATGTACTGTGTGTTTCGACAGTGTGGCCCGAATTCTCCACTTTCTTTAATCACTTTAAATGAAGTGTGATTTACATCTGTAAAAACAGAAGAGGAATCAAGCACTTTCAGTGTGCATTTTGAAGAATCTCCTTTAGCCATACGTTTTATTTTTGAAGCTTAAGAAATTTTCTAACTCAACCATTTGTCCTTAATAGGAGCTTCTCATAGGGTGAACTAAAATGCTCTATTTATTTTAATGACCCTTTTCTCGTAATTGAATAAATCCTTCAGAATACAAAGTTTTTAACTGTTCAATATGGTAAGTATTAAAGATACATTGTCATTTTCCATTATATTGTCTTTATGCAAGAAAATTGCCCCAGGACATGGTTCTGTTAATAACTTACCTCTTTCGACAGTACCCAAATGGCCTGTGGTAATGATATGGAGGCGCCCTCACTGTTTAATTTACCTTGTCTGAGTTGTTCGTATTTTAGCTTTTTTCACTTTTCGTTGTACATCACCTTAGAACCAAGCACCAGCTTCTAACCTTGTTCACTGCTCTTTTGCACTGCAAGGGTGGTATGAGTAGGCTGCAAAGAAACAAATAAAAAAGCAAGTGGTGATTCTCCTGACACAAGGAAATCTTGGGTTTCTTCGAGCCCATGTGGATGAAGCAGTGTCAACTGATCCAGTTGACTTCATTGTCTGTGTGGGCTAGAGATGGACGGCCTGTGAATGGAACATGTTGCAATTAGATGCTGTCTTGCCCTCATCAAATTTATTAACAATGGCTTTTTTTTTTCTCTTTGAATATGTTCTGAATGAAATTTATATCCAGAGAAAGAAATGACACAATACCATTTAAAAAATTATTTTCCTGGTGTGTATTTCTCCAAGCATGCATTTATGTGGATAGTAATAAGTGGATAGTAATCATGTTTAACATGAACATGATTAAATCAGTGAAGGGGATTGAAGTTCTCATCAGTTCAACTCTGCAAAATTCTTGATCTTCTGTATACACAAAATGCTTGTTCCTATTAGTCTGATGTTGCTTCCATATTAGTACTTTGTGTGTCTCTGCTCTCAGACAGGAGGCTGTTCGGAAATTATTAAAGGTACCAAATAGTGTAGCCTTTTATTAAAGACCTACAACCTAAAGTACTTGAACACTTCCTTTTTTCCCCTTGAAAACAATAAAAAATAATTACTCCTATATACCATTTTTCTATTATGTAGATGGCTGTTGTTAAAGGATGTAGGGAGGCAACTAGGAAAGCTAAGGCCTCCTTCGAGTTAAACCTGGCAAGAGGGGTCAAGGACAACAGAAAGAGCTTCTTCAAATACATGGCAGATAAAACTAACACCAGAGGCAATGTAGGCCCACTGATGAATGGGGTGGGTGCCCTGGTGACAGGAGATACAGAGAAGGCAGAGTTACTGAATGCCTTCTTTGTCTCTGTCCACTCTGCCGGAGGCTTTCCTGAGGAGCCCCGTACCCCTGAGGCCCCAGAGGAAGGCAGGGCAATGGAGGAGTTTGCCTCAGTTGATGAGGACTGGGTTAGGGACCAGTTAAGCAATATGAACATCCATAAATCCATGGGTCCAGATGGGATGCACCCGCGGGTGATGAGTGAGCTGGCTGAAGTCATTGCTGGACCACTCTCCATCATCTTTGCCAAGTCTTGGGAAACGGGAGAGGTGCCTGAGGACTGGAGGAAAGCAAATGTCACTCTGGTCTTCAAAAAGGGCAAGAAGGAGGACCCGGGCAACTATAGACCGGTCAGCCTCACCTCCATCCCTGGGAAAGTGATGGAACACCTTATCCTTAGTGCCATCTTAAGACATATCAAGGATAAGAGGGTCATCAGGGGCAGTCAACATGGCTTCACCAAGGGGAAGTCGTGCTTGACCAACCTCATAGCCTTTTATGAAGACATAACAAGGTGGATTGATGATGGCAGAGCGGAGGATGTGGTCTACCTTGACTTCAGTAAAGCATTTGACACCGTCTCCCACAGCACCCTCACGGCTAAACTGAAGAAGTGTGGACTGGACGATTGGGTAGTGAGGTGGACCGCAAACTGGCTGAAGGAAAGAAGCCAGAGAGTCGTGGTCAATGGGGCGGAGTCTGGTTGGAGGCCTGTATCTAATGGAGTGCCTCAAGGGTCGGTACTGGGACCAGTATTATTCAATACATTCATCAACGACTTGGATGAGGGAATTGAGTGTACTATCAGCAAGTTTGCTGATGACACCAAACTGGGAGGAGTGGCTGACACACCAGAGGGCTGTGCTGCCATCCAGCGAGATCTGGACAGGCTGGAGAGTTGGGCAGGGAAAAATTTAATGAAATATAATAAGGGAAAATGTAGAGTCTTACATCTGGGCAGGAACAACCCCAGGTTCCAGTATAGGTTGGGGACTGACCTGTTAGAGAGCAGTGTAGGGGAAAGGGACCTGGGGGTCCTGGTGGACAGCAGGATGACCATGAGCCAGCACTGTGCCCTTGTGGCCAAGAAGGCCAGTGGCATCCTGGGGTGTATTAGAAGGGGGGTGGTTAGTAGGTTGAGAGAGGTTCTCCTTCCCTTCTACTCTGCCCTGGTGAGACCTCATCTGGAATATTGTGTCCAGTTCTGGGCCCCTCAGTTCAAGAAGGACAGGGAACTGCTGGAGAGAGCCCAGCGCAGGGCAACAAAGATGATGAAGGGAGTGGAGCATCTCCCTTATGAGGAAAGGCTGAGGGAGCTGGGGCTCTTTAGCTTGGAGAAGAGGAGACTGAGGGGTGACCTCATCAATGTTTATAAATATATAAAGGGTGGGTGTCACGAGGATGGAGCCAGGCTCTTCTCAGTGACAACCAACAGTAAGACAAGGGGTAATGGGTTCAAGTTGGAACACAAGAGGTTCCACTTCAATTTGAGAAGAAACTTCTTCTCAGTCAGGGTGACAGAACACTGGAACAGGCTGCCCAGGAAGGTTGTGGAGTCTTCTTCTCTGGAGATATTCAAAACCCGCCTGGACACCTTCCTGTGTAACCTCATCTGGGTGTTCCTGCTCTGGCAGGGGGATTGGACTAGATGATCTTTTGAGGTCCCTTCCAATCCCTAACATTCTGTGATTCTGTGATAAAAATGTAGCTTCACTGAAACTATTCTTAACATTGATGCTTGCACTGAACTTCAGTAGGATGCAAATATTCATCCTTTTAATATTTGATCCAAGTTTAAAGTATATAAAAAAAGATCGTGTTTTCTAACAGTGAGACTGCATGTTCAATTCATATACCAGTATTCCTCCAGCAATCATTCCAATTTAGGCGATATCTCCAGGATGCTTGCGCAAGGCAGGTATTCCAGGAGGTCTCTGTGTCATGGACGTGGCTTTTGGACACTGCTAGAGATAAACTGGCTAGCGCAGATGATTAATTTAGACATAAAGTAACTTTTGCAGTCAAATCTCTTTATAATCAAGACAAACGACAAGGCATTGCTGGTATTAATTTCTATGGCTACATATATACATGGTACAAAGTTTTCAGATATAGAGAATTTGTGTGGGGTCTACAGTGCCTTTCCTTTTGATACGCATTACTTAATAATACGGTCATATCAGCAATGCTGGAATTTTTATTGTTAAAAATTCCACAACAGCGTTAGGATTTATAAGGACAGGTTCTGCAATCTTCTTGTGACAAAGAGGATTGAGTGAAAAGGATCTATAGTAAACGCATCCACTTTCAGCGAAAAACGGATTTGAAAAGCCTATTAATGTAGACTTCAGTTCCCAAAAGCACCACGAAAGACAATGAGTAATGGGGAGCAATAGGTAGATCGGACTGAGCCACTAGAGCAGGAAGAGCTTAAGAGCTTGCAGAAACTCACCCTTCCAGACCTGTTTTGCTTTTTGGGTTGGGTTGGTATTTTTTTTAATCAGGTTCCTTTTCCCTGCCACTTCCTCCAATAACTTTTAAAGCAGGAGGTACTTTGCAGCTTTCTCTGGGCCCTAACCCCTTTTTTTCAGCAGAGGCAATAACAATGCATTTCAGGGAAAGTACCTGCCTCATTTTTTCCTTCAGCCTTCATGCTCACAATGTGTTTCCACTGCCCTTCCCTACATCTGTTCTAGAGCTTCCTGACACCCTGATTCATGTTTTGTTCTCATTCTTTCTGTCACCAGCTGCTGTGTATGGGAGTCTCTTCTATGTCCTGAAAATTTGGAACAGTTCACTTAGACAACTGCAGAAAATAACCCTTTTTCCAGAAAAGAAAAATAAAATTAAAAAAAAAATAAAGCAAAATTAACAGCTAAACAGTGGATGTTTCATTTTGCCTAAGAAGTAACACTGCCATCAAAATACTTCTGTTTCTCAAACATAAACATGTAGCTTAATTGAAGGAGAAGAGTTGAATTCAGAAGGGATACACAAGGCTTGAAACACTTTAAAAGTAATGCACGGGAACAAGGCTCACTATGAACAGAGCAGCCTTATTTTTCCCTAGGATGGCTTAAACTAAGGTAGCCTGCAGGGTTTGGCACACACCTCAGTGAGTACTGCCTGCTACCAATACACTGTATCATAGTCACACAGAATAACTGTGTTTGTAAGGATGTCTGGAGCTCATCTGATCCAACCCCTGGTGCGGAGCAGGGTCAATTTGAATCACGTGTCAGTGCTGCCTTCTAGAAGCACAAAATCAGACTGAACTACCGTATACCTAGAATCATGAACAGATACATGCAGCAAGTTCTCAACATCTTCTCAAAGCTAATTTACGGGTGGGAAAAAAGAATAACCAGCGCTGGCAAGTCTGGAGGTAGGCTACTCTTCATACTCCAGAAAAGACATATTGAAGCTTTATAAGACATAGAATCCTAGAAGCATAGAACAGTTTGGGTTGGAAGGGACCTTCAAAGCTCATCTAGTCCAACCCCCTGCAACAAGCAGGGACATCTGCAACTAGATCAGGTTGCTCAGAGCCCCGTCCAGCCTGGCCTGGGATGTCTCCAGGGATGGGGCATCTACCACCTCTCTGGGCATCCTGGGCCAGTATTTTACCACCCTCATGGTAAAAAATTACTTCCTCGTGTTTGGCCTGAACCTCCCCTCTTTTAGTTTAAAACCATTACCCCTTGTCCTTTCACAACAGGCCCTGCTAAAAAGTCTGTCCCCATCTCTCTTATAAGCCCCTTTTAAGTACTGAAAGGCCACAATAAGGTCTCCCCAGAGCCTTCTCTTCTCCAGGCTGAACAACCCCAACTCTCTCAGCTTGTCCTCACAGGAGAGCTGTTCCAGCCCCCTCATCATTTTTGTGGCCTCCTCCGGACCCTCTCCAGCAG
This sequence comes from Caloenas nicobarica, assembly GCF_036013445.1. Taxonomy (NCBI): domain Eukaryota; kingdom Metazoa; phylum Chordata; class Aves; order Columbiformes; family Columbidae; genus Caloenas; species Caloenas nicobarica. The sequence goes on from NC_088245.1 coordinate 47,013,628, forward strand.
GTCCATGTCTTTTCTGTACTGAGGGTTCAGGCCACATATTGCAAGACTTGGCAACACGGAAGAGTTGACACTTGCATCAATTAAATGAACTCTCTGGTGATGCTTCTGCTCTAAGAGGCCAGACTTGCAACAGTGAATTAAGCCAAGTGTAAGAAAGCAAACAAATGGCTCAGCAAGTCCCGCAGGGGTCTAAGTAGCATGTTCCATAACCAAGCATAACATTCCCCTCTTGTTTCACATTAAGCAGAATGATTTTAAATTGATTCAATGTTAGCAGATAGGCGGTAACAAATTTGCATGAATATGATCATTCCAAAACCATCAGAAGATTATTAGACTTTGAATGCCTATCCAGTCAAGAATTACCATTAAGTACCTACAAAAAAGGGCATCACATTTTAACACCTACATAAATGAAGAAGATTTAAATTAAAATAGTTATATCAGTCTTACTCTCTCGTTTGTATCATTCATGCATAACTGAACTACAGGGCAGTCTTACGGAATATAACGCTGAAAGAAAACTGGCATGAGCTTAAGTGACTTGGAAGATGTCTGTTTAACAGCTTAGAGAACCTACAAGGTCATCATCTCATCTGCATAAATAATATCAAAGAGCAGTTTCCAGCCCCAAGCCTGCAGGCATCATGTTCCCCTTGCGATCCTCCACAATTACCGAAGCTGCAGGAAATTCAGAGTTCAAAACTCAAGCCCAACAAAGCGGGATGTTTCCCTCAGCACGTTACTGGCCCAGATGCTCAGCAGCCAAAGGCTGAGGACTAAGGCTCTGAACATCAGGCCTTGGATCAGGGAAGAACTGCGCGATTCCTCCTGGTCAAGATAAAAACCCAAGGCACAGACTAAGTTTGAAGGGTAGCAGAAAATTCAAGCAAAATATTCTAGACATAAACATTTGAATGAAGAGAGCATTTAAGAAGACCCAAACGGGAAAATATAGATAATTCAGTATTTCCTTCAGGAAATTGCCTCAAATGCCCAAATACCTTTTTTCCTTACTTAAAATACAATATCCTCACTACCTATATTTTGTTATGCTTGACGTGCATCAGTGGGGACAGAACCGTGCAGACAAGGAGATGGTACACCTGTCTTTTTAACACATAAGATTTGATATATTTGTAAAAACACTGGAATTTATTTCATGAGTTTATAGGAATGCTTGAAATATTTTTGTGGGAAAGACTATTGGGATTTTGACTGAAATCCTCCCAAAGCTTTCTAGGGGAGAAGGAAAGGAAGAGCTGAGAAATAGATACAGTTTGGGCTAAAACCTCAATTTTATTTTACCACTAAGTCCTCCAAATTTCAGTAGAACTTTCTGAAAAATATGTTTGATATTTTCAGCAGATTTTAGTTACTTTGTTCCTGACCATCTTCCAGTTACTGAAGGAATCCTTTTGAAAAGTTACATTAACAAAAGACAATTTCCCATCCTGCCCCAAATACACAATAATTAGACTGCAAATAACTTTTTCTAGGTCATGTTTTCTTGAATCTTGGAAAAGTCAGATTTTTGGGGAGAGTATTTTTTTTTAATTAACATCTCTTAATTATTGCCACAGTATCTCTGCGATGCCAGGCTTGCCTCCACCTTACATGCCGTGTTTTGCAGCAGCCTACTGCTTAGTCTGGCAAAATATACATTTCACATACACCCACCTAGTTAAAACTCCTAATTAATTCTTTCATACAATGCAGTCTGGTAACTTGAAGATGCTATTTGCATCAGAGAGAAAAAAATGTCAGAGTGAGAAAGGCTTGTTATGATACATCTACTTGAGCTACCAAAAAAGTTGTGATTAAGCCCACTTAATCTTCTACTCATAATTATAAGACGTAGCTTCTACTCATCTCATACCTAGAAGATGTATGCAATTCTTCATTGCACGGAAGCATAATTAAGCTTCGTTTACTGAGGTATAAAAGGATTAAATACAATATTTTTTTCTGTTAGCTGGTCAAAATAAAAGCTCATGGCAGAGACTAAACTTCAAGGAGAGCAGCAAGCCCAAGCAGAACTTTCTGTACGGGAAACCCTGTAATCCGTGTTACGTTCAGAGGGAGCGTCAGCTGGAGGCAGCGATTCTGTGCTAAGCTCTTATTGGCATTTAGTAGCCCTTTAATAATGCCTCCCCCTCTTCCTTCAAATTACAATTTAGGAGAGCCTTAGGTAAATATTGGCTATCATTTCAACTATGTTATATTTCAGGAGGGCTCGGCAGAAGAAACCTCCCTGAAAACAACAGCCAATTTTCAATGCAAAGCAGTAATACTTAACAAGAGCAAGAAAAACCAAGTCATATTACTTCGGCACAGAGTGAGCTCCACAGTACGTTGAAGAAATGCCAATATCCATGGATTGCTCAGCACGTTCGATCACCCTGAGCATTTTAAGCTCTGTTTCTAAGTTTAAGCCATATCCACTCTTGCACTCAACCAGCGTAGATCCTGCTCTGCGCATGCGTTCGAGTCGGTGTTTGAAAGTATTGAACAGCTCTTCTTCTGTGGCTTTCCGCGTATGTTCCACGGTAAAATGTATTCCTCCCCCAGCCTGGTGGATCTCCATATAGGATGCACCTGCCAGCTTGGGGAAAAAAAGAAAACAAAAAACAATTCCCCCATACAATTAGCTATTAAATGTGCATTTTCTATCCAAGGGATTCTGGAAAGTGCCTTGAGGTCCCTTTGTAGTAAGAGAGAAGAAGTGAGGGGGACTGAATCTTCATTCATTCTTCCTCCCTTCCCCTCCTCTTCCCTCCACTTAAGCGAAGAACTGATGTAAGAAGCAACATAAAGAGAATTACTCTGAAGATTTGCTTCCCACTGAGCCCAAGGGGAAAACCTATATCTAACTAAAAATTCATTTATGTGGGGAAAAAATAACTTAAAAATCAAGATTTAGATGGTAATAGAAGGCAGCACTCCTGCATTGCTTCAAGCAGTGCAAAAACTTATCGAGGCTGGCTGAAAAAGCTCCAGATACATTCCTCTCTCAGCCTACTAGTATTAAAAAGTCATCCTTCCTCCCTCATTTAGATTATCTGACAGAAGTTATCTATTTTTCTACAAATGAAAGACGGGAGTCACTAGAAAGTAGAAATAGTTATGCATAAAAAAAATGAGAGAGAGAAAGAAAAATCCAGCTGTGTAATTTTATGCCATTACCTTCATAGCAAACTCATGAACCCTATCACCAGCCCACACTGGGTGTGTATGTGCATCTACCAGGCCTGCAGAAAACAAAGTAAACATACACTAAGGTTATTTCACTGGGTAAGAGAAAACCTTATGAACACGCAAGCAAACAAAGTGGAGAGCAGAAGCTCCCCTACAAAGCCTCTATTGGTTAGAAGAAAAAGAAAAATCCAACCAGCCCAAATCTAGGATTTTCTTCAAAGGCTATTCATTTTCTTTCTATTTTTTTCCATATGACACCTTATGTAAAACAGCTCTAACTAAGTACATCAGTTGCTGAGCTTTTCATTTTGTTTTAACAACATTTGCAAACTGTCCAAGAAATTATATATTACAAACTTCAGTACAAAGTTCATTAGACTTTAAGTCCATGTTCTTGAAAAAAAAAAGCGAAGCGTTTAGGCTGGGCTTAGTACGCTACTACTCCAGCAATAGTCCACTTATTCCAGTGGGAGCTTTTCCTATGAGCCATGAAAACAACACTACTGAATGCCCGAGGCCACTGCAAACGAAACGGTGGTCTGGCAGCTCCTGTGCCAACACCACTTGCGAAGTTTAACATGCAATAGACCTGCCCAGGTTTATTTTTTTGTCAGAGAAAGTTGCAGCTTCTGTGGCTTAAAATCCTGCGCTGCCCTTTTGCCTCCAACCAGCTGCGGGCAGGAGGGAGAGTCTGAGCTCTGGCGTTGAACAGCGGATGGGTGGAAACGGTACAGAAATTAGAGGCGACTCTGACAAGTCACTCAGCAGGTCAGCTACTTTACTGCTGTGGTCCGTGATACAGAGAAACAGATGTAAAATGAACCATGAGGACACAGAGCTCCACCATGAAGGCTGAAAAAACATCCCAAGTGCTGGAATGTTCTCTTTGTAGCACTCCGAATGAAGAAGCTACAATACTCTGCCCCTCAATGCAAGATATTGTCAAACCAGTACTGAATACAGAAGAAAAAGAACGGAGGGATATTTAATACACACTTATTTTGTCTCTAAGCATTTGCCGCCATTCAGCATTTTAACATTATGAAAAAACAAACTTATCTGGTAACACACACTTCCCAGAGCAGTCAATTATTCTTTCAAATGCTGCTTCTGAAAACTGATTGTGAATAACATCTGCCTGGCCCACAGCTTTGATACAACCATCTCTGCAAACAACAGACAGCGACCAAGGGCAGCGTGAGCCTGTTGAAAAGTCAAGTGCCCATTGACAGAGCTCCCGCAGCAAGAACTCTCTGAAAGCAGAGGTAGGGACCTTCAGCAGGACTGAAGGTGCACACAGGAGGTGGTTTGCTAATTTTACAGATGCACAGAAAACAATGGGGTAATGCCATGCCTACACAAGAGGATGTTCATTCATGTCAGTCCACCTATAAACAACGCAGAGGCAGCGGAGAGCAGCAGCTACAGAATCACAGAACGGTTAGGGTTGCATCACCACCAGGCTAGAAGTGATCTTTACGAGGCTAGATATACAAATACAGCATGATAAAGGAAGTTATCACGACGTGGATTTAAACAATCAGAACTACGAAGGCACGTTTCAGTGCAGGCAGGATCGCTGCAGCGCCACCACCCCCGGGCACAGGCAGCCGGCAGCGGGCGGACAGGCTGTGGGGACGCGGGCAGCCCGCAGCGACCCGCTCCCGGCGCGCCCCCCGCTCCCGCCACCGCTCCGCTCCCGGCCCCGCGGCCGCCCCCGCCCGCACTCACAGCCCCACCACCAGGCTGGCGCCCCGCAGCACGGCCAGGCTGGCGGCCGCCTCCCGCAGCAGGAACTCCTCGCCCCGGCCGCAGACCAGCACCAGCTGCTGGGCGTTCTCCAGCAGCAGCCGCTGCCGGCCCGCCATGGCAGCGGGCAGAGCGGCGGGCGGGGCGGGGGCGGCAGCCGCTCGGATCAAAGTCCCCCGGGGCGGCGCGGGAGAAGCCGCCTCCTGCCCCGCCGAGAAGAGACCAACCCCCTCCGTGTCTCCATCCTCTCCCCATCCTCACCTGTGCCACATTCGGCACTCGTCAGAAAACCGGGCTGAAAAAGCTACAGGGCTTTAAGAGTGAACCTGGTAGCAGCCTGCCCTAGGAGAGGGATGCTGCTCTTGGTGTGGTCCCGGGCAACATGACAACATCTATACATCGTGTTGGCTTATGATAAGCCCTGAAGCATCGGTTTGCCCGTTGGGGATTCCTGGAGCCTTCTGCCCACACTGCGCCACCTGGAGATTTCCCTTTGCCAAGAAAACAAAAGTTGCTGCATTCAGAGCATTTGTCTGCCCACATTCCCCCTCCCCGGCATCCACCACCTCGCTGATGTCCATCACCTTGTCGGCATCCATCACCTTGCCAGTATCCCAGCACCAGCCCCTGAGGGACCGTGACACTTCTCACCACACGGGATATTCAGGCACACACAAATTTATCCAGGCAGATATTAATTTATCCCGTTCCACAATTAGAAAAGTTTATGTGAATCTGCTGCCCCCTACAGAATTAGGGATGGGAGAGCTGGGCAGCAAATATTTACCCTCTATATGGATTTTTGGTTCTCTTTTATCTTCAAAGATTCGTAGTGTGCCTAGGGCTCCGGTAATTCCCAGCTGGAAAATGGAGTGTCTTTCTAAATAAGTGGTCTCTCAAACACCTTTCTGGTTGTGGTAGTCTTCTTTAGACATTTTTTCTTTTACAAAGAGGATTGATTTAAAATGCCCGTAACACATCCGTGTTTATATACATATTCCTGTACAGCAGAAAAAGATGAATATGTTGGCTCTTTGAACGAGCCTTTCCGGTGAAGTCTTTTTTGTAAATGTGGCAAGGTTTGCAGCTAAACCACAGGAATTTGCATTCAATAACAAACTTGAAAAGCAAGTAAAACTATGAGAGTGGTGGGTGTTATCTTGTGATACTGCTCCACTGGCTCAATACTGCACCACGGTGTAATCTCCACCTTCCTCCTAAATATTCTCTCTCACTACACATGCAAAGATTGACAAGTGAGGTGAGAGATGGTGCTTTACTGCTGCCAGGAGTTCCTGCTGCTGACTTCGGCTTTCCTCGGCAGTATCAAGGTTTGAAAGCTGAAATTAAAGAGGAACCTTCCAACAGACTCATAGCAAGGGCAGAAGGACACTCCGTGGTGGTGGGGGACGCTTCAGCAGCAGTGGTGGGGTGAGAGCTGGTGGATCGGGAGTGAAACGCAGCACGTCGTGGTGGAGCCGAGCACTCGCCGGGTCGGTCTTGCCAAGAAAGGCGGCGGGGAGAAGATGATCCAGCTGGAGCAGAAGGGAGCAGCCCCCACGTGCACGCAGCTCACTCCTCTGTGTGCGGTGGGGTGGCAGCACAGAGAGAGATCTGCAGTGAATGGCTTCCCCGTGGCGCTGCCCTATGGCAGTGTAAGTCCTGCAAACTTGTCTTCCTTGTATTCACAAATATTTCAGGGTGTATGTTCCAGGAGCTGCTCTTTCTGCTCTTGAGAGGCACCAGCCAACATTAAATTCCCACCTGTATTTGCACAACCCCGTGTTTAATGGCATGCCCGACCATCTGCTGCTTCTGTGAGCAAGGGCTAGAAGTCAAACAGAAACTGGCCTGAACGCTTCTTACTTTTATGTTTCTCCCATGTACACATTTTTGGCCTTTTGTCTCTTTCAGCAATTCCAGGGAATTTCAGAGAGCAAAGGTGGCATCTGCAGCTCCATTTCTGGTGATCCGATCTCAGACTCTAGTCATTCATCACATTAGTTTTGGTGAAAGGGGGAAAAAAGGAAAGATAAATTCTGTGTAAAGCTTCTATATCTGTGAGAAGTGTGTTGTTGCACTCTACAAGGATGGAATTCAGTTCTCTACACTGGCTTTTTCCAAGAACCAAGGGCAGATCCTGATTTCAATCCTTAGAACAGGTGAAGATTTTGCGCTTATAAGGTAGGAGTTTATTTCATTGAAACAGACAGTAAAAGATGGAAAGACTGTTCTTTAAAGAGCTGGTGGGTCTTTGCCTGTGGAAAAGGTGTGTGTTCCTAAAACGGATTGGGAGATGGTATCCTATGCTCTTTTTACTTATGTTATTATCATTGGTTCTTTCATCAATCATCAGTTCCTTCAGTTTGCCAGTTTGGGTTGGAAATAACCCATTTCACCCCAAAATTAAACAAAGTAAGGTAGGAGAAAGAATGGAGGAGGAAAAAAAAGGTGGAGATAATTAAAAAGGTCATTTGACTGTCAGGTTCTTGATTTCAGAGATTTCATCTCTTCTTGCCGGTGCTTTGTGTATGATACACTTGTTCCTCAAGGAACATATTTTCAAATATACTGTCAGGGTTACTTTGAATATTTATTCTTGTAAACAACAGGTAATTAAATACAGAAGGCCCAAGGCTGGATATGAGTCTTAGTCCAATATTTGCTACACTTTCCTTACATTTTTAGGTAAGTTTTTTCCATCTACCAAACAGACATTTACAATAACACACATAGGATGATGAAATGTCCTGAAAGGAGATATGATGCATGGCTTAGGAATGAATTGCTAGTGGAATGTACTGAATGCTCTTTCCCTGTTTACAATAGTAGCAGAAGTTACTGGACCCCCAGGATCAAAAATCAAAATTACAACATGTGGCTAAAACTGGCCTTCAGATGTGGAATTGACCCAGACTAAATTGCAAATTCGTCGTGTGCTCCTGGCTCCCCTCATACCAGATTTTTACATCAGATTTACAAATATGTTTTGCACAGCTTTACAAAAGTAAAAGTGAAGTCATTCTGAATTTTCTTTTTCCTGTGCAGAGAAACTTCACATCTTTCAAACCATGGAAACGTGGCATTTGCTCAGATGAACTTTCTGAATCCTCCCTCTTGTTCCCAGCTTCTGCCTTAATAACTTCTTTGGCAAAGTCTGTAACCCCCTGATGATGGGAGGACCTTTGGCGGAACACCACAGCCTGCCCCAGGGGACCTAATTCAGCAGGAATTGCTCTCTCTGAGCGCAGTGTGACTAACTAACTAACCGCCTCTCTTGCCCAATCGGCTCAAAAACCTATTGAAATATTTGAAAGTTGCAAACCGGTGTGTGAAAAAAATGCATGAAGTACACAGCTACCTACAGTAGAAACTAACTAACTAACTTACTAACTAACTAACTTACTAACTAACTAACTTACTAACTAACTAACAAACTCACTCTCTACCCTACTGGCTAAAAAACCCATCATAAACTCATGAAAGATGCCAACTGGCATGTGAAAACAAAAGTGTTAAGAGCTCTCAAGTGCCCTTTCTGCCCATGACTTCTTCATGGGCTGGGGAATGTTCTGCAGAGAGAACGAGTAGTGATGACCATCCGGCTGAGCCAAAAGGGTGACAACATGAGGGTGACTTCTTCAGCCATCTCTTCAACCTGCCTTGAGAAAGATGGGTGGAAAAGACAGGCATTAGGCACTAGGCTGAGAGGAGAACAAGCAACACGTGTTTTGACGTGAAAGGCAATACCCATCCACAGTTCCCCTCTGCAGGATTCCTTAGAGCTGGGTATTAGGCGTTTTTCTATTAATTGTTTAGATTGTGGACTAGATGACCTTGGAAGGTCCCTTCCAACCCACATTATTCTTTGATTCGATGATTCTAGGTGCAAAATGGAAACTGCCAACGCTGGAGTGCTCTTTACCTCCAGACATCCACCTTCTCCCAAGGACAGGTGAATGCTTACTCTCTGGGACCATCTCGGGGCACCACAGAAGTATTCCCCATACTCAGAGCAGCACAAAAATTCACAAGAGGGAGAGCAGGCTCTGTTACACACCTGGGCTTCTTGTTCTCCTCGCCCGGCTCGGCTGGTCTCAGTTGCCCGTTCCTGAGCAATCTGCTTCCAGCCTTCGCCTTCGCTTGAGCGGCGGGACATCGCTCTCCTCTTCGCAGCTGTGTTTTCTCTTCTGGGGGGATGGTTTTTCCCCTTGCTGCGAAGAGCCTGGCAACCTTTCCATTCAAGAGGATTGTTAGACAGGTAAAGCCATGATCCACATGAATCGATTCTACTCTTGAGCAAAGCTAGCTCATGTTACCTGCTCTGCCCAGAGGAGCTCTCCTGGGGTTCGCTTTCTGGAGAGACCGCAGCCACCTGCAATGGAAACGTACAGGATGACACCTGCCCACTTTCCAGCTCAGCTCTAAAAGGCAGATCCCTTGCATGGGTTTGCTCAGCCCAGCTGTGCCAGTTCTGGTGGGATCACCACACAAAGAGTGATGGCCAAGCTGCATCAGCCTCACTCTGCACTTGTGCAAAGCTGCAGGTTGGTGGATGAAGTTGCTTGTCCCTACAGCAGCAATGCCACCTTCTGAGGCGGGAGGCATTCTCTCACGCTGCGTGTGGACCTCACATACCTCTGCAGTTTCTCCTTCTGCTCCTGGCGCTGGCGACTCCTCGGCCTGTTCACCAGCAAGCCCAGCCTTGGCCGCTGCACCTGGAAGCTCAGCCTCCTCCTCCTGCTCCTCAAAGAGTTCCTCACGGTGCTCGATGAGGAACTCAACCAGCCGTGTCACCTGCACACAGTAAACCACTGGTTTCCAACCCGCTGGCTGCAAAGGGGTCCAACAGCCCTTGCCACTCCTCATCCTGCCTTCTGCACAGAAGGCTGCAGCTGTGGGGCGGCTCTTCCCAGCAGCTCCCCCGCGAGCATTTGCTGAAGAGAGGAGGCAGGCAGGAACCTCTGAAGAGCAAAGCTGGCGTGGGCCTGGAAGGCTGCAGCGGGCTGGGAAACACAGCGTACCTTCCCTGTCACCTGCATCAGGACGTCCAGGGGCAGCGTGTCCTCCTCTGGTGGGCCGAGGAGGTTTGGCCCCATGCAGATGGCCAGGTTGCTGGCGCTCATCTTGCTCACGGTGGCATTCCTGCTGATCTTCTGAAGCAGGATGAGCAAGGTCTGGAGGAGGAGGAGGTTGGCCTTGGGTAACTTGCTGGCGACCCTGCGGGAACAGGAACCCACCGTTAATAGATGAAGGAGGTGTTGTCCAGACAGGTGTCCCATGCTGATGTCAGCCAAGCCCACCCCAGGGAAGGCTCCTTGGCCAAGCCGGCTCTCCAGCAGAGGGACTGCCTTCGCTGAGATATGGCCACCTCCCTCCCCGCCTGCCCTTCTGGCCAGAGCCCCTTTGTGGAGCCAGCCCCAATGCCTGCAGGCAGTGCTCCAAGGACAGAAATGCTTTTCTGTGCCACTTTCCCCCCAGAACGCTGAGCCCACAGCAGCAGCAAGAGGTGGGTGGCCGAAAACACAGCTCGTTCAGGTGCCGGTGCCGGGCTCTGCCAGTCCCTGTGGAGCCGCCAGGCTGCTGGCCACACTTACTCCTTCAGCCCCGCCAGCCTCTCCTGCCTGCTGGTCTTGTGCAGGGCGTCCATCCACTGTTGGTAAAGCTCTGAGTGGAGCAGCTTGGAGGGGATCTTGCGGAGGAAGTCCTGCAATGGCAAGGGCTGAGCGTGAGGCTGTGAGCAGTGCCGCCGGGAGCACAGGCAGCATCCCCAGCACGCTGGGTGCCCAGCAGCTCCTGGGTTGGGCCGAGCAGGAGCCCATCAGCAGCTCCGGAGCGGGAGCTGCCGGACTCCAGGCCAGCAGGGCTCACCTTCAGGATGACGGCCAGGACGTGCACCGGCTGGCTGGCCAGGTGGACCTCGGCTCCCGTGTCCAGGGCCTCCCTGATCTCCCGGGAGGCGCGCTCGCTGGCCGCCAGCCGGAAGATCCCCTCCGTGGATGGGCCCTGCTCGTGCAGCAGAGCCAGCAGGTCCTGCAGGGGAGACAGGAGGACATTGCTGGGCTGGAGACAGGCCCTGGCACAGGCCAAGCTTCCCCAGGGGCAGCAGGGAGTGTGGATGGTCTGCAGCTCTCCCTGGGGCAGGACAGAGGGGTGGCTGGAGTTGGGCGACATGGAGAGGAGCGCGCTTTGTCCCCAAGACTCATCTGAGATGCCCCCGATGGGGACGGTGCCTCTGCAGGGGAGCCAGTGGGATGGGGACCCCTGGCCGGGCTTGCTTACCTGGATGGGCTGGGGCAGCGCACCGTCCTGGCTGCAGAGATCTGCCAGGGGCCGCCCGAAGAGAAGCCCCGTGTGGGCAGAGCCCGACGGCCCCTGTGCCTCTGCAGCGGCCGAGGTCTCTGGCCGCACCAAGTGCCAGGGCAGCCACCTCCTCCTGCTGCGGGTCCCACCTTCTGCCAAGGAGAAGAGAGCAAAGAGAGGTGGAGCAGCGGCGCCAGGCCAGTGCTCCTGGACCCTCTCAGCACTGTGCCCCATCCTCGAGCGCACGGGACACGCGTCATTTGGCAACGAGGGACCCTGGGGGCTCAGGTCTCTCCTGCTGCAGAGCAACGGGGACAGACGTGCCCTGCGGGAAGGGCAGCAGCAGCCCCAGGGCAGCATGAGTGCCCGTCTGCAAGAAGAGCAGGGAAGGGCCATCCTGCACCCGTTTCTCCCAACTCACCAGCCAGCTGGCCACTTCCACCTTTGCTGCCAGAGGGGATGACGGGTGGGGGCCGCTGCTCTGCATCAGCCTGCAAGAAATGTGCTGCGCTCACCCAACAGCCCTGCAGCAGAAAGGGCCCCTGGGGAGCTGCATCATGCCCTGGCCATGTGTGAGAGGTGGAGATGGCTGAGATGTCACCCCGAGCGATCCTCACCTTGGCCTGGCCCTCAAGCAGCCTCTCCAGGCTGCCGGCATGCAGCGTCATGGCCTGGGCAAGCAAAAAAGAGCAGGTGAGAAGTGATGCACCTGGTGCTGGGCTGGAACAGCCTCTGGGGACAGAGCGGAGACAGGAGGGACACTCACAGCATTGCGGCCCCTCAGCTCTTTCAGCAGCGCCTTGAAGGAGGGCAGCCGGGTGACCTGGGCTCCCTCCACTCCTTCTGCTGGTCTGTGCACAGGAAAGGGGCAAAGAAAGAGCTGGCTGAGAACCAAGCAGCCTTTTCCCTCCCCTGCCAGCCCAGGGAGCACTTCCAGCTTGCCCCAAAGCAGCCATGTAGCACTCAGAATCCCAGCGGAGAGCAGCAGCAGAGATCAGGGCGGGGCTGGGCAGCTGTTGTCTGGACACAGCTGGCTGAAGGTGCTCCACCAGCTTTGCCCACTCAAGAGCTGCCCACAGCTATGGGCACAGCTCTCTGCAGCTGGGGAGCGCTGTTGCCACATCGCAGGCTACGATGCCTAGAGCATCCCCCTGAGGTGTGAGCACGAGTCCCCCAGGCTGCACCGCCAGGCAGGGCTTACCCAAGGAGAGCGCTGAGCCACAGCTCCTTCACTGCCCGGCAGCTGCGGAAAGAGAGGAGAAACAGCCTGAGCGCCGCTGCTCCCCAGCCTGCGGGCACAGGCGGGCGCTGGCACAGCCCTGCTGTCCCCGTGGGGACGGCCACAGAGGCAGGACGAAGCCCCGTGGGGCAGGACGGAGGCGCTGCCCAGCCCTGCCGGGGGACGTGGCAGCGAGACTCACCGGAAAGTGACGACGCATGAGCCGCAGGGCCAGACGAGGACGAGTGAGGCGGTGTGTTTGCCTTCCTCCTCTTCAGCGGCATCGCCGGCTGCCCCCTTGGTGCTGCCCAGCACCTGCAGCTGGCCCAGGGCCAGGCAGAGCTTTGGGCGCGGGGCGCCGCCACGTCTGCAGAGAGGAGCGGCAGCGAGTGAGCTGGAGGAGCCTGAGCCCGCTGGCTCCCCTCCCGAGTCCCCCTGCCACGGTCACGGCCATGGGTGTATCCAGCACCAGGGTGCCGGTGGCCTGGGGCTGCTCCTGGGCTGGCCCTGCCCTGGTGCCAGGGCCAGGGCTTGGGAGGAAAGGCAGCTGGGCTCTGCAAATCTTACTGGTGCTTGGCGATGACCAGGGTATCCCTGAAGAGGAGGAGGTCCCTCTTCCTCGTCGCACGGCCCTGGGTCACCCGCACACGCTGCCGGAGCAGTGGCTCGCCTGGTGCCGGGATGGGCACGCACTGCTGCACGGGCTCAGGGTCATCCCTGCAGAGCAAACGGTGTCGGGAATGACAAAGGCGGCTGCTGCGGGGTCCGGCTGTTCTGGGCTGTCTCCGAGCCTTGCATGGGGGGCGCCTACCTGGAGCCACGGCAGCAGTTCACCTGGCCCATCCCGACGAGGCCAGGAGAAGCCTCCTGTAAATCTTGCTTTACGGGCACAAGAGAGTGGCCAGACAAGGTGGGGAACGTCAGCCAAAGGGACGCCCAGTGCCAAGTGGTGCTGCTGGGCAAGAGCGCGGCTCCTGCCCGTGACACTCCGTGTTGGCACAGAACCGTTGCCAGGACAGCGCCGGGTCAACACAGCCCCCCATTCCAATGACCTCAGTGGTAGGGGGGGGGCACTGGGGGCTCTCCCCAGGATGCCCAGGTCTCTCTGGGACTGGGAGCCCAGCCCTGGGCACAGCACTTCAGGTCTGGCCTCAGCAGCGCTGAGCAGAGGGGAAGGGTCACCTCCCTCCAGCTGCTGGCAGCGCTTCGCCCCATGCAGCCCAGGGTACCACTCGCTGCCGCCTTGGGCCAAGGCCACCTTGCTGGCTCCTGCTCAACTTGGTGTCCACCAGGAGCCCAGGACCCTTAGTTTTAAGATTCCTAGGGCAGGAGACCTTTTTCAACATAAAAATCATCCATACCCAATGTTTCTGTGGTGTTGTCTTCAACATGCATATGACCTATTGTGTAAATGCTGTGTCTCACATGACAAACCAGCACTACACAGAGATTATCCATTATGTCCAATAAAAGATTGAGCTGTGTCTTCTATTGACTAACCAGAAAAGTACAATCTTCATCAGATAGCAAGCCTTCTGGATCTGTCTAAAATAAATAAATACCACTCAGCCCATTCCCTGTGGCCTTGATGAACCACAGCTGGGAATTATATGTGATGGATGTGATTCAGAACTATTGAATGTGCTGAAACTCCACCTATTCTCAGAAAATAAAATTTATCTCTTGAACTATGCCACATTACAACTTCAAGTGAGAGGAGCAAATGTCTTGGTCTCTAATAAACAAGTGATTGCCTTATTAACCCTAAGTTTAAAAGTGCACGTGTGCGGGGCACCCACTGTATTAATCTGTGGCTATCCTGTGATCTTACTGTCATATATATCAATTTAAGGAAATATAACAAGGGAAAATGTAGAGTCTTACATCTGGGCAGGAACAACCCCAGGTTCCAGTATAGGTTGGGGAATGACCTGTTAGAGAGCAGTGTAGGGAATGGGACCTGGGTGTCCTGGTGGACAGCAGGATGACCATGAGCCAGCACTGTGCCCTTGTGGCCAAGAAGGCCAATGGCATCCTGGGGTGTATTAGAAGCAGGGTGGTTAGTAGGTCGAGAGAGGTTCTCCTTCCCCTCTCCTCTGCCCTGGTGAGACCTCATCTGGAATATTGTGTCCAGTTCTGGGCCCCTCAGTTCAAGAAGGACAGGGAACTGCTGGAGAGAGTCCAGCGCAGGGCCACGAAGATGATGAAGGGAGTGGAGCATCTCCCTTATGAGGAAAGGCTGAGGGAGCTGGGGCTCTTTAGCTTGGAGGAGACTGAGGGGTGACCTCATCCATGTTTATAAATATATAAAGGGTAGGTGTCATGAGGATGGAGCCAGGCTCTTCTCAGTGACAACCAACAGTAAGACAAGGGGTAATGGGTTCAAGCTGGAACACAAGAGGTTCCACTTAAATTTGAGAAGAAACTTCTTCTCAGTGAGGGTGCTAGAACACTGGACCAGGCTGCCCAGGGAGGTTGTGGAGTCTCCTTCTCTGGAGACTTTCAAAACCCGCCTGGACACGTTCCTGTGTAACCTCAGCTGGGTGTTCCTGCTCCGGCGGGGGGATTGGACTAGATGATCTTTTGAGGTCCCTTCCAATCCCTAACATTCTGTGATTCAGTGATTCTGTGAATATAGGGCTGAGCCATTGTCTTTTGTTTTCTTCCCTGAGTACAATGTGATAAGACATGAGGGGATATTAGGACCCAGTGAGAACCATAACCAAGTCCTCTTGTGCTGGATGCTTTTGAGGCTGCTGTGATTGCTCGCAAACCAAGTTCCCCTGTGCCTACAGCCCTTTGTCAGGGAGGGAAGGCACATCCTTGGAGGCAACTTGCCTGAGAGCTGACAACCCATGACCCAGCTACTGGCACCTGGGACTATAGATTCCTCCTGGAGTTTATGAATCCCTTGGCTCTAAATTTTGGCTTGTATTGGTTAACGTTTCAGAAGCAAAGAGTAAATACTAAATACAAAGCATGTGCTGGTGTATCATAGGATTTCAGTTACATTTTTATTAGTACCATCCATACATAAACAGATCCGGAGACAAACCAACCTAGGCAAAATACACGGGTTTTTTTTGTTTCCTTCCACGCTGCATTGCAGTTTGATCCATGCCCCTTGAATATCCAGTGTCTTTCAGCTACAGTTCACGTCTTGCTTTTGCATACTGTAGAGCCTTCTTTCCATATTCACTGCCAGTATTCACCCTTACATGGCAGCTAATTCTTGTGGCTGGCCCTGCTCCCTCTGGGAGCAAGCTGTTTGTGGTCTGTCTCTATGGCTCTGGGACTCTTCCCCTGATTAATTTGTTCATCAAAGTTACAAATATTTTGTTCTGTATCTGCAATTCTGTATTTTCCACCATATACTCCCTATTCTTTAAGGGAATCATTGTCCAAGGTATTTTCATCGAATAAGTTACGACTGACATACCTTTTTCTTGGCCTGGAAAGAATGTGACATATTTTATTTCATCATCTGTTGTAAAGGGAGCCTTCATCTCAGCTGAAAATCTCGCTTGTAGTGTATCCTTGAACCAAGAAAGGATGATTGGCAGCCTGGAAAATGTAACAGTACTCTGTAGGTAAGTAACATAATTTCCTTACAGCTCCTTTTTAACATGTTTCTGGTAGACTACATTACACATGCTGCTGAAATATCTGATCACTCTCAGAATGTGGGCACAGTCGGAGAACCTGCAGTTGAAAGAAGAGCTGTTCTGTCTCTTTCTGTGGACAGGGACCACACAATGTGCAATCCTGGAAATGCTCCATGATTAACCATGCTATGTACTAAAGTTAACGGATTTTGTGAGCGTGACAACTTCATAATTATTTGACCACATTCAACGAACAAGTTAATTCTTAACTCATTTGTCAGCTACCTAATTTCTGGCAATCTCCTGAGCAAGCTACTTTAGTGGGTTTAATACGTTTGTAAAATGAATCAATCATAGGTTGAACATAGACATTCGAATACATTTATAATGGCATGTGGTAATTAAAGATGGCCTATGCACTGATTCTGTGGTAATGCCTGCTAAATCTATAGAGCTTGATAATGTTGGACACGTTACTTTATGTTCTTATGGTTTAGCGTTTAATGATGATTAATCCCATACCAAAAAGTAGTCACAGCTTTTGACAGCTACTGCAGAACATCTGGAAAAGAAAATGTATCAATTAAGTAAAATGCTCACATCCTATAGTACACTTTATTTTCCTCATAAGCAAAGGCATAACATTATGCTGTAGCCAGAAGAAGACGATTTGCAGCATTTTAAATTAGTTAGCACCTTTAGTTTCACTTTGGACTACTATTATCTAAAGCAATTCAAAGCATCCTAAAAACTGAAAGGTAGTTCCTTTAAGAAGATGATTTTCATCATAGCTTATAAAGTGTTTGGTTTGGGTAGTAATGTTAAATAAGGCAAGGCAGCTTATACTTTCTGAGATTGGGCTTAGATCAGCCAGATACCAAGAGACCACCCTTGAGTAATGTCAAAGGCAGGTAACACCTGAGCCTGGGAATGTTTCCCTAGGAACAAGCATGAAGCAGAATCTACAGGGCTAGGATGGGAGCTGAAAATGCAGCGTATTACACTCTGCACTCAATCTAACATCCTCCCACAGACTTTGTGACACTCAGCAAGAAAAATGAGGGGTTCAATTCTTCATGTATGTGGCAAAAAAGCCTTCTCTATTCTTTGAAAAAGACAGCAGGGCTCCCCTCTGTGTAAAGAGCAATATCTTTCCAGCTAAAGTATACTGTGATTATTTATGTCTGAGATCTGACTGCAATTGTGCATCCTGAAAATATAAAGAAACAAGTGATGTGAACAAACGCAGTCTGAAGCAGAATCTAATCAAAGGACAATCAGTCACTGACTATGATACATTTCCTTACGATTCTAACTACTGTGGCTTACTGTAAATGATACCTCTGTTGAGTAAAAAAAGAATAAAAAGAAAGCATTATACATTTGAAACTCATGTACTGTGTGGTTAGACAGTGTGGCCCGAATTCTCCACTTTCTTTGATCACTTTAAATGAAGTGTGATTTACATCTGTAAAAACAGAAGACGAATCAAGCACTTTCAGTGTGCATTTTGAAGAATCTCCTTTAGCCATACAGTTTATTTTTGATGCTTAAGAGATTTTCTGACTCAAACATTTGTCCTTAATACGAGCTTCTCACAGGGTGAACTAAAATGCTCTATTTATTTTAATGACTCTTTTCTCGTAATTGAATAAATCCTTCAGAATATGAAAGTTTTTAACTGTGTACACATACGCAAACAATTAGTGTGATGTATGTGCCTGTTCTACAGACAGGTGCAAGTCACTTTGAGCGTATTTACATTTAACTAACCTCCTCACCAAATCTTCCGCTACGTTCCCATACATTAACTCTTCAATATGGTAAGTATTATAGATACATTGTCATTTTCCATTGTATTGTCTTTATGCAAGAAAATTGCCCCAGGATATGGTTCTGTTAATCACTTACCTCTTTGGAGAGTACCCAAATGGCCTGTGGTAATGATATGGAAGCGCTCTCACTGTTTAATTTACCTTATCTGAGTTGTTTGTATTTTAGCTTTTTTCACTTTTCGTTGTACATCACCTTAGAGCCAAGCACCAGCTTCTAACCTTGTTCACTGCTCTTTTGCACTGCAAGGGTGGTACGAGTAGGCTGCAAAGAAACAAATAAAAAAGCAAGTGGTGATTCTCTTGACACAAGGAAATCTTGGGTTTCTTCGAGCCCATGTGGATGAAGCAGTGTCAACTGATGCAGTTGACTTCATTGTCTGTGTGGGCTAGAGATGGATGGCCTGTGAATGGAACATGTTGGAATTAGGTGCTGTCTTGCCCTCATCAAATTTATTAACAACAACTTTTCTTTTCTGTTTGAATACATTCAGAATGAAATTGATATCCAGAGAAAGAAATAACACAATACCATTTTAAAAATTATTTTCCTGGTGTGTATTCCTCCAAGCATGTATTTATGTGGATAGTAATAAGTGGATAGTAATCATGTTTAACATGAACATGATTAAATCAGTGAAGGGGATTGAATTTCTTATCATTTCAACTCTGCAAAATTCTAGATCTTCTGCATACACAAAATGCTCATTCTTATTAGTCTGATGTTGCTTCCATATCAGCACTTTGTGTGTCTCCGCTCTCAGACAGGAGGCTGTTTGAAAATTATTAAAGGTACCAAGTAGCGTAGCCTTTTATTAAAGAACTACAACCTAAAGTACTTGAACACTTCCTTTTTTCCCCTTGAAAACAATAAAAAATAACTACTCCTATATACCATTTTTCTGTAATGTAGATAAAAATGTAGCTTCACTGAAACTATTCTTAACATTGATGCTTGCACTCAAGTTGAGTAGGATGCAAATATTCACCCTTTTAATATTTCATCCAAGTTTAAAGTATAAAAAAAAAAGATCGTGTTTTCTAAACAGTGAGACTGCATGTTCAATTCATATACCAGTATTCCTCCAGCATAGACTCCTCTGTTTTAAGAGACTTTTTATTATGGGTCTGGGAAAAAGACCTGATTTCTGGTGTCGGTGTGGGTTTTGAACTGACTACTTGGGAAGCAATTGGGAAATCGTTATGGGAGGCAATTAGCTCTGGTGGCAAGGGAGCTCGAGAGGCGATCAAGTATGCGACGGTTTGGCAGAAGTTGTTTAATATGCTGCAAACTATGAAAGAGGAACAGAAAGCTGCTTCAGCTATGTGTGCTGCTCTTACACCTCAGCAAAAACCTCCTATAGCATGCCCCGTCACCACGTCAATTTTTTCAATTGATATAATTCTCCCTCCGATCGGGCCAGTTCCTTTATCGAAAGTTTAAAAAGAGGGCGATTCGCAAGGAGGTGAGAGATGCCCGCCGCCTGAACCTGTGTTACCATCCGCGCCGGAGACAGAGGCTGGGGCGGCGAGCGGGGAGAATGTTGAGTGGCGAGAGAAAAGACTTGCCCGCTGCAGCCGCGCCAGAGGCGAAGGTTGCTCCTATTGCAGAAAAGGACTCAAAAGATTAATTTGGTGCCGTGACAATGAGTTAAGATAGAGACTTGGGAAAAGGTGGAAGGTGTTTTAGAACATAGGAAAGCACTTGGAAATATGAAGAAGGAAGATCTTGTGAATTATTAGAATCAGTGGTGGCTGCCGTATAAGTCAGATGATTGAGAAAACCGGCTGGAGAACAGAACCTTTCAGTACCTTTAAGTATAACAATTGGTTGCAATTAATGTTGTTTTTAAAGCGAGGAAAAAAAAGAAAAAAAAAGGAAAAAAAAAATTAAAAAAAGAAGAAAAAAAAAGTAGCATAACACAGCAGTCATAGATGTTTTCCTTACTAACCTGTTTTCTTTGTAGGTATCTGTTTAAGCACATTACAGTTTAATAAGTCTTTGCCTGTTGTATAATATAGTAAGTTCACAGAATCATGAGAATCCGTTGACTCAAAATATGCATTTTGTGATTATACAGAAGACCGTGAGTAATTCAGTTTTTTACTGTGTGAATGTGGTGATAAGATTGTGTGTAACAGTTGTTACTTTTCTTTCTACCATGCTAGCTTTATTCCAACATCCAGACTTGCGCAACTCTGTGATAGGCTGTGTCTCATCTCGGTGTACTAAATGTGGCTCTTTTGTATGCACACCAAGTAAAGAATCCTGTTTTGGGATAACAGTTGTAGCACCTCAGATGAGACGCGTATAAAAGCCTTGCCCAGCTCGGCTTGCTAGGGCAGCGGGGGGGCAGGTGCCGCTGGGGCTCCAGCGCGCACTGACCTGTTTTGTCAGGGAGATCCAGCGGCAACCTCCACCTGGCTGAGCTGCAAGCAGCCCAAAGGTGCAATGCTAAAACTGAGATATTGTCTTGAATAAGTGCAACTGTGATCCATCTGCATGTTTGAACTTAGTGTTTGGCTTTCATATCTGAGCTCAGTATTTTAGTTTGTATGTGTATATATATATAAACAAATATATATATATATTTGGTACCAAAATAATTTTGTCTGGGGAGATAATTACAAAATGGGAACCGGTTCCGCTACTAAAATACGACCTTGATCCCCCTAAGGATGCATCCTTACACATTAGAGTAACTTTTTGGGGAAATACTCTGACAAAAGGAAAATGTAGTTTGAATGTGGAATTCTGGGGTTTAGTGCTATATGGCAGTTAATGTTGTTCTACATAACTTTGAGAAATAAGTAAATAAAGCAAAATATCCCAGGTCTGTGCTGTACAGCTTGAACATAAATTCAAAGCCTGTGCCAAGCTGCAAGATAAGCTCAACCTCCTCCTCCTCTGCCCGTGTGGCCTTGTCTTGACTTCAATCTGGTAAGGAAAAACAATATCCAATGAATACGAAAGCCAAAATGGAGACTTTGATGAATAACTTCATGACAACCTTACAGGCTAACCGCATTCGATTGGACTTGCGTATTTGTCTATTTATAATTACAACACAAAAACAACCTGTGGCTGTTGTGGGACAGTAGGATGAGAATGCTAACAGACTGATATACTGATTGTTACTAATCAAAAAATGCTGGGAATTAATTTAAGTCTTAATGAGCCATGATCCTTTTGTCATATATGTACCATTTGTGAAATCTAATTTTGATCTTTTTTTTTATCTGCAACTTATGTCCTTTTAAATTAAATTAGCTAATTTTCTTAACGGCATAGCTTTTGGCATGCCTAAATGTAAATTGCTGTAGAATCTGCACGTCTTTGATGTCAACATACTTGTATTTTGTCCGATCCTATACGCTTGCACAGTTTTTGTCCATACTTTAGGAAAGTCTCACAAAGCTGTAGTAGTCTAGCGTGAAGATAACAATTTGCATCATTCTATTAAAACGGTTGAAGGTTCAACCCAATTAGTAAAACTTTGTGCATCTGCTTACACTAGTGAGAAAAGCAAGTATGTCTAGTGCCGTCCACTGGACCTACTGTTTTGCTATGCTGGGTGTGCTACAACAGATTAAAACTGACAATGGTCCTGGCTAAACTGCTAGATCCGCGAGAACCGTTAGACAACACCATATACACGTTAAATTTTTTGAACCGTGCTGTGCGTCCCTCCTCTATCCTTGTTTCAGATTCACTGTCTCAGAGATCAAAGGCTTTGTATCAGGATCCCCTGAACAACAGTCAATGGCTAGGGCCAGTAGAATTAATCAGCTGGGGAAGGGGATATGTGTGTGTTCTGGTGCAGAGCAGGGTCAATTTGAATCACGTGTCAGCGGTGCCTTCTAGAAGCAGAAAATCAGACTGAACTACCGTATACCTAGAATCATGGACAGATACATGCAGCAAGTTCTCAACATCTTCTCAAAGCTAATTTACGGGTGGGGAAAAAAGAATAACCAGTGCTGGCAAGTCTGGAGGTAGGCTACTCTTCATACTCCAGAAAAGACATATTGAAGCTTTATAAGACATAGAAGCCTAGAAGCATAGAACAGTTTGGGTTGGAAGGGACCTTCAAAGCTCACCTAGTCCAAACCCCTGCAATGAGCAGGGACATCTGCAACTAGATCAGGTTGCTCAGAGCCCCGTCCAGCCTGGCCTGGGATGTCTCCAGGGATGGGGCATCTACCACCTCTCTGGGCAACCTGGGCCAGTGTTTCACCACCCTCAGTGTAAACAATTTCTTCCTCATGTCTGGCCTGAACCTCCCCTCTTTTAGCTTAAAACCATTACCCTTTGTCCTGTCATAACAGGCCCTGCTAAAAAGTCTGTCCCCATCTTTCTTACAGGTTTCTTTTCAGTACTGAAAGACCACAATAAGGTCTCCCCAGAGCCTTCTCTTCTCCAGGCTGAACAACCCCAACTCTCTCAGCTTGTCCTCACAGGAGAGCTGTTCCAGCCCCCTCATCATTTTTGTGGCCTCCTCCGGACCCTCTCCAGCAGGTCCATGTCTTTCCTGTACTGAGGGTTCAGGCCACATATTGCAAGACTTGGCAACACGGAAGAGTTGACACTTTGATCAATTAAATGAACTCTCTGGTGATGCTTCTGCTCTAAGAGGCCAGACTTGCAACAGTGAATTAAGCCAAGTGTAAGAAAGCAAACAAATGGCTCAGCAAGTCCCACAGGGGTCTAAGTAGCATGTTCCATAACCAAGCATAACATTCACCTCTTGTTTCACATTAAGCAGAATGATTTTAAATTGATTCAATGTTAGCAGATAGGCGGTAACAAATTTGCATGAATATGATGATTCCAAAACCATCAGAAGATTATTAGACTTTGAATGCCTATCTAGTCAAGTTTTACCATTAAGTACCTACAAAAAAGGGCATCACATTTTAACACCTACATAAATGAAGAAGATTTAAATTAAAATAGTTATATCAGTCTTACTCTCTCGTTTCTATCATTGATGCATAACTGAACTACAGGGCAGTCCTACGGAATATAACACTGAAAGAAAACTGGCATGAGCTTAAGTGACTTGGAAGATGTCTGTTTAACAGCTTCGAGAACCTACAAGGTCATCATCTCATCTGCATAAATAATATCAAAGAGCAGTTTCCAGCCCCAAGCCTGCAGGCATCATGTTCCCCTTGCGATCCTCCACAATTACCGAAGCTGCAGGAAATTCAGAGTTCAAAACTCAAGCCCAACAAAGCGGGATGTTTCCCTCAGCACGTTACTGGCCCAGATGCTCAGCAGCCAAAGGCTGAGGACTAAGGCTCTGAACATCAGGCCTTGGATCAGGGAAGAACTGCGCGATTCCTCCTGGTCAAGATAAAAACCCAAGGCACAGACTAAGTTTGAAGGGCAGCAGAAAATTCAAGCAAAATATTCTAGACATAAACATTTGAATGAAAAGAGGATTTAAGAAGACCCAAACTGGAAAATATGGACAATTCAGTATTTCCTTCAGGAAATTGCCTCAAATGCCAAAATGTCCTTTTTCCTTACTTAAAATACAATATCCTCACTACCTATATTTTGTTATGCTTGATGTGCATCAGTGGGGACAGAACTGTGCAGACAACGAGATGGTACACCTGTATTTTAACACATAAGATTTGATGTATTTGTAAAAGCACTGGAATTTATTTCATGAGTTTATAGAAATGCTTGAAATATTTTTGTGGGAAAGACTATTGGGAGTTTTACTGAAATCCTCCCAAAGCTTTCTAGGGGAGAGGGAAAGGAAGAGCTGAGAAATAGATACAGTTTGGGCTAAAACCTCACTTTTATTTTACCATTAAGTCCTCCAAATGTCAGTAGAACTTTCCGAAAAATATATTTGATGTTTTCAGCAGATTTTAGTTACTTTGTTCCTGACCATCTTCCAGTTACTGAAGGAATCCTTTAGAAAAGTTACATTAACAAAAGACAATTTCCCATCCTGCCCCAAACACACAATAATTAGACTGCAAATAACTTTTTCTAGGTCATGTTTTCTTGAATCTTGGAAAAGTCAGATTTTTGGGGAGACTATTTTTTTTTTTTAATGTCAAAGTCAGAAAGCTTGTTATGGTATGTCTACATGAGCTATCAAAAGAGTTGTGATTAAGCCCACTTAATCTTCTACTCATACCTACAAGGTGTATCTTCTACTCCTCTCATACTTAGAAGATGTATGCAATTCTTCATTGCATGGAAGCATAATTAAGCTTTATTTACTGAGGTATAAAAGGATTAAATACAATATTTTTTTCTGTTAGCCGGTCAAAATAAAAGCTCATGGCAGAGACTAAACTTGAAGGAGAGCAGCAAGCCCAAGCCCAACTTTCTGTACGGGAAACCCTGTAATCCGTGTTACGTTCAGAGGGAGCATCAGCTGGAGGCGGCGATTCTGTGCTAAGCTCTTATTGGCATTTAGTAGCCCTTAAATAATGCCTCCCCCTCTTCCTTCAAATTACAATTTAGGAGAGCCTTAGGTAAATATTGGCTATCATTTCAAATATGTTATATTTTAGGAGGGCTGGGCAGAAGAAACCTTCCTGAAAAGAACAGCCAATTTTCAATGCAAAGCAGTAATACTTAACAAGAGCAAGAAAAACCAAGTCATATTACTTCAGCACAGAGTGAGCTCCACAGTACGTTGAAGAAATGCCAATATCCATGGATTGCTCAGCACGTTCGATCACCCTGAGCATTTTAAGCTCTGTTGCTAAGTTTAAGCCATATCCACTCTTGCACTCAACCAACGTAGATCCTGCACTGCGCATGCGTTCGAGTCGGTGTTTGAAAGTATTGAACAGCTCTTCTTCTGTGGCTTTCCGCGTATGTTCCACGGTAAAATGTATTCCTCCCCCAGCCTGGTGGATCTCCATATAAGATGCACCTGCCAGCTTGGGGAAAAAAAGAAAACAAAAAACAATTCCCCCATACAATTAGCTATTAAATGTGCATTTTCTGTCCAAGGGATTCTGGAAAGTGCCTTGAGGTCCCTTTGTAGTAAGAGAGAAGAAGTGGGGGGACTGAATCTTCCTTCATTCTTCCTCCCTTCCCCTCCTCTTCCCTCCACTTAAGCGAAGTACTGATGTAAGAAGCAACATAAAGAGAATTACTCTGAAGATTTGCTTCCCACTGAGCCCAAGGGGAAAACCTATATCTAACTAAAAAATCACTTATGTGGAAAAACCAAAAAATTAAAAAATCTAGATTTAGATGGTAATAGAAGGCAGCACTCCTGTATTGCTTCAATCAGTGCAAAAATTTATCAAGGCTGGCTGAAAAAGCTGCAGTTACATTCCTCTCTCAGCCTACTAGTATTAAAAAGTCATCCTTCCTCCCTCACTTAGTGCATCACTTGCTGAGCTTTTCATTTTGTTTTGAAGACATTTGCAAACTGTCCAAGAAATTATATATTACAAACTTCATTACAGAGTTCATTAGACTTTAAGTCCATGTTCTTTAAAGAAGAAGCAAAGTGTTTAGGCTGGGCTTAGTACGCTATTACTCTAGCCATAGTCCACTCATTCCAGTGGGAGCTTTTTCTATGAGCTGTGAAACCAACACTACTGAATGCCCGAGGCCACTGCAAACGAAACAGTGGTCTAGAAGCTCCTGTGCCAACACCACTTGTGAAGTTTAACATGCAATAGACTTGTCCAGGTTTATTTTTTGTCAGGGAAAGTTGCAGCTTCTGTGGCTTAAAATCCTGCGCTGCCCTTTTGCTCCAACCGGCTGCGGGCAGGAGGGAGAGTCTGAGCAATGGCATTGAACAGCTGATGGGTGGAAACGGTACAGAAATTAGAGGCGACTACTAAAGTAGCAGGTCAGCTACTTTACTGCTGTGGTCCGTGATACAGAGAAACAGATGTAAAATGAACCATGAGGACACAGAGCTCCACCATGAAGGCCCAAAAAACATCCCAAGTGCTGGAATGTTCTCTTTGTAGCACTCCGAATGAAGAAGCTACAATACTCTGCCCCTCAATGCAAGATATTGTCAAACCAGTACTGAATACAGAAGGAAAAGAACGGAGGGATATTTAATACACACTTACTTTGTCTCTAAGCATTTGATACAACCATCTCTGCAAACAACAGACAGCGACCAAAGGCAGCGTGAGCCTGTTGAAAAGTCAAGTGCCCATTGACAGAGCTCCCGCAGCAAGAACTCTCTGAAAGCAGAGGTAGGGACCTTCAGCAGGACTGAAGGTGCACACAGGAGGTGGTTTGCTAATTTTACAGATGCACAGAAAACGATGGGGTAATGCCACGCATTCCAAGTTGTTTCCCATAACACTTGTCGTATCCTCTGCTTAGATCCCTAAGGACGATACCTTGGTACTCTTGTTCTATTTTCCGCTAGACAACATTATTTTTCTCTTGTGGATATAGCACTCCTCCAGCAAGTACCTGCAAGGCACAGCTCACAGAAACCAAACTGCCACCGCCAGCCTCCTCTGCCTGGATGTGACACGTGCCCTTGTGCCTTTGGAAGCCATAGAGAGAAATCTCTTTGGGGCTGACATGCAGTAAAACAGCAATTTTCTCCTGGTGAAGCTCAAGGACGGTGCTGGGAACCCTACACTGCACCCGAGGGACCCTCTCCAGCCACGCACGGAGCTACACTTCACCTACACAAGAGGAGCTTCCCAGGGCACACGCGGCACCTCTGTCCTTTCAGCCTTGTCTTCCTCCAGCTCTTAAGCCACTGGAATAGGAACCAGGAGTCACCACGGGCACCTGACCGACGGCATCCCCACACTACACAGCACAATTTTTAGGAGGCAAATGGCAGCTAGGGCATTTAGAAATGGCAGAGATGTCATTATTTAGGCACAGGCAGCCGGCAGCGGGCGGACAGGCTGTGGGGACGCGGGCAGCCCGCAGCGACCCGCTCCCGGCGCGCCCCCCGCTCCCGCCACCGCTCCGCTCCCGGCCCCGCGGCCGCCCCCGCCCGCACTCACAGCCCCACCACCAGGCTGGCGCCCCGCAGCACGGCCAGGCTGGCGGCCGCCTCCCGCAGCAGGAACTCCTCGCCCCGGCCGCAGACCAGCACCAGCTGCTGGGCGTTCTCCAGCAGCAGCCGCTGCCGGCCCGCCATGGCAGCGGGCAGAGCGGCGGGCGGGGCGGGGGCGGCAGCCGCTCGGATCAAAGTCCCCCGGGGCGGCGCGGGAGAAGCCGCCTCCTGCCCCGCCCAGAAGAGACCAACCCCCTCCGTGTCTCCATCCTCTCCCCATCCTCACCTGTGCCACATTCGGCACTCGTCAGAAAACCGGGCTGAAAAAGCTACAGGGCTTTAAGAGTGAACCTGTTAGCAGCCTGCCCTAGGAGAGGGATGCTGCTCTTGGTGTGGTCCCGGGCAACATGACAACATCTATACATCGTGTTGGCTTATGATAAGCTCTGAAGCATCGGTTTGCCAGTTGGGGATTCCTGGAGCCTTCTGCCCACACTGCACCACCTGGAGATTTCCCTTTGCCAAGAAAACAGAAGTTGCTGCATTCAGAGCATTTGTCTGCCCACATTCCCCCTCCCCAGCATCCACCACCTCGCTGATGTCCATCACCTTGTCGGCATCCATCACCTTGCCAGTATCCCAGCACCAGCCCCTGAGGGACCGTGACACTTCTCACCACACGGGATATTCAGGCACACACAAATTTATCCAGGCAGATATTAATTTATCCCGTTCCACAATTGAAAAGTTTATGTGAATCTGCTGCCCCCTACAGAATTAGGGATGGGAGAGCTGGGCAGCAAATATTTACCCTCTACATGGATTTTTGGTTCTCTTTTCTCTTCAAAGATTCGTAGTGTGCCTAGGGCTCCGGTAATTCCCAGCTGGAAAATGGAGTGTCTTTCTAAATAAGTGGTCTCTCAAACACCTTTCTGGTTGTGGTAATCTTCTTTAGACATTTTTTTCTTTTACGAAGAGGATTGATTTAAAATGCCCGTAACACAGCCGTGTTTATATACATATTCCTGTACAGCAGAAAAAGATGAACATGTTGGCTCTTTGAATGAGCCTTTCCGGTGAAGTCTTTTTTGTAAATGTGGCAAGGTTTGCAGCTAAACCACAGGAATTTGCATTCAATAACAAACTTGAAAAGCAAGTAAAACTATGAGAGTGGTGGGTGTTATCTTGTGATACTGCTCCACTGGCTCAATACTGCACCACGGCGTAATCTCCACCTTCCTCCTAAATATTCTCTCTCACTACACATGCAAAGATTGACAAGGGAGGTGAGAGATGGTGCTTTACTGCTGCCAGGAGTTCCTGCTGCTGACTTCGGCTTTCCCCGGCAGTATCAAGGTTTGAAAGCTGAAATTAAAGAGGAACCTTCCAACAGACTCATAGCAAGGGCAGAAGGACACTCCAGGGTGGTGGGGGACGCTTCAGCAGCAGTGGTGGGGTGAGAGCTGGTGGATCGGGAGTGAAACGCAGCACGTCGTAGTGGAGCCGAGCACTCGCCGGATCGGTCTTGCCAAGAAAAGCGGCGGGGAGAAGATGATCCAGCTGGAGCAGAAGGGAGCAGCCCCCACGTGCACGCAGCTCACTCCTCTGTGTGCGGTGGGGTGGCAGCACAGAGAGAGATCTGCAGTGAATGGCTTCCCCGTGGCGCTGTCCTATGGCAGTGTAAGTCCTGCAAACTTGTCTTCCTTGTATTCACAAATATTTCAGGGTGTATGTTCCAGGAGCTGCTCTTTCTGCTCTTGAGAGGACCACCAGCCAACATTAAATTCCCACCTGTATTTGCACAACCCCGTGTTTAATGGCATGCCCGACCATCTGCTGCTTCTGTGAGCAAGGGCTAGAAGTCAAACAGAAACTGGCCTGAACGCTTCTTACTTTTATGTTTCTCCCATTTACACATTTTTGGCCTTTTCTCTCTTTCAGCAATTCCAGGGAATTTCAGAGAGCAAAGGTGGCATCTGCAGCTCCATTTCTGGTGATCCGATCTCAGACTCATTCATCACATTAGTTTTGGTGAAAGGGGGAAAAAAGGAAAGATAAATTCTGTGTAAAGCTTCTATATCTGTGAGAAGTGTGTTGTTACACTCTACTAGGATGGAATTCAGTTCTGTACACTGGCTTTTTCCAAGAACCAAGGGCAGATCCTGATTTCAATCCTTAGAACAGGTGAAGATTTTGCGCTTATAAGGTAGGAGTTTATTTCATTCAGAGAGACAGGAAAAGATGGAAAGACGGTTCTTTAAAGAGCTGGTGGGTCTTTGCCTATGGAAAAGGTGTGTGTTCCTAAAACGGATTGGGAGATGATATCCTATGCTCTTTTTACTTATGTTGTTATCATTGGTTATTTTCAGTTCCTTCAGTTTGCCAGTTTGGGTTGGAAATAACCCATTTCACCCCAAAATTAAACAAAGTAAGGTAGGAGAAAGAATGGAGGAGGAAAAAAAAGGTGGAGATAATGAAAAAGGTCAATTGACTGTCAGGTTCTTGATTTCAGAGGTTTCATCTCTTCTTGCCAGTGCTTTGTGTATGATACACTTATTCCTCAAGGAACATATTTTCAAATATACTGTCAGGGTTACTTTGAATATTTATTCTTGTAAACAACAGGTAATTAAATACAGAAGGCCCAAGGCTGGATATGAGTCTTAGTCCAATATTTGCTACATTTTCCTTACATTTTTAGGTAAGTTTTTTCATCTACCAAACAGACATTTACAATAACACACATAGGATGATGAAATGTCCTGAAAGGAGATATGATGCATGGCTTAGGAATGAATTGCTAGTGGAATGTACTGAATGCTCTTTCCCTGTTTACAAAAGTAGCAGAAGTTACTGGACCCCCCAGGATCAAAAATCAAAATTACAACATGTGGATAAAACTGGCCTTCAGATGTGGAATTGACCCAGACTAAATTGCAAATTTTTTGTGTGCTCCTGGCTCCCCTCATACCAGATTTTTACGTCAGATTTACAAATATGTTTTGCACAGCTTTACGAAAGTAAAAGTGAAGTCATTCTGAATTTTCTTTTTCCTATTCAGAGAAACTTCACATCTTTCAAACCATGGAAACGTGGCATTCGCTCAGATGAACTTTCTGAATCCTCCCTCTTGTTCCCAGCTTCTGCCTTAATAACTTCTTTGGCAAAGTCTGTAACCCCCTGATGATGGGGGGACCTTTGGCGGAACACCACAGCCTGCCCCAGGGGACCTAATTCAGCAGGAATTGCTCTCTCTGAGCGCAGTGTGACTAACTGACTAACCGCCTCTCTCGCCCAATCGGCTCAAAAACCTATTGAAATATTCAAAAGTTGCAAACCGGTGTGTGAAAAAAATGCATGAAGTACACAGCTACCTACAGTAGAAACTAACTAACTAACTTAACTAACTAACTTACTTACTAACTAAGTAACTTCCTTACTAACTAACTAACTAACGAACTCACTCTCTACCCTACTGGCTAAAAAACCTATCATAAACTCATGAAAGATGCCAACTGGCATGTGAAAACAAAAGTGTTAAGAGCTCTCAAGTGCCCTTTCTGCCCGTGACTTCTTCATGGGCTGGGGAATGTTCTGCAGAGAGAACGAGTAGTGATGACCATCCGGCTGAGCCAAAAGGGTGACAACATGAGGGTGACTTCTTCAGCCATCTCTTCAACCTGCCTTGAGAAAGATGGGTGGAAAAGACAGGCATTAGGCACTAGGCTGAGAGGAGAACAAGCAACACGTGTTTTGACGTGAAAGGCAATACCCATCCACAGTTCCCCTCTGCAGGATTCCTTAGAGCTGGGTATTAGGCTTTGGCGTTTTTCTATTAATTCTTTAGATTGTGGACTAGATTGTTGGACTAGATGACCTTGGAAGGTCCCTTCCAACCCACATTATTCTTTGATTCGAGGATTCTAGGTGCAAAATGGAAACTGCCAACGCTGGAGTGCTCTTTACCTCCAGACATCCACCTTCTCCCAAGGACAGGTGAATGCTTCCTCTCTGGGACCATCTCGGGGCACCACAGAAGTATTCCCTATACTCAGAGCAGCACGAAAATTCACAAGAGGGAGAGCAGGCTCTGTTACACACCTGGGCTTCTTGTTCTCCTCGCCCGGCTTGGCTGGTCTCAGTTGCCCGTTCCTGAGCAATCTGCTTCCAGCCTTCGCCTTCGCTTGAGCGGCGGGCCATCGCTCTCCTCTTCGCAGCTGTGTTTTCTCTTCTGGGGGGATGGTTTTTCCCCTTGCTGCGAAGAGCCTGGTAACCTTTCCATTCAAGAGGATTGTTAGACAGGTAAAGCCATGATCAACATGAATCGATTCTACTCTTAAGCAAAGCTAGCTCATGTTACCTGCTCTGCCCAGAGGAGCTCTCCTGGGGTTCGCTTTGGGGAGCGACTGCAGCCACCTGCAATGGAAACGTACAGGATGACACCTGCCCACTTTCCAGCTCAGCTCTGAAAGGCAGATCCCTTGCATGGGTTTGCTCAGCCCAGCTGTGCCAGTTCTGGTGGGATCACCACACAAAGAGTGATGGCCAAGCTGCATCAGCCTCACTCTGCACTTGTGCAAAGCTGCAGGTTGGTGGATGAAGTTGCTTGTCCCTACAGCAGCAATGCCACCTTCTGAGGGGGGAGGCATTCTCTCACGCTGCGTGTGGACCTCACATACCTCTGCAGTTTCTCCTTCTGCTCCTGGCGCTGGCGACTCCTCGGCCTGTTCACCAGCAAGCCCAGCCTTGGCCGCTGCACCTGGAAGCTCAGCCTCCTCCTCCTGCTCCTCAAAGAGTTCCTCACGGTGCTCGATGAGGAACTCAACCAGCCGTGTCACCTGCACACAGTAAACCACTGGTTTCCAACCCGCTGGCTGCAAAGGGGTCCAACAGCCCTTGCCACTCCTCATCCTGCCTTCTGCACAGAAGGCTGCAGCTGTGGGGCGGCTCTTCCCAGCAGCTCCCCCGCGAGCATTTGCTGAAGAGAGGAGGCAGGCAGGAGCCTCTGAAGAGCAAAGCTGGCGTGGGCCTGGAAGGCTGCAGCGGGCTGGGAAACACAGCGTACCTTCCCTGTCACCTGCATCAGGACGTCTAGGGGCAGCGTGTCCTCCTCTGGTGGGCCGAGGAGGTTTGGCCCCATGCAGATGGCCAGGTTGCTGGCGCTCATCTTGCTCACGGTGGCATTCCTGCTGATCTTCTGAAGCAGGATGAGCAAGGTCTGGAGGAGGAGGAGGTTGGCCTTGGGTAACTTGCTGGCGACCCTGCGGGAACAGGAACCCACCGTTAATAGATGTAGTAGGTGTTGTCCAGACAGGTGTCCCATGCTGATGTCAGCCAAGCCCACCCCAGGGAAGGCTCCTTGGCCAAGCCGGCTCTCCAGCAGAGGGACTGCCTTCGCTGAGATATGGCCACCTCCCTCCCCGCCTGCCCTTCTGGCCAGAGCCCCTTTGTGGAGCCAGCCCCAATGCCTGCAGGCAGTGCTCCAAGGACAGAAATGCTTTTCTGTGCCACTTTCCCCCCAGAACGCTGAGCCCACAGCAGCAGCAAGAGGTGGGTGGCCGAAAACACAGCTTGTTCAGGCAGGCTGTGGCTTTGCAGGCAGGTGCCGGGCTCTGCCAGTCCCTGTGGAGCCGCCAGGCTGCTGGCCACACTTACTCCTTCAGCCCCGCCAGCCTCTCCTGCCTGCTGGTCTTGTGCAGGGCGTCCATCCACTGTTGGTAAAGCTCTGAGTGGAGCAGCTTGGAGGGGATCTTGCGGAGGAAGTCCTGCAATGGCAAGGGCTGAGCGTGAGGCTGTGAGCAGTGCCGCCGGGAGCACAGGCAGCATCCCCAGCACGCTGGGTGCCCAGCAGCTCCTGGGTTGGGCCGAGCAGGAGCCCATCAGCAGCTCCGGAGCGGGAGCTGCCGGACTCCAGGCCAGCAGGGCTCACCTTCAGGATGACGGCCAGGACGTGCACCGGCTGGCTGGCCAGGTGGACCTCGGCTCCCGTGTCCAGGGCCTCCCTGATCTCCCGGGAGGCGCGCTCGCTGGCCGCCAGCCGGAAGATCCCCTCCGTGGATGGGCCCTGCTCGTGCAGCAGAGCCAGCAGGTCCTGCAGGGGAGACAGGAGGACATTGCTGGGCTGGAGACAGGCCCTGGCACAGGCCAAGCTTCCCCAGGGGCAGCAGGGAGTGTGGATGGTCTGCAGCTCTCCCTGGGGCAGGACAGAGGGGTGGCTGGAGTTGGGCGACATGGAGAGGAGCGCGCTTTGTCCCCAAGACTCATCTGAGATGCCCCCGATGGGGACGGTGCCTCTGCAGGGGAGCCAGTGGGATGGGGACCCCTGGCCGGGCTTGCTTACCTGGATGGGCTGGGGCAGCGCACCGTCCTGGCTGCAGAGATCTGCCAGGGGCCGCCCGAAGAGAAGCCCCGTGTGGGCAGAGCCCGACGGCCCCTGTGCCTCTGCAGCGGCCGAGGTCTCTGGCCGCACCAAGTGCCAGGGCAGCCACCTCCTCCTGCTGCGGGTCCCACCTTCTGCCAAGGAGAAGAGAGCAAAGAGAGGTGGAGCAGCGGCGCCAGGCCAGTGCTCCTGGACCCTCTCAGCACTGTGCCCCATCCTCGAGCGCACGGGACACGCGTCATTTGGCAACGAGGGACCCTGGGGGCTCAGGTCTCTCCTGCTGCAGAGCAACGGGGACAGACGTGCCCTGCGGGAAGGGCAGCAGCAGCCCCAGGGCAGCATGAGTGCCCGTCTGCAAGAAGAGCAGGGAAGGGCCATCCTGCACCCGTTTCTCCCAACTCACCAGCCAGCTGGCCACTTCCACCTTTGCTGCCAGAGGGGATGACGGGTGGGGGCCGCTGCTCTGCATCAGCCTGCAAGAAATGTGCTGCGCTCACCCAACAGCCCTGCAGCAGAAAGGGCCCCTGGGGAGCTGCATCATGCCCTGGCCATGTGTGAGAGGTGGAGATGGCTGAGATGTCACCCCGAGCGATCTTCACCTTGGCCTGGCCCTCAAGCAGCCTCTCCAGGCTGCCGGCATGCAGCGTCATGGCCTGGGCAAGCAAAAAAGAGCAGGTGAGAAGTGATGCACCTGGTGCTGGGCTGGAACAGCCTCTGGGGACAGAGCGGAGACAGGAGGGACACTCACAGCATTGCGGCCCCTCAGCTCTTTCAGCAGCGCCTTGAAGGAGGGCAGCCGGGTGACCTGGGCTCCCTCCACTCCTTCTGCTGGTCTGTGCACAGGAAAGGGGCAAAGAAAGAGCTGGCTGAGAACCAAGCAGCCTTTTCCCTCCCCTGCCAGCCCAGGGAGCACTTCCAGCTTGCCCCAAAGCAGCCATGTAGCACTCAGAATCCCAGCGGAGAGCAGCAGCAGAGATCAGGGCGGGGCTGGGCAGCTGTTGTCTGGACACAGCTGGCTGAAGGTGCTCCACCAGCTTTGCCCACTCAAGAGCTGCCCACAGCTATGGGCACAGCTCTCTGCAGCTGGGGAGCGCTGTTGCCACATCGCAGGCTACGATGCCTAGAGCATCCCCCTGAGGTGTGAGCACGAGTCCCCCAGGCTGCACCGCCAGGCAGGGCTTACCCAAGGAGAGCGCTGAGCCACAGCTCCTTCACTGCCCGGCAGCTGCGGAAAGAGAGGAGAAACAGCCTGAGCGCCGCTGCTCCCCAGCCTGCGGGCACAGGCGGGCGCTGGCACAGCCCTGCTGTCCCCGTGGGGACGGCCACAGAGGCAGGACGAAGCCCCGTGGGGCAGGACGGAGGCGCTGCCCAGCCCTGCCGGGGGACGTGGCAGCGAGACTCACCGG
The DNA here is from genome assembly GCF_036013445.1 of Caloenas nicobarica. Taxonomy (NCBI): domain Eukaryota; kingdom Metazoa; phylum Chordata; class Aves; order Columbiformes; family Columbidae; genus Caloenas; species Caloenas nicobarica. The sequence continues at coordinate 47,048,303 of NC_088245.1, forward strand.
AAAGTGACGACGCATGAGCCGCAGGGCCAGACGAGGACGAGTGAGGCGGTGTGTTTGCCTTCCTCCTCTTCAGCGGCATCGCCGGCTGCCCCCTTGGTGCTGCCCAGCACCTGCAGCTGGCCCAGGGCCAGGCAGAGCTTTGGGCGCGGGGCGCCGCCACGTCTGCAGAGAGGAGCGGCAGCGAGTGAGCTGGAGGAGCCTGAGCCCGCTGGCTCCCCTCCCGAGTCCCCCTGCCACGGTCACGGCCATGGGTGTATCCAGCACCAGGGTGCCGGTGGCCTGGGGCTGCTCCTGGGCTGGCCCTGCCCTGGTGCCAGGGCCAGGGCTTGGGAGGAAAGGCAGCTGGGCTCTGCAAATCTTACTGGTGCTTGGCGATGACCAGGGTATCCCTGAAGAGGAGGAGGTCCCTCTTCCTCGTCGCACGGCCCTGGGTCACCCGCACACGCTGCCGGAGCAGTGGCTCGCCTGGTGCCGGGATGGGCACGCACTGCTGCACGGGCTCAGGGTCATCCCTGCAGAGCAAACGGTGTCGGGAATGACAAAGGCGGCTGCTGCGGGGTCCGGCTGTTCTGGGCTGTCTCCGAGCCTTGCATGGGGGGCGCCTACCTGGAGCCACGGCAGCAGTTCACCTGGCCCATCCCGACGAGGCCAGGAGAAGCCTCCTGTAAATCTTGCTTTACGGGCACAAGAGAGTGGCCAGACAAGGTGGAGAACGTCAGCCAAAGGGACGCCCAGTGCCAAGTGGTGCTGCTGGGCAAGAGCGCGGCTCCTGCCCGTGACACTCCGCGTTGGCACAGAACCGTTGCCAGGACAGCGCCGGGTCAACACAGCCCCCCATTCCAATGACCTCAGTGGTGGGGGGGGGCACGGGGGGCTCTCCCCAGGATGCCCAGGTCTCTCTGGGACTGGGAGCCCAGCCCTGGGCACAGCACTTCAGGTCTGGCCTCAGCAGCGCTGAGCAGAGGGGAAGGGTCACCTCCCTCCAGCTGCTGGCAGCGCTTCGCCCCATGCAGCCCAGGGTACCACTCGCTGCCGCCTTGGGCCAAGGCCACCTTGCTGGCTCCTGCTCAACTTGGTGTCCACCAGGAGCCCAGGACCCTTAGTTTTAAGATTCCTAGGGCAGGAGACCTTTTTCAACAACTTCGAGTGAGAGGAGGAAATGTCTTGATCTCTAATAAACAAGTGATTGCCTTATTAACCCTAAGTTTAAAAGTGCACGTGTGCAGGGCAATTCATTACTATCAAGTGATGTGCAGAGCAAGCAAAGGTCACTGATAATAGCAGAAAATAGGGTTATTGCTCAGAGCAAGATGTACAGAAGGCGAGATGGATGTAATTTCAATGAGAATTGACTTGTGGAGAATTGATTTAATGATATTTAAAAGGGCACCCACTATATTAAGCTGTGGCTATCCTGTGATCTTACTGTCATATATATCAATTTAATGAAATATAACAAGGGAAAATGTAGAGTCTTACATCTGGGCAGGAACAACCCCAGGTTCCAGTATAGGTTGGGGAATGACCTGTTAGAGAGCAGTGTAGGGAAAGGGACCTGGGGGTCGTGGTGGACAGCAGGATGACCATGAGCCAGCACTGTGCCCTTGCGGCCAAGAAGGCCAATGGCATCCTGGGGTGTATTAGAAGGGGGGTGGTTAGTAGGTCGAGAGGGGTTCTCCTTCCCCTCTCCTCTGCCCTGGTGAGACCTCATCTGGAATATTGTGTCCAGTTCTGGGCCCCTCAGTTCAGGAAGGACAGGGAACTGCTGGAGAGAGTCCAGCGCAGGGCCACGAAGATGATGAAGGGAGTGGAGCATCTCCCTTATGAGGAAAGGCTGAGGGAGCTGGGTCTCTTTAGCTTGGAGGAGACTGAGGGGTGACCTCATTCATGTTTATAAATATATAAAGGGTGGGTGTCACGAGGATGGAGCCAGGCTCTTCTCGGTGATAACCAACAGTAAGACAAGGGGTAATGGGTTCAAGCTGGAACACAAGAGGTTCCACTTTAAATTTGAGAAGAAACTTCTTCTCAGTCAGGGTGACGGAACACTGGAACAGGCTGCCCAGGGAGGTTGTGGATTCTCCTTCTCTGGAGATATTGAAAACCCGCCTGGACACCTTCCTGTGTAACCTCACCTAGGTGTTCCTGCTCCGGCGGGGGGATTGGACTAGATGATCTTTTGAGGTCCCTTCCAATCCCTAAAATTCTGTGATTCAGTCATTCTGTGAATATAGGGCTGAGCCATTGTCTTTTGTTTTCTTCCCTGAGTACAATGTGATAAGACATGAGGGGATATTAGGACCCGGTGAGAACCATAACCAAGTCCTCTTGTGCTGGACGCTTTTGAGGCTGCTGTGATTGCTCGCAAACCAAGTTCCCCTGTGCCTACAGCCCTTTGTCAGGGACGGAAGGCACATCCTTGGAGGCAACTTGCCTGAGAGCTGACAACCCATGACCCAGCTACTGGCACCTGGGACTATCGATACCTCCTGGAGTTTATGAATCCCTTGGCTCTAAATTTTGGTTTGTATTGATTAACGTTTCAGAAGCAAAGAGTAAATACTAAATACAAAGCATGTGCTGGTGTATCATAGGATTCCAGTTACTTTTTTATTAGTACCATCCATAGATAAACAGATCCGGAGACAAGCCAACCTAGGCAAAATACACGGGTTTTTTTGTTTCCTCACTGCATTGCAGTTTGATCCATGCCCCTTGAATATCCAGTGTCTTTCAGCTACAGTTCACGTCTTGCTTTTGCATACTGTAGAGCCTTCTTTCCATATTCACTGCCAGTATTCACCCTTACATGGCAGCTAATTCTTGTGGCTGGCCCTGCTCCCTCTGGGAGCAAGCTGTTTGTGGTCTGTCTCTATGGCTCTGGGACTCTTCCCCTGATTAATTTGTTCATCAAAGTTACAAATATTTTGCTCTGTATCTACAATTCTGTATTTTCCACCATATACTCCCTAGTGTATGCTTGACCAAGAAAGGATGATTGGCAGCCTGGGAAATGTAGCAGTACTCTGTAGGTAAGTAACGCAATTTCCATAAAGCTCATTTTTAACATGTTTCTGGTAGACTACATTACACATGCTGCTGAAATATCTGGTCACTCTCAGAATGTGGGCACAGTTGGAGAACCTGCAGTTGAAAGAAGAGCTGTTCTGTCTCTTTCTGTGGACAGGGACCACACAATGTGCAATCCTGGAAATGCTCCATGATTAACCATGCTATGTACTAAAGTTAACGGATTTTGTGAGCGTGACAACTTCATAATTATGTGACCACATTCAACGAACAAGTTAATTCTTAACTCATTTGTCAGCTACCTAATTTCTGGCAATCTCCTGAGCAAGCTACTTTAGTGGGTTTAATACATTTGTAAAATGAATCAATCATAGGTTGGCCATAGACATTTGAATACATTTATAATGGCACATGGTAATTAAAGATGGCCTATGCACTGATTCTGTGGTAATGCCTGCTAAATCTATAGAGCTTGATAATGTTGGACACGTTACTTTATGTTCTTATGGTTTAGCGTTTAATGATGATTAATCCCATAGCAAAAAAGTAGTCGCAGCTTTTGACAGCTACTGCAGAACATCTGGAAAAGAAAATGTATCAATTAAGTAAAATGCTCACATCCTATAGTACACTTTATTTTCCTCATAAGCAAAGGCATAACATTATGATGTAGCCAGAAGAAGACGATTTGCAGCATTTTAAATTAGTCAGCACCTTTAGTTTCACTTTGGACTAGTATTATCTAAAGCAATTCAAAGCATCCTAAAAACTGAAAGGTAGTTCCTTTAAGAAGATGATTTTCATCATAGCTTATAAAGTGTTTGGTTTGGGTAGTAATGTTAAATAAGGCAAGGCAGCTTATACTTTCTGAGATTGGGCTTAGATCAGCCAGATACCAAGAGACCACCCTTGAGTAATGTCAAAGGCAGGTAACACCTGAGCCTGGGAATGTTTCCCTAGGAACAAGCATGAAGCAGAATCTACAGGGCTAGGATGGGAGCGGAAAATGCAGCGTATTACACTCTGCACTCAATCTAACATCCTCCCACAGACTTGGTGGCACTGGGTCAGCAAGAAAAATGAGGGGTTCAATTCTTCATGTATGTGGCAAAAAAGCCTTCTCTATTCTTTGAAAAAGACAGCAGGACTCCCCTCTGTGTAAAGAGCAATATCTTTCCAGCTAAAGTATACTGTGATTATTTATGTCTGAGATCTGATTGCAATTGTGCATCCTGAAAATATAAAGAAACAAGTGATGTGAACAAATGCAGTCTGGAGCAGAATCTAATCAAAGGACAATCAGTCACTGACTATGATACATTTCCTTATGATTCTAACTACCGTGGCTTACTGTAAATGTTACCTCTGTTGAGTAAAAAAAGAATAAAAAGAAAGCATTATACATTTGAAACTCATGTACTGTGTGGTTAGACAGTGTGGCCCGAATTCTCCACTTTCTTTGATCACTTTAAATGAAGTGTGATTTACATCTGTAAAAACAGAAGAGGAATCAAGCACTTTCAGTGTGCATTTTGAAGAATCTCCTTTAGCCATACAGTTTATTTTTGATGCTTAAGAGATTTTCTGACTCAAACATTTGTCCTTAATACGAGCTTCTCACAGGGTGAACTAAAATGCTCTATTTATTTTAATGACTCTTTTCTCTTAATTGAATAAATCCTTCAGAATATGAAAGTTTTTAACTGCGTACGCATAACGCAGGCACATCACAAGAAGAGCCAGAGGCCACGAATGCATTGCAAAGAGCAAGTTTTATTTTAGTTACCTCTCTACTGGGGGATCTCCGAAGTCGCACCTGAGCTCCCAGGCAGAGGTGACACCAGCGGGGACGCAGGCGCTGGTGAGTTCAGCCCTGCTGGAAGATCGCTGGGCCTGCTGAGCTCGCCTGGATTTCAAGGCTTCAGGCGGGCACAGCCTCCCGCTCTTTCTCACAACAAAGCAGGAATCTCAGACATAGTGATAAGGTGCCGGGAGTTTCTCACAGGCCTATGTTATCTAACACAGAGGTTCTACTCATCAAGCACACAAGGCCAGTAAAACAATTAGTGTGATGTATGTGCTTTTTCTACAGACAGGGGCAAGTCACTTTGAGCGTATTCACGTTTAACTAACTTCCTCGCCAAATCTTCTGCTACGCTCCCACACATTCCACCCCCTCGCTCACGTGACTTGCTTCTGCTGGGGCTGACAAAGCCAGAGTTGTTCATTTGGGCTTGTGAGGCGTAGCACAGCACAATTTACAGGGGCACACAATAAACACATCCAGAAAAAGGAAAAAACATATTTCTACAATAATGCATAATTTCTACAATAATCAGGTGTCCCATTCATCTCGTCAAGGAATTAAACGAGTCAGTCAGCCAGGCATTATCAGTAGATTGTTTCACTTGCTGCATTAGTTCCAAAGATGTGAGATGTTGCCTTCCATGCTGGTTAGTTCACCATCTATGTTGTAGCAACACACGCCTTCAAAATCGAAGCAGCATTTGCAGCCACTACCTACTCAGAGAAACAACAATAAGGAACATTAATGTTAAAACCCCTTAGCGTAGCACAATTCTGTAATACAGCTATGAGGGTTGTCATGCCAGTGAAACACATTGTTAAGAGATCTGCAGCCATTAATTTCTTGTAAGCATTAAAGGCAAATTATTAGGGTACAGTAGCAGCTGAACAAAACTAAACTTACCAGGACAAATCTAAGTTAATCAACAGAAGTGTCCTCACCTTCCAGTAATACATATGCTGCTGCTCCAGCTCCTTCAGCTGGTATCACTCTGGGTTTAACGACCTGGTGTGGGTTAATTGCCCACACAGACTGGAAAGTCGTGGCCTGCACTTTTTCAGATTGGACTTCAGTTGGATGTTGGGTCTGTGACACCAATAACATTGTTCCAGTGCTGTCTCCTCTAGATAAAACACAGGTGTTCACTGAAGATACCTGAAATACAAGAACTCGAGAATCTGATATTAGCAAAGGATGTAACATAAGAGGAGAAGTCAGGGTACAAAACCATACAGCATTCTCTGGACTCATATGAATTTTTACATCTAGGTCAATAGGCTGCAGTCCCACTTCACAATCCATTGGTGTGAATAATTTCATTTCCCCTGTAGTTAGTCCTGACACTGTACCCACAGAAGTGTATACATATTGCCACCCCCTAGAAGGGGGTAGGGGGCCAATATAATCAGCCTGACAGGTATTCAAGGCCCACTGACCCTGTTTTACCTTTCCCCATGCTCTTAAATGTAGCTGTGTACAGGTAGCACAATGACGTGAGCATGTTTTACAAGTATATAACAGCAAAGGGGTTTGATTGTGAGCAACGTCCCATGCGTGTGCAGCATAAGCTGATCCATGTCCACAAGCTATATGCACGTTCAGAGCTTGAGCATGCAGCTCGGCAGAGGTCATATTATCTGCTTCCTTACTGTTTTGAGACTCAAATGAATCAACTTTATTGTGCTCTGCTCCTAACCCTTCACAAGGGGAATCCTCCTCCACAGAAAATATAGGGATGAAAGTTTTCCAATGCCCTAAAAATCCTAAAAAGGCATGTAATTGTCTTATTGCAGCTGGTGCAGAAAACTGCTGGACTGTGTGCTGTGCCTTACCTGGTATTTCTCTAAGCTGCCTATGTCAAACTATTTCTAAAAGTAGTACAGTAGCACTAGGGCCCTGCGTTTTAGTCAGATTAATTGCCCAGCCTTGGTCCTGCAAATGCACCTTCAAAAATTCAGCAGCTGTTTCAGGTTCTTGTTGTGACACTGCCATAATCAACAGATCATCCATATCATGGCAATCAGTAATGGTACCAGACCATAGCTCTATATCAGCTACTACCATTCAGTGGCAAACGGAGGAACTGTGTGTGTATCTCTGAGACAATACTTGACAAGTATATTGCTTTTGTTGCCAGGTAAGAGCAAACTGGTCTTGCACTGAGGTGGCAGGTGGGGTGGAGGGTGGGTGCAGTGTTGGCGGGGGGACTAGGGTCGGGTGGCTTTTTTGCATAAGTATTAATTTTTGCAGGTGACAAAAAATTTCTGATGGTACAATCCCACCCATTTCTGATCGTGGGATACCAGCTTGTACTAAATCATTCCACATTAGTGTTCTCATCACCTGTGCTGTAACTTCTTTCAGTTTTGCCAGATTTCCATTATCCACCCCCCAAACAGGGGGTCCTGAAATTACAGCCCCAATTCCCCTCAAGGCATCTGCTGGAGTGCCTGCACTACCTGTAGCATTTGTCGCTGCTACCCTGTCCAGATCGGATCCCATAATCAATGCATACGCCGCCCCCATCTGCCACACTAAATCAATACTTTCCTCCGTTGTGCACCAATTTCCACGGGACAACACAGATTCAACAGGTTCAGCATATGCTGTTAAAACTGCTGCACACACACATTGATATAGCGTAGGTGCAATAATATCTTGCCTGTCTGGACCTCTGACAGTTTGCAGCTGAGCATATCGTTGTTGTATCTGATCATCATGGGCTATAGGGCTTAATAAATCTTTTTCATCTGCTGATAAATGGATAGACACAGTTCCACTATGCCAAGCTGGCAAAATCTGTGCCTGTGTTCCTCCCCCACTCTCCTGCTGAGTGATCTCTGAAAATGCCGTTAACTGCCCCCCCCATCTGCTTGTTCGTGCTGCCGCATCATTTGTATGGGGGGTTGTGCTCTCACCACCTCCCTGCCATTTAAGTCAGGATCAAATTCAGACTCAATATTGGAGTCTGAGGATTCACTCCAAATATTTCCATCCCACTCCTTGGGATTCCAAGAGCATTTTGTGGTAAGAGCACAAACCTGAGAACACAGAAACTCACTTTTTGCATATTTTTCCCTTTGTTCCTTAGCAATACATGCTAGCAACCGGTCTACATGATCTTGCAGCTCATAGCACCGCTCTGCTTGAACAGTAATTACTTCTTGTGCGATCACCTTTGCATCCTGTAAAATCTCAACCTCCTTTTCCAACTCTCTTATTTTACTCTGCAATGCAACAACTTCACGATCAAGAGCTCTAAGACCGGTAACGAATAACCATCCCAATCTCCCCGCTAATTTGTGAGAAGAAGTCGATGCCGCTCTCCATGGAAACTTTAGCATAGCTGCCTGAATTACCTGGGGGGTAATCACCACCCCATCATCAATCTGAGGCCATGCCTCTGGCGGAGCCAATTCAGACAGGAGAGCAGCCACGGGGGCCCAGCGCTCCGTACTGGGCCACCCTGGAATTTGGGGAGTCACCTTCGAGGCCTCCCCTGTGTCTGGTGTTTTTGAAAACCACAGCATGGCTGGTTCTAGCGACCGCCGACTAATGCCAAATGTGTACACATACGCAGGCACATCGCAAGAAGAGCCAGAGGCCACGAATGCATTGCAAAGAGCAAGTTTTATTTTAGTTACCTCTCTACTGGGGGATCTCCGAAGTCGCACCTGAGCTCCCAGGCAGAGGTGACACCAGCGGGGACGCAGGCGCTGGTGAGTTCAGCCCTGCTGGAAGATCGCTGGGCCTGCTGAGCTCGCCTGGATTTCAAGGCTTCAGGCGGGCGCAGCCTCCCGCTCTTGCTCACAACAAAGCAGGAATCTCAGACATAGTGATAAGGTGCCCGGAGTTTCTCACAGGCCTATGTTATCTAACACAGAGGTTCTACTCATCAAGCACACAAGGTCAGTAAAACAATTACTGTGATGTATGTGCTTTTTCTACAGACAGGGGCAAGTCACTTTGAGTGTATTTATATTTTACTAACCTCCTCGCCAAATCTTCCGCTACGTTCCCATACATTGACTCTTCAATATGGTAAGTATTAAAGATACATTGTCATTTTCCATTGTATTGTCTTTATGCAAGAAAATTGCCCCAGGACATGGTTCTGTTAATCACTTACCTCTTTGGAGAGTACCCAAATGGCCTGTGGTAATGATATGGAGGCGCTCTCACTGTTTAATTTACCTTATCTGAGTTGTTCGTATTTTAGCTTTTTTCACTTTTCGTTGTACATCACCTTAGAGCCAAGCACCAGCTTCTAACCTTGTTCACTGCTCTTTTGCACTGCAAGGGTGGTATGAGTAGGTTGCAAATAAACAAATAAAAAAGCAAGTGGTGATTCTCTTGACACAAGGAAATCTTGGGTTTCTTCGAGCCCATGTGGATGAAGCAGTGTCAACTGATCCAGTTGACTTCATTGTCTGTGTGGGCTAGAGATGGAGGGCCTGTGAATGGAACATGTTGCAATTAGATGCTGTCTTGCCCTCATCAAATTTATTAACAATGACTTTTTTTTTCCTATTTGAATATATTCAGAATGAAATTTATATCCAGAGAAAGAAATAAGACAATACCATTTAAAAAATTATTTTCCTGGTGTGTATTCCTCCAAGCATGTATTTATGTGGATAGTAATAAGTGGATAGTAATCATGTTTAACATGAACGTGATTAAATCAGTGAAGGGGATTGAATTTCTCATCATTTCAACTCTGCAAAATTATAGATCTTCTGCATACACAAAATGCTCATTCTTATTAGTCTGATGTTGCTTCCATATCAGTACTTTGTGTGTCTCTGCTCTCAGACAGGAGGCTGTTTGAAAATTATTAAAGGTACCAAGTAGCGTAGCCTTTTATTAAAGAACTACAACCTAAAGTACTTGAACATTTCCTTTTTTCCCCTTGAAAACAATAAAAAATAACTACTCCTATATACCATTTTTCTATAATGTAGATAAAAATGTAGCTTCACTGAAACTATTCTTAACATTCATGCTTGCACTGAACTTGAGTAGGATGCAAATATTCATCCTTTTAATATTCGATCCAAGTTTAAAGTATAAAAAAAAAAGATCATGTTTTCTAAACAGTGAGACTGCATGTTCAATTCATATACCAGTATTCCTCCAGCATAGACTCCTCTGTTTTAAGAGACTTTTTATTATGGGTCTGGGAAAAAGACCTGATTTCTGGTGTCGGTGTGGCTTTTGAACTGACTACTTGGGAAGCAATTGGGAAATCATTATGGAAAGCAATTAGCTCTGGTGGCAAGGGAGCTCAAGAGGCGATCAAGTATGCGACGGTTTGGCAGAAGTTGTTTAATACGCTGCAAACTATGAAAGAGGAACAGAAAGCTGCTTCAGCTATGTGTGCTGCTCTTACGCCTGAGCAAAAACCTCCTATAGCATGCCCCGTCACCACGTCAATTTTTTCAACTGATATAATTCTCCCTCCGATCGGGCCAGTTCCTTTATCGAAAGTTTAAAAAGAGGGCGATTCGCAAGGAGGTGAGAGATGCCCGCCGCCTGAACCTGTGTTACCATCCGCGCTGGAGACAGAGGCTGGGGCGGCGAGCGGGGAGAATGTTGAGTGGCGAGAGAAAAGACTTGCCCGCTGCAGCCGCGCCAGAGGCGAAGGTTGCTCCTGTTGCAGAAAAGGACTCAAAAGATTAATTTGGTGCCGTGACAATGAGTTAAGATAGAGACTTGGGAAAAGGTGGAAGGTGTTTTAGAACATAGGAAAGCACTTGGAAATATGAAGAAGGAAGATCTTGTGAATTATTAGAATCAGTGGTGGCTGCCGTATAAGTCAGATGATTGAGAAAACCGGCTGGAGAAGAGAACCTTTCAGTACCTTTAAGTATAACACTTGGTTGCAATTAATGTCGTTTTTAAAGCGAGGAAAAAAAAGAAAAAAAAAGGAAAAAAAAAGAAAAATAAAAGAAAAAAAAAAAAGTAGCATAACAGCAGTCATAGATGTTTTCCTTACTAACCTGTTTTCTTTGTAGGTATCTGTTTAAGCACATTACAGTTTAATAAGTCTTTGCCTGTTGTATAATATAGTAAGTTCACAGAATCATGAGAATCCGTTGACTCAAAATATGCATTTTGTGATTATACAGAAGACCGTGAGTAATTCAGTTTTTTACTGTGTGAATGTGGTGATAAGATTGTGTGTAACAGTTGTTACTTTTCTTTCTACCATGCTAGCTTTATTCCAACATCCAGACTTGCGCAACTCTGTGATAGGCTGTGTCTCATCTCGGTGTACTAAATGTGGCTCTTTTGTATGCACACCAAGTAAAGAATCCTGTTTTGGGATAACAGTTGTAGCACCTCAGATGAGACGCGTATAAAAGCCTTGCCCAGCTCGGCTTGCTAGGGCAGCGGGGGGGCAGGTGCCGCTTGGGCTCCAGCGCGCACTGACCTGTTTTGTCAGGGAGATCCAGCGGTACCTCCACCTGGCTGAGCTGCAAGCAGCCCAAAGGTGCAATGCTAGAATTGAGATATTGTCTTGAATAAGTGCAACTGTGATCCATCTGCATGTTTGAACTTAGTGTTTGGCTTTCATATCTGAGCTCAGTATTTTAGTTTGTATGTATATATATATATATAAACAAATATATATATATATATTTGGTACCAAAATAATTTTGTCTGGGGAGATAATTACAAAATGGGAACCGGTTCCGCTACTAAAATACGACCTTGATCCCCCTTAGGATGCATCCTTACACATCAGAGTAACTTTTTGGGGAAATACTCTGACAAAAGGAAAATTTAGTTTGAATGTGGAATTCTGGGTTTTAGTGCTATATGGCAGTTAATGTTGTTCTACATAACTTTGAGAAATAAGTAAATAAAGCAAAATATCCCAGGTCTGTGCTGTACAGCTTGAACATAAATTCAAAGCCTGTGCCAAGCTGCAAGATAAGCTCAACCTCCTCCTCCTCTGCCCGTGTGGCCTTGTCTGTTTCTAAACTGCAGCGAGAAGATTCTAAAGTGGCGAAAAGGGGGGGGTTTCCTCCCCCCGACACTGCAGCCGTGGTGTAATACTGAATGAAGCAGTCTGAGGGTGAAATTTAAAAGCATCTCCAGCAGATCCGTAGTTCTAATGAAGCTGGGAAATTAAACCAAAACCCTTTGTAATAGACTTTCTCTCTGGTAACTAGTTGCAAGAGACTTCTTATTAAATTCACCGTGATAGTTTTTGAAATTGTGAGAAAGAAAGAAAGAAAGGCCATTTTTTGTTGAAACCAATGGAACGCCAAATTTGGAAAAAAGTTTTAACAACTGAATTCTCGTATTTGCCAGAAAGCCCTATACCTCTCTTAGGTCAAGATTTGTTAAGTAAATTGTAAACTCAAATAATGTTTTCTGAGAATTCTGTTTAGCTGCATGTCCCACAAGAAGATGTTTGGATGGTGCAGATCTGCTTGCTGCAAGCAAAAAATCTCCAAGGAAGTGCTGGATGCTGTATTTCCACGAGTATTGGCAGCCAAAGTATCGGTAAAGCCAACACTACACTGATAAAACTTAAACAGGACTTCAATCTGGTAAGTAAAACAATATCCAATGAATACGAAAGCCAAAATGGAGTTAGAGACTTTGATGAATAACTTCATGACAACCTTACAGGCTAACCGCATTCGATTGGACTTGCGTATTTGTCTATTTATAATTACAACACAAAAACAACCTGTGGCTGTTGTGGGACAGTATGATGAGAATGCTAACAGACTGATATACTGATTGTTACTAATCAAAAAATGCTGGGAATTAATTTAAGTCGTAATGAGCCATGATCCTTTTGTCATATATGTACCATTTGTGAAATCTAATTTTGATCTTTTTTTTATCTGCAACTTATGTCCTTTTAAATTAAATTAGCTAATTTTCTTAACGGCATAGCTTTTGGCATGCCTAAATGTAAATTGCTGTAGAATCTGCACGTCTTTGATGTCAACATACTTGTATTTTGTCCGATCCTATACGCTTGCACAGTTTTTGTCCATACTTTAGGAAAGTCTCACAAAGCTGTAGTAGTCTAGCGTGAAGATAACAATTTGCATCATTCTGTTAAAACGATTGAAGGTTCAACCCAATTAGTAAAACTTTGTGCATCTGCTTACACTAGTGAGAAAAGCAAGTATGTCTAGTGCCGTCCACTGGACCTACTGTTTTGCTATGCTGGGTGTGCTACAACAGATTAAAACTGACAATGGTCCTGGCTAAACTGCTAGATCCGCGAGAACCATTAGACAACACCATATACACTTTAAATTTTTTGAACCGTGCTGTGCGTCCCTCCTCTATCCTTGTTTCAGATTCACTGTCTCAGAGATCAAAGGCTTTGTATCAGGATCCCCTGAACAACAGTCAATGGCAAGGGCCAGTAGAATTAATCAGCTGGGGAAGGGGATATGTGTGTGTTCTGGTGCAGAGCAGGGTCAATTTGAATCACATGTCAGTGCTGCCTTCTAGAAGCAGAAAATCAGACTGAACTACCGTATACCTAGAATCATGAACAGATACATGCAGCAAGTTCTCAACATCTTCTCAAAGCTAATTTACGGGTGGGAAAAAAGAATAACCAGCGCTGGCAAGTCTGGAGGTAGGCTACTCTTCATACTCCAGAAAAGACATATTGAAGCTTTATAAGACATAGAAGCCCAGAAGCATAGAACAGTTTGGGTTGGAAGGGACCTTCAAAGCTCACCTAGTCCAAACCTCTGCAATGAGCAGGGACATCTGCAACTAGATCAGGTTGCTCAGAGCCCCGTCCAGCCTGGCCTGGGATGTCTCCAGGGATGGGGCATCTACCACCTCTCTGGGCAACCTGGGCCAGTGCTTCACCACCCTCAGTGTAAACAATTTCTTCCTCATGTCTGGCCTGAACCTCCCCTCTTTTAGTGTAAAACCATCACCCCTTGTCCTGTCATAACAGGCCCTGCTAAAAAGTCTGTCCCCATCTTTCTTACAGGTTTCTTTTCAGTACTGAAAGGCCACAATAAGGTCTCCCCAGAGCCTTCTCTTCTCCAGGCTGAACAACCCCAACTCTCTCAGCCTGTCCTCACAGGAGAGCTGTTCCAGTCCCCTGATCATTTTTGTGGCCTCCTCCGGACCCTCTCCAGCAGGTCCATGTCTTTCCTGTACTGAGGGTTCAGGCCACATATTGCAAGACTTGGCAACACGGAAGAGTTGACACTTTGATCAATTAAATGAACTCTCTGGTGATGCTTCTGCTCTAAGAGGCCAGACTTGCAACAGTGAATTAAGCCAAGTGTAAGAAAGCAAACAAATGGCTCAGCAAGTCCCACAGGGGTCTAAGTAGCATGTTCCATAACCAAGCATAACATTCCCCTCTTGTTTCACATTAAGCAGAATGATTTTAAATTGATTCAATGTTAGCAGATAGGCGGTAACAAATTTGCATGAATATGATGATTCCAAAACCATCAGAAGATTATTAGACTTTGAATGCCTATCCAGTCAAGAATTACCATTAAGTACCTACAAAAGAGGGCATCACATTTTAACACCTACATAAATGAAGAAGATTTAAATTAAAATAGTTATATCAGTCTTACTCTCTCATTTGTATCATTCATGCATAACTGAACTACAGGGCAGTCTTACGGAATATAACGCTGAAAGAAAACTGGCATGAGCTTAAGTGACTTGGAAGATGTCTGTTTAACAGCTTCTAGAACCTACAAGATCATCATCTCATCTGCATAAATAATATCAAAGAGCAGTTTCCAGCCCCAAGCCTGCAGGCATCATGTTCCCCTTGCGATCCTCCACAATTACCGAAGCTGCAGGAAATTCAGAGTTCAAAACTCAAGCCCAACAAAGCGGGATGTTTCCCTCAGCACGTTACTGGCCCAGATGTTCAGCAGCCAAAGGCTGAGGACTAAGGCTCTGAACATCAGGCCTTGGATCAGGGAAGAACTGCGCGATTCCTCCTGGTCAAGATAAAAACCCAAGGCACAGACTAAGTTTGAAGGGTAGCAGAAAATTCAAGCAAAATGTTCTAGACATAAACATTTGAATGAAAAGAGGATTTAAGAAGACCCAAACTGGAAAATATAGACAATTCAGTATTTCCTTCAGGAAATTGCCTCAAATGCCAAAATGTCCTTTTTCCTTACTTAAAATACAATATCCTCACTACCTATACTTTGTTATGCTTGACGTGCATCAGTAGGGACAGAACTGTGCAGACAACGAGATGGTACACCTGTATTTTAACACATAAGATTTGATGTATTTGTAAAAACACTGGAATTTATTTCATGAGTTTATAGGAATGCTTGAAATATTTTTGTGGGAAAGACTATCGGGAGTTTTACTGAAATCCTCCCAAAGCTTTCTAGGGGAGAAGGAAAGGAAGAGCTGAGAAATAGATACAGTTTGGGCTAAAACCTCAATTTTATTTTACCATTAAGTCCTCCACATTTCAGTAGAACTTTCTGAAAAATATATTTGATGTTTTCCGCAGATTTTAGTTACTTTGTTCCTGACCATCTTCCAGTTACTGAAGGAATCCTTTTGAAAAGTTACATTAACAAAAGACAATTTCCCATCCTGCCCCAAACACACAATAATTAGACTGCAAATAACTTTTTCTAGGTCATGTTTTCTTGAATGCTGGAAAAGTCAGAATTTTGGGGAGAGTATTTTTTTTTAATTAACATCTCTTAATTATTGCCACAGTATCTCTGCGATGCCAGGCTTTCCTCCACCTTACACGCCATGTTTTGCAGCAGCCTACTGCTTAGTCTGGCAAAATATACATTTCACATACACCCACCTAGTTAAAACTCCTAATTAATTCTTTCATACAATGCAATCTGGTAACTTGAAGATGCTATTTGCATCAGAGAGAAAAAAATGGCACAGTGAGAAAGGCTTGTTACAGTATGTCTACTTGAGCTACCAAAATAGTTGTGATTAAGCCCACTTAATCTTCTACTCATACCTATAAGATGTAGCTTCTACTCATCTCATACCTAGAAGATGTATGCAATTCTTCATTGCATGGAAGCATAATTAAGCTTCGTTTACTGAGGTATAAAAGGATTAAATACAATATTTTTTTCTGTTAGCCGGTCAAAATAAAAGCTCATGGCAGAGACTAAACTTCAAGGAGAGCAGCAAGCCCAAGCACAACTTTCTGTACGGGAAACACTGTAATCCGTGTTACGTTCAGAGGGAGCATCAGCTGGAGGCAGCGATTCTGTGCTAAGCTCTTATTGGCATTTAGTAGCCCTTTAATAATGCCTCCCCCTCTTCCTTCAAATTACAATTTAGGAGAGCCTTAGGTAAATATTGGCTATCATTTCAAATATGTTATATTTTAGGAGGGCTGGGCAGAAGAAACCTTCCTGAAAACAACAGCCAATTTGCAATGCAAAGCAGTAATACTTAACAAGAGCAAGAAAAACCAAGTCATATTACTTCAGCACAGAGTGAGCTCCACAGTACGTTGAAGAAATGCCAATATCCATGGATTGCTCAGCACGTTCGATCACCCTGAGCATTTTAAACTCTATTGCTAAGTTTAAGCCATATCCACTCTTGCACTCAACCAACGTAGATCCTGCTCTGCGCATGCGTTCGAGTCGGGGTTTCGAAGTGTTGAACAGCTCTTCTTCTGTGGCTTTCTACGTACGTTCCACGATAAAATGTATTCCTCCCCCAGCCTGGTGGATCTCCATATAGGATGCACCTGCCAGCTTGGGAAAAAAAGAAAACAAAAAACAATCACCCCGTACGATTAGCTATTAAATGTGTATTTTCTAGGCAAGGGATTCTGGAAAGTGCCTTGAGGTCCCTTTGTAGTAAGAGAGAAGAAGTGGGGCGGCTGAATCTCCATTAATTCTTCCTCCCTTCCGCTCTTCTTCCCTCCACTTAAGCGAAGAACTGATGTAAGAAGCAACATAAAGAGAATTACTCTGAAGATTTGCTTCCCACTGAGCCCAAGGGGAAAACCTATATCTAACTAAAAATTCATTTATGTGGGGAAAAAAAAAATTAAAAAATCAAGATTTAGATGGTAATAGAAGGCAGCACTCCGGCATTGCTTCAAGCAGTGCAAAAACTTATCGAGGCTGGCTGAAAAAGCTGCAGTTACATTCCTCTCTCAGCCTACTAGTATTAAAAAGTCATCCTTCCTCCCTCATTTCGATTATCTGACAGGAGTTATCTATTTTTCTACAAATGAAAGACGGGAGTCACTAGAAAGTAGAAATAGTTATGCATAAAAAAAATGAGAGAGAGAAAGAAAAATCCAGCTGTGTAATTTTATGCCATTACCTTCATTGCAAACTCATGAACCCTATCACCAGCCCACACTGGGTGTGTATGTGCATCTACCAGGCCTGAAGAAAACAAAGTAAACATACACTGAGGTTATTTCACTGGGTAAGAGAAAACCTTATGAACACGCAAGCAAACAAAGTGGAGAGCAGAAGCTCCCCTACAAAGCCTCTATTGGTTAGAAGAAAAAGAAAAATCCAACCAGCCCAAATCTAGGATTTTCTTCAAAGGCTACTCATTTTCTTTCTATTTTTTTCCATATGACACCTTATGTAAAACAGCTCTAACTAAGTGCATCAGTTGCTGAGCTTTTCATTTTGTTTTGACAATATTTGCAAACTGTCCAAGAAATTATATATTACAAACTTCATTACAGAGTTCATTAGACTTTAAGTCCATGTTCTTGAAAAAAAAAAGCGAAGCGTTTAGGATGGGCTTAGTACGCTATTACTCCAGCAATAGTCCACTTATTCCAGCGGGAGCTTTTCCTATGAGCCATGAAACCAACACTACTGAATGCCCGAGGCCACTGCAAACGAAACGGTGGTCTGGCAGCTCCTGTGCCAACACCACTTGTGAAGTTTAACATGCAATAGACTTGCCTAGGTTTATTTTCTTATCAGGGAAAGTTGCAGCTTCTGTGGCTTAAAATCCTGCGCTGCGCTTTTGCCTCCAACCAGCTGCGGGCAGGAGGGAGAGTCTGAGCTCTGGCGTTGAACAGCTGATGGGTGGAAACGGTACAGAAAATAGAGGCGACTCTGACAAGTCACTCAGCAGGTCAGCTACTTTACTGCTGTGGTCCGTGATACAGAGAAACAGATGTAAAATGAACCATGAGGACACAGAGCTCCACCATGAAGGCCCAAAAAACATCCCAAGTGCTGGAATGTTCTCTTTGTAGCACTCCGAATGAAGAAGCTACAATACTCTGCCCCTCAATGCAAGATATTGTCAAACCAGTACTGAATACAGAAGAAAAAGAACGGAGGGATATTTAATACACACTTGTCTCTAAGCATTTGCTGCCATTCAGCATTTTAACATTATGAAGAAACAAACTTACCTGGTAACACACACTTCCCAGAGCAGTCAATTATTCTTTCAAATGTTGCTTCTGAAAACTGATTGTGAATAACATCTGCCTGGCCCACAGCTTTGATACAACCATCTCTGCAAACGACAGACAGCGACCAAAGGCAGCGTGAGCCTGTTGAAAAGTCAAGTGCCCATTGACACAGCTCCCGCAGCAAGAACTCTCTGAAAGCAGAGGTAGGGACCTTCAGCAGGACTGAAGGTGCACACAGGAGGTGGTTTGCTAATTTTACAGATGCACAGAAAACAATGGGGTAATGCCATGCCTACACAAGAGGATGTCATTCATGTCAGTCCACCTATAAACAACGCAGAGGCAGCGGAGAGCAGCAGCTACAGAATCACAGAACGGTTAGGGTTGCATCACCACCAGGCTAGAAGTGATCTTGACGAGGCTAGACATACAAATACAGCATGATAAAGGAAGTTTTCACGACAGGGATTGAAATAATCAGAACTACGAAGGCACGTTTCAGTGCAGGCAGGATCGCTGCAGCCCCACCACCCCCGGGCACAGGCAGCCCCCGGGCACAGGCAGCCGGCAGCGGGCGGACAGGCTGTGGGGACGCGGGCAGCCCGCAGCGACCCGCTCCCGGCGCGCCCCCCGCTCCCGCCACCGCTCCGCTCCCGGCCCCGCGGCCGCCCCCGCCCGCACTCACAGCCCCACCACCAGGCTGGCGCCCCGCAGCACGGCCAGGCTGGCGGCCGCCTCCCGCAGCAGGAACTCCTCGCCCCGGCCGCAGACCAGCACCAGCTGCTGGGCGTTCTCCAGCAGCAGCCGCTGCCGGCCCGCCATGGCAGCGGGCAGAGCGGCGGGCGGGGCGGGGGCGGCAGCCGCTCGGATCAAAGTCCCCCGGGGCGGCGCGGGAGAAGCCGCCTCCTGCCCCGCCCAGAAGAGACCAACCCCCTCCGTGTCTCCATCCTCTCCCCATCCTCACCTGTGCCACATTCGGCACTCGTCAGAAAACTGAGCTGGAAAAGCTACAGGGCTTTAGGAGCGAACCTGGTAGCAGCCTGCCCCAGGAGAGGGATGCTGCTCTTGGTGTGGTCCCGGGCAACATGACAACATCTATACATCGTGTTGGCTTATGATAAGCTCTGAAGCATCGGTTTGCCAGTTGGGGATTCCTGGAGCCTTCTGCCCACACTGCACCACCCAGAGATTTCCCTTTGCCAAGAAAACAGAAGTTGCTGCATTCAGAGCATTTGTCTGCCCACATTCCCCCTCCCCAGCATCCACCACCTCGCTGATGTCCATCACCTTGTCGGCATCCATCACCTTGCCAGTATCCCAGCACCAGCCCCTGAGGGACCGTGACACTTCTCACCACACGGGATATTCAGGCACACACAAATTTATCTAGGCAGATATTTATTTATTCTGTTCCACAATTAGAAAAGTTTATGTGAATCTGCTGCCCCCTATAGAATTAGGGATGGGAGAGCCGGGCAGCAAATATTTACCCTTTATGTGGATTTTTGGTTCTCTTTTATCTTCAAAGATTCGTAGCGTGCCTAGGGCTCCGGTAATTCCCAGGTGGAAAATGGAGTGTCTTTCTAAATAAGTGGTCTCTCAAACACCTTTCTGGTTGT
Source organism: Caloenas nicobarica (assembly GCF_036013445.1). Taxonomy (NCBI): domain Eukaryota; kingdom Metazoa; phylum Chordata; class Aves; order Columbiformes; family Columbidae; genus Caloenas; species Caloenas nicobarica. Next base: position 47,068,158 of record NC_088245.1, read on the forward strand.
GGTAGTCTTCTTTAGACATTTTTTCTTTTACAAAGAGGATTGATTTAAAATGCCCGTAACACACCCGTGTTTATATACATATTCCTGTACAGGAGGAACAGATGAATGTGTTGGCTCTTTGAACGAGCCTTTCCGGTGAAGTCTTTGTTGTAAATGTGGCAAGGTTTGCAGCTAAACCACAGGAATTTGCATTCAATAACAAACTTGAAAAGCAAGTAAAACTATGAGAGTGGTGGGTGTTATCTTGTGATACTGCTCCACTGGCTCAATACTGCACCACGGCGTAATCTCCACCTTCCTCCTAAATATTCTCTCTCACTACACATGCAAAGACTGACAAGTGAGGTGAGAGATGGTGCTTTACTGCTGCCAGGAGTTCCTGCTGCTGACTTCGGCTTTCCCCGGCAGTATCAAGGTTTGAAAGCTGAAATTAAAGAGGAACCTTCCAACAGACTCATAGCAAGGGCAGAAGGACACTCCAGGGTGGTGGGGGATGCTTCAGCAGCAGTGGTGGGGTGAGAGCTGGTGGATCGGGAGTGAAACGCAGCACGTCGTGGTGGAGCCGAGCACTCGCCGGATCGGTCTTGCCAAGAAAGGCGGCGGGAAGAAGATGATCCAGCTGGAGCAGAAGGGAGCAGCCCCCACGTGCACGCAGCTCACTCCTCTGTGTGCGGTGGGGTGGCAGCACAGAGAGAGATCTGCAGTGAATGGCTTCCCCGTGGCGCTGTCCTATGGCAGTGTAAGTCCTGCAAACTTGTCTTCCTTGTATTCACAAATATTTCAGGGTGTATGTTCCAGGAGCTGCTCTTTCTGCTCTTGAGAGGACCACCAGCCAACATTAAATTCCCACCTGTATTTGCACAACCCCGTGTTTAATGGCATGCCCGACCATCTGCTGCTTCTGTGAGCAAGGGCTAGAAGTCAAACAGAAACTGGCCTGAACGCTTCTTACTTTTATGTTTCTCCCATTTACACATTTTTGGCCTTTTCTCTCTTTCAGCAATTCCAGGGAATTTCAGAGAGCAAAGGTGGCATCTGCAGCTCCATTTCTGGTGATCCGATCTCAGACTCTAGTCATTCATCACATTAGTTTTGGTGAAAGGGGGAAAAAAGGAAAGATAAATTCTGTGTAAAGCTTCTATATCTGTGAGAAGTGTGTTGTTGCACTCTACAAGGATGGAATTCAGTTCTGTACACTGGGTTTTTCCAAGAACCAGGGGCAGATCCTGATTTCAGTCCTTAGAACAGGTGAAGATTTTGCGCTTATAAGGTAGGAGATTATTTCATTCAAACAGACAGTAAAAGATGGAAAGACTGTTCTTTAAAGAGCTGGTGGGTCTTTGCCTGTGGAAAAGGTGTGTGTTCCTAAAATGGATTGGGAGATGGTATCCTATGCTCTTTCTACTTATGTTATTATCATTGGTTCTTTTCAGTTCCTTCAGTTTGCCAGTTTGGGTTGGAAATAACCCATTTCACCCCAAAATTAAAGAAAGTAAGGTAGGAGAAAGAATGGAGGAGGAAAAAAAAGGTGGAGATAATTAAAAAGGTCATTTGACTGTCAGGTTCTTGATTTCAGAGATTTCATCTCTTCTTGCCGGTGCTTTGTGTATGATACACTTGTTCCTCAAGGAACATATTTTCAAATATACTGTCAGGGTTACTTTGAATATTTATTCTTGTAAACAACATGTAATTAAATACAGAAGGCCCAAGGCTGGATATGAGTCTTAGTCCAATATTTGCTACATTTTCCTTACATTTTTAGGTAAGTTTTTTTCATCTACCAAACAGACATTTACAATAACACGCATAGGATGATGAAATGTCCTGAAAGGAGATATGATGCATGGCTTAGGAATGAATTGCTAGTGGAATGTACTGAATGCTCTTTCCCTGTTTACAAAAGTAGCAGAAGTTACTGGACCCCCCAGGATCAAAAATCAAAATTACAACATGTGGCTAAAACTGGCCTTCAGATGTGGAATTGACCCAGACTAAATTGCAAATTTGTTGTGTGCTCCTGGCTCCCCTCATACCAGATTTTTACGTCAGATTTACAAATATGTTTTGCACAGCTTTACAAAAGTAAAAGTGAAGTCATTCTGAATTTTCTTTTTCCTATGCAGAGAAACTTCACATCTTTCAAACCATGGAAACGTGGCATTTGCTCAGATGAACTTTCTGAATCCTCCCTCTTGTTCCCAGCTTCTGCCTTAATAACTTCTTTGGCAAAGTCTGTAACCCCCTGATGATGGGGGGACCTTTGGCGGAACACCACAGCCTGCCCCAGGGGACCTAATTCAGCAGGAATTGCTCTCTCTGAGCGCAGTGTGACTAACTGACTAACCGCCTCTCTCGCCCTGTTGGCTCAAAAACCTATTGAAATATTCAAAAGTTGCAAACAGGTGTGTGGAAAAAATGCATGAAGTACACAGCTACCTACAGTAGAAACTAACTAACTAACTTACTAACTAACTAACTAACTTACTAACGAACTAACGAACTCACTCTCTACCCTACTGGCTAAAAAACCTATCATAAACTCATGAAAGATGCCAACTGGCATGTGAAAACAAAAGTGTTAAGAGCTCTCAAGTGCCCTTTCTGCCCATGACTTCTTCATGGGCTGGTGAATGTTCTGCAGAGAGAACGAGTAGTGATGACCATCCGGCTGAGCCAAAAGGGTGACAACATGAGGGTGACTTCTTCAGCCATCTCTTCAACCTGCCTTGAGAAAGATGGGTGGAAAAGACAGGCATTAGGCACTAGGCTGAGAGGAGAACAAGTAACATGTGTTTTGACGTGAAAGGCAATACCCATCCACAGTTCCCCTCTGCAGGATTCCTTAGAGCTGGGTATTAGGCTTTGGCGTTTTTCTATTAATTGTTTAGATTGTGGACTAGATGTCCTTCGAAGGTCCCTTCCAACCCACATTATTCTTTGATTTGAGGATTCTAGGTGCAAAATGGAAACTGCCAACGCTGGAGTGCTCTTTACCTCCAGACATCCACCTTCTCCCAAGGACAGGTGAATGCTTCCTCTCTGGGACCATCTCGGGGCACCGCAGAAGTATTCCCTATACTCAGAGCAGCACGAAAATTCACAAGAGGGAGAGCAGGCTCTGTTACACACCTGGGCTTCTTGTTCTCCTCGCCCGGCTCGGCTGGTCTCAGTTGCCCGTTCCTGAGCAATCTGCTTCCAGCCTTCGCCTTCGCTTGAGCGGCGGGCCATCGCTCTCCTCTTCGCAGCTGTGTTTTCTCTTCTGGGGGGATGGTTTTTCCCCTTGCTGCGAAGAGCCTGGCAAACTTTCCATTCAAGAGGATTGTTAGACAGGTAAAGCCATGATCCACATGAATCGATTCTACTCTTAAGCAAAGCTAGCTCATGTTACCTGCTCTGCCCAGAGGAGCTCTCCTGGGGTTCGCTTTCTGGAGCGACTGCAGCCACCTGCAATGGAAACGTACAGGATGACACCTGCCCACTTTCCAGCTCGGCTCTGAAAGGCAGATCCCTTGCATGGGTTTGCTCAGCCCAGCTGTGCCAGTTCTGGTGGGATCACCACACAAAGAGTGATGGCCAAGCTGCATCAGCCTCACTCTGCACTTCTGCAAAGCTGCAGGTTGGTGGATGAAGTTGCTTGTCCCTACAGCAGCAATGCCACCTTCTGAGGCGGGAGGCATTCTCTCACGCTGCGTGTGGACCTCACATACCTCTGCAGTTTCTCCTTCTGCTCCTGGCGCTGGCGACTCCTCGGCCTGTTCACCAGCAAGCCCAGCCTTGGCCGCTGCACCTGGAAGCTCAGCCTCCTCCTCCTGCTCCTCAAAGAGTTCCTCACGGTGCTCGATGAGGAACTCAACCAGCCGTGTCACCTGCACACAGTAAACCACTGGTTTCCAACCCGCTGGCTGCAAAGGGGTCCAACAGCCCTTGCCACTCCTCATCCTGCCTTCTGCACAGAAGGCTGCAGCTGTGGGGCGGCTCTTCCCAGCAGCTCCCCCGCGAGCATTTGCTGAAGAGAGGAGGCAGGCAGGAACCTCTGAAGAGCAAAGCTGGCGTGGGCCTGGAAGGCTGCAGCGGGCTGGGAAACACAGCGTACCTTCCCTGTCACCTGCATCAGGACGTCCAGGGGCAGCGTGTCCTCCTCTGGTGGGCCGAGGAGGTTTGGCCCCATGCAGATGGCCAGGTTGCTGGCGCTCATCTTGCTCACGGTGGCATTCCTGCTGATCTTCTGAAGCAGGATGAGCAAGGTCTGGAGGAGGAGGAGGTTGGCCTTGGGTAACTTGCTGGTGACCCTGCGGGAACAGGAACCCACCGTTAATAGATGAAGGAGGTGTTGTCCAGACAGGTGTCCCATGCTGATGTCAGCCAAGCCCACCCCAGGGAAGGCTCCTTGGCCAAGCCGGCTCTCCAGCAGAGGGACTGCCTTCGCTGAGATATGGCCACCTCCCTCCCCGCCTGCCCTTCTGGCCAGAGCCCCTTTGTGGAGCCAGCCCCAATGCCTGCAGGCAGTGCTCCAAGGACAGAAATGCTGTTCTGTGCCACTTTCCCCCCAGAACGCTGAGCCCACAGCAGCAGCAAGAGGTGGGTGGCCGAAAACACAGCTCGTTCAGGTGCCGGTGCCGGGCTCTGCCAGTCCCTGTGGAGCCGCCAGGCTGCTGGCCACACTTACTCCTTCAGCCCCGCCAGCCTCTCCTGCCTGCTGGTCTTGTGCAGGGCGTCCATCCACTGTTGGTAAAGCTCTGAGTGGAGCAGCTTGGAGGGGATCTTGCGGAGGAAGTCCTGCAATGGCAAGGGCTGAGCGTGAGGCTGTGAGCAGTGCCGCCGGGAGCACAGGCAGCATCCCCAGCACGCTGGGTGCCCAGCAGCTCCTGGGTTGGGCCGAGCAGGAGCCCATCAGCAGCTCCGGAGCGGGAGCTGCCGGACTCCAGGCCAGCAGGGCTCACCTTCAGGATGACGGCCAGGACGTGCACCGGCTGGCTGGCCAGGTGGACCTCGGCTCCCGTGTCCAGGGCCTCCCTGATCTCCCGGGAGGCGCGCTCGCTGGCCGCCAGCCGGAAGATCCCCTCCGTGGATGGGCCCTGCTCGTGCAGCAGAGCCAGCAGGTCCTGCAGGGGAGACAGGAGGACATTGCTGGGCTGGAGACAGGCCCTGGCACAGGCCAAGCTTCCCCAGGGGCAGCAGGGAGTGTGGATGGTCTGCAGCTCTCCCTGGGGCAGGACAGAGGGGTGGCTGGAGTTGGGCGACATGGAGAGGAGCGCGCTTTGTCCCCAAGACTCATCTGAGATGCCCCCGATGGGGACGGTGCCTCTGCAGGGGAGCCAGTGGGATGGGGACCCCTGGCCGGGCTTGCTTACCTGGATGGGCTGGGGCAGCGCACCGTCCTGGCTGCAGAGATCTGCCAGGGGCCGCCCGAAGAGAAGCCCCGTGTGGGCAGAGCCCGACGGCCCCTGTGCCTCTGCAGCGGCCGAGGTCTCTGGCCGCACCAAGTGCCAGGGCAGCCACCTCCTCCTGCTGCGGGTCCCACCTTCTGCCAAGGAGAAGAGAGCAAAGAGAGGTGGAGCAGCGGCGCCAGGCCAGTGCTCCTGGACCCTCTCAGCACTGTGCCCCATCCTCGAGCGCACGGGACACGCGTCATTTGGCAACGAGGGACCCTGGGGGCTCAGGTCTCTCCTGCTGCAGAGCAACGGGGACAGACGTGCCCTGCGGGAAGGGCAGCAGCAGCCCCAGGGCAGCATGAGTGCCCGTCTGCAAGAAGAGCAGGGAAGGGCCATCCTGCACCCGTTTCTCCCAACTCACCAGCCAGCTGGCCACTTCCACCTTTGCTGCCAGAGGGGATGACGGGTGGGGGCCGCTGCTCTGCATCAGCCTGCAAGAAATGTGCTGCGCTCACCCAACAGCCCTGCAGCAGAAAGGGCCCCTGGGGAGCTGCATCATGCCCTGGCCATGTGTGAGAGGTGGAGATGGCTGAGATGTCACCCCGAGCGATCCTCACCTTGGCCTGGCCCTCAAGCAGCCTCTCCAGGCTGCCGGCATGCAGCGTCATGGCCTGGGCAAGCAAAAAAGAGCAGGTGAGAAGTGATGCACCTGGTGCTGGGCTGGAACAGCCTCTGGGGACAGAGCGGAGACAGGAGGGACACTCACAGCATTGCGGCCCCTCAGCTCTTTCAGCAGCGCCTTGAAGGAGGGCAGCCGGGTGACCTGGGCTCCCTCCACTCCTTCTGCTGGTCTGTGCACAGGAAAGGGGCAAAGAAAGAGCTGGCTGAGAACCAAGCAGCCTTTTCCCTCCCCTGCCAGCCCAGGGAGCACTTCCAGCTTGCCCCAAAGCAGCCATGTAGCACTCAGAATCCCAGCGGAGAGCAGCAGCAGAGATCAGGGCGGGGCTGGGCAGCTGTTGTCTGGACACAGCTGGCTGAAGGTGCTCCACCAGCTTTGCCCACTCAAGAGCTGCCCACAGCTATGGGCACAGCTCTCTGCAGCTGGGGAGCGCTGTTGCCACATCGCAGGCTACGATGCCTAGAGCATCCCCCTGAGGTGTGAGCACGAGTCCCCCAGGCTGCACCGCCAGGCAGGGCTTACCCAAGGAGAGCGCTGAGCCACAGCTCCTTCACTGCCCGGCAGCTGCGGAAAGAGAGGAGAAACAGCCTGAGCGCCGCTGCTCCCCAGCCTGCGGGCACAGGCGGGCGCTGGCACAGCCCTGCTGTCCCCGTGGGGACGGCCACAGAGGCAGGACGAAGCCCCGTGGGGCAGGACGGAGGCGCTGCCCAGCCCTGCCGGGGGACGTGGCAGCGAGACTCACCGGAAAGTGACGACGCATGAGCCGCAGGGCCAGACGAGGACGAGTGAGGCGGTGTGTTTGCCTTCCTCCTCTTCAGCGGCATCGCCGGCTGCCCCCTTGGTGCTGCCCAGCACCTGCAGCTGGCCCAGGGCCAGGCAGAGCTTTGGGCGCGGGGCGCCGCCACGTCTGCAGAGAGGAGCGGCAGCGAGTGAGCTGGAGGAGCCTGAGCCCGCTGGCTCCCCTCCCGAGTCCCCCTGCCACGGTCACGGCCATGGGTGTATCCAGCACCAGGGTGCCGGTGGCCTGGGGCTGCTCCTGGGCTGGCCCTGCCCTGGTGCCAGGGCCAGGGCTTGGGAGGAAAGGCAGCTGGGCTCTGCAAATCTTACTGGTGCTTGGCGATGACCAGGGTATCCCTGAAGAGGAGGAGGTCCCTCTTCCTCGTCGCACGGCCCTGGGTCACCCGCACACGCTGCCGGAGCAGTGGCTCGCCTGGTGCCGGGATGGGCACGCACTGCTGCACGGGCTCAGGGTCATCCCTGCAGAGCAAACGGTGTCGGGAATGACAAAGGCGGCTGCTGCGGGGTCCGGCTGTTCTGGGCTGTCTCCGAGCCTTGCATGGGGGGCGCCTACCTGGAGCCACGGCAGCAGTTCACCTGGCCCATCCCGACGAGGCCAGGAGAAGCCTCCTGTAAATCTCCCGCTTTACGGGCACAAGAGAGTGGCCAGACAAGGTGGGGAACGTCAGCCAAAGGGACGCCCAGTGCCAAGTGGTGCTGCTGGGCAAGAGCGCGGCTCCTGCCCGTGACACTCCGCGTTGGCACAGAACCGTTGCCAGGACAGCGCCGGGTCAACACAGCCCCCCATTCCAATGACCTCAGTGGTGGGGGGGCACTGGGGGCTCTCCCCAGGATGCCCAGGTCTCTCTGGGACTGGGAGCCCAGCCCTGGGCACAGCACTTCAGGTCTGGCCTCAGCAGCGCTGAGCAGAGGGGAAGGGTCACCTCCCTCCAGCTGCTGGCAGCGCTTCGCCCCATGCAGCCCAGGGTACCACTCGCTGCCGCCTTGGGCCAAGGCCACCTTGCTGGCTCCTGCTCAACTTGGTGTCCACCAGGAGCCCAGGACCCTTAGTTTTAAGATTCATAGGGCAGGAGACCTTTTCCAACATAAAAATCGTCCATACCCAATGTTTCTGTGGTGTTGTCTTCAACATGCATATGACCTATTGTGTAAATGCTGTGTCTCACATGACAAACCAGCACTACACAGAGATTATCCATTATGTCCAATAAAAGATTGAGCTGTGTCTTCTATTGACTAACCAGAAAAGTACAATCTTCATCAGATAGCAAGCCTTTTGGATCTGTCTAAAATAAATAAATACCACTCAGCCCATTCCCTGTGGCCCTGATGAACCACAACTGGGAATTATATGTGATGGATGTGATTCAGAACTATTGAATGTGCTGAAACTCCACCTATTCTCAGAAAATAAAATTTATCTCTTGAACTATGCCACATTACAACTTCAAGTGAGAGGAGCAAATGTCTTGGTCTCTAATAAACAAGTGATTGCCTTATTAACCCTAAGTTTAAAAGTGCACGTGTGCGGGGCACCCACTGTATTAATCTGTGGCTATCCTGTGATCTTACTGTCATATATATCAATTTAATGAAATATAACAAGGGAAAATGTAGAGTCTTACATCTGGGCAGGAACAACCCCACGTTCCAGTATAGGTTGCGGAATGACCTGTTAGAGAGCAGTGTAGGGAATGGGACCTGGGTGTCCTGGTGGACAGCAGGATGACCATGAGCCAGCACTGTGCCCTTGTGGCCAAGAAGGCCAATGGCATCCTGGGGTGTATTAGAAGGGGGGTGGTTAGTAGGTCGAGAGAGGTTCTCCTTCCCCTCTACTCTGCCCTGGTGAGACCTCATCTGGAATATTGTGTCCAGTTCTGGGCCCCTCAGTTCAAGAAGGACAGGGAACTGCTGGAGAGAGTCCAGCGCAGGGCCACGAAGATGATGAAGGGAGTGGAGCATCTCCCTTATGAGGAAAGGCTGAGGGAGCTGGGTCTCTTTAGCTTGGAGGAGACTGAGGGGTGACCTCATTCATGTTTATAAATATATAAAGGGTGGGTGTAATGAGGATGGAGCCAGGCTCTTCTCGGTGACAACCAACAGTAAGACAAGGGGTAATGGGTTCAAGCTGGAACACAAGAGGTTCCACTTCAATTTGAGAAGAAACTTCTTCTCAGTGAGGGTGATGGAACACTGGAACAGGCTGCCCAGGGAGGTTGTGGAGTCTCCTTCTCTGGAGATATTCAAAACCCACCTGGACGCCTTCCTGTGTAATCTCATCTGGGTGTTCCTGCTCCGGCGGGGGGATTGGACTAGATGATCTTTTGAGGTCCCTTCCAATCCCTAACATTCTGTGATTCAGTGATTCTGTGAATATAGGGCTGAGCCATTGTCTTTTGTTTTCTTCCCTGAGTACAATGTGATAACACATGAGGGGATATTAGGACCCGGTGAGAACCATAACCAAGTCCTCTTGTGCTGGACGCTTTTGAGGCTGCTGTGATTGCTCGCAAACCAAGTTCCCCTGTGCCTACAGCCCTTTGTCAGGGACGGAAGGCACATCCTTGGAGGCAACTTGCCTGAGAGCTGACAACCCATGACCCAGCTACTGGCACCTGGGACTATCGATACCTCCTGGAGTTTATGAATCCCTTGGCTCTAAATTTTGGCTTGTATTGGTTAACGTTTCAGAAGCAAAGAGTAAATACTAAATACAAAGCATGTGCTGGTGTATCATAGGATTCCAGTTACATTTTTATTAGTACCATCCATAGATAAACAGATCCGGAGACAAACCAACCTAGGCAAAATACACGGGGTTTTATTGTTTCCTTCCCCACTGCATTGCAGTTTGATCCATGCCCCTTGAATATCCAGTGTCTTTCAGCTACAGTTTACGTCTTGCTTTTGCATACTGTAGAGCCTTCTTTCCGTATTCACTGCCAGTATTCACCCTTACACGGCAGCTAATTCTTGTGGCTGGCCCTGCTCCCTCTGCGAGCAAGCTGTTTGTGGTCTGTCTCTATGGCTCTGGGACTCTTCCCCTGATTAATTTGTTCATCAAACTTACAAATATTTTGTTCTGTATCTGCAATTCTGCATTTTCCACCATATACTCCCTATTCTTTAAGGGAATCATTGTCCAAGGTATTTTCATCGAATAAGTTACGACTGACATACCTTTTTCTTGGCCTGGAAAGAATGTGACATATTTTATTTCATCATCTGTTGTAAAGGGAGCCTTCATCTCGGCTGAAAATCTTGCTTGTAGTGTATCCTTGAACCAAGAAAGGATGATTGGCAGCCTGGAAAATGTAACAGTACTCTGTAGGTAAGTAACACAATTTCCATAAAGCTCATTTTTAACATGTTTCTGGTAGACTACATTACACATGCTGCTGAAATATCTGGTCACTCTCAGAATGTGGGCACAGTCGGAGAACCTGCAGTTGAAAGAAGAGCTGTTCTGTCTCTTTCTGTGGACAGGGACCACACAATGTGCAATCCTGGAAATGCTCCATGATTAACCATGCTATGTACTAAAGTTAACGGATTTTGTGAGCGTGACAACTTCATAATTATTTGACCACATTCAACGAACAAGTTAATTCTTAACTCATTTGTCAGCTACCTAATTTCTGGCAATCTCCTGAGCAAGCTACTTTAGTGGGTTTAATACGTTTGTAAAATGAATCAATCATAGGTTGAACATAGACATTTGAATACATTTATAATGGCATGTGGTAATTAAAGATGGCCTATGCACTGATTCTGTGGTAATGCCTGCTAAATCTATAGAGCTTGATAATGTTGGACACGTTACTTTATGTTCTTATGGTTTAGCGTTTAATGATGATTAATCTCATAGCAAAAAAGTAGTCACAGCTTTTGACAGCTACTGCAGAACATCTGGAAAAGAAAATGTATCAATTAAGTAAAATGCTCACATCCTATAGTACACTTTATTTTCCTCATAAGCAAAGGCATAACATTATGCTGTAGCCAGAAGAAGACGATTTGCAGCATTTTAAATTAGTTAGCACGTTTAGTTTCACTTTGGACTACTATTATCTAAAGCAATTCAAAGCATCCTAAAAACTGAAAGGTAGTTCCCTTAAGAAGATGATTTTCATCATAGCTTATAAAGTGTTTGGTTTGGGTAGTAATGTTAAATAAGGCAAGGCAGCTTATACTTTCTGAGATTGGGCTTAGATCAGCCAGATACCAAGAGACCACCCTTGAGTAATGTCAAAGGCAGGTAACACCTGAGCCTGGGAATGTTTCCCTAGGAACAAGCATGAAGCAGAATCTACAGGGCTAGGATGGGAGCGGAAAATGCAGCGTATTACACTCTGCACTCAATCTAACATCCTCCCACAGACTTGGTGGCACTGGGTCAGCAAGAAAAATGAGGGGTTCAATTCTTCATGTATGTGGCAAAAAAGCCTTCTCTATTCTTTGAAAAAGACAGCAGGGCTCCCCCTTGTGTAAAGAGCAATATCTTTCCAGCTAAAGTATACTGTGATTATTTATGTCTGAGATCTGACTGCAATTGTGCATCCTGAAAATATAAAGAAACAAGTGATGTGAACAAACGCAGTCTGGAGCAGAATCTAACCAAAGGACAATCAGTCACTGACTATGATACATTTCCTTACGATTCTAACTACTGTGGCTTACTGTAAATGTTACCTCTGTTGAGTAAAAAAAGAATAAAAAGAAAGCATTATACATTTGAAACTCATGTACTGTGTGGTTAGACAGTGTGGCCCGAATTCTCCACTTTCTTTGATCACTTTAAATGAAGTGTGATTTACATCTGTAAAAACAGAAGAGGAATCAAGCACTTTCAGTGTGCATTTTGAAGAATCTCCTTTAGCCATACAGTTTATTTTTGATGCTTAAGAAATTTTCTGACTCAAACATTTGTCCTTAATACGAGCTTCTCACAGGGTGAACTAAAATGCTCTATTTATTTTAATGACTCTTTTCTCGTAATTGAATAAATCCTTCAGAATATGGAAGTTTTTAACTGTGTACACATACGCAGGCACATCCCAAGAAGAGCCAGAGGCCACGAATGCATTGCAAAGAGCAAGTTTTATTTTAGTTACCTCTCTACTGGGGGATCTCCGAAGTCGCACCTGAGCTCCCAGGCAGAGGTGACACCAGCGGGGACGCAGGCGCTGGTGAGTTCAGCCCTGCTGGAAGATCGCTGGGCCTGCTGAGCTCGCCTGGATTTCAAGGCTTCAGGCGGGCGCAGCCTCCCGCTCTTGCTCACAACAAAGCAGGAATCTCAGACATAGTGATAAGGTGCCCGGAGTTTCTCACAGGCCTATGTTATCTAACACAGAGGTTCTACTCATCAAGCACACAAGGCCAGTAAAACAATTAGTGTGATGTATGTGCTTTTTCTACAGACAGGTGCAAGTCACTTTGAGCATATTCACGTTTAACTAACTTCCTCGCCAAATCTTCCGCTACGCTCCCATACATTCCACCCCCTCGCTCACGTGACTTGCTTCTGCTGGGGCTGACAAAGCCAGAGTTGTTCATTTGGGCTTGTGAGGCGTAGCACAGCACAATCTACAGGGGCACACAATAAACACGTACAGAAAAAGGAAAAAACATATTTCTACAATAATGCATAATTTCTACAATAATCAGGTGTCCCATTCATCTCGTCAAGGAATTAAACGAGCCAGTCAGCCAGGCATTATCAGTAGATTGTTTCACTTGCTGCATTAGTTCCAAAGATGTGAGATGTTGCCTTCCATACTGGTTAGTTCACCATCTATGTTGTAGCAACACACGCCTTCAAAATCGAAGCAGCATTTGCAGCCACTACCTACTCAGAGAAACAACAATAAGGAACATTAATGTTAAAACCCCTTAGCGTAGCACAATTCTGTAATACAGCTATGAGGGTTGTCATGCCAGTGAAACACATTGTTAAGAGATCTGCAGCCATTAATTTCTAGTAAGCATTAAAGGCAAATTATTAGGGTACGGTAGCAGCTGAACAAAACTAAACTTACCAGGACAAATCTAAGTTAATCAACAGGAGTGTCCTCACCTTCCAGTAATACATACGCTGCTGCTCCAGCTCCTTCAGCTGGTATCACGCTGGGTTTAACGACCTGGTGTGGGTTAATTGCCCACACAGACTGGAAAGTCCTGGCCTGCACTTTTTCAGATTGGACTTCAGTTGGATGTTGGGTCTGTGACACCAATAACATTGTTCCAGTGCCGTCTCCTCTAGATAAAACACAGGTGTTCACTGAAGGTACCTGAAATACAAGAACTCGAGAATCTGATATTAGCAAAGGATGTAACATAAGAGGAGAAGTCAGGGTACAAAACCATACAGCATTCTCTGGACTCATATGAATTTTTACATCTAGGTCAATAGGCTGCAGTCCCACTTCACAATCCATTGGTGTGAATAATTTCATTTCCCCTGTAGTTAGTCCTGACACTGTACCCACAGAAGTGTATACATATTGCCACCCCCTAGAAGGGGGTAGGGGGCCAATATAATCAGCCTGACAGGTATTCAAGGCCCACTGACCCTGTTTTACCTTTCCCCATGCTCTTAAATGTAGCTGTGTACAGGTAGCACAATGACGTGAGCATGTTTTACAAGTATATAACAGCAAAGGGGTTTGATTGTGAGCAATGTCCCATGCGTGTGCAGCATAAGCTGATCCATGTCCACAAGCTATATGCACGTTCAGAGCTTGAGCATGCAGCTCGGCAGAGGTCGTATTATCTGCTTCCTTACTGTTTTGAGACTCAAATGAATCAACTTTATTGTGCTCTGCTCTTAACCCTTCACAAGGGGAATCCTCCTCCACAGAAAATACAGGGATGAAAGTTCTCCAATGCCCTAAAAATCCTAAAAAGGCATGTAATTGTCTTATTGCAGCTGGCGCAGAAAACTGCTGGACTGTGTGCTGTAACTTACCTGGTATTTCTCTAAGCTGCCTATAACAAACTATTTCTAAAAGTAGTACAGTAGCACTAGGGCCCTGCGTTTTAGTCAGATTAATTACCCAGCCTTGGTCCTGCAAATGCACCTTCAAAAATTCAGCAGCTGTTTCAGGTTCTTGTTGTGACACTGCCATAATCAACAGATCATCAATATCATGGCAATCAGTAATGGTACCAGACCATAGCTCTATATCAGCTACTACCATTCAGTGGCAAACAGAGGAACTGTGTGTGTATCTCTGAGACAATACTTGACAAGTATATTGCTTTTGTTGCCAGGTAAGAGCAAACTGGTCTTGCACTGAGGTGGCAGGTGGGGTGGAGGGTGGGTGCAGTGTTGGCGGGGGGACTAGGGTCGGGTGGCTTTTTTGCATAAGTATTAACTTTTGCAGGTGACAAAAAATTTCTGATGGTACAATCCCACCCATTTCTGATCGTGGGATACCAGCTTGTACTAAATCATTCCACATTAGTGTTCTCATCACCTGGGCTGTAACTTCTTTCAGTTTTGCCAGATTTCCATTATCCACCCCCCAAACAGGGAGTCCTGAAATTACAGCCCCAATTCCCCTCAAGGCATCTGCTGGAGTGCCTGCACTACCTGTAGCATTTGTCGCTGCTACCCTGTCCAGATCGGATCCCATAATCAATGCATACGCCGCCCCCATCTGCCACACTAAATCAATACTTCCCTCCGTTGTGCACCAATTTCCACGGGACAACACAGATTCAACAGGTTCAGCATATGCTGTTAAAACTGCTGCACACACACATTGATATAGCGTAGGTGCAATAATATCTTGCCTGTCTGGACCTCTGACAGTTTGCAGCTGAGCATATCGTTGTTGTATCTGATCATCATGGGCTATAGGGCTTAATAAATCTTTTTCATCTGCTGATAAATGGATAGACACAGTTCCACTATGCCAAGCTGGCAAAATCTGTGCCTGTGTTCCTTCCCCACTCTCCTGCTGAGAGATCTCTGAAAATGCCGTTAACTGCCCCCCCCATCTGCTTGTTCGTGCTGCCGCATCATTTATATGGGGGGTTCTGCTCTCACCACCTCCCTGCCATTTAAGTCAGGATCAAATTCAGACTCAATATTGGAGTCTGAGGATTCACTCCAAATATTTCCATCCCACTCCTTGGGATTCCAAGAGCATTTTGTGGTAAGAGCACAAACCTGAGAACACAGAAACTCACTTTTTGCATATTTTTCCCTTTGTTCCTTAGCAATACATGCTAGCAACCGGTCTACATGATCTTGCAGCTCATAGCACCGCTCTGCTTGAACAGTAATTACTTCTTGTGCGATCACCTTTGCATCCTGTAAAATCTCAACCTCCTTTTCCAACTCTCTTATTTTACTCTGCAATGCAACAACTTCACGATCAAGAGCTCTAAGACCGGTAACGAATAACCATCCCAATCTCCCTGCTAATTTGCGAGAAGTCGTCGATGCCGCTCTCCATGGAAACTTTAGCATAGCTGCCTGAATTACCTGGGGGGTAATCACCACCCCATCATCAATCTGAGGCCATGCCTCTGGCGGAGCCAATTCAGACAGGAGAGCAGCCACGGGGGCCCAGCGCTCCGTACTGGGCCACCCTGGAATTTGGGGAGTCACCTTCGAGGCCTCCCCTGTGTCCGGTGTTTTTGAAAACCACAGCATGGCTGGTTCTAGCGACCGCCGACTAATGCCAAATGTGTACACATACGCAGGCACATCGCAAGAAGAGCCAGAGGCCACGAATGCATTGCAAAGAGCAAGTTTTATTTTAGTTACCTCTCTACTGGGGGATCTCCGAAGTCGCACCTGAGCTCCCAGGCAGAGGTGACACCAGCGGGGACGCAGGCGCTGGTGAGTTCAGCCCTGCTGGAAGATCGCTGGGCCTGCTGAGCTCGCCTGGATTTCAAGGCTTCAGGCGGGCGCAGCCTCCCGCTCTTGCTCACAACAAAGCAGGAATCTCAGACATAGTGATAAGGTGCCCGGAGTTTCTCACAGGCCTATGTTATCTAACACAGAGGTTCTACTCATCAAGCACACAAGGCCAGTAAAACAATTACTGTGATGTATGTGCTTTTTCTACAGACAGGTGCAAGTTACTTTGAGCGTATTTACATTTAACTAACCTCCTTGCCAAATCTTCCGCTACGTTCCCATACATTGACTCTTCAATATGGTAAGTATTAAAGATACATTGTCATTTTCCATTGTATTGTCTTTATGCAAGAAAATTGCCCCAGGACATGGTTCTGTTAATCACTTACCTCTTGGGGGAGTACCCAAATGGCCTGTGGTAATGATATGGAAGCGCTCTCACTGTTTAATTTACCTTATCAGAGTTGTTAGTATTTTAGCTTTTTTCACTTTTCGTTGTACATCACCTTAGAGCCAAGCACCAGCTTCTAACCTTGTTCACTGCTCTTTTGCACTGCAAGGGTGGTACGAGTAGGCTGCAAAGAAACAAATAAAAAAGCAAGTGGTGATTCTCTTGACACAAGGAAATCTTGGGTTTCTTTGAGTCCGTGTGGATGAAGCAGTGTCAACTGATCCAGTTGACTTCATTGTCTGTGTGGGCTTAGAGATGGACGGCCTGTGAATGGAGCATGTTGCAATTAGGTGCTGTCTTGCCCTCATCAAATTTATTAACAATGACTTTTTTTTTTCTATTTGAATATATTCAGAATGAAATTTATATCCAGAGAAAGAAATAACACAATACCATTTAAAAAATTATTTTCCTGGTGTGTATTCCTCCAAGCATGTATTTATGTGGATAGTAATAAGTGGATAGTAATCATGTTTAACATGAGCATGATTAAATCAGTGAAGGGGATTGATTTTCTCATCATTTCAACTCTGCAAAATTCTAGATCTTCTGCATACACAAAATGCTCATTCTTATTAGTCTGATGTTGCTTCCATATCAGCACTTTGTGTGTCTCTGCTCTCAGAAAGGAGGCTGTTTGAAAATTATTAAAGGTACCAAGTAGCGTAGCCTTTTATTAAAGAACTACAACCTAAAGTACTTGAACACTTCCTTTATTCCCCTTGAAAACAATAAAAAATAACTACTCCTATATACCATTTTTCTATAATGTAGATAAAAATGTAGCTTCACTGAAACTATTCTTAACATTCATGCTTGCACTCAAGTTGAGTAGGATGCAAATATTCATCCTTTTAATATTTGATCCAAGTTTAAAGTATAAAAAAAAAAGATCGTGTTTTCTAAACAGTGAGACTGCATGTTCAATTCATATACCAGTATTCCTCCAGCATAGACTCCTCTGTTTTAAGAGACTTTTTATTATGGGTCTGGGAAAAAGACCTGATTTCTGGTGTCGGTGTGGCTTTTGAACTGACTACTTGGGAAGCAATTGGGAAATCATTATGGGAGGCAATTAGCTCTGGTGGCAAGGGAGCTCGAGAGGCGATCAAGTATGCGACGGTTTGGCAGAAGTTGTTTAATGTGCTGCAAACTATGAAAGAGGAACAGAAAGCTGCTTCAGCTATGTGTGCTGCTCTTACGCCTGAGCAAAAACCTCCTATAGCATGCCCCGTCACCACGTCAATTTTTTCAACTGATATAATTCTCCCTCCGATCGGGCCAGTTCCTTTATCGAACGTTTAAAAAGAGGGCGATTCGCAAGGAGGTGAGAGATGCCCGCCGCCTGAACCTGTGTTACCATCCGCGCCGGAGACAGAGGCTGGGGCGGCGAGCGGGGAGAATGTTGAGTGGCGAGAGAAAAGACTTGCCCGCTGCAGCCGCGCCAGAGGCGAAGGTTGGTCCTATTGCAGAAAAGGACTCAAAAGATTAATTTGGTGCCGTGACAATGAGTTAAGATAGAGACTTGGGAAAAGGTGGAAGGTGTTTTAGAACATAGGAAAGCACTTGGAAATATGAAGAAGGAAGATCTTGTGAATTATTAGAATCAGTGGTGGCTGCCGTATAAGTCAGATGATTGAGAAAACCGGCTGGAGAATAGAACCTTTCAGTACCTTTAAGTATAACACTTGGTTGCAATTAATGTCGTTTTTAAAGCGAGGAAAAAAAAGAAAAAAAAAGGAAAAAAAAAGAAAAAGAAAATAAGAAAAAAAAAGTAGCATAACACAGCAGTCATAGATGTTTTCCTTACTAACCTGTTTTCTTTGTAGGTATCTGTTTAAGCATATTACAGTTTAATAAGTCTTTGCCTGAGGTATAATATAGTAAGTTCACAGAATCATGAGAATCCGTTGACTCAAAATATGCATTTTGTGATTATACAGAAGACCGTGAGTAATTCAGTTTTTTACTGTGTGAATGTGGTGATAAGATTGTGTGTAACAGTTGTTACTTTTCTTTCTACCATGCTAGCTTTATTCCAACATCCAGACTTGCGCAACTCTGTGATAGGCTGTGTCTCATCTCGGTGTACTAAATGTGGCTCTTTTGTATGCACACCAAGTAAAGAATCCTGTTTTGGGATAACAGTTGTAGCACCTCAGATGAGACGCGTATAAAAGCCTTGCCCAGCTCGGCTTGCTAGGGCAGCGGGGGGGCAGGTGCCGCTGGGGCTCCAGCGCACACTGACCTGTTTTGTCAGGGAGATCCAGCGGCAACCTCCACCTGGCTGAGCTGCAAGCAGCCCAAAGGTGCAATGCTAGAATTGAGATATTGTCTTGAATAAGTGCAACTGTGATCCATCTGCATGTTTGAACTTAGTGTTTGGCTTTCATATCTGAGCTCAGTATTTTAGTTTGTATGTATATATATATATATATATATATAAAAACAAATATATATATATATTTGGTACCAAAATAATTTTGTCTGGGGAGATAATTACAAAATGGGAACTGGTTCCGCTACTAAAATACGACCTTGATCCCCCTTAGGATGCATCCTTACACATTAGAGTAACTTTTTGGGGAAATACTCCGACAAAAGGAAAATGTAGTTTGAATGTGGAATTCTGGGGTTTAGTGCTATATGGCAGTTAATGTTGTTCTACATAACTTTGAGAAATAAGTAAATAAAGCAAAATATCCCAGGTCTGTGTTGTACAGCTTGAACATAAATTCAAAGCCTGTGCCAAGCTGCAAGATAAGCTCAATCTCCTCCCCCTCTGCCCGTGTGGCCTTGTCTTGACTTCAATCTGGTAAGGAAAAACAATATCCAATGAATACGAAAGCCAAAATGGAGTTAGAGACTTTGATGAATAACTTCATGACAACCTTACAGGCTAACCGCATTCGATTGGACTTGCATATTTGTCTATTTATAATTACAACACAAAAACAACCTGTGGCTGTTGTGGGACAGTAGGATGAGAATGCTAACAGACTGATATACTGATTGTTACTAATCAAAAAATGCTGGGAATTAATTTAAGTCTTAATGAGCCATGATCCTTTTGTCATATATGTACCATTTGTGAAATCTAATTTTGATCTTTTTTTTTATCTGCAACTTATGTCCTTTTAAATTAAATTAGCTAATTTTCTTAACGGCATAGCTTTTGGCATGCCTAAATGTAAATTGCTGTAGAATCTGCACGTCTTTGATGTCAACATACTTGTATTTTGTCCGATCCTATACGCTTGCACAGTTTTTGTCCATACTTTAGGAAAGTCTCACAAAGCTGTAGTAGTCTAGAGTGAAGATAACAATTTGCATCATTCTGTTAAAACGATTGAAGGTTCAACCCAATTAGTAAAACTTTGTGCATCTGCTTACACTAGTGAGAAAAGCCAGTATGTCTAGTGCCGTCCACTGGACCTACTGTTTTGCTATACTGGGTGTGCTACAACAGATTAAAACTGACAATGGTCCTGGCTAAACTGCTAGATCCGCGAGAACCATTAGACAACACCATATACACTTTAAATTTTTTGAACCGTGCTGTGCGTCGCTCCTCTATCCTTGTTTCAGATTCACTGTCTCAGAGATCAAAGGCTTTGTATCAGGATCCCCTGAACAACAGTCAATGGCAAGGGCCAGTAGAATTAATCAGCTGGGGAAGGGGATATGTGTGTGTTCTGGTGCAGAGCAGGGTCAATTTGAATCACGTGTCAGCGGTGCCTTCTAGAAGCACAAAATCAGACTGAATTACCGTATACCTAGAATCATGAACAGATACATGCAGCAAGTTCTCAACATCTTCTCAAAGTAATTTACGGGTGGGAAAAAAGAATAAGCAGCGCTGGCAAGTCTGGAGGTAGGCTACTCTTCATACTCCAGAAAAGACATATTGAAGCTTTATAAGACATAGAATCCTAGAAGCATAGAACAGTTTGGGTTGGAAGGGACCTTCAAAGCTCATCTAGTCCAACCCCTGCAATGAGCAGGGACATCTGCAACTAGATCAGGTTGCTCAGAGCCCCGTCCAACCTGGCCTGGGATGTCTCCAGGGATGGGGCATCTACCACCTCTCTGGGCAACCTGGGCCAGTGCTTCACCACCCTCAGTGTAAACAATTTCTTCCTCATGTCTGGCCTGAACCTCCCCTCTTTTAGCTTAAAACCATCACCCCTTGTCCTGTCATAACAGGCCCTGCTAAAAAGTCTGTCCCCATCTTTCTTACAGGTTTCTTTTCAGTACTGAAAGGCCACAATAAGGTCTCCCCAGAGCCTTCTCTTCTCCAGGCTGAACAACCCCAACTCTCTCAGCCTGTCCTCACAGGAGAGCTGTTCCAGCCCCCTCATCATTTTTGTGGCCTCCTCCGGACCCTCTCCAGCAGGTCCATGTCTTTTCTGTACTGAGGGTTCAGGCCACCTATTGCAAGACTTGGCAACACGGAAGAGTTGACACTTTGATCAATTAAATGAACTCTCTGGTGATGCTTCTGCTCTAAGAGGCCAGACTTGCAACAGTGAATTAAGCCAAGTGTAAGAAAGCAAACAAATGGCTCAGCAAGTCCCACAGGGGTCTAAGCAGCATGTTCCATAACCAAGCATAACATTCCCCTCTTGTTTCACATTAAGCAGAATGATTTTAAATTGATTCAATGTTAGCAGATAGGCGGTAACAAATTTGCATGAATATGATCATTCCAAAACCATCAGAAGATTATTAGACTTTGAATGCCTATCCATTCAAGAATTACCATTAAGTACCTACAAAAATGGCATTACATTTTAACACCTACATAAATGAAGAAGATTTAAATTAAAATAGTTATATCAATCTTACTCTCTCGTTTGTATCATTCATGCATAACTGAACTACAGGGCAGTCTTACGGAATATAACGCTGAAAGAAAACTGGCATGAGCTTAAGTGACTTGGAAGATGTCTGTTTAACAGCTTAGAGAACCTACAAGATCATCATCTCATCTGCATAAATAATATCAAAGAGCAGTTTCCAGCCCCAAGCCTGCAGGCATCATGTTCCCCTTGCGATCCTCCACAATTACCGAAGCTGCAGGAAATTCAGAGTTCAAAACTCAAGCCCAACAAAGCGGGATGTTTCCCTCAGCACGTTACTGGCCCAGATGTTCAGCAGCCAAAGGCTGAGGACTAAGGCTCTGAACATCAGGCCTTGGATCAGGGAAGAACTGCGCGATTCCTCCTGGTCAAGATAAAAACCCGAGGCACAGACTAAGTTTGAAGGGTAGCAGAAAATTCAAGCAAAATGTTCTAGACATAAACATTTGAATGAAAAGAGGATTTAAGAAGACCCAAACTGGAAAATATAGACAATTCAGTATTTCCTTCAGGAAATTGCCTCGAATGCCCAAATACCTTTTTTCCTTACTTAAAATACAATATCCGCACTACCTATATTTTGTTATGCTTGACGTGCATCAGTGGGGACAGAACTGTGCAGACAACGAGATGGTACACCTGTCTTTTTAACACATAAGATTTGAGCTGAGAAATAGATACAGTTTGGGCTAAAACCTCAATTTTATTTTACCACTAAGTCCTCCAAATTTCAGTAGAACTTTCTGAAAAATGTATTTGATGTTTTCAGCAGATTTTAGTTACTTTGTTCCTGACCATCTTCCAGTTACTGAAGGAATCCTTTTGAAAAGTTACATTAACAAAAGACAATTTCCCATCCTGCCCCAAATACACAATAATTAGACTGCAAATAACTTTTTCTAGGTCATGTTTTCTTGAATGCTGGAAAAGTCAGAATTTTGGGGAGAGTATTTTTTTTTAATTAACATCTCTTAATTATTGCCACAGTATCTCTGCGATGCCAGGCTTGCCTCCACCTTACATGCCGTGTTTTGTAGCAGCCTACTGCTTAGTCTGGCAAAATATACATTTCACATACACCTACCTAGTTAAAACTCCTAATTCATTCTTTCATACAATGCAATCTGGTAACTTGAAGATGCTATTTTCATCAGAGAGAAAAAAATGTCAAAGTGAGAAAGGCTTGTTATGGTACGTCTACTTGAGCTACCAATATAGTTGTGATTAAGCCCACTTAATCTTCTACTCATAATTATAAGATGTAGCTTCTACTCATCTCATACCTAGAAGATGTATGCAATTCTTCATTGCACGGAAGCATAATTAAGCTTCGTTTACTGAGGTATAAAAGGATTAAATACAATATTTTTTTCTGTTAGCTGGTCAAAATAAAAGCTCATGGCAGAGACTAAACTTGAAGGAGAGCAGCAAGCCCAAGCACAACTTTCTGTACGGGAAACCCTGTAATCCGTGTTACGTTCAGAGGGAGCATCAGCTGGAGGCAGCGATTCCGTGCTAAGCTCTTATTGGCATTTAGTAGCCCTTTAATAATGCCTCCCCCTCTTCCTTCACATTACGATTTAGGAGAGCCTTAGGTAAATATTGGCTATCATTTCAAATATGTTATATTTTAGGAGGGCTGGGCAGAAGAAACCTTCCTGAAAACAACAGCCAATTTGCAATGCAAAGCAGTAATACTTAACAAGAGCAAGAAAAACCAAGTCATATTACTTCGGCACAGAGTGAGCTCCACAGTACGTTGAAGAAATGCCAATATCCATGGATTGCTCAGCACGTTCGATCACCCTGAGCATTTTAAGCTCTGTTTCTAAGTTTAAGCCATATCCACTCTTGCACTCAACCAGCGTAGATCGTGCTCTGCGCATGCGTTCGAGTCGGTGTTTGAAAGTATTGAACAGCTCTTCTTCTGTGGCTTTCCGCGTATGTTCCACGGTAAAATGTATTCCTCCCCCAGCCTGGTGGATCTCCATATAGGATGCACCTGCCAGCTTGGGGAAAAAAAGAAAACAAAAAACAATTCCCCCATACAATTAGCTATTAAATGTGCATTTTCTGTCCAAGGGATTCTGGAAAGTGCCTTGAGGTCCCTTTGTAGTAAGAGAGAAGAAGTGGGGGGGCTGAATCTTCATTCATTCTTCCTCCCTTCCCCTCCTCGTCCCTCCACTTAAGCGAAGAACTGATGTAAGAAGCAACATAAAGAGAATTACTCTGAAGATTTGCTTCTCACTGAGCCCAAGGGGAAAACCTATATGTAACTAAAAATTCATTTATGTGGGGAAAAAATAACTTAAAAATCAAGATTTAGATGGTAATAGAAGGCAGCACTCCTGCATTGCTTCAAGCAGTGCAAAAACTTATCGAGGCTGGCTGAAAAAGCTCCACATACATTCCTCTCTCAGCCTACTAGTATTAAAAAGTCATCCTTCCTCCCTCACTTAGATTATCTGACAGAAGTTATCTATTTTTCTACAAATGAAAGACGGGAGTCACTAGAAAGCAGAAATAGTTACGCATAAAAAAAATGAGAGAGAGAAAGAAAAATCCAGCTGTGTAATTTTATGCCATTACCTTCATTGCAAACTCATGAACCCTATCACCAGCCCACACTGGGTGTGTATGTGCATCTACCAGGCCTGAAGAAAACAAAGTAAACATACACTAAGGTTATTTCACTGGGTAAGAGAAAACCTTATGAACAAGCAAGCAAACAAAGTGAAGAGCAGAAGCTCCCCTACAAAGCCTCTATTGGTTAGAAGAAAAAGAAAAATCCAACCAGCCCAAATCTAGGATTTTCTTCAAAGGCTATTCATTTTCTTTCTATTTTTTTCCATATGACACCTTATGTAAAACAGCTCTAACTAAGTGCATCAGTTGCTGAGCTTTTCATTTTGTTTTGAAGACATTTGCAAACTGTCCAAGAAATTATATATTACAAACTTCAGTACAAAGTTCATTAGACTTTAAGTCCATGTTCTTGAAAAAAAAAAAGCGAAGTGTTTAGGCTGGGCTTAGTACGCTATTACTCCAGCAATAGTCCACTTATTCCAGCGGGAGCTTTTCCTATGAGCCATGAAACCAACACTACTGAATGCCAAAGGCCACTGCAAACGAAACGGTGGTCTGGCAGCTCCTGTGCCAACACCACTTGTGAAGTTTAACATGCAATAGACTTGCCTAGGTTTATTTTCTTATCAGGGAAAGTTGCAGCTTCTGTGGCTTAAAATCCTGCGCTGCCCTTTTGCCTCCAACCGGCTGCGGGCAGGAGGGAGAGTCTGAGCTCTGGCATTGAACAGCTGATGGGTGGAAACGGTACAGAAATTAGAGGCGACTCTGACAAGTCACTCAGCAGGCCAGCTACTTTACTGCTGTGGTCCGTGATACAGAGAAACAGATGTAAAATGAACCATGAGGACACAGAGCTCCACCATGAAGGCCCAAAAAACATCCCAAGTGCTGGAATGTTCTCTTTGTAGCACTCCGAATGAAGAAGCTACAATACTCTGCCCCTCAATGCAAGATATTGTCAAACCAGTACTGAATACAGAAGAAAAAGAACGGAGGGATATTTAATACACACTTGTCTCTAAGCATTTGCTGCCATTCAGCATTTTAACATTATGAAGAAACAAACTTACCTGGTAACACACACTTCCCAGAGCAGTCAATTATTCTTTCAAATGTTGCTTCTGAAAACTGATTGTGAATAACATCTGCCTGGCCCACAGCTTTGATACAACCATCTCTGCAAACGACAGACAGCGACCAAAGGCAGCGTGAGCCTGTTGAAAAGTCAAGTGCCCATTGACAGAGCTCCCGCAGCAAGAACTCTCTGAAAGCAGAGGTAGGGACCTTCAGCAGGACTGAAGGTGCACACAGAAGGTGGTTTGCTAATTTTACAGATGCACAGAAAACGATGGGGTAACGCCACGCATTCCAAGTTGTTTCCCATAACACTTGTCGTATCCTCTGCTTAGATCCCTCAGGACGATACCTTGGTACTCTTGTTCTATTTTCCGCTAGACAACATTATTTTTCTCTTGTGGATACAGCACTCCTCCAGCAAGTACCTGCAAGGCACAGCTCACAGAAACCAAACTGCCACCGCCAGCCTCCTCTGCCTTGACGTGACACGTGCCCTTGTGCCTTTGGAAGCCATAGAGATAAATCTCTTTGGGGCTGACATGCAGTAAAACAGCAATTTTCTCCTGGTGAAGCTCAAGGACGGTGCTGGGAACCCTACACTGCACCCGAGGGATCCTCTCCAGCCACGCATGGAGCTACACTTCACCTACACAAGAGGAGCTTCCCAGGGCACACGCGGCACCTCTGTCCTTTCAGCCTTGTCTTCCTCCAGCTCTTAAGCCACTGGAATAGGAACCGGGAGTCACCACGGGCACCTGACCGACGGCATCCCCACACTACACAGCACAATTTTTAGGAGGCAAATGGCAGCTAGGGCATTTAGAAATGGCAGAGATGTCATTATTTAGGCACAGGCAGCCGGCAGCGGGCGGACAGGCTGTGGGGACGCGGGCAGCCCGCAGCGACCCGCTCCCGGCGCGCCCCCCGCTCCCGCCACCGCTCCGCTCCCGGCCCCGCGGCCGCCCCCGCCCGCACTCACAGCCCCACCACCAGGCTGGCGCCCCGCAGCACGGCCAGGCTGGCGGCCGCCTCCCGCAGCAGGAACTCCTCGCCCCGGCCGCAGACCAGCACCAGCTGCTGGGCGTTCTCCAGCAGCAGCCGCTGCCGGCCCGCCATGGCAGCGGGCAGAGCGGCGGGCGGGGCGGGGGCGGCAGCCGCTCGGATCAAAGTCCCCCGGGGCGGCGCGGGAGAAGCCGCCTCCTGCCCCGCCCAGAAGAGACCAACCCCCTCCGTGTCTCCATCCTCTCCCCATCCTCACCTGTGCCACATTCGGCACTCGTCAGAAAACTGAGCTGGAAAAGCTACAGGGCTTTAGGAGCGAACCTGGTAGCAGCCTGCCCTAGGAGAGGGGTGCTGCTCTTGGTGTGGTCCCGGGCAACATGACAACATCTATACATCGTGTTGGCTTATGATAAGCTCTGAAGCATCGGTTTGCCAGTTGGGGATTCCTGGAGCCTTCTGCCCACACTGCACCACCTGGAGATTTCCCTTTGCCAAGAAAACAGAAGTTGCTGCATTCAGAGCATTTGTCTGCCCACATTGCGCCTCCCCAGCATCCATCACCTCGCTGATGTCCATCACCTTGTCGGCATCCATCATCTTGCCAGCATCCCAGCACCAGCCCCTGAGGGACCGTAAGTAACACTTCTCACCACACGGGATATTCAGGCACACATTAATTTATCCCGGCAGATATTAATTTATCCCGTTCCACAATTAGAAAAGTTTACATGAATCTGCTGCCCCCTACAGAATTAGGGATGGGAGAGCTGGGCAGCAAATATTTACCCTCTATATGGATTTTTTGTTCTCTTTTATCTTCAAAGATTCTTAGTGTGCCTAGGGCTCCGGTAATTCCCAGCTGGAAAATAGAGTGTCTTTCTAAATAAGTGGTCTCTCAAACACCTTTCTGGTTGTGGTAGTCTTCTTTAGACATTTTTTCTTTTACAAAGAGGATTGATTTAAAATGCCCGTAACACACCCGTGTTTATATACATATTCCTGTACAGGAGGAACAGATGAATGTGTTGGCTCTTTGAACGAGCCTTTCCGGTGAAGTCTTTGTTGCAAATGTGGCAAGGTTTGCAGCTAAACCACAGGAATTTGCATTCAATAACAAACTTGAAAAGCAAGTAAAACTATGAGAGTGGTGGGTGTTATCTTGTGATACTGCTCCACTGGCTCAATACTGCACCACGGCGTAATCTCCATCTTCCTCCTAAATATTCTCTCTCACTACACATGCAAAGATTGACAAGTGAGGTGAGAGATGGTGCTTTACTGCTGCCAGGAGTTCCTGCTGCTGACTTCGGCTTTCCCCGGCAGTATCAAGGTTTGAAAGCTGAAATTAAAGAGGAACCTTCCAGCAGACTCATAGCAAGGGCAGAAGGACACTCCAGGGTGGTGGGGGACGCTTCAGCAGCAGTGGTGGGGTGAGAGCTGGTGGATCGGGAGTAAAACGCAGCACGTCGTGGTGGAGCCGAGCACTCGCCGGATCGGTCTTGCCAAGAAAGGCGGCGGGGAGAAGATGATCCAGCTGGAGCAGAAGGGAGCAGCCCCCACGTGCACGCAGCTCACTCCTCTGTGTGCGGTGGGGTGGCAGCACAGAGAGAGATCTGCAGTGAATGGCTTCCCCGTGGCGCTGTCCTATGGCAGTGTAAGTCCTGCAAACTTGTCTTCCTTGTATTCACAAATATTTCAGGGTGTATGTTCCAGGAGCTGCTCTTTCTGCTCTTGAGAGGACCACCAGCCAACATTAAATTCCCACCTGTATTTGCACAACCCCGTGTTTAATGGCATGCCCGACCATCTGCTGCTTCTGTGAGCAAGGGCTAGAAGTCAAACAGAAACTGGCCTGAACGCTTCTTACTTTTATGTTTCTCCCATTTACACATTTTGGGCCTTTTGTCTCTTTCAGCAATTCCAGGGAATTTCAGAGAGCAAAGGTGGCATCTGCAGCTCCATTTCTGGTGATCCGATCTCAGACTCTAGTCATTCATCACATTAGTTTTGGTGAAAGGGGGAAAAAAGGAAAGATAAATTCTGTGTAAAGCTTCTATATCTGTGAGAAGTGTGTTGTTGCACTCTACAAGGATGGAATTCAGTTCTGTACACTGGCTTTTTCCAAGAACCAAGGGCAGATCCTGATTTCAATCCTTAGAACAGGTGAAGATTTTGCGCTTGTAAGGTAGGAGTTTATTTCATTCAGAGAGACAGGAAAAGATGGAAAGACGGGTCTTTAAAGAGCTGGTGGGTCTTTGCCTGTGGAAAAGGTGTGTGTTCCTAAAATGTATTGGGAGATGGTATCCTATGCTCTTTTTACTTATGTTATTATCATTGGTTCTTTTCAGTTCCTTCAGTTTGCCAGTTTGGGTTGGAAATAACCCATTTCACCCCAAAATTAAACAAAGTAAGGTAGGAGAAAGAATGGAGGAGGAAAAAAAAAAGTGGAGATAATTAAAAAGGTCAATTGACTGTCAGGTTCTTGATTTCAGAGATTTCATCTCTTCTTGCCGGTGCTTTGTGTATGATACACTTGTTCCTCAAGGAACATATTTTCAAATATACTGTCAGGGTTACTTTGAATATTTATTCTTGTAAACAACAGGTAATTAAATACAGAAGGCCCAAGGCTGGATATGAGTCTTAGTCCAATATTTGCTACATTTTCCTTACATTTTTAGGTAAGTTTTTTCATCTACCAAACAGACATTTACAATAACACACATAGGATGATGAAATGTCCTGAAAGGAGATATGATGCATGGCTTAGGAATGAATTGCTAGTGGAATGTACTGAATGCTCTTTCCCTGTTTACAAAAGTAGCAGAAGTTACTGGACCCCCCAGGATCAAAAATCAAAATTACAACATGTGGATAAAACTGGCCTTCAGATGTGGAATTGACCCAGACTAAATTGCAAATTTGTTGTGTGCTCCTGGCTCCCCTCATACCAGATTTTTACGTCAGATTTACAAATATGTTTTGCACAGCTTTACGAAAGTAAAAGTGAAGTCATTCTGAATTTTCTTTTTCCTGTGCAGAGAAACTTCACATCTTTCAAACCATGGAAACGTGGCATTTGCTCAGATGAACTTTCTGAATCTTCCCTCTTGTTCCCAGCCTCTGCCTTAATAACTTCTTTGGCAAAGTCTGTAACCCCCTGATGATGGGGGGACCTTTGGCGGAACACCACAGCCTGCCCCAGGGGACCTAATTCAGCAGGAATTGCTCTCTCTGAGCGCAGTGTGACTAACTAACTAACTGCCTCTCTCGCCCTGTTGGCTCAAAAAACTATTGAAAAATTTAAAGTTGCAAACCGGTGTGTGGAAAAAATGCATGAAGTACACAGCTACCTACAGTAGAAACTAACTAACTAACTTACTAACTAACTAACTTACTAACTAACTAACTTACTTACTAACTAACGAACTCACTCTCTACCCTACTGGCTAAAAAACCTATCATAAACTCATGAAAGATGCCAACTGGCATGTGAAAACAGAAGTGTAAAAAGCTCTCAAGTGCCCTTTCTGCCCATGACTTCTTCATGGGCTGGGGAATGTTCTGCAGAGAGAACGAGTAGTGATGACCATCCGGCTGAGCCAAAAGGGTGACAACATGAGGGTGACTTCTTCAGCCATCTCTTCAATCTGCCTTGAGAAAGATGGGTGGAAAAGACAGGCATTAGGCACTAGGCTGAGAGGAGAACAAGCAACATGTGTTTTGACGTGAAAGGCAATACCCATCCACAGTTCCCCTCTGCAGGATTCCTTAGAGCTGGGTATTAGGCTTTGGCGTTTTTCTATTAATTGTTTAGATTGTGGACTAGATTGTTGGACTAGATGGCCTTCGAAGGTCCCTTCCAACCCACATTATTCTTTGATTTGAGGATTCTAGGTGCAAAATGGAAACTGCCAACGCTGGAGTGCTCTTTACCTCCAGACATCCACCTTCTCCCAAGGACAGGTGAATGCTTCCTCTCTGGGACCATCTCGGGGCACCGCAGAAGTATTCCCTATACTCAGAGCAGCACGAAAATTCACAAGAGGGAGAGCAGGCTCTGTTACACACCTGGGCTTCTTGTTCTCCTCGCCCGGCTTGGCTGGTCTCAGTTGCCTGTTCCTGAGCAATCTGCTTCCAGCCTTCGCCTTCGCTTGAGCGGCGGGCCATCGCTCTCCTCTTCGCAGCTGTGTTTTCTCTTCTGGGGGGATGGTTTTTCCCCTTGCTGCGAAGAGCCTGGCAAACTTTCCATTCAAGAGGATTTTTAGACAGGTAAAGCCATGATCCACATGAATCGATTCTACTCTTAAGCAAAGCTAGCTCATGTTACCTGCTCTGCCCAGAGGAGCTCTCCTGGGGTTCGCTTTCTGGAGCCACTGCAGCCACCTGCAATGGAAACGTACAGGATGACACCTGCCCACTTTCCAGCTCAGCTCTGAAAGGCAGATCCCTTGCATGGGTTTGCTCAGCCCAGCTGTGCCAGTTCTTGTGGGATCACCACACAAAGAGTGATGGCCAAGCTGCATCAGCCTCACTCTGCACTTCTGCAAAGCTGCAGGTTGGTGGATGAAGTTGCTTGTCCCTACAGCAGCAATGCCACCTTCTGAGGGGGGAGGCATTCTCTCACGCTGCGTGTGGACCTCACATACCTCTGCAGTTTCTCCTTCTGCTCCTGGCGCTGGCGACTCCTCGGCCTGTTCACCAGCAAGCCCAGCCTTGGCCGCTGCACCTGGAAGCTCAGCCTCCTCCTCCTGCTCCTCAAAGAGTTCCTCACGGTGTTCAATGAGGAACTCAACCAGCCGTGTCACCTGCACACAGTAAACCACTGGTTTCCAACCCGCTGGCTGCAAAGGGGTCCAACAGCCCTTGCCACTCCTCATCCTGCCTTCTGCACAGAAGGCTGCAGCTGTGGGGCGGCTCTTCCCAGCAGCTCCCCCGCGAGCATTTGCTGAAGAGAGGAGGCAGGCAGGAACCTCTGAAGAGCAAAGCTGGCGTGGGCCTGGAAGGCTGCAGCGGGCTGGGAAACACAGCGTACCTTCCCTGTCACCTGCATCAGGACGTCCAGGGGCAGCGTGTCCTCCTCTGGTGGGCCGAGGAGGTTTGGCCCCATGCAGATGGCCAGGTTGCTGGCGCTCATCTTGCTCACGGTGGCATTCCTGCTGATCTTCTGAAGCAGGATGAGCAAGGTCTGGAGGAGGAGGAGGTTGGCCTTGGGTAACTTGCTGGTGACCCTGCGGGAACAGGAACCCACCGTTAATAGATGAAGGAGGTGTTGTCCAGACAGGTGTCCCATGCTGATGTCAGCCAAGCCCACCCCAGGGAAGGCTCCTTGGCCAAGCCGGCTCTCCAGCAGAGGGACTGCCTTCGCTGAGATATGGCCACCTCCCTCCCCGCCTGCCCTTCTGGCCAGAGCCCCTTTGTGGAGCCAGCCCCAATGCCTGCAGGCAGTGCTCCAAGGACAGAAATGCTGTTCTGTGCCACTTTCCCCCCAGAACGCTGAGCCCACAGCAGCAGCAAGAGGTGGGTGGCCGAAAACACAGCTCGTTCAGGTGCCGGTGCCGGGCTCTGCCAGTCCCTGTGGAGCCGCCAGGCTGCTGGCCACACTTACTCCTTCAGCCCCGCCAGCCTCTCCTGCCTGCTGGTCTTGTGCAGGGCGTCCATCCACTGTTGGTAAAGCTCTGAGTGGAGCAGCTTGGAGGGGATCTTGCGGAGGAAGTCCTGCAATGGCAAGGGCTGAGCGTGAGGCTGTGAGCAGTGCCGCCGGGAGCACAGGCAGCATCCCCAGCACGCTGGGTGCCCAGCAGCTCCTGGGTTGGGCCGAGCAGGAGCCCATCAGCAGCTCCGGAGCGGGAGCTGCCGGACTCCAGGCCAGCAGGGCTCACCTTCAGGATGACGGCCAGGACGTGCACCGGCTGGCTGGCCAGGTGGACCTCGGCTCCCGTGTCCAGGGCCTCCCTGATCTCCCGGGAGGCGCGCTCGCTGGCCGCCAGCCGGAAGATCCCCTCCGTGGATGGGCCCTGCTCGTGCAGCAGAGCCAGCAGGTCCTGCAGGGGAGACAGGAGGACATTGCTGGGCTGGAGACAGGCCCTGGCACAGGCCAAGCTTCCCCAGGGGCAGCAGGGAGTGTGGATGGTCTGCAGCTCTCCCTGGGGCAGGACAGAGGGGTGGCTGGAGTTGGGCGACATGGAGAGGAGCGCGCTTTGTCCCCAAGACTCATCTGAGATGCCCCCGATTGGGACGGTGCCTCTGCAGGGGAGCCAGTGGGATGGGGACCCCTGGCCGGGCTTGCTTACCTGGATGGGCTGGGGCAGCGCACCGTCCTGGCTGCAGAGATCTGCCAGGGGCCGCCCGAAGAGAAGCCCCGTGTGGGCAGAGCCCGACGGCCCCTGTGCCTCTGCAGCGGCCGAGGTCTCTGGCCGCACCAAGTGCCAGGGCAGCCACCTCCTCCTGCTGCGGGTCCCACCTTCTGCCAAGGAGAAGAGAGCAAAGAGAGGTGGAGCAGCGGCGCCAGGCCAGTGCTCCTGGACCCTCTCAGCACTGTGCCCCATCCTCGAGCGCACGGGACACGCGTCATTTGGCAACGAGGGACCCTGGGGGCTCAGGTCTCTCCTGCTGCAGAGCAACGGGGACAGACGTGCCCTGCGGGAAGGGCAGCAGCAGCCCCAGGGCAGCATGAGTGCCCGTCTGCAAGAAGAGCAGGGAAGGGCCATCCTGCACCCGTTTCTCCCAACTCACCAGCCAGCTGGCCACTTCCACCTTTGCTGCCAGAGGGGATGACGGGTGGGGGCCGCTGCTCTGCATCAGCCTGCAAGAAATGTGCTGCGCTCACCCAACAGCCCTGCAGCAGAAAGGGCCCCTGGGGAGCTGCATCATGCCCTGGCCATGTGTGAGAGGTGGAGATGGCTGAGATGTCACCCCGAGCGATCCTCACCTTGGCCTGGCCCTCAAGCAGCCTCTCCAGGCTGCCGGCATGCAGCGTCATGGCCTGGGCAAGCAAAAAAGAGCAGGTGAGAAGTGATGCACCTGGTGCTGGGCTGGAACAGCCTCTGGGGACAGAGCGGAGACAGGAGGGACACTCACAGCATTGCGGCCCCTCAGCTCTTTCAGCAGCGCCTTGAAGGAGGGCAGCCGGGTGACCTGGGCTCCCTCCACTCCTTCTGCTGGTCTGTGCACAGGAAAGGGGCAAAGAAAGAGCTGGCTGAGAACCAAGCAGCCTTTTCCCTCCCCTGCCAGCCCAGGGAGCACTTCCAGCTTGCCCCAAAGCAGCCATGTAGCACTCAGAATCCCAGCGGAGAGCAGCAGCAGAGATCAGGGCGGGGCTGGGCAGCTGTTGTCTGGACACAGCTGGCTGAAGGTGCTCCACCAGCTTTGCCCACTCAAGAGCTGCCCACAGCTATGGGCACAGCTCTCTGCAGCTGGGGAGCGCTGTTGCCACATCGCAGGCTACGATGCCTAGAGCATCCCCCTGAGGTGTGAGCACGAGTCCCCCAGGCTGCACCGCCAGGCAGGGCTTACCCAAGGAGAGCGCTGAGCCACAGCTCCTTCACTGCCCGGCAGCTGCGGAAAGAGAGGAGAAACAGCCTGAGCGCCGCTGCTCCCCAGCCTGCGGGCACAGGCGGGCGCTGGCACAGCCCTGCTGTCCCCGTGGGGACGGCCACAGAGGCAGGACGAAGCCCCGTGGGGCAGGACGGAGGCGCTGCCCAGCCCTGCCGGGGGACGTGGCAGCGAGACTCACCGGAAAGTGACGACGCATGAGCCGCAGGGCCAGACGAGGACGAGTGAGGCGGTGTGTTTGCCTTCCTCCTCTTCAGCGGCATCGCCGGCTGCCCCCTTGGTGCTGCCCAGCACCTGCAGCTGGCCCAGGGCCAGGCAGAGCTTTGGGCGCGGGGCGCCGCCACGTCTGCAGAGAGGAGCGGCAGCGAGTGAGCTGGAGGAGCCTGAGCCCGCTGGCTCCCCTCCCGAGTCCCCCTGCCACGGTCACGGCCATGGGTGTATCCAGCACCAGGGTGCCGGTGGCCTGGGGCTGCTCCTGGGCTGGCCCTGCCCTGGTGCCAGGGCCAGGGCTTGGGAGGAAAGGCAGCTGGGCTCTGCAAATCTTACTGGTGCTTGGCGATGACCAGGGTATCCCTGAAGAGGAGGAGGTCCCTCTTCCTCGTCGCACGGCCCTGGGTCACCCGCACACGCTGCCGGAGCAGTGGCTCGCCTGGTGCCGGGATGGGCACGCACTGCTGCACGGGCTCAGGGTCATCCCTGCAGAGCAAACGGTGTCGGGAATGACAAAGGCGGCTGCTGCGGGGTCCGGCTGTTCTGGGCTGTCTCCGAGCCTTGCATGGGGGGCGCCTACCTGGAGCCACGGCAGCAGTTCACCTGGCCCATCCCGACGAGGCCAGGAGAAGCCTCCTGTAAATCTCGCTTTATGGGCACCAGAGAGTGGCCAGACAAGGTGGGGAACGTCAGCCAAAGGGACGCCCAGTGCCAAGTGGTGCTGCTGGGCAAGAGCGCGGCTCCTGCCCGTGACACTCCGCGTTGGCACAGAACCGTTGCCAGGACAGCGCCGGGTCAACACAGCCCCCCATTCCAATGACCTCAGTGGTGGGGGGGGGCACCGGGGGCTCTCCCCAGGATGCCCAGGTCTCTCTGGGACTGGGAGCCCAGCCCTGGGCACAGCACTTCAGGTCTGGCCTCAGCAGCGCTGAGCAGAGGGGAAGGGTCACCTCCCTCCAGCTGCTGGCAGCGCTTCGCCCCATGCAGCCCAGGGTACCACTCGCTGCCGCCTTGGGCCAAGGCCACCTTGCTGGAGCCCAGGACCCTTAGTTTTAAGATTCCTAGGGCAGGAGACCTTTTTCAACATAAAAATCATCCATACCCAATGTTTCTGTGGTGTTGTCTTCAACATGCATATGACCTATTGTGTAAATGCTGTGTCTCACATGACAAACCAGCACTACACAGAGATTATCCATTATGTCCAATAAAAGATTGAGCTGTGTCTTCTATTGACTAACCAGAAAAGTACAATCTTCGTCAGGTAGCAAGCCTTCTGGATCTGTCTAAAATAAACAATTACCACTCAGCCCATTCCCTGTGGCCTTGATAAACCACAACTGGAAAGTATATGTGAACTATTGAATGTGCTGAAACTCCACCTATTCTCAGAAAATAAAATTTATCTCTTGAACTATGCCACATTACAACTTCAAGTGAGAGGAGCAAATGTCTTGGTCTCTAATAAACAAGAGATTGCCTTATTAACCCTTAGTTTAAAACTCCACATTTGCGGGGCACCCACTGTATTAATCTGTGGCTATCCTGTGATGTTACTGTCATATATATCAATTTAATGAAATATAACAAGGGAAAATGTAGAGTCTTACATCTGGGCAGGAACATCCCCAGGTTCCAGTATAGGTTGCGGAATGACCTGTTAGAGAGCAGTGTAGGGAAAGGGACCTGGGGGTCCTGGTGGACAGCAGGATGACCATGAGCCAGCACTGTGCCCTTGTGGCCAAGAAGGCCAATGGCATCCTGGGGTGTATTAGAAGGGGGGTGGTTAGTAGGTCGAGAGGGGTTCTCCTTCCCCTCTCCTCTGCCCTGGTGAGACCTCATCGGGAATATTGTGTCCATTTCTGGGCCCCTCAGTTCAAGAAGGACAGGGAACTGCTGGAGAGAGTCCAGCGCAGGGCCACGAAGATGATGAAGGGAGTGGAGCATCCCCCTTATGAGGAAAGGCTGAGGGAGCTGGGCCTCTTTAGCTTGGAGGAGACTGAGGGGTGACCTCATTCATGTTTATAAATGTATGAAGGGTGGGTGTCACGAGGATGGAGCCAGGCTCTTCTCGGTGACAACCAATGATAGGACAAGGGGCAATGGGTATAAACTGGAACACAGGAGGTTCCACTTAAATATGCGAAGAAACAACTTCTCAGTGAGGGTGACGGAACACTGGAACAGGCTGCCCAGGGAGGTTGTGGAGTCTCCTTCTCTGGAGACATTCAAAACCCGCCTGGACGCCTTCCTGTGTAATCTCATCTGGGTGTTCCTGCTCCGGCGGGGGGATTGGACTAGATGATCTTTTGAGG
Source organism: Caloenas nicobarica (assembly GCF_036013445.1). Taxonomy (NCBI): domain Eukaryota; kingdom Metazoa; phylum Chordata; class Aves; order Columbiformes; family Columbidae; genus Caloenas; species Caloenas nicobarica. Next base: position 47,103,942 of record NC_088245.1, read on the forward strand.
TCCCTTCCAATCCCTAACATTCTGTGATTCAGTGATTCTGTGAATATAGGGCTGAGCCATTGTCTTTTGTTTTCTTCCCTGAGTACAATGTGATAAGACATGAGGGGATATTAGGACCCGGTGAGAACCATAACCAAGTCCTCTTGTGCTGGACGCTTTTGAGGCTGCTGTGATTGCTCGCAAACCAAGTTCCCCTGTGCCTACAGCCCTTTGTCAGGGACGGAAGGCACATCCTTGGAGGCAACTTGCCTGAGAGCTGACAACCCATGACCCAGCTACTGGCACCTGGGACTATCGATACCTCCTGGAGTTTATGAATCCCTTGGCTCTAAATTTTGGTTTGTATTGGTTAACGTTTCAGAAGCAAAGAGTAAATACTAAATACAAAGTGTGTGCTGGTGTATCATAGGATTTCAGTTACTTTTTTATTAGTATCATCCATAGATAAACAGATCCGGAGACAAACCAACCTGGGCAAAATACACGGGGTTTTTTTGTTTCCTTCCCCACTGCATTGCAGTTTGATCCATGCCCCTTGAATATCCAGTGTCTTTCAGCTACAGTTTACGTCTTGCTTTTGCATACTGTAGAGCCTTCTTTCCTTATTCACTGCCAGTATTCACCCTTACATGGCAGCTAATTCTTGTGGCTGGCCCTGCTCCCTCTGGGAGCAAGCTGTTTGTGGTCTGTCTCTATGGCTCTGGGACTCTTCCCCTGATGAATTTGTTCATCAAAGTTACAAATATTTTGTTCTGTATCTGCAGTTCTGTATTTTCCACCATATACTCCCTATTCTTTAAGGGAATCATCGTCCAAGGTATTTTCATCGAATAAGTTACGACTGACATTCTTGGCCTGGAAAGAATGTGACATATTTTATTTCATCATCTGTTGTAAAGGGAGCCTTCATCGTGGCTCAAAATCTTGCTTGTAGTGTATCCTTGAACCAAGAAAGGATGATTGGCAGCCTGGGAAATGTAACAGTACTCTGTAGGTAAGTAACGGAATTTCCATAAAGCTCATTTTTAACATGTTTCTGGTAGACTACATTACACATGCGGAAGAAATATCTGATCACTCTCAGAATGTGGGCACAGTCGGAGAACCTGCAGTTGAAAGAAGAGCTCTTCTCTCTCTTTCTGTGGACAGGGACCACACAATGTGCAATCCTGGAAATGCTCCATGATTAACCATGCTATGTACTAAAGTTAACGGATTTTGTGAGCGTGACAACTTCATAATTATTTGACCACATTCAACGAACAAGTTAATTCTTAACTCATTTGTCAGCTACCTAATTTCTGGCAATCTCCTGAGCAAGCTACTTTAGTGGGTTTAATACATTTGTAAAATGAATCAATCATAGATTGGGCATAGACATTTGAATACATTTATAATGGCATGTGGTAATTAAAGATGGCCTATGCACTGATTCTGTGGTAATGCCTGCTAAATCTATAGAGCTTGATAATGTTTGACAAGTTACTTTATGTTCTTATGGTTTAGCGTTTAATGATGATTAATCCCATAGCAAAAAAGTAGTCGCAGCTTTTGACAGCTACTGCAGAACATATGTAAAAGAAAATTTATCAATTAAGTAAAATGCTCACATCCTATAGTACATTTTATTTTCCTCATAAGCAAAGGCATAACATTATACTGTAGCCAGAAGAAGAGGATTTGCAGCATTTTAAATTAGTCAGCACCTTTAGTTTCACTTTGGACTGGTATTAGTCTAGAGCAATTTGAAGCATCCTAAAAACTGAAAGGTAGTTCCCTTAAGAAGATGATTTTCATCATAGCTTATAAAGTGTTTGGTTTGGGTAGTAATGTTAAATAAGGCAAGGCAGCTTATACTTTCTGAGATTGGGCTTAGATCAGCCAGATACCAAGAGACCACCCTTGAGTAATGTCAAAGGCAGGTAACACCTGAGCCTGGGAATGTTTCCCTAGGAACAAGCATGAAGCAGAATCTACAGGGCTAGGATGGGAGCTGAAAATGCAGCGTATTACACTCTGCACTCAATCTAACATCCTCCCACAGACTTTGTGACACTCAGAAAGAAAAATGAGGGGTTCAATTCTTCATGTATGTGGCAAAAAAGCCTTCTCTATTCTTTGAAAAAGACAGCAGGGCTCCCCCTTGTGTAAAGAGCAATATCTTTCCAGCTAAAGTATACTGTGATTATTTATGTCTGAGATCTGATTGCAATTGTGCATCCTGAAAATATAAAGAAACAAGTGATGTGAACAAATGCAGTCTGGAGCAGAATCTAACCAAAGGACAATCAGTCAAGTGATGTGAACAAATGCAGTCTGGAGCAGAATCTAACCAAAGGACAATCAGTCACTGACTATGATACATTTCCTTATAATCTAACTGCCGTGGCTTACTCTAAATGTTACCTCTGTTGAGTAAAAAAAGAATAAAAAGAAAGCATTATAAATTTGAAACTCATGTACTCTGTGGTTAGACAGTGTGGCCCAAATTTTCCACTTTCTTTTATCACTTTAAATGAAGTGTGATTTACATCTGTAAAAACAGAAGAGGAATCAAGCACTTTCAGTGTGCATTTTGAAGAATCTCCTTTAGCCATACAGTTTATTTTTGATGCTTAAGAAATTTTCTGACTCAAACATTTGTCCTTAATAGGAGCTTCTCACAGGGTGAACTAAAATGCTCTATTTATTTTAATGACTCTTTTCTCGTAATTGAATAAATCCTTCAGAACACAAAAGTTTTTAACTCTTCAATATGGTAAGTATTAAAGATACATTGTCATTTTCCATTATATTGTCTTTATGCAAGAAAATTGCTCCAGGACATGGTTCTGTTAATCACTTACCTCTTTGGAGAGTACCCAAATGGCCTGTGGTAATGATATGGAAGCTCTCTCACTGTTTAATTTACCTTATCTGAGTTGTTCTTATTTTAGCTTTTTTCACTTTTCGTTGTACATCACCTTAGAGCCAAGCACCAGCTTCTAACCTTGTTCACTGCTCTTTTGCACTGCAAGGGTGGTACGAGTAGGCTGCAAAGAAACAAATAAAAAAGCAAGTGGTGATTCTCCTGACACAAGGAAATCTTGGGTTTCTTCGAGCCCATGTGGATGAAGCAGTGTCAACTGATCCAGTTGACTTCATTGTTTGTGTGGGCTAGAGATGGACGGCCTGTGAATGGAACATGTTGCAATTAGATGCTGTCTTGCCCTCATCAAATTTATTAACAACAACTTTTCTTTTCTGTTTGAATACGTTCAGAATGAAATTGATATCCAGAGAAAAAAATAACACAATACCATTTTAAAAATTATTTTCCTGGTGTGTATTCCTCCATGCATGTATTTATGTGGATAGTAATAAGTGGATAGTAATCATGTTTAACATGAACATGATTAAATCAGTGAAGGGGATTGAATTTCTTATCATTTCAACTCTGCAAAATTCTAGATCTTCTGCATACACAAAATGCTCATTCTTATTAGTCTGATGTTGCTTCCATATCAGTACTTTGTGTGTCTCTGCTCTCAGACAGGAGGCTGTTCGAAAATTATTAAAGGTACCAAGTAGTGTAGCCTTTTATTAAAGAACTACAACCTAAAGTACTTGAACACTTCCTTTTATCCCCTTGAAAACAATAAAAAATAACTACTCCTATATACCATTTTTCTGTAATGTAGATAAAAATGTAGCTTCACTGAAACTATTCTTAACATTGATGCTTGCACTCAAGTTGAGTAGGATGCAAATATTCATCCTTTTAATATTTCATCCAAGTTTAAAGTATAAAAAAAAAAAGATCGTGTTTTCTAAACAGTGAGACTGCATGTTCAATTCATATACCAGTATTCCTCCAGCAATCATTCCAATTCAGGCGATATCTACAGGATGCTTGCGCAAGGCAGGTATTCCAGGAGCTCTCTGTGTCATGGACGTGGCTTTTGGACACTGCTAAAGTGAAAACTGGCTAGCACAGAGGATTAATTTAGACACAAAGTAACTTTTACAGTCAAATCTCTTTATATTCAAGACAAACGACAAGGCATTGCTGGTATTAATTTCTATGGCTACATATATACATGGTACAAAGTTTTCAGATATAGAGAATTTGTGTGGGGTCTACAGTGCCATTCCTTTTGATACGCATTACTTAATAATACGGTCATATCAGCAACGCTGAAATTTTTATTGTTAAAAATTCCACAACAGCGTTAGGATTTATAAGGACAGGATCTGCAATCTTCTTGTGACAAAGAGGATTGAGTGAAAAGGATCTATAGTAAACGCATCCACTTTCAGCGAAAAACGGATTTGAAAAGCCTATTAATGTAGACTTCAGTTCCCAAAAGCACCACGAAAGACAATGAGTAATGGGGAGCAATAGGTAGATCGGACTGAGCCACTAGAGCAGGAAGAGCTTAAGAGCTTGCAGAAACTCACCCTTCCAGACCTGGTTTGGTTTTCGGTTTGGGTTGGGTTGGGTTTTTTTTTTAATTAGGTTCCTTTTCCCTGCCACTTCCTCCGATAACTTTTAAAGCAGGAGGTACTTTGCAGCTTTCTCTGAGCTCTAACCCTTTTTTTTCAGCAGAGGCAATAACAATGTATTTCAGGGAAAGTACCTGCCTCATTTTTACCTTCAGCCTTCATGCTCACAATGTGTTTCCACTGCCCTTCCCTACATCTGTTCTAGAGCTTCCTGACACCCTGATTCATGTTTTGTTCTCATTCTTTCTGTCACCAGCTGCTGTGTATGGGAGTCTCTTCTATGTCCTGAAAATTTGGAACAGTTCACTTAGACAACTGCAGAAAATAACCCTTTTTTCAGGAAAGAGAAATAAAATTAAAAAAAAAATAAAGCAAAATTAACAGCTAAACAGTGGATGTTTCATTTTATCTAAGAAGTAACACTGCCATCAAACTACTTCTGTTTCTCCAACATAAATATGTAGCTTAATTTAAGGAGAAGAGTTGAATTCAGAAGGGATACACAAGGCTTGAAACACTTTAAAAGTAATGCACGGGAACAAGGCTCACTATGAACAGAGCAGCCTTATTTTTCCCTAGGATGGCTTAAACTAAGGTAGCCTGCAGGGTTTGGCACACACTTCAGTGAGTACTGCCTGCTACCAATACACTGTATCACAGTCACACAGAATAACTGTGTTTGTAAGGATGTCTGGAGCTCATCTGATCCAACCCCCGGTGCAGAGCAGGGTCAATTTGAATCACGTGTCAGTGCTGCCTTCTAGAAGCACAAAATCGGACTGAACTACCATATACCTAGAATCATGAACAGATACATGCAGCAAGTTCTCAACATCTTCTCAAAGCTAATTTACGGGTGGGAAAAAAGAATAAGCAGCGCTGGCAAGTCTGGAGGTAGGCTACTCTTCATACTCCAGAAAAGACATATTGAAGCTTTATAAGGCATAGAAGCCTAGAAGCATAGAACAGTTTGGGTTGGAAGGGACCTTCAAAGCTCATCTAGTCCAACCCCTGCAAAGAGCAGGGACATCTGCAACTAGATCAGGTTGCTCAGAGCCCCGTCCAGCCTGGCCTGGGATGTCTCCAGGGATGGGGCATCTACCACCTCTCTGGGCAACCTGGGCCAGTGCTTCACCACCCTCAGTGTAAACAATTTCTTCCTCATGTCTGGCCTGAACCTCCCCTCTTTTAGTTTAAAACCATCACCCCTTGTCCTGTCATAACAGACCCTGCTAAAAAGTCTGTCCCCATCTTTCTTACAGGTTTCTTTTCAGTACTGAAAGGCCACAATAAGGTCTCCCCAGAGCCTTCTCTTCTCCAGGCTGAACAACCCCAACTCTCTCAGCCTGTCCTCACAGGAGAGCTGTTCCAGCCCCCTCATCATTTTTGTGGCCTCCTCCGGACCCTCTCCAGCAGGTCCATGTCTTTCCTGTACTGAGGGTTCAGGCCACATATTGCAAGACTTGGCAACACGGAAGAGTTGACACTTTGATCAATTAAATGAACTCTCTGGTGATGCTTCTGCTCTAAGAGGCCAGACTTGCAACAGTGAATTAAGCCAAGTGTAAGAAAGCAAACAAATGGCTCAGCAAGTCCCACAGGGGTCTAAGTAGCATGTTCCATAACCAAGCATAACATTCCCCTCTTGTTTCACATTAAGCAGAATGATTTTAAATTGATTCAATGTTAGCAGATAGGCGGTAACAAATTTGCATGAATATGATGATTCCAAAACCATCAGAAGATTATTAGACTTTGAATGCCTATCCAGTCAAGAATTACCATTAAGTATCTACAAAAGAGGGCATCACATTTTAACACCTACATAAATGAAGAAGATTTAAATTAAAATAGTTATATCAGTCTTACTCTCTCATTTGTATCATTCATGCATAACTGAACTACAGGGCAGTCTTACGGAATATAACGCTGAAAGAAAACTGGCATGAGCTTAAGTGACTTGGAAGATGTCTGTTTAACAGCTTCTAGAACCTACAAGATCATCATCTCATCTGCATAAATAATATCAAAGAGCAGTTTCCAGCCCCAAGCCTGCAGGCATCATGTTCCCCTTGCGATCCTCCACAATTACCGAAGCTGCAGGAAATTCAGAGTTCAAAACTCAAGCCCAACAAAGCGGGATGTTTCCCTCAGCACGTTACTGGCCCAGATGTTCAGCAGCCAAAGGCTGAGGACTAAGGCTCTGAACATCAGGCCTTGGATCAGGGAAGAACTGCGCGATTCCTCCTGGTCAAGATAAAAACCCGAGGCACAGACTAAGTTTGAAGGGTAGCAGAAAATTCAAGCAAAATGTTCTAGACATAAACATTTGAATGAAAAGAGGATTTAAGAAGACCCAAACTGGAAAATATAGACAATTCAGTATTTCCTTCAGGAAATTGCCTCGAATGCCCAAATACCTTTTTTCCTTACTTAAAATACAATATCCGCACTACCTATATTTTGTTATGCTTGACGTGCATCAGTGGGGACAGAACTGTGCAGACAACGAGATGGTACACCTGTCTTTTTAACACATAAGATTTGATATATTTGTAAAAACACTGGAATTTATTTCATGAGTTTATAGGAATGCTTGAAATATTTTTGTGGGAAAGACTATCAGGATTTTTACTGAAATCCTCCCAAAGCTTTCTAGGGGAGAAGGAAAGGAACAGCTGAGAAATAGATACAGTTTGGGCTAAAACCTCAATTTTATTTTACCACTAAGTCCTCCAAATTTCAGTAGAACTTTCTGAAAAATATATTTGATGTTTTCAGCAGATTTTAGTTACTTTGTTCCTGACCATCTTCCAGTTACTGAAGGAATCCTTTTGAAAAGTTACATTAACAAGAGACAATTTCCCATCCTGCCCCAAATACACAATAATTAGACTGCAAATAACTTTTTCTAGGTCATGTTTTCTTGAATCTTGGAAAAGTCAGATTTTTGAGGAGAGTATTTTTTTTAATTAACATCTCTTAATTATTGCCACAGTATCTCTGCGATGCCAGGCTTGCCTCCACCTTACATGCCGTGTTTTGCAGCAGCCTACTGCTTAGTCTGGCAAAATATACATTTCACATACACCCACCTAGTTAAAACTCCTAATTAATTCTTTCATACAATGCAATCTGGTAACTTGAAGATGCTATTTGCATCAGAGAGAAAAAAATGGCAGGGTGAGAAAGGCTTGTTATGGTATGTCTACTTGAGCTACCAAAAAAGTTGTGATTAAGCCCACTTAATCTTCTACTCATAATTATAAGATGTAGCTTCTACTCATCTCATACCTAGAAGATGTATGCAATTCTTCATTGCACGGAAGCATAATTAAGCTTCGTTTACTGAGGTATAAAAGGATTAAATACAATATTTTTTTCTGTTAGCTGGTCAAAATAAAAGCTCATGGCAGAGACTAAACTTCAAGGAGAGCAGCAAGCCCAAGCAGAACTTTCTGTACGGGAAACCCTGTAATCCGTGTTACGTTCAGAGGGAGCGTCAGCTGGCGGCAGCGATTCTGTGCTAAGCTCTTATTGGCATTTAGTAGCCCTTCAATAATGCCTCCCCCTCTTCCTTCAAATTACAATTTAGGAGAGCCTTAGGTAAATATTGGCTATCATTTCAAATATGTTATATTTTAGGAGGGCTGGGCAGAAGAAACCTTCCTGAAAACAACAGCCAATTTTCAATGCAAAGCAGTAATACTTAACAAGAGCAAGAAAAACCAAGTCATATTACTTCGGCACAGAGTGAGCTCCACAGTACGTTGAAGAAATGCCAATATCCATGGATTGCTCAGCACGTTCGATCACCCTGAGCATTTTAAGCTCTGTTTCTAAGTTTAAGCCATATCCACTCTTGCACTCAACCAGCGTAGATCCTGCTCTGCGCATGCGTTCGAGTCGGGGTTTGAAAGTATTGAACAGCTCTTCTTCTGTGGCTTTCCGCGTATGTTCCACGGTAAAATGTATTCCTCCCCCAGCCTGGTGGATCTCCATATAGGATGCACCTGCCAGCTTGGGGAAAAAAAGAAAACAAAAAACAATCACCCCGTACAATTAGCTATTAAATGTGCATTTTCTGTCCAAGGGATTCTGGAAAGTGCCTTGAGGTCCCTTTGTAGTAAGAGAGAAGAAGTGGGGGGGCTGAATCTTCATTCATTCTTCCTCCCTTCCGCTCCTCTTCCCTCCACTTAAGCGAAGAACTGATGTAAGAAGCAACATAAAGAGAATTACTCTGAAGATTGGCTTCCCACTGAGCCCAAGGGGAAAACCTATATCTAACTAAAAATTCATTTATGTGGGGAAAAAATAACTTAAAAATCAAGATTTAGATGGTAATAGAAGGCAGCACTCCGGCATTGCTTCAAGCAGTGCAAAAACTTATCGAGGCTGGCTGAAAAAGCTGCAGTTACATTCCTCTCTCAGCCTACTAGTATTAAAAAGTCATCCTTCCTCCCTCATTTCGATTATCTGACAGGAGTTATCTATTTTTCTACAAATGAAAGACGGGAGTCACTAGAAAGTAGAAATAGTTATGCATAAAAAAAATGAGAGAGAGAAAGAAAAATCCAGCTGTGTAATTTTATGCCATTACCTTCATTGCAAACTCATGAACCCTATCACCAGCCCACACTGGGTGTGTATGTGCATCTACCAGGCCTGAAGAAAACAAAGTAAACATACACTGAGGTTATTTCACTGGGTAAGAGAAAACCTTATGAACACGCAAGCAAACAAAGTGGAGAGCAGAAGCTCCCCTACAAAGCCTCTATTGGTTAGAAGAAAAAGAAAAATCCAACCAGCCCAAATCTAGGATTTTCTTCAAAGGCTACTCATTTTCTTTCTATTTTTTTCCATATGACACCTTATGTAAAACAGCTCTAACTAAGTGCATCAGTTGCTGAGCTTTTCATTTTGTTTTGACAATATTTGCAAACTGTCCAAGAAATTATATATTACAAACTTCATTACAGAGTTCATTAGACTTTAAGTCCATGTTCTTGAAAAAAAAAAGCGAAGCGTTTAGGATGGGCTTAGTACGCTATTACTCCAGCAATAGTCCACTTATTCCAGCGGGAGCTTTTCCTATGAGCCATGAAACCAACACTACTGAATGCCCGAGGCCACTGCAAACGAAACGGTGGTCTGGCAGCTCCTGTGCCAACACCACTTGTGAAGTTTAACATGCAATAGACTTGCCTAGGTTTATTTTCTTATCAGGGAAAGTTGCAGCTTCTGTGGCTTAAAATCCTGCGCTGCGCTTTTGCCTCCAACCAGCTGCGGGCAGGAGGGAGAGTCTGAGCTCTGGCGTTGAACAGCTGATGGGTGGAAACGGTACAGAAAATAGAGGCAACTCTGACAAGTCACTCAGCAGGTCAGCTACTTTACTGCTGTGGTCCGTGATACAGAGAAACAGATGTAAAATGAACCATGAGGACACAGAGCTCCACCATGAAGGCCCAAAAAACATCCCAAGTGCTGGAATGTTCTCTTTGTAGCACTCCGAATGAAGAAGCTACAATACTCTGCCCCTCAATGCAAGATATTGTCAAACCAGTACTGAATACAGAAGAAAAAGAACGGAGGGATATTTAATACACACTTGTCTCTAAGCATTTGCTGCCATTCAGCATTTTAACATTATGAAGAAACAAACTTACCTGGTAACACACACTTCCCAGAGCAGTCAATTATTCTTTCAAATGTTGCTTCTGAAAACTGATTGTGAATAACATCTGCCTGGCCCACAGCTTTGATACAACCATCTCTGCAAACGACAGACAGCGACCAAAGGCAGCGTGAGCCTGTTGAAAAGTCAAGTGCCCATTGACACAGCTCCCGCAGCAAGAACTCTCTGAAAGCAGAGGTAGGGACCTTCAGCAGGACTGAAGGTGCACACAGGAGGTGGTTTGCTAATTTTACAGATGCACAGAAAACAATGGGGTAATGCCATGCCTACACAAGAGGATGTCATTCATGTCAGTCCACCTATAAACAACGCAGAGGCAGCGGAGAGCAGCAGCTACAGAATCACAGAACGGTTAGGGTTGCATCACCACCAGGCTAGAAGTGATCTTGACGAGGCTAGACATACAAATACAGCATGATAAAGGAAGTTTTCACGACAGGGATTGAAATAATCAGAACTACGAAGGCACGTTTCAGTGCAGGCAGGATCGCTGCAGCCCCACCACCCCCGGGCACAGGCAGCCCCCGGGCACAGGCAGCCGGCAGCGGGCGGACAGGCTGTGGGGACGCGGGCAGCCCGCAGCGACCCGCTCCCGGCGCGCCCCCCGCTCCCGCCACCGCTCCGCTCCCGGCCCCGCGGCCGCCCCCGCCCGCACTCACAGCCCCACCACCAGGCTGGCGCCCCGCAGCACGGCCAGGCTGGCGGCCGCCTCCCGCAGCAGGAACTCCTCGCCCCGGCCGCAGACCAGCACCAGCTGCTGGGCGTTCTCCAGCAGCAGCCGCTGCCGGCCCGCCATGGCAGCGGGCAGAGCGGCGGGCGGGGCGGGGGCGGCAGCCGCTCGGATCAAAGTCCCCCGGGGCGGCGCGGGAGAAGCCGCCTCCTGCCCCGCCCAGAAGAGACCAACCCCCTCCGTGTCTCCATCCTCTCCCCATCCTCACCTGTGCCACATTCGGCACTCGTCAGAAAACTGAGCTGGAAAAGCTACAGGGCTTTAGGAGCGAACCTGGTAGCAGCCTGCCCCAGGAGAGGGATGCTGCTCTTGGTGTGGTCCCGGGCAACATGACAACATCTATACATCGTGTTGGCTTATGATAAGCTCTGAAGCATCGGTTTGCCAGTTGGGGATTCCTGGAGCCTTCTGCCCACACTGCACCACCTGGAGATTTCCCTTTGCCAAGAAAACAGAAGTTGCTGCATTCAGAGCATTTGTCTGCCCACATTCCCCCTCCCCAGCATCCACCACCTCGCTGATGTCCATCACCTTGTCGGCATCCATCACCTTGCCAGTATCCCAGCACCAGCCCCTGAGGGACCGTGACACTTCTCACCACACGGGATATTCAGGCACACACAAATTTATCCAGGCAGATATTAATTTATCCCGTTCCACAATTGAAAAGTTTATGTGAATCTGCTGCCCCCTACAGAATTAGGGATGGGAGAGCTGGGCAGCAAATATTTACCCTCTACATGGATTTTTGGTTCTCTTTTCTCTTCAAAGATTCGTAGTGTGCCTAGGGCTCCGGTAATTCCCAGCTGGAAAATGGAGTGTCTTTCTAAATAAGTGGTCTCTCAAACACCTTTCTGGTTGTGGTAATCTTCTTTAGACATTTTTTTCTTTTACGAAGAGGATTGATTTAAAATGCCCGTAACACAGCCGTGTTTATATACATATTCCTGTACAGCAGAAAAAGATGAACATGTTGGCTCTTTGAATGAGCCTTTCCGGTGAAGTCTTTTTTGTAAATGTGGCAAGGTTTGCAGCTAAACCACAGGAATTTGCATTCAATAACAAACTTGAAAAGCAAGTAAAACTATGAGAGTGGTGGGTGTTATCTTGTGATACTGCTCCACTGGCTCAATACTGCACCACGGCGTAATCTCCACCTTCCTCCTAAATATTCTCTCTCACTACACATGCAAAGATTGACAAGGGAGGTGAGAGATGGTGCTTTACTGCTGCCAGGAGTTCCTGCTGCTGACTTCGGCTTTCCCCGGCAGTATCAAGGTTTGAAAGCTGAAATTAAAGAGGAACCTTCCAACAGACTCATAGCAAGGGCAGAAGGACACTCCAGGGTGGTGGGGGACGCTTCAGCAGCAGTGGTGGGGTGAGAGCTGGTGGATCGGGAGTGAAACGCAGCACGTCGTAGTGGAGCCGAGCACTCGCCGGATCGGTCTTGCCAAGAAAAGCGGCGGGGAGAAGATGATCCAGCTGGAGCAGAAGGGAGCAGCCCCCACGTGCACGCAGCTCACTCCTCTGTGTGCGGTGGGGTGGCAGCACAGAGAGAGATCTGCAGTGAATGGCTTCCCCGTGGCGCTGTCCTATGGCAGTGTAAGTCCTGCAAACTTGTCTTCCTTGTATTCACAAATATTTCAGGGTGTATGTTCCAGGAGCTGCTCTTTCTGCTCTTGAGAGGACCACCAGCCAACATTAAATTCCCACCTGTATTTGCACAACCCCGTGTTTAATGGCATGCCCGACCATCTGCTGCTTCTGTGAGCAAGGGCTAGAAGTCAAACAGAAACTGGCCTGAACGCTTCTTACTTTTATGTTTCTCCCATTTACACATTTTTGGCCTTTTCTCTCTTTCAGCAATTCCAGGGAATTTCAGAGAGCAAAGGTGGCATCTGCAGCTCCATTTCTGGTGATCCGATCTCAGACTCATTCATCACATTAGTTTTGGTGAAAGGGGGAAAAAAGGAAAGATAAATTCTGTGTAAAGCTTCTATATCTGTGAGAAGTGTGTTGTTACACTCTACTAGGATGGAATTCAGTTCTGTACACTGGCTTTTTCCAAGAACCAAGGGCAGATCCTGATTTCAATCCTTAGAACAGGTGAAGATTTTGCGCTTATAAGGTAGGAGTTTATTTCATTCAGAGAGACAGGAAAAGATGGAAAGACGGTTCTTTAAAGAGCTGGTGGGTCTTTGCCTATGGAAAAGGTGTGTGTTCCTAAAACGGATTGGGAGATGATATCCTATGCTCTTTTTACTTATGTTGTTATCATTGGTTATTTTCAGTTCCTTCAGTTTGCCAGTTTGGGTTGGAAATAACCCATTTCACCCCAAAATTAAACAAAGTAAGGTAGGAGAAAGAATGGAGGAGGAAAAAAAAGGTGGAGATAATGAAAAAGGTCAATTGACTGTCAGGTTCTTGATTTCAGAGGTTTCATCTCTTCTTGCCAGTGCTTTGTGTATGATACACTTATTCCTCATGGAACATATTTTCAAATATACTGTCAGGGTTACTTTGAATATTTATTCTTGTAAACAACAGGTAATTAAATACAGAAGGCCCAAGGCTGGATATGAGTCTTAGTCCAATATTTGCTACATTTTCCTTACATTTTTAGGTAAGTTTTTTCATCTACCAAACAGACATTTACAATAACACACATAGGATGATGAAATGTCCTGAAAGGAGATATGATGCATGGCTTAGGAATGAATTGCTAGTGGAATGTACTGAATGCTCTTTCCCTGTTTACAAAAGTAGCAGAAGTTACTGGACCCCCCAGGATCAAAAATCAAAATTACAACATGTGGATAAAACTGGCCTTCAGATGTGGAATTGACCCAGACTAAATTGCAAATTTTTTGTGTGCTCCTGGCTCCCCTCATACCAGATTTTTACGTCAGATTTACAAATATGTTTTGCACAGCTTTACGAAAGTAAAAGTGAAGTCATTCTGAATTTTCTTTTTCCTATTCAGAGAAACTTCACATCTTTCAAACCATGGAAACGTGGCATTCGCTCAGATGAACTTTCTGAATCCTCCCTCTTGTTCCCAGCTTCTGCCTTAATAACTTCTTTGGCAAAGTCTGTAACCCCCTGATGATGGGGGGACCTTTGGCGGAACACCACAGCCTGCCCCAGGGGACCTAATTCAGCAGGAATTGCTCTCTCTGAGCGCAGTGTGACTAACTGACTAACCGCCTCTCTCGCCCAATCGGCTCAAAAACCTATTGAAATATTCAAAAGTTGCAAACCGGTGTGTGAAAAAAATGCATGAAGTACACAGCTACCTACAGTAGAAACTAACTAACTAACTTAACTAACTAACTTACTAACTAACTAACTTCCTTACTAACTAACTAACTAACGAACTCACTCTCTACCCTACTGGCTAAAAAACCTATCATAAACTCATGAAAGATGCCAACTGGCATGTGAAAACAAAAGTGTTAAGAGCTCTCAAGTGCCCTTTCTGCCCGTGACTTCTTCATGGGCTGGGGAATGTTCTGCAGAGAGAACGAGTAGTGATGACCATCCGGCTGAGCCAAAAGGGTGACAACATGAGGGTGACTTCTTCAGCCATCTCTTCAACCTGCCTTGAGAAAGATGGGTGGAAAAGACAGGCATTAGGCACTAGGCTGAGAGGAGAACAAGCAACACGTGTTTTGACGTGAAAGGCAATACCCATCCACAGTTCCCCTCTGCAGGATTCCTTAGAGCTGGGTATTAGGCTTTGGCGTTTTTCTATTAATTGTTTAGATTGTGGACTAGATTGTTGGACTAGATGACCTTGGAAGGTCCCTTCCAACCCACATTATTCTTTGATTCGAGGATTCTAGGTGCAAAATGGAAACTGCCAACGCTGGAGTGCTCTTTACCTCCAGACATCCACCTTCTCCCAAGGACAGGTGAATGCTTCCTCTCTGGGACCATCTCGGGGCACCACAGAAGTATTCCCTATACTCAGAGCAGCATGAAAATTCACAAGAGGGAGAGCAGGCTCTGTTACACACCTGGGCTTCTTGTTCTCCTCGCCCGGCTTGGCTGGTCTCAGTTGCCCGTTCCTGAGCAATCTGCTTCCAGCCTTCGCCTTCGCTTGAGCGGCGGGCCATCGCTCTCCTCTTCGCAGCTGTGTTTTCTCTTCTGGGGGGATGGTTTTTCCCCTTGCTGCGAAGAGCCTGGTAACCTTTCCATTCAAGAGGATTGTTAGACAGGTAAAGCCATGATCAACATGAATCGATTCTACTCTTAAGCAAAGCTAGCTCATGTTACCTGCTCTGCCCAGAGGAGCTCTCCTGGGGTTCGCTTTGGGGAGCGACTGCAGCCACCTGCAATGGAAACGTACAGGATGACACCTGCCCACTTTCCAGCTCAGCTCTGAAAGGCAGATCCCTTGCATGGGTTTGCTCAGCCCAGCTGTGCCAGTTCTGGTGGGATCACCACACAAAGAGTGATGGCCAAGCTGCATCAGCCTCACTCTGCACTTGTGCAAAGCTGCAGGTTGGTGGATGAAGTTGCTTGTCCCTACAGCAGCAATGCCACCTTCTGAGGGGGGAGGCATTCTCTCACGCTGCGTGTGGACCTCACATACCTCTGCAGTTTCTCCTTCTGCTCCTGGCGCTGGCGACTCCTCGGCCTGTTCACCAGCAAGCCCAGCCTTGGCCGCTGCACCTGGAAGCTCAGCCTCCTCCTCCTGCTCCTCAAAGAGTCCCTCACGGTGCTCGATGAGGAACTCAACCAGCCGTGTCACCTGCACACAGTAAACCACTGGTTTCCAACCCGCTGGCTGCAAAGGGGTCCAACAGCCCTTGCCACTCCTCATCCTGCCTTCTGCACAGAAGGCTACAGCTGTGGGGCGGCTCTTCCCAGCAGCTCCCCCGCGAGCATTTGCTGAAGAGAGGAGGCAGGCAGGAGCCTCTGAAGAGCAAAGCTGGCGTGGGCCTGGAAGGCTGCAGCGGGCTGGGAAACACAGCGTACCTTCCCTGTCACCTGCATCAGGACGTCTAGGGGCAGCGTGTCCTCCTCTGGTGGGCCGAGGAGGTTTGGCCCCATGCAGATGGCCAGGTTGCTGGCGCTCATCTTGCTCACGGTGGCATTCCTGCTGATCTTCTGAAGCAGGATGAGCAAGGTCTGGAGGAGGAGGAGGTTGGCCTTGGGTAACTTGCTGGCGACCCTGCGGGAACAGGAACCCACCGTTAATAGATGTAGTAGGTGTTGTCCAGACAGGTGTCCCATGCTGATGTCAGCCAAGCCCACCCCAGGGAAGGCTCCTTGGCCAAGCCGGCTCTCCAGCAGAGGGACTGCCTTCGCTGAGATATGGCCACCTCCCTCCCCGCCTGCCCTTCTGGCCAGAGCCCCTTTGTGGAGCCAGCCCCAATGCCTGCAGGCAGTGCTCCAAGGACAGAAATGCTTTTCTGTGCCACTTTCCCCCCAGAACGCTGAGCCCACAGCAGCAGCAAGAGGTGGGTGGCCGAAAACACAGCTTGTTCAGGCAGGCTGTGGCTTTGCAGGCAGGTGCCGGGCTCTGCCAGTCCCTGTGGAGCCGCCAGGCTGCTGGCCACACTTACTCCTTCAGCCCCGCCAGCCTCTCCTGCCTGCTGGTCTTGTGCAGGGCGTCCATCCACTGTTGGTAAAGCTCTGAGTGGAGCAGCTTGGAGGGGATCTTGCGGAGGAAGTCCTGCAATGGCAAGGGCTGAGCGTGAGGCTGTGAGCAGTGCCGCCGGGAGCACAGGCAGCATCCCCAGCACGCTGGGTGCCCAGCAGCTCCTGGGTTGGGCCGAGCAGGAGCCCATCAGCAGCTCCGGAGCGGGAGCTGCCGGACTCCAGGCCAGCAGGGCTCACCTTCAGGATGACGGCCAGGACGTGCACCGGCTGGCTGGCCAGGTGGACCTCGGCTCCCGTGTCCAGGGCCTCCCTGATCTCCCGGGAGGCGCGCTCGCTGGCCGCCAGCCGGAAGATCCCCTCCGTGGATGGGCCCTGCTCGTGCAGCAGAGCCAGCAGGTCCTGCAGGGGAGACAGGAGGACATTGCTGGGCTGGAGACAGGCCCTGGCACAGGCCAAGCTTCCCCAGGGGCAGCAGGGAGTGTGGATGGTCTGCAGCTCTCCCTGGGGCAGGACAGAGGGGTGGCTGGAGTTGGGCGACATGGAGAGGAGCGCGCTTTGTCCCCAAGACTCATCTGAGATGCCCCCGATGGGGACGGTGCCTCTGCAGGGGAGCCAGTGGGATGGGGACCCCTGGCCGGGCTTGCTTACCTGGATGGGCTGGGGCAGCGCACCGTCCTGGCTGCAGAGATCTGCCAGGGGCCGCCCGAAGAGAAGCCCCGTGTGGGCAGAGCTCGACGGCCCCTGTGCCTCTGCAGCAGCCGAGGTCTCTGGCCGCACCAAGTGCCAGGGCAGCCACCTCCTCCTGCTGCGGGTCCCACCTTCTGCCAAGGAGAAGAGAGCAAAGAGAGGTGGAGCAGCGGCGCCAGGCCAGTGCTCCTGGACCCTCTCAGCACTGTGCCCCATCCTCGAGCGCACGGGACACGCGTCATTTGGCAACGAGGGACCCTGGGGGCTCAGGTCTCTCCTGCTGCAGAGCAACGGGGACAGACGTGCCCTGCGGGAAGGGCAGCAGCAGCCCCAGGGCAGCATGAGTGCCCGTCTGCAAGAAGAGCAGGGAAGGGCCATCCTGCACCCGTTTCTCCCAACTCACCAGCCAGCTGGCCACTTCCACCTTTGCTGCCAGAGGGGATGACGGGTGGGGGCCGCTGCTCTGCATCAGCCTGCAAGAAATGTGCTGCGCTCACCCAACAGCCCTGCAGCAGAAAGGGCCCCTGGGGAGCTGCATCATGCCCTGGCCATGTGTGAGAGGTGGAGATGGCTGAGATGTCACCCCGAGCGATCTTCACCTTGGCCTGGCCCTCAAGCAGCCTCTCCAGGCTGCCGGCATGCAGCGTCATGGCCTGGGCAAGCAAAAAAGAGCAGGTGAGAAGTGATGCACCTGGTGCTGGGCTGGAACAGCCTCTGGGGACAGAGCGGAGACAGGAGGGACACTCACAGCATTGCGGCCCCTCAGCTCTTTCAGCAGCGCCTTGAAGGAGGGCAGCCGGGTGACCTGGGCTCCCTCCACTCCTTCTGCTGGTCTGTGCACAGGAAAGGGGCAAAGAAAGAGCTGGCTGAGAACCAAGCAGCCTTTTCCCTCCCCTGCCAGCCCAGGGAGCACTTCCAGCTTGCCCCAAAGCAGCCATGTAGCACTCAGAATCCCAGCGGAGAGCAGCAGCAGAGATCAGGGCGGGGCTGGGCAGCTGTTGTCTGGACACAGCTGGCTGAAGGTGCTCCACCAGCTTTGCCCACTCAAGAGCTGCCCACAGCTATGGGCACAGCTCTCTGCAGCTGGGGAGCGCTGTTGCCACATCGCAGGCTACGATGCCTAGAGCATCCCCCTGAGGTGTGAGCACGAGTCCCCCAGGCTGCACCGCCAGGCAGGGCTTACCCAAGGAGAGCGCTGAGCCACAGCTCCTTCACTGCCCGGCAGCTGCGGAAAGAGAGGAGAAACAGCCTGAGCGCCGCTGCTCCCCAGCCTGCGGGCACAGGCGGGCGCTGGCACAGCCCTGCTGTCCCCGTGGGGACGGCCACAGAGGCAGGACGAAGCCCCGTGGGGCAGGACGGAGGCGCTGCCCAGCCCTGCCGGGGGACGTGGCAGCGAGACTCACCGGAAAGTGACGACGCATGAGCCGCAGGGCCAGACGAGGACGAGTGAGGCGGTGTGTTTGCCTTCCTCCTCTTCAGCGGCATCGCCGGCTGCCCCCTTGGTGCTGCCCAGCACCTGCAGCTGGCCCAGGGCCAGGCAGAGCTTTGGGCGCGGGGCGCCGCCACGTCTGCAGAGAGGAGCGGCAGCGAGTGAGCTGGAGGAGCCTGAGCCCGCTGGCTCCCCTCCCGAGTCCCCCTGCCACGGTCACGGCCATGGGTGTATCCAGCACCAGGGTGCCGGTGGCCTGGGGCTGCTCCTGGGCTGGCCCTGCCCTGGTGCCAGGGCCAGGGCTTGGGAGGAAAGGCAGCTGGGCTCTGCAAATCTTACTGGTGCTTGGCGATGACCAGGGTATCCCTGAAGAGGAGGAGGTCCCTCTTCCTCGTCGCACGGCCCTGGGTCACCCGCACACGCTGCCGGAGCAGTGGCTCGCCTGGTGCCGGGATGGGCACGCACTGCTGCACGGGCTCAGGGTCATCCCTGCAGAGCAAACGGTGTCGGGAATGACAAAGGCGGCTGCTGCGGGGTCCGGCTGTTCTGGGCTGTCTCCGAGCCTTGCATGGGGGGCGCCTACCTGGAGCCACGGCAGCAGTTCACCTGGCCCATCCCGACGAGGCCAGGAGAAGCCTCCTGTAAATCTTGCTTTACGGGCACAAGAGAGTGGCCAGACAAGGTGGGGAACGTCAGCCAAAGGGACGCCCAGTGCCAAGTGGTGCTGCTGGGCAAGAGCGCGGCTCCTGCCCGTGACACTCCGTGTTGGCACAGAACCGTTGCCAGGACAGCGCCGGGTCAACACAGCCCCCCATTCCAATGACCTCAGTGGTGGGGGGGGGCACTGGGGGCTCTCCCCAGGATGCCCAGGTCTCTCTGGGACTGGGAGCCCAGCCCTGGGCACAGCACTTCAGGTCTGGCCTCAGCAGCGCTGAGCAGAGGGGAAGGGTCACCTCCCTCCAGCTGCTGGCAGCGCTTCGCCCCATGCAGCCCAGGGTACCACTCGCTGCCGCCTTGGGCCAAGGCCACCTTGCTGGCTCCTGCTCAACTTGGTGTCCACCAGGAGCCCAGGACCCTTAGTTTTAAGATTCATAGGGCAGGAGACCTTAGCAGCTTTCTCTGAGCTTTAACCCTTTTTTTTTCAGCAGAGGCAATAACAATGCATTTCAGGGAAAGCACCTGCCTCATTTTTTCCTTCAGCCTTCATGATCACAATGTGTTTCCACTGCCCTTCCCTACATCTTTTCTAGAGCTTCCTGACACCCTGATTCATGTTTTGTTCTCATTCTTTTTGTCACCAACTGCTGTGTATGGGAGTCTCTTCTATGTCCTGAAAATTTGGAACGGTTCACTTAGACAACTGCAGAAAATAACCCTTTTTTCAGGAAAGAAAAATAAAATTAAAAAAAAAATAAAGGAAAATTAACAGATAAACAGCGGATGTTTTATTTTGCCTAAGAAGTAACACTGCCATCAAAATACTTCTGTTTCTCAAACATAAATATGTAGCTTAATTGAAGGAGAAGAGTTGAATTCAGAAGGGATACACAAGGTAAAATGAGGAGTAAGGCAGACAGCATGTTTTATAGTCAGCTCATCTTTACTCAGATGAGATACTGAAAATAATGGAAACAATCCAGATAGTCCAATAGTTTTTCAGGATAATCTCCCTTCTTTGAGTCACCATGAAGCAGCAGTGTCTTATTTGTGTTTCTCACCAAAATGGTTCTTTGATGGTTCAGTTCTGCTGACTCAGGAGCATAATGTCTTCATAAATACATGGAGCTGGGCAGATCTGTATTTAACATAGCTAAACTGCCTTTGAGCTGAACTAACCCACACAGAACCTATGCTTTTGCTTGGTTCATCTATGAACTTGCCAGTGTACCCACAACTAACAGAGAAGTAGCAGACTTGTGTCTATTGCCTTCCTCTCTCCCTCAGACCTCCTGTACTTAAGGTTAACTCACACAATAAATGGCTGGGAGAAAGCATAAGTTATGTGAGGAGATGCTTTAGCTTACTTAAGTCCTTTCAAGTACTTTATGTGAGAGTTATATTGTGTTACATTGCCTTTCACATTACAAAGAGCAGAGAATGAAATACTGAGGGAATTCAAGTGAATATTATGCGATCTATCTTACAGCACCTTACATAGCAGTTACAAATTTGGCTCACAGGCCCACTGAGAAGAGAGAACAAGACGCCCACAACAGCCAGCAAATGAAACAATAGTTTAACATCAGGGGAAAATGTTAAGGCGGACAGTGTTGTAATGTGAATAAGTACAGAAGAGTAACTTGATAGGAAACAGAATTATAGCCTCAGACTTAAGTGAGATAGCAGATATGTAAATATGACCTGCAGCTCGAGTTGATCTGTAGTCCCAAAATTTAAGGTAAGGATGCATTAATTTATCTCTGCTAGAAATGACTTGTTTGGGAAAATTGTATTTACAGTACTCAGTTCTCTTTCTCCAAGCCTGGAGCGCAGGGAGGTGTTGCTGTCGAAACTCCCCCAGAGCTGGAGGATGCTCTGCGGCTGCACTTGGGCAGCCTGGAGAGCAACACACGACACTCACCTGCTTGTGCCAGGACCAGTTCAGAGGGTCCATGCTATTTCAGATGGTTGACAGGCTGATTGGTTTGCAAGACTGTCTAGAATACTCAAAAACAACCTGACATGAATACCTAGAGCTACCACTTCCACTCATCGATGCAGCTTGAAGAATTAAGTGTGCCTGAACAGGAATAAATATGCTGCAAAAATAGGCCATGTTGCTCAATAATATCCACTGACCTTCAGAGAGTCATGTGAATCTAATGCAAGAGACATCACTAAATAATTCAGGTATATACAACAGTAAACAGAAATGCAATGTATAATGGTAAAACAATTTAATTAATAAAATAATTTTGTTACTGAAAGTAATTTTTTCTATAGAAATTTGCATACAAAGTGTTTTTGCCTAAATAGTTTTGTGTTTTTTCTTTTTTGTTGTTGTTTTAATTACCATAGATGAAATAAATAATCTACCAATGTTGATGTGTTTGAAAGAGTCTCTTTCTGAAAATCCAATTAAACATTCAACTCCAAGCACATTTTTATATAAACATTGCAAAAAAAAAAGTTGGAAAGCATGCATCCTACATAATAATTTACACGTCAAGGATTCCATACCTATCTGGAGTGCTCAAATCTAAAGGTTAAGGAAAAATATTAATTTAATAAGTGTACTACAGATATTCTTTCTAGGTTAATGGTACTAGGTAAAGCCAAAGAAACAAACTGTCAAGAAACACATCCTTTGACACCTCTTGCTGCGTTTATCAAAGTAATGCAGGTTACTAAGAAATGTATATTGGTATAATAAAATAATGCAGCTCACTGCCAAAAGGTTCTTGTAGGTTACTGGTGGAATACATAACTGTAAGAAAATGTGTTAGCTCTTATCTACTAATGCTTTTAAAAACCTGAGAATTATACTGCAGATACTTGCCAGCCCAAATTGTCATTGTTAATTAGAGATGGAATTGAAGTAGCAGCTGGACAGCATCTTACTAAGAGGCCTCACACCTACTGAATTTTCTTTGTGTTATTTTATTATTATAGCTTGTTTCATCTAGCAAATTAATCAGATTATGCTGTCTTGGTTTATCTAAAAATGTAAGTAACAGATTTTTTCTATTTTTTTTTTCTTTTGTACTTCTGCTATTAAAACTCTTCAGTGTTCCTGGCAGCCAGTTTTTTCTCCTGCTCAGAGTCCCCAGAACTCTGTTTGTCATGTTTTCTGATTATGCCTGAAATATCAACTTTGGAAGTAGGATGTCTAAAAAATAAACTTCATAAGTCCTTCAAATCACTGGACAGTGTAGTGAGTGATAAATGTTAACTTTCAGGGAATTCATTGAATATGGTTGGTTCAGGATTAATGAGGGTCACCACATGTAGGCTTTTTTAAATTATTATTATAATTATTGGGTCTTTTTTCTTTTAAAAAAAAAATTTGTTCACCTATTTCTACTACAATGTTTTCTGTCCTTTACTGGTCTGATTCTTCGGTAACTGTTCACAAGCCCAACACTGATCCTCCAAACTGAAAATATGCATCGGTATTATTAAAACTAAGATGATGCTTTTCAGAAAAAAGAGAGGCTAAAGTAACCAAAATTTTGAGTAGGGAAATTTGAATGACTAATCAAACAAAGATAAATATTTTGATGTTCTAAGTACATTATCCCACCTGCAGGTAAGTTATAAATAAAGTGATCCAGAAAATTCATATGAGGAAAAGAGACACGGAGGGACACAGGGCAGTAATTTTGATAACTTAGTTCCCAAAGTCTAGGATGTTTTATGGTCATATCTATATATATATAGGTATATCTTTATGAACTAATCTGATGTGAGAGGTTCATCTGGTGCAAGCAGCAGTACTCAGACAGACCTTACACCTAGAAAACCAGGTTAGGCTAAGGTTTGATCTTGGATGGAGTATCTCCACCCACCAAATGTCTCTACATGGGCTGACTGAAGCTGTTCAAAGAACCAGGTTTTGGCTTGGATCCTTAGGTACTCATGAGAGGTTTGAACAGTTTTCATGCATCTGTGTCAGAGCTTATGGTTGATTTTTCCCTGGTAGGAACCCAGCTCATGAGTATAAAAAGTATTTTGTGAACTCGAGCAGCCTATAGTAGGAATGGCTGATTTGCCTCAAAACCACATTACTGCACTGAGTCAAAGTGCTAAAATAGATGCAGTTGGTGTGGAGTATGTGACAATTGCAGATTGTTGGAGGATTGTACCTCAGCACCTTGTCCAGGCTGTGGTGGATGGAATATCAGGTGAATGGAAAGGGAATATCCCTGGACTTGTTTTGGTACGCTTGCTGAAATTTGAATCCATATTCTTGCCCTGCAGCATGGATTTGTTAAAATTTTTAAGAAACATTACACAACAGAAAGCAGCTAAGCCTGAATGATTCATATATGGAATAGTTTTAAATGTGTAAACAAACAAAAACTCTTTTAAAAAGAAGTGTCAACAGTGGTAGTGGAAACTTATCCATAATTTTTACATACATATCTGTATCCATGTGCAATATGTATGCCTATAATACTTTCTTGCTAAGAAATTTAAGGATCTTACAAACATTAGCTAATTAACTTCATAGGAAATTGCTAAATAACAGCTACAGAAAATATATCATTCTGATAATTAATTATACCACAGTTGGGTTGTCTCAGTCTAGCACCCAGGTGCAGACTAGATACTAACATTAGCATCAACTCCATGTAGAAACAGTGCAGGCAATTCAATTAGAGTTTCCAGAGACTGAAAGGCAGGGAAATTGAGCTAGCCACTCATTTTTGATGGCATTTATTCAGTTTGTAAGGCAATATGAGAATTTTCTCCTTGCTGCCACAGCCTGCATGGTACTTATTCTGAGTCAAATACCTTTTGCCTGTTCCTGTAGCTGGGTCTGTAGTCATCACTACAGCAGCAGGCCTTGCCTTCCTGCAGACAGGTTGTGAAAGAAGACAAAAGATTTCAGATTATTGTTTTGGTGAACAGTGGTAGATGAGCTGGGAGATACAACTATTGTGCTCTTGGAGCAAAGCGACAAAAAAATGACCTGTAGTATGTGAGTGTGCTGCTCTGAACATGTTGTTTTCTCTTGTAAATGCATCATAAAGTCAGAACATTTATTCTGAAACACTTTAGAATATGTTAAATAAAGACGGTAATTTCTTCATAATGGAGATGTGAAATAATACATAATATTAATTCAAATTTATAAATGAACCTGCAAATGAAATGCTTTTGTTTATTTTAGATATCCCATGGTAGAGGACCTTATGTCAGTATTCATCTATGCCACCGGAAAATTATGGTCTTTGAATTTTAATAATGCTCAGTGTGCTCCCAAGGAATCAATGGTAAAACCCTCATTGATTTCAAAGGAGGAGAACAAGACTGACTAAACATTTTTGAGAATTCATTCAGACTTCCTTTGAATTCAGTTCTCAGATTCAAGAACTGTAGGCATATTGCCTTAATGTTTCATATATGTCACTTCAGGGCGATATATAAAGTGATGAAAAATAACAGAGAAATATCAGTCAATTGCACCTATTTACTTCCATTCATGATAAAAATATGAGGGTTTTCAATGTGAAAACAATTAATTTTAAAATGTAGAGGAAAGCAAATGTTTACACAGGGAGTTACAGTGTGGACCTCATTAATGCAAGATAGGAATTGGGTATACGGCCTACTAAATTTAAAAAGCATATTCCAACATCACATAAATGAGAAAAGCATTCTCCTAGTACTTCTAGGGTAAAATTTTAAGGGCTATCAATCAAGTTTCAGAATACAACTTGTTCAATAATTAGGAAGAAATATTTCCTTTGTTTTCCTCTGGAAGTGTAACATTTCTAATGGGGACTATACTGAATGATTCAAAAGCAATTTGAGAACTTTACAGTGAGGCCACTTTTTAGAACATCTAGGAAAAGATGGGTTAAAAAACATAATAGTTTGTAATGGTTCTGGTGGTTTTTCTTTTGTTAGAATCATAGAACATCCTGAGCTGGAAGGGACTCACAAGGATCATCGAGTCCAACTCCTGTCCCTGCACAGGACAACCCCAAAAGTTCACACCATATGTCTGAGGGTGTTGTCCAGTCTCTTCTTGAACACTGTCAGGCTTAGGGTCGTGACACCTCCCTGGGGAGCCTGTTCCAGTGCTCCACCACCCTCTGGGGGAAGAACCTTTTCCTAACGTCCAACCTAAACCTCCCCTGGCACATCTTCCTGCCATTCCCTTAGGTCCTGTTGCCGGTCACCAAAGAGTTTGGCACCTGCCCCTCCTCCTCCCCTTGTGAGGAAACTGTAGCCGCCATGATGAGGTCTCCCCTTGGTCTCCTCTTCTCTAGGCTGAACAAACCAAGTGACTTTAGCCGCTCCTCATACAGCTTCCTCTCCAAGCCCTTCGCCAGCCTCATAGCCCTCTCCTGGACACTCTCCAGTAGCATTATATCCATTTTATCCTGTGGCGCCCAGAACTGCATCCAGTGCTCCAGGTGAGGCTGCACCAGTGCAGAGCAGAGCGGGACAATCATACTCCTTGCCTGGCTGGCAAGGCTGTGCTTGATGCACCCCAGGACACAGGTGGCCCTCTTGGGGACAGAAGGGTCAAATACAATGCTTATAATTTACGTTGATGCAGTGTACCTCTGGCTGGCTGGGTAGCAACTCTTGGCTCCATCACAGCCTGAAACAGGGAGCCTCAGACTGGCCACACTGGCACAGCAATGGTCCTTCATTAAGCCAGGCTGACAGGCAAGGGACATTCAGTTAACCTCAGTGTTTACTCTTAACATTTGTAAACATAGTTATTGTGTTCCTGCCAAAACTTTAACCTTCCAGATGCCTAGTGGCAAAGAGAGACTTTGTTTTTATGAGAGAAGGAAAAGTGCACTCCCACTTTGTCATGTGTTGTCTTAACCCTATTAATTCCATTGAAGTCTACGGGCCTTTATAGCTGCCAAGAGGCTTTTGTTTGCGTGGGTATTAGCTACGAAGTCAATACCAATTCGTCCTTCTTTAGTAAGGACTGTACAGCCACACTTCAAGCTTTGTGACTCAAAGTAGCAAAATATTCCTTAGAGACACTGGGGTGTAACAGATTTCCACATCTCACCTGCAGTTAAGTCTTCACAAGTATTTCCAAGTATTTCATACACAGGTTTAAAGACTAGCTGTACTTAAATAGTAACTACATACATACTGTAAACTATATAGACTGGCGTATTTTCCTGTGTGTCAGATGGGAGATAACCAGTATTTTGCTCAAGCCTTCAGCCGTTAAAGCAGAAGACAGCTAAGAATGAGGTTCCTGCAAATACCGCAAGGTGACTTAAAGTTTTTCACCTAGAGGTGAAACTTAGTTTCTACTGAAATAAGGCCACGAAGCATTACAGTCGCATCCTCTAATTAATTAAACAATTCAAAGCTGAAGAATCATTACCAAATCATCACCAGTCTGCAGCAGGCACATCAGGATTTTTTTTTTTTTAAAGATTTCTGCTGTTCATTCTACAGCCTATATTACTGTCAGAGAAGAGGCTGCTCCTGCAGGTCCTTCAGTCTTTCAGGATCTAATTAATTCTGGGAACCACTTAAATGGAGATATTTCCCTTGATATTAATGGCATTTGTTGGCACCAGTAACACTTAACACTTCACACTTTTTTTTTTAATGCTCACTTTTCACTACAATTTTCAGTCTTAAATTGAAATAATTGCCTACTCCTCCAGTAGTTTTTCAGATGCCAATAAAATATTACAGACCTTTTTAGGGGTTCACTTCTTCCATATTAAAATATAATGGCAAAAAAGTACACACGTCATTACAAAATTATGGAAAACAAAAAAAAAGAAAAAAGTTTATTTCCAGATATACAAAACACCTATTCTCTCATTTCTCCATCTTCTTCCTCTTCTTCCACACCTCTGATGTACAAAACATTATTGCACCTGAAAATAGAATAGTTTCCTTAGTGGTAAATGGTTTAATTTTCCACACATAACACTACTATAAGCATTTTACTGTTTGATTGTAGCCTGGCAACAAAAAGATTCTGCATAACAAATTGCTGCTGCTGACCTTGTACAGCTTTCCACAAAGTTGATAACAATTGCAAAAACCAACAAGTTTATAAAAGCAGTAACCGGCTGACAATGCTGTATGAGAAATTTTTACTTTTGGGTTAACAGTTATGGTCAAGTTTAATTTCCAAGTATGCAAAACGCTTTCAGTAGCAATACATTAATACACTCTACTAGTGCCAAGAGATTAATAAATCTACAAGAATTGGGAAAACTGAAGTTTTATTATCGTAAACACTGCTTTACAAATATTTCAAAATCTTTTTTCCTCCCCTTAGAAGGGATGTCATAGCTTTCTCACAATAGTTACGTTAACACTTAGCATCTTAGCCAAGGAATAGAGCATCTAGCAATACAAACGCAGTAAGAAGGTTTTAAGAAACCCACCCTCTGCCATTAATATCCTAATTACCTTATCAAAACTTCACCCAGGTGTCCAGACAATGCACCATCTATATACTCCTCTGTGTTTGCAAGCTTGAGAAGAAAACCGGCAAGACTCAGAACGATTATAATAGCAGAAACTTCGCAAAGCACATGGCGGCTTCGCCCCCCAGCCCACCGCCCGGCTACAGCGACCGGGGGCGGCCGAGCGACCCCGCTCCCACCGCCCATCCTTTAGAACCGCCTCACTTCGCCACCCCCGCCCCAGGCGCCCCCCCGGGAACCCCGGCGGCTCCCGCCCCTCACCTGCATGTTCATGTAGCCGTCGACGGAGACGAGGTAGCCCTTGTACTCCATCCCCCACTTCAGCTTCACCATCACCGGCTTCCCCGTCAGCCCGTTCAGGAAGGGCTTGGGGTTGAGGGGCAGGCTCTGCCGGGAGAGCAGCCGGTCAGCGACACCGCCCCCGGGGACCGCTAACGGCCTCGGGACCGTTAACGGCCGCGGCTCCCGCCGCCCGCGGGCCCTCTCCCCTCCCCCTCCCCTCCGCCCCCTCCCGTTCCCGCGCGCGGCGCGGGCACCGCCCTCACCATGGCGACGCGGCGCGCGGCGGCCCGAGAAACACAGGCCCACGCGGGAACAAAACCCTCGTGCGCGCCGCGGGCTGCGAGAGAATGGGAGGCAGCGCCGCTCCGGCTTCCACTTCCGGGGGCGCCGCTCTCACCTCCGACCCCTGACCTCCGCCGCGCCGCGCTTTCAATAGGCTGAGGCGCCCTCAAGCGCGAAGCGAAAAGCGGAGTCGCCCATTGGCTCGGCTCCTCCGCGGGCTTCTCTCATTGGGCGGGCTGGCTGCCCTCCCTCCTTTTCCCAACCAATCGCTGCCACTGCCCGGCGCTCCGTGCCTGCGGGGCGGGGGTAACGCTGCCGCCGCCTCCGGCCGCACCGCGGGGCCGGGGCCGCGGTCATGAGCAGCCCGGGCACACAGGCGCTCCCCTCCCTCCCGCCTGTGCCTGCCGCGAGCGGCCGACAGCTGCCTTGTTCTGCCTTGTTCTGCCTTGTTCTGCCTTGCAAGCCGGCCGGGCAGAGCAGCCGCCGCCCTCCCGGCTGGGGCTGGAGCGCCGCGCTGAGCCACCGGGTGCGGGTGTCCGGCCCCGCGGGTGTCGCTCCCGCTCCGGACCGACCCGCCCTGAGGACGCCGTTCCTGTCGGTGTGTCCGTCCCTGCAGGCCGGTGTCCACGGGGCGGCGGTGCCGCGCTGCCGAGGGGCTGCGGGGAAACCTCCCCCGTGTCACCTGCGAGGCGACAGCGAGTCGTGCCTAAGAATAAATTTGCGGACCAGAACGTTTTCGTGGCTCCGCGCACATGGACAGAAAACCTTAAAGGGTTTGTAAGATGCATAAGCGGTGTGCTTGCCAATGTGTGGGTGCGCTGCTCGCTTATTGGACTCCAGATGAAGAAGGTGCCAGAGCTTTTCTTGGCTGTGGAGACACTCAGCCTGACTCACAAAATGTCAGGTCTGGTCTGGTGTCATTTGTGACTCTTAACATTCAACAGGCAGATACGTTGAACCAACATTTGTCCTGTTCACTAATTTGTCACATCTCCACTAATGTCTTCTGCTACTTTATGCCTAAAGTCATCAAATGCCACAATGTGTGTTCATGTTCCTGCGTACAGCGTATTCCACAGAATCACAGAACGTCAGGGATTGGAAGGGACCTCAAAAGATCATCTAGTCCAATCCCCCTGCTGGAGCAGGAACACCCAGATAAGGTTACACAGGAAGGCGTCCAGGCGAGTTTGAATGTCTCCAGAGAAGGAGACTCCACAACCTCCCTGGGCAGCCTGGTCCAGTGTTCTGTCACTCACAGTTTCTTCCCAAATTTAAGTGGAACCTCTTGTGTTCCAGCTTGAACCCCTTGTCTTCCTGTTGGTTGTCACCAAGAAGAGCCTGGCTCCATCCTCGTGACACCCACCCTTTATATATTTATAAACATTAACATCCCTTCATCTTGAATGTACTAGATGCTAAACTAACCTTTCTGTTACAGAGCTATTACATTTTTTTGTGCACTTTACCTTTCAAAGGCCAGTCTAGTGCCCTAGTGTTGGAAGCAAAACTATCATCACCTGCTTAAATGTGCTGTTGACTCAACAGCCTGTCTTCTCCAGATCCAGACTGGCCTCACGCACAGTGGTTGCGATTCCCGTATGTATGGGTAGGAGTGAATAAGAGTTGGAATTGTAATTCTTCCTAACCAGGACGTGTCAAAAGTGCAATCAGATACTTTTTGCCATGTTCATTAGAAATTAGTGTGGTTTAGGGTATATTGGATGGAAAACAGAGACAATATCAGAATTACGGTAATAGTCTTTCTGGTGGCAAGACTCAGTATGGGCCAACTGAAAGAGGAACTAAGTTATAAGATTTCTGTAATGAAGTCTGTGTTGAGACTATATAGGAAAAGCATGAACACAAGGGGAAATGGTATATATAGCAAAATTTTTCATGCCACTTGGTGTAAAAAGTAGCTGATTTCAAGTGATAACGTATAATTTGGCAGAATGCAATGATCTTAGAGTATCTTGGATAAAATCATGCTGTGGAGGTAATTTTTTGACTTTTTGAAAATCACTGAGATAAATATGTGTATCTGTGAATGGCATATAACAGGTTTAGTATGTTATCTGTGAACAGCACTTCTTATTTTCACATATTGAACCAATTTTGACCACAATGTTTCCTACTTATCTTGGGAAAGCTTTTTGTGTACCAAGAAAAACAGGAGCAATTACATTCAGCTTTTAATACACTCTCTTCCTGTGACAGATGAGTAAATATCCTAGCCCTGTTGTTATGAAGTTAACAAAAATGAGAAGAATTTCCCAGTCTCATCGTTGTTGGTGTAGAAGTCAGAGAGCAGGAGTGCTTGACTTCTGGTTTCATAATCGGTGCATGAATTCACGCGTCAGTAATCTCATCAGCTGTAGCCTGGGTCTGTGGCAATTTTGTGTGGCAGCAGGGCAGGAAGGAGCCCTGAGATCACAGAATGCGTGACTACATCCGATGTAGTTAACTGGATAACTTAGTTAATCAGGAAACAAAATAGGGTTTGCTTTTTTTTCCCCCAGTGAGGAATTCGCTGTTTACCTTGTTGACTGAATCATTCTGACTTGGAGACAGTTTGCTTACACAGATCTTCTCCTGACCTTCAGCACACGGGTGAAGTTCACCTTTTGTCCTCTTTGTATTTCCCCATGTAATAGGGGAAGTAATCGTTTGCATTCTTTTCTGCCTTTGGGCCAGGGTATTTAGGCTGCTGCTCAACAGGAAATGAACAGGAAAGAGTTTTTGTCATAGATTAATCCAAACCTAAGACCTTGGGTGGATGGATAGGATTTTCTCTTACAGCTCAGGGGTCGGAATTTAGCACGACTGCTCACGCTCTGTCCCTAAGGAAGCAGCTGGACATCCGACGGCAGTAGCATTTCTGGTGGAGGGACTCATTAGATGGTGTTATCTGTGTAGGTGCAAATGCTCACTGACATCATTAACACTCTGTATCACCATAATGCCAGGCAGAGAGGGCTACCCCTGTACCCACACATCGCTGAGCTGCCCAGAAATGTTTCCTGATTGAGCTGAGTTTGCTGAGACAGGAAGTCCCGGCAATAACCCCCTTCTGCCAACCATAAACATGTTTCTTAAGGACATTATCAGAGTTGCCCCATGTTCCAGCTTCTGGGCTGCACATTTAATGACCACCCTGCTCGTTTTCCAGTGTAAATGGAGTTTTGCTTTGCTGCACTTCTCTCCCACATCAAGGAAGTTACTTGTGATACCACGCAGTTCATCACCATACTAGTAGCAGCATCAACTTTGCCATCACACTAAAGACACCATGAAATGGGCACTAGTTGCAATCAGAGACCCTAAAGCAGCAGTGAAGGCACAGCCCTGATTAAGAGTGGGGAGAGCTGAGCTGGCAAAAAGGAAGCTCCAACAGGAGATGGTACCTGCAAAGGACAGGTTTGCATCAAAATAAATCCAGTGTAGCAGCACAGAGTTAGCCCTGCTCTGCAACGGGTGAATCTCGGCTTCTGGTTCTGTTGGGTTCATAATTGACAAAGCCGTGTAAGAACCTGCCACTCTCCCCCTACAAACCTGTTCCGGGTGAAGATGTGCTACCCTCCTTTCTCCCTCTTGCTGGACTCCCGGACTGCAATCTCTGGTTCTTGAAAATATTAGGTGATATGATGCCTTGGTCTCAGCTAGGTGGTTGTTAAGTGGTCTTGTGCAGGCCGCGAGCTGATTTCTGACAAGCTCTCTTTTCCAGCTGCTTGGAGATGCAGCAGTTATGACTCTCACAGACCCAGAAGGATTTTAAGGCTATGTGCACCCTTGCAGAGTTTTGCTGCTGTAGCAATACTGCTAAAACGTGAAGAGGATCTAGGACTCTAGGACAAATGTTGGCGTGAAATAAATTCATTTTTCCTTCAGCAATAGGCATAATGGAAGATTTACCATTATAACTCATACTGCAATGGAAAATTTACTCTTGCCCACAAATTTTATGTAGAAAGTATCTGATGAAATTTTATCTAAAAATATTTTTCAATAATAAATAAAATGGTTTTCATTTGTGCAAAAAATCTGTATCAGTTATCAGCTCTTGGTGACTTGGGAACTGCTGTGGCAGTATGTGTGGATTAGCAACAGCCCTCCCAAGAGATATAACCCCAATCTTCTGGGGCTTTGCCAGAATAAAATAGTTTATCTTCAAGCAGTATTTTCACAGAGTTCTCTACCAGTAAAATACCTTTCCTCTCTCTGTTGATGATTTGTCATTTGAATAACATCCCAAACAACCATCTTTAATCAAATTTCCATGAATGAAGCAATAACTAACTGTCCACCACAGACCTTCACCATGGATGAGGACTGGGATCCCTGGAGGTATTTAAAAGACATGTAGATGAAGTTCTTAGGGACATGGTTTAGTGGTGGATATGACAGTGTTAATGTTGGACTCAATGATCTTAAGGTTCTTTTCCAACCTAAATGATTACATGATTTGATGATCCAATATCTAATGACATCAGGCTCCAGAAGAAGAGGTCTTTAATTTCTTTGTGACATCCGAGGATCATCAACCGAACCAAAGCTGTGCTGCAGAGGTGGGTGTACAGAATCCAAGTGCCAAGATTAACCAGGATAATAGGGATATTATTAGAATATTGATTTTGGGGTGGTATGTATCTGCTAACAAAAGCCCAGGTCTTGATGGAGTCACAGGAAATTTTTGCCCACTCCCCAAGGTTTGCTCGAGTGGCTCTGCTGTGAACCTGTCACCAGGCTGGGCCATGCCAGTGAGAAGGGGCACAGGATGGGTATTGTATAGAAATTACGGGAACATTTAAGCTTCCTTTTATGCGTATTGAAAACCTTTATTTGTTTGTGCAAATAGTATTCATGCAAATTATGCAGCTACACTAATGGGAGGCCCTTCAAGAATGTGTCTCTGAAAACAGGCTACTTTGCCAAGAAATAATGGGACTTCCTTAATTATCAGCTGTTATCTTCTGGTTTTGGCAAATCTCTGTTGCTTTATGTGCTTTTGTTTCTTTTATGCTTTGACATTAATGAATTGGAATTGAAATTATGTGCCGAGGGAAAACAAAGTGATCTGTATAAATAATAAAGTAGCATTCTTGTGTGTGTCAAAAAGGAGGGGGGGATCAAGCATTGTGCAGAAGGAATTTGGAAACTGCTTTCACACAAACATCTTAATGGAAACTAATAGCTGGCTCCAAATCACAGAAGTGTTTCAAGAGTTGGTGTTTTGAGAAATCTGTCCGATGAGAGCTTAGAAAGTCTGGCTGGTGTCAGAGGCTCTCTGTGTTGGGTGGCAAGCTGTATTTTAACAGAGGAGCTCATTTGCTTTTTCTCTTGTCCTTCTGCTTCCAGCCAGGGCTGAAATTCCATCAGTGGTGGTGGAAATCTAACAATTTCTAAACCTTAATAGTCCTTTATTCATGCTGAAGTCCTCTTGGACAAACAGTTACCCTGACAAACAGAGGAACATAATTTTTAACAGTGAATCTTGTGGGGGAAGAGGAGAAGAAGGGGTGTTTAGGCAACAGGGCTGTTGGATCGGTACATGGGTCACCAGGGGATCACTGGTCGAGAGAGACTAGACATTGTACAAGAGGTTCCCTCACTGTTTCAAAGGAAGAGCAGAAGGAAACTATCTGTAGAGGAGAAAGTAAAAGAGAGAAATGCAGCTGAGTTAAAAGAAGGAGAAAAAGCCAGGATTCCTGAGCTGCTCAGAAAACTTTCTGAGCCCAAGCAATATTCTGGAGAGACGAGGCAGAGAAAGGGGAGCCCAGGCCCCAAAGAAACCAGTGAGTCATCAATGCCAAATGGTAACTGTAGGGACAAGTATGTCCTGAACACCCGTCATTACACTGGGAGGCTCTGAATGCACCATGGTTTT
The DNA here is from genome assembly GCF_036013445.1 of Caloenas nicobarica. Classification (NCBI taxonomy): domain Eukaryota; kingdom Metazoa; phylum Chordata; class Aves; order Columbiformes; family Columbidae; genus Caloenas; species Caloenas nicobarica. The sequence goes on from NC_088245.1 coordinate 47,138,133, forward strand.
ATTAATTTGGCCACATCCATCTATTTTTGTGATAGCCAAAGGGAAGAGTGATTTAGGAGCCTCTGCAAAGTCTGCTGTTTGCACCTCCCCCAGGGGAGCCAGAACTGATCCTGGGGCAGCTGGGCCAGAAAGTCTCATTTCCAGGAAGGGGCTGCAGACAGAAAAAATCCCCAACCCCCTGGACTCTGAAATGTTCCAGAGGCGATGTCTGCATTTTGTGTTTGACTTGAACCTAAGCCCAGGGCCCACATCTCAGCTGGGAGGCAGCGATCACTGCCCTGCATCTGAGCCCAGTGACTTTTGCCTCTCTGCCGAACTGGTGGTGCTTTTGTGAGGGGGCGTCTCCAGGGCCAGGGGGTGGCAAAGGTCTGCTGGAAAGTCAAGTGTATGTCTATAAGCCTTCCCCATGCAGCACACTCAGAGGAGAAGCTTTCATGCAGCCATTTTCTGGTCAGCTACCAGAACTTCTGAGCATCTTGTTGCCTTCCTGAAACAGGTGGGAGTCCAAGCTTGCGTAGGTGGGCAAGCTTTTCCCAGACCCCACAGACCCCATAGGCATAGCCTACCCAAGATAGGAAGGGTTACAGGAACCAGGAATTAATTGTGGGGGTGGTCAGTGAATTAGGACTAGACGCCCAAGGCAGACAGTACAAAAGACTGCAGCGTGCTCAAGGCAAAAGCAACTCAAAATCCCATGGTTCAGCATGCATCATCTGAAACAAATCCGGGAGAGAGAGCATGGCCGTAGCTGTTTATACTGGTTTTATGCCAACTGTTCCCAAATTACCAGTGCCCTGACTTTCATACTTCTTGGGGCAGTGCCCAGATGTATGTGCTGGGTGCAATGCGTCACCACAGAAAGGCCTTTCTTCAAAATCCTTTAAGAGTTTAGTAGTTTGGAGTTTTGGCCAGACAGTTTTCCACTTCATTGTGTCAACAGCGCTCGCTGAGAGCAGCTCTACCTGCCTCATTTCTAGCCAGGAGGCCACTGATGTGCTGGTTTACCCTTGTCACAAGTGCTTTCTGTAAGGCTTTAGATTGCTATTTAGTTTGCCGTTTCTGCCTTCGTTTTGCTGAGTATGCTGTTAGATCGCTTATACAACTGGTACTTTTTTTTCCAAAGTGCACAACAGATGGGAGCTGGCCCCTCTCTTTGCCCAACAGATGTTTTTGAGGAGAGACCTGAGGCATCATGGGCTTCCCTGCTTGGGCACCAAGAGCCTGGAGATCCACCATGAGCAGTTTCAGTGCTCCCAGTGGTGTGCTGACAATTTCTGATGCTTCTTGCATGTCCTAGGTGACCTGGCCCCACTGCCACGCCACTCCCTTCAGCTCCTTTTCTGTTCTTTACAGTCTTATGGCAGCCACTATTGCCTGTCTATCCTGGAACATCGGTGGCCCCAGCAGCATAGCATGGACATATGCCTCCATTTGGTGCCTTCCTTCTCCAGAGCAATGTCTTCTCGGTGGCAGTTTACGCCACAGGTAAAAGGAAGGGCCAAGTAGGTAAGCGGAGGGTGTTCTTCTAGTAGGACCCAGAGATGGTCAACGGAGGATCCACTCTTCTGCCCAGGAATGCAGGGACAAACACACTTGCAAGGACAGGTACTGACCAGGGAAGTGAAGAAGTTTACTTCAATGCAGGACAGAGATACTTAAGTTATTTTGGCTAATTAAAACAATTGAAAAAAGACCGCTTCTCTACCAACAAACGTATTCTAGTGTCTGAGCTGGCTCACTCTGACCAGCACGTGCAACTACGATAATTTGGAGGATTAGGGTATGTTCAAGGGTTAGACCATGGCCACATTTCAGCAAATTTTCACAAGCATAGCAAAAGGTGTACCCTTAACAAAGACCATTTATTGTGACACTCAAGTCTTTGCTGCAAAGCTCCTTATCATTTTTCCAGAGGAAAAATGTTATATTTTTTTTTAAATAAGGGAAAAGGAACCTATTTTTTCCTGAGCACCATTCTTGGAAATGACCTTCTTGGCTGAAATTTTCTTGAAAAATATCAGCTTGGTGCAGATATTTCCTGCTTCCAGGAAAGCTTTTCTAGAGATCTGCCTCCTGTAAATGTTTATACAAACAGTTAAGGGCTGCCAAAGTTATAAGCTGCTAAGAAAGAGGAGCTTAGAATGGAAAACAGTGAAACCTTAATAATAGCATTGCCAACTTCACTTAATAAACAGATGCATTTAATATGGATTTTATATAATAAATGCTAGCTTAGATATGACACTATTGTGCCATTTTTTTGCTACACAATAAACAAAGATTTAGCATATCCATGCACAACGTTGAGTATTATCTGGCAAATTTTGTATTTCTAAAATTATCCTTAAGGTTGTTTGATCACTTGTAGGTTACAATGGACTGCTATTGATGTTCCTTTCATATGATGCTTCACATAAGGCAAGTGACTACTTGTTTTGACAGACTGTACATGATACGTAATTAGAAGGGGAAAAGGGCTAGTTCATACCTGTGACACTTTGTGGATTTACATGCTTCTGTGAATTGGACATAAAACACTTCAGCTTATCTGTGGTTTTGTGGGTTCTTGCTTTAAACGCTCAAGAAGAAGCTCTTATCGTGTTTTATCTCTGGGAAAGGAGATCTAGGGGATTAAATTATACAATTAAAGATTTATAGTTTGCAGTGCTATCATGTTGAGACCCCAAGAATTTTATTTGAGATATGACTTTATATTAAGTAGTTGAGAAGGTAATTCACAACTGAGTCAAGTGGATGGTAATTCCCGTGTCCCTCTGAACGGGGCTGTCTGAGGAGAAGGACGGTCGTGGCGGTGGGTGGTGCTGCTTCTGTCCCAGCACTGGGACAGCAGCTCCCAGCAGAAGACCCCAGCAGACACTTTACCCATTCAGAAGATAAGAGTGGCTGGAAACCTGACTGCCGTGACACTTGTTCGCCATTTCATAATTAGCTGAATTTAGGTCTGCAGAGGGACTTTCCCACAGACCGTGTTGACAATGACCTTTGTAATACAGCTCTACTTTTTGTGGTGTTTGGGGAGCAACACTTCCTAGACTTAAGAACTTGTATTTTGTGAGATATCTTTGAGGTTATGTGTAACTGGTCTCCATCCCTTTAATACACTATCCATACAACAGGTTTTCTTTATGGGTCCATTAGTTGCAGTGCTAAATTTTGAAGAGTTTCAGGGAGTTTATTCTGAAAATAAAAAGCTGATCTGCATGAAACTGACTTTTCCATCCCCCCAATAGTCAACATCAGTAAATTAAGTATAGATGGAAAATACTGCAGACCAGTGTTTCTGATGCCAGGCAAATATATGAGTATATAATAGCTTATACACATGAAAAATACAACCTTTTTTGATGTTGCCAAGTTGACTCCAGCCTCAGATAATGGGCTAAAAGGTGCAAGCTAAGCACATTGATTGGAGCTGTAATGTCTTTAGCAAATGAGGAAAATTGAATACCCTTTGCCTACATAACCTTTGCCTTCACTGGTTTTGCTTTCTTCACATTTAGAAGTACACATCCTCTGCAAGTCTGTTTAAATAGCAGCAGGATGGAAGTAATGACTGTGCTTTCAAGGGCAGAATGCCCCTGAGTTCCATGGGAACTGGATTCTAAATTACACTGAAAATTCATAGAGCACACATGACTCAGGCTTGAGTTGTACGTCTCAATGTTGTAATAAAAAAGCATCACTTTTTTTTTCTTTTTGTATTTATAGCCACAGCAAATGCATTTCATATAATTTTAAAATATATTTTACTTCCCATATTTTCTCTGGTTTAAAATTCATATATATATTGTATTTATATGTGATACTACAAAACAGTGCAGACAATACCGTGCATATTAATCTGTATTTCTGTGCTACATGTGTCTATATACTCTGTATTATTTACTAACAACCATTTTATTTCAGACACCAGAAAAATGTGGGATTCTGCTGTGTCTGAGAGCACTGATTACATTCACAATGGTGAACAGATTAACCATTTAGTTGCAGGTATCAAGGTTGTCACTCAAACTGGCAGCACCTCAGAATAGCTAAAGCTTATCGAAAATTGTCTGGATTAGAAATGACAGCCATACATGCATGAATGCGTCTGTATGGCTGGAAGATTGTTGAAGTGTGAAGTGAAGAAGTTCACGTCAGTTTATTTTTTATCATAATTACTGTATTTCATGAGGGAACATTGACTTGCCGCATGATAAATACACGGGGAAACAGAAAGAAACTTCATTCTCCTATCATCTTTGTCTCCCAAAGGTCACCACATTTGAACAAAGCGTATTTATTTCATTCCTTATGCATTTACGTAGCCATTTACTGTACTCTGTATAAGTGAAGCAGAATAATTTTTTGCGAGACTAATTAAAAGTTGCATGGTAGAAAATGTTTTTGTGATCACACCACCGTAACGAAATTGAGCTGTCTTTACTGACGTGTGCTCCATTTACTGGGTTTTTAAAAACATATTTCCCACACTTGAAGCAGATAATTGGTTTTTTAAAAGGAAAAATTTAACAAAGTTTTTCATCCAACGCAAAGTAATATCCTTAATGAACATATTTAGAAAAAAAGTATCACGGCAATTTATCTCATCTTTATTCTATTTGTTGTATGGCTTTATACTGCTTCCTAGCTGTAGAGCATCTTAGAAAACTTCCATGTCAAATCAAGAACAACTGAATTGCCTCTGAGTCGATAGGGCCGATGCATAAAGTTTGTCTTCATCCAAGTGGCGTTACAGCCTCCTTCAGTCCCAGCAGAAAGTGCCAACCAGGCAATTTTACCATGTTCTACATTTTGGATCCTATGTGGAATAAACATCTAGTGAATGGAATAAGCCATTAATTTAGTTTTAGATTTCATCATAGACTGTTAATGGAGTTGAGGGTTGCATTGAGAAAGCCTGGAGGTTTTAGCATGACAGATGAACAAATCCAAGCTTTTATTAAAAAAAAAAAAAATCCCCCAAATTAGCTCAAACCACAGTTAATTCTTCCCAAAGACTGCCATAGGTAGGGACAGAACTTACTTTTGTGACTAATGTTTTTGAGTATCTACTGAAGAAAGGAGAAGGTCGAATTTTAACTGGCACAGCACTCCTAAGTGCCTGTTTGGCTTCCACAGAGAATTTGGGAAGTTTTCTTTTTCAGGTGTTATGTGCCTAATTAAAATGGAAGAATCAACACTGTCTGGGCATATACTCAAAGGCAACTGCTGTATCTGAAGCAACCAGTGGATAAAGTATTGATAACAGCAGATGTTCATGCTATGCCCCAAAAGACTAAAACATGTGGCATCTTTGACGCACTCTGTCATTATAAGCATGGGGTTGGGGACTGGTCTTACCCGTCCTACTGCTCCAGCAAGTGGCCTTCATCAAGTTGCTCCCATTTGCAAAACAGTGACATTTTTTATTATTCTGAACATCATGACATTATTTTATTGACGTTATGGTATCACCTTAAAGACTTATGCAAGACTGAGGCTCTACTGTGTGGGGCACTCGACAACTATAAGGAGCATACCCTGCAAAGATATCAAACCGTGGGTGGGGGAAGAGGAAGCATCATTTAAAAGGTGGAGAATGGAGGTAAGAAAGATAACCCTTAATGCTCTACCTGCCACTCAGGAAGTGGAAAAGGCATTGCCAGGGCATATTAGTTTTTGTTGCAAAGCTGTGGCTGTCTAAAGCACAAACCCATACAAATATTTTTCCCTTCTCGGTGGCTGGCCACATGGGGGAAGAAGAAATGCCTCCCTTTCCAGTTGCGTGCAAATGGCTCTGAGATATGGATAGATATGGGATTGTCAGCTCCAATTAGTTGGTGAAATGACCTACTGTACTTCTCTTCTATAGGTATTACAAAAGCCGTTCCGCCCATGAATTAGGCGTCGGTGAGAAGCTGAATTTAAGCCCACTATTGTATGGGAATGTCCACTCCGCTTTGCCACACTAAAGACATTCAGGCAGGCAGAACACCCTCCGCCGACTCATTAGGGCATACATTAGAGGCAAACTCCCTGCGCTCGCCATGAACCCACGGCGCTCTCTTGAATGGTTGCCCTTGGTGGGACGCTTGCGGGGCCGGCCGGTTCCCACAGCACCCCGCTGATCCCCTGTGAACAGCTTTCGCAGCTCCCCGCTGGCTGCAGGAATGGATTGCTTGCCCCATCCTCACCCGCCACTGACAGCCCTCATAATAATAACCTGCCCGGGAGGCGAGGGACGGCGACGGGTTTCTGACAACTCATTAGCCTGAGATACGGTAGGTTCTTGCCAGGGATCACCACCACCACCGCAGAGGGAGCGGGACGGTGCCGAGCAACGTCAGTCAGACCCTCTTGGGGCCATCCTTTCCCCAAAAAGATACTTTTGTCCTCAGAACTGATCATCTGCAGAGGGCGGCTCCAGGAAGAATCGTGAGGTGGGGAAAAAAAAAAAAAAGGCAGAAAAATTGGCAGTGCAAGAAGTGCTGAGGAGAAAAATGAGGCCAGCAGGAGGTCGTATGATACTACAATGAAACCACAGCTGCTCAGAGGGATGGGAGGCTGCCCTCGGCTTAGGCACGCACACACACGTCGTCCACCCTCAAGGCAGCATCTCAGTTCTGAGGTCCTGGGTCTGATTTCTGTAGTGCTGTCGCTCTTCCTCTTTGGACTTCATCAGGACATCATAATTAAGGTGTCAGTGTGGAAAAAGAAATGAATAAAAGAACTGGGAAGACTCTATTAAATATTGCTTTTTACTATTCTCTGCAGTTTGTCTTTTAAAATCCAGGTGCTCTGAACTACCCTATGATTTTTTGGTTCATTTGAGAAATCATAGAATAATAGAATGTTGTGAGTCAGAAGGGACCCACAAGGATCACCAAGTCCAACTCCTGTCCCTGCACAGGACAACCCCAAAAGTTCACACCATGTGTCTGAGGGCCTTGTCCAGTTGCTTCTTGAACACTGTCAGGCTTGGGGCCGTGACACCTCCCTGGGGAGCCTGTTCCAGTGCTCCACCACCCTCTGGGGGAAGAACCTTTTCCTAATGTCCAACCTAAACCTCCCCTGGCACATCTTCCTGCCATTCCCTTGGGTCCTGTTGCTGGTCACCAAAGAGTTCGGCACCTGCCCCTCCTCCTCCCCTTGTGAGGAAGCTGTAGACCGTGATGAGGTCTCCCCTCAGTCTCCTCTTCTCCAGGCTGAACAAAACCAGTGACTTTAGCCACTTACATGTGAGATCCTGCCTACAGCCCTGTATCACTGGAGCAGTAGACAGAGCACTTCTGAGTCTGGCAGAAATGGGTGTAACTGGTCTCCGAAGACCACGAACTAGAACTTCCTCAGTCTGGTTAAGCAGAAGGGAATGTGGAGGGCTGTCCACGAAGAGCTGTTTTTCCAGTTATTGTTGGATGTTGTTATCTCCAGCTTAGAGACTGATGCTCACAAAGGAGAGATTGTCACCCAAAGTACCCAACAGGGGCAATGTGGAGTATATTGGTTGCTACGGGCAGGAGGTGCCCTTGCTTCTAATGGGAGGGGAGCAAGACATGGGGAGTCTTAAAGTAGTTCACATATTTTACCTTTGCTATATATATCTTGTGTGATACCAGAGGCAATTTTCTCTGCAAACTGAAAGCCTGGACTGCATTTCTTCTAACTGGTGATTCCAAGTTTAATTATTAGGATCAGAAAGAGCAAAGGAGTTGATTTATAAGGTGTTTGGCTGCATACTGGTAGACAATGAAAATTTAGTGAGTTTTCTACACATTCTAGTGCAGAAACAAGAAATGTCTTCACTAGGGGAAATAATTTTAAGCACTACTGCTGAGAAATACCATCTATTGGGAATGGAGACAGTCAGTGTAAAGCAAATGTCAGCAAGACCAAATTCGACAGCAAAGAAAATAAAAACCAATTCAGACCATATATAAGTAAATAAATAAAAAGAGACATCACAGTGTGCTGTTCCCATAGCTCAGCTGCTTTGGAGATCAGAATGAAGATTTTCTCAGCCACAACTCTCAAAGTACTCGAGCGTTGTGGTCAGGAAGGACTCATAGGTATGGCTGAAGTTTCAGGGGGATGCAAAATCACAACAAAACAACTTCTGTTTCAGAAGGGAGGGAAATGGAAAGGCATGAATCCACATGCAGTGGTCTAAGACTGTGTTATTTTATTGTTTCTGTCTTCTAAGCAGCCTGTCTTACAGGCAAGACTTAAACTATGGAGTTACAGAGATATTCCAGGCACACTGGAGACATTCCAGACCCACTAATAGTCCCCTTAGTCATGGAAGGGACAACACGTAGTAAATCATGTTGGAGGCCAATGAAAGGTTTTTAACAACTTTATTAATGAACTGGTAAGGGAGGAGCATGTCAATGATATTAGTAGAAAATGTTATTATGAATTTGGTTATGTTGCGGGCAGAAAAATTGCTCAGAGACAAATGTGGGGATTAAAATGACCTGGCAGAATTGAAATAATTCAGTTTTGGCAACTTTAACTGTTGAAAAGGAAGCCAAATATATTGGTACAGGTTTTACATTGCTCCTCACAACACATGCACTCTGTCCAGAGGGCTGGAGGAACTGACTTGTAAAAATAGAAGCCCAGCAGATGTACATCAAAGTGGCATCACCTGCTGGCAAGTGACAACTGGTACTCTCCTGCTGGCCTAAAACACAGCTGTTGATGGAAAAATGTGCAAAGAGAGAAAAATAAACTGAATTAACCCAAAGGAAAAGGCTGACTGACATGGTCTAAGACTGTGGTGAGATACTGCTAAATAAACAAGGCACACGTTGGTCCCAGATTGTGTCCAGGTTGAGAAAGGCATAAAAAAGATCCCTGATGCTTCATGGAAGACTCAAATAGGAGAGGAATGACAGAACTGTGGATGTAGATGTGAGCTTTGCCAAAGGCAGGGAAAGTCAGAGTCTGCTGTCAGGATAAACCACTGGAGTATCTTGTCCTTCCCACCAAGAAGCCTCAGTCACTAGAGAGAGAAGCTCTGACTTTGTGCAGAAGGAATTACGATCAGCGGTGTAGGCAGGAGAGCAGCTGGGGGTTTGTACACAGTAAAATGGCCCTGGGAGGGAGGCAGCCACGTACAGTGGAGAGACTTTCCTCTAGAAACCTTCCTCCAGGGGATTCACCAATGACACCAGTGTCCAGTTTTCTGGAGCAGATTCGTATGCTTGAATTGCCTTTAAGCACACAGTACAAAGCAGAGAACAAGCTTTCTTATCTATTTCCAAGGAACTCTGGCTTACCAAACTAATATCAAAAAAGCTTTCTTCAAGTGGTCAAAACTTACTCATGCAGAAAAAAAAAAATGTCTGACTGTGAAAATACACATTCTGTTGGATTTATTTGTCTTTAAGTGTGTTGTAAATAATGATCTTCTCAGGTGTGGAAATGTCTTCTAGGATGGAAAACACTGATCTTCCTGGAGATGACTGTGTATTTCTGAATTGCCTTCAAATTTGAAAGTGGTCACACTCTTGCTGAAGGCTTTTGTTTGAAGTGGTTGCTGCACTTGCACATGGATGGACTCCATCTGATGGTGCCCCATCTTCCAACATCCATAACTAGACAACAGGTGCTTTGCTTCCAAGTTCATTTTCAGCACTGAATTTGAAAAGGCTGAGAAAAAAGAAATACAAAACTTGGCTGGGTCAAAAGATATGTAGTCCAAAGGAGCAAAGGTTTCAGTGTTGCATCTCAGAGCCACTAACAGAGCTGTGTTGGTTGCAGCCCCCCAGTGACACATGCATCTTAAAATCTCAAATAAAATATCTGCACCAATATTCTTCTTACTGGGATTCAATTTTAATAATGTTTGGAAAGCCTTCACAGCGAGCCATTTCAATATGTCTCACTGAAACTAGTTTTCAATGGGAAAACAAACATGTAAAGTAAAAAAGAGGATGTTTTTCAAACTCTCCAGGAGATGTTTTTGGCTTTTGTACACTTCCTTCCAAGCCTATTAAACACTTTCCTAAAGTCAGCAGGCTAAATGAGTCCAGAAAAGCAGTCAACCCTGAGTTCTCAGTGCCATTTCTGACGTCTCTTATAATATTTTAAATACCTCAGATATTTCTCTGTCAAGCTCTCCAAAGGCAAGAACTGTTGAATCACATCTGTAAACCAAAACATGGAGAATACTTTACATGTGTAAAATTCCTTCTCATTATACAGAGAAAAACAGATTACAGACTGCTCTAAGTACATGGCAAATAACTCACCAGAACAATAGGAATAGTATATACAAGCTTCTTAGCCTTGGTGATCTTGTTTGGCAACAAATGTCTGAATGGCTTGACTGGATTACTTGAAAGTAACTAAATTAAATTCTGTCTTTTGTTCATCAGCTGAGTGATTTCTTCTAAGAACTCTGCTCCAGTCCCAAAACATCTGCAGATAAATGAGAGAAAGAAAAGAAGGCAAAATAGCACATAAAGGGGTTTTGACTCTCAAACGGAAATGCAAATGAAAGAATTCTGACTAGTTTGGGAGATTGATGCTGGAGACTGGACAGGAATGATATGAACATACATTTCTAAGAGTGTCTGTGTCACCCAAAGCTGCAAAACTGAGGGGCAACCACGATTATATTCAGAAGACATATCATTTAGTACTTACATAGGGATTGTCAAGCAATCAGATCAGAATCTGGATTCTCATGTGCTGGGCTGAAATTACACATATGAAAACACTCTCTTGGAAAGTTACTCCCCACCTGAAAGCTTGAATTTCTCTCATTAAACTATACTTGAGATATAAGTTGTGTACATGGTGCATGGGTTTGGGTGCTGTCTGACATATTTGCAGACCCATCAAGCTCCACACATTCTTTGTGCCTTCCTGCAGCATCAGCAAATCCCTGGATAAATGCCTGCACCGTGCCACTGAGTAGAAGGCTTCTACATTTGATTTCCTCTGGTGCTCCCTGCATCGCGTCTGTGCCTTGGTTGGAAGCAGTGCTGCTCCAAGCCCTGTGGTTGCCTGGTCCCTGAGCTCTGAGCTCCAGCAACAGAAGATTGGAGAAAAGGAGGCTGAGGGGAGACCTTATCGCTGTCTACAACTACCTGAAAGGAGGTTGTAGCATGGAGGGTGTTGGTCTCTTTTCCCAAGTAACAAGTGATAGGGTGAGAGGAAATGGCCTCAAGTTGTGCCAGGGGAGGTTTAGATTGGATATTGGGAAAAATTTCTTCACGCAAAGGGTTGTCAGGCATTGGAACAGGCTGCCCAGGGAAGTGGTGGAGTCACCATCCCTGGGAGTGTTTAAAAGACATGTGGATGAGGTTCTTAGGGACATGATTTAGTGCCAGAGTTAGGTTATGGTTGGACTTGATGATCTTAAGCGTTTCTTCCAACCAAAATGGTTCTATGATTCTGCTTCTAAGATCTGGATCCAGGGAACAGCCAGAGCGCTGTGTCGCAGCCATGGGGCAAACCTCACAAGGGCTTTTTTTCCTGGACACTTCCTTTGTTTTCCACCTGAAAGTCTTGCTCAGGTGGCTTTTGCCAGCTCCCTGTATGGGCCCTGTGTTTCCTGACCTCCGTCTCAGCAGGGAGGTAGGACCATGCTGCACCTTCCCAGGCTGCTCCACTACACTGGCTGCTCCAGTCACTGCAAATGTGCAACAACGTCCCACGGACACATATCTCTGAATGGGGCAGCCAGGCCTGTGCTCAGCGGGGGTTGTGGGCAGACCCCTTCCCCACTGCAGCTGAGACCCACTGCCCTCCCAGGCTCCTCATCCCACCTGCAAGTGCTGGCGCCCATCGCGGGACCCCAGGTATGCCATGTTCTTACACGCTCAGCGATAGATGCTGAAAGCTATGTTTTTTAAGAGTTACTAGCCATTTTTGTGTGAAGCATCTGCTCTACTGTTTGCTTTCTTGCTGTCTCTTATTCCCTCGAACAAGGAAGAAGCCAAGGTTTTGCGAGCCAAGTCTAATCCTGTTTACACGATACTTTTAACTCCTGTATTACTAGTTCAAAGCACGTGTCCAAATTTAGAAGCAAGCCTAATACAACCTCAGGCTTAGTACTCGTCAGATCTCACTAATTAAGCATGTTCAGACCCGGTCAGTACTGGATGGAAAGTTGTCAAAGAATTATCTGCCGTAGCTAGGAGTGGTCTCAGAGACTGCAGGTGATGCACTTTTCTCAGTAATCAGCTACTGCCACAGCCACGCTTAGCTTGCATGTCTGGAGCAAAGTTTGGTTTAATTACATACATAACACTTCACACTCATTTTTCCCTGCAAAGGGGGAAAACCAGCCTGATTTTGAAAACCAGCAGAGAAGGACTTTGATGCTGCAGAATGTGTGTGCTGGCCATCTGCACAGTGCCATCTCCTAGAGCCATCCCTTTAATACATAATGAAAGAGCTGATGGTTCAGGCTGGACTGGTGCAGATGCTCATTTCTCATCAGTAAAATACTTAAATATTTTTTGCTACAGGAAGGATGTTGATTGAGGTATCAAGCTCCAAAGAGAAATATTCTCTTATTTCCTATATTCTTTGTCCTGCTTATCCATCTAATCCCTACACTCACCTGGCCATGCTGCTGCTACATATTTCTCATGTTTGAGTGAAGTTCAGCCTCTGTCTAAATGGTGAGTGAGAGACCCATGAACAACCTGTGTAAGACTTCAGTATGAACCAGACTTATCACTTCATAGCTGATAGCTGAGTTTAGCCCTAAAGAAGGTTTTGCAAACAGCTTAGGGATGGTCATTACAACACAAGTGGTTGTAATAAACCACTTTACATAGAAGACAACACTTTGCTGATGACAAATGCTCAATGTTTGGAGAAAGTTTAGTACCAACACATGCAAAACTTTGCAGCAGACTTTCTGCTACAAAACTTTAAAAACTCTCTAATTCCCTAGCTATGTTGCTAACACAAAGCTCATCCCATCAGGTGACAGAAATGCCCACAAGGTTCATCATCTTTGCCACAGAATTGATGTCTTGTTCAAAGCAAGCCAGGATCAACATCTTGAAGTTATGACGTGCTTCTGATTTCACCTGAATTGTACCCAAGTGAAAAAGAGACAGAAGGTAAAGGGGCAATTTACAGATCTAAACCAAAGGCATATTCCTGCCTACAACACGGTGCTATCTTGTAACTCTTTGTTAAGAAACATCATCACATTCATCACACCTTTTGAGAGTCTGAACCAGTTTGGCTTTTCAGTAGCCAGTAAACAGCAAAAGTAATTTTTTTTTAAATACGAAGTGAAAATTTTTTTGGCAAATCATGTCTCATTCTTTTTATGTAATGCTGTCAGATTTAGAAATATCAGTGTTCTGCTTGCAGCTAGTTGCTGATTCTAGGTAGGCAAAAACTGTCAATATGTTTTAATTTGAACATAAAAAAGCTCTCCTTTGTTAGTTATGTACACAATCAGCACAGCTTTGCTGATGTTTTCCATTATTTACTGTGACTTCTAGGACATCTGATTGAACAAGACGGTGTGCTAGTGGTGGAGTGTGAGGACAGATCCACCTGCTATGCTCTAGTCTAATATTAATCCATTATTTCCATTTCTACTTCTCCCCAGTAGGAAAGTACTCATCCAAAACGTGAGTACCTCAGCAACTGTCAATGAGCATTTAACAATTAACGCTTTAAATGCCCAGCCTTTCTCAGGCATCATAGCTCTGAAAGAGAAGGACCATTTCAGTGTCCAAGGTGAGTACTTCTATACCTCTGGTGGCAAAGTAAGAAAAGGGAGAAGGTCTTAGTGGTATTGGGAGTTTGCTACTGCAGTTGTAAGCTCTCATCTCTGGCATATCAGGATTTCAGCGATAACCCCTTACAAAGCATGTCTGGGAACATTTTGACTGCTGCATGGGAAGAAAATCTTGACTGGGGCAGGTACCATCCACCTTCAGTCTTTCCGAAGAGAGACATCATCATGTTTCTGGTAAAGTATGAAACTATCACCCTTAAGGAGAGTTGGGCTTGGGCGTAACTTTTCCAGCGTGGATTCCTCCTTCTCCTCTGCTCTGGCCATGTGCCTGTCAGTAGAAGCTACTTAACCTGATGGACGTTGTTGGGAATCCTTGCTGCACCAGGGAAGCAGAAGCCCATCAGTGTGGGATGCCACCAGCACTGTGGGATACCACTGGCATCATGGGATGCCCCAGCACCTTTTCAGCCTGCAGGAGGGAGGTACACATGTGGGAGGGCTCCCACACCCTGGTCCCCACTCCATCCCCTCGCCCCTCAGGTGGACTCCCCCTGCCTCTCAGCCCGCCACACATACCGTCTCCTTTTGTAGACCTGTCAGTCAGGATAACGCCCTTGACCAGGCAAATCACAGCCACTTTTCAGCTGGAAACAATGCTCGAGCCACAGCACGCCATTGTGCTCAAAGTGGATTACACAAGCAGGGCTGTCTGCCTGGCATGATATTATTATATCAATAGGACTTTTCTTTCTCCCAGAAAACGTAAGCTCTGTCATCTTTTAACAAAGACACCCAATGCCAACCGGCTGCCAGCCGGCACTTTTAGCAAAACACTGCTGCTTTTCTTGGAAAGCGATAACAGCTATTGCTTGTTCCTGACAAAAGCGTCAGAGGCTCCAGCGGGGAGAGGGGAGAACTTCATCAGCGGTTCAGATTCCTCTTTCCTAATCTGGTGGTGAGCAAACTAAAATAAAGGGTTCACGAGAGCAAACCCCTGGCCTGATGCAAATCCCTGCCCTGATGCAAAGCCTCCGTGTGTCAACAGAAAGCCCACTGGCCAGTGGATGTGTGCGGTGGAGATGGCCCACAGATGGTGGGGTTCATGTCCCCACAGTGGAGGTCCACATCCGGTGCTGATGGTGAGGCAGGAGGAGGCCAGCAGTTGTAGCAGCAAAAAAATAGCACTTGCCAAGAAATACCTTTTGCTATTTCAGGGCTGCATTTTTATGCTGCTCCTGAATGCTGTGGGGACCTTTGCTGCTGGCTGACAAGGGTTCAGAGACAGCCAAAATGTCCCGCTTATTCCTCCCAGTCCTTGAGTTTGTTCCATTCAACAGCATCCAGATGCATTTTTCTCCCTGAAGCAATATTTCACTGCTGTTGCCTTGCACCCTCTGTTATCTCTGGCTCAATCTGGGCTACTTATTTCTCATGACGTAATTCCAATCAAGTTTCAGAGTGCTTGATTCCTGTAAAGCAGCATGAAAAGGCTGTCGCTGCTATGCTTACTGATTGCGGATTAAAACAAACATGATTCCATCTGGCTACATCAATCTGTCTTGTTCACCCATCTGTGGTTTTGCTTGCCGGTTAAATTCATTTATCATTAGAATAAATTCCTTTCAAAAAAGGGGAAAGGGAAAGTGAGGCCATTTGTTGGGTTGAGTTTAGTTTATTTTGAGATGTCTGCCTGAACCTACCCAAGGAAATTTGTGAGCGGCATTCCCAGCCCATGCAGGGTATGTGCCTGTCTTCATAGATATTGAATGTATCTACTTACACAGGAGGGCTGGAAGACAAGCCAGATACGTACCCAGCTATTGCAGGAAGACTGAGGGACAGTCTGATCATATTTGTCTTTGTAAATCTCAAGAGAAACCCTATCAAAATCACTGCAGGGCATTGATATAAATCTAGCATATGCCTCATCAGGAGGCAGTGTGTTCAAAAATGTTGTGTCACCCTAGATCTTGTTTTCAAAAGTGAGCCAGTAGAAGTGAACAAGGTTTACTAGTTCCTATCAGCATCTGTAAGTACATAGGTTCACAGTATAGAACCTATGCTCTTTAGCATAGATTTTTCCCCTCCTTCTCTGTTGTTCATGTATGGGTTTTATTTCCAGAGAATAATCCTCTTTCCAATTTGAAATTATCTAATCCTAAATCTTGCAGTCCCTGCTGACCTGGCAGTCTCTCACTCTCCTTCATCAGCTTTAGTCTTCTCTGCACTGCTCCTTGTACGGAGTGAGGCCACTGACATTTCCTAATTTGATGCTCAGTTGCCACCTTCTGTGTGGTACCTACTCTCCCTGGGTCTGTGTTTGTGAAGCTGCTTGTGCACCTTCCCTTGTAGATATGAAGGGGCTCGGAGCCTTCAGGCAAGCCAGAAGTCCTGGTTGCCTTGAGATGGAACGTGTGCATCATGCAGCCAAGCACTGATACTTCTGTGGGTCCCTGTCCTGCAGCTGTGCTTGTAGCATCTCCAGGCACCCACCACCTTCCAGATGTGAAGAGGTGACCCAGAACTGGGCCAGAGGTGCTGCATGTACAATGGAATAAACCGCTGAGCCTCTGAATATGAATAAGCCAGTCAGCTGTAGTTCATTACCACCTTGGCCATTACTTTGCAAATATTTGGGCTTCTGCCAGAGTTCATCAACATGTTTCTGGATTCCAGGAGTGTCAAGAATTCATACCAGCTGTTCATTAGTCACTGCTTACCACTCAACTTGCTCATGCTAGGAAATGTTGGTGTTTGCTTAGGGAATCAGGAACAGTGCTGGCTCACCCGCCAGTCACCCTGGTCACAAAGGTTCGTTAGGGGAACATGGTAGCCAGCATTTTGTAGGACAACCATAGCTGGAAAATTATTTGTCCAGATAGTAAGTTAATGGGGTTTTTTAAAAAAAAAAAAAAAAAGCTTCACACTCATTTCCCAAAATAACACACTCTCTGCTGCGTGACTGCCCTGAGTGGCTCTGACCAGGGGATCTGCAGCAGGCTGGTATTGGGCTCCTGCCCGTCACTTAGTTGCTGCTCAAAGCCTTTCTGAGTGGCTACATGGCATTTCAGGAGTACCTCAGGGCGTAAAGTCCACACTGAACAAGGCTCTGGAGCAGAGCCCTGGAATCAAATTCTTCTTCGTTGCATTGCTGCATCTGTCTCTGTCTCATGAGGTGACCTGACAGTGTCACCCAGCTTCACTCGTCCCTCCTTGAAGATGAGACCCACATGCTGAGGTGACTCTGAGCAGGAGCCAGCTGCTTCTCGGCAAGGACTCCCATTGATCAGACCAGCCTCAAAGCTTACCGTCACACAGTGATGGGGCGAGCGCTCTTCGAAAGAAGGGAGAAGAGGTGAAGCAACATGATCAAAACAGGATTCTCAGTCCACTGCACAAGTACATCAAAGTCCGCAGTATGAGACTTGATGTGCAAGCCTTGCACAGACATGTTCCCCAAACACTTGCACACTCCTGTGAGGCTTTTCTTGAAACTGAAGAGGCTGCAGCAGCTGCTCCATTCATGTTTTGATCCGAAACAAGTAAATGGCCATCTCCCAGCAACTCTGCCGTGTGCAGCTCGGCCAGAGCTGCTGCCAGCCTTGAGTCACCGCAGAGTGGTAACGTCAGCTGGGACACAGGCTCGCCTGTCAGCTGGTCCTGGATGGGTTCCCTCCTCAGAGACAGCTCTTCAGTGGCTTTGTTTAGTTCCAGCATCTCCTTTCTCCTGTTTCACATGCTCCTTCAGTGTTAGGGACTGAAGTGCATGGCCCTGGCTTACCTCTGAGCCCTGCCCAGGGGAATAACCTTTTGCAAATGGACAGGTGGTCCAGCTCAGCTCCCTTACCTTTGCTCTGGGCATCCTTGTGCCAGCGGCATAGCATCCTCTGCCCTGGGACTCCCAAAGACATACAAGAAGAACAATGACATCTAGGAGATCTCTTTTTTTTGGAGTATCTGCTTCAACAGGCAGCATTACCTGGTTCTGGTATTTTGTGTTGGATGTTTGTAGATGTTGCTTATTCACAAGGGGTGGTTTTGGCCCTGGACTGAATGTCCCCAGCATCTAGAAGTCTTCCATAGGCTCACTCATGTCCATCTTTGCTAAAAGATCTCAAGTGGGAAATTACTGAGGAGAAACTAAATGGTAAATGTAGAGTCCAGTGTACTAAATATTTGTGCAGATGAAAGGAAATTGCCTCTATTACAGGGAGATAAAGAAGATACAAACATAGAATTTAACTAAATAGTTGATTTTCTCCAGTCAGTCAAAAGGAAAGCTTTAATTTCCCTAGAAAGGACAAAGTAAAGAAAAAAGCACAGCCCAAGGGAAGGGAGGAAAGAAAGACATTAAAAACATAAGACAGTATTTCCCATTATGAAAGGGGCTTTTTGGAGACCTAATGCTCAGAACTACATTATTACAAGATTTCTTGTGATTTATGACAAATCTTATAGCTGACAGAAAACACTTAACATAATTCAGTTAATATTACAAAAGGTCTTTGGAACAAGCTAGCACAAGCTTTAAAATTTTAACTTAAGATAAATTAAAATTCTTACACCAAGAGCCTGTAAAGACAGCGCATGTCCCAGCAACATAATGAATGTTATGGTTGTAAAGTGGACATAGGCAAACTGGTTGCTGGGGTTTGGGGGTTGTGCTTTAGTCTCTTGAAAATTCACTAGGGAAAAGAAACCCAAACTGTGTTTCATATCCATTTGTGCTTTCAAAAATACAAGCAACCATTGCTGCTTACTGAACACTAAAATCTGCTGACAGATGGTTCAATGTCGATCCCACTGGACATTGCTTTCCACAGAATACAGAGCTTCTGTGCGTAGGGGGCCACAGACAAACCCATATAATTACACACTGAAAAAAATGTCCCAAGATAGAAAATATAAATCACTGCACTGAAGATGAATGCTGGGAACTAACCCTTCAAAACTGCAACCTAGTGAGTCACTGCTGACTTTTCTCCAGGCTCTGTTTTGAACCTGTGCACTTGGTTCTGCCTCTGACCTTCCTTTGCAGGCCATGATAATTTGATTACTTTCATTGTCTCTGCATTCCTGTCCATAAAATGTAGAAATAATGGGCTCCACAGCTCGTTGCCTTTCAAAGAATAGTGAAATTTGCTCAGATTTAGTGATGTATTGCTGCAGCAATGAGAAACATGCTGTACGTTAAATAAAACAGCAGATCAAAATGAGTATTACTTTCTGTTGGAACACTTTAGAACACAATTTTTGGTGAAATGACTTTAAAAACATGGTTTCAGACAGGTATAAAACTTTTTTTAATTTAAGCCCTTATAGAAAAAACAGAGTGACTTTCATTTTTGCTTCTTCCTTTTCTCTGGCCTTTCTACACTAGAAAGGAGAAATAAAAACTACAGAGTAAGGGAGATACTTCAGTTCAGATCAGCAAACATAAAGGCAATATTGCTTTATACATTGGAGGATGGGAGGAGAAAGAAAAATTACCCCTATAATTCCCTTTAAACCATATCAAAGCCCCAAACTTGTTTTGCTTCCATCCAGGCTGGAAAGGGAATTCATGGCTTGAAATATGTTTAGAAATTAGAAATTATTTTCTTATTAAAATCAGAGACATTTCAAACACAGCAACTTGCTTTGATTGAAAGAAAAATCCTTTTTCATCTGACCTCATTAGGCACTAGTGCTGATATGGTAGCCCTCTGCGAGATACGTGTATTAAGCTGGTGGCTTCATGCTTTTTTCCATTCTCCCTTTCATCTCCAGCTTCTCTCCTTTGTTCTTCAGCAGGTTTCTGAAAGGCAGCTTGTTCTTCTTGTCTGCCTCTCAGGAACATCCGTCGACATTGGATCACTGGATCTCATCTTCTTTGATTTCAAACCTATTTTAAACCCATTAAAAACCTGAGACATTTGTCGTGTGGTCTTCCCGATCCTGTCTGGTTTCCAGAAGCTCAGACATATTTAGGCAGGGCCAGTAAGGTGCCAAAATACCTCGCAGTTCGTGGTCTGAGGCTTGTCCTGGCCATCCCCTCCCTTGTAGGGCACAGTGCTGCCAGTGCTGCAATAATGCAAAGCTGCTGAAACCCATGGCCAGAACCCAGCATGAAAAAGGGACCTGGGGGAGACCCGTGTCCCTGCCAGGGTTCTTAGAAGTGCACTCCCCAAAGCAGCAGGTTTCCAAAGGACACTGGGGACAGATAGGTTTCAAAGCTATTATTTCAGTCTATAGACTCCTAGAGACATTTCTGCCCAGGTACCTATAGGGGGGTTAGGATATCACTGGCCTACAGGAGCTACAGGAACTCGTTCTCACCACCTGGATGTGCAGTGGTCCATGTGGGACATGGAGAGAATTTTGTTACCCCCTTGCACTTGGAAAATCCCCCCCTTACCGATGGCAAGGTAAAGCCTTGATCTCCAGCCTGACTTCCAGACCATTTCCCTGCTGACCTTCTGACAGCTTGTGTCCAACTTTCACAGTCACTTCAGCTATTAGAAATGTCTAAATTTATCCTTTAAGAAATGAGAATAAGTGGCTTCTTATCGTCTTGTATCTTTCCAGATGTTTGGGGATCTCATCTGTCAGGAATGTATTTATAATTTTGTCCGATGCCAAAATCGCAAAGCTATAAAAAATATTCCCAGCCTTACTAATTCCTGAATCATTCTGAATTTTCCTCTTAAGCATTACTTATCTCTTTTCATGCTTTTCCTGTGCTTTTTGTTTTTAAACAGAGAAAGAACATTATCTTAGTCATAATTCAGTCACTCAGTGTCCCATCTCTGAGAACAGCCAAGACCTGGCGAAGAGCCAAGTAAGCCCAGAATGGAAAATTATGAAATTATTTGACCATAATCAGAGATATTCCCCACAGTTTAGTGTCTGCTCTGTGTCTTAAAAAAGTTTTTGATCCTGTCTATTGCTACAAACTGTTCATTCATCTGCAACTATGTATGTGTTTATTCACTTCCCTCAAAAATCTCAGCTCTGCAGGTCAGCACATTCTGTTTTACAGTCTGTAGAGATACTGAAACTGGAAACGGAAAAAGGAATCTCTCATCTGTCTCACTCTATCAGTGCTGCAATATTATTGTGTTGTCTATTATTAGGGCTTTTAATGGAGGTGGAAATCCCCTAAACTTCTTCCATTTCTTCTTTCACTATTTCTTCTTTAATTTATTTTTTTTCCTGGCATTCAGTTATGACTTTCTTTTGCTCAGCTGTGCTGCGCACTGTACTGCCTCAAACAACCATACCATGACTCATATACAGTCAGTATATGGTCAGTATTTCTCCACGGTTGTTGTTCAGCCAGATCAGACTTAGTTCTCTGTCTGTCTGGCAGAGGTTTGTCCTCCCACTTTGATTCCTCCTGCTCTTGTATGAATCCCTTCAGGGTGTCAGCATCTTTCCAACAGTGGAGTTCCCAAGGCTGTGAACAGCCCTGTAAGTCCTCTCTAAGGAATTTTTCTGTTACAGAAAAGATCTTATGGCACAAGGAGCATTAATTCATTGCCTGTGTCGTCGGCAGGCAGTGAGCCCAATCCCCCTGGCATCATAAAACTCAAATGAAAGGACTAGGGTTGAAAGGCTTAGTGGTGCTTCACCGAGTAGGAACGCAATTTCCACTGGGACTGGGGCCACAAATAGATAGAAGTGTTGCAAATCCGAGTGTCCTGTCATCTGCCTTGTAGGCATCTTACCACCTTCATGTTGGTGTTGCCCTGAGTTAGTTGTCTGTGCTCCCTGTAAGGGGATGGGCAGCGCTAGGTGCCCAGGAATCGTAGAATCATCGAATCATTGAATCATTGAATAGTTTGGGTTGGAAGGGACCTTCAAAGGTCATCTAGTCCAACCCCCTGCAATGAGCAGGGACATCTTCAACCAGATCAGGTTGCTCAGAGCCCCGTCCAGCCTGGCCTGGGATGTCTCCAGGGATGGGGCATCTACCACCTCTCTGGGCAACCTGGGCCAGTGTTTCACCACCCTCATTGTAAATGGATGAGTGGGACAGCAGGGGTCTGGACATAAGCAAGTAATTCATCATGCTAGATGGATCAGTAAGTCAAAGCAATGTCTACCATGCACACATCCAAGGGTTTTCTTTGGGCTGTA
The DNA here is from genome assembly GCF_036013445.1 of Caloenas nicobarica. Classification (NCBI taxonomy): domain Eukaryota; kingdom Metazoa; phylum Chordata; class Aves; order Columbiformes; family Columbidae; genus Caloenas; species Caloenas nicobarica. The sequence goes on from NC_088245.1 coordinate 47,159,983, forward strand.
ATGTCTCTGTCATGCATGTGGCTTATAGCTGCCCGAAGCACCAGCCGTTTTGTGTGAACCCATATGTGCCCCTGGGTGCTGGAGTGCTGCTGATGCTCACCTGGAGCAGAGCCTCCGGTTTAGTAGTCTTGGAAGGAAATCTTGTTCTCATGTGCCAGAACGGCTCTGCAAATCCAACCACTGACCACTAAGTGGAAATTATCAGGCATTATGTTTACAAACTGCACTACTACTCCTGCAGTGCCAAGACTACTCCCATGTTTGATTTTCAGAGATTTTACGGGCATAACAGTGGAAACTTGTCACTGCACTGCTGGACCTTGTTGTTTTCAGATGCTAAGCACAAATCTGGTCTCTGTAACACTCGCTTATGTGCAAAATTTTAGACACAAACCTCCACCAGCTTCAGTGGGACTGCACAGCTAAGGATGTGGGTAAAGCTTTGAAGAGCTGGGACCTGGCTTGGGGAATCTGGAAAGTTACTCTGTCACTGCGATACTGTGCTTGTCCAGTGAAGGAGGGATTTGAAGGCTAACAATAGGACACTTTACAAGAGTTCTAAACTCATTTTGTAAAGACAGAAAACACGAAGAGTGATCATCTCACACATTTTAGTTCCACAGATCACTTGGCTTTTGAACTCATGCTTTATAGCATGAAGTAAGGAATGTTATAATGAGCCAGAAAAGTATGGTACATCATGCTTGAGCATTTCCTTTACTATTTGATTGTCTAATATTCTTTACAGGTGATTTCTTACACACAATTACACTAATTTGCTAAAAAAGATACCAGCAGAAAGGGAATGAGGGAAGAGAAAAATGGAAATGCAGAGGGTGGGTATGAATGGCAGGTCAGGGATGAGAAGACTGAAATCAGGTGTAAGCTATAGCGGTAGGAGTGGTTTTGTGAACAGGAGAGAATTAAAGGTCATGATGGCAGAAGTAAAGGATGGATGTAGGCTGCAACATGGAAAAGCAGAGAGTTTGAGACTCAAGGAGAATCAACAGTAAAGAAGAAAACAAGAAGAGGAGATCAAGAAAAGGTGCAATAGAAATGAAAGCTCGTTTTTATTTTCCAGCCCAAACAGACCAAATGTTTTCTCCCTGATGAGGATGGTGTATGTTTCAGCTGATCAGCTCAGGACAAGAAGAAAAAAAATCCCTGTCAAAGCTTTCATTCACTGAAAGATGCAGTTTGAAGTATCTGAAAATATTTGTGGATTAAGTACATAGATTTGGCTATAACAAGAAATAATGATTGGGAAATGCTGGAATAAACCTTTTCATAATATCCACAGCAACGTTTATTACTCATTTGTGATAAAGGCAAAAGTTTAAAGTCAAGCAGTAACATTATCAATATTGACTGGTGTGATCCCAGTAGAAACAGCTGTGCATCCAGGATGCATCCTTCAGGATGCAGGAGACCTTGGTTCAAGCTCTTTCTCTACCTGCAGGTATTTGCACTCATATCTCCTACCACACTGCTCTGGGGTTTGGTGGGTGTTTTGAGGTATGCTGCTTTTGCTCGCTTCTGCTGGCACGATGCCTCTTTGCATTTGGATATATATCATTGTAGAGATGGGCCGTTCTTCCTAGTCTGGTGCCCAAAGCACCAGATGATAAAGCCATCCTCTCATACACAATCTTTCTGCCACAGCTTGCGGTGAAATTTGCTAAGCGAATCTGAAGGAGCAAGAAAAAACACAGAACAATTCAGCCTACAATAGCTGGTTGATTAGGATGCTTTCCTGAGAAGGAGATTTAACTCTGCCCAGGACTCAAACCAATACTTTACTCTTCATGGGTGAGGGCGTCTTTCACTCCTTCAGGTGCTATGGGAACTTGGTGTTTCAGTAAGCTGAAAATGGCAAACAGCAAAACTTTGAGGGACCCTAGCCAGTGATAACATCTAAAGATGTGAAGAAAGGTGCTCCAAAAATCAGTGGTGTTTCAATTTTCATTTCAGAAATAAGAAACTGGTACGATTAGCATTGTTCCATTTGTTTAATGTGAGGCTGTCCAATAAGAAAATAACCACATTTCTGATCAGATGATGAAGTGAAAAAAACAGCTACTGACTCAGTCCTAGGTAGCTGTTTTTATTTTCTTGCAAATGATACTTCCATGACCTTGAGGTGCTACAGAAGCACCCTGACCCTCAGTGATATCAGGGGCCTGCCATTGAGACAGCTTGGAAATCCATGAGGATCGACACTGTCATGTCTGCCAAGGACCTTCAGGAGTCTCAGTAAATGAGTGAGCTGAATCTCCCCAATGTAAGCATCAGTGTAAGCTGTGCCAACTGACCCCAAACAGACATCCCATCGAAGACTTAACAGCAAACCTGGCAGGGAACCAAGTTAAGAGCAACAACAAAAAGAGAGCAGCCCTCCCCTTTTTGGCATGTCGCAGTCTAAGCATACGCAGAACTCTAGCCCCTTCTTCAAAAATACTGTGAAAATGTCCCTATTGCCCCCTGAATTAGCATACCCTTATGAGCAAGACTGTCAGGGCTGTTTATAGAACGATCTAATTCATGCAAACTAAGTGGCATCTGGCTGTTATCTGTCCCTTATTGTGTGCTTTTTCCTTCCTTCCTTCCTTCCTTCCTTCCTTCCTTGAAAGTAGTGGGACTTGAAGGAGGTGCCAGTTGCCCACCAAAAGTGGTCTTCAGCCACCAGCTATCAAAATAACCCTGTGGATTTCAGGCAGAGTTTAAAGCAAACACTCAAAGAAGGCTTGCCTATTGAAATGTCTTTATATGAGTCTGCGGGACCTTGCTAAAAGACCTAGATGAACTATTGCATCTGGCGGCATTTGGATCTTCTTCTGCCCTTACGTAGGACTCAGGCAAAATGAGTGACTTCTCAGCAGTGCCCAAAGCCCATTTGCAGAAGGAAATCGGGCATTTAAGGCCTTCCAACCCTATAGCACCTATACCTTCTGTTCCTTCTGTTAATTGATCAGATCAGCCTCTGTCTATGCTGGGTGAGAAGAGGCTGTGCAGAGTGAAGCTGGCTCAACTTCTTTTTCTCCTCTGAGAGCTCCTCCTAAACCTCTTGGGTAAAGGCATGTGGCCAGCATGTCCTCTGGTAACAATCTGTCATTTTACTGGTATGTGCTGCAAAATATCTCCAGATCCCCATGTTCCTGCTGGATGTTGTGGAATCAGAGGCATGCACACCACAGCCTGGAGATCTGAGCTGCTTTGAGGAGGATAGAGATTCCCCAGAGGACTCCCTCAAAGGAGATCAGGCTTCTTTCTGGCCGTGACGATATTTCATGTCTTCACTGCTGCCTGCAGCATGCTTTAGAGGTACCAAAACTAGCTGTGAGCAAGAGCTTAATACAGGCTAATTTAGCTTAATTGTTCAATTTTCAACCAGAGCAAAAGCCATAAGGCCCCTGGCATCTTTAGCAGATGCCAGAATAAGGCAGCTAGGACCAGTGTTACTTAGGCTGGTTCCCTGGCTGTCTGCCCACTCCGTACGTGTCCTATATCCATGAACACACTGAACAACCAGGGCTGTCATATTTAACTACCTATAAAAAATGATGTTTAAAAGCTCCCTAGTGATCCAAGCTTGGAAGCAGCCAAAGGGTGACTAGACTAAATGCAGATTCACAGGCACGAGCTACGTGAATTTGTAGCTCTGCTACATGATGCCGCCGCAACAGTACAGACACAGCACGTTCCACATTCATGGAGCTCTTTTAGATTAAAGAGCTAAGTGGTCTTCTGTTTACACTTACTAGAAGCTAATTCATTTGACTATGTGATATACTCCAGATAATTTGCTAGGTGCGTGTTAGACATATAGAAGAAGAAATTCCCCATTTAAGGTGTGTTTTCCACTATAAATTAGGGCAGAACTCAGTAATACTCACACCCAGTAACCTGCAGCATTAAGTCTGACTGTAATGAGTGCACCTAGACTAGCACGAGCTCTTTCTGACACAGAGGCTTTCTACTGCATCCCAGTGTGATGAGTCTTGCTGCACACATTTTCCTGCACTTCAGTCTCATATGGGTCAAGAAATTGTAAATATGAAATGGCTTAGTCCTCTGCCTATCAAAAGAGATGAGATTATTATCAGAGACCAGAAATAGCCATGATGTCACCCTGTGTGTACATCCAGCAGAAAGCAAAACAATGTCTAGAACAAGTGGAAGAGCTGCCAAGACCCCATAGAAAAAGCAACATCTGAGCTGAGATTTTGATACTAAGAAAAGGGGCATGGGAATAAACAGATTTCTCTAACATGCTGAAGGTCAAGATTTTAAAGACAGCCTTGTGTTTTGATCAAGAGGGTCATCTCTTTACCCTGTATATTATTCGTACTCTCTTTAGTATATACGAACTATCTCAGATGTTGAATTTTCTAGTGGGGATACTTAAGTTTCCTTAGATGTAAAGATCATAGTAAGCACTAGTGATGTCACTGTATTGGAAAAGGAAGGTCAAAGAAAGTGTATCTTCCGCACTGATGAGCAAGACTGGTAAACTGGTAACAATGGACAAGGAGAAGGCTGAAGTACACAACTTCTTTGCTTCGGTCTTCACTGGCAAGCTCTCTTACCACATTTCTCAAGTGGAAAATGAACTGCAAGACAGGGACTGGGGGAGCAAAGTCCCTCCCACTGTAAGTGAAGATCAGGTTCGTGACCACTTGAGGAACCTGAACATACAGAAGTCTATGGGACTTGATGAGATACATCTCAGAGTCCTGAGGGAACTGGCTGATGTTGCCAAGCCACTCTCAGTGATATTTGAGAAGTCATGGCAGTCAGGTGAAGTCCCTGGTGACCGGAAAAAGGGAGGCATTGCACCCATTTTTAAAAAGGGTAGGAAGGACCCCTGGAACTACTGACCTGTTGGCCTCACCTCTGTGCCTGGGAAAATCATAGAACAGATCCTCCTAGAAGCTATGCTAAGGCACATGGAGGACAGGGAGGTGATTTGAGACAGCCAGCACAGCTTCACCAAGGGCAAGTCCTGCCTGACCAACCTAGTGGCCTTCTGTGATGGAGTAACTGTATCAGTGGACAAAGGAAGGGCTACAAATGTCATCTATCCGGACTTCTGTAAAGCCTTTGACATGGTCCCCACAACATCCTTCTCTCTAAATTGGAGAGGTAGGGATTTGATGGGTGGACTGTTTGGTGGATGAGGAACTGGCTGGATGGTCACACCCAGAGAGTGGTGGTCAATGGCACAATGTCTGGATGGACACCGGTGACAAGTGGTGTTCCTCAGGGGTCTGTACGGGGACCAGTATTGTTTAATATCTTCGTCAATGACATAGAGAGTAGGACCAAGTGCACCCTCAGCAGGTTTGCAGATGACACCAAGCTGAATGGTGCAGCTGACATGCCTGAGGGGTGGGATGCCATCCAGAGGGATGTAGACAAGCTCAAGAAGTGGGCCCATGCAGACCTCATGAGGTCCAACAAGGCCAAGTGCAAGGTCCTGCACCTGGGTCAGGGCAACCCCCAGTATCAATACAGGCTGGGGGATGAAAGGATTGAGAGCAGCCCTGCCAAGAAGGACTTGGGGGTACTGGTGGATGAAAGATTGGATATGAGCTGGCAATGTGCTCTTGCAGCCCAGAAAGCAAATAATATCTTTGGCTGCATCAAAAGGAGCCCGACCAGCAGGTCGAGGGAGGTGATTCTGCCCCTCTGCTCTGCTCTGGTGAGACCCCACCTGGAGTCCTGTGTCCAGCTCTGGAGCCCTCAGTACAGGAAAGACATGGACGTGTTGGAGAGGGTCCAGAGGAGGCCACAACAATGATCAGAGGGATGGAACAGCTCTCCCGTGAGGACAGGCTGAGAAAGTTCGGGTTGTTCAGCCTGGAGAAGAGAAGGCTCCAGGGAGATCCTATTGAGGCCTTTCAGTACTTAAAAGGGGCCTATAAGAAAGATGAGGACAGACGTTTTGGCAGGGCCTGTTGCAATAGGACAAGGGGTGATGGTTTTAAGCTGAAGGAGAGGACATTCAGACTAGAGAGCTCTGTTCCTCTTTGGAGGTTGAACCATGCACCTGGCAAAAAGTCTGCAGAGCCTGTAGGGTGGGAGCCTTTGCAATGCTTTCCAAAGGGACTCATGCTCAAGAGGGGACCAATGCTCATGATACCTCTTAGGCCCAGGGAGGAACTTTCTTTTCCAATGGCTCATCCAGTCAAAGTGCAACTATTAAGTCAATGTTTTTCCACATTTTATCTGACAGTCATTTCTGTTTCTCTTTCAATGGAGCCCAATAAGATCACGAAACAACAACCTCCTTTCTCCAAATGCTGTCTTAATTGCCATGTTTGATAGAATTTTATTATTTAAATTGACCCATGACATCTGAAGGGGATGATTTACAACTCCCTAACCCTCCTTCCTCCCAAGTTTGCCATGAAACTGCTGCCAAATGCTTCTTTTCTAAACTCAGTTTGTCAGATTTTCATTGCTTACCCTGTTATCAGGCAGACAGAGGCACATTTTTCCAGTCTTGCTTTCTACTAATACCATCCTTCCTCCACATGAGTAGTCATTGTAACTGAAGGCTATTAAACCTACTTTGATTCAAATGTAACATGGGTCTCAAAGGGTCCCGCTGAGGAAGCATGTTCAGCAGTGAGTCACTGTCCTGGAGGAAGCGCTGACCATCCAGTGCCTGCTCTTGACTTATGAAGTTGCATTTTAAGCCCATTTTCTAAATGGCATTCCGTGTTTGCATCTCAGAGTTCCTGCAGCTGTCTCTGCTTAATTAACTTTCTGTAAGGTGTCCTGCAACAGGCTTGTGTGTGCACTTCAGTGCCAAATTCCTGTCAGTTGAGTCACCATGGAAGAGCTGGATGCTGTGACAGTCCCCGGGGAGCCTAGTCTGCTTGGCAGCTCAGGGGTGAGGAGGATCGTGGAAGGATGATACTCAGGGACTAAACCAAAAGTCAAAGAGCAAATGCCAGAGGGAGGTGGCATAGCCCTGCCAACATCTGTATCTCCACACATTTGAGGTCCTGCAAACATGTCCTGCCAGCAGATGCTCTGGCTGAGAGGTAGAAGCAAACACAGCTGCCTTGCCCTCCCTTCCCACTGGAGAAGGCACAGAGGGGAGCACAGCATGGTGGTTTCTGTCTCCACACACGTATTAATGCCACCTGGCAGAGGACACATCCCTCAGTCACCCTGAATCCCAGCTTTGGGGATTTGGCTCACCTTACGTCATAGAATCACAGAATCTCAGGATGTCCTGAGCTGGAAGGGACTCACAAGCATCACCAAGTCCAACTCCTGTCCCTGCACAGGACAACCCCAAAAGGTCACACCATGTGTCTGAGGGTGTTGTCCAGTCTCTTCTTGAACACTGTCAGGCTTGGGGCCGTGACACCTCCCTGGGGAGCCTGTTCCAGTGTCCACCACCCTCTGGGGGAAGAACCTTTTCCTAATGTCCAACCTAAACCTCCCCTGGCACATCTTCCTGCCATTCCCTCAGGTTCTGTCATTGGTCACTAGAGAGATCAGCGTCTGCCCCTTCTCCCCTTGTGAGGAAGCTGTAGACCACGATGAGGTCTCCTCTCAGTCTCTTCTTCTCCAGGCTGAACAAATCAAGCGACTTTAGCCGCTCCTCATACGGCTTCCCCTCTAAACCCTTCACCAACTTTGTGGCCTTCCTCTGGACACTCCTCAGTAGCTTTATATCCTTTTTATACTGTGGTGCAGCAGTGAGGCAGAGCAGCGCTGAGCCCTATTCCCCTGTCAGGAATTGAGAAACAAGCTGCAGTACGCTGTGGCCAGCCAGGCGTTTCTCAGAGACGCAAGATGTGCTGACCCTGCTGCACTTGGTGGCTTCCCAGCACAAGGCAGTGTCTGGACCTGCTCCCCAGACAGCTCAGAGGGCAGAGGAGAGGTGACAGCAGACGTCCTCACCTAACCCCTCTCCCTCTGCCCCCCAGCTCACTCCTCCTGGCCCCACATCCTGCAGCCACTGCTGGCTCCTGGGCTGACCTCTGGCACCCCACTCCCAGCTTTTGAGCCCGGCGCCAGGGCTGAAACAAGAGGCAGCCAGCGCCCGGGAGGGCTGTGCCCAGCCTTGTCCCACTGCCAGCCCTAACGCTGGTGGCCGTGGATGGCTGCCTTGCTGCCCTGGCCACCTCTCGCCGCCCCGGCTGCTCTCCCTGGCTGCCGGGAGCATTTCGGAGGCTTTTCCTGGCTAGATGCTGAAGTTGGCAGAAGTGGCTTTCAGGAAGCAGCTGGCAGGTTAATCCTCCTCATAATTTGCAGCTTGCAGGATGGAGTGGAGAGCTGCCATAGAAAGCGTTGGTGCTGTGGATTTCTATGGCATTCAAATTTCATCATTGTCTTGATATCTGCCTATCAATTACCCAGGAAAGGAAGGAAGGAGGAGGGGCAGAGGTTACACGGGAGCTAAGAAAACAGTGATGGCAATAATGCGGCAAGTACAGGTCCTATTGCAAAAAATTATGCCAACTGCCTACCAACACTTTGCTTTCTTCAGCAAGTCCTCCCAATCTCTTTCTCTCTTTTGCTTTGCTTTTTTCCCTCCTGAATCCCCTGTAAATGGAACATGGGCAGATTAGCTGTTTCTCCTTCATTCCTGCTTGTCCAAAATGGATGGTAAGAAGAGAGGGGGAGACAGAGAGGAAAAAAAACCCTTCAAAATGTCTGGATCCATGGTTTGTGGACAAAAACCGGCTGCACATGAAAAATAATTGATGTGGGTTTTGAGTTGCTAGGGTCTGGAGAGCAAAACGCCAATTCAAGCCTTACTACCAGAAACAGCAGAACCTTTGAAAAGTATTGTTGAATATAGGGTTTGGTGTTTTTTGGGGTTTTTTTTAGCAGTGGATGCACAGAATTTAATGCACCTGGATCCAGCCCTGTGTGCTACCAGGCAATCCCCTGAGACACTGGGCTTGGGGGCTGACCTTCCTTCCTAAAACAAATCCTTGTCAGAAGGCATTTTGGTGCTATTAGTCATAGAAGTGTAGCTGCTATCGGACCTCCTGGACTCCAGGACAAGCCTTAATCCTCTTGTCCGTCCCATGAATCCCAAGAGAAGACTGTAAGTGGAAGCAATACCTGATTTCATGACCAGGTGATGAACTCTTGCTGCAGTGCAGGGTTTCCTTTGACTGCTGCGAGGAGACCCTTTTGCGGACTAAAAGGGTAATGCTGTAACCAGAGGGAGAAGGGTTATTTAAATCTTTGCCAGACTACAAAGTAAATGGATTTGTCTGTGCTCAGTAAGGGCATTTTTCATTACGTGCAATGTGTAGAAGTCTACCCAAAGACTGTGATGGTCTCAGCTTTGCCTCCACATAAAATGGACCTCAGTGAGTAGCTCCAGGGTTTCTTCTTCCTCTCTTTTCCAGGTTCCCTACTGACCCTTTGTATTTTTCTCTGAGGTAGGCAGAAATAGGGTCCTTTTCATCCTTGTTACAGACTTCTGAAGAACAGTGCTATCTTTGCCATAATGTTTCTGTGATTTGACTTCCAATTACACTAAATCCCACTAAAAGTCTCCCATTCTTGGATCCACACTGATCCGGCATATAAAATACTTTGCTACAAAAAGTTGATCACTGGGCACAGGGAAAGTAATGGCACTTTGGTTCCCTCATTTTCTTCAATCGTCTGTATGGTGGTGCCATATATCAGAACTCAGCTTTAATGGGAACTTTTTTTTTTAAAAAAAAAGGGAAAGATGAAGTTTTAATCAGTAATTGTCACTCTGGATTATCCTCTGGTTTAATTTCATACAGAAAACTGAGGAATCAAGCTGTTTCAAAACACGATGAGTCAGGGAAATGTTTTCATTGCTCATTTGATGATGGCTGGAAAATTTTCAGTGATTTGCCAAAAAATTGAGAAGTGCAAGACTTAACAAGGGGATTTTAATATAAAACATTAAAGATGTGGTACCAAAGCAGACAAGAGTGAGGTGGCTTCAGACTCCATCCAAAATCCACTGATCAGTTGTCAACTTCCATTAACTTCAGTGGACTTTCAATCAAGACCATATTTTTTCTTTAGACAAAAAAAAAAATACTATTCCTTTCAACAAAGATCTTTTAATATGTTTAAATGTGTGTGTGGTATGTTAACCTCTGTTCATGAATGGAGGAGTGGATCATCTTTTGAAGACAGCAACAGCCACCAGATCTGGATGAGCCAAATTTTCTCTGAAGTCAAAAGGACTGCTAAACCAGTAGGTCCCTTGTAAAGACAGTAGCATCACCATCTCCCACACAGTAGAGCAAAGCTCAAGTATGATATCACTTGGTATGTTATGTTGGTCAACAAAAACATTGGGAAAAGGCAAAACACGTCCGTGAAAATGATAAGGAGCAAGGTGTAGCTGCCATGGGGAAGGACTCTACAGGAATGTGGTGGCTCTTCTTGCACAAAGCACTTTGCACCAGTGTGAGGGGAGGATCCTTTGCCCCCCGTCTGTCCCACCAGCAACCTACTGCTGAGCAGTGTGGGAGATCCATCCAGTCCTGCCCAGAGAACACCTGAAAGTGCTCATCAATGAAAAATAACAAATTGAAAATAAGCATCTCTAGAGTTAATGCCTGTAGGTAATTGTTCAACTGGAATTGCTGCCCGGCAGTTACACTCCTTGGCAGAGAGCACTCCAATACAGCCTCTCATCTTCCCCGCCAAAGGGTGATGCTCCATTTGGGTTATCACCTCCGCTCCCCGCACAGAACCAAGAGGGCCATGCCTGGTCCATCAGGCGTGTCTGAAGGACTGTGTTGGCCCCAAGGGCCTCCTGTTAAACTGTAACAAGTGTCCTGCATACTTACACGGATGCCAATATAGGAAATGGTGACCTCTGAACAAGCCTCTAGTTAAAAAGTAAATCTGATCTTTTGAATTTTTGAGATTTTTCTGACAAAAGTCTAGGCCAAATGGCTCTGACTGTCTGGTAGCTGAGGTATTCCACTCGTGGTTTGCTTCTAAAATTAGTTTCACACGCTCACTTGAAAATGTTAATCTGGGCTCAACCCTACCCTTGGCAGGGCACTTGGGGGAAGAAATTCACAGAGGATCCTCTCTTGTCGCCCAGTTCAGGTGTGAGGATTTCACCCTGACAGAAAAGACTGAAGGGTTTCTGCCACCTCTCCCCAGGGACGTGATGCCATCTCTGGGGACCTCTGCCAAAGGAGCAGGCTTTGCTCCTTCCTCCAAGTTACCTCCTCAGCATCTCTGAGGTGGCAGAGGTCGTCTTCCGGGCCTGTCACCTGTGCTTGTTCCTCTCTAACATACTGGGACACGTATATTCAGGGAACACCATCACTCTTCAAAGACTTCTTAAGTGTAATGGAGAAATGCAAAGACCAGACAAAGACAGGCGATCTTCACATTTCTGGGCCTTTCCATCTACTTGGCTACTTATAACCACACTGCAGGAGTGACAGCTGGAAATACCTCTTGTTCTTGCTTAACCAGCAGTAGAGTATGAACCCAAAAGGCTATGATCCTGAAAAATGTTTGGGGAGAGGTTAACTCCTCCCCGTAGTTATGTGGTTTCCTCTTCTGGCACCTCAAGAGGCAACACCAACAGACAAAGAAAATAAAACTGTGCTGAAACATCTATGCATGCTTCCTACCCTCCGCTGAACTCCCACCAGCCCTGTGAAGCAGCGGGCAACCATGCCTGCCCTGGCAGGATGCCCACAGCTTGTGGCCATGCACAGCTCTGCAGGGAGTATTCACTGAACCACCAACTTGGGTGCACTCATGGTTTCATGTTTGTGCAGGTCCTGTGGAGCGACCAAGAGCCAGGAGGGGGTGTCAGGGGGATCTGAGCTGCCCGTGGCTGGACTTGCAAGCTGTGTGGCCTCCAGGAAGTAAAACAAATTCATCTAGGAAGACCAAACAGGTTTTATCAGGTTGCAGAGGTGCTAGATAGGAAAGAAGGTATGATCCAATTATTTGGCTTATGAAGACCAAGGCATGTGATCCAGCAGCATCTCGAAGGAGCAGGCTTATGTTACCAAGGTGAGGACAGCTCAAGAGTTCTTACTATTTGCATGCTCCAGCTGGCTTTTGGATGTCCTACTTGCGGTTATCTGGAAATTGTCCATTATTCTCTCCAGTTCTTTATGCAATGGACCTGTTTCAGCAATATCAGACCTCCTGCCCCTGCTGTAAGCCTGTCCTTACTACACGCTCTTTCTCTCTCCTATCCCAACAATTTCTTACCCTCCCTCCTCCCCACTCCCATTTTCCCTTGATGGCCACTGCTCTTCCCTCTCATTTCTAACTCAAGCCCAAGCCTGGTTGCTCTCTTCCTCTCCAGCCGCTGATACCATCATCCATCTACTCCCTCAGGATTTTGTTCCACAGTTTTTCAGTCTGGATCCTCTCTTTCCCTCATGCCCCAGGGATTTCTCCAGAGCCATCCTCTGCCCCAGCCAGCCCTTTCTTCTCCTTTCCAATTACTCCTCCTGCTCACAGACATCAACTGCCCTGTGCTCCTGACACCTGTAGTGAGCTCTTGCTCTGGTCCGCCCAGACTTACCACCCTACGGAAGACTTATCACCTGGCAATTTCAACGCAGGAGGAACTATGAGTGATGAGTTACGATGGAGATAAACTCCTTGCCCATGGCTTGCACTTTGCCTTTCCTACCCCTGTATGATGTGCCTGCTGCAACCTGATTGTAACAACACAGACACCTGTGTGATTCCTCAGCAACACATTACCCTTTTGTGAGGCATGAGGCAGAAACACTTCAGAACATCCTTTTCCTCCATGGCCACTGCCATGAGGAGGCTCAGAAGGGTGGGTGCAGCCCTCGCTGGGATGAGCAGGCAGCAGGACAAGCCCCTGAGTAGCTCACAAGCAGCCATGGGGGCTCAGTGGGTGCCTGGGGGCTGGAAGTCCTTGTCTAGACGCGCTCATCTGGAGGGCAGAGAAAATGACAGCAGCAATGCAAGCAAAATATTTCTCTGTGGTATGTAAGGCAGCACTAAAAAATTTGAAAGATTACAAAGATCAGCCTACCTGTACCTTTTAATGTATAGATAATAGCAACAACACCTTCCTGTGAGTCAGATGTTCAACTGCTATCGGTCGATTATAGACTAAATACCTCTCAGGGAGCATTTTGGTGGCCATATAACCCCAAGCAACCCCAAATGCGTGGCATTGCGTTGCAGAAGGCAGCACAGCGGCCTTGAGATACAATCAGGCTGGGTTTTAAAACAGAGCCACTCTGAAGTTATCCCAGTTCTAAGTGTGGAGTAAGAAGTATGAAACTTTTGTAATGCTTGCAACATGCTCACCTCTCAGGTTAGATTCAGGTAAGTAAAAAAAGTGACTGCTCAGAAGCGCTCCACCCTTGTTCTCCTAATGTTGCTCTGCTGAGATCTAAAAGATAATGGTCTGGTGGGAAAAAATAGGGATGGCTGTGTCTTTTCCTATTTTCAGAGCCCTAAACTTCTGTTCAGGTATGATGATGGATGCTATTGAACTGATCAGACTGCATGGGACTTTCTGTCTCTTAAAAACTGTGAGCTAATCCACGGATTGCCAAGTCCTGGGAAAGACAGGAAAACCTCTTACGTTTACGTGGCTCCATCGCTCAGTCCTTCAGATACCAGGAAAGAGCCAGGGAAACAAGAAACGTCTTCAAAGTTGAGAGTTTAGTCAGCGACTAGTTAGGTCTCTCTTTTCAAACCGAGCCGGGCCGGAGGCAGGCTGCGGCTCAAAGCTTCCACCCTCTCCGCCCCGACAGTGCGCCCGGGCTCAGGAGCCGGCGCCTCCCGGGGACTGGTGCGGGCAGCCCCCTACCCCGGGGCGCGGGTCTCTCTCCCGGGCACCAGCCCGCCCGCCCCGAGGTGCGGGAAGACGGGTCGGGGGTTCCCTCCGCTGCAGTACCGCGCCTCGCCGCGCACCGGCAACCGCCCCCCGCGGCGGGGCCGCCCCGGCGGGGCAGGAGGGGAGGGTGGGGAGGGCAGAGCGGCGGCGGGGCGGAGCGGGGCTCGGGGGCGGGCGGCGGCGGGGCGCGGCGCGGCGGGCGGCGGGGCGGCGCGGTGCGGCGGCGGGCGGCGGGGCGGCGCGCGCCCGCCCGCCGGTGCCGCGCGGGGCGCTGATGCCGCGCAGGGCCGGTCGCGCCGCGGGGCGGCGGGGCGCGCAGGGCGGGCGGCCGTGGGGCGCTCGGCCGCGGGGCGCTCGGCCATGGGGCGCGGGATGTGGCTGGCGCTGCTGCTGGGCGCCGCCGCCGCCGCTGCAGGTGGGTCGCGACCATCCGGCGCTCGGCGTTCTCCGTACTCCGCAGGCGTACGAGGTAGATACGGGGCCGTGCGTGCGTATGTGTGCGTGTGTGTACATACACGTATAGGTACGTATATATGCTTACGTGTGCGCACACGTATGTGTGTGTGTGCATAGGTGCGCGCCTGCATCGAGTAGCACGAATCCGTGTGCGCACCTATATACACACATGTATGCACGTATATATATACACGCACATATGAATGTGCATGCGCGCATATGTGCGTACATGCTGTGTATGCATATGTACGTACACAGTATGTTTGTAGGTATGTGTGTATCTATGTGGAAGGGGCCGGGGCTGCGCTCCCAGCCCCGCGCCCCTCGGCGCAGACAAAGAGGGGTCCGGGCGCGCCGAGGCTCCGGCGGAGCTGCGGGGGGAGCCGGGGCCGGGAGAGTTCGGCCCGGGGGCTGAGCACGGGGGAGCCGGGGGATGCCACGGGAGCGGGGCCCGGCCGCGGAGCGCTGCGGTGGGCAGCGGCGGGACGCGGAGGAAAGGCGCTGAGGGCTCCGCATCACTTTTGGGTGACGGTGCCCCGAGCCGTCGGGGTGCGGAGTGCGGCAGGCGAGGCAAGGAGGGCAGGGTTTTCAAAGCCCCCTCCCGCAGCATAAACACTTTGCGCTCAAATCTGCCCGCAGCGGCGTCCTGCCGCGCCACAGCGGAGACAATTGGGCATAAACAGTTTGCATAACGCTTCCTCGGCCGGTCGCAAGCCGAGTGCCAATTTTCTTCTTTAAAAAGGAGAAAAAACCCAGATGGGAAACAAACATCTAATCAGGCACAAGATATAAATGAAACATCACAAGGCAAGTGTTGCTAAAATGCTTAAGCAGGAAGCATATGATTTTCCATGGATGTTTTACAGGTGAGTCACGGTATTTGCTGCATGCTCTTACTCATTACTGAAGATCCCCGTCCCGTGGCATGTACAGTATATAGGATGGGAGTACTTAGTTGGGCAGATTCATTAAGCGCAACTAAGGAAAAACACCTTTTCCAGGGCTGTGGCAGAGCAGTCGTGAGCTTGTGGCTGACGGCATGGAAATCTTTATGCTCTCATTTGTCCTTTTACTGAATTCCTGTGGCAGCCAGTGTTACACTAGAAAGCTGTCACTTTTCATAACATACAGTGCTCTGCATCCGTCATGCAACTCTTTCCAATTCAAGTGAAAACAAACACCCTTTCAAAGGGGGTTTCCTCTCCCCCACCTCCCGCCCCTGGGATGGGAAGTGGGGTCTGTGTGCCAGCAGCGTTTCTCAAACCCTATTGAAGCTGAGGTCCCTGGCCCCAAATCTGGTCGTAGGTGAGGAAGGGACCCTCCATGCCTGGCCCAAAGACAACTGCAGTCAGTGACCGTGGGTGAGCGGACTTGGAGCATACCAGGAGCTGGGAGCAATCAAGTACTCTCGCCTCCTGGAGTCTCACATGGGAATTTGGTAGCCAACTCCTCCTGGCTGGGCTCCAGCAGAGCCTTTCCTCTGCTCTGGGGACAGCTATGCTGAGTTCTGCCACCACCCCAGTCACCAGGAAACCTCCCACCGGCTGTGTCCTCCTCCACTGCCTCCCCAGGGGCAGTAATTGGTGGTTTGCAAAAAAACAAAAGGACTTGATGAACACAAACAATAATCTCGACCTGTCTCAGGGTGCTGACTGAGCCCTGCTCTTTTTATGTCTTTCCAAATCTGCTTTGAAATCCCGCAACAGAGGGAACCACGGTAAATGTTCATCTATTTGTTTTGTGACTAACTGCGCTGTGTTACACGTAGCCAAAGAATTCAGGAAAGCAGCCAAAGACATAAATTAGGCAAACTTGTGGCAAGCCTAACTGATAATATGATAATAGCACTTACCTACCCCTCAGGAGAGCTGCATATGTTAGTTAATGTTTATACAGTGCTTTGAAAAGGATGTTCAGGAGACATAAGTGATATTACATCAATTTTACAGTTATATGTGTTTACTTTTCTACAGCAAATGTATTCTGCACAGTTAATATAGATCATCTCAGACACAGTTTTACTGGGTCCCTGTAGAAGCTAACTCGACTGAGTATTTCTTGTTCACTAAGAATTTCCCAGGACTGCTTGCCCAGTGAAATCCAGAGACTGGATTCAGAAGTGCTTTGTAATGGGTGCATAACAAGCAGCGGTCCACATCTGTTCTGAATAATTGGTATAGAAAACCTCTATAGACCTGTGGTGGTAGAAATGTTTTCTTTCCAGGGTGTTTTCTTGAGGAGCAGAAGGAGTGGGAAGTGCTGTCAGGCTCTGAAGGCTTAGCCTCTGCTAGTACATAATATAGCTTAATTGCAACTATGACAATGTAGACAAAAGCTGAATAAACCCCAAATAAAGGATTTATTGGATGCTAAACTGAAACAACCTTTGAACATCATAAAAATGCCAAGAAGAGGTCATAATAACTGGTGCACAAAGCTGACTGTGTATGACTGGCCCAGTGATAAAGAAGACATTATGCACCTCAGGTGGTTTAGCTTGCCCACATCCAAGGCATCAGAGCTTTTTTTTTATTTTAAACAGTTACGGTTCATGAAATACAGCCTTGACCTACTGTTACATTTATTAATAAAGAGGTGGAGAGCCGCTAATCAAACATTCCTGTACCAGGAGGGTTACATTGCAGATGGTTTCACACCAAACCCCATGGTGATTTTATTTTTCTTTGACACTTTAACTGTGGATTTTTAAATCGACAAGGCTTCCAGAGAAACTTGAACAAAAACCACAGAGCCTCAGCTGTGAGGCAGCTTGCCAGCATCATTTCAACCAAGGATTATTTATTGTTTTTCCCCCTTTATACACATCAGTGACAGCCTTCCCAAACTTAAGCATTGTTTCAGTTCAACCCTGGCCTCAGCAGCAGTTTGGGACTGCAGCAAGATTTGGGCTAGGGATGAAGGGGTGGGAAAGGGGGTGAAAATTTGAGGTCATTTGTGGCAGGAGATATTCCCACCAGCTTTTGCACCCCCAACACCTGATCTGTCACGTGGTGAGCTGGAGTGCGGTGATGCTTTCCCCCCACAGCCATCTCCTGGTCTCCCACCAGCACGCCGCCTTGGCTGCCCCAGTGTCGCTGGCGGCTTCTCCCCTTCCCCAGCACCACCTGGATCCCCTTGGAGGCCTCGGTGCAGGAGCGGCTTGGCCATGGCCGCTGCCCCCAGAGCCTCAGCCCTGCTCTGGCTCCCTTGGGACAGCAGTGTGAGGTGGACGCATCCCTCCTGCCATGCTGCCTGCTCTGCTCTGCAACTCGGTGGTGATTTTCCCAAGCGGGGAAGCCCTGAGGGGTTTTTGGTTTGTTTTGCTGTTATAGACACACTGAGCTCCATGGAGGGGAGTGATGAGCAGCTGTGCCACGGTCTCCCTCAGCCCTTCCTGGGGTCGACGATACTGGCGGCACATGGTCTTGGCAGAGGCAGTGTCACCAAAAAGCGTGCCATGGGGCACGTCTGCTCCGGCCGAGGTGTGGTGCACCCGCCTCGGGAGCCAGCCTCATCCCCCTGCTCTTCTCTTAGACAAGTGACTGTGCCACTGTACTCAGCACTGGTGAGGCTGCACCTTGAACACTGTTCAGTTTTGTGCCCTTCATCATAAGAAAGACATTGAGGTGCTGGAGAGAGTGCAGAGGAGGGTGACGAAGCTGTTGAGGGGCCTGGAGCACAAGTCTGATGAGGAGCAGCTGAGGGAACTGGGGCTGTTCAGCCTGGAGAAAAGGAGGCTGAGGGGAGACCTGATCGCTGTCTGCAACTGCCTGAAAGGAGGTTGTAGCATGGAGGGCGTTGGACTCCTCTCCCAAGTAGCAAGTGATAGGACAAGAGGAAATGGCCTCAAGTTCCACCCAGGGAGTTTTAGATTGGATATTAGGAAAAATTTCTCCGTGGAAAGGGTTGTCAGGCATTGGAACAGGCTGCCCAGGGAAGTGGTGGAGTCACCATCCCTGGAGGTGTTTAAAAGGCATTTAGACGAGGTTCTTAGGGACATGGTTTAGCACTAGAGTTAGGTTAGGTTATGGTTGGACTCGATCCTGAGAGTCTCTTCCAACTGAAACAATTCTATGATTCTATGATTCTCTCTGCCTCACAGGTCTGGGCGGTGTGGCGGCCGCGGGCAGCCCCTGCGAAAAAGCCTGCAACCCCCGGATGGGCAACCTGGCGCACGGGCGGGCGCTGCGGACGGAGACGGCCTGTGGGCGCCATGCCGCCGAGCCCTTCTGCGCCTACGCCGAGGACGCCCTGCGCCGCTGCAAGCGCCTGGCCTGCGGCCGCTGCAGCGCGGCCCACGCAGGGCTGGCCCACCCCCCTGCCGCCATGGCCGACTCCCCCTTCCGCCTGCCCCGCACCTGGTGGCAGGCGGCCCAGGACGCCCCCCAGGAGACCATCCGACTGGACCTGGAAACCGCCTTCTACTTCACCCACTTGATTTTGGTCTTCAAATCGCCCAGGCCGGCCGCCATGGTGCTGGAGCGCTCCCAGGACTTCGGTGAGACATGGAAGCCTTACAAATACTTTGCTGCTAACTGCTCGGCCACCTTCGGGCTGGAGGACGATGTGAAGCAGAGAGGAGCCATTTGCACTTCCAGATATTCGAGTCCCTTCCCCTGCACGAGAGGAGAGGTAGGTCTGCCAGATTCAGGAAGGGAAAGCCCTCACTGAGCCCCCTTTCCGTCTGCAATCTCCACTCCAGTCTTTATGCTTATTTATTGCACTGGCATCCCTTGTCATTGAATTTACTTCACAAGGTGAATTAACATAATTCATTCCAAGGCGATGCAGGCACCACTCTGCCTCTTGCTTTGCTGAGCTCATAATCCCCTTCTCTTTCCTAAAAGCTCCTCTCCTCTCACCCGGGGAAACTCCCTCACATAACTGCAAACGAGGTGGATGCTCCCAGTTTCTCGGGAAATCCAAAGGGGATGTTGCTCTTGACAGTCTTTTCCAGATCTGGCAGTCTTGTGGTTTTGGGGTGACTTTGACTAAAATGCAGCTACGTTAAAATTGAATGTGTCCAGATTTACTTTTAATAGTGATTGCCTTCACGGAGAAGTGTGTAACCAGTGAAAAAAGCTACTAACCACACTGAACCATGGTTGCCATAAACCAGATTAGCCAGGTAATTAATAAATTTATTCCTCATCTTTTTTTCTTTTTTTTTTTTCTGTACACACGTATTCTCATATGAAAAAAGCTTGAAAAAATGAAGAAGAATATGTTTGCTAAAAGCAAAAATTTCTGTGAAAAAATCAGTTTACTTTCAATATCAGAAGCAGCAGATAACAAACCATGCACTTGGAGGTGCTGCCAGTAATACTTTTCTCTTTGGTGCCTAAGCCTGTCCCACAGTGCTGGAAAGACTCCTCTGGGTCCCACAGCCGTGGGGCTGCCCGCCCACATCCCCACTGGTGGGGAGGTGCCCCCAGTGACCAGTCCCGGACTTTAAAGGCTGCTCCCTCTAGTGGCCTCATTTAATGAGTTTGTCTGGAAGTTTAATCACACTTAAAATTGCCCTCTGACCAGCATTCACGTCTGAGAAAAGTCACTTGTTCAGATCCCTCTGCAGTCATTTGGGGTCAGCTCTGGCCATGCTCTGACTAGCAAGCTACTCTTTACAGAAATACTGAGAGCTGTTTGTTCACCAAAGTGCATCTCTTATCTGCGTCTCAGGAGGCAGCCAATGTCCTGCTCTAGGAGAAGCTGCTCTGTGCTCTCGTCAGCTCAGACACAAGGATCTCCAAACCTGCCAGACAGACCCAGAAAAGGGTTTAAATCAGGCGGCTGGCGAAAGAGAGTGTTATCTTCCTCTCTTCTCCTGCCTCCCTGTGCTCATGCCCCCAAAAAGCTGCCTGAACTTCCTTTCACAGTGAAACACATAAAGGGGATTTATAAGGAAAATGGAGGCTTTTCACCAGGGCTGGTTCTGACAGGACAATTGGCAATGGTTTTAAACTGAAATTGATTTAGATTGCATATAAGGAAGACATTTTTTATGATGAGGGTGGTGAGACACTGGAACAGGCTGCACGGAGAAGGTGGGATTCCCCATCCCTGGAAGTGTTCAAGGTCAGGCTGGAGGGGGTTTTGAGCAACCTGGTCTGGTGGGAGATGTCCCTGCCCACGGCAGGGAGGTTGGACTAGATGATGTTTAAAGGTCTCTTCCAACTGAAGCCATTCTGTGGTTCTGAATTGGGGCTAACTACAAAATGTTGCAAAAGAAATTATGGATGTACCTCACTGGGAATTTTCCAGGCCCTCAGCACTCCTGTCAGCCTCTGTGTCCCACCACCTGAATCACGAGGCTGTGCCAGCCTGTGATGCAGGGCAGGGACTGAAATCTATAGCTCTCAGGCCAGCCAGTGGGACATGTCTGGGGTACTCTGACCTGTACGCTCCTTTTTCAGCTTTCCCAGGGATCATTCTCAGGGGTGAGAAACCCAGGGTGTCACTCAGGGCAGTATTTGCCTCATTTGTGCCGGGTTCCATGTAGCCAGCACCCCGGCACAGTTTTCAGTGTGGTCACCACAGTGATGTACCCACATACCAAGACAGGGGCTGTGCCTGGTGAGAACCTGTGCAAATTTTTGGGGGGTTGTCCTATGCATGGACAGGAGTTGGACGTGGTGATCCTTGTAGGTCTCTTCCAACTCAGGACATGATATGGTTCTATGAAATTCCAACCTCAGGCCAGCTCCTCCACAGGTCAGTGCAGTGCACGGGGACAGGAGGATCGAGATCGTGTGTGTAGAAACCTGTGCCTATGTATTTCAAGAAGGAAAGGAATTTGGTGGCGTTTGATGCATCTGCAGTAGCACGCTGCAAAAACAGGCTATTTGCCAAGCTTGCTCCCATGGGATCTTTTCTTTTGGCATTGCTTTACTTAGTGTTATTGCAAAGAAGCTATAAAAGTCAAAATCATTTGATTATTCCAGGTTTTAAACAAATGTTAAGTCCAAGGGGCTGGAGCTTATAAGATGTTATTTATATGGCACACTTCAGTTCCCTGCACTTAAACATCACTTTTTACCTGCAAAGTAATAACAGCAGCTCTCTGGTGACCAGATGGCAAGCCTGCGTGCTTAGCAAATATCACATTTAATTTATTACAGTGTGCTACATTCCAGCAATTACTCGTAACTGCCAATAGCAACATGTATCTCACCTAAAGAAACATCAGAGTTTTGTGTTCTGTTTGGAGTTATGTTGTGCTTTACTCCCACTTCTGGTAGCACCTAATTTCAGACATATGGAAAAAGTAATTTCACTTGAAACAGTGGTTTCAAATATACAGTTATCTGAAATGTCCAAGCCTGAAGGGTATTATTTAATTGCAGCTCAATTGCTGCAGTTTTCTTTAAAGCACAAACGTAAATTCTGCGAGTGCTACTGGATTTCTTCTTTAACTTTTTAGAGTTTGTTAACTGCAATGCGACAACTGTAAGCTGTGATCCAAACTGTGTATCACACCGCCTGTATACCACTTTCTCACACTTCAAACATTTCAACACCACACGTGCATTTCCAGGCGCAGAGACAGGGCTTGCAGGGTTTTGCAGGATGTCAGGATGTCTGCACGCTGCTGGCAGCTCAGCCACTGCTGGCTGTCCTCCTGGATGATCAGTTTGCAGAGCTCAGAGGAGGCCTCAGGAGATGATGGCTCACCCCAAATGGCACCAGAGCTGATCCAGCCATGTTTCTGCTGAGCATTATGGCATGTGCGAGCCCTGTTTCAAGGCAGCAGCATGCAGAAGCTCGTAGTATTCAGGGACTTACGGCATCTTTTTAATAAATCACATGTGTTAATTTGGAGCAAAGGTGTATCTGCTTCAATTTTTATTGAACAGAAAAATCAGCCTTTTACATGTCTTCTGCCCTCATCATTATGAGTCATTCCTTAGATGCCTAGTTCAACTCTTACAACAAAAATCCTCCCTCATCACAACTTGCCATGATGTTGATCTTGAGGAGATTTATGATACCACAGAAAGCAGGCTGCCAGGCCCCTGGGTTCATTTCAGAGATCTAGAGTTCAGAGCTGGTGGAGAAATGAGAGATGCTGTATTGGCTCTGGGAGACACCTTTCATCTTTCTTCTGTAGTAGAGTGTCTCTGGGCTTCCCTTTGCAGTGGTGGGACCAGGGTGGTGGAGGGCATTGGGAGAGCAGTCTGCATGGCGCGGTTGCAGGCTGTCACCGTGCTGCAGTCACCCAAGCTGAAAGCCACCACAGCGGTGGGAGCCGGCAGTGGTATCGTCACATGCCCTGTGTGGCACTTGGCAGGTCTACTGATGAGTAGAGTCACCTTGGCAGGGACTTGGCAGGTCTCTGCTCTTCTTTGCTACCTGTCCTTGATGCTGCAAAACCACCAGGCGTGGTTATCCTCTGCTGTGGGTGCGTCTGAGTCCTCTACTCTGAAGCAGGCATGAGCTGGAGGATAAACAGGCCAGGGGCTGGAATTAGGAAGGAAAGGGCAGATCTGGACAGAGCTGTGGAGGAAAAAGGTTGAAGGTTGTATGGCAGAGCGGTGATGTCAGGAACACTGCACTGATGCCCTGGGTTTGGTCTTAAAAGCTTTCTCGGTGGAAAGAAGCATGAGTTCACAGGTCAGCGTGTGCTCAGGGACTTTGCTGAGCTGAGCCCCATGCTGGAGTGGCCCGGCTGTAGTCTGGCCTTGTGCAAAGAAGAGCCACCCTTTCAGCAGCCAGGAAAGCAAAAACTTCTCTGCAAAGATCTAGGAGCCACACAAAACATCTGAACCCCTCCTCGGTAGGGAACAGACGAAAAGAGGCAGATGGTGGGTGCCCATGTCCTGCCCTGGCATCCCCAGGCACTCAGTGCCTCCTGTAAAGAAACCTACCTGCAGGCTGGCACCGCCCTCGGGAGCGCTCACTGTTTGACACCTGGGGCCAGGCTGTCCCTCGTCATGGGACCCGTCTGGTACGGGCAAAGGAGAAGCGAGAAGGAAGAGGAAACCTCAGTACAACCAACCTGGGTTTCCAGCAAGCTTCAAGGATCTGCCAATTTGAGGGGTTAGGTTTGCAACACTGTGAAAGGGACAAGAAACTCCTTCCCTGTCAGAGAATAATTTTGGTTCAGCTGCACACAGAGGGATCACTAAAGATTTTCTCCATGCTTCATTTAGTGAATCTGTTGTTTCACAGCAGTAGTTTGTTTAACAGAGACAGAAACCTCTAAATGCTGGCCTTACATCATCGGTGTCTTAAGAGAAAAGACTAAGACCAAATTTTAGCCTGGATCATACAAAAGTGCTACAAATCCAGAGTATTTCCACCATTTTCCAGAGCGTAACCCTTCAGCCACATTATTGCAAGGGAAACCAGAACTGGATTCACCAGCCAAATATAACCTGATCTAAGTAAACAAGAGGCAGAAATAAACTATTTCAGCTTCGTGCTCAGACAGGAATGCCAATTTTATTAGTATGCATAAAAGGCTATCTTCCCTCCCATAGTTCAGATCGTATTAATGTTTCTTCTAATCTGATCACTGTTACAGGCTCATGGACAAGGGGCCCTTTGCAGATGTTAATTCTTTAACTGTGAGGGAGAATGACTGTCCACTCTGCACTGCAATTATCTCATTCACATTACATTCCCATTTGTGGTCAATTCAGATTAGCTCGCCTGAGTGTCCCCATTTAGACAAGCTCCAGGATAAAAGGACTTACTGAAGCAGAGTCTCCTTGACAAGATTTTAGTAAACTGGTAACTTATTTGAGCATTCATCTATTCAGAATACTGCTAATAAATCACTTGGAGACCTCAGCTATTGTTGCTGTTTGCTATTAATAGGAGAGGCGTATTTGCAGCTTGACTGTATTCCAGCAACAAATTCTAAGGTGCTTTTAACTTCTAAAACATCACATACTGCTGTTTTACTGTGGGGTGTGTGTCTCACTGACAATTCTGTTGATCTCATGTGTCTCTGTAGCAGAAAAACCTTCAAATGTTTTGCCTTGCACTGCATGCAGCCTGCCTCCATTCCTTAAGGGTCTGAGCACCAGCCCTACTGGTTCTACCTGAAATTAGCTGTGTAGAGAATTAAATTGTGTCCTGCTACTCGCAAGTTTGGCCCTGATAGACAGTAAGAAATTGTAATGCTCGCTGACACAAGCAGGAGTTAAAGGTACTCAATGATCTTTGTTTTAGAGCCCTAATTTTGGGTTATAGAAGCACTCTGTTGCAGCCTAGAAGATTTTGGCCTTTTTTGCCTTTTAGGCCCAAATAAGTTTATTTTTAAGCTTATCATTGCTGTCCTTAACTGAAGCTACATCTCCATTGCTCTGAGATCTTCCAAGGATCTCTGAGTCATGGGAGATTTGAGTTCAGTCACTTGCTGGAAATGAGACTCCACAAAGAACCTGGGCAAATGTGCAAGAACCTCAAAACAGCCTGGGATGTCAGCCCATTAGAGGCCTGCAAATGACTTTTTCAATCATCCTGTGCCACTGGTGTCTGCACAGAGAGAAAACAAAGACCCAAATTGACCAGAAGGAAAGAAGGATCCTGGCTGATGTTCAACAATGCTAGGGACACGTGAGGACATGGCTGAGGACATGGCTGGGGAAGTATGTTTTCAAGTTCCATCTCTACATTGTGTAGAAGTGCACTTTATGGGAAAAAAACCCCAAACAAACAAACAGTCTTTAACAGCATCTTCCTGATCATTCTGTCTTTGGGAAAATGTTAATTATCAGGCTCTGTACAGAAATGCCACGTGCAAAGGAAGGTCTATTCAGCTGGGGGCCAGCAGTGATGAGGGTGATGGCCAGACCCAGCCCAAGATCATATCAGTGAATTTAGCTAGACATGGGAGCCATTATTTCATAAGCCCGAGAATAATGATTTATAGTGGAAAAGTTAATGAGACAATGTAAATGAAGACAGGCTGGAGTCAGTGAAATTATGTAGGACCCTGGAGATCCTGTCATCCAAAGCCCTGTGTGGGGTTTTCACTGGTTTTAGCACAGTGGGTGGAGGGAAGCTTCTCCCTTTAAATAATGGGGCAGCAAAAAGGGGATTCAGAGAAAAAGGATAAACCTGAGGTTAGTTTTTAATCTGTGCCTGGGAGGACAGGAGGCAAGGACAGTTCTGGGCACACATCGAGATAAAGCTTTGGTCTCCAGGGAGTTTTACTGTGAAAGGTACTTTCCCTCCAGAGACTGGGCACCATCAGGGCTGAGCAACACAACTGCTGTTTTCCAGGCACCAGCCACCTGCTTTTTAATTTTTCCGCACATGGAGTACCAGAGATGATACTGCCAGGTCCCTGGGCCAGGTTGTGTCAAAACCATCTCTGTCTGCCACAGGCAGTCCCAGAGCAGTGACATGTCCCTTTGCTGGGCCTCCCGGGTGCTCTGCATTTCCGGAGAACCAGGATGTGCAAGGGGCAAGATGCTTCTCCAACCTGCTTGATGATCCTCACCATTGTTCCCCCCGTTGCAGGTACCCCACAGGAAGGTCTCGTCGCCTTTTCTCTCTGGCTTTCCTAGTGCTTTTGACACTTGGAGATTGTCCCTCTGCTTGGCCAGCTCTTGAAATGCAGCCACCCCTGCGATGGAGCATAGCCAGTGTTTAACAGTGCGTATCAGCAGTCCTCCATTTAGAACAGCAAGTTTCTAACAACTGCACATCAAGGCTTCTGGATCAGCCTCCAATTATGGCTAAAACAAATTATTCCTCGGAGTGAGCTTGACCAGTCTGTGAAAGGGGGTATATTGTAGGCTGCCAACAGCAGGAGGGAATGAGTCCCAGGGCTCCAGGAGATCCTTTCCAAATTTCTTATGTAGGAAGTGAAGAACCCTGTACCCACATGAAACAAGAGGAATTTGGGGAGGCAGAATTTAATTCTCTAAATTGGCATCTGGCCTTGGTAGCAAGACTATTGCTTCCCTTGAGAAAAGTGCCATGGGATTTTAGAGGAGCAGCCAGAGCCTCTCTCCAGGCACTGCACCCCACTGCTTCACTTCACAGTTCATTTTTGGCACGAAGGGAGGACTGGCTCACTTATTCAGCTCCCAGTTTTCTGTCTGGAAAGTGAAGCTGCCATGTTTCTCTTTGGAATTTCTGGCTACAACTGGTTACATGGGAAGTGTGTAACCTAAAGCAGTGAATTGACACATCTCAGAAGTTTTGGATCAAAATCTCATGGGGACTTAATCTGAGATTAATTGCCATCCACAATGGGTGTCAGCATGAGATAACTAGTCCACCAACATTCAAAATCCCATGCAAATGGTGAAGTCCTCAATTTCTCCCTGGGCAACATTTCCAGGAAGAAAAGAAGTTAATGCCCAAAACCAAACTTACTAGACACATACACCATGGTTCTCTATCACCAGTCTCTGCACAGCATCCCTCACTGCTGTGGTCAAAATTTGTAGCCATGAGTTGAAAGGGCAGTGCTGTTTTTCATGGCCCTTTTGACTAGGTGTATTTACATATAATTCAGACAGGTGTTCTTTTTCCCAAAATTAAGTGTAGCCTATGGTAACTAGATGGTTTAAGCCACCAGCTCTCTAGGCGCAAAGCCTTTTCATTGAAGACAAGGGCAATTGAAAAATATTCATGAAATTGGGTTCCTCTTAGGCTGAAAGAAATCCCCTTGAGCCCTAGTACTGTCACAGGCATTCTTGCCGACACGCTAACCTTCTGCCTTGCAGGCTTTTGCAGTGGTGCGTCATGCTCAGAAGCTGTTAAAGGGGTTATTCTGCAGCTCTGGGGAGCGAGCCAGCTTTCCTTACAGCCCTGCCTACAAACAAGCAAGTCCAGTTCTCTCTCTGGCTCTTTGGAGGTAGTTCCAGGTTTTCTTGGTCTTCTACACATACAACAGGTACTGCCGGCAGGCCAAAGCTGAGAACATAAATCTTTGTGGGGATGGGGAAAGGAGGGGAATTGCTGGAGGGAAGAGTATTTAAATACCATCTTTCTTGCTGATCGGTCAAAGGGCTTCTTCGTATCATCAGCTGAAATGTGCTGGTTTATTTTCCTATGAGGCATAGTGCAGCCTTGGAAACAGGGATTCTGAAGATGAGAAAAAATTATTTTCC
Source organism: Caloenas nicobarica (assembly GCF_036013445.1). Lineage (NCBI taxonomy): Eukaryota > Metazoa > Chordata > Aves > Columbiformes > Columbidae > Caloenas > Caloenas nicobarica. The sequence continues at coordinate 47,187,364 of NC_088245.1, forward strand.
TTGATAGTGCATAGCTGATTATATCATGCATCTGGAAGATTTTGTGAGCCAAGAAGCTGAGTGTTTCTATCTGTTTGATGAGTGAATGTAGTGATTAGGCAAAATAAAGCCATTGTGGAATAAACTGTCGATTCTTGGAGAAGCATTGTTAACTGGAGGTGAAGAAATCCAAACATTTTGAGCTGTTTTGAGCTGGAGAGAGATTTGTCTGGTAAGAATATTACTTCTGTGGTCATTGTGTCCATGAAGACAGGCATGACCTAGCAGTGTTTCATTTTCATCTAATGAAATTGTGTGGTGGGATGTTGAAGGGAAGCTGAGAAGATGACTCTCATCTGATTGATTATTGCCAGAGTAGTCGAGGATCCTGAAAAAATCCCAGAGCTCTTGCCTAGCTGTCCTCATGCCTTTCCCAGCCCCTCACAAGCTGGCTGCTGTGAGTGAGTAGGAGTTCATCCCATACAGCTTCTTGCTTTTGAGAATGGCAGAAGAATGCCTTGACTTTCCCAAAAGATAAATGTTGCCTCGGTATAAAATAACTTTCCAAGATCTCTGCAAGGGCCAGTTATTTGAAATAGTTGGATTTTCCTCCTGAATTCTTTATAAGATTGCCTAACTTTTGGATGGTGAGACAAGGGATTATTTGCCTTGGTTTATGTGCTGTAGTAGGGCTGTAGGCATGGGCCAAAATGGAGTGCCATTTCTCCAGCACCTCAAGGCGCTCAGGAACTACCACTGGTGGTACACAGTGAGTTTCTGTCACCATCACTTGGGGACATGGACAGAGTGCTTCACGCTGTTGCACAGAAGACAGGCTCCACTGCTCAGTTTGACCTTAGTGTCTCTGACGGTCACCTCTCTGCAGTGACGAGGCAGGTTTCCCAATTTCTCATGTTGTATCATCTCTCCTGGGTGACGCTGAAGTGTGAACATGCACATGCAGGGGATTGTCAGACCTCTCTGTGACAAAAAAAGAGAGGCTCTTCTTCCCTGCAGTCCACTTCATCTGACAGGCAAAAAAAAAATTATATTAGAAGAGCCAGTGGGTGATACTTGCCCAGTTCAGGCTGATGATCTTCCCACACCATGTGAATAATTTACAGCATCTACCAGAAAGGCTTTTTTTAGCGTAGGATCATTGCAATGGACATAGCACAGAGATACACATGGTTTTCTCTCTTAAAAGCTCTTTTGCTTGTGGTAATACCTCAGATAAGTCTGTTTTGCCAATAGAGGGTACCAGCACTGTGGCTTCTTCACAGGGGAAGGAGCCCACCAGGCTTGGGTTTCTGAAGGAACAAGATTGTTTTCATGAAACTTTTAGGAGCTTGATGCCTTTAAGGTATATCTGCCTCACTAAATGAACCAGATAGCTTCCTGTGACATCAAGATTCAACAGGGCCCCATAGTACAGGCCAATTAGCCACATGTATTTAGTGCCTGCATGCCAAGAGACACTGGAGACTCCTCATGAAAACCTTAACTTTTCCTTTAAACACTTACCTAGACATCACATGCCCCTTTGTATGGTAGTGCACATCCCTTTGCCTTTGCTGTCTCTCCATGTGGACAAGACAACAAACCTTATGTTCTCTTCATTCTTATTGGGTTTTTTCCCCATTTTCCTGAAAAACATGTTGAAAGGAATAAAATTTTTAAAAAAATCAAATAAAGCCATACTGAATTTATCAAATGCACATGAGCCGAATAGGTGGATCACTAATATGGACAGGTTATTATTATAGAGTGCTTATTTATAGATACATTCTTATGCATCCAGGTTGGATGACGCAGGGTACAGTCCATCAATGTCTTTTATCTGAAGATCTTGTTGGAAAGGAACCACGGACCACTTTGTGCAGTGTTACCACCTTGGTTTTCATTTACACCCGAATGAAAATGTGGTTGTGTTTTAAATATTTGTTTATTGCTTTTATTTCTGCTGTATTCCCATTACCTGGCTTGTTCCCATGCATATACGCTTCTTGAGTCTGTCATCCATTTATTCCCTCTGTCTGTAGTTTACTGGTCTTGTCATTTTGTGAACCATCTCTTGATGCTTTCCAGGCTTGCGGGGAGCAGCTCTGGCTGAGGCTGGTCTCCTGGTTGTAGGGTTGTGCCTCCAGTCAGGTACCCAGACCTGGGGAAGGGGCACATGCCTGGGGGCTGCAGGTCCCTTGCCCATGGCCTCTACGACTGTGCCTGTTTCTGAAGGTCTGTGAGGAAGAAGCTTCTTGTTGATCACGTGTATCTCTTCAATGTCGTGGGCATTTGCAACCCAAAGGGCCCCATTTTATCTCTGTGGACACTTGTAACTTGGCAAAGGTCCGGGCCCGTGCAGCTGCAGCAGGTGAAGGCTCCAGTGGTCTGAGATGTGCCTGTGACTCATCGAGAAGGATTTGCTGGCGGCAAATCTTTCATTGGTTTTGTTGACTTCCTCAGGCAACTTTGACTTCAGAGCCAATTTTGTTGCTCTCAGCATCATTCATTAGCATTTTCCTTCCCACTGTGGATATATATAAAGATGTCCTTTCATTGCCTTTCAAGTGTAAACATACTAGGGTACTTCTTGCAAAGGGACTTTTATGTATTTATAAATCAAGGTCATTCTGGTGCAAGTGGTTACTTGAGTGCACCACGTTCATGGCTGCCATTTTATTTATATACAGGGCTACCTTATTGCATCTGTGGAATGGCAAATAGCTAAGGCTTCTTGCATCAGTAAGACAAAATAAAGTAATCAACACAGCAAGAGTTGCTCATGACAGCCCACAAGGAAATTGAAACACTGTGGAAATTTATTAGAGGGTGTCTGTGTAATTGTATGCCCAAATTGCAGACAGCTGGAGCGGCCTGGCTGAAGAACAGAATATTTTTATTCCATGGCATGTGTGAGGTGCTGTGGGGCAGCTTCTCTGCTTCTGCTCCCCTGGGAGTGGAGTGGGGTCCCTCCTGCCACCGCCGAGCATCCCACTGGGAGGGTCAGGGAACCCAACCCTCTCAAGGCCTAGCAGTGGCTTTCCTCACTCAGGGATTGCAGTCCACGGTTCCTATTTGACTGTGTAGAAAGACTTCTCCCCCACCAAAAAATCCTCATGCAAGTTCTAAATCACTTATCCAACAGCATAATTCCATGGGATGTGGAAGCAGCAATACCCCAAATACTGATATTTTGTTTTAAAGACAGTTTCTTTTTATTTACCTCCTGGTTTGTGTCATTTGCACTCCAGATATGAGAAATTGCTAGATACTTAGTATTAAATGGAAGCTGAGATAAAGATTTAGTTCCTGGGATTGTGTTTAAGAAGAACCCCAAATACTGTAGGATTTATAGTGAGCTAGCAACAACCCCAAATCTCATAAGATTTATCATGAGCTATCAACAATCCTAAATATCATAAGATTTATTGCAAGCTAGCAACACTGGGGATTAAAATATCTTTCTGATAGGATATATTATGGCATGTCTAGCATAGAAGTGCTGTGGGTTTTCAATTTATTACTTACTACTTGTTCTACAAAATAGAAAATTTGGATTAGTGCATGCACTATAGAGCTGCTGATGTAAAGATCCAGGCCTACCACCATTTACTATCATACATGGCGCTGACTACTGGGTGAAGTCACATTGTCTACTCAGCTTTGTAATGCTGGGCTTTGTCATATGGTTGGTAAGACACCGGCATGCAGACAGACTTGAGTGGGAAAGTCAGAGGTCTGGTCACCGTGGGGTGCTTTCTGGTGAGGCTCGCTGCTGATGAAATGGTCAGATTTTGCTGCTGTTGCTCCTTTACCAAGGGGCTGGGTGAAATCCCCTGGGTGTTGCGGAGCTTTCTCCTGGCAGAGGCCTTGCTCTGTGAAAACAAGAGTGGCGTCAGCTGTCAGAAAGGATGTTCTCCTGTACCTCGTTGAGCTATTTATCTCCCTTGTGTAATCACAACACAGCTTTCTTTGACAGGACCCTCAGACATGACTTCTCCCAGTGCTTTTGGGATAGGAAGTGTAATGGACTTGATGGCTCTGCAGTCAGCAACTTCTCTGGGGGGAGAGAGGGAACTGCTGTCCCCGCATCGTGTCCGGCAGAGGGGCTGCCTGAACAGCTAAAAAGCTGACATGACATGTGCCAAGACCACGACCACAGTGGCGGAGCCGCTGGGGAGAGTTTCTGTCCCTGTGGGTTGAGCCAGGCGCCTGTGTTTTCTGTGTGGTTTTAGCAAGATAAACCTGGAGGGCTTTGGGGAGCTGGGTGGCTGGGGAGCACTGGCCCGACAGAGTCTATCAGAGGGAAATCCTGCCCGGTGGCACCAGGGAGATGATGGGCTCGCAAAACCCCATCATCAGATACACATGCATGTTAGCAGTATGTGCTTCTCAAATCCTGCCCATGTTTCTTCTGTGCCATTAAAATTAAAGAATATTTTGGTTGAGGAGTCGTCTGACCGCAGCAGCCAGGGGCTGCCGGCAGAACTGTAGGTGTGAAAACCCAGTCAGATTTGCTGTGCAAACCATGGTTCATTCATAGATGGGATGCTGCAGACCAGGGCTCATCCTATCAGCGAGACAATTGCATAGAAAAGTCCAAGGAAAGGTAAAAGCAGGAAAGCTGTTACCTGCCCGTGTGTGTGGTGCTGGGCAGACCCATAACAGCCGTATGAGGACAGTGTGGCCCTGGCTCCCAGGACAGGCTGGGATGAATGAGCAACATTAACGACTGAACAGGCAAATTCTGCTGGGAAACACATCCTTGACCTTATTGTACAGCCTCTAGGGGCTCCAGCTCACTCTGCTGGGGCAGAGCAAAGAATTGCTATTGGTATGACGTCCTACGTGTTATAATGACTGGTTTGTGTTTTATTAAAGCAAAGCTACTAGCATTTGGGACGGAGGGATGAGGATGTTTACTTTCTTGGCAGCACTGAGACCAGGCTCACCCTGTTCCATTGCACTGCTGTGGGGTGCAGGGTGGCTCCGAAACCGGGGCCAGGGCTGCTGGGCACAGCCTGAGCAATACGGGGCAGCTGCGGGGGAGCAGCTGAGAGCCCACAGCCCCTGGGAATTACAGATAGGGTTCATGTTTAGCATCACTGTTTTCAAGTAGCCATAAAAAGAAATGTTTGTAGTGTTTTAAGGCCTGAGAGGGAATACAGACTCCATTGAAATCAGCAGCATAACTCCCCCTGAATTCCACACAGACAAGATTTAACTCTCTTGGCACAAAGGCACTCAGCATTATTGATTTCCTTGCTGCGATTGTCACGTGCATTAAATGGGGATAGATAAACAAGAAAAACTGAAAATGATGAGAGGATTCTACAGCTGCATCTAGCATAACTTCTTCTCAGTTATGTATTTCCTTCACCACTCTCATCCAAATCAGGACAAACAAAGAATTATCTGAGAAGCAATTTATGTAATTGCAAGTCACCCAAACCGCTAGTTTTTATGAAGTATTCTCAGCCTGACATTTTCCATCATCTCCACTAAAAGAAAATCAATGTCTCCAGCTTGGATGTTTTCCAAGACATTCTCTTTCCGTATCTGAAAGCATCTTGTGTTCACAAAGCCAGTAATGAATAAATGTGATCAGAATGACATTGATTTAAATTTGGGTAAATAACACGCCTTGGGAAGAGGTGCAGGGCCTGATAATTTGGTTCACTGGGTTTCCGTTCGTATCTCCTTGATTTTTTTTTTTTTTTTTTTTGGGAAAGCAGAAAAGACTGTATATTCCTAAAAGAGCGGAGAAAATAACCCACCCTTTTGAAATGTGTTACTATTTATTAATATCCCTCATCAGACTCCACGCTGCCACACAAGGGGTGTACAGGTCACCAGCCTTGCCCTCTTACCACCTCTCCTGGTTAACCTTCTCCCATATCGATGTCTTTCTGGCAGAAGATGCTGAAATACCTTTGAGAGGGAGCATCTGCAGGATGGCAGTGTGGGGCTGCATCCCTGACGTGCTTGCCAGTGTACAGTGTCTCTGGGCACCAGCACGCCCAAGCCCTGCAGTCACCAGTGTGCTGGGAGCAACCGCACTTGGCAGGTTGAGGGGATGTGCAAAAGCACACTGCCACTATTCAGCTCCAAAATGAGTTCTAAATCTCCTTCCAGGCCAGAACGAAGCTTCCTCCAACTGGATCCTGGCAGTCCTGGAGAAAAGCCAGGCAGCCGGCAGGCAAAGCCCACAGGCAGGCGAGCTGGCAGCAACGGGGGCATTATTTCCAGGATACATTAATCCTGGTGAAATAGAAAAGAAGCCTTCACTAGCCGAAATGTATCAGCTGCATCCTTTGGGAGTAGTGGATTTAGGGAGAGGAGGCTGTGATGACTGTAAGTGGCATCAGGCACCCCACAGCTGGGCACCCCGCAGAAGCTCCTGGCCAGTTCTGGTTAATCTCTTTATCAATGATCTGGATGAAGGGATCAAGTGCATCCTCAGGAAGTTTGCAGATGACACCAAGTTGGGTGGGAGTGTTGGTCTGCCCGAGAGTAGGAAGGCTCTACAGAGGGATCTGGACCGTCTGGATCGATGGGCTGAGGCCAATTGTATGAGGTTTAACAAGGCCAAGTGCCAGGTCCTGCACTTGGGTCACAACAACTCCAGGCAGCGCTACAGGCTCGGGGAAGAGTGGCTGGAAACTGCCTGGCAGAAAAGAACCCGGGGGTGTTGATCAACAGTCGGCTGAACATGAGCCAGCAGTGTGCCCAGGTGGCCAAAAAGGCCAACAGCATCCTGGCTTGTATCAGGAATAGTGTGGTCAGCAGGACTAGAGAAGTGATCTTGATCACTGTACTTGATGCAGGTGAGGCCCAACCTTGAATACTGTTTTCAGCCCCTCACTACAGGAAAGACATTGAGGTGCTGGAGAGAGTTCAGAGAAGGGCAACGAAGCTGGTGAGGAGCCTGGAGCACAAGTCTGATGAGGAGCAGCTGAGGGAACTGGGGCTGTTCAGCCTGGAGAAAAGGAGGCTGAGGGGAGACCTTGTTGCTGTCTACGACTACCTGAAAGGAGGTTGTAGCATGGAGGGTGTTGGTCTCTTCTCCCTAGTAGCAAGTGATAGGATGAGAGGAAACAGGCTCAAGTTGTGCCGGGGAGGTTTAGATTGGATATTAGGAAGAAATTTCTTTATGGAAGGGGTCATCAGGCATTGGACATATCCAATGTTGTCTGCCCATGGAAGTGATTGAGTTGCCATCCTTGAAGGTGTTTAAAAAACACATAGATGAGGTTCTTAGAGACATGGTTTAGTGCCAGTGTTAGGTTAATGGTTGGACTTGATGACCTTGAGGGTCTCTTCCAACCAAGATGATTCTATGATTCTGTGATAAGAAACAATAGTCGCCCTTTGCTGCCACACACCTCCTTGCTGCCCATAGGAGGCTGGCCGGTGTTTTGGGTGGTGTAGGTTGTCAGTGGGACAGTGAGGTGGTTTGAGGACATTTTAAGCCACTGCCAGGAACAGTACATCAAACCATTAGACTGCATCACACCCTCAAACACTGGTCAAGCGACTGATTGAATGTTGCGTACAAATTTCGTATTTCATTCAGCCTTCGGCGGCTACTCAGTGAAGAGCTATTTGATTATTTAGAAAGTGTCATTGTAAATTCAATGTATGAGTAGCTAATACATGTGTTGTAAATACATCATTTTATAAGAATGGCAGTTATATGAATTATATGCTGTTTCTGATGTCACACTGTAGGCAGCTAGACCAACAAGTTTGAAATAAACCTCTTCAAGAAAATTGGTTATTTTTATCTAGTGCTCTCAATTTTCAACTTGAGCCAATATTTACCTATTCAATCAGGCTGAAGTTAAAATCAAGACTGACTGATAAGTATTTGTTTAAACTTCAGAAGCCCCCCACTTTTCTTTCTTTCTTATCTCAGTTTTCTCAGCTATCAGCTTGCTGTCACTAATTGCCGCTCCTAATCACTTTTCCACTAGGAAGCAGCCTGGGACTGATAGGAGCCAAATATTTGGAAATCTGAGCTTTATTTGTTAAAAAATACACCCATTCTGGGGGAGGGAAGGTTAATGAAGAGTCCCCTACCTGAGCATTGCCTGCGGGACTGCTGGTCCCTGCGCTGGGCCACACTGCGCACCAGTGGCACCCACCTCTGCTTTAAATTAATGGCAAAATGTTGTTTGACACCTAGAGGGTCCAGACTTCATGTGGAAAGGGGCATAGGGGATCACAGGGGGTCACTTCACACACACCAGGGTAGAGGTGGATTTGCTGCTCTCACCACTTGCGGAGGGGGAGGAGCATCAAGGGAGCCCGATGTGTGTTCCCAAGGGATGCTCCCATCGCTATCCCACCGCCTGGCCCACCGCGGGGCTGGCTGACATCCTCCTTTCTGCTTCCCTTGCTGGCATTTCTCTGCCCAGGTGATCTACCGAGCCCTGTCACCACCTTACGCTGCAGAGGACCCGTACAGCGCAGAAGCCCAGGCACAGCTGAAGATAACTAACCTGCGGGTGAGGCTGCTGGAGCGGCAGGGCTGCCCCTGCCTCCTGGCGGGCCCGGGTCCCCAGTCCCCAAACCCTCCGCTGCCCCTGCACTACGCCGTCTACGACTTCATCGTGAAGGGCAGCTGCTTCTGCAACGGCCACGCTGACCACTGCGTCCCCGTCGCCGGATTCAAGCCCCTCAAGGCGGCCGGTGTCTTCCACGTGGTATGTACCCACACTCAAAAACATCTGCATTGCAGGAGAGAAGTTTTAAAAATTATAGGGAACGGTATAGGGTACAGTATAGGTCCAAGTATATGGTATTTGACATGTGATGCCCTGAATTCCAAGCACAGTGAGCAAAAGCAGTCTTTAGAAAGGTCTTGGTCTCCATGCTGGGCTGAGGCGCTGGGCTGAGGCACTGGGCTTCCCTCATGTTTCAGTGTAGGGTCTGCCAGGTCTCTCATCCTTCAAGGGTACTCCACAGTAATTTTTATATTTTAGCTGGATACTTAAAAAAAATAAAGCTGATAACTCCTTTCTTTCCCCAAATGCTAATTCTTAATAACACAATATCTAAAAGATAATAAATGCAGGACATTTTGATGAGAGAGAGGAAGGAGAGCTTCTCCGAAGGTACTAGGGATCTTGCGACTGCTGTTTCTTCTGGAGGATCCTCAGATACTGGGTGGGCTCCTCAGCTGAAAGGCAGGAGAGCTGGGGTTTGCCTCTCATTCCCAGGCTTTCCATTGCACTTTCCAAAAACTTGTGCTCCAGTTTCAAGGGAGCTCCCATCACAAGAGCTCTGAGCTCAAATCCCTTGAGACTGACCCACACCCAAAATCCAGACCTCCTACATCCCAAAGAAGTGAGAGCCGCTGACCCTTTGGGGAGGTGATGGACACGGCAGCAGCCAGTGAGCTGGACAGCTGTGACTTGCCTGTGCCCTGCCAGCCTGGGTGGCAGCCCTTGCTCTTGCTGCCTCCAACACACCTTGTCTTTTCTTCCTGTCTCAGAAAGTCCTGGCTTTGCTGGCAGAGGAGCAGTAGGGAAATCCAAGGCAGCTAGAAATATTGCACTGAATACTGTTAGAAAGGGAGACATTGTAAAAACTTAAGGCGGTTACTCGAGGTAAGGAGGTCTGGCATCTGTCCAGCTCTTCGGGAAACTCTCACTTAAATTATTGTCTCTGACATAGAGCAGACAGCATGTTTCCCTTCTCATAGAGCCAGTCTTGCAACGTCTTGAAAATATACCCATCTGAAAGAGTGCAGTGCTATGATTGATAAGGCTGTTTCAAGTAGCGCTGCTCTGTTTTCCACAGATGTTCCCTGAGCGAAAGTCTTTGAAAGGAGCTGTTAGCTCGGGATTATTTCAGTGGGATACAATTGCACAGGAGCGTGCACCGGCATACCGCTGAGAGTCAAAGCAGAGCTTGCAGCCAAATACACTTCCAGTACAACTATAGCCTATGGAAACCATAGTGTGCAGGTAGCAGGTGATGCTGTGGGAAGGAATCAAGTGCCAAAATCGCACTGAAAACCAAAGCAAGAAATAGCAACAAGCCCCGGCGCCGGCCTCAAGGGGACTGGAAATTCATCTTCAGTTATAAATATGTATGTGGCAGAAGTCACAAAGGTGACATTTCTGCAGTGAGGCTGACTCATTTCACTGTGCCTTACGGCTTGTTCCACATATCCCATAAGGGATGTGCTGGCGTAGGAGTGACGTAGCCTCATGGTTTGCAGGGAGGGTCGGGGAATAGTAAGATATTTCCTCTCCTAATACCATTTTTTCCACCACAGGACCAGGGCAGCTGGGGCTGAGCCCAGTCCATGCCAGGCTCCTGCCTGGTGCAAGGCTGCTGTCATCTGGGACTGTGGTAGCACCCCATTTGTGCATACTGTGCTGGGGTTTGCCAGTGCGTTGCTTCAGGATGGGAAGAAAGAATTATTTCCAAGATGATAGCAAGACACGTGAAGGAGCAGAAAAGGGACAGAAGATTGCGAGGTCTGTGGCTGATTAGCTGGGAGAAGTCAGAGAAACTTCTGAAAAGAGAGTAGGATTTCTGAGAGGAAACATTTTTGTACATTTCACCTGAAAAGGTTGCATAAAAGAAAATTCTGAAAAATTACGGTCAGTCATTCAAGGGTGAGATGGGGACTTCAGTCTTGCCTTTATGTAGTGATCTACATGGGGTTTTAGCAGAACCTTCACTGTAATACTGAGGACAGCAAAAGCCAGGAAGCACATTACCATTTCATAATCTGATTATAAAATCTACCTCTGGTTTTAATACTTGTTTAGACCAGAGCACTCCTGAAGAATATCCCCTAAGTTAGAGTTAACATCAACATTTAAGCAAGTTTAAGATCCTTTTAAAAAAAAAATCCAAAAAAAGTATATGCAAGTTTTCTTAACTCCCTACTTGGTCTCAGCCCACAGGCAAAATCCTAACTGCAGGCTTGGTTTCAGTCCCTCCTTGGCCAGCAAAACTGGACGTGATGTGTTTGTTTTTCTCTTGGGCTGCTCTGGGCAGTAAGCCGGGGTGTCGTGGTAGCACTGGGTGCAGTGCCAGGTCTTGGGCAGATCTTGCAAAGTGACCAGAAGCATTTCAGCTGGCTCATCCAGAGAGGATCTGACTAAGCCATGTGGGGATGCAAGGATCCTGGTGGCTCCTGCTTGGGCAGTTTTGGTGCAGGGACCTGACCTGGGGGGCCAGGATGCTCCACTCAGCTCAGGACATCGGCCCAACTCACTGTCACAGGATTTCCCCCATCAGATGTATTTTTTCTCGAGGGATGGGCCATCGTGTGCTAGAAGCTGACAGTTTTGGATAATACAGACCCAGGACATGCTTGGGGTGGGCAGGGTGCAGGATGCAAACAGAGTGGTTTTCATGGATGGCCTGAGTTATCAGTCTTAGAGGCTATGCCATTCCTGAGGCTTCATGCTTTCACCCCTATGAGATGAGATCCATTATCAACTGATGACTTCGTTATCTCATTGATAATCCAATACTGTCTAAAGTTTCCTGTTCTGTCGTGCCTTTCCTCTCCTGCACTCCCACCAGTGCAGCCCTGTCTGCATGTCTTTCACCTGCACTGAACAGGGTGAGAACTAACGAAGCGCTCTGTTTTTTTCTTCCTCTTGTTCTCTTTTTCCTCTCCATGACAGTTTTAATAACATGATACAGCAGCTATCTTTGCTCTGAAGAAAGAAAATGGGAAACTAGAACCTGGGGATGAAGAAGCTTCAACCCACTTAAGACATGTGCCCAAAGCAGTTTGGTGTGGTGCTGCTGCCCTACCAAGATGGTACTGCTGCCATTACACTTACACGCTTTGGTAGTAGTCCCAGGTGCTGTGTTAGTGTAAGCCAAGGACTTTTCCAGGAACTGTCCTTTATTTTCTAGGCTGAACAGACAAACCACTTCAGGGAACTGACCAGTGAATGCATCTGAACTTGATTTCTGGCAGCTGCCTGACAATTAGGCACTGAGGCACATATATACCTCACCTAATTTTAGGCGTGCAGTTGATGTACCTAAGTTAGCCAGCTCATCTCCCTGCGCTCCCTCCATAGTTATGAAGGGGAGTGAGGATACACTATGGCTGAGATCCTGGTAGACTGTGCTACCATGCTGAAGCACTTCCGTATAGTCGAGCAGGGTGAATATTCCTCCCCCTTCCCACATGGCCAACCCAGTTGCTGTTATAAATTGCCGCTGTGCTATTGACATCAAAAGATGCTGAAGGTCTTCTCCAGCAGCACTGACAGAAGCCTATTGTACCAGGAATTAAAAAAACCCCACCAGACGGCCCCCACACCCTGGACAACAAGCTTTGTATTCTTTCACAAGAGCAAGATAGGATATGAGAATTTTCTCATGCATAAATTTGGTTGTCTGGTGCTTTGGGAAAGAATACCTCCCGGCATGCTGACAGCAGCCAGCAGGCATCAGTTCTAAAACTGGCACAGTGGCTCAAGCTCAACACAGTTTAAAAGCTATCGTCAGAGACTCAGCATGAATGCTGTGATTTTCCTTTAGCCTCATATCATGCCCATTTTCTAGGAACATAGGAAAAAAACAAAAACAAAAACAAAACAAAAAAACCCCACCACAATGGAGAAAATACTATTTTAGCAGTTCCAAGAAAGAAACTCTATTAAAACCAGTTGCCCCTCCCAGCTATTTAGCCTATTTACGCTATCAGGTCTTTGGGACATTGATTTTCTTTTAGCATGCATTTGTGTTAGACTCTATATAGTGGCTGAGTTCTTGCAATATAAATCAGTTCATAGCAGGTGACTGAAAGCATTTTTCTCTCGATGCATTTCTTTCTCACTGCCCAACAATTTAGAACATGATAAATAAGGGGGGAAGTATTAAAAAAAAGAAAAAACCCTATGTATTTGCAATCTGAAAGGAAGTGCTGGAAGGTTATAATTCAGCAACAAAAGGCTCTGGAAGGAAGCATGCCCTAGCAACTGTCTTTGTATAGAGAAATCAGTCGCTCGTTTATCTTAGAGAAGTCAACTTTTGTAACACTGTTTGCATTGTGCCCTCTAATGACTGACGTTGTGACGGGGCTGTCGAGCTAAGAAGGGAAACAGTGTGAAAGTGAACTGGGATGCAAAGACTCCATGACAAAATGAAAAATGGTATGAGAAGGCTTTGCCGCTTAAACGATTCAAGAGCCGTGTGAATGCTTAAAGGGGTGAGACGTACTGGGAATTGTGTTTGTGTACTTAGCGATGCTCCAGAATGACCCAAGTGGGTACGCCTGACAGTTAAATGTAAATGGAGGTGAAGGAAAAGGGAAGAAAAACCATCCTCCTTCCCTTGTCGATGTATGGGGGTCACATTCTGCATTCAGAAAGGTGCTGAGATGCTGGAGAAATCCTCGGGGCTGGGTACATCATTCCCCCACTCTGCCTTGGGTCCCAGCAGAGCTGCTGGGCTGGTTCCTCAGCCGCAGCTCCCAGGAGCTCTGTGGCACGACCAGGAATTTACAGGGCACCGCAGTCTGGAGTCTGGCCCTCCTACAGTTCTTACAGGCATTAATTTTGCCCAGTGTAGATAGTCTGTTGGCTGTCTTTCACCTGCCAGCACTTCTCTTTTCCTTCTATTACCCCTTCTTGTTGTCCTGTCTTTCTCCTGATTTCAGCTGTCACAGTATTTCTTCGTAACTGAAAAAAAATACCTTTCTGCCTATGGACTGCAAGAAAGGGCTTGCTAACATCCACCTTCTTTTGTTGTTTCCAATGCATGAAAGTCTTTTCTGTCATGCTGGAATTAAGTAGAAGAAAAAAAGATATTTTCTTCAATGGGATAAAGGTAGGATAGAGAGATTTTTTTAAAGCAGAGCTCTTTTGCAGGGTAATCATTGTAATGCTATTGAAACAGAATAAATACATCAGCCCGAGGCAAGGTTTTTGAAGCGCTTAGGTCCGACTTCTGTTAAATTTCTGGGAAAAAGGGAAAAAAGGATATTAACTGAACTGTTACACGGAGAAACAAGTTATTAAAGACCCCGATTCCCTCCCCTCATTCAGCTGAGACTGGCCATTTAGCTGTTTTGCTTGTTCATTAGTGGGTCTGCACCCCACTCTGCCTGGCCAAGAAGGCTTGGGCCACCGTGGGACCTGGAGTGACCTCGGAGAGGCAGAGGTTTCATCAGGTCCAGCCCATTTGAGTAGCACCTCTGTAAAGGCTCAGCACAGCGGGAATTGAGAACCCTGCCGCCTTTTCCAAAGCTTGCTTCCAAAGACTGGAGCCTGGGTGGCTGCATCCAATGCAGAAGCGGGGCCAGCTGAGCCATCGTGTCCCATGCCTCTCTTGGTGCTCATCCAGATGTGAATCCCACTGAGGTGATGAGTCCCCAGCCCCACAGCAAGCAGGGGTGCATGGGTTTGCAAAGTGTGCGTGCAGGCTGGGCTACTGCACGGCCATCCCAGCCCATGCCAAGGTGAGCAGAGGGGGTGCAGGGTCCACAGTGGGATTTGGGCTTGGGAGGGAACATCTGATGAAGATGCTAATGCATCTGGTTGTGATAAAATCTGGGGGAAAGGTGAATGCAAATCACAGCCCTTATGACTGAGAACACATGGCTCCTCCTGACCCAGATGGTGGCAGCACCCACGGAGTTCAGCTGGATAGCCCAAACCCAAAACTCGCCTTTGCACAGAAGTCAGAATCATGCTATTCTATTAATTTTTAAGCTTTTAAGCCAGATCATTCATTTCCTTCCCCCAAGGTGCATCGTACCTTTACTAGCTATTAGCAATGCAAGGAGCATCATGCCCTGCTCTGCCTCGGGGTCTATCTAAACAGCAGCTGGCTTGATTTGCACCATGTCCAAATGTGGCTCTTTTGCAGCACTCCTTGCCACAACATCTGAGACCCCACAGGCCCACTCTTGGTGCAGCACTTTTTCAAGATTGTGAACCCTCTTTCTTTAGAGTTCACATACAGATTAATATTAATAAGTCAGTGCACAGCTATTCAGTGGATTACTTATTAGCTCGGTGTGCCAAATTAATGACTGCACATCAGGTTCTTGGGATACCCGTCGTCTTCTGTTTTATTTTCACCCACCTCCCCCTGTTCTGGCAACACAGTACGCTCTATTATACAGTACTTGGGCTTTCAGAAAATGCAGGCTCTTATGCCTTGGGAGCATGAATGTTCCTTGGCGGGGAGTTTAGTCTCAGTCTCTGCTGGTGTCTTGGGACCCTTAATCCTTTGAGGGTTTCTTAGGTGCTTCTGAGTTTCAGAGTTGTACATTATTAATGCTGAGTATCCGCTGTCTGATTGGTTGAGACCCCACTGATTCTTTGTGTGGCTTTGGCAAGGGGGGAGCCCAATTTGAGGGATGAGGCTGCAGGCTGCAGGCACAGGCAGGGGGAGCACATGTCCCCACAGTGATCCCAAGAGTCCCTGTGTCTTAGATATACATATCCCTGTTTGCAAGTCTTCTCCCACATCCTTCTTACTTCAGCATCATGAGGGCCAAAGCACCAAGGGGTCACCTGCTTTTGACCATGGCACCCTCTGGCTCCCTCAGGTCACCTTCCCTTCCTGATCATCCACGGCCCGGGTCTGGTGGGTCCCTCTACCCCAACAGCTGGGACAGTCCTGTGAGGAACAAGCTAAAGGATTTCTCTGGTCACAGATGTGATTCAGGCTACTACAACCTGTTTAGCCCTACCCACTCAATGGTCAAAGGGCTTGCAAGAAAACCCTACCAAAAATGGCATCAAAGAGTTAGGGTTCCATCAAAACCACCAGAAGATGACCCCATGATCAACACAGGTTTAACCAATTTCTGTTTCCATGCAAGTGGACGCTTTATAATGTGTGGGAAGTAGCTCTGTAACATTGGTTTGTGTGTGTTGACTTTGCCTAAAAACTATATGAGAGAAATTTTGTTGAAGAATGATAATTTAGGAAAGTGAGGCATCTGAGAGTTTGAGGAATGTTTTGTAAGTGGTAGCAAAAATGAAAATATAAGAACACAAGACACACTTTGAGAATGAAATATTCCCTCTGCAAATTTGTTTTGTTCCTTTTCTATATTTGCTTCTCATTCTTTTCAAACATTAGCAAACATTTAAGCATATATCAATATGATAAGCCAGACAGACCAACTAGTATCTGCAGTGAGACCAACTGTTATCTGCGGTGAGGCCAAATAGCACAGAAACCGATGTTATCTTAGTATTTGCACTTTAGCTTAGATATTTGCGCATTCTGTCTGACTCCATCTGTATCTGTCCATTGCTTATGCAGTCCAGTTGCTGTACTGTATTTTGCTTATTCCTGCTTTGATGATGCAGACATTTTCATAAGGCAGGAAAGGATCACTTGAAAAGTTTTTGAAAGATGCTGCTATTTGCATTGCTCCTGAAAAGTCTTTTAAGGACTTTCAAGGTCAATCTTGAAGTTTTATCTGTACTGGTTACATTCAACCCCTGTGATATAGCAGCTGAAATATATTCATCAAAAATAAATAAATCCGAAAGTCATCATTAGCCAGGAGTGCGTGGGGGGTATGTGTGTATGCACCTATGTAACAAGCAGGAGCTGTTTACAACATGTTCAAGGTCCTCTTCTGTTTTGTTTACTGTTCAGGTTTTTCACAGGAGCCTTTTTTTTGTGGCAGATCTCGGCAGCAGGTCACACAGTCAGGAGCAGCACATTTGTAAAACCACAAGTCAAACAGAGTGGAAGGCAGCATTTCCCAGTAGCAGCTAAAGCCGTGCCCCAGCTCCGGGCCAGATCACCAGCCACCCCCACCACTCTGTGTCCCTCCCGATGCTGGAAGCAGCCAGTGGTTGGTGCAGCTCCCCAGCTCCGTTGGTTTTGTGGCCAGCCTGTGGCATGGGCACGGGACCACGCTGGCAGGGCAGGGGCTGAGGTCTCCAGCTCGTTACTGTTTATTGTCCTCCTTCTCTATCACTTTCCCTGCAGCTGGGGAAGGACAGGGCACCAGGGTGGTGAGGCACCGTTCAGCTCGTGCTTCAGCAAATGCAGAACACCGGTCATGGCCCGAGCGTGGCCATGCATCAGACATCTGGAGAGACTTGCAGCCGAAATGTTCTTGGTGAAGCTGTATTTACAAGCAAAACGTCTAGCAGAGTAAAGCTGCAAGCACAGGCAGCCGCTGAAATAGCTATGGTAGGTAGCTGCCCACCACGCTCCACAGGAAAAGGCAGGACCTTCAGCCTTGCCCGCAGAGCTGTGCTGCTTCGGAGCTGGATTTCATTGCATCCAGGGGCTGCCAGGCTGTTCTTGCCCTCTGGCTACGTCCTGTTTTCTTTGGATTTGCCAACAGTATGAGTAATGCCAGCGGCTGACAGGACAGCTGGCACCAAGCGTGCTACGCTGGCTTTTCATCTCTAATTACCCCCTTACACTAGGCTGTCTAGCTGTTAAATTATCTCTCTGTCATGAACACATCCAAGTGCAGTCACTCATGGTCCTTGTGCTATCCTTGGTTCTTCCTTTGTGGGGCAAAAATTCTGCCTAGGATGAGTAGATATCTACGTTGCAGGGATTTGAATTTTTTTTTGTTGTACTTATTTATGTTGGTGATGGCTGGGCACACAGAGCTGGATGCTGAGGCTGTGGGTGCTATTCCTACAGTACTGCAAAGGTGTATTCATGTTTGGGAGGGAGAAAAAGTGGAAGGTTTTACAGTGTTTCCCAAGGATGCTTTGAATCTTGGCTTTTTTAAATTTCTCCTGGAAATTCATGCTGCAGCTGGAAACTCTCCGCTAAACATTCTTTTAGATCTTAAAAAAAAAAAGGTATGATTACACAATACCGTGACATGCAGATCCACAAACACTCATCTAATTGCAAGTGTAACTGCAGAATGTTTGCCTTTGACTGAATTGGACATCAAGGCACACATCATGCTAGCCCTCTTTCTAGTCTATGTAATAGCACCTAGCTGGCACGGTATCTCCTATACGTGGGCCTTGCCTGTGCTCCAGAGACCCTTTGGGCTTTGCTGTGGGTGATCCTTGCTCTCTTTCCCCTACCAGGTCCATGGGAAATGTATGTGCAAGCACAACACAGCAGGGTCCCACTGTCAGCACTGCGCCCCGCTCTACAACGACCAGCCTTGGCAGGCTGCCGACGGCAAAACCGGAGACCCCAAAGAGTGTCAGTGTAAGTAGTCAGCTGGGAACAGCTCTCCAGAGCCTCTGTCAGGGTGAAAAGCTGCTTCTTAGGCTGAGGGGAGACCTGATTGCTGTCTACAACTACCTAAAAGGAGATTGTAGCATGGAGGGTGTTGTTCTCTTCTCCTGAGTAGCAAGTGATAGGACAAGAGGAAATGGCCTCAAGTTGCACCAAGGGGAGGTTTAGATTGAATATTAGGAAAAATTTCTGCATAGAAAGGGTTGTCAGGCATTGGAACAGGCTGCCCAGGGAAGTGGTTGAGTCACTATCCCTGGAGGTATTTAAAAGGTGCATAGATGAGGTTCTTAGGGACATGGTTTAGTGTCAGAATTAGGTTAATAGTTGGACTCAATGACCTTGAGAGTCTCTTCCAACCAAAACAGTTCTATGATTCTCTTTTTATGCCTTTCTCCTGTGTTTCCAAGAGGCAGCAGATACCAGGGCGATGGGCAGTTGCTTGCAAGGCAGCTCAGCCAGTGGAGAACCAACGCCAGCTCCTCCCAGCACCCACTGCATCTTTGTGTGGTGGGGATGGCCCTGTTCGCAAAGCCTCTTGCTTGGAAATCCTCATAAGACTGTTATTTATTGGTGTGTCCTTTCTGGAGGACCCAAGCACATCTCTTTTGAGATATGGTCTTCTGCTGCGAGCAGACTGCAGCCTATCAGGGTGCTTTGGAGGTGATGGGGGGCCAGCATTGTCCCCTCCATGAGCACTGCTGACAAACACGTTTGCAGGAGGTATGGCCTTCTGCTGCTGGACATGGGCTCTACTCACCCCCCAGGGGCTGGGGGCAGGAGGAGCCGTGGGCTTTGGTGGGGGTTTGAGGATTACTTCTGTGGTGCCAGGGAGGGATGCGCAGGGTGAGTGCAGGCTGCAGGGGACCACAGAGGTCACAAGGCAATCTGCTCCACTAACAGCAGCAGACTAGCCAGAAAGGTGCTGAGGATTAACCACACCACCCTGGGAAGGTTTGTGGGCGTACTGACTGCCGTCCTGCTGCGGCTATGATGCTGTGAACACCTCAGCTGGCATCAGCCTGCCTGTGTGGGCTGCGGTCCCACTCGCTGCAGGATGGATGTTCCCCAAGGGAATGATGGGGATTCCCTGTTTCCACCAGCAGCATTTGAGGAGCAGGGGTTGGAACAGATCTCACTTGGCCACTGAATTCAGATGTGTGGGCATCCAGACTTCCTCCACTGCCAGCGCAGGAAGAGGGAGTTCCTCACCTTCTCTCATACACATCCCCTCCACATGCCTTTTCCCCTCCATCAGGGGAGGATGCATCCTGCATCCTGATAGCACCTGTGTGGCAGATGCTGTATGGGGCACTGCTGATTTCTAAAGCAGGGAGGGAAGAATCCTGCCCCAGCAGAACCAGTGAATGCAGGAGGTCTCTCTGCACTGGCCTGACCTAGTTGCTGTCCCTGTACTGGGAAACTTGTACTGGAAATTTTTAAGAGTTAAAGAAATTATTTTTTCTTAAATGTCACCTCTAGAGGTTGGGAAGTGTGGATGAAAATGTGACGATACTTCATGCATTTGAATGATTAATGGGTTCATTGATCAAGTCTCGCATTCCAAAACATGGTTTGAGTTTTCGTGTCTCTTTTCTGTAAATCAACGTCTTCCACTGCTTTAATGAGCCTTTTTGTTCCCTTTGGCTTCATCTCAGCTTGCAAGTGTAATGGGCACGCTGATACTTGTCATTTTGACATGGATGCGTGGCTGGCATCAGGCAATCGCAGTGGCGGTGTCTGCGACAACTGTCAGCACAACACGGAAGGGCAGCACTGCCAGCGCTGCAAGCCGGGCTTCTACCGGGACCTCAGGAAGCCCTTCTCTGCCCCTGATGCCTGCAAACGTAAGTCAGAGACCTTTTTACTGGTAAAATGCTTCTCAAGTGGGAGGGTGTCAAAGGAAAGGTGAGATCTTCCTGCCCCTCCTTGGAGTAATATTTTTGCTTCAGTGAAAGACAGAGAGCTCTTTGAATTCCCTTTTTTGATGCTGTTAGCAAAAGGCAATGGTGCCGTTTGCAGGGCAAAAGCCTGCAGATGCTGTTGACAAATCTCTCAAGGATTCCTGTAGCATGGAGACAGGGGGAAGAGAGGTGATTCATTGACTTTCTCCTGCTATTTTTGGAGTGCAAAAGCTCCATCATGTTGGCATGCTCTCCTTGTTTGGTGATTGCCGCAGCCTCAGAAGTGGGGTGCCTCAGCCAACAGGGGTGCAGCTGGTAAATAGCCTCACCCACCTGTGCGTGTTCTCAGCAGCAGCAGGTAGGTATGGAGGGAGAGACGGGAACACGAGTTAAGTGATATTCCAGAAGGTGTGACACCGAGGAGGCCGGGCCAAAGGCAATGACTCAGCCACATGTGAAATTAAATATTTCCCAAGCAAAAGCAGCGATCCAGAAGCCACGTTCCCCAGGGACCACTCTGAGGATGGTGACTCACCGTGGGGGACTCCACATCCCCAAACTGCGCTGAGCACATTACGCTGGTCAGCTAAATATAGGGTGCAGGCGTGCTCTCTGCTCTGCACCTACAGCCACCCACCGGCTTCACCAGACTTCTCTTCACTGACCTACATCTGGAGTAGGACCTTCATGGGTGGTAGAAAAAAATCTGACTGACACCCTGCTTGTGTCATTTGAGGGGACACTGAGCACATCTCTCTCCTCCAAAGGAGAAGTACCTTCATTTAAAGGAAGAGAAACCCTTCTGGGGTGCAGAGCTGCACCCTGGAATGGGAAGGGTGTGTGCGGTTTCACTCTTGTCTGTGGGGCTGGGTGGGGAACAACCACTTCTGTCCCACTCCCTCGCTGTGCATCATCCTCGTGAGAATGCCGGTGGCCCCAGCAGCCCGTTGCAGAAGTCCTCCTCCTCCTCTCCACCTTTCACTTGTTGCAAGGAGGAGTAGCAACAGCTGACACGCCTGTTTTACAACTCTAATTCTCTTTATGAAAACAGAATTGACCACAGTTCTCTATTACTTGTGTATATAATTATTTCACTTCTGTAGTATGTATACAAACTTTTTTGTATTGAGTATTTCATGCTCTGTAATTCATAAATACCAAAAAAAAAAGAAAAAAAGAGCAACAAAGTAGATGTACTTAATGTAGAAGGTAAATAAATGTAGACTTTTTCTCACTGTGCTCAAGGCTATCTTACAGATCCTATTGCTACAAACACACAGATTATTTCTCTTGGGGCTTTTCAAAGCCTCACAAATTCTATGCTCCCTAATTTAATGACTTTTCGAAGTTCCTTTACCTACTTCTGTACACTGAAGTTCCAAGTCTCCTTCTCTGAAACATCAGGTACTTTCCCTCTCTAATTATTACCAGAACTTAGGTGACAAACTATTGGTTTGGAGTCTCATTAGTAAAAACACAGGTTTAAAACTTGCACTTAGACCCGAAGCAGAGGCTTGAGGGGTTTTTTCTAACTCATTGGATTAATCAATTCCTGGAAGATAACACAGGATGAAAGACTGAAATAAATTCTGTACGGGACCCTCAATCTCCAAAATGTTCTTTTACTGAGGTTGTGCTACTTTTGCTAGGATTGCAATTCCTGGTGCTCTTTACATGCCAGCTCCCATCAGGGAAGAGCACACACTTTTCCAAGGCCGTTGAAGCCAAATCAAGCTCTGGCACTCATTTGAGTGCGGTCTTCTAAACACCTGAAAATAATGCCTTTTACCTTAAAGATGGTAGGAGTGGCCACTGTCTCCTGTGACCTCTCATGAAGGAGATGGAGTTTCACAAGGGACACATCATAGAGTTTCCCTGGTGCCAGAACACCCAGTGCAAATCCTGTGGCTGCTTGGAGGGTCTAAGAGGAAATCAAATGGCACCTCCTGGGCTGATCAGCACAGAGCCTCTTTCCTTGAAAAATAAGATGGAAGCAGAGGTCTCGGGACGTACCGCTGCAAAATGGCCATGGCTCGAAAGGAAGGCTGCCAACAGGGTGCACGTGCCTGTGTGCGAGTTAGAGCAGCGCTAATGAAGTCAGGCATTACATCACGTCATTAGCTATACATTAGCCAAATCCCAGGAGACTCAATTAAAAAGTTTCTTCTGGGCAGGAGGAAGTTGTGGAGATGATTAATGATTAATGGGTATTTTTGTTGACGTATGCTGGTGCTCAGTCCTCTTGACTTTCCGCCTTCATCTCTAAATCATCAGCACATAGCATTCCACTTTCCACATTTTTACCCCCCAAAAAAGTGTGCCTGACATAAAGACTATACATTTGCTTCCATTACTCTTCAGTGCAACAATCCAGCCTCTTTATGGGCCACTATGTATTCATGAACTCTGGTATTTAAAGGCCAAAGGTAACATATATTTGACAAGAACTGTAAGATAGCTTTGAGCACAGTGAGAAAAAGTCTACATTTATTTACCTTCTACATTAAGTACATCTATTTTGTTGCTCTTTTTTTTCTTTTTTTTTTTTTTCGGTATTTATGAATTACAGAGCATGAAATACTCAAGTATCTCAGGGAGACAACTTGCCCTGGCATAGGCTGGGTTCCACAAAAACGTACGGATTACCTGAGTGCTTTCCTTTCAGAGACCCTATTGCTACAAACACACAGATTATTTCTCTTGGGGCTTTTCAAAGCCTCACAAATTCTCTGCTCCCTAAGACCTCTTCACCATTTCCCTTCTGGTCTGCTACTGCTGGGGCTGCTCCCCGCACCCGGGGACCCAGCATCTCAGGGGGAAGCCCGCCAGCTTGCAGGGCCATAGGAAATTACTAATGACTGTTAAATTCAATTATATAAGACCAATTACAGCCTATGCCTGGCACATTTCCAAGGCCCGTGCCATAGTCTGCAATAACAAGGGATGTGCGTGGTGCCCTGTTATTCTTCCCAGGAAGGCCACGGTGTTGCCTGCTTGCTTCTGGCTCAAGGCACCGTTATTGCTCAACTGCGGCGTAGCAGTGAAAATTTAAAAATACCAAGGTCAAAGTAAATAAAGGAGTTGTTAAGCCATAATCTTTAAGGATACTTTAAAGATTCTTTTAGGCGAAGAGTGTATATGATATTTGCTCAGGAGTAGGTGTGTACCCGATAAAACGAGACGTTCTGCCATTTAAAACAGCAATCTGGTGACTCTTTCCCCCCACCATGCTATCGGTCCTTTTCTTTACATTCCTCATGAATTTTTAAGCCTCAGCTACAGTATAATTGCAGACAATAAATCGGGTTTTATAATTGCCGAGTTTATTTTTGCTTTTCAGCTGTAGTTTTTTGAGGGTAAATATTTGTCATTTCCAAAGGTTAGCTGGTAGCTGAAGAAACCACAACAGTATCACCAATCCAGCGCGGGGAAATCCAGCTCTGCTGGAGTCCCACTCACTGGATTTTGATCCCAGTCAGCACATGTGACTCCAGGACAGGTGGCTGTTAATTCATGTGTTTGTCAAAGTCATGTGCAGAATATTACCATGTAGTACAGCAGGATAAATTGGCCTTTTAAGATCAAGCTTGTGGAAGGTTTCCCTGGTCCCAAGCTACTGATGCCCAACCAGCCTTTCTCTCATGGGAGTTCCCTTGGCTGTGGAAACCTCCAGCCTCCCTGGTGGGATGGCCACAGCACATGAGACGGGCACAACCCAGAAGCCTCTCACTGAGAGTCCCACACTCTGTGCCTGTATATCCACCATGAAGTGCCATCAACACTGTCTGTAGCTGCTTTATCTGCTGCTTGGCTGCTCCTCTCGCCTTCCTAGAGGTGGATCTCCTACTACCTGTGCCGCAGTGAGGTGCAGATTGGGTGGAAGGAGGAAAACAGGGTCTAAAACCCAACACTCAGCCCATGAGGGAGCCATAGCTGCAGCTGCCAAGTGTCGTATCATCAATCCTGTGGTCTTTTTCTTCCTGCCATTGCCATAGTATGGAAGCACTTGGTCCTATTTTCATGCATTTCTTTCAAAGTTCATACAACCCACATTTGAGCTCTGCAGTCTCATTTCTGCCCTCAGCGCATAGTGACACTTCATGTCTCTGCATTGCTCAGCATGTTCCCGCTGCAGCATGTCACAAACATTTACCATGTTGTAAATTTGCCACCCAAAGCATCCAGATCAGCACCACTTAGTGTCATCTTGGGCCTCCGCCCAACACGCAAGACCAAAAAGCTTCAATTTGCCAGCTGCTGATGGAAAGCAGGTCGGTGCCTTGGTAGCTCATGGGGGAGCAGCCAAGGATGGGGTCCATGTGGGTGGGTGCACAACCTTTGCAACACATCTCTTCACAGCTCTTGTTAAAAAATACAGCCAACTATGGTCTCATTTTTAATTGCCCTTTTAATTGCCTATGAACTTACAGCTGTATTTTTCATAACAGCCTTTGTAAATTTAGTATTCTGGCCTCACCATGGTGTTGCCACTGCCATTAAATTTTCCATTAGGAAAAAAATTGTGCGCAGGCATTGTCTAAAACATAAAAAGCTTGAACCCAAATAGGTTTGGGTGTAAAACTCAGCTGAAACCTGACTGAAACAGGGCCCAATCTCTTTCTGAGCAGTGGGTTTAGCTCATTGACTACCAGAGAATAGAAGAGCTTTGAGTGCTTGATATTTCCCCTGAAGGGGCTGAGGAATGCCAGAAATACCCACCACATCTAGTAGGGAAAGAGACCATTTGGCTACATGTGTCAGGTGTAAAACACTTCACAGACTTCAGGAGAAAGGTATGCGAGTCTTGGTGAGCGCTGTTGAAAACTATGTTATTAAAGTTACCGGAGTTCACTGCCTGCAGCTAGTTATGCAGTTTTTGGACAGGCTTTGTAATCTTTTAATTTTATATAATTATATTTGTTTGGGAATGGAAAGGGTGGGGAAAATTTGGGGATTACTCTGGCAAAGATTTTGGAATCGTAGTTGCCTCTAAGTTAACTGCCAATATTAATCTATCTTTTAATATTTTGAAACAACACTCCAGGTATGTCAAATCCCTGAAACCACAAAAATGTTGTCAGAGCAAAATTAATATATGTGTGCAGCAATAAGTATTTTAAGAGAAAGATTGTGTTGCATGCAGTGGCTTTTCTGCTTTACTGCCTCCACAGGTGCAAAATTTAAATATTTGTATTAGAATTTGGTAAAAAATTTTCCCTCCAATCAAAATTTTCTCAGGAAATCCAATTTTTTTGTAAATGGAATTTTAGACAAAAGCTTTCAGCAGGGAAATTTTGCCATAATGTACAAGGCTGACCATAACACATCCTGGTCAGAGAAGAAAACCCTGAGGGAAGGAGAGCACAAGTCATCCAACTACTGGTCCTGTGGGGCACTGCGCTGCCTCCTGGTCAGGCCACATGGTCAGAGGTTTGGCTCATACTTTTGATAACTGTGTTTCTGATCTTCGAAAAGATTAACATCTTTGGGGAAAAAAACCTATTGTAGTCTTGCAACAGACACAAATTACATTTATGCAAAAGAAAAATCCTAAGAAGTAGGCAAGGAAAACTTCACATCACCTATTTTAGGGCATCCATTCTGATTTGTGACAATGGCCATTTCTCCCAGTGTGTCCCAGTATGCTTCCAGTGCATCGTTCTAGTGCAAGGGGCTGCGGGGGAGGACAAAGGAGCAGCCGGCGTTTCTGACATGTGCTCTGCAAACTAATGTCCTGGAGTAAACGCGAAAGCATATCTCTGATCTGTCAGTGTCCTCATTCTGGTTTTTTAATGTTTTGAAATGATGGCTTTAAAAGAAAATCAGACAGAGATAGAGGGGTACTTTTCACTCAGCCTCCACTTTAATTAAAATGACCATTCTGAGGGGGGTTTTTAACCTCCTGGATGCAAGACAGTTGTTATTACTTTAGAAAGCAATTATGCTCTAATTCATTTTTCCAAGGAAGAACTCACAGCTGCTTAAATATCAGTGTGAGCCAGGCACATCTCTGGGCAATTGACTGGACTGGAGTCCAGATGCCATAAGGAGAGTAATAAAGTCCTGTTTGGCAAAACATAACATGAAACCAGAGTAAGTTGACTAATTAAGATGCCTCACAAAAGTTAAAGTCATGTGGTTTCCAGGGAAATTCTGGTCAGATTTAAAGGGAAAAGAGGAAAAAAAAGCTGAGAAACATCATTGTCGCTAGGCAGAGCGGTGTCTCCTGCGCCTTCATCCCGCAGAGCTTTTGCACTCACAGATGCTCTCTCCCGCCATGGTGTCCCTGCAGCCTGTTCCTGCCACCCGCTGGGATCGGCCGCGCTCCCCCTGGGCCCCCAAACCTTCTGCGACCCCAGCACCGGCGACTGCCCCTGCAAGCCCGGCGTGGCGGGGCCCCGCTGCGACCGCTGCCTCCCCGGCTACTGGGGCTTCGGTGCCTACGGCTGCCGCCCCTGCGACTGCGCCCGCAGCTGTGACCCCCACACCGGCGACTGCCGCAACAGCAGGTGAGTTAGGGGGTCTCGGCCACCCCCCCAGCCTCACCAGACCCCTGCAATCCCCGACCCAGGGAAGGCACTGCACCAGCGCTATTTATGCGTGGCAAGCGGGCTGAAAAATATCCATTATATAAAATGTTTGGAGTTTGGTATGGTCAGGAGTTGGGGGTGGAGCAGGAGATGAGGCTGCCCAGCACACCGTGGTGGGGCACTGGTGATGTTGGATTATTGGCTCTCAGTACTGGTGTTAACGTATCGGGTGTTTTCCATAACCTTCACAGCTGCTTCCTCTCCACAAGCAAAATATGGGCCTCAGGGACATCTGAGTGAGAGAAGACCAAAGGATTAATAGTGCCACTGTTGCAACTCAGCTTGTATTGACTGTTGGACTTAGAGTCAACTTCTGACTTGTAGAAGACAGCACATTTTGATAGTACCCCACTCTCTGGATCTTATATGTTGAGGGTTTTTTTACCATACTGAGGCTATTTATAGCATATAAATTCCTATAATGTGTTTTAAACACAAAATGGTTTCATGACCCACTCTGACAACACTCAACCTGTTCACTTTCCAAAACTGCCCCTTATATTTAACACCACCACAATGTGCAGTCACGTTGTGCCCAGAGGACAGGTTGGTATTGACTCTTCTTTTGGCCGACTCCAGGAGGAAGGTTAACTGTCTCCCTTTCCCAACAGCTCAGATGTGACCTGGCACCACGAAGCACCTCCTTTCAAGGCAGTGCTCAACGACAGTGAGCCCACCTGGGGCTGGGAGGATGAGCAGGGCTTCTCAGCGCTCCGGCACTCCGGTAGGACGGCGGCTTCACGCCTGTTTCCCTGCCCCATCCCTCCCATCAGCAGCCAGCGCAGATGCAGTCTTCTGCACTGGTTTGTAGTTAGCGCCCTGGCAGTTGCAGGAGGGGATGGTCATTCCCCCCATTAGTGTCCTGTGCAACCACCTCCTTCCCCTCCATGAGCTGGAGGAACGTTATGGCTGGTCCTATCGATGTGAGGACATGCAGACCCTTTAGGCAGATGCACCATGCTGAAAGCCTGCACGCAGTGTTCAGCTGTTGATGAGGCAAGTGTTGCTTGCCTGAATTTGCATCCCCAGCTCTGAATTTCAAGGCTGAATACACTCTTTGTTTTGTCCATCACCTTTTAAATGTGTCTTTGTATTCACTAGTACTACATGTTGGAGAAATGGGCAACATTATTTAGAGGGTGGTTTTCATAGAATCATAGAACAGTTTGGGTTGGAAGCGACCTTCAAAGCTCATCTAGTCCAACCCCCTGCGATGAGCAGGGACATCTTCAACCAGATCAGGTTGCTCAGAGCCCCGTCCAGCCTGGCCTGGGATGTCTCCAGGGATGGGGCATCTACTACCTCTCTGGGCAACCTGGGCCAGTGTTTCACCACCCTCAGTGTAAAAAATTTCTTCCTCATGTTTGGCCTGAATCTCCCCTCATTTAGTTTAAAACCATCACCCCTTGTTCTGTCGTAACATGGGCAGGGAACTGGAAGTTTCCATATAAAAATGTGCTTCCCTGATACCCATAACAATTTTGCATCAATTGCAGTTTATGATGCAATTAGAGATTGCCTGGCATTTTGGCTACAGTGTCAGCTGGAGAAGTTATTTCCCCCCAGTCTGGAGGAGATGGGTGCTGCGTGAGGTTGCTGCGAAGCAGGTTGGCCCTGTGGCGCAGCATCGAACCATCCTCCTTTGCAGTCGCTGCATGCAAACAGGCAAACGTCATTTCCTGCATTTTCAGAAAGCAGCATGATAAAATCTCAGAGATACAATAATTGAGTTAATTGAGGGCAAAGCTCCATCATTTGTCTGAGCAACTTCATTTTAAACATAAATAAGTATATCATGTTATTCTTTGTTCTAAGATCACGGAAGTCATTAATCTGCCTTAACCTCTGCAACACTTCCTTTTAAAATTTTGTCTGGTACATTACGGCGTGGAAAATACCACGGGGAAAGACATGCGTGTTATTTGCATCCCGAGGCAAAATAATAAGGCCTTTGTTTCCCTTCTCCTCTAATTGTAAACAAGGAATAATTGCCCTTGGACTAAGATTGTATATTCAGCCTAGGTCTGAAAACAGGGCTTTTTTTTGCACGGGGATTGTGGGCCACATGGAAACCTCTGGCAAGTCCCAAGCTCTGCCCAGGAAGGCTCCTGTCTTTAAAGTATAATCCACAGCTGTTTGCCTCTTTCTCTTTCCCCAGGTAAATGCGAATGCAAAGAGCAAGTTTTAGGGAATCCCAAGGTCTTCTGCGGGATGAAGTACACCTACGGTGAGTCATGGGTGAAGGGAGGTGCTGCAAGAGTGCAAAGCATGAGAAGTGCTGCTGTGCGCACCACTCTGTCCCTTCAAATCCATGGTCTACTTAGGGGCAAATCTTCGACCTTTCTAAAATATATGGATATCATGGTGCTACATCAAGGTGGGTGAAGCGTCTTGCTCTATTACCCACCCCTCTTGCTACCAAAATACTCTTATGTTGAAATCATGGGAGGACAAAAGCTGGAAGGGCCCCTAAGAGGTTGTCTAGATCCAAGACAGACTGGAAAGCACTGTTACCAAAAACAGGTCACTAAAACTGTCTGTAGACCAGATGCCCCAAGAACGGTCTAGAAACTGCTAGAGCCCAATTACACTGAGTGTAAGAAGGGACAGTGATCACCACACAGGCCACTACACGGAGAAAACGGCTCTGGCAGCTACTGGGAGCTTCCCCCTCTCAGCAAAGCTCAGCTATTGCAAAGGGGTGCTATATATTGTCCATATGTCTATTGGATTTAAATGAATGAGAGGAGGTTCTTTGTTTGCCAAGACTTCTCCAGTGTGTGCCAGTGAACCACCTCCTCCATACCACAGCAGAGCCAGGAATGCTTTGTGTAGCGCTCCCTTCCTTCCCAGGCTTCCAGGGACCTGTTGCACCTGTTCCATCTTGCACTGAAGTTGAAAATGCAGAGAGAGATAACCCCTACCTCTGCAGGCTGTGGAGCAACCTATAAAGGGAAGTTCAAGGGGCCGCCAGCTGTTGAAATATAGCCCTGGCTTAACAATATTAGGAAAAAATCTGGTTCTGCTTTGCTTTGCTCCCTGGCTGCTATAGTGACCATGTTTAATCTTGCAAAAGATAAGAAATTAAAAAAAAAAAAAACACACCTCACAAAAACCTCAAGTTCATAAATCTTATCTAAAGTGCACTCAGTCTTCCCACCCTTTCATCATTCGATGTGCAAAGGTGTCAGCTAAACTGGAGAGACAGATGAATTACAGGGCTCATCATGAGCTTCAGGAGGCCATACAGTAGGAGGAGAGGTTTCTCTGAGCTTCCTAATGTGCAGCACCGAATAAAGCACCACCATAGGGTGATACCTACCAGTGGAGGTATCAGCATGGTTGGGGGGGTAGGCTTTTGCAAGTTTTGAAAATCAGATCACTGGACCTCTCCTGCTGCCAGGGGCCATGGTCAAACCAATTGACAGCATTCCAGCCTATGGGTATAGGGGTGTATCACAGAATCACAGAATGGTTGGAGTTGGAAGGGACCTCTGGAGATCATCTAGTCAAATTCACCTGCTAAAGCAGGTTCAGCCAGAGCAGACTGCACAGGAATGTGTCCAGGTGAGTTTTGAATGTCTCCAGAGGAGACTCCACAACCTCTCTGGGCAGCCTGTTCCAGTGCTCTGTCACCCTCAAGGTAAAGAAGTTTCTCCATATATTCAGATGGAATCTCTTATGTTTCGGTCTATGCCCATTGCCCCTCATCCTATGTATGTGTTCCCTTGGTGGCTGCACTGACTCTGGGCTCCCTAGCAAGGAGCATTGGACTAACTCCAAAGTAATTGTCCTCACTGCTTCACCCAGACACCTGAATTAGACCAAAAAAAAAAAAAAACCAACACTGTAAATAGTTTATACGTTCCTGGTTTTGAATTCGTGTCTTCCCAGTGATCAAGACGAAGATCTTGTCAGCTCATGACAAAGGCTCCCACGCAGAAGTCAACGTGAAGATCAAGAAAGTCTTGAAATCCACAAAGCTGAAGATCCTACGGGGCAAGAGGACACTCTACCCTGAATCCTGGACTAACAGAGGCTGCACTTGTCCCATCCTCAATCCCGGTAGGTTTGACTCCCCAAGCAGTACATCCCCACCACATTTACACAGATTTCATTCACATCCCTCGGTCCCCTCATGCCAATGAGCTGAGATTGCAGCCCATTGTTGATTAAATTATTTACTGTTACATCATTTGAATTCCAACAGCAATCTCCATCAAATTTGAGTTTTATAGAGAAATACTTGGATCATTCTATAGACTTTGAAACATACAATTCTCTTTATGAAGCAGAATAACAGATTTACTAGTCTTAATCTGTTCGCAGAGGGAGGGAGGTGCATATCATGCCACAACTACATGACATATCTTTTCAAAACTAATGCTAATTCGAATCCATAAAAATGCATTTAAATCTAACTTGAGTCATTATATTGTACTGAAGTTCTAATCTAAACTCAAGGGAAGATGTATCTTTGAAAGAAACACTAATTTGCATCTACAAGATTTGGAAGAGATTCTCTTATGCAGTGAGAGGACAGCTTTGGCTTCACGTTTTTTGCTCATCTTCTTTGTTTTTCACTGGAGTATAACCAGTGGTGGCCAAACAGTGCATCCAGTCTCTGGTATAGACGAGGAGATGCAAACTCAAGGGTTTTTTCAATAGAGCAAAACTGTGTCAGCTGGCACACCTTTCTTTACAGCTCTGAGATAAACCAACAGTTACCAAATAATTCAGATAAAGGGTTTTGTTTCCATGAGGTGCACACATCTCTTGGAAATCACTGATTGAAACATCAACTTCAGTGCTGAGACATCCTTTACATATGCAGCATTTGGAGCTTCCTTCAGGGGGAAAGGGCTGTCTGCAAGGCTGAATCCCGCAGAAAGGTTATTCATTGATGAGGTGTTTGCAGTCTTCTTTTATCTCGACCAGACTGACGGTCTTTGGCTTTGAAGGCGGCTGCTGTGACAGCACAGCTGTAGTCGGGAAGCCTTGTGAGGTGCAAGAGTCAGATGAATCAGCAGTGTTAGGCAGGACATTACTGTTTAAGTGCAGTAAGACTTTGGATATTGGTAAAACACCATAAATCTACAATTAAATAGATACAGCTGTTTTATTTTCCCATATGCAATGCAAACACAAGAAGAAAGCCCAGATGTGGCTGCCTTAATATGAACCTGGAGGAACACCATGAAAGCTGTCAGACACAGAGCGTGCGGGGCAGCCCTGCACCTGACACCCAGCTTTGTGACTTCCACTGACTTCAGAGGAACTTCACTGATTTTCCCCAGCAGAGGAAAAGACAGTAGTAATCACAAAATCAATGAAGATCCCTTGGACATCTGTAGAAGGGTGGACGTGCAATTGTCTTTAGGGGTAATCCAGGTGTCTGACACATCAGATGTTACTCCCTTACCAGCTCTTATGATTTACACTGCAAAGTTTGATATTGTCTTGAAACACAGCTGCTGGAGTCCCACAAGTGTAAATTGATCTCAGCTTTCATTTGTGGTCCCTTTCAACCTCGTATTCTATGATTCTATGACTCATGTTGGAAAGAAGTTGTGAAGCTTAGTCCTAATGAGAAACTTGAAAACATCAACTGCGTGCATCTTTAGGATTCAGTCATTTCAAAGGGAAAAAGAGATCTCAAATATTTTTTTAAATCTCATTATTTTCTTAAGCTACCACATTCATTTCTGAATGGTTGGCAATACTGTATTAGCAGATTCAACCCTCTCAGAGTAGGAGCTTATGACCTGCAGATGAATAAACCAACAACAGCTGGATAAAAAGCCAAGCTGACATAAAATGATTTCCTGACATATAGCTATAGTGGAAATCACATCTTCCACAAACATAGAGGAGATCAAAGATAAAAATAAAATAAACAAAACTTATTTTTATTCTGTTTCACAGCACTACAAGGATACCAGAAGGAGGGGAGGCTCTTAAAGGCTGTGGCAAGAAATAAGAACTCCAAGCATTTATCAAGTCTCCGTGGGCTGTTTTCAGATGATAAATATGCTTAACTTCCTACGAGAGGATATTCACTATCCACACACACTTTCCCCTCCAAACCCACCCACAGAGACAGGTTGGATTTCTTGAGGGGACACTGAGCTGAAAGGTTTAAAGGTCTCAGCCTTACTCAAGGGAACAGGAGCCCCTTCTCCTCCTTGGCTCTGCCAAGCACAGACACAAATAAGCAGAGAGCCGTCTGCCAGCGACGCACAGCAAAACACACAGCCTCAAGTCCTGGCTTGTGGCGTCTCAGTTGTTTGATTCATTTTAAGTTTACACTTCTGCAACATCAGGTTGAAAAATCTAGAAAGCCCTACTGAATCAGCAACTGCGGCAATATTTGCTTGCTCTCTGAGGGTGCACGCCACATTTCTCTCTCAAGGGAGTTAGATTTAGGAGCCCTTGAAGAGTGATGTTTATAACAGCAGAACTGACATGGCCAAAATGAATGTCTTGCAAAGGGTGATACTGCCATACACATATCCTGTGTTTACTTGGCAGAAGAGAGGATGTATGTGCCCAAAAACTCAGATAAAGTAGATAACAAATTGTATTGAATTAAAGAAAAACATGCTTGACCTTTAACTAGGGGACACCCTCCCTTTATTCTGAACTACAAAACAAAAACCCAAGTAAACATGAACAAACTCCCCGCTGTGGTCAGGATGGAGTGGGGAGACTGAGAGCACTGGGAGAGACCCAGGGAAGGGTGAGGCAGGTGACTGCCAAATGAAGGTAATAGCAGTTCCCAAACAAGGTATAAAAACTCGTAGTGCTGGCCCCAGATATCAGCTTCAATTTATATTTAAAAGCCAACAAAATCGAAGTTTGTATGCTGCATGTCACTGACAGATGTGCCCCAGATGTCGTTTTTCATAGAATCATAGAACATCCTGAGCTGGAAGGGACTCACAAGGATCATCAAGTCCAACTCCTGTCCCTGCACAGGACAACCCCACAGTTCACACCA
This sequence comes from Caloenas nicobarica, assembly GCF_036013445.1. Classification (NCBI taxonomy): domain Eukaryota; kingdom Metazoa; phylum Chordata; class Aves; order Columbiformes; family Columbidae; genus Caloenas; species Caloenas nicobarica. Next base: position 47,221,029 of record NC_088245.1, read on the forward strand.
TGTGTCTGACGGTGTTGTCCAGTCTCTTCTTGAACACTTGTCAGGCTTGGGGCTCTGACACCTCCCTGGGGAGCCTGTTCCAGTGCTCCACCACCCTCTGGGAGAAGAACCTTTTCCTAATGTCCAACCTAAACCTTCCCTGGTACATCTTCCTGCCATTCCCTTGGGTCCTAGGGACTAGGGACCTAGGGTTTTTCCATAGATACAGATAGAGGTATGGATATACTGACATAGGAGAGAATCAATATGTATAAATATTTGTTCAAATAGTGCTTTTTGCACAGGACTAGATATCCAGGCTAAGTTTGTAGAATCAATAGGCATCTTAAGCGTAGTTCTGTGCAGTCCCTGACCACTTTGCTGGTTTGCAGGCTTGGAGTATCTCGTGGCGGGACATGAGGATGTCCGAACAGGCAGACTCATCGTCAACATGAAAAGTTTTGTCCATCAGTGGAAGTCAGCTCTCGGAAGAAAGGTCCTGGAGATTTTGAAAACAGACTGCAACTAGAGGTGAGCGACCGCCTGGGGCATTTCTTTATGCACAAAATGCATCAGCCTTCACAGAGAGAAGATCTCTAGGACGAAAACTGGAATGTAAGAAAATAGTGCCAAAACATGTAGCAAGGCATTCAGAGTTGTAGGCGCTGTCTAATTTATTCCTTCCTGTCCAACGTTCATTCACTTGCCTGTAGCTTCTTTGCCAAGGGCTCGCCTGAGCCCAGCTCGTTGATATGTTGAGGGAAACAAAAGGAAGGGCGGACACTTGTCTTGCTCCAGTGCGATGTCGGAGCAGCTCCTATGAAGCCACTGACTAAATTGCCTCCCTAGAGAGGGAAAGCATGCCCACAAGCTACAGCTGAGAAGCAAAACACCGCTGCCAATGCTGCCAGCATGGATCCTGAGCGACTTCCAGAGGCTCCCGGAAGATGCTGTGGGGAAGGCGATGCCCGCAGCAGTGGGCAGGTGGTGGCGGCAGCATGGCAGTGACAACTGCTCTTTAGAAACACCCCCTTGGGTTCAGACATGGCGCTCCTCAAAGAGAATCGGGCACTGCGTGCTTTTACCCTGGTCACTCTGCTGAAGGTTTTGGGGGCTACATTCTCTGGTGAGATGGAGCTGCCAGAGTGAATTCAATCCCTCTGCCGTGGCACAAGTGTGGTGTGGGGCAGAGGCTGGGTCTCCACCCACTGCACAGCCACAGAGAAAAGCTGGAGGGTGCAGCATCTCTGAGCTTTTGTCCTTGAAGTGTTAAAAAATGAAGCTAGCCCTAGTGTAAATATTTCATTGTATAAAGCACTTTACTACCTGCCACTTCACAGTGCGGGAAGTCTAATTGTGTTGGGGAAAGAAGAGGCTGAAGGTGACATGTGAAAAAACTTCCTGAAACAGAAGCACTCCTGAAGACCCCCCTCAGTTGGACGGTGTTAATGGTATAAAGGGAATGGCCAGCCTGGCACTGACCACTCAGAATATCTGAGATTGCAACCTGAAAGATAAAGTATTTGCACTGAAGTCCCAGCTACAGACCAGCGCTTGGATCCTGTGGGCAGGACTCCAGCGAGACTTCGCAAACAGTGTGAGAAGAAGAAGAGACTTTGAGATAAGAAATGCAATTGCCAGAGGAGCAAAACTCTGCCTGCAGGAAAAGGAATGGATGCAGAGAACGGAAAGGACTTGCATTCGCAACCCAGCAATTCGTGGTGGGCCTGGAGTTTATTTTATTTTTATGTTAGTATTTAAAACTGAACATTTTATTTGTTTTCTTCTGTGTTATTGTTTGCAACATATACGGCCACTATACTTCCTCATTAACACCAGTATGGAATATAGCACAGTTTCTGCGGTTTTCAGCACTAAAATATATCTTTTTTGTAAAGCATCTTTAAACAACATTGCATAGAGTCTATTTTGTTCATAAGCGCGAGGGGAAAGAAAAGGAAGACGTACAACACCAGAAAAGCCACGAGGCTACCAATCTGCTTTAAGTATGTATTTTTCTTTCGAGGTCCTGTGGACTCACAAAAAAAATGATACTATTTTGGTAATTTGTTTTTATATCTCATGTATGTAATAAATATAATATGATTTCAACATCTTCATCTCCTGCTACAGTTTATGCCACTGGCAATGCAGCCTTTCCACCTGCACGAAAGAGCAAGAGAAAGGTGGCACTGAGTGGGGAGAAGCTGCCATGGGGGATATTTTCCTCTCGAGGAGAGTAATGTTCACCTTCTGGTAAAAAGCCAAGCAGCACTGTTGGCTCACAGAAATCCCCTTTCACCTCTGTTTTGAGAGGCTTAATCATAGACTTTTCTCAGAAGAAGGGAAATTGCACCTAAATATTTTCAAAGCTGGCCAGATCCTTGCATCCACACAGGCCCAATGGCTGAGCTGCAGAGGAGTTACCCAGAAAAAGCAAACTGGGGATGGCAGAAATCAGGCTCACTCTCTACATCTGAAACTGTAAAGAAGAAAAGAAAAAAAAAAAAAAAAAAAAAAAAGGCTGTGGGAAATGAACACTGTGGCAAAAGGTCTATAAAAACACTGCAGAGTGTAGTCAAGCATCAGAAATGAGCAGCCGGCAGGTCGAGGCGTAACCCCAGCGTGGGCAGCACCTCCTTGGGTGGGTGGTTAATGAGTGACAGCCGGAGCATTGCACTGCGGCAGCACCATCTCCCCAGCGGGGCGGAGGGCAGGGGGAGACCCACTTGATGTATTTTCAGCTTGATTTTATTTTAATGCCATTAAAACTCCATTTGCAATGGCTAGTTGATTAACGTGGCACTGTGGAAGCTGGAGGGTGTGAGCGGAGAGGCCCGCAGTGCCGGCTGGCTCAGGCACTGCAGGGAGCCAGGATGGCTCCAGCAGCAGATGCTGCTTATGGCACCTTGTCTGAGCCGCGTCCCAGCCTTGGGTCTGGGCACTGATGATTTTATGAAGAAAAGATAGTTTCCATAGGACAAATGTGCCCATGAGAGATTTCTGTGAGGGGATTTTGACTGGAAGGAGAAATATCCCTTTACCGAGAGTGGGTGATCTGGATATCCCTCCATCCATATGAGATCACCTCACAGGGACAAGATGGCCAGCCAAGGCCGTCTCAGCCAGAAAAGCTTCTTTGGACAGTAAATATTTGCAGCTGAGTGAGTTCATGTAAGCAGCCTGCCTGGTTTATCTGTTTCATCCTATCTGTTATGTGTATAATAGGATGTCTGTCCCTGCCTGCCTGAAGAGCAGATTTGTTGCTTGATGACTCCAGAGGTAGCAATGCCTTGGCTGATCCTGCTGTGTGACAAAAATCAGTGGCAGGAAAACCAACCTGGTCACAGTCAAAGTTGGCAGCAGTATCCACAACAGGGTCTTTTCTTCCAGAAATACACCTCTGGCCTTACAGACAAGAGCTGGTAATGGAGGCAAAGCTGGCAGCCCCCCAGAGACTGAGCTGCCCCTCTCTGGACTGTGCTGCTCCTGGAGAGGAGAGGTGAGTGCTGGGGTTTTAAGGACCAAAGCAGTGGCAGCAGCTGTCCGCACAGCATCTCCATGGGCAGGGAAAAATTTAATGAAATATAACAAGGGAAAATGTAGAGTCTTGCATCTGGGCAGGAACAACCCCAGGCTGGGGAATGACCTATTAGGGAGCAGTGTAGGGAAAGGGACCTGGGCGTCCTGGTGAACAGCAGGATGACCATGAGCCAGCACTCTGCCCTTGTGGCCAAGAAGGCCAATGGCATCCTGGGGTGTATTAGAAGGGGGGTGGTTAGTAGGTCGAGAGAGGTTCTCCTTCCCCTCTACTCTGCCCTGGTGAGACCTCATCTGGAATATTGTGTCCAGTTCTGGGCCCCTCAGTTCAAGAAGGACAGGGAACTGCTGGAGAGAGTCCAGCGCAGGGCAACAAAGATGATGAAGGGAGTGGAGCATCTCCCTTATGAGGAAAGGCTGAGGGAGCTGGGGCTCTTTAGCTTGGAGGAGACTGAGGGGTGACCCCATTCATGGTTATAAATATGTAAAGGGTGAGTGTCACAAGGATGGAACCAGGCTCTTCTCGGTGACAACCAACAGTAAGACAAGGGGTAATGGGTTCAAGCTGGAACACAAGAGGTTCCACTTAAATTTGAGAAGAAACTTCTTCTCAGTGAGGGTGATGGAACACTGGAACAGGCTGCCCAGGGAGGTTGTGGAGTCTCCTTCTCTGGAGACATTCAAAACCCGCCTGGACGCCTTCCTGTGTAACCTCATCTGGGTGTTCCTGCTCTGGCAGGGAAGTTGGACTAGATGATCTTTTGAGGTCCCTTCCAATCCCTAACGTTCTGTGATTCTGTGATTCTGTGATGCTGTCCTCATGCCTCATCTGCACCTGAAGGAAGCCTGGTGGTCTTCAACCATCCCTGTTTCCAGTGCAGGAGGCTGGATGTAAGCTGGGGGTCAGTGACAGGGACCAGGGGTGGCTGCCAGGGACCCTGTGCTCCTGGTTGTCTGGGGGCATTGCAGGAGTGAGTCTCAGCTGGTGACGTGCACTTGGGTTGGTGCAGGTGAAGCACTTGGGTGTGTTGGAGCCAGCTGCCACCACAGCAAAGCAGATGCAGCAAATACAGCCCCTCCAGTGTGTCTACACATGATCCAACCCATGTTACCCCTAGGCACACATGGGAGACATCTTTTGGTCTTTCTAGTGGGTTCACACATGAGCTCTCAGCAGACACTTCAGCACAGAGAAGGGGAACACCCAGCCCCAGTAACAAGTTTTCACTCCCTCCTTCTACCATGCATCTCTCTGAGACCAAATCCTGTGCCATGAGGGCTGTCAGGACCAGGCAGTAAGATAAATCCATATGGTTCTGTGCAAGTGAAGCCTTCTCCACCATTCTGTGCCACCTGTGCTACTTGTGGAAGAAAGCAGGACAAGCCACCTGAATCTGCCCATCAGTTTTCACTAACCTGAAGCTGGGTGCTTGGGGGAGGCCGTACTCAGATGTGTCCCACATCCTCCTTCAGGGAGGTCACCTTACACCCCTGATTGCTTGCTAGTAAACATCTGCAAATGGGGTGAGTGCTCCCCGTCTCTGTGGACCCTGTGAGCTGGGTACCTCTGCTCAGCACATTAATCAGGAAGCAGGAGGTGGCCAGAGAGAGGTGATGAGGTAAAACATCTGCTTTTCTTCTGTTAAAGAGCATTTTTCTCTTCAGACCACCTCAACAGACACCTACAGGCTGCGAATACAAGGAGGGATGGGGGAGAAGCTGCCTGCAGCCCTGGCCACATCCTTCCCCACAGCAGCAGCTGGCCGTAGAGTGGCTGGGCAGCCTGTGGACCCCAACAGCATGTCTCATCACGTCCCAGGAGGTCCTACTGCCAGGGGCCTCCTCCATCCTCGGCAACTGCCAGACCAAGCCCTGGCAGAGCCACAGAAAGGTGTCCCCTCCAACCACTGCAAGATCTGGGATAGGGCTTGAGGCTGTGCCGGCTGCACGTGCGTGGGGCCCATCCAGCCAGCCATCGCCCCAGAGGGACACGATCTTCCAGTCACAGTGGAAAATTACAGGCATGTTTAATATAGTTGCTCTGGCAGCCTAAAATCTTTTGGGATATGACCATGTTGCTGAAAATGACTGAACATCTGGTACTACCGGCCTGCCTAAATGGAAAGCCTGGCTGGTATGGGTAAACATAACAACGCGGGAACAAATAGCTGTAGCATATTTTTTAATCTTTATTTTTAGTTATCGTATTGACTTCAGCATCAACACTGGATAGAGCAAACATCTCAAATATGTCCAGTGGCTGCTGCCTTAGCATCCAGAGAAGCCCTCTCTCCGATAATGCAGGAGGAGATGGGCTGCCTGTGGGCCTTCTGGGCTGATGTGTCGATTTTTCAATGACGGTGTTTCCAAAGCATGCCCTTGCCCAGGGGTCACAACTTCTTGCCACTCTTTTCCCACAGTTCAGCACAGAAATATCACTAATGCCTGTTATTGCTTCAAGGAAATGCAATGAGGCCATGGCAAATCTCACAGGCTGGGAAATATACTATATATGGGAAACTTGTAGGCGTATTGAAAATGTTATTATGGCCAAGAGGCCAATGTGCTGCAGCGGGCATCGGGAGAGCCGCTCTGTGTGTTCAGCCCAGCTCCAGGCTATGCTCATCTCCTCACTTCTCCAGCACTCTAGTGACTCCTTTGGAGATAAAATAACGCTGGGCTGCTTGCAGAGGTGATGTGCTCACAAGCGTGATGTGCTCACAAGCGTGATATGCTCACAAGTGTGATGCACTCACAGGTGTCATGTGCTCACAGGTGTGATGCACTCGCATATAGGCCTAAGCCCCACTGATGCACATAGGCCAGGCAAGATTTTGTTGCGGCCAGGTCCTATACCCCACAATGTGATCCACAGTTCAGGGTATCTCCAAGCTCTACCTGGGTGCTCTGTCAGCAGTAGAGGATGTGTAAAAGAAGTTTATCAGGCTTCTGAGAGGTCTGAGTGGGGCTGTAGGTGTGGGTGCAGGTGTGTGCATGAGCATCCCCACAGGACTGCTTCCTTTCCCAGAGGGTGGTTTCTCTGCTCACACCTCTGAGCTCCCTCTGACAGAGTAGGTTGCTCGCACTGCTGTCATTCCTTTCTTTGGCCTCTTCTCTCAGTCTTATGCATAGAAGTCATATGTATTTATTGAGCACAGGACCTGGATTTTAAGTCATCTGGAAAACAGAGCTGCCAAAAGGCCCTTGAATCTATATGAAAATTGCTGAGAATAATAGAATTGTTCCAAAATGCAACATTAGTGATGTTTCCCTGAACTGACTTGCTGTGGACATGGATATGTACCCCTTTCAGCAAGTGCAAAATGCAGTTGGGCTTCAGGCTTGGGACACAGGCTAAGGTACTGAAACAAAGGAAAAAGAGATCAAAAGTGAGCAACCATCCATTATGCTGACATTAACCTGGAGTAAAGAACATTAATCACTGTATTTCCCATGCCTGATTCAGACACATCATCCCTACCTGGTTCAGTAGGAAATATTTCTAACATTATAATCTTAGAGTGTATGGCTGTAAAAAAACCCCACGATTACTCTCTGTCTCCTCTTCATAGGAACTGGTTTTCCTTTCCTTTGTTTGTATCAGGTGCAACTCGTGCCTGGACCTTGAATATTTATGTGGTCAAATCTGCCGCATAATCTCTACTTGGGCTGTACCTGAGTAACACCTGTAGGAGATAAGGAAACATTTTGGGTACCCCAACAAGGGCTGGAGATGCGCCCCACCTAACATGAGGTGTCAGTGACAGGTGGTGGTTGTGCAAGGGTCCTCTGATCCCCCCAGGGCTGCAGAAGAGACCCAGGAGCACCCTTAAGAGGCCATTAGAGCTGCCCAGCTTCCCCAGAGGGGCAGGTCAGGGGGGCAGGCAGGTGTACAGGTACTTTTGTAGCTCAAAGAGCATCACCACCTGCAGAAGAGCAGGGAATTAACCTCCCCTAACTTCCATAGGGGCAGGGAAGTTAAACAGAGCAGAGGCCCAAGCGGGGACACCACCACCTCTGCAGCTGTGGGCAAACACAAGGACAAGGAGCTGCGGTGGTGGGAGACGAGGAAGCCTCAGTCATTGCTGACATCACCGCTTGCTTGGCATGGCTGCCCAGACCTGATCAGCCTCTTCCTCAGAGACCTGAGAGCTGCAACAGGGGGTCGTTTCTTGACCTGCAAATCAGGTCCTCTAAAAGGCCCCCAGAGCCACTGAGATGACTGAACAGGGGGGCCAATTTGGTGGCACTCACCTGACGCCGAGCCTGTGACGGGTCACTGCCACACGTGCAGCTGGCAGCCACCAAAGGGGTTTGGCAACATCCACACAGAGCTGCCGGTGTAAACACGGCATGCCCAGAGCCACTCTGCAGCTCAAACCGCCCTTGTCTGCACCTTCGGACACCTCTGAAACAGACATTTTGGGAGGGATCTCGGCCCTCAGCAGCCCCCATGACAGGGGATCGGGAGGGGATGAAGTGGTGTGGGTCAGAGCTGTGCCGGAAGCCGTGCTAACAGTGTGGCACTACAGATCATCACCTTCCAGTGCCCGGAAAAGTTCCTGAAAACTATGTAATTTATTTGCATGTCCCTACCTCCGGAGAAGCGGCACATCCTGCCCCGTGACTTGGCCCCGGCCGCAGCCAACAGCTACAAAGGCAGGAGGAAAAAGACAACAACAAGAAAACAGAAGCCAAGTTATGCGGCAGAGGAGGAAAAAAATATTTCTCTGGTCACAGTGGGTGACCGGCAAAAATCCCAAAAGGCTCTGTAAACACAATTCAATGCAGCACGGACAAACAGCCCGGTGTTGGCACTCCAAGGAGCCTGACGCCCCGTGGCAGCGCTCCGGGGACCGGGGACAGTGCTGGTGAGACGGGCCAGCACTCCCAGTCCTGCTCAGGGACGTAAACAGGACACCCCACCCCAGACTGATACCGATCGGCCAGGCCCCCGCTGTGCCCCGGTCACCTCTGAAATGACAAAGCAATATCGCAAATGGCAAAATACACACGATGTGGCAAAGAGCTTCAAGACCGAATTGTGAGTGGAGGAGATGGCCTGGGGAACTTCTGCCACAGTCTGCAGCAGGGTCTGATCCTTTGCCCAGGCTGGTGACTATTTAACACATTAAAAGCGATAACAACTGAATTCTTCTGAGGAAAAAAGCACTTATAATTGGATAATGGCCACTGAGCATCAGTAGCTGGGTTGCCTAATGCCTGAAGGAAAGCACGAGAATTTTTTTTCCACCCACAGACCTATTATGAAGCTGACAAGGTCCTGCTCTCTGCAATTCCCATTAATTTTACTGCCGGGCTTGAAGATTTATGACAGCTTTGTCTGACATTCATGAGGCAGACAGGTATTGTTACATGCCGACATAGCCCAGGTAGCAGCCACAGGTTGTTCTCCACAAATGACTGCACTCCAGTCAGCTTTGGAAAACTCCTGGCTTTTGTACAGGGAAATACTAAATAAATGAAAATTGCTTTGAATTCCAGGCTCCCTTTCCACCCTCAGGGAAGCCCTACGCATGCCAGAGAACAGGGATCGCTGCTTATCCTGTATTCAAGCAGCAGGCAAGCTTAAATCCTTAGAAATCCTTGAATACCCAGCAGATGATGACATACCATACCTGTCATTTAAACCCTTTTGTGATTTGGAAAAAATCGAACGTGTAGCAGTTATATTAGCCAGGAGCAAAGAAGTGACCAGCTGGCATCCACTTTCTTCTCCTTCCAGGACTCTGTTTTCTCTAGCTGTGCAGCATCTTTTTTTTCCTCTATGTAACATCCAAACTAGAGAGAAAACAAATAGAGCTGAAATAGCAACTGTACAAGAGAGAAGACCATCAGGAGTTCCTGTTCACAAGGCTATCCTGGCATTTATCGGCGGCTGTTGACATATTTAATAGCCATCCGGTCTCTGCCAGCTGGATGCCAATTTCAAGCTCAAATCCACAACTGAGAGAACTCCTTGCTTCATGCTACAATTTCTGCGCTGTTATTTTTCCTGCAGTGTGAGTTAGCAGCATAGCGCATTCTGGGCAACAGCTTATCCAAAGGCATCCGGAATAAGAAACCTACATGGCTAATCCCTGAGTTTCCCTCACCTGGGGAAGCAAGGATTTTGCTTTCATGTTATGTTAAGGATGTTTTTTCTCTGAACGAATTGCAATAAAGGAAGACTGATGCTTTGCTGGTAAAAGACTGAGTGTTACCATGATTTTAGTATAGTTTCTGAAATCTTCTGAATGTTTCTTCATCATACTTCATTTTAACTATCTGTAGCCCATGGAAATATATCTGTGGAAAAAGGCTGAGGAGTAACAGTGCTATAGTCTTCCCAATTCGCACTCCTTGGTCAGGGCAGCAACTGCAACCAGCTTGTTGGTGGAGGCTGGTGCTGGGTTACACGAGATGCTGCTCAAAGAGGTTTTCCACCAAAGTCTGCAGGGTCTGAGGGTTCCAGGGAGACCAGGGCTTGGGGGAGAAATGTTGTCACCCTTGTCTTGCTGGCTGGATTTCGTTTTCTTTCTCTGGCACTACTCAGGAGCAGAGCAAGGCTGGGCTTTCACAACCAGCAGTGCTCTCATGGTGAGACCACCACAGCTCTCACTTGCCACAGTCCCGACACAGTTTTGCAGAAGGTTGGGCAGCCCGTCCCCTCCACCAGCAGGCCACCAGCGAGCCACAGATGCCACAGGGCCAGAGGCAGAACCCACCATGTGGCCACAGGACTCCTGGTCCTGGGGAGCACATGAGCCAGCAGCCGGTCTCCTAGTGATGGCTTAGCTAGGTAATTCTTAGCCTGCTAAGAGCAAGATATATATGGTAGTAAAACACTCATTATGGTTTTAAATCCACCCACCTTCTGTTTTCCAGAGCACAGGAAAGCCATGACAAAATGGGAAGCGTCGATCCAGAGCCCAGCACAGCCCATCTCTGGTAGACTGGGACAGGGAGAATCCCTCTACTGAGAGAGTGGGGGGGGTTGAAAACCAGCAAGGGTCACCTAATAAAAACCAGAGGTGCTACGGGTCCTCCTTGCTGTGGCTAAGTGGCTTTATCCTAATGACTCATAAGCTGCTGAACACTGACCTCCACTCCAGTTCTCTCCTTGTCACCCCTTGAATAAACAGTATTTTAATAATAATGAGCCATAAAGGTTATTGGCTCGTCTCTTCCAGTTAAGGAAATCAATTGGTTCAATTATGTTAAGCATCACATAACTCAAAAAAACCCAAGGATTCCTGTCAAGGGATCCACTATGTTGCCTGTTATAAACCAAGAAACAACCTTCAAGTATCAGTTCCCAGCCAACACAACATTTGTGTTATAATTAGATATTGGTTTTGTTGCTGTGCCATCCTGCTGTCACAGTGCTTTTCACTGTAAACCCACTCGAACCGTATGACTTGGCCAATGACTCTGACTTTTTCTCATCAATGAAATATAAGTTATTTTTGATAGAGCTGGTGCCTCTGCATATTTTTTTTTCCCCTTGATACTGTCATGCAACTATGGTTACTTTATTAAGCAGAGGAGGAAAAAAACCACAAACGGTAGCCTATTGCAGTATATACTGGTAAACAATTTTATTTTTTTAATGCAGATAGTAAACAATAAAGTCCATTTTGACTCTGTATCATGTAATGTGACAACAAGAGAGTGAAAAAACAGAGATAGCTACCCTTCCTGTGCAAACAGACACAAAATAACATGGTTAATACATTTTTTCCTTGACTTTGCCTCCCTCACATTCACAGCCTTGGAGCCCTCTGGTATCTTTAGCTGCTGATACGGTGGCAGCTCTGACCAGGGTGATGGTGAATCGTGGGTCCCTGTGCCATGCTCGTCCCTTCAACCCTCGCTGCCCTGGGAAGGTCCCTCCTGGCACTGGCTGCTGTCACATCATTCATAGAGGAGCACCACAGCAGGTCCTTAGAGCTATTTGTCTGTCACATTTGCAGCAGCTTGGCACATGTTTCAAGGCATCCTGGCACGGGCAGCAGCCCTGATGGGGGATGGGCCACCAGCAGCCACGGTCCTGGGGTGCAAGGGCAGTGCTGGTGCTGAGGGTGAGCGTGGGATGCTCTGCTCTTGCTGGGTGTTGGGGTGCTTCTCCAAACCTGCGACTGCAAGCAACAGAGACAGGGCAGGAGATAAAGTGATAATAATGTCCAAATGGGGCAGATTTGATTGCTGTAGGCAGAAACGCCGCTGCTATGCGTGAGTACCATGCATGGGCATTGTGAGCTTCTTAGAAGAGGTCATGTAAAAATATCTTTTTAAAAAGAGAAGAAAAGTGGCAGACATCCATGGGTGGGATGGGAGAACCTATAGGAAGACATCAAGTATGGCAAAAAAACCCTGGAAACAGGCAAAAAAGACATCTGTTCAAAAAAACATTGCTAATAACCTAGTAGGAACTGGTACCCAAGGGCCTGAGCACTTAAAAGAGTTGAATATCCATAAGTTTGGGTTTGCTTTCCATAACAAATCTTCCAATTGCTTTACAGAACGGTGGGAGCTTGCAGTTCATGTTTCGTAAGCATTTTCCTTGGTATGGCTGAGAGGTTCACACACCCAGGGGAAACTCTGGGCAGCAATCTCAGCACAGGTGCTCAACGACTTGTCTTTTTTTCAGCTATCCCTCTTGGTTTAGTAAAAATAGACACTCCTTGGTGTGTACCTTCTTTCACCTCTTTCCTTAGACCATCGAAGACACAACATTACTGGGTGGCAAAACACTGGCACAGGTTGCCCAGAGAGATGGTAGATTCCCCATCCCTGGAAACATTCAAGGCCAGGCTGGACGGGGCTCTGAGCAACCTGATCTAGTGGAAGATGTCCCTACTCATTGCAGGGTGATGGACTAGATGACCTTTAGAGGTCTCTTCCAACCCAAACTATTCTATGATTCTATGGTAGCACTCCAAATCACGGCTCCCCAAAGGCAGAAAAGGGTTCGCTCCCCTCCACGATCTGATCCCCTTCAGATCAGCTGGCTGGGCACAAGCTGGGAGCGATTCCCATGATGGGAACAGTGGCCTGGTTGGCATCTCACCAGCCTTGCCCCCGGGCAGCTGAGGGCAGAGCTCAGCTCCTCACGTTGAGTACTGCACCGAAGGTCTGTAGGGCAAATTGCACTGTGCTACCTGGTGCTCGACGGGAGGCATGGATGTGCAGCCGTGGGCCCGCAATTTACATTTAAATAATTAATAAAAATTCCAGGCTAGAGAGCTTCTGTGGGGTTTATAACCTTGACTTTTTTTATGACCCCCTGGCTCGTTTCTTTCTCCCTTTATAACCAAACAAACCCATACAAATTAGTATTTGAAAGTATGCAATTAGCAAGCAGCTCCTGCAGCTATGCAGTTCTCCTGCCACCCAGTTTCCCAATGAGGGGAAATCAACAATAAAGAACAAAGAAAAGAATTTGCTGCCTCATATTAATGACTGCTGTTTGAGGACAGCATTTGTATTTTAAATGAATAGCTTGCCAAGGACAAAAAGGTCAGAACTGCGTTTTATGGTAGCAATAGAATAGCAGGAGGACAGAAGAAAGGCGAAAGCCACGAGCGGACAGAACAGCACGCTCTGCTTGCTGGAGAGGCTGGGACCGGTGCCCAGCCACGCTGAGGCCACAGGTTTTGGACTCAGAATACAGGCATGGTCCTGCAAGGTGGTGAGGATGGCGGTGGGAATGGAACACACTCCCCTCCCAGCCAAGTCAATGAGCTCTGTGTCACACAGTGAGGTTTGAGGACACTTGGCACACAGGGTCTTGCTCAGCCCAGCATTCCCCTCCAAAATCCTTCCCTTCTGAAAAGCCAAATGAATCCATCTCCTTGCACGTGGAGCTTTTTTATTCACCTCTAATGCCCTGAACGTGCTCTGTCCCCCAAGACACTGCTCGTGGATATGCAATAAGACTCTGCCAACATCTAGCAAGAAAGCCTGTGCCTATGTACTAAGTGCAGCTACCTGGGGATGTGCCTTTCGCTACCTTAGCATTTTCGAATTGCCTAAAGTTAAATCTGAATTGAGAAACCCAAACGAAAGCCAATGCTAGTTCAAGTTATACTGCAAAACTCCAGCCCTTATCCATGGGAATCAACTCCTTCAGGAGAAGAACTCAGCCCACTCGCCTTGTGAGGCTTCAAGATAAAGATAAGCCAGCATGGGACTATTTTAACCTATAATATCCAATGAGAATTAAATGACCACACCACAACAGATGATAAATCTAGCCAGAAAGGAAAATCAAAGCCTCTGAAACAGCCATGGGATCCCCTGAGGTGGACACCCCATTTAGGTATTACCTGAGCAGAGTAGAGCAGAGCAGGCAACTTCTGAAAAGCTGTCAAAGGGAGTATGATGCTTCTCCAAGCACAAGGGCTTGTGCCACTAACCTTGCCGTACAACCCCGGTGTGAAGCCGGCCTACAACCCCTCTGGGCCATGGGGACTGACTGGATCCCCCCAGGGCTGTGCGGCTCACTGCTGGGGTGCCAGCCCAGGCAGCCCCAGGCCATCTGCCCTCCCATGCACGTTTTGCCTCTGGACACCACCCAGGGACAGCCCTGACCCCTCAGGGAGCCTCCTTGCTGCTTTGGACTGTGGCACTACATCTGTGCAGCTTTACCAAGGATGGGGCCATCAGCGAAATCACGCTGGTACATCACCAGAGAGAAGACAAAATCCGGTGCCTTGCCCCCACCGTTCCTTTTTATTTCCAGAGGTTTTATTCCTGCTGGTCTTCAGTGCTCTCTCCTCCTCCTTCTTGGGCTCCTTCCCATTGCTGCTATAATAAGACAGAGAATAACATTTCATTAAGTGCATGTTTCTGCCAGTGTAACAAGCCCTTACCTGCAATCGTGTGTGAAGCACAAATGGCCTAAAGGCATCACGCCTGAAGGAAAAATTCCAGTCCCTTCAATAACGTATTAACATTTTTAGCATACATTCAGAATGTTTAATGCAGTAGGAAAAACATGTGTTTTGGTCTCCGTGGCCTTGCTAAACCATAAGAGACAAGAAGGAAGGCTGCAGCTTTCCAGCAGTGACTTCCTAGCGGGCATCCTTTTTTGAAATGTTCAAGCCAGGACAGAAATCAGGAAATCACCTGAGAAACAAGGATGGCTGAGCAAAGAAACGCACCTTTTGAACCAGAGTAGTTCTGAACATGTTCCTGGAAAGAGTGACTGTAAAACTGGGAGCCAGATAAAACTGGTCCTCTGCCACCCTGGCCCCCACATCCCAGTGCTTCTGCGACAGCCGAATTACCCAGCAGCTCAGAGATGCCTGAGAATCATTCTTGGCTTCTCTCCAGGCACTTTAGCTATGAAAAGCAGTAGCTAAAAAAATATCATCTCTTTAAATAGGTGCTCCCATGGTACAGGTTAGTCCTTGTGTTGAGTTGGCAAATAACCCTGCTCCAGGCAGGGAGGCGTGGGAGAAGGTATTATTTCAGGAATCCTCATCCAGTAGGACTGGCAGGCTGTTAATGGTGTGTTTTCGGCTGTGGCAGAGCTGGAGGGAAAGGGGTGCTGGTGTTGGACAGGGTGCAGGGACGGGAAAGGTGATGTCTCTTTACTGCTTTGTCATCTCATGGTGGCATCCAAAGTGCTGTGCGGAGCCCCAGCTCGAGTGTCCCCAGTGCCAGTGGACGAGCAGAGCTGGGACACCTTGCTCAGGGCCTCTGTATGGCCTGGCACTGGCCACGTGGAGGACAAAATGCACCAGCAAGAACAGCTGAATGGCTGTCACAGCTTCAGCAGCATTTGCAGGGCTGGCAAATTTGCCAGGGGGACTGGTGACAGCCGGGCATGACCTGCAGACAGGGACCCCGTGTCCCTTCTGGCTGCTGGAGCCCCCCTGGGAATAGATGGCATCCTGTCACGCAGCACTCCTCTGGTCCCCAGCCCCAACACAGGTTTCTGGGTGCAAAAGAGCTATTTTGGCCTTGATTTTTCAGTTCTTCTCATCTTAAAATCCCAGTTCATTTCAGTATCACAATAGCTGCATGGGAACAGTTAAACTACTTCAGGAATGCAACTTGCATAGGTGACTTACGTTTTTGCCTTTTTTCTGTGCTTGTACCAAGGTTTCACCAATCTACAGCCCAAACGTCTGCCTGTAACATGTTGAAATATTCTCCATAAATGGTGCTGAAGTTCAGCAAGACCAGTTTGCCTGGCACAAGCAAGAGACTAGAAGCAGGAATTCTTGAAAATTGCTAATTAAGTCTCAGACTTGAACTACTTCTCCCTTAGCTGGGAAATCATTCTACTTAAAATAGAACAGACAGAGACATGATAGAGAATTTTTTAATCAGTCCCTGAGCCCCAGGACATGAGCAAATTTTTTTTCTTTTATGGGTGTCTTAGAAAACACTTTCAGCCATGTACATAGGTGAGCTTTCCATTTTGTGGAAGAGTGAATACAAAGATAGCTAGCCTCTGGTTGCACTGTCAGCCTCTGCGCTGCCATGGAGTTGAAGGCACATGATTTGCATCCATTTTCCTCCACACTGCATTAATGTGAATGAAATACATTCGCAGTGTGTAAATAGTGGACTTAGCACAGCAGCTTCGTTTGCATGAGTAAGTCTTTTAAGCTCCTCTGCCCTTTCTGCCCCATGGCTGCATAGATAAATAAAGAAAAGGCCTTATTATATTTGCCATGGCTAAATTTAAAGGTCTGTGTTAAACCAAGTAAACTAAGCCTTCACACTTGTCCCCTATCACTTGCTGCTCCTGAAATCCCTTGGCTTAGTCTCTATAACCTGGCGGGAAGACACTATTCTGGGAAAGTGTTAAAGCTGGAGACATGGTTACGTCCTGACAATGGTGGAGTCTTTGCCAGATACCAAGCCCAAAGTCTCACAGCTGATGTCCCGCAGCCCCCTCGTTCATATAAATAGATGGAGAGCACTTTATCCAGGGTTTTTTTTATAGTTGCTGTGATGTTGTTAAAAGAGAGAAAGACTCTGTGACAAATTTTCACAGGAAAACACTCGGAAGCCCATCTGGTTTGAACACGGTTAGTTGGGATATAATTGTTTGGGGATAATCCTGGAAGAGGATGAACCAGTCACCCCTTGACAATTATCCATCCATCCCTTCATCCCTCCATCCATCTAGGTGAGGGTTGCTCTGTTTTTTAGAAAGAAAAAAAAAAGACAGGAGAGGGGACGGAAAGACTGCTCCACCCCAACACCACCTTCTTCCTCCTGAATCCTGCATCCTTCTTGCCCCAAAGCCCCTGGTCCCCATCCCATGTGCTGCAGAGCTCAAGCTTGCCCCTCACATGCATCTCCATTCCCCACAAGGTATCATCCCAGTCTTGTCCACAGCCATCAATGCTTCCAAACTGGGGCACTGCACTGTACACCCCCCATTTCCCAGAGCCCTCCCATCTCCTGCATCCATGTCAGAGCCACCCTCCACCCCAGAGCTCCCCACCTCTCCCCACTCACGTCCCAGCAGTCGCTCCCCTTAGCTATTTGTCCTCCTCCCTCCCTTGTTGTCACCTAATGGTGAAGTCACCTGCTCTGTCCCTTCATGGGCTCACAGGTCCCGTGTCAGTGGGTGAAATCCTGATCTATGGCACCACCCATCCTTCAGGCAGCTCCACAAGACTGGAGTCTCACCTGAGTGGAGTCAAGAGTTTCCAGGAGACACAGAGCTAGAGCTGGGACATCAAAAGTCCTGAATCACTAACACCTGCCTACATGATAGACTTGCCTCTCACTTGTCCTGACCTCCCCACCACTGTCCGGACTCCTTTGCAGTGTACTGGTCCTCTCTTCAGGAAAGTGTTTTGCTGTCTTTTAAGGAGTGGGAGAAACTGCAGGGCCCAGACCTCCAGCCCAGTGCCCTCAGCCGCCCGCCAAGTGTTTAAAAGTCAAAATTAGGGGCTGAAGGGCACAGCAGAGAAGGTGCTGGGGATGGGTAGGGTGAACACCCTCAGCATCCCTCAGAAACTCTCTAAGAAACACACAGCTTCCCTGGAATGCTTCAAATACCACTCTTCAAAGAGATTTAGATACCTAATGGCTAAATCGAGCTCTTGGTGTTTCCAGCAGCAGGTAGGTGCCTGGTGCCACCCCTAGGTAGCAACCAGCATCTTTCCTCACTCCTCCTGGTGCATTTCAGCTTGGCGCCTGCTCCCAGCAGATCTTCTCACCTGGCAAACCTTTGGGTTTGCAGACTCAGAGCAACTAAAATCTAGTGTTCGCACCAGGTGCATACCACACTTCTCCTCGCAGAAATAACCCTGTGGCCACAAGCCTTATCGTGCCTTCGAGGTGCTCAGCACCCCATCAGACCAGAGCGTGCAGCGCAAAATAAATCCAGTCCATTTTTTTATATCATTCCAGTAATTCCTTAGGAGATGAGACCATCTCAGTTTGCGGGCAGACAAAGAGCCAGCACTAATGCAGGGCTTCATCTTTTCCACGCTTGCTGTCCTTACAGCAGAAATATTCCCACTGTGCTAATGGGATTAAAAAGATGGGTATCCAGGCACTAAGAATTAAGAGAATTTGGGTTCAAAATGCCATTGAGTTTTCTTTTGAAATGGCTATGTAAACACACAAATGATTAGCAGATAGAGATCAAAACTCCCACATTAGTAAATATGAACATGGACTTGGCACTTTTTCTTAAATAAAACGTTATTAGTGTAGTTAAGTTTATTTGTAGGCCAAGGCATTATCATAACAGAACATAAACTCTTAGGGTAGACAGTTATCTGCCATAATAATTCTGTCTTTACTCATTAACAAACATCAGCAAATCCGTGCTGTAGACACCAATATTGGGAAGTGTTTGGTACAGTAGCTTCTTTGTGAATGAACAGCCTTTCTCTGAGAACTGGACCGCCGTTAATTAATTATCTCAATGTCTTTGATCTATTTACTTTGTGCATATTTCATCTGTTTTGGTTTATTACTTGCATTTCAATGATCTCTCACATTATGGAGCAATTCCTTCGGTTGGGAAAATTGCCTTTCCCTTTCCCATGGGAGCACAGCAGTGGACTAACCACTCCTCAGAGATGACAGGTCCATTTTTTACTTCTGTGAGCATGACTGCACTGATTTAAGGAATTTGCCCGTATACAGCTGAGGAATTCAGTTTGCTCTTATGAAGCCTCTGTGCGCATTTATAGTAAACTGCAAACTCCCTTCGGCTGTGGAGCTATTTGCCTGCTCTCTCAGTTTTAAAGGTAAAACAGTAGGCAGAGATGGCAAAGGATCACTGTCATTAAAGATCAAAAGCAAGATCATCTCTATTTCTAACTACTAGTTAAACACTTCATTGTATTTAACACAATAATTACAGTAAAACTGAGTGGGTATTTGATTGACCTTGGATTTTCCCAAGAACAATTTTATTAACTATTACATGTTGTGATCTTGAGCTCAAAATAAAAAGATTGTTCTTTCTTTTTTTTTTTTTGGCCATGACAGACAATAAACCCATGGTGATAGCATGGGCGTGAAATATCCCACTTCTTCTATCTCCTTCTCCCCAAAAAACCTTGAAATTGGTGTGGGTTTTTTTCAGATTATTGAGGTTGGAACAGGTTGGGAAGCTTCCAGTTCCTTCCTCCCACAGGCTGTTGTTTCTGAGTATCTGGTGGTTTATCTTTAATGATTTATGTTATTGCATTATATGTGATAGTAAAAGCGGACTTGAGGAGGGAATAACAAATATTTTGTGTATATTTTTGTTTCCATTCTTGAAAAACAACATTGCAAAAGGCACAGCAAAGAACCTTTAACTGGAACTACTAAAATCTAATTTTGCATCCAAAAGCCATGGCAGAGCTTTGCTATAACTATGGCTATAACATGGCTACAGCTTGCTATAACCCTGCCATTCAGTACCTCATCTCAGACAAAATTACCTCTAGGCTGACCTAGGCTGGAGACACCCAGCTCAAGACAAGGAGAAGCTAAAGGCATGTTACCAGAAGATGAGTTGCTGGCTGAGGGGGACAGCAGGGCTCTGCTGAGGGTGCCGAAGCGAGCACAGGGAGCAGCGTGCGAGAAACACGATGGGGCTTCATCCTCCCCCCATATAAGAGCAGGGGGGGACTCATGCAGCCCTGAGGTTCATCAACAAATATTGTTATTATAAAATAGGACAAACCCAGTATCAGCAGCTTAAACTAGAATCAGCCCTGACTCAAACCTCCCTTCTGATTCCAGATTTCACTGTCCCAGCTAAAGCACAGCTCATTTATGCAGAGGCGCTTATCTGGCAAACCTCTGAGGCTGTAGTGATTGTGAGAGTTCATGAGAACTTTATTTTCTTAAAACCTAAACTATACCTGAAGAGATTCTGCAGTATATTAGGTGCACAGATAGTTTTCTGCAACACCAGAGGACAAATCCTCCAAGAGCATGTTCAAACCTCTTTCCTTGGTAGCTTCAATTACATCAAAAAGAACTGTTGAAGCTTTCTCAGCTGGATGCTCTGTTACAGCACAGCCTGGAGAGCACAGCTCTTCAATTTCCATGACAGCAATTCACACCAGGGGTTAGGTCTCCAGACTTTGAGGGCTGCTGTGGTTTGAACGTGATCCTGCTTCTGTGCTCTGGTGTCACAATGTCACCAGTTGGCTCTGGTGTTTGTTCCCCTCCGTGGTTCTTCTTCCAGGAGAGGCTGAGATTGACTTTTTTTGCCCTCCAGGATGATACTGGGACACAAACAACATTTTCTCTCTCTTCAGTTTTTATTGACTGAACAGCTGCCCTTCAGCTGCGTCATGAAGCAAATGTATTTGTCTGAGCTAATGAAAGCATGAAATGTACCCTGGATTGGATAAAGAGCATAGCAAAAGGATGTTTCTTGCGAAAAGATGTTTGGGGCTTGCTTTGAGCCACCGTGATGCCCAAATAAAGGAGGGAAGAAGAGGTGGCATCCCATCAGCTCTCCCAGCTCTGGAGCTGAATCTCGCCACCCACTCTGGGGTTGTCCTCTCTCCAGCTACACCACCAGTCCCTCAGCAGCACTTCAAGAGGCAGAAGCCTCCACAGCTCTACTCCTCTTTTCCCCGGGACCTACCTTTTGTGCCAGGGGATGGCCAAGAACTGCAACCAGTGGCTGGAGTGGCACCACCAGACATGGAAGAGCGGCAGCAGCATTTCAAGGCACTCCGCAAGAGGCAGCCAGTGAACGACGCTGTGGGAAGTATTTTGCATCCATTCATCAGTGGCTTATGCTTAGGAGACACAAGTGCCTTGGCCAGCACCACAGGAAGACAAGTCAGGGCTTAAAGAGGATGAGATTTTTCTCTTCCAGACCCCAGCAATCAGACTAGCAGCAGGCAACCTTTCCAAGCACTGCGCCAGGCTGGCTTTTTCAATGTTAGAGATTACATGCGCTGGGAAAAACTCAGCAGGAACCAGGAGGGTCATGGTTGCCCGTCCCCTTTTGGCAGTACTTAACCTCCTCAACAGGGCACAAGACCTGAGAGTTCCTTACAAACACTTCTATAAAGATGCCGTAGTGCCCCATCCCTGCCTTGCAGTAGCTCTTTCACCAGAAGCATGTGTTCCCATGGTCCACTTCCCACGTTAGACCATGCAGTTTTTCCTCTGAAGGGAACATTAAAACCCCACGTTCCTAGTGGGAGAATACTGCTGTACAAAGTTGAATCTCATCCCTCTAACTCCCAAGTTCAGGACTCAGACATCATTTTATGTCTCTACAGGAAAGCAGGAATTTAATTGTGTTTGCTGTAAATGCTCCTCTTTTACACTCATTTTATGTCACATTTGCAAAATTCCCTTCAAAAGTTAAACATAATACTTTGGTTTGAGACAACTCATTAATTTCTATCAGTCTTGTCTTTTTTTATAAGAAAAACTGGCCTGTGCAAGATAACTTAATCGTGCAGTTATCTCAGACTGCCCTCTTATGGCAAAATTTTACACTGGAGGTTACCTTAGGCTTTTCGAAGGTTTTGCAAGCTCAGTTACTGAAAATTCTAGTCTTAAAAATTACTGAACAACAAGATAGAAGAAGTCATGGTTGCCTGATTTCTTTCTGCCCCATACAGGTCCTGTCACCAGTTTGTCCTGCTGTGCCCAAGCACTGCCAAACCCCTGCCCAGCAGCTTGGCCACCGTCCGGTACCCTTGTGCTCTCCTGTCTTTCCTCCTCCAGCAGAAGTGTGTCCAGCTGGGGGGTGGCGGGGTGTTTGGGAAGTTTTATAACATGCTCATGCATGTACGCACACATACATACTGCTCTTCACATAGGTTACAGAAGGCCTGACTTCACGAAAGTGTCTTTCATGTAGGATGAAGGTTGCCAATGGCCTCCAAATCTTGGCAATCTGAAGGAGTTTCTCAAACCCAGGGGCCAGCAGCTGACAAGGCTTTGCTGAACCCACAGGCAAGCTCTTCCCTGCTGCAGAAAGCTCCAGAAGACCAGGGTGGCAAAATTGCTGGCCACCAGATTGATCCTAGAGGCCATCTCAGCTGGCTGCAGACAAGCGCGTGTATGTGGGAGGGCTCAGCACAGGACAACAACCCCAAACATGAGTGGCAATGAGCAAGCAGGTGGCCGCAGGCAGGGCAACCTCCCCAGCCCTCCCAAGCCTCTCTGCACGCTTTGGTCCTGGCTGCTCCTCCCCAGGGAACTCGTCTCACCCACACACAGTGGCTAGCGTGGGGCTGACAGTGAAGAGCAAAGGAGTTTCTCACTGTTTTAGAGTAAGAGTGGGGAGGAAGGACAATCCTATCTTGGGCTGCATCAAAAGGAGCCTGACCAGCAGGTCAAGGGAGGTGATTCTGCCCTCTGCTCTGCTCTGGTGAGACCCCACCTGGAGTCCTGTGTCCAGCTCTGGAGCCCTCAGTACAGGGAAGACATGGACCTGTTGGAGAGGGGCCAGAGGAGGCCACCAAGGTGATCAGAAGGCTGGAACACTTCTCCTGTGAGAACAGGCTGAGACAGTTGGGGTTGTTCAGCCCGGAGAAGAGAAGGTTCTGGGGAGACCTTGTTGCAGCCTTTACTTAAAAGGGACCTATAAGAAAGATGAGGCAATGGTTTTAAACTAGAAGAGGGGAGATTCAGGTTAGACGTGAGGAAGAAATTTTTTACAATGAAGGTCGTGAAACACTGGTGCATGTTGCCCAGAGAGGTTGTATATTCCCTGTCCCTGGAAACATCCAAGGCCAGGCTGGATGGGGCTCTGAGCAAGCTGACCCAGTTGAAGATGTTCCTGCTCATTGCAGGGGGGTTGGACTAGATGAGCTTTGAAGGTCCCTTCCAACCCAAAATATTCTATGACAATTTGTGGATTCACCGCATCAACCCAATGTGCAAATGCTTTAAAACAGCAGCAGCCACTTACTTCAGCCATGCAGTCTGCACGAAGAGTAGAGAGAGGACTAAGAGTGTGCTTTCGCTGTCACCTGAGCCTTCACAGTCCACAATGCAGTGGCTGCGTGGACACTTGGAGCCTTGTGGTGGTGACACTGACACCTCATGCCCTTCAGATCTCAGGGCTGTTACTCTTGACTTAAAGCGTTTCCACCAGAGATGGGGCCTTGCAGGGTGCCAGAGCTCTTCTGAAGCCACCCGCTAGAGGACAGCAGGAGAGGGCCACATAGCCAGCTGTTCATCACAGCGACCCAGGCATGGTGAATGCACCCATGTGTGTATAAACACATCAAAACCAGCAGGAAGCAGTCTGCAGGCACAGCTGCAAGGAACTGACGGCTCGACTGACATTTCAGTAGTAAGGTCTGGCTCTGGAAGGAAGCCAAAAAAAAAACCTCTGCACCCAAGTGGTGTTGGCTCAAGCCACCACTGGACAGTGCTTCTTCTAGGACAGTGCCCTGGCTCTTTTGTAGCTGTGTGACCAGGAAAAAGGCCGAGGACGTTACCTGCAGCATGTAGACCCTTGCAAATCAATCAAATGCCCAGGCAGAGAAAGGAAACTATAGTGGCAATGCTACTTGTACTAGAAGTGACCTGACTTGCAGAAAAACTCTTTCATTTCCAGCCATGTAGAGCCAGAGATTATTTAATCCACTGATACATCTACATTCTCCCAACCACCAGCAGCCTGTCTGAGGTACAGCCCTCTCCTGCCTGCAACAATTTACAGGCTGGTGAAGGAATATAGTATCGCCTGCATGACAGTACAACCCTCTGGAAGGAGTTATTTCCTTTTACAGCTGATTTATAGATAAGAGAGGTAGGTGGAGAAAGTGAACACATACTTGAGTCATCAACATTTTTTTCAGTCCTGTTTGGCTCCCAGCTCTTAGTGTATGTTACCTTGCCCAAGTTATGAAGCCTCAACGTGACCTCTTTTATTTAGATGTTCAATCTGGAAAAGCAATACTCTAGGCTTTCATTTTCTAAAAAGGAGTCACACCTGGTTTATGCATTACAGTCCTGCATGGAGAAGAGGAGGGAGTGCATTTATGCCACCCAGACAGCAACTTTAAAACTTTCTTAAGCATTTGGCACAAGAAACAGTTATTGTATAAATGTCAGCAAGACACCTTTCTTTGAAATTAGGAAAATATAAACAAGAAAGCACTGAGTTGCCAGAAGACTGAAATGCAAAGCATGAAACCAATGAGGAAGCAAAATAAATAAAGGTCTGGTTCCTTTCTGATGGGCAGGTGCCCCTGCTGTGAAGATGCCCACCCCCAGGAGACACCCCCTTACCTGCTGGCTCCTCAGCTTGGGAAAGGGGGCTGCGTTCCCCTCAGGAACTTAGAAGTCACTTCTCAGCCTCAGCCATCTCCTTTACTCTGTATAAAGTGGAGAGGATTATCACTACTTTTACTGCCTTCACTCATCTTGGATGATGGGTTGCACGAGCACGAGGACTTTCATAGGCTTTCTTCTGTTTGTGAGGGGAATACAACATTTGAGCCTCTACTTCCCAGCCTGCCAACTTTGGCACATGAAACCCAGACTCCAGCTCCAACCATGCACCTCAAAAAGGACAGATTTGAAGACAAGGCATTAAAGCGTGTCTCTACCTGTGCCCTAGGAGGCTCTGCAGGGTCCCCTGTGGTTTGCCTTCCAGCTGTTTCCTCCGGAGTTGCTGGCAGCAGAGTTTGTTTCCTGGCTCTTGTCCTCAGATGCCCTGATATCCAACAAACCTTGAAGCTTTGCACACAGGACCCACAGTTTTGCCCCAGTCCCGGAGCCAGATATCTGTCCCAGGCCACAGCTGCCCCAGCGAACCTTTAAAAAGGTTGGATACTGCTGTGGGGATACTGGAGGCAGAGGCACAGGTTCTGTGTTTGACTTTTCCCAGCTGTTTTCCTCCACCTGTGGCTGTAGGCAAGCAGCATGATGTCTTTCCTCCCTCACTCTTGACAGCGTGGCTGGGAGCCTCTGGCAGCCCTCGGTGGAGGGCAGGGAGGGAAAGCTGTGCCTGAGAGGGTCCAGTTAAAGAGAGTTTAAAAAATGGCTTTTAAATCATTGAAAATATTAAATACATGATATAATTCCTTTGTCTCCCTTCTCTCCCGAGTACAAAGTAGATATGGGGCAAGCAGGAAAACCCTGTGCAAAACTTCTGCATTCAGGATAGGCCAATTTGGTGCAGAGCAATTGCCACTCGCAGCGAGAATGAGGAGCTTCCTTCGCTCTAGGTTAACCTCTAATCTGGACTGGCAAGATCCAAACCTGGCTTTGTCCAGCAACACTCAGGGATGTTCAAATTTCTCTTACATCCCGGCGTCTAAGACATCTGGGTCAAGACATCTGGGTCATTAGTGTTTCTCAGGTGTTTTGAGAGTCCCAAATGAAAACGCAACAGAAAGATAGCATCCTTTCCCCAGGAGGTTAAATTAAAATCTCTGCTTGAGCTGTCCTGCAGGGAGCCTGTACAGATCTGGCCCTGGGGCAGCTACCAGGGAGCACGAGCGATATCTACACCTGTGGACCTGTAGGAGTCAGTTTATACCCCCCCAAAAAAGCAAAGTCAGGATATCATAAAGAATACTGGTCAGTATTTAATAAAATTGGATTAAAGAAAAAAAAAATGACAAGCATTTTTAGATTTAAAACCAGTTCTATTAACTGAGGACACTGGTAAAAAATGGACACTTTTCTGCAGCCGCAGTGACTGCTTTGTTTCCCCTTCAACAGCCTGGATGTCTCTGCAAATGCCCACAGACTCCTGCTGGTTTTACCTTTCACTTTAAACAACAATTTGAAAGCTCTTCGCTGTGGTTGCCATCCTTCCCACCACAAAATACCTACAGTGGTCACCGCTGGAAAGCCCCAGCACTTATCGCCAGTCATCACACCATTTAAGGCCTGTACAGTGCAATCCGCTGTGTGGCAGCAGTCTGGCAAGTCCGTGTGATCCCGCTGTGTCATGCCCAAGATACATCTATAATTAGAGCAGGAAATGCCTGTGGCATCGTGGTGAACACTACCAACAAATTTCCTTTCTACTGCTGCTTGCAAGAGATCGCTGCTGACATACCCAAGGAAATATGAGCCTAGCTGACTTGCAAAAGCAGCGTTATTTTCTCCATCTTTCTTCCTACTTCCTTGCCTTTGCTGATGTTTTTTTCCTTGCTTTTCGTTTAGTTTAAGTGTCTCAGTGGAGGGACCATCTTACCATCTTTTAATCTTACAGTACAGCATCCACGACCATGAGGCCCTAGTCCGTGACGGATGCAATGGGAAGATAACTGTTGTGTGTTGGCGATGTGCTGAAGAACAAGCACTAACCTTCCAATGCAGCATGGCAAATCTGCTCTGCCTGCAATTCAGATTAAAACTGACTTCTGTAGAGGCCTGCGGTGCATGTCGATGGGCCCTGAGCGGATTGTATAAGTAGGGAAGGAATAGGCTATAAAGAAGTACAGCCTCGCAGTGTAAGAGCTATCCTTCTGTTTCCTAGTTTAACATCTAGAAAAAGAGGATTTTAAAAAAATCTCAAAATGTGCCATTTTCATGAAGATTGAGGCCCTGCGGTGTGAGAGTTGCACTGCACTGTTCTTTTACTTCACTTGAACATTTTTCCCTATATACAACCTACATCATCTGTGTTGAGAATTGTGCAGAACTTCTATTTGCTTACTCCCAATGGCTATCAAGGACAAGTGACCACCACCTGCAATATAACAAAACTCTACCCATCAGAAGACCTTAGTTACCATTTCCCCTCATTCCTTGTTCTACCCTTACTCCATTCATTGCCAGCCAAAGTAAAACCAGTTCCTTCAGCCTTTCCTAACAGATCAGTTTTCATCCCTTTCGTTGCTCTCTGCACCTGCCCACCACGTTTCTTAAATGCCAGTGTCCACAGCTGGATGCAGTGGCCAAGCAAAGCCCCTGCTGGGAGCAGGGAGCATGGGACAAGCACCACAAGAGACCTCCTCAGCTCCTGCTGGTCAGGCCAGCCTGGAGGGAGGCACAGGGAGGGGCTGAGGGACAGAGGTTGGCTCAGCCTGGAGCTGAGACAGCTTTGGGGGGACCCAACAGCAGCCCCTAAAGAGAGGGTTATGGCTGCTCGCAGCCTGCTGGGAAGACAAAAGGCAATGGGCATGAGGTGAACCATGATTTTCAGACGGAATATAAGGAGATATTATTTCCCTATGAAGACACTCAAACAGTGGGATGGGCTGCCCAGAGAGGCTGTCTGGTCTCAGTCCCTGGAGGCTTTCAAGACCCAACAGAATGAAACTCTGAGCAGCCTGGTCTGATCTCACAGCTGGTCCTGCTTTGAGGGGCAGGTTGGACTGGAGACCTCCTCACATCCCTCCCAGCACTATGTCACCTACATTTCTGTGATCCTGTGATCTTCCAGATGACAAAATCAGATACATATGCTGTACAAGCCACTCCCCATAGAGAATATACATTTAAACCTAAAGCCGAAAGATCTTTGACACTGAGCTCATGAGGTGTACAGGAGAACCTAGTTCAGTGCAGTATTCCCAGGTTAGCGTATGCTTCAAGGAGA
Source organism: Caloenas nicobarica (assembly GCF_036013445.1). Lineage (NCBI taxonomy): Eukaryota > Metazoa > Chordata > Aves > Columbiformes > Columbidae > Caloenas > Caloenas nicobarica. The sequence continues at coordinate 47,248,534 of NC_088245.1, forward strand.
AGCCTACCAAAAAGATTAATTTTGGTGAAAAGCCTTGGAAATCAGAATGATATCACTGCTTTGAAATCTAGTCAATTAAAAAAATCAAAGTGGTTTCAAAGATTATGCCTGCTAAATGCCTTTTGTCACCATTAGTGGTTTCACAATCTTGTCCTCCCACTTTATTGCAGTATTTTCTCACATCTTGCATGAAAGTCTCACCAGTGTGGAGGAGAACCAAAAAAACCCCAAACAGCTAGAGAAAGGAGACAAGCAGTGAACCTCATTAAGCCCATGGTGTTGTTAAGGGTTTGAAGTAAACAAACAGGAAGGACGTTTCCTTGAATTGCTTCAAGTTCTAGTACACCGAAGAGATAGTTTTGCCCATATTAGGTGAAATATTTTCAGAATTGTTTTTTCAACTGGTGTTTCTTAAAGTGACATCTTGAACCTCTCACTGCCTACATAGAGTACACCAGAGTCTGCAACGAGACCTGGTTCCTGACTATCTTGGCAATAGAACCACAAAAATTACACCACCACCTCCTCTACATAAACTGGACTGTCACATCTGATTTTGTAATCGCAGCTTTTATGAAACTTTGCTGCAATAGCACAGTAAACTGTGCTAAATGTCAGCGCTGGATAACTAGAAGCTGTCAAAATCCTAGGTTAGGCTCAGAAGTCAAAGCTTTCTTTTTACGTTTTTTCCCCATGAGCAACAAATGGTGGAGGAAAGAGAAGCCTCCAAAAAGTTTTTTAAAAGTGAAACATAAACATTAAATATTCTAGTGTCAATATTATTAAAATAGCATCAGGCATGTATTAAAAAAAAAAAAAAAGTTGTCGCAGGCAGGAAGGCGTGTGTCTCCATGCATGTATAAAATTTGGAGCAGGCATTATATTTCCCTCTTCCCAGGGCTGCCTTTGTGGGCTGAAGGAGCATCTCTGCCCCTGGATCTGGCCAGCCTTCCTCTTCCTCGCTCCTGTTTGCAACCAGGGTTCAGGTGAGCAAAAAGGCTAACTCCTGAGCTCTATCCATGGCGGAAGTTCAGCTTTCGCTTCCCTCCCCCAAGTCCTCCCCTTCATCTGGCGAGGGAACTTCCACCCTCTGGAGAAAACATCATGAGCTTTCCAGCATGTTTCCAGATGTTCATTATTTTTCTTTATGTAAGGGCTTTCTGAAAGGCACCTCAGGTTTTGGGAAGCCAGCTGTCAGCCAAAACTTACTGGTACCTAGCCCCATGCAGGTGAACCAGCCCAAGGAGCATGACAACCACAATAAATTAATACCATACACTTCCCTTCCTACCCCCTGTGTCTATATCATCAACTTAAAATGCAGCCTCTTCACTGTAGGAACTTCCTCTTGCTACGCATTTGTTCCATGCCTAAAGGAGCAGGATGCAGCTGTCAGCCTGTCACATCTTGTGGGAGATGAACTTACGTGGTTGCTCCCTCACGCTCTTCCGCTGCAGAGCTGCCCCTCGTGCTCCTGCAAGGCTGTGCTGCAGCTCCTCACTTGCCCTGTGCACCCCGCCGTGAGTCCTGCTAGCCCCACGTAGTGTTGATATGGCCACATCTTGGAGCTGGTAGGGGAGATCCAAAGGGAAAGAGGCAGTGGTGAGAGCACCTGAGCATGCATCTCCTTGTGGGCCTTACAAGTGGCTTTGGAGAAGCCTGCATGGGAGGCAGGTGCAGAGGCAAACCTGCAGCCCCTCTTTGGGCACCCACCTTCCAGGATCTGCTGGCAGCTGCCCACACCCAGCATAAGGCTTGTGTGGAGACTCAGACACCAAGTCATGCCAAAGATCCACAGTCAGTTTTGGAGGCTGTGGAGCAGCTAAAGTCACTTGGTTTGTTCAGCCTGGAGAAGTGGAGTCTAAGGGGAGACCTCATGGTCTTACAAGGGGAGGAGGAGGGGCAGGTGCCGATCCCTTCTCTCTGGCAACCGATGACAGAACCCAAGGGAATGGCAGGAAGATGTGCCAGGGGAGGTTCAGGTTGGACATTAGGAAAAGGTTCTTCATGCAGAGGGTGGTGGAGCACTGGAACAGGCTCCCCAGGGAGGTGTCACAGCCCCAGGCCTGACAGTGTTCAAGAAGAGACTGGACAACACTGTCAGACACATGGTGTGAACTGTGGGGTTGTCCTGTGCAGGGACAGGAGTTGGACTCAATGATCCTTGTGAGTCCCTTCCAACTCAGGACCTTCTATGATTCTATGATTCTAAATGTTCTGGTACAAATGAAAAGTCATGATTATTTACTGCATGGATTACATACCATCTTGTTTCCATATGTATACGTGTATGTGACAAGCACCGATCTTGCATTCAAATCTATTAATGTTTCCGAATACACAAATACCATGGAAAAATAAATATATGAAGCCTAAATCACACTTCAAGACCAGGTCTGTGATTCTTGCAGATCCTCAAGCTCCCACTGGAGTCAAGGGAAATACAGCAAGCACAAAAAGTGCACGTTGCTCAGTAGATATTTCTTTCTTTGCCTTCATTGCTGCGTGATGGGCTCATGTGAGGCAGCTGTTGGCTCTCCACTCCCAATGTTTAGGCAGTAAGAGAGGGGAAGCAAAACAAAATGTGGCCTGAACCCCTGGAAACACACAAGTAGATATAAACAACTGGGGTGGAAGCTTTTTTTCTCCTTGTCGTCCCCTCCCACCTCACTGGGGTTTCATGGGATTTGCATCTCCCACAGAGGGATTGCTGGGTGAGAGAGACTGCAACCATCAGAGGACATATTCGAATTGTTTGGAAGTCTTGTGAAATTTGTATACAAAACTGTTCATCTAATTGCTGCAGTTTGGAAAGCTGAAACTTTCCAAGGCTTGCTCTTCTTTTTTTTTTTTTTTTTTCCCCTTCCAACACACCTTTTTCCTGGCCTGAAGGCCTCATTTAAACATGCATGAGGAGCATTTTCTGTAGAGTCGACTGAGCACACTGCGAACATAGCACCAGGTTTCCAACAGTTTATTCTTTGGGACAGTATCTGTGTCAGTGGCAGGTTTCTTGCTGTCTCATATGGACAGACTTTCTGTCTGAATCTACTCTGGGAAGGGACCAGGGGAACCAGAAGGCGCCCATTCATACCTTAATCCACCTCACACGACAAAGGCACTATTGCATGGCCTCTCCTTGCCTCTACCATCCTCCTCATACACCTATCTCACAAGCTCCAAAATCGGGATAACGAACAGCCACCATTTAAACTGCTCTTCTACAGTCAGGGAAATTACAGCAGATTTTGTTTGTACAGGCGGTTATCAAAATGCAACCCCTTTTGCAACAAAACTGCTCTTATTTCATGTGCCACTTTCACATTCTGGTTTTGTGTCCTCTCTCTGTAATTTACTCAGCAGGGGAGAAAACGTATAAATTTCCTGTGCCTGCTCCCAGCAGTTTTTGCCCTTGAAAGCTCAGACCAGCGCTCGGCAAACTGGGGCTCCTCGGGATCAACACGGGAGCGGCAAAACCAGCGCCGGGATCTGCAGGAAGCAATGAAATTGCATTAACGTGGTAGGAGTGTGATTTAGGAAATCTCTCGTTGTCACATACCTTGGAAAATAACAACCACAAGACCCGCAAGGAGTGATAGCAGCAGTAGATAGTGGTATCTTTACAATTCAAGCTAAAAAAAAAAAAAAAAAAGCCCCAAACAGCCCTCCATTGTTTCCCAGGGCTGGTCTCTTGCCACTTGAAATAAAGTACGGGAGCAATATACTGTTCTCTAGGGGTTAATGTTACATTAATCAGAACTGACAAGCATGAAAATCATTCTTTGTTGTCTTTAAATTGCTAATTTAAGATTGAAATCCAAAACGCTTGAGCACTGATCGTTAACACTGACGCTCAGACAAAACCCAAGTACAATCTTCCCTCCTATGGGCCACTACACAATTGTTTTACATTTGGTTGAGAAAACAAATGCAAAGTCTGTAACTAAATCCTAATGTATCGTTTAAGTGTTTCCATTCACCGGCTTTCCTTGGCTAAACTTCAACGAATTGTACTACAATTTAATTGAAAAGCGGCATTTGCACAGGCATTTCCATTTGAAGGCAGAAATACCGGCGTTGTATCGTATCGTGCAGCGCAATGGCAGCAATAATTCCCCCAAATCCAAACCATTTTTTTGCAGGTTTGATTTTTCCAGTTGCAGAGGTATTTTAAGGAGCTGATTCTCCACTGAGGTAAGCAGGCAAAGCTTGAGATATTCAGTAACAAAAAGCTTATTTAAAAAGCTCATTAAAGTGTAAATAAACGACTAAACTCAGTGCAATGAAGACACGAAACAGATAAAATCAAGGGGAATGAAGTGCCATCAAATGCGCAGCTACAAAACTAAAACTAAAAAAAAAAAAAAAAAGTATTTATCAGCAAAACAAATGGGATAAGCATGTCCTCCTTCTGCCTCTTTAATGGAATTATAAATTGTGTTAGAGGCCAAGTGAAGTCCAGTTCAGGTCTATTGACAGCCACAGCTCCCACTGAAATCCGCGGACGCACCCACTAGCAGCTGAAATAAGCTGAATCTTCAGCTTGGCTGAAGCAAACCAAACCTAAAATCATGTCTTTAAGTCTAAACCTACCAGTGGATCTTGTTTGATCTGGTCCCTTGTGATAAGGAAGGAGGAACAAGGACAGTCTATGTGACTTTAGGGATGCTCCATCGGAGGTTTGGGAGGATGGGAATAGGAGAGGGACTGGGGGCAAAGCAAACTGTGCCCTCATTCTTCCCTCTGAGGAGCCAGTGAGCTTCAGCAGCTGCAATATCCAGTATCCAGAGTGAAGAATGACACATTTATCACAACCCAGCACTTTGGTTTTCTTTGCAATTACAGTAAAGCAGAGTTGAGCTATGCAGACATACTTACCACATCCATTGACCTCGATGGGAGACCCATAGCAAATCTTAGGGCAGAACTTTGCCACACAAAAGACGTGTTAAAGACACAAGCACTGTCATGCAGAACAAGCTCTCAGCGCAGAAGAAAAGGGCTCAGCATTTGCCCAAGGAGTGGGGTCATGCACTGACGGGGCTTTGTATTCTGGGGAGGACATGGGACGATGGCTCTCCAGGCTCATGCAGAGCAAAGGCGGAGGAATAGAGGGCTTAGGGAAAGATAAAATGAATATGGGGTTTAGGGAGAGAGAAAATGCAAGAGATTCTGAGCATTCTGTCATCTGGCAGCTGCATCCAATATATGAAGGTGCACATAGGCAGTGCCTGCAGAGGAGGACCCCTGTCTTTCCTTCTGGTCGGCAGAGTAGGAGTGTAAAACTGCCCTTGAATTACGAGTTAATCAGAGCAAGATTCCTTTGTTTGTTAACCCAAACATCACTAAGAAATCTGCATTCTGGTGCCTAGACTCAAAGTCTGATCTAATGAGAGTATAACAAAATCAGATATCCATCATGCTGCATGCTTCTCTGCAGCACCTCTTGAGTGTCCCAGTAGAGCAGGTAAAGAAAATATTGACATGTGTGTTTTCAGTGGGATATGTTGGACTCAGAGTCCTAGGGAAAAGACCCCTGAGTTTGAAAATGAAAAAAAAAAAAATCACTGTATGCTTGTCCTTACAAAGAGCAATAGCAAGATTTTATTGATACTTTTTTTTGCATTAAATTCTGCCTCTTGACACTTCCAATGCATGTTTAGTTGGTTGATATGAAAGACTGTCAGGATGAGGACCTGTCTGAACATATTTAGTAACAATATCTGTGTTAAGAGCTGGGACTCAGAAGCTCACCAGCAGCACAAGGAGAGCAAGCCAAATGCCTAATAATGAAAAGGAACCTTAGAGCCTCAGACCTTTTGACTTAAATCAATAGCACGTGCCTAAACAACGGTTTGTAAGATTTTCACTTCTATTTCAAGCTATTTAAAAATGAGACATAATAAGAAAAAAAAAAAAAAAATCCAAAGTGTCATTATGCATTTTGGTGTATTTAGCATTGTCAATAGGCCTTCAAAGCCCTGGGCCAAACTACTTCCTCACTGTTAAACCATTTTAGCCATGGGGATAGGTCTGTCTGCATTTGTGTGGAAAAAACAATGTGAAGAAGTGAAATTGAATGGGAGGAAAAGAAGAGGAATAAACATGGTGTTAACCTTGACAGTGACAATTTTCCCTAAAATCAGCATTAAAATGAGTATTTTCTGGTTTCTTTATTCTTAGGTAGAAAAATAGGGAAATCCTTGGAAAAACATCCGATGATTCATAATGTCATATTTACACTTTACATTTTTGGCTCTATTTTAAACCTGTGGATCATTTAAAGACTCGGGAACCCTCCCAAACATTCATCCCATTTGTGAAAAATACATTTTTGCAAAATGTATCTTATATGTTCAAACCCAGTTGAAGTTCAATCAAGTGAGTAGGGGTGGGATCCAGTGCACCAGGCAAACACCCAAATCCTGCACACAGGCTAAGTGCAGGATACAATTGCTCAATGCTATCTGCTTAGGGTCAGACTAAGGAGATTTCTAGTGCTTAGTTCTGCTGTCTTGGCATCCAACATCATTTGAGAGGCTATAGGTAACCCCATCTCGTCTCCAGATGCTGCTCCAGAAGGGCACTACAGTCCTGTCGGTTGTGTGCCAGGTTGGCCAGCCCTGTCTGAATGTCTTACACACCAGAAGTGCCTCAGATACAACTTATGCAAGTCCCCCCTCTGCCCTCCCCAACTCTGTGGTGAACTAAAATACTTAGTTCTTATGTAGACACCAACATGTATGTTCTTCATCTTGAACTGACCTGCAGCCCAAGAGTTTCACATGTGCCAGAGAAAATCCTGTGTTATTTTCAGAGTCATGCACACAGAGAATTTAACTTTGAGTGCTGAATCTCTTAATAGATAAATGGAAGTGTTTTGATTGTATCAAGGAACACGGCAACACAACAAGCACTCAGTGTAGGTGTTTCATGAAGGTAAAAATGCAAATATTACCAAACATGCAAAAGTTGGTGTGTATATATACCAAGCTTTTAGAGGAGCTTTCCAAGATTCTCCCTTTTATGTGCTCTTTTAAAATGCTCCCACAGTTTTAGAAAAAAAGAAAAAGCTTCTATTTATCATCTAGGGTTTGAACTAGAAAGCATCAAGCTACTCGTATTAATCTATGCAAGTTTGTGATTTATTATCACTCCCCTCATCCCATCTATTTTCTGTGCCTCAGATGTGCAATTAACTCCATATTGTCAGACCCATCTGCTTATGTCTACAGAGGACATGTCTGTACTGTCATAAAAGGACAAATTCCCTGGTCACCAATACTGCCTTGCACTTCGAGGAAGCCGTCTGGCTCTCCAGGAGGAGAAATTTCATATAGAAGCAGCTTGAACTCAAATCATTTCCTGATGCAAGCTGTGTGGATGCAGGCAGCTTGAGACCAGAGTGGTGACAAACGTGACCTCACATCCGAGCAGTGTGGCTGCCAGGGTGACATCATACCCTGCCAGCGATGTGGGCGTGCAGGGGCACCACCCCTGACTGGGGTGCTGCAAACAAGTGACAGCTTTCACATCAGCAACAGCAAAAGATGGCTCCGCATTTGTTTAAAGCTCGCTTTTCATTCTTTTTAACTTACATAAGGCTTTCTCCAGACCCATGCAACACAAACCTAGTGGAAACACAGATGTACATGCATCCAGTCTTTACTGATACGCTGTGTCACATCAACTCTCTTTTCAGATCATAGAATCATAGAATAGTTTGGGTTGGAAGGGACACTCAAAGGTCATGTAGTCCAACCCCCGTGCAATGAGCAGGGACATCTGCAACTAGATCAGGTTGCTCAGAGCCCCATCCAGCCTGGCCTGGGATGTCTCCAGGGATGGGGCATCTACCACCTCTCTGGGCAACCTGTTCCAGATAGACTCGGAAGGCTTGGTTAATCTACCCCTTTGTTGTTCATGAGTATCAAAACCTATTACTATTTTATAATTATTTTTATATTTGACAGCAATTTAAAATTTTATTAGATGCCTCATTTGAAATAACAACTAAAGATGCCTCCATCTGTCAAACATACCGGGTCAATATCTTTTCAGTTTCATTAACGCTGTAAGTGCACACAGTGTATATAATGCCGAGTACCATTTAAAAATACATTAAAACAATTTACCATGTTGGAAAGGTTTTAACATTGAGTCAGAGGTGGTGTTTTCCCCTCCAGAGAATATTTTTACACATGACAGTAAGACAGGAGGTTGCATTACTTTTAGGGATTTATTACATTTGCTTGCTTCTTGGCAGTATATTCCATATCTGGCATCAATTTTCATAAATGCCCAATGAATTTAAAATTTAATTACACATGGGAAATCAATCTCTGTCTGTCTCAATAAATCACAAACATTCTAGCTGTAATGTCTGTTTGGTGGAAAGGAGCTGGGTCTTATATGTGTCCCTAAGGCTCAGGACTTCTCTTACCAGCCTTGAATGTTTTTAATGTGACCATTATTTAGGAGAATAAATGAAACTGTGAGAAAGGTTAAAGGAAGGTGAATAATTTTAAGCAGGATGTCCCTGAAGGTGCACATGAAGCAGAATAGACATGGTAAAAGCAGCACATAGCAATTTTGTGATTTACCTGTTATGCTGGAGCCAAATCTCTATTCCAAATCAATACTTTGCAATGGATTAGTCAACGTGGCAGCAAGGTTGCCCTAACCTAATAAAGGTATGAAATGTGCTTATTGAAAATCAGCTGAAATGTTGTCCATTTACACAGGGAATCCACTCCCCAACCCCCCGGAGGAAAAAAAAAAAGGGGAACTTTATCTATTTTGTGTTAAATTAGATATTGCAGAGATAGCAGAGACATGGTATATCTCTATTATCTCTAGAACAGGGTTTAGAAAGATAGGTGATGTCTGGTGAAAGAGAAAGAGGTAGCACTGTGCATTAGAGACATGATAGGCTACCAAAATATAAAAATAGCATAAATAAATAAGATTTTTTTTAGGATTATAATCAGTTTGGTAATGGCTGCTAAAAGTGGCCATTTAGGACATAAAGGGAGTTTGGTGACAAGGCCTCAGGCGGTTTCTGGATGAGTAATCGGCTCTAGAATGGGGTTAAGCATATGCATAGCTGAGCGCCACCATTTCCCATTCACATTGCTGCCCTCAGCCTTCCTGTGAGCAGCCTAGGATCCAAGTCTCCCCTGGATGCTTTGGAAAACCAGGATTTGGGATTATTTCTCAGTGCCTTGAATAGAAATACCCCGAGCCTCACCTAGACTTCATCTACCCAGACCACATGGACAAGACCTCCAGCGTGTGTGGGGGCATCAGGAGCTTGGGCTCTTCCCCTCCAGAGACTTACAGGGGCTGAGGAGCTCAGGTGAAAGCACATGCAGGTGAAGATGGTGCAGCAGGGATGGTGAGTCAGTCCAGTCTTGAGAGCAGATCCAACATCCACTTAACCAACAGACACACATGTACACAGAAAACTGGAAGAGGATTCCAGTGATGTATCGCTATGGGAGGGTTAGTTTCCCAACGATGACTGAAGAAAAACGTGCTACTGTTAAAGATGGAGATACTAAAGAGACAAAAATAAACATAGTTATCTGAAAACTGTGAAACTTGTCATAAAAACACCAAAGAGGGATGTGCAAATATGTGCAATCACTGTGCATTAACAGTTTTCATAAATATTTTGATTAGGCAACAGTATTCCTCACTTTAAAGTTACAAGTTAGTAATACATCAGAATAATGAAAGAAGATGGGTGAGTTTACTTTAGCCATATACTATTTTTACAAGCTTCTGAAAGCATCATGATAAAGTGACCCTGCAAAAAAAAAAAAAAAAGAATTGTGTTTCTCCAGGCCCCATCCTGCTCACACCACCTCAGCAGCCTCACTAGAAACAGCGAGGACTGGAAAGCACTGCTGGAGGAGAACAGATTTCATTTAAAGTTTTAAACTAAAACACATTTTCCGCGATGACACAATTAGAAACACAGAAACAGATGTGTGAGATTTTGATGTCGTCATGAAAACATCCTGACGCATAATGGATCCAAAACGAGAAGGGGGATCTGAAGTGTTCGTGCTTTGCATCGAACCCTCACTCATGGCTAGGAAGTAGTGCACACGCACCCTGACCACCTTCTGGAATTGCTGGCGGCACCGTACACGTCTTTCTGGGCAGGTTCATATAAACCCAAAGCCAACCTGCTTCAGAATGGATGCAAAACACAACATCAGCCCAGTCAGGAGGGAGTTTTCACCAGATACCTCTTGCCCCAAACAAAGGCGGACTATGCATGGCTGCCCAGTAGATCCCGGGACAGAGCAGAAGGGATGCGCAAGCATCAGTTAATTCAATGCAGGACAAGCAGAACTGGAAATGAGCTAAAAAGAGCTGGCTGCGTTTCAGAAACTTCAGTTTCAAAAGGACCAGTGTAAAGATGCGTCTAGTTTACAAAATAGGACATCTGCAGGATGTGAGTTTACAAGTTTTTGCTTATTTAAGTTTCTGTAGTGAAACCTGAGCCTGAAAAAGTACTTGATAGTTGGGTAACAGGGGCCTGGTAAGAGCTGGGTTGTTTTTTGTGTGAGCTGCTTTGCAGAAGTCTCCACAAGCAGCACACGTGGAGAGTACATGAAGGAGTTTGAGGTCCCCTCTAAAGCGTGTTTGACCGTCACGTTTGGGCAGCCCGACCCCCGGCAGCGCTGGGGCCAGGAGTGGCTCCTGCCAGCACCGGCGAGCCGGGGGAGAAACGTCGGAAAGAAATTAAGGAGGAAACGTGCTGCGGGCAAGCCCCAGGCGCCCCTTCTTCCCGGTACGGTACAGACCCGCCTGAGGGAAAACAGGTGCCCAGCGGGGACACGCCGGGAGCAGCGGCGGCCCCTCGGGAACCGGCTCCGGACGCCCGCCCGCCGTGCGAGGCCAGCGGCCCCGCCGCTCCCCGCCCGCCTTCGTGCGCCCGGCCCCGTGGGACCGGCCCGCTTGGTCCGGCCGCGGGCCGGCGGCGGGCGGGGGAGGCCGGGGGAGGTGGGAGGAGACGTGGGAAGTGCTTCGGTTGCCACTACAAATCTGGTGACAGACCCGCCGCCGGCACATGGCGATCGGCGCTTCCCGCCCCGCGCTCGGCAGGTGGGTGCGGGGCAGCGGCGCGGGTCGGGCCGGGTGTGTGCGGGGGACTAGGGGGGTGCCCGGCGGCGCTCCCCCGCCGGCTCCACGCTCTCGTTTCCCCGCGGACCCCCTGACGCCCGCTCCCCGCCCGTGGGCCGGCGGCCGCGCCTGGGGGGGGAGCGGGGATGCCCGCGGCGGGGCCGAGGTGTGGGGGCGGCCTCCGCGCGGCGCTGACGTCGCCGAGGGGCCGCTCCGAGGAGGCTGCGGCTCGGGGCGCCCAAGATGGCGGCGGCGGCGGGTGACGGGTGCGTGCGGGGGCGGGCGGCGGGAGCGGGACGGCGGCTCTGTCACCGCGCCGCCCGGGGACGGCCGGGGGGAGCCCCGCGGGGGCCGGCGGCACCTCTTCCCCCGGGGAAGGGGCAGTAGTGGCGGCGCGGTGCCCTCGGAGGGGCACCTGAGGAGGCACCGCTCGTTGCCGCGGGGGCGGGAGCCCCGCTCGGCGGCGGCCGTAGGATCGGCTGTAGCGGGGCAGCGGGCCCGCCGGGCCCGTCCTCCCCCGGCTCCCCGCCGCGCTCGGTGTGTGGCGGGCAGCCCCTGCGCGGGGCCCGGTCCCCTCCCCTGTCCCGGCGGTGAGGGAGGCCGGGGGGAGCAGGAGGGGGTGGCGGGGGGGGCCGGCCGCTCGGGTCCCCTGCGCGCCGCTCGTTGCCGGCGACAGTCGCGCCGTGTCGCGGGGCGCTGGGACGCGCCGGAGCTTCCCTGCGAAACAGCCGTGGGCGCGCTCGCCCCGCCGTCCCACGGCACCGAGCCGCGGGTGGGCTCGGCTGGGGCGCATGCACTTGCCATTGCTGTCACAGCAGGAGCCCGGCGGTGTCCCGGGAGCTGTCACAGAGGCTTATTTTTCCTAAACTGTCAGGTGTAAATCCAGACTCATAAGGAGCGCCGCGTTTTTCATGCTTCTGTGGAAGCGCTTCAATCCGAACTGTTTGTTTACCTCGAATGCTCAACTGCAGGAAATGCGGTTATGTGCAATGAGATACATTGTAGTGTAGATACAATGTAGTGCTGTACCGGTGTCTGGTGCGCTGGGGTGAGTGGCTACTTCTGGGCAGCAGACTGGATATACATTCCTGAGCTGGCAAAAAAAAAAAAAAAAAAGAGGAAAAAAAAAGTTGAATAACGATCTGTATCGCTTCAAAGAAAGGACGCTGAGAGTTTTCTTGTCAAAGGCTGTACCGTTAAAAATCGGAAACAATTCACAAAATTTATTTTTGAAGTGCTGCTTTGATTTTTACTGTTAGGATTTTTTACTGTTATGCCTGCAGGACTGTACTGCAGCTTGAAGTTATGCACATCAGTGTTTTGTTGTTGTTTTAAATGTTGAAGGAGGTAGTAAAGCAGTACATCTGCCTTTTAGTTAGCGTACTTGTTATCTAAAACGTTGAGTTGTTAAAAGTACCCATGATTCCTGTTTTTTTCAGATATTAAACAGGTACTTTGAACTTACTGAAAATCAGTTGATAAACTGTCATCTGATTAAAAGCCAGAATATTAACAGGACGCACGAGCACACAAAAGTATATATATACATATATATTTATATTAGTAAAACTATGTACTGAACTTCTAGTCGAGCACTTGAAGTAGACTGATTTTTCATTTACATGCCAAGCAATTAATTGCGGAAGTAACTCGGGGCAAAATATTTCCTTTTGTTTACATTCGGAGTTAAAATGCTAAAATTTAGCAGCTGCGCAGATTAATCTTAATATTTTGTTTACATGGACCACAAATGGAAGAAAAATATCTATTTTCTTGTTTTCTAGGCTGTTGTTTTTTTAATATCGAGCACTTTTTCACCTGATGAGTTACCCAAAATGTACATTTTGCCAGGCATTCTTCAGTCAAGCCAAGGAAACTAGCATGTTAACAAGGTTAAAATATGGCTCAATGAAAAAAAAATATCCCGTATATCGTTACTTCCAGCTTGTAAAGCTTTGGTGCAAGGAAAGACTTTCGTATATCTGTTTTCCCAGACAACTTAATGCTTTCAGCAGTGCTATTCTGGATGTTAGTGCTTGTTATTTTGCTTACCACAGCGCAGGTCTGTGCTAAGAACACGGAGGGGGGGCTTGATCCCTGAAGTGCTGGTCAACTAATTCACAGTTTCTTTGTGTGTGTGCACGGAACTGAACCTCGGGAGAGAAGAATGGAGAAACTACCGCTGAATAACTTTCTTTAGGGAATTTTGACGTTGGAGCATTTGCTTCTACTATTTTATTCCAGCTGCGGATTTCTAGTAGGCATGGGAACGAGTATGCAGTGGTTTTTAGGTTTCTCCACCATTGTATGTCACTTCACTCCTGCTTTTCCCTGAGCTATTCTATCTGTCTTGTCTAAGGTGAAGTTTTTACATTTTGTGACCCGATACTTCAGTGCTCCACATCGTAAAACATTTGTGCTGTCTGTGTGCTGCATGACATTCAGCTGAAGTTTTCTTGGTTTCAGTTCTGTACTTTTCACATCTTCGCAGTCTCCTCATGTATTTCTGTCTTTTTGACCCAACTCTGCATTTTGATTTCTTCACATTTTCTTCGAAGAAAGACTTCTCCTCCCATGGCAAGATATTTCCTCCCCCTCCCCCCTTTCCACCCCGGCTCCTTTCTCTACACATCGATGTAGGTGGGAGAATGTCATGCTGGCTTGGTTGCTGATGGGAGAGCTGGGGTTTTAGGTTTTTTTTTCTCTCCAAGGCGCTGATCTTGCGCTTTCATAGAATCATGTTGTTTTTGCATGAAGAGCTTGATTGTGGAGCCCTGGTTTACACAGTAGTCATCCTGAAATCAGCAGACACAGTTTTGTCCTCAGTCTGATATCACTTACATTGAAGCATGTAAGTAGTTTCACCCTTGATAATATTTTTAAGTGGAGAAAAATGCATTTTTTTGACCATATAATATTTTAAAAGAAGGAAAAATTAGGCACAATGTTCACAGTGTCTTTAACAAAACCAGAAAGGGTCGACCTGTCAGACTCCTGACTGTCAGCATTGCTATATGGGACAGTCCTGTGGGAAGGCAGGGTTTAGTGTTGTTTTCTGGCCTGCCGGAAAGGACCGTTACTAATACGCTATGCAGGAAAATCTATTTCTGTTAGCCCAAAAACACAAAGATGAGTCTCACCTCTTAAAATCCTGTCTACTGTATTTAATTCTTGCAGCACACTTTACATAGTTATTACTTTAATATTCCAGGAGGAATTAACATACATATTTCAATTCTGGAATTTATGTGAGTTTTATCAGTGTTAGAAAAGCTCAGCTTTGTTGGGCAAAACAGGTTGTCAGACTAGGAGAAGACATGGGGTAAAGCTAGTGGTCTTATTGATAAAGACAGTCTAAAAAAGCAAACTTAGTGTGCACAACCATTTGTAAAAGAATCTCATTAGCAGCCTATGAATAGACTGCCATTTAAAAGGAATTAATGTTATGGATGCTAGCAAGCTGAAGAAGTTCAGCAAGCCATTATTTTTGTGATCTGTTGACCACAGCACACGAGTGATCTCGACCCCCCGTGATACACTATGGCTGGTATTTAATCTGGGAATTACTGAATGGGTACCAGAGGTCATGGCACCTGAGATTCTTCAGTGCAGTGAGTAGGGACTGAAGACAACTCTTAAAATAAGTCAAATGGGAATGATTAATGTGGACATGTAAAACAGCGTACACTGTAGCAGTTGCACTACAGCTGGCTCAACCTTTACTGCGTTGCAGAATAAGACCTGCACAATACACGCGATGCTGGCTGCTGGCTGTGTGCTTAGAGAGTCATTATAGCTCTTATGCTGGTATCTGTAGTGTAACATTTTAAGGGGCACTATCCGTGGGCCAGTTAACCAATCAAAGACTTTTTTGTTAAATCTTTTAACTACAGTTTTTATCTATGTACCAGATGAAAAAGACATCTGCTTTCTTATCCACCTGCAACCTTTTACCTGTTTCCCTTCCTTGACAATGTCATGTCATTGCTTATTAGGGTTCCCTCAATCTAATGCTTATTCTAACCCAGACATCTGTTCTAAACTGAGTAACCTATTCTTGTGTATTTCAGAACTGTAAAATGGAGAAACAGGGTAATAGCTGGACTATAATCTTTTGGGTTTCATCTGGTAAGCACTGTGCTTAATGATACTGGTGCTGTGTGCTATTTGTTCCTTCTAATCAGTGACATCCTGAGCACAAACACCTCAAATCAAATATAATTGCTTCCTGATGCATCATTTGCGTCTAGATGATATCTCTCAGCTAGAGATAGTCAAAAGAAAGATGGTAAGAACATAAAGAAAGAATGAATCATAGTCTCTTTATTTTTTGTTAGTCAGAGCCTGCCTATTTGTTTCAGGTAAATGCACCTTACAGGAGAAAGCAAATACAGTAGCTTTGAAAAAATAAATGCTACCACGTAAACTTATTTAAATTATGTAAGCCAGTGTTAGTCAAATTTTTAAGACATGGATTAGAAACATCTGTTCAAAATGCAGATTTTTATAAAGTTTGCAGCAACTGAGGTAGATATCTAATGGTATTCCTGACTTCTGAAGAAATCAAGTTCTGCTTTTCCTTGTCACACTTTTTCTTTCAGAGGTGTTAGGATGACATATTGCAATGTAGTTATTGAAGATACATTATTGTAGAAAGCACTGGTATAATGGGCTTGCCTGAGCACAAAGGTGCAGTGATTTAATTAAAGGTGTGGTTTAATTAAGGGTTTGAGTTGTATAAAGCCTCATTTGTCTGAACTGTTGGCACTGTGTAAACATAATAAATCTAAGTGAACTTTGCACTTCTGCACCTGTATGCTTTGGGGTAGAATTAATAGGAACATTTTAGAGTCACACAATGTTTTGGATTCAAAAGGACCTTTAAAGATCACCTAGTCCAACCCTCCTGCTGTGGGCAGGGACACCTTCTGCTAGACCAGGTTGCTCAGAGCCCCATCCAGCCTGACTTTGAACACTTCAGTGATGGGGCATCCACAATTTCTCTGGGTAGCCTGTTCCATTTTGAGTTAGTCTCCAAACTCTGTAACAGTGTATTTTAACTAAATCAGTGCTCCTTAAAAAAAAAAAAACAAAAAAACCAAAACCAACAGCAACATCAAACAAAACCAGGCCTAACCTGAAGGGTAGCTAGTACGTTTCAGTCCTGAGCCAGAAGGTACTGGGAATATAAACAGTGGTATTCAGACCATTTAGGCTCAACGTGGAACTGCTGTTGGTAATGTTGATGTGGCTTCATATAACTGACTGCCTTTATGTGTTTGGTGGGACTTAGTTGAATGGAGATCATGATCTTAACTTCAAGTATGAGTTTGGTATACTGATACCTGTGAAAGTGATACAGTTGGGTATATATCTACTTTAACTTATAGTGGTTTTGTTTCTGTTTTTTGTTGCAGATTGAAACATCATGGACAGAAAATAGTTTGGACCATGTGTTTTGCTAGCCTATCTCTGCAATTTCGGTTTTAACAATGGATAAGTGTAAGCACATAGGACGTCTGCGGCTGGCCCAAGACCACTCCATTCTGAATCCTCAGAAATGGCATTGCATGGACTGCAATACCACCGAATCGGTGTGGGCATGCCTCAGCTGCTCGCATGTGGCGTGTGGAAGATACATTGAAGAACATGCACTAAAGCACTTTCAGGAGAGCAGTCACCCAGTGGCATTGGAAGTAAATGAGCTGTATGTTTTCTGTTATCTCTGCGATGATTATGTTCTTAACGATAACGCAACTGGTGATTTAAAACTGTTGCGAAGTACGTTAAGTGCAATCAAGAGTCAAAACTATGAGTGCACTACTCGAAGTGGGAGGATTCTGCGTTCTATGGGTACAAGTGATGATCCTTACCTTTCACATGGCAGTGCCCAAGCCTGGCTTCGGAATGAAGACCGCATGTTCACAGCTCTCTGGCACCGAAGGCGTGCATTACTGGGCAAAATATTCAGGTCGTGGCTTGAGTTGACACCTACTGGAAAAAAGATTTTGGAAGAAGAAAGGCGTCAGGAAGAAGCAGAGGAAAGAAGGGACAAAGCTAGGAAAAGAAGGCAAGAACGAAAGCGTGAGTTGAAAGCAGAGATGGAAAAGATGCCTCCGAGAAAGAGCAGTCGTTTACAAAATCAAATAGGAATGTCCTCAAAACCAGCACCCTGCCTGCAAAAAACATCACAGAACATGGAATCTGTGACAGAGATGAAAGAAACGTATACCTCAGGTGAAGTAAGACTGAAAAAAGTAAGTGACTCTCCTATTAAGCGAAGGCCCACGGTGACTCCTGGGATAACAGGACTGAGAAACCTGGGAAATACATGCTATATGAATTCTATCCTGCAGGTATTAAGTCATTTACTTATTTTTCGAGAGTGCTTTTTAAAGCTTGATCTCAACCAAACTCAGGAACTGCTGGCAACAGCAAGCAGTGGTAAAACCAGATCTTCATCTAAACACCTGTCAAAAAATGCCTCAACTTTACATGTGAATGAGAACCAAGAGAAAGTAAAGGGATCATCTTCTGTGAGACGGCCTAGTTTATCCTCTGGATTAAGTGGGGGAGCATCAAAAAGTAGAAATATGGAACTTATTCAGCCCAGGGAGCCCAGTTCAAAGCATATTTCTCTCTGTCATGAGCTGCATACTTTGTTCCAAGTTATGTGGTCTGGCAAATGGGCACTGGTGTCTCCTTTTGCCATGCTTCATTCTGTGTGGAGACTAATTCCAGCCTTCAGAGGATATGCCCAACAAGATGCTCAGGAATTTCTCTGTGAACTTTTGGATAAAGTGCAGCAGGAACTGGAGACTACGGGGACCAGATACCCAGCTCTCATCCCTGCTTCTCAAAGAAAACTTATAAAACAAGTGTTGAATGTGGTTAACAACATTTTTCATGGACAGCTATTAAGTCAGGTATGTTTTATGATTTTTTTTTTTTTAAGCTGTGTAATGGTTTGTAGTCACAGATTTAAACTGGTCAGTGATGGTCATACTTCAAAGGTTAATAAATGTATAACTACTGAGGAGGGATTGGAAGGATATAATACACAAAATTTCAGAGCAAAGGTCATTTGAGTACTTCTAAAACTTTGAATAGAAGAGTCACCTGATACACATTAAAGTGTTACATTTGATATTTTAAAGCAAACCTTTATGACTATTGAGAAATATTTATCTTTGCTCTTAAGCACCAACTAATTTGCAGGAATAAAAAATTTGCAATCTTAAGCATCTAGCTTGTCACAATAGTGATACTAGATAAAAAGTGTTAAGGAAAGTGTTAATCTCGTCTGAGCAGAAACTGATTAAGTAATGGTTACCAAGCCAGGTATTATTTCAGTTTTACGGCTTGAATTTGAGATTCTTTACTACAGAGTATTTGCATGTCATTATGCTATGTACGGAGAATACTAATACTTCTTTTCTGTTACAACATAAAGATACAGAAGGCTCTGTCAACACAGGAACCAAATTTGTGAGGTGGAGGCAACGACTGTTTTCCCTTTTTCCTCCCTGATTACCCTCCTGTTTTCTTCTTCTTCTTCTCGGCTTCCCGTTAAGTACATCAGTGTGTCCGCTTACTATTATGCATATCCCAACTGTGTGTGTAGAAATGTCTGACAACTGACCGAACAAACGAATGCTGGCTTATGTTGAATTAATCTAAAAACTAACCACATTGCAGCAGGAACAGAGGTTGAGCCGGTCTTGCCCCCTGGAATTGGTCTTATTATGCATGCACACGTTGCTGACGGAGTGCAGAAGCGTTTAATGGATACATTGTGTAAAAGAGTAGAGATTTAACACAAATTAACAAAAAGGTGGATGTTCCCCTTTTTCTGATTGTTTGATGGTGTAACATTTCAGTATGTGACACCAGAAATCCAAGTGGTTTTTGACTAAAGTAGGATTGTTTACTTCTATGATATCTATAAAATTTATAATAAGATAACAGGACTTTTAGAGTTGTTTGCAGCATATCTTAGCTTTAGGTCATGTTAAGTTTCATGTAACTACTAGAAATTATTATATCTACTATTAAAAGCAGATCATTCTCTGTGTTCCATTTGGCCCAGTGTAAGAACGTTTCTGTGGTATATATCTTTTCCTTGAGGTAGTTAATATATCTTGTATCAGCATTGTAACTGTCTTGGATATTATGCCATTAAAGCTTTCTATTTTAAAATCGTAGTCCTCTCCACAATAGTGATTTTTGTTATTAAAAAAAGAAATTGCTTAAGTATACTGGCACGGCTTGGTTGCATTCCAAGCCTTCTAACCGGACTCATTTTTGGAAGAATTTTCAAGGCTCTGAAGACACTAAGCATAATTTTAGCAGTACCACATCATTTACATGTTTTTGGCTCTATTATGTGAAAAGGCTTGTGACTATTATAGAAACCCTGCCACCTTCCTGAAACCAGGGAGGGGTCTAGTGATGATTCACTCAAGCGTCAGTGAGTAAGACTGAGAGGGAATTAAACAGTTTCGAGCTATCCTGTGACTTCTGTGACTACAGCACACAGCTCTTTTACTGCAGCTGATCAATGTCTGCGTGCAAAATACAGCCTTGATGAGCTTGAGAATGTTTCTAAGTGAGAGAAACAAGGTGAAGAGAATTGAGGCAGTTTTATCCGCAGGAATTTCTCCCTGGCTCATTAGGCAGTTCCCACAGCCAGCGTCCAACACTAATGTTTCCTTTGTCTTCTTCCATTCCTTTGTTCCAGTTTAGTCTTCACTAGTGCTTCTGAGCATGATAAATATTGAAAGCAAAAGGTAACCCCTGAAGATTTACGTTTTCTCCTTGATTAAATTGATTCAGGTCATCTTAATGATTCAGACCCCAGTGTTTGCACAGGGAAGGAGGAGCTTTCAGAACTCTACTAGGCCATTGCTTTCCTCAGTAAGATTTCTGCATCATGATTTTGCTAGGTGTTTGTCAGAACTGGCACCAACTGCTATAATAACATTAACAAAAAAAAGTTATTAAAACATCCATGCAGGGCTGAAGAAAAATATAAAAGAGTTCTTGCTGTATCACCACATCTTTGACAGTGTTATCTCTTAATAGCAAGGAGTGTACGCTCTGTCCTTGTAGGCTTAACTTTACCTATAAGCTGTACCAGTATTACAGTTTCTCTCTAGAAGATAGTTGGAGCCACAGCCTGCTGCATTTATTAAAAATAGGATGGGATTTTAGTCTAGAGTATTGTATAAATTACTTTGTAATTCAGTGAATAAGGGTAACTGAGAAGCTTGTTTCTGTGCAGCAGTTGTCTTCTGGCTTAGGATCACTAAAAAGTTATCACATGTACTATCCCTTTGTACTGAAAGTGTTAGTTAAAGACATTTGATTCTGTGAGATACTCCAGTGCAGTGAAGTCAGTCTTGACCTTCAAACCTCAGGAATACTATGAACTGCTCTTGCTACAGCACACAGATCACTTACAAAGCAGATAAGCTGTATGTTTACTTAGGTTTCACATTGCTTTCATATGTGCAATAAAACATTTTCCCTCCTCTTCTAGCTGTCTATTTTAACTTAAGGGGAAGTAATAATCCTGAGTTTGCTATTGGTATGTTGCCATTGAAACGGCTGCCTTGTTCAGCACTGCAACTAAATTTAGAATATAAGATTAAGAAAGGAGAAAATTCGGTGTGTGAGATTTTATGCAGATTACTCTTTAATAACTAGAAAAAGCTTTAGGTGATGTCAAAACAATCACACCTTTTATATGACTTAGTTGGTTTTGTTTTGTTGTGTTCTCAGCTGATTTGAAATAAGTCTTCCTCGTCTACTACTTGAAATCTTTGTGTTTTATGGAATACTAAACTATAGGTAATGAGTAATGCCAGGAATAGCATGGGTGGATTGCCTGTTGACTTCTTTTTATTCTTATCTATTTATTCATACCAATAACCTTTTTAGGACTACAGCTTCTTACTCGCAGTACAGACTGTGAAACTTCAGTACCAAATACATCTAAGGGAAGTGAAGATACAATATGTAGTTACAAGACCCTTCCCCTCTATTCTTTCCTTTTTCACATGCTAGTCTTCCTTCAGTGATTACCTCAAGAAAGTTGTACTATAGCAGTTCCTGGGCAAAGGAGTCTGTGTCTTGTAAACCTGTGCTTTCAGGGGCAGATCTGCTGGAGCAGCGGCTCCTCCCTCTCAACCCAATTGGGACTGTAAGCAGACGCCAATATGTCTATTAAAGTCGTAGTTTTTTCAGTCCCTCAGTGCTTGTACTCTTGTGGAAGGTACTCGCTTCTTTTCTCCAGGCTGAACACTCCCTGCTCACTCAACCCGTCCTATGTCAGATGCTCCAAGCCCTTTCATCATCTTCCTGGCCCTTTGCTGGACTCCCTCCAGTAAGTCTGTATCTTGTACTGGGAGGGGCAGCACTGGATCCAGCCCTGCAGCTGTGTCTGACCAGGGCTGAGCAGAAGGCAGGGATCACCTCCCTGGACCTGCTGGCGATGCTCTGCTGCACACAGCCCCGGAGGCTGTTGGCCTGCTTGGCCATCAGGGCGTCTTGCTGGCTCACGGTCAGCTTGTTCATCAAGACCTTCTCTGGGGAACTGCTTTGGCTGTTGGCCTGCTTGGCCGTCAGGGAACCTTGCTGGCTCATGGTCAGCTTGTTCATCAAGACCTCTGGGGAGCTGCTTCCCTGTCTGCACTGGTGCCTGGGGTTATTCCTGCCTGGGTGACATTTCTCTTTGTTGAACTGTAGAGGTTCCTGTTTCCCCAGCCTGTCCCTCTCCCTCTGGAAGGCAGCACAACCCTCTGCTGTATCAGCCACTCCGCATAGGTTTATGTCATCTGCAAACTTGCTGGGGTTTTAAAATAGTTTGCTCAGGTATCGATCCCTGGGGTACACCACTATGGCTGGGCTCCAGCAGCATTTTATGCTGCTGACCACAACCCGTTGAACCTGGCAGCTCAGTCAGTTTTCAGTCAGCCTCGCTGTCTGTTTATCCAGCCTGCACTTCATTTTTTCTGTGAGGATGTTATGGGATACAGTGTTGAAAGCCTCACTGAAGATGAACAACATCCCTTGTTTTCCACTCATCCACTGGTTATCTCTACCTGTCATCTCATTGTAGGAAGAAGGCCAGCAGGTTGGTCAAGCATTATTTTCCCATCATAAATCGGTGGTGCCTGCTTCCAATCATCATCTTATTCTTAATACCTTTGGAAATGATTTCCAGGTTTTGTTCCATCAGCCTTCCCGCAGATCAAGGTGGTGTTGGCTGACTTGTAGTTCCCCAGATCCTCCTCCTCGAAGACAGGAGTGTCGCTTTCTTCATGTCTTCCCCTGATTGCCATGACCTTGCCAGGACCTTTCGAAGAAAAAGAGCGACCTTGCAACATCATCAGCCAGCTCCCTCTAACAGTTTAATCAGGGATAGCTTCTAATTCAAAGCAAACTGATGGAGAAGGGCAATCAGTATTTTCCGTGGCTAAAAAAAGACCCAGTAAGGGAAGGGAAAAAATAAGGTTTATGCTGATTTATGTGAAAGCTGCATGAGTACCTAATTAAAGGAAAAAAATCAATGTTGAATTATGAATGTAGTGTTTTACTGAACTGGCACTTGTTGCAAACAGTAAGTAGTTGTTGATGATTTCTTTATAGAGTGCTGTTGAGTAAATTCAGATTTATTGTAAGTGATCAAAGAAATGCCTAGCCAATGTCATTTTAAAGTCTTTTTAGAGTGGTGAGGGACCCTGTAGAAACTATTTGGGGTGACTTTTGGAAGTCTCTTGTGAGGATTCCACTGCTTTTGAATGTGGTGCCTTAGGCAAAGCTCTTTGCCTAGATTTCTGTTCCAGCAACACCAAACATAGCAGTGAAAGGGAAGAGCAGTGGCTGTACTGATTTAGTAACGAGTTTCCTCTGCAAATTAGTTACCGTTTCTTCTTAGGACAAACTTATCTTGTGAGGTTTTTTCCCAATAACTCACCATTTATTATAGCAAAGCCTAGTACAAACTAGCTTTTGATATCTTAAAAAAAAAAGGTTTGATTACTTCCCGATCATATTTAAGATGGAATCTGAGCAAAATGCCTCCCCTCAGCCCTGCTCAGCATGGCAGAATTACAGTGTGCAGTGCTCAGAGAAATGAGTATGTCAAGACCCGGTGAGTGATGTAGATTCTAACCAATGTAAACTATGTTTGAAGTTTTAAAAGGCAGTACCTCTCTTTGCAAGTCCTGCACCATTTACTCGTTCAACCAGCGTGTTTCAGGAGAGATTGGCTGAGAGAGGGGGAAATGTGCAATTTTGAGTTGTTTGAAGGCTTTCAGTTTTGGGTAGTATGCTGTGAGTTAAAGTCTGGGGGAGAATGCTGCGGCTGGCTTGTGCAGTGCTGGGTGTTAAATCTCCCACTGAATAGACTACTAAAGACTATGAGAATTTCAGGTAGGTGATTGGAGGATTTCCACTTAAAACGGGCCACGACCTCTATACTGACTTCTATATTCTGGTATTAGTCTCTGTGCTTTTATGATATGTGTAGCCTGAATGACAAAATGGTTGTCAAGTTGCTTTCCAACTAGATGAAGGTGACATTTTAAGTTAATCTATAGGAGGCCATTGAATCACAGACCACGGTTTGTTGTGGTTATGCTTATGTTATTCTGTTAAACAGATACAGATCATTTTGGTGATGCTCATCACTTTAAGTTTAGGCTTTTTTGTAGCTGAAGAAATACAGTGTGGACTGTCACGTGGAATTCCGTATTATAGCAGTATCCTTGAAATCCCTTCTACTTGGATTACTTTGCTGTGGAAAAATTCAATTACTACTCTTTCTAAGTATGTCTCATATAGTAAAAATTTAAGCAGTAGTGACAGCACAAAAATGGGACTGGCTGTTTTACTGTTCTTAAAAACCAAAAAAGAATTAGAGCAGAGATGGTAACAGTTGTCTTTCTTCCATGCAAGCTCAGGGAACGTAGGCAAAACAGCTGCTGATGGAGTTGGCTTCTTCTGCGGCAATATGTTAACGATTTTCTTTGGCTGCATTTAGGCTGAACGCCATCGGGGCAGTGGCTGTCCGTCAAATTGTTGTGGGCACAATGATGCTTGTCTGAGTGGCCTCCATGCTTAGCTTGAGTCAAGCAATCTGATCCAGCTCTTTTCAGTCTGGCCTTTGGCCCATGATTGAATACTGAGCTTTAACCAGACAATTGTATATAGTACCCGTGTTTCAAGGCGTGAGAGGGTGGCCAGGGCAGAACATAAGGTAGAGTTTGCAGACTAGCTAAAAACAGTAATTTACTTGCTTTGAGGTAATGTAAACTTCTCATCTAGCTCTGCTATAAGTGACAGCATGAAGGCTTCTTAAAATAGCATTTATGGAATATAATGAGGAGGTGAAATAAAATTCTAAATTTGTAAAAAGATAAACGTCACTAACCACATTGCTAGAGCAGACTCGCTTCCTGATTACTATTGTGTATACTCATACCATAAAAAGTTTCATTGGACAGATACAATTTTTTTTTCTAGCCTTTTGAGTTCATGTTTGAGGTTTGTTTTGGTTTGTTTTTTTATAAACACCGCACATCTTGTTCAACTATTTATACAATTTCAGTGCTTTTCATGAAAAAAAAAATCCGGGTTGCACTGTGTGAATGGTAGTGGGGCACGAGATAAAGGAGTCTCATTTGGGACAGAAAGAGAAGCGATGGGGGTGTTGTACAGGCTGTGCTGATGGACAGGCCCAGTGCAGATGGATTCCACAGAAGGGCAGGGATCCTCCTTCTTGTGGAGTAATCCAATTTGTAAGCTCCGGCCTGGCTAAGAAAAACACTTCCAACCTTTGTTCCAGCCCTGATTTACCTCCTGAGTGAGAGTGTGCACAGGAGCAGTTAGTGCACAGCGGTTGATATGGTTGGGTGGACGCCTATCCAAATACGTCGGGTTATTTGGCTGTTGGCAAATACGCAAATCCCAGATAACTCTTAAGAGTTTAACTCCGCTGCAGCGTCATGGGGTGGAGGGGTGCCTGGCATTTGAGGAAATGAGCACTGATACAGAGCTGCGCAGGATTTTGTCAACACAAATCTGCTTTGCTCACAGTTGCTTGACGAGATGAGAAGCAGCACTATTACATCAGTTTAACTTTTTTGAAAGGCAGAAGTTGGAAGCTGGAGCAATTATTTTTTTTTTCTTTGGGATAGTCCTTATTAACTAGTTGGGAAAGAGGATCTTAAAATAATTTAGATTGTTAGCATTACACACTAAATTTAAAACTTCAGAACTTGTTAAAATTGTCTATAGTTAGTTCATGTATGGACTTCATCCTGAGCCCATTAATCTTCAGCGTGCATTCATGCGCAACAAATTCTCAAGTAACTCGTCAATTAAATAAACTTTTGGCCCAACAAAATCACCCATTTGTACAGCACAAATCTATTAGTCATTCTGTGTTTATGCTGGAGTTAGCTTGAACTGTGGCCAAACATATCATTTTGTCTCCAAGTCTAGATTCCAGCTCTGAATTACTAATAGTTTGTGGCTTTGAAACATTGCCAGATGTTAGCAGTTACAAAAGAAGCTCCTGTCAGTGTAAATTAGAACAGAAGATTCTCCTCTTTTCTGCCATGTAAGTTCAAAGTTTTGTTTTCTAAGAACAAAACAGTGGCATTTCCTCCTCCTTAGAACTTAAAGCAACTAGCAGCTTTCCTACGGCCCTGCTGAACACGTGTGCTGGTACACAAATACCCACATGCATTAGGTAGCTAATGCATAGATTATGGATAAGCTGTTGTAGCTAATGAATGCGTTAAATAATTACTCAAAAGAACACCTAGGAAGAAGGTGGTATAAGGTGACAGATCATGAAATAACAGACGAGGCAGGGTGAATAATTACATAACAGCAAAACTTCGAAGGAAAATAAAAGAGCTCTTGAACAAAACTGAGTGTATTTTTACACTTGATTAGGCGTACTAACCTAACTGAAGAGAACGACACTGAATTTATGTAGAACAGCAACATGAAGGCGTGCCTGTGAAATAACCGTATTTGGATCCCTCGTGGATTTTCATTCCTTTATTACTACGTCTTTGTATTAGTTGTTCCAAATAACTTGTGGTGGTTTCCTAAACAGGAAGCATGCTTATAGAGATTTAATTGGGCAATTGTTTACCCTTGTGGTGCAGACTTAAGGAGATATTTGATATTTCTTTTACTGTTAAACATGAGTGGTGATGTCTCATCACACCTGCCTGTTATTCTGAGCTGATAAATAGCAGTATCTTGACAGCAGGTCCTGTGTGAAAATTTTGAGTTCCTTGAATCTTTTTAGAGGGAAAGTTTAGTTGCTGGGGAAGGGGTCTGGAACATGCTGTCTGCTTCTGGAAGTTCTGTCAAAGCTGGCTATCTGAACCCAATTGAAATTCAGCTTATTTTCAGAATGCTTCTTTTCTAGAGCAGTGAGGTTGGAGCTGATTGAGTTAGTGGTCAACTACAACTTTTAAGCAAGTAAATACATTAACAGTAGAAAACTCAGGTTACTCTTGAGGATTGTATTGTGCTTGGTTGCATTGAACATACCAAGGTGAACGTATCTTTAGTCTCAAACACACATACTCTTAATATTTAGTGGTATTTCTTTATAGCCTTTATGAACTGTGGTTGTTACAGTCTAAATGGAGTTTTCCTATTGCATAGTTTCAGCTGCTGATAGAAGTTACTCATCCACATGGATCGTGGAAGGGTGGAGGTCCTTTGGAGGAAAACTCAAATGACGTGACACTCTCCTACGAGCAGCTTGAGCTGGCATTTATAAAGCTGTGTTGTAAATCAACACCTGGTGTGTTGCTATTTCAGCTTAGAAGAGCTACTGCTTTAACGTACTTTCCTAAATATTGAATGTTATCATAAATTAATTGTCCCCTGCTGTATTATCTGCATTTTCCAGGTTGACTCACTTCACTTTTTGACATTTTATTTATGTTGTCTTACTGCTTGTCCTTTCCCTAGTGTGACGATGGATCCACTTACTGAAAGAAGAAATAAATTATTTTTACCTGTTCATTTTTCTTTGAAGAAGTCTGCTTCCTAATCCAGGCTTCCCTGGAAGACTTACAAAGTAAGAAGGATATGACTTTAAAATCCCCAGCTGTTGTTGTGGGTTTGTTTTGGTTTTGTTGGTTTTTAATTTTTTTTTAATTAACTTAAACTATAGTTTCTCTCTTTCATGTAATTTTTCCTTTTGGAGTGTTTCTGTTTTGGAGAAAAGACTTCCGAAACTCCCATCAGCTGCTTTCTCTTGGACAGTCCCAGGCCGACCGTTTTGACACTGCTTTTCTTTCTCAGTAAAACATAAGAACACTTACCTGTTTGTGGTAATAGCATTGGACATGCTGCTTCAGATAAAGGAAATTAGATGTGTCATTCCTTTTGTTAAATGACTGTGCCTTGGTTTTGGTTGCATCCGTTATCACTAGGAAATAAAATGATTTGGGTTTTTGTTGTGTTTTGTTTGGTTTGGTTTTTTTTTTTTTTGGAGCTATGTTATGGTACACTTTTAGCTAAGTAAGTTTTTGAGTGTAAGCAACTGGTGAAATATTGTTTTACAGGTTACATGTCTTGCCTGTGACAATAAATCCAATACTGTAGAACCTTTCTGGGACCTGTCTCTGGAGTTTCCTGAGAGGTATCACTGCAACGGCAAGGAGATGTCGTCTCAGTATCCGTGTCTGCTGACAGAAATGCTGGCCAAGTTTACAGAAACCGAAGCTTTGGAAGGAAAGATATATGCATGTGATCAGTGCAACAGTGAGTAAAGGCAGTATGTACTCAAGCATATGTTCTCTGTGTAAAATGTAAAGTAAACTGACAGTGAAAGTGTAGAAGAAAAATACTGAGTGTCTTAAAAGCATGTTGCAAACAAAGTCCTTATGTCCTGGTGTGGTCACTTGACAAGCTATTACCATGTAGAAGATGGAATTGTTCAAAGGAAGTTTTAAAGCGTGGTGCTTCTCTTTGATAAAGTCTGATCACACACTAGTGGGGGTTCTGATACTCATCAGCTTTTTTAATTAAGGTGACTAACCTGAGTGACCACAAGTATTTTATACTTGCATCATAAAATAATCCTTGCAAAGTGGTTCCTGGAGTGTATCCTTTTCAGGAGGCACATACAGGAGCTATTTAGGTCCATGCAAATTCGGTGGATTAATCTTAGACTTAAATACAGGGCTGTTATCAAGATTTGTATTGTGTAACTGTGTGTTTGGCCTCAGCAAAACGAAGGAAGTTTTCTTCTAAACCTGTTATACTCACAGAAGCTCAGAAGCAGCTTATGGTGTGTCGACTACCTCAGGTTCTCAGATTACACCTTAAACGGTTCAGGTAAGTGGTACCACATCAAAAAGTGTTGCAAACTGACCAATTCAGTCCCACTCTTCCATTGTTTAGGATCAGTGTTGTTCAGCATCAGTTTCATTTCTGTTGACTAGTATAATGAGAAATAGTTATTAGAAACTTCTTTTTCTTGTTTAATTTAAACATCAATGAGATATGCTGTAAGTAGAGAATGAAACTTTTGAATTGCAACTACTTGCTACTTTAATACCAAAATTGTGTCATCCTTTTTTTTCAATCAAAGCCTACTAACCTTGCTGGGAAGTCTGTTGGTAAAAATTAATCTGTGTTATCTTCAGGTAAATGCTCATGTTCACTAATGCACAAAGCGAGATTGTATTAAGTGAAAAATCTCATATTCATATAACCAAATACATTAATGCATTAGCCTGAGAGTAACGAAGTGGAGAGTGTCTCTGTGAATTCTTAGTCCGTGCATTAGTACAGAGTCTGTCCTGGATACAATGAGATACAAATGAGATAGAATAAATGAGAAATACCAATGAGGTAGATATAATACCTGGAAAGTACTTGCCACTCACCATTAAACAGATCTTAAAAAGGATATTTCAGAAGATGAGAATAGTAGGTACTATGGACACATTTTGTAAGGCCTTGAAATAAAGGAGAAGTGAAAGAGGAAGTCTAGAACTAAAAGCGTGCAAAGGTGCATTTATTTTGTGCATGAAGACAATAGTAAAAACTTGTTACGTTAAAACATCATTCAGAATGCTGTGTTCTTGCTTTGCAAAAAATGTAAGTTTTCATTCAACTTGACTTTCCAGGTGGTCAGGACGCAATCATCGTGAGAAGATTGGCGTGCACGTTCACTTTGATCAAATGCTGAACATGGAGCCTTATTGCTGCAGAGAGTCCCTCAAGTCCCTTCTACCTGACTGCTTCATCTACGACTTGTCTGCTGTGGTCATGCACCACGGGAAAGGATTTGGCTCAGGGCACTACACTGCCTACTGCTACAATTCAGAAGGAGGTAGGAGCCAGCAGTGAGAACAAGGAGAGTGGGAGAAAGGGGAGTTTGCAGTTTTGAACTGGTAAGCTTACGGAACTGATAAGCTTACTGCCTTTTTGCAAAAGCAAAAAGGAGTCATTTGTATGTAGCTGAACTGCCTGGACTGAGAACTGTAGTTCTGTAGACCAAATCTGTGCAGTTTTTGTATTGGCTCGTTAAACGTGTTCTGGCCATAAATTCATAAATCGGAGGAAGCCAAGCTCCAAGGCAGGTTTTTAAAATATAGAGGCAAATATAGCAGATCCACTGAAACGGTAGGATATCTCTACACAATTTGTTAAAGGGGACTCAGTAATTAATCACGAAATACAATGCAATCACCTCAAATCAGTATCCTGACGACTTTTTTTGGTGTATTTCTTCGCTGCAGGATTTTGGGTACACTGCAATGACTCGAAACTCAACATGTGCACTATGGAAGAAGTATGCAAGGCTCAAGCTTACATTTTGTTTTACAGCCAACGACTTACTCAGGCAAACAGACTCGGTAAAATACCATGTCCCAGCACAGCTGACAGTCAGCAGCACACAGAATTAGCTGACTGTTCCACGGACAACAGTAGCAGCTAATCCAAAGCCAGTTAACTGTGTGTATGGTAAAAGTCTGAATTGTCATAACTATATATTTTTAAATGAAATGAAAGTACAGTATTGTACTTTTTAACTTTTATTCTGTGTACAATGTTTATATACTTTCGTATTAGTTAAAGTACTCTTTACATTTGTTAGTAAAAGTTTTTATTGACAGTAAGTGACTTTCTAAGTACCTAGAATTTCAATACAGCTATTTTTTTAAGAAAAAGATTGCTATTTGCGTTTAACTCTTACCTCAGGCTGTTTTTTAAGCTGGTTTTGTATTTTGATAATCTTTTTTAATTGGTTTAGAAAAATGACTTGCAATAGGCAACTGATGTTTCAATGGTTAATTTTCTAAATATGCTTGTGTACATTTTATAGTATAGTTCCAATGATATCATGATTCTTACTGTCTGCAGGAATTGCTACTAAGTCTTAGAATATTCACATTTACCAACAAGGAATGTTTTACATGTCAAACAGTAACTGAACTTTTTGTAGGTAACTTTCTGTGTATTTTTCATGACTGAAGTGAAACTATTTTGCAAGCTTCAAGGGGATTACACTAACGATGCCTTGATAGAATTTTGTAAAATCTGAAATTGAGGAATTAGAGCCTGTACTTGTTTCCACGTAAGTATGTAAGAGGAGCATTTAAAAGCACAAGAATGTATCTTTACCAAGACTTCCATGTTTTGTCCTTAACAAGCCTGACAACTCAAGTGCCAAATTCAAAGTACTAACTTTGACAAACAGGGGCTTTTTATTAACTTAAAAAGCTTTATTAAAAAAAACCCCACCACCACAAACCAACCAAAAGTCAACACAACAAGACCACACCTGTCATTGCTACAGGAAAGTGAGCACCCTCTGTTTTGCGTTGGACAAGCTTACTCTAAACTCCGGCAAGCGTTGTCTGCTTCAGTGATCTCTAATGCAAACCTCTGCAAAGAAGCTGTATAATTTGTTAGAAAAGTATTTTCAATCTGACCGGTTTCATTAGCTACAACTGCTGTACCTTCTCCACGGTCCTACCACTAGCATTAACAGAACTGTGCATTGAGGAGAATCTAACAAGTGGGAATTATCAGTTGTTCTCCACCCGCAGTAGTTAATGCCAAATAAATTTTAATTGTGAAGTTATTTTGCATAAGTCCTATGCAATCGTTACCTCATCTTCTGCAAAGTTTATACCTCAATAAAATGCCTTGATGTGGACAGAAAACTGTGCGTGTACTGGAATTAGTTCCTATGTGATCATTATTTTTTTAATATATATAAAAAAATATTTTTAAACTGTCTAGCATGGGTTAAGGCATTAGCTGTAAGACTGTCACTGATTTAACAGCTGGTTTTATTCATGACTTTTCCTACCTTTTCCATCTATATTTTTGAAAGATACCATACTATAGCAAACACATAATGGCCTCAGATCTCAAACTTTCCTTCACCTTGTGCTCATCCTAATTCAATGCACAAAAGCAGTTTGTTCCTTTTTATTTATTTATTTGTTTATTTTTAAGCCATGGGGCACCTGTGGAAGTGAGGTGATCTGACAAATCTGCTTGGTTTATGGCTGTGCAGTCTTTCAAATGCTTCTCTGCTGTCCTTTCTGGTGAGGAAATGAATGTAGTTTAAACACTTTTTTTTCTACTTATAGGTAGTTCAGGGGAATAGGAAGGAAAGGGAAAGAGTTGTGCTAGTTGCCTTTCAGATTTCTGATACTTTTTCTTTCCCCAGGAGTGTCTCAACCAGGGGTCCTAAGAGAATTGAGCATTAATGGAACCAACTATCTTGGGACTTGTAGAGCATGATGGGGGGAGTGGGCGGCAGTTCATTAGCCTCAGTCATCAGTATTAAGCATAGTCCAGTCCCTTTTCAATAATCTTCTCCTGCCATCTTTTCTAGAAGGATCACCTAGGCTGTGGCTGTTCCCCTGCATTTCCCCTCACCACAGCAAGCATTACTGGGTCTCCAGGCTTTCTCTAAAAGTCATCCTTAGCTTAGGAAAAACAAATTCTGCTTTCTTCCCATCAGTGCTCTCTTGGGTAGAACAAGAGAAGGGAATGAAAAAGGACACACTCAAACATAGAGTTACAGTCCTAATCCAAGCAGTGGGAAGGCCAGAGGTGAGTACAGCAGTCCAACATAAGGATGAGCTAATTCAGGTGTGCTTCTCAACAGCTTCTGCTTTGGTTCTTAGTACTTGCTGGTTCATGCAGCTAGCTCTGCGCCCTTAAGCTAGAGTAAGGCTTAAGCACAGCGTGAGACTATGTGCTTATATTCTGCCTCACTTCACTCTAGTAAGTAAAGTAGAACTCGTAACTGGAGCCAAGGAAGGGGCAAGGTTCAGGACCAGTGACAAAACCAGCAGAAGGACCATGGCCAGTGCAGAAGCCTACATCATGCTGTAGGCCCCGGGGAAACAGCTACTTGATCAAAGGCCACCCCTCCACTCTGGCAGCAGCTCTTCCTGGGGT
The DNA here is from genome assembly GCF_036013445.1 of Caloenas nicobarica. Taxonomy (NCBI): domain Eukaryota; kingdom Metazoa; phylum Chordata; class Aves; order Columbiformes; family Columbidae; genus Caloenas; species Caloenas nicobarica. The sequence continues at coordinate 47,281,156 of NC_088245.1, forward strand.
TTGGGTTCCACACCTCACTAGCAGGAGTTCTGCAGAGCACTAAAGCCAAGCATCCAGCACCTTTATCAGTGATGGGTACAGTTAGCTGGAGTGGCCTGGTACATCAAAAGAGACCCAGGGTAAACTCACCTGATGGTTCAGTGCTCCCTCCTTTATCAGCAGGGAGGCTGGTCTGGTAGCTAAGTTACTTGCATGAAATACTAACCACGTGAAAGCATCTTGAGAAGCCATAACCCCTATATCCTCTCCTCTCTGCATTCATTTTAATCTGCACTCAGAAAATCAGGTTCAGATTGAAGGTTTAGCGCCACTGTTGCCTTGCAAAGGAGCAAGGTTACCTAAAGCTCCATACACTGCCCTTGCTGAATTCCCCCTCATTTCACAAGCAAGGACTGCTTGTAGCGACTTGGTAAACCAATTGCCCATTAATTATTTTTAATTAAAGGTTCAGGATCACCTCACACACAGGTTAACGCTCCATGCCTAGTAATTTGACAGCCAACCACAGTGTGAACATGCACACAGACTACTGCTCAGAATAGAAATACTGTCAGGAATTACAGTTTTACATGCATTTTTGAAAGCACTTGCTGACTCCCTCAGTCCTTCAGGAGAGAGGCTGGATTTGTATCCTCACATGCACAAGAGAAGCGGTACAGCACCATAACCAGTCCCCTGCCAGGTACATTTGAGGAGAGTGTACAAAACTTGATAGTGGAAGGTGCCTCTGGAGACTGTACATAGAGTCCAGCTCTGCTCAAAACAGCGTCAACTGGAACAGGTCACTCAGGGCTGTGTGCAGGACAGACACCTCTCCGGGCAGCCCGTGCCAGTGCTAGACCATCCTCACAGTGAAAAGTTTCTTCTGTCTCAGTGGAAGCTTCTGTATTTCAGTCAGTGCCTATTCCCTTTCATCCTGTCGCTGGGCACCACTGAGAAGAGCCTTGCTCCATTTTTTTTTTACTTCCCCCATCAGGTGTTTACACACAGGAGCAGGATCCCCCTGAGTTTCCTTTCTCCAGGAAAGCTGAAGATCTACTAGGCAAAAGGTGTATTCTTTAACTGCTGACTAGTTTATGCAGGTTTGTTGTCTTTAAAGCACTGTAGCTTTGCAAAAGAAGAGAGAAGCCAGCATCAGTATAAAAAAAGCAAAGCTAAAAGCTATATGACTTAACCTCAGTTATGAGTTGGGTCGCTGTCATGGCACAAACACAAATCAATTTTTGCTACAAAAATCTTTAAAGTCATAGCACAGTTATCTAATTATTGTTTCTTTTACTTTAAAAGTACTCAAACATTTCAAATTATGAAAACAGAACTGCCTCTTGATTACCTGTAGAAAAAAAGACAGAAAAATTAATATAAAAATAACATCCTGCTTTGAAGCATGCTATGCTTTTCTCATTACGTGGTCTTTATCTCTAAACATATCTTCATAAAACCACTTGGCAGAAACATTTTCTGAATGGACTTCACAACATACACGGCCTTTGTTTATGGACAGTTGATTGATGTTCCACAGAATGCCAAGTACCGACAAGCTGGAAGCGCAAAATCCTGGCAAATGATTAACTACAAAAAGCCAAACTCTCATTCCTTTCTGTAAGAAAAATATTTGAAGCACCACCTGTAAAAAACGAAATTAACAAATTCCATTCATATTTACACATTACATCATTAAGTTCCTGTGATACCATCTTACTATTTTTTTGTCTTTTAATGTAATATGGGTATTATTTTGATATACTGAAGGTAACATGACACGAGGAGGTTGGAAGATGCAACAGCCGTTTTCTCACTCTAACAGCAACTTTCCCTCCCTCCCTACATGCTCTATTTCGGCCTCTTTGACAAGTTAGAGTTACACTCACCCTTAAAATACCAGCTCCCTTGCAAGCCAGGTTGCTACTCAGCAGCTTCCACGAAGCTAATGCTGGACCAGCTTCCTTATTTCACAAGCTGGAGTCTGAAGTAGGAGAGCACGTCCCTATGGATATACCTTACAGTTGCTACTTAGCACCCAGTTTATTTCCCTATTTAATAAAGTTCGCCACTAAAAAGAAAAAAAAAACCAGCTCTATTAAGGTGATATTTCTTAAGGCAAAATGTCAAGTGCAAAACTCTTAAGGAAATCAACCATCAACACACAAGATGATGTTTTTAAACAAGACCCGTGACTTTGAATACTACTACCTCTGATTCAAGTAAAAGCAGTACAATCTATCTTTTAGAAGGAAAGCCCCTGTAGCTTTAACAATATTTTTTATTTTCCACAAAGTACTTGAGCTGCAGAAGCTTTGAGAAACAAAGACAACCAAAGCCATCCCTCCACACAAGACTTCTACTTCGTGCCGGGCAGCGTTTGTGTCCACCAGTCCTGTTTGCCCCATTCCAGGCAACAGAGACATTCACAGGCCTCTGGTGTGGTGGGCTCGTGGCCCAGCTCCAGCCAAGGGGCCACCCTGCCCAGGGAAGGGGCCAGGTCAGCCCCAGTGCTCACCCCTGGCTGCAGGCAGCCACTGGAGGCTTTCACCTGAACTGTAATCATAGAATCATTTTGGTCAGAAAACCTTTAAATCATCAAGTCCAACCGTTAACCTAGCACTGCCAAGTCCACCTCTAAACCATGTCCCTAAGAACCTCATCTACGCGTCTTTTAAGCACCTCCAGGGATGGTGACTCCACCTCTTCCCTGGGCAGCCTGTTCCAATGCCTGACAACCCTTTCCATAAAGAAATTCTTCCTAATAGCCAATCTAAACCTCCCCGGCACAACTTGAGGCCATTTCCTCTTGTCCTATCACTTGCTGCTTGGGAGAAGAGACCAACACCCTCCATGCTACAACCTCCTTCCAGGTAGTTGTAAGACAGTGATCAGGTTTCCCCTCAGCCTCCTTTTCTCCAGGCTGAACAGCCCCAGTTCCCTCAGCCGCTCCTCATCAGACTTGTGCTCCAGACCCTTCACCAATTTCATTGCCTTTCTTCAGACATGCTCCAGGAGTGCTGCTAATGCAGTTAAACACAGGACAAAATTACTTTGCTATCTTGCAGTCAGAAAACTAGAACGAGGCTCCAGGAAATTAACAGAAGACTTATTAGTTGAGGTGATCAAAACAAAACACAAACCAACCCAAACCTTGCATCTAAGAGGAGAGGCGTGTTGAGTCTAAAATTAGTCTCCTGGTTAGGAAAATCTGCAGCCAAACCTTCATCAAAAGGACAGACTATGAGGTCCAGCTGTACATTCTCTAATGACATGTGTGTCTTGAGGTCTGCATGAAGGAAAAACCCTGAGAAGTAGGTTCTGAACTCTACTCGGGCACCCCTAATAAATATAGTCCCTACAAAAAATATTACCATTTCTGGTGCTGCACATACTCAAAAACAAGATTATTCCCATCTTCTGGGTAATTAAGGAAGACAGATTTCAATAACCAGCTCCAAAGTATTTGATAAACTTTTGATTTTGTCTAAGGCCAAGCCAGTACTGTCCAGTTATCAGACAGCACGGCCAGGACTTTATAACTACATCTCCAGCAGTAGGAAAAGGCAGCCTAAAGAGCAGGAAAGCAGGAATTAATTTTATTCTTTTAAAACGCAATGTGCAAGAAGGAGGTGGAAATAGGCCTTGCCTTCTAGACCAACAGGTGTAAATGCAGGACAGTCAGCAGCACAGGAAGCATGTATCCAGACAAACCAAATTAAATTTATGGCAAGAAATAATCATCAAGTTCTGCAAGTTATTTTTCCCAGGCATTTCCTCTGCAATCTGTTATGTGTGATTATCAGCTTCCACATGCTAATTAGCTAACAGACAGCAAGTTAAGAAGTTTAAAAAATCGGCCATAATCCAAAATAGTAGGATATAATCAGATAAAAGACAAAGGGATGAAAAAAAATCATTGATCTGTAATACCAAGTGTTCTTGAAATAACCATCAGCGAAGAGAAAAAAGCCGTAAGCTGTAGGAACAGTATCAAGTGCCACGGAGCTACCAACAGCCTCTCTTTCTAGAGAGAAAAATCTGAAGTTAGCAGACAAGAGGCTGAGAACTGAAGCAGATTTGTGTTGTTTCTAGCAGAATTTGTAGTAACCAGGCTTGTTACAGAGATAGGTATGTAAGCCAGAAGCCACCTGCTCTACCAGGACCTGCTTGTAGCAAGTCAGAAAGTGCATCAGCTGTATGGTCCTGTCAACATAAATAAAAATAGCAGCAACTCATGTACCCAGCAGCCCTGTTCAGCACAGACTCTTTCAAGTGCCAGTTTTTATTTTGCAGTGTACAAGGGTGTCGTACAGCAACTACTGTTCGTTTGGGTTGAGACATACATGCCCACACAGCTGCATAAATTACTTAAAATTCGTTGCTGGGATGCTAAGACTCCCAAACAGCAACAACAGAAATAAACATTTCAGTATCCTATTTCATCAGTTTCTACAACTTTAAACAGTACTAAATTTAAACAATACTTACAATTGGAAAAAACCCCACTAATGTCTATTATTTTTCAAACATAGGCAGCACATGAATATGCTCCCCTCTAAACTGCAGCTCACAGTTTTAAAGGACAAAAATGCGGCTTTTACCCAAAGACAGAGGGGGAAAGAACTGATATTTCTAGATTATTATGAACTCCTATAAACAAACACAGGCTGTGACTATAAAGGAGCAGGTGAAGTGTCTGTTTCCTAAGCCCTTATGTTTAAGGCACTGTTATTGAACTATTAAAGAAGCTGTAATTTTTGTCACCAGTAACTATGTAATATTTTAATATGCAAGTTGTGAGGTAAATATGCAGTACTAAAACATATACTGCACCTAGGCCTGCAGAACTGCGGCATTTCATTTACCTTTACAAATGAGGTTGGACAGTCAGATTCACTGCAGCAGGAAGACGGAGAATGACCTCTTATGGCAAGAAAACATCAAATACTTCAGATTAGGTTGCCCATGTGGAAGAACTTTTAACACTCCAAACTAAATTAATGTTTTTGTTGTCCCCACAAATTGTCCAACCCAATGTGAACTTTAAGAGGGGGAAATCACACCAAGGAATATTTTACTCTGTGCAAGACGGCACGCCAATGGCAAAGAATATGAAGGGATATATATACTGACATTCACAGTCCTCTTCAGCCCGAAGCTGCATGAGCAGAGACCACCAAATGCGTTTTGACACGTTCTAATAAAACTCGAGTCTAAACTGAAGATGGGCACACTCAAAAATAAATCACACCATGCATCTTTACTGAAGGTGTCACGTTCTGTCCTGCAAAAGAGTTGATGACTCTTTGGTCTGTATCTCAGCACTGACAAGACTATTCAAATAAGCACTGAAAGGCCAAGTTTCATATTAAGGGTAAGACAGGTCCAGTTTCAAGACAAGAAATGGCAAGTCAAGTTTGTAAAATATTTAATAGAGCAGTTTCCCAGCAGACTCCTGACCAGAATTGTAACCAGACTTCTAAAAAGTATATGTATTTTTAGATCTGAAAATTTGTCTTTATTTTTTTTTTACAAAATGGATTCCAGGAAGTTTAAAAGGCAATATCATAGAGGACTTCGGCGCAGAAATCAGGTGTAGTCATTCAAAGCATTCAAGTAGGAATATGGTAATATAAATATTTGAAAAGCATCTTTTATCATAAATGTTCAAAACAAAATGTATAACTCATTCCAAACTAAAAATTGAGCTTTATAGCACATATTTCCCTGAACAAAAAAAAAAAAAAAAAAGTAACTTTCGAAATATTTCTAAAGGCCTGAAAGCTTTTTCCTTGGTTAGTTATATTAGAAGACTTGCCTCTGATTAAATTCCTTCCTTTCCAAATACGGAAAGTATTACATCAGTCCACTGTTAAAACAGACAACATGTTGCAAATTAATTCTGGTATAGTATGTTCCAACAAAGCCTAGAGTATAAAGGTGCTGAGGTGGCTTTGAGTTTAGTAGTCGTCTCCTCTGCTGACAACCTCCTTGCATGTTGGGCGCAACAGTATAGTGTGCTCAAACTGTGCTGTGTACGAGCCTTTAATGTCGCACAAGGGAGGGTACGGATCCACTATTCCCAAGTCACAGAGGTTCTTCAATGCCATTAGGTATTTACTCTCTCCCAGGCGATCCAGCCATCTGCGGCAGAAGGCAAGAGTACCAAAGTTTTCATTGATAACATTGAGCAAGTGTTTTGCTCTTGGAAGCCTGAAGGAAAAAGAACATGTTTGAGAAGAGGTATCGCCAGCAAGCGTTGACTACACACAAAAGCCAGACCAATTAAGAAAAGGGTTAGATTTCAAGGCATTTTAAGACTGCTCAGTCTTGGGATATCTTTCTACATCAATCAGGTGTTCTGTTCACATAAGAAAATGCATTTTCCTCCTACAAAAAGATATCCTTCAAAGCAAATCTGATGCTGCCCAATGCTCTGGTCATCCGTTTCAAATAGGGGAAGTTAGATTGTGAACATATCTGCATCTAACTAGCCAGGCAAAATTGAAGGCAGTGTCAGGAATCATGCTCTTAAATCATACAAGGACAATTCATTTTACAAAGAAAAACAGAATTCTTCCTGATCCGAAGTGGTTAACAATTGGAACTAATTTAGGCATAAGCTTGGTGGTTTAAAACTCTGAAGTTTTACTTCTGAAGTCAAATACTTGGTAAACTTTTTATTCATACTTCTTACAATATGTAAGCATAAAAATTAGAGATTTATAGATCTGCTAAGATACAAACTTATTTCCAAGCATAAGCAGTTCCTTTCCAACTCTTCAGTTAATTCTTTGCCTCCCACCGCCCCTTTTTCATATTACTAAGTTGTTCTATGGAAACAAAGCACAACTATCTGGAAAAGCATGTCTGCCTGCTATGTTCCTAACCATAGTAGTCTTCACTTCAGAAAATATGTTGCACTCCTAGAAATGACAAAATGTAATCCCAGTGAAAACTGAAAATTCATAAGCTATTTCATGTCACAGCAATACATTGAAACAAGAACTTAAACCCCATAAAATATCCAGACAAAACAGATGACATGAATAGCTTAATATATTCTGGGAACAGCACTAAGGCAAAGGTTGTGGCACACAACCGTAATACAGATGTTGATTTAAACATACAGACTAATATACAACCATAATCTATATATTATTATTTTCAAATTACTAATGATAGGAAGTTGCGTAATTATGTATTTTCTCCATTGCCAGATTATTTGGAATAATTCTGTATTGTTCCAAATTTACAATCAGAGCATATTTCATAACAAGAACATTGCTACCACCACCCTTTGAGTCCTCTGACAGCCGAATTAATTAATGAAGAACCTGCACTGTATCAAATTTGAATCCTAAGAGGGTGGTAGCGCTAGCACAATATACCAGCCAAAAAAAAACTATAACAAAATCCAACCTTATGGGCACATGCCCAACATCAAAGTTCTTCATATAATGAGAACACTCCATATCATCATGAACGACACCTTTTCCTGTGCTACCGAAGGTTTCTATAGCATATACTTCACCTTCCTAAGGAGAAAAAAAAAAAAGGGAACATGTTGCAATATGAAAATAAGTGACATTGGGCCATTCTGATATAATGATCTCAGTGTAACAAATTCTGAATATAAGTAATTAAATGTGAACAGATTCAATCACCAAATCAATGTAGAGAAAAATTCAATGCGGAGATTTCAGACAGTAAAGTTACAGACATCTCCAAATCATCAGCTATTTATGTTAGTACCATTTTATTTGTTTCAAGCCATAAATATCAGCACATTTCTAGTCACAATTTCTCAAAGTCATTGCAGTTAAACATTGTCAAAGCATACATCTAATATAGCTAAGAAACCACATTCTGCTGCAAAACAATTGCTAACTGGAAGTAATTCTTCTTTGCTATTCAGATAGAAGTCCAAGGAAATGTATAGTTCAGACATAGCAAATAGATGTTGATTACAGAGACTTACTGCACTGAAAAACTTTCTGCCCAATTTCTGCAAGAATTTTCTGGTAACAGCTGCTAGTATAAGCCCTTAACCTGCTCGTTTCCACTCCACAAGATGAATTTCTTCAAGAAAGGAAGGTGATGTGTATCTGCAAGGGCATTATCAAAATTCTAGCCAAGAACATACTGAAATGCTGTTATATAAACTCATTTCTGCCAAGTGCATTCATACATCCTCAAAGGTAGGACTGTGAAAGCAACTTAAGATAGGACATCAAACATTAACGGACAGCAGAAGCTGGGCTTTCCAGGTTATTAACCTTCTTTTAAAAAGTCACAACCCAAAAATAAGAAGCCATATGAAAAGGAGTAACACAGGCTTCGAATTCAAGACAAAACTCTTAAAGATGTTCCTGAATATTCAACTAATTTCATTAAAAAAGACAAAACCACAAAAACACACACACAATGCTACCAAAAAAATTCACTTTACACCCACTTTTTCAGAATAAGGATCATCAGAGTTTCTGTTTCTCTCTATCACAAAAAACTCATTGGATTGCAGTTTGATACTATAATTAGCACAGTACAGTAAGAGCTTGGCTATGCTCCACGTTCTTCATTGGCAAAACTCACTGTCTTTAACGATGTAGGATGGTGTCCTAAGTAACCTACAGAAGCTGAAGAAGTTAAAAGACATCTTATCCCCAGTGTCTGAACATTCAATTAAAACAATCTCAAAGCTCTGAAATCTTTAAGTAAGATTTCCTCAAAGAACATTTAAGTTTTATACTAGTAAAATACTGATGACAGATGATATACAAGACCTAACCATTCACTAAGCTAAAACAAGAAGGGCACACAAGCTTTTATACCTCCCTTTTCCGATACTCTTAATCCCTTTGCACACTCCTATAGATAAGATGATAGTTAAAACTTTGTCATTTTGTTCACATCGTTAACAAGGTGATGAACAATTATGATACAAGTTTTGGGTGATGAGAGAGAGCTTGCCTCAAAAACCAATCTTGTCCAGACCAGACCTGTCCCTTATTCAGCTCTTACAAGTGTTGCTTTATTTACTCTGACAGGCTTACTAGTGATCATTGCTGATCAGTGATCAGGCTTAGAATGAAATTAAAAGCTTCTTACCTCATTACCAATCTTTTGAATAAGCCTTCTTATCTCGTTAGAACACAAGCTTATATCAAAATGTTAAATCTAAAGCCTAAACCTATCAAAATGTGTAACCTAAATCTCAGGTTACATATTTTAATGCTGCCTTTCCCACTGGTATAGTTTGCCACATCACATACAGCAACTTCTCTTCCCCTGCTCCAAAATGCTTTTCAAAAATTTTTCATCTAGCTTCTCACGGTAACTAGAAATATGCTTAACTATTTTGTATCTGCAAAGAAAAACTGCACTGGAAGCTCTTCAAGAAAGATATCTAATTGTACTTGCAAAAAGTCAGCCAAAGCTACAACACTACAGGAATATTTCTCAAGAATTACGTGAGCAAGAAGATATTGTTATTTTGTCTTTTTAATTACAGAATGAACAAACAAGGAAAGTGTGAATGACTGATAAGTCTGAACACTTTTCAAGAAAACTCTGGTCACTCAAATTCAGCCCAAAATCTGAACTCCTGTCCTTTTCTCTGCTAAGTTCAACACTCCTATGTGCAAAACTCCAACACTGCATTTAAGTAATGTATACACATTGAGAAATAAATATGCCAGGAGTTTCCATATGCATCACTAAGGCCATTCAGATTTCAAGGTTTTTACAGCTGTTGCTTGGTGTTTCGTTTTTTGGTGTGGTTTTTTTTTTTTTCTTTTTTCAAAAAAAGAGAAAGGTTTCAAGGCTTCAATTTCAGACAGTGTTAGATACCAGAACACTCCAGGTCTAAATGGAGAAGCCATTGAGCTGAAACAAGAGTGATCACTCCTTTACAGGAACACTACAAAGTACAAAGTTTTTCCTCTGTTGCTATTATCCACCAGAATCACAAATATTAAGTGTTAGGATCGCACAGAAAATATTATTCTTGCAGTGACAGTTGGGTAAACTTAACAGAAAGATTTATGGACTCCATTTACCTCCATTCTTGTGGCTTCTCCTCCTTTCACAATGGGCACCGTTTTTCCAGCATGTATCCTATATGGCCCAATCGAATGTCCATTCAAATTGCGAATTGGTTTCACTTTTGAAGAAAACATCAATATTACAGGCAATTTCCTAACAAATGTTAAAGCCTTTAAGGCCATTTGGTGTGTTAGCCCATACTGAAAATACTATAGTGACTCATCATACTGCAAAGAACTAATCACAAAACTATCCACACATCTTGTACAAAGTCCAGCCAAGACACAAGTTAGTTTCACATGCTATATCAAAACTTCATTATTAAAGACTGGCAACTTCAACATTAATAAAAGTTTATTAATAAAGCCAAACAGCTGGTATCAAATTATTTGTACATTTTGAAACAGTTGTTTAGCCTTCAGCTTATCTGTTCAAGCTACAATACTTGCAAGGATAATCCAAGAACATTCCTCCAGAGGAAGAGCAAGACAGCCAGAAACACGTATTTATGCAAGACTCACACCCTACTTCTAGTACAGTGGTCTTTTCAATACAAACAAATCAATATTTGTACAAACATATATGTATATTACTCTACGAAGAACTATCCTTATATAAAGAAAAGAACTTGCCTTGGTATGTTTTGCCATCAATTTCAACCTCATAAGACTCCATAACTTCTTGTATGGCCTCCCCCACATCACAGAGACGTACATCTATCCCAGCACACTGAAAATAAAGTGCAAATATAAACGGAAAATAATTGCAAACTTTACTGTAGAAGACTTGGTAAATGACATACATATTGATGTATGTATTGACATACATACCTTTATTCCAGTATTTGTGGCATCTTTTACAGCTTCTAATAGTCTGTCATATTTTGGATTGAATGTGACTGTAAAAGCACAGTCAATAATACGACCTGAAATCAGCAGAAGTTAATTAGCATCATAGTCTTTGCATTGAAGTATGTTCTCAAAGTTTTAATTCATAAATGAAAACTAACCACTAATATGTGTCCCAAAATCTATTTTGCAAATATCATCGTACTGCAGGACTGTTGGATCTCCAGCATTGGGAGTGTAGTGGGCGGCACAATTATTCAGAGAGCACCCAGTGGGAAATGCAAGACCTGCATTTAAACCATTTTCCTTTATCAGCTTACGTGAGCAGTCTTCTAGTTTTTCACTAAAAGGCAGAGGGGAGAAGAAAAAAAAGAACATAATAGTTGTCAATATTTCTTATGATGACTTCAAATAAATCAATGCAAGAACAAAACCTCAGAAAAAATATTCAAGCAAATGTTTTAATTTTACATCTTAAACTACCTGTGTATTAGCTAGGAGGAGACCCTAGACTAGAAAACGTAAGTACAACATCACAATCTTCAGTTCTTGGTGTCGTTTCTTCTACCCTTTCTTGGGCAAACCTGAGTATTTCACTAGTGTTTATATTCTAAATGTAAAATATCCATCCTTTACAAGCTACATTTAACCGATTCTTCCTGAGTGTCAGGTTTACAACTAAAGTTTAGACACATTAAATGCGTTTTTTCAATAAGAGAGAGAGAAGGGAAGAGAGAGAGAGAAGGGAAGAGAGAGAGAGAAGGGAAGAGAGAGAGAGAAGGGAAGAGAGAGAGAGAAGGGAAGAGAGAGAGAGAAGGGAAGAGAGAGAGAGAAGGAAAAGAGATGCAATAGTATAGTCCTCTCATTTACTTTTTTTTTTAATCCAGGAAGGATATATTTTTTTTTAATTTAAGCAATAACTGTGATAAAAGAAAACCTTATATGAGACTACCATTTGTTCCTGGTTTTTGTCTACTCTCAAACTGTTCGCTGCTGGAAAGCTAGACACATGTCCACTAGCGCACACTCCTATAGTGGCACTGAATGACATAAACTGCAACTCCCATCAGTGCACCATACTCTGATTTTATTTAAGAAAGCTATTCACTCAGAGCAAACTGGAAAAAGAAAAGAGCTTATATTAACAGGCAAGTCCCCATAGCCTGAGGTACTTTAGGAAGAACAGTCATGTTTTGAAAAAATTATTGCTTATAACAGTCAAACTGTATAATTCAGTATGTCAGATTTGTTTCAGCCAGACTAGTGATTATTAAGGCAGTTGTTTCTTCCACTTTCCCTGACGGTATATTATTTCTTTCCATTGTCCTCAAAGTTACCTTGGGGATCAGCTCTGATTAGCTTTCTTACTATCCTACTCTTGTCAGCACAGTCCTCAGTCATATCAGGCTGAAAGCACCTGATTTTGGAAGCTAAACTGTCCCGGATCAGTGCAGTACTTGGACAGTAGACAGTCACTCTAGATAAACTGAAGGACAGAAAAAGGAATAGTTGGAAGAATCAAAGAGAATCAGTCCAGGCTAATAGTTTCTTAAAACTTTACCTTAATCAAAATCATGTTTATCTTAACCCATTTGCTCAGTTATTTCTTATCAACTAAGAATAACACAAAGAAACATTGTGTTTCTCCAGAAACAGTCAGTGAAGACTAAATATAGATAAAATCTTCCTGCCCTGGACTGACTACACAGCCATGCCGTTTTTATGCCTCTTTCTTACCTTCCAGCCTCAGACTACACCTGCAGTGCCCACCCCCAAAACTTCACTGACAATTCTGGCAAAGTTCAGCATGTTTACTGCCGCTATTGCTGCTTCTCTCAGCACCACTGCAGAACTTATGTGCAAAAGTAGCCGGGGCACAGAACACTAAAATCAAGCACGTGCTCAAAATAACTGAACCTAAATGAATGCTTACTTTGAAATTCATTATGATCCCAGGCCCTGGAAAGCTGCATAAGCTAATAACACGTTATAGGAGGAAATGTAAAGGAAATAATTGGGGATACTGGTTGCATACTTCAAATGGAAACCTCCCCCCCCAACGCTCATGGCACAGCCAATTAAAGCACACAAAATTGAGACTAATTCCCCCCCTGCTCTGGAGAAAGAAGAAAAATCTACAGCAGTGGTCTTTGAGAAGATTTGTGTCCTCACCAGATTTCTATCATCGTCATTCCAGGTTTTATCCAGCTCATAACGTATTTCCTCACTTGTCTGTGTGCCTCCGCAGCCTCCCGAAAATCATTCCAGATTTCCTCACTGGCTTGGTCTAGTGCTTTCTTTTCTTCGCTGGTTATTCTCCAAGCAGCTGTTCGCCTTCAAAAATAAATAAAGCATGCCATGAAGAGTTACTATAATTGCAGTAGTCATTACAACTTCTGTCTAAAGCCTGCAGAGTCTGAATAAACCAGTCAGGTGTATGTTCCCCTGTGCAACAGAAAAGATCCCAATTTATACAATTTTGAGAATAAAGGAAGCCTATAAAAAACAACCACCACCACCACCCCGCCCCCCCAAACTATCATCACCACAGACTGGCACCTATAAAAAGCAGTAATATTGCAGCAAAAAATAATTATTTATACATAGAAATTTCACTCTGACCATGAACCATTTCATTCCCATTTTCAAAAGCCTTACCTCCCAGCCTCCCAAAAGCCCAGAGAAGCTGTGTGCTTGAAGGACACATAATACTTTACAAAAAGACAGAAAAGGCATATAAAATGCATATCAAGGCCTGCAATTCTACCTTGAGTTTAGCAGGGCGAATCACCGCAACATGCTCTGCTCATGCATAAAGTTTATTTTTTGCACAATCTTACTCATTCAGACAGTGCTCCACCTATATGGAGAAGAATCTCAACACTGTAGCGTACCTGCTTGGCCCAGAAACTGTTACTGACACAGAGACAATAAGCTCCTTCAAAATTTAAGAGCTTGCAGTTCCATTCTCTGAATACTTGGGTAATAACACCTAACACAAGGCATAGTAACTCTGACACATACCAGGAAGTTACTTTCTAAATTTGCTGGACAGTGAACATTTGTTCCAAGAGAATACCACTCATTTTAACTCTTCAGTAGGTTCACATAACAAATACAAGAATAATTTTCAATACAAGACTAAATATATAATTAGTTTTGAATATGGGTTTTTATTACGCAAGAAACTATACAACTAAGGTTCCAATAAAACAAACAAAACAAAAACCAAAATAAAAGTAATTTAACCACTCCAGTGACTGTCAGAACTTAATTAAAAGACTACTCTTCTGACTACAAAGTAGAGATACCCTTCAAATGGTGAAGCTGGAGCACTGTAATGATGCAAAAATCCCTAGTGATAACTCAAAGAACTCTGTATGTGCTATTGCAGCACATCCTAGTAGGTGGGCCATAAAAGAAAAGGGATGATGGACAAGATGGACCAAAGATACTGTACTACACCAAAGTTTCCAAATTTAGAAATTATCTTTTACCTTTACGTAAAGGAGCTCATTCTAAGCAAACAACTGAATATGCAGAGTTAAAGGATTAATTTTTGAAATCCAGAAGTGTAACTACTTATATGTTTCACAGACATGTAACTTGGCTCCACCCCAAGAGTTTCCTTCACAGCCAAAAACCAGGTATGAGTAAGCCAAGATACTATGCCCTGCGATTTTGCTGCATTTTGAACTAAGTATTTATACAGTGTTAAGAGGCCTGCAATCCTAAACCAAAATTGAAAATATAAAGAAGGATAACAGGCTATTCCATAAAAGTTTTCACAGGATGACCAGAGGATCCAAATATTTTGATACCCTTTTGTTTGATTCTCTTGAACTTCGGGCTCCTTTTCAGATAAAGTAACAACAATGCAAAGGAGAAATCCCATGCTTACTTTTCTGATTTGTTTTCTTGCTTCAATAGTAAGCATCATACATACTACTCTTACAATTTGCTTTAACACTGGTAAACTCCACAAAAAAAACACAACCCAAAAGTAAGAGGCTGCGACACCTGAGTGTCCTTACTTGGAAATTGGACTACTGCCAGCACCATAGTCATGACACAAGAAGATGGAAAAGGTGTACTGCAGAAAATAAGTGGGGAGAGGGACTTAGGGAACCCTTTAGACTGCTGGGGATTGCAGCAGGGAACACCTTCTGGTAGCAAGAGCTGATGACAGAGTCTGGGCAGCTGCTCTGTCATCAGTCATGGACTCAAGTGCAAACTCCAGCAAACTGGCAGGAAGCCGTCCTCACTCTATGCTGCTGTATTTCAGCATATAGTCACTCCATCTAAGACAACTGGGGGGCAAAATTGCCTCTACATTTAAAAATACATTATCAGACCCAAAGCATTCTGCTGCACCACTGCCACCTGGAAGCTCTGGAAAGGAGGTGACAAGAAATCCTGCTCAGGCCCAAGCATTTCAGGACATGAGAAAAATCAACTAATCAGATAAAGGTTGCATGCCAAACATCAAGTCCTCCAACAGGTACGTGAGCTAGCAAGTTTTTCCAAGGACAGTATCCCAACATGCTGGCTACCACATAAACCAGTTTAAGAAGTTCACCTCTTACTCCAAGCCATTTGCTCCCATCTTTTCACTCCAGCCCACATCCCCAGTTCTTACTACTACAATCTTTAAATTAAAGAGACTAGGACTGTGCTGAAAACTCGATTTTAGTGATCAAAATACAAGAATTCCAGAAAATAACTCCCCCAGATTATTTTAATGCAGATAACAGCACAGAGGCAGAAACAAGCTGGCAGGGACAAGAACGAGAATTCCCTAACCCCACTTTAACAAAATGAGTGTACCATGAAATATTGCTTATAGCTTTTCCACCCTTCCTGTCACATCATTTCAAATTCAGGTGTCTTCAAAAAAACCACAAGCCTTCAAACAGAACTAAATACTGACGATAAAAATACCAAAGCTGTTAGTTCAACTTGCCACACAAAATACGCAATTACAGGTTGATGAGAAGTAACTTTAGAAAGCATGTGACATCAAGAGTTCAGATGGGAAGCACAACTCTTTAAAAAAAATCCAAGGCAATACCCTACTGACCTCAGCATGAATAAAAGAAGCGGCACAAAAATGCTTCACCAAAATACAAAATGAAACTATTATTCAGAATAGGAAATATCCAAGCATTCATGTCAGCTACTAACTTAGGTACGTAGCTACTTATGATGCTAAAGTAGCATCACAAGAGTTGTTTAAATTAGAAACAAAACTAAGCATGTATTTGCTTAAGCAAATTATATAAAGAAACTATTTCAGGTTCCTTAGAAGAGTTTATTCTTGTTCCATAGCAGAACGTTCTTGGTAAAGAAAAGATGCCCCACTTAAATCCTGTTAGCAAAGGTCTGGTTTTGTTGTTTTGCATGTGTTTGTTTGTTTAGGTTTTTTTCCCCTTTCAAATGAGTAGTAGCAAACCTAGAGTAAAACATTTAATCTTCAATTAGCTGGAAATGTAACAGAGGTGTAAAAATAGTGTGTCATTTGTTAATAAACTATCAACATGCTTGAGATATTCATAATCTAATTTCTGGATAGCTTAAATCATGTCCTTCTGAATGTGGTATCTGCATATACAGACAAACACTTAACTCTTAAGCGTGAAAGAATCACTCCTGCATCAGCTTGTCAGGACTACCCTGTGAAAGTCCTTCATCAGCAAACTAATATTGTGCATACAAACAAGGCAGCCATTTATAAATAAATGCGAGCACACCTTGCGATCAAGTCGAATTTAAAAGAAGAAAAGGATTCCTCAAAACCAAATTTTAATCTCGTAGAAATAATATCATCTGTGAATATCTGAACAAAATTTATAGGATGTACTAGACTCTTGACTATGTTGCTAACACTCTATGAGAAACAGGCATGACTTTAAACAACCAATAAATGTTTCAAAGTAATTTGATTCTGTAAAAAAGAGTAATTGAAAACGAAACAGTGCTTTCAGAAATACAAACATTTATCTACTCAGCTCCCCTTTTGGTTTAAACTATTCTGTCAGAGTTTTAATTCAAAATTTCCAGGAAAGTTTTCAGTAATACTTGGTCTTTTCATTCAGCTATTAATGCAATTCAAGCTAACTCCACATCCCCCTCCAAGTAAAACATGACCTCCCACAACACCGCATGTAGGAAACTCAAGTCAAGCTGGTATATCTTAGTTCCTAACAAAGCATAAGGAAATAGTAATACCCTATGAAAACATAATGATGCAGATGTCTGTTCCAGTAAACCACTAGAACCTGCTGCTTGTTTAGTAAAATTGCACAATATTCCCATGCTACTCTGAATTATAAAAAACAGGTTATAATAACTATATATTCATACAAAGAGAAGCAAAGTGCAGAGTACACCATTTAGGCTTTTAAATTAAACTGTCTCATTCTCAGAGATAACAAGTTGACACCCAGGTGCATTCAAACTGCTGCATAACAGTGTTGCACCTCTCTGAATTTTAAACTTTCACTCAGTTCTAATTCAGACTGTATTTTTCTCATAAGCTGCTTACTGAAATACTGCTGGTCCCCTGGGTCTCAAGGTCCTCTGCCTCACGGCAATTCTGCTCATACAGGCTATACCTCAATTAAAAGGGTAGGGAAGGAAGAACATTTCTGGCCTGAAGACTTCTCTTCATTAAGTTCTTAGATGATCCAGTTGTATATTAACATTTTTGCAATTCAGCACATCCAGATGACAGCGTTTATATTTTTTAAATATTTTAAATACATTTTAAAACACTCACCCATCTTGTGTTGGTGGGTATTCACATTCTTCTCCCTTCGGGAATACGTTGCTGGGAAATAGATCACATATTGGAATAGATGGTGGATCTGTCTGGACCTTAGCTGTTGAGTATAATTTAAGAAAGCTTTACATATGGTACACTGGAAATACTTAGCCTATAAAGCCAAAATGCACCCCCAAATTTGTTTACGCTGCCAAGAACAGCACTTACACATGCTTAGACCAAATATTCATGCAGTCTATCTTTATTTTTGTGCTTGATACCTACGTCCTTTCTTCTTTTTCTTCTTCTTCTTCTTTTTCCCTGTTGCTCCATCTCCTTCACCCTCTCCATCTACAGGAAAGAAAGTGCTCAGGTGAATATAAAACAACCTTAAAGAACAAAAAAATTTTGAATGAGACACAAAACCATCCAGACTATCTGGAAACACTTCTTTCACAGCAGAATTTAGTGGATTAAAATAAGATAGCTAGAAGCTGCCACCAAACCATTAGCATTTTCAGTCCCTATACCAAACGCAGACCTAAGAACATACTTTCTAAAGTTGATGACTTAAACGTAACACCAAACAAAGGAAAAAAAGCAGCTCAGGGAAAGAGTTTTCAGAAAGTCCTACTTCAAATTTCTCTGTTCTCAATACACCCAAAAAGATGCCTGGGGGTTTGAAGGAGGGCATGAGAGAGAACTGTATTAGACACAACAGCTATCAAAAAGCTAGGAACTACTGCTTCAAACACACACTCTGATGCTACAGCTAAAGGAACTTAAAGCATCTGGAAAGATAAAAAACCCAAACAAGTAAAGATGACAGCACTTAGATCAGGATGAGTTTAATATAGACATTAACAGGGAAAGTCACAACCAGCACAAGCAAACCTACTGCATGTCGCATGTACCAGTGGGAGGTTTTCAGAGAGCACAGCATGTTAACACCAAGAATCAGCCACACCATATTACAGTCACATTTTGGAGTTAGCAATAACCCCCATGGACTTCACGTTTGGCTACATCTAATGCTTAGTTACTTCACGCACAACAAAGCCTTTATCTAATTTGATACCATCTCACTAAACCTTCTGGACCTCACTATAAGCTCATTTTCAAAATAAAATACCAGATCGGAAAGGACCACAAGGATCATCTTGTACTTATCTATGATTCTATGAAGTACTACTCATGTAGATTTAGAACATTTATTTTACCTAAAGCAAAGAGTAAAATTGAAAGAACTTTTAGAATCAAGTCAAAGCACTGCTATTTTGGATGAATTTATACAGAAACTTGTACTTGCTCATTTGTTTAAAACCAAAACCAAAACAAAACACTGACTGGTTATTCCAGTCACTAGATTTCAATCCTCTCATGATGGTCAGTGTCATCTGCATTTTTATGCCATAGTGACTGCTGTAATCCTGCAGCTGGGGCAAATTTCAGTAATGTCTCACCCCCGCTACTCCCCAGCTCATTTTGGCATTAAGGATCTTATTTTAAATGTTTGCAAAAAATTGCAAGTATAACTTGTACTACTAGTGTAACTGCAACATAGTCCAGCCTACCAGATTCTCCATCAATCCATATTTCACAGGCAGCTGAAAAACCTTAACAGTGCATAAAAACTTCTTTAAAATGTGGTAACCTCACCACATTTCTCTTGACCTTGAGCTGTGCAAATCATGCATCAAAAAATGAATTAGACGTGACTCCAATTCATTCACCAAATGATTTTTGGATTTTTATTTTTTTTAAACACTAGGCCTAACCTGCCAAAAGAGCACAGCATTTCTTAAATGCTATCACAATTGCTATCTGCTTATTGTGGCTTTTTTCATACATCACTGCACGTGAATCTATCAACTGCAAGCCAAACTAACCGGGCCTACGCTTCCATGTCCTTGAAGACTGCTGCAGACTAAATGTGCTGCCAGAAACATAACCTGAAGACAAACAAGGTATTGGTCAGCTGCAGTAGTTATTTAGCTAGTCGTGAAAACAATTTTACCCAGAGAAGCAATTTAAGAGCTTTGCAAAACCGAAGCCCAACCTTATGTCGTTTTGGTATAGCTGTTTAATACCTTACCCTAATATCACGCAAAAATGTTATCTATCAGCATGTTTTAACACTGCAATGGGAATCTGAAGAGCGCTTCCCAATATCTCCTGGATTTTAAAAGATATACATACAGTCTAATTTCTGAGGTCACTCAGGGCTTATCAAGGAAAAAACCACAAAGTGGGTACGTATTTTATCGGTTTTAATCTAATGCAGCACCCTGTCTTAAGCAACACCCCTGAAACTACACAATTAAGACAGCATGTGTCAAGAACCAGTACAAGCAAGAAAACAGTGTCTTCAAAAAGCTTGCAGCAATTTTTATTTTTCTGCAAAAATATTATTGCTTTTCTAAAAACACATCCACATCTAACATGGAAAAAAGGAAGATTATTATTTCAGTAGTAGCACCACTCATATTTTGGTTTACACTTTCCAATACTGTAATACTAATTGCTAATACTGTAAAAAGCATAGAAGAACACAGCACATGATCTGCAACTAACAATATTACTTCTCCCAAGATGGAACTATAACTATTCTAATAATTTTCAAATTCTTTTTTCATGGTGTAAAGTTTTCACTATCCTCCTCATACTTCTTACTTTAGTTGCAACAATGGCAAAGCACATATTGTATTAATTATCTTTCAACTCCATAACCTGAAATATACCATAGAACAAATAATCCATCAGAAGATACTTCTATAGAAAGTAATTGCGTAAAACTGGATGCTATATACATAGATTAATAATGTTCAAAGATAAATTTATTTGTAATTTTATGCACCCCGGCACACTTATTTCATTTTTTAAAAACTTCTATATCTAACTTATTAAATTAAATTCTGGAATGATGAATTCCAGCAATAGCCAACTAAGAAGGTTTCTAAGTAGAACAGTAACAATCACTGTAGAATGCTGAACCAACTTTAAATGCTAATTCACAAGATGGAAACTAAACTACTTACTTGAGAAATGTATTTTCTTAAATTTCCATGTCTATTGAGAATCACTCATCAAAAGAACACAAAGACAGTATTTTTCCCACATGTTCTGCCAGAAAAGATGCATCCAGCCTGGATTTCAATAGCAGATACTTCCAAGGCACTTGCTTACAACATTGGCTGCTTAGCACAAGCAACACATGAGGTGTATGCCTCACTTCTGTCCTAAGCTCCCCCTCCTTCATTTTTAATAAAAAACTAGGATTATAGATGAATAGGTTCCAAGTCACTGGTAAAGACTCTAAGGCCTTCTACTAATTAAAATACTCCCTTAAAGTTTTCTCTGTATTTTTTTTTGTTCTAAGAGACATTATTTGTAACATAAATTTATACTGACCATGGTAATGCAAATGAGAATGTTTCATAGTTTACCTTATCTTAAACTAAACATTCCCCTAAAGTAATAAAATCCTTGAAAACAAGAAGCTTTAAGAAAGCTGTGATCCCTGATATTTCATATATATATGCATGTCTGAGAGCTAAATTGTTGCCGAAAAAGTAAAAACTACATATAGTTGATTCTCAGCTCTCTCAAGCTAAAAAACCAAACCAAACCCATCTGTAAAGGTTTGTTAAAACAGGAGGCCAGAAAGAATTTGAAACTGAAAATGCCAAGAGAAATGATAAGTTATACTTGCCTTCATCATCATCATCTTTTTCTTTCTCCTCCAGTGCTTGTTTATCCAATTGTTTTGCTACATCATCAAGAGTACCTTCCATTTCTTTATCTGTTTCTTGTCCTGTTTGTAAAATTAAAGTTTGACTTACAGTAAAAGGACAGCTCCACATTAGTAAACAACAGCCCCCAAAACTTTGTAGAAATATTATGTGGTATTCATCCTACAAATACCAGAGCACAGGTGGCATTTTTTTTTAAAGCAGTCCCAACGTGTAAGACTGTATGGTGCTACAGTGACAGCTACTGCTATTGAAACTTGCATATAAAGGCAGCATTATCCAGATGCTTCTGATCACTTTTTTTCTGCCAGGGTAACTAATTCGCCTTGCCATAGCAGCAGCCTGCTCTTGTGAGATAATATGGGCGTGAAGTAGATAATTATAAACGCACGGCATGATCATCACTAACTGCTGGCCTGCTAAAACAAACGCAAACCGTAGTTCCTTTACACAATTTGCCCAGACTTGCTCGGGCTCTCTGAGAGAACCCGGGAGGTGTACAGAGACTCCACCATGCGGGGTGACTTTTACAGCAGCAGTCGTACGCCTTCCCCCTCCCAGGGCATAGCAGGGGATGGGGGAAGCGGTGGTTTCTCCTGCGCACACCGGAGCAGGGAGGGCTCCCCTCACCTCAGCTTCCCCGGAGCCGAACGGCAGCTGCACCCCCGGGCCCCGCCGGCCCCTCCTGGCCGAGGGGATCCCCTCAGCCCGCGCAGCGCCCACGGGCCGGGACAGCGGCCTCAGCGGCGCCCGCGGCCCGCACCACAGGGCCCTTTAGCCACCCACAGCCGCCCGCCGCCGCGTACGAGCCCCGGTGTGCCGGCCCGCGGCCCCCTCAGCCCTCCCCGCCGGCCTGTCAGCGGAGCGTCCCGGCGCGGCGCGGCCCGGCTCGGCTCCTACCCGCGGGGCCCGCTTTGCCCTTCTTCTTCTTCTTGCGCTTCTTCTTGGCGCCATCCTCCGCGCCGAGCCCCGCCGCGCCGCCCTCCGCGCCGTCCTTGTCCTCAGGCTCCGGCGGCAGCTCGCCGTTGAGGTGCTTCTCCGCCTCGGCGGCAGCGCTGCCCGCCGGCCCCACGCCCGCCATGTCGCCGCGGCCGCGCCGCCTCCCACACGCGCTGCGAGGCTGGCCCTGCGCTCTATGGTGAGCGCGGGGCACGCCGGGAAGGCTGGAGGACTCCAGCGGGGGGAGGAGGAGCGCGGGCAGGGAAGGAGGGAGGGGGGCTCAATTCACAGTGCTTGGGTGACACAGAATGCCTGCAGTTGGCATTCATGGGTTTCAGTTTGGTCATTGGAATATGATCAGTTCAACCTGGACGAGACTGAGGGGAGACCTCATGGTGGCTACAGCTTCCTCACAAGGGGAGGAGGAGGGGCAGGTGCCAAACTCTGGCGACCAAAGACAGAACCCGAGGGAATGGCAGGAAGATGTGCCATGGGAGGTTTAGGTTGGACATTAGGAAAAAGTTCTTCACCCAGAGGGTGGTGGAGCACTGGAACAGGCTCCCCAGGGAGGTGTCACGGCCCCAGGCCTGGCAGTGTTCGAGAAGAGACTGGACAAGGCCTCAGACACATGGTGTGAACTGCGGGGTTGTCCTGTGCAGGGACAGGAGTTGGACTCGGTGATCCTTGTGGGTCCCTTCCGACTCAGGACATTCTGTGATTCTAAGATGACAAGCCAAGAGTAATCACAAAGGAAGGTTTCAAAAATGCAGGCTGAGGGTCAACAGTAGAGACTTACTCTGTCTTCATCAGCAAGTATCTTCTTGGGGAAATAGAATAAAAAGGAAAATCTTCCTAAAACAAAGTAGCCCTTTGCCAGTAGGAGCAGCTGCCATGAACTGTTCATAGCACACATGAGAGAGAACTTGCACAGAAGGCAAATAATGCAAGAAAAAATAACTTGTTCCAAGTCCCATGGAGCATATGCAGTAAAGTGCACTGCCTTGTCCCCTTTCTGCCACTACCTATAAAACCAAAGAGAAATCCCCATATTATCAGCATTCACTAATGGTTCATTAAATCAGACTCATTCTTAAAATTCCTGTACTGAGCTCACACTTTCCACAGGTTTTCTACTAGTATAGGCATGCTGGCTAAAAATAGTATTTTTTTCCTTCCTTACCGGTGTATTTGAACAACTCTTGCCTTAGATGTATTTATAGTACGTAGTATAATACAGTTTATAACTTACGAAGGTTACAAATGGGTCTTAGCCTGCGTAACTGTGTTTTAAAATGCTTCTGCAGCCAGGTCTTTGCTCAGGAAAACTGGTAATGCCTTGTACCTCACTGAGGCACAAATTCTGCCCCCTTGGCCCTGCGGAGGCCAGCTGCTCGCTTCCATTTCCCCCCATGGCTCAGATCGAGGGGCACTCCTGGCCTGCTATGATTCTCGGCAAGCACAAGTTTTCGAAAGACTAAGTTAATGTCTAGTACTGATAAAACAAACTCCATCCTGGTCCGTGCAGGTGTCACAGCAGC
Source organism: Caloenas nicobarica (assembly GCF_036013445.1). Lineage (NCBI taxonomy): Eukaryota > Metazoa > Chordata > Aves > Columbiformes > Columbidae > Caloenas > Caloenas nicobarica. The sequence goes on from NC_088245.1 coordinate 47,305,028, forward strand.
ATGTTCTCCAGTGCTTTTGCTTGTAGGAGCACTCGAACATGGAAACATCCAGTTGGGCCTTTTCATGGCACCAGGCTGGGTGCTGGTAAGCTTCCTTCCTTGGGTTTAACGTGCATTTAGAGCAGTGAGACGTGCCCCACCAGTTGGGCATCTCTGTGGTACCACTTGTTGCCCGTTTAAACCATGTTGTAATATATCCATGTCAATTCATACAACTGGACCACCTCCAGGAGGGTCCTGTTGCTATAATTAATGCAGAATAAACCTTGCATGGTAGAGCAGGTGAACCCTTTAATGCTCTGCTGCTATTTTCCTGCTGGTTTGTTGCCCATACATCAGTCAGAATTGGTGCTGTCTGATGAAGACTGATGGCTGATGAAGAAGAGGCTGATGAAGAGAGCCATGGAGGAATAGCTCTTTCTCACGCTGAGAATGGATGACACAAAAAAGCACGTGCAGTAATGTTGCCTAGAACACTTCTTGTTTATTGCTTACCATTCTAGTTTTCCAATTAGGTAGAAGAGAAATCTACAGAGCTAGGTGGTGTTGGGTTTTTTTAATGGTTCGTGGCAGGAGGAAGGAGAACCATGGGTCAAATTCCCTGAGTTCTCAATTTTGAGTCATCTTAAATCTTCTTGTTGTACATTTATTGTAGGTGGGCACTGTAATGGTCTTGAGAGATCCTATAGCAGTGTTTGTACTTTTGTGTTTTATTTTAATCCATTAGCCTCTGATGTACCAGACTGTTCTTACCCCTTGTTATATTGCCTTTGGTGCCTTTGACAGCCTGAAAAAGAGAGTTACTAGCTTGTGCTCCTGGCCCCTTCACTCCGGTATGTGCAAAACCAGACAAGTTCCCTGACCATGGACTTCATTGACTCTAGAACTGAAGTCACAGATAGAGGAGGCCATGAAGTCTACAGAAGCGCAGGAAATACAGGAAGATTGATGTTGAGCAGAGATAGATAAATGAAAAATAAGGCAGGTAAGGATACACCTTCTGCAGGGCTGCAGACATGAGATTCAGAAGTAAGAGCATCAGAAGAAATGGGACAACAAAGAGAACAAGTATTTCTGTAATCAATTGAATTAATGAAGCCAGTTTTCTCAGAGGGTTTTTTTTTTCCTCCCCAGAATGACTCCAGCACCGTTCATGATCACTGTGGTACCCCGATGCAGAGAGAGATGGATTGTGCTTTAATAGTACTACATGTGCAGTTGGTCAGCTGGCCAGTGCCACACAGTTCAGCAGAGTTTGCCATGCCTTTTTCTGGTGGGGATCACTTCCTTGGGCCTCTATTGTCTACCCAGCTGCTGATTTTCACAAACTGTGTCCAGGCGTCGTTATCTTTGGGTGTGTTATTCTGCCAGATCTGTCTGAAACTGGACATTTGCATAAAGCTCTTTTCCTTAAAAAGTAGGCTAAAAATAAATCATAGAGAGGAGTCACACTTCGCATACTAAAGCATACAAATTAAAAAAACCCTAGCAGACTGAAAGAAAATTGGCAGGGAACTAAAAGAGACAGGATTTAACAACGTGTCTCTACAGTCTGAGGTGATGCTATGCACTAAGTGCCGTTACGAGACCAAGGAACACTCCATAAGCTACATTATTAGGCTTGCAAAGAAGGAGGCACGCTGGACGGAGCAAAGTTAAGCACCTTCCAGGCTACACTGCCCCCAGCCCCAGAATTAGCGCTATACTCTATATAAGAGAGGACAGATAGCCAACAGGATAATAGCTTGATAACCAACAAGCAAAAATAGGATGAATGAAAAAATTGCAAAGTGTATGTAAGAAGCTGGACTGACTGCATTAATAAAGCAAACATTAACATGAACAGACTGACAGCTGAGCTCCACATTCCCCATCTGGCTGCTTTTAAGAGGACCTGGTCTTTTAGAAGCAGAGACTGAGCCACATCTTGTAGCATGCCCTTACCAGGTCAGATTTTTTTGCCCTTCTTTTTGTTATTGCTAGTCAGCTGTTCCTAGCATTTAATATACATCATAGTAATGAATGCTATGTTTTCCAATTTCATGCTATTCTGGGCAGCATGATGAGAAGACAGTACTGGACAGGCCATAGGCCAGAACAGAGCTGTGAATACCGTTTTTAACTAGAGAAAGATACTGGGGTTTTTTGTTTTCTCGCAGTGGCTGTTCCTTTTCTGAAGCAGCCTCCTGGATAAAGGCAGGCAGTGGCTGGGGAGTTAAGGGAAGGGCTGAATGCAGTCCAAAACATGTGGTAGCTAAGCAGCAGGACTCAAAAGCCTTTCCTGAAAGACAACATAGAGACTCACCTCTTCTTTTTCTTCCAAGGAGGCAGCTCCCATTGCAGTATTTTCCTAGCAAAAGAAGTTACTATCTTAAGGAAAAGAATTCTTCCAGGGTATGTTATGTTTTCTTTTGTGTTTTCTTTTCAAGTTATATGTAAGTGTCAAGAAATAGCATGAAGTGGAGTGGGGGAGCTGTCTCTGAGAGCTGCGGCTTAATCCTGGAAAGAGGGGGAGGAAGGATGACTAGGGAGTAAGTGGCCTCAGTCCCAAGAGGAGTTGAATGGAGGGATGTTATATTTTTTCTGTTTGTGTATCTGGGACTGATGCCATTATTTATGTGTTTATGACACTTTAATACTCTTTTTCCTAACTTAGGGCCAAAACTCGTAGTCCTTACTCAACTCTAAAAATCCACTGAAGTCCAATGGGACAAGTTTTATGGCTAGAGGTTTAATTTTGAGCCTAAAGGCTGAATGTAGACAAAGAAAATGTTTCTTGCATGAGAGCAAATATATTTTATGAACTCTAGAAGGAAAGATATTCCCCCTCACCAATTGCTGAAGATAGAGAACACTTGTACTTCTTCAGCCATCATCATCTAGCTGTCATTTAGTGTTGGAATGACAGCTATTACCAAAAAGTATCTTCTTCAGCATGAGCAGGGTAAAGGGCTTCCTTCATTCCGAAACCACTCCTTCTCTAAGATTTTACCTAAAACCTAGATGAAGTAGCTAAATCGAAAGTGAGAAAAGCAGGCAAAGAATTCACATTTAACAGTTCACTGTGGACTTGTTTCCACATTCCTTACCTTTTTCTTTTTTTTTTTTCCCACCAAACACTAGTTTGATTACAGCCTGTCCGCTGTAATCCAAACATCCTGGCTTGCATCAGCTACTGTCACAACATCAACATCCTTTGGAGGACTAATTTTCAAAGGATGCACAATGAGTGCTTCTGAAAAGAAGCAAATTTCATCTCTGTTACTGCTGAAGTCACCTTGAGAAGCACAGACTACTGCTTGTGTGCTCAAACTGGGACAAAGCAAACGCTTTGCAGTTTGTATGAATAGATGCATGCTGTGAAATATAAAAATAAGTCAATTTATTGCCTCATTTTAAAAATTGCTTTTAAGTGACAAGATTCACATCAAAACAATCCATTGTCTGGACCAGTGCTTCAAAAAGGCTCCTTATGTTTCTTTGGTAGGAGTTATTGCATTAGATGTGTATGCAGATATTTGCGTTAGGATGTGCTACAGTGAGCGTCTCTCTGACAGCACATCTCTGTGCCTGTGTGCAATCTTAGTAGGGGCTGCACAGAGTCAAGGGTCTCCACACTGGTATCTTTCAAATAATTTTTTTATATTTATGATAGAGTCATAAAACCTCTTTTTTTAATAATAAAGCATATTTATTGAGGTACTCACTGAGTCATAACTGCAGATGCAAGCAGTCTACTTCAGATAACAAACTGAGACTTTACCTATCATCAGAAATAATTGTAGGGCATATCTCATGAAAACACTAGTTTAGAGTAGTATAAACTTAAATTATCAAAAACTGATATTTTGATTTTCATTTTTGTAATCAACTTCATATAATTTAATCCACTGATACATTAACGTATTCCCATTCATACAGTGGTAGTTCCTGTATTATTTGAAGACGATTTTCAGGGCCTGACTGTTAGTGTAAATAACATAAACAGTTTCCTTCTCGCAGCCTGCTGACATAATTATTTCCCTCTGGGGTGCTCTACCCCTTCTTCATTCTAGGGCTAATGGAAGCAGCGCTTAAAGCTCCAGCGCTGGAGGCAGGACCTGTATATTTCTTTGACCAGGTATTTTCTTTTATATCCAGGACATTCTTCTGCTTCCTTCTCCCCCTTCACACCTCCTCTCATCTTAAATTGGAAACATTCATTTTATTGCAGATGAAAACTAGAATGAAAGAGAGGGTCAAGAAGATACCAGAAGAACTGTCCTCATATTTTACTAAAGATCTTCTCCCTGGCTTTGCTCCCAGGTAACGGTATGATGCCAGTCGTGGTGGGAGTGGGGAAGTTTCTGTCAACTAGATTTTCAGGGGAGACACAAAAAGAAGTCCCAAGGTAGAGGTGGCCAAGGCAGAATGGGAGAGATGCGGGAGGCACATGACCAGAACTGGCATCCTGCGGTGCGGTGTGAGCAGAGGGGACAAGTGGGAATGTGACAGTGTCCTATGCCTAATCCTAACTCCTTGAGGTGTACTACCTAATGTTCATTTCTGCTGTATTTCATGAGTTTAATGCATTTAACATACAAATCTTGAGCACTTAGTTAAAGAATGCCACATGATAGCCTTGTTCTACTGTTTTGGCATGGACTGAACAACAGCACATTGCAGAGCTCTGTGGAATTCATGAAGTTCTTGTCTGCTGACTAATGTACTGGGAGGCAGTGTTCACAACATTCCTTTGGGGTGTGACTCCTTTGGATACCTGGGGTTTAAATTTTAGGTTTAATCACACTTGCTTTAAACTGATATTTTTGTTCTAAGGACAAACCTTGTTTAGCCTAACTTGCTTTTGTATTTCAGAAATTTACTCCAAATTGTTTCAGTCTATGAATACATTTGTTTGCACTCAAAAAGTGTAAGAAGCTACCATTGAAACTAGAAGGGGTAACCATGTGGTTACAGCTGAGCTTGTGTGTGTTTAGAGGCTTGAGGACTAAGAATTTTTTGGTGAACTTTGTGGTTTAGATTTTAAAACTCCTAAAATTTGTTAATAAATTTTCCACATTGGCGGTCCTCTAATTAAACTGTTATAGTTCAAAATAAAGATGGTCCTCTCATAACCACGGATGATCAGAGTTCCCAGACTGAAAAAAAAGCCCAACACAAAATAGGGTATATAGAGTCAGCAGCTATTGGAGAAGACTTCATTAGACACTCCAAGTTTCATTGCATCTAAAAGTCCTTCGTCTGTCACACCTAAGAAAGCGAAGTTTTTGTATTTATTTGATTACCATTTTACTGAGGCAGGAGAAAATAATTTTACATAGGAGAGAAGAAATCAGTCAGCATGTTACATTACATTGCGCTTCAGCAGTCATAGTCCAAAGCACACACTGTGTCAGTGCAGAGAGTCCCTGGTTTGGCAATGGCTGCACTAAATCTCCTCGTGCTGCTCTGCACAGGTATTTCTGAACTTGATATACAACTGTCTTCCTTGGGAGGAAATGTGGCTCAGTATCAACTGTGACAGGGAGCACTGCCGGCCTGTCTGCGTATGTTCCAGGCAGCAAAGCTAGGAAGTCTCTTTTCTGTTCTTTAACTGTTTCTGCTCTCACTTAATAATACACCTGTTGTTTTTTTTTCCCTCAGCCCACTTGAAGGCAGGAATGCCATCTGTGCAGGTGAGCATGCAGAAAGGCATGAAGTTGGCTTCTTAAACGATGATAATACAAGAAAAGAAAAATACCCGTTTTTGCAACAAGTGTCTTGTCATTCCCTGTGTAAAACCACTACGGAGGACTCAACCCCAAAGATCTCCCGAACATCTTTGATCCCACAGGCAGATGAGGACTCACCGCTGAACACATTGAATAAGTCTGTGGCTGCCAACATGTTGCAGGAACTTGGAGACAAGTTGCAGCTCCTTGCTAAGTATGAGATTGGTTTCCCTCAGGAACTTGTGAATGTGCTGACTTCCACCTGGAGAGAACTCACTGAGGGGGTTGATGACCATAAATGGCACCAGAAGTCACTAGTGTACAAAAGTGTGAGATCCAGGAGAAGCCAGGCCTCAGAGAACGTTAAAAGTGGTGCTCCGGGGTCCAGATGTACTGAGTGTGAAATCACTGCCATCAGAAAAGACCGATACAAAAAAAACTTTGCTCTACCAGCCTGCACTGTGAAGGAAAAAAGAAAACCTGAGACAGCATCCAACACGCCTGTAGGAAGTGAAGGTAAGGTTGTGCTGTCTAAATGTGCTATGTTGTAATGTTTGGCCGCAAAAGGGAAAAAAGCACTTTCTCTTAAGACTACACTCTCTGTTGTCTGGCTGGGCCAACATGCTCCACATTATAGCTTGTTATACTGCAGTTCTCTGCAAAGCATTGTTTTAGGACATGATGAAATAGCTTTGCAGCTGAAGCAAGAGGTGCAAACACTTAGAAGAACAAAGCCAGTGAAACTGGGCAATGTTTCAAACCATTTATCAAAGCATTTTTAGTCTCCTCTCTCAAGGTGAGTGCTAGAGTCATAACATATTGCGCCAGTAAAAATCATTTGCATCCAGAGCATTTCATTCAGCAAGTGTCAATAATCCTCAGTGCAGAACCATAGGTTGGAGTCAAGACTGTTCCAGGTCTCCAGGTGCTTCTGCAGTCTTCCTCTTTAAAAAAAGAGAATCATCTTTGGTTTTATATTTTTGAAAGCTGACTTGCCCTTGCATGTACGATCATAAGCATTGCACTCTGCTTTCTTCCTGTCTAGCTCCTGTTGCGCAAAATTATGCTGGCCAGTCACCTGTCACAATCAGTTTCTCACTCTCATCCAACATCTGTGAGGAAAGAGGTAAGAGTAGCAGCAGGCAGCTCAGCTGGATGGCTGGTGCTCAGCAGGGGTGGTTAGAATTATGCAGTACCTGGACAACTGTTCTGAATGCCTGAATTAACTAAAGTGTGGATTAGCATGAGAAGGGAGAAATTGTCAGGCAATAACCCTCTCCTGCTTTTTTGATACAATCTGTTTTTAAATACCCAGTCTTTCTCTGATTATCTCCGATCATCTGCCAACAAGGTTTTCTACATAGCCACTGCGGGTCCATTACCCTTTGCTAGCAGAATACAAGGTGAATAGCTACTTTGGGATATTATTTTAAGCCTTTCCCTACTGGAAACCATCTGACCACATATATTTGATGTAATAATTTTTGCTCTGAATGGGAGCACTAATGCACTAACTGAAAAGTTCTTCACAGAGAATTATAAAACATGGGCAAAGTTGATCTGAAGGGAAGGACTGCTTACTCTGCACTTCTTGTTGGGTTTCTTTAAGAACATGGCTATGTGAAAAAAAAAAAATAAAAGGAAGCACTTGTGTATTTTTTCTTCCTAATCCTGGCCATGAAGTTAGTCAGGTGCCACCAGGACTGCAGAACTGAAATTCCTTGGCTAGTGAAGGTTAAAAGTGCTGCAGAGACACCCTGCGTCCTAGCATGGAGGAATAGCTCTGTAAAAATATATAGGCAGTGAAAGGAATTGTACCCTCTTCTGTTGTTTTCTGAAAATATGGCAGTCAGTTTCCTCTTGCTGTAACAAAGCAACAGCATTTCCAAAATGCTTTGCTGTAGAGTTGCACGCTCCTGGTGTCTCTGAGCTACTAAACCTGCAAGAGTATTGATGCCACCTTTAGCTCTTGTGCTGACAGACAGCCGCTTTATTTTTCTGTCTCAGTGATCTCAAGATCACACATACTTCCCTTCAGCACTCCAGCAGTGGATCTGCCAGTGCACTGTATAGTGAGGCAGCTGTTTGAGTTTTCTTGATCACAGATGAACATCAAACGGGTCAAGACAACCAGCTTCCACTAAACCTATCTCATGGGAGCTCCCATTTGCTTGGACTGTCATCACAGGTTTATTTTTTGTTTGGTGAAGGTGTTAGGGAATAGACTGCCTTAGCTTATTGAACTATTGGGTATACTGCTTCTTATAGAAGAACTTCTGTAATCCACGCCTGAGTCTCTGCTACAGGAAACCTAGTGGAAAGGAACTTCTCTAATAAAGGGAATGCCCAGCAGCAGGTCATGCATTTCTGTGACTGCAACTCTAACGCACCGAGTTCTTGTTTCTGACTAACTTGATTTTCAATTTATTCATAGTGAAACAGTAAATCTAGGGAAACTGAGCTTCTCTGCATTAGTTGTAACAATTGCTTGTCTCATTCTCTAGCAGTCTGTGTCTGTAGACATTGTCACCTCATTTGGACTTCCACATCAAGTAATCTGGGTTCTCGATAAATAACCATTGTAACAGATGTTCAGACCGAATAGGGATCACACCCCAACGGTGGGCATTCTCACCTTTTTAGAAAACCCAATAACAGAGAATCTCCAGAAGTTAAGGAACTTCTTCCTCCACACTGCCACAGGCCTTTTGAAATCATCCACAAATACTGCAAATGTGAACTAAGTAAAATATACCTGTCGTAATGCATCTGCAACCACAGACGTCTTAGAGAAATGCATGCTGAAAGAACTGTGTGCCCCTGCTGCTCAAAGTGATGCATGGCTTCATTTTGCAACTACTTCTCCAGATTGCTTCTGAGAATAATTGAAGAATCTACATTACCTGCATATTTTTCAGCAGTGATCCTGCACTGTAGACCAATAAAACAGTGACTGTGACTGAGGTGGGAAGTTAAGGTAGTTCATATGAAGGTGAAACTTGGAATTTATCTGAATAATCTATTTTTCTGAATGCTCATCCTCTTCATAAACATAATTTTCTGGTTTTCAATTGAAGGCATATACAATGCACATTCCCTGTTTCTCCTACTGTATTCTTCAAGGCAAAGAATCTATTCAATCTGTTTAAGAAGACAATTCCTAAAGCTTCAGCACTTTGTATTCATATGAATGAACTTTACTTTCTATTGACAGATACCGTAGAACAGGACTGACGTTAACATCAATCTTTACTTATGCATCTAATTCTCAGTCTCTCATTCTGTTTCTCTAGGTTGGATTTTCCAACTTTCTGACTCAGATTCTGAAGATATTCACCAGAAGCTGCCTTATATGTGGACACCGAAGGGGCTAGAACAAATTCGAAACCAAATGTAATAAACAGGGAGTTTTACTTCCATAAGCAAAGTTAGAATAAATGGCAATGTTTTCATGATGTAGAATACAGATTATGAAAGATCGCTTAACCAAACCAATGTGGTAATCTTGACGGCTAGAGTTCTGCTTAACATTTCGCTATGCATGGAAGAGAAACATATACTTTTATTTTAGGTACTGGTAATGGAAGGTAAGAATTATCTCAATAGAGACATTTTCAGGGATTAGTGGTAAAACAATATTTTCTGATTAGGATTAATCTCCAGATAAACTTTCCAATAGTTGTGAAAAACTGTTTGAATATCTTTTGCAAAAGAAACCATAGTCCATGAAAACCATTTTGCATTTTGATTATTTGCTGTGATCTGTAGCCTGTTGCTTTGCCACGGCCTGGAAAAAAGATTGCCGTAAGATATTGTGGCCAAAATCGGGCCTTTAGACTTCTTCATGCTGCTTATACTTAAGCGGTCTATTTTTATGTAGCACAAGATAGCCTTAACACTCTGGAGGCTTCCCATAGAGAACTGGCCATGTGTTTAGAATGTGTGGTAGCTTCCAAATACATCAGCCATTCTCTGAGTACCAACCATAGTGCTAAAATAGTATCAAGGGAGAAAGGAGGTGTCAGAAATAGTTAAGATTTACCCTGCCTGATCAATTCTCTGAGGAAGAAGTGTTGGAACTTATAAAGCAGGCTAGGTTTAAATGAAAAAAACTTTGCTGATAACTAATTATAAGCATTTAATTATAAAACTTACAAGGACAGTTATTAAAGTTAACCTGTATAATTTTGTATCTATAGCACAGTTTCTGAATTTTGTCTGTTACATGTCTTGCTATTTAACTGCCAGTTCCTGTACACTGGCAAATTTATAAACATGTTCAGATTTAATAAAATCAGCATTGTATCTTACACGAAAAATCATCATTAATAACAATAGGTTTAGCAGCTCATAGCTATAAAAATCAAGTAGTTTTCAGTGTTTGAGTGTATATGCTACAATGTATTGTACATTGTACAATATAGTACACTAGCACATTATTTATTGTGGAATGGGTTATTATCACTGCTTTATTCCTTGGGGAACTGAGTAGCCCAAAGTCCAAAAGAATCGATGTTGCAGCAAAAATCTGAGTTTGCATTGTTTGACCAACCTCTGTATGTCAGCCTCCAATAGCTATATAATGTGTTTGCAAAGCCAAGAAAAAGAAAAGCAACAGAAAGCTAAATATTTCAGGCTTATACTGGAAACATCATCTTTTTTGATTATTTAAATGAGTGCTGTTGTCTTCCCACCCATGAGACATATCATGTCTTGGCATTACCTATTTTAGAGAACTGATTTCATCATCTAATTGAAGACAGCGTTTATGCCACTAATAGGGTCATAGGGTCTCCTCAGAAGCAGGACCCGAGCGTGTTTCCAGGCTTTGCAAACCCTGTTGGCCCATCGAGTTGGAAGTAAAATGCCGCTTCTCATATTGCAGTACCCTGGTGCTGTCGCCAGATTCCTGTGTCAGTGAGTTGGCTTATGTTCTTGAATATTTATACTTAGCCTGGTCAGCGAAAAGTTTATACTGAGCCATATTCTAGGCAAAATTGAAACAGCAAGAAATATTGGCTTGAAGACAAAAATATTCCTTTCATTTCTTACAGATGATGTTTTACATAATGAGCTTTCCTCAAAATTGACCAGCTTTTCACAGAACAGTTGGGGTTGGAAGGGACCTCTGGAGATCATCTAGTCCTACCCACCTGCCATAGTAGGTTCACCCAGAGCAGATTGCACAGGAATGTGTCCAGGGGGGTTTTGAATGTCTCCAAAGAAGGAGACTCCACAACCTCTCTGGGCAGCCTGTTCCAGTGCTCTTGCACCCCTGAAGTAAAGAAGTTTCTCCTCATGTTTAGATGGAATCTCCTATGTTTCAATCTGTGCCCGCTGCCCCTCATCCTATCAATGGGCACCACTGAAAAGAGTCTGGTCCCATCCTCTTGACACTCACTCTTGAGATCTTTATAAACATTTATAAGATGTCCTCTCAGCCTTCTCTTCTCCAGGCTGAACAGACCCAGCTCTCTTAGTCTTTCCTCATAAGAAAGATGCTCCAGATCCCTTATCATCTTTGTAGCTCTCCGCTGGACTCCCTCCAGTAGTTCCCTGTCCTTCTTAAACTTGGGAGCCCAGAACTGGACACAGTACTCCAGATGTGGTCTCACCAGGGCAGAGTAGAGGAGGAGGATAATCTCCTTCAACCTGCTGGTCACACTCTCCCTAATGCACCTCAGGATACCATTGGCCTTCTTGGCCACAAGGACATATTGCTGGCTCATGGTCAATCTGCCATCTACCAGGACTCCCAGGTCCTTGTCTGCAGAGCTGCTTTCCAGCTTGTCAACCCCTAACCTATACTGGTGCCTGGGGTTATTCCTCCCCAGGTGCAGGACCCTACACTTGAATTTCATCAGTTTCTTCTCTGCCCAGCCCTCCAGCCTGTCTGTATCTCACTGAATGGCAGCACAGCCTTCTGGTGTGTCAACTCTTCCTCCCAGTTTGGTATCATCAACGAATTTGCTGAGAGTACACTCAGTCTCTTCATCCAGGTCATTGATGAACAGGTTGAACAAGACTGGACCCAGAACTGATCCCTGGGGAACCTCACTAACTGCAGGCCTCCAAACACACTCTGCACCATTGATCACAACCCTCTGAGCTCTGCCATCCAGCCAGTTCTCAATGCCATCTCACTGTGCATTCATCCAGCCCACACTCCTTGTGCTTTCCTATGAGGATGTTGTGAGAGATGGTGTTAAAAGCCTTGCTGAAGTCAAAGTAGACAATATCCACTGCTCTTCCCTCATCTACCCAGCCAGTCATACCATCATAGAAGGCTAGCAGGTGGGTCAAACATGATTTCCCTTTGGTGAACCCATGCTGACTACTCCTGATAACCTTATTTTCCTCCATATGCTTGGAGATAACGTCCAGAATGAGTTGTTCCATCACCTTTCCAGGGATGGAGGTGAGACTGGCTGGTCTGTAGTTTCTTGGGTCATCCTTTTTGCCCTTTTTGAAGACTGGAGTGACGCTGGCTTTCTTCCAGTCCTCAGGCACCTCTCCTGTTCTCCAAGACCTTTCAAAGATGGTGGAGAGTGGCTTAGCAATAACATCTGCCAGCTCTCTCAGCACTTGTGGGTGCATCCCATCAGACCCCATGGATTTGTGGATGTCCAGTTTATCTAAACAATCTCTAACCTGAGCCTTCTCAACCAAAGGAAAGTCTTCCTTTCTTCAGACTTTCTCTCTTACCTCCAGGGTCTGGAATTTGTGAGGGCCAGTCATAGCAGTAAAGATGGAAGTCAAGAAGGCATTCAGTAACTCTGCCTTCTTTGCATCCTCCATCACCAGGGCACCTTCCTCATTCAGCAATGGACCTGCATTTTCCCTAACCTTCCTTTTGCTGCTGATGTAGTTGAAGAAGCCCTTCTTGCTGTCTTTGACCTCCCTGTCCAGATTTAATTCCAAGTGGAGTTTGGCCTTCCTCACCGCATCCCTGCATACTCTAACAGCCTCATTGTGTTCCTCCCAGGTGGTCTGTCCCTTTTTCCACATTACATAAACATCCTTCTTCCACCTGAGTTTTGACAGGAGCTCCTTACTCATCCATGCTGGCCTCCTACTCTCTTTACTCGATTTCTTGCTCATAGGGATGCATCGGTCTTGGGCTTGGAGGAAGAAATGTTTGAATATTAACCAGCTCTCTTGGAACCCCCTACCTTCTAGAGCCCTAACCCATGGGATTCTTCCAAGCAGGACCTTGAAGAGGCCAAATTTTCCCCTTGAAGTCCAGGGTTGTAATCCAACTTATTGTCCTGCTTTCTGCACGCAGGAACCTGAACTCCACCATCTCATGGTCACTGCAGCTGAGGCTGCCTCCAACCCTCATATCTCCAAACAGTTCTTCTTGGTTTGTCAGGACAAGGTCCAACAGCACACCTCTCCTTGTTGGCTCCTCCACCACCTGTGTCAAGAAGTTCTCATCGATGATCTGTAGGAACCTCCAGGACTGTGTGTGCTTAGCTGTGTTGCCCACCCAGCAGATGTTAGGGTGATTGAAGTCCCCCATGAGAATCAGGGCATGTGATCGTGAGGCTACTTCCAGCTGTCTGTAAAAAGGTTCATCACCTTCCTCTTCCTGATCAGGTGGCCTGTAGTTAATATCCCCAACAGTGTCATCCTTGTTAGCCTGTCCCTTAATTTTTACCCATAAGGACTCAACTTGTTCTTCATCCCCCACTAGACAGAGTTCCAGACATTGGAGTTGCTTTCTCACATAAAGTGCAACTCCTTCACCTCACCTTGCTGGCCTGTCCTTCCTAAAGGGTGCATAGCCCTCCATGACAGCATTCCAGTCATGTGAGCTGTCCCACCACGTCTCTGTAATTGCAATGAGATCGTGGCCCTGCGACCACATATGGATCTCTAATTCTTCCTGTTTATTCCCCATGCTACGTGTGTTGGTGCGTTTGTTCTCATTTTTTTCCTTTAATGGTTTTGTTTACCTAATACTACTATGATGACCTACACATTTTTATAACTGCTTAAAGACTAACAGACAAAAGTATGGATGCATGCATTCAGATATATACACGTAGAACAGTACACGTAGAACATCTGATTGAAAAGGAGGTCAGCCAAAGGTCAGCAGGACTAAATAGCTGTCTCCTGGGTTTGCGTTAATTTAGCCAGCCTCAAACTCTCTCTGCTTCTTTCTCATGATCTGTCATGGGACTGAAATAGATATAAATCTGTCTGTTAGATAAAGCAATTTTAAAATATTCAAGTATTGTTCTTTCTCAGAGGGTGAAGTGAGCAATAGTGATGAAGAGTAGCACAATAAATATATGGATTACGGGATGGTGAAGGTGGAGAAAAAAAATCAGGTAGAAAGACTTTCAACAGGGGTAAAGTTGGCTGCTCCTCACAGTCAAATGATCTCTGCTATGTACATGTGTAGAGAGTTGGTGCAGTTAGTTCTAGTGTCAGCTTGATCACAGGTGACTTACGTGACCTTGGGCAACTTACTTGACTCATTTCTATCTGAGAGTAATGTGTTTAACGGTATTTATCATCAATGTTTACAAAGTTTCTCAGGATTCTCATGTGAAAAACAATTTAGAAGAGTGCAAAATGATATTGTTAGCCGTAGAGAGGTCATAATGAAACAAAACAGAAATATGCCACTTCAGGCTGATATTGCTTGGGGAGAGAATTGGGAGATCAGCAGGTTCTTTTGCATTAAGTAGGAAGGAGGAGGCTAGAGAAGAACAAAAAATTGTGCACGTTTTACTCATAATGTAACCGACGATATAAACCTAGTGACTTGCTAAGATAATTGTGAGTGTACAGTAGCTGAGACTTTAAACCAGAATTTGTCACTCACACGGGCCATGCTGATCAGTAAGAAGCCTGAACCTCCACACTTCACTGCAACTCCTGGGCTGAGGCCACTGACCAAAGCACTGAAACACCTGTAACAAATTCAGCAGGTGATGGGGCTGTTCACTGATGTTTGTGAGGCTGCCTGAATTCCCAGCTAAATTAGTAACCTTGATCATTTCTGTCTCAGCTGAGAAACTCAGGAATCAAGGTATGTTTTCTGTTTAGGTCAAACTCATTCTAAATAAATGGAAATCTTGCCTGATGATTCTGCTTAGCAAGAACTAATCAGAGGTGCAATTTTTTTTCCTCCCTGATGTAAACAGAGAAGAACAAACATCCAAGCTGAAAGAAGTGGGGTTTGACAAACCAATTATTCTCCGGCATTACGGTGATCACAGAGAAGAAACTTTCTTCAAGACAGGGAAGAGTCCGACTGGCGTGACTGTCACACCAGAACTGACATATGGGAAACCTCGGATCCCAGTGGTCAAGAAAGCAGACACAGCACAGAGAAAACTGCACTATGGGCTGAACGATGGCTCTTCTTTCATTTAATATCCTTTCAGTACACAGCACCTGTGAATTCTAGCAAGAGTGCGATGCGTAGTGGGAGAACTACAGTGGAAAGACTCTGACTTCACATGTAGCTGAACAGCTTCCAAGACTCAGCTACATGAAAAAAGAACAAGACATCATTCTTTTGTTTGTTTCTTGTCATATTGTATTTGTATAGTACCAGAGCTATAGCCAGGTAGTCAGATTATAACAACAAAGCCCAGTATGTGTCAGGTGGATGGACATCCCTCAGAAAGAAATATTCCAGAATGAAAAATGCAGTTACAAGTTAATGGCATAAGGCTGCAATCCATTTAGAGTATAACCTTGTCTCGAACAAAGATCACTTTATCAGTCACAGTCATCAAACCGGATTAGGAACAGTCTGCTCTGTCACAGGGAAAATCACCCAAGATACTGTGCTTCATAAACATATTTCTGATTCCTGTGTTACTTTTGGCCTGTACCACCCACGTTAGCTTAGTCAGGTAGGTGGATTTTGTACTGAGAACTCTGCCCATCCTCCATCCCTCCCAACCCACTTGTTCAAGGAAGGACATGACTGGGTCAGTAGCTTCACTTATCCTGATGCACCTAGACCCAACACCCAGAATAGAGAGCTGGTAGTGTTAGTCCCAGTGTTCTCTGCAGTGGCACATAACAGAAGCCATGAAGCTGGAGAATGATGACAAGTCAATTCCTTGACTCTCATGTTAGCTATCCTTCTGAGTGTCTGGCTGTTTGCCAAAGCTGCTGCAATCTCCCATGTGGGGGTTTCTATACCAACATATTTAGCCCTTCTCCAGATCATTCCATAGTTGGAACTTTCACCCCTTTTGGACATGGCAGCATCTGTCTTCCTAGCAGGTAGGTAAATGCACTATGAGCAATTGCTTGATCCTGCAAAATAGAGAGGAGACCATGAAGCTATACAACG
The DNA here is from genome assembly GCF_036013445.1 of Caloenas nicobarica. Classification (NCBI taxonomy): domain Eukaryota; kingdom Metazoa; phylum Chordata; class Aves; order Columbiformes; family Columbidae; genus Caloenas; species Caloenas nicobarica. The sequence continues at coordinate 47,321,072 of NC_088245.1, forward strand.
ATGTGAACGATGTTCAAAACCATGATAGATATGAGCAAAGTGATATGCTGTGCAACGCAGTTTCTTTTCTGCAGCTTGGAGTCATATCTTAGTTGGATGTCTAACAATGAGTTGGGTTTATTTTGGTTGGTTGCTTTGCACCTAGCCTCTTCACCCAAAAAAGTAAAGCCAGGCATACTCTTTGGTGACCAAACTTTTGTTCAGACAGACTAATAGTCCATGGAGAGTTTGCCCTTGGAGGAGACTGACCTTTACATTTGTGGGAAGATGAAAAACACCGTTTCCATCTTGTATGCAGGTCACCTGGAGGTGAAGGAACCTGGAGGTGCAGGAATCTGTCCCCTCTACAAGTCTCCTCTAGGAGTCAAATCCCACAATTTTTTCAAGCAGCCCAAAAGCACTATGTTCTCAAAATTGCCAAGCTAGACAGGAATCGCTTTGAAAATTGAATTCACCATTTGGGAAGCCAATGCTGTGAGGACAGAATGCACTTTGGCTTACTAGAAAGTTTACACATACAAAGGAGACAGCAGGCAATTGGGAGCCAGCCTTCTGGCTGCCTTGAATGCATGACATGAGCAGCAGATGGATATTCCACACAGACAAAATGCAGACACCCTCTTCTTCCCTCAACCCTTGCCACTTCTTAGTGCCTCACAATGCAGTGCATGATACAAGTCGTAAAAAGAGCTGATCAAATGCTGTTTCTTCTATGTATTGTTCAATCATCATAATGATTTTCTGTATTAAAAATAATTGGCATAACTATAGAGAAATTTGAGCTACTGACCTAATCTGGAATAATTTACACAAAACAAACAATTCTGTTCTTAAATAATCTTTGTGCCTGGCCACCACCAAATATTTGCAGAGCTGTTTGGTCCCTCCCTCTATTTAAACATGTCTAAGTCCAGCTCCTTTTTCTATGGCCTGTTTTTAATAAGGATGGAAATTAAGACTATAGTTGTCTTCACTAGAGTTTAGATGCAGGTTTTAAGCAAAGTCCTTTGAAAATTATTGCTTATGGTTTTACTTTATTCTGCCAGGTTTGTGTTACATCAGAAACAGTTGCAAGGATTTGTTTGGATACTTATCCTTCTGTACAGCTTTCTTACTTTTGTGGGTGGGTGCCCTATCTAAAGCCATATAGATTGGTTTGTCATTAAAAATCTGTCAAACAGAAGCTGTGGGACGAACACTGATATTCTCAATATCATGTGTTGATTTCAAATGCAGTTTTAAAGAACAGATCCCCACTTGTGGAAAACATACACACAAGTGTTTTCCTCTGAAGTTTCAGGCCCACCAGAGCACGTAAATCGAACATCAACCGTTGTTTTCTGGATAACATTTCTATCTGTTTATATCTCTCTGGATAGTCCTCTGCACCTTTACATGATATGAACAAAGATTATCATTGATTCCTACTTACAGCACAGACTTTCATTGGTTTTCCTCTTTCATGGTCCTTCAGTGACTTTGGAGTACTCAATATATCTGGGATCACAATTTCATGCTCTGTAGAGAGGAGCAGAAGCTAAAAATGAGGGACACATTAACTTGCAGCTGCCTTTAATTTTAAAGAAGTCAAGTTTGTTGGCTTTCCATCCTAAATGAGCTTCTGGGATTGGAAGAATATGTTTTACTGGAGCTGAGCAGAGAAGGATTGTTCAGCTCTTATATAAAAGGACTTTATAAGGAGCCCTCATAGCTAGTGGAACGAGCTGGCCCTTGTTTATATTAAAAAAAAAGTCTAGGAGTCCAAAATATTAAATAAAACCTTTTAAAGCAATTCTAAATTAGGCTATAAAATCAAGCAGATTTACTTGTACTGGGCAACCTTGTACTATGGAAAAGCAAGCAAAAATACATAGAAAATATAAAGTGCAAGCATTAAATCTCAGGATTCCTGGTGCTTCTTGTTTAATCCTCATTAATATGTATGTATATATTTTTCAAAACCCAGTGGAAACTCAAGAAAAACATATATTTTATTAAAGATTCAGTTGCTGTATTCAGTTAAGTTGTGAGAAAAACCAGCAAACCCAGAACTATCTCTGGTACTTTAAACAATAAACCCCCAAATTCTCCAATCCCTTGTGTCTAGGGAAGGCCATCAATGCACAGAATCCACTTTAAAAACTTTTGATGATCTGAGGACCTTTTCTATGTGTTTCACAATGGATGTCTTTCTGCAGGTCACCAAGTATTCTTTTCTAATGGGTAGATAAAAGAAGCATCGGAATACGTATTTTTCTTAATAAATATTAAGGATAGAGACATTAAAATGTCCCTGAAACTGTCAGCTGAAGGCTTATACATGAATGGCATCTACATGTCATTTTACCTTATTTATTTCTTCCTTTAAATTTATAATAGAATTTGAAGTGGTTTAGAATCCCTAGGAACATACTAGTACATGGAAATGACATTAAAATCACACCATTTGACACCAGTTTCTTTTTAATTTGAATTACTAAAACAAGAATTTAACCTGACTCTTTTGTCTGTTATCACAGGGATAATACTTATACCTGCCTCACAGGGCTGTAGCCTGAGAAAAGCTTGATGAAGGAGCAGATATTCAAAGTGGCTTTTTAATTAAAGGCTCACAGATCAAAGAGAGCTTCTTGGATTGCTTAGGTTTTACTGAGGTACACCAGGAAAAACAGGTTTAATATTTCTGCTTGTTTACAGCAACACTGTAACAGTGATGTTTAATCAGGAAGGAGGTCTGGTGACTAATAAAGATGAAGAAATGGTCAGAGAATGGAAATGGCCTCGGGATGGCAAGCTTGCCCAGCCAGTTATAGCACAGGTAGTATTTATTTGTTTATTATACTTTTCTTACAGTTGTTCTTACTATTTTTTTTTCCTCCCCCGACATGTTCTGGTATCTCTGAAGCATCTTAATTGCAAGGAACATGGTGCTTACAGATCTTCAACACATTCTTTACAAAGAATGGCTCTCCAAACAGCATCTACATGAGTGGATATCATTACCTCTGTTTTACTCATGTGGTATCTCAGCGAGAAGGAAAAGCAAATTTCCTGAAACTGTTGTTGCTCAGGGTTTCAATAAAACAGAGGCCCATCTTCTCTGCTGGAAGCATCTTGGAAGAGTATTTTCCGGGCTTGGGAATATGAACGAGCCATTCCTTATTTATCTTTTGGGCATGTTCAGTAGCAGGCAGTTGTTTGCCTTACTTCAGGCCTGATCCCATTTCCACTGAAGTCCATGAAAAGTCTCCCACTGCTTCGTGGTTACCAGGGCTGGGCCTAGCATGTTGCAAATATACCAGAAACAAAGGTAAAACTTTTGTGACCCAAGTCCATAAGTGTTCCTTCAGGCATGGAGCTTGTGAACACACCCATTATTTACAAGGGTTGGATCAAGTGGTGGTTTTGGTTTTATTCTTTGCTACCTAATATAGAGGCATGCAAGGCATACATGAGATAATGACAGGTAGCCAAACCCATGCCAAGGTTTTCTTTTACTTGGCTCATACTACCAGGCTGGCAGCTGACATGAAGGAATAACTTCAAACAAATGGCAGTAAAATTCTTAACAGCTGCTATGACTGTTTCATATGGGCAGATATTCTTATTTGGGGCTGGACTTTTGTTTGTCAAATCTGCAAGAGTTTGAGACTTCCAAAATATCGCTGTATATCTGCAGTTTTGGTTTTTACAAAGTCTGTAAAAATTAAAGCAGATAATTATCGAAAGAGTTTGGGTTATCCAATAGGGATTATAGAACGTGAATTATGTGCTATATCAAATTAATATGACATTCTTCAAGAGGCATGTGAAAATGGAAATTAGTTTAGTAAAGCTGTTATTTTTTGCAACATAATATTTTCTTTGTTTCAATGGGTAGGAGAGTCAAAATGCTGGAAAAGGCTGGTGCAAACTGTCTTTGGGATTAAATGGAAGTGATTCCAAGTCCCCTGCTCAGTGTCACTGGTGTGCACAGACAATGCTAAAGGCTTTAGTGACCATGATTTTAAGAAAGTACATTGTATGTGTCAAAACGCTAATTCTTTACTAGGGACTAAACATTGTCCAAATCCTGCCCACGCTTACCAGCAACAGTAGTTAAAGGGCAAGCAAGGACTAGAGCTTCCCAAGTCTGCCCATGTCTGAATCCACAGCCTCTGTATCAGAACTAGACATGCTTTCCCGAGCAGTGTGAGAGGTAGGAGAGTTTCTCAGGTCTTACTGCTCTACAGCATCTCCTTCCAAAACAGGCACAGTCTCAGTACATTTTCTTTGGGCAGGACTCATCCAGAGAAAGGGCTGTGAGCTCTCTGTCCACAGTTCTTATATTGCAAGCTGACTTTGCAGGATTCAAATGAGAGTGACAGCACTAGAACTTGTTTGCAGACTTAAGCCTAGAGTAACTGACCTAGTATAATAAAGTATAATAAAGTATAATAAAAGTATAATAAACCTCACCTGTGATCAACTGTCTTGGATAACCCTTTGAGACTTCAATCTGCCTCTTCCATCCAAACATAGATATGAAAACTTGGTGGAGTTAGTAATTCTCCTTTTTTGCTCTTTCAGGTTAATGAATACATCACAGTGAGGATTGCAGGGCGCTTTGCAATTAGCTTGGCCTACAAGTGGCAACATGAAAGTGTGTGCTTGTCTTTGTCACCACGGCAGGGTGCGGCTCTTCCACAGTTAGAAGAATTGGTATGTCGTAACCACTACAGTATTGCATTTTATGAAGGCCCTTAAAAAACATTATTTGCTCTGCAAACTCTGGAATTGATGAGCTTTCCCATAAAATACACTTCCCAAGTTTAAGTTTGGTAAGTGCAGTGCCACGGAGTGATCGAGTAAGAGCTTCTAGAGATTACATATAAATTCCAGAGGATTTATGCCACTGTCCACCTACTGTAGGCTTGGCCCAAAGGGACAGTTATTTCTATGTACTTAGATCCTATTTCTGCCTTTTTTTTTTTTTTTCTGGCTGATTTCCTTAATTGTTCAATGTATTACCTGTTCACAACTTTTGGTGATTAAGTCCCTACCACTCTACGTCCAGTGTTTATAGGTGCAGCTGTAACACAGATGAATCGTCATTTTTGCTCAGAAAGGATAGTTAAATATTACCTGTAATTTATCTAGACTTCTCTGGTCTACAAGATAGAATACTAAGTGCATTGACAGCCCATCCTGAGGTAGGTATAATTTATTGTGCCGTAGGTGGGGTACTGAATGAAGCCCCAAGAAATCCTGATCCAAATCTTTCTGGTGCTCACTTCCATGCAGTGAGCTGGCTGTCCATCTATGTTAATCATCCAGCCAAAACCCTACATCTTAACGGCAAATGCCATCTCATAGTTCAGTTGAAATACACTGTTTGTAAAACAGATTTTTAATGTGATTTGTGAGTCAGGAAAAAGATAGTTACAAAACAGTTTTTTGGAAAAGCAGAAGAAATCTAGGATCCATGTAAAACAAAAGCAAAATTCTGTTTGCTCACAGTTTGTTTCCTTCTTGTTATATAAAAAAGCATTTAGCCTAGAAAAAGCACACATTGCAGGTCTATAAGAGGCATACGTATATATCATTGATTTTAAGAGAATTTAGGTTAACTCCTGAACTTCTGAGAAATTTAATTTGTTGGAGTTATTAAATGGCATTTTATAAGAGAGTTTCACAATGTGTAGCTCATAGACTTAGATGTCAGAACACAGTCCATGAAACTACTACATATCATCAGCAAAAAAAACCCAACTTCTCACTCACACACCTTTCTGCTTAGGTGGGCAAAGAACTACATTCTAAATGAAGAAAGATAAAAGTAGTAAATTAACATATTCAAAGTCTAACCTATTTTTTATTTGTTTGGAAACAAAAGTTCAATCTATGTTTCATAAGATGGGCCTTATTTTTTTTAGACAGTTTGGCAGTTCTTTGATTAAAAGAGATTGAAAAGCTCTTAATGCCTCCTTAATAAGATGTAATCCCGCTGTAACACTGGGATGAAAAATAATAACTTATTCCTTCTAATTCTGAACATGGCTCGCCCATGGCAATAATAGAGCTACTCCTGAGTCCCTGTAAGGCTGCTGTCTGAAATGCCACCAGAAAAACGCTTCCTGTACAGAAGAATGGAGAATTTGAGCCTCTCTCAAAGTAGAACTAGGGAAGATGAAGCACCATGAAGAATTCACTGGATATCTTTCCCTGGTGGAATTGAAAGGGTCACTGTTCTGAGTGACTACAAGGAAACAGGGAGAATTGGTATAGCAGGAATAAGTCTTCTGGCTCCTTCACACCATTGAGTAAGTGCTTAGAATTTATACAATTCTCAGTTCAGACCTGCTTCTTTACACACAAACCCTTCCTTGACACAGCAGTGAGGTGGAGAATTTGACTCCAAGAGGATTTGTCTTTAAATGGCTAACCTAGCAAATTCCACCTGGAAAAAATATAGAAAATATATGGCAGATAGCTAAGGTCTGAGTCAGAGAGAACCCGTGTCTTCACTCACTCTACTGGCACGAGAGTGTGTCATTAAAAACCTATGAAGAAGATATGACCAGAAGATTTTATTGAGTCGTTTTAGTTTGATTATGGGTCTGTGCTCTCTAAGACTCCACATTGACTCATTAAGAGATACCCCAGCAACACACACCAGATGTACATGGTAATCTGCAATCTTATTGTCCTCCCTTCTCAAAGCAGATTTGCATCATTTTAAACACTACTGGTCAAAAAAACCCAATTATTTTGAAAGGTCAGACTTTTTTGAAAATGGATATGAAAAGGTGGCATTTGCTTTCATCAGAATACCAGCTGTAGTTAGTGGCATTTTAAATACTTGGATTGGGTTTTTCATTATAGATTAACTGACAACACCAAAAATGGTCTAAACTTTAAGGTACATTAGCATTTGTATTTGTACTTTGCCCTTTGTTTCTTACTAATGAATATTATCTTTCCTCTGAATTTTAAACAGTGCTCCTTACAGTCAGCAAGAATCTCTGTCTCTCAAATAATCTTTTTCTTCCAAAAATCAAATAATCTCCTTTCATAGCAATTAAAATAGCTCTAATTTGTTTTCAGTTGTCAGCAACCCAAATAATTAAAGACACTGCAGTGTAAAACAACATAAAACAACAAATATTTAAATGCCACACAACGAAAACTGTGAATCATTATAGCAGAAGTGATGAATACTCTCTTTAAAGCCAGTTAAAGCATACTGGGCATCTTTCTTCAAGTGGTAGATTCTAAGACTAATACAATTATTTTTGGAGTCCTGTTAGCCTCTGCCTTCATGTCAGTCTATGCTCTCTATGAAGGTTCTTTACCCGAAGCCTCTCCTGCATTAGGCATGGTCACCATTATGAGGAGTTGGACAACAGACAACATAATCCACGTCCTGCTGTTGGCTACACCTTCAGAAACCAGTTAATCTTTTCTGCTCTTTCTGCATTAAGTAAGAACAGCATAATCAGAGATCATTAAAACCAGATATCTTGGACCACCCGTCATTTAGCTGTTCCCTTGCATCTGTATTTTCCACCAGCAGAAAATTATTTTCTTCAAAGCTGAGATAATTTGGACAAACTATTGGAAATTTAGAGGAGATTAGAGTTAATCCTGAGAAAATTCTTCTGATTCTCATCTCTCTGGCCATCAGATATGTTTAGCTACAGAGGCTTGGTATTAGTTTCTTCTGAAAGGGCTACATAAGATCTAATTTGCAGGAACAAATCTGAAAGAGAATGAGGAGATTTAAATTAATAGTCACACTGTGGCCTGGTAGAATCTGCAACATTTTTAGAGAATACAGAATGTTAGCATGCAAACAAAGATTTTGTTAAAAAAAATTTAAAATAGTTACATTAATCTTCAGTGAGTAAGACAATAAATTGCAAGTAAAGAAGCAGGTATTGGGCTGATTTTGATTCATGAAAGAAATTAAGACTAAAATCTGCATAGAATATAAAATACACTTAAATCTTAACTGGAGAGAATCCTACAGCTCTGGAGAAGAGTGGATTATCTGGTTTCTACTCCAATTTAAAGAATTAGAGAAACAAAAATAAAACCACAGTAATCCTGCCCTACCTACCTTTTGTCTGAAAAAGAATCTCAAGGGGCACAATATTAAAAATGTTTATTTTTAATTTAAGGGTATTTTATTTGAGGTATGAAGTAGAGATTCTGTGTGGAATTAACTTTATATTAATTTGAGGTTACATTAATATTTTTCAGAGGAGCCTAAATGTCTTAGTTGTTAATTTTCATTTTCTGTACTTATCAAGGGCTCTTTCAAACGTACACTGATGTATGACTTACTGTTTGTAAAATATTATTACACATATCACACTGTTACTATGTATGTTCAGAACAAATTAAAGGTGGAACGTTTGTTTGGAATGTGAAGATTTAAAAGGTTCTCAGTTCAGTGAAAAATCTACCAGTCGTGTCTGCTTTATGCCTTTTTTTTTTTTTTTTTTGGTATAGTGCGAAGTGCTATTTTCTTTGGCCACTGGAGTTTTTATGAGCCCAGCCATCTGCCATCATCTGCTCTGCTTTTCAGTAATTACAGTTTCCTTTGTCCAGGCTAGAAGGGGGCAGGATTCACTATTACAACTATTCTCCAGCAATGGTTGAATTGGCTAAAAAAGTTACACCTCGTTCTATCAATAACTTGTGCTCAGAAGGTGTTTGTATCTCTGAGGCATTTAATAGTGTTATGCCTGTGTCAGCACCATTAAACACCAGATGGAATCATGAAGTTCTTCAATTTGTTTTTCCATTGTTATCTTTTAAAGCCAAAGTTGACAGAGCAGTTGATGAAAAATGAAGTTCCAGAGGCAACTGTGAGCCGCACAGATGACTTCATTGCAGCCAGAGACCTGAGGAATTTGCAGAGGAAGATCCGGAGCATTGTGGGTGCCTGGATGCGGTATTATCGCACAGCCCTAGGTCAGGCACACCAGAAAGCAGCTGGGGATGTGGTTTTATGAGCTTGTTTCTATATCAGCCTGACACTGCTGGCTTGAACGCTGGACTAGAAAGGAAGCCAATGGGCAACCTGTTACTCAAATTGGTGAGAAAGTACTTGGGGTACATGGTTCCTCTGGGCTCCACAGATATGTCCGTGCTGAGTGTTTCCATACAGCCAGGCAAGTGCTGAAGAAGCCCACTCCACAACGGAGAGCAGCAGAGCTGCAGCAGCGCCACTGCCTTCAAACTGATCAGTCCCACAGGGGTCGGGCCATTTAGCACAGACGGAGCAGCACGTTGATGTGTTGTACTGTTCCCAGTGCCAGGGTGACACCTCTGCCAGGTACTGCACCGAGCCAGGCACGTTGACATGGCCAGGGATCGCTGCAGTGAGGTGCATTGCACAGTACCGACATGCCTCAAATGAGGCCTTAAATGGCCTCAAGTTGCACCAGGGAAGGTTTAGAGTGGATATTAGGAAAAATTTCTGCATGGAAAGGGTTGTCAGGCATTGGAACAGGCTGCCCAGGGAAGTGGTGGAGTCACCATCCCTGGAGGTGTTTAAAAGACATGTGGATGAGGTTCTTAGGGACATGGTTTAGTGCTAGAGTTAGGTTAGGTTATGACTGGACTCGATGATCCTGAGGGTCTCTTCCAACTGAAATGATTCTATGATTCCATGATTCTATGCCCTGTCTAGATCCTTGAGATATATTTGGGCTGAACAGACAGTGGATTCTGGTCCTGTACTGAGGAAACTACTGGGGACGATGGGACAGGTGGTGACCTCTCTGATTCCCGACTTCCCTGGTAGTGCAGCTTTTGTTAATATATGACTGTGGAGATGGAGGAATAAAGTTTTGGAAAAGAAAAGGAAAAAAAGGTGTGTAGTAACTACTAACCCTTTTTGAAGACCGTTGCTCTACATGCATTAGCTATAACGTTTAAATGGACTATCTGATAACATAATCCACTGTGAGTTCATATAACTCCTGACAGTATGAAAGCCAAGCCTGAGCAGAAGGCTAATATAAACTTGATTTCAGCCTTGAATTGAGTGAAATTGATTTAGAGAGCTCATGCTGGTGTATGACATGCTGTGGGAATCATCCTGCGCATGCTTGATACATAAAAGTTTCCTTAATAACACAAACAAAAGCTGTAAGAGCACACTCTAATTGTCACTGCCCGAATTCTATATCTTTACTGGTAAAATTAGCAAAATATATATTCGATACATTGGAGTCCTCCTATGGGGAAGACAGACTGAGCGTCGCAATGTTCCTTTGGCAGGATTCGTTTTCCCTCTTCTACCTTGTCAACACCATTGTCAACACTAATAATTTTTTTCTTGTGGATTGCAATCTAGCCACCAGAAAAACTTCCAACCTGCCAATTATTTATACTTAATCAACAGTAGATAACTGGTTCTGGGCAGGAAGAGGGAGGTATAAAAGGGTGAGGATCAAATTTAACATCTACCACCTGAGTTTAGACTTTGGTCAAGTGAGGTGATCCTTCTGCCCCACTTAGCACTAATGAGGCCATAGCTGGAGTACTGTGTACAGTTCTGGGCTCCCCAGTACAAGACATGGATATACTAGAGACAGTCCAGTGAAGGGACATGAAGATGATTAAGGGACTGGAGCATCTCTCCTATGAGGAAAGGCTGAGAGATCTGGGACTGTTCAGCCTGGAGGTGAGAAAGCTTGGGGGGAATCTCTTCAGTTTATGTAAATACTTGAAGGGAAGATACATAGAGGATGGAGCCAGGCTCTTTTCACTGGTGCCCATTGACAGGACCAGAGGCAATGGGTACAACCTGAAACACAAGAGGTTCCCTCTGAACATCAGGAAACACTTTAAACTGTGAGAGTGACCAAGTACTGGCACAGGTTGCTTGGAGATGTTGTGGAGTCTCCATCCTTGGAGATATTCAAAAGCCATCTGGACATGGTCCTGGGCAACCAGCTCGATGTAACCGTGCTTGAGCAGGGGGTTAGACCAGATGACTTCCAGAGGTACCTTCCAACCTCAACCATTCTGTGATTTTGTAATTCTATGATAAACTTTCAGTATTACCTTTCCAGTTTGGATCACACAGCACAAGCTACATTTGTAAGTGCAAAACCACTGTTACCAAATCAGGGCCTACTTTGTCACCGATTTCAGCAGTGGTGGTATATTTCAGGGATTGACTGCATACGCCTTCAGAAAATGTCTGACCTTCCTCTGCAACCCTTAAGGAAGGGCATAACTCAGTCTGCAGATGCTCTCCCAGTGACCTTGGACTTGCAGAGATCTCAAGGGAAGAGGAAAGAGAACAGCCGAGTTCCCAAGTTGGAAACTCCTCTCCTTCTAGATCAAGTGCAGTCGGCTCCTCCTTGCAGCATGCAGCAGGAACCATACTCTCATCCTTTCAGGTAAATAAGGGGGACGAGGGGAGAAGATGAAAGAAATACTTTCCCTCCAAGTCACAAGTCACTAAATGGTTCTTTTATGATCACTTACATATACCACACAGTAAGAATTTACATCCTTTTTCCATGAGATGTTATTATCAGTACCTCAGAGCCTTTATATATCCCTGTATAATACTCTAAAAGCAGCAACAACAATGAAGCAGCAGTTGAGAAAGTTTGGAAAAATGCCTATAGAAGATCTTTAAGTACTACTTCAGGAAATAAGATTAACTCTATTGTTATTATTATTATTATTATTATTATTATTATTAGTCACATTTGTGACAGTAACATCCAAAATACTCTGGGAGCAATGCCTCCCTACACCAGCATTTATGAAGATTCGAACCCCACGTGTCATACACTTGACTGATGCTCTGCTCTTCCAAGTGCCACCATCTGCCAATTATACAGAAAATCTGAGCTTCAGACTTGCTTTCTAAGAGTTTGTGTAGAGTCATAGTCACACTACTTTGTTTCACTTCTTAAAAATACAAGAGAAGTCACAGAAATTGAGGGAATATTGTTTTCAGCATCTTTCCTAAGTCCTTGCCTTTTCAAGTACAAAACATTCTGTATTTGATTTCAGATTACCTGTTAGTCTCAGACAAATGTCTTTTTTTTTTTTTTCAATCCATTAAGGCAAAGAGATTTGCAATAGCCTGAGCATTTATCTGAAACCTGACTTCATCCATCCATGGCACGTCTTCCTAATGCAAGATGCTTGCCTGTTTTGTTTTGACATTAAACACTCACTTACTTGCTGTTATTTTCCCATACAGGGCTCGTGTTTTACTGAATAGCAAAACCAAATCAGAGAAGCTGCATATGACTCGGTTCAATTTAAATACAAGAAGGAATGTACCAGATGTCATTAATTCATGGTAAGGAAATCAAAGCTAAGATTGGACAATGACAGCTCCAGTGTAAACATTGATGGTGGTAGTTTACTAGCAGTTCATTTCTGGATGTGATTAAGTAGTTCACCTACGCCTACAAGCCATTACACCATTGCACAGGATGCATTGCATGCGGATCAAAAGCATTAGTAACTTTACAAGCCTAAGTAATCCACAACTGCCATTCATGCTGTGCCTGCAGTACCTCATAACAGGAAAACAAGGTGACACGATTTCTCACTGTATTTTTGGTGGCTTAGGGCTTTGGATGCCCTTGTATCTTTGAGGCAAGTTTGCTTTTGGTGATTCCTTTCGTACAGGTGAATGCTTTTCAGTGCTTTTTTACAAACTCAGCAGTGACTGAAAACAAGCAAAATTAGAGGAACTAACTACTTTTAATTTCATATGACTAGTCTGTAGCTCAACTAATAAAGTAAAAGTACCATAAAGCTGAAGTATTTTATAATTGCTCCTAGTATGCTGAAATTGTAATCTTATTTTACATATACGTGAAGCTGAAAAAACAAAATTTTGCCCATCCTCCTGCTGTATGTGACATTACTTCTGGTCTTTTTTCCCTGATCTATTTATTTTAGATTTCTTTCCTTTTTCCTTGTGCTCCCACCAGCACAATATGGCCCCAGAAAACATCTAATTCAGGCCAGTGCTCCTCATAGCTCTCTCTGTTTTAATGCTTTTCTCTTGAAATGGCCATTTAGGGATTGATCCAACATCCTCAAATACAGCAACAGTCTTTCCATTAGCTTCAGAAGGCCATGAGGGAGGCTGGTGGCCTTTAGAGTCTCTCTCTTTTTTTTTTTTTTGTTTTCTGGTCCAAACCTCTCATAGGATTTGTTTTCACTATGAGGAAGTTGTGTTCAAAAGATCCCATCGCTTAGAGCTGTGTGGAAGGATCTTATTGACGACATTATGTCATCACTGGAAGTGCGAAAGATAAGGCTCTGGAACCTGGCACTTCTGCTGCCTGCTTTATGTGACCAAACAACCTACAGATCCCCCCTAAAATGTCAAAGGACTTCTCAAACACATTAGTCTTCAGCGCACTTGTGAAAGACAACACCAAAACAAGTACATACACGTGAATATAAAACGAGTATACTACAATCAGCCACCAGGCATAAGAGGTGCCAATGAGACCTTCACATAATTAGGGAGTTTGCCTTTGAAGTTTGCCTTTGGCTGCTACCAAAGCCTGCCTGGCTTGCTCAGCTGGTTAGAGTGCATCCCTCTTTCTCCTCTGGGTGCTGGGGGCTGTGTTTTGGCAGAATCCAGGAGCTCCACAACACTCATGGTTGCATCAGACCTTAAGAAATACCTGAAACACTTAGATGACTGCACACCTCAGATAACAGGGGACGACTAGGCCTAGGCCTGTCATTTCTAGAGATGATTTGAAATGGTTCTTCAATCTGTACTTGATTTGTTTTGGCAGTCTAACTTGCTATCACTTTCCCCTGTATTTTCTCTTCCTCGTGACAGGGACAAGTTGTGGGGCACATCCCAGGCTGCTTGTCCTGCTGTGCTTCGAAGGGTTATGATGGGGGAGGAAGGGAAGACATGCAAGTGTAGTAATCATCGGATTCCCTATGTGTCAGACCTGGAGTATGATCAACTCATTAACAATAAGATGTCCTCTAACGAGCAGATTATTGTGGTCTGTGTCTCGTCTTCACAAACAAACAGGGATCAAAGTGAAGACAAGATAGAGCAGCTGTATGAAAGAAAGAACAAGAACAGAAGCATGCCTTGTGCTCAGGTGGGTTTTCTCAGACAATAGATAGTTTTTCCAACACATGGATGAAAACTTTACAGTCTTTTTGGAATTATATTCTGTTTATCTGGTTGCTAAAGTATCCGAAAAGTTGTCTCACCAGAAATGTCTAACTGGCACCAATTCCAAATATGTGTTCTACAGGAAATTTAACGTTAAAAAAATACTTCCAAAGAAGGAAAAATGTCTAGAAATGTTAGAGTTTCCTACAAAAGGGGTATTTCAAAACAGATTGTTTCTGAAAACTAAATATTACTTGAATCTGTATCTTTGAAGATGGAGTAAATCTCTATTCCCAACCTAGAGGAATTCCTAACTTTTTTTTTTTTTTTTTTTTTTTTTAAGTGGAATAGTTGAGGGAGTAACCCTGAATAATCCATTGGTGTAGAGCAAGAAACTCAAACCTTGATTAAAAATCCCAAGAACTGAGTCTTGGGGACCTTTCTAGCTCTGTGGCACAGTACCAGGAAACCTGGAGGCAGCCTTTGTGTGTGTGGCTACTGTGGCGTTGCAGGCCCCAAGGATTAGTAACCACAACAATCTGTTGCATCAGTTGAGCAGAAATCTGTGATTTGGTAGCAGTGTGACAAAGTTTCTTTTGTTGTTGAAACATTTTGGCTTCTAGGAATCAGCACTTTCTAGTAAATGTGAATGAAAAAAATTCCATGCAAAAGCATGCTGATAGAAAATTTCAAACCAGCTCATTTTATTTACAGTATAAACTTAATGAGTAGTGATTTAATACAAACTTTGTCCTTACATTCATGTAGCCAAGCACTAAGGCAACAGACAGCACAAAGTATCTTTGTGTAAGTCTGCATTTAGAAGGACTGGAAATATGAGTAAGTTAAAGTTTAGAAGGGCAAAAAAGCAAACGACAGGTGATATGATAAACACTTTAAAACAAGGAATATTTTTTTTTTTTTCAATTTGCCCTGGACATTGTCTATTCTTACAATTACCTGAAAATTTCTGAGTAAAGCTAACAGTGGAAGTGGTAGTAGAGACTCAAGGGCCATTTTTGTCATCTTGACACAGTGGGCACAACAGTAAACATCAGTGAGTGCTGTATTCAAAATCTTCCTCTTTCAGTGGACATTAGTGGAGCTGCACTGAAATGAAAAAGTTAAGAGGATTTGAGTCTGCATAGATGCAGCTTCAGTACCAATTAAGGCATTAAAATGACTTCTTTCACTATGTCTTTTTTATCCATTCCTTGAGAAACTGGTCACACAGCAACTATAATTTCTGATTTACATTTGAAAAAGTTAGCATAGGAGGGGTCAAATTCTGCTCTTCATGAAGTCTTTGGAAAAACTCCCATGCATTTCAGCACCATCAGGGTTTTTTAGTCCAAGAAGCAAAGGCTAAATCTGAATTAAATACCTACATTTTATATAAAGAGAAGAGGAAGAAAGGGTCTTTCCAGACCTAAATTTTCATCTTGTTTCTTCCTGGAAGCCTGACCCAAAAACCTGTTTGGTAAATCAGTGGAAAAAAGGTTTGTGTGTTGTCTCCTTGTCACACAGTGTGGTCCTGTAGTTGGCCCCTGTCCACTAATGGCAGGAGCACAAGACTTTTGGAAGCCAGGATTCCAGAGGATTTTGACAAATCCACGAGGAGGTTGCACAGTGAGTATCTGCCACCACTGTTCTTGCAACTATGATGTCTAGTTTTATATATCAGAGGAGCTGTTTCTTTTAAGAAGAGAGAAGTATGCCCACAAAGAGAAATTGAGAAATTTAGAAGCCTGTGTCATCAGACTTACAGTGTAAAGAACATTTGCTGCCTGGTCTGAAAGATAATTCAGCTGAGTTCATAGGAACTTGTTTAGAAGGAATTTTACTAGTTCGATTGGTCAGGAAAAAATTACCAGCTATTTAATTATATAATTGTATTTCCCTTTTTGCTTCAGGGTTGTCTGGATTCCTTTCGCCTCCTCAGATATGACATCACTTCTGCAGATGCATTTACAGATCATAAAGGTTCCTTACTGGAAAAGAGACATAATGTAGCTCCTGGCGTGTTTTTGGTATGTTAAAACTCTTCCAGTCAATTATTTAACTCTTAATGCTATTACTGTGATCTTCTTACAAATGAGTGACTTTGGGATTGCCAAAAGTCGTGAGTATTTGCACCATCAGGAGAGCGGAATGCTCGTCTTCTTCAGGAGTACCAACTAGTGTCCCAGCAGCCCCAACTCTTCTTTATCTATTAGCAGTGCAGGATTTACAATGGTCAGGTCATTCTCATTCCTTCTGCAAAGGGCAAGAAGAACAGGCTAGTTGCCACAGCATCAGAAAAGGAGTATGATTTCTTCCTTTGGGCTTCATAGGTTAGATCTAGCCATCTGTGTATGCACTTTACCCCACTCCTGCTTAATCTGTGGCAAAAAGTCTTGGAGCACTTCACACAACAGCATGTTTCAGGCTTCAGAAAAAGACAAAAACTTCTGTTTTCCAACATTCTGAGCAGTACTCTTTGCAAATCAGGAAAACGTCTCAGATGAAACATGCACTTGTGTCAGTTTTAAGTACTTACATAGGTTTCATATGTAGTCTGGAAACACAGAATTTCTTGTAAGGGATTAATTCGTAGTGATTTATTCTATTGACACTTTGCATGCAAAGCACACATTAAATGTTTTGAAATACATTACTGTTGTAACACTGTGAAGAGAGGATTCTCCAGGTCTTGTTCACCTCCATTGACAAGCTGTTATTAGACTAAGAAAACTCAATCTTGTATTGAATCACACAGAACTGCATTATAACTGGATTTTAATAATCCTCTCATCTTTCCATAAAAAACAGCACAAACACTGTTTTGCTTGGTTATTTTAGTTACTTTCTCCCAGTAGGAGAGAGTGCTGACTAATTATTGTTTGGTTATTCTTTGTCTACTTCCCAATAACAGTGAGGAACAAGTACTGCTTCCTGTGTTTGCTCTGCATATTTTTAGTAGCGCCCATGGCACTAGAACAGAGGACCTTTCAAATATCATCTCATCTTAACTACTGTAAAATTAAGGCTATTTTTGTCAGTTAGGGACGAGCTGTTCCTGCAGAGCGAAAACCTTCTCTACATGACATGCACCTGTGATCAACTTTTCTGTCCACTGGGTGACACCAGCAGCCTACCCGACATTGCTTAGCTGTGTATTCTAGTACCACAGAACACATGTCCTGAAGAACATTAAATTTGTAACCACACGGCTTCTTTTTTCTTGGTAATATTAATAACATTTTCTTTCCTTTCTGGTGGAAAAGTGATATAAATAAATAGGAAAAAAAAATGCAGAAAACCCGAAACTTCTTCCGAACCTGCTACATGTAATTTACAAAGCTGAAGGAGACAAAGCAGAAAAATACTCTGTAAAATATGCAACAAACTGAGGGTCTGTTGTAGAAAAAGATGGAGATGACATGTTTTAGTGTGAATGACCCACAGTTGATGAAAATGATGGTTAACAGCTCTGAATAATCCAGGTAATCAATTTCAGAGATGCAGTTTGATTCTCTTCCTCTTTTTGCATTCCCACATGGAAATTATGCATTGTTTTTGAAACAAAAATCAGGATAAAAGCTTTTTTTGTGTGACTGATGAACTGATTAGTCCTTAAAACAGCTCACAAACTACTTTTGTTTTTAAAATAATTTAAAGACATTCTAAGGTATGTGTGCAACATTTAGTTTTGATTTTCCTTGGAGGTTTTTGGTTTGTTTACCTGTAATTTACTGCTACAAAGATTAGCCACCGGTACAAGCTCAGTTTCAGTCATTACCCAGATACAGATGGACAGACAGAAAAGATGCATGAGGAGTAAAATCTGAAATCTCATTAGCCTGTCAGCATGGTCTTAATTACTGTTTTTAAAAACTGAAGGGTAAAGGCAAGGTGGCTAGTTCTTTTGCTTGAACAAGAAACTAGCCATTGTTTAAGGAAGAATGGAGTTTCTTTTTAGAAGGAATGTGTTAACAGTCCTTTCTATCAATACTCCTAATGTCTCTCAGCTGACAAGTAATCAGTCCAAGCAAACAGCAAGTCCAGAAGGTATGAGCCTATTTCACCTTGTTACAAGCCCTACACCCTTCAAGTGAGACACTGAACATCCTATACAGATGGAGCCTTCTTCGCTGTTCCTAGAGAGGTATTCAGCCCACCCTCAAGCAATTCCCAGTCAGACTCGCTCAGCTGTTACCATGCTGAGGCAGAGCGGTTTCATCTACCAACAGGGGCAGCAGCAATTCAGAACAGTTTCCCTGGTCTGGTTTTGAAGGGCAAGACTTGAACAGCGCCGTATGCATCCTCTGTGGACAGGGGGTCACTAAGGAAACCTGCCAGAGGTAGCAGCTCCAGCTCTCCTTATATTATCTGCATACACTGGTCACTTGCAAAGCCCAGGAGAAAGAGAAGAAGCCTTCAAATGCAACTCTACCAGAAGTCACAAATTGGAAAGGGCCATTATAATTTCCAGGGCAGCTCAAAAGCAAAAGAATAAATAATGTTCAGAAGTTCTGGAACCTAAAATAGGCTGTGGTTATTTTCCTTTGGACAACAGCACAACCTCTGCTGAAGAACTGGGATTGGCCTGATTGCACTTTAGAAGTAATAAGCATTAAGAATGAAGTGACTACATTTAGGGTAGAATACAACTCTCATCTTTTTGTAGTTCTGAAAAATCTGTCATGTGTGAGAGATGATGAAATTCCAGGTCGCATGGATGTTCTGGAATGTTCAAAGCTGATCACAGAGAGTTCCAGAGGGATTGTGCAATGCTCAGTAACTGATAATCAGTTGGTGTATGAAATTCACTATCAATAGGTGGAGATTCATTCACATAGGGGGAAAGAATCGTAATTATTTATACAGATGCAAAGATGGACACAATAGCTCTTCACAGTGAAGTAAGAGGTGTAAGACTTGTTCGTTGACATACTCCTGAAAACTTCTGACCAGTGCTCAGCAATGGTCATAATGCAAGCAGAATGTTAGTTAAAGGGTAAATAAAACATTCCTGAGATTCTGGTACACAGCACGTGACTGTCCTCACCACATCTCAAAAAAGGATATAATGTGGAATGGCTGTTTGTATAAGGAAGGACTAAACAACAGAGTGGTTTACAAAAGAGACTAAGGCGAGATACAAGAAAGCTTTATAAAGCAAAAGTGGTGTGGCAAAGGAATAAGAAATAATTATTCATTGTTTCTTGAAACAGGAACGGTCAGGCACCAATGAAGAGATAAGCAGCAGCTTTAAAACAAAAGGAACTTCTTTTTCTCACAGCACATCATTAAATTGTGGAACTCTTTGCCACAGGATGTTGTGGAGGCCAAAAGCATAAGTGTGTCCAAAATGGAATGAGATACATTCCTGCAGGGTAGCTCCACTGGCAGATATCAAATGTGGTGGCCCAGGCACAGCTTTTGGTTGAGGAAATCCCTGAATTTCTGACTGCTTATGGCTGCGATGGGTCAGAAAGAATAGGATTTTCTTATAAATGCTCTTCCACTCCTTCCACAGCCTCCAGCCACTCGCAGGGACAGGATACTGGACGGGTTAGAGCAGCCTTTGGTATAATCCTGCACAGCTGCTTTTACACCAGTACCTGCAAGGTTGTTGCTTTAATTTGGGTAAAACTTTAATAAAAGGATTAGGGGGGAAAAATACACAGAGTTCATGAGAAGAAGGTTCTTTGCCTCTGAAATCATCCTCAGCTAAATATATTGAAGAATTTTATATATATTTTAATTTGTAAAGCTTCAATAAAGCAAAAGTAATGTTCCCAGGAAGGGAAAGTCTCTCTCGAACTGTGTAAAAATAGGATTAAAAGTTTCCTTAATTTTACATGCTTTCTTCTTGAGGCAGATAACTGATTTCCTCTGGTCCTTGGGAATTTCCTCAGATGATCAGGAAAAAAACTTCATAATGAAACACAATTGGCCCCTGTGTCTAATGAATCAAAGGGCTACCCTTAGTAAGCTTAGGAGGAGAGAGCCCATCCTTAATTTCCTACTAAAATAACTGCTGTTCAGCTAAATAAATACAAGTGAGTTTAAGAGAAGGAATTCATGGCTTCAAAGAAAAAGAATTAAGTTCAAGTTTTAATGAATGTATTAGGCAAGAAGGAAATGTTGTAAGATATTAAACATTTGCTTTTAGACAGCTTTCTATATAGTCTTTTAGATGCCTCGAGGAAATGGTTTTACAGAAGCATTACAATAATGCAGTTGCTCCCAGGGGCAGTTGCTTCTCTCTGATCATGGCATGTATTTCCTGCCATGCCGACAATCCCTCTCTCTTCCCCTGCGCCCTATCTAAAGATCTTCAGCCAGGACTTAATTCCTGTGCCTTCAAAATGGTGTTTGAGGGGCAGGAGGCAGAAGGGAAACAAGATTTTTTTTTTCTTTCCCAGAAGTGGCTTTTCAAAAGTGTTGTGCTGTGTTAAAAACAAAACAAAAACCAAACTGAAACAAAAAACAAACAAAACCACCAACCACCAAACATTCCTGCTCTTTTCTTTCCCATAGGATTTTCATTCCTCTTTTTTCGAAAGTAGATGCCTTTTCTGTTACAAATTTATAATCATACATTATTTGTGAAGAAACTACTAGGATAACAAACGTGAACCTAACAATAACAAAGCAGGGTGTGCTTACATACCCACATGCACTGATGGAAGACCATCACATTCCAGTATAAGAATGAATTTAAGCCAATATACTTACTTTCATCCTTCAGTGCTGTACTCCATGGAAAGATGGTTAAATATCATGAGAGATAGCTGAGCGAAACTGCCATTGAATGATTAAATATCTAGATTTATAATAATCTCTGGATGTGACTGAGTGCTAGCAGCACCATTCTTAAAGATTGCATTGTCCAATTTCTGAAGCATGTCAGACTGACACTGATGCAATTGTTGTCCCAAGAAACAGGGTTCTGTCACCCAGTGTGCAAAAAAAAGCCAAATCGTAGCACACTGAGACAAGATATTGTTTATTACAGAGTTGCGCAAGTCTGGATGCTGGAATAAAGCCAGCACACCAGCAAAAAAAGTAACAGCCATTATATATAAAGTCTTATCACTACATTCACACCCTAAAGAGCCAGTTGGTTACACATGGGCACATTGGTTACATAATCATTTTAGTGTATAACGTTCAGCTGAAGGACACTTTATCCAACAGTCTTGAGACAGGCATTAAAAGAAAACTCAAGTAATTGTACAGGCGTCCAAATGTCTACAGCTGCAAGGTCAGGAGTGTGTGTAGTTTCTGATGAGGTGTTTTGCAAGTCACTGTTAGAGGAGCAGACTGACCTAAAACTGAGAGCATTTACGTATCTTTAGGTTAGCAATTGCTGACAGGATTCATTCTTTTAAGTGGTAATGACTACACAATGGAAAGGAGAAGGCTACTTGAGGTCAAAACCAGGTCCAGGGGCCTGGAAATGTGTTCCTGTGCTTGAAGAATGCAACATGGGCTGTGAAAGTTACTTATGTTCACTTAACTCTCAGTTGCAGTGTGGCCATGTGGGCACAGATGGAAGGCAGCAGCTTTAGATTTCAATCCATTGGTCCGGATTCCGTGTTTATCCCAAACAACAAAGGTGATTGGCTTCCCCGGCAAGCAGCTGTGTGCCCAGTTTGTGCTACTGGTAAACTTCTGCTAAGTGCGAAGCACAGATAGAAGTCTCCCAAGCACGCGAGGAAGATAGAACAGGAAAAATAAAAAGGAAACAAAGCAGGAAGGGGACAAAGCTTGCCCTCAGAATACCTGCTGCATTTGCCATTGGTGTTGAAATTCATACACATTTATAAACAGACCTCTGTGGAGAGATAGGCCATCAAGGCATACATGGGAGGCCTAGGAGGAAAAGCAGGAGAACCCACATTTTTTTCCGCCCAAGATGTGAATATGTACAAGATTTCCAGCAAAGGTCTGGTGAAACTCCAGTCTGACTTCAACCTATTCCAAACTTCCCCAGCCAGCGTTCTAGCCTGCAGGTTTGAGATGGGAAATGTAACAAAGATTTCATTAAACCCTCCAGTGACTTTATTGCCATTTCCAGACTACTACCAGTTGAAAGTATTGAGGCAGCATAGTGGTAAGGGGTGGTACACACTTATAACTGGTTGTGCAGGTCAAGTTAAACTTCATATGAGAAACTTCACAGATGAGGTTTTCATGATTCTTCTCCCTTGATCAATAGAGTACCGCCCTGAAAAATGTGAGGGAAAGTCACACCAATCCATTTAATTCCAGCTGACCTCAAGATCCAAAACATTTTAAAGGAAAGCTGGGTTCTCTAATTGCATTTGCCTTGCGGTTGACTAAAGCCTTGCCAGCTTCTTAAGTGCACTCATTACAATACAGGCTGGACGTTTCAAGCTGATTCTGCATCTTATCAACAGCATAGAAGGAATTTGTGCTATATCAGGCCATTCGGTGAGTTTGAACTTCTCTGGATTCAAGAGCTGAATGGAAGTCTTCTGGGAATATAATTCAAAATAGTTTCTGCCATTTTCTGCTGCAGATAATCAAGATGACATTGGTTTCAGTCATTTTTCTCGAGTAAAAATAATGCTTATGAATTAAGCCCAGGATGTGGAAGCCTCTATTTATACATGGAACGTGACAACACACCCAGCAACTGTTTGTACAGTTTTCTGTTTCACAAAAGCTACTCTAGAAAGCCCATAGTCAGGAATTTACAGGATAATCAGTCTCTATACATCTTCTATTCTTGACTTCTTTAAGAGCGCTGGTTTGCTCATTGTGTGGTGATGATGAATTGTGCACTTATTAACAATTAAATTATTCATTATCTCATTCCAAATTATTCAGCCAAGCGGCCATGAAACAATAATACATTTCTGTTACTCTCATCCTACTGAACAGGCAACTCTTGTTTTCAGTTAGTCCTTCAGTTAGGCAAACCTTCTGCAATGACAGCTCATCATAGTCCAGAAACAACCTGAAGAGATCATCTAGCCTCGCCATTATCACCAGTACAAAATCAACTATGTCAGAGCTTTAGACATACACGAAACAGACCTTTAGACCTGAACTGGTTTTCTAGAGTCTTTCACAGCCTCTGAAAAAAACCAGGCACTTCCACAGCGTAATTCATAGAATCAAAGAATAATTTGGGTTGGAAGGGACCTTCAAAGCTCATCTAGTCCAACCCCCTGCAATGAGCAGGGACATCTGCAACTAGATCAGGTTGCTCAGAGCCCCGTCCAGCCTGGCCTGGGATGTCTCCAGGGATGGGGCATCTACCACCTCTCTGGGCAACCTGGGCCAGTGTTTCACCACCCTCAGTGTAAAAAATTTCTTCCTCATGTCCAGCCTGAATCTCCCCTCCTTTAGTTTAAAACCATCACCCCTTGTCCTGTCGTAACAGGCCCTGCTAAAAGTCTGTCCACATCATCTCCTTCCAATGTATAATGGAAGTGGGTCAAGTGAATCACATGCTGGAAATGCCTGTTTCTCTCTCGTGGGATTCAGTGTAGGTGAGGTGAATTCTACTCCTGCTGCTTAACCTGTTCATAAAGATTCGGTGATAGAGAAGCCATAATATCCTCACAAAAGTATATCTGAATTCTTTATACTCATATTGCTTGATAGCTTTTCCTATTTAATTTTCCTTCCTGTAGTTAAAGCCCATTATTTCTTGCTTTCTTCATCATAGACATGGCAAACAGACCGTTCTCTTTCTTTCTGTAGCAGGTCATCTCTTTCACTTCCCTTCTGTCTCCCATAACTATAAACCCCCACTCAGTCTTCACGTCTGTATACTAAACAAACACAGGTTACGCAACCTTCCTTCATAGGTCATATTTTCTGGAGCTCTGGTCAATCCCCTTGCTTTCCTGCAGATTCTTGCTGGTCGATGTGCATGTGGCCACTCCAGCCCTGCTGAGCTTACAAGTTATACTTCGTATTTCACAGGTTAGATTCCTATTTGCACAACCCACAATGATTAGAAGTTGTATGTCATCATCACCACAAATAATCTATAAGATGAAAAGGACAGCTCAGCCATTTTGTTTGTACATTACCAGCCCAAGAACAGTGGTTCTACGAAACCCAAACAGATTAAAAAAGCTTTCATTAAATGTATTTCAACTCTGATGATTCAATTTAAATGAACTTTAGTGTTTTTACTTGAACATCTGAATGCGCATGCACATATACACATGGATTCATCAAGTGGCTTTTCTAAGGGGCAGTTTGAATCAATAGAATTTTTTCTATAATATGAATATGTGAAATTTGTTAATCTGTATGAAATATTCCTAGGCAGAAGAAAATTAACCTCGAGAATGACCATCTCAGTTCAAAAAGCTAGGCAAAGAGAACTTGTGATAAATTTAAGACAGCCCCATTTTACTCCTTTAGTCATCTGGAAAGAGGCAGAAGGGCACATAAAGGGAAAAGCATGGGCTGAACTCCCAAAACTCCTACTGTGGATTGCTTAATGTCTGTGTTAAATATCTAAAAGTTCCCCTTGTCCCAAAGGTTAAAAGGAATCAAGACAGAGATATATATGCTTATAAAACCAACCTACTGTTGCCAATAATAAAACATTTTTTATTTTGACTTTTTTTTTAATGTTCTGACATATTACTGCTCTGAAGTTCAGAGTTTCATTAGTATTAAAGTTCATCTTTGACCTTTCACCTTTTTATGTGGAAGAATTAGTCAGGGAGAAAAAACATTCCTCTTTGCCCTGGCTTGCTTATTATGACTCCCTCAAGAATTTCAGTCTGAGGCCATTTGCCAGAACTGTGTTTAGCTCTGAGAGAAGAAAGAATCTCCCTCCACTTCAAAATGCCACCATCGAAATTTATCTCTTGGCTTTCACTAAAGACTTCGGTTTTAAACCACTCCCAATTAAATTTACCCCAGTAGGGGTAAAAGAGATTTGCTATGCGAGTTTACACCTACCGAGAAAAGCTGACCTTCAGAGCTACTTGCTAATGAGCCTTCTTATTCTATACATTCCTGGTGTTTTAGGAGTGAACCAAGCCAGAAAGATACCCCGTAGAAGATAAAATTCTTATGCCATAAAATACCAGCCTGTGAAAGTCTCATGCTACAGAAAGCCATACCAAGAGTGACAGGAATTAGCAAAACACTGGAAAACTGGTAACATTTATATATTATGCAAGCAAAGCAAAGCGTCAAGCATACTTGAATTTCATGCTTGAAGGCATAAACTGATTGCTTGTGGTGGAAGGAATAATGAAATTCCTGTGTCATACTATTAGAGTCAACCAGGTGAATTGTAATGGAAAGGGCTACATTCCTCTGACAGCGAGGGTGATTGGCAGAGGCAGCCTTTTCGTTTGTATTCACTTAGAAAAGTTTCAGTGCATTGTGTACTCATGCATCAGATCATCTTTGGAGTAGATTTATCTACCTCTTCTATCAGCCTCTTCATTTTGTACAATCACAGAACACGTGTACCGGAGAATAGCGGTGTTATTTTCAGAGCATTCTGTAGACAAGTCCCACAGTGGCAAAAGGTTCCTTCCGTCTCAGCTTGTGATATGTTTTCATCATTAACCACGACAAAACAAGAGTCAGAGTTCTAAGCGGAATAACAAAACTGGTATGCGCCCCGCCACATTTTGGCAGTCGGACAATGCCGGTGGTTAATCAAAGCCAATGTGAGAGGCGTGTTGTGTGTTGTTTCCTCATCCATGTGGCAGTGAAAGGCACTTCAGTTGGACAACATGACACGTCAGGGCTTGCAGCAGCAAGAGGCAGCTAATTCAGATTATCTGTACCAGGAACCCAAAGGCTGGAACAGACCAGGGAGTGGTGACCAAACCAAAGCACAAATTCCTGGCACGTGGAGCAGAGGCAGTAAGCTGGGCTGTAAATGGCTGGACGTTTCTTCTCTTATTCTCTGTGCTCGCATCACAAGCAAGGAAAGAACGTGCAGTATTGAGGGAGAACAATAATAGAGATATAGAGAGAGACTGGCTGTCAGATCAGAAGGATCTGTGTAATGAGAAATACGATAGGGAAGGGGAATTAAGACCAGTTATGGGAAGCAAGATGAGGCACCGATTATGAAAAAAAGTAGGAAGCAGGGAAAGAAACCTAGGTGTAACTAAAGTATGAGGAAGAAACTGGAATGAGAATAGGAAAATCGAGAGGGAGTCAGAACAAATTCAGAACAAATGAATGCAAAGAGTTTGCCTCAAGGGGAAAACACACAGATATAAAGGGGTATACATAGCCAGAAAATCAGTAGCTGAGGCCAAATGTTGCTATCACTTCCATCTGCTGACATACACTCAAAACTGTACCCCAAGAAGAGCTTACAGGATCCCTTTGTTGTGATGCCAACGCTGCTCACAACATTGGATGTAAGCAAGGGAGCGGGGAAATGAGGACCCGTGTCACAGTGTAACATGCATTAAACTGGTCATCGCTTCCAAATCCGCACTGCGTTGAGTGCTCCTCTCACGCTCAGGCAAACAGAACTCTTCACAGTAGTGAGACAAGGTACTTGTGACACTGACAAGAAAAATGTTTCAGAGTTGAATAAAACAGTGCTATCATAACTTCTGCCGTGATAGAAAATGGTTTTTTTCCCTCTCCATTACCCACAGGCAAAAGCAGCGTTCTACGTCATGTTCATTAGTGGTTCTATTACAGAGGAATACATATTGGTGTGAGCACAAGATGAAGACAATTCAGTGGTCCTCTGGATTTCCTTCTAGTGAATGCATCCATTGTTACTCAAATATGCATTACCCTGAAGTATTCGGAGAGTCTTGACTTGGAGTTCTACATGCTGAGAGCTTCCATGAAATAAGCCAGATGTTTCCAGTTGTGTAACACTGGGAACATCCCACAACACAAGCAGCTTAAATGATTCTTACAGTTTTAAATTCAATTAAGCCATTTTTCACTTAAACAAAGGCTTCTTTACACTCCCAGAACAATGACACAGGCTTTCATGTCAGTGAGAATCTGGCCCAACCATGTCACTATTTCTTTACTGACCAAGAAAAGGCTGATGCTCTCACATTAATTCTTTTTATATCTAATATTTCAACAGGCTTTTCTTCAAGCCCTAATTCTGAGATCATCCATATGTTATAGTTGTGTGGAACAGTCTTTGCAACATGTTGAAAAATTATTTATCTTTGCTTGAACTTGCTCTGGGAATTTTGAGTCTGGGGACATTAAAAACAAAAGGCCCAACCCAACAAACTGATCCAACCCCAAAAGAAATGCTCTAAAAATGCAGAAGGCTGCCTCCTTTCAGTTGCTGAGATCTTACTACAAAATGCATCATTAATGTGACTTGTTTAAGAATTCTAAGTTCTAGCACAAAACAGAATTTGGCTTTTAACTCATCTGTTTTGTTGAGGATGTCATGATAAGATAATCATCTACAAATGCCAACTTCAGGAAACATGCAAATGATTGAGACCTCATGAAATACACTTCAGAATCAAAAGCAAGTTCGAAACTGTGGAAACAGAGTTTGAAAATGTTTCTGGATCTTTCTGAACAGCTCTGAATTAGCTTTAATCCCCTGGTTTACTTTTCCAAGGAGATAAAATTACTAATGTTTCAGAATTTGCCCACATTTTGAATCTTTATGGCTTTAAACATCAGGCATCACCTTTCTTCTATAGAAAACTGTTTCCAATGAGATACAGTATTTAAACAGGAAAGTTCATTGCTATTTATAAAAGTGTAGAAGTAGGATACTCCTTCTTAGTAAAAAAAAAAAAACACCCAGAAAAAAACAATCAAAATATTTAGTTAACATAAGCAAAACAAAAAAACCCAAACAAACAAACAGCTGTTTTTTCCTATGCCTAACATACGTGCCTGTGTTCATCTTCAAATATGTCATCTTATACCTAAACTGAAATATTACGGGGACGGATGGTGGCGGGCTTTGGCAGTCCATGCAGCAGCACGCAAAATGTTGTTTTATACACTCTGGTATGCAGTGTGTCTTGGAGGAACTAGAAAAATATGAGTTTTATTTTTTTAAATTTCTTGAATGAAATAAAATATTTTCTATAACAAAGTCATGAAGATGAAAGCTGTAAGCCGTCTGTGTAAGTCAAGCTACCTAACAACTTAGTTTCTCAGCCTGTCATCTTCATTTAGAATAAGAGGTTGCTTTTCCCAGCTCTGCATTTTTTTGTTCTCTTCTTTGGCAGATGTACATTCAAGGAAAGCTACTCTTTGCCAACCGTATCTTCAATGGGTACAGCAAGTCAACTAAAGACCTTCAAAAACAAATAGCTAAGACAAGGAGTGATTATCGCATGGGTTACTGTCTTCCAACTGATTTCAAGTTCAGGTATTTTCCTTTCCATCATCATGGGTTTTAATCTCTTCATTCTGAGACCTTTGGCTTCCTTGTTCACTTTCTTAAATATAAAGCAGTGTGACTCAGAGCAGCAAGTACAGCAGTCTCAATATCAATGCATTTGCACCTTTTTAATGTGATTTCAAGTTCTCCATCTTGTATATTCCTTCCTGTCCCATTCAGCAGTTAGGACTGTCTAACCCTAATTGCTGAGCTACAGAATAATTTTAAGCCAATCCTGCCAGGTACCGGCAATAAGAAATAAGAAAACAGAGGTGAAGGTCCTGGGCATGTGCCCCGTTTCTTTTGTGCATGTCTGACTAAAACTTACTTGTTTCCTGTGGGGTTATATTTATTTTGGCACTATCCGTAAAAAAATAATGGCAGTTATAGGACCAATTACTTTAGCTAGGTGTCTTCCAGCAACTAGCTTCTTCATTTAATTAATAGTTGCAGGGAAGCTTTGAAAGCATAACCTGGAGAAATTGCAGCAGATGGTGAAATACTTCAGAGCTGCGTATTGAGCATTCAGCTCACAGAGGGAGCATTCCCAGGAGCCAAAGCGTACACTGCAACAGTTTGCTCTCTTGTAGAAGTTTCCAAAGCAGAAACAGAGACAGGCAGAAAGGGGAAATAATCACCACTTTTGCAGTGTATTTCTTACATAGCTTTTGGGAACCATATCATTATTTGTAATTTAGTGGTGCTGCAATCCAGCAATCAAACCAGAACTTCAGAGTACCTGGTATGAATGAGAAGTCCACTGCATTCCACTACGGATTTAACCAATATATCTTGCAGGGTGTGCTGATTATGATCATCTATTAAACTCCTGTTAATAGCTGAGAAGCAGCTGACAGCAGTGACAGCAAAGAAGAACACAGGATATAGCCCAAAATGAAGTGTGCCATCTTTTGCTGAGCTGCTCTTAGCTGGCTTTGACAGGTCACAGAAAGTCTGTTCCTTTCTTATATTTCTTTTTACCTTAACAAAACAATGTATTTCACTGATATTGAACCACAGCAGAAAACAGCACATTTTATGGCTGTAGGCCATTCTTCTCTGAAGGAAGCTTGTCACTTCACATGTGTACACAAAACAATTACTGGAGTAGTAAAGTCAGGGATTAAATATGACAGGTAGTTAACAGTAGCATTTTCAAATGCATTAATTACCTACCATGCTTTCCCTCTAAGTCGCTAGGGAGCTTTCTTGATTGCAGTCAGGACAGATTGGCTTTAGGCTGGTGGTGTTGCAAACGCTGCTCCAAGTGACTGGAAAGGCTGCACTGGCCTGTGGAATTCCCTGTGCTGGTTCTTCTCTACACCAGAATTTTCCTAAATATTTCCCACTGTGGTCTCATCCCTAAACGCAACTTCAGAAGCAAATGTATGCAGTTGCATAGACAGGCATTTACCTAACCTAAATCGAAGAATAACTGATGACATGTGGTCAGAACAAGCATGGTTATTCTACATGGGCGTTTCTGCTCCTTGCTGCCGCAGCACCATGACAAGAAATCCTTCGGTGTTACCATGGGGACATTCCACAGGGTTCTTTCATGCACGGGTTGTGAGCACATGAGCAGGTGCAAGTAGGGGTGCAAAAACAGTCTTAATGAAGGAGAGGGTGGTGAGGAGTCTGAGAGAAAACCACGGCCAGGTGACATAGCTATTTCCATATACACTACTATAATTATACAGGTGGTGCTCAAGGTGTGATTAATTTCATCCTTAAGTGTCTAATTACAGATGAAACAGCAGGTTCTCCAAAAGCAGATGCTCCTGGTATTTTCCCTCTTGCCAGCTGATCTCCTGACCTCAAAAACTGCCAAATACTCTACACAAAGGTGCACATGCATGTTCTGTTCACTTTATTTCAGTACCTTGGGTCCACTGGGATGGACCTTGGAACTGTTTCCTCCTGCATACCATGCTGTGGAACAGATACTATTGGGAGTACAGCTGTAGGTCAAGGAGGATTCTGTGCTGCTAAAAAGAGATTAGCATCAGTGAAACATTGAAAATCTTGCTTTTCACTAGGAGAACCAAAGCAGCACTATCATTTCTCTGTCTGTTCAGGGAGTGGTTTCTTGACAGACGGTGTTTTCTTGTTTATAAATCTAATGGAAGTAAGCAAACAGGTCCTACCCTCTGTTCATTTCTTCCTCTTCACCTAGCTGGAAGATGAGTTAAGCATGGAGACAGCATAGAGAACTCACTGACTTAAGTTGAAGGACACATTTCTAGAAAATAAGTGCCCTTAGATTCCTCTCCCAGATCTCTCCTCAAAACCTGCTACAGTCTGGAAGACCACAGGTTTCTTACAATATGTCAGCAGAAACAATCATCCACAAGATGTACAGACTTCATCTCTCAGTACATTTTTTGTGGCTTGTTCCTTTGTTTATACCACAGGCATTGCATTCTAGGTTTCTTCTTCACTATCTTACAAAAGTACGGACTGTGCTGCAAAAAAACCCTAGGGAAGCTTAATACAGTAGAGCTGATCACATGTTGGCATCAGTGGAACAATCTAAGTCTGAATGACTGCCTTTTTAGGACTGGTCTGGTTCCACCTCAGCCAGACCCATTACACTAGGCCAGGTTACCTGATATGGTGTGAGTATTTCCAATATGAAGCAGCACAGTAAAAGGATGAGAAGAACAGGTTTTAATGAGAGAAAGGAGAAATACAGCGGTACAGCTGATACAAAAAAGTACACAATATAACACAAGTGTCTAATAAATTAGCAGAGAACTTGAGAAACAGGAAGAAAGTTTCAGATGGTTGAAGAAAGAGGCTTGCTCAAAAAGATACAATCTTAAGTCTTCATAGATATATATACATTCTTGGCAGTATAGGAAACGTACAGTTCTTACATAGAAAATATTGACTGTCTGAAGTGGTAGTATCAATTCCTGAAGAATATTTGCATATGGTA
Organism: Caloenas nicobarica; assembly: GCF_036013445.1. Classification (NCBI taxonomy): domain Eukaryota; kingdom Metazoa; phylum Chordata; class Aves; order Columbiformes; family Columbidae; genus Caloenas; species Caloenas nicobarica. The sequence continues at coordinate 47,352,515 of NC_088245.1, forward strand.
CATTATGAAGAATACACACAGGCAATTTAGCATTCAAAAAATCTCCAAGAAAAGGAAAACATTACAGACCCCTCTTGGTAGACAGGCTTCTCCTTTTATAATAACAGCAGCCATTAGATCTGTTCGGTATTCCATAGGAAAACAAACAAACAAAACAACCTGAAAATAGCAAAGAATACGCAAGATCTTTTGTACTGCACAACAAACTATGCACTGATTAGGCAGCAAGATTCAATACATAAGAATAAATACTCCTGCCTCACCAAGCTTCTTCCTGCCTTTCGAGATCAAATTATATCGCTTCTTCCCCAGTCACCTCTCAGCTTTCCTTCCTGGGGTTGTGAATTAGGTGAGAGTGAGTCATACCTAAGTGAGAAGAGCGGTCAGTAGCTGTTAACCTTAAAACCAATACAGGGAAAGTTTACAGAAAGAGGTGTGCGCCAGCCACAGCTCCTAACATCAGCAGAACACAGCCTTTGCTCTGATAATAAAGTCTATTATTTATGAGGGAGCCACAAAGCTTCAGATAAAAGGAGCCAGTCTGTTCTGTTGCCACTATTTCGGCACTTTTGAAGTGTACAGAGAAAGTCTGTTTCTTAGAGTCATACAGCTGGACAAGCAGAAGATACCTGCAGAGCACCTAAGCCTGGCTCCTAGGTTAAAGATCTACTTGCTGCTAGTTCTCCTCGACTGACACATTATTGTCTCCCTAAAGCCCCCCCTAGCTAGCCATTTATGTGATGCTAAAAGGGATTTTACTAATAGTTGTCACATGATTGCACAGCATACAGGTGTCTGAAAGATGATGGGAAGGTGCAACTGAAAGTTTATGACACAAAGAAAAACATCTTTTGTTCAGTCACCACTTATTTAGACAAGAGTAGCCAGTGTTCATTACTAAAGTGCTTGTACTAAGGAGCCAGCAAAATATACTGCAGGAACTAACTATTGCCAGGATTGCTTAAAATTAATTTCATCTTCAGGATGAAAGAGGAATTATAAATAAACTCCTGTCCAACGAAGTGCTGATACAGTCTTTATGTGTCCCTGTAAAAGCATTCCCTATTCCATCCAATCATTACTAATTGAAGGATGGATAAGCCACATCCACACCACCTAGGCGGCTGTCAGGAATACAGGATAAGGAGAAAAGGCAATATATGCAGTCACAAGGCAGAATTTTACTGCAGATGCTGAAGAAATGAAAGCAACCAAAAAGACTTTGAAAGCGATTAGCATTACAACTGAGAAAACTACTTCTGAAACGGGGGAAACCCATCCAGTTTTTTTTTTTTTAAATAGTCCTGGTGATGCACATCATCAAATATGTAAAAAAGACTTTAGGTCCTCATTCATATCCATGGGGAAAAGGAAGGAGGTAAAGCGGGAAAGTAAGAAAAAGAGCAACAAAAGAGTTTGGGTGAGAAACTCCACCACAAAGAAAGGGCAGAACCCAGGAATGTCATCCTGCTCCTGCCTACATCCAACCCAGAACTTTAGTTCTTGGAGCCTTCACACAGCCAGCCAGGCCCAGGCTTCATTCCTGCTTTAAGGACCTGCTGAGGCTGATCTCATCACCTGTGTTTAAAGCAGAACCAGCAACCGGCAGGGCAGGTGCAGAAGAGGCTCCCACTGGAGCCAAACCACACGGGTTCCCAGTGCAGTCATAGGAAAGAGACTGACGTCAGACAGAGCTTAGAGGAAAAGATATGGAGATGGATTTACATACAGCTTGATACACCAGCACAGCAGGACCGAGTCGTCCTGTGGAAGTGAAATGTAGATAAAACCAGTTTTTTTTAAGAGCCTCTGAAGACTGCCAGTCTGGTGAATGTTTCCTGTCTCCACACTGAAGAGAAATTGCGGATCCTTCCCAGTGCCTGCAAACTTCAGAGTGTATCACATGTGATTTCCCTCTGTAGCCCTGCCAGACATCTCTTGCTGCAGCTTATTCTTTTAAACATTTCCTCTTATATTTTAGCTCTCGTTTATTAACCATTTAAACAGCAGCTTATCAAGTTTCTTTTCTTTCCCTTCCCTGTGGTTTCCTTGGCAATCTGTGCTGCCCTTAGGCCCTGTTTTAGGAAACACTAAGACTTAGCAGGCAGGAAATGCTGAGGAACGTGTATTTATTCACGTTTAAGACAGGGCAGATGGGCATACGGGCACTCACAACAGCTCTGGTGCAAGCCTTGGTAAGAGAAAAAAAGTTAAATAGCTTTTCTAATTAAAGGTGTAAAATCAGTGTGCATTTAAAATACCTCCACACAGCCTGCTTGGTAGAACAGAATTCTGTTCTTTTGCCATTAGATACTATAGCAGGAATTAAGATTTTGTTTACCTTCTGAGTAATTAACTGGAAAGTTTGATATGAGGAAAATACCACCTCTTTGCTAGACAAGCCTTTCAACGTGATGCCTGGCAATACACATGTACAATATGAAGTGTGTGTTTGTGTGTATATATGTATATATACATATATGTATATCCATATATATATGTATAAAACTCACACAAACCCCTCAAATTAGGAAACAATCCAGCAATGCTGCTCAAGAAAAATTCAAAATGGTTCAATTTGGGGGAGATTGAGTAGTAAATGTGTTCTGAAAACACGTGCTCTTTGACAGTGGGAAAGGTTTAAGCACAACTGCTAGAACCCAGAGCTTCCAGAGCTAAGTGGAACACAAGACGCTCCACTTAAATATGAGAAGAAACTTCTTCTCAGTGAGGGTGCCAGAGCACTGGAACAGGCTGCCCAGGGAGGTTGTGGAGTCTCCTTCTCTGGAGACATTCAAAACCCGCCTGGACGCCTTCCTGTGTAACCTCATCTGGGTGTTCCTGCTCCGGCGGGGGGATTGGACTAGATGATCTTTCGAGGTCCCTTCCAATCCCTAACATTCTGTGATTCTGTGATTCAAGGCCAGGCAGCTGTGGAGCCAAAGCACAATGGCACAGCAGCAGGAGTGCACGTCTCCAACCTCTCCTGCAGGAACAAGCAAGCTTGTTTAGGGGAATGCAGACTCAGCCATAATTCTGCCATCCTTCTGTTGGAAAGAACAAGTAAAGCTCACGTAACGAGGAACGTGTGTTGAAGGATCGGTCTTGCTGGGGAGACACTACCATCTTCTGATCAATAAGGAGAGAGATTTCTGGAAGTCAATGTTCTGAAGTCCAGGAAAGAATAGGAGGGCCAGGTTGAAATGTAGGTCAAAGTGCTCTGGAAGGAAAGTCAGGACAGACAAGTTACCAGCCCTAAGTATCCTCCTGTTTATGAGTTTATGACCAGGAATGCACAGCAGCACCTTGGTGTGAATTCCCCCTAACCTGCCATTTCATAAAGTTTAGACAACAGGTTCAGAAATGAAGGGAAAAAGCACCCAAGTTCCCATAGAGTTGGCAGCAGAATGCTGGAGAAAAGCTGAAGACTGCTAAGAGAGAGACCACCAGAGGAAAGAAGGGGCCTGGCAGAAACTGGAGCTTTAAAAGATTCCTGCAGAGTCATGGAGCCTTAGTCAGCACCCCCAGAGTCAATCACCCCAGAACAACCCTTCCCAGAAATGGGCAAACCAGAAGAGAATCTCCAGCATCTGTGTGCCCAGGCTCCGCCTTTTGCAGTGTGGCCATTGACGTCTAAGCTTCTATTGGAAATATATTACCTGGTGCATTATAGGTTAGTAACCTAGGTGAGAAGTGAACAAAAAAATCCCTCCACAATTGGTTTGTGTAGTCTGTGAAGAGGAAAGCTGAGAAGGAAAAAGATAATGAGTGGGATCGCACATGGCATGGATGCTGCAACACACCAAAACAGAGACAATAAACCCAAAATGCATGTGGAGCATCCCACTCACGTGCAGGTTTCACTCAGCACTGTTCCCTGATCTCCACAAGCTTTGCAGAGCTTGAGCACACAGGTGCATGTGGGTTGTCTGTGAACACTCACGTTAGGACATTAAAAACCTTGAGTACAGTGTCATACTGAGCAGTGCAGGAACAGTCAACGTGAACTTGTTTAAATTCAACCAGCTGTGGCTTTGGATAAAAGATCTGCAGGACGATTCACAGGTTTCTGGCTTTTATCCCATAGTACATTTAAAGCCCATTGTTATTATTATTTTAGAAACACAGAAATCAAACATTATCAACAGTCCTCATTTATGGTGCTTCCACTGAGATCAAATGCATGATTCTCTATTAGTCATGACTACTGAAGATATTAAACACTGACTTTTCTCTTTTTGTTTATTTAGGAATGGACCTCTTTTTAATAGCACAAAGTAACGGAAAGCATTGGTCACTTTCTATTTGGAAATTGGAGATTATTTTCAGCTCTCATCCATGCAGCTGGAGAAGGTCAGGAAGCAATCTTTGAATATTAAGATTAGAGCACAAATCAAGCCAACTAATGACACTTACTTTGAGACCTTGTACTAGAACAGCAGTTATTTCTAAAACACAACTGGGGTTTTTCAGTAAGCCAGAATTACTTATAAAAGCCAACATACACCACGAGTGTGGTATACATTTGAGCTGCTATACATTATCGGTTCTGTTTTGACTGTAGTACTCATAGTACGTACTGTGTCCACCTTCTGTTTCAGTTCTCAAATCAAGAGGGAAATCAGCATACATTTCTAGATCTAGTCATTCCAATGTTGATGATGCAGAAGAATAAAGCTGTGTTACAAACACACACAAAAATAATTTTTGTATTATTTTAAAATCTGAACCTCTTAAGAGCGGTGGTAAAGGGAGAGGACCATGGGCGTCAGAGGAACCAGAAAGGTGAAAATAGTAAGCAGAAAAAAAAATGTATGATAATTTCAGTTTTACTGGCAGTATAATAAACAGTTTTTAGAGAGACTGTGAAATAAGACACAACAGGTCTTGGGCAGCCTGGGCCTGAAGAACAAAAAAAGTGGAGTCAAAATGAGTGAGGAAAATCATGAGTGGCATCATCCTCAATCAACAGAAAATACGGAGACGAAGGAAACTCAACTCCATGTGTTGCTTATCTCACTTCAGTACAGACACTAATGGTCTCAACTCACAGCATGTAAACATTAAGTCAAACTGATTTCAATTGGAGCTCTGGCATTCCTCCCCATCGCCCGGGCACGTGTTCCCTCCTGCTCCCCTGAGATGCTACCAATGCCCTTTCAGCCACACGATGAATTAGTTGAGGGAGGCAGCTGAAAGTTAAAGCCGTGATGCATTTTCAGCCAGATCCATGTCCTAAATCACTAGTGGCTACCAAAGGCAGCCTGAAGGAGGGGCTGAGATTGCACGGCCACGGCAGGGCCACGGCAGCCTGGACCTGCGCTGGTTTAAGCTGCTGTAGAATTGCATCCCCTACAGCAGACTGTCCGTGAGGCCTTTAACATTTAAAGCTGAGAAGGTATGAAGGTCAAAAACATGCTGATTGTGTGAAAGTATTCCAGTTTTGGTCCTATTCAAGCCTTTTTCCTCATCTACTAAATGATAGTCTGTTCTTCAGAATCCTGTGTTCAAGTCAGAAGGTGTAACATGGGCTAACGGAGTATTCAAGTTGTCGGGTCAAATTTTATTCAAACAAACTTGCCAAAATCTTGGAGGTGGCAGCGTGACAGGTGAGGCAGAATATCAAGAGCCGTTACATACTGATCTGTAGCTCAAACTACAATATATTGCTGTATCCATCTACAAAGCAAAGTTCATGGTACGTAGATTCTACCCCTACGTATGACTGTGCCTTGTTATCACAGTTACGGAACCATTACCTCTTATCTGATTACTGCACACATTTCCAAGTCAAATAAATCACAGTGTATTTTTTGGCATCTAAAATTCAAGGTGGTAAAATAAAAACATCTATATGGGGGAATTAATTATAATGAGCAGATAGATTAAGCACACCTCCAAGCATTTTAAAAATTAGCCACAGAAGCTTTCAGTTCGACCTCAGATATCCATATATCCATATTCTTGTGTGATAATAAATTTTGTGACACATGCTTATTCAGAGATCAGAACAGCTCTGAAAAATCAAGATGAAATTTAAACAAGTGTTGTTTGGCGTCTTTAGTTTGTGTTAGACCAGGTGGCAGCTGTTGGAAGATCATTTTGATTTAACAACTTTTTGTTTTGTTAGCAAAGAAAAACATTGTCCAGCCAAATCCTGCTGACAGTGAATAAATATTTCTCCTCCATTAGACCAAATATTTTCATTTGTCATCCAAATAGCTAGGGGTAAAAGATCTGAAAAGATTTTTTTCCTATATGGACTCAAACATATTTGAAATGTTCAGTGTTTTATGGGAGGTGATTATTACTCCATGCTCAGCGCTGCTGAGGTTATGTCTGCAGTACTGCACTGCACTTTGGTCACGATACTTCAAAAACTGGACAGATTTCTAAAGAAAGCAACCAAATCCTCTGGAAAAGGACTGAGAGAAGTGGGCTTGCTCAGTTTAAATACGAAAATTTAAAAATGTTATCGACAAATCTTCTTGTTGATAAAAGACTGGAATAAAGATGAGCACATACTGGCATTGGGACCAGTAATAATTGACCAAACATGAAACTGAACAAATTTATGGAAGAGGATTCCATCAGGACCTGTTAAGCTGACAACCCCCACCAGTGGCTCAAGAAGTCCCTGAGCCACAAATTGATGGGGAGCAGTCTGGGGGAACATCAGTACATGATCTCCCTTTCTCACACTCTTCCCTCAGCAACTGCTATTAGTCCCTGTCACAGACAAGATCCCCGAGTAGCTCAACTCTTTACACCGACCAGGTGCCTTTCTCACCCTCTGCCGTTTTTCAAATGAGACACTATGAAAACCAGTGACTTCTAAAGAGTAGTTAGCCCTGGGAACAAGCCACTTGCAGAGCAACATCAGCCCTTCACCTAAATACTTTAAAGAATAAGGGCAATTCAGTATGCTTGACCCCTTGTTTCTGTTTAAAAAAAAAAGACAGACTGCAAGATTACAAAGTTCAGTGCGGGCCAACAGCTCCACAGAGTCTACCATTTAGATGCTTTTTTACTAGCAAATAATAAGACGGTTGCAAATTCTGCACTCAGATGCATATAAAATTTCTAATATTGTAAACAGTCAGGTCACGAACACATAAACGTGCTCAGGACAAAGTCTGAAACCTCAGTAAAACTGGCTACTCTGCCAGATTTCATCAAGTATTTGGATAAAGAAGTGCACAATTCAGTGTTGCCCAGCAATCCTCTGTCAGGAGTAAAACTACCTCATCACTGCAACTGATAGCAGAAACTTTCACGTTTGTGGATCTTGCGTATAGTTGATGCAGGCACATTTGACACCATTTGAACGACCCTCCTTTATCTGTAATTCTCAAAATATGCTTCCATTACAGCACTGTTTCATTTGTCATGAAGGACACTTCAACAAAGAGACAAGTAATCTTTATATCATAGATCTTTGTCTACATTTAAGCCTTTACGTACATCTTTAGCTGTAAAGGTGACATAAAACATGTAGTGTTAGATTGCAGTCCAACCTAAGAAGGAAATATCACCCTTGGAGTGCTGTCCAGGTAAGTCAGGAGGATAAGAAATTATTTAACCCTGTATAATTACTTGCTTCTTTACAACTTCACAGAGCTGCTAATTGGAAATGGAATAGGGAAGATGCATTTCTCGTTGGCCCTGCTCTTCATAAAGAACTTTGGCTGCTGCTATCCTTTGGCATAACCCATTATTTAGTGTGGATTTCCTGATTAACATGTTTCAAAAAGTTTCAGAGTTCTAGGAGGTAAATATTCTGTTTTCACAAAAATCCCTATCTAGGGTAATGAGCCAAAGAACACAGGGCAGCATTCAGACCTCAACAAGCTCAATATATTAACACAACTCCTTAGCACTAATGCACACTTCAGTGTGGTGACATATATTATTTTAAAAGCAACAATAAATTGTGATTGCCAAGAAATCTGTCAGGTTCTTGAAGCAATCTACAGCATGTATGCACAGTCCTGTCAAATGACATAATTATGAGGAAATCTGGATTACAAGAGACATAATATATGTAGCTGGAACCTGGTTATCAAATCGAGAGAAGCCATGCTTTGTGTGCTGTACACTGTTAGCCACAGTTTTCTGCAGGAGAATATTAAATAAATCAAAATAAATGACCTGATGGCTGATATATACGGATGTGTTGAGAGGCAGAGAAAGCAAGTGAGCCCAGGTGTTCATATGTGCAGCTTCTAAGGCTGCATTGAGCAAGACCATGGAAATCAGTTAAATTGCTTGTAGAAAACCTATTTGTTCAAAGGAGGATCAGAACTTGCTCCAAAAAGTCATCCTTTGATCATACCCATGTCTAACGTCAAGCCTGTAATTTCACACTACCCCATCTTTGCCAATAATGTAAACGTGAACAATCCGGAGTCTCCTGCCAGCAGCACAGTATGTGCTGACACAGCTGGTTGGAGGTAAATGCTGTGAACTGCTTCACTGCAATAAGAACGGTGAAAAATAACCCCTAAAAAGGGTGGATTTTTGACCAAAATGAACTCAGCGAGCTGGTTTACAACATGGCCACAAAGACCTGTGTTGACCCAGCTGATGGGTGAAAATGAACAACTAACGATAGATGGAACTTCTTAGGCCAGTTTCATCACCAAGACCAGCATATGACAAAACGAGGTCCCAAGTGAGCTGCCAAAGTCGGTTCTCCAGGTCTTTTACTAAGTGCTGCAGCAAAGGAATAAAGAGCTACCAACTTTTATAAAAGTGAGATCTGAAACCTATTTTAGTAGCAATGCAAAACACTTATGCTACTACTGACTTTATCCAAAACTGTGAGGACAGTGATCATTCACATCCTAAATCTGATCATTTTTCCAAGTTGGTATCGTAGCTATACACATTGTAAATAAGATTTGGATCCCGTGGGAAAAGTTCAGGAGTATCAGCTCTAGGATACACAACATCAGATCACGAGATGCTGGTGGATTAGGTCATGGAAAAATATGAATGGAACATACATTTAGGCAATCAGAACAATTAGGTAGGAACAAAAAATATCTGGGCACTTTGTGAACTCAAAGATCTCAAGTCAAGGATGAGGAAGACTTCTTTTTCAGAAGCATGGACAATGCTTCAAACATGATTTATCCAAAGCAGTTGTTCTAGACTTGATTTAAAAAAAAATTGCTTACCACAGAGTATTTAAAACAACGTTTCATCAATTTAGTCTAACCTTTACAGATTACAGAGGAATATACCACTAAGAGGAGACTTTGCTTCTGAATACACTATGAGGAGCATCTATTTTTTTCTTTTACAAGTTCCCCAGGACATAATTCATTCAGCTTCCAGTCACTTACACAAAATTAAGGGCACAGAACACAGTGTTACTGGTTAATGAAGAATGGCAAAACATTCTCTTCCCCAAATCTGTGTGTGACGGAGAAGACAGGCATTATATTGTGAAAGAGTAGTGTAAGTCACATACTCCCTTCTCGATCAGTTGATATTTACCTCCTAGGGTTTGTAAAAAAATCCACATATTTAACAGTGTTCATACGAAATCACTCATAGAAGAGAGAGAGGTTGAAAGAAAGCACTTGTTTTCTGCCATATGGTGAAGAGTTCCACCCTAACCTGCTGCCCTTCACCAGCTTCCCCACTCCCCACGACAGCATCCTAGGAAAGATCCTGCTTCAAACCACTTCCATCTAAAACCCCTTTATTCCATAGAATCAGCAAGAGACAGTAAATACTCTAAGTAACTGATGAGGTGTTTTGTGACTGGAAACGTATCCAGGTCGGAGTAGAGTATTCCATAGAAAGGGGCAGCTCTCTCACCATGAGAGACGTGAGACCTTTGCTTCATTTGGTGCCAGAGGGCAAAAGGAAGAGAAGGCAGTGAAACCATTAACCAGCTCCTCTGGGGGGTGAGCATCAGGTTGCTGCTCCTCGTAACACTGCCACAGAGAAAAAACCGAGCTGCATAATCTCATACCAAACATCCAGACTTCACCGTCAACTAAGTTACAAAATACACTTTAGAAAACACACAAATTATGTTCTCTCCATGGATTCTTAAACGCACAGGTTATAGTTGTGATCTAAGGAATAATGAAAGAACATTAGGGAAAAGCAAACGTTGTTAAACACTCAGACAGTTTTGCTTTAAGAAAATTACTTCAGGACATAAACAAAAATGTACAATCATTAAATCAAACAATTATATTAAGGTTCGGTTTACAAAAGGTTAACAAATAATTAATAGCTGTTTTAATAAACAGGTATTTACTTCTTATCTATTATCAATCCAACAGATAGCTTCTAGCTGTCTATAGTACTTTCTACTGATGTGCTCATAACCCTCCCTAACATATACTACACATTCCTCTAACATGAATTACAACATCTAGAAATCATTTATTAACCCTTCATAAAATTCTAAATAAACCTTAATATGAAGCATGACTAACTTCATACTATTTCAGCCTCATACTCCAGGACACATTGAATACTAGTTCTTTCAAGTTTTTATTTAAAATTCTACATTTTAGTTGGGAGCCACGTCACTAGCCACGGAATCACAAATGCCTACGGTGGCTTTGCCAACGCACTGCACACACCAGAAGTGAAACCAAAGTGGTGGGGGAAGATCACAGAGAACAGTTCAGGTTCTTCCAAAAGAAATGTTCTGGCTTTTTTGTTGGAACAAACATTGATACCACAACAACAGAATCAGAGAGAAAAAAAACCCAACAAAACAGAGTCTGTTGTAATTCAAGATGTTGTTTTTCCTTCTTTTTAGAAAAACAAACCAAAAAACCCCACAATACATTATCATATAAATAAATAAAACAGAAAACACAAAGGTAAATTCCAAAACCCACCACTAGGATCTTAAAAAGGCAACAGCCAACTATTTCTTGGATGCAGCCTAAACTTCTCTTACCTGCAATTTTTCAGTGTACTTAGAAGTCCTATTTAGTGTATCAGACTTAGGGAACAAGATGTGTTAGATTTAGGTCTCCTCCTTTTCCCTCCAGTATTTCCATCTTCAACCCCCCAGTTTTTTCGCATCAAATTGCCCGCTATTAGTTTAACAAAGTTCAGCTCAGACTTATACTTTTCCTTCACTTTCAGAGCCTCTGTCTTCATTTTCACAATTCTTCTCAAGGTCTTTACACTCCTGTGTCTTCTCTTCCTGTTCCTCTTCCTCATCTCCAAAAGTCTCTTCTTGCATTGTAGTAAAAGCAAAAGACCTGGCAGCAACTTGTGCAGCCAGACCAGATGCGAAGTTTAAATCTGTTGATATGTGGAGCTGGGCCAGCCTCTGCTTGATTTTTGAATGTAACGCATCCTTAGAGGGAGACTGTGAAACCTCCACTCCATCCGTATCGCTCGGCTTGAGTTCTTCAACTTCCCTTTCATGCTGATAACACATTCTTTCTCTGGCCCCTGTAGGAACACCTTCAGCAGTAGTATTGTCTTTCTTTTTCTCCATCTCAGGATCTTCATGCAAATATTCTGTCCTGCTTTTATCAGTAGCATTCACTTCTGGATTAGAGTCTTTTTCTTCAGGTTTATCACAACTTTGGCTGCAGTCCTGCTTTTCTGTATCTGAATTCGTATGTGATTCCAAATTATTTAGTAGCTTCAGCGGCTCTACAGGAGACAAGGGTTTCACTGCAGCTTAAAAAGGGGGAAAAAAAATTAAATGACAACTAAAAGCAAGCTGCTATATATAAATAATTTATTTGTGTCTGAAAAGATGCAAGGGTGTAAGGGTCAAAATGGCTTTAAAAAAAACAAAACCAAAACAACAGAAACAAAAACCACAATCAAACAAAACTTAAAATAAACCAGTGTTTTCTAATGACAAAGCTGAAGTGAAATGTGATAGCTACTTGTTGTAACTACTCCTTCAAATCTTTGAAGTAAAGAGACAACACGAAATAGATGATGTTTAGAACTGGCATCAAACACAGATGATGCATTCAGTGTTAAAAGTAAAAAACAAGTAAAACTACTGCACTGTATACAGATTTGAACTGTCTTCATTTTAAACAACAGTTTACCTAATCCGATAAAGACAGCTGGTACAGGAAAAAGTCTTTATAGGCAGTATCTGATCTCATACACCACAACATAGAAATACAACACATATTCGTACAGGCAGGTAAGGTGTCCTCACAAATAAAGTCTGGTTTAATTTAGCCTCTCTTGAAGTTAGTAGCAGCAGCGAGTCCCATTGCCAGCAACGGGATGCTTGCCAGGAAGTGTCTCCTCCCAGTGTTAAGGGTTAGTATAACTCGGTACAATCACTTCTTGAAGAACAGACGTCTTTCTTTTTAAGAAAACGATATAATGTCCATTTCCAAGTAAGAGATTCCCTAAACTGCAGTAGCTCCATTACAGTAGCAGCACGAACATAAATGAGAGCGGCAACAGCAGATTCCCAAGTAGCATTTCCCTTTCTAATTCCATTCTGACTTTATCCCTGTAAGCAGAGATGAAAATAACTCTGGGAAATACATAAACTTTTCACGGGAAACAAAAAGTACCATATTAGGGTTTTTCCATCGCATCCTATTTCAGTAATACTTAGATTAGCTAGCTCAAGGCAGGCGCATCATTATGGTTGTTACATTGATAATTATCATCATTAGCATACTGAGAGACTGTGGCTTCAAATTTGTATTATATTGTTTGTTTTAAAACCTTACATACCAAAGGAGCACTGCACCAGATTCATCTCAGTTCTTAACGGAGTAGTTCTTTCCCCATCTTGTAAAAAACATGCTGCTGCTTATTTCTGCCCATTTGCTCGAAGAGGCAGGAATATGCAGAGTAATCTTATCATTTGGGAACAAACTTCTTGCCTGCTTCCTTCCAAGAAAACTTCCAAAGCCAAAACTTCTCAAACGAATAGATACTTCAGATTGGTAGCTGGCCAATTCACTGAGTTGATTAGGTAATATGCAAGGTGGAACTCCTCAATTCTCAGAGTGTAGCTTTCCAAATCTGAGAAACAGCTGTAGGAGAACTGTTGTATGGACAAGGTGGGAGCAGGGGAAACAGCTGGGTACAACGCAACCACTGACAGAATGAACTTTTCAGGGGGGAGAGGGTCAGGGAAAGGCTACAAGTGACTTTGCACCAGAAGAAAGTTGTTTGACAAATGTCTGACAAATGAAAATGAAGCCAGTAACGACTTCAGAGACCTCACTGACTCGCTCAACACGGTGCCAAAGGACCCAAACCAGAAGCTCCCCTACACTCCCATACATTACCCATGCCCAGACTGTAGGCAGTATTACCACAGTGCTGGCCCTGGGCAAATGTGCTTTAGCCTGGTGCTCTGCTAAGATGATGTTTTCCTTCAGGAATCCAACCTCTCATCTCCAGTTGACTTCATGCTTCATTCTTTGAACATATTGATTTGTTTGGTTCCCTCTTTGACGTGGAAACCCTCACCAGCCCTTCCTTCAACAAACCAAAGACCCTAACAAATCAGAATGGCTTGCTGGGTGCCTTCACTAACAGATTAAAGCCTTTGAATGTTTCAGGATCTTTGTTCATAACAACCACAAGTTAGGAGAACACGAGATTTCTGGAATACTATTGTCCTGTAAAATCAAGATTTAAGAAGGCTATGGAAATGTGTGATATCACGGCTGTCCATTGGCTTGGGCCAATGGAGACAAGAATATGAACATTTCTGGGTTTAAATCCTCAAGATAAAGCAAGCCACAAATGTGGGAAGCACAGCTCACAGGAAGTTTCTTTAAGGAATGACTCGTGTATGAATCAATTAAAGTCTGCAGCGGTAATATGCTGGGGTCCGTTATGTCATATTTAGCTGACTTGTGGGGGTTTTTTTAAGAAAAAATGTAGAAATTCCTTAAAAAACAGTAGAAGATGTTCTGTCTGCCATCCATATCAGTCTTTCAGATTAGACACAGTCTCTGAGCCAAAAGGAGACAATATTATTTCATGAACTGCCCTCATGTTTTCCAGTTTTGTACAGGATGGAAGTAATCAATGATTAGTCTTAGGCAGCTGGAGGAAATCACACTTTCCTCCCTCCCCACCATTGAATCTGTAATCCTAAACCAAGGTAATGTCTATATAGGGAAGGAAAGGAGAAATGGAGAGGAAAGGGAAAAGGAAAATGAAAATGAAAATGAAAAGGGCCACAAAGGCTTTCAGGTGAACAGGTACTGAAGATGACAGTCAGTTGCCTCTCTCCGGCTGCAGCAGCAAATGGCCCGAGGATACTGATACAGACCGGCATCAGGTGCTAACCAAGATAAGGACATACCCTATGCAAGCTCTCCTGATAAGGACTCTTTCTGCAGCAATCACTGGATCTGTCAAGACTCGAATTAGAGGTAGGATTCCTTCTTCCTCCCTTCGACAGGGAGGAAAGGAAGACTTGAAGATATTTATGTGAAGAGTTGTGTGCTTGTCACATCTAGCGCCAGAAGTACAATACGGAATTCCCACTCTTGAGCAGGCTCTGATGCAATCTCATACCTTAGTTTTTTTTAACTCAACTAGGAGTCAAAACCAACGGCCAAGTGATTTCTTTGACCATAGTTGTAGCTAAATGGACATAAAGAACAAAGTTGTGAAGAAGAGAGATTTTTGTGCATTTGATGTCAAAAGAAACGGTCTCATAAATAGGTATGGTCTGTTACTCTGTGTTCCCACTGAACTACAGAACGATGCAATTCATGGTCTTTTTTTCTAGTACACTAGCAGAGGCAGAATCCTCAGATATTTTGCCAGACTTCAGGGTTGTTTTTCACAACATAGAGAACGAAATTTTTAGAGGGCTTTTCCTAACCTATCTTTAAAGAGGAAGGATTGAAGATGGGAAAAAGGGAAAGACAAACTAGTGCCAGTTTTAAAGATAATAAATCAGTCAGCTCAATCAGTGAAAGGAATTAAGTTGTATTCAGTCTTACTGCTGGAACAGAGACAGACTGTCGTGTTGAGGCAAGAAAAGTGTTCATATTCCTGCCTTCAAGTGCAAGTGGATGGAGTTACCCAGCAGTCCTCAGAGTTAGTAAAGGCTTGTTTGGAAGAACTTCTTGTTACAGTTTTTATTTTCAATTGAAAATATATTCTGTGTTCTCTCTCTCTCATAGAAACAAAAGCCAGTCTTACTCTTTCATGAGCCTTAAATATTTTGAAGTCTAAGCTCTTCACTTCAACCTATATATTTTTGTAAGTCTGGGATAATTTCTGACGGTTTCTTTAAATTCTGAAAAGTAATTTGTTTATGTACCCTGATTAAAATTCATATTTACTGGAAAGCCATGAAAGAATGTTAGTTCAGTTTGCATCATTTATAGCCTGACAGTTCTCTTTATGCTGTCTTACTATTTTTGTGTGTTTAATACTTTAGCTCGATATTTTGTTTAGAGCCAAATTCCCATTTCTCTGAATTCTTCCCAGTATATAGTAAAATGATTGCAACAAATAATATAAAGAGAATACCAAACTGAGGCCACACAGCTCTATCAAAGAAACTACTATAGCTCGGCACTGTCCAAATTCTAACATAGCCAGAAGCTGATGGCAGACAGACACCTACCCTTTCTTAAAAAGGAACTGATTTTCAAAAGCAGTGCTTACCATGGTCACTGAATAGCAGCTGTTTCCATTTCTGTCTTTCTATTTCTGAAGCTTTAAATCCCAGTACAGATTTCAATTCTTGTAACACCCTCTTAGATTCCTGTCTCTCTCGTTCTTGTCTCTCTCTTTCTTCCTGGGAAAAGCAGTAAAAATCTTCCCTTTTGTATTCGTTCTCCGTATCTGAATAATCAACATATGCTTCCAATTCCTAAAGAAAGAAAGAAAGAAAGAAAAATTTGATCTTCACTGTCAGTGTAGGCCCTGTCCTACAATCTGGTGCACGATCAAGTGATCTCAACACAAGCCAACCACAGTAACAGGATGGGGCCCTGTTTGAGCAGACCAGTGGACCCGACGCTGCTCTCAGTTATATTTGTATAATTTTAGAGCAAGTCCACTCACTGCAAGTTAACAATACCAGAGTCACCTAAGATTTGCTTTCATACACAAGTATGATCAAGTGATACATCTTGAAAATGGGAGTCCATTTCCCCATAATTACAGGTGGAAATAAGCAAGGCCAATGTGGGTTTCTTTTTTTTTTTTTTAAATTTACATCTTAAGCAATTCTTCCTCAGTCGGGCATCTTACTAATTATTTAACTCATGTAAATCCTTATTAAGAGGATGTTGAGAATAGCAAACTCAACCTCCAATTTTAACTATATTGGCTTACAAGGATGAAAAAACAGAGCTCCATTCATGTTATAACAGACAGCCAGTAAAGTCATTAGTCCCAGCTCTTTGATATGGAAAAAAAATAGAGAGAATACTCAGGGGGTAGGCTTGGGAGAAGGCGAGGGAGGGACACAGCAGAGCACGGGTGTTCAATCTGCTTTCTGAATGCATCTGCCACTCAGTTCTGGGATGGAGGAGGCCAGTCTCTCTTTAGGACAGCCCAATCATCACACACAAGTTCCCCAAAAAACTCAAAACTGTTCATTGTCACAGTCTGGTTCAGGTATCCAAAAATGCAGAGATTACTCAAACTGAAGACAGGCTGGTTTCTTCTGGAGCTCATCACTTTTGCAGCTGTGTCAGTTCATCAAACAATATGCAAGTATTTTATATATTGCCTTTCAGCACTACACGGTTTTTACTGAATTCCTCTGACTTGTGTGGCTGCCCTCCTTTTGTCACTTGTTTCTAATGATATATTTGAGAAGAAGTGAATGCTAGTGCTCTTTTTTCCAGGATGGGGAATACCTCCCCATGGGACTGCAAAAGGAATATACATAATTTTTTTCTCTAATTCCAGTTTTGAAATAGCACTTGATCTGTCTTGGCAGGACAAGAAGGTCATTGTACAAGCAACTGAAAAAGGAATGGATACAGCAAACAAGCCCAAATTATTATTTTAAAGAGTCCTTTTTTTTTTTTACCTGTTCTTCAGGAATTGGGTCCTTATTTTCTATGTATATAGCAGGCTGTGTTAAAGGTACTGTAGTATGCTGCAGGTTGTCACAGGAAACTTCAAGTTTGCCTTTAGAGGGAAAGAAGAAAAGGGATTTTAAAAAAAGAAAACGGTTGAGTGATGTTTTTGACTCAGGCAGGGTCCAGGCATTTTCATCAGGCACAACTGACACACACACAAAAAAAGGTGAGAAGGCTGGTTATTATAGAATACATTGAAACACCATGTGAGAGAGCTCTTAAGTAACTTAGCTATTTTGATATAAGCTGGCTCTGGTGAAACTCATCTTGAAATACTTCAACTAACAAATGTCAAAATTTTTACAGACTTCGAAAACCTGCAGATGGCAAGAGAAATTGGTAAAACCAGAAAAGAGACTTGGTGCCCAAGTTTAAAAAGAGAAGTAAACAAAAAAAATTATAGGCAAATCAACTTCAAATCATTGGAAAATACTGGAAGAAATAATCAAGCAAAATTTACAGGTAGCTATTTGGAAGGTAGCAAGGAGAAAATTGACAGCCAGTGTGGGTCTGTGGAGAACGGAAGATGTCAAATCAATCCAGTTTCATTTTCCAGTGCAGTAACAGGTCTTATGACTAGAAAGAAGCCAAAGACGTTCTACATTTTGCTTTCAGGATGGCTTTTGACACAGTGCCATGACATACTCATAAGCAAAATGCATAGGCCAGGAGAATTTGCTTTAGGCACACAGGACAATCTCTTGGACAACCAGAGTATAGTTACCATTTTCAGACAGGAACAATATATTGAGTGAGGATTTGTCTCAAGTCCAATACTCTTTAATATTTCCAATGGGTGAAACAAGAGTGTTTCAGCTCATTAAATTTGCTGTCATTTGGATAATCTGCAAGGATACTGAAGGGCGCAATTAGAATCGAAAATAATACTGGAAAATCAGAGATACAGCCCAGGAAGAACTGGATTTCAGATACAGCAGTCTGGTGGCAGTGGCTGCAAATTTTTGTGCCTTGGAATAGTGAAATCCACAAATGAATGACAACTGACTGGGCAGCATCAGTGAAAAAAAAAAAAAAAAAAAAGATGTGAGGAGCCTATTAGTCAACTATACCCTGCTGCAAGGAAAAAGCCAAACTACATACTAGTTAGTATGTGTAAACAACAGCCTTGACTATTAGACACACGAAATTACATTTCTACTCTTGCACTGATCAGGCTGTGGATGCAACATAGTGCTCAGTCTGGGGCTCCTTCATTCAATAATATTGTGGACCAAGTAGAGGGAGTCCAAAAGAAAACAGTGGAAATCATCAGAGGACTAAATAAAGTATTAATATAGTTGTCAGGGAAGAATCGAAGGATACAGAGTCATGCAGAGAACATAGGAAGAAACATGTTAACTGTCTTCAAAAATGTAAGAGCTATAAAGAGGAAATGAATTTCCATTCTGCGTGGATCAAATTACCACTTTTAAATTGCAGCAAGAGATGTCTATATCCAGTAGTAACTTTTTACTGGCAATGCTGTGAAGTGCTGGAATAGATGTCTGGCAATACTGTAAAATGTCTCTGAAGAGAGGTTTTTAGGAACAGATAAACAGCATTTATTCACAAACACTAATTTACCCTTGAGAAGGGTAATGGGCTAGATGACCTTGCCAAGCCTCACCTATCCTTATCTTCAGTTTCCAGCTTATACATTGAATACTTAAGGATGGTATTCTGAAAGCAGGCAGTTCACATTAGTGACAATTTTTGTGGTGCTCAGTTACCTGCTTTTGCAAACAAGGAAAACATGTAATTCCCTACTTGCCTGGGCTGAGCTGAAGATTTGACATTCGAGAAGTACCTAAATGCAAAGTTAAAAAGAAAGGTGAAGCATGCAGTTAAATTTGAAGTAGAAAATTGACACGAATAGGAACTAAAAAGGACAAGCAAAGATACTGATATCGAGAGCAGGCCAGCGGAGAAGGACTTGAAGGTACTGGTGGATGGAAGACTGGACATGAGCTGGCAATGTGCACTTGCAGCCCAGAAGGCAAATCGTATCTTGGGCTGCATCAAAAGGAGCCTGACCAGCAGGTCGAGGGAGGTGATTCTCCCCCTCTGCTCTGCTCTGATGAGACCCCACCTGGGGTCCTGCGTCCAGCTCTGGAGCCCTCAGTACATGGACCTGTTGGAGAGGGGCCAGAGGAGGCCACAAAAATGATGAGAGGGATGGAACAGCTCTCCTGGGAGGATAGGCTGAGAGAGTTGGGGTTGTTCAGCCTGGAGATGAGAAGGCTCCACAGAGGCCTTATCTCAGCCTTTCAGTACTTAAAAGGAGCCTGTAAGAAAGATGGAGAAAGACTTTTAGCAGGGCCTGTTGCAATAGGACAAGAGGTAATGGTTTTAAACTAAAGCAGGGGAGATTCAGGCTGGACATGAGGAAGAAATGTTTTACACTGAGGGTGGTGAAACACTGGCCCAGGTTGCCCAGAGAGGTGGTAGATGCCCCATCCCTGGAGACATCCCAGGCCAGGCTGGACGGGGCTCTGAGCAACCTGATCTAGTTGAAGATGTCCCTGCTCATTGCAGGGGGTTGGACTAGATGAACTTTAGGTCCTTTCCAACCCAAACTATTCTATGATTCTATGATACATTTTTGCTCAGTATATAAACATGGTAAGAACGAAACCCAAGCAAACAGTACATTTAAATACTGGATACATTTTGTATCTATAGATGAAGAAGCAAAAAGGACTTATTTTGTTTAAATACTAAGCACAATGATGAGATACTGCTAACAATATTAAACAAATAAATCCAGCTTTTATGTAATGAAATATTTCCCCTCAAAATTTGGTCTAAGCCATCAGAAACAGCTCCTACGGTGTTCATAACTGACATTGAAAACGGTATTCCCACTGCTCTACTGGTTGAACTACTTAGTTGAACTAAACACCTATAGCAGCAAAAGTGCTGGGCATTCACTTAGACACAATGTTCTTCTACCACGGGAATCTCCACAGCTCTTGTCAAAAGACTCATTTGGGTTTGGATAATCGTGCATAAGGACACAAGAAATATGTGCTTAGCTGCTGTATTATTTCAGCAGGAAGGCATCTTCTTCCAAAGAGCTTTCAGGAAGCATTGGGGGAAAAGAATGAGATAATTTAATGAAGTAATTCACATAACCATGACCAAAAGACCAGCTGTTAAGAGTTGTAGAAAGCAGAAGAATCAGACTTGTTTTCATGCACAGCTTGAAAAGGTTAACTTGCAGAAGCTAGACTGCTTAGAAATATATCAGGAAAGACAAATTTAGTCAGATAAAAATAGTTTTCAATGATCAACATAATTTAAAAGCAGTTCCCGTGGAGTAATTCAGTAAACTTGTTGCAAAATAGAGATTCAACCCCGCCATGTTTCCAGGAAAGTCATTGGGCAAAAGTGAAAGTGAAGGATTTTTTTATTTTGTATTTCCCATGCAATCCTTCCCTTCTAGATCACACACTAGGTTATTTTTGTACTGAACTTTAAAAGGAAGCAAGTTATAACAGAAGTGCCTGCTGTGAAATTTATACACAAAGTAAAAATAAAACTAAAATAACTAAAAATACTGCGGCAGTCTGGAAAGATCATTTAAGGAAAGGCGAAAAAAAAGATCAATGGAACTGCTGGTTGTGGAGAGCATCAAGACAACACAACAGGCTAGCACACACAAACGTATCAGACTACATCGAATATCCTCACAGGTTGTTTTACGCAGCACTGAGAGGGAAGCTGTTAAGGCTAGACTATCAGGCAAAGTACACACAAATTTGGTTATATGGTGTCTGGACCTGCACGGAGCCTGTATTAGGCCTCCCAGTGCTCCCAGTTCTGATGTAAGCATGAACAAGGTCAACTTGCACGCCTCTGGGCCCACAGCAATATTAATCCATCTACTGGATATACCATCCATGTATTATTAAAAGCTTAGCTCACTACGAATGTAAGATTTCTATAGGCAACTTGCTGATACCCCAAGTCATAATTTTCCTAATGCAGCCTCCATTACCAGCATTTTTCAGATGCTGGGCTGTGCCTTCCTAGGATGATAAAAAAAGCTTCTGGAAAAAAAGAAAGATTAGAAATTACAGGTTCAACTCCACGTCAAGAGAGCCTAAGTTCACTTTCATTATTTAAGCTAGCTGTGATTCATAAGGAGAACAGCATGGGCAGTACAGGTCACTGAGGAGAGGGACATAAGGCAAAATATTGAGATATGCTGCTCAGTGTGACTTTCAAGCACACAGAACATTATCTCACTCTCTCTGACAGTGCAGGTAAGTGGGTATTATATGCTCAATACATGCTCAACAATTTAAAATGTTCCAGGAAATGTCATTGTCAAGGAAGTTTCATGACAACACCATTGTCATTTTAATTAACTATGTAACTTTGATACAGCAAAAAAGTGAAAATCTCAGGGACAATTCATCAAAATCCTGCCGCTTCACATGTGATTCACCAAAGGCAAAAAGCCACTAAGTCTACATCTGGAAATGGAACAATCTAAATCCAAAGGTCTAACAGACTGAGTTAACACGTTTACATTTTTTGCTGAAACAAAACCTTCAAGGTCATTGCAATGAAAAAGTTTGACATCATTTTTCAAATTGTATGATTGTAAGACCTTCTTCAGCTAAAACTCTGATACATGCTGTCTTTGATTCATCTGACCGTTCCCTCTCTCATGTGTATCCACTTAGCTGCTGAATTAATCTCTCACATTTACCTTTTTTATTTGGGTTTCTTCCACTCATTTTTTCCACCTGAGAAATGGCTTCTTCCCAGCAGCTGTTGCTTGCCTGGATATGAGGCTGAATAAACTTTAGTTTTTGTTCCAGAACTTGATGGGCTTCTGTTGTCAACTCAGGTGTCTCCTTACTGCTAACAAGTTTTTCAAGTTCATCCTCAAGAATTATTACCCTGATGAGGAGATGAGCAGAAATAAGTAATAATAAATATTTGACTTGACCATTCAAGTATTTTATTTAATATCCTGTTATTTTCTTCAAGTTTTAATAATCTGATTAAGCCAACTCCTCAAAGATGCCCCGAAATTTAAAAAATAAGATCCCTTTCTCTGCATCATACATGGCTCACCTGCATTCATTATAGTAATTCGTATATGTAAGATTAAAGTACTAGGACAGTTTCAACTATTTCACCCAGGCAGTGATGAGCCTTTAAAAATATTTACCAGGAAGTTACTACGAGCTGAACTTTCTTACAAAGCATTTGGCATGCTGCAAAATCAAAGAAAGGTAAGTATGTTTTCAGGTTTTTTTTCAAGGGAGTGACAAAAGTGAGGCAAGATCTTAATGCACTGCTTAGCTTTGAATTTTCACCAGATACTTCAAGAATAACCAGGAAACAATATCAGATTCCATAATGAACCAAGGATCTTTGACCCCATACTATGTGAAGATATGCTTATGATTGCAATGACTATACATTATCTTTTGTGTTTTTAATCCGGGATACAAGCTGACAACCCAAAGAACTCAAGTCTGGAGCCTTCTCCCTACAGGCATATTCTCTTAATTCACGTGTAAACTTACTCATTGAGCAGTGCCTTGAGATGAAGCTGCAAGCTGCGTACCGCTGTCTGAAGGCTGTTCAGCTCCCTGGACTTCTGCTTCGTTCTGGCCGCACGTTCGAAACCCGACTGATGCTGAGTTTCGAAGTACCGATAAAACTCGTAGCTTCGCTTCAGCTCCTCTAAGCAGGCAGCGTGTGTGTGAGGTAGGCCTTGAGTCACGTCAGACAAGATGTGATGAGGCAGCCGTTCAGGGGACACCAAGGGCTTGGGGGACGCGTTGGCTGGGGAGAGGAGCAGCACCAGCCTCCTGAAGAATTCGGAACTCTGCCCAACCCAGAGCTGGAAGAGGACCTGCAAAACAGGGCAGGGTGAGGCCTGTGCACCTGGGAAGACAGCCAGCCTCCAAAGTACATGTACGGATACATCATGGGGAAACATTCCTTGGCCAGCAACAGGAACTCCGAAAAACTGTGAAAATCCGCTGAATGTTTTTGAAAGGTATCCCAGACCATGTGAGGTTCAGATCTTGTGAACCTTAGGTGACTGTTAATTCTTTGATGAAGGATATTATATACAATTATGCTCAAAAGGTTGTCAGAAGCCTAAAAACTCATATTCTCATCAGGCAAACTCATTATTTGCTATAATCTCCACGTGCCTTATAGCTCACAAAGGGCTGCCAAAATTCGAGTGGCGGCAAAGACATTTTCTCCTTTATAACACCAAGATATAATTTCTGTGATCTGCTAACTAATGCATTGCCCCACACCCAACCTTGAAACGTGAGTCTAATTGCACTGTACAAAAAACATTCTACATATGAAGAAAGCTGAGCTGCTAACTTTTTTTTTTTCCCCAGCCAAAGTGAGAAATTTCACCAACGCCACTAAGGAGCGAAAAGCTTGTAAGAAAGGAATTGATTGACGATGTTACATATATAGAACAAAAGCGGTCAGCCAACCTGGGAGCAAAGAAACCCACAATTTCAATTTCTCAAGAACTTCCACTTAAATGGAAAGAACTGTTTTCTTAGTTTAGAGAAGACTGTTGGCTTAGTAGACCATGGCAGAACGGCAGTATCTTACATCTCAAAAATGAAAAGGAAAGGTTATGATACTTTTCTCTGCAATACTGGTCCTTATTGAAAGGGATCAACTGTAGGTGAGGATGAGGTTAGTCTGAAATCTGTTCCCAAGTATTCCAGACCAAGGAAGACAAAGTAATTACCATCGTGCTTTTTTCCACCTCTCTCAGCTACAGAATAGGACTAACAATTCACTTGTTCTGAGATTTTGAATCTACAGGATTTGTAATAATATATTTACATCTTTGTACTCATACTACAATGGACAAGTAACAGTTTTTTCCAGTGTGTGAATAATCAAGAGCAAAACATTCAGAACAATAACACAAAAAATTAAATGCTTCCAGATAGATATACCCAAGGATATATTAAAAATACTTGGACACAAACCGATAAAATATTCCAAAAGAAAAATACAATTTTCTATTTAAAATAGATGGTTGTGAGAAGAACACAGAATGCTGTGAAATTAATTTGGGGCGCACATGCAAGACGGTGATCTGGCTGGGTGCTAAAAAAAAAACAAACCCAAAACCAAATGAATGGGCAGCAATCACCCAAGTGTCCCTGAAGGTGTGATGCCCTGGACAGAAAGTCAAGAGCTCATGCTATGATAAACACAACAGAAGACCAATCCCCTCCTCCAGACAAAGGGCAAAAGCAGTGAAAAAGCAGCACACAAAAGTAGTGAACTTCAGGAACTGAAAAGAATAATCCAACACCTACCTGAAAAAAGGCACAATGATGAGAGAAAAGGAAATTCCAAATGTATTTAGGATTGCAAATAGCTTGCTCTGCCAATAACTTGTGATGGTTTTACTGACATTTAAACTTCACCCATAACATGCAGCTGGTTCTCCTCAGCTTGAATCAGTATTTTTTCTTAAGCCAAACATTTTCACTCTTTAAATTGGTTTAGTTGAAGGACAAGGTAGCCAAAAGATAGAGGTTACATTTGTCATATGGCCTAGACATGGACTTGAAAGAAAATTAAAATATTAACCTAATCTAGATACACGTCTGCATTCTACCTGCATTTTAATATAAAGACAAGTTCTCTCAAATAAAAAAAAAAAAAAATCAGACTAAAGAGAACTGTACATAAATCCAGGACTTGCAACACAATCCATCCCAAGGTTATCAAAGTATATCTATTTTATGATCTACTCAGGAATCTGCTTAGGATTGATTTATGTTCATTTAGCTTGGTTCAGCTACACCACACCCAGCCTACATCACTGGCTGTTACCAGTTAACATAAACTGAGATTTACTAGTTGTACCCACAAAGCACCCCAACCAGTTTAACTGAAACAGATTTCAGTTAAATTACTGCAAATTGCAGGTAAATAAAGACCTGGCTTACAAGCTTGGGCAACTCTGGCTGGCTTCTTGTGCTTAAAAAGAAGTGGGTAAATAAGTGGGCTTGCATGGTCCAGCTAATGAAAAGGCAAGAATAAAATGCCAAAAGCTTCCATCTGATGTAGCTCTTAGCTTACAACTAATTAGACAAAGTCTCAAAGCTTAGCAACCACTATTACTGGTAACATTCACTGTCAGAACAAAAGAAGTCAAGGTCTAGGAAGTAAGTGAATAAAATACAACAAGAGCCAACCCCCTAAAAATATATAAGTCACATAATAACTGAATTTTCCATTTAAAAAATAATGCTAAAAGGGAACTGCTTTGGCAGAGAACCATGAGAGAAGGCTTGCATTCAAATTAGATCTTATTTCCAATTGCAAACATTGACTCACGCAAATTAGAAATACTTAACATCTCAAAACAAAATAGATAAAAAGACCATTATGTGGTTGTCATCCTGTTCAGTTAAATGTTTTTCAGAGATCAAAGAACCACACTGGCTCATGGCAGCAGGGGTCTAAGTTTATGATTTCTACTCCTCAGTGTAACTAAATGCAGCTATTCCCTTTGGCAATTACAACTAATTTATATCTTCAGCTATGTCTCTTTTTATTCAAGTCAAGAGATTAGCTAAAAAGCCGTAAGTACAAATCTGGAAATTATTTCATTCAGCTGGGATCAAGTGAAATCAGAGAGCAAAAAATCATGTTTAAGAAGGAGACTGATCAAGCTGATTATATAGCACTGACTTGAATTTACATGATTCGCAGAAAAAAATCCTAGTGTTGTATTGTGCAACTCCTCTTCAACTACATGCAAACAGAAATCATCTCAACGCCAATAAATGCAGAAACGCGATACGAGACCGATTCCACCTCCCCCTCAGCTGACCGTGTTACTACAGGTCAGTACGTACAAGCCACAGGGCTTCGTGACAACTCAAAGAGATGTTCCGAGGGGAGCCTGCGTGGATGTCTATGTGCCCCCAGGAGAGGTTACCTTGAGCGCAGGCAAGCTGAAGCCATCGGTGAGGTTGTGTGCCTCCTCTTCAGAGACCTGCTCTTCGCTCAGGCCCAGGCCCAGCTCCTTAAACGGGACGACACAGATGTAGCTGGTCACGTTGTCGCTCTCTGAGTTCAGAGGGTAGGTTTAGCTGGAGTTAAGGTGGTTAACAGAGTGACTTTTGCATTAAACACACAGAAAAGGGAAAAAAACACCTAATAAGGTTTCTTATTTCTGGCAGTTTGTACGAGACCACATACATTCCATCCAAATCCACCTGAATGACGTTTATCGAACATTTTGAAAACCTTATTCAGAGTTACAAAGGCTCTTAGAAGGATGAGAGATAAGACATTGACAAAACACCTCCATCTAAATACAAACACATAAAAAGAAACAAAACAGATGAAAAATCCCCGCATCCCTTTCAAGTGAGGAAAATATCTTCTCTTTAAATAGTAAGTTTCCAAGAAGTAGCTCATGTCAGTCTTAAACCAGAAATCATGTATTTAACAGAGGAAAGAGGAGAACAATCGTGCAATTTTCAAAGGCAGCCAGTGTTACAGACCAAACTCAGGATGATGGGAATTCCCTGCGAGTTCGGTCTGTGGAAGGACCCCTCAGAGACCTCTACAGTAACCGCTCTTTGACATTTCAGATAGTACTGTGAAGAAGAGGAGCTCCCCGATTGTCATACCATTCATTTTATTGATTACATCACTGTAAAGCCACCATGATCTTGGCAGGAACAGCGGCAAACTGTTATCTATCAACACTATTCAGCACGTTTAAATTCTGAGTAGGAAAACATACATTTCTAGTCCTCAGAAATGCTTAAAAAATAGGAAGCAAGCACATTATAACTGATATCAGAAGAAAGATAAAAATAATTCATAGACTAGGCAGCATTTATTTTAAAATAGCACTAATTTTAGGCTAAACTCATGCTGGGGAAGGGAGAAGAGGAACGGTTCAAGATTTCTGCACTTTTTTGATACTAACCCAGTCACAAAATAGTAAAATTTGCTTTAAAACAGAAACGTACAACTTACGGTCATAATCCCATTTGTTTCACATAAATATATATACCAATATTTCTAAAGAATTCATGAAAATAAGGCCTTAATTTAAACTATATGGTGGGTTTTTTTTCCATTTGTATTTTGATTTGCAAGCCAAATGCTGTCATCTCTTCGGGAACATAAAGCCAACTGAAGCACTTGTCTCTTGTCTAACTAATACATTTTCTTGGGAAGCTGCAAGTTCGACCCACTTTCACTCCCAAATTTACCACGTGCTAAACTGTCATGGGATTGAACTTGTAAAAGTGATTTGCTCAAGAAAATTTTTACCACTTGAATAGAAGAACATTGCATTAAAAAAATGAATATTCCGAGTCCCAAGAAACAGCAACGCTAAGTGTTCAGGCTCTAAACAAACGAATATGTTTCTCCCTAATTTCTCCCCAAAGTCCAGGAAGAAAGAAGCCTATTAAGTGTTCTGACAAAAACTTGCAATGCAAATTAATTACAAACAGAATATTATTGTTGCCATCAGCAGCTGCCTCACACGAATGGTGTCTATTCTAAGCTAACCTGATAGCATGCCCAGCAGATGGAGCACACGGGATGAGGATGGGAACTCCACCAGAGATGGAAAAGTCAGGTCAAAACCCTTCAGGAGCAGTTATCTCTCAGACTAGTTATATTCCTTGTTAATCTTTTCCCGCAACAAGACATTTCCAACAGCATGAACACTATAAAAAGCACTTTGGGCACATGTGAATTGCTAAGTCATGCCAAAAAAAAAATTCCAGAGAACCTCTCAAATGTATGGTTTGACCAAAGGAGCCACTTACTGATACTATGTCTCAGGTGAACCATAGACTCATAGAATAGTTTGGGTGGAAGGGACCTTCAAAGCTCATCTAGTCCAACCCCCTGCAATGAGCAGGGACATCTGCAACTAGATCAGGTTGCTCAGAGCCCCGTCCAGCCTGGCCTGGGATGTCTCCAGGGATGGGGCATCTACCACCTCTCTGGGAAACCTGTGCCAGTGTTTCACAACTCTCATTATAAAAAATTTCTTCCTCATGTCCAGCCTGAACCTCCCCTCCTTTAGTTTAAAACCATTATCCCTTGTCCTACCACAACAGGCTCTGCTAAAAAATCTGACCCCATCTTTCTTATAGGCCCCTTTTAAGTACTGAGAGGCTGCAACAAGGTCTCTGTGGAGCCTTCTCTTCTCTAGGCTGGACAACCCTGTGTACTCCTGCACTCCCTGCCTTGCGCTCCTCTATTGCAGCCCTCCCATTTTTATGGGACAGATGAAAGCAGAGAACTGATCCCATGCCCTCACTGCCTTCCTAAGAACAAAACCTTTAGAAAGTTTAAACACACACATACACACAATCACACTTCCTTCATGTGCTTTGCTCTAAACTACAAGTATTTTTAGTGCTAATGTTTTCTATTAAACCCAAAATACGGTAACTAACCCTAGGTTAGTTCAAATTTCCTACGCCTTTGTGAAAATATTTCATTCATCTGTTTAACTTATGTTCTTTATTAGCTTGGAAGAAGAGAAGGTAGAGCTACTGAATAATAAATGGTCAAATCCAGAATAAAATGTCTGTCCAGGGAATGTCTGACCTCTGTCAGGAGGCTGACCTTATTCACGTGCAGAAAAGCAAGAATACTAATGTACCCTTGTACTCAACAATTTAATATTCAGACTTCGTTCTTCAAAAGCACATTCCCATCTATAGATACATCAGGAGGGCTTCACAATATCTCTGAGAAATCCAAGCTGCTCTTTTACAAAATTCTCACCTGCTCACCAGGCGGGAAGGGATGAGAAAGCATGTGATGAACTGGCTGGTCACAGAAGAAACATCGCACTGAAAAATGCCCTAAGTACCTTTACTCGGACCTCCCAGCATCGGATTTCTGATTTAGGCTTTTATGACCCAAAGAGGGTACTAATTTTTGTTTAGCTTACTGTTTTCTTCTAACATCTCATGATGCAATAACTAGATTTTAACAGAGAAGGAAGATTTTTTTACTAGATTTACTAGACAAAATTTTCAAGTTTCTCTGTGCTCAGTGCATATTGAAGACATAGAATGCATTTCCATTCTACCTTAATGGGTAAGATATAATTCAGTTTAAAATACTGCTATTAAATATCTGTTTTTATAGTACTATTTACACCTTACCATCAGAGAACAACACCTTACACTTACAACAAAATTAAAGTTTTTTTGGTTTATATGGTCCAACGCCCAGGTCCCACCTATCAATTTAGTTCAATGGAAATGGAGTATCATACTATCTTGCTGAGGATAAGACTATTAACATCATTCAGTAACATAAGCTACAAATTTTCCTCCATCCAGATTGTACATAATTAAATCAGTAAATAAACCCATGACGCAGAACCCACAAGGCTCTCAAGTATAAAAATATTAAGCAACTAGCCCGCCGAATGAAGTATTGCCTGAGTTATTACACAATTCAATGGAGTATATGCAGAGATTTGTTGACCTAGTAGTAACTGGTTTGCAAAACACCCTATAAATACTTAAACCAAAATGCCTAATTTCTAGTTTAAGCTTTCAGCCATTGCATCCTGCCATACCCTTATCTTCTAAATAGATTCTCCCTTCTGACTTTTTCTTTCATGATTTTGCGCAATGTACTCTCACCAATATGAACAAATCAGAATAAGAATGGCACAAGAAAATGCCAAATTGTTTCTGCAAGCACCCAGCTGTCCTTTTGCGTAAAATGTAAGGAATATGACTTTCCATCTCATTAAATTACTGGTCCACCAAGTTTGATACAAACACCTGGTACAAGGCTAAAGTAAAATTGTATATTTATTCTATTTTACGTGGGAACAAATTTTAATTAGGGTGGTATTAATTTATCCTACTCACTGAAGGCAGCTGTCTAGCTTTAAGTGGGCACACTAGACACAAGCAAATATTACTAAACTTGTAGTTTTATTGAAGCAAGGCATGATAACATCACATTTATGCAATTTGTGTTGCCATGAATAAAAGTGTGAATTAATGTCTTTAATTCTCTGTAACCGGTTCATGAGACAAGACGCCCTTCTCACACATTTGAGACATATGTTAACATAAAAGCCTAATTTGCTGCAGATATTTTTTGGTAGGAGAAATAATACTGATGGCTATAAAATCTACACTTAATGGATTAGCATAGATCAACATATCCCTTAACATTTAAGGTGTTTTTACTAATCTATTTTTACTTAGTCACTCATTTATATCTACAGTTAAGATTAATACTTAGATTAGCCAGTTTTTAAGACTCAGTCCAACAGTTACCAGCTCAGCCCCTCAAGTATATTTTCTTCCTTGTCTCTCTTGAAGTTATAACATAAAGCAAATGGCTTAAGTTCAAAGCAGCTTCCCTTTGCCTTCCAATAGGTTTTACTGATTCAAAGTATGAATTTGAGACTTATCTCAGAAATAATCAAATACATTAAAGTATATGCTTAGCAACCTACTTAAGATTACCAATAACAAAAAAATCTCTCAAGGCAGTGTAAAAAAAAGCAACAATAATCTTTGCAGTTTGCATTTGTTGACAAAACGAGATACAAATCTATAGATGTTTTTAAGATTAAACATTTCTTTATTTTACTGTATAAAGTCTAGCTTTAAAACAATGTAAGTATGAAAATTCACAGTAGAATTCAGCTCAAACATCTGTATGTACAACATCATTCACTGAAATGCCTTTTTCTGGAAAAAAATAACCCATTGAAATAGATATTGCTTATTTCTGAAGACTTTTTTGACTTAACGTCACATATATGCAACCTGCCTTAGAAAACAGTTCCTGTAAGAGGCTGTTTGGCTGATTTGTTAAGCACATTTAAATGCACACTGTCAAAGTAGAGAAAATGATCAGTCCTTAGTAAGCCATAAAGGAGTAAATTGATCTTGTTGCAAATTATTTTTGAAACGGATATTCTGACACAGTAAGCTTAAAAAACAGTTCAGCTACAGATATTTCTAGTAAGTTCTGAATATATAAGAATGTTTTAAATGAAAGCTTAAATCAAAGCATACCTTTTACTACATTAGTAAATTTAACACCATTTTCTACAATACTTTAACCATTGTATCTAATAATAGACATCTCCGTTCAAGAAACATTTACCATAGCCTTAAGGCAACAATTACCTTCACTGCATTAGAAACTTCAATCTCAGATTTCCAGGTTTTATTATAAGAAACAGAAGGATGAAGGAAAAGAGGACACAGTTCACATTATCATCCTTTTGTAGGCCTGTACACCCCTCAGAAGGCCCAGTTACAGACTGGGATCTTATTTTGATGACTGGACATCACATAGAAAGGGTTTTTGGAGTCAAAGGCTTACCACTGTTGTTGAATGACAAGCATCACGCCCACGTTGCAGCATCAGCTGAACACTGTCAACCAAGGAAAGCAAACTGTGACGTGGAAGTTAACTTCCCATTCATACATGCACACAAATGTTTCCATTAAATGCATATTCTGTGGTTCAAAGCAGTGCTTGTCTTACGTATTTGCTCACAGTCTTAAGAAATTACTACTTATTCTTCAAACAGAAGAAGCGCCATAAAGAATGATAAACCGTCAGATAAAAGGAACTAAGATTTGATCTTTAGTGTATTAGCTGGGAAGATTCAATTTTTGTTGCCCTTGAGACTAGGAGGTGTTTTGCATATTAAATTGCTATTGAAAATTGTTCCAAGCAAAAATAATTCAGTTTTTTGCTTGCCTAAATACAGAGATACATCTGCTCTGCAATAAAAATACAAAGCAATATCCAGTAAAAAAAAAAAAAAAAGCTTATTTAAACAGCATTATGACTAACCAGGTAAAAGAGTGTTTGGTTTTTTAAATATAATTTTGTAATATTAATCCAAATTTTAAATATTTTTAATGTTTATCTAGTATCTTTTTTGGCCTAATAAAAGCATTTTGTTTTGCTGTTGCCAGTATAAATCAGTAATAGTGCTACTGGATTCATGGCTCTCTCAATGCTCAGAAAAAGCAAATTTCAAATAGCAATTCATTAATTCCTACTCAACCTACAGGAGTTATAGTCTAGAATATCTTCTGATTTTGTGCAAAGCAGAACTTACTAAAAAGAACTGTGAAAGTCAGAACTGGGATCTCATTTCCAGACTTTGGATGGAAGTTCCTTTCCCTTAATTTATCAACATTCCTTTCTTTCAGTTTATCACGTCACTCCTTTATTTAATCTCTCCAGCCCCTCTCTCTCCTTGCTGTAGGCCAGATTTGTGCTAACAATCTGATGACGGACAAGGGCATTAAAGTTGTCACAAGTGGCAGCTGTGAATGCTTTTGACATGAAGGAATCTTTGGCCCCTACAACCTAAGAGCCCTATTTGATTGTACAAGGCACTGGAATCTATTTGAAAGATGCTCCTTGCCATCAATACCCATGTAATTCATGTGATTTTTTCAGGCATTCACGATACACAGGGAAAAATTCAAACTACAGCAACCTGGAACCACCTTAAAGCTGCTCTTAATTATCCTGGTGGGGAGAAGGAATCCTTTACTCACCTTCCTTACATTTCAATTCCTTACTTTCATGTTTTCATGTACTGCGGAATTGGCCCAGCCTGCATCTCGGCTCACATGCTGCCACTGTTTTTGCCACTACGTTCTGCACAAATATAATGCTTATTTTTTCATTTGTCAATAACCTATCTGTATACATGCAACTTCGGTAAATTTTTGGTCATTTATTTCTGCTGGCCGTTACTACTGTGATATCTGCATGACAATTCTCCATCTTAAAAATTTCTCAAAGACAGATTTAAATGTCAAACTATCCAAAGTAAACAAAACTATCTTCTCTCCCATTCCTTAATTTAAAAGCCATTCCTTAAGGTTAGCATTTAGAAAACTAGTGGACAGTTTAACACACAGCAATATTCCTTGAACCTGTAACCTCCCCAGCCACAGCAACAATCGACACACCTGTTGTAACCACTGCTGGGCTGACTTCATGCTGGAGGATATTTGGGAAGGCCACGTTAACTGATCCTGTTCTCAGATTTCTCCTCCCATGTTCTTAGAAGCGATTCTTGATTATTTCCAAGCTAGCTTTCAGTTGCTCTTATCAGCATGTCTGAACCAGTCAGAGTATTTTTTCTTTCTTTGCTATGTAATTGCAAATACACCTTGTTCCTCAGAGCCAAGCCTGAAGGCTTCAGCACAGAATGAGGATTCCTCTCCTACACATGAAATTATTTTGCAAACACTCAGTTCCTTCAAAGTGAACGCATGCACCGGCAGCTTCGTGTGTGCCTTTATGTGTGCACACGTCATCATGCAACATATCCATCCATTTGCCAGGCAAGATATCTCAGTCAAATATTATGATGCCGGAAGACAAAACAAGTAATTTGTAAAGTCTGATTTTCAACACTCACATTACCACCAGCTTTTGTTTCTTTGCATGTGTTTTGTTTTAGATCTGAAACATATCTGTTTCATTTTTTGCTATAATACAGGATGAGGACCTTGTTATTTCCTATGTGGTACAATAAGTACAATAAACATAGAAAAACCCCTTGAAATGCTAATGCCATTAAAGAAAGTATATACAATTCACCAAAGAAATACAGATGACGCTTCACAAAATGGTATCCGAACAAAGTGTTCCGCTTTGATTAAGACTAGAAACTCCTTGCTCTTAAATGTTCCTTTTGCCTAATCAATGTAATCAAAGTTTCACCCAGCATGTCTGAAACAAGAAATCAACTTACCTTTGAGCACAGGGATGTCAAGTGAAAGGCCATATTGTTCAGAGAAGAGAGTATTTTGGTGCAAGGGGAAAAGATGGCTAAGAGGAATTATAAAACAAAATCCTGAAGGACTCTGAAACGCATTATCAGTACTTACACCAAAGGTACAGTTGTCAGTAACTGGGACAATGTTTTCAGTCCACAGAATCTTAGCTGACACTGCACAGTACACCAAAAGACAAAAAATTTAAGAATGTTCCAAACCAAGCATAAGCTCCAACTTACTGTGCTACCTTTTCTTTATCTTGTTTAGATATATTGTTAGATATCGTATGTTTCTAGACATACTAACTCTAAACATTGGCACAATTACATGTAGGCAACATGGAATGTCTGAACTTGTGAGTTTTCACAAAAAAAGGATATTTTTTCAGCATGTATAGAGTAGCCAGTCTTGAAGCTCGGAAGCTGGCTCTGACAGATCGATAAACAGCTTTCCGGAGACCAATAAGATGCTGACTAGGATGCTGTCCAGCTTTATTAAATGGGCAAGCGGCACTGACCCTGTCAAGCAAACTTGAAAAGTAAAATGTGATACAACTGTACAGATGTCCTAAAGTATTTTTAAAATACAGTATATCAGTTTTCTTATTCCATTACTTAAAAAACTTTTTCAAAGTTTTGAGACTATGACAGCAAAACCAAAAATCCATCATATCAATGATACATTTAATCAAAATTTCAGATAAGCAGCCAGGATTCCCCAGTAGACAGACTGATTCTACTCATCTGAGCCATGGCAAAACTCCCGAGGACGTTTGTTTTCTCCAGAGTTTTCCAAAATGATACACTAACGGTAGACAGGCCGTAACATCATCTCTGCTACAAAACTATCACAAGCCCACTGTAAGCTTTGGAAGTTTTTACACACATATATTTAAAATATGCTTCTTTATATGCAAATCTGTTATTTAAATAATTTTTGCACCAAAAAACTACATATTGTTTTTCATGCAGAATACTATATTCTTCAACCTTCTCCATGCAGAATCTTCTCTGGGTCAACAGAAATATTATTTGAGCGGTGACACAGATTTTATGATCATACAATGAATGGCAACTGTGTTTGTGTGAGACTGACAGGTAAACACATGAAATGTATGCAACTATACAAGCATATTTGAAAACATATTTTGGCATCCACATATTCAGGTGACTCTATCATTTAAAAGAAACTGTACCATTTGGCTATTAGAATATACTTCAGAATGGCTTTAGAACTGCAAGAAATTGTTTCATCTGGACATAAATTGAATTGTGAACTGGGTGAATGTTAAACATGTCTGTGTAACATTAAGCTGCAGAAAAGAAAAAAAATATTAATATCCAGTTATATCTATTCATATACAGTCTGATGCCAAACCACTGAAAATAGCCCAAGTGCACTCTACTTGCTGGGACTGTTTTCACTAGAATCAACTCAGGAATGGACATAGTGTGGACAACGGGATGATGAATCGTGATGAATTCTTTGGGGACTGGAAGCTGCTTCTGCTCTCACCTTTCCCAGGGCACGGTGAGGAGGTGATTTCATGGCCACAGTCGCTTAAAAGGGAAAAGCACACAGGACACCTGGCAAGAGTGAGGTGGGTTGCTGCACTGGTAACTATTTCTGCAGAAAGCTAAAGAGCTGAGCAAGGCAGCAGACCCGACCCTGCTGGAAAAATGTCAGTCCTACCGCATGTGTGTAGCTGGACCACGCTGCTCATTCACCGGGAGAGGAAATAGCTTATTGTCTTCACTGTCAAATACGAAAAGCAATGCAGCCCACCCAGTGAGCAAGGCTGGACTCGTATCAGTATGTTAAATACGATTAACACAAGGAGATTCATGCCAAATACTGCAGTGTATTGAATACACTAGTTGAAACACCATATTAAAATATCTGCGTACCATATTAAATTATGTGATATTAAAATGGTTTATACAACATCTCATGAAGTCCTTTAAAATCTGAATAAAATAAAAACAAACTGTTAATTTCCCTTTCTAAATGTAAATTTAAAAGGCTAGTCTTGCCATACGTTTCACTAGGAAACACAGCATGTAATGTAGTACATGCCAATCTCTAACATTTCCCCAGCTTTTGAAGGTAACAACTGGAAATGTTTATGGATAAACTCTCACATCAGTTTGTAGACTCAAGCCCTGGGTGAATTGTCAGAAGCAGGCTCAAAGAAAAGGACCAACATTTTTCTACCATAAAAAAAGAGATGTATGTTCTGCTACAGTGATGTAAGCATTGCCAGCTCCTAAACAGAACAAATTTAGCACAACTCATGCACAGCATGTACCACCAGTATTCAGCAAAACAATTTGCTTTCCCTTCTGGGAAGGCTCGTTGCAGTGTTTCTAATAAAATAATTCTTTATTCTAGCAATCTTAAATTAGTATAACTTGATATAAATGTCTATGTGCCAGGCATGCCATATCCCTAACTTCCTAATATTCCGTTTATCTTCTACATACTTTAATTGGACTTACAAAATGTTATCAGCCTTGCCCATCAGCCACAAATAGCAAGAAGAAAAAAAGGTTAAGGGTGAATATCCTCTTTATCCATACTCCAAACCCATTTTACTTGTAAAGAACAGTGACTTATTTCTCCATTAATCTCATAAGCCAAATTTTAAACAGGCTCTCAGCTTTTACCAAACTTGTATAGACACGTTAATAAAAACCTGTTACTGCACTTCAACATGAAAACAGTTCTATAAAGATGCTGCATACACCAATATGTGCTTGTAGAGCTTGATTCTAGTTCAAAATACAGTAGAAAGGGAGAATTTGGAGAAAAGCTAATTATTTGAGTGACAGACCAGGAAATAACTACTTGCTGCTTATTGCTGCAGCCTTTCATTATATATTCCTACATTTTCATTTTGTAATGTGCAAGACAATGGACATAGTTTCATTACCCAATGGAAATTCCAGGCTGCAACCTGCGATCAGGCTTCATTTGTCTAATTGCAAATGAAGCAATTAGACAGAAATACTGCCATTCTGCCTGAGTAAAGTACTGCCCTACCCTGGCTATACAATTACTGTAAGCTAAACCACCCTGGTGAAGACTTGGCCGCCTCTGCATCGCAGAGCTTGTACCACGCAGACACACCTGAAACGCCACCAGCAGTGTTAAACACTTCTGAAGGCCAGTCTGCAATCAAAATATCCAGTTGTCTTTGCAAGCACCTAACGTAAGAGAGGCCTGACAGGGTTCTTAGTTCTTTTTCCAAGTGGCTGCTGTGGGATTTTTTGGGTGGGAGGAGGATGAAAGCAAAACAACGCTTGAAATGGTTACCCGTATAGCAGTCGCTACCACATAGTAGCAAACCAGTGAACCAGTGGACAACTGACCAAAACCTCATCAAGAAAAATTTAACGTTTACAGAGACAGCCAAATATCCATCAACATTGGGCAAATATGGTAGAATAAAGCAAACCCACAGATATTTCAAAGCATATGTAAGTTATCCTAGGAGAATGCAGCAATGGATGGTGCAAGGGGAAGAAAAAACAGTAGTGGAATGCAAGGAATTTCAGGCCAAATCTGCAGGCCTGGGCTTGCCATATAGACTTTAGCTAAGTGCAGCTAGCCAAAATCTGAACTCAGTACTATTCAAATGTCAGCTTCAGTACCTTTCCATTCGCAACATGGTTAAAACACAGTCCAAGTCATGCTGAGCTAGCAGGATATTAAAGCAGCAGCATACATATATATCATTGAGCAGGGTGCTGTGCTACCTGATTAAAATCCCATTCCTTCAAGGACGTAAAATGACACAAGTAACTTTTCAGATGCAACCATTTCTATTGCCACGTGACTCTTTCTGAACAAGCATTAAGGCTTTGACAAGGTTACTACAGGAGAACGTACTAAACTTTGTTCCACTAAGGTTTATTGTATTTATATATTAATAACGTATTATTAGCAAAATTCTGGAAGAAAAAAGGGGTAGCTAGTTTTTTTTGGATCACACATGAAGTGCTGTCTCAAGCAAAGAATTTCATGGTGCCTTGTGCAGCAGCATCTCTTGCATATGTGGATGCAGAAAGGAGACACTCTAGAGTTGGAGCTTCCTCCAGGCTTAACCAAACCCAGTCTTGCACAGCACTGACTTCTTCATACTGGACAATTGTTCCAACGAGGATGCTGGCAGTGTCAGACTTCTCCCACTCCATCCATACTCCCAAGTCTTTTGAAAAGCTTGCCAGAGTTTTAAGTAAAGAGGCGATTAGAACAAGCATCAGCTTAAAGACCAGTCTGTTTTTTGTTAATCTGTTATCTCAGATATGTAGTAAAAGAACAAGGCACCAGCAATTTAGACATTGACCACAAGTTCATTTGCTTAAACTTAGGAAAAGATCCAAATGTTTTTCTCATCTGTAATTTGGACAAGCCCTAACAATAATTTCTTTTGAGAACCCGTTTGCAAAGATAAGACAGCCTATTGCTTAACTATATGCTTCTTCAGCAAAAAACCAAAACAAAACAAAACACATAGCTAGGCAGACTGAAGACATGCTTATGCATTCCAAAGGGAGAATGAAACATTTCTTCAGTAAAGCATACTGAAGGTATCGCAAGCTGGAAAATTAATTCAAAATGTTAAGTCTACAGTTTCAAGCTTGCATGTAAAAACATGTGCCTAAGTGCAGAGTAGTTCGTCTGGCACGAACAAACAATTTCTTGGTGCACACAGGGGAATTCTTTTTGTTGTTTTTAGAAAGAAGTCGACTGGAGTTCAGCTGTCCCACCTCCTTTAACCTTACGTCTAACTGGCACAGGTACATATAGAACCACAGGCTGTTACAAGGGAAAAGCGTACACGGCAATGAGAGCGCACAGAAGTGGCCTGTTGGCTTTGGCATCATTGCATTCACTGAACACATTCTGATGTTCTCTCACATAGCAAATAAGCAAAAATTACCAAATAGCTACAATAGCTAAATAATTAGGAATACTTTCACATGCCTTAAGTGGATGAGAGGCAAATTCAGCAGTAAATAGTTCAAGATTTTAAGCATCTCAACAATTGTATGCAATAAGAAAAAGTATTGTAAACTTTTTCTGAGGTGGGAAATGACCTTTGATGGTCTTTGCTGATTGCTGTGTTCTCATTACTTCAGAATGTTATTTGCTAAATAAAAATAGAATGGTTTTCACATCCTTTTGTTTTCTAAAATATCAACAATTACTTGCAGGTCAGTTTATTTACATAGATCTGATAAAAGAAGATACAAAAACCCCTCAAACAAAAACTCCTCTAAATGACTCCCCAAAATAGTTAACTAAACGGGTTTAAAATTTATTTCTTCATGTATTTCATTGCTAGCAGAGCAGGAGATTTTAAAGGCATATGAGTTTTGTGAGACTTAATCCTCCTTCAGGATGCAGGGTTTTAACACTGACTTCTTAGAATTCATACTTTTATTATGAAAAGTAATTATACCATTTTATGTAAAAGAAAAGCTTAAAGTATTATGCTTTTCTGTAATTCCACTTGTTATGGGAGACGGTGTAACAAGACAATTTTAGAAGATGGCTGGCTTGAATGGATCTGTATATTAAACAAAGTGAAATACAGACTCACAGGGTAAATCCTCTGGAAATTACTTCAGTCTCTTGAATGAGTCGTAGAGCTTTCCTCACAAGATTAGTAAAAGCTCGGCTGTTCGCCACTGTTTCTTCCAGCTGGATGCAGTATTTTCGCAGGGACATTTGCAGCTTGGCTGTCCTCCATGTGCCCCACACTCGAAAGACAACATAGACAAGCAGAACTGGTCCCCACAGCGGCCACGATGAATCCTTCCACCATGAAGGAAGCATAAGCAGCGCACTTACAAACGCAAGCAACAGCGAGACGTCCCTGCAAACGGAGAAAGTACCGTCAGCCGCAAATTCCTGAGGTCAAACAAGTGGGAAAATCATGAAGCTTTCAGTCACATTTGAGATTACGACACCT
Organism: Caloenas nicobarica; assembly: GCF_036013445.1. Taxonomy (NCBI): domain Eukaryota; kingdom Metazoa; phylum Chordata; class Aves; order Columbiformes; family Columbidae; genus Caloenas; species Caloenas nicobarica. The sequence goes on from NC_088245.1 coordinate 47,392,396, forward strand.
TATTACAGGGTTTTTATGTAGGTCCTGAAGGCGGCTATAAACACCAAAAACTCCTAGTAGCAGATTTAGATGTATATATACATGATATTGCTTGGTCAGTATACTCTAAGGAAACATTTATCCAGTTTGTTAACGGCCCGAGTAAAAGAATAATATACCACTTTGAAAGGTCAGTTTCTCTTGCACGTATGAGTTTAAAAAAAAAAGAAAAAAAAATAGAAAAAGAAAAAAACCCTGGCTACTCAGCATTATAAGCCAAGGTGGGTAGGAACTGGAATATCTGTACTTCCAGGTTCAAGAGTACAGTAGGGAAGGGCACGTTTATTTTGGTAACAGAACCCTCGAGTAGTACCAGCTTTATTTTTTCCAGATTCTGACTCATTTAACTTGGACAGCAACGCACCACTAGTTTTTAACACATATTTGTAAAAATGGCTTGAATAATAATTTTGAATAATTTGGCAGTTTTTGAAAACCCTTAAAGAACAGAGTTACTAGTATCTCAGTTCAGTTATTTCTCAAAGACATTTCAAAAACTTCATAAAGCTGTTATTTTCGCCTAGAAAAATTCAACAAAAACAGTTATAGCTGCTAGAAAATACACTGTTTCATATGTAGCATGACGGTCTTCACAGAGTTGGATAGGATATGGGCTTCAAGATGCAAAACAGCTTTAATTTTTCAGAATCTTTTAAATGACAAATATTCACTTTCTTCACCCCTTAAAGCTGCGCATCCTGTGTTTAGTTTTGGAACTATTCACAAGGAATGCCTTCCCATTTCTAAAATAAGACATGATCTCTGGGTTTCTATTTTCTGGACAGTTTTGTAGTCATATTTCAACAAGCTTTGCAAGTGTTAACTCTTCAGGGATACTGACAGGTTTCAGTAAATGTCAAGGGTTAAAATATTACACATATGTAACTAACTTTGAAAAGGACAGACACACAGTCTATAACTCCCTTGGTACACAAAAAAAAAAAAATCAAAAATCCCCCCCACAAAAAATCAATTGCAACAATGAAAGACTGGAAGGGATTTAAGAGCTCACTTTGTCCATTTTCAGTTTCTGGTTAATCCAGATCATCAGAAATAGACAAGAAAAAAATGGAGACTCTACAACCCACCCAGATAGCTATTCTATCTCATAAGTATCTTTAGAGTTCAAAAGATTTTCCCCAAGTCCAATCTGAATCATTGGCAAATTAATTGTATTATTTTTCCTCATATCCTTCCCTTTTCTGAACAGAACAAACAACAACTGATAACCACCTTCTAATAACTACCTTCTACACCTTGTAACACTGTTCCATCCCACCTCGATTTCGACAAAACAGTCCTAACACACACTAAAGTTTCTGCAAGATTACATTTTCTATAATTCATTATTCTTGTTGTTCTTCTCTGGACTGTCTCTAAATTACCTACGCCTCTCCAATTGTGGCATCCCAAACCAGATGCTGTAGTTTTAACACGAGGCTTAGGGAAACAGGCAGAAAAGTAAAACCCCTGTATCCTGCATATAACATGGACTCCAGGCTGAGATTTCCCATTTTTTGATAATTTGATGCTCAGACGCTGCTGCAGCCAGCTCCTTCAGTATTCTGGGCTGAATTTCACCAGCCTCTGAATGCATCATATGTAAATATTCTTTAGTCTGTACCTATGGTATTCTACATCTGTGAAAATTAATTGCCTTCCCCTACTATCAACATACTTTATGAAGACCACAGCACAGAAAACACTTTCCAATTCAGTTTACACAATCACGTGTCATTTATCAAAATCACTACTGTATAGCTTTTGAAATTCATTAATTAATCGACCATGTTAGTTCTTCCTTATAGCATGGATTAGAGTTTGTAAATATCCATTTAAGTTCATGTAGCTATCTCAGATTAAAACTCATTCTTTCAATAAAATGCCCAAGGAAAAAAACCACGCTTATCTATAAATTTGAGGACTAGTGGACTGAAGACTCAAAAAGACCTGAGAAAAAAAATGGTGACTTTATTGCTGCATTTTATACAAAGAACACACAACATTTTTTTTTGTTTGTTTCTCAGTGAATACAGTGGTAGATATTCTCTGTACAATACCAAATATTAGGAGTTGCTAGGGAGCGTAGCGTTGGAAGTTGTCCATTTTCCTGTTGCTTACACTGCCCTGCAGACAGGATACTGGGGTCAAGGAACTCAATCAGTTCCACATCCTCCTGCAGCAGAACTTCCTGTTGCAGGATGGTACGGAGCGTGTCAAATCGAAATCCAACATCCTTACCACAAACGGGCGAGAGCAAAAACAGGCATTAGTAAAGAATATGCAAATTCTTAAAATTAAGTTAGCAGAACAAGGAAAACACCCAGACACTCTACACTTTACTGACAACAATCTCTTCCCAAAGACTACAGGAATATTTCAGATATATCACAAGTAGCTACTTCGTTTTTATTAAACGTGCTTAACTTCAAAAACTCACATACTACCTAACAGTGCAGACTTGCAGGATTCATCACACTGACTTTGAGACATAACCTAGATAGTAACAATACCTGGAAACAAGCCACAGATTATGCCAATATATATTTGGAATCAAAAGAATCAGAGAGGTACTGTATCTGTTAGAAGATCATTAATAAAAGGGCAAACACTTTTTTAATGTCATGACATAATTTATGTCATCCATAAACAAAAATTAGAAAGAGAGATATTACAAATTAGTTAACAAATGTCACCTGTGGACACTTAATCACAGCAGGGTCAATGCACTGGACTCAAGCCGCCTGCCAAGTCCTCTCCTGCAGGATTCTGTGCCTTTCCCAAGGGAACTTGATCCAAACATTAAACAGCATGGGGCTCTGAAGACCTCACACTTGCTGAACTCCAAGAAAACTGCAGGGAGTTACTTACTTGTGGATTTGATGCCATGATAAGCATTTGCTTTTTTTGTTCCCTACAGCTATAGTTCTTCAAGACAAATACACAGATCTTGAAGACAAATATATCCATCAGAGAAGCCCCCTGAAATTTTAATTTGCATACTGCACCAAACTATAATTACAAAACACTTCAAGTTACAAATGCCATAACAAACCCCAAAGGATAATATTCCTGTAAAACCCCCTAACAGAAGCTGTTAACAGAAGTATGACAACTCGCAGTACTAAATCTGTTTAGTTCTGTTATTGACAGAATGAGATTCTTTATGAAACCGCAAGATAGCTAGTCAAAAGTTTAATTCCATACATTGATGTCACTTGAGATAACTTGAATTCTACTTTTAATGGAAAACATTTGTTTCAGGAGTGTGCAAGAGGAAACTCTGCCCTCCTCTGATGCATCCTGTGTCATTTCAGTACTCTACTGCAGCAAGCAGCAGAAGAAACATGTTTTCCATGTTCTTCACTTGTGTCTCCATCTCAAGAAAGTAAGGCTAAAAAAAGCTGTTAAGATAATACTTTTGATTCATAGGGGAAGATGGAGGAAGAAAAAAGTCAACCAAAGATCAGTATTGAGAGGTTTCAGAGGGAATTTCATCCTCTTGAGATAAAGCAGAAGACATAGCAATTGGACTTGGCAGAACTCTGAAAAATGGAAACCCCTAACTTCTCATGTTGCTCAACATTTTTAAGCTATGTTTGAAGACATCATCCCTATACCATAGTAGAAAAAAAAAATCAAAATTCTAACTTTTAGATTCTGACTAGTGTGACATTTGCAAACCAGACTAGGAACCTGAAGCAGCTAGTTGCACCTGTTAGAGAGCAGTGCAGGGGAAAGGGACCTGGGGGTCCTGGTGGACAGCAGGATGACCATGAGCCAGCACTGTGCCCTTGTGGCCAGGAAGGCCAATGGCATCCTGGGGTGTATTAGAAGGGGAGTGGTTAGTAGGTTGAGAGAGGTTCTCCTTCCCCTCTACTCTGCCCTGGTGAGACCTCATCTGGAATATTGTGTCCAGTTCTGGGCCCCTGAGTTCAGGAAGGACAGGGAACTGCTGGAGAGAGTCCAGCGCAGGGCCACGAAGATGATGAAGGGAGTGGAGCATCTCCCTTATGAGGAAAGGCTGAGGGAGCTGGGGCTCTTGAGCTTGGAAAAGAGGAGACTGAGGGGTGACCTCATTCATGTTTATAAATATGTAAAGGGCGAGTGTCACGAGGATGGAGCCAGGCTCTTCTCGGTGACAACCAATGACAGGACAAGGGGCAATGGATACAAACTGTAACACAAGAGGTTCCACTTAAATTTGAGAAGAAACTTCTTCTCAGTGAGGGTGACAGAGCACTGGAACAGGCTGCCCAGGGAGGTTGTGGAGTCTCCTTCTCTGGAGACATTCAAAACCCGCCTGGACGCCTTCCTGTGTAGCCTCATCTGGGTGTTCCTGCTCCAGCAGGGGGATTGGACTAGATGATCTTTTGAGGTCCCTTCCAATCCCTTAACATTCTGTGATTCTGTGAAATTAAAGTAGATCTCAGACAAGCCCGGGCTAGAGACCGAACTGGCTAGGAAGTGGTGCTGCAGAGAAGAGGTGTAAAGGCAGAATAAAACTATTTTTAACTATCTGGGGTAGAACTATCACCCTTCAGGTCTACCCCACGCAGTCTGACTTGGGTCCTAAAAGTTCCTGTAGGATCCAGGAGCAGGAGAATACAACTTCTGGTGAGGCAGATGGACACACAGCCTGCTTCTGAATTGCTGAGATGAGAAAATATAGGTATTATATGTTATGTAGCCAGACCACTATAGAGATGTCATCTGCCCTTAATGTGTATAACACTATGCTGAAGCATCATAACAGAGGTGCCTCAGTTTGCTTCGCTGTTGTCAAATGCAGCAGCACTGTGGAGAGCAGAGACAAACAGGCCAGGCTGGCTCCATGGGTCGTACAGCTGCACCACGGGGGTGGTGGTGCTACACCTGGGCTAACAAGCTCAAACAGAGGGTGAAGCAGCACTCAGATGAAGCTCTGGAGCTTCTGTCTTGAGCGGTGTCTGCAGGCACGAGGCTGCAACAAGTGGACTTCCTCAGTCGGCATCTCCACACTGCCTCCCACCGAAGCGGGTAGCTGCACTGTAGGTTAACTCCTTCCAGCTTTTATGAATTTATTTAACTTCTCACACATCTTATTGTAATCTCTCTTTCACATTTTGAACATCTTCAACCTGGCCACTGATATCGTTCCTGTTCTTGTGTGCCAAATTTATCTGGCACGGTAACTCTGAAAATCAGAATCAATATTATCTGAAGAATAAGTAAAACTCTTAGAGCCAAAACCAACAATACAGACCAAAGATAGTGCTCAGATGATGAGGTACAGGGAAGAAGACGACTTGTGGATTAGGAAAGGAAATGGAAAAAAAAGAAGTGATCACTTACCAGTCGGTGAAGTATGTCATCATTTTTCTTATACTGTGGAAAAGGAAGCCAGCTTCTAAAGAACTCAACTAGTTTTGACAGGATGCTTTGCTGAAGGGAACAGAAATTACTCCAATTAAAAATAACCCTAAGCCAAAACCAAATAAATAGCAACAGACAATTCCTTTATTTCTGCATTTGCTTTTTGTGTTAACTCAGACCCAAGTACCTGTAAGGAAGTTTCGCTTACTGTGTCTGGCCTGACTTCAGAGAATGCTAAGGGAACATCTGCTTCCCGTCAGTTTGCCTGTACACAAGAGTGTGAAATAAAGCTTTCAGTAACCCCACCTATTCAGAGCATAATGGATTGTTATGTTGGACTGTTAAAAATAACTACAGCTAGAATTAGTTTGATCTCAAGTTGACAGCTACTGCATCGATAGGAAGGACTTTCTCCTTGAGGATAAAACCAAGCAGTGAAGTTAAATGGCTGACAGGGGCTGAAGAAAAATAAAAGACCAGGAGAGAAACAACCTCTCCTTGGCAGATCACTGCAGCTTGAGGACAAGGCTCTGGAGGAGCTGTGAAAAGAGATGGGGCATCCTAGAATCATAGAATAGTTTGGGTTGGAAGGGACCTCCAAAGGTCACCTAGTCCAACCCCCTGCAATGAGCAGGGACATCTTCAACCAGATCAGGTCGCTCAGAGCCCTGTCCAGCCTGGCCTGGGATGTCTCCAGGGATGGGGCATCTACCACCTCTCTGGGCAACCCGGGCCAGTGTTTCACCGCTCTCGTTGTAAAAAATTTCTTCCTCATGTCCAGCCTGAATTTCCTCTCTTTTAGTTTGAAACCATCACCCCTTGTCCTTTCACAACATGCCCTGCTAAAAAGTCTGTCCCCATCTTTCTCACAGGCCACTATTAAGTACTGAAGGGCTGCAATAAGGTCTCTGTGGAGCCTTCTCTTCTCCAGGCTGAACGACCCCAACTCTCTCAGCCTGTCCTCACAGGGAAGAGCAACTATAAGAAGAAGAACTGTTCCAGAAACTCCCTGTCCCAACCAGCATGTGCTATCAGGTACTTCCTTTCCATGCTGCTTCCCATGCAACCTAAATCCACACTTTCATCTGAGCTACAAACGTAATTTTGAACGCCACTGATTAGAGGGACTCACTCTCCATTATCACACATTTTGCTCATGTATCTTCCTAAAATATGATGTATGAAAGATTATAATTTAATAGATGTGTGATTTTGGAGCCATTCAATGAAAAAAAGAGGTTTTGACACACACTGTGTATCTACTTTCCTCAGACTGAGCTGACAGGAAGTATTTCTCAAAATATTTACTTATATATAATTCATTAATTCTAAGGCCTTACTGCTTAATTTTCAGACTGCTGACATGTAATACTATCAAACTAAATGTATGCCAAAAAAAATTAATTGTGGAGTACTTACTGTTTCAAAATTAAAAAAAAAAAAGAAAAAAAAGAAAAAAGACAAACACAAAACCCCCAAGCAGATTATAATAGCTTAATGTATAAAGAATGTCTGCATTCAATCACCTTCTTCCATTTGTCTCATGTTTTTTCTGTTCATCTGGTTGCTTGGTTTGGTTGTTTTTTGTTTTGGGGTTGGTTTGTTTGTTTGTTTTTTCCCCAAGTAAAAAGGTGGGAAACAGAATAGTAAAACCAAGCAACAGGAGCTGGAGCTTTGCAGTTTGCCCTGTGATGAGCCAGACAGGCCTCTGAAAGCAGCGAGACAAGTTTGAAGCAGCAAACCAGGGCAGAAAGGCTTTGAGTCATGTCAGAAATTGTCACCCTAAAGTCTTTATGCTTCACAGAACAATTTTTGAAATAACTTTAGTGTCTAGTTAGGTAACCTAACTCAAATGTTTCTTTACATATGCCACATCTTTCTGTGTACAGTTAGAATTGCAGACCTATGCCAAAAGGAAGAGTTTTTAGGTCGGTGGAGAGACAAACCAATAATAGGAGTTTCATAATGATAACTCTTCCCGATACACAGACATCATCGTTGCTTATTAGGAGGAGCTATCCCAGCAATCCACACTTCTGAGACCACGGAATAAATCCAAGTGATCGTATTTTGATGTTGCTCAAGGGCACCGATGTAAGTTGGAAGAGGAGAAGAGTGTCACAAACTACAGCACTAGATTATCCTCCAAGTTTCTTGTAAAGTGGTGCAAAATAGTACAAAATTTTCTGATTACAATTTGTAGAAAATCGAGATTAACTAAACAAAAGCCCTTGCTCAGCATTTGAGTTGCAGACAGCTACTTCATTCAAAAGTACCTTTCCCAGTATTTTGAAAGCAAAGGACAGAAAGAGTTGTCTATTTACTATTTAAAATTATGCCTCTTGGAGCCTACCATTTTCAAATGCTTAGCCTTCTTAAGTCCTTGAATTTTTATCGTGAACATTTAAATCTTCACCAAGGATAATTTTTACTGCTGCCAGCTGACTAAACTAGACTGTGGAATTACTGAAACAGAACAAAACATATAGTGTGATACATAAGCAATCTTTTGGTTTATTTTCCATGTTTTAGTTTAAAAATAAAAATCTGAGCTTGCACAAACGCTCAACAGGCATGTCAGTGCTTGAAAACACAAAACAAGACAACCCACTGTCTTGGGCTGTGACGCAGAAGAGCACAGTAACACATCAAATTATTCAGATCCATGGAATAGTATCTTACAGCTTGCACTCCCATTGGGAGTGTTACTGACAAGTAAAACAACTTTCATCAACAGACAAGTCAGGTCATGTTGCCAACACTTCTGGAGTATTCTTCTTACAACTTTAGAACACGGCTCAGTGAAACTCTCTGTAAACTGAATAACAAAGATGCATAACTCCTAACATTTAAAAAAATAGCATAGGACATGCACATTTTAGGTACGTTCATTTGAATCTAAAATCAAATTCTAAGGACTATTTATCTTCTGTACAGGACGAACCTGAAATGGCAAACTAGCAAGTATCTAAAATATCATCATTCACATTAGCACCTTTCAATTCTGTGCACTTCAGAAAGAACGTAATGCTACATATTAAATACCTTCCAGCTACTCAGAGCTAGCATTAGGTGGGTGGGAGCCCTAGATAAAGGCAAAGGACTGGTCCCTCTGCCTTTCAACACCAGGTTACTTGCACAGGCCCAACACAATCCTCAGTAGCTGCCTCCAGTACCAGCCTTGTTCTAGTGACAAAATATTATCACATCTGAGATGGGATAAGGTGTGACACTATAATCAGTTTTTAAACACTCAGATCTGCATGGCAGTCTAGGAAAATGAGTGAGAAAGGAAAAATGTAAATGGGAAGAAAAGCACTCCTTAAAGATCAAGCCGAATTACCCAAATAGGATTTAATTCCAGAAAACAGGTCTAGGAGCTCTTGCGAACAGTGCTTTTGAGTGTCAAGTGATCATGAGACCAGAACTTTAGCTGTAACTTTCTCCAGAGATTGGTACAGCCAGGAACACCACACCTATAATTACCGTGCTAAATCACATCTCTACACTCCCTCAGATGGGCACTTGGCATTTCATCAGCCCTCAGAACACAACCTTGAAGCACCTTTACAGCTTTTCGGCTCAGTGTTCATTAAGACCATGCTCCAGTTTAAAAAAAACCTACCAAAACCACACACCCTCAAAACTATTCAAAACGTGCTTCAAATTTAGCTGATGCCTCTGCGATTCATGAGGCCTGAACCATGTGCTCTGCTTGGCGGGACAGCAAGACACAGCAGTGACGTTTGTACCAGTCACTAAAAACCTCTTTTTTTTTTTTTTTTTTTCCCAGATTTGCTTTTTCAGTCCCTGAACATCCCAAACTAGATCTTTGCCTTGCCTAAACCTTGCTACATGTCACCAGATTGTATCTGGCTCCTACTTGACTGAATACAAGAGTAAACATCCTCAACTCAAAGCAATACTGCAGCTTTTCTACTTTTATTTTAACAAAATGTTTAAGGCATTTGTAAACTTGCTTTTCAGAACAGAAGGAAAATGATACACACCTATTAGGCATCAATCGGCATGGAACATCATCTACTCCCTGTGATGATATTTTGCATTACGCTAAGCCTAAACTATGATCATTTTATATTAGGACTGTGGGTAGGTACATATTCAGAACTCAGAAACCATTTGTTTTTCAGACATTTTATAATTTCAGTAGACTAGGCCAGTGAGAGAAGGGAAGTGATAATAGTCTCCTGTAAAAATAAGGAAATGATTGGACGGGAATATAAATGATTTGCCTGTATGTCATACAAAAGTTGCAACAAAGCCTCAGATCCAGTCTACTTCTTTAAATGTGTGGCCAGCTGCCTCTCCCTCATTCTCCTTCCTTTTGAGACACCTTGTGAAAATGGAACACAGAAATTGAATGACAAAAACAGACTTTCTGACATCAGATTACAAAAGAAAAGTATTAATGTTCCCAAACTGGTATCAGAACAGCAGCAGGAAGAACCTATTACATTTTATCACTAGAAACTACACACAGGTTTCTTCCTTATTTCCACCATGTATCCTTGTCTAGACAGAGATGAGACAATGTGAATGTCATCCCAGTATTTGTCAGAAAGGGACGGTGCATTTTCACACACCCACTCCCTTCATGTTGCAAGGCAAACCATGATGAATTACGGCTACATCTGACACAATGCTGGAGGACTTGCTCCCAACACAATAAAAGTAAGCGTAAAATGCTTGAGGTGCAGAGAGAGGGAAAAATAGAATAATTGAGGCTTTTGAAAGCAGTGTATCTTAATGCTTTTGAGGTTCTTAACCCCATAGCACTTTTGTATTAAATTTGGTGGAAATTATGTACAACACAGCATCACACTGCTTTACTGACACTCATAAAAGTAATTATGCAAAACAAAGTATTGCAGCTAACAAGCGATAGTCTATGCATTACTTCACAGTAATGAACAGATAATCAGCCAATGAAATATGTCACTGTAATTTTCAATTAACAGTGGTTTAATTAAAGTCTTCCTGCACTAAACCAGAACAGGTACCTTCAATTCAAATGTACCACAAAACTGCCAACAGCTTTAAAGGGAAGATATATTTTCAGGTGGTTTCTTGAGGATTATGGTGAGTGCCAGCTGACAATTCTGAAAAGCAAGGGTAGTGGACCTAATATTTCCATGAATACTTTTAAAGGTAGTTGAAATTAAAATACAAAATATTACGAGTTAATCCCGGAATTAAATTCAGCTTTGCCTTGCGACCAGTGATAGAAGCAATCATTATTACAAATGCAATGGCTAGCCACAGCAACAGTAACTAGAAATCAATTTATTCATTAAATTTAAAATAATCCTGCATTAGAGAAACCAGTCAAACCATGGCGACACTGCAAGCATCGCTTCTCCTCCCCCCTGTAGTTAATCTCTTTCAAGGGCTCACAAATCCTCCACACGTGAGACTGGAGTTCTATATGAAGCTCCTTCGTAATTTTTTTCTACAGGATTGCTGAACTCTTTGAAAAGCTGTAAACACTACAAGAAAACATCTGAACAGCACTAAACTTAGGGATTCTTATTATAGGATGACTATTTTTTACAGGCTCTGTCTAATCCATGTGCTGGGCACGCAGTGGTACTTACTGGTCAACTCAATGGATATGAACCCTGTATCTTATCTACATGGTCACCTTTGATCAGAAAGTGAGGCAGGAGAGAAGTGAGACATGGCACACTTCCATAAGTTTATAAGCCTCAGAAACTGGGGATTGAGCCTGTGAAGCAAAGAGCACAGTGTACCTGCCCAACAGGTAAACATCAACTATCCATGAAGAAAGACTCCAAGAGGACTGAATACCAAAGCAAAATGTTTTACGTTTTATTATCCCATCTTTTCAAACAGACTAATGAGAGTGTGAGGAAGTTTATATAGTCTATACAGAAAGTGGTTGAAATTAATATCACTATACAAAAATATGACCCTACCAACACTTCTTTGAATACTGCCAGATGAATAAGCTTCACACTGCAACTTCTAAGCTTTGGCTTCAAAGATTGTGCATGTCAGTCCTTGAGAGTATACCATACTACTGTAAACATTACTGTGCTGGTTTGACTGAAAATGAGTTAATTTTCTTCATGCAGTTAGAAACCTTTCTTTTTCATAGCTAGCACGCTCACTATTTGGACTTAGTTTGAGAACAAGAGATAACACCCCTGCACAGAGCTAATGTTTTCATTTGCTCTGGGTCTGAGAGCCAAGGATGTTCTGAGCGCTCTGCCCACAGGTGTGAGACAGCGAGGAAGGGGGGCATGGATGGGGCAGAGCCTGACTGACATCCAGATTGAACAATAAAAGTATTCCATCCCATTAGCGTAATGCTAATTATTTAAGGAGAGTTGGGACCTTCCAGTTGGCTCTTCCGCTATCTCACTTCTCTCTCCGCTCTTTTTTGTTGGAGCTGGGGGAGTTTTTGGTGTGGGACGTTTAGTCTGGCTTTTGCCATTTTGCAGAGGCCTCTGAGCTTTTCTGCTTTTTTCCTCTTTTTTCGCTGTTGGGGACCGGGTGCTCCTTCCTGGGACCGGCTGCTCAGTGTGGATGGAGTTTATGAGGAATTGCCTTGAGTATCTTTTGTTTCTCTTATATATATATATATATTTACTAGTAGTATATTAGTATTTAGTTATTTTATTAAGCTGTGTTTATCTCAACCCAAGTTTCTCCCTTCCCTTTTGATTCTCTCTCCTACTGGGGGAGGAAGTGAGAGAGCGGCTATCATGGTTGTATTGCTAGCTCAGGTTAAACCACGACATAACCCATGAATGCTTGGTTTGGGTTCTTACCGCTGAGGTGCTGCTCACATCAGCCTGCAGTGGCCAGGACAGAGAAATCTGGACAGAGGCCTCTTTTTCCTCTTGGCTTAGCACATAGCTGGAGTATGTCCACTGAAAACTGAGCTCTCCATTGTGGAAGTGAAAGAGATGGGCAGAAAATGACTGCTGTTTGCACGCTCCACCTAGGTGCTAAGGAGAAGACAGACTGCCTACTGAATTTTCAATATATCTGTTGCAAAGAGATTCCTACATTTGCTGCCTTAGAAGAGGAATTTCCTCACCCACACTATAGCTCCTCATCTGAGTCACATGGCCCATACACTACCAATAAAAGTAAAATACCATTTATTTTTAATGAGGAAAACAAAAAATGTGTATGTCATAATAGATATTAAATGGCCAAATTCTCAATCGTAATACCAAAATGTATTTTAAAAATCCACAAGACTTTACTTAAAACAACAGAGAAATAAGAAGTCTGAGCTAATCAGTTGATGATCCCTGTCAGCTGTTACTGTTAGAAAATTGGCATAACCTAAGCACAGTTTTACTATCTTGTTCAGATTGGTTACTGTATTTATACTTCCCAGAAATCCCCTTTCTTTACATGTTTTGTCACAGAGTAAGTGATATTTAGTAACTGAATGCCCGAGAAGGGCTGGGAACTATAAATATTCTGTTCCAGAAAATTACAGGTTTTGTTCCCAGAATGTAACGCTAAGCTAACATAATAATAGCCAGTAAATAAGATAATTTACAACACTCAAAAAATTCACTATCAAAGCCTCTTGCTTCTCTAGCTTATATAAGGACAAAGAAACACTTCAAGCTATGCTGGCAAACCATGCATTTCCAAACACATTTGCAGACAAGATATGACAACTGGTTTGGGTTTTTCATTTGTTTTCTTTCTTTTTTTTTTTTTTTTGGTTTAAATACAGTAAGAGATTTATCTTTATCCCTTCTGATTTTCCCTACTTTTGAAGTAATGCGGTTCTATTTTGAGAAGATAAATACTCAGGAACAGGAGAGCGCTCACTTTCTGGGCAGCGTGCACAGTCCGCTCTTTCTGGCTTTCCGCCACTGCACATTGCTCTGCCTTCTGCGACACGGATGAACATACTTCAAAATCTGTGTGTCCCAAATCCTGCAGATATTGGTAGAGTGGGGAATTCTGAAAGAGAGTTAAAAAAGAAAAATGAGGAAAAAAAACCCCAAACAATGTTAAAAATCATTCCCTGTTTCCCACAAAACAGAACTGTGAATAAAGCCGCCACATAACCAGCAATGAAGGGACTGGAAGCAGCCCTGCAGAGAAGGACTTGGGTATAGCAGTAGATGAAAAATCGGACATGACCCAGCAATGTACGCTTGCAGTCCAGAAAGCCAATTGTACCCTGGACTGTATAAAAAGAAGTGTGACCAGCAGGTCAAGGGAGGTGATTCTCGCCCTCTACTCTTCTCTCATGAGACCCCACCTGCAGTACTGTATTGAGGTCCAGGGCCACCAACATAAGAAGGACTTGGACTTCTTGGAGTGAAACCAGAGACCACAAAGATGATCAGAGGGCTGGAGCACCTCTCCTGTAAAGACAGGCTGGGAGAGTTGGGGTTGTTCAGGCTGGAGAAGAGAAGGCTCTGGGAAGACCTTATGGCAGCCTTCTAGTACCTAAAGGGGACCTACAAGAAAGCAGGAGAGGGACTTTTTACAAGGGATTGTAGTGATAGGACAAGGGATAATGGCTTTAAACTGAAAGAGGGTAGATTTAGATGAGACATAAGGAAGAAATTCTTCACCATGAGGGTGGGGAGACACTGGAACAGGCTGCCCAGAGAAGCTGTGGATGCCCCATCCCTGGGACTGTTCAAGGCCAGGCTGGATGGGGCTCTGAGCAACCTGATCTAGTTGAAGATGTCCCTGCCCACGGCAGGGGAGTTGGACTAGATGACCTTCAAAGGTCCCATCCAACCCAAACCATTCTATGATTCTATGCAACAGGAAAAAACCCCAACAGTTAGTAGCAATGAAGTCAAATTTTTCCTTTAATTATCTCCCTTAAGTTTTATCCTGACCATAATGAAAGGGGCTGGAAGAGAGTCAGCATACAAAACTATGTGATAAGAAATCAGCATGCAACCAATCAACTTTTCCCATAGCAATATTTTTTCTAGGTTACCTGATAGGGTTCTTTAGATTATAACTGACATGTTTTCAATAAATAAACTATGTATTTGGCAACATCTTTTAAAATATTATTGTGTGACTCTGGAACACTTAATGACACTGTTTTCCTAAAGTTTATAAAAATTGCATAGATTATACTTTGAACTGCTTCTACTGAAACAAACTTTAAAACCAGAGCATGTTTCAAACTTCAGTAAACTAAGCCTCAGTATAACCTGATTAGGTGCCTACGGAGGGTTTTACAGAAATGGAAAACAAATTAGAAAAAGGCTTCTGCTCTCTTCAGGGATGGTACTAGCACTTCTGGCAAAAGGGTATCACAGTTATTTAAAAAAACAAACAAACAAACCCACAAACTTTTTAAGCTGCTGGCTACTAATTTACAAAAAGTCCTTAATTAAACTCTTTAGAGGAAGTATGGAATTCTGACTGCCAGAGCATGGGTTTTTATGTGTTTATATATTTATTGATACAGACTTGTGAAATTTCTTGTTGTCATCTGCCTCAGATATTTAGACTTACTTAACTCTTATTCTTCTGTTTGCATGCACATATATGGCAGTATCTAGGATAGATTTGATGTAAAGGATATTTATGCTAACTACAGTTCTACTCAGGACATGTAAAGAGACTTTGTTTTTCAAGAAAAATCTCTCAGAAATCAGTCTTAAATAGCCTAGTTGGTTAGGGATTCATTCTGACCTCTGAAAAATTTTATCGACATCCCACACTAGTATGCGAACACTAGCAAACTGCATAGGAAGAACACAAACCATTTTAAGAACTAGAACATATTATCAATGAGGTAACAAAAGTACTGTAATAAAAAGTAAGAACTTTACAGTAAATAATGTGCAGTTGTGGAGGTCTGCAGAAACAAAAGAACATCTACTACAAATTGTTACACGAACTATTATTAAATTGCTGATGGCCCATCCACTATGGTCATGTACCAACATGGCCCAATCTCAAATGATGGCTTGCTGTACAATAAAACTTTGACGCAATCATTCATACTAGCTGAACAAACTAACTTGTTGCCTCTAGGGATTTTTTTAAACCCCATCACCAAAGTGCTATTTTGATCACTCTTACCTATTTAAAGCATGCAAATTCATACTTTTGCATGCTCAGCTTGAGTTACTCACAACAGATTCAGTGTCCAGTCACTACCTGAAACTCAAATATTTGTACCAGCTCACAGGTACAGACAATTCCCCTCACCTACAATGACGGTGATTGTGCAAAGCGCCGGGATAGGTTATAGTGATTCATTTCCTTGTGGGAATTTTTCCAGTGTGACAACTCAATCCTGTCATTTTTCCGAGTACCCTTCCTCCATGGTTGAGTATTTTTTCAAATACGTCTAAGTCTAATTCAACAATGTGCTGTTCTGGACTGGCTGGAAAGAAGGTATGTTTCTCTCTAAGTAGAACATGCCACTTTACCAGAATTATTTAATTAAAATGGAAAAGAAAACATAAATAAGAGAAGAATTCTAGTCTATTAACACACTGCTAAATTTGCTTAATAACTTCAGAACAAAACTCAGAAAATGAATGGATACGCATAACCTTGTTGTCTTAAAATGCTTTTCACCCAGAGCCAGGGTGGGCACTGCCAGCACATCTGGAACACGAGAGGCTGCAGGGCAGCAGGCAGGTTTCAGTCAGAACGAGCCAGAATTTTCCCCACTTAGACCAGGACACATAGATAAACTAGTGGGTGAACAGAGAACTTTTTATTCAAAATCATACTTTGATGCTCGCTGCAGGCAGGACTCCAAAGAAGTTGTATCTCTTGACAGATCTGTCCATCATCTTGACCATACTTGTCCAGCATCTTGATCATCATCTTGATCATCCTTGTCACAAGCAAGGCCAGCCATCGTTTGACACATGACCGCTCTTGTATTTTATTGGTGCTCACCTCCATACAGACAGCTGGCAAAATAATGCAAATATACCAAGGAGTTTTTCCACTAGTATCTTGGTGCTTTGGGTTCCATGATGAGATAATTTTCTAAAAGCTGATCAAGAAAATTGGTCTAATGCTCTTTAGACTGGTTGCATTTCCTCACAAAAATGGATGACCGAAGGTAGAGAGAAACACAGAGAACCTGTCCACTGAAGACAGAGAGAAGTAGCTAAAATCCTGAATGCCACATTTAGTAAGCGAAATACTACACAGATGTAAAAATGCCCAGTTCTTCCCTCTTACTGGGTATTTGACAACATCAAAATCTTCCATATAACTCTAATTAGCACATTTTCTACTCTACATAAATAGTAAAAAATACACTATCTCTTCTAATGTTAATGAAACTTTAGCCCCTGACTAGGATAAATAATTTTATTACTTCTCGTAATAAAGGTAGAATACAGGCACCCTACTAGGTTTCACATAGATGCCTTCTGATTAACTATTCAAAGGCTTTTACAAGATCTCATTATGGGTAGATTTGCAATTTTTTAATCATTTTATCATTATTATTATTATTATTATTATTACTACTACTGCTCGGAATTGGAAATCAGTTTTCTGATTATTGAGTTAGCAAATGATAATGGATTACCACTTAACTTGAACATTTGTCACATATTCCTTCAAGTAGGTAAGGGTTCTCTTCTTTCAGTTTCTCAGAAAGTACTAAGGCTACGATAATCCTCCTTTAACACTTTTCTCTGGCTCCACATGCTTTCTCTTCCCCATTCTTTTCTAAAAGATTATTAGCGACCTGAAGTGCACATTGGAAAACCTCATTTTTTATTAACTTAAATGACCAAGAACTATGCTGTAACTAAAATCCCTTATGCTATAAGTAAAACCACCATTGTCTCCTTTTCTAAATCCATTAGCAGCATGTAAGATGTGGGTAAAGAAAGCACTGAATAAAAAGTGGGTTGAGGCCCTTGTGAAATTAGATTGTTAAGAACCTTAATGAACCGATCATAAAATTCTTCCAGTAACAGTGAGGTCTCTTGTGTAGCACACTCAGCTTCATGTCTTGTTCAGAAAATTTGAAGATTATGCTCCTCTTCTATTAGAAATATCACTGATGACATACGTACATTAGCCCATGCTAAGATAAAACCACACACTATTTATGTGTTATATTTAATGTCCTAGATACTGCCCAACTTTAAATGATGCTGACAAGCCCACCATTTGCAAAGCTGTGTGGTCTGTGTAACTCACTGAGCATGTCTCCAACAGTCTGTAGCAAATTCCTCCCATGACATGTGTAAGTAATGGCTAGAAAATCCAGTAAAGGATTTTTTTTAAAGTTGAAGGGTAGATTTTATGTATGTGAACATTCACACAAAAGTTCCAGTATTATTAAAGAATCAGAAAATTATTAATTATGCAACTATAGAATTGCAATATACCATTAAAATATTCTATATACCGCTTGTTTCAATACAAGAGACAGAAGTATTATACTTAATGCTTACAAAGCATTTTTCACCCTCACAAAGCTTTAAAAACAAAAATTAAATCTCATAACGTGTCCGATTTCCTACAAATTATAGCTCTGAATTTCTAGCTTGCACCCTTACCCAAGCCTCTCACTCCTAACTGCCTTCTTTCCCATAAAACAGATCATATTCTTGCATGTGCACTTCTAACTGTGACGAAAGTTCCTTGGTTTCAATTCATGCTGTCATTCATCAACACTGCCAGGCTCAGCTGTTTTCACCTGCAAATGCCATGATAGTATAAAAAAAAAAAATCATCTTCTTGGTTGGGGAAAATAGGAGGCATCTGTCTTTTTTCCTCCTAATTTTCTTTGCTCAAAATTCATGCATTCCTTTTTTCAACAGTCCAACATTAAAATAAAAGTAAATGAAAAAGCAACTGATTTTACAAAGTTTGTAAAAACATGTAAAAACTTTCTGCAATTAAAAAGTATACATAATTTAGACTTGAGAGAAAGCTTTTATGTTAGAATGTCAGGTAAGGGCACAGCAAGGTTGTTTCAGCGGACAGCATGAAATGGAAATTTAAAATATAAAATCTCATCTTATCAATACAGCATTGTATTATTCTGGAGGAGTCTATTTCCATGTATTTTTTTAATATTTTCAGACACTCTGAACTTAGATAATAACTATAATAGTTAGTACTACTCATGTTTGACAAGTTCATTTATTTATCTCTAGTTGTCTCTGGTAGAATGACATGGTAATGAATAATTTACGAAGTAGAGAAGAAAAAAATTAATAATTCAGCTTATTGTTATGTTACCACCATACTGCCAGTTACTGATGGGAAATACTATCTAAAGCAAGTGAGGATACCAAGACAGGTTTCAGCAATATGCTGTCTATTTTTCTGAAGTTTCTTCTAAGTTTCTTCTTTTTCTAAGTCACTTTCTGAGACCACCTAGACACAAGAGACAGGCCATGGAATTTACAGCCAGGACATTTTTTTATTATACTACTTGTCCAAAATGTGTGCTGGAAACAGAAAACAGCTCCAGGACAGCCAGAAGACAAAATGCCATTATTCGTTGGTGCACTTCTTATAGATTAGACATGGAAAAACTTATTAAGAAGTGAAGCAAGGTAGTCTGAAACAGTCCGTGTTCTAAGTAGGAATATACTTTCTGAAAATTTTAAGAATTACGGTTTTCTGGGGACTCAGAAGAGACTGACAACAAAAAAAAATTATCTTTCTATGACTTTTCTAATTCACTAGTCAGGCATACTGCAAAGCCATTCAATTGTAACCAGACATTTATATTATGGAATAGGTTTATATAAGTTCCTGTTTCCAGAATCAAGAAAGAAAATTCTTTCCTCCTCATTCATAACCACTTGATCATATTTATTTTAGATCCATACTAATAAAAATTATTTCACTCCAATATATATATTTAATTATAACTCTCCTTTTCTCATTGTTGAAAATGGTTGAGTTTCATTCTAGACTCAAGAAATATTACGCAGTTTAAGAACAGTCCACTAAATTAGTTTTGTTTTTTAACCCCTTCCCAATGCTTATTTTAAAGCCACTTGCCATACAGCACTGACTTGGTTAGGAAAAAAAATAAATCACTTAAACTGAAGACCAAGTATTATGTTTGCAACTCTAAGCCTACAGTAAAAATAAATACAAAAAAATCAAAACCAAGCTAAACACTAAAAGCTAATCAAGCATATATAAGCTTGTGTATTGCTACATGATGGAAAGGTTGTTACAGTGAAGAATTTTCTAGCCTCAGAAAAGAGCTTATTTTGATAGATATCTACTCAAATACTTACACCTATTGCAGCCTTCAAGCACAGATATTGCACTTAAATACATGAGGCATTCTGTGCATATTCTGAGAAAAATCTTTACAATCACAAATTGGATTAAGACACTATTAGCTTTCACGGTCTTGTTACAATAGCAGCTGAAAATCAAAGCCGCACCCAAATTATTTTTGCTGATACATCATGAAGTAAATGACTCAGGATTTCTCCATTATAGACAGGGGCTTTCCACACCCGATGTTCTTTACTACGATAAAATTTACTGCCTAGGTAAAGCCCTGCTCTGGTTTCCAACTATAGCTAAAGGAGCAAATTAACTTTACAAATAATATTTAATGACATTGCACAAAATCAGAGGTTTAACGATCTCTTCTTAAACATGGATATGTTTTTCCAAAGCTGACGTTTCCAATATGCCAAGAAACCTGTGGGAGCTTAAACTACCTCCAAAATAACTACAAGTTATGAATTAACAGTTAAAGAAAAAAAAAAGAGATGAAACATTTCTACCAGTGACAGCAAAGGCTAAGATACGCTGAACAGGTGGTTAAACTCAGGACAAAATAAACAGTATTGAAATCTCTCCCCCCTCTCTCAAAACACAGCTTGGAAGAAGTTGAGCTAACACTCACAGACAGCGCGATCTTTGTCTCCTGGAAGAGAGCATTCCATTTTTCTCTTCGGTACTGCTCCCATGCACCTGACAGAATCTCACCCGCCTCCCCGTTTCTTGCTGCCTGTCCCTCCAGGGTGACCCGAGCCGAGGATGAGAAGCAGCCGTCAGTGTAACTGCACCTGTGCCCCTGCACAGTCGCATTTTCCTGACGGCATCAGCGGATGCAGCTTGAAACTTCCCAGGGCCGTGTGATTTCTCCTGACTAATGTGGCTTTCTAACCAGGGGGGAGGGAGATGAGGATGACAGATTGCTAAAGGCTTTTAAAAAGATGCTGCTTGGAAGAATTATTGTGCATCGATCTCATACGCAGCCATTAATAAGACTTTCCAAGCAACAGTATTTAAAAGCCTTGGTGATATTCCCCTGGCTGGTAACCACCTCCTCCTGTGCTCCGACTGACAGAGAGCCAGGCGCTGACAGGGCTAATCTTAGACAATGACTTCAAGGCAGCAAAAGAGTAATTTAAATTTCCTATTCTGCATTCACTGCCACAGGAGCACAGACCTTGGCTTCTCCAGAACTACTGTACCACCTGATTTAGAAGCAGGCTCTGAAAACTACTTTGAAGCCAATCATCTATTACTGTTCCCGGATATTTTCTGATACACAATATGTATCTAATTCTGCATGTACTCACGTGTCGCGAAGAGTTAGGAAAGTTTTATAGCCTCTGTGTAGTTCTGTATCACTGGACCTGTGACAGGAGAAAGCTCTTTCCTTTGCATTTTCAGCAGGTGGTTGGAAAAGTCTTAGAAAGGAATATTACACACTAGACAAAGCTCTGAGACCCACCTGCAATGGGATCCCTGGATTATTTGCCTGTTCAAAAGTGGACCTGCGATTACAGGTGAAAAGCTGAGCAGGACCTTTCTGACAAGGACAGAGATGAAAAATACCTGAAAAACTGAAAGTAAAAGTGGTAAACGCTGCCTTCCCTGGAGGACAGGGTAACAGGCCAGCCAGGCTCCATACCTGCAGCTTGGGGCGGTAAGTCACCGATCATGCAGGTCACCAGCCTGAGCTGACACAGGAAAACTGCTCTGGTTTAGTTACTAACAACTCACAGATTTTACCCTTCGCTTACATTCAAAACCAAATTAATGAAATTAATGCATCTGACTGGTAAACTAGTGGAGTATTTCTGAATCATCTTGGAAACCTCTTTAAAACACCAGCTCCAAAGAACTAACTTGTTTATTCACTATAAATTATGTTAATTCTGACTCCTAATGACAACACGCCATAAGCAAACATCTTTACTGAAGAGCATCCAAGAAACAAAAGAGACAGTCACATTATAAAGACTAAAAGAAAAGTACAGTGCGGCATTTTTTTAAATTCGGGTGTCTCAAGGAGGCTGATTCATGACTTGAAGTCGTGAGAGTAGTACTGCAGTATTAACCCTCCTGTAAACATGACCCCAGAGTAATTAATACAGAGGAGGATTAAAAAAATTTTGGACCAACAGACCTCAAAATTTACTATGGATCATCATGTACTTTTGTCTTCAAATTTTCTATTAAAAATAAGAAAGGCAATGTGGGTTCACATACCATATGGCCCATACCTGTTCAGATACGACATTAGCGTTATCCAAAAATGCCTGATGAGTTTACTTGGCCTCCGCAACAACCAGACTGTTCTTTACACAGTTTTAAGCTTGCAGTTTCTTTTATTTTCTCTCTGGTATCACCTGCCTCACAGTCATGTGATGAAAAAAGTACAGCCTGTCCTTTTCTTCCTCTTAGCAGACTGCTGAGAAGGAAAATCTCAAAAAAGTGCGTCCATTGCTAGTCTAGGTGCTGGTACAGTACACTGCAATTTGCAGCAGAGACATCTCCCCAGGCTGCAGTTACACGGTCAATTTAATCTGCCATTACCAGCAGGTGCAGATGAAGACTGTAGTAGCATTTCAGAACACTAATGGTAATATTTATACAGACAAATGGTGAGATGGAACAAGGAACCGATCTAATGTTAAAAAAAAAAAAAACAATCCATCTTTTTTTTCTTTCTTAGCCAGGTTAGTTTATAGCCTGATCAGTCTCCTGATTAAAGCATCACCCACAAATCCAGGTGCCAGCTGAAGGAAGAGGATGGGAATAAGCTGGACAAGAAGAGTAAAGCCCAAACAGCTCTCCTGGCAACAGCCCACACTTCAGGCAGAGAAAGCACAAGCTCAGAACCAGCTCATTACAATGAAAAGTAAACTTTAAATACACAAAACTGTGTATTTAAAACTGGCTTTATTTCATGCCTATGTATAAAACGAGAGTACTGTATCTTTAGTCCACCCAGTATTTGGTGAGAAAAATCCTCTTGAAGGAGCACTACCAACACCACCATTGAAGTTGTGTGAATGTTCTTCTGTTCTGTGAATGTTCTTCTTCAGCTGCCTCTTTTTCCTAATTTATGTTTGAGACATTACTTTTTAGAATCCAACTTTTACAATCCCGATGTTTGACAAAAGTTGTGTTATTTTGCAAGTCTTAAAAGTTTTCAGGTTTTAGAATGAATGTGAGTTAAAAGTTTTGTCACAACAAAAGTTTCTGAGGTTAAAGTTTCCTGGGGTTTTCATTTGTTACTGTTTCATTTTTTAAACAAAATAATTTTAAACCAGCTCAATTTGGGTGGAGAAAGCATTTGTGAAAATAAACGTCACTGAGTGTTTTGATAAAAGCTACATTTGGTTTAAAAGGGTTCAGATGAGGATTTGAACATCTCAATTTAGTGACACACTAGTATTCTAAGCAAAAAATACAGTATTTTAGACATGTTTAACTATTGTAGGCATGCAGAGAACACATCAGCTAAAGGCTGTTCTGTATATAGCTGTATTATGCTGGGAAATGGTGTTGCCTCTTGCTGGAATCTCTCTTAAATCTTACAGGAATCTGTATATCAGAATATTATATGTAGGCATCCTCCATACCCCTCGGCACCAAGCAGCATCTTGGCTTGTTGCCTAAATATGCAGCGAGAGTTTTCTTTCTGAACCTGACATTTGAACGCATTATGATGTTGCCCAGCATTTCCCAAGCATGTTTGTCCCACATCCCTCCTAAACAGACTCCACCATTTCTACCTTCTGCCCACACGGGCCAGACCCAGTGTTAGGGAATAGAATTATTTATTTTAGAAGAAATTCTGGAATCCATGCCTGAGCCTCTGCTATGGGAAATTGAGGGAAAAGGAACTTCTCTAATATCCAGTGCCATGTAGTTGCCAGCTCTGCTGAGCCCTCGTGCCTCCTTTCTCTCTCAGGATGGCATGTTGCTTGTAAAGTATTTCTCCCCTGTTTTCAGGACTCATTTTCCACATTAGCTTCTTCCACTACAGCGAGACGACAAAGAACCCAGACCATGTGTCTTCAAACTCTGGAAAGGGTAATTCCATTTCTGTGCATAGTTTCCCCCAACGATGGGAAGATGACTGCTTGAGCAAGGGCTAGCTATGAAATGAGAGCACCTATTATACATTCCAAATCTTGGTTCAGAGATTGTGGGTTCCCATTCTAGGTTCAGTAGAGCCATGTTCAACATTTCACATAGATATAAAACTTCCAAATTTGGACATGAGATTTTTTACCCTCTTTGTGTTCATCCCCAGCCTGTTTCCTTTTTAAAAATAATAACTCATGAGTTATTAAACCAATGTCTCAAATGCAGTAAGCTTTATTTCCTTACTAAAATTAAAAAAAAAAAATTGAGAGAGATGTCTATAGCAATGAAATTAATTCAGTACTACATTTTACACAATTCTACGTGCCAAGCTTTATATTTCAAATTTTGTGTATGAAAAAGCCCTTAAAAATCTACGGTGGTGGCAGTCTGACATTGTGGGTGTCAATATCTCGGGTTTTGTGCTATCTGGTGAAAAGTCTTGCATGGATTAACTTTATCCTGCCAACACAGCACTGAAATGGAAAACAACAGAAGTGAGCTCCAATTCTTCCACCAGAACCACAGAGCTGACCCAGGAAGACTCTCTGGGATTAGGTTCTAACAATGATCTGGGTGAACCTGAAGGAAGGAGCAGCTCACACGTGAGGAGAGGCCAAGACTGGGACTGTTCAGTCTGGAGACAAGAAGGCTCAGGAGCATCTCATAAACATATGTAAATACTCACATCAATGTATGTAAATACATACATATATGTAAATACCCAAAGCAGAGCACAAGGAGGATGGAACCAGGCTCTTTTCAGTGGTGTCCAGTGACAGAATCAGAGGCAATGGGCACAAACTGAAACACAAGAGGTTCCCTCTGAACATCAGGAAACATGTTTTCACTGTGATCAAACACTAGCACAGGTTGCTCAGAGATGTTGTGGAGTCTCCATCCTTGGAGATATTTAAAAGCCCACTGGACATGGTTCTGGGCAATGAGCTCCATGTAACCCTGCTTGAGCAGGGGGGCTGGACCAGATATCTCCAGAGATCCTTTGCTACCTCAACCATTCTGTGATTCTGTGAGTATACCTTCAATATCTACCCAAATGTAAAAAGGAAAATTGCACAAGCTCATTAAAATATAGGACAAATGACTTAGCTGGAAGCAGAAATTGGGAGCAGAAAATGCACTCAAAGAACAGTGTTTGGATCACCTTCGGTGTTCTGAAAGAATGGGCACAGGAGATCAAAGATCCAGGAGAAAGAATTTTTAATGAATCTATAAACTCCAAAGTGGAATAAAGCAAACATAGTGACTACATTTACAAGGAGAAAAAAAGCAATCAGGAATATGCCAGGCCTACAAATCTGATCAAAAGCCAGCATGCTGCTGTGAGTAATTATTCTTGCAAAATTCAAAGACAAAGAAGAAAACAGATGATCATCAAAGAAGATATCACATAGGTTCACCAGAGGTAGATTGTGCCAAACTCACTCGACACAGAAAATTTTTCTAGATAAAGGAAATGCAGGAAGTTTACATGGACTTCTGAAACTGTGCCATATCAGTTAAGATGAAAAAGATAGGAAATGAACCAAATATCCAGATGGCAGAGATAATAGTGGGTTATACCGAATGGAAAGCTATGAGATCAGAAGAAGGTGACTAATGGAGTTCCTAAAAAATGAATCTTTGGACAAAGCTTTTGAATTTTTATCAATTAACTTTAAACCAAAAAAGCATGATAATGAAAGTTCCCAATAATGCCAAGTAGCATCATTGTGCAGAAAAGGACTGAAACATCATACAAAAAACCCTAGATGACATGAAGGACCACTTCTTTCCTGATTATGCATGTATCAGCACACCACTACTGCTTATAATATTGACTGATGTCTTGCTCACAAGGGCTCCAACAGCACAGAGAAAACAGCTGTTGACAGTAATGTAGGTCTCAATGCTGAAGGCTTCCTTGCAACATTGACCACTGAAGAACAACATGGGAAGTGACCTACTAAGGTGCAGAAAAAATGTAGCTGCTTGTCAGAAAACATGAATAATTAAGGGGGAGAGTTTGGGGCCCAAGAAAAAAAATAAAACAGTAATTAAAAACCAAATATGTTGTAGCATTAACTACCCAAATACTTTTTGGCTTCTTACTAATTCCCATCTCTGTGGAGGATGTTGATAATTCTCTTTGGAGCCCTCATTTTGCAATAGTATGAACCCTGCCGAGCACTTCTGAAGATAATTTTTATACGTATTTTAAGGTATGCGTTATTATGATGGTATCTCACCCAGCTCTGCACCTCAACCAATTAATCAAAAACATTGGTATTTTTCCTACTGTTGT
The DNA here is from genome assembly GCF_036013445.1 of Caloenas nicobarica. Classification (NCBI taxonomy): domain Eukaryota; kingdom Metazoa; phylum Chordata; class Aves; order Columbiformes; family Columbidae; genus Caloenas; species Caloenas nicobarica. The sequence continues at coordinate 47,418,464 of NC_088245.1, forward strand.
TTACCTGATACTATAGTTGTACCCTAGTATATGAAAGATATGTTACTATGTCACTCAGTATAGTATAAGTGTGCACACATGCTTGATACAATAATGTATCAAAGAGCCTTTACTAGTGAAGGAAGTCCACTCCCAAGTGCATATGCATATGCTGGGAGATCTTTTACTCCCTATGGAGCAGAACATTTTCAATCAAAACAGTAACTGCTGCATGAATTGAAGAACCGTGCACTTTTACTGAAGAAGGAAATGCAGAAGGCAGGCATTACACCTGTGAAATAAATTTTCACCATGGATATATGCTATTAGAGATTTAACATAGCAGCAATATAAATAATAGATTTTATTGCTAGGATTCAAGCTTGGTTGTGGATAAACACAAAACTTTGTGGTACAGACCAAAGACATCCACATACAGGTAGTACTTACACAGCTGAGAAAACCACTCCTTTTGTAAGGAGCTTTTTGCATCCTAGTAAAACCAGAAACCTTATTACTACCACAATAACTAATCATTTTAAAGACAGTGTTTCTCTATAACTACGCTGTACACTTGTAAAAATAGGTGTGCCCTCCTTGAAGATGCAATTACATTTATCTACTGCAAACTGATCTGATTCTGTTACTGAACTGCAACAGCAGATGTATTTAGCCGCTGTTTTAGATAAGGCCAAGATTATACTGTAGCCCCATTATCTAACCAGACATAAAATATAATTCTAAAAGTTCCATGCAAATCCTGTAAATAATGCAAACACTAGAAAGACAGAGTCACAGAATAGTTTGGGTTGGAAGAGACCTTCAAAGCTCATCTAGTCCAACCCCCTGCAATAAGCAGGGACATCTGCAACTAGATCAGGTCGCTCAGAGCCCCATCCAGCCTGGCCTTGAATGTCTCCAGGGATGGGGCATCTACCACCTCTCTGGGCAACCTGGGCCAGTGTTTCACCACCCTCATTGTAAAAAATTTCTTCCTCATGTCCAGCCTGAATCTCCTCTCTTTTAGTTTGAAACCATCACCCCTTGTCCTGTCATAACACACCCTTCTAAAAAGTCTGTCCCCATCTTTCTTATAGGCTTCTCTTAAGTACTGAAAGGCCACAATAAGGTCTCCCCGGAGCCTTCTCTTCTCCAGGCTGAACAACCCCAACTCTCTCAGCCTGTCCTCATAGCAGAGGTGTTCCACAGAATCACAGAATGGTACGGCTTGGAAGTGACCTCAAAAGATCATCTAGTCCAATCCCCCCACCGGAGCAGGAACACCCAGATGAGGTTACACAGGAAGGCATCCAGGTGGGTTTTGAATGTCTCCAGAGAAGGAGACTCCACAACCTCCCTGGGCAGCCTGTTCCAGTGCTCTGGCACCCTCACTGTGAAGAAGTTTCTTCTCATATTTAAGTGGAACCTCCTGTGTTCAAGGTTGTACCCATTGTCCCTTGTCTTATCATTGGTTGTCACTGAGAAGAGCCTGGCTCCATCCTCGTGACACCTCTCTAATAATCACGATAAGGTAGTTTCAGCACTTACTATAGAGATGACCGCGTGCTGAAATCTACCTTTTACGTGAATTATACTGATTTAGAACCAGGATTTATTAGCTACACATCGGTTTTTCTGCCTTTGCCCCCGATCCCACAGCTCAGCGGTCGGTGCACAGAGGTGTGAAGCTTCACACCGGCCCTGCGCCTCCCGCCCCAGCAGCCATGCGGACGTGCCGCCAGCAGACACCCCGGCGGCCGCTCCCCGCTCCCCAGCCCCGGCGGGCTGCCCAAGGCCGGCTCTGGGGGAACACCCGCCGACACGGGCCTCCCGCCCCGCCGCGCTCCTTTCTCACCGCCCTCGCAACGCCGGCAGCCCGAACCGCGGGGGCGGGTCAGCCAGGCAGCCGCCCCGCCGCGCAGCGCAGGCGGGCGGCCGCACAAAGGATCGCGCCTTCCCCGGCCGACCCTTCCTCGGCCCGGCTCCCGCTCCCGCCAACGCTCCCGCCCTCGGCCTGCGCGGAGGGGCGCGGCGCGACACCGGTGCCCAGGCTGCTCCGGAGCGCGGGACACCCCGCGCCGTCCCGCCGAGCACCGCCCCGACCTGCCGCTCCCGCCGGCTCCCGCCCTCCCCCGCCGGCTGCCCGCGGCCCCCGGCCGGGCCCCGCGCCCGCCTCACGCCCAGCGGGCACGTCGGGCCGCCGGGCGCACACCGCCCCGGGGACCGCGGCGCAACGCCCCGGCGAGGGGCGGAGAGACACGGGCCCAACCCGCCCCGGGTGGCCCCCGCGCCCACCTCAAACACCACTTCTTCGTCAAACTCCGGTGTCATCCTTCTCCGCCATGCCACCCCCTGCGGGCACTCTGGGAAACGGAGTCCGCCGCGCCGCCGGCGGCGCCTCCCCGCCCGGCCCTGCCTCGCGCCGCGGGGGACTACAGCCCCCAGAAAGCGCAGCGAGGGCCCGTTTCCGGGCGCCCTGTGGGAGGTGCCGATTGGTGGGCGGGCCGGGGGCGGGGCCAAGCCGAGGCGGGACGCGGGTCCGGCAGGGGGCGCCGCTGCGCGGTGGCGGCGGGCGCTGCCGGCGCTCACTCCGCCGCCAGCCGCGGGGCGTTATGCGGCGGCGGGCGGGGGGTGCTGCGGCTGCGGCGGCTGGGTGGCGGCGCGGGGGAACAATGGGCTCCTTCTCCGCGGCCCTTAGAGGGGCCGTGGCGTAAGGGACGAGGGGGAGGACGGCGCGGCGCGTGGGGAGCACCATGAGCTCCGCCGGTGAGTGCCCGGGGAAAGTTTGGGGAGCGGCGGGTCCCTTCCGCCCGCCCGGCGGGGAGTCCGCATGTCCCCGCGGCCAGGGAGCGTCGCCTCACCCCACGGCGGCTGGCGAGGCCCGGCGCCGCGGGGAGGGCATGAGGGAGGTGCGGTGCCGGCGCGGGACGGGACGGGAGCCGGAGCCGCCGCTGCGCTGCTCGTCCCGGCGGCGCCGGGCAGCTGCGCGCCGCTGTCCCCCAGCGCCGCGGCGGGGCCGGGCGCCGCGTTCCCCCCTCGCCCCGGGGCGTCAGCGATTCCCCGGGGTCCGCTACGGGCGCTCCGCTCTCCCTCGGGGCTGTGCGGGCACGTCCCTGCCTCGGCGCTGCCCGGAGCTGAGCCGGGATCTCCGGTCACCGCTCGGCGTGCGGCTCTCGCCGCTCTCGCCTGTCCGCGGCTTCGTGTCCGGCGGCGGAGCCGCTCGCTCGGCGCGGGGCTGAGCTGGCGGCGGGTGAAACCTGCCGAGAGCCCCCGCCGGCGACCGGGTTTTCTGTCAGGAAAGCCAAGAGTGGTACTTGGGTTACTGCTCCGTCCGACTTGGCGGAGCTGCGAAAGTTTGTCAGAGCTGCGGCTCTGCCTCCCGGGGTACCTGCCCCGATCCAGCCCGGACAAGCTGGAGCCCTCCCGCAGGGGCAGCGACGCGGGGAAGCCTTCACTTCTGGCCTTTCCAGCTGCTGGCTTGAACTGCCCTACTTCAGTGCTTTGCTTTACCTTTCCTCCCCCTTTTCTTTAACCGCTGCCGATTTTATGGCTAAAAGAGCTGCGAGGCAAATTCTTGGCTTAAAACAAGAGCTCCCCATGTTTAAGGGAGTTGCTCATAATTTTTGTTTGTTTGGCTACACGGTGTGTGCTGTGCTGTTAGTACACCCGTCTGTTAGATTAGTGGATTCCTTTCTTAGTCTGCTTGAAGATGAGGATAGGGGTCGTTTCTGCGTTGAAAAGATGTCGTGTGTAAGTTATGATGTATTGGGTGGAAACATAACTAATTACAGTGTAAACCTGAAGCAGCAAAGTGCTTCCTGTAAGGATTTCAGGAGGTGGGGGTGTTCTGAAGAAAAAGCAATACACGGACATCAAGCAAAAACATCAACTTAACTCTCAGTGTTTTCCTCTCAAATACGTCAAATTGTTAGCAAGTCCAGCATTAATTACCTGGGCTCTCTTAGTTAAGCAGAATTTACTGGAAAATAAAAAGCTATTTAAGGCATCTTTCTGTTCCATTTAATATATTTCCACTTTTAATATGTATGATAGGACTGATTGCATTTAGATCTGGAAGAACAAGTAATAAACCAGGATATCGTTTCTACTTAACAGCTGCATTGTGTGTTTAGTGGTGTCAGTGGTTGTACAATTCACCCCTGCTCTTTTAAGAGTTAAACAGCTGTGCAAATAAATGATACATGTTAGGGGGTGCTCAAGAGCTTAGAGCTGGGCTGTTAAAATAAAATTCGGTATGGTACTAAGTTTCAGAAAGTTAGGCAGATTTTCAGCGCTAAATGGTGATTTCAGGGCTTCTAGAGCTGATGCTGTGTGACCGAGTCTGTTGTTTTAGTTTATGTTGGGGTGTTGGTTTCAGGGAAGGTGAGGAGGAAGGGGTTCTGGTGAGCAAAGTCACTTAGAAGGCAAAAGAGAAAGGGATGCTTGGGAATACCAGTAAGAAGAAAGTGTGACAATTTCATGGAAAATGTGAATTTTAGCTAAGGCATAGAGAGAGTCCTGGTGGACAGGAAGAGGGAAGCTGAGGGGTATGTGAAAGATATTGAAGAGAGGATGAAGAATATATTCTTTGTGATGGATTATGTGAGAATAAGAAAAATATATGGGGAACAGGTGAAATGGGATCAGAGATTCATGATCCTGCTGACAGTATCATGACAGTTTTTGACGTTTCAGTTAAGGAGCTCACAGGGTATGAGGAGACTGAGGACTGCCAGAAGATAGTTCTGAAGGTTTAACATCCATCATTTCATATTGCTGCAAAATTTAGCTCCTGAAATATATAGGCATGCTTTATAAAGCTATCGCTCAAGTAAAAATGTACAAACTGCTATATTTTAATTGCAGTCCTGTGACCTATAGTATCTATTTCCTACATTGAAATTTAGATTGTGAATTCAATTATTACTCTGGTTTGTACTATGTAAGCTGGCTTTCTGGCAACTGATTGGTAATACAGTGTTTCCATAAAAATATTATCCTGTATGAAGGCTTCAGATGGAACTTTAAATGCCTAGAAATCCTTCTGCTCTTCCTTCAGTTTAACTTGAAGGGCTTGAGTGTCTCTCTCTTATGTCTTCTTTTAATGTACCTTTAGAACAAAGCAACCTGGTACAGCATCATCAGTATTGATTTAATATTTTTAAGTAGCATTTGCAGATACGAGTGACTTCAACTTGATATGCAGGACTCAAGACAGCTTCTGTCCATGGACAGAAGTTGTGAAAGGTCCAGCATTGATAACCCAGCCTAAACTCTATTCCAGCTTGCCTTTTGCCTTTCTAAATAATGCAGTGCATTTTCAGTTCATTGCTCTATATCTTTTCTAGTTCCGCTACAGAATTGTTTCATTTAAATCTCACTCTGGAGCTGGACGTATGTAGGTGAAGCAGTTCTTTCATAGGTGTTGCTTACATATATGAAGATGTAGGTGTAAATATGGACTTGCTAGAACTAAAGAACGATAGCACTTGTATTTTAAATACTTCTAGATAATTTAAAAATTGTCTTATTGTTGTGATCAACCTGTATGTTGGTTTCAACCTTCATACAGCTATTCTTCTCTCATTGCTTTCTCATGTACTGCAGATTCCTTCAATATGATGCTGATGAATGTGCATTTATTCATTTTCTGCCTGGAACTATCGTGCTGTCTTCAACTATGCGCTTTGCCTTTAAAAGGGAAAAACAAAACCTCAGAGTTATGACTTTGACATTTATTATTTATTGCTGAAGGGACAGTCCTTATATGTGAATCTATACAGCTTATTTAATGCGGGCAAAATGTATAGCTCAGATCTAAAATCTGATTTGACAACAGCAATGACAAATATGTAGTGTATTTTAATGTCAAAAATGTCATTCAAAGGGAAAAAAAACACATAGGAGGAACAGAATAAACAAAATCAACATGACTTTTCCAATCAAATTTCATTGCTTTCAAGGATTGAAAAAATGAGGCCTACAGGGTTTAATGTCCCTTTAACCCTCTAGTATGTCAAGTCTCATTAGAGTTGCTCAGCTCTATCTCCACATGCAATCTTAAAAGGTTGTTTATTCATCTCTTGTCCTTACTCTAAAGTTATCCTCAACTTCTCTGTTTTATTTCAACAAGTCATTGGACAACCTGAGATTTTGAAATTAATGTTTTCCTTTTGCAGTTTATTTAGGATGTTTTCTAAAACTGTAGTGGCTTGGAAACCATCGTTTTCCCTTGTATTTAAAAACTACATGTGTTATCTTCCGGGATGTCATGACTCATTCATTTTTTGTTTTCTTTTAAGCATTGTGGCACCTGAGAAAATCAGAACTTCTACATAACGAGAAAATAAACACACGTGTGCAGGAAATAAATTAATGATCTCAGAATACTTTTCTGAGGTGTTTACCTAATTAAACTTTCTTTCTGTAACTGAAAGTGAAGTAATGGAACTGAAAAGCCTTGTTGTGTGTCATTAAAACTTGAGTTGCTGGAGAATAGAAGGTTTAAAATACTTCATCTGTTTCTCTGTGTGGTGTGTTAACTGCCATCGCAATAATCTCTGAGCGTATCCCAAACATATAGCAATAATTATCTCTCTCCCTACACGCTTTTTAAAAGCCAGATTGGTTTTGTTGTTTTGTATCTGTGAGTTGTAGTGTTCGATGCCAAAAGTAGTCCCAGGAACAGTAAATTGGCTGTTGGAGCGAGCTGCACCTTCATGTAAGAAAGAGCACATCATTCTCTTGGTAGATACCTTCTGGGCATCATATTATTTTCATATATAGCCTAGAGGTGTGATTTCCTAACTCGGAGAATACAGTATGCATATGTAAACAAGGTGCCATGAGAAAGCCAGTATGTACATTTACAGTAGGCCAACTGCTAAGCAGTAAAGTCTTTCAAGCACTTTTCTTAGTACAGGTGAAATAGATTTCACCTTGTAGTTGAAAAGGAATAAACTACCCCTTATACTGTGCGGTAAGATAAGAGTATACATATGGCCAGCTTCTATAGAGTAGCTGATTCGTTAAATTCACGCCTTGGCTTACCCCATAGTAACTTGATTGTGTACCTGTATCTTAAGTTTAGGCCCAGCTGCTGTCAATCTTATGTCACACTTATTGTTTTACTGTCTTCACACCGTTTTGTGGTTCAAAAGGAAAATAGCTTTAGGGTGGTTGTAGGATTCTGCCATGGGGATGCCTCTTCGGTGGCAAGAGATAGTCCCATAGGGGACCCCGAATACCAGGAGAGAGACCTCTGTTCATGTGGAGCATTGCAAGAAAAGGAATATCAAGTTATGTTTGCGTGACTGTCCAGAACCAGTCATCCTTGTTTCTTGGACAGATGCAGGTGAACAAAACTTGTTCTTTTGCTGTTCCCTAGTGCAGAAGTTAACATAATTTCAAAAGTATGAGCATAAACATAACCTGGGAAAACGTTCCTTTAGCAATAGTAGGGTTTATTGCAGAAGAAGTAGTGCTATTTGATTTTTTTTTTTTCTCAGTTCAACTTCATGTATCTTATTTTCTTCCTGTTCTGTGCTGAGCCGGCAAGATATCAAGAGGTAAAAATTTGAGGAGAAGATTTAAAGTTGTTTAATAATAGTGCTTAAGACTGTGCTGTCTTATTTGCTTTCCTGCTCATTCATGATATTGCGTAGGGAAGGACATGAGCATTTTTAAGTGAGGTCCTCAGTTGCCAAATTTTGCCATCTGAAGAACGGAAATGGACACTTTGAGGCCAAAACATTGAGAAGTTGCTCCAGGGTGTTCTCATCTTTCTCTAAAACAGCTTGAAGGTAGGACAGGAATGTGCTCTAGTCGAGGAGGAATAATGAGTGTTAGTCGAATAATGAGTGTTAGTCGCAGAGGAGCTCAGCAGGATGAGAATGGGTGGGTGTTGCTTTTTTCCTGGAGGAGATAATTCGCCAGAGGGCAAACGTCCGTTCTCTGTGCTGTGACTCGAAGTCAGACTAAGAGCACCTGCATAGGTGGTGCTGATGGCTATTTATTATTAGAAAAATATTTTTTTAAGGGTGTTTGGTGCATTCATATTTTTGAGCATTTATTTTTTTCTTCAGCACTAAACATGGTGTTGGCTGTTCCTAGATGAGCAGTAGGCTTCCTGTTGGTGTTGGCAGCTTCGTTAGTCACTTTATTTATGGATTTCTTCCTTTGCCTAGGCAAGCAATTCAGAGGGTATACCTGGCTGCTTCTCTGGCTTCTAATCATTTAATCTGTTTATGCAAATAAAACTTTGTTTCTGCTATTACATTCAGTTTTATTACTGGTAACCAATAACGCTAGTCTGAATGCAGGGATCCTCTCTGAGAAATGGGGTAAGATTGGAGGAGGGAGCGGAGGAAACCATGGTGATTCCCTATTCTAATCTCCTGAGTAAGACAAGCCAGAGAATCCCAGGTCCAGTCCACAAGTTCCTCTGAAACCTCTGCACATCTCAGAAAGTGAGTTTAGGTTGACTGTTAGTTGATAGTGGCTCCACCACATGTTCCTGAAGTTAATTATCCTTTGGGTTTAGTAACAATTTTAAAGCTTTGTTTCTAGTTTGAACTTATCAAACTTCAGTGGTCAGCTATGGGATCTCATAGCATCATTCCCCCCCCGCCCCGATTACAGAGCCATCTTTTATCAAAAATCTTACACATATGCAGAAGTATATATACTATTACCATCTCACTTCTTAAATTCTTGGTTAAATTAAGCAGGATGAGCTTTCTTGGGGCTTGAGGCATGATTTTTAGACCTTGGATACTTCTGTAGTTTTTGCATTCATCCCAAGTTTTCATCTCAGAATGCCAGAAGGTGACTGTCACAGAGGCACCCCAGAAGTCAATTTAGGCAGGCAACAAGCTCCAGACAGACTTTATGCTAGCCAGAACTGTTTAACAAAGAAACCAACTAGAAACAGGGTTTATCCAAAATTGTTGAGCACTCCAGCAACATTATAAACCACACATTTGGGTACCAATTGAGGATGTTATTACTGTACACACAAGAATAATGAGGATTCACAGCATGCACTCACATGCAAAAGCAAGAGGCCTCTTTCACTCAAGGGTACCCAGAAGAAAATAATTGCTTGTCTGATGTGGGCAAAGGCTCACTCAAGGATATATCCAGAAGAAAATCACTCATCAAAGAGAAGGTGAGGGCGCTCAATCCCAGGAAGTCTTCTTAGATGGCATCACACATGTTCTCAGACCCACTGCTCTGAGAAGACCACTCTAAGGGGGTCTTTGTTGGGAGCCACATTTTATGGCCTGGTTGGATCTGGCTGTGGTCATTACAATCATGGGCTGGAAGCTTCTCAGGTTCTCTAGGCCTGGGCACCTCCTTGGCTGAGGACCCTGTCTGTTGACTGAAGGTTCCACCCCTCCTGCTCCCCTACCTGGTGAACTTGAGGAGTCACTGTGCCCTGGGGTGGGTCGTTGTGGGCCAACCCAGGTGTGAGGCACAAAAGGTGCTAAAGAGCCATCAACTGCCCTACTGAAAGCTCCAGACCTCATCTCAGGGTGTGCAACTGCCACAGTGATGACATAGCATATCACTAGTAGTCTGGCAAGTGCTGTGTACAGAAATGTTTTCAGCTCCCTTTGTCTTTTTATACTTATCTCCCTGAAATTTGGAGGGTGATTTACAGCTTAGCTGCAGACCTGCATGGAGCTCATGCAAAATAACTACAATGATTTCCAAATTCTTTTCGGTTTCTACTCCCCCTAAGCATAACCAACCATCCCTTTTCTCAGGTGAGCAGTTCCATATGGCGCCGGGAAAAAGCCCATTGTCCAAACAACTTGCCACTCCATGCGTTTGTTCTGTAGCATTTCCTTGGTTATATTTGTTTTTCACCAAAGAGGCTTGCTTATGCTTATCATTTAACAAAGTCATTCTCATATGACTCCCAGTCATTCCTTACACCTTTATATATAACAGTTGCCTCCTACTTAGTTTTCTTTCTATTCAGAATGGGAAATTGCCCCTTTTAAAGCACTGTGTTATGTAGAACTGGTTTTTAACCACACATGGTGAATTGAATTAGTTTACAATCAACTGAACTTCAATTATCTATTTCTAATCAAAATCTAATATACTTTTACCCTTGTCTAGCTGCCATAATTTTTTTTTGTAAGAAGTTAATCACTTGTATTTTTCAGAAACTTAAAGATATTTTGTTGAGGAAAATGACTGGTATGCATTCCCTTCCTGGAGTCTTTCCTCTCACGTCATACTTCTGTTTGAAAGGGCTCTTCATCACATTCCTTTCTGATTGAGCTGTTGACTGCAGATCTGTATTGATACCGAGACTGTAATGTGCCTGTTAATACATTGACCCATATCTACTCTAGATGAAATGAGCCATCACTTTAAAGCAGATAGTGGTGTCTTTATTATACCACACAACTCTGCCTCTTTTGTCTGTCCCAATGCTTTATAATATTGAAGTAATCTGAAAAATTCTAGTAGGCTTCAGAAATTGTATTGAATTGCACTTATTATCAGAAGTGAGTTTTTCTCACTCTGTTCATTATCCAGGTTTCCCCTCCTGGCATATAAACAACTGGTTTGTTTTCTTTGCATCCCCTTATATTTTCATGTTTTGGTTTTGAATCTTATATTCAGGTAATGGTACCATATCATACCTTCTGAGTGTCCTCTCTAATGAATACTAATTGAAAGCCCTGCAGACTAATCTAGTTTGATTGCTATCCAAAATGTTAGGCAGTTCTGCTACAGAAACTTCAAAGGTTTATGGACTTAAATTTGCAGAGTGGGACAAATAATCCATGGGATATCACTTACCTAGCCAGTGTTTAATCTCCTGTATCATCTGCAATCTGTTTCTCTCATTTGGGCCTCAGGAAGGGTTCCTACTGCCTCTCTCCTGTTTTCAGGGAGCTTTAATAACTTAATGAATATTACTGAACATGGCCCAAGACTAGTACTGTGTTGAGTTCTGTGACAAACTGGGCATCCCATCCTTCTTTTTACTGCAGAAAACAGGCTCCTTTATCGCCATCACTTCGTTCTCCAGCTGAATAGACAGTTGCTGTGTCTGAAAGAGAGTGTACAACTCCCTTTGCTGTTCAGGATCAGTGGTTGCCCATCCAAAGAGTTTTGTTTTTCTAGCAAACTATTGACTCTTCACTCTGTGGTAAACCTCTGTCTTTTGGACAGGAATCAGAAGGTGTTTCGATCTTTGCAGTAGCTGGTAGTTGGGTCACTCTTGGCTGTCATTGGTGCCTATAGGGAGCTGTGCCTTTGGAAAGAAATTGTGTTCCCTCTTGCAAAATGTCTCAGAAGTTATCTCTGCCATCAGGCTCACCTCTTTGCTAGTGTAATTGCAGCAAGGGCAGCTGTTCTAAATGGAAGTGGAGTCAGTCTGGATACCACTTAATGATTCATGTCCTAGAAAAACATGGTTTTCCTGTTTCTATAGTAGAGACATTGTTTCTGACCGTCTGCTTAGAGCAGTGGCTTAGTGTCTGGGAAATGCTAGCAACTGGGGGCATCTGCCCCCCCCCCCCCCCCCCCCCCCGCTTTTTTTTAAAACCATCTACATCTCTTCCAAACAAAAAATCCAAACCAGAAAAAAAAAAAAGCCTGAAACTTTATTCTCATATTTCTAGGCTACAAATTAAGATATAGTTGTACATCTCTAATAATGGTGATAAAAAACAACTGAATACCAGATCCACGGTTCAAAGGGAATAAAAAGTCAATGTCTTACTCAATCTCTTCGCATGTGAAACATTAATTAGCATGTTTTCTTGAGAGTTTTATTTAACTTGTATGACTTCCTGAAAGCATGGCAGAGTATTGTTCAAAACAAAGGTAATAAACATGTTTAAAAGTACATTAAATAAAAGAAAATTTTTTAAAAATATAAGTCAGTTTTTGTATGTCAAAAATCAGTCAATGCACTTAGAAATCTGAAATTATTCCGGCATATGGAACTAAATTGGTCATAAATGATCTCCTGCAATATTAAAATGTTTTAAAAAAAACCAAAACAAACAAAACCAAAACAAACAAACAAATGAAAAAACCACTCAAACCCACAACACCATAAAACTCTCTAATCTCCAGGTTCCTCATGTTTTCCTTTTCCTGCCATCCACTAATCCCAGGGTTTATCATCTTGTAGTGTCAAGTGGGTCATAAGTCATGGCTGTGGTGACTGTTTCTAGGTCAGACAATAACATATTGGGAAGAGTAATTTTGTAAGATGCACAGGAAGAGTATTTACTTTTCCAGTAGGAAGGTACCGACTTGCTAAAAGTTACTGTGTTAACTTCACACCACAGACTCATTTCACTGAACTGACAGTAGTGACACGCCAGTTTTACAACTGGTACAGTAATCCATCTCAGTATTGTTTGAAAAGGAGAGGAAGGGAAGGGGGAATTTTTAGATCACGCATTTCCAGAGGTGGCAGGGGAAGGAAACGGACTGTCTTGGTAGTTACTCTAGCTGTTCTGTTATCTTTGTGGCTTTTTATACATGAGACAGCATATTTGCATCATTTTAAAAAGGTATTACAATAGTTCAAACTGCAAAACCAGGCTAATCTGCTCTGTTTTTATTAGCATCATATTTTAGCATCTGAGCAAGGACATAGAGTTTCATAAAGTTCAAGTGTTTTTTAATGAACAAGTTACCTTTGCAGACTTTTCCTACCACTCCTTGATTGTGCCTGTTAAAAACAAGGAAGGCAACTAGTGGCGGTAAGGAAGGGAGGCATGCTTTTAGGAGGAAAATGTATGCATACACACACCAAGATCCTGTAGATCATGTGATTTAAATGTTACAAAGCTCTTAATAATACTGTGGTGCAGGTGAAGTTGTTCTATGGGCTGATGGTGACTAAAGTCTTTGCTTTCAATCCTTCCTAGAAATTAAGAAGCCACCGGTGGCACCCAAACCAAAATTTGTGGTGGGACACAAGGCGACACCTCCACCTGTTGCACCGAAGCCCGATGTTGTACTTTCTGGTGTTATACAAGCAGCAAGGAAAACCAAACCAGCAATTGCACCAAAACCAAAGGTTCTCAAGAGCTCGTCTGTTCCAGAAGTTAAACCTCCGTCATCTACAAGAAAAAGCACAAAAAGCTTTGAGGAGCACAGGGGAGATTCTTCTCAAACTCTAGACCACTTGAACTATAAAAATGAAGCCTCAGAAGAGAGTATTGGTAACACAGCCTATATTCTACCAATGTCTTCTTGCAAATTTGGATGCCTTCATAAGCTTGGAAATGGGGAGAACACCTGTAAAACTCAAATAATTTTTGAGCACTTTGAAAACTTAGAGAACATCAAAGTCGGTGAAAAAAACGCACTAGGTCTGGGGGACAGTCACAGTCAAAAACTGGCAAATAGAAATCAGGTGGTTTTGAAAGCCAGCATTTTGGAAGAGAAACTTAAGGACGTTCTAACTCATAGTGTGTTTCCTAACAGCAGTCCTGTGAGGCACAGGTATGCAGACAAACTTGACAAAGAGGATGGCAGCAGTTCCAAGAACGATGTTAAGATAGAGTTTATGGAATTTGTGCAGTCTTCAACATCTTCTGAGGTAGCTAAAGGGAAATACAACCAAAATACTGAGGGTAAACTCACTGCTGGTGAGTTTCAGATATCTGAAATTTGCCCTAGTTTGACTGAAAATAACCACAGTTGCTCTTGCCCATTGGACCAGGAAATCCTGGAAAACGAAAATTTAAGTAGCAGTAGTATGGTGTCAGGTGAAATGGGCATAAAAGCAGATGCTGATAAAGCTTCCTCTGAAACACCTTCAGTCCTGAGCTCAAAAGTGCTTCCTGTCCCCAAGCCAAGAAAGCCACGTGCTGCATGTCTAGTCCGTCAGGATGGCATAGACACCATGGGAGAAGGAACAAAGGAACCATCTAATTCAGAGAAAGATTCCTTTGGGCTTGCAGAAGAAAGCTTTAAAAAGCCAGCAAAAATTAATATCCTGGGTCAAAGTGTTTGCTATAACAATAATACAGAAGTGCTTCATCCTGGAAAATGTGAGATAACTCAAAGCAATGCAGACAAAATGCATCAGGTAAAGGAACCTGCTGTGGAAGAGTCAATGTCACAAAATCTTTTGCCTCAGTTGTCACACAAGACTTCTGATCTGGTAGAAAGTGTTGAATGTTCTTTAAATGCAGACCATAACTTAGTTAACTCCATGGATGAGATGACAGATGATACTAGTATGCTAGATGCTGCGGACAAAAGGGCTAACTTTGTCAGGTGTGATGCTTTGTCCATGAGTTTGCCAAAGCAACTCAAGTTAACTAGCAGTCAGCTCTCATCTGCTTCCAATAGCCTCCATGTTTCCCCACAAAAATTGGAAGATAAAGAAGTTAAAAGAAAGGATGAAAGTTCTCCGAAAATAGTTCCTAAAAAACCACAGAGGCACAGCCTTCCAGCTGCTGGCCTGCTGAAAAAAGCTGCATCAGCAGAACTTGTGGAGAAAAGTTCTTACACCTCCAGTGAGGACAAATCGAACAGCATCCTGGAAGGATCGCACTTTACACATCCACCCGCCAAGGAGCAAGACGCACTGTCATCCTGTGACATACCCAAACGTTCTTCTGAGAAACCCGTCTGGAAGTTACCTCATCCTATTCTTCCATTTTCTGGTAATTCTGAATCATTAAAAACTGCTAACATTGCTACCAACTTCAACCACTTGACTGTTGTGACAAAGCCTAGGGCCAAATCTCTCTCTTCCGTAGACATAGAAAGGACAGACAAGCCTTGCAAAGAACATCAAAAGAAAAATACCTTGAAAAAGTTTCTCAACATGAAACTGTCGGTTTGCTTAATGAAAAGCGACTTCCAAAAATTTCTGTCTAAAGGCAGCCAGTCAATGGATAGTGCTATTGCCAAACTTTCCACTGGGGATGGGTGTGGAAGTGGTAGCAACCGGAATATAGCATCTGTAGGCAGTGAAAGGAAAGCTAAAACTGCCAAGGCTCATTCTGTAGAAATAAGTAGTCCGGCATTACTAAAGAAGAGGCAGAGAAACAGAAGTCAACCTGAGACGCGAAGTAACCAAAGGCTGGAGTCTTTAGATGGGCATGTACTTTTGGGAGAGAACTTGTCACAAATGCATTTGAATTCTCTAACCAGCACTTGTGCCCCAGAGTACGAGAACGTGCGTCACTATGAGGAAATACCCGAGTATGAGAACTTGCCTTTTGCGTTGGGTGCTGGGAGAAATCAGCACCTGGAAGACCAGAACCCTGGTTTCTATGAGGTCGAGGACCCTTGTGAAGCTTCAAGCAGGCGTTTGAGACTTGGCAGGTAAAATAAAAAGAAAAGGGAACTTAACTCCATTGTAACTCTGGTTGTAAACATGTTTAGGTGATGACTTGAAAGGCTGTACCCCTTTCATTAAATGTCAGTAGGACAGTTGTTGCTGCGTATCTTTATATGGTTTTGCTGTTTTGAAAATGGTTTGCACTTGGTAAACAGTCAAGAGGAAAAATAAGCTAGTTATTCCTTGCATATGACAAAAATTTGTGAAACTAACATATGTGATTTTACAGATTTAAAGCAAACCAGATAGAGTCGTGTATTTATATCCAGTGATACTTAAATGGGGAGGAATGAACGTTATTACAGTCTCAGGATGAACTTGAATAAGCATCCATAGAGTGCAAGTGCATAATTGCTAGGTTTGTAAGGGAATTAATATATTTTTAGATCAGCTGATAGAGCTGGTAAAAGCAGACAAGCTTTTGGGTATGCAAATTCTTCATTGGATCTTGACAACTTTTTGTATGTAAGAAAAGATACTGCCTGTCCCTGAATATAGAGAGTCTTCTTTATCTCCCTGGGCTCCCAGCAAGGGCCATACTAGTGCACAAGTTCTGCATAACTCACACAGAATATTCCTGAGAGGGTTTGGTGACTCTGCAGGTTGGTGCTGTTTCATTGTCTAGGGAGGTGGTGAAGGCAAATAATATCAGCAGATTCAAAAAAGGGATTGAGCCGATTCATAGATAGATCCAAACAGATGCATAAGGGAATAGGCAAGAACAGATATTTTAATATCTGTAATACTGTGATCATGGATGCTGGGAAGAGGAACGGGCCACAGAGAGTGGCGAGGCTCTTATGGTCTCCCTAAATAGCATCACTTACCGTGTCTCTCAGAGTGTGGGAAGTGGAGAAGCATTGTTTTGACCCAGTACAGTATTATTTAACTTCCTAACTTCAGCAGATCAGTTGGTCTTACAGATCTTCAAGATAGGCAGCCTCTATACTTCATAGTCTCCAGCAAACTTCTTTACACTTGAGTATATGCATAATGACAAGAATAAATGATATACCTTATAAACAGTACATTTAACAGCATTTTTCACTGAGAGTTACTAAGCTTCCTTTCATTTTGTATGTGTATGTAGCAAACACATGCTCCAAAGAATCTGAGAGCTGGCCATTATTTAGGGGACTGTGTCCTCATATAGGAGGAGACAAATATTTTAAGTGGCACCCTGTATTAATAGTTATTTATATAGTTGATATCCTCAACATTGGGCTGTTTGATGGAAAGCATGGAGTAGGATTTTTGGTTATGGACTTGGTATATATATTTGTGTGGTTGTTGAGTATTTTTCTTGTTTACAGCAGGATGTTTCTTGGTTTTGTCTTGGCGTAGTTTAAGTTCCTGACTGAGTGTATACTTTTTGTTTAAATTTAATCTTTGGGCATCTTTTGGGGGTTTTGACCACACTCACTTAAGTATTCCCTTGAACTGATTTACCTAAAAAGGGTGAGACCCAGCTTAAATAAGAATATATTTTCTGTGTTTATGCAATCTGTTTTGCTTTGTGTTGTGGTTCTGGAACAGGTGAATGTATGTCTTTGCTTTAGGAAAAGAAAAGGACTGTTTTGCTATATGAAGAGCAGTAGGCATGAGACCGCAGTTGCTCCTTGAGTGAAATTCCACAGTTTTCTTACCTGAGTGCGAGTTATTCCCTCTTCACAGAAACCTTCTCCAGTACCAATGGTGATATAAGGGTTTAAGAGGCCTCTTGCACCCTGGCACATCCGCAACTGTAATTGCTCCCTAAGCTGGATGATCTTGACATAACTGAGTTTTTGTTGTGTTTTCTTTAAAAAGCACAGAAAATCACAAGCAGAACCCTTTCTGTAAGTGTTTATTTTAAACTAAATTACATAGTCAGAAGCTACCTTAGGAAACCATTAATGCATGTGGTTACTTCAGTAGATCTCAGTGAACGAAGAAATCTCTAGGAGAAGAAGGGACACAACAGGGCAGTGGTTTCCTGACCCAGATCAGCTGCTGCTGGAGGAGCAGATACAGGTTTTAATTTTGGCCCTGGCTTGAGAGGTGTGAGGGTCCTCACCCAGTCAGAGCCAGGCAGGCAGCTGCTCCAGTTTTCCCATCTCTTGTTACCTCCGATCCTTTGAAGCTAATCGATCTTGTCTTACCTTTTCTGCATAGTTCTTTAAGAGTCTTTTATCATTTTCCAGTATTACAAAACCGGTTAGAGAAACAGTGCTGATGTTATTGAAATAATTGCCGCTTGCCTTTTCCCCAGCCTGTCAGAACATGCACTTAGCTCTTTTTCATAGATCGTGGCACATAAAACTCCTGTCATGCACTGCTAATGGGGATCTCAAAGCAAATTATCTTATGATTAAAGCCAACGTAGAAATGAGATTGTTCTTCTGAGAAATTCATGGACCGATTGCCTACTTTTCTAGTCATAGTAGCACATATTCAGTATATTAAGTCTGAATGCCAGGCTTGCCATTCTTCTGTCAGTCTCATTCAGCCAACAAAATTACATCGCATTAACCTTTGGAGCACATGCAGTCTATATGCATTGAAAGAGCCATTTTAGAGGGTAAATGTAATATTTGTTACAAACCAAGCAATAAACTGTGCTATCCTTCGTTTCCCACTCGAATTTCTTGCTGCAGATGGCAAAAATGTCCTAACTGTGCTGTTCCCATCGATATCCACGGTACAATAGGAGGATGTCCTCGTCCTTCCTCCCAGTGACGTTGCCTCAGCTTGGCGTGTTGGCTCTCACTTTCGGGCCCAAGGGTGGCTTAGTGCGATGAGGAGGAGCCTGCAGTCAGCACAGCAGCCCGCTAAAAACTCTGTTTTAGCCTAACCCCCCTGTTCATGGATAACAGCATCTCGGGTGTCACGCTTTAATCAATCTCCAATGCTTTGTCTTTTCCTTTCCTCTTTTATTCCACTTCCCCCGCCCCCCCCCCCCCCCCCCCCCTAATTTTGGCATTCTTTATAGGTATTTCCTTTTCCTTAAGACGGAGGAAGCTAAGCTGATGTTACGTATTTGTCACTGGATGTCGGCCTTTCTCCCCTGCCTCCAACACACGTGCTCCATCTCCAGTTGCCAACAGGGGTATAAATTGCAGGTTAAGAAAATGTAGCTGAAGAGAGTAACTCAGACATAGAATGGAAAGTCAAATGCGACATGTGAATTGATGAAAGACCCATTTGTATGCTCAACAACAGCCTTTTCCTGTGGGTTATTTTCAGCGTTGGCTCAGGAAATGTGCTTGTGAAGCTCCGTAGTACTCTGCTTTGTATGGTGCAGCAAGGTCTAATGTAATTGTATATAGTAAAACAGTAAGATTTTGAGGGGGAGTATAAAATAAATGTTAGGAAGAAAAACAATCAAAATAGTAACATCAGCTTGTATTTCAATGCCAACAGAGGTATTATTATGTCTCATTTACCCAACATTTACATTTGATTCAGTTAAAGATGATTTAATGAATAGACTTATAATACAAAACTGTATCCAGCTAGGTTGTTTCAATGCACCAGACAAAATTTAGGTTAAGGAACACAGGTTTTATTTTAGCTACTGGAATCCAAGAAGTTTATTTTAAGAACATCAAGTTTACTTAAGTTTTAATTTTCCATAAAATGATATCTTTGTGCTTAGGAAAAACTGTTTCACTCAAACATAAGTGGACTAAAAAAAAAAAATCCAAGGTGCATGTGATTAAATAAAAGGAGATTTTATCAAAACTGCCATTTTGATAGGTTCAGCCTCAGCCTGGTGGCTCAGTGATTTCAACGATGCAGAGTTCAGTTGATTTTTCTGGGGTTTTTTTGTGTGGTGTTTGTTTGTTTTTCTCCCAGTGGTGTTCCTGGGGATCAGATGTTCTGCCTTGATTTTGAGATGAGCTGAAAAGTTTAGAAAAAGTGTCTAAATCCAGTTATTCCTCTAATCTGTGCAGAAGATTAGAAGAAGAGAGAGCACAGATCCAGTCTTGCAAACAGGTCAGTTATTATTTACAGCTAGTCTGTGTTGGCCTCAACGAAACTATTTCATCCTCTGTTTTCCAGAAGACTACCCAGGAAGCTGCGTCAGCTCCCGTGCATGCAGACAGTCGTGTGTTTGAGAGTTAAATCACTCCATGTTTATTTTAGACCTAAGTCACTACCTTTTGAGTGCTCTGCTTCTTAGCGCTCTCTTATCTTCTAGGTATCTGACGTGAAAAATGGAATGCAATAGGTTGTCCGTTATTTCTAAATTGAACGAGCAACTTTTTGAAGAGAGGTATTATAGCCCTGATTTCAGGGATAAAGTCACCCAAAAACCATAAAAATAATGATGAGTCAATACAGAAGATATTTAGGGCCTTGCATTAAGTCTGATTTTAGTGTAGAGAAGTAGTTATACATTAGAATGTCATGATAGCTCTGGCAAGGTAGAATCAATTTTGTTTGAAATGGGTGTTAATAGGGGGTTTTGTTCTCACTTGTTTTCCCTTTCCTATTTGATGCGTTTGGTTTGAGATTTTCATCACATTTTATTATAGTTTTCTAGAAGTCTATTCAGTGTGTGTTGGAGTTGTGTTTTTTCTTTTTTGTGTGTGTGACTGGAAAGTGCAGTGTTTTTCTCTTTATCCTGCCATCCTTTCCCCATAAACATTTTCCCACTAGTGTCTGTGAACTGAGAGAAGTCAGAATAGCAGCTCCTGATTTTGAGTGCCATACCTTGGTGGTCCTGTTTTATATTGTTTGTCACTTTCATGCCAGGAGATTTTTCCAAAGGTCTTGGCCATTAGCATTGCAGTTCTCCCTACGAAACAAGAATTAATGACAAGGGAAGGCAAAAAGCTGTAAATTCTGCGGTGACTTCCCTCTTTGCCTACCCTGGGAGGCAGGTAATCCCTCACAGTTTTGGGTGGTGATGGGAAGAACTGACGCTCTGACTCCTTCCCCTGCACGAGTCTCCAGGCAGGAGTTTAGATCCTAGAATCATAGAACAGTTTGGGTTGGAAGGGACCTTCAAAGGTCATCTAGTCCAACCCCCTGCAATGAGCAGGGACATCTGCAACTAGATCAGGTTGCTCAGAGCCCCGTCCAGCCTGGCCTGGGATGTCTCCAGGGATGGGGCATCTACCACCTCTCTGGGCAACCTGGGCCTGTGTCTCACCACCCTCATTGTAAACAATTTCTTCTTCATGTCTAGCCTGAATCTCCCCTCCTTTAGTTTAAAACTGTTACCCATTGTCCTGTCATAACAGGCCCTGCTAGAAAGTCTACCTGTGTCTTTTTTATAATCCCTGGGTTTTGCCACAGTTGTTTCACTTTCCAGTATCAATGCTCAGGACTGTCCCCTTGTATCCTCCTGGATTATATTCTGCTACTTTCGTGTCATCTCCTTTTGGCACTTTTGCTGAGGCCACCCCGAGGGACGCAGGGCGATGCCACCATCTCTCCTGCTTGTCACAACGTGACTGTGCCACACTGCTCGGGAGATGAAAACGGGCCTTGTGGGCACCAGTTTTCTCCAAGGCTTTTGAAACTGAGACCTCTCTTTTATTTTTTTAAATGTGACTTCTCTATGGTGAGTGTGGAAATATCTGAGGTATGCGTTGTGTGTTTATGTAGAACTTTCCGAGGAACTGAGGAATTGTCAACAAAAGGTCTGGCTGAAGATGGCTCCTGTGAGCCTGCGAGGCTGCCGGCCGCAAGAGCGGCCCTTGGGCGCCTCTGGCCGCGGGACCTCGTGATTTCAAATCCCAGCTAAATATGGAGATAATCTGAGAGCTGTTTGCACCTTTTCTTAAACTGTGCGATGAAGAACGCTCACAACTGTACCGATTGTAGTATGCTTGAAGCAGGGTGGCTGCCAGAATGGATTGCTTAAAAAAAAAAAAAAGGTACAAAATTGATTAAGTGTGAAACGCATATGACAAATGCCTTGCTTATTTTTTGCCTAGAGTGCGAGTCGGATTTATTTATTTCTTCTTGTTGAGGAAAGAAAGAAGTGCTGTCTTGGCCTGAGGATAACAAATGCTAAACTAAATGCTGCTGGCTGCAAACGCTGGGATAACTCGGTTCCAGCAAGTCAGGTGTTGCAGTTTGCAACATGCTCAGCCAAGTATAGAAGGAGCTGCCAGTGGCATGATCCAACATGCTAAATGCAGCGGCAGCTCTCGGCAGTGTTTGTGGCATCCTCCTTGCCCAGAAAACCCAGGTGTGAGCTGGGAGCGCCAGAGGTAAAATCTGGGATGAAAAGGGTAGATCTTGGTGTTTCTCTTGGCAGGAGCGAGCTCCCAGCATTCCCACCTGGCCTCTTTCTGCAGCCAGCCCTTTGCCCAGGAGGCAGCCGACAGCTTTCGAAGTACAAGCAGCTCTGAACCAAAATCCGTTTAAAACATATTGTCTTGATCTGCTCTTTTGACACTGTATCATGGTCACTAAAGACCCTGGCTTCCTATAAAATATGTAGATGCTTATGCATTTGTACACTACATATGATATTGCTTAAAATAATTCTGCTAGAATTCTTTAAGTCTTTAAATTGAAATTTGAAAAAGTAACCTGATGTGCACAAAACGTTTTTCAGTTGGCTGGCTGCAGTTTGTTTCTGTTTTCTGGCTGTGATTCTTGAGGAGTGTTTATAATTGCATTCTCAAAGTTTTCTAACCAGCCCAGAGAGAATAAAGCACAACAGTTGCAAGTAATGCAAATAAGCGTAGATTAATTAGTCTAGTTTTTTGTGCCTCTTGTTTTGTGGTGACATTTTTTTTAAAGACTGTTGTAGAGGCCTGTATCATTCCTCAGCTGTGTCACTTACAGAAAGATAGCTTGCAAAAGGAACTAATGAATTTCGCAGGCACAATTGGTTCAGGTAGTCTTAAGTGTATATATAAGGGGGATCAAAATGAACTCCCTGTCATGTTCCTTAGCATCAGACCAATAAAAACTCCTGGTCTGTTGCCTATTTTGTTGTTAGTAGTCCTAATAATAGCAAGAACTTACTGAAATCATGGAGCTGTCTCTGCAGAAGAGCAAATGGCATAACTCTAATGCTATCGTGTAAAATCCTGTTTGAGAGGACATCTTGCTATCTCACCCCCTCGCTGTGAAAAAACACCATTTTTGGCAGAGAAGGTGAAGCCCCAGCAGCTTGGCTGTGGTAAGGCACCCAGTCCCTGGTGCTGGCAGCCAGGGCAGCACTGGGAGAGCCGCAGTGGCATCCGCCGGCCCTTGTCACGCTGTCTGCTATGCCGAGAGAGGTGAGATGTGATCTCAGCTTCAGCTCTTCCCATCTGTGCGCCTGTCGTTAAACCAGGGAAGTGACTGATGCTGTAGGAGCAACTCAGATAAGTAAGACACCTGGTCCAGGCTGCATTTCATCCTCATTTGCTGCTTAATGGTTCAGTATGCCTGAAGGAGAAAGGAAAGGCAGGGGGACATGAAGGGGATGATGAGGGAGGGAATTTTTTTAGCTGTAGTGGTAGACAGTCTCTGTTGTTCAGAGAATCTCAAGTTTAAACAATGAGGTGAATATGATGGGGTAGGGCCCAAGTGCACCTGGAGTGATATCAGGCTCATCTTCATGCTTTCCAGATGGGTTTGCAAAGGGAAACATGGGATGGTGTTGTCTTCTTCAAGATGATTGTGAGGCTGAGGTATTGCAGCAAAATGTAACTCATCCAAAAAGTACATTAATTGATAGTTTTGTTAATCTTGCTGATCACTAATTTTCTTAAAACTCACTAGTGATCTTTGTTAGTATTCATTATTATCTTTGTGTTTTGCCAAGTATGCTCGCTTTCAAGAATTGATTTCTTTTTCCCAAAATTCTACAGTAAATAGATATTCAATAAAGACATCAAACTGTCTTAAATAAAAGGTATTAAATTAAAGCAAAAGGAAGTTCACTAAACAAAATCAAGTAATTATTAACCATGCAAAAATTTCACTTTTGCTTTGGCTTTCCAAGAGGATCTTCCATTGTCCTGAGCACCCAAATCAGGTAATTGCTTCCTAAATTGTTTTGGGATCTTAACTTGATTTCTATATTTACAGTCCTTCTTTCTACCTTGGAAGAGAGATTCAGAATTTAGATAGGACCTAACAGAAAAGATGCCATAGAACTTTTTTTTTTTTCTTTTTCCCCCCTTTATGTCTCTTATCATTGGGGTTTCCCAGAAGCATGCACCTAGGATGCATTGATTGGAACCTGTCAGTGTGGAACGCTGCCTTACCTACAGCTATTAAAGTATGCGCTGCTATGAGAAAATATAACAGCCTTATCAGCTATTGTCTCCACAGAGAGCCAGTGTGCTTTTAGGTCTTAAAGAAGCAGCTGAACACACGTTAATTATTGGTTGCTGGTGATATTAAGAACTGAAAGTGGATGAACAGCAGTAGCAATTGTTGCCTCTCTGGAGGAAACTGAGATGCAAGCAGCTGTGAAAGGATTGTGAAATTCTGTAGCAGCAAAAAAAGGATTTTACATGAAATATTGCAATAGGGTATGCTTATTGGTGCTCTGATGTTTTGGTGTGTATTTTTCAGTAGAGTGGGAACTTCAGTTTGTGTAATCTTGCCTGTATGTTGAAAGCTTTATTAAAAATTAAACAAACAAAAAACCACAATGAAATACTGGAGGAAGAGACAGAAGAAGGACAAAGATGCTGGGACGCTCCTACAAGAAGCAGCGTAGATGGACACTCCTTTTAAAATAACAGACGGATAAAAAAGGAAGAATTTAGCAATGTTGTGTACAAGATTCTGTTCATTCAGCATTCCTACATATTTATTATTTACTATAATAGAAGTAGAAAAAACATCTAAAAATAATTCACAAGGAGGTGTGTAAAGCAGCAGCATGGATCAATCTATTTTAACAAATACTTTGGAGCAGTGGAAACTTGCTTTTCAGTAGTTATGGTGATGCTAACAGTTGAAGTAATACCAATACTTAATATTGGGGCATTCCATGGCAGAGAATCTCTCTGAATCATCTCAGTCAGGCTTAAAATACTAACTGCCTTCTAAATGAATTAGGAACTGAGACTGAATGTTAATTGTGACTTCAGGCTATAGTGTCCTATGCAGTTTGTAAATCAACAGTGCCTCAAAGTGATGCCTCAGGTGTATTTGAGGCTTCTACAATAATACAAATAAACTCATCTGAACTAGTCTTGGTTATCTTTTGAAGACAATAAGAGGTTTTTATGCTGGTTAGGATTTACTTTTCTGGCTGTAATAGCTTGATGGCAATTTTTAGGTTTTGACAGTTGATCTTGCTGTATGCCTGACCGGCATGTTTTGTTTCATTAATATTTTACTATCGCATTAGTAAAATACAGCACAATGTACATGCGTCATCCCATAAACTGCTCATTCCAAGGCAAACTAACACTCTCTTCATTTTATGTGTCAAATAAAAAAGCCCCACATCTATATTTAGGTAACTTGCTCACGAGATGCGGCAAGATATTCTTACTCAGCGGGCAGCTCAGTGAGTTGGCGGTGATGGTGTTTCACATGACTGATAATGCAGAAGTTTCTCTTGGTAGTGCTATGGGTAGGACAAAGAATCGTGATGAAGAGAGAACAAGATAGAGATAGTTCACAGTATCCCCAAAATACCTGTCAAAAGAGCTGCTTAAAAATAGCTGCTACTGCGTGCCTGTGGTATTTTGGAAAAGAGGAATTGATACGCGGTAGAAAAGACGCTGTTTATTTAAACATTTACTACTATTGTCAAACTCACTTAAAGGCTACAAGGCATTTCACTTTGTCCAGAGATAATTTTGGGAAACTATACGCTTATGGTGTAGATGACTTCAGAGGTAAAAGTACAGAAAGAGTCGTCAGTAAATACAAAACTGCTTTCTGTTTTGACAGAAAAGCCATAACATTTATGATGAAAGGTTAAGGCGCAAAGTACAAGGAGAGTCACACGTTCTCCAGCATACAGCTGATAAAGGCAGACCAACAAACACAGTGACACTGTTAGTCTCCTGTGAAAAAGAGGACAAAGCTGCAGATACCACCAGTGGTGCATCTGTCCATGGCTACAGCATCACAACCTGTCCCTGAACCTGTGACTTGTTTGATTCTGGAAAATGCCTGGGTGTGAACTGACTTCTGATCATTAACCATCTAATCACCCACTGTGTTTTTTTTTGTTGTTTTTTTTTGTTTTGTTTTTTTTTTTTTTTTAAAAAAAAAAAAAAAAAAAAAAAAGGTGGGGGAGGACCAAACCCAACCAACAAACCCACCCAAAAATGTATTGAGTAGAAGAACCTGAGGTTTGCATTAGGCTGTGAGCTGGGCAAATAAGGAGAAAGATGTATAGGGATTGCTCTGAGGTGCTTTGGCTCTTGGAGGAGATACTGTAGACAGGATTTGGTAGATGGTGCTCTCGGCTTTCATAGTTTCCTTTACATGAATAGTAGGTACGTGTGCACCAAATGCAAGAGAAGGAGTTTAGTCCTTAAACGTTGTGGTTCACAGGAAGGAAAAAACGTATATGCTGAGAGGCTCTTATGTGTGGACACTTACTAAACATCCTAAAGCCATCAGTAGTGAATTATTAAAAACTTTTGGTAGTTTTTACTGAAACTGTCTATTAAATAAGTCAATCTTTCATTTAGAAAATTCTTCAGCCAACAGGCCAACTAGTTTGATCTTCATCTTTCAGTGGCGATAGGGTTATGTTTGTGCAAGCAGAATACAGCTTCACTGAGAAATATGCTTGTTTCTGACTTCAAAAAGGACAGGTTTTCTAAAACTTTAAGTGTTGGCACAGTTGCCCTGAAATGTTTAGGTGGAAAATTA
This sequence comes from Caloenas nicobarica, assembly GCF_036013445.1. Taxonomy (NCBI): domain Eukaryota; kingdom Metazoa; phylum Chordata; class Aves; order Columbiformes; family Columbidae; genus Caloenas; species Caloenas nicobarica. The sequence continues at coordinate 47,444,589 of NC_088245.1, forward strand.
AGCGAAATCTGGGAATGGGCATCCTGTAGAATGTGCTTGGGCAAAAGAATGGTGTGAAAATGAACAAGTGTGAAAATAATGTTTTCTGTGTGGGAAGGAACCCTAGTTTAAAGGAAATTAAGGCAAATATTAAGGATAGGGAAAAAGGCAATAAAATATCCATTATAAAAGTAAATGTTGACTGATAAGGGACTGAAAACTAAATTCTAGTGTGGTTAAAGCACTTAATACATTTTTCAATGGAAAAAAAAATGCCAGATCAGATGTAGATTCAGTGACAGATGTGGACAGTAGAACTGTAAATGATATAGTAAAGCAAGGAGTAGCAGTAGTTATTTATGTTGCAGGTTTCGGATAAAATAGGAATATATATTTATCTTGTATAATGCTACAGGTATAATAAAGATGTTTGTCGTCTGTAAAATAAGAGAATAGGAGATGGTATCTGCTAAAATAAACATTTTCAGGCCAGCAGGTCATTTGACTGTGAATTAGATAGACTAGGCAAGGAGTTTTCTGAATTGCTAAAGTTAACAAGTTACTGCAGAAATCTTTGTATCGTGCTTGTGTGGTTCCAGGGGAAGCTCTAGTGAAAAGCTGCACTTTTTCATTCCCAAAGCACATGGAGGTGCCGTGGGAATCGTCCCTTGTGTACTCCATACCCTGTTGTCAGCAGCGATCCTCTCTTAGTGGGCACTCCCTGGTTGCCACGCGAAGTTGATAATTTCCAATCTGAATTAAATGGGTGTCCCTCTGCACCCTGCATGCTGCAGTCTGGGCTCAGGGTCTCGTTTGAATTCCATGATGAGCTTGCGATCGCCTTCCTTCCCCCATGCCATTAGGTTCCGGGAGACGGTAACTACTTGGGTGTTTCCCGAGTCCTTCCTGTGTTGTCTTAATAGAACCAAGCTATTTTAGTCTTTTCTACGTCTTCATGGCTGACCAAAGTCTGTCCACAGGGCAGCTTATCTTGTCTTCATCTCTAAATGTATTTCTTTTTGGGATGAGCCTTTGTGCACTGTTTTGTTGTTGGTTTTGTTTTGTTTCGTTTTTTCAACTGTGCCTTGAGCATTGAATAATCAACTCCTTGCTGTGGCTGCTGCACACAGCAACTATTCCTTACTTCTGCTATTCATGTCACAGGCAGCCACCTCTCACAGTATCCACACTGACATGTTTTTGATGTTGTTTTCTTTTTTTTTTTCTTTCTTTCCTTTTTTTCCTGGTAACTGTGACAGTTGGAGGTGTTGAGTCCGGAGAGTTGCCCTCCCTCCCTGCTTCCTTGTGATTCAAAGTGAGGAAAAGAAAAGTCGTGACCGTCCCTTGCGTAGGGAGGCAGAGGGTGGCTATATGGAGAAGTGTGTAGCCCTGGCAGATGTTGGTTGCACAAAATTAGGTGTTGATCAGCACAGTGAGATCTCTGCTGGCTCCAACAGCTTGAGGGCAAGAGTTTCTGGATTTGGGTTTTTTTTGCAGGGTAGCTAATCCTTTTGGCTCATATCACAATAAGCCTGTGGCATCCCAGCATCTTTTCGCAGGCATTTAGCGCAGATTATGTGAATTTAGACACAGCTTTAGTGTAACTGGCAATTATCAGATGTTTTAAAGGATTAAAATAGGAGCCCAGGGATTTCTAGGTAACTTTACCAAAACTTCAGGCTCTGTTTCCTCTATTCTCTTTTTTTCTTTGTTATATTTCTCTACTTCCTTTTTTATTTTCTTCTAGAATTGCATTTTTTAAATCTCTACTGAAGTTGTCAAGGCTAGTTAGAGGAAGAAAGTTGTGTGCCTGTCTCATGCAATTCTGTGTTGCAAATACAGCTGAAGCTAATGAAAAGATACCTCTATAATCATTGTACAGCAGCAGAACAAGGTTATATTTTATAGCTTTGACAGCTACCTGGAAGGTGTCTATCTCTGGGGGATGGGAGCTTTCAATCTCAAAAGCTTCTGCTTTCTTGTTTTTGAGAAAAATTATTGGACCTAATGGTTATAATATTGCCATCCTTGATGCAGTTGTTTAGCGTATGCATTGAGAAACAACCCTATATATATACATGCATCTAAAATTTCAGACAGAAAGCTCCAGTCTGAATACCATATCTGGAAGAAGTCCTGAAGCTATGGGGTGGAGGAGAGCAAAATAGCCATGATCTTTCTTTATCCTTCTGGCACACAGTACAAATGTTGCACTATACATGCACATAGAAAGAAGGGAATAGATTTATCGAACTTTGCTGTCAGGCAAACTCTGGTGGGCAAGAATAACAGAAATATTCCAAACGTACTGTGGATTTTGCTTGCTGTCAGTGAGCATTGTATCAATACCAGCATAAATAAAACACTGCACAGTTATGAGTCCACTGTGGAAAAGCATACCGCTGTCATCATCATCTTCAAATTACCCACTACTGTTTTCAGTGTTTCGTATACCAAGTGGACCACTTATTGTGGGGTAAACCAGAAAGCTCTTTACATAAATAAAGTATGATATGTTTATTGACTATACATATTTTAATTTTAGGTCCATAGAAGAACACCATGATCATCCTAACATGGTAATGGGAGATCTTCAGTCAGATGAAGAAGATATCATGAACAGTTCTGATGAAGATGATGACACAAATTCTGATTCCAGCAAAGGGGAGCCTGATCCTCAAGAAGATAAACAGGTATCTTTTAATCTTTATCTTCTGAAGCTATTCCTCACTCTTGCACTATTTTGTAATTTGTAACCTGTTGGGATGTTTTCATACAAAAGGCATTGAGTCAACATAACTTTATAATTTTGTCGTTCTTATTGTTTAGTGATTTTTTTTTTTTTTTCCCCTAAAATTTTAGTTGAATATGTGTATGTTAGCCTGATATTAAGAGGTCAGGTTTAAAAATATCACACTAGAAAGTGCGTGTTGCCTGGCATATTTGTTTTTAGAGTCATGGAGCTGTAGAGCTGCCTACCATGCCTCTCTAACAGAGCTGTATGCACAGATGCATGTTTAGAGCTTCAGTTTTGAGACCTGTAAATGCCTTTTAATGAGGCTGTCTACACCTCACAGATCCTGCAGTGCACAATGTCTCTTGTGCACCGATCATTTAAAATCAACCTTAGATTTGTGAGCCTGGATGAAGCTCAAGGAAAGGGGCCAGGTGAAGGTTGCAAGGTCTGAGAAGGTCCTTCTGGAAAATCTCTTGGAAGCTGTAGTTTTGTCCAGATGGTCTTATATTGAGGTTCTTGGCCATGAAGCAGAGGCTGTGTCCCAGTAAGCATCCCTGTGCAGACAGCTTTCTTGCATTCGCAGGTTCTGCATGCTAACCTGCCAATAACTGCTTAGTGCACAGGGGAACAGATGGCTGAACCTGTTTTTAATATTTCCTTTTCAATGACTTGAAACACCTTAAATGCCTTTCAGCATTTAAGTTCCTTAATTCACTTCTTTGGTGCCGAGCAGAGACTTTTTGTGTGTGTGTGAGATTTGTCATTATAGGGTCGCAGAGCCATCTCTGTGGCCCTTGGAGGAGCGTAAGCCACACTTGACTGTTGTGGTTGAGGTCTGACCTTCTGGTAGCTTCTGCAAGTGCCAGCTTGGAATGATTTCCACTATTTTAGCCTTATTTCTTCTTCAAATGAGGAGCAGGAAGACAACACTAACTACTTAGAATGAAGGAGGGCCACCAAGGTGATCAGAAGGATGAAACACCTCTCCTGTGAGGACAGACTGAGAGAGCTGGGGTTGTTCAGCCTGGAGAAGAGAAGGCTCCAGGGAGATCTTATTGCGGCCTTTCAGTGCTTAAAGGGAGCCTGTAAGAAAGACGGGGACAGACTTTCTAGCAGGGCCTGTTATGACAGAACAATGGGTAACAGTTTTAAACTAAAGGAGGGGAGATTCAGCCCAGACATGAAGAAGAAATTGTTTACAATGAGGGTGGTGAAACACTGGCCCAGGTTGCCCAGAGAGGTGGTAGATGCCCCATCCCTGGAGACATCCCAGGCCAGGCTGGACGGGGCTCTGAGCAACCTGATCTAGTTGCAGATGTCCCTGCTCATTGCAGGGGGGTTGAACTAGATGACCTTTGGAGGTCCCTTCCAACCCAAACCATTCTATGATTCTAGGGGTCCTCTCCCTCTCCTTGGGGATACCTGCTTTCTTACTTCTTAGTACTGAATGTCTTGACACCAGACTGCCCTTAGACCAATGCCTCTCCTCAGTACCAGTCCTGGTAGCTCTGTTTTATTTGATAGTAGTGCTAGTTGCATCCTTCCCTTAAAAATGAATAATAATACAAAAAACCCCCAAAACAAACAAAACCACCACCACGACCAACATAAAACCAACCAACAAAAATGAGACTTTTTAGTACTTGAAGAGAATACTTGATGATGTGTCAGACCTGAATGTCATTTAACCAAATGGTGAGAGGAATGAATTGGAAGAGGGAAAGGGAGTCGAGGGAAAAGCGAGTTCCTGTGAAACTAAGCAGGACTGTACCTGTACAGAAGGTAACTTAATCTCGCGTGCCTCTAGAATTGCCCTCAACCTTTCACAACAGAGTTTTACAGGAAAGCATCCCCAGTTAGGAGGCTTCTTGGGCAGATTTCACAGCCTAATTCAGCGCTTGCTGTGCAACATCTGCTGTCAGCTCGGTTCAGCCTCTGGTGGCACACGTGGCCAGCAGCTGGGGATCAACAACCAACTTTCCAACAGGGAGAGCACCTGCGGAGGAGAGTGAGGCAGCCTCTGCATCACTCATCAGCTGGGCTTGTTTTTATTTTTGCTTACCACAAGCATCTGGCTGTTTTGATGCTTTTCATCTATTAGAGCAGGTACAAGGTTCCTTCCCAATGCCACACCTGAGAGCCCAATTTGTGTTGCTTTGGTTCTCCCATTAGAGATTCTCTTAAGCCCAGCCTATCTTGGCTGAACAAATGCAATGTTGCCTTTTCAGTGCCAGCTGGTGTATGAAAAGTCTTTCAAATGGACTGGAAAACAGACTGCGATGTTTTGTTTTGTGATTGTTTACCGTTAGTGTCTTGTTCTCAAAATACTAATTTTCTTCTCATTTGCAACTGTCACATCTACCCCGATGGCAGATACCTTGCTCTGCATAATTTACTTGTAAATTCAGTCTTGTAGGGAGTGTGTCAGCTGTGCTTTCTAAAAAGGCATTGAGGCCTGAGGAGGAGTGTTATAATCTCTCCTGAATCTGATTGACCCTCACAGGGTAAGATCTAAGTGTTTTTTGGAAATAAGTTTCATTTTAGAAGTAAAATACCAGCTCTGTGTGAAGATATCTCTGTAGCATATAAAATAAATAATGTACTTTGCATGTATGTGATGCAACACCACGTTATTAAATTTAGAAAAGAATTTTATTAATTTGGCAATGTGTCAGTTAAATTCAAATTGAAATTATTTAAGTTTTATTTTTTATTTGGAATATAACAATGTCATTAAAACCAACCTATGAATATCATTGGTTCCCTGGTTTGATTTCTAGCACGTGAGACTTGTTTCTAGGTTCAGAAAAGACCTAAAATTCCAGATAAATCTTGCAGCATTAGTGCTTATGAACCAAAGGTTCACATATGCAATGCCAGAGGTATCTGCTTTTCTAGATAAACTGTTCAAAGCCTGTATTAAGCTGCCATACTCCATACAGCCTCCCCGGGAGTCCCATGTGTTGTATATCCTGTGATGTCTCGGTGCTCCTCATCCGCGCTCTTTCTTTGCAGCCCATTGAAATGAAAGCCCGAATATCTAATAGATGTGGTGGCAGCTGGCAACCGAGAAGCATATGGCAAACCACGAGAGCTGTTACAGAGAAAGGTGTTTTATCTGAGGGAAATCGTAAATGGGAGTTACACTGTGTAGGAAACGTATTTGTATCCTGACACCTGCCCCCTTTTGCTTTGCTATACCTGTTCCTTATATCTGATGTTGAGCAGTAGCATTGATTTTTTTTTTTTTTTTAAGATAAACGTGTGAACATAAAAAACATCATAATCTCCACAGTGTTTCAGATTGATGACAAGGCTCACACTTCTACAGCTTTGCAGTACGGTTGCTGCATTTTCCTTAGTAGGTGGTCAGAAGCTGACTCTTCTCTTCAGTGTGATATTTTTCTCCTTTAATCTTTCTCAGTAAAGAAAATGTGTACTTCTTTTAAGATGTCCCTGAAGCCCATTTGAGTTTATTGCAAATATTACTGCTGCTGTATTAATCAGAAAAAAATTGAATAATATTCAATATTATCTGTACTGCTTTCGCTAACTAATAAGTGTCACTTGCTAGGACTTCATTTGTTATGGACTTCATTGCTTCCTGTAATAAATAAAAAGGCCAATAGTGTTATAAAAACTATTCTTGGCTAACGTTGTTTGCAGCTACAAGCTAAATTGGTTTTGTCACAGATCCTGAAAAGCCAAAAGATTCCAAAGCCAGGAGATTACAAAGGAGTATAAAACATTTTTATTAGAAATAACTATAGAATAACTACATTGGATTTGAGGAACTACTAGCCTGAAATGATCTTTGCAACAGTTTTAGTAGGTGCATAGTATAACATATAATTTTATTTGCAGAGCAAGGCAGCTGGAAAGAAAACAAAGGTTTACCATATTGCCAAGGAGATCATGAGCTCAGAGAAAGTGTAAGTGTCAATGCTAAACTTTACACCTACTCAGTTGATTTTAATCGGGCAATTAAAATGTAACTATTTTATTTTTCTTGCTTTTCTGATAGGTTTGTGGATGTGCTAAAGCTCTTACACATTGTAAGTATCAAAAAAAAAGGCAGCGTTCTCTTCTATTTGTTTAATCTGTTAAAGTTCTATGTTTAGGCTTTATTGTAGTGAATGTGGCCTTTTCCTGCTGTGTTTACATATTCAAAATATAAAAATTAATTAAGCAGAAGTTTAAAGTTTCAGATTTTATATGATGGATGAATATTTTGTGGCTCCTTCTGCATCTCCTTAATTAATGTATACAGTCTTCCAACTGAGTGAGGGTATTGCTTGAATATTGAAAATTGAATATATATCCATTTATGTTAATCAGCATCATATTTATGCGCCAGCTTGTACCATAGCAACCAAAATACAATCTTTTGTTAGAATAACTTTTAAAGTAAAGGGAGGGGAGGTGGGAACAGTTTACTTTAGAAATGGCAAAAAAAATACACATTCTTTAGGTAATCTAATTAATTAGCTCTAGTGTTGCATCCATCACCATGGCAGCATATTTTTGGGCAGGAATTCTTTGACAGATGCTTGCTTTTCTGGTAACAGCTGTGATTGTAGTACATGCAATGTGTTGTGCACAGCAAGGGTTAAATATTTAATCCATGCTTATGCAGACCGGTCATCTGTTAAACAGGCTGTGTAGAAGGTGATAACAGAAAATTAATAAAGAATTTAGCTCTCTTTAGATCCATTTTATGTGTTTTCTGTCAGCTTCTAAGTGATATGTGTTTGTACCATTTTGTCACTCTTTTACGTGTAATCATAGTGATTTTTTTCCTTGGGCAACAGCAGTGGTAATATTGCAAACAGATGCATTAGCCTATGTTAGTCTCTTGAGAAGCATGTTCTGTGAAACTGGCAACAAAGGCTCTTCTAGATGGATGTATATATTCCAGTAATATGGAGATCTTTCAGGAAACAAAGAACTTACCACACCACTTGCTGATTCCTCTTGCCTTCCGTTTTAGTAATTGGTGTTCTTATTGTGTTGAGGCTTGTTTTTTAACAGCTAGGGCAGCCAGTTGCGGCCGATGTATAATTTATATTCAACATGGTTTCTAGTACAGTACTCAAGCTTAAATATAGGTTAAAGGAAGATAATTGTTCTAATGAGTATAGGCAAGTTTTAAGCTGTATGATTTTTAATTATCATATTTTTCGGGCATATAACATATCTTAAAGGTGTCTTCACTTTTCAGTGTGCTGTTTCTTCATGTAACATGCGCAGTACTGGAAGCAAAGGCTGTTGGTGTGGAGGATGGAGACAAGCAGAGGAAGAACATGGGAGAGGGAGAGTAGTAAGGGAGTTTAGGAAGTTTCTGGACTAAACTTCAGGTTGGCCGTGCATTGTAAATGTGTAGTGCTGGAGGATGGAGTTTGCTTTGTTTTAATGGATAACTCGCAACTCTATTCGTGATGGTATGCTAGTTTCTAGCCGCCAAATAAAAAGCCATTGGAAATGTTTTTGGTGGCTAGCAATAACAATCAACATATATTCAGCCTCGTCTAACAGAGAGGATGCTAGGCTAGGAGTCGAGGAAATAATTTGCCCTCGTCGGGTGGCCTGCAGCATGAACATTGGTGAGTGTCCTTGTCAGAGCGGGCACCAGTTTTCAGGCTCTGTGTGTGCGCATTTTTCGTTAAAAAAAAATTGCCGTATCTGAGAAATGTTGCAGAAACACATTGTTTTATTTACACAAAGTGGTATGCCTGAGGATTTGCATATGTTTGCCAGAGACATTCTTAAATCTGTTTATTTAATTATGTACTTCTTATGTATAGTATTTAAACATTGATAAAACTGCCCTTGTGATTTTACCTGTACTGAACCACTTGGTCTTCAGTGTCAGGATTACTAACTTCAGGCAGGCAAACTCTGACAGGTTCCTGGAATGAAAACTTAGATTCTCCCCAGGCTGGGCTTGTTTTACTGATTGAAAAGATTTGGCTAGTCATGTGAGGCTCCGTTACACCTTCTGAACCATCTGTTGGTGGTTTTCCAAAGAGTAAATACTTGAAATTTAGTGACTAATTCCATTAGCGATGGTCTGAAATTAATAGTATTGTCCTCAGCCTGTCTTACCCATGCCAGTTAATGCAGCTCATTGCTCTTAGTACAGCCAGGGAACAGGACTTTTGATGTAAGAAAAAGGTTTTCGAATTGCTCCTGCTGAGAGCATTTGAAGTGGAGTCTAAAGCAGTTGAGAAGGTAGGAATGTGGCTGGAAACTGGTTACAAGTTGTGTTTGGAGTTTTTTTGTTTGGTTGGTTGTCATTGGGTTTTTTTGTTTGGTTTTTTATTATTATTTGTTCTGTTTTGTTGTTGTGTTGGTTTTTGGTTGTTTTTTGGTTGGTTGGGGTTTTTTTAGCATTTTTGCCTTTTTATATTGACAAAGTCCAGTTAGGTGGTGCAACTCTTCCAAGATACCAGAGTGAGGTGGTTCATACATGGGCTCTGGAGGGTAAACAAGGGTTGAGAAGATGCGATAAGTGCTATTTCTTCCCTAAGGGAACTTGCAGGGGGAAAAAAAGGAACCATGAACTGAATGTAAAACATAAATGACGTAAGAGAAGCAAGCTTGTCACTGCTGTCTGAGATGCTCTGTGCCAGAACACCCGGTGTTCCTGCAAAAGGACTAAGGCAGGACTGGTGCCATCTGTGCATCTTTCTTGTGGGATGCTTTGGAAATGGTTTGCTTTGCACAACCGAGAGGGACCTCCTCAGCAGCACCCTGGTGCTGTAAGGATGAGCTGCCTGGCTTACTTGCTGTCATTGTTTTGGTCCATTTTGTCTTCTGAATTTTGTTCTTTTGCCAAAACCCACCACTCTCTTTTTTTCTCCCATCCTTTTCAATTTCATTTTTCCCCTGCTGCTATGGTATGGGGAGTGAGGCTTCTGGTCCAGCAGAGGAACATGCTTTTTGGGATGGCTTCTTCCACTGCAAGGTTTAGTGTGTGACTTTGTGCTGTGTGAGCAAAGAGGAGCTTAGGCCTGTGGGTTTTTTCCTGAGCCTTTAGATCTGCACTTCTGACTTAGACCCCAGTTCTGCCCTTTTTAGGATTCTTGAGAGCAAGTAGGAGGTTGAGAGGAGGCACCTCTAATTTTTCTTCAACCACAAGATCAGCTTCTTATTGGAGAAGGCAGATAATAGGTCGAACATTTTTCTTTTATCTATATTCTGTATCCTTCCAGAGACACTTAGAAGGGTGGGAAATTCTGGTTTAATATGTTTCCATTTTCAGAAGACAATTGCAAAATTATATATATACATATATAAAATCACTACATATATAGTTTTATATATCTATGAAAACTTAGACTTTTTGTATAGTGAAGCTAAATAGTATGAAAAATAATTATTAGTAGATTTTGAAAAAAAACATAATGTGCACATTGAGAAATAAAATAGCTGTGCGTTTTGGAGCCAGGGAAGTCCTGACCTATGGTCTTGGCTTACAACTGACCTACTGTTTGTCTGTGAAAAAATTCTCTCAACCTCCTTTTTCTCCAACTGTGAAAATTCAATATTTGACCAGTCTGAGGTGAACATGTTGATAACTTTTTAGTCTATGAAGTGCTTTAGAATTGCTGATTGAGGCATTTGACAATGAATTGCAGCTGTAGTCATCTTATTAAGAAGGCTAATGAAATAGTTTTGGTTTGGAAGGAAATACTGTTTTACTACCCAGCCTATCCCTTGAAATAACATCCTGGGAATATGTCAAAGTCAAATCATTGATTATTGTAAAAAATTAACTATCTTATATTGTTAACGACTTGGAAATGAAGGTGTGGAACTACTTGCCAGCTTTCCAGAAGCAATCTCATGTGTGCAAAAAATGTCACGATCCACACTTACTCATAGGCTTCATTAACTATCGTTGCTACAGTTTAACTTAAGAGTTTATGGCTAATAGTCTAACTGTAGTTAAGGCTGCCTATTTATATTTTAAATACTGTATGTGTGGAATCTCCTGTAGCTGTATTCCTAGCAGGCGTGTTTACAGTTTGTCATATACAGCAGCCGGGCTCTTCCCCAGAGCGTGGAACTCTCTCCCCTTCCCTCCGCCCTCCTGTAGGATGGAGGGGTGTGTGTGTTCCTTGAAAATCATCCAAGTGCAAATATATTTTTTTCCTTAAATTAAACTGATATTTGAGCTATCTGCAGGTGTATTTAGCTGGGACTTCTACCTCAGTGGAAGGGATTATGGCTTATTTTTGCTTTGCTGATGGTATGTTCTAGGAGAACAGATCCAAGATGAATATTGGTTGAAGCCTTAGGAGTAAAATACGTGACCATGTGTAGATCACGTAGTTCTTTCTCTTCTGGTTAAATTTACAAGAAGTTTTAATTTCGTCCGTTTGAAGTTATCTTTATTCAAGCTATTAGATACCTGAAGGTACACTGAACCCAGTCAGCAGCTGAGCGAGGGTTTAGTCTGGTCAGCACCTATTTTGGTTTACAACTAAACTTGTTCCTTTGCTCCCTAGACTGAGGCGGGCAGGTCGCCTTGCTGGGAATGCTCCGGTGGAAAGAACCGAGAGGGACTGTGAGTCAGGGCGTTTGCAGAGGGGAAGTGCGTGGGCTGGTCACAGATGATTCACAACAGGATCAGAATTATTTCAGATATCATGGCCCTTTGCTTATTTAAGGAAGCTGCATTGAAGGAGAGGTGGGAGGAAACAAAAGCAGCGATGGTGGTATCCTCAGATATTGTTTAAAAACTACAGAGCTCCGGGGGGAGTGTATAGGATAAATAAAATTCCCTAAACATTTTCAAGTCAGGAATGTTTTATCAGGCAGTAATTCAGCAATGATATGTACTCAGAAGCCTTTAAAACTGCCTAAACTAGATTTTCTTATGCACAAGTACCCAGTGGGATGCTGTCTTAGTTAAGAATAAACTAAGACCGTTTCTGGTTTGGAAAGAACGTGCTTTCCAGAGATGGTGATGAGTGCCGTCCTCTTAGAGTAGCTATGTGAAGACAGTTGCCTTTGCTTAAGCGGTAAAAAGTGGAATCAGAAGATTATTATTGGTCCAGAATATAATGTAGAGCAAGAAAATGTAAGCCAGCATTTCAGAAAGTGTGCAATAGCCTCCTCCCTTCTGAAAGGAAAAATTATCTTGATAAGAAGCTGGGATGATTCAGTATAACTAGTATAATCTTTTGTTTTCTGTCATGCAGCATATGAAACGTTTGCCTAGAGTTGCAAATGTTATTTCTCAGTAAAATAAGCACATTAATTCCCAAGCATGGCAAGTGGGTTTTTTTTAATGAGTAAGGCTGTAGTATTTGAAAGGCTCATTTTAAATTAGAAAATATCTGTGTTTAAAATTCACTGTAATGGATTGCTGCATTGCTTCAAACAGAATAATTTCTAGGACGGCTCAAGTGACTGTCTTTGAAGAGGCTGATGAAAGCAGTGCTCTTCAGCAGCGTTATATAGTACTATATGCTAAATATGTTTGTGATATGAATAATTTCTTGCAGGTATGTATAGATATTAGAGCATTTTTTATTTAGCAGTGAATGGATTTAGTTTTAGAAGGAATTAGCATTAGATGGCTATTACTGCAATTCCTAATTTCTAAGTCACTCACCTCCTTGTATAAAAAGTTGTCCTTATCTGAATACCGTGCACCCTTTGGAGTGAAAATTCAGTGTTTACTTTTAAGTTAACATAGAATCATAGAATACCAGGTTGGGAGGGACCACAAGGATCATCTGGTCCAACCTTTCTTGGCAAAAGCACAGTCTAGACAAGATGTCCAAGCACCCTGTCCAGCTGAATCTTAAAAGTGTCCAGTGTTGGGGAATCCACCACATCCCTGGGGAGATTATTCCAACGGCTGATTGTTCTTGTCGTGAAAAGTTTCCCTCTTGTGTCCAGTTGTAATCTCCCCAGGAGTAACTTGTGCCCATTGCTCCTCATCTTTTCCAGGTGACTCCTTGTAAAAAGGAAGTTAAAACGTATTTTACCTCTGGTAATTAAAACAGACCTCTTCTGTGTTTTGTCCTTTTGGGTAAGAAATTGCTTTCTCAGAAGGCCAGTACCTTCAAGTGTAAACACTGTTAACTCCAACCTTTGTTTGACTTTTCCTACCCCCACCCCTCAGGCATGTGCTCTCTGCCTTCAGCTCTTCAGTTTATCTCAAGATGAACTTGGCGTGACAGTTACTTCACACCCACTGCCAGGTTAAAAATAAATCTTAATATGATTACAGTGAAAAATGCATTGTACTGAAGACTTGATAATTAGGAAAAAAAAAAAAGAAAAAGAAAAAACAGCGTTGAAGTTTAGCTCTTTTGTTGTTTAGCAGGCTGGTTTGCATCATTTGAAAGCTTCACCTTATCTTTCTTCCCTGCGTTTCCTCTCTGCAGGGCTTCCTCCGTTTACTCAGTTATAGAGGGGGACGGAGGGAGTGATGAAACAAAGTTTTGGTTGGTTGTTTTAATGATAGAGTCTTTCGTGGCATGGTCCAAAGCCTGGTGAAGCTGGTGGACTTTGGATCAAGCAAATCAAAAAACCAAATCTGTATTTGGAAAACATCCTGCAGACTCTTTGAATGCTGTATCTAGAAGTTAAATAAATGCTCTTAACTACGAATTACATTCCTGTCTTATCTACTGGTACTTAAACCTGGCTCCCTGCTCCCCTTTTATTGTTTGGGAAGGGAAAAGCCTGGGTTGTTTATTATGCTACAGACAAAATTTTTTTCTTTTCATCGTGCAAGTAGCCTTATAGCATTTCGACAAAATTCTTGATACATCCCATGGCAAAGTACATACAGTGTTTTGTGTGTGCATGTGATTAGGGTGGGGAGAATATTATCATAATATGAGGATGCATTTTGCATGAAGCTCTCCAGAATGCCTCATTTGAGCTTTTGCCATTGTAATTCCATGTATAATTTCAGTGTTAAGCAATGCCCTAGGGTCAGGAAAACCCATAAGATGCAGCTGGTAGTTAACCTATGTGTCACTAGTCTGCACAGAGGATGTAAAACGGAATATTTCCATATGAATAATGCCATCTGTTTTTTAGCTCCCTTGCATTTAATCCTCAGCATTCCCCCATCACAACCATCGCCCTGTATCTCCTTTCTGTTTCTTGTCATAAGTCTGCCCAGTCACAGCCTTGGTGACCCAGAGGGTCACAAAGCGAGAAAGTGTGTCTGGAGCTCACACTGCCCAGAGCTGATGTAATGAGGAGAGAGGGCAGGGGAAAGCTGAGGCTTAAGTTTGAGAGACCCTAAATAGTGCCAGATGCAGGACTGCTGAGATAGCTGGTAAGACCTATAGTAGTAGACCTGGGAAGAGGGAAAGAAGTGGCTGCTTTTATTTTTTTTTTTTTTTTTTCCCCCACCTGAGGGCCCCACAGATTTTCAAGGACAAGTGTGGACCCCATCCACATTTAAAATATAACTCATCTTTGTACTTAGGAAGATGTTTTGGTCACCTTTTTCACCATACGTGTGCACACATTATCGTTTCAGAGGCCACAAAACACGGAGTTGTTACGGATTATCTTTTTTTCACTGTTGCCCAAATTCAAGTGAGACATAACACAATGCACCACCTAATTTGGATTTTTTTTGGTCAGTTTAGACTGTTATTTTTCAAGCAAAATGCTAAATTGCTAACCTTTTTAAAAAAATGGTTTGCATGTGATCAGGGAAAATACCTTGTTTAAAGGATACTGAGTTTCAATATGGATACAATCCTGGCCCTACTGACTCGTGTGGGGCCAAGATTTTAATTCTAAGTAGTTCAATGAGGACCAATAAGCCTCAGCTCTGTCCTACTGGGAGCTGTTTACAGCATTAAAATGCTGTAAGAAGATCCTTGAAGTGTAAGTGGGATTTTCCTCCTCCCTGTAAATGTTTTGAATGTTGGTTTTGTCCATCATTAACATTTGAAATCTCATGGTTCCCATATGTTGTAATGGTATATTTTTGTTAGATGTTTATTTTCCTGTATAAAGAAGAGCTGCTACATACAGTAATTTTTTGTCACCCTAAATTTTTGTCCAAAAGGCATATCTTCCAAAAGGACGTTTGTAGATGACTTAGGAAATCTAGTAAGATTTTTAAATAAGATATTATGATCATATTAACTGATGTAACATTTTTGCTTTTTGACTCTAATATTAGCAAGAAGATACTCAAGGCTGCCAACAGCCTTGCAGATAGATGATGTTTTCCCCCCCCTGCTTAGTTTCCTCATATATAGTACCAGCAGATTTCTTAAGGGCATGGCATAAAAATTATGAACAACTTCTATGTTACGCATACAGGAGCAAGAAAGTAAAGCTCCAGTGTCAAACTGAAGGGATTAAGGCAGTCCCAGGGGAGTAAGTTGAAACTGCAGAGAAACATAACCCAGATGGTACCCGCCTTGCCTTTGGTAATAGGGAGCCGCGCCTGGAATGTCTGCAGAGAACACTGCTGTTGTCTGTCTTAGTGCTTTGAAGGCTTTTGGCTGATGAGAAGGGGGGTTTCTGTCCTCTTTGTGCTCCCGCAGGATTTCCGGGACGCTGTGGCACACGCCTCTAGGCAGCTTGGGAAGCCGGTGATTGAGGACCGAATCCTGAATCAGATCCTGTACTACCTACCTCAGCTGTATGAACTCAATCGGGACCTCCTGAGGGAACTGGAAGAGCGATTATCTCACTGGTGATTATCAATAAAGGGATACCGTTGCTTTGATGTTGTTGAAATTTATCTGTGGGGTGTACGTGACTCGGTGTGACCACGGTTTGACTCTTGTTTGTGTGTCACGTGCCTTCTTAAATGACAGAATTGACTTTGAAAGTACAGGAGACAATTTTCCGTTTAGATGTACATTTTGCCATTTAGATGTATCCAGAAAGGTCCAGAAGGCATGTCAATACATGTTTTTAGCAATCACACTTTTTTATTTAAAAATTCATTTTAAATTTGAAAGTTCTGGTCCCTGCATGGGCGTAAGTGGACTGATTTAATTAGAGGACAAGGAGGCTGTCCTGAAGACCCGTTTGCATTTTAAAGGTAGTTGATATCTACTAACCAGACACAGCACTGATTGACAGCTATAATCTCCTTGAAGTCCATTCTCAGTTAGACTGGTGGGTGGATCTAAATCAGCTGTACAAAGGCACTAAAATGGGTAAAGGCTGCAATCTCGTGCTTGAGTAGCTACTGAGATGGATGACTATCTGCTGAACTGTAAGCTTTTTGTTCAGGACATAAGCTAGCACATCTTACTGTGAAAAGTATGTTTTGCTGTGGGGTTAAGATATATGCTATTTTTAGCTCTTCCTAATTGCTCTACTTTTTGTTCCTAGGCTTGAACATCAAAGAATTGCTGATATATTTGTTAAAAAGGGTCCCTACTTGAAGATGTATTCAACTTACATCAAAGAATTTGATAAAAATGTTGCACTATTAGATGAACAGTGTAAGAAGAATGCAGGTTTTGCTTCAGTAGTGAAAGACTTCGAGGTACTGTAGTCTTTTGTAAGATATATCCTGTTGTGTCTCTTCAGCAGTTGTGATCCTCCATAAGGCTTTACAGACTATCCTCCAATTTGTGGAGTTCTCTTTGTTTCGGGTTTTTTGCTGCAGTTTTGGCTTGAGACTTAGTAGGAAAGTGGAAAGGAGTGAATTCAGATTTTGTGAAGTAACTAGTGATTTTGGCTACTGTGAGATATGATAAAGGATGTTGATTTTCAGAAAATGCAGCACTTGCTACAAATTATACCAAAGATACATTAACAAAATATCTAGCTGCAATTTTTAAATTTTGTCTCCTGGTTGTACTATGCATGGATTAACTGTCCTATTTTAACTAGGTTGATTTCTCTACCACATCATAGAGCAGTAGCTAACTCATGGGAATGGTGTTTCATTTCAGTTGGAAACATAAAAAAGTGAATTTTCTCGTCTGCGTATTACTAGAAGTTTCAAACCCAGCACATGCAGCAATCGGATGAAAGCTGATTCATGTCCCTAAGAGCATTGCCAGATTTTTTACATAACTCACTTAAAACAAATCAGAGAAGAGATGCAAGCTCCCTAAGCACATGATCCACGCAAACTGTGAATTTACCTCCTATTACATGGGCTTCCCCTGGGGTAATCCTTGCTCAAAAAGCCACTTAGAGCGGGCAAAGGAGGAGCTTGAGGTAGTCCGCAAAGCCAGAAAGAGCACTCTTGTCCTTTTTAAGGACTTGGTGTTTCAGATGCACATTATTTTGAATGCGAACTCAGGATAATTAACATTTTGAAGCATGGATCTCGTAATTCTGTGTTGTCTTTAGAGGTGTGCGTTAATTAAAACTCCGCAGTGAGCACTGCTGTCTTCTCTGCCTTTCTGCCTGATGGACACTGATGGCAATTACAAAGCAGCATTTTGCCCTTGCCACCCGTATTTATTTTATTTCTGGGAAGCTTCACCTCTCTTCCTCATAAGCAAAAGCACCTGTTTTGAATCCACAGAGTATGAGTGCTTACCAGTGTCTTTTAACACATAAATTTTGCATGCAGTGTTCCACACAGAACTGCTTCCGCTGTAGTGTGGTGTTTAACACTGTCACGGTCACACCTTTTTAAGATAAAGCTTATCCAGTGCAATCGGTTATTTGTTTGTAGGTGTATTTTCTTTTGCTGGAACCCTTGACTACCACAGAATCATTACTTATTTTGGTTGTTTCTTTCAGATGAGCCCCCGCTGTGCCAGTCTGGCCCTCAAGCACTATCTGCTCAAGCCAGTTCAGAGGATTCCCCAGTACAGGCTCCTGTTGACAGGTACAGTCAAGCTCTTTCACGGGGGCTTAAGCAGCCAGTCTTCACACGTCCCAGGAAACTTGTTTTCAGGTGCTTGTATCCATCTGTAAAGCACGTTTATCTGACTTCAGATACGTGAAGCTTTTTTAAAAACATGGCATGGGTTTAGAGGCTTTCTTTGTTAATATTGATTGCATTAAAATATACAAGCCATGTGCTAATATTCCCAATGCTGTGGTGTGCTCTCTGGTCTTCGATTCAGCAGTACGTACTTGGAAAACATGATACCTGTGGTGGTTTTCGTTTGTTTCTGTGGTAACAGAAGCCTGTAATTTCCTTGGAGGGTTGGAATGTGCCTGTTTTGCTTTGGGTTTTGGTTTTTTTGAGGGTTTTTCTTTTGGTGGTGGTGGCGATATCGTTGGTGGTGGTGGTTTTTTTGTTGTTGTTGCGTTTGGGGTTGGTTTGTTTGTTTTTAATGAAGGGAAAAGGTAGTATGGAAAATTTGAGCTAGGAGAAGGAAGTGAAAGATGTCTATGCAACTGGGAACTTCTGCAAGTAGCTTCTCCATTTCTTCCCCACCCAGGTGTTTTGTCTGTAAAATCCATTCTATTTTAAAGGCAAAACACATGTTTTTAGTGTAGGTTTGCCAGCTAAGTGTGTAATTCTTGCTACAGGGGCATTGTAGGCTGAAGAGCTGGCTTGGGACTAGGAAATCTGGGCTCTATACCCTGCTCTGGCACTGACATGTTTCGGGCAGCTTGAGCAAGTCATCTCCATGATGCAGTGCTTTTCTGTAAAAGGAGGGCAATGATAGAGGCTTCCTTTGTGAAATATTTTGAGATGTGTTTGTTGTAAGCGGGGCTGGCTCCTGCAAGGATTTGGAAATACTTAAGGCATTGTTTTTGAAAGCCATTGCTTCTCGATGAGCAATTTAAAAATAGCCTCTGTTTATGTAGTAACTGCAAAATAAAATGCTCCGTGACCTTTTTTTTTTTGGCTATGTAGCAGCTTGTTGGCATTTCCCCAGCAACTACTTAGACTAGTGATGCTGTGGGAGATACATCCCTAAGTGTTATACAGCAGTTACCAAGTTATTAATGTTGACTGTTTTCATTTTAATCATCTCATTAAAGTCACAGGTGTTGAAAAAAGGGTGAAACCGCGTTATTAAATGGACTGCTTTGTAGGGGAAAACCTTAGTGACACTTGATAAAATCAGACCATAAAACGTCATTGGGGAGTTGCTTTATTTTAAAAGGATACTGACTTAGGGCATGGTGTAGGTGTGATATGCACTCCAAAATCAGGAGAGCTTTGGATAAGTTCAAAGGTTTTAATTAAAAGGGTTGAACAGAGGATCAGGATTGAGTAAATGCCATTGTCAATATACATAGGTCAGCGAGAGATGTCAGGGGTGAATAGCATTGAAACAAAACTCCAATGTTAAAGGGGAATTCCTCGTGGTCATTAACTGTCGTTTTGGCTGGGACAGGCTGTTTTAGACCTGAAAAAAACTTACTCTGTGGTGACGGGAGTTGCTGTGGGTGTCCCAGTCTGCAGATCTTACTGTGGCTGCCCAGCTTTAAATACACCTGCAAATGCTTTTGACAGGAATGGGATTGCAATGCTGGCTGCTGATTTAGAAAAGTAATTTTCTCGTGTTCTATGGGAGCAGTAAAGGAGGTCACACTAAGAATTTAATTATGCCAGGGCTGGGGAGTGCTATTTTGGATCTGTTTTATTTTCAGTCTGTTCAATCTGTCACGCATTTCTGTTGTCCTTGAGATTCTCTCTCTTCCATATCTCTGTGGATGACCCGTCTGCTCTGTTACCTTCCAGTCGCTCTGTGTAATATTAAGCAATCTCTATGTAAACTTGTGCTGCAAAACTTTTGGAGGATACGCAAAATATTTGAGTCTGTTGTTGCAGTGGGTGAGGTGCAGCGATGCAGCAGCTGCCCCAGCCAAAGACAAGGGGGTCTGTGGGTGAGGGGGCAGCGGGTAAGAGCGGGGGAGCGAAAATAATCCAGGGAAGAAGGCTGGCAGGCATTAGTCAGCAGGGATTTCTTCCTATTTAGCCGTTTTGTGCCAGTGCGACAGCTTTGTACTGGTAATCTGCTGCTACACGGTCACATCACGAGCTTGTTGCTGTGCTTTGAAGTGGAGTTACTTTTCTGCTAACAAAAGCAGGAGCAGGTGGACTCGTAAATCAGGTAAGGAGAGGCGCAGCTGAGTTGTGTTTCTGTTTAATTATACAGCTTCTTCAGTCCAGCAAGACTTCCACTTCTCCACACACCATCCCTGAGCTCTATACTGCAAATATGAGATGGGTTTCGGGGGAGTTTAGAGGCCTTTGCTTTCTTCTAATAGAAAGAAATGAAAGAGAGGTGATTTCTCTCGTCCTGAAAAACTCTGTTTTGAGTAGATGCCTTGAGACTGCACAATATTAACAGGGTCTTCATTGTCATAGAATAAGCTTCTCTCCCCTTTCTCAACATAAGGTTTGCAGAGTCTTTTATTATCCTTAACTCTGGGTTATAGTGAGGGGAGGCTGAGGAGGGTGAAAAATCAGCCTTTGAGCACACTGCCCCTTGGCAGATTGCAAAGAGAGTTGTCAGACTTGAGGCCAATTACATGTTGAGGAACGATTGCTTTGAGTTTAACTTGATTAAATTAGACAAGCTGAGACAAAAAGCAGTTAATGAAGCAGAAGAGAATTTCCAGCAGGAGAAGCGATAGTCACTGCCCCCAAAGCAAGAAGGAAGAGAGAATTGCTGGCTGCTGTCAGATAGAAGCAGGGCATAAGGGGATTTTGTTCCTCACAGAAACAATACTTGTGTGCATTTGCATTTATTTTTGTTGTGTTTTGGAGTATCTAGCAGAGTTATGAGTTTTAATTTGTACGTCCACCTTTCTAAAGGTATGCTTAAGGTCTTCCTAGTCTGAACAACTAAAGTATATATTTTTCCCAGAGGGGAAAAATTTTGGCAAAGACAGCAGATACCATTCCACCTTAATATTTGACTTCTATATTTATTTTATCTAGGAATATTTTTGCTAAGTTTTTACTGTAATGTTTTTCATGTCTGCGAAGTCCTCTTGTCTGTATAGTTTAAGCCTATACCTCCAGAAAGTTGTAGCAAGCACAGCGTTTCCAGCGTGTATTCACAGAAGAGACAAA
The DNA here is from genome assembly GCF_036013445.1 of Caloenas nicobarica. Classification (NCBI taxonomy): domain Eukaryota; kingdom Metazoa; phylum Chordata; class Aves; order Columbiformes; family Columbidae; genus Caloenas; species Caloenas nicobarica. The sequence goes on from NC_088245.1 coordinate 47,465,276, forward strand.
AAATATCTGTCCTGATGCTTCTCTGAAGCCGAGTTTTAGCTGTGAACTGAGGTTGACTTAACAGATCTACAGGAGAGTATTAAGATGAAAATTATGTATTAATAAGTACTTATCACTTTCAGGATTTTGCAGTTGCAAGTTTTATTTGCTACTTCAGTCTTTTAGTGCGAAAGCTGCCTTTTTAAATACAGAATTTTAAACGAATGTAGTTGTGTTAAAATCTCTAATTTTTTCCTATTCACTGATGGTATGATTTAAAATGATAGAATATACCCATCCAGAAAATGTTTTTCAGTGATGTAAAGTGGTGGTGTTTTGGGGGACATGTCCTACAGCATGAATATACCAAGAAACCTTTTTTTTTTTTCCCGTGTTGGGTCTCTGGATTTAAGTTTTCAGTGCAATAACTTTGGATATTAAATTGGATGTCTCCGTGCTCTAGGGACAGTTGCCTAGAGTGTCAGCAGTGTATTTGGAGACGAGTAACTTATACCCACCTCACCTCTTGTTCCCATCCCACAGAGGGGAGTGTGTGGTTGGCAGCTTTAAGCAGTCGATGTTCCTGTATAAGCTGTAAGGACTTGTTCTTTATACTGGGAGCTACCCACCGGAGCCCTTTGTGCTGGCCCTGCTGAAGATCAAGTTGCGATTGTGAAGCTTTACCTCGTTTGCTTTATGGTGGAATCCCACCAGTGCTTTACCTGGGCAGGACGGCCCAGCTCTGACCTGAGAGAGCAGCCCTCAGCAGGCAGGGTGGGAGAGGGCACCTGGTCTCGTATGTGCGACAGGTTCCTCCAGGTTAAACCAAGTCAAAACCATAGAATCATAGAGTGCTTTTGGGCTGGAAGGGACCTTTAAAGATCATCTAGTCCAACCCCTCTGCCATGGGCAGGGACACCTTCCACTAGACCAGGTTGCGCAAAGTCCTGTGCAACCTGGCCTTGAACACTTCCAAAGATGGGGCATTCACAACTTTTCTGGGCAGCCTACAGTGTGAATTCTTCTCCGTTCCTTTCAAAATACCTCCTGTGGAGTGTGTGTTTGGTTGTTTTTTTATTCTCTCACACCAGCTTCTTAGCAGCATAATCTAAAGTGAAGCACGATGAACTTTGTTTCTAATGGAATATGTGTCCACGTAAATACTGCACTGGAACGTCTGGTAGCTACTACAGCACAAGATCTTGAGGGACACGAAGGACACAATATTTGTGGAGTGTAGCCAGAGAGGTTTTGGTGCCACGACATTGTCTTAAAGGATTTAATGTTGACCAGCGCCTGCTAATGATCAGACAAAGCTTCGAGGAGAGCAGAAAGCCGTGGGTGTTCCTGTGGCCCAGCCAGACCTCCCAGCGCTGCCTCCCCGCTCCCTGCAGGGGACCCCAGCCGGTTCCCCCTCCTTCAGCCCAACCTGCTCCTCGAGCTTCTCCCTTGGATCCTCCCTTAGGTCTTTGCCAAAAACGAACATTTCAGTGCCAAGTATTTCTCTTCCTGTAGTTCTGTTTTTCTCAAAGCTTTCATTAGCTGTGACAAGATTTCTCACTCTTCGTAGCATTGCTACTGCAGAAACGTGTTTCATAATTTTTTTTTTTTTTTTTTTTTTTTTTTTTTTTTTTTTTTTTTTTTTGGCATAAGGAAAAGATTACAATACACTGAGCGGTCTCTGAGGGGCATGCATGAAGCAAGACATCTTATGAAGGCAGGAACAATTGGCTCCTGATCCTTCTTTACTAAAAGGATTAATTTGGGTAGGGCAAGCATATGGGAATTGAATTATTTCACTCCTACATGAAACGTGTACAACTGCGAAGCTAAAATGGAATGCTTGCTAGGTCATATATGATTTGGTTTTAGTAGATCTGCCAGAATCTTAATACCTTGTTTAAAAGGTAATTATAAATCAGTATTTGTTGATCTTATCAATCTAACAAGTAAATTTCTTTGAAAGTTTCTGATTTGGTTTCTTTCCATTTTAAGCAGTTCAGAGCTGTGGCTTGTAGATAATAGATGACTGACGTTTTACTGAGGATGTATTTTAATCTTTGACAGAATATTGTATTGTTTGGTGAACCAGACACTCGACCAGGTTATGGAAACTCAAGGGGGTGTTTTCTTGTATAGTCATACATTTGGAGTTAATTTTAGCTAAGTAAAATAGATTTTAAAACTACCAAGACTTTAATGGATTGAGGGTGCCATCTCGTGGTTGAGGAACTAAATTTATAATTGACAACCAAAAATGCCTATTTGAACATTGGAAGGGCGAATAATACTTTTATTATTGAAAAAATATTAATCATAATCAGCTCTTCTGTAATGAACTACTATGTTTTTTTTCTTAGCTCCTGTAGATAAGTTAGGCGCTCAGGCAAATATGTATAACTTTCAAAATTTTTTGCATCAGCTTAAATGTAAATGATTGCAAGTATGTATTTATGAGAGGTGGGCCCAAGCAAACCTCATCAAATTCAGCAAGGCCAAGTGCAAGGTCCTGAACATGGGTCAGGGCAATCCCAACCATGAACACAGGCTGGGTGGAGAAGGGATTGAGAGCAGCCCTGGGGAGAAGGACTTGGGGGTGTTGGTTGGTGAGAAGCTCAATGTGACCCGGCAACGTGCCCTTGTAGCCCAGAAAGCCAACTGTATCCTGGACTGCATCAAAAGAAGAGTGACGAGCAGGTTGAGGGAGGTGATTCAAGGTCAGGTTGGATGAGGCTTCGAGCAACCTGGTCTAGTGAAAGTTGTCCCTGCCCATGGCAGGAGTGTTGGAACTAGGTGATCTCTAAGGTCCCTTCCAACCCAAACCATTCTATGATCCCATGATTTTTCATTTGCTTGTTTTGTTCTGGAATAATATATACAACATATCATTTTTCTTTGGAGAAGGCCACTGCTTCAATAACCTTTTCTTCCCTGAGCAAGATACCATGACATACTTTCATTGTGGAAATGCTAGTTTTCCTTTTGTTATTACTTTGACAGATTTAAAAGATTAGGTAGTACGTCTTTGTGGCATAGATCTGCCTGAAAAGCAGATTTCAAGGAAAAACGTGGGATTTACTACTTTTTTATTCTGTTTATTTCTTTAATGATACCATCTCTGTATTATTTTTTTCTTTACACAGATTATTTAAAGAATCTTGTAGAAGAATCTGCAGACTATAGGGATACTCAAGGTAAATGTCTCTTTAGATTAAAGAAATAACAGCTTATGTATGTGTGATAATGTTTCTAAGTTTTAAATGCATGCAACATGCCAAGCCAGTAACAGAAATGTTTTCTATTTAGTTCTAGGTTTCTCGGCAGAGATACAGAAAGATTGCAAATTTGTGTTTAAAAAACGTTTTGAGCTGACAGTTGTATCAGCTCACCCTTGAGTTGAAATCAAGAGATAAGAGTGAAGTTCCACAGGCAGCTTAAGCAGATATTTTGGGCACTGCTATGAAAGAGCCAGTCCTTGCATCCGTAGACCTTTCATGATAGGCAATCTGGTCTACCAGCTGCTCCCTCCCAGTTCTGAGCCTTTCTGGCCTCTTCCCCTGTCTTTGTGCCAGGATAAGTGTTCATGTGGTAGGAGTGAACAAGATCAAGGAGCTGCTCTGGGTTATATTTAACTTGAGGAGTTCTCCAGTTTGACTTTCCATAAGTTGCAGAAACACAAGTGACTTCCACAAGTTTGCCTGCAATGCAGGGGGAAAGGCAATAAGAGGAAATGAGAAGGAATAGTTGGTGATGGAAGAGGACAGGACTACGTGTTTCATGGTAGCAGCAATGCAATGCACATTCAGACTGTTGCCTTCTTCCACATGTGCCTCAGCAGTACTATAAACGCTCCCAGTCAATGTTTCCATTTCATTTGCATGAGCCCCTGTCACTTATTTCAGCCTCTTTTGTGACATTCATGCAAGCCCATTATCTTTAGGAGGGTTGCACAGATGTAGTTGATTGGACCGCAATAAATGAGTGCCTTCAGTGCACTGAGTCAAGTTTGCTTTCTTATAGGCTTGTCTACTGATACAATACCATAAAATTTATGAGTAAAGATCCTTCTTAGGGAATTTAGACATATTTGCTTGAGTATGTTGAAAACATAAGCCAAAAATATTTTAAATAATTCTTTGAGAGGGAAAATTTTATCTTGCACTTCTTATGGCCATGAACACACTAATGCTTGCACCATGGTTTTTTGTAGTTGTACTTTCAACAGTATTTTTCTCTCCCTTCATACATCAAAGATAAAAGCAGAAGCTTAGCTGTAAAAATAACAGTGTTGATTTAATGAATTTGGCATGTTTAATAGTCTATCTTTGAAACCGGGTAAGAAAAGAAAATCTAATCTTTACTCACCAAGATCTTTCTTGTAATAATTAACCTTAATTTAGTTCTGATTTGCTTAGTTGTTAAATTCCATTGCAGAGAAGGGGATGGAGCAGACTAGGTTTGGTTATGGTTAGTATTCTTGGAAAAAAACCCAAACACCACAATTCTTCTAGATGACCTTCGTTTGAATACATTACTCTAGCTAAGTGGTATAAGAATGGGAATGTTCTACTCTGCCAAAACTCACTTTGTTTATGGATTTTGACCCTATAGATTATTTTATGTTGTTGTTTAGGTTTGTTTAGTCTTGGCTCTATAAGTAGCCCTGAGATCCTGGAACTTTTTTTTTTTTCTTGGAACTTTTAACATGCTTTCTTTTTGAATATGAACTTAACAATAAGGGAAATATATACATTTTACAATTCTATTAATAATACTCTAATGATTATCTGGGAAAAAACCCCAAGGCTTTGGTTTTGCCTGGTTTGGTAGGCTTCTCTGTGGACTTCTAAGCAAAGGTAGTTCCTTTATTTGAAGTGCCTGACTGCAATTACTCAGAAGGTGTTAAAAGCTTTAGAGACTACATTTTATCAGAGCGGCTGTTCTAGCTTTCAATTAATTGAGTCTTTTTTGGGAACTTAAGTAAATTACAGGGTTTTGGATAAGATCCTTGGATGGGTTCTTTCTCATATACACTCACAGTTCAGTAATTTACGTAATCTTTTTATGTAACCCCTTTTTGCAGTTACACCTTAGCATATATTACAGACAAGTTGCTAGCTATTAAATATCAGTACTTAACAAAATCTATAATCTTTGGTAATGCTTCACTTTCAGAGATTTTTTTTTTTCAAAGTTTGAAATTTAGAAATTTGAACTTTATACTGTTCCGTTGAGGTGCAGCAAAACTAGAGGCAGAAGAAAGAAATCACAAAGATTTAGAAGATTTGTCTAGGTAGTATTCCATGACTGGCACTGGATGCAGTTGCGTAAAATGGAAAAACCATGATTTCTACGTAATCTCAGTTAAAATGTTGTTAACTTTTATGCTGTTAGTAGAAACATTGATATTGAAGCAATTTTTTGTGTGAGAAACTAGAATTTGTTTGTGGATTGTTTTGATTAGCTGTAGGTAATGATTGACACTGTTGGTTGAAGCAATGACTTGCTAGGTCACACTTATTAAACCATGAACCAAAGACTCTGGGATCTATGGGAAGTGCTCCTGAATGCAGTGACTGGTCCATCAGGTCCCTGAATCTTGGCATGGTGTGGAAGGGCAATATTGTACCTGTGCTTTACAGAATACCAATGCCAACTACTCTGTATAACCAAAGCATCATTTCTTTATCCTCCAGATGCTCTAGCTGTTGTCATAGAAGTTGCAAACCATGCCAATGACATCATGAAGCAAGGAGTAAGTATTTTGACTTACGAAGTGGGTTGATTAAATCTTAAAAAAAAGAAAAAAAGTCATGGATGCAAGAAGAATTACTTACCTTTTGCTTTTTTCTTCCTGTAGGATAACTTTCAGAAACTCATGCAGATTCAGTACAGTTTAAATGGACACCATGAGATTGTACAGCCAGGAAGGGTAGGTCCTCCAGATGGCATTCAGCAGATTGCAGGAAAAGTGCAGCACAGATGATATGCAAGCAAAGTACGGAAGCTGGCATACACTGCGGAGAAAAATGGTCTATCGCTTCATTATTTGGTTCTAACAGTCAAATGAATGCTGCCTCTCCATATGTGTGCGGTTTTTATTTTCTAGACATTTATCTGATGAAAACTTATGATTTTTAGAATTATTCCATGCCAGATATTGAAGGCAGGTTTTTCTCCTCACGCTTAACCTTGTTTTTGTCATGGTTTCAAATGCAGCATGGAAAATTGTATTGCAGCCATTCACACTTTCAGAGAAACGTAAGGATGAACAGAAAGGGAACCTTTCATGGTTGCAAAACTTAAGGAGGAGATTGAGACACTGAGGTCCATCAGGGAATGTGAAAGGGAGATCGACTGGTGGAGTAACTCCTTGGCGTGCCAGGCAGACAGACGCCAAGGGGGAACCCCCCAAAAGGTGATGGACCCCCTGCCCTGTCGGGCAGAGAAGGAAGATCTGAGAGAGCCCCTGCCCTGTCGCTGTCAGGCAGAAGTAGGGGGCCAAACAGCTGAGGAGGGTTGGAAGCAAGTTCCAGTTAGGCGTCGCGGGCAACCCCCCTCCCTACCTGCTTTGCTTCCCCGGGTGCCCCTCCGTAATAGGTTTGAGGCCCTGGATATTGAAGAAGATGTAGGTGGGGATGTGGTGCAAGGGCCGCCTACGAGGTCACATAGGAAGAGGCGATCGACTCCACGCCTCAAGACTGCCTCCAATAAAAAAGAAAGAAGGGTAATTGTGGTAGGCAATTCCCTTCTGAGAGGGACGGAGGGCCCGATATGCAGAGCTGACCCTCAGCATCGGGAAGTTTGTAGCCTACCTGGAGCTCGGATCAGGGACATCGCCAGGGCGCTCCCCAACCTGGTGCATCCAACAGACTGCTACCCGCTGCTGATCTTCCAGACAGATGGGGAGGAAGCGGCATCCCATAGTCTGAGGGGAATGAAGAAAGACTTCAAGGCCTTGGGACAAATGGTGAAAGAGTCTGGGGCTCAAGTTATCTTCTCTTCCCTCTTTCCATTTTTGGGTGATGATGTGGGATGGAATAGAAAAATTAAGTCCGTAAATGATTGGCTTCGGGACTGGTGCTACAGGCAGGGCTTTGGGTTCTTTGATAACGGCTGGTTTTATAAGACACCGGTCCGGTCAGTGATATGTGGGAAAGGTTTATCCCACAGGGGTAAAAGGATGCTGGGACAGGAATTAGCAGGGTTCATTTGGAGGGCTTTAAACTAGATTTGAAGGGGGATGGGGTTGTAGCTGGGCTTGCATCAGTGGGGCAGCATGCTGGAATCCATAAAGACCGGGAGGCCCCTCAGGCCCCTAGGGTGAAATCGGTGTACTCGGCTCGCTCCCTGAAGTGCCTGTACACCAATGCGCACAGCATGGGGAATAAGCAGGAGGAGTTAGAAACCTGCGTTCAATCAGGAGATTATGATCTGGTGGCAATCACAGAGACATGGTGGGACAGCTCGCATGACTGGAATGTGGTCATGGATGGCTATGTCCTTTTCAGGAAAGACAGGACAGCCAAGTGAGGTGGTGGAGTTGCTCTTTACGTGAGAGAGCAACTACAATGTATAGAGTACTGTCCAGGTGCGGTTGAGGAGCGAGTTGAGAGTCTGTGGGTGAGAATTAAGGGGCAGGCTGGCAGGGGTGACACTGTTGTGGGTGTCTATTACAGGCCACCAGATCAGGGTGAGGAAGTTGATGAGGCCTTCTACTGGCAGCTGAGCATGGCCTCGCAGTCACAGGCTCTGGTTGTTATGGGGGATTTTAACTACCCTGATGTTTGCTGGAAGGACTACTCAGCCAGCCAGCCTCAGTCTAGGAGGTTCCTCCAGTGCATTGACAATAACTTTCTGATACAAATGGTGGAGGAGCCGACTAGGAGAGGTGCGCTGCTGGATCTCGTCCTCACTAACAAGGAGGGTCTGGTTGAAGCAGTAAAGGTGGGGGGCTGCCTTGGTTGCAGTGACCATGAGATGCTGGAGTTCAGAATCTCCTGTGGTGGGAGCAGAATACCGAGCAGAATTGCAACCCTGGACTTCAGCAGGGCCGACTTTGGCCTTTTCAAACAATTGCTGGAGGAAATCCCGTGGGCAAGGCTGCTAGAAGGTAAAGGGGCCCAAGATAGTTGGTTAACATTCAGGGACTGCTTCTACCAAGCTCAAGATCAGTGCATCCCGACACGCAGGAAGTCAAGGAAGGGAGCCAGGAGACCTGCGTGGTTAAACAGGGAACTGCTGGGCAAACTCAAGTGGAAGAGTAGGGTTTACAATTCATGGAAGGAGGGGCTGGCCACTTGGGAAGAATATAAGGCTGTTGTCAGAGGATGTAGGGAGGCAACTAGGAAAGCTAAGGCCTCCTTAGAGTTAAACCTGGCGAGAGGGGTCAAGGACAACAGAAAGAGCTTCTTCAAATACGTGGCAGATAAAACTAACACCAGAGGCAATGTAGGCCCACTGATGAATGGGGTGGGTGCCCTGGTGACAGAAGATACAGAGAAGGCAGAGTTACTGAATGCCTTCTTTGTCTCTGCCTACTCTGCTGGAGGCTGTCCTGAGGAGCCCCGTACCCCTGAGGCCCCAGAGGAAGGCAGGGCAATGGAGGAGTTTGCCTCAGTTGATGACGACTGGGTTAGGGACCAGTTAAGCAATCTGGACATCCATAAATCCATGGGTCCAGATGGGATGCACCCGCGGGTGCTGAGGGAGCTGGCTGAAGTCACTGCTGGACCGCTCTCCATCATCTTTGCCAAGTCTTGGGAAACAGGAGAGGTGCCTGAGGACTGGAGGAAAGCAAATGTCACTCTGGTCTTCAAAAAGGGCAAGAAGGAGGACCCGGGCAACTATAGACCGGTCAGCCTCACCTCCATCCCTGGGAAAGTGATGGAACACCTTATCCTTGGTGCCATCTTAAGACATATCAAGGATAAGAGGGTCATCAGGGACAGTCAACATGGCTTCACCAAGGGGAAGTCGTGTTTGACCAACCTCATAGCCTTTTATGAAGACATAACAAGGTGGATTGACGATGGCAGAGCAGTGGATGTGGTCTACCTTGACTTCAGCAAAGCATTTGACACCGTCTCCCACAGCATCCTCACGGCTAAACTGAGGAAGTGTGGACTGGATGATCGGGTAGTGAGGTGGACCGCAAACTGGCTGAAGGAGAGAAGCCAGAGAGTCGTGATCAATGGGGCAGAGTCTGATTGGAGGCCTGTATCTAGTGGAGTGCCTCAAGGGTCAGTTCTGGGACCAATACTATTCAATATATTCATCAATGACTTGGATGAGGGAATTGAGTGTACTATCAGCAAGTTTGCTGATGACACCAAACTGGGAGGAGTGGCTGACACGCCAGAGGGCTGTGCTGCCATCCAGCGAGATCTGGACAGGCTAGAGAGTTGGGCGGGGAAAAATTTAATGAAATATAACAAGGGAAAATGTAGAGTCTTGCATCTGGGCAGGAACAACCCCAGGTTCCAGTATAGGTTGGGGAATGACCTATTAGAGAGCAGTGTAGGGGAAAGGGACCTGGGGGTCCTGGTGGACAGCAGGATGACCATGAGCCAGCACTGTGCCCTTGTGGCCAAGAAGGCCAATGGCATCCTGGGGTGTATTAGAAGGGGAGTGGTTAGTAGGTCGAGAGAGGTTCTCCTTCCCCTCTACTCTGCCCTGGTGAGACCTCATCTGGAATATTGTGTCCTGTTCTGGGCCCCTCAGTTCAAGAAGGACAGGGAACTGCTGGAGAGAGTCCAGCGCAGGGCAACAAAGATGATGAAGGGAGTGGAGCATCTCCCTTATGAGGAAAGGCTGAGGGAGCTGGGTCTCTTTAGCTTGGAGAAGAGGAGACTGAGGGGTGACCTCATCAATGTTTATAAATATATAAAGGGTGGGTGTCACGAGGATGGAGCCAGGCCCTTCTCGGTGACAACCAACAGTAAGACAAGGGGTAATGGGTTCAAGCTGGAACACAAGAGGTTCCACTTAAATTTGAGAAGAAACTTCTTCTCAGTGAGGGTGATGGAACACTGGACCAGGCTGCCCAGGGTGGTTGTGGAGTCTCCTTGTCTGGAGACATTCAAAACCCGCCTGGACGCGTTCCTGTGTAATCTCATCTAGGTGTTCCTGCCCTGGCAGGGGGATTGGACTAGATGGTCTTTCGAGGTCCCTTCCAATCCCTAACATTCTGTGATTCTGTAACCTTGAATCCCAAAACTTCTGTGGCATTTCAAGTGTAATAATAATTATAACAATAATGATGAAAATGTCAGCTCATTTGTATGGCTTCTGCCCTGAAAAGCTAGGTTTTGAATTGCTTCTTTTAATTTTCTAGGTCTTTCTGAAAGAGGGAACACTGATGAAGCTGTCCCGGAAGGTCATGCAGCCACGAATGTTTTTTCTGGTAAGACGCTGTGTATGTTGCTGTGTGCCTAACACTGGTGTAATTTTAAGTGGCTGAAACATTATACTGCAAACATAAGTAACTAATAACTTCAGGAAGTGGAAAAAATGACCAATTGTTCTACTTGCTCAGTTCTGATTTAGAGAGATCATCTGTTGCATATGCACCGATTTTAATAGAAAACCACTTCTTACTAGAATGTACTGTTTTGAGCAATGCTCATTTAAAAATTGAGCGCTTTTAGGAGAAGGAGTTATCCATGGTGGTGCAAAAACTAAAACAGTTACTCCATCCCACTTAGCCATGCCAGATCTTAAAACCTACAACTCTGCTGCCGCTCTTGCACCCTTCCCTCCCTCTATCCCTCCCTCCCTCCTCCTCTCCTTCCCCTGCCCGAGGCCGTTCCATCCTGCGCAGGGCACTGGGCTGGAAGGGAAGTGCTGGGTTCCCTTCCTACCTCTGCTACTGTTTTGTTCTGAAACTTCTGTGCATCTCTGAAGTTTCTCTTTCCACTTGAACCTTTTGTTTATCTCTTCTAATTAGATAGTAAAGCAACTGTTGCCCTGTGTGATTTGTGGCATTATTTGTCCACAGTCCTGGCTGAAATCTGTCTTTTAGTTACTGCAGTATGAATAAATATTTCCCTAGGCAGTCATGGGGTGTGTATTCTAAGCTTGCAAGTGCCTGTTTTACAATCCAGAGATGACTTTGTAGTGCATAAAGCACTGAGATAACTGCAAATGATACCAGTTAAGGTAATACTCTCAAAAATCTGGTGCTATCTTGAGCTGGACTTCCGAAATCACATGTAGCTAATTTGAGTGTCTCTAGTTTGGATTATCTTTGTTTGTTTGTTTGTTGGGTTTGGTTGTTTTTTGGGGGAGTTTTTTGTTGGGTTTGTTTTTTTGAGGGGAGAGGGGTGGCTTTTAGACTAGTGTTTATACCTTTAGACACTTTAGCAGTGAGTTTTCCATTGCTCATGTTGTGAAGATTTAGTACAGCTCGTGAAACATTTAGTTATTTTGCAAAGAATCTCATAGCAAAAACTTATGAGACAATTCAGTTTTCTGGTCTGTGTTTATGTGCAGTAAATGAAGTTTGGATCCATGTGTTGAACAAAACAGAAAATTTTAAAAATCTAAATAGCCGTTCAGTAAGTGCACTGAATGAAGCCAAGTCTGGTAAAACAGGAAATAAACAGTAGATGCACATTTAAACTGGTGAAATTCACATGGAACATACAGATAAGTTTGTCCTTAAAAATCATAAATTGCTAATCTTAATTCTGCTATCTCAAAGTTTCTGGAATTTTTGCTTTGTTTGAATGGCTAATTCTAATATCCTTTTAAAGTAGTTTATTATACAGTATAGCTGTGTACAGGAGAAATGTTTTTGTCCTTTTTGACATCTGTTTGTTGACATCTGTGCAGTGTTTACTCATGTGCCAAATGTATATTTACACAAGGAAGATATAAACAGATGCCTATTGTTATCTAAATTCATACATGAAAATGTTTCTTGGGTTCTAAGTGAAACAATAGGAAGTAGAGGATTCCCTTCTAGGATAGTTGATCTCTGTGCTGTATGAGTTCTGTACTTCCGATAAAATGCATCTGAAATTATCTGTCTCTAAACAGTCTTTAGTCATTAAAAGTTGTTTCTGTATTACAGTTCAATGATGCCTTGTTGTACACTACTCCAGTTCAGTCAGGGATGTATAAACTCAACAACATGCTGTCACTGGCTGGAATGAAGGTAAGTCACTTGTTAAAATGAGTCTTTTCTCCAAATCTGTTTAAACTCAGGCCTACAATTTTTCAAAATGCTAATAAACTATGTTTATTGTTGGCAAGAGATATTAAAGATGCTTATGTTCCAGAGCAATCCTACTGGCTTCATGTTTCTTGCATAATATGGCCTGTGGGATCGCTGTCTACGTTTCCCTAAAAAACTGTTGCCACAGGATCATCTCACCTGCATTTCATCATGTATTGTCCTACTCTGAAGTAGTCTGGCTTCTTGTTTTTTGTCTTGTATTTTCTTTAGACAGCTTCACTTTTGCCTTGTAACTGCTTTTTATTGCCCACACCCAGAGATTAGGCATCTCTGCCTGATAAGCTTCTGGTGTATCAAATCTCAGTGGTTAATAGAGATCTGCTAAGTGTGAGGGGAAAACGGCTTTTGTTTCTGAGCCTCTGTGAAAAGCATCAAAGTTAAGCCCTGAGCCCCTCTGGGTAGTGATAAGGGACTTGCACGTCATATATTGACACAGTCTCTGACGCGACTGTTAGTGGGAACAACAAACCATCGCCTCGGGAATCAAGTAGCTTGTCTCTGGTCCTGTCAGAGGAAAGCACTCAGTCCGGCTGCAGTGCACATCTGGCACCCAGGTCCAAGATTTCACAGGCACAGCTGCAAAATCTCTTCTGCCAGTGCACGTTTTGTGGTGGCTCAAAACCACTCTTAACTTTTAAACCTCCTTTTTTTTGAAACTTGGTAGCTCAGAAGGATCAGCGGGGTAGTCCAGCCCTTGGGATATGGGCCAGATACTTGTTTTGGGGCTCACCCCTGGGCTACATCTTGTCCTGCAGCAGCATCAGTGTCTTTTTCTGCCCTGTTGCAGGAGAAGTTTCCAAGGCAACGGGCCTGGGCATGTTGAAGCACAGCTCGAGGTATCTGACAGCTCTTGAGCTTCATTCCTCTCTACATCTGCAGTGTTTATATGGGGCCACAGTGAAATGAAATACCACATCATTTTACTATGGCTGGGCCCCCTAGACTGGTGTGTGATCTCCTGTCTATGAGATTTTTCTCTCCATTGTACCCCTTCTTCAAAAATAAGAGATTTTACAGTAGTTGAAACTAAAACAACTAGAAAAGTAGCATTTCAGTTTCAATGTAAAGTTTTCTCTCTCAACTGAAGGTTAAAAAGCCAACCCAGGAAGCATATCAGAATGAACTGAACATTGAAAGTGTAGAGAGATCCTTCATTCTTTCAGCAAGGTGAGTCTTACAAATGAATAATGATTTTTAAACCGTGTGATGTCAAAAAGGCCACGTAAGCTTTTTATAGCTTGTTTTGCACTTATGTAATGAAAAGTTACCCTTGGCTGAGTAATTACAGAATAGAGGGAGTGACAGATGGGTTTCTGGAAATGAGGTAGGCTTTGTTCTAATTTACTTCTGTTCACATTCAAAATCTGATTTTGAAAATTTAAGTTTGTTTTTAAAGGTGCTGGCAGAAAGGAAGCCTGGTCACATGTAATAAGTTTCACAGATACCATAGGAATTTGTAGTCTCTAATACAGTTCACCGTGGCTTGTGAAGACTGCTCATTGCGACGCGATGGATAGAAGCACAATAGCTGTAGTAAATGTGGCTGGTATTTGAGCGATTTGGGCTTAAGGCTGCAGCTGGTAGGGATTCTGCTGTCCACAAGACAGTTGACTGTTAATCAGAGGGAATAAAACTTTTGCTTTGTTCCTCCTTTTCAGCTTAGCTACACCTTCAGAAAAATTAAGTAAATTGAAACATTATCCTCTCACTGCCTTTCCTTGAGAGGAACAAGAATTAAAATAGTTTCAATTAAATTAATTTTAGGCTTTGTTTTTCAGTACTTTTTTGTTCTTCCAAAGTTACTGATATGCTCTATCAGTGTGTTAACACGACAGGATGTGAAGCACAATACATTTTGATATTATTATTATTATTGGTAACTGATATAAATTGGAAGAAGTCATCCTGGTCTTCTAGCTAAAGTATCATAGAATCACAGAATGTCCTGAGTTGGAAGGGACCCACAAGGATCATCGAGTCCAAGTCATATGTAATTCAACAGTGTAACTGAAACAAGAAACAGATCTCAGTAAACCTGAAATATGGATTCTCCATATAGCAGCAAAAGCATACACAGGTAGCAAACCAGAGCGACTCTGGTCCGCCTTCACTGAGATGCCTTTAGCAAAGACCCGGTTTTGTGGATTGTTGTTTTTACTGTGTTTGACTTGGAGTTTTACATGTTCTGACATTTGTGACAGTGCTGATACCAATGAAGACAGACACGCTTTCTCTTTTGTTTAGCAAAGCTGAGCAAGGGCAGGCTGCTTCTTTTTGTGTGACCTTGTAAATACCAACATGAGGATGTCTGCACAAAGATAGGAGTATCTCTAGCTGAGAGGTAGACTAAGGTTAACCTTGTCAAAGTAGCCAAAGGAAATAGCTCAATTGTCTGAGCAGTAGTTATTTATAACAACAGACTTGAAAGGAGTATTTTTGTGTTGGTTTGGGTTTTTTTTTTTCCCAACAAATTTAAATGTTTCTTATGGTTCTTTTACACACTGGGAAAAAAATATGCATTTCACAGTTTAGGGTACAATTCTGCTCCAGTATAATATGAGCAAGTCTGTGCTCCTGAGGTGGTTTGGTGACTGGGTATTACACAGATACATGAAGATATTTATGGGATTGCAGTAGGCAATGTGGATTTATCTCTGCTTCACTTGAAACAGCACTTCACTTTTAATTCAGTTGATTCAAAAAATTGTAAAAAATCCTTGGAACTTCTGAAAATATTATCATCTTGAAATACAACCTGCCTATTTTCCCCAAAACAGAACAGACTTGTCTTTTTGAAGAACAGATTACGTGGTAAATTAAATGCAGCTCCTGTGAAATACATGCTGGTCCATAGAGGAAAACCCCTATATGTGGCATTCTCATCAAATGGAGTAGAGTTTGTGACATGCTTTTGTCTTGACCTTGAAATTACTGGAATCAGCCTCACATTACCAATTAAAGCTGCTCCGATTTGCTCTCTCTTTTTTAGTGTTGTTGATCTTGCATTTTTGGAGAGCGTTCAGCTCTGTTATTTTTATACTGGCTGGAAGCTACATGTGTGCAACAACCCTGAGTCACACAACAGTGACAGAGAGAGGTTGCATTTGCTTGGGATGAAGGAGATGCTGAGGGCCCCAGGTGTAAATGGTGGTTTTTAGCTTGTTACCTGTCCATAAGTGAGGCCTGGGTAGGAGGGAAACAAGTAAAAAACTACCAGCAACAGGTGCTTGCATATGTTTTTTTCCCAATTAATTATACTGCTTCTGTTGATAAATATCCTGGATGTGAAGAGAATCGGTATCTTGTCAATACAGACTGCATCTTCCTTCTGATGATACCTCATCTACCAGCTTCTTGGCTCCTATGTGGTTAAAAATCTCAATTACAAAACTCTTCAAATTAATCTTACAGACATCGTAGACAAATTTCACTTCTGTGGTTTTTTTCAAAAAATAAGCATTCTGTGGAGTGTACACGAAAGTAGAGATTCTGAAATGATCCTGGGGGCAGAGACAGGGAGGAGAGCAATTAGGCTGCTGAAAAATTGCTAGTAATAAAAAGTAAGCCAGTTAATAGTAGATGTATAGATTAATGCCTGGAGAAGACTCTTTGTCATTTCAGGTTTAGTTTTACTGATGGCATTAGTATTCTGCTTTATCTAGTCTGGGCTGAAGTTTCAGTTTTCCTGGGGTATCTGTAGGAACGTGTATTGTTTTATGTGGTACAATGCAGTATTGTACTAGAAATCCCTTAATCAGAGAAACAAGTGAGCACATCTGCATGATACAGCACTGTACAGAAGTAAATAAAGCTTTGGTCCTGAAAACAACAGCCGTGCCAGCCTGACGTGGTCTGGGGCCAGCTGGCCCTGTCCCCCTCCATAAGGCAAGTGAAGAGCTACCCCAGGCAGACGTGGCTGCATCGCATCCCCTAGCACAGGGGGATGGCTCATGCAAGATGAGCTGAGCTGGGAGAGGTGCCCTGAGGCTCTGGTCTTGGAGACAAGAGGGGTAAGATCTGTGAGCCCTCCTGGAACCACTGAGCTGCTCAGCTCCATTGGGCAACTGTGGCGGGTACGCCCAGCACACACGTTTGCCAGTAGTAACAATTGCTGGGGCTCTCTGCAGTCTGTTTAGTTTTCTACTGTTTTGTGAAATCTTCAGTAAATTAAAAAAATAATAATTTTTTAAAACCCTAAGAAAACCCTGGAATTTTAGTAAACAAAATTACAACCCTGCTATTTTAGTAAACAAAATTACTTTTGGAAGGATGCAACGGACACTGGTCCTGCAGCGAGGGAAGTGGTGGGGCTGTGCAGCTGTGGGGGAGGGCTGGGAGTGACAGCAGAAGAAACACTGCCTGTTTTGCTGCAGCAAACCATTACATCAGTTCAGTTGCCAGTGGCACCGCCTTTGCTCTTAAATTCTGAAGGATTGTAAACAATCTGAAAGGCCAGCGCTAGCAAATGGACCAAGTGCAGGCTCCCAAGTGAAATATAGGGTGTAAGCCATGTAGCTCATTGTGCAAGCAGCTTGATCTCCAAAAACTGGGACAACTTGAAATGTAATTATTTAATACAGTTTTAGGAACCCAATTAAGTGTAGCCAGATTTTGAAAAAGCCAAAGAAGTTGATTAGAGTTATGAATGTTATGTAGCTAATGCAGACCAGTTGTTCTTTCCGGATGAGGAAGCAAAGGTAAATAAACTGAACAAAATGTTCCAGAGTGTGAGATATCGGGACAGACAATAATACATTGCTTTGCCCTTGCTCGTCTTATTTCCTCTCCTTTTGTTCTGATTTTTTTGCTGTGTGCGCTAGATCCTTTTTCTGCATGCTTGACAGGCTTCCCCTGTGTTTACCTTACCAGATTTGTCCTCTCTGATTCTAGATGATACTCAATTTCACCTAGTTCAAAGCCCCAGCTCAAAGTAGTTTCCTTAAAGGTTCAAAGATGCTCAAAGCTTCCAAATTGAACTACAAAAGCCTTTAAAAAATAATGGGCGTTGCACACCTAACTTGTGTAAATCATTGCTTTCCTCTTCCCTAACTTGGCTTTTTACATATTCATCATGTTCAATTCCTTGGTTTAAATAAATTAATTTATTTGATACTATTTAAGAAGTGGGGAAGAAAAAAAAAGTTGGTAGTAGATGGTGATTTAAATTTTAGAAGCCCCGTTTAAGCTGGCGTGATGTCTTAAGCGAGCGGTCTGGCTATTCCTCTGCCACAAAACTGCTTCTTCCTTCCTCGAAGCACCGTCCATGGCGCTGGCACGAGGAGTTGTTCATGTGTGATCAACCCAGGTGGTAAATTGATCCAAGGGAAGGGCAAGTGGATGGTTGGACTCAATGATCTTGAGGGTGTCTTCCAACCAAAATGATTCTATGATTTGTTTTCCAGTCCAGCACTTATGCCCGCTGCGTAGCCATATGTGTTCTGGCACAAGGGAGAAAATAAGACCTATGTGGCTGAGAGGGAGTATATAGGCTGCCCTTTGTAGCAGCAGTATGTATTTATATTACAGGAAGGTAATACAGTAAGCTCATCTCTTTATCTGTTTGGGTTAGCTAATCCAATGGAAAGTTTTGGGGAAAAAAAAAAAGAATTAGTTCAAAGCAGCTCGATCTGTTAGGAGCAGTCAGGAGCACAAAGCTGGGGAAGAGACAGCATGGTTTTTTGTGACAAAAGCTGGGGGTTTCACAGGTTTGGATATAACAAACTGGACCCTGAGACAGAAGAGAGGGAGGGAGGGGGAAAAAAGGCTTGCTGAAGTTTCAGAGTCTCTTTCAAGAGGGAGGGCCTGTGCCTTTGTTCTAGGAGCACCATTTACACCACTGTTACTCAAGCTATTCAAGGGGCCAGGGAGAAGGGGGAAGCAATGACATACAAACCTTGAAACAATCACACGGTATTTTGGAAGGAGGAAAGGCAGGGAGGGAATCCACATTGTAACAACAGACAAAGAAATCTTTTTTAGTATTAATCAACACAAATAACTGAAACCGTGCGGACAGTTAAAAAATACCAGTTTCAGTAGGAACCGGAGATGGTCTATAAAATGGAAACTGCAAGAGAGTTAAGTCAATGCATAATAAAACTAATGGAATTCTAATCAACACTTGCTTCTTAGTTTTAAATGTTAATTTTTTTTTTTAATTCCAACAGTTCTGCTACAGAAAGAGATGAGTGGTTAGAAGCTATCTCCAAGTCAATTGAAGAATATACAAAAAAGAGAATCACATTTAATCCTAGCAAAAGTCTTGAAGAGGTATATCACACCATTATTGTTGGTTTGTTCCCTTTTTGAATATAAAGTTTCTTTGCAGGTGTTTAGAGAAACAACAGGCATTCCATGATGAATAATAAAATAGAATGGTAAATGATAAGTGAACAGATGATAGAACAGAATGATATTTAATAATGTTATCTACTTCATAAGTTAAAAATTATTTTCTTAAAAAAAACCCCAAACCAGCTTTCTCAGTTTTCTCTGTAAGATTGCAAACAGAAAGATGAAATGAAAAATTTTTTTTAAATAGCAGTTTATTATGTAAATAGTCTGTTAAAGCTTGAAAGTCACACAGCCTTTTTGAAGTAATTAAATGCAGCTGTCATCAGACTTGCATTAGAATGGTCACCGATGAAATAGCAGACAACATTTAAGACCATGACAATTTATCAGAGAAGGCTTTCCAACATAAATAGTTAACCTATAATCACTGATAAATATTAACCATATTTCTCATCACTGAATGTAATGGTATTCTGCTGATGTTCCCTCAGGCAGATGCAGAGAAGCAGGAAGAAGATAGTCCGCTGGGATCAAAGGCTCCGATTTGGATCCCAGACACTAGAGCCACCATGTGCATGATCTGTACGAGTGAATTCACGTTGACATGGAGAAGGCATCACTGCAGGGCATGCGGAAAGGTTGGGCAATTTTGTGATTACTGTTTCCGTTAATTAGTCATTCAGGTTCCTTGTGTGACAAATACAGATGGAGCCTGATCACAACACAACTACTCTTTTAAGGGAGCAGTGTACTATGACACAATTATATGGATTAAAATCAATATGTTGGTGTTGTTTGGTAGGGGTTTTTTTAGAGTGAGGTGTTATGACAGTGTTCAACTTTTTAACTTGTTACATGGTTCTTATTTTGCATTGTGGAGTACTATATATGTTTGTCTTCTGCTTCTGCAGTTACATAGTACAAACGAAGAATGTTAGCTGAAATGAGAAAAAATATCTTCTGTAGTAATTTTTGTAAGATAAATAATGAACTTTTTTTTAAGTTACTACCAATCTTATTTTATATTTAACACTTAGGAAAGGTATATCTAATAAACCTTTATTTTTCTTGTTTTAATCAAGTGAGAGTACAGAATTCAATGTAGTTGAGACATCCATGTTGTGGAGAAATTCTCAAGAGAGCAATGAGTATTTTTAGTTATTTATCTAAAATCTTATGATTTAAACAGTTCAGTAACACAATAGGCTTATTCTGCTTTTCATGGATTTTTAATGTTGGCTTATTGACTTGTGTAATTCAGTGATTTTTGTTATATTTAAATTTTTATCATTTAGAGGAGGAAAAAGCATAATGTTGAATGTAAGCACGCAGGGAAAAACCAAGATCTTAAACCATTTTCGATGTAAAATGGTGCCTGTTTCAGGTTCTGTTACGGACTTAACAGTGCTTAAGTGAACATCTTTGAGCATTTGGTGATTTACAGGTGTACATCACATACAGTGATGCCTTTATCTGTTTCCAGATTGTCTGTCAAGCTTGTTCATCAAATAAACATGGTTTAGACTATATGAAAAACCAGCCAGCAAGAGTATGTGATCATTGCTTCAGGGAGCTACAGAAACAAGGTAAAGAAAATCTTCACAAACTATCTTATTTTTGTGGCCCTTATTAACATGGTATAATATGTTTGTGCCTTGTCTTTACTGCTGGGTTCAAGTGCCTGATTTGCCTAGTGCCCAAAAAGCAATCAGAATCTGAGGTTGTAAGAGCCCGAACAAGTTTCTATGGAGTCAGCTAGGAAGCAAATTTGCAATACATTGGCTCTTCTTTCCCGAAACATGCATGCATTTGCCCTATGGTAATGACATGTAGCTTATGCTGCTTTCTTTTTGAGATAACTAGTGTTACATCACTTTTCATTAATCACGGGGTACAAATGTGTATTAAAGTCCTTGCAGCTTATCGTGACCTCCCAGTGGCTTCCTGTGTACTTTTACTCTCTGTAACTCGTATGGCTGTGAACTTCATTTTTGCCAACTATGCTGAGATAGCTGAAGTTCTGTAAAGACATACATGGGCCTTCATCTTGCTGAAGCTGAGTCTCTTCAGCCTCCAGCCTTGGCTCATCTGGAATTCAAGAGCTGGCATATCTGCACCTCTGTGGGCAAAGTCCTCACTTGTTGCCTACTGCACACTGGCAACATGGATTTCAATGTAAAACACCACAGCTAGAGCTATATTCATTGAAACACTTTCAGAGAACATGGTACTGTTGATGCCTGCTGGAAAGCAAGGTTTAGATAGCCTGGTGGTAATAACATTTGCTTAGAGAGGAGGCCCAGGGTCAGTTTCCTTTTCATCCTGAGAGAACTGAAATCCATCTCTTTGAAGGAGCTTCATATCTTTATGCAGAAACAAATGTCAAATCAGTGGAGGCACCTCCCAGTGAGGTGAGATTCCAGTCCCACCTCACAAGACTTGCTCTGAATTCTGTCCAAAGACTCTAGTATAAGATACACCAACAAGCCATAAGCAGGGACTGAGTTTGCTGCCCTTCCCTCCAGCAGAGGCTCTGGTTTGACACAAGCTCTCTAGGGTATCAGGAAATCTGTGATGCCCCAGTGAAATAATCAAGCTATGGCTGGGGCTGACATTGCTCATGGGCATGTGGAAAGCAGCATCGACAACCCTCCAAGTGGTGATGGAAGCCTGCGATGGTGGGAAAGGTGGATCGTCTGGACCACTCGCAGGTCTCTGCCTTGGGCACTAGAGGCTGCTGTGCTGCAGGTGACTGCAGGTGCTTGTAGCTGGGAAAGAGCTGCAGAGCAGGTGCAGTACAGCTGGCAACCCGATTACTCACCTGCTCTGCTGGTTATTTCATGTTCAGGGACAACTCTAGAAGTAGACTTAATGAAGTACTGTTTGCAAGCTGGGCGGTGAAGCAGCAGTAGATGTTGCTAGAAAAGGGTGTTTCAAAGGAGTGAAGTGTTGCAGAAGTCTTCCAAGAGAGATGATGGAACTCCCTGTGGCAGTGGAGAAAGACACCACGTTCTCTGGAGGTGGGAATCTCCAGAAGTCTGTGTGATGGCATGATGCTGAAGAGGAGCCCTACAGCATCCATACTGAAAAAAGCTGAGGAGATAACGGATGTAGAGAATTAAAGGACGGAGTTGGGGAACAGAGGTAAAGCACAGACTGGACTGCTCTAAAAACCTGGTGTGGTTTTTAAACGGTTGAATTTTCACTCCATGTATGGGCAAAGGTAATTCACCATCAAAAAAACAGGCTTTGAAAACAAACTAGACCAGTCCCTTTAGTTGTAAATTTCTTGTGGATTTTTAGCCTGATTGTGATTTGGAAGATTTTAACTCATGGTGGTGATGAGTGACAAGTTAATTCAACACTGAATTTAATGTAATGAGGTGTTAATCTGAAGTACCATAATCAGAATAAAGGTATTGGCTGCTTCTCAGAAAATAAGTCCAAGAAGGCCTGTGTTTAGTCATCTGTGACATGAAAGCAATATATTCATCCCATGCATTTTAGATAACCAGTGCACTCCTAAGAGTGGATCCCCAGTCAACCATAAATCTCCATCAAGTGCCTTGTCTACAGTATTACACAGTATTCCTTCTGGAAGAAAGCAGAAAAAAATTCCTGCAGCCCTCAAAGAAGTAAGTGTTTTATTGGTCAAAAGTAATTATTTGTTGCTATTATACCATCAATATTAACAGTGAAAAAAAATATTCCATATTTTAGTCATCTTCCGTAGAATCAGAAGTTGAAATTCACCTGTAACAGTGCTTTGGGCCTTAGTTTTATATAGGCAGGGACCTAAACTATGAAGCTCAATATAAACTGTTTAAATACCTGTGAGACTGTGATTCAGAGGGATAGCCAGAATTGTAATTTCTTTCTTGCTTCCCTGTGTTTCAAGAAATTGTGACTTACCTCTGCACCAACATTCAATCAGGAGACTGCTACACCAACTCAGCTCTTGGCTTATGATTAAGAAAGGTAGAGCTAAATTCTACCTACCTAGACTGGAGGTCTTGGGAGGAAGTAATTTTCCTTCTTATATAGGAACGTCTGTTCTCCAGCTGTACGTGGTCCTCAGTGTTTCAGCCCTCTCTTGTCCTGTTGCGTCCAATTTAAGTTCCAACCCTTAGTGTCTGCAGTAACCTCTCTTCCAGACCAGGTAGATGGTGGCAGACAAAATCATTTTTCTTTCAGTCATCTGAGTTAATTAGCAACATTAACTTGAGATCAGGTAAGACTCTGAGTCTTTGACAGGACAAGTTTCTGGAGATCTGTTTTTAAAAAGCTGTACTGCAAAAACCTAGACAGATGCATAACTCTTAGGTGTCGGGGTTTTTTTCACTTCAGGTTTCAGCAAATACAGAAGACTCTACAATGAGTGGCTACCTACACAGATCTAAGGGCAGTAAGAAACCATGGAAACACCTATGGTTTGTTATAAAAAATAAGGTGCTATACACATATGCTGCTAGTGAGGTAAGAGCCTACATATTAGAAATCAAATATCCAATGATAATACTGTATTTGTAATTAAATTGTTTATTTTTATGATCTAGAAACAAGCTATAAAATTAGATCACCTTGCAGTAATGGATCAGATTATGTTGCTGTATTTTGAAAAGGCCTGGTGAGCTTGGTACCCTAATATGCTGATACAGCTATGCTGTTTCTGATTCCAGACCTAGCTTTGAGTTATCTCTGCACTGCACACCATTGCACAGTTGTAGGTATGTTCTGAGTCAGTTGAGTACATGGAGGTCTCTTTAGATGCATCGCACTGAACTAGTGGCAAAGCCAACATTGTAAAAGCATCTTGCAGTGTGTTGTTCTGCAGTTCCATAAGGTATTTTGAATGCTTGGAAGATGATAAAACTAAACCTCTTGACTTCTCAAACTGTCTTCTTCAGCCTGGAGTTATTATTTAATACACAGTGCTGCAGTAGAAAATAAGAAATGCATCCTGTCTAATGGCATTTGCTTTGTTATTTAGAATGTATAGGCCTATTGCAGTGTGGAATAATCTCTAAGCTATATATATATATATAAGCTGTTCACATCCCAGTGTGTGCTGAGGGTGTAATTTTATTGCACCTTATAATGTTTTGCAATGTACGTGGATGTATTGTAGCACTGGAAGATCTTGAGGTTTGCTTTTTTTATTATATGTTATAGTTTGCTAATAGGTTTCAAGAGCAAAATATCCAAAGCATCTGTTTAAAGGTACTGCCATCCCTCACTTTCTTTAAAAATGGCAAGGCCCAAGCTATCCTGACTGTGTGGAGAGTTCAGCCTCCTTCACCCCCACATTACCCCCACTCTCTGGTTATTTCCTGGTTTGTGCTCAGTTTTGTTACTGGGTTATTCCTGCTGTAGTGCCAACCTTTATTTTACCACTTCTGAATTATGCCCAGAACATGTGATGTTATTACCACCACAGCACTGGCAACAGTGAAAAAAAAAACTAGTTCTAATAATATCTTCAGTAATTATGTACAAAACAATTACTTCTGCAAAGATGGGTAAAATATTTTAGAGCATGGTGTCTCTTCTGGCAGTTGCAAAGGAGACTTTGGCAACTGTAAAGAAAGCCATATTAGCCGGTGATGGTCACCTTATTTTCTTTTGCTTGGCTTCCTCTGGGATGTTAGCCTTCTAGAGTAGCTTCAATTTGCAGCTCGCAATCACAAGTTTAACTCTTTCCTATTTTCTTTAAACTATTTTTCATCATGATGAGCCATTCCAGGAGACACTGTTTGAAGAATCTCAAGGGAAGGTTACAATGGTTGCTCCAGTGCGGCCTTAGCCAGGAAACCCCATTTAAAATACTTATACTTGTTCCAAGTGATATTAAGATAAGTGGTAAAAACCCACTTATTAGTGGTATAAAGACTTTAGATAGTAAAACAGATTGCTAAGCCTTACTTGACTGTTTTCCAACACCAAGAAATGCTGCTTTCACAAAATACTCTTGTTTCTAATGTAGAGGCAATTACCAAAGTCTTTGTCTGATGTATCAGTGTTCATGTACATTCTTTGTTTATTTTTTCTATTCAGAAGCATTGCAGGACCCTGCCTAGTTACAAAACACTATTTTGCAAGTTGCAGAGAATCAAAATACTTCCTTTTTTTTTTTTTCCTTCCTAAAATGCTGTGCATCGTATTTATTAATTAAAATACAAGAGGATAAAAAAGGGAAGTAATTGAGATGAATGAGGAAGGGAAGAGGTTGCCTTTTTAGCCAGGTTTTGAAGTTAAATGAAGAGAAGGTGAAAAGGTCTAGCTGCTCTTGCCACTTTTTCCTAGCCAAACAGAGACTATACAGTGAAAGACAAGGTAGATGTTATCAGGACAATAGAAAGAGGAACAGCAATGTTGAAGTCTGCAAGGTTTTGTTATTTCCTGTTCCTTGATTCAAGCATGGAGACTAAAAATAGGGGCATTTTGTGCATGACTATTTGTAACAAGTTGTATAATCTGTTGCAACGGTATGGTGCATGAGTAGAGTATAAATGCATTGCTTAGTATGTCTTACAAGCTCTAATTTTGTCTTGTTTGCTTTTTTTTTCCCCATAAAATAGGATGTGGCAGCATTAGAGAGCCAGCCTTTACTGGGATTCACAGTCAGTGAAGTAAAAGATGAAAACTCAGAGTCTAGAGTGTTCCATTTACTGCACAAAAACACTTTATTTTATATATTCAAAGCAGATGATCCCCATTCAGCTCAAAAGTAAGAAACTATTTGAATTACTTTGTTACTTATTTCTATAAAATGTTTCAGAAGTCATGAATATTAATATTCATAGATTAAGCATATGTACAAAATATGCCTATTATATAATATGTAAATAAAACTTTTGAGTTACTTAAACACAAGGTCCTGGTTTCATCAGGACTTCTGAAATCCT
The DNA here is from genome assembly GCF_036013445.1 of Caloenas nicobarica. Lineage (NCBI taxonomy): Eukaryota > Metazoa > Chordata > Aves > Columbiformes > Columbidae > Caloenas > Caloenas nicobarica. Next base: position 47,490,695 of record NC_088245.1, read on the forward strand.
TTAAATGGAGCAGCAGTCTGTCCTCTGCAAAAGAATGAGTGCAGGAGAAGGGAAAAATCCAAAATAAAATAAGAAATCTTTCTTTTTCCTAGCGCATTCCTCTCTCATCTGCTCAACTGAAAATTGAATGTTACCGTTAGAGAAACCCAGAAAATATATTTTAAGAGTTAATTACCAATAGTTGTGTCCCTTTTTCTCCAGATGTAAGGTTTAGTTATTTTTGATGCCTCTGTGGCAGTGACTATAAAGCAAACCCCCAAAAGTTAAGGGCATAAGTTTGAGGTGTGTGTGCAGATGTGCATGAGCACATAGACATGCTTGATATATTCAGACCAAAAGCTTGAATTCAAAGAACACTCAACCTGTTTCATTTCATGTCCTGCTGATGTGTCTGAGTCTGAAGTCATATTTATCAATTTATGTATTATGTGCATTTTATATAAAATAACCTATGACCTTGATCATTAATCAGTAGAAAACATTTGCTATGTGAATCATGGAGAAAACTATTACAGAAACAAGCACAGGAGCCATACATTTATCTTGCCTATATGCCTAGCTTATCTGACTGGTTTCACTGCCGTTTTCCTAAGTGAATTTTACATTAATAAAATAGATTTTATGTGCTGACTAGTCCATTAGTAATACTTAAGCATTCAAATGGCTACAGGTATAGTTTGTGCAAATAGAGATACTCTTAAAAAAAAAAAAAACAAAGTACCCAGGGCTACTGAAAATTTTGCACAGCTGAGAATGTGCTTAATGACATTTCTCTACACACAAAATATGGAAGTTTTCATTTGATTTTGGGGGTATTTTGTCTTGCAGATGCACACAAAGGTTTCCTTGTTAATTAAGATAGTATTCTCTTGTTTACACTGTGTCCTCCTTTGTGCTATATATATATATATTAAAAAAAAAAACACTAAAAAAATCCAAGGCATTCAATAGCTTTGTTTTCCTATTCAGAAAATGGCTTTTGTCATCAGTAGGAAAACTTGAAATTGGACATACTCTGTTTTATTTGGGCTAGGAATAACATGAATTACTTTAAATTGCAAGCTTTCTCCAGGTATTTAATATCCTTAGGAGATTTATGCTGAACTTCCAAATAAATGCTGCTTTGATAGCATAAAAATAAAAAACAGAGAACATACTGTTGACCTGTATGCATCAGTGGACACTACTTTCTCCTGTTAGGGCCAGAGATTTCTGATATATTTGTGCAAGTACAGTAACGAAATTTAGCAGATGTTTACTTTTTTATGAGCTCTTAAATTTGTTAGTCCAGTACTATGTTCAGTGCTTGAGCTGTTTATGAATTTGTTGTATTTGTATTCCATTTTAGTTATTTTTAATTAATATATGGCTGTGGAAAATCCAGTAAGCCCTAAAAAGCAAGGGATAGAAGTTTGAGTTGTGTGTGCAGACAAACATTTACACGCGCTGAATATGTTCCTACCAAAAGCTTGAATTCAAAGAACCTGCACACAGTTACTAAGCTAAACACTCAGGGCGAGGAAGAGCCAACATTTGTGACTAACATTTAGATACCCTGTGAATACTAAAACAGAGTTGAATTTCCATGATAAAGATAATTTTACAATCTTTGTCTTAATCACTTATTGTAAGATTTTTCACTTGGGAAAAAAAATCATTAGCATGTGGGCCCTTAACTTTACACGCACACAGCTCAGCACTCACTAGGAAGACAGAATTATTCAATTTTTTTACTGTATTTGTCAGTGTAGCATCAGAGTGCTTCAGAAACATTAACTTCTGCAGCATCTTTGAGAAGGTGAGGATATTTATCACCCTCACAATCAAGTAGGAGCAGAAACCACAGCTATAGGGAGTAAAGGTATTTGAAAATTAACTTTGAATTTCCAGTTTCAGACACCTTGGATCAGCTGTTTGGGACTTTGCCTCCCTTTCCATATACTTGTATTTTCACAGATAGAATGTGTAGGCTGTCTGTTAGTATGTGATTCATTAGCAGCACACATTGTGTGTGTGAATACAGGAGGAGTCGTGTCATCGTGCAACAGCACCATTCCTGCACCCCAGCCCACGTGCCCTGTGGCTTCTTTCCTTCAGCCCCACTAGTCATAGAATGATAGAATGTCCTGAGTTGGAAGGGACCGACAAGGATCATTGAGTCCAACTCCTGTCCCTGCACAGGACAACCCCACAGTTCACACCATGTGTCTGAGGGTGTTGTCCAGTCTCTTCTCGAACACTGTCAGGCTTGGGGCTGTGACACCTCCCTGGGGAGCCTGTTCCAGTGTCCACCACCCTCTGGGTGAAGAACCTTTTCCTAATGTCCAACCTAAACCTCCCCTGGTACGTCTTCCTGCCATTCCCTCAGGCTCTGTCTCTGGTCACTAAAGAGAAGGGTTTGGCACCTGACCCTCCTCCTCCCCTTGTGAGGAAGCTGTAAGCCACCATGATGAGGTCTCCCCTCGGTCTCCTCTTCTCCAGGCAGAACAGACCAATTGACTTTAGCTGCTCCTCATACGGCTTCCCCTCAAAACCTTCCCCGACTTTGTAGCCCTCCTCTGGACACTCTCCAGTAGCTTTATATCCTTTTTATCCTGTGGTGCCCAGAACTGCACCCAGTGCTCCAGGTGAGGCTGCACCAGTGCAGAGCAGAGCAGGACAATCGCCTCCCTCGCCCGGCTGGCAAGGCTGTGCTTGATGCACCCCAGGACACAGGTGGCCCTCTTGGCTGCCAGGGACACTGTTGGCTCATGTTCACCAAGACCCCTCTTCCGGCTGCAAAAGCCATGGGCTGGGGTTATGCAGGTGGCTGCCTCAGTTATTGTAGTGTCCTGATTCATCACAGGTCATGTTTACAGTGAAGTAAGGGAAGGGAATATTGTATTTTTTTTTTTTAAAAAAAAGGTATGCTGTCATGTTATTAAAGTTGACAGAACCTTGGCATTTCCTACTTTTTGAGCATTTGATTGCCCAGCTTTGCTTGTTCTTTATGCATGTAACTTCAGGATGGAAGAGGAATGGAAAAAAGTTTCTATTATCTGGCCTTGCACTGATACCTAATACCTCGCCAGCAAGCTTTGTATGTTTGGATAGATTTCTGGCATTTGCACTAACAGACCAACTGGTAATGGAAGTACAATGTTACTACTTCTGTGAATCTGTAGCTAGTGAGCAGTGTGATTTGTACTTTTCCCAGCAACTTCCTAACAGTGTTTAATTTTCTAATAGGTGGATAGAAGCTTTTCAAGAAGGCACCATCTTATAGTAGTGTCCGTATCATGTCTGCAAGTCTAAAAGAAAATGTCCAAGGATGGTGGTAAAACAGAGTACAGCGGCTGTTCAAAGAAACGGAACCCTACCGTCTCAATTTACACAAAATTGTATATTTGTCAGGATTAGGAGTAGTTGCATTTTTAGTGTGAGGTAATATTTTTTTAAAGAATTGTATGCATTTCTGTGTTGCTACAAAATGTGTTATTTATTAAATTCCAATGTTTACTTTAATGGTCAGAATTATTTGTGAGGTCTGCATTGAGGTTCTAAGTGCCCATGTCTTCACAATGGCAGGTGGTTGGTCAACATATTCCTCAAGTTTGTGGGTTTTTTAAAAAACAACAAAAAAAATCTGTTGCAGTTGTACAGTTCCTCGTGTGTATAGGTCTTGAGTTGCTGATTCTCAGTTTGCAATTTAGCAAGAACAGATCAGAATAGGAATTTCAAAGGTTTTGGATCTTTGTTGGCTATGTAAATTCCTTTATGAGAAGTTACATAATATTGCTGCTCCTTTTCTTGAAAGGCAGTTGAAATCTTGCATACTAGTACATTAAAACAGTACAACAAATTCTGTATCACAGAATCAATTGCAAAGTACAGTTCAATTATAAAAAAAAAAAGGGAAAAATATTTTAAAACAGACTTTGCAATTACAGAGATAAGACACTAGAGCTTTTACAGTACTACAAATGTCAAAGACACTAAATGAGTTCTCTTCAAACAATTGCAGGATATATTTTATGTTTCCAGTAGTAATTTAAAGCAGAGTAGAAAATACATTTCTGATACACAGGGAAAAGAAGAAATACCATATTTGTTTCAAAACTTTGTGGCAAATGAGTTCTGCACGCAGTATGAAACACTGTATAAACTATTGTTCAAAGAACGTTAAATGAATATATACACCCCTCTCCCAAAATTTTAAACTATTGTATATTTAAATATTATGTTTTAACTGGAATTGTGCCGTACCAAGAAAACCCAGGTTTTTTTAGTGCAGGTGGCATTGAAATGTATGCCATTCTTTGAAATACCTTTTGTTTACACACTATTATTTGTTCTGCATGACACTTTAAAACACAATTCAGTTTCAGGTGTTTGGGTTTTTTTCTTTAAGAAAATTGTCAGTATACCTCATTAGGAAATACTTACTGATGATTCTGGTGCATTTATTTAACTTTTGAAAAATTTTTAACACTGTAATAGCTTAAATGGAACTAAAACTATGAAAAACACATGAAAGGAAGCCATTTTTATGCCAAATGCGATGCAGATGTAGCCAGTTGATTTTACTGTATGAAACACTTTTCAGTAGTTCTCTGAATCAAGCTAGTTGTGGTAGCAGAATTAAGAACAATTCATTTTTAAGTAACAGTTTGAATCCATGTTAATAATTTTTCTATGGCCTCAAAAAGGGAAGAGAATAGATGGTAGTTTAGTCATTATAGAAACACCAAGGATGAAAATGCAAACCAAAATTCTCTTATTCCCTCAAATACCTCAAGATCAGGTCTAAGATACTAACATAGCTCTGAAGAAGCTTGATTCTCTAGAGCTTCTGTTAAGTTACTAGCAGGCTTGGAAGCCTAATGCTTAATATTAAGTATACAAGTAATTTCATTGACTTCAAACATTTCAGTAGAGTACCTTTCCAAATCAGGGACTTCAGGCTGTAGATCTGGCTTCCCTCATGAATGCTGGAGATGTGACCAGAGTCTGATCAAAGCCTTTATTCTCTTTTTATTTTAATACAAACATGATAAATGAATATTTTTCTCTTGTTCTATATAAAGGGCTTTTACTTAATTTTTAAAACCAGCTGCTGACTGAAGCCACGTAAGCTACTAGCATGTCTCTTCAGGGTGATTTCTGACACACTTTTTACTGTATCCAGAACAAAACTGATATCTATGTAATATAGATGTGATGTGGCCCTTCCCGTTGATATTATCAACGGGAAGAGCTCATTAATATGTTTATAGGGACTGCACACTAACTAAGATAGAAGGCCATGAACCAGCAAATGAATCAAATTTGGCTAGGAGCAAGCTAATTTAATTTCAATTTATGGTTTCATACTGATCTCCCTGCTGCAAAACAGAGCAATAAAAGTCAAAATGCATATTGAATAAGGTGCCCAAGTTCTGCCTTGTGTGTGGCGTCAAACTACCTCTCAAGGATTTGGTGCAGAGTGAGAAAACAGTTTAAAATGTTCTGTAAAAATCAAAGGACTTCCTCCAGAAGTAGTTAGTTGATCAATCAAAAAAAAAAAAATCTTCTGTGACAGAAATAGCTTAGAAGAGAGCCTTAAAAACAATAGCACGCATATCGCAGTCTAATACTGTGTGAAATAAATTGTCCTTGTAAACATGTTTGAATATCTCTTTTTCTCCAGCACTAGTGTTTTGTGTTATAAGAAGAACACACAACATCGGCGTTTTCATAACATTTTCAGATTCATAACATTTTCAGATGGTTGCTTTCCAAACCCTGTTTCTCAGCTCACCTCCCATTTGGATTCATTACCATCAAAAATATTCACTTCTTGATTTGACTAAACACTAAAATAAGATTCGAAGTTTTTAAACACCTGGCTACCTCCTCTTATGAAAATCTATCGTTAATAATTAATTTAAGATTGGTTAGTAGAGACAAACATTAGCATTGAATATTAATTCTAGCATCTTTATTCTTGAATAAATGAAAGGTTCTAAGATCCTGAATTTTCTTTAACTTAAAACTATTTTTATGCCCAAAGGACTTAAATGGAAAGCTGAGCAGCTACAGAACACATTTTACTAAATGTTTTTTGTTTGTGGAAACTTGATTACTAAATTATGTATATTACATCATCATCACATAAAGAGATGTTTGTAAAGACACATTCAATGCATTTGTTTGCCATAACTGCTGTCTCCTGTATTTACCATCTAAAGAGACTTTTATTTGCAGCAGCCCTAAAATGTCCTGTCTAAATAAAAGAATAGAATCTTTATTTTGTAAATGAAAACAGTTTAAAGTTGTTGTAAATATTCCTGTGGATATGTATCATTTTTTGTATAAATAAATTCACATTAGTTGAGTCTGCACAATTTTTTTACATTTTCAGTTTTTTATGTATTATGTAATTGGTGTATTCATTGATTTTCAAACGGCAGAATTTGCCGTAATTCTCCTGCACATATGTCTTGCTTTAGAATTCCTGCTGTTTTGCTCTTATGAACAGAAAACAGCCTGAAAAGGCACAGACTGACACTGCTGCTGGGTCTGACCACCTGAAACAGATCTAAGTGAATTGTCATGCTTACGTCAACCAAGACACTACACACTCTCTTTACCAAAACTGGTGTCTTTTCCACAAAAATTATTTCCATCTTCCTGACGTCCCGTCTTTCCTTAGCTGCGTCTTGCTGTGTAGTTCTTCACCTTCTGTTCCCTCATCCCCAGCCTTCAGGAGTTCTTGACATTTGTTTTCTATAAAGCCCTTCCATAACTGGGTGTGGAGCCCGTGCTGGAACAGAGTTTGCAAAGTGCAACAATCCAAAAAATTCCTCCTGAGCAAGTCCCACCTGTAGGACACCAAGCAGTGGGGTTTTATCTCCTGAAGCCACCTCCCAGCCCTGGGGAATGACGGCCCTTCTGAGCTTCATCAGCCCAGGAATGAACTAGGCACTCTATGCCACTGTCTTATTTTTGAGAGAACGTAGGATTTTTACTCATCTTACCCCCTCTTCAGCCACAAATGTGAATTTACCTATCCCAGTGCTGTGGTCCTGTTTGTCTTTTGAAAAAGAAAGTAATCCCACCAACCTACTCTTAATGGTTACTGCATCTGATTTTCAAGCTCGTTTTTTAAAAATAAATTCTTTAGCACGTTGTTACGGAAAGACATACCAGTGGCAAAGAAACCATCATTCTGAAGAACTGAAGGAGTGTGTGACGGTCAAATGAAGGGTGGTAGATTAATCACTCCTTTTGCAAAACCCAGTTCTGCTGTGTCTACTGAAGTATGCCTGAATCGCAGAGTTTCTGTTGGCCTCAGTATTTTTGCAGGGCCTGTGAGGGAGAGAATTGCCTGTCAGGTTAGTTATGCTGCCTCCTCGTACTTCTCTGGCAGATGTTTGAAAGCAGTTTTTTGATAACTTGCAGGAACAGCAAAAAGGCTGCTGCTTCTCTCTATATTTTTGATAGGGATATGTCTCATGTAATCCTGGCTGACACAGCTCCACAGACGTGTGTTTGTAATACAGATCAAGTATGAGCTGGGTCACTTGCTAAGGAAAAAAACATGTTTTATTGGTTAAAGCGACATTTCTGCTCTATTGAGGTATCAGAATACTTGCCTGAAATAAGCTTTGGTGCAAATTCCATGGTATTTGTTAAATTAAACTGCAATAACCTCCTTCATTTAGAAAATGGATGTGCAGCTCAGGCTAGTCTGGGAAGTGACAAGTACTGTAAATTCAGAGTGCTGTAACATTTGATGCTTTCAGGAAATGCTTAGCAAGTTAATTGCTCCAATTTAAAAATTCTTCATAAGTTTCATTTGCATTTGGATTTTAGGAATGCGTCTGATCAAAAAGCAAAATACGATGCTTCTAAGTACTGAGTGAACTAGTGATCTTGAGCGAGGGTAACAAGATGCAAGTGCAGCTGTGGGACTGGGGTGGGAAGAAAAGCAGGAAAGGAATTGGCAAGATAAGAGCATGAATGGTTTTATTACTGCTAACACATAAATTGCTTGTATTCTTCAGGGTTTTTTTTCATATCCCTGCTTCTCAGATGTTGATGCTTATATCATCTGATTAAGTAGAAATTGCATAAAATGGTCTAAACGAGTTTCAGATAATGAAATTGCGTGTACAGCCCCAGTGGCCTAAATGATCTTGAAGTTTCTGCTGATCTCTAACTCCAGCTAAACAATCTTCATTGAACAGGCGGGAAAAAGCGACATATTTAAGGTATACAACCCTTACTTAAACTCAAGGTCAATAAAATCATCAGCATAAACTACATAATTAGCTAACACAACTTTAGCACAAACGAACGTAACCAGAACAGCAGTTAAGTTGTTCCTTTCATGCTTTTTTGAGAGCCCTACCCTAGCCCGGAGCACACTAATTAGCAGCCAGGCCAAGCCCTGTTCAGAGAAGTGGTGATATTTAATGAAGTAATTTGCTGCTGCCATGCTAGCAGAGAAAGACAGCTCTTTCCAACACTGCTGATTGAACTGTCACAATCATTGCAAGCGCAACGCAGTGTGATGAAGCAGTTTAGGTCTTCATCATGTTGAACGTTTCAAAACGAATCTGCAAGTCTCATCTATATCTTTGCCTCACAGAATCAGTTTGGAAGGGACCTTCAAAGCTCATCTAGTCCAACCCCCTGCAATGAGCAGGGACATCTTCAATTAGATCAGGTTGCTCAGAGCCCCGTCCAGCCTGGCCTGGGATGTCTCCAGGGATGGAGCATCTACCACCTCTCTGGGCAACCTGTGCCAGTGTTTCACCACCCTCATTGTAAACAATTTCTTCTTCATGTCTGGCCTGAATCTCCCCTCCTTTAGTTTAAAACCGTTACCCCTTGTCCTTTCACAACACGCCCTCCTAAAAGGTCTGTCACCATCTTTCTTAGAGGTTTAAGTACTGAAAAGCTGTGATAAGGTCTCCCTGGAGCCTCCTCTTCTCCAGGCTGAACAACCCCAGGTCTCTCAGCCTGTCCTCACAGGAGAGGTTTTCCCTCATCATTTCTGTGGCCTCCTCTGGCCCCTCTCCAACAGGTCCATGCCTCAGTGGGAAGACCGCACCGTGCTACCCAAAGGCTTTGCACCCGTGATGCTGAAAACTGAAATATTCCTGTTTCCTTGCAGAGAACGGCGGCGAGGATCTGCAGACTCGAGTTCTCTCGACCATGCCCTCGGGTCAGGCAGAACGACCCGGGGCAGAGCCACCGCTTCCCCACCTGTGAGGGAGCTTCGCCTCAGGCGCCCCCTCCCGAGGAGCGCTTGTGCCAGGGCCCGGCCCGCTGCCCGCAGCACCTCAGCTCTCGGTGCTCCTCGCGGCCTACGCGCGGTGGCGGCAGCGCCCGCCGGTGCGGACAAAGAGCCGGCACCCCCCGCGGGGCGCAGCCGCAGCGCTGCCGCCGCCCCGCCCTCGGGCGCCGTTAACGGCCACCGGAAGGGCAAGGAGGGCGAGGCGGGCCCCGCCCCGCGCGGACCCCTCCCCAGCGGACGCCCCGCGCTCTCGCCAGGCGGCCGGTCCCGCGCGCAGGCGCAGCCGCCGCGGCGGGGCGGGGCCGGGCCGAGCGGAGGGGGCGGGGTCGCGAACTCTGACCTCCGGGAGCCGGAGCCGCTGCCGACAAATAAACCCGCCGGAGAGGCCACGGCGCCCGCCAGGTGAGCGACTCCCCGGCAGCGGCCGGGCCGCGGCGCGGGTGGGGGCCCCGCTCCAGCCGTGCGCGGCTGCCGGCCCGCCCTCGCCCGGCGGAGCGCGGCGTGGGGCGCCGCCCGTCCCGCCTCAGGCCTCGGCGCGTCCCGCGGGCGGCTCCGCGCCCCCCGACCTTTCACCTACAGGAACCGCTTGCGCCTCCCGCCGCCCCGCATCCGGGCGGCGCCGGCTGCCGCTTCCCGGCGTTGCGGCGGGCTCCGGGCCCTCCTGCGGCGGAGAGGGAGCCGCGGAGGGAGGCGGCGGCGGGCGATGCCACCCTCGTGCTGGGCCCCGGCCCCCCCGCCCCGGCCCCGCGCAGCCATCTTGTGCCGGGCGCCGCTCTGCGGCCCCGCTGCCCGTGGCGGGGGGCGAGCCCGGGCGCTGGGCCGCCGCCGCTGCCCCGCGAAGCCTCCCGGGGAGGGGAGAGGAGGGGGCGGCCCCCCGGCGGAGCCGGTGGGCTTGGGAGGGACGGGCTGGGCCGCCGCTCCCTGGCTGCCTCCCCGAGCTGCCCTGCGCCGCCTCTGCCCTCCCGGGGCGGGGGAGGGTGGCCGTGCCCCCCGCCCCGGCCCCTCCGGTCACTTTGTGCCGGCTTAGCCCAGCCCCCCGCCGGGTCGCTCTGCTCAGCTCTGGCGGCTGGCTGGGTTTATTTGGTTTGCGGTAGCGTGTCCTGCTAACACCCGCTATTATTGTTGTTGGGGCAGGTGGACCTGTCGCTGTGCTGTATTTTTGTGACCTTGGGTGGGGTTTTTTTTCTTCTAAGCTGCGGCGTTTGTGGGTTCATTTCTCAGTGCTGCAATATGTTAAATGTTAAAAGCACGGCCCTGTATCACACGATGAACTTAGATTTGCATGTTGAAGAGGGGAGATGGCATGTGTTGTGCAAATCAACTTGCGGAACAGGAGAATAAAGTCTTCTGATACTGGTTTTACTGCGAGACAAGTGTGTGGACGTGATTCTTGAAAAACTGAGTTGGGCATTCTTCATATGTGAAATCTCTGATCTGAAGGTGCTGGTACCAGCATCAGCAAGGTGGACTTGGGAAAGCGGTGTAGTAAGAAGAGCTGCAACCACACCTAGCATAGAAAATAAGGTGGAAGAAAATTCAAGTAGTTTTCTGTAGGACAGCTTCCTGGTTTTGGAATCATTATGTAAGTAGAAATATAAGTATTGAGGGGAGGCAAAACATCACATTACCATGCTGGATGAGGCAGTGGTCACCTGGGGACTCTTTCTTCTACACTTTGTAATTTTGGATGGCTTTTTCTGTAACAGTATTTCTACCTGAAGATAATTCTGTAAATATTGCCCCCCACCTGGTTAGTCCATGGTAGCCATTTGTGACATGAGGTGTCCAACAGAGCATTTAACCCACACCTTACTCCTTGCTGTAAATCTTTCCTCAGGGACACTTGTTTGAGGGAGGTCTTAAGGTCTGTGAAATGTTTGACTATTTCTGTCTGTAGTTCTTTCTCCAGACGCGTTGCAGACCCTGTCTTACCAGAGGATTAAATATTTTCATGTGGTGGTGGTCAGCTGCGTGTGTGCACTTGCATGGGAGTATAATGACCATCGCTGATGTCACCCCGTGGGGTGTACAGTCCTTAACTGCTGCTGCAGTTCATGCAAACTGCTCCAGCTGGATGGTTAGACACCACTTGCTAAGTCTGTTGCATTCTGCAACAACACATCAAGATGCTTATTACAGAAAAGAGCTTGCAGTAGATAAATTAACTAGCTTTAATTTCCCCCTTAATTCTTACTAATATTTGTTTTTCTTGCTGAAATGTTGTCTTGAAGGGAACAGATTTTGTTGGAGTTCTGATCTTTAAGAATAGCTGTAGCCTGGGCTAGATTGTGGCATAGGAGGGGAGATTGTATTTAAAACCTACTTCGATTTTTCAGAACAAGTTTTTTAGCCTCTGAAGACAAAGCCCTAAGCAGCGTGTGTAAATCTGAAGCTGACTCTACTTTGAAGGAAAACAGTTTGGACCAGATTACCTCCAGAAATAACTTCCAACATTAATTATTTCGTTATTGTATTCTGTTAATAAAGTTGGGGCGGAATGACATGGGGAACCAAAACCAAAGAAAAACGTGCTGATACTGTAGCATGCAGTTAAATAGCTCACATGCAAAATGTAATTACAGAATGCTTGAAGCTAATGTGCAAGTCCTGTGAAAACTGGCTTTCCTCTATAATGTGAAATCTAAATATTTACACTGGTAAGATTAGTTTGCTTGTTCCTTATGCTGATACTCAATTTTCATTTTGATTTATTGTGTGCTTATCGTATTATGCAATTAAAGTTTGTGCAGCCAGTGAAATTGCCAGAGTTGCCTTATAGTTTGTGAAGGAAAGCGGTCTCCCTAAAGTAACCTGTGTCTGATGTCTGGGTGAAAAAAACCTGCAAAAAAAAAAAAAACAACAGTAGCCCTTCCTTAAAGTAGAGAGTTTAAACTGTATATAAGGAATAGAGCAGTGTTTAACTCGTACTTGTTTCTTCTGCTGGCAAAGTGTGGCTCTCAGCTGGCAGCACTGCAGCTGGCAGAGGGTACGTGTCCCTTTCCTGCTGGAGCAGTTTTAATAGTAAGCTTTACTAACCCGAGTTACTTTGTTTGAGATCAGGTCAGGCAGCTCTCCTGTGAGGATCCGCTTTCCCAGGCCTGTGGGGGTATCAACACCCCCTATGAGGCAGCGGGGAGCAGCTGGAGTGGGCGTGGGGGCCACAGGCTCTGGCTGGCACAGCTGTCTGCCTCTGCTTTTTGGTCACACACAGGCTGCAGCGTGCAGCCCACCAGTGATCATCAGGGAAAACTAAACAACACCTAAGTTACTCTCTGGTAATCTTTTCACCTGGTTTTTCCTCAGTGCTGTTTCAAGCTGCTTTTAGCACTTTGAATTTGTGCCTATATATTATTGGCATAAGGTAGCTGCTGCAAAACAGAATTTTATCAGTGTGAGAATGATGGATAATACTGCAAAGGTGCAATTAATCAAGTTCTTTAGTGTATTCAGAGCTCTCCATATTCTTACCCTTCAGTCAGCAGTTTCTGATTCCAGAGATTACTGCATTGGGTAGTACTTGCCAAACTCTTAAAGCAACAAAGGATTTATCTTCTGAAGAATCAGACTCTTAAAATGTACTTTGCAGGATCTGATCAGCTTGCTCTTAGATCTGTAGTTAAAAGTGCATTAGGAGATCTTATAAATGTTCTAAGATTTTATAACAATACAGGCACTAATCAATGCAGTCATATGACTCAGTGGCAAATCATAACTTTCAGTTCTTCAGTAATAGCGGTGGTTTTCCTGATTTTTGATGTGTGACTATTTATGTACCTTAGAAAAACAGGATTTTCTGCAGCATGTTTGATGCTTCTCTACAGTGTCTTAAATTGCTAATTTTTTAAATTTGCTTCATGATACCATCAGTGTTAGGCATTGGACTCGATGATCTTAAAGGTCTTTACCAACCAAAATGATCCTGATTCTTTGTCCAGTTCTCTGAGACTGGAAGGTTGCTTGTGCTTTCTGAGTGAGTCCTGTGTATCTCAGGATGCAGTGCTGCAGATTTTGTAAGGAAGTGCATTCCTTCCTGAAAATCATGGTCTAAGAACTGCTGTTCTGTATCAATATTTAGATTAATTTTGTTGGTTTGGCCAGGCCTTCTCTGAAAGGCTGTTCAAGTTTGTTTAACTTAAATTACTTTTGTTAAACTTGATAATAAGACAGGCTGGACTAAGATAAATATTTGACTACTTTTGTAGGAAGTTAAACCAGAAGCTTGAAAAACACTAAAAAACTAAAGCCAAACCCTCTGCTATTGTCCTATTAGCTATAATTACTGGTTATTTCATTCCAAATAAGCTGAGGTTGCTGTTTAGAGCTTAGAAGTGACTTTGTGGTGTGAAAACTGCCCCATTTGTTTTGGTAATATGTTTTCTTTCAACTATCAGCAGGACAGTGTAAGTGTCAACATGACTAATGTATTCACTGTGGACTAACTTAATCTGAATATTTTTTCCAGAGTGCTTTAAAAAAACCACACAAACTAGCAAAATCTAATCCTGTGGAGGTGATAAAGGAAAAAAAAAAAAAAGAGAAGAGGTGGGTGGTGATATTTATAAAGGGATATTTTTGTCTGAAACCATGTCAACACTGATTTATGGGAAGGATGTGTATGAAACACAAGGTTTTTTCTGAAGGAAGTTGCTGTGGATATGAACATGTGCAAGTTGTAAGGGCAGAGCGGTTAGTAGTGCTGTTGAACAGGTTAGAAAGTCCTTTCCATAGTTACACCTTAATGTATCAGGTCCATTGTCTGTGGCTGTAGTTCAGTGAATGCTCTGAGCAGTCACATCACACCACGCCTATATGGGCAATTTGGTGTCATACATAAGCTGATGTAACAAATATGGGTTTTTCCAAAAGAAATTCTCTGATTTCTGCTTCTGCCTGCTTTTCTTGTGTTTATATAGCAATTATTAGCTGCAGGGTGATTAAATTCAGAAGACAAGCCTACCTTACAGCTACACAACCATGAGGTCAAATGCAGAGAGGGACAAAGCTGTCAGTCAGGAATGGGGCTGCTCCTATTTGTGAAATGCTGTAATTATACTGTAGTGGATGTAATGCCTCTCTGCGTTTGGAAAGAACGGTTTACACTCGCAGTGCTGTGTTAGCGTAATCTTTGTGTGCCAGGCAGAAGAACAGATCTGGCTGAACCTAATCCAGCGAAGGGGCAAGTCTTCAGTCAGATGAACGCCTGGTCTGGTTCATTGTGCTCGTACAGGGAAGCAACTTGGTTTTTTTTCTTCCTGTAGCAGTTCAGGATTTTGCAGGTTTCGGGTGGGGACGCGGGCTGTGGGTGACATCCCGCAGGGCAGGGTGACCTGATGAAATGGCTGTCTCCTTACCTCGCTCTGGCGTGTAGCTAGCACTCGTGTGAGTGGGCTCAGCTTGCACAGCCCCCTTGCCGCCTCCTTCCTTTCACCTGCCGATGGTGAGGCTGGTGAGCTGAATCAGCTCTGTTAGGCAGGTTCGAGAGATGTCGTGATAAAAGCAACAGGAGCCTAGGGGAAAAGTGAGACTGTCCATTTGGTGACTCAGACTCCAAGAATGACTTGGCAGTCTCCTGAAAATTTATCCTAGCAATTGTGTTTTCTCACCTCTCCTCCCACTGTACCACTCACATGAAAAAGCAACAAGAGCAATGATTCTAAACTAATTGTACAGGCATGCCTGCTAATGCACCTCTTTATTGCTGTGTGCTTTTTAATAATCCCTTGCGCTTTTACAAGCATCTCATCTTCCCTTGCTTGCCTGCAGGTTTAGTTGCTTCGGTTTCCTATGATTATCTGTCTCTTAAGGATGTACTCTCTAAATCTCCATGTCATGCAGATTTAATAAACAGTAACGGGGTATCAAGAGTCACATAAATATTCCTTAGTTCATTGATACAGAGAATATTACTCCTTTAAGTCTGCCAACTGTTCTACCATCTTGAGCAATATGGCTTATAGAATGGTAATCCTAGAATAGCTCATTCAGTTTGCTGTGTTCATTGAGCTGTTCTTGTATTAAGCATTGAGCAGAGTAGTGTCATTTGTTTCACAAATGTGTTTGGATTCCTTGGCTTAATATCTATAAAGCATTGCAGAATACTGTTCTGAAACATAAACAAATCTTGGTGCTCAAAACAAGTAACAGAACCCCTTAACTCTAGCACTTTTAATCTTAGAGGGATTGTAAGTGCTTTTTATTTTATGTGTAGGTATTTATTAAACAAGTTCAGCACAGGTTATGCTGAATTCTTAATTAGTACATGGTGAGTTTGAGAACAGAAATGAGGACTGCTTTCCATTTTAAGGTACAGAGCAGCTGTAAGCCCAGTGTGATGACCTGAACTAAAATAGCGTATCCTTCGTTCATTTTCTGAGATCCGTTGCAATCATTTACTGTTGAAGCAGTATGACTATAGAGATTAAGACACTTTCTTCTAAGAGGGAACACTTTTCCTGTTAGCTGTCCATTTTATTAACCTTTTGAGCTTTTGTAAAAAGACGTGTTAATCTTCCTGTATTTCTCTTTACTGTGATATCTAGAAAGTTCTTACATAACTTTATTAGTTTAAATGTCCATCTGATCTTCTACAGGTGGATTTAATCTAGGAAAGACCCCTGTATTAATACCCATTCTATACATATACATAGTCATTACCAGAATCATTACACATTCCATACGTAGAGTCAAACTGATTTGACAGTGCCAGCAGGGTTAACTTAAACTACTCAAATTTTACAAGCATCACTTTGCACCAGTAAAACTACACTGGCTGGGATTATGACATTTTTTGAAAGTCACCTGAAGATCTCTGGGGTGGGCAGAGTTTTCTCTTGTTGTATCTTCATGCTGATGCAGTTTGTTCATACTCATTTAAAGGGTATTAAATCAGAATCAAAGTACCTCATAGTGGGGCAGGTATACCAACAGTGCAAGGTAATAAAACAAGAGATTAACGTTACAGTTTATATCCAGTGGAGAGTCCAAACATAAAGAAATATTCTTCCTGCTACTGCTTTTAAAGTTTGTAGTTTGCACCGATATAATATTTTGAGATAGTATGAGCAGGAACTTCCTACTAGGAGAATTGAAGTTGTGTAACTTTCGTCCTTGGAGAAGAGTGTGAGTTAAACACTGATGTCTTCTGAGCATAACTGTACTAGTGGAGAGGTTAGTACTGATTACTGGCCCTCAAATCTGCTGGCTATTCTTGTGGGAAGGTTTCCTAACCCATTTCAGTTGAAGTAAGCCAAAAGCAATTTGAAAAGTAAGTCTTTTCTAAGTTATTTTGACTAAAACAGGGGGGAAACTCTGGCACATAAAAACTGAGGAAGAAGTAAAGAAGAATGGTTGAAGTAGTGCAAGCTCATGAAAGTTTTCCACAAACACAGTGGCTCATGGAGTGCTTGTCTAAAGTAGCAATGGAAAACTATTGGCAATGATGTCAGGTTCAACACCAACAAGTTTGGGCTAAGACTGATGATAGGGATGTATTTAAAAATTACTCCTGCCAAGAAGGCTCACTAAGTCATTTACTAGTGACATAAACTAACAATATTTACATAGGATTTACATACAGAAAGAGATTCTGCTTGCATTTCATTTGAGTGTGAAGATTGAAGAGAGATGCAATAAATGTATTTTAAGTAACACAGAGGGAATTTAATTTCTGTCTTTTGTCAAAATGCCTGCTTTTAGATGCTGCTTCTGATAAATTGGGTTGGGGACTTGAGGTTTTGAAAATGAGAGATAGATATATAATTCTGCCTCTCTGTGAGTTAGTTTGTTTTTCAACTTTTTTTTAAAGAGCTTCATTTTTTTTTTTTTTAACTGTGTAGGAAGTAATAGTGTCAAGCACTCAAGAAATAACTTTGAAAACAAATGCAATTATTATACTTGTAAAGTAGGTCTAATAACTATAGATACAGATATAAATATTTGTGTTACTCTGTACATAGAGCAAGAGGAGCTTTACTGTGTTTGGTATCTTCTAAGAAAGGGCTTTTTCCCTGGCCCCAGATACCTACCACTAATGAGAAGATACACAAATGGATCATCACAGACTGAGGGAGTACAAGGTTACAGAAGTAGAATATGTTAGACAGTTGGAGAGGCAGTGATCTAATCATGCTGACAGTCTAAATGTTGTCAGTTTTGACATTGTTGTCAGCAACACATTTCCTCTAAGGCAAATTAAAGGAAGGTTATGTGTTTGTTTTGTAGAGTTTTAGAGTGTTTTCAGTCTTAATGGCCTATCCGCAAAAAGTTGTAGAAGGAAGTAAGGGCCTAAGCAGTGAGCAGTGTCATTAGCTAAATGGTCATGGGACAAAGCATTTCTTATTGCTTAATTTTCCAGAACCTTCATGGTAAAAGACAAGGGTCTTAAGTCTGTTGTGAAGTGGGGAAACCAGTAGAGCAATTAAGCAATAATTGCTATAAGCAACTATAGACTCACTGGTTGAAACAGTGAGCAAAGAAAATAATTTTTGCAAGAGTATTCAGAGTGAGATATGAATGAGGCAAAATTTAAGTGAGCAATATTTGCAAACAGCTTAGTGCTTGATATATTGGCAAGAACATTGACTCTCCTCCTTCCCCCTTTTAGAGTGATAGTGTAACTGTAAAATTACCATTCTTTTAATAGTGGGACATTATAAAGAAGACCCTGAAAGTACATGCAGTTTTCTTCATGTTGTCTTCTCTGGTATCTTTCAGAATTCCAGTTCTTGTCCCTTCGTTGTTTCAGATAACTAGAAAAGTATTAATGTGATTAGCATTCATTAACTAATATCTAGATAAAGTACAGTTTATCTTGATTTGTCTCCTTCCGTTTGGAAGGAGAGCAAAGCATTCTCAAGGAAGACATCAATTATTTGACTCATTCTACTTCTTTCCTATACTAGCAATAAAAAACATTTCTCATGTGTTGCCTGATCCATGCTTTGAAGGTGCATGGCATGGTTTGGACAAGTGTGGAAAAAAGAAGCATCTCTGTAATCAGGAAGATTGACATTAGGTGAGAACACCTTGAAGATTGCTGCCAGTTATTGAAGACCAAAAGTCACACTGTGATGGTAGTTGGTTAAATCTTTTTCTTTACTGGGAAATGAAGGTTTGTTTTAAAGTGTTTAAGGTATATTTGCTGATCTCAGAAAGCTCTGAGTTCAGAATATATTCATCATTTCACATGAAACAATTCAGCCTTTGGGAATGTTGGCTGGAGTAACTCAGGGAAAATAAGCTTTTTAAAACATGAAAGATGTGCTAAATTTCTAAGTTTACATAATAGAAGAGAAAACAGCTAAAGCATTTTTTTCCACTTAATTCTTTGCAGGGATCTCTAAAGAGCAATTAAACATACCTGATGTGAAGTTTAACATAGATACCTTAGGTAAGCAAAAGGTGAACTACAAAATGTTTTACATCTGTCCCAAAGTGAGCTTAGAATTTGTTGACAGCCAGTTCTCCTTGGCATGTCCTGCCCCCTCGTCTGCAGTGTCAAGATGCGCAACCTCACAGGTGGCTAGGAAGGAAGGAGGAAGAGGCTTAAAGGAGAAGGCAGCCTTGCTCTTCTGCACAACTGCAAGTGGAGCTTGTCTGACTCCACGAGGAACTGCCTCAGGCAGCTGGACCGGCCGAAAACAAGGGGTACAGTTCCATGGTGCAGTTAACCGGAATTATCAGCTCCCCACCAACAACGATGGAAAGAGAGGTTTGCTTCCTCCCTAATCTTCCTTTTTTTTTTCTCCCTCCCTTGACTTCTAACATGTTCTCCCTTTTGTCTGCAGTGGAATGAATCTGACCTCAAAGCAAATTAGTTCAGTGTGCTTATCTAAAAGACGTTTGATGCATTTCTAGCAGGTTAGTATTCTGCCTTTTTAGTGAGTTGAATTGCCCTTGTGTGTGGTCAATATCACCGCAGCTTGATCAGGTCGAGCAAGACCTACTCCCTGGGGGTGAGCTGTAATTCTGTTTAAACTGCCTTTGAAACTATGCCCTGACTCTACAAGTAAGAGGTTTCTGCCAGTTCAGTTCCTTGAACTGCCTCCTCAGGGCATTATGTGTATAAGAATGCCAGCACAAGAAGAGATGAAATAATAAAGTGAAAATGGGGAATGGGATGAGAATGCCTGTTTCAGCAGTCGAGCTGTGGTGTGAAATGCTGCCTGGAAGTTCATCAGTTGAACACTAACAGTGGTGAGCTCTTTCACCAGTATGCACGGTCTTTAGAACAAACTCACATGGTTTATTGGAGGTGATTTAAGGCATTCCAGTACACAGCACCATTGTTACAAACACTGTATTTGTCAACTGGTGGCCTGGTGTTTAGGGATCACCAAGTTAAATAAAGCAACTACACAGAAGAACCTCCTACTGAATGTTTATGCAACTTGAAATTACAAGTGTCAAAATATAAAACATCATGTAATTGTCTGTAGTTTTTTGTCAACAATACTCTTTAATTTCACATTACTAAAGTATATATATAAAATATAAGGGAATAATCCTGTAAAATATATTACCTTTTTATTGTATGTAATTACAAGTCACACTGGTTACAAAGTATGTGTTTGCAGTGCAAGGAGTTGTGTAGCAATATGAGCCATAGCCTTGCGTAGGCCATATCAGGTAAATGAGGGAGGAACCTGATTTTCATCAGCCTTTATTTTAGGATGTAGTTGAGCATGACATTTGCAAGTGTCAGAGACACTAATCATTTACAGTTTGTTTCTTAAAGTCCATGGAAATTCTACCTGCTCGGGCCAAAATTAAGATTACACTCTTCAAGAGCTCTGTAATGTGGGGAAGGACCTCAGCGCAGCTCCTGACACACTCCTGGCTGTCACCCCACCTACAATATATGCATAATCGAGGTGCTGTTGAGTCAGTTGCAGAGCAGCACTCTTTACTGCACGGTGTTTTAGCAGAAATGGTAAAGACAAACCTCAGAACAATGTGCTGCTCTCTGGTGATTCGGCAACCAGTTCAGAAGTAGCTCATCCACACATACACTTCAAGGGAGATGATGTGAGGGAGCATTTAGTAGAGCGTTCCAAGCTATGCTGCCTCTGCTTATAAGTGCTGTTAAAGTCTGACTGGTGTTTCAGACGGGTCACCTGCTTCTGAGAATATGAAGCAGTGCTTTGCTTGCTAGCAAGAGCCATAATGGGACTGGCTGCCAAGGAGTATTAATTTGCCAGTTATTGTTTTGTACTCAAAGGAATTTCATCTGCTGATGTGAAGCCAGTGTAAGATCATATTCTCATAATCAGTATAACTTCACACATCAGGCCTGATGTACATCGGTCTTAAGAAGTCACTGTGTTTAAAAAAAAAAATCATCATCAGGATATGTTGGCATTCACCCATTTTAAACAGCATTATTTTAGTTTTGTTTAGAGCCTTGTTTCACTACAGAAGTTTAAAAATGTGATGTTGCAGCAGTATGAATGTACAAGTACATTTTATGTCTATAACAGGACAGTTTCCAACTTAACTCTGAGCTTTTAAACTTAGCAATTTGTGAGTCAAAGCAATTAAAGTTTCACAGCTTCTTTGTAAATGACTGTATCAGTATATATAACTCTAGAACTTCACACCTGCAATATGTCCTTGAAAACGTGTAATCACAAGCTCAATACCCTCAAAAGCTGAATTCACAATGAAATAAATAAGACTTTACCAGAAGGATGGTGCTTCATGCCAAAAAACTTAACTATGTATTTTTTTATATATTATTATTTAGTGCTTCAACACAAAAATATGAAAAGCTAATATCCTCTTCCTTCTTCCTTTTGTTCAAGTGATAGGTTTTCTAAAAAGAATCCAGTAGGATTAAAGTCACATCAGAAGAGGTTTCAAATTGCTGAGTTCTAATGCATACACAAAAAAGCAGAGAAGCTGAGTACACTCTCCCAATGCACCAATTACTGTTGTAAACCCTAATTAAAAATCTGCTGTCATAGCTCTTTCATAACGTAGCAGTTGTCAGCTGGTAGTGATATGAATTCTATCTAGGAAATAACCTAGTTATTGTGTTAGTGAATTTTTTTTTTTTATAATTGTAAACATATACAAACAAATGCTGTCACTTAATTATCCCACTTAAGTCCCAGAAATTGCTGTCCTTATGTGGTGATTGAGACCCTCAGTGATGGACGCTTAAGTGTTTGATACACGTTTTTGAGGGATGTGGGTTTTTTTTTCCTGAGAGCTGTGCTATTTACAAGTCATTCTCTAAAAATCATAGTTGTTGAGAAATACCTCCTTGAAGGTGCTTTGAATGGAGAGGTGAGATTCTTCAAGTCCAAAAATAGCTGGGTTTGAAAACACTTGTGAAGGCAGGTTTCTCTTTCTTGGTTCTAAGAATCACATTTCAAAGAAAATCTTTTCGACCAATGAAATTATTCTGATTGGGAGAGGATAAGAGCATCACTTGTTTAGGGAATATTAAACTCATCAGCTTTCAAAGTCCATTGTAATTTCATTAGGTTCAATCATCACCTTTAAAGCAGTTTGATTCTAAACAGTTTCTCAAAGGATTTCCTTACCACCGCCCTTTGGGTTTTATTAATTTTGCTTATTTTGGGGGCATCTAGACTGTATTGTCACAATTGAGTACATCTTCGAGCTTGTGGTTGAGTAACGCTAATCTGTTCCAAATTCTTTCTTACTTTTTTTTCTCATCTTTAGTATAGGATTCCTACAAAAATAATACATCAGCAAGACAGGGAATCTCCTTTAGAGAACCTCTTCCTCTGCTCTTAAAACAGAGTATACTTACATTGCTCCTAACAGCAAAAATAAAGGATGCCTGTGGCCAATTCTGGATTGAGAGCTGAGCATTTTCAATAGTTTATGAGCATTGTGTGATAACACTGAATTAATAATGTAAAAGTACCAGCGCCCATAGCCATTCATCTTGGTCACGAGAGAAATCTTGTTGCAGACAGGTGTTACCACTGATACAGATTTCTGCCATAACCAATACAAGCTCTCCTTGTGGTGCTGGTGGAGATGTAGCAGTATGGCAAATAACACAAAGCCCAACATCTCAGAGACGAGACACCATTTACCTCTGTGGTGGGACTTGAAAAATTCAATATCTGTTTACTGGAGGACTAAAATCTATGACGAGGTTGGAAAGTCTGTGCTGAAGAGTATTTCTGCTAGAGAATATGAGGGTTAGCTTATAAGTAAGATCATGTGTGTGAAACTTTTATAATTGCACTGCTTTCCTTGTATCATTTTTTAAAGTAGCTTTGGCTGTTAAGGTGATCATAATTAGAAAATCATACCCTTCCTAGAAATAGTGTGTGAGGCAAGAAGAAAGATCCCTGTCAGTCTCCTAATTATACAGTACTTTAACTTATGGACCAGAAGTCTCTCCTAGGCCACTTCATCATCATAAATGTTGCCTGTTTTGTCCCGTGGCTGCATGTTGCTTTATTTCATCATTTGTTTCTTGTTTCTTCAACAGGTTCATCTGTAAGATCCAAAAATAAGTGTGTCTAAGCTTCAAGGTTCATCTCACAACAATTTGTAGAGCTGTGGGAAAGTATGGGAGACTTAAGATGATGTAAATTGCTGCTGCTGTGGAAAGGGGTGATCTACAGTTCTCCCCACTACTGGTACAGCAGTGGTGTTTGCATGGCAATATAGCAAGTGCAAGTTATTCCCTGGGCTGAGAACTAACACGGACAAAAATAAAACTTTGCTGCTGGCTGTGAAGTTACAGATGTACCGGTGCTGGCACCAGGGAGAGAGGCTGGAAACTCAGGCCAAGAGACGGGTTGGAGCTAGCCCTTTTGGTGTCAGAATGCTTTTGAATAAGGTAGTAATGAGTCTGCAACGTTAAAAAGAAAATATCTCTTTCTTCCTTGTTAAAGTACTCATGGAGGCTTGGAGAAATCAGATCTCTCCATCTGTCATTTACTGAGTTCGTGGCAAAAATATTAATGTGTTGATAAAGTAATTGTATGACATAGAGCATTAAAGAGAATCTTTATAATTTTGCAGTGCCACAGATATGATAGGTAAGAATTTTCTTTATTCTTCATGTGTGAGTCAATTTATGTAAAGGTTATTTTCCAGATTTTGCCTCCTGCACAAGTTCAGTATTTGACTGCAAGCTTTTACTAGATGAACAATAAATTAAGCTTTTCACTCTACTGTATTGTTCATTTCCATGTGCTGCTGAGTTGGTGCAACACAGCTACAGCAGTAATAATTAGTATTTGATATTCTTGTTGGAACATGCCAGTTCTGCAGGCTGAAACACTGGAAGTTTTAGAAAAGCATAAAATAAAGTAGCCACAGGCTCTGTTGGTAAACGCTACTAAAATTGAGAAGGTCATAATCATACTTGGTTCTGGGAAGGATTATAGACCTGGCTTTTCTGGTGGGAAAAGGGTATTGATGTAGTCTAGTTTCTTTTGGGAAAGTAGTGTAGAAGTGACTGCAGAATGGAAGATGTTACTGCTGTCTCAAAAGGCTGACACAGCTGAACATATATTCTCCATAAAATTGGTTTAAACCGCTCAAAATAAGCTTTCTTGTGCATAGCTCCTTAAGCTAGACATGCAGTGAAGTAAAACTTTAAAATTAGATAGTCGTTTATTGTGTCCTTGAAAATATCTGCACGGTAGACCTATATGGAGGTAGTCAAAAGATTCTGCAAATCAAACTGCTTTCAAAATACTGTGGATTTTTTTGCAATGGCAAGCAACTCTTGTTTTGGTAGCTGAGCAAATAGTGCATTTTTGAGTTGTAGAATATTCCATGTGGGAAGTGACATCAGGAGGTATTTAGTCCAAAACCTTACTCAAAGTGGGGTTCAGATCAGACTAGAATTTTAGCATTTTACTGTTTATTCTTCATTTTTGCAAAATATCATCATATGCACAATATTTCTGATACATCAAATTGTCATGAAGCAGTAAGAACTTCCTCTGAAATAACTCTTTGCAAAAAGTACATCTCTTACCGAAAAGTGTCTGTCTTATTGAATAGTTTTCTAAATTGCTTTTAAGACATTCAGCTTTTCTCATCTTTTTTTTTCTTTTTTTCTTCTTTTTTTAAATGAAGTAGTACTGATTTCTGGCACTGTGTGTGTAAGCTGCCCTTATTTTGTTGCAATACGTTGTTAAAAGAAGAAAACATCTGATAGAATACACTGGCTGACTTGAAAGTGCTCCTTGAATAGTGATTGTGCTGCAGCTCGGTGTGTGCAGACCAGGGCTAATAGGGTGTTCCTGCAATGGTGCTGACATTTATTAGATCTTTTAACAAAATAATACTTTTCGACATAAGCTTCAGCCTCAAATGTTTTCTGTGTACGCCTGTCATCCTTTCTCTTAATTTAACTAACAGTGCAGCATGCTGGTGGGTGATTAAGAATGGTCTATAGTGCCCAAACATTTCTATGGTGTTCCCTTGCACACATCTGTCGGGATTTAGTGTAGTGCTGTGCTCGCTTCCAAGGCCTGCAGTTCTTGCTCTAGTCAAGAGAGATCTCTCTTTCCAATTGTAAGAGCAGAATGAGCTCTAAAATGAGTTAACATTTTTATTTGCATAGTTGATGGGGAAAGCTTAGAAATCACTGGGGTAGGACACAGTTCCTAGGAGTTCTAGCAAAGTTAAGGTGTGAAAACCAACTAGCCATATATACGGCTTATGTACGTATGTAACTACTTTCATTAGTATTCTGCCTTTTAGTATGCTTAGGCAGCACTGTTCCAGCTTATTAAATAAATCTTTTACACCATGTAAAAAATCCTTTATACTGACTCCATTTGTTCTTAATAAAGGAATATGTGTGTTGGTATTAAACACCTTTAGAATTTTGTCTGCAATGAGGAGTTGGTGTAACCTGAGTACATTGTGTATTGGAAACAAGGCAAATTTAGTACACAGACAAATCCTTTAGTGTAAAAGTACTGTCTTCATTCATGTAAGAAGTATGTATTTCAGTGTTTATAATACAGCTTTTGTCAGGAAGATTAAGTGTTTATGGTGCTTCATTATCTGTATATGTTCCTTTTAAGTACTGCCTAGTGAATATTCGTAAATCGATACCCAAACAAACAAGGCATACATCTGAATACTTTACACTGCATTCATGAAGTAGTGTCTGTTAAATCCTACAGAATTCTTCTTATGAAGATCTAGATTTCTTATGCTGTAACTGCAGTATTGCTAATAAAACAGCATCTCATCTTAAACATTTATGTTTTCTGCCTCCCAAGTAGTGCCTCCTATTAATTACAAAATTCACCTTCAAGCACTCCTGTAAATGCTAAAAAGTCAGTATGAGTTCAGAAGATGTTAAATTCTGCCCCTTCATTTCCGTGAACAAAATCGTCTCTCTTCCAGTTTTTAAGATGTTAATTATGTCCCTGCCGATGTCACGGTCAGTAATATGCTTCTGTTCTCACGGGGAGTTTATTACATTGTTGCTCTTTGGGAAAGCAAAGGAGGAAAAATAGGAAGTCTCAATGTGAGTTATTTGAGTAAAAAAATACAGAAGTCTACAAATAGAAAATCAGTTATTTTATAATATAATCAAACTTTAAATTCTGCAGGGTTGTCACCTTCATACAACATACATTACTTATGTGAACTGTATTTTCCCCAAGATATTTTTACTATTGAGGCTATAGATGTTAAGCATCTTCTTTCCTTTCTTTGACAGGAAATTCTGGTGGTTAAAGATCATGGCAACCATAGAGGAACTGGCCTATCAAATTATTGAACAGCAAATGGGAGAGGTACATAAATTTTGAGTCCTATTTAAGAGACATTGAATAATAAAATGTATAGACTGATATGCAAAAACCAAAATTTCAGGAGAAGATAATTCTTAGTTCACCCAACGCTTCTGGAGACTCTCCCATGGAAGACTAGAAGAACTGATTATGTCCATTTTAAAGTTATGCCACAAAGTCTTTTTTGCCAAAGTTTGCCCCACAGAAATGAAGCTAAGAAAAGTCTGGCAGTGTTTCCAGTAAGAGACTAGCTGTTCAGATCTGCTTTTTGGGCCTGTAGTGGTCTTCAGAGAGCCATCTGCTTGTATAATTACTTTGCTCACTTTCAGTTAGAAAATTTCACTAATAAAGATCTGCCATGGTCTTCACTGTGAAATATTTGTTGGCGTTTGATATAAGTCACTGGTTTCTGCTAACTTCTGGGTTTCATTTTCTGTAACCTGTGTGCAAAATCTGTGTGCAAAATCTGTGTACTGCAGCCAGAGAACTTCCAGAGGCGCACAGATAGTTTGGGAGTGTGGATAAGAGTTTACATACTTACCTAGAAGGCTTCATCATAGCATAGCCTATTTAAAATTAGGATTGCTTTAAATTAAATAGAGGCAGTATCTTATTTATCTTAAATGGTATTTTTTAGCTTGAAATATCCACGCTTGGTTTCTTGTCTAGTCATAGACTTACTTTTCAAGTAGTTTTATTTCCTGTCAGTCTTGATTTCAAATAGAAAGGTTGGGGGTGTGGGAGTGAATTCGATTCTTTATAAATTCTTACGGCTTTTATTGTAGCATCTGAGTGTTGCTAAGGCTACCTCAAAGGACATAAATGATTTATGTGATACGTGGTGTTTTCTTTCATTTGTCCTCCTTGTAGGTGAGAGTGGCATGTCTACTGTAGTTTTGTTTTGGTAGTATAATTCCTTGTGGCGGTCTAGGGCTGTATTTCCTGTCTAATTTTTTTTTTCTT
Source organism: Caloenas nicobarica (assembly GCF_036013445.1). Lineage (NCBI taxonomy): Eukaryota > Metazoa > Chordata > Aves > Columbiformes > Columbidae > Caloenas > Caloenas nicobarica. Next base: position 47,517,686 of record NC_088245.1, read on the forward strand.
TTAAAGTACAGGCTAGTCAAAGCTAGCTGAAGTGTACATTCCATTTGGAATGGTGTGATGATGGTGTTTATCCTCTGTGAGGGTTGTTTCTCAATTTCATAATATGATTCCATCAGACACTGAGCTCACCTAGTATCTCAGTGCCATGGGAAAGGGAAGGTCCCTTTTCTTTTTCCTCCCTTATTTAATTTCCACAACTGGAAGGTTTTCTGCTGGGTTAGTGCATCAAGTAGGGTCTGAGGAGGCTCTAATGAGTACCGGAGGTGGCTGGTGGCCAGAGGAAGGCAGGGGAGAAGAGAGAGGGAGTGGAAGTGCAACACTGCAGGGAGCCATTGGCTGTTTCTGTTCATGGTGAAACTGCTGCCTTACGGTTTTCATGGATATAATTCTGTCAGCAGCGTAGATTAGGATTTGTCCTTTAACGAGGTTTTACTGAGCCAGAGACCATCACATCTGATTTGGCAGCAGTGCAGCTTAAGCATTCCCCAGTCCTCACTTAGCCACTTACTCTCACACTATGCTCGTCGTGCTCATGTTAAGCTCTCCATGGCATTGTGTGGTGGACAAAAGTGGAAAAAAAACCAATTACAGGGCAGTGGAGGAAGGTCTTCTCCCTCCCATTTAGGGTCAGTTCCCTTGCCTGGTACGAAGTGCAGCCCAACCAGGCACATGGTTGGAAGGGCTGAAAAGCATCACCCAGGGCAGTGCCAGGTGGGACTCTATTAAGCCAAAATTCCTGTCAAAGGAGTGCTCATGAGTGCACTGCCTGAAAGGTGGAGTCAGCAAGGAAAGTGTGCTTACAGAGGCCTTCATGTAATATCCTACGTTCCTACCTACCTGCGACCTACCAGCTGTAATTGCTTGGTGGTGTTCCTATTCAGTGTGAGCACTGAAAACCATATTGTAAAGTCTATGGAACTTTAGCAGTATTTTTGCTAGCATTTGTAATTCTCTTGAATGTTGAAATAGCTTTAATTGAATTTACAAGAAAAATTTACATGAGTGGAACAAGAAAGGAAAAAGACAGGCGTTCCCATTCTGAGGAGAATGGAAAGTGCTCCTATGTCTCATTGAAATAATGGTCAGAAGTGTTCTGTGACGTAGGTTTTGATTTCTTTATAATATTAATTCTTTCTTATGAAGCATTTTAAAACACAAAATTATCACAAATGATTTTATGATGATGTTCACAAACATGTACTTTTGTTAATTTAGGCCTTCTTTGCATAGAAGCAAAATTTATTTTTTAAAAAAAAGGAATTTATAGCCTTGCCTGTACAGAGCATTGCAGAATGCTTATATTTTCTCAGATTCTGCCAACTGCTAATCATCTTTTGCTGAGTGTGAGATAATTCATATTTCTGCATCAAGATCACATTCCGTGATTCATGTAGGGAAGTTGTGAAGAGCCCGCAGCAATCTGCTTTCTTTAATTTGTGGCTGGATACACTAAGTATATTGTGGTTTGTTCTCACAGTCCTACCAGGTAATAGTAACAGAGGAAAGCTGCGTATTTGTTGAAACAGAGTCTGTCATATGCATACAAAATATAATGTTTGGCAAATATTGTGGTTATTCTTAGCAGTATTTTTTTAAACTACAATAGAAAAACTGTATTCTGTATAGAAGTAAAACAGTCAAGCTGACATTTTGTGGGGTTGAAGATCATTTTTACCTTACACAACATGTGGATCATGACATTTTAATATGGAATATGTAGCTTGTTTTGTAAAGCAAAGATAAATTTACATATAACTCTGCCTGTAAATCACCATGCGTACATGTCATTTGAAAGGCTGATGCAGAATTTTAGTGCTTCAAAGTATCTCTTTCAAACCGTAAATGTTGCTGTATAACCAAAACTTCTTTGTCCTTTACTAAGCAAAGAAGTAGATGAATCGTTTGAATACGGAAAGTATTCATAGTCATGAAAAATTGGGTATTTTTAGAAAGCCAGTGTTCGAAAATGGCTCAGGCAGCAGTTTGACAAGCATTTCTTTTGATGGTGCTGGCAGCTTAAGCGATGCCCCCAGCAGCTTAATCCCACTCTCTCATTTGCTGTGATGCGTTTGCTCCTGAGCAGTGTGGAGATCTGGGCGGAAGGTTTGAGCTGCGCTAAGAATAGCCTGGGTCTGTCTGTCTGTGTGTCTGTCTGCCGGGCTGCTTTTTCGCCTGCATCAGTGTCCTGTTCCAGATCCCTGAGTGACTAACCGACCAATTTTTACCTACCAAGCTGAAGCGATAGGAGCAAGTAGGTTATAAGAGCCAAGACTGGTACCAAAACTGTTGCCTTGTCGGGTAAAATTTCAAAATCAGCTCAGGCTGATGGGAGCTTGTATTTTTCCCCTTCTCATACTCACCTCCAGCTGTGTGTTCTTGCCTCATTTCTCCTGTTCGTACGAGCATGTACGTGGTGGTGTGTTTGCAGAACTGGGAAGCTGATCCAGGAGGAATGAAAAAAGCTCTCATCCTGTTACGAAATGGTACCTTTACTGCACACATCAATATAAGTTCTCTGTATTAATTCTTGGAAGTGTGGGAGGGAGGACAGCAGTTGAAGAGGAGCATTTTTATAATGGTGTAAATAAGGAAAATTATTATTAATACAGAATTGCAGAATGTTCCAGAGCTTTTAGAACTGAAAAAAGTTTGGGGAGTTAGGAATTTTAAGATAAAAAATTCAGTTTGAAGGTGTCTGTCTCTGTGAAGACAAACTTACTGTGTACTACAAAAAGTCCAGTCTTTCTGATTAAGCCTCTGTAAACAGTAGCTGTACTTCTAATTTTTTATTGACAAATAATGTCATGAATAATACCGTCCTCCCATATACCTTTGGCTGTAGCATGCGAAGAATTTTTAAAATACTGATAATCATTAAAACGCTTCCACAAATTGTGTCTAAGCACAGTCTGAGAGATTAGAAATTGTTTTAAGATACACTGCTTGTAAATGTTGTGTATTTCATGAATTTTCTCTTTCTTGATAGTTCCCCAATACAGAATTCTGTTTTTCTGATTTTGCTGCTTTAACAGAAGAACAGCAACAGGACAGAAAAGGCCAATTGCTGTGTTTCCACACCAAAAAGTAATTTTTCACTTAAGCCAGTAAGGTAAAAATATTTTAGTGTAAGTGTAGCACAGCTATGATGAAAGGTATCGTGTTTAGTATGTGTCTCATGAACATCAACAGTAATAAATATTCACTCTGGTTGACTTACATGGACTTGTCACAATGAATTGCTTTAATTGATATGTTTCTAAATTTCAGATTGGAAGGTATTTCAAAATGTGTTTAAAAGAGTGAAAACAAACAGAATTTTCTAACTAGCAAAATTAAGGTATTAGATTACAAGCATTCGCATTCCTTATACAGTATGAGTGTCAGACTTTGCATTGCCTTGTGCAGAGAAATCCGAAGTTGGTGAAACCTTAAGGTTTCATCCATTAAGGTGGTGTATCCATCCTTACGGTAGTATATCCATTGTCAATCCATTACATTTCTTTCTTTTTTTCTAGATTACCCATTCCCAGGGAGCTGCTACACAAACACTAATGGATGGGACAGCACAACGAATACAGATTGTCCCTGCGGATTCAGGCCTCTCTTTACCACAACGCATACAGGTAAGCTTCATCTGATATATTTTAAAAGCAGAGATAAACTATTACTTCTGCTAGTCTTTACACATGATTCTTTTTTATTTGTGTCATATTATTTGCTTGAATGTAAATATTCAACCCTGGGTGGCAGAGACCATTTCTATGTAAACAGGAATAAAACATCATTCCAATGCTTCACCCACTGTTATTTTCTTTTTTTCCAAGAATGTTAAGGTTTAGAAAAAAAACGTAACTACTGAATGGAAAAATACTTTGTCCAATAATGTAATAATATTGCTCTTTAAAAGCTGAATAATTTTTAGATTGGGTATTACAACTGAGTTGTTAAAACTTTCCTGCATTTTGAAGCAGGGAAGGAGGGAAATACCGCATTGAATTGTTGACACAAGTCATGAAAAAGTGCAAGGCAACTTAATGTCTGAGAAGGATACTGGTTCTTAGTTGTCCCAACTAATATTATATGTCCCAGTATGCTAATTCATAGCCTTGCCAGGTAATAATCTCCAATTCAAGTGAGGATAGGAAGTTTTTTGAAATGTGGGTAGTTAAATCAACATAGATACATGTATATAGGATCAGGAGGATTTGGGGAATGGAATTTTATATTTTATCCCTTAAAAGTCAGTGCAAGTCCTTGCAGATGTTTTATTTTTCAGTTGCATCCTAGAGAAGAAAACATCAACTGCAGAATAAATTTTAAAAACACTCTTAGATATATGCTATTGCATACAAAACCACTCTCATTTAAGTGAGCCAGCTGCTAGTATAATCTTGGCTGCTTTTTCTTTTGCCGGCTTCACTCTTCAATATTTTCCACTGTTTTTTCCTGTTTTGATGCATCGCATTCAAGCTTTCAACCTTCCAAGGCTCTTCACAGCTGCCCCCATACATGATCTATTGTTTTGTTTTATCACCTGTGCTCTAGTCACAGTACCAGTGTTATCTGTCCGGTAGATCTTTATTCTTTCAGCTACCTCCACGCCTTTTCTACACTTCATGTACAGCTGTACCTTTTGTTAACCAATTTATGTCAATCGATTAACCACCCTCTCTTTATCCTCTGTTTTCATTGTCTGCACCTGTATGCCATAATGTCCCTGTAGTGTGAAGCCGTTTAATGTAATTTCAGTATCAGTGTCTGAATGTGGGATGACGACAGATAAACCCACAAGCTTTTATTGTTGAACAGCAGGACAGTTCTGTTGGTGCAAAGCCAGGGGCAGACTTGGAACCCTTTTGTGTCACCCCTTTTGCGGGGCAGCAGCTGTTTTTGGTTAAGGCACTGCAATTATTGCAAATATGATGAACATAGAAGAATTGTATTTCTAGGGACAGGGACCTGTACATAGTTTTTCATTGTCTCATGTAGCTGGAAGATCACTTGTTTCTAACCTGGCTACTTTGTCCCTTGTCTTTTTTTCACCACATTCATTGATTCTTGCTTCAAAATGGGTGGTAAGCACTTTGTGTTGGTGGTTGTCTCTTGATATGTGTGGAACAGCACCCAGTCAAATGGCATCCTTCCCACAAATATGTCACCAGTACAAACAATAATAAATTAGAGATGAGATAGAACTTAGTAATGATAGCTTTCCTCAAAGCAGAATTTATGCGAAGAGTAAAGTAGTTTGTAGGAACAAACGCATCTCAGTGAAGTGTTCAAAATAAATGTTAAATTGATTCATTTTGAGTTTATATTTTCAATCAATATTTTTCCCTTTATTTTATTATTGTTGAATGCACATAAATAATTATCTGAAATCTTGAAATACAAAATTCTCAATAAAACATTCTTTAAAACATATTTCGTTGATCACCCTTTCTAGGGAATGCTAACATTTCTCTGCAATAAAAGCTGAATGTCACCTTTGTTTGTAAACAGACATTTCTGTTCAAAACCAGCTATATTATGAAAAGGTGGATTAGACCTCTGTGTTTAAACACTTTTTTTTTTCTAAAATAGGAACATGGAATTATTGAGGTATTGAATTTATTGAAATGATGTTCAAATGGAAGTCAAAACTTGTGAACAGACAAGGCTTAAAAGCAGTAAAGGAAAATACTATCCTCCATTATCACCAGGGTGCTTAAATTAAATACATGGGGGAAGTGTATTTTTTAAGCAGACAATCCTAAAATATATTCCTGTTTTATAGCATTATCCCTTTAGTGATACTGAGTTTCAGATTATTAAGAAATGTAGTGTGTAGTCACTGAGCCCTGAAGGATTCCCTTGAGTGGATAAGTGGTTTTATTTTTCCCTATGATTACTTTTTTTCCTCTTATCTGAACATTTAGGTGTCGCAAGTTGTTATAGTTTGGTGGACCGCTCCACTTTTCAGATTCCCATGGTGGTTGAGGTGGAGTTCTGCAGGTGTATGGCCATAAGAGGTCAGCTGAGACAGACTGGGCTGTTTAAAACGCTTTCTCTTATGCCTCTGTCAGATGTCAAATGCTTGACAGCTGCAGAAACCAATTGTGCAGATTGAATAGCTTGGTATGGATATTAATGTGCCACTAAACCTACCATACCATGCAGTGAAAACTCCATGGGCATCCCCCTAGAATTGCAGGAAGCCATTTGAAAAATTGGGACACTGTTAAATAGGAGGTGAAATGAATTGTGTGAATCACAGAAGAAGCAATGGTGAAGTAGCAATGGTTCTTTTGCCTGCTGTCCTGCCATATTTATCTACAAATACATACTTTTTTAAAATTACGGATCTGGACTACAATAGGAAAAAAGATCATTTAGCATATATATCCAAACACTCATTTCAACTTTAGTTTACATTTTTACCTTCACTTTTTGTGACATGCTAGTTTTTAAGTTAGTTTTGTACTATACTTTGTATAAACCTAACTAAATCAAGTATATGACTTTTTTGACGTACATATAGCTGCACTTTTAATTTTTGATAGAGAGACAGATTTTAGATATGAATGTCCTTCAAAGAGCTGGTCTAGAAATTCCAGAAACAACACAATATTCTGTGTTTGGCTTTTGTACACATATGCACCCTGTTGAGGATAACATGCATTGGATTTCTCCTAATCCCAATAATGTGTTTGGAGAGAAGGGGAAGGGAACATCAGCTACTTTGAAAATAGCCAGAAGCGACACAGGAGAAATAAAGATTGTAAACGAAGAAAATAGGAATGGAAAGAGAAAGTTAAGCAAAAAGCAAATTAAAAGGGCAAGGAAGTTTGCCTTCGCAAGAGTATAGAACCAACAGAAAGGAATTGAAAGGAGAAATAGGGGACTGTTGAAGTCATTTGTGATCCCGGACATGTGGATGTCTCAGAAAACTGAATGGAAAATCGTGTATTAATCATGTTGATAATATTGTGGGGGTTTTGCGTTGTCTTCTCACCCTACACCCCAAATCTCACGATAATTCACATTCTTTTCTTACATATTTAGTGTCTGGAATTTTATCATCTTACCTGGACTTCTCTCTTAAATGAGCTTTTAATTGTGTTTTTCAGAGAAAAAAATTGAAATTTGATCCATTAAAATGTTAATAGCAAAAGGCCACCTGAAGAAAACACATTCCTTTTGTGTATTTTGAAACTCATAATTTCTGAATATTTGAAAGTGCCAATATTGACTTATAACTGCTGAAATAAGATACTATATATCTCTTGCTGCTTATCTTTTCAAAAAATAAGCTATGCACAGGTTTTTGAAACAAATTTAAGTATATTGAACATTTAGAGAAAGTAGTAAAGTAGCTGTGAAGTTGCAATAGCAAAGTTGATAAAGCCTTGTGCAAAATGATGCCGCCTTCAGTTTCTTTGTCCTCCTGTTCTCCACCTAGATAATAAAATTAATATTGCTGCCATAATTACATGAAACTAGTTATGATATGTGTTAGACCATGAAACAAATTATTTCATCAGTAATAAGGATCATATAAATGTTAGGGATGGATAGATGGACAAAAATGTTTGGTTATAGCTGAAAAGAAAATTTAATAGGAGCTATTTTATTGATTTGTAATTCAAAAATTGCAGGGAACAGTCTTTGCAGGATGATTCTGCATAGTCTCCAGAGTAAACCAGACAGATTTCCACACAGGCATTTTGATGGAGAAAGGCAGGAAGTACTAAAAGTGAGATTTATAATGGAAGATATATGGAATCTTGATTATTTTCTCTGAGGATTATAATCTTCAGACAAATTTGGCAAAAGATGGGAGTTTAGTGGAGGATTATTTAGTAAAGTTCTGCTGTATTTGTCCTTGAGAATAAGGATAAAACAAAAAAAATGAGCTATAAGTCTGTTCTTGATTATGAAATGAAACATGAAAATCGTATTTTCCTTTACAAAATGTCAGGGAGAGAGATTCTGGTTTATTTATTTTATTTGGGAATATATTAAAAAAAAAAAAAGGCCCCCCCCAAAACGAAGCCTAAAATGTATATACAGATGCAACACGATTATTTGTTTTCTTGCTGTTTGATGCTTACTTTTTTCACCTGGAAGTCTACATTTGTGTTTTCAAGAAGTTTTTTGTTAGGCCACCAAACCTGGGAGGTGCTGAACACTTCACATGGTATGCAGTGAATTCAAGAGTTAAGATTTCTCATAACCTGATGGGTCCTAGGGCTGAGCTACAGACCTACCTCAAATTCTGGATTCTAGAGTTGTCAAGGGTTTCAGTAGTGTTGTAAAATCATGGGCCAATTGTAAAACTTGAGTATGAACTCAGGGTTTGACTTCAAACATCCTCGATTGAAACGTGTTTCAAATACAGTGAAAATCCAAGGGTTTGCCTGAGTTTACTTCACTCTTGTGTGACAGAGGGGAAGATGATCCTGCTTCACAAATGTCAAAGGCAAAATGCCCGTTTTCTTCTAGTGCCCAGACTGGGCCTCAAAGGTGAACTTAAATTACCATAACAATTTGAGATAAATGTATTATTAGATTGTCACAGATCAGCAGACGGGCCAGAAGATTCAGATTGTTACAGCACTTGATCAGAGCTCAGCAGGCAAGCAGTTCATCTTAACAAATCATGATGGCTCTACCCCAAGCAAGGTGATCCTTGCCAGACAAGATTCCACTCCAGGAAAAGTTATCCTAGCAACTCCAGATGCTGCAGGTGTCAACCAACTGTTTTTTGCATCCCCTGATATATCTGCACAACACATCCAGGTAGATAATCCACTTTATTTCATACTTTTGGTTCAAATGGGATAAGAAGAGATGTTTTATTTCCAAATATGTATGTCTGGGTTCTCCTTTTTTGAGTTTGTTTTGTTTTGGTTTTGTAATGGTATGCTTTTTCTGGCACTAGGACTCTGCATTGATACTTAGAAATTATGAAGAAAACTTTTTCTTTTGTAAAAGTATTGCTTTTAAAATTTATATCCTGGCTCATTACATTAGAAAGAATACTGTTATTTTTATTGTCACTTCCAGCTCCTGCCATAGCAAGTCCTTCTTTGTTTCTGCTTCATTGACTCTCCATCTGTTTTCATGTATTCTTAAAAAATATACTCTTCTCCATTGTCTTTATCACTTAACATTCCCTTCTGCTTGTTTTCGTGTTGTACGCTGTTGTAACTACTGCTCAGCTGTGTGGGTTATACTCCAAGCTAGTTTCTCAGAGAGACTATTTAGCAGGGAAGTACATTACTCAGTGGAGGTGGAAAACTAATAACATTAAAGATTTGGGGTTTGCTGATGTGAGATTGTAACTACGCAGGGTTGTAACTCCCCAAACTGGTCCCCAGTGCAACTTACTCCCATGGACAGTGTATGAGCCGCTTCCTTAGTCCTCACCCTCCAACTTCCAAGCTTTCTGCTCCATACCCTCACCTGGCAGGGATGGGATGGTACTGATGGGAAGAACGTGAAGAACATGAGCAGAAGACTCTGGAGATGGGAGCTTCTTCAGCATGAAGTAGGAGATGACTGCACTCCAGCTAAAGTGTACTTAGTGCATATTGTTTACCCATGTACATTTATGCTGCTGTTAAAATGCATCAGTGTGGTAGGCCAGGAGATGCTAGGGTGGTTACAGCCCATTTAGCCTTACATTAAATGATGACCAGAAACAGTTACTTAAGGAAAAATGTTAAAAACTGGACAAGTAAATAATGATCCTTCAGCGAATATCTTTTCCATTAGTTAGTGGTTTAGAGCAACCTCCTGATTTGGAGATCGCAGTATTTGATAGCTGCCATTAAAGTTTAACAACCTTTTTCATTATTTATATAGACCATATATGCTTTGTTCGGTATATAATATCCTACAGTATAATTGTATGTTGTGCAAAGAATACTTTAGTTGATTCGATCTTCTGAGAGAATTATTTAATTAGGTGTCTCTTGTGCTATAAGAAACAGCTATAAAGGATGCTGTTGTTTTTATAAATCAGAATTATATCCTCTTTCAAGTAATCTCTTTTCAACTGAAGACCCCTGATCTTTTTAGCTTGTGCTCTGGGAGCCTGATTCGCTAGCCACATGTTGTGCAAGCTTGAGTCATCTCTCTTTATTTTATATATATATTTTTTTTAATCACAAATCTTTGCAAATGGACATCCAAGATCATTGTTTCAAAGATTTTGATTGCTGTGAATAGGGGAGCAGTAGCAAAAGCCAATCCCATTGAAAGGCATTTAAGTATATTGGGTGATATCATACACTTTGTATTTTCGGTAAACCCCAACAAAAGTATAAACCAGTGGGATATGATTTGAAGTGCTCCATACAGAAACAGGTTAGTTTGAGAAGCAACAACGTATTCTGTCACTTCAGTTAGATTGTTCTGTTGTTACCTAATATGTGTAGGGAGTGATTTTTTTTTTTTTTCACTTGAAGTTCGTGAAATACAAAGTACCATTCATTTATTGTTCAACTCTTTGGGATCTTTCCTGTTTTCTCCCTTAAATGGTCTTTCCATCTACAGTTTCACCTGTTGTGTTGTACTTCTGTAGCCTTCACTTGAAATGCCCATTCATTTGCTCGACAAAAAACTTCTTTATTTCATCTATCTTTACATCGACTCATTTGGCAAGGCCCTTTCTCCCATCATCTCTTTTACCTTCAGTGGCTCTTCTTCATCTTAATAACCAATTTTTATTCTTCGTGTTCCAGGTCAGTTCTCTGAGTCTGGGATTTTTATCTCCTCATGGGCCAAATTCTGTAGACCTTCCTTATGTGGAACTTCCCATTTCAGTGCAGGTTTCATTTATGGAAGGACTTATAATTTGTTTATATTTATTTTATATAAAATCATGAAAATATATAATGTTAATAGTGGAAATTAGGAAGGAATTAAATCCTAATATTCTTTTAAAGCACCAATATTATTTTTCTTAAATAGATGTTATATTAAAGGAAAACTTAATCGACGAATCTCTGAAACAGTATTGTTAACAAAGGGTAACTAGAGATCAGTATGCTTGTTAAACATTCCCCTATATATCATCTATGCTTTCAAAGAAGTTATTTCTTAATTTTTCTCTATAGAAGATAGGCTATTTTCTCTTTCAGTAAGTAATATTTCTTTTTATCAGAGGTCCTGTTTTAAATATCCGAAGCAAGAACGGGAGAGTCTGACTTCCAATTAAGATATAGTAGAAGTTAGAAACACTTAAAACTTCTAATCTGTCATAACTTTTTAATGGGAAGAATAATATTTTCTTTTCTGCTTTATGTAATTGTTAAGATGACAGTTGTTACCTGTGACATGTGTTCCTTTTCTAAATTGAATTTTTGCTGTGCTTTATTTATGTTGCAGTGGGATAGAGGTTTTATAGAACAAATGGAAGGCTCTAGTACCTGCCCTGTAGTGCAGGGGTTCTAATATTCTGTGCTTAATGTAGCTTTACATGTACCAGAGATAAATGAATGAGACAAGATGAGAACATTGTACTGATGTCAAACTGTTACTGAAAGCTAAACTATATAGCACTTGATAGTTAATAGCAGTGTCCAGAGTACATTTTCTGTTGTCCACCATTTGTGTGTATTATTAAAAAATGAACTGTTTAATGCCTCTGTTTCCTTTGTACTATGAACAAGTCATTAGGATATAAATACAAAATTGAAGAAAAGGTAAGATATGAGTATGCAGATGCTGAATGTTTTTCAAAATGTCAGCCCATTCTGCAGAGGCAGTATTTAAATAAATTAAATCGTGAAATCTTTTCAGTAGTATTAACAGTAAACTTCTGTTCCATCCTGGAAAGGAGCACAGTGGCATGGCAGGTAGCTCCTTTGCATTTATGAAGACTGTTAAATGCAGTCAAGAAAACCTCATAGTTCGTAGATTTGGTCGCCTGTCTTAGAGAAAAAACACAAGCAGGAGATCTGTTTTTATCTTTCTTGATGGTAAGAAAAAGAAAAATGAAATTGTGTCACACCTTTTTTCCAGATTTTAACAGACAACTCTCCCAATGAGCAGAACCTAAATAAAGTGTTTGATCTGTGTGTTGTATGTGGCGACAAGGCATCAGGTATTTACTTTTTTCTTTCTTTTTTTTTTTTTCCTAAGGTGGTGCAGCTTTATAAAAGCAGTTTAAAATTCTTCTGAAGCTACATATCAGTTTTCATGCATATACATTTCTGTATATGCATCCATGAACAGAAAGGATACACTACTCTCTCAGGGGAGAATTACATGAAAGGTTACTTTAGTGTCCATGAGTGGGACTTATTTATTGTTGGTTTACATCGTAAAATAGAATAGAAACTAGAATAGAGAATAGAACAGAATTAGAACAGAATATAGTAGAATAGAATAGAATAGATGTGGTGTGTTGACCCTGGCTGGATGCCAGGTGCCCACCAAAGCCACTGTGTCACTCTCCTCGTTGTCTCTGCCGTTCCTTCCCCCTCACAGGGAGGACTCCTCACACTTCTCCCCTGCTCCAGCGTGGGGTCCCTCCCACAGGAGACAGTTCTCCACGAACTTCTCCAAGGTGAATCCTTCCCATGGGCTGCAGTTCTTCACTAAGAGCTCTCGCGTAGGTCCTTTCCATGGGATGCAGTCCTTCCAGAACAGACTGTGCTCCAGTGTGGGGGGTCACAAGCCCTGCCAGCAAACCTGCTCCAGTGTGGGCTCTTCTCTCCATGGGACCACAGGTCCTGCCAGGAGCCTGCTGCAGTGCAGGCTGCCCATGGGGTCACAGCCTCCTTCAGGCACCCACCTGCTCTGGCGTGGGGTCCTCCACGGGCTGCAGGTGGATCTGCTCCACTGTGGACCTCCATGGGCTGCAGCGGAACAGCCAGCCTCACCACGGGCTGCAGGGGAATCTGTCCTCCAACACCTGGAGCACCTTCTCCCCCTCCTTCTGCATTGACTTTGGTGTCTGCAGAATTCTTTCTCTTCCATATTCTCCTTTCTCTCCTGACTGCTGCTGGAGTTACGCAGTTTTTTCCAGCTTCTGTGTTATCCCAGAGGCGCTACCGCTGTTGCTGATGGGCTTGGGCTTGGCCTTGACCAGCGGTGTGTCCATCCTGGAGCCGGCTGGCATTGGCTCTGTCAGAGAAGAAGCTTCTAACAGCTTCTCACAGAAGCCACTGCTGTAGATCCCCTCACTACCAAAACCTTGCCATGCAAACCCAATACAGTACAATGCAATTTCATTGTTTTCTATCAGATGATTATTGCCTCTTTTTCTCAGTCTGATACATTTTATTTTCTATTATAGAAATTTGGCTGATAAAATTACTTAAGCGACACCATTGAGAGCTTTTTCTTCCTTAAAATAATATTATGCAGTGAACTTAGTTATTGACAGTTCTCTTAAAATGTATGAGAAACCTGTTCATTATTTTAAATATGAAACCGGTAGGTAGGGAAGACTTTGCAAGGATATGAAAACAATGCTGACGTGAGATTTATGCAGGACAGTCAGTTAGTTGAAGAACCATTATTAAAACTGTAAAAGGGCATTATAATTCCAGTAAAAAATAAGCTTCAGAATGGTATATTCTTATATTGCCACCAAAGTAGATCGCTACAGGAAGAAAAATGTTTCATGCACTAAATTTTGTTTAATGATATTAAGACACTGGAAGGAATTATAGTGGGAACATTGTGCTGGAGAACTCTGTCTCCCACATTCTCTTTGCATGTGCATCTGCCATCAGGTGTTCCAGATAGGTCAGTGGTGTAATTACTGAGAGAGTGTCTTGTCTTTTTGTTTTAGAGAGAGAGAGAATTAGACTGTTCCTCAACATGGTTTAGCCAAAAGCTCCTTTGTCTTTGCACTTTCTTTGTTACAGAAGATAATGGGGTGTAAGAGAGATTAGATGTTTAACTTTGCTCTTCACTTAGCTAAAATTAGACTTCTTAGGGAAGTCATAGAATCATTTCAGTTGGAAGAGACCCTCAGGATCATCGAGTCCAACCATAACCTAACTGTAGCACTAAACCATGTCCCTAAGAACCTTGTCTAAATGCCTTTCAAACACCTCCAGGGATGATTACTCCACCACTTCCCTGGGCAGCCTGTTCCAATGCCTGACAACCCTTTCCGTGAAGAAATTTTTCCTAATATCCAATCTAAACCTCCCTGGCGCAACTTGAGCCATTTCCTCTTGTCCTATCACTTGCTGGTTGCTCCAGCAGAAAATTCTTATGGTTTGTCAGTCAAGTCTGTGTGATGAACCTCCAGTAATATCAAAATATGACAGCTGCAGTTAAATGCTTTAGGGAAGTGATAGGAATAAAGTGTATAAAAATCAGAGGGCAGAGGAAAGAAGTAGTTAAATGTTAGGAAATCATCATGAAAAGTAGTAGGAGGTGGAGCAAACTGCTTAGAAAACAAAACCAATTTAAAGTTTTCTACCACAGTGAAGTTTGGCAGAAAAATGTATAGTTCCTAGAGCTCTAAATACGTGTCGCATTTCACCTGTCTCAAAGGAAATTTCTGCCAAACATAAGGCAAAGACCTGGCTGGCCTGCACTGAATGGCAAGACTCCTCTGGCTTCCTCAGGGAGGCCTGGAATATTCCTTGAGAGACTGGAGATCCCAGGATCTGTTCCTCCTGTCCTGACCCAGGGAAGTCGAGCACTAGCAGTGAATTCGGGGAGATTTCCATGTGTCCCTGAGCAGCCGCAGGTTCTGGGGAGCAAGAACAAGCAGTGTGACAAGCAGTGTCGTGCAGGCCCCTCCAAGCTGGAGCCCAAGAACCTGCGTCAAAGAGCGGGCAACGAAGCAGCTCCGGCTCTTTGCAGGATGGAAATGAAGTGCTCACAGTCCAGCTGCTGTTAAAACGTTTCACTTAGTGATATTCTTTTAATATATCTGATGGTTTATAAATTTCACATTTTAATAGCGTCATACTATGGTTCTGATAAAGGAGTCTAGAAAACATACCAGAATCTCTAGAAGCTTCAAGCAGACAAGATTGATGTATCTAAAAAAAAAGGTTTTGAGGAATGAGGAAAGAATCTAAAAATATGTTTTCTCTTGAATTAGTTCATATTTCAGATTTATTTCTGTAATATGGCCTACTTAGTTCAGAGAGCGGCTTCGGTGCCTCTGTAGTATGTATTTTGAGTGTTTGTCAGTGATCTTCAGTTTTAGAATTGTGTTTTTTTTCTTTAGAATCATAGAATTCCATTTGTTGGAATTGCCGAGCATTCCTTATCTAACCCAGTACTTTTTAGTAATATTTGTATTTTTTTAACAGCAGAATCAAAACAATGTACTTCTGTAAAAGTAATTTTTTAACTTGACTTTTTTCTGTAGTATATCCTAAAAATTTTTATGTTAGTGTTATTTTTTAGAAAATTCACAGAACTGATTTTTTAAAAAATTATTTAACTCTTTTAGATTGCTTATCTCATTGAACTTTTACTGAAAGAACTTTTAGGAAACTGGGAGGTGAACGTAGAGCTTTGAGGTGCTTACCCGCTGCTGTCAAATGCCATGTTTGCACTTTCTGTGGTTCCATTGGATTTACTGCATACAGTTTCGATATCTGCATTTGTAATGAGTTTGACTGTAGAAACATTTTTTTTAAATTGCTAAAGAATGTATTAGTCAGGACAGTTTCTTGTGTGTTCTTGCTAACCTGTTTTCTCAGCTTTTTTTAACACTGCTGTCAACAGAGTCAGCAGGAATTTAACAAGCAACTTCGTTATTTACCTATTTGTAAAGTTTGTCCTGTTTCAGTGCTTTAAATTAGAAATGTCAAATCCAAAATATATTTTAAGATCTGTAACATACCGGGGGGGGGGGGAAGTATTATCTTTTCTGGATGAAATAACAAATATTTTGTTTTCAATAAATATAAACTCTAAGAACAAACTACAATGTAAAATTGACGTTGTGGTTTACGTTTTTTCTGTAACTAGGGCGTCACTATGGAGCAGTAACTTGCGAGGGATGCAAAGGATTCTTTAAAAGGAGTATACGGAAGAACTTAGTTTATTCATGCCGAGGAACGAAAGACTGTGTCATTAACAAACACCACCGGAATCGATGTCAGTACTGTAGGCTGCAGAGATGCATCGCGTTTGGGATGAAACAAGATTGTAAGTCTGAATAAGTGTAAATTATTTTAGCTGACAGTTATGTTAAAGTTCGTGCTATGAAAGATATGCTTTGTATTAATAAAAATTGTTATCTCGATTTTATATTTTTAAATCATTGCATCTTTTTCCTTTAAAGAATTGTACAAGTTTGGTGTATTAGAACTCTGAAATGTTTTCAAGCATACATATTGCTTGACATATTTAATAAGCACATTGCATGTGGTAAAAGTGAATTAATTGTTATTCCTGGGTGGCAAATGTCCAGCATGTGTCTTTGTTTGTTTTTTATATATGCAGTCAATTTTTTTATGTGTAAATGAAGCTACTGAGTGTTTTGAATCCTTCTACCTTCTTGTCACTTTTCCATAACTGAGATTACTGCCAATTGCTGATGACTCTTGGCAAAGCCCTGCAATTATTCACAAGGCAGAGATCCACAGTGGTCTAGAGTTCAGTTCTTACAATTCCTGCAGATTTCAAGTTCCTTTTTAGATTCCTGCTCCGGCGAGGGGATTGGACTAGATGATCTTTTGAGGTCCCTTCCAATCCCTAACATTCGGTGATTCTATGATTTCCTAGTATTGACTGTAGTGATATTGCAATACCACAGCAGTGTCAGAATACTAACTACTTAGAAAATCAAGCAATGCCTGAATTATTCAGCCCAGATACAGCCGGGCTGTTGCTGTACGCACAGTATTAGCCTTGTGCTCTGCTCTCTGCCGTCCAGCTCTGTTTTGCTGACCCTCTTGAACTCCTGTGGACATTCCCCTCCTTACAGCCCTGCTTCTGTCAGCAGGACCCAGTAATGCTTTTCCAGCACAGAGGAAAACAATTCAGAAAGGGAGGAGAAGCTTTACTCACCAGTTCAGTTGGCAGTACTTTGCCCCTATACAGAAGGCTTTTCAAAATTATAAAATTGCTGGAGTGGGGGTTCAGAAGGCAAGAAAAGGACTGATCAGAGGAGAGGAAGGAAAACTCGATGGAGTGGGGAGAGGAAAGAAAACTCAGCACCCTCTTGCACTGTATCTCCCTCAGTGGGGTTACTGGTCCCTTAAAGAAGTCTTGGTCCTTCTTCAGCAAACTCCCAAGCTCCAACTAGGTAGCATAGAGTTAGCAAAGGAAGAAGAAGACTTTTGCCTCCATCTTGCACCCTTTCGAAGCACCGTTTGTGGATTACAAGCTAGCTCTAACGGCATTGTCAATCCTTGGTGATATTATGATGGTTGGTTTTATGATACTTACCAATGTGAAAATTTGAATAACCTCATAGTCTACTACTAACTTGAAACCTTTTTGCATTTTTTCTTTCGTTATGCATTTTCCAAAACCATGTAACTGAAGAAAAAAATTAGATTTTTTTCCTATTTGTCTTTGTATTTTTAAAAAAATGAACATTCAATATTCTCTTTATAGGCTGAAACAATTTCTATGTGCAGTACAACATTAAAGAGGCTCTGCTGGCCAGTAGCCAGTGCTTGTCAGGCTGGTGAATTGATGCATATTTTGAATTACATAGAGGCCTGTTTTGTGAATCTCTTCCAGTATCTTATTCCAATCTATAAAATGACTTGCACCATTTTAAAATTGTGGAAGAACAAATTACTGGATATTTTTTAAAGATTTGTACTTTGTAAATAACTTTTATTAAGTTTAACAGTAAGAATGTCATGTTACTGTTATGTTATTTTTTCCAGAAATTACACTTTCCTTTTAAACTTGTAAAATCAAACTGTAAACTGATTTCTCTTGGCTTTATTCTGTAGAACTGAAGAGTTCCCTGTAGGGTATAATACTGTAAATTTTGTTTTAATGTTCTCTGATCCATCCAAAGCAATGTGATGTATCTGTAAGCTAAAGCCCAGATTCATTCCACCTAGTTCCACTAAGCTATTCAAGTTCAAAATCTTGTTCTCTACAAGTCAGTGATTTGGGGTATTGCTCAGATCTTAAATGGTCTGAACTGAACTTTGTGAATGTTGCCTTCCCGCTGTATTGTCTAAGCTTCTAACTTGGGAAGCTTCTTCGTGTGCATAAAGTTGGGTGGTTTCAACCCAGACCCACAGTCTGTGGAAAAGGTACCGTGAGTCCTTTAGGTATGAACTGAGAGTGTGAGCTAGTGAATTTGAGAGGGAGAAGCTGTAAACTTCCAGGTAAAGATCCGAGTTAAAAATAAGGTGTAAAGGGATTTAATCTCTTTATTGTAACTTGAAAAATTATTAATTGTCTGTATGTTTGGTCTCAGACTTTGACTACTGCATCATTTCATTAAGAACAAATCAAGTGGGTGTGTTGTTTTTTACCAAGTTTTTAGCTTATTGGTTATGGGGTTTTTTTAGTTATAGCTTCTGCAAATATTCAGAAACATTATTAAAATTGCAGATTAAATAAAGAGAGAAAAAAATATATATATTTTAGTCTGTAATTTGGGATGTGACCTAATAGTTGTGTATTGTTTTGTTAGCTGTTCAGTGTGAGAGGAAACCCATTGAAGTGTCAAGAGAAAAATCTTCAAACTGTGCAGCTTCTACAGAGAAGATCTACATTCGGAAAGATCTTCGTAGTCCCTTAGCCGCAACTCCAACTTTTGTAACAGACAATGAAACGGCAAGGTACATAATTCTTCTTAGAAGCAGCTCTCTCTGTTTCCTGAAAGCACCTCAAAATTAAAATATGTGCTGTTTTGCGTCAGATCAACAGGTCTGCTGGAATCGGGAATGTTTGTTAACATTCATCAGTCTGCAATAAAAAGTGAGCCCACTGTGCTGATGACTCCAGATAAGGTATATGATGATGTGACTGATATGTTAAGTAGAGCTAATGCTGTGATTGTATATGTAGGGAGGGAAGGTGGTTCTGTTTTGTTGTATCTCTGTTTTCTTAAATTCATTTTTAAACCACTCCTTTACATTATTACCCAGTGTTGCAAATGCCTTCTCTTCACAAGAATGCTTTTAGCCTTGCATAGTAAAAAAGATAGAAACTCTAAAAAGTAAATGCCTTCCTCCTCTTTTTCAGAGAGCTTTAAGGGCTGCCTTATTTTTCTTTATGCTGGGCAATCCTGACACTTTGGTATTTCTCTTCTACCAATAGAGTGAGGTGTTTGTGAAACTTCACATGATGTTATCACAGTGCATTTTATAAATACTGTTAGGTTTTTTCCCCTGAATCACTATTTTTTTTGCAAAGCTAATAATAGCTATCTCGGCAACAGTACTATTTCTGAGCTGGTTTTCCTTTGTTTCCATTTTGTTATATTTATTGATCCACTCAAGCCATGTGATAACCTCCCTACACATGCACAGTAGGAAGCTTTTCTATTTTTCTAGCTGATATTAAATTACCTCAAACAGTTTTCATGCATTTTGCCTCACTTGCTCTGTTGGCAAAGGGCCCATCAAAAGTTGTTTATTCAATTTCACGTTTCTGGCTCTATCTGTAGAGTATGACAACACAAACTAAATGACATGTAGCATGCTGCTGTTAGCAGTAGTAGCATACTTGTCTGTAATCATGTGCTTTATATTTTTTTTTTTATGGGGCAGGGTGGAAAACGCGAGTTACTGTGTCTCTGAGTCGCTAGTCACTACTGAATCACCTTGTTCCCCTGCAGTTAAATAAAGACATAAAACCCAAAAAGGCTGCAGCTTTTTTTTTTTTTTTTGCTTGCTTAAAGGTGATGTTTTAGCCGTCCCTTCTTTTCAGACATTCTCCTACCCTATTGCTTGTGACTCATTTGCACAAGGAAGGAAGGAAGATGCTAAAAATATAATGTAGTGCGGTCTTATAGTTCCAGTAACAGTTTGACTAGTGAATGGAGATGATAGATTCTCTTTCTGCAGTTGCTTACTGTCTGTAGTGTTCTTTCTGAAAGAAACAGATAGCTATTACTTGTCAATGTCTAAATATTTCATATTTTAGAAGCAGCACAGTGTCTAATTGCTGCATTATGATTGCCCATTTACTGAAAACAATAATTTTCTTACGGGTCTATTCACACGCTCAATTCTTCATTTATGTAAAAATTAGGTTCTTCTATTGCAAGTTAACTGCTGCCAATATGAGAGAATTAAAAGCTATACTTTTCCCTTAGGTTGAAGCATGTCAGGGAGATTTAAGTACGCTGGCAAACGTGGTGACTTCACTAGCAAATCTCAGTAAATGCAAAGACATGTCACAAAGCAGTACAGAGCTGTCTATGATTGAGAGTTTAAGTAATGGAGATGCGTCATTATCTGAACTCCAGCAAGAAGAGCAAGCTAGCAGTGATGTTACAAGGTAAGGCATGTTACACTTGAAAATGTTATTCTTTTTGAGGTCTCTGTCAATTCAGACCATTAATTAAATCATTACAGTGTAGGTAATTTATCTGCATTAAAAATAGGAGTAATAGAAGCCTGAGCTCATAGAATCATAGAATAATTTTGGTTGGAAGAGACCCTCAAGATCATAGAGTTCAACCCTAACCTAACTCTGGCACTAACCCATGTCCCTAAGAACCTCACCTATGCATCTTTTAAACACCTCCAGGGATGGTGACTCCACCACTTCCCTGGGCGGCCTGTTCCAACGCCTGACAACCCTTTGTGTGAAGAAATTTTTCATAATATCCAATCTGAACCTTCCCTGGTGCAACTTGAGCCATAGTAGTAGATAAATCTTGTAAGATTTTTCCAAGTGAAACCATAAGGAAGTTCCCTTTGAGAAATAAATACTTCCAGTTGCTTGTACTTGAAATTAATTTCAAGTAAATCTTGCAGCTGATTTTCTTACCTTTAGATTGGCTTGATAATGTGTGTTAGATCTTGTACTACAGGGTGTTTCAGAAAGACAGACCCAATTTGAAATCACTTTGCTTTGAAGTTGGATCTATCTTTTTGGAACACCCTGTATAGTCTTAGTACTTTGTATCATCCTGGAAAACTGTTTCTTAGAGATCTCATCTGTGTAAGTAGTTAAATGCCTGTAGCTATTAATCGCCTTAAAAGCTTGAAAAGCATTTTCTTTCTGCACAGGACAGCTCACAGAATTCTCACCATCAGTACAAATACATACATTGAATATCTTACAAACTTGTGTTTGCACTGGTTTTAACTGAGCCATTTTGGTGAGCGGATGTGTAAGATATTCTGTGTAGTACGTACTGTTGTTCCATCTATCACAATTGTATTCTTCCTTGATTGCCATCTCATACAGGTTTCTGACAGCTGTCCCAGCAATATTGCTTCACATACCACGTACATTGTGCATGCTGTTCTGAAAAATGTGTATGTGGAATAAATCCAGAAAGGAAAAAAAGATTGGGGTATAGTAAAGTAGTTTGTACTAACCGAAATACAGGATTTCCCCTGTAGACTCCACTGCTTGGTTTAATTGCAAACAGAATGCAGTTGTTCAGTTCCTTTCTTTATATGCTGCTTGGAAAGTCAATGTGATTTTATATAGGTGCTGATTTGGGCCTTTGCTCTGTCCTCCTAGATAGACAATGCAAGAACATGCTGCGTAAATAGTATTGTTGTATTGCGCTGATAAAGTTCCTTCAATACTATGGCTGTTCAAAAAGATGTAGTAATAAGGTTGCACAATCATTTTTCATTTCTTTATTTCCTGGGGCTTTCAGATGCTTGCTTTTGCCAACTTCGCTGTTTCTGTTCAGTTTTCAAAATGTGACTATGATGAGGCACCATGTTCTTTCAGCCAGGGAGCTGGAAAGAGCCCTGGCTCAGCTGAACACGTACTCTCGTCTGAATTTACCTAATGGATTTCCAGTGAGGGAGTTCAAGTTAAATATTCCTGTGAAGGGGAAGTTGTTACCCAAGCAGAAACTAAAATTTCAATTTAAATCTTTGATTTCCTTGCCAAGCCTTATGCCAGCTTGATTGAACAGACACAGATTTTTACTGAGAAAAAGGAGTTTAAGGGATTTCAGGAAGCATGTTTTATCCATCCATGTTTTTCATGTATTTTATTATATTCCATTGCTTGCAGCTACCCTAGTTACACTTTCACTTTTGCTGACACAAACTTAGCATACAATGTTGCTGCTAGCATTCCACTGCTTTTATATTGTAATGTTATATGCCTTATTCTCTAATGACTTCATTGTCTATGTTCATTATTTTACAGTTTGTCAGCAGTCCTATGTATCTGTTAGCGACTGGGCCTGACAAAAAGAGAACCAAAGTTGTTTCTAGCAAAGGATATCAATACCATGTATTTTAATGTTGATTATATCTTTTTTTTCTCACTTTATGGGCCAAGTTTTCGTAGCTTCTAGGCAAGCTTTGTTCTAGATCCTCTTTTCCTTGGTGTTTTACCTCACAATCAATGCTCCTGTTGGGGCTTCATGTTTGAAAAGGACTCAGAGTGCTGAGCAGTGAGGACCCAACGTGTCTATTGACATCTGCTGTCTTACTACTGCCAGTTTATGAGATGCGAAGGAGAAGATTTCTTTGAAAGCAAACATTCCAGAATAAGCTGGAAACAGAGTCCAATGGGCAGACACAGTTAACCAGTGAACCTGCCCACCCTATTTAAAAAGGACTCTCCAGCCTGTACTAGGCTAAACACAGGAATGTGGCAGGTGCATGTGACATTTACCTCTTAGGGAATGTTGTTCTTGTTCCTGTCTTACATCTTGTTCCTCTCTTACATTTCTGTCCCTACTACATGAAGAGCCCTGCAGAGATCTTATTTTTCCTAAGAAGCATCTACCACCGAGCTGCTGGGTTTGCATGTTCTCCCTAAGGCTGCCAAGAGTGAGCCATGCAGGGCCTGAAACTCGCATCTCCAAGCAGGAGTCCAATAATATAACTTCTAGGGCTTACCCATGAATGCATTCCCTTTACACCTACCTTCCGTATACCGGAGACAGAAAATGTCCCAGGTGTATCCGTGTAGTTCATTTACATCTGTTTAGTCCACTTGTGCGTGTCCTGGTCACCCTCGTGTAGACACATCAAGGTATGCAGGCTTATGCAGGACCAAAAACTAGTTTATTTACCACCTAAAGCCTGAGTCAGTGTTAGCAGGTCTTTTATTGTGGTGTTTCGTATGGTTGTATGTGGTTATGTCAAACATAGTAATCATTTAGATTTTTTTTAGCATGTTAATGAATTTAGATAGCTAGAGAGGCGGGGGGGAAGATAAGGTGGCAAAATTCCACTCCAGACTTTGGCATTAAATCGGTGATTTTAGATTCTGTGGTGATAAACATGTCTCTATAAAATGAGAATCAGTTCTACATACAGGCTGTTAATCAGCTTTTGTAAAGTTTTCAGATCTCTGTGTATAAGTTTTTCACACAACACTGTATACAAAGGCTACCTCTCTCACAATATGTTATCTATCTGTAGGCAGCAATCAAATCTGTATATTTTTGATTGAAGGTATATCAGTTTTGGTTCTCAGGTGTATTCATGCACAGAAAAACAATGAATCTGTTATCAAGCAGCAAAATCATGAATAATATATCTGTGCTCTTCCTGGCGTCTCCCCCGTAACATTTCTGCGTGTGACTTGGTCTCACAAGAGTCACTGTCCCACATCAAAGGATACTAAGGATGGTACTGAAAGCATGAGAGTGCTTCCTTTTATGTATTTCAGAAAAGTCTTCAAATTAAGCTGAATAACCTCAACACAACTCATTACTTAAAAAAAAAAAAGGAAATAAAAGAAAAAAACTTGTTCAATTTGTTCTTCTTAGCAGCAAAATTCTGTAAAATTTACATGTGCATTAAGTTGCTTTAACAGCATTCTGATGATCCTGTGCTCAAAATGCTCATGGCAGCATCCTCAGTAAACATCACTAACGAGATCTTGAAAAGCAAACTGTGATTCAGCAGCACAATCAAGATGTCAAAACTGTGAATTTGTTGGCAACTGGTGTGAATCTGCTGCTAATTTTTGTTTCAGAGCCACTGCAAGTTGGGGTTTTCAGGGATTCTGTTTGGTGGAGTGGCAGGAAAAGCATACTCCTGACTTTTGTTTTCCAAATCTGATTCTTTGAAACAGACATCTAAAATACACATTTCAGATGTGCAGGGTCCTCCTGAATTGAAATGGTCTCTTTGTTTGTTTGTTTGTTTATTTTTTTGTTGTGATCTTACAGGGCATTTGATACACTTGCAAAAGCATTAAATCCAGGAGAGAGCGCAGCATGCCAGAACTCTGACAGTATTGAAGGCGGTGTACAGCTCATCGGTGGAGAAACAAGCATGAACATCGTTGAAATAGAGGGGCCACTACTCAGTGATGCACATGTAGCATTCCGGGTACTTAATACTTTTTTACTGTTGACTATTTATAACAATTTTGACATAGTAATATAAAATAATGATCTGATTAAATCTTATTTTGAATTTCTCAAAGAGTAAGTATTTGTTTAGGTATTGGCATTCATTTCTGATGAAAGCACCGCTTTTGTTCACAGGTTAACTTTTTTTTAGGAGAATGTACAGCTCTGATCGGCGATTTAGCTGCGCCGTTTATTTTGTAGCTTCTTACTTTAAAAATACTGGGTAATCTGTGCAAAAGGATTTAGATAGACATTGTCACACAAAGCAGACGGTCAGCATCCACATTCTCACTTGTTAACAGGTGGATCTCGTGCAATCCGCAGCTGGATTTTGAGACTGAAGTGTATTGATCAGTTTCTCCTTTGTGTATATACCTTATTTGAGTCTGGTTTTAATTGACTTTAATCATTAAGGGAAAATACGGTTTCTTTGTTAGTGAGCCATATATTTACTGGCTTTATTTTTCATTTTACGAGCCTGCAGAAATTTTTCTATCCATTTTTTTTTTCATCTTATTATTCTTGGACAAATCAAAAAGCTTGCTCACCTGAAAACTTCCTCGGTATCAGGCATTTTATTAAACTTTGCCCCTCTCATCAGCACGTTTTGAGCGCTCAAATAAACATATGACTAATGCAAATGTCAGGGGTTTTTTTAAAATTGTGTTAGCCAAACCATTATATTATGAAGTATTAATTTCTGCAGATAAAACTACAACACTATAATTAGCAGTATGGGGTCAAATCCCACTCTCTTCACATGTGCCGGTAACGCCACTGATTTTACTCAATACATGCTGAGAAAGGTAGAGCTGGTCCTTTCTGATACATATTGATTATAGATTTAGCACTTGGGAGCAGCTGGATATTAGTTATTTTACACACACATCAGAAGATTTTTGATGTATTTATTTGTAAAATATTAATTAAAAGTACAAAGAAAAGATGTTTTGTGAAATAGAATTCCCATCCACACACACATACTCCCCAGGAATTGTGGTAACTCCTCTAATTTTTCAGGCCACATATTCTGCTCCTCTGGGAGAAGCTTTAGAAAGTAATGATGCCTCTGTGCTTGTATTTTTCATGTATTTATCTAGATAGAAATGTAAGGAACTTCATTCTAATTACAATGATTCTTCTAAAACTTTATTCTTTGAATGTGTCTCAAAAGTTGAGTGTTATTTGGGATTTTCCATGTCCAGGTGTCCCAAACATGAATATTTATCTAAAGTAAAAATTCAGAATTTTTGCCTTTTTTTTGCTTCGTAGTTACTATAGGGTGTAACAGTGTGGCTAATAACGAAAAAGGCAGTCATTCAGTTTTATTTCAGGATTATCTCATGTTTATTTAAAAACCAATTTTACTTAGTCACTTAAAAGGAACTCTAAGGCTGATTTTTCCTTACCATGTTTTTTAATGAAGAAAGTAAAATAACTGACTTGCACTTTTTTTTCTTTTTTTTTTTTTTGATTGCCAGCTCACCATGCCTTCTCCTATGCCTGAATATCTGAACGTTCACTATATCTGCGAGTCTGCCTCCAGGTTGCTTTTCTTGTCCATGCACTGGGCACGTTCCATTCCATCTTTTCAAGCTTTAGGGTAAGTGTTCAGTTACCTGTTCACTTACAGTGTGAAAAAGCACTTTTTAACTTTTTATTTTCACCGTCTTATTCAGGGACATATAAAATACAAATCTACTTACTAAAACCATTTTATGAATCATCATGAAGGTAAATTTTCTGAATCAAAACTGCTCCCAACTTCAGTCCAATTCAGGTACTTTGGTTGGGTTTTGAAGGAAAAAGGAGTAAGATATGTAACAAAGGCCTACACTCTGCTACTTCTTTACTCAATTTTCAGAAAATGAGATTCCTGTCATTTTTTTAATAGCTACATCCTAAACTAAGATGCTTATCAGGCAGTCACCATAAAGAAGCTCCTCTCTGGATTCCCAAGTATTGTTATCTTTGTAGATCAATTAGTAGTAGTAATGTTTCCTTTAATAACCTGTGAGAAGAAAATGGTTAGCTAGATTCAGCAAGCATTCGGGATGAAGTTGTTTAATTTCAGGGGATTATCCAAAAAGAAAGAGTTGCTGTAACCAGAAAGTAATTCTTGCTGTTCTTTTTCCAGTTTGTGTAACATCCTGCTTTTCCAGCAGAATTCAGTGTATCACTTAAAATTCTTAATCTAAATGTAGTAGTACCTTGCCAACTATCATGAGAAAACATCTCAAAAGAGCATGGGAAAAAGTTATTTTATGAAGACAACATCAAACAAATAAAGATACTGTATGAGCTCTGACACAAGTGGAGTATAAGTCACGTTTGTCTGTTCTCATCTACAGTGTTTTTCTTTAATTCAATATCAAAACAGTGTATGACTGTGGCAGCCAAGAGAATTCCTCTTCAAAGTGAGCGATTTTTCCCCTTTTCCAGGGAGGCTGTCAAAAGCAGGATGATCTTTGATTACCATTTGTGTTTACTCAGATGTTTAAGTGAAATTATTCTACATTGTTTAAGGGAAGATACTATATTGTGTGCAATTGAAGCCTGTGTTTTTGAGAAGGAAAAATTAAAATTCTACAAAGTTAAACAATTTCAAGGGTAAAAAACTCAGGTAAATATGTTTTATTTTAGTAGAAATTGTTGTCCTGCAGAATTTCAAAATAGGTAGCAAATTAACATAGTACATTTATATCATTACACATTTTTCAAATGTTTTTGTAACAGAGACATTGCAAATTATTGTTTTATAACAACAAATGGGAATCGCTTTTTAAAAATAAAATGTTGCACAGAATACCTATCTCTCTGAAAAGATATAACAAGAAATGCTTACAAAAAATCTGCATATTTTTAAAATATGTTACTTCCCATGATATTTTTCTGTTCAAATAAAAAAGGGAGGAGTAGGCTGTCTTAATAGTGTTAATATTCACCTGTACTAGCATTTACAGTCCCAGTCAAAATCATGGGCAACAGTATATTTAAAGACCATTTAACATAAATATACAGGTTTCCTTTTGAAGAGCTTAAATTACCAACTTTTTCAAGTAGAGATTTATTTGAAATTAATGCCACTGTTTTAGTCTGAGCACATTTCATACTATAATTTTGACTTTTACAAGGGTGACTCGTTTCACTTTTTAAATGAAGAGAAATACATGGTAGTAGTAGTTGAGAGGAGCTGATGAGCCAAAACAAAGCCATAGTAGTGGTTTTGTAAGGAAGAGAAATAATTGTACCCAGGTGGTTCCCTCCTCAGGCAACGTGTTCCTTAACTAGCAAGACAGTTGGCTTTGGCATGATTTAGTTAATGGCACCAACTTATCGCTTCGTTCACCTTCCTGCATGAGAATCTTTGTAGGCAATAGAGATTCCTGCTGAAACCTTCATCAGGCTGGTTACAGCCTCGCAGTTTTTTGGGGCTACTTAAGGTTGATCAGCTGGTTCTGGTCTAAGTTTGATGAGCTATAAAGTTGCTCTAGAGCAAGGCTGTCAAACTCATTTTCAGTGGGGGCCACATCAGCCTCACGGTTGCCTTCAAAGGGCCAAATGTAATAGATGTATAGATGTAACTATTCCTGTATTTATACATTCCTAAAATTACATGCTCTAGATGATACATTTATCTACATATACCAGCTGAGTAGCCAGTACACCATATTTTCACTGTTCCTCACCATCGTCCCTTTGACAGGAGATGAATGGGGATGTGACAAATATGTGTAGAACCCGCATGTGCAGTACCGTGTCTACCACAACAAGAGCTGGTTCGTAGTAAAAAATACTGCCCGAGGTAAACTCTGTGTAATCCAGTACAGGACAAGTCTACATTACCCTGTCATTTGGTACATCTGTATTGCAGTAAATTCTCAGAGATGTTCTAGAAGATTACATCAATGTTCTTGCAAAAATCCATTCCGTTGTATTTTTGTAGTTGAAATCCTAGCTTTAATATGCTTTTCTTCTTTGATAGGTCTTGTGCTTCTTTTAAATTTTCATTATTTATATTTACTGGCTAAAACTGTTGAAATATGGTATCTGAATTTGACTCCTCACTGGTAGGATTTCATTTTTAAGGTGCTGAGCTTATTAAGCTCTATGAGTTAGAGATGCTTGGCAATACTGAACATTAGGTTACTAATATGGAAGTGCCTGAATATGGATTTATATACCTAATTTTAAGCTTCAGCATTTGAAAAAAAATACTGACTACACATGAAACTTAAGGACTAATTCTTACAGCAAACAAATCCTCATGACTTCTATTTATACTTTGAAGTCTGTATTTCAAACCTTATTCCAGACATGACAGAGATACAAAAAATAGCAGTCAGGAAGCTCAGGAACTTGATTGCTTATGTTCCATTTCACATGTATTTTTAATGAAGAAATTAGACCGAGCTGCCAGATTTCAAGTAAAAAATTTTAAAAGGGATCTTTGAGCCTGTTCTACGTTCACAATACAGGAACAATGAATTTTTTTTTGCCCATGCATGTAAATGTTATTCAAAAATTACTGTAAATCCTAAGAAAATTAGCATGAGGGATTACACCCAGACAGCTGACATTTACTGTAACTTCACCATGCTTTTGTGATAGAAATCTATCTCCTTTTAGATCATTAAAACAAAAATTACTTCTATACGAAAGTAATTTTAAAACAGGTATTTTAATCCTAGCGTGCAAATAAAAATATCGTTGA
Source organism: Caloenas nicobarica (assembly GCF_036013445.1). Lineage (NCBI taxonomy): Eukaryota > Metazoa > Chordata > Aves > Columbiformes > Columbidae > Caloenas > Caloenas nicobarica. The sequence continues at coordinate 47,546,824 of NC_088245.1, forward strand.
TGCAGGACTTCATTTTGGTTCTGGTTGCAATGTTAAATTAGATGAATGTTTTATGAAGTGTTCTTCAAATTTAAAAAAAACTATGTGAATACAAATGGCTGGTTTTATTAACTGAAATTATTGTATTTTTTAATAGACAGGATAACAGCATATCATTAGTAAAAGCCTGCTGGAACGAACTTTTTACGCTTGGTCTTGCACAATGTTCACAAGTTATGAATGTGGCAACTATCTTAACTGCATTCGTTAATCACCTTCATGGCAGTTTACAGCAAGGTAAGGTATATACTGTACATTGCCAGACTTGGGGAATTACTTCATGTTTTTTAAGTTTTGAACTGTGCGGAAGCTTTTTACTTACCCTTCGCTCGTTAATGAAAATGTACTGTTTATAGAGTTTTGTGGTTAATATTAAAACAAAATAATACTAGAAAATACAGTTCACAAGATGGAATTTTTTAGCAATTTTGCGGAAGTCAGCTATGCTAATACTTACCTTCAAATTAAAAACAAAAAATTAAAAATTAAAAATTACCCATCCTTCTAATATAGGTTAGCATTTACTGGGGTTGTTTTTATTTTGTGTCTATGTAAAGTCTAATAGTGTACTGCTGTTCTGCTGATATATGTCAGCTCAAATCGGGAATATTTCAGGTAGCATCAATGTTAAGAACACAAGTGTCCTGTGAATATTCCTCTGTGTCAAGGGTATAAACTAAAAAAGGGTGTAAAGCCATTGCTGACCCAAAGGGAACAGCTCTGCATCAACCACATTCACAGAATCACAGAATGGTTGGGGTTGGAAGGGACCTCTGGAGATGATCTAGTTCAACCCATCTGCTAAAGCAGGTTCACCTGGAGCAGATCACACAGGAATGTGTCCAGGTGAGTTTTGAATGTCTCCAGAGAAGGAAACTCCACAATGTCTCTGGGCAGCCTGTTCCAGTGCTCTGGCACGCTCAAAGTGAAGAAGTTTGTCCTCATGTTTAGATGGAACCTCCTGTGTTCCAGTCTGTGCCCATTGCCCCTCATCCTATCATTGGGCACCACTGAAAGGAGTCTGGTCCCATCCCCTTGACACCCACCCTTGAGATATTTATAAGCATAAAATAAAGATCCTCTCTCAACCTTCTCTTCTCCAGGCTGAACAGACCCAGCTCTCTCAGTCTTTCCTCATAAGAAAGATGCTCCAGATCCCTCATCATCTTTGTAGCTCTCCGCTGGGCTCCCTCCAGTAGTTCCCTGTCCTTCTTAAACTCGGGAGCCCAGAACTGGACACAGTACTCCAGATGTGGCCTCACCAAGGCAGAGCAGAGGGGGAGGATGACCTAGATGCAAATCAGGAAAGGTGTATAGTACACCTTCTTTTTCAGCAGTGGCTTGGCCTTTGACAAAATAACCCATGAAACTGTACATCAGCCTCCCTCATTGCACCTCTTAAGTGTGGAGCACAGATCTGCAGTAGCAGTGTATTCATTACTTATAAGTAGTCTTGCTCTTCCTTGATCATTTCTAGTCTGCCTCTGATTATTGGAAGTTTTAGTGGCAGGAAGAGACCTAATTGTATGATACAGGGAAAAAAAAAAGATCGTTATAGTCCAGAATTGTTAGTGTCAAGGTTATTCAGACCTCGTATGTGAGTTTATAGATGGCATAGATTTCCCACTGTTTGAATCTAATACAAATCATTATTTTTAAAAATCCTGTGTGACCACATTTTTTGGATGCGGGTTGATTTGGGGCTTTTATATTTTATGTATGTGTTGACTTAGATAAGCTGCCAACAGACAGAGGAAAACTAGTAATGGAGCATATCTTCAAATTGCAAGAATTCTGTAACAGCATGGTTAAGCTTTGCCTAGATGGATACGAATATGCATATTTGAAAGCAATCGTCCTCTTCAGTCCTGGTATGTAATTATTCCCAATTTAAAACTTTAATCTATGCTATTTTTTTTCCATATAACTTCTGCCTGTTTCATTAAATGCAGTTAACCTGTAGAATTCCTGCCTCACTTGTGGAGGAATCTTGGAAGGCATGTAATGAGGACTGTGGGAAAAGGAGGTTTAGTCTATTAATATACATAATTAAATGCTGCTTTGGAGACATAATTTTTATTCGTGCCTCTGCCATTGATCTTTTATTTATTTATTTATCTATCTATTTATTTACGGCTTTTAGTTCTGTCCTTTCTGGGGTAGTTTTTCTGAGGACCTACAATTCAATTTTCAGCAGTGTTGCTCTTGCACATCCAGCTGAGATGGATTGAAGTTGGGTTTTTAATGTATGAAAGATTATCTCTCTGGGCATTTATTCTCATATGCAAAATTACAGAAACACATGACCTCACTTCACATAGGTATTTTGAAAATAAATATTACATATAGCATTTCTGGTGAATGAACAGCACAAACATTCCCTTATATTATTATTTCTGTTTTCTGAACAGTATTTGTCTAATGTATCCCAAGTAACATTAATAGACATAAATTAGACTGTGAAGATAAAGTAAAATAATGACTATTTTTTCCTTCTGGGAGATTAGTCGGCAATATGGAAGAAGAGTCCTCTGGTTAGGACAGACAGTGACTGAGTAGTTAGATTACGTAGCACATATGCTTAGACTGTAGAAAATTACAAAATTAATTTTCTTTCTTTGAAAATTGTAGAATTAGCTTTTCACCAAAGGCAGTCAGATGCTATATCTCTATGCTGCAGGTCTTAGATTCATCATTCAGAATTCAGGGATTTAATATAAAACCACAACCAAATCTTTTGATAAAAGAAAAATGGATATGCCTTAAGTACTTTCTGTATCTCCAGGGATTTTTCACTGTCACATTTAGAAAGTAAATCTTCAGTCACTCCATTTTGCATTAGAAAGTTTTAAAAGCATCAACAGCTTCCTTAATCCTCTTTGCTCTGCCTTTTTTAGATGCTGATGTCCCATAGAAAGGATCAGAGCAAATTGTAAAATGCTGTCTGAACCTTAGTGACCTGCCCCCCGCCAGTAGTGTAGGATACGCAGAATACTGGGTATTTGCTTCTTGTCAGTTCTGTAGGTTTTTTGGATCTGAGAAGAACTCTCTCTTTTTCCGTCAGCTGCAGTTCACCCTTTCACAGAAAAAATAGTTGAGGTGAGAAAATATTTTGGAACTTGGACACTTCCAAAATGTAAATTTTAAGCTGGTTTTCTTATATATATATTTATATATATAATAAAAAATAATTGTGAGGTTCTTGCTTTGCAGTTTCCCTCATAAGTACATGATCTTTTCCATACATAGTATCTGCAAGGAGTATCCACATCTCCCAACATCAGCAGGAATTCATAGTACTTATCTAAGTGCACAACAAAACCCTGCAGATCTTCCATTGTGGTTTTTGGGGGTTTTTTTGATATTGCAGTAATGGAAGACTTCTAAGATGAAAGACGTTCTTTCAAGTAAGAGGCAGTATAAGTACTGTCAGAACCCTCCAGGAAAGATAATAAATTCCCAGAGGATATTCCAGTGATATTCCTCTGTTGTGGATCATAAGGAAAATCAGCTCCTGAGTGTTTTCACTATAAAACACAATCCTGCTGTCAGTCCTCATGACTGGGAGAATCATGCACAGTTTCATGTGGTTGCTTCTACAGTCCACTGAAGCACAGGGATGGTTTCAGTTTTCTGATAAGCAGTACCCACCATGAGTTTAGTTGCAATATTAAGAGCACTTGAAAGTGTTTGCCTTTTTTTTTTTTTTCTGTTGAGGACTGAAGAGTTGCCCAGACTTTTCACTGTTATTTCAGAAGAAGCAGAGACTTTAAGTGGAGGGTGAGAGGGTGTTTGCTTCTTTAGATAATGCTTGCAGGACACATAACTCTCCTTTAGGTGTTCTTTACCCCTAATTAGTCCTTTCATGGCTTTCCCATACTCAGAATTGGTACAGGTTGCTCCAGGAAAGCAATAAAATGATGGAAGAAAACATCAAGCCCATTTTTCTAGTACACCTTCTACTAGGATTTACAACAGAATCTCTCAGCCTGTCTGAAGAAATCATCCCTGTTGGACACCAGAAGATATTTCTCTAGGAACCTTACACTTGCAAAGCAATATTTATTTGTTTAGTCTGAAATTAATTTGTCTCCTTCCAATTAGATTTGACAACACAAAAGGTAGAAGGAAAAATGTCTTGGGAAAACACTATATCCAGACACATGATTGAGATGAATTTTCTTTAGCTGCTTTAATGGCAATGTCTTGATCCTATGAGCCATGTCGCAGAATTTTCATATCCCCGGAAGTCATGTTCACTACCTTGAACAGAAGGAGTGTTCTGGCAATGATGCACAGCCCAGAAATTACAATTTCAGGGATTTTACTGCTTGGCCACAGGATGGGACTGGGCTGCAAATGCAGCAGTCTCATAAGGTGAGAACATCTGCTTTAGTAGGCCCTGCTGATTTGCTGTCTTCCACAGCTGGACAGTTAAAGATTACTGAAAATTGTCTGTGCCAAGCCAGCTGTTTGTCACAAGGCAGCCTTGGGCAAAGAGATGAGCGTAAAGGGAGTGCCTGGAAGACTTTGCATTTTTATTAATGGCTGTTAGTTACTAGCCCAGATCTTCAATCTACTGTTTTTGCAAGTTGACTTCTAGCTGTATTTCTGGCATTGCTCTAAAAGCTACGTCATGAAGTGATGCATATTGCATGTCAATGGCAACTCTTCAAAATGTGTTGCTGTTTTACGAATTTGTTAACCTCTTCCGCATAAATCTGAACTCATGCTTTCAGAATGACTGAATTACTACATAGGACAAAATATTCCTCTGTGAAATGATGTGCTCGGGGGGGGTCTAATGTATCACATAACTGCTAAATTGCTCTGAAAGCTTCTGTATCTGCAGAGCTAGACCAAAAAACTCCTGGTTTTGTTGACAGAAGGCCATGTATTTGGAGAGGAGGCATAACTGTTAGAAATAATCTTTTATCTGACATAATTTAGCAGCTCCTTTATGATCCCATTTCTGAAAAATGAAATCTGCATGATTTGTCATGCTACTATGACAGTAAAATATTTACATCGAGAGAGGTGGATAATAAAAATTACAGACCATGTAAAGTATTCAGAATTACTGGATAATAATTTCCAAATGTGACTTTCCAGTTAGGTTAATAACCTTTCATTTTAGCAAGATTGAAATGTCAAGTGTTTAAATCACTACTGGAAATTAGTTTTAGCATGTTGGCAAATTTTGCATCAAACAGTTGAAAAAGAACGCTATTTGTGCATATAGCATTCCAATAGATGTCAGTGTATTGAAACAATGCTGGTTTACTGCTACACAGAGAACAGAGCCGGATAATCAAGATTGATGTAAACATTGCAAGCGCTGCATTTATTTGAACTCTCTGAAATGTCTGGTTTTATTTATATAAAACTAAATAAAACATAAACATAGAGGAAAAGGAATGTAAGGAGGTAAAGCAGCGTCTCCCACTGAAACTGTGAAGTTTCTGCAGCTACCACATAATTATTTCAGTATGCTTACAACTGGATAATCTGTAGGGATTTTAGTGCATCTTACATAGAATAGGTATAACAATGTAGAGTGGTTTTTTTCAGATCACCCAGGTCTAGAAAATGTGGTACAGATCGAGAAATTTCAAGAAAAAGCTTACATGGAGTTCCAAGACTATGTAACAAAAGCATATCCGGATGATACTTACAGGTCTGTAAAATAATACGCTTCTTTGATTGATTCTCTTTTCAGAGCATCAGTGATACTGATTTGTACAGTATTTCTTCTAATAAATATGTACATTCTTACCTCCTTAAAGATAAGTAATTACCTTTGGAGCACTTCAAATATTATGCATATACTCTCATACATATTATGAGTATTATTTATCTACTCATTCATTATTAATTTCCAAAATTAAATATTGGAAATAAAATAAATATTTTTAGTATTTTCATTTTGAATTGCACCTACTTTTAATATTTTTTCATTCAGTCTAAACATTATACAGTCCATGTAATTGACAGGCATATTCACATTTTTTGTACTGTTGAAGACATGACTGGACATAAATTTAATACTCTACTGCTTTAAATATTTAAGCCTTTCATTAACTAGATACAGCGAATTTTGACCAGTATTGTCCCTTGTTAATTTTTTTTACTTTACTTACTGATAACATTATTGTGAATAACACCAAAATCTCTGCCCACAAGTAACACTTTTTACCCAACTTATTTTCCAGACTATCTAGACTCCTCCTCCGGTTGCCTGCTCTTAGGCTGATGAGCGCTGCCATCACTGAAGAGCTGTTCTTTGCAGGACTGATCGGCAACGTTCAGATCGATAGCATCATCCCGTACATTCTGCGAATGGAGACAGCGGACTACAACTCTCAGATAATTGGTCATGCCGTATAAAAGTAGCAGTCAAGGATTCTGTACCATGGCAGTCATGGTGATGTAAATGCGTACCCTGTCTCCAAGAGATGGCAAGAAGCCTTCCCATGCACCTTTCCAAGAAGGCTAATATTCCTCCTTTCCAGTACGCTTGGGAAACACGGCGGAGTGTATTAAAGAATATAGGATCGCTTCCTATTTTTCATCTGATCTCCAAGGACTTGTAAATTAACTTGATATGTGAAGAAAGTCAAGAATTGTCCATCCTATTTTTGTAGATAGATGAACTTGGAATATTTGTTTATGAAGCCCAGGCTTGTGAAGAAACTGAAGAAGCTTTGACTGAACTAAGGTATCTCAACTTAGTTTGATGTTTTAGACAAATAAATTAACTTTCCTCTCTGAGTTGTGTTTTCAGTGTTTTGCTACTAGTTCTTTCTCATTGATCAAATGGAAAATACATGATCAAACATCCTGAAAAGGCCAGGGTTTCCATGGAAACAAGACTGTTACAACAAAAGTTAGTTTTTCAACTGTTGTTTTGAAGAGAGACTTTTTTCTTGTATGAAACACTTGGCACCATTACAAGTGCAGGGAAAGTAGAGGAAGTTCACATTTTAAAATGTTCTGATCATATGTTGATGCAGTTGACCAAAAGTTAAGCAGCAAAGGCTCAGTACTGACTATTCTGTGGCTGCAAAGGAACACTGTGTTGTAGTGTTATGTCTTGGTAGACATCAGCTGGTTTACATGATGAAAAACATGGAGGTGTACAATTCCTTTCCCTATTAGAAATGGGTCTAGATAACTTCATATATGTTGCGTGAATCATACACCATAGCTCCATCCAAGGATGAGTTTAAATGTTTTTCATTCTTGGGGCATGTGCCTCACTGACAAGTAACGTTGACATACGGTTGCTTCTTGCTTACTTTTGCAGCAGGAAGTTATACATCCCTAGCACATTTAATACCTGTTGCTTAAAAGTAGGGAAGTGTTCTAGTAAAAGTGGTGTTCTACCTCTGACACTAACATTTAGGATAATCTACATCTTGGATCAAGGCTGAGTTCTGTTTACCTTGAACCTTCTCATTCTCTGGCAACATTGGATGAAGAAGCAGCACATGGTTGCACCAGAAATTGCTTAGCCAAAAGATCAGCTTAAATGGGGGCCTTTGCCCACGCTGCACTAGCAGCTCCAAGGCCACCCTAACATCAAGAGGCTACAGATGAGGCTTGGGTGAGCTCTGTAGTTTTTCTCAGCACCTGAGGATCTCAACCAGCCAAAAAACTCAGAGAACGGCTGCTGACACTGAATTCCTGTGTTCTTCTCAATTCCACTGACTGAGCTGCTTGAATCTTCCTCCACCATCCTTCCTCCATCATCTACAGGATCAGTCCTTCCCAACACCACAGACCCAAGCACTCAGTGCCGAGGAGCCCTGATGGGACGGAGCCATCCCCCCGGCTCTGCCTTGGCACTTACTTGCTGGAGGACAACCTGCAGTGATGGAGCTGGCCATGGCAGCTGAGCTCTTCCCACATTCCACCTCTCAAAGGGTGCAGGATTCAAACTCTTCATCTGGAGAGCAACATGAGGACTACTTCTCTGCACCTCATCAGCAGGGTTTATGGAAATACGAAGGACAGTTGCTGCCAGTCTGCTATGCTCGTTCTCCCCCCGGGGGTTAGAGGCCCATCTTGCTATCCGTAGGACCAAGTTGCAGATGGGAGGTATATCATCCTTCAGTTCACTCTCCTTAGAAATTCTGACCCTGCTTTCTAGCCCAGTGCTAACCCTAACCCACTTCTGGCCCTAACAGGCATGGCAGATCTACAGTCCTCTGCGTTAAAGCTTTTAAGGAAGCTGACAGCATGTTACTCCTGAATAGTCTGGAAGCGGTTTCTCAGGCGTTCCGATACTCTTGGAAGAGTTTTACTCCAGTATTCTCCAGATTCATGTAATTCAGATAATAGTAAATGGAAATAAAAGCTTGTTTTCCTTAACACAGTACATTGTGCAAATCTCTCTCAGATCCTCGCAAAAATAATTTACTCCATAGCTTGAGCCTCAGGTGTGATATGCACTTTTTTGTTTACAGCTGGCCGAAAGATGCAGGTGACGCAGCCTCTCCTGTGGTACAGTCCAGCTTCGGAAACAGCTGAGAAAAGACCACTGTTTCTACAGATATAAATCTTTAGCAATTGAATCTCTCAACTCATTCATCTTTATCATAGAACAGCCCAGGCTTGGAGGGACCTTGAAAGATCATCCAAAGGGAGCCTAGATGAGATTATCTAGCACCCCGTCTGATCACATCTTGCAAACCTCCAGTAATGGGGACTCTAGCGCATCCCTGGGGAGGTTGTTGCAGTGACTGATTGTTCTCAGCGTAAAAACTTCTTTCTTATATCGAGTTCTCCAAGACTTTTCAAAGATTGCAGACAGTGGCCTTGCACCAATGTCAGCTACTTCTCTTAATACCCTAGGGTGGATTTCCTATAGGCCCATGGATTTACATGGGTTGAGCCCTTGCAAGAGGCTGCAGACCAGCTGCTCCTCTACTACTAGTGGGTTGACACGTGTTGTTGTAGCTACTTGATCCTGTGCTCTGTGGTCCAGCTATACTGGTAAAAGCAAAGTAGATACGGAGACCCTCTGCCTTCTCAGCAATATTGAGGAGCTTCCCTGCCCTGCGTAGCAATGGGTGATGTCTGCCCTGTGCTTCTGCTCACTGCTCACATATCTGGACAACCCTTTCTTGTTCTTGACATCTTTGGCCAATTTCGGTTCTAGCTGAGCCTTAGCCTTGCTGACCTCATCTCTGCATGCCCTAGCAAGGTTCTTATAGTCCTTGATGGGTATTTAGCTGCCCTTCCATAGCTGGTTGGTTTTTGTTGTTTGATTTTTTGTTTGGTGGTTTGTTGTTGGTGGTGGTTTTGGTTGGTTGGGTGGGTTTTTTTGTTTTGCTTTGTTTTTTTTTTCTTTTTGGTCAGAGCACTGTTTTGGAGGAGGTGGCCTCAGAACTTTATTTTCCCTGGATTTGTGTTCTGGATTCCTGTTTTTGCTTCCTCTTTGTCCCTAGTCTGCTTAAATACGAGCCCACTTCAGTAACATGTGAACTGCCATTACCACTGGCTGCTGGGTCAAGACTATTTTCTTAGGATGTGTCAACTCGAAAACACAAGAACTTTGGTCATGCTTCACATCAGGCTGTTTAAATTCAGGTGTTTGAAACAGGTCCTTGCTGTTCTTTTTGAGGCCTGTCACCTCTGCTACACAGCAGAAGATCCAAATCCCCACGGCTGACTTTTTTCCCTCCCACATACTTTACTATTCTTTTCCTGGTGAATCCTTTGAACTTCATCTGGGATTTCTGACAGGTCACCAAATGAGGAAATTAACCCATCTGTGTTTTTAAACCCTCTATTTTCAGGTCTGAGATTTCACATGTGGGGTAGTGAGAGAATATCGTCTTCTTATTTGCATGGGACAGAGACTTTCAGATTGTCTTGAATCTAGTTATCTTGACCAGCTGAGAAAACAAACAGCATAACCATATCCAAACTAGATACCGGACTGTATTACCTCTCTTGAAAACAGTATGGTTGAGTTGCCATCGGTAATCAGGATATACTCTAATGTTTCTCAGACTACATTTGGGGCTTTGCTCAATGACATCTCTGTTTCATGTCTTTGCAAACTGGACAACTAGTTCAAGAAATCTTCAACCAAAGAACCAAAAAGTCCCTGCCAGCCACCTTTTTCTGAGAATACTGGGACACTTAATTATCCGTGGCGTGGATATGCTCGTAAAGAAAAACTGCTTATCTCAAAGAGATTGTGTGGGTTGTCCATATATGTGGCAACCATATATCCTTCTCCTTTGCTATGTGTGGCTGGCAGAGTGACGTAACTCTATACTTGCTGTAAAGTCAAGGAAAAGGGGAGAGATGAGTCCACATCCACAGTGCTGTAAGGGCCAAAAAAACCCCATTTTATGATCTTGGATACCTCTGATGTTTGGACCTCTGTAGAGCAAATGTGCATACACACAACACATTGCAAAGGGCTCTGGCTGTTGGTAAGTAACCTTTTTTTTCCCCAAAAAAAGTTTTCTTACATTTTTTCATAGTAATAAATTTTCATGAGAAGTTCAGGATTGGTTTAAAGGTCGGGTGAGCTGGTCTGTGCTGCCTGGCAAGTAACCTCTCTTGTCTTTGTGATGGTTGAGAAGCTGGATCCCATACTGCTGCTTGTTGCTTCAAGGTTGTTCACTTTGCTCATCAAGATTTTTCGTTAACCATTTTAAAATTATTTCCTAAATAATTCTTAAATTATAAAGTCATACTTCTGATAAAGAATGAGGCATAACTGGGTTTTCTCAGGAATGGGAGCTTTAAAACAGGTAAATTAATGCAGGGATAAAAGCACTTTTTTCTTCTTTCTGCCTGTTAACCATTGCAGTTATCTCTGATAATAATGCAACATTTCATGGAAAGGCTGAATAGTGAAGTTCTGGTTTTGATGGTGTGTTTTGGTTTTGGTTTTTTAAGATAATTGCTGCTCAGTTAAATGCAGCACATTAAGTTACCCTCAACTCAGGCCCTTAGTGTTTCTAACAGCAATTTTTTGTGATTACATGATCTCACATTACCATCTGTGTGATTTATTGTCTTTTTTAGCCTTGTGAATAAATGTTCTTTGCTGCTGAATGAAAGGCTGGCTAATATTACCAATTTCTTTCATGCTGTTCAGTGACATTGTTAATCAGCTAACAAAAATGTGAATATTGAAGCTCACTCCACCATGGATGTTAAAATACCTCATTATTTTGTGACCTCTTCCTTTCACATTTAATTTATTTTTCAAAGTTTTGATCTTCAGCAGTCTGTTAGTTTCACATCCAATCAGGATTTAACCAAATTGTGGCATTTACTAGTCAAAAAGCAAAAAGTCTTTTTGCAAATGAAAGGACAAGTTTAATTTCAACAGCTTTAAAATTTTCAATGTCAACAGCAAGAAAAACCATTTTAATATATATCACATGAAAGGAAAAACAATCTTATACATTTCAGAATCTTGTCATTTAAAGATGGGAGCAGTGTTACAGATAATAACCTTACTAGTTCAAACATTTTTCACTAAAATACATTTTGTACATACATATGTGGGTTTAGGTTTCTTGTTTCATACTGGTAAAGTTTCTGGTGCATATAATTGTTATATTTTAAATGTTTTTCAAAAGTACATCCATCGTAATACCTTCTGCAGTTACAAACAACCTGTCCATACATTTATTCTCTCTGTGTGATCTTCAGTGTCAGTGCAAGCCAGTCTGTTCACGTTGAAACTGGTCTATTCATTTCGTTCAGCCTTTGCAGTTCCAGTGTGAGCATTACAATGTCACTGTAGTTGTCTTGTTGTTGCATAAAAAATAAATCGCTGTAAATGTCTTGAAACCTGGCTATATTGGTAAATTCTATTTTGGCTGTATTTTAAAAAATAGACTGTAACTTTCTATTATAGAAAACAATTGCAATAACCTATTACTTTGTTAGTGTTTTATATGGATTGACTTATAGACCTAAAACAGTGTATATGGTTACAAACAGTTTGTGGATCTTTCCCACTTTTATTACACAATGTAGCATTGTCAGTTATGTTCAGTCTCTGGAATTTGTGGTAATTGCAATATATTGCTCTTCCCTATTCTTCGTTGCTATTAACCCTTTGTTTCCATGCTTACTACTTTTTGCCCTATGAATCTGAAAATGTAATAATTTATTGTAAAATTTGGTTTACCATTTTTTTGCTTTTTAAAAGACTACATAGAAATGTGTATTGTAATGAGCCCTGATCACAGATCTTCATGTCATATAATGCAATAATGTATATTTGGGAATGCTGATTTGATTCATTATGGATCAGTTTTAGGTTGGAAGTTAGAGTATAGTTGAACACAGATTGTTTTTCTTTTGAAAGAAATACAGACTTCAGATGTCCAGGTTTAATTATCTCAGTTTTAAATATTACTGGATAAATAATGAATTTCTTCATATTTAAAATTGTGAAACTATTGCAAGTTTTGGTCTGCTCCAGAATTGATTTCTCAGTGATAATTGAAAAAGTAATTTTTTTAGTCTTTGTCTTCTATTGTAAACGTGTGGTGTTTTCATGAATGTGCAGATAACCCAGAATAGCATCCCAAATGAGAAATGAGCTTCTGTTCTTTTCATGTTTAAATTCTGAAATGTTTTCATCATGAAGTAAATTAATTACCCACTGATGCACTGCAGAGAAAATGTTTGTAAGGTGCACTGGTAAAAAACAAAGTTTGCATGATGGAATGAATTTAGTAATTATGAGAGCTGGAAATGAGCATTCAGAGTCTTTTCCCCATCAAAACTTACTCCAGGCTCTCTCTTGGCTCTGTTTTAAAAACTTACTTTCTCAGTACTTTGACTCACAGAACTACTGAATGATTTGGGTTGGAATGGACCTTCAAAGCTCATCTAGTCCAACCCCCTGCAATGAGCAGGGACATCTGCAACTAGATCAGGTTGCTCAGAGGCCCATCCAGCCTGGCCTGGGATGTCTCCAGGGATGGGGCATCTACCACCTCTCTGGGCAACTTGGGCCAGTGTTTCACCACCCTCATCATAGATAATTTCTTCCTTCTGTCCAATCCAAATCTACCTTCTTGCAGTTTAAAACCATTGCCTGTCATCCTGTCACCACAGGCCCTGGTAAGAGTCTGTCCCCATCTTTCTTATCGGCCCCCTTTAAGTATTAAAAAGCTGCAATAAGGTCTCCCTGGAGCCTTCTCCAGGCTGAACAACCCCAACTCTCTCAGTGTTTCTTCATAGGAGAGCTCTTCCAGTTCTCTGATCATTTTTGTGGCCTCCTCTGGATCTGCTCTAACTTCTACAGAGCCCTGTTCCCATTCAGACTGCTAACCAGTTATTCTCTCTTTCTTACACCAGTAACTTTGCACAGCCTTCTGGTCACCTAGGAAGGGAAGAGGAAGAGCTCTCTAAGAAAAATTGCTTTTCTGGTGAACAGCAAAAACTTGTCTGGGAACTCTCCAACTTTTGTTTCCTCATGGCGTCTCCCTTTTTCCCTCTACTCAGCAAACATCCCTAGCACCCAGTCTTGCCTTTCCTTCTCACACCTCTGTCAACCCCAAAGAACATTTGTACTTCATCATCTGTTCTTTGGGGTTATTTGACAGAGGTATGAGGAGGAAAGGCAACACTGCTCTAGGTGGACCTGCTTTAGCAGGGGGGTTGGACTTGATGATCTCAAAGTCTTGCATTAAAACAGGCCTGTGAGCAGCCCTGCTGAGCCACCACAGTCATCCTTTACCCTCTGAACTCTCTCATGTAAAGCCCAACCCTTGCTCTGATATACAACAGCTCATACAGAATACTATTTTCTACTACATGAATCTTTATCACAAGTCAAGGTTGTGCATTTCAGCTTGAGTGTAGGAACCAGGTGTGTCCTCTGAGTCACTGCACTGGAGATGAAAGCAAGTCATTGGGACCACTTGAGTATCACCATCTTCAAGTATCAGCATCTGGATGCTTAAGGGTTTTGTGGCTGTTGGTACTGGCTGAACCAATGCATTGAGTGGCTAAAGTCGCTTGGTTTGTTCAGCCTGGAGAAGAGGAGACTAAGAGGAGACCTCATCACAGTCTACAGCTTCCTCACAAGGGGAGGAGGAGGGGCAGGCACTGATCTCTTCTCTCTGGTGACCGATGATAGAACCCAAGGGAATGGCAGGAAGATGTGCCCTGGGAGGTTTAGGCTGGACATTAGGAAAAAGTTCTTCACCCAGAGAGTGGTGGAGCACTGGAACAGGCTCCCCAGGGAGGTGTCATGACCCCAAGCCTGACAGTGTTCAAGAACAGACTGGACAACACCCTCAGACACAGGGTGTGAACTGTGGGGTTGTCCTGTGCAGGGACAGGAGTTGGACTCGGTGATCCCTGTGGATCTCTTCCAACTCAGGACCTTCTATGATTCTATGATTTCCTCATTATTCTTCAGTAACTGGATCTCAGAGTAATACTTGCTCAAATATATTTTCAAGTTAACAGTGCTTGGATTAGGGGAAGATGGGTGGGGTACTAATTAGAGAAGAGTATCTGTAGCTTGTGTGGAGTGGTAGGGGAAAGGGGGGATAGCACAGAAGCGACGTTCTGGGGATGCTTTTAATTACACTTCTGTGGTGGAGTTGCCTGCGAGAGCACAGCAACTAGACAGAGCCGCTCCACCATGGGTTCTTCTGAATTAATACAGTGCATTTCATTCAGCACAACTGTCCACTGGACATCCAGAGGAGCAAACCGCCATGCTCTGAACCTCCCAGTGACACCAGCTTCCCCAACAAGACAGTTGGTTGACAAGGGACTTAGGAGCAGCTGACCATGTGGCTTTGGTGCTGCAGGCTTCTGGTGCTCTGCAGACCTGCGGTCTAATCCCTTCCAAGAAGCTGTTCATGAGGTGTCCAAGCTCCTTTACGATAACTTCAATTCTACTTCATCCTGGAGTTTGACTAGGGAGCAAACTGAATGGCCACATACTTTGGTTAACGAAGGCTTGCTAAGGAGCAACTATAAAATGAGTTTTTCTTTCATCCTGTAACCAGTGGAATTTTGCCATTGGGAAATGGAAGATGAAAGTAGAGTTACTGCCGGAGACATAACCCAAACAAACCCCACGAAGTTGCAAGTGTTTTCTAAAAGTGCTGGTAAATTTATTATTGGGGGGGGGTTTGAATGTTTTGCTGTTGTCACAGAAGTATACACATATTTAAATGTTTTTTGAAAATTATAAAATATATATTTTTTAGTAGCATTACACCTTAGTTCCGGGCTTTGAATTTACCTTTTCAAGTAACTGAACCCAATTGACAAAAAAAGTTTTCATTGTGCTTTTCGGAACTAATATGGATTAAAGAACTGGCTAAAAAATCCATTAGTGAAAGCATCAGAGATTGCATTGTTTAGACTAGAGGAACTGTGGTTAGAGGCTGGACTTGAGTATTATGGGACACTGAATCATGGAGGCTTGGGTTGTGGATTGGACTTTGCTTCTGGAACTTTGCCATTTTAGAAGGATGGGGCAGGAAGTGATAACATTTTCAAAATCTACATTTGCTTCTTAGTTTAATTAAGAAAAGGAATTCCAATAAATGTTGCAAAGGTATGTTCCACAGCTGTGAACCATTGCAGAATAAATTTATGTGACTTTCCATACTAAGAATAGAGGGAATGGCAGTGGAATAGACAAACTAGTTCTTCTAAGGTAAAATATAAATACTGAATTACTCTGGAGATCAGTTGATTTTTGCACTTTCTGAGAATATATGAACTTAGGTTTTTCAAGATCAGTTGCACCACTGAATAAAAACTAAACTATGTAGGATTTGGTGAGACTGTTGTGTGCTATCAAAATCCAGGGAAGTTGCCTGTCATCCTTTGAGCCATTCAGGAAATTGATTTGTTTATCTTTGAAAAATATGTTCTTGTTTGTTACACTCTGAATCTGTATTAGAAAAGAAGCAACTAACTCATGTGTTCGGACTTCAGAGGGGTTTTTTAGGCCTGAAAAAGAGTTCTGTCAGTAATTCTGTGCCATTTACTTGGACCACAGCAGAAAAAGAAGGCAGCATTAAGTGTGTTTAGCAAGAGTTTCTGAGGCAGTGAGGTTCACTGTACCAGCTTTTGGGGAACAAAAGCATCTAACAGTCTTAAATTTTAAAAACTGGGAAATAGAAGTTCCTTATGGGTGCATGAGTTTTATAAGTTACTTGAGTGACAAGATGCCCCACTAAATTCTTAGGAAGACACTATACTTGCATTTGCACTCCACTGTATTCAGCCATGACCTCTGCACTGATTTCAGGGAGAATTTTGAACTTCATAGTAAGATTCTTTTTTCGTGCTCACTGACCAAATACATTGACAAGAGCACTTTAAGTAGATGTGATGGGACTTCAGTAGTTATGAGCTAATGAAAGTCTCAGTGGAGATCTCACTTGACCCAATTAATGCAGAAAAATAGTACAAAAAAAAAAAAGTAATTCAAAGATGCTGCAAAATGTTCCTGCTATTAAGAATGTATTTCCACAAAATCTTCTGTAGGATCAAGGTCACATTAATAAGTTAATACTTCCAGCTTTGTGTCACAATGTCCTATCCTCCACAGTGGTCTGAGAACCATGGTGCCACGTGAATCAGTGAAGTGATCCAGATCTTTTTAACCCTTGGGGAAAAAAAAATAATACTAAAAAAAGATATTTCAGTGCCAGCAGAGAAAATGCTCATGGAATCATACTCTCAGTCAACGAAAATTATCCCAGTTACAGGAATCAGGAATAGGCTTAGAAATTGGTTCACGAATTGAATCTATCCAATGCTTCAAAAGCTGGCTGTCCTAATGTAAACTACGTTTCTTTCATACTTTACACACCATCATCAGTTGTTTATATCAAAATAATGGTTTCTGTGCATGAAGTTACAGACAATAATACAGGTGAACTCTGACTGTAAATGTTCCTTCCTGTTTTTCTGTCTGCTAATGTACAATTACCTGAGCGTATTTTACATATTTAATAAATTTTCTAAGAGTTTTGATTGTGAAAATGCAAATAACCTGCCGCAAGTGTCCTGAAGCCTGAGACTTACCATGGAAAAGATGCTGTGGTTAGAGGACCTAGCACTGAATCAGCGGGGCTTGCATTTTGTGTTTGAACACAAAATCACTTGTGTTGAAATTAAAAATTTTTGAATGGGAAACTTAGACCACTAGACTTTACACTGAAATGAGTCTTGTATTTCCAAACTTCGAACTTGGCTGACAGACCTTTTTTCCCCAGCCTCATTTTCCTTTCAGGTTTAACACCACCTACTTCATTTTTCACTTCAGCTCCAGCTTTGTCCCTTCCCGAATCCCCACTTCTGACAATGTCAGCACCCAGCCGCTTTTCTCTCCATGCTGACGGACAGCCAGGCTCTGCTGATCGGCCAGGGCCGCTTGCAGCGCTGATGATGTGTTCACTGGGTGCTTTTCCAAGTCCTGCCTGCTCTGACAAGGTACCGCAGATCTATTTCTGGCTGGCCTGCGTAGTCCTAGCCTTGTGAAGGTCAGTGAAGTCTTTTCTGCACCCTGCCAGACCAGCCCTGCAGTGAGAGCAGCAAAGTGCTCCCAAAGGGCTATCAAAAATACTTTTCCCTGCTGGTGCAGATGCAGGAGAGGACAGTGGGACGAGACAGAGATGGCAGGGTGGAGAGATGAACGAGATAAAAGATACACGTTCCTGAATGGACCGTGAGAGCTGGGAAAAGCCAGAGAGAGGCAAGATTTTGAAGCTCTTCTCTGACCATCACCCACAGTCTGCATGGGGTCAGATGTCACTTCCCTTGTCTCCCAGCTTGATCTAGGCGATCCTGGACTCCTCACTGCCAGTCTTCTGAACCCTTTTCTCATTGTGCACCTTGTGACCTGTGTGAAACAAGGGACAGACAGGAGAGATTTCCATAAAAAGGAGGGGGAATCCCTATCCTGAAGTTGTCTCTCGCTGGTCTTCACAAGTGAGCTGTAGGCAAATGCTCTTTTATGGACCTGGACACTACGCAGACTGGAAGCCCGAATCTCTTGTGTCTTCATCAGAAAATCCCCTTCAGCAACTTTAACAAAAGCCAGAAGAAGGGTCTCACTGCTGGGTATATTTCTGGATAGTTGCCCTGTTACCGCAAACAAAGCTGCACTGGGAGAAGCGTGGTCTGCCAGTCCAGGGAAATTATCGTCCCCCCGGCTGGTCAGGCTGTACGTGGGACAAGGACGTTGAGACCCTGCTCCAGCAGCAGGGTGTGAACAGCCAGGGACATAAGCATTTGCGAACACAGGTTTTGAGGGAGTCGCGCCCCTACTGCCTGGCGATGAGGGGCCGGGGGCATCTGACCGCAGCCCGCAGCTGTTGGCAGGAGGGTTAACAGGGGTGATGGAGCCACATTCCTCATCCGAGCAGCTCACCGAGGGGACGGCTGGCGAGCTGCTTGTGAGGCCGGACTGTAGGCAACGATTACCTCGCCAATATAATAGGACGTGGCAGCATCTCTCAACAAAGCGTATTTTATCAACGATTTTGCAAGACCGGGTGTTCCACCTAAAGGCCCGGGCAGCCACCTCCGGTGCCCCCGGGGGACTTGGCAACCACCAAGTAAATGGCGGCCGGTGCCACAACACCTCGACCGTGCCGGCCGGACGAGGCGCTGCCGCCCCGGCCGAGGGGCGGGACGCGGGGCGGCCCCGGGAGCGGGCGGCACCGCCGCAACATGGCGGAGTACGTGCAGCTGGTGAAGCGGGCGCTGAACCACCTCGGCGGCCATGGCGGCGTCCGCGGCGCCCTGTGGCAGCTGCTGAGGTAACGGCGCGCCCAGAGCAGGCGGCGGTGGGGGGGGCTCCCCGCTCCCGCTTCGCTGCCCCGGGGGTCACCTTGGCGGGTCGCGGCCGGGCCGCCCCGCACGCTGGGAGGGCGGCGGGGGGTGGGGTGAGGTGAGGACGGGGCGTCCCTCGCCGGCGCCGGTCCCCGCCGCCCCGCGGCGGTCGGGGGCTCTGGGGAAGGGCCTGTTGCCGGGCGGGGCGCCGTGCCGGGCCAGGCCGGGCAGCAGGAGGAGGCCGGCCGGGCCCAGGCGGCTGGCGGCGGCGTGCCGTGCCCTGCAGCCCGCCGTGCGCTGCCCCCGGGGCGGCGGGCTGGCGGCTGCAGCGCTCGCTGCCAGTCGGCAGCGTTCCCCGGGGCGGCTCCACCAGCGCTCTCTCTTCTTTAGGCATCTGAGCAGGTTGCTCGATGCTGAGCTGTCGGTATAGCCCGGGCAGGTTTTCCTGGTGTCCGACTTCAGCCTCAGAGATAGAGAATCAGACTGTCCTGAGTTGGAAGGGACCCACGAGGATCATCGAGTCCAACCCCTGTCCCTGCACAGGACAACCCCACAGTTCACACCATGTGTCTGAGGGCCTTGTCCAGTCTCTTCTCGAACACTGTCAGGCTTGGGGCTGTGACACCTCCCTGGGGAGCCTGTTCCAGTGTCCACCACCCTCTGGGGGAAGAACCTTTTCCTGATGTCCAGCCTAAACCTCCCCTGGCACATCTTCCTGCCATTCCCTCGGGTTCTGTCATAGGTCGCTAAAGAGAAGGGTTTGGCACCTGCCCCTCCTCCTCCCCTTGTGAGGAAGCCGGAGGCTGTGATGAGGTCTCCTCTTAGAGAAGAATTAGCCCTGTTGTTGCAGCCGTGTCTGCTGTGGTGCCGCTCCGCTCTGCTGCAGCCACCTCCTGCGCTTCTGCTGAGCACCGTCGCGCTGGCCCGACGGCTGTTTACTCCAAATCACCTCAAATTGGCAGCAGTCGCCTTGAACTGTTGGTGCACAGATCTGAAAGCTGTGCTTCTGCTGAAATCCTGCGGTACAAAGCAGGGAATTGGTTCATCTGCCTGATCAGCTATAGTTCTTTAACACTTCAAACCCTACGTCTGTATCTTTGGCAACAGGTTGTCACTATTGACCTGTGCCCAGTTTTGGATGTCCTCTAGACCTAGTGGCATTTTCTGCAGAATTAGATACAGCCTTTGTTTCCAGTTCTGTCTATGCACTTTGTTCCCCAAACACAGAACCTTGCACTTGTCCACGTTAAACTTTCTCCTATGTTTCCCCCACTCATATCTCATCTCTACCTCGTGAAGAGTATTTTGACTTGTGATACAGTGGCTTGAAGCTCCTTCTGAATAGGAGCTGCAGATTTACTAAGGTACTCTTTCATTCAGGTCCTTGATGAAACATAGTGGAGCACTAGAACAGGCTCCAAGCCTGTTAGTATTCAAGAAGTGACTGGACAACATCCTCAGACACATGGTGTGAATTGTGGGGTTGTCCTGTGCAGGGACAGGAGTTGGATTCGATGATCCTTGTGGGTCCCTTCCGACTCAGGACGTTCTGTGGTTGTAGGGTAGAAGTCTGAAAGCCACATGATCCAAATTCAGCAGTGTCAGCAACCTGTGTTGTCTTTGTAGCTGGTCTTGGAAAAGTTATGGAACATTTTCTCAGGGTACAGTGAATATTGTAGGCCTGACCACATAGCCAAAAAGGCTTTTTGAAATCATTAGTGGGAAGTCAGGAGTATGGGATAGGGAGGTTTCACAAAATTAAAGTTCCTTACTATATATCAAAGGCTCTCTTAGCTAGAATAAACAAGCCAAGCTTTCTGAGCCTCATTGACGACTCTTTTTTCTAGTCATCATGATAGCCCCTTTTTCTGTTATTTCTTGTAGTTTAAATTGGTCTGTTTTGAACAGTTAAATGTAACATTTTACACAGTTGCTGATGAGACCTCATCAGTATTTTTATACTGTGGCTTTTGTAGTTGCTTTGTTCACTGAAGACAGCTCAGTTCAGCCGGGCATCCTAGGATCAGCTTATCTTTTTTCCCCACATGTCACTTAATTGGCAGCTCATTATTGCCTTGTGACATCCAGATGTCTTCCTTGTGATTACACACACAGTGCTTCAGATATTAGTGTCCAGGTGCATCTCCTTGTGCTGTGACCTGCATGCCACTGACTTTCATTCTGGTGGTATCACTGCAGCCCTGAAGAGGGTACAATAATGTGACCTCCCTCTGTATGGTAATAGCATAATCTGTCAGACTCCTGTGCTTTTTGGGGGTGGGGTTTCTGTTTTGGTGGTGTTTTGGCCAGGAACCCTGTAAAGTATTAAATAAGGCTACTGACATCAATGTTCTTTGTGGAACTTCGCTAATAACCTTAAATCAGTTCTGTTATCTCTCAGCTGAGCATGTTATCTTCTTCCTGTCACTCCATGTAGTGCTCCCTTTACAGTTATTATACTCAACTTTGTATTCCTACTAGCTGTGGTGACAAGCAACTTCTGGCTTTTCTATCTCCACTGTAGAAGGCTACAATGGCTTAAAATATTACTATTGTTCTCCTGGAGATTAGTGCCCACGCAGATGTGTGAGATCTCTTAGGCTGATTTCAGTGCCGACCACTTTCCATGGCAATTCATGCGGAAATGGTGGTGACAAAGTTGAGAAGGATGACAACATATTCAACTAAGTGAATTAACCTGTGTCTCTGGGACTGTCTTCCACAGTATTTAAGGTTTTGGGGGTGTCAAATAGTGCTGTATTGCAGAGTTGCTTTGTCTTGCCCTTGAAAGAGCTTTTAAATAAATAATGGGCCCCAAAAGCCTTTTTGTGTGATGCTTATTATCCTGTCAGTGGGGCACACAGTAAAAGCATGCTGACATTAGTTGAAGGAATTGGTGATTATGTTTTGCAATCCTTAAATTTGAATAGTTTTTTTAAAATGGCTTCACATAGATGTGTTTAAGAGTTTTCATAACAGGTTTTTACCAAACTCTAAGAAACTTCTATCACAACTTAATTCTGAGATGATGTCAATTGAAACTGTTGTCTTGGTAATTCACAGGGTCAATGATTTGAAGACTGGTACGCTGGTAGGAACTGACAAATATGGAAACAAGTACTATGAAGACACAAGGAACTTCTTTGGTATGTGTATTAACGTGAACACCTCCTGACTGACTGTCCGAGTATGTATAGATTGCGTAGTTTCTGCTGGTGACATAGAACTTGTGGCCTGCCCGACTTCCTCGCACTTGACTTGTGTGAGTCTTCGAGAGGAGGCTCATAGAAATGCTCTGAAACCTTCTGCCTCTCTACTGCTTCCCTCAATCCATTTGCAAACATATTCAATCTGACATAATAATCATGGGATAAATCTAAGCCAGTCAGGTGTTTTCCATGTAGATATGCCTATATGAGAGTGTGGTTGAGTTCATGTGATATGAGATAATGGGATGAGTTTGGTCCTTGACTGAAAAGCTGGTAGCTTAACAGGTGAGGGAAGAAAGAGAACTGTCTTTAAAACTGCCTCGCTGCTGTGCTTATTTATATGATCACTTCAGGGCAAGGAAACAGACAGGTTAGCTTAAACTTCCCGTTATCTTAAGTAGTGGAATTTTAAATAACATTTGTAGAGTACTTAAAAAGGTAGCACCTAAACCAGCAAGGGTGGTAAGTGAGGTCCGTGTGGGGATTTTTTTCCAAGCTCTGCCTACTGTAAGTTAACTTGTAGGGTAACTGGGGAAAGCAGCCGCTGGCAAATGTTGCTTGGTAGTTTTATATGGCTGAAACTTGGTTTAATCTTAGGTTACTAATGGCAATGTCCTTTCGGAAAAAGACTCCTAATGGGGTGAAAAAGCCCCAAACCTCTTTCTCTGCCTGAAAATTTTGTACGTTCCTATTTCCCATTCCTTATACAATAGCTAATATTTGCTTCCTTGTGAGAGTGTTGGATTCAGCCATATAAAAATACAGTAACAGTGGAAATACAGAAGACTTACAAAAATAAAGCTGTACTGACTTGAAATCAGTGCTGATAATGGTAAATACTTTGTCAAGATACTTTTCCTTGTGTTTCCGTGAATTCTCTCCTTTATATTTTTTTTTTTTTTTGAGCTAATACAATGTCTGTTTATTTAAGGTCGACACAGATGGGTGATCTACACTAATGAGATGAATGGCAAAAATACGTACTGGGAAGTTGATGGAAGTATGGTGCCCCCTGAATGGTAAACCATTTAGCTTAATAATGTGGACAGATACCAGTTGTGTAATTGCCTTTATATTTTCTTCTGTTACAAAGCAGAAGATTTAAAAAAAAACATTAAAATGTTATGATAATAAAGTTTTCTTGGATACAGCTATCTTATGTATGGCTGGAAGATTTCAGGCTAGTTACTTTTAATTTGGAACTACCTTCATAATGTTATGTTGCTGCCTGTCCTGACAATTGCACTCACTGCTTCTTGGAATAAGAAAAGCATTTTGCCAGCCAGATTGAGCAGGTCAAGCCAGTCTTTGAGTTTTCCTTATTAGCTCTGATCTCATCTTAATGGTTTGGCAAGACCTACAATAGCGTTGAGCAGCCTGAGGTAGAAAAAATATTTTTATTATCTGTTCTAGACAAGAACCTAAAGAATGTAAAGCAATGATGGACAAACATTCCTTAGTTCACAGCCATGAAATAAGAGGCACTTGGTTGTACTGAACACTGGTAAACATTGGTCTTTATTCTTCGTGTGATAGATACTCTGTGCCAAGGCTGAGAGTGGTTATCTAGACTCCTAGATTGTGGCTCTCATTAGAACATTTGAGAAATCCATGGGTAGACTGTCTAAGTAGTCAATTTTGTTTCAGATTCTCATGGCCATTAAATTATGTTTAATGCCATGTCATGGAGGCATCCCAAATATAAGTTTAGGCGGACTAGCACTCCGATAACATAAGATAAAGGTTAGGAAATTATTTGGGGTGCAGCGAAATAAGAATGAGGATCCACAGCGTGCATACACACACTCACAAGAAAAACAAACCAGAGCCCTCTCTGCCCCGTGTTGCCCATAAAAGATAAACACTAGCCTACTGTGGCCAGGACTTATACTCGTCTGCCCCAAACGAGGAAGGTACAGTCGTCTGTCCCAGACGAGGAAGGTACACTTGCCTACCACGCAAGGACTTATTAAAGCATATATCCAGTAATTTATCGCTCACCCACACACGGAGGTGAGGCGCTCCCCATCCCGGGAGGTTACCTTAGGCGGCTTCTCTGTCTAAGGCGAGGGACTCCGGCAGCACGGCAGACCCGCAGCTCCGAGGAGACCACACCAAGGAGAGTCGCCGGCGGGAACCCCATTTATAGTCTGCTCAGATGTGACTGTGGGCATTCCAGAAGCTTCTTGGCTTCTCTGCACCCCACCCCCTTGAGTGTGGGCCTTCGAGAAGCTTCTCAGCTTCTCTGGGCTGTGGGCGCTCTCGGCCCCTCTTCTGCTGACGACCCTGCCCAGCGACTCTGGGTCTCCACAAAGAGCCGTCAGCTGCCCATTGAAGGCCCCAGTTCTGAGAGGGGATGGGCAGCTACCAGTGCAACTGCCGCACCAGTTCTCAGAGTGTGTGGGGGGGAAAATGCAACTGCCAACACATGCCATTAATGTTTTTTTCTGTCTTCTCCAGTAAGAGCTTAATGGCATTGTTTTTCAGAAGTAATGTTACAATCTCCAAAACTAACATGTTCCTGCCAGTATGGGGCTTTTCCTTGTTATCCGTGTAAGAACTGTTGTTTGGTTCTGGTTTTTATCTTTTCACTAGTAGACTGTGCTGGTTTTCAAGATTTTCTTGATTTCGAGGCATAGTTTTTGTTGGTATTTTTTTTCTTTGCTTGTGTTCATGGTGTTTATTGTGTCCTTACAAACCTTGATAAAGCATTTCTTCCTGAGCATCAAATTCATGTTTCTAGGATTAAGTAGCTTGTTTAGATCACATAAATTAGTGAGGTAGACAAACTTGTTTTCCTATCAACGTGGAAAAAATTGCCCTAGAAGAAATAATAAATGTTTCATTATTTTCAAGACTGCTGAGTGCAATGGAGCATGAAATGGTGGGCAGTCCTGTGTTCTGAGGTATTTTAGCCAGGAAACTTAGTTGTGCAGGACTGCTCAGGTTTTTAGTTCGTTGGTTTTCATTTTGTTGTTTGTTTGTTTTTTCAGTTGCTGATAAATACGTATGTACTATGGCAAACATAGATGTTTATTCTTATGTAGGAATCTGATCTTTGTGACACATCTAAATCACTGACCTGTAATTCTATACTGCTCAGATAGACCTTTAAAAATAGAAGTATTCTGACTGGGAATAAATGCGGCCTTTTAAGACACTAGGGTTTTTTATCTGATGGCATAGTGTCTTGAATTTTTAAGATGGCATAAACTTCTGAATTGAGACTTAATATATTGTACAAGTTGCTGTCAATGTAACACTGGGGTTGTGCAACTATATAGGAAACGCATGGGTAGTTTTGGACCCAAAAGCTCATTGGAAATAAATTCGATTGCATGAAATTACTTCTATTATCAGAGATTAATTTGGTCCTCTATCTGTCCTGTCAGTTGTAAAAAAAATGTTTATTTCTTAAAGCACTAGCCCACCCTTCAACAGATGGAAAGTTGAGTTGGGTCAACTGGGAAGTAGATAAAGTACCACTGTAACAGCTGGGTTGTGATCTGGATACTACTTCTAAACACTGATTTTTGAATCTGGGTAGTTAATTCAGCTCAGTAGAGCATTTCGTGGGTATTTTGTTGTACCCTCTGCAGGTGGAGGGAGGTTTTACTGCATTGTTTATGCAGGTGTTACTTTCAGAAAATATTTTGCAACTGTCATGCCTAAAGATGACACTTCTAACAAAACTGAGGTTTAAGACCAGGGCTAGCCTGGATTTCAGGTTTTCCTTTTTTTTTAAATAGTAATGTTAACTAGTTTGTAATGGTTTAGTAGTGGTCTTATAGAGATCCCATTGTACATGTAGTTACACTATTTTCTTGAGAAGTATAGAGAGCACTAGCAGATGTGCAGGAAAAACACTTATTTTTTCAGTATAAGTTGTAATAGAAGTTCTTTTTCTCTGTGTTTCTGGTTGTTGAATACACTGCATCTTGAAGTATAATTTTGTGGCCAGTTCTGTGCCTTCGGGATTGTGGAATATGATTGTTGAAATACAGTCAGGTGGACTTCGCATTTCATGTGTGATGAATTGGAAAAAAGCATTTTGGTATATTGAAAAGTTCTGGAAACAACTATCTGGAAAAAATAAAATGCAAACTTATTTAGCTATACTTTACCTACTGTCAGATACTGGACAAAAGGAAAAAGCAGCAAGAACAAACATCTCATATGTAATAACGTGTACAATTTTTAGGAACAACTGGATATTTTCAGTATTCTGAAATAAGTGGCATAAGGTCTTTTGACAACGGATGCACTGAAATTGCAGTCTGAAGGAAATCAAAAGAGTTGTTTTGACATATGTCTGCTATACAGAGAATTGAGTCTGTTGCTTTTTAAAAATGTTGCCATACCAGAATATGTAGGCTTGTGGTTTATTCTGATTTAGTTGCGTTATTTAACCTCATTGTTACTCTGGGTTTTCTTGCCTTCAAAATCAAGATGTTGGTATTTACTTTGGAGACAATTAATTAGATTTTTAAAAATTCCCTCAGTACTTGCATTGGGAATTACTAGTATTCTTCTTGTAATGCTGTACAAGATACTGGGCACATTTTTTTCCTATATGAAGACATCTTTTACTGTTAGACAGTTATGAAAGCCAAAATACTTGTTTTGTCTCCTACCGTTCAGGGCAAGTTGTTTGCAGGGACTTAGTACGTCCATTTTTGAACACACAGACCGAGTGTGCTCTGTGAACATCTGAACAATAAAAGTTAAATCTGTTTATACCAATGCCTATTTGCACTCTATTTAGCGCTTTCATACAAGTCTCCATTACACAGTTGCTCTAATTGTTGGGCTGCGTATTGAGCTCGTTTCCATTTTACTGTTATGTTAGCAGGCTCAGTATCACCTTTTGTTCCTCATTCATTTATCTCCCAACCTAAACATGCTACAGTTAGTAAATCATCTCCAGGAGCATCAGATGATGCTGTTTTATACCTCTGGTGTATGCTGCTTCACGCACACGCTCACATTCACACGCGGTCACAACATATGTACAGATGCACTTGTTACAACCAAAACTGCCTTCTCTTTGCTCAAAAATAATCAAAAACCAAGCAAGAAGATGGTACAGGTAAATTACTTCCAGGTTTAATATTTTATGCTTTTGGTTCTGCAGAGAAGTTTTTGAAAGGTTTCAGGGAATAATATGTTAATCTTAAGAGGAACATGTGACACTGTTGAAATCCCTGAGCAGCTTGTAAGTGCTAGTCAGGGAACCAGAAGTACTTTCACAGGCAAAGAGTTTTCATAGTAAAAACTGGCTATCTTGAATGTGTACTTCTTGATAATAAAGGAGTTTGCTGTCTTCCTAGGGCAAGGGCTATAGGGTTTATAGTTCTCTCCATCCTCCCACCCCAGCAGAAGCAGATTTGGATCACAAGCAAGCTGAGGCCTAGGTGAAATGTTCTGGGCAGGTTTGTTAGTAAGGAAGTATGCTTAAAGCAGCATTAGCTGTTTTGTTTGTTTGTTTGTTTGTTTGTTTGTTTTTTACCCTCCTTAATCAAGGGCTGCACAGAAAAGTTAAATATTAAGGGTCTAAAATATAGATAGATGAATCAGAGCTCAGTGCTGCTTTTGTTAATGAATGTTACTACCACCTCCGATTATGTGCACTCAGAGGTTTAGCAACATGGCAAGTTGCATTTTCTCACTTTGCAAACACAAGAGGAAAAGAAGGAGTGAAATCATATGGCTGGATGTAGAGATGGAGGGCAGGACCTTGCTCTTCTAGTACCAGCAGCCTCTTATTTTATGGTGTGCAGGAGGAGAGCAACAGGCAATGCTGCAGGATGATGTAGGTGTTATGGGGATGGCAGATTGGGTGAGTCCATGTTATTGTGCTGCTGGGAAAGAAGTGTGTAATCCAGAGAAGTAGAAGAATTACTGCCTGCACTCATGCACAGTGACTTTTCCTTTCTGCTCTTACCAGGAAGACTTATGTAGGGTATAATGCTCAACTGTGGTACCACGCTCATAAAAAAACCAAACACACATACAGACCAGTGGAAGAAGCCTAGGGAAGAGCAGCAAGAGCAATCAGACCTCTGAGGACAGTTGGAAAGAATTGAGGTTGCTTAGAAAGGAGAGGAAATGGCCATAGATCTTGAAGCATTTAATGTCTTGCAGAAAGGAAAGGCATGGTCTGTCTGCCACAGAGATGTGTAGAACAGGAAGCAGTAGGTTTAAATTACAGAGGAGGTGGTGCAGGTTGGACATTACTATCCTTACCACTAAAAAATTCTACTCATCTTCCCTGGCATAACTTGGTTTGGGAAGATGAAGCCAGTATTACAGCAACCGCGTAACAACTTCAGGAGACGTCTGCTGGGAGTGACATGGATGTAGCTGATACTTCTGTGGGTCTAAAGCACATGCAGAGACTCTAAATCACTTCCAGACTTGTATTTCTGGATTATTTGGCCCTCACAATTAAGGGTTTGTTGGTTATTTCCACTGAGACAAGGTGAGGGGAGATGACTGAGTATTTTACTGGTCTTAATCTGTTTGGGATTAGCAGAAAGAGTAGCATTTTTGCCCCCTATATTTTATATACCAGTCTTGATTTTCAGGTTTTGTTCATATCTCATACAAAAGTTCCCTATTTGTCTGTTAATTCCTGCCATTTGCTATTCAGCGATCAGGGTACGCCTGTAGCTGAAATTTAGAAGAGCACGAATTTGCATTTGGAGGATTCTGGGAGGTTCAGTTTGAGCCCACTGAGGGGAGGCAACTTAGAACCCAATTTTCCACTCTGAAAAGGATTGTGCTGCGGAGTAAGGGTTCCTTTTGAGAGTATATAAAGTCTGTGCAAGTCAAGGCCTGACATCCTGGATGCTAGGTGTGCTTCTCTTGCATCACATTCAAGGCCTTTTGTGGCTGCCCACACACTGTCCCTTTACCATTTATCTAGTTCGGTGTGACTTGATTTGTGTTTTGGCCAAATACTTGGCAAAAACAAATCGATGACTGGTTTATGTATACAAACTAGTTAAAAATAATTTGTTCTTTCACTATGTAATGTTCTGTGCTGTTTATTTCCTTATGGTGCAAATTTGACATCTTTGGAAGGAACTTCAGAAATGCTAACATCATACAATGAAATATTTCAAATTCAGTTGAATAATACGCATCCTCATTGTTAGTTGATCTGACAGCTGTAGGAGGGAGGAAGGTAGCATCTCAGACTTGAAGTGCCAACATACTAAGAAATGTAAAGAAACGTGTTGTTCTCTTGTAAAAATGCTGCTTTTCAAGTCTGCCTCTAAGGAAAAACAAAAAGATTGAACAGATAAGGAAGGGTGGGGTAAAATTTGCATCCTGTCAGTAGCTTCACAATAAATTTGTGGGGTGTATAACTATGTGGGGTGATGCAATGTGGTGTTTTCAGGTAAATAGGATGCTGTCTTATTGCTGTGCAATGATGTCTTATAATAGCTTTCATGAGAAATCAAAATTATCTCCCTTGCGTACACAAATAAAAACATGTTTCTTGTCCCTTTTTTTTCACATACATAGACCTGGAATAATAAGTGAAGACTCTCTTTAAAGTAATGAATTAAAAGGTCACTTCTTCTGGTAGTCAAAGTTAAATCCCTGATTTCTCATTCACTTAAAAGTACTTGGGAAAACACTGAAATATTTTTTGCCCTTTGACCATAACACACATCTTCACTTCTCGTTTGTCTTATTGCAACATGATTAACTTGTTGAAAAAACTGGATGCCAGCAAGTTGGCAAACGTCCTGCACTTATGTAGACGGTGCCTGAACCCCTTGCAGATGCACATATGGCAGTAGCTACGGAGTTTGTGTAGCATCCGTTCTTGTTTGGCAGCTTGTACATCATATCATATAATTGGCTCCCGTCCCTTGCAGCTTCACTTTGAAATCTGCTTGCTTTTAAACATTTGTTGAAGACTTGGGAGAAAATTATACATAGTCTTGAGAGCATTTGAGGGTGCTTTGAGGTGTCTTTCATCTGGGTACCCAAGGAAAAGTCCAGAGGCTTTGCTGGCCTCAGGCTGCTTGGCCTCTTCAGAGCTTCTGCTGTTCTCCTGACTTCTTTGCTCTGTGCAAGTTCTCTGCTGCTTTTTAGGTTTTAGGTCACTAATTGCTTTTGAATTCTGTTTTTCCATGCACGGATTTATAGGCAGAGTTTGTATAGAAATCTGGACATCTGCAAGACACCAGATCTCTTTATTAATGTGGTTCAGTCTAGTGCATGAAAAGCTTTTCTTGAGCATCTGGGATTAGAGTATGAGACATCAGGGCTTCAAAGGACCCTTTAAGGGAGATTGTTAAGGGGAAGGTCTTCCCAAAATACAGTTTTCAGTTTTTATATCTTTTAAGTGGAGAGCAGGAGCTTTTGTTTGAGAGAACAGGCTCTTTGCAAATCAAAATAGTTTTATAACTCACATTTTGGGCTTCTAAGGGGATTCTGTTGTGACCAGGCTTAAACATTGAAACTCTGAAATACATGGATGGAGTTCTAAACAGACTTTTGAAATCTCTTCAGGTATTTCAGTACCTGTGACTATACTGACATGTCTTGTAGGTGAGCAATTTATTTTTCTACTTTCCAGTGAGAAAATAAGATTTAAGGATCAGTTTTGCTGATCTGTTTAAATTTGAGCCTGATTTCTTATTGATGTTACAGAACTTCAGAAAATCCCAAAAGCAAATATATCGATTACTCCAAAATACTGTATTTTAAAATACTTTGTGGATATAGTATTAGAAAAGCTGCAAAACAATATTTTAAACGACAGAATGAAACTGTTCTGGTTTTTGTCTTCTGAGTTAAATGAGTAAATAAGTCAATATTGTGATAGTTTTCCTGACATTTTAAGGAGTATATGATGTAAGTACGCTTGTAACGAAAGAGGTGCCAGACGTCATGCAAGCTTGAAATCGAGTTGATTTGACTGAGCTTTAATAGAGTTCTTGTGCTCCACCTGCTCCAGCGTGTCTTTCAGGGCTTTTGTAACTACATTTCTGTCTGAGAAAACATTTTTTAATTTGTCCTGTCGGCATGCACGACTCTTGGGGAAGCGTGAGGATGGTGAGGTGTGGTGACAGGTGCACAAATTGGGTTTTGTCTGCAGGATCCCTACCCACTATTGCCAGAAGCGTCTCTAGGTGAAGGTGTGTGAGTTCAAGTTGCCTCTGTACGTATGGTAAGCAGGTTTGAAAAACCCACACTCCACCGGACTGATACTACGAAGCGTTTTGAAATGCAGTCCTTAAGTCAGCATTGGCAGAATGTGTCTGGGTACACGGGCTGTTCTCTTCCCCTTCCTCCCATGCCACAAACTGTGCGTTTCTTTGTGTTAGCAACGGAGAGCCGGCTTGTTAGGTGTGGGCACATGATCCCACCTCTGTCAAACTGGTTGTTTTACAGCGTTTCTGCCAACACTGGTGCTGGTTGTCACAGGACACGTGCTATCTCGGGTAGCGTGAAGCCCACTCGTGGTACACAGAATTTTTCTAATGGACGTGAGGAGAGGAGAGGGAGTTCACATAAGGTCTGAGCTTTGCGTAATGTAGCCAGGGCATTTCAGAGGCTGGTAATACCAGGTTTAAAATTGAGTGAGGCCTGATCCTGTACCCTCAGACCCCACAGCGTGATTAGTTGTGCCGTGGGGCCACCTTCTTCCAGACAAAAATCATTACCCAAAATAGTCTCTTTTAAATAGAAGTAATGGGAAATGTATACTTCAAATGACAGCAGATTTATACAGGAGAGCAGAGGGAAGACAAGAGGCATCCCCCTCCCATCCGTGCTGCATTGAGTCACTTCATCTGAATGTGTGTATAACTTTCAGACTCACTAAGTGGATGCTTTTTCCCACAGGAGGCCATTCTTTGCCTCTAAACAAGCTTTTTCTTCTCTTACTTTTAAAGGATCTTATGGTTCTGTCCAGTTTGGTATTCAAGCCAGTTTCCTGGTGGTCCTTAGTCCTACAACATGTGGCTTTTGTTTGTGGGGTTTTATGTGGTTTTTACTTAGAGAAAATGAACATATGGCTGACATTTTTTTTAAAGTGAGATTTTGTACTGAAGTTATATCCAAAGATGTGAGGTTTTTTTTCCTTCTGAAATAAATGTCTAGCATCTATTTGAAAAAATAATCAACCTTCTGTACAGCTCTTCCGATTTAGAATATATTTGTCCATCTGTTTCTCACTACATTTATTGTGGTTTTGTTTTGCTGTTTCAGTGAAGTGTGCCCAATTTGTTGCTAAAGGCTGAAGGTGGAATTTTTAGGCTTTCTAATAACAACTTGAATAGAAGACTCCTTATTTTTAGGTCAAGTCTTTGGCAAAAGCTGATTAGCAGAAGCTTCTTTAATTCTACCTCAGTAAAAAAATACGTAAATTTGCAAAAAAAGTCATAACCTCACTTCTGCCATAATTGTGCATGCAGTGTGAAGTACATGTAAACTGGCAGATAATTAAAGTGTTATTCAGGTTTGAAAGTTGCTTTGGGCGCTGAAATAGAAATGGGATGAAATCAATTCCATTGATCCCTACTGTAGTGTTTCAGTAAATCGTTACGGAAAATACTTTGCTTGATCATTAATGTTGTTTACACAGGGGAGAATTGACATTTAGTTCATAGGTAAAGGATAATCACTTGGTAATTACCCCATTACTGATTGGTATTAATCATTTTAGCGTGGAGTCAGTAAACATTTACATGATTGTTTTAGGTGAACCTGCATCATTAATCCATATCCCACGTGGCAGCCTCATGAATGCTTTGGAGATCATATTGATATTATTGTGCAGCATAATCTTCTGGTAATTAGAATGAAACAAAACAAACCCAACACAATACCCAACAAAAAAAAGCAGAGACAGCAAAACAAAACTTTGTGGTTTTGTCATTTGTAGTGTCTACCTTGACCTGGCTGTCTGGTGAAGGCCATACAAAACCATTAAATATTCTGTGCCCAAATACGAAGTGTGCAAAGGAACAGGAGATTCAGACTCAGGTGTGCTTTCAGTTGTTTGGAAGCAGAACTGTTATTTATCAGTTATGGTTGTGTAATTACTTTAAATCATTAGTCTCATTCAAAGTCATACTAGATTAAAATTCTTTTTCTCTCTCTCAGAGCAAATACTAGTGTCTCTTCAGAGGAGAATCCTTGGGAGTCGGGAGGAAGGCTTGTTACAGATCATGTAATGTTCTCGATAACAACGTGTCTTTTTCCTCTTAAGGCACCGTTGGCTTCACTCAATGACGGATGACCCTCCAACTACTCATCCACCAGTTGCTCGTAAATTTATCTGGGAGAACCATAAGTTCAACCTGAGTGGCACTCCTGGACAGTACGTACCTTACTCTACTACGCGCAAGAAGATACAAGAGTGGATCCCACCTACAACAGCTAGCAAATAAGAACAACAGAAAATGTGATCTGCCTCAGCTTTGGCTTTTGTTCAAAATAAAAGCCTCCTGTAACAGCTGTCATTTAGTTTATTGAATTGGAGGGAAAACAAGTGAGAAAACATTTGGAAGAGGTAGAAGAGAGAATACATGACAAGTCTTAATCTCATCAAGATATTGGGCTTTTTGTCATATTGTCAGTGGCTCTTGTCTTTCCATAAACAGCTCTCAGACTCTTTTAGCATGATAACCAGTCCTGTGACAGTCACTTCTCACATTTGTACCATTCAACAGAATACAAATTTGAAAGACAGGCTTCTTCTCTTTAACATTATCCTAGTATAGTCTCTGCATGGCAAATAATGTACTAATCGTGTACTATTTTTAGGAAGCCATCTCTTTAAATATTTATAAGACAAGTTAGAATAATAAGGCAAATAAGAGATTATAGTTTTTATTCATAAATTCTTTGCGAATGAGTATGCATGCATTGCTGTATTAAAAGATGGTGTGATACATAATATAAAACTTGTAAGGCCACAGTAATTAAATGACCTCTTACCCCCCTAAGGGAACTTGGCCATAAGCAGAAGGCCCTTGTCACAAAAATATTTTTTGTTACTTCTGTTACCGAGATTCATTAGGAAGATGTTCTCACAAGGGTTTGAGATGGGCTGTTTGCCCTGTTGTGACAGGACTTTAAAGGTCTTTGGAAGTTTGAGAACGCACAGTTTTTTTGGAGGTAGAGAAGTAAAATGTACCAGAACCTACTCCCAGAAATGTGAAGTTTGCAAGTTCACGTTTGAAAGAGAGTTGGTTGGGGCTGTGGCTTTTTTCTGTGTCTTACAGTTGGTTGATTCTTACTCCAGCCTGCTTATATTTTTTTTAGCAGAGCTGCCCTCTCCCCAGGGCTTTCTATATCTGATGGCCTAGTCTGTAGATAACTGACAGTGGTGGGATGTCCACGCAGCTCCTCGCTCATTTCACTACTTCAGCTGAAGGGGGGAGAAAATAGAAAGTTTATGGGTTGAGACACAGATGGGGAGGCTGCTTGCCAGTTACCACCATGGGCAAAAGAGACTTGACTTTAATTTATTGCCAACTAAAATAGATTTGCATAGCGAGAAACAAAGGCAAAAAAATGTAAACCACCACTTTCCCCACTATCCTTCTTCCCAGGCTCAACTTGCCACCTTCATTCCTGTCCCCTCCGGCTCTCCCCGGCAGCAG
The DNA here is from genome assembly GCF_036013445.1 of Caloenas nicobarica. Classification (NCBI taxonomy): domain Eukaryota; kingdom Metazoa; phylum Chordata; class Aves; order Columbiformes; family Columbidae; genus Caloenas; species Caloenas nicobarica. The sequence continues at coordinate 47,581,526 of NC_088245.1, forward strand.
CAGCTGTGTTGGGCAATGGGGCTTGTGGTCAGTCCGTAACAGCTCCTCACAGAGGCCCCTGCAGCCCCTTGGTGCCACAACCTTGACAGTTACACACAATACAGACTTATAAAAATCGTTGTTAAAGGCAACTAGGAAGGGATTTGAATACATTCTATGCAGGCAATTGCCTGCTGAGAAGAAAAACCTGCTTTGCTCCCTAATAGCCACAGCAGTGGCTGCACTGCTGGCTCTATGCTGGCAGCTTTTCCTTCTCATCCCTGCCTGGCTGCATCATTTAACCCCCAGTTGCTTCCTTATTAAATCAAATTCCATAATAATTCATTATTTAAAGGTGGGGGGTTTAGCTTTAATTGCTTTAAACCAGTTCTAGTCTTTAAATTAGTAGGCAGCAGCACTTCCGAAGCTATCGAATTAAAAAATGATAATGTTTAATTTACTTTAAAGTCAACAAAAGCACCGAGCACAGCTGAAGTGCAATTTGAGCCATACTGAGCGGTGTACATGGAAAGGACTCTTTCAGCCTTTTCATCTTGATAGATTATTTGACCTTAAGAACCAAGTTTCCCCCAGCACCGTTGAAGAGCTTCATTACTAACGCTCATCTATACATGCCCTATGGGCACAAACCTGGGTATAGTAATTACTTCTTATTAGTTTTAGCCTCTACTTCTTTTTAATGTGTTTTTTACCTATTTAATTCCTCTTTGTCTTGTGGATTTTTTGGATTGCAGCCTGAACACTTCAGGAGGTACAGCTGGGAATGAGACTCTGTATTCAGGGGACAGACAGGGATGTGGTGACTCTTCCTGCACGGCCTGTGCTGTGCTTAGAGCTGGTTTGTCCTTTTGGACAGAACAGAAATATTGAGGGAGGAGGCAATTTTGAGCAGCTTTCTGTGCAGCAATACTGCACAGAAAGGCAGGAAAATGGGCTTGTCCTCCTGCCTTGGCTGGGCTGAAGCAAGCCTAGGACTCAGTAGCATTGTTTGGGAAATATCATCAGCCTTGTTTTTGGAGAGGACAGAAACCTAGTCATCCTGCTTTAATCAACCAGCAGGAACTACAAATGCTGGAGTTTAAATGCAGAATGTCACTGACATCTCTTGAAACACTGCTTCTCCAAGGTAGATTGCATAAGGCATGTACAGGAAATAAAGAATATGCAGAAGAATCAGCAGTCTTCCACAGGGCTCCCTGTAAATGCTTCTGCAGTTCAGTCCTTTTATCAGCAACCTCAGTCACTTATGGAAGCTCACCTTTGCTGATGACATCTGCCTCAGTATCCAAGCTCAGTTGCTTTCTGGTCTAAATGACATTTTAAATGCCGAGCCGGCCAAGTGTCGCAGCAGATGGTGTCTTCAGCCAAGTGCAGCTGAAGCACTGACAAGAATATTTCCCTTTCACTAAATGTGACTTTAAAAGAGGCAACTTTCCGATACGAGAAACATATATTAAGAAGACAAGTATCTCTTCCAGGAGATACCCCTTTGCTGTAGCTACCCCTGGGCTGTTGCTGTGCTGACAGCAGGCTCAGCTCAGCCCTGGTCACTGGCGTGGACCCTTCCCTCTACAAAGCACTGCATCCTCCCTCGCAGCTGCCCAGGGATGCACCTCTCTGCCTGACACACCTGAAACTGGCTGTGAGACATTAGGGTGGAGAATGATGGAGAAAGGAGCTTCAGGAGACCATCTGCGCTGTGTTTAGCCCCACTGCTGATCCAGCTTGTGTTGCATGGCCCGGACACGCTGCCCAGTCCCCATCGCCGGGGTGACTCTGCCAGCAGGGTGTTTATCTGGTAGTGCAACAGCCCAGGTCAGCACAACACAGCATTAAAATAATTAGAGTGGGCTCCATCAACAGGACCCATAAGTGGCACATCACTCACTAAGCCTACAGATTTTGACCTTAAGGACTCAAAATTGCCCTGGGTGCACAGGTCTGGAGCAGCTGGAAGTTGCCTTTCACACAGAGGACCTGGCTGTAGGTGAGTATGAACTAGACTGTTCAATGCTCTTGAGACTCAATGCTGGCTGTGATGTTGAAAGCAGCTCATGAACCTGCTGTAGCTGTTTGGCAAAACATTACTTCACCAGATGAGACAGACTGAGGGGAGAGGCAGCACTAGCACTGCACTGAAGAGCTTGCAGCAAAGAGTTAACATTTCATAACCATTTCTAGCTACAGCAAGAGAAGAAATCTTTGACAGCCGAGGACATCCTGGGCCATTTAAGAAAGCTGGAAGGAGAAGGGCGGAGGCCTTGTCCTTTCCTACCCAACCTGTGCTGTACTGCTGACTCCTGCACGCTGTGCCCACCCTTGAGGCCACACTGAGAACCCACCACCTCGCATTTCTAGGTCTCACAAACTCAGGCTTCAAATCTTGAGATGTTTCCTGCTAAGGCTGGTGTTGGGAAGCAGCCTGGGAATTACAAGAATGATTGTTTTGGATACAGTTGGAAGTCACCAGCCCAGCAAGCTGGGGTCTATATTTTCCACAGCTGTGATGTATTCAGAGTGAAACCTTTGAGTCACTAATTCTGTGGCAACTGAGAGGAAGAGAGGGAACAGATCCTTGCTTTCTAGGAGGTTAAAACAGCTGCAAGTCTAAAGGATCTCCTTCAGGTGAAGTTCGCAAAGGATGTACAAAAGCGGGGACTTTGAGGTGGGGGGACAGTGGCAGCATTTAAATGGCACTTCAGGTTGCTCATGCAAATCCCACGGTAAATGCTGGGGTATGGCAGGGAAAGCCCACGTCAGTGGGAGAGATCAGAGCGATGAATGTAGTAGCAGTAGCTCAGTGCTAGTGCCCGATCTGAGAGCAATCATGGCTCAGGCCTCCCCAGAGGAAAAGGACACAGATGTGTGCACCCTCTTGGAGATGTCTACACGGCTGATATTCCTTCAGAGCAAGGGCAGAGAGAGACCTGCTAACTGCCTGCATGGGCTGAAAGCCTGAGTGAGCCTTCAAAGATAGGGCTGTCCTCATCCAAACCTGCGAGGTCTCAAGCACTCGAATTGGGCAGCAAAACGAAGACACGGACTGGACGACACAGTTCATTTAATAGCAACCTGCAACAGAACAGCTGGAACTAGATGCAGGGCAATGGCTGCATAAGTTAGAGTGTAAAGGTTTGCAGGCTTCATTCCTCTCTCTTACGACCACTCTGTTTTCTGTCGCAGGCACTTCCTCTGCTCTGGCATCTTCTCATTGCTAATGGCGGTGGAGGCTCAGCTGTGTCTGGGGAAGGATTAGTGTGGTGTGTTAGTTTATACAGCAGGCTGGGCCCAAGGTGGCACTGGAAACTGGATTCTGGAAGTACAGCACTAATGTGCAGATCCAGATACCATAAAGCAAACACTCAAACGTGTCAACAACAAAGCTACAGCCTGTGGGCTACAGCCACAAGTGGAAAATTGCGTTCCATGGAGATAGGGATCAACCTCTTGTGGTTTTTGCCTTATTTCTTGTCCAGCTCTTTCTCCCGTCTCTCTTTCAGACTGCTTTACTTGGCTGTGACCTACCGAGGGAGGCCCAAATGACTTCTGAGGCTAAGCCCAGGTTCCGGACTGGTTCTTCCGGAGTCCCACGCAAAGTGGAAAAACCTCTCACAGGTCCTGGGTTTCTCTCGCCTGCTGCATTTGGTGTTTCAACTGTATCTCCAGCTGTTGGGAAATGTCACCAACTTGTAGGCGGCAAACCAAAAGCAAGTCAAAGGGAGAGCTCTAAAGGCACTCACTTCTGTGGGAATCTGCAAGGTAGGAGGCCATTGAGACTGTATTTGTCACCTGTTGGCAGAGTATTAAAACGTATTAAAATCCTGGGGTATGACGATGACCCGCTCTGCTCTTCTCGTTCGGGGCCCCTGGGACTGTGTCCTGCTTGGAGAGGCCATGGAGCTCAGCAGCCCTGCTGGGACTCCTGGCTCACGGTTTTTAGCCATCAGGGTAACTACATCCGTGTTCCTCAACGTCATCACCATCTGCTGCTAAAACAGCAGCAAGAGCATCAAGAGAAGTCAATCAACTGCAAAATACAGCTAATAGATAACTAACGACATGGAAAAAGTATAGGATGAGAATCATACAGGTTCCAGCAGAAAAAAGAATCACCTCCGATCCACCAAACAAACCAGAGCTCACCTTTCTTCTTGGTTTACCAACTTGCTTGGCCACCTCGGAACAGCTGTTCTTCATGCCTCTCTGGACACTGGGCCGGGACTCTCTCTTTCTCTCTGCATATTCCATCAGCTTTGTCTGATGTGCCTCCAGAAGCGCCTCCAAGCTGCACAGCAAATTAGTAAGGAAAGCGTGAAACAAAACAGCAGTCGGTCTTTTTCACCTCCTCTTAGGTAAGCAGCACAGCCATGGCTTGCTTCATCTGTAATGCGCTTGACGGGCCAGGAAGTGCTGAGAGCAGCCAGCGCTCCAGTGCCACACATCATTCGGAGGGCCCAAAGTTTACCTGAAGAGAGGAAGAAAAGCCTTCCTTCCCTCCCAGGAGAACTGCAGGCAGCCTGCATTTGCAAGGCCTTGTGTAACTTTCTCAAATCATGGACTCATGCAAAGAAGCACCTTACAAGATGGAATGTGAGGCTTGAATTTGCTCACAAGTGGTTAGTGTGTGCTGTTACATTAGAGTTCAGTAACGCTTGACTACTACTCAACATGCTGGTTTTTTAAAATCATTAAAAAGCCATGCCTGGTAGGTTCTTCCTCCAGTGCGCCATTACTTCTTTGTGTTTTGTCCAGAAGCGCTGCCAATTGGTGTTTCTTTTCAGCTGGCTTCTTCAAGTCCCTTCTTTCGCTCCCATGCTTTCAAAATAGCAAAGGTACGTCACACACAGAGCACAGGAACACATCTTGCCAGTATCAGCGCAACACAGTGTTTGCCTGCCCCGCAACGCCACCCAAGCACACTAAATACTGCCTATGAAGCTGTCGTTCCCTCGTTACTTGCAGATTCTCATCTTTGGTTGCATTATGGACCCACATCTTGTGGCCAAGGAACCCATAGTCCCTAAAATAGGAAGGGCACCAGAGCAGAGGCAACTGAAGAACTCCCGTCACAGTCCGATGATGCCAGTCAGGCCTTCGGGATGAAGCGCTCGGCACCACCAGAGCCCAAGGAACGTCTGCAGCTGAAGGTACCAAATGCCTCTATGGCACGACTGTCTGAAGTGCTGCCTGAGGTCTCAACCTCACAAGTGTTCTAAAGCAGAAAATACCGAAGCCAGTCTCTGACTGACAAGTCCTTAACAAAGATGGCATTAGGTAGGACTGAAGTAGGTCCAGCTATAGTCTCATGGGGCAACTCTCAAAGCCAGAAAGCTGGGGAATGGGGCAGCAGGACTGTGAGCGCAGCCTGTGGTCAGTAGAACAGAGGAAATGATCTCTTCCAAGCTCTCTGGGAAAACCTCTTCTTCAAATTTCCCCACGTGAAGATGGAACTAGGCTCTGGTAGCTCGTGAAAAGGGAAGGTTCTGACTCGCTTACTGAGGCAGAGGCTTGCAGGTCTTTCTGAAGGGCTTCGATGCTCTTGGTTTGTTGCCGGGCTGTGGCTTCCAGCCTGGCCATTCCAACTTGGAGCCTGAAAAAGAAGCACAGGTCTTATCACAGAAGTCCACAAGAGCACAAATCCCAAAGGAAGAGTGGGATAGGACCTCATCTAAAACAAAAGCATCTTTGAAAATCATGTAGTATTATCTTGCTGGCATGCGGGAAGACAGTCCGGTTGTTTTCTCACAATCGCAGAAAGCAAAGCCTTGCCCCACTGTGTGATTTCCTTACTGTTGCATGCGTTCTTCCAGCTCTGGGATAGCCGCAGTTCCAGAAGACGTGACCAGAAGGCTCTGCAGGTTCTTGGAAGCTGTTAGCTCCCTCTCCTTATCCTTTATGGCCTTCTCCAGGGACTGGGCATAACACTCGCTCCGGATAAGCCGTTCTTGCGATTCCTGCAGCTGTCAAACCACAGCAAGAATCCCAGTGGTCAGCTTAGGTTTGATAAAAAGGAGTGGACCCCCAGCTAAGGGTCTGTTCCTCACTCTGGTTTGCAACAGAAAAGGCCTGGGCCCCTGCCAAGAGACAAGAGACAGGCTTTCTCTCTACCTGAGCTTTAGAATGGTCCAGTTCCTTCTGCAGCTGCAGTTTCTGTTCCTGCAGGTCCCTGCTGTAGCGCTTCTCGGCTTCAAGTGAAGCTTCTGCTGTGAAGCACCTTCTGAGAGCGCTGGCCAGCTCCTGCTGCAGCCACGTGACCCATCCCTAAAGAAATGGTGTTCCATGAGCATGGAGAAGTCAGGAAGAAGATGACAATAGGACACATGCTTTTAGTCATGGGATCATATCATTAGGTTGATTTTCTGCAAGGCCAGAAGGTGGAGGGAGGTGAGTCTCCCCTTCTGCTCTGCTCTTGTGAGCCCCACCTGGACTACTGCCTCCAGCTCTTGGGTCCCCAGCACAAGGAAGACATGGGCCTTTTTGAGTGGGTCCAGAGGAGGGCCACGGAAATGATCAGAGAGATGGAACAAGGGTGGTGGGACACTGGAGCAGGCTGCCCAGAGAAGTTGTGGATGCCCCATCCCTGGAATTGTTCCACGTCAGGCTGGACAGGGCTTTGAGCAACCTGATCTAGTGGAAGATGTCCCTGCCCACAGCAGGGGGTTGGACTAAATCATCTTTAGAGGACGTGTCCAAACCAAACCCTTCTATGCTCCTGTGACTCAGTGAATTCAAAGATGAGAGATTTGGGCCACCACCAGCAGGCATCTGCTGGCACCTTTCTCAGCTGAGCACATCCAAACTATCAGCAGCTCGTCACGAGGCTTTCTCTTTCCTAATACACAGAAAAGGCTTCTGTATTTTCCTCCTCCGAACACAGGCTGAGAGTCTGTGCCACTTGCTTATTTCTAACTGAATGTTTCCCTCTTTATGCAGCACCTCTGCTTCACAACGGGAACAAAATGAGGTCCAAACTAGGCTTCAGGTCCTGATTCAAAAACTGCCTCTCTGCAGCACTCCAAAAGGAACTCAGTAGCAAGAACAGGTCTCCTTAAACTGACGGGCTCGATTTACAGATAATCTGCATCAGACCCTGAGAGTCACCTGACTTTCGCCTTCACGGTCGGTTTGTGTTGAAGCCTCCTTGTTGAGCGGAAGCTCTTCTCTCTCCAGTGCAAAAACCTGAGCGAGCAAGAACACAGACCGAAAGACAGTGAAGAGAGGAATCCACAGCAACACAGCAGCATCACGCTGCATTTCAGCAGCTGGGCTTAAGAAGCGTAAGAATTTTGTCAGCTCAGGAAGACAAAGTACCTCATCCAAAGAAGAGAAGTCAAACTCTTCTTCTTGTGCTGCTCCTGCTGCTGGCAACACACCTACAAAGGAGGTAAGAAGCGCCACGCTGCTGTGAGTGCTTATTTCACTCTGCTTTTCCCCATCCGCTTCACTCCAGAGAAGCTTACAAAGGGAACCATTTAGTCCATCAGGAAATTACCTTTGTGGCGCTCCTCTGTAATAGACTGCGCGCACATTCCTTGTTGGTTTGCAGCATGAAGCGACACGACAGCCGACAGTTCCTCTGGACCTTCAGAATCCGTCTGTGTAAATTAAAAGGCGTGCGTTAGAAGTGGCACAGACTCCTTCTGGACCTGTCTCCGCACACAAAGCTCCCCCTTCATCCAACATGCATAACGTGGTATCAGGGGATGGAAAGACTGTAAAGGGCAAACACAGCCAGCGTGTTACTCATCTGTGTTCAGCAGGGCTTTTGAGAGGGGCCAAAGTACACCTGCCCAAGACAGAGAACACCGAAGGCAGAAGCAGCTAAGTGTCTAGATTGTAGGCCCTACAGGCAACCATTTGACTCTGAGTGGATCTGGAGAAGAGAGCTGTGTGGTGGAAAACCAGCCACCCTCACAGCACCAGCCTTCTAGGATTGCAAAGGAGCGCAACCAGCAGGAAGCTTGACTGCTTCAGTCCTGGACTAGAACTCCAGCTCACAGGCCAGCTGCTAGGAGACCCGGGTCATTAGCTTGGCCTCACCTCCTCCCAGTCCCAAGTGAACAAACGGCTTGCTTGCAGTACCACCATGCCAAGGTCCCAGTTACGAGCAGGAAGCGGCAGCAGCAGCAGAGGTAAAAGAACCCAAAAGCCAGTGAGCCCAGTGGGGCCACAGTGCCTCCTTCAGAGAAGGGGAAGAGTGACTGGAAAGCTGCCCACAGAAAAGAACCTCGAGGTGTCGGCTGTCGACAAGTGACTGAGCAAGAGCTGGCAGTGTGCCCAGGTAGCCAGGAAGGCCGATGGCATCCTGGCTTGTATCTGAAATAGCATGTCCAGCAGGACTAGGGAAGGGATTGTGTCTGTACTCGGAACTGGTGAGGCCACGCCTCAAATACTGTGTCTAGTTTTGGGCCACTCACTACGAGAAGGACATGGAGGTGTCCTGTGATGAGTGGCTGATGGAAGCAGGCTTATTTAGTCAGGAGAAAAGGAGGCTGAGGGGAGACTCCCTACAACTTATCGCTCCCTACAACTTGGTTGTAGCCAGGTGGGTGTCAGTCTATTTGCCAAAGATGCAGTAATAGGACAAGAAGGAAGAGTCTTACGTTGTTTCAGGAAGGGTTCAGATGGGATATTAGGAAAAATTTAGTCACTGAAAGAGTTCTCAAGCACTGCAGCAGGCTGCCCAGGGAAGTGGTTGAGTCACCCTTCAGCCATACACTTGGTCTCAATGACCTTAAGGCTCTACTCCGACCTAAGTGATGCTAGGATTCTACCTCAGAATCAAAAGGGGAGTCATCATCTTCTTCTTGTGCTGCTTCTGCTGCTGGCAACACACCTACAAAGGAGGTAAGAAGCGCCACGCTGCTGTGAGTGCTTATTTCACTCTACTTTTCCCCATCCGCTTCACTCCAGAGAAGCGTAGGAAATTACCATTGTGGCGCTCCTCTGCAATAGACTGCGCACACGCTCCTTGTTGGTTTGCAGCATGAAGCAGCATGACAGCCGACAGTTCCTCTGGACCTTCAGAATCCGTCTGTGTAAATGAAAAGACATGTGCTAGAAGTGGCACAGACTCCTTCTGGAGTGTCGCCATTCCTGGAGCTATATAGGGGACGTGTAGATGTGTTGCTAAGGGACATGGTTTAGTTGTGGACTTGGCAGAGCCAGGCGTGCAGCTGGACTCTATGATCTTAAGGGTCTATTTCGACCTAAGTGATGCTGGCATTCCAAGCCTGTGTGAGAAGCAGCAGCAGAAGGAAAAGAGCCCAAAAGTAAGCAAGCCCAGTCGGGCCCCACCTTCAGAGAAGTTACGTCTAAATCAGACAGGGAGTCAAATTCCTCCTCTTGCTGTGCTCCAGCTTCTGGCAAGACACCTTCAAAGGAGAGAAGAGGCACAATGCAGTCGTGAGTGCTTCTCCCAATCCCCATCCCTCAAGCCCTGCATTTAACAAAGGGTTGTCATTGTCCTTCAGGCCACAGTGATTTGTCCTCATCACCTCCTCCATGGTGAGGGATCCTACCTGCTCCAATCCGCACAGGCGCTCCCACGGGAGAGGCAGCAGTTGTTCTAGAACAAGAGATCTCAGGTACTGCTGGACCTCCTGTGCCTCCTACAGAACATTCTCCTATGCTTTTATGTCTTTCATATTCCTCCAGTGTCTCAGTAACTCTACATAGAAAAAGGAAGGAAAACACAAAGTCGAGATTCGGCGATGAGAGGTCATGGGCAGTTGTTTATGGCTAGTCAAGGCATGCTCGTAGGCATAATGCCGTTCATTCACCCATCAGTAGGCTACCATCACTAGGAGAGAGGGCTATTTCCTTCAGCCTAGTGGTTAAGGACATGTAGCCACCATAGGGAAGGAACGGCCAGGGGAGCAAAGCTACACCCGAGAGGAGAAAAACCGCTGAAGATTTTAACTCATCAGGGGATATCGGTTGGACCCCCTCTGAAACAAAAGGCAGATAGTTGCTAGTCAGTCGAGTGGAGCTTGGCAGCACACAGGTGAATTCTCAGAGAGAGCTGTGGAGGGAAGTTGTGCCCAGCTTCCAAATCCACTCTTGACACGGAAAGAGATGCATCAGAAGACGTCACTGAGCCCAGCTTCAACAAAGGTCTCAACACCCCATTCAAGCAAAAAGGGCCGTACATCAACACAGACATGCTGACAAGGCAGCTGCTCTAACAAGGATGTAAAACACTTACTCAGGCTTGAAGTGTTGGTGATAATCCATAACTTCAAAGCCATACTTGTCTTGATAAGATGGATCAGCACCATGCTGAAGAAGAAGTCGTACTACATTCACGTTCCCAGCATAAGCAGCAATCAGAAGGATGGTCCTGAAGCATCCAAGAAATGACAGGAAATACATCAGCCTCTGCAGACATTTCCTTGCCATTCCTTCAGTCCTTCTTGGCTCCTCAAACAATTCATTTCCCGTCTTACAGGCAGAGCAAAATTACAGCAAAACATGTGGATGCATCTCACAATTGAGGCTGGTGGGACCTCAGGAGGTCTCCAGAGCAAGCACCTGCCCAGAGCAGACTCGATAGCTCTGTGTGTGTGTGTGTCTGTGTGCATGTGTGTGCACGCTCACGTGTGCGTGTGTTGGCACCACAGCCAACGCTTTCTTGCAGTCCTCAGTGCAGAGATCATCCCCTGCGGTAAGACAGCAGCTGAGTGCAGGTCTGCTTTCCCAAATGGCACAGCAGGAGCTCCTTCTGGGCAGCTCCTGGCTCTTTTTCAAAGCTCATTCCTATAGCTCCCATCAATCCAACGTGAACAATGCTCAGGAGTCCCATGCACACTTTTGACAAAAATTCACCTTTCACACTTATCTCGAGCGTGCACGTCAGCTCCTTTTTGAAGGAGGAACTCGACCATCTCTTCACGGTGCTCGAGGATTGCAACAGCAAGTGGAGTGTATCCCAACTGAAAGGAGAAATCGCCTCCCTTAGAAGAACACAGGAAAGTCAAACAAGTCTGGGGAAGAGCAGCCTTACCCAAATCCCAAGCTTACCTCATTCTGAGCATCAATATGGGCATTGTGCTCGAGTAAGAGCTCCACCATCGATCTGCTGGGCATGACGGCAGCCACGTGAAGGGCAGTGTTGCCGCCAGCACCTCTGTGGTCAGGGTTGGCACCGTGCTCCAGCAGAGCGGTCACACAGTCTTTGTGCTTGTGCTGTACTGCCTGGAAACAAGCCACAAGGGAGGAGTCACTTCCCACATGTACACTTCTGTCTGTCAGAACTCCTGCATCTTCCCAACACGGCAAAGTACGAGCGTCTTCAAAGATTAGACAACATATGCCTCTTCCCCACTGACTGCAACATACCTGTTTCTGTGCAGGCCTACGTAAAGAATCACGCAAGCCAGGTATCGCTCAGTGCATAATCGACAAGTTCCACGTACAACAACGTAACATATTCCACGTACCAGCATCAGCGGCGTCTTCTTAAACATGCCATGAGGGTTGAGCTGGCACTTCTTTCCTGCCAGAAATTGAATGACATCTGCATGGCCATTCGCACAAGCAAGATGCAGAGGCGTCCTAGAAATTAAATACATCCAGTTAACACAGACAAGACAGCTGAAGACATCGTTTCAGGCTGTGGTGCCCCTGCCCAGGACCACAAGGCTCAACTGCCAAAAAAGAAGCCGACAGCAAGCTTTCCCGTGCCAGAGCCGGTGGCAGCAGTTGCACACCCAAAGCCTGGGGCTGGCTAGGCACCATCCTCAGCACCTCTGTTGAGCCAGGAGGCATCTCCTCAGCTGTGACAATGAACCTGCACAACCGGATTCCTGTGCCCAGGCACTGGTCCCTGCCTCCAGCCAGGCCCGCGCGGCCACCCAGCACAGCAAAGGATACGGCGTCTTGGCAGCCTGGAGCCTCTGGAGGCCACGTAAGTCTCCGGGGGCAGCGGAGTCTGCGTCAGCTCCTGTCTTTCTAGCAGCAACAGGAAGACCGTGCCCTGTGGTTCTGCGACTCCATGTCCTGCTTGAGCAAGGACGATAACAGCCAGGCAAGAGGAAAGGAGCCGTCTCTGCTTGCACGAAGGCCTGCGCAGCTCCACAGAAGGGTCGCTACGGGGAGCAGGCTGGCAGAGCAGGGCAGAGTGGCGCATCCGCTGGCTCCTGTCCCAGCTCGGGCGGGCCTCCGGTAAGGGCAGCGCTGTGGAGCCGGCCTGTCCCTAGGGTGCTTGCGATCGTGCTGGGCTTCGCCGGCTCTTGCAGCCAGGGCACGCGGATCTTCGCTACGGACACTGCCCGCTTCTTACTGCTTGTTGGCATCCCGCGAGTTGATGCGGAATCTCTTCCACCACCAGCGCTCCTGCAGCCGGGCCAGGTTGCCGCTGGCAGCCGCGCTGTGCAGCCCGCCCCGGCCCTTCTGCCGGAGCTCCGAGGCCCCGGCGGTGTCGGACGGCGGACGCTGCTGCACTCTCCTGCGCAGTGCGATGAAGCTCTGCATGGTGCGGGGCAGACGAGGGCACGGCCCGCTTCGGGGTGAGCAGCCGCAGGAGGCAGCCGGCGGACTCTGCTGAGTCCCGGGAGAGCAAGGGGAGAGGGCGCGGAGAGGGCAAGAGGAGCCCAGAACCGAGCCCCTGGCAGACAAGGCTACAGGGCACGGAGAGGGCGAGAGCAGCCCAGAACCGAGCCCCTGTCGGACAAGGCTGGAGGGCACGGAGAGGGCGAGAGTAGCCCAGAACCGAGCCCCTGGCGGACAAGGGTAGAGGGCGCGGAGAAGAGGAGAGCAGCCCAGAATCGAGCCCCGAACGAGCAAGGGTCGAGGGCGTTGAGAAGGCGAGAAGAGCCGAGAAGAGGCGAGTCCCGAGCGGGTCGCAGCTCCCGACGCTCCGAGCCACACACGCGCTGCCGGTCCTGCTGCGGCGGCGACAGCACTGAGCGCCGGCGCCTGCAGGGGGCGGCCTCACAGCGGCAGCTCGGGGCGTCACAGCGGGCGGGACGGGGGCGTCACAGCGGCGGGGTGACGCCGGCCCGGGCCGAGCGGGCTGCGGCTCCGGCGCTGGGGCTCCCGCGGGGCCGGGCGGCCGGGAGATGCGTTTGCAAATGTGCCATTTGCACAGCTGCGGTTCGGGAGCCCAATTCGCTGCCGTGTTCAGGCTGTCGAAGGATGCGCCTGTCAGTGACACCCCCTCGGGCTGCTGTGAACGTACCGAGGAGAAGCTGCTAAATTAATGTATACTGTGATTAAGTTACGTACCCGTCGTTAATGACGTAGCCATCATTAACCAACTGACATGAGAGAAATGCTTTCTGACCACCTGCAAAACGAGGGGATACTTTTCCAGTTTTAGATCCTTTTGCATGACAAGAGGGAGACAGAAGATTAAGTAATACATTGTTTAGAAGCAGAGTGCTTATGTTATATTTAAGTAATAATTAATAGTTGTATTGTAAGTAAGAAAATAAACAATTGTAACTAACATCATGAAGTATTTCCTAGCATAGCTTATCGTATGTCAACTTTTCCCAAAATTGTAATGCATATGTAATAATTGTGTGAATATAAGCAACGCAAGAGCATCCAGTCTTTGGAGCACTTATGGAGGATGATCCCCAGTGTTTCCCAGCGTGGATAAAATAAAGAATGCCACTTAACAGTGTAACTGGCTGCTGTTAAGTTCATTTCTCCGTCTCAGTACATGGTGCTGGTTTGATGCATGTGTCTGTGTGGCCGGATTTCCTCCAGTGAGCTCTTCTGCAAGGCTGCTAAAGTCTTGTTAAGATTTGTGGTATACTAATATACTTTTGCCAAGTCACTAATCACTGTAATTTGGATTCCACCAAATGCTTTTAGCAAATTCATCATTGAATTGGACCTCTCGAGTGATTGTCTGTCATTTACTTCACATTTCCATGCAGAAATACTGAGAGTTAACTCACACCTGATCTCACCTGATGGGACAGGACACGTGGTATGTTCAGAGTCAGCTCATCCCTCAACTCACCTGGTAGGATCGGACAACAGGGAGAGCTTTAGGAGGAAAATGCAGTCGGAGCGGACACAGAGGGGCTTGTTGACAGCCGCTGCACAGACAGAAACCCACAGTCACTTGCTTCATGTCATCCACAGGTGAAAGCACCTTGTTTCTGCTGACAGCAACACCCAACTTCGCCCCACTGGGAAATTTCAGGTTGGGACGGTACAAAGTTCTGCAGATGACATGAGAGGCATTCCTCTTCACTGTTTCAGGGAAGGTTCTGACTAGCATACTGAGGCAGAGGCTTACAGGTCTTTCTGAAGGGCTTCAATGGTCTTGGTTTGTTGCTGGGCTGTGGCTTCCAGCCTGGCCTTTCCAACTTGGAGCCTGAAAAAGAAGCACAGGTCTTATCACAGAAGTCCACAAGAGCACAAATCCCAAAGGAAGAGTGGGATAGGACCTCATCTAAAACAAAAGCATCTTTGAAAACCATGTAGTATTATCTTGCTGGCATGCAGGAAGACAGTCCGGTTGTTTTCCCACAATCACAGAAAGCAAAACCTTGCCCTACTGTGTTACTTCCTTACTGTTACATGTGTTCTTCCAGCTCTGGAATAGCCGCAGTTCCAGAAGACGTGACCAGAAGGCTCTGCAGGTTCTTGGAAGTTGTTAGCTCCCTCTCCTTGTCCTTTATGGCCTTCTTCAGGGACTCGGCATAACACTCGGTCTGGATAAGCCATTCTTGCAACTCCTGCAGCTGTCAAACCACAGCAAGAATCCCCAGTAGTCAGCTTAGGTTTGATAAAAAGGAGTGGACATGTCAACTGTCAAAAGCCATGTTACTTCTCCTTCTTTTATACTGGTCCCTCTTTTACATCTGCACTGATTTCCTACGGCCTTTCTTCAATGCTGCCACAACACTCGTCCTCACTCTCCAGACTCCAAACACTCATTTGGTGAAGGATCCGACCTGCTCCGGTCAGTGCAGGGGCGCCCAAGGGAAGGACAGCAGTTGTCCCAGAGCAAGAACTGTCAAGTACTGCTGGGCCTTCTGTTCCTCCCACAGAATATTCTCCTGTCCTTTCACAGCCCGCATGTTGCTGCAGCTGCTTAGGAATGCTACATACAGAAAGAAATGCATTTGGTAAAGATACCCCCACACTTGCATACACTGTGGATTGAAAGAGCAACAGCCATTCATGAGCCATCCTACACATCTTCACAGCCAGCTGGTATAGAGCAAGGCACAGACGCACGCACACGCACACATGCAGTGCTTACTGCACTACTGCCGGAGACTGAAGTGCTCACTGCAGGCATGTTCACGGTACAGGTGCTACTTTCCAAGCACTGCAGGGTTCATCTGGGTTGTGTAGCTGCCTGTCCTTGTGCTAATGGCAGCTCGGGTCTCTCTCCTCTGTGAAGGAGCGATCCCCTTTGTCCCAAGTGCTGAGGTGGAGGCAGCAGTACCACGTCTGTAGGAGAGACAGAGCTGGCGGCAGCTGTGGGGTAGACAGGATAGCAAGCAAAGAAAATATTCCCTTGCACTTGATTGCTGTGGTCTCGTCAGCTGTTGCTGAGAAACATGGAGGGTGGCTGGGGCAGTGATGTGCCCAGAGAGTCTCCTGTATGGAGAAAAGACCCTTGTGCCTTCACCGGGTGCTTCCTGCACCAACACTTGGACACTGCGGGGAACCAGTGCAAGACATGGAGGAACGAAAACAATTGCATTCGGTCAGATGTGTTGTGTTCCCTGACGCTACCTGCTGCCAACTAGAGAAGAGATGCTGAGTCAGGCTTGTTGCAATGCCGGTGTTGGAGTTCAGAAGCTACATACCGCCTAGCAGTGAGCAGGTGGTGGACAGCAGGAGGGAGGGCCAGAACCGTTCTGGTCCTCTCTCATGCTCTCTGTCACTGGAGCTGTCTCTCTCCCTGCACACCCCAAACATCAGGGCAAGTGCTGTGCTCAGGTGTTGCAGAGGGGTTGAGCGGACTGCTAAGCAGCCAGATTTCACCTGCTCCCACATCACCAGTGAGCTTACTGCTGCTTATGTCCTTGGCCTTTATGGGGAGTTTACAGGACTGTTCCTTGGCAGAGGGCCCATTCTCAGTTATGTGAAGAGTGGGGGCTGTTTACAGTTTGAAGATACATTTGGTATCTTCTAAAGGCTGGTTTGGTTTTAGACCCCAGAGATCCCTTAACATTCACCAATGTGAAGGGTTCTTGCCTGGAGGGGAAATGGAACATTATTTCAGTTTGGTTTTGCCAAGCGTGCATTGATGTCTTTGTGAAGAGTGGCTTCTCCAAGTTGTAATGCCTAGCCGTCTGCCTGTTTGCACTTGAAGTGATGAAGACTGGGCCAGGTGAACCTCCAGAGCTGGCTGCTTCCACTGCTGCTCAGCCAGACGTGGAGCACGATGGTTCTTCTGCACTTGCAGGTCTCAAAGTGGGGGTTAGAAATCCTGATTCCCTTGGCTAACTCTATGGCTGTTCTTCACTGGTAGCCAGCATCTCCAGGCATAAAGATGGCAACAACATCCTCAGACACCAAGTCATGTTCTAATGAGAGCCACAATCTAGGAGTTTAGATAACCACTCTCAGCCTTGACACAGACTATCTATCAGATGAAGAATAAAAACCAGTGTTTACCAATGTTCAGTATAACCAAGTGCCTCCTATTTCATGGCTGTGAGTTAAAGAATGTTTGTTCCATCACCTCTCTCAACCGCTCCTCATCAGACTTGTGCTCCAGGCCCCTCACCAACTTCGTCACTCTCCTCTGCAGTCTCTCTAGTACTTCAATGTCCTTCTTAGGATGAGGCGCCCAAAACTGAACACAGGATTCAAGGTGGGGCCTCACCAGTGCCAAGTACAGTGGCACAATCACTTTTCTACTCCTGCTGGTCACACTAGTCCTGATACAAGCCAGGATGCTGTCGGCCTTTTGGCCACCTGGGCACACTGCTGGCTCATATTCAGCTGGCTGTCAATCAACACCCCCGGTCCTTTTCCACCAGGCAGCTTTCCAGCCACTGTTCCCCAAGCCTGTAGCGTTGCCTGGGCTTGTTGTGACGCAAGTGCAGGACCCCGCATTTGGCCTTGTTGATCCTCGTGCAGTCGGCCTCAGCCCAATGATCCAGCTGGTCCAGATCCCTCTGTAGAGCCTTCCTACCCTCCGGCCGACCAACACTCCCACCCAACTTGGTGTCATCTGTGAACTCACTAAGGGTGCACTCAATCTCCTTGTCCAGTTCATTGTTAAAGACATTAAACAGAACTGGCCCCAATACTGAGCTCTGGGGAACACCACTCGTGACTGGCTGTTGACTGGATTTGGCTCCGTTCACCACAACTCTTTGGGCCCGGCCCTCCAGCCGGTTCTTTATCCATTGCAGACTACACCCATCCAGGCCATGAGCTGCCAGCTTCTCCAGGAGAAGGCTGTGGGATACAGTGTCAAAGGTCTGACTGAAGTCGAAGTACACAACATCCACCGCCTTTCCCTCATCTACTAGGTGGGTCACCTTGTCCTAGAAGGAGACCAGGTTGATCAAACAGGATCTGCCTTTCATAAACCCACCTTGACTGGGCCTGATCGCACGGTTCTCTTGTATGTGCCGGAAGGAGAGGGGCGGAGGCCTTGTCCTTTCCTACCCAACCTGTGCTGTACTGCTGACTCCTGCACGCTGTGCCCACACTTGAGGGCACGCCGAGAACATTTGGATACCCACTACCTCGCATTTCTAGGGCTTATAAGCTCAGGCTTCAAATCTTGAGACGTTTCCTGCTAAGGCTGGTGTTGGGAAGCAGCCTGGGAATTACAAGAATGATTGTTTTGGATACAGTTGGAAGTCACCAGCCCAGCAAGCTGGGGTCTATATTTTCCACAGCTGTGACGTATTCAGAGTGAAACCTTTGAGTCACTAGTTCTGTGGCAACTGAGAGGGAGAGAGGGAACAGATCCTTGCTTTCTAGGAGGTTAAAACAGCTGCAAGTCTAAAGGATCTCCTTCAGGTGGAGTTCGCAAAGGATGTACAAAAGCGGGGACTTTGAGGTGGGGGGACAGTGCAGGGACAGCATTTAAATGGCACTTCAGGTTGCTCATGCAAATCCCACGGTAAATGCTGGGGTATGCCAGGGAAAGCCCACGTCAGTGGGAGAGATCAGAGTGACGCATGTCAGCTGGGAAATGCCCAGCAGGGATTTCCTCTCAGAGACCTGCTGAGCTTTGAACACCACCCTCCAAGTCCCAAAGAGACCAGGGCCCATGCACCACAGTTAATGATGGCTCTTGCTTCCAGCCGAATTTCAGCAGGGAGTCCAGGAAGGGGAGCGCTTTGCCACACGTGCTGTTCCCAGCTGCCAGCAGGACCACGACCGTGCCCACGCTCAGCCCACAGAGCATCTCAGAGCCTCTGGAGATGTCCCTTTGCTGAACAGCCAAAACCAGGTCTGGCCATTTCCTTTCCTTATGTTTGTGAGTCACTTAAACCCATGTAATGTTATTTCCCAGACTGATGAATTTTGCAAGCTCTCTTAGCTTTGCTCACATGTGACAAACAAAGGGCAGAATCAAAGCGGTATTATGAGGGAAAAAAAGGAGTGTTTTTAAAATTTATATGTGAACTAATCACCTATAAGATGGTTTGGTTTTTGAAAAAGCATTTAAGACTTACTTTTATAATTTCCTCTATGCATTTTCCTTAGAGGTTTTGGTTCATATTTTTTCTCCTATTAAATATTGAGTAAAAAACCAGAATATAAATATGTGTTCTAAGCAGTATGTGTATACACAAATATTTATATACACACTTTTAGTAGGAAAAAGAAATGCCCAATTTAGCATAAAGTCCATATTTAGCTGGAAATTCACATTACAAAGTTTCCAACAAACAACGCTAGACTTTCTTTGTCGATTTATGAAGATATGCAAAACAAGTTAAAAACTGATATTCAAATCAAAGTTTCTCACTTGTTAATCAAAATAATGAATCACTTCATTTAGATTAGTTTTTCCTGTGCTACAAACCTGGTATGGCAGAAGTGGTTGATTTTAATGTTGCAACCAAAAAACTAGAATTACTGGGTGATTTTTATGTGGGTATTTAGAGCAAAAGCAATGATCAAAAGCTTCTCAGATTGCTTCTAAAATGTAGAGTAGTTTGGAATTTGTTCCCATGAAGAAGGATATGCAGCAAACTGAAGTTTTAGGAGCCTTTATATAAATTACCCACCAAAAACGACATCAATATCTCAGTGCTATTTAAACTCTGTAATAACGACAGTGGTTGCAAATTCTATTTAAATTATCTGTACTACTGTTAGTGTCACTTAAGCAAATTGCAGGTCAAGAGACTTCTGTTTTACAGGGGTTTATATTGCTAGAATGTTGTATTTATTTCTCTTGGTCTATGGTGTAATTTCTTTCCCACTCCTCTAACAGACTACTCCATTTTTCCTTGTGATATAAATCTTAAGTATTGGTTTTAGGGCAAGTGGTTGTAGGACTATTTTGTATCCTTCATAGCCCAAAGGATTTTTAGTTGATGGAATAGCAATCCATCAAAATGCAGCCTGAATGTAACAGATGAAGTCTCATGTGGTTGAGCATTCAGACACAGGCCTATTAATAGTTTGTTTTTTGAGGGTAACCATGCGTAAAAACTCAATGAGGCAAAACCAAATTCGGCAATATCTGTCCATGTGGCGCTTCCCTTGTGTCTTGCAATGAAACAATGGCCAGAGGAAGCAAGAAAACCATAGTATGTTCTAATTTGAGACTGCTGTGTTAAAAAAAAATAAATGGATTTATTTACCTTGGATGTTGAGGAGTCTATGGACCTGCTTTACTTTCCAAAGAAAAACGCTAAGTGCAAGGTTTTTATAGCATGAGACTCAGGCACACCTCGCTTGTGCCAACAATGGTCTTGCTGCTGTGTTGTGGGCCAGTGAGAGGTTTTTGTTATTTGGTACATCTCAACTTGACCTTGGACATCTCCATTCTGACCTTCACATCTCTCTGGGACCCAGCCTGGGGGTGGCTTGGGCCACTCGGCACAAAGCCACGCTGAGAAAAAGAGCCCTCCACCTGTGGTGGGAGAGTCTATCTCCAAATCTCAGTCTGAGCCTTGTTACCGTGGGTCTAAATCACTCTCAGCCTTCTGGGTATATCAAAACTTAATTTCTGTATGTCTGTTCCCCAGAGAGCCCATTAATAATGTGAATCTATGCAGAAGAGTGAGTCTGAAAATAGAAACGGAAGCCAAGGAGGGAGTTGTGCTGTCTTCTGTCTCAAGGGTGGGAGGCGATGCAGGTGACAGCAAGAGCTCTGCCAGGCACCTAGAAGTCACAGAGAGGTCAGAGGTCTCTCCAACTGGAGTCTGGCCAGGCAGTCAGAAAACAAGTCCCTCCATTCAAGAATTCACTATTTGTGGTGACCAGGTATGAAAATGGGGGAAAAAACCTCTACCACTAAAATGAGCCTGTTACAAGTCACAGAAGGGGAGTGTAAGCTTTGACTGATCAACTCATGTTTGTATATTCGAACAGCAAGAAATTAAATAATGAAGACTAAGGCAAGATTTAGATTTTTTTTTTTTTTTTTGTATGAAAGTGTAAAATTCAAACTTTTTACTAATTTGAAAGAGGGAGAGTGAGAGGGATATCTGGCTTTATTTCTTCTGCCTTAGAAAAAGCTGTCTTCACTAACTCAGTATCAGATGTGAGACTTAAAGCCTATAAGAGAATCATACGGAGCTGACACTGACTCAGACATGGAGTTGAGATAAAAGCCATGGACTACAGGTCAGGACACAATCCTATGCTGTCTGAAAGAGCTCAGTTTGAAGGTGTTCATTCTTTTTAATTTTTTAAAAAAATATTTTTTAGTTATCAGATTGAAATCTATCTGGCTTTCCTTTAACTCCTGCTATTTAATTTACATTCCCCTCCAGTGGGATCTGGTTTAATTTTCATAAATAATCTTTTTCAATTTGGGGCTCTCCATCCTGCAGTGCTGTTACTATAAATACTAACAGGAAATGTTAATTTGTGTTTCATTAACTTCGAATTATTTCTGATGAAGTTCAAATGATAGACTTCAAATAGTTTCTGATGGACTTTTCTCTGATGGATTCTTTTCTTAAAAAAATCCTTATACATCTGTTAGTCTTTAGGCTTTTAAAGCTTGATTTGGCCACTAAAGTTTAGGTTTTGTAAAGCAGGAACAGAAGCGAAGGTGTCCTGGCAGCATCACTTCAAACTGTGCAATAAATAGCAATGTGTCTTATGACACATTTGAAAGTAGAGCTTAGAGGGCAAAAATTAATTCAGCACCTGGCTATTACTTGCTGTAACCAATTATCAGAGCTCAATGAAGAATTAAATTACGCATGGCTTCTTTTTTTGCACTCATCAAAATGGGTTGCGCAGCTTCGGTAGGTGGGTAAGTAGGGAGGTACCTGGCAGCGCAGGGCGGGGGACGTGGAGCTGGCTCCAGGCAGCTCTGTGGGTGCACCGGGAAGGGGCTGCTCAGGAGACGTTGGCGTCTGCTCAGCACTGTGGCTCCCCTGTCCTACGTTAATCTGTGGTTATTTACGTCTCTAACAAACAAAACTGAGGTGCTGAGATTAATCCCGAATGGAACATCCAGCTTTGCCTGGTGACTGGGGAACCATATCATCCATTGGATGTGGGTCTGTGCACACTGTCCCTGCTGTGCTCACACAAATCCACAGCAACAACCCCCCTGCAGCGTATACATTGTCGGGAGGTGGCTACCTGGCTCTGTTTACCCTCCACCCCCCAACAAATCTGTCCTTCTGGAAAGGTGCCAGCAACTCACTTTGATCCAAACAATCATTAGCTCGTCTGTCATCTCTATGCTATAATATCAGCCTTCATCCTCAGAGCTGGGAAACTTCTCTGCAGCACAATCGTCTCTGTCGCTTGCTATTTACCACCACAGCTTACAAAAGAAGGGATGGTGATCACTGTGTAACCCACACCATAACAGCCACCTTACAGATACAACCATACCGCAGCTACAGGGAGCTGGTGGTGGCCCTGTCGCCAACCCCTGCTGCGGCTGCAGGCCTGCTTCTGGCAGCTGAAAAAAAGCACAAACTGTTTTCTAAAAAGCAAACACCAAGTATCTTCATTGCAGGCAAGCACAGACTGGATGCTCCAAACACAACCTGTCAGTGCAATTACGTACCTGCAAAAGAAAAGCGGTGAGGAGCAATTAATTTATGCTATAACACTTGTCAGATTACATTGAGTAAACGTGACTTTCTTCTAAAGCCCAAGTGGCTTCTTATCTATACTTGTAGCCCATGTTAGTTGGGATTGTAATTGCTGTCGTTACTCAGCAATAGGAAAACACAAGCCATAACTGACCATCCAGGCCTGACTGTGGCAGCAAATCTTTTGCCCATTTGTCTAACACCACACTGGGCAAAATGAATGCCTTCATGTCACAATACATAATTCTACAGCATAATTAACTTCATGCTCTGCAATTAACAATATAGCATCTTGATACAGAAAGATATCAAAGAAACAAACAACTTTTATCACCCACCATATGCTGCCTAGAATCAAGAGCTTAAAAGTTGCTGTAAACTGGCAGTTGTGTGTTATAATTTATACAAGTCTTTCAGAGAAAAAGGCATTTCACAGGCATCTAGACAATACCTTTCCTGAGCAGCTTGCCAGTTTTAACAATGAGCTGTGAGTGAATTTGTAGGACTGTTTTGTCCTCCTTTCTGTCCTTCCCCTGTGATTCAATTAAAATAATACTAAAATAAGAATTATCAATTAAAATAACAAGCTCTCCTAAGAGAGACACTAGCCTAAATAGAGTTAATAAACACATGTACCTTTATAAATATGCAATACAGGGAATATTTGTGCTTATCTCTTGAGCTGCACCTTTAATTGTCTTTTGGTAGCTATTCAGTTCTACATTTAATCTATAGGGAACCTATTCTCTCTTCCAGCATTGCCTGGAACTCCTTCTTCATTTATTCCCCAAAAGCCATGCCATGGTGGCTCAATAAAGCCCGAGCCCGTGGGGTACAGAAATGTTTTGTCTCTACGTTTTAGTGAAGTTGTTAAGAGCACTGAAAAGCTTTTCACTCGCTCAGCTGGATTCTTCAGTTTTCACTGGGAAGCCCCACGCTTTTGAGAGCACTATGGCAGTAGGCAGTGAGATCCAGGAGCGAACTCCTCCCTGCAGCTTCGCTTCTCCACAACAGGACATGCTGCTTGTTCAGTGATGACTGCAGCAGGCAGTGGGAGGCTGGTAGTGCAAACAGATTTTGTAGCTGTAATCATTTCTGAGAGGAAAGCAGGGGAAGCTCTCCACAGATAATAGTTTTGCTTCTCTTGACCCAGTTGATGGGCTCATGTGTTATTGCTCTGAGGTGCATCCGTGCATCTTTCCAGCTTCCCTGCAGCTCCTGCACGCTGTATCAGCCGCCTTTCCTCCTGTTCAAGGCAACTCTCCTGCTGTGCTGCCTCGTTCCAAGGGCTGGCACTGAAGGGCTGTGTGCTGCCTTGTGTCTCTCTCCCCTCATCCGCAGCCAAGGGGTTTTGCCACCCCTGACTTTCTGCATCAGACCCTACCCTCCCTTGTGCCAGGAGCTGTCTGCCTCTCCCCTTCCCTAGCTAATCCTGCAAGCTTGCCCTTCTAGGTGTTAATACTGTGCTCATCACTGATGGAGCCAAGTGCTTAATGCAATTGCATCAGTCCAGTCTCCAGTCTAATTAAACCCGGTCTCTCATTTTCTTCCCCCAGACATCCTAACTAACAGGAAAGTTGCATGATTGCTTAGCAGTATGAAGGAACTGAGCAAGAGACACGAGATTTCTATTTTGTCCTGCTAGCACATCATTCTTGGCTATTTTGCTTTCAAATATGAGTGGCTCTTTGTTAGCCCATAGGGACTGGAAAGTTCTCCCCTTGTTCTCCTAATCTGACAGACATCTATGAATTGAGAAAAATAGACTAAAGAACACTTAAAGGCAGAAATGGTTGGGGTTTATTTTGGTTCGATTGGGTTTTTTGTTTTGTTTTGTTTTGTTTTTTTAAATAAGGCATTTGGCCATTCAGTCTGTCCTCCCGGAAATTAACTTGCCTTTATATTTCTCAGGGTTGAGCAAAACATCTCAGGTTTGGCTAAAGCATATCCTTTTGCAAAGCATCCTGTCTTGCTCTGTGGAACCGTCTCTCCTTGGTCGTGTGTTGTAATGAGCAGTTTCTCTCACTGTTACAAAGTTGGGCCTAATTCCTAATGGAATTTGGCTCCAGCTTTCAGCCACTGGATCTTCTTCTTGTTTTTCTCTGCAAGTAGAGAGAAGTGATGGCTACCTGCTATTTTCTGCCTGGGAAAACACTTATACACTGTAATCAAGTCACCTCTCGCTTTTCTTGTTGACAAGCTAAACAAATGGAATCCTCCGTCTCTCCATGAAAAGCACTTTTCCCTTGTCATTTGTGTGGTTCTCTACCCTCCCTGGTGCTTTATCAGCCTTTTCAGAATGAGGTTTACCTAGCATACCAATCCTGTATACAAAGTATAAGAATTGGCTTTCTCCTCCTGCTTGCTTTATTCCCCTCATGCTTGCAGCAAGGAGTCAAGGACATACTATTTTTTGTTGTTGTTGTTTGCTGCAGGATTGCACAGGGAGCTCTCTTTAGGTTACCCTGAAGGCAATGGGTGAAGCAGGTCCCATCTGAGAAGCTTGGCTGTAGTTTGGCACTTTGCACCCACCCCAGGGTCTCCCAGCACTGAGTACTGCTCACCCTGTGCTCCGGACCCACATTTTGTCCTGCCGTTCCCATCTCACCCTTGTCCTGCCGGGTGCAGCTCCAGCTCTGCTCTCAGACACATCCCTCTAGTTTAAGAGCTGCTGAAATATAATAGCAAACACTGAGAGGGAGGACAGGATGGGACATATCCTGAAGACAGAGGTGGAAGAGCCAAACAAAAAACAGAACAAAAGAAAAACACATCCATGGGAACTGCTGAATTAGCCAGTTCTTAAAGCACTTAGCAAGTGCTTTTCTGACATGGCATGTTGCTAACTTTTCATCAGGATTTACACAGTACAAAATTAAACCCCTCGCAATCATCTAGGTGTGTTACCTGTATAAACCTGTAATCTGAAATGATGAAATAAGATTTCTTTGGCAAGTCTGGGAAAAATCACAATAATTGACACTCTGCGTCTGCCATTAATTCTTGGAGTGCTGTCACCTCCTCTCGTCTCTGCTGGTATGTTTTTTTCCACATTCTTGGTTACTGTTAGGGCCAAATCACTTCAACATTTTATATAATAGCACAATATAAGTATTCTTCCAGTCTCCTGGAATATGCCCAGTACTTTCAAAACCAAGGTCAGTGAAAAAAAAAAAAAAAAAGGATCCTCAGCCAACTCTTCTACCATTCCTGGGGTTCACTGGCACCTAAACATGCCAGATTAGAAAAATTCGTCCCACACATCCTCCTTGTCTACTGGTGACCAAAGAACAAATGCTAATTCATACAAATAGATAATCCTATTTCTTTTCAGACACAAAATAAAAATATTCAACTATGTTATTCGTGCTTTTACTGTCCAATTCTGAACCATCTACTGTTCTGAGAAATTTGGCTCTTCGTGTACTTCTGTATTGACCTTAGCCTCATGGTTGGCATGCAGACCTCCTCAGTAGGAACTGCCTCATCTTTAGAGGCAAGGGTGAGAAGGTAAGTGCTTGTATACCTCATTTTTCCACTCGGGGGAACCTGAAGACTGGGGAATCTGCTCTCTCAGAGGTGCAACCAGGCTGATGACAGCTGTGGGGAAGAGCAGGCCATAGAGCAGCATTTATTCACCACCCATCTCTGATGACTGTTAGTTGTTTCAGCTGATTGGCAAACTGCTCACAGGCTACTACACGTTTTAAAATTATTGATGATTCACACCACTCTGTCTGATAAGTGCTTTTTATGGGGTAGGTGTAGTCAGGGCAGGGGGCTGTTAAGGAAAGGTGGAAACTCCTACTCTACTTTTAGTTTCCTACTGTTCCCAGTTTTTTACATTTCTACAGACCTAAAAGCTCTGCTGGGACCACATTCTCTGATCACCATGGATGCTCACCATCACCCTGATCACCATCAGTTTAAAATCATACAGACAGATGGGAAATTAGAATTAAAATGAAACAAAATAAATCAAAGTGAGGATGCTCATTAGATTCTGCTCCCTGTGATACTTCCTGTTATACTAGGTTTCATTTAAGAATAAGAGGATTTTCCCCTAGCACGTGTTTTGTGTTAATTCTTTTAGTGGATTTACATCTGACTGGCATCAGAGAAACTTCAGAGGATTGCAGGTCAGTTTTTTCTGCATTACAAGGATGTAGCAAAGCCAGAATGTAGGAAGCAGCTAATGCTAAAATTACACCTTGTTTATATATTTAATGAAAAATGACCCTGCGGAAGACTTTGCTGTCTGATAGGGGAGCATGTGCATTCATCTCACAGACAGGACCAGGGCTGAAAACCCCAGTAAGGCTGCTCCGGGCAGCCGCTGATCGAGCTGTCATCATAAAACTGACAGGGTGGCTTCGCACCAGCTGTAGCTGCACTCTTAATTTAGCATTTGGTGACTCTAAAAATGTCATACTTTATAGTTGCTTGTAAAAATTCCCAACTGCATTAAAATATCACATCCAACACATCTTACCTGATGTGTTAGACCTTACTTTTTCAGTGGCGCAAGCTTTATTTTGATTCTGCTACTTTCGATTCACCCTGTCATTCAGAAATTTCTGAAGGAAACTAAATTACACTGCCCCTATTTTTGACTGTGATAACTGGTATACATTAGGATTTTTTGTCAACATCGGTGCTTCCTGCATCATTGGCTTCCTAATGTGTCAGCCCCATGAAGAATTTGGCACAAATGTAAAGCTGTTTTTTGCTTTGAAGATAGGCTCTCTTTAATAGCGAAAAAGGGAAAGCAGAAAGTGAGATTTACAGGTACCAGGGATATCAAGTCCCTACAAGTTTTGTGAATACATCTGAGTAAAGGAGACAGAATGAATTAGTACCTCAGCAGGAGGAGGGCTGATGCATGAGCTTCCCAGTCACTCCAGCTGCCTGGCCTGCCCCACACACCAGTCTGCGTGCCCCAGCTAGCCGGTACGCGTGGGATGCGAACCGGTGTGATGGCAGGCAGGGAGCACTGAACGCACAGGGGAATTTAGGGTGTGTGGAGGAAACAGGGTGTGTGATAGGGTCACATAGGGAGGAAAAAGCCAGAGTTATTTGGGTTGGTGCATGAGGCTGTAGGGGCTTCCCTAGTTCCAGCCCTTGTGCAACACTGTTTGTATTTACCTACAATTAACATCTGACCTATTGAAAATAACGAACAGAATCATGAAGTGGAAGGTTGGCTCATCATTACCAGTTCTCCATGCTGTCTAAGATCCCACCTATTTTGTCCTAATCAAAAAGCAATGGCCTTCTATGGCTTGACTGAACTCCACTGCAGCAGGCACATGGCTTTTCCCTTCCCTTCTTGTGCCAGCCTACAAGATCCAAATCAGGTTAGTACATGCTGCCACAGAAGATTTATTTACTTTTGTTCAAAACAAGAAGTCATACTCTGTTGTGCAGAGTAACTGCTAAAAAAAAATTTAAAAAATTCTGTCTCAAAGCACATTGTATGTTGAACTTATGGTTCTAGCATTTGATATACTATTCAACAGCCAAAATACATAACAGCAACATCTGTGATGGGAATTGATTTTCATATGATGGGTTTTATGAAGTAGTAAATATTATAGTACTTGGCTAATTCAATGCAGCCATCCATGGCTTTCCGTTTTGCTCTGCACAGCCCATCTACTGCTCACAGCATAATGTGTTGACTTAAAAGACAGGAAAATGTCAATGCCAACTAAACAAAAGTCATCTTTTCAGTGTCTTACTTTTGAGTGTGCTAGTGCTTGCAGTCTTTTATCTGGTCACAGTTTACATCACTGAAGTTTAAGTGGGGATTATCTTGACAAAAACCTTTTTAAGCCTGAGAGATTCCAATTTTGTATTGGAATACCAGATGTCATCCTGAGATTTAAAATATTCTTTCACTCTAATCAATGGCAGACAAACTGTTTGATCTGACACTACACACTGAAGTTGTATTTTTTTCCATGCTGTGTGCTAAAGATCACTTTAAAAAGCTGTCAGTAGATGCCTGACAGCTTTATTTACACTTGGTAATTAAGGGGCCGAATTAGATGTCCAAATGGCTCTGGAAAATGTTCCATCTTCTTTGCCAATTTTTTACTTTATATTCTTATGACTCCCATTGTTTAAAATAGTCTTTTCTCTGTTCTGCAGGAAGGAAACTGGCTCCAATTATTGGCCTGGGGAAGGGGGATGTTGAGTAGAGCGGGTATTCATGCTACCTATTTTAAGTGTTTGTCGTATAAGGAGCCTCCCTATAGGCAAGGTAGAGGTAAACAACTCGCCAGCAGCTGACCTAGGCACTGAGCATCTGATGTGTGAATACTCACCAAAAGGTACCCAAAGGGGAAAAGCAGAGCAATACTTCTCCATTCGTTCTGACTTGCCATGTTCCTAAGTCCTTGCTGCTTTCAAAAGTAGGTCATCATTGTGATTTTGAAGTGGTCTGTGGTGCTTTATATGCCCCAAGTCATGCCATATTTATAGCTGTATGTGGATGTACACACCTGCAGGGACTGTTGAGAGCTATGTCCTGCGTGGTAATTTGTAT
The DNA here is from genome assembly GCF_036013445.1 of Caloenas nicobarica. Classification (NCBI taxonomy): domain Eukaryota; kingdom Metazoa; phylum Chordata; class Aves; order Columbiformes; family Columbidae; genus Caloenas; species Caloenas nicobarica. The sequence goes on from NC_088245.1 coordinate 47,610,269, forward strand.
GGAGAGAGGGTCTGCTTCTCAGAATACCCTTCATGTGGAGAAGATATTAATAGTGGATTGTGAAGGAAGACAGCAGAGAAACATTTCTAAACTGCATTTCTTCCACAGAGGCGGTGGAAAGCAATGCTAAGAAAGACAGCAAGTCATTTCAGGACAGTCTAGCACTGTACCGTGTGAGTGCAGGAAATCATTTCAATGCATAGTAAACTTTAAGCGCTTCAAGCAAGTGCTTAAGGGACTCAAGGATAGTATTAAATGCTTTCCTGAGTCAGGACTAATATCTGATAATTTAAATAAAATTAAGAATTCTGTAAGCTTAGCTGGAATGCAAAACTGAAGTCAAAACCCTGTTTGATAAAAGATCTACAATCCAGACAGCCTTCCAGTGGGCAGGCGTGCTCAGGTCAGTGCAATTAAGAGATGCAAAATGTTTTCTGGATGCACCAGCACCATATCTGAGTTATCCAACCCTGGGGAAGGCTGGACTCATTTTTATAGCAGCTGGGGGGGGGGAGAATTACTTTATCTATAGAGCAGGTAAAGCCAAATGCAAACATATTTTTGTATCTTTTAGAAAATCTGCAGGCTGGAACTAGAGTATAAATGACTGAAATTGCTATAAATGTAGCATTCTCAGTTCAATGAAGTTACATTTAGATAATCTCATAAGTAGCAGGGTAGCTACCTGCCATTACACCATGAAAGCATTGAAGAGGAGCATAAATTCTGTCTGAGCTTGTTTCTTTAGTCACAGGATAATGTATTTCCATTCATCCTGGTCTGTTGCTGATTGGAATATTTTGTTCCTTTCAATAGATTTTTAGTCCTTGAGTTTACTCATGTGCTTCAAAATCCATGCTTATGTGGTTTGATTGGTCTATATTTGCTTTAATAATAACTGCTGGATACTGGTACTGATGCCATCACTGTAAGAATTTTGATCTCATGCCTGGATAATGATGTTGAAATAGTGATACGGAATGAATATATGTTTGCTACTACTCCCTTTTCTTTTCTGGGGGAAGTTATCTTTTTAGTATCAATTCTTACGTTCTGGTTGAGTTGTTCTACTAAGATTTATCTATCTAGATCTCTCTGACTGTCTGTTGGTCAAAATATATCAAAATAGCAATACCATAACCATTTATTGAGCTACAATCTTTTCACACTTGCTTCTCCTATGAGTAGGCTTGAAGTACAAGTTCTATTTTAAATGCAATGCTTATTTGACAAAGCCCATCTCCTTCATCTTGCGTTAGCTCAAATGAAAATATGCCCATGTAAAACTTTTGACTCCCCTGTAACTGCCTATGGAGACAGAAAAGGCAGTTTTAAAATCTTTACTGGCCTGGAGCACTGGATTCCTGACTACTAGGCAGTTTGCTAATTCATCTAATTCAAATACTCGAAAGAGTGAGTAAGCAATAAACCGTCTCAAATCAATCCATCTGGCAGTAGGTAAAATAGCTATAATGAACAGCATGTTTACAGAGCACATTTCCTATTCAGTCTAGTCATTTGCAGGATTCAGGCCACAGACGTCACAGGTTGTCTGAGAAGCATTAGATGCAAGGAGAGACTGGATGTGAAAGGGGAGTTTGAGGCTAATTTATGATGATGGATATTTGCTGTGTGCGCGCACTTCATTAGCTACATTGGTCTGGCTAGGGCTCCTGGGACTTGTCTGCTTTCCCTACTGCTTGCTGATGGCCATTTGCTCTGAGTTCATAGGTGAGTGAACACAAACATATGTTTTTGGATAGATGTTTTTCTTTATGATGACTAAGGAATGCATGAGGTATCTGCTACGGAGCTGTTAAAAGTTGCCATGTCCTTTGGTATAGAAGCTGGAAAGAATATGTAATAGTATTTTCCTCTTCTGCAGGCAAAGACACAGTGTATTAAGTTTCTACTTAAAATATTGCAATTTTATTCTGACTTGAGATGCTCTAGTATCTCACAATATCCTAAATTTACTCCCAACAAGAGAAGCTCTGTATCTGCCTCAACTGGTACTATCAGCATAATGTCTTGGTGTTATGAATCTTTGGATTGCCTTCAATGGGAACATGTGAGTACAAAAATAATAGCAGGATTTGGCTTTGTGTATGTAAAATTCTTACGCAAATCAGTAGGAGCAGCAAAACCGACCGAGTAGCTGTCTGAGAAGCAAGAGCACGAAGTGCTCACTAATGATCCTGAACACAACAGCTAAATTCACAGCAAGTTAGAAGTTGCACCACAATTGTGGTAGCATACTGTTTAGCAAGGATGAGCCAATTCTTTTGCTTTGTGAATGAAGAAAACCACTAATTTTTTACAGTTATAATCAAATTCCTGCTGCAAACACATATGGAAGCATTCACACAGACAGGAACAGGAACAACTACCTGATCGATGTCATGTAACTTCCAGGATTCTAGGAACAAAGGATACTGTAAAAAAATAGATATTGTAATTGTGTCTCTTTATACTGAATGACAGCTTCCAAGAAATAGTGAAAAGGACAGTTCTGATCAGAGAATTGACTCAGGTTGGTTAGTGCAGCTTGAAAAGCATGATTAGCAAGAGAGCTGAGAATATTACAGTCAGATGCAATATTGCAGGGATAAAACAAACCCCCTTAATAAATTCAACTTATTGGTGCACCATTTGCCATTGTCATCAAGGCACTTCTATAGGTGAGACCAGACAACCAGGATGCATCAGCAGGAACTGAGGTTACGTGTCTACCACACAAGCATTTCAGCAGGAAAATTGCTTGAAAGATGTGCTCCCATGTATTACAGCAGTTTAACAAGTTCAGTATAAGAACTGAACAGACAAAACACTCCAAGGTTAGGCGCAACAGGAATAACCTGTTATGCTGGTAACAGAAGTGTTTTCATTGGAAAGACTTGTCCTTAAAACCAATATTCGCTATCCTGGTATAACTGTCTTATACCAAATAGCTTCCTTATTGTACCCATATTTTTAAAACTAGGATAGCTGCAACAACAAATGCTCATACTCCTAACTGACTGAGCTAATAAAACCATGACGAACAGAAAACGCCTCAGGACCTTCTTCTGTACTTATTTAGAAATGTCTTCCTTCTCCTTTCTAAGGTGTTATGATTCACACACTGCAGTATTGGGCATCTCCTCAGACCGATGTGGAATAGAGGTGAGGCAGCAGTCCAGTTTGGTCCTCTGCATGCTGGGCATTCCAGTGTTCAAAGCTCTCCTCAAGCCAGATCTCTTAATATTCACTCACTAAAACTTGGTGACATCCAAATGCTTTGGGCTGAAGTCTGCTCAGGAAACTCTTTCTGCTTCTCTGGCTCTTTATGTTGTACAGATGAACAAAGCTGTGCATCTGTCCCATGTTGCCCACCCTAGGATTTGCACTTCCCACAGTGACAGAAGATCTTAATATCTCCGCAGGATGGGCTAAGCCTAAACCCTGCCCTCTCATTCTGCATTAGCACTGCATTTGACAGCACCCTGGCTTGCATGAGAAGCACTGAAGTCTTACCATAACAGAGACCGTCGCAATTTTCCTGCTTTAAATCTTAGTACCAAATCAGGTTTAGCTAATTTTAAAAAGTTTATTTAAATAATGCTTATATTAGACCTGAATATAGGCTGATCTGAAATGGTATCATTTTTGTCACTATAATTTCCTGTGTACCTGTAAGAACCACAAAGCACAGATCATTCTCCTGCCTTGGGTATGAAGAAAATAACTAGGATGATACTCAGATTTTATTTTGGTTTTGTGCATATGGTGTTATTTTATTTTTATTAGGGGCCTTATGAGGAGACAGCAGCTTCCTTTTTTTCTGTGGACTGTCTCATAATGTTAAATTAACAGCTCCTAAAGGAGAGAGACAGCATGTGACAGCATGTGACGTGTGTGCAGAATCCAAGATTGATAAGGGTGTGCTTTCATTCATTATAATGACTAAGATGGAGTGCAGATTGACAGTTCAATCACTCATTAATAAAGACTTACTATACTCCCATTCATGAAAGCGTTAGTCAAATTCTAAAACATTTTTAAAAGGATATTATTATTATTAAAATTTGATTTAGTACTTCCCCCTCCTATGACAGTGTAGAAAAATCTCTATCAATAAACTGAATTTTGATTAGTCTGAAAACTACCCCAAAATTACTGATCTTTTTCCTTTTTTAAAAAAATTTTGGGAAGCATCTTTTCTCCTTACAGACTGCTGAGGCAGGACTTAAATATATGCTTACTGTAGTATAACAGGTTGCTAAACCTCAATGGAGCCAGAGGACTAATACAGCACTCCAGACAAGAAAGAAACAAGCTAGGTTATGTTGCTTCTAATTTGCTGTGGGCAGAGGTCTCAGACTCACATTGACTGAATTAAAACATTAATGACAGAGACTAATGACAGGGTCCACAGTGAAGGACTCAGTCGAGCAGGGTACGAGCCTTGTCTCACGGAGCAGCTCTATCCTCAGCCCTTTTTCGTGGAGGAGCTGGTGCTCAACAACGGGCTGGTCCGTGCTCCTGTGAAGCAGCAGCATGTCACACCGGTCACCGAGGGATGCCAATGTTGGCCTTGGCTTCTGCAGGCTGTAGCTTGTGTGAGAGCAGCCTGGATATCCCTGTGGTGGGATGATCAGCACAGCTGCTGTCTCGGGATACACGGTACAAGCTCATGGAAAAGGAAGTCATCGCATTAACCCAGTCTCAGCATGCATGCAGGGTAAAGGAGGTCATCACACAATCATGTTAAGTCTTGTCCTTTGTTACAACTATTCCTCTTCCAAATTCTTTGAGAACCTCTTCAAGCTTTCTCTCCCAAAACAAGATTTAGTTAGATTTGAGCAGTTTCACACCTATTTCTTTCCTTGATTCCATTGCCAAATGGAACTGATTTGTCAGTTGGACTTAGTGTCTACTCATGTTCCACAATAGGATGGCAATCTCCTATCCTTAAAAAGCTTATAGGTTGGGGGTTTTTTGGCAGTGAACAAGTCATATTTTTTCACTGTTTGGCAGTGAAAATGATTGTTCTCTGTCTCGTGTTGACTGATTAGGTGAAGTACAGATATAGACAATCATTATTTTAGAAAACCCACCTCTTGCTTCAGCTGATTGGGTGAAGAGAAGGTTTTGTTCCCATAGCAACATTTTGCAACTGAGCCTGCAGAAATGAGGCTGTCTAGAGGCATTTCAAACACGTTACTTTTAAAGAGCGGGTTGTGCTCTACGGTGTGTTTTAATTTTTGCATCTGACAGAATTATTTAGTAAATACCAGAGAAACAAAAAGAAAAATCTTTGCATCCCCATAGGTGAAACCAGAGCTTGCTAATTCTGAGTGCGCTACAGAGCATTGCTTGAACTGCTCTTGTGAAATGCGCTCAGGGAAGCAACCTGACAGTGTTACTGTCAGTTGTCTGAACAGACACCACAACTTCCAGTAAAAATCAGTCCAAAGCTCACATGAGAAAAGGAGGCTGAGGGGAGACCTAATCGCTCCCTACAACTATCTGAAAGGAGGTTGTAGCATGGAGGGTATTGGTCTCCTCTCCGAAGTAACAAGCGATAGGACAAGAGGGAACAGCCTCAAGTTGCACCAGAGGAGGTTTGGATTGGATTTTAGGAAAATATCTTCACAGAAAGGGTTGTCAGGCATTGGAACAGGCTGCCCAGGGAAGTGGTGGAGTCACCATCCCTGGAGGGGCTTAGAGGACGTGTAGGTGTTCCGCTTAGGGACATGGATTAGTGGTGAACTTAGCAGTGTTGGGTTAACCATTGGACTTGATGATCTTAAAGGTCTTTTCCAACCTAAATGATTCTGTGATTCTATGTCACTTTTGTAAGAGTTCTCCTACCTTCAGCGGAGACAACAACGCTAAGCATGGCGTTTGGAGGGAACTCAGCCAGTGGGCTGAGAAAGAGTGAAACCCACACAGGAGGTTGTGTCTCAGAGACACGGGGCAGCAGTAGGGGAAGGGCTGCTGAATTCTTGCACAAGTGCAGGTAGGGCAAAGGAAAAAAAAGTCTTTCCCAATACAAGGAGGTGCTGGAGAAAGACACCAATGGAGAAAGAATGGACGACAAAACCAATTTATGTTCTGGCATTTTTTTGTACTTCACATTGTAAAGGTTGAACAGGTAGTAGCAGGGGTAATTTTTGTGGCTAAAGAAGAAGGAATTCGACTTCAACGATGACAGAGGGACAAGACAAGAAACATATTTCACTCTGGTACTTCTGGTTCATTTGTGAAATACTGGGACAGAAGGACAGAGCAGAGTAGGTGTGTAGTAGTCTTTAAGCGAGATGATATAAACTTCCTCTGCCATCTATCTGTGTTTCACCAGACACATTCTCTCACTCAGCACAAATTGTGTTCAGGCAGACTTGGAAGATTCCACGAATTTGTCCAAGATTTCACTTTGGGAGGGACACAGCTCAGTGGCACAGTACAAACACACCTGCCAGAAGCACAGGGCTTTGATCCAGGAAAAAAAATGATGGCAAGTCACCCAGGAGCATAGAACTACAAACAAAATGCACGCATGGAGTTAATGTTACAGTATTTTAAGAATTATATTGTTAATATACAATTATATTGTTAATATCCAAGCTTCGACTGAGCTGACCAGCATGGGCTGGAGTTTCCATCTATCATATTCTGATTAAGTGACATTATTGCATGTGAGTAAAGCTTTTTGAAGACCAACAAACACAGCTTTGTCAAGCTTGAAAATAATTGTACAATACTTGTCAGTTTTAATTTTTATTAGAGGATTTTTGGAGGAGGGAGTAAGTTTGTGTACAGGGAAACAACTGATCAAGGGTCAGTTCCTGGAGATCATCGATCCGTCCCACCAAATTGCTTCATGCCCGGACTTCCTCTGAAGATGCCTGGTATTGCACAAGCATAAGTGGGCTAAAGCTGTAGGAGAAAAGGGGAACACAGAGTGATGTAGGAGTGGGTGTACCACGGAGGAACATGGAGAGAGCTTTTGGCACCAGAAGGGCAGGAGAAAGGTTGGGTGCCAAGAGCCATGCAGTGTCACAACAACTGCTGAAGATCACAAAAAAAAAAGAAAAAGACAGTGATGGGATGAAAGAGTGGAAATGTAAGCAATCCTGATGCCCTGAAACAACATTATCTCAGACAAGGCAAGACAAGTCAGCAAAGTTAATTATTTACTGCTGTTTGGCCAGATGGCTCTGGAGTTGTATCAAAAATCCCTGCCCACCACGTTTCCCTATAGGTCTGGATTCCAAACTTTTAATCTACCTTAAAATGCTTATGTTTTCAAAGTAAAAGGATGGACTCAAACTTTTATAGCTTCAGAAAAAAATGCAGAGGTCAACAGTGCAAGAAGGAGGCAGAAGTATTCTTGCTTTTATGAGAAAACAATTAAAACACATACACTGAGTTGGGTTAACTAATACAGTTTTTGAAAGATAAGGACATCAGGGTCTGCCTCCGGGGCAAATGGCTCAGCCCTGCATTCTGAGAAAACAGAAGCTCTGGCCTTGAGGTGGGGACCAAGATTTCCAACAACCTGTTGTTACAGATCCTGAGGAGGCTGCTCTATGAAAAAACATGTTCAGTTGCTGAGTTCAGGATTGCTGGCTTCTGGCTCACCAGGAAGGAAATATTGCTATGAAACCTCTTCCAATGTCTCGAAGCTTCCTAATGCATAAAAAGCCCAAGCACTGAGGTTTGGGGTACTCTAAGAAACCCATGCCTTTAAGTTTAGCATTGCAACACCTAAATCTTAGGATTCCAGCTCTCTTTTAATCATACTCAGAGATCTTTGTCAGAAAAGAAGTGATTCTAAAGCACACGTCTTTTGTGAGTGTAACTACAGAGAAAACAAACCAAATACCCAGAGCGGATTCCCAAATGCCTGTGGTCCAGGGTTGTTGCTGATGTTCTTATTCCTCTTGATTATGCCATTTCACTTTTGGGTAAACTGGTAATTTTATCAAGCTAAACCAGTCAACCCTCAAACAAGAAGGACACACGCACTTCAGTGAGAAATGTCTGGAAGAAAGGGAAGCAGTTCGAGTGTCTGTCATGACCAGGAGTGACAGCAGATACATTAAGTGGGATGTGTCCTGTAGCATTTTACACAGGCCAGCAGACAGGAAGAGTCAATGGCTGTAGCAGGTAGTATTCTTGGAAACACCACCGATTTCTGTTAATAGTCATCTACAGTGACTATGAAAACATCATATCACAGCTGTAAGCCACAACACAGAAACTTTGCCAAAATTAGGAGTTCTTAATTTCCAGGAGAGAAGAGAAAGGGAAGAGGTAACCAGAGCAAGTGAACAGAAGCATGACTGAAGCCTCTATAATACCTGAGATAGAAGAAGTAAGTAACAACCGGCATCATGAGACACAAATTAATATGCTAATAGGAGTCCAGTAAATCTGAGGCCAATAGCTGTCACCAACAAAGTAACAACCATTGGTTGACCACGACCAACATAAAATACCACCGGTCGTGCAGGTTCCACTCAAGTGACCTCCACCTCCATTTTAGCGTCTTAATGCAGCATTGCGCAGAGTAATACCTTGCGCCACAAGATCAAAGGCAGCAGCATCTGACTCGGTCTGCACAGTCCCGCAAATGTGATGGCTGAGATTTGGTGTCTGAATGCTCTTGTTTGGCTCCCTGCTCTCCATGGCATGAGGTTATGAACTCTGCATTTAGCTGCTGACTCGTGTTCAGTTGCTTCTGCTAAACTGCTTCTGTCAAACTAATGCCAAGTGTAAATGCGATGGCAACTAACTTCTTTGGCTGTTTTTTACTTACTAACTAGCTTGCTGGAAATTAATTTACCATGGGTCAATATACACTCACAGGGCTGAAGTTTCATGAAAAGTAACTTGAGAATGCACAAGGACATAGGCAAAACTGGAAATAATGGGTTGCTCTGAGATAAGCCACAACTTTCAGAACCTGAAGTGCATGGTCCTGTCCTCCTGACACACAGCACAACCTGCTGCTCTGTTGTCTGGGTTTGGCTGCTGGACACACAGGCTCAGCTTGGGGGGTGCGTGTCTGCAGATGTAACACACCAAGCAATGATTCACCTCCACACACCGGACAGCAAGATCCTCCGGTACTTACATTTAACGTTAATACAGAAAGTACATTATAATTAGCACTAAATACCTTTTGAGATTGGATTCTATTTTAACTTGAGAACAGCTTGTACCTCTGACAGTGTACTACAGCTTGCAGGAAAAGTAAATTGCTCCTGGAATAGGTGTAATTTGCTTTGGGTGTGACTTGCTTCACTATGGGAAACTGAAGCACTATGGCCACATACAGAGTGTTTAAGCATCAGCCCAGCGCCGTCCGAGTGCCTTCCCACGGCCCGGATCTAGCCGGGGTGACGAAGCCGTCCAGGCTGGCATCTCCCTGCTCCCCGGGAGAGGAACCAGCCCTCAGCCCTGCCTTGCGCTGGCCCAGACCAGCCGGAGCTGCACAGCTGGGAGTAAGCGGCCGCAGCGGGGACGGAGCCCCGCACCCTGCTTTCCGTGGGGTGCTGCCGCGGCTCCCCAAATCGCTGTGGGCGCCCACGCAGCGTGACCGAGAGCCCCGCAAAGCCAGGCGCCTGCCTTGGTCCCCGACCCTCCCGACTCAGGGCACCTCTTCCGCCACGGCTGCCGCAGCCCCGAGCAGCGGGCGCCCGGTGCGGGCGGAGGCGGAGAGGGGGCTGCGGCCGGGGGAGGGGGCCGCGGCCGGGGGAGGGGGCCGGGCGGCAGGGGCGGGCGGGCCCGTCCCACCTCGCGGCCGCGCTGCCTCGTGGCGGGCGGCAGCCGTCGCGCCGCCGCTCAGTGTGGGCAGGCGGGCGGCGCGCACGGAGGGGCCGCCGCGCCCGCGGGCTCTGGGCACTGCGCGCCGTGCCGGGGCGGGCCGGGGTGTGCGCCCCCGGGGGCGGCCGCCGCAGCCGCGCTGCCCCCTGCATGGCCGCGCCGTGAGCGGCGGGAGAGCGCGGCGCCGTGGCGGGGAGCCCCCGGCGCTGCCTGCCCAGCATGCTGCGGAAGGTAAGGAATCCGCCGCTGCTCCGCGGGCGCGCACACCGGAGCGGCGGCCGGGAGCGCGGGGCGGCCGCCGAGCCCCGGGAGTCGAGGCGGTGCAGGGGGAGCCAGCGGCGTGTCCGCCGGGGGGCGCCGCGGTGCCGGGAGCGGCCCCCGCGGGGGGCGGTTGCGCCGGTCAGCGCGGCCGCGGGCCGGGGGCGGCGGGGACAGCGCGGGCGGCGGCGCCCTTCGGCGGGGCGGGCGGCGGGAGCTGCCGGGCGCTGTCCGTGGTGCGAGGGCAATGGGCGGGCAAACTTTGCCTCCCGCGGCGGGCGGCGCTCCGAGCGGGCCGTTGGCGGGCTGGAGTTGCCATGGATGCCTGCGGGCGCGGCTGGGGCAGCGCGGGGTGCGGAGGGGCCGGGGTGCCGCGTCTCCCCCTCAGGCCACCGCCGCCGCCGGCTGCGAAGCCGGTTGCGGCGGGGGAAGCTCGGCCGGCCGGCGCAGTGTGAGCGCCGAGTGCCTGGAGCCGCCCGGGGCTGCTTGCGGGAGCGAAGCGCAGCTCTGGGCATTATCCGCGGAGCGGGACTGGCGGTGCGCGGCTCGCCCGCCCGCCGCTATTGTTCCTTGCACGGCAGCGGGCGATCCCTTCGCTGTAAAATCTCGGACAGGGAGAGACTTCGGCGACTGAAACAGCTCTTCATTTGTACACTAGGCAGCGGCGCTGTTTATTTTGTGTGAGGGCGAATGCAAGGCTCTCATGAGTGGTGAAGGCGCTGCCAAAAGCTTTATAAAAATAACCTGAAGGTCTGAGCCGAGGGGAGGGGTGGCTACACAGCAGCGCCAGACCCCACTTTGGAGTTGCAACCAAAAACTATTAAAGTCGGTGGGAATCCTTTTCCTGACATAAGAGAGTGCGCATACAGACCTTCCAGCTCCTATCACAATGTTCAGTACTCCATCCGAAAGGCAAGCTGTCCGTCTAGGTGGACCTGGGCTGCTTCTCATTATTGCTGGATACTGGCTGTAATAGGAGAGTGCCAGTGTAGAATAATGTAATTTCTCAGGCTTCTTGTCCTGCCGTTGTTCCCATCTTGCTCTCATTTTGTGTTATCTTCCCAAATTTTGTTGTTACAGCTTTAGACCCGCTAGCTTAAGTGTGCAGTAGCTCAGGCAACTGAAGGAGCGAGACATCCCTCAAAATTTGTGATAAAAGATGTAGGAAATCTCTAGCCTCGCTGTGTGGTGAATAGGGTGGTTGGAGCCTGGGGTCCTCTTCAGTGCTTCTGAGCCACTGATCTGGGTTCTGATGGCTGCACTTGGTTTGGCAGAGCCCGAGTGATGCAGAACAAACAAGATGATTCAGGATTTCCCTTTGTTCTGGAAAGGAACCTTCCACTTAGCCAGACTCCTAAAGCCTGGCCTTGCTAATCTCTTTGTACAAATATTCCCAGAGCAGTATCTTATACTGTTAGTGTTAACGATTATGTAGTTGTTATACAGTTTGGACTGGCTGGGTAAGAGAGAGTGGATTAATTCTGTCCTTGCATTGTGAATAATGTGGAATTTGAATGCTTCATTTGAATTTCACCGTCTTCCACTACCCATCATACTCCTTTGCTTACAAGGAGGGGGAGTGCAGAGATGGTCAAGATTTGAAATTAAGGGTTTATTAAAGGTTGAAACGACCTTGGGGATGGTGTATACAAGGTATTCGCGCCTTGTTTCTTTTTCATACCTAATTCTGTGGCTGAAATAGGGCTTGAGGGTTGGTCTGTGCTGGCAGCTTGTTCTTTGCTGCATGTCCATGAGCCCATTGCAGACTGACCTCTGTGCGGATGATGTGCCACCTGTGCTAAGTTCTTCTGCTGTGCATGAGAACTAGGCTGATGCCAAGAGAAGTTAAACTAAGCTAACCTTACCTTAAAAATGATGAAATTTGTAATCCCTAATTCTTAGGCAACGCCTCAGGGCTAGTGAAGGCTGCATGAAGAACTGTCTGAGAAAGGGAATCTGCTTTTAGGCAAAAGGGGCAAGAAATAAAAGGAAATATGATTGCAGCTCTCACTTTGGATCATGAGTGCCCAGGTCCTATTTTAGACATCCCATTGGAGAACATTCCTCACTGAGTTCATGAACCAGGTCCAGTATATTTTGGAAAAACAGTAGTTGTGTGGGCAGCCAACAGTTAATTTAATGCTATGGCTCTCTTGGCTGGAGTATGAAACCTCAGTGTTGATTGCTTAGTCTCCTCTTTATTCTCTACCATTTGTGACTTAGCATCCTCTTTTTGCTTTTGTATCTGTCAGGAAGGGAAAATAAAAGAGGGAGAAACCCCTGGTTTTCTATTGTTCTGCCTGTCGCATGATTTTATGGCTGAGAAGAGGAAGCCTAACATTTGGGACCTCTCTGACTTTGCTGTCCCTAAATGCAGTTGATATTTCATTGATTGCATCAAAAATAAATTAAGCTGGAGAGGACTGGGCCAGTGAGAGAGAAAGCTTAAATGCTTGCACAGGGTTTAGCATGGGTCAACAGCTCAGTGTTAAATCCACACTTTCCATTTGGATCAAATTTTCCGGTGCCATCTGTGCTTATAAAGTAGCAATAAGTAGAAGAGTTGTTTCAGATGTCTCAGAAGCATAGTAAAACCTGGTTTTTGTTGCCAGAGACAAATGAAATGGTGTCCTTGCCCTTTCTTTTGGGGGTGTACTGAATTTTAACTCTAATATGGAGAAAATGGACCTGTGAGTATGAGTGAAAGCAGTGAAATGTTAGTGTCTTGGTGGAGTTGCTGCTGAGTTGAATGTGTGGGGTGGGCTTTCCCTAAGCTGAGCCCTTGGCTCCTTGGGTGGGCTGATCTCTCGCAGAAGCCTCCCTGCTCCCTGTGTGTCCATCACAGAAGCAGGGTGAAATCCTTCAGGTGATGATGACCTGCAGCCAGCAATAGTACGTAGGTGCTGGCAGTCCTGTGGCTTCGAGTGACACAGTGATGTCTATGCAAGTACAGAGGTCCATCTTAAGCAGACAGCCCTCCTTGTGTTCCTCAGGTTCCTGCTGTAGTCCACAGAGGAAAACAGAGCAGCTCGGGCTATGTGAGGTCTCATGCTGTGTGCATTTGAGCTGTGTGGTGAGGAAGAGAGACCACCATGGGGAAGGATGGACAGTAGCAAGACATGGCTAGCCTGCTGCTTTCAGAGCTCGCTGCTGAACCTGGAGCCCTGCTCAGCAGCTCTTACCCAGTGGTCCTGCTGGGGAGCAGTTCAGAGCTCCCCTCCTTCTGCCCACTCCAGCTACACAAGTCCAACATGTTCTTCACGAAGGCCGTGCTTTCTATGGTCCTGTGGGTACTCGAGAGGTCAAGGTTTCCTCATTATCCTAATGCCTTATTAGAGATGCTTTACAAGAGTTTCATCCTCCCAGAGAGCGTGCCCCTGTCTCTCATCTTTATATTCTTTTCAGACTTGAGAAATGTAACAGCTGTATGTGGTTTCCTGGCCACCGCTGCTTTTCAGAATAGTTAAAGATGACATAGGCATTTCCAAGTACTTTCTTGCTCGAATGAATACATGTTTTTGAGAACACCATTGTCTCCTATCAAGGTGCTGCAGCTGGGTGGATAGCTAACAGCTGAGCTAGGTCCACTTGATTACATTTCAGGTGAAATATCTGATTATTTTTCTTTCATATGCTCCTCACTTTTCACTCAGTTTCTTATTAGTAAGAAAATACTAATGCAAATATAAGCTGGAAGAAAATCTGTGAGGTTTTTTTTCCCCTGTTTTTACCTACCTTCCCTGTCCTGGTCATTCAAATAAAATAGATTGGCATTCTAGTTAATAGAGACAAGCTGTCTGTTAGAGATTGCAGGAAGGCAATAACAGAGTTAAGAGAGGAGAGACTACATTTCCAGGCAACGGGTGGAAAGCCAGTGCTCCAAACCTCAGCATTCTTGTCTCTTTGGACTTGTTTATCTTTCAACTTCTCTTGCCAGGTAACCCACCGGTCTTAATTGACAATATTAGGAGCTAATTTATTCAGCCTAGACAGTCCTTCACCAGGTCACTGAAGTACATATTTGCTATAAATTCTCATTTGTATCTGCTTTTATTATCTTTATGAATATCAGTTCTGTGTGTCTTGTTCATTTTCACTAGGAAAAATAAATTCACATGTTGAATTCTGTTGGAGTTATTTCTTCAGGCAAGATGTACCCACACTTGGAAATTAATGGAAATCAAAGACGTCAATAAGAAATTAGTATTTAGAGACAACAAAAAGAAGAAATTAGTATGGGTAGAATATACTGAAAATCCAGGCTGGGCTAAATAAAGTGTGTAAAGAAGATGAAATTGTGTGCTACTTCTGTTTTTATTATATTGATTTATGTTCTTAGGTGGTTTTGGCTCTGACACTCAGTAATCAGTAGCTGCTTTTGTAGGAAGGAAAGGGAATGGCCTTACTTGGTAATGTTCTGTTTAATACATAAGGTAGCTAGGAGGGACATAAATACCTTGACAGGTACAGATCAGTGCTACATCTTGCTATAGATTGTATTCACCAGAAGTTTGAGCTGAATGAAAGCTTCATTTTTAATGAAGTTGTCATTGTCTGTTCTTTATAACTTGTTGGGCAAAACTGCACATACTGGGACAATTTGGGCTAATGGGAGGGGGTGGCACTATAACTCTGCTGGGGAAAAAAAGTGCCCTTTGGGTATTTTTAGTTGCACAGAGATCATCTTCACGTAGTGTATAACACTGGCAGATAAAGACTTCATTTCAGGGTTGAGGTAGTAATGAGATTGTCTTTATTCAGCTATTTTAGAGTCTCTACTATTTTGGTTACCCCTGGGGAATACAAAATGTGTTACCAGTTAAATCCATGACAACAGATAACTTACTTAAGCATTTGATTTAGCTGAGCTAATGTGTAGGCAATTGAACTGGTGAAGAGACGGGCCACCCTGGCACAAGGGAGCAGTGAGTAAGTCCTTGCTCCAGACACAGTGGAGTGGGGGCTTGGATGGGGTTCTCTGGCCTTTAGAAGAAACAGGACAGATAGACAGGCAGGAGATTTCTGCTACAGCTTGGGCAGGCTGTGACTGGGATGGGTTTAAGTGGGTTTTATCGGATTTTTAGTGAATTTAGGTGCCCGGAGGTGTTTAAGTGCCTAAAAGATTACATGTTGTGCAAGTGAGGATTTTGGTAGGACATCAGCGTAGGTTTTGAAGGATAAGAGGATTTCCTGCATTTACCTCAAGCACTTCTATTTGCTAAAGAGTTTATCTTTCCCATCACTGCTTCTGCTGTGGGAAAATGAGATGGAGATGGCAGATGTGCTTTCAGCTGTCTTCTTTACTGGTCCTAGTTTTATCTGCCACCTCTGTTGGTAAAGCAGAGAGAAGAGCAAGGCGTAAATGACACAGGGTGGAAGAATTACGGAGTGACAGATTGTTCACTGTCTCTGTCAGGAGAAGAACTGTGCACCTCAAATGAAACCATCAGGCCCCAGGTTCAGAGCGGAAAGGTGTGCTCCTTGTTTGGCCCTACAGCCATCGGGTGTTGGGGGAGGGCACGAGTTTCCATGGGTTCAAAAAACAGGCCGGCAAATTCAGGAAGAATATGTCAAAGGCCACAGAGTACAACATTAACACTGATGGCTCAGAAAGCCCTTGGCCTGCAGAGCCCCAGCAGCTGGGAAGTATTTTGGGGAGCAGTGTTACATGATTATTCTGGTCATGAGAGTCTTCCTGAGGCATCTGCTGTTGGCCACTGCTTCAGCCAAGATACAGGCGTGGATTTAATGTGAGCTAGTGGGTTCCTTATAGTCCAGCAGTGCAGAACTGAGCTTTGTTTTCTCCTGAGGTTGCTTGTGAAATATTGAGCCTATTAGAGTCATACTGTTGATTAAGCAGGTCAGTTGAGAAATGTTTTATGACTCTATGTCATCTCAGAGAATGAGTGCATAGCTTCAGACTGAAGCAGTGGGAAAACAAATGGAGGAAGATGGAGATCTCTTAAACATGTTGGCTTCATTGAACTAAAAAATGAAGGATTTTTTTCAAGTTGCTGCTTGTGTTCGTGACTCCTGGTCAGGGCAATGGTAGGTCAGAGTGGCTGGTTGTACATTCCTTGATGGTCTGCCTGTACCAGGACAGACATTCACTTGTCCTCATGTTCTGAGCTGGGAACAAAGCAGATTTTAGCACAAAAGACACAGAAAAGGACAGTTACTATCTTTTCCTTTGTATGTTTCCCACTGCTGGAATGTTGTCCTGTTGGGAAGACAATAAAATCTGAAATTTAAAAAATACGTATGAAAAAATCTGCAAACAGATCTGGGGAAAAAAAAGGGACAGATGTGCTGATTGACCTTTTTGGTTGTGAGGAGAGGAGGGAAATTTTGCCTTCTTTAACAAAGGTAGTTTTCCAGTCTTTCCAGTGATAAAGCTGTGATTTCCAAAGTGTGGGTTTTTTTCATTGTTTGGAGTATGGCTGTGCTGGACTGAGTGACTGAATAAATGGAGTTAATAGGTTAACCTTGGTATAAATTCCTAGTAAGTAAGCAATGTGTGACTACTTTTTCCTGTCAGCCCTTCCTGCAGTAGTTAGCAGTTACTGCAAAAATGTTTTTCTTCAATCTACTGCTTTACCACGTAGCAGAGGTACTTGTAGAAATTGGCATGGATGGTCTGCATTTTGGTCTCCGTGGCTGCCTGTTTCCTCTGAGAGAAGCAGTTTGTCCTGCTCGGGTGAGGATGTGGCTGGTGTGTCCACCCAGAGCACCATGTGGTAACGCTCCTCTTCCAAATAGTTCAGCTGAGATTGAGCAAATCTGGGTATTTCCCAGACCGACCAGATCATCTGATATCATATCTGTGGAGTTTGATGGCAACTGAGGTCTCATTAAGTTATAATATCCAACTAATTGATGTAGCATCTTAACTGCTTTGTGGTGGGACTTCCAGGCCAAATATCCCAAACATTTCAGATTCTTGTGAACAGTTAACTCTTGTAAAACGATATTAATAGTTTTTCAGTTGGCAACTGTTACACATTTCTGGTCTGTGTGCCATTTTCTGAAGCCTCAGCGATGGTTTGCAAAAAGCACCAAGCATTCAACGTACCTCCTCCTTGCTGCCTGAGGAGCAATTTCCACCTTCAGAGGATAAGTGACACCAACCTGTAGTCCTTGGTATGATGATGCCTCCCCTGAAACAGTGCTTGTGGCTCAGGCTTTGGGCTTGGTTAAACAGGTATGCTATTTTCACCGGGCTGATGACCTGATATGTGATAATTTTAAGCAAATTCATTTGACATTTTTCTGCTACAGTCTGTCTTGGGCATGTTTATGGTGAAGAAACCTTTTCGCTTATTGAAGAGTAAGTAAGACTTCCAAAAATCTTTGATAGTCTCCAGTCGTAAGGTGGAAAATGGCCAGGGCTCACCTTTCCTCTCCTCCTACAACATCTGCTTGTGCCCTGACAGATCTCATGTGGCTTCAGGACCTATAAAAGGAGGACATTGGCTCTTTGGTCACTGGTGTCCTGCTTCTAAACGACTGATCTTAAGCTCTTATATTTAATGTAGTGAAGCCTGACCTCAAATACCAGAAACCGTTATACAAAGAAATGCTTCGCTGGCCCATATTATTTTTGTCAAAACTGTTTTTAATAGAAAATAGAGTTTTGATTTTAAAAAAACCCACAGAAAATATATTTCTGTTGAAAATATTGATTTTTTTTTTTTTTTTTTCCTGAAAAACTAACCTCTAGTTGAAAAAAATGGCTTAAAGCTCTTTATTCTTGGTGGGAAGTCAAAATCTTTTCCAGAAGGGGATTTTTTTTTTCCCCCCCAACAGCAATACAGGATTAATGCTTGCTAGTTTGATCCAGATATTCTACTTTTATTTTGGTAAATAAGTTAGTGTTTACATCTCGTGGGGTTTTTTGTGTTTGTTTTTTTGTTTTAAATTATTGTTCATCTTGGACATTTGCATACCAGTGATCGAATTTGCAAATCTTCCAGTGGTTCTCCATCCTTTCCAGATGTTCTAAAACCTGTTCTTTAACATGTTCTCTATGTCTTTTTGTCTTTTTAAGCTTATTTCTGGGCAGATGAATAAACACACTTGTTAATGCATTTCAATTATCTTCCTTTTTGTCAAGATATATTTTCAGGTAGCACAATTAATTAAAACTCCATTAGCTGTTTAAAAAGGACATCCTCTTGTGGCAGTCCTTTGGTACTGGCCTACTTGAGTTATTGAGTGCAAATGGATGGATGATACATATTAACTTGCTCAGAAGTAAAGGGAGATTTTTGTTCTTTTTTCTTGCTCTATGATTTATAAAGGAGTCCTGAAGAGACACTCTTTTCATTGCTTTTTACCATGTAGATTCAGTCTGTTTGGGTCTTCCCGAGCATTAGATTGCAGGGCTATTTTGTTTTATTTCGTTTTATTCTATTTTATTCTACATTGTTGCAAGCAGGGCTGGTTGTACAGACTTGGGATGCTTTCTCAGCAAACGGATTCCCTGTGACCTTTAGTAAGAAAGAATTAGGGCAACTTTTCTAAGCTTTTTGCTGTTTGCATCCACTCTCAGCAAAGGTATAACCTCCAAATAACCTTGCAGCCGAGAAGCTGTGTCCAGCCTCAGCGGCTTTTTTTGTTCTGCTGCCAGACCGACCCCCTCCCATCCCCTCTTGTTCCCTTGCCACCGGAGCAGCCCGTCCCTGAGGATGCTTGTTCAGGCCGTGGGAAAGCTCAGGTAGACCCAGTTGTTTTGGGGTTTCTTTGTAACACAAAGAAAACTTTTCAGAGAGGGCTGCTTTCACCACCACTCGCTGCTGCCAGGGCAGCTCCTGGTCTGGGCAAACTGGGCTTTTGTGGTTTGCAGAGCATCTGCACAGGAAAGCTTTTTGCAGCTCAGCACAGATACTACCTTGATAAGGGAAGGGAGCAGGAAAAAGGTCTTTCTGCAGTGGTGTTATATTACATGGATACATTTTGATTTTTTTTAATTTAATTACTCAGGAGAAGCGTAACCAGAGAGCTTTCTAGGCTGCAACCCTGAGTGTCATCATTGCAGGAACGATGTAGAATGAATTGAGGGTATGCAGAATAAAATGTCTCCAGCTTTGCATGATAATAGAAGCCACAGTTTCCTGACAATTATTTATCATTCCTCCTTTCAGTGTGTGATCCAAAAGGATTTTTTTCTCCAAGAGATTTTTTTAACTTAGCCCTTCAACAGGCGACTTCTTTTAATTACTGGTTTTAGATCCTAAAAAGTAGGAATGCAACTATAGCAAGCCAGAATGTGTATCTACATATGTAATACTCCGGTAATTCACACATATCGGGAGAAAAATAACAGTTTTATATTCTAATAGGCTGGTGTGCCAGTTCTAGAGGTGGAAGTGAGTAGTCGAGACTTTTATACTTGGCACTTCCGCTGCCAGACTCTACAGAAATTGAAATAATTCAAGAAAAAGATGCAGTTACTTTTATTCAGTATGTCTCTTACAGAAATATGGCAATGGTGGAGAATAAAGGCATTTTGAATTGCTAGTAGTGGACAGTAATGTCATGTAAATCCCCAGGCAGGATAAGTTAACGTATTCTCGGCATGGTGCCCAGAGTAGGGTGGGGGGGAAGGGATGGGAAGGGATGAATCGGCTCTGATGTTTTGCAAGATCCCGCCTTCTTGTTCAATATTGTCTTGTTTTCTTTGCCTGAATTTATTCCTGACAGGTGGTGACAGAATGTTTTTATTAAAGAAAGGCGGATACCTTCCTAGAATCACAGAAATCATATGAAGTCTCCTGTGGCAAACTGGTATTCAGACTTACAAGTGGTTGGATTCTCTTCACGAGTTCTTTAAAGCTTTTAAATTCCTCATTGCCTCCTAATGTGCCTTTTATCCTTTATTTATTTTTTTTTTCTGGGCCCCATTACCCAGAAGTGCAAGGATGGGAGTGCACAGGCTATATCGCTGGCTGCACAGGGTGCTCGTGTCGCCTTTGTAAGTGGCCAGTGGAGCTGGCGTAGGTCGTGATGCTCAGGGAACAAATATGTGAAGTTTGAATCTTGACCATCCCGGTGGGGTAGCTGTGCCTCACCTCGGATGTCCTCAAAAGCTGGTTGCTTGGGTTTCTTGGAGCCTGTGCCACCTGCTCTTGTTTCCCAGTGGTCGTTCCTCGGTGAATTGGAAGGAGAGTGTGGGTCACTGTCAGACTGTGGCACTGCAGGGACAGAGGAGAACATGACCGTCCGTACCTGAGCAGGGTGGACAGTCAACCAGATGGCTTCTATTTCCAGCTTCAGGGGCAGGGACTGTGTGTTGACCAGGTCTCCATGTGTAGAGCAGGAAAGGAGAGAGGAAGAGGAGCTGCCTGATGAACCAAGTGCTGTCGTCATGAGTCTTAGCAAAGCCAAGCATGCTGGAGGAGGTTTTTAATCACTGTCTCTGGTGTGCTGAACTGCCACCTCCAGAATAGCCTGCCTGTAACAAGTGGCCAGGTGTTCAGTCTGGGTTTACTGTTCCCTATGGTAACTAAATTTAGACAGAATATAATTTAGAAATGAAAGACACAAATCGCTAAATTGGAGGGAAACATGGCATTGAATCAAATGAGGAAAAAAAAGTAATACTTTCCCCAAGCTACATAACAATCGGTTCGTTTGTTCCTTGTTTCCGGAGCCCATTTTGATTTCATAAGCACTTTTTCTTCCTTGCCACTGCCGCTGTGGAGATTTTGAAAGTACATGTGTGTCCTCCAATTTTTGCTGTGCCTAAGATCAGCATTGTTAACTTTACCAATCTGAGTGCTTAGTTCAGGCCCTGGGCCTATACAGTGATCATCTTTGGTTGTCCCACAGAGCATATTTTGGCAAACAGCTTTAGAGATGCTAATATGGGATGGTGGAAGCGGAGAGATACCATAGGGCTCAGTGTGAATTAAAAACCTATTGCCTTGACGTACCTTAACGCTTGTATAGTTTAGGACTTCTCATCTTCACAGCGGTTATAAGCATTAATGAATCCTCATGACACCACTATGAAGTGATGTAGATATGTGTTGTCACTATATTAGATAAGAGGGCAAGAGATAAGGTTTTCTTGTGTAAGACTCACCAAAGAAGCCAAGGGGAAAACCAATAGTTTAAAATGACTGTCTTTTCTGAGGCAACTAGAATTCGTCTTTTTAAGACATTGCGTTGTAAAAGCACACACTTATGTAGGCACATGCATTGGTGCTTTCCTGAACAAAGAAATGTTCCTAAACTAGCACTTGGGAAACCAGGGCAGCTTTGAAATAGCTGAATGATTCTGCAGGGAAGAGCTGTCAGATTTTTATATCTGTTATTGAGCTTACTAAGGCTTTTCATCCTAATAGGGTGTAAGATTAGAGCTTGTTCAGCATTTTCAGACTTTTCTCATGTCCTTCTTCCCCATACCCCAGTTTGAAAAGGAGGATGGAGAAGAGAGGAAGGGACAGGACCTCCAGAATATGTGCGTAGTGGTGCTTAAGTCACTGGGTGGTGGATGGGAGGAGAGCGAGCAGCTGAAAGAGGTGGCTCAGGGCTGAGGATGCCTGACCAGAGCTGTGGTAGTGAACCTCCAGCTTGGGAGGAGACATTGCTAGGACCTTCAGAGACTCCTTTGGTTGTTCTGCTGGAGCATCCTCAGCTGGATGCTGTAGGTCCTGGGCTTTGTCTGCTCCTACTGCCTGTTGTTGTCATCTTTCTGTAACCAAAGCCTTTTCAGCGTAGTTCCACCCTTGTTGCATCCACCTCCTCCCATCTGTATTTGTTCTCTGCTCCTAGCAGCGCCTTGGCAACCTGCCGCATGAGATATAATCTGCAGCCTCCCTTAGAGAATTACTTGACTCTGACCTCCTCTGTATTGCAGACTGCTTCTGCTTCATAGGGCTTAATCCTGCAAAGAGCTAAACTCAGCTTAAACTAGGCACCCTTAACTGAGGCTGCCTTCCCACAGGTGGATTTATGGCGGAAGTACATTAACCACTACAGGGTAGAAATCAATATGATGAACTAAATTTTTCACGTGAAGTCTGTAAGCTAATTCTGGCTGTATAAAATCACTTTTTTTTGGAGAGGATCTTCTTTCACAAATAAAAAGCTAAGGTAAAAAAACCCCAAAACTATTTCAGTATTATAAATTTTAAAATGCTGTAATGTATTTCTTTTACAGGTAGCACTAATGTTTTCTGATCAGTCACTGAACATCATTCAAGATTTTTTTTTTTAATAATAGCATAAATCTAGAGATGCATTGGGAGTAATATCTTGTAAGACAAATACTTAGGTATAGAGAAGAACTAGGACACAGATAATTATGTTTCTGGTCAGATTAAGTTTCTGCACTGAAATATCCATGAAACAACCCTTCTGAGGCATTTTAAATGGCATAAAGCTCACCAGCTGTATCCCTGCTGATTCTAATGCCCATTGCAACCCATGTGTTCTGAGCACTCCAGCCTGACACCGTGATTTGTTCACAGAAAGGCTTCATTTGCTCATGATGACATCATTTCAGAAGCTGTAAAGGCCATTTTTTCTGTACCTTGGGTTTCTCTGTGATGTCTTTATTTGCCGTCCTCCTTTGAAAGAGATGCTTCCACAAAGGCTGCCTCCCACCTTCAATTGCACTGCTGTCCTCTTGGGGTCCATCCACCAGTGCCACCTCCTTTCAGACCACCCCAGCAGGCCCTGCAGCTCTGGTTGCCTCAGCCCTGGTCCCTGTCTCCTGCTATGGGACCTTTCTGTAGCTCTTCCCAGTTCCCTTATGGCTACTCTGTTGTCCCCTTTTCCATCTGCTCCATCTTTTCTCCAGTCACAGGGCTGAGATTGGTACCAGACATTTTCCTCCCTCTCTCCTTTCTCTAAATCTCACTTAGAATCACAGAAGCATAGAACAGTTTGGGTTGGAAGGGACCTTCAAAGCTCATCTAGTCCAACTCCCCGCTATGAGCAAGGACATCTGCAACTAGATCAGGTTGCTCAGAGCCCTATCCAGCCTGGTCTTGAATGTTTCCAGGGATGTTTCCAGGAATGTTTCCATCCACCACCTCTCTGGGCAACCTGTGCCAGTGTTTCACCACCCTCATTGTAAAAAATGTCTTCCTCATGTCTAACCTGAATCTCCCCTCTTCTAGTTTAAAACAATTACCCCTTGTCTTGTCTAACACGCCCTGCTAATAAGTCTGTCCCCATCTTGCTTACAGGCCCCTTTTAAGTACTGAAAGGCCACAATAAGGTCTCCCCAGAGCCTTCTCTTCTCCAGGCTGAACAACCCCAATTCTCTCAGCCTGTCCTCACAGGAGAGCTGTTCCATCCCTCCCATCATTTTTGTGGCCTCCTCTGGACCCACTCCAACAGGTCCATGTCTTTCCTGTGCTGAGCGCTCTAAAGCTGGACACAAGACTCCAGGTATTTTCCAGAAATCCCCCTCAGCGCCAGCACTTTTGCACAGCATTGCCCTGTGACCAGCACGGTGTGTACAGGTCTCTCTCAGTTATCTTACACTGTTAGGATGCTTTTCAGATAATGAGGTATGAAAGAATGAAACTATTTACTGAAAGAGCTGGATTAGATTCATGTATCACCTGTAAACCTGTCTTCCTGAAAATGGAGCAGAAGCTGATGTCCCAGTTTTCGCTAATGATATATTTTGAGATTTTTTTTCTGTTAGCTGGTGGGACATGCTGCTACCTGGAAACTAGGCTGTTGTGATGCTTTGGCAGTTGTGAACCTCATATGCTCTCTCTGGGCTCTTCCCAAGAAGATGGGCTGATTGCTTAGTAAAGTGTTCTGTTTCCCCCTAGACTTTGATTGTGTGTCTTGTGGGGGTTTTTCTTCCCCTTTTAAGAATGCCAGGCAGATACTAGTAATGATGATTACTGAGTCTGATGCCTTGTTGCTGTTGTGTGCTTCTGCTTTTGAGATAAACACATGGGAATTAATTCATTCTGAGGAATTTCATGTAGTCTGACACCAGTATATAAAAAAGAGGTATGTGAAGTCGTATGCTCGGCTCGCTCTGTTTAAGTATCTTGCATTGCTACAACAGACTAAGAACTAGTAGCTGCATGTCACGTTTTTGTAGTACTAGTTTCAACTAATTGAGCTGTGTATGATTTGCCTTCTGGGCTCTCACTCCTACTACAAACGACTGATGATCACTGCCAGTATAAGTTAGACATGAGTAAAATGCTGTTCAGCTAAACAAATCGAATAATGTAACAAATGGTGCCATTTTGCATGCCTGTTCAGAGCACAGAAAATCAATCCGCTTCCAAAGCTGGAGCCCTGCCACTTGATTGGTGGGTTTTTAGCAGTTCCACACCTAAATCCCAGTTTAATTTACGGTTAGCATAATCACACTGTCCACTCATGAGCATATAAACTGTGCAGATTATGTCGAGGAATTACAGTGTGGAAATACAGATGAGGCTGTTTAATGAGGTACAAAACCTGTTTTGCATGAAATGTATAAACTTCAATTATCCATACGCCAGAAGAGACCAAGGATAATTTTGATAATCAAGCTTTCAGAAAATGTCAGGAATATTCAATATGATAAGCATTAAGAATCATGACCTCATCTGGGGTAACATACAGCTTGGATAATTGAAGTTCTTGTGCATTGGATGCAGAAAGTGTAATAGTATTTAATGTTTGGGTTCCAGTTCAATAACTGTTTTCAGTGTCCAACTCAAAAAGATCTGTATGAGCCAAGTAGGTCTAAGTGCTTATCACTGCTACTCTTCAGTTAAGTATTATTGGGGACAGAAAAGGAGAATTTGATATCCTGCTTTTCAAAGAAAGCCAGTGTGTCATTTTTACACAGTTAGTGTATTTGCTAACTCAAAAAAAATTAGCGGGGCTCAATTTTCTCTGCAAGTTGTATTTTAAAGAGGAATTATTTTCTTTTTGTTCAGGCTTGGAGCTCAGAATGTTTTGGAATATTTTTCTTGCTCATTTAGAGTAAATCACACTTCATTTGAATTAATTACTGCTTCTATGATGATATTTGAAATAAAGACAATTTTAGATACTCAAAAGAGGGGAAAAGACTACAACTCATCATACGAGTCTTATGGATCGAATCTTATTCACTCTGCATGCTGATGTTCACAAGTTCCTCCGTCCTCCTGCCTCCCACTATTGCTTCCTTTTGGTTTTTCAATGCATGGAGGGTTTTTCAGAGAACTCCAGTAGAACTAAGCTTCACATTTCCTTACCAGGGTGGTAGGGATTAACTCAAAATTGTGTGAATCGCTACACACTGCAGAGATTTATGTTTACATTCTTGGTATGAATTAGCATATTCTGCTGTTTGAAATACCGGTTGGTTTATAGTAAATGAGGACGTCCTCATGTTTATATGGATGGACCGTTGTGGTCCTCTCCAGCTGTTTTATGTGACTGCTTTGCATTCTGCCAGACTGTGTGCAAGTGTGTCTTCTGCTCTGCTGGCAGAACGAGTAGATGAATCCAAACAGATAGATGCGTGATTGAATGGATGTTGTTTGTCTCTTCAAATGCAGGCTGGGTCAGCGCATTGGCCATCGCACATCCTGAAGTCAGTCTGTAGCTGACATTGCTTCATTATTCCACCGTGCAGCACGCTTGGAAAGAGGTCTGTGGCTGTCAGTCATCTCACTGCCTTTATGAACACTTTAAAAGATGCCGGTGCAAGGTCCCAACTGAAATGTAATGCTAGATCAAAAGTACCTGTGAGAAAGAAAATGTCTAAGGCTAGGCTCAGGTAGTTCTGCTCTCTGTCCCTAATGTGTTGTTCTGCATAGCATGTGGTAGCCAGAGGTGGCCAAGCCATACTTTGTGACAGAGGCTGCAGAAATAACAGTGGTTCAGGACCTTGCATGCTCAGAGTAAAAGGTTGCCTGAAAGCTGAGGAGTTTTCTGCAGTGCAGGAGACCAGCTGGATACAGAAGATCAAGGGTGACCTGAACTCATGGCATTGCTGTTTTCAGATCAGTTGGGCTCCTACATGACAAGCCTAAAGAAGGTTCTTCAGCTGGTGAGCATTTATCTTCTGACCCATTTCTTTTCCTTGTGCTATGAATATCTGGCATTGTACATGGACACACAACCATCATCTCATTCTCTGTGTGTGCACAGGATCTTTGGGGATTCAGTAGGGTCCTTATCTTTGCGTTTGAGAAGATTTGTTAAGAATCGCAGTCTTGCACTATTCTCTCCCAGACAGTCATAATCTCCTTCTTTCCTATACTTGGCTTTATGTCTCTTTTGCCATTCATTTAAAATGTTTTACAACAGCAAATCAACAGTCACAGGGAATGTCTGTAGCTCATTTTACGATAACCACCATTCATTCCCTGTGACTCTGCTTGCAAAGCCTGCTTTCCCAAAGTCTCTGCCTGTCTTGTCCTGCACACTAGGTGTGAAACACAATATTTCTTCTTAGAAGTGCCTTTGTTGAGTGTTAATGTGGCGCAGGAAAAGAGCAGAATCTTTATGGTATTATATGCCAGAGGACAGTCAGTTGCGTCGCACTCACAAACATACATTTTGAAATAGGAGGTGCAGCGCTTGACCAAAAGTATCCGAGACATTTTGTTTTTCAGGACAAAACTTAGCAATTTAAGAGTAAATAAAATATGTGAAAGTACATATGCCAATGATGTTAACCCTCACTATATCACTGAAATTTCTGTCGGATTACTTTATTCAGTTGATTTCAGAGAGGACTCTGTATCCTTGTATAGAAAATGTCAGGGAAAATATTCGGACGTAATACTTCAAAGCAGTGCCACCTTATGGTTCATTTCAGAATGGGAACTTGTGGCCTCCTACTCATGCAAAGCACCCTGTGTACCTGCCTGGGCTCTCCAGCTTTCTTAAATGGTCCCCTTCTGTGTTTCTGATCACGGGCGTCTGCAATGGCCTATACCTATCACCGTCAGGACTAATTGCTGAGCAACAAATGCAAATATTAGCCTGCTTCTTAAAGAAGAGCTGTTCCCTACGTAAAATTAACCATCCTATTGCTCAGACGGGCAAAAAATACTGTCCCGAGTCCTTCTCCCCCAGATTGCTTGCAGAGCTGCACGTGCAATTACTGTCATTTCTACTGAGACGTTGTGCTCCAGCCCAATGTCACAGTTGGTAATCTTGATAGCTGCAGCCCATATTCATCTTACCTACTCCTGCGGTCCTGTCCTTCACGCCACAGTTAAATAATTGCTGACTGGCCAAAAGCAAGAGGAAAAGCTTTGAAGTTCTGCAGTGCTGTTGCTCTGGATCCCTGATCCCTGACCAGCATGGGTCTCATGGGCCTGGATGTGACCCTGCACCCAGGGAAGGTGATCCCAGGAAAATCCTTGTGGAAGAAGCTATTCTTCTCCATCCCTTCCTGCTCTTGTTCCAGTTTCTGGTAGGTCCAGCTGCTGCCTGGATGCCAAAAGCTTCTCAGAGCTGCGTGGTTGTGTGGCTGCACGGAATTCCCTGAGAAGTCAATTAGGTATTGACGTGTGCTCAGGTGTTAATTACGGTTACTGGTGCAGCTTGGAGACCTCTTTTGCCTGCAGTGGCCGTTACAGTTTGCAAATAATTCTGGTTAGCCTGTGAGAGAAGGGTCACTGAATTACAGGAGAAAAATCCTGGCGATACTTTAATTAAATTGGAGGTTTAAAATATGTGGTTTCTTCCAACAGCCGCGAGGCATAAGTCCCAGAAGTGGGATTAAGGAGATGGGATTCCTTGCTACCCTGCTGAATGCAGAGGAAATCAATTTCTTGGGGAAATTACTATTTGAACAGGAATGAGTGGCACAGGGATGGATGTGGCCGAAGCAGCTGGGACTAACGCTCAGCTGTTCCTGCACTGGTCCTCAGTGCTGTTTGCACAACCATCACCACCACCATCCTCAGTGCTGACCCGCCACCGGTTGCAATGGGGTTAAAAAAAAATAGGAGCCATTAGCTAGGCTTAGACGCTCTCCGTTGGACTAGTTTATACATATACAGCACTTTCTTCTTCCTTTTAGGCACATGGACACTACGCAGCAGCTTTACTGAGCACTGTGCAGAGATGGCAAGCCCAGCACGACTGCTAAATTCCCTCAGATTCCAGCAACAGGCCCATTTATTGTGGAAGATTGTAAAACTTAGTAATAAAAATCTCATCATTAGTGTTAGCTTAAATACAGCTACAGGTATCAATTCAGCTTGTTCACAAAGGTGTGTGTGCTAAATCCTGTGGCTACGGTGAGTACTGTGGAAACTCAGTTTCCTATGGTCTTGAGCCTTTTCATTCATGGACTTTTAAAAATTAAATTATACTATTATTTTCTGTTCTCAACACATATCCTATAAAATTCCCATCCTTTCTTATACAGACTTTCTTCTGCCAAATATTTTGACAGCTACATGCAGGCTGCTTCATTTGGCTGATTTGGCCAACAGAATCAAACCTGTGGCCTTCCCTCATGCTGGCATTATAAAATACACAGAGACATTGTCATATTTGAGATCTCCAGTATCTGTCTGATTGCTCTGAAATCAACATTAAAGGCTTACTATAGACACATACACTGACTGATCCTGGAAATATGATTTCTACAGGGAGCCAGGCTAACTAAACTAAGTCGAAAGTATGGAATTACAACCAATGTAAGATGGAAAAAATGAAAATTATGAGAGTATGGAGATATAAGAAAACAGTCCAAAAATGAAGGTCATGCTACTCTAGCTGCCTTGTAAGAGCATCTGAAACCCTTCACATGACTGCCTTCTGTGATTTAAGGAATATTGCAAGCTTTACCTCTGAATGTCTTGACCCACAGGCTGGGGTCAGGTGCTTCTTGGGAATAAGCTGCTACAGCTTTGCTGACAGCAGTTGCAATGCCAGCACCATGCTGAATATCAGCTGAGGGTGAGCGCATTTTGGAACAATTTTGCAATGTCCCTTGAACTGTGTATTTCCAGTGTCACTTGGAAAGTTCTGTGCTACTCTGCCCCAGGGTGTCCTTGGCAACTTTAGTCTGTGGTACTGGTTTGGCAGGCTTGTCTATGATTTACTCTTTCTCTTGACATTATTTCTCTATAGTCAGTATTTCCCTTTCATTGTAATAAAGATTTTTTTATCAAATAGTGATGGTGTCTGTTATAAAAAAGATTTATCCTAAATGAGGGAACTCACTGACAGGGAACTTACCACTCTCGGCATAGTATCTCAACAGCATCATCTACTCCTGGAGCGTATGCTCGTTCCAATGTGTGACAGATTTATGGGTGTCACACAAACTGTTGGATATCAAAATGATATACATCTAGGGAATTAAGTAACTGCAGTGTTCAAGCAGTTTCCAGTAAGTGATTTCAGTCCAGATTCAGGTGACTTGTGGACACATGGTAGGTCATGCAAAAATTCTGAAAAATGCCTGTGACCATACATAGCCAGCTGTGACAACCTGGTATGCTGATGGCAAGGGCTAGATGTTGGAGCGCCCTGCTCACCAGGCTTCTCTCCATGTAAACGAGAACCTTACTCAGCCATATAGGACCCTGTAGCTCACAGGTGTATAGTTCTGATGGTGTTCAGCAGCATGTATATGTTGGCATTTACGGACTCTCACTCTGCATTACTAAATGAATGGAATGGTTTTACTCCTCCCTGTCTTTATAAGAGAGGGGGATAATTTTTAGGAAGAAAGCTGAAAAAATGAGTATATTCTCATTAAAAGTGTGATATTAATAGAGTAATTTTTACAGCTTCGTTTCGAAGTCTCATTTGACTTGTTAGCATTCTAAGTGTGTAAATTTATTTTGTTTCATATATTTTTGAGATAGCGATTACTGGTTTGACTTCTTTTTTTTTATAAACACATTTTATGGAGACAGAAGGTCATTTTTATAAGTGTTTATTACCTTTAACATTACAATGTTGAATTTAAGAGACAAACAACTCACTGATATTGATGGCCAGATTTAAAGATGCGCTGATCTTTACTTGCCTCCAATAGCATCCACAGGTTTATAGGGTCTCTCATTGCCAGCCTTGAAGGTTTGCTTGCACTTGCGTACAAGATCTCACTGCTGTGTGTGTTGCTATATGTTGTTTTATTTCTCTACACTAGAAAGCCTCTCAGCTTTGTGCAAGATGAGGAGACTGAAAACTACATGGTGTCTTGGTAGTGTTTTTTACATCTGTCAGAGTATTGTAGTTTGTGACACCTGAACTATGATCTGCTTCTAATTGCACTATCAGTAATTACTCATGTATTTTTTTTTTTTTTCCCGCTGTTTACTTTTTGATGCATTTGAAGCCTTTGTATTGTTTTCACATTTGTAACAGAGGATTATTTTTTGGAAGATTTTATCTGTGTCGTAAAAAGAAACAGGCTGCTTTTCTCACCCTTTTTACCTCAAAGATGCACAAATGTACGAGAACTTGTGCAAAGTCATTAAGCGTGCAACACAGAATGATTCTCTATACATGCTTCTTATGTGAGGGTGTTTTGTTTCAGAGTTACACCTCTTGGTGTGTCCCTTGGAAAATTATTATGCTTGCTACAAGCTGGATGGAAAAAGTTGTGCTGCTGAAGGGCACGGGGTAATTAATGTTATGTGGGACTTTATGCTTGTGTGGATCCTGCTGCAGGATCAATGTGTGGTGTCAGTGTGAATGTGGGTGAGAAGCTCAGCATGCAAAGTGGAAGTGACAGGCTTAGGGTCTAAAATGCAATATAATGCTGTGTCTTCCAGTTTGTTTTTCTGAGCTCTGCAGTAAACGCTACTCTCGAATGCTCTCCACGGGATTTCCTCTTCCTCAGAGGCCCTGCCACGCTCAGCAGGAGTGCGTTGGGATGGAGAGCTTTGAGTAGTTGAGCTTTCAGCCTCCTGCTCTGTTTCATCCTTCCAACACAGTGCTGCAAGAGAAAAAAAAAAAGAGAATTATTTATGAAAGAGATCATACTAGGAGCTAGGTTTCCTGCAAGAGACAGGTTAACCCCATCTCCTTGCAGAAACTGAGCCTGTCTTGTCCTGTATCCTAAATTTCTTGTATACAACATGACTTCAACCTGCCACAAGTTCTGCATCTGCCAATGTGATCAGTCCCGTTTGTTCTTGTGCACTCAGTTTTCTGAGGTTTAAGTTTTGTAGAGAAATTGCACAGAATCCAAAGCTTACAAAAAGCCACGAGGTACACAGTGACCCCAGTCATCTCTGGATCCACTTCTAGATCCTAAATTCACCGAGCCTTTCAAAGGACCAAATGATTAGATGGAGTTTTGAAACAGGTAAATCAGCAGGATCTCTGTGCAACATAGAACACACGAGTCCTTCTGCTTCACCTGTTCTCAAAGTTATTGCCTCTCCTCAGATCAAGGGATGTGATTTTTATACCCAAACTAGTCTGTGATGTGAGACTGTAATACAACTTTTTACTTTCTTTATAGTTATATGTAGTATACATAATGCATAAATGTATAATTGCAGTAAGACCTTGCTTACCCAAAGAGCCACAGAAGTCAAATGGAGTAATTTTTTACTGCCATGTCTAATGTGGTTTTGGATCAACCTCTTGCAAGGGTAATGGCTCATGGTGTTCCAACGAGCAGGTTCTCCTTGGACATCCAGGAGACAGGCTCATTGCATCCACTTTTCTGTGGATACCAAGGCTGGCAGACATGTAGATTTATGTAAGGTTTAACATGTTTAAAGGGAAAAATAAAGTTCAGACCTGTGTGTAGGCTGCCAGAAGAGACTACTGCCTTCAGCTGGCCCAGGCAGTGTTTACTAAGATTATGGGGACTTCAAAAGGGAGCTGGAATATTTGGAAACTCAGTAGAGGGCGGGGAGGGGGAGCAGTTTTGCCTTCGCAGCTACAGTCAGATACTAGCATTTGCTGAACTCATTTTCGGGGCAGATGGTAATATTCCAAGAGAAGTAAATACAGATTTTTCATTTAAAAATGCCGTGAACTTGTAAATTCCTACTTTTAAAATCTTGTAAAAATAAAATCACATTTATTTGACACAACAATAAGAATGCACAGACTGAGAAACTCATGTATTTTGTTTATAAAGAGAGATTAGAAAGTAACTTTGTTCACTGTACTTTGTTCATCTCTCCTTTTCAGAAGAGCTAGAGTGTGAGTTAGAACTGTGTGTAGCTTTGGCCTTTGCTTGGATCCTGAAATTGTTAATATAGCAAGTATTCATTTTATTCTTGCTCAAAGACTTCTCTAGTAGCACAGAATAAAACAGTGGTTCTTATGGGGAAATGCAGTGCCATTCTCTGGCTTTAGCAGTGGGATTTTATTGTATTCTTATAGAAATGTTAGCTCTGGTCTGTTCAGAGCCATGTGGAAACCTCCCACATCAAGACTACGTGAAAGAGAAAGTCAGATCCATCTTCTTACCAGCAGCAAGAGACGGTGAGGCTTGAGCCCAGCTTTGTGTTTTCCTTACTGTTTAGTGAAAGTGGGTGCTGGTTTTGTCAATGGGCTCTTCCACTGCCGTGCCCCGTGGCTGGGAGGGACACCCTCGGGGGAACGCTGGTTGCCCAGGGCAGCGAGAGGATGCTGGTGTGAACAGCCTTGGAGAGGCGTTTGTTAAACCTCAGCTTGTGTGGCCTGTATCTAGTGGAGCTTGAGGCCTGTATCTAGTGGAGTGCCTCAAGGGTCAGTTCTGGGACCAATACTGTTCAATATATTCGTCAATGACTTGGATGAGGGAATTGAGTGTATTATCAGCAAGTTTGCTGATGACACCAAGCTGGGAGGAGTGGCTGACACGCCAGAAGGCTGTGCTGCCATCCAGCGAGATCTGGACAGGCTGGAGAGTTGGGCGGGGAAAAATGTAATGAAATATAACAAGGGGAAATGTAGAGTCTTGCATCTGGGCAGGAACAACCCCAGGTTCCAGTACAGGTTGGGGAATGACCTATTAGAGAGCAGTGTAGGGGAAAGGGACCTGGGGGTCCTGGTGGACAGCAGGATGACCATGAGCCAGCACTGTGCCCTTGTGGCCAAGAAGGCCAATGGCATCCTGGGGTGTATTAGAAGGGGGGTGGTTAGTAGGTCCAGAGAGGTTCTCCTTCCCCTCTACTCTGCCCTGGTGAGACCTCATCTGGAATATTGTGTCCAGTTCTGGGCCCCTCAGTTCAAGAAGGATAGGGAACTGCTGGAGAGAGTCCAGCGCAGGGCAACAAAGATGATGGAGTGGAGCATCTCCCTTATGAGGAAAGGCTGAGGGAGCTGGGTCTCTTTAGCTTGGAGAAGAGGAGACTGAGGGGTGACCTCATCAATGTTTATAAATATATAAAGGGTGGGTGTCACGAGGATGGAGCCAGGCTCTTCTCGGTGACAACCAACAGTAAGACAAGGGGTAATGGGTTCAAGCTGGAACACAAGAGGTTCCACTTAAATGTGAGAAGAAACTTCTTCTCAGTGAGGGTGACGGAACACTGGAACAGGCTGCCCAGGGGGGTTGTGGATTCTCCTTCTCTGGAGACATTCAAAACCCGCCTGGACGCCTTCCTGTGTAACCTCACCTAGGTGTTCCTGCTCTGGCAGGGGGATTGGACTAGATGATCTTTCGAGGTCCCTTCCAATCCCTAACATTCTGTGATTCTGTGATTCTGTGATTGTGTGTCATCTCACCAGCCCGCAAGCCTGCTAAAGAAACACATTCCCCAGGTCTTGTCCTTGGACCCTAAAGGGGGGCCCGTGCTCTGGAGTTACCACAGTCCCTGGTTCGAGAGCAGCCGGGTGAGGGAGGCACAGGGCTTGCAGTGGGGCTTTTCTGAAAGTCACTACTCTGACTTCCAGGGGGACACTGCACTTTTCTGTGCACCATTTGGTCCCCCGCCCCTGCAAAAAAGAATGCCATTTAGTGGATTCTGCAGCATATTTCGACACACTTAGACATAAAACAATCTACAGAAATAGATCTGTTTACATTTAGCTAAGACTAAAAGTAGTCATTTGAGTTTTGCTTTGATGATGCAAAATTACAGGACCAAAAGTATGATATAATAAATCTCCCAAGATCACCCAGTTCAAAGGTTTGTTTTATGCTGAACAGTATATGCCTTGTGAAAGATTTGTTGATTAGGGTTGTATCTGAACCAGTTTCTCCAAGTCATGAAGCTAATCTCACCTTAAGAGCATAAGGTGAAATAGTTCTTTACACCTGCTCTTGCAGTTCAAAAGAGGCTGCTTTTGCTGTTTGATCTGATTTCAAGGTCTGCCACAACACAAACAGAGTTGTTTTCTTCCCTACCTCTGCTGAGGAGTCATGCAAGTCTTTTCAGCTACTGTTGCTTCATTTGAACAAAACAACAACAAAACCTTCAGGTCCAGCATCCCTTTCTGGAAAAATGTTCTAAGTCTACTAAGTTATCAAATAAATCAGCACCTAGCAACGGATCACTTACAATACATATGGATGTGATGTGATTCAGTAATAAACAACTCAGTGATATGCACTTCACCAAATGTTTTTCCCAGCACTACAGGACAGCAGTGCCAGCTCAGGATCTGAGCCTTTTGATTTCTGCTTGTTTGTTTGTTTGAGTAACAGCACGTAGGCTGTGATTTTCATTTCAACCCATTATTTTCTATAGCTAGCAAGGTTTCTGCACGATCTGGAAAGAGGAGGTGGATCCTGCCGAATCGAGCTGCTGTTGTGTGGTGGCATCGGCAAGTCCCAGGTGGGGCTGGCTGGTGCAGTGGTGCAGTGCCCGGTTGGGTGCTGACGGTCAGCGACCAGCGGACTTGAAGAGGAAGGCATCGATCGATCTCCTTGTTTACCATTGATAGGCAAGGATTCAAGATCTTGAGAAGGCGAAGAGCTAGAAAAGGGCTAGAAAGGTGTGGAAGATGCCTCCTTTCCCCTCCATTTTTCATTTTGGCTGAAGGCTCTTGCTATGGGCAGTGGCAGCCATCAATCTGTCCTGGCAGAAGCGATTGCTGCGTTTGGTTCAGGAGGTGGATCTGGCAACTGAGGGGGGCCATGAGTTGAGTTAAGCTGAGCTGTACCCCAAACTTCTTCTGTGACCCCCAAGGCAGTGGTGGGGTGTCACAGTGCCTCTTCCTCCATAGCAGGAGAAGGAACAGCCTCTGTCCTTGGAGGAGGGCTGGGAGGTTGTGCTCTTTAGAATTGGGAAAACCTTATGAAATGCAACTCAAAATACCATTTTTTTGTCTTACACATGAATATAATTCACAGCAAATATTTCCTTTTGAAGAGGACAGCAGTTTATTTAAAGATGTGGTTCGTAGTCATGTTCTTAGCGTGCTTTTAAAAGGACTCACTTGTTCCTGCTGCGATATTTCTTAGAGTGATTTGGTGAACGAGGAAGAGGAAGAGGCAAGTGGCTGTATAAAAATTGCTGTCAAAGGCCCAAAATAAACTGAAAACCAGACAGACCATGCTATTATTTGTTAGCGCCTTGTCCTCTGATAAACTTAGGAGTTGCTCCAACTATGGCAAGTAAATATCGAGCCATAAGTGTGATCTTTGTGTGTCTATAACAAGATTTTTCTTTCCCAAATGGTGGCTGAGAGTGGCTCAAGCATTTTGTTCCTCTGTACTATATTACTTAAATAACCCTTTTTTAATAGTAAAGGGATTAGCTTCCATGTGTATATTTATCTTGGGTCTCTTTATTAGATTTGTTATTTCAAATGATGTAGAAGTAAAGGCTCAAACCCCTGAAGATACAGCACAGTATTCAACACAAAAAATACGAAGAAAACAAAGTTGCAGTATGTACCTCATCATGTTTTTAATACTAGATGAAATGTTATTTGTATTTATAATGCAAGTGCAGGAACTAGGTTTACATTATATGTAACCTTATCAATCTACACCATGGGGCCAAATACAAACATAAGGTTGGGGCAAAGAGAAGGGAAGAGGGTGGTCTGGCATTCTTCCTCATGAAACCAGGAATGCACATGAGCTCAGATAGCATTGCTGAGGGTTGGTGCTGCCTGTGGTTATCTGGTGCCACTTTACCTTAGTTTAATTCCTTCAGGAAAAAAAAAAAAAGTTAAGTGGATCAAACCTTTAAATAGACAAAGTGGAACAGATTTTTTTCCCAAGAGAAAAAGCAGATTTGGTGGCACTATCACATTCCATATGTATGAGACGTTAGTCAGATTTTGTGTTCTGAAAGCCCAGGTATAATTACTTTTCTAGAAAATCACTGGTTTTAAAATTAAAAGTTTTAAACAATAATGAATGATTTTGTGGAACTTGAGAATACTTTCATCTTTTTATTTTGCTAGGAATTTAGAAAATTCTTGGTTTTGCTTTGTAACAGAGTCAAATAATCTTCTGGGGGAAAAAACCAAACAATATTAATCAGTTTTTCACTCTCCAATTCAATAAAATGCTATGGGAGTGATAATTCTTTTTATTAACTCGCTCCAAGAGCAAAAGCTAGCACAGGGACATGTTTTCTTGTCAGAGACCCAGCAGACAAATTTTAGGGGATTCTGTGACAAGTGAAGCCTCCCAGAGTCCTTCAGGATCAGTACCCAGGGCTGTATTTTTAAAGAATCATCCCTGGGTTTCTGAAAAGCCTTTGATTGACATCGTTAAGCAGAGGCCATCGGAGAAGATCAAGATACACAGTGTCCATGAGTTAGGTATGTTACCTCCATCAGTGTTTATTATAGTGCTAAGACATGTCCCGAGCTCTTACTGTCTTGTCTTTTCTTCCATTTTCTTATAAAACATCTGAAATCCTATCCTGAGGCACAGAAACGAGGTTGATTGATTTCAGTTTCATGTTCTTTAACTAATTAACTTACCCTCTTGCTTCGGCTGTCTCATGGTAATTGATCTTGTAATTCTTGTATAAGCTCTACAGGCACCTCAGGAAATAGTAAGAAAACTGCAACCTGTAACTTGGAGAGGACCACTGTGAAAGACTGACCATGATACAGAGCAGTGCCAGTTTCGAGAATGTTTCTGTATCAGTGGAGATAAAGCTATGTGACTGTGTACTTCCAAACCACTTTTATCTGGATTATATAGGTAAAAACAAAGCTTTTAAAAATGGCTGTTTTAAGCTGAACCCATGAAACTTGTGTGTGTGTGCAAGCTCCAAGAAGTGTGCAGTGGGTGTCCTGAACAGGCAGATATGTAAACAGGGCACAGTTCACCCAAAGAACTGAATTTCTCATTCATTTGCATCCTATAGGTTTATTTTCACATTCGTGTGAAGTGAATGACAGTGTTTCACACTGAATTTACCCAGAGCAACACACAACCCACGAAGCCTCCAGTCCTGCAGCCTTGGACATTTAGCTTTGAAATGTTTGCCCTTCTTTTTCAATGTGTGGATTGAGACTTCATTTTTTTGTCAATATTACCAATGTGATGAAATGCAGACCTGTGGGCTAGATTCTGATCCTCTTTATAGTCTTTAAAGACTTTTAATAGTCTTTCTTCCAGCGTAACTTGGCTGAATTTGCTGGAGCCAGTCTTGATTTACACAGAAGGTTAGTTCACAGATCCCTCCTTTCTTCATCTTTCAGCTTCTCGATGACTCTGGTTCCCTCAATTTTGTGAAAAATGACTGTTGTCGCTAACACGTGATTATGATGTAACTTTTCCCATCCAGACTGTAATCCTCAACAGAGTTTCCAGGCTGGTTTAAGATGATATCTTTGGTGAGGGATGGTAAAGAGGAAGCTGAACTTGCTTTGCTACAGGGACACCACCACCCCCCATCCCACCGCTGCTACTGCAACGACCACTGTGCTTGGGCAGTAAGCGCTGTGTTGGTTAGAAGGATCAGGATGTCCCAGGCAGGAGGGATCTCAAGCAGAAGTTCTAAGGCCGCTGAACTTTCTCCTCTGTTTTTTGTTTAAACTGCCAGTGCTGCCTGTTAGGGACAAGGACATGGCTTGCTTTCTCATCCTTTCACTCCCTTCTTTATTCCAGAATGGGACAAGGCTCTGCATTAGTCCTTGGCAACACTTAATATGTAGGTGTGAGCAAAACCACCTCATTGATGGTGGAATATGCTGGCAGACACAGATTTTGAGAAAGTCCAAGAGTCCTTAGGCTGACTTAGACCTACTGACAGTCTAGATGCATTATCCTGCTTGTTATGGAACATTGTTCCTGTTCTTAGACAAGCATATATTGCTCTAGACAAACCAGAACCCATCAAATTATATGTGCTTTAAAAGAATGCTTGTAGTACCAGGGCTGAAAAGGGAAAAGTGTGGATTTTTTTCAATGCAACTGAATAGAATTGACATGTCCTGCAGGACTCCCAGGCAGTAGCCTCATCACCCTTAATCCCCACTGCAACAACAAACACAGCAACACTTGTCTGGGTGCCAGATAACTTTGCTGTAAATGAAGTGGAAGGAGTAAAAGCTGCTTACTGTCATCTCTCTGAACTACAACAAGGTGGCAGCGTACCTCAGGACATTAGTGATGCATCTGCAGCTGCCTGGCCATTAGCTACCCCTGCTCTAGGACACCACTGGACATATTTATTATATATCCTCCATCTACTGTGGCAACAGCACCCCTAGGCACGCAAGGGTCATGAGAAGAGATGTTATTGATTTTCTGTCTCTGGTAGAATAATGGCCATACCATGTCATACTGTAGGTCTCCCATGACAATCAGAATTAGATACTAAACCATGAATTTAGGCATCAAGCTGGATGGGTGTGTATATACGGAAATAGCTATAGGTATGTATGGAAGGGATCATTGCGACAGTAGCCCGCTTTTGGTAATCAGTGCTTTTAGGGGAGCATCCCGAGGCAAGGCTGCTGTCCAGGCTGCCATTCTTCACGGCTACTGATGGTCACAGCCTCCATGAGATTTCCACATTTTAGCCCATTTCTACTTCTGTCCTCCAGAACATCACTGCCAATAACTACCACAGTTTAACTGTGCCGTGCAACAGGGGTGGCTCTTAACCACAGGCAGCTGTGAGTACTTGTCACAGGCAACAGATCAAAGTGGATGGTGGAGCAAAATTGGTTTTGTTGCATGGTAAATCCATAGATCTGCTTGCACTTAAGTTAGGCTTTCAGGAATCCTACTGTTGCATGTTCTCTGGCTGCTGGGAACAAGTTACTTAAGTCACCACTGAGGAGTCCCCACATAGATCTGCCAAGCACCTCAGTGTCATGTCCCATTAGTTCCTTCTGTCCATTGCTCACTTTTCCTACTTGCTTACATCTGTGCACGCAGGAGCTCTTTCTGTATCCTGAGCTGAGGTTCCTGTGCAGCTCTGCACGTGCCAACAAGGACCTGCTGAGCGTGGGGACCTCTGCCTTTGTTTGGGAAGATAGAATCACAGAATCATTTAGGTTGGAAGAGACCCTCAAGATCATCAAGTCAAACCATAACCTAACTCTGGTCTCTAGGAATGTCATCTAATACTTCTTTTAAACACCTCCAGGGGTGGTGACTCCACCGCTTCTCTGGGCAGCCTGTTCCAGTGATCTTGGAGCAGGAATGAGTGTTTGTACCTGGGTGTGTACAGACCCAGAACAAGTGTCCAGTACTCTGTGGGAAAGGAGAGGAGGAGATCCTGGTGTTGCTTTCTCAACAGCATGTGTCGTCTCACGTGCACGTTGCTCTGTCACTCCTGCTGCAGCCACCAAAGTAGCATGACAGCCCTCAAGGACTCGTAGTGGTCACAGATTGCTGGGGTGAGACACCCCTACCCTCTGCGAAAAGAGGACACTGATCACAGCCTGCAGAAGAGCTTCTTCGTGCTTCTTCCACAGCTTCCTTGCTCACAGCTGCTTGACTTCTCTGGCTGCTAAAAACTCCTTCATTTTGTTTCAGTCTGGTGCTTAGGGCTGTCCTTCACACAGAGTTACAGTTTGCAATGCTGACTGCAAGCAACAAGCTTAGAGCTGGCTCTGTTTTACAGATCATGACAGATGAAAGTCTAGAAAGCTACCTGAGATTGACACCACGGTGTATAAGCACTGGAGAGGTGAAAAGTCTAGGACTATCTGCACCCTTCCTGAAGACGTCTCCATCTGTGTGTTTCAGAGGAACAAGTCTGTGTTGTTGTTGTGTTTGTTTGTTGTTTTTTGTTTGTTTGTTCTTTTTTTAAACTGTGAGTGATTTTGCTTGGCTGCACGTAGGCCCAGAGGTGGAGCTCTCTAGAGGACTGGGAAAAATAATAATTTGGAAACATGATAAAAACGGGAAAAAAGGCAGACATGATCTTAATAAGTGTAAAATGGAGGACAAATATCCTTACCAGCTTGTAGAGATGATCTCAATGTCTCGTTCATTTGGAATAACTTTTGGGTTTTGGTTTTGCCAGCTTTTTACTTTTTATTGCGTATAGAGGGTCCTGATTTATAGCTATGTGGGAAAGTAGCATTGACTCTTTTAGTTAAAGCAAGACTCTCTCTGAAGCAGTTTTGCCTTCAAACTTCTTCTCAGAGTCAAGTTACCTGCTTTCCACTGGAATTACATTCTTGTATTACTTTCCAGCCTGACTTTGTGGTTGGAATGAATTTGGGTATTCTTTTGCAGTCAAAACAAGAACGTATTTCTTCTGTTATTTTTGCTTCTGCGGTTTTTTAGTTTTGTTCCTGCCCCCAACTGCGCCCAGGACAGTGCATGGACAGATGCAAACTTCCTGAAAGTACTTTTGGAATGAAACAAGCTTAAACCAGTGACTAGTCACACAGCTTTTTCTGACATTGTAGAGATATTTCTCTTTAACAAGTGGCCCTATGGCTTCAGAGGAAATGACTGCAGAATTGGATTCAGGCTTGAATTCCTTGGGGGTTCATTGTAGGAATATTAACAGCTGCTTCTGTTGGTTGTAAATTTTGTCACAGAACTTCAGGATTTGGTCATAAAGGTGCAAATTTCTTCTGCTAGAGCTACCTGAGAGAGACAGCCCTGGCTGGGAAAAAGGTGAGACTGGAGCAACAGGGTGGCTGCATGTTTACCTGAATTTTTCAGCAGTTTGCTCTAAAGGAGTGCAAAGCAGAACTA
This sequence comes from Caloenas nicobarica, assembly GCF_036013445.1. Lineage (NCBI taxonomy): Eukaryota > Metazoa > Chordata > Aves > Columbiformes > Columbidae > Caloenas > Caloenas nicobarica. The sequence continues at coordinate 47,651,334 of NC_088245.1, forward strand.
GAGCTGTTCTCAGTTCTTTGGGAAGATTGGATGGCAAAAATGTTGCCTAATCTTTCCCAAGAGAGGTGTTTTGTTGGGAAATATGAATTCACTAGAAGCTATTTCTCCTGAATCCTGATTTTGGCTTGGAACAGCTTTCTATCTGGCCCACGGACTAGAAAAAAAAATGGCTGTGGTAGATGATAAGAATATGCAGTCCTTGGCTGAAATGAATATCTGTGATCTGATTGGAAAATGGAGAAATTAATCAGTATGTGACGAGTCCTGGGACACGTGTTTGTGGTTTCAGAACGTATTTCACTGCTTTAAACTGCTTGCATAACAGCGGGAAATAAAATCCAGCTCTGAGGTTTAAAGCGTTTACTCTGTGAAAATCCTCTGAGTTCAATCTTCTGCAGATATTTATGATCCAGTGTGAATTAAACCTTAGCAGAAGGTTTATGAAGCATGAACATACACATAAGCAAATGCACACACTTGGATATGCACATCTGCACATTCTGCATTAAAGTTGTACTTTCCTACTTGGAAAAAAAATAATTGGCTCAGAATTATACAACTGCATTTAGTTACTTGAAGTAATTAGGGCAGTGTATGTGGCTTAAGGAGGAGCCATGAGGCTGACTTTTTATATGAAATAATAACTTCTCCTACACTGCTAACTCATTAAAAGATGAAGTATATAAACTGGCTCCCTTGTTTCAGTGGTGTCCTGGGACCACAGACTGAAGAGTCTTGTTGAGTTGGCACTGCAACTCCTCCGCACCATGATAATGGTTCAAAAAGGAATTTCCAAACTGTGTTTTGAGTCTATCAACATACTAGCTACTTTGGAGATCATATACAGCTGCCTGCATAGGATGGGATATGAAAGGGTTAATAACATATAGCTCTATTTTCAGTAGTGTTTCTGTATTTTTTACACAGAGAGAAAATAGTTTAATCCTTTGTGGCAGTCCTCCTTTCGGAAATGCATAGGTCTATCATTATGCGTTTTACTTCTACCTTCTCTCCTTTTCCACTTCAGGGTGTGTGTATAGTGTTAATCCATATAACATCTGGGGAAAGAATCACCATTTCAAAAGACTTTCTTTTACTAGTTTTCATTAGGAGTATTCAGCTTTTTTTGTGGCATACTGTATAAAAGATGCTGTGTGTACAGTACATGGAGCAGTAGCAGAAGATAAACTGGTTTGGAAAACAAGCAGACTTGGGAGATCTAGAAATACTAGCACCATTTTGAGCTAAATTGCTAACACACACTTTGTAGTAGACAGAAATTTTACTGGAGTAATTTCCTGGCATTCAAACATATATATGAGAACACCTGCTATTATAATTCCAGCTTTATGCTCGAAGTGAATAGAATTCAATAAATGATACATTTTGTTCTCATTTTGCATATACAGACTTCGGTTTCAATTTACATAAACCATAGGCTGTGGAGTGTTTTTCTGCTTCCTTTCCTTATCATTCTGTATATTTTCTTGTACATGGCAGCACTTTGAAAAGATTTGCTATCTTTCTGAGGCATACTGAATGAGGAGACTTATTGCCCAGATTTATTCTCCTAGTGTTAATTGTCTTACTTTGTAAATAAATCCAGCAAGCCTAAGGCAGAATATTACATTTTATGTGAAAGATAATGATAGTCAAGTGAATTGGCAAACATATGGAGCCTCTTTGTTCCGTGCTTGGTGGTACTTGTACTGCCATGGTATTCTAGATTATCTGTCTTTGGTCAACAAATTGAAATATCATAAAAGGGTTTTTTTAGCCCGTGTTGTGCTTCTGAATGCTTTGATTTAGCAATGTATGTAGTACTTGGCATGTTGGGAGCCTGAAGTTAGAGAAAGTCTTGATTTACAGTATAGATGGATAAAATGATTTGAAAGTTGGTACCACTGCATTTTCTCTTTTTCCTGCTACTTCTGATTGTTTGCAAACTGTACTTTCCTATTGTTTCTACTAATCCTTGGTACTGCAAGTATTATTAATGGATTTAATAACAACCAAATGAGATATGAGATTTATTTTGAATTTTGGTGTCTACATTTACACAATCATTTTGCAATTGTAACACGGAGTAGTAAAGTACTGCTTTGTTAGCCACAGCTTTGTTAGCTATGTAAAATTGTGATCATATTGTGTTTTAAAAGTAGGCATAATTGAATAATTGCTAAACACGAAAACAAATTAAAAGTTCTTTCACTCAAATATTTAATTTGCAGTGCTAATTTGCAAAAACTCAGGGGATGATGGGGGTAGATCCTGTGATGTGTGCTTAATTTGAGGCTTCTGGTGCATGCAGTGCTCTAATCCTAATGACTTTGAAATGCTGGAAGAAATCAGTTGTGCTCATCTGCCATCGCCTGAGAATCTTGCTTGCATATAGCAAATGCTGCAATCACTTGAGAGGACTGATGGAAAATGACGGCACATAATCTCATTCCAGTGAATCTATGTGCTCCCAGCAGATTATTACTGGGTTTGTCTTGATACCTGTAGATTTTGCACTTTATCTTTTTGTTTTGTATTCTTTCAAACTGACTTTCCAAAACCTATATCACTTCTGAGGATGCAGATAGATCTGTGGTTCTTTTCTTGCTGTTGCAGAGTTGCAGAATCATTCTTGCAGGTGGAGAAAAGCTCTAAAAGGGAGGGAGACCATTTGCTCTTGTAGCTACTACACATGCCACGGAGGCAGCCATGATTTGATTAATGGGGAGGAGAGCTGGGGAGAAAGGAGCAAAAGGCCTTGTGGTCTCCCTCTTTCTCCGGTGCCCTATGGAGCAAATATTCAAGCTGTAGCCATAAAAACTTCATCTGGTTGCATGTTATCCTGCGAACAACTATGAGAAAGAGATTTGTTTATAAAATTTGCCAGTGTTACCTTTTTTATTTCTTGATTCATCCCTCATTTGTCTTTAGAATGATCTTCCAAGTAGAAAATCAGTAATGAATTGATTTCATGTAGTTGACCAGAAGTGTACTGATGACGATTATGTATTAAATATACTTTTTTATGATGAACTTTGAAACCCTTTCCTATGGCCTGCATGGCAAACTGGAGACGAGATGGATTTTGTTTGCCCTCCAACCTGTGCATAGGTCAGTAAGGACTGGGCGATGGAGACACCTTTGTTAGCACTGTCCTTTCTCAAGGCTAAAGTGGTTCTGCTTTCCTTATCAGGCAGCAGTATCTGAAGCAAACAAAAAAGGGCTTGTGACCCAACAGATATCTTGTATGACATGTATTCATACAGAAATTGCCGTGGCCTCTGGGTTACCTTTGCTCATGTAAGCGAAGGAATGGCAGAGAGGGAGGAGGGAGGCCTGCTCCCAGCCCCGTGGCAAAAGAACTTCTTGTTTTATGGAAAACAGTAAATAAGAAACATTCTGAGGCAGTGCAGGGTAGCCTTAGCTTCTTACAGGCACTGACATTGAAATGATGATGGTTTATGCTATCTGGTCAGAGATAAACTTACCTTCTCCAGACATTTCCATAACATTCCCTCAGTCGGAGGAGCTGAGATTCCTGAGCCAGCTCTCTTATTTGTCTCCTCTTAAGGTGCAGTGTTTCCCAAGCATTGGGTGACCTGAAAACACAGGTATCTGCAGCAGGAAAATGTCAAGGCTTTTTCATGAATCTCTTAAGTTTTTGACATACTAGTGAAGTACAACAAACAAGCATGGACCCCTGTGAATTCCGATGCTGCTTCTAAGACTTCTGTTACTTTTTCATTTTTTTTATGCTTGGTTGATATTAATTAACACAAAAATAAAAGAGATGCTTTTATATTTCGTTTGGAGCTCCTTTTGATGCTAAAGTTGCCCATGAGTGCATTTGGACTCTCCAGGACTGTCAAATACAGGGAGTTCTTCAGTTAGCACGAACTCTCTCCCATTACTGGCTTTCCTGCTTTGTCTCTGTAAATATGCCACTTCTGCTTCTCCTTTTCTCTTTTATCTGAGTGTTTTTTCTCCCTGTCACTTTACAGTAGCAGCTGTAATGTCACTAAGCCACTTCTGTGCCTCCCTGTCCTTTCTGTATTAGTCAAGTCATCTGGAACAGAGAGAGCACTTTGAAGGTCACAGCCCCACCTTTGCTCTGGCTGTACATTGAAATAAAGGGTGTAGGCACAAAGGAAATCAGCCTTGATTTTAGTGGGGTGATCTGAACCGTGAGCCTCAGTTCTAGTTCTGATTCTGGCTGTCCCATTTGTAACTTGCAGGTGCATTTCCCTATGAGAGCAGCGCCATGTGGTTGTTAAAGAAACTGGGATTTCTGTAGAACAAAATTTCCCATGCTGCAATATGAAAAATGTCATCTGACCAGTCTATGATGCAGGATGAACAATGGGGATGGGAGTCACATGGAAGATGTAACATCGTCAGGGATCCTGAGCAGTAGCAGATAACAGAAGTAGAAAAATCCTGGACTAAACCAAACAACTCTGGTTAGTGTTCTCATTATATTTAATTACCTATGTTCTTCTTTGGCCATCCTGTGGTAGTCCATGCTTTCTGAGAAGTGCAGTGCCCAGGCTGGATGAAGTACCCTTGCTGAAGCATTAACATCTACAGGTGAAACAAATTTTTATGTATTTCAAGCTGAAATTTTTTTAGGGTCATTGTTTGTTTCTCTGTTTGTTTTTGCAACAGAATGATGCTGACACATTATTTGTGACCCTATCTGATCTCCACATCCACCCATTCTCCATGTTGCATTTGCTCAGCTGATAACTACTTCGTCATTTGTTCATACTGTATTATCACCTTATTTTAAATCCATTCCAACCAATTTCTCAAATCCTTTTAACTTCTAATTCTGTCCTCCCATGTGCTTGCAGCCCCTTCCAGATGCTGTCTATACTGTGTATATTATAGAAAATGCATGTTCTCTATTTCAGTGTCTCAGCTGAGACCTAAGCAAGAGTCACACAGTATGACCTTCCTGTCTGGCAGGGAAACACTGAGAAGCACTTTATAGTTTTGTATTGTGAAAGAGCATTAAAAAGGCTGTATATTAACTAAAGACAGAGAGCATCTCCTACTTCTGTCTTACAGAAAGGCCTTTTATCCTGTCGTAGGAGGAAGAGTGACATGATCCGTCTCTGATAACTCCACATTAGCTTTTCCTTAATGCTTTACAACCCTCTGGGTGCTTGCAAAGAGAGAGCTCATTTCCTCTCCTGTTGCCATGTTTCCTGTGAACTGAAGTTCAGCAAGGACAGGAAGTTCCTGATCAGTCAGCATATTTGTTGCTCCTGGAAAGACAGCAAATTTTCTGCTGAATGGAAGTTCCCAAACACAGCCCACTCTGTCTTTTATGTGGAGATAACTATAATCATTATAACTATAATAGTTTTGATTTTCGCTGCATTTTTACAGAAACTGTGTTTTCCAGCTATACTTTTAATGGAAAATTTCTGTCAAGCCTACTTTCAGTAATCACTGCTGAATACACTGTCCTTTATTTAGTGAATTACTATGGCAGTGAAAATTGTGGTAGTCTACTTTCCAAAATAGTGGGAGTCAGAAAGCCAAGTCCTATCCCTGATGCAAAAACATTGATCTGTCTGTAGCTGTTACTCTTGGGAGATCTAGATACATCAGCTCAGATTCACTCCAGAGAATTAGAAGCTTTTACAAGACAACTCATTTCTCTTTCCATAGAATGTAGAGAGTGCTTGGATAGCAATTTAGGTGCCACAGTTAGAGAAAACAAGCTAGGTGGATGAATTTGGGCAACAGGGAGACAGTAAATGCACTTTGAAGTCAATGATTTACTGCCTGAAGTGATGCAGTCACTTAACCTCCTGAAAGAAACATGGGGACCTCACTAGAAGTGGAATGGCCTGAGAGGGACTCTTTGTAAATCAGTTTTGGCCATGACTGTGACTGTCCAAAATACTGAGACTATAAAGGCAGGCCGATCAGCCAACTAATTTAGGTCGTGATCCAAATTGCACTAAAATTAATGGATGGACCATGACCTCATGAGAGCTGAATTGGGCTCTAATAGATTAAAGAATTCACTCAGCACGAGACACTTCAGAATATAAAAGTTATATTTAGTTTCAAAGTTTCAAGTGTGCCTCTTAAATTAGTATCTGCCTATGGAGAACTGCGAATGACTGGTCTGGATTACAGCAAAATAAGAGTTAGTGAAACCTTTGCCCGTTCTTGTCTTTCCTCAAAATTTTCAGTTAAAGATTTATTCCGTATCTTAACCCTATCAAATATAACCTCCTTTGACTTTTAACTTCATGGTTTTTCACGTTAACATCTTGCACAGTTTCAGCTTGCTAGTTTTAGAGGAGAGATGAATCACAGACTCAGGTAGGTTGGACAGGACCTCTGGATGCCTCTATTCACACCTCCTGCTCAAAGCAGGCCCAGTTAGAGCAGGTGGCTCGGGTATGTTGCTGTTGAGTTTTGAGTATCTCCAAGGATGGTGATTCCATGGCCTTTCTGGGCAGCTTGTCCCATGGTCTGGCCAAAACAGAGCTCTGCTGAGCAGATGGCTTCCAAAATGGAGCTCTGAAAGGCATTGTCATCATCTCAGTGGATGGACAAGTATATTGGGTTTTCTCTGGAAACAAGCAGGCATTCATAATTGTAGACAGGCCTAGAGAGCATATGTGCAATAGATACCCCATCCTGGTATTTTTTGATAGCCTCAGTATGAGTTTAACTGTTATGTACATAATCTATAGTCTTGTTGGAGTTTTTCAAACAGGGAGAAAACCCAGTCTCATCTTGACTACTGCATCTCTCACTAAGTTTTTCTGGTTGGATTTCTTTGTTGGCTGCTACAGAACTTGCTGTTTAGGTTTGATCCTTCGGATGGGAAGAGAAGATCTCCAGGAGGCCGTGGTGCACATGGAACTATCTGAGCTGGCTGCTGAGTCCTTTACCTTGACCTAGTTGCAGTGGCACTTTCTCTTGGGGTGTTAGACATTGGTTTGCTAGAAAGCCTGTCTGCACACAGGCAGAGGGGAGAACATTAGCTCTTGTAGCCTTCCAGCAAATGCTTGGGACCAAAGTCTGCCATGGTGCTCCCCTCCATCCCTGATGAGCTGCAAAAATCAGTTTGAGAGGACCAGAAAAGCCCAGAGGAACTGTAAGGCCTAGGCCTACAATTAAAGCTGGCTTTCTTTCCTGCCAACCCAGGCCAGCAGACTCCAGGGCTTGTCTCTTACAAGATTTAGCATCCTCATTTCTTGTGGCTGGGCCCCTCTTTGCTTTTGGGACTGCAGGCAGCTGTCTCCTCCCCTCTCTGTTAAGGTCCATCAGTAATGCTGCAGTGAGCTGCTTTTTCCCTCTTACAGCCTCCTGGAGACATGTTGATAAACCACGTGCATCATGTTATAGGAAATACTAAATGCAGTGTCTTTCTTACAATATTCAATTTTCTTCCCCTCAGTAAGCATTATATGAAGATTAAATATAATATTAGCTGAACAGGTTGCTTATATTACTAGCAGCATGCACTCATAGGGATACTCGCTACACTGCTGGGTTTAGAGTTATTTCTTTTTGGGATGATTACACTCAGTTCTCACCTTTAAGTACCATTTCTAGTTTCCCAAGCTCTGGGAAAACCTGGGAAAATAAGAATTTTGAGACCCGTAAATCAGAAGAAAAAAATTTCAAATGTGTACAATCTAACATCTCCTCATTACTTTCTTTAATCTCAGGGACTCTCTCAGTATTTTAAAATACTGAAATTCTGCTTTGACTAGCCTTGCTCTGCAGCCTTATACTGTCCAGGATTGTTGAAAACAACCTCAGTTTGGGTCTCAAAGCTCAAACGTTAATAATACTAATTAACTTCTGGAGTGCTAAAATGGCAAGAGTATTAAAATACTTTTTCATTTTGTATCTCTGTTTTGATTGATTGGATTGTTTGGATGTCATTAGGCTACTTATTTATAGCAAGAATGTGAGTACTGCATTATGAGCAGTGGAAGTGATTTCTGTCTGCTTAGCTGGAAGTCCAAATGTTAGTTTTTGTTAGTGTTTAAATTAAATGAAAGCACCATTTTGTTCAATTCTTTAGTATCCAAAATAAATTGATTACATAAGTGCAATTAAGACAACAAGCTTAATCTCCCCCTTTATTGTGCAAGTTGACCGTGCCAGTATTAGCCTGCAGATTTCATGACTTGCTTATGAATATTGTACATTGTTTTGCAGTCACCTAATAAAATTAAATTTCCTGAACTGGAGAAAACCAGTTCAATTATTTTTAGAGTAACAGCCCAGATATCCATAGCATGGAGGGAAGTAATATTTTATCAAAATACATCCTCAGTAGAAAACACTTCACAAAACATGTCTTAATAGATATAGTGTTTAATCTCGCTGTTGTCTCTGGATTTTACGTAGGCGATTGAGTTCATGATTTAACACTGTTTAAGCAAGTGGTTGTGCATGATACAGTCTTTAGATTGCAGAGCTCAACTCTTAATTAAACCAATCCTTTAAGGAGATAAACAGTCTTATCATGAACACAGACACACACAACCCCCTCTTTCCTCCCTAAAAAAACCAAACAAAACAAAAAACCCAAAAGAACAAGAAAAAACACCCACACATTAAAAAACAATACTTCCTGATAGGAAAAAAAACCAGGAACAACCTTTCCCTCTTAGCAGAGATCTTTATTACAGACTCTGTGTGTTCTTCCTGCACTAGAACTCAGTTAATAAACTTTTTTTTTTTAATGCCTAGAAAGACCTCAGTCTTGGAGAACTCCTACCTCCCTCCACGGCATTTTTTTGACTCTCTTTCTCTCTTATTCACCTCCATCTGTAGAATAGCAGTGTAATTTTTTTTTTTTTTTTTTTTACAATCTTTGGAGTCTAGCTGAAGAAGTTACCCATTTGTGTTGATTTTTACCTTGAAAACTGTGTGCAAAACTTGAGATCACCTAGAGAACTTGTTCTCTCGGATCATCTTGTCATGGTTTGATAGCTGTGGAGTCCTTCTATCCTCTGTGAGTGGAGGCTGCTCCACCTACAGGGCCTTTGCATGGTCCTCATGACCGTGGTGTTTATGAGAAATGGTGTTTGGTTGCACAGCAGCCTGGGACTGAGCTAAGAACAGAATATCAGTTCCTGGAGTCTCATTTTGGTTTCACATCTCCTATTTCCACCCAAGCAGCCAGGGCAATTGCTGTGCCTGCAACTTTTCCTCTCCCTGGAGTTTTCTGCCCATCCAGGTCCAAGGTATATTTTGGGTCTGGCTTCAAGTCCAGGGGGACTAAAACTGAAGAAATATTCCTGGCGTTATTAGGGACTGAAGGAGTAGAAGTGATCTAATGATTTTGGTTTGTTTAGATAGATGGGAAAATCATTGCATTTTAGAACTACAAAATAGTTTCTAAGTTTGGGTGGGTTTTTTTCAGTTACATCTGTTAAGGTTGCCTGCTGGAAATAGATGGAAATGCAGATGCAAACTCTGCATAAATAAACCAAAGTAGACCATGATGCTATCACCAATGGTCCATGCTTTAGTATTAACTGGCAGTTATGTGTTAAGTGTTCAAGTGAGAGAGTGCTCTGCAATGTTAATGTACTTTGCACTGAAGTAGGTAGCGTGTTGGTCCCCAAGGGGAGAGTAAATGTTACACTTAACTCATTATATCACTATAGAGTTAAAATCTGATTAAGATATCTGAAAGAAAACAGCACAGAGAACATATTTACAGGAACACAGATAAAATTATGTCTAAAAGGGAAATATAATTGAGTGGAAAACAGACTGGAAGCGCTAGCGAGCTAAGTGCTACTGGTATGTTTTAGTTGTCTCTCAGATTTTCCTCAATAGGGTTATGGTTTGGTGCTGGTTTCTGGCCAGAATGCCATAGAAAGACGGCATGCAGAGAAAGGCACAGACGTACAAGGTGTGAGCAACAAAATAATCTTCCTTTGTTGTACCCGTAATAAATAATAAACCCGGAATAGTGCAGGATGATGAAAGGACTAAATGATTGTCCTTAATGAATGCCTGTGTGCAGATTTAAAAATAATTCAGTGGAAACAGAGGAGTCCTGAGGTTTTCTTTGGCTGGTGTTTTGCAGATCAGACTGGCTGATGAGTATAATAGTCTTGCTGGCCTTAATATCTATTAATTCAAATCATGACAGTCATTAACTGTTCTTTTTCCTCTTCTTTTTTTAGAAGAGGTACTCGCGTATTTGATCAGTTCTTAATGAGGTGGCTGCATTTGATTTCTTCGCGTAATTGCAATTCGTGCACATCTGTGAGTAAGTAAGCGATTTTGAGGTTCGCTTTTCGTTTTCTCTTGTTCCAGTAAATCAGTCACAGAAGAAAACGTGGAGACATCCGAGGGGAAGATCTAAGTAGCCTGCCAGGCTGCCTTAAGATCAGACATCTAGCAGACTGGCCCAGAAAGAACAGCACCATCTGGACATGGGAAGAACCCTTAAGATGTTCTTGCTTCACACAGGGTTATTTACATGGTAAATGTGCATCAGTAAAGCCTGTCAGAGATCTGCGAGCTGGTCCATGAGCTTTCCAAAAGCTGTGGGTGTTAAAACTCCCTGGACTAGCAGGCTGCAGCTGTACTTTCATTAGCTCCCTGTGAATTTCAGCTCTCACTGAAGTTCAGTTCCTGGATGGCAGGACTACTTGAAGAAAAACAATATCTTTTGATTTATTATTTTTGGTTCCCTGGTATGAATCTCTCCCAAAAGCTTTTTCAGTGTCAACAGCTGAAACATACCGCTTCATTCAATTTAAAAGAGTGCTAGTGTTCAGGGTCTGTTTTTCAGCCATCTACAAATTCAGCTATTTTAACTAAAACTGTTCTCAAAGCTTAAAGACTAAGCATTCTGTTCATGACCATTATCCAGCCTTAAAACCTCTTGTTCCGGATGAGCCTTTGAGATAGCTTTGTTGCACCGTTTACCTAGCAGAAGTTCAGCTGTCCCATGGGTTAGCATGGCAAAGGCAGGCGGGTGTCACGTTTGGCCAAGGTCACTCATTCAGCATCAATAACCATCACTTATGGTGAGGGTGCCTGAGACTGGGCTTTGGGATGCAACTGGAACAATGTGTCAGCCTGCAGCAAGAATGAGCTGCCTTATCAAGTCCACCAGAGTGATGGATGCTTGCTACTAATTTTAAATTCTCAATCACTATTTTTAGCCATTGTACAAGTAGTGGGACTGGTTTTTCAGAAGCTCTCTCTTCAGGTCTGGAGGACACAAGTTGATCTTATCCCTCCGATTTGAGTAAAGATGATATTACATCCTGCCATGATATTGCATCTCTCTGCACTGTCTCGCCACCCTTCAACAACTGTGTAGGTTTTGGAGAAATGTAAGTGATGCCTTCAGTGTTCTGTTAAGCAGAATCCTTTCCAGGAGCTAATCCAGCCCAAATCAAAATGTGATGAAAGTGAAGCGGAAAGGAAAAAGACTGAAAAGCCAGCCTGTGCCGCAATCACCCAGTCACTCCATGACCTTTCCCTCCTCATTTGGGTTCATCATCCTACCTGAGGAAGCTTAAAATCCGACCAAGTACAGATGTTATCAAGTACGACTGTGTATTCTGTATGCAGAGCCCTGTGCTGCCTTCTGGCTCCGTTTCATTTTTAGCTTTGGAGTAATGTAGTGCTCTCATGATTTATTACACAAAACATTCTGGCAGCAGAAAGGTTCAAGAGTAGGTGGGGCCATTATAGCTGTTATCAAAATCCTTTTGAAATATTAGAGACTTTTTTTCAAAACCAGCCTTTTTCATGTGTGCTCCTGGCTTTCCATTTTGTGTGGAGAAAGGAATGGTCTATCTAATAGCTAGCTGACCCTTTCTAAACAGAGTATGATCCAAACACTGAAAGTCAACAGCAAAAACTCCCGGTAACCTCGGAGGGACAGGCTTTTTAATCCGTTTAGTGTGACCACAGAAGAATCTTCTCCTTGCTTTCTGGAGGACAGCCTGGACATCTTCCCTCCCATCTGCCAGCATGCCTGCTTTTGCGAGATGGTGCTGGGGGGGGACAGGAACCCCCTCCTGAGTCCCCTCCTGGTGCATGGCTCTCCCAGCAGACTCCTCTGAAATTACCTGGATCATGGTGTAAGGAAGGAGAGGGCAGATGGGAACAGACTCATACCTAGTAGTTTCTTTGCAGGCTCCCGTGGATAAAAGACAGCTCAACGTGGGAGCATAGGAAGTACTGGCAGCTGTCAGAAACCTCAAGCGCAGCATAATTAGTTTCCAGCAGAGAGGCACCACATGTTGCGTGATGCAATGGGCCAACAGTTGGTTGTGCGAAGAGGGAATGGCCATAGCACTAAGCCACATCTGTGGGTTGTGTAGTGGGACTGAGTAGAAGGAACAGCATCACCATACCCTCAGCAAGAATATAGGGCTGTGGCCTCTCTCCTGCTCCACGTCCCCTTTTGTTGGGTTTGTCTGCTCAAGGAGTCACAGCAGTGACCTGTGGATGCCCTGTGTGGCAGAGGGACGTCTGTGCATGGTACAACCCAGGCCTGACAGAAAACAGGTGTGAGGTGGGAGCCAGCCTCTGCCTTGTACTCAGTGTAACAAGGAGCAAGTGCTGTGTCCTCAAGATACAGCTAATGCAACCTGCAGCACTGAAACAGTTGCAATTGGGTGTAGTGGGACTATGCACAAGGTGCCTCTTGGATGCAACTAATGCAGAGAGCAGGAATGAACTGGCCATGAATAAACATCTGGAATATTTTAGAAAAAATAGCATCATAAAAAAGAAAAAAAGGCAAGCTGGTAGTTGCAGTCCTTCAGAGAAGCTTGCTCTGCAGTGCAGAAGCAATGAAGATTGCTTTACTCTGGATCAAGAAGGGCGTTAGTTAAATTATTTGGTTAGTCAAATTATTTATTCATTTGCTCTTATTTATAATAGCCTGAGAATGAGCCATGGCCAGTCTATCCCTGGGAGAGCTTAGGGCATCTGCAATCTGTAAGCACTCGTGTCTGATGAACTTTAAACTTGATTGTGTGCGACCACGTAGGGAGGAGGAGCAAAGGGTCCCTCATTGGCCTTAGAAATCTTGCAATGAAAATTCAAACCAGTTTACATTTTTTCTGTAGGCTCTTAAATGAAGTTTATTAAGAAAAAAATACATAAATGGGAAAACAGCAAACCCAGGTCCTCCTCGCGGTTTTGATTTCTTGTGTATTCCTACAGGCTCTCCAGCCTTTTCATTGATATCGAGCTATCAGAATTAAACCTGGTAAGATTGCCTGCACATCTTTGCTCTGAAAGAACAGCTTCCAGAAAAACCGTGAGCACCGCATGCCCTTCAGCACCTTCTGTCCATCGTGGACGGCTGGGACGAGTAGGCTGATGGCTGGCAGACCTGCCGGCTGGGCTCGGTGCTGGGCAGGACATGCTCCCGCAGCGCAAGAGGCTTTGCATTCACGCAAGAGGAGGAGGAGTTTGGTTTTGAGGAAGGCTCTCATGCTATCTTTAGCAAACAGACCACTGCTGGGCTGCACTTCCAGAAACAGAAACAACCCTCTAGTCTGACTTCAGTACTGTTCACATCCTTGCTGCTCAGCTCGTGCTTTCATTTCTCTCCAGGGGATAACTCCTACGGATGCTACATCGAGGCAGAAACCATCTACCTTTCTGAGGTAACGGTAGTTACTTAACCCTTCTCACCTTGCTGGGAGAACATTGTCCTTCTGGATTGTTTAGGGAACACTTGGCTTCCTGAGAACAACTCGTCTGTATTTAGATATTGCTTTCATCTGCTTTTCCAGCCAGGACATAGGTGGTCTGCTGTCATTGTGATCTAGGAGTAAAGATATTCTCCAGATGCTCAAACACACAGTTTGACTCTGTCTTCTGCTCTTTTATAGAGGCCTTTGCCTCCACAGCAGCAAGCTGAATTGTGTATGTGCTAAACAAGTAGTAGTCTGCCTGCAGAGGTGACTGTTAACGTGGGATGGATTGTGTTTGTATCCTGACTGTCGAGAGTTTGGCAGTAATAACTACCAGTGATTAATTAGATTAAATGACCTGTATGTGGTAATACCAGTATTTATTGGAGTGGTTTTACTTTTGAAGTTCATGCAAGATCAGAAAATAGGTCAATCAGCATTTCTGTAGTCCTTGTTTGCAGCACTTACTGGTAAACACAGTCATTTGGCTTCGTATACCTCACAATCTTCCTTCAATTTGGAAAAATAGAGAAAGACTTGCATTTACAATGTTCCAAATATATTTGTCACGTTCTTCACTCATCTCTTGTTTTGCAAGGGCTAGTGTTGAACATCCATTTCTCAAGTTAGCAGTTGATTCAGTTTATGAATCTATTATTATGTTTTTGAAAAATTGGCCAGGAGACCAGTTTCATTGGTGCTGACGTGAATGTCCACAGACAGAATGCAGTGGAATAAATGAGCAACAAATTTATCAAAGGTCCTAGCTTCTTTTATCTAGTACTAATTTTTAAAGCTGATTAAGATCACTGAGAATTGTCACGTTCTTCCCTTTACATGTAATGTGGTTTTCCTTTCTGATATAATAGCCAAGATACTCCACACCATATGTGTATTCTTATTGTATTGATTATAAGAGAAGAAAATGTGACATTTCTTCAGAATAAGAACATATTTATGGGTTTAATGACTCTCTAGATTCTGAATAGCAGTTTACAGTGCAATAATGTGGGATTTTGGGGGTAAAGGTGTTCTTGTGAGAGACAGAAGATACTAATTGAAAGCGGAACAGGTTATTTCACATCATTATTCACTGACTGCATGGTCATCCATATAGTAAATGCATTTTGTGGATAGGGCAAAGCTGTTTTTTATAAGCAAACCTGAATAAGAATAGTTTATGTGAGCAACATATTAATACAGAAGCTAGAAAGCAGTTGACATGCGAGTCAGAATGGGGAAAACTGAATTGGGAAAGAACAACAGAAGTAGAGAACTAACAGACAAGCAAAATTGATATTTAAAAAATGTATTACGTTTTTTGTTTTTATGCAAAGCAACAAAATATTGAGAGTTGGGCAGCCCAGTAGGAATTTCTGCTCCATTGCAGTGTAGATTTGGACTGACTGCCTGGTTCCAGGTACTCCTCACCTAAATTCAAGTAGCTGAATCTTGGACAAGGACAGCCCAGGTCAGCCCAGGTCACCTAATCACCAATGGTAATCAAGGGGTTGTAAATATGTAAACACCACCATGCAATGGTGTAAATAAGACCATTTACAACCTGTTTAAAAGAAGACAGTTTACAGTTTGTAAGTCATGTAGATAAATGTGTACAAGGTTGTTCAAATGATCAGGTTAAGTGGGTATATATGGATTTCTTCTGAGATTGTGAGAACTCTTTCCTTTTATCAGTATTGAAGCATCAGGTGACATGTCTGTTGGTGAAAAACTTGATGACCTCAGGGGAACTGTGAAAGGAGGCTTTGACAAGAGCAAGGCTGTGCCCTCTCCTCCCTGCCTCAGGGAATGTTTCATCCTAGTTAGATGTTAGAATCATAGAATCATTTTTTTTGGAAGAGTGCCTTAAGATCATAGAGTCTAAACATTAACCTAACTCTGGCACTAAACCATGTCCCTAAGAACCTCATCTGCACGTCTTTTAAGCACATCCAGGGATGGTGATTCAGTGACTTTCCTGGGTTGCTGTAATTGTGTTGCTGTAATTATTGTGTGTAAATGTGTTTGCAAAATAGTAGATGTTACTGCCGGCAGTCCGGGGCTGTATGGACATTGTGTGTTGTCCACACAGCCCAGCACCTGGCAGGATCTGTCCATACAGTACAGTGCAATGCACCTCTACTAGGAACACCAAAGGTAGAAAGGCCCAAAGACACTTAGGACAAACTCATTTTTGTGGTTCATCTATCCTCATTGATAAACAGAATTTACATATTTAATGACTAGTGTGTTTGTTGAGCATGTTATGGTGGCATTTTGCACTTATTCCAATGCTTTTGTTTCTTTGAATGCAGCTCTCTTACGGGGCCATACATGACAGTGTCCTGACAGGACTGGTCGATGCTGCCAGAAGACTGTAGAAAGCTCAGGTTCCACAAAATGATGTAACATCATGCTCTTGTTTTAAAGATAGCCACTCAGGATTAAAAGCATGGGCTTAGATATCTTAAGCCAACTGCTGTTCAGGCAACTCTCACTCTTATTCTGTGTATTGGGTGGTGCTAACCGGGTAAGTCAGTTGTTCTAGAAGATGTCTGTATGGGGTAGGTTAGTGGTTATCTCCATGTGTGTGCATGCGTGCCTGTGGGCCATCAAACAGTGAGACTTGGGCTTGCCTTCCATCTTAGACTCAGTGTCTGAAGGTTTCATCCACTGATATATATGTAGTTCCCTGCCTGTATAAGGGTCTCAGGATTTCTCTGGCTAAGAGCAGAGGCAGCACACACTTGCAGCAGGGAGTCCTTATCTAGAGGTGTGGACAACCTGTGCCAGGTCTCTGCCACATCTGCCCGCTCTCTGACTGCTGCTCGCTGGTAGTACAGATGGGACACAGTGAAGCTGCTTTGCCTTGTGCACTGTCAGTGTTACTAGATAAGCTCCAGTAATCAGTCTTTATTTCCATGAGGTACGCTTGCTTGCTTGGAGTTTGCCTGAGTGACCTGGATGAACAGAAATGGAATTTCATGAGTGACACATGCAGTAGTCAGGTGAGATAATCGAAACCCCTGAGGAATGGACTTTCCTGTGGTGTGTGTAATTGACAGACCAACAATGGGGTTGCTAGTTGGTCTCAGTTCTTTCTTGTGTCATCTGCTAGTCGTCTTAGCAGGAGGAGATTTAAGAAATAGGATCTCAAATCCACAAAAAGGGATAATTATCCATAATAATTGATAATGCAGCATGTGTGTTAAAAATGTATAGGCAAAGGGAGGCTTTTAAACACTTGGAGAGAAACTAGCCTGACTCATGCTTGGATTTTGAACTTCTTAAAAGTAATGCATTGTAATAGCATTATCAGTGCAAATATCAGTGAGCAGTTGCTCTGGGCTTCCTCTGATCTAACATGATTCCCCTTGAGAAGACTGAGACTGTAGCATTTACATCCAGTTGAGTTCAGTTTTTGTCAGTCGCTCCACCTGAAAGGCAGCATCTCCCCTCTGGCTTTGGAGCCTTGTCCATAAAATTATGCATCCTTTTATACCACTCCTGGGGCTAGAGGTGTGCTGGGTTATTCTCTAGCCTTCTACTGCCTATGTACCTCAGAGAATCTGTGCTGAAGAGTGAATTATATTTGAGTAAGAGGTTGAGACACAAAATGAGAGAAGCCTTCCCAAGAGGGACAAGAATTTATTCTTCTGTCTCCAGTCTACCCTAGAGGGGTATAAAAGCCTCGAATGGATGTATGCCAGCCTTACTGCAAATCATAACCAGGCCTGAGATTTATTTCATCTACAAACTCCTGAGGCCAGTTTTTGCTCTTGAGGCTCAGAAGAAGTTCTCTCTTCACTGCAGGGACTCTTGGGTGACTTCTGTGTCCCATGTGGTGCAAGAGATCAGAGCTGCATGTTGTGGTCTTTGCTGACCTAAAATGTCTGTGCTTCTGTGAACTGGGGAACAGCAAAAAGTGGAGCAGTTCTTTGTCAGAAAAGCTAATAGAATGCATCAGCACTGTGTTATTTTGCCTCCCCTGTCGTGTTAATTAGGTGCTATTTTGAGTTCAACAGAGTTAACCAGACCCTTCTTTTGCTGTTACTTCTTTAAACAGTAAACTTGACACCAAATCCCACAAAACAATTATCTCCATTATTAATGGCTTTCACCGCTATGGTATTTTTAGCCTTGTAAGAGAGCACACGAGAAAAAGGGATCCACTAGCAGATAAACATAAAGGCTTAAGTAGGGCTTTCACTGCAGCAGTTTTTCTTGCTGCCTTCAATGCTGGCTGCCTGGAATGTGTGTAAGGAAGACCCCACGTGTGACTGTGTCCTAGCTGGTGGAGTCTGTCCTTCCAAGACAGAGAATTGGATGAGATGATCTTGCACTACTGTTGAAGTTTGCTCTTTTTTACATTAGGACAGGGAAAAGTTTGGTAAAGGAGATGACTGAAATGATGACCTTTCTATCTCTGACACCCACATGCATGTGTATCCCTTTTCTGGAAAATTAAAAACATAACAGTGTCAGCCATTCAGGCCTTGCAAATTTACACCAGTTCTGAGCTGTAAAAAAACAGTGCTTTCCTCTTGCTTTCTGGTTATAGGCTTCAGGCAGTGTTACCTATAGTCCAGGTGACTTGGCCAGCTAATTTCAGCACTTATTAAACTGGAGGCAGAAAAACAGAAGTTTGTAAAAGGAAAAATACAGAAAAAAGAATGACATCACCTTTTGGGGGAGTAGGATTTAGATGATGTTGCTAATAATAGATTTTGCATTCCACATCACTGGCAAAACTTTATCTCTGCAGTTTTCATTAGTGGGAAGAATGGAAACAAAAAACATGATCACTTCTGATCCTTCCAGACCATCCATTCTCAGGGTCCTTTGACCCTTTTGTGTCTTGTAGATAAACAATTTCCAGAAAGTAGTGGTAACTGTATGCACTTCAGGTTTACCAGTCTGAACACTTTCATAGCATTTGTCATACTTCATTCTAAATCTCCTACTCCTAGATAATGTTGTGGGTTTTTTTTTTCTCTCCCATGGTAGCCCATGAAGGTACTCAAAACCTCGAAGAAATTTGCTCAGTTCTTTTACCTTAAAACATCGAATTATATGAAGCCATTTATTTCCTGGTTTTCTTCAGTTTTATGACTACTGCTTTTATAGACGTGTCTCCATATAGTGGCCCGAGTTGGATTTCATTACCTTGGAAAACAGACCTTTGCCTCACACCCATACTTTCCTCCATAGCTGAGCTGAAAGTTGTGCACATTTACTCAAGATGGAAAATAATAACATATATGCTCTCAGAAGAAATTCACAATTTTTCAAAATTGGGGTATTGCAGTGTGATTGCGTTGTTGGTGGGATGCTAGTTGAAGTGTTCAGTTACTTTCTTTTTTTATGTAGTTTCTAGATCAGATTCAATTTCATGTTCCTTTTACCTTTACAACCTGATAGATTTTAGATATCTTGAAGCAAAGTTACTGAATGTTTTAGTTTTGCTATGGGGAAAAAATCAAGATACTTATCTTTCTGCATTAAACAGTATTGCCAAACCTGTATGTAAATATGTCCAAAAACCTTCAGGGCAAAAAGAGCACAAGCTTTCTAGCACCTGGCTTATAGGAATTTGCTAGGATTTATGGCAAAATGTATAAATTTATAAATGTTTGCAACAGATCTATACAATCTACTTGCAAAATCTATAGTTAGTTTTTAATTGTTTAAACAAATTGAAAATGGTCTCATTTGAAGGCCAGTTGAATTTTACCTTTCTAGAGACTTGGATCACACTGATATTTTAAAAGTTTAAGTGTTTATGTTCAGGGGACACATGTTAAGAGATAGCAAAACCCTGTTGAATCATATTCTTGATCACTGTGAATCTTCCTGTGGTCTTTATGTGGTTCTTTTCACATCCAGTTGTGAATCACTTCAGCAATGAAGCCTCCATCAGCTGCCTAAGGAAAGCGTCCCACAGTTCAGTAGAACTTTCTTCCCCAAGGCTCAGCATCCATGCTCCCTCTCTCAGTTGAAACCCTCCCTCTTGGTTACATCCTGTGGTGACAGATTGTACAACATCCCACGTGGAAAACCTGAGCTGACCTTTGAGGACATGGGGCTGTTGCTTGTCCATGGAGTTTGTTTCTAAGTATTATCTAGGGGAGTGATTGTCCCCCTGTACTCAGTGCTGGCAAGGCTGCACCTCAAATATTGAGCTCAGTTTTGGCCCCTCACTACAGGAAAGACACTGAGGTGCTGGAGAGAGTTCAGAGAAGGGCAATGAAGCTGGTGAAGGGTCTGGAGAACAAGTCCTGTTAGGAGCAGCTGAGGGAACTGGGGCTGTTCAGCCTGGAGAAAAGGAGGCTGAGGGGAGACCTTATCACTGTCTGCAACTGCCTGAAAGGAGGTTGTAGCATGGAGGGGGTTGGTCTCTTCTCCCAGGTAACAAGTGATAGGATGAGAGGAAATGGCCTCAAGTTGCACCAGGGGAGGTTTAGGTTGGATATTGGGAAAAATTTCATCATGGAAAAGGTTGTCAGGCATTGGAACAGGCTGCCCAGGGAAGTGGTGGAGTCACCATCACTGGAGGTGTTTAAAAGGCACGTAGATGAGGTTCTTAGGGACGTGGTTTAGTGCCAGAGTTAGGTTAATGGTTGGACTCAATGATCTTGAGGGTCTCTTCCAACCAAAACGATTCTGTGATTCTTTCCTCTCTCAGGCTAGCACTAGACAGGGGCTGCCCTTGTTGCCTTGGAGGTGTGAGAGGGGACAAGGCCTGCTTTGCTCTTCGAGCACTACCTGCTCTAAGCAAAAGCCTGTGCATCAGCAGTGATGTTCTCCTCCTGCTTTCCCATTTTCTGCGCAGGGTGAGCTCCTTGCAGCACTGGTGGGGGAAGGAGGGATAACACTCCCAAACCAAGTGACCTGCATTCCTCCTGGTAGGAGGGATAACTGCTACTGCTACTATTGCTAATTTTAGTATAATTACAATCATTGTGGCTTGCATGTTTTAAAGAGCACCAGTAGGATTGGGCATAAGGCCATGGCTCTGCAAACAGAACCACCTGGATTATATGTTCTGTTCAATGCTTGTAGTGTGCCAAGCACAGTGGGGTCTTGCCCTAGACTGAAAGCATCACTATGTTATAACTAATAAATAATAACATCTGACAGTAATTGTTTCATTACTGTAAGAGTAAGATGCTTTAGTGAAGGATTTGTGAATTGATAAACATGTTGTTCAGCTCTGCATTCCCATTAAGGAGACTGACTGTACGAGGCTTCTCTGCATCTTTGTACTGAGATGGTGACTTGAAGTCATTAATCGTAGTAATGAAAAAAAAAAAAAAAGAAATTAGACAAATAAGTTGGACTTAGGTGCTTAATGGTTTGTTTTAGGATTCTCTCCACTGCGCCAGGCAAGTGAAAGTGATAATGAGGGATTTCCCATGGTGGTCATAGCCTGTGTCTGTAGGTGACAGGAGGTGCAGGAGGCAAAGGGAGGATGGGATGGTGATCATGACAGCTTGGCTTTGACTTGCCAGTCCTTGCAGCCACACAGCTGCCCTCCCAACAGCCTGTTGGGTCATACCTGGGGTGTATTGGTCCACTCTGCCTTGGCCACCTCAGACTGCTTCACTTGTGCCAGGGGAAAGCTCCAGAGCACCAAAAGGCAAGTTAGTTTTAGAGCTAAAGCAGAGGCATGACACTAATCTGAATATGGAAATCCCCCTCCTGATTCTGGCACACATTTGGGACAAGTTGCTTCTCTCCCAGTTTCCAAAGAACCATGGAAATACTAATTTCCACCACCTTGCCTTATTCCCTCCCAGAAATTCCTCCAGGGAATTTGGAACATTTCTGCACTTTACTGATAAAAAATGTTTGCTTAGCCTTTGCAAAATGACACTTAATCTACACCAGTGTCCTCTCAAGGAGGTGAAAGATGTCAGCCCTGCAGTGATGCATTTCTCAAGAGTTTCCATCATGAATAAAAGGGGCAGCAATTCTGACTGAATTGGTGAATCTTGCTATATTAATTTCTTGTTGCACAGATGTTTTTGAACAGCTTGGAAATTGTCTTCTTGCTTTATGAATAAATACTCATTTGATAGAGGAATGTCACTTTTCTCCGTGACGTTTTTCAATTCAGTTTTTATCTTCCGTCCTGGTTGGAGATCAGTATCTCTTTACATTTATTAATTGAAGGGAGAGAATGCTGATTTGATGGGTCTCTGCTATTACTGTAACCTGACTCCCCTCCAATAAACTGTGTAGCACGTGATTTTTTTTTCCAACTACAAGATATGAAGTGGGATGAAATGAGAGGAAATTGTTCCATAAATCACATTTCTTACTCCACCAGCTGCGAGACCCCTTGTGTGCCTGGGAGATGATTTTTGCAGGCAGTTCTGGATGCGATATTTAGGCAGGGTATGGCCCAAGCCTTGTCCCTCTCTTCCAACACAGTTTCTGGCATATAAGGGAAAAATCACAGCATTCATTTTCTTCCTGTCATTTCAGCAATGTCACCATTACATTCATAGCTCTAATTTCAGCCTACTAAGGCATAGAAAGATTATCTGTGTCAGGATATGAGCACAAAGCCAGAAGTGATGGAATTGCTTTCTCTCGACTCATACCCACTCATCAGCTGAGCCCAAGGAGCTACTTGTGTCCCTGGAGCAGCCTGCTGAAAGCAGAGGCAATTACTGCCAATTATACTAAGAGCCTTGAGGACAGGGGAGCTGAAAGGCAACTGAACCTTCTTGGGCATTTTGCACCTTCCATTGGCTCTAGGCAGGGTTCTTGGTTAGCGACTGGCTTTCCTGTGCTTGGGTGCCATCAGCAAGACTTCTCAAACCACACTGGAAATAAAATAAAATAATGCTGCTTTTAGGATCAAGGAGATCCAAAATTTCTTTGGATCAAACTCCATTTTACTGTATGCCACAACCCATTTTACCTTATGCAGCAAAACTCCTCCTTGCACTCCAGTTGAGCCAGACTTTCACAGATCAAGCCCGTCTTGCCCATCAAGCCAATCAAGCCCATATACTGGCACAAGTTGCCCAGAGAGATGGTAGATGCCCCATCCTTGGACACATTCAAGGCCAGGCTGGATGTGGCTCTGAGCAACCTGATCTAGTTGAAGATGTCCCTGCTCATTGCAGGGGGTTGGACTAGATGACCTTCAAAGGTCCCTTCCAACCCAAGCTATTCTATGGTCTTATTTCAGGGAGTTCGCAGACTTGGAGCAGTTTGGGCAGTATTTAGTCATCTGTGATGTGAATGTGTAAAGCAGTGTAGTGAAGTAAAGCCAAATAAAGCTTGTAGTTTGCAAAACGCTGCAATGAAACATTTATGAATTTTGCTACTGATCTTGGACGGCGGAGAATAGCTCAGTACCACGTAGTCCACAACATCAAATGGTCCTGCTGCTCTGCAAGAAGTTTTGATGTTTCAGCGTATTTTTCAAATTTGAAACACCAGTTTGCAAGTGTTGGTAAATCAGTTGTTTTGGAAGGAGAGGGAGAGGGGTTAGAGTTTAGATCAGATCAATAAAAAAGTTGTTTAGTTTCGACCTTCTCTTTTGTTTTCCTGATCTCGTAGTGTAAGATATCTCAAATTTTGGAATATGTGATTGTTTCCAATTTTTGTATGTGTTAAAACAGGATAGGTTAAACATTCCAAGTTTTTTTCTTAGATTAAGATTTCCACAAATTAAGCATTTTCTGAACAGTTTCTTTTAAGAAATGGAAAGGTGTCAACAAGAAAAATCCTTAGAAAATGCTCAAGCAAGTTTCCAGTAAATGACATTCCATTTCTTGCATCTTATTTAGGAATGAAATAAAGGCTGATAAAAAGGACAGTGTATATATTATGTTTTCTAGAGGTTTTGTTTTGTATATGGTCCTTATCATAGCTTAACACAGAGCGCTTCAGAAGCAATGAATTCTGCCTTGTATTTGGGGAGAGAACAAATTGGAAGAGCAGGAAGCCAAGTTGTTTTGAAAGACTAAGTTAAGGTTACAAAGAAACTTCATTTTTCATCTGAAAAATAGGATTCCAGTCTCCTGGTGCCCAGGTCAATTTTTGGTAGTGAAGCAGAAGGGATCTTCACTCCACTTGGAGGAAACACTTCCAGAAAACTTTCAGCACCAAAAATAATGATGTAGCAGTTTCTTTTTAATCATGCTTATTAAACACAGATGCTGTGTTCTGCACTATCTGAGAAACAGATTTCACATCTGTCTCACCAGTAAGTAACTTCTGCTTATGAGAATCACCACACTAAATTCATGCAGTCACATGGATGCAAGCACGCTTGCAGGACACTGGTCTAAAGGGAGGTGTAAATATCCTACTTTGTAACCAAAAAAATCCTTTAATCAAAGTATGACTTTCACTGTCAACTTCTGGTTTTTGCTTTCAATATGTATCTGTGTGCTCAATGATGGGACGAAAATTTTCCACGAGCAGAATTCAAATGTGCTGTTTTAAACTCATATAGTAGAAAAAAGCCTATTAAATATAATACAGAAAGGACCACTAGACATATTTCAAATTTTAGTGGGCACAGGAACAGAGGTAAAATTAGCATTTATTCATTATTTATCTACTTTTTAATATTTATGACTAACTCTAGTTAGAATTTATTTCCTTTTATATTTTTTTGAGAATGCCAGTATATTTAGATTCTGTAGAAGTGGTATTTTGGGACGAATAGCAGAATTGCTGACATCAAGTGTTTAAACCCGATACTGACCAAAAAAACTGCTTGCTTTGTTTGTCTTATGATTCCTGAGCCTTCAGATGTACTGAGATCCCATTTCACTTTTTCTCTAGGGAAGCTAAAAACTTTGAACTTTGGCATTGTTATTTTTCATACTGGCAGGCGATACGTTCATCTGATGACACTGATCCAGGCACTGGGCCCTTGAGCATCAGTGTGGGATTCATTATAAAATTACGAGAGCTGAAAGAGTGCACTGGAAGGCTTGCATTCCCATGAGAGTAACTTTGCAAGCCTTTAAGTGTCTGAGCAGAGATGACAGTGAGAAATATCCAACTTGGGCTGAATTCTTTGTCTAGAATTTGAGAGGGGAAAAGGGTTCATCCATTTTAAGGACATAATTAAGAAAAATAGTTTGGTCTTGTCTGCTTGCTGGTCTTTGAGAGCAGACTGGCAGGCTGGAAGGACCAGGTCTCCTGCGAGGAAGAAGAGCAAAAGCTTTTTGTAATGCATAACAAGAAATAATTTCTGTTTTTGCAAGGAATGAAGGATGTGGCATATGATCGTGGCTAATTTGCCTCCTGTCTCACAGGCTTGGGGAAGGGAATTCAGGTCCCAGATTTGCCTTCAGGCACCCCTCTGCTCCAAAACACAAATCCAGAACCACAGATAACCATTCCATCCCTTACCCCTTGCTGACCTGTGGGCTAAGAAAGTCCCCATGTAGAAGGGTGGAAGTCTTAGTTCTGGGTAGAGCTTAAGTGGAAAAAGTCTTGGAAGAGCTAAAGTCAGAGCTCACAAACACCAAGCCTTCCCAGCTCTAAGACACAAGAGTTCAGGAAGCTAGATTTATTCCTGTTCCTCAAAGAACCTTTTGTCTCCTTAGAAAATTTGTGTAGGAGAACCAAGCAATCCAGCTGGAAACCACATCAATTAGAGATGCACTTTGAATGTATTAAGTGCTATAAAAGTGCAGAGTTCTGTGTGAAATTAACCCAAAATTTGTCGATATTATGGCACTAATATTACTGTGTGTCATTTTCATTCCTGTAAAATTGTACCCTGTACTTTTCTAATGCATTTAGGATAACTTCAGAAAAGTTTGGGAACTCTGGGAGCCTGATGATCCCACAGTATGCCTTTGTAGAAGTACAGGGATTGAGAAGTGATATTATAAAATTGGAAAAACATAGTTGGAATGCTAGATGGATAATAAGAGCAAATGCCATTTTCTTCATTCAGGTGAATGATGTTTAATTGTTGTCCTTTTCTCCATATCCTTCAGTGTCCACCGAAAGTACTGCTGTTGTGGTATGCTCTGACCAAGTTCCCTGCAGGGGCAAGCTGAAGTCCAGGACATATTTTGCAGTCCTGAGAAGCACAGCAGAGCACGGCAGGTCCTGCTCACCTGGGTGTAAGCAATGTGGCTTTCCAACGCTGGCTTTATCTTGCTGTTCCTGAAAGCAAGGATAGAAGTGAGAAGTGTGGACAGCCAGAAAACAAGTATGTGTTAAGATGTGCTTCTTTCTGGGGTGTTGGTGAGAAGCCAGCGTGTGCATGGTCTCCCAGCGTGGTGAAGTTGCACCAGCTTCTGCAGAGGTGGTTTTGGTGGCTAGAATCATAGAATGTCCTGAGTTGGAAGGGACCCACAAGGATCATTGAGTCCAGCTCCTGTCCCTGCATAGGACAACCCCAAAATTCACATCATGTGTCTGAGGGTGTTGTCCAGTCTCTTCGTGAACACTGCCAGGCTTGGGGCTGTGACACCTCCCTGGGGAGCCTGTTCCAGTGTCCACCACCCTCTGGGGGAAGAACCTTTTGGTGTGCCCTGCACTGTCTGGCAGTTAACAAGGCAGAAGAGCAGCTGAGCACTGTAAAAGCTTCTTTCTTACCCAGCCTGCTGTGTTCTGCCCCCTCCTCTGAGAGGCCTGACAGTTGTCTTGTGCTCCAGGAGCACCTTCTTTCCCTAGTCTCCTGGCAAAGGCTCTTTGCCACTCTCTCCCATTTTTGGTTGCCCCTGGTCTACTCAAGCCTCCCTTTTTCATTCCCACCCTTCCCTTGCAGGGTCTCTGCCTGCCCATGATACTCCCTGTTCTCTTCCCCTCGTCTCCTGTGCAAAGAGTGCTAATGGGCACTTTTAAACCTTTCCTCTGTGCATGCTGTACCTTGTGTCTGTACCTTGAGTCAGCGGATGGTGATGCAGCTTTGTTCAAATCACAGGGGTCACGCTGACCTGCGCTTGTTGAAGCTCCGGCTGTGGTTGATGAGCAGCTCTGGGAGGCTGATCCCAGATGTGGCAGGTGAAGCTGAGGAAGAAGATGTACTGCGAGTGTGTGTGTTTTAGCCTGCCTGATCCTGTAAATGAAGGTCTAGCGTTGTGGATCCCAGTGCTGAACCCTGGAGATTACTGAGTAGGGATATTTGTAGGTACTTTGGCACTGTGTTAGTATTAAGAGCTACTTAAAATAATGAGATGCTGCAGCTTTTCTAATGATTTAAGGGGTTCTCCTTGCATCTCAGTGTGAGGCTGATCTGATGCAGCCATCTTCACGATGTGTTTTGTCTTTATGAGTACATCTTGTTCTGGCATGTTTCAGAAATCTGCTCTTAGCTCGAAGGTCTGCGATTGTTGGCCTGCAATTAGTGCTATTACTGTACTGGTCTGAACTGCTGGTTATTTTTAGATATGCCATTGTTCAGGTTTTTGTTGTGTAGCTTGTTTCTTTCATCATGACTCAGCAGGCCACTGAGTATAAAATAATGCTGTTTTTTAAAACAATTAGTGAAGATTTAAGTAGCTACCAGTTAGCCAGTATTTACACAAATGTATCTTTAAATGGAAACCATGGTCCAGTCCCAGGCTGAGGGGGACAGTGGTCAATATTCCCTTCTGGTGCCTTGAAATACTAAGTACCTGCCTTGTCCATTGGCCAGGTGGTTGAGTGGATTTACACTTAATCTGCAGTGAAATCAGACACTGTGTGTGCACACAGGTCACGTAGGTAACATCTACCATAACTGAAACTGTGAAGCTAAATACTGTTGATGGTTTATTGAGAAAGAGACAAGTTTATGCCTTATGGAGGGCTAATAATAGGAAGCTTGATTTCTTGAGAACTTGGGTAGAAACTAGGACGTGTGCTGTGTCTGAACCCTCCAGCTAATGTCTGAATTCTCTCAACTTGCATCTTCTCTTTGAATAGTAAAATGTTAGCCCTCCGGTGGCTGTAGCGTCCTTGAGTCCTAGTTAGCATCAATCATAGATTTTTCAGCTTTTGTAAATAAGTGGCAGCTTCATATTTTGGAGATCTTCTTTGAAAGGCCTTAGATCCAATTCAAAAATAAAACTGTATTCCCTTTTTCTTTCTTAGCACTGTTGTTAAAGGGAACTTGCTTTCTGTTACACCTCTGAATTAAGAACATGAGGTGCTAAATGTAAAAAGCCATTGAGCCTGGTGAAGAAAAAACCCATGCAGCTATTGAAGATAAAGCCCTCGATTCTGCAGGAGAAACTTTTAAGACTTTAATATCCCAGAGACCAGGCTGGTCTACTTAAAGATGCAGGCCGAATGACACTTAATTAAAGCTAAATCAGAAATAGGCAGTTTCCATTTCTGATTTTGGAATCCTAGAAAATATTTACCTCAGAAAGGAAGTCATTGCAGTACAGAACTAGAAAAAGAGAAATCAGGAAGCTACCTCCAACATGGATGTTCACTGCCCATGCATACTAAGCAAGTCATCACAAAGAAAGATAGAAGGGAAACCAAAAAACAAAATGGAATTCACCCTAAAATAAAGCTAGATCTGAGGATAAATTTTCATGGAAAGAGAAATACTTGAAAGGTTTGATTTTGAAAAAAATACCAGCAGTGAGAGTGTGCAGTTAATCAGTTATGATGTTGCAATTAATATGAATTATTCTGTATAATTTGATAGCGTTCAGTGGTATCAACAACAACTGAGTATTTAATTTTTTCTATAGAATCTATCATTGTTTTACCTATACTGGCTGGCTAATTATTGCTTAAATCTCAGGAGTGTTATGAAGCTTAATTCATTAATAGGTTTAAAGAGCTCTGTGCTAGGAGATGGCATCAATATAAAATGCTGATAAGCACTTGCATTTTAGTATAATTTCTGGATTTTGTTAGTTGATCAGTCTCTCTAACATGCATCCGCCTGTACAGTTATGAAAATGTGTACGTTTTCAGTTTCAGATTTCAAGAGTTTGTGTACTGCTCTACTCTTTTACACTCTGCTTCAGAAGGAAATTTGGGGATAGTTATAAAAACTGCAGTTCTATATAGTGGTATTTTAAGACTTACTTACATTTCAAGTGAGAAAAATGCATTCTGAGATACAGCTGACCAGGGCTCAAACTGCTACAAACCGTGAACAGACAGCATGGGGCAAGCTGTGGATCCAAGCCCGTGACCCCGCAATCTAGAGGGTTGCCAGCAGCCTTCCCTGTAGAAGTCATGAGTCTGTTCTGTGGATGGAGAGAGGATGTTTCAGCCCTTTCGTAGAGGCCCTGTATCCAGCTGTCAGAAGAGAGAAGGCCTCATGACTGGAGTGGCTGAAGGTTGTGACGTTCAGTCAGAAAAACCAAAGGCATTGGGAGTGATCTGGTGAAAATCAAGTCAGGACACTCCCGAGCTCCTCCAGCTGCAGCGATCACGGGCTCGTCTCTCTGGCCATGAACAGGAGCCTCCTCCGTAGGTAAATGCAAGAAATTAATAGCACTGATAAAACTGTCCTGTGGACACTAATGCAGATACATGAAATGCTAATGTGACTGTTCACCGGAATGAAAAACTGCCTCATTTCGATAAGGGACTGCAGTTAACAGAACAGAAATATTTCTCAGGCCAGTTTTCCTCTCTGTGATTAATGAGCAATCTGCCCTCCACAGGAAAGCAGAAGAGAAACCCTTCTAAAAAAATGTGGTTACTAGCTCAACTGAAGTGTAGGGGCTTTTTAAAATTATTTTTTTAGTTCTGGAAATATCTCTTCTCTTAAGGTAAATAAATATATATTAATCTTGTCAGGAAATAGTGCTGAAGATTAGCTTTTTTTAGCATTTCATTTCTAAATGCATACATGTGAAACTTTGAGGCCTCAATGAGCTTTCTCAGTGATGAGTGTCTCTCCTCATTTTGCCCCACTGCACACCCTGCTTGTTTTATGTGAGCTGGATCTAGCAGCTTCTTTCCAAACTTCAGGAAGTCGTGTACCCCAGCCGGGCATCAGGGTGTTCCCGTACCTCGTGCTACCTCGTCCTCAACTTGAGTTGCGGCTGGTTAAGGCCTCAGCCCTTGCCTTTCTTCCCCTCCACCTCCTTGCGTGTGTGTGTTTGAGAGGGCAGGAGGATCAGGAGGACTTCACGGGGACCATGTGTGCGTCCCCCATGTCCTCCGCTGCAGCTCCTGGCTTCCTGGCCTGGCTGGGCTTCGTTCTCGGGAGGCTGCCACACACTTGACTCGGCCTCTCTTTTTCCTGCTTCCCCCTACCCTAGAAGGTACACGGAGCAGGCACCACTCCTGCCCCATTCCTGCTGTGGCTGGCTTGAGAAGCTGAAGTAATTTTTATGCCAGATCTTCTTTTTTGAGTTCTTCCCTTTCTTGGCCACTGGAAACCCACAGGAAGGTGCTGCATATGGGGAGAGCAAGAGTCTCCTGGAGTGTCCTGGAAAATGGAAGGCTGCTGACCCCCGCTGGGGTGCTCCAGGCTCCAGAATTGAATACTGGGCACTACCAATCAGTCTACCGTTGTTCTGTGACAAAATACAGCTTGAGGATTAATATGAAGCAGGGTGACAACTCCAGCTGCTTCCAATTTCCTCACTAGGAGCCCATCTGTCTAGCTGCCAGGTTGTGATACAGTTCTATTGCTGGTTGTGTTGACTCATACTCTTTTCCTAATGATGCACAGAGATCAATTACCCATATGTTGTTGTCAGTGCATGTATCTGCCTTTGATGCAGTCCCTCCTGAGGGGTTATTGATGTTCCTATAGAGCATGAGAAATGAATGGGACTCTTGCAAGTAACCTCTCTACTCATCTGCAAAGAGACCTAGAGGAGGGAACTAGGAAATTGTTTTCCTTCTCTTACAGTGTCGTGTGATATACATGCATATGAGTCCTCTCTAAACGGGTTTTTATTTCTTCTGAATTTCTTCATTAAAAGGTGTGTCACGCATACCTTCTTCCTGTTGCCTATGGCTAATATGTAGCTGAGCAAGTTTTTCAGTATCATGTCAAGACTGGAAGACAGAAGAGAGTGAGCTGGCTCGTTCTCAGTGCAGATAAAAAAAACTTGGGAAAAATATCCTGAGTATACCTGCCCCCTCTACCCCAGGGCAGTGTTTGCATTGTGGGCCACTGAGGGCCTCAGTTTGACTCCCAGATATGGCAAAGAATGAGCATGTGCTCATTTATGGTACTTGTTTTATTTGCATTCATTTACTACCGTTCGCTGTTGGTTCAACATTGGAGATGTTCGCAATGAATTATATCCTGAGTTGCTTCTTAGTTGCTGCACTAAGGACTAAGCAGTGTATAACACTATTAAACAGAGCATTTTGCTTCAATCGTATTATATTATGTTTTGCTTTCTTACTGGAGGCTCTTGACTTTTCATTAACTATTGAAAACACTGTTAACCCTAGGTGTACTGGGATCTGCATGGTGAGAGAAAAATCATATCTCAGACCATATTACCACAGATGAAACATAAAAGTGCTCGAGCTCATTGAGTTCATTTTTCAAGAGGACCAAGTGGCTGGATCTGCTGGACTGTTTGCTTGCAGCACCCGGAGCAGGACAGTCTGTGGTGGGGCCCAGGTGTGGTGTTTGTCAGTGACGCTGCTCATCATCCTTGCAGAGCCTTACATCCTCTAGCTTCAATAACATGCTGGTTACTAGATTAGAAAAATACCTCATTAACACTTGTTACTTTTAGTAGGTTTGTTTTGACTGGACACAGTGACAACATAGGAAGTAACAGAACTTTTTGTACAGAAATAGAGAGTTAACATTCTTTATCTTAGCTTAACTTGGCAGAAGCAGAACCGTGCCACTGAACCTACCTTTTCGGTATGTTGGACTTGGAGTATTTATTCATTCTTATCTATATAAAACTTCTTTACATGAATATATCCTCACTTATGCTGAACAAATATTTAAAAATGCTAATTCTTCCCTAATTTCATTCTTCCGGTGTCCTTACCATGACAGAGTCAAAGAATAAAATTCACTGGCAGTGTTGTGGCTCTGTCTTGTGGTAACGTGTTCTTCCCAGTAAGCAGAAAAGTTTTGCTTTTGTACTTCACCAGCTCAACATTCTTGTAATAGATGGCGTAATGCTGATTTGTTAGGCTGGTTGGTCTGTTTTAAAAGAATTGAATTACAGTCTGAGGTATGAACAACCTGTTAATAAATAGCAGCGTTGCTGTCTGCAGATATTTCTGGGGTTTGGTTTGGTTGTATGTGGTCGTGTATTTTTTTCTTTTCCTGTTTCATTACTTATATTTAGTGAAGGAAGCAGACTACTTAAAGGCACATAGGAGTTGCCAATTTGGATCACACTGGTAGTTCACCAGCTCTAATTATGATCACAGCTAAATGTATGTGAGGAAATTATAATAACGTGCAGCACAGAGTGTACTTCATAACTTGTCTCCACAAAAATGACCTCCTTCACCTGTTCTGTCTGCTCTGCTTCCCCTCTCCAATTGTGAAGATATACTTTCTAACATCACTTTCAAATTTTCTGTTCGTAAGCTGCGTTATTGTTCCTGGGTTGTTCTCACACAGAATTGTTTGGGTCCACAAGTCCTGCCTGTTCCCCTGTCTGAAGCCATTCCTTAACCCTGCAGGTTAGGTCCAGACCACCTGGGCAGACTTTAGTGGCAGCAGATCCCCAGGGAGCCATGACAGATATAGGGTGTCTGTGAAGGGAGTGGAAATGTCTTCAGGGCAGAAAGAAACCCTGCAGGAAAGCTAAAAATAGACAGATTCGGGAATTACCCTTGCATAGTGAGGAAACCAAGTATCAAATTAGGCAGGATGGAAACTTCTTTGTGAGTTTTATATTCTTGGAATATAATTCCGTCAGATGACAGTGGGGTGTGTCTGAAGCCGAGTGGAAATACCTTTGCTGCGTATTATTCTGTGGGAAAACCCCAGTCTCTAGTGAACATTTTCTTGCCAGCTCATGTTTGCCACTCCTCACTGCCTGTGAGTCAGATGTGAAATGTCAACGCTGTGCTGTGAACACCACCCAGGTGAACCTAACAGGATTTTAAGGCGCTTGATCTCATCCAGACCGTTCGACAGCTAAACATAACGGCTGTGAACTTCATTTCCTCCCTCTGTCAGGTCTCTGTTTACACAGACATCAACAGGTGACAGCAATGTGTTGAAACATGAGCTGATGCAGGAGGCACATCTAAAAGAGGTGAGCCTGGCCATGCTCTAGATGCTATGCGCTTCAAGTAGTCCAGCTAGAAGAAAAAAAACTAGGTATTTTTGTACATTCTTGGAAATAAACAGAATTGCATCAAAAACCTGCTGCCTTGAATGCAGACAAGTCAGTCAGTAACCCAAGGCAGTGTCCTCGCTCACACCCCCCACACCTGGGACAGCCTGTAACTCCCCAAGTCTCTCTCTGGAAGCTGCTGCCGTCACCTCCTGCTGCGCTTGTTCAGCCACGCTCAAGGTTTCTTCTGATGCAAGCCGTCTCTTCAGGCTTCTCATGCTGAGCTGTCACTCACACACACATTTCTGACCAAAGCTGTTCTCTGCAGAGCTTCACTGTTCAATGGCCTTTGGCCTTCCCCCGGTTTGGGAGAGAAGGAGGGATGAATACATACATCTCTCTCAACAAACATCTGTCAAGGTCTCCTTAGCTAGCTGGTCCCCAAAGCAGCTCCGTGTCTCTTCAGCTCCTTCCCATACTTTTTTTAGATTTCTGTGAATTTGGGCTTTTCTGGATTTTCATTTAATTATTTTAGGAGACTAACTAACTACTTGCCCATTGTCACAGTTTAACCCCAGCTGGCAACTAAGCACCACACTGCCACTCGCTCACCGCTACCCCCGCTTCCCCCAGTAGGCTGGAGGAGACACTTGGAAGAGTGAAAGTGAGAAAACTTTTGGGTTGATATAAAGACAGTTTAACAGATAAAGCAAAAGCTGAGTGCACAAGCAAAGCAAATAAGGAATTTTACACTACTTCCCATAGCAGGCAGGTGTTCAGCCATCTCCAGGAATTCAGGGCTCCATCACACATAAGAGTAACTTGGGAAGAACAAAAAGAGATGTGATAACTCTGGTTTTGTGTAAGATATGTAAGTTTCTGGTGAATTTAGCTGGAAGACTGAACACTTCCAGACATATATACATTAAACTAATTGTTTTACAAATACCTGACTTCGTTAATTTCAACCAAAACTTTTCAGTGACTTCTGGCTGACTTGCAATTTTTGTGAGGTCAACTGCAACTGCACTCTTTTTCTGCAAATGAGCTGTTTGTTAATATACCGGTACCCAGTCTTTCGTGCTAGTCTGGTGTCCTGTTTAGAGCAAGTTGAAACCGTACTTATGTTTTTCTAACCAGGTTCATCAATTCATTAAAAATTGGGAAATTTTATCAATTTCTCATCACTGTTGTGGAGGCACTACTCTGGAAACATGAGAAATATGTGCATCTCTCAGAGTTTCAGTTTGATTAGAAAGGTTAAGTATCATCAGTTAAAACAGGAGATTTGTGAAGTGGATGCTCTTTAGAAATTCAGGAGTACTCCCTGAAAGGTTAAATGAACTGGGGCACAATATGTATTTGTCTTTCCTCCTGCTCCCCCAGATCAAGTGGAAGAGATGGATGGTATTTCCCAGACAGGTGCGTCTTGTGGATGAATCCCTGTGTAATTTTTTTTATAATAGAACTGTGGCTTACAATGTCTTAAATAACTTTTTTTTTCCCTAAATATGCAAGAAACTATTTCCAACTTTGATAAAGTGTTTTCTAGTGTGTAGTGTCTATTCTGGTGTTACTATAACAAGCCATTACCATTTAAATGGCCTTAAATGAGGCAGTCTATATAAGGACTGAAGAGCAACAAAACCAAAACAACGTGCTTCTAATACATACCCTAAACACATGCATATTATTTAAAGATATTTCAAGGACCTAGTTAGATTTGGCATCTTTTAATTAGAAACTTAAGATTGAGATGTACTAAAGCCACAATTAACTTGGACTGTTACTAATGAATTTTCTAAATACACTTTTATGCAAGTTGTTACTATCCAGTCGCTGGAGGCAAGGAAGTGCTGGGGAACCTTACAAGCAGTTCCAATAATGTCTGAGACTAATTGCCTCTTAGGGCTTGGCCTTGCCAATTGCTTGGTTTTCATCAGCTTCAGTGATTTGTTTTTCACAGAATCCAAAATATGAAAGCAATCAAGTAGGTTTGCTTTTGAAAAGCATCATCTGTTGTTTGTTTTCAGCGAGTACTGAGGCAATGGTATCTTTGAGCTGCTGCAGAGAGAGTCCAGTTCCTGGTGTAGGTGAACTTTGTGACTTGAGTGAGTTGTTTCTGCCAAGACAGTCCACAATATTCATTAATTTTTAGCCTCAGCAGAGTTTGGGGGCAGGATGTACAACTTTTTTGAGGCAGCATTTAGATGCATTACGTCCCCTCTGCCAACTTTTGTACTTAGCAGCCGTGAGTCAGACCTTCCAAAGTAATGAGATTAAGAACAGTGACTTTTTCCTCTTTGCCCTCTGTTTTATGAGTTGTCTGGTGACACTCTTGACAGATTTTTAGCTTTTCTTTGTAATCACAAATTTACACTATTGAAAAATATGAAAGCTGAGAGTCTCTCTCACCTAGTTGTATCCTTCTGGGACTGGGAGCTTTGAGAAACTCTGAATGTCAAGAAATTTGGATAAAATTACGAGGGTTGACAGGACTGCAGTGGGACAATGTAGCCCTCCCTTGGTTCTGGAGAAGGGCTTGCAGACCTCTCCCAGTGATGTCAAGAGATCAAAGTTTGTCAAGCAATCAGGGCCTCCTGACCCAACAACCCAAGAGGACACAAGCCATGAATGACTGACAAGTAAATGACACTAAGGAGACATCACACCACAAGCATGGTCCCCTTGGAAGGATTGTGTGGGAATCCAGCCACTGCTTGCCCATATCCTCTATATTGACTAGCTGTGTACAGATGGGGAGTTGAGGAAACTATCTCCTCCTCAACTGTACTGAATACCGGTCAAAAATTGATTACTTGGTCCACGTGCAACCATCCTGTAGAGACAGATAGTCTTCACATACGTCTTCTGAGTTTTGTGCCATGAGACTCTTAGTTTTGGTGTAGGAAAAGTTGTGGTCTTACCTAACCTTTGTCTGTGACAATGGTGCAGTGTTTATCTGCCCTTGAAGAAAAGAGAAGAAAGTAATATCTGAATTTCCTCTCTGGTAGTGACTGTAAGGATTTACTTGTTCTTCATAAGCAACTGTGCAACATTAGGAAAACAGCATTTTCAAGACAGAGCTCCTGATGGCATTCAGAGCTGGTTTTCAACTGCTTGTCAAAGTGACTGCAGTATGAGCTACCAGGGCACAAGAACAAATCCTAAAATTAGCAATAGTGGTTTGCAGTTGCACATTCTGACCCCGTCAAGATTTTTTAGCTGCCTCCAATAAGGAATTAAAAACAAAAGGGTGCTGTTAAACTTGTATAATTCTTACACAATGGCCAAATAGGAGAATGATTGGAGAAAATGTCAATAGATAAATGATTCTTGCATTTCACAGAAATAAAGTAGAAAGTTTGTCTTTCTGAATTTCCGCATTTGCATTCCATTTGAAATTGATATTTCCTAACATGATTTAAACAAGTGAATATACTTCTCTGGCTTTAAAAACCTGATTATCTTATCCCAAGGAAGATCTGTGCATCATCTGAATGACACACATTCAGGAGCTGCTTGTGTTCTGCTGAAAAGTCATTAGACTAAGGATGAGGAATGGCATGTGTTAGAAACTCAGCAATGTAATTAC
Organism: Caloenas nicobarica; assembly: GCF_036013445.1. Lineage (NCBI taxonomy): Eukaryota > Metazoa > Chordata > Aves > Columbiformes > Columbidae > Caloenas > Caloenas nicobarica. The sequence goes on from NC_088245.1 coordinate 47,687,798, forward strand.
GTGCCAGAACCGCTACAGCCTTTGGTGATAAACTACAGTCTAGATCCAGTCCTTGAAGATCCAGATAGAATTACCTTATGAGTTACTTAGCCTGGCTGACTGCTGAATCTCTTCTCTGTAGTCTAATGCCGTGTGGCATGCTCCCGCCCTGTGGGAAATGTGAAGGCAGCGGCCAAAAGAGCATGTGTGCGATAAAACCATTTCCTTTCAGTATTTGTATTACAGTCTCGCTTCCTTTTTTTGGGATGCCTACAAGTGAAAGGTGTCAGCTTTACACGCAGAACTCAAGTACAGTCTTTTCCATCAGCTGAGCTAAGACTTGGTGATATGTAGTAAAAAACAAAACCTCAACAACTAAGTATCTGGTAGCTTAGGCATTTTGGTTATGATGGACACGTGCTCTTTGGTCCATACAGGCATTCGGAATCCACAAGGTATGTTATGACATTGAGGGAAGTTGTGAAATGAGCATTTAGAGCAAGATGAGTTGACTATACAGAAAGCTTGATTTCCCCACCCCCAAAGACACTTTCGCTTCGTACCAGCTCTCTCGCTTATGCACCACGTATGTGCTGTTCCTATGACTCTTCGTTGGCGCTCTGCATGCTAACAACCAGCTGCTGCATGGTGCTCATGGAAGTGGGCTGGCTAGAGGGAAGGATGTCAAGGAGAGGAGGCACAAACCACACTCAGCATGCAAAGAGGGCTTGAGAGGAAGAGGTGGGTCATTTTCTTCTCCTGCTTCTGTTCTGGCAGATGTGTTTGCTCTGATGTGCAAGAAATTGCCTTTTTTTTTTTTTTTTTTTTTAAGCTACTAGAGGAGTAGAGAAATGAGATCGTTAATATTACCAAGGAACTGAGAAGATCGGGACCTGTGCTGGGATTTGCAGTAGGTATTATATTTAGTATATGCCCAGAGGAATTTTTAAGTGCTGTATTGTCTGTACTTCTTACTGAACCCTAAAGGGTGAGTGTCAAGAAGATGGGACCAGACTCTTTTCAATGGTGCCCAATGACAGGATGAAGGGCAATGGGCACAGACTGAAACATAGGAGGTTCCATCTGAATATGAAGAGAAACTTCTTCACTTTGAGGGTGCCAGAGCACTGGAACAGACTGCCCAGAGAGGTTGTGGAGTCTCCTTCTCTGGAGTCATTCAAAACCCACCTGGACACATTCCTGTGCGATCTGCTCCAGGTGAACACACTATGGCAGGTGGGTTGGACTAGATGATCTCCAGAGGTCCCTTCCAACCCCAACCCCAACCATTCTGCGTGATTCTGTGAATTCTTGAAGATGATAATATGATTTCAGAAGACTAAAGAAATTCAGAGGGAAAATGGGAGAAACGGGCAAAACAATGGGAGGTCTGTCAGGCTGAAGGAACCAAACTTTTTCTCAGAAAATGAGGTATCCTTAGGTAAAACCAGGAAACCCATACCAAACCTGCTGCAGGTAACTGTTTATTTTTGATGTTAAAACTCAAAATGGTTTGTTTTGAAAGTGGCTGGCAAAATTATCAGTCCAACTTGGTCACTGGCTACTGAGGCTGGTGAGAAGAACAGGACCTAACTTTTGCTGAAGTATTGAGGATCTCAGAAGTGTTCTTTGCTGGATTATTTTTAGGTATGTCAAACTGTCTTAAATGAAATAGCATTCTGCATTCTCTGATGCACTCGTTAGGTCAGGTCTTTGACTTTCCTGAGCTTTAGTTAGTAAAATTTGCATTCTCTAAGTTTTACTTAAAATTAGGTATAGCAAATGACATTTGTGTAACTGTTTTTTTCCTTGAAAAGTGGGATATTAATTAACTGTTTCTCCTTATGTATTTGATTTTCTCATGTGGAGTGCAAGCCAACCCTCCTTGGGGCTGGTTATTTGGCTAGAATGGCAGATGCTCTTCTATGGTCTTCATCAAATGAAGACATTGGGAAAGACTGGGATACTATGTTCAGGTGAGGGACACTGTTCCTCTCTGTCCCCATACCTAATTTTAAAAATTCAGGCAATTGGTAAGCTGGTAAGAATGGATGTTTTGGCAATGCAGATTGCACTTGCAACTAAAATAACTTATGTCTTAGTGTGCTGTGGTGATCTGAGCCAGACAAGTGCTTTAGATATGCCTCAGAGCCTTCTTTCACAGGTGACACTGGGCAGCTCAGGTGGCAAAGTCTTCCTCTTGTACCAGCAACACCCAGGTATGTGGCACAACAGTAGCTGGAGATGGTGGGTGGGCCTGTGGGTTTGAGATCCCTGAGGAAACCACCTAGAAGGGGCTGGAGACAAGTTCAGGTGCTGTGGGACCCCCTGTGGCAGCCATTTGGCTGCTTCTGAAGAGCAGATCAGATAGAACTGCTTGAGATAATCTTTCAGCTCCCCACGGATTTACATCTATATTTGCCTTTTGTGTGGCAGTTCAGGTACAGGAAACTCCTGTTTACACAGGAGTTTGGACAGAGGAGTGAGGAGCTGTACCAGTGCACTGTTTGCAAAGGGCTGCTTTGGAGACATGTGGTAAGTCTCCAGCCTTCTGCAAATCAACTAAAATTGTCATTCTATTTATTTCTGCCTTTCCCTGAGAGGGATTTTTTACCAGGCAAGAGCCCAAGTCACAGACTCAAAGACTCGCAGCTGAATTTTGTCATTGACTCATCACATGCCTATTGGTGAGCCATCTGCAAATAAGATAATTGTCTGTAATTTGGATCGTCTCATCCAAAGACCTCAATTTCCATTGCTAAAAAATGAGCCTAATGCATATGACACAAGGATATTGTGCAGAAAACTCACTCTATCTAACTATTGAAGAGCTCTTTGCAGGTGTAGAGTGCTTGTTAATGGCTAATTAGCATTATTTAACTGTACTTCCAGACATTAAAACTCCACTGTCCCAAATGAAACCAAATCAACGTTTTATTCTAACCTGTGTATAGAGAATAATTTTTCCAGGCATAACTGTGTGTCACTTGACATTTGCTCTCATCTGTTCCACTTACTAGCTCTTGACAGCGAATTGAGTTCAATCTCATCTGTCTCCGTAGCTCAGATGTTCCTAGACTTCATCCTGAAAACCTCTGTGCACAGTTAACACATTAAATCCCCTTTTTGTTTAAGGGAGCAGTTGTCCCATTTCAAGCAGTTAAGGGGTGAGAGCCCTACTCAATAAGTAGGGTCGCAGGTTAAAAAATCAGTATATGCCACACTCAGCAGGAAGCTTTTTGGACTGATAGAAAAGGGACATGATAGACTGAGTGGTCGGGCAGTAGCTTACCCATTGCAGATATCACAAAGCCGCAGAGATACTTTCTCGAAAGAAGGTACCTTCTTTATTCAGATATACCCCAAAACAGCACGTGCTTCATCTCTGCATATACCAAGACACAATGAATTAGGATAACACAGGATTTTCTTTCTTCTTGGTTTCACTGGCTGGAGACAAGTTCCTTATTCATTTACTCAGAACAAGTGTCAGAACAGGCTGTGGAAAGTAGCTGAAAAATGCTGATCATTATCTTTGATTTCACCGTGATGTTTATTACTGTGTTTCACAAAAGTGATTGGCAATTTCATGCCTTACTACTTCCTAATACATCTTGCTGCTGCCTTCAAATGTACAATTTAAAAAGACATTTCCACAAAATCCTTTTCAGTTCCCAGATTTTAAAATATTCAATATACTCCAGCATGAATGTCATTGGGCTTTAGAATCTATAGATCTACCATGTTTACTTTTAAATTTCATTTTCTATAAATGCTCAATTACTTATAGCAACGTGAATGATGATACTTTTGCAGCCTGGTGGAATCCAGTTATCTGGTTCAGCAAAAGCTCGCTTTCCAGGGGGTCACAGTGACAACATATTATCCTGGAAGGAGGTTTTTTGGCAGTTTCCGATTTCCTCCTTCTTGTGCGTATTCAGTTGCTTTGGTGTTTGTAACCCTGTGCTGAAATCCTGTCTCTACAAGCTCAATTTCTACTCTGGGTGGATGGTGTATTCTCATATATATCCTTTCAGGTGTTGTGGCTGAACTTGCTTTCTAAACAAGACAGCAGAGCCTTGACCTAGACATCGTTGAAATCAACCTTTCTATTCTGTTTATTCTTGTTGGGCTTTACACTGAGTTACCAGCGTGCTCCAGTCAACTGCAAAAGCAGCACAGCCCTTTCTCCAAGTTTCCCTGCCCAAAGCCCAACACAACGCACGTTGTCATAATTTCTTTCATCCTTCTGCCAGGTTTTTTTTTCAGTTCAGCCTGAGTGTCTGCCGTCTGATGTTTCTGCCATGGGCTGTATGTTTTAGAGTAAACAAGGATTGTTTTAATTTCTCCAAGATAAATTACCTGTTAAAAATGTTGCTTGAAAAAGCTAATTGCACTTAGTCAGTCTAAAATGCACCAGCTAACATGTCTCGTTGCAGAGCCGGAGGCGTGTGTCTGAGCCCCTGCCCCTGGTGGACATGGTACTAACCCCATCCAAGTGAGCTCTTGTGCTCCAGGCTACAGAAAGGAGCGACCTTGCTGCACCCTTTGAATTGGGGATGGGCGAGGAAAATCAAAAGGAATCAATCAGATGAACCTGAAGCTAAAACTATAACTTAGCAGTGTGAAGTTTGTATTAGTGTGGAAGCGGGAATGGTGCACGTGTCAAGAGAGCAAGAAAAGGGAAAGAAAAATTCACAATTATTGGAAACAAAAAGTTTAAAAGCTATATGTTCAAAAATGATGCTTGCCAAATTTCTTAATAGTTCTGAATGATGACGAATGAAACCCCTCTGAATCTAAATATCCTTTTATTGTAGTTAGTCCTGCTAGGTGTACATGGAAATCCAACAAAAGAACTTCTGTGTCCACAGATTAAAACATACCTGTGTAAATCCTCTCACCCCTTCCTGCCTACCTTGTCCACCTTGAACTTCTAAGTAGGAGGAATCGGGAAAGGACGCTGTGTTGGATTTGCAGTAAAATATGGCGATGCACATATGGTGTAATTATATGTCATGCCAGACAATAGCTGTATTATGTCACCCTGATTAAAAAATGGACTGCTGCATCAATAAGCTACTGCCTATCATGATGTCAGTCTGCACAATACTGTTGATTTGGCAGACTTTTAAGAAAAATAATTATAACCTATTTCCCCTTGATTACTTTATTAAATCCAGATTGATCTTTCAGCCAAAATGTCAAGGAACCTGCCAGCAGCTTAGCAATTAATGAGAATAACGACCTGCTGTAAAACAAACAACGGTGATTAGAAGTACGTGTCATGTCTGCATTTGCCAACAAGACACACATAACTTTTTTTTGAGCTGTTCTTAGTTCTCATCTTTGAAAAAAAAAATAGATACTAGGGAGAGTCTGTTAATTGCAATTGAACTCAGGTTCCTATTTGAGTGCTCAAAGATCTTGGCTCGCAAATAGGGACAGCTTATTCTAAGTGTGCTGCAGTGATTCTAGCCATAAGCTTTTCACTCTGCTCTTCAAAGATTTCTACCCCTGCTGCTGGAATCACTCAGCTATTCATAAAGCAGTTGCAGATCTGCTTAAATCATAGCTGGATGCACTGGGCAAGACCAAAACTGATGCCAGTTTACATTAATATGCTGAAGTAATACAGCATCTACTTCGCCAGAAGCTGAGCTGGTTCTGTAAGGAGGGAGGGAGACAGACATCTAAAATGGGCAGATTACTGGGACAGAAAATTATTCTAAGCTTTTCTAAGATCATCTATATCTACTAATGAGTCAGAACTTTAATTCCCAATGAATTAGACAGATCAACAACAGATCAGCAAGTTTTTTTCTTGAGTAGTTTTAAGAATCCAGCCCTTAAATTCTTAGGTTATTTTGGTAGTAGGACTGAAGCTCCTGAAGCACTTAGACTTTGCAGTGTTGTACCTAAAATACTGTAGTTCCATTTAAAAACTCACACAACTTGAACACTATCTGTAAAAAATATTCTTGATCAAAAAAAAGGTGCATACTCTGAGTGAATGTAGTGTTTCTGGTTCACCTTTATAATTAAAAGGGGTTTATTTTAAAGGCTAAATGCTTTGTATTTTTGGACAAGCATGGAAGTGAAACTGTGTTATATTTTAGTGTAAATTTTAATAGCACTTCTACTTTCCTTTCATGTTGACACAGGCCACGTTGGTAAGGTTTTATCTGCATAAAATATAGGAAACATCCCTGTTACAGTACCAGAGAAGAGAAGTGAAAGCCTAACTTAAGTCAGAGGCAAAACTCTTGCTTAGTTTAGTGAGAAACCAAATCAGTTTTCCCAGTTTTTATAAGAATATATTAGTTCTTTGTAAAAAATCTTGTTCTTTCCCTTAGAATAAAACACCAGAATCTCCTAAGTATGAAAGCAAAAATAGTCATTGTACTATACTAGCAGAAGCCACTGAACACCATTGTAGACATTATTGCTTGAACGCTGTGGTTTTATTTGCTTGGATTATCCAGCATGTGAAGATACCTTGGTTGTTTCTCATATGTATATTAATATCAAAGCCAAAACTAATCTTTGTCAGATCCTGCATGGGGAGAACCTTAGAGCTCCCAGTCACTTTGGGTGCAAGTCCCAGCTTCTTGCTTAGCCTCCAAGCGGACATGTCAAAAGGTCTTTTTCACTTGTTTCTGAAACACGAGGCCCTTCCCAACTCTCCGTGCTGCCTTCTCAGAGCTACAAACCAGTGGCACTGTCAGCGTGGCCACCAGCTCCCAGCCCCGCTCTCCCCATCCCTCAGTCCCATCGGCCGCACAGTCTCCATCGCTCTCACCTTGGGCAGAGGGTGCAAGTTGCGTCTCTTCTAACACATCACAGATTTCTCGGTCAGTGGCTTCATGCCACTTCAGAAAAATGCACTATCATTTCTCAAACCAGGGTTATTTTCTAGGGATAAAATGGCAAATGGCTCTTTTGGCTATAATGCTGCCCCCCTTTTAGCTGGGGTGCCAACCCAGCTGTGAGATTCGCAGTGATTTGTGACTATCTTCAGGCAGTGCTTTTCATGTTGTTTATGTCTGTTCAAATGCTCTATGTTTTCTGCTCTGAGATATTTCCTGACCACTCAGTTGAAATTTCTGATTAATTAGATATCATCAGGTTGAAATGCAGTTAATTACAAAAATAGAGGTAATTACTTCAAGGACTATGCCTGCATATATAATTCTTTCCTGCTGTTTATTTTTTCCCTCCTAATTCTACTGTTGAAAAACAACCTGGTTTTTGTTTTGCTGTGGAAAGACCCCATACAAAGAGGAGACACAGCTAGACTCAATTGTGTACAAAATGTTGACGAATGAAAGTGTGAGAAAATGAGGAAAGGGAAATAGTTTTTTTCACTACCTCTTTGAAATCTAGTAAAGGGGCCTGAGACTGGTAAAGTTCAAACTTGGCCATTTACCTTAAAAGTAGAACATTGAAAAACAGGTACTTCTAGCAAGAAATTTCTATAATTTCTCTTTAAACAGTGTGAACCTGCTTCTTCTGAATATAGAGGATTTTTGAGATATCCAGGGCAATAATATATACCTGTTTTGTACCTTATTGCATGGAGCTTCGCATACAATTGGATTTATCTGGTATGTGGTATTTAAGTGGTGGTTGCATTTCATTTATAAGCTCATAATTTTTTATGCATATAAACATGACAAAAGGCATGCCAAAAGAAATATCTGCATTTGGATTGAAATAATCGATTAATATGAAAGACCAAGATATATCAACATCATTTGTATTCTGTATACAAGCATATGCTAAATAATTGTGGATAAAGATCAAGAGTGGATATATTATGGCTTTCTGACTGAAATAATTACAAGCATCAGCTGTAGCTGAAGTGTTAGTCACACTGATTTAGCTCTGCTGGTAATGTTGTGCATATAAAGACTATTAATATGGTGTGTGGCAGCAATGGTGAAGATGAATCTGTGAATGTACTGAGTGTTCACCTTTCCAGACAACAGCACTTACCTCACTGTCAGTACTTGCACCCATCCCCCACTGTAAAACTTGGAAAAACTATTAAAATAAAATAATTGTTTTCATGGGTTTTTTTTATTAAGGCCATTATATTACTTAGTTTTCCAAAATTTTGTGTACCGGTGCCCATATCCATCCTCACATGCCCTGGTATCTCAGTGCTCTCAACACTTTTCAGTACTGGAGTATAGTATTTTGCTAATATTTTGGTTTCTTCAGCTTTTCTCAAAATGGTTAGCGCTCACAGCTTCTTTTATTTTCCAGCGGCATTTGCAGATGCTGAGTATACCTGGAAATTACAGTGCAAGTAACTAAAATAGGAATTCAAATAAGCTTAAGTACTTCTTTTGGAAACCTTTGCTATTGACTTATTCATAGGCGATGATCAGTCTGCGAAACAAGTATGGTAGTCACCACTAAAAATTAAGAGTAAATTACCTTTTGCTTAAAAAAAAAAGTATATTTCCAAATGAAGAAAAAAAGGTTGTAAGTTGAGCGAGGCTGCTCATATGGCACTCTGCACCGTGCAAGTGTACATTACCTTAAAAAAAGGAAGGCTTTTGCTCCCGCTCTTAGACAAGGCAGCAAAGACAGACAACCACATCCTTGCTGTGCACTTTGTGTGCTCAGCTGCAGCTTCGGAGTTACCAAACCTGCTAATTCCTCATTCAGCAGGGACCTGAGTTAACTTGGGCTTTGGCTGTAGGATTTTTGCTGCCCCAGACAAACCTGAACGCTGGCATGCTTCACTGGTTGGGGTGTGCCATCAAGCATGTCCTCTACAGGTTTTTACTGCCTGCAGAAGCTATCTAACTATTAAGATAGCGTCTGATCATATAGAGCAAGTCTTTTTTTATCTAACTAAACAGAACTGATATTTTTAGCTTTTCTACCACTGAATATTTTAACATGTTTCCTCATTCAAATGAGTAGCAGTTTACTGAATTTTACAGTAGATGTTCAGTTGTAGCTCATACCCAGAGAGCTGATTATGTTACATCTTCAGTGAATTACACATTAACAATTTAATTTATCAGAGTATAGTGCCAGGACAGCATGTTTCACAGCATTATTTTTTGTAATGAAGAAAGAGAAGAATACCTGTAGGTGGCAATAGTACTGAAGCCGTAGCCACACACCATTGTGTTTTATTTAATTAGTAGGTTACCATCAGGTTAATTTTCAAGTTAGCATTCTGCAACTCCAGTTCAGTGAACTGCTTTACTGATGCTGGATGCCAGGGCAGCGTGGTCCCTACTGTCTGACTGCAAATCTATATGCCAGATCCTCCACACTACCAGCACTGGTCTGGCTTAGGCAAATTCGTGGATGGCTTTAGGAATTTTGTTTCAATGCCTGTCTGTCTGTCTATCTATCTATCACCTATCTATCTATTTTCAACCAGTGAGTGCTGACATGGATTTTTGAATGACAGCATTGAGAGGAGTGTGACATTTTTATCATTTGCATTATTTTAATGCACAATACAAGAAGCTACAATAATATAGGAACAAATTACAGAATTCTCTCAGTGAACTGGTAAGATAAAAGGTTGTGTGCACTCAATATATAAAAAACCAGTACTTCATGGATGAAACCCAAGTTCTAGCCTGTGGTTGCTCTTTTAAGGTGAACTCATGGTGATGGGTAACAGCAATATCTGGAGAGCATAGTGGTACCTGTGCAGGGCAGTGAAGGAACAAGGGAGAAGGTGTTCCATGAGCACAAGGGACCCTGTCAGAGTTAACAAGTGATGGGCTGATGAGCTCTGGGTTTCAGCTGTGCTCAGGACAGACCTCAGACATCTTGTACATGGGCTGCTGTAGCTCGGGATTGCTATGAAATACTCCGGGAGGTGTGGCTAGCTCCAGGTGTGCTGGACTCAGAGAAGCATGTCAGCTGCTCTGTATACAACACTGCATTCAATGGGTTGCACGATGCCTTTTGCAATGCACTTCTTGAGCCATTAATGTGTCCTTGTGGTCAAGAAGGCCAATGGTATCCTGGGGTACATTAAAAAGAGTGTGACCAGCAGGTGCCCCTCTACTCTGCCCTGGTGATGCCACATCTGGAGTACTGTGTCCATTTCTGGGCTCCCCAGTTTAAGAAGGACAAGGAATTACTGGAGGGAGTCCAGCAGAGAGCTATGAGGATGATGAGGGGTCTGGAGCATCTTTCTTATGAAGAGAGACTGAGAGAGCTGGGTCTGTTCATCCTGGAGGAGGCTTAGAGGGGATCTCAGCTATGTTTGTAAATATCTCAAGGGTGGATGTCAGGAGGATGAGACCAGAGGGTGCCAGAGCACTGGAACAGGCTGCCCAGAGAGGTGGAATCTCCTTCTCTGGAGACATTCAAAACCTGCCTGGACACATTCGTGTGTGATTTGCTTTAGGTGAACCTGATTTAGCAGGTGGGTTGGACTAGATGATCTACAGATGTCCCTTCCAACCCCAACCATTCTGTGGTTCTATGAACACAGCTAAGGTGTCAGAAGTTGCTAATTCAGTTGGCCTTTGCACTGTGATGCACCAGATTTATCACTGCAGTGGTTAAAGACCAACTGGGATTACAGGAGTATTGCAAACAACTGCACAGGTACGAAGTAATAAACAGTTCTTAATTTGCAGGCTATATCAGTACTACTTCTGCACGATTATTACCTGGTAGATTTTTCAAACGCATACAAAATATTAAGTAAGATCTTATTTTGACACAAATAATTTGCATTAGATGAAACAATGCTAACTGAATAGAAAAATCTAAGTTCTATTTATGTCCCATTGTATGTGGTGGCATTTTTATTAAGTTCCACAAAACGGGGAAGCAACACATCCACTCAAAATTCTAGTTGCCACTAGAATAACTATTTGTCCAGAATATTATTTTCTGGAGGAGTCTAATTTATGCATTCCAAGTACTTTGCTGGCTGATCGTAGTTCAAAATAAAGAATTTTTTTTTCTTTTTCAGAAATTTAATCATTACCTTCAGCTGTGAATGCCCATTGCTCAGAGAAAATTGTCCCTGTAATTGTGCTACCATTTTAACTGGCATTTTAATGAATGCTCTTCTGCTTATCAGTGTAAAACTGGGGACAGTTTGTTGTCCACCTGATTCCACCAACTAAAATTAACAAATTGGAGAAGCAAACTCCTTGTAAAATGTCAGAGTGTTATTTGAAATAATGAAATAGTTGCAAGTGCCAAACTAACATGTGAAATCAAAGCCAAAGACAGCAAGTCTGTTGTAACTCTGGGAGCAGCAGGTGGGGTGGTGACCCTGTGAGTTACTTTGCTGTGCTGGTTTATTGGCATTAGTCATCTCGGTAGCCGAAACTCAAAATTCTGCATCTGTTGTGTTTTTACCCAGATGCTTGTAAAGTAAAGTCTGTGATGGAGTTTCAAGCGTGGCTGTGATTTATCTGTCTGTGATTCACAATACCTGCCTAGACTTGTTGTCCTAGAAGGTTAGCATGGTGTTCTCCCTGATGTATTTTATCCCTCTTTTTTTTTTTTCATTTCCTTTTGCTGTGCAGTTTCAAATAGTCCAGGTCTTTAAGGAAACTTTAATGACGGTGGAATTCAGTAGGCAAATGTCAGAAAAAATACAGCTAAGACTAAGGCTCCAATTGGTGTGTGTAGGTCTTGTATTTAATTATTGATCCTAAATTATTTGAACTGCCTTGTACGATATGCCTGCGTTTTTGGCAGTCTTAGAGTTCAGCCTTCCAAAGGAACAAGGTGACAGCCTCCAAAGGTTAAGAAAAATGAGCAGCCAACAGACATGAGATGAGTTTTATAACAGTAGTGGTGGGTGGAAACAAGGTTAAAAACCTTTCTGTGAACCAAAGATCAGACACAGGTTTCTGTTGTCAGAGCTGGGAACTCAGTTAAAGACTGATGACCTCAGCTGAACTTAATTACCTTGTTGTGTAATTATCATAAAAAAAGGGAGAGGCCTAGAAAACTGCCTTTGCTGTCTTTGTATACATGCTGGGCAAAGAATTACTGAGTAACAGAAGCTGATGTTTCGCTGTGTGTATGCACACTTCCAAACTGTGCTATGTGTCTGTGGGTTTTTTAATATGATGTTTTAGAAAGATCATGTGAGAATTTAAATCTTTACTTGATCACACAGGTTACTTAACTGCTGAGGAATCTAGGGGCCACCCAATCCGTGATAATGGTGCTAGGTAATGTAAATAAATGGTTTACAGACCAGCAGTAATATTCTAAAAATACATAGCAGCTTCTCAGTTTTACAACATGGGCAGATTCTACACATAAGCTACAGGGTTCATATTGGATATCAAAACATCTTCCAGCAAGTTACAGACTTCTGTGTTTGCTGTGCTGCCTTTTTCCAGTTCATTGTTGTGCTGTCTTGCAGCAGTCCTCAGAGAGGTGGTCTGTCTTGGGCTGCGGTGGGCACAGGGCTGGGGAAAAGCATACTTGGAGGTCTTGCCTCCAGCTTTGTCCATGCTGAACATCTGCCTTTTGCCTTGCTTCAGCTTACCAAAGGGGGTGATGTTAAAGTCTGTTGGGAGGGGTGGTGCAATCCTCTGGGCTTCTTACAGTAGAGCTAACCACAGAATCATAGAATGTCCTGAGTTGGAAGGGACTCACAAGGACATTGAGTCCAATTCCTGTCCCTCCATAGGAGAACCCCAAAATTTACACCATGTGTCCAAGGGTTTTGTCCCATCTCTTCTTGAACACTGCCAGGCTTGGGGCCGTGACTGCCTCCCTGGGGAGCCTGTTCCAGTGCTCCACCACCCTCTGGGTGAAGAACCTTTTCCTAATGTCCAATCTAAACCTCCCCTGGCACGTCTTCCTGCCATTCTCTTGGGTTCTGTCATTGGTGGCCAGAGAGTAGAGATCAGCGCCTGCCCCTCCTCCTTCCCTTGTGGGGAAGCTGTAGCCGCAATGAGGTCTCCCCTCAGTCTCCTCCAGGCTGAACAGACCAACTGACTTTAGCCGCTCCTCATACGGCTTTCCCTCCAAACCCTTCACCAACTTCATAGCCCTCTTCTGGACACTCTCTAGTAGCTTTATGTCCTTTTTATCCTGTGGCCCCCAGAACTGCACCAAGTGCTCCAGGTGAGGCCGCACCAGTGCAGAGCAGAGCGGGACAATCACCTCTCTCGCCCGGCTGGCAAGGCTGGTGACCTGGCCACCTAGCTCCCATGTCCCTACCTGACACCTCCTCCAAGTGTGGTGGTACGTGGCTCACAGCCCTTATACCCTGCCCACACCCTCCGCTGGCCGATGTGGGACTTGCACAGCCCACCGCATCCCCCCGGAGCCTGGGGGCTTTGCAGATCAGCGAGAAGTCACTCTTGGTGTTGCTGCACGTTCCCATGCTGCGTGTCTTGCTGGCTCCTCCCAGGCAGTTACCGTCTTCCCCGGGGAACCTGAAGTGGGGATGGTGGTGTATGAAGAGAACAACATGCTTGTTGCTCTGAAAAAAGCAAGCCTAAAGCCGCTGCTTGTGTTTTCCCAGTCTCCTCTCTTGCTCTTCCCATACTGCTGCTTCCTCCCCTGGGCTATTCCGTGCCCTATCGCTTTCTCCTCCCTGTACATACAGGTGACGATGCAACACATGGGTTAAAAATAAGTCTGTTGAATGAGAAGCTTGTTTACAGCAACAGCAGACAGGGGGAAACACAAATCAATAGAAATGGTTTTCTGGTTCACAGTTTCATTAATGTCTTTAGCTTTAAAAGGATTTCAGATTTTTGTGAGGTAAATGTCCCGTTGCAGGCTACGCAGACGTTTCAAGCTACATAAAAATTTTAAGGCACAATAAAGTGCTCGTGTATACTCCTGCTCCTGGGGATTTGAAAGGTTACTGCGGATTTCCTTTCCTGTTGCTGTACATTTTATTTTCATTCTAGGGAAACATAGATGATGGCGAAGGTAGCAGCTGTTTCGGGAGGCTGCCCATGAAGCAGGAAAATTTTGTCGGTGTTCTAGGTACCTTTTTCCATTCTTGTTCCATCCTGCACGAGAGCAGATGCCATGTACCACGTGCTCGCCTATTTGGTCAACTTTTTACATAGGAATTGTCTCTACTGCTTGTGTAAAGACCTCCAAGTAAGCCTCAGCTGCCGAGCCTGTTCCCCATCCCCCTCTCCATTTTGTAAAAATGCACCTGGAAAAGGGTTACAAAATTGTATGTGGCCCAGTCACTTCCTTTGACAGTCCCTGGGGTCCGTACAAGCAGTGCAACATCTGAAAATATTTGAAAAACATAGCAACAGGAAGATGGAGCTACCAATGGTCCACCTCTTTTCCTCCCTAGATGAGCTGGTGCAAATCAGTCCTTGGTGGGCATTTATCCAGGGCAACTGGCATTAGTAAATAAGGCCACAGGCAGATTTTAACAGGAAAAAAATAGCTTAAGAATTTATCGTATCACATCAGCGGAGACAATGATATCTCTTATCGGAGTTTCCACCCAGCCCATGAGTAGATGGAGCAGGATATGTGCCTGCACGTTGGCTCCTTGAGGACATGGTAGGTGACGTCTGCCACCCCAGCTCCCTCCTCCTCTGCTCTTGCTGGAGGAAGGATCAGAGGTGTAACACCACAGCAAATGCAGCAATGTTGGACTGAAAGTAAGTACTTGCTGTCCTCTGCCTGGGATGAAAAAAACTTTGTTTTTTTTTTTTCTGGAGCTGCATCTAAAACATCTGCCATACACACTGGTTTTATTTTTTTAGGTCTCCAGTTATCAATATGCATTTAAAGATGAATGTTGACAAGTATAAGCAGATTGTTTACATTGAGTTCTCTCACCTCGGGGCAAATTTAAAACATGGTACTGCTGGATTACAACATGCCAACAGATGTGGTGGATTGTTTCAGGCAAGGTTTCATGTGTCTTGCAGCATCACCTACACAGCAGATTGCCGAGTTTTGTTGCCGTGCTTAGTATAACTTATAACTTTCTCAGTGCCCACATGCTTTTAACTTCCCTTGGAAACTGGCTGCTGCCACAGAATAACCCAATTTCTGTTATTATTGTAACACTGAAATGACATATCGTGGTCAAAACAAACCATCTGTGCTGACAAGAATTTCTATCAGTACACAGCTGAGGCGTCAGCCTTCAGCAGGAGAGCCAGTTAACGACATCTATCTTCCTTACCATTTATTTCAAATTCATCTAAGGCAACCATCCACTGTCTTCCATCTTTCAGAGAGGCTGACAGAAATGAGATTAGTTGGAAACTGAGGGGTGAAATTCATCCTGTGCTGACAGTGTAAAAACACATGGCGATATACCTGATGGTGGTAGGGAGCCCAGGGCAGAGAGAGGTCAAGAGGTTCTGTTCTGGGAGCAATGTCATCTCTGATTTACTTAACAGTATCATTTAGATATATTTGTTTGTGTTATATTAAAGCACAACCTCTATAAACAATTTATATATATATATAAAAATATATAATTCAGACTGATATTAGAAAGATCTCTGTATGTATCAAGTCTTTCAAGTAAGCCACAAAATCAAAGGATGCTGAAAGATCAAGGTTGAATATTAATAGAAGGTTGCAGTGGGAGGACTTTCAAATTCCCTGTTTAGCAGTGCTGGTGCTGTGGCCATATCTGAAAGTTAACTCTGGGGTGTTTTTTTCTCTTGTTTTGGTGGTCCCTTACCTTGATGCTCTCTAGATCTCTTTTAAAGAAAGACAGATTAAAAATGATGCTAAAAGACCAAGTAGATTATCCAGGAAAAGCTAAGTTTTAATAAATGATGCATGTACTATAGCCCTGAGTGATGGATAATTCAGTAAAATGTCAGTGTGCCTTTGAAATAACCTTACAGAAGAGCCATTGGCCATAAATTAAGTGAATAACTTTTACGTGCACGTTTCTAAAATCTTGAAGATAGTTTCCATGTTCTCAGATGCCACACGATTTGACACGGTCAACATTTTCTTCAAAGTACTGGCATAAATTTATCAGTGTCTTTGCAAAACTCCATGAAATTCAAAGTGAAATTCAAATAATTAGTCCTGAGTACCCATTCCAGCCAAGTGTCTCAACTACGTGCTAAATTCTACCACAGCTGCTCCAGAGGCTGATGCTGACCAGTACTGACAGTGGGATCTACAAGATCTGACTAAATTGTGATGTCTCATGTGTAGGAATCTCCATATGTCTAAGCAGCAGCACTACATGCTGATCAAATCCTTGATGATCCAAATCAGTTTAATTGCTATCATTAGATGTGAATCAGAGGTAACATACATACAGAAACCTAGAGACATATTTCTGAAATTTCTTACAGGGAACAAACTGTTGTTATGTACATGGCTCTTAGGCAGCTTTTCTGCACTCATTCAATTAAATCCTAGAAAATGGAATTAGGGAAAGCCAGCTAGAACAAATTATGTATTTCTTCCCTCCTCCTGAGATGCTGTCCTGGTGGAAGTGCTCCTGCTAGCTAGCAGCCCACCTATCAATATGAAAACACTGCAGCTGCTCAGTATTAGAACTGCAAGTTTTCATACAGCTTCTCATACTTCTGATTTAAGAAATGATGTTATTGCTTATTCTTTCTTTTATATGTATATGTATGTATCTATAAATATATGGATTTATGTCTCTAAGTTTAATTCATGCATATAAATTCTAGCTTGAAATAGCTACACACACACGTGTGACTGAGAGCTCCGTATCTGACATTCAAAGGTATCCAAGTGGCACAGAATTGGTGGTGAAAATAATTTCAAATTTAACAGTGGCTGAAACCAAGATTTTATTGCACATCTGTAGTAAACTACAGACACTGATGCTGCATCTTATTTGAATGGTTCTGTAGAACATGCGAACTTGCTCGTTCCAGTTACAGGACTGATTTTTTTCCCTACTTCAATGGCTGTCCACAATTTATTGAACTAAAACTCATCAGCAACAACAGAAGAGATCTGAGAGGTTCCTTAGCTGTCGAAAATTGGTGGTGTTCACAGAATTAAAAAGGTTTGTCCCAATTTCATGACATCTTAAAAATCTCTTGCAATAATTTATTACTAAAAATCAGCTCAGAAACCCCTCCAATCAACCTGTAACATGCAGAACAAGTCCACTTATTTTTTCCTTCTCAGGGTAAAAATGTACCAAGACTGGTAACACCATTTCTCAAAGAAACTGTTAACTTTCTTCACCCTGCCCTGTTTTACTATTTACTGTCCATCCAACACTGTGCCTGGCTGACAACTGCTCAGGCTCCTGGCAGACCGAAGTCAAGGAGGCACAATGTGGGGATTCTCCATACACACCACGCAGTGCCACGTGTAAACTGCTCACTCTGCTGATAAAATGCTATAAGAACTGGGGAGACATAAATTAATAATGTATGTTTATACATATGCATGTCTGTAGAGTACCTAATGAACAAAGAGAAGGTGGCTTGAGCAATGAATTTTTAACCTCAAAGTTTTCCGTTTAGTGTTTTTCTTATTTCTGAGATTACTGGGCAATATAAAGACATGTTGAAAATAGTAGGGATTTGTTTGCTGGAAGCATCATTCGCAGCTACTGAGGAATATTGGAAAACCAGAGGAAGGGGAAATGCTCATGTGCGTGTATTTACTGTTGCACATTTGTATGTGTGTAGATGTAGAAGTTACAAAAGGAAACAAGAGGGCTGTGTCAAGAAGTTTGGGGGGAATCAAGTCAAGAAGATCTTCGTCGCAATGCAAACAAGTTGCAGGGAGTTTGTGCGTGCAAAGAGGAAAGGAAAATGTTTCAGTAAACAGAAAACGCCTTGCAGGGGGAAAACCTGCTGATTTGGGGTCTGCTAATTTCTTCTGGTCTAAAATCACTGTATGATTTTGGTAGATGGGTGGAAAATGTCTTGCTGAGAGCAGTTCCTAAACATTTGTTTGTTTTTATTCTCATCTTAAGAAAAGGATTCACTTTAAGCTATTTAAATGCTTAGGGACATTGTTTAACTTTTAAGTGCTTACTCTGCTGCCTACAAAGGAATGCAGGAATTCCCTGCTGATTTAGTTGAGTTTATCTACTTCTTTTCTGCATCATCGAAGCTGAGCTGTGTACAGATGCACCCTTATTTGTTACTATTAGGTCCCTTAGAAAAATAAATACATTACAGTTTTGGGGACTGACCAGATGAAGTTCAGATAACTAAAGGTAATTTTGTTGTTAGTAGCAAGAGCAAAGTTTATACAGATTTAGTGAAGCACCCCTGGAGATGACACATTTTTAGATAAGACAAGAGCATAGCTTTCATGCTGGGTCACTTTTTTTTGTTATATAGAAAGATTTTTTCCCTTTTCTAGCAAATCAGATAATAGTTTGCATACTTCAGATGTTTTATCTCCACAGATGTTCCTTTGCTACATTTGCATTATTCTTGGTTGTTCAGGCAGCCCTGTTGCTTTTCATTTTTCCCTCATCATAATTTCAGCAGCTGGTTTCGTGATACTCATATAATTGCTGATCTCAGCGTCACCAGAAGATTCACTCTGAAGCTTCCAGCTAGGTTTTTGCTTGGATTAAGCTGTTTGTTGTTTTTTCAAGGCTCGAATGACTCATACTATTATTGAAGTTCTGTTAGAAAATGAGAAAATAGTTCATTTTAAAGATTTAATAGTTCATTTTGAGGTGCCCATGCCTTTCTAGATTTCTGTAAATGTTAGATGGCTTTACATTTGACTGTATCCTCCCTCCATATTTTTTACAAGGATAATTAGCCTTTATAAAGATCCACAGTATGTTGATGTTAAGAGTCTTTGGATGGAAACATACCCAACATGCCCATGACACAATCAAACCCTTGGCAACTAAGAGTGTGACTGCATGATCTACCTTAGTCCTTCTGACTTCTGCTGGGTTCTGCCTTGTGCCCTCAGGCATGATTCCCTGCCCACGTTCCTGAGTCAACGCCATGGCCTGAGGAACTGTGCAGCCAGTCAGATGAGGGAGCCTGTGAAACTAATACGTACGTATTATTGCAATCTAATAATTTATTCTGTTTTGACAGAGGTTGTTTTCACCTGGATTAGCTCTTTGACCAGCTCACTGTTGTTGCATCCAAATTACAACCCAGCCTCAAGGATAAGATACTAAAGCAAACACAGGCATTAAAGGTACATCTCTCTGCCCTGATAATACATACACATAGAATCACAGAATCATTCTGTTTGGAAAAGACCTTTAAGATCATCGAGTCCAACCGTTAGCCTAGCACTGCCAAGTCCACCTCTAAACCATGTCCCTAAGAACCTCATCTACACGTCTTTTAAACATCTCCAGGGATAGTGATTCAACCACTTCACTGGGCAGCCTGTTCCAATGCCTGACAACCCTTTCTGTGAAGCAATTTTTCCTAATATCCAATCTAAACCTCCCCTGGATCAACTTGAGGCCATTTCCTCTTGTCCTATCTCTTGTCACTTGGGAGAAGAGACCAACACCCTCCATGCTACAGCCTCCTTTCAGGTAGTTGTAGAGAGCGATAAGGTCTCCCTTCAGCCTCTTCTTCTCCAGGCTGAACAACCTCAGTTCCCTCAGCTGCTCCTCACAGGACTTGCTCTCCAGACCCTTCACCTACCAGTCATCCGTTCTACACAGGAGCTCTGCAGGCAGTGGGTTTTGCTGTACCTTAAGTACAAAGCATGAATAGGCTTCTGCCCATGTTACTGCCTGTGGGCACCTCACATGCGTTGCTTCCAGGTTGGTATCAGGCCATTGCTGTTTATGGGCCCTCTGATCCCTTCCCCTGCCCGTAGTTTCAAGGCTGCTGATGTCAGCCGGTGGCTGCGCTATCAGGAGGCCCCACCTGTACCTGGGATCATTCTTTATCTATGCAACAGGGACATATATAGAGAACGCCCTTCCGCAGCTGCTTGCTATTACCCTCTGCATAGTTACAGCAGAGCTCCAGGTATGTGACCAGCGTGACTTTGCTCACCAGCCAAGGCAGAACTCTGCCTGTCAGCCTAGCAAATCCTCAAACCATGCCCAGAGCTTCAGCAGCGCAAAACAGAACTGCTGGAAAATGGTAGGTGATGTTAGTGAAAACTTGTGGCAGAAATGAAAAATAAATGAAATGAAAAATGAAAATTGAAATGAAAAATGAAAATGGAAATGAAAATGAAAAAAAACCCCTCTCTTAAGAGGTTTTTCCTGTTAAGTTTTCAAACAGTGGAAGGTTTGTGATATGTTGTTTTAAAAGATAAAAGATGTGAGAAATTGTATCATTTAGGAAAAAAGACAGCCTTTCAATTTAAAGAAATGCAAGGTTTTGGTGAGTGTTAATGAAGAATATGCTCTGTTTTGTAATTGTACCAGACCCGTGTGTTTGAGATGCTGAAAATCATTGGAACTGGTGAGTGTCAGAGTGAGTTGCAAGGCAGGCGCCTTCCCTTCATGTCCTACACCTTTGCAATACCACTTGTTTCTGAAGGGTTTATTTTGATTTGTATAACACATCTTCTCCTGAGCTGTGTTACTTTGTCGTAACTTTTATATGCCTGGTTGCTGGAACTCCTAATTATTTATGATATATACTTATGATATATGATACATGCTTATGATATATGATATATGCTTATGATACCATGTCGCTATTAGAGTATATATTGCTGCAATGCTTTCTACTGAGACTCATGATTACAACTGTTTCAAAACCTACATTTAATAATTAATCTTTTTTTAGCAGAATAGGAAAGCTGGAACATTCAGTTTCTCCCCTTATAATAATTTAAATAAAATTGTTTATAAAGCTGTGTATGTGTGAGAGGTACACACACAAACACAAGTACAATTAAGGTAACATTGTAAAAAAATAGTTTCACTAGTAAGCCTATAATGATTACAGTTTTTTCCTCTGTTTTGATTTGTAAGCATGTGCCTGTGAGATTCTTGTCGATAATGTCATGCCTTTATAATGGGCTTGAAAAATATGTCTGATATCCGTAAAATTGTTGGCCTGGGGTAGTTACAGAAGAGAAGTGGGGAGCTACTCATAGCTCGAGCAGAGGCAATTACTTGCCAGCTTTCCAGATCAAACCAACCTAAACCCTGCTGCCAAAATTGGGTTTTTTTTGAGGCAAGAAGAGGGTCAGCTTCATCTTTCAGTGCCACTTGAGGTTAGCTGGGGATGGGTAGGGCTGACGCTCCATACACGGTGGGTGCTGGAAGGACAGAGGGGTTTCACTTTCTTCCAACCACAGAGCTGTCTGGCTGCTGCAAGGTGTCTTCTGCTTGTGCCATCTGGCTCCTGTGGGCACTCAGGTTCTCCACCTTGAGTACTTATAAATGCTTTATCAACATAGTTGTATTGGTTAAGAAGGTAAAGAAAAAGAAATCCCCCCCTGCACAGATATAACTTCAGTAAGAAAAGCTCAGTTACAATAATACTGGAGAAACAAGTTATTAATTTTGTTCCAGAAAATGATATTCCTATATAGCAGAATAGGAATTTTTATTGGCAAATGTATCTCTACTATTCCATTTTCTAGTGACCTCATGCTGTAATATTTTCCATACATGGGAGTTCAGGGGGAAACTCCCCTGAAATGCTAGGAGTCTAACTTGTGTTGCTACAGTTTCCAAAAACAATGCAAAATAAGCTGCTTCTCACATATTCCTGCTAAAACTCATGTCCCAGGGATAAAGCAAATTGTACTCTGTGATTTCTCATACATTTCACTGGTTGATCCCAAGATTTTCTAATTAATAATAGCTGATGAATTTATGATTTTAAATGCCCAGAGGGATGAGTATATGTTAAAAATTCAGGCTTATTTTTTCTGCTTAAAATCTGTATTCTCTCACAGACTATTCTGAAGCATCTGATAGCACCAGGATAGTTAAAAATAGGAATCATATTGTATCTTACCACTTGCCTCCATGGTCAACTAGTCACATGTCTAAACTCACTCAATCTAAATCCCAATCTAAATGATGATTCCAGTAGTCATATAGTTCTGATCCAGGAACACATGCATACAGTTTGATGTTGTTAAAAATGCTTACTTACATGCAGGAAGTTATGAAGCTCTGCACCAATCTTTGGGACATTACTAGTGAGTGAATTTGCTGTGGAATATGCAGAAATATGTGATAAAGGCCTTGCATATTGAAGCAATTTGTAAAACTTTAATCAGTGGACCTGGATTTTATCCATAAAAAGCATTATAAAATGAAAGTAAAGTGAATTTAATAGCTATTAGCAATACAACCAAGAAAAGCAAATACAGCAAATACTTCATTCAGTGAAAACTATCCTGTAGAATTATATAGTAATACATAGTAATAAGCCAGAACCAGCTCCTTGATAAATTACTATATTGAGATGAGTAAAGGTAGTGTGTTGCTGGATACTTATAAATGATAGGTGATACAAATTTATTTAGCCTAATGCAAATGTCTTTGCTATGCTGTGGTTTTTAAAATATTTGTTGTGAAAATCGGGCACTTGGAAAATTTATGCTAATTAAACATAGTGGCATTTGGGCTTTTCTGCTTAGTTGATGTCAATTTTTCAAGTCCCTGTCACCCAAATCAGAGCTGAATGTTTTATGTTTAGGTCTGACAGATTGAGAAGTAAACTGGAAGGAGCTTTCTGTTTTTATTACACTCATCTCAAATGAGCTCTTAACCATATTTATCTAATGGCTTTTATTAATCCCTTGTTAACTCACCTGATAACTGACTTAACGCAGTTCCCTGTTCATGTAGTTTTAAAGGAGAGCTTTCATATTCCATTGAATTAGATTTAGCAGAACCACAGTTACATGAGTTGTAGATGGTGCCCTGCAACTTGCATCTCTGTAGAGATGCAGAGTCACTGTAGTGAACCCCAAAGGGCTGTGCTGTAACAATGCTCACCAGGAAGAGGTGCAGGCTTACTTGTATAATCATTAATTTTGCTGTCCTCTCATAGCCCATCTCTGTTTTCTTGTTGACTGTCAAAGAAGTCTTAATCCTGCATTTGACATTGTCTCTCGATATGGAAATAATGGATGTCACACATTTAGCACGAAATAACTTATACAGACCCACAGCCATGCAGTGCGTAGACAAATAAAATCGACAGATACCTATCTGGCACAATCTACAATCTCTTTGTGCAACCATCAGCCACGCGCTGAGCGGGGATGTCTGTTAAGCTATGGCCGTAAGGCAGTAGGGTGAAAGCAGTAGTGTATTCACTTAGAGAGCCTTTAGGAGCTCAGGTGTCAGCTGCGTGTGCTTCTCTGAACGGTGGGTAGAGGTGGCACATCCTGAGAGCAATTCTTGTGCTTGTGGGCTGTGTCTAGTTTGAGGTTTTGGCTTGTTTGTTTTAATTTGGTATAAAAGGTCTCACTGATGTAACCATCAGGATGTGCAGCAATAGGAGATTCAGGCTGTCTATCTTCTGGCTGCAGTCTGAATGGTTTGGATGCAAGTTCACATTTGTGTTTTGGAGAGGGGTACAACTTTTTGTGCCAACAGGCTGCAGCTGTTGGTCCTGCATAGCTCGTGGCACTATCACAGTGGCTGATTTGGGACAGACAGGCTGGATACAGTTATTCCCAGAAGGGCCCCACATCACACACTATGAGGCAGATGGACATTTTAAATCCGATGGGCAGCAACCGTTCACATCGCCCAAGGGATAATTCTGTACTTGCCTCTGCAACACAGGTCATCTTTAATGTAAATAGCTGCGCTCCAGGTAAGCTCTTGGGTATACAGAAGAGCTGTCATTCCAGTCTGCTGAAGAGGTGGCTCTTATTCCCAGCATTTGAAATGCAAAACACTGCCACCATCCTGTAGGTACTCTTTGCACTGTTGCTGTCACTCAGCAGCAGCAACGAGGAATTATGTAGCAGAAATTTCGTAGGCTGTATGAGAATGAGGAAAGGGCTTGAAATTGCCTCTCATCACACAGCAAGGGGTGCAGGACAGTAGGCGGGGCGTGGAGGGGGAGAGAAACAAGAGGGAGAGCTTCTGTTTCCCTCAACTGGAATTTTTTAGTTGCTTCTCTATCCTTCACCCCCTATCAATGCATCTCACTAATGCACGATAACAGTCTTAGTTTTGGAGTTTTTTCCTGTGTAGGAAGTGGGTACTCACAGAGTGTCCCTGGCTGTAATATCCTGAAAGCACATAAAACATTTCTTAATGAGGAGACAACAGGGGAGGAGAGGAGTTGATTTAAAATTTTACTTTGATATATGAATGTTTATCAACATCTTCTGAATGAACATCACAGCTTCGCAATTCAATCTGCAAGTCTCAGTGTGATCCCGTGGTAGCTTGTGCTGAGTACAAACAAGCGGAGTATCTCCTTTCCTGTGGGTGTGAAAGGCTCATGCTTTGGCAGATAAACTGAGCACTGTGACAGTGTGCTCACGGATAACTGCAAGACCGACGTCACTCGGCACTGTCCCATTTACCGTCAGATTTAGAAATGGCACTGACAGTCTGTCATCATGTAAGCCTTTTCCCTGGAGGCTGGCTGCTACAAGCTTTTGGAAAAATGCTTTGGAGGGCACGTTAAAAAGTCTCTCATAAGAAGCCCCAGTATCCTGTTTGGAGTACAGATGTTGCCATTGTGGAAAAAGGGACCTTTGCCTTCTTCCTGATTGTACCTTTGCCAATATACACCTGACATGTTTAATTGCTCCCAACAACATCAGAACACAACATTAAAATAATAGCATTTTTAATTCTGGAGAGCTCAAGGCTCTGTGCAAAAGAAAGATATGCTGTGCTTCTCCTTTTACAAATGTGGTAGTGGAAGTCCAAATAAATAAACTGTCAAGATCCAGATTCCTGATAAATCTGGAAAAAGAAGAGAGCCAAACCTCAAGAGAGCCTCCTGATGATGGGATTTCCATGCTTCCCATCTCCATAAAGGTTTCCTTTCTTGTGATATTTCCCAGTGTGCATTCACGGCTCCATCTATGGGATTACATTGTGTGGGAGTTGGGTTTTGCTAGGTAATCCCACTGTCGCCACTGCCGCTTCTTCTCCCTCCACGGCCTATACATAAGTCCGCATAGATAATCCACGGCTCACAGGTGGGACTGCTCTGTCTGCTGCGCAGGGTCATGCAGCAGGACATGGATGGCATAGATGCAGTTTTTGCAAGGAAGAGTGAGACAGGAGTCATTTGTAGAAATCTCTGCCTGATAGGGCTGTTTTGGTCAAAGAGGTGCCTCTGCTGCCCCTCCAGAGATTTGACATTCCTAAAACAGGGCAATGCAGGCAAACCCAGTATTGATGTCTGTCCCTCTGAATGACGAATACAGTGGCGTACGCCCTTTTACAGTGATCTTATGTCTAACCAGACCTTCCATTCCTAATTGGCATTATTTTTTGAAAGGTCACTTTAAAAAGGTAGGCAAAATGTAAATACCAATCATTAAGCATTGAGGGTCATGCCAGTATGCTGGAGTGAGCGAAAGCACTGGAAAAAGATGAAAGTACTCTCTGCATTTTAAGGACAGCTGGGCAGTCAGTGAGGGATTTTGAGGTATTTGAACTTTAAAACTGACATGATGGCTGGGATGGTTTAACGCTTTTATCATTAATTTAAACCATAGAATTTAATTTAAAAAGTACTTTATGAGAAAAACAAAGGATGAGAGAATTCATCTATGGGCTACCACCTCTGTCTGTGTCACTGTGAGTCCAGCCTCATGCTCCTGACAGTAAATGGAAGGATTTACTTTAGTGGGTTGAAGGTTCAGTTGAGAGTGTGGTAAGTGCAGTGTGTGGGAAGAGCGTTTATTCAAACTCCGTGGGCTTTTGAAAAATAGCAGTGAGAGAAGTATCTGGTGAGGCTGTCAGAAGTACTGTGCTGTGCAGGGCTCTGCCACGTTCGGGGAGTCATGTCTCTTGCTTTGGAGCGAGGAAGGGGAGCTGTACAAACCAGCTGTGTGTGTGAGAGGAGGGGGAGTTGTCTTTGCTCAGCCAAGCAAAATGAAATGTATTCTGCAAACATGCCATAGGACAAGAGTCCATCTGCTCCTGCTACAGGCCAGGAAGAGAAGTTTCATCATTTTTTGGCTAGTCTGCTGGTATTATTTAAATAAAGCTGATACTATTTAAATAAAACTCTTAAACTTTTGAATAAACTGTGATTTATAATAAGCTTTGTATTACTAAAGAGCCAAGCAGCTGAAGCCTTTTATGTGCCCCTTTTCCCACTACTTGCCTTCTCTATGCTTTGATCAGCTACATTTGGCAAGGCTTAAAAAACTCCTGAAAGTTTCTGAGGAATTAAGGATTTTTCATCCTAGATGCTGGAAACTGCACAGTCCCCTTTAGAAATGTGCAATTATGACATCAGTGAAAACCCCAAACCCACAACATTTGCCTGCTTAATTTCTTATTGACCTATACCTCCAGAGTTCCCCACCCTCTGGCACATATTGAGTTGTGAATTAACTTTCATATCTGAGCTGAAGGACTGAAGAAATCCAATGCCCATTTTAAAGCTTTTTCCAACTTTAGTTATCTCATTCAGCTGTGTAAGAAGTACAGGAAGGATGGCAAGTCAGCACCTGTGTGCAGGTATCCTGTGTTAGTTTGGTTATTTTGAATACTGCATTGGGCAAATAATGCTTCCTTAGTAAACCCACTCACTACTTAATTTGGGATAACTTTGTGAAAACTGGTTGAAGAAGAAACACCTGCCAAGAAGGTGAGGTCTAGAATTTATTTTTACTTAAGAATTTCAGGTCTTTCATTTTCAAAGACCTCATTATGTGAAAACACCAAGGAGGGCCTTGTGTCAGATAATTAACCTCTGATAGTAGTGGTATCTCAGAACATAAAATTCCAATAAAAAATGTAAATGGTGCTGGGGAAATATTTTTAAAAGCTGCAAGCCCCTCCTAGGATAGTTAGCTGTATTTGTTTATGTATGTATATATATGCACATGCCTTGAGATTGTCGCTGTCTCCAACTAGAGAAGAAAAGCAGTGTGACTCGTGCATGAGCATCGTAGTAACTGTCCCTAAAAGGTGAAGTCCTACTGCTGTTGCAAGGGAATCAGTCTGAAGGAACTCCAGATTTACTGTGTGTAACGAGGTAGAATTGATAACCCAACTACTCATTCCAGAAAACAGAAATGTACATCTCCTGTATAACTTAATGAGTGATTATTAAAACAATATTCTACTTACACTTTTCAGTAGTTTAAAATGTGTCAAGTGTTACTGATTTAAAGGCATTCCTCAGCATCACTGCTCTGAAGACAAACTCAAAAATCAGGAACTCTGCTCAGCTCTTAGGAATTTAAGTACATTGACGTACACATGTCCCGGAAGGCATATTTTGTTTCCCTTGGGTGTTCACAAGTATGGTTTGAAGCTCCCCTGTGCTAGGACACTGAAAGATGTATTTTGTTTGTGTAATGGGCAAAAATGGGAACTGAATTGTTTGCCATGCTCCACTGACCGCTTTGGAGAATGCAGACCCTGATTGTTTAGTTGGTTTGACAGAAGTTTTATAACATGTTTATTGTGGAAAACTCTGCATATCATGGGCTTTCCAGCAGCAGCACTCATCTGTGTCCAGGGTGCCTTATGCTACCGCAAACAGCCAAAGCCTAAAAAGTGAGTCTGCCTCAAAACAACAACATACTTAATACTTCTGGTTTCTTCCTTCCTTTCAGCTTTGGACTTCGGAGCCTTTAGGACGCGCTATGTTTTGTGCGGTTTCGCTGTAGCCACAGGGTCTAGATTTAACAGAAGTCGAGGTGGTCGATTGATGGTAACTCCTTCCAAGAGCTGGAGCTTCAGTGAGAAGCCTGAACCAAACCAGTGCTTGTCTGCAGGAGGAATGGGACTGTCACACACCCAGCCATACGTCTGGGAGAGCATCCTTGCCTTTCCTCGGAAGGTCTGGCCTTCAAATTTTTTGTAAACCAAACAGCAATTTATCACAGAATCACAGAATGTTAGGGA
The DNA here is from genome assembly GCF_036013445.1 of Caloenas nicobarica. Classification (NCBI taxonomy): domain Eukaryota; kingdom Metazoa; phylum Chordata; class Aves; order Columbiformes; family Columbidae; genus Caloenas; species Caloenas nicobarica. The sequence continues at coordinate 47,715,726 of NC_088245.1, forward strand.
TTGGAAGGGATCTTGAAAGATCATCTAGTCCAATCCCCCCGCCGGAGCAGGAACACCCAGATGAGGTTACACAGGAAGGCGTCCAGGCGGGTTTTGAATGTCTCCAGAGAAGGAGACTCCACAACCCCCCTGGGCAGCCTGTTCCAGTGCTCTGGCACCCTCACTGAGAAGAAGTTTCTTCTCAAATTTAAGTGGAACCTCTTGTGTTCCAGCTTGAACCCATTACCTCTTGTTTTACTGTTGGTTGTCACAGAGAAGAGCCTGGCTCCATCCTCGTGACACCCACCCTTTATATATTTATAAACATTGATGAGGTCACCCCTCAGTCTCCTCTTCTCCAAGCTAAAGAGCCCCAGCTCCCTCAGCCTTTCCTCATAAGGGAGATGCTCCACTCCCTTAATCATCTTTGTTGCCCTGCGCTGGGCTCTCTCCAGCAGTTCCCTGTCCTTCCTGAACTGCGGGGCCCAGAACTGGACACAATATTCCAGATGCGGTCTCAGTTATGGCCCACTCCCTCTGTCTGTAGCTCACCCCCACTCTCTCCTTCCCTCAGGCATCCTCCCTGTTTTCAGTAGAGGGGGAAACACCACAACCCCGGCCGCTGGGCGCCGCGACCGGCGGCCAACGCCGCCTCAGGCGTTGCGGCGGGGGCCGGGGCGCGGAGGGGTTAAGGCGGGAGTGTCGCTGGGGAGCGGCTGCCGGCGCTGTACCCGCCCCCGGGCGTGCCCGGCCCTCCCGCACCGCCGCGCCCGCCCGGAGCCCCCTCAGTGCCGCGGCCGCCGGGCTGGCGCTTGGGCGGCCGGTTGGCGGGGCCGTCTACCTGCGTGTGGCGGGTATCGCTGAGGAGGAGCAGGAGGAAGGGCAGCATGCCGGGCAGCGACACGGCGCTGGCCGTGGACAGGACCTACTCGGACCCGGAGCGGCACCGGCGCCGCAAGACGCGGGTGAGGGCACGGGCAGGGCTGTCGAGGCGGCCTTGGCCCGGGGGTGAGGGCGGCGGGCCGCCGGGCTCTGGGGGGCCGCCGGGCTCTGGGGGGCCGCCGCCAACCTGCGGCTCGTTCCCCAAGACGTCCCTGTGTTTCCTACATCGTCGCTGTAAAGGGAAGTTTTTTTAACCGTGCTTTTTTTTTTTTCCATATTCCTACTCTAAGTACGCTTTGGCGTAAGAAAATGAAATTAAACTGGTTGTTGACATGACAGAAACCGATCTTCCCCAATAGAAACTGGTTGGAGGTGAGAGTAGTAACTTACTCACCAAAGTTAACAGTGCTGCCGATTTAATGAAGTGACTCAGTGTCTGGATCACACTGGTGGGTACCTGGTTTTGGTCCTGTTTCTGTTTAAGAACTGTGGATCAGGTGGTTGCATTTAGCAGCAGAGACTGATGATAGTTCCCTTCCTGAAGTTGCTTCCAAGAGGGCTGTGGCAGGGATGGAGATCGACAGAAAAGGTGTATCAGTGTGTGCTGGGAATCAAGTAAGAATATACTGCATATCCATGATGTATGGCTTTATGGGGTAGTTTTTCTTATAGTCTGCTGGCAAGTTTGTCTTTCTTTATCTTACTTTTTTGATGATTTGTTCATACTGTATACGATAGCCATGTATAGGCAATGCTTATGATCCTTTCGTATATTTAGTAGCCTTTGTGGTCACATTGATAAAGGCAGTTGGCTCTCCCGTTTATGCACAGATTTCAAATTCCTACTGAAATGCTTAGCTCAAACAGGTGTAAAACAAATGACTCTTTCTTCCCGCACACTGCAGAAAGACATGAAAAAACGGAGGTTGCTCTAGCTGACTTGGGATGTCAGCAGAAGTTCTGTTTTCTGTGCTGAGATCCTGCACATCAATAAATGAGCTTTACAGTTTGAAGTGTAGGGATTAGCTATTTGTTAAGGAAGAGGTTTTTTGGGGGGAGAGTTCTTGTTTTGATTGGGTTTGCCTTTCCCCCCCGCCCTGTACTGTACATTAGCTGTTCTTTCCATCCCTCCAGCTCATTAATTGGCAGTGCTGGAAAAGAGACCGTGTGCTTCAGATTGTTGCTGCATAATGAAATGTTTTAAGAATAGGTAACCCTATACACTCAACCTTTACTACTGGAGTCTACAGTGCTCTTCACAGCTTAAGCTGGGTGCACATACTAGTCATAAGCCAGTTAAAAACTGTATGTATTTACTTTGGTTTTTCTCTTTGCAAGTTGAACTAAGTAGTTTTTCTTCATTGTTCTTGCTGTAAGAATAATGTGCTCCCTAGCCTACTGCGGCCATGGAAGAAAGTTGCATACCTTCAAGGATGATTTTGGTATGTTTGAGAGTTAAACCTGAAACTTCCACTCTGTAGTCTAGATGATCTGCTTGAAAGCGTGAAGTATCAGGGCTAACATGCAATATCGCGTATTGTACTTGTGTGTTGAAAAAATTAAAAAAATCTCATCCTTAAGAAATTTTTATAAAAACATTGTGCTTCTGTCTGATTTTGGGTTTCTTTACATCAGGATTAGCCTGCCCTTCCTTCGACCATAAGAACTGGAAATATAACTCTGTAACAAGTTTGTAGAGTTGTATGTAATTATATTGCTCCAGGGTTTGGGCTTTACAAGTTGTGTGTCAGATATCACAGAACTTGTAATATAATTGCTAGAGGTAGTAGCAGGTTGTATGTTCCAGATGATGGCAAGAGCTAGCATTAAATCCATTTGTGCTTATTCCAGACAAACAGGATTTTTTCCTGGGTAAATTGCCTGGATAACTTCAACATTCCTCTTACTGCTTTAACCAAGGGTATGGAAATGGTCAGGCACTGGAGGAACAGTAACTAGTGGTATTATGTAGGAAAGAGGTGAGAAAGCAGGGTGCTGTTTATTCTTTTAGAGACTGAATAGAAAGCATAAAAGCAGCTGGAATTAAAGCTGCCATTCCCAGACACTCATGGAGAAAGGCTACGCAGAGCATGAACACAGCAATACAGAGCTGATGGGAGGTGCTCAGAGAACCTGAACAAACCAGAAGGACTTGATTGTGTGAAGGAAGTTTTGGAGTTGGTTTTGTCAGCAGGATAGGGACCGTGTATAGTAAGTAGGGTGAGATACATTTAATAAAGCCTGGGGGAAAGAGAGGTGTCAAAGTAGGTTTTGGATCTCATAGTCTGTATAACGTAGGCTAGTGAGTCCAGTTTTTGGGTGGACAGGTTTTGAAGGACTTCTCTGTCCTATAGGTTACTGCCTGTGTCTTTCACATTCATCTAAGGACTTTTCTGACAAGAAAGTGAAGCCTTCTCTATGGGCAGGCAAGATGACTGTTCCAAAATTGCAACTGCAAATATGATAGGAAAGCATCACCCAATTCAGTTTGCAGAAGTGCTAGAACAACTTACTGTAAATATAGCTTTCTGGGTTTGTAAATGGTAGAATCTGAGGTGAAAAGGATTTTAAAATTCTTGCTGCAGCTAGAAAGCTCCTTCAAGGAAGGCAACAGGTCTCTTCAATACCTTCTTTAAGGCCGTTTGAAGCATAAGATATCCTGAGTTCCGCTAACAACTCTCCAATGAAACATGTGTCACATTTTGTATGAAGTTCCCAGGGCCTGAAAGAGATAAAACACTTTAATGAAAAACAGCAGAGTAATTCTTAACATAGGGGGAGTTATTGCTATCTAAGGAGGCCACATATTTTAAGGGAGAGGCTGGATTCCTGTTCTCTTATTTGGACGAGTCACAAGAGAGCCAAGCCATGCTGTGCACGGCAGCACAGAGTGGGGCATAAAACTGGTATTGCTCATAATGTAGTGCTATCAGTGCTTTACAGTTTTGGTATTATTTGGTGGGTATAGATTTACAGTCGTGTGGTTATCTTGGTTCTGATAAATCATCCACCACTGGCTTTAAGAAGGGTACCCTTCCAGGAGACTTTTCTTCCTCTCCTTGTATCTGGTCACTATAATCTGGATTACTGCAGCTTGCTTGGGTGCCACAGGTAGAATCAATGCAAACAATGAGCTGTGCAAAATGTTTCAGTTCACCTTTCCTAGTGCCACTTGTTGCAGCTTCACTGCGCTTCACATCCATTGCTAGTCAGTTCCTGCAACACTTTGAAAACTAATCCAAATCTTTCAAAATCAGGATTTAAGACATAATGTAAGACAAGATTTGGGAACAAGGGTTGCATTTTAAGCTGCCATGTGCCAAGTGCTGTTCTTGCTGGAATATGTAGCTTGCAAGATAGCTTAATATTGTCATGGTGGTTTCTTAAGGGACTTTTTTTTTTTTTTTTTTTTCAGTGAGTGGTGTGGGGGACTAGAGGTGCTCAGATTCTGGCTACACTGTGCTTCTTAGGCAGTAAGTCCATGTAGAGGTCTGTGCAACTGAAACAGTAACATTCCTGGTGCTCAGACTAGCTTGGCTATGCTTTTGCCTCATTGTGTTGACTTTTGCTTCTAGACAGTTGTGTCAGGACTGCCTTTCAAGGCTCTATTAAAGCAGTCATCTCTGAATGCTCACCAGATTGTCCTATTTAGACCTCAGAAACCTGTCTACTTTTTTTTTTTTCTGGTGATCAGGGAATTGCTCTTTACTCTTGATCTCTTACCTCTTACAGTACAACAACCCTCCACATTTCATTAGAATTATAAATTTACACGGATGGATTTGTAGAAGAAAAATCCTTTACTAGTACAACGAAAACATGTGAGTTCCTTTACTGCATCCCATCAGAAATCTGCGCAGTGATATCTCCTGCTTTTAACAAGTACCAGATGCAGGAAGTCCTAATTATGTAATTTCTTGCACACTGGAGCCTATTCAGAACTTTCCCTTATTAGTGGTAGACTTATATTTGAAATGGTAAGAATTCTTCCTTTATTTAAAACCAAAACTTACCTGGAGCAGATCTGGTTTATTTATTAACGATTAGAGAATCTGAATTTCAATCTTCTTGTGCTTTCAGCCTTAGCTTGCGGGACTAGCAATAGAATCAGTGTTTTGTGGATGAACTGGTTCTTACGTTATCCCACACACATACACACAAACTTACATTAAAAAGAGAATCCAGAAATCCACTTGGTTTCTAGTAATGAAAAATCATTCTGTGGAACCTCTCTTCTCTCTTATGATCCCTCCCATTCATCTTGTCTGTAATCGAGGCAGTCTTTTTAATAATCTCTCCTCATATGGAAGTCTTTCTAAGCCTCTAATCACTTTCGTAATCTGTCCTTGGATTCCCTTTATTTCTTAAAATCTTTGCTGTGTTTAGAGGAAATAACATAAAGGGACCTAGAAGGATTAAAACAAACAAACCAACCAAATGCCACAACTGAAACAACCCCAAAACAAACCAAACAAAATCTCACTCAAAACAAAAAAAACATCCTACCCACACTTTAAGGAGAAAGGGAGATTTAATCTCCTGGCATCCCTTTAAATGCAAATGTGACCATAGAAGAAATGCTTATTCTTGGCTTTTGTGACTTGTAACCAAACCTCCAGATATTTTGTGCTCAGAGAACTTATGCACGCTTTTCCCACAGTTCCCTCATGTTTTGACAAGAGATGAAGATAATTTGATGAGACAGAATATAGTTAAGACCTCCAAGCATTGGTTTTAAATCCATGGTGTATCTAGAAATGTGTGAAACCTATCAAAGAGTAGGCTGCGTGCTACAGGAGTATTGGGAGTAAGAGAGGGAAGCCACAATTGTCATGTGAACCTAAAAAGACAGATTAACTGGTTACAACTGAAGAAAAGCCTGGTTTGTTCATGTAAAACAGTAATCATGTTTTGATTATTTTGTCATGGCAGAACTGTTTGGAAAACTTGTAACTTTTTTCCCAGTGCCAGAAATGGATGTTTGGAAATTTACAAGGCTGGTATCTCTTGTTAGTATAATTTGGGATTTGGGGATTAAATACATCTAAAAGCTAAAGGTCAGTGTTAGGTGTAAGTTGTTGTTGTCAAAATGAAATAAAGAGGGAAATTGTTGCTGTACATCTTAGCATAGTAGTGCTGTGCTCCCCTGATCCTGCAAGGTCAACCTCTTTGGTAGAATTATAAGCCATAAAGGTTGTATTTTCACCCAATCCGTTTTTTCCCTTCCAACCCAAGAAGACAGTATTAAAGAGTAAGTAGAAGTGGGGATGCATATTCTTTTCAAGGTTTAAGCTGATTATTAGGTTTGGAAGTTTTATACTTAGAACTTTCATATTTTCATACCTAGAGAATTAATGTCTCTGAAGATTATACAGTGTTTCCTTTGCTTAGCTATGCTTTTGATTCATCCTTATTGCAGTGAATGGTATTGCTTGCAGGAATGGGGCATCTCTTATCACCTTTTGAAACATTAGGTGTATTTTTTAAAAAATGATCACTCGGTGAAAATTACCAACTTTCTGGTTTGCTTTCTTTTTGAAGGACATGTAATTGTCCTTCTGTCTGGTTGCCAATGGTGATGTAGAGGGATGCCAACAGCTCTAGATCCCTAGCTTGTTTATTGTCATCATCTCCATAGGTAAGCCTTTAAGGTTTTGGCTGGATTTGATGTCTGACATTGTTCAGGCTAAAAAGATTGCCACTGCCTGTTGTTCAGTTGTAGTTGTTTTGGCACCATTAGCAAATGTGCAGCTTTCATCTTCACCCCTGCAGTGAGTGTGGTTTTAGGAAAGACCTATGTGGGAGACTAGATTCTGTGTAGTGTTGGGGAATGGTGGAATGTAATTCTCGCTTTTCATTTATGTATTCAGATAGAGAAACTTTGCTAAAGAGCATTTGCACTATTGCTAATGAGAGTTGCAGACATAATATCTTTACTATTGCAAGTTTTCCGCTCTTCACTTAGTCCGAAATAGGAGCGGAGGATTAGTGTGCAAAGCTGAAAATAAACATGCTGTTCTGAAGCCTTGAAGTATGGGACCTGATATGCAACTGGGATGGCTTGTGGCTGTGCAGCTAATGTTTCTGAGACGCCGAGCAAGTGAAAACTCCTCCAAGGCAGTTTTTTATATCATTTTACGTAATCTATGCTTTAATTTAGGGACAAGGATGAGAGTGGAGTGATGTCTCTACTGGCTGAGGTATAAAGAATATCTACAAATTGCGAACTGTGATACTGTTACTGTAGAAAGCTGAAATAAGGCTTTTTGTTTTCAAAAAAAATTCCAGAAAAGCATAATAATATTGACAGCTGCTTGACTTCATTATTGTTCTATTTAGGTGTTGCAACTGGATAAAATTCCAGAGGGCAGAAGTTATAGAAACCACTGCTATTAGTATTTTCTTAGTTACCTCTGTATTGCACACTGAGACTGTGGTGTACTTAATGGACCTTTACTATAAAATATTTGGTGTCAATTCTAAATATTTCTCAGCTAACCATTAGTATAGTAGACACCTTTTCTTTGGTTTACCTATTTGTGTACAGTTTGGTAACAGTTACCTTTCTTTGTAAAGTTTTATTTCAGTAGCTCTGGATGAAAAAGTTACATGGAGTGCAAAGAAATAACACTTTGCTATTGAATTAAAATAAAAATGTGATCCAAGCAGTCCTGAATCCATTGGAATCTTTTGATTGATATCAGTGGCCTACAGAATCTATCCAAGATGAATTAGAACAGCCTTATGGAAAATTCTCTGTGTATTGTGTTCTTTACGGGATGGTAGATGCTACTTCCAGTCTGTATTATAGTCTCATCCAGCTTAAACCAGGATGGTGTAGGAGGGTTTTCATCTTTGGTTTTGTTTTGTAAATAAATGCTTTTGTAGTGGGTTTGCCTAAAAATCTATGAAAACCTGTTTCGTTTCCTGGCAAAGGTTGTGACAAAAAGAGTAGCGTGTGTGTGTGTGTGTGTGTATTTAAGGATTGCAACAATTAAACACTATGATTTTCTATGTCATGTGATTTTTGTTTGTTTGTTAAAGTTAATAGGACTGTGGCTTTCAAAAAGGCTATTTGCATGTAGAAGATGCTAGTCATTGGCTTTTCAAGTATTAAATAAGATTTTTTTTTTCTATTGACTTGCTAATCCTGTGTTTAAAACAAGGCTTTTCAGTTGAAGACGAAGCATTATGGTGGAAGTTGGTGTTTTGAAGATAGAGAAGACTGCAATGCTCTGAAGTCTGTTTGTATGCACAGGAGGTTGTGGAAGTGTAAGTCCTCCATTCTTAAGAAAAACCTGATGTTGCCTCCCACCACCAAACAGCAAGTAACACAGCTTACAGGAAACGACAGAGAGTCAGTGCTTTGGTGCTATAGATTATTGGTTTTAAATCAAAGTGAATTTCTAAGTGGGCTTTCAGTGCTACACTATAAGAATGACGGTGACAGGAAGAGAAACCTTGTTAGGGTAAGCTAATGTAGCAAGTTTCTCTGGTTTTACAGCATTCACTCTTCCTTTTATTCCAAGTTATTCCAGTACATGTAATACAGAGATTACAATTAAGCTAGTCTCATTGCTCAAATGCAAAATGATATAAATATGCAGAAAATGTTCTGCTTTATACCCACATGTCTGTACAGGTGAGTGACACACAAAGACCAAACTGACAGACCAATTAGAACTGACTGTTCACAGTTTTTTAATTGAGGGCAGTACAGCTTAGTAGCATACTGTACTGTAAGTGTGCTAAAGGCTTCTGAGGATTCATTGCTTCACTTTCACTTTCTAGGAGATAAATTTAAACCATACAGGAGGTGGCCGTTGGACTCCAGTGGCCATTGACTGTGTTTTGGATTACCGTAGACAAGCAGCTTTGGTTGAACACTGCAGACAGCTGCAAGGAAAAGTGGAAGCTTCGCAACCGAGTAGGATCAAACCCAGTACTATTCTCAAAGAGACATTAGTGTTACAAAAACTAATAGAACATATTTTGTTGAGTGAGAGTCGCTTAGATCAGATGTGAAAATTCTTCTTAGTTAAGGAGGGCCAGAGAAGACTTTCGACTATGCACGCATTCACAGCTTCTCCTCCTGTCTACAGCATTGCAGGTTGCCCCATTTACCCTGCCAGCTTTCCCCCAGCTGCTCAGAGCTATCTTGTATCAAATCCCTAGCATGGGACTCCTTCACCCTCAGTGTGGTCATATTATGCTCATGGATTTTGCACCCCTCCCAGTGCCAAGCTGCCTCGCTTCCTGTCCCAGGGCTGAGAGGCAGGCAAAGTGTGTGGGTGTAACTGGGCAGCTCTCAGTGGCTTTTGGCCATGGCCAGGACAACAGTGAGGAATGGAGAGAACAGATGTGGGACTTCTCACGTTCTATCCACACTAGAGTCACTTTGCTTCCACTTTTTTTTTTTCTTTTCAAGAAGTGTCTAAATGTTGTAGGTGCTTGTCAAGGTTTGATTGCAGGGCAACAATATACTGTGGCAGATGCTTTGTTAACCCCCTCTGCCCCTCGGCCACCCCTCACCCCTCTTCCCACTAGGTACAGGCGACAGGAAGGCAAAGAAGGACCAAAAGAGAGAGAGTTGGAGAAAAATTAAAAATGTTTTACTAATGCTACTAATAAAATAGAGAAAACAATACAAAATATACAAAACCAATCTTGAATTCCCCAGCAAAGATCAGCACTGCTCCAGCAACAGCAGAGCAAGCCCCGGAAGCCCTGGGTCGGACTCTGCAGCAAACCAGAACTGGATTCAGTCTGTCACTAGGCCTCAGTTCACAGGGATGGCAGGCAGGGTCCTTCCCAGATGTCGGCCATAGTCGAAAAAGAGAAAAAGGTCCGAGATCCTTGTGATCTCCCACTTTTCTATGAAATATCATGTGAACGGGATGGAATACTTAGTTGGTCAGGTTTAGTCACCTGTTGGGTTCGCTCCTCCTTGCCCCTCCCACTTACGGGACGTTGCTTATCAGTGACCTTGCATATCATTGCTATGTCTACCAAAACACGTATCCTACTTTAGAAAAGTGCAGTTACTAAGAAGACTTTAACTGAAAGGAAAATTCACTAAAAGAGAAACTTGTCTTATTTTTAACAAAACCAGGACAGTGCTGTAAGTGAAACACAGAATTCTATCTGCACTGAATTTTGAATGTACTTGTCTGGAGCCTCTGAATCTATGCTTTGATATTTGTGCTGTATGTGGATACTGAATTATCAGTGTCAATAGTATCACACCAGTGTCAGTATATTATAATTATTTTGTTATAATAAAATATCATCATCTTATATAAGTCTAGAAGAAACACGTGTTCAAATATGAAAATTATAGTAACTAGGAAAGGGCAGGAGAAATGCTTCTTGGTGTTGGAGGTGGGACACACATTTAAAAAAGCAAAGGAAGAAAAGGTAATAAAATATTGTTAACATGAGAGCGACTAAATACAGTAAAAATGTTAAGCAAGAAATGTAGATTGCTCCTGTGGTATATCTTTTTGTTAAGGCGTTTTGTTGAAGGAAAGCTTTGTTAAATACTGGAACCATTTCTTCTCATACCTGCATCAATTCTACCATTTACCAATAACCTTCTGATACATTGGGTTATGAAGAGGATGCATGCTGTATCTCCTGCCTTTGGATTCTCTTTGGTCTGGTAAAATGAACTTGACTGTACTTCTTGAATTATATAACTGGCTTTTTTTGTTTGTTTGTTTTTAAACCACTAAGAAGAATCTGTGATATGTTGAAGTAAGTGTGAAAAATGTGGATTTGTCTAGAGTCAGGCTAACAATTTGTATTAGAGATCAGGGCTGATTTTCTTGTTTCCTTTCTTGACTCCACACAGATGACTTGAAAATAAAATAAAATGCTTCAGTACTTGGTGTTAGTCCAATTACTGATGCATGTGCGCAATATGGGGCTGTGTGGCTTTTACTATGTTAGGAATCTTTGTTTTACTAGAGGTTTTGGCAGGAATACCACAATTCTGTGTCATGGTTGTCCCTGATGTTACCAGATCAGCAGAGTATCTCTTCACATCATCAGGCTTCTGAGTGATTTCTTAGCCCTTTGCCTACTATGTCCAGAAAAAGGGATTGTCTTTGTTCATTCCCCTCTCCCCCATATCTTAAGAAAGAAATCTGGTTACATCTTGTCACATGTAACCAATCCTTTTGTGGAGCAAATTACACGATTTCAGTTTTGATGAGCAAGAGAAGGATGGCAGCCCTCTCCTAATATAAGAGTTAAGGGGATATTCTTAGGAGTGTCTTTTAAAGCCAGATATTAAATGGCAGCAGACTGATTCGGTAGCTGCCAGGCTCCTGTTGTGCTAAAAAGGGTCCAGAAGGTTGACAGTGAGTTTGCAATGTTCCTAAGTTGATGTCCTGCTCAGCTTTTTGTGAAGATCTATGCAGTGGAACCCTTTCCTCCCATGTGAATTCATGCAATGGGTGATACTCGGGCCCTTCGGAAATACAGCATCATCACAGAGAGGTGCTTGAAGAGGGCCTGTGATCTGTATGAGAATTATGCTACTTCTGTTCTGTGCAAGTGGGCTGAATTTGGCAGACTTTTGTACCAGAGGTGTGGGGAAGCTGCGGGATGAAGGAGAGAGTGAAAGCATTTATTAACAAGACTCAAGGAACACTTAAGAAAAGAGTGAAGACAGTGAGAGCTTAGACAATCAGTGAGAGTTTCTCCTCTGTTTGCCAGTAAGCATATGAAGAAATTCTGAGACTGTCCTTGTTGGCTTGTGTGTGTTTTGTTCCCATAAACTCTATGGATTTGGTCATAAGTAATTTGCCTTGGGAAGCACCAAGGAGCATGACTGTCTGTAAGAGCTAGATGCTTACTGGTAAAGGAGATGGGCCATTATCAGGTCATTCCATTGTGTCTTTCCAGCCTGAACGCCTGTGGTATTCTCTCTCTTATACACAGAGAGATCCTATTGAGCAAATCCTCTATTTCTGATATTTATGAAACCAGCTTCCTATGGATTTCTACCTGAGGGGCATCACCGTGTCTTGCAATATAAATTTAATGTAGAAAAAAGATGCACCTTTCTTTTCTGTGTGTTTTGGTTTTTGCCTTCAAGGAACTCTTTCTTTTTTTTTTCTTTTTTTTTCTCCTTTTTACCAAGGAACTGGAAGGTCTTTGATTGGAATTGCATTCAGGAGAATGAGTAAGACATCAACTTGACAAAGGTCGATTGGAAAGTGATCAAGTGGAATCTGTAGTGACATTCATAAATCTTGGTATCAAGCTTTTGTTTGTGATTTGTTGATGCCGGAAGCTATGATATTCTTTTAGGTTTGGGAAGATGGGCTTTGAGTGTAGTGGCTTACAAATTGTTCTTTCACAAAATGTTTTGACCTATGTTGTCACTTTTCATCGATACTTTAGGTGGGATTTCTCATTTACTAGTGAATATGTACACTACACTGTAGCATATATGTGAACTGCTCTTCAGTTTTGAAGAAGTACTCTTACAATGAAGATACATCCGCTTGTGATGTTTTGAAACAAATAGCCCAGCCCTTGTTTCAGCTATTCTTGTTTGGACTTGGGAGAGTCAATTAGAATAATCTTTGTGTGCTCTGTGTCATTATGCGGTGTGGCACTTAATGTCAGAGAAGGCTGAAGTTCAGTGATTTACTTGAAGAGAATCTATGTTTTTGAAATGAAGCCTAGAGCAGTGGTGACAGTGTTAGCCTAAGGCTCTGGTGATGGGGGTTCAGGCTACTGAGGTAGCTTTCAGCTATTGTGTAATGATGGGAGTCATTTAATTTCTTTGAAGAGAATCTGATTTCTCAAAACACACGGAGGAGAGGATAAATACTGTGAAGGATATGTATTTCAGAATTGTTAACTATCTGGGTGGATACTTAAAAAAAAAAACCCTAAAAAACAAATAAAAAAGCCCTTTGACTTTTTTTTTTTTGAGATCCAATGCAGTGGGTGCATGTTCCTGCTTTTCACGTCAGGCAGATTTTAAGATTAGCTGCCATAGGGGTTTCTTCCTCCCAAATTGTAAGTGTTTGAAATTGGGCGTTTGCTCTTAAAATAGTTGTAGCTGAGAGGGGTACAGCTCTTGTAGGTGATCTGTCTGATCTCTCTTGATTTGGTAGAAGCTTAGAGATTTAAATTAAATCACACGAAGGTGGGCATCTGAAGCTGGGTGAGACTAAATCCAGTCTATATTGCTGTGTGGCAGTGGCTATTGCAGCTGCTGCATAAAAGATGCAAGTTTCACCACTTTTCATGTATTATAGAAATAGATGTATGTACTGAATATCTAGGCATTTGTGCCAAATCAGCTTTACTCTACAGTGGGATTTGAAGGTCTTTTGATTAGGCAGAAAAGCAAAAGGCTTTTCTGGCTCTCCCTTTTGCACAATCCATTCTTAATATTACTGAATCTTCATTTCACTTGTGCATAACTGTTCTGTTTTAGGATTTTTTTTTCTTACATTTCTGTCTTTTGCCAGCTTTGCCATTATGCATGGAAACCATTGGTGTCTGCTCAGAAATCTGGCAGTACAGCATGTTACCTTTCCATTCTTTTCGCTGTTTTGGCTCCGTTATGATTATCATAGAGTGTTACTGCTGTAAGTGCTGTACAGAAATTATTTTGTGTAGTTAAGCCAGAATTAAATTGTGGAAAGGTTGCTTTTTTGTTGTTGGTTGGTTGGTTTGCTTGTTTTTCTAATAAAGGAAGAAGGGTGAAAAAAAATACGATGTGTGACTTGGAAAGAAGGAGAGTAATCTTAAGTTTACCTTATTGTTACTGCAAGAAAGTAAAAGATTACTTCTGTAAATCTCTAGGGCTCTTATTACTTCTGATAGCAGCATGTGCTTCTGATGAGGTTAAGTTTGGCGGTGTTTTGCACTTTGTAAGTGGTGCATTGGATTGGAATTAGGCTGCTACTGAGTTCCATGTGTCATCTTGTGGGAGACTTGAGGTGATGAGACCGCTACCAGGGCATTCCCATCAGCTGTGCCCTGCTCTTGCGTAAACCAGCAGCAACACTTGGTAATTTCAGTGGTGCCAAGATTAGACCTTCTGCAGATGCTATTTGTAATAAGTTTATTAATGAAAATAGGCATTTATGAACTTTTAGCATGTCAGTAGGTAGTCAGAAAGAGACAAGATTTTAGTGATAGAAATCACAGAATCACAGAATGTTAGGGATTGGAAGGGACCTCAAAAGATCATCTAGTCCAATCCTGCTGCCAGAGCAGGAACACCTAGATGAGGTTACACAGGAAGGCGTCCAGGCGGGTTTTGAATGTCTCCAGAGAAGGAGACTCCACAACCTCCCTGGGCAGCCTGTTCCAGTGTTCCGTCACCCTCACTGAGAAGAAGTTTCTTCTCAAATTGAAGTGGAACCTCTTGTGTTCCAGCTTGAACCCATTATCCCTTGTCTTACTGTTGGTTGTCACTGAGAAGAGCCTGGCTCCATCCTCGTGACACCCACCCTTTATATAATCATCAACATGAATGAGGTCACCCCTCAGTCTCCTCTTCTCCAAGCTAAAGAGCCCCAGCTCCCTCAGCCTTTCCTCATAAGGGAAATGCTCCACTCCCTTCATCATCTTCATTGCCCTGCGAGCAAATGGGAGCACATAACCAGAGTGTAAAGTATTTGAATTGTCTTGTTATAGGTGTTGCTGATGGGGGGGGAAAAAAAAATATATTCTTTCAGCAAGGTTCACCAGGTTCAGAAATTCAAAACTTGATTTTTGCAAAGCCTAAAGCAGAAATTTATGTAGGATGTGGAATTGGAAAGTGTGATCAAACTTCTTTGTATATATAAACAGTACTGCTTTGGGTTTGAAGTAAGCTACTTTTTTTCAGTTCATTTTTCTGTTGGTTTAAGGAGTTCGTCTTGGCCTTGCCTAAGTTACAGCAAAAGATGTACTGATCAGACATATTTGATAGTTCACTATTCCTCATGTGTCCATCAGACCTCAGTCTACCTTAACTTTTTTGGCAGGTTCTGCCAATTAAAATTAATCCTCCCTAAGGTGCAGCAATTTAGTTTTCCAAGACTAAGCATAAAGTCATATAGTGCTTGAGCATATGCAGCCAGTCTTTACATCTTGACAAGAAGTGCTGTGTGGTAAGTTTTCAATGTCACTCTTACACGTTGTTTACACAAGACTATGCCTAGAGAATGGCAAGTATTAGTGCTGTCATGTTCATTTGGTAAAGTAGGTGTGGCTGAAAAAGAAGCCCATGTAGCACAGTGGCAGGGGTAGAAGGGTGAAGAAGGCTGAAGTTTGAGGTGGAAAGACTGTCTTGGAGCAATACTGTTGTATTAAAGCATGTATAGAATTTGTACTCAATGGCTCCAACAGGTCTATACTAGAGGCTGACAGAAAAAATATGTAACCTAACTTGCATAAATCCTGGCTTATCCGTATACAGATGATACCGTGTCCTAATTCCTTTGAAACTTTTAGTCTCTGTGATGATCTTCTAATTTCCTCTATTCCAATCCTCAGAATAAGAATGTATTAGTTCCCCTTGTAAGTGCTTCTTCAGGATGATCTGTCAGGAAATTCCCCAGACTGTAATGTCTTCTTTTCAGAGTGTGCCCTGTAATCTTCAATATGAAATTGCTTTTGCTACTCCTGAGTGGACATTTTGAAGAGAAAGGGGGAAAGGAGGGAGCTGCGGGAAAGAGGAAATTTGTGCCCTTTATTTACAATGCTGTGGCTCAAATCACTATGTGGGAGTCAAGGAATTTTGGGTCTGATACTCATCACTCCTCAAGGGTAACCATGTATTTAATATTTGTGCCTGCTTGCTTCTGATGGATGGTATGTAGGGAGTTGCATCACTGGTCCCTGGTCCTGCAGACAAGTAGCTTATCTTGCCACTTTCTATAGCAATGAGAATACAATGGTGGTTCAGCCTTATATAATTGTTAGAG
Organism: Caloenas nicobarica; assembly: GCF_036013445.1. Classification (NCBI taxonomy): domain Eukaryota; kingdom Metazoa; phylum Chordata; class Aves; order Columbiformes; family Columbidae; genus Caloenas; species Caloenas nicobarica. Next base: position 47,731,535 of record NC_088245.1, read on the forward strand.
GTGCTGATTGAATGAACTTGTACTGAAGTTGTTAACATGGAAACTGAAATCTTAGCTGAGGACTTGGATTAGAATATCTGTCTTCAAAAGTGGAGAAAGTAATTTTATGTGTAAAACAGAACCTTCATACTGATTTGGATTTGTTTGTTTTTAATCAGACTGATTGTAGGAAAACAAAGGGCTACAATTAATATGTAAACTGCCTAGCAAGATAGCTTTAAAATGTCACATAGAGTTAAATTCACACTATTAATATCCCTTGCATATTGCAATAGACTCTTTAATTTCTATTTTTAAGAAGAAATTTTTGTCTCTGGTTACATCCAGTGTAGCTTGCTAATTTTAGGGGTGTGAACTCCTCATAGTTTAGTGAGACAAAGTTTTAATAGCTGCCTCTGAATACTTATTTAAAACTTTTCACTGTGTGTTTCTATGTAGGGCCAAATATGTTGCTCATGATGTTGCTCTTTTGGTGACCAACTGGCTGATGGATTGTTAAATACGTACTTTTATTAGAGTAGGGTTAGTGAATTGCAAATGGGAAGAAATTCTCATTCCAAGATTATTTTGATCAGTTTCATGTCTTAATATCATCATATCAGTGTGTTCTAGTGCTATGGAGTTATAATTGACTTGGAAGTATTGTATTTAAACTGAGTTTTTGAAATTTTCATGTAAGGGCCAGTGAACTTGCCATATATTTTACTAGCCAACACATGAAGCAATATCTTTATTTCCTGTAGTAATTATTCTTTGCTAAATTTGGAGAAGCTTTAATTTTAGAAGGGTAGTGCCTGGTACCTTCCAGTACTGTGATTAACATACTGGGAAGATTCAGTTCCCAGTGCTCTGAGACTTGTGATAAAGTTGTGTCATTCTCTGAAATGCCTTTTCCTCCTGGGGTAGACAAGCCTATCTGCTGTCAGTATCTTTGCAATAGCAATAAGATTTAGGAGACAGTCATGTTAACAAAGGTACAAAGTGTCCTCAATTCAACAGCTCATTTCCAAATACACAAACCCCATAGCATTGTCACAGCAGATGTGCTTGCTTTTTTGAATGCTGAATGCTCAGAAGTATTCCTTAGGCTAGTGCTATGCTCAGTTTTCTTCTGCCTGAGCAGGCTTTGCATTGTTTATTCAGCCCTTTGGCATTTTAAAAAGAGGGGATGACTCTTTTTTTTTTTTTTTTTTTTTTTTCCCCAGAAGTGAACAAATTGGCAGTGTGAAAATATTGCAATGTTCTGATATTTGAACTTCCCAGAAAACACACTCCTATTTTTAATCCCCTTCTTCTGAATTATGTCAAGTCATCCCCCTGTTCCCACCAAATAAAGGTGTCTTTATAAAGCTTTTTTTCTGGCAAGGTGTGTTCTTCATGCAACAGGGCTCTCTCAAGATAACTTTTTTTTTTTTTCCTAAATGGACTCAGAACTCCGTGTTCTTGATATGCAAGATGTTACTCTTGCAGGTGCCAAATGGAGTTTCCTAATTGCTGGACACTAATTTAAAATGACAAGTTTGAGCCAAATACATATTTTGAGTAGTAACAATTTTGGACTTGGGGTTGTCTGTGTTTTCTGGGAGAGGAGCAAAGAGGACACAGATGTAATTTTATTATCTTAAAATATGCCATTGTGTATTTTATACATACATACACACATATATGCATGTATAAAATACTTAAACTGTTTATATCCTTTCTATATTTTATGTATTTAATGTTTCCTTTTGGAAAAATGAGCACAAACAGAACTGCAGGATGAATACTGTATTTATCTTAGAAAATCTGGCTGATGTTTTCCTCCAGCTTTTTGTTTGTAGAAAAAAATATTGTAAAATTACACCATGTGAAATGCATGTAATGTGATTATTTTTCTTTTTTCTATGGGAGCTATATTTCATACCAGTTCCTGCAGTTTTCCGTCTGTGGGAAAACTTGTATAGAAATTGTAGTTTATCAACTTCATTATGAAAGGATAAAGTTGAGAGAATAGGGGTGAGCGCTATGAAGATTAGGAAGTTGCTGTTAATCGTTCATCTGCAAGCTACCACAAGAAATGAGAATTTTATTGTTCTTGGCTCAGGACATATCCTCTTTTGGGATTTAACGTCCAGTGTGAATTACAATAGCAACATGTATTAATTATCTTTATTTAAAACATTAGTATTTCAGTCGCTAAACTGCTCCTGCTCTTGTGTGCGATACCATGATTTTAGCCAGTAGTCTCATAAATTGAATTGCCTGTGGTGGTGTAGTGCTGACAGTACTTACTTTTGGTAACAAAGAACCTGTGATACCATATCAGTATAGATTTTCCATAGCATTAAATAAACACCAGAAACCCTCTAAACAGCCCTGCAAGATTCCTCGCATTAACAGCTCTACATCTTGTCCAGAGCTTTTGTGAAAATGACGCATCATTTTTCAGATTGTTTGGGCGTGTTTTTCCTAGTCTGAAGCATTCAGATTTCCCATCATCTCCTAGACTAACCTTTCTCTTTTTTCCTTCTGCATCCATTTCATTTTGGACTAACACATTCTCAGCTTTTCTGTCTCATTAGGTTTCGTCTCTCTTGGATACCTTTAAATCATTTATTAAGCAATTCAGATACTTGTTTCCAAAGTACTTACTTTATTAATCTCTTAGCATTAGAAACAGTATGTTCTGCTATGTAAATAAAGAGAGAATAGGTAAATTCCTCAGTGGAGGTAAACTGGGAATTAAATTAGCCTTTTTAGATACACGTATAGGATTTAAATGTTTAACTTTTGACCTGGGTGTTTGTAAAGGCACTGATATTTAAGAGTGGAGGCAGAATGACAAATCAGAGTAAATGTGTAGAAATGAGAGGTACTTGTAATCAAGGTGAAAATGAAACATGGACTTGATCTTCCGTCTTTATGCTGGAGAGAAAAGTGCAAGGAGTTATCAGGACTAAGCTCCTCCAGGAGAACAGCAGTTGTAGGACCTCTTTGTAAAAGAGAAAGGAATACTCCAAGTAAATACAGGCCTTAGTATAACCTCAGTGACATGGAAGGCTTTAAAGCTAATAGATCTCTGGGCAAATTGTCAAGGAACAAATAATGACAGACTTAAAGACTTGGAGGTAAATAGGAAACGAAATGAATTTAACTTTTGGGTTAACCAGTGGTGGATCCTGGCAGTTAATATGATCTGTTATCTTAACAAAGGTAAACACCATGTCTGCTGAATTCCCTGTGCTTAGAATTGTGAGTGTGGACCTGAGTCAGTCTTGCTATGGTGCCATGTAATATACAGTATGTGGAGATTTCACAGGGCATAGGGAAATAGAAGAGAGGTCAGGTTACTGTGGTTAATAATCTTGCAAAACATCTGGTATAATTTTCCTTTAAGCAAAGAGAGAAAGTTTGTACTATTAAATTAATTTTCGTTTAACATATGTCATCCTGCACCTATGTGCTGATAACAAGGAGACATGATTGAAATCGAGTTGGGTGTAGAAGAGAAAGCTCTTACTACAAGATAAGGCAGTAAATCAAGATAAAATTTTTATTTATGGGAATAATGATGTTCTGAATTTACTTTCCAAACTTGAGTAGCAGGAAAAATACATGGCTTCTTTGGGAAGGAAGCCTGATAATTTTACGAATGTAACTTCAATGTTAGGAGCCAGGAATTTCCTTTAAGTCCTTTGTTTCTGTCCTGGAAATTATTTTCCGTGTTTCCTGAGGCTTTTGCATCATTCAGGTCTCTTGAAGTGAATGTATTCTGCCTAATGAATTTGACAGGAGACTAGAGACTTCAAAGGTAATGATTGGAGACATCTTATGAAAATAATTTTCATCTGTCCTCACCACGTACTTGTCCATTCTTGTAGGGCGTGAAAGAGACAATTTGCCCATTGCCTGCTGGTCGTTCAGTAGGCAGGTAATTTAAGATTGTCCACAGAATATGCTTTTTTGCCCACCTGTTCGGGCCAGAAGGGTTGTGCAAGGGACACTGATCAAGTTGGAGCCATGATAAAGAACAAGTAAGGACACTGGAAGAAGCAGAAAATATTCTGTGGCATTTTAGGGACAGAAGAGAATCTGAGGGTATTGAGGTGTGGGGAGTGAGGGGATCTGGGAAGTTGTTGCTGGTGTTGTTGCTGTAGGAAGAAAATCTGGAGTCTAGATGATACTGCGTTTCATTATTTTTGCCCAAGTAATGCTTCTGCTGGATTGTAGGGGGATTATACAGCGTTCTGTACCTGTCACCTCTCTGTCAATTCGTATGTATCCAAGGGAATACAGCAATCGTTCCACGCTGCTGCTCAGGCTGAGCAAAGGCTCAAATCTCTTAAGAGGTAGTGGATAATTTTGCATTATGGAACAATTTCCAAAATTCTGTTGGGGTAGAGAACTGTCAGGTCTCCTGTCTCATGCTTTTCCACACAGAGAAATATATACATGCTTGTATTTCAGTTCACATGAAGTTACTATGTTAAACTGCTTAGCTAACAATGCAATCCATTTAGTGATGGGTAAACCTTAATTTTACCTAACGATGTTAGGCTAGAATACATATTCAGTGTAGCGCTCTGTCTCAGCTGGTGGTCCTGAGACCCTCCAGGTGTATTGGAAAAAGTTTTGGAGTTTGTAGCCTGGGTAATTTAAGCCATCCACAAATTATTGCTTAAAAAAATAGCAATGCTATGTTAACACGTAGATGTTCTTGCCCATAGTGCTTGCCAGTTCAAGCATAAAGTCACAGCGTAACAGAAGATTAATGTTCCAGGGACATCCAATCTATTATTAAAAAATGGATTGGCTAGACTTAGTGGGCATATGTGGTTTCTAGCAGTGATTTAGCGATGCTTCTTGGAAAATTCACCCAACTTGTCATAGTAATTGCTGTTCATCTGTCAATTGTCAGTTGCAAGACAATTGCGTTGCTAATGTCTTTACAGCAGTTACTGGTATTCGCTTTTGAGCTGTAGAACTGCAGACAACTTGCTTAATATACAGGCCGTGCTCAGGTATGGGGTTTCCTATTTAGCTTCTTTAGTAACCTTAGAAGCAGATGCCTGTCTGCTGGTTCTGAACACAGTCTGGTGCTGCTATTTTTGAGTTGACCATCAGTTTGCGTGTAACCAGCCCTGCAAAAGAGTTCTCTATCTCTCTGTGAAAACAAATTTTTAATAATCTGTGGTCTCCTCTGCATTGTGTTGCTAACAGTAATGACACCCTTCAGAAGCAGCAGGGAGTTAATATAGGATCAAGTTAGCCATCTGATGCCTAACTAGCACTTATTCAGCTGCCAATCAAGTGTAACATGTGCCCTCTGATAGTGTCTGACTACCATGGAGCTCTCCCACAAAAGGGAGTTTTATACTCTTACTTGAATGAAGTTTCCATATCAGCAGAGTAGCAATAAATTGACAAAAGTGTGTTCACAGTGAAAGCTCTATTAACGATCAGCCCTAAATGCTTGGGTGAAGGTGCTCTAGCATCTTAAGTGTGTCATATTGGAGTGTAGAAAAAGAACCTTCCAGAGAGAGCTCTGTAGGAACACTGGAAAGGCAAGTTTTATTTGAACACAACATCCCAGCCAACTCTTGTGCTCTTAGCAGCAAATATGTGGCCAAAGAAAACACTGTGAAGAAAGGCAGATGTCTTCAAAATGAGATGGTGTGCCTTTGGGAAGGCAAAACACATCAAGTGAAGAAGCAGATATTGACAGCAGAACACTTTAATCTGGTGTGGTGCTTGGTGTTGCTCAAAGTGCTTCCTTTCACAGTTGATGTGCACAGTTAATCTTGTATCCACTGCATTTTGATGTGCCTGTTTCCTACCACGCCATTGCTCTCTTCGTTGAGCACAAGTGCCATAGGAAGTGTTTGTGTTGATGCATATAGAACGTGCCACTGAAATTTTAGAATTAGTTCGTTGTGGGGGTTGGTTGGTTGGTTGGTTGGTTTTTTTCCCTTTTTGGCCGTTTCCATGGTTGCATTTGTTACTGGAAACTAAAATCTTATGTTTTAGTTTTAAACAGTTGTTGGTCTTGTTTGTTTGTTTTTTTCATCCATGTTCCGTGAGTTAAGATTCACTGAAGACTAGTGTTAACTGAATTTGGACACATGCTTCATGTGGCAGGGGATAAATGGAAAATTCTTCTCAATCTACGTTTTGAATTCTCCCTCTAAGAACGCAATATGTTCATTGCTGTCCAGTGGTTGTTTTGTTTGGCACGCTTGATTCTGTTTGACAGTGTTTCATTGTCTTCAGGTGCATAGTGTAGTAGTGTTCCTGAAAATTTTTTTGAGAATCTGGATTCATCCATGCTTGTGAACACAAAAAGCAATTGATGTTACTCAAATATTTGAAATGCCTTTCTGCATTGCTTAGCTGCCACACAGTGTGGAAGAATGGTCTTTACCGAAGCAGCTCTGGTTGCTACTTCTGAAACTTTGGATCTGGGTGTCTTGACAGAGTTCTAGGGATTTTCGGTATACTTCATTCCTGTGCATGACATTAATATTTCACTTTCATGGCCACTGAAGCAAGAAAATCATGACCTTCATAAAAAAATAACAAATGTTGCTTTTTGGGGGGTGGATTGTTGCACAGTATCTTACCAAGTGTTAAGGGTCTAACAGCTTGTCTACAGTTACTATGCTTTCATTAAAGAAATAAAGTCTGTTTTTTAGTGAGTGTTGGGCTTTGCTGCATACAAAGCTGGATATTGCAGGTAAGTTTTTAGCTCTGGTTCAATTTTTGCTTGCCAAACTGTAGACATCCATGTTAAGGGAGACAGAGCAGTGGAACAGGCTGCCCAGAGGGGTTGTGGAGTCTCCTTCTCTTAGACATTCAAGACCTACCTGGACACATTCCTGTGTGATCTGCTCTAGGTGAACCTGCTTTAGCAGGTGGGTTGGACTAGATAATATCCAGAGGTCCCTTCCAACCCCAGCCATTCTGTGATTCTGTGAAGATGCATAATCTGAAAACTGAAGCATCAGCTGATAGAGGTGTTTTGGTTGGTTGGTTTTGGTGATTTTGTTTGTTTGTTTGTTTGTTTTCAGAATTTTCCTGTCACCTTTTCTCATACTTGACACATAGAGCACGGTTGTCTAATAAAATGTTCCAAAGGTCGTAAGGTATTCGGTGCAGATACTTACTGTCCTCTGGCTAGTTGATGAAAATCTCTTTCATGGGTATATTTAATAGGAAAAAAATAAAACCAGTAGAGTTTTAAAATAACATGGAGTGCTCAGGCACAACAGTTAAAGTTGTAACCAACACCTTGGGGTTCTTGAGTGGGGAAATATGCACAAAGGAATCTGAACAATGACAGGCTCTCATGTCTTGATTTCAAACTGGAGTGCAGTCACCTCTCTTCAGTGGTGAATTATTTAGGTATATAAGCCAATTCCAGCCTGTCATGGTTTTAGAGGTAACTGGATGGCATTACTTGTGTTATGCATTTAATGAAGAGGTAAGAACACTGTAGGGAAATCGGGTTCTGCCTGCAGTTCATTTAAGCGCTCTGGCTTGCGTACGATACCATTTTTCAAGTTATTCCTGTAATTTTAAGTAGTGATGGATGCATTTTTTGGTAAGCTCCATTCAGATCATGGCTGGGGGGGAGCATTACAGCACAATTGCTCTTTTAAAGGGAGAGATGTGTGGCTCAAACCCTGGTGATTAGTAACGCGCAGAAAAAAATGGTCCAAAATACGGTTTTACAGGAATAGGATAAAAATTAGACTCAACATATTTCATAGAAATAGTGCAGTATGGGTAAGCTGCTGCTGAACTAAGGAAAGAAGTCTGTTGGACATCTTGTGCATTCTCTACCATCTCGTTTGAGCTGCTTGGAAGGTCGTGTTTCTGAGGTGTGGAATCTGATCAAGGCCTCTGCACCTCCTGGGGCAGGTTGGCCCCAGCACTGTAGGGGCTCAGCGCAACAAGAATCACAAGAGGAACCCTGAGAACACAAAGCAACATGCTAGCGTGCCCTCTTTCACTGACAGTGTGTTTCTTCAGAACATGTCTGTGGCGTGAGGACAGTTTTCCCCTTGCTGGGGTGTGTCCTCACTGTCCTACTGTCTTTTGTAACCTCTTCATAAATCTCAGGCTCCGGTGGCCGGAGCTCTTCAGGAGAGGCAGAGGGATGCTGCTGTCTTAGCTGTCAGTTTGGTGATTGCGGTGTCTTCCTTGAAGCTGTGAGTTTGAATGTGTCTTAAGCTTAAGAAAGCCTAGAACACAATTGTTTCTTCCTTCATGAACCATCTTGACAGACAAGCAAGCCTACAGGTCATTTCTTTCCTCATGCCCATTGCTGATGGCGTGTATGACTAAACATGTGATTCATCTTTGATGGAGTATTTCTTCCATATTCATTTCTGCAGTAAAGTCATGATACATTTTGCATCTGAACTGATTCCCCTGGCAGCAGATTATGATATCAGTGCCTCCGTTAGTGGACTATTATGACGTCACTGCAAAGAAATCCCTAGAGAATGAGGGAATAAACTCTTCAGGAAAATGGATTTTAAAGCATGTGAAATAACAAGAAAAAGAATTCAGGAAATGACTGGCTAAGTGCATCTCACTTGCAACAGTGACATTTGCCTTAGTACAAAGTCTTCAGACTACCTACGTTAGTTCTCTTGTAGGTTGTTTAGAATCACAGCTCTGTTTCATTCAGCTAAAATTGCTTTTGAAATATTACTTACCATCTTCCCAGTCTCAGTTATTTGACTGGCACAAAAGAGAGACAAAAAGATGTTGGCAATTCTTTTCAATATACAGATGCCACAGAGCTTTAAGTTATTCTTTCAATTGCTGTAAGCTTTAAAAAAAAAAAAACCAAAACCAACCTCATGAGTAGATTATGGCCAATAGTAACTTAGCACTTAAGCTTTCACTAATGGCCTGGGTTCGTTTGGGTTTTGTTTGTATTGGTTTTTTATATAGGAGCCCTTTCATACTTTTTTTGTATTTCTGAGAAGTGAAGGCGCATACAGAAGACGCTAGAGAGAAAAAAGTTTCTTTCAGGCACTGACAGGCTGGTGGGGAAGGCTCATGGTTTATAGAGCTGCTTGTTCTGCATTCACATTGTTTCTTATTTTTGCAGCTGCATCGTATTGCTGCTGTTAACTTGCTGTTAACTCCTAGAATTAAAGCTGCTATTGCTTTCCTTGTACAATTATGTACACTAAGAATATCTGTATATTTGATAAGGCATCTTTTGAGAGACTGAGAATGACCTACTAGAAAGATTGTGCTTGGATTGTGAGATGATTTTCTCCAAATTTCCTAATGCGAGTAGATACTGATATGACTTACAAGACGTTGTATAACAAATTGTATGCTTCTGTTGTAGATGTTGTAAAGCTAGATCCGAGCTTCAAGACTCCTTGGCTCAGAGATAAGCAAAATCTAAATTGAGTCAGGAAATTTTGGGGAGTAGGCAGATCCTGTGGAAGTTCCGGGTGAGAGGAAGGTACCTATGTATTACAGGATATATAGATAGAAAAGTGGGAGGGAATCAGTGACAGAAGGAACTGAGAACCAAAGAGTTCACAAAAAATAATACAAAGGAAAGGTAGAAAGTGGTAAGGTGAAAAACCGGAGCTCACGTGAGGCTTCTGCTCATGCAAACAGAACTCATGAACTTGTGCTCAACCAGTAAGCTGTGACTGGAAGCAAAGTGTTTATATGTGGCACCCTCCCATCCTCCAGGATGGAGCACAACAGGTCCCGCCATGTCCTCTCTGAGCTTAATACTTAAAAAAATTTCAGGCCTTCCTGCTTCACCCAAAATAGTGACTGGTTCAGCTTCCACTTGTCAAAGTGGCTACCATCATCATTCGTGGATGCCAACCATGCTATGAATGAGAAAAAGTAAAGACATAAGAGCCTGGGTTATGATTTGCAGGTAGCAGAATCATTATGTGCAAGGTGCCAGATGCCTGTGGCATCAGACTGAGGATGAAATTTCACCTGAGGTGGCTAAAGGAGCTGTGTGGGATCTAAATGTAAGCACAGTTCAAGTGTCAGTGGTTGTCAAAGACACACTTTATTTACTTTTGGCCTAACAGGAGTCCTTGGATGAACAATGAAAGCAGTTGTGACACTTGATCTTCTGTGGGCAGGAGATCACAAAATCTTCATCGTATGAACACATGCCAAGCAGGTTCAGGAGGCAACACTAACCAAAAGGGAAATAAATAGATCGTGTTTTAATACTTGGAACTCGTGATTGGTTTGAAAGAACAATGTGATGATTAGTTTTTGTTCTTTTAATCTCTGGCTCATATTGCCCACCAGTGTGTCTGTGTGCTTTGATGGGGGGAGGGGGAGAGGCAAATTCCAGTGGAACAGATCATTGAGTACATTTGGCATGGCTTTCTCAGTGCAAGCTTTGAGATACAGTTTGTCACTGGCGCTTCTCTTGCAACTAGTGGAGTTTTTCTAGGATTTGCCTTTTTACAGGTCAGAAATACAGTTCTTATCATTCTTGCAGGTTGTGCCAGAGGCAGATACCTAGAACTAACAGCTATGACTTTTAACTTCTACTATTAAAAATGAGAACTCTTCAGAAGGTGATCATAAAGGCATAATACCCCAACTCTGATCATTTTACTCTAAAAATATTTTGACCTTGCCAGACTCACTTGCTGCAAGGGATATTGGCAGGCTGCCAAGTCTCTAGGTAGTCATTTTATGGACATTCGCATGTATCAGTCCCTTACATGACCATCTGATAGTACGTCTGCTGAATCTGTTAGATTTTCTTCTAGTTGCACTGTGAGATTTTATCTGACAGTAAGCTTATCTTGTAGTTGGGTCTTACCTTTCTAGGCTATAACAAAATTTCTCTGGTTGGTTTAAAACTTACATAGTGCTTAAACTGTCATTGCTGCCTGTAATGAAACTGCATACCTTCTGGAGCAATGCTCTTTCCAGGAGGTATTTTCTTTAACTTTCGTTTCCCTATAGGTAATAGTAAAACTGTAAGAAAACGTGTGATCAGTTCTGACAGAAGTTTCAACCATAATGCATTAGGTAATCAACTATCACAATATTGTGATATTTTAAACATAGGAAGACATTTTCATATCTGTTACCTCATGTGACCCAGAAGCCATCTAGAGAACTCGAAAAGCAGAGTCAAAATGGTATTAATTTTTTATTACGCCATGTTGTAAGTGTCTTAAGTTATTTAGCCTCTTAACTCCCAGCCCCAGCTCTGCATGCTAAACAAGAATGCACACACAGAATTGTGCATGAATCTTTTAAATCCTGTATTGTGAAGTCAATATCAGAAAGTAAACATCACCTACATCAAACTAAGAGGGATGACACAGCTTTTCAATAAAAAGCTAAATAATGACAAATAGATGTTTTTACTGGTCTATTTATACTACTTTAAATGTGCTTAAGAGTTGTTACCTGGATATACTACATTATAGTGGTCCCAGCATCTGTGACTAAGCGAACCTGAAAGTGTTTGAACGTGTAGCTGCTTTTATTTTGGTGAATCTTTGGCTTTCAGCTAGCAGACAGTCCCAACGGGCTTTTTCAGTAATTTTTACTGTATCTGTTGCTTTCAGGCTATATAACTTATCTAAATATTGTTAAATTACACAGAGGAACATAACACCTGGTGTGTTTATTTCTGTACTGACCTTTATTTTTATAACACTCTTGTTAAAGCAGTAAATGAACAAGAAACATTATCAACAGCAAGGGAAAAGCCTACAGACCAAATGGGATGAATAATTAACTACATCAGTTTATTCCATAAAATTAAAATGATGCAATGTTGCCTGATTAATACCAGAATTGTATGTAGAGACAGACTTTTAAAATCTTTAGTTGGAGAACAGATCAATTAAAGAAGTGACTTGTCATTTGCTCTGTTGTTTGGCGAGGTCCGAGTTCCTTGCACACATGTTTCTTTTCTGTTGCATGGAAGGTCTTTGGCCTGTGCAAATCACTGAAACTGTATTGTTAAAGTTTTCCAAAGCATTTAGTGAATGTTTGAAAATCTATAAGCTTCCTTCTTAGCCGACGTAGAATGAGCCATTTGGGCCACTTTGAGTTACTGAAAGGTAACTGAAAGGTATTCTTGATTTTTGATTTTTTTTTTTTTTAACGGGTGTTTCAAAAAGATGGGCCCAATTTGAAGTCACGCTGCTTTGAAATTGGGTCCATCTTTTTGAAACACTCTGTAATTTACTACCTGCCTTTTTTTTTTTTTTTTTTTTCCCTCCAAACTTTTGCTTTATTGGAAGCAGTGTTGAATCACAGAATGTTAGGGATTGGAAGGGACCTCAAAAGATCATCTAGTCCAATCCCCCCGCCGGAGCAGGAACACCCAGATGAGGTTACACAGGAAGGCGTCCAGGCGGGTTTTGAATGTCTCCAGAGAAGGAGACTCCACAACCTCCCTGGGCAGCCTGTTCCAGGGCTCTGGCACCCTCACTGAGAAGAAGTTTCTTCTCAAATTTAAGTGGAACCTCCTGTGCTCCAGTTTGTACCCATAAAATCTGCAGGAGCTACTTTTTAAAGTATATTTCTGTCTACACTTAATGCTGATAGCAAGTACTTTTCTCAACTTTGGAGAATAGCTGATACCCTGGAACCAAAATCTGAACTGCAGCTTGGTTGGTGTGTGTAACTCCTGCGTACAGAAGGTGAGGCGTCCAACCTGTTCCTTCCACTCACCGTACATGCCAAGAACTAGAGGGCATAAGCTGAAGTAGCTTCCATTGCAGTTTGCACTATGATTTCTTGAACAAGCCTCTCTTTCTCTGAATTCAAAGGTGTATCAGCAAAAGCTTCTTGACACAGCAGCAAATACAAGTTGTTCTGGGAAGGGAGTCTCTAACATAACCTCTGTCCATGTGACTCCTGAATTTTTGGATTTGGCCATAGTTGTGAAACCCGGACATACGTTGTGGAATTTTCACTGAGGCAAAAGGTAAAAGCATTCCTTAGAAATAATGGAATTGAAGTCGAGGCAAGACAAACTTCACGGATGAGCAAAGAGCAGTAGTTGAAAAGTGGGACTTGCTCAAGGAACTGTTGGCACCAATGGTTTGTGAAAGAGCTATGGTGTGATTTTTTTGCATTACTCAAACTTGTCAAGTAATTGGCTACAGAAAATGAGAGTATTTGTTAGTCTGTTTGTTTAGGAAGAGTATCTGTGCGGAAGTTGTAACGAGGCTAGCACCATTGGCTGATCTCACAGGAGGCATATTTTTGAGGGTTTAGTAGTGGATATAGAGCTTCATCTGCCTGTTGAGACTAAGAAATATCTGATTTATAGATGGTAGTTTATGCAGGTGAAATTACTCTAAGGACATGACCAAATGAGAGATAAAAGGAAAGATATTTAGACAACTTTCTACCGGCTTGATCTTTTAAAATGAGTACTGTGTGTTGGGTTTTGTGTTGCTTTCCCACTTTCAAAGCTTTGAGGTCTCTGGTGTCAAACGTCGGGCTGTTTACTGCAGGATCCTGGAGCCTGTGGCTGAGCAGAGCTCCCTGCTCAGGTACCGAGCTCTGGCTCAGCGCAGTGCCAGGAATCGCTTGGGCTCCAAGGACAGCGTGACTCCCGTCCGCTTCCTTTCCCACTGAGCTCCGCTTTGTTCCTTTTCTCTGTGCTGTTGCTATGACTGAATATGGTAATATGTTTATAAATCTTTTACACCAGAGGTAACCATGTGATAAAGCACATCCTTTTAGACTGTCTGAATAGAAACTTAAGAGAGAGGCGGGGGGAAAAAATCTATTTAGAAAGTTCAAAGGAGAGGGAGGCAAGCAGGCAAGCTAGGAATGGAATATTGATCGCAGCTTCATTTCTAATCAAATCGTATTGGTGAATAGGCTGCTAACATCTCCACAACTCTAAAAATAGAAAAATATAATTGCAGTTTAATATGTAGGAACTAGCATTAAAAGAGAATTGACAACTAGCGTTTATGTCTATGTGCTTTTGAGAAATCCTTTGTTTAGCTTGAACGTAAGCTGAACACTGTTGATAATTTTTTTTATATGCTCAGAATTAACGTTCCAAGCTGCCTTAAAAAGACCATCAGGCTTATTGCAGTATTTTATGGCATAATAAAATAATATGGGGAAGGTAGGTAGGGAAGCACATGACTGAAGTTCTGTATCCTACTTTAAATGGTTCTGTTGTGCTGTAACAGCCAAAGAATGTGGGAGGCAAACTTATGTGAGTTGGGCAGCCTGTAGCTTCATACAGAAATACGAGTGCAACTGTCTGACTATGGCAGTGGCTTGAAAGAGGCTCTCCCAGTTTTCTATGGTTAGGTAAGGGAGGCAGTGACTTTCAATAAGCTGAAAAATAACTCTTAAAAACACTCTGAAGCATCTTCTATTGTTTTCATACACTGGGCAGAGAAGTGTGACTCAGTTCCTGGAAGGTGTAAGTCACAGACAGCCAGTGTGTGTGTGACAACTCGACCAAGCAGAAAAGCGATAGCATGTGCTCTTGTTTCAGAAGTGCATAATTATTATTGCTATCCTGGTCTAGCTAACACAGGTTATGGCTATATAAGAATCTGAAATATCAATTTCCTTCTTGCAGTTTTTGTTAGATATAAAATGAATAATTCCTATTACCATTCCTGCTTAGACAATATAGGTAGCTTTTATGTTTCTTCAGAGCATGCGAAGCTTACCAGCAGTGCTGGAAGAGATTCTCAGTGTAAAACACAGCTCTACACTTAAAGACTAAATTGAAACTTTTGTTTTTATCATATGTATTTATACCAGTTGACTTACCCATCACTGTGGATTTAATAGAAGACACTACTGAAGATATAGCAAAATCTATTATCATTTTAGATTGTATTTTATTAATTAAGCAATATTATCAGTTGTTTTGTCAAGTATCCAGTCAAACTGAAATGCATGGACTGCATAAAATCATGCACTTTGGATTCTGCAGTATGCAGTATGCAGAATAAAGCACTTGTCGTTTGTGTGGTGTCATGTAAATCATCAGTAGTATTTTAAAAAGACAAATTTTTCTGGGATAGTCTTGATGTCCTATATCTCTTTTTGTAAGACTCTTAAGAAACCTAATGCATAGATAGGCAATTTTTGTAAATCTTGCTAAGTATTGTACCAGGTAAAATACAGCCCAGATAAAAAGCATGATTTACGCTAATTTCAGATGAAAAGATGAAGTTTCAAATATTAGATGAGTGAAAGCAAGAAGATTTGAGGAAAGATATAACTGAAAATAAAAATATACAAATTTAGAGTGTGAATAAGCACATAACTGTTAGTGTAGATATTATTTCTGTAGCATGCTATACTTGTTCTTACTTATGTAAAGTTGACTGTACTACAGTATTCTAATTACAATATTAAAGTTTTTTAAAAAAATCTCCGTTTGATTAGCTAGTGGTTTTCATTGATATGAATTGACAAGTTTGCCTTCTTTGTCTTTATCTGGCCATATATAAACATCTTGGTAAAGTAAACTTCTCTGGACTTTAATTATGTGTCAACAAATATTATTTGAAGAATAATTTTATCATTAGCTGAGAGACATTATCCCAGAACAATTAAAAATTGTAAGTATTGCCCTATTCAATTAAACAAATAATCCCTCTGACACCATCACTTGTCCTGGAGGGCTGGGGTGAAACACCCAAAATATCCTTAATGATGCTGAGATCCTAATTAAATTGTGACTCTAAAAACACTGAAAAGGCCTTGATCCCCTCTGTCCTCCTAGATAGAGTTTTAACAAAAAATTTTAAAACACCTCAAAGGCCTTGAATATGAAGGACAGGGGCTTATAGCACTTATCCAAAGGCAAGAAAAGGCAGTCAAAGCCATACAGGCTGCAAAGCTGTCATGGCTTGTCATTTTCTTATGTGACTCTTACTGTTGCTGTTGCATTATTGGTGTTGCCTTTTTAACCCTGCTTGTCTCCTATGACCATTCTGACTTTAGCAGATGAAGAAAGACCAACTTGAACACAGTTTTTTCTACTGCATCTATTCTGTTCTCTGCAGTTCCATGTGCCGTACAACTGTGCAGTTTCTGAGCTCTTTCCAGCAGTCTGTTCAACAAAGTCATTACTGTTTCTTGCCTGTGATTCTCATCTCTCAGTCCTGCCTTTGAGAATGGTTTTTGTGTTGGATGGTAGAGAGAAAGGAGCTGGTTTGATATTGATATTTGTTTGATATTTAATTTAGTTTACGAGCACTGAATTTGTGCCTAAATGTTGTGCATAATATACATTCTCCTGTGTGTTTATATTACATGAAGAGATGTTCCCCAAATGTGCCCTATATGTGGAGTGGCAGGCAGTGAGCTTTGTAAAGAGCCTTTAGTATCTGCAGGAGTTCATTCTGCAGGAGTTCATTCCACCCTTGACATTTTAGTTCTGGCCAAACAGAGATAGCTGTATTTTCAGTTTGCAAACATCGCTGAGAGGAAAAGTCTGCTTTCGTTTGCCAGTACTACCCTGGCAATACATAACAGTTACTTCTCAAGCTTATTCAAAATGACATCAGAGGTTTTGTACAGTACTCTCAAAATTTTGTGAATCCCCATTAAAGGCAGTTGTTTGAAAAATAGTTTCATTCTTTACCCCTAAAACTTAAAAGAATTGTGATTTGACACTTTCGTTGCAAGTAATATGGTGACATAAGTATAATTTAACCTAGTTTATCTTTCAAAATTGTCTGAATTGCTATCTCAAAGTAATTCAGTTTAATAAATCTCACTAATTGGGGAAGTATGTTCTCAGGATAGGAATATTTTGAAGACTAGATAAAAATTTTACTTTAGGGTTTTATTCCTCTCTAATTGAGTGAATCTCTTTGATTTACTTTTCAGTTAGGCAAACCTTCTGCTTGGTTTTTAATTAATTGATGTTATCTCATTGACTTGTGGAACTTCTGTACAGTAGTTTCTTTTATGGGCTGAGATATCTTCTGTAATGTGCATTAGTATTTGAAGTGTATGGTGTATACAAAAATTTGAAAGAAAAAGGAAAAACAAGAGTATGGAGATGACCTATCACTAAGTACAAATGGTGAATTATTTTACTTCAATAAAATTGATATAACAGCTTCAGCTGAACTTGGTTCAGAGAGAAAAGACTGATAGGAAAGTTGTTTGTATTTTTTTAAAAAACAACCCCCGAACCTCTCACAGGAATGATTCCTGCCAGTACAAACTCATAAACATTTTAAAAGATTGTGTGAGAAGCTATTCAAAATCATGTGCTATGGACATAGTGTTTTAATGTACAGTGATTCCTTCAAGACACTTCACCTAAGAGTTTAATTCAAAATTGTTGTAGGCTTCTAAAAGGATTTTATTCTTTTGCGACTAACAAATAGGCAGTTGTTGCGCACACAAAACATTTTTCTAGAGAGGACACGAAATATGAGCTGAAGTTGTTCAGTCTGCTGTGTTGCTGTTACATGCACGTGGAGCCTCTTCAAAAGGAGGATTCTGGGAGACACGCTTATCTTCAAAATGTGTGCTATTTGTGTCTATTTTTTTTCTGGAAAAGTTTTGTGGATTTTTTTGTGGTTTTGTTTTTTTTGGTGTGTTTTTGTCTGTTTCTTTTGGTTTTGTTTTTTTCCTGAATTCATATTTAGTTTCAACTATTCGAATTGATTGTGAGGTTGTAAACTTAATATACTGTGCCAAGAGCAGGCTTGCCAGAAGGTGCACATCAGCTGAAACATTGCTTTATTTTTTTTTAATGTATATGAGATTTTCTGTGGACTAGTACTTGCTTGTAATAATAATTTCATGTATATTTAAAAGATATTTATAAAAGCATATTTTAATACTGTACATTCATATAAATAAGAAGGTAATAAACATACAAATAATACTTGAAGACATTTCCTCCCGAGTAAGGAGAACTGTTATTGTTGCTCTCAAGAAGATTTGGTTAATTCTGTTAATAAATGGAAAGCATCGCCTGTGACCCAGTTTAGTAGTATAGTCACAGCAGCAGAAAACCTTATTCATTATATTTTTACTTTTCAAAACAATGCTATTTATATTAACTTGAGGGATGATGTTTCATTTTCTTCCAGGAGAAAGATATATAAAGAATACTGAGCAGGAGTTTCTTGGTGGTTCTTTTGTATAATGCTTTGTATTGCACCTTAAGTGAAAAGAAAGGAAAATATTTTTGCAGTTTTAAAAAGAGAAGTAAATAAGAAAATGCTTTAAATTTCTGTTGTTATGGTCTTCAGCAGGTAGAGGCTTCAATCTGTTGAATCTGCAGAGAATTTTGGCACTTACTGCACTGCAATTAAGAGGTTTGCTCCGGAGTTTACTCAGAGCAGTGTTAATCAGTTATGTATAGTAGCTTAAAATACCATTATTGCAGCAGTGTTTATGAATAACAAATGACCTGTATAATAATGCACCTGTGTGGTTCCAATTTTAGCTGTCCTTATCTTGCATAATGAAATACAGTTTTGTTAATAAAAATAATTTAAAACTTTTTTTTAGTATAAAGTAGGCTTTAAAATAAAACCTTTCATCTCTCTTTTCTGGGCTTGTCGTCTTTGTTCTTTTCTTTTTCTTTCAGTATATGTAGATCATGAAGTATGGCCAAAGGTCTTGATTTTTGGCGGCCCAGTCTCCCTGCAGTTCTCTGCCTTGGGGCTTATTTCTGGTATTGGGTACAAATATGAGCCTTGGATATCAGGTGTGGGACAAAAAAAAGATATGCGTAATGTGGCAAATAGTGAAAGTTTGCTTGTATATTGAAGTAACTAAGCTTTAAAAAATAAAGTTACCTTGTTAAGAGATGTACTAGGTATCATGGAGGGGTAAATAAAATGCTCTTCAAAGTGGAGATCCTTTCCTGAAGAATAAGGGCAGAGGTAGGGAGGAGGAGTGGGGAAGGAGCGACCTTGTGTCCAGCACACTTGCACGTTCCAGAGGTTGGTTTGTTTGCTGCTGGCACCTGGAAGGAGGGCTTCCAGGTATTGAACTTAACAGACAAGCAAACCTTAGAGCCCCTCGTGTCTTAAAGTTAGGGAGATGGGAGGAATGTCAGGTATGTGTGAAGTCTTAAAGAGGGATCAAAGCCACGGCTGTAAGCCTTCCAGTAGTTCCCATCAAAGTGAAAAATGGCATCTCAGCTGTGTAACAGCCTGTGGTTGTTAGTCACGTAATGTAGTGAAGCAGACCTTATCTTTTGATTAGGCTTTCATATCAAAAAATGAACTAAAAGTCCTGTGTATAGGCAGGACTGCTGATGGAACAGAAATGTGTTTTCGAAATTTTAATTTATCAGCCTAGTGTGGAGAGAAGCAAGGGAAAAAAGGCAGAAGCAAGCAGGCTGCTTTGAATAAGTGACTCAGTTCATGTACAGGACAAGATGTGATTGTTTACATGCTCAGGATGTGCTGCTGCAGCATTAACGCAAATGAAGAGATCTTATGCGTGATGGAGCTATTGTTCTCGTTTAACATAAAATAAAGACCCGCGTCTTGGGTTTTTTGCGCACGGTGGCTCGTCTGTCGATTTAGAGTGTTTTTTCTCTGAGTGGTAGTACTTCCAAAATTCCTCACTACCATAAAGTCTAAATGTTCCTGGTACAAAATAGGCTTTATATAAGTGTTGCCAGCAAAAAGCAATAAAAAGTAATTAATTGGACTTCCTAAAATCAGTGTTGGGTTGTGGATTTGATTTTTGTAGATCTATAAATCACATATTTAAAATTGCCTTTAAATTGTCAGTATTTTGGGGAAAGGAAGACTTGGTTGACTATTAAGTTAGATGTGCAAGTTATCTCTCTGTAACTGAGGGCAAGAAACTTCATAATATTCCTTGGAAGTCTCTTATATGATTGTACAGTTCCAGGAGCTTGGATTTCAGGAAATGCTTAGACAATCTGAATAACAATGAACATAAGAGATGACTGTGAAACAGAAAGAACCAGATGGAGGGGGCAGGTGACCTGTTGTAGCTTTATCAACATGGAATAGATAATTTGTGGTGTGAAGTTAGCCAAGGGAGTGCTATGAAGGAAAGCACACTCTAAATCACAAGTGGTGGGAAATCAGAAGCATATGCTGTGACTGTGAGAAGTGGTTAGTCATGATGGGGATGTGGCTGGCTTTTCCTCAAATTCTCATTCATAGAAAATGATTTAATAATTGAAAATGTATTGCAGGTGGCTTGTCACAGAGTATTTCACAGTATTCTGGAAAATTTCATTCTTGCTGCCTGTTTGGATATATTTAGAAGAAGAAAGCTTATTACTGAATAGGAGGGGAAGAAAAGCCATAAAGGCTGGAACAGGGAGGAAGGGAAAGCACTTATTAGAAACACCAAAGTGAGTTGAACAATTAGTCTAGAAGAAGAGATACAGAATGTCTTGCATCACTCTTCAAAAATGTGTCGCCCCCACACTGATTCATGGTGGCTGCATTTTGAAGGATTTGCATCAGGTGAAAGGCGCTCTCCTTCGGTAGGAGTGCAGGCTTCTCACAAGCACCTCTCCATTTCCCACCCATGTAGCAATATAAGGAAATACTTGGGAGCCTCAGGTGCTATGGAAACCTGCGACAGAAGAAATACACACATAAAAGTGGCATTTATTTTGATTTGAGAAGTTAGGAGAGAGTATTTTAATGACTCCTCCTTAATTATTGGCACTTATCAGAAGAGTGGAACTGATCTAAAGCAAAATAGTTAACTGTGGGGTGTGAAGCCTACCTCTTGCCTGCTTAAGATCCTTAAGCATAGTAAATCTGAATATGTGTTCATCACTGTGTTGTTTTCCCTAGCCGTGACTGTGATTTTTTGGTTTTGGTTTGTTGTTTGTTTGTTTGTTTTTACATGACTGTCTGTTGAAGTCTGCAGTGTCTAGGCACAAAAGTTGTTTGTGTTGGAACTGGTTTGCTCATGTCATTTTTATGCTGTGGAACAACCTGGAAAAAGGACTGAGAGCGAGTCGTGACACGGGAGACTTTCCAGTGGAGATCATTGGGTTTTGAAGGAGCTGGTGGTAGCAATGAAGCAGAAAACTGCCTCTTCCCCTCATTGTTCTCCCATTGTTGGTTTAATCTGAAATAGTACCATATCTAAAGATTTATTTACACACGAGCAGTGACCTAGCTAATTTGGCCTTAGTTCAGTCCTTTAACCAGCAATTAGATAAAAGGTCATTTCTGGGATACTTCTAGTTTGAACTGAGCATGTCCATAGGATTTGAGGCAAAACAACATTTGTGTGAACCTGGCTGCTTGAGTTGCAGGTTATACATGGCTATTTGGCATTGAACAAATTATAATAGACCAAGAGAGTAAAAGCTGTCCTTCTATTAACACTAAACTTATGTTTATATGCCTTCTTTGGCATTGCTTTCTACAGAGTTCGTTTTAAAGCATTTTGAACTTTCTTTGCTTAAACTAACATTACAAGTACATTTCCATCTTTCTTGAGGTGCCTGTGCTTACAGTCTCAACTCTGTGGTGCTAATAAAAAGAATTAAAATGGAGGGAAAGACAGGTGATCAAACCGACCCTGAGAAGGAGTGGGTTCTCTATCTGAGGTCTTGCCCGGTATGCTTAGTTGCTTAGTCTATATCTGAGGTCTTGCTGAAGTTGCTTAGCACAGCAACTGAATTTTTATAATTACCAGACCACGTTGGCGTAATGGGGAACATTTTCAGAAGTATCCAAACTCTACAGGTTAGTTTGCCTCTGTGTTATGCCTTACTTGTGAAATGGCCTTGAAGCTCCCCAGCCTTTAAATATTGAAGTGCAGATACCTGCCAACTGGAATAAACCCCTGATGTGTGTTAGTGAGATGGTTCTTGCAGCTTTAATGTTTGTCTTTTTGGTAGGTGATAGATAAACTGCTGATGGTAAAAGGACAACCTTCTGTGTTATTTGACTCCATCAGCATTTGCCGGGTGGTCTCAGACAATCAGTTGCCCCGCATCTGATTTCCCTGGTAAAAAGTATTTTAGAAGGAGGGTTTGCCATCTCTCTCCATTCCTATACTCTCAACCCTCTGCATGATTATTAGTATGATGATCTGAGTGTAGGTACTTCTAGATATTGCTATTAAGTAGCTCTAAAAAAAACATGAGCAGAAGGTGTTTTGCTGCAACATACTGTACAGGAGTTTTGGGGGCTGATTTTATATAATTTAAAGCCTTTTATGATGATTAAGCACTGTTTTAAACCTTCCATTAAGGATTCTTCTCCTGTGGGTTTTAGAAGGAGCAGTGAATTTGAAAGAGATTGTAAAACTCTCTCCCTAAACACAGTCTGCTTTGGAATATCCTGAAAAAGTAACAAAACCTCCTCAGCACGCTTCTTTACCCATTGGAACCCCTGTGCTTCTGGTATATGTATACTTCTTGAAAAAAAAGATAATTACTCCTGATAATTTTTGTTGCTATTGCTAAACCCTAAAAGCTTTAGAGCTGCCTTAATTCTATCTTGTATGTTTTTTATGGGATTCTTCTTCTAAGTGCTAATCAGATACCCCTCTAAAAGTCTTGCAAGATAGATTTAAATTGTCATCATAAGCTTTTGTTTAGCTTGCACAGCTATGGCTGGTGATGGTAATGATGTTGTTTGGGAAAAGAAAAAAAAACCAAAACCAACCAACCAACCACCTTTAAACTGGGCTTATTTGAATAAGTAGATCACTTTGTGTCTTCATGGTTTGCTTCTGTTAGTGAGGCAACTCAAAGACGTGTGTTTTCTGGAGCCTGATGCGTATATGCAATGACTCTCTCTTGCCAACGCTTTTTCTCTGTGCTTCTTTCAGCCACTTCTTAAAAGAGTATAAAAGAAATCAATGAAATAAACAGCAGAATTCAGTTTGACACCTAAACATAGGTAGGTGGCTGAGCTCTCTCACTTGTCAGTGGAGGGCCATTGACACACTCAGTGGAACGGAGGAAATGATTCATCTGAGCAGCCATGAGATGTGTGCTCAAGGGTGGTCTGCATGCTCCCTATGCTCTATTCACTACAGGTATCTTTCTCCCAAATGGTTCCCACCCAGGATCTTTGGAGAAGAAATAACTTTCTGCATCTACTTTGCATTTTGCAACCAGAGCATGTAGTGGCCAATCTACATAGGCTATTAAGCATGATGTTCTCACCTGTTCAGCAGTTCCTGTCCACATGGAACCCCTTCCCAACAGTCTTAACCTGTGGCTCTGAGCTAATTGTTAGCATGGCCTGCAAATCTGAGCTTCAGCTTGCTTTTGCGAACAGTAAGTCAGAAAACATGTGGATCATTATGATGCCAATAAAATCCTTATCCTTGCTTTGGTGATTGGATTTTCAAAGCATTATTGTTCTTTTTAAATTGTGGGTTTCCTCTTACCCAGCCGTTCCCTTACCATTTAAGATGGCAAGTATACCTGTCAGTTCATGCATGATGAAAGGTTCCCAGCAGTGCGGCTGTGGTCGTTGCACTGAGCAGTTATTCTGCCATCCCTTTTGAAACTCTGGACTTTGGCTTGGGATGGGCTGCGTGAACAGCCTGGCCATGCAACCAGGGATCTGCTTGGCTTCTTGGAAAAAAGGGGAGTTGGGGCAGAATAAAGTTGCTTTATCTCTGAGAGTTACCTATCTAGTCATCCGTAGCATCCGGCTCTGATGCAGGCAAGAAGCCTGAATTGCTGCAATCCTAAATCACTGTTTTTAAAAGCTAGTCTGTAAGCAGTACAAACATTACAATTAGTTCTCAACTGGGTTGTAGCGAAGTGCATATGTGAACTGCTCCATAAAATGCAGTGGTTTCTCCAAGTCCCAGATTTCTTCTTTCAAGCTAACATCAGCTACGGCTATCCCAGTAATCATGTGCAAATTGGTTTTTCACTGTTTTTCTTAGAAGGCAGATCCTGGACATGTCTCTGGTATTTCCTCAGACTCTGTGCTGGTGCATTGCATTCCTTGTGTTACTACTTGTCTTGGGATTGTTTCGACTCATCTCTTGCTCATCATCTCGTCTGTTGCTAATCCCCAGCTTCGTATTAATTGTTATCATGATAGGAGAGATGAATGATGATTTCATTCTGTTTTCTTTAATTGCTCCTCACTTCCAAAAATATGGCTGGTCCCAGGTAAATCGTTTTGGCTATTGGGGCCACTACTGCGTGTATATATATTTGTTTGGTTTGTTTTGGCAACCATAATGAAAATCTTAAAAAACCAAATCAATCTCTCAACAACTTCTTTATTATTAACAGCTTGGTGCCCTTGTCAGGTGCTGGTGACCAGAGAGTCACAGAAGGAACAAAGGCATGGGTGGCATTCATCATTTCCTCCCATAGCACAGCTGGAAGAGCACTTCTGTACTTTGAAGGAGATGTGCGCTCAGCCTCCTGCGTGTGGGAGGATTCCAGTCCACATAACAGGAGAATGATAGGCCACTTGTGTAGACACCTGGCTCCTCCAGTGTCTGCTTGCTTCTGATTTAAAACAAAACAACAACAACCATAGGCCCTAAAAACAAACCCTCTCCCCTGCAAACCCACACAAACTCAACCGACCAACCAGAAAAACCCACAAAAAACCCCAACAAAAACACAAACAAACAAAACTGTTCCACCAACAAAAAAGTATATTACATCAAGAGAAGATTTCAAGAGCTTCTGTTGCTTGGCCCAGCTTTATGTCATGATGGCGAGAGGACAACTACCATTTTGGCCAAATACAATCAGGTAGAGAAATGTCTTGGATATGAGTATTCTGTACCCTTGGTGAGCTCTGAATCCAGTAAACTAAAAAACTACTTGTGGTAGTGTTTTGGAAATTTAGACACAGTTCTTTTCTAAACTTTACTGAATTTAAACTGACCCTATGATTAGTTTTACTCATTTCAGAAGCAGGTTTGCCATGTGCTAATTGATTTCCTGAACTCCAAAAGCAATGCAGCTTTCAGCAGATGTATTCCCTCGAATTCCCTCTTTTGATC
Source organism: Caloenas nicobarica (assembly GCF_036013445.1). Classification (NCBI taxonomy): domain Eukaryota; kingdom Metazoa; phylum Chordata; class Aves; order Columbiformes; family Columbidae; genus Caloenas; species Caloenas nicobarica. Next base: position 47,756,501 of record NC_088245.1, read on the forward strand.
TCTGTTGATGCTGTGACCTTGAAGTTCCAGGAAGGCAGGGGGTACATGGTGATGATAGACCTTGCTGACCGCTAGAGACTCTAGTAAGGGAAAGGACATAAGGGAGAAGGGATCTGGTTTGGGCTTATATCCAATTATTACAATATATTTTTAGACTATTTTGTACTAAGGAAGTAAACACTTAATGCTGTGTAAAGGTTAGAGATAGACCCACCCATTCTTGGAATTATGTACAGCTTGTCCTGAGTGACATCAGTGATGGATCTGTCTTGTGTATATATGCAATTCAGTGATTTATTACAGTATAATTTTGTGCCAAAGCTTATCCAAAAATGTCTTAGGTTGTTTCAGGAAACTGTTGTTTTATACTGAGCTTTTTATCTTTACCAAGTTTGTCCAGACCCAGTAAATCCATTTAAAGAACTATTTGGAATATGGAGTACAGATCTAGTACGTAAGCTTTTCAGCTCTTTGCCTTGATTGCTTTTCTTTGCTCTATGAGCCTTTGAAAAGATACAAGTATCCTAGGTCAAGCTATTTTTGCTTATATTAAATGCATATTTTAGCCATGAGTGTTACCGCTTTACAGTACTATGAGTGTTACCACTTTAAAAAGTGATCTTTAAAAGCTTTTTTTATTAGTAGTTATATTTCTAAGACTCGTTCAATTTAAAAAAAAAAGTCAATAAAAATGGAAGTTGGTTTTGTGATTTTTGTCATTCTTTAAATTAGGTATCACCCCGAATATAGAATGCCATCTGTGTATGTCATATCTGTGCAAATACTAGGATGAGATCTTGTCAATAAAGTCAATTTTCTGTGAAGCACGTATGACTGATGATACTAGATCATATATAATTTTTATATATTAATAAAAATTGCTTGTACCTCTTTTTAATAATTAAGCATATGGCTCAATATCAGGTATTTTTTACAAACTGGTAAAGTGCAGAGCTATTAGGCCACAGCACTGGTTTAATCCTTGGAATAGATTCTGAGTCTTAAAGGTCACCATTAACCAATATTCTTCAGAAAATCTTGTCAACTCCGGAACTCCTCAGTTTGCATTTTTCAAGTGTCAGTACAGTAGAAAAATAAAAATTTAAAAAAAAAAAAAAGTACTGTAATCCTCAGTAATTTAAGAATATAAGGTCAGAGTAGAGATGATCTTGTCTCTGAAATGGTCAGATGCAGATCCAATTTTATGGCTATATTATCCCCTCTGTGTTTTTAACCCATCACGATAGACACCGGGCGAGAATAGTTCTTCTGATCCAACTGTGCACGATGCCTGTCACTAACAGTAGGACACCGTGGCTGGTTCCTGAGCCTGGATTTTGAGGGCAATACAGGAATGCTGAAGAGACTTTCCAGGAGGGTCACCAAAACTGTAGAGAATGGGGAAACAAACCTTATAGCAATGCTTGATGATGCTTTTGGGTTTTTCTAATCAAGAAAACAATTGACGACTGGACATGTATGTGTGCATAGGTCTTGCTGCAAGTTCTTCAGTATTGTAGACAATAATAAATACTGTAGTTGGAAATCAAACTATTAACATAGTATCTCAGGCATTTTGAAGCAATGAGTAGCAAAGCATTTTACAAATGCATCTTTAAAAGATTATTTAATACAGCTTCTGCCTTGTCTCTGCAATGGTCTTGCCTGATAATTGTATTATTCCCTCTGAAGTTAAAGCTCTGAAAACCCATTATGGCTAGAGCATTTGTTAAGCAGTCTCTACAGATATGATGTTGCGACAGCTTTAATGAAATGTGCTTTCTTTGTCACAGAGGCCAACACAAGACGATAATAGGGATGAAGCTATTTCGATTAGATCATTCTTGTCTCATGCCTCCTCCATGGCTTTGACTTTATATGAGGAAATACTTTTTATGTTTGTATCAGACTATCTTTTCTTTCTGTTGCGGAAGATGAATAATCTGTTTTGTTTGTGTTGTGACCAAGTTGCCTGATTGTTTTACTTACACTTCCTGAGAGCATTGTTAAGGTGTACAGAGCCTACACTTGAGCAAATGCGGTTTTCTTTCCTGAATCTCTTACTATAAGTCCCACTCAGTGAATTTTCTATTAAAACAGACTTAGCCACAGCAGGTAAAACTGTTGAGCATCTTCATGAAGCATAGAAAGTCAAATGTGGGCCAATTCTTTCTCTATGTTCTCTGCACTAAAAACTAGCAGCCGCTTCCTGCTGAAGCATGCAGTAAATTTCCAAGAATGTTCAGCTAGTTGTGCAAACACTTTGAATTGTGTGATGAATTTGAATGGGAGGAGCGTGTATCAAAAAAGGAATTTAACCTGGTAAAATATACCGAATTGTATAACACGGCTGTAGAGGGGAAAATCTGTTTACATCTCTATCAGTGTTTGACGATTTCTAAGAGAAAGATGGAGCGATTATCAGTTATAAGCTCTTTAAAACTCTTAATAATAAACAATATATTTAGGAACCTTTCCTAACTAGGTGTTGTTCTGATTTTGTGAACTACTGTAGGTAATCCTGAAAAACCATATACTTGAATAATTTTCACTCTAATTCATCTTGCTGCTTTTCTAATAGAGACAGGCAGTTCCTTGGGCTGTTTATCAACCTATGGAAGTTGAGAAAAATGCTCCTCAATTTCAAAGAAAAGTTAGTTCTATTTTGCTACTATAAGCTACTTTATATTTTGTACTTGTCATAATTAAACATGAAAAAGGAAATGGAAGGTTGGATTTTAATAAGTAAAATTCAAAATCTGTTTATCTCTCATTTTTCTCTCAGGTGGAAAGACATGACATGAATACCTTGAGTTTGCCGCTTAACATTCGCCGTGGAGGCTCTGACACCAACCTGAACTTTGATGTACCAGATGGGGTCCTAGAGTTTCACAAAGTCAAGCTCAGTGCAGATAGCTTGAAACAGAAAATCCTCAAGGTTACAGAACAAATCAAAGTTGAACAAACAGCTCGAGATGGAAACGTGGCTGAGTATTTGAAACTGGTAAACAGTGCAGACAAGCAACAGGCTGGGCGCATTAAACAAGTCTTTGAGAAAAAGAACCAGAAATCTGCCCACTCCATTGCGCAGCTGCAGAAGAAATTGGAACAGTATCACAAAAAGCTCAAGGATATTGAACAAAATGGATCTTCCAAAACTGCTAAGGATACCTCCAAAGATAACTTGAAGGATATTCAGCACGGCAAGTCCCGTACCTCTGGGCATGCAACAGAGAGCAGCAAGTCGGGTGTGCCCGGTGTATCTTTGACACCACCCGTCTTTGTTTTCAGCAAGTCTAGAGAGTTTGCAAACCTGATCCGAAACAAATTTGGTAGTGCAGACAACATTGCTCATCTCAAAAATACCTTGGATGAATTTCGGCCAGAAACGAGTTCTAGAACATATGGGGGCAGTGCCACCATTGTTGCCAAACCAAAATATGTTAGTGATGATGAATGCTCAAGCGGGACCTCTGGGTCAGCAGACAGTAATGGGAATACTTCCTTTGGTCCTGCTGCGGCAGGTACCCTGGACAGCCAAGGAAAGCTTTCCATGATTTTGGAGGAACTAAGGGAAATCAAGGAGACACAGTCCCAACTGGCTGATGATATCGAGAATTTAAAAACACAATTTAAAAGAGACTATGGCTTTATTTCTCAGATGTTACAAGAGGAAAGATATAGGTATTTTTTTTTAACTGTTTTCTTGAAATGACTTTTGAATGGATGTAGAAGCTATTTGGAAAGTGTAAATATGGGCATGTGCTTGTGTGTGTGATATTTCAGAAATAAGGAAAAAATATTCCAATCAATATTTGGTACCAAAATGTTCCACTCCTTCCAATAACTGAAAATACATGTAGAACATTAATATTTCCTGTCAAATGATGTGGTAGTTCTTTGCCTTTTGTTGAAGGCTTGTCAGAAAATTCTCTCATTTGACATATTGCGTGATGTGAATACTGCATACAGGAGATGCCAGTTGTTTTGTAACTGGTGGAAGGATTCTGATCTATTGCGACTTCAAAATCCTAACCAATCTATGGTGTAGCAGAGCTGACATACAGCTGATAAAATAGACCTTTCAGTCCTGAGTACCTTGTCCAAAGACTTCTCAGACACATTGGGATCTTGTGGATGCACTGTCACTTTGTACCCTGCTGTAACACACAGCTATGAAATATAATCTTAAGTGCTGTAGCAGAACTTCCTCTTGCATTTGTTACTTGGCAATTCATTCCTTTATCATCCGCTGTGGGAAGCAAGAGATGTTGTACAGAGGGCTTGCACCTGGTGTACCTATATCCCAATTGTCATATTGCTTGTTAAACTTAAGTGTTGATTCTTGAATTCCTTACTACGCTAATGGGCAAAAACTCAGTACGAAATGCAATATTTAATGTTTCCCATGTTTAAAGTTCTTGAATACAAGAGAAGGCTGAATATCAGGTGGTAACGTGAGGGAGGAAGGAACAGAGTGAATAGAGTCCTGAACTCAGGACTTGGCTTCAGGAGAAGGCAGAGTGGCCCTTTCTGACAGCACCCTGCCATTAAAGTCTCCAGCCTTCTGCCACTGTTTCCACAGATAAACAATTTTACCTCCATCGGTTTTTGTGTCAACCTCGGTGTTTGCCTTTGTGTGTTAAATCAAGGTTCAAACTGACAAAAAAAATTTCTGGTTTCCTGATGGTTTAGTTGAACTAGTTTACCATGTAGAGACATGCCAGAACACGCTGGACATGAATGGCAGGACCTTGCATTTCTGTTTGAGAGGGGATCCAGGGAACATATTTTTGCTTTCACTACTGGCGAGCTGTTAACTGGTTCAAGCTTACTTATGAAACCATATCTTCTTGTCTAAATGAAGAGGGAGAAATGGAAAAATGTGACTTGGATACCCTTAGCCACTGTTTATAGTTCATATAATTTGCCAATGATGTACAAATATTTGCTTTTTAACATCCACTGCCAGCAAGAAACACTCAAAAAAGGCCTTCAGTTCACTGAATAAATGCTTATGGAGAGTTTCCAAAGTTTTTACTGATTTCTCTATGTGCTCTGTAATGCCAGTCACATGAATCCATAGTACACTAAGTTACCTTTTAAAATGTGTAATTGCTTTAATGATTTAGAATTACTTGAATAGAAGGCACTAAAATTAGACCTTTTTTCCTAATAAGATACGAAAGATTGGAAGACCAGTTAAATGACCTCACTGATCTTCATCAACATGAGACAGCAAATTTGAAACAAGAGCTAGCCAGCATAGAGGAGAAGGTGGCGTATCAGGCATATGAGCGATCACGAGATGTTCAGGTACTTTTTCCTTATCGTAATCTTCCAACATTTTGTAGAAATTGTGTACTGTAATACTTTCGTCCTTGTAGGTAAGGAATCTGGGGAAATATTTAAACTTGTGTTTTGTCTGTTTTAAGGTAAAAACCCAGCACATTTAATTGGTGACAGTCTCCATTTGTTTCAGTGGATTCAGAATTTTATCTGTTGGGATTGATAATATAGCCTAGGCAGACTTGTGGATGAAGAATGGCCTGGTTTAATTTCTTGCATCAGAGGAAGAAGGAATTGAGTCTCCTTGTATTGTGTAAAATGCCACTTTTTACAATGTCCTAACACAAACCTCTTGCTCAGTTTCAACAACATATAGCCATATCATTGGCAAGGTTTATTATAAATTGAGTGTAAGGTAAAAAGAAAGACAGCTAATTGATAAATAGACTTGTAGATTTGCCAGTTCTAGTTTAAGAGTTTTAATCCATGGTCACAATAGCCCCTATAATCAAAGCTGTAGGCTGTGTTCACCTCAATGATCAGTTGTAGTTGTGTCTGGCTTCAATCAAAAGCCAGTAATAATGTCTACAATTTTGTCCTGACAGCATGTAGTTACATACCTGAATATTTATATACAATATAATCTTTCCTATAATGCATATTTCTACCTAAAGTCTGAGCAAGTGGTGAAAAATGGTGAAAAGATTGTTTTGCCTTACCTTGGGTTTAAATTCCCTAACAACCTGAGGAATGCTGGACAACTGTCTTCAGATTGGCTCAGATGGTTAAAAAAAACCAACCAACCAACCAAAACAAATAAACAAACAAACCACCCTGTCCTGTGTTCATACTTCTAACCATAGGGAGGACTATCACCCTGTTCTCTCCTTGGTGTGAGAGTCAAGAGCCCTCTGGGAACAGAGTGGGAAAGGAATGGTACTGAATCTAAGTCTATCAGTGTCCTTTGTAGGGTTAAAGAAAAGAGGTCTCTCATGCAGGACCCCTTTCTGTAAAGACATCTTGAGGATGTGAAAACTCAATGAGACCCAAGTTCCTCAGCGGAAGGGCTGTGAATGTTCACTAACTCATTAGCAGAACCCTGGAGGGGTGTCAGAGACTTCTAAAACTAATTAAGCGCTACACTGATACAGCCTTTTTCTTTTATCTCTGTACAGTTGGGCATGTATAAACCTGTCTTTTCAGGGGTTTGGCAAATAAGCTAAAATAGAATAAAAGCTTTTAAGTTGTGGATATTTTAAGTAACAACCTAGCTTTGGTGCACTCTGTCCCTAAGGGATGGGCAAATCATTCTAAAAACACTTGCTCAGCCTCTCAATGAGGAACTGCAGGTGTCACACTTCTGCAGCTCGACTTTCTTTAAAGCAGCATGAGATGATTTGAGAATAACTTAGGGTCAGAGTGGAAGAAGGACCAGGAAAGTTCTGTAGTGTGTAGTGCAGAGCGTGCATGAACCCAAAGGGACTTTGTGCTGCCCATTAAGAACTGTCTTCTGTATTATGACTAATTCCTGGGACAGTAAAAGGAAACAGCCCTCTGTAAGGTGCTGTGCTGTGTGCTTTGCACTGACTTTGATGCCTGGTTGGTCACACAGCAGGCCGGTTCAACTTGCCTAAACAACGGAGAACTGACCCAGCCGAAGCTAATGACTCTGTGCAGGGTTTTTGTTTGTTTTTACACAGAGGATTGGGTTGAATCATCTTACTGTGTGACCAGGGGAATGAATGCCCCTGCCAGTGCAAGGAAAATGTTTGAGGTTCAAGAGTGGGGAATTAAGTAGGGATGCCAGAGTGTAGTTTTTCTTTTACACAGTCGTAAAAGGTTATGTCAAGTTGATTGATTTCATTAAATTATAGCCTTGCACTGTGTTACATAGTGGTGCCTAAGTCCCAGCTCCAGCAAAAAGTGGCATTTTGGCAACGAAGTAAAGCAGTCATAGATTTTTCCATGTTTCACTTTGAGAGAGCTCAAGCATGGGGTTAGTGACTTAAGAACCATTTTACTCAAAGACCATTTTTAGTGGACCCTCAAACAGAGGAGCAAGGTCTGCTTTCCTTTGAACAAAATGCAAAGTGGAATATATCGTGTGAGAGAATCCCCTAAAAGCATCACCACGGATTTCTCCACTGCACGCTGCTGACTTGGGGTATGGATTAACGAGCCTTCACAGTGACAGAGGGGGAAGGCAATCTCTGCCTGAGGACTCCGTCCCAGCACTGGATGATGGGTGGCTTTGAGAGAAAAAGTAATGTAGGCAGGAGAAGTCGTGTAAACCAAATGGTACATGTTGCAAAGTAGATTTAATTAGTATCACAGCAAGCTTGTCCTACCCTAATGTTTTCTATAGCATATACAAAGAAACTAACTTTGATGCTGTTTTAATGCAGTGAAAGTTGCCATGGCGACAGCTTTGCCAGTACTTCATCTCATCAGTGTATGCAGGAAACATTATCTGTCGCAAACATTAGTTATGATACTTTTTCTCAAGCATGGAAAATGTAAAAACTACATTTTGGACAGTGTTGTCAGACTTGATTATGCCTGAGCAGGCAGTGATACACACATGCAGATATATATGGGCAATTATATTTAAAAGAGCTGGTGGTTCATTCAAGTTTTAGGAGTCTATAATAAATTGCACTTCAAATCTAGCTGATGGATGGCTCTGCAGCTAAAATGGGAAAAGTGGTGTATGGAAATACAGCTGCCCTAATTCTTGTTTTCTGTCTCCAGGAAGCCTTGGAATCCTGCCAGACCCGGGTTTCAAGGCTGGAGCTTCACCAGCAAGAACAGCAAGCACAGCAGTCTGAAACGGTTAATGCCAAAGTGCTCCTGGGGAAATGTATAAATGTTATCCTGGCCTTCATGACTGTCATCTTAGTGTGCGTTTCTACTATTGCAAAGTTCATTGCTCCTATGATGAAGAGCCGCTTTCATATCATTTGCACTTTTTTCGCAGTGACGCTGCTGGCAATATTTTGTAAAAACTGGGATCATATCATTTGTGCCATAGAAAGGATGATTATACCAAGATGAAGCTGCTGGTCTGGCTACTTTCCTTTTTTTGTTGTTGTTTTTCTTTTCCTTCCCTTCTCTGTTTTTTAAGTGCTGTATGTATACAAATTATTTTTTGTCAGTTCAAATGTGCAGACTGGATGGAGAAGGCTACTAAGACTCTTGGACTTTAAGCTGTAAATACATAAATGCATACTTGTTGGCAGTCAGTTGCCTGTTCAATCAGATTGTGTCTAACTGGCTATGTCTGCGATGAACTGTTCGCTTATGTCAGTCTTCTGCCTTAATCCAATGGGTTTTCCACTTTACAAGCCCACGCCCACAAAAGATGGTATGATGCTCTGGAAGGGATCCAAGGAACTGCAAGTGTCAGGTGTGCTTTTTACTAGGCTGGAGTGCAAAGAGTGTGATCAGGAGAGAGCGCACCATAATGTGAATCAGCCCTAATAAGTTAATTTTCTCTCTGAATCCAATTAGAATGATAAGCCAAATTACACAGTCATAGGTATTAATGGTTCTCAATTCTAAATTACTGGGTATTTCTCTATAGGATTTCTAGTGTTCTGGACCAGCAAAACTTGTTGCATCTGCTAGTAACCCTTTGCACAGAGAGTTTATTGTTTGTAAATTAAAGCAGTGATGACTATTGACCACAGTCAGCAGTTGTTCTATCTAGGCACTGTTCCTCATCACACTCGGGAAATACACAAATGTAGCATAAAGCTTCCAAAGATGAACTGAATTGAATGACAGGATCTCCAGGCCACTTTGTCAAGGAGGAAAGTAACTGATAGGTATGTTGTCACGCAGACCAAAGCACTCACTCGCTTCAAGCCCTGCAATCTGCAAGGGGAAAGGAGTACTCAGGAAGGCAGCATTTGGGTTAGCCTTTGTTAGCACTGAATTGTTGGGGTGCTCTAACCGAGTGTGAAGCAGGTGGTGGTGGGACTCTGGCTACAGTGGATTTCTCTTTCTTGTGTCAGATTAAGGAATGTGGAAGAAGCTTGAGGGAACAGGCCCTCAGGGGAGCAGGGAGGTAAAGTTCTGTAAACATACAAACACTGTGCAGACTCTGTTGACAAACATTCCTGAATATAATATACTAGCATACAGTGCCACTACTAGGAGACAGGGTTGGTTTAGTTATCTTGCTGGAATTTATTTTGCTTGATTTAAGAACTGCAAAAAAAATCTCCCTGAAGTCTGCTTGATGTAAAACAAGATCTTTATTTAAAAACCAAAACAAAATAAACAAAAAAACCCCACAACCAACCACCAAAACCAACCAACCAAACAAAACCATCACAACCAGAATCCTTTTCCACTCTGCATTAAATGAAAACAAAACAAACCAAAAAGTGTCTCCAGTTATTGGAAAATAATCAAGTTGTATTTTCTTTTCAGTTGATGTATTTGTTATGCTAGTTTTGCAGAGCAGGGAGGGGATTACTTGATGTGTGTATTTGTTTTTAATAAAGTGCAATAGTTGGTGTAGAAATTGAGGAAACCTTATTCTGAGGAAAGGGAGTGGAGGAGAGGAGGCACGGGAAGAACTTTGACATTTTACCATGATTAGATTAACAATGAATACAGTTACTTTTTGTGGCTTCAGGGACTGAAGGAAGGACAGAATGAACTGCATAAGTAATGATATGACTCAGCATTTAGAAAATTCAATTAAAACACTTTAAAAATCATTAAAGAATTATTTACATGTGCTGTATCTATGAACAGAGAAATCAGGAAGGATTATGCTGGCTCGCAGGCACAGGAAACAGATCAGATCAGGCACACCCATGTTATCCTAACCCAGCCCTGCCTAATGTTCTGGAGAAGGTGCAGTAAGAAGCAAAAGTCCTGCTGAGGGGGATATGCCTTTATGAAGCCCAAACTTACCAACTGGTTTATCCCTGGCTGTGTTACAAATAATTATTATATAGATGTATTCTTCCTTTCCTTAATGTTGGGGTTTTTTTCTCTTTGCCTGTACCCCTGTATTGCCAGTATCCCCTGAAGAAGGAAAGAGGTATTGTGTTATGTATGAAACATCTCTGTCTTAATTGTTGCATGTGCTCCTGCTGCTGTTCAGTTCAGGGAGACCTTTCTACTCTTGTCTCTCAATCAGTTTCAGCACTGTATGTGTACACTGCAACAGGCCTTCACCCCCACCTGACAGGTTCCAGCCCTCAGCCTCCTTTTACAGCTGGCTCATAAACTGAGGAGATTGCTTCCACCAGTGTAGCTCATGAACTTATCTTCTCAGGGAAGCCCCTTCCACAATGTCAAAAAGATTAAAAGGAAAAAAGAAGGAGCACTTTCCTGGCCTTCACATCATGAGAAGGGGTTTCCCTTCGTGTATTTTTAGGCCCTTTTGATGTGTCCTGAAGATCCCTCTTGTTCTTTTCCACTGTTTTAATATAATTTGTTCCTGTCTTTATTTTTGAAAAGTATAGTCTTTTTGTAGCCTGTACTTTCCATTTCTTTAGCCAATGAGTGTGTTTCTATTCAGAGTCTCTTCCTTTCTGAAGTCTTTTCCTAAATTCCACCACCCCTTTCAGTAATCAGCCCTATGACTTCTTTTATTCCCCTCATTTGCATAGGCCACAAGATTATACCTCCATTTAAAAAAAAAAAAAAAAAAAAAAGTCCTGGTTCTAATCCTCAGAATGCCGTAACTCTTCATCGTATTTTCTTGCCACCTTTATTATAATCTCCATTCTCTTATTCACTTCACACAGCCACCTTCTGGTTTGGCCACTTGAGAAAACACTGTTTGTCTAGCATTTTTTTAAATAGGATCAGAAGGGTACATGTGCAAGAAAGAAATAACAGTTAATAATTTTTACATAAGAAAAACTCCTTTGCCTGTTGCATGGTTATATGTTTAAAGAGACAATCCTCCCAGTTCTAGTGTATATAGCTAAAAGTATAATGTCAGGTGGTCTCAAGTTCAGGCAGGAGTAAGGTTAGTCATTTTTTCTTATAACGAAGTTGGTATGGTACGGCCTGGGGACGTGAAGGCTGCTGCTCCAAGGGCATCCTGTTACAATCCTGGAGGATGACCTCAATGCAAAATGAGGGTAGAACATAAAATCAGTGGGCCTACGGAAGATTGTTCCACTGTCTTAATAAAATCTGATTAGGTCCAAATTGGAAACAGAAGGGTCTTGTGTTTCCATATTGGCTTTATATCTGGCAGAGGACACAGAAAAGCTGTAAAGGCACTACATAATGTAACTCATGCAAATTAAAACAACCCCAATTGGTAAATGGGCACAGCACTTCTCTAGGTTATTTTCCCTGCTGGATTTAAATCACTAAAGCATGTGACACGCATCAAGAAATTAAGATGTGAAGGGCAAGACCCTGCTTTTGGGTGAAACTGCTGTAGTTTTGCACAGAATAAGGCTGCAGTGGCAGGAGTTCTGCCAAGTGGAAGGCCATCCAGAGGCGAGGGTGCCTTCGCCCTCCTGCCTTTGCCCTCCCATTTCTTACCTTGTATGATGCCACTGGTGTGTGTTGCGGTCTGCCATACACCACATTCACTCACCAGGCTGGAAGAAAAACCTAGCGGAAGAGATGGATAGTTCTCCACATCTAGAGAATGATGGAAAGGTCTCGTGAGTGCGAAGCAGGGACGAAAAGGGAGATGAGCCTTTTTCTTTCTTACTGCAGTGAATCATTAGCTGGCTCTAAAACTGCACTCTAGGCAGCTGCCCTGCAGAATGATGGGGCTAGCTTTAGCGTAGAAAGTTTCTTTGTAGCTTTTGCCTGTAGGGAGCAGATCCAGTCAGCCAGAGGATTAGGTAGCAGAGGGTAGCTAGCTGTGCCCGTACCCAGGAGCAAGGGCAGGCTGGTGGCTGGGCTAGCCAGGGCTGATGCCTCTGCCACTAACTTCGATATCGGCATCAATTCTACCGCTTGGGCTGGGAGGGTAGTTGTGTATGTATCTGGCCTGCAGTCAGAGCTCTGCTTGCTGTGGAAGTACCCCCAGGCCGTCTCGAACAGTTGCAAGAGTTCTCTTAATGAGAACTTAGTTCAGCTTCTCAACCAACTAACCATGTTCTGTGAGGATACCGTTTGCTTTTATGTTCTCGCACAATACAGTAGACACCCTTAGTATACTCCTTACACTTACTCATCATGAGCCTCTAAAACGCTCCCACTCAAAAAAAGTTGCCAGACAGTCTTTTCTGCTTGGTGCTGCCTGGTAGTCAGTCATTTCACATCACTTTAACAGTAGTTCTCCAACTGAAAAGCCTTTCAGTTAGTTGTTAATATCTGTTCCTTGGGCTCATGGCAGCTTTTTACTCAGAGGTTTCTGGAGATTTAGTTTCTCATGAAGGTTAGTACAATTTTCCTGATCTCTCCCATTTCAGCATTCAGGTCTTAATGAGGTTTCCTCTAAAACTTGTATAAGGGATCCCTCCACTAGCTTCAGCTCTAACTCCGTTATTATTGAACATCCAACTGGTCATTGACAGCACTGAATGAGACTCAGTTTAAATTCCTTCTCCTTTCTGCTTTACATTACATACATTTGTGCAGCTTCTCCTTCTACTGTGCTCCCATGACGTCTACTTGTTCCGAATTCTTAGAGAAGTGCTATCAAATCAGGCTCCTTTTTCATCTAGTATCAAAATGCTTCTGTTATGCAGTGCCTCTGCTGCAGGACCATCACATATAGATCTGATAGCTGCCCTACATGAAGAATATTTAAAAGCCAATGGTTTTCTTTGAACAAATCATGACTGCTTCTTATCTGAAGAATAGAAATTCATTAAGTGAAGGCCATTTGCTACAGGAAAGATACACAATCCACTGATTAGGAGCTGAAGCTAGACAAATCCAGTGTAAGCACAAGCTTCAGTTTTGTAATCATAAGGTTACAAGCTAATTATTAGCTACTGAAAAACATAAACAAGGACTCCAACATTTGAAGTTAAAGTTGAATGCTGCAGTTCAGGAATCAGTTCAGGCTTATGTTCAATACAAAGACAACTGCATAATCACAGGCAGTGCCTTCTGAAGTTAAAATCAATGAACAAGAAATTACTTGGGGGAGTGAAGAAAAAACAACATCAACCCACAGAAGCTTGTGGTTCATTTAGCTAGTAAGGAAATCAGTTTTGGAAAACATGCCCCTTTCTACTGTGATACAGACATTTTACTTCTGGATTCAGTGGTACAACAGAAGGTAAACACAGATTAATGTAAGTAAACACTTTAATTTGGATTACAGAATTTAATCACTTATGAAATTCCATCTAGGAATAGCAATCAGGCAAGTTTATTCTCTTTTTTTAATCAAGCAAATATTTATTTGCTTTTTTCATTTACCATCATGCCAGAATGTGGCCTTTAATTAATTATATTGCTCCCCTTTAAAATGTAAGAGATTATAAAAGGCTTGTTTCAGATAAAGTTTGAATGGTCTCTAACGCTGAGTTGAATCCAGCAGAAAGAATCAGATGATTTTACATTACAGCAGTGAAAGAATAAGAAAAATTTAAATCTAGTTCACTGAATTGTGTATTTTCCCTGAAAAAGCAAACTGAGATGATACTGTATATAAAGGCTGCATGTCTTGTATGGTTGATTTGCTATATGCTTAGCATATTAAGTTGTACTGTTGTTGGAGAGTTTTGCACAAAGCCACCTTTCCTTTTTACCCAGGGAACCTGGGTCTGGTAGTATCAAGGTGTACCAAAAATTGTCTGGTTTTATTGACTAAGGTTAATTGTCTCCATGTGTGGTCTACAATGTTTCTCACACCATTTTCATTTTGTGCAGCACTGTGGACAGATGCAACTATGAAAATGTAATTTTTGTGTATTTTGTTGTGTAGTCATGACTGCCTCTAAGGTGCCATTAACATTTTTTAAAATAAAAATATTTACATTTATTTGACAATGAACATTGTTTCTTAAACTTACTGTCTGATCAAACCCCTATCAGTTTTTCTTTGTCAGTAACAAAGTTATTCAATTGACAGTGACAAAGTTATTCAATTGAGCATAAGCCCCAGCTTAAAAATAGTGATGAAACTGAGCATTCTACTCTGGTGCAGTTTTGACCAAAACTGGTAATTTGGGTTTTATTTACAGCTATGACACAAAACTGCAAACACCAAATGAGGTACCATCATTGCTCTCCAGAGCTTGTGTGACCATGCTATACAAACATGGTGCTATTGTGCCAAGCACTTGGACTTGCTTTGGATTATTTTTTTGGAAAACTGAATTAGAAACCTGAGCTGAATTTTTACATTATTGTCAGAAATCTCGGTGACGTGCTCCAAAAATGTAATACTGACATGCCTAATAGTTAACATAGCTGACATAAGCCAAAACATTTGCATTTATTTTTCGCAAAGCAGAGGTCTTGTCAGCTGGCACTAGCAGCCATTGGGAATGATATTATTTTCATACCAAGAGCAGAGGAGAGACAGTGCAGTAACAGTGTGTTGCTTTGCAATCATGCTGTACTTCCTATTTCATCCCATTCGAGGAAATGGCATACCGCAGCTCCCTTGTCACCTGCAGACTTTCCAAGGTCTTGCAGCATAGAGTTTCACATGGCTGCCTGGAACTCGGTCTATATTCAGGCTAACTCCATTCACAAACAGCAGGTTCCTCTCCAACTGCTGATAACTTTTGCCTGTTTCTGGCATGGGCTGAATAACCCCTGCTGACACGCTGGCAAACCAGACATAAAAAAAGCCATCTCACTCATCATCGTTTCTCAGAGTTGTTCATAACTCTGGCTTTAAAGAGCACATAACACACCCTGGTAACTGTTTCAGCACACAAAAATAGAAAGGCAGAGAGGAAAATACAACAGTGCAATTTAACTTAGCACAGAAAGAGAAGTGTCACTTAAGCCAAGTAATGGTCACTGTACAGTGTTAGCAATCACTGCATGAGACAAACAATCCTTACCAGCAGGGTATACTGAAAACACTTTGTATTGGTATCCACAATAGCTCTGAGAATCAAAGTTGTACAAATGCGCCAGAAATCTGCTGAAGGCGCCCAAGACTTCATCTGCAACAACACTGCAACTCATTTAGGCACATAAAAAACTACTTTGAACTAGCTAGTTCAGACACTGCTAGCAGTGTAGTTTTAACTTAGTGATAAATGCTTCCGTAGTGCACGTGTCATTGCTCTACTCGTGCTACCGTGGAAGAGTACAGCAATCAAACAGCAGGTTCTGCCTCTCATGGCAACAGCACAGAGTTGATGTAATTGAAATGAGAAGTTTCCACACTGTATCCTCCTCAGTTCATGTTAGGACTGTGGACTTCGGTGGCAACTCATTAGTTTTGTGAAGTTACCTAGTAGATTGATGCCATTGCCTTTTATGTGCAGCCTATGAGATTTACACAGGCCTACCAGAAGTCAGGCAGCAAGGCTGAACTCCCTTGCCTTAGGACAAACTTGAAGCTAGCCGGTGCCGGGCTGCTGAAAGCAGCATTGATACTCATTTGACAGAAACCGTAGGAAACTGAGCTTGCATTTGATGTAGTCGTGATCTCTCCAGTTGGTGAGTGTGTCATTCTACCCATCTGCATGTGTAAACTTGGAAAAACTCCTTTAGTTAGCACAGCTAGAGTGGCGTCAATCTAATGGAAATGAAGGCACAGTCGGGACTGAAGCCTGTAATATATGAGCAAAACGTGAAATTTCCTTGTAGCCCTATAGATTCCCTCTGTATTTTCCTGTTCGATAACATTTTTATAAGTTGGTACCGGTCTGGGAGACACTGTTTTCCCCCATAGCCACAGACACATGGTTTAACGGGAATGATGCAGAAGATCAGTGTTCGCAAGCACAAGACACTCTACGTACCTGCTGAACAGAAACGTAGCAAACACAGGCCTGTGTGATCAGCAGACTCATATCACACACTCACCTGAGTTATGGCTTCATAAACTGCCTCACACTTTATAGCTACTCACGTCCTTTATGCTAAAAATTACGTTCTGTCCTTGCTCAGCTCAACAGTAAAAACCCCTTAGAGTTTAAGCAGAAAAGACTCTTATCACAGCCCTATGGCATTTAAAAGCATCTTCTGATTTTGCAATGTCAAAAAGATTATTTTTCTCAGCCAATCTATAGACAACAATGTACAGTTTTAACCCTCCACCACAAATAGCACACTACTCGGTCACAGACATCTCTGCTGCAATCGTATGTGACAGTGATACTATTCGCACACTTTCAGGCTCTGCTGACTCAGAGGTCGAACAGAGCTTGTACTCCCAGCACTAATTCCCCACTTGGCCTCTATCCTGATAGGTTGGATTCAGGTCAAGGCGACATGAACTAAGCATGGATTAAACTATAGGTATGAACAGCAGCATGTATGCGTAACAGCAAGACCCCTCTCTAAAGCTATGCCACTGGGCTACAGGAGCTTGAGGATTTATGTAATCTAGCAACTGTTTTCAGCTTGCTCAGCTGAGCCAGCAAGGAAGTCTAAATGAGTTTCAAACTCATCAAGACATTTTCTGACTATACTTACACAGCATCTTCCTCCAAAGAGTGTATCTGCAAAACACAGAAAAATATTTTCCGGGATTCTCCACATATTTTATACCTTTTTGTGTGTTGCTTTCTTTGTGTGAGGATGAACCTTGCTGATCTGTGAAATGCTGATCTACCCAAAACTAATATAAGATGACATTTAAAGAGGCATAAATAATCTCTAATACTGTCAACCAAAAACCTTGAGGTCTCTAAATGAAATCTCTTTCCTTTTACTGGAGCCTCACAATGAATTTAAATAATGTACCTAAAAGAGACTTTACTTTTTTATAAAATAAATTAATGAGATATGTAGCTGCAAAAATTTCTATACCTACAAAAACCCTGCATTGTAGAACATGTTTCAAAAAGATGAATTTGCCACTGTTGAAATAATCCAACATATATGAAGATACTATACCTGCTTCCTTTAGGTACTGACTTAATTAGAGACTGATATAAACAAACAAAACCCAAACAAATCAACCCAAATACATGTTTCTCCTCAACAGAACAGCTTCCTTTCATATTTATTCTCTCTCTCTTTTTTTTTTTTCCCATTTGTCTCATAATATTTATGGTCTTCATTTTCTAGTTGTTTCTCCCTCTTGCTCTCTAGGCTCACATCTTGATTGATCCTCATCTCTTTCCGCTGTGTCCATAAGCCCTACACTCCTGCTTGGCTACTCCTCCTTCCTTCAGCCACCTCCTCCTCGTGCCCTTGAACTCCATCTTGTCTCTTGCTTTTTCTCTCTCTTTCCTTGTACTCTACAAGATTCCCAGGTCAAGCCCACCTGAGTCACTACAGCAGCTCTATTTTTAAAGCAAGCAGAGGTAGGAGCAGGTTTTCAGCATTGCTCCTTGCATTGCTGTGAGGTGTGGAGATGGGCACCGTGGTGAAAAAGAGCATCATTACCACCCATACTTCAAAAATGCTATCAGGTGATTAACTGGAATTAACTGACTCAGTGGGCTTCTGAGGGAAACAACTACCCTTTTTTTGATCAGTATGAAAAACAAGGAGGCAAAAATAAAGTAATAGGATTTCCACCATCTTGAGTCATCCTCTTAGAACAAGATTCCACATAATAAACGATTGCAAAAAAAATATTGGAGCATTTTTCAACAAATTAGCTACACAAGAGACACCCAACTACTTTAGTCACCTAAATAATTTTAGATTTTCTAAGTTCTTTCCTATGTCCCCCACAGAGCTCACACTGAGTGACCTAGATTCTTGACTTTATGTTTCGCATGTAAATTAATTATTTTCCAATACATTATAACTGTGTAATCCTGATGTGAACAGACACTAACAGAACCAAAGAAATAATCTGGGCCACACTACCATTCCTGTTAATGAAATTATAGAAGGGAGGAAGACTTCTACTTGACCTTAGTATTAAGATTTTTAGATCTCATAGTGAAAAAAAATAGCAAATTCGAGACAGGAAACAAGGCAGATATGCAACTTCATAATACTTTAAAAAATATTTTTGCACTGTAAAGCTGTGCACAACATTCATCAAAACCTTGTTTGCATAAAAAATCTGCTTAAAAATTAAATCTCAGTTCATTTTGGAAGGTGAACCTTAAAGCTGTTTTAATGTTATTTATTTCAGTATAGATATACATTGGTATAGATTGAATACTGTTGACACTTCTAATATTGCAAAGGCGTGGACCATACACACAACATACATGTAAAACTGTACAGCAACATCAAGCTGCACGGTCTTTTTGTGAAGTACTAAACTCCTGGCATTGCAGCTATGGAAGAGACTGTAGTATGTTTAAGACACCTTCTTATTAACTAAGCTTACAACCACCTCTAGGGGAGCTAACGGTAATTGTAATTGTAACCTCCAGATCTGTATAAAACTATTGGAAAATTTAACATTTAGCTTTTTTCCTTAGGGATGCGTGTCATCAGTAATACCCACCTTTTAATATACTAATTGAAGCCAATTTTAATCCTTATTAAAGGATTGTTAATCTTATTATGGGAGTGTCAATACCGGTCTGGATGATCAATCTGCTTTAGTCGAAGAGATTTCACTGAGAAACTGAGGAACTTTACCAGAAGATCATGTTCACATTTTTCAACTGCTCTTACGAGCTAATTTCTGTCAGAAAACAGTGGTGGTTACCAGGAATGAGTGGAATATATTTTACTTCACACATGGCTACGCAAGCCAGAGCATTCAACCTGGTATTAGCAACGGGACAAGCGATACGTGGTACTGTTGAATACAAAACATAATGCTCACGTTTTTCCTCAGCCAGGAAGCATTATACTTGGATATCTATTATGAGAAATCACCGCGGCCTGCACGACGGCGCTTTCCATCCCGCCAGCGCTGCGAGGACCGTTGGTTTCCTCTCTCCTCACGAAGCAGAACTGCAACGACTGGCAACACGCTTTGCGAACTTGCTACAGAAGCTGAAATTTGCTACACAATGACCAAAAAAAAAAAAAAAAAAAAGGCAGAGGGATGTTATACCCACACGGCAGCCTTGCGACGGCTCCCCCGCCTCACCCAGCGGGCGGAGCGACCGTTGGCGCCAGGCTCCGCCCCGCGCACGCGGGCAGGGCGGTGCCACGGGGCTCACGGCGATGGGGGGGGCGGGCTGGCGCACGCGCACGCGGGGCTCAGAGGTCGCGTGAACCCGTTTCCACGGCAACACCGCCCCGCCTCTAGCTCCGCCCCCCCCGCCTCGGCTCCCAGGATGCTCCGCGCCCCGCAGGGTCCCGGCGGGTGGAGGCACTGGCGGGAGGTGAGGCGCCATTTTTAAATTGCTCGAACCGGTGGCGGCCGTTGGCGGCGCGGCTGAGGGGGCCGGAGTGTGAGGGGCAGGGCAGCGCTGAGGGGAGGCCGGGAGACGGGCTGCTTGGGGCTTCACCTCGCGGCGTACGAGCTGGGAGGCCCCTCGGCCTTTGCTCCGGCCCCGCTCGCTCCTCCCCTGGGCCGTTAGCTGCCAAGCAGTGAGCTGCAAGGCCGGCAGGAGAGGCCGGCAGCCCGTCCCGCGGTGCGATCGCCTTTGTCTCGTGTCCCGTCTGCTGACAACAGCCTGCTGCGGCCTCCGTTGGCTGGTTGTGGGCTGGCGGGTTTGGGAATGACGTAATTGAGGGCTGCGAAGAGCCCACTCGCAGCCAGGCTTTCGGATGTTTATGTTTGCCTGCTTGCTTTTCCACCAGTGAACTTCAGCCATGGGCAGTTTGAGGGTAATTGTTATTTTTCTGCACTTCTGGATATGTGACATCCGTGTTAGTGTTGTTCCTCTGACGAAGCTCCTGCATCCATAATTAATAGGAAAATTAACAGTCAAAATGTCATGGTGACTTATGTGGCTCGCTTTGCCTCTCACATGCTCTTTGTCCACATATAAGGTGTATATAATCACATTTCTGCCTATGTAGGTGTAGGATATGTATACTAACACGAGACCTGTGCCCTGTCTGAACATCTGTATCATTAAGTCAATATGAAAGTGATTTTTCAGAGGAGTTTTGCTTGTGGACTATAGACAAACAACCATCTGTACGCCCAAGTAAAATTTTCAATGAGACTCTAGGGAACAAAAATTTCTTGTGTATTTGAAGGTCCTTGTGATGAAAAAACAGTGGAAAACTGTATACTAGTTGTTCTTTAGTAGAGCTAGGTTTACCAACTGATCAAATTGAGCAGTAGCTGCTGTCAGTTTAACTTAATAGTGTATGTGGCTAAAGCAAAAAATTTAATCCTGAGTTAAGATACAACCTATTATCTAACAACCATATCTCTACTATAAGACAGAAATTGAGGGTGATACTGTGTGCCGTGTGTAAGGATGGACACTGAAATAATGGATGCTTAATTGTTATTGGTATTTGTACTTTGAACAGTGTTGTGGAGAAAGTGATAGTATTTTGAACAAGATTGATGTCTTCTATCATGTAGAAGTCATACGGATATTCTCCAAAATTTCTACACTTAGGCATGCAAAGGTTTATTTTTGCTGGATTCTCTACAGTGATATCTAAGCAGTATCCAGATTATGGAACTTCCTATAATAAAGGTTTTCATGTTTCTCTTTGATTTTTTTTTTTCTTATATATATTTAACATTATTACTTTGCTGTTGCAAGTTGCTGATGGTGGATTAGTAGAATATAGACTGTTACAGTAATGAGAGGTATGCAATCGTATTTCTTAGGTTATATATAATTTTGTTTTGGTTTTTTTTTATTCACTTTATGGGAAGCTTGATCTCTCGTGAGTGTGTTGCGTAGTCATTTAAGGTCAGATGTGTTTCACTTACCTAGCTTTTAGACAATCAAAGTTATCTAGTCCAAGGCTGTGATTTCATGAACATCTGAGCTCGTGATGTGACAGCTCTCTGCTCCTGAAAGGAGAAAGCCTTGCTTCTCCTCCTGCCTGTTTACTTGGCTTTATGTTCCATTCTCCTCGCCAGTACCAGCTGCCTGCTTTCACTGATGATTTAGCTTGTTGGGTTTTTCCATGAGCTAGTGTGACTCACTGACCTCACAGAAAAACTATTGTTTTCTGCTTAAGTGTGTTGACTTCTTGAGTTAAATCAGTTAATGGAAGTGTCTGACAAATGACAAATCTAGGAATGGGGATGAAGAAAGGAGGATTGGAACCTCCCATTCCTGGTGACAGTGAGCTCTTACATTGCATTACTCTTTTTAATTGGTTGATTATCTAGTCTTACTGTAGAGTCTTAGGCAGGGATGAGATGAGGTAGTGTTTGAAGAGCCACTTTCATGAGGCTGTGCTTCCTTTGAGTGTCTCACTTGTTCTTTCAGGCAAATAGCTTATTGTTTCACAAGACCTTGACTGACTCAATTAGGAAAAAAAAACCAAAACAACAAACAGAAAAGAAAGAGCATATAAAGAGGTCGAGTTCTGACAGAACTAGCAGGCAAATGGATTAAACCATACATTGTGTGAAACAGCTGTTTGGCTTTCAACAGATTTTACTGAGCATTTTACAGCTGGAACAAAACATGGCACTAGGCTAAATACTGTTAATTTTGACATCAGTAGTTGCAAAATTACATTCATTGTATCATCTAACTATTTAAAACAGTGTGCAAATATGATAAATTTATGTGTTTTAAGTGTGACTGTGGTACGGAAAGTAGAGCCATGAGTGAGTTCCATATGTCACTCAGGTGAATTACCACTACATGCTGAAATCATGTAACTTGGTTGTGCCAGGTAAGCTAGAAGGAAGCCTTCTTGTTATAAACAACATACAATAAAAATAAAAATTGTAATATAAATAAAATTATATGTATATCTTCATATTTTTCTCTAAATGCAAGTATTCTCACCATTTTAAGTACTTGTAGCAAACAAAAGGTTGAAATAATATAACTGAAAATCTTGTAAAAGAAGAAAAGCCCTTTCATGATGTGTAGATGCAAAGAGAGAGATGTGAAGTAGGTCTTTAAGCAATGTTTCTCTATGTATGAAACTAAACAATTGGAGAATGAAGGCAAAACAAAGGTAATTCTTGGAAAGGTAATTAAGTCATGTCACTTAGCTAGATAGTCTACAATAAATAATGCTATTTTAGGTAGAGTATGCATTTTCTAGGTTTCAAGACTCTGTACCAATACCTTTACCTGCACAAAATGATGTTAAGATTTTGCAGTATGAATTTGGGGCAACTGGTAGAACTTTGCAGTTCTACAACATGATAAAATTTGGCAAATATATGGATGGAGAATTAATTTTAGATATGCTAGTGTTCCTTTAAAGTATTTCTCAAAAATTATGGGTTTATTTAAGATTATTTAAGGTCTGTTCATTGGCTATGAGAAATTACTGTAAACCATTAGCACAGAATAAATTCTTGTTGTTAATATACTCAAAATATTTGTAGCCCTAAATGATGTTGACTATTGACAGTTCTCTTCCAGGAATTATTTTATGATTTGGGGGAAAAAGGCTTTTTATTTGTAGGAATGTGAGTAGGTTAAGTATTACAAGTTGCTATTAGCGATTTCAAGGAAGGAGCTCTCGCGAAGTAATGAAATGTCCGCGTTATTGTAGTTTCACAGTTGTCACCAGGAGTGCAAATCATGAAACTTGCCACTAGAGGTCCCTGCAAGCCAAAGTAGTTCTGTTTCCTTAAGTATGTACTGCTTAGGTTTTCGAAGTCTGAAACAATTGGTTTGTAAGGTACATATTTTTTTTCCCCCTCTGTTATTCATTTTTTTTCTTTTTTCATGAAATCTTCATGCAGATGAATACATGACCAGGTGTGGGTCGTGCTTTATAATTTGTGCACTTTTTGATAGTAGCAAAAGCTATGAGGAGAGCATATGCTTCCCACCTGCAGCATCCTGGAACTGAGAGTACAAAAGGTTACATTTCCATTTATCTTTTTCTTTTGGTTGATATGCGCTCATAAAACACCTGGTTTTTTGGTGTCTTTGACTTTATATCTGTTTTGCCACTTCTGAAGTACTTTTTACTAAAGTAAGCTGCAGGATTCAGACCCAGCTTTAAATCCCATGCTCTTAATTCTGAGTTTTGGCTTGAACTTCAATAGTTATATTTGCTATCTATATGGTATATGTACTTATGCTTATGAAATGCATATATATAGATGCCTATGAACGTATAATATTAAAATATTCATATAATATTCAATATTTCTATATGTTCATGAAAGCAAAACCTGAGACAGAGAAAAGTACTATTTCCTGGTGGTTGGTGTTTTTTTGGGGTGTTGGACGTGCTGCCTTGCGTTTTCTCTGTGTACCAGAACTTTGTCCTCTCTCATGGTTTATTGTCCTTAGAATCACTGACCATTTCTCCTCATACAGCTGTTGGTTTAAGAACTGAAAATGTCTTTATTTTGTGTTTGGAAATTGCTGTTGTCCTTTGTTTCTCAACAGCCAACAAAATTCAGGAATGAAAAATAGGTACCGTATTGATTAGAACATTCTTCAGAACTTGTGCTACTAATGTTCAAAATTAATTGTGTATATAGGACAGTCACTGACGAGAATGCTATCATCTAAGGAAATTTGGGTAAAGCAGGATATACAATTGCCGTTGTTGCTTTGCCTCTGCTAGTGTTGTAACTGATAGATTTTCCTCTGACCTTTTCCCATCTTAATGATGGAGGAACGAAAAATGGGAAAGAAAACGTAAATGTAAGGCTTTCTTGACGTGATTGTGTCTTTTAGTGGAATGGGCATTGACATGCAATGTTTATTTTCCTATATGGAAGATAGATTTTCAGCTTGCTTATAGTCCAGGGATTTATAAGATCAAACGGTAAGTGTGTAAGATAGATGCATGGAAGATTTAAAGAATGGAATGGTAAAAAACATTATATATTCAATTTCACATGTAAAGAAGGTGAGGTATTTCCAGTGGTGGAGATTTGACATTTTTTCTGTTTGGGTTTTACTTTGTGCAAAATTATACTTCCTAACTTGGAATTACACTTTATACACTGCAAACATGGAGCTCTTGAGTATCAGTTCAGTTATGCCAATGGCAGAGTGGTTGGTTTCAAAGCTTTGTAAAATTCAGTTGCAGTCCTCCCTCCCTCTGATCCCTTAAAAGTGTCAGTAATGGTCAGATTAATACATCCTGCTTCTAAGATCGAAAAGAACTAATGAGGCATATTAGAATAGTTCCTCA
Organism: Caloenas nicobarica; assembly: GCF_036013445.1. NCBI lineage: Eukaryota > Metazoa > Chordata > Aves > Columbiformes > Columbidae > Caloenas > Caloenas nicobarica. The sequence continues at coordinate 47,781,026 of NC_088245.1, forward strand.
TTTCTCAGCATCTGTCAATTTGCAGCTTTCTCACACCAATCTGATACTGTCACATTTAGCAAAACTCTTTCCGGAAAGGTCACAAGAAACCACCAGATTAACTTTGAAAACGAGGAAGTGACATGTATCAACGATATTTTGGGGCTGAACTTTGGGCAGGTGCCTTTCAGACTGTCCATGAAACCTTAACTCTTCTTCAGAGAGGAATTCACCAGTAAGAATTATCTGCTCTTCTTCCAGCTGAAACGATGGCGTATTGAGAATTACAATTTGTTGGGATAGTGTGACAGACTGTGGCTGTGATAAGTAGTAGTAAAAGCTGTATGTGTTCGATGTCTGTGGCCTCTGCTTGAACCCTGGTTAAAAAAGCATAATTAGGGCATTACTAGCATCATAGTTTGATTCTCAGTGCAGAGCATAAGTAAAAATAACATTTCGTATAATCTGTCAGATAGAAGTGTTAGTGCTTAATTTTTATTAAATCAAATAATCTTCATGTTTGAGTTTATTCTGTGCCCCTGGAAGGCCTATTACTTTTCAGGGCAGGCAGAATGAGCAGAGAAGAGTTGCCCTTTCAGTAGAGGTTTCTAACCTGAGATACAGCTGAGCCAGGATTCTTCTGTACTGAAAGCAAATGCAGCATGTGAAATCTTTGAATTGTGAATGTACTTGATTGGTAATTACATGTCCTTGTATTTGTTCAGGTGACTTGATCTTCTGGGATGTCAGCAGAAAAAACAGATGGCATTGTAGATTAGTTATAAGTTAATTTTTCTTTTACTCTCTCCAGACTCATCGTGAACAGTCATTAAATGGATGCTTTGGGCAGTGTCCTTCCTCCCATGGTTGGAAGTGGTGATACGGCTAATGCACAAGAACTACAAAACCTTCTGATTAATGAAAAAATGCAATCTGAACACCACAAAGCAAATTTTCAAACTTTAAGGGCAGAAAATCTAAGGTACACTAATTTAAAGAGATTTCTTCATTTGAGCTGTTAAAAGGTGAAGCTAGATGTTCGGTGGAAGGGATTTGTGTGTGTAGGTGTTAGCTATATATGTAAGGACAAATTCAAGTGTTGTTCATATTAGAAAATGAACAATTCAAAATACCTTAAGACATTGCAGATTATGTTTCTGCAATACTTTTCATGCTTGTAAATATGGGATAACTTTTCAGTGTGTTACATGAAGAGGTTATTAATAGGTTAGTTCTAACTTGGTATGTGTGTGTTTGCTTCTGCATTTAAGTGTTTGGAGCTTTAAGATCTAATTTTAGAGGGTAAATATAAATTAAATATGTATTTTATCTTGCAGGTTACAAGAGGACTATATAAAATCACAAGATGAACTGAAGCGGTTGTTAGTTGAAAAGCAGACTCTACAGGACAGATATCAGTATCTTCTTGCTGAATGTCGAGAGGAGTTGCTGGGTAAAATGCAAGAGCTGGAAAAACTGAAGATGGAGGTGAGATAATTTACTGGCAGGACTTAATATGAATTTTAATCCCTTAATAGGGCCATGCATGTATTTCTGTTTATGTAACGTGTATACCTAGCTTGGATATATTTCAGATATCTTGAAATTTACCCAACAGGAGTAATGTTTCTTCTCTCGAGTGACTATAGATTGAAATTATTGTTTTCTTGTTCACCTGAATCTTCCAAATCCTATTGTTATGTGCTATGTTAATAGTAAGACCTTCAGTCTCTGTGTGTGCTCTCCCGTTATGGGGAGCATCATCTTTCCTGGAGGATAACTTATTATAGATGCCTAAACCTGTTAGGATAAGTGACTGCAAAAATAGATATTTGTTTCTGTCTGTGATGACAGCTTTCTTTATCTTAAAAAATAAACCAAAAACCCCCTAACATTTAGGATAATTCAGATAACACTTTCTATAACTGCTTGTTTCCTTAAACTAATGCGAGACATGTTCTTAGGAAACAAACACAGCTTCTGTCAAAAGATTCCAGATGCATAATGGAGATGTGCCTCTGTATCATAACTAGAATTAGTTTTCAGGGACTTCAGGGTACAGGTAAGTGGAAGAAAGGTACAATAAATTAGAATATGTCACAGGCTGTGGAAGAAATTTTTTTTTAACGCTTTTTCTTGGTAGATAGTTTGCTGTATTAACCATACCCAAGAAAACTTAAGAAAATACCATGCAGCATGGAGTTTAAGGCAGCGAATCTTTCCTGGTCTTAGTTTCATTTCAAACCAGTACCCATGTGTCTGTTGGAGAACATGTGTCTAATGTGTTTTACAAATAACTGGTTTGGAATTGCTCATTTTGATTCTTTGGTGTTGGTTCACTTCCTGTTTTAAGTTTTTCTAAATGCTATTTCTTTATCTTTTATGTGAGGCCACTTTTCCTTCCCTCCTCCCCCAGGAAGGTGATAAATCTCTTGGCAATTCAGCTTGTCGTTTGTGTTGCTTCTACCAGTAAATATTGACATTTTAAGTGCTTCTGTTATCTTCCCATGATGTTTTTAGTTTACTAGTACCATGTTGGTTTTTTTTTTTCTGTCGTTACTATTGAAAATTCTTTAGAAAAACATAGAAAATGAAGCAGGATTTCTAAGATCATATTTGAAATACTATGTTCGTGGCTATTTGTCCTATCACAGGGTAAATAAATGATTATGACTAGTTATTTGTAATACTTTTCTGTCTTAAGGTGATAAGTCCTCAAAAATTAGAACTGTTAAAAGCACAAATGCAGCAGGAATTGGAATCTTCTATGACAGAACGTTACCGGAAGCTAGAAAATGTAAGTAGTAAGTATTGAAATTGTTTCATTTAGAGCAGTGATCATGACTTCATAGTTGTTCCTAAAACCTTAGGAAATAAAAACTGAAAGGGGAGCAAAGTGTGACATTCTTTGTCTGATACTGTTGCCCCAGGCAGTAGAGGAAGGAGGAGGGATTCAGTTCATCAAATATAACTTGTGAAATGATAGGGACATTGCATGGACATTTGAAGGAAATAAATCTGAAAACTTCTCTCATTTATGCTTTTGGGTATTTTGTTTAACTTAGGAGGTGGAAAAATACAGAACAGAATATAACAAACTTCGTTATGAACATACTTTTTTGAAATCAGAATTTGAACATCAAAAGGAAGAACATGCATGTATTTTAGAAGAGAAGAAAATAAAATATGAGGCTGAGGTATGTAGAATGTTACAGTAACTTAAAATGTATCTGATAACAAAGCTGCTTGAACATCGTGAAAATGTTGGTAATGTTGCGAAATATTGATGGGTTGTCAGTTTGACACCGTTTCATAATGTAGTGTTTGTTTCCGTTCTCTTAATTCTCAAAACACTTTTATGACTTAGCCTAAAGCTGTCTCTGTAGGTTTGTTCAGTGATGTGTCGTAATATAATTTGTGCTATTATAAGTAAGAAGAGACTTGCCTTCTGATAAATGACAGACAGCTTTTTAAAATGCATTTGTATTGGAATTTGAAACGTTACGCTAATCTGAAATTAATAAGTTATCTGAGCAACCGATCTAAGCTTAGATTTTAAATTACTTATGTGGCAGCTAACACAAGAAGAAGGCAGCAGAAGATATTGTTAATACCCGCCAATGGGTACATTTTGCAACTAAGTTGGATCATGACAGTGGTGGTCAAAAGGGTACTGAAAACTTGGGTAAATTTATTTCAGTTGTATTAACTCTTGATTAAACCATTCGTGAATTTTCTGTTTCAGAATTGGACTTTCAAAAGTGTAGCTAAATAGATTGCCAGCTTATTTATGTTTTAAATATATGGAGCAGTATAAGTGAGTGTTGCATATGTCATTTGCAGATTCATTTAGGTATTTGTCTGGGAGCATATATCTGAAGATGCCAGATTTGAATGTATTAGTCCAAACATGAGACACAAATCAAAGCAATCATCACTTTCAAAATCAATCCACATTTGCAAATGCAAAGCATTAAAAACAGAACAGTTGTCCTTCCCGGAGCTAAACACACATGCTGCTTTACAGCCTGCCTCTCTTGTGGACTCACTGGGTTTGTGCTAGTCCTGCAGCTAATTAGCACACTTAACAGAGAATGAAACTACCTTGAGCCCAGGGCGCAATGTGATCTTGTTTCTCTCTCTTGGAGCCTTTTTTTTTTAACCTTCCATGCCATTTATCACAAGGAGGCTATGGAAACATCCTAATTCCTAAATGATGGCTTAGGCATGTCATGCAATAGGTGGTTGAATCTCATAAAAGGGATTTGGAGGGCTTTTGCTGCAGAAATTTGCTTTGCTCCATAGAGATCACTGATGCAACTTCCAAAAGCACTGCTGTAGATCAGAGTTTGGACTGGTCTCCGAATATCAAGAGAATTCTTACATACCTTACTTTCTTACTCTTTTGCCCTCAATATTACATTCGGTCTGTGTAACTCATTTTGAAACACTAGAATCTATATATTTATAGTATGTTTGTTAGTTACAGTCTTGAGATTAGTTTCGACCTATCATACTACCTTGTAACAGAAAGATTTTTTAATGTTTTTTTGCTTTATGTTCTCTCTGAGAGGGCCCAGTCATGTTGGCTGTCCTGAGTTACTAGCAGATTTGAGTTCTGTTGTGGTTATAGAATTGTGGAGTCATAATATAACTTGGAAGAAACCTCCTTCTTGTCTAACATCCTGCTTAAAATATTGAAATGTAATGAGATCAGATTGGTCAGGGCCATGTACAGTCAAGTCCTGAACGTATGCAAGGGTGGGGATTCCACAACCTTTTTGGGCAAACTATTCCAGTATTTAACCATCTTAATGGTAAACCTTTTTTCCTAATATCTAACTGAAATTTCACATGTTCCAGCTTGTCCGTTGTCTCTCTTCCCATCATCATGCATCTCCAAGAAGAGATCCATCTTCTCTGTATCCTTTTGTTATGTATACAGAGGAGTAAAGTCTCGCCTGCGTCTTCTCTTCTCCAAGCTGAAGAGGCGTAGTTTTCTCAGACTGTCCTTCTGTGTCATGTTCTCCACCCCCCTGACCATCTTGATGGCCATCCACTGGACTCAATCCAGTTGATTCTTTGTGTACCAGACAGACTCCAGATGCAGTTTTACAGGCACAGTAGGCGACAAAGGATCACTTCACTGGATCTGCTAGCTATCCTGCCAGGATGCAGGTGGTGATCTTTGCTGCAAGGGTACTCTGCTGACTGATGTTCAACTTGTTGTCCACTAGGATCCCCAGATCCTTTTCCATGGAGCTGCTTTCTAGGCTGTTGCCCCTAGCCTGTATTGTTGCACCGGTTACTCCATCTCAGATGCGTGACTTTGGACTTGCTCTTGCTGAAGGTGTTCCCACCAGCCCATTCCTTCAGCCTGTCCAGATCCCTCTGAATATCAGTTCTGCTTTCCAGCTCATTGACCATTTTCCCTCTCTTTGCTGTCACCCACAAGCTTGCTGAAAGTGTACTCTGTGCCATCATCCAGGTGACTAATGAGGACATCATCAGTATTGGACCCTGTACTGATCTCAGAAAGACCCCAGTACTTACAGGCAGTCAGCTGGGCTTTGCACTCTGATCATCACTCTTTGAGCCTGACAGTCCAGCCAGTTTTCCACCGACTTCATCATCTACTTTTCCAGCCCATATCTCACCAATTTAGTGAGACAGAAGATTATTGGGGACTGTATCAAAGGCCTTGTTAAAATCAAGCTATACAAGATCCACTGCCGTCTCCTTGTCTGCAGTGCCAGCCACCTCTTTCTAGAAAGCAGAGAAGTAGGTCAGGCATGATTTGCCCTTGTTAAACCCTGCTTCCCATCACCTCATCTTTCATGTGTTTAGAAATGGCTTTTAAGAGGATTTGCTACATAACCTTCACTGATGTGAAGCTGACTGTCCTGTAGTTATCTGGATTCTTCTTGACCTTTTTGCTCTGGGTGTGCTGTCTGCCTCTTTCCAGTCATCAGGGACCTTCTCTGATTGCAGTGACTTTTCACAGATGATGGAGAATAGCCTTATGATGGTACCAGTGAGCTCCTTCAAAATGCTGGGATCCATTCCAAGGACTTGTGTGTGTCCAGTGGATTAAATGAACTCTAACATTTTCTTCCTCTACTCTGGGTGGTGCTTTACTCCCACAGACTGTTAGGGGGCTCAGGAACATCTGAGCCCTGAGAACAAGCCTTATCAGTGAAAACAAAGCAAAAAAAGACATTGAGGAATGAATTTGATTTTCCTACTCCAAGAAAGAAAATAAACCTGAATGTAAATTCTTAATATTTTTAATGCGCACTGCTGCTCTTCTGAGTTGTCAATTACTGTATTTGTTGCTGCCTGATTCCTAACCAAAGTAAAAGCTTTTTTTTTTTCTGATTAACAACTATCAGATTGCAAGACTGGATAAAGATAAAGAAGAACTCCATAATCAACTGCTTAGTGTTGATCCCACGAGGGACAGTAAACGCGTGGAGGCACTCTCTAGAGAAAAGGCACAACTGTTTCAGAAATTAAAAGGCTTAGAAGCAGAAGTAGCAGAACTAAGAGCAGAAAGAGACAATTGTGTTGTGCAAGCAGAAAATGTTCAAAGAGTACAAGTACGACAGATAGCTGAGATGCAGGCTATGATAAGGTCTCTAGAGGTAAGGTTGTTTTGTTGGGTTTTTTTTAAATTAATTTTGCCTCCTTATAGAGTGTAGCAAGAATAACGCTTGGCCTGATAGAACTGTCACTGAAGTTACTGATAATCTTGCCGATGACTCCACAATTTGAATTTGTACATTTCATATTTAAAAATGAATTGTAAGTACAATTGGGAGTCATGTACTGCCAATTCAACTTTGGAAAGGTAGAAAGCTCAACTGAGAGATTCTGTTAGATGATCTCCTTTCTAAACACACAAGTGCAATCGATGTTTGCAGTCACAGTCAGTAAGGTGGTCATATCAGCACTTGTCACTTGGGTGGAGTTAGAAACTGATGACAGTGTTAATAATCTGCTACAGTATTTTTTTTTCTTTTAAAAAATGTTATATGATGCTCCCCTATTCTTTAATCCTTTCCTCGTGTGTTGTCTTCTTTCTTGCCAACCTGTGTCTCTCCTTTCTCCAACACATTACTGCAATTGTGTAGTTCTTGGCTGTTGCTCTCCCTTAAAGAACCTTTGATATTTCTGGCCTGTTTTATGTTTCCCAGGTTTCCAGTGTATTCCTCATTTGTGGTCTTCAGTCCTCCTGTCAGTTCTTTTCATGCACCTATCTCACAGACTTCTAGCGTACAAATGGTTCATTTTCCTTTTTGCTGTTATCAGTGCTATATACCTTTGTTACAAAATGCTCTAATCACAAGAAAAGTGATGTAATATTCTTAATTTAGAAAACTTTTTAAAAGTCCTGCTGGTAATAGGTCAGTTCAGAAAAAGGAAGGTGAAATCATAGGTTAGATTACCTTATTGATACTTAATATAAATTCAGGGTCTTGAGTCTATAATACTCACAGTAATTGCATTTAATTTCCTCACCATGATGTTAATTCTTCAGTTAGTATAACTGCATAGGCCGACATATGACATCTTTTTGAGCACCACTTACAGTCATACTTGTATTTACAGCCCAGTAATTTACTGGTAGGAATACCTGCTGTCTCCTAAGTCAGATTACCTCTGCCTCTCATGAAATAGGATTGAAAATGTGTGTGATTCTGTGCACGCAGTGTTAGTAAAAAGTTGTGACTTTCGAATAAAATTCAAGACCCTTGTTGTATTGCAACATACTGTCAAACAAAGATAAATATTTCTATATTATATTATTATGCAATATAAAGGGTCAGTAATATTTGAAAGCCCAGATCAATTGAACCTTTCAAGTGAATAGCAAGAGACAGTCCTGCTCCAAAATTCTTACAAATCCTTCCTTTGTTCAAGGCAGAAAAGAAGTCTGCTGACCTACAGATTGATCGACTTGAGAAAGAACTACGGATGGCTCATGAGCAAAACGCTCTCTTAACTAGTAAACTTCACAAATATGAACGAGAAGTCAGTTCCTTAGCTGCTAAAGTAAGTGCTTTTATGGTATTTGAAATACATTTTTAATGTTCTGTTAGCTTTAAGTTTTTCTGTGTATATTTTACATAAAGAATAAAGCAGCAATGTCTTCTGCTGGGACTTAAAATAGGCTTGGATTTTTTTCCCAGTTTCAGTTTGAAGATACAGAATAAGAGAATTTACAGGAAAAATGTCATCCCTAAAAGTATACTTATAAAGATTGAGGTTATGCTCTTTTTATTTCATTTTCTAGGTCTTTTTATTCTAAACAGAACAAGGTGTCTTTATGTTCGTGTTTTTAGTACTCATGAAAATAGCCAGCCTTATTGGGTGGAAACCAGCATTACTTTTTCATAGATGGGAGATGGAGATGTTGGAAAGTATCCTCTGAATGGGCTGCATTATCTACAGGAAGCAAGTTGCATTGGAATCACCTGGGGAGATTTAGGTTATATTAGGATCAGGATAGTTGCCTTAGCATAACGTTCTTCTTGGGATGATGCCAGCATGGCTTGTACAGAAACATTTCTGTACAGCACCGCATCGTATCATTTTACATAGATCATTGTCTTGCAACATGTTTGAGTATCTTAGGTGTTGGGTTGGCACCAGGTCTTAGAGGTTTTGTTCTATGTTCATACGCTTTTTTTTTTTTTGAGATCATAGAGAAATTTATAGAAAAATAGTTAAGAAAAAAACGATCAGGCAGCTTCTAATTTAGGGAAAACTTAAAAGTGCTTAAGAAAATTGACACCAACGTTTAGTTTTTCAGCATAATTAGATGACTATGATGCCAGACTCAGAGTTTTATCTGGTTGCAGTGACTCGTCAAAAAAAGATACTTTAAGCAATTTCATATGTATTTATCTGAATAAACAAGAAAAAACAAAACACTAGTAAACTGGTTTACCATCAAGTGTTGAGAATACTTACATCAGGGGTGTCAAACTCATTTTCACTGGGGGCCACATCAGCCTTGCTGTTGCCTTCAAAGGACCGAATGTAATTTTAGGACTGTATAAATGTAGGAGTAGTTAAATTTATACAGTCCTAAAATTACTTTTGGCCCTTTGAAGGCAATGGCTGATGTGGCCCCCGGTGAAAATGAGTTTGACACCCATGACTTACATTGTTACATGCAAGTTTGAGTCAGGATACTCCTCCTAATGAAACAGTTACTTGGGTAAATATTAGCTTTCTGCTGCTTCTTATTTCCTTCTTTGTGGAGAGAACACTGGGTAATAAATTTTTATCACACCTGTCAGTTCCTGGTAGCAAATTTAATCCCCTGTGTTTTCTCACCTTTCTGGAGAGGCTTTAGTTAGTTCTGAACTAACTGTGAAACCAGTAACTTTGGTCTTTTATACCTAGTTGAATGCAGAATTATTTTAAGCTCTCTGACTTAAAGCTATCCTGCAGTTCTGAATATACTTTCCAAAATAACACTAACATGCGCTTTGTGTGAGTATAGCAGTTAATATTGTCGTGATATGCCTCAAGAAAGATAGAAGAAGAAACTTGCAACTTCTACCATAGTTGCTCTTTAACAATCTCAGATTTCATTCAAAACAGGCTTTACAGTGCACATTTATGAGTGTAAAATATTTTATTTGGTCCTTAGTCCAAAAAAGTTCTAACTTACTGTAAGAATAGGATATACCTATACCAGTATTTAAAACCTCTTTATACAATGTGTCATACTTGTCTCACATGAATAATAAATAGGAGGGGAAAGCTTCTGTTAAACATTTTTAAGCAATTGTCTATCAGAATATATAGAAATTGTTACAGTCTTTACTTTTTTATGAGCTGGTATTCTCTGCTCACCTCCTGAAGCAGAAAATTAAAATCTTAATTGGTGTTTCTTGAAGGGAGGAAGTAGAAACTCATTTCTATAAGAACCTCCGCCCCCTCCTGCCCCCACTCAAACTTATTCCTGTACACAGGTGCATGCACTTGCCTTCAAGATTTTGTGCCTTAAAAAAGCCACCTTAAATCTTTGCAAATTGCCCTGAAATGTTCTCAACGTAGTATTTAAGCAAGCAAATCCACCGTGTAGTTACTTAATAAGCTACTATGTCATTCTTAACCTTTTGCCACTTGTGTATGCTAGCAGGTTGTAATTACATTTGTCATTGTGACTGGATTTTCATTATAAGAGCTTTCCTCTAGATATTTAATTCTCATTGACCGTGTAATTACTGCGTACAAATGCCTAAACTATAGAAATTTTCCATGTAAGCAGTAATTGGCTTTGATTTGATGTTCTTAAAGTTCCTGCTTTTATGTGGCCATTTGATGTGTATGTCACAGTTGCAGAGAGGTATTTGATTTAAAATGCACTTTAAAACTATGAAGACCTGGATTTTTGAGGAAGTAGTAGAGCATTCCAGGAGTTCAGGGGGACTGTAAGTAGTTACCAAACTGAAATTACTCAAGGGAGCAATTGATAATCTGGTTTTGCATATCACTGTTTTGTTTTACTTTATTTTAGCTTGACTCTGGGGGAATCTTTAGTCAGAAGTGAAGTGTGTGTAAACTGACATACTAATGTGTGAGTTAGCGAGGCATCAGGGTCTTGTGCAATATTGGACCAGCATCATAGCAAGACATTTCCAATGAGTAGTCTCTTCAGAAATACTTGAATATTCAGAGATTACCTTGTAAAATGTGTAGTATTTACTCAGAAACCAAGTTTTCACAGGCAATCCTGCACTTCTGTGTGTTTATCACCAAGGCTTCTTAAAAGAGTAATGTCTTTTCTACAGTGTAACTTGTAATAACTGGCTGGTTAAAGATGAAACACATAGCAATAGGCAGACAGCCGAGTTCCTGGAATGTAAGTTGTATTTGAGCATCTTTTTTTTTTTTTTTTTTTAGTCAAGGAATATATAAAACTTGCATTTCAAGATGACTGACAACTCATTCAATAATCTTCAGTGTGTGACTTGAGCAATTAATAAAATCCTGCAATAGCACTGATTATGATTTGAGGAATCAGATCATGTCAGTAGCTTTAGTGTTACAGTATCTCTAAAATAACCATTAAAAAGACTGAATATTCTGGATTGACTTTCAGGAAAGCAGTGCAAAAAAAAAAAAAAAAAAATTAAGGTATGTTTAAAATAAGCATGGTCCACAATTATTTGGCAGATTTTCTTGTTAGCAAAGTATCACGTGAAAAACTTACAGTAAAGCTGTGAAAATGTGTATATATTTATTTTAGTTAACTGGTTGGGTTTGGTTTTGGTTTTTTTCTGTTTCAAAGGTAGAAGAAGTTAAACATTCACATAAATTGGAAGTAACAAATGTCAAACTGGAGGCAGCAAAAACAAAGAGTGAGGCAGAAAGAGAGAGAAACAAGATTCAAAGTGAAATGGATGGTAAAATGTGCAATTAATTTCTAATGACTTATTTTGTGACTTCTAGTTAGAATATTAAAATTATTTTTCCTCCCAAAATTCCCCAGCAGCCTTCACCTTCCACTTCCAGTCTAGGTCATAGATCTGAAAATTTATTTTTGTATCCGAAATAACTGTTTTGCTTCCTTTGGTCAAGAAGAACAACTACAGCACAATCTTGTATTTGTGTAAATTAGTGAATTTGTGGCACAATTTGAGCACAATCTGTTTTAAATCTTGTACCTCCGATTAGGGTTATTTTTTTTCCTGTTATTTCCAAATTCTAGAGTCTTTCACACTCTGCTTGAAGCTTCAACATACCATAGAGCTTCAGTGGTGGTTTTATTTTCTGATTCTGTGTTTGTTGAATTATTAACAGTTGGGTAAGGCTGCCTTGTGAAACAAAATACAATCTCTAGCTTGTTCTTTGAAGAAAATAGGTGATGGTCTAAGCTACCTAATACAGCTGAGCCTGGAGGCAACCTGAAATAGGCTTCTTGAGAGAAAAGGCCAACAATGTTGGACCTTATAAAATATGAAGTTAATACAGACAAGATTTAAGCTAACCTGAATTTACTGTGGAATCCAGCTTAATCACTGAATGAGCTAAATAACCGGGAGTCATTGCTATAGCGTGTCGGCTTATTTGCTGGTGAACGTAGGTGTCTTGGTCAAAAGTTTTGAATTTGCATCTTCTGTTCCTGCATATAGAGTCCTCATTTTAGAATTGCCTCAGTTGGTAATATGAGTGGATCAAAATGGCAGAATTGTTGTAGCCAGGTTACTATGGCTTCACTAGTAACCAGTCACTGTTTACCATCAACTTTTCCATAAAAAGGTCAAGCAAGAAAATGTCTTATTTTTTTTTCGTAGCTGTTGTGCAACACTTCTTTTTTAATTAATCCAGACACAACTGCTTAGCAGAAATTGCTTTACAGTCAAAATTTAAAATAATATCAACTGTTTAATTACTTTTGTATGTTAAAATATAATAATAAACCCTCATAGACAGAGATTCCAGTGTAATGGTTACTCTTCAAAAGTTTTTGAAATGTTGCTGTTATTATAAGAAAGGCCACGTCTCTTTCGTTTTTCTTGTTTGTTTGTTTTCCATTCATTCATTCACTTTATCATGTGAATTGTGATTTTTAGCTCTCATTTATAAAGTTTATAAAGTTACTCTAATACTGGATTTCATCACGTTGATATTAATAATGACTTTTTTTAAAATGTATAATGCAGGATTGCTATCAGACAAGGAAGTTCTTAAGGCAGCTGTTGAACGTCACAAGATGCTTTTAGCAGAAAAGGATCGGGAACTAATTCGTAAAGTGCAAGCTACCAAAGAGGAAGTTCTTGAAAAAATTGCAGCCTTACAGAATGAAAAGTATGTTGTTTGGTTTACTGCTCAACTTCTTTTAGAAGAGTGTTTTGAGTAACTTTAAAAAATATCATTCTTAGCAACTAAACGCTTCTGGAATTTTGTCATGATTCTTGTGTACATGTTGAATAATGTCTCAGGTTAGAACTCGAGAACAGATTAGCTGATCTAGAGAAGATGAAACAGGAACAAGATACTGGGAGACAATCTGAAAAGGATCAGTATGAAGAGAAACTGCGTATTGTACAGATGGCGGAAGAATCTAGCAAAAAGGAACTTCAGCGTTTGCGGTAGTGTGGCTTTTCTGACCTTAACAAAAATTTCTCATTTTTCCCTCCTAATTTCTTTACAGTAGTCACTATAAAAGTTTACTATTCATGGATAGAGAAATGTTCATATGGTAAATTAAACAAAATTATCTTTTGCATTATGTAAAAAGAGGGCAGAATTAAAAATGTCCTGTTGTGTAAAAAAAAAAAAAAAAATTCATCCCAACCTTTAAAAAATTTAATGAACATTTTAAAGACATAATTTTTCAGTACGCATGCATGTTAAAATCGTGTCCATGCTGGCTGTTGGCATAGCCCCGGCATTGAAGTGAACCAGTTCTCTTCCCAGAATGGCACCATATCAGCAACTGGCCAACCACAACCCTAATATGATTTCTCTTTGAGTTGGCTATTATACTTCCCAGTGAAGTTGTTTTACTATAGTATTTGTATAAACGTCAGTATGATAAAATGAACAAAAGTCATATTCCAAAAGCAAACAAATCAGTGTATTTCTTACTCCTGTATGAATTTTTATAATCAATTAAAAATTTTTTTAACCATTGTTTAGTTAAATATTTATCAGCCTTTCAAATTATGCAATATATTCTGCTGTCAGGCTGATTTGTCTTAATTTCTAACATACATATTTTAATTAGATAAAAATAAGTGTGTCTTATACAATTTTAGATTAAAAATTCAACAGCAAACTACTCAGACAGAGGAGTTGGAAGAAAAGAAACGTGAAAGTGCTGATCTGAAACAGGTGAGGCCGTATTGCACTGTAATGTTTTATAGAGAAATACAATCTTTCCTGCAGTTATCATGTCCACTGTTTGAATATGAGATTGAATTTTTAAGGCTTTTATTTCCTGAGGGACAAAATGCATACAACAGATACTTAAAAGCAAAAGTGTTTAGAAATCAGTCATGCTTTCCTGGACCTTTATAAATGGATTACAGCTTTTTGCGTCGTGTGTTTTGTGGGTACCAAGGATTTCAAAGCTGAATGTTTATAGACTGGTATATTGAATACAGTTATGCACTATTTGACTGGAGATTCAGTTTCCATGGAGACTTATAAATTGTTTCTAGGTACTGCCTTGCATTTGCACTGCATCTCTCGTCTGACGTTCTTCAAGTGCTTAACAGATGTTTCATAAATGAATAAACTAGTGTAAAGAGGTATACTTCTATTGCAGAGAGAATTGATGGCAGCGTTGAAAATAAAACCTAATTCTTTAACTCCTCTTCACCCATGATGTTATTTAGTAAGTAAGAACATAGCTGTGCATCAAAGGAGCCTGTGGCTGTGAACACTTGAAGTTCAAGGCAATATTTCTTTTTTCCTCCAGAAATCAAAAGTTAGGGTATCTGTATGTGCATGTGGGGAGAGGAAAAGGGAAATAATCTTTTCCATGTGCTGCCTGCAATGGTTGGGCTTTGCAGACTCTATACTTGTTTTTATGAACTGGTTGGTGCAGCAACTGCGGCTGTAACAGGTTGTGCATTGTGGCAGAGAAGAGTCCAGGTAGCGCCACAGCTCAGCTACCAAACCTGTGGTGCTCTAGTTGGGTTCAGGCCGGGGACTTCATGTTGGATTTCTTAACTTCTTAACATCAATGACTGAAGACTCCTGCCTCCCTTTCTTTTTCATTTAACTACGCTAGAATCAAAGAATCATAAAATGTCCTGAGTTGGAAGGGACCCACAAGGATCATCGAGTTCAACTCCTGTCCCTGCATATGACAAATCTATAGTGAAAACCTTCTTTGTCTAGTAGTGATTTACTATAAAGCTTCTGGAGGAGCTGTTGAGTAAGGAGAAAAGGAACAAATAAGCAAGGTCTATGAAAAGCTAATGCAGCCAGTTGGTGTCTGTATTTTGCTCTATCTCACCTGTCTCCAGATTAACTTTGTTATTTGTATACCCTCTCAAATGGAAAAATTTGATTTCTTTTTAGCAAATTCACGACATGCAACTCCAGCTTGCCTCAATTTCTCAATCAGAAAATGATTTGCTGGAGTCTAATCACAAGCTGAAGGAAACAATAGAGAGATTGAAACAAGAATGTCAACATGCAAGGACTCAAGCAGAAAAAGCTCAGCTGGAAACAGAGAAGTAATTTTTTTTCTTCCTTTTGGCTTTACTTTTCCTTTTCATATTGCTTGTGTTCCTCTCATATGGATTATGTAGTGTGGATTGCAGATTCTCACTAAAGTCAGAAATTAAAAATTAATGAGAAATATTGGGCAATTGTAAAATATGGCTATACCTCCTATTATGCAGTGTGTATATATTTTAAAATGTCTGTTACAATTAATTCTTGATTAGTCAAATACACTAGTAGTATAAAATGAAATCCTGTTTATAATATATATTTTAAAAATATTTTTATGTTTATATAAATATATATATTTATATAATCCTATTTGTACTGAAGTAAATGTCAAACTTGTACTAGTTTAAGTGGATCTAGGGTTTCTTTTAAGAGTGCTTAAGCATTAAGGGTGAAAGAAGTGCTTAAGCATTGTGTTAGGCTTTGATAAGGTTTCAGGGACCTAGTTTGTGTATGGCTTTTTTTTGTTTGTTTTTCCTCTCCCCCACTAGATCCTTTTAGCTGATATGAGGCAAATAAAAACTGCTTGGATATCTTCTAGTTGCTCTCCTAAAAATAAATAAAACCAACCAACCAAAACACCACAAAAAAACCCCACTTTCCTTTTTTGCATGACCTTGACCACATACAATCAAAATATGCTAAAAAATGCTGAAGGCAACCAGATCTTGTTCAGAGCCCATACAGTAATGGACGCTTTCCTGAAATGTAAAGATTAATTTGTCAGTCTGAGATGGCTATTTAGTATTTCCTAGTCTAATAACCAAATATATGTCTAACTTGCACTGGATCATTGTGTGGTGCATTTTTTAAAAAGTCAGCATTACAGATTAAATAGAAAACTTCCAAGAGCATGTAGCATTTTTTTTATTTTCTCCTTTGCTACAAATCGATACTGCAATTGCTGTTTTGTCATTAGTTTAAGTATTGTTTTTCAGTTTAACATTTGAAGAAATTATTGCATTAGGACCGCAGAGTATGTTCAGTTGCCAGTAGCATGTTAAATACTTTGGATGTTTACTTTAGGAAGGTATTTTGAGTGAGATTGTCAGTGTTTTGTGTGAGTTAAAGATGTCAGTTACATATTTATGGGCTGTAGACCAGTCAGGAGCAGGTTTTCCTGGGCAGGCAGTGGAAGGAGCTTGGCAGCCCTCAGGGAGTGCCGTGTAAGTGTGTAGTAACGGGAGATGCACCAAGGCCAACCCTGCAGAAATTAAGCAGCTTTGCAGCCCACATGTAAGTCTTCCAGGTGTGTCCTACTTGTCGCCTTGGGACATGTTTCCATTCTTTTTCTGACTCTGAGGGTGATGAGACTCCTTCCGCAGTTCAGTAATTCTTACGAGCTTGAACTCCCAAGAGTTAAGTTGTACCAGAGCAGCTTGGCTTAAAGAGGAAGTGAAATAAGGACCAAAAGATAAGAAGGTCAAAGATAAAAAGTTTCAGATAAGTAAAATAATGCTAGTTGAACCGCAAGTAGGCCAAGCAGCTGCCTGCCTGGCTGTGTCAGTCTTAGGTTTGGAAATGAAAATGTGAAATGAGAAAAAGGGCTGAAGGCAAACTGTGAGACTGATACAGGTCAGAGATCAGCTCAAACAGGCTCTTGTTAAGCGTTTCAGGAACACCAATAGTGGCATTTAAAAAAAAAAAAATCTCGTGGCATTTTTAACCACTGTCTCAGTTGAAATTTTTTTTACTGTTAAGTAGTGCTTTTTGAGAAAGCTCTGGTTCCTGGGTAGTAGTAATTATTTACAGTCAACAGCAAGGTACAAACCCCACTGGGTCTACTAAAAGAAGTGGGATGGGTACCAAGTGGGCCAGGATCCGGATTCTGATACGAGAGAGGATGACTCCTCATGCTTGCACTGTGGGGAAGGGAGAGGGTTTTTGGTGAGAAATTTGTGGAGGCTCATTCAGAGTCCCCATGGGGAAACTGCATCAGCCCAGGACTGGAATAGTATGGATGCACCAACACCAAGCCTTGGATTGCATTTCTTAAAAATTGTTGCATAGATTCTCACCCTTTGATATTTTCTTTTTTTTAAATAAGAATCTCTCAATTTGATTTTTTTTTTAATAGGAGTTAAATATGCACTTAGTTCTTGTCTCCTTTGACCCACAATGCAGGTAGCCTAAACAGCAAAGGCAGCAGAGAGAAACCAGCTCCTTTCCTATCCACTGCTAGAGAGCACAGCCTTATTTTAGTACGTTTTAACCATGCAAGGGCCTAAACTGGTAACATCTGGTGGTGGTGGTGTGTGTTCAGCTGGGGTGTTGTCTAGGAAGCATATTGATGAAGCTTCCTGTAGTGTTGGCATTTGTTCTGGTCAGGAGCACACACAAGTCAAGCCTGTACGTCTCTGTTACAAAGGTGTAGTAGACTGCACAGGGCAGCAACCTCTTCTCTTACATCTTCCAAACAGAGCAGGTAGTTGTCAGTTCTTCTGACAACTGTCATTCAGCACGGGTGTCTACGGTTGTGTTCCAATGTGATTATCTGATCTGAAGTGAGAACTTTTCAGTGGACAGTTTGGCAACACGCCAAACCAACAAGCAGCCTACAATGAACTAGCTTATTGGAATCAGTTTTGAAACTTTGCCTCAGAGTTGAACACAACCTAGGATGGTATTAATGCACAGGCTCAATTTTGGTGAATCTTGGTCACAATCAAGTTTAAATCAGATCCTTCAAGTGTATAAAGGTAGGAGTTGTGAAAAGATGCATCTGTATTAATAGCCTTAAGGTATTTATCCAACATACTGCTTTGTCTGCATAACCTCTTAATCTTCTCACCTGATTTTTTCAAAGGACTTTAGAATACAAACGTACAGAATGGCTGGAGGAGAAGCACGTGCTTACTCAGTGCATCACAGAGAAAGAAGAGAAATACAACCAGCTGAGGAACAAGCTATGTCGAGCCGCTGTTGCTCAAAAAAAGGCATGTTGACTCTTCCTTTATGAATGGTCCAGCTTATTAAAAGTTCAGCTTTGCTTTGGCTAGCCAGAATTGTTTTAATATTAAGGGTTTATTTCCAGTCTACTGTACATAACAACAAATTATATCAGGTTCTTCAAGATTAGTGATATGCAAAAGAATATTACAGCCAACAACTTTGTTATATCACCATCAAAGATTTTTATGAGGCTCTGTATGTGTGCTTATATGGTTATTTAAGAGGTGGACTCCTTGATTAGTAAGGATGATGTTTCGGATACCAGACAAATGATGTCCTGCTTTTCCTTCATGGAATATTAGAATTTTCTGTCTTCTCCTAAGCTTGCTTTTTATGAAATAACTTGAAAGGAAAAGCTGATTAATTGTTTATGAAAGCTCAAGATAAATTGGGGATTTTATACCTTGGACATATATAGGTTATGAAACCTACTGCTGGCTTTTAAGGTTGTTAAAAAATGAGGTCAAAATGAGCCAAAAAAAGGCATGCTTTTTATTTGGTCATGTTTATACTTATTTTTAAGTGGTTGTTTAACAAATGAATTTTGTAATTCTTAAATACAGTTAGTATTTGTTGGTACAGTAAGTCACTGACCAACAAATGACTGACAGCTGTTCATCTTTCAGTCACAGCTCTGGGTCATTTTCCATCTGTTTTGTTTCCTGTCCTGGGGATTCAGAACCTTCAAACAGCACAGCACTTCTTAAGGAAGGAGAATCCTAAAAACTGTCATGGCTTTGAAACCATATGCAGTGGAGATTAAATTTTTACAGGACCTAATCTATGAAGCCATTACTTAGCTCTGTTTGAAATGTCTCTTTGACAGAGAAAGACTCTCAATGATAATAAACACAGGAGGATGCAAGAGAAACTACAACTTTTGGAAGCCAAGCTAGAAGAGCTGGAAAAAGAAAATCAGGTGCTAAATAGGTAATAAACTTTGCTTTTTCTTAGCTTGAAAAATGACATATGCCCAAGATCTGACTTACAAATATGAAGTGGTTTTGAAGATACCTGACACTTGGTTTAATCTAATGGCATTTTCAGCACTAAGAATTCTGTGAAGGGGCAGCTGAGAGCTTATAAGACAACTGTAGGTCTTTCTCTTTGGGGAGAAATGAGGAAAAAAGATCTGATAAATGCAGTTGCAGGAATCCCTTCAAAAGAAGGAAGTGTGTACAAAAGGAGGGGTGGCAGGGAAGCAGGGTTGGAGTTGGAAGTACAGTATGTAAAACTAAATAGAAGACAGGAAAGAAAAAGACTTTAAAACTGCGGGAGAAACAGATTTATTATCCTTGTTGAAAGACATGCTCTTAGTTTTTTTCCTCTTCATTGAGCACCTCTGGATGGCTTGATTCAAATCATTTAATGTGGCTCACTACTGTGAATGCTATTGAAAGCTTAATTTATTCTGTGTAAACTCTTATCTGTAATACAGCCAATAGCTTAATGTGTAGAGGGACTTTTCGACAGACATGTAGGCAGAAGAATATTCACAGATCTTCCACCTTCCAGTTCTTCTGGTATGTAGCATTCCTTCATAGGCACAGTAAGCAGCACAGTACTCCAGGAGAGGTCCGCTGCTGCGTTGGGATAACAAAGGTTTTTAGCAATAAGAAATCTCTTATTTTTCTCTAGGCAGAATTTTTCCTATGAAGAAATCTCTTATTTTTTCTAGGCAGAATGTTTCCTATGAAGAACACACACGCCTCCAGAAGAGACTAAAGGACTTGCAGCGCAGGCACAATGAATTCCGGAGTTTAATTCTGAATCCTAACATGCCGTCGCTCAATCCAGTCAGTATAATGTCATCGTCTGCCTTGCCTCCCGGGCCTGAAATGTCCTTCGCCCTTCTCCAGGTGGTGATGTATTACAAATTGGGAAAATAATACAACAAAAGACAGTACTGGAACACAGACTTTAGTCTTAAGGCAGGAGTATTTAATCTTTGAACAGAGAAAGGAAACTTTGAGGAGTGTTTCTAGTGATATTCCGTTCTTCACAATAGGAGGGAGTTCTTGAAAGACAAATGGAACATTATAAAATATAATGAACAGGCAGTTTTAACCCAGTTCTCCATACTTTTTCCTCCTCCTGAAAGGCTTTAAATGGCATCTTCTTGTCAAGAACTACCATACTGTTGGTTGCACATCATGGTTTTATTATTAAAAAGTAGTATTGCTGCTCTTGATTTCGTGTGTGGTTAAGTTTTACTTGCTCTGGTGAGCTTCTGAGGGTGAAAATCTCTCAGGCTGAGGTTGCCCAGGATGACTGTGCAGATTCTTGGTAACTGAGACCTGAGGTCCATGTGCCTCTTCACCTGAGAGGAGGAACATCTGCACACATCTGTCTTGCTGATACTGTTCATCATGAATGTCAGAACGATACCCACAAAACACTGAGGAGTAAAATTTAATTAATAAAGATATTTGGGACTTCACAATTTTTATTTTTAAAATCAGTAAAGAAAGTGAAATTATTGCTCATTTTGGTCCCTTGTAGGTGTGCAAAATGTAACAGAGCCACTTTTTTTTTAAATTTCAAGGAGGAACAGCATCAAAGAGAGCTCTCCCTGCTTCGCAAGCGGTTGGAAGAACTAGAAAACACGCAGAGAAAACAGCTGGAAGATCTGGGACCACCTAGAGAGCGAGTAACGTTGGGCACATACAGGGAGTCGGGTAGAACCAAGATGGTTGGAGAAGGTGATGCACAAAGTGAGGACTCCAAATAAAATCTGCAAACTCCACGTGCTGTTAGTTTTCAATAGCTTATCCTGTGTACAGGCTTTTAATATTTTGCCAAAAACTTATTTTTATGTGCCTGAATAGTGTAAAATATATTCTGCATAGTTTTGTATTTATTTTTGATAGGCTGTCATAAATTATCAGATATAATGGTTAGAAACAGAAGCATTTGTAGATTAACTACATTTTGAAATGTTTTTAGATAAATGATGTAAAATTATTTGAAAGTCAAAATACGTGAAATAATCTCATCACATGAAACTTTAAAAACATTTATGAAGGTTTGGGTTGTGCTGATATTTAAAATAAAAATGAAAACCAAATATTTTTGATAAATCCTTTAGATCAGGTGTGGAGTTTTGCTGGTTTGATGTTTTGATTTTTTACTAATGCTGTGATCCACATTTGGATTGTTGTTTTGAAGTTCCCATGCAGATAGAGAGGACGAAATGGAAAAAGTGCTGAAAATTTTATCTGCTACCCTTGACAATGTGCCTCTTGTATTTTTAGGACAAGAATAAGCAATAATTGGGGGTTTTTTACTATGATGTAGTAGAGATGAAGTATAACAAATTGCCTTCACATTATGAAAATTTAAGTTGGCATTTGTTGCTACAGGAATTTGTTTACTTAACTACAATAAATTTATTTATTCAAGGATTAATGTATTTATTTAATTTTTTTCCTTCATTTTTACGTTAGTAACAGAAGCTGGTAAAGGATCAATTCATTTTTTTGACTTGATAGTGAAAACTTCCCTGGAAGTGCAGGAATGGTTTTATCTGTGTTTCTTGTTTGTCTGTTTTCAAAAAGTGGAAGTACGAGGCAGTGAGATATGCACTGTGATTTCTTTTAATAGCTTATTCAGTGTTGTTACTAGGCTGTAGTTACAGACAACTCAATAACTCCATTGCATCTGGTGACATTGCCACTGATTGAGCTTTTCTCTCCAGAGGCTGCGTTTTTGGTTTTTCCACACAGCACCTAAGGATGAGCATTGCACTGTGCTTTCTTGGGGAATTTTTGAGACTTCTCTGAGGAAAAGCGTCACTGTTGGAAGTAACGGAAGCCACTGCTACTGTCTTCTGGAGGAGTAATTTGGAAAAAGTAACAATCTGTGCCTGAGCCAGCTTTGCCAAGTGCAATGGTCACAAACGTTTTCCAGTACGTGACGGTTGCCAAGAGCTGGCTGTTGGCAGCCTCGTGTTTCTGTCCCTGACGCTGGAGATCTGGTCTTCGGCAGGACCTTATCTGGTGGTGGGGGCAGGGAGGGCAGTTTATACAAACCAGAGCAGCCTTTGGGGGCAGGAAAAGAGTAACGGCAGGAGGAAGGATGATGGTTTCTGCTGGTTTGTGGGCTCCCTTTCCTGGTCTGTCTCAGACTCTTTGCGCAAGAGGCAATTTCCTCTCCCTGCGCCACCCTCTCCTGAAAGAACAGTTATCAGGTTACCTTCATTTTTAACATTTTTAACTTTATAAAAAGTATCATCACACTCTCAGAGCCTTAAAGCAATGAAGTTGTAGCGTGGCTCCCAAGGGCTGTGTGGAGGTGGAGTGGGTGCTGCATCTTTGGGCTGTTGCTGCTCCCCGCAGGGGGGGAAGGCTGCTGGGACCCCCCCCAGCCACCCCTTCTCTGCCCCTGCTCCCCAGCTGTGGGGCTTTGGGCTAGTCCCCTCTGCCCCAGCATTGCCTGGGCTGCATCCTACCTTCTCTTTATAACTACCTGAAAGGAGGTTGTAGCATGGAGGGTGTTGGTCTCTTTTCCCAAGTAACAAGTGATAGGGTGAGAGGAAATGGCCTCAAGTTGAGCCAGGGGAGGTTTAGATTGGATATTGGGAAAAATTTCTGCATGGAAAGGGTTGTCAGGCATTGGAACAGGCTGCCCAGGGAAGTGGTGGAGTCACCATCCCTGGAGGTGTTTAAAAGATGCGTAGATGTGTTGCTTAGGGCCCTGGTTCAGTGGTGGACTTAACAATGCTAGGTTAATGGTTGGATTTGATCTTTAGAGGTCTTTTACAACCAAACTGATTCTATGATTCCGGTTTTTGTGCTTCCCAACTTGAGAGTGCGGTGGGCAGTTTGTGACACACAGCGCTCACCCATGTGGCTCTGCCTCGGCACCTCGCAGGGCTGGGAGCGCAGCTGGACCCCTTGGCCAGTCACCTGTCAGGGACTTACCCTCCATTCCTTGCATGACCTTGGCACTGCTACAAGCTGCGCTGGCTCTCTTGTAACCATTTTAAAGTACACAAGTTAATCAAAATAACCTCCAAATGCATTTTATTCTAGATAAACCCATACAAACACCAACATGTATTTGTCATTTGCACTTTTTTTTAACCATTCATTTTAAACAACAGGTTAACTTCTGTACAACAGGAATTACTTTACACATTAGTAAGATCTGACTTTAAACTAGATGACTGCAAAATAATGCTCTGTAAGCTAGTGTTAGAAAATATGCTGTTCGCCATAGCAGTTTGCCTGTAAACATGTGAAAATAAGGAGAAGTTTGCTTTCATTTCAGAGAATGCTGTTAGAATTGTTGGGTTGCCGTAATACAGCTTTAGCCAGAGGTGGTTCTTTTTGTCCGTGTAGCAGTAACAGTGAATTGCAAATACGGAAGGTGTGCCGATGCTTTGTATGCTGACCCAAACCTACCAAAACGAGCCACAATCACTTAATTATACTTCACATCACTTCGTGAGATCCACTTGATGGGTTACAAAGTCCCAGCACGACTTCACATGGTTTACTAACAGAGTGACGCTGTTTAGGAGGCTTGAATAAAAGGCAATAACCCTATTCCAGGCTGTAGGCTAAAGCTACAGGACCTGCTTCAACACATACGTAATCTCTAGAAATCATTAAAGCTATTGTAGCAAACAAGCAGTAGTACAAATACAGAATAGGACTGATATTTTTTTTTCATTTCCTCATCATATAAACACACATAGTGAAGTTCACAGGATCAGACACACGCGAACAGATTATATTTTACAGCTTTTTTTTCCAAGCAGAAATGTTGGGGGTTTTTCTTTCTGCCTGTACAGAAGGTTACTGTTGAACAAAACTATCACAGCTCATTCGACTGCACTGCCAGCAAACACCTGAAGTGGAACAGAACTGCTGAGATATCTTTCTAGCTGGAAAGAGTAATCTGCTCATGCTCCTCCTTTAATATTAATTACTGTGCTTTTTAAAATTTATTTGATGGTGCTTTAAAATGTTAGGTTAAGAACAATAAAAATTAAGCCCTTAAGTACAGGTATTCTAAGCTTAAGCGCTTCTCAAACCACAGTTCACTCCTTTAGGACAGAGGGCAAGATAGCTTAGGGTTGGGGTGTTTGTTTATTTTTTTTTTTTCCAATTAAAATTAAACTTATCAAAATACATTGTGCCAGGCAGAGTCGAGAACTGCTGAAAGTACTGCAATGTTGTAGTGCAGTTTCCTGAACAAAGCCATACATTCCATCAAGTATAAAGTGTAAACTTAACAGCAAGTATAAGACTTGAATTAAAAAAAAAAAAAAAAGCCATCACAGTATGGGATTGGTGGCTGCCCTCTCTGATATGCAAGAGGTACAACTTGTGCAATCACACGGTAGGGAGGGGGCAGACCAGTAGGCAACGTTTATTTTTTGTGTGTGTGTTTGCTTTTTTTCCAACAAACCTTTCGGTGCTGCGGAGGAGAACAGGGCAGTGCTGGTGCGGCAGCAGCGCCAGCCCTGTCTCAGCAGCACGGCCAAACGCCTGCTTGCCAGCTGGGCTAACTCTAGCCACCAATGCAAATGTAATGGTCACCTTCCTTTGAAACCAGGCAAGCTTCAAAAAACACCCCGGCAGGACTAAGGTGGGCAGTTACTCCCTCCCCATCCCCAAGCCCAGCACTTGTGTTTATATCACTCCGAGATGACACCAGCCCTCCTGTTCTTACACTTTATTAAACTAACAAGGCTTTTGATGAAGCCTTTGTGTGGACAACCTGGAAAAACCAAAAAAGAAAAAAAAAAGCTGGCTTTAGATTTGAGAGGCCTTTGCAGGCAGATGGCAAGTCCGGGCAGGACTCTCAGCACTGGTGCACGGGCTGATCATGCACCTGAGTGCAGGTTTGTGCACCAAAGTGCAGCTATCGGCAGCTGCTTTGTCAAATCACAATGGTGGTCTGATGCGGTGCAGGTTTCACCTGTGGAGCTGGTCCCAAGTGTTTCACAGCTTATTCAAGGATGGAAAGGTAGAAATGTAAACACAGACTGATGCCGGTCTGGTGCCCGTCTCCAAAAACCTCCTCCCCTGCTCAGTGGTGGGCTTCACTTTGCACGTGGAATTTCTAATCTAAGGAAGAGAAGTCCTGCCATGTCACATTTGGACTTCAAACCTCAGATCCACTTCTTCTGCCAAACACAGTTGTCCCAAGTGTCACTTTGGTGCTGCTTTTTGTGGTTTGTTTTTTTTTTTTTTTTTCCAAACAGGAACCAGTGTACGTCTGTCTGGAAGGAAGGAAACTGCAGCTGACCCGTATTCTGAAGCCGGAGCTCATCCTCACAGATTGCCAAGGCTGCTTAAAGAATGTGGTGAAACATCAGCTTTCTCTCTTAAAAAAAAGAGCCAAGCTACTTACAAGTTCACATGGGCAACTCTGAACTTGCAGTGTGTTTTGTACATCTCCTACGAGCTTGTTTATAAGTAAGCAGAGAGCTTACTTAGGCAGTATTTTTGAACCAAAAGGTATGTGTGTTCAAGTACCTAAAAATGCTGGCCCTGCCAACGCGAGACTCACTTTCGCTTTCACGTGCCCACGTTTGAATATGTAACCCTGCCCGTACATCATTCCCAAACGTAGCTGTTACTTGGAATGGTCAGAGTGGAGAAGAGTGTCCAAATGTTTCAAACCCTGTACATATAGTCAGTCAAAACAGTTTTGGGAGCAGTAGCGCTTATTTAAAATCCCCCACAGTGATGCTGTGAGTCAGTGCTCTGCTCAAAGCCATTTGCATTTTTTCTTTTCATCAAATAAGGCTTTTACTTGCTGGAGCTGTTTCTGGACTTCTTCAAACCCCCGTTCTCGCTCGAGTTTGCTGACAATCTGTTAACAATTAGCAAAAGAGAGAATCATTTTTTTAACGCTTATTTTACTTGCTGCTTTTCAAAGTCTGCTTTTCTGCATTCCAACAACTACTGGCAGAGAAATCCATCTGAATGCCTGCCTAAATGTAAACATTCCTTTCTGACTCGAACACTTTATTTTGGTAATTTTGCTTTCAAGTCATTATGACTACAGGATTTGCAGCACTTCCACAAAAGAATTACAGAGCCAAGCAAAAAACCCCAAACAAATCCAACACATGTTCATCTCTTGAAGTGTGAGGCAAGGCCAGCACTCCAGTTTTACCCTACAGCAGATTTGCAAATGATATTTTATTGCTCTTTCTCTGTCCTATGGGCTAAGGGAAATAAACTACCTCTCTTCCTCTAACTGGTCCACTTGGCACCAGCCCAGGTGATAGGAAGGAGCGTTACTGCTGTCTGAAAACTCTTGACGGGCAACTCCACAAAGCAACTGAGATCTCAGCAAACAATGAATGAGGTTTGGCTGTTCCCAGTCAAAAGCCAGAGGGGAAGAGCAGAGGGAGGGTTTCCTTCTGAGGATGGGGTGAGAAGAGCCAGGACTATCACAGAATCACAGAATGTTAGGGATTGGAAGGGACCTCAAAAGATCATCTAGTCCAATCCCCCTGCCAGAGCAGGAACACCCAGGTGAGGTTACACAGGAAGGTGTCCAGGCGGGTTTTGAATGTCTCCAGAGAAGGAGACTCCACAACCTCCCTGGGCAGCCTGTTCCAGTGCTCTGGCACCCTCACTGAGAAGAAGTTTCTTCTCAAATTTAAGTGGAACCTCTTGTGTTCCGGCTTGAACCCATTACTCCTTGTCTTACTGTTGGTTGTCACCGAGAAGAGCCTGGCTCCATCCTCGTGACACTTACCCTTTATAAATTTATAAACATTAGTGAGGGCACCCCTCCAAGCTGAAGAGACCCAGCTCCCTCAGCCTTTCCTCATAAGGGAGATGCTCCACTCCCTTCATCATCTTTGTTGCCCTACGCTGGACTCTCTCCAGCAGTTCCCTGTCCTTCTTGAACTGAGGGGCCCAGAACTGGACACAATATTCCAGATGAGGTCTCACCAGGGCAGAGGAGAGGGGAAGGAGAACCTCTCTCAACCTACTAACCACCCCACTTCTAATACACCCCAGGTGCCATTGGCCTTCTTGGCCACAAGGGCACAGTGCTGGCTCATGGTCATCCTGCTGTCCACCAGGACCCCCAGGTCCCTTTCCCCTACACTGCTCTCTAACAGGTCATTCCCCAACCTATACTGGAACCTGGGGTTGTTCCTGCCCAGATGTAAGACTCTACAATTTCTCTTGTTATATTTCATTAAATTTTTCCCTGCCCAACTCTCTAGTAGCCTCAAAAAAGGGAAAATGGGCACTGAGATGAGAAAGTACTCTGAAATCTCCTCTGTCAACCATTTTAATGAGCTTAATACAGTGTAGTACTATTCCTAGTATCATCCCAAACTTCTTTTAAGAGGCAAAGATTTGATGCTGAACCCAGATAATTCGAGATGCTGGAGCTCAGAAGCGGTAAGCTGGCTAACAGGTGACTGAAAGCCAGATGATTACAGCAAGCGCTGCTGCTGTGCTGCTGCTGGGGATGAAAGAGAGAAAGGTCTGGTTGCTGGGAGACCCAGACAACCTGCTGGAAGTGGTGAGGGGGCCTTCAGGCAACACACCCCAGCTGGCTCTTATCTGCCTCCCCGCACAGGCACACGCAGCCACTGTTAAGGATGCCGAGCAAAATGGAGTGGAGAATCCTATCATGCAAAGCAGAGGGCAGGGATTTTCGTACAAAGCAGCTTAGAGGTAGCCTGTGACTAAGTGCTTGCAGTTGAGAAAAGGTTTCTTTTGTTAGCAAAAGCAGAGACTGGAAGCTATAGCTTCTTTTCTTTAAGAGAAAGACTATTAGAGCAGAGCGTAAGAGGGCTGTGATGGGAAAGGAGCAGACACCTCTTGCTGTAAGGCTGAGTGTGCTCTGCTGAGGTGTTTGTATTGACTGTTAAATCGAGATCCCTGGTGCTACAGTCTAATCTGATTTCTGAATCTCCAGGGAGATGGAGTGTGTGCACAGAAGTTGTGACAGGCAATAGCAGACACTCTGCAAACATGGTAAAACAAGAAGCCTAGACTACACAGGAACGTTCTCAAAACTTGCACAGGGAGGATTTTATTGCTACTGTCTCTGTGGAATACAGCAGTAACAGTGCAGGTGATGGCCCAGGGGGAGGAGCAGCCTTGGCTGCATTGCTGCGGGGCTCTCTCTGGAGCGGGCACCCCATAACACACACGCCAGGCCAGCCCTTGGCTGCTTTGTCAAGCCCAACTTTCAAGGCTGAGGTGGCAAGTTAACATTAAGGGGCTAAGCAGGAATAGTGACGTGCTTACCTCATCATAATATTTCACTATGTATCTGTAGATTTCAATCAAGGCCACTTTCTCATTAAATTCATTTTCGTGTTTCTGAAATAGAAAACAGTTTTGGTCAGATAGTTCTCCTTTTTAAAAAACTTCACATGCAAGCAAAGGAAGTTCCCGCTTCTCAACCATACCATAGATTCCTGAGTTAGAAATTCTTCAACCTCTAAAGTGGTCAGTGGAGGCAGATCCCTGATGGCTTTGTAGTACGCTTTCACCTCCTTCTTGTAGAGTGGAATGTCCTTAGCGTAAAGAAGTTTATTTGTTGGTGCTTCCTTAAAAGAAAATATTTGAAGCCTTGTCAATTTTCATAGCACAGATTTCCTACGGTTCCACCTCCACATAGTTAATTGCATCTAATTGTGTCTCTTCTCTGTGTGACTCATTTCTCTTCGCAGCGGTTTTATGCAGGGAACCAAGGTTATGAAATAAAGATGAAGAACAGACGCAGGACCTCAGTAATAGTGCACTGTGTTTCATGACAGTTGCCATATAATTATTTCTCTTGGCATCAGCACTGATGAACATTTGTCCCTTAGATGAACACTTGTCCCTTAGACAGAATTTTCTTTCTTACTTCCTCCTCACCCCTCCCCGGAACCTGACACATTGTGAAAACCGAACCAAAGGCCTGGAGGCTGGGACCCTATTTACACACAGGACACAGCAGCGCTGCGGGAAGTTCCCCTGGGCTAAACATGCCAGAGAGCCTTGCTTAGATCCTAGAGGTTCCCCTAAAACGTTTTGGTTTGTACTCCCTCCACTCAGGGGTTCAGGCATGTGGAGAGCTGGCTCCCAGGCACCCACAGCCAAAGGGATTTAGGTTTTTTCCCCCCACGGCTTCAATAACCCAGGTCAGCACTGGCCTACCAGGCAGCTCGAGGCTCTCCCAAGGAAATAAATGCTGACATTTGTGGCAGGAGCCGGAGCCCCACCTGGAAACCATGTTTTCAGAATGTAAAAGTGGGGGCTGGGAGTTTCCTGTCACTGCTCTAGTTTAAATTCCGGGGAACAAATGACACAGCCATGTGATATCTTGTCACTAACGTTTCCACTGTGTGATGAAATGATTTGAATGTTTGTTTTCTGAGTGGCTAAAGAACGTTTTAAGATAAACGCCTAAAAATCATGGCTGTAAATACATCTTAGTACTGAAAGGCCACAAGTTGCATAATGCATTGCAAACCTTTTTCAGGTTTCATCGCCCTTTTTCAAATGGCTAATGGGAGCTGCTATATCAACAGTACTTCATGATGGATGTTAAGTATAGAAACCTAACAGACCGTGCTCATTTGCAGGTTTTCCATCAAGTAATTGATGTGATTAGTTTTAATTCATGACACTTCACACTTAAAATAAGATAAATAGGCACATTATTTGTTATTTACCTTTAACAGACCAGCAGTTGGTTCAGATCACATAGGAAATTAGTCCATTTTCACATAAATCTTTTTTAGGCTAAAAAATATCTAGCCTGGTTTTTTTGGGTACTATGAGCCTGAACAAATGCTTCCTGCTTTGGTCCAAATGAAAGGAAAATATCCTCAGGGAAAATGAAGTGTTTCTGATCCCCAGAGTTCTGGACACTCTACTAAAGAGCTTTGGAATGTAAGATTGCTGCACTTGTTACTGCAGCAACTACTTCTGCATACAAAAAGGGAGGAACCAATACATATGAAAGGAACTGTTTCAAACTTAATAGCTCTTTCAAGGATTCCTACAGCTCCCAGCAGCAGCTTACTATGTGTGTTTTCTGCACATCGGCGTGTGGCAAACAAAATTTGGACTACTTAGCAAATAATGTTAATACTTAAAAGACCTTTGTTTAAAAATTCATAAAAACTTCATTAAAATCTTACAATTTCCATCCTCTTCCACATATTCTATAAACACGCTGCACAGAAACCAACTGCAGAGAAGGTAAGTAGCAGTTAAGTATAAATATGACATTGTAACAGCTGCATCTGTCTACATCAATGAATTCTTCAAAACCTCGTGAGACAGAGCAACAAGGAATGGAAACCCAGCTTAAGGAAGCCACTGACAGTTTTGCCCCTGACATGAGCAGATCCAGGACTTCATCCCCTGAATCATTACACAGTTGAAAAAAAATTGTTTGAGCAAAAGACTGGAAGGGCAGCATTTACCTTCCCCAGTGTCTGTTCTGCTAGAGAAAAGGCATCCATGAAAGCTTGTGCGATTACAGACAAGCAGCCATCTATATGTGAAGTCTTCTTAATGTCAAAGACAAATTGAGGATTCTTCAGTATGTTCACCCAAAAGCGAAGAGGAAGACTAGACAGAGAAAGAAAAAGCATCTTTAAACTCAAGCACTCAGATCGGGCAACTGCAAAAAAGAGATCATTGAACAAAGGCTACAGAGCAAACACATCAGTCAATCACCCTTCCATCTTCAAATAATGTCTCAACCTGCAGATACTTCTTTCTGAGTGTGAAGCAGATACAGAAGAGCTGGAAGCTACAGTGGTTTGTGTCAGTATCCAATCAATATACTAAATTACTGGGATCCACAAAGCCAAACCACATCTTCACCCAGACATGCCCAAGTCTTATTCTTTTCATCACAAGTGACCTGTTCCTCTTTGCAATGACATTTTCAAGGAGTGCACGCACTCCTGCGCACATCACATGGGCTTACCTGTTGGTTTTCCAGATATGGACCACATCAGGGTCAGTAATTTTTTTGCTCTCAGCCTGGGCATCCAGAAAGTCAAAAAAGTACTTGATGGCAACAGGTGCTTTATTGTTGGGTAAACTCCAAATGCTCCTGAAGAGCTTTTCAACAACCGAATGAATTGCAACCTGAAAAGTGAGAAAATGAACTGTGCTACTATTACACAAGAAATAATAGGATTTCTTGCCTCAGAGAGCCGAGTGTGCCCCAGGGTAACCACACACAGAAACTACAATATGCTTGTGGCAAACATCTAGGCCATAGGTTATCGGCAAACAAGCCAGTCAACAACAAAAATGAAACTACAAATACACCATAATGAGCTGCTTTCAAATGTCACATGTCCTATCACTTTACCAACAGAAGAATTGTGGTGAACTTTGTGACAAATCGTAGGTGGAAAGAATCACTTGTTGAGTTTCCTGAACAAAGACAACAGCAACTCTTTGGATACTGTTGGCACTGTTGTTAAAGGCATTTGGTACTTGGGACTGGAAGTAAGAGGGAGGGGAGCAAAAGGAGTTTAATCAGTTTTCTAGGGCACTGGCCATCATGGTGCCATTTGAGACCCATGTTGATCACAGGTGCTCTTCAACTCTTCACAGTCAAGTGACTGTGGAGCTCAGCCTAATTCTAGCCTAATTCAACAGCTTTGGGTGGCAGACAAAGACACCAATATTAGAGAGAAGAACTGAAAATTGGGTACTTCTGATCCAGAAGTGAAGCTATTTGGCTCACAAAAGCAAGGGCTTGGTTGCTGATGGACTCATTGACATCATCACGTACGCAAACAAAGCAAAACACTATCTTGAGGGTTTTTTTCTTCACATCTGTTCTGAAGTTCAGTTCAGCCCAATCTTCCCTCAACAAGGAGGATTTAAGCGTAACCCAGGGCCTTGATGCGCTACTGGTCAGTTCATTTCATGTGGCAAACTCTGCAGTTGTGTCTGAGTGTGTGCATGGGTGAGAGAGAGAAAGCAACACGTGGGAAATGCAATTTCCTTTAGAGCACGGTGTTATCATGGGTGGCATTTCGCAGTGAAGGGTATCACAGCACTGTTGCTAGAGCACTGTCCTACTTTGGAGAAAGAGATGATTAATTTAAAGCCCTTTAAATTAAAATGACTGTTTCTTAAAGAGCCTGATCTTTTCTTTTGTACTTCAGTCTTCCACTGTAAGATATTACTGGCTTACTCCAGCAGTTCCTTAAGGGCTTATGCTAGTTTCCACAGCTAATGAAAAATGACCAGCCTTTACTCACACTTTGGGTAGTGTCCTACATTACTTCAGATGCTATCAACAACCTAGTTAAATAATGATTGATAGAGTTTTAAATGCAAGAGGGCCATAATCACCATCCCTTCAGGCCTCTTATATCGCACAGCTCTCAGTGTTGTGCACTGATATTTTAAGTAATATGCTGTTGCAAAGACTTTTATAACCCCTTTGAGTAAGTCAGAAACAAGATGACATTACCAGAGGGAGTTAGTGGGGCTCGTTCCTAAGGAATGCACATTTTATAAATTAGGTAATCATAATATTATAAATCCTAAGGACATTGTTTTAAAAATCAATCTAGTTTTTTGGATGCTTATTTTGAGACCCTAAAAGATTATTTCATGGGCAGTATTTTGTGAAACTCAGGCTTTGGATGTTGTCTCTAAGCTGGGAAAACTCTAGTGGAGAGTGAGGAGATTGCTGACTGAAAGTTGTCTGTCCCAAAAGGATCGTTCCCTCCTGTGGGATTCAGTGGCGAAACTCACTTTCTATAAGACCAATAACTATCTTTTTTCTTTAACCTGAGAAAAAAAGGTTGTGCTTACTGAGGAGATAGAGAGGGCGAGTTAGAGACAATTTTAAAACTCTAGCATTAGAAAACCTGAAATGTGTCTGTCTTTGCAAAAGGTCATAAACCAGTTAGCACAGTGCTTTTTATAAGCAACTTTTCTATTTAACATTTCATATACATGCAGGAAGTCTGCATAATTTCTGCTTTAATTTCTACTTCTGTTGTGCCAAATTAGCCAAGCCTAACATTAGCCCTCCCACAAAATAAGGCCTTTACAGTTTACCTTGGTTGACAGAAGCTTTGTCAGATACATTTCTTTCACTTTGAATTTTTGCTTCCCTTTGTGACCTGCTCCTTTTACATCTTTGTTTGCTTCGGAGTCTGGTAAAATCTGTCGTGAAGAGATTAAAGAGATTACACAGATACAAATACAGCTCAGTATTAAATCTACCAAACAGCGTAATGACTGAACTCACCAAATGACAGTGTTCATCCGAGTAGTCCACATCTAAACAACAGAAAGCAGAGAGCAAACACGGCATTAACGAAACAGCTATGAGTCTGTGGATTCTGCTGGGCTCTGGGCTGTGCAGCAGGAAAGCGCACGCCAGGATGCCGAGCAAGCGTCGGCAAGCTCGGCGTCACGCTTTCCTGCCTGCAGCGTGGGGGAA
The DNA here is from genome assembly GCF_036013445.1 of Caloenas nicobarica. Taxonomy (NCBI): domain Eukaryota; kingdom Metazoa; phylum Chordata; class Aves; order Columbiformes; family Columbidae; genus Caloenas; species Caloenas nicobarica. The sequence goes on from NC_088245.1 coordinate 47,814,602, forward strand.
GCCTCTGAGAAACGCACAGGTCCCGTCTCGCCTCCCCAGTGCCAACCTGCAGCTCAGACCACTACGCTAGGGCATCATTATCTGCTGCTGGGGTAAGCTGGCAGCAAATCGTAGCTCCTCGGAAAGGAGGACAAACAGGCAGCAGATGAGATGATCGCACTGGGTTAGTCTGTAGGAGTGCTTGGTGCAGCCGGGTTGAGGTCAGGCTCAAAAGTGATGGCTGAGAACGGACGCCCCTGTTTTTCCTGAGGGAGAGAGCGATGCCGTCCCAGTGACTTCCACCTCAGGGACACATCTCTCCTAACTTTAGATGTCTGCTTTGACGGTGAGGGGAACGACACGTGAAGAGTGTCTGTTTCTCCCCAGGGGCTACAGAAAGTCCATGTCCCCCGAGGCATCAGCTGGCCTGGACCAACCTGCATCACAGAGGCAGGTGAGATGAACTGACCCCAGGTAAGCAGTCTTGAACTCCTGTCCTGCTGTTGAGATGGCCGAGTCAAAGCCTTCAGAAACATGGTCGAGAGAATAAAGAAAATCCTAAAACTGTGGGGTTTTGTCATGCCTGTCTCTGGACAGTGCACCACTATGTCCGTGATGCTCTGGGCACCAGAGCAGGGCATGTTCCCCCTGTTGGTCTCACCAGTCAGCGCTTGGTGTCACCCGGGCTTCCCTGCCCTGCTGTCCTGCTGATGAGGCTGTATCCTTAAGCATTCATTTGCTGAGGACTGTAAGTCCTTCAGTCCTTCTCTCCTTTGCCTTCGTCCCTCCTCTTAAGCCCACTGTGCCTGCCAGAGGCCCAGAGCCAGGGTAACACGGCTCTTCATTTGGCTCAGCTATATCAAAGTGCCAGTTTTTCTGACCTCCTATAGATCGAGATGCAACTTGTCACATCTCAGCTCTCTGCATTCCCAGCCCATTCTCCACAAAAGATTAAACAGGTTGCAGTTCCTTTGTTACCTGATCGGGTATTTGCCTTCTTTTTAAAGACTTTTATGGTGGCTCCATTTGAAATCTGAAAGCAAAACCAAACATATCATGCTAAAACTAAAGTGTATAGAATTCAAAAAATCCTCAAGTTTCATCTCCTCGGTCCGCAGGTGCGTGGCAGTGCCAGAGGGTGCCAGCCCCTCCGTTCCCACCGCGGTGTGCCCGGCTCCCAGCAGGCAGCCAGGGCTGGGCTTTCAGGCATGGGCAGCACCTGCAGTTTGTCAGCCTTACCTGGCAAGGTGGGGAGGCAGCTCTTCTGCCAAACCAGCCTTTAAGAGCTTTCCCTTTCTTTGATTTTTTCTGATTCGGCCCCTATTTGGACGTTTTCATTTTCAGGCACTGCTTTGTGCTGCTTCTCGCACCCATCTTTCTATAGATTGCCCAGGGTGGATCCTCAGGCTCTAATGAAATAGGACCTTTCAGGAAGGTGAGGTAGGTAGGGGAACACAAGGATGATTCATCTTCTGATCCCCTTTCTTCCAGCTCAGTCCATTCCCCCCAATGCCCTACGGAGAGGCCATGTTGAGGGTCTAGCCTGGTGCTCCCAAGAACTATTTAAAACTCAACAAAATATTTACACCCCGTGGACTGTAAGGTCAAGATACGTATCTAGCTACCTTGGGATTTCTAGGAAAAATCTTCCCCTTTCCTTCCCTGAATTTATAGTGCTGCCAGGATGGTAACTATTATCTTTAAAAGAAACTGGCAAGTCATGGTTTTATTGTCAAAGAGTAACTCACAAACGGCTCCTGCTGAGAACTATACCACTGCTCTGCTGTCAAATGCTGGGTCTTGCCAAGTGCTAGTGTACTTCCCTCTATAATTACAAAAACAACTGGCCAGTTCTAGGAAGGGAACTCTGCCAAAATAATTTAAGTGTTTTTTAAACCTTGGCAGCCAGCCTGGTGTGAGAAACCAGTTTAAACATTAAGATACTCTATCAAAAGCTGTGTCTTGCGCCAAAGAAATCTGCACTTCCACTTGCTCCTGGAAAGTAGGTGCAATCTATTTTATAAGTATGGTTTTTTGCAGGGTTTCCATTTATCACATGGTGTTTCAGAGCTCTTTCAGATAACACAGAGCACTTAAAAACCACGCTACGAGTGGGAATATGCTCTAAGACCAGCTTCTGAGGGTGACACAAACACCTAGAGAGTCCTCCTAGTTGGCCCTGAATAGAAGTAAACAGAGCGGTGGGGGCAACGTGTGGCCCCCGCTCCCTTGCCAAGGAGCAGGAGAGCAGCTCAGTGCCAAAATGTGTGGGCTCCTGGCCCGAGGGAGACGGGCAGAGCTCGGAGGCAGAACCGTGCTTCCCTCCGGGAACCAGAGGAGTCGGTGCGGTTGCAGCCATGATCCGAGCCCCCACTTCGGGTTTTGTTTCTGGGACAAATGATGCTTTTAGCACTAAGTGGAATGTGTTTTCCTTCTTTATCATTGCTGCAGCAGCCATACTTGCTGTTTCTTTCAATGTGAGCCAATAAAAATAAAAAGAAGCCCTTCTTTTTGTGTCCTGCTGCCTAAAATCACTTTTTTTGGTGGGCTGCTCCCATGGGCACCTCAAGACATCTTTATTTTGTCAGGTGCGTTACTGAGGGGGATGAACAGGGAGAGGGGACATCTGTTCAGATCCACACAACATGGGGTGCCCCTCCTTTGCAAAACAGAAGATGTAGCAGTGTGGCTCTGTGCCTCTTCCTCGTTCTCCAGGCCTCCTGTCCTCCCTGTAACCCAGTTCTTGTCAATGAGCTCCCCAGATCACACTCTCTGGGGCTGTGCCTGCTCCTGGAACCTGTGAAGCTGCTACAGGTCAGAAAAACTGGAGATCTGTTCTCCAGCTCTCTTCTTGCGTGGGAAGTAGGACATCATGATAAACAGCAACTTTCTTTTCAAGGGTGTGGTTATTCTCATGCAAACAATAGAGCAGACCTCATACATAATCACATCAAAAACCCTACTAGGAGCAAAAAATTAGAGCAAAAGGAACACACGAGTCAGAGACACATGGAAGTCTAATAAGCGTACAGTGGATTTTTTTTCCCTTCAGAAACACCACACAAAAATGCAAACATCTTCCCCTTGTGTAGCTTAAAAATCAGTGCAAAAGTTAAATCTACTTTTTCAAAGGTGACTGGTGATTCTGGTACCTTTACAACACAACCCTCAAGCTCCAGTATCTCAAAAAGATTTGATGGTACTTTCCACTTTCAAAACTCTGGTTACTTTCTAGCATTTAAGGCTGGTGAACAAAAAGAAAAATTCAGGCTTGCCACAAAACTCTAGGCACCGTTGAAATACAAGTCGGAATTCCTCAGGCAACATTACTACTCTCACACTGTGAATGCAATGTTCCTTTTCTTACTTACTGGACACCTTTATGTTCCTTTTTGCATTAATATGCATACAAGAAAATAAACTAGATATGTTAATGGCTGACAGTTGCCACTAAGCCACTGCCTAAAATGCCACTACCCTTCTGCCTAAAATGTACATTATTTTGTTAGTGTCAGAAAAATTGAACTAAATAACAGAGATACCCAGCACAATTTCCATAAGGCAGCTGCTAAGCTATAATTAGCGTAGTTACAGCTTTGCAAAAACAACCGAACCTCCAACTTAACTTGCATCTGCCTGCAGAAACCACAGACGAAAACAAGGGCTGGGACAAAGATACCCAGGGATAAGAGCGACCAACTGGAGCAGACTCATTTGCACCCATGAGCCACGGTATTCCGTGTTCTCAGCAAGTGCAAAAAGCTGTCAGGGAAAATGAGGGAGCCCTTGCAATAGCTGCCTGCAGCAAAGAGGACAGGTAGGATCTCGTGAGACAGAAGTTCAAATATCAAATCAGATTCAAATCTACATTGACCTTTGCTGCACAGACTCTGACTGCAACACTACAATCTCCTAATTTGTACAAAAACTTTACAAGTGGAGGGAAGTCGCATGCTAACCTGTAGACAAGATTCAAGAGAGGCACAGGAAATTTAAGACACTGGATGGCGACTCAGGGCATCTGGGTTCACTGCTGCCTCCCTGGGAAGTAAGGAGAGCAACAAACACCTACAGAAATCTGTAAAGCGACTCTAAATGAGCTTGCTCCAGATCTGAGCAGCCTTGTGCTCTGCCCAAGCTACAAAGAGTCCTGCTGGAGAGCTTGTTCCTCGCTGTGGATGGCACTGTACTTGCTCATGCAGACGGCAACGTGCTGGCACAGGTTTCTCAGCTCTCCTCACACTGTGGTGCATGGCACAGACCTACGCTCATCAGCAAAACTCCTAAATATATAAAAATCAATTATTGTGTTAAAAGCCAGACTTCCAAATTCAATGAGGTATGAAGACAAGCTCACTACAAACACTCAGCTTACTAACTTCATTTCCAAAATCTATCTGTAAGCATCAAAATGTGAGCTACCATATCACCTGAGCCCATTTATCTGTTGCACATTTTACCCCAGCCTCTATTTTGACTGGTTTCACTGGAAACTCCTTAGACAGGCAATGCTGCTTGCTGTGCTTTTGCAATGTGCTACACCCAGAAGGGCTCTACCACCAGCTGCAGCCTTGTGTGTTGTTGCCATGACGGACAGATTATCACAGCTTTACAGGTGTGATTGGAAGTGGAGGGGATTGGAACTTACGGTACAAGTGGCAACAGTAGATGGAAACAGAAACAGAGAAAAAGGTGAAGGAGACTGACACAGGAGATCTCAAGAGAAGAGTGAGCAAACTCATAAGTCCTTTTTATTCTGTCATTGGGCTTTCACAAGTATCAGTAATGCCTATTCAGACAATCAAAATACGAGGTGGGAAGAGGTAAACAATTGCTCGTGGTGCAACAAAAAATAATCATCAGGGAATATTATATAAAAGTCTCAGGGCAATGTTCACATCAGATGCTGTTTTAACCGAAATGCTCAACAGAAGTGACAGTTTACCTGGTATGCTTGAACCAAGCAAACCTGCAACCAGTAAACCTTTGAAAAGTAACAGAAAACATATGACTCATTGGCAAGAAAGTTGTGTGTCACACATTTCTTTCCTTCTGTTGATAATGCTCAGCTATCTCTTAGAGATTTTGATCAATCAAGATACTTCTGTGCAGACAGCTCTTACACTTGGGAGTGGGGCAGAAGCTGCTTCTCGATTAATTGGTATGGCTTCTGTTCTTACCTCATAATGACCGATGGTATTTATCTTCCTGATCCCATCCTCCATCACCTCTGAGGAACCATCAATATCCAACAATTCTCTTTGCTGCTCCTCCAACACAAGTTCTGCAGTATGACAGCAACAGAAAACAATGACATCCCAGTGGCATTCTCACTGTATGATGTTTTTAAAGGAAAACACTGCCAAATTAATTTTGGACCAGCGGCTCCAACTGAGCCATTTCTCTCCATCCCTGTGCTAGGTCAACATGAGAGTGGTTTTGCACTCCCACACTATGGATTCTTCTGGGGTGGCTTCCACTACTGCAGGCTCTTGGTGCTTCACTTGGTGTTGGACAAAGTGGAATTTCTGGAGGTGCTTTCACCCAATCTGGCTATTCTGTTGCACAAGCATGCCCTGGTGTTATGGCCATGCTGGGACTAGGAGACAGGTTTCACAAGCCACTTCTAAGAGATAAGAGTGACACAGTATTTGTGAAGGGTTATCAGGCACTGGTGGTGGATACAAACATCAGATATGAAGGTAAATTATCATCACTTGCCAACATAGCATCTGAGAAGGTGAGAAGATCCAACACGTTAGGGAGCAAGTCTGGGAGGTGACAAATCCCAGCAATGTAGATATTTCCTCTTGGGGCACGTGGGAAGTGGTATGGTGGCAACTACAGGCTTTTATCTGAACTTGGGCTCTTGAAAACCCGACAAGAAAAGGTGGCTCAACCCATCTGCTGCAACAGCCTTATTTACATCTGTAGATATTGTACGTATCTTTGTGAGTCGCATGTGAACTATTACATAAACCTAATCTGACTGTAAATAAATGGTATTTGTGGGTTCTTGTGATCAAGGGGGACATAAGCCTGTTGGAAGGAAGGGCGGTAGGAGGGATAGTAGGTAGGTGCTAAAGTACTTGGTAATCATGATGTGTCATCTTATCCACTGACCAAATCTATCAACTGTTTGTACTTAGGTGAACGGGCCACCTTACTTTACCCAGAAAAGGAACATCTAAATTATACGTCTTCAACAAATAACATGCATTTGTTAACTGCATGCTGCAATACTCAGAGAAGCGAAGCAGATGTAGTTTCAGTGTTCTAACTGGTAGCATAAATGACCTAGTATTTCCAGAGAAATTCCTTACAAAAGCTATGTTCTGCCTAAATGCAAAAAAAATTCAAAGCCAAAGGCAGGAATTCCTAACAAGAAAACTTCACAGACACTTCCTTACCAAGACCAATTTCATCCAGCTGAAGACCATAGAGAAAGCCATTCTTATTAAGGAAAGCCTGAAGACTCTTCTCCTTGGCTTGGCCTATGGTGTCACAGTCCAGAACATTAACTGGGATAGTTTGACAGGCATCTCCACTCTCATTTTCTGAAATTTTTTCGAAGATAACGTTCACAGTCTGGGGAAAGAAACACATTATTCTGACTTAGAGGGAACAACTGGCACAGGAAACCTACAAACTCCTGACAGCAAACCTGAGAGATTTTCAGCATATTTATTATTAAAGCTATTTCAAATAAAGATTATTTGAAGGAATTACACAATGAAGTATTTAGAATTCCTCATGTCCAAAGAGTCAAAGATGTATAGCTATAAATTTCCAAAAGTGTATTTTGTATTCTGCTTTTGTGCAAATCTATTTCAGTGAATTACTGAAAAGAAAAAGACAGGAGACCAGCAAAAATTACAATGCATGTTCTAAAAAAAGCAGATCTTTTATTTAAAATGAATACCTTAAAAGCAAAACCGTAAGCAACTAGAGATCTGATAAGGTTGCTAAGTAAGTTGTCATGGTAAGCATGATTGATTTTGAGTGGATAGGAAGCAGTGTTAAAATGCATATTTACGCCGACAGACTATGTTGAGTACCTGGTATCACACAAAAAAATACACCTCCTGTGCAGACATCAGTGTCTGTCTGCACACAGCCACGTCTCTAGAGGCAGCAGAGATAGGGCTACTGCAGAAGCAGCGGAAAGGGAAAGCACGTTGGCAGCAGACAGAACCCAAAGCGGTCCAGGTCTACACAGAAAAGCGCAATTTATTCTATTAGTTTTCACTGTAGGTCAAACATCCACACGACCTGTCCAGTTACAACAGCCCTGCCCTCAAGCTCACAAGGTGAGCACGGGCACCAGGGACAGTCCCATGGGACTGGGTGACCATCTCCGTCTTTGGTCAGGTCATTTTTCTGGTCAGGTCAGGCAGATCAGCTGCCAAGAGGCAGGGAAAAAGGGATGAGCACAGAATTGCCAGTGCCAAGAGGTAACAGCAATCATTGCCAGTGCCATAGCCGGCTCCATGCAGAGACATCACTGTCCAGCTACACAGATACAGTCGTTCTGCTGGGGATGTCTTGGGACAGAATTAAAACAAGTGTTGTAGGTGCCGGTAGCTGACTGCAAGTGGCACAGGAAAATCTACGTACTCGAACCATTCTGGCTGTTGGACATATCTGGTATAATACTTATCTTTTGACTGAAATGAGAGGGCTGCAGGTGTGACTCAGTCAAGAACTGACCATTAAAAGAGAAAGCAACTAATTTTTTTTTTTTCCCCTGCTGTCATGTGAAGGAAAGAACTTCTGTCCAGGTTGCTGCAGGGACAACTTTTCTCTCTTCTTACAAAAATGGGTAGTTATCAATAGTTGTAGAATGCTATTTTCTGCTTTATTACCCAGCAAGAGTGGAAATTATGACACATGGGTCATGAAAAAAAGTAGTCAAATGAGACATAAATTAATTTTACAGTTTCTACAGAAGCAAAAGGAGTTTTAAAAACAGGATTGCAAAACCATGAAGATCAGGATTTAACAAAGACTAGGATGTAACTGAAGTAATTAAATCAGGACAGAGAGATGTTTAATTGTGAGGAAAACGAGTCCACAGAAAGGACAGACGGAATGGAAGAGGAGGAGATGTGGGGACGGTGCCTGTAGAAGGAGAAGCAGACTGGATGCCATGCCTCAGGCTGGGCTTTCATGTGGAAAAATTAGTACAAAATATATTGGCACAGGAAAGAGGGGAGTCATGCTTGGTTAGGCCCACAGACCAACTGAACAGACAGCAGTCCCGTCCTTGACTTTGACTGCCCTGAGGTCATGGTCTTGTAGGATAAAAATGTGGACAGGGATTAACTGTATTTTGTTTTTGGAAAACTCATTTTAATCAAAGTATCTCTTCTAGTCTCTGAACTGGTCTTTCTGGAGTAGCTACTCACACTTCAACTGATGTCGATTTGCCTTTACATCTTTGGACCCATCCCTTCCTTTAGTTGATCCTTTCCTCCTAACATTGTTCCTACACTGCAATATTCATGCTCCTGCTTCTCCTTCGTTTCCTCTTCCTTTCAGACCGCCAAGAGAAACCGTGTTTTTCCCTGCAGCATTCCCTTTCCAGCACATGCTCTCACACAGATTGCACATAAACGTGCGGCCTCTTCAGTTATTAGTGTGCAAGAATCCTCCCATCCCCGCTCAACTCATTGTCAGATGACAGGACTGTAAAAAGAGAGTAGTAGTCCTTTATGCAGGTGGAATACAAGTCATTTATGGGCTCCTTAATCGAAAGTATCCATAATGTGAGGATAATAACAACACTTTAGGACTCAAAGAAGTGGTCAGATGAGAAGAAATATTGAAATACATAAAAGTCTCTAAACCAAGAGAGCTAGACAGTTTTGCCGATATGATTTCCTGCAGAAATTAAGTGATGAAGCAATTGATGAGGAGCTAGGAAACCCAATTATTATTAAGTCTTCCCTCTGTAGCTGAAGTTTTCATAAATCAGATTCAACCTGTCTGACAGCAGAATCTCTAGCTTTATAAATCATTAATCAGAAGCAGACAGCCACGATCACTGCATTTAGACACAAAGTGTAGAACTGGAAAAAGCATCAGAAATGACTGTAAAATTATGAAAGTACTTTTATGATCAGCTCCGAAGGTCAGAAAACATTTAAGAGAAATCACAAGAGGACACGTGGAAGTTGTGAGGAAACATCATCAGGCCCTTTTCTAAGTTCTCTCACTTTGCAAAGGAAACCAAAATACAAGTTAACTTCGGGAAAGATTCAGGAGGAAATTACAGGACATGCGGTTCAACCTAGTAATATCTAGAGTTGAGACTTCAGGCACTAGAAATTAGCGGTTAGCAACACAAAGCACAGCGCTTTTCAGCAAAGGCTTAACACAGGTTGCAAGAATTGTTAAAGGCTGCTGAAGAAGAACACGGCAAGTGTCTGCAACTACTTGTGCAGGAGCTAGCTTGGAACCTAGCTAAAAGGAACAAATTTTTTAAAAAATTTTTCACTCATGCAGTGACAGAAAGAACGACATTTGAAGACAATGTTTACAGATGGTTTTTCAGATTTGTAGTTTTCTTGAAAATGAATTTTGAACAATGAATTATTTAGTAAAGCTGTTAGTAACCATAGCAGATAATGAGATGTAGTTTAATAAAGAAATGTGATAATACTGTATTTTCTTAGAAGTAAAAAAAAATAATCTGGGATATTCAAGGACTTTTATTCATTACCCTGTTCTCTATTTAGCTATGCATCTGAACAAAGCAGATTTCCATTTGTCAGACAGACTGAAAAAACAAGCAAAAATTTTGATTGGTAAAAGCTAGAGAATTTATGCAAAGGAGACAGCGCCATGACATACAGCACAACAAAATTGCTTTAAACCTACTCCCATCTCCCAGACTATGAAATACAATAAACAGGAAAAATCAGATTGATTGTATGATCCTTCTGTAGCAGCCAGAGCAGTTACCCATGAAGAGGTTATAGAGCAGCTAACAAATTGGCATGGAAAATGTTACAGTCGTTAATTTTAGGGCACTATTCAAAGCAAGGGTTGTACTCTCGATGCTACAGCATGGTACTCAATCTGCATCTAATTCAGAAGACTCTCCTGCAGCCAACATCTGCACTGCTCGCTTCCCAGCGAGGGCTGTTGTGGCCTTTTCTGCTGACAAAAATCCCCATATATCACATGCTTTTAATAGTTTCCTCATCTCTCACAAAGTGTGCCTAATAATACCACAACCATGGCGTCTTATTAGGAAATTGGGTTCCCTGTCTCTGCTTTACTCCCTTGCAGCCCTCCCACTTCTTTTAACACCCTCCTTTTAACTCGTAAAGCAGTTGAACGCTAAACAACCTTCCACCACGTGGCTTTGCTTCACTTTCAATAAAAGGCTGTTGGTTGAACAGGTGACTTAGATCATTTCTTCCCATCTTAAAATTCAAACTCATTTCAGCAAAGAATTCAACAGCCCCAAACCCCTTTTTAAAAGTAAGTAGTGACTATTCAAAAGAAGTTTGTAGCTCTTAAATGCCTGAGCACCAACTCCCCGACATGAAGAAATCTCCCCTGGTTTTCCACAGGAGATATTCCACTGAGAACTTCTCCCACGCCAGGCTCACCCTGTGTAGCTTTTCTATTTAAAATGAAACACTTCAGTGAAATGCCACCACTCAGCTGTGCACCACGCTTCTTCATCAGTCATTGAGCAAATTACTCACCGAGAGATGCAGCTGCTTGTCTGTCTGGGAGCATTCCTCAGCCTGCAAGAAGGCTCCACAATACATCCAAGTCTCTTTCAAGCAGTTTTATTCCTCAATACTCAAATATAAGCACAGCGTGAAACTACACAGCTCCTCAGCTCACACTGGACCAGTGCTTTTAGAAGCGTATTTCCTTCAATTCCTCTGCTTGAGCATTCCCTTCAGCAGCCCATCTCTGTTCAACATCTGACCCTTTCCAGCAGAGAGGGGTAACAGCAGGGGGTTGGCTGGTCCCAAGGTTGGTGGCCTTTTTAAAAAAGGCACAGAGCCCAGCCAAGGGACAGCTCTAATACACTTCAAAATCAACATGTTTCTTAGTTCTCTTTTTTTCTTGTTACAAATGACCTCAATTTTAGAAAATATCTCTGGTCCTTCCTTCTTTCTCTATGCTCAGGGATTCTTCCTTCTCCTGCCCCAAGAGTTTATCTGCATAATGGTGTTTAGAAGACCTGTAGAGCTCCCCCCGATTTTTTAGGAGCCTATCTGTATCCTGCTTTTATTGGTTTGGAACTGAAGTCCCAATCCTGAAAGAAGAGATTTGCATGCAGAGTGCCTAAACCCTTGTTTGTGCCCCTGATTTGAGAGTTGAGCTCCCTACCAGATACATCTGTCTGTCTTCAAGTGCCTGCATACCTTAAAAAAATCCGCACATTGAGTGCCTGCAGACGTGCTTCATTACCTTTCCATCGCCCTTTTATTTGGCTTTGCTCTGGACAGGTAGGCTTTAATGTGCTGCTATTGTGGGGCTGTGGAAAGGGGCAAAATAAAATACCAACAAAATATCGCAAGATTCAGAACGTTAACTGCAGTGAGTAAATGTGTAAATGCATTTGAAAACTCAGCTCAGAATTGATTCAATTTAGAAAACAAAACCTGCAATCTTTTAGGCAGAAATTTTCTTCCAAAGAAAGGAGAAAATACTTGGTTCCTTGGTCTGTCACAGGTCCTACATGTCACTGCAATGCATGTGGTGTTAGGGAGGGAAGAAATGCTGACTCCTTCCACTTTGGCATCCTGTTAAATGCTACTCTTGAAGAGAAAACATGCACAGGTGGCCTGCTTCTCCAGCTCAGAAAGACTCACTGTTCTACCTAAGTTGCTTTCACAGCGCAGTTTGAGTTTCCAGCCCAAGCTTTAGACAAAACACCAAACTGTTTTTCACCTGTCTAGCCAGAGCTAGAGTCTTTGGGCTCCATCTCGGTAATCTACAGCAGAATCCTCTCTCCATTTCTGACAGTTTTAAAGGGAACTTTCAGCCACGTCTCAACCAAGTCCAATAAACTGCTGGATCTTAGCAGGGAAAGCTGACTTATTAACCCTATAACAGTATCATGATCTCCTATTTAAAAGCAGGAATACAAAGTACAAAGGCCGCAAACAACATTTGAGAAAGGCTATCTGATCTCTCACTTCCTCATCCATGGGCTGAGAGCCTTCCTCACTGGTACCGAGGCTGCAGACCACTTCCCCTCTCTCCTCTTCACTGCAGGCTGCCCACAAGACCCTGTCAGCAACTGCATGCACAGATGTAGCACTAGGAAAAGTATTTAAGTCAGTGTTTAGAAGTTTCAGAGTCAGCTATCCCCCCTTGCAAGGTGCTCTCAATTTGAATTTGTGCTATAAATAAGAGAAGTCAATCAGTTCCACAGGACCAGATGTTTCTGCGCAGTCTACTAGTAACAGGCATATTGAGCTTGCTTGAAAATTGTTGCTCTGCATAACTACCGGGTTTTTTTGTCCTATGGGTGTATATAGCACTAGATTTAAACTTACCATGGATCCCAAATGCATGCCAGAATACAGCACACAAACAAGGAAACCAAAGATATGGTATTATGCGTTTAATTTGTAGTCACAAACTTCCTTTCCAAATGCACACTGTGGTAACTTAGCTTGAAGTACCTTCAAATGAAGCTTCCAGTAACAGCTTTGTACACAGCTATAAGATTTTACTATAAATGCGTCAGTCTAAGAGCTTTCAGCAGAAAATGGCAATTCAGAAATGTTTCGCAGAAAGGTTGTCATTTCAGTGAGCTCCCTACGTGACCCAGTGAGCTAAGTCCAACAGATTGCTGACCAGCCAAAATTTCCAGGGTCATGTAGTCTGTCTCCAGTATGTGGCATCTTAGGACCTCCATGTTCTTGCTGCAAAAATGGAAGACAGGCAGACCTGGAAGATCCAGCGCTACCTGAGGCTCTGGAAACAGACTCTGAAAAGGTCCGAATTCTCCTCCAAAGCCACCAGCACTTGCGGCGTCCCTGCCATGGCAGTTGCTGCCCTGGCAATTTCTGCTCCCAAGTTCTGAAGTCCACTATTCATACTCCTAAGTATGTCTGGTAACTCTGATAGGAAGCCAAGAGTTAAGAAGCCAGGAAGCTACAGAAATGACTGGAAATGCAGATTTTTAAGTAATCAGACTCAATATCATTTGGAAATTCTGGGAAAAAAAAAGTGCTCTGTTTTTTCTGAAAATCTTTTTTCAGACCTCCTACTCAAAAAGTCACAATTTTTATATGCTCCAAAGTGCAACAATCCTTGCTGTCCATTCCCTTATGTCAATCAGTAAGGGAATTCCAGCTTTCAAAGATTTCTGGGTGTAACTGTAAAATAGGAAATACTTTGTAGTTCCTTTGAGAAAGGCAAGAAATATATGGTAAAGTTCAGAAACTTAGCTTGCCTTCCCAGATACCTTGTTTTTAACCCAGTAACTAATTAAAATGCACACTGTAACCTTGCTAATTTGGATCTAATTTGGAGCTAATAACATGGAAACCCACAGCAAAGTATTGCTGCCTGAAGATTAGCCACAAGTAAACACAATAGAAAAAATAAAACCTCTGCATTCCATTCTATCATTCATTGGAAAAGTGTAATTTAGTTTACATTCTAAGCATGTTTATATTTTTGTAGTACACTTTAAAATAAGAAGGAATTTTAATACCCTGAGACTTCATTAAATTTAACCTTTGGTGATTAAGGCACGCTGTGAAGCTATTTGTGAAATGTATATTGGTGAAATAACAGCTAGTTAAACCCTACTGTGTTTCAAAACTTTGTCAGCAATAACAATTTTATTATCTGGGTACTTAACCATCACCCTACTGTCTAAGAGCCTTAATTTACCTGCTCTAGAAAAAGAGAAAACGTTGTAGTTGCCCGTGTTTGGAGGGAACACAAACTAGCAAACATACCACTGTTTTGAATTCCGACACTTGCCACAGCAGCCAGTCTTCATTAAGTGTGTACAGGGCTTTGCAAGTTATCGCGTCAACAGGTCCTTTGTTTATCCTCTGATTGAGGGTTGTCACTAGCAAATAGAAAGGTTCACCAATTGTCTCCTACGACATGAAAGAAACACAAGGAACATGTTATTTTGGTAATCACTAAACAGGCATTAATAACCAGGAAAAAAAAAAAAAAGCAAGTGTAACAAATTGAGTTGTTTCCTTTTAACTAACTTATTATCTTGCAATTAGAAAAGCAAATCCCTCTGAGCAGATTTATCTAGTTATTTGTTTAACCTCCATCCTTTGCTTTTCGGCGTGAAAGTCTCATGCAAATAGCAAGGGACAGCTGGAGCGTGTGGCGAGATGGCTCACAGCCCCTTGCTGTGCACAAGCACACTACAGACAAGCTGCTCCGACTCCACCTGGCAGACGCTTCCTAGTTCCACCAAAGAGCGAGTGGGGGGTGAGACGTGTGTGTTCTCACTCGTACTTCAGCTATTTCTTTCTTTTCTTTCTTTCTTCCGTCTAGTGAGAAAACAAGCTAACTGGTTTTCTTTTGAATTGGCAGCTCGCTTTGTTGTCCCTGAAAAACAGCCTTGGGAGCAAGGTGATGGGATGTAGACTGGTGTATCAGTGTAAAGAGGGAATGAAACTGGGGCTTCCCCCTCCTGCCTGAACCCCAGGCTTCAGGCGAGCACCTGAGCAAGGAAGGATGGATCTTTGTTTCCACGTGACACTGTTCCCACAGCCTGGCTATGGCATCTCACCAGCGCAGCTCTGTAAAGACGGCTAGCGTCTCGAGAACAGATCTCTGACAGTTCCTTGGCTCTCTCCTGGGGTTTCAGGAAACTGGTGAGAGCTGCTGAGCCTCAAGTCAATTCTGCTGCTATATTAATGGCAAGTGCAAGGGCTGATATGAGTGATACCAACAGTGTGATACTAACACTGCGATACCATCATGCTGGTAAGAGAGACAGGAAGCATAACCAAGGACTGAAACCAAGAACAACGTTCTACCAAGGGGGCTAAAATAAACAAACACAAAAATGAAAGAAAACGCTTATTTTGTTTCCCCTTGAAGTTATTTAGTTCTTGAAATCCGCAATGCTCTTTGGAGGTTAAAAATTTTGAAAAGAAGGTCACTTTTCCAAAAGACAGTATTCCTTAAATCTCCATCAGGTGGTAGCTTTCCAACAGCTTGCACAGAAAGGTACAACTGCATTTTAACACGTGTCAGTCTTTTAGTATGATCACAATTCATCCCATGGAGATGAAATGATGTCTGACATGAGAAAAGGATATGTTAGGGTTGCAACAATACCCAAATCTCAGCCAAATAAATTACATGATAATTGCTTACAGACGTGCTCTTTCCCTACACTCCCTTGACTAAAGTGTGCACATTAATAATGTTAGAAGTTAGATTGAATGCTTTAAACTGATTCCCCTAACAATTCTCATGGAATAAATCAGTTTAAAAAATTATTTGCTTATCTTATGTAGTAAAAAATGTACATGTACCCGGAGAAATCCAGAAAGGCAGACAGACATCCAGTTTGTCAGCAATTTTTCCACCACAGATTCGGTTCGTCTGAGCAGGAGCTTAGGCTGTACATTGCTTGACTGCTCCATCAGGTCCTTTGTCAACACTTCCAAAATATGGGTTAGATAAACTAGCTTAGTTTGTAGTGCAATAGTCAAGAAGGATGCAAACAAGCACCTGTTAAAAAAAAAAAGAAAGAAAAAGAATGCTATAATATTTAGAATTTCTCTTCCCATTCTCTTCCCAGTCATCTTTAATAAATGAAACACACTTTAGTGCAGTTCATATCCTAAGTTTTCCCTCCTCAGGCTCAGAAACTGTCCACTGATGTCTACAAAAGCATAAAAAATGCAAGTCCATCTGCTCTTGTGATTATTTTTTAAACACAGAATTTGTGTCTCTAAATTTAATTCTGCAGAACAGCACCTGCTGCAGTGACAGAACATTTCTAAACTGCAGAGCTGTTGATCTAACTGCGGGAAGTGTTTACAGTTTTGAAGTGAGTTCTCCTGCTCCTTTGCCTCTGTGTTTACATGTACGAACATTCTGATTTATCTTTAATGGCTTGTTTTAATGGCAATGTTTTTTCTTCCTCAGTGTGTGCAGATGGAGAAGATGGGAAAATGCTCTGGAATCATGCAAGCTTGTTTTACAAGAAGAAGAAATTACATTTGTGTAACAATCCATGTTGTTTCTCCTTGCTAATTCTTTGTCTTGAAGATGATAAGCATAATCATACTATACCTGTCTTTCACAGAGAAATTTTTCTGCTTTTCAAGGGTGTGAATGAGAGTAACAAGAAAGTTCTTGTTACAAATTAAAGCATGCAACATGTTGAAGCTTTCATCCTTGCTCGTTTGGTCTCTGCTCTGGAATAGTTAAACAAAAATAAGCAAACTGTAGTTTGGCTATGACAGATTCTTGATGGTCAGAGAAATGGTAAGCGACATATGGAATAAGATCCTGGCCTCATTCAAATCAGTGGGAATACTGCATTTACTTCATGGGTCTCAGGATTTTACTGAAGATGCATTTGTGTTTGTGTACAACACAGAATACACACATGCAGAGCACACATTTTCTGTCATATTCACATAGTAATGCCAATAGTTAAGTTTGCCTGTCATTTCCCATTACTAGATTCTGTTTATTTCATTTAAGTAAATCATAATATATATTAGGTAAAAGCATCTTACATATCAAATTGTTTTTATATATAAATTCATGTAACCCTCCTCATGAGAGAAAGGGAACATATCAAAAACGCAATCTGATGAGTTCTAGAACAACACTGAGACAAGGGATACACTCACTCTTGAAAAAATATTTATTAATTAAGGCATATCACACTACATCAACTTACCTGTGGCATGTCTTCACTGAAGATGGATGCAAAGCCTCCTGACTAAAATATAAGACAGGTGATATTTATCATTCTTACGTATACCAAAAGTTTCTAACACACGTACATTAAACATGCCAAGCATGTTCCTGATGGCATACAACTTGAAATAAAACAATGGAAATGCTGGCTTCTAATGTGGCAGCAATATAGAAACTCTAGTTTCTATAGCAGTAACAACTCCTACATTCATACAGTCCTAAAATTATGTTCAGCCCTTTGAAGGCAACCACGAGGCTGATGTGGCCCCTGGTGAAAATGAGTTTGACAGCCCTGCACTGCACAGTAACTTCTGCAAAGGCACTGCCAAGGTTCACTGAAAAGAGAGCTCTCAAAGATGGTATATATACCAAAGATGGTACCAAAACCTGGCAGTGACTTCAGTGTTGCTGTATGTGTCACTAGCATAGCAGTCAACTCACGCTGTGCAGGAAAAGCTGTTTATCACCCTCATCTGCAAATGTGCTGGTGTGCAAGGGGTGCTGCAGGCTGCACCCTTCCTGGACAGCAACGATAGCCCTTGGTATAGGGGGTGTCTGTAACACAGTGACACTTGAGTTCATCTGCCTCCATTCATTTCAAGGCACGTTATGAATGTTCACTAATGAAGTCTCCAGGAGGGCCGCGCTGTCAGACTCCAGAGAGGCACAGGTGCCACCATACACCCATTCCGAGCAAAAGCTCTCACAAGAAAAGGAAGCCCCCAGTTGTCAAATGCTTTGTCAATGCCTGTTGTCTGACTCTTATAGCCTGTAAGGTTCCAACACAGCTGCATGTTCCCAAAGCAGCACCCTTAAGCAACAAATTCACACTAGTAATATTTACTGTCATCTGCTTTATCTGTGATACTGGAACCCCCTAGTTTCCTTATAGGATCATACAATCAAAGAACAGTTTGAGTCAGAAGGGACCTTCAAAGATCATCTAGTCCAAACCCCTGCAGGGACATCTTTCAGTACATTGAGTTGATTAAAGCCCCATCCAGCCTGACCCTGAACACCTCCAGGGATGGGGCATCCACAGCTTCTCTGGGCAACCTGTTCCAGTGCCTCACCAGCCTCATTGTAAATAATTTCTTCCTTATATCCAATCGAAATCTATCCTCTTTCAGTTTAAAACCATTGCCCCTTGTCCTGTCACTACAGGTCCCGGTAAAAAGTCTCTCTCCATTTTTCTTATAAGCCTCCTATATATTGAATAGCTGCAATAAGGTCTCCCTGGAGCCTTCTCTTCTCCAGCTCAACAATCTCAACTTCCTCAGGTTTTCTTCATACGGGAGGTGTTCCAGCCCTCTTACCATTTTTGTGGCCTCCTCTGGACCCTCTCCAACAGGTCCATGTCTTTGTTGTGCTGGGGACCCCCTCACCCCCTCACAGCCTCCCCCCTGCCCCCCGAGTAGAAACAGCCAGAACCATGTTAAAGGTTAAAAATGCTTGTGAATGAGAAATATTTTAAGAATACACGCAATATCCAATTAACACCTACAAGCATTAAGCACAAAACAAAAGCTATCAAGCCAGATTAAATATAGAAAATTGAAGCAGCAGGAAGCTGGAAGCTCAAAATGAAGATGGGGTCCACCACTCTTAATTTTAGGTATCTGACTCCCTTTTCAAGCAGCTCATCCCATCCTGAGACAGATGTCACAGGCACGTGGGAGGAATCACTTTCTTGAGCTGCCTGTCTCTGCACTGACTACAGAAGATGCACAGTGAACAGCTTTGATGTTCATGTTTAAACAGCTTCGATGAGACAAAGCCCATCAAATACACCGGAAGACAGAAAGGGTACAATACGGACATCATTCAAACACAGGAGGTTAGTGAGGGAAGTGGTGGTTTGTCACTTCGACCCTTCTGTCAGCCCTTCTGACACTCGGTTGCAATCTACTATCCCATCACCTTTTCTGTTAATCTGTAATATTCATTTACTAGAGCACTGCACTCATACCACATTCATACAGCACAAGGCATGTATGGACACTGCCACAATGTAAACAGTAAGTATTTAGCAGGAAAAATTGGTACACAATACGTTAAATAACTTGCCTGATGCCATTGTCTGTAGAGAGTTAATACTGGCAAGTTTACCTTCATGGCATCAGTATTTCAAAGTGAGACAAAATCTAATTGGAATAATTTCCAGAATGCACAGTGGCATGAGACTTGCCAAGGCAAAACAGGAGCCCTTCCCTTTCTGACCTCACATAATGCAAGAGTGGCAGACTTTGTGCCTCTTTTTCTTTCCTTTTTACTTGCATAGAGCAAAGCATTTCCACACAGACAGCTTCTACAGATTGTTATTGTTTTGACCAGAGACTATCACTACGAAAAGATGTATTCCTAAAAATAAAAACATTATTTTAATGCTAATATGCCTGGCAACAAAACAAACTGAAAGAGATGCAGCAAGTCAGGTTTCCTTGGTCCATTTTCTTCAAACCTCTCAGTGACCCCATACAAGTTAGACTGGGGGCATCACAGCAGTAGTGGAAGAGATATCCCCAGTTTCCTTTGGTGTGAGAACTGGACCCAAAGTGTACAAAGATTATTTATATGTAGTTGTTAAATATTATTCTGCCTTAGTATTGGGTATTTGGCGTTGTACAAAAAAAGGCCCTGATTCTGCAATATCACATGTGTTCATCACAATGAGCTGTTAGTGAGATCACACAGGGCTATAAAGTGAAGCAGTGTGCAGATTAGACTGCAGGGCTGGGCCGCAGCAGTGATGAGTAACACGTGAAGACTACTAGATAATTCACATAGATACCAGCTATAACCTACAATGGCACAGCACTAACCAAGGGTTTCTGTTCATTGGTCGTATCAGTTACACAGCAGAATATCACCAGTTGAGATCAGAGCTTCTTCCAATTAGTAAATGCCAGTAAGCACTGGTTAACATCATGATATAATTTTGAAAGCTGTGGCAAAGGCACTTATCAGCACCATAATGTGCCACACATGCAAAAAATAGCAAGAGAAGTAAAATGTTCAAGAGAAGGCCTCTTTGGTCCTCTGATGCAGTGGCACAAACTGCTTCAAAGAACAATGAAAATATCCACCTCTAAAGTGGACAACATTTAAGTACTTATGTAATTTGCAAGCATTTGACCTGCACTCCTTTGAATCAAGGTCTTACTATTTCTGTCAGCAGCTTGAAGAAAAAATTCTGCATGACCCTAGAGCCATTTCCTCATCCCACAAGTCTAATTAGGAAGTGTCACAATGTCAGCTAGCCCGTTACTTTAATTAGCTATAGCATGGAAAGTGAAGGCATGAGAACAAAAAAGGCAATGGATAAATTATAGCTTAGTTAGTATGGCCTGAAAGGCTTAGTGAGGCTGGGCAAAAAAGAAATGGATGCACACACAACCCTTGAAAATTCAACGATGGTGCTTTATCTACAGCAGTTAGGCTTGGTTAAATATAGAGATGTATAGCCTTAAGTGTTCTTTCATAATTCTTAATGTAAGAAAAGTTTCTTGTGAAAACAATGTGCAATTACTGTGTAGTATTCACTTTAGTTATTTGATCCTGACCTTCCTAGCTTTTTTCATTATTAGGCAGGGATGACAACTGAAGGAGTTGTAAATATTTACCTCTGGAAAGAAAGTTCTAAGAGCAAAGTGTTTATAGTCAAGGAAGGGAACGGTTCCAAAACTATCCACCACGTCTAACTCATCCATCTGCAGCTCAGCAAATCCTGAAAAAGAACCCCCCCTCCCCACCCAGAGAGTTAGTTTAGCTGACACAAAATCATCTTCGCATAACTTGGCCCCAATAGATGTTCCTCAAAAAACAGTTTTCAAACAAGAGAGTTGTTTTTCTAGATGAAACTCTTACAAGTGGGAAAGTACCAATCCTTTTTTTTTTTTTTCCACTTCTGCTGAAGGAAATATTACATGCAATCCTATTAGCTCAGTGCTATCTGCTACTGCAGTGCACACAAACATTAAAGGGGAACTCTGACACTACACAAAAATATTCTAACAGCTATAAAATTAACATGTTTATATAATGTGAGCTTCTTGACAGTTTCAGTTCAGAAATCATACTGTACTTAAGCTCTAGAAAGCTCTTTAGACCTACCCTCGCGTATTTCTTTCCGAATCTCATATTCCAGCAGTTCAAGTTGCTGACTCTGTTTGCGAGTTAACTCTTTGGATTTGTATCCAGTAACTGCAAATGCCACTAAAAAGAAAAAATAATATTCTGAGTACAGAAACGGCAGAACAGACAACTCCTATACGAGACATATTTTAACATTATTTTAAGAAACAGAAAGATTAACATACAGTTGTACTCTCCAGGTGGATTACTGTTTCTACTGTTGTCAGTGTGCTAGTACCCATGAGCCCCACTTATCTGGATTTAATCACACATGTTTAATAAAAACCATTCCTTGTAACAAGGTCTTAGAACTGTCAATCCAACTTTATTTGAAAGTACAACACCCCCTGCTATGTACAACATGCACAGTGAGACACAGAATCTAAAACTCACTTCAACTACCAGCAACCTACTTAAAGCAGCACTGATTAAACAGGAAAAACAGTCCTTTTGAACAGGAAATCCATTTCCAAATTGATAATTTCTCTAAAGCTTATTTAGACAGAGTAAATGCACGAGATATGGTTCCTGTAAAGGTAATGTACTTTTTAAAAATAAACCCAAACTAACAAAAGAACAAGACCTGAGTTAATTTTGTCCACTCTTACTGGGAACAGAAGAAAACTGTTTGTGACAGTGCCAAATATGTATGTGTGTGTGTATGTGGCTTTGTGTCATGATTATACCCTTCAGCAAATCAAAAACTGAAACCACATTATTGTACTTACCTATAATGACACCCACTATGATAGGTAGCAAAATAAGAACATATAAATATATGTGTGATGATGTTGGTTTGACTTCATGCTCAAAGTTTCCCAATTTGACCTGAAGAAAAATGATGTCTGTGTTAACAGAAGACAGGTATTATATCAGTGCTTAAAATGACATTTATTGTATTAAAAAAATGGATTTCAGGCACATGAAGGAGTCTCATTCTCCACATTATTGGGGAGACAGCAGCAATTTGGGAAAACATATATGAACCAACACAAACTCAACTTTTACTGTATTTGATGTTTAGGCAGGATAACAAAGCAGTGACGAGAGAAAATTTTGAAGGTCCTCATGAAGCACCAAATTTTGCCATTGCTCTCACTGCAAACAAGAGCCCTCAAATGAAGGGCAGGATCTGGCCTCTAGCTGGCCAGGTGCCTCATGCACTTCAGAATCGTTGCTAAACCTTCTGGCATTTTGAACTGAGGAAGGCACATGTTGATAGTTAAAAACATTCCTTTGCACTCAGTGTAACTCTGCTGAGCATAAAAGTAAAGTAAGACTCAAGCTGATAATGAGGGAAGTAACATTTTTGATAGACACCCAGCCCTCTTCCCTATTTCTTTGCAGAAGTTTCAACCTCTTTATGCAGGATGTAGAGTGTTCCTGAAGGTCCACTTAAGAACAAATACAACACACAATACATGTGCAGCTGAGGGAACTGGGGCTGTTCAGCCTGGAGAAAAGGAGGCTGAGGGGAGACCTTATCTCTGTCTACAACTACCTGAAAGGAGGTTGTAGCATGGAGGGTGTTGGTCTCTTCTCCCAAGTAGCAAGCGATAGGACAAGAGGAAATGGCCTCAAGTTGTGCCAGGGAGGTTTAGATTGGATATTAGGAAAAATTTCTTCACAGAAAAAGGTTGTCAGGCATTGGAACAGGCTGCCCAGGGAAGTGGTGGAGTCACCATCCCTGGAGGGGTTTAAAAGGCATTTAGACAAGGTTCTTAGGGGTATGGTTTAGTGCTAGAGTTAGGTTATGGTTAGACTCAATGATCCTGAGGGTTGCTTCCAAATGAAACGATTCTACGATTCTATGTACAACATCTCCCAACAGCCACAGGGCTTGTCAAAGGCAGGACAGACATTAATTCTTAGGAATCCAAGAAAGTGCTGAAGACTGCCAGATGCAAAATTGAGGCATTTGCCACTGCTAATTATGGCAGAAGAAATTTCACAAAGGAGGATCTCAAAGAGGACTATGAAAACCCATAAATAAAGGGTAGCTAAGCCTATAAACAGACTAGAAGTAAAAATACACTTTGACACAGAAAAAGAATACCACCGAGTGTGAGGGATAGAAATGAGCCTGAGATAATTTAAAAGGAGAGTTGGGTTGAAATGATTTTGGGTTACAGTAGGGAAGGCAGAGATGTGGTGAGTTCAGTCCCTGGCTTCTCATGGGATGTGAGCGGCCAGGGCAGCTGGGGACTGCCAACTGGACAGTCACATCGTGGTGACATGGACATGAGCAGGCAAAGAAACCCCACAGTGCTGGAAGGACGCAGCCTTCATATTTCTGAGGCTGCAAAGAACAGAAGACAAAGCAGACCTATTTCCTCCATCAAATGTAATTTTTTTCCTCAGTCATTTACATGTTTTCACAGTTTCTACATAAAGCACGTTCGGTCTCAGCCTTCCTAGGATCCCATTTGACTTTTCCAAGGCTGAAATGCATTGATGGCTAAATACATTAATCATCCCATGACTAATACACCTGCCTTTCTCCACTTGTTATGTCCAACCAAAGCATTCCTAAAGCAGAAATTTCTGTTACTCATCCCTGCTTATTGAAAACTGAGACAAAGCATTCATTTAATTTTCTGCTCATATTTAGATTACCCTTAATCTTCACCACAACCTTCCCATTCAGTGGTCCTATTTATTTCCTTTGCCTATTTATCTTTTTCTTGTTTATGAATTACGGACTAAATAAGGCACACCTAAATTCACCCAATTCCTATTCCTAAATTCATTTCATTCTTCTTGCATGACATTATAAAACCTCCTCTGGACTGGTAACGCTTCTGAGTTTCATGTCATCAGCAAACATGATTAGTGTGTCCCTTATTTTTGTGCTCAATTCACTAGTGATACTAAATAATATCTATATGAAAAACAACATTGCCCAGAGTCAGCTCCCCATATACAGATCAAGTTTTTCTAAGCCCTAGCATTTTCATAATCAGCTGGTTAAGTAGTTTAGTGAATGACTTCCAGGTACATGCGATCTGCTGCTTTTCTTGTTGAGGCAATCACTCATCTACCTAAACAAAGATATCTGGCATAATCTGCTTTTATTAAAAAGAAGTTGAAAATTATCCCATTTTCCATTTACCTCCAGGTCTTTCATGAGTTCCTCATTCAAAATTTGTTCTAAAGCTTTACACAGAGCTACAATTAAATCAGTAAGCCTCCATTTGCCTAGTTGCCCTGTTTTTTTTCTTTTAAATACTAGTTTTATATTCGCCACTCTCCAGTCATACAGCACCTCTCCTGACTCTACAGTTTTATTTAAAATCTTTCCTACTAAGCCTACAATATATGTGGCAGTTTTTTCTCAGTGCTGTGATGGGGATGATCCTGTTCCAGCTGTCCTGAGCCCCTTGGTCTATCTGAATCTTGTTTTTGTCACAAGAATGGCATTTTCCACTTTGACACCTCCATTCAGACTGACCATCCTGTCTTTGACCCCACACTCACTATATTCTTTCTTCCTGAAAACTAAAGCAAGAGCTATGTTTATTCTCGGGCCATACCCATCTTTTATACCCAGCTTATCCTTTCTTCAGAGTGGCCCTACTTCTTCTATGATGATTTCTTTGTAAGACTGAAAACACGTGATAATTTCCTGCTTTTACATTTGTGTTCATGTTGGAAAAAATAATTTTCAAGGTACCAGAAGTGAAATGTTACATTATAACTATTGCATTTGATTTACATTAGCAAAGTGGTGATCTTTCTATGACAGTCACTCCTATGAAGCTTGCAGGATGAGCATGTGACATCGCAAGGCAACGTTAATATTTAAATGCAATATGAATCTCAGAAAGGCTTTTCCATGCCATAACTGGCTTAGATGGCAGGATCCACAGATGGGGGATCAGTTAACAGTGATATGAAATTGAGAATAGCTTCGTTAATCTTTACTATGAGCCATATGCCTTGAAGTCAATAGTTATTTTGGTTTTAAACCACCATACACTGCAGTAAGAGTCTGGCATCAGTTTTGTTCCTCATGAATGGTGATGATTGCTTTTTAAAAAATTCATATCTTCATCTTATTCATGGAGCAAATATCTTAAGCTGCCATTTAGCTTTGATATCCATGCTAATGTTCTTATATTTGGGGCTGGCTTTGTGCCATATGCTCATAGCATTCTGGCCTCCTTCATAGCATTTTGGTGCACACTGAATTTCACCCCCTTTTTCATCCAGAAATGCCTTCTCTTCTGTCTCAGTGGTGATCCTCATACACTGTTCAAGATCCTTGTCTACTTTAGTGTGGTAAAGCGATTGGGAGGACAAAATCCTTCTCCTCACGCTCAACCTAGGCAGGCATGCTTAGGTGCAAAGAAGGTAACCGGCCTACCAAGTACCAGAACACAAAATGCATCCAGTTCCTCCCTCTATAAAGAGTATTAATGACCAGAGCATTAATGCTACATTTTATTACTTTTGCATAAACATTCAAGCGTTGTTAAATTGCAACAAAAGAGAACTCTACTTACAAAAACTTTCACTGTGGAAAAGTCAATCTTCTCTGTTCCATCCCTTTTGAATTTGCACAGTATGGTGCTACGGTCTGTTTTTTTGGTAATGTTTTGGACACTGAACAATATCTTTTTGGTCTGTGCACCATTCATATACGACAGATAAACCTCTACCTCAGTTTTAGAAATATTCAAGTTGTCATTTTCTTTCTAGAGGGAAAAAATTGAAGATAATAAACAGTCACTGAATACTGTAAGAAATAAAATGATCCCAAATGACTATTTTAAATAAGGAATGATAACGTATTACTTTCAAACTTACATATATTTTCAATTCCAGATCAGGATCCAGCTCTGTGTGCAGCTGGTAGTTAATGAACACTGGGTCAGGGTGATAGTGTAACTTGACACATGGTATAAAGGTAGTTTCCACTTTTAACATCATATCAACAACTTTACCCTCTGTTGCATGGCTCAGGCTTGGTGTTAAGTAATGATATTCAGATTCATTTCCAGGACACCTAGAGACCTAGAAATGCAACAGCAAAGCTGTAACAGTCATTAAGCACTCGACAGCGGGTACAATTACAAACAGAGGCACTCAAAATCATTTTAACGTCTTCCTGACTTCACACAGATACCTGCTAAATCTCTCTCTGCGATCAGGGCTGCACACGGAGCACCTGGGAAAGTTTCTGTGCCGAGCCTGCGTTTACCTCTAAGCACATTTATCACACACTCTGCACGCTGCTTTAAGGCTGATTGCACGCTGCTAAGGCAGCTATTTCCTGCAGCGAGACAGGAATAGTGACAGTGATTTCTCTTTCCTTCCCTTCAACGCAGGTGACAAGAGAAGAGCAGGACGAACTCTCCTGCACCCCTGGGCATTGGCTCTCCCCAGCTTAACTCCTGATAGAGAGAGGTTGCTGCAGTCACCCTGTGGGTGACTCCGTGGGGTGGTGCTGCTCTTTTCTGGTCTCTGTGCTGCAAGCTCACCACCTTACAGCCACGGAGGAAGGGTTTTACCCAACATCAGCTCCAGTCTCCTGCCCTATGCTGGGGCAGCGGCACCATTTGTGTTCTCAACACAAAGACAGAGAGAAATACACCATCCCCTCCTCCAACAGACCCGTATATGGAGGCCAGGGAAGTTCAAAAAGGATTAATTTGGAGCAAGTCTCTACACCATAGAAAAAAGGCTCATGGAATTACGCGGGAGAGCAGCTTATGCGTATCCATGATCCTGTACTGAGAATGTGCGCGACTGTAATCCTACAAGTGGTCATATTTATTTCAGTAGGGTGACTGATGCATGCCTGTAAGTATTTGAAAAATATTGAGATCCTCCTGAAACCTTAGGAATAAAACCTAATCCCTTAAGAGACCACTGTTTGGTATTGTAAAGGAGATTAAGACTTACGGTGAGGTTTGGTCTCTGGTCATCTGAAATAATCACACTGTCCACCACATTAAAATTTCTACCAATCGTAGTAATTTTGCGACCACCACTGAAAAAACAAAGCGGGGAGGAGGGAAGGGAGGTTAAGATTTTCTGTTTTCCCACAGATAAGTCCTGCATTAAGGCTTCGGCCGTGAATAAACTACTCATGCGCATTTTGCTTTGGTAGCAGCCAATGTAATAAAGTCAAACTGCAGGACAAGATGATTTGAGCTGTACAGCGAACTTCCATTCTTTCCTCATAATGTAACAGTAAATGCTTTTGCTACCGCAAAACCAAATGACTTGTCACCATACACATGCATGGTCCTTTTCATGAACTCTCCACCTTGTTTTCTATTCATGCAGCCAAAGAACTAGATCGTGATTTAATATTCTGTCTTGAAGAAAGAGCATCACGGTATTTTTCTGCCCCAGAGCAGTCCTGTCTGTGCTTAATTCTCGCCTTCTTCAGGACGAACCAATGGTGCCAAGCACCTCACGGGAAACATTCTTGGGAGCGTTCAGACCATCTGTCTCAGCACACACAATGGTGCTTGTGTCTGAGGGCTCTGCCTCGCAATCTCTGCCTCACACAGTTGGAGTGGTTTAAGGTATTATTAATTTCCAGCTGCCTGAGCTGCCCCTCACCTGGAGATGAGAGTGTGCATCCTGGCTGCTCAGCTGCTGCAACTGCCAGCCCAATTTATTACCTCAAATCCATGCTTGTCAGTGCTTGACACCAAGATAGCAGATTAAGAAAGTGAAAGCGGGTAAAAACTGTGCAGGCAGAGGGACAGGTGGAAAGCTGTGCCTGAGAACATCTTAAAACCACCCTGTAAGTTTCTGCCAGAGCTGAGTCTCCCACAGAACACAGCAGAGGCTGGAAAAGGGCCCTTTTGGCTTTAGGGAACCCGGTCATAAAGCAAGTCAGTGCACATCACTGCCATGGTGACTATTTTCACTTCATTTCCAATTCACTCATACTTTATACTGTTTCAGAGGTGAAGGGTATATTAGTATCAAGAGAGCAAAGTTAAATGGAGTTTGAATTCATGCATGCTACTCATATTTTGAATTTAGCTTCAGTATAAAGAGACTATTTTTGACTTCTACGAAGTAGACCTGGGGTGGGCAGAAAGGAGTTTACTGAATCCTGCAGAACATAGAACCCATCTTGCAGCTACCGTGACCCTATCAGCACGTTAAATGTTAAATCAATTTCACTGTCATAAATTAATCCTCCACAACAGGTTACAGCACTCATCCAAGTTTAGAGCAGCTGCAGTCTGGCCAAGGAAGGAGGCTCATATCAGCTCAGTGGGACTACATTTTAATAAATACATTAAAAGTATAGAAAGACAAACTTACCTGATCCAGGAGGTATTTGGTGTGATTCCAAAACATGATGGCAGTGAAACATAATGCAGGGTCATTGGTGGCGAACACTTTTTCCCATCAGCCTGTATACATATACTTTTGGCCTCTTTACGTGTTGGTGGGAGAGCAAATGTCATTTGCGTATCATTCAGCACATTTCTAACTTTAATGCTAGAGGAGAAAGAAACCAGTCAGATGCTGAAACACACACCGATGCCACTATGCCACTCATTGGTGTTACTACCTGAAGCCTATAATCTAAAGCAAAGGATGAGGAGACAAGAGGAATGAGCCTCTCTTTGAGCTGCTAGATAGAAGTGGAAAGAGCAAGCAGAGAGTTGAAAACACAAAGTAGGGCATCTTTTGAATCAAGTTGCCATGTGTCACAATAATCACAGAAGATGGTACAGATATTGGTCTTACAGCCTTGGGATGAGGCTAATGCAATGTGTGATTTTGCTGTGTAAACCGTGTGCTTTGCTGTGTATTTTTCTGTGTTACCAACACATTAGCTAGTCAAGAATGAGAATCTTCAGTTTTCTTTTCTTCTGTTTTTCTCTCCTTCTCTCTTTGCCCCTCTCTCCTCCCTTTCTCTCCTTCCTTTGTCTCCATGTACTTTCTCTCCCTCCTTTCCTTCGCTCCATCCTTCTCTTCTTCTGTTTTCTGTGGTCCCCAAGAAATTCAGGGTTGAACTAAAAATTGAACTGTACCATATGTCTACTTTTTCAAGTGTTAGCTATGTAATATGGGCTTGGTAATCACAGGCAGCCATTGCAGCTGCACCTGAAAATGTCTGATTCAGAATAAGATAGCCTAATTATCCAGAGGGTTACACGGTGCAATCATCAACAGAGAAAAGTACATGCCATTGCATGAGAGATTCCCTTCCCTGGCGTGGTGTCTGTGCTTTCACAAGCAGAATCCTAGAATATATGGGGGATATTTTGAAGCAGATGAGAGCCAAACAGAAGTTGAGGCTTTCTTGTGACCTAACTTGTTCTTGCCTGCTGCAAGGCACAGACGGCCACAGGTACAGAACTGTCCTAACTACTGCTGAGAGCTGCCCACCTACCCACCTATCCCTTGTATTGCACCCAGACACCAAGTTCATTTCCATCCTTTGGGAGTTTAAAGTAGAAGTATAACTAAAGGAGTGCACAGCATCCCCCCTCTGGTGAGGAGAGGTCCATGACAACTGTTCACACAACTCTAGTGCTACAGCAAAATGGGCATAATTTTCACCATGCAAAGTAAATGGTATTATTTTTCAGAGCTTAACTCACATGTCTGGTTTACAGCCAGTGATTCCAGTCAGTATCAATTTTATGCCTGATGCACGTGTGAAGTTTTCTCCTTTGACTGTTATTTCACTTTTGCCTAATGTAGAAATCCACAAAGGTTCAATGGAATGAATGCTGATATGCTATTAGGAAACAAAGCAAAACAAAATCTGGTTATAAAAAGGCTAGGCAGTTAAACAACAGCTGCAAAAACAACCACCACTTAGGAATGCGGGTTTTAGGGCACTGGGATACATTTTTCTTATTAATTACAAGCCTTTTTAAGCTTGATCCTGTGAAGTACTGTCAATCACAACTTTTTTACAAATTATTTTACCTACTTGTTTCATATTTCAGTTTATCTTGTAACAAAGTTGCCCAAAAGAATCACAATCTGACACACTGGAAGATAAGTATCATAAAAACCCAGCTTGAAATGATACATTTTGTGTGACCCTTGAAGAACTATGCAACAATGCAAGAGAAACCCCACCGTGCTGTCACTACAAGAGATCAGAGAAACAAATGAAGGCATCTCTTATGACCTGAAAAGGGGAAGCAGGGTCAAATCCTAGAATGAAAAGTTGAGAAACAGTCCCAGAATTAGCTTTGCTAGAAAGTCTTTTCAAAGTCATACATAGAGCTAAAGATATAACGAAACTGTGGGGATTTTTTAGTATCCCATTTTGATGCTAAGAAGTTTACAAATCTATTTTCCAGCATTTAAGAATAATCCTAGTTTGCTCTGATGCTGTCAGAGTCTTGTAGAAATGTGGCCAATTTTTAAACTGTGCTTTTCTTTGTGTATATTTATATTTACTTATTCTAACTCACTAACACTGCCAAGCAAGAAGAGACATTTTTCCCCAGTGTATTTACTTGATGCATTTGACAGCATCTCATGTTTAACCAGTTTTGTTGCTTCTCCAGTTTTACAATCACACAGACGGTTTCCCCTCTGTGTATCTTTCAGACAACAAACTGAAAACATTCAAAAAAACCAGGAAAACACGCATGTGAAACCACAAACTGTTTGGGACCTTCTCAGGCAAACGATTTCTAGCTTGCTTTTAGACTGCCTATAAAAAAGCTTAACGTGCATTTTTAGAGTATTGTGCTTCTCCTGATTTCTGCTGTTCACCTGTGGACACATCCACTGAGCAGTTCAGCCTTCCCAACTCTGAGAAGGGCACTGCTGCAAAATCTCTTAGAAAGTCATAGAATCATAAAATCATAGAATGGTTTGGGTTGGAAGGGACCTTCAAAGCTCACCTAGCCCAACCTCCTGCAATGAGCAGGGACATCTTCAACTAGATCAGGTTGCTCAGAGCCCCGTCCAGCCTGGCCTTGAATGTCTCCAGGGATGGGGCATCGACCACCCCTCTGGGCAACCTGTGCCAGTGTTTCACCACCCTTGTAAAAAAAAAAGTCCTTCCCAGAGGGTTTTTCTCTCCATGTATCTTTTCATGTACCCAGAGCAGCACCAAACGTTGGGTGTGGCAGCCTGGGGGGACCACCAGGGTCACATTTCCATCCACTGCAAACACAGCAATTGCCCATTTCAGAAAGGTCCCTGGCACGTTGTCCCCACACGCCACCACAGCCCGCTGCATGCGAGAATGCTCTGGAGAAAATGTGAGACCTGTCACAACTGATGGAAAGCCACAAACCGTGCCTTGGGAGTGCAAAGGCTGGGGCCAGAGGGCCTGCAAAAGGGCCTCCAAGATGACCTCTGGTATGGATAATGGAGGAGGGCAAAGGAAACGCCTGACAACAACCTGAGGAGAGAAATTCACTCCCGCCCTGACATGGGGATCAGTTTAACCCTTAGTGTGCAAGCAGGACAGAACTGAAGCAGAAATCTGAGAACTTAAAGCCAGTGAAGCACCACTGCTTTTCTCCACCTGCGTCCTGTCTCTCTGCTTGCGCCCAGCCTTCAGTACACCAAGGACAGTCAACATTCTCACACAAATCCAGAGGCCAAATACTACAGGAAGGAGTAAAATGCTCCTTTGGGGCTCTCACTGGCAACCAGCAGGGAGCCCTGAAGCACAGGAATAACACAGTATCAGACAAACACATTGAGATGCCCCAGGGCTGGGGCAGGACGCTGCAGCACTTAGGACTCCTAGCCTTGCTTCTTTTCTTACACCGAGAAGAAACGGCGGTAAGAATGGTTTACTCTGAAAGTTTCAGCCTCCCCTGAAATCATGCTTTCCCCGCGACTACACAACACTGATGCCCTTGCCATGTCCTGCCTTGGAGTCATGGTGCCAGAGCAGTCACTCACAGCTCTGAGGCAAGCTCCAGAGTCTGCTTCCCGGCCTGACCGCCATGGTCCCTGACACCTTCCTCAGCAGCAAAAGGAACTGTGAATTTCCTCACTGAACGCGAGAGGGACCAAGTGGCCTCGCCAAGGTCTGTGGTGCTTATTTCCCCAGCGCCAGAGAGCTGCTGACCTTCCAGTCACTGCGTGGCGGGGGGAGAGATGACCGGCAGCAAGAGGGAAGGGAGACAGCAGAGAGGCAGTAGGATATTTATAAAAATCACTAGTTGTGAGGCATGCGATGAAAGCAGCGTAAACACGCAGAGACACACAGCAAGCTCGCGCCAGGTCCGCAGGTAATGTAAATCAGCACAGCCCTGTCAACTTCAATAGAGCTCCACATTTCTGAGCTGCAGCCCCCAGCCCCCTGGACGGCCCAAGGCTTCCCTGGGGCTGCGTCAACAGCGGCAGCCACATCCTCGGAGGTGTGGTTAGCGTGGCTGCAGGTCGCAGCCAGATATCTGGCAGTAGCCCAGCTTCAGCAGCCTCTGCCACCCCCGGGAAGCTCGTCCCCGCTCCAGCACAGCCTCTCCCGTAGCGCTAGCAGAGGGCCCCGAGGCCACGCGAAGAACTGGATGGGGGAGCTGGCCCAGATGAAAAACAACCTGCCGAAAGACAGGGGTTGTTTCCAGCCCCATCAGTTCCCCAGCCAAGTGCGCTGGCACAACCGCTAAAACTGCTGCTCTGGCGCAAGGAAGGGGGAAGGCGCATGGATGGAAACCAGCAGCTGGAGTCAGGAGGAGGGCTGGGGCTGCCACTGAAAAAAAAAAAAAGTGTATTAATCTAAATGCTCGGCTGGGGTTGTGGGAAAACACAAATCCTCTTTCTCAGCCCTCCAATAAGTTCTTAAAGCACGAGCAGTCAAAGGAGAGCAGGATTTCAAATGCAATTTCAAGCCCCCTGAATGGATCAATCACTTTTAAATAAACATCTGCCTTTGGACTGCCTCTAGTGCTTTCACTGCCTTGTCCATCACTGTCTCTCCACGATAAGGAGTGTGGAAGAAAGCCATCTCCCAGGCAATTCCAACTATTTACCAATGTCAAATTAATGCACTTGGAAGCAGAGCAAAGAATTTCCTCTGTTCTTTCACCAGCCGTCAATGCTTTATACGCAGACCAAATCCAGAATATTAATGCTCAGAAGCACAAGTATTACAAACCCACTCATCTCTGTGAAAAACAAAATGGATTTTGTGATTACGTTTGAGAAACCTCAGCTGAACAGCTGAATTTAAGAGGTAACTCCTGTTTTCACAGGTAAAAGTTTGGGTAGTTCTAACGAAACATTTAGAGAAAAGAACACAGTCGCTATTTATACCAGCTGTGCTATCACTCACAGAAAAGCAGAAACCAAAAACTGTAGGCAGCAAATCTCTAAGTACTTACTCATCAGTCAAATTTCTCTCCACTGCTCATTTCTTTCCTAACACCTGCATGTCATAAGCAACCACTGATGCCAAAATCACTCAGTTTTATGAAAAAATGAAATAACTTTGGCACCATAAAGAATGAAGGGATAACCTCATGGTTAAAGGGCAAACTGTATAGACTCTATGCTCACATACGGCCTATATGATTTCAATAGAGAACTCAACAGCCAGATTCAGAAGGCTCTTTGGCACCAGTGACACTCCTTCCTTTCCAGCAATCCAGTTGGAGCAGGCTGGATGGAGAGTGGCTCCATCTCTAGTTTTGTCTATAGCCTGGAAGGAAGGAAATTTTTTCTGGAAGTATGAACCAAGGATTTACTAACACTCAGGATTTTAGTTCCTGGATGCATCCTCTAGCCACTTGTCTGTTATGCAGAAACAGGGTGGCACATCATGCCCCTGCTTCTGCTCCCCTCACAGCCACGTTTCAGGAGAAGCTGTGATCTGGCTGCATAAAATGAGGAAGAGGTTTGAGACTCTAAAACCTAGCTTCATAAAGTTGTTTGCCACAGCAAAATTCAAACATGCCTTTAGGTCTAGATAAGAGATTAAGTCTGAGATGTTCTCCTTTTGTTGTTGTTGTTGGACAGCTTATATGTCCCAGTCCTCAGCATGCTGGCTCCTGCAGAATGCCTAAATACAACATACATGGGCTTTGGCATTTAAAGCAAAAAAACGTAAAATCTGCATCTAGAGGTAGGCATATGAGTACTACAGTGTTCACTGTCTCCATGCCTGGATCTGAAAGGCAAAATTTTGTTGGTATCTTTAAGCACTAACAAAACACTAAGAAAAAGTTGTATCAATCCAAGTTCTGCATTGACTTTCTGTGTAACCAACTGCTTCCCCATCCATATCTCTATTCTTCCTGCAAAGTCCTCTCATTTTACCTGAATTTCTCCCCCAACTCACAGAACCCAAATAATGCCGATCTTAAAACACTAACTAACCTCTGTTTTCTGCAGAGTGGTGATCCCTTTGGAAGCAGCTGCATTGCAACTATCCTGAAAAAAATCAGCATTTCTCCATGTCAGGACAAAGAAGAGATAGACTGCAGTTCAGATGTTAAAAACACAAGGAGAAGGCATCACGGTGGATTCCAGCCCTCCCCAACAAACTTCACCTGGCAGGTGGTGGCAGGAGAGACACGCGTCCATTTACATCTGGCACACTCACCCTTGTGTATACAGCGTGAGCAGCTGGTAACACAGAAAACAGAGTTTTTGTAAGACACAGGGTCTCAATCTAGATTCAGACATGAATGTGAAATTTCAAGTGACAGAAAAAAGCACAAACCCAAGAGAACAACCTGGCAATCAAGTAATTAAATGTGTAAAACACATAACCTGCCTTTACCCTCCAAGCCTATTGTTGTGTTGTGCTTATTCTGAGGACAAATTCTGTATGAAATACAATCTGTGCTGAGATGCTGAGAGTCATAAATTTCCAAAAAGCATGAAGCAGATGGAACACTTTGTGTTTCATTTTGCTGGGGTTTTCTCCAGCAGATAAGTGGCCAGATAGTGCTTTTTAACCAGAAAAGGGCAGAAAGCCATTACTGATTCTTTCACAGCTTGCCTGAACTTCTGTTCTGTGTGTGTAGTGCTAGCAAGTATTGCTAACTTGCCATTGCCTTCCGCTACCAAAAAATATGCCTGTTGGGGACTAGTTTGTCCCTATCTTGCTTTGCAATGCATCAATAGGCATGGAGGAAAGCCAAGAGCAGCACAGGCCCTCTCCACCCATGCTGAGAAATGCTCTGATTTAGAGAAAGACAGTTGCTCCTCCATGTTGCTCCAGGGACGGGGAGGTGATGTGCCACTTCCCAAAAACCAAGAGTTCAATTTCAACCCAGGTGCCTATGAATTAGCTTCTTTGTATAGGGGAGAAGCATTCTGAACAGGAATACTGTATTTACCTACAGCATATGTTAGCCAGATCTAAGTTTTAACAACTACATATCAAAAAGGGTTAGGCCAGGTACTAGGCACAAATGCTTTCTACTGATAACTCTCAACAAAGAGCGTGGCTCTGAAAAATAATGTGGACAGAACAATAGGAATTCATTACTCCTTATTAGCAGATTAGATGCTACTTTCTGGCTTCATTGTATTCATGTTACCCATGGACCACATTTAAATTGCATCCAGCTCAATTAAAAAAAAAGCTCCATAAAGTGACTTTTACAGAATCCCTTGACTCCTCTGATCTAGGTCTTATCCTGAGTACCAGGGGCCTACCTTTTCCACAAGGACAAAAAGGATTTTAATGCCATTGTGCCATCCTTTATTATCACTTCAGGCACTTGTCATAAATTCAGTCATTGTAATGACTCTCCTACAGCTGGCTGCCAGAGTCCCATTATATAAAAGGGTTATCAGAAGAAGGAGCTTTCTAAGGACAGTAAAAAAAAAAAAAAAAGAGGGGAAGGAGGAAATGGGCCAAGGAAAGGGATTTGACTATCATTAGTAAAATCTATTTCCTTAATAAATAAAATTTTAAAATGATGATACCTCAGCCCCCCTCCCCGCACACACACATAAACCCCTCATTAGATTTCAATAGGAACCAGGGTCTTACTTTTTCAACCGAACTGTTTGTGTGATATTCCAAGAGCTTGAGGACAGCGATGCTTCGAGAACTAGACAATCTGTAAAAACATGATTGTTAGATATATGCTGGATATTACAAGAAATAACTGAAAAAAACAACTGAGATGAAAGCTCATGCGCCTTCATCATCGTCATCATCACAGAATCGTTTGGGTTAGAAGGGACCTCCAAAGATCATCTAGTTCCAATCCCCTGCCATGGACAGGGACACCTTCCACCAGACCAGGTTGCTCAAAGCCCCATCCAGCCTGACCTTGAACACTTCCAGGGATGGGGCATCCACAACTTCTCTGGGCAACATGTTCGAGTGCCTCATCACCCTGATAATGGAGAATTTCTTCCATTTATCTAATTTAAATCTACCCACTTCCAGTTTGAAGCCATTACCCTTTGTCCTATCACTACATGCCCTTGTAAAAATTCCCTCTCCAGCTTTCTTGTAGGTCCCCTCTAGGTGGTCTCTACATCGTATGCAACTTTTCATACACACATTCACTCACACTTTTGACTGATAAAAATAACTAGATTTGGTCCTTCCATAGCACCATTCAGCTGATTTATTCCAAGACTTTATACACACTCATTAATTAAGCTGATGCTACCGCTGCATGACATACAAAAGCAATGTTACTGTCAGGATACAGATAAGGAAATGCTACCATGGAGCAGGGATATAAAATCATCTCCTGAAGAGCACACAGTGGTATACTGTGGCAAAGCCAGACCCTGAATTCAAGCTTCTAACAAAACAGACTGTTCTAGTACAAGAGGCCCCAACATACCATACTTCTCTCTCTTTCTGTCTGAGACTTGGTTTCAGACTCTTCTTTTGTAATCTATGCAGTAGCAATTTTCATCCTATTTACATCTTTTATGATTGCATGAGTCAATTTGCCATTATTTCAGCTAGCAATTACTATACCAACAATTCACTGGCAGCTGTGGAATGAAAGAGTATCTCCTCCCATGAGCAGAATACCACATCGAAAAGCAGAGTTAGATATATACCACTTAAGCCATGGTCCCTTTCATCTGTGTGCCTGCAGATGTGTACATCTGCAAAATGAATGACCGCCTGAGATCAAATGAAACCCATGTGTGCAGACTTCTCTGGCTTCTCTATGCTAAGAATTAGATGGCTTTTTAATCCAGGAAAGTTACACAGATATAA
Organism: Caloenas nicobarica; assembly: GCF_036013445.1. Taxonomy (NCBI): domain Eukaryota; kingdom Metazoa; phylum Chordata; class Aves; order Columbiformes; family Columbidae; genus Caloenas; species Caloenas nicobarica. Next base: position 47,851,758 of record NC_088245.1, read on the forward strand.
CGTACACCTATCTTGCAAAGGTACAGAAAGCTTTCTCTGTCACAGGCTGTTTTGTTCAGATGAAAACCAGCTTTGGCTACATAGAATCACAGAATCATTTCAGTTGGAAGAGACCCTCAGGATCATGGAGTCCAGCCATAACCGAACCTAACTCTAGCACTAAACCATGTCCCTAAGAAACTCGTCTAAATGACTTCTGAACACCTCCAGGGATGATGACTCCACCACTTCCCTGGGCAGCCTGTTCCAATGCCTGACAACCCTTTTTTGTGAAGAATTTTTTCCTAATATCCAATCTCAACCTCCCCAGCGCAACATATCAGTGTGGCAGTTGGGTGCTCACTGCAAAGGTCACCTGCACTGCTTGCTAGAAACAGCCCTTGAGACTTGTCATATGCTCAAATACCTTACTAAATGGGTAGCAAAGTGTCTGATTTTTAAAGGTATTTTAATGCTTGAAGTTGTAGATGAGCACACACAGACATTCTGAAATCCCTCACCAAGCACCTGTTTGCATCTCCAGAAATCTATGTATCTGCAGAAATCTGACATGTTGGGCACAAAATCACCTAAAACACTTGCCTAAGTCATTATATGAGAAGGGTCTCAAGCCATGAGCTACTGAAAAATAGTACTTTACTAGGGGTAGTAAGTGAAAGTAAGGAACTTATCTACCTCTGGCAGAGCTTGTCTTATCTTTGAAGTTCGTATAAATACTTAAAAAACATCACTGTCAAATATGGTTTCCTGATTTTATCTGTGGTGAAATTAATGGAACCTATTATTTTCTGTATGGCTTGGGCTGACCTTTCAAAACGCACCAGACTGTACTGAGTAGCAGGTATTTTCAAGATGTTTTTTTCTAGAAATGAGACCTGAGGGAGTTTTTGCAAGTGCATCTTCTTGCAAGACTGAGGTCACTTTACACGAGGTACCATAAACAGTCAATATAACTTCCATGGTTGCATTATCCACTAATATATCTCAGCTCGTAGGAGCATGTGAGTGGCAGTAATACTGGCAGGCAGTAGCTAAGCTCACAGCCTTCTGGTTAACACTGTCAAAGGGCTCATTGGCACAAAGGACAGGCAAGGCGAGCTGGCTTCCGTAACACTATACTCTGAAAACGTGCTAATGGAGTAAGAGAAAGCCTTAGTCTGAGAAGACAAAGAATCAAAACAATGTACTCCATATTTACAAGAAAACATGGCTTTCAGGACTAGGTCAATAAGGGCCATTTTCTTCTTCTCTAATGCATTTTTCCCTCTTAAAAATCCACTAATAGTGTTTACTAAAGACTACTTAATAAACCAGAATACTCTTGGATATCACCATAGCTGTCACCTGCTACTGAAAAAGTCTTTTCTTCTTGATTCCCAAATCAGTATTGGACAGGAACTTGACACAATGCTTGTGTGATGCCAGAGGACCTTTTACCATACAAAGGCCACAGGATGAGCTCCCGAGATCCCAGTATTCCAAGGATCCTCCTTCAGGGGCAAAGGTCCCTGAGAGAGCTCTTTGCAGTACTGAGCTCTTCAGAACAACAGGTCATTCTAAGTTCTGGTTAACATTTCATTCCTCTTTCTACACAAAGGCATTATAAGAGAATCAGATTCATGCAGACTATTACACGTCTTTTGGGCTATATTATCTAGGAAAAGATAAAGGCATGAATTTATCTGAATTTTCTGTTTCCTCTTCAAGTCACTTAAGAGCACATAGTATCCTTGAGCTCGCTACCTTTGTCCCTCAGTTTAGATTGAAACTCTCTTTTGTATTCTAACATAAGCAACTTTTAAAAGGGTCAAGGTCAACTTGTATTATAATAAAAAAGCTTTGTGCTTCTACGCAGACCCTTGAAGCAATGCAACAGGGACATTTTCCTCCTATTAGTCAAATAAGACTCTACTGTGCAGGAGTATCACCTGATCTTTGAGACCGAAGCCTAGAGAACAGCTCAAAAGTCCAGACATTCAGTAATTTACCACCTCATTCTAGAACTTCTCGTTGCCCATAAGATGCACAAAACAGATCACATGCATCATGCATCCAATACAAATGGCTCCTGTCTCTAATTCTGAGAACTACTGCTGAACAAAGTAGTATAAGAACTATTGCAAAAGGATTCAACAAATAATTCAGAAAGATAAATGAAATCAAGTCAAAAAGATGTATCAGGCAAATTGCCCCAGAAGGACGTATTTTTCTGCTAATCCTCTACATGGGACAATCACTTTCTCACAAGTGTTGCAAGTTAGGTTGAAACAGCTAATTGAATGTTAAGATTATTTATTGTACAGAGATTCATAGTCAGATTCTCCTCTTATCTATGCTAGTGCAGTTTCTTGCAAAAACAAATTCTGTCTTCATATGAGAGAAGGGTTAAGATGAGTTAATTTGTCAAGGCAGAGCACTGGACGCACATTGCTTCCACAGCTCCAGCCAGCTTGATTGTCACTGTAGCTATCTTAAGGTTCCTTAGACAGTGATTAGTGGCACCATGTAAATATACACCTAATGCTAAAACACTGCACTGCTATAAGCTGAACTGAAGAAGCTGCTTCTAGCCATAGGTTAACATGCTTTATTACTTTTAGAAAGGATTCCATCTTAACAAATCTTTAATTATCAAGAATAGCGTGAGTATACTCAAATCACTTGACAAAACATGAACTTTTTTTTCAATGATATCTAATAAAAGCCTTACCTACTCTCACACTCATTAAGGCCTGTATTTATGCTCAGTCCTCCTCAGTAATAAAGGACAGTGCATACAAATTAAATACATGTAACAGAAAAACATACCATTATCAGTTATCACTGGAGTGGTCAGATTGCAGAAACAGGATGAGTTTTTCAGCACTACATTTTCATAAAATATTTCAACAGGTTTTACAATTTTGATCACACAGGAAGTAAGGATTTCGTTTATGCTTGCAGCCACGGCAACCTATAAAACAATAAAAACAATAATACAACAGATTTCTTATAACACTTGTTGACATCTTGTCTTTACCTAAAACTATGAACTACGAGATGTGCAAAATGAAAATTTTTGTGGCAGAAACAGATGATTAGCTAGGTAGCCTCCCAAAGTAGAGGGTGTCTCCCAACTTAAGAAGCAATACAGAAAGAGTCCTGAAAAATACAGCATTGCTTACTTCCAGAAATTACATGGATCTGTAAGGTATGTTAGGGGAGCAATCTAAAATAACTTGGAATTTTAAAACAAGAATTTTGCTGTTATAGTCCCTTAGAAACATTTGAGCAAGAATGTACAAATCCTCACAGAAAGTCAACCTTTGCACCCATTACCAAAGTGCACTTAATTATGAAACAGAATTTGTCTTGTAATGAATTATCCTTTGTTTCTGGCTGAGAGTGCTTTACAAATATGATTACATTAGTGCATTCAATCAGGAAACCAGAAACAATAGCATGCAGATTAAGTGGCCAGTCACAATACTTGATAATCAAATACTCACGGCTGTGTGAGCTGTGAACAGATACTGAGTAAATACTAATATTAAACACTTAAAGACGCATTTGTGTTAGCATTTGCGTCCCAGTGAATTTTTGCAACTTGTTACAAAGCTCAGAACTTACATAATGCACTTGATACATAATCACTGGAAATATTAAAATAGCTGATCAAAGGATATAATGGAAACGTTGCCTCTGCCAGCATAGTGAACTTTTGACTCAACATCATGAAGTGTAGCTTCAGGATACATTTTATAGGAGAGGAAGTGAACGTCTATCTGATCGACACATTCAACTTAATGGGATTTCCTATACATTTGCCAATTGCTGAGATAAGAAGGACTAATACATGGAATGTGGTGACAAAGAAGGGGAGCTGCAGTAAGCGACAAAATGACACATTTGAAGTCACAATAAACAAATATGCATAAAGCTGGGTGTACATACCTGATTTTTGGCAGGGAAACTTAGCAGGATTTTCAGATCTTTATCAGGTGCCTGTGAAATGTCATACCAACCCTTTGTGCTGTTCGACCCTGTACAATTTTCTTTTAAAGTGCACCTAAAAGTACACATAAAATTATACTAGTCTCCTTATCATGGCTTTGACTTCAGACACTGTACTTCAACTTAGTTAATGTTATTGATTTTTTACAGGAACACTATTGATTTTTTGCAAGAATATGGTTACAACTGCAAAAAGCTTCAGGAAAACAATCAGCAAATTCTTCTGCTTATCAAAATAAATTACAATGCATTGATATATGCTCTAGGGTCCTGATTAAGTCGATGGGACTCAAGCAAATATTAGATGCTTGGCCAGTAACAGTGGACTTAGTACCCTGGGAAGGAATTCATAACCCCCAACTTGACTGATCCACAGTACAGCTCTAGATCTGACCACCCCCACCGCCCAGTTCCCTCTACACTCAATGGGGAGACTTATGCTCTTTCAGGGTGCAATTCACCTAACCTGTTTTAGACATTCACACAAAAATGAACTGAATCACACTATAGAAGCTGCTCATTCTCTCCAAACAGTATAAGAGGAGAAAGGGGTGAAGCTCAGATGCAGAGCTATGCTATGGATGTGTATAGTTGATGAGATGCATCCTCCTTCCTAATCAACTCTGTCACCAACTGATGTGAATGGTAATCTTTCCCTTTTATGTCAGTGCACTTGGTTAAAAGTACTGGGTTTGAAAAGGTAGTTCAAAAAAAATTTCTCTGCCTTCAAGAACAAAATCCACCTCAGAAATAGGATGGCACAAAGCAAATAAAAAAAGTTATAGATGCCAAACTGTAGGAAACAGAAACTACACAACAGAATACTAAGGAAGAATGAAGAAACACTGGCATATGCAAGTACTACAAAGATTACATGTATTAAAAGCATGATAAGAAAGAGAGAATGCAGCAATCCAAATTAGATGGACAATCACCGAGTTTGAAATGTGAATCCTTAAAATACTGCCTGCTGTGAACAGTTAATAAAAAATCCATAGATTAGCTCCAACCAATTTCACATAGCTAGCAATTAAAGACAAGTACTAACTGCATATATCTTAATATTTTAGTATTAAGATTGAATATTTACAAATAAATGTAACATTTAATATTGTTTTAACATATTACTTTTTTCCAAATGTAGAAGCATGTATAGCTTCAATGATGTCGTCAGTGACATGTGTCTTAATGAACTAGACATGACGAAGAAATTTTTTACAATGAGGATGGTGAAACACTGGCACAGGTTGCCCAGAGAGGTGGTAGATGCCCCATTCCTGGAGACACTCCAGGCCAGGCTGGACGGGGCTCTGAGCAACCTGATCTAGTTGCAGATGCCCCTGCTCATTGCAGGGGGGTTGGACTAGGTGACCTTTGAAGGTCCCTTCCAACCCAAACTATTCTATAATTCTATGAACTATTATTTCGCTAAAAACTAGAAATGAATACATACTTGCAAAGTATGGGCCTTTTAAATGAGGAACTCACTGTACAAACATATTTCACAAACAATCTGTTTTCTCTCCAGAAGGAATAAAACAAGAATGACTTTCAAGAAAAATATCCACTGCTCTCCAAAGTGCCCAAAATAACCCCACAAACCATAGAAACCATAAAATCCTCTTCCCTGTAGACCAAGACGTTGGCAACTGGAATGCAGTTAAGCGCAAGGTCACTTCCTTTGTGGTCTGACTCAGGAAACTGAGTTCCTGCTGCACAAGAACCTGGTGGGGCTTTGCATCTGAATACAGGCAGATCGTAGCTATACTTTAAGAAATTGAGATTATGCCTCACATATTTCAAACTGTCTTAACTAGGTCACATTTCAGATTCATTTATATCTCTCTTCACCTTACTGAGAACATCAAGGTCCATTAGCACCACAGTTTTAGAACCACAGAGGGTGGGATGTGTTATCAATAGATGTGGATAAACCAGATGCTCAGATATGTACAGGTAGATAACTCTAACTGGCAATGACGTATAAGAGAGAGAGATCCTATGGTTTCTGACAGGCTGAGGATCATAATGCTGAAGACGCAAGGCAACATATACTTGGCACTAAATGAGTGTATGCATTTCAGTGACACCAAAATTAAAATATTAAAAAAGAAAACTGCTTATAAAGCTGAATATTTAAAACTGTGCTATGCCAAAGCTATTTGCCTTCTTAGGGTGCCTGAGGAACACAAGCAATGAACTTGTTTCCTTCATCTACACCAAAAAAATCTAAGAGTTTAATAGCAAAAAAAGTAATGTCACCCAGGAGCTAGTGTTGTGCTTGTCTTCATGCCAGGAAAAATGTGTCTTTTGTTGCTCTAAAAGCTGACCTTTAACACTCAAACAATGTGCTATGGAGAATGGTCATTTTGTAGGAAGCAGTCGCAAAGCGGGGAGTAGAGCATCAGCATAAATTCTCACAACTGCCCTGCACAGGCCAAGAGTAACAGGAATTCCACTCACATAAAGATGAGATTATTTTGTTATAGCCCTATTTTTAGACAATTGATAATGTTTGCAAGCATATTGGAATGAATAAAACAAATATTATTTGTGAACCACGTGGTTCTGAAAATTGACGTACAGACTCAGTCAACTACTAAGAAAGCAAAAATATCAATGCTGCAGAAGTAGCTGAAAGTTTCCGGGGTCTGGTTTTCTTGGAAAGCTGGACTGGATCCTATACAAGTATGAAGGTATAAGGTATGAAACCCTAGGCTCGGATTTCAGACATGCATAGATATGTGTACAGAGAAAAGCAGAGTCAAGGTATTTTTAATCTTTCACAGCAAGCTAGCTCTTTATACTGCTAAAGCGTCCTCTTCATAATTGGAATGAAGGTCCTCTTATTTCATTATAATAACACGATGCCTATGCATACTGGCTCATTCATATTTACTTAAGTCTCTGCTTCACTAATCTTGTATTAACCACAGATCACACTGCGTTTGCCTTCTCTGCCTTGCTAAAGCATACTGATTTCTTCATGGAAAGAGAACATGGTTTCAGAGAAAGTTTTGGCTTCCTCTTCCAAGGTACCAACCCCTGAATGAAGTCAACAGGTGTCACAAACACTGACCAAATTCAAAATAAGTCTGGTCATGTCAGACGAGTAAGACATAGTGTGTTATTTCCATATGGAAAATACATGTGAAACATCAGTGCCTTGAACTGGAATAACTTCAACGTACTTCGGGTAAATCTGATTAATCTACAGAAATTCTATAAACATTAAGAGAAATCACACAACACTGTGACTAATCATTTTGAATGACTGTGAGAAGGAGAATTTATATATTTGTCACTATGGAGAAAGAGCAGAAATAGGAACAGTAGAAACATTTTGTTTCACTTTGTTTTCACTTGCAATAAGATGTGCAGATTTTTTCATCAAATTACTGGGTTTGAGTTCACACTGTCTTTAAAATGAAGCACTGCTGGTAATTTTTATTTTTAAAATGGAGTGCATATTTAATATAAAATTTATTTCCAAGTTCTCAAAATTATTATGGAAGATATTGCTTTAGTGGACATGTATGGACTTTGATTAAAATACTGGTTAAAAACATGTCTTACTCTTTTTCTAAAGATTCACTCAGAGCTCTCTTTTCTCAAAACCACATATTTAATGATGCTAAGTGCTTACCAGTGAAAAATGATGTGGTTGTTGAACAGGATTCATATTAGAGTAATTCATTTTTTCTCCAAAAGTGTAAATTGTTTCTGTTTCAATCAAATGGAAACTTTTGGTGATTCCCTCCCACAAACAAGGGATTTACTGAGTAATGACTGTTATTCGCAAACTCTTTATAAGGTAACTAAAAGCCTGAAAAGCTTAGCACTGTAACACACACAGTTTCTAACAAGGTAGCAAAAGAGAGTTTGAAGAAAACACATTACAGAATAAACACCTACTCTCTTCTAACAACTACTTTTGCAAACACAAAGTAGCAGGTCTTCAGTAAAATCACGTTAACATTGAAACAAACCAAAATGGGCAGTTTCAACCTTCTAAAAGAAGGCTACTAGCAGAATTCCTCAAAAATCAATCTTATAACCACTTTTGTTTAATATTTTAATCACCAGTGAACTGGCACAAAAGAAGGTTTATACCATCAACATCTGCTGATGGTACAAAGTTGGGAACATGATCATGTACAGGAGGATGAGAACATCACACAGGAAAACTTGGATAACCATGAAATGGGATGACATTTCAAAGCATAAAGTACAAGAACATGTATCTAAAGCAACAGAAATCTCACAACCCGTATGTGCTATAGACTGGAAACTCATCAGCTGGAAAGAAAACAAAGGAAGAGAAGGACCTGGGGGCGTTATTTGATCATGGATGATTGTGGCCCATCAACATGATGCAGTCATGAAAAAGACGTTTGTGATCCCAGAACACAGTGAAGTGCTTCCTGGATAGACTGATTAAACACCACTGAGCAAGACACAGCTGAAATCTCTCTGGAATACTGCGACAGTCCTGGCCATCCTTATTTTAACAGGATGCATAAACTTCACAGAAGTGCTATCGGAGTGGAGTGAAGAGAGTCTTATGTGAGAGGATCTCAGTGATGTTGGCTGTTTTAGCACAGCAAAATGAAAGTGAAAAAATCGAGACTGCTTTCACAAAAACATGGGGGAGATAAGTGCGAGGGAGGGGGAAAATCTATTTAAGCCAAGGCAATGTGAGCACCAGAACAAATGAGTATAACCTGTCCGTGAACACACACGTGAAGAAAATGAGCAGATAGATCTTAACTAGCAGAACAACAAGACGCTCAGACAGCCACACAACCAGGGCAGGGAGGACAAAAAGCCTATTTAAATTTAGGATAGTCCTTGATTTGTTTATGAGCACGTTTACATGATGTAGTTGCTCACAATTGCCAAGACTAGTCTTGATGACCCAGGTATTTCTCCCGTCCAGGCCAAAGATGTACAGTAGCTTTCAAACCTTCCTCAAACAAAGCAGCAAAACTAATGAATCAAACGCGAGAATGAAGTGTTTAGAAAGAAATCATGCTCTGACCTAAACCAAAGGCAGTGGTTCCAAAGCAAGGAGCTAGGAATACTCAAGACAACTGAGTGCACTTTCCTGTTCTTACATGCAAGATGCTCCTAGCTATTAAGATGCTTCAAGTACAACTATACAATTTTATCTCTCAATCTATTTGGAAAGCAAAAACATCTGTTCTAAAAACAAATTAATTTACCCTTTTTAACCCAACATAGATTTTATGGGTAGATACCAAAAATCTGAGGGTTAATGTATTCTTTAAAAGGTGCAGAGCTCCCTTTCACATGACAATAAAGTGTCTCACATTTATGGCTGATTCCATAAAAATACAGTAGATATAATCTTGATACTGAATAGCCCCAAGACAGACAAAATGTACACTAATAAAGCATTGCTTTTATATGAAAGTCTAAAATACAAAAAAATACCTTTGATTCGAAGAACACCACCCACAGTAAGGATCCTTTGCAGATAAGCATTCTTGCTGAGAAACATATCTACCACAATTTGCAACTGGTATTCTTCTTACCTAAAACCAAAGAATGCAATAACACACTGAATTAAAACAGCCTCCATAAACAGGGAAATTGAGGGTTACCATTAAAAACCTGACTGCAACCAAGCACGATCCCTTCAGGAAAGTTTCCTTATAGACTCCCCTCTGCCAGAAGACCTTTGGATAGAAAAATGCAGCCTATTTTACACACGCTGAATTTTGTCATCAGATGATGAAACTCCTCTGACAATGACAAGGCCAGCATGGACAGAGTAATGCAGGAAAAACTAATCATCATAGTGAATTATAGATAACAATAGAAAGGAGATATATTTTACAAATAATGTTCTGCTTAGCAGAACATCATTTTCCTCTCATCACAACTGAGATTTTTAAATGATTGATGAAGGTGCATCCAAAAATGCATGCACAAACCAAAATGCATCTGTGTTTGCATCACCATGTCAGGTAACTGCATGTGCACACTAGAACAAACACATGCAACTACTTAGCATGCATGAAAATGCTATTTCAATACGTAAATGTAGATAATTGTGGCTATACTGTATGTAGCTATACTTGTACATTCAGCTTGAATATCCTAGCCAGCCATTTTCAGAAAAGGAAAGGAAAAAGAAAAAGAGAAAGCTGATTACAAATACTGAATACAAATAATGTTATTAATAACAATGTTAATTAATAATATTAGTAAGAAAAATATTCCTAATTCAAACCATTTTTTACAAACCTGCAAGAATTAAAAGTTGTTATATTTTGTGAACAGAAACAAAGATATGTGGCTTTCTGCAGAACTATATTTACTGTTTACTGTTTTTTTCAGCCATATCTTGTAAAATTCAATTTATCTGAAGGTGTGTGAGAGACTCAGTTCAGAAACCAGCCAACATCCTAGACTACTAGCAAGTTAAAAAATACAGTGTAGAAGCCTTGTTTAAGCTCCAAGTGATGATCAGAGAAAGGCATTTATTCCCAAAAGCTGTTTTTCCTCTATTACAACCTGCTTTTTACCAAAGCTAAAGAAAATTCAAGCCTTTACTTTGAATATCTACATATGCTTTTGACTGAAATATTGATCCCTCCTGCATTTGTGATAGATGGTTTGTATCAGTCAGGAGTTCTCCTACCAACTTACCCACTCCTTCAGCCAGCAGGCTAAAACATTATGTTCACTGCTTGAAAAGCAATTTTATTCTAAGTGAAGGTAGTCAAGTGCTGGGTGAAATTCTGTCCAGCTAAGATGGACAGCTAGTCCTTACGTTTTCCCTGTCATCTTCCCTGCTGCTGAGCTGAATTTGCGGGGCTGCTGCTCAGTACCCTGCTGCAGGATGTGCTCCAACAACTGCACCAGCTCCTGCGTGAGATGCAGCTCTGATGCGTTTGCTCACATGCAGGAGCTCCCAGTGACTGCTGAATGGCTTGGCTTCACTATGTGTGCACATTAACCCCTTCTGATCATGCTTTTGGTTTGGTTTGGGTTTTTTTTTAAAGTCTATGCCTAACTGAAGACAATGAGAATTTTACCATTGATTTCAGCAGAACTAAGATTTCAAACCCATCTCTCAAATGATGAGATTTCTCCATATGAGAAACTTCATAATTGATTAGCAAACCCTGAACTATCAATACCTGGATTGCTAATTCAGAGAAACTCCATGTCCAAAGAGTTTACAAGCTTTGTTTGCTACCTCCAAGCTTGATTCTGCATGATGCCTCCAGGAAAAAGAGAAACAAAGACTCTCTCAACAGAATGACATCATGGGTTTAAGCATGACAGCATGGGTTTAAGAGTGTAGTAACAATGGGCATCAACATGACAGTGGAGGCTCTTCTAAGCTCTGCAGAAGTGCAGCCCAAACTTAGACAACATAACCAGATACTAGACATAAAGCTGGTAACTGCAGTTTGGATATTTAAGGTCTAACTCTGACCCGAACTGATGCATAACTTATAAAGCACCAGAAATCCTTAAAGCAGTAGTTTAATGAATTTATTATTTTATGTAATATTGTGCTTACCTTATTGGCAGAGGACAGATAGATGTAGTTATTATCTACTGGATCAAGTCGAAGTTTGGGGAAAATGGAGGTTTCTTCCTTAATTTCGTATAAAACCTCTGGGCAATTAGATTCCATATCCTCATTAAGAATAGCCTAAAACACATGAAATTAAATTATTCACAAGTTCTTTTATTAATCAGTCAGTATTTTAGACAAAAGCCTAATTTCAGCTACATCAGAGCTTCTGAGATGGTTTACTGTGCCCTGATTCAATTCACCCACTGCAGTGGCTCTCACACTGCGGAAAGATGGAGTAAAAGGCCACCAGAAGAGAATTTCAACAAAATCAATGCCAGACACATTTTGTACCGAATCTGGCACTGGTTTAGTGTATGAAATGTCCCTCCCACCAACTGTGTTCCTGATTGACGCAGAAAGTGAATGTGGAAGAGATGCCTATATCCCAAAGTCATAATGTGTTAAGTATTCCTATGAATGGAAAAGAAAGTATTAGCCTTCAGAAAACAAATTAACATCCAGACATGCATAACGTAAAAAGGAACATACACAAGTTACCGATCAATGTCTTCAGGCCATGCAGCTTCTGTGAGTATACATCGGAGGTGGTAATTTTTTTTCTAACCTTGCCCAACTCTACAGTTTTCCACCACCCTTCTCACAGAATTCAAGACAATCCGAAGCAACAGAACCTTTATTTTGCAAGTTAATAAGCACGCCAACATTGATATAAGGTTTTCCATAAATTATGATTAAAGAAGGGAGGTATGTTCATGATCTCCACTGTGCTAAGGAGACATGGGAAGACTTCAATTTCATATTTCATTATCAAAAGCAGGGTGAAATCAAACGGGCAAATGCTCTTCAAGCTCTCTAATACATTGCTCTCCAACTGCCTCCTTAATAAAAACAAAAAATGAGAGTCATCCTTTGCAGCGTAGACAGGAAATGCACATTCTTGCAAAGCCCAGAAAAAAATTAAAGCATAAAAGACATTTGACTGTATGGTTGAAAAGTTTGATAATGAGATAAGATGACTTCCACTTCTAGGTGATTCATTTAAGCTAGCACAGGTCACCTGTTCAGAGGCTAAGGCAAAATGAATCTTGACTTTTCTCTCTAATGGACGGCTATTCACATCACACAGATAGGCTAACAAACAAGGAAATATGTTCCCTTTCCATGTTCCCAAAACCTAATAATATTTAATATTTCTACTGGAAAAATCAAAGCGAGGAAGAAAATAAAAGGCAGAGTAACTGAGAGCTCCATAGTCCATAAACTGACACTGTGGGCATTAGCAGTTCAATGAAATGTTTCCATGAATTTTAAGTAGGATATATAATTGCTTTTCAAAGTTATCTTGCTCTCCAAGTAACAATATGGCAGTTACTTCACAAACAAACAAAAAACAAACAGAGATTCAGGGTATTCTATCTGTTTATAATACAGTGTGTAAACAAGGAATCATTTACCCACTTAAACACAGCAGCAGCAGCAGATGGAGAAGGGAAGAACTGCCACACTCAGCTTACCTTCAGTAATTGTCCATCGTCTGTTCCCAAAAAGAGAACTATCTGATTCAAAACAACTGTGCCATAAACAGCCACTAATCCAGAGTGAATCAAGGTAGGTAATTTCCTGATTGATCGTGCCTCCTGAAAATCAGATACAAGAGAAAGCTATTACAAAATCATTCAGCTATATAGCAAAATGTTGAGAAAGAGAAGAATTTCACAGAGATCTCAGCTTTAGACAACACTTTGGGTAACATTTTAATTCTGACATAATTTCAGAGCAACATATCATTGGAAATCGCACATGAAACATGTGACTACTGCTTTTTTATACATGGCAACTGGTCACGTCTGTGACAGAGATTTCATCTACTGCAGCTAAATCACTGACCTCAGTAGGACATGGACTTGGCCTAACAGCAGCATGTTACTTTGCAGAAAAATGTCTCATTTTTGGAACATAATGCCTTGGGCTTATTGTGAATTGCCAGGTCTTCCCAATGAAGCCATGATTTGCCATCACCTGGCTGCACCTACCATGAAAGCTACAGATACATTCAGCCCCCACTTTTAGAGGCATGCAAATATTCTGGAGAAAGGAGGCCCTTCAGACACACAGACGTTTTTTTTGTGTGTGTATATGCCAGAAAATGCGGAGCTTCATCCTCCCCTTTCTGGTTTCCTGTTTTACAATAAAGGAAGTTGAGACTTGCTTACAAGACAAATAAAAAAACGAGATAAAGCAGCATAAAGTTCACGTCAGGGAGAACATAAATGTACCTGTGTGAACTTTATAATCAAGATGTTACCTACAATTCTCCATGCAAGCTGGAGGAAGTTAAGTGACAAACACGTGTCAGCAGCTCACAAAAGAAAACATCATGCAGGAAATCCCTGTATCTTGTGGAAGTAAAAACAAAACCAAATAACTCCGATTGTAGATGATCAAGTGCTGAAAGGAAGCCCTGATGCAAGAGAATAAGGTCATTCATAAGGTGAGAGATGGCTGCTGCCCCACACTCCCCACAAGCCCAGATCTCTCCCTGGCAAGCAGCACCTCCGTTTTGCAGTCCTATAATTGCTCTAAGTCAAACCTCCATGGCAGATGCTGCCAAAGATGTGATCCCACCTGCTCCCCAAATAGGTCCAACCCCAGCCAAGCTCTACCTCCCCTTCCCTTCTATTAGTATAATGCTTTCGAGTGAGCTTGGTTAGGGAAATCATGTGCCTTGAAAATGGTCTGTAAATCCATCTACCTACCTAAATTTTCATTTGAGTCATTCTCCTCATCACATGAATATGTGGCTGCACAGAAGCCAGTGCTGGCACAAAGAAGCAGCGGGCACGGGGAGGTGGGGGAAGAGCTCAGGTAGGACCACGTCCTTGGGAACAAGCCCCGTAGCTCAGCTTACGAAGCTCTGCATCTCAGCCTCAAGGATGAGCCTAACCCACAGGAACCCTCTGAGTGCAAGGAACTATTTTGCTTTAATGCACAAGTCAAACTGTGAGAATGGACCATTAAAACTGACATTTTGCAGAAAAGTGAAGGCATTTCTCAAAGTTATTAAGCGAAACCATAACACAGTAACAGTTGAATTCAACTCTTGCATGCTAGGATGCTAGCTTAACACCAAAAAGTCTTTCCATATAGAAATATTTTTTTTCAGAACTGCAATCCTAAGTCAATTAAAATCTTTTTCAGTCATCTGAATTATTTTAATTAGCTTGCAAGAACAGCCACTTGGAGTAAAAGAAGACTTGATTAAATTTCTTATTTAAAGATTTTTTTTTTCTTGCAGCAGGAAGAAGACATAGGAACTGTCACGTACTGGCACAGAACTTCAGTAAAACCCACTTAGGCATGAGCCTCCAGTACCATGGAGCTCTATTTTAGATATAGGGGGTGAAGAAGTGATTGCAAACACTTCAAGGTGGAAAAAGTCAACTGATCTTTTTATTAGATCAGAAGCTAACAAAACTCCAGCACTGATGCACACAATGAGCCTTCACTCAGGCTAAGGAGTGAGGAGGTGAAGCTTTCATTTCCACCAGAATTAAGACTTTGTTTGTTTTGGTTTTTTGCAGTACACTGTATAGTACTGCAAGGAAAACAAACCACTCTAGGTTCCTTGCAGACTCTGTACAACAAGATCACAGAAGAGGGGAGGACTCGTCCAGTCTCTGAAAAGCTTTGCTGCCAGATTTTATTTTGACCTACATACTAGTAAAGTAACTAGTGTCATATCAGCGCATCCTCCTCATGTGACTGAAGAACCAGTACTGACACATGCGGAAGCCTCCTCCCCTCCCTCTGCTTGCTAGAGGGAGGGTCGATGTGACATTGAGCTAATACAGATACGAAGAGGGGAAATTTAGATGGTGGGCAGTCGCAACAAAAATTGCCTTCTCTCTTTTGCAATCTATTTCTCCAGCTTGCCCGTTCCCTCCAGGGTGCAGCTGCTGCTTTCACCCTTCTGTCAGCCCTTTTCCATGTGCATTTATTTTTTTAACAAGCCCTTTTACCTCTTCCACAGTGACTAATGGGGTTATAGCACTGTAGGGCCTTCCTAAGCTTTTTCTTTCACAGCTAAATCCACCCTTGAAATGCATTTACAGTCTAAACTTCCTTTATACTTGAAGAGTCACTCATCTCCACAACCATCTATCTGTCTATCCTGTAATATTTTCAGGCTCATACAAAAACAAGACAAGCAAAAGAAAATACAATATTGCTCTAGAAGACCATTCTTGTTTTAACTATTCAGTTTCACCCTCTGTTCTATTCCACAGTCCCCCAAAATCTTCACTTGCACAGGTAAGCCTAAAGATCTCTTGAATTAACCGGCATTTTGCTTCTAAGTTCACACACCTATACTGTTTGGTTATTGGCACGAAAGGTATTTATACTAATTTTCTGTGCTGCATCTCACTTTCAGATTTATCTCCATATGATTCTAGCTGCAGCAACCATATCCACGCTTCTACTGTCTTGATTTCCTCCTGATTATTTTACATCGCGTGTCTCAGAGAGATGGACAGCATTTTTAGCTCACACAGCACTCAACATATTGCAGCTGGCCAAAAAGTAAAGTGTCTGAGCATTCAGAGTGAATGAACAGATGCAGCTATACATAAGGATACAAAACTTGCAAGCAGTATATAGCAATAGTCAACACTGGAACAACACATCGATGTTTTTCCTAGAAAAAAACTTCTGGGACCTCATTCTTTCTTAACTTCACTACCCTTCAACCTCCTGCATCAATTTGTGGAAGAGGAGAGTTTACAAATCATGGAAGGAGGGGCTGGCCACTTGGGAAGAATACAAGGCTGTTGTTAAAGGATGTAGGGAGGCAACTAGGAAAGCTAAGGCCTCCTTCGAGTTAAACCTGGCAAGAGGGGTCAAGGACAACAGAAAGAGCTTCTTCAAATACATGGCAGATAAAACTAACACCAGAGGCAATGTAGGCCCACTGATGAATGGGGTGGGTGCCCTGGTGACAGGAGATACAGAGAAGGCAGAATTACTGAATGCCTTCTTTGTCTCTGCCTACTCTGCCGGAGGCTGTCCTGAGGAGCCCCGTACCCCTGAGGCCCCAGAGGAAGGCAGGGCAATGGAGGAGTCTGCCTCAGTTGATGACAACTGGGTTAGGGACCAGTTAAGCAATCTGGACATCCATAAATCCATGGGTCCAGATGGAATGCACCCGCGGGTGCTGAGGGAGCTGGCTGAAGTCATTGCTGGACCACTCTCCATCATCTTTGCCAAGTCGTGGGAAACGGCAGAGGTGCCTGAGGACTGGAGGAAAGCAAATGTCACTCCGGTCTTCAAAAAGGGCAAGAAGGAGGACCTGGGCAACTATAGACCGGTCAGCCTCACCTCCATCCCTGGGAAAGTGATGGAACACCTTATCCTTGGTGCCATCTTAAGACATATCAAGGATAAGAGGGTCATCAGGGGCAGTCAACATGGCTTCACCAAGGGGAAGTTGTGCTTGACCAACCTCATAGCCTTTTATGAAGACATAACAAGGTGGATTGATGATGGCAGAGCGGAGGATGTGGTCTACCTTGACTTCAGTAAAGCATTTGACACTGTCTCCCACAGCATCCTCACAGCCAAACTGAAGAAGTGTGGACTGGACGATCGGGTAGTGAGGTGGACCGCGAACTGGCTGAAGGAAAGAAGCCAGAGAGTCGTGGTCAATGGGGCAGAGTCTGGTTCAAGGCCTGTATCTAGTGGAGTGCCTCAAGGGTCGGTACTGGGACCAGTATTATTCAATATATTCATCAACGACTTGGATGAGGGAATTGAGTGTACTATCAGCAAGTTTTCCGATGACACCGAGCTGGGAAGAGTGGCTGACACACCAGAAGGCTGTGCTGCCATCCAGTGAGATCTGGACAGGCTAGACAGTTGGGCAGGGAAAAATTTAATGAAATATAACAAGAGAAAGTGTAGAGTCTTGCATCTGGGCAGGAACAACCCCAGGTTCCAGTATAGGTTGGGGAATGACCTGTTAGAGAGCAGTGTAGGGGAAAGGGACCTGGGGGTCCTGGTGGACAGCAGGATGACCATGAGCCAGCACTGTGCCCTTGTGGCCAAGAAGGCCAACGGCATCCTGGGGTGTATTAGAAGGGGGGTGGTTAGTAGGTCGAGAGAGGTTCTCCTTCCCCTCTACTCTGCCCTGGTGAGACCTCATCTGGAATATTGTGTCCAGTTTTGGGCCCCTCAGTTCCAGAAGGACAGGGAACTGCTGGAGAGAGTCCAGTGTAGGGCAACGAAGATGATTAAGGGAGTGGAGCATCTCCCTTATGAGGAAAGACTGAGGGAGCCGGGTCTCTTTAGCTTGGAGAAGAGGAGACTGAGGGGTGACCTCATTAATGTTTATAAATATATAAAGGGTGGGTGTCACGAGGATGGAGCCAGGCTCTTCTCGGTGACAACCAACAGTAAGACAAGGGGTAATGGGTTCAAGCTGGAACACAAGAGGTTCCACTTAAATTTGAGAAGAAACTTCTTCTCAGTGAGGGTGACAGAGCACTGGAACAGGCTGCCCAGGGAGGTTGTGGAGTCTTCTTCTCTGGAGACATTCAAAACCCACCTGGACGCCTTCCTGTGTAACCTCACCTAGGTGATCCTGCTCTGGCAGGGGGATTGGACTAGATGATCTTTTGAGGTCCCTTCCAATCCCTAACATTCTGTGATTCTGTGATTCTGTAATTTTGATTATATCAGAGGGTAACAAACTTAAATATAGGTACATGCAGCAAAACTTTTTTAAGGCTAAGGAATTAGGAGATGAACTGTTCCAAAACTTTATTTCCATGAGGTGTTTTAATTTGTGCACTGCACAGCAATGCTGGATGGACAAACCATCCCAAGTGAGCAGACTGCAAAAAATCAGGGAGGATGAGCAGGAAATGAGAGGGTCTTCACAGAGACCTTGCAGAGGCAAGATCCTGAGCCTCATGACACAAGGTAAGAGCCACAATCGGAGGCTTTGCTTGAGCAAGAGGTTGGTGGAGACTCCTGAGATAGGGGGTGGCTAGAAATTAGTGACTTTGCAGCAGCAGAAATGCTCCTTCTCCTCTGCCTTTCAGACCTGAGTTTGCAGAATTGATAAAGTGTCCTAATAACCAATGAGGGAGAACAGGCTCCATTAAGGAAGGTTTTGAAACCAACTGAGCTTGAACTGAACATTAGCAGAAAGCAAGAGATGTTCTTTGTTTGTTTTTCTTGTTCTTTTTTAGGGGCTCCAATCCATCACATTGCAGAGACACTGCCAAAGATTTTCCATATCTTGGACCGTTACCCATTGTTGCATATCCCTGTAGACACCAAAGGCACTGCCTAGTGCAGATCAGGACTACAGAGCTCTGGGAGCAAAGTGAAGGAGATGGGACCCCAGATTTTGTCAATCCTATGAGGTCAGTGAAGGGCGATGCTCTTCCAGATTTGCTACTCACAAACAAGGAAGAACTGACTGGAGATGTGATAATCAAAGGCAGCCTTCACTGTAGTAACTACGAAATAACTTGAGTTTAGAATCCTGAGGGTGGTGAGGAAAAAAGAGCAGTGTACAGAGCTGGAGACCAGCCTTCAGCTTGTTCAGGGAACTGGTTAGTGGGATCCCCTGAGAGGCAGCTTTGAAGGAAAATGGAGCTCAGGAAAGCCACCAGGTCTTTCAGGACAACCTCCTTCAAGCACAAAACTCAGGAAAACAAGCAGACTTATCAGGAGATGGCCTCTAGCTAAGCAAGGAAGTCATGATAGAACTACAATGCAGAGAAAATGTATAAAGGAGGTAGAAGCAGGAACAAGTGACTAAGGAAGAACAGCCTGGACAGGTAGTGTTTGGTGTCAGGAAAGCCCAAGCTCACCTGGTTTTGAAACTGGCAAGGGATATTATGGGCAACAAGAAGAGCTTCTACCACCACATGAGCAATAAAGGAATGAACAATGAAAATGTGCAGCAGCTGCTGAACAGGTCAGGTCATTTACTGCCAGTGGATGCAGGCAAGGCTCTGGACTTCACTGGCAAGGTCTTGCAGTCCTTTGTACCTACAGAGTTCAAGAAGGAGAGAAACAATCAGTACCGGAAGATTAAGCCAGGGATCTCTTAAGAAATCTCAGCTTGTAGAAGTCCATGGAGGGGGCAGATGGGATCTGCAGGAAGATGCTGAGACACTGTCGGATGACACTGCAAGCCCATTCTCTCATATTTCAAAAGTTTTGGAGATCAGGTGAAGTCTCCAAACTGAATAAAGGCCAATACTGCACCCATCTTCAAAAAAAGACAAAGATCACCTGGAAACTACATTTTGGTCAGTCTCACATTTTCTCTGGGAAAATCATGGAGTGAATCCTGTTGGAAGCCATTTCTGGGCACAAGAAGAAGAAGCAGCAGCAAGTGACCAGGAAAAGCCAGCATGGATTCACCAGGGGTATATCATGCTTGACCATTCCAGAAGGACCAGAGAAAGGAAGCCAGGCTCTTGACTGAGGCATATGCAGTACAACAAGAGATAATGATACAGCTGAAACAGGGCAGGTTTCTAGTGGACAAGAGATTAAAGAACATCCCTATGAGGACAATTAAGCAGGTCAAGTTGTCCAGAGAGGTTGTGGAGTCTCCATCCCTGGTGGTTTCAAGATCTGACAGGACAAAGTCCAGAGCAACCTTGCCTGATGTCAGAGCTGACCCTGCTGTGAGCAGGGGGCCGGACCGGTGACCTCCTCTGAGGTTCCTTCCAAAATGAATGACTTTGTGATCCCAAGAGAGCAAATCCACTGTTCAAAAGCCCCCAGGTTCTCAAAAATTTCCACTAAGAACACCTGGCGAAGCCAGATGAGTAAGACCAACTCCTCTTCTTCCAGACAGCGTGAGAGTTCACAAGTCTCCCATGGCTTACCTCCCACACCAAACAGAGATGAACTGAAAACTCGCTGTAACCGGACAGAAATATTCACTCCAGAAATATTCACTCTAGAAATCTATCAAACATCAGATGAAATACCAGCAGTCTGGTAATACACCGGAGATGACTTTACTACTAGAACATTAATTACAGGATCAATTTTGATACCAAATGATATTTAGAAGTCTGTAATTCTTTCCTTAAATAAAAGACCATGAATCATTTTGGAATGAGTTACCACACAAATTCAAATGTCATTCCTGCAAATTAATAGCCACGATGAAACTGATGTGACTCCGTTGACTTCAAAATCTCATTTCAGTAGAGCTATACCAGCTAAGATCTGTCCTAGCATTCCAAATTATGCTTGACAAATTAAAGGACATATACCAACCCACATATTTATCACCCACTGAAAACTGCAAAAATTCAATGAACAGACTGTTATATATCTTTACTTGCATTAAAGAGCAGATGAAAATCCAACCGAGACAGTTTACTATTTAGTAACTATCACAGTTACTTAGCCTTTGCACATCATAAAATAAACACCTTAATATAAACTACAGCAACTTTTCTCTGTCTTACAGGTATATAACTAACACTATTTTTTTATTTTCTCCCTGAAAAATTGCAGAATGCTTTCCTTCCCATGCTTTAATGGCAAAACTAATTTCCAGATTTGTCATTGTCGTTTGGTAACATCCTACAACTCTCTCCTGTTCATGTTCTCTAATTTGAGCACTTCTCCTACTCATCTGCTTGGCTGTGATCCACAAGATCCTGGGATCTCTGCGAGAGATCTGAGATTCTAGAAGCTCCCATTCAGCCATGGAACAACAGAAGAAAAGTCTTTCTTAAAGTTCACTGGCTCTGGGAGCAAATTTGTGACAAACTCCAGCATTCCTCCTATGTACTGGCTAAGGAGGTTCGATTTCAAAATTGTGTCCACCAAAAATGTTTGCTAATGCTCAGTCAGGTTTCTGAAAAGAAATGAAAATTGACAAATTCACATTTATTTACTAAGGAAATTGTCAGGAAGATGCACTTATGTACGAGCAGGTTATGCTGAAGTCCATTAATGCATACACCTCGACACTGCGATCAGAGGAAAACAAGATGAATATAAAACTGCAAAATGTTTTCAGAGCAGTTTCATCTAAGATACCACTTGCCTCTTGCTAGTTAGGGATCATGTCACTGGGAATCCAGTATCATCTATGTCCAAAATAAACAGATCCAACTAGGATAAAATGCTTTGTGCACACAACTGCACAAAACAAACCCAGAATTAGTTAGTTCTCATAAGGAGCAATTCCCCAGAATTTGTAGCAGCCAGATACTTTAAAGTTGGTAAGCAAAGATCTTAAAAATTACTAATTTTCAACGTCAGACTCAAATTCAACATTAAAATCTAATGCAAACGTCAACTTTGGCCTAAGTAGCAATGCGAGGCTAAAGAGATTACACACCTACAATGAGTTTCCACAGGATGCAGAGCAATTTGGTTCCAATCCACTGAAGTGCTCCAGTTCATGCTTAATTTTAAAAGCATGGGCATGAAGATGATGGAACTACTTATACACCTAATGTTAAATATGCCCTTAAGTGCTTTGCTGGGTTAGGGCCAGAAAGCTCAGTACCTTACAGGAATGAGTTTAGAGTAGAACATGCAGGAGGAGCACAGCAGGGAATTCAGGACCACAAATACCTCAGGCCAGGTCCCTCTCGCAGTGGACTCTTGGGAAGCATGGTGCCAACGTACCACAAATACAAGCAGCTGTGTGAGTGCAGACAGGTAAGTGGATGTCTTGCCTAAAGGCAACCAGACTAATTACAGAAATCTGAAGAATGATAAGATCAGAAGGAAAACAAACTGCCACTGCTCCCTAATGTATACTCAAATTACGAATTGTATTCCTGCAGTGAAAAAAAAATATATTTTCAACTCCTACACAAACTGACAGTCCATGTCCATGATCCATGTACCTCATCACACCTGAGCTCCAGAATTCAAGTGTACCCAGCAAAGAAGACTTAAGACCCACCGCACCCTACAACACACGGTATCTGCAACACAAAAGTCAGGCTGACATTCTGCATGGTCCACCCACCACAAATCACCACAAACTCTACACAGGTCTTGCACTCCAGGCATCCATAATGCTGCGACACATTCATTTGCTCAGTACCAACTCTGTCTTTAAAAGATCTGTCTCCAAAGCTCACCTTAAGTACTGCTGCTTGCTGCCATTCCTACACATCGTACTACAAGTTACTCCTGACAGCTCTGTTCTACGAGGTGCTACTTTTTGGCCAGAGCCACTGCCAGCTACTGCACACACTTCTACAAGCTGCGTTCTGATGGACGCGCTGCGCATCATCTTCCTGCCAGTTCTGAAGCCTGTGTGCTTCTGAGTGCAAAAGCAGCATGTTCCACGTTTGCAGGGACTCCCATGATTTGGTGAGAGACAGTAGAAGGATCTGGACTAAAACAACCCAGAAGCAGCAGCATATGGGCCTGTCATCTCCAAACTTACTCTGCAATAGCCTAGTCTAACCTTCTGTAGTATAAAAAACCACATTAAAGCTGAACTACATGTATTTATTTCTATGTTTATACATCATAAGCACATATAATTAGCTTAAAAATTGAGCATAATCAGCCACGTAATGTTATAGGTCATATTATTACACAACACCCAGATGTCCTGCTATCTTACAAAATATTAAAATGCCACTTTCCTGTCAGTGGCAAACTGTATATATTGTTGTGCCAAAATATCATGATTAATAACATCACCATGGTTAGGGACATAATGTTAAGCAAACAATCATTTTAATAATTTTTAAAGTTGGGATTCTTCAGCATTGTACTCAAATATAATCTACATTTCCCAAAGGTAAACGCCTTTCAGGATATGAAAGTAACTTTGGAGTCACAGAAGTCAGATCTGAATCAGATCAATCCTTAAATAAATGGATCATTGATTTTTCATATCCAGGCACTGGGAGGCAATGGGGATAGGGGACTGAGAAGAACAATGGTCAGACAGAAATACCTGTCTCACCTTACCTGCATTATGTTACTCTATGAAATCCATGAGACTTTTCTGGAATTTCTAGTGTGGGGCTTTGGAAAGTGTTTATAAAGGATCTGCTGTCCAGGGAGGTGTGGGTTTTTTTTTTGCTTTGCAGGCTCAGAAAGCACCTTGCAAAGAAACTCCACGAATAATTAGGAACACGGAATACAAGTTAAAAATCCAACTCACAAATAGGTATTCGGAGATGAGGATGAGACTTCAAATTCATTCAGCAATTTTGCCTTCTGAGAGCACAGAAATCATGCAGTAAGCTATAAACTGGCACTGGAAATCAAAGGATTGGCTCCAGCTCTGTTGCGAGAGTTTCAGTATTTACTTCAGCACAGTTTTGTCACCCACATATGGGGTTTTCATTCATAACTTTGTGCTCTAACACTGGCAATAGTCGGTAGGGAGAGGAGTAGACTGAATCACATGTGCCCCCTGGTAGCTGTATTTGGAAGGATCTCAGCACTGCACTCTGCTATGGGCTAGATTTAGGAAGCCAAGGAGCAACAGTAAATCTACCGCACTTCTTCCAAGGAATTTCCAACAAACTCCCATCGTAACACAGCGAGGATTGAGGGGTTAAGCTGAAAAGTCCCTGAATGGTGAGGGAGCTGCAAAAGGTCGGGGCTTGCTTTATGATGGCTTGCTTGATCCCCGGCAGTTGTCCCTGATACTTCTCAGTTCCCAACACCTTTAAGTCACTTAAAAGTCTTTTCAGAGCTGTGGCAAAAGGAACATGTGTGACTTAAAGGCATGGATAGGCCTTGCAGAAGCACCTTCTTCTCCTGAATTACATCTTTAGCTTCTTGAATTTCATTTCAATTTAGTTCCTTTCTTTACTAGCTACCATGGCCACAGCAAAGCCAGTAGATTTGCCCACCCTGCCCTTCGTGTGCACAGCTCACCCTCAAAAAGAGGAAGGATCTGAAGAGAGAGTGTTAGAGAAGTAGGTGACCAGGGGATCTCCATGGGATACCACTGGCTGTGAAAATGTAACCACCGCAACAACAAAGACACATCGCCTATTGCTGTCTGCTGCGCACACGGGTTTGGGGGCTGTGAGCCCTCCCGAGCAAGGGCAATCCTGGGAGGTTTGGGAAACACCTACCACTGAACAAACAACCATAAATAACTAGTGAGCAAAGGGGATAACAACGCACACAGCCCAGTGCACAGGAATCATTCTGATGAGCTTTTTTTTTTCATTTCTGACATAGCTGAAATGACATGAGATGTGAATGCACAGAATATGGTAGGAGATGCTTTATCTAGGCTGTATGGAAAACACAATGAAGTACGACTAAACCTTGACAGAAGAGGGCACACTGAGTGAGGAGCCCGAGACTCAGGTCTGACCCAAGGTGCACTCAGGTGTTCCCTCAGACATGTCTTTCCCACGATGAAGGTGGTAAGGACACTCCAGAATCTGGTAAGGGATCAGGTTTTCAGACACGAAGTGCTGGAGAAATCATTAGGGCTGACGGAGCCAGGGCTGATGTGCAAAGCCTGGCATGGCCCTGAAGTTCCCAACAAACTTCACATGCCTCCAGGTCAGGGACACCCCGTGAGTCATGCACAGTGACACCAGCCACACCAACAACAGTGTCAACAACGGCATGCAGAAAGAAAACTTAGCAAAATGATGCCCAGACTTACACAGCTCTTCCCGTTCATGATGAAGTGTGTGGACGCACAGGCTTGCTCCTTCATCTCCTCCATCCCAAAGATGCAGACGGCGGTGGCATTCCAGGCCCTGGCGCTGTGGCTGTGGTTGAAAACACCCACCCACCAGCCCTGATCGCCCTGGCGAACAAGGCTGGAGGAAACGATGAGGCTCCTGCACCCGCAGTCCAAATACACGTGCCCTTGCAAAGTAAGGCCACCCTCTGAGGGGTGCAGCTGGCGCAGGACAGCCATGCTTGGTGGCTCCATGTCGTTGCCCAACCTGGCCTTCAATCTGTAGTAGGGAAAGAAGAGGTGATCTCCCCACTGGAGCGCGTCAACAAAGTGCAAAGGCTCCTCCTTGCGCTTGATGATGCCCAGCTCCTCTTTGGACTCCAGGTTGCCAATGCTGCGCACCGTGATGACAGTGGCCTCGTCGGACTGGGAGGGCTCGCAGCCCTGATGGATCCCGTAGGCGCCGGCCGAGTAGGTGGCCGCCACAGCCAGGTACCAGGCGCCGGCCAGCTGGAAGACAACACCGGCGGTGGAGCCGTCGGGCAGGCAGCTGACCACCTCGCTGCGGTTCAGGCGCTGCCGGTAGGCCGGCTGCTCCCACACCTGGCAGGTGCCGTCCTTCTGGGTCCAGCCGGCCAGCAGGACGCCCTTCCCGCCGGCCTCCTCGTAGGGCAGCAGCAGGTTGCTCCGCATGCCGGGGGGCTCCCCGCAGCCCTGCCCCGCGGCCGCCGGCACCACGCGGCGGCGGGGTCGCAGCTCGGGCCGCAGCTCGTAGAGGCAGCTGCCGCCCGCCACCAGCACGCCGCCGCCGCTCACCTCGATGTTGTCGATGCGGGCCCCCGGCAGCTCGAAGCTCTGGGGGCCGCCGGCGCCCGCCAGCGCCGCCAGCAGGGGCAGCGCCCAGCTGAGGGCGGGCGGCGGTGCCGCCATGGGCGCGGGCTCGGCTCGGCGCCGCGGGGCGCCTCAGGCGGCGGCGGGCGGCGGGCGCTGCTGCGCCATGCTGCGCGGAGGGGCCGGGCGCTGCCGCTGCCGCCGCCGCTTCTCCCTCCGCCGCGGCCGGGCTGTGCGCGGGCGGGGAGTTCCTCTTTCGGGGCGGGGAGGAGGGGGTGCCTGTGCGGGAGAGGTGGGCCGGGCTCCTCCGGGAGGGCTGCCGAGCCACCTCGCCGCCGTGCGCCGCCGCGCCCCCTCCGCCCCCCGGCCCCGCCGGCCCGCCTCGCCGCGGACGGGGGGAGCGGCGGCGCCGCGGGAGCTCGGGGCTGGGGGCGGGACGCGCAGAGGGGCGAGACCCGCCTGGCCGCCCGCCGGGGCTAGCGGCACCCTCCGCGCCTGCCCCGGCGGCGCCCAGCCCCCGGTCCCTCACGGGGACCCCTCCGGGGCAGGGCGGCTCCCGCACACCGCGCTCCGTTCGCTCTCTGCCCGCCCGAAGCCCCGCGGCGGCACCGTGCGGGCAGCGGGCGGGGGAGGGAGGCAGCGCGGCCGGGGGTGCAGGCGCCGAGCCGGGGCAGGGGGTGGGTGCTGGCGGTGGGCGCAGGGGCCGGCTCTGCTGGGCACCGTCTCTGCACGTTGCCAGCTTGGAAACCTGCCTTACACCCCTGAAAACGCTCCGCACGACCGTCCTGCTAAGCAGCACCCCGGTGGCCCAGTCCAGTCGCTGCCACCGTTGAGCGGGAAGATTGAGGTGTCAGATCTCTAGTTAGAAACCTTCATGGTCTTGCCTGAGGCAGAACAAAGGCTTCAGGCTTTCTCCCGGGTTCAGCAGGGTGGACAAAAAGCCCGGAGCTCACCACCTGTGCTGCTGCGAGATGGACACCCTTCCAACGCCTTCTCGGGGGCAGCACGGGCTGTGTTGAATGGCACAACCAGTTCTCTTCATTTCCCAGTGGATCGCTGCTGGTACAGGCTCGACAAAATGAGAAATATAGGCTGCATGCTCAGCTAACAGTAAATTATAATTTTGCTGAGTTGCAGATGAAAAGCGGGTTTATGAAAGGTAGCAAAGATGCATTTTAGTGTTCTCTCCTGGGTGTCTCTGGCAGTTCCGGGTGAGGATGGGCATAGGGCCCATTGCCACTCTTACTGAGAAGACGACATAATTATCAAAACCAGGAGGCCAGATGAACCTCCAGTTACGCTGCTTTTATCTTAAAGTACCTTTACAGCAGGAATAAGTGGAACTGTAAAAACTAGAACAAGAGTAACCTCTGTATAAATGAGTCAAGCACGACATTTTCAAGTAGGAAGTACAACGTAATTAGCAAATTTTTATTATCTTTCTCCATTACTGTACCCAGCAGCAGTTATTGTGCAATAATTGATGTTGCTCTGGTCAGCAAAAATATTTGACCGTCTTGCAGCAATCAGCACCTAGGACAAAAATTACTGTAAAATTTGGAGCCGTCCACAACTCCTCTGTTTATCTCTTGTACAGTGACTCCAAAGTGCGTCCAAAATCTGCAAAATGTAGCAGAGGATGTGGGACAGAATCATTGCGCAACTTTTCTTCTCGCCAGATGCAAAGAGGTGCTCTGCCTACTAACAAACACTGCCTGAAGCTCCCCATGCAGGACTGAGCCTCTAGTCAACATGTAAGCAAAGTAAATCCTTATGCCAATATCACCAAAATAGATTGTGGACAGAAATGCAATTTATACAGCTTTGCAAATGAGGCTGAATGTGTCATGCTAGAGTGCATTATACGCTACCTGGCCTTCTAGCTGCTTTTCAGTGCAAATGTAAAGCTCTCAGGCATCTGTGACTTGCTCACAACCTATGAGGCTAGCTGGGAAAGCACACCAACCTCCTGTCTAGAAGACATTTTTGGCGCTGGCCACAGAGCACATCCAGCAGTAGGTCTCCTGCAGACCTTTGCAGAATCCCTTTGCAAAATCACCAAACTATGCGTTTGTTGTCATTCAGGACTAACCAAATGGCCCATTTCTCAGGCTTCATGGTTAAAATAAGCCACATGTACTTCACCGAACAACTGACTTGGTTAAATAGGTGAGGCCAGGCTTATTCTAGTCTTAGAGAACAGTGGCGGCTCCTGAGGTTGCAGACTCCTCTGACTGCCAAACCAGCAGTGTTCTGCTTCAAATTTTGCTTATTCTAGGACCTAGGAAGTCTGGACTTCCTACAGCTGCTGTTGCAAGAAAACAGTCTTGTTGTGTGAGGTAGCAGGTACTACCACGATGGGATGGGATGGGATGGGATGGGGTGGGGTGGGAGACTGCACGCCACCTGACCCAGGGACAGACACTGGAGGTCAATTCTGCAGAGTCTTCCCTGCCTGCATCACTTTTCTGTTTCTGTTCTTTCCTCCCTCTTCCCAGGGAAGCAGTAGCTCGGACCAGAGCCTCATCTTGCAACGTTTAATTTTGTATACACTTCCAAGAGCCACTGAAGCAGCTTTGCACTGAGAATTAGTGCATGAAGTTTTACCCATGAGTGGCCCAGTTCTTGAAGCGGCAAAGCATTCTCAATTCCTTTCAAAGCCCCTGAAGTAAACAGGAGCTTCCATCTTCAACCTATTCTTCCAGAGATACCCATCAGGATATTGGAAGAGTTGATCTTCTACTGATGTTATGGAAATAGAGAGCAAAGCTACAGGTTTATTTTGTAATGCTGCAGAGTATAATATTTGTTGTTAATACAGTAGACCAGAAAACAGTGCAATCAGTTCATGACTGAACTGATTCCAACAGGAACATCAGTTCATGTTGGAACTAGATGTTCTTCAAAGGTCCCTTCCAACCCAAACTATTTGATGACACTTTTATGAAAACTAAGCAGACAATGGCAAATCGTCTTGCTGTATTTTCTTGGCTGTCAGTTCCATAGTTGGTGTTTTCACCCTATTGTTGCACTGTATTTTATTTCTCAGGCACTGAAGGAAGGGCAAAAAAGGGAGTCTGCCTCTTAACATTAGACTTTACAAAGTATTGCTGCCTTACTCTGGCACTCTGAGCAAAATATCTAAAAAAGCCAGGGAACCAAACTGAGCTTCCTTCACTATCCTGAGCAAGCTTTATATATTTCGACGGGGTGTATGAGATCTGAAGTTAGAATATGAATCACACCAGGACTTGGCTCTACATGTACAATTTAAAGAGCTCTCATTTAGGTCTTCATCAATGTTAGGCCGAACAGATTCTCAATTAACTTATGATTGCTTTCCCACCACAGTTCATCTGCCTGTTTCCCTCCTCCTTCTTTCTCATCTGCATGCTAAATTTCTCTGAATTTATAACTTCACAGAGAATCTGTCAAAGTATTACTCAGTAAATGAAATTTATTTTTTATGTTGAATTTATTTCGCTTGACTTTGATATTTTCCTTTGATTTGATTTATTTAATGCATGTGGTTCCCTTAGCTTGGTTCTGAAATGTTTTTTTCTCAAGTAAATAACTTTGCATTTACAAAGTAGTAATAGGTAGCATTAATGTTAACATGCATTTTATCCTCAGTGTAATACCTGAAATAACTGCTTTTCTCATTGTATAGTTAAGTCAGTTTTGCACTGTAACTAAATGTTGACAAAATAAAACAGAAATGCTGGGCACTTTTCAAAAGGCTTTGCTGAGAAGGATTCCCTTCTTGGCAGACTAAGTGCATTTGAATATTGAAACTGAGTTGGCAGATTTGGGTTTTAGTTCTGCTTTTCAGTTTTGTTTCTATGCATCATTTAATCTAAAAGTTACTGACCCTTCTGCACTTTTTTTGGTGGTCTTCACAAAGAGGAAATGGCAGATTCAAGAACAGGCGCCTTTGTGACCCTTGAGAGGAAATTCCAGTAGCTATTGCGAAAAACGAGCAATTAACTGTGAAAGGTCTGCAAATAATGCAATTGAAGGTAGAGGACATTGACCTGAATTAGTGAATGTACTAGTCACATGTTTGCCTATATTAAAATATTCAGAGATACTAATACTTTCTGTATTGTGGGAGGGAGAGGGAAATAAGAGAGGGAGGAAGGAACAAAGGAAGGAAGAATGTTTTAATCCTATCTCCATTATAAATGCTATAAAATTTTGGATAAGAAATCAGGAAAACACTGTTATATATCTAAACAACATGTTTTTCAATCACATTATGTTTCACTTGTTTTCGCATGTGATAGTTTCGAGATACAGTAGCAATGTTACAGAAAATAAACTAAAGAATATACACATAGGAAAAATATAGTTTACTTTCCTCTACATTGAAAAATGTTCATAATCCAAATTAAAGTGACACTGAGAAGGTTGACTTTGTATCAGAAATACAAGCAGGGAACCTGGGCTCTAGGTGATCTGTGCCACAACCTTCCTGTATAACGTTGGAAAAGACAAATCCCTCTGTGAACTCTGTGTTTGTCTCCTCTGTTTATGAGAGAGGGAAGATTACTTATCTTTCAAGGAAGATCTGGGAATCCACACCAGCAAAGACATTATATGCACGGGAAATAAAATCACAGGATTATAGGGAGGCACATATGCAGTACAGGTAACATCGTAAATTAAATCAATTTTTTTTTTATTCTCAGTTTATCTTAACTTCCAGAGCTGATATATATCAACAGCTGTGTTTTACCGAGGATGTATTTTCTTTTTATTTTATTTATTATGAAATTTTGTACCATAGCATCCAGCAAAATAATGTTTCCCTGAATTAACTACAAGGAATGAGAGCTGAACAATATCTGTCATCTTTTTTTTTTTCCTGCACAACAGGTAGGGTTCATGGGTAGTACTGTCTGGCCTGTACCATGCTGAAGCAGAATGATGTGGCTGGATGGTACTGGCCAAAGCATGGTAGTATACCTGGAACTTGTATTTGCTAGTGTGTTTGCATCTGCTGTTTGGATGTGCACAAAGAGCACCCGGCACACGAGGACTTCTGGACAGAGAGCTTTGCCCGTAGTCACTTGGAAATGAGTTTAGTGTATCAGTGTATCTTGCCAACATCCAGGGCACCGTGGAATAAGGAAGGCACAAAGGTGTCTCAAAAGCATGGTAGGTCCCTCCATCCTCAGCAGGTCTACACATTGTTTCAATTGTCTGGTGCTGCCTGTCTGTGAAGACAAAAAAAACCCTGTTGGGATAAAAGGTGCCAGGGCTTGAGCAAAAGGAAAAGCTTTGTGAGTGTGACAATAGGGAATGCGGAGAGACTGTGAGGCTAGTGCTGAAGGTTACTGAGGGAAAGAGGTTGAGCCATGGAGGATGAGAAAGGAGGTAAGGCAGGTGAGGGGAAGGGAACAATGTCGTCTTAGATGAGAGAGAGCAGAGTGTAGATAAATCCAGAGAGAAGGCTGATAACAGTCAATGAGGACTATGCTATTAAAACTCCCTGGGAATCTGTGTGTGACGGTGTCAGTTGTAGCCACCTGTGACATGTCCATGGGCTTCTGGGAAAAGGTTGATTTGCTGGAGTCCCGCTGGAGTCTGAGCCCCTTGCCCAGTGGGATGCTCCCATCTGATGAAATGCTGGAGCTATACACAACGCCTGGACATCTCTGACCAAGCAGAGTGCTCTGGATGCTGGTTAATGCTTCCCTTCATGGGACCAGTATGTTATAACCAAAAGCAGCCTCCAGCTGAGCAGGGCTGGACATTTAGGGATGGGTCCCAACTATCATACTATAGTTCTAGAAAGTATTTTTATCAGGAACAGTGAGTACAGGGAGCAGCAATGCTTTTAGAGCAGAACTTCATGGCTTTGTGGTGGGGGTATATGACACAGAAACCTGCAGAAATTTATGACCCAGAAGGCTCCTTCCAGTGCTTCATTCTGATGTCAAACTGGTCGAGAAGGGTGATGCCTGGTGTTACTCAATGCTTTTAAAAGTGACCCAGGCTTTTGACCTGGCTGTGTCTTCAGTTCGCAAAGTAAGACTGATTTTGATCAAATGAGAAAAGGGCAAATGCTGTATGATGTGGCCCTTCCAGTACGAGCCAAAATACAAACCAGAAACTTCTGTATCAAGTCTGTTCTGCAGTATTAGACAAACATGCCCTGAGTAAAATAAGGACAAATTTAACCTGCTGTGACTATCTGTGCCAGTAGAAATGGAAAACTATCAAGAACCTGTCCTAAACTCCTCCTCATTTTTCCCCTGGCAGGGCTTACTTTTGCATCTTTACAGCTGCAGAGGAGATACTCATCCAAGGGCTTACTAAACAATTTCAAACAAAATCTGTTAGGTCAGCATGTTTGCTATTTAAGTTGCCTAAACCAGCCTGTCCGATTTGAATGAGACAGCTGTAGGAGAGCTTGTGCAGGTTTTTCTGCTGGTAGATCTGAGAAATGATAAGTTCAAGTGAAGATTTGAGGTGGTAGACAGCTGGTTATGAGCCAAGAAGTGGTAAAGGAAATAGTGGCTGACCCCCCAAGAACCTGGGTATGTCTCTGTTTGTGTCTTGTTGATGTGAACTGAGGCTGAGTGAGACGCGTACATGCCTCTCAGAGATGCCTCAAGTGTTTCTTAATTTATCTTTTTATTAAAAACTCATCAACTGTCATTAAGAGCATCTCAGCACAAAAACACCATAGTACCATCTTTCATTAGCTCAGACATTTGCAGAGTGACCGTCTACCTAAATCCTTAATATTTTCTCATCTCTGGCACTCTTCCCTTATTCAGTTTTGTCCTCACCCTATTTGTTTCTAACAAACATAACAAATTTGATGGATTTACAAACTATTTTTAATAGGTAAGTCTAGCAAGAGCTTTTTTAAAATAGAGATTTATGCACTTGGATTCAAGAAATTTTCATTTAGTAGAATTTGAAAAGCCTGTGTTGTTCCATTAATAAGAACCTTCAAGTAATAAAGTCTTAAAATGCATGCAAAAATTTCTTCATCAAATTTATTTCAAACTAAACTTAGAATACTCACACAGAATGGAAACAACAACAACAACCACCACCAAACAGACAAAACCAACCAACTAAAACAAACAAACAAAAACAACAAGCAAGTGCTCAAAATTGGGGAATAAGGTGCTGTAATCTTCCTCAGGGACAAGCAAAATGAATGACTGCTTTAAAGAATAGTATTCTCAACTTTAATTACAGACCTGGTGCAAGGGTTGTCATGGTATTGTCAGGTATTAATATGCTCTGAGGTTAGAATATGTTCTGAATGGATCAGGTACTATTTATTTCCACCATCCTTTTCTCTAATTTCCCAAAATGCTACTAATTTTGTGCAATCCCACTGCAGATGTGTATAAACACACTTATTTTTATTTATAACTCTGGCTTTTGGTTGTGGTTTTTAATTTGGTCAAAGCCAGGATTTTGTAGTCTGACACAAAGACACCACTTGGGAATTGAGTCAGATTAGAGATATATGCCACTGCACCAGATAGATGGGAGCATTTTTTAACTTTAAGAGAAAGATACAAAAGGCTATTATATACAAAGGAATAAGCCTTAATTACATATAGTTTCCAAAGTGTTCAAGTACTCTTCCACTAATCCTGACAGTCACTTACAATATGAAGTGTCACAAAAATACTTACCTATGTTATAGAAAGGTCCATCATGTCTGCAGAAGAGCACCTTGGATTGTTGTTTTGTAAGTAAAGATGTAAACACCACACTGGTGCTAAATAGTTTAAAATAGAGAGGTGCATGGAATTGAAGTTGACTTTGGAATAGAAAACAAAATGTTTTTCCAAATGCGTGTTCATTTAAGAGATCATGTAACTAATCACCTATTTATGTATGTATCTGCTTCTCCTTGCATACTGACCTACATGTTTTGAAATACTCTTGGTAAGAGAAAGAAAAATAACTTTTGTTTCCTGAAGTTAAATATCTATGCAATTATGCTGCAAAATGAATGGCTTATCAGGAAAAAATAACTTTGCAATTAGCTGCATGTAGGAAGGCAATGAAAGAAGTTAACTCCGCTCAGGAGGTAGCCTGAAAACTATTCTGGTGTTCAGACCAATCTTGATCTCTCACTGCTGATGCTTGACCTTTCCTCCCTGACACCATGGCCGGTTTCTACAAATAAGTCTTCAAGGAAAGGTGAAAACTGACCGAAGTTTAACTCCTTATTCATCATTCTGGCAACTGTTTTTCGTGTATCTCAGTCTCACTTCCCTCTTTTTGTTTGTGCTGAAGAGACCTCTGGGTGGAAACAGGACGTTAGAGGCAGACAAGCCAGCCCAGTGCTGCAGGATATTCAGTGCCTGCAGGCTGCGATCTGCAAGCTGATGTTTTTTTTTTTTCTTCTACAGTTATCTAAGAGGAATGAGGAAGACAGCAGAGTGAAAGACAAGCTTGGCACATAAAAAAACTCCAGTTTCTTTAGAGAATATTTTTCAAAGTTGTCTGGGTATCAACAATCTTTTAATGAACATTTAAAAAACCCCACATTATCAACATAAAAGGAGTACTTTGTTTTTTCATTGGTTTTAATGAAAGTCTGATTAATTAAGTTAGCTAAATTAATTAAGCTAATGAAATTAACCGAGAGAACTTTCAGGTTTGTGTCCAGAGGCTACAAAGATAGCTTTTGCCAAATTATCTCCTCAGTGTTCCCACTCTGAGCTAATAGAAAGACCCAAGATATACACTACCCTTGCCACCAGAGAGCAGCGGAATTAAATATTGTAATTACAACAATCGTGCTTTTAATTAGCGCCATGTGCTAAATGCACAACTTGCCTTTTCCTGAATGCTGTTGAACAGTGCTGTCTCTGAAGGAAACAGGGACAAACCGCTTAATTTGATATGAATTTACTTGAAATAGTTTCTTTTTTCCCTTCGCTCTGTTCATTCTGAGAGGGAGCTGATTGAATTGTCATTGTCTCTGATGACTCATCAACAAAATTTACCCAGAAAGGCTTGTTAGCTGATGGTTGTACCCCCAGTACATCAATCTGGAAGAGTGTTTGGAAAGCCTGTCTCCAGTCTTCTCATGGTTGCCACTTTTGCAATCGAGAGTCTATTCCCCTTCCTTCCTTCCTTCCTTCCTTCCTTCCTTCCTCTCTCTCTTCCTCCCTCCCTTTCTCCCTCCCTTTCTCCTCTCCACTTTTTTTTTGTTTTCTTTCCCACTCTCCTGGTTGCTCTTTCTCTATTTCTCCTCTTATTTTTTTCTTTCTAATCACCCCATATTTCACACATTTGTCTTCATGTTTCTAAAAATGTTGCCTGCTCCTTACGAATTCCCTCTCTTGTGGGAGTTGTTTACACCCCAGTGTATGACCACGTTCCCACAGATTCCCCCTCTGTTCCTCTCCTTTCAGTTTGAGACGTTCAGTACCAGATCTGGGCAACAAATTTGTACTGCCTGCCTTGTTCACCCTTTTTCTCAAATGAAACCCACATTGTGAATGTGAAGCCAGGAGATTCTGGATTGCCAGAGGAAAACAGGGATGGTGGACTCTATACCTGAGTGAAGGCTGGTGGAAGTGAGAAAGCTTGGCGTGTATGAGATTGGTCATCTTCCCCATTACAAAGCTACTTAGCTTATTCTTTATCTGCAGAAACATCTTTTTTATCTGGTTACAAATACCTGTGGCTTTTCTCATCATGCACAAATACATCCAGGTTCCTTTATGTTCCCCATATCGTCTAAATTCAGTAACTCACCACATAATCTATTAGAAGATCTCCTATTCAAATAACCCTCTAGGTATTATAATGACACCGGTTATATGAAAATAAATGTTTACCGTACAGTCTGCAACTGAAATAGAACTTAAATTACTGAAGCATACCATGCTTTAAAACCCTGCATGACTTAATCTACATGAAAGGATACCAGATACAGTTGTTGTCTTTTGTGAACAGTATATTGGTTTTAATATTTTTGTTGAAGTATAACAGAGGCAGATCTTCAGCTGGTATAAAATGTCACAAGCCTGTTGTGGTCAATGAAGCAATAGCAGTCTATCCCAAAGGAGGATCTGAAACAGAGGAAAATATTTAGTCTGAATTAAAAGGGAAAAAAAGCCACAATTTGTTTTTCTGCAAAAGCAATGCCTGAAAGATGATGGTATTTTCTGTATCTCCATATTCTCTCTATATTTATCATTTTAGATCATCATCTCTATATTCATTAATTCACCAAATAATCTTTTTTGAGACCTTCCATCCACACAATACTCTAGATAACATGACACTAAGACAAAAATACACATTGAAAGAAATGCCACACTGTGGTAGTATAAAGTGTGCAATAATGACCCAGAAGCTAAGAGCTCATCCTATCTAAAATTTACTCTGGTGAAAACAAGTTTTCTGTATGTGCACTCTGTTAAGTATTTCTGTGAACATTCAACGTGTTGAATCATTGTCTTAAAAAAAAAAAAAAATGAATAGACACATATGTGGTTAGACCTGGATTCAAAAAGACAATTCGAGAATTAGATTAGAGAAATATGTGGAGGCCAGACAGTGGCTCAAAGAGCAAAGCAAGAAGCTTGCTTTTTACACACAGAAGAGCCACAAGAAATACAATCTTTGCAGGACTGGTCTGAATTAACGTAATTTGCCAGCCCAGATGTCTCTTCCTTTAGAAGAGTAGCAGTAAATAAATTCTCTTCCATTTCAAGGTACTTAGAGTCTCTTAATACAGGTTAAGGAAAATACTTTCCATAACTGACCCATAGGTGATGCAGCTCAGCAAAAAGTCAACATTTAACAGCTGTGTTCAAAAGTCTCCTGGGGTCATTGTTTGCAACGAGTGTTGGCAGCCACCAGTCTGGGAGGAGCTTCAAACATTTTGGAGGACAGGATTATAATTCATAATGATCTTTACAAATTGGAAAAGTAGCCTAGGGGGAAAACAGAATGAAATTCAATAAAAGAAAAGAAAAGCCCACATAACTTGTTTGGCTGTAAACCCCACGGCTAGAAAGATGAGGCAAGTTCCTTGAAAGTAAAACGTTCCACATGTAACTGAAACAACCTTTGTCACAGGGACAAGATTGGGACAAGCACGGTAACTCATGGTTTTGCAGAAAAGAATCCATGGGGTGTCCTACCACAAGCTGGAATATGAGTCAGCAGCATCATGCTTTTGTGCAAAATCACTTGGAGATGAAACTTCTGTATAAGCAGAAATATTGCCTGCAAGAGTATGAAGCAATCCTTCTGCTTCACTCAGCAGTGGCAAGGCTGCAGCTGATGTGTTGTCTCTGGTTTTGGGCATCAGCCTTCAAGGAGGAGGAGAACCAGTGCAAAGCAACAAAAACCAGAATGGACCTTTGAAGACAAGACTGGATTACTTAGAATTGTTTTGAACGTGCTTTTCTCCAGAGGAAAAGATAAGAGGGTATAAGGAGAAGGGTTATGATGATTTTCAGCTATGCAACAGGAAAGGAAACTGTTTGTTCCCCTTATTTGCGGTTGATTGCATGACAGGAAAAAACTGTGACTAAGGTTCGGATTTGACATAAGGAAATGTCAGGAAAGTGAAGTCTCAAAGGGTTGATTGCTGGACAGTAGTCAAGAATGTAATCCTTGGTCAGGAATGACAGGCAGAGTTGGTCTTGCCTGAGTGGTTCCACAGTGTCCCACCAAATCAGCAATTAATGTTCCTGACTCTATCTTGACGACAATAACTGGGCCTGAGCAGACATGAATAACGAATAACTGGAAGAGAGAGATGCATATGTGTGTACAGAGATGAGACCATTTATTGGGGAAGATGTGTTATACATTCATGTTTCGTATATTCATTCCAAACTCAGACCAGTTACATTCTGTATGATGACAGGATGGCATTTGTTTCTGTCTCTTGTCCTCTATCATTCCCCTGTGTTTATCATTCCTTCTCCTCCTCCAAACTGTTTTGTGGTTGGGAGGGGAGTGGGAAAAGGGGTTCTCACTGTCCCATCCTGTTGGAACATCCTGCATTTTACAGGGATTAGGAAGAAGCTCTTGCAAGTCCACCTGGGGATGCTGATGTCCCCATTACCACTGTGAGAAAAGGGAGGGTCCCTCATAGCGTGACAGCTGCAGAGGCCACTAAGCCTGAGCAAGGCAAAATAAGGCCAAGATTTTGCAGGCGAAGTATTTTCAAAGTATTGCCTGGGAAAACTGATGAGGAAATATCTCACTAATACATATTTATTAAAGGTAGAAGAATTATCTCGGATGTGAAAGACAGCAATTACTGAAGCATGAAAAAAGGGATGTGGATCCTCTTTTAAGTACAATTTTAAACGCAACACAAACTTTATGTAATGTATTAGTCAGTGCTTTTTAAATTGACCACAACTAATCAGCAAGTTATTTTTGTGCATTTAATGGACTCAAGACAGAATAAAACTTCACATTTGCTACAAAGAAGTATCACTGTTCTTGAGGTACTGGAGGACTGGAGGGTTTTTTTGGTTTTTTTTTGTTAAGATTGTAATCAGTGTAGAAAGTCCCTTCACGTCAGTGAGAGATCTCGAGAATAAACATTTCAGCCACAACTACAAACCATAGAAAATAGGGCTGAATAGTACCATAAGAAGTCCTCTAGTCCACCCTCTCTTTCATAACGGAAGAAAAGCTACAAGTAAGTAATTCTCAAGAGAGTTTTTTCTCTCTTATTTGTGAGAGCCATCAGTGGTGGAGAGTCCTTGGCCTCCTAAGATGAGCTATTCCTGTGCTTCATTAACCATACAGACAGAGCCTGAACAGTTAGGCTGAACCACGTCTTCTCTGGCTATTTAGAAAACTAGAACTGAAGTTAGGAAACTAACTAAAGGTTTTCTGTCCCATCCTGCTGTCTGAGGTGCCTGCTGAGCAGCTGGAGAGTGAAAATGGAGAAAGCCTCAGTACAAGAGAAGGGCAACGAAGCTGGTGAAGGGTCTGGAGCACAAGTCTTATGAGGAGCGGCTGAGAGAACTGGGGTTGTTTAGCCTGGAGAAAAGGAGGCTGAGGGGAGACCATATTGCTCTCTATGACTACCTGAAAGGATGTTGTAGCATGGAGGGTTTTGGTCTCTGCTCCCAAGTAACAAGCGACAGGACAAGAGGAAATGGCCTCAAGTTGTGTCGGGGTGGTTTATATTGGACATTAGGGAAAATTTCTCCATGGAAAGGGTTGTCAGGCATTGGAACAGGCTGCCCAGGGAAGTGGTTGAGTCACCATCCCTGGAGGTGTTTAAAAGACGTATAGGTGAGGTTCTTAGCGACATGGTTTAGTGCTAGAGTTAGGTTATGATTGGACTTGATGATCTTGAGAGCATCTTCCAACCAAAATGATTCTGTGATTCTCTACATCAAGCTCATGGTCCAGCCTGGAAGGTAGGTGGCTGAGACAAATTTGCTTCTGCTGTGGGTAGAGTAAATCCTGGAAAAGAGGTGGGAGTTAGAGATGGGGATGTTTCCAGCTGTTTGCTTTTTCCTAACTCCAACACCTCCTAGTTAGAAGTGTGCGTTCATATGACAGGATATTCTCTCAAGGTGAGGATCACCTCTGTAACCAGTTGAGCCTCAGGTGAGTTGCTCTCCTGTGCTTAAAGTCTGGTGTGGTAGGAGGGAGACTAACAACTAGGAAGAACAACTAGAACAGAAAGCAGTTTGGAAACTGTCCCTCCAGGCATTTATCTTGGTACACAAGGGACAAAGCAACATGGCACCTCCTAGTATGTGTTTTTAAAGCTCTTTATGGTGTACGTACTTGGCAACTTCCCCTTAAGCTTCACAGATGGCTTTGCAAGGGCAGCGGTGATCTGTACTTACGACCACAAGCTGGCAGGCAAGGTCCGGACTGTAGTAAGCTCTCCCAGAGTGCTCACTCTCGCTGTCTCTCTGCATCAGCCAGCTTTCCCCATTCTTAAACAGCGCGTGATGCTTTTTGCTGCTCCTTCCCAGCTTTCCAGATACCACGTTATTCCTCTCAACTACCATGGGTGGCCATGTATTTGCAACCACCTGCACCTCACACTGCCTGTGTTCATTATCTCATGTGAAAGGTGTGTTGCTGGCTTTCATACTAGTAGTGATCTTACACTGCCTTGAAAATGTTGCTTTACTTCTGTGTGGTGCACTAGGAGCTTTGGTTGAGTATTTAGAAGTACATTTCATATTATAGCAAGATGTTTCTGGCTGCTACTGTCAGAGTAGGTGCCCCACTAAAGACAAGCACCCTGAGGTCCACCCCAGGGCTCAGCCCTGAGTGTCCTGAAAGGGTCCCAGGATCAGTCCAAAGGCCCAAGGCTGTGCAGTGAAAAACCCATGGAAATCCTGAGAGTTTTGCCAGCAGCAGGGAAAATTTGGCAGCGAAGCCTTCCTACACACTCTTAGAGATGCTTAGCACATCTCCAGTTAGCGCATGTCCCAGCCTGTGCCATTGCAGCTCTGCTGCCCCTGTTACCTGGACCAGAGGGAAGAAGGCTGCAGGGGAGTTGGAGCATCAGTTGCCCTCGTGCCTATGTGGGACAGGTGCCTTCAGGAGGCCAGTGTTTCAGCCCCAGTGTTTCCTCCACAAACACTGATTCATGAATCATGGAATCATAGAACAGTTTGGGTTGGAAGGGACCTTCAAAGCTCATCTGGTCCAACCCCCTGCAATGAGCAGGGACATCTGCAACTAGATCAGGTTGCTCAGAGCCCTGTCCAGCCTGGCCTGGGATGTCTCCAGGGATGGGGCATCTACCACCTCTCTAGGAAACCTGGGCCAGTGTTTTACCATCCTCGTTGTAAAAAATTTCTTCCTCATGTCCAGCCTGAATCTCCTTTCCTTTAATTTAAAACCATTACCCCTTGTCCTGTCACAACAGGCCCTGGTAAAAGATCTGTCTCCATCTTTCTTACAGGCCCCTTTTAAGCACTGAAAGGCTGCAATAAGGTCTCTCCGGAGCCTTCTCTTCTCCAGGCTGAACAATCCCAACTCTCTCAGCCTGTCCTCATAGGGGAGTTGATATTAAGTGTTGATACTGCACAGGTTCATGTCAGCTTTTAAATAGTGAACGACATGGACCAGCAAATAGTGGACTATTAGTGCTGATACTCTGTGTCCCTCTATTTGTTTTCTTACAAAATGCTCCATGTGCATGTGAGCACACACACACATAATTATATATAACATGTATGTACATGTATAAATAGAAATATATATGTTAAAGAGCAGGAATAGTATGTTTTATAGCATAGACTATATATATCCAGGAGCTCACTGCAGATATTTTGCTTCCTATTTGCAATTACATGGATCACATCCCTTCCCACAAATCGTTATATAACTCTCCCATGGCAACTGCAGCAGTCGCACACGAAAATGTTAGGAAAATAGGTATATTTAGCTGTTTCAGTGAAAAAGGGCATATTCCAAAGGTAATTAGATACCTCATGCCTTACTCTTTCAGTACTCATGAGAGAGGCTGGAAACAGTTTCCCTCTGCTAGGATCTTCCTGAGCTCAGCCAAAAGCTTTTTACCTGGTGGACACGAGTACATTCGAGTTGGGAAATCTTTGGGCCTGTAAAATTTGCAGTCTATATTTTAGCCACTGGGTGCCGCTACCAATTCAGTTGACAAAACCAGTTTCTCCAGCAAATATGAGTTTGTAATTTTAACAGCATGTCTTGTTCTAACTCAGCCTGTGACACTAGTTTTTGTGGGGCTTCCTGTTGTCCAAAGGTTCATACAATAACCCTTTTCTTGCAGTTGCTAGTGGGCTTCAGTTCAGCTGCAGTCAGGATGTTTCTTCACAAAAGAATGGCTTTTTATTAAAGTGCACAAGTGAAAGGTGAGCAGAATTAATAATCAAATGACATAAAAGAGAAATTTAAGAGATATTTCATAAACATCGTATGGTTATAGAGGGTCAGAAAACCTGACTCTTATTACATGATTCGAGATGAAGGTGCTGAAAATAAGCTATGCATCTCTGCTCTTATACAAACTCATTAAAAGTGTTAGTGAAACAAGGTGATCAATTAATCCTATTTCGAACTTCAAATGTCTCCTCCACCATCATTACAAAAGTATTGCTTCAGGTATTTTTTAATCAACTGCAGATTATTAAAAAACTGCTTTCTCACATTATTCTTACTATTTTAGCAATCTTTGTTCTGTTGGGAACTGCTAGATGTAAATGCAATACAATCATAGTAGTCTAATGATATATTCAGACCTGAGAACACTTATTTGCAGTCCTCGGTGGTTAGGAAAATGCATATTTTCTGACATGGGAAAAACATACATCTCAGCATATGCAACCACTTACTGAAAAACCCATCAGCATTTTGCAGCATCTTCAGTTAGAGGGAGAAAATGTGATGCTGTCAAGTCATCTCTCCAACAACAGCTGGGCAGATGCCAGCTGAAAACCACTGACAGAGCACTCACCTGGGTCTCCTCTGAGAGGCAAAGACAAAAGGCAGGGAGAGAAGGATGTAGTGGGATGTAGTTGGGTGATCAGAGAAGAAGAAGGGAGTGGTGGTAGCAGCAGCATTGGGGACAAGCAGCAGGAGTAAAAGGAACAGGATGTGGGAGAAGAGGGGCATGGGTATATAATATTACCAGTTTTCTCTAGTGAGCCTTTCTTACAAAACAATTGGGAGCCACTGACCTACAGTTCGTGGTTCTGCAGGTGATAGAGACCATGTCCTCACCCTGGACATCGTAACTTTTTCCTGGAAATCATAACTTCTGGAATGCTGGTGGCATCTGGCCAAATCAGATATAATTCCACTGATCCTCTGCGTGAAATCAATTTGTGATAGTGCAGTATGGTGAGAGTCTACCAAATAACTTCACAGAGCTGCTGTTGATTGCAGAGTTGATTTCATATTTTAAACAAAAATTTGCCTCTATTCATAGCCAGTTGCTTTCACTTGCCTGATATTAGCTCATGGAACAGTGAGTTTCAGGCACGCGCTTCAATGTCAAGCCTTCGAAAAGAGTCTCATATTTTTCTGTTAGTTATACGTCACCTTGTTTCACTTCCCTGTATTCTGCAAGATCCTGGATGTAAAAAAAAAAAAAAAAAAAAAAAAAAAAATTATTAAGATTAACTTCATACTGCTTCTGTGCAAGGTACAGGACTGATGTTCCCACAGGAAAACAGTCTGCTCAGTTCCCTAAATGTGAGCTCAATAAAAATCCCCAGATTCTCATTAAATGGTTGGAATGTGTCAGACTGTAGAAATCAAAACACGCTACTGAAATCGTTCAGAGAAAGCTCTGGCTGTCTCCTGCCTGATGTGCGCGTGAATGTGTGTGTGTATGTAGGCATATACATAGTCTTGCCCTACTCCGTGGCAACTCAGCTGCTGGATTCTCTTTGGTATTGGATCTGAGCAGTCCATGTCTATTGTATCTGTTCAGAAAACATGAAGCAGTTCAGTATCTGCACCCCACCAGGAGGAAAACACCTTCCAAAACACCCAAGTCCTCTTCTAAACAAATTCACGTTGCTCTAGCAAGTCTAATCACCATCTTAAAACTCTTTTTTTCACCTAGACAGGTGCTGCAATGGGGTTTTATTTGCATGGGCTACTTACAGGTTTGCTAACACCATGTG
This sequence comes from Caloenas nicobarica, assembly GCF_036013445.1. Taxonomy (NCBI): domain Eukaryota; kingdom Metazoa; phylum Chordata; class Aves; order Columbiformes; family Columbidae; genus Caloenas; species Caloenas nicobarica. Next base: position 47,895,481 of record NC_088245.1, read on the forward strand.
CAGTGACTATTTCTGTTTGTGAACTTGTGTCCTGAGAGAACAGATGGTCCTCAAGACCTCAGATGTTGGGTCAAGCAGCGCTTTTTGAAGCTGTTGTGACAGCTCCAGGGCTCCACATCCTCTTGCCCCTGGTGCAAGGGACCATTTCTCTGGCAGCTAGGGTAGGAGCTGGGAGAGCACTAGCAGTTGCTGGAAAAGAAGAACAGGCACTCGACCCTGTTTCTAAATGCAATGGTGGTGTGTTTTCCCAGGCTGATAACCATGTCCCCTTTCCCTTAGTGAAGATCTCTGTTTGCATAATTTCTCACCTGCCTGCTCGCAGCAGGGGTAAGGGCAGGCAGGGCAAGTGCCTTTAGTTTTTGCAGGTCTTGCAATGTGGGCTCAAGTTGCTAAGCCACTTGGCAGGTGACAGACAATTGCTATCACAATGATGGGAAAGAACAATATTTACTTAAAGAATTACGCTAATGAAGAATACAGCAGAAGAATGGGGGAGAAGGGAGTAACACAACCCAACTGCTGCAGGACCTGCCAGCAGGTAGCTGTAGATAGACCATAGACCGTTGTCTGTTTTTGTCCTTCAGAGTATTTCTAGCTAGAGCACTGGTCAAACTTGACTGTGAATTTTTTAAAAGATCTGAATGAGCAAAATTGCAAATGCATGGAAGGAGGCCTGACTCAGTCACTTGCTTTTTATTGATGCCCCATATAGGCAAGCTGGCAGGAGCAGGAATCTAAAATTTCCTGGGGAAAAAAAAAAAAGTGCAATGTGGTCTTCTGTAGCAAAGACTGAAGAATAAAATGATGAGAGATCTCCTGAACTTCTTTCTCAGCAAGGGGAAGAGCCTGCCCACCTTCACATGCACAGCTGAACAAATACTCTGCCTTTGCTGCGATTCAAAGATACAGTGCCTGAGCCTCCTTCCTGCTATTAGGTTTCTAAGCAGGGCACAGCAACAGCAGCCTTCAGCTGAAGCTTGCACAACTCTTGCAAAAAATGAGCGTGACGGCTTCTTGGCTGGTTTGGATATTCCTGAAATGCATTGTCTGACAGCCTTCTGGAGATCTTGTTATGACTCGAAACCAGCAAAAGTTCGAGCCTGCAGGATTACCCAAAAGCTTCAGACAGTCTCCCTTACTCCATGTGGATGGTCCCAAAACTGGGGCCTGAACGTAACTGCCATTGCAATTAGTGGCTTCAGGGGAACAAAGAAGGGGCTCTGTTTACTACAGTGAGACTGGTAAGATGATCTCTTTCCCAGCCCTAAGTTCCCAGTGGTCCAATAATAACCAATAACTGGGATTTCCATCACTTGCATCCTCTGGGAGACACTTATATATCACTGATTCATATTGCAAGTTTCCTTGTTATGTGACTGCCATAAGCCTGGCAAATCAAGGAGTGCTGACAGCTTATTGAAGGACGGGAGACTGAGCAGAGCCGGACAGGAATTTTTCAACAAAACAACATGTCAACACCAAAACATTTAAACGAAACAATAGGAGTGCCAGTGAAAGTTTAATAAGGAAGGTATTTCAGAGATATAGGCATCCACCTCTGCCTGATGGGTACCCCATGGGGCGGAACATCATCCGGCAAGCAGGGAACTACTGCTCCCTGAATTCGTGGCCTCCCCCACAGGAGCTGCCACCTGCAATATAAAGAGCGAGCGTACTCCCTTCAAAGCCAATGCACCAGATGGCATCCCCCCTTCCTGAATTAGAGATGAAACGTGTTGGCAGAAACTCCTTGGGAAGCAGGAAACGTCTGCACGACGCTTCCCGCTCCCTTCCCAGCAGATCTCCTCGCTGCCTCACGGCTGCCTGAGCCAGCAGCTCCCAGCTCCCACTGGCCTCGGAACCCAGAGCTCCTTCGTTTTCTGGAATTACAGAAACAACTCTGCATAGCTGAGCCCCCTGTTCCCACTGTTTTACTTCCAGTGCTTCAAACCCCTGCTTGATTATGTGCTACAAAGGCAGTAATAATTTTGCAGGTCTAACTTGATATGATATAGTTGAATCCTTAAAATTAAACTGTTTTGATAGCACCAGAAGAAACAAACAAACACAAACCACCTCTTAGAATATTCTTTTAATAAACAGCTTTCTAAGTTTGGAATTATTTGCAAGCGGTTTCCACAATTTGGAACCAAAAGGTTGCATTTGACAAAAAATAGGAGCTAAACTATATGAAGCATTTTGGTCCTGTGGCAGTGATATTATAACCACACTTCTAGTACAGAATTGCTCACCTGATTTCCACAGGCACCTTTTGAAAGGAATGGCCAGCCTACTCCCTTATGGAAAAACCAACTTTCATGTATTAACTAAAGCACTCGCAACAGGTGTAAACAACTTTCCATTAGAGGTAAAGTTCCCCATACATTAGACAACATCACACTTTAACATTCCAAGATCTAATTTAATTCCTAGGATCAATAGCTCATGTTACTTATACATTTTGCCAAAACCCTGGGATCATGTCCTACATATTACAGTAATTCTTTCCAGAAGAATTTCAATTTGTAAATAATGAAGAACTCATACAACTCCTTCTGTTAGCAGTACTGCTGGGCCTTTTGCCAGTTTGTAAGCTGAAGAATTTTGGTGTTTAGTGCTCCCATCTGTTCGGAAAGCCTGAGGGTGAGTAGTTATCAAAAGCAATATGTGGGCTTTTTTATTCCGTGTCTGAGATTTCATGACACACTTTGTCACAAAACAGGCCACTGAGGAGAAGAGATTTCCCTCCTCCCAAGTCTCTCTGCCTGAGGAACCTCTTAAGTCCCACATACTTGATTTTTGCCCAGTCTTAACCTAAACAGACCAAAATTTCAAACAAATATCTGAGAATTCCCATCCTGATGCCTTAGATAGAAATGTGACGAAGTGTTTCACAGTTACGAAAGAATTAAAATCTCAGGCATGTATATACTCAGCGCAGAGGAATTCAATAAACACAGCTCTGTTTGAACAAGGGCTTTGAAGGCAGCCCGGCTGTCAAGGTATAAGGAAGCTTTTGTTCCCCAAATAAACACTTCAAATGTGCCCTTCTGCTGCATCAAGGTTTGGAGAGTGAGGGCTCCTCTCCCTGCGGGAACGGTGGGATGCACGGAGCGGGACGCAGGGCTGCTCCAGGGGCACCGCCTGGCTGGTGTGAGTCCCTTTGATCCACCCCCTGAAACGACGTTCTCGCTGCCTTTCAGACTGGACACCTCAGCTCTCCCGGCCTGAACACACTCCAGCATAAAGGTAATTTTCCACAAGTGATCATTTTGTTAGAAGTCGCTCAGGACACCTAAGGGCAGGTAGTCCGGCAGCTACATGCTGTGTCAATGGGTTGTTTGGCATCCGTCCTCTGTCACACCATAGGGACACCCTCCTCTCCTGCTGAAGGTGCTCTCTGCCTCTTCCCCTGGAGCAAGTGAGTCAAGATGGGGTAGCATTCACAGAATCATAGAATCATTTTGGTTGGAAGAGGCCTTCAAGACCGTCAAGTCTAACCATTAACCTAGCACTGTGACTAAACCATGTCCCTAAGAACCTCATCTACGCGTCTTTTGAAAACCTCCAGAGATGGTGATTCAACCACTTCCCTGGACACCCTGTTCCAATGTCTGACAACCCTTTCTGTGAATGAATTTTTCCTAATTTTTTCCATTCTCCAGCACCTCAGTATCCTTCTTGTAGTGAGGGGCCCAAAACTGAACACAGAATTCACATTGCATCTCCTGTAAGCTCTGACCACAGAATTTGAGCAAAAATAAAGGTTGTCATCAGCTTTTCCTGATGGCAGCACAGGAGATGGTGCAGATGTCGATGGGGTGGCTCCAGGGCTGGTGGTACCCACAGCAGAACGCAGAGGTGGGAAATGTCAGTCTTTCTAGAAACCTCTTCCTGGTTCATCAAAACAAGTTACTGCACCCAGTGATCACAGAATCACAGAATCACAGAATGTTAGGGATTGGAAGGGACCTCAAAAGATCATCTAGTCCAATCCCCCTGCCGGAGCAGGAACACCCAGATGAGGTTACACAGGAAGGCGTCCAGGCGGGTTTTGAATGTCTCCAGAGAAGGAGAATCCACAACCTCCCTGGACAGCCTGTTCCAGTGTTCCGTCACCCTCACTGAGAAGAAGTTTCTTCTCAAATTTAAGTGGAACCTCTTGTGTTCCAGCTTGAACCCATTACCTCTTGTCTTACTGTTGGTTGTCACCGAGAAGAGCCTGGCTCCATCCTCGTGACACCCACCCTTTATATATTTATAAACATTAATGAGGTCACCCCTCAGTCTCCTCTTCTCCAAGCTAAAGAGACCCAGCTCCCTCAGCCTTTCCTCATAAGGGAGATGCTCCACTCCCTTCATCATCTTCGTGGCCCTGCGCTGGACTCTCTCCAGCAGTTCCCTGTCCTTCTTGAACTGAGGGGCCCAGAACTGGACACAATATTCCAGATGAGGTCTCACCAGGGCAGAGTAGAGGGGAAGGAGAACCTCTCTGGACCTACTAACCACTCCCCTTCTAATACACCCCAGGATGCCATTGGCCTTCTTGGCCACAAGGGCACAGTGCTGGCTCATGGTCATCCTGCTGTCCATCAGGACCCCCAGGTCCCTTTCCCCTACACTGCTCTCTAATAGGTCATTCCCCAACCTATACTGGAACGTGGGGTTGTTCCTGCCCAGATGCAAGACTCTACATTTTCCCTTGTTATATTTCATTAAATTTTTCCCCGCCCAACTCTCTAGCCTGTCCAGATCTCGCTGGATGGCAGCACAGCCTTCTGGCGTGTCAGCCACTCCTCCCAGCTTGGTGTCATCAGCAAACTTGCTGATAGTACACTCAATTCCCTCATCCAAGTCATTGATGAATATATTGAACAGTATTGGTCCCAGAACTGACCCTTGAGGCACTCCACTAGATACAGGCCTGTGATCCTGAGCTCCAGTGCGATGCCAGGGTATAGATGGAGTAATTCCTCTCTCTGCTTTTCATTTCTTCGGGAAGGCTTGACTTGACTGTACAAATTGAGAAACTGAACTCCCGAATTGGACAAAACAAGGAAAAACTCCAAGGGGCCTTGAATAATGAGTAAATTTATAACTGTCATTTAAAGCCTACAGTTTGCGGACAACAGCTTCTTTGGGGTTTTCTCTTGGCCTATTTTACCTCAGAAGACTCACTGTCAAGATAATGATGAGCAGGATCCTGAATGTTTACTGAAGTTTCTGGTCTGTTGGTTGTAAATGTTAGGTGTTGTAAATGTTGATAGTTTTCATTACATTCATCCACTAAAAAACTGTTGGTTTCTCATAGTTATGTTTTAACACAGCAGAAAACAGACAAAATCCAAATGAACTCTATTACTAAAATTAAAACCAGTACTAAGAACTCGGAATTCAAACAAGCTGCACATTAGGAGAAGCCTGACACAACAGGCACAAGGTGAAAAAGAAGTATCAACACACAAGCCCGAGAAGGATCTCCAAGGACCCATTTTTTAACACCCTTTTATCTCTGGATCAGCCAATTTCCATATTCATTAGACATGGTCTGTAAGTATGACTCCACAGCAACTTAAACCACATTTGACTGGTTTCACATAACTTTCCCTGCATTTACTCTGCAATATCATTACAATTATGAAGCAACCTTGACTCAACCCTGCACACAACTATTGAACATTTGCAAGTCAGGCCAGCTAGTCTCGTTAAAAAGCCCTCATCAGTTAAAAGTGTCAGAGCTGCTTTTTTTGTCCGAAGTCACAATGCATTCCAGTCCTAATGAACCAGCACAGCAAGAAGTTTATTACCCTCCTGCTTGGTTAAGAAACAACAGGAGTCTTCCCTGTGGATGCAGATCATCTAAAAACTGTTCTGCTTTGTATTTGTTATCAGATCTTCTAACACACCACAGCTAATTAGGCATTTGCCTTCCAGACCCCAATTCTTCTCTTACTGCTGTCCTTCAGTTTCAGTTTTAGCTGGCTTGTGGACGTGCAACTGAACAAGCCTGTTTTTGTTAAATTTCCCAGCTTAAGAGGGATTGTTTGGAAAGCGATGAGAAGAGTCTGAAACCCATACCTGAGTGAGATTTAGGCACGTATTCCTCTTTTTCATTTAAATGAGAGGCCCACATTTGAAATATCCTTGAAAGCCAAGGCCTTAAGGGCAGGAAATCGTACATTTAGAGTTTTATCCTCAAGCTGGTAGAAATCATCGTAACTCCAGCCATGCGTGCGCTGGGATAATGAGCAACACCGCAGCCAGTGGTCGGTGGCCAAGCCATCCTCAGGCATGAGAGCTGCTGCCGCTCCCCGTGCAAACGGCAGCACTCGGCACGGCTGGGCAGCCCCAGCTCTGCCCATTCTGGGGCCATGGCAGGTTCCAGATGCTCAGCAGTTGGTGTGGAGAGGTGAGGGGCAGGCAAAGTCACTCTGCTCTGTGGGGCCCGGCAGCCCCCGGAGCCCATCGCTGGCTGAGGATGGCAGGGAAGCTCCTACACGATATCTTCTGGGAAGCATCTGCCATGGGTGCAAAGGGCAGGGTCCAACGGAGAAGGCAGAGGCTTTGGCTCCTTGCCACCGCTGGGAAAGGTGGTGTGGTAGGAAAGCCATCGGTTCATCTCACTGCATGGCTGATTTAGCCGGCTTGGCTGCGGTGCTGCCAGCTGGCTGCTGAGGAGAGCAAACACATGCAGCGCTGGCTCCACGAGGTGTCAATAGACATTTCATTTGCTTGCTTGTTTTATTTTTTTTTTTAGTGTTTTTGTTTTCAAAGGGAACCTCCTCTCCCCCTTTCTCCACAGGGTTTCAGCACGGGCAGAAAGCACGTCTGTAGAGCAGCGCGATGTGCCATGAAAGACCTTACAGAAATGCACGTTTCTGCAATTGCAGCGATTAGGGATGGGAGTATGGCATGTCCCATGGGAAAGGGGAGGGCTCTGGAGGTGCAGCTTAGTGAAGTGAAAGGGTCTCTTTCAGCAGCCAAGAAAGCGTATCAGTATTGACTGCAAGCATTAAGCTTGTATCTGTAGTTTTATAGTTTAGAAAGTTTGACTTCCTGGAAATTAATTGAACGTTTCTTTTCCAAGTATGAGCACAGTACACCCTCATCGAGGATCCAACAGATGAATTCATGCTTTTGTATACTTTGGAGTGTGGTGCTTGCCATCTGTGACACTTGGATACAAATTCTCTGTGAGACTTGTTGGCATTTGAAAAACTGAAGTTTTTGGTGTTTCGTTTTTGTTGTGTTTTGTTTTTTTTCATCTGAAGATGAGCTACAGGAACTTCAATTTTATTTATTTGAACACTAAATTAAATGCACATTATTTGTTTGCCTTCGGTGCCTAAGATGTTAGCTTAAAACTTTACAGTTAGAAGCCGCAAGGAGGCACTAAGTTTGTGTTCATATTTCCCAGCCACTGCCCAAACAGCTGCAAGCTCAAGGTCTGGGATATCTATTTGCAAGGATTTCTTCAAAATCTTGAGAACTGGCCTGGTTGTTTCATCTTAAGTGGATGCTGAGCTGTGGTGGAGGGTGCAACGGGCCCAGGGAGCATCCACAGGGAATGGCAAAGTTCTCAGTGGTCAGCCCATCCAGGGATGTGAGTTGTGTTTCCTAAAGTGGGTGTAGGCTACAGAAGTCCTATTTAAGTCAAAGTTTCATCTTCAAGGCTCCTGGAAAGCTCTAGATTAAAACCTAGCCATAACAAATCCTTCTGAGCTCACTAGAGCTTCCTATGTAAGGTGCCACAATGAGCAAAAATTTGCATTTAAAGACCATAAGGAAAGGGAACTCAAGACGCAGAAACAAATTAATGACACCATTTTATAATAGATTTTTAAAGCAGCTATTAAAGGGTCACTGCCAATCAGAAAATTACTAGAGTTCTATTAGAAAACTAGAGTAATGACCTAAAACCGCTTTCAGATTTTATCCTTCTATGCCTTATCAGGTTTTGTGGTGGCAGCATCACATTTCTCATTGTTTTAAGAAGCAGTTTCCTGAGCAGAAGATCTGATGAGCTCTGGTTACTTGTGCCTCAGTGACTAATGACATTCTGTGCCTCATACGGTGCAAGCTCTGACTGAAGCGTTTCCTATCGCTGAAATATTTAAACTTCCCTTCTCCTGGGTGGCTTCCTTTAATGTCTCGTAATAGTGTCCATAGCTCACAGTAAGAGCACTATTTCAGGTCTTTTTCCTCCACCTAGTCACAAAAGATCACGAAACCTGTAGGAATTTAATCTATTTAAGAATTCTACATGTGTCTTTTTTATGGCTGTGACTCTCTAAAAGTCAGTGAAGAGGACAATGTGAAAGACAGACAGATCTCCAGGCTCTGTAGTCACGTGAACAGCCAGATAGCTGCAGGAAATTCAACTAGAAATAGGTTCTTTGTAAGCTCTTGCTGTGTGACCGGCCTGCTCAAGCCACAGGATATCCTCATTAAAGGACTACACTAGGAAATGGGAAAACTGACTTAAAAGTCATGTAAAAGGTCCAAATCGCGCTTTGTAACACTTGATTTTTATTTTCCCCAGTGTAGTCATCCTGAGTGTTGCTTGTCACTGCTGTAAGTTTGGAAGAATAACCTTGAAATCACCCTGTCATCTCCCTCTCTGTTGTTTTGCTAAAGTTCCCTTATCTTCTTTTTCTTCAGGGCTCTCACACGCACCCCTAAAATCCTGTGTGAACATCACGTAGGTGTATGCACAAGAACATACACACTTGTTGAAAGGTAAAGTCCATATCAGTAAGTTCTTGGTGTTAGGTTACTATTTTCAGTATTGCTAACCATTCACACTACATATATATGTGTAAACACATATATATATATGCATGTAATTTGGTAACTGTTCCCTTAAGCTGCCAGAAACAAAGCATCCTGGGTTCAGTTTAGGCAATGCAGTAGGCTGTGTATAGGCAGTGAGGAGCAACCTAGAATGTGAATCCTTGCTCAGCTTTGATGTAATCTCCACTGAAGTTGAGGGAGTTGCTCTGGATTTACGCTGCTGTTTATGACAGCGGAGCCTGGCGCAGAGCCCTGTGGCTCTGCCTTTATAATACGTATAAAATATCATCTAATTGTACTTGCTTCTACAAGATTAACCCAGCTGGTGAAATTTCTGCATGTAAATAGCTATGAAATACATTGTGTAATCCCCGTGATTGATGTTTTGAACATGTTTTGGGGCAGTGCTGTGGTGGCTGCCTACAGCAGATTCATTACCCACCGGAGGGCTGACAGTGTCAGCACAAACGTGGGTCCACAGTCTCCCACGCAGTCGAGTCAAGCCAAAATGAACCACTTCAAAGCAAGGATGTGTGTGGAAGGCAAAAATTTCCAACTCGCTCTCCCCTGAAGGAGAAGGCGTAATCCAGGCATGTGTGGCTCTTCTCCCACGTGCCTTCCTCTCCCCACCTTTCCTTATTGATACATTAACAAGATTCTTGACATAGAAACTGGGATTTACGTAGCTATACAAGCTCAACAGCTCTTGCTACTCGTTCCTCCAGTGACTGAGAATTCTCATTGTAGCATTACAGCTACTTGCTGCAAATGCAATCAAAGATTAGGTTGACACATGGGAAGACTTACACCCAGGACAAAGATGGATGGTTTTAATGGGAGGGTTTACTGTGATCTTAATCTGTGCTGGTTTGTTCCCAGTTAACTTTGCGTGGAGTCTCCAGCTCACATGAACTCAGAAATCACAGCTGAAAAAATGTTGTCACGTACGACCATGCTCTTCGCCCTTGGGTTAACCAAAGTCTTGAAAGCTGCAAGTTTGGCCTTGTTTATCTATAAAACCATAGAAAGCATGCTATAGATGCAAACAAACAAGAGCCTGCAAGGCTGTGATGAAAGCTGGATTTACAACACCAGCTCATCAACAGGTGAGCTCCATAACAAGCTTGGTTAGAACTGAGAAGTTTAATTAAGCAGCAGCCAAATAAAGAACAAATAACTCAGCTTTGTACTTGTAATGCTCTACTGAGAAAGAGTGAAGAATCCACCCAGCTCCTACCAAAATTAAAGACATATTTATAAACAGAATTGTTTCTAACAAGAAGACAAATCTCATCCTTGTGTAACTGTCCTGAGGTCAATGGAGAACCCCAAGGGATTAATTAAAATGAGAATGTTCATAAAAGTCTTCTGTGATGTGCCAGCTGCTCTTAAACAGGGAAGCACGTTAATGGTTTCTCAACAAACATGTTGCGAGATCAGCTCCTTTTATTCAGCAATTCAGAAACTTTTTTTTTACAGAAACAACATTCCTCAGTACTGTTCGAAAAAAATAATTAAAAACTAATACTTTTTGGATGGATTCTAAATCTTTAATTTGTTCTGGCATAGTTCTGAAGTTCTGGAATCTATTTTTTTTTCTTTTTCTTATAATTTGCAGAAAAATTCTTGATCTGTAGAAAATGATAAGGGTGTTTTAAGTCACTCATTAAAAGACCTCACTGTTTTGGTTAACAGTGTCTAGACAAAGAAGTCGGAGTAAAAATGTGGTCTTAGTCACAATTGATTTAACTCTTTGAGCCAGATTTGCAATGCAAGACTTTGATTTCGAAGTGTTTTGCAGTTTCAATGGAAATTACACTGTTTCTTTAAACAATTGTCTCCAGCAGAATTATTTTTGCTGTTTCTTTTAATTTAACACACAAGAGTACGCATAAAGTCTACAGAAATCCATTAAAATAATTAAAATAAAGAAGTTTACTTATTTGAAGGAATAGTTTCATGGCTTCTCTTATTTGTTTTATTTAGTTTTAATTAATAGCTTATTTAGTTTTAAGTAATAGCTCATTATAAATTTGTCGTATATCAATAATCCTGCCCCATACATTATTTTCTTTCCAATTTTCTTTGCTTTTTAAAGAAACTAAATTTGCCTGTGAGACTATCCCAGTTCCATAAGCTTCCAACAAAAAATTCTTAATGTAAAAAAAATTTTAAAAATCTGTTTCCATTTCAATATGTTACAGTGACTTGCTATTTATTTTAAATCTGAGTGAATGGTATTACATCAATATTTTCTAATAACCTCTCATTCCTAAATCTAAGATTTTTTTATAACTCAAAGTAGAATATGAACATAAAATACAGTGAAGCTGTATGTGCAGGAGCAAAAGCGTAGAATACAAGTGTCAGTATAGGGAAACAAAAGCAGGAATTGTAACTCGTCCAAAAATTGAAAATTTCAACTTATTTTTCTATCTCTACTCTCCATCTTTTTGGAAGGCACAAAGACATCTTTAGAAAAATACAATTATGGGAAGATGTGCGCTTGTTGCATGAGGCACAGCTGTAAGACATGGGAGAGAGATATAAGAAGGACTGTAGAAGAGGGGACACCCTGCTGTACATTTGTAGACCTACTTTGTGGCACAACAAAAGATCTCTATAGAAACACTATATCCCGCAGCACAGTTCCTGGAAGTTTAAGAACTGGCTGCAAACCCTTATAGCTGGTTTATTACGTAAAATCATAATGACTTACTACTGACTATTAATTTTAAACTGTAAGAAGCTCTGTTTTAGGAATGTCTTGACTGGACTTCCAGGGGCTTATTTGTACAGACAGAAAGCAAGCTTCTGAACTTTGGCCAAATCCAGAACCATCTTAGACTATATAAGGACTTCAGGCTTTGCTCCTCAAAGCCGAGCATTTTACATACGAAACCTTTTCAACATGTTGGTGGTTACATTCCTGCTGGCTTGATGCAAACAGCAGTCCATTTTTCTCTGGGCAGAGCCTGTCTCATTTTTGGAGTAGCGGGGTATGACAGACAGCAGTCAAAAAAGCCTTGATCCAATTGACAGGGATGTTTGGTGGGAATCTTCTATGCCACAAGTTTCAGATCATTCAGCCTTAGCATAACTCCATTTTTTCCAGTACCTGTGCCACCAGCCTTAGAGGGAGAAGACCAGAAAACCGATCCTTTGAGGGTGTCTCCATGGCTGGATAACTTATTGCCCGTTGTCTCCCGCAGCCATCTGCTTAATGGGCACCGGTGCTGCTTCCCCTCTGTCGGCAGCACAAGGACAGCAGCCACTGTGCTGCCACGGTATCAACATAGCTGTCCACAGCTGCAACAAAAAATGTGTAAAGCTCTTACTTGTACAAGTGCCCAGGAGAAAACATGAAGGCAACATTAGGCAGCACTCCTCACCTCCTAAAGCACGTCTTGGGCTATCTCAGCCCTTAACCTCCACTCATCTCTTTCCTCCTTGTGCTTCTTACATTTCCCATGTATCTACTCAGGTCAGATCCTCTAACATGCTGTGGGAATAGATATCTCTTTCATCTCCACGTAGGCTGTTTTCATTGCTTCTGCAATCCCACAGCTTGTGAGGAAAGATTGCAAGCAGGAAAAGAGGAATGCGAAATGAAGCCCAACCTCACTCATCATGTCGCAGCACGTCTCCATATCTTGGAGACAGATATGGCTCCAGATATAGAGCCAAAACAAGTTAAGGCATGAATGGTCCTCTCATCCTTTTAAACCCCCAAACTGCAAATCTGAACATGGAGATACACATGGAAGGACTTTTATGTGTCCATGAAACCCAAAGAGCCATTGGAAATTATGTACCTAGTACGATAGCTTCTGCATCAGTAGGGCTGAACCAACAACTTGACAACACCAGTGAATCTTAATAACGAGATTGCATTTCTGTTTCCCTCAGCATCCTTTCAAACTTCTAATTTCTAATCTAACTCTAATTTCTCCTTCCTGATTGGCACTCTCTCCATATTTCTTCCTTGTATTTCAGGGCTATTGCAGGTCGTGCTCCTTTACCTATTCCACCAATGTTTACCTTGTGCTCATGTAAGGAATACACAATAAGCAAGAAAAAGCAGCTTTCTCCACCCCCTTCTCCCAAAATCACTCAGTGAATTATGTGGTAATTGTTTGTTGGAAATTACCTCATAGTTTCCCAATTTTGTCGAGTGATCTGAAAAATAATTCTATTGCAACCACAACACATAAATGCCTTGGAAACATTCAGCTGGAACCTATAACCACAGATTACTCCTGTGCAGTTGGCAGCTAAAACGTAGCCCACATTTGTAAGTCACAAATTATAGGATAATAATAACCTTTGGGGAGTTAGATATCCTGGAACACATGATGCCAAGAGACGATAAAAATGACTACGTAAGGGTGGTATGGAGAAGTACTATTTATATGAAGTGACTGTATATTCAAAAGAAAACCAAAATAAAGCAGGATACTTCTTGGCTAGCATTTTAGAAGCAGTAAATATTCACATGAAAAGTGTATTTTTTTATTTTTTTAGAAGTATGCATAGATTTGGCCAGCACAAGCACCTCTTGCTGCCCTCTTCCTTTTCACTCCCTACCTCTCTTGTTGAATGGCAGAGAGGTTTGATCTGGTCACTGTTAATTTGCTGATTTTTAACAGGAAAAATAATTTCTGGCATTTGTGCAATTATCATTCTTTGCCACCTGTGGATTTTTTCTTTGATATCTTTTTCTTCTTTTTGTGGTACACGGCCATGAGGCTTATTCAGTTTAGAACAGACGCTGAGCGAATGGGTTTTGCTGTTGAAGTTTTCTTTAAGTAGCTTACATTTCTGATTATTTTATAACCACAGGCTGAAAAGGTGTCATCATTTTGAAGGAAGTGGTTTGATTAGTGACTACACTTCTCTCAATTTCTTTTACATCAGATACTGTTTATCAGCCCTCAGCGTGCAGCCCTGATTCCTGGTTTACTGTCTTGTGATAAATATAGCTCTATTCTGTTCATGTGAACAAGCTTTTGGTGACTAAGAAACAAAAACTTTTTTCAATAAAATGAAAAATAGACTATTTCAGATCACAGTTTTACAAAATATGGACAAACTTGTTGGATTGATAATAGCTTAAGACTCAAATGCAATCCGATGAGAAATGACATCAAAATTGTCCTTTGGAAGTCATATTTGTTAAAAACTTGGTTTCAAAATTCTTCTAAAGAAGAGGCTTTCTGCAAATGGGCAACATTTTTCTGAAAAAAAAGTCTTTAAATCCCAAAGAAGACAGATCTTTCCCCTTGTTTGCTCACTCTACTTATGCAGTCCTCATTGGATATTTAATTTCATCTATAATTTTAATAATTTTAAAGTGAATTAATAACAACGGGAAGAGTATAATTTTAAGTGAATGAATACTTTGGTTAAAAACCATTTGAGCCTTGCATAGCTATTCCTGAGGGACTCATTACATGAGCTACCGGCATGCTTCTACCTTGCATATCCATGAGTTATCCCAGCAAAACCACTGAATTCAGAGTGGGATGTGGTAGCTTGGGATAACCCAAACCACATGTTCAATAGTAGGATAAAAGAGAGTGACCTAGGTATTCTGTCCTATAGGAAAGCTTTTTATTAGTAGTTTTTTTCTAAAATTAAAATACAGCTAAAGAGAAGGAATGCTATTCACAGAAAGTCAGTATTTCACAGTTATTTTGCATGGGTCTCTAAATAGTGCTTTTAAGCTCTTTCACTTTCAAATCTAGCAAAGCTCTTAACATGGGCTTATATTAAGCATGTAAGCAAAGTGCTTTACGGCCAGTGGAGCTGTTACAGTAAAAGGATAAGTGCCTAGTTAGGTGCTTTGCTCGACCCTAAGCCCTTAATTTTTCTGTACCTGAAATTAGTGCATATGTTATTTAAGCAACAAGCATTTATAACATAAACAGCACAAGTAGGAAGTAGAAGTATTATCAAAAACTCTGTATATTTATTACAAACAAGGGATGTTGAAATCACTGTGAATAACAACATGGGATGTTTTGACAGTCAGTTAAAGGTCAATCTAATGCTTCTACAGTTTGTGTAAAACATAATTGCAGTAGCCCAGAAAGCAGGGGTGCTGCAACTTTCATTAAATATAGCTGTTATATTTCATAGCATCAACCTCTTAAATCTCTATAATGAGCAGGAGGCATTTCAATAAAGTCAGAAAGAACTATGACTTTGTAAAGTATCACTACTTCATGCATATATCCATTTTCATCAGTTAAAGACACCATCAACAGTCCCTTTTTCTACTTACTGCCTCTGATTTACTGGCTGACTTTGTTATTTCCTTTGTGCGGTTTATAGGACATAATTATTTAAAATGGAAAAGAGAGAACTTCTGATAGAAATTTTGCTGCAGACAGTTTCTGCTTTATATTTATTTAGTTCACTAGTCTCTAACATCAAGGAAGATGGACTGGCTTGCAGAGGGAATAAAAATGGCAGAACTGTGATGAAAATAAGCAATAAATAGTGAAAGATATATTACCAAATCATTCATTATTTCAGCCATGTAGTTTCTGTAGTATAAAATCAAAACAGAAATTAAGCCATCACTTGCAAAATGCATCAAAGGCCCTTGTGACTGTAGGGACCCACCACAAGATTTATACACCTTTTAAAGCAAACAGTCTCTTTGAGAAACAATGATTCAACCATCCAGCTCCAAAAAGGAGTGCTTTGTTTCATTTTTGGGTTATTTAACCCCGTTTTCAAGATGCCTCCATCAATTTCAAAATGAAAACAGTTTTGAAATGAGGAGTCCAGATGTTTTCTGTTGAAAATGTTTTAAGCTACTCCTGCTAACAAAATTAGGATTTTCTTTGCCGTTTGCATAACATGTGCAGAAAACACCGTGCCGTACAAAGCCCAATTTGCAAATTGACTCTCATTTACGTATTATGTAGGCCCATTTTACAATTCAAGTACATATTATTTGCTAGCAATTAATTATGAAGGATATGCATCTGAACACGAGCTACTGCATCTTGATTCTTCTGCTGGTGAGGTGGTTCAGCAGCAAGATCAATAGCAGGGTGAGGATGCAGGAGAACTCGTCCCGGTTTTTGTTTGGAAGATGGGCACCAGAGAGCAGCAGTTCCCAGGAGTTGGAGAGCTGTCAGCCAGCAAAGGAGTCAGCATCCGTTGTGGGAAACAATGCTGCAACTTGCATTCTTCAAACGAGCTATTTTAGCAGGATTTTGTGTTATTAACAGTGACTGTGACCATTTTACAGCCTAAAATTTTTAATGTGTACTGTAGCCAGCTCATCACACATTTCCACCATTCCTATTTTAGGGATTTCTGAGTCTGTGAAGCTTCAATGCTTGAAAGGGAAAGTGCTAATCCATATGTAAGATATGGTACAAGGGAATCCCAAAGTGCCCAGTGAATGACCCTACCACTTATCCTTTAATACCATTAGACCTTCATCAGTAACAAATTGGGCTTGCGTTACTAGTTTTCCTCCTTCCAACTACAGCTCACTCTTGTTTTCTACCCAAACCTGCTACCTGTACATCTCTCTGGGTTGAGGGATTACCACCTTTTGACACGACAGATGTGGTTCTTGGAGAATTATCAGCTATTTTGAGCTGTTTGGAAATATGAGAGAGCCTTGCTCTTTTCCTCTGAATTTTTCTGTGCACCTGAGCACCAGCACTACCATCAGGCCACCTCCCTCTTGCCTCAGCACTGCCAAATAACTAATTGCTAAAGGGAACAAAAGCACACAGAGAATTTAAAGATGACATGCTGGGTCAGAACAAGGGTCCATCTATACCATCTGGCTGCAGCAGATGCAGGGAGACTCCATGAGGAACAGGCTGAGTATAATCCTTACATTGTTGTATTTTCCCAGTTTCCAGAAATTAGGGATTTGCTGAGCAGAGTCTCTGTTTAACAGCCACAGATCTCACTCCATGTAGCCACCTGATTTTATTTTGAACCTGTTTAGATGTGAAACCTCCATGGCTTCCAATGGCTCTTCCATAATTTTATGTGTGCTATGTGGAAAAGTATTAATATTTATTTTTGTTTGGTTCAGATGTGCTGTTTAGGCTTTCTGCTGGATGATCCTAATTCTTGTATTGAGAAAAATAGAGTTGTTTCCTCCTCTTCTCCGTATCATGCAGGATTTTTACATAACTTGGGTGTGTCCTGTCTTTTCCAGTGTTAGCAGTCTTCATACGTTAAACTCCATTTTGCATAGAAGCTTCTGCTCATTTTTGTTACCTCTCTTTCTTAAGTTTTCTAATTCTTCTGTATCCTTTATGAGACAGAGGCTGAAAGAGAAGCTGCCCCTCTCTCTAAGCTGTGACAGCATTATTAGCATTATGCTGTTTTCTCTTAGTCCATCCCTAACGTTATTCTCCTTTTCGACAATGAAAGGTTGCCAAGCAGATGTCTTTGAAGGCCTGTCCTAAGTTCTCCCTCATCTCCAAAACAAAACCAGCTAAATTTGGATCTGATCATTGCCTAAGTGCACTTAGGACCGCGTTCCCACAGAGTATTACTTCATATTTATCTAGGATGAATTTTATCTACCATTTTATCACCTACTCAGCATGATGCAAACTTCTGAAATTCTCCAGCCTGCTTTGGTTTCTGTTGTCCTGACTGCTTCCAAAACATCAGCAAACTTTCTCCTCTCGCTGTTCTTCGGCTTTTCTAGGTGATTTGTGGCCATTCCCAGCCAGATCCTCCTGGGATTCCTCGAGTAACTGCTCCAGGAAGAACAGTGACCATTTATTCCTGCCTGCCGTTCCGTCTCCTTTGAGCAGTTATTAATGCACAGCAATCTCCCCTTGACATTAGGTTTCTGTAAGACTGTTTGGGAAGGGATATTATAGAAAGGTTTAGGAATCCAAAGGTAATTTTTTGCTCAAGTTGCCCTTGTCTACAAGCGCAATGATCCTTTCAAAGAACTGTACAGGATTTGTGAGGCATGGTTTCTTTATTTATGAATGCTGTTCACTATCTTCAGTAAGTTGTATATATTCACGTCTACTAATTCTGCTCATTATTATAACTTCCATCAGTCTGCCTCAGCAGGAAGTCAAATTTACAATTCTCTGGTTTCCTGGCTCCCCTCCGGAGATTATTTTAAAAATTGAGGCCACATTTGCCACCTTCCATTACTCTGGAAACTGGGCCAATGTAAGCGATAGGTTACACACTCCTGTGAAAAGTTCAGCAATTTTATTTTTGAATTCCCTTAGATCCCTCGAGTGATTGTTACCTGCTCCTGGCAATGTGTTGCTACTCACTTTATTGATTTGCTTGAAAACCTCTCTACTGACAGTTTGACACAACCCCTCAGCCTCACCCCTGTAAATAAAGACTTTGTTGTGCAAACTTCCTTAAGCCTCTCTGTGCTGAATCCTGACACAAAGAATCCTTTTTCTTTTTCTTTTTCTTTTTCTTTTTCTTTTTCTTTTTCTTTTTCTTTTTCTTTTTTCTTTTTCTTCTTTCTCTTTTTTCTTCTTTCTTCTTTCTTCTTTCTTTTCTTCTTTCTTCTTTCTTTCTTCTCTCTTTTCTTGTGTCTTTTTTGCTATCACCTTACTCCTCTGAGCGTCTGTTCTGTACCTTGTTTCCTTGTCCAACTCTAATGGGCTTCTTGCTTCTGATACATTCAAAAAGGCTTTTAATAGTTTTCATGCTATTTGCTTGTTGCTTCTCAGGATCATTTTAGCATGCCCTCTTACACTCTTGCATTTAACTACCAAGATGTACCTCCTTGTCTATTTTCCTCATTTGGAGTCAACTTGGATTTTTCAATTCTCAGCAGCTCCTTTACTCCAATGTTAAGTCATAAAGGCTATTACATTTTTTGATTTTTGAGTTTGGATTTGAGTCTTTTTTGTAGGTGTATGTTTCCTCAAAGACTCTGATAAGCTGCCTATAAAAAAGTCCCTTTTAACAAGGTTCCTTGTTTCTATTAATCACCCTTCTTAAAGTGCTGTGATGATTGACTTTTTGACCGTTATCTCCTACTAGAACATTCAATTTTGGTAGTGGAAGCACTACAGATTATCTTTTCTATGATTATATATTGAACTGTATCTTGTACAATGCCCATAAGATACTTTTTTCTTGTACATATCTAGCATTCATCAAGACTAGGGTTTATTCCGTTTTCTTGAGAAAATGCAGTCATTTATGACGTCTACAAGTTTTGTGTACGTATGATGCCTGTAATGACATTCCTCCACTGTCATGGGGATAAGCAATGACTGAAATTTTCCATTATTGTTCTCTTGCTGATCCTGGAGGCTGTGGTCACCACTGTGCTCCACTGATGTGCACCGTTGCCCCAGTATTAACCTATAAACCACAGTTTCAACCCACAGTGATACCCCAGGACTTGTTGACATGGATGACTTAATCATATTATTTAACTGCCAAAGCTTTCTTTAGCACAAATACCGTTTCTTCACCAGCACAGACAGCTATGCTTTCTGATATAATTTTCACCTTAGTGTTACACTAATTTCCTTTCCTTCCTCCTATTTCACATGCAATCTCATATAACAATACCTTCATTTAGCCTCAAGCATTTCCGTTCACCTCTCTCTGGTTTTAGAGCATTAACTTTTGGCTACAGGCATTGTACATTTTTGCTCTTTTTGTATGCTCTATTTGATTGTAGCTTTATTTGCTCATCAATATTGCCCAATGATTTTACTAACTTCTTTTGCATATTCTTTTTCCAGAAGACAGAGATTTTATCTCTTCCCCTCTGGAAGATGAATCATCCTAAATTGGGTGTGACTGTTCATTTTTCATCTTTCTTTCACTCTTACGCATCTATTGCCTTTTAAAGTGAAGTTTCCTAAACTTCATTTCACTTGCAAAACAAGGTACAGAATTACATCAGGCTGATACTAATGAGACTCTATTTACAAACTGGTCTGTTCAAATAAAGGTATCACAGAATTCTGTGAAATTTTGTTCTGTGATAAAGTATCCTTGCTCTTTTTTTATTTGATTGCTGACACTAATCTAGTAACAATTCAAATGTTCTCCATGACCACTGTATGACCTTATTTAATAAAATCTGAACTGCTTAGTAGAAGTCAACCCAATTAACAGCAATAGCAAAGCTGAACTCCATTGGAAATGCATGCATCTTTTAGAAATTTTCAGAAAGACTAATGGGAGTACATCAGGGTGGCACAAGCTAATGTAAATTGCACCTGATACCATATTTATTTGGCCACCACAATCCTTTTTTTTGTTTGTTTACCCCAGAGAATCACGCTACCTAGTAGAACTCCTTTTGTTTTAAGAGATTGCCTTTTGAGCTTCACTGACTTCAGCAGAGCAGTTCCTCCTTCTGGCCCTGATCCCGTCAACTGATCTGGTCCAGAGCAGGCAGGATCTGTGTGAGCATGGAGTCCCACTTGGCTCCGGTGTCCTGGGAGAAGGTAAGCTCCTTGCTGGATCTCAGTGCTGTTCATCTTCCCAATGGGAATAATTTCTCGTGTTCTTATCATAGTTCCTCAGTTCAGAAATATAAAAATTACACATAATTACTATTTTGCTGTTGTCAGTCGTAGAGTATATGTAATGACAAACAACATGCAATATGTACATGTGCATATATATATATATATATATACACATTCACATGCCTTTGTGGATGTAAAGCATATATGAACATGCATATATACATGTGATGGCCATCATACACAGAAAACCACTAATTATACCATTGAAAAGGAGAACAGAAAAAGAAATAAACTTTTTCGAGGCACTGGGTTCATAATAGAGTACAGCAGGAGGAGGTAAAGAGCAGTAATGATATTAGAAAACATCAGTAAAGCAAATAATCAATGCTGTAAAATGACATGGAAAAAATTAAATATGTCAGCTAAACACTGTTTCAAAAATAAAGATCTTTCCTTGCTTCATACTGAGTCTGAAAAAAGGTCTCCAGATGACAACTTTCTTACAGCAATTTATTTAATCTGTTCCTGGATTTAGCTCATTTTTGGCTAATCTTGCACAAATTGTGTGTGTCCATATGTACATATATAAATATTTTTTTTAAGTATATAACCATACATATATATTCATTTATCTATTTCTCTTCGAGATCAACACTTTTTCATCAGCAATATGCCTTTATGTTATAAAGGTAAATCAAACCACTCATATAGTTAGAGAGCTGAAATAATGTTGTTTTGTTTTAAGTACAAAAGGTATTTTTCAGGGAAATACCTTAAACAAAAATGTTGAAGCTTGTGATGGGTGTGCCTAGCTGTTGCGTACCTCAGGAAGGAAGAAAAAGACCCCAAAATCATCCATGAAAGCAGAGCTAGCATGGTAAAGAGGGGGAAAAGAAGTCCAGAAAACCAACACAGGACTGAAAAAATAAGTATAACTCCCTGAATCTATGCAATTGAACTCTTACAGGCTTTGAAGCCAAGGAGATATTCCTGTCTTGCTCAGCTTGTATTTGTTTAGTTGTCCTTATGTGATCCAAGTGCAGAAGTGAGTCACAAGGTTGTGATAAGGCTGAGAAGTTTGCACAGGATCATTGTCAGCAACAGACTGGCAAAAAGCTTCTCAAGGTCCTAAGGGTCTTTGAAAATAGCAGCAGGCACTGAGCTGACAAAAGTCTAAATTGAAAAAAAAAAAGAATATATTTTCCTTATTAAAAATAAATGCATTTTAATGGGTTTAGTTTAAATGCATTTAAAGAATCATCGTGACCTACATTAGCTTCTGATCTTATGCTATTAAAAGCCTTTAGGTTGTATAAGGAACACTATTTAGCCAGTATATATTTGCTTAAATGAAATTTACAGAAAAGTCAATTTACTTACGAAATCACTAGCTGAGCTCTGGACACAGAATTTGCTAAAGCATTAAATTTCTTTTTGGCAACCTGTAGTCCCTTCTGCTGGAAGGATATTTTCTTCCTATCAGATGTGTTCAATTCAACAGCTACTTCAATAATATAATAGAATTTGAAAAACCAGATGGGATTTGAAAAAATAAAAAAAGCCAGATTTCCTCTTTCAATTTACTAATAAAAATGAAGTCTGAGAGGGTGACATCTATTCGTTCTAAAATACTGAAGAATAGACTGATTGAAAGCCATTAGTTCGATTAATTTTCTATGAATAACGCTTTGTCTAAGGTATCATTTTGTTGTAAATGTGTAGCATGTTCCAATTAAAACTTTTCTTGTTAATTCAGCAGAAGAATTGTTTTTTTAAGCTGTGTATTTGATGTGTGTGTAGTATATCACCTTGGCTACCAAAAAGGAAATACCAGTTGTAGTTGTGGGTTACTTTTAGTAACAAAACACTGTATTTTAATAGCTACCAACCAGCAAGAATCAGCCTGTGTGTATGAAAAGAAGTCTAAAATCCAAATATAAGCAGAAAGTCAAAATGTAATTAAACAGGATTATTTGATTTATTATTAAAATGAGGTTATTTCCAATCATTCGGTGCTGTCCTGGCATGGGCAGCACAAGATGTCTCCTGTTGGCCAAGAACCTGTCCCCAGGACAAGCTGAGAGAGAACTGACGTGCCCTGTAACGGGCTGAGTGCTGAACAGCCTGTCTGAGACTGCGGTTTCTCTGCTTGACATGGTGGCCAGCAAAGCTTCTGACTTCTTCTGTATAACCTCTGCTGATCTTGAAATAACCAGAAGATAGATGGTCAGGTCAAGAGCTGAGTTAAACATTGTGTAGCCTCTAAAGACCCTTAGGTATTAGCTTGCGGCTTAACATTAGAATGAATACATTTAAGACACAAATTGTATTTTATGGGGTTATTGCATTCTATATTGATTTCAAAAGAGTGAGTTGGTGAATTTTATTATAGGCAGCTAACTTTGCAGAGTCACGGAGTGACCTGAAAGCCAAGGAAACCAGCAGTTTCCTAACTCTGTCCTCCAGTGCCTCGCAAACACTTTTGTGCTGGCCTGCCAGTCATTTGGGGGCCGGGGGAGGGTTCTTCAGTTAGCACTCGAATAAAACATGCCTTCTTCAAAGCCTTGAACTTCTGATATGAAGACATCAAGAGATGAAAACTTCACCATGCCCATGGCGGTCTGGTTAAACAACCTTGCTGGTCAAAATCTAAATTTTATGTCTCATTTGAGTTTATATGACTTCAGCTTCCAGGCACTGAATTTGTGCCATTTCCCATTTGAGCAGAGAGCACTTTCGTAGCTAGTATTTCCAACTCCTGAAAGCATTTATATGCTGTAGTAAATTATTTACACATGCTTTCCTGCCTAATGGTCTCTTGCTAGTTAGAAGCTCTGTTACAGTAGTCAGGACGGACACCAATACTTTCGTACTTCAGATGGGGATGCAAACCCCATGCTCACATATGGAGATGAGAAGTCAGACTGTCATTTTTAATAAAAGAACAAGTCTTCACTATACTAAAGAGCACAACTTTATTATTCCTTTCTGTGCTCAAACAGAAAGATAAATCAACTGGGGAGGAGCCCGAGTGCTGCTGGGGCAGGTGCAGCAGCTGTTGCCTCAACCCCAGACTCACTGCTTTCCCTCCCTTTTCTGAAACCATTGATAAGAAATATGTTCAAACCTGATTGCCACAGCTTATTCACTGTACTTTACTAAACTTCCCTCTTCTTGGGTCTTTAAACAAAAAAGCACTTAATAGCAAATCTCTGCCAGTTCCTCAGTCAAACACTTTGACCTTCTGCAGCTTAGCTGTGATTGAAGAGCATTCTCTGGGCCTGGCAAGCTCCTGCAGAATCTCAGTCACTGACCTGCATGTCGCAGGGAATAACCCAGGCAGCCCTTGTCTCTCTGCTCTGCATGCTGGTTTAGTCTGGGGTGGTTTGGTTGCTCTGTTCGTCAGAGTATAACTCTCTGCAAAGCCATCTGAATTAGCACTGATCATTCACACCACCTGGCATGGCAGCCTTTTAGGAAAGCGTGTTTTAGGGCACTGAGGGAGTGGGGTGAGACCCTGTCAGATGGGATGTCAAGATGCAGGAGAAATGGTGGAGAGGAAGGAGAGCTTCATCCTGGCTTTGCCGTGGTGCTGGGCACTGGAGATGGTGGCTCCTTGCCTTTCACTGAAGACCTGGCTCTGCCTGCCAGGAATAATCACAAGTTTGGCTCCCAAATGCCGCGTTTGGGTCTCCTGTGGTATCACCATCCCATACCGGTCCTTCTGAGAGATAGTCAGGAGGAGCCACTGCTTTGAAGCAGGAAAGAACGTGCCCCAGTCCATCAGAATTTGACCCATGTTGTTTCTTCTCAGTTCAAGAGTTATTTTTAAACATCATAAAAACGTAGGAAAAAGGTTCTGCTGTTACCATTGCAGTGCCCACAGCTGCCCGGCCTCCTGGCTGCAAGGCGCTGCAGGCTGCTCTGTTCAGGGTCTCCCTCTGGTGCCATGTTCATCTGTTTTTCACTCTCTGACTTCCAGTCCTCTCCCTTATCTTCATTCTTGCACCTCATAATCATCTGATTTCTCCCTGTTTTCTTTTCTTTTTCCCTGAGAGGGAAATATGATGGACAGTGGTGATGGACATACTATTTAGGGAGAGTATACGGTCCTCAGTGGCCTGTTTTCTGGTACTCCCCAACACCCCCAAATCGATATATTAGGGCTACTACAGGGTACCTCCCTGCCTATTACCTTTAGTGCTGCTTTATGTCTGCACCATAAACCACTTCAACCATTCAAGTTGCCTTTTTCTGACTCCATTATGTCCTTTTGCATGGGGAATGTTTTCAAATCTATTAATAAGGAAGGTGTATCAGTACACTTTCTTTGACATCTGCCATGCACATTTTTAGTTGTCCTTATGGGTAGCTAATTGCTTGAAAATGAATAGGGTACTCTTTATGCCATGCACTTTCAGATTACTGTTTTTTACTTCCCTGCAGCATCTCCTTGACTCTAGCCAAGTCTATAATCTTATCTACAATATTGATTTTGGTAGCATCCCTGAGTACAGTGTGTCCAAACTAAGGAGAGGGGTAAGTAGCATACAGAACAGTCTTTCAACAGTGAGTCACCAAATAAAAAGTTGTCCTGGTCACTGCGTTATCAACATACTGACAGTTCTGCCTTTTTAAGTGCAAGCCACAGAAATCTACCTTGTCCTTGATCACTCAGGTTCCTGGACAATATATTAATGCCCCTTGCATGGAGAGGCTAGCCAATATTCAGGGTTTGCAAAGAGAATTGATTACAGAAGTCAGTTACTAGCTCTCTGGGATTGTACTGATTATTTACAAAGAATGAAGTATTTTATAAAATCTTCTTTCTGTGAATGTAGTAAAAACAAGTATCTGGCAGTTTCCTTGCTCATCATTTTCAAGACAACTCTTCCAGTGAGTACACTTTCTGCCTGCGCTCTCTCTTTGGGACATGACAACATCAGTCTTCATTTGTCAGCTTTCCCTTGCTTACTACAGCTTTTTGCTTGTGGATATAACTGATGTATCCTGGGCTTATGGTTAGTTTTCAGAGAGCCTCTGAATTTCTTGTGGTGTCCTAGCTTCTGCTTCAGCTTTGCAGTGATGGCTAGCCATTTCCTTGGGCAATGGCTTCAGGTGTCTTTACATTTGAAGATATTTAACCATTCCTTCTTATGGCCCAAATGAAGGCATCTGCATGCACCGGATTTATACAGGTCTGTGCTGACTGACTACTACCATCCACCATAGTAACATTGTCAGAAGTCTGACAAAGAGCATGACAACGTTTGTTAAATTGCATACAAACTGGAGCCTACAAGCTGCTGTGACCTCCTCATCTATGTTCATTTATTTTTATTAGGTTCATTTAAAACTCCATTGTCACTGTATCTCTTAAAAGATGAAGCCAGGAGGTGGCCCAGTTTCCAAACCCCATTATCACCTAGGAGGGATTTGTTGTTCTCATGTCTCAACAAGCAAAATGCAGTCGTGCAGCTGCATTCAGTAATCCCAGCTCCTGGCTGGGAGCAGGAAGTCGTTATGTATTGCACATGCAATTCGTGTGAGAAGGAGCTTCTGGCTGTAATTTAAACATTTTCCAGGACACTGGGACACGGAACTGTGCTTCAAATGGAGTTAGTGACTTGTTGGAAGCTTACTAAAGTATGGAAAGAGTCATTAAAGACAGAGTTCATCTTGCCTGTTTTAGATTCCTCCAGTGCAGATATCCACATTTGAGAAAGCTGCTTGAGGAAATCATGCTTGAGAAAGCCTGATTCATCTGGTCTCCTTGAGACATTGCTTTAGTATGCGGCGAGTACAGTCTGGAAGTTCATCCGAAACGTTCATCAGCTATAAAGTGAGGGCAGATCTAGTGTCAGCTGCTGATACCCACATTAAAGACAACCACATTTGGTCAGACAAACTCCACTCTGTCCAGTTGGACAGGTGAGACTGTTTAGACCACACATCATTAGCCTTTCCAAAGCTTCTCCAGTAATGTTTTGAAGGGAGGAAGATCCAGATCTTTTCCATCTCAGCTTCTGGAATGGAAATAAATGACTTGGGAGTTAAATGTGAATAATCTCCAAACTCTGATCTCAGCCACCAAAAGGGTTAGTAGGGTTTGTTGCTGTTAAGTCCCGGGTTCCTGAACACAGTTTGGAGAAGACTATGTGTGAAATGGGACCTTTGGCCAAGGAGCGGTGGCAATGGCGAGATGCACCTTCTTCCCTGGGGAAGTCGGTTTGAGAGGTGGCAGCACAGAAGCCTGAAGGAAATGGAGTCGTCCTCTGCTCAGGAGCAGGTCTCTGGATGTGGCGAGGCAGCAGTGAGCACTTCTGAGCTCTGGGGGTCCCAATGAGTTTTCTGGGATTCCTGTATATGAGGCCTCCGCCTGTTGTGCACTGTTCCACTCCGTTACGCTTCTTTTATTACAGCCTCATTACACGGAAATCAAGCATTAAACTGGCATAAAACTGCCAGAGTGGAGTGAGGAATTAGGATCCTCCCATTTTTATGCATATAGTTATGCCACAAGCCAATGTGTGCGTTTCAAATTTTGAAGCTCTTGGCCTTAGGCTTTATGTATGAGTTGCTGTGGCATAACTGTAGATTTGATGCTGTCTTACTAGGCAGTATATTGGCAAAACACAGCAAAATTGCTTGACTCTGGGAAAAGCCCATGGCACAAGTAGAAAAAAACCCCACACAGGGTGCCTGTCTGATGACTCCTCTTGCTGCTGAAGGGGCTCTACCTCGTCTCATGGGCAGCTGCCATCCCTGTCCACAGGAAGGGAAGAGAGGAGAAAAAGAAGATATGAAAGTGAGGAGGAGCACAACAATCCCAGGAGTGACCATGACATCAGTATGTGGCATCCCACAGCTGGCTCCTGGGAGGACCAGGGATGTGGGTGATGAGGCCATTCCCATGGGAGAGGACTGACACTGCCTCCTGATTTCTTTGAGCCTCCTGGAGCCCAAGCACTGGGAGCCTTTGCTCCCTTCACGCCCTGAGAGCAATTTCTCCTCTCTAAGTGCAGGCAGTTTGTAATCACGCAATATGAAAAAGCAAGATGATGGCATGGGCGGTGGTGCAGGAACACACCCCCGGAGTGGCCTTGCAGCAATGAGGAGGGTGGTGGGAAGGGCCAAAGGAAGCTGCTTGATCTGCTCGTGCCAGAGGACAGCCCTTCATGGACAGACACCAAAGCAAACCTTCATGGACACACGTTGGCAGAAATGTTTGGCAGTTTTGTTGCCCAAGGTGAGGAACGTCTTTCTTGGGATGTCCTGCCAGCTTCCAAGGATGGTGTTACATGTCACCACAAATGACCTGGGACAGGAGAATATCATCGTGCTCTAGGTTAATTATAATTGACATTTGAATAAAAAATCCTCCATTCCTCACCCCACTGATCCCTTTGCTATTTGATTCCAGTGCGTACATCTAAAATTAGGCCTTTGAAAGTACTTCAAGGCAGGAGTTGTAAATGGTATATTTTCCTAAGCCTGCTGCTCTCGAGGCTTATGTTTTGCCATCTTATGACTTGGCTCATGGCCGGAATTGCATCTGCGTAAATTTGGGACACAAAGGCTCAGTAATACACGGCGACTTCAATAACAAAGGAGTTGAAAAAAATCCATTAAAGCATATCAAGTTCATTTAAACAAAGAGCATTATTATTTAACCCCTAGATATGTGCTAGTCAGAATGTGGGGAATAAATCCTCAGCAGTCCAGGATCTATCAGACTTTCATCATAGCATTGTCCCCTCCCAGGGTTTACTTGAGACACCAGTGGGTACATTTTGAGGCATGGCATATAATCTCAGTTCAGCATTGCATGGATGTGGCAGGACCTACTGTCACTGTGTGCACTAGGGAGGAGGGGAATCGCCCTCTCCCTCACTGCTAACACCCTGAGCAGCCCACTTTGCCAACATCTTCAGAACATGTCAGCTAATTTTTTGTGCAATAATTTTTTAATGACCTCCCATTACTTATAAATAAAAAGTAGTCCACTAAACCATCTGCGCAAATAAGACAAGTTTTGTGTAGTCAAAGATTTGGCTTCAGATCACATTTCAGTGGGCCGTTCCCTGAAGAGTATCTGCAAATAAAACCAGGCTATTAAAAGAAACAGAGTTCTATTTTTGTCATGAGTTTTCTAATTTTAGATGTAAGTTCCCACTATGGGCCCCAGACTCTTTTGGGTTTTGGACCAGAGATGGGCTAATAATAGAAGGAGAGATTCTCCCATGCAAGCTGTCTTCTCTGATTTGGAGCTTGTTTATTTGAAGAAGCTAATAATGGGTATACTACGACCGAATGTAAAGGGCAGCAGCATTCTCTTCTCGGACAGGCATCGTGTGTACATCTGACATACATGCCATCGTGCAGTTTATGCTGATCTCTTTGGCAGCAGATTACCACAAACTGTGAAAAAACACTTTCAGCGAGTAGTAAAGCTGAGATACATTTTGCTCTTTCCCACCCGCTCGTATTCTTGCCTGTCCTTCATCTTGTTTTTCTTCCAACATTAGGGTAACATTGCTGTCATTTAATCGCCAGTGCATGGCACACAACAATGTCCCGTGAGATGCTACATTAGCTCTTGCTAAGCCTGCCTTTTTAGGGCTTTGCTCTGCTCCTTGCATTTTAGCCACTCTTTACTGTGGCACCATTCTTGTCATTCCTTCTGATATTTTTGTCTTTGAGTTTCTCCACATTCTGTCATTAAGTGATTTCCTGAAGCCACACTATACATCCCTGTTATTTTCTTTCCCTCTAAGCGCTTGTCTTTGTCCACCATGTCAGCTAAGATAACCGGGATAATGATTTGCTGTTTACAATAGCTAAAAAAAGTGAGGGCTGTAGAGGACTTAGGCATACCAGTGCCATGATTACACTACCAAATTATTGATTAAAGTAGTGTGGCCTGAAGGACAAGGGCTGGCTGTAAAGGCAGAACACTTACTTATCCCCCAGTTCTTGTGAGACCCAGATCAATCACTTAACTCACTCTCCTCCAGTTTCCCCCACTGCAGGATTAAGCTGACAGGGTGCTGCTATGCTGTGCAGGAAAGAGGTACTACAAGTGACAGATAATTTTATTGGAATTGCTTGGTTGATTTCAGGCCATGACATTTCGTTTCTCTGGAGACAGACGTCAGGGAGGGGGTTCATAAGAAGGAAATTCCACATTGCTGGAAGGCATTAATGGCATTTCCATTAGTGATGGAGAAGTGTGTAAAATAAATGCCATAAAGTTAAAAAAACCACACTTGAGTGGCTTTATATATTAATTTTCTCCTTTTCTATCCCACTGGTTTGAATTGCTTTCATCTTTTTACCTTGTCAGCTAGAAATCCCCTCAGGGTTGCAGATGCAACTTTTGTGATGACTTGTGTTAATCCACTTCAAAGGAAGGCAGATTGGCCTTCAAGCCAGTTTTTGACTATTTCTCTTGACTATTTCTAGCCTTCACGATATTCTTCACCAGGGTTTTAGAAGCTGTCACCAGCCCAGGTAGGTTCTGTGCATGGCCCAGGGTCTGGAGGAGGCTTCATCTCCCTACAGGCTCTCCCAGGTTGGACACACCGGAGTCCCTGCTTCCCTGAGAGCAAGTGCCACCACCGCAAATATGCCACCACTTTCCTGCCTGTCCCACTGCTGGCACCCTTTGTGCACATGCAGATTGATGGACTCACTCATACACTTGGACCACTTCACACCAGTGCTTTTCAGGGCAAGAAAAATAAAACTACACATGAAGATACCCCAGCAGGAGAGGGTCTGCTGAGCTGGGGAAATCAGGGATCCTTTATCAGTGGGGTGTAGAAGTCCTTCTGTATTTTTTCCACCACCATGGAGCATGCCATGTCCTGCCGCAGCACCATATGCTTTCCCATCCCTGCATTTCTGTGCCCCTTTCCGTGCCAGTACACTGATGAGAGATGTCCACAAATGATTCTCCCCTCTCCTTGCAGAGAAGCTGTGCCTCAATTTTGCAGCCCTGAGCTGCCGTAGCCCCTCTCCCAGCCCAGGGTCTGACAGGCAGGTTGATCTGGGCTGCATTTACTACCTGCAGTGCTTGTGGTGCTGAGGACCCAAAGGCTGCTCCACACTGTGTGGTTGAGAGACAGGGGGAGGTTGTTGGGATCTTTCATCTTTCTTGGATACATCTAACTTAATGCACGTGCACTGAATGATGTTTCTGCTCTGACTGGGCTGTTTGATATCTGGCCAAATTTCTCTTTTCCCATCTGGACAAGATTTTCAGGCAGAAGAAAAGGATGTTTCATAGAAACTCTTGATATAAGTGCAGTCTTGGGTGAAGGAATGGGCCGTGTGCCTCATGAGCCTGCAAGGAGAAGTACCAGGAGGAGATGAGTGGGCACACACCATCCATGAGGGTAAGCAGGAGGAGACTGAAAGAGTCTTTGCAGAAACCCTGCAGAGCCAGGAGCCCAAGCCCTGTGTTTGCAAGGAGAGCTGGAGACAGCCCATAGAGGGCTGATGGACAGAATCTCACAAGATGGGGAAGGCTGCACCATTTCAGGCATCCTACATCAGAGTCCTTCTTGGTCTGTGGTTCTGCAGTTACAGAGCCAGTGCATTGCCCTGGGACCAGGGGGAAATGACCTCCAATCAGGAAGGTGCCATGGCTGGCTGGCCCTCAACCAAACATCTGCATGGAGAGGAACAGGAGTTCAATTGTTGCTGGAGATCCCATGCTGCAGGAGATAGAAGTCTCTGCGTGCCAATTTGATATGCTCTTGGGTCTGGGACACTGCAGAGATAAGGGTTGTCTGGTCTCAGACTATTGCCCTATCTGCTCTTCCACATGGACACCAACATTACTGCCAGGGACTTCAAGCATATCAGGAGAGACTACATGGATTTTGGGGTGCTGGCTAAAGGCATAGGGGCCCAGGTTGTGTTTCCTCAGTGTGGCTGGTGAAAAGAAAGCACAACATTATTAGAGTAACTGGGACGTGTTGGGATAGCTTACACAACTGGAGTGCTGTGATGGGCAAATACCAGGTCTTCAGGAAAGACAGGCAGGGAGACAAGGGAGTGTGGATGCTTATATGTGACAGAGCAGCTTTGAGAAATGGAGCTCCTCAATGGGCCAAGCAGTAGGCTGGGTGAGAGGTTGTGGGTCAGGACAAGGGTGAGTAATCAGTAATGGTGACAGTCTGATGAAAGTTTGTTAATGACTATTTAATTGGGGTGAGGAAGAAGAAGAAGCCTTCTTTAAACAACTTGAAGATATTTCTGGACCACCTATTCTGCCTCTTACGAGAGAATTTGACTTCCTTGATGTATGCTGGAAGAGCACTAGAGAGAGATGAGGTCAAGCCAGGAGGTTTCTGGAAGATGTCAGGGCCAACTGTTTGACACAGGTACTAGATATTCCAACATGGGATCGCATACACACCCCCTAGACCTGCTATTCACAAAGCATTCACACTGTTTGGGGGAGTGATAATCAAAGGCACGCTTGGTTGTGGAGGCCCTGAAATAGTGGACTTAAAGATATTGAAGAGAGTGAGGAAGACAAATAGCACACTACAGACCACAGACTTCAGGAGAGCAGAGACTTCAGTTTTTTCAGACAATTGGTAGCTCTGAGGAGCAAAAACGCTCAGGAAAACTGTCAAGTCTTTACTGACAATCTCTTCCAAGCATAAAAACCATCCTTGTGTGTAGGAAAACAAACACATGAATCAGGAAACTGGGTTGACTCAGCAGGGAGCTCATGACTGACCTGCATTGCAAGGACTGGATGTAGGCAGAAACTTTTTCTCAATCGGAACAGTCAAGCAGTGGTTGCGCAGAGTGGCTGTTCAGTCTTCATCCTTGGAGGTTTTAAGGCCTCAGGCGGATGAAACCCTGAGCAACCTGATTCAATCTCAGACCAAATCCTGCTTTGAGTAGAGGGTTGGACTAGAGACCTCCTGCGGACTCCTGCAGCCTAAGTGGTTCTGTCATTACGTGAAATAGTTAACATGGTAAGACTGCCTGATTCTTTATCATCAATGTCAGCATGACCATTGAAGCTCAGTGAATTTTCAGCATAACATCACTGAGTAAGTGTGAGCCTAGGACTCTCTTTTGAGCCTTTTTATGTACATTTTCAGGAAGGCGGCAGCTTTGGAAAGGAAAGTCTGGATGGTGCAGATACTAATAAGAGTGCCAAAGAATGCTGGAGTGACATACAAATACCAGTTTACATCTACTCAATCTCTGTCTTTGTACAGAAGCAGTTATAAGACCTACCAATAGTTTAAAGGGATATTTTGGTTTAAAAATACAGAGTCATGGCATCACTGATGTTATGAAGAGAAACTAAGCAAGGCTGTTATTACTGTTCTCAGTTTTCTGTGTTAAAAATCAGATCTTTTTCCAAGAACAGCCCTTCATGGAGTGGTGATTATTGTTTGTTTTTCAAGGATGATGGAGTAAAGCTTTGTATCAGTCCAATCTTTTTAATACTTGGAGATCAGCTTATCTTATTGGGCAGGCTGCCAGAAGTGATTACAGCTGCAGAAACTCTACATTTGAACCAGGATTTTATCAAATCGCTCACATCTGGAAAAAGGCCAAGAGAAACAGTGACTGGAGAGAATGGAAACCATGCCTCAAAAGTGGGATGAGAAGCTGTGGAATAATTATTCAAAAGCTATGTGAACTTACATGAACATCTGCCAAGTGACCAAAATTGCCATCTGAATAAGGCATTATCCACAGTTAGACCAGATTTAGCTAAACAAGCTATTCCACCAGGCATAATTTCACATTTTCCATCCTTAAGTTTTTCTATCAAGTGCGGATACCCCAACAGCACTGTAAATTCATAACCTATCTTAATGCACACTAGTCTCCTCTTGTAGACAAGCCCTTAGAAACAGAGGCACCTCCACCAGTAATGCTTGTTTAAATGCTACAAGATGAGGAAGTGATTCAGTGACCACTGCAAATAAAAGTGGGTAAATACACCACTGGTTATTGGAGTAGACTTTTAGTAATTAAGGCATCCATTACTTTTGTTTAGACAAAAACACAGAAATATATCCACTTCATATGTCAGTATGTGCCCTCCACAGTCTAGGAGAGCACTGTGTGCAAAAGTAATTTCTCAAGCACTACTGAAGGTGCTTTTTCCACTAATGTGAGAAAAAGGGAAAAAGCATACAAGACTTGTTCCATCCCGGTTGTGTTCCACAAAACAGCTGTCCACAGTCAGAAGCGTCAGGTACCCAGAACACCTGGGGTCTTTCAAGGGACATCAATCACAGCCGGCTAGGGAGGAGAAGCACACAAACACCCGCATCAGGGGGTTCCACGCACGGGGCCAGGGGAGTGCTCTTTGAAGGTGCCGTGAGACCGCTGCTCCAGCTTGCTTTTTGCTAACACTCTAGCAGGAAGTCTGCACCAAACCAGAATCCTTCCAAAGATTTGGGGGCAGCAAGGGCTGTAAAAAAACCATGTTAGTTGGTTTCAGGCCATAGTCTGCATCTGCATAGCAAGATGCTGTTTGCACATGGGTAAATTCAGGATCTCTGTTCCCTTTGCTCATTTTAATACAGCCTGTGAGTTCACAGAGTGAACCTTAAGTGCAGATGTAGCTGGAAAAGATTGTCTTTTGAACTAATGCTTCTCCTTTGTTAATTCCCTCTGGAGTGTATTGCCTGGAGTAAAGAGTTTACAAGTGCCACGCTTTCAATTAATTTCACCTACATCGCAAATCATAAACTAGAGATGGAATGCATGGTCAGGTCATCTAGTTTATCTGCTGGTATAACATTTCACAGAAGCGATATAGGCTTCTTTTAAATTGCTTGTTCACAAAAAAATAGTTCCTGTGACATTTTGGTGCCACTTGAGCCCCTGTAGATTGTAATAGGTATACAAATTGGGAGTGTGCACATGCATCTGTGTGTGCATGTGTATGTGTGTGCATCAGGAGTAACAACCAACAAGAGGAAGAGAAACAAAATTAAGCAGTTTACGTGCTTAAGGCATGTTTATGCAGATGGGTACGGACAGATGTGGTGTCCTCTGCAGGGCATGTTAGCTTGGGTACAGGGCTGCAGGAAAATGGCTTGATGGTTTCCAGTCCAGAACTGGCCCCCATTCGGTCAGGTCAGAGCATGGCAGACGAGCCTACTTGTCTGGGCCCATCCATGTAGACATGCCCAGACTCACCTCCCAACTTTCAAAATATCCCTGGAATAGAAAGGAGCTTTTCCACTTAGGGCCTAAAATAAATATTTGCTGGGGTAACAGGCGTACTTGCTGAAGTGTTTGAAGTGGAGAAAGACGAAAACGACAGTAGAAACCAAAATTAGATTATGATGAAACACGTTGTTTAAGCAGGGCTCACTTCTCATGAAACCATGGCAGATCTCCAGCCCAGGGTCAGGTATTTATTTACAAAAATGAAGAGGGACATGAAATATAAAGAGTAAAATTTGGCAGAGCTCAAAGGAGAAGAGCGGAAAAGAAGGAGAAAAGGCAAAAATGAATTCTTTTTATGAGGCTTACAGATGGAGCTTTCCTTTAGGTACCTTGGATGTAAGCGGCGGCGTTTCTCTCCTTTTCAACTCTCTGACTTTTGGGGAAAAGGAAGTGTAGAGTCATCATGAACACTAGCATGATCATTGATCAAATTTACCTTAAGCCATCTAATCGGATCCATGGGTCCATGGTCTGTCAAAAGTCAGTGAAGATTGAAATCACTTCCAGAGGCTGCATTTAGGGTGGTGAGAAATGAAATTCAGGATAAGTGGCACGAATTAAACCTTGTGGTTAGTGTATCTCTTCTTCTATTGACTGTAGCTGATGAGTAGCTTAATCTAAATCACCTGAAGTCAAGGGGATGAATCTCAGCCTAAAGGGAATAGCAGAAAGAAGAAGAGTAAATAATGTTAATAGAAGATTCTGCAGACACTGGATCCACCGTCATCTCTATTGTAAGCCTAGGAGTATCTCAGAGATCAAGGAGGATCAACATATCTGCAAATTTTGTAGCTGAAGGAAAGGCCTCAAATGAATATCCTCAATTAAAGCAGAACTTGAAGGCAGCACTGTTGGAAAAGGCAGACTGGCTTTTGACCAGCTCCCCATCTTGCAGTCCACATTCCTTGTCTAAATAAGTATCTTAGTCTATTAAGGTACTTCAAAGGCACCATTTCTTTTTATACTGGTGCTAACACTCAGAGGCTCAACAGAAAATTGCAACTTGTATCATGTGTTTCCTCTGCTTATACAGATATTGTCAGGTCAAATTACCACAAAAAATCCCCCACCTCTCTCGCTCCTTTTAAGAGTCTTAATTTAGGCTTTTTCCATTACCCAGCTTAGTAATAATTGAAGGTCAGATTCACCTCCAGGCTTCCTTTAACAAAGACAATCTGCCCATGATGTAAACTGAGACACACTGATATTCGTAGTAACATATTTTAGAAAAATTCTTGGCAAACAAAACCAACACTTGCTGGTCCTCTGTTTCTTACCACTTACCTGACCAAATCTGGCTGAAAGAGTGACAGATATAGTGGCATCCTTGACCATCCCTACACAAGCAAGTGCCGGACCCAAGTGTCCACCATGTACAACGACCAAGGATCGATGCACAGATCTGTTCGTCTCAGCGCTGCTCTTGCTGATCCAACAAATGAATTCCTTGTGTTAGAGAAAGTGAACAATAATAAACGGTGCTTAAAACAAAGGCTTTGATAATGTGGTAGAGGGGCCATCCTTTCCCCTTCGGCCCATAAGTGAGATAAAAAAAGTCAGTGCTGTAATCCCTTTTCAGGTAAGAAAAAGCCAATGAGATTTTCATTTCTACCATTTGGTAAGGCAACTAGCACAGAAAGGATGGAAATTTGCCATATACCATAAAGATGGTAAATATTAGAATACCTGGCTGAAAAAGCCAATAAAGCATGGCAAGCCTAAGAAAGGCAATCAAATCCGCAGCAGCAGCTAATTATGCTGCCTGGCCGTAACAACCTGAAGGCATGACTGTGCTGTGGGGATAAGTGGTCCAGGCCTGTGTTATTGCCTTGTTGCGTGTGTGATTTGTAAAGACTGGCCATGGTTAATTCTGGTCCTTATCCGCTGCTTTAACTGAGATCCTTCACAGTGCTCTTTGGGAATGAAGTTAAACATCCAGAAAGGAACCACCTCTCTGTAGCAGGGCCCATTGGCCTTGCACCCTTGCTCCCAGAGCAACCTCTGTGAAAAGTCACCAAAAAGATAACATCATGGCACCAGAAGTATTTTAGATGGGGACCAGCTGTCATTAGGAGATGGCCATCACCTGAAAATCCATAGTTATTAGAATAACTAATATTAATGTATTCCACTTGGGCTAGAGCCTCCATGCCGGAGATTACTGCAGTTTAAAAAAATAAAATGAGAAGCCTGAAGCAGTTGTGTTTCTCCAGGAATGTTTTTTAATGAGTGTTTCATTTATAAAGTCCAGATCCTAGTATCCTGCACAGCCACAAGACAACTAGGCCTACCTCGAACAGATCAAAATGGAATTTTTCCATTGGGTTCAGTGTTCAGTTGACTATCCAAACATCTGTTTTGTGGTTCATTCAACCTTATACGTCAATATGAGGTTAATCTCCTTTATACACAAAAGCTGAAGCAGTGCCAGTGATTTAACTTCTTAGGAAGATGGAAGATCCTTTCCGAAGCTGTAAGTCCTTCTGGCCTATGCCCAAAGTGAAAAACGTAAATCACCAGAGCAGAAACATGGCAAACATGATTTTCTGTCTAAACAAGGGCAGTCTTAACTTTGAAATTAATCAGATTCTTTCTTAGAAACACCTTCAATGACAATGAAGACAAATGTCCCAGAAAATTACTTTGGAAATTAATCAGCCTCTTCCTTACACATTTTTTCCAGTAATTTTCTGGGAGATTTGTCTTCATTGCCATTGTAGGTGTTTCTAAGTCAGGAAAAATCTCTTCTTCAAGAACCGAGCCAGAAAAAGCACTTTTTAATGTGTTGCAAGTTTTCTTTCTTTTCTTTCTCTATACTATTTTCCTTCTGTGCTACTCTTCCTTCCCCAAAACCAAATTGTTTGCCTGTGCAGAATGGACCCGGTGGAGGAGTAGGGGCAAGGGAATCCATAGGCACCACTCCTGCCCCTGCAGCCGACATTGTCCCGCTTAGGAAGCAGCCACTTGCACCTAGATTCAGTCCTGCATATATGAGTCACTCACTGTGGGACAAAAAGCCCTTTTTTGTTAAAGACGACGAAGACTCTACTGAGAACAATCCTATCTTAACACCACTATAATTCACTTTCAAACTCAATAAAGTTTCCTTTAGGAAGCTGCAGCTCCTTGCTTTTTACTGCTCTTCTATATATACTTAATGAGCTCCTTACACATTCCTAATAAAACAATCAAATTTAACTGTCCATGTCCCACCTTGCCTCTTCATTCCCTGCAATTTTCTACAGTAAAACAAACTAGAGAAATCCCAGCCTCCCTTGACATGGACTTCTTCACCTCTTGAAATCTGAGGATCGTCATGAGCAAGTTTTGTCACTCGTGACATAATGTGATGCCAAAGAGGAGTTGGACAGTTTGTGAGTTCTCAATGAGGGATGTGCGACCAGGGCAAAGGGAAGTCTGGAGGGACTTTGGAAACACAGCAAGACTTTCACAGAGTTTGAGAGGTGGGGAACAGCGTACCTCAAGCAAGCAGAAATGAAGGAAGCATGGCAGCATCTGCAGGGTGGAAGTGCAGGAGAAGAGTAGAGGAAGGGAGCAGCTGGAGAGCTGCAGAGAGGGGAGGGATGTGGGTAGCAGGGCGAGGTGGGAGTGCAGGAAAAATGTGGATACAGAGGAAGGGAATGTGGGGAGCACATGATGCCATAAAGTAGCGGTTTCTGCAGAAGGGCCCGGAAGGGCAAACAGAAGTAGATGAGTGACACGGGAAGTGGGATTGTACATAAAAAAGCTTGGGAATTGCTGCCAAAATGTTACTGAAGTTTAGGAGCAGGAAAGCAGCCCTTGCTCTGACTCAGTCTGGAAACCTGGTCATGTCCTCCAGAAATTCTGGCAGCAAATGCTTCAGGGGAAGGTATAAGAGCTGTAAATGGGTGCAGAGGTAAATGCAGCTGTGCTCAGGTTGGAGGAACAGCCTGACTGCATTGCTCTGATACCATCAGTGGCTAGAAAAGTGCCACATGCGGCAGAATTGATTTGAGGGGCTCACCTTGGGAAGGTAAACCACTTTGGCACCTTGTGAGTCACCCTGGCACTGTATTGTTAGAGACTGGCATGAATTTTGGAGAATAAGATTTAGCATCTTTCTTTAACACTGTTTTCAGTACACACGCTATCTAGAAATGTAATCTATCCACATCTATGCCCCATGAGGATTTTTGAGTCTTAAATCTCAGCTAAAAAGAGTTCCCATGGCAATGAATGGTGTAATGATGTCTGTGGAAGAAAAGACTTCCTTTCAGGCATCTCAAATTTCTTGTCTTTTACATGTCAGTGACTTATTATTAGAAGAGAAAGAACTACCCACATCTTCTACCTAACATAAACAATACAGATCTCCCTCATACTTTCACAGCCATCAAGTTGCAGAGTAAATAGAAATGGGTAAGTTTTACACAGGCATGAGCACAGCAGGATTTTGCAATAGCAGGAAGATCAGATGGATGCAATTTTTTCTCAGCAACTAATAGAACCAACATGGAACACAAGACTTAGTATTGATGAGATTGAGTCCTACAAAGGAATTTGCTAGAAGAGAAAAATAGCAGGACAGAGACAGTCCACAATATCTTGGGTTGTGTTGTGAGCAGCATTGTTAATGTGGTGTGGAGAAAGCAACTAGAAGAGAGGATCTTCTTCATTTGGTTCTATAAAAGAACATGGAAGTGAAGGTGACCTGTACAAGTATGACCATGATATGGCATATCATGTAACTCTTAGAAAAGCCAGGAAGAGAAAAGATCAAAATAAAGATAATTGACTGAACTGACTAGAGAAAGCAGTCCTCAAAATACTCAGAGATCCAGCAGGCAAGACCAATACAGGAAAAAAAAATGTAAGAGAGAAAGGATTGAAGGAAAGTGGAAAGTCCCTAAACATTACAGTAAGGTCAAAAGTATGATCTGTTGCAGTGATGAGGATGGCTAGAATTGAGTGTCAGTGGCAAATTTAGATAAATCATGAGCCAAAAAAAAGGTCAACATAGTTCTCATCATTACAAGGTAACAGGGGAATTACAAGGCAACCAGACTTTCCTCAATGCATAGAAAAATGCTGGAGCAAGAAATTAAAGTGTGGGGCACCTGGGAGATAAAAACCAGACGAATGACACCTAACAAGGATCTGTCATGTCAAACTAATATAATTTACTCTCTGTGGCAGGGCAACAGGTCTTATTGATTAGAAGGAGGAAATTAATGGCACACACCTTTAGTTTATTAAGGCTTTCAACATGCCTTGCATGACATTCATAGAATCACAGAATTATAGAATCATTTCGGTTGGAAAAGACTTTCAAGATCATTGAGTCAAATCATTAATCTAGCATTGTCAAAGCCACTTCTAAACCATGTCCCTAAGAACCTCATCTACATGTCTTTTAAACACCTTCAGGGATGGTAACTCCACCCTGGGCAGCCTGTTCCAATGCCTGACAACCCTTTCCGTGAAGAAATTTTTCTTCATATCTAATCTAAACCTCCCCTGGTGCATCTTGAGGCCATTTCCTCTCACCCTGTCACTTGCTACTTGAGAGAAGAGACCAACACCCTTTACGCTCAGCCTCCTTTTCTCCAGGCTAAACAAACCCAGTTCTCTCAGCAGCTCCTCATAGGACCTGTTCTCCAGACCCTTCATCAGCTTCATTGCCCTTCTCTGAACTTGCTCCAGCACCTCAATGTCTTTCCTGTAGTGAGGGCCCCAAAACTGAACACAGTATTTGAGGTGGAGCCTCACCAGTGTCGTACAGTGGCACGATCACTTCTCTAGTCCTGCTGGTCACACTGTTCCTGATACAAGCCAGGATGCTGTTGGCCTTTTCGGCCACCTGGGCACACTGCTGGATCATGTGCAGCTGTTGTCCTTTTCTGCTGGGCAGCTTTCCAGCCACTCTTCCACAAGCCTGTAGAGCTGCATGGGGTTGTTGTGACTCAAGCGCAGGACCTGGCACTTGGCCTTGTTGAACCTCATACAACTGACCTCAGGCCAATGATCCAGCTGGTCCAGATCCCCCTGTAGCAGATCCCTCTGTAGAGCCTTCCTACCCTTGAGCAGATCAACACTCCCACCCAACTTG
The DNA here is from genome assembly GCF_036013445.1 of Caloenas nicobarica. Classification (NCBI taxonomy): domain Eukaryota; kingdom Metazoa; phylum Chordata; class Aves; order Columbiformes; family Columbidae; genus Caloenas; species Caloenas nicobarica. Next base: position 47,936,080 of record NC_088245.1, read on the forward strand.
GTGTCATCTGCAAACTTACTGAGGGTGCACTCAATCCCCTCATTCAGATCATTGATAACAATCCCCATAAATAACCTTGGAAAAAAGAAGTAGATAACTGAGATAAAAGTAGACAAAAGTTAAAATTAAATAGAAGAAGTACCATAACTGATTAAAAACCTGTACTCAGAGAGTAGTGACAAACAGCTCATTCTCAAATTCACAAAAAGTATCTGCTGAGGTTCAGCCATGTGTCCAGCACTACTCAGGATTTTCAACAGTTACTTACATGAGAAAGCAGACATGTTTTTTAACTACATGAATGACTAAACTGGTAGAAGCTGCAGTGATGACAGAGGAAAGATGGGAAGGTAGACTGATCCTGACAAATTGAAGAAATGGCTTGGAAGAAATAGAGTGCAACTGAAAAAGGATAAATTGAAAAGTTTTAATAATTAAATAGGAAGAGCAAATTCCAGAAACGTAGGGGGGCAATGACCAATTAACACAGAATGATGCAGCTTGGAGATATAGCAGTCTGCAAATGCACTTCTAGCCAAGAATTCAGACACAAAGTAGGCAACAGCTGTGTTATGATGGATAAAAATGACCAGTCCATGAAATATGATGTAATTCTTTTGCTATGTGTGGTGCTGGTAAGGTTGTGTCCCTTTTAGGTCACAGTGATTCAAGAAGGATTTGTCCTCTAGGGGTTGGTAGTGAGAATGGTCAAAGGAATTTGTCTTAGTATGGAGGAGACTCCAGTGAGAGATGATGAGTCCTTAAATATCTCGTGATGAGTCCTTAGACACTTGTAAGTCACTAAACAAAAATAATTCCTTAAATATGCAAACAATAAGTCATAGGAAAGGAATAAACTCTTCTCAGTGTGTGCTGGGGGCTGGATAAAGAGTAACATCAGGCATCACAACAAAGACATGTTACTCACTGGCAAAGTGAGGCAGTAAAGTCTCCAACACTGGAGCTTTTAAAAAAGGATCGGGCCAGCATCTGCCAATAATGTCATGTGTTTAATTAATCTTTCTCTAAATGCTTCTTTGAATCACCCATAATTTTGTTACCTTACAACCCACATGGATTTCTGAATTATTGGTAAATATAATGAATAACACAGGCACCAGCACAGGATCTTCTGTATTTTGCCATTTTGTTGTAATGAAAAAAAACCTTTAGTCCTACCCACTGCTTTCTGCCTTCTCTACAATGTTTTGGTCATGGTAGTGCTCTGACTCTTACTTTTTCACTATTTAGCTTCTGGGGTGATATATGACTAGATCTCTACAGAAATCCAAACAACCTATTCTACTTCCAGACATTTTATTGCTCTAGTTTCAATGATAGTTTTGACCAGTTCTGAGGTACAAATGCAGCGTTTAGTGATGTCGCTAGATTTTGCCTTGTGTGTGAGTAAATACTGGATAAGTTTGCCCCTTGAAGTTCTCAGGCACATACAAAGCTTGCTTTCTTTCAGCCCATCTGCTTCCTTGAGGAGTGGAGCGCCTTTCCAGTCTTGGATATACCATCTGAAGGTAGCAACATACAACTTTTTCGGTTTGCTTCCACACCTCATTTGTGATATTTCCTCAGCATCTTCATCTTATCCTTAGGAAGAGGACCAACATCATAGATGGTAAAGACTTACACCAAAAGATGATTTTGCTTCTGAAAAATACCCTTGTCTTCCTTTCATTACTTCCTTCAGTCTCTGGTGCTCTCACAGCCCTGTGGATTTTTTCCTATAACTATCACTCTGATAGACTTAAGAAAACATCTTTTCATCTGTACTATTTTTTTAAGCTATATTCCTTTCAAGCCTGTGTTGATCCTTCTGATTTCCTGCTAATTTATCACCTACCATAATTTATAATCCTGTTTATTGCCCTCAGTAGGGTCAGATTTCCAAATGCTGAAGGACTGGCTCAAATTACCTCTTAAATCTTGCCACTTGGCATTCCTCTGCCCTGTCTGGTTCCCTAGGCATATCTTCTGACACTATATAACTGTTTTGAGTAGGAAACTTTCTAGGGATTTTATTTTAATTTTAAAGCCTTTTAAACTAACCTGTTCATCTTATTTTTACTGCTTACCAGAACCATGTCACTTCCCGGTGATTATTTTCCCTTTGTGAGTCTAATTATATGGTTGTCGCTAATTATTTAACATTCAGCTTCTGTCATTTTCTTTGAATTAACTCCTGTGTGTTAATTAAGACTGAGTCAAGAATAGCTTTCCCTCTGATGTGCAAGCTCTTGGTCTGGTTACTCTGAGATCCAACATTTACATAAAAGAAACTGCCTCTCAAGTTGGTGCAAGCTGTCCAAGCTGTGGGCAGGCTGATGAACTCCCCTACCATTGTCTCTTCCCTTATATTGGATGCATTTCTCTTTGCATCCACTTTTCTTCCTTTGATCTGGGGACACAGAATTTCTCTGTGATTTTCCTATCAATTCAGCAATGCCATTTCTCTTTGCATTCATGGTGTCATTATGAGCTTCCTCTTTCTCTCCGAAAACTCTGCATATCTGGGTTTTGCTCAGGTTGGTGACTTCTCAGTAATACCTATTGAGTTGTGTCTTCGTCACCTGCAGCTACTAATGCCCCTCGTGGCTGAGGGGGCCTGTAGATCTTGAACAGCAAGGATGTGCCAGCCATGGCGTGCTGCTGGCAGAAGGAAACCCTTGCATCCCCTGTTAGCTCTGGAAAAGCTTCTGTTTCCTGCATTCACCCTGCAGAGGTGAGGAGACCCTGAGTCCTGGCGGGGACAAGGACCTCTGTAGCAGGGTCCAGCCCTGCTGTAGGGGTGAGGAAGGACAACGACTTGACTCACAGCATGTCACTTGGCCAACAAAGAGTCCTTCAGGGAAACAGTTTGTTGCTGTTGGTGATGATGGGGCTGCCTGGGCTGGTGTGCCTCTATTTCAGCCTGAAGCAAGTGATGTGTCTCTGTAAGGGGAGAATACAGGTGACTATTAATACGCTTATTTTGAAGAGTTCCCATCTAGGGGATTAATCTCATTAAATGCATCTGCAGCAGCCTGGACAGTCACAAACATCTGCTCAAGAGGCTGCCATAATTCCTTCTCCTGCTCAGCTGCCATCAGCATGGCCTCACCGCTGCACATTGTCCCTTATGCACCATCGGTGACACACGTTCACCTTTCTTTGGCAGGAACACGTTGCACAATGTTCAGCACTAATCAGGAGGATACGTTAGGTGCATGGACACATAAACCCTCCCGGCGTCAGGTTACATGCTACACAGCTGTTTAAATTGTTGGGAGGCTTTCAGTGGTCCTTTTACATGGTTTATATGGTGTGAAGGGAGCATTACTCTTGAAGTGACTTAAAGATCTTGGCTCGGTTTGTCTGTGGTCTTTAAAGATCCCATGACGCTTTTCGCAAGAGCTGGAGAATTAATCTTGTTGTGCTGCTTAAATTTCAGCAGGGAGAATTATATTTTGCTTTTCTGTCCTTTCTGTGTTCTGCTTTGTAGATTCAGGCATTATTAATACCTTTTATGGCATTTTAAATGTACACTGTGTGTGGCACTGTGAATGGAAATCTGAGGGGTTAAACTCAAAGGAAAATCAGATCCTGGACAGTTTATGTGCTGGGAAAAGATAATGGTAACAGGCAAGAGGCAGTGCTGGTGGCTAACATATGGGCATTGTGAATATTGAATAAGAAAGTACATCAAGTTGAAGTGCTGTTAAGTACATAAAATATTTTTTCATTTTGATATGATTTTCAAAATGCTTTTTTGTTTAAAAAATGAATATTTTCTTCAAAAGCATATTTCTTTGATATTATGATGGAGTTCGGAAGATAACAGACCTCACATCTGATGTGAATACAGAATACCGTGACTAGATGTCATGAAACAATTCAGTTTATGTCAGCGTTAATAAAAGCAGAATCTGTCTTGCAGCAGCACCCACATGGCAGAGTGTGTTAGCCGGCTGGGTGTCTCACGCTCGGATCCTTTCTCAATATAAGAAACAAGTGAATGCTGAATTTGCAGAAATAATTTGGCTTTGCCTAACAGGTACATAATATCCATTGAATAAAAGGTGACAAAATGAGGAGAAATGAAATGGAAAGAGTTCTTCGAAAATGCAGGAAGAAAAATGGGCCATGAGAAAGCAAGGATTTTGAAACTGTCAATTAATTTCTAATAGCAGTCACAGGACATGCCTGAAGGTCTTCTACAGTAAATAACAACTGTAATTCAATTACTGAGGACAGCAAGACTCAACACCACAGACTGCATCTGTCCTTAAAACGGGCTTTCTACCAGAAGAGGTGGTGCTTTCCAGACCAGACTCCAGTTGCTGTCGGCATCAGTCCTAACAACCAAATCATGCCCCAAACGCCACATCCCAGGGGATGTTTTCCTGCAGGCATGCAAGCCAGCAAGCCATGAGTTTGGGGAGCAGCGTGTTGCACCTCCCTTTACTGCGGCAGCCAAAGGAGGGGAGCGTAGAAAATGGATTTGGGCAGAGTCCCGAGTGCTAGGCCATGGTGCGCAGGGACACAGCTACACCCAGCACAGCCATCAGCATTAAGGGCTCTTCTGAAAACACCAGCAAAGAGCCTTAAATTCAAATGGCGTGTTCCCTCTGCATCAGGAGAGACCACGATAAGAGCTGGGAGGTGGAATGCCAGAAGTGTTCTTGCTTCATGTCTAATAAGCAATAAATGGATTTTATTATTTGCCTTAAATCATAACCCCTATGCTAGCCTTCAGAGCGGCTGCAATCTGAGATAGCCAGTATATTAGATAATGTTGTGTCATGGGGAAATATATGGCCTCCTGAAGTTCAAACTGCCAAATCACACCCGATTGCTATTGTTTGAAAATTGCATGAGTGTTATAACTGTAACAGATGACACAGGGAGGCTATGCTGAAATGCTATAGTCAAATACGATCAAGTATTAGTAATCGCATAGTGGGGCCATTCTGATTTAACAGAAGCTGGAATTAGGTTTGGAGCTGTATATCCTGATTTCTCTTTGATTTCACATGAGCCATGACATATGTCGGTAGCTGCTTCTCTTCCAGGCTGCACGGAGGAAGCCTTCAACCCAGTCAGTGAGTTAAAAATCCAACGTGATGCCACCACAGGAAAAGCGGTAGCTTTTAAGTGAAGAAGACTATACTTGGGCATGGGTTTCAGGCTAAAGGCTGTTATTTGTTTGTAGTCTAAACACACAAGACAAAGAATTATTCCAATACTTGTCCTACAGACCAAGGATAACATATAGAGGCCTTGTGGTTTACTGGGGCTGACTTGGGAACAGGGAAGGGAGTTGTGCATGCAGCTTCAAGACTGTATTTTTCTGCAGGAACCAGGCAAACTCTTGAGAACCAAACACAGATATTCTTGTTCCCAAATTTTGGTTTGCAACTCCAGCTTCCCGATGCACAAATCTGAGGTGTGAGGAGAGGTACGTAATTTCTGGCACCTGATGCAGGGGAAGAGGGTTTGCGGCAGACTTATTTGTCAAATACAAGGGCATTTCCACTCAGAGTGAGAGAGAGAAAATATGAGTTCCCAAGGGCTTGAAAGGAAGTGAGGGATTATTCCAACATTTAGGAAACTTCCTTAGTTCCTTGGAAAGATTTCACAACTGTAAACCTGACACCTTCTTTGAGTCTTGCAAAACTCATAAGCCTTTCCTCCAGACACGTGGACCAACTCATATGTCTCCACAAACCCAGCTTGCCAGGGTGAGGGGGCCACTCCAGCTTCCCCAGTAGCAGCCACACAGCCCACAAGGGTGGTGACCAGCAAGGCACCCCAAAACTTAATGTCTCAGCACCACTTGACATACCCAGTGACAGTGGCCACATAACAGTGTCTGGGCTGAAATGAGCACTGAGATTTTCTGTGTCATGTGCCATTTGTTCCCTTCTCCCCAAAACGGGGCCATTTAAAGCCATCAGATTATTCCCTGCTAGAACCAGGCATTGCCCCCAGCCCCTCATCCCACCCTGCCTGGCAGCACTGTTGCCCCCCCATCACTAACAATGAATCCCTTCCCCAGGTGTAAGCATTGGTGAGACCCTTCCCTTGGCAGAGCCAGCAATTCAGAGCAAGTCTGGTCCTGGGCTAAACATGCTGGACTCATGCCTTGTCACCATTGAAAAAAAAACCACACCAAACAACCCACAAACCACAAAAACTTCGGATACTTCTGAGTAGATTTTTCTCTGGCTTTATTCTAACAATTAAAACCTTAATGACTCCCGCAGTGTTTCTTGTAGGAGTTAGAAGATGGCTTTTGAAGCAGACTCAGGCTGTGCATTCAGTCTTTCTAATCTTTGTATCATTCTGGCTTGCTAAATACATTTTCAAAAGAATGCTAAATACTGTTAATTTTCATTTTCTCACAAGCACTGCAGACAGACACAGCTGAGTGTTTGTAACCTTTCTTTCATACACAAACCAGAGATTATTAAAATCTTGTTACCATATGTTTTGAAAAGCACAGTTAATTTCTCCGACTTCCAAAACCGGAAACATTTAGCCACAGCTGCTTTTAACAAAACCTGATTTATGCACTTCACTGCATTTGAAAATTGTTTGCTCCAAATGAATATAAATGAAATGTAACCGTGAGGAGAAAATGGGCACTCGCGTGTCCTCTCTCTCCTACATACATACATGCACACACACATAAAGAATTAGGGAACTGAGGAGCCAAATTTCCATTAAATAGTTTCATTTGCGTTTCTTTGAGCCCCGGTGAATGCTGATAGGAGTTCTATAAGCTATTTGTACAAGAAAAATTAAGATCAAAATCATGGTACCCTCTCAACATACTCATACTCCAAAAGCTAATAATATTAGGTATTGTTTTTCATATCCTGTGCTTTGTAATCAACGAAGATAGTGAGGCTTTGTAATTTTGAGTACTAAAAGCATTTGGCTATCTCCTGCTAGTTGTAGCAGCTCTAATCCAAATAATTCTATCACGCGCAGTTGTTTCACATTTGCTCCATTATGTGGTCATTAATTTTACCATCAAGGAAGCTTAGTCCTACTAGAATTTAATTGATATTAGCAGAGCACTTACTGCAAAAGGCTGTACTTCAGCACAAGGAAGTGAAATAATGAACTCTGCACCACAGAGGACTGGAAAGAGCACATATAATCAAATAACCAACAAGTGTCCAAACAATTAATGGCAGAAATCATTATCTACCCTAAGGTTTCTTTATCCAATGGAAATGAAGGATGTCCATGTGATTTTACACAGGAAAAGACTCTCCCAGACTATTGTAAATCTGCCTGGCAGAGCTCATTGCAGCCTTGGCAGAAGTTGAGGGAACAGACCTGGTCTGAGAGCCTGGGAGTGAGGATTAGGAGGTTCTGCTGGGAGGGAAGAGTTACCTGGCTGCTCTTCAGGACAATACCTGTCCTGGGACATAGTGAGGGTTTCTAGCCTTGTAAACTGACTGCGCATCACCCTTTTTTTTTTTTTTTTTCTTCAAACCTTTGCTTTTCTTCATGCAGAGAATCACACATTCGCACTTGTTTCAGTCCTCAGATTTTGCATTTCCATTTGCTTTTGGCTTAAACTAAAATCCAAATGGGAAGCAATGCCCTCCACCTCCCCAATATGGTCTAAATTTTTTTGATACCTAGACCAAATCCTTGGATATTAAAGAACCTTGGATCCTGTGGTTAGAAATAAAATCTGACACACAGTTTATCCGTTTTGCAGTCATCAGCCCCCAACATCACGCTCAGTGACAGGCCCTGGGGACAGGATTTTGGCCATGCTGGTGATGCGCCAGCCCACTGGGTGACAGGGTCGCCATCGACAGTGGCAAAACAAGCTGTGGTTTGGTGACATGCTCTCTGCTCTCCACGGCTTGTGTGAAGCCATCAGCCAGAGCAGCACCAGTGCAATGGAGATGTCAGGTGTTGCGGGGGCAGTGGGGGCATCTGACTGGCCCAAACCTACCCGGTGAGGGAAGAAACACCCTTCAGCACTCCAGCTGCGCTCCAGGGGTCTGCATGTGAGACTAAGAACCAGCAGTGTTTTAGGCTTGCTTTCATTAATGCATCAAGAGGTCCTCCAGGTAGTGGTTTGCCTTTCTGCCTCAGGTTAGCTACTCCTGCCTGACCAAAATACTCCCTTTGGTCACCCCTTCCCTACCTTGCAGCTCTGGAAAGGGTTCTGCAGTTCGGATGGTCGGAGGACTTAACGATGAAAAGCAATTAGTGTCACTCAACCCTCTTCCAGGCTTGGCTGACTTGACAACCTGAAGGGAGTAGTAAGTTACCAAGATTTTTACTACTTTGGCTAATGTGTGATGGGCCTCCTGGGTTATTTTTTACTAAGTTTGTATTAAAAGCCCATGATGGAGTTATATGGAGCCTGTCCCACCTGTCAGGTGGCAGAGCGGCAGGAACAGGCAATGCTCATGCTGCCCAGCACCCTTCTTGCTCCTCTTCCTGTAACAACTCCTCCTCCCTCAGGTCTCCTCCTCTGCAGGCTCCTGCAAGGAGGCATTATTGCACGCCATTCTTACAACAAAAAATTAAGAGCCTTTCTTTTAATTCACCTCACGCACAATCAGGTTCAAAATCTCTGATAGTGTTTCGCGTGATCTTTTGTAACAGGATTAGATACAGCCGTGCAGTAAGAGCACTGTAAATAAGTTATGACTTAAGGGCAATTTTTTACCAGAACACCTGTCTTAGTGATTTGTCATAGCTCAGAGCGAGCTGCCCTTTCTTTCCCATGCCAGCTTCATGTCACTGATATTATGGCTTTACAGCTTTACCTCTGTGGGCTACAGTGTTTTGACTTTCAGGTTGCATGAGACTCTTCAGTTTCAAAAATCACTTGAGCATCTGGAAACCCGAGAACTTACCTCTACTCATGCTCTTACTATTTTTATGTATGTGTACTCTTCATCGGTTTTCAACTTTTGCACCCACCTGTTAAGAAGGGAGGAACATCTGAGCACAAGATTCAGAGTTGCATCTCAGAAGCAGAGATTTTCAAATACCAACCTTAAGTCATTAATTACAGTAAAACCCTAAAGACTGGGTGTAGTTATACTGATAGCAAAGTGCTAGAAATGGACTGTTTCACTGTAGGACCAGCTAAACTAAGGTTTCCCAACCGAACTCTGCCCCTGTAAAAGCTTTTACTGACATAAACATATATAAGGAAAGAAAAATCAAAACCACAGGAGATGCAATTATATCAGGAAAGCCTACATTTCTTGAGGATATCAGGCATGTAATCTCTTTTGAAACAAATGAAAATTACAAGTGTAAATACTTCTAATGCCCGCTACTTACAGATTTTAAAGCCTGTTAGATACTTGCACACCTCTAAGGAGCTGGTTCTAGGGTTATTTTTGGTCTCTTCTCTTCTTGCTTTCATTTAAATCCAACGGGACTGAAGCAGTGCTGAGGATTTTGCTGGAGGGTCTCTGCTGGATGGTGAAAACCTGCATGCATCTGGCTGTCTTGGAATGAAAACATTTTTAGGGTCACTGTCATCAGTGCTACCTGGTTCAAGGGGTTGCCAAAAACATAACAATGCTCACAGTCGGTATGAATTTAGAAAAGGAAATCTTCAGGAACCGGTGTAATTCCAACACCATTCAGAGATCTGAGCATGCTTTTTGCCAAATTACTGGCACAAATAGTGCACCAGGGGACACGTTCAGTGCCACTCCCGGTCCCACCAGGAGGAAAAGGGACAAAGCATTCCATCACATCCATGTCCCTACACCCAGGACCTCCAGCTGGCCCTTGGCGTATCAGCCTTGCAGAGTGGGTGCTTGGAGACACCCCAGCTGCCATGTGGCCACGCTCAGGGTGGCCCCTCTGCACAGAGTGATTGCCCACGCCATGTGTGGGGCACAGCTCCACAAAGAGTCAAGCACCTTCCAGCATTTGTAGGGACCCCTCTGCTACCTGGCAGGGGCTGCTGCCTCCTCTCCATCCCATAGGGCAGGGCCAAGGGTGGCTTTTTGGAAAGTGTGTTAATAGCAGCTCCTGTCCTACTCCAAGCAAGCCCTGTGCAAGCAGAACCCCGCACTTTGGTGGAGACAGGTCCTGGAAATATAACCACACTGCTTCTCCCTGCTCTTCCTAACATGGCAACCACAATTTAGGGCTGCAGCTGGCCTGAGAGGCAGTTAAACACTTCTCATTATATTGTACAAGATGGGGATAGACTGTAAAGTTGATCTCTGAAAGAGTACACATGGCAAGTTTATAGCATCAAACGCTTCTCTTAGTGCTTCTGGCATGCAGACCTGCTGTGGAGGGTAGTGAGCGCTGCAACGTGCTCGCTGGAAAACCACACGCGCGATCGTAAGAGGTGCACGCCCTCACTGACTAATGGGTAGAGCTTATAAATTATGTTGTGTACAGGAGTGGAAGGAGCTTTAGCTATTGAGAAGTGGGTGGTGGCTGCCTTAGCATCCCCGTGGGTGCAGGTAGGGTTGGAGCTGTTGGAGCCCTGAAACAGGATGGGGCTCAGGCTTCCTGAGAGGGATGGGGATGCTTTCGCTACCTGTCATGGCCAACAGCCTGGCTGTGGGCTGGGCAGGACAAAGGCAGGATGGCACCCAGGGCTTGAGGAAAGCTCAGCGTTGGAAAATCGTTCGGCATCTTTGCTGGAGGAAGAGGCAGCAGGGCTGTTTTGGGGCCAGGGCCAGGCTGATGCTTCAGGCTTCAGCCTGCTTTGCCTCACTAGTACTAGCTTTAAATAGAGGAACTTGCCTGGTGAAAGCATCAGTTTTTATTGATTTCCTGAAGGAAAAAATGATTTACTGCCATTTTGCATAATTAATGGTGTTATCTGAGAGGATAATTGTTGGATGTAATAGCAAACATTCCTGTTCTCCACACAGCCAGCAGGTTTTGGGAATGAATAGGGGATTCTTGTCTGAGCAGTTATCCCTGCTGGATTCCAGCTCCTTCCCTGAGACACGGCTCACTGCACACAGCACCAGCTTGGGACTCCTGTGTCTCCCAAATATAATGCAGGTTTCAAGACTCTACCAAAGATCAGCCAGCCTCAAAGTCAGCGGTTGTGATCCTCATCCTTTCCTGTGTTTATTTTTAACCAATATGGATTTTTTTACTTGGTTGTGGTGAGGACCACTGTATAGAAAATTCTAGAGACCACCTCACAAGTGAACTACAAGACAGTTGACATGGGCATTTTTTCCAAAGACTCAGGTGGCCCTTCAAGCCTCTCTTGGCCTTTGCTACCTCCATAGGCACAACCAAAGGGTGGCACTTGACCACCACCATGTTGAGACTGAAACCAGCCCAGTCATGGTGAAAACCCACTCAGGAGGGAAGGTAAATAAAAAGGCAGCAGTGGAAAAAGAGAACAGGCCTATACACTAGCAGCCCTGGTGTGTATTATGTTGCACGCCTGCTCCAGCCCAAGTGTGTCAGATGAGCAGGTGCAGACAGACTCCTGCTCCTCTGCCAGTGTGCCAGGGGTGTGAGCCAGCTCGGGATCAGTCCTGTGTCAGCGCAGCACCATCTGCAATCTACTGAGCTGGCGGGAGCACAGTGACAAGCTATGATGGCAGCAGGGCTTTGGGATGAGGACTTGCATCTGTTTGCTCCTGACTGTGAAGACATACTCAAGGGAGATGGTGGCACTCTGGGGGATGAACTTTGCTTTTCTAAGGTTTTTCTAAGGTTTCCTGTTTTCTCATCACTGTGTCCTGGTGACTTTCACAGAATCGCTGTGGATTTCCCTCCAGCACCTGCAGCCTCGGGCAGGTGTTGCCAGCTTTGGCTTTGCAAAGTTGCCTGCAGCGTACCCATGGAAAGCATCACCCATGGTAGGTGTAAGTGACCAGGCAGCTGGAGTTCTGGCATGGTCTGTGTGGATCTGTAGGTCTGTCCATACGTCAGGCTGTGGGGAGAGAAGGTGCACCCCCTGCTCGGCAGGAGGAAGGACTGAAAGCAAGCGAGACACAAAGAGCCATCTGAGTAGAGAGTCTGCAAAAACTTCCTACCTTCTCCGTATGCGTCTTGTTTGCCAAAGGAGCAGTTATTGCCTTTTCCTCGTGTGTTGTCTAAGTCTGTCTTGTTTTAGTTTCTCTTTATCCATAACAAAGCAAATAAAGACTTCATTGTGCTGTGTTTACTGTGCTAGGTACCTGCTTCAGTGAGTAAAGGTACAGATTTTGTAATCCCATGATAAGTAAGCAGCAACTCAGCCAGTGTGATCAATGGAAGAGAGAAACACAAGAAACCTGTTGGTGAGGACTTGTGCATAAGAGAGGGGGAGGAACAGGTATTCTGGCTGTCAGTAGTTTAAAAAGGGAAGATGCCATCTTCTTGGGCCACAAAACATCAAAATTTCAAGGGATGGAAAATGAGAAAAGAAACCCATGTATTTTTCAGATAGGGTGTCTGGGATTTCCTGTGCCTATTTGTGATAAGAGATGTGCCTATGCACACCACTCTCAATAAAATATTTCACAAGCAAGTCACTCTGGTAACGCATTCCTACAAAAAGTAGGCAACAACAGCTTCAGGAGGCTCAGGAGTTGCCTTCAGCAGCCATCTAGGCACAGCGTCTTGTGTGCCAAGCAGAAGACAGCAGAGGTAGGCAGAGGGGCTCCAGCCCCCTGCAGTGCACCCGATGGGCACTCAGTGCTGGGTCTCTGGGCAGGACAGGTGCTGTCCATGATGCCCACCCGGCTCCAGCACTGCCCACAGCCACCATGTGCAGAGAGTGAGTGCTGGCCAGGGTGAGACACTGCATCACAACATCTGCTCGAGCCCTTAATGCTGCTCCAAAACACCAAGGGCTGTAAAGCGCAGTGAAAGCTTGAAGCCATTGCCCAGGGTTTTACCCCTGAAGCCTCCTGTGAGATCAAGCCAGACTCAGACCTAGACAGATGTGAGATAACAGACATTGAAATGAGTCTCAGATTTGAAGCACTTCTTTTTCTCATTGACAGCATTTGAATCTCTCTGGGTTTAGGCCAAGCTTGTTTTGGTTTTTTTTTAAAAAACCTTTTTATTAGTAGCACATCTCTGCAATTCTTTCTAAGAGACTTCAAACAGAAAATTCTTATGTGATTGTACCAGAAGAAAACTGGGTTTTCAAAATTACCCTTCAAGCCAACCACAAAAAAAAAGCAGAAAGAGAAAGAAAACTAGGAAGATAAAAACGATCCCTTGTTGCACAAACAGGCATGAGGTTGCCATTTGCACTGCAGTTCTTGTCCCTTACGTGAGCCCAGTATGTTCCAGCAGCGCCTTTGACCCAAGTGTTATTTGATTAGGAAGCTTGAAATAAGTGTCTACGACTTAAAAAGTAGCCTGCCAGACTAAACTATGGGATTTTAATTAAGGCACTTGCTTACAAGGAACAGTGAAGGGCACCAGGAACAGGAGCTGCTTAGTGGATCAGCTCCTGGGTGAGAGTCAAGTCTCTGAAGGGGCATCAGCTGGAGGTCCCCTGCCCTTGTCCCCTGCCCACCCGTGGGCTGTGCAAACCTGCCCACGCTGCCGTGCTGTGCCACGACACAGGCAGGAATGGTTTGGAGAAGGTGTCCAGGCCACACCTGCTGCTGTTCTTGCTGGCTCACGTGCAGCGTAGGCAAGTCTGGTCTTGAGAGCAGCCTTATGGCAGCACACACCAGCCAGTGTAGACATAACTGTGATGGCCCAGAAAGGAGCAGCAGTGCAGAAAGAAGTGTCCTTTTTAACAGAAGCAAGGAAAACTGCTAGCATGCATGAAGAGGACTTCTTTCAGGCATGTGGACCTAGAGGACCTCATGAACGTCACAGTCTGCATGAAGAAGGGTAAAAAATTATATCTGTGGTCTATAGGATAGGGTGCACAGGTATTTGCTGTCAATGGCAGCTAAGCAGAGGTGTCTGGAAAACTGCAAACTGTGCTATCAGGATGTGAATAGATAGTCCTCTGACTCAACAGCAGTGCATCAGTTGCTGCTTGGTGGGGAGGAGATGAGGAGTGGAAGATTAGCATAAAGGGTGTTAGAGGCACGTGTTGTTCCAGGTGCAGCAGAGTGGAAGACATGCTGCTTCCTTGGGGATCTGAGTTGTCTGTCTCTTCCTTCCCCCATCTTTGTCCCCGTACACCACAGCAAATCTAGTTCCCATCTTCAGGCTCCAATGACTACCCTCCGCTACAAGAATTTCAATTCCTTCAACATCTCCTAGATTCCTCACTTCCCCCACACCCTTATCGCCTACCTGTATCAACTGCTTACAATGTTCCTCAGTTGCAATCTGGACAGAAGGCAGCATGTACTGTGCTGGACAGAGCTATAAAAGTTAGATAAAATAATTGCTCCACTGTATAGAAGCTTTCCTCTCAGAAAAGCCATGGGTTTGTGTCTCCTTCCTTTCCACAGCAGCCTGTTATGCCAAGACTCGCAGGATCTTTAAGATTTCTACCTCACTGTCAAATATAGTGGAATATAGTCAACCCAGTCAAATCTATGAAGAAGGGGCTGACAGATACATAGGGACAGCCTGTTGCATAAATGGAATTAACTTAGGAAAACAGTCTACAAAAGGGTTCACTGCTAGACACAAAATGAAATAAAATAAAGAGTTTGGTTTCATTTGCAAAGAATTTGCAATCTGGCATTTGTGGTTTTCTGCAGAGAAGACTCTGATAAAAGTTTGAATTCCACTCAGGAGTGTAGGCAGAATAAAAGAGTAAGTCTCCTCCTTTAAATGACAGAACAATCAAACTGGCTATCCCAGCAGACTTATACAAGGAAACAATTTTCACAGTTGATACAGTCAATTTTTGTTGTATACATCAGTCGAGGATCTCAAAATGCCTTAGAGCCCGTTCAGCACTCCTACTGGCATTTAAAATGCTCCATCTTTTGAAAGATACACAATGGCTGTTTTGCACAAGAGCTGGCAGGAAACATGGAAGATATGACATCTTTCCTAAATGGGGATTGATCAACATGCTAAGGGTAATGTGTTTTACAGTCAAGAGAAAGGCTTGGGACATGGGCGTAACACTTTGTGGGTTGCCTCTCTTGACCTAGCTAGATATGCCCACGCATCATTCAGATTGCATATAGAGCAACCCCATGGTGCCCATGAGGATTTGGCAATGTCATGTCACCAGATGGCAGAATTGAGGACTGAAAGCCAGGATTCGTTGGTGGTAGTCAAAAGTTTGTCTCCCAGGATGGCTGTTTCATCACCCATGGGACATGAGTTGCTGATGTCAGTGCAGTTCCCAGACAATAAGTGGTCAAATTACCAACACTGTCACCAAGGTCAGTACAATTAGCTTTCTTGTTGGCTGCTTCAGAAATTAGCCCAAGGGTTGTCTCGAGCCTTTTCTCACTTACAATCTAATTGGTTTAAATCTAAGCCAGACCAAAACCTGGAGAGTCCTGGAGAGTGGATCTTCCTGTACCCTTAGGAAACTGCTGCTGAAAGAATTTGGAAGTACAACGGCCAGCAACCATCAATGCTGATTTTCATCAGTCCAGTCTCTGCCTTGCTCCAGCTATATCTGAGTGGTCACATCTCATAATCTGTGCGTGCAGCTCTCACAGGTACCTTCTGCCTCACACTGTCCCACTCAGAGACCCCTCATACCTGCTCAGTGCAGGGCTGAAGTTCTGCCTCGCTTGGACCTACTCTGGGGCGAGACACAGCTGCCTTCATCACACCTGCCCTGGAGAACTGCACAGAGACACAGAGTGGGGCTGTCCCAAAGTGAGGTCCGTGCTCCATGCGAGGTGGGTGTTGGTCTCTTCTCCCAAGTAACAAGTGATAGGATGAGAGGAAATGGCCTCAAGTTGCACCAGGGGAGGTTTAGATTGGGTATTAGGAAAAATTTCTTCAGCGAAAGCATTGTCAAGCATTGGAACAGGCTGCCCAGGAAAGTGGTGGAGTCACCATCCCTGGAGGTGTTTAAAAGACGTATAGGTGAGGTTCTTAGCGACGATGAGATGATGAGGTGGTTAGGGCCATGGTTTAGTGGTGGACTTGGCAGTGTTAGGGTAATGGTTGGACTCGATGATCTTAAAGGTCTTGTCCAAAGCAAATGACTCCATGGTTCTATGATTATCACAATTGCATTGCTAATGCAATGAGAATGAATCCCTATGGGGAACAAGAGGGCTTAAAATCTCACCATGTTCAGAAGAACATCCTCAGTGTCTAACTCCTGCTCTTACATCACATTTCAGCTCTCTAATTCTCACTTGCAGCTGCTAAAGGTCAAGGCTGTGTCCACAATGGATGGATAGCCAGCAACTGTGCAACGCAGGGAGAAGGGGTGTGGGCAAGACTTGGAGAACACTCAGATATAATGGTGCAAACTGACACCCACAGTGAAGCCTTCTTACCAGGTAAACTAGAAGAAAAAGTGCTAAATGCAACCCTTGCTAGCAGACATTATGGTGGGTGAGTTAGAGTTGCCCAGTGGGACAGTTAGATAGCAGATGCTCACAGTTCTGTTCATTCATTTAGTAAAGAAAGGACTTGGCCCCTTTTTTCACAAGAACAATAAATTTATTAATAATATTACAAAATAAAACAAACCAGAATCTGAGCGGCATAGCTAGTGATGCAATTAAGTGAAAACTGTCAGCTGTGACAAATGACTGCTGCAGACAACCCATTGATGAAAAGTTGTCCTTGCAGACAAATTCTTTTACAGACCCTTTTCCACCATCCCCATTTTATACCTGAGTTTCATAGCATTCCTCCCTCCCCTCCAAGTCCCCTCTGCCTTGTGTTGAAAGCATCTACATGTAACATGAACTTAGCATCAAGCTCCGAGGCTCTTTGGAATTGCTACAACAGATTACAAATGATGCGATCAGATGGTACAAAATTAATAATCTCTGCAAATGGCATGGTGTACTAGCCTGTTTGCTGCATTAGTCAGACACACGCTTTGGTTCAGCAAAGTGCTGCCAAAAATTCTGACCACACCCAGAAAGAAACATGAAAATATTCCTCCCAGGAAAACAGAAAGCTTATTATAGTTAATTTTTGACATGAGTTAGTAGTCAGCTAACTGGATTTGACACAGAAGGAGAAAAAAAATAAAGGCAGTATAGCCCTTCTTCATCACAAAGGAATTATAAATCATTGAAAGGGTTTTTTAATTACTGGGCCATTACAAAAATGCAGACAAACGTTGGATGTGTGTGAACAAATACAAGTGCATGTGTGAATTTAGGAGTAAAAATGTGCGTAGGTCCTAGACAAGTGCACTGCATTTCCCCTTCAAGGGTTTCAGGATATAAGAATGTAAAAAAAAAAAAGGAAGAAAAAAGATCCCTGTTAGGTCAAACGCAGGCCCAGCCAGCCCAGTGTCCTGACTTGGAGAGATGCCAGTAACAGATGCTTTGGAAAGAATATAAGAAAGCAAGCAAATATAGAGCGATCCTACACTTCCAAGAGTCAAGCAGGCGCTGTGGGGACTTTCTAAGCTGGAGGTACATCTGGAGCCCACTTTTTAATAGCTGCTGAGATGCTGACTGCTCAGGTGGTCTCTGCACACCAGGGAGCTTTGCCTTGTAAACAGCGATGGAGGAAGGGCCCCAGGGGCTGCACTTGGCTGCTGCAGAAAAAGCTACCACCTGCCCCCACTTCTCCAGGGAGCCCCCACTTCAGGGCATAATCAGTCCTGGGTTTCTTTGCCGAGATAGCCAACAAAAGTTGTTATAATTAATATAAATTGTGGCGATGGACTCCCTAATTCTGTTCAGAGAGGTTATTATACAGCTATTAGACTGTTACAAAGTGTGGCCACTATGGATCTGAGCTGGTTTGAATTAATGACCCAGCAATGAAAGACTCTATATCCTATTAACAGTCTGCCAAGCCATGCCAGATCCCATTACTTCGGTTTATTTGGAACCCGTCAGGAAGGACCCAATGCAAATCCAGATCTGGAGTTGATCCAGAGCAACTCCAAAAGGCACCTCTACAATCTCTCTCACATAGTTTCACCCAGCAGTGGAGAAATGTTCATTTCCATGGGGCTCATCCAGATGTAGGTCGAAGTGGAAAGGGACCAGTGAGATGTGAAGAGGGACTCAGATCCCGTCTCTGCAAAAGGCACTTGCTGCACTGGTACCACATTGTGACGTGTAAATGCAAGATAATTACCTTAAATTTCAGCTCTGGTCAGTGCGTGACCCTGGTTTGTATAACGCTGGTTCCAGTAGGCAAAAGTGGGGTGGGTTGGGCGATGGCAGGGGTGCAGGTCACGGTGTGTGTTGTGGGGACAGGCCCCAGCAGGTACCCCCCGTCACCTGCAACTTGCAACCCCTCTCCCTGCCTGTCAATTGGAGCTGGTGGGACCCTCCAGCTGGCATAGGGCCACCATGACAGGACCTTCCCAGGGCACATTTCAACCCCGTTCCCCACCCTACCACCCACGCAACTGTTGATGTGGGGAGTGGAACTTCAGTACCATGGCTATAACTTCAGGTTATCATGTTAATTCTAGCAATAAAGAGATAAGAGAATACCAAAAATACCATGCTGGGAATGAGTTCTGATCGCGGGGCCCTGTGCTGGTCTTGGCAGCTGATGCTATTGATTGCCTGTGGAACAGCCCAGGTAGGGTGTGTGCCCAGCTGACAGCCCCACCACCTGCAGCGCTGCAGGTTTTCCAATCTGCTCACTGCGGGAGACAGCAAGTAAGGATAAGCATACCAATGAGCTGAGTCGATCCACACACACAAAAATCACCCCTTCCCTCCCCGTCATTCCCATCTGATGTAAAAGGAGGAGGAGAAAGGGTAGAAAACACAGCCCCTGCCCCAGTCCCCCACAGCCCCCGATCCTGAAAGAGCCGCTGCAACAGCATCATCCATCTCAGCGTCTGACTGCAGCCTCGATCCACTCCTGGCTTTCTGCAGATCCCTACTGGAAGGAAGCCATTTTTCTTGAGTGTATTTCCAAGAAACAGTTGACAGGCTTGGCATAGCTATTCCTGGAAATGTTCAATAGGTCATCTTCTGGAAGAGAGTGCTGACTGATGGAATTGAACAGATCTTGTTCTGCACGCTGCTCGCTCCCTCTCTTGCGACGGCTCAGTGTTCGCCTTTGCACCTTGCCCAAACCCACCCCCACCTTGGCATTCCCCCCAACCCTGGTTTCAGCAATGTCCTGGTCTTGCACCAAGATAATTACCAGGGTAATTATCTGGGTGCCGGGAGCCGTATTTCGCTCCTGGCAGCACCACAGTGGTTGCCCTGCACTGCCAGAACAATTGCTGTGTGAAGGCGAACAGCCCCAGACTATAAATTACAGTGCTGCCCCTGTGCACACACACACCGGTGCAGTGGAAACCTTGTGCATGTACACACACACGCACACGGTGGCCGGGAGCATGGTGACACGGGCTGTTCGACCATGCTGTCCCCGCTTGAACCTGGCCGTCCCTCTGAGCTGTGCGCTGGAGACAGGCTTTGAGTTTTTGCAGCATGTTGTTATTCTGAGGAAGTGCAGGGTGAAGTCATGCTAGGAGAAAGTTGCCTAAGGTGAGGCATGCCAGAAAGGAGGAAAAAAAAAAAGAAGATCCATGTCGGGTACTTTCATCAGCACTTCTCCTGCCTTTAACCTGTTCCTGGTTGTAATTGCCCTGGCAAGGTCTATGTCCTTCACTGATTTTGGGGCAGGTCCTGGCATCTCTTGCTAACTGAGGAAAAGGTCTTTGGAGGGTGACAGCGGCCCAGTGAGAGCCAGGGCAGGTCAGAATGTCTTGCTGGCACTCCCACCAGCGCCAGGAGATGCTGCCATGTGCCAGACAGCCCCTCCGGCAGCGTCAGGGAAGGTCTGCAAAGGGGGGCACTCATCCAGCCTCCCCAGCACCTGTTTACCAGCCTTAGTATGTGAAGAGTGCTGGGGGGGCAGGTTGTGCCCTCAGGGCACCAGCCAGTGAGGAGAGTTTCTCCATTTTAGAAAATCATGCAAGTTTGCTCCCTGCAAAGTGGGATAGCCCAGCTCAGCACTGTCCCATCCCAGCCTGGTGGCAGGGGAGAGCTTGGGTTCCCCCCTGTGCCTTAGCTCCAGGGCCAGGCTTGCCCTTCTGCCCATGACAGGTATTTTCTCCCCATGTTCAGAGAGATTTAGCATGGCTGGCTGGGTTTAATTTTGGCCTAGATAGCTCATTATCATGCTAAAGGATATTTGCTTCTGTATCAGCACAGCTCATCAGGTATATGCTGATGCCACCAGCTCCCTGTCCCATGAGAGGAGCGCGAGCAGGGCTTGTCTTCACGTCCCTCCCCAGCAGCGTGAGGTGGATAAAGGACAGGAGGGACAACAGAGGTGCTTAGAAGGCATGTGCTGCAAAGAGCCACCCTTGCCTCTGTGTTCGGGCTGTGGCGATTCTTCAGGTTTAATGCTGTTTCTGCCATGAGTACCATGAGCTTTTTCTTTCTCTTCTGCAGCCTGTGAATGCAGCTGTTTATTAAAATTATTTTTAAATAGTGCTCTGCAGGTTCTTTGTTATTCCCCTTCAACTCTATCCACAAATAATGTACTTTCTCTCTGCCAGGAATTAAATTTCGTCCATATCTGTACAAACATCAAGACAAAACACACTCTGCTCAAACAGTTGCCAGAGCTGGCACCAGAGCCTCTGGGTCCCCAGGCAGAGGCTCAGAGCAGCTTTCCCTTTCCCCCTCTCACATTGTGGATACATTGCACTGCTGCTTGATTTCCCCTTTATTGCCCCCTGCTTGATTCCCACTGGCCCAGAGCTCATCTTCTCTAGGCTATGGGCTCCTAAAACTAGTTTAGCACACAAATTCAGGGGTATTTTAAGACAGGAAAAATAAGGACTGGAAGGTATTCCTTCTGCTAACAATGCAAACAGGGGCGAACACACAATGGACACTCAGTGCCTGTGCCTCTGGAGCACATCCACTTCACATCTTCCCACTCACTCTTGGATGCTGCAAGTCTTCCCCTATTGAAAAATTCAAAGCATTTTTTCAAGGAGAAAGTAAAACCACTGCCCCTGTTTGCCAGTGGCAACACAAGGGCACACTGAGCTCACAGCCTCTAGGGCAGCCAGGCTACCAACTCCAAACTAGAAGCCCCCCTAGTGAGGACCACGGCACTCATGGCTGTTCACCCCATTCTGAACATAGGAACCAACTGTGAAGTTTCGCCCAAAACAAGGACTTTCCCCAGAGCTGGCGGAGGGTATGAAGTGAAAGTTTCATTCCAGAGAAACTCTTTCAAAAGGAGAAAGCCGTAACCCTTCTGAGCAGAGAACAGGAACACATCTTGACTCTGTACGCTTTACTCTCTACCTCCGAAGCGTGGGACCAAGGAACGCTTCTCCCGTAGACACCCTCTCATGTGTAGGCGCCCGTGCCTGCTGCAGCACGCTGGGATGAGAGCCGTGCCCGTGGCTTCCCTCCCTCCTTCCCTCGCCCCAGCCCGTGTGTCCCCTCAGCTGCCGGAGATAATCCCCGGCACGCACGCACGCACCCGAGACCTACTGCCGTATTCCTCTAAACTGAGCTCGCCGTGGGATGCACCTGCTCTGTGACATTGACAAAGCTGTGCTTTTCCAAATCTGTGCCTTATAGTCCTTTTTTTAATGCATTAATAAACATCCCAAATCATCATTTGTTACTGACTTAATTACCAGTTGTCACCACTCAGCAAATATTTCAAACAGCTGACAGTGGGAAACACCCTGTTATGCACAGTATACAAGACGAGCTCTTGAAGAAAGATCTCTAATATAAAAAGGCAGTCATTCATAGTGACGCTTTTTGGGGTCTTCATCTCCTGGTGGGTGGACTTACAAAAAATGTGCACAAATCTTTTATCCAGCATTCATTCATTCATTTATTCATTCATAAAAAGCTTCTCAGAGACTTCACGTAATTTTCAGAAGCTCATGGACGCTGGTGGGACCAGCTGTTCTGCCTTCCCTGGGGCCTGGGACCCCCCACCCCAGCAGAGGAGGCTGCAGCTCCGTGGTCCCCCGGGCTAGTGTAGGGCAGAGCGGTGGGAGGACCACCTGGAGCTGGAGGCTTTGCAGGGCTGTGCCAGGCTGGAGAACACACCTTTCACCTGACCTTCAAGAGACCACTTTCTTTAACATCAGACTTGCCAAGTCTGCAGCAGAAGGAGGTGATGGCTAAATGCAAGTAGCTTGGGGTAAGAGTGGGGAAGGGGTGTAGCAGAAAGGGACAAGTTCTGGTTTTTTGAGTAGCTGCAGGTGAAGTCATCCTCCTCTGGCTGACAAAGAAATCTTAGCTTACAGTTTGGGACAGGATTCACATATATATCTTTTTAAGTCATACAGTGTTTATTAATAGAATGTGCTCTCCTTTCCTAAACCGAGATTCCCTATAGCTTGGTGCCTGCTGACGGGCAGTTAAGTCAGTGTTGCTTTGTCATTTTTGGTCGGAGCTGTGGTTTTTTAGCAGCTATTTAGAAACGTCTCTTCCATTTTACTTGCCTGTGTATCTCCCCGCTGTCTGGCCAGCTTGTGGCTGATAATTCTCAGTGACTCACAGATAAAACCTATTAAAAAAAAACCCCTAAAGCAGTGACACACCAGATGTGCAGTGAAATTTTAAAAACATGCTATGACTTTTTAGGAATACATGCAATTAATATTAAACAGATGACTGAAGTTTCCTGCACAGCTGTTTCTCTATTATGTGTCATGACTTTTAATGGCACTGAGGTGAGACACACAGACATGAGGAAATGCAAAACTATTCCAAATTCAAGCTTTTAAAATTCTAGCAACAAAGAGCATGCAAAAAAAAGCCAAACCACCAAACCTCTCACAAAGTGCAAAATGGAACATTTTTGCTTGGGTGCTTCATGAAGCAGACAGTGAAGTATTTCAGCCAAGGTAACATATACGATCTACTGCTTGGTAGTTTATCACCTTTGTTTGGCACTCTTGTCTTTATTGGTTTCCTCCAATATATCTATTTTTGTAGCAGAGATCCACTCTGTATTTATACACAGCCAGGACTAGAACTGGATTACAAGGGTGTGTTTTGTTCCAGAATCCCTCTTGCTGTGTGTGAACTGTTTATACAAACTGAGTAGGTCTATTTCCAGGGAAGCTTGTCCAACCAAGTTTCAATTTCCTTTTATTGGATATATGAGCCATTTATTACCCCCGGAAAGGCCTCCCTGAAACTCACCTTGTCAGGACCTCCACAGCTGGGGGGGTGGCAGGATTACCACAGGGCTGTCAGCATTGGCAGACAGCACCATCAGGAGCTGAAAGCACCTTGTCTCAAAAATCAGGACTTTGTGACGGGATTGATTTAATACGTCACAAGGGATGGGATTCGTCTCAATTAATGTGCATACCTACAGCTGAGTTAGACATCAGTTATAATCACAGGGGGGTGAATTCATCTCATCCTAGCAAAAACATCAGGAAAGGTAGATGAATTGCACCCAAAAGGTGCCTGCTTCTCTCCCTTGGCTGTAAAAGGATGTGACGGGGATCAGCTCTGATGTAGGTGTCTCTATGGTAGATGTCTAAAATTAGATGGATCCTTCTCTGGCTTTCTAACACTAACTGGTTGGCCAGAGAAAGTCATCTACGTTCCCTCAACAGCCAGTGGAAAAC
Source organism: Caloenas nicobarica (assembly GCF_036013445.1). Classification (NCBI taxonomy): domain Eukaryota; kingdom Metazoa; phylum Chordata; class Aves; order Columbiformes; family Columbidae; genus Caloenas; species Caloenas nicobarica. Next base: position 47,959,712 of record NC_088245.1, read on the forward strand.
CAATCGTTCTAGAAGACGTCACGCATATCTACCTGACTGATGGGCTGAGCTGCCAGCCAGTGGTGCCCATCTTCATTCCACTGTCTTTGGGAGAAGCGTAGGCTAGATGGCTGATCTTTAGCTGGTGAAAACTGGAAGGGATGAAGTCAGGTCTCCATCTCAAAGGATTACTTGCTCTAGGATCACACCCTTATCTACAGCCTCAGTAAGGCCTCAGCTCATCTTTTGGCTGGCATAGAGCAAATGCATTGGTGCTTTCACTTTTCCTTCGGTATCTTTTCTTGCTCTAGGGTTAAGCAGTTAAAGAGATGCAGGAAAGCCTCTGGGTGCTAAGCATCTTCACCCCAGGGCATCCTACAGGACCTTACCTGTAGAGTGCAGCTCCCCCTCCCACTCGCCTCCCTGCCAAGGCGATCTCCTCCAACCCCAAATTCCTCTGGCAGTAGCTGCTGTCACTCCCTGTGTCCCTTGGAGGCTCATTATAGTTCCAATATTTGCTCTCTCGCTATTCATTGTGCCTTCTGTGGGGAGTCACAGCCAGTTTATCAGCTACCAGCAGCATGCTTTCTGGGCTGAAAAGCAATTTCCTTTCCTCCTCTTATTGCAGGAGCCTAAGAAGGGTTTGATTTATGCCATCAGTTTTAGATTTAAAAATCTTCAGCTTCACCTAGGTACATTTCCTGGATATCGGCAATGCTTAGTGTAGTAAGCATTTACTAATGCTTAACAGATGAGCAATTCTGTTATGCCATATGATCATCTCTTATACATTAGGTCTGGATTTTTCCTACCACGTTAGTTATAGCCACAGACAAATGGTGCCGTTCATCTTTTCGTCTTTCTCTTACCTTCCCAGGAGGGTTCACAGCAGTGAACGTGGCAGCCCTTCAACGCTGCTTCTGATCAGCTGCACTTCTGGCTTACTTTTGTGCAGCACTCCTACTTTGCTGCTGTAATGGCCCTTAAAAGACATAAGCATTTGCCAACACGCTCAAGTACAGGGGAACACAATGGTACTATTTGAGAAATGTTGGCTTTTTCCTGAAAAACACTGCTATTTGCCATGGGAAGTGGCATTCACCATTCGATCTCGATGGGCCACACTCCTCATTGCTGGATATCTGCTGGGTTTATCAGAAGCATGAGCCACCATGGTCCACCCTGAGAGTCCACGCCAGCCCACACTGAGGACATCCATGGTGTGGTGGGCAAAGCAGGACTGGTTGTGAGTGTGACTTGGGCCCACCTCAGGCATACAGCAAAGGGGCATCCTGAGGAGCAAGCAAGAGCACGGACCTCCATATTGGGCCCCATTGCTCTTCTCCAAGTTGGGAACAAGTTGCCCAGAGAGGTGGTAGATGCCCCATCCCTGGACACATTCAAGGCCAGGCTGGATGGGGCTCTGAGCATCCTGATCTAGTTGAAGATGCCCCTGCTCATTGCAGGGGGTTGGACTACATGACTTTTGAAGGCCCTTTCTAACCCAAACTATTTGATGATTCAATCATTCTATGATTCCAAGCTCAGGGTGCTTTTTTTGTAGCACTTAAGAGAACAACCTGCATTTCGAAGATGAGACACTCAAGAGAGGTTTTGAAGCAGCCGATGCTTTTGTTGACTTATTGCAGTTCCCAAGGAATCAGCTATTTTGGCTGCCAGTTTCTTGAAGCAAGGCTGTGTATCAACTCACAGCCCTGTACCAGAGCTGGGCAAGCCCCTCGCAGCCTCAGAGCAGCAGGCAAATTTCTCCAGCCGATGGAGCCTGACCTTCCCGTGATGCTCTCCAGCCCCACGAAACCTGCACCCAATGGCTTGGGTGGTTAAACACATCCCAAGACCGGGGCCCAAAAGGCAGCAGGAGGCCTTGGATGGGGTGGCCAAACCTCATCATCCAGCCCTGCATGGTGAATGTTCTGATGTTGGCCAAGCTCCCACATCCCCCACGCAAGGAGGTAGTCGTGGCAGCCGTGGCCAGAAGTGTTTGCTGCCGGCCATGCTTGGCCAGGCACTTGCTGGTGCTTCTTTTGGGTGACGACTTTGCTTCAGTCGCTCATGGCTTGTCACCTTGCCAGGATGCACGCCTCGTGGGATTAGCTTTTGGAAATTGCACCTGTGTGCCCTGTGAGCAATGTCCCTTCTAGGAAAGCACATTAAACCTGGAGCCAGCCCGTCAGCTGGATTTCAGGGTGAAATCTGACATGTCGGTTGTGTCTGCCTGCGAGAAGAAAAAAAAAAAGAAAAAAAATGACAGAAAAATCCTACATGCTGTGGCATCTGCTGGCATCAGAGGCCACGTCTCCCAGTGCATGGCCTTATGGCAGGAACAGGGACCCGGCGGGCAGGGACCTGGGGCACTGCTGAGGATGGGACAGAGCTGGGGCAAGCTCTCCTGGAGCTCCAGAGCTCATTCTTCCTCTCCTGATCCCTTTATTCTTGTCCTCTAAATGCTCATGCACACTCTCTGACCTCTTTGCTATTCCGTGTCTTTACCAGGTGCCGGGGAGCTGACTCACCAGAGCCCTGCGCTGACATGGAAGCGGAGAAGCCGACAACCCATGACACAGAGCCCAGGCTGCAGCTGAAACAGAAAAATCAGAGCCCTCAAATTCACGACAGGCTGGTCAGCTCTGTTTCCAGTCTGGTTTGGTTTTTGGGTTTTTTTTTCAGATCTCTGCTATTACTCTTGCCTGTTTCTATAATGTGACTCTTGCTTTAGCTAGCAAGTTTCAGGTTGTTGGGGTTTTTTTAGGTGTTTGGATTTTTTGTTTGTGTGTTTGTTTTTGTTGGTTTGGTTTGGTTTGATTTTGCATTTTGTTTTGTTTTTCCAGAGTTCTGCGGGACACAAATACTTGGTGCTGGGTGAGAAAATCTGTGCGTATCACAAGGAGGAAAACCTCCCGTCTCCTCTTCAAGGCCTGTGTTGACATGCTGTGCACCATGGCTGAGAAGCAGGCCCATGCTCCTCCACGCTCTCCCTGCTCTGCAGAGGTTTCGGTGCTCCTCCCTGCTCACCGTGCCGCTTGCTTGGATAGCAAACTCCAAGCGTGCATTTGGTAAATAATCTCAGGCTAGCCATGCCTTAGTCGAAGAACTCTGCTCATCGGAAGCCTGCATTGCCCTGCAAGTCACAGCCTGAAGTGGCTTCTCGAATGTTGCAAAGTCAGGACCAGCAATGGAGAGGAAGAATAACTAATTATTGAGGCTCATTTCACATGCAGACATCAGGCTGGATGGCACAGCAAGCCCAGCACGAGGCAAGTAAAATTCCTTCAGAAGGCTTGATTTCCCAGGTCTCTACGTGACTTGTTTGTTAATCCTGAGATTTTTCTCAGAAGTCTTTATTATCCAGAACAGGGGTGTGTGCTGATCGCAGGCTGCTTCTTGGAAATTACTGGGAGGCAACTTACTGGGAGGTAATTCTAGATGGGAATCTGAACAAAAGGTGTTGCTTAAGCACTTTGAAGAATAATTGAGCACTTGCTATGCAGTTTGTTTAATAACCTGAAAGCCGGATCCTTATCAGGAGTCTCCACATGCTCCAGTTATTCAATTGCTTTCTTATTTAAATAAAGCCTAGCAAATGCATCCATAAAAATAAAATAAAAGGTGGCATCACTGAGGTGTACCTGCTTAGATGATTGAAAGTTATATTTTCCTGTTAGTATGTCTTTACATCCTTTTTTCACAGGGCTGTTAGGTGCCCATTGGGCTTTCAAGGGCAATGGCTGCGCCGTGCATCCTCAGTGCCATTCCTGTTAAAGTGCCACGAGGGCAAATGTGGTTGTCAGCTCACCCCGACTGGCCTCAGCCAAGTGGGAACACTCCCAGCCCCTTCCTGGAGCTTCACCCTCCTGGCAGACAAAGTATCACTAAAAAATTGAAATGAACATCAGAGTAAGAGTCTCCGCATGTCTGCTTCCTAGGGAATGGTGTTCAGCGTGTGTGCAAAAAAACTCCAAACACTCTAGTTTGTGAGGATAACAGAATGATTCCCTTCAGGATAATCCAAAATTAATGGTGCAAAGATGGAAGATGAGAGTCAACAACGATAAAATAGCTAATGGTTGAAATCACAGTGAAGAGCAACATGGAGATGTCCCAGGTGTATAGAAAAGTTTGCATATTTTGAAAGTTGGAAGGGCCAATATCGAGGCCCGCACCTGAGCTGCAGGCCATGGGGCAGGCTGACCTACAGCTGCCAAATGGCCAAGTGCAAGCATCCTGATCATGGGGCAAAATTCACTCTTCCAGCACAAAAATCAAACCAGGAAGCAAGTACTGGATCAGCTCTGTATTTAAGGGGCGACGGGGGGAGAAAGGTATCGTTAGCCAGAAAATAACTCTGACACTGGAAATATATATTCAACTATAAACTTTGCCGATGTGATCTGCATTTGAGCAGTGATCCCAGCAAAGGTGGTGTCCTCCCCCTGCCCTGAGCCTGTTCACAGGGGTGACTCTGTCATGCAGAAACAGGACTTTGGGCAGTTAAATATTATGCCTAGACACACATTCCTCAGGAAGGGCTATGACAGCATTCACAGGAGAGTAATAACTAGCCAGCAAGTGAAAACAGCCTGTGAGCGTACGCTGCAAGGAGCTGTTAAGGAGGTATCTGTGTGTCCTCTCTTTGTGAATGAGCTTGCTGCTGCTGTGGAGGAGGTCTGGGTAACATCCCGGGAAGCTGGTGGCCTCTCTGCACATACCAGGTGAACATTAACACTGGCCGTGGCAATTCACGTTGCCCTCTAATGTGTTTGTCCCTCTTCTGGGCAGAGGGCAGTTCAAGTACTTGGCTCCTTCAATGCTCTGTGCCCTTTTTCGAGTCTGGTAGTAAGGGCTGGTGCTGCGTAGGTCAGAAATGAAAGTCCTGAAGATAGAAGTAAGAAAACACTTTGCACAGACTGCCATTAGGTTGCATTTCTTTTGGGTTAATGTGGGTTTGGATCCTTGATCTCGAGGTGGAAAACTCCACAGATCTATTAACAACCTCCTGAGCCATCAAACCCCACCACTTAGGGCATTATTCACATTCCAGAACTCGAAATGTTCTGAGTTTTGGAAACATAACTGACATTCTCTGCCGAATGTGTCCACTCCTCTGTTCTTTTTCCTTTCTCAAGATGCCTACTTTGAAGTGAATAGTGCAAAGTAGCACTTGAGGAAGTGAAAAGAGGACCCCACCACCTAGAATGCTTACTACGCCCACAAAAAATCCTTTCCTTTTTATTGTCCCAAGTCCATAAAGACTGCTTTTCAAAGGGAGGCAGTAAAAGTACCACGCTTCGGCAGGTTCCAATTAAAGAAGGCCTAATCCGAAATGCATTGAAGTTAATAACAGATTTTTTTTGTCTCTTTGCTGCTGGGGTTTGGACCAGACATCGGTGTCAGAAATGGCATCTGTAACACATGCAGACATTTTAACGCAGGAGTGCTGGGACTCTTCCTACACCATTACCAGCTCTACTGATCACTCAGCTCTCCCCAACAGCTCTCAAGGGAAATTGCCAAAACATCTTTTTTTCACAACTAAAATGCTACATTCAGAAGTTATTTCTGTTAAAACACATACTTTTTTTTTTTTTTAAATCTGGAAAGATATCTTGAAAGATTATTTCAATTTCCGGCAAATGTTCCTTTTTCTTGGGAAATCAGTTTAAAAAAGCCTCTGAATTCAGGCCAAGAAGAACCAAATCACTGGATTTATTTTTAGGCCTGTTTATCAGGTGATAGGAAGACACATTGAAAGTCAAAATTCTTTTCATTTAGTGAAATCTGGAGAAAACTTTTGAATAATTATTGTAAATACACAGCGATTTAAGAACTGCCTTTGCAGCTCTGCTTCTGCTATGCCTTGCCATTAGTCTATGGCTATGGAGAATATGGAAGCTTACAAACAGATAAGTTCTCAGGGACTGTTTTTATTTGCAAAAAGGAACAAAATTGGCAGCATGACCACATTTAGCATCAGATAAGCACGCCTTTTATGTGCTTTGAATACAATATGACTTTGTTGATTTTCTCCAGCCCTTTGCACAATGTTTTATTCCATAGTTCAATGACTGTCAAAACATATGACTCAAGATGGAAATTTCCCCTGCATCATCTGGGAGAAGCAGCTCAAAGATACCTGCATTTTCATTTTAGTGTTCACTCCAGCCCCTGTTCAATGCAGCGTGAAGCCTCCTTGACATAGTTCTACCCTGAGGACATCCCTCCTTTATGATCAGCCATGTCGCTTTATGCAGGTGGGAAGTAGTGCTCTTAGACCTTGCCTATTGCTATGCTAAGAGTCCACCTGTACTTGCAGACTACAAAACAGTTCTTATAAAGACTACTTACCACTTAGGAGAATTAAATGGGATCTCAAAGTCTCCTTTATAGACCAAGGAAGAAAATCAATGACTACTTTTTCCAAGGACTAGAAGTTAAGCCATCCATTTCAGAGGAAGGTCCAGCAATGACCACCTTGATGCTTTCCTCTCTTAGGTGCCCTGAAAGCTGCCATAAGTAAGTAGATAGCAATAACACCATTTTCACTAGAAAGGCTTTTTCAACACCCGTTAGAAAACCCAAACACCTCAGAGAGCAGTTGCTGCTAGCTAACCTTTGCCCCTGAGCCCCTGCACTAGCCCAAAGCTTGGAGTGGCCACGTGCCTCGCTGTAAGGGACAAGCAGTGGAAGAGGGACAAGTCCTTGCTGGGGGCTGCCCCTGGCCATCAGCCTGCCCTGGGCACCGGTCCCAGGGACACGGTGGGCAGGGAGGACAGGAGGCCCTGAATAAGCCACCCCCGTCGTCACCCAAACTGGTGGCGCAAGGGAGCTGAGGCGAAGGGAGAGAGATGGGGAAATTCGTTCACCGAGTTGCCTCACTCCTGAACAATACTCAAGTCACAAGCTTGTCTACAAGTGAGATTTAAATAAATAACATTTGCTCCCAAATTAGCCAGAGAAGAATAAACATTTTAAGACCTTTTGGCTGTCCTAAGAGAGAATAAGAGGCCTTGCTATACATCTGAAGAACTAAATTGTCTTAATTGCATCCTTGTGCAAAATAAAGCATTACATACAGAAGAGAAATATTTTTAAGTGGATGGAAAAATCCACTGGGTTAAAGGAATACTACTGTCAAGTTAAATGTGTCCCTGCATTTGTGTGGTACAAAAACAAGCTTTAATAAAACTGAAGAGTCTAATAGGAACATTTCCATGAATTTCAAAAATAACAGTAATGGAAACAATCTCATAAAATAAGTAAACCTCTCCCTTCAATATTTGCAACTCAAGTATTACAGCATTAATTTAGGGCCTGGGAATGTGAAAGTAACTATAAATTATGAATTAAGTGCTTTGTTCTACAGTAGGAGAGGCCAGGTTTTAAATTCCTTGTCTAGCCATGGCTCCTTTTATTTCAGTACCACTGCTGGGATGCAGAATTCAGCCCACCTAAAGACCAATTTAAGTGGACAAATTACCTGATATGATATTCACCCACCAGGTTTCCAGTGGCCCATAGCACATACACAGAAGGATACTGGACTTGTAAGGAAGACTTCTTTGGCATGACACTTCTTACCTACTCCAGGCTGTTTTCTTAACCATTACAAAGACTCTAAATATATTAGTTATAGATAACTCAACAATGGTCCTACAAATGAAGAACATGATATGCGAAGTTCATCCAAAGAAGAAGGTACCAGGGCCCCGTGGCTGTGCCCATGACACTGTTTTACCACCTGGACTGGTTGTCCCTGCACTGGGCTGTGCCCATTTGTATTTGCCAAATGTCTGAACACCTGTCTAGGATGTTTTTCAACCAAAAAAAGAATACACTGGCATTAAAGCATGATGAAACAGAAAAATAAATAGATCCTCCCAAGGCCTAAATAAATTTATGTTGCTTATTTGGGATTTGTCAATAGACTTAAACTCTGTAAGTAGCCATAATAGGATATGACTAGTTAAGATCCGAGTGAGGAATAACAGGATCACAATTTACTGAAGGTCAGAACTGTATACAGAAGATTAAAACCAAAATACCACCAGATTGCTTCATGATATGCAGGAGCTGATCCTACCAGGATATGTTTTCTGTTTCCATGCTTCTGAAAAACAAGGCAGACAAGAGACAGGATTTCCTTAATATTTGTCTTTCCTAATTTCCCAGATGTCTTCCAAAATCTGGGTATAGGAAGAATTGAAAAGAAAAAAAAAAAAAAAAAGGCAGTAAAGTTCATTCTTGCCTCAGTCGAGACCTCTGACAAGGTTGTTAAGCTGTTAAATTATATGGGGCAGATCTTGTACGATGTGAAGTTACTTCACAATGACTCAGTAGATGAAGCAGCTACCATAACTTGTTCATAAATAGACCTGGAACCACCACATCCAAACTTTGTTCCTCATTTACTGTACAGCAAACTGCTTAGGGAGAATTAAAATGTATTCTGCCTCTTATCATCACGCCTCAGAGAGCAGCTGATCCCTTCCATTGCCTTTGGATAGGCACCTGGGGATTGATGCCCACTTACCTGGTCAGTAAAAACCTTCATGGCTTCCTCCAGCAGGAAGAAAATCTCCTTGACAGGAGGGAAGGAGGAGAAAAGCCCAAGCTTTACAGTTCTTCTGGATAAGATCTAACCATCACTGGTGGTGCAATTGCAGCTGGCAAAGACCTGGGGACAGAGGTGTCGAAGCTGCCCCCATTAGGAGCAGAAAAGCTGGTAGAGAGCAAATGAGCCTGGTGGATGGCACAATCTGGAAGGAGGGCAGGGAGGAGTTCATGTTGAACAGAAAAGACCTGCAAGCATCAGTACAATGTTGGACATGTGGTGGTCAGAGAAAGGTGCCTATGACACTTTGAAATAAAACTTCCGTGGAACAAGATCCAGAGCACACTGCAAAGACTCAGCAGGCACCAGGTGTCTCCCAGTTCATTAGGCGAGACAAACACGGACAACTTAGAAGTTATCTCGGTTTTTAGGCACCTCCTTGCTCTGTTTGCTGGCTCCTGCCTATGCTCTGATCACTTTTGCATCACATGTCTTCTCTGAGAATTCCCCATCCATACTATGCTAAGAGATGACATAGGTGCATGGTGCCTGTCTCCCTGCAGAAACTTACACCCATTAAATAATACCAGGAGAAACCCTCACAGGCACACTAGGTTCCTGTTACTTCCACTTAGGGCCAGTTTCAAAGGCAGACCAAGGTGGCAGCCATCTATCCTAGCAAGAAACCATACATGCTAAAACTTTTACAAATGCGAAATTAGCCACCTGCAATAACTGTTGTAAAATTGTTAAATTAGTAACAGGGATTATTCTCATTTCTTGCTGGGATATCAGGGAACTAGCATGGAACAGCAGTAAAAAAGGCTCCTATGTAGTCCAGAAAATAGGTTAAACCAAGTGTTGCTCCCGCAATGAAATCAGAAACCTTGCTGAGCTCACTGCAGGACCGCCTGCGTGCAAGAACTAAGTGTCACCCTATATCCCCACTGGAATAGTACAACAGTGAACAGGAAAGAGTGATCCATTTTTTAATGCCTGCTAAAAATTAATCTGGCATGAAAAGAATTACAAGTCACGAGATGCCACAGAAAACTAGAATGTTTAAGCTTAATAAACCCACGGTTCGCAATCCCCTTTTTTTCCAGTTTGAGGCATCAGATCTTCCACATACATTTCAGTGAATCCTCTTTATTTAATTTAATGAAGTACTTGAAAACTCCCCATCGATAGCAAGGTTTCACTCAAGCATGTACTGTATCACGGAAGGATCCACTTCTTCTGCCATCAGACTGGCCTGCAGACTTTGGATTGTGGCTTTTTTCCCCAAACGCTGTCTCCAGAGGACAAATGCAGCTACGATCTGTGACTGCAGGTTGTGCGGGTGATTGACTTTACATCGATAGATGTCAGTATGGGACAGACCCAAGCACAGAACGATATGCTCCCATTCAGGTCCCAGTCTCCTTGCCAGTTTGTTCAGCTGCTGATCTGTTGGTGAAGTCTTCAAAATATATGGTGCAATTTCAGTTATATCTGTAAAAAAAAAAAAAAAAAAAAAAAAAAGGAAAAAGAAAAAAGGAAAAAAAATGCACACATATGTCACTTGGCAATGCTGCAAATATTAATGTAAAACCTTGACAAAGGAGGGAATAAGCAAAGCTGAGGTGAAATAATTAATTAAAGAAACAGAATACATACTCACCTAGAAAAAATAATTACATAATCAACCAGAAGATTAATTAGAGGAAAACTAATGCTCAGTGGACCATACTAGGGAGCCTTTACGTTTTGGGCGTCAGTAATACAGATATCAGAATTCTACTTCAAAGCCAAGACTTCCAAAAGTAATTATAGATTTTGGGGCAGTGAACAAGAAAGGTTTTTGAGGAACACGTTTCCAGCAGCCAACACCCTCTGAAAGTCAATCTGCTTGCACCAGCATGATATAGTGACAATTACGGGACCAATAACACCTTATTACTGCTGTTCTGTGACTCTCTTTGTAAACTTCTGAAATAACTTTGATTCCTTAGTTAGTAGGTATTACTCTATTTTTTTGCTAAGGGCTGTTCACAGGAAATTCTTCTGTCTCCTAAGATGCTACTTACCCTTTGTGCCCTGTCGTACCTGGCAAATTCATCTTTAGGAGACCAGCTTTGGGGGCTTTTCTTCTGTTTGAATGAACCCACAAGCACAGCTCAGGTGATCCCAAACAAACAGGGCATCAGCACTGTTCCCCAGTACAAATTATGTTTCATTATCCCCCATCCCACTTATAGTAACGTTCTCAAAACCAGGCATATATGTGTGTTGTGTTTTAACCTGAGCTAACAATACAACCATGATAGCCACTTACTCATTCCCCATCGCTTCCCCATCTCCAAATAGGGGAGAGAACAGAAAGGGAAGGGAGAAACTTAGATTGACATAAACACTGCTTAATAAAATAACAAAATACTAATACACTACTAGTAAATATACATATAAAATAGAAATAGAATATAAAATAAAAGCTACTCAATGCAATTCCTCAAAAACTCTGTCCACACCGAGCAGCCAGTCCCAGCAAGCAGCACCTGGTCCTGAACAGCCGGTCCCAGAGAGAGAAGAGAGAAAAAGGCAGAAAGGCCCAGAGGCCTCTGCAAAGGGCAGGATGGCAAAAGGCTGAAATAAAGAAAGTCCCAAACAGAACTCCCTCAAACAGGTCTCTGTCCTGGCTCCAACAAAAAGAGAGAGCAAGAGAGACAGAGAGAGAGACCAGAAGATCCCAACTCTCCTGAAATATGAACCATGGTGCTAATGGGATGGAATACTCTTATTGATCAGTCTGGATGTCAGTCAAGCTCTGCCCCATCCATGCCCCGCTTCCTCACTGCCTCGCACCTGTGGGCAGAGCGCTCAGAATGTCCTTGGCTCTCAGACCAGAGCAATTAAAAACATTAACTCTGTCACAGGGTGTTATCTCTTGTTCCCAAACAAGAAAGGTTCCTAACTGCATGAAGAAAATTAACTCATTTTAAGTCAAATCAGCACAATGTGCCACAGCCCCATTCATCTGGCCTCCTTGAAGCTGTTGTCACAAGAGTGCAAGAAAGTCCCATGGTCCCTCAGAAACTTCTGCTCGCTGTCCCTTAGTACTGCCCAAGTACCCAACATGCCCCAGAACGCACCCTTTATCCAAGAAGATGTTGAGCATCGAACTGGTACCCAAGTCACAGAGGACAGGATCAATACAACTACCAAAACAGCTTTCATGGGGAGCATTAAGGTAGCTGTAATTATCAGCAGTAAAAACCTCTTAGGGAATGAACCAAGTATTTCTTATAAACACAAGTGATCTCTTTGTGTATTCCCTATGGTAATCTGATCATTAAAAAAGAAAAAGGTGAAATATAACAAGGGAAAGTGCAGAGTCTTCCATCTGGGTAGGAACAACCCCAGGTTCCAGTACAGGTTGGGGAGAGAGCAGTGTAGGGGAAAGGGACCTGGGGGTCCTGGTGGACAGCAGGATGGCCATGAGCCAGCACTGTGCCCTTGTGGCCAAGAAGGCCAATGGCATCCTGGGATGTATTAGAAGGGGGGTGGTTAGTAGGTCGAGAGAGGTTCTCCTTCCCCTCTACTCTGCCCTGGTGAGACCTCATCTGGAATATTGTGTCCTGTTCTGGGCCCCTCAGTTCAAGAAGGACAGAGAACTGCTGGAGAGAGTCCAGCGCAGGGCCACAAAGATGATGAAGGGAGTGGAGCATCTCCCTTATGAGGAAAGGCTGAGGGAGCTGGGGCTCTTTAGCTTGGAGAAGAGGAGACTGAGGGGTGACCTCATCAATGTTTATAAATATGTAAAGGGTGAGTGTCACGAGGATGGAGCCAGGCTTTTCTCTGTGACAACTAATGATAGGACAAGGGGTAATGGGTTCAAACTGGAACATAAGAGGTTCCACTTAAATTTGAGAAGAAATTTCTTCACAGTGAGGGTGACAGAGCACTGGAACAGGCTGCCCAGGGAGGTTGTGGAGTCTCCTTCTCTGGAGACATTCAAAACCCGCCTGGACACCTTCCTGTGTAACCTCATCTGGGTGTTCCTGCTCTGGCAGGGGGATTTGACTAGATGATCTTTCGAGGTCCCTTCCAGTTCCTAACATTCTGTGATTCTGTGATTCTGTATAATAGCAGAGTGAGAATACAATGCTATTCAGAAACACGCTGTATGGGATCCATGTCACCTAACTACATCAGCCTCTCCTGTACTAATTATACTAGGATTAATTATCACTAAGGAGAGAAATAGGCGCTTCTAGAATTCAATCCATCTTACTGGAAAGAAGATGTCTAAAATAATCAGATTAATTACTCCTCTAAACATGCACATTTCTCTCCATTGACTGTAAAAGGAGCACTGGGTATAAGCTCAGATGTTGACGTCGATGCTGTGAACACCCAGCACTGACGAAACAATTCTCTGCCTGTAAATTCAAACCGCATACCAATTGCTTAAAAAAGGTACATTTAGAAAAGCAGCATAAGGTATCTGTAAAGATACCCTTCGATAAAGATACTCTTTGATAGTCTTTGTGATCACAAGCTGAAATGAAGGGTCAATGCAGCCTGCGATTGCTGCCCTACTTTTGTTGCTGAAGACACTGCATCAAAACAGAGCAAAAATATCCCCAAGAAAATGCTAATTATAGCCTGTCAGCCTGAAGCAGCAAACTCCTTACAGAAGAACCACTTTGCAAAATCTAATTTATAGCTCCAATATCATGCTCACAGTCTCCACTACTGCAGAACAGCAACACTAGAAAGCACCACTCCTTCATTTTATCAAAAATAATTGGTTTTTTGCACAGAATACCCAGAGTGTGCAAATGTTTGTACAATTTAAGCCCAATCATATGTAAGTATTATACAAAGCTGCTTTGAGTAAAGGGAAAATTGCCTTCTGAAGAGTAGTTAGGTCCCTTTGATCTTTCTGTTTCCAGATTGCCAAAGGAACCTGGGACAAGCAGCTGGTTTGGGGATGGGGCAGAGGATGAAGAAGGCTGAGGTGATACTGGTGGGGTTGCCCTATGCTGTCACATCACACGTGACACCAGCTCCACAGGTAGGTCAGGACGAGGGAGTGCCTTTCATGAATAAAAATATTTGAGAATAAATAAAATTTAAAATAAATATAGCTACCCAGTGCTGTCACCAACACTGCTTTTTGATGTTAAACCTTTGCATTGGCTTATGGTCAGCTTCTAAGCACAAAGCAGCGTGCCCAAAGGAGCATTACCTGCCAGCCTGGGCTTTTTGCTCTCATGCTGGAATTTTTATACTTCATGTTCACTAGCGGAATGATTTTATGATACTGAAATGTGATCAAGCAGGGAGACCTAACAATAATACATGTCAGCTTGTCCATCTAGCCTTTGATACTAGGCAGATTTTTTTACTACAACAAGTATCTTGCCTTCAGCCTGTTATCAGCCCTTTAATAAGAATAAGAATAAAACCCATCCAGGAAATCTTTTCATCTTAGGCTAGCATCTGATTCTAATATGGACACAGGAAAATTCTGGGACAGAAGCCAAATGTCAAATTTAATACAAAGGACTGTTATTTCAGTCCCATTTTATTTTCTGTGATAGCTCTTTTTCAGCTCTGATACAAAGTCACTGAGGAAAACTTGAGACAAGTATTACATGATGGGCAATATTAGTTAGAGGTACAGAGACATATTTAGTGAGATCTTTTAGCTATCACAAATGTAAAATCATAAAAAGATTTGGATCTGTTCTAGGATTAATGCCACTTTTAATTTAATAAACATAATGGCATTTCAAATAAAAGGGAAATTAGTTTTCTGTGTTCAGCACCCAAGCTGCTTTGAACACATTGCAAAAACATTACAGATGCCTTTTTTTAGTTATGTTTACTACAGGCCCTCACTTAGAATCTCCGTTTGTCAGGAACTGCCTGAGGGAGGTAACAAGATCAGAGCAAAAGTGTCAGTTATGCAGATCCTGCAGTTGCATTTGAAAGGTATGTTTAGGATACTTCGACCTCAATTTTGCAAAAAAATGTTAAACTCTTCTTGCTTTAGGTGGATGTGATGTGGAGGTGTATGTGCTTATGTTAAATATATTCTTCAGCTTAGCAAAATGAGGACTGTGTGGTTAGAAAGGGTAAGAAGCAGGGCTTAGGGCACCATTGGAGCATCTCAAGGGTTTCCCCAGAGAAGCTGATCTGTGGTACGGTCGCCTCCGGGAAGGACACAGAGCGAAACACCATGTCCAGCTGTGGACACAGTCTACGATGTGAAGTGCCAGAGCCATGTGCTGCGCAGATTTAGGGGCTAAAGTCTCGCTTCTCGCACCGAAGCCACGAAGTCCCTGAGGGATGGAGAGCAGACGACTTCATGCTGGGGAGCGAGCCAGCTTGGTGCAGAGCTGCACGCCTGGGACCGCCAGCCAGCTCGCTAACCCAGCGCTTGGGACGTGACAATCCCCTTTCTATGGGCTGGAGGTGGGGAGGACTCTCTCCACCCTGGTGTTGGATCTGAAAGAGACCCAGAGAAAGACCCGCAGCTCCTTGCATCCAAGCTGCAGCACGAGGCAATGCGCTTCTCCCCATCTCCAGCTCTCGCTGGTCAAAGAAGCTCATCCACCCTAAGCCTTTACCCCAGCTGTCCCAGTTAAAAAAACAGGCGATGTTGACAACTTCTGGCCTGCGTGTGTATGTCTGCTTCCAAGACAGAACGGGGGACACAGCGATGCTGGTGAGTGTGGACAGGAAACAGAGCTGGATATAAATAGTAACACAGATATGTACCAGACACAACAGAGTAACCCAGATACCAAAGCTACATATGGGGCAAAGGCAGCCGGTCGTGACTTTTGCACTTCTTTTTCTTCAGGACCTCTCCAGCTTTAAGTAGGAGACTCCAAGAAGATGTTGTAACAATCAGGGGGATGGAAAATAAACTCACCCCAGCTTTGTCCCGCTTGGCACAAGTGGGAGGATGCAAGATAAAGTCCAGTGAAAATGGGCTTTGAATCACTTAAAGAGTTTTTTTTGCTTTCTCATCACCCTCTCTAGGTGATGAAAAAAGCTGAGATCATCTCTTAGGCTGTCTTGCATCATGGGAAAATCTTTATCAGCATCGAGGGACTGACCTCCCACCCTCCATGCTGCTGGAACGCAGTGGGGAGCAAGCGAGCTTTGCTCCAGCACAGGATACAGCAGCAAAAAGTGCTGAGGCATTTTTTGGTGATCTGCAAAGTACTCACCTGATTCCTCAGAACTGCTGGCAGCCCAAAGTGCCTTATGATTTTGTCTAAAGCACCCTTTTCTATGTAAGTGTGACTTCTCTGTGCATCACCAAAAGCATCTGTTGGAGTTTCAGGGAGTCTTCCTTACGCAGTCAATACATTTTTACACGATGCAACGCAAACCCAACTTTTAGTCTTTTGCTCTTTGTTGTGTAAAAGTGACTTTGATGGAGATGATGTACCTGAATCCAAAGTGCTGAAAAAGTATCCATCAGCTGCTGCCTAATTCTGCAAGGACAACTCCACAGGCAGTTCAGGAGACAGTTTGAGAGCCAGGGATACAATGGCCTGCCTCTTATCTAATAACTATCTAATAAATCTGTCCTTTGGGAAAGGATGTTCTGGGGACTGGTGTTTGCTTCCAGTGCTGCCTCTGTGTTTTATCCACTTAAATGACCATGTATAATACATACTAATTGGATAAGAAGACAGAAGCAGCCCTGAAAGAGGAGATGGGAACCCAGGTCTCTCTGAGCTGCACATCCTAATGCTGAGGCTCACAGTCATGCTCCTCTTCATTCCCTTTCTCCAGATAAATCATGCCAGCAAAAAATGTAAAGATTTCCCTGGAAAGGGTGAAGAATGCTTCCCAACCCCTAGAATGGAGAGGTAGAGATAAAACTCTCATAGGAATCAAGGGCTACGCTGAAACAGAGCAAAATTGAATGCTAGAGGCCTTTGCAGAAATAATGCTAGACAAATGCTCTAATTTTTATATAAACACATCAGAAACAGGTAGGTGATTCTGGGCTTCAGACCCTGCCTAGTTGGAACGGGACTGTAAAAAGGAGTAATTGCATAGGTATGTGTCTGGCCCCAGCATCTCCTACTGACAGGCGTACAGAGTCCTTCAGTGATCTGGACTCAAATCACTAACTGTTGTTCACTTGACCCTCTTACCACCAGACCCTGCTCATAATTTCTGGAGAGTTCAAAGCAAGTGTTTCAGAGCCCTCTTTAATTGTCTTTCCTGGCATCTGGAGTACAGTTCTTCCCTAAGAAGCGCTAAACTTAGATCAAGCAGTTCCACAAGCAGCAAACCAAAGAAGCCTTGTTTCCCCCCGGTGCGAGTCCTACAGTTGACTCATGCTTCAGGACTTCTCCAGCTGCTTACCAATTCTCAAGATACTCGTGAAATTGCTCCTCTCCGCAACAGCAACTAGGCAGCCCTCTTGAATTTGGCCAACAGGTTCAGAAGCTACTAAGGGTAGACACAAACACACAACAGCCCGCAGCGGAGGAGCACACAGCCTTGGTTACTATAGGAAATTGTGCTAAAAGGGACTTCGAAGCTCCACAGAACTGTTGTGGCTAATGTGCTAGCAGGGACATTTGAGGCACTTCAGGTAAAGGGAAACATATATAATAAAGAATCTAGTGCCAGGCTCTGCTTCCCCCCAGCCCCCTCTGGGCACAGAGTACTTGTTCAACTAGCCTGAACCACAGACCCAGCAGTGGGGACTGAACGGGCAGGGTCATGGTTGCCAGACTGCCTGCTGTGTGTTTTGGCAGCCGTGTTATGTTCCAGAAATTATTTAATGACTGGATGTCACAATAGCAAACAACTTGCACTTAACCAGGTATATTTGCTTTAAAGTGGAACTCCCTTGGCCTGAGCACAATGGTAGAAGTGGGTCAGGAAGGAGAACAACACTCGGTGGATCAGGTTGGGACAGGCTTTCAAGAGCACTGAGGTGGGGTTGCAGAACCTGAATTGGAAGGTGTGTAACACTCCCAGTAATGGAGAGATCAGAGACATCTGAGAGTTGCAGTCCCCTTACAGAATCATAGAGTGTCCTGAGTTGGAAGGGACCCGCAAGGATCATTGAGTCCAATCCCAGTCCCTGCATATGACAACCCCACAGTTCACACCATGTGTCTGAGGGCCTTGTCCAGTCTCTTCTTGAACACTGTCAGGCTTGGGGCCGTGACACCTCCCTGGGGAGCCTGTTCCAGTGCTCCACCACCCTCTGGAGGAAGAACCTTTTCCCTTGAGCCACCAGAAATGCTGGATGACAGGGAAAGCAGAGATTAATTGTTTTGAAGGAGTCCCAATGGATGCTGTAGGTCACTGAAGTCAAAGGGCAGATCATGGTGGAGGTCCTGGAGAGAAGGATGGAACAAACAGAGGGTGCTGGACAACTGCATGGGGTGGCTTGGCTCAGTTTATTAGAAAATGGGATGGGAGGTGACAGTGGGTCTCCATTTGTACAGGTGCTCTTCTGCTTTCTTGTTCAGCTGTTCTCTCCCAACCTTGCCCTAACAGGCCAAACTGCAGGCAAATGCCTGCCCCCTTCCTACAGCACATCCAAATTCATCAGCTCTAAGCCAATCTGTGGCAATGAACAACTGGTGTGCCAGATGAAAAAGTATCACTCCAGATACATGACACTTGGCAGGCTTGCACAGAGAGCACAGCCCTCCCGTGCAAGTTAAAAAATGATCATAAAGCATTATAAGGTTATTTAGTTGCTGTGAACTTTAGAAGGGTCTGATTCAGAACCTGTTTAAACACAAAAGCTCAAATAGTTCATCAGTGAAAAAAGTGGAACAGACTATCCAGAAACCAACCCCTACTATACAATTTGGGTGTTGTTCTTTTTCTTGTTGTCTTTGTTGCTAATTATACAATGGTCTGATTCAAAGACTGGGAAGAGAACATTAGTATTTCACAACAGCTCCAAATAATCATGCTCCAGGGAACACGGAAAAATACTTCTCTTCTATATGTCACCATAGACATATCTTTTCTATACATCTGCAAACAGCACAGATCACACAGCCCATGAAAAGTCTATTCAAAACTACTATGGTTCGCCTCTTGGTGTCAGTGGGTTTCAAAGAGTGTTTGACTGAGGGGGGAGAAAAAATTGAACCAAATCCTGTACTGTTTGAAGCAAGACGGCTTGACTCCATTATAGACATCTTTCCATATATAAAGTTAATACGCTCAGATTAAAATAATGTACAGAAGCAGATTAAAATAACTTGAAGAAGATGTATATCCTTCTCCTGCCTTTAGGATGTGTGCAGCTGTGTCTCTGTCTCTCCTGCCCAGCGCGAGTGATGAGCTGCACAGGTGGCTGCAAGGTGGAAGCCCGTGGTAGCTGTTCCACCTCTCTGTGCTGGTTGTCTCCTCCGGAGGCTGTTGCTCACTATCAAAGAGATGCCCATCTCCTTCATCCCAATTGAGGCTATCGGAAGACACCACTTAAGGATGATTGCCAAGCATGAGCTGATCTCTGGTTCTGCTTGGGAGCTCCCTCCTCCTCCTCCCATAGAGCTGACTCAGCACAGGGAAATCCCAGTGATGGAAAACCTGCACCTTGGTAGGAACAACAGGCCCAGTTACCTTCCCAAGAATGCCTGTATAAATCGAGAATATACACTATCTTCTCTAAGGTAATCAAAATGAAATCTTGGTCAGTTAAATAGTCACGCTAAACTACAGAATGGAATCTGTACCATAAGCACACTAAAAGAAAAACACCTAAAACAAGGGTTGAGAAAGTGGCACTTTTTTTTTGACTGACTACATCACAGTAAAACAAATTTGACAGAGAATTTTATGATCATCTGAGAACGTCTGCAGTTTTGCTTCATAAGTGCAGGATTGTAAAGCTTCTGTATCTTGATAATTTCTGATCTGATGAATGCAAACAGTCATTAATATACAGACTGTGTATGAATACAACCAACCTCTGTCAATTAGTGATCATAAAACACTTACTTGTAAACGTACTTCTATCATGGTAATTCATGCTTCCATGTCTTGTAATTAAATTATGAAAGGCACTAATCAAAATGAACATTAATATGAAATAAATTGTTAAGACTGGCTGCGTTTTTCCACATCATGCTGTTTTTTCAGAGCTGTATTAAAAGACTGGAAGTTTTCTGTCTTATTTTAAATAAATCAGAGTCTAATGCTACGACAGCCAACTTGCAGAATAAATTGTGGGCACGATCCTGAGATAATCAAATCTATGGCAACATTAAATGGTCCCCCACAAGTGGAGCTGAATCTACCCATGGTACCAAATTGACCTCCTTCCTGCCAAAAGCTTGCTGGTGTAATTAAAAAGTACATCTATCTTCATTCAATAGCAATTTCTTCTCCTGCGTGAGCTCTAAAGCATCATGCTTTGTGACATTAAATACATTTGGAGTATAAGGGTAGGAAAAAAAGACAACATAAAATTGTGTAAATCTACAGGCAATTCAAGAACTGAGATGTTTCTATTTTGGCTCAATACCAGCAGCTAATTTGTATATTATCACTTGCTAATGATTGCCTAGTAGCTGTGGATGTGGCAGCAGACTGCTAAAACCTGAAACATAAACATTCAGATTTTACGACGAAAGTTTTCATTTGTATTCCCACTATTCAGTTCCAGTAGCTATGCAGTTTTCTCAAACATTTTTTTAATCTGTCTTACAAGTTTTGTACCTCCACAGATCTCTGCTATACCGATGGCCTTCAGAAGTAATCCATGTCAAACAGACTGACGAAGAAGTCCCTAAATAAATTCATGCTGTCTTAAGTTTTCACCCTTTTCAAGCCATAGGGAGCAGTCCCTGGGTTTAAGGAGTTGAAAGGGATTGGGTTTCCACTTGCTCATTTGCTTTTTATTGGGAAGAGCAGGGACAAAGTTTCAGCTGCTAATAGTGTGGATATAATTCTGTTTCCCACGCATAAAAATCATTACGAGTCTATCTACTATTTCTCTGCTGTTGCACACCAAGAATTCAAATAATTAATTTCATAAATAAAATGGCAACTACAGATGCATGTGGGGAAATCAGTATCTGTGCAAAGAAAACAAAACCACAACATATATCTGCTGTCTTTTCAAGCAGGATTACCTAAGCATTACAGACAGGTCTGGACTTAATCATTCTGTGGTTTTATACTTTTCTATTTTTAGCAGCATTTGATGCTGCTGTAGACACTGAAGTGGAAGTAAAATGTGCTTGATATTTGGTATGAATTTGTATATTGTTATGTGTAAATAAGCTATATGCATCAGCACTGAAGCCACAGCTAACGATGGCATCCTTGCAGTGACACCTTTGGTATAAATGCACGAACAGGTTCAGCACGTTGTGTGACACTAAGGAAAAAAGAAATATCTACTTGGCTGGGAGGTTCTGTGGAACACCTGAGATTTTAGGAACTATTTGGAAGAACTGCTTAAATACATATGCTGAGCATTCAGACCTTGGCCAAAGATTTTTTTCCAAATATGACTTGAAAAGTTATACGGAAAGAAGATATATGACCCTTTTTTTGAAGCCAGATGCAACTAATTGTTAGACAGCACAAAGCTACCTGATTGCCTGAGTGGAGAGATGAGAGCCTCTGGTTTATATGCCATTGGTCACACCAAGAGTCAACTCTAGAAATAAAAAAATCAAATTCTGAAGTATGCCAGCAGAATTCTATATACTTTTGAATGCTCTGCAGTTGTTAGTGAATTCTGTGATTCTGTGATAATACTCACAACACTTTCAGCCATTAACTATTGGTCTGAGGCACACAAAGCCATCATTTCCCTCAGTCAAGTTTCTCCTCCACGCTATCACAGATAATAATTAACAATCAGCGGATGGTTGTATGAAGCCATGACAAACATAAAGCACATATGTATTTGCATTAGGCTTCTCATGGTTTGATAGGAGGCAAATGTTTACCCGGGTGGGCCGGGCAGCTCTGACAGAGTAATTCACCCACTCTAAGTGCAAAACAAAGACACCTGGAGCAATTAATGATTGTTTTGTCAGCTAGGTGACAAACTTATCATGCAACTTTTGTCAGGGGGATTGGAAGTTAACTTCTTTTGACAGACACTACTTGAATGCTTATTTCAAATAGACTGATCTGTCTTTCAAAGAGCTGAGGCAGGTGATAATCCTACTGCTCTTTGTGTGCAAAAATCACAGCAGACTCCTTGGGATGTTTATCTGCCGAGTACAATAACTGAGAAAAATTTTTACTAGCAACTGTCCTACCAAGAAATCTTTCTAAAGGCTGCAGCATTTCAACAATAAAATCATGTGCCTGGACTTTAGCTATCAATGTTCCTTTCATGCAACAGCAAAAATCATACTGCCAGTCTGAAGGACTGTTTTCTTATATAACACAACTAATTGCACATGTTTCCTTTACAGGACTTCAACCACGTATGACAACAAACCATTATATTTAGCGTTGATAAAACTGCTCATTCCTCCTAGAGATTTTTTTCTTCAAGTTGGCTCTGCTTTTTGCTTTGGCTTGAGTATTTAGAAATATCAGAACCAAAGATCTGCACAACAGATGGAGCTCAGTTGAGAAGAATGCCTTTGGCTGGTGAAGATCTTTGCCTGGCAGGTGTCAAACCAAAATTAATACTGCACATATTGCACTTTACCGAGTTTCGGATTTTAGCGAAGTGAGACAGTGTTCCTTCCTGACCACAAACATATATTAATAGAACAAGCCACGCAGAGCGAGCTAAAACAGTACTATCATTATGCTGAATCCACCACTGTTTGGCATTTTATTTAATCATTTACACCCACACAAAGCAAGTAAACAAAATGCAGCGGGTTAGTTTAGTGTCTCTTTACAGACATTTTGTGCAGGTGTAAAAGACTTCCCAAAATGCCATAAGCAACACGGACTTAGACCCCTCCTGGTTTCTTTTTTTTCTTTTTTTCCTTGTGTCAGTGCTTTAAAGACTTATGAACTTCAGACATTTTGACATTCGAATATCCACAAGAAAAAACAGGTACTAAAATACCCTGCTCAGCTACAGCTGGTCGCTACGCCTGGCTTGCCAAGCCTGAAGGGACAGCTTTCCATAGGTGTCGGGAAGGAGAGCTTCAGGTGGCATCATCTGTGCTTCTCTCCATTTCCAGACTGGTGGGAGGCTTCGCATTGCACCCAGCCCTCTCAAGTGCCAAGTCACTTGAAGATCTGAAAGAAACCGATCTGGAATCTCGTGGGTGGTTTGACAGATCAGTACTATCCAAAAGCAACTTTAGCTGACGGGTAGGGCAGTAATTCTAGAAGGTCGTAGTCACAGGACTTCTAATTATCTGTAAAGCGAATGTGAGATTATATTTGTAGTGTATAAATAAATAAATAAATCGACATTTTCAAACTCTTAATTAAAAAAAGATGAAAGTCTTAGACGTCTGTAAGTCATATGCATCCCCATTTTGATTTCATTTCCACAAATTCAGTTTGGGGAACTGTCGCACCTCCCTGTGAGAAAAAGGATGAAAATGTGAGCGTGGGTGAAGTCATGTCATAAACAGAGGTCCCAATGCACAGAGCACTTCACACCACCCCGGTCTGGCCGAGCGCTCCTTCCCCTCTGAGTCAGCACTGACCTCCCAGCCCACGCGATGTCCTCACCGCCGGGGCTCGCGGCTGCCCTGTGACACGGCTGGTACCAGGGGACACGGGGGACATGGGGGACACGGCGCTCTGACCAGCTGCCGTCATTAGAGATCCCAAGACAGCACTGAAAGCCATGAGGTGACTCACAGCTGCAGCCACCGCGCTTGAAGGCTGCGGACCCAATTACTCTTTTACTCACTCAGGAGCAGCATTTTGCCAAAGCAAGTGAAGCAAGTTCAAAATCAAACACGCTATTAGCAAATATTTGTATTACTTACAGTATTTGTAGAAGATTTATGCCAGTATTAGTGGGACAATTCACACGCAAAACCTAAACATCTGAAAAAGTCTTTTGCTTAAACAATTAACTTTCATGTCTCATGCATACAGAATAATGTTTTCCCTCGGAGTTTTGTAGTCTATTAGTTGCCAGATTTTGATCCAGAATTTAAATTTCAGTCACTTTGGCTTTCGTACACAGCGAAACAGAAATAAAAATGTTTTAACATCAGAAATGAAAAGGCTGGAAGATCAGACAGACCATAAAAGATTTGTTTTACTTGGTTTGGGATTTTTCACACAGCTATGCCTAACCTAAGTAAGATTGAAACAAAACCAAAAGGCAAATAAGAAAACTGGACAAATCTATCCCATCCCAGAGATGCAGAAATACAAATGATGCTTGTGTCCCTGGGGGAGCCAAATCTAAAATCCTGCTACAAACAAGAGAGAAGGGCTGTTATTTCCTTGACAACTGTTCCTGACATCACAGCTACCTCTTAGAGGTAACAATGGAAACCCAATCCTAAAAAAGGATATTTTTTTAAGTAAACATCTTTTTTCTACAAACTTGTAAATAAGGAGATAAGTGGTTTTAGTTTTTTTTATAACGCTGAAAATCTTAGTGCCAGAACTGTAAACATCAACATCTTCCTCTCCCTTCCTTCTTCAGGTGTAACTGGTATGTGTTGGTTGACTTTATTAAAGAAATCAAACGCACCCCACAATGAATCTTCTAACTGATTTCGGTGTTAGACAGGCCTAAATATTTTGAGCTTCAGATTCGAAGCGTTACGCAATTTTGTGTGTGCACTCCTCAGAGAAGAGCCGAACGATCTGGCAGTGCGAGGTTAACACATTTCTGCAAAAGTGGCCTCAGATTTCCATTTGCAGAAATACACCATACCACATCAACGTATGCAAACCCAACTTTGCCGTGTACAAACCACATGAACAGTGCCCAGCTACCCAACCTGACCTTCCGCTTGCACTTTGGTGTGTACAAATATCCTAATGACAGGCATCAAGGGTTCACACGCAAGTTTATAAGTTCAAGTGCAGAAGACAGATGAAAATTTGGCTGCAATGCTTTGGTTTTCCCTTGTTTTGGAGATTCCAGCTTTCTAAGTCTGTTATATAGCCTAGGAGTTGCATCCTAAAGCCACAAGACTGAACTATTTAAATATCTTTATTGAATGTTTTAGATTGAAAAATGAGGCTTCTTGTCTACTCAAAAGAGGTTGACAAGAATATGAACGTACCACTATGACTCAGGCTTTTCGGGACATCGACTAGACATTATTTAGTGATATTTATACTGTATTTGAAATGTTTGAAAACTTCAGGCACTCAGTGAAAGGTCCTTGCTTGAGGCATCTCAGAATCTAAAGATTTATAAAGATTTTCACTTCCAAAATTGCCAAGTGAATGAGGATAGTCAAGCTGAAAACTGCGAAGAGCCTCAATGTTTTCAAAAAGTCCTGTGCAGGTGGATTCTGAGAGTCAGGACAAGAATCCCTGGATCACCACAAGAAGCCACTAGTCCTTTTTAAACAACCCATGTCCAAAGAATTCAACAAAGAGACTCAACAGGCCCCTTCTGTAAATGAAGCAAGGAAAGTAGAAGCAATTTTTAATGCTGTTCTTTGTGCCATGCAATTATTTCCACATGCAAGGAGAGAAACTCAGTCAACCAAGGCCGCCTGTGTTTTTAAGTGCAGCAGGACACACCTTTTACAGGGAACAGAAGTGTGTTTGGAACAGCTGAACATAAGCTTAATGGAATAATTTCAAGAAACATAAAATTGTCTCGGATACACAACTGCAAAAAATTTGTAGCTCTGTGAACCCATGGATTGCTATTTTAAAGACAGTTTCATTAAGAAACACAGCTTGAGAATATCTATCAAATAAGATCAGAGCTATATGCGGGGACAGCGGGAGGCAGCTGAAGCAATCTGCAGCACAGCTCTGGTGCTCATCGGTCTCTGACCCTGAGAAAAAATATAATTATTGCATGAATACACATATTAGACCAAAAGAGAAAGCCAAGGAAAAGACAAAACTCAACTAGAAAGAGATGGCGAGAACTCCTCAGGTTTTATGCAGTGGTCTACAGCTCTGTAGGTCCCAATCCGATATACTTTGTTAGACTGACAACATGGCTGTGGCTTTAATTTTGAAGGCCACATTTTCCTATGGGAATCATTAAACATGACACACTTGTCCTGTTCAACAGAAAAACAAATCTGCCTCTGCTTTTTTATTCCTCTGAAGCCTTCATTTAATTGTGCAACATTTGCTTTAGAAATGTACTTGAAGATGTTTTAGATATTACCTCACTTGTACGCCATCCCAGGCTTTCCAGGAACTCTGAACCAACAGTCTTCTAGCCTTTCTTAATATCTGAACTACTGTATTTTATGGTTTCCACCCTGTACTGTCTGGAAACTCCCCATGAGACTGGCCTTGTTGTGTTAAATACAAACATGTAGGGAGAAGAGACATCGCGCGGGAGAATTTGCAATCTCAGGCCTGGGTTGTGAAAAAAGCTTTGTATATATTAGCTTATGTACACAGAGATTGCCACGATCGTGTGTAAATAACTCCAAAGAGCTGGGCCTACACAGGTGAAAAAGGAAAAGCACTAGAGGAGCCAACGGCCCAGCAGATCATCCGTGCTGGATTTCCTACTTATGATCACCGCTTGGAAAGGTGCCCATCTTCAGATGCCAATGGAGCCCTGCTACGCCTCTGCAGTTTTAATCAGAAAACCTAATTTACCAGGTCCCAGAAATGTAAATAATAAATTCTCCCAAATAATCTCAAGTGTGGAACTGAGCATACTAGAATTTGGAAATCCGCTGAGGTACTGATAACCCAAGGGAGCAGACAACCAAAGGGGTCAGTAGCTGTTTGAGCTAGAAAGGGTGAAATGTTATGGAGACAAATATGTGCACATGTGGTTAGGCCGAGGCTGGGGCTCCAGCCTCGCAGCTCTGTATGGTGTGAATCCTCCTGAAACATTTGACCCATGAAGCTAAGGAGGCTCCGCATAGAGGAGCTCCCACACATTTAAGATGGAGAAAGTGAGGTTTCAATCTGTTCTGTTTTCAGTCATCCAGTGACCACAGGTAACTCATGAAAATATCTGAAAACATCTCCTAATGGTGCTCTTTGTACATGCAGGTGCCATCACGACAATTCCTTGAAAATTCATGAAAAGCCACACCAAGACCACAGCTGATCCACTGTTGCTACTTACCAAAGGATCCTCCAACGTCTGCACCTCACCTCTATGCTGCCAGTTGCTTCAGAAGGAATTCAAGGCATTTGGTTTAATTTCGAAAAAAACACCTTTGAGTCAAATTCTGATGTCTGCATTTCATAGATTCATAGAATAGTTCAGGTTGGAAGGGACCTTCAAAGCTCATCTAGTCCAACCCCTGCAATGAGCAGGGACATCTGCAACTAGATCAGGTTGCTCAGAGCCCCGTCCAGCCTGGCCTGGGATGTCTCCAGGGATGGGGCGTCTACCACCTCTCTGGGCAACCTGGGCCAGTGTTTCACCACGCTCAGTGTAAACAATTTCTTCCTCATGTCTACCCTCAATCTCCTCTCCTTTGGTTTAAAACCATTACCCCTTGTGCTATCATAACAGGCCCTGCTAAAAAGCTTGTCCCTGTCTGTACTTTACACTAGGAGATTTTCCTAGACAGTTCACAGTGTGGATTCCTTCTGGTCTCCCATTCTTAGCATGGACTTAGTCTATTCCCACCTCCTGCCATCTCCTCCACCTCTCCTCTGCTCTCTGCCTTGTTTTGCGGCTGCTGGAGGACCCTGGAGCCGGGGCAGGGTGCTACCACCGTGCCCATCGCAGAGAGACAACTGATCTGCCTCCTAACCCACGCCAGCCAGGCACGCAGCCCTTCCACCGGATGGGTGGACTCGGCTGTGTCAAAGGTATGTTGCAAGTTTTTCCGTAACAAAAATCCCTTCTTACTTTTAAATAATTAATTTGGTTTGGTTTTGTGTTTTGGTTTGGTTTGGTTTTTTCTTCCTTCTCCAGCTTTTTCTTTCCTTCCCCACCTACTTTTTCAAGCAGGAAGGAGAGTGACAGGGAGAATAATGATTTCCTCAGCCTCTGTTGGAAAAAAAACACAAAAATTTTCCACCAAGACAGATTTTTTTCTTTTTTCTTTTTTTTTTCTTTTTTTCAGTGAGGTTTAGAAGGCCTATTTTTTTTTATTTAAAATTTCCTAAATAAGTGTCCAGTTAATACTGGTATTTGGTGTGGAAGGCAGCACGGAGCTGGTACTTCTGTTTCGTTTAGCACAGATCCCAGCCTTAAGTGTGGCAAGAGGTCAGCTTGAATTTTTCTCTTGAATTGTATCTTTGCAAAACCGCTTGTCACGGTTTCAGCTGCACAAATCAGACCCCCTAGCCCAGCATGGATGCACAGCTTGCGATGCTTTCCTTCTGCCAGTCGGCTTTGCGTGCCCCCAGTGCTTATCCCCATCGCTTCCACATCTTTGGGAAGGAGGGAGGAAAGGATCGGTGAGCCAGGAGAGGACCAGAGTGGCCAAAAGCCGGGGCAGCCCTCCCGTGCACGGGGAGAGCAGCAGAGACCAGCATGACCAGAAAGGAGAAGAAAAAGGCACCGAGGGTATTGATTTTCCAGTGGTGTTGATGGGCAGGGGTCTGAGGAGGTTTGGGACCCCACTGTCGCTGGTGAGTGTGTGTACACATCACACGCTGTCTCTGTTTCTGCTCAGGAGTCAACCGTGTTTAAGGCGTGCTTTGTCTGAGCAGATGGTAAAGCATGATGGCTGTCGGGTTAAGATTTTGCTGCCAAACCAGCCCCCGGCTGTTTTCAAAAACAAAGACTGCTGCTCTCTTTGCCAATGCAGAAATAGCTGTCTCTCTAATTCTCCCCTTCAAACTATCATTTTATGTATTACAGGAACACATATCTGGAGAGACAATAAAATTAACATTACACAATTTTTAATTAAGTACCTACAACAACCTTCTGCTTTAACGGGTGGTGGTGTTGGAGGTTTTTGGTTTTTTTTGAGGCTACTAGAAAAATCTGAATTCCCAGCTAGAAATTCACACTGTTCAGAGCAGAGCCTGTACCACCAGGTGCAGAAGGCGGCCTGTCTCTCTGGCTATACCATGTCTCCTATGAAAATTAAAAAAAAAATGCTTGTGACACAGGAATAATCCCAAACATCATTTGCAATAGCAAGTGCATAAGGCAGGACTGTACCAGAAGGGACAGTGACAGAAACACATAATGACTTAGTTTATTCTTTTGGAAGCTTTTATTTTTTTCATTTATTTTTGGCCAGGAACGTCTTATAGGGCTTGGCTGTTACCCAAACAGGCCCTTTCCAGCCAAGTCTCCAAGGGTATGCTGGTATGCTGTGACCATGGAGTACCACGGCTTCCTTGGGGTATCCCTCCTTCCGATGGCGTGGCAGGGCTCCCCAGCACAGCCAGATGTAACCCAATGCTGCTCTGACCCGGCAGCAGGGCGTTGGCCTCCTAAAACTCAACAACTATCTACAAAACATGAAATAAGTGAAAGTCCAGCGGCCATCATTGGCACAAGGAAGTTCCAAGCGAACCAACACAAATAACGGCTCTTGGAAACATGATGAGTTCTGGGGACAAACAACCATCATCGTCTTTCTTCCATGACTCTTGAATCTGCTTGCACCTGGAAACAGGAGTGGAAGAAACACCCCAACCACACACACGTGCAACTTCTCAGCAGACCACCAGCAACTGTTGATCCAGCAACTGCAGCTGGAACACAGAAACCCTACACCAGCAATAAAGCACCGATGGGTCAGATTTTATGGTTTGAGCCCAAATTCAGTATCACGGAGTGTGCATCGGCCAAGCCAGCTGTTCTCCCTTGCTTCAGCGAGCCCTGAGCTGCTGCCCTGCCTGGAATTGCTGCTTTCCGCATGGAACATGTCATTAAGAGCAGCGTCTGCCACGGCAACTGCTATAGCAGTGCACATTTTTGACGTGATAAGCTGTATTTAGAGTGGGAAAGTATTGCTTTGTGAGCTGAAAAGCAAACCAAACAATGAGTGACGAAGTCTGGAGCTTCAGGCCAAAGGTTTTAATATCTGGTGCCAGTCCTGTCTCCCAAAACAAAGGATAGTTTATGCACACTCTAGACATTTTCTGTCTGGAGCAATGCTAACGCTTTCTCTCTTTATTTACACTGCACATGAAGTGTCCTGCACCCACACGATAGGCTGAATCTAGATGGACCTTGCTGTTGTTCGTGGGTAGAAATTTAGGTGTATTGCAGAGCCGACAGGTCTTGATACTCTGCAACAACACCAAGCAGAAAAGATAATACTGGTCTTTCCTTGCAAGGCTCTGGGGTCCTCCCAGACTGATTTTAGTATCACCTGTGGCAAGGAGAGGGGGGAATGGTAAGCAGATCTGTGGCAGAGGTAAAAACTCAAGATTGCTGGAGTCTCAGTCATATGCCTTAATCACAAAATCATGCTTCCTGTCTTACATATACACAGCAGACCTTTCTGATTCTTTCATTCTGGAGGGGGCAAGATGATTAGGAAATTCCCTATGCTTCCCTTGCTTTGGTTTCTTCCCTTATTTCAGGGCCTGACTTCAAAAACAGATCAGGCCATTGAACGCAGCCTGGACTTTTGCTTCCAAATATCTCTTTCAGCATGGAAAGGACCAACAACCATGGAATAGCCAAGCAAGTCACCTTATTATGCAACAGACGGGAAAACTATTTGTGCTGGTATGCTGTGGTTTTCATTCCTCTGAAGGCTGCTTTCCTCCAGGGAATTCCAGTAACTGGACTAATTGAAGTGTGTTTTGACAAGTTAAAACAGCCCAGAAAACCCACCTATGAAATTACATCCTGGTAGCATCTTCCAAAGTAAACTGAAATCTTGGTATCGCAGCTCATTTGGGAAACTACTGCACCATAGCTTTCATTGGTTATGAGAACATAGCTTGAGCTTTTCTTGTAGATAACAGGTGGTCTTACACCTAATGACGTAGCCTAATCTTCCTCCATACCAGGTTTTCGTACTGGCAAGGGTCCCATGGATCATCTTCTGAAACTCTAACTAGAATAAAAACATACTGTATTAATTTATTCTCATTTCATCTGCTTTCTTTCACTTTAGATAACTCCCTCACAAAATCATCAGCTCACCCCTAAGGCTGTCTGTCCATCCCCGATAGACAAAGTAATCCAAGAAAACCAGAACAAGCTGCTAGCAGAGATCCCGACCTGTTGGGGAGACAGGGACACTGGCAGAGTACAAGGACCAGGCAACGTTATCCTGAGAAAGTCTTCTTTTGACTAAAACCAGTACTACCCATGAGCCCTAGCCATGTGCCACATGCCAGGCACAGCACACAGTTCCTGTCATGTAGGTCTTCTTGGTTTATTCCATTACTCCACTTTGCTTGTCACTGCCACAGAGTGAAAATATTTGCCGGGGAAGGGGCAAGCTCTTACATACAAATAATTTAGGATTCAGAGGGTAGAAGCTTTAAAATGCTAGAAGTTAGAACATTTTGGACAGTGAGTCACAAGTAGTATGGATGGACCAACTCTATTCTGGCTCCTGGGCTCAGCTGCAGCCTGGACGAGTTAGCACGTCCTGGAGATATCTACCATGAAGACCAAGGAGACAAAAGCAGTGAAAAGGAAGGAAGTCCCAGACTAAAATATTTCATTTTTCCATATTTTTCTTCCTGAATATCCCAAAACATAAAGCAGACAGATTTTTTGCACAAGTGACCAGGATTTATTAAAGACAGGATATTGATATGAAACATTCATGACCCTCAACTTAGCAGTATTTCTCTTGGATGGGGTAATGAAGTGAATTTATTACATATCAGTGCCAAGAAGTTCATAATAAAAACACAGATTATAGTTCTCAGATTCATCGACTCAAACCAGATATTTTTGAAAAAAACACTCCAGCAGGAAGAATGTAAGTCTCATAAGATACTTGGGCTACTGAAGCAGCATATGAAATACATATTTTATCCAACAATAGGATACAAAGTAAATAATTTGATTTAGAAACCCTGAAACAAAGGCAGCTTGTGAAGACATATGAACGAGACCCCTTGTCATGTTATGCCAGGTGTGGAGCGTGTGGAGGAAAATAGATATATATGTTAGCCATAAACAAAGCAAGCAGAGATTTTATTGCACTGTGAGTTGATGATTTTATGAGACTTGAAATAAAATCATAAAGCACAGATAAAGCAAGATAGAGAAATACTGCAACGTCTTGGGAAGCCAGATCGGCAAAGGTTCAGACAAACCACAGCCACAGCAGACCTTCACATCAATTCTACCCCAATCATTCGATCCCCTCTTCCCTTCCATTTCTGACCTTCATTTCTTTCTTTACCAGGACATATCTAGTAGCAAATCAGCCAAGGAGGACCCATTTATTAAATTCCTAATAGTGAGCTTTGAATATTTCATTCTGCTTCTGCCACGTTCCCTGCAAAAAGGAAAGATCTCTCTTCAAAACGCTCCCAGATCTTGCCTGCATCACATCTGCATCGTCTGCGCAGCTTCAGGAAGACAATGCGTCAGCATCCTGCAAGACAAGGAACTCGTATGTCCCTACGTATGACTAAAGGCATCGTCACTACCAAAAGTTTCCAGAAATCAGAGTGTAACAGACCAAACCTTTAACAGCTCATGTCTCCTCATTTCCAGACATACCACCAAGGGGAAAAATTTATTTTTATTTTAGTGCCAAGGATTTCCAGGGTTTCCAGTTCCTCACTTCTCCCAGCCCATTCTCAGGAAAACAAAAACAAATCCCCCCAACATCCCCAAAGCGAAGAAAAATAAAATAAACCAAACAAGTAAGTACCATAGTGTTTCTAATTGCCTTCCAAAATACAACAAACAAAAAAAGCATTTAAAGTTGCTTTAGTCTGGGGAAATTACTAATCATGAGATCTCTAGTGCGTGTCTGTGTTCAACAGAGAATGTAATGGAAAAAAAATAGAGCATTAGTGACCATCCAAGAAATATTTCATTAAAAACATAGGAGAAGGCAGTTTGTTTGGATTTAATGTTTCCCCAGAAGCATCTCTAGTCCAAACATTACACCACAGGTCAAATGGAGGGGAGCCAGAAAATGAAGAACTTTAAAAATAGCCCTTAAAAAGGAAAGTGAAAGTGGCCAGTCTAGTTCCACCTTTCGTGACCACAAAATGAAAATTCTGTGATGAAAACCAAATTTGGGCTCTGGTACCATCACTGAGTGTCAGTAAATATTGCAACCTACACATGGGAAGTCCAACAGAAAAATATAGGTCCAGCTTCTAAAGTTTTTCCAGATTTTGCAATCCAAGCTGGTATTACTGCTTATAAGTAAGTCTACATTCAAATATTTCCATTTGGAACTGACAGTTTAAAATACTATATACTGCCCTCAGCTCTCTGTTGCAGCCTTTCCAAGCCGCCTCCCTGCAGACGGAGAAGCTCAGCAAAGCTCTCCCACGAGACCGACTGCCACCAAGATAAGAAAAAGTGCTTGGGGCAGCTGCCTTGGTAATATTGTATAGCCGTAAGATTAGTCTTGCCAGCCTATTTCACACATTGCGATACTCGCTTTACTTTAGGTGTCACTTCCAACTGAAGGAAAGTAACCTTTTCAATGATTGATAATGCTCAGACTTTGCATCCTGATGCTCATGTAGGTTCGTTTCTCCTTTATAGCATTTCCCTGGGCCTCAAGGTTGAATATGCTGAGGAAAGAGAGAAGGGTAGTGACAAGCATTATGGCAACGGAAAGCCATTATGTTGTCCCTAGTACATTCTCACAGACGAGCCCCACAATCTCCCTTGATGCCTCTCAAACTGGCAAGATCACAAAATGCCTTTAAGGCAATTTTTCTCTCTTCTCCAGCTACTCTTTGAGAAAGAGACGTGCGCCATTAAACAGGGAACCAGAGGGTTAAGCATTGAATTGCCTGAAAGACAGAGCACTTGAGACCCAAGCAAGCTAAATGCCTTAGTCAAAGCAAAGGCAATTCCAAACTTCTTGTCAAGCATCATTGAGAAAGAAGTGTTCTTACTCGAGGATGAAATGACCAGCAGCTTGCAGCACTGCACCAAGAAATACAAGCTTTGGGAGAAAACTTCAGCACATTCTCAGAGGATGCTGACAAGAGCTTCAAAAAGCGAATGTCTCCTGAGGCTTCTGAGGCTGAAGGGAAACCCCTTGAGAAGGCAGGGGAAGTGGCACCTATCTACTCTGACATGTCATCTTCTGGGAAAAGCCACAGCCCTATAAAGTAGAAAAGGAGAAAAAATGAGAAAAGACAAGTTCTGTATTTTGGAATTGACCCAGAGAGGGAGACCTGCTCCAATACTGCAAGCTGAGCACTTCAGACTTCAGAGGCAAGCAAACTCTGCATTTCTTAAGAGGAATAGGCAAATGTAAACAATGCTCCAGGGAAAAGACGCTGATGAAAGGTATTGTGCTGTGTGCTTAAAAAGAAAAAGAGAAAAGTGCTCCAGACACCTAAGGGCTCCACAGAGCTCTGAACAAACGAAAAGTGGGAAGTGCGAACTTGCAAGATTTCAAAGACTGGATTTTCATGGGAGCTTCAGTCGCCCTCCTGGAGGCTGAGGCGCCCTCTGTGCTGTGCATGGGGCGAGTGAAGCTTCTGAGAGCAGGATCCACAGCAGCTGGCAGACTGAGCAAGAACCAAAGACATGAGAAATGCTGAGCCACACTGCCCTAGATAACGTGAGAGCCTAACACAGGGCCTCAAGGAGGTACGTCTCCATTCATGGTTCTCTGCCTAGAATCCTCTTCCAGAGCTGGATGAATCCTTCATTTCAAAAGCAAGCAATGTCACAGTCCTTTCAATGAGATCTGAGGACGAGTGCTGCCACTGACCCACCTTGCCAAACATCCCTAGGCACCCACAATTCATTTCTAAGGTTTGAATCCACATCTCTCAGTTCTCAGAAGACTGCTCCAACCTCTTCGTTCCTCCTAGTGACATTGTTCTTCTGGCTGCCCTCAGGCACCAAAAGCACGCAGGGCTTTCCTGCCTCGGTGTTCACAACCAGTGGTTGCTCGAGGGTCTGCAAATTACCAGTGAAACCCTGGGCCTGAGCTGCAAAAGGAATCTCAAGCAGGGACCAGCAGAACTGCCTGTCCCAGGGCAGCTGGCAGAAGCCAGGGAGGAAAAGGGAAAACTGAGTCAATTGAGGAAGCAGTCCTGGCCAGGAATGTCCTTGGTTTCTAAACCGCTTGATTAAAAAAAAAAAAAAAGAAATTTTTTTTTAAAAAAGGCCGTGGTAGAAAAAGCCCAGTCAATCAATTAGTCAGTCATTTCTAGTTCAAATATTTCCGTAAGTGCTTGGCAGTGTTCTCTATGTAAGGGATGTCTACTGCTGGTGAAAGATTTCTTAGATGGCAGAGAATTCCCCTTGATGACAAACTCTCCTCAGACAAGCTCCAGTCTGGGCAATTTCCCTTTGGAAGCCTTCACAATTTGTTAATTTGTTCAAGCATTCTGAGTCTTCTTAAAAGAAAAGCCAGTTGGCTATCAGTTGCATTTCCAAACCTGATACACTGAGAGAGACAGTGCTGAAGAATAGGAAAATTCCTAAATTTAAGACACCAGGAGCATATTCTGTACCTGACCTGAATAGTCTACCTTCACAGTAAAGGTTTTCACAAATCCCTGATGTATCCCAAACAGGTCAGCAAACAAGCTGTGTTTAAGAATAATTTTGTCTGTTACTGAAATCAGCCTCATCTGAATTATAACTTGGCAGCTGAAAGCTGGCAGTTCTTACATAGAAAAGTATATAGCTAAAAGTCAAAAGAAATACTGCAGTCTTTTATTTTCTGATAATCTAAAATCCCACTGAAGTTCTAAAATCTAAATAATTTGATATTTGGCTATGGTTTTGCATTTAGGCATCTTTTCTTATAGAAAATACTGTGAGTTTTTATTCAGCCCTGTGAGCTCAGTAGAGATTTACAAGATATGGAGTTCATAATCTGGCTCTGCAAGCAGGCAGCATTATGTTCCACTTATTAAAGTCATTAAAGCATATATGAATATCACAGCAGTTCTGCCATCTTCCGCCCTGCCACTGAAGGGCTATGTCCTTTGACATCACCTTCTATGCTTTGTGTTTTAATCAAGTTCTTCTCGCAGGTTTGCTGAAAAACTAGAAGGCTTTGCCAAGAAATCTAGAAGCTGTTCTCTGCAATCCACGTCTTCCCCCCGATGCTCCATCACAGCCAGCCAGCTGCTTTACAAGTCAAGCGACACGCGTATGAACACAACACGCCTGAGTCCAGACTGGAGAGCAGGGCACAGCCAAACTGTGGTTATTAATCCCAGATCAGACCATATTCCCTCAAAGGGAGGATACTCCCACAGGCCAGCCAGCAAGTAGGGTTGTGAACACTAATGACACAAAGGCAAATTTTAATTATGGTACACAAGCATCTCCATTGGGCAACAATGTCTAAAAATATCTATTCATTTACTCTGAAACTTTAAAAAGCGGTTACAGTGCCAGTAATAGAGGATTTGCAATCACAGCATTGGGTGGCTTTGTATTATTTTTCTCTATTGGTTATACTGGCAAATCACATATGCGGACAGATGATAAATATTCCTCATACTAGAGAATACTCTAATGCTTTCTTGTAAAGAGATCTAAATGCTGCAGTTTCTCTTTCTTTTTTTTTTTTTTTGTTGTTGCTGAGGTTTTTTTAGCTTTGAAATGGGAAGTGAAGTGCTCATCAGCTGCAAAGTGCTACTTTAATATCACCCATGCAACAATTACCTCTGCAATAACCTTCATTATATTAAATTACATGCTATCCTTCCTCAGCTAAGTGTGAAGACTAGCCGGAGAATAAAACATGAAAAAAAACCCCAACCCACTGAAAAACCATTGTACAGTACTGTGCCTACACAACAAAGGTGAATGCACTTCCTGCAAGGAAACTAAGTATCACTTAAGAACTGCCTGCCTTTGTTTGAAGTCTTAAATAAAACCTAAGTGAAGTCTCCTCACCTATTCTAATATTCGTTTCACTGTAATGATGCAGTGCTACTGCTGAAAATGCATACATATGACTGTGTAATTCAAGAGTGTTGCAATATGCAGTCATGAGGAGTTAAATAGAGAAGACAATTTTGCTTTCAGTGTTTTCTTAATAATTCTCATAGTGACCCAAATATTCTCATGAGGTCTCCTTCAGCACAGAGCAGAGGTTTATATATTTCATTACTTTCTCTTAATAACCAGTACTAGTTTGTTTCTTTCCATTCCATTCTAAAGATATGACTATCTGTACTTGCTGGCTTTTAACAAACATATTTACCTATTAAAATTCTGAGGTTTGACAGTGAAATTTATTCTGAAAAGTGGCTTATCAAAATTACATTAAAATTCTGCACTTTTTATATCTTAGTGACTTCCAGATGCATTTTTTTAGGACACAGCACAAAAAAACTAGATAAGAACATATTCTAGCCTATTTGCAGTTTCCTTTCTTTCTCTTGGGCAGAATTTCCAAGTACTACACTGCAAAACAGTAGGAATTTAATTGTATTACATTTGAATTCATGTTAAGAAATCATACACAAAAGTGTACTGCAGAGAAGTTGATGAGTACTTTATTTATTTGCAACATCTGAAAATAAGCAGATGAAAGGAGAAAGGAGGATAATCTTTATTAACCAAACAAATCTAGAAAGGACAAATTTGAAGTCTGATAGAAATAACTGGCTGGACAAATTTCAAGGTCCATCTCACTACTACAGAAAGAAAAGGGGAGCTGTGGTAGGACAACATTTGCTTTATTCTTTTATATCCTCACTGGAAAGACAAGCAGACACACATAACATGCATGACCCTGACAAAGAATGCCATTAAAAAAAACTTTCCCAAGTTGACACACACACCTACCACAGGATGGGACACTGACACATACTTAAAGAAAAAAAAAAATTTGGCCTCTGCCTTCTGAAGGAGCACCCATTACGTGCTGAACCTATCTTCGTGCAATCCACAAACTACTGATGCGGACCGCCCTTAACACACACAGCAAGCTGGCCACTGACTGGCATATGCAAACGTACCCTGGGTGACATCTTGGCATAACTGAAGGGTTCTGTGATCGCAGAATGATTTATACTGGAAGGGAACTCAGAAAATCTCCAGTCCAACCTCCTGCTCAAAGCAGGATCCGCTGTGAGATCAGGTCAAGGCTTTATCCAGGTGGGTCTTGAAAACCCCTGAGGATGGGGACTGCACAGCCTCTCTGAGCAATCACTGCTTGAGCATCCTGGTGGAAAAAAATGTTTCTCCCTATAGCCAGTCTGAACTCCTCTTGTTTCAACTTATGCCAGCTGAACCTTTCCCCACTACTGTGCATCGCCATGAACGGCCTGGTTCCCTCTCCTCAATTACTCCCACACAAGCAGTGAGGGGCAGCTATCAGGTCCCTCTGAAGCCATCTTTTCTGCAGGCTGGACCAGTCCTGGTCCCTCAGCCTCTCCTCACACAGCAGATGCTCCTGCTCCAACCATCTTGGTGGGCCTTTGCTGAACTCATTCCAGTTTATCAACGTCTTTCCCGTGCTCAGGGGGCCAAAACTAGCCACAGTATCTAGATGTGCCCTCATGAGCGCAGAGGGAGATAATAATTTCCGTCAATCTACTGGCTCTGCTCCTCTCGGAGGAGCCCAGGATGCTGTTGGCCCTTTTTGCTGCCAGGGCGCAGAGCTGGCTGGTGTTTGCTGTCTATCGGATCCCTGCATTCCCTTTCAGCACAGCTGCTCCCCACAGTCAGCCCCCGGCCTGTATTTGCTTCTTTCCCTGCTGCAGGACTTCACATTTGTGTGAACTCTCAAAGGTTCCCGTTGGCCCATTTCTCCAGCCCACCCGGCTCCTCCTGAATGGCAGCCTCGCGCCTGGTTCCCCCAGTTTGATGTCACCTGTGAACCTGATGAATGTGCACTTGGTCCCCTCCCCCAGGTCACTGATGTTAAACAGGGCATGTCCCAGCACAGACTCTGTGCTGTTCCACTTGCCACAGGCCTCCAGGTTGAGTATGACCCATTAACCACTAAAAGAGTCCATTCCAACCACGTGCCACCACAGAACAACGGGAGATTGCATCACTTGTGCAGAAAAGAGTGTTTTCACAATAGCAATATCCCAAACTGCTTTGCGGGCTACAGTAAGTTTCAAAAGATCATTAAAAAAAAAATGTTCTTATCCTATTTGAAACTGAGTCTGTGAACACTAAAAAGCTACCATCTGTGCAAAGAATATATAACCTTCTTGAAAAGATTATTTGTCCTCACACTTCCCATTTGGTAACAATTTTTTATATTTAGTACCTCTCACCATGTCAGCAACACTCACTGAAAACAAAGGAACAGAAAGACAGATGCAGGCCACCCTTATGCACAGGTGCTTACCATACATACCTTAACAGGTTGCTTATAAGTAGAAAACAGTATGGAAAAAAATAGTTTTCCTCACTCTACAATTTGCCAGACTCATAGACACAGGGTGTTCTAGAGGCTGAAATAAAATTGGGTTCAAAACAGATCAGACAAATTCAGAGAATAAACAGTCTCCAGTAACTACAAAACACAGTAATCCGAAGGCAGCCTTTGGACACACTGAGGACATACACGTCTCCATCAGTATCTCCTATCAGCCTCTTTCAGAAAAGCAACACTGGCCTAGGTAGGCTCTTTTTCCAAGCCAGCCCACAGCTTCTGTGAGGCCTTTCTAACAAAGAGAAATGCTTAAAAATAAGGCCTCCCATTAAAACAAAACAAAACAACACAACGACAAAAACAAAACACACCAAAACCTAACATCTCCCTTCACCCCGCACCCCCCCCCACCAAAAAAAAAAGACAAAAAACCCCACCACAAACAAACAAAACCCACAACACCAAAACCATGCTTCCCATCATCAGCTCTCTCAGAGTTTCATCTTAAGCCCTAGCAGAAAGATCGAAAGATCCTACCATTTTGTCTCAGCTGCCATGGTACTTCAGGCTGGTGCTAAATGCCCCTACCAGGCTATCATGCAATATTCAGCACTGTGATGCAAGAAACAAATTAATCCAGAGATCCAAGTCTGGATCATCTGAATACCTGGAGTAATTATAAGAACGCTTGCAGAACTTCCAGTAATGGGTATATCTATTAACAGGTTAAGTCATCATCTTTTAATAGACAGTATCCATTCCTCAAGGAGCTGGCTAACCTGGAGAGAAAATCTGTCATTTGCTTCAGATAATCTTCTTTCAACTCTTCCTCCAAAATTCTCCTTTGTTATGCTGCCTACAAAACTTCAGCAATACTCAGGGGATGGAGGTGCTCAGTTCAGTGCACAACATCTTGCTGACAAACACCACTTTATCATGCACTGTGGACCGCAGTGCTCAGTCTGTTTGTTCGCAAAGTAATTGCACTGGTGTAAATAAAGGTTGGGATTTCTGAGAAACGCAGCAGATTAAGATCTCTCTTGGCTGGCCTAAAAGAAAAATAATTTCTTTTTCCATAACTCAGAAGAAGGAATCGTTTCCTGCTAATTAGGTGAGAGGCAACGAAATGCATCATGTGCTAATTGAGTAGCTTGGAATGCGTTGAGAAGGTGGGGAAGATGATGTGATATAGGATGATGAGAGTATTTGGGTATGATATTATGAGATAAAAAGTTTGGATAAGATATTTGTAAGGTCATTGTGATTCTGATTACATTCAAAATTCAAAAGCAGGGTAAATATAATAAAAGCAGGGTTTATATAATGAAAACCAAATCTGATGGTTTGATTTAAATGGTTTATAAAAGGCCATGTATGTGGAACTTCCTCCAAAATGTTGACTCGACTTCTTTATCTCGACTGAACAAGAACACCAAAATATAAATATGAAAGTAATCTCAAAGTGCTGGTGGAGTTATGCATATTAAGAGTATCTCTTTGATTTTAGTTACAAAGAATGCTTCGGCTTATATAAACTAATAACTTCCCTTTAAGTATCAAATGATTTATTCTGTGCTATGAAAGTTTATGTCAAGTACAACTTAGAGCAGGAACCATCTGCAAAATGAAGATGACACTTTGCATTTGCAGAATGGTCCCTCGTTAGTTCCTAAGCCATAATAAACCACATATAATAAAAATAACAACTGAAAAACACCACTTAAAGCAATATTTTCCAGTCAAAAAATACATTTCACAACGAATATCCATTTCCCAACAACATATTACTTCGTATCATCTTTCTAGCCTTATGCAGAAGGATCAGAGCTGTACCTGTGTTCTGAACACAAATTCCCAGGAATTACAATTGACCAATTTCTGAAATGCATTATAAATGTTGTTTTTATTTTTAGGCCAGTTATTTGCATAAACAACTTTTCTCATAGTTGGAGTTTCAATAGATGGGCCAGATAACAGCAGGTAATCTGCTTAGAAATTCATGCCTGAGATTTCTAGAGAAGACCAGTGGAGTTCAATGGGAGCTGAACCTGGGTTCATGCTTATGGAAGTCTCGGACTTGGTTCACAACAGTCTGTTATTTCTGATTTGTGGGATTACGGACACAATTAAGCACAATCTCAAACACTGTCACTGCCGCAGAGATTTCAATGGGAGGACCACAAGCGGTGGCAGAACTATGACCTAGCTACAGGAGTCTGAGTGTACTTTCTGTTGTCATAAGAAGATAATTTCACCAAATTATATGGGTTTCTTAATTGCTCCACACATTATTAATTCATAGCTGACTCATCCTCAAGGCCTTACACACGCCCAGGTTCACAAGAAAAAAACAACACATTGTATTTGTTGTACCTTCCATCTGAGGATCAGAGGGTACCCTATCCATACAGCTATGCCTCTGTGAATCAGCCAAATGTTTTCTCCATTTTACAAATGGAGATGTTGAGCTACAATACTTTTGCTCCTTGCCCATCCTTGCCTTGCATCTATTGTTCCAGAAAAGTCTGACTGAGTTCAACAAAAGTCATGAGTTTCACAGAATTACTGTGCAGAATATGTGAGCTTCAATGTGGGATGGCACGCTAAGCAGAACCTCCTAACGCCCCACTTCCCCTGCCGACCCCGGCCTCAAAATTGCATTAACAGGATCATTATCTTCTGTGTTTCCTTCCTAGATCTTAATCGCAGGAGCATTTTCTATTTATTAAGCGGAGTTGCGAGATTCCTCAGCTCCATTCCTCTGTGGTTACACCATGCTGGTGACGAGAACTTTCTTGGGGCAGTTGCTATGAGTTTCTCCCAGATTTTCCAGTCTTCCAGTTTTGACTGTGGGTAGATCACCTTGCCTTTCTAAACGATTGTAGCCACATCTGCCCTCTTCAACATTTCCTGCATATCTAATCCCAGGCTTCAAGCAGACATTATACAAGTGTGGCACCAGCTGGACTTCCAGGGCCAGAGCTGGAGTGATTCTGCAGTGGTATAGCCAGGATTCCGCACGCCCTTGACTGTCCTCAGACA
The DNA here is from genome assembly GCF_036013445.1 of Caloenas nicobarica. Lineage (NCBI taxonomy): Eukaryota > Metazoa > Chordata > Aves > Columbiformes > Columbidae > Caloenas > Caloenas nicobarica. The sequence goes on from NC_088245.1 coordinate 48,001,802, forward strand.
GGTTACCACCATCAGAATGGTCTCTCTGGCAAAACATCAGGAGCAGGCACAAAGTGGTCTACAGGCTGGACAACTGTGTCTTAGCAGAAGTAGCTATTAGCCACTATGTCCCAGAGGCATGCTGCTTTTCACCCCACCTCATGATGGATGAGCGCCACAGTAAGCGGTGGGTGCGATGAGAGACCACATCTGACCTACAGTTAGATGCTGAATCCCCCCATGTCTCATCTAACCTTGTGCATTACCACAAGCCATTTTCTTTCAGATTGTTGCTCTTGCACTAGATTCAGCTGTGTCTGAACACAGGACAAATTTATGTTTGGCTACAGCGCATCTTCCAGAAAATCTTTTAATCTTTACTAAAATGAAGTATTTGTCAACTAGCAGTTTCCTCCAAAGGTTAGCCACCTCTCTTATTAAAAACATGAACCTTGCGTCTAATTTGAAATTTTCTGGCCTCAGCTTCCAGCCACTGATTCCTGTTATGCCTTCTGCTCCTGTTAAAGTGACCCTTTAGTAACCCCCTATTTTAGCATCAAGTATTTTCTCCCCATGAAAGTACTTACACATTACAAATGACCAATGCTTTAGTTTCGTTTCAACAAAAGAACTCAAACTGTTAAGTTTAACTCTCTCCTTAAGTAATTGGAGGTCATGTAAAAAATATCTTGTTTTCCCTCATTTCTTCATTCTCCTAATTAGAGCCAAATGTTAGAAATATCCTTAGAAAGACAGAAATAGGCAAGACATCCCTGCTTGGCCTAGTTAGACAGCATGACTCAACAGTGGCCACAGAGTTGCAACACACTAAAATTTGGAAAAAAAAAAAAAAAAAAAAAAAAAGAAAAAGCACTACTTATGCGGGCAGTGAGCCAAAGTTGCTCCCTGTAAATCTAGTATAGTATTGAACACTTATAAATTATTAACAAGCACAGAAGTTAGAAAGTTAAACTATGACAAAAGAAAAAGAAAGACCCTAGCCTAACAGCAAAACAGTACACAAAATCACAAACCCAGGATTTCACTCTGATTTAGCTCACAGTATGAAAATATTTAGTCATATTTGAAAAGCCATAATATTGCAGTGTTACATGGTCCTCTTCACTCTAATGCCTAAAGAGCTCATAAATTATTATTGCTAACCTGCTTGATCCAAAGTCCAAGAATAACTTTTTGCACTGATTTTATGTCCTTTTTATGCAACTAGAATTAAAAAAAATCCAGGTTGAAAAATTTTACTAATTATTTGTTAAATTTAATTAAAATACATTTTTCCATCTTAAAAGTAGGCAGCTCCAGGCTCAAAATTTCATCTGATTTTCACAGTCTATTGAGATTTGAGCAGCTAGCTAGCAAATTCACTGGCTGAGAAAGTAATGCAACAGTGTATTAGCTGCTGCTTTTGTCCTTAGCCCTTTCATGGCAACCTGATAGCCTAACCTGATAGTCTTCTACGATGAGATGACTGCTTGGTGATGAGGGGAGAGCAGCAGATGTTGTTTATCTTGACTTCAGTAACGCCTTTGACACTGTCTCCCATGAAATCCTAGTAGACAAGCGATGTGGTTCAGTCTTGTTAAACGAACGGTGAGGTAGGCTGAAAATGGAAGAAGCTGTTGGGCTTCAAGGGTTGCGTTAAGCAGCACCAAGTCCAGCTAGAGGCAAGTCACTGGTGGTGTATCCCGGGGGAAGGTACTGGGACCAAGACTATTTAACCTCTTCATCAATGATCTGGGCGATGGGGCAGAGGGCACCCTCTGCAAGTCTGCAGATGACATGAAACTGGGAGCAGTGTTTGAAACACCAGAGGGTCGTCCTGCCATCCAGAGAGACCCAGACAGGCTGGAGAAATGGGCCAACAGAAACCTCATGAAGTTCAACAAAGGGGAACGCCAGCTTCTGTGCCCCGGTGGGAATGACCCCAGGCACCAGTGCAGACAGGGAAGCAGCTCCCCAGAGGTCTTGATGAACAAGCTGACCATGAGCCAGCAAGGTGCCCTGACGGCCAAGCAGGCCAACAGCCAAAGCAGTTCCCCAGAGAAGGTCTTGATGAACAAGCTGACCGTGAGCCAGCAAGACGCCCTGATGGCCAAGCAGGCCAACAGCCTCCGGGGCTGTGTCCGGCAGAGCATCGCCAGCAGGTCCAGGGAGGTGATCCCTGCCTTCTGCTCAGCCCTGGTCAGACACAGCTGCAGGGCTGGATCCAGTGCAGAGCTCCCCAGAAAAAGAGAGACCCTAGAGAGGCCACCAAAGGGTCAGGAAGATGACAAAAGGACTTGAAGCATCTGACATACAACAAGAGGCTGGAGTGTTCAGCCTGGAGAAAAGAAGCTCGGGGGGATCTTATCCTTGTGTGTAAATACCTGATGGGGGAAGTAAAATAGTTGGAGCCAGGCTCTCCTCAGTGGTGCCCAGCGACAGGCTTACAGGCAATGGGCATGAATTCAAATACAGAAAACTCACACACAAGAAAATTTTTACTGAGTGATGACACACTGGATCAGGTTGCCCAGAACAGTTGTGGAGTCTCCATCCTTAGAGATGCTCAAAATCTGATGGGTCACAGTCCTGAGCAGCCTGCCCTGGCTGAACCTGCTATCAGCAGAAAGGCTGGACTAGATGATGTCCAAGGGTCCCTGCCAGCCTCAACCATTCCATGATGCTGTGACTGTGCATGTGAAAGAAGTAATTCTTTTCATTAGGGGTATCATTTTGCCACTCTCAGAAGTCACTTGCCCCTCACTGAGAACTAATGTGTTTTGAAATTGCCATGCTCTGTAGAATTTTGTTCTCTTGGCATTTTTGATAAATACTTCTTTTTCCACATCTCATCTCATCCACTCTGTTAAGATGAATAAAATCCTTTCAGTCTGAGAGAACCTAATGTGTTTTGGGGGTGGAAAATCAGGAAGAAGTGGATAATCCAGGATGAATGGTCAAATATCACTTCTCATGCTAGCAGAAAATACAACAGCCTGTATTTAGAGAAGTCAGCAAATGGACTCTTGGAGATAGCTTTGTCAACACCCATGATAAGTGGGACTATCCATATGCTTGAAGTTAGGGTTGTGATTAAGAACTCCATTGAATAAAGGCCAGAGTATCAAACAAGGAAGCCCCTTGAATTCTGCTCAGCATATGGACAAAGTTTAGAGCAATAAAATCAGCCAAACAAGCCAGACTGACTCAAATGCAGCTGTATCCCTTGCGGGCTTTTTATTAATTGACCCTAGGAATGAGGATATACCCATTAGCCACTGAAGTTACATCCAGTTTACTTACGCAGTTTCTATGCCACAGATTCACAATCGGTTTGGTGTATGTTCATAAAGCTGCTAAGAAATTATTTCCATTTCAAACTCCTAAACACAAGTCATTAGAAAAGGACACTAAGGTTCCTGGACATGTCCATATAGAGCCGAAATGGCAAAATGGCTTTGCTACTGAAAAACTAAGATCACTCTCAAAACACACACATACATGCCTTACAACACAAATCATCCTGAGATATCCACTGATGTGCACCATAGTCATATGACAGAACAGGCCATACATGTTCAGCATGTACAACATACCATAGTAGAAGTGCAACACAGAGTTTTATTCATTATAAGGACATTTTAGCGGGAACAGGGCAGTAGAGGTCACAAATGTGAAATATTCTTATCTCAATTGTGCTATAACATACAATTAGTTCTTAAAGTCAAAAGGTCTGAGGGAAGATGGACGGGGCAGTTCTTGCCAGTTTCACTATCGCTCACTAATAAATCAGCTTGGCAACATGTCCTCATTTTAATTTAGATATTCTGGGGGGAAAATAAAATTCAGGGATAGAAAACTTCAGAATAGGTAGTTGTGCTGATAGGGAGCCTCACTCTGGCTGCAGTTTGGTTTGGAGAGTTGGTTGTTTTAGGTTTGTTGGGTTGTTTAGGTGTGCGTGTTGCTTTTCTTGTAACTTTGAGAGAAGTACCTGAGAGCTGTGTGTTTTTATGCTGCCCAGAAAATACCACTTCCTACAGGGCTGGTGAACAAATACACCCTAACTGCAGTCAGAGAGCTCTTTTTTATTATTATATTGAACCACTCTTAAAGAGCTCTTTTTTATTATTATGTTGAACCACTCTTAAAGAGCTTTTTTTTATTATTATGTTGAATAAAAGAAATATGGGAGGAATCAGTTTCTCCATTGCGTGTTTTCTCTCCTTCACATAAAAAAATAAGACAGCCCCAAGATTAATTTTACCATTTAACACACAAATTAAAAAGTGTAGCTCAAGTACCTTATCAAATGCCAGTAAATTTTCTCAAGAAAGGACAGATCAGCCTTCTCCACCTTCCACAGGCATCAAAGGCCCCAAGCACCTCCAGTTCCCCTTATACTCTGGTAAATACAAACCCCAGTTCAGAGAGGAAAAAGAGAGATACTCAGTATGTTGGCCTTGATACACAGACTCCATTAAAACAAGCAAACAAACCTCAGGGATAAAAGAATAACAGGAATGGGGGGGATGCAATGGGGGGCTGCTCTAAACACTCAAGCCACCTGCTCTAGCATCTCTAATCTCAATGACTGCACCTAAGTTTCAAGGATTTCTTTACTAACGCTGGCTTTAGAAAGCTCTGGTTCACCACAGACAAAAAGTACTTCAAGTCACTTTGAAAGCTTAACAGTATAATAAAAACAAAATCAAAGCAGCAACTACAGCTGATAGTCCCCGGTTTCTGTGAGCCCCTCTGCTATTTGTATCACCCCACCAAGCAAAGCTCACACCAAATGGATGTTCTGGCAGAGGTCCCAGATACACATGACACCAAGTCACAAGCAGCTCATCATCACACCACCCTCATTAATGAGAAGAAGTGAGCTACAGCAGCAGTTCTTCAATGTCTTTTCCTCTCTGCTCTCCTGGGATACATTCCTTATGCCCTCTCCTGCCCACCCCAACCAGCTGGAGAACTGCCGACCCTCGGAGAAATGAGGAAGGGAGAGATGGGGAACTGTAGACTGCTCCCTGTGAGGAAGAGGCTGTTTCTTCCAGGAAAGCCACGAGGAGGGCAGCTAACAGTGACCGGGCAGGGATGGCAGGAGGTGGGCACCCAGAACTGATGGCAGCTAGAGGAGGGTAGATTGGCAGCCTCCATTACAGAAGACTGATGCTGCATTGGCTACTAGCTACCACATGGTCCTGTTTCTCCTGCTCACTGCGTTGTCTGCCTCCTCCTTCATCTTCCCCAAGCAACTGAAGACTCCTCCACCCGTGTACCGGCCACTTCTTCCCAGATTCTCCCTTTGCTCTGCTCCCTGAAGCACATCACGGTGCAACCCGCCCCAGCCCCTCCAGTATATTCCACATTCCCAGTCAGACTGAGGTGTGTCCTGGCTTGGCAAGCCACGGTGCTGCATCGCTGGGAAAGGAGAACAGCAAAACATTATACAGTGTGAAAAGCTGCTTGGATGGGAGGGTAGGCAGCTGGTATGTGAGAGCAGGAAGATTCAGAGGGAAAAGCTGCAGAGCGAAGCCAAGTCCAGATGACACACTGAGTGGTAGGCACAGGAACAGCAGGGAGAGAGAAAAAGTAAAGACAAAGATCTTCCTTCAAAGGAGCTGGAAAGGATTATGTAGGATTGTGACCACATCTTTCCTCAACCATCCAGGCCTGCCTTCCAGCTAAGCAGAAAAAAGGAGAGTTCATTTTTTATTATGCACAGGGAAGCTCTGGAAAGCTTCTTGTGAGAAGAGTGGCTATTCTTCATTCAGGGGACAAGAAAGAGATTTTTCTTCCACAGATTGCTTCAAGGACTGAGGCAGCCCAGGTGCTGGTTTCTTTCTGAAGCCTGCGAAGAGCCCGAAGCATGTACAAAATATGCATGAGTAGAATAATTAACTCATTCCAGGAAGCAATGGGATGGAATAGCATACAGATCCATGAGACTGTGACAGCATCTGTGCATGCTGGAAAGTGAAACAGATGCTTTTGGGAGCAGCCAGAAAGGGGGGTGGGTAAGGTCAGAGGCCTTGGCCACACTAAAGGACCAGAGAAGGTCTAATAGAAGAGACTGAGGGTTTGGAAACCAGGGAGTTGAAGCATGACCAACTTGAGGTTTCTAGGAGGGAAATCACAAAGAGAGTCATGACTGGGGAAAAATGGAGAGAGCTCTCTAAGGCAAACACTGAAACTTATTTATATCCATTACATCACTGTCTTCTCCCCCAGGGAATTAGCATCTCTTCTCTGTGCCTCATGGTGAGGTAACCAGATGTGGTTGGGGGTACATCGTATCACCAAGAGGACCCAGAACAGGTCTCACTGTCCAGTAGACGCCACTATAGCCCTGAAGCCAGATTTATCATTCCGCTAAATCAAGCCATTTACATTATGTACAAGGCAATGACAAAGGAGAAGGATGGTGGTTTCTCAATGCTGTTTTGGGGTGTGACATGAGTCACACTACACAGCCTTGAATCAGCTTCTTTCCTGCATGAAAAAGGTCCCTCTTCCCCATAGGCCAACTAATGGAAGGGACCAGCAGCAGATGAACTTGCTGACACAGTCTCAGGGGGGTGGCAGCCATTCGAAGGATAGGCAGCATGAAAAATCGCTGGGCATCTCTGGGTTACAAGATTCTGGATGGTTTGTCTTATCCACCTCTGTGGTCAACATTGCTGGATGGGACAAAAAGTTGTGGTGTATTCCAAGAAAAGGAAGGTTCCAGCAGGACAAGGGAGTGACAAGCTAGAGGAAGACCTAGTAGATGCCAGCAGAGGCACTGTCCGCACAGGGATGTCCCAAGCGTTGGGATTCGCCGCCTTTCCCTGAAGGATGTGTGAGTCCAGCAACTACCTGAAAGGAGGCTGTAGCATGGAGGGTGTTGGTCTCTTCTCCCAAGTAGCAAGTGATAGAATGAGAGGAAATGGCCTCAAGTTGCACCAGGGCAGGTTTAGATTGGATATTAGGAAAAAATTCCTCACAGGAAGGCTTGTCAGGCATTGGAACAGGCTGCCCAGGGAAGTGGTGGAATCACCATCCCTGGAGGTGTTTAAAAGATGTGGAGATGAGGTTTTTAGGGACACGGTTCAGTGCTCGAGTTAGGTTACGGTTGGACTCGATGATCTTGAGGGTCTCTTCCAACCAAAATGATTTTATGATGGCAGCCAGCACCAAGTCCTGTGCGAGGTGCTCAGGAGTGGTATAGCTTCAAGCATCCAGCACATCCCTCCCTCGAAAGGTGTTGTGCAGATTATATCACACTTAAACCACACTTCATCAGCGGGACATATACTCTCCTTTCTTGTTTTCAGTTATTTACCAATAAGTCATTCCAATGAAAAATTATTCTCCAAAACAGCACAGGCACTTACCCAATTTCAACACCTGCTCCCAGCAGCACAAGCACAGCGAGAAGATATATTATGGAGGGATCTTCTCTTTTTTTCTTGGTATTTTTACCCATTTCAGCTACACAGAGACTTCTGACCAACAAAATCATGATATGTGAGAAAACTCTTAAGGTTTAAATAATTAATCTTAAATACTAGAAGTTCAGTACTCAAAGGGAACCTGACGGCAAAAGCAAAAAACACAACAGATATCGGCATCATAAGTAAGTCTGCAGTAACAGGCCAATTCTGCTGCTCCTCAGCAGGGAGAAAATTGCACGTTAGGAAGAAGAAATGCCTTGCAAATATAGACCTTCACTCAAGTTACCTGTTACAATGAAGTGAGAAAATGGATGTTACTCCTGTCACTTGTAACTGCTACAGTGTGGACTCAAGCCAGTCTACACACAACTACAAGTGCCAACGTGCCAAGCAAAAGCATGCATATCAACAGGAATGTAGTTTTCTCAGTATTGAGAAAACTATAATTTAATTTACTATGGTTGACATAAAGCAAACACCACCTCTCAGAAGGGAGATTGCCTGTATCATTAGAATCTACTGAAGAAACTCAGCTGGAGAAAAGGAAAAGCTTTTACCCAGGAAAATGCAAGCGAAGGAGAGCAAGAAAATATTCAAGATGGCAGTAAGATAATTATCTGGCCCACCAATCTAAAAGAACAGCATTAAATCATGAAATGAGTAATCATGTATCTGGTTCTGAAGGTATGCTGCAGAACCTCAAAGAAATGCAGGTACTATATACGGCTTCCATACAATTCGTTTGGCTCACAGCATGCTATGCTACAGTATTGATCCTCAAATAGAAGTGTGGAACGTATCCCAGGATGCACGCCAGAACAAGGAACAGGAAGGTGTTGGACAAGGAATAGGAAGGTATTGCGTAAGGAGGTGGCAAGTCTTAGGTTTTCGAGGGCCATTTTAGGGAGATAGGGACTCAAATGAGCAGCCCGTGCCTGCTGGAGGAGAAGCTGCTGAGACCCACATCCGTTGGGAAGGGAACCTGCCAAGTCCTCTGTGGAACTGTGGAAAAGCTGATCTTGCTACCAGTTGCTGTCTGTTTTGGACCTGCTTTCCCCTTATGGACTGGCAGAAAAGATCCTCTCAGCACACATCAGTAATTCTTACTCGTAAACCAAACCTGGGCTGTGATGAATGAAGTATTTGTCACCGTGCACTGACTGACTACTGGGAGAGCACTTGTACCATTGATTGACAACTTAGTTAAGCTGAGCTCAGAGCCTTTCACCAAAGACATTATTCACTTCTGCCGGATGGCAGAAACTCTTGTAATCCCAAGCAGGATTAGTGGAGCTATATCGTTTTACATCATGTGGGAACCAGCCCATTTACCTTAAGCTGCATTTAACTTCATAGGCTACTTATTTCATCTTTTCCCAGGAGTGATTATCGTGATCCTGAAAAGAGAAGGAGGAGGAGAGCTACGCTGGGTATTCAAACCCACCAAGACAGGTCTGGTGGCTGAAAGGCACATTCCGAGAGAACATGGCAAGTGAATTTCAGTTCCCAAAACCAAGCCTGAATTCTGCTGATGCACGACCTGCTTGTGTTTCACATTTACTAGCCGAGTGCTTCCTTCCCTCTCCTCTCTTTTTTTTTTTCATTTAAAATAATGTAAAAAAATTGTAGGCATTAATAATAGTCTCCAGTGCTGGTGACTGAGGGAGTGATGTCTTCTGCTCTTCCTCACTAAGAATACAAAGCCTAAGGAAAATACTTCCTTCTGAGTGCTGAGCACCATTGGACTTGGGCCCTGAGAAAAGCAGGATGAGGGTGGAGAAAATACGAAAAATGCAGAAAAGGACTAAAGATAGAATACTTCCGGGGAAACAGCTGGAAAAGGAAAAGAATGAAATGAGAGAAAGGTCAAGTTTGGTCATGTTTAATGTGAAAAAATAAATTAATAGGAAAATTATAGGAAAGAAGGAACTTCCTACTTTCACAGAAGACAGCGAGAATAAAAAGCAGATATGCTTAATTCAAGCACAGAGGAGAATGGCAATAAGCTATTACACAATTTCTGTATTTAAAAAAATTCAATTTCTATTATTTAGTTACTTACCCCTTCCTTCCTTTTTTTGTTTTGTTATTAAAATCACTCTCTTTCAGAGGGCAATGTCTGTTTGTTTAATGCAGCAAGAATGTATCGGCAATTACTGTTTGTATTTTTTTGCTCCATGAAGTGCAATTACATTATATTAAATGAGTTTATAAGACAGCACATAGAGTAACAAATTAGAAAACTCTATTTCACTGCTTTCCAAACTTAAAAGCAAACTCACTGAATTGAAGGCTTTATGTTTTCAAATTCTAAGTAGAACATTTCTTAGTTCCAGAATTCCTGGAAAACAGTTAGAGTAACTGAGAAAAAAACTAAGAACAGCGAAAGCTCAACAAATAGCAACTGTAACTTAATTAAAATTTACTTAATTTCATACTCAGCTGCAGGAAACACCTGCAATTGTAACAGAAATGCTGGTCTCTTATTCAACTATCAGACTGAAATAATTAATCAATATTCTATACTTTAATACTCTTTTAACATAGGTTTTGCTGGAGAGGGAGGATCATCCATTAATTTTTCAAAAGCTTTAAACTATGCTGTTCTATAGTAAAAAAAAAACCTTGAGTCTTGAGAAAGAATAAAAATGTAAAGCTCTGACTGTGACTCCACCAACAAAGAAGCTTTAATAATTTCCCAATTACTGTAAAAGTTTGTATGAATGATAAATTATTCTGAATGTTGCCTGCTCCTATTTAAGGCTCAAACATACAATGAGAATTTATCTTATTAGAATCAGCCATATTAAAGAAATACGTTGCTTTCATCTATTACTTAGACTTTTTGACAGATTCAACCAGAAAAAGTTAATTTATTGAAGCATCTTCATTTTTCAGGAAAACATTCTCTGAAATGGCAGCTTTGAAGTATCTTTGTTAATACGTACAGTCAGATACTAAACTGCTTTCCTGCAATGCTGCTGCACTGTTGTTTTTTTTTTTTTCGGGATGTATTGTAGTCAGATGTTCCTCTAGTACAATAACGAGCAATATTAAATTCATCAGCTTTTACTACGCTGCGTGCTCAACTCCTCAATGTAAGTCTTTCTATTAAGCAATTCACGGACAGATTAGGGTATGTATTTTCTGGAGAACGAAGCCAGTGAGCGTGGATGGGATCCAGCAGCCCTGGAGCCAGCGGCGGAGAGCAGGAAAGAGGGCAGGCTGCTCGGGAGCTTGGACGGGGAAGGGCTTTCTCCTTGGTTTTGTTGTCACAAGTTCAAGGCAAGGATGAGAAAACGACGGCGGTGACTACGGCAGCAGTGGGGCAGACCCAGACGATCACAAAGACAACAGAGATGATGACTGGATGGAGAAAGTGAGGCGTCCCATATCCTCGACTGGGTATTTGACAGGCGCTTCTTTACGCAGGGAGACTGCCAGTACGGCTCAATACCGTGGCAGGGACTTGGCACAGATTTGCCGAAATAAAACAAAACAAAGATCCCCTAGAGAAGGGTGATGGTGAAAGCAAGAGAATGCGACCTACAAGCAGTGGGGGGAAAGAGAACATGAGGGAAACAGCATTACAAGAAGAAAAAAATAATGGAAACGTCGAGGGACTGGATCCTGACAATGTGCTGGAGACTGCAGCTAACACAGCAAGCACGATGTGCCATCTACAGCAGAAAGACTGGAAAAGAAAGGAGTCGGATTTGTACCGACACCAGGCAGAGGAAGGAGACACACAGGATGGGAGACTGTCCTTAACAAGAGCTGAAAACCTGTCATCTGGCTGGATCTACAAATAAGAATGGTCTATCAAATGGATATGGGATATGGAGCCGGGTTTAAGAACGATCCCGAAAAATCTTGCACTTTAAAGACGTGGCAAGGGGCAAAGGAATGGCAGCGAGTAAAAAATGAGAAAGAAAACAGATTCGATCCTGCAGAGTGCAGTAATTGAGAGGAAACACAGGATTATGCCTAATCCAGTAAGGGAAATGGATGTGGTTAGTGAGAAACAAGTAAAATGTTTGTGTACTAGTACTTAGGCCGCAGACTAGAAAAGAAAAAGCAGAATTTTTTATTGCTTGTGCAAAATGTAAAGCAATACGTTGCAGGAATAACAGAAAATGACATCAGGACTAGAATACAACTGTGTTCAAGAAAGGTAAAAACAGAAATAAAAACGATGGGCAAGAACTGAGCATGAATAATATCATTGGCAATGTGATAAGAAGGAATAGCATCAATAATACAAAATCCGTTTAGGAGAAAGACTCTCTGCAGTAGACTCTCAGTTCCTTTGCAGCAGATTTCTTCCATTTTTCCCCAAATAATTTTTTACCTGACACTCAAAAGAAACAATTCCTAATAGAAAACAAGATTTTAAATTATGCGATACAGGTAGCAGAAAAAATGGATCTAGAAACTGAGCTCCTATGTATTTCTTTACCAAATACTGGTTAAACAAGAAGGCCTGTGCATATTCTTAGGGCTGGTTTTGGGAGTAGTAAAGATCTCTGTAATACAACTGGATTAAGAAAATAATAATGAGTTGCAGACCATTATTTGCTTTTGTTTAAACTAAACAGAGAGATAAACGAAAGGCCTGTAATAAAAGTTTGGGACTTCAAAGGGACAAGTTCAAGAAACTAAAAGAAAGCAGTTTATTAAATAATCACCTGGCCTGAGGAGATATCAAATAGGAAGAACTATCTGAAGCACTGCTGTAGAAATGCAACTGAAAAAGCAAGATCATGAACCAAAAGACTGAAAGCAAAATTTCTGCTATGAACTGTAAACACGTCAGCTGGAAATGTCAAAGAAGACAAACCCATATAATCACACAGAAAGTCACCCTAATATAATCATAAAAGACAAAGACACTGCTAAAGCGTATCAGTCACGCTGCTGCTAGATAAAGATCACTGCAATGCTCTTGCTCTAGGAAGCAAGAGCTCACTTGGAGCACTGAGCAAAGTTTTTTCATCACCCTTATTGAAGGAAACTGGTCTCAAACTGGTGCAGAGCAGGGTTGTTGGGGTGGTCAAGAGAACAGACAAGCTTCTCCTAGGTGAGAAGAGGACCTGAGGAGCTCGGCGTGGTGAGCCTCAGAACACAAAGGCTGAGGGGGCTACAAGATTTGTTTCTGTAAATGTATTGCAGAGGATGTGACAGAGCTATTTAATCAAAATGACACTGTTAGCTCAAGAACAAGTGGATATAAACAGGCCACAATGAAGTTCAGGCTTAAGTTAAAAGGGCTTCTAGGCTGACCGCACTGAGGTTTTGGAACACATTTTTAATGACAGTAGTGAAGACAAAGAACTTAATGGGATTTTGATCACTCTGCAAATGGCACAGCAGGAGGAGGTTGCCTGGAACAGTCAGAGAATGAATGCTAGGTTCAGGAAATCTTTTCCATTCCTAATTTAAATAAAAAATTGTTCACTGAAACCTGGCAGAAGTTACTAAATGCTGTCTTTTAATGGCTGCCTTTGTTACTTCATGAAATGTACTTAAAAGGATTGTTAAAAGGAAAACCTTTCTGGTGAAAGACAGCATGGTGTTTTTATGATGTACAAACAATAAGTATCCTGGATTTCTAGCCAGCACACTGAAAGACACTAAAATAAGTTGCAGCAAATTCATTAGGAACAGTGATAACTATAAAAACGAGGAATTATTGAAACAGCTTAAAGTTCATGCATTCTGGAGTTATGTATTTTGGTAAAATTCCCCAAATCCAATTCCAGACTCCAAGTGAAAACTCAGTGCAAATAATCTGATACCTATTCTTCATGCCCACTGGAATCTAATGTTCAGACATGTACAACTGCACTGCAGAAGAATTTGTCTTTTTTTAACACATTCACCTCTGTGCCGCGTAATCTCCAGAGCAGAAGTAAACCCCTGGGTTTACAAGGGAGGGAGCAAGAATGATAGGAAAAAAAGATATTTAGAGCTAATATAGGGTTGCAATCTTTCAGGAATTTAACGAATTATTTTAGCAGGTTCTCAAGAAAACATACAAACTGGTGGTTTTGAAATACTACCTCAAGTAAACCTCTACAGGGGAAACAGTGATTTCTCTCTTCTTTTGGGACTAGGGAAGAATTTGAAAGTGAGCTACTAGGAGACTTTAATCTCAGAAGTTAAATTGCCACAAATTTTTAAGTAAAACAGATACCAGACATTAAAACAGACAGGTTAAGATGGACCGGCGCCGTCAGCTCTCAGGTATCCCTGAAAAACAGCCTTGAGCGCTTCAAATTACTTCCTTTAATTGATGATAGGAAAAACCATCTGTGGTTAGGACAGTGGACTGGGACTTAATAATTCAGTTCCTGAATCTGCCATAAACTTTAGGGAAACCATTCATTCTGCTGCTTAATTTGTTAGCTGTAAAATAATCATCTCCTTTTTTTTTTCTTTTTCCCTTGCCCTACATATTGAGGCCTCCACACCTGGAGACGGTGGCTGCTGAGAACAACTGGGCCAATTTTAATTTTACATTTCTCACATGACTGCAACCAGAGAGTTAATCATGACCATTCAGGAGGACTTCGGCTCCATCGGCTCAACCCCACCATGTCAGCTTCGCAGGCTGTGCTTTTACGAGTGAAATCACGCAATGACCTGAGACCCAACAACAGCAGGAGTTGGCACATCAACCTTATCAGGTCTGTATCAACCTGAAAGATCAAAGATCTGGCTTGTAAATGAACTATATGTAAATGAAAGGCGATGCAATTATAACCACACTTCACATGGCCAGTCACGAACCCTCATATTAGTAAGCCCTAGTCTTCAAGTCCAAAAGTCAAACTCAGTCATACTGTTGATATTTAAGTAAAAATAAAACTTACATTTTACCTTGATCTTTAATAACTTTTCTCTTCATGGAATATACACTACATTTTAAGGCATCTCTCTCAAAATGCTACTTTTATTCAACTTCAGTGTCTCCCAACATAACAAAAGGAAACAAGATCAAAACCAAGGATCTCAGTGTGAGCAGAAAACCCACTGCATGTCTGAAGAAGCTTTTGTGAAAGCAAGGATTACCACATTTGCATAAAAGTTGACTTGTTTTAGTCCATGTTTTGTAATGGGAGGCCTTTCATCATTTTCTTGCTGATTATTATTATCCTTCTTACAACTTACAGGGCAACACAGAAACCCATCCTACCTCCCGTGAATTAAACACCTACAAACTTTCATCTTCATTTAAAAAAACCCCAGCAGCTACGAATTAATAAACAGTACTTAATATGACGTAGGACAAATTCTATCTGTCTGGTATGCAGAGAGCACAGCTTTATTATCTTCCTTCTGACTGCCAAGAAATCCAGCGAAGAGATGAAGCGGCAGAGTAGATGGAGCGGCTCTTTTCGACAGATCTGGAAGATCGCCTGTGTTAAGCAACTTCCACATCACGGCACAGACTATTTCACATTACTGCTGAACAGCTACACAAATGCTGCAGATTAATCCTACGCAGAAAAGAAATAATCAACGCTGAAAGTTGCGCCAGCCAGAAGGCAGCCACTCATAGGAACACTGCTGGGGACTATTTTATACAGGGGAGACAGACAGACAGACATTGCCCTTCCACATGTGAAGCTGGTTTGTCGTGCATCGCACACCGACAGAAGGAAACGCTTCATGTCTTTGTGCAAGGTTTTATGTAAATAACACCAAACTGACACCCTCAGGCAGTTGGGTGCCATTATTCTTTGTCAGAAGCATTTGTCAGACTAAAACAGTCTAGGTGCCTGACTTTACAGAGCCGATCCTAAAAGCAAAAAAAGGCTCTTTGGTCTTCTGAGCCTCAGAAGAGCCCTAGTGAATGAAGAGGAGAGGAAGGACAAAGAGAAAGGGTCTTCTTGTGTGCATCTCTTTGTAGAACAGGAACTTGCCTTTCTGCTTGAAGGTGAATATTTTTATTATGTGGTCATCACAGATTGCATCCTTAGTGAGAGTACACTGCTCGCTCTCCTTCAAGCCAACCATGTTTGGGGATCAGAAGTGCATCAAATGCAACTAAACGGAAAAGTAGGTCAAAAGTTAAATCTGTCACAATCTCCAGGCGCCGGATTTCAACAAACACATTCTCAAATTAAAGGAGAATAAAAATCCATGAAGAGCTATACAGCACCAAGATACAAACTGCGGCTCGCAAAGCCTCCAGGTGCCTGCTGCCATGGGCAGGTCCTGTTCTTGCAGCTTTCCCTCGGCCCCTGGGCTACCGATCTTAATCAGAAACAGACACTAAAGCAGATGGACCTTGGTCTGGCTTCATATGGCCATCCTTAGATTATTTTCGTGCTCATGTTTTCTCTAAGTCCCTGCACGCAAAAAAAAAGACACGCACAATATGCTGTTTCAAAGAGCTAACACACGGATTAGAAGAAATCAGTGATACTTTGTACAACGCTGCCAATGCTGAGCAGCCTACACACCAGGATGACAAAACAAAAGAAAAATCTGGAAATGGCAGGGACGGGAGAGGAAGTTTATTTTGCAAATTTTTGACAGAGTAGTCAATTTGTTATTCAAAGTTTATTTCCTTAATTGGTCGAGGCAACATTTTGACATAATCAAGAATTCTTTACAGGATTCAAGTACCATTGCAAAAGAAAAAAGAAACAAGAAGCTCTAAAATTGCTAGAAATCCAATCGGCACAGTACTCAGCATGTTAATACCCTTTAAAATCAGAACTTCATTGTTCTTTTTTCTCCCAGCACTTCTCAGTATTAGTTCATCTAATGCACATTGCAAGTGTAAACTGAACCTGCTGATGAAATGGATGCAGAGCTCTCCCAGGAAAGAAGGTTTAGGAAGAAAGTCAGGGTGGTGGTTTACCTACCGCAGCATGAGATTTGTCTCCTCTGCTTGTATGGGAGTAACAGCTGTCCCTGAAAAAGATTCCCAAGATATTTCCTTGATCTTGGGAAATCTCTAGAGCACCACGAGATCCCACTATGGCGCTGATTCCACGAACTACTAATTTCGCAGCCATAAGCCTACACCCTGAGCGTGACTCTAGGGGAGCTGCACCTGCACTGGCTTGGCAGCAGGATTTTTGATGGCACACACACCTACAACTGTTTGCTAAATTTTCTTTCCTAAGCTGTACGGCACCAGGGATGCGGCTGAGACCGAGACTGCGTGATACGGGGCAGTGATCTTCCCTTCTGCAAAATCTCTGCTCCTGATGCGTGAGTCTGAGATCCTTTTGGCCTATCCAGGGACTGGGAGAGGATACAGCTCAGGCTTTGATATTCTCCCTGCCTTTACAAAGTAATGAAAAGATCAATGGCCAGAGGAAAAGTATCAGTCTATCAGGATGTTCTGTACCACAACAAGAACAAAGTTCCTGAAAATCTCCTCCCATGCCAGGCAAACTACAGTCAAAGAAGATCCTGCTGGTTATAATGCATGCTGTTAATTTTTGTTTTTCCCTTCCTCTTGCAGGCAAAACAGTCTCAACTCCGGGAATTTTACTTCAATCACTCTATTGCCAATTATCACAAGATTCTAATTACCGATTCAGATGTCAGGGGGCGGGGTGGGGGGGAAGAAGACAGAAAGACATTAACTTCTCCCCCATTCCTAGCCCAAATTTCCCTTATTTTCCTCGTGTGCCATGCTCAATCTGCAGGAGGGCAGGCAGCACAGGCAGCTGTTCCTTCCTGCTGTGCCTCCCTTATTCCCTCTCCTCCATGCATCTTGCTCTGCCCTGCCCCTCCGAGGACCAGGAGCGATGCTCCCCTTCCAGATGTCCCCCTCCCTGCTCGTCCCCCAGCAGATGCGGGCCAGGCGGCAGGGGCCGCTCACTGACACCCCCCCACAGGACACCCCACGGCCCCCTCTGCCTGAACCCTGCAACTCACGTCCCAAACCCCCGCTGCCAACAAAACTCCAGAAGCCGGGGCTGCTGTAACGTCAGAAATCACACTGTGAACCCTCTTTTTTGACCTAGCAAAGCGAGGAAAAGAAGCAGCGAGAGGCCAAAACATGCATTGCCCAGGCATCTCCTGAAGCTGCAGCAGCAGGGCTGCTAACAAGCACACAGCTGACTGGGCTTTTACAAGCAACTCCTTCTATTTCTTTTTTTTACCAGACAAAATCCATTTTAGCCACAAAATCCAGTTATCCAGGTGGGTGTCTGTGGTGGGGGGGAAGGAGGGGGTGTTTCAAGCATGGGGAAAACACACTGGCAGGGTTTGGGAAGGGGCAGGTGTTGCATCTGCCGGGGCTGCAGCAGGAGTGTGAGTTTTGTGCCAGTAAAACTTTCAGGGTAATGCTCCAAAAGTAATAGCTGTAAATATTTATCTTTTATGCTTAAAAAACCTGACTGCACAGAACTGCTAGAAGCTGATGCATGCACTGGAGGGACAGGAGAGGGGAGGAGAGTCCAGGCCCTGAAGGTTGCCCGCTGAGCTCCTTCTAAGGTAAATTTTCTGTAGCCTGTTAGCAAGAAATCATCCGCTTTAGCGAAAAGCACGCATTGGCGTGTTTTGTTTTCTCAGAGAAGTGTGGAATTTGAAGCCAGGTCCTTTGGCTTATCTGTTGTAAACCATGACTGCTTCTCAGTGCCACACCACTCAGTATTTCCTAGAGAAGGGATTCTGAGAAAAAAGAAAGAACCCCAGTTCCCTAGAAGCATTAAATTAACACAAGGGATCTGTAAACGAAACAGCAGAGGTTTGAAAGCCTTACCCTTTACTGTTTCCTGCTTTCTTGGAAAAATCTCAGTATTAAAACAGATTGGATTACATTACAGGACTAGTTGCTGCTGAAGAATTTTATTTTGGGTTATAAAACACAATGTTTGCTGTTTTTCTAATTCAATTTGCTTTTACCTTCATTATGTCACACTGTTACTACGGTTCCTGTGAGAAAATGCAGGTTGTTACTGCCTGCAAACTACCCCAATTATCATCTGCTCTCACTTTGCAAAGTAATCGTGGGTAGAAACTGTGAGTACAATGCTGACCTAAAGAATATGTCATCATTTCAAATCCATTTACAGCTTTTGCTTTGGGCATATAAAAAAAAAAATTGCATGAAGAACTTGTTTCCCCCCCAAAAAAAACCCCTCAAAAGGATAACACATCTCTAAATTAAAACACTGACCATAACACTACCAACCGGTTTATGTTTCTGAATTATAAAATGTAAACAAGTGATCTTGCAAACTTTATTTTCAAGGGCTTGTGCCTTTGCAGAGAAGTTTTCAGCTAGAATAACAACACCAGGAGCCTCGCGTGGGCTCAGAATAATTCCACCACGAAGGGCGGACTGTAACTCCAGCCCTGCTCCTGCAGTCCTGACACAAGGAGGACTCACATTTAATACAGTGGGAATTTTTGCCAGGTGATAGCCACAGGATCAAGCTTCCTGGGTAGGATAAAAATGTAAAGCAAATTTTTATATTCACGTTTAAATGTTTTAAGTAGGTGAAGTGAAAATTCTTGGCACTCCCAAATGACATCAAAGATTGAGGGAGGAAAAAACCAGAAGATTCTTGGTAGCAATATATTTAGCACCTTTCTTGGAATGTAATTGTTACTGGAAACTTTGGGGGTGTATCCATATGCGTTAACCACTCTTGTACAGTAAAGTGCGATCTCTGAACTCATAAAAGTATTACACAATATTCTAACTACCTCAAGAGGCCTGATAATAATCATAAAATCATAGTGTTCTACAATAATCCAAAGATAAAGGGAATAATTAATTTGCAGCTGGAAAAAATATGCTACTGCATATGTTACTGCAATTACAATTTCTCTGCATGCTGCAGTGATGCTTCTCACACAGCAAGTAAGGACAGAGTTAAAAATATAAAAGTGGCAGGCCCAGGCAAGTAATTGACTCTGCCAAATTTATAGATGTGTGTAAAAATTTGACTTAATAATGTTTTTTTTCCAAGTATTCACAGGCTATATGCATAATGGGGGGTCGGGGAGAAGTTGCAGTGAAAACAAGTGATGCAGGTCAGGATTAGATTGTTTTTCCTGTCGTCTTTCAGTAATATTCATCTGCTTGGTTTAATCTTCCTACTGCCACCTGTATGCTAAAACAGTGAAGTTTTAATGAAGAACATGTAATGATACTATAATGTTTGTAATCAATATTCCCTCTTGAAATGGCTTAGCACAGGACTATCAGATTTGAAAAAGAAGGAATTGTGTGAGTGAAAATCTAGAACCCCTGCTCAGTCTGTGTGCTTGTTCTTGAGTGTTTGTAAGCAGTTTTGTTTAAAGGTAAGAGAACAAGTCCATCAAAATCCCCTATACATTCCTCTTGGCAAATATTTGACCACCACCACCTTTATATTTAGAGAAGACACACATCAATCTGAAACCACACTGTAGAGCCATTTTTAAGCTAGACATAAAGAAAATATAAATGACATGAACTAACTAATGAAAAAGACATGAGAGACCCACTGATTTTTAAATTATTTATTCTTGTTCCCTTTTACATACTAATGTATTTTCTAATACCACGAGCAGAAAATATAGACATCAAAACATACAGTTATTACAATATTAAACAAATACCTAGAGTGCAAAATATTCCGCATTTCAAACTGAAATATAGAGATTTTTTTTCAGAAAGTTAAACCCAAAAATTATGGCTCAGACCTGCCTAAAATTTGCAGGTGACTTAAAATGACTTGAAAAATAATTAATATGCTGTTCACCCAAATGAATTCCTAGTTGAGTACTCAGGTCAAATAGCAAAGGACAGTAGTTCATATCATCTTTAGGATGTAATTTTTAAAACTCGGCCACAGAATTATAGCAATTTTGACAGCACAAGGAATATAATTATGGTTCATACAGAAGCCTTCCTGCCTACCAACTTCACATGTATCTATTAAGTTATAATAAGATTAAAAGGTACTTGCTGAAGTAAAAAATTATTTTCATTTTTTGTTGCTCTATGCACAATATTCCTGTTCAGCTCTCAATGCTTTCAGAATTATTTTCTTTTACCTCATCTCCTTCAGAGTACATTTACCACTGACTATCAGATTTTTCAAAGTGCTGCCACTGTCTGCCTTGGGACATAAGGGGCGCTCCTTATTTTAAAAATTAAGCCCCAACTACATTAAAAAAAAAAAAAGCATGTAAAATATGAGTGCACCAAAAAATATTCTAGGCTATTACAACCAATAAATATCCATGACTGAATATTTTTACAGTAAGTTAATGTTAAATCTAGGCACTCTATTTGAGCCACAAACATACCCAATATATTGCAACTGAAGTAGAAAGGAAACAGTCCAAACTCTTCCCTCTCCTCTACAATGTAATCCCTACCAACTTTCGAGAAACTTTGGATTTCAGGAAAATCAGACTAATGTTACACGAGCACATCAAATTTTATGGAAATAAAACATATAATCTCCTTGTAAGGTTCTACACCCATGTATCTTTTTAGATACATATATATATATATATATATGTGGGTGGGTGTGTATACACATCTATTTTAGACATCTGCATACATCTGACTTCTTCAAATATCTTAAATATTGATCACATATTGTGTGATAACCATGAAGTGCTAAGCTACCCCCAGCCAACAACAACAACAAAACTATTCTCAGAAAAGATTTTTTCTTAGGCTCTTGTAGTATTTGCAGAAACAGTTCCGTATTATTAATATTTATAACTAGAAATTATTCCACTAGCAGATTTGTGTGAAAAATACAGACATATTTAGTATTTGGTACAAGTCTTCAGAATAAATATAATTAATGAATATGGTATAGTATCAGTTATTTTAGATAAAAATTCCAATTTTGAGAATATGGTACACTTTTTTTTTAAGAGGCTGTGCTAGAAAATAGGTTTTAAGAACTTACCAAATATAGAAAATATATTTATCATGAAAATTATATGTTTGGAGGAATATACTCCTGATTTAAATGTGAATGATATGACAAAATATTTGCTTTGAGGAGAGGGAAGGACAGAATTAGAAAACTCATTCTCTCTGAAATATTTAAGCAATTTAGTGAACTTCCTACTGTAAATCCTGCTCACGATATTCAATATGAAACAAGTCAACATAGCTTGATAATAAAACCAGAGGTAGCACTGTAACTGGTAGCCTTGGGTGCAAAGGAATAAGTTGCTTAAATGCAGAATGTGGGACAGGTTCTCAGCTGACGGTCCCCTGGTTTAGCTGCTTTCAGTGGGACTATGACAATTTAAACCAGCTGAAGGGCTACCCTACCATTTTGTTGTTCAAACAATTCAATATGATCCCTGCTTCAGGGAGAAAAGAAGGGCAAGATTTCTAATAAAATGGATACCACCACCTGATTTTGTGTTTTCTTTATTTTTAAAATAGGCAGAGCTCTAAAAGTCAATAATAATATCACATTGTAGATGTGGGACTGAAGTCAATAAGGCACAATAAATTCAGTTATGGGAAACAGCTTTGAATGGTTTTAATTATATTTTCCTAGAAAAGCTTATAGAATGTTATTGATATTTGACCTGGATAGTTCTGTTTTCTATTACAAAGTACATAATATCAATACAGCAGCATATATGTCTGCATTCAGCAGTCTTTAACCCTTTGCAGGCCCCAAATGAAAGGAGAGGCAGGTGGATACATTTATTCCTTTTTAGTCTGAGAAAAGCAGATGCCATCAAACCTGTCACCTGTCATAAAGCATTAAACTTCAGTAAAAGAAGTAATGAGGTCTGAAACACCATCACATTTTAGCACGATGAAGAAAGAGAGCACACTATTGATTTTGTGTACAGCATTTGCATGTTAACTGCATTTGACATCTTTTATTTTACAGTTGCCTCATTCTTTCTCTCTCCTAAAGCCGGCTCATGCTCCCGGCCTCCCCTGGAAACCTCGGCTGTCTGTCACTTTCCAATGTGCACATTCCAGCTGATTGATTTCTTTATTAAATTAGATACCCCCATACTGAAGAAAAAAAAAAAAAAAAGGCCAAGAAACAAGAAAAAAAGAGAAAAAGCCATACAGTATGAACAAAGGAATCTAGTTTCTCAGAACTATAAATTTCAAATCCATCTGGCCTGGGAGGGGGACAATAAAAATATACAGAAAGTGATTAAGAAGCACTCCACAATACCCACTGCAGCTAGTTACCGCAGGTCCTGTGGGTCCATCCACCCTGTGCATTCATACCACAGCTGAGCAGCTCCAGGAGATGCATAAATGAATATCATTGCCTCCAGTGAACGTAAGGGAAAGCAGACCAGCAGTCACTTGCCCAAGGCCACGCTTTAAATCAGCACTAGAACTGGGAATAACAATTCCCAAATCATTCTGCTTCCCTGGTTCAGGCGCCACTCGGTAGATTGCAGCAGCACAGAAAAAGCAAACAAGCATGCAGACAAAATTAACAGTTTGGTGTAAAGAGAAAAATTATTTCAAGACATGGGCATTGTGACAAGGCTAACAGCAGCCGAACAACGTGCATTTGGGCTCAATCAGAGCACCCACCTGAAATGGGAGTGCTGATAAGACTCAAAGTGGGTAATTTTAGGAGGCCTGGGCACAATCAGCACACCAGTTCACGGAAAAAGCAGGATTTTTACACGCTGTGGCCAACAGTAACCACCCCACTACTTACAGTATATGTACTGTGTATATACTTGTAGATATACATATATACATCCACGTAGACACAAAAGACAGCTCTCTATGCCGATTTGGTAAAGTTAGAAGTGACAAGGAGCTGCACAGCACTTGGCGTGACGACAGAAACGAGCAGAGACAGCAAGGTTCAGATGCACGCCCCAGTCAGGCATCGGTAGGACACAGAAAATCAGAGCTGCAAATTTGACAGCAAATATAGGTTAGAAATACACAGGCGGGATAGGCCGGGGGAGTTGTTTCAACACCCTGGCATGCTGCTTAGAATGATCTTTAAAACCCATTAAAAAGAGAATATACAGTGAAAGTGAAAAGGCAGCAAATGTAAAGGATTAAAGAAAACAACCTCCTGCCCAGTTAACACTCTGCTGGGCTGTGTCCTGCACCGACGCAGCATCAAACTGAAACCAAGGGGGCACCAACACACACACAGCAATTTTTCTTCCCGTTTTCTTTTTTGTTTTAAATACCAAAAACAAGCTTTCTTGTGCTCCACAACTTAAATGCCACAGTTAACCCTAAGAAGGCAGGGAAGGAATTTTTCATGGCACAAGTTTTATCAACAAATCTGTAATGTGGGCATTCTTTCGTGTTTCTCAAGAAGCTCTAAAATTAACCAGCCCGATATTATTTGGATGGATGGCACACCTACGAGTGGTTTGAAGAAGCCATCTATAGAAAATGTAAGCAAAAGGGTCTTAGGGTAGTTTTTTGATGCTCGAGGAGGAAGTCTTTGGAGAGACCATATCCAGTGATTATAAAGGCAGGGAGTAAAATCAGCAATCTTAAAGGGCGAAGAGAGCTTACTGCCTTCAAACTACGGCAGGAGCAGTCTTTGGAAGTGTTAAGATGTTTGGGTAAGTGCACTGAATCAGGCCCAAATGTAAAAAAACCCACACAGATGAGACCACAAGAGATGACTTGACAACAGCACGTCAGGAGATGGTTTGTGACCTGCGAGACAGGCCGTAACAAGGCACAGTTAAGCCTGGGTGAGTGAGCCAAGAATTACGAATACATGAGAGCTACCAAAGTCTCCTTTAAAGAATAAGAACCCTGCTTGCCACCACAAATTAAAGGAGATCAGCATGTCAAGGAAGGCGTGAACTGAACAGGCCACCTGAGCAGCAAGGCTGCGGTGGAAGCGGGAGCTAACAGGCTGGTCTCCAGGCCGTGGTGTCCATGTCCCACCCTCACTTTCACTACTGGCCCACCACCCACAGCTCTTTCTCCACAGAAACAACACTGCACTGTTTCGCCTGAATGCCCAGCTCTTGGCATCATTTTGCTAAACCCACTGCTCTTGGTTTTGATGAAGAAAAAATATTCACGTTCTTCATGATGGAGGAGGTCAGGAGACAGCAGATTTCGGGGACCTTGGTTTGGCATCGAAGTTTAGTGATGGTCCAGATCGAGACCAGAGCCCTCCATTTAAATATCTCTTCTGCAGGCACAACTGTCATGTAAACAATCATCTAAACCCATTTTCTTTGGTAACATTTTTTAGGAGGAGAACAATAAGATGGCATGTGTGACTGCAGCCCATCTCAGCCACCCATGGGAGTGGAACAGACAGTTCCATTAACTTTTTCATATAATTTTTTGCTATTGAAAGGAGAAATTCCTTTTCCAAACAATTTTTATGGGTAGCCAGTTTGTCCTGGGCAAAGATTAAGATCCACATAGAGCAAATTTCAGAATAGTTTGGGAAGTTCAAGTGCCATAAATCACTTGGACCAGAAATTCTGAAAAAATAGCATAAAGCAGCAATGGCGCTTGCTGATGGAGCAAACTGAACTTTAAAAGAGTGACTATTCCTGAAAAGTCAATTATGCAGTGCCATTTTTAAAAGCAGTCAGGTTGAGGCAGAACATGACAATTAACGCACCAGACATTACCAACAGCAAACCTTATCTCAGTCCCAGGGGAGCAGGGCAAGACAAAACCACTGGATTACGTATGCATAATATCATATAGTCACACCAAAACAGGTTGAATAAAGGAAAATTGAGGTTTGCGCAGCCACTGAAAACATGAGCTCAGTCGAATGACAACATATGCTTTAGAACAGTTTCCTCTTCTATTCCAACTACAATACAAGGTGCAGATCACAATCTGCTGAAACCCTAAAAAAACGGTGCTGTAGTCAACCAAGATGTCTCCCACAGAAAGTTACAAATACCTGGCACACACAGGCTTCACCCCTGGTGTTAAACTCTCCTCCAGCAGCGAGAAGTGCCTTGCAAGAAAAGTTCAAATCTTTGGAAAGTGCATCCTCTGAAGCATCGTGCTATGGGCCCCTTGGGCCCTAAGGATCCTCAGTATTATACCAGTCAGCTGCATCTTCTTTTATGAGTTTTAAACATAAACTACTGTAAAAGCTTCAGGGCCTAAGACTAAAGTGCCTATGCAAGATCAAGGCTTTAAAGTTTCGTTTGGTTTTAATTTATTTATGTGTTTTCTAATCTAAAAAGTATATATATACATATACATATATATATGTGTGTGTATATATATATATCACTGCTAGCCCTTAAGAAGCCTATAAGCTTTGTCCCTCTTTGTCCCCCTAGAGCACAACACACCCAACTTGTATGGAGAGAAAAAAGTGATATAAAACAATTCCAAAGACAAGCCACTTAGCTTTCTTCTGTACTAAATATAATTCAATCACACAGATTTCCCCATGAGAAAACACCAAGAGCAGCAAGAGATTCAGCTGTTTTTCCTCCCAAGGCCAAAGGTTCATCAGCCAGCGCCACAAGATAAGAGAATCACGGTCTGCCAGAAGTACCAATTTTCTTGAACAATCTCTTTTCGGCCACTTAAACACATTAGTTTCCCGTAGGAAATAAACTACTTAGGTATGTGTGTATAATCTGAATGCAAGCTACCAAAACAGGCTGACCCACTCAAAGCTGAGAACAGCTCTCAACACTTTCTCATAACCTCAAGGCAAAAAACCAAGTGTAGAATTGGTTGTAGTTCTGTCAAATAGCTACATCCTCCTTGGCATTCCTAAAGCACCAACCACCTTTGTGTGCAGACGCCAATACTTATTTTATAAACCTGGAATGGTGGGGAAAGATTATCTAATAGTGCATTTCCCGTATCTTGATCCTAAATCATACTTTGTTTTGAGTGATTGCCTTCTACGTCTGAGGTAATTAATTTCAGTGTTCCAGACATGGCATATGCACTTTCTTCAGGCATGTGTTGTATTATCACTTTGCATGAAAATAATCATGACTGTGGTGTTAAAAGATAGGACTTTGATTACCTCCAGTCAAACAAAAAAAATCAAACTGACTACTAAAATCTATGCCTAAAAAGGCAGTCACTGAAAACCCTGGGATCAAATGCTCACTCTCAGCTTATCCGTTCCTAGACCACTGTCCTGACTGACTTTCCTAGCTGGGAAACCAAGAAAATGACTTTATATGGCAATCAAGGACAAAGAGAGGCTTGAGGGTCAAGGGTTCAAACGATGTAAGAAGATGGTTAAGATGTAAAAAAAAAGGGTTAATGTTTATAAATATGTAAAGGGTGAGTGTCACGAGGATGGAGCCAGGCTCTTCTCGGTGACAACCAATGATAGGACAAGGGGCAATGGGTACAAACTGGAACACAGGAGGTTCCACTTAAATATGAGAAGAAACTTCTTCTCAGTGAGGATGCTAGAACACTGGAACAGGCTGCCCAGGGAGGTTGTGGAGTCTCCTTCTCTGGAGACATTCAAAACCTGCCTGGACGCCTTCCTGTGCAAGCTCATCTGGGTGTTCCTGCTCCGGCGGGGGGATTGGACTGGATGATCTTTTGAGGTCCCTTCCAATCCCTAACTTTCTGTGATTCTGTGAAGGGGCCAAAAGGGAGCCTCAAACAAGGCATCCCTGACAACATTTCCCACAGACACATAAGAAACCAGCAGATGCCACCTGGCACCTCTCTCTCTGTCTGGAGACAGGACAGCAAGAGGGAGTGGAAAGAGGTCCTACCCCCCCTCTTAGGATTTCCCCAGTCAAGCTTCCTTCTCATGGTGCTGCAGGTATCCAGCTTGACAGAGCCTGGCAAAGGTTAATGGTGAGTTCCTTGAGGCGGTGAGTAGATCGAGCAAGACAGACCCAGCATTGCTGTCCTTTCATCATCTCTCATCCCAGTGGCTATGTTATGGAAATGCTGAACAAAACCTCAGGCATCTCTCCTTTGACAGCTCAGACTTCATGGGGAAGGAAGTTTTCTGAGCAACCGCAAGACTACTATAGCAGAAGGAATATTACTAATAACATAATGCATTCCACAGGTGGAAAAAAAAAATCAAAGCCTATATGCCCCTACAGCTCAAAGGCAAGGCAAAGAACACAGGTAAGTTTGTAATACAGGCTATGCAAGGATAGGATAGCATTATGATTAAGTGTTGAGAAAGCCCCTTTTACAAAAGCAAGGTGAGGAAATCTATAAAACATGGTATGAGCAGTAAGCTCATCAGTTGTGGTCAGGAATCAATGGGTGTCTGCTACACAGCTGCAAGGATTTAGGGACAAAGCAGTAATCAACAACTGTGCATTAGAATTTATATCAGATATATTGCAACCTGGGAAAGATAAAAGACCATGATGGCAAGCATGAATGTTATTACCGCAAAAGAAAGATGAACAGCTTTTGTAGAAGGAGGATACTTCAGGGTCATTTTGGTGCTGACAATTTTTAACACAAGGAAGAAAACATATCCAAAAACCCAAACGTAAAATCCAATTTCAGTGTCATGCAGAAAATAAGCATGTAGATAACTCACAGCAGTTCCCTATGGTGAGGCAAAACAGTCAATGCTTTATATATTCTATGTGCCAATTACTTTTTTTAACCTTATGATACCATTAGACTCCAAAGCTGATAAGAAAGGACATGAAATAATAACATACCCACTCCAACATCTTGACAAAGGCAGAACATGCAATCCAAGAGAAAAGACTGAGTAATAACTTTGCTTTTAGATCTTTAAAGAACATGCAATACAATGATGTTCAGTTTGTTCACAGAAATGCTATTGAACTCTTCTCTGGTATGTGCTTTGCATCTCAGAGTTAAATCAACTATGTTATAATGCTAACTGATCTGTGAAAGGATTATGCATATGGAAATAGTAAACTGAGAAGGAAAAAGCAATCCAGAATGGGGAAAAGGCTCAAAAGTTGTGGCTCAGACATGATTGGAATAAGGAGAAAGGGAGTCATTTAGAATTAGATGTGCATCGAAGAGGTATAGGACCACAAGTGGCTTTCCAGAGGAGTTTATACCCTGTTCCTATATCAGCTTACTCAATAAACCAAAGGACTTAATCTGTTCAGAGAGTAACTCTTCATTAATAATATGACAATACAAATGCTTTTCTTGATGCACAAGATTAATTTAGCAGTCTGACCAACTAAATGGTGGTAGCTCTATGGGAAGAAAAAAGGCCACAGAAACAACTTGTACAGTCAGTAGGAACCGAGCAATAAAAAACGCAGAAAGCCACACTGACAGCATAGAACAGGAGAAAAGGACTTTGTTTATCAGCGTAAAACCTAGAGGTGTACAAATGTTAGCTGTTGCCAAATCACAAGGCTAATTAATGCCTGGCAGTCCAGAATCTCTTAGCACCTCCCTCTCCTCACCAGGAATAAGCACGCTTTGGGACTGTGTGCCTGCTCTGATGCTCCAGGATTAACAGTTACTAGATCCCCAACTCTGGGACTTGTGGCATTCCCCAGCCTGTGTGGAAACAGTTCATAATTACCCCACAGGCAGTAATGCAAGACAGTGATGAAGTCTGAGGAGCTCCAGACTTGTCTGGATGTGTATATCTCAGTAGTGTCGACATGATGACAGTTTCCCAGAATGAACCTGCGAGATAAGGACAGCACATACGAAAAATAGTGTCTGTCTGTACATAAATTGGAGGGTTTGCTATTTTTACAAGAAGCACTAGTAATGCTGTATCCTGCACACGTAATTCATAACGCTTCCTCAGTTCACACCAGGGGGAATCAGTTGGCATGAAAGCAGTATCAAGACCTGGTCATCAAGTATATTTCCCTACCTTAGATCTCTGAAGCTTTATGCACAAAAGTTACCCAAAATTTGATAGTACTTGACAAAAGAATGCTGAAGTTGAAAAACAAGGCTGAAGAAGAACTTCATCTCATGGTGAACTTCATCTCAGGGGACACTATCAGGTGGGATAGACACTAGCAAGTACACACAATCTAATGCTTAAGACCAAAGTGAAAGATCATGCACAAAAGCAAAAAGCTAGTTCTGCCTTTTCTAACATTTACAGATGATTACAGAAGACTTGCAGAGAATCTCATGGAATTACTGTTGCTATCAAGACCGATATTCTCAAAAAAGAAAAAAGTCCCAAAGTGATTTCAGCCCTTACAAAAGAGGTTTTGAATGGGAAGTAATACATCGTGCAAACAGAACAAGAGAAGGAAAATCCAGCACACTGTTTTCTTAATCAGAATATGATCCATGTCAATAAAAACACTCAGCAATACAGGAGGAGTTTTGCTAAGTGCATGGGCTACTGAGCAGTGGAAGTGAAAGCTGTTAATCACAAATTCATGGATCTAAGTCACAATTCCCTTCTTATCTGGCTTCATAAAACAAATGGGGAGAAATCTTCTAAACCAGAGCCTGCTATGCCAAGAATTTTGTAGGAGAGTGCACATACCAAAGGCAAAATGAACACTGCAGTGGACATATAATCACAGTAGGAATGTCTCTGATCAGCATTAGCCAGGAAAACACCTTGTCATGCAACAGGCTAGAGCATGAAACTCAAGTGAACAGCAGAGTTTACACTCCAGTTCTTCCTGATATTAGTATGAACAGAAAGGTACCACATTACTGAGATTCACTTTTTCTCGAAATGACTTGATGTTTATTCTCTACACTACTGCAGGTGGCAAATTGGAAAGCAAAAGAAAAATGTTAACAGAAGCCAAACAAGACACACACAACCCTGTAATAGTCCCCTGGACTCCCTGTGCATCCTTCAGTGGAAACACATTTGTCTTCACTCCTACAGACTCTGTTTATACATGATGGCCCAAACCTGTGGATAACTAAAGCAAATTTAGATGCAAGTAATCCAACTGAGGCCAATGAGCATGTTAACATTCATACAGTCACACAAACAAGTGTTTTCAGGTTGAGTTTCACAATAAAAATATACTAGCTCGGGCCTCTTAATTACCTATTCCAATTAAAACAAACTTTAGCAATGCACGTATTTCCACTAATTGGCATATGGATACCATGTAAGATGACCATCACCTTCTGAAGACTGAGGAGCTCCTTTCAGGCCTTTGTCTTGTGCAAGATAGCACATCAACGCAGTGCCACAGTAGCGGCTGGCCAACTTAATTTTATCTAAACAGAACTACAGTAACAGCCCCTTAACGAAATGGTACACATTTGTGCTAAATGGGTATTATGCATTTCTTTCTTACCTATATTTTACCCATTGGTCATACTGGAAGCTGAAAAATCCCTAACATAGGTAATAGCTTTAAAGAGACAAGTGAAGTGTAAGCATCTATCCTTTGCATAGGAAAAGGAAGGTCGTACACTTACTTGAACAGTTTAGAGATACAAGAACATTGCTGTAGATGAGGACTAGGGTTAATGAAATATATAAGCAAATAGTGATAAATGAAAATAAGACTCTCAGTCACAGGGTTTATCATCAGACACAGGTTTATCATCAACCCCTTTCCCTCAGAACAGGTCTGAATTACTTTGCTAAAATCTGTGCACAGTTTCTGGGGAATGTTAGGTGCATTAAGAAGGGGATTCACAAAGGCTGGCACGCTAACTGAGAACCTGCCTCCATTAGCCCAGATGAAACAAGGAGAAGAACTCAAGCCCTATCTTATCGCTTTCTGGAACTTAGATACATTTCTTTCAGCTACGGGGACTTTATTCTAGTCAAAATTCAAGATTTGAGCTCCTTTGTGGAACGATGCCTCCAGGAAAGATGTATAAAACACAGCTGAGGAGATGCTGTTCCTATAAACCATAAATACGCTTTCTAAGGGAAGTACCTAAGATAGCAAGTGACAAGGTGGTATCCTACCTGTTACACTGCGGGGTCACGTTAATATTAAACTGCCCCATGCCAAGAGTCGTTCCTGGCTGCTCAGTGTGTGCTGCAAACACCCACAGGATTCGGCCCTGCAGGTGATACTGCTGCAGGAACGCCTGGTCACCTGTCCTGATGCCACGGCAAGTGAGGTGCTGCGCCGCTCAGCCCTGTGGAGAGGCGGCCAGCCCGGGACCTGCCCCAAGCAGCCATCAAACATTAGGGAGCTCTGACAGCAAAAGCTGCAGCGCCCGGGGATCCAGCTGTGGGTGCGGCCAGCAGCTCGGTGGGGAAGGATTTAAGGCTTCTCATTTTGGATCCGGGTGCCTGCAAGAGGAATGCGCCAAGAATCCCCAGTTAATTTCTACTGCAAACAGCCAGCTAGCATGTCTGGCTATAACCCAACATTGCTTTTATTAATAAAAAGAGCATTTTGCAGGTGAACCCGTCAAATCCACCATGAGCACATGAACCGAGGGGGTGATGAGAGCATTTTGCAACCCTAACTGCAGAAATTGCTGTATGAAGATTGCGTTAATCTCATGTGGGATGTGGCAGAACTGGATCACAGAGAAATATATGACTTTTTAAATTAACAGAAGAGGAGTAAGAATAAAGAATGTGTCTTGTCACTTTGAAAAGCTGAGCAAACACAGCGATTGCCTACAGTAAATACAAACATACTTAAAGAAATACTTTCTTCACAGACAAATACTAGAAAAGTACTGATTTTCCAGCTTTCCTCTCTCAACAGTTATTTTGCTGAGGATTCATATGCCCCAGCTGCCCGTGGAGGACACTCATCTCCCATCAGAGCCAGGCAGAAACCCCCAGGGCTGGCAAGGGGCTCAGTCAGCCTTTACCTGTGTAAAGTTCTTTTGCTCAACTGTAGCTCGTGTTTTATTAAAAAGACCCAAAGATTGAAACAGGCCATCCGTTAAAGAGCTCAACATATTATTAACTACAAATGAAAGGTAAGACTTTCAAAAGCATCAGCACAGGACTAAAATTGCCTTCTTTAAAGCCAAGGGGAGCTTACCCTTGACTTTGATGGGAGGAGGGCTGGGTGAATTAACTATGAGCTAACCCAAATCCCAGGCAAGGTGGTGAAACACTAAGATTAAGGAGGCTGCCAGAAGAAGTGGTGCACTAATGGCAATTTATTCCCCTTGACCCAATGCATTAATGCTTATTTCCTGGCCACAACAAGCTGCAAAGTATAAATCAAATCGTCTCCTTCTCTAAACGTAGATTGGAAGAAACACCAAAGCTTCACTTCAGTTCACAGCAGAGGTATTTGTCAAAACACGTGTACAACTCCTTGCCAATACATCAATACATGAGGGAATGCAAATCTATTCACAGACAAAGCAAGAGCAGGAATGAAAACTTACAAAGAAAATCTGTCAGCATACTGGAACAATGGTCCAACGGCTAAAAGAAGCAACAAGATTGGTTTTCTGTTTACACAGGCAATTGCCAAACAGATAAAAATTTGCTTTAAAAGTCTTGTATATAAAACCGTAAATCTTCTAGCAAGATAAACTGAAGCCGCATCACTCTGAGGTAATAATGAATGCTCTAGTTCTCATTCATATAAACATATATATATAACCATAAACAAATCTGGAAGAAAAGCTTAGTTGTGTATAGCAATGCAGGGAGGGCTTCAAGATACAATAACCATGCATCATTAACTGTATCCTACAGGAACTTTCTGATCTTTGCCATACAAGTGACATCTCCCAGTGAGGAGTAAGCCACATCACTGCTGATATCCTCAGTCGACAGGCAAAAGGAATGCACAGTCTGAACCAGTAATAGCTTTTCAGCGGCAGAAATGATTTTTCTTTGAAGGTCGAGTTGTGCTGCTGTGTCAGTGTAGATAAGACAGTGTAGCACCCATGTCTTCACCAGAGAGAACATTTCAGCCATCAGTGGCAAGACCTTTGTCGTGCTCTGGTCAACGGGAGTCTGGCCGCTGACTTCACTGGCGTCAGATTTTCACTGTGAGACACTAGTCAATGTTTTTACTGACTTTGGATGGCTATGCAACCTCCACAACACATGCAAGCTAAGGTGGGTGTGTTTGCTGCTTGGTTGGTTTGGGGTTTTTTTGTCTGTGGCTTTTGTTTGTTTGTCTGTTTGGGGTTTTTTTTGTTTGGTTTTGTTTTTCAAATAGCATTCATGGACTTGATTTATAAAAGACAATACATTTTCCCCGTGCAATGGGAAGACAAAAATCAAACAAACATTTTCAGATGGACCTCCAAGGCAATTCTGAAGGTGCTAAAAGAAGAGGTGGCCAGCTCTTAAGGAAAATATGAAGAAAAATTTCATGAAAAGAAGTCTACAGTCTTAAGTAGGATGTTCTCTTAGCTACTCTTGAGCATGTATCAGTACGTATCTATGCGTCACAAGGGCTTTTAATTACTATCAACACAATGCCCATACTGATGACATAATGCAAAAATAACAACTGTATCTTGCTTTTTCATGTTTACAAGTGGCTTTATCAAGCTACAGGATCAGGTCCTTACAAGGAGGTTTCTAGTCTGTTCTAGAAAACAACTATTATTGTCTGTACGAAGCTTTTCCAATGGTTCCCTTGCCACATCCTGAAACAAAACCAACCATGGGAAACTGCCAGCAATTAACAAAAGATCTCAAGGGTCATAGAGGACTGCAGCTATGCATGTTAGTGGAAATACAAGACATGGGCATGGTTTTGTCATACTATGATGCAAGTTGGGGAGGAAAACAGACAGAAAATTAAGAACTGTTGTCTAATTGAAAATTACAGGTAGTGAACTCTGTAACTCTGTAAGTCACTTAGAAAGGACATACCCCAAGATGAGAAATAGCACTATAAACTCTGGGAAATAGAGACACTTATAAAATCAAAGGAAAAAAAAAAAAAAAGGACATTTATTTGCATGCAGCAGCATCCCTGATATGATGCACTTCTACATCTGTATGTATCTATGAGCACAGAATTTTGGGGAGAAAGGATTCCAAGACTGCAGGTGTTTACAGACAAAACCACCTCATCCACTCACAAGAAAAGGCTGTGTCTATATTAGCAAACAGTGCAGAGCAATAGGAAAGAACCTATAGGCTGATATAATGTTGAAACTATCCACAGCTGGAAAGTTTCACTTCTAACTGGCTCTAGTCTGGTCCTATGGACTCTGTGAACACCCAGAGCACATTTTCCTGTTTAGATTTACCTGAAAGAAATCTAATTAAAACACTCCACTTAAAAAACGCATTCCTAGTCTGGCCTCGAAGTCATGCATATATATGCAAAGTGTCCTATGTCAGCACCACTTATATTTGGATTAAAATCCCACATACTGAGTACACAGAGTGTGATGCCAAGCTTACAGTAGCACAGAAAAATTTAGGTTGGAAGAGACCTTTAGAGGTCATCTAGTCTAACCCCCTGCTCAAAGCAAAGCCAGCTTCAAAGTCCGATCAGGTTGCTCAGTGTTTTCTACTGTTGAGTGTTGACTGTCTCCAAGGATGGAGATTCCAATTCCACAGCCTCTTTGGGCAGCCCTGCTTTGGCCCCAAGCCCTGGTGGCCAGTGCTTAACATGTCTCGTGATTTTTTTTTCTTTCTCTCAATCAGAATTTCACTTGCTACAACTTGTGGCAGCCACTTCTTTTCCTCTGGCTGAGCACCTGTAGGAAGAGCCTGACTCCACCTTTTCTGAGTCGAAACTCACTTGTTTTAGTCTTTCCCTGGACTTGTGTCATGTTAAACTAACCACCTTAGTGGTGCTTCCCAGGACTCTCCAGTTGTTAATACCTCTCTGGTACTGGTGGAATGAAGCTAGACACAGTATTTTAAGTACAGCCTCTTAGTACCAAGCAGAGGGGAATAATCTCTTCCCTCAGCCCACTGGCTTTGCTTTTGCTGGTGCAGTCCTGTGTGTGGTTAGTCTTCATCATCATACTTGATGTCTAGCAAGACATCCAGCTTCTTTTCTGCAGAGTTGCATTCAGCTGCTCAGTGCTCATTTTGTGTTATTTAGTGGAAATTTTGTATCCCAGGTGCAGGACTTTGCCCTTCCTTCCGCCATCCCACCATGTCTCTGCAAACCCAGTGACACCACAGCACTGCAGCTGTGCAGACTTCCACATCCTCCCAGCACATCTGCTGGTGAAGACACTTTTGCCCCGCACTGTCACATTGATCCCATCTGTCCCTAGCAGTCCCCATTTCTTGAAAGGGGTCCTGCAGTCAGAGTCCAAAGTGCTGCCGTGACACAAGGTGCGCGGACAGGTGTGAATATGCGGGATGCAGCCACCCCGCCTAGGTTTTCCCCCTTGAATGGCAGGATGGAGAACACTGCTTGGGCTCCATCCCTTCACATGGGATCACTGAGCCCTGTAGTCATCCTTAATCTGGTGAAATGTTACTAGTGTCCATATGAAAGAGAAGCAAAGGCTGATGACTGGCCAGGCCTTACCAGCCTCTGTGATGTCCTGGATCCAGTCCCTGGGGAAGCAGAAAACCTTGGAAGCCATCAGGTCTGGTCAGCAGATGGATGTCTCCATTCGCTGCATCAAGGAGCCTTCAGTCCCAGTTACCCATTGCTTCCTCTCAGCAGCACTGGTTATGAGTAGTTGATCAGGCACAGCTGGCCCAAACACCTCTCTTGCCAGAACTCGCTCCTCCTCTCCCGTTTCCAGGGACTACATGTTTTATTAAACCTGTATTATTAGCCTCACATATTTGTGTTACTGAGGACAACACCAAGTATGGTAATATCTTTCCATTAACTTCACTGAAAGAAACTGTTTGAGACTGGACAGGAAACACTATAGTTCTGAGCAGTGATGCCTAAGATTTAGGCTTCTCAAAGTGAAAAACATAGATGTAAGCAGCATGCACACAGCTGCTTATTCACATGGCAAAAAAGCAACCAAGCAAATATTGCTTAAACTCTTAAAAAAAAATCTTATGTTCACATGCACATTAAAACCAAGATACATATACAGAATGCTCTGCAGAACCAGGGAAGCTGATTACTTGTCCATATCATGATGCATGCTGTTAACATTGAGTGTGTGCACAGACCTTTAATGCCAGACTTCACAGATCTTGCTGCGGTCAGGAACAAAGTCAGAGCCGTAAATATAACACCCGATTTTCAGGGGAGATGGGAATGTGGAAAAGAGTTTGGGAAATTCTCCTACGAGGATGCCTTTGAATCTCTCCGGAGAACATTTTCTACAGCCTCCAGGCATTGGGATGTGGAACAAGGGCATTTCTTCATCTCCAGGTCAATTCAGTGTGGCCAAGGCTGCTAAGCCCATCCCTTTCCTTCAGACATACATGGGAGGAAACTCCTCCTTCTGTCACTGGACTATACAAGAGAGGGGAGGGAAAGAGAAGGAAAAAAAACCAAAACACACCACCCTCTTCTGTCCACCATTTTAGAGAGAGAAAAGGAATTCATCAGCTGCTCTCCTATCCGACATCCAAATGGAAAAGGCACAGACCAGGCTGTTTCCTCCCTGCATTAGACGTGAGAGGAAAAGCAGGATAGGAAGAGGGCAGGAAGCAGCCAGCAAAAGGTAAGAAGAGATGCTGAACTTCCCCATGTCCTAATGCTGTTGCATTTGAATCTGAATTCGTAGAAACCTACAACCCAGCTGTGGAAAAAAAGACTTCGGGAAAGCTGGGGCGGGAGGGAAGGACGGCTTTCTCAGCAGTACACGTTTTTGCTTTGTTTTGTATTTGCATGCTTCATCCATCCAAAGTGTTACACAACATGAAGCTTTATACAGTGACACTAGAACACACGCTCCCCACACATCCAGGGAAAAACCCCAACCACACCAAAATCTGTTCCAGTCAAAAAACCTCACCCAAGTCTAACAGGACCCCAATGTGTGCTGCTGGCTAGGTACCATCACCACCACAACAAAATCATGCATTAGAAAATACTCCTCGCTTAGCTGTGAGAGAGCAGCTTTCCCAGGACGACTCTGTGTAATTCCATGCCCTAAATCCACTAACATTTGCCAGATAGCAACGGCTGCTGCAGGATTCCTTTGGCAAACACTGGACTTCAGACTTTTCTCTTTCTCAATATGCTGTGATTTCCTGTGAAGCGGAGAAATCATCTATACTACAAAGAGGTGCAGTACTAACACTTTTAGAAGTAAATAACTTTATAAAAACATACAGTATAGAGGGAAATAAAACACTTGGGCAGAGAAATTCCCGAGTGGAGAAAGATTAGAAAAACATTTTGATAAACATATGCCGTCAAAGCTTATACTTTTTTTACTCAGTGCAAAAAATATTGGGTAACTGCTGTTCCTAGAAAGAATGGAATTCTGTTGCCAACAGCTGTAGCTCTTTGTACGAATTATAATACTGTATTGGAAGATTTATGTCCCCGACAAAGGCACAAAGTTATCCAAACTAGGGCAGAAAAACAAGAATAATCTTTTCCCGACGAAACAGACCCACATTATTTTCGTTAACTCTTACTATGGCAGAAGTTTTGATCTTCAAAACCAGAAACTCATGCTGCGGTTGATGTTTATAACGATTAAGTCTTGCAGTGCCACTCTGCATAGGGTGAACTGTTTTATTACAGGTTCTTACACAAGCAAGAAACACACCCTATCATCTTTGAAATCAATTAAAGTCATTCATATTTACCTCCAAAAGCACATGACTAAATTTTCTTCTTGACAGTCTGGGGTTTTACAATGACGCTTTCCCCACCTTAAGAAAAGGTTTCCCCAAAGCTGTGCCCATCTGACAGATCCATACAAGAGAGGAGAAAAGTGACGCTGGGCAAAAGGCTGTCTGTCCTGTGCATAAAAGTAAACACGACAGGGGAAGGAATCTTGGGTCTCTTTGCTGCAATTACACAGATGCAAGTGGCTCTACCTGCTGCATGTCACTCTCCTGATTCCCACGGAAAAACTATTCCTTGTGCTCTGCAGGATTAGAGTCTTCTGTGTTCCTTGGAACTACAGCAGATAAGAGTACACAGAACTATTATTTTTAAGTCAAACTGATTTGCAGCAATAAAACGCAGGATATCACAGGTTTTAAAGTTCATTTATTTGCAAGCAGCCAAACAGCATACTGTGAGTTGAATCCCAGGCCAATTTACTCTATGCTGCCCCATGAACATGACACCGAGTTACACAACTTGGGAACCAATAAATGCATTGCCTTGGAAGAATTTCCCCAAAGGCTCCTGATCTCCTGATGAGTCACTGGCAGTGTCTTGTTTAGGTCTCAGACTTTGGCTTCCATATCGTAGCTGCTTGATCCACCAGATCGTATTTATAGTACATCACCAAAGACGTTTTTATTTCTGTCCTTCTGAAATTCCCGTTTGCTTGGTTCAGCTGGTTTGCTGGGGTTTTTGGTGGGTGTTTTTGTTGTGTGGTTTTTTGTTTTGGTTTGGTTTTTTTTTTGTTGGTTTTTTTTTTTACTAGGAAAGAAAATAAATTTAAAGCTTCTTAAGAATTACAGTTGTGATTTTTTTTTCATGGGAATCAAAAAACTATATTTCTTAGATGAAGCAAAGATAGAAAGCCTGATCACTTTGAACAAAATGCAGAATAATCCAAAGGCCTACAAAGCAAAATCACTGTGCATATGCCACATTTTTACATTCAGATGGGGAAAACCTAATAGTCTACTTTTACTGACTTTTAAAATCCTACATGTAGTCAGTGAAAAGTGGAAGACTATAAAATAAAACTTTCCTTCAAGGAACAACTTGCCCCCAGCCCTTAGTCCTGCAAAAGATCTGCAAAAGCTGAGGATATTTTGCTTGATTAAACAGAATATTAATTGAGCATAAACAAGTGAACAGCAGGCATGCAATTTCTCTAAGTATGCATGACTCAAAGGACAAAAAGATTTTAAAATCTGGGGCCATAACATCAACTTTAATTTTAAAAGTTTCAGGGTCTAAAGGAAGGTAGTACATTTGTGGCAAGCTTTTTTCACTACAAATGGATTATTTAAAAGAAATTGCCACTGACAAATCATCATTTATAAGAACTGTTTCCAATAGGGCAGAAGTTATCTAGCATGGTACTAAAGAACACATTTAATTTTAAGTATGCTTATAGTTTTATTAAAGCAAATGGCTTTTTTCCATGCTTAAGGCCGAACATATACTCAAGTACTCTGCCGAGACAAAAGCTTACAAGTTTGTTGTTGAGAATGCAAAGCAAGCCTTTTCATCCCAAACCACATTTTCTTGCATGTAGTCAGCACTGATGATGCCGCCATAGTTTCCAATTCATTCCAGGGTGCACTTGGCATTTATTAGGGCACAGATGGGGCTCTCTTTCTTTGGCTTCTAAAGAACATGCCGAAATATTAAAACAAGCTTGGCTATCTGCCTCTCATCCTGTGCTTACACTCTATATTGCCACAGTAAAAATATCAGTAACCTTTGATCTAATCTGGAAGCCTTTTCTAGCTTGCACACAAAATTTGGCAATAGTCTTATCAAGTACAGTCAGCCCACTCGAAACCAGAGAACCTGATACGCATAAACTCAGCATTAGTCACAAGTGATCAAGAATAGGAACAAGCAATCCACAAAACAATCAAAAGAAAAAAAAAAAAATGGAAACAATTTTTCTAGTAACAAACTATGTGATCCTGACCGTACTTGATGGCTGCATGGGTGTTTCTGGAACTGGAAGGATTATTCAACTGCTTAACCAGCAATTAGCAAAAAAACCAGGCTGATTTGTAAGGCAAATAAAGAGCATTAGCATGACAGGATCTGTCATAACAGCGAGCAAGGTCTTTTCCAACACACTCAATGCCGCAAGTTTGCATTGTGCTGAGAACTTACAGTGTTTTCCCCTATGGGCAGCACAGGATATTTATTTCCCAAATTCTGAAAATTATTTACCCATTTCTGAGCAAGCATAAAGCGACCTCCACAGAGACCCAATAGAAAAACAAGCTGTCACGATATTCCATTTTAAATGTCCTGAGGTAAGATAATGTCAGATTTGTCCAGCAGATCTTGACAAAACGTTCATGAATGTGCAGTTAACTGGGACGCAGGTGCACATGACAGTCGACGGGTCTTAAGTCACCCATCTTCACAGGCTTTCTCACACAAAGCACACTGACACTGGAAAAATCATACGTCACATGCATCAAAATACATACGACCAAACTCACATGAGGTAAGGGGGTGGGATGAGGGGCTTGGAGAAAGGTTAATTTAATCTGACTGCTTGGAAATGGTGCTGAGAGAGTTGGGGTTGTTCAGCCTAGAGAAAGGAAGGCTCCAGGGAGACCTTACTGCAGACTTTCAGTATTTAAAAGGGGCCTGTGAGAAAGATGGGGACAGACTTTTTAGCAGGGCCTGTTGCAATAGGACAAGGTGTAATGGTTTTAAACTTTAAGAGGGGAGATTCAGGCTAGACATGAGAAGGAAATTGTTTACAATGAGGGTGGTAAAACACTGGCACAGGTTGCCCAGAGAGGTGGTAGATGCCCCATCCCTGGACACATTCCAGGCCAGGCTGGATGGGGCTCTGAGCAACCTGATCTAGTTGAAGATGTCCCTGCTTGTTGCAGGGGGTTGGACTAGATGAGCTTTGAAAGTCCCTTCCAACCTGAACTATTCTGTGATTCTATGATTTCCCAAGTGAGGACTACTTCACTGTCTCGCTGGTAACATGACATTAGCAGCCAGTACATGCTGACAGAATCCAGGGCAAAAAACATGCATTTTAAGCAGCGGTCTTGACTTCAAAATAGCTCAACAATTGCATTCATGGATTGGTAAAGAAATCACTTCCGAACAAACATCAAGTTCAGAAAACTAGTTTTTAGAAGTACATTTAAGTGTCAGAAAGCCAGAGATTTGACTAAATAAGATTATATAACATCCACTAAATAGGTTAGCTCCTAAATTTGTTTTAAAACTAATCAATGGCTAGTAATTTTGGAAGTAACGATCCCAGACATTTGCGCTCCAGTAAACATTATAAACTAAATAAATCTAAATCGGCACATGGTACTAAATCAAAATGACATTAAAATCGTAATAAAAGTAAGTAAATAAAAATTCTGCCAATGTGAACATTCCAGAAACAAAACACTGTAAAACACACATAAACCAAACAACAATCAGGTATGGATGGTGAAGAGACTGTTCTGCAGCTAGTCAAAACTACTTTTTATAGTCCGTTCCCTTTGAGGTAATGGAGTCTAGGTCCTCCTACATCCCGG
Organism: Caloenas nicobarica; assembly: GCF_036013445.1. Classification (NCBI taxonomy): domain Eukaryota; kingdom Metazoa; phylum Chordata; class Aves; order Columbiformes; family Columbidae; genus Caloenas; species Caloenas nicobarica. Next base: position 48,043,293 of record NC_088245.1, read on the forward strand.
TCTCTCCTGCTGTCTCCTGGTCTTCTGAAACTCAGCCCTGCTCACTCCCCAAACTTCGCAATACTTCCTGGCATTTGCTGGCTTCCAGGAAATTCAGGCTGTCCCCTTTTGCTGGTATCATGTTCCATATCTACATGACACATAACCTGAAATTACTGGTACATTCGATACTTTCAAAATTACGTCTTGAGAACAAGCTTCAAAACATCAGCAACAACAATCCTGGCCTTACCTGCAGGATCTTGTACTGTCATTTCCTTACGCTTCACCATCAGCTTGTCTTTAACCCATGGGAACTCCTGTAAGGAATCCAAGAACGCATCAAAAGCCTTGGGTCCTCTGGTGGGGAGAATATCAAGGAGCATCATGGTTTTCCTCTGACTGGTGGTTTGGGCTTTTATTTCTTGAACATGACTGTCCGTGAGGATCCCTTCTTGGTAGAGATACTGAATAACAATTCCATCCACCAGCACCTCTGTGCAGAGCTCCAGGCGCAGGGAGCGTAAAAGCTGCTTATCTCTGGCATCCATCTGGCAACCTAGAGCGTGAGAAAAGGAGTAGGGAAATGCATGAAGATTAAAACCCTTCAACCTTTAACATCCAGAAATTATTTCTGAACATCCAGAAGTGATGTTTGATATCTGGCAACCTTTAGAAAGAGAAGCACCAACCTGGGAAAACTATTAATGATCCCCAACTTCTTTCCGCACAGATTTCACTGTCTCATGAGCTAAAATGCAGCCATTTCTGGGAAATATTAGGCAGGAAGAGAACCTTTGGCATTGTGAAGACCAGTCCTTTGCTGGAATAAAAACCATGCCAAATAATCCTGCTCACTAGTTAGTGAGGTCAAGGTCCATGCTAAAGGCAGGTAGAGCATTTGACAGTCCTTAAGAGACTTTACCCCCAAAAACTTGGAGAGATGTCACACCTGACCTCTGTTATCGATGCCTCTTCTGTTGTTGCTGTGGTAGTAGTGCAAAAGCAGCAAAAGGACAGGCAGATGCACCAGGCAGCAGGGACAGATTCAGCAGGTAGCTTTGGGCTACATGATGCATGTTAATTTTAGGAGGGGTAGAAATATACCTTATGCCCCCGCCCCGACTCATCCTGGAAGGCTGCTTTGGAACTCAGCTGATGTGATGAGAAGAAACTTTCTCCCAATTTCCATATCAAATTTTTTCGCCTCCTATTTACAGGCATTTGTTCTGCCAAAACTGTTCTTTAGCTAAGTAGCTCTTCTTCGCTCGTATTTACCCTTCTAACGTGTTCACAGGAAGCAATCGGATTCCCTCTGCCAGCTTCCATTTCACTTGAGTGACACTCTGACTAGACAAAAGCTGGAAAAGATGCATTTTATAGCCACTCTACAGAGGAGGAATCAAAGTCCAGTGAGACCAAGCAGCTCATCCAAGATCATACTGGGAGTCCATGCCAGACCTATGAACCAAATCAAGATGTCTAGTCCTTAATGACAAACATATCTCTAGGCCCATTAATGGCACTTAAAAGGAAAGTGACAGTGTAATACAATTAAATATTTTCTCATGACCAAATAGACCAAATGATGAATTAAAAAAAAAAAACTGCAGCGGGTGTTGAGTATGATTACCAAGACATTTTCTGATAATTAAACTAGAAGCTGCTGTTCTAACAGCTGGACCTTGCGGGAATTGTACGTCATTCAGTTTGAGGATATAAAGAGAGGCAGAGATTTTCAAAGCTCTTGTAAGGAACCTGCTAAAGTCTTTACACCATCAGACGTGCCTACCGACTTCCAAAGCCCCAGTAAAGGTTGGTTGGCCTGGTTGTTAAAATCTAGGGCAGGCAACCAACAGAACATATAGGCACATAAATGGCATCTTGGACAGAGTGCAAGAGCTTAAGACCATGAAAGAGACTGAAAAATCCTGCCTGTGACACCCTCTGATAAAGCCACTTCCTGAAAATGCTTCCCCCGAGTGCTGAAAGCATTGCTGGATGGCACCTTCCCAGGAGGACTCCGTCTTTCCTGGGTTATCCAGTAAGTTTCTCATATACTGAGGGGAATTTTGAGGTGCCTACCTTATGTCTGGGGGTCCCTTGGGAATCAAACAACATCTATCCTGGTACATATCCTTAAAAAATGCTAGTTTGCTAAGCATAGCTCAATCATCAAACTCCATCATGGAAAAGGAGCAGGCAAGAAAGAGAACCGGATTTCCCTAGTTGATGTTAATGACGCTCATTTTGGACAAGTGAGGCTGACAGGCACTACCTTTACACTACTGGGAGCGATCACTGGACTAAAGCAAAACCAGATAAAATTCAGGCAGCAGACCCCCAACATTTCTCCCTTCCCGGATTCCCTGACGGCCCCTGAGATCATGTAGCGCTTGCAGAGTTCATGGCAGGCACCCAGCAGCAGCTCTGAGCATGTTAGCTCAACCCAGGCAGAAAACTGCTTCAGATGCTACAAAGCTCTTGTTCTTCACATTCCGCACAGGCCACTGCGAGACCCTGTCCAGAAGCCTCCTCGTCCATGTGCCAGATGAGGAACATGGACTTCTCCAGTCCCTGTAGAGCACTTGATGAGTTCCACTTCTTCATGACCAAAGCCGTCAACACTTTTCAGAAATAAGGCCTTTTCAAACCACCTTGGTTCGCACCTTTGTGCACTGAAAAACACTTATCGAGGCATGAATCTGAAGGAGGAATTTCTGCTGAAAAAGGCCTTTGGCTCCCTGACTGCAGAGTGAGCACAACTGAGGCTATAGAGCCCTTAACACCAAGGTCACTGGCCCAGTAAACTTCCAGGAAGGGGCATATTGATTTTTAAGGTCTTTTTAAAGATTAAGTACTTCTTTGTGTGTGTTTACTGTGAGAAGGAAACATCTGAGTCAGGAACTAAGCAACCAGATATGGAAATGGTATCAGGATTGTGGTGCATAACAGTATACGGACAGCTTAGTGCAACACAGAATTACTTTAATTTTAATCACAGCCTATATCTAGAGATGCAAAGTAAGCTCTAAAATAAATTTTCTCTAGTTATGTTGGTGCTAAAGGGAAAGTAAAAAGATGAGATGTCTCTTTACCCAAAAGATGACATGGCTCAAAGCTTCCCCAGATACTTCTAAAAATGCACCTTTTCCACTGTAGACCCAAATTTTAAGAAATATGCCCCCATGTCCTGCTGAATGAGAACAGTCCTTGACTTATCACCACATCAACACAGGCAGGTTTGCATTTTTCCGGATCTGACACAGAATCTGTCCACGAATGGGGATAAAACTTTTTGAAAGCCTTGACCCTAAAAAGACCCCTTCGGATCCTAAAAGGAACATTCACTTATTTCTTGGCTAGAAACACTTTGGCATTTTACCAAACACCAACTGCGCCGGGCTGCTTATGACTCCGAGTACGTTCCCATATGCCTGCTCAGCTAAGAATCAGGTCCACCCTGCCTATTCCATGCGTGATTTTGGCTATTCGCAGCATGCCTAGAGGTTAAAAATCTCCCCCCAACCCCCCCCCCCCAAAAAAAAAAAAAAAAAAAAAAGTCAAGTTTTGCTTTTCACTTTCTCCCTGTATCCGAGGTCCGGGAGCTGCTGCTCCAGCCGCGGTCGTGGGCCGGCCTGCAGCACCCGAACCCCGAGCCTCCCGCCGCGACGCCGGCCCGGCAGGCAGCAGCACCCCGGGCTCCCTCCCTCCCCTCCGCCCTCCCTCCGGGCACGGCTCCCGGCCCGCCCCGCGGAAGCCCGGCCCCCGCCCCGGCCCCGCAGCGCCGGGGGGCGGCCGGCGCCGAACGGCCTGTCGGCAGCGCCGCCGCCTTCGCTCCTGCCTTCCCCTCGGCGGCGCCCGGGGCAGCGGGCGTGGGGAGCCGGGCCGGGCCGGGCGCTGTGAGGGGGGAGCCCCCTCCGCCCTCGCCCCGTACTTACAGCAGGGAAGTGGGGAACTACACAGGGCGCCCCGGCGCCCGCGGAGCCTGCGCGGGGAGCACCATCTTTGTTGAAGGCAAGAGGGCTTCGCCGGAAGCCGCCGCCCTGCCGCGGGCCGGCCGAGGAAGGGCCGCCGCTGCCGGCCCCGCTGAGGGCGGGAGTGGGGGCGCCGCGGCCGCCATGTCAGCTGTGGGCAGCGGGGCCGGGGAGCCCCGGGACGCACGGCAGCGTCCCGCCCGCCCCCCGGCCGGGAAGGTGGGCCTCGGGGCGGGGGCCGCGTGGGGTGGCGGGGGGCGCAGCTGCTGCGGGGCTGTGGAGCGGGGGGGCGCTGGCAGCGTGCAGCCGGCCCCCGCGGGCGGCGGGGCGGGCTGGAGCGCCCGGCTGTGGCGAGCTCTGCCCAGCGAGGGGAAGCAGCCCCGGGCAGGGCTGTCGGCGGGCGCGGAGCTGGGGAACGGCGGACGGAGAGAAGCGGCCGCGGAGCCGCAGCCCCCCCGCGGCGGGGTCCCCTCCGCGCCCCGGGGCCGCTGCCGGTCCCGCGGGGGCCGCTCGGAGGAGGCTCCTTCCCCGGAGCTCGGAGGAGCTGCTGCGCGCCCGGCCTCGGAGCGGCGGGTTTTTTTTACGAAGTGGGGTATTGTATCTAAAATTAAATTAGAAATGGCGTTTTCGTGACATTAGAAACAGCTGATCTCTAGGCATACTCGTTCCTGTTTGCAAGTATATGCTAAGCCAAACTTGATCCAGGTGCTGGCATCATCATATCGAACAAACAGCAAGATTATATTGAATACTGTATATATTTAGCTTCATTACGTTCATCTGAGCAGCCTAAAAACGAAGAAATTTCCGTAGATTAAAACCATTTAGTAAGATCCAGCCTGTATCTACCACATTTCAAGCGCTCTGCACGCTCTCATAGTTTTATTCATCAGCTACTGAATATGAAAACATTTGTTTCGCATCATTTTATAATCGATATTTGAAACCAAAGTACCGCAGAAGAAAGAAAACTGTGGTTCACTGAGCGATAAAAATGAGGCGCTGTCATTTCCTATCGCGTATCGTCGAAGAATTTTTTTTTTTCCCATCTTCACGTAGGTGTCAGGTGTCACACGGGCTTGAGCAGTGTCAGCCCTTTTCCTTCGTGTTGGAACCGCAATTGCGATGAAAGAAAGAAAAGAATAACTACTAAAAAAAAAAAGATCCTGCAGAGCTGGAATGCGCTGCCTTGAAGCTGCAGGCAACCACAGCGAGCTGGCTGTGGTCTGCTCGCCTTTCCCTCTGGAAAAGCAGGAAAGGTGGTCGCTGCAGCTGCTGCTAGAAATGTTGCCACCACCACGTGAATCCCATTTGTACGTCGGTTTTGACTAATGGCACGGATTTGAGGGTATTCGGAAGGTTTATGGGCATGTGGGAGTTGGCTATGGAAATTTTTACGTGCCTTTCCTAGATAGCGTACCCAGGAAATATTTGCCGTGGAAAAATGGAGCTGAAAGTATTATTGGTAGAGCTCACATGCTGCATATGCTTAACATGATATTTATCTACAAGCTTTTGCATAAAGATACACACTTAGATGTGCTCAGAAGGCTTAAATCCTTTTACTTTCCTGTGGCTGAAAGCAAAGTTGAGAATTTATGTGGATGTGGAATGTAAATCACAGCCTTAAAGGCAAAGTTTCTTTGCTGGATTTAAGAAATGTTAAAAGAACTATATATATTTATTATGTGGCCAGCTTCTGCAGAGGTGCTACTTATTTGGCAATTTTAAAGAAACATTTTGGTTTAATCTACATAATGCTTTTATCTAGGATTATTTCCAGACAATAACTTTATTTTAATTTACTTTAAATTGCTGTTAAGTAACTGATAAATAATATTCCAATACATCTGTTAAACCAAAGTAAATGTTTGGGGTTTTTTTGTCCTCAGGCACACATGTTAGTCTTCTAGGAACATAGACTTAATTTAAATACTCCTATGGGTTGTTTCAGAATGATGCATTAACATATTTATTATGACCTTGACAACATTGGAAACCACACAAGTAAGTCATCAGTAACTCTAAGACAAGGAGCATGCTGCTGTTGTAGCCAAAGTGCAGCTGAGGTGGTTTTAAATTTTCATGTCATGCATAGTTTGTAATACCGGTTGTGAGAAAATAAATTTGTAAGCAACACAAACCAGCACCAGCGAGCAGAGGACACCACAAACCATCTATACGATCATTCCTCAGCACAGCACTGTACAGCTACTGAAAGTTTCCTTTCTTCGTGTGTTTATGATTGCCAGCTTTATTTTTCAGTCATGATCTAAGGAACTGTATTATATCTGGAATTGGAGTGACCAAACTTGGAGACTTAAAATATCCCATCATTGTAATCCTGACAGCTGCATTTAATTGTGCATAATGTGCCTATATTTTAAAATAGAAAATTAGGACAAGCAGTTACATCACTTGCATTTACTGTATCTTTTTGCCAGATGAGGCAATCAGGATTATTTATTTTATACTGTCCAAGGATATCTTAGAAAGTTAGCAAAACATATGGACGTGCACGGAGCAACTCGGCATCCTGCTCCAGTAAATGGTAGCAGTCACAGAGCCAGCATTTAGTCATGTCTTTGCGTGCAGTCTAAACAGAGATGCGAAGAAGGAAAGCAGTGAAAGCAAAGAGATAAGCCAAGGAGGGAAGAGGATGACAGCAGAGGTCCAAGGCTGATTAGAGGAAAAATCTGGTGTTTGCTTTTCCTTCCACTAGTTCATAACTAGTGCCACAGATTCACTAGTGGAAGCTGTAAATGCACTGCTGGTGTTTCAGGTTCATCTTTAGCAATGTGTCCCAGGTGTTGATTATACTCAGCAGTTACAGAATAAGGATGCACACAGGTCATACTTTAAGTCCAAGAAGAGGAGCCCTTAAACTTTTCACTTCTGTTTGGGTTCAGCCCTGACTAAAGTTCTTCCAGTTTAGTTTTGGTCCAAGCTCAACAAAACTTCAGAAGGATGGATCGGTTCTGTTCCAGTTTTAGGGGAAATTAACAAAAAATAGATATATACATATATATTTTTTTATTTATATATATATATATATATTGGAGCCAGTTTGGGTTCAGCTCAGTTCCCCACTAACTTTGCTCAAAACTGGCCATGTAGATTATGAAAGTATTTCCTAGACTTTGTACATCACTGGACCATGGTCAATCCTGCACCTCTTTATCATCAGACTTTTAGACTTGTAACCTTGTTCTCTCTGGTTCTGTGGATTGAGGAATCACTGATGGTCATCAGGCTGTGCTTTTGAGGAGTGCTGAATTCAGGGTAGCAAGTCCAAATCTATGGGAACCAAGCTAAGCAGCATCTCTTCTGACAATGCTCTTCTCCTTACATGTGGCTTATTCCAGGTCAGAATACCAGATTTTTGAATTTATCATACACTTTTTTAAAGCTCACTTAAGTGTCACAAATCTTTTTAGAAACTCTGTACCAAGTATAATGAGATGAAAAAAAGAAAGCTTTTGAGAGGATCCTTTATGCTAATTAGAGTCAAGCTGTATCCTAGCATGTATGTATTTTCTTTGTTTTCTACAGACTAATTTGTTTCTGCTGATAACAAGAGCCAAAATGTGTTTTTAAAACTAGTGCAAGCAGATTTAATCTATTAGGACTATGCTGTTTTCAATTGTCTGTAGGACAGCATTCCAATTTCAAGGACAAAAGAAAAGAAATATGAGCCTCTAGATTCGTTTATTAAAAACATCTAATTGGTTAAATCTCTCACAAAACCTCTGAAATGAAGATGGGAAAAAAAATATTACACGGTTGCCTGGCATTTTTAGAAAGAAGAGCACAGAAAGCATTTCTGAATGTGATGCATCTTAAACACGCTGTTAAAATATGTCAAGATGGCCCAGACTCGGTGGCCTGAAGACTAAATGAGAGTCTTGCAAGCCATTGCCATCCACTGCCATCCCAGGCAATAATCCCTTCCTCCCCCTCATCTTCCTCCTCACCGTGGCCCTCCCTGATGCCAACCTCCAGGTCTCCTGCGCCAGCTACCCAAAACCTGGCCGATGCCAAGGAAGGTGAAGGTTTTGGTGGGGAAAGGCTGCCCAGCTTGTAGAGTGGGCTCAGCTGTGCTGTGCTGTGTGCTGGCAGGGTTTGGGGGCACAGGACTGGGGATCAGGAGGGGGTGTCACTCTTCAGGTGGCGTTTGCTACTCTAAAAGTGATTCCGTGTCGCTCCTGAGAAAAGATGACGGGCAGGACTGAAGTGCATCGCTGAAGGGGATCAACCCCTGGCCTGCAGCTTGGTTTATTCTGATACTTCATAACTTCCCATTCACCTAAATAATAAAGGCTTTAAATTAAATGCAGTTTGAAGAGAGCAATAGATATAAAATGTGACACATCATGAACTTTCTTTAAAGTATTTTTTTATTAAAAGGCATGTCCAGCATGTAGGTAAAATATAGCACAGAAAGTTTCAAAACATCTTTAACCATAGGGTTTGAAGTGACCCTGTAGTGTCTCTACATTTACCTTTGTTTCAATAATAAAAATGTGTTTATTAGCAGTACTGCAATGAAATAGTTCTCAATGCTGTTTACTTTGATACAATAATCTCTAGCCAAAAGTTGAATGCAGAATAGTTATAACAAAAGAAGCGGGCATCAAATGCAAAACTTTTGTATTCATTCCAGAACAACAAAAAAATCTCTGTAATGAATTGTAATAAAAAACCTGCAATTAATATTTGCAAAATGTGACTCAGTATTTCTCAGAATTTGTAGTCCATTTTCTTTAAATATGTGAATTAATGTAGTTCTCTGTTTTTGAAGTTTAATTTAAAGATGCTTTGAGGAGACAGATGAAATAGTGCAAGCTTCTAAATATTTATTCCAGACTTACAGAACTATTTTTTAAATTTAAAGCAACCATTTTAATAATGTGAGAACAAAGAAAATTTACAAATTAGCCTGAAAATCAAACATTGACAAACAAGTAAAAGGAATTTCAGATTCAAGTCTGAAACCTTTTTACAAAACCAACTTCTTTTGCTTGCAAATTACAGCCTGAGAAATGGTTGTCTAGAATTTTAGAAAGAAGAATGGAAGGTTGGTTTTATTTAGGAGGAGAATAACTACTGCTTTTTGTAATCTTTCTTTCCCAGGCTTTGAACTGGACAAACTCATATACAATACCTATGTTTTTAAAGGTTCTTACTTTCAGGCTGAGCTTTTCAGGAGCTAGTAATGATTCATGGAAAGTTTTTACAGGTAGCCTAGCAAGAGATTTGCCACTGCTTATACTTTTTCCATACGTCTTGTTTTCAAACAAAAAATACCCTTCCATTAAAAATTCCCTTACTCTGCTTTTTTCCCTTTCAAAATGAAACCTGTCCCATGCCTGGTTACAGCGGGCGCTGCATCTTCCATCAAGGGAGTTAAAAGAAACATGAATTTCCAGGAAACAGTTATTCTCGCGGGCAGTTTCCCTTGCAGAAAATGCATGTCCAAAGCGCTTCAGCTCACGACGGAGTTGCGATGCCACTTCCACTGTAATCTAGTTAGACCAGAATATCACTTTCCTAACTTATTTTCTTCTTTCTAGCAATGCAGCCAAAGATATTACCATCCTTCCCTCTTAAGTTCCTATCAATATTAATTGAAATATAAGTGACTTTTCACCCCATACTGATAAATTACAAAATGTTAAGTCCACTGCCCACTTTATGGCTGGGTAAATCACAGCCAATATAGGCTCAGTCCTGTTTAATATTGCTCTTCCTAAAAAAAAATGAATCAGCTAAAAAGCCCATAAACAATAACAGTTAATCCACAACTTATTCTGCCCTCCAGACTGTGTCGAGTAGCAGCATGCTGGGTAAGAAAAAAAGCAAATGTATGACGTGTAAGATATGTGTTCAGAGCAACCCCTCACATTTGGAGATTCCCCCTGAGACAAACTGAGGATAGGTACAGAGATTCAGCTGAGCAGATCCCATTTCAGGGCTGCAACCAGAAGAGAGACAATTAAATTGTAACCAAATGTTTTGAAAAGGCATTTTACAGCCTTCAGGTATCAGTCTTGCAACAGTTTCTGCTATAATTCTTATTATCGAGCCTGATCCAAAAAACTTCAGTGAAGTCAAAAGAATTTGCACTGGGCTTTGAATCTTTTCCCATGTTTCATGTACTTCTGCATTGACAATTTGTTAACTGACTGCACCAAATTGCAATCCTCACCTATGAAACATCAGTTATATGGAAGAATTTGACTGGAAACAAAAGGGTTAACTTATATAAACCCTGCCTGCCAATAAAAGAAAAATTAAGGCAGGCACATTGAATTCGGGGATTTTTTTAAATGTATTTCGTTCTTCGCAGCACTCAGCACTGAACTTCTCCTGGGTATTATCAGTTTGAACTTTTTCCTATTAAATGTCAGCTTGTTTCTTATGCTAATGTGAATAGCTTTTGCTCCTGCATTTTTTTACTCCTTAATATCATAGAAAGTAATTACATTATTTCATTATTTTGGTATTTCAGTTCCTGGAGAGTTAATTGCTCCAACTCTGGAAGAAAACAAAACAAAACACAGGTGCAATCCTTTTTTTTTTTTTTTTTAAATGAGATTTAAGTAAAATAAAATCCACAGTTTACCTGGGAGATTGAACACCATCATTGTGATGATGTATTTTAGTACCTAGACTTTCTCAGAGACACTGGCTACTTCAAAGGCCTCTAGATAAACACAGTTAATCCCTCCCCCCTCGTGGCAACCCTGGCATGAAGACAGACTGATTTTGCTATAAGTTTATTTTTTTCCTGAAGTTCAGTTTTCTAGCCAGACTTTGTTTATACGTGGTTTCATACTCTGTGCTGATACTAGTTACTCCCAGGACCTTTAAGCTCTACCATAATAAAACACCTTTCAGCATCATGCTAGTCCTGATGGCTAGTTAATTGATCCACCCTGTGAGAAGTGCCACCTCTCATAGGAGCTGCTGGTTTTTCTATGTTCTTTACCTCCAGTCCCTTCTCAGACACCAAAAGCCAGACAGATCATTCCCTCCTCAGCAAGCACAATAGCTTCTCATCTGGGCTCCAGGCAGCTGTATTTTTACCTCGCTTCCAGTGTGTCCCCTGTCTAAGCCAGCAGATAAGGACCAGCGATGGTTGGCACCGATGCCGTCCACAGCCCCTGGTAGCACCAACTCTGCCTCCCACATTCTTTGACTGATCTTCAGCCCCTTGGAGAAATTACCGAATTTCAGCAATACCATGGCGAGCTGCCATGTTGTTGTAAAGCGAGCTCAGACCTTGGTGATCCGAAGTTCGGTGTCGGTGGAATGTTGTCTCCAGGCATTTTCAGCCATGCTAAGGTCTTAGCAAAATACTGAGACCTGTTGAAGTTAACACTAATCAAGAAGTGGTTTTCAGGAGCTAGGCTAAGATACCAAAGTAGCTTGTCATCCCCACTTCCTTTGCATATACAGCACTAACCAGCTCAGACCTTTCAAGTAATTTCTAGTTATTCTATTTGGAAATGTGATGGTTTCTGTACTTGAAGTTTTATTTCTTTCTGTATTTTTTTAAAAATAAAATTTCTTCTTTTGACAGAAAAGTTTCTTCTAATTATTGAGAATCAGTAATACAAGTTCTAGAATCCTTCAAGACACTATTTCCTCCAGCAGTCAATATGACACTTAGATTTTTTTTTTAATGACAGCAAAGTCAGCAGAAGTTTTATTTTCCTTTATTTTAAATGACTGTTAGACACGACACCCATGTCTAAAGATGTCCCTTCCCATTCCATCATGTGTTTCGTTTCGGCTTAAGAACAAAGCCCTGACACCACTCAACTTACTTTCCACTAGATCCTAAGCTTAGAGCCAAAGGAAAAATCCGTAGGAATTTTATCAGGAGTACAAGAAAAAGCTCTTGAATAGAACATGTAAGTAAATAAAGATTTTCTACAATCTTTAACAAGGTAATTTACCTACAGCAACACTTGGCTAAGACAGGTGAGGTGGCTAAGATACAGGAATTCATGCAGCTACAGAACCCTGTCCTTCCTATTGTATGTAGATTCTGTTTTCTTAAGGTGATGAGACTTTATAAGAGTCTCAGATTCTGAAGCTCCACAGTTTTTAGTGAGGAGTAAGTTCTGGATTGTTTTAAGATACAAAAATAAACCTTTCTGCCCCCATATTCTAGTGAACATTTTTCCTTCTTGCTAATAAAACATATATTGTTTATCTAGAATGTGGTTACATAAAATATAATTAGGACAATACTGATCAGACCAGATTAAAATAAAATTATTTCTAATGCACTGGGTGCAGCTGCTTGGTTACATTCCTGCTCTACCCATCCATCTTGTACTTGCGCCATTTTCTGTCTCTGATGATGATACTAGCAGCAGGGAAATACGCATACGACTAACGGAGACCTAGGTCACACTTCTGCTAGGTTTATCGCTAAACTAAATATAGTCACCAATTCCATTTTCATCATTCATCTTGCAATTATTTTTTATTATTTTTTACAAGCGTCACCTTTTAGGATTGTGGGATTATCAGTTTTCCTTTAATTAAAATGAAGAGGTTTTCAGCAACTAACATTGCTGGATAATCTGAAACCTCAAGACTCAAAAAATGAAAACCCAAACCAACACATGGGATGAAAAAAAAAAGGCTTAGGATTAAAGTCCTTATAATGATTTTTGGTTGACTCATGGGTGTTGAACCTGTGAAACTGGCTTCACTGAACGCTCTGTACTAGCAATTCAGGATGACATATATCAGTTAGAAGTAATTTTGGGAATCTGAATGGCCAGCAATTTAAAAGCTAGTGCTGTGAACAAGCCGCAACAACATCCATAAAGTGAAAAAAAAAAAAAAAAAAAAGGCACTGAACTTTAAAAAAAAATGTTTGGACAACATGATCATGCCTGAAAATTCCCAAGGTCTACATGCAAGATTTTTGCACTGCTATAATCTAATCATGTGCTAGCCTTGATTTTTTGTACCAGAACAAGTCATTCCTCTGTGCTGCATTAGAACGAAGCCAAGCTTTCAGCAAGCTATAGTGTGGTTTAGTTTTACTAGTGCAATGCATCAACCCTAGGGCTGGCATCCTAATGAGGACAAGAACTATGCTTTCATACAAAGAGGACTAGTTCCCCCTCCAGTCTGTTCAAAATATTGTTCACTGCTTCCAGCACACCATAGCTACAGACCCTACTTTTCCTCACAGTAACTAATACAAATGATACGAAATATTAGTTTGCTCCAGGTTTGGTGACTTGATTCCACGTTGCAGTAACTACTCCTGATTATTTCCAAGAATCACCACCTTTCACTTTGCTAGCACTCCTTGTCTTCAGCCTGCCGTTTGCCCTGGTGCTTTGGAGAACTGCTAACAAAAAGGCCAGTGAGCTGCCCTGCATCTGCCCCACGTTGTTCCTCAGAACTTGGCTCTGCCAGAGGGTATACCTGGCCTGTGACTGCATACAGTAGGCTGCCAGCAACAAGCCATAAATAATTTATTTATACAACATGGCTGTCTCTTTGCACCCCAAAACTCTTCTCAGTCAGGTCGTTCCAGCTTTGCTATTTATGATTTTAAATCCCCAGGCCACAGGCTAGCCTGGAGGGAACTTATTTTAAAAGACCTTAATACAATGTTTCCCAGTGGGCCCCTGTGTGTATCACAGCTAAGTATCACCTTGGCTAAAAATGCCCAGCAATAGGAGGTTAACGTAGCAGCACATTATTGTATCCTAACTGTAACAGAAGTTACTCCGAACAGCAGCTATCTCATCTCAAGGTAGAGCTAGACAAGAACTGTAAGAAAAACAGTTCATCAGAATTAAAGGTGTTCCCAGGAATACAGTTCTTTCAACAGACACCACGCACAAGAAAAGCTCCTCAGTTTGAGGGTGGCAGATCCTAGCAAGGCAGATGACAAGCACAGAAGAACCGTGTGATTACGACACATACCTGGGATACAAGAGCTCTGCTGGGATGCGAACCGGAGGGTGGTTGCCGTATTATGTGAAAAACTTCCAACAATCTGCTACATTTTGGCAGGGCATGGGGGAAAAAATTACATAACAAAAGCTTTTGTTTTGTTTTCAGGAGAAAACTCCCTCTATTTCTGTACTAGAGCTTGCATTAAAAATGAGGGGAGAGAATTGAAGCTGTGGATGAGAAGGGAGTAAAGCCACTTTTTCCACAGAGAGAACAGCAGCGTATCAAGTGTTTGCCATACCAAAGGACCATCTCCTCTGCCTCAGGTTCTTTGTGTCTTCCTTGGCGCAACAGCCACGCTACTCATTTCTGCCAGCATGTTAATGACAAAACTGAGTGCGTAATGCTGGGAGTTTAGATGCAACAAAATAAGCTGGTCAGTGCCCCAGAGTTTATGAGAAGAGATGCAGCATCTTGACAGTACTACAGAGCAGTTACACACAAGGAAAACTAGATGATTATTTTATGTTGTTTCTATTTCATCCTGGGCAGGGCTGGATTACAGCAAGTCTTGACAACCCTCCTTGTTCAAACACAGGCCTATTTGCTTTAATTAAAAAGTAAGCTAGAGAAAGAGTTAAAACTATGCAACTTGACTGAGAATAAATCTATGTCCTTGTTTCTCTGTTTAATGCTCTCCTATTACTCTCATCCAGGATATTTCTTCTATTAAATACTTAATATATAGACTGATGAATGGGTATTGAGGATCTTAGTCCCTTCTCATGTGGAAGACTGCTGTAATACAAAAAGCAACGTCCTGTGCTAATACCTAACTACGGGAATTCAGCAGGCAGCCTCTAAACCACTAATCTGAACATAATCCAGCTATACTTTAGAGCAGCACCACAAAGGCAGAGCAGGGGTATTCGTCCCCACGAATACATGTGCATTTGTTTGAGGATTAGCTGGGAAATGATACAAGTTCACAAGATCACTGTTTCCTGAACAGCAGCAAATTCATATATACAAAGATTGGGAGATTATTGTGCAATTTGATTTACTTTATTGAGTAATGGTCTCACAGCTACACTGGTGAATTAAAAGGAAAAAAAGAAAAAAGAAAAAAAAAGATAAAGAAAAAAACTCTGACCCCTTCCAAAAAAAAAAAAAAAAAAGACCAAATCCATATTTCCCCACATTTTGGGAAACACACTGAAGAAAACATTCTACACTGTAGAAGACAGCTCTAACTGCTGATATCCATGTTTTGACATTGGACCTCAGCTACTGCAAGTCTGCAGCATACAGTCCTAAAGCCTCAACCAAAAGAGGCTTAATAGTAATAACATGGATATATCACCACTGGGAAGATGTTAACATGTTAACAAAGATTCTGGGATACCAATCTGGTATAATCAGCAACATACTGGGTTCCTGTGAAAGATGTGGCATTTCTCCTTAAGGTCAGCTTTTAGAGAATTTTGAAAAACAATGTTTTAAACTGATTACTTACAGTACTCTTTTGCTTGCAGAAAAACACAAGAATGGTAGTTCAATAAAAACTGAATAGATGATCACTTTTATGACTGGATTTGATTAGTTGCATAACTTGGGCAAGATTATCACAGTGTGATCCAGTTAAGCTTTCAGGATTATACGAACCCCAGCACCAAATTAATCTTGGAACCAGACAACTGAGATGCTTATGCACTCTCATCCGCCTCTGACCACTTCTGCAGTCTCTCCCAGTCCCACTGCTTCAATTAGTGTTTGACAGTTAGTGCAGTATTTTATGCCATTGACAAAGCAACACAATCTGGACAGATTCCTGCCTTCTCTCTCCTCGCAAGAATAGCATGCCACCTTGCTGAACTCCCGAGGATGCAAACTGGGATTATTCTACGTAAAGTCTCCCTTTGTGGTATCTGAAATAAAAACCTTTCCCCCAGAACTGCCACTGTTTTGATAGTGAATTCCATGCAGAGTTGTACAACTGGTTACTCAGTTCTTTGGCTGATTTTAAGAATTGCATTTAAAAGTTACTCTACGTTAGAAGCATCCAGAAAATACATTTATACCTGGTACTGGTACTCTTTCAAGTACTCTTTTAGTCTTGTTGGTAATGGCAGCTCCCAGATCTGATTTGTACACTTGTTTATGGTTATTCTGCAGCGGTGTTGCAGAGATGGTGCAGATGTATAGAGAGGTTTGTTCAGGTAAAGATGAACAGTTCCATTTGAAGGTGTTTCGGTTCTGTCCTTGCACATAAGAACATAGTACTCAATCAAATGCACAACACTGTTGAACTGTTTAAGTCTAGATCTGACACAAGTGATAGAGTCCAGTCTAAACTTGCCATCTTGATATTCTATGCGTAGATTGGTCGGTCCTGCTGATGTTTTTACTGAAATAGTCAGTAGATACTCTGAATGGGAACTATCCCTAACCAAAAAGGTCCCTTCAGAGGCATCCTGTAATCTCTCTTTGGCTTCGGCAACAGTCATGTTGCCCCAGTACCACCCTGTTAAAAGAAGAGAGAAAGAAGGGGTTTGTTTATTCGTGTTTGTTTGTTTGAAAAGCTGCTCTTTGGCTGATATATTTCTAATAAGCCACTTCCCTTTGTCGCTTGAAGGCTAAAGTCCCGCAGGTATTGTAAATTTGCTATTTAAATTTATTTGCTTTACAATGCGTCTCGTTTTGACAGAGCCTTCCAGGTTACTGTTTATCTTCCTATCAATGCATACACACGCAGAAACTTTCCTGCAGCGTCCTGCGAGGCTAACACCGGAGCCGACCACCCCCCGGGCCGCCCGTAAGGTAGCAGCGACCCGTCCGGCGGCCCCGCGCTGCGCACACGCCGGGGAGAGGGCTGCGTCCGCACGGCACACTCTGGCAGCCTGCAAAAACCCCGCTTTTGGTAACTCCAGGTAGGCTGCTGTTGACATGAGCTTTGCCTATCACTCGGAAACTGAGAGGGGTAAGAATACAACTTCGGCGGTGCGGCTGCGGTCCTAGCGGGGAGGCGATGAATTCAGACAAAAGCCCTTCCCTCTGCCCGCGGCCAAGCCCTGCGTCCTGCGGGGCCGGGCGAGCCGCCGCCACGCCGCCGAGCGCAGCGCAGGTACACGGGCCGCGGGGATGCGGCGGCGCCGCCGCCCGCTCCTCACGCCGCGGCCGCCCGGCCGGAGGCAGCGCCCGGCCAGCGATCCCGGGCTGCCGCCGGGGCGCGGCGCTGCCGGCGCGGGCGGTACTTTCGCTTCGGCCACCGCCGCCACCGCCCCTCGCCGCCGCGGGGCCGCGACCCCGCAGAGCCAGGCAGCGATAGCGGCAAGCGTCGCCCCACCGCCCGCTTCTCTTCTAGGCCCGGCGGGGCTCCCCGCCGCGGCGCTCCGCCTCCCCGGGGACCGCGGCTCAGCGGGCGGCGGCGAGCCGGACACACCGGCGAGCGCCGCCGCCCCGGGCTCTCCCCTTTTCGAGACCGGCCGTCCGGGCTTACCTGCCCGCCGCAGCTCCTCCATAGCCACGGCCAACTGCGCCGCCTCACAGGATTCCTCGGGACTAGGCACCGCCGCTTCGGGCTGACCCCAGCGCTCTCGGGAGCCCTCCGCGCTCTCCAGGGACCCGGCGGAACGCAGGGTCATGGGGGGCGGCGGCGGCGGGCGCGGCCCCGCTCGCACGCAGGTTGGGGGTTGCCCGCGGGAGAGGGCTCCACTCCGCCGCCGCCGCGGTGCTCAGCGTAGCGCCGGGTGCATGGCCCCGGTCCCCGGCCCGGGCGCCGCCTGCGAGCGGACAGAGAGCGTGGTTAGCGGCGAGCCCCGCGAGAGGCGCTCCCGACCCAGCCCGTGCGCTTCTGGCTCTCCCGCTTCGGAACTTCCCAGCATCCAGAGGAGGGACCCAAGGCAAGAGATCACCTCCCGGCGGAGCGGGGGAGGGACATCTCCTCCCCCCGTCGCCCAGCCTGTCCCCGGATCCCCTCCGCCGGGGACTAGGCGGCGGCGGCGGCCCGCGAAGGTGGTCTCGCTTTACTGCAAGGACAAACCCGTTGACGCGCCACTCCCTCGGCCGGGGTAGGCGAGCCCGGCCGGCAGCGCTGGGAGAGGGGTTTGGGAGAGGAGGGGGTCGTGTGGGGAGAGCCGAGCACGTAAAGGTGTGAGTGGAGAGGGGTAACCAAGGAGCGGGGCAGGTCCCAGACCCGGCGCTGCCAGGGTTGCACGCTGCGGTGCGTAGGAACGGTACGATACGCGGTAAGGTCGTACGCGAGGTCGTACCTCTAGGAACGGGAACCCGCCATGGGCCGTGTACCCGGGGAGGGAGCGACCCTCTCCTGGGCAGCGGCATGACCGAGGGGCTGCGGGGCCGGCTGCGCGGGCAGCGTCGGACCCGAAGCTCGCCAGCCGCTTGGGTACGGGAAGCGGCAGCACGGTGAAGGACGCGATATATTTAGCGCGGGGCAGGAAATGTGCTTTTCCTGTTCCATTAAATGCTGATAGTATTAAAAAATTATCTTTCCGCTCCGCTGAAGCGAACGGCAGGGACAAAAAGAGCCTCTCGCTCTCCCACCGTCACTCTGGGAGCGACAGGAGGCCAGGCAGCGTAGGCGAGGGGAGCTTAGTTGGCTTGGCCGGGGGCGGGGAGGACTCACGGGGAAGACCGGGACCCCCGCCGGTGCTTGCGAACGGGGCACAGTCTCTGCCTCCAGGTGCGCAGCAGCCGTCAGGTGAGGGGTTCTGCCGAGGCGGCTCCTCCCGTCACAGGTTCTGCGGCAGAGCTCAAACTTTTCCAAATTAAACTTTAGTGGCAGCTGACAGGTTACTCTGACGGGTTTCTATCGCGACATATGCAGGCACACACACAGCAACCCCCGGGGCAAAGCCCATCCCCGTCCTCATCTTCCCTGCCCAGGACCTGCCGCCGCCGGCTCGGGGACCGGGCACAGGTGCGCCTGTCACCGGAGCGGCTGCGGAGCCGCCGGCCGCAAAGTCCCGAGCGCAGGTGGGAGCAGCCTTGCCGGCAGTGCCCGGGCGCGGCCCCTTGCGAAGGGGAAGCGCCTGGAGCGCCTGCCTGCGAAGTGCCGCCGCCCGCGGGAGCTCGGCGGGGATGGAGGGTTTGCGAGCTAGCTGCAGCGGCGCGAACCCCGGCGGGGACGCGGAGCGCCGAAGCAGCCTGCCTCCGGCTTCGGGGAGCCTTCATACCGCCTGTCGGGAGCTCGTCCCGGGAGCTGAGCGGCAGGCTCCCCGATCTGGAGAAGCGGCAGGGCACCGGGCGCAGGGAGGGGACGGCGACGGGACTCACCCGGGCTCGGCGGGACGGCGTTGGGGCTGCCGCTGCCGCCGCCTGGAGGTGGGGCGGTCAGGTTGTTCTCGCGCCCGGCGGCGTTTGGGGGAGCGGGGAAGCACAGCACCCGCCGCCGGGGAGAAGCGTCGGGGCTGCGCTCGGGCAGACGGACAGGCTGCCGCTGCCGGAGGAGGATGGTGCTCCTGGGGAAACAACACCCTCCGCTCTCCCCCTCTCCCCGGCGCGGGCGGTCTGTTCGCCTTTGATTGCGAGGCGAGGGCATCCTCCCCCCGCCGCTCCCCCTTCCCGGGATGGCTACATACAAAGGCTGCTTTCCAGGAACTTTCCAGGAACCGCATCATGTGACAGGACCCGCTCCGGCGCCTCCACCGCGATCGCAGCCAGCCGGGACCGACGCACCGAGCCGCCGCCCCTGTCATGACGGGGCAGCGGTCTCCTAACCCTCCCCCGTCCGTCCCCCCCCTCCCCCGCCCGCGGAGCGGCGGGAGACGCGCGGCGAGCAGGTCAGTGGCCGGGGCCGCTGAGGTACCGGCGCGAGGGCGGCCGTTGGAGCCCGCCGTTGGAGCTCCAACGGCCGCCCGCGCGCGGGCCGCGCGGCACCTCCTGAGGTAACCGGGCGAGCGCGGCAGCGCGGTCCCCCCTCTGCCCCTCCGCGGCGGGGCGGGAGCGGCGGGGCGAGGGCGAGGGGTGCCCGGCCTGCCCGGCGCCGGCAGCCGCGGGCACCTGAGCGCGGCGGCGGGGCCCGCCCTCAGGGCCGGGAGCGCGTCAGGGGCCGCTGCCAGGAGCTCCGTGCCAGGAACTTGCGGCGGCCGAAGCTCCTGGGACACCCCACCCTGGTTTCCACCCCCCTTCACCCTCCGGCGCTAAATACCTCGTTGCTACAAACAGCCATTACCCGCGATGCGCGCGCCGCTGCTTTTTTCCCCCTCCGCGATATTTTTTTTTTTTTTTTAATAAACCCAAAGCTGTTTTTCGGTGTAAAGAGGATTGATTGTGCCGCGGGTGCTCCTCGGTAACCGGCCACCTTCCGCCGCTGCCCGGGCGGCCTCGAGCCGACTTTAGAAAGGCAAAAAAATAAGAAAGGAATGAGGGGAAACAAAGCAAAAGTAGCCGTATTAGTCTCACCCCTGCCCGCAAGTCAGGGCTCCCTGCGAATTGCCTGGGGGTGTTCGGGAGGGAGCATTTTTCGGGTTTAACGGGAGAAGGGTTAAAGGGTGTCTTTTTGAAGTCCTCGGGAAAAGAAAAATAATATAGAATAATACAAAATAATACGTTTGAAAATCGGAGGGGAGGGAGCCTTTGTTATCAAAGAGATAAATGAATATGTATTAGGCTGGACGGTGTGGCTGAGGGAGCGGGGCAGCAGCGGCACGCCAGCTGCCCTGCGCGCAGAAAGCTCCCACAGGGACACGGCTGCCTGCGGTGCGACTCCCCAGTAACTCCTGAAATTAAACGTTTCTTTTTTTTAAAAAAAAAAAAAAAGGGGGGGGTGGGTATCGTGGAGGACACTTCCTGACGGCTTTTGTAACAGGCATTACTTACAATTTTTTTAACATCGGGGATGAGTGAAGAGCGTTAGAGTTAATAATTCTCTTTAAAAGTGCTGTATTAAGTGATTAAGCAGATTCATCTGAGGAAAAAAAAAATTGCTTTGTTAACTGAACTGGTCAGTGTGGTTTCATCTGTTTGTAATGCCTGGGTGCTTTTGAATTTAATTTATTCAGTTTCTTAAAGGCGATGGTTTTAATCATTGACAACACCACAGATTTAAAATGAGGTCTGAGGAGCAAACACGGGCTTTCTTACTTAGGCATTCTCAGAAATGGTTTAAAACAATTTAGGTCTTGAAGGTCATTCGCGTTCCTGTTTTCGTCTGTGCAGTTCAGATAGCCTCAGATCCAGCCTCCAGTGACCCTTGCAGAATCCCCACTAACTTTTCATTGGACAGATAAGAAGAGGAGAGAGAATATATCTGTCTCCTTTGAAATTTAGTTGACAGTTCTGCTACCGATGATGTGAGATCCTGCATAAAATCTAATTTACTTTTCCAGAATTCCACTGGCTTCACTACGTTCAGAAGAACAACAACAAAAAAAGGAATACAGATCTATTTTTATTACTAAAAGAATTCCATATATGTAGGCACAGAACTTTTGCTTGAAAATATATTATTTTGATATGAGTGTTCAGATTAGGACTGTTCCTTTAAACTTCACTAATTCATCTTAGAGAAATGGAATGCATCTTGTCTAGATGCAAAGCTGCTCTATTACAGCTTTGCTGCAGTTCTCTTTCCCTATGTTATTTATTAATGGCATTTTTATGTGGATAGTATCTCAGGACTTCCTTTGCTTCTGCTGTTTATTCGTCAATTGAAGTCATCATAATTTGTTTCTAAAACCACAGCTGGCTGCTGTAAAGGCAGAGAGAGGAAGACCATGATTTATGTGGTGAATGAGAAACAAGAACAGAAGAATGTAATAAATATTTGTTACTTAAAACTTCAGATATTATTGTGAAAAAGGTAGCATAAAAATTAAATAGGCAGTATATCAGCAGGATCTTTCCTAAACAGAGTTCTGTTGATTTTTTTTCCTGAGAAATTAATGTCTTTTTAAAATAGTACTAAAGATCTGATAAATTTACAAGAGTAATGAAATTCAAACTTAAAAACTGCAAATTGATCTTTAAATGGCACTTTTGGCACCTCATAAGAGTATTTCGGTTCACAGTTACCTTTATTCTCTGGTATGAGACTTCCGTAAGTACTGTAGGCTCGGTGGAATAAGTTAGTATTTCACTGTTTCTTTCAACAATGTTAGTTAGCTGGTTTTCTCCTCTGTCTGCGTGAGTCTTTCACACAGTCACGGGGGGAAAAACTTAAGGGTGAGAAAAGGTGATTAAATTAAATTACTTTTGGGATTATGGGCCACGTGTGGTGCATGAAACTACTTTAAGGTACTTTTTGGCTTCTTTGGCGTTATGATGTTTAATACATGCTTGGTCTGCCTTAAGTACTTTACTATATGTAAAAAAATTAGAATGGAGTAGGAGAAAGATGTGAAATGGAGAAAGAGACAAGAAGCATCAAACTCTGAAAACTTAGCTTTCCATCATGTAAACAAAATAAGGTTTTTTAAATTTCCTATGTTACAAGCAGTAATTCTTCTAAACAGAATCACTAATGTGAAGAGAAAAATAGTTTATACAAATGAGGATTTAAAATTTGTAAGTACAATTCAAACAAAGTGTTTGCTTTATTTTTGGTCTGTATATTTGGGGTAGCAATTCTAGGACAAACATTGCCTGTATCTATTAATATACAGTTATGAACACTTCTAAGCCAGTTTTAGAGGTGCATCATCCGACTGGAGATGAAAGGCACAAACTTAAGGAATCTCTGATTTCTTTTCCAGATACTTTCTACTGTGCGTGAACATTTTGGTTTGGGCAGTATATCATTCATATAGTAGATACTTTTAATCGAGATTTATGTTAGTAGTGAAAACATTAACATTAAGAGTTCTTGAAAATCATAAGCAGAATATGTGTGTTTCTGACTTGTTTTCAAGTGTATGTCCTCAGAAAGAGAAAGGGGCGGGGCTATTTGATTTAGTTTTTATTTTTCCTTTAGACAAAAATCCCTTTCATGACCAAGGAAGGAGGCAACAACATTTTCTCAATAGTGTGAAGTACGCGTTGCTAGAAATTATTTTCACTTTGTTCCTGAAAAGTATGCCAAAGTTACTGGAGAGATAGCATGCTGATTTATTTATATAATATGACGTGAGTGGAGGAGGGGATAATAACGTTTTTGGTCCAGCTGATTCTGCTAAATTGGCTTTGATTTGTTGAAAAGGTTTACTGATTTATTTAGCTAGATTTATCTAGCTACCTGAAAGAATACAAGGCGGGGGGGGGGGGGGGGGGGGCTTTCCTTGGTCTCTGCATCCTTCCCAAAGATGCAGCACAGAATATCCATTATCCATGACATACCATTTGGTCAGAAAAAATCCGCTTTAGTTAAAAGGCTAGCCTTTGTTTATCAAATATATCTATTTATTGACCATATTTTGACAACTGTTTACCTGAACTGGTCTAAATAAGAGTGTATGACTGCCACGGTTCCTCCCTGTCCTGTGATTACAGTGGTCAGACAGCATGTCTGGTTCTCAAGCAGAGAAATATGAATATTGAGCCTCTACCTCAAGCAAATTAGAACAAGTTAATTGTAGCTCCACACCACGAACAAGGTCAGTGATGCGAGCCCTTGGAGGATTTCTCACTCAGCAGTCAGAAGGAATGTTTGATTATTTCACAAAGAGTTCCTAAAACATAATAAATACAGCAGAGAGAAAACAAGTATTTTCGTAAATGGGATCTCTCTGCTCTTTCCAGCTGCCCGAGGAACAGAATGTTTTGATGAAATAAATTATGATGTATACCAAACAATTTTACTCTTAACCAGCTGCCACCTTATTTCCTGCCGTTTTTATCTATTCAGATGTGAATGCTTTATCTTTCTTGAGAATATACATTTGGTAAAGGAGAATAATAAAAAAATCAGTGAATAATTTCTATGAATCAGTGGTGTTCTGAAAGAAAACCAGCACTTGTAATTTAAAAGCAAACCATCGAGAAATAGCACTAAGAGAGCAGTACTTTGAAATAACATCCAGATTATTTTCTTTCAGAGACGGTCAAGAAAAAGAAGGATCATTTCCTTCAGCTCAGTGGGTAGGTAGATGGATAATCATTGGCAAGCATGAAACTCTGACCATGAAAGGTGGCATTGGCATTGAAATCCTTCTCTCATCTCATCATGTGCTTTATATTATTTAACACTCACATTAGCATCTAAAGGCCTCAACTGCATCGAGTAAGAGGTTGTCTAGACACTTAGGATCTCTAATTAAAAACATTAAATGTAGTGCTTTTATGCTTTCTCTAATTTACTATTCACAATTTAAAGTAAAAACAAAATAACATAAAAATAATTTGGCTGGACTTGTTAAGGAAAAGTGGAATGTGGTAACATAGGGTACTAAGTACAAAAAAAAGGATAATTTACACAGCAGTTTTCACCTTATACTGTGTTAGGCTTCTTTATAAACAGCAGAATTCTGGCTGTCACTTTATTTTTTTGTGAATTATTCAATTTCACTCCGACTAGAACTAGTTAAATATTGCCGAAAGTTACTTTAGGATAGTTTGTAAATATACATGCTTTGACAGTGGTTTTTTTTTTCCATCATGCTTTTTTTAAATGAACACAATAGAATAAAGACTACTGGCAAGAATTGTTTTGATAGCAATCATTTTAAACAACTACTAGAAGAATATCTGCTATGGATTTCAATATTCATATTATATGTAGTATAAGATGCTGTGACTGTAATATTTACTTAGCTTTTTTTTTTTTGCTGAGAAAGTGTGTATATGTCTGAGAAAGAGTGTATAGGTGTATATATACACATACACCTATATGTACACATGTTCACAACCACGGTCTTTGAAGTTCTGGATTTTTGGAGAAATGTACATGTTTTGTTTTAGAAAAATCCTAGAGATAGTACAGCTGAAAGCACTGTGAAATCTTGCATTCTTGTCCAGAAGTTGCCAGAAAAAACAAGCCTTTTATGCTTGAGGCTTTTGAGATGTTTTTTTGCCAGTTGCGAGTCCTACTTCTCAAAGAGAGCAAGTAATGTCTGTGAAAAAAGTTTTCCTGACAGACAGCATGCAGGCAGCTCTCCTGTGCTCTGCCAATCCATAACCTTTGTTGGCAAAGAGTCAGTTCTGAAACAAATAAAGAAAATTAAAACAGGTGATGCAGCGGCCACTTCCAAAGGAGAGAGTTTTGAGTGCAAAGTAAAACGAAGGTGAAGAAACTAGTTTATATGTCTCTGAATAAATAGTCTCCTATCAGAAAAAGTTTATTTTTAAAGCACTGTTCTAGTCCTTATGTTAAAGATGGCTTAATTCACTCAGAGTTATTTGGCCTTGAGGATGAATTCCTACAATTAAGTGTTTATGA
Source organism: Caloenas nicobarica (assembly GCF_036013445.1). NCBI lineage: Eukaryota > Metazoa > Chordata > Aves > Columbiformes > Columbidae > Caloenas > Caloenas nicobarica. The sequence goes on from NC_088245.1 coordinate 48,068,520, forward strand.
TTGAAAGTGCTGCCATGGAAAGCAGACAGATGAATATCATTTCAGGAGTACTGTGAATCATTAAATGAGTTGTAGAACCCTTTCCTGGGCATGATCCACTTTTAAATTTCAGACTAAGGCTATAATAGACTTCAGCATAAGGCCTGATGTGTTGCTGTATTTAGGAGTTTGAATAACAGGAAAATCAACATGTACTGATGTGTTTATATAATTTTAAATTTCTTACAGTTAATTGAAAATATGCTGCTATGGTATGTGTATATGCTGCTTAGATCAAATACATTTTTCAGATTCGTGCATTAAGTGTTAGTGTCAGGTAACGAACTTAAACTGCCCCTGACATGTTAGCTTCTTTTGGCTCAAGACAGGCATGGCCGCTTTCCCTGCTTCAGTGTAAAGAGAGGCTGGACGTGGAACATCATACGAACCTGAACAGATGACAAGAAAACAGTGCTAGCTGCCAACTACCTTCTCTCTCTTTATTTATCATGATTAGTGCTTGCGTTTTGTCAGGAAGGCTCAAGGCATCATCCTGTAACTGATTGGCATGTTGGGAGAACGTAACCTGAAATACAGGCCAGACGGACAGACTGGCATTTTTTGAGGCTCAACAGAGGAAACAGACACAAGGCAACTCTTCCTGATTAAGGAAAGAGCATTAGTCCACAGCTTGCCTTTTCTTGGTGCTGCCTGTCCATTCCCAGGATTTCTTGCCCCTCCTGTAAGCAGTTTTGCCAGATATGTGGAAATTAAAGCTCAAACAGTAGTAGGTAAAATTGGATAGACTGCTTGAGGCAGTTACTCTCGCCTCTTACACTGTACCTCAGCCATTCTTCCCATGGCTGTGACAGAGTGCTGCCTGCACCAGGGATGAGAAATGAGCTCACACATCTCCTTCTGAACAACTTCAGCTTTTAGTCTGGTGTGTTAAGATCAACCCCAGTTTCAGCATGGTTCAAAACTGTGGTCATTCAGGAGCAGCTTCCTGAGCTGTTTGGTCATGAGGTGGCAAATTCTGTCACGGGGTGGGGTGAATGGTTGGGGATGAGAGTAGTCCTTCAGCCATCTGATTTTAATCCTTTACCATATGTGACTTGAAGTCCTTAGATGCCCTCTACTGCCATATACCAGAATTAACAGATGGCCCTGTGTAACCAAATTCAGATTTGCTGAAGTTTATTATTATCATCTCTCTCTCTTTCTAAATGAATGGGGGAGGGGAAATAATAACCATAATTATTACGAAATATGCAAAGCCTTTATAAAGTGTGAGTTTGGGCTAGACATCTTTTCTGACTTTCAGTGCCATTGCCCTGTATTTCAAAATTTTAACACTATTTTTAACATTCTCTTCAGAGCTCACTTCTCTGATAAATTATCCCTCTGGGAATAAATTTGATCCAGAAAGATGCCTGAGGCACAGCAGATTTTTCCACGGCATTTCAGGCCACATCATGCTAGATGGAAGGAAGCTGCAAAACCTGCTGTGGTGGATCAGTCTGTGTTCTGGGAAGGAACTGAAAGATGCTTTTAGCCATTGGATGCATTGTTTGCATAAGACAGAACAGCAGGCGAGAGTCTATATCTAAAATGGAACAAGAATGAAACTTCTGTCTCACGTTTGTCTGTGTTCTGACAGGTTTTTTGTGCTGGCAGGCACAAAGCAATCCCAAGTCAAACAGAACTAATCTTGGAGAGAATCACTCTACAGGCTCTAAGAACTGAGTGTTTCAGTGGTGCTTGAGCTTTAGCTGTGCTGGTTGTATCAACTCCTTTTCCCTTCTATAAGGAAAACACAGCAAAACAGTCCCACCTGTAATTCCCCAGCCCAGGTTCCTAACGCTGATTTGACTGAGTGGGTTTGGTCCAAATGAAATTAGCAGCCACATTTTGTGTACATTTTTAAACATGCTTAATCTTCTCTGAGGCCAGTCTATTACTGTTCGTTTTACTCTAGGTGGTTGCTGGTGATGTTGCAGATCAAAGCAGGTATGGCAGCAGGGAGCAGGAGCTTTCCAGTGGAACACGTGACAATGGAGATCTCCTCCAAGTAAGTGAAGGGGGACATGTATAGAGGATATGCAGGAGGGCCTCTGCCAGGCTAATGAAAACATAGAACTTGGTTGGGTTCATTGAAGGAGTAAGCATTCACACTGTGCTTTCTTTTCCTTCCAGCACGGTCCTTCACTTTCAGGCAACATTGGTCTAGAATATGCTACTTGCATTATTTCAGGAGCTTTTGTAATTTTTGCAGAACATAATCTCAACCAGGAGTCCATAGCAAAATCTTGTTGTGAATGGGGGCTTTGTTCTGCGAGAGTATTTCTGAGAATCCCTGTCTCTCTGTTAGCCTTTGCATAAAAGGCTGAAACATGAATTTGTTCATATGCTTTTGTTTTCAGCATGTTCATTCCTTCAGAACCCCCCACTTTCTCCAAGAAATACATGAAGCTCTTCAGGTCCTCCGGGCAGGTGGTCTATATATTGTTATGGTGGCAAACCTGTGAAGCTAGACCAATTTATACCACCCAACAGTGGTTTCACTAGATCCATATTTTCTGATTTCTTAATGTTCTTTCAGTGGCATTTTGCTTTTTTCTATCCATCAGGGAGTGGAATCCTGTGTCCAGAGAACGTAAATAACAGCTGTTTCCACTCAATTTGCATTTATACACTTAACACTTCAAAATAGATTATTTCTAGAAGCTTTCACAATCTAGTCAAAATTCCTACTTACTCAGAGGTACTAGTGAGATGCTAATGAAATCCCTTTGGACTGGCTGATGCAGCAGCAACAGTGAGATTTCCCAAACAAGACTGATCAGTTATGCTTCTGACAGTTACACTTCAACAATCAATTGAAGCAGATCTTTTCATCTCCTTGGGCATTTTCAGAATCAGTTCCTTGGGCTGTTCTAAGGGGGTGAGACTATGCCAGGAAAGGAGATTGATTGTTAAAAAATCTGTGCTGAACTGGTAGTGTATTTCTAGCAAAATTAATTTGTCATATAAGTGCAGCTGAAAAGGAAAAAAAAACCCAACAACCCAAAACAACTCCTGGCAAGCTATTTAAAGTGAAAAGCCTATTTGCCAGTGTCACAGATTTTTAAATAAATAAACCCCTTATGTCCTGAGAATAACTGAAAAACAGCTTTTTGTTTTTATACCACTATTTCCTTTTGTTGACATTTCACTAGCCCTGAAACGGAAACACAGCATTTTTATTTAGTAATGCCTAATAGAAGATTTTAAGAATTATGTCCAATTATTGTTTTTTTCTCCAGAAAACTTTGAAAGCCTTTCACCTCATTGTTTTGCCAAATGCCTCAACTTGAACCATTTCTTTAGATTTCTTTGATCCCCTGAAGGCCGAGAATTACAGAACATTGACATTTAGTGACCTTTGGTACGGTTCATTTACTCCAATGTGGACTGTTGAAGAAGATGCTTCCTCCTAAATCCAGATTTTGTTTGAAGTTACAGAAATACACTTTCTTGTCTGCATATTTCATTTTGTTTATCCAGAAGAAAAAAATCCTTTTATTTTTACAGGAGTCTCAACTGGAGCATCTCTGAAGTGGGCTGGACAATCTTGATGACTCAAGCTGTTTAGAGAGAGCAGTAATTATCCATGTGAGTTGCTGGTTTTGCATGTCTCGATAAGCCTGTACCAGACTCATTCAGACTTAGCAGTCAGAACAAAGACAATCTGAGCTCAGGTTCTCTAAAAACGTTGTGAGTCCCAACTACCTGATTTCAGAGGGTATGCTTGTGTTTCTAAATAAAAAAAAGTCCCTGATGCCAAGAGGATTGGCTTATAGTCACACTAGCTGGGGCTAGTTCCCTCGAGAGCAGACTCCTGTATTCACATCCCGCAGTACTCCTTGGACTCTTTCTGGCACCCCTGTGGACCCAGCAAGTAATTCTGATTTTTTTTGTGTATCTTTCAGTCTGAAGTATCTGAAATTATGTGAAACTGTACTGCAGCCTATGAGAATGGTGCTTTCCCAGCATGAAGGTGAGGGTATGTATTAGATTTTTTGGAATGTGGTAATGTTTGGGAGTGCACAGCCAGTTCAAGCAGTTCAGAAGAGCATGTAAAGTCAAACAAGATGTGATCTTGGGAGCAGCGCTTGGTGTGAACTCCCCCCTGCAGGGGTTGCTTCATAGAGGGCAAGGTGGAACAGGGGGAAGTAACAAAAGAGGTGTGGGGATCAGCAGCCAAAGCTTGAGCTTGCTCCCCAGCCTGCAGCAGTAACGACGTGCTCAGAGGGACCCTGAGTATCAGTCTGCTGCTGAGGACCACCTGCCTGAGGTAGAGTGTAGACAAAGGTATTTTGACTGCAGGATAAATGCTTCACTCTTAAAAGAAATATAAGGCTTCTCAAGTGTCACTGCCACGAAGTCATGAGTTAAAATCTTGGTCATACTGAAGCAAAACACTGACCTGGTTCCAGCGACTCAAGGTTTTGCCCTTGGACTGGACAAGGACTGGCTAAGCCCTGTGTAGGTACTAACCACAGCAGCTCTCCATCAGGACTGCCACTGCTCTTCTCTTCACAGGGCACAGCCTTACCTGTGGCATCTTTGGGCTTATTTCAAATCTTTTCATCAAATATGGCTGCATAAATTCAATGAACTGCAACATATGCAGCCAATATACATCATGCTTATTTTAGTAGATTTGAACATACAAATATATGATCTAGAAAGGGAATTCTCTGCCATTTTTCTTGTATCTGCTTATGGTGAACTTACCGTGAATTTTGTTTGCACTGTGGCTTTACTCTGGATAGGAAATCCTTTTTCTTAATCTAATGCTAAAAAAAAGCTTCCTCATAACTAATGCCAGGATTTCAAAACAGTGTTGAGGAAATGGAGTTTTATAAAGATATGAGGTATTATTGGAAAATAACAAGGCAACCCATTGTGCTGGTTTGACTGAAAACGAGTTAATTTTCTTCATGCAGCTAGAAATCTTTCTTTTTCATAGCTAGCGTGGTTGTTGTTTGAATTTAGTTTGAGAACAAGAAGATAACACCCCGTGACAGAGTTAATGTTTTTAATTGCTCTGGTCTGAGAGCCAAGGACACTCTGAGTGCTCTGCCCACAGGTGCGAGGCAGCGAGGAAGCGGGGCATGGATGAGGCAGAGCTTGAATGACATCCAGATTGAACAATAAAAGTATTCCATCCCATTAGCGTCATGGTTCATATTTAAGGAGAGTCAGGATCTTCCGGGTGGCTCTTTGTTCTGTGTCGGAGCCAGGACAGAGACCTGTTCAGGGGTGTTCAGTTTGGGACTTACTGTATTTCAGCCTTTTGCCATCCTGCCCTTTGCAGAGGCCTCTGGGCCTTTCTGCTTTTTTCTTTCTTTTCTCTCTGAGACCGGCTGTTCAGGACCAGGTGCTGCTTCCTGGGACTGGCTGCTCGGTGCGGACAGAGTTTGTGAGGAATTGCATTATCTGTTTATTTTATATTCTATTTCCACTTTATTATTATTAGTAGTATATTAGTGTTATTTTGTTACTTTGTTAAACTGTGTTTATCTCAATCTACAAGTTTCTCTGTTCCCTTTCGATTCTCTCCCCTATTCGGGGGGCGGGGGGGCGGGCAAGCGGCTATTGTATTGCTAGCTTGGGTTAAACCACAACATACATATTTAAACCAGTCAAGATTAAAAACTACAAAATAATCAAAAATATGAAAAGGGATGTGAACCCTTATGCTACTGTATACTGACCAATTGTTAAGTAATTAGGCATCAAGGACCATTTTTTCCTGGCATTACTTTATTATTTAATTGAAATCCTCAGTGTGTCTTAACAAAAGCAGAAGGTGAAGATCACTGCTGCACAGCTCTGATCCAGTATAACTCCTACAGGTAGACGGTGAGTTCAGAAAAATGCTACTTAGCTTATGATTTGTTTAAACAAATATAACATAAATTTGAATAATGAGAAAGACTAGTGCTATTTAACAAAACACTAATCTTTACGTGAAACTATAAAGCTCTGTTTTATTAGCATTAGTGAGTAGGAAATACATGTTTCTACAGTAGGGTCATGCTTTAATAGTTTCATCTTTTATTTAAGTTAATTTTAATTCTATATAATAATGGCTTAATGCAGTGGCCTAATTTAACAGTCACTTTTCACTGGTCATCTGAATTTCCTGTGGAACTTGTGTGGCTAAACTTATATTAGTTTTGGCAGAAGAGATGCTAAAAAATAGCTCTTCCAGATTTTTTTTTCCTATGGTATCTCGTATTTTGCTGGTAGGGAGATTCTTTTACTGAGGAATTGTGAACTTCGGTAGCAGTCAAAACTGACCTTGTTGAAAATGGTAAACTGCCTCTGACCCAAGACTGGTTTTTATCTTGACAAGCAGTAAAGCCAAATATAAGCACAACTGTTTTCTGTATTTATTACTTGTTTTTTCAGAAAGACTAGTTGGCAAAGTTTCTTGGTTCTATTTGCCATTCCAACCTCTTGTGGTGCCTCTAGGTGATGAAAAACTTTGTGATACTTTGATTATAATTTTTCACCTACACCATGACACTTAATAAAGTGGTACTCCAGGCCATAAGCTTTTACTTCTCCAGAAGACACACAATGCAAAATCACTGACCAAACATGCTGCTTGGTTCACGCAGCTTCCACATAGCTCCTGCCTTCTGATGTGCAGTGTCTGAACAGCTGTAGTTATAAACAGCAGAACTAACATTCCGTGTAAATTGTATTTAAATTTTCAAATTACCCAGTAAATTATGATTTATTGTGTTCATTTTTCTAGAAGTACCTAGAGGTAACAGTGGGGATCATCAGCTCATTAGAAGAAGTGCTATAAAGATACATAGAATTAGTTACTATCTTATTTCTCCTGTGACTACAGACTGACTGAAACAACAAAGTAACAGCTTAAGTATTATCATTTAGCACTGGAGGGTTGATTAAATATAAGGAGATTAAAATCCTATACACAATTTATCCAAATAATTACAAATTAAATGTGTGGTGAATTACTCTATACAGAAAACAGAGTTTCTATATATGGACCACATGCTATTGAAGGGTAGCAGAAACAGCAAAAATGTTTTTATCTTAATTTTTAGTGGAGTATTTTTCTTTTTTATATATACGCTCTCTTAAACTGGAAAAAAAAAGAAAAAAAGGGAAAAAAAAAGAGAGACTGCTTTCATTTGCTCCAATACAGGCACATGAATCTCAGCTAGCCTTCATCCTCCCTTCTTAGATGAGAAGGAAAAAGCACCTCCAGAGAACAATAACTGCCTTGTGTAGGTACTTTTTTTGCGTCAATTGACTGTGAAGGGAGCCTACAAAAATTAACTCAGGCTTAGGTGTCTAATTAGTAGCTCTGTCAATCTTAGAGATGAATCCAACTGTTACGTATTGTAGGTACACAATTTGTCTGACATTTATTCTAGTGACTGGTGGGATTTAAGTAAATGTTATCCTATTGTAGTATTAAAACAAAATATACATCCTCTATTGCAGAAGAGGAATGCAGTCTACATCTGTTTGGTCTCTTCATTATCTAACTTTGTACTGGTTTTGAGGATGGAATAAGCATGCGAGAAATTATAGCAGAGCAGATGCTAAATTTCATAAAGACTGGAGTAACTGAGAAATGCAGTGTTGGCTTTAAACAGCAATTACTACTATGAAGTAGAGCTGCAGCAGTGATTTATTCTGGTACAGCAGAATTCAGACATGGTAGCTGAAATTCAGACCTATTACAAAAGTAAAGGGACAAGAAGGGAGGTTTCCTATAGGACTGAATAACCAGAGGGGTGGGAAGGGGTGGATGGATAACTGCTCCCGCTGTTATCCTCATGAGGAACTGAAGCACAAAGACGTGACACCTGTGATGTGGGTGTAATTGGCAGTTGGGTCACATTACTGCTCCACTGTTGGCTCTTTTTTTCCAAAACTGAGAAGCTAGGGCTTTTTTTGTTTAAGTGTGAACATAGATCTCGACTACACATTAGAAGAGTCACATCAGTCAAAGCAAACAGGCAAGTCCTGCAAAATAACCTCTGGCTCTTTGAATCCAATGACTTGCACACTTGTTAGGAAGTTCCTTTTTCTTAAGTTCTTACAAATTTAATTAAAGAGCAGTTAATGCATTTCTTTCACAGTGTTAAATTTGATGATACAGCTAAATACTCTCTGGTTTCAGACAAATCCAGTTGCGTTATTGTGCAAGATTGCCTCCTGGTGGTAGCACCAAGAATCTTCAGAACAACATAATTTACACGGAGAAAAGGCAAAAAAACCTGTTTGAAAAGCATGCTTCCTTTTAAAATTCAGGTCTACCTAGAAGAAGTGAAAGAACTTTCTTTTCACTAGGGCATCACGATAAATTGAACTGCAATTTAACTGGTCTGAACTGAGGACAAACTTTTTGACATCTGACTGAAACAGAGTTTTCTAATGGTGTGCTAGGAGACAAAGCCCAAGGAGACTTTCAGTGAGACATTAAAAAAAAAAAGACATCTCTAAGATGTACCAAACTGCATACTGTTCACAGCAATGAGACTAATAAGGTCTGAAACACCTAGAAACTACTAGATACAAAGCAAATAGCAAAATGCCTAAAATTGGACACAAAAACACCAGAGCAGACTTAACATTCAGTGAATTCTATGCAACTAAAGTTTTTGATTACAAGGAACAAGAGCAACAGAAAACAGACATCCCAAACTAACTTTGAAATGGATTATTCTTTTGCATAGAAGTGGGACAAGAATCAAACAGATGGACTTCTGAGGTTCTGAGTAACGAGAAACAGATAAAGAGCTTTATGTAGTTGTTCAAGACCTAGAAAATCAGGACAGCTTGGAATTACTGTGAGAATAAGATTTTAATTAGATGGCTCAGGAGGAAGATTTAGTGTAAGAGAACATAGAAAGATTGAGAGTGGCACTGTAACACAGGGAAAGATTTTAAAATACCAATTTTATGAATTAATGCAATTATAAAATGGCAGAGACTATGTGTAGTGAACATGTTTTAGACTCAGTTTCCAGTAACTGGTCAGAAGCAGAAGTACTTTAAAGATAGCAGTCCAGCACATCATAGATTTTTAGCCCTCAAAATGCCTGAAATGCATCCAAAAACATTTGGGAAACATTGAAAAATCCAACATTTCTTCAGTGATTGTGGATGCTTGGTCATAAATGGGGAATGACAGGCAGGAACAGACAAATGTGAGGCGGCTTCTGTAAAGCAAAATGTCTTAGTAGTATTAGCAATAAGCAAAAGTATTGGGGAGGAGAAAGGAGGAAAATAATTGAAAGTTTAAATTAATCCAAGAATATATTTTCTTACACTGGAAAAGTGAAAAATTAGGTCTCAGCTTTCCAACTATAAAGGGAGCTCAACTTTATGCAGTGGAGCATAACAAAACACTAAACATGAAATGTAAGCTTCTCAGTTATGGACCAGTGTCAGTACCAGGCACCATGAATTGATGAAAGTACTAAAATTTATTGTACTACAAATTACTAAAATCTATTTTAAAAAGTTACGATCTAGGCAGAAAAAAAATTATTTTCATGCAATTGAACTTGCAGAATACGCAGCGATCCTTTTCACAGGCAAAACAGACATTCCTTCATGGTACCAGCACGTTTGTTATCACACAAGCAACACATGGTAAAATATGGAGCCAAAAATCACTTGACTGAGGTGGACTTAAACACGGACTCAGACATCTTGCAAGTGTAACTGGGAGAATATGCAAAACGATTTTCATGCTCTGCCATGATAAACCATTATCAGCTAACTGGTATTCGGATTTAAAAACTTTTTAAAATAATACCAAGATACTTAGACTAGCTTTATGTAAATTTTTCCAGAGGTATTTAAAGGTGGAAATGTTACACGCATCCAACATTGCTTTTTTTCATTATTAAAGGAAATTCAAGGAAAAAAAAGTTATTTAGTAATAACTTTAGGAAAGTGTTCTTTATACTAAAAGTGACCAGGATTAGAGACTTTATATGGTGCTCAACTGCTACGAAAATGCGTAGAGAACACATGCTGGCAAAATTACACTAGACTAACAGAAGAAAGAAGAACCTTCCTATCTCATCCAAGTTGCTTTGGAAAGGAAGTACAATCAAAATGTATGACATACATGGGATAATTATTTTCTGATTATTTATAAGGATCTGCTATGAAGACTTAATGAAGTCACTGGGATCCCTGCAGAGGCACCCAAGCTAGCCCCTTCTATCAGAAGGCTGATGCCTAAAACTGTTGACTGGAGTAAAGAATCTCATTCTCCCAAGAAAGAAAACGCTAGATGACACAGAATATGTAATAGCAGAAACATTTAAGCACTACAAAATGCTAAAGCTATGAAGTAAAATCAACTGAAATTTCCTTAATTTGAAGCATTTTATATGATAAAGGGCCAGTCCTTCCCCCTAGGTAAGCTAGAAAGAGCTGGGAGTCTTCACCAGTTACCTTGCTGAAGCAAGAGGACTCCTCCTCCCCTGAGGTACAGCTATTCCGATTTATGCACAAACATGGTATCCTCACTGAATGGGAGTTGGGGTAGGGTTAAAAAAGTTACAAGTGTAATAGAAGAACCAAAGCTATTTCACCATTCTAATAAATACCTCATATATTTTTAATCAATACTATTTCATTACTACCTCGGTATCCAAGCTCACTTGCATTTCAGTTACTAGATTTCTAAAAAAAAAAATTATCCCTCAAAATAACACCAAACTTCAATGTGTCCGGTTCCAGACTTCCCATTTTGACACAATACTTCTATGCATTTACTTTACCAATGAGAAGCCTCTGAGTGTAATGTGAGCACTCCATCACCTGTTCCATCCAGTTCTAAGACTAGCACATTCGCTGACTGTGCATATACAATACCCTTCACTGAATCCTTGCTGCATTACTGCAGTTTTGTTGTTTTTTCTGTCAACTAGTTCAAGTAGTATAGTCAAGTTAAGCATGTTTTCGTTATAGCACTCACACAAAATTGCCAAACATCTCAACTTTCTGTAATTTTTATTTCCAATAAAGATTAATAGCAAAGTGCTGCTGAAGAAGAAGTTATTTTAATTATCGGTCTTTGGGAGGATTAGGATTCTTGCGTCTTCTATGATACCTAGAAGAAAAAAAGGCTGCAATGAACACAAGCTTTGGACAGTCTTTGATTTTCTGGATATTTTTGCCCCCAGTTCTTGATCTGAGGTTACACAAGTCAGCGAAACACAAGATACATGAGCACAACCCATCACCACTCGTTAGATGTTGTCTCTGCTGTTCATGTAGTTACATAACGCTACTCATTTCTACTGCTGCATCTGCTACAAGCACGCAATAATCCAATCAGCTCTACAGCTGAATAGGTACAGAGGCTGCTGTTTATTCTTAATCCTTTGTGCAGTGTTAACTTTATTACATGGTTGGCTTTTCCTATGGCTCGAATATTGCTATAGAACAAAGAGACATTATGTTCCAAGGAATTATGCCAGACTGTACATTAAATAGCGTAACATTCTGCAGACAAACTAAACCTCAAATTATTCACAACAAAAATGATCCCTACTTTCCTCTTAATTACCCACCCTAAACCAAGGAAGATCCTGTTTGATGCTCATGAAAGTGACAGCTACCCTTTGGCCATCCATAAAAAGTTCTACCATTTCATTCTTCTACTCCCAAAACACAATTAAAAAGTTTTCTGTGGCCAAAAAAAAGTAAAAAAAAATTCTACCTGTATCAAGTCTCCATAGCTATAAAATTAGCAGCTACCAAAATGTGTAGTAACACAGGCTGGAAAGGAGTAACACAAACTAGAATACCATTTTTTTCTCTTAGCATATATGAACATATATAGTTCCTCTTTAAGCTCAGTTATGTATTTTTGCACCTCTCCTCCTCCTCGCTTTCTGAGTACAAGGCACACCACAGTGCACTTTTCACCATTTCAAATGAAAAACCTCTACTGTTCTTAAGTCTGAGAATCATCCTATGAAGTTTTTTTCCTGAAAAGTTGTTAAGGAAATGACAACGCATGTTTCCAAGCTGTATTTGGTTATATCCATTGAGGGTATTTTATTTACTAGATTCTCTTATGCAACTTTAATAAATCACTTTAACCAGCAGCTAACATAGGCGGTATGAGAAATTTCTACTCTGTGACATATCTGAAAAAGTTGCAAAGGCTACCAAGGAGCAGCATTAAAAAAACCTTATGAAATAGTCTTCCATTTACACAACACTGCATTTAAGATTCGAAGTAGCAGTCCATGTGCTAACAGTATCTTGTCTCACGTGACTTATCCTAGGTTGAATCTAGTCATAAAATTATTCCTGTACTTCCCTTTACCTCCAAAAGGAACAAATACTGAACAGAAAATACTTACTGTCCCACAGGATACCAGCGATGTTTTGTTGTGTAAAACATTTTGCTGAGCTCTTCAATTGTAGGACCTCTACTGTTCTTTAGTTCTTTTTCATTCAATCTCGATTTCAAAACTTGATCAAGGGTTTCTTCTGTATTATTCACTGGATCTGGCCGTGGTATGGGCTGTGAAAACAGTAGTGTATATATTTCCTTTTTCTGCCTTTTTTTTTTTTTAGAAAAAGAAAGCCAAGCTACATAGATAGCCTTACAATTTACTCTTAACAGCTGAAACCAAAGAAATACAGAATACTTGTAATTGCAAAGGCTGCTTACTGCCTGCCCCAGAGCAGATGTCTAGAAACATCTCATTACTCCAGGTGCTACAGCTGATCACCCTACCCCTAAAATCAGCACTGCTGTCATCATTATTGTCGATCTCATCCTTACGGTTCACTAGCTGAATCATAAGCTTCAGTTCTACTAATACAAAAGTATTCATTTTTATTTAGATATTTATTCAGTTACAGTCATCATTGCTAGAAAAGCTTTTAGATGATTTTTACCATGGAGAAGAATGTCACTTCCTCATTGTGCATCTGTAAGACCTGAAACCTAACTACTAGCACCATTACAAATATTTTTCCTTGTTTTAGTCTTTTACGCCCATTTTTCCTGAGACATGCAACTGATAAATTCAAAAGTACTGATCTCTAACTTGCAGGCAAGGAGTGCTAAAATGTTGTAAGTTTTCAATGGAGGATTTTCACATTGGGTACTTCAGCAACATAGCTACCACCTGCTGTATTTTACTAGCACATGAGTACTGGAAATTGAAATAAAAAGTGTACTCTAGGAAAGTTTATCTAGAATTAGGTTTCATCAGTGTTAAGAACACATTGAAAGTACTACTGATAGATAAAAACTTAATATTTGAAGTTGTTTGTGGCGTTTATGAACCCAGAGTGATGAATGGAATTTAAAGCTTGAGTTGAAAATATTCAGCAGCAGCAGCAGCATTTCTTTATATCCTCTTGCCCACGCTGTGGCATCTGTGCACAGCAGGATGTGTCAGCTATAACCTGCATTCCAAACATCCTCTGAGGAGTACACTCATGGACAAACACCAGTTCTCCCTGTAGAGCACGAGTATTTGAGTGTCTCATATAATTCTTCTGGAGTTACTATATTCTGTGATATCTGAACATTTCTTACTCTGCAACTTTCCCTCAATTCAACTAAGAATAAGGTCCTCCTCATGGCAGCAGCTACATTCATCCTTCACTCACTTCATGGACATGCTGATCATGTAATAAAAAGTACCTCAGTATTTTAAATTTTAAAAAGATGCCCTAAAGACTCAAAATTATTAATTACTTATGCTTTTGCATGAATAAGAAATAGAAATGTATACATTTGGACATACTTTTGTGTGCTCATATGGAATCTCAAGTGAAGGGTGGTAGCAGACAATTGTCTTCAAATCCGATGTGACTGCAAGTTCCACTTTGCTATAAAAATAAAAACTTATAAATGCATACCTTAAAATTTTCAGAAATGCTGAGCAACTGAACAGCCCAAGTCCCAAAGAAAACCAGTTTTGACCTTGCATTTATGAATTCTTAAGGATCTTCTATAAAATAAGGGCCACAAATCACAAATGCTTTTTTTTTTTCCTCTCAGCTATCTTCAGTTTTTGTTGTTGTTGTGGTTTTTTGGGGGTTTGTGTTTTTGGTTTTGTTTTTTTTTAAAGAGGAAAAAAGGGCTAAAATAAAGTATTAAAGGCAGCTGGAAATATGGGTTGGGAAAAAACATTTAACAGTTTAAATAATTACACATAAAACAGTAAGACCATATAGGGATAATGATCATCAGTGATATGTAGGACAACATGCCTTCATAAGAAGTGTGGCATCTACAAAAGAAAGAATAAGAAACAAAGCTCTGTGTGGGGTTCCAACTTTTATATTTGGTAAAAGATGATGAGCATGAGAAAAAAGTCCTACTGAGAGGTTCCTTGAGGGAACATGACTTTTCTCAGCTTCCTTCCCCTTCCCATGACACGCTAGCTTACTAAAACCTTGTATGACACCGACTGTGTGTTTCGCACTATATCTGTGTCATCTTTTCTGGTTTCTATGCAAGTTTCCCATGCAGCAGCACAAAAATACCTGGACTTTGTCTTAACAATAAGCATCAATGAAAATGACTGTTCTTAGCTGCTTTTGCTCTTCCACAAACAAAACTGCAGGAGTACGGGGGTCATCACAATGTTTAGAGTGAGTCCTGCATGATTTTTCATTACACTTATTTTTTGAAATATTAACTTCACAATTGTTGTGATTGGAAACAGTACTTGAGTTAAAATTACTACCTGTATCCAAAACTAGCAGAAGATGTGTTTTATACCATTATATGGCAACTTCATAACAGAGAAAGTAGCCCTGGAATAAACGTCACATGAAAATACTACACATCAAAGCACATTTAAGTACCAATTGTAATCTTCAGGGAGAACTGCGTATGTAGATTTATGGCAAGCATGATACACAGCTCCATCTGAAAAATAAAAGAACACGAATGTAAAAACAAACATTAAAGAATGTTTACATTTTCGTTCTGTTCTAAGTCTTAATCAGGGATTATAATCATACTCAGTTTTAGATTAACAAAGCCCAAATAATGTCTGAATAGAAGTTCACTTTACTACACAGATTACTAGTGCAACCAAAAATACAGTATCTAGGTAGCTACGGCCTACATTTACCTTCCCAATTATATTGTTATCCCAAGAAAAATCACAGTATGAACAAACTACCTAGAGATTTCACCATTAGATCACAATTTTTATACATGCAAAGAACATTTACCATATGACTTACAGGGAAGATAATAATTTCATAGTGAAAACCAAATTTGTACCTTGCTGGCGACTGCCATATGAGCTACAGAAAACACAAAACCGTAATATCTTGGTTGCTGTAACACTAGAGAACTTCACCCTTCTCCCCACGTTCCTGTTGCTCCAAGGAAAGTAACCACAAGAATTACAAGTAGTAGTAAAGACATTCGTAATTTGAAACGAGAAGCTCTGAGTAGATACGTAGAGAAACGTGTTCCTCGTGAGGGCAGCCAACCAGTGGGACTGGGGCCCAGGCAGGTTTGCACAGTCTCTGTCCTCACAGGTTTCAAAGGCCCAGCTGGACAAAGCCCTGAGCGAACTGGTGTGACTGCAGAGCTGAGCCTGCTTGGAGCAGGAGCTTGGACCACAGACCACCCAAAGTCCCTTCCAACTGAGCTTTCCCCCGATTCTATTCTCATTATTCCATAGAATCACTTAGGTTGAAAAGACCTTTAAGATCATCGAGTCTAACTGTAAGCCTAACGTAGTGTTAAACAGTAACAATCCCTTATATAGGAACCATACCATAGGCATCTTGCCTTCCACAACGACGTAGGTACGCATGCCTAAAACAGGCCTGGGAGGTGCCTATAGTTATTTTTACTGGCAAATCGCTTCCTTTACTGCCAGAAACTGCCATAAATCCACGTATAAGTTTCTGAGTCCAGTGAAGCTTCTTTTACCACTACACTTTAAGACCTGAATTACAATAACAAGAACTAAGTTTTAGCATGTTCTGAGCCTTCTGTTTTCAAATAAGTCATAAAAATGTTTCAACTTTTTTCTGACATGTTAGTTTATTTAGACCATTTTTAGTTTTAATACAAATGTGATTCTTCTTGGCTGTTCATAATGGAGGGGGAGTGCATTCAGTGTGTCAAAACTGGAAAAGCTGAAAGAACCAAGAGGAAACTTATATGCAGCTATTTTCCTCTCAGAAATATTTTAGATGTAAAATTATTAAATTTAAATTTAGATACAGCTAGTATTTTTAAATAAATATTTTAGATATAGAATTCTTAAATACAGAATTTCTGTTAGCACTTCCATGCTTCAGTTCTTCCAATTAAACCATTCTTAATAATTAAAGAAGTTGAGTTCTGGTAAAATATTAATGTAAATAGTCCATATTTCTTCCTAAGATTTCTTTCCCCTCCTTGCCCACTAACTTCTCAAATGTCACATGTCCATTATATTTTCTCAATTTCTGTCTTTTCTACCACCTCCTCTACATCTTCCTATTAACATCTAAAACATGACAAAACCCTAAGAAATAATATTGCCTGTTTTCACTTGTTCTTGGTTTATGTTAAGTAATGAGATTTTACTGTAGCCTTTTCTCACCACTGTTTGTAAGTCTGAAAAAATAAATTTAAATTTTCGAATATCATCAGTGGTAAGAGGGGTGGTGTTTACAAGTTAAGCATCATATGTGGACCACGGAAGTTTTAAAAGAAAAAAAAAACCCACAACAAATCAAGATATCCTTTAATTATTAGCAGAGAACATGGAATACCAGACTTGATTCTGTTCAACTAAAAATTCACTTCCATGCTTCCATTACTTTAAACAGTAGAGGAAAGAGGCTCTCGAGAACAAATTTCAGTATAGAACTTTAAGAATTTCATCACTACTTACTCTGCAGTGGGGCCTGCCTACAGGTTGCTGCTGAACGCATCCAAAAGAAGGTGGACCACACAGTTCTCAGTGATGTTGCCATGCTGACAGCAGAGCGGAAACCAGTCCTGGACAAGATGGAATTCAAACAGACACTGTATCCTTTTTTTCTGCAGAACACCTTCTGAAAGAAACCAGTTTCGTAACTGTTCAGGGTACAAAAGACTGACAGTTTAACTTCTTGAATATCTTAAGGATAAATAAAATTTGTGCAGTACATTCTTCATTATTTGTCAGTTGTTTAGAAGTCCTTATTATTTAAGATACTGGCGCCTGCCTCCTAAATAGTCAAATGGGGTACAAGACTTTATTTACTGAGAGGTACATCACTAACTTTAAAAAAAGTTTCTAAGCTTGGGTCTTCTCACAGTTTTTCTACTGGTACTCACCCACCTAAGTTTTGCATCCTTCCTTCTGCACACTCCACAGAATTATTCCCCAAACATGTTTTTCTTGTTCACAATATAACTATCACCACCCAGTAAAATAATAGATGTACTTATAAATAACACTGTAGTTAACAAACTGTCTAGATGCAGTTGGTTTCACCCTCCTCAAAAGCAATACACCTAAAAGCTACAAAACACCATTTATAATACCTTAAATATAACTCCAAATTTCACAGAACCAGGAAGATACGTATAAAGATCTTAATTTTTCACTGCTTACAGGAAAAAAAAAAAGCTTTGATGAGAAAGAAGAAACTTCTTCTCAGTGAGGGTGACGGAACACTGGAACAGGCTGCCCAGGGAGGTTGTGGATTCTCCTTCTCTGGAGACATTCAAAACCCGCCTGGACGCCTTCCTGTGTAACCTCACCTAGGTGTTCCTGCTCCGGCAGGGGGATTGGACTAGATGATCTTTCGAGGTTCCTTCCAATCCCTAACATTCTGTGATTCTGTGAAACTTATAATGATACTTAAAAAAATCATAACTGGAGAGAGTTTAAAAACATACTCGTAAATAAAAAAGAAACAAGACTTATTTAAAACTACTTCATATCTAGTGCCTCAGAACATCAGCAGAAATGTGCGTTTTCCAATTTCGACATATAATTATTCATAATTTTCTTTCCCTGTGACAAGTGCTGCTGAAGTCAGAGAACACTAACATGGCATGTACAGACCTGCTTTTATATATATAAAAGAGCTGCTTTTATATACATATAAAACAATATTTATATTTTATATATATTTATGATTTTTACTTATATTATGTTTATAAAAGAGCTGCTTTTATATATAATTTGCCTTTGAAAGCTCATTGACAAAAAAGGCGTGAGGAACACAGCAGATCTGGACCGCCCTGCCGAAGGACAGGGTCCAAGCACTGGCCTATTCTCCGCCTCGCCTCCAGGACCACTACAGTTTAGCTGGGGACATTCCCAGCCCTGAGGCTGCACACAGAAAACCCTTAAAGGTCTGTCAGCAACAAGCAAGCATACAAAACCTGACACTTCTATTGTTAATAAAAATGGATCTGCAGGCTCGTAAAAACCAAGAAACAAAGAAAAAAGCAAAACAAAAAGAGTGCTAAATGCAGCAATTTAAGCTCTCTGAAACTACATGAACTCTCTTCCTCTGGCCCATTTTGGAGGCCCAGCTTGCTGCTCCCCTGCATCAGCCGGACACGTGTTGTCATTAGATACAAAAAAGAGAAGGCTCCGAGGAGACCTTATTGAGGCCTTTCAGTTACTTAAAAGGGGCCTATAAGAAAGATGGGGACAGACTTATTAGTAGGGCCTGTTGTGATAGGACAAGGGGTAATGGTTTTAAACCAAAGGGAGGGGAGATTCAGGCTGGACATGAGGAAGAAATTTTTTACACTGAGGGTGGTGAAACACTGGCCCAAGTTGCCCAGAGAGGTGGTAGATGCCCCATCCCTGGAGACATCCCAGGCCAGGCTGGACGGGGCTCTGAGCAACCTGATCTAGTTGCAGATGTCCCTGCTCATTGCAGGGGGTTGGACTAGGTGACCTTTGAAGGTCCTTCCCAACCCAAAACGTTCTGTGACTACGGAGATGGAGGGGGAGAAGCGCTGCACAGCGCGACCCTCAGGCGAAGCAGCGCTGCCCCCGCGGGCCGGCCCGCCGACACGACCACTTTCCCGGCGAAAAGCGCAACAGCCGAACGCGACAACCGCAGCCGGGGGGAACCGCCACCGCCCGCCCGGATCCTCCCTCCGGCCGCGGCCGCTCAGCAGGTACCTGTGCAGCTGCCGCTGTCGCGTCCCTCACCAGCCCGCCAACGGTCACAGCACCGGAAGTGACACCGAATGTCCTTCCGGTTCCGGGGGCGGCTCGCCCCGCGGCACGCCGGGAGTTGCAGTTCGGGCGGGCCGGCGGGAGGGGTCTGTCGCGAGCCGACAATTGGAAGGGAAATCTCTGATGTTACCGGTTATTTCATAAACCGGTGAGCAGGGCCTGCTTGCCTTCCAGGTTAAATTACACATCAGCTCCCTCTGTTCAGCCTGCCAAACCTCCACAGTGCCTGTAATACCTTTTCATGGGCAAGGCCTGGGTTTTATGTACATGAAACAGCACATGGATGGAGCCAGGCTCTTCTCAGTGACAACCAATGATAGGACAAGGGGCAATGGGTACAAACTGGAACACAGGAGGTTCCATTTAAATATGAGAAGAAACGTCTTCTCAGTGAGGGTGCCAGAACACTGGAACAGGCTGCCCAGAGGGGTTGTGGAGTCTCCTTCTCTGGAGACATTGAAACCCACCTGGACGCCTCCCTGTGCAAGCTCATCTGGGTGTTCCTGCTCCGGCGGGGGGATTGGACTAGATGATCTTTTGAGGTCCCTTCCAATCCCTAACATTCTGTGATTCTGTGATCTCAAATGTTTAAAGCACGCAGAAACTCACCTGAATGCCCCAGGTGTGCTGCTGCTCTGGGGCTACCTGATTTGCTTCTTTCAGAGACCAAGTCACAAAGCGTTTCAAAGACAACGTTATATTTACACAACATTGATAAAAGATAAGAAGTAGAGACAAAAATCAATTGTCTGACCTGTTGCTCTAGCACCTGCAATGGCTCCAGCACCGTGAGCTTTCACACACCCATGAAGCATCTCTGCGTCACATCAGCCAACTGTGTCTCTGCTCCTTTCACAGAATTGCTCTTCTGGAGAGTCCTGGCTAATGCAACCTCTTCCACAGGTCTTCAAACCATTGCGTCTTTTCTGGTTGTTGGCTGTGGTACAGCAACTTCATGCAGTCATTGGTGGAAGCCTCACAATTTCAGCAACATCTCACTTTGTTCTGTAGCTGCAGAGTTGTAGTTATGCTGATAACTTCCAGAAGTATAGCCAGAAATCACTAGTCAAGAGCTGATTGTTCCCATCAGTAGTGGGAAGGTTTCTTTTTGGATGGTGACAGAGCTGGTGAAGGGTCTCGAGCACAAGTCTTATGAGGAGCGGTTGAGGGAACTGGGTTTGTTTAGCCTGGAGAAAAGGAGGCTGAGGGGAGACCTGATCGCTGTCTACAACTACCTGAAAGGAGGTTGTAGCATGGAGGGTGTTGGTCTCCCAAGTAACAAGAGACAGGACAAGGGGAAATGGCCTCAAGTTGTGCCAGGGGAGGCTCAGATTGGATATTAGGAAAAAATTCTTCATGGAAAAGGTTGTCAGGCATTGGAACAGGCTGCCCAGGGAAGAGGTGGGGTCACCATCCCTGGAGGTGTTTAAAAGGCATTTAGATGAAGTTCTTAGGGACATGGTTTAGTGCTAGAGTTTTGTTATGGTTGGACTCGATGATCCAGAGGATCTCTTCCAACCAAAATGATTCTATGATTCTATTCTATGATTCTAAGATGTTTTTCCCAACAGTTGAAGATGCAAGACATCCATTCTGAGCCTTCTTGCAATATTACATTCAGTAAGCCATGGAGAAAGGGGGCAGAGATGGGCCAAAATGTTTTCCATACTACTTGGAGAGATGTAACCAAGGTAGAAGATCACATCTCCACTACAAGACTCCTTCACCTTTGTGGAGATCAGTTGTCTCCATTATTCCCATCAAGTTTCTGCGTGCAGCTGTTCTGAGCTCAAGCCCCAAACAGAGGCAACACAGTTCTATGTGTCTTCTGCTGTGTCAGATCATCATTCTCACAAGTAATTCCTTGTACTAGGATGAGGGCCGCCCTTGGGTGAACAATAGCCTTTTGAAGCTGAATACAAGCAAGAGTGGTTATACTGATAGACAAAGAAAACACATTGAGGATTTTAAGCTCAAGGACAGTATTGACAAAAAGAAATAAATGGTTATAAACTGTCTGAAACAAATGCGCTCTGGAAACTAAAATAAAGGAGTGAAGTTTCATTTAAGGATTGAGCTTCAGGAATATCTTGTCCACAGGCACAGTGGAGATGAACAGAGTTACTTCAAAATGACTCTTGTCAAGTTAATGACCAGGAGCAGATTGTGACAAGGAGGGGACTGCTGCTCAGGATTCTTGCCTTTCTCCTGGATGGCCGCAGTGCGACACACCTGGATACAAATGCACCTTGCGATGGTCCCTGAGCACAGAACGCTGCCACGTGTGTTCTGTGTGTGTGTCTGTGTGCAGACCTGTGGCACAAGCGCATTGTGCTTTCCTAGGAGATATTAAGTAAAATTAAGGCTTCTCTGATTTATCTTCAAGGTGCTCATGACTTAGTCGTCAGAGCTTCTATAAAAGATTATCTAAACTCAGTGGTGATGACAACTGTGGTTGACACCTCTGATTCTTAGATGTCTTCTCGAAAGGATATTGTTCATCCACACAGGAGACAAAAATCCTTTGCTGTCCAGTGGAAACCTTGAAATTAACTCCCTTCACAGCTGGAGACCACTGCAAATCACACCTGCTGCTTTCATCACTATAAGACAGGTATCTGGTTGGTTTGTTGGTTTGTTTGTTTGTTTGTTTTAACTCCTCTATATTGAGCAGCATCTGTTAGAAAAATTGATTTTTTAAAACCTCTTGCTAGCCCCTTAGAAAATTACGCTCTTCATAAAAAATACTAGATCTTGATATGCTCCATTGTATTAGTCATCATTGCAATATAAGCCTTCTGTGGTGCTCCTACGTTATTGTTTCCTATATTGATTTATTTGCTTTTATCAAGCCATTTTTTTTACTTTTCAGTGCCATATGTATTTTCTGAGGATTGCATACAGACACATGCTCACAGGTATGTGCGCTCTCTCTCCTCAGACACAAGTTTGAAAGAGTAGAGTTTCTGATGTTACTGATGAATGTGACAAACAAGTCTGCTAATGGTGGGATTTTATAGGCTGGTGGTATTCTGTTGTTAACAGCTAAAGAGCCAATTCATAAACAAGATTGTAAAAAACAGCAAAAGATCTTGACTTTGAAGGGGTTTTTTAAAATAAATGTTGCAGCACATGCTGGCCTGTACTGGCCTGTTTTCAATTGTTATGTTTTTTTCCACACAGCAAATGCTACATGGTTCTCTGTGGGGAATTTCTGATCCAGACAGAGGGCAGCCACCTGGAAGATTACAGGTATCTGTTGCCTAGTGCTACCATGTATTTAATCCACTGTCACATCACTCTGATGCAGTATCACTTGTAAGGTTCATTAGAAATCATTAGCAATTTTTTGTCCCTTGTGAGAACTCACTAGGAACACCTGACAGCTCTCTGGAATCTTGGTTCACAAAACAGCCTTCACTAGATTTTTTAGATTCCTTGATTTTATATCCTCATTGCATAATTAGTTTTAAATTAGAGGTAACCTGTGGGTATTTCTGTAATGATCTTGTTCTGGAAATGTGTGCTCTTAAAGCATGACTACAATGGCAGATTTTGTAACTTAAATCCTGGTTCTGAAAGGTTGCAATTGAAGCTACTACAGAACTTTATTTTCACTTTTTAAAAAAAACTAAAGCACGTTCCCTGTTAAGTTTCTAGGCTATTTTTAGACAGTTTCTATAAAAAGATTTTTTTAGGAGACAGTAGATGAGGTCTATCCCCTCCCTGACACATAATGTTCTGCGAGTCTATTCTTAGAAGCATGTTCTGATGGATTACAACTTTCTGGTAGGGAGAGAGGAATTGCTTCAGGACAGCTCGGAAGCATGACGATAAAGTTCTCCAGCAGGTCTGGAGATGGGGTTATTAATAACTGCCAGCAGCTGTGCTTGCTTCAGCAGGTTGTAGACAATGGAGAGGAGAATTGCTCACTCTGTACAGGCTCAACAGAAGGAGGTCGTTCTCTCCACTAACTGCAGGGATACTGTGGAGGCACCAGTGGTGAGGAGTTGCAGACCTCTGGGACTTCATGTCTTTGAAGACCTGGAAAGTTGTGTTTCCAGGTTGCTCTCTTGCTGAAAAAAACCCATCATCTGTTCTTACTCAAGCAGTCAGTTACAAACTTCTCCGGGAAATATTCTAACTGATGAAACAGTTGCCCTATAGTTAGGCAACAAATGCTGTGTAGTAATGAGGGCAGGACTATGTTGGTTGGCTCTGTTTAAGAATAAATGTATAAATCAGAGCTGACATCTGGATTGGCATGGCTTTTGAGTAAGCAGTTGCACACCCCCACACTCCTCCCTCCCCTCATCGGAAATGGAAGATTTAGACTTGGCTGTTCTAGCTCTTTTGCTGCAGTGGCATATTTATGAAATGTTTTCTTAGTAAAATCATTCAGGCTGCTCATTAGCAAAATTAATATAATAAATATTTCTTTTTTTTCATAGAAGCCAATGTTTCAAAACCTTCCAGGAGTAAGCATTTGGTTGCCTTTGTTTCCTTTAAATCTGGAGTAGAAAAGGTACTATACAATCATACCTAGAAGTGGAACTGAATTTGTGAATGGATGGGTTTGTTTTATGGCAAAGGTGGTGTCTTAACAATGGAGATGGACAAGCCTTCACTCCTGAAATAACATATCTTAATCTTTGTGAGGTCATTCTATAAATTTAGGATACGAATTTTTAATGAGATGTAGTTTAGTTATGGTCTTAATTTTCAAGTCTTCTCAAGTTATGCTGTAGCCAGACAGTTTTCTGTGTTTTAATCAATAAGTAAAGACCCAGAGTAAATGCCAATGCTTCTGTCAACAGGCGATCTTCATTCTCTAGCAGATCTCATGCCATCCTGTCATCTCTCCATCCAGTTACTGGTAAGGAATCAAGATGCAACTGTAAATAACAGATGACAAAACTAAAGTGCCTGTGTTGGTCATACACAGCCTAAATAATTTGTGTTCTTGTCGATTACTGTAGTTGAAGTAAGCAATATTATGCCTGTATTCAAGCAGCCACTTAATGAAAAAAAAATCAAAAGTTATTTGCTACAGCGAAGGCTCCTACTCATAGCATCCCATTCTGATGTCCTAAGTTGGTAAACGATATAACTGGGGTTTTTTTTTTTCTTCCCTCAGTAGAGTTTCAGCCAGTACTGCCAGTTAAGATCATTCAGAAATTGTCCAGTGACTCTTAAAATTAGTGCTAAGTGAAAGACGCTGCACTTCTGTGCCTCAGTTTCCCCATTTATACATAGGGATAATAACAACTCTTGTGAAATACTCTGGGATTTACTGAAGAATATTTTTATATAAAATCTAGGTATTTCTCTGAGACTTCATTCTGTATATGTGCATGCATCCGTTTTTTGCTGCTGAACAGACTTTCTGCCATACTCAACTAAGATACAAAAATGCTTTTATGCAAAATAATGAATCTAGGGTTTGAAATAGGGTTGTAATTGCAGTAAGACTTTTCTAAGATTGCAAAGTGGAGTAGGAGGAGGAAGTGAGATTAGTCAGCCACAGACCCAGCTGGCCTGGATGCACACACTCAGTGAGTAACTCGATGACAGCAAAAGCTGTCACAGGAAGATGGTCAGCAGCTGTGTTGAATCGGTCTGTGAGTATTAATTGCATAATTGCATTTATTTGTTTACCTTTTCTACATACGGTGACATTATAGAGCACTTTGTTGGTGGGTAAGGTGGTTGCTTAACTTTATTCTCAGAACTGCTGTAATCCCAGCGATGATGTGATGGTTATGGATTTGTGGGAAGGAGGATTGTGCTCTACATGCTGGCCTCCACATTGGTGCGGTGGGGCAAGGTTGGCTCAGCCAGCAGAACAAGTCACTACTGTGGGAAGGGGTAATCCTCAAACTGAGCCAAAAATAACCTCTGTACCCCAATAGATACATCGCAATGGAAGGAGAGGATCAGGAACATAGGGCAGAGTGCAGGGAAAAGGAGCAGGGGCTCAGTGCTGCCTGCAGCTTCTCCAAAAGGTTAAGAGGCATCCAAAGTTGGGTTAATGATTCATGGACAGTAAAAAGGCCAATTCAGCTCTCACTTCTGTCGCTTACCTTTTGTTGTCTCTGATGCTTGCTAGAGCCCACTGTAAGCTGAACCAATTCACCAGTCCAGCAGAAGATCAGACCAAGTGGCTGTTTTTCTGCGAAGTTAGTGCATTGCATCAAGTCAGCAGAATCTCCCAAGCCCCGTGAGCGAACGGTGGAGGAAATGCTGTGTGTGAGGAAGGAGGGTGAAAGGAGTGAGATGGGAAGGGGAAGTAAGAAGTCCTTATTTTGACAGATTGACTCAGCTGTCTGATATAACTTGACCTCAAATATGTGGCTTCACACCATCCCTAATGCAGTAAACTACAGAAGGTCCCTTTCTCACATGCTCAGGTATGGTGTCACATCCTACACAGCTGTGTGACCACTCGTGGTTCACATCAGCCCGCTGCTCACCCATGAACTCTTCCCACTTTTGATCAGCTCATCTTCAGCAAGATCACGACGTGAGCTGAGGGAGCAGCGATGTGTGGCAGAGGAGGAGGACAGGAGCCTTCATTAGCAGCAACACAAAGTGGTGTAACCCTGACAGGAAACTACACCCTAAATAGGCACTGTGGAGCCAGGCCTGGGTGGAGCTGGGCTGTAGGAATGATCTCTGATTTAAATGGGGACTACGGGTGACACCCGTCTTACTGAACACTGTACCTAAATTTCCTCTGAAATGCCAATATGAATGTTGCTTTATAAAAGCCAACCAGCAGCAACTGTAGTGTGACAAGATTGCTTTTCTAAAATGAACCTGCATTTTCAGGCGGTCAGAACTCAGAAGCAAAGCACCGGGGAGCAGCAAGGGCAGCATTGCTCCCTCCGGCCAGGGGACCCAGGAGCCGTGGGCACCCCAAGGCAAGCTGAGCGGTGACCCCACCGCCGGGGTGCAGCCCCACTGCACCAGAGGTGGGTGAGCAGAGCAGGGTGGTCACTGCAATGAGTCCTACAGATAGTCTGGGGGTCACCGGGCAGGAAATGATAATAGGCCGGGACCGAGGCTGGTCCAGGAACCCCCGATACTCAGGAAGGACTGAACACTCAAACCCAGCGGAGGATGAAGGTGGAGGCCCCCACTGAGGCCACCACAGCAATCAAGGTCTACTTGTACACTCAGCACCCTGACACAAAACTGTGGAGTCAAACTGGCATCTGACAAAGCCTTGACTGATCTAAGGGCAGCACAGCCATCTGGTTTATCAGCATACATCTGACAAAATACAGGCCTAAAATAATCCCAGATTTCCTGACATTCTGCCTGAGGTACAGGGTTTATTTCAGGATATTAAGGGAACAAACAGCCAGCAATTGCCAGTGCTAAGAAAGCATCAGACAGAACTCCAGGCAATGGGTCTAATGAAAAATTTCAATTTAATTTAAACAAAAATATCAATCTAAATGACTGCCAAACACACAGCATCTTAATCTTTCAACCTAGCAAAAGAAAAATACCTGATTGAGTCAGGGAGGGCAGCTGTCTGAATGAGGATGCCTGACTTCATTAATTACAATACTTGGGATGAAAGCAGAATGTTTTTTTTCCATCAAACCTTTAATTTACAAAAGAAGAAGAAAAAAAAAAGATTGCTGAAACACTCTGCAAATTTTGACAAACTACACATGTAGCCCTGTGGAAAGCTAGCTTTTTGGATCTACTTTTTCTTTCCTCCTCTTCTCCTCTCTGTGCCCCCTCCCATGCCCTCCAAGAAAATTTTGATCTCTTTTAGGTGGTTTTAACAGTATTGTCACATGTTTAATGATAGTCATATGTTTAATGCTGTATGTGCCTTCGAAAAACTGTATGGATAAAAAATCCCCCTGCCATACAGCTCAAAATAAATCATCTGGGAGAGAAGAATAAATACATTTTAGCAATAACCTTGAACTCCAGAGCAAGAGTGCTGAAGTGTTGTTCTGCCCAGGGAGGCAGAAAGCAGAAGCATGCTAGGCTGGATCACCCGTGGTTTTTCTCCAAGGATGTCTTCCAAGAGACAAGCCAAACAGAGGATATGCACACAGAGCGGTGCAGTCTGTGGTCCAGAACCCAGTTATAGTGGCAGTAATGGCTGAGTGGAAAATCCTGAAGGACAGGGCTGGATGCTGGAAGGTCGGTGGGTTGGGAAAGCACTTGGAAGATGCAAGAATGTCCATGGGGTGTGGCTAGCTGAGGAGACAAAGCTCCCCTGGCAGGCACGTGTCTTGTTCCGGCGCTGATTCAGAGGATTAAGTCGCCTCCTTTGGGAATTTGAGAATGCTGTAAAAGAAGGACAATTTTTACTATAGCTTCTCCTTGGAAGATATCGCTTGATACAAAGGGAGTGCAAAGAAGCAAAGTCTAAAGCCAGTATCCTGGAGTAGCCAGTTTGGATGGCTTTTCCAGCACTTTCATGGATACTCAGGGATCTCTGCATCAGTCCTTGCAAGAGCTAGAATGACTTACGGGAACAACCGACATCTTTGTAGATATGACAACAGAAAATAATGTTGTTGTTCACTGCCATCTCCTGAGCAAGTGTACTTCAAAAGCCTCTTCCTAAAAGGAGCCAGAAAGAGAGATGTCATGAAAACTGCGCCTTTCCCAGGACATGGCAGGCCAGTTGTTGAGCAATGAAAACTATTAAAACCTAACAGCTTGCCAGACTGACTTGCTGCAACTTCAGACTGAAGCAAGATTCCTGCTCTCCAACACTTGAAAGGGGACACAGAATGCAACGTTCATGAGCATTTGTTTGAGTCAACTATGCTCTGCTCTGTTGTTGCATCTCGCAGACACAGGGCAAGGTTCCAGCACTTTCAAGAAACCGAATGACATTTTAGTTGCCTTGGGCCTAAGAGCATCTTTCGGCGCATATTTTCTTCCACTTAAGCCAGTCCTTTAATGGCCAGTATTCTGGAAGAAGGATGAAAGAAAAAAAAAAGAGTAGGAGAAGGCAGAAACAAAGAAAAATAAGTAATTCTGCAAACAGTGTAACAAAATACATTGGTTTCCAGTTATTTTGGTCTTGAGGAGACGGCCCAGTGGAGATTCCTTGATGTCTAATAAAGTGTTAGAGTCATGGAGTCTTTCTCCCAGTGGGATTAACAGCAACATTTTTTTTTCTTTTGTCTTCATACTTTCATAAAACTCACAAGGAATTAATATCTTTCACAAAGAATTGCTTCACCTCTCCAGCTGTATCCTCATATTTGTTTGGTGCTGACAAGCACACATGAGGGTTACTCGCATAGAAGGGTGAAAAGGGATCATTTGGTTTAGGGACCATTTCTGGTCTTGGTCTCTAAACTGCCTATTGTATCACGTGACATTAACACAACACGGAGAGAACCATTTTAAAAATAACCTAAATATTTTCGTTCCTTCTACATGTGTCAGCATACTTACTAACTCAAAATGAAGGCTCCTAGTGATTACTGGGTATCATAGCAACATGATTACAAATATTTTCAGTTATTTAGGAAATTTCAAGACGATATGAATGTTAATTTCCTCTTTTCACTAACATTCTGTCCTGATTTTTTTCTCCTGACTCTCTATGCAAAGTTCACTGTAATCCCATTCCTCAAAAGCAATTAGATTCTCTACCCATCTACTCAGGGGTAAGCGGTTATTTACAAGCAGGTCAGCGCTGCATTGTGGTCATCACTAGATGTTGTTAATTCATTTACATTGACTTTACTGCCCTCCCAAGTGACAGACGATTTGAGAAGGCATTACTGTATTTACACCTTGTAAAGTTTACTGCAAAGTAAGCCTGCATTTGTCAATATCTGAGTTCTAGAAACGGGCACTGAATACAGTCTCAAAATTCTTCCAATCAAACCAGGATTGCTCGAGAGCCATTTTAGTACCGGCACATTCTAAACCCCCCCATATAAGCCCAGGCCTGGGGTTTACATTTGCCCATACAAAGAGCATCTTGAAAACTGTACTTTTCATTTAGACTGTTCCTGCGGAGGGGTGGGAAGCTGCTCTGTAGTCATTTGGAAGAGGCTTCACATCTCTGTGTGTGATCCCAGCTATCTTGAAAAACAAACAAACCCTGAAGCAACCAACTAGTAAACCACCGTGACTGCTGCCCCCAGAATCAAACAGTAAGTCACTGTGCATCCTTAGGAGAGCCCTAGCAGCCTAGATTATAATTGTTTATTCTAAGGCACCAGATGTGCTATACATACTTCAATACCTCTGGAGAAAGAAAAAAACAGGCTGGCATGCAGCTGATAAACACGGTGTCTTAGATGTTTTTTTCCTCCACCTTACAATTTTTTTTTTAGAGATCAGCATTTCACCTTTTTGGGTTACATGGTAAGTACTGTGAAGGTGCCAAGTATACAAAAGTATTTCCTTAGTCTTGTTTACTACTAGCAACAGGTTGTAATAATAAAGTAAAAAAAATCCAGGATTAAAGAATAGTCCTGTGTGTAACTGTGTGTAACTAGCAAGACACAGAAATTTCACATGCTAATGTATACAAATGAACTCAATCATATCCGCTGCAGAATGAGGGGGCGTTATCAATGAATGCTTTAAGCCCCAATTCTGCAAACGTGTTTTCATGCACTTTTCTTGGTGCGTGTGACTTCATTGTTGGTTTGACTGACTTCAGAGAAAGTGACATCCAGACACTTGGGAGAGGAATTGAGTGCAGAAAGGACTGAGGATGTACACAGGAGTTCACAGCAATTATGGGTTTTCATGAATTGATGTGAAGTTTGGAATTACTGGTGCTTTCAACAGCTGGGAATATCAAATAGCGCAGAACAACCCTGTGCTTGTTAGTTGGCTTCTACAGTGCCAATACCTTAGTGAGAGGAATAGAGAAGGAAAACTAGGTAAGTTTTCGGGAAGTATTGCGAGGAAGGTGAAGCACACCACTCTTCTGACACATGCCTCATGTTATCATAACCACCCTGTAATACTATACATGTTTAGATTTTAGGATATAGAACATTTGTAGTATCTGTGATAAGAGCATTTCAGCAATTACATAGTCCAGATTTGATAGTATCGGAGAACATTCCATTCTGCCAGAGCATACAGAAGTTATGTAGATGATCTAGAAGTGCTGTTTTTAATCCAGGAGAAAACGCTTGACAGGGAATCATATGTGTGGAGGGTCCTGTTCCTGGCTGCACTGCTGGCCTGCTTGGCAACCTGTGGCAAACGGTGTCACCTTTCTGTGTTTTTATTTCCCATCAACAACGATGCACAGTCCTAGATGTTACTACTAGTGTCCTAGGATGCTTGTGTGATAATTACACTCTTATACAGCATCTTGCTTTCTGCTAAAAAAGGAGGAGGTTCACTAACCAGATGTTACTAACACAAAGACGTTGTAAGGTGTTGTAACAGGTTTAGTGACACGCTGCCTAAAATCAGGAAACAGTACAGGTAGTACCATCGTGGTGCGCAAGACATGCTGTCAAAATCCTAATTGTGTCAGGCTAATGAGCTCACACACTTGCTACAAGCGGCTTCTGGCTTTGCACAGAGCTGCTGCCCATCCCAGAGTGGGGAAACGAGAGGGTTGGTGAGCAGCCTCGGCAGACGGGCTTTGCCGGTGCGTACCACAGAATCACAGAATGTTAGGGACTGGAAGGGGCCTCAAAAGATCATCTAGTCCAATCCCCCCGCCGGAGCAGGAACACCCAGATGAGGTTACACAGGAAGGCGTCCAGGCAGGTTTTGAATGTCTCCAGAGGAGACTCCACAACCTCCCTGGGCAGCCTGGTCCAGTGCTCTGGCACCCTCACTGAGAAGAAGTTTCTTCTCAAATTTAAGTGGAACCTCCTGTGCTCCAGTTTGTACCCACTGCCCCTTGTCTTATCTTTGGTTGTCACCGAGAAGAGCCTGGCTCCATCCTCGTGACACCCACCCTTTTTATATTTATAGACATTAGGGAGGTCACCCCTCAGTCTCCCCCCCGCTGCCCCCGGGCGTTACCCGCTTCTCCCGCAGGGCCTGGAGCAGCGCACGCCGCTCCCGGGCCCGCCGCCCCAACTCACGCCTGTGCGCAAAGGCGGCGCGTCCGTCCCGCCACCGCCGGCTGAGGCGGCGCAGCCCCGGGCACAGGGCGGCCGGGTGGGCCCTCCCGCCGCCTCACGGCCTCACAGCCCCCCCAGCCCCCGCTCTGCCGCGCTCGTGCCCACAGACAGCGCAAGGACCCCTTGCGGTCGAGGAGCCCGCCCGGAGCCCCCGCGGCGGAGGCAGCGGCTGCCGGGAAGCGGCCACTCCTGAGCCGGGCGCGGCCTACATTGCCCGGCGTCCTGCGCCGAGGGCGGTGCCACCGGAAGCGCGGCGCAGGCTACTTCCGGCTGTGCGCGATCCCCGAGCGGAGGCGAGCCCGCGAGCCTGCACCCCGACGAGACAAGATGGCCGGGCTGCCCCGCAGAATCATCAAGGTACCGCTGCCCGCCCCGGGCTTGAGGGGTGGCTGGGCCGGGTCCTGCATGGCGGGCAAGGCAGGGCTGAGCTGGGCCGGGCCGGGCCGGGCCAAGCGCCGCTTCCGGTGCCCGGGAGCAGGGCCCCGGGGGGGCAGGGCCGCTCCCAGGCCTCCCTCTGCCCCTGTCGGGCGGGGGGTGAGCTGCTGCTGCGGCAGCCGCTGGCGGCAGGGGCCGCGCTGGGCCTGCTTCCCCCGCCTCTTTTCCCCGTCGCTTCCCGTTGGATGTGCGCCCGCCCGCGGGGGCTCCCGGGCTCGGCGTGGGCGGGCGGGAGCGGCGGGGCCCTCTCGGCGGGCCGGGGGCGGCGAGCGGGAGCGGCCCGCGCCCGTCACGGTCACCGAACGGCCTCTGGTGCTGCCGGCCGGCCGGCCGTGCGTGCGTCGGGTGCCTGCGCGCCCTTTTCGGGGCCCAGCGCTTGAAAGGCACCGGGCGCACCCAACCCGCCTCGCCTGCCGCCGGCGGTGAGGCTCCTGGCCGGGGGCGCCCGGCCTGGCCCCGGCTCAGCCCTCGCCACGGTGCTCGGGTTCCTTCTGCTGTGCGAGCGGGGGCTGAGCAGAGCGAGCGGTTAAACCTGAGCTTGAGGTGCGCGTCGGGGGCATCCCTACCGGTACACGCCAAGCCAGCCTGGCTGCTTCTGCGTGTGCCCTGAGTTGTCGGCTTGTACGGTTCTGGCGTGTTCGTGCTGGCAGTTCAGTGTCTTTCTTTGACTTCCGTTTACCAGCTTTGCATGGGCTCTCAACTTCGGGGCACTTTCAGCTGACCACCCGACTGCAATTTCAGTTTAAGACTTGAATGATTTGGAGTCACTCAACAGAGATACAGGCAGCTGCATTGCAATGCCTGATGTGATTTGAAGCCCTCAAATTGGTGATCGTTCCATTTACAAAAGTTATTAAGTGATTCCAGTAAGTTTCCTTAGCCTTCAAAGGAAATAACAGCACCCTTGTTACTCGTTGAGCTGAACAATTGCCACAAATAATTTATAACACAGTAAAGGTCTCTTGGTTGGATGCGCAACGTTGGCAGCTATTGTAAAACACTTCAGTGTAGGATATGTTAAATAGTGGATGAAAAAAATAAACCTGGATTTTCTCTAACAAGTCAAGTAATCTAACAGATGAGGTAGAAACAACGCAGGAGTAGCGTTTATCTTGTGTCAGACAGGCTACACTGTGATTGTTGTTCAGAATTGTAAGCAGTAAAAATTACGAAGACAAATCTTACGGAATGAGTTTGACACTCCTCCAGCTGCCTCAGTGCATGGCATGCAAAGCTGAATATATTTCAGGTGTGAGAGGGAACTCTAATTCATAATACAGCGGAACAGGGATTCCTCACAAAGTTGTGGTAAGAGCTCTGTCATGAGGCTGTTGTCTGTGTTAAATTTTTTAATAGCTCTTGACAATTCCCCTAAATACAATCAAGAAATGCACCTCCTTGTAAACTGGTACATAAATTTCCTTCTTGGTGCTTTTGGGTTTTTTCATGCTTTTCTAGAAGAAACCTGGAGTAGTTCACACATCTCACTTCAAAGATGTACGATGACAGAGGTATGTTTCTTCTCCTGGAGAGGGGAGGTGGAGGGCAGCAGAAGTGACACACAGAAACTCGAGACTTACTCTGGAGGATCCTCCTTAGAGTTTTCAGGATTGTTATTGTTATAGGGTGGAGCGTGCAGTGTGTTGTGTGTTTTCATGAATGTATTGTAAGTTGTCTGTAGCCAGTCTAGAGCTTTTAAATCTTGGGTTGGTTGTGTTAGGTGGCCAGTTCTTTAGCTCCTGTGCTGTGCATGAGGTAGGTTGACAGATGTATGTAAGGTCCAGGACTTGAATCTGTCTAGTTACTGCAGCCTCAAAAAATGTGCAAAGTCATATTTTGAAATATCGCAGCTGCAGAGGTGCAGGCCTAGAAATGTGCCTGCTTGGGTCTTCAGGAGTCTGGAGTGAGAGTTGTTTTGACCTTTGCTATCCTGCCAATCTTGATGTTAAATTTCCTACTGCGGGTTGCCCTAAAGAGAGGGAAGGGGGTGAACTCTGCTGCTAAGGAGAATTCGAGAGATTGGGAAAGGAAATGGAAGAGAGAAATAAGAAAGAGCTGTAGAAAGGCGAAATAACTCCAATAACAAGAAGATCCAATTTTTCTTATGGACATTAATAAATTTGATGATAAATAAATGGCTTAGGTTATTGCTAGGAAAATACCTTGTCCCTCTGATCCGTATGCACCCTTTGTGTTATTGCCCAAGGGAGACCGTTGACGGCTGATGGGGGATAGGAGCGCATACTTGGGCTGTAATGAAGTACAGAATCTAGCTAGCAGCTTGAAATGCAGTTGGCGTTCCTCATCTTGACCGACTGCTGGCAGATGGCCTGGTGCTCCGGTTGACTAGCGGCCCTGTGCTCCTCAGCCTGCTTCTTCGCTGTGTGCAGGCTGTCATCAAGCTCAGTAGGAGAGCAGTCGCCTTCCTCCTCTCAGCAGAGAGCTCTCTTTGTATTTCCAATACTTCCCCCAAATTCATTTAAAAGGTGTCAGTATAGATGTTGCGAAGCAGTTGTTACAGGAGATACAGAATTACTCCTGGTTTGCTGTCCTCAGATTACTTAGAAACGCAGACTTTAAACAAGTGTGGGGGAGAATGATCTGTAAGATCAAGAGGTGACTTGCTTTAGAGTTATGACCTAGTGTTAGCACATCACAAATGGTAAGTAGAAGTTGATGATATAGTTTTGAGTCTTTTAAAGATATACTAAGAATTGCGAATACTCAGAATCTTGTGAATAGAGAAGAGGTATTTTTATGTTCTTCAGTAGCCCAAAACGAAGGGTCCTCTGAGAATTACCTTGACAAGAAAATCTATTAATGTAAGATAAAATAAAAATGTAGTACTGCACATTTCATTTAGCAAGATGTGTGGTTTTGATGCTGTAAACTTTTTTTTACTACTGCACAATATTAAAAAGTGAGCCTTTGCAATATACACGATAAATAATGCCAGTGATTCTTGCTCTCAGACATTTTTTACACCGTTTCGCTCCAGTGTTGCAAAGTCACGTAGCTCCAGTCAAGTAAGGAGTTGAATTGCATCTGACTTTTTTTTTTTTTTTTTTTGGCTGACATTCAAACCACCTCATTGCCATGTCAAGTGCAGTCAGTATATCTGAATGAGATGGGCAATGCTGCCTTGTGTCATTTTTGCAAATATTTTTTCTGCTGTTTTCACTGCTGCAGTGATCTCATTATTCATGATTTGATGTTCAGGTCTGTGTTAACTGTGTAGCCAGTGGTTAGCGGTACTTCTCTTACAATCACTGCAGCTGCTCATATGATGAAGTAAACCATCTGAAGCAGTATCTGAGACTCCTCTAGATATTTTTTTATTAATGAATTCATCAGCGTTAAATTACTGAGGCTTTGTTTTCTTCCCCTGCATGGTAGTGTGTTATTGTCTAAGATATTCCTTCCTTGCTGTTTACTGTGAGACGCTATTTCCACATTGCTGCCAGTGCTTGCAGTATTTTTAGAGAATCTGAGTAACATTTGGACTGCTGAGTTCTAAAGTGCTATATCAAATTGTAAAATTTCTGGGAGGTTTTATGGAGATTCTCATGGTGTATGTAGTGATAGGGACCTGCAGCATTTT
This sequence comes from Caloenas nicobarica, assembly GCF_036013445.1. Classification (NCBI taxonomy): domain Eukaryota; kingdom Metazoa; phylum Chordata; class Aves; order Columbiformes; family Columbidae; genus Caloenas; species Caloenas nicobarica. Next base: position 48,103,904 of record NC_088245.1, read on the forward strand.
ATATTAGAGGTCGGTATAATGAGCTTTATGTTTTGTTTTTTTTTTTTAAATATAAATCAGGTATTTAATCTGCAACTTCTGAAACTTTCTAGAAATTCCTAAATAGTATCACTGGCAGCCACCTTGAAGTTTCTTACTTTGTCTTGGAAGCTATAGGTTTCTGGGACATGGACATCTGTCTCCACATGAAAATTGAAGTTGCCGTTAGTTTTTGATTTCTCTTGCGTATCTGCCCATTTTTTAATTTCCTGGATGAAAAAAAAATAAATAAGACTGGAGGTAAACTTAATACCTTTTGTTGGTATTCGACATTTCTTTGCGTGGTGGTTAGACATAGAAAACATTATTTCTGGACAGTGCTGATCCTTGGCATTTGTCAGAGAAGCAGTATATTTGGTCTTTGTAATGTCTTTCTGCCCCTTGTATGCTGTTTGGATCTTGTGGATAACTTCAAATTTGGCAGAAAGGTGAAAATTTTGGGAATTTTCAGAGGATTTTTTTTGTACTGTTCTTAAAACCACCTTCCCTGCTATTTCCCAACAAATGCAGGAAGGTAGACAGATAACACATATGCTACTCTGTGACCCTCTTTGAGTCTTGCCAGGCAAGTAGTGGCTGTGGTAATGGGGGGGTATCTAGGCAGGTACTGGAAGCCTGAAGTTTGGCAGGACAGAACTATGGAGGTGTGGGAGGGAGGCCGAGAAGGAGACTTGGGCCCTGAGGATAAGAAAAGTTTCAAGTTAGACCAAGGTACCAGTTTTAAAAAGAAAACATGGAGTCTTATTAAAAGATCTTAAAGAGGACACTGATAACTTTCCACAGCCTTTTCCTTAAAGAAGCTTTCAGTAGACACTAGAGAATAAAAGCTGAGGAAAAGACAGTAAATAATCTAGCTAGAGGCAAAAAATCTTGTTTGGACTTCCTTCTTGTGTTGTACTTGAGCAAACTTGGAGGTCCAAACCTATAGCACACCAAGCTTTCTGAGTACTGATGCTCATGGTTTTTTATAACTTAGCACACACTTGTTTTATATGGTGCTTACACTGAAAGCCATGTAAGCATAACAGATATCATCAACATTTGTTTTGTGTAATATTACAAAACAAAACTATGTTTTCATAGTTACACTTGACAGATGGGTTAATAGTGAGAAACAAGTGGCAAATTTTGCCATATATGGCATTTGGACAAAAACTCTTTATGAATTATTGTTTGCTTTAACAACACTTTGATAGTTGATTCCACACTGTATATTAATGCAAAACTCTGATTCAAATGTGCTCCGTTAGTATAACTGCAGGAACAGTTTACACTATTAGCTCAGTGAGTTTAGTTATGCCTGACTTTACTATACCTGGAGATGCACCATGAAAAGCTTGATCTATGCTAGTACATAGCTAATCCTCTAAGAATTTGCGTAGGATCTCAGCTTCACAGTTCCAAAATCCTGTAATCTGCTGTGGAAAATTTGAGACTGAGGTCATTCTCAGGGGAGAGTGATGCTGACGTTAAAAATGCCCCTCTTCATGTTCCTGTTGTTTGGCAACAAGGTCTTCTTCCAAGAGAGAGTGGATTCGGTTGGTGTGGAGTTTTTTAATTTTTGTTTTCTGGGAAGGTGCTGTTACCTGGAGTACATTTGCCTTCATCTCACTGTAAAGTGACTTTGCAGTGGTTAGAATTGTTCGTGTGATGATGGGAACTGGAAGACCAGAAGTGCATGAGGGAAGATTATGAGCAATCCAGAATTTGCAGCGCTTGTTTAGCAAAGCTGTAGTTTCAAGTTGCTGGACAGTTGTCCATAGATTGAGTACTAGTTAATGGTTTCTAAATCTATTGTGCTGCTGTTCATTCTTTTTTATAGCTGATGTCACTTACTCGTTGACACTCAGATTTTTTTTTTTTTTTTTTTTTTTTGGAGCGGGGTGGGGGCCTTGGGTTACAGTCAGGGCTGGTGATGGGATCTGGCAAGCTGTAGGGTGGTGGAAGCATTAATGTACAGAGACATTAGCCCAGTAATCAGTAAAGCAAGTGCAGGCATGTGGGATGCTGACGTGCAGGGATTATATGGCAAGGAAGAGGAAAATTCATATGGAGGCCAGTGACTGGAAACCACAAGTGCAGCCTTCTATTTATGATGTTTGACCTTTGCATTACAGTTTAATGGGCTTCATTGCTAATTCTTTTTTTTTTTTTTCCTGAAAGGCAGACATTATTTTCAGGAGAGTTTCTCCAACATTGTTCTTTTACAGTGATATAATTTTAATCTCAACATTCTGAAATCTGACAGTATATCTGCTTAGGTACCAAATTAATTTTCAGTAATGCTGGTTATAGCTAATTCTTTACATAATTGTACCTAGTGAATTGATAGATTCTGGAAGAATTTGTGCCAAAATGTGAAGTTTTTTAATTAAGTCTTTGTGGTTTTTCTGAGGCAGGTTTATCTCTATATGTAGAAGACAGTTTTGGCTGGTATGCTTCACTTTCTCTTGCTCCCTCCCCCTCAAAAAATCAAAGCAAAAACATACATGTGGTTTACTTTCTTGTGTGCAACTTATCAGTTCTTGGTAAAGGAGATCAGTGTGATCTTCCCCCTTATCCCACTCTGACAGAACAGGAAAGAATTGCCACTTGGCGAGTAATTGTATCTTGTCTGTGTGCCAATATGCTGCTTTAAGTTTTTGCCTAAGCAGATAAAACCTTCAGTTTCTATTTCATACCCCAAACTATTAGATGTAGTTGGAAGATAATGGCACTGGTAGCTGGCAAGGGTTTCCTGCAATCAGAATAGAAATATGAAACAAATATATGTTGTATGTAGTCTGAATTGAAATACTAAAGTTGTTGTACTTCTGAGATTTTTTGCAGAGAGCCAGCACACGGCAGGAAAGTTACCGCCTAGTTAAGTTAGATGAACCAGAAGTTCTCAAAGTGATCAGGCTGCGGTCGGTGTTGAGCAGCCTCTCCGAATAAACAGATTTAGCCTGGCCTGTGCTGGCACAAAAGTTTTGGTGCTGCTGCAGCAAACTTGGACTGAAGGACTCATTTGGCTCAGAACTCTGCAGTAAAGGTTATTTCTTAAGCCAGATCAGTTCTGTGATGTCATTTGTTGCTTGACTTTGCAAATGCTTGGGCTGATGACAGATGAACAGTGATAGTACACATTAGCACTGCTGCTGAGAAGTTAGGGCTTCCTATTCAGGGAAACCCTTGCATTTTGTGAGGAAAGGAAAAGGTGCAAGTAGTTACAGATGTGAGTGAAGTTGATCAAGAACCAGGCTGAAATTGTGAGAAGAAAAGCAGTTGGTCTCAATTATAAACTCAACAACTGAAGCCAATGGAGAATGAAATAAAGGACTTGCAGTAATTTTTAGTCATTGACAGTGGTACTTATGTTTAACTTTCTTTTTTTAAAATCTCTTCGCTTTTTGCTGTTGGTAGTGACTTTACACCTGCTTTAGAAATCTTCCTGGAGGACTCGGCAACAAATGTCTGATCTCCTGTAGGAAGCAAATATTGAAGAGACTGATGAGCAATCAGTTAAACTGAAAAATATATATTTTTTTCCTCATCACATCTTCTCCCACATAAATTGGTATGTGTGGTACCCTCCAAGTGATAACTGTTATCATTTCAACTATAGCAGAAAATGGAGGTAGTGGCTTTCATTTTAAGTCTGTCATCTCTTTTTCAAACACTCTAATTTGCACTATCATCTGCAGAGTCTGAAACTGTCTACCACATGCTCTGTAAAAGTGGTTCTCGATACAACAGCTCAAACACATTTCAAATTAAGTTACTTTGTGATTTATGCTGTAGTGGGTTGACCTTGGCTAGATGCCCACCCAGCCACTCTCTCTTGCCCCCCACCTCGACCAGGTGGGAGGAGAAAATAGGATGGAAAAGCTCATGGATCAAGGCAAGGACAGGGAAATGACTTACCGATACCATCACAGGCAAAACAGACTTGACTTGGGGAAAATGAATTGATTTATTGCCATGTAAACCAGAGTTGGATGGTGGGAAACAAAGACCAAGTTAAAACACCATCTTTACCCACATTTTCCTACACTCAACTTCAGTCCTTCACTTCTGCCTCCTCTGAACCTGATGGTTGCAGGGGGATGGGGAATGGGGTTTGTGGTCCATCCATACCAGCTCCTCTCTGCTGTTCCCTCCTCTTCATGCTTTTCCTCTGCTCCAGCATGGTCCTCTCCATGGGCTGCAGTGTGGATGTCTGCTCCACTGTGGTCCTCCATGGGCTGCAGGGAATCTCCGCTCTGGTGTCTGGAGCACCTCCTCACCCTCTGTCTCTGACCTTGGTGATCAGACTAGTTTTGCTCACACTTCCCGCTCCCCGCCTCACTGTTCTCTCTGTGTGACATTTTCTGTCCTTTCTTAAATATGTTTTCTCAGATGTGCCACCAGCTTGGCTGATGGGCTCAGCCCGTGCCCTGCAGCAGGTCTGTTGATGGTGGCTGTGTGTGGCACGGGGCAACCCTTGACCTCTTCCCACAGAGGGCACCCCTGGAGACCCCCTGCTGCCAACACCTTCATTCCTACACCCCATACATCTGCCTAGACGGTCCATACTGAATGCAAGTTCTATGTCTTGAAGAAGTGAGGCAAGCTGATATGTGTTTCTTGCAATCTGGGTGCCTCTTTCATTTTACCAGTAACTTTTATTTTAGTCCATCTTGGGACTAGTCATGCAGCGTTGCATCCTGCCGTTCCTTTTATAAATGGCCAAGGCTGCCAAAGAGGTTTGTTTTGTAGCCAGCTGTTTGGAGACCTTTGCTTGTAGCACCTATGGAATAAATGTATCAAGAGATGTAGAGATTTTTATACATTTGTACTGTCGAAGATGCTTTTACCCATGGCCAATTCTGACCATCAGTTTCTGTTGGAAGTTACTGCCCCCTCCCAGATGACTGACAGCATCGAAACTCTGCTGCCAACATTTTTTGGGTTAAAGATCTAGCTATGAGAGCCAAACTCACTTCTCCTGAATTGAACTGGGAATGCAGATAAGGCTTACTTTCTCAGTAGATTTGTGGGATGGTGATTTCTGGCAAGGGGGAAGCAGCAGGCACTGGCAGTTGAGCTGTAAACTGTAATTCCTGTTGCAGATTAAGGCTTATTAAGACAAAGGTACTTATCCATCTTCTGTCTTCCCTGATCTGTTCAGAATAAAGCCACCTAGGGTTAGTTGAACCTACAGGTAAAGGCGGATATTACCTATTTTTTTCCACTGTCTGGAGTAGATTAGAGAAGGCTTATACCTTGCCTTCATCTGATGAAGTTGTAGGGGTGTAGCCTCCATCTTAGTAGGTGATGCTGAAGGTAAATTACTTGACTGCTGTCTGGAGAATTGAGCTAGTAAATGTACTGCTGAAAATACAAGGAAAGAATCATTCCCTTGAGACTTTGCATAAAGATGTGGTATTGTGTCATTTAAAATATTTAATAGCTTTAAGACCTGCAGTATTTTCTCTGTGTGTAAGAGACCTTATTAATATTTTCTGTTTTGAAGTTTCGGAATAGTTTTATCACAGCTATGTTAACCTCTGAAAGTCTTAATGATATCTCTTTTTAAGGTACTAGCATAAAGCTGCTAGTTGTAAGGATGCTTTTCTGTAGTCTCAACACCATAAAAGGTTGCTAGATAACTGTTCATAACAAGTAAGAAGGTACACAGAGTACTTGGTCTTTAAGACATTTGTAGATGACTGAAGACTTTAATTTAGCAGTTTACCATCTGTTACTGAAATTAGTCCTGTTGGTAGTTAAGCTTCGTCTTTTGGAATGAGGAGGTGGCCTCTACATTTCCTTTTGAGGTTGGTTACAGAATAGTAATCCATTACGCTAGTTTCTCACTGTGACTGATGCTGCAGTCTCAACTCTTTAAACCAGCCCTTTCACTAAAAGGAGCAGTCTGTTCTCCCATCCTTCTGACAGCATGTGTTTGCACCCTCCTTTTTGTTGGCACAGCTGTTTGCGTGGACATGTGGTGAACTGCATCAAGGACTCTTCTCTGTTGCATGTGGGTTTGTTGTTGTTTTGTTTTGTGGGTTTTTTTGTTTTGTTTTTTTTCTCCTTTCAGACTGGGGCTATGTGCTATGTTTCACCATGAGGTCAAGAGGCAGCTATACAGACAAAAATGAAGGTGCATAATAGGCTGAAGTGGAAAGGCAGCACAGCTTTTTTTCTTCCTTTCTCCAGCAGCTGCTCATTTATCAGCTTAAAATGTTCAGGCCTTGTAAGATGTTGGGATTTCTCTAAGCTCCTTTTGTTCTAATGGATGTTATGAATTTCACCAGGTGATTTCACAGCTGATATTAAGGGACTGTGTAGAGCAGAAGACCAAGCTAGATTCTGTCAAAAAGTGTATTCCTTCAAATATAACATGTCACTGAAGACTACTGTATTTAACTTGTGGTTTAATATGCAGAATTTTTTACTTGTTGAAGGAAACTATATAGCAGTAATATTGAGTATGAAATAAGAAAACTGGGATGTCAGGAAATTGAGCATGCAGACAGCTGAATTACTAGGCAAAGCAAATTTGGCTGAAGACTTGGAGCTTGGATTTCTTCTTTGAGCTAGTTTGTGCTGACCTTGCAAGCAGGCTTCTTTCTTACATTCTAGTGGCCTTCATACGGTAGCCTTAACATTCCTGTATTTTGTAGGTGCTAGATATTGATTTGTTCTTGACTTTTTTAGCCAACATCTCTTGGCAGGCAGTGTGAAACTTGTGGTGATAAACTATTGCCATAGTACGGGGAACAGAATTGCCATTATTTTTCCAAGCAAAGAATATAGTACTCCTTTTTAGAAAGTAAGAAAAAAGCTTTAAAAATTGTCTAATCCCATGCAACAGTTTCTTCCTTCACTACTGGAGTGGTCTCTGTCAGACAGGTGAAACTTTAGAGATTTCGGTTCGGCTGCAGTGGTTCTGCTATGTTCTGGTTTTTTTGTTGTTTTGTTTGTTTGTTTGGTTTTTTCTCCAAATACTTGGATTCATGAGTTTTCTGGTTGTTGTTATTTGCCAATATGTCACTGTTTGATCCTGCCTTAGTCTGTTGATAGCAAGTAAAAGTTCTGAAGTGGCTTTTTGTTTTCCAAGATGTAGCATACAGAAATCTTTTTGTTGTTTTCACTGAGGCCTTGGCAATTTGAGGCTTTTGTAAACACTTCTGCAAGACTGGAAGTGATTAAAATAGTAGCCTGTTACTAATGGATTCCTTCTTTCTGTGCTTGTTCGTATCTCCATGTGCTCTAACAACTGATTTTCATGCATGTCTGTATGGAAGCATCTTCTGGGTTGTTCAGTTCTCATCCCTAGCGTCTTGTTCTGGGTGTATGAACCAGGAGAATCCTGGTGGTTATGTCTGCTTTGCAATAACTTTTTTTTTTTTCCTTCCACTGAAAGCAGGACAACCAAGCAAAAGCTCAGAGGGTGAAGCATTGCCTGCTGCAGATCGACCTCTTGTATTTGCGTGGCTTCTCTCAGTCTCAGCACCCTGGAAAAACCCTCACCCTCACCTCCTGCTCTGTTGGTCTCTTCTAAAGATCACTGAAGCCCTGAGGCTTCTTGTCCTCATAGGTTACTGTAAAAACAGGTTGAGGATTTCTCCCCCCTACTTGGGTACAATTAGTCTTCAATTTAATGTCTTCATAGAAGAGTAGCTATGCAGAATGTCAGCTACACCATCTGTCCGATCTGCGTCATCTGTCACTCTGCTTCAGGCCACCTGTGTTAATAAGAAAAGCTTTGCTTTTGCTTGTCAAAACACCTTCAACACTTCTGCATTTTTTAACCACTTAATTAAAAATGAGAAAGATAAAATGGGAGGCCGCAGGAGCTTCAGGCAGTCATGAATGATTGGTGGTTGTGTGGTTTTTGTTTTATGGGGTTTTTTTTTGGTTGGTTTGTTTGAAGTACTGATTGGCATGTATCTTCATTTTGGGTTTGTTAATTTTCTTTAGTCAATGGAAAGTATGACATTAACTTGGAACAAGTAGAATAAAAGCAAGAGCGAGAAGAGATCTCAATCTAAAATCATTGCCGAGTGTGACAAATAGAAATAACTGCCTATGGCAGCATGGGATTGAGTTTTAGAGCTCAAAATGCCCTGAAATCTTTTCTGTGAAATTTCCTTCAACATGCTAGAGCAGACCTAAGAAGAAATACTATAAAGTGCTGTTCTGGAACATTTACTTAGATGGAAATTTGTATTCCTGCGAAGACTAAATTAATTGCTGTATTGTAAAAACATTTATTGTGAGCAGCAGAACTGCAGAACCTGGTTTTCTGTGGATTTGTCCTTTCCACGCACCCCCCCCCCCCCCCCCCCCCACCCCGCTTAATGTGTTAATATTTGAATGTTCCAGCTCTTTTTAGTCCTGTTGGCAGGAATCTGTTTTGCCAGGCAAGAGTAGTACATACTTGATTGGAATAAACTGGCCCAACAGTATGTAATATCAGTGTTCTTCGTGTCTTTCTCTTGGGTAGCACTGAGCTTGGTTTCTGTTATAGCCACCCACAGTTTACAAAATGTACAGAAAAGCTGAAATTGGATAAAGGGTTCAAAGGCAGTTTTGGGGAGGAAGAGGGAAGTAACAGATTGCACAAAACTCACTTCCTCAGCTAAAAAAGTGTTAGAAAGGTTTTGCCTAAAAAGATACTGGAAAGTGAAGTATTGCATATGCTTGATCCTCCTGATTAAATTAAATAGTTAAATGTGGGAAGTTAGAATTTTAATTAGAAGGGTTTTTTTACGTATTTTACCATGTTTGAGGGACTGTTTTTCATTGGGTAACCGTCCTCTAGGGAAAGTAATATAAAACTACAAAATAATATCAACATGTAGTTAAACATTTCCTTGTTTGTAGATTAAGTCCAGATCTTGTGACTCTCTTGTGGGTGACTTACAGGTGGGGGGTGGTTGGTTTTTTGGTAATGTACACTTAAAAAGAAAAACAAACAAAACCCAAAAAACCTTCAAGCAGTTCAGTTTCCTGACCTCGTACATAGTGTTGCCCTGTATACTGACAACTGTATATCTCAAATATGACTTATTTCTCCAGGTCTTGTGGCAAATGAAATTGATTTTAATATTGGCGTGTTTACATCTTACTGTAGAATGTGGAAGTCGAGTGCTTGATATTGCCTTAGAATTGGACCTACTTGCATGTTTAAGCATTTTATATGCTTAGACCTTAAAATATTTCTCCCTTTCTGTTCCTTTTCCATGATTCTCCTCAAATACATTGAAGATATTATAATAAATTTCTTCATAATTGAAGGGCAAAAGCCATATTTACTGTCAGAATTTAGCAGGTGGTGTTGATGTACTTAAGTACAAACATTTCGTGTTCTTTTAATAAATGGTGTTTTTCTTGTGTTTTGCATAGTCTAACAAGCTTGTCTGTGTTACACTGTTTTAAAAAGATGCCTTTTCTGAACCAAAGATGCTTCTCAGCTTTTGCATAAAATGGTAGTGATGTACGTTCACAGGCTTTGTGACCTATCATTTTGTGTGTGTCAGAGAAATTTAGCCTGGTACTTGCTCTCTCGGCATGATGGCTGCATCAGAGCCTGCTGGGTATGAATGAGTGTTGACTGATTTCCTCACAGATTTCTTTCTTGTGAGTGTTCCTCCTCATCTCTGCTTGGAAACAGCTTCAATTATGCTGATAGTGGTGGAGCCCCACTCACGGTGCAGGAAGTGAGACGTGCTTGCTTAAAGCATTTTTAATCTAGTATTAATGTTCCACAGGGGGCCTGGATGGGTTCTGAGTAGCCACAGTACTAGCGTAGCTGGACGCAACGTAAATGCTTTTCTTTGCACTCCCTTTTTCTGTGGTGTTTTGTAGTGGGATAACCACATCTGTATAACCGAGAGGCATGAAGGCTATCTGAACGTGATGACATACTAGCAGTGGTATAGCCCCTTCATCATAATGCAGTACCTTGATTAAAAGAACCATTTTTCTCATACGTGGGCTCTCTCATTGTTTATTGACAACTAGTTTTTAGTGGCAGAATGTGCAGCTTGCAGCCGGACGCTGCTCCCTCTGTTATGCTGGCAGGGAGAAGTGCTGATGCTGCTGCCAGAGAACTGCTGATTCTGAGTTATTTTAAGCCGGGACTGGCTGCCCATTATGGTTACAGTCCGTGTACTGGTGTAATTAGGAAGGCAGTCTGGGGACCAGAGTGACTGAGTGGGGGCTAACAAATGCTGAGGTCAGCCCAGCTATTAAAATGTGTTACCCTTAATAATAATCATCATTAAAAAGAAGTCTTATATTTGAAAATGCCCGTAAGAACCAAAATCACGGTCTGCCTACTGGTGTGTATCTGGCAAAGTCCAGGTGGTTGCAGTTGTGAAGATGTTTAAAAATTGGTTCTTTTCATTAAGTTGGTTCTTTTTTAATTTCAAGTTGGCTTGCTATATTAGTTTGTATTTGGCATAAGACACTGTTTCCTCTGCCAAAACTGTCCAACTGTAAGAAGTATATGGTCCTTCATAGGTGGAAATCCTAATTGTCCCATTTACCTGTGGCAGCACTCATGCTGAAACTTTGCTGAAAGAAATGGAGAATGTTTTATGCATTTACAGGGATAATCTATGGTTTCTTACCGACTTTCATACCACTGAGCTAAATATTTAAGCATTCCTTATAGCTGCATTTCTACAGAATTACTGTACAGGTAAATAGCCAGCAGAATACAAATGCTGAGTATGATATAAATTTATGTGTATAGTTGAAAATAAAATACACTTGCAGAAGTGAGTGAAGACATGTCGAAGAAGCTTGGATGGCCTTCCAGTAAGGTGTATAAGTGGCTTTGACAGCCAATGCCTCTTGAGATAACCAGGCAATATGTAGTCACAACAAGGAATTAGACCAGATAAGTTTATTTTTATGTTTGTGTACATAGTAATAAGTTCAGTATTATGATTTGTAGGACCTTGACAATTTTGAAATGAATAACTGGATTTTGGCATTAATTGCTATGACTTCACTTCTTTATATCGTGTATTTGGATTTTTTTTTTCTTGCTAGCGTTAGCTGTTATTTAATTGCATCATGACAGCCACATCACTTAAATGCTGTGTGAATTTATTTCTACAAACTGCCAGTATTGAAACAGTCTAGTTATGTTTGAAGAACATATTAAGCCAAGTAGAGGTAATCTGTCTGATTTGTGCTTGAATTAGTGCTACTATAGACACACAGAGTAAATATATCATAAAACTAGAATAATAAATTAATATTACACCTACCAGTTACCATTTTTCTTCAGTAGAAACAGGATCATTTTTCTTTGTGAAAGCCAATACAGGTGGTGAAAAAGTTAACTCTACACAGTAAAAACAGGCTAGAGGAAGAGCAGGAAATGGGGCTAAAATTACCTGAGGAAGTGAGGCTTCGGCAGGACTTGTCTTGTGCTTAATGTCCTGTTTTCTGTTTTAGCCTCGTATTCTTTTTTATCAGAAGGAGCACAATGGAGCCTATAAGACTTGCGAGGGTTGGCCACAGAGGAGAGAGATGTACGGGCCTTGGTGGGTCTGTCTGCTCAGTGCATTAGTGGGCTGGATGGTCAGAACGTGGGCAACTCTCAGCTATGGTCACAGCGTGGTGTCCAGGGTGGGATCGGTGCTGTGGGTAGAAGAATTGGGCAACAAAGATGACAAATCTGTAGGACGCCAGACTTTCCTAATTTTACAGAACAACTTCCCTATCTCCTGCTGTTTGTTAGGGTCCCTTTTAAACATGGCTATTTGTAGGCTGAAAGTGCTCACACCAAAGCTATTTATGCATATACATGTGTAGATATATAAACCATTCTTATAAACACCTTTAGCGTTGCAGCAGAGTAGTACTTTGAATTCTTCAAAGTTGAATCTGATTCCGATACAAATGTTCGTCATAACAAATTTTCTTAGAGTAAATCTTGAATGCTTTCTGTGAGTGATTAGCCCTTTTGGTTTTTCACTTATGATATTTTCTGTTCAAGGTAGAATGAGAAATGGTTTCGATATTTTTACTGTGGCATTCTTTAAAGTGCTTTTAAGTATATTGAAAAATAACAGCTTGTCAGTAGTTTAATCAAAAATTAAGTTGTTGAGGACAGCTTAATTGTTATCTATTACTTTGTGCTACAGAAGCATGTACTCTTACAGCAGTTGAGGCATCTGAAAGGAGGTGTCTACCAGCTTACCACATCCTCATCTTCTTTCTGCAGATGTTCTTTAAGGTATTTGCCTAACACGATCGTTTCTGTGGATATAGGTGAATAACTCATAATGAATACTTGTTTTTAAAATAATTTGTACAGATGATGTTGATTTTAAATAGGTTGTATTTGTTACATTTCCTTTCTTTTTCTTCTAGGAAACCCAGCGCCTGCTGGCAGAACCAGTCCCTGGGATAAAAGCGGAGCCAGATGAAAGCAACGCACGTTATTTTCACGTGGTCATTGCAGGTCCACAGGATTCCCCCTTTGAGGGTGGGACATTTAAACTTGAACTATTCCTTCCGGAAGAATATCCAATGGCAGCTCCTAAAGTACGTTTCATGACCAAAATTTATCATCCTAATGTAGACAAGCTGGGAAGAATATGTTTAGATATTTTGAAAGGTAAGTGCTACCTTGTTTTCTTTTTTCAATATTATTAAGTACAGAAACTTGTAGATTCACCCTCCAAATAGATTTTGTTTGTTTGTTTGTTTAAATAATACCTTGCTTATTCTTTAATCTGGGAGAGGAAAACTTTTTACTTCTGTAAACTGTGATGAATATGGTGTTTCATACTGCTATAAATGTCTCTTCAGATAAATGGTCCCCAGCTTTGCAGATTCGTACAGTTCTGCTATCAATCCAGGCTTTGTTAAGTGCTCCCAATCCAGATGATCCACTAGCAAATGATGTAGCTGAGCAATGGAAGACCAATGAAGCCCAAGCCATAGAAACAGGTGATGTATCTTATGCTTTGCTGCCCCTCTCCCCTGCTCCCCGCCCCAACTTTAGGAAGTAGCTGATTTACTAATTGGTTGGGGGATGTAAATCCTGACCTCCCGTTTGATGTCTGCAACTTGCAGAAACAACTACTGCTTGCGGTCATAGTCCTAGTACCCTGAATGTGCCTGCAGTCCTCTATTTACAAGTCTGTGAGGCTTGCTGGAGGAAAAGCACTCTCTTGATTTCTTTTATCCTGAGTTTTCACATTCCTAAATTGCAAGCATGTCTAATCTGGACTCGTGGTAAAATGCACACCACTGCTTTTTCTATAAAGCTTAAGGAAAAGATTGTCTGGTTTCAGAAAGTACATCTCTTCCATACCTGCTTCTGTGGCAGGCTGTAATGGGTTGAAAGAATTATTACATTATGTCTCTTCACATTTGGATTCACTGCAGTCAGGCCACTTTAGCAGCTGTCAACTTTTGTGTATTATGGGAGTTCAAAATTTTACTTAAAATCTCAGAACGGATCTATTTTGTATATTTGCAGCAGCGGTATAAAAGTGACCTTTAAAAATAAGTATTTAAAATGACTTTTAATAAAGCCTTACAAATAAATCTTTTCTTAAATGTGTTTCTTTTTCTTTACAGCCAGAGCATGGACTAGGCTATATGCCATGAACAATATTTAAATGCGCTTTGAACATCAAGTGTGCATCACTTCTCCTGTTCTGCCAAGACCTCTTCCTTTTTTGTTTGCATTTAATGGACACAGTCTTAGAAACATTACAGAATAAAAGCCCAGACATCTTCAGTCCCTTGGTGATTAAATGCACATTAGCAAATCTGTGTCTTGTCCTAATTCACTATTGTACCGCATGAGCAGAGGCTAGAAGTATCATCTGGATTGTTGTGAAATTGTTTGAAAGCAGCAGCACATCTCTGCTTTTAATCATTTTTCCCATCATGGTTTAAGTATAAGCACTGTGAATGAAGGTAGGCAGGGTTAGCTGTGGGGCTTTTTGTTTTAATTTTGTGGGCTCCTCCTCCCTTTTTATGGTGATGCTAATTGCATTGGTAAAAGCAGCTAACCAGTTATACTTTAGAATATACCCTCTAGCCCAGTCTAACGTAGACGCTGTAGATGGACAAGCTTCATTGTTTGAACAAAAAATGGGAACATTAAACATCCATCACCTTCACTAATAATATTGTGATTCTGCTGTCAAGTGTAGAAAAATCCCTCCAAGAAAAAGCTTGTGACCATTTTGTATGGCTTGTCTGGAAAATCTCCTGTAAATCTTATGTTTTAGTAAAATATTTTTTGTTATTCTACTTTGCCTTTGTACAGTTTATTTTGCTGTGTTTTCATTTCTTTAATGTGACAATCGTATTTAAAAAAAAATGAAACCAGAATTGACAATTTGTCTTCACCAGTCTGACCTATTAAACAGTAAAGAGGTGGAATTCACAAGATTTTTTTTGCTTCTGTTTACTGACTTTTTTTTATTAGCCTGTGTTGTGTGGGTGACCTGCCCAGCTAATTTAATATGAAAATGCATTTGGAGTGACTTTTAGAAACAAATCTCTGATGTAACCATTGTAACCATAATTTTAGTAATGCATTGACATGCATTTTCATGGAAATAACCATAATCAAGTAGGAGGCTGAGAGCAAATGACGGCACTAATTATAACTTCCCTTTGCTGGTTGCCATCAGATGTTAGGCTACATGGGTTTCTAACTTAGTTAATTCCTGCCCTCTATTAACAGGTGATACCAGGGTGTAGAACCACTGTTGCAGCCAGCCTGCTATTGACTGATGTTTGCTTAACCACTTAAAGCTAGCGCCTCACACCACTGGTTTGCTCTACAAGCCTTATTAAGCTACTTGCTTGAGCAACTGGTCTGCTTAAACAAAGCTTCTTTACTGGAGGGAGGGAAAGTCGTTAAAAACTTCCTTCTCATCCTTGATATTTTTTTTTTGTGTATGTGTGCTTGTCCAGGTGTCCAACATCTTTTCTGAGAACTGATCTTATTGCTTCCCTTGATTTCTTGTATCTCTATTCTCTTCCTTTCCCTCACCAAAAAAAAAAAAAGGAAAAAAAATCTTAAAAGCTTTTGGCAGGGCCAACCTGAAGTGACAGCTTGCAGTGGTTGCAGTGGGGAGTGTTTTGTCATGCACTTCAGGGGTATGGTTATGGAGCCTGTTGGTATTCTCTCTCTTTCACCTCTTCTGACTCTGATGTCATCTGCAATTTCTATAGAATGTGGTGTATTTATTGTGCTCTTATGTAAGATGAGGAATATCTATTAAAGCTACGTTTTCCAACAGACAGTGCTTTCAGTGGTTAGTAGCTGGTGTTGCCCCTCAAAGTACTCTTTGTAACGTGGTTGCAGCTTGGTTCAGAATTCAACTTTTTCACCGGATTGAATTATTTTAAAAAACTCATTTTAAAAGTAGTTTCTGTGTTGAACGTCAGCCCAAGTTGCATTCAGGGCTTGTAACAAATTGTCTGTTCTTCAGAGTGGGTAAGCACCGTTAACCCTGCCTTCTCCCTACACATGAGCACGTGTTCGGGTTTATCTGACGTACGTCCCGCGTGTGCTTGTTAACGTGGGCAAATTTTGCAGCAGGCAGCTGAGAATATGTGAGCTGTGCCCTAGACCCTGGATTCACTTCGCCTACCTCTTAAAGCTTTAAAACCTTACGGTATGTACAGAGCTTTCCTCAGCTCTGTCTCTAGTCGGAGGACAAGTGGCAGCCCCAGGGGACGCTCAGACCCTCCTGAGCATCCCTGTTGAAAGTGGCTTTCCCCTCCTTGGGTAGAGAAACAGGACCAGAGCTGGCACTTGGGCAATTCAACTTCCAGCTAGGTGAGATGAATCCAGACCCAAGGTCATTGAGCAGATGGCCAGGTATTCGTGTGTTCAGGGCTTAAAACTCAGCTGGAGTTGGCAGCTAATTAGGGTATGTAATTAAAACTAAATTCTTGGTGGAATATTGTTAATATATTAATAAAAAAACCTGCTCTGCCTCCATTCACTAGTGACTGAGTAAAGTGTATTATAGAACTGTTTGAGTACACAGTAGCCAGTATGTGTCTGTTTTGTGTGTGTGGTTTTGTTTTTTTTTTTTTAACTATCTCAACAAATTTGAGATTTTTATTAAAGAACTCCATGCTGTCTGAGTTTGAACATTTGAATCCATAGCGATGGTATATCTGAAATCAATGGTGTAAAAGGATGGCTAAAATACTGCATTTTAAAACACGTCAGAGCATTTTCAAATGATAGTTGTAAGGAAGGAAATTTTGAATGGGCTTCCTAAAAACTGAAATTTGTTTGTTGTGGGGTCTGTTCAGGTATATTTTAATTGTTTTAAAGTTGATTATATGTATTAAATAATATGTATTTAACTTTTAAGCCTGATTAAGAGCCCTGTATAAAGCTGAGCTGGGAATTTCATTCTATCTTATGTTGAGGGATGTGTGACACTTTTAGACTAAATTGTTTGAAGCCAGTTAGATACAACTTTTTCCTCAGTTAAGCAGGTGTGTATTCAGAGCCATTATCTGCAACTTCTGTTACATCTACCGTTACAGCTGGTGAGCAAATGCAGCTATCTTTTAGAGAACACGAGTTTTCATCTCCATTTTTAGTGGATGTCCATTAGATAAATTTACAGTAAACTTAAAATAACTGGGTTTCCTTTAGCGTTACTGGTGCTACGTGTCAAAACTCCTGAAATCCCAGAGAGCGGTAATGTTGCAGTTTGTGTATTAGAGTCTGGAGAGTCACTGCAGCTGCTGAGCCTGGGTAATCACATGGGCTCTAAAACCACATGTGCAAAATACTTTTGCAGTAGTTTCCTTTAGATGAAGAGGAGGATTTGGAAGGCTTTTATTTTTATATAACCATTTCGTGGTGATCTCCTAACGTGTCGCCATGTTCTGTCATGGGTGTGAAGTGTATTATCACTGGGAGCTGATGGAACGCGTTTTTTGTATCTTAGCTGAGTTTAGTCTAAACCAAGTGAAATGTTGCTCCTATAGCTTTTGAGAAAGTGTATTTCTAGCACATCGAGATTATTGTGAAACATCGTAATGGAATAGTAACATAAAAAAATTGTGACATCTCAATCTATGTACATTCTTGGGATAATTTTTTTTGGAGGGTTACTCTTAAAATGTCTGGTAGGTTTTGTCAATAACGTCTTGACTGTAATATAATATGACACTGAAATAAAAGGAAGAGTGGTTATTCATTACATAGACACTGAGCTTCATTTAACTGTAGTGGGCTGCCATCAGTGTGCAGTAGTTTCTTAACAGTTCTTAACATCTGTTATCAATGTTTATCTTCCTTATGTTAACTTCTCTGATAACTCACTTTCCAGGTGCTGTGGCTTTCCCACTCCTCCTCTCTTGTATGGGTAGAAAAGAGCAAATTTCTGTCCTAGAGCCATTAGTGGGACTGCTCTGGTGCACAAGCTCAGAGGATTTTTTTTTTTAATTATTAGGGGTTTTTTGCCTGCCTGTGTTTAAGTCCGCCTGTTTTAGTACCAGACTTTCCTACTTAAGTGCACAGTGTGGACAATTTCTAGTGCAGTCAAACTGATAGATGTATTAAGCTTTGCTAAACCTTGTTACGTTATGAGCATGGCTCAGTTAGTCATGCCTGCTGTGATGGGTTTCACACTGTGTTGCAGTCTTTTCTGACAAAGCACAGAGGAAGAGTTTAAAGCAAATACCGAATTGTTAATGTTGCATCGAAGTAGCTTAGAAGAGCAGCATCTAGCAGCATTACTGCTTTCTGTGTTTGCTTTTGAAAACTCCCCTCAACGCTTAGGGTAAGGGGTTAGGTGTGAGCAAGTAGGACTATTCTCTATTTGTCTGCAGGGCAGAAAACTCAGGGCAAAAAGTGCTCTGATTTGAAGGGTGGTGGTGGAAGGTGTCAGCTGAACACTACCCCCTGGATGACATCTGTGTTAGGAATTACACCCCAAGATGGCTCATCTGGGTGCTCAGTCTGTTGCTTGGGAGTTGTCATGGATCATCAGCCCATCACTGAGGCACTGAAGGCTCAAGAATCCTCAGGCAAACAGTAGGAGGCATTAAATGAAACTAAGCCTGGTTTAGATGAGATGGAAGACTCTGGCACAAACGCTTCTTTTGCAGTATTGGTGACAGAATGACTACATCATCCACTGGACTAATTTATATTTTATTCTGGTATTTCTCAAATATAAAAAGTCAAAATTCTTACATCAATCTTTAAAGAAAATCCATGCAAGCAGGTCAAAATGTTTACAACTTAATTTGTGCCCCCCTCCCCCCACCTTCCCTGCAGTTTTCACTTCACAAACCATGTTGGTAAGAAAACCCAAGTGTTTGCCTCATTATTTTTTTTTTTTTCACAGCACATTAACAGACCAATGCTAGGCTAAATCAGGGGTGCAGTAAGCACCAAAATAAGATTTTTCACTTTAACAGCCTCTCTGCAATACCTCAGTATTTCTTGTGTTTAAAACCACATCCATTTCACTTAATTCTGGCTCCACCTGATCTTCAGCTTTAAGGCTATTTCTATTTGATACCACCATAACCTAATGCATGATAATCTCAAAACCTAACAGCCAGGAAAAGCAGCAGTACACACTAGACTCGTTGAAAGCTGCAGATGATAACCCGTCTCTTCCCTTTCTATCAAGTCTAAATGAGTTGTACAGAATTTGTGGCATGACAAAAATCCCAAATCTGCTCTGTATGAAATAGGTTTGGCCCATCTAAATAGAGAGGCATGTAAAACCAAAATGTTTCTATAAATTTAAATGTAGGTAGTAGAAAAAAAACTTCAGTTTTCTGTTCTTATTTTTACACAGACCCTTTCTGTTGAAGTTGAGAGTCAGGTTTCATTAGGACTGAGGCCACTGCCTGTTTACTACAGTTGTTTCCTGTAGCATAACTGAAGTGTTTTCAATCCACCTTTACAATTCACAGAACATTTATCTTTGAAAGGGAATAGAAGTCAAACTCAGCAATAGAGCTTCATTCTGAAGGTTGCATAGAGACTGAAGAGATTTATACAACAACTGGTATTTTAAAAAAAAAGTTCTGTCTGGCACTACTGAACAGCTCAAATGTGTATGACCAAAAAATAACCAAAATATTTATAGGCAATCAACTCTGAGTTTGCTAGCAACAACAATACTGTACATTTTTACATTATTATCAAATACATAGTTCAAGAGTTACAAAATAAGATCATGCATTACCACTAAATCTCATACAAGCTTGGATTGGTTTTATTCCAAGACTCTGAAATGGAGACAGAAGCTTTTTTTTTTTTTTTTTTTAAATGAAATGAAACCCCAGATTCTTGTTTTTGCTTTCACAGATGCTATATAATCTTGTTACAAGAAAGCCTGTTCAAGTTTGCTCAATTTAAAGTGTAAAAATGACTACTGAACAAAAAAGCGAGCATCAAAGTGATCAAAAAAGGGAGCTAAATTATCTACTCTTTAAAGGCAGCTTTAGAGCCAGAGGTGCCCTTATACACTGTGGGGATGATTTTAATGAAGATTAGATGTTCCTCAATATGCTCAACTTCACCTTTTCTGTTTTGCCTGGCAAAACAGTGCTTTTAGTAGACAGTTCGGCTTAAATCAGTGAGCTGAGCAAACCGTGGCCTGATCTGGAGTAGCTTGAGCATAAAGTACACGCACGCATATGTGCGCTATGGGAATATTAACACCAGCCCCCCAGCTCGTGACTGAAAGGATGGAGCAGCTGTAGGCAACACTTCCAGCTTCAGGTGCACTGAACGGAGCTGTGTGTTCTTTCCAGTTCTGGAAGTGACCTGGAACAGGAGATAAAGGGATGGGAAAGCAGCATCCTACGCAACACTTCTGAAGTCTTCAGCTTCGTGGCTCATGCCTCTTGTCAGTAGTATTTATGCCTCTTCAAAGAGAGCAGCTTCAAGGGATCAGAACCTCTGTCTCCCTAATTTTAAGTCATTTACATATGGCACAAGATTGGTTTTCTAACAAGTAACTTGTGGCAACAACATTTTTTTCCTAAAAAAGTGTAACAGCACAAAAAAGTTTAATTTATAGCAGCATTTTACACAATTTATGTTAAAAAAGTAGAAGTTAACCATTTGTGTATTGAGTAACAAAAGGTTTAAATTACATTTATTTTCCATTTTACACTCACTATTTACTAGTTGGACTATTTACAAAGGTTCAAATGTGATGTAAGAGAAAGAGCTTTACCCAGAATGAACTTCACATGTGAGGTAATCTACCTCAAGCTCTGTTTTTGGCTGACTATAGAGGAGGTACAGTTGGGTTTAGATCCTAGAAAATTCAGAATTAGGATGTTCATATGAATTAGGTTGTGTTCTTGTAGAAGAAAACCATACACACACATACACAGAGAGAGACCAATCCTATGGTAAAAACATTAAGACTAACAGTGGATTTAGTTTTTATCTTTTTGGCTGAAAAAGAAGAGAAAATAATTAACAGGGAAGTTGTCAGCTGTACCTCATTTATTCCAGCTATGTTCTCAAGAGGACAGCTTTTAATTCAAGAAACTAAAGCGATGTTAAAACAGTAAAACCAAAATATTTATGAATGAACTTAAAATTGGGGCTTTCAGGATAGCTTCTGATTATTTATCTCTTAATCTAAGTACATATCAACCCACCTGTCTCCAAGCCCAGGAGGTACCACCAGTAGCTCCTGCTGGGCAAGACACCTCAACATGCTTGCTAACCAACCCCTCTGGAACCTAAGGGTGACCCTGGGCTAAGTCTGACTTTCCTCTACACATTTTTAAATGACAGACTGCAGGGACACTAGGGAAGATGCTTCTTGTTGAAGATTAGAAGTTTTTGGAACCTGCAGTGTAATTACACCATGAACAAAACATATCAAAATGCTAAAATAAAAAATAATGGGGGCAGAAGGATCTACAATATTTTTCATGTAAGTCTTCTGACAGTTCACCAGCTGACCAAGCGATGAAACAAAAGAACAGCGGATAGTTTTGGTAGTTCCAAGACAAAGGTGTTGTTCTTGCTCTAGTTACGTGAAGATTGCATAGGACAAGGCAGCCTTTTGGGTGAGGGAAGCAGTGCTTAGCGTCAGTGTCCTTTGCTGTCGAGGGGCTGAATGTGGTTTTAGTGCTTTATTGTAGTCACACTTGTGCATCTCTGCCTTCAGCACACCCATTCACCCACATGCTACCATCTTAAGATCTTAGCGCTTCATCTGTGGATACCAAATAAAATTTAGTATAAGACTATTTGCTCAAGCTTTTTCTCTAAGCAAGTACTCCTGCGGAATTACTGACTAAAACTTACTAGTCTTAAATAAGCTGAACACCACCAAGATACGTATTTTATTTTAGCAGATATGGAAATTTATATACTCAAGTAAGTTTGTTGTTGTTTTTTTTTTTTTTAAAATGGCCTATTAAGGCATCTTAAAAAAATCCATATATGGCTTTGGTTTGCTGAAATACTATTTTACATTGTTAAAAAAAAAAATGTTCAAAGAAATGACATTATGACACATTCACATATTTCACTTAGAACTGACAGTTACACAGATGCCTGCATGTGATCACAGATGTCTCCCCTTGTGATGACATGAATAAAAAGGTAATCCAAATGTTTATCTCACAGTAGAGGGCAACCCAGAAGTCTGTGCAGAAGTGACATATAAGGAGTTATTATCTGGAAGAGGGGGAACCACAGAGTTTCCATTCGTGGGTGAACAGCTCAGTTTCAGTTTTTCCAAGTACTCTGCATGAACAGGCTTGTGACACTGAAGGACCTTGATTGCATCTTCTACTTTAAACCATTCTCTTTTCCTTCCTGAAGAAGTATAATCCATAAAGAAAAAAAAGTTACACATTTGTAACAGCACCATTTGTTGCTATCTGATCATTCACTTTTTCTCATTTCTTTTACTTTAGAAGTAAAAGTTCTCGGGCAAAGGACACAGTGAAAAGACATTGAAAGAACTGATGAACACAGGAGATTGACTCAAGCTGACTGAAATGCAGTTCATAATAAAGCCTTTCAGACAACTCTGTTGAAGCAGATACTGGGCTGAAGCTCATATGACTGTTCATATGCCACAAAGGTCCTATCTAGTCATTACAAAAAAGGTTTTATTATTCAGGTGACTTAATATCGCCTTCCTACATTGTCATGCCTAGCAGAAAACCAATCTGAGGAATGAACGTGCACGCATGCATGAAGTTACAGAAGAAGGGCTTGGTCTGATGTAGAAAGCAGCGTTCCATACTCAAAACATATCGATGGTATGGAGTTACTCAGGTTAGCCATAAATTCTAAAAAAATAAAATACCTTATACCAGAGATATGTTTAAATGAGTTCCAAGACTTATCTTGGCAAAATGGTTCTAAGACCATCTTGCTTATACAAGTCAGTCCTTTAAAATAAGTGGCCTCCGGAAATACTTAGAGACAAGGTCAGGGATAGTATTGTTACAAGTGGGATTAATTCTATTTTCCATTTGGCTCTACAGCATTACAGGTACTATGCTTGAACATTATTAAGACATATAAATTGCTGACTTAAGGCTGAATTTGGCCCTTTGAAGGCAACCGTGAGGCCAATGCGGCCCCCAGTGAAAAGGAGTTTGACACCCGTGCTCTAAAGTAATGGATCAATGGCCAGTGTTGCTATACAGGGCACCTGGCTCGCAGGTGAGAGGGTGCACCCCCCACAACTCAATGGCATCAGAAACAAAATGTTCTCTCTCCACCTGAAAAACAGAGCACAGGTGTGAAGCTATTCTTACAATTACATGCCATTTGCTGACCGGTTGATAGTGCTAAGGTTATGAATGTTAGCACTCCCAAAGCACCACCTCCTGAAAAGGGTAAAGCATAACCAACCACGGTAGGATGTAATTTATATAAATTCTTAGTTAACTAAAATTTCAGCTGGACAAATACACTGAACTAACTTTTTTTTGTAAGTTGATGTTTACTTAATTAAATTGAAAGTAGAAGATCCATACAACATCACAAAGGATATTAATCTAACTAAACTGCATGACAGTGGTATCTGTATGACAAATGTGCATATATAGGAATAAATACCTCTTAAAATCAGCACTGTGACTGAAAAACTAAGCTAGGGTAAAAGTAAATACTAGTTGTTCTTTTCCCCCACCAGGGGAAAAAGAACTTCAAAACTTTCCAAAGATTTCTTTTTTCAAAGACACTTTCAAAACCAGTATCAGACAGCAAAACATTCAACTTTTTAAAGAATGATTTATCAGTATAATATTCAGCCTAAAATAACACAAAAATAAAGAGCTCTATTAGCAACCAATAATGATGTTTATTCCATCATAATACTTAGAATACCCTAATTAATATAACAGTAACACAATATGTTGGAAGTAACCCTTTATATGTGTAGAGAAGCGTGGAAGAACAGCATAAGAGTTTCCAGTAATTTCAGTTTATAGAACAGAATTACTATTCCCCCCCAGAATTACAAGAATTGCTTCAGAGAATGAAAGAATTTTGCTTCATATATTTTAAATGTAGCAGAATAGGACAGAGAATGGGTTTACCTATATTAACTGAATCCTCCCAGTCTTCCAGTATTTCCGTCACAGTAAGAACATAAACGTATGTCCTATGCTTCCGATCCTGGTTCTGCTTGAATATTAGAAGTAGAGATTTTAATTCACAGAATAAAAACAAACCAATTTACAGACTTACCACGACTATAAAATTAGAAATTACTTACCCTGAAGGATACTTGCCAGCAAAACCTGGCTTTTATTTTCACTGAATAAACGTTTGCACTGAGTAAGCCCGCAAGAATGAGAAAAAAATAAGTTTTATTTGAAAGAACAGCTATTTTATTTTACTAGAGTCATTAAAAAAAAAAACCAAGCAAATTTGAAGATTGTGAAGTTGGGACCAAACTATGTTCTTGGTCATCTAGTTTAATATTAGCAGTTGTCCACTAGTTCTGCATATTGCTTGTCTTTTACTTATGTTGTGAGTGACCACAGTAGAGCGCGTTTGCCAAAACCATCTCCACAACTCATGTTCCTAGGCGAAAGGTTATTTAAAAATCCCTCTGCAAGATGGAACCGCTGCATCCTGTGGCCAGATCATCCATGCAATGCTGGCTATAAAGTTTCACTCAGTAAGTGAGGCAAATTAAACAGCCTATGTTTGTAATCATGACAAATGCAAAAATCATTGCCATCTGTTCGCTCGATGGGTTCGCCACGTTAGCAGCACCAACCGCCTCTTCGGAAAGCGCCGGATTTTGGGACAAGGCAAGTCCAACACGGTGGTCTGCTCGGGGCAGGCTGCTGACACGCAGCCAGTCCATGTGAGCTCTGTGTAGACACTACTCGCTGCTAACTCCAAACAGGCCAGCAGAGCACTCCAAGGTGCCACCCACTAACCAAACCCTACCACCCCTTGGAAAAAAACTGAGCTCCTAGAAAACCCAGGTTCATTTAGCATTACAACTGCATTAAGAACCAAGAGATGTTATGCTACCTCTGTTTCACTACAAGCTTAGTATGAACTGTCGTGCTTTGCCAGGAAATAAGAATACTCCCAGACAGTTGTTTGTCAATACCACTATTAAATGGAGTAAATACATCTAAAACAGGAATCCTTTCTGGCTGTAGTTCTAGAATATGAGGACTTGGCAGCAATATCCTTTCCATCTTCTCTTAGTTCCATCCCCAGGCAGCAACATGTGGCCCCCTCAATGGTACCAACAACTGTTGGTGGGGCTGTGTTGTAAATCAAGGACCCACCTCAGTTTTAAGTTAAAAGTAACCTAGGAAAGTGCTGCTGAACACAGATTTTTATCTCCTCTGGTCTAACTGATGGTAATGGCTTCACAAGAACATACAGCTGAATTACCAAAGAGTCATCATCCCTTGCAGCCCGTTTTAAGGCACAAAGATGATTGGTATCCTGTATTTTTTTTGGTCTGAGCTGGGAAACATAGAATGCTTCTGCAGACTAACCAGCAGAGTTAAACCACAGACAAGTTTCTAATATGTAGGACCACCCAGGTGTACTCATACACCCAAAACAAATCAGAAAAAAGGGCAACTGCCACTAACTACAAACAAGAGCTTCTCTAATTTTGTCATTGTTTCCATACTTCACAACGGGAATACCTTTAAGCACTGTATGAACTAGTCATATGTGACTATGGAATATTTCACGTAGGAAATCCCCATCAGGAGCACACTGCCTTTGGAATTTGTTTTTATAATTCGACTGTGAAGACTCACACCTAACTATCAGACTAAGGGATGTCCACTCTCACCCATCATAGAGCACAACATGGTAACATTGGCTATATTACAATCTAAAGACTCACACCTACATTTCTAGAGTCTACTCCTGTCTAGAACCCGAGCAAAACCGGGCAATGCCAACACTGAGAGTTGTATCTTGTGTGCGCCCTTCTGCTGTCAGTAGTTCAGAGTCTGATGTTTAGACTACAAAATAAAAGTTTTTAACTACATAGTATCGCTAAAGGTTAGATTTGTCTGTAATCCAAAGCATTACCTTTTTTAGTGAAACAAAACCATAATAAGATACTTCACACACAGACCTATCACTTCAGGTGTGTGAAAGGTGACAAGTTACTTCAGCAAAATCTCAGAGAGGAAAAGTCAAAATAGTGGCCTAAAAAAGGCATGTGTAATATTTCAGAAATCCTAGATCTATCAATGTTGGTTTCACTTTTTTTTTTTAAAAAAACCCTCTAGATGTTGTCTGAGTACTAATTTAATCTTTCCAGGAAAGTTCTATGTACTTTGAAATCTTCCTATTCAAACCTTCACATATCATGTAACAACTGAAGGCAAACACCTGCCTAATGTAATGCAGCATTTCCAGTACCATTGCAAAATTAAAGGCAAGTAATACTTAATAACTTATGCCTGATTCTGTCGTGTAGATGTTAAATTTCTATAGTTTTATCAACTCTCACAAAAAATGAACATCTGTTTTTAAAAGGTAGAAGAAATAGCTCACCTCAAATATCCCAAGCAGTCTGCCTAGCTTTCCCTTTACTCCAGCCTACAAAACAAACAAGAAAAAGTGTTAACATGAGCTTTTTCATTCAAAAACCCTAACCCATCAGTACCAGCCTCCTACGGCAGCATAAATGAATTACTCCTCCTTATTAGGGTTATTTAAGCAAGTGTTTTAACATAAGTTTTAATTAGACAATGCTGCATTGCTTCTGGAGTTTCTAGAATACTTAGAACGTTGTAACATAGAAGCTTGTTCTAATGGGTGAAGAACGCATAAATCTTTCAAGTTTTCCATCCAGATCAAAATACTTCCTTACCATCTTCTTTGTGTACTGTATTTTATTAAAGAGATAAATGACATCTAATACTGAAATAACAGAGAAGTAGATAGGACAAGACATAATTTAAAATAGTACAATAATAAATTTAGAGAAGGAATCATTAAAACTCCATTACTATTTTAAACAGAAACTTAAGTCCAAGTCTTCAAAATACAATAACAAATTAAACTATAAGTTACTGGCCGGATCCCACAGAATAATGACTTCACGTATGCTAGCTTTCATATGAAAGTGTAGCTTTTGGCATGTAAGTTTAAAAATAAATTTATATCCCAAATTTTCTACTACCAGTTTTGAATTACTTTTCTGGTTAGTAGCATCAGAAAAGGCTTTACATTTAGAATTTTACCCCAACATTTTAAAACAACCACTATGTGTATCAGCCTGTGCTTAGTGACTTTTATCAATAAAGTTCAGGTGGTCATTATATTCTACTAAGACTCCAGGATTCGTTTTTCCGGAACTATTATATGATGCCACCTGCAACAGAAGTAGTTTATGATCATCCATTTATTGTAAGTAAATCTGAGTCCTTATGCTTAAGATATAAAAGCATATGTAGTCTACTGGTAGACAAAGCCATATTTAGATTTTTTCGTCTTGTTGTATAATCAATATTTAAAATAGGGCTGCTTGGTTCTAAGATGACATTTTCTAGCCTTCAGTCTTTGTATCCAGCTTTAACCAAGGAAAGTTACTGATGTCTTATGTCTTTATATGAAGGACCATATGGATCTTAATTACATTTTAGTGAGTAACTCTGACAGACAACTGGGCAGGCTTCAGCAATAAGTCTAATAAAGATCTTACAAGTGAATGTTTTCTGTGTCTTTCTTTTTAAAGAAAGCAGATGGCTGGTGTTACTTATTAAGCAGTTCTGATGAAGGAAGAGTCTGATCACAGCCCCTGCAACTCAACAAGCATTTTGCTTATCTAGAGCAAGAGCTGGACCTAAAGTTAATACAAAACTACATACAATATTCCTATGGTCATGTGCTGTGATGACAGAGATACCTGTTAGAGCTCATGAAGCTGAAATACGTAACTGGACCTGCTGGGTAAGTGATTAGGCGGTACGTTAATTGTGACAGTGACAGACCCTTATTTGGGTCTGAAAAGGTCAGTTATGCCGCCACAGGCACTACAGACTGATTGTGCTTTACAGTGGGCAATGAAAAAGCATTTATTAGCCTAAAGGAACACAGGCTGAAGAATGTTCAGGTTTTACTAATCAGTCCTGATTTCCTCAACATTACAGTATCTTTTCAAAAAGAGAAACAGAACCTAAAAGGCTACAAACTTATGCTTCTGTCCCCAGTTTTTGCCTGCCTTCTCATGCAGCAATATTTAAGAATCACTATATCCTTTAGGATTTGTACTTTGTGGCAAACAAAGAAAAAAAAGAAAGGCAATTTTCTATCATCCTATTCCATCAAAAGCAACAACATGAATCTGTGGGATTAGTAATTTTTTAATACTTCAGGTGTCCAAGTGTGCAGTTTAAGCTGCGCAAGTTTTGTAATTTCTTAATTTCTTCCCTAAAGTTGCAAAGAACAAGACTGTTTAATATTCTTAAAGATACGGCAAGATACAGCTTAACAGCATGACAGAAAGCCCAGTGCAGACTCTGCAGATTTTTCAAGCATTAAGAAAAGCTTTTCCAAGTACCAAGGAACTACTCTAAAGGGCACTATGCTCCACCAGAGGAAGGAAAAAAACCCACAACAACAAAACAACTCTTCTTCCACCCCAAACCACAACGAACACCCCTCCCCAACAAAAAAAAACTTCCAAGGTTTTATAACTCTCTAAGCCTAGCCAATGCCTTATTTAGTATTACAAAGATTCCTTCAAAGCAGGTCTATGCCAACAGGACTGCTGAAGGACAGATGCAGGACGGCTTCTCTGCACTGCTAATGGGAATCTGACAATTCACTGATACCCAACGCATGGCACAAACACCACAACCAGGTAAATTTACCAATACTAAAGAGCTTTCACAGAGAAGTTTAACTTATTAGTACCCCACAGTCAAAATGTACATATATTTTCAACAGTACTCTAAGTGCAATTTACTGAACAGCTTCTGTATTCTCCCCCAAGCAAACCACTGGCTTAAACAAATACTCTTAGCTGAGTAATTCTGAATGACACAATTAGAAGCACGCCCTTACATTAAGTGTAAAAATTCCCCCAAGCTTATAACGAAGCTTTTGTGCAACCAGATGTTGCTACGTAAATGTGATTACCATCACTGATGTCTAGTTACTCTCTGAGCAAAGGTATGTGCTTCCGAAATGCAGCATCATCCCTGCAGATTGTAGTGTCTTTTGAAACCTCTATATGCAAAAGAATAAAAAGGTAGTAACTAGAGTCTCATGAAGACCTGCTGAGAGTCAGGGTTGTTCAGCCTGGGGAAGAGAAGGTTTTGGGGAGACCTCACAGCAGCTTTCCAGTACCTAAAGGGGATCTACAGGAAAGCTGAAGAGGGACTTTTTACAAGAGCATGTAGTGACAGGGCAAGGGCAATGGCTTTAAACTGAAAGAGGGTAGGTTTAGATGAGAAGGAAGAAATTCTTCACCATGAGGCTCGTGAGACACTGGACCAGGCTGCCCAGAGAAGCTGTGGATGTCCCATTCCTGGAAGTGTTCAAGGCCAGGTTGGATGGGGCTTTGAGCAACGTGGTTTAGTGGAAGGTGTCCTTGCCCATGGCAGGGCAGTTGGACTGGATGATCTTTAAGATCCTTTCCAACCCAAACCATTCTATGATGTTTCTCCAGAAGTAATATACTCAACTGAGTCATCTTCATAGTTTATAAAGTACCATTAAACTGAATGTGATTTTAAGTGCTTTTGCTAAAAAAAAAAAAAAATTCCTCGAGGTTCTTATTGTAGTTCCTTCAAGTGTCAAAATTAAACGCTAGCAGATAAAAAAATGCTTCAGCTTTTTCCCTAGAAAGTCAAAGTCCCCACTTTCCCAGTCATAAGCTTCAAAACCAATACAATGCTTATGTTCTAGACTTTGAACCATTTTGTCTCTAACAAGAATATATTTCTTTCTGTGGCCATGATGTGCCCATGGCTGTTAAAACACAGTTCTTTAAGTAATCAAAAAGCTACAGGCTTCAATAAATGAGGCAGTCTAAACTTGGGAGAAAAGCCTGAAAA
This sequence comes from Caloenas nicobarica, assembly GCF_036013445.1. Taxonomy (NCBI): domain Eukaryota; kingdom Metazoa; phylum Chordata; class Aves; order Columbiformes; family Columbidae; genus Caloenas; species Caloenas nicobarica. The sequence continues at coordinate 48,133,475 of NC_088245.1, forward strand.
AACAGCATTTCTTTTGGCAGACAAGCTCTTGAATTAAGTGTCAAACCCTCCCAGATCAATTTGTTAAGAAAGTCTGTGACTCCTATGTAGATAAGGTCTCAAATCTGAATTTATGCGTATATTTTAGTATTAGTCTAAATCCAACCACAAGAGGGAAAACGGGCCACTTCATCCCATAATCTCTCTGGCCTGGAGGTCATTCCCTGTTGGCAGCTGCAGATGTTCTGCAGTCTCAGGTGTGCAGTCTGACTTGCCCATTGTTTCCTGTAGATGGAGCAAGAGTTACACTGCATTTAAATTTTTAGGCTAACAGTCTACCAGAGCAGAAAGTTGCTTAAAATCTGAAAGATTTATTTTTAACTGTGGGATGTCGGATAGTACTTTAATGGCTGTGCTCCTGAAGGCACAGTGCAAGACTATTCCTCACCTTTCTTGGATACTCTTATAAAACCCCAAAGGTTTCATAGTACCTGCCACAATCTTTCAGCTGAAAAGGTGTTTTATTTATTTATTTTTTAAAAGTCTCTACCCAGTCCTAGTCTGTACCACCCAATAATTTTTCAAATATTAGATACTCACTGGAGCAGATTCCTCTGTTTCCTGTGAGAAATCTTAGATAATATGACCGATATTTTCACTGTTACAGGAGCTTAACCTCAGGATCGGCCTCCTCTTCTCAGAAGCTATATTCATGCAGGTCTGGGAGGAATTGTATATTTTTTTAATAGGCATTTAAATACGCTGCTAAGTACAAACAAAGCGAGAGCCTCATTTTTTGGTGAGATGGAGGAAAAGGAAAGTGGGATGGTACTCCTTCCATTGAAGAGGCTGAACCATCAGCTTGCCACCCTCATTATTTGTCCCATTTCTCTTTGAACACCACATATGTACACAGTTCTTATTTCCATCTTTCGTGCTATCCAACTAAAGACTAAGCTCCAAAGTTAGTAACATAGTAGCTCCTCATTTAGATGAGGTTTAATACCTTTCTGGGATTGCTTTATACTGTGACTTCATTTTGGTATTCTACTTTCAGGTTTGCAAAAACTTATTGTACTTAAGGAACTTGACAGGCTACTGTAATTACTGTAACCCATGAAGTGTCAGACAAATGAAATTCTTACTCAACATTTAGTAGAGGCAAAAAAAAAAAAAAATCACATCACTAACATGAACAGAAGGATAAAAAAATCTGGAGTCATGCACACAGGCAGACTATGAAGCAACTGCAGTGCATATAGATTTGACTACAAAGATCTTTGCTTGGGTTTTAAAACAAGGATTTTAAATACATGACCGTTGGTGGGAAAGTGAGGGATATTTAGAGCCAGAGGGCTATAATTTTGTGAGCTATGAGCACTCCTACCATTAAGAAATGCCATTACAACTCCTCCCACTATCAATTTCTCCGTTTTAATAGATTACTGGAAACCAACACTTAGTTTGTGCTTGACTGAAGGAACACAGTTCAAACCAGTGCCAGAGGGTGGCTCCTCTAAAGTTTATTCATTCACAAAACTCTTAATGGTTCACTTCATTGCACTATAACCAGCTTGCCAGGTGACACTGACCTTAGTACAAAAATAGAAAGGACATCCATCTCTAGAAAGGTTAGGATGAATTTCCATGGCTCAAGTCAAAACTCTGAATACCACCCTGGCTTTTCTTTGCAGTCTCATGGAAGCACACAAGATTCAGCCTTAGCTTAAGAAATTTTTACTTTAGTGCATTAACTTTTAATGCTCATCAGATATGCAAGTTATCAAACCCTGGAAACTCTGAAGCTGTAGAACAAGCATCAAAGGATTTTTGCTTATTAAAGCCTCTAAAAAAAAATCTTTATACATTTGCAAGCACAGCTCAGAGCTGAACACAGCTGGCAGTTTGCGTCTTCCTCCACAACACCATAAAAAACCTGTAGCCACTGTGAATAAAAATTGGTTTAACTTCAAGAAAAATGCTGCTGCTAGCACCACCTAAGAACTTTAGATTTGTGGGGTTCCTTACTTTTAGATACAGTTTCTCTTGGCGCATATAAACCCGTCCTTACAACATGCAGCTTTTATATTATGAAACCTCTTACTGAACTCTTGATGGCAACACATTTTCTAAGCAGCTACAGAACAACATAATGTGCCATACACTGAAAAGTAATCAAAGCATTTGCCTAAGCCACACGTTTGCATGTCGCTGTGTGATAGTACTTGAACAAAACATGATTAAAAGAGTACAAGTGTATGAGTGAAGGAGGCTGACATCTGTATTCAGGATTCAAAACAGTCTAGGTTGCTGAGCACTGCAATTCTTGACCAGAACCACCACAATGTATGTGCAAGTCTTTTGCTCTGCCCTGATAAAGAAGTGAGGGCAAGAACAAAACTGAACTATGGAAGGGCTGCTTCACATCATAACAGCAGGTACTTGTATTTTTCACTTTCTCATCTGCTCTTTTTTTTTTTTTTTTTTTTTGCGTAGTGGTGTGAAAGCATGTCCAAAGGGAAAAAGATCATTCAGAAGCAACTAACATTTTGGTATCTGTATGAACCAGAGTAGTTTGCAGTGTCTGGGCAGTCTATGCACTCTGACTGGACTTTTACATTAAACTTAGTACAAATTTCTTTGTTATACTATTTGATTGTATCATCCAGTAATATTCTATACTCATTCCTTAACTATCCCAGCTTTAACCTTCCTCAACACTCATGGCTCATACATTGCACCACTGCAGAAGTTTGTGAGCAGAGCTCCAGCAAAGCCAGGACTTGGAAGTGTTCCTCAGAATATTCTCAGGACAGAACAACGTGCAGCAGAAAAGATGGACTCAGTTTCAAAGACAGTGATTTCAAAATTGGTCCATTTTTTTGCAACACCCTGTAGTTATCAGACCCCTCCCAGTCACAACTCCCACTGCTGTACTACTGTGCTAAAGTCAGTCCGAGAGCTTTGTGCATAGCACTGCATTCCTACAAGCTGAAAAGCGAGACCACTCAGGCAGCTTTCAATAGTTGGTCAAACTCCCATAGCAACTTTGTGGGTGTTGGTCTCTTCTCCCAAGTAAGAAGTGATAGGACAAGAGGAAATGGCCTCAAGTTGCACCAGGGGAGGTTTAGATTGGATATTGGGAAACATTTCTTCACAGAAAGGGTTATCAGGCATTGGAACAGGCTGCCCAGGGAAGTGGTGGAGTCACCATCCCTGGAGGTGTTTAAAAGACATGTAGACATGGTGCTTAGGGACATGGTTTAGTGGTGGACTTCGTAGTGTTAACTTTATAGTTGGACTCTGAGATCTTCATGGTCTTTTCCAACCTAGATGGTTCTATGATGACATACTAGCTGCACAGAGGTCCCTTCAAGATGGTTTATATACTTCACCACCAGATAAAAACCAAACATATGACTACAGTTCAGTTAGCTCCAGTTTGACATGGAGATGAGATTTCTCTGTTCCTCATCTTGGACTCCGCCTTAGGTCAGATCAGCAACTAAAACCACCAGTGTTCAGAACACTAAGCCAGTGGTCCGGTGTTTTTAACCCCACCCATCAAATCGTGACAGTGAGAAGTGCCAGCACATTCCCCAAAGCTACTACTACTGCCTTTCATGCCTAGAATCCTACATCTTTACTCCTTTCAGATGGCACTAGACTACCTGGTGGCTGCCTCCTTTACTTTTATAAATATATGAACACTCACCCGAGCATTTATTGTGTCGCTCTAAATTGGCTCCCCCCAGCAAAACTGAACACAGACAGAAGGTCTGGAATAACTTTGTATCAGTGAGGCTTATTTCTCCCTGAACCTTGTTGCACTGAACTAGTCTGTTCCACATGTAAGAGGAGAGGAGGGTCACTGAACCACAGTTCACAGAAAATCTCACTTTAACAAAGAGCAAGCAGTATTTGGGGCAAGTTGCATTTACATCAAGTTCCCAAACTGCTAAAACTCAGCAGAACCAGTCTTAAGGGTAAGAAAAATAAACCACTAGGTAGCATGGCTAATAAAAAAAATTATACATACACTAATGTTGTTGCTAATTAGTGTTTTAGGAACAGTGGTAGTCAAACTAGGATGAGAAAACTGTTTAAGACGATCAGAAAGTCTGTAGTTCACTCACTTGCCAGCATGCATGCATGTTCTGCGAAACATTATACCTTCTATTTAAGAAGTATGATATAAGGGATTAAGATCCCAGTGGGGTTCCACAAGGATCCATCTTAGGGCCAGCACTCTTCGATGTCTTTATAAATGACTTAGACTCAGGACTTGAGGGATTGCTTAGTAAGCTTGCTGATGACACAAAATTGGGAGGAGCTGTCAACACTCTTGGGGGCAGAGAAGCCCTGCAGAGGGATCTGGACAAATTGGAGAACTGGGCAATCACCAACTGCATGAATTTCAACAAGTGCAAGTGCTGGATTTTGCACCTGGGACACGGCAACCCTGGCTGTACATACAGACTGGGGGACAAGATGCTGGAGAGCAGCTCCGTGGAGAAGGATCTGGGGGTTCTGGTCAATGGCAAGTTGAATACGAGCCCACGGTGTGTCCTGGCAGCTGAGAGGGCCACCTGTGTCCTGGGTGCATCCAGCCCAGCATTGCCAGCTGGGCCAGGGATGTGATTGTCCTGCTCTGCACTGGTGCGGCCTCACCTGGAGCACTGGGTGCAGTTCTGGGCACCACAGGATAAAAAGGATATAAAGCTACTGGAGAGTGTCCAGAGGAGGGCTACGAGGCTGGCAAAGGGCTTAGAGAGGAAGCTGTATGAGGAGCAGCTAAAGTTACTTGGTTTGTTCAGCCTGGAGAAGGGGAGACTAAGAGGAGACCTCATCATGGTCTACAGCTTCCTCACAAGGGGAGGAGTAGGGGCAGGTGCCGAACTCTTCTCTTTAGTGACCAATGACAGAACCCAAGGGAATGGCAGGAAGATGTGCCAGGGGAGGTTTAGGTTGGACATTAGGAAAAGGTTCTTCACAGAGGGTGGTGGAGCACTGGAACAGGCTCCCCAGGGAGGTGTCACGGCCCCAAGCCTGACAGTGTTCAAGAAGAGACTGGACAACACCCCCAAACACATGGTGTGAATTGTGGGGTTGTCACAAGCAAGGATGGGTTGGACTCAATCCTTGTGGGTCCCTTCCAACTCAAGACATTCTATGAACATTCTATGAGTCAATCTGTAATCACTTATGCATTGCATAATTTCTAGCTAAATCAAGTGAGCGTAGTTTTTCCTGAAGTTTTACTTAGCATAATGTGCTGGCTGCTAGATATTCAAATAACATTTAACATTTTTAACAATTTGCCTAGGAAAAATAAACAGCAAGTTAAAAAAATTTGATTTTGAAATTTAAGCACCATACTAGAGTGGAAAACCGCATTAATTCATCAAGACTTAAAACTCCGTTTTGCCTAGAGGTAAGGTCAGAGATAGAAAGGCAGATTATACCTATGGTGGTTTCTTCATAAAGAGCCTTAATGAGGCCTTTTTATTGTTTAATTCTCAACTGCTTAGATACATCAGTTTCTAATCCGTTTAGTTTGGAATCTCCTCAAAGCTCTGTTTGTTTCTCTTTCTTATGTAGCTACATATTAATGGTTCATCCACCTTCCGTCTGTTCTAGAAGAGCTGCGAGTCAAACATTTTCTGCACAAACATAGGAACACTACACTACTATGTTATTTGGCGTAAAGTCACAGTTCCACTTCCAGTAAGCGTTTATGAAGGCAGACAGAAATTTAGCCATGAAATGAAAGCACACTGGGAAACAAGCTAATTAGTTCACCTCACCACACTATACCCCAATTGTAACACACGGAACTGCAGTTCTTTGAATTTCACAACCGTGGAAGTCTCAGTCAAATCCTCGATAAAGGAGGTAGATTTCCCTCTTCCTCCTCGATTGCCATCTGAAGATAGCAGCAGCAAAAAGCAGCTGGATATTTTTTGTTTTGTTTTTGTTACCTCTTCATACACCTCTCTGACAGCTGCTCCCCCCGGCTCTTCTTCTGGTTCCATTCCTCCACCTGGTACAATCCACTGATCTGGGTATCGGCTACTGCTTACCAACAGCACCTATAAATAATTGCAAATGACTGTTAAATATAGCTCACAAGTCAGGAATCTTGGTACTATCTACTTGTTCAGCAATGCACTTTTTCACCTGGCCAGATGGATTATAGACTTTAGAAATGAAACACGAGAGGCAAGCAGGAGTTGTAAGAAGTGGGGGAAAAAAATGAAGGAAAATTATCAACATCCAGTATTTAATACAACTAAGTCAAGACGACTATGTCATTTTAATCTCCTTGCACAAACACTTTCATCAGATGTATAGACACAATATGAAAAATACACAATACAATACACACAAGAATGAGGATGTACCACAAAAATCTAATAATACTCTCCAATACTGAGTAAGTCTGAGGGTCATACAGATGGCAAAGTGTGAAAATTAAGACATTTGCATCACACAGAAATTAAACCAATTCTTCTGAAATGACATCTTTTGGCCAGAAAACTGGACTTCTGAACATATTTCTGATTTTTAGCTTTTGACAAGCTTCTTTTCAGTAATTGAAGTGTTATGCTAGCATGGCATGCTTACAATATTGCATAACTAAATTATAAGGAGAGTACTTCATTGGCTCTTGTCCAATTTGGTTGCTTCTAACATTTCTGTAAGAGGAAGAACTGCAATACATTGCATTTTAAATGATTTCTAAATTTAATAACAAGGTTTTTTTCCAAGACACTTTAACTTGACTTAATTTGACTCTGTAACTTGGTCACACTATCGATACATACCAATGTAAAAACCACTGTCTGTAGGACTCGTCCTTCAGAGCTGAAAAGATTTTAGCCACCTGTCCAACAAACTAGGATGCCTCATATCTAGAGTAATTGCAGTAGAAGATGATGAAAATAAGACCTTGATTCAGGACCACATGGAAGTAAACAGTGTAACTTGTATTTACCGAGACATTTTGATTAGTAAGACCTACTTAATCATCTGAGCAGTAGCACACTTCAGTTTCTAGGCAATACTTACCCAAGCCCTACCCTGAAGTCAAAGGACAACTGTGGGGAGCAAAGGGACAGGGTCAACGCTCCAATCTTTAGAAGCAATTAAAATACTAACAACAAGAACCTCTGTCTAAAGGTTAAAGTACTGACTGAAGTGACAGTCCAGTTCTCACCACCTACTCTTACAGTCTTTAAACTCAGTCTCCTGCTGGGTTATATAGCAAAATTATTCCCTGATGGCAGCAACAGGGGAATGCTCATCACTTATACTGTGTTCCTTTGGCACTCAAGGAAATAGTGTAGTTCACCTACAGAACCTGGGGAGTGTAAGATGACTGCACACCTTTGTGAGTGCAACAATGCTGCGATGCACCCAGAAGAGCCTCATCTGACCGGTATTTTCTTGTTGTAGTGTTTACTTTATTTGTTGTCAAGATTTTTCCTACTCTGAGGGATTCTCTACTGTGCTAATTTCCCCCAAGTTTTTCCTATGCTAAATAAGGAACATGGCAGAGACATCATTTAGTATAGAACCATTCTTAGCAGTTAAGCATTTGCATTTTCAGTCAAATATTTTATTCAGCTATCTAAGAACAGTCAGCAAAGGCAACGGGGTTAGACACAAATACATCTCAACTTGATCCTTACAACCAAAGGTTATAGTTTCCTAGGATCGTTTAAGAGAAGATTCCCAAAGAGGGTACACAGCTCTACCAAATGTAGTTTTAGAAAAAGGTTTTCAACACACATGTGGAGCATCTATATCAGTACCAAGTACCACCATGTCGGCAATGCTTAAAGAGCAGTTGTAAAAATCAAGTTATGAAGTCACTTGTGGGATTGCAGACATAACCATCACACATTATTTTCTGCTGATGAAACCAGCACTCTCTGCAGTCATGTGGAAGCTAGCAACAATGATGAACAAAAGGATGATTACATCACATTAAATCATCCCCAGCTTGGCAGAATGATTTTAATCAGCATTCATTGTCTAGCTAAGGCTAAACATAAAATTCTTAATTACTACTAAAGGATAAATCAGGTTGCTGGTTCTGGCAGTGTAGCATAAAGCCAGGAATTTTTTATGCCTTTATGTAATAGCTGACTACCGCTAACCTGATCAATAGTCTATTGAGCTGGGTTTGTGTATCTATTAGCTTTAAATTACCCTTTTAAAAAGCAGAAACAAATGCATCTAGCAAGTAAGCAACATTAAAACACATCAGCTCTGGTAGACAGGCTTTACAGCTATATATAAAACAAACTTCCAAGTGTTACAGCCTGGGAGCTCATTTTGGCAACTATCCAAGTCTCCACTAAACCTGGGACTGAAGCATTTTCTCAAGCATCTTTCCCTCTATGCTTTATTCTCCTGTGTTCCTACTGCTTTCAGTCTGAATCCAAGGGAATCACACTAAGTTATATCCCCGAGACCTTCAGGTACACAATTTTTTCCACCCAGCAACATTAACATTTGAAGCCACTGTGGTATGAGGTATCCATCCTGGGGTATCCTAGCAAAAACGTACTCAGTTGTAATCAATTTCTCCAAAAGCTGAGAGCTGATAGCTAGCAATTATAAGATCATGTGGCAAGGCTGAAAGCACTCCACACAGATTCTTTCAGTTATGGTAGTAAGCAATCTTGTGTTCACTTGCACTTTTTTTTGCTGTGTTGTTTTTTATTCCATGCAGTGGATGTAGTTTTCAGGTGTTTCCACCTGCAAATGGCCAGACACATCCAACTGTACCTGAATGACTAAGCTGTAAATATACACATCACTTAAAAATGAGGGCACCAAAAAGCTGTCCTTGGTTGACAACGCACTCGGGTGCAAAATCAGCAGCAAAAAGCCAGCAATTCATCTTCCCTTAATACAAGCAAAGCAGGAGAATAGAGATCTAGGTTGCCTGGACACCCAGTCTTTTTTGAGGAGGTTCAAGTTCATGCAGATTCCTGTAGTTTACTGAAAAGACTGCGGAATCTCACATCTACGCACAACAAATTTTCCATCATAATCTCATTAGGCTCAGAAGAAAACAAAGGAACTACACAGGGAAATCTGTATCTCATATCTCTGAATGCAGAGAAAGGACTGAGATTTCTTGTATTACTTGTAAGTGATCACTGCCCTCTCCATCTCTCTGGAAAAGCCTTACTATTGACGACAGACTCCCTTCTTTAAAAGATTTCCAAAGTACAGAGTAACGTCATGAAATCTGCTTGCCTGGTTACAATCTTATCTTACTCTAAAAACTGAGGTAAAGCTATTATTTTCCATAATACTGCCAAGTGAAGCAGTAAAGCTGCAGAATTCAGCTAAGAGGAGAACAAGAAAACTCCTCCACTAGGTCTTACTAGCCAAGTTTTACCTTGTTTTCAAGTCCAGGAATAGCAATGACCTTTGAGTGCAGTAAGGAAGACAAACTGCTAGCCAGCCTTCTTGTAATAAGCACCTATCGATATGTTTAACCAAGATATGGTTAACCAAAAACCAAAAAAGTAACTACAGGGTATGTAGCATCATGGGACTTGCTCACTATAAATGCTAAGCCTTTAGACAAAACAACTGAAAAAATTCTAGAGAAAGATGCCAAAGTTACAGTGTGTAGTATTCTCAAGTCAGAAGAAACCCGCAGAACAGTTAGCAGCCATATATTCCAGAAGACTAAAATGGCAACAGCTCAGAGTAATACAGATTATAATTAAAAGCTATTCCTCCTTATGTATTTTTTCCCTATCAAGAACTCAAAGAGCTAGAAAATGACTTAAGGTTATACCAAATATCATTGCTTTCTATCTTCCTTAACTGTGGGGCATTATAGCCTACAAAAACAATTGTATTAAAAATCAGCTTACATTAAAAAAGGAGGAAGGTTAAGGTTGAAACTTGCCAGACAGAACCCCCACAGCTGGATTCTTTTGACTTCAGAGCAGAGTCATCCACAGCTTGAAGTAATGAAACAACAGCAGCAGAAGACACTATAAATCAGCTGCAAGATGGGAATTTTTCCATAGTGGACACATTACTTGCAAGGAAAAATATACTTACAGTTGAAAAGGTACCACTCCAGTTCCACAGAAATTATGTCATTAGACAGCTTTGTAAGCTCTCTCCTCCCAGTCTAACCACATCTATTCCTCTCTTCCCCACTGTACACCCCATTTTTTCCCCTTTCATCACCCCCACTAATGCACTAGCTGCACCCAACTTGCTGTTTGAATTACCTCATTGAGATAGCTAAGTTTGCCTTTCTTCCTAGTAAAACTGGCAGTTAAAAGGAAAAACTTTCAAGAGGAAGGGAATCAGTCCCTCGCCCCACAAGACTGCGCACACATGCTTGGTTGCAAAGAACACTGGATTACTCAGGTGTACAATTAAACACTGCACGGAGAAGGAAAGGAAAGGAAAATGCGGGTACATGGAAGACAAATGATTTAGCTCCCAAGTTTTATGAAGGTGAGAACACGTGAACAGTTTCAGAAGCTTTAAACTGGTCAGAGTATAGGAGAGATCATAAGGGCATCAAGATGTATTAATACCTCTCAGGTACAAAACCAAGTGTCAAAATGCTGTTAGAAGGAACAGATGTACTGTATGTTCTCACAGGCATCAGAAACATTAAGCAGCAAAAATAATCCAACCTTATTCTGAGAAAAGAACAGGACACACTTTGATTTAAGTTAACATAGTCTAACCTAGCACACTCAACATGGAGAACTTCAGCCTAGACGGCTGGTCTGCCCAAGTTACAATCACCTGAAAGAGTCATAAAGATGGTTTTATCCAAATACAGTCAAAAGGGTCAGTCCAGTACCATGATTTGTTTTAAAATGGCCATAAGGAGATTCTGGGGGAAGAATATGAGCAGAAAAAAATTCCCTGTTCCCTAACACTTCCAACTTCCAGTTGTTTTCAGCTCAGTAGCTTCTTTAAAAGTACCGGGAAACTACTCTGAATGCCACAACACAGAAACATTACCAAGCAGCATGGAAAAAAAAGCATATCTTTCAAACCTTATCAAACCACTAAAATAGCCAAGTAGACCGTATCTGCAGGATTCACTGCATGAATTTTTAGGCAAAAGCACGTTTCAAGTTAGAGAGCACATTTCAACCTTCTACTGTAGTTAGAGGCCTTCTTTATTTAACACTTCTTGCTATTTTTAAGAATCCCTGCCTCATTTCAGTAGTTCTGAAGCAGTTTCTCAGTTCCCCTCTAGATTACTGTTGTATCCTTTTCCAAGAACGCTATTGTCTCTTTTTGGACTCCAGAAAACTGAAAAATGCAATGGAGCTTTACAACTTGCCAGAGCAATGCCACACAGGTAGCATTTAGTAAGGAACATACTTCTGCCTTCCTAAAAGTATTCTCAGTAGAGTGATCGCTTACAGTCCTCCTTTATGAAATAATTTTCAACATGGCTTTTCTTAACCTGGAGATGTAATGCACACAAAGTTATTGCAGAGTAGTAAAACACCTTGGGACCAGACTTGACAGCATTTAAATAAACTATTTTAAGTCAAGGCTGCAACACCTTTAATTTCTCCCTTACACTGACACAATGAGTTCAGGAAGCTGATCTGGCTGAAAACCAGCTCGGACCATTAAAGCTTAGTTTTCAGCCTGCACACATTCAGTCCTAATCTGTACACATCTATACAAGGGTCAGCACCACACAAACTCGGGCAGAAAGGTGCAGCTACTCAATTTCAGATCAACCTAAGCCAATTCAAGAGCCTTCAGCAAAGTAGTTTATAGACAACGGACTGAAAAGCAGTCCCCAGCTATGAAGGAGTTTAAAAAGAAGATTTAGTCTCAATGAACAGAAACTGGCAGAGCAGCAGAGAAATGGCCTAACAGCTAGCAGTACGTGAATCCTAATGCTCGTTACCTTGAGCACAGCATCTTGAAAGCAACTCAGAAAACTGGGTTATGTCTGTACAATTTATTTAATAAAGTTTGAAATATCATCCCAACTTCAAGTAAAGATGAGTTTTCAAAGCAGCAGCATGATGCCTGCACAGCACCCAGTACCACTTTACTGGTATTCTGAAGAAGAATGATAAAGAAATATATGCATATATTAATACTTCAAAATCAGATCTGCAAATGGTTTTCCCTTTGGGATTTTCTGATTTTAAGGCTATAAGGCAACAGGGAGAAAAACATCAGCCTTTTCACAAAAGTTTTGCTTTAACTTGCAATTAAAGTTTTACTATTCTGTAAGTTTTATTTCCCATGAAATCCACATATTTGACTAACATGTTGACATAGCGATTCAGAATTTGAGTACCTTCCTCTGGCTATTTAAAGTACTTGGTCTTGTTCTTCAGCTAAAGTGTTCATATCAGGATCAGACATCACTGTACTACTGTGGTATGTCAGTCAGAATGCGTTTCCTCATGTCAACAGGCACTCAAGTCACCTGTAACATTAGATGACCCCCGAGCTTTGGTATGCTTCGGAGAATCAGATCTCACAGGTCTCGTGGTGCGATGAAGGGTGCAGATCTTGCAAAAGATTCCCGGCTGCAAAAACACCCTGCAAACAAAGAACCGCTCCCCCCGCCAAGTGCCTATAAAAGATGTTTTACTTCTCATGCTGGGTCAGGTCCCAAATCCACTTTACAGTATATCCTTCTTGCCTTATGCTTGTCAATACAGACCACAGCAGAAAACACGTAGGGTATTAGGTGAAGAGCTAAAACTCGCATTGCTGCCCCTTTCTTTGTAACTTGAAACCACAGCCTAATCTTGAGCAGGAGAACTGGGCTTTACCGGTTACTCAGCAACATAATCTGTTTGACTAAGGGATCAGCTTCCAAGCACTTGTCAGAAACAAGAGCTCCAAGTCTTTGAGAACCATTCAGCTGCAGGTAAAGACATTACAAGGTTATTTTTTGACAAATACCAGTTACCTTTCAGCCTTTTTAGTCTTTGAGATACTTGGAAAAAAAACCCAAGAAACAAACAAAAAAAACCCAAACAAAAAACCCCACCACATTAATCTTTGAAGACAAAATTTGTTTTAAAATATTTACATTTATAGGACTGGTTCCACTGAAGTACTTAAGCACTATGTCAAATTGTAGTGTCTCCTAAAGTCAGTGGCTGGCCAAAGCCAAACATCTTTCTTCAAGGTGGAATAACCAGTGAAAGCCACCTAATTAAAATAAGCTTTTTAAGTGCTCTACAAACAGGACTGGAAAAAAATACACACCAACCTGTGGTCCATGAACTCTCACATCTACAAAAGATGTTTAAGAAAACATGGCTACAAATCCTAGCTAGGATATATATGCATATATACACACATATATCCTCTAGCTAGGATTTGTATATATTTCTGAAGAAGTCTGCCACTCTGCTATTTCACAAAAACCAGCACCTTGGAAGTTTAGAGAATCACTGAGTTAATTGGTGCAAATTGAACAGAAATTTAGCCACCAGTTTAAGTCCTCAAAGTAAACATAAGATGGTGCAAATAAGCAATAAATTATATTTTCTCATGTATCTAAACACTTAGCATCTTCTAAACAGGGCAAAACATAAACCAAGTTTTGTTGCAGGACACCTTAGCCTTGTGTTAGACAGGTACAGCCATGTTTTCTTCTCCCCTTGGCCCATTTTGAGCAACCATCCACCCCAGCAAACACATTGGTATAGCATAGACATCTAATACCATAGGTACTGGTAAAAAGTAATTGAGGTTTTGCAATAAAAAACGGCTCATGGATGGCCAATTTCAGTATCTGAAGAGGCAGGAGTGAAGACTGAAGCTTCCAGCCAAGGCGGACAGCTGAATTCCTACAGCTTCGCCGAACTTGCAGGCTTCCACCGCTGGCATGCAGTTGCTGTTTGTCAAAAAAGATCCCAACGTGAAGGTGCAGTGCACATGCAATGTCTGCAAAAAGCTGTTTTTCTGTGGAAGTAGGGATAACAAGGCACTTGTGTTTTATAAGTCAATTACTTGATATAAATCCTACCACAGCAATCTAATATTGAATTATTTTTATTTAACATCAACACAAGCTTAAGCCACTGCAGAACTCCATATGAGCCTGCAGGGATATGCCACAGACGCTGTCTCTGTAGACACACCATAAAAAGCCATTTTAGAAGCTATTTATAGGTCTTGATTTCAAGCTATATCCCTTGCTACACCACAAAAATGATATCCAAATATCAAGAAAACGCTGAGGCAAAACTAAGGCAGCGATCATCCCATGCAAATTATTCCTCCTGTATGTTAACAGGGCAGAGACTTGAGACAGAACAAGTAAAAACCACAGTGTGCCTCAAGTGCACATCAAAATGTGTACTCTCTGGTATTTTAAAATACACCTATATTGTATTAGGCAATCATAGAGCAAGCCAGGTAACCTGTATCAGTCCACACATGGCTTTGGAGAGCATGCCAACCTTAAATAGGGTGCCATGGTAATACTCCAAGTTATATTTTAAACCACACATTATCTGTGTGTTTACACCTGAGAGCTTACACTGAAGGACGAAGAAACCACATGCCACATTCTGAGTTAAGTGTGGAAGATCTTTCATCACTACAAGTTTATTTACAATAATTCCTAGAACATCCCATTTTGCCAGGGTAGCCGGGTGATACTTCTGGGCCCAGGCTTTACAGATCAGGTTACATTACAGCAGGTCTTTCTGGTTTTCAGATTTAGTCCAATGGAAATAAAAATAACATTTTACTTTATCCTTTAATAAAACCGTCGCTCTTATGAAGTAACAGCTGTAAGAAACTGAAGCAAGCTACTGTTTTTAAAAATAATAAAAGGGTGACCACCAGAACAAGGTAGATCAAGTAAGAGTTTAACATTCTACAGCCTAAGAAACAGAATTCTCTAAATCAGACCAAAAAGGAGATACAACGCTAGCAGCCAATCATTTTTAACTCAAAGTTAAGAGGCAATCATTAACATGCAAGTGTATGCCCTTCTCCAGGTGAAAAAAAAAATTCTACATTTCCCACAAGTGTGTGACAATAGTTATCCTCACTACTGTCTCGACGGTAACAGGAAACCCTTCCCATTTATTTTCATCTCTTGTACAAAGCTGAACAACAAAAATGTCAAAATTAAAAATTGAAAAGCTGGAAGACTTTTTTTGCATATGAAGCTATTTTTTAGATCTGCCACTATCAACTGCTGGCTGAACACTAAAGTAGGGCTTTCAATACTGTATTCAATTACATAAAGCAGTGTTACAGATGCCAAAATAATTAGAACGCACTCAAGTTTTATATTCAAGGTATTTAAAAACAACTGCCCATTTATTTGTATAATACATAGCTGATGGAAAAAAATTTCAATTAGCTTTTAAATTTTTTTTTTTCTAGTCATTTGGATAACTAAAACAATGTTTATTACTATTTACTCTTGCTACTTTTTAAAGGCTTGCCTCATTCACTGCTTTGAGAGGCAAGAATTTCCTTCCCTACCCTCCACCCAGATGCCAAGACATCAGCATTTTATGTAAAACCACTGTTTGCAGAGTCCTGAATGCAGAAACAATTCCAACCCCTGGAAGCAGTTGAGTCCTCACTGTACT
Source organism: Caloenas nicobarica (assembly GCF_036013445.1). Lineage (NCBI taxonomy): Eukaryota > Metazoa > Chordata > Aves > Columbiformes > Columbidae > Caloenas > Caloenas nicobarica. The sequence continues at coordinate 48,149,080 of NC_088245.1, forward strand.
GAGAGGTTCTCCTGTGGGCTCATCCTGAAGCTGCCATCCACATCTCCTGGTCGCTCAAGAGTGACTTGCATTTCCCCACACACAAATCCACCAGCCCATCCCAGTCTGCCGAACACCAACAGCTTTCTGCTCACACCTCACAGCTTCTTGCTTGCTCAAAGCAAAAAGCCTGCAGCCCCCGCGCATTTCATGCCCACGTAGATTTGTTTCATTTTTCATGGGATTGCTCCTGCTTCATTTCCAGCATTTTTTTTTGTTCAAAGGGCAGACAGAGCCTGCAATTACTGCTTCATTTCCATTAAGAATGACAGAAGGAGCCAGCACTTAAGCCGTCTTGCTCTCTCTTCAGCCCAAATGACAGCACTGAGAGACCAAAACAGGCAATAGTTTAATGACAGTAGTCTAAGAGATCATCTTCTAAAACACTCTAAAAAATCCAAAGCTACTGGCCACATTACTTGGCTATTTGGGCTTCCCCGGGATATTTTTTTTTTTTTTAAAAAACACATCACAGCATGAAGGCTACAAAATCTAAACTAGAATGGGCTATATAGCACTAACTGGCATATGTGGAATCACTTGAAGATGAAGCAAGAAACAGGAAGCGAGGATTTTTTTGCACTGGTGCACCTGGACAACCAGTCGTCATCTCCCGAGCACATGCTTTCACCTGCAATACCAGCTCTCAAGACAAAGCAGCAGCTTTTGACAGCTTGCAAGACTGCAGGCAAGCCCCGTTTCCAGCCCATAACACCCAAGAGAACTGACTCAACAACATTAAGTCTGGCAGCAAAGACGGTTGGTAAGACTATCTGGACAAGGTGCTATAGCAGGAGAGCAGGAGTTCTATGGCTGTATTCAAACTGTTTGCAGGGACCAGCGGACTGAATTTTGCCTCGGTACTATTATAAAGCCCACCTATGTTTCAAATTAAGAAATAAAGAAGTGAACAGAAAACAAATGGAAATACAGTGTGGTTTTACCAAAACATCCTTTGTTACCACAGTCTTTTTCAATTGATATCTTGCTTCACTGTCTGTAAAACTCAGCTGTAACATAGGCTTCAATAAGGCTACGAAGGTAGCATAGAAAGCACAATAGATAGGAAACAGACTAAGAAGCCATAACATGCAGATTTTGCTAGAACATTATTAACAATAGAGCTATTAAATGTTTTAGTGACTAGCCAGCCATTACTGACATTTGTAAGCCTCCAAATTGAGAGGCTGTGTCATGATATCAACAGGAAATCTCATGCTGAAGTTACAGAAGAAGGATCACATTTGGTTAAGAACATATTGTTAATCTAATGCACAGGACACTAAGAATTTCTGGTAAAAGTTGAGAGTTCATGAGGTGGGAACAAGTTAGACTTAAGATACCACCACTAATCACAAGATGACTAGCTTTACAATAACAATAAACACGGGTCGTATCACAGTGGTTTTTTTAATAGTACAGCTAGAGAACTATTAAGTACCTTTTACACAACAGAGTGAGATTCCGTCTAAAGCAACTACAACTGTCACCTACATTCAAAAAATATGGCTGTCAAACTGAAGGAGATGAAAGAGCTACCATGATGATCACAAAGAGAAAACTGGTTTTAGGAGATGAGAGTGAAAGGCTTCAAGTCCATCAAAAAAGCCCTAAGAAAGGAATGACTGCTGTCTACAGACATGTCAGAACGTAAAGTGCAAGAAAAGGGGAAAAAAGTGAGAGCACGGGCACAACTGGGTATGGACTAGCCTTGCAGGAAGTCAGAACAGAAGTAGGAGGACAGGTTAATTTTAAGATTTGTATCTGAAAATCGTTGCAGACACACATTCCTCCATATAGAAACCATCCAGCTGAAAAGTAGAACATGATGTATTGAGAGAGTCTTGCAGACAGAATCTCCAGTTGGAGAAAAAAAAAAATTATTGCTTTAAGACTCCTAAAACCAAATATATCACTAAAGATTGCTTCCCGTTGTCTATTGTCTCTCTTCCAATCTCTAGCAACTCTTTGCTTACAGGACAGTAATGCCATAGGTTAAAATAGCTATGAAAGCAAAACTTTTTTCAGTCTGCTGTTCCCCTCTTCTCCCTCCAGTCACCCAGGTATTGGCTTTGTGCTCCTCCATAGCTGAAGTTATGTTTCATTCAAAGATCCCTGGAGATGTAGGTCAGCTGAAAATCAATGGTACAGTCTCCAGAGAACTGGAAAGGAAACACTGAAGTTCAAACTAGACCTACACGGAAGCATATTAAAATAACCATGTTCAAGAACAACAGAAACAAGCCTCATCCAGCCAATCAGGCAAACCTGGCTGGTGATACAAGTTAATAATAGGCATCAAACTTGGTAGTCAGACACCAAACTTCTAAGGAATAGGTTCTGCATTGACACAGAGCTGGCACTTGCGAAACAGCCAAGCAAGTTCAAAGTTTTGCCATCACTTTTCTGGAAATAACTAGTCAGAAAGTGATTGGAACTGTTTCCACATGCTTAATCTAGGTCCCAAGTCTGACTTGGTGTTATTCCATTTATTCCATCCTCAAGTGTGTCTAATTGCACAGTGCCCAGCCACATGCCAGCCATACAGCTGCGCCATCCGCAACACTCCAAATCGCTCCAGTGCGACAAGTGTCAGCATCCACCCTTCTTACACAGCACTGCCACTACTACTGTCCTTAGCCTCAGAGGATATCCTTAGGCACAAACAATTTTTGAAGCAGCCAGTGGTCTCATTCGGATGCAAAATTCAAAGAGAACATATGAAATTGCAGCAGGAAATGAAGAATGAGTGGAAATTACTGACAAAGGTGACACCAATCACGAATTTCTAACTACAACTGGTGCAAAAAATTGAAACAAATCTGAGCTGGAGTAGCATCCAAAAATAAATACCAAAGACGTTTAAATGGGGAAGTATGGTGGAGCATCAGAAGTGCTGCTGAAACCAAAGAAAGCCTTTATAATACTAGGAAAAGCTGCCCAGTGTGATCCCAAGGCTGTATTTACACCACACAGGGAATGGCATATAGCAGAACACCATGCAAAATTTTTTGCCTAAATTCAAGGGTCGGTATTTTGGGGTCAGGCCTCTCCCTACTGCATTATATTCCTTACTAGATGTTTAAAAATAAGCAAGAAAATTGCCATATTGACAGTTTAGAGAGGACACTAACTTCTTCCAGCATGTAAAGGGATAAAAATAATAATTAAAAAAAAAAATCGAGCCCTAACCTTTGTAGTTATTTTATAGCTATTAACAAAATGAAAACGAAAAATCAGGGAAGTGTACGCTTCCAGCCTGAGACAGTCCATAAACGCATTGTGCAGTGAAACCATCAGCTAAGTTTCCATATAGCGGCCGGTGCCATTGACCTTGGCTGGGAACACAGGACAACTTTGTTGCCACCTCCCGATTCTGCTGCAACATAAAACCCCAGCTGAGCGCTCCCAGCTACAACCCAAACCGCAACACCCTCCTCCCGCCCCCGAGCTCCTCCGACAAAAAAATATTTTTAAGCGACATTTCACTCTCTTGGTGGGAAACACCCACCAAGGCGCAGGTTTTCCAAACGACAAATTTTTTTTTTTTTTTTTTTTTTTAAATCCCGCTGAAGTATGGTAGGGGGCTCGTTTTGAGGGCAACACCCTCGGTGCGCCATGACACATGACCCGGCTTTCCGCGCGTCCCGGGCACACAAAGGAGAACCCCGGAGCTCCAGCCGGTGTCCGGTTGCGCCCCGGGGGCCCAGAGGCGCCGCCCGCCCGGGGCCGCGGCCGCGCACAAAGGAGGGCGCCGCGCACGTGGGCCCCGCCGCACCGCGCCGCCCCAAGATGGTGGGCGAGAGTCGGGCCGCGGAGCCGCCGCGCCCGCCCCGCCCCCGGCACGGCCCGGCACCGCAGGGGGGGCGCCCGCCGCCGCCCCCCTCCTCTTCAACAAGCGGGCAGCCGGGGGAGAGGCTCTCCGGGGGAGAGCCCCGGCACAACTCTGCATGTGCGGGGAGCGTCCCCCCCCGGGAGGGGCCCGCGCCCCCCGGCCAGACAAAGGGACGCGGCACCCGAGGGCCCCCGGGGGAACGGGAGCCCCGCCCGGCCGGGCCCGGTGCCCCCCGCCCCACGTGCGCGGCGGCTCGGCGGGCTCACCTCGTCCTCCCGCTCGCTGCGGAAGCAGAGGCACGCCGCCCGCTTCTTGTAGCCCTCCCGGTCGTACGTCCGCGTCTGGTTCGGCTTAAATTTCATCATAGAGGCGGTGACACGCCGGCTGCCCCCGGCCGCCGCCGCCGCCACGGCTCCGCTCTCCCAGTGCCGCCGCGCTCCCGGGACGCCGGCGCGGGTGCCCTGCTCGGGAGTGGGGCGGGAGGAACAGCAGTCCCAGCGGCCGAGCTCCTGTCACAGCAGCGCCGCGCCGTTGCCACCGCTCCAGAAGCCGCGCCGCGCCATAGAGGCTCCGCTCGCCGCCCCGGCCCGGCTCGTCCCCGAGCCGCCGCGCCCGCCCGCCGGCCCTGAGCGCCGCGGCGGCCGCCCCTGCGCCCACTATTTAACTGTAACGCACATTCCTGCGCGCGCCGCGCCGCACCGCGCAGGCGCCGGGCGGCGCGGCGGGGGGGCGGAGAGGCGGGACGGGACGCGGCGGAGGCGGCGGCAGGCGGGGCCCGGGGAGCGGGCGGGGAGGTAAAAGGCCGGTCACGGCGCCGCGGCGGGCGTGCTTAGTCACCGGCGGGGCCCGCCGGGGGTGGGGGGCTGTGCCTGCCCCTGAGGGGAGCGGGCGGAGGAGGAGCCTCTGGCGTGAGGCTGGTCCCGCCCGCACAGCGCCGCGGGCTGACAGGGACGGGCCCGGGCGGCGGCTCGGGGGGCACGCCCCGATGGGCACACCGCGTTGCGCACACCCCGGTGTCCAACTGGCCGCGGTTGCCCCGTCGGGCAGGTGTGGTGGGGCAGGCCTGCCCCACGGGCTTGTGCCACCCGCTGTCCCCGTGAGGCGGGAGTGGGCTCGGCCGCGGGAGGGGAGCCCGGCGGAGCCGTGCGGGGCGGGGCTGCCGGGAGCGGGCCGGGGGAGCGTGCACGTGGCTCCCGGAGCGTAGTGGGAGCGGAGCTGCGACAGCGCAAGTTAATTCGGTTTTGAAACCACTTCTTTTTATGAAGTGCTGGTGCGTGCCGGCTGGGAGACCAGGCAGCCCAAGTTGCTTTATTTATTTATTTATTTATATTTAATGACATTATTTAGGAGTTAAAGATGGATCAATGACCTTCCCAATACCGATGAAAAAAGCCCCAAACCTCTACTATCCGCATATCTTTATTATGATCTAGTAGGTTGAAAGCCCGTGTTGTTTTCATTATAATAATAATTTAAAAAAATGCTCCACAAGTAAAACAAGTAAATGCTACTCTCTTTGATGCCCCTGGAAGCTGTAGATTTCAAGGAGTCATCAAAGCACTTACTCCTTGTGCATGAAGACTGTATAGTTGTTTTGGCAGATGGAAGGTAGTGTGCGCTTACATACTTGTAGAAATCACCTGTCCAAACTCTTTCAGAAACTACTTCTTTCATCTGAATCTTACTGATGTTTGGTAAGCTCCTTTGTGCTTTTAGTGTTAAACTTCTACTTGTTCCTTGTTCCAGAACATACATTTTTCCATCTGATTTTTTTTTTTAACAATTTTGTCGATCTGTAGCAAGTCAGACTTTTTATATGCTTTTTGTGGTATGCACTGAAATGAGATTGATTCATCGTTGCTCGTTCTTAGTGAAATTCAGACCTTCTGTTCTTCAGAGCATGGATTAAGTGCAATGAGTCAATGCAATATCACACTTGAAAACCATAGAAGCTAAAGGAAGCGAAGCACAATTGTATTCAATTACATGACTTTGTTAAAGTTATAATAAGCAGTAAAGGCAAACACCCGAAGATTAAGAAACTCGAGGTTTAATTTGCTTTTACACATTGATTACTTGTATATTTTTGTTACTGCCTGTCACCAGTTGGGCCTCAGGCTACATAGAACTTTACTAGGTATTTAATGGATTTGTAGTCAGACTTTTTTTTTTTTTTTTTTTTCTTTTTTGGTGAGGCAAGAGCCAATACCCATTTAGTATCTGAAATTTTTAGTTCAAAGTTTGAAGGGTTGAGATGTGAAACCTTTGAGAATGCTGAGGAATAAAACCATGGTTTTGATGCCTGTATTGATAAACTTGTCCATGATATAGAAAAGGGCGTGAGGTATGGTGTAATAAAACTCAAGGGCTACAAACTAAGATTGCACAGTTAGTTATTGCACCAACATTTCTTAGATTTTACATGTTCAACCTTGCCGTATTCATGTGTAGTTTTAAAGGTACATCTTTACAAACAGCAGAGTTTTGCATTCATATAATGCATATAGTAAAAAATGGCACTTTCTGTATTTATCTTTTTTTGTTGTTGTTGTGTTTGGGATGCTTCAGCTCTTATGCAATTGGAGGAAGTTCAAAAGTAGGATTTATACTTAACGAACTCAGTGTCCAAAGATCAGCTGAGCTTAGGCCAGATTTTCCACTTTTGTACAACTCACCCATCCCACCCCCAAAAAACAAACGAAACATTTGACTGCCAAATCAGAACATAACACACAAATCCTATCTCTGTTGGGAAACTCGACGGTTTCTTCATCACGTATCACTGAGGTAGGAGCTGGAAGACTTGAGCTCTGTGAAGTGAGCCAGTCATTAGACTGGCTATAGTTACGTTTGCAAGTCCACGTATCCTCAAAATATAGTAGCAGCTCCAATGATTTGTAAATTCATTGGGGCTCTGTTTTTGTGAAAGCCTCAACTTCTGCCTATGCGTAATTAGGCTTTTATTTTGCAAACTAGAAGAATCTCAACTTTGTGAATATAGAAACATATTAAAAAATAATGACAGATGATGAGATGGTAGGGTGTTTCGGTTTTTGGACCTTGAAGGGTTTTGTTTTTAGAGGTGCTGCCTTTTTTTTTTTTTTTTTTTTTGAGAAAAGTAGAGATTTGTTCTGCTAGGAATTAATCTTAAATGCCTGAAATTTTTTTTTTTGTTTTAAGATGTGATTCTTAAATGGCCCTTCATTTTTAGAATCAAGAGGCTTGAATCTTCAAGGTTTTTGTATTTTTTTTAAGTATTCGATCTTGTAAATTATATGGTCTGTCTATACACAGAATGCAGCAACAACTGTATGTGAAACAGTGAAATCATCGGTAAATAATTAACATTTGCAATGCTATCACATACTCATATTCACAGTAGTTTTGTAATGATGCGTCGTTTCATATTTTGTTAATGCGTTGTATGAATACTGGGCATCAAATTATGATCGCGTTAGATATATTACTGAAGGGAACTGCTACAGTGTGGTACTGAAGGTCTATATTATTCAGAGGTGGGTTTTTTTGTTTGTTTTTGGGGAGAATGTCATTGGATTTTGCACTGCAGCAATAATAATTGTGAAGTAACTGTTGATGCCTTGAGTACAAATGTGAACCAGCGCTGAGTAAACAATGCAGGATGCAAAGACTCTTGAAGGAAGTTCAAAAACCTTTACATTCAGACAAAAATAACTTTCCACCTACCTGTAGCTACACTTTGAGTGGTCTACTTAAATGCAGGGGAACACTTTTCTTTTTCTTGAGAACACGTTTAAAAATTTACAGAGTAATTAGATTTTCTGGTTCCCTTGACCTTAATTTATTGCCAAGATTAGAAACTGCAGTGTTCAATAAGTGTGTTCTGGCAAGTTTTATGCAACTTTCTCTTCTACTTTTAGTTTATTATGGTTAATAAAATGAAATATTTGCTTTGGAGGTACTTTCAGTCTGAAGAGAGATATTTAGATTTTTTTTTCTCACCTCTGCAAAGAGCACATCAAATTAATTACTTTCTATTAGGGAAACCGGTGTCTTTAGTTATCATCATTCTAGAAGATAATTTGTTGTGTCACGGTTATAACATTTCTTCGGTATTCAACACTTAAACCAGCACAGAAATCCAAAAGTTCTGGAGTGAACAGTGTATTGGGAATGCATCCCTCTAGTGCTGCATTGTGTGGCCTTTTGGAACAGTAAATCCTCGTTCAGCTGCATTGTAGCCTGGTGAAAGGCTGCCTGCAGCTCTTGGCCCAGTCATCATTTCAGCAGAATTTACGATAACTGTAGTGTTGAGGCTGGCAAGGTTAACCTGACAACCAGACTGGTTGTTACCTTTCCCAAACCTAGAAAAAAATCTGAAGCATATTTGAATATAAGAAGGTTTGATATAAGGAAAGGGTAAGTACTTATCAGGTTACTTCTTATTTAAGGTGATTTAATCCCCCAAGATACAACAGGAGTGGTGGTTCTGAGATTTTATATTACTCTGTGGTGAGCTGTAAGGAAGCAAATGAGAGCTGTGCCAAGCTAACTTCCCTGCAAACTTAAAATGTCATCTTTCTAATGATGTAGCAGTTATGAAAATGCCAGCATTGGTCTTAAAATACCTTTAAGTGTCAAAAAATATGCAAAAGGCTTGCCAAATTGTATACACGTTCTCTTCTGGTAAACACTGAACAGAGAGAACTAACTTTAAAAAATGGAAGACTTATTTATTTCTAAATCATGCTTCTGCATAAAGCAGCTTTGATATAGTAAGTCCCACATTGTCTTTTCCCTTAGAGCCAGATCTTCACCTGAATCTGAGGTAAAATGCACTTTAAAAAGAATGCACATCCATGCTCGCTATGATAAGGGCAGCATTCTCCATCCACAGGGCTGCCTTATTTTCAGGTAAATCTAGAGCACCACTACAGCTGCCAGCAAATAATGTTTTCCTTTGGTTCGTTGTCGCTGAACAACTTCTATGAACTATATGCAATTACACTATTGCTATCTGCCAATCCAGTTTTATAATGTTGCCTTTTATGAAAAAGTATAGTTAGCATTGCTTTGATGCTCAAAGATAAGAGTCACCCTCCCAGTAAAGATTGAGTTTTGCATTAAGTGCTTCCAAATGGGGATAAATGATGGTCACCAGTGAGTGAAAGGGGGATATCAATTAAATACAGCTATGTTTATTTGAATGTAGATGTCTGAGCATGCTTATTTTTATATGTTAATTGCATGCTTTTGTGTGCTTTTTGGGGTTCAGTGTATTGCAATTGCTTTGGATTTGCTTAAACTGAGCTTCTTTTAGCAAAATAGCAAAAGTCATATTTTACATAACTGTTTAGTGTATTTTATTTGGCTTCTACAATAAAGCTAGATTGACGATACTCAACTTTGTTAGAAGTACCTGAAGAAGATTTTAAGTAATGCAAAATTATTTTACCTTTATCTTAGAGACAAGCTAAAACTCGAAGGATTTTGCTAGACTTCATGAAATAAGTAAGTATGAATTAAGAGCATTGTTGTGTATTTCAGATGTTCTCTGGCATTATGTCATCTTAAACTCGGGTTTAAGCACCTTAGCCTGTAGGGCTTTGTTAGTGTGATGTCCTATTGTTTAGTTGTATGTTCATAAATATTCTTCCAGTGAACAATCCATTTCACAATTTGGTCCTTAGTATTTTCTCCTCCCTAGTTACTAATTCGCTGCCATAATACTCCATGTTATTCAAGTTTTGAGTTAATTCTGGTAGACTATTTTTTATGTAAGTGGATGTAGTTTGGAGAGACTATGTGAGTTACTAGGCTTGTTCAGTGTTAAAGTTATGGCTTCCAGTGATTACAGGGAAATCCTGCTTTACCTGAAAATATTTAAAAATTACAAGTGTGGCTCCATGAAGATTGTGGCAGTATGAGTAGGCTCTTCTTCGATCCTCTCTTAGTTTCCTGAATAAAATAGGGTAAAATATGTCTTGGTTTCAAGGAGCTGGGCTTCTTGGGGAAATAGGACTTCACTGACTCAAAGCTGAGAAAATACTTGAATTATTTTGGAAGTCTGCCTGTGGTTAAGATGTTATGAATCCCATAGAAGCAGCAGCAAGCCTGTACCCAATATCAACTCTTCCAGAGTCCTAGTTTAAGGTAGAGAGGAAATGGGACTGTGAATTGGGTTGCCAAGAGATGGGCACAAGTTTGGTTTAGTTAAATCTACTGTGGAATGTGTTTTCCAGCAATGGGGTGAGGGAAAGAGTTGGTAGTAGGATTACCCCAAAACCATCCAGTTCTTTCTCGCAGAGCTTCTCTCTTAGAAGCCAGGTTAATAATAAAATGGTAGTTGCGTTGTATTATTAACAGAGGCATCAAAAATGGAAGGACAGACTGGTGTTTAAACAATCTTCTTTCCTAATCTAATGGAAGTCTGCTTGGCTAGACTTGGCACGCAAGTCCCACAGAACAGGTAATTTATTTATTATGTTTGTTTTGGTATGTTTGAGTAGCCAGGTTACTATTTAAGCCTGTCTATTTCTGATATGACACTATATAAATCTAGTAGATGATGCACATCTTTTTTGACTGTGTAGAAAAACAGTAATTTGTGGCAGAAAAACACTGGAGGCTTGGCCAAGCTATGCTTTATGAGGAACTGTGCTATTAATATAATAAATAGGAGTGGAAGCTATTTTGCATAGTTGTGAGTTCAAGAAATACTTGAGATAATTACTGAAAATCATTCTGTGTGAGAAATAAACAGTGATTAAACTTTACTCTTATATCTGGTTGAATTTCAAAGATAAATCCTGGTAGTTGACCATAGTGATTTCTGAAATATCTGTACAATATTTTGAGTACTGTTATGTTGCAGGCTTCAACCAACTTACTGGAAAAAGTGATTACTGCAAAGGTGTGGTGGCAGAAAAAGCAATAAAAAACCCTGAGTGTTCCTCTCCACTGTATTCATCTGAAGGTTTCATTCCAAAATGTTAACTTTTGACCCTGGTGTGTTTAGTCAGGCTTAACCTTTCTTACACAAAGCAACCTTTAAAAAAGATCAGTTCTACACGTTAATATGGGTGGGGTAGACTCATAATAGGTACCACACCAATTTTTAATCGCAATTAGTCATGGTCATCTTTATAACCCATTATAAGAGTGTAAGATTGACTATGGGCTACCTGAAAACACCTGGACATGCAAGCTGATTATTGCTCTGTTTTTAAGGAGGGTGTATGATGACTGAATGTTTTACCAGCTTTGGAGCTAAATTACAGTGGGGCCTGGTATTATCACTTTTATTTCAGTGCTTTTGTTTCAGGCTATGGTTGAGCTACTGTTGCTAAATATATGCATCAGAGCTGGTTTTCAATTTAACAGTTGAACCTCCTAGTGTTAAGAGGGCCAGCAGAAGGTAGCATTTTGGCTGTGCATAAGGGTCTGCTGGGGTCAAAGGCACAGATGTGTCCCTGTTCTGGTTATGCATATAGAGAATCGTGCAAGGACAGTTTGTGGACAATCAGAAGATTTGCATGTAAACTTACACGTTGATAGCAGTAGGAAATCACTATGGTGGCTCTGGGTTTTAGCCGAGTGATTTCCATGTACTTGGAGTTCTGTTGCTCAGCTTCTGAGCAGGTAGAGTATGTTTTCTGTGTATGGTTACAATAAAATGGCATTGATATGGGGAATGGAGTCAAACAAAAATACGCTATTAGAGCTAGCTTGGACTTATTCAAGGTCTTTTTTCCCTAGAAAAGAAGTTTTTACTGAGGAATTATATTTATTTTGACTAACTGTCTCTGGAAAACTTTCCAGGTCCTCTGAAGCAGAATTTGTACTTGAGAAAGATAGGAGTGGACAGATGGTTGGAGCATTGCGACCCAGTAAGCTCCAAATTAGGAACTGCCAAGAAGTGAACTTCTAGTTGTTTCTCTAACTAGTGCTCTGAGTGAATGTTTTTCTTTTTGGCACAATCCATATTTATTATTTAAATTTCAATTATTTAAATTGCATGTTTTGATAAGTATCTGTTGAGACTTGTCTGTTTACCTTTTGTAAAGGTTTGGTTTTTTCCCTTCACACAACTAGTATGAGGGGAGTCCAGTACATGTATGCAGGTAGTCTTGAGAATGCATTCACTAGCACTATAGCTTTTCGTAATAGTAATTTAAAACATCTCTCCCAAATTTTAGGAAGATAAATGAAAAAAAATGCAGTTACACAGAATAAAAACCAAGTTTTCCTCCTGGAGTTCCTCCCAAAGTTAGTAAATCAGATGTTAGTTACCACATGATCATAACTACTGCTAATTCTCAATAGAAGCCAAATCAATGGTTGCTGAGCTATGGCCTGAGAGACAACAAATGCGGACAATTTCAAATCAAAGCCTGGGGGTGTTTGATTCCGAAATGCAACTCCTTATTGAGATGTGTGTTAACAGCTTCGTATCTTTCAGAGTAATAAGGCTCTGGTTTTACGATTCCCTTGATGACAACTGTTAAGATATTGATGGGAGTGGTGTTTAATCTAAGTATGCCGTGAATTATTACCTTTGCCTTGTTACTGCTTGTAAAGTTGAACCACAGTAAGAGTTTGTCCATTGTTTTATTAAAGTTCTATATTTCCTGAATTTGGGAACAAATCCAGCTCTTTTGGACTCCTCCACAAAAAAAAAGAAGAGTTCTCTACTGCAGTGATTAAGTCTTTCTTAGGAAGAAGAGCAAAGTCTTGTTATCATTTTAGGATTTATCTGGTCTGTCTGTTGCTAGTATTGATAGACTATGTCTCTTTAGCTTGTGGCTATGTCATCTTATTGTAATTGTCTTTTCAGTCATCTGAAGGTTGCTTTTTTTTCACTTTTGCTATGTTACTTCATTTGTTGTCTTACTACATTAAATAATTAATGCAACGATTTTCAAACCTTCACCATGCTTGTGCAAGCTTTATAACTTTACCTGACTGACCAAATCAGATACAACTGTTCATGTAATCTTAGTTGATTTATATTATGACATTGTGGCTCTATATTTATCATATGATTTCCTAAAATATTGTTTTCAACTTTATTTCAAGGCTTCCTTATTTGTGTGAGCATGCATGTGAATTTTGAGGGATGGTGCTCAGTCCAGCTCATTCTGAAGAGATCAAGTAGGAGCATAGAGAACTTACAAAGTGTCAACAGCGTTATGCATATTATCAGTACTAAAATTTTGTTTTAAAAGCTTCATTTTCCATTTAATATAGACTTAAATATTGCTTTTACTGAGATAAATGAGTAATAAATGAGTAATATTTCTGATTAAATTAAAATTGACTCTTCTGAACGAGTGCTTCATATTTTCACTGTTGACAAAGAGTAGGTGGAAAAAAAAGTAAATTTTTTTAAAAGACAGTGTCTCTTGGTCCTTGAGCTACATTTATGTAAATTAGATACTATGGTACAACTCTGAGACAAGAGTTTAGAGAACACCTTTTTTCTTATTTTATTTTTTGTAGTGCGTTTTAACATTTCTCACGGGATATAAAAGGCCGAAGTTGTAAAAGGATGAGGCTTCTTTTGATTTTTTTTTAAATGTTATTTCCTGAGCTTTACTGTAAGTATTTTTAGAGTTTAGATAAACCATCTTTATATGTATATTAGAGACAATTCTGACAATAGCAATGCCTCACTGGAAATACACAATGTGTCACAAACAGCTTCCTTTTTTCTACTGACAATTGTGGATCGGATTTCTGTGGTTCATTGTTTACCACACCTTCCTTCTGCTTGAATAATGAAGACTCATCCTGGGTAGAGACCAAGGATCCCATGGATTGGTAGAATTAGCAGGAAACTTATAAGAAAGACACACCTAGAGCAGTGCTTTACTACAGATCTTGCCATTTTGAGTTTTAAAAGAAATGGGGATATAATGGTCTGAATTAAATTTTGAATAGGGTTTAGAATTTCACTGAGGATGAATCAAGTTTGGGTGGTTAGAAGGCATAGGTTTCACAGTTCATATCCTGATTATGTAAACGCTAAAAGATCAGTTGTATTTGCAGCTGCAAATTTGTTGCTGTTCAAAGTGATGACGTCTTTTGAAATAATCTGTTAAAGATACTTGTTTTGGAATGTGGCTTGAACCAGATTTTGCAATTGGATAACTGGACTTTGCAATTGGGTACTAGTTTTCCCCTGATAGTAAGACCAAAGTTGTAAGTGCAGATACTCTCTAGACATGCATTGTAAGTGGCACCAGAATCCAGTAAAATCAACAAAAACTGAACACTTGAATTAAAACTCCATGGTATAAATGCTGAGTGTGTACTTTTTAGCCTTTACCACTCCTTCCTTTTCTGATTTTCTTCGATTATCCCCATGACATTTCCTTTTATATATTTTTTCTTTTTTTTTTTTTTTCCCCTTGAGCACTGTTATCCCCTTTGTATCTGTTTTGTGTCATATTCACACATAGGGTGCTGCCAGATGGACTTTCACAAAGGTCCGCTAAAGTCCTTTGGGACTTGAAATATGTGAAAGTGACCTGAATAGATCCCATTGTGGAATTGGGATTATGCCTGGTAAGAGCACTGTGAGCTTGATCCGTAAGCATTGCCCCAGTATTAGAGATCATAAGGCCATTTCTTTCTGGAACACTGCAAAATAGCATACTAATTGTATTATGTGGACTTCAGTTGTATGCTTTCCTGGTTCAACAGCAGTGGAACAGTCCCATTTAACTATGAAGTAATGTCTGTCACTCGATTTGTCCTGAGTTGAACTCAATATACAGACCTCTTATATAATAAAGTCTAAAATACAAAGAACGAACGTGTAGTACAAGTACTTTACTATACAGATTTAAAATTAATGATGACAATATATGTCCTAAACAGTTTTAAAATATAATTTGTATGCATTATACAGAGATGTTAGTTTATTTTAAGGTAGCATTAGTTATTTTGCCAACTTCCCTGCTACAATGATTTTGGTTGATGCACAGAAGCAGTTTCAGTAGTCTCATTTCCTAATGTACTATAAAATTCATGCTTGTATTAGGGACTGTATACTTCTACAGATGAAGCCATAAAATTGCTCTCTTGGCAGATATCTGAAGAGATCTTACATGTCTATAGCTATTGAGCATTAATCTTATTGAGCTTTAACTTGGTGTACAGTGTGTTACCTCATTATACTTATGAGTGAATAGACTTAAAATACTAAAGGCAATTTGAAATGTGAAATGATATAAAGAAACTGCTTTCAGGTATTTTATTTTTGAGTAATGCTTTATGAAATAAATATTGAGGAGACAAGTGAACAGAAAGTACGCCTCTACAGGTAAAGTTCAGCATAAGTCAACAATAGAAGTAAGATTTTGACATACATCAAGACAACTCACTAAGCTGGGAACAAAATTTGCATCATGGTCAGCAGCCTTTCCCTCCTCTATAGCCAGTGTGCTGCAAACTACATTTGTGGTGTTTCCTGAAAATAAAAAAAAGGCCGACATATATTTAAGTTCCCTTTTACATGAATTAGGAAATAAACTCCTAAACTCATTTCACTGGAAGGTACAAGCCGAACGGGAATCCAACTACTTAGATAATGTTATTTCATTGTAAGGACACTGTGGAGCACCTGTTAAATGTGGATATGATATAAACTCAAACAGAGTGTTCCTCCGTGGGTGTTCTGCTTCATAGACTACACACTAATGCACATTTCCACTTTACGTTTTCTTTCTGCGGCCACAAGAAAACACATCGAACTTCCACATTTTTGCTTTATAACATTCACATCTAACAAAACTTTGAAACTCCAGCCTTGAGACTAATATATTTATACTTTTAAAAGTCGAACCATACTAGAGGGAGAAGAGGGTGTGACTGAGTGAATGTGGGGAAAAGAACGTGCTAGAAACAGCACATGCAAGGCAATGTGTGGAGTCAGCTTGGGTGTGTAGGTATATAAGGTTGTGGCAGGGAATGAATGAGTCTTCCTGAGAATTCAGAGGGGGTAATACGTATATTTTAAGGACAAAGAGAGACACATCTGAATGTTTTGGCATAGGAATGTGAATAGGATTTGTAGTGAAGAACAGAACAAGACCAGTAGCAAGCAAGGAAAGACTCCTGGGGAGCTGGGCATTGGTTGGGGCCTGGTTCCTGTTGAAGCTTGGAACGTTATTTCCGAAAAGGAAGAAAAGATTCTACTTCATGCAGGACATAAATATGTTAAAAGCTTGAGACTGGGAGAAAACATATAGAATATACATTGAGTCACTTTTAAAAAATTCTGCGTCTCTCGATTTCCTTTCTGCTTTTCCTTTCTTCCCTTCATACCTGCTGCTTCCTGTAGTGATCAGGTTATCCTGGCAGTAAGGAAGTGATATGAGGCATAACCATTGCTAATAGAAGGATAATTATCCCTGATTCACTGTGTGGAAGGGCTGGACTGTTCAAAGATTACTTTAACTTTTATCGTAGTTGATTGTACTCCAACAGACAACAGTTAACAAAAAACCAGGAAGCTGCTAATTGACTGACATTTTTAATGTTTCATTTGTATCTCATTTACATTTCATTTTATTTTAATGCTTCATTGCTCTCCTTCTAGTTCCAGACAGCTTCTCTGAATAGCCTGAAAGAGTATTCATCCTTTTGGTATACATCAAATACACATCTTTGAACACTTCCCTATAAAAATACACAGCTTGGAAAAGATGTGCAAGGTTTTCTTTTTCTTTCACACGGGTTGTAAGTCTTCCGCAACTCTCTTGAAATATGATATTATGTCTCAGTGACTTGGATGTGGAAAAGCACACAGGATGGTCACCTATGTCACCTACGAAGGCCACATCAATCCTTTGCTAACAACTACCGCTCATCCCCAGGATGGGTCACCAGTGTTAATGCTGTCCCTTCCCCTTCAGGAGCTCTTTCAAGACCTATGTTTTTAGTGGATGGTGCAAGGATGTTGCACAGCTTGGGAGGGAAAACTGGAGCTTGAATTCTAGATGAAAAAAGGCAGAAGTGGCCAGATGGTTATTTTCTTTCTTCTGTAACTCATTCTGATGAGCTGTATAGCTTTGTATACCTCTATTGCCTTAATGCTTCCTACTAAAAATTTTAGCCAGGCTAATTTTTGATTGTGTGTGCAGTCCAGAGACTGGAAGTAGAATCCACTTTCTGTCTTCATCTCTTATTATGTGTATTGATGACCTTTATAATTGGATGACCATGATAATTTTTTTTGTGCTGGATAAAATACTTATTTGGTAGTATTGTGCAGTAATATATTCTGTATGCGTTTTTAAAGGGGAATAGAAAACTAAACTAAATGGATGTAGCTAGAAATGTTGTATAAGCATAATTTGTATCTCACTGCACCTATAAATGTTCAATATTTGGTAACACTTTTCCCCTCTCTACCTCCTACTACAAAATAAATCAGTCCTATTCCTGTATTTTTCATTGTCATAAATGAAAACCTGGAGGATTAGGCCCATGGTGGTTTTCTCACATTTTTGTACTGTTTTATATTACCCGAATTGTTCCTATATCTGTATTTTGGAGCTTTTACTCAGTAAAGTAAACGTGGGTATCTTATAAAACTTCAAATAAAAGGAAGTTTTCCATTTTCAATTTTCTCACATCTGTCTTCGATAATATGTCTTGTTATGTGGATGTGGTTGAAGAAAATTGCAATAACTGAAATCAAGTCTGAGAATTCAGTGTAAAAATAAAAATATTCTCTGTAATTAAAAAGAGAATTCCCATACGGTCAAGTTCTAGAACTCGTCGCTTCAGGGCTTCTTATAAACTCCTTTGAAGGATTTTTTTACAAGTGCTTATGGAAACAACAGGATCACTGGATTATCTAGTAGCATTATTTCTATGACTTTAATGGTAATCTTGTGCAGAAATGGACTATTAAATGACTTAAGTAGATCATGTAGACTCAAATTAGCCATGATACTGATTTTACTAGTAAGGAATACTTTCAAACAGTAACCCAGGCCAGACTGGCCCGTGTAAATCCTAAACAATTATGTTGCAATGTTAGTAAAACTAACCATTTTTACTTTGTTTTGAAATACTATACAAAAATTTGAAACTTTCCTTTAAAAAGCATGCCCCCCCTCCCAGCTCTTCTAGCAGTGGAAATACCTCAAATTGCCTGCTGCTGTGCAAAAGAGGACAGAAATAAATACTTGCAAGTTAACTATTTTCTGTGTGTGGTGGTTTTTTGTTGTGGGGTTGGTTTGTTTGTTTGTTTGTTTTAAGCTGTGGCTCAGCTGTTTTCTAGAACATAATGGTTGTTGTTTGATAACAGTAGGTGCGCAGTGAGTTCTAGGCTGATCTGAAAGCAAGGTGAAGTGGAACTACAGAAAGAATTTCTGAAAACTAAAATAACAAGAGCAAGCATAAAAAAAAAGTAATATAAAGGAAAGGCAGGTGTGATGGAAGGGAAAGGCAGACATGAATAGCAAAAAAAAAGAGAACAAAGATACTTTTATGGTGGATACTAGCTGCAGCTAGTAAAAGTGGTATTTCATTTGCCTATCTAGATTAAGATTTTTGGTCTTTCCATCAGTAAAAGCATGTTTGCTGCTGCTGCCAGCTACCATTTTGGGAATCTTCTTGCATATGGTATTTGTGATATTTCCTCCTTAACAAAGAGCCAACATTTTGTTCCTAGTGATGACTAATCAGGAAAATGCCTCAGAAAATGTGCTCAATTTTTAATTTTTTTTTTTACTTTCTGGGGTTTTTTGTTATACAGAAGTAATCCATAGAGTTGCAGTAAGAAAATATGAATCTCTTCAGGAGGCAAACAAGTTAATTCCACACATTGTACATAAACAGGCTTTAAATCACATTGTCTTCAGGAGGAACATGAAGCATCTGATTGCTTAGATGGCACTTATCACCTGATAGATTAAACTTTAATTGCTATTATTCCTTGGTGAGAAAGGAATATTTGCTTGCCTGCAAGCTGGACATGTCAGTTCATGTGTCTAATGATGTCTGTACGTTGGTACAATGTTCCTAATAGATGCAGAAGTTAAAGCAGGTGTTTTTCTGAATTGTTTTATCAGCCAGTTGTTAATGGTTCTGATTTGTGTACAGTATACCAAATGGTTGTAAGCCAATGACAAGACCTGCGGACATGGGCGTTCCTGTGTTCAGGAATTCCCAAACCCAAAGCATCACTTTCAAGGCACAACACTGCAGCGTACGGTAACCTCCCACAGATCAGACCATGTAATTCAAGTGTGACTCCTAGAGTATCACCCTTCATATTTTTTTCCATAATTAGTTTGCAGGGCGGGCACCTCTTCTGGGATGGGGGAGGTTTGCTTTCGCTCGTATCTTCTAGTCATCAGATATAGGCTATTTTAGATACAGACTCAAAATGCCAAAATATAGCATAAAACCTAACAGACATTTTAAGTCCGACTTTTTCAAGTCCCTGGCCTAGAAAGAAAGATTTTTTTCCTGACTTGTAGCCCTTGGGAGCAGGGTAGTCTGACCAGTAGCTGTGTCTCCTTTATATAAAAGGAGATAAATTGTCAGTCAGCTGTCACTGCTGAAGATCTGTGATGACACTGTGGCATGCAAAAATAAGTGGTGCCTGTGGGGGTATGGCCATAAACCATGTAAGACTTTAAGGATTGAATCAAATGTAAGTACTGACTCTAATTTTGCACATTTCTCTCTGTAAAAAGAAGATCTACTCTGAATTAGAGTTGGTTAGGATAAAACCTGGTTTTGGAAAGTGTTTCTGTGAATATGGTGGGGAAAAAGACTCAGCATGTGCTAACATTCTCACTTTTCTTGGACATTCTTGATTTCTAGCACAGTTGATTTTTTTTTTTGATTTTTTTTTTTTTTTTAATGAGTCTCAGATCTTTGTAATGCCAGCAAGGATGTCATGTTGCCAGGCAAAAAAAAAAAAAAAGTCCCAGGAGGAACCGATGCTTTTTAACAAAACAAAACAAACCTCTTTTAAAGTAACTTGAATAGCACTTGGATAGCATGCAGGGTTTCAGAACAAGATGCGGTCTTTGTTTATTTTGGTAATAGCTGCCATATGCTATTTTTCCTTTTTCTTCAATCTCTCATAAAGGAGGTTGAACACTAACAGAACATAATTCTAAAGAGAGTCACCTTAGATACATGCCATTGTGTTGTTATAAACTGACACAATCAAACGGCTTGATAGCCAAGGTAACTTATACACAAATACATTTTGCGTATAAAATAGCTGTTAAACACAACACAAAAGCTAGTTTCATAGAATCATAGAATCATTTCAGTTGTAAGAAACCCTCAGATCATCAAGTCCAACCCTAGCCTAAGCTAACTCTAGCACTAAACCATGTCCCATCAAAGATGTCTGAAGGAAAGAGAAGGAGAATAGGGATTTACTTAATATTGGACTATGCTGTCAGGGTTTCTGAAGGACTTATGACAATATAGTGGTAACCAGCCAGTGCTGTCACCTACTATTAAAAGCCATACATAATGATATACCTCTTGATATGTCTATTTGTGCTGGCTATGTGTCTCTCTTCTTGCAAAACAAAGGTGAATTGTGCCTAAGACATGCATGTGTTTTTCTGCTTTTCTTCTGGAAAGGTACTGAGGCAGAAACTGCAGTACAAAAGCTTCTCCCTGCTGTTGGAGGGCAGAGGTAGCAAAACTGAGGCTGGCAAATGTGTTTCAGAGCCTGATTCCCATTGAAATCAATAAGAATTGGATGCCTGTGGGTCTGACTTCTGGCGAGGCTGCATAACAATGTTATTGGGAGGAACCACAGAAGGGATGGGATCAACCAGCGTGATTTGGGTTCCGCTTCCACTCTCATGTTGGTCATGCCCATTGTTTGAACAGTGCCAGGCAGCCCTCGGACCACCATCAGTGATGAGTTTGCCGACAGCTTGTTCTTTGTGACAGTCAAGTTGAGCTTTCAATTGACTGTAGTCCACAGCAAAGACTCCTTAGTTTCTGTGTGTCATCTTTCCTTATTTTGATTCCTGCATCAGCCACAGATGTCTCAGTGCAAGATGCATGTTGTTTCTCACTTTTTAACTTAAAAAGATAGTCCTTTCTGCAACCACTAGGGTATATTTGCATTTGTATTTAAGAAAGGGAAAGATTCCATACTTTGGAAAGCTGCTTGTTTCTTGGGTTGTTTTGTTTGTTTTCTATTTGTGTGCAATAAAATGCCCCCCCGCCGCCTATGAAAAAAAAAAGGAGAGAAGTTTTAATCTTGAATTTGTGTAGTAACATGTTTTGTAGGTACATTTGTTGCAAAGGTGAGGTGACAGTCACTGACTCTAGGTCTTCCTCGTCTTCCTCTGATATTTGTGTCGTGTCTTCTGGATGCCCACAGTTCACATGCTCTGAAATTAAATGTAAAATATGCTCAGTGTTTATATCTATTGTCACTACATTGTGCAAACGTAGCCATCAATGTCTCCCCAGCTGCAGACTGCCTTGAAGTTTCTAGTGGTGCTGCCCACACAAGAGGTGCTGCAGATGGAAGTTGTAGCACAAGCTCCCAGCTTTTGCTTTCGATCCTGGGGTGGAAACTAAAGATAGAATTTGCTTATTGGCAAATTAAAATCCTCAAACCATTGAGAACAGCCTAGATATATTTAAAACAAATTTGTGTTATGATGAATGTGGATGTATGAAAGGTGATTTGGAGTCAGTAGCTCTTCCAACAGGGCCATTCCGCATGGGATGCATGGGTTAGGTGATAGGAAGGTGGCTGCAGTATTTTGTAACTTCTTCCCTCTCCATCTGGAGCATGGCCTCTTGATTATTGCTTCCAAAAGCATCAGAGCTGAAACTGAATAGAGCATAAAATTCCCAGAAATTCTAATACATTTTTAAGTTTCAGCATTTTGTTAACCTTGGTTCTCTCCTGAATGCTTGGATCACCAAAGTATTTTTTTTTAAAACAATTTATTGGTGGGGCTGCATGTGTGTATAAAATGTTATAGTTTACCCGAACTTTATACCTGCACTGCAAAGTAAAATTACACGTTGTTATGATGGTATATATTGCTTTCAGAAAAAGGTCAAAAGGAAAAATTTATCTTAGTAGACTAATAGAAGTTTCTCATGGCTTAACTGCTTCCCCTCAAATTTCGGTATAATTTGAGTTCATAAGAGCATTAGGTTAGGCAATCAGAATGTACTGTAGTGGATGTCTAGCATCCCTTCATTTTGAAGTAGCAGCCTTCAGGGTGTGTTGGAAGTTTGGCACAGTTTTGCACTGAGATAGATAAAATTCCCATTCTGCTTCTCTGCTTTTTCATGTCATTTTACTCCTTCGCAATGTCCTTCCAACTCTGATCCATAGTTTCTTATAAAACCTAGCCTACTCACAAAAATTTAGTGTCTCAAACAGTTGAGAAGGCAAATTGCCAATTTTGGTGTCTGAGTTCAGAGCACTAATGACAATTAATGACAACTACCTGTGACTGCATCTACACTACAGTTAAAGGCATGACAGCAACATGCAGAGATATTGCTTTGCAAATGTTGATCTAGCTAGCCTAGGCAACAGCAGTCAAGTTACAGGAGCATTGAGGTTGGCTTCAGCTTTACAAATCTGGGCAGTATCCTGGTACCATGTGGTAACAAAAGCCTCTGCAGTGCCACTTTGCTCATAGCTAATGGGTTTTGGTGTAAGTCAGCTTCAGTCCTACCTTTGACTGCAACTTAGAAGTAGCCTGAAACTCATTGTGAAGAAAGAGGAGATACTAATACTAATGAAAGGCATTTATTTGAAGAAAGAAACCAGTCAAAATGAAAGAGCTGGTATTGCATCTTATGCCTACTGGCTTGATCTTATGAGTGCTTTCTTCACAGGGAAGCACTAATGTTGCAGCATCAGCAGCCAGATCATGTCTGTCTGGGTTTTGGTCTCAGCTTAACCAATAAGCTGTGTTTATATGCAGTTCATATAGACCATCCAACTATTTTCTTTGTCTTTTTCATCTCCAGACTAAACTAGTTTCAGCATACTTTGTGTCAGCTGTTATTATTGTCATAATTGTACTTATTATTGTCATTAATGCCACATATATGAATCAGGTTCCAGGAGCTCATGAGATGTAGAAAAAATCCACACACACCTGACTTCTCTTTGCTTCCCAAGGTTTTGACTCAGTGGAGGTTCACATTTTTAAAGTTTTCTTTAGAAGCATAACCTCCATTATAAATCCCTTTTAAAAATGCCAATGTCTTCATGCTTCCAAGAACGATGTAAGAATGTGGGTTTGAATCCCCTCAGCTGAATAGTCTCTACTTCCCTGAGCCTCCCAGACAGCCATGTAAAAGGTGGGGGATGTCACCTTCTGCTTTGTAGTGCTTCTAAGTGAAAATGTGTGTTATACCCAGAGTTTTAATCTGGTCTTGGTGTGGCAGTTGTTCTACAGGCCTGTCTGTTGAGTTGGTCAGCAGACGAAGCACAGGCCTGATAGCCCGTGGTCAGTAGGCGTGAGGTGGACCCTTGACATGCTCAGCTGAACCAAGATCTTGGTGTGCAGAGTAGCAAAACGTCCAGCACTCGGCTAACTTCACTGGTGAGAGTTAGAGCACCGATGACTTTTCAGGTGCCAGAGCTTTGAAAGCAGATTTATATTTATAAATACAAATGTTACTCAGAGCAGAGCCAGTTGGCATGAGGTGACAAGCTGCTGTGCCTCAGTAGGTCCGTATGCTCTGTGCTCTTCACATGTGGCAGGCACAAGTAATTTGAGTGAGCATGGTCCATAGTGAAGGGACCTGAGCTGCTGTTAGTTACCTTCCATTTTTTTGCTGTTGACTTGCACAGTAAATTACTGTAGGTCAGCTGAGGTGAGATACTTGATTAGCTTCCAGCAATTCATTTGAACCTTTGAGCTTTCAGACACCTAAAAATCTCTGTGGATGTGGCACTAGTGATGTAGAAGCAACTTATCTGAAAGTTCTTTCATCTACTAGTTGATGAGGAAAGACACCTAAGCCTACATTTGTAAGAGAGAGGAGCAGCTGGCAGGGCATTTTTCCACACTGCTTTGGAACTTGCACTTCCCTCAGTACCAAAATAGTTCTGGGACATGCTGCAGTGGCCCACTTGTTTTTCTTAGCAGTACAGGGTTGGGAGGATTCTGGTGGAAGATTGTAAATATATCTTTTCAGCTGTTGGGCTATGTTTATTATCAAGTAAAAGGGAGCTACTGCTTTAGTATATCTTTATAACTGACACTCTAAAAATATAATCTCAAACAAAGGGTAAGCGTCCCTTTCTTGAGAGTGACTGTATTTGTATGGAGTGCCAATGAAAACTCATACCTGAGAAAGGAGGCAAATCCATTTTGCTGAAAACTAGCAGAATGTGTAGCAGTGTATATATATCAAGATACTGAGGATAAGATTTGCTAATGAATCGAGGGTAAGTTCTCAGTGAACTGATATTAATTCTGTAATTTTAGCTATGGTAAGTCTACCTCATATTGGATTGCCATTTGCTTCCTTCCTATGAACGTACATAATCACTCTAAGTAGCAAAATATTTGAGGGTGGAATTGTGTTACAAATGACAGAAAATGGGAATCATTTTTTCAGCTTATTTTAGTTATGTAGACTTTATTACTTTCGAACAAAAAATATCACCTCCCACCATTCTTCACATTGTGTATTCGCTTCAAGAAATGGAAGATAGGAGGAATAATAGTGATAGGGGTTTGAAAATAGGCTTCCACATATTAATGGCTGGGATGCCACGATAAATGTCAAGAAAGAAACAAAGTCTTGTTGAAATCAATGTAACTGCAAATAGAAGTAAAGAACACAAAACCACTAGTGCATTGCTCAGTATGAGAGTAATTTCTCCCACTTGTTTTATAACTTTCTTATCTCACTGTCTTTCAAAATTTTAGAGAGGGTAGGCAGAAAAATGTAGTATTACAAGGCTGTCCTAACTCTATATAGATGATGATGAGCTTCTATCTCATGAATAAATATATCCCGAACTTCAAGATGCCACGGGATCATATTTCATTTACGTCATAAGTTATAAGTGATCCCTGCATTAGCTTTTCCCCTCCTTCCATCACCTCCTACCTTCCAAAGTTCTTCTAAATAGATTACAGCTCTTTAGAGTTATGTTTGATTTGCTAATGGATATTTTTGGCTTATCAAATGGCTTGCTGTACTGCCGAAGTTCTGTTTCAGTGTCTTCTCAAATTTAGAAGCTTACTTAGAATGGAAATTTCAAAGCCCTGAAGTCCCATTTTCTTAAGTGACTGATGAGCCTAAGTCACGTCTGCTACTTTTGAAAATTTTAACCCAGACACTTTTCTTAGAGAACTAGGTACAAGCAGAGAAAAAGTTTGAAAATTTTTCTCATAGGCATGATTTAAAATGCAGGTTTACTGTTTGTTTGTTACAGCCAAACCCACCTACTCTCTGCTGAGTAGTTTGGTATGTGCTGGACTAACTTTAATCAGATCCTTTCATGGATAAGATCTTTCTACTTCTTAGAACATCTTACAGAGACTGCAGAAGATTTCCTGAAAAAAAGCAGTCTGCAGCATCAGAGAATGCACATGGGTGGTAGTATAACCATAATAAAAAGACTTAAATTGATTTTTGCTTAGAAGCAAGATCTTAATGAAATGGCTGCAGCCAGCATGACATAGCCCTATAATTGTGATGACAGTTGTGATGAGGATGCAGAAAGGTGCCTCATATTTGCTACCCACAGTAGCATGGACTATAAGCACAGTGCTGGGAAGCACCTGAGTCTTCCATTGTATTAATTTCTCCCATTTAGTCTGACAGGAGTAATCAAATGATCTGTTACGTACAAAGAGTGAGGAATGGATGGAACAGAGAGGAAGGCATGAATATCATTTTTTGAGGAATGACGTATACCATTCTGCTCCTCCATGTTCATGAAGGATGAATTAAAGCTGGAACAGGTGCAGGGAAAGGCTATAAGGGTGATCAGGGGAATAGGCAGCATATTATAAGATCCCATAAAAGCTTTGTTTTCATGGCTAAATAAGCCCACATCTCTATAAATATATGGGAGGGGAAAATATACTTCAGCTGAAGAACAATGTGGTGATAAGAACACGTGGGTGTGAACTAGGCTAAAATAAATTAGAGCAAGGTTTTTAAAACCACATAACCTTCAAGTAGGAGGTGTGAGAATGGGAGCCCTAACTTCATTTAGGACTGATTAGTTTAAGAAAGCAACACTTTAACATTGAGAAGATTACAACCTGGCAATTGAGGTGATTCTTTTCCATCCTGGCCCCATGTAGCTTTTACAAGGAGAAATGGTAACAAAACTGTTAGCGCTATCTCTATTTTAGAATTCAGAGAATAGTTGATGTTGGAACCTCTGGGGATTGTCTGGTCCAACCCTTGCTCAAGCAGGGTCGGCTAGAGCAGGTTGCTTAAGGCCATATCCAGCTGTGTTTTGAAACGTGTCCAAGGATGGAGACTCCACAACATCTCTTGGCAACCTGGTCCACGGTTTGATCACCCTCACAGAGTACAAAAGTGTTTTTTTCCTTCAGATCGAATTTCATGTGTTTTAATTTGTGCCCACTGCTTGTTAACGCTGTCGCTGGGCACTACTGAGAAGAGTCTGGGTCCCTCTTCTTCGTTCCCTTCTGTCTGTTATTTATACACATGGATAGCATCCCCCTGAGCTGTTTCTTGTCTGGGCTGAACACTCGCAGTTCTCTCAACTTTTCATGTCAGATGCTCCAGCCCCTTAATCATCTACATTGCCCTTTGCTGGACTCACCCCAGTAAGTGTCCCTCTTGCACTGGGGAGCCCAGCAGTGGACCCAGGACTCCAGCTGTGTATCACTAGGGCTGAATAGAGGGGAAGGATCACCTACCACGACCTGTTGGCAACGCTGTTCCTAATGCAGCCCAAGAGGCTCTTGGCCTTCCTTGCCGCAAGGGCACGTTGCTGGCTCATGGTCAACATGTTGGTTGGAAAGACCCCAAAGTCCTTCTCTGCAGAGCCGCTTTCCAGCTGGTTGGCCCCCAGCCTGTACTAGAGTGTGGGATTATTCATGCCCAGGTGCAGGACTTCGCATTTCCCTCTTCTGAACTTCATGAGGTTTTGCTCTGCCCATTTCTCCTTCCTGCTGAGGTCCCTCGGGAAGGCGGTGCACCCATTTGGTGTGTTAGCCACTCCATCCAATTTTGTATTATCGGTGAAATTGCTGAGGGTAACTCTATCCCTTCATATAAGGTGTTAATGAGAGTGTTAGACAGCACTGGCCCTAGTATTGACCCCTGGGGTACACCACCAGTGACTTGCCTCCAGCTGGGCTTTGTGCCACCGTTCACAAGCCTTCTGGCCTGACCATTCTTGTTTTCAATCCACCTCACTGTCCACTGATCTACCCCAAACATTCGTCAGCTGGTCTGTGAGGATGTGAAACAGAGACAGCTTCAAAGGCCTTATGAAAGTTAAGACTGCAAAAAGTTTCAATAAGTTTCCAAGAAATGGCTGTTAATAGCACTTAAACAAAGTGGAGTAACATAAGGAAAGTAGTGAGGGTAGGAGAGATGTGGCAACCAGAAATAAAACCCTGGTAAAGATAAAAGTAAAGATCCTTATGCTTTTCAGAGCAAGAACTGAACAGACTTATTCCACAAATTATCTAGTGTACTTTGCATAACAGCTTGTACACCAACAGCTGTTGCCTTTAGAGTTGTTGATATAGAAATATATAGAATAGAATTAATAAAATTATATATTACAGTTGCAACAAATTACTTTTAATATATACAAAAAGTTGATCACTGTTATTGGTATTGGGCTGTTTCCAGCAGCTGAGTGTGGTGAAAAATAATAAAAAAAAAAAAAAAAAAAAAAAAAAAATCAGCGCCCTTTTCCGAGCTATTTTTAATATGCTGTCTGTGCTGCCATTTGCACCGTAAAAGAAAGCTCTATCTGTCCAATGGATAAAGCTGACTTTTGGAAACAGGATTCCTGGATATTTAAATTACAGGAGAAGAAATCGCATGATAAGAAGGAATGATTGTAGTGAGGTCAAAGGGAGCAGACCAATAACGCAGAGTTATATTTGATTCTGCAGGCAGCTCAAAAACAGCCTTAGGGTACGAGTGTCCTGTACTCCTGTATTAACTGCGATCTACCGATGACACTAAAGTCAGATTTCCAGGTTTAAGTGTTTAAGCATACATTTATGCCTGTATGAATGATGGTTTTCTAAGCCAACACCAAATAAAGTAGTTTCTTAATTAAAGAGAATGTAATTATTCTACCATAAGCATACTTAATCCTTTTCTGTCAGAAATTATGTGGATCAAAGTTAGTAGATGATACAAACGTTTTAAGTTATATCAAAGCATTTTAATTAAAAAGCAAACGAGAGTTTGACTTTTTAGAGAACCTCACGCTGCCAGTTTCAGATGCCATACTACAAGGCGTGAACAGGTGTTAACAACACTGTTCATCTTTCCAGAGCAAAATTAAAGCAGCACAGCTGTGTGCAGTATGCCGTTTTAAAGCAGGCTTTCTGCATAAATTAAGCAGTGTTTCAAGCTTACTCCATTATATTGTAAGAAAAGCAGCTTCTCAAATGACGTTCTAAGTGGTTTTTTTTAACACATGCAGTTTTAGTGAAGTTTACATAGATGTTCTTTTTAAAGCTAGAAAACAATTTTAGTACCTCTCAGACATACAGACTATTCTTTAGTAAAAATAGGTCCTTCCAGCTGAAGTCCTTAATATTTGAAGAAAAGCCAGTCTCAGACTCTCCTTCTAAGCAGAAGGAAAAAATGCTTACAAATCCATTTCAGGCTGTTGTGACACTCAAATTATGTCATCCTGAGCTTGAGGTCTTGAGGCCTAAACAGGCTTTTAGTTGACAGCAGTGCAGATACGTATTAAAACATGGTTGTTCCCTGGGAAGCTTACAAGAGGGGAAGCCTGTAGACTGAGAAAGCTTGCAGTCTGCACTTAGAGAACAGCACATAAAACATTCATTAAGCCAGAGTTAGCCCTTCGCCTGTCTCAGTCACCAGAGGCATAAATGAGAAGTGATACCCCACCATCACAATTTCAGAAATGCCTCTAATTAAAGGGAAAAAACCCCCAGATAATTACCCAAACGATAAGCTTAGCTTTGATTATCAAAGTTCATATAAGAAGAGCTGTCTGCTCA
Organism: Caloenas nicobarica; assembly: GCF_036013445.1. NCBI lineage: Eukaryota > Metazoa > Chordata > Aves > Columbiformes > Columbidae > Caloenas > Caloenas nicobarica. The sequence goes on from NC_088245.1 coordinate 48,178,156, forward strand.
AGACAATGCTAATAGGACTTACAGTTTCTGCATGAACTATTCAGCAAGGAAACATCCACCAAGATTTACCCAAGCCATCACTACACTCCCACCCCAGGCCAGAAAACATGCTGAAGGAATATCACACTGGTTGTCTCAATCTCATCGTAACCTGCACCTGCTTGGTTTAGTGCCCTAAATGGTATTTGAGAGGAGGTGGAGCTTTAAAGTAACATTAACCCTAAGAAGTCTTCCAAAATATCCTTCTTCCATCCATCCTACATTTCCTATTTGGAGTTTAATAAGGCCATAATGGGAAAACTGCTTCCTGCAGCCAAAAGAACAGTTATAGATTGCCTTCAATTTAATATACCGGTCATTGCTAACACTCAAGAGAGAAAATGTTTATTTTATGTGTGTTATGTACCACAGAAATACTATTTTTTAAAATTGATCTGATGGAATTCTAGTCTATTGAATCATTTTGTTAATTCTTTAGTTTGAACCACATGCTTTAAAGCAGTAAGCTCAACAAACAGAAATATCTGAATTCATAGCTGAACTCCTGTGTTACCCAGCTAGCCTATAGCTAGACCTGGCTGGAGCATGGTCTTAGCATTTATCCTAAAATCTGAGAAGGTGTCCTAGAAATACTGGTTAGGGTGGTGATTTTCAGAACTGACCTTGTGGTGGTGCATGGGTAAAACCATGAACAGCAGGTATTGCAAAAAAATTCGTCTGTAACAATTATCTGAAAATGTCTTTTGGATTACTGAGATTTAAAAGAGCTGTAGACCAGATTCTTTCTGGCGTAGGTGGGTATCAGAAATACCTCCTCACAACAGTGTTAAAGTGGGAAGAATAAGTAGGTGGGAAAAATATCCATCTCTGTTGATCTGAACAACATAAAACTTGAATAGCTACATTTTTTTCAACCAGAACTATGCCAAAGCTCAAAGATTTGAAGAGCCAGAGGGCTGGCTTACATTGTACTTACTTTTATGGTATTTTTGTGTGCTCCGTATGACTGTGATAGCTGCTTTTTAAAGGAAAATTATTTCAGCGAAGGTGCAATTATTACTGAGTATGAGTGTATCTCTAACACATCCCTTAAAAATGGATGTCTTAACTCATGTCAGGATGAGCCAATTCTGTAACCACTGAAGTCAAAAGCCAAACTCTCACTAACTTGTAAAATGAGGTGGTTGAAGAGGATTTCTGAAAGGCTTTAAATTATAAACATGATTCAATTTACATTTTAAGTATAATATTTCCATAAACATATTTGCTATTTACCTAGGGCCTTTGAAATTGTTTGCCTAATAACGTGTACAAACATTTTAAAGAAGAAAATCGGATAGTAGGAATAGGAAGCTTTTGTTCAATATGCTAGTTTGTTACAACTTGAAACCTGGACAGAAACTTAGTTTGTTTTCTTATGCTGATGCCTCTCAAAGACTAAGACCTGCAGAAGGCAAGTGGTATTTGTTAAATTTCCTTGCTAAGTTTGAATTATCCCTTTAAAAATAGAACAGATTTTACAGAAGTTACTTCATCTTTCAGGGCTACAGAGTATATTGTTACCTTCAGAAATTTAATATGTGTAAATGGTCTCTCTAGGCAGTTTGGTGATGGATACCTCATGTTTCCTAACCAGTTACTGAACGACTTCAAAGCAATGATGAAGTTCACCCTAGTTTTTGACAAGCTTGCTGCTTTAGGAAATCCTTCTCATTTTAAGCATCAGCCAGTACACTGTGGAAATATGTTCTTTCAGCTTTTCTCCTAAAATGAGCAGAATTTCTTTTGCCACATGATGAAAATGGATCTCTGAAACATCTTGCTACCTTAGAGGTGGCAGACTGTAGTTTCTCTAAGTCAGCAGTTGTTTTCATGTCTCTTTCTTCTCCTAATAATCTTGATCAACTTGTTTTAGTTACTAATAGGATCTGAATCAGAACAAATTTGGGAAGGCAAGAACTTTCCTAGCTTTAGGATCCTGAACTGAGAACATGTAAGTGGAGTTTGTTACAGTGGGAATCATTCGCTGTAATTCAGCTGGACAGAACCATTTCACTATTGAGTATGTCTGTCCAGTATCAATTTTACCAGATACCAGAAGTTCTCATAAATCTGTATTAATGCTAATTGTAAATACTGTATAGTATTTACCACAGGAAACAAATGATTGATTTTGCTCATGTGACTTACAAGGTCAACTTTTCTATGACATTGCTACAATATTTCTGGTGGACTTCATGGAAATGTTTGCGTTTTTACTTGTGTCCTAGTATAAGCATAAGAAATGGGATTAATAATTGATTAGTTTCCTATTTCTCTTTGCATACAAATCCCACGGCTACCTTAAGGCAAGGCGGGCATTGACTCTTCTGTTATTTCAACAGAGCCCACACTTTAGTCCGTATATATGATCACAGTATTTGAGTGCCTTCCTGTCCTCCATTGGGTCATCTGCCTGCACTTCTGTCCTTGATCTCATCTTCTCCTTAGGGGCTGAAGATGATCTGCTAGAGTGTTTCCTTTGACAGAAGGTTGGTTTGTTTGTTTGTTTTGCTATAGGTGTCTTGCTATGAATGTGTTAAAGAAGGGTAGCCAAAATTGTTATAGATTCATTAATGTACTATAGATTCATTAATATACTATAGCTTCTGTAGGGAGGATTCCAGTGTAACTGTAGCTTCCTTGTGCTAACTTGTTGGTTTGACAGTAATTACATCTTCTTCTCTCCCATAGCTTTCATTAATAAAATCCCTCTTAAGAAACTAAAAATGTAAAGTACTTTCTAATATTTAGCTTTCTCTTGAAGATAAAAGAAGCTGAAAACACAAAACATTTCTGTTAAATTCAATGTTGAACATTAAATGTTGTGGTAAAATGGCAAATCAGGTGCCTCATCTGAGTCTTTTATGTGGTTGAGCACCAGATTGTGCTTAGGTTATTCTCTTTGATTTTTTTTTCTTGATAGACTTTCAAACCCTTCAAAAAAGTTAAAACAGGATCAGTACCTTCCTGTAAAGTTCCCTATTCATTGCCTTAGTAAACTTATTTGAAGAGAACTTTCAAATACCCACTTAGTTTTCCAGCAAGGTGGTTTTATTGTTTGGCAAAAGGCAAAATCCTGGTGTGAAACATAAACAATGGCTTATAGTTTTTGGTAGCACAGTGTATCTGTCCTTTTGATTTGTGCTAATGCATGGCCTGTAAAGCAACTTCAGGGTGGTGTCTGCTGGGTATACCAGCTGGGGAGCTAAGCCTGTAATGTCTGTTGCAACATATGAAACCTCACAGAATTCTCAAGTAAGTTCACATTTATAGAGTTTAACATCATTTTACTCGGCACTCCCAGATATTTTCTGCTCTGTCTTTACAAGGTTCAGTATGGATGACAGTGTAAATGGACATGCTGACTAGTATTGACCAGTGACTAAAAACAGTTATGAAGACAACCAGGATCACCTTGTTGGTTGCAAAATGTTAATCCATCCATTTAATACTGGAATCTGACAGAAATTCTGAAAGACAGTGGAAATCCATGGCCTTCTCTGCATGAGGAGATCTGGCTGGTGAACAGGCTGTTGGCATAGTGCAGCCAGCGTGTTCTTTTGGCAGAATGGATTCACATTTGGCTGCTTCTGTTGGCAATATATTTCTTCGTGGCTTCAGATTGTATTGGCAAAATATATGTAGCATGTAAGAGGATCTTGGTAACTGTGTCTGTAGTGCTGTGCTGTACTCATCTTGAAGCCAAATGTGCTAACTATTCCTTCTGCACTTGTTAGGGCGTCATTATTGCTGAATCTGGGGACACATGAAAACAGTAATTCTCCAGCAGGAGAAAATAATGAGTAGTGTTAGAGTTTTATAGCTCATTCAAGAGTGTCCTTACTGCTATGTGGATAGGCTGCGTGCCTGACTGATTCAGGTGTCTGTGCAGATAAGATGGTTCCATGTCCTTAGGACAGATGGGTCATCATTTGCTGTGAAGGGTGATGAGGTTTGTGGGCAGTCTGAGGTGTCTATTTGTAGAGCCAAATATATTAATGTGCCCTTATTTGGCATGCAACTAGGTGAGGCTGCTTTTGAATACTGTAGGATGCTGAGCGAATATCCTTCAAAAAAATGAGGGAGCAGCGCATTAAAGCCACAGAAATGCTTCCTCGAGACTGTGGTTAGTGTTCTCCACACCTTTTCCCATTCCCACCATAAAATTATTTATGGTGGAAGGGACCTCTGGAAGGTGACCTAGTCCTGTCTCTTGCACAAAGCAGGTTTGACAGGATCAGGTTTCTCAAGGCCCTGTCTGCTTGAGTCTTGACCACCTTCAAGGACATAGACTCTACAACCTCTCTGGACAACCAGGTTTTTTGACTAATCTCACAGTAAAACATTTTTTTTCCTTATATCTACTTGGAATTTCCCCTGTCCCGCTTGTGTCTATTGCCTCTTGTTCTGTCACTGTGCATTTCTGAGAATAGTCTGGCTCCATCTTCCTTGTGTCCTCCAGTGAGATAGTTGTAGACATCAATAAGGTCTCCTCTAAGCCCTTTCTTCTAAAGACTGAACAAAGCAAATTATTCCATCATCTCTATGTATGCCATGTACTTCAGCTCCCAGTCATCTTGGTAGCCTTCTGCTGGACTCACGCCAGTACATTAATGTCTTTCTTGTAATGAGGAAGCCAAAACTGAACTCAAAGCCATCAATAAAATAGCAAAGCTGTCCTAACAAGTGGAGTGATCTTGTCTGGTGTCAGATGGGCAAAACTTTGTTGTATAAGCAGAGCCAAGGTGCCCAGAATGAGTGAACACCAAAGAATAACCTTGTCTAATGAGAAGTTTGTTTTTTAATAGGTGAAATAGTGATACCACATGTTGTATACTACATAACTTTTGCAACTATAATGTCACTTGTGGGCTTGTTCAGGTGGAGAAATAAGCTGTTTCTACTAACTGTTGAAGTCAGAGATATGCTGGTTCCACATGCCATGTGTACAAATTGTGGGAGCATAAAAGAGAGCACTGTGACGGTATGCTGGCTTGACTGGAAGTGAGTTCATTTTCTTCATGCAGTTAGAAACCTTTCTTTTTCATAGCTAGCACGGTCATTATTTGACTTAGTTTGAGAGCAAGACATAGCACCCCAGCACAGAGTTAATGTTTTTAATTGCTCTGGTCTGGGAGCCAAGGACATTCTGAGCGCTCTGCCCACAGGTGCGAGGCAGCGAGGAAGGGGGGCATGGACGGGGCAGAGCTTGACTGACATCCAGACTGATCAATGAGAATATTCCATCTCATTAGCATCATGGTTCATATTTAAGGAGAGTCAGGATCTTCCGGTCTCTCTCTTGCTTCTTCGTCTTCTTCGCTCTTTTTGTTGGAGCCCAGGGAGTTCTGTTTGGGCTGTTTATTTCAGCCTTTTGCCATCCCACCCTTTGCAGAGGCCTCTGGGCCTTTCTGCCTTTTTCTCTCTTCTCTCTCTGAGACCGGCTGTTCAGGACCTGGTGCTGCTTCCTGGGACTGGCTGCTCAGTGTGGATGGAGTTCATGAGGAATTGCATTGAGTATCTTCTGTTTTATATTCTATTTCTATTATATATATATACATACACATTAGTATTTTGTTACTTTATTAAACTGTGTTTATCTCAACCCAAGTTTCTCCCTTCCCTTTCGATTCTCTCCCCTCTTTGGGGGGAATGAGGAGGGAGTGAGTAAGCAGCTATCGTGGCTGTGTTGCTAGCTTGGATTAAACCATGACAAATGATATGCACTAACCAGCCTCACTGATTTTTTAATCACACATACAGAAATTGTTTTAGCAATTAATTTTAGGGACTTTCCATCTAATACAAAGTAATATAAACCTGGATTTTCAGAAAATAGACCCGTATTAAACTTGATTTATAATATGGTCAGTATAAAGTACTGGCCTTGGCATTTATAGCTGCTTCTAAATAAGAAGATGCGTAGCACACCTCCTCCTCCATTGGTATTCAATGCTGCTATACAATGGCAAGGAAAGTACTGTAGGCCCTCAACTATAAGGGATTATTTTGCATGCTGTGTTGTGGATTCTGGGTTGCTAGTATTTCAATTCTCTGGTCAAGAATGCAGCTTAGTATCCTTTTTTTTTCTTTAAAAATGTACCAATGCAGTTTGTTTTTTCTTTAGAAATGTACCAGTGCAGCTTTCAGTCATTCAGTTTCTATGACTCTGCAACAGGAGGGAGTTTGTGTTGCCAATTCAGAAAAAATCGTCTCTGATCCATTTCTTTCCCATTTACCATGTAGAATATTCTACATGGTTAAGATGTACCTTCCAGATCCATGTCAGTCCACACAGTAGGATCTGATACCTTGGAATATCCTGTGACTCCATGGTCTATCAAGAGCTCCTGTGGAGGAAGCCTGGTTGCCCAGCAGTCTGGAAGCGATGGAAACTGTAACAGCTATAACAAAAGTTGTCTGAAAGGAGAGAATGTATGCCACAGGCTTACTGGGCAGGATCCATCTTACCAAAACCAGATAATTCCTCATCTGGACTTCATTTATTGTGTATGGAGGGAAAAAGGCATTTCTAGGACTTGATTTTTTTTTTACACTTTGCAGCACAATTTATCTCATCCCAGTGTCACTGTCTAAAATAAATCAAATGAATCACTCGTTAAATGCTTGTTTTCTCCATTGGTTTTGTAGGAGGCCTGAGGTGACTCTTTCAGCTCTAAACGTCTGTGCTGTAGCTGGCTAAAGCTGGTTGCAATAGGTTGCCTTTTATTGCAATGGCAACAAGCCAAGAGAGAACTTCCCTTGCTTGGGGGAACTGGTTTAATGTTCCCAGCTTTTTGCCCCTGGTGTTCTCAAGGGGACTGGAAGCAGAGCAGGAATGCACACAGACTTGTCCTGGCTCAAAGTTATTTTTCCTGGTTAAGAGTTCTTTATTGTCTAATGACTGTTCCAGGATAAAGTGTCGAATTCATCCATGCCTAAAGTTTTCAGCGTTTCAATCTGTCTTCCTGAGTTTTTTTTGAGCTTATTAGAAACATGGACTTCATGCTGTCAGATGCACAGTGGGTATTTTTGGAAAAGATGCTATTGGCTGATCATCTCTGTTTCTGGGATTTGAACAGCTACTCTGTGCTCTAATTAGTTTCTGAAGCAATGGATTTCACTTCTTGAAGGCATCCTGTGTATTTTTTCAGAGTGGCATTGTAAGGTGCGCATAGGTGTGAGCGAACTCAGTCAACAGGGATCAAGACTACTTGTAAATGCACTTTGGAGACAGCAACAAAGTGAAACAGACCAAGGAACTGTATCACAAGCTTAAATTCATGTCACAAATTTACATTGTGCTCCTCCTTAAAACAGTTTCATTTGTGTGTTTGGGCCAAGCAGTAGCTTGTAGTGGAGCCTTGTCTTGACTGTCAATAAAAGGTATCTTTTCTCTTCAGTAGCTTCAGAAGGTGTCTGATTCAGTATTTGCATGTACAAGATGTCATTTCAATTATAGAGTAGTGGCCATGACACTTGTGTAGGATTTCAGAGTTCTGTCTTTTTCTACTTGCAAACTGTGATATTGTGTCCAAGCCAGAACTGTTTTGTGGCTTTCAGTCATGAAGATAAAGCCTTTGATAAAGTTTGTCCAGTACCCAGAAAAAAGGACCCATGTTTTCAGTTGGACCCATGATGTCTCTAAGATAGTTATATGGGTAGTCTTTGCTTGTGACTACACCTGAGCAAGCTTTCGACTCTTTAGATGAAGTACGAAGGGTAAGGTAACTTTGATACTTTTCCAGTTACCTCACAAGTCCATTCTCCAGCAGATTCAAAGAGCATCAGTGGGTACTCCTGCAGAAGGTGTGTGGGTCAGGTAGGGACTTGGTGTCATCGTGCTAAGGAGGGGAAAGCATGTCTTCTAGTTGCTGGTGGAAAGGTCTGAGGTTCTCTGGTGCTCAGCAGGATATCACATACTTGAACTCAAAGTCCTCAGCAGGTTTGTTACAGTTGCAGAAGAGACACTGTAAGACTCCTCTGTCAAAATCAACTAATATGCTGTGGAATGCCTTTTTTGTGGATTCAGTTGGCCGTGTAATGTATGAAAGGCATCATTCTACCTCTACATTTCCATTGCAGTGGCTGGCTAGCCTTGGGAAGAAACCTACTGTTGGATAGTAGTAGAGGCACAGAAGTTCCCCGCAGGAAGAAGATGCAGTGATGACAATTGCAATAATGTGCATTATGCCCAATATCAGACTACTATGTGTGTTTCTAAAGCCTTGGCTCCTGGAATTAGATATTTAAGATGGAAAGTTTCAAGCGCCTGTATTTACAGAAAGTGTAAACCTGAAAGATTGAACCAGAAGGCAACAAAGCCATAAATATATTTTAAAAAGCTCTGAACTTCTCTAGCAGTCATGGGATTTTGGTGTAAGTTCATTGTTTTGGAATGTTAATCTTAACAGTATCACCATCTTCTGTCATGCTTCCTTTCCTTTCCGCTGCTACTGAGGACTTCAAATGACAAAATAACTTAAAAACACCCAATATTTATTTTGAAATTATGTAACTTGGTCATCTGGTGTTAGATTACTCCAACAGTTTCACCAAGGGAGTTGAACACAGCCACTTCATTCATGGCTGAGCCTTATTACAGCTGATTTTTAGGGGCTTTGAACCTGTTCCAGTTCCAAGCAGAAGTCAGTGGGAGTTAGGGCCATGGCCATAGGAGCAAGTTTGAAACCTTAATGACCAAATCAGGCCTTTTCTTCCCTGACACCCTGCTGAGTTACTGTGGCAAGACAGGGGAGTTTCTACAAGGAGATTGTATAATAAACTTTCAAGGACTTTGCTATGTGCGTTTTTAAACCAGTATCTGATTATGAGCTTCCCAGATTTGAGCTCCCTTGTATGCAAAGTTTACATCTAGTTTGTAGACCTAAACATGCAAATGTATGTTTGGACATTAAATACCACGTTTTCACTATATAGGACCTGCCCAAGAGTTTGTCATACCGTTCAGAACCGAGTAACCAGTGCAAAGCCTCACTAGTCCCTAGGACACTGAGTTTAATACATACTTGTTTGAACTTCTCTATTGTGCCTGATAAAGGAATTTGATATACTTGCTCTTCTTGAGTACCTCCATCAAGAGAATAGCATTGGACATAGGCACGAAAATGTATTTTCAACTTATTTCTGTGAAGAAGGGACTAATTGAAAGGACATTTCATGACAGTACTAAGGAAAGACTGTGACTTTTTCCAATCTTAAAGCTTGGAAAATTCAGATTTGTATGTGCTAGATTTAGCCAAGCTACTGTTAAATTGAAACATTATATAACATGATTTTCTGATCTTTTCCTGTCTGTTCGCTTTTACTTGCTTTTCCTTCTGAGTTCTGTTTGTGAACTTCCTGTGGAAATAGTTATTTTTAATATGTCTTTAAAAAATATTTTCAATTTTACTTTTCTATGGTTCCTTTTTCAAATATAAAGTGATAATATTTCAGCTGTACAGTCTGATGACAGTGTCAGTGGTTGTCACTTTTTGAGTCAGTTGAAAGACTGGACAAAAAAGTCAAGAAGCAAAAGAGCCTCAAAAGTTGCATTTTTTAACTGACTGTGTATTCACAAGTTTGTTGTCTTCATTTTCTTTCTAATTCCCCAGATTGAGCTGAATAAGCAACTGCCGTATATTGATGTTAACTGTATCAGAGGATTCTGCTTGGAAATCAGAAATTCAGAGGACTGTATAACAGCAACAGTGCGACAGAGACCTCTCGTATATATTTGAACCTAGTGGTCAGCTATTGCTTAATGCCACTGCTTTCTGATGCTAAAGGTCTGATGTCATCTTCCAAGTGACTTACGCAATCAGCAGTGCAGGTATGTGAGGGGAGCTGTAACTGGCAGTAGAGACAAAAGATTAGGAAGTGGAACTTTTAGAGAAATAACTCTTGTATGTACCGCTTTGCTTGTGTAGCCCTTAAAGTGAGTTGATAATACGATACATATCCATCATTATTGCTATTGCCACCCTTGCTTCTCCTAACTTTTAAATTGCTGTTATTGTTTTTCAGATTGAGGAAATGGGGGGTTGAATTTGGGAAGCGAAGCTGACAAGAAGTCGACAGAAGTCAACACTGTACTGATAAAGGAAAGTCAGGTATGTTGGACTGTCTTAGCCACAGATGCTGCTTCTGAGATATGTAGAGACTGAAGTTTAGAAATTATCTGTTTCTGTACCCATTCACTCTAGCTCATGCCAGGCAGTTTGTATCAGTAGGTGGATGCCATTTTTAGCAGGAAATTAAGGAAGCCACCTGGCTTCACTTTGTTTTCATTCTCTCCTGACATTACCTTTCTTTAATTCTGGCAACCACGTGAAAGTACCATATCTTACTACAAAGATATTCATGTAGCAATCACATTATGACTCCATCATACATAGAAATACTTAAATTAGTCTTAAGTTAATTAACATCAGTCAAATACTGCTATCTGTATAGATTCAGCAGCAAAGAATTCAGCATAGATAAACTTTCTGAATTTGCTTTTCAGGCAGGCTTTGCAGTCTGTGCCAAGTTCTGTAGCTTCAGTGATATGCTGCTTGCAGTCTATATGTTTAAATATACCTTCACACGATAGGGTCATACCTTGCTGGAAATGTAGGCGTGCCGTATTGGACTATATAACACCAAGCAGAATGGGTTTCTCTCATGGTTACAGTCTTTTACTATAACTTTGAGATACTTAATATAGCTGACATATTTCGTGATTGTTTGTGTCTGGAATTTTATGGAAGGAAGTCCAAGTTTCAATAGCGTAAAACTAGATGAAGACTGAAATTAAGTTTTGAATGTACAAGCAAAGGAATGCCACTAATGTTAGTGATTAGAAACACCAGGTTGGGACAAAGTTTTGAGGTATGTGTATAGAACCAGTGACTGCTGCAAAATAAATAAGCTATTAACTATAAGACTGTGGCACTCATTGGATTTCTTGCCACTAGCAATATACTTTCTACAGAGATCTGGCTATAAATTTTTTACCTTGGAATAGTGAAAATACTTGTGTTCAGAAAGAAAGCACTAAATCAACAGTATTGAAAAACTATCAGTCAAAAGCTTAATAACTGCTGAAGGCACACGACTAATAGTCTAAACTAACTGGCTACGATCACCTTATGAAACTGGAAAGTCTCTTGCTGACTTCTGCACTTAACACTGTTTTCTGAATGGAGTGCTGTGAGATAACTGAGGAATTATTGAGAATACCCCCAAGTGCTGTTGAAGCTTTCACACTGAACACTTACAGATACAGTGAACTACAAATATCCATGTGCCATGATAGAGTGTAAGATGCAAATGCTATTGTGGGCCATGAGTTTATGAGGCAGAACATTTATAAATTGCTGTTGCAAAGGAAACTGGTTGCAGCTTAGCAGTATTAGAACTGTTTTTCTTGGACATGGTAATAATGCACTAATTTTCATGGCCTTACTTGGATCCATGAGTTACTTGAACCCAAGAGTTAATGAGATTAGTCACAGAAGCATTTGCTTAGAAGATATTTTCTAAAAGAAGTTTAAGGGAAAAGACCCTGGATCATCTATATTCTAAACATCTTAAGATGAGATAATTCTCGTATAATTTTAGGCATTTAGAAGATAAAACTTAGTGCCCCCTTTTATAGCAAATAATGTAAAGGAAGTGGACTGAATTGCCCTCCAGAGGTGTCATTCCTCTTTGACACCTATTTTAGTATAGGAAGAATTATCCCATTGAAGTCTCAGAACTTCTTCCCTTAGTACAGAGTGCCTATGCCACTGGTGAGAACGGACACCTAACTTCCACCTGGGTAGACCGATTTGTCAGGACAAGTGGATCCTACCCCTAGTAGTTAAAGTAGTATTTATTTGACAGTAAGAAATCCTAAGTAGTAGCCACTGCAGGAATTTCAGTGTCCTCTCAAAAAATGGATAGATCTTATTTCTTAGGGCCAGATTTTACAATTTGTTCAAATATAGGTGTTTTGGATATATCTACAGGAAATAAGCAGTGAGAAATGTAAGCCTTTACATGAGGCATAATGTGTGGAATATAGATGGGGAGGAGTCCAATTTTCCATTCCCTGTAAATTTCATCCAATTTAAAGGATGCTCTGTATTCTGACAGTTGAAACAGTTCCTTAGGGACATTTTCCAATGGGAATGTGTCAGATTATTGGAGAAATTTATACTTTGACATCTACCCACTTCTGATCCCTATTTAATAATCCCATTTGTTGGCCTGCCACCACTTAGGGGCTTCCATATGGATGGGAGGAATGATGACCACTGTCTGTTCTATTAGTTTCACTGAGCAACCCAAACCCAAACATGGGAAGATAAGTTTTGGTCTTGCTGAATGCAGTAGCAAAACTGGATTTTAGTGGTATTAAGAGTTTACCTCTGATATGTTGATGGCTGCTCTGAACTTTCTTTTCTTTGCACTTCTGCCCTGCTCTGTCATTTTATTTTTGGAGAACAAGAGGAAGCGGCTACCCCTTTGTTTAAGCCAATAAATCTGAATGGGGTTTTGCTGTGACTAGAGTTAAAGCACTGCTTGAGGTTGTTGCTGTAATATGTAACAATATGGTCTGACAAACTACCAGCCTACAGTTATTTACTGTACCATGTTTCACACATGTAACAGGAGTCTAGAGGCAATGGGAAGTTGTTCTGACAGGTGATTTGACATCAAACCATTAAAACTGTCATTCTGGCCTTAGCAGACCACAGAACTAATTAAGCAGATACTGTTTGCCTTGCCATTAATTCACTAGAACTGTGAACACTGGTGGGAACTCTGCTGAAGTTCGAAGGACCATTGTCAACTTCAATCATGCTTCTTTCAAAGTATTTTATTTGCCGCTGTAAGGGACTGGTGGCTTTACTGGGGAGTTAAAAGAGCTATAAACCCCACTCCCCTCCCCTGCCATTAGCACTGCCCGGTGTGGTGTGCACTCCTCATCGCATGACGGGACATTGTCGCGTGGCTGTTTGAAGGGTATCAATACGTGAAGCACGTGCATCCAGCACTGGTTATGACTGAAAACTAAAATGAATGATTGAGACTTTGGGATTGGAGTGTTTGGGCAAAGCTGAGGGGAGAACGGAAAATAAACCCCAGTTGTTAAGTTGTTTAGGCATTTATTAGTGTTTTCATTATAAACAGGGAAAGGTGAAGAATTACTTATATAAAATGAAGCCTCATGTTTGGAAGCAGTGCTCTGCAGGCAGAGCTCTGTTGACATAACCAGATGAAATTCCTGCGGAAAGCCTTTTCCTTTGCCAGTCGAGTAAGTCTAATAGTCTTTCAGGCTAAAACAAACTTTAAAGGATTTGTAACAACAACTTGCTATGGTACTACAGAGACAAAAACATGTTCATAAATTGGAACTAGTCATCTGACAGTGCCCATTTGTCTGACCTACTTTCTACTTGCACTCTGTAAGGAACCACAAGAAGCAGATTTGGGGATGACAGAAGAAGGGGCAGACAAGAGAGGCAGAATGCTAAGTGGCTTACACACACATTGTATCTCGTCATTCTTTGAATCTCATAATTTATGACCAAAAGAAAATGAGCGAGGGGGGGATGATGAAAGAATACTAGTGTCTGAGGAAGCATAAGCCCAGGAGAATAATTCCTTTCTCTTGGCTGTCACCAGTGGCTGCTGTGGCAGTGGCTATCTCTGAAGAGTCATTGTAAGGATCTCACTACTTTTTATTTTCCTAAGGTGGATAGAAAAAATAGTCTGTATTCTGAGAAAAGCTTTTTCTCAGATGTTCATGTTCCCCTTGCCAAATGTTCCTATCCCTAAAACAAGGATGGCAGAATGTGTGTCAGTGTGCCAGGCATCCCAGTCAACAGTCTGCTTCACAAGGTGGGTTTTGTTTATTTACCAGATGGTAAGGTGGAGCAGCTAAAGTGTACTTTGCCACACTGCTCTATGCAGCTGAGCATTGCCTTTTTGGCCTCATTGATCCTGTAGGTGAAGCTTGACCTTAAGTAGTGTGAGCTACTCAGCCACATTCTACAGCCAGCAGCCATAACAAAATCTTACTGGATGTTGGTTTGGAACATTTGAGATATAAAATGTGCTGATGAGTGGATTCTTGAAATCCCTGCTCTTTCTTATGAAGGCAGAATATCTGTTTTACTCAGAAGCTGAAAGCTAAAAGAAAGCACTGGATGCTTTCCTTTTCTATTTAATTGAAAACTCAAGCCGCTTTTTTCTTAATAATTACGCTTTTCTCCTGTGCTTCACAATTACTTATGACAAATATCCATGGCTACTTGTTAACCTGCTGCAAAAACTATTAAAAGTCTTACTGAGGCTAGGAAGTTTACTATTAATACTAAAGCAGCCTAGTTTGCAGCTCTGCCAATACGACGCACATCCTGATCTGCCCTGGCTTTTGACATTCAGGAAAATGATTAACTTGTAAACTTGCATGGTTTTCCTCATGAATGAATTCTGCAAGAGATACATGTGTAAGTACAGCTTCAATGCGTAGACAAGGCAAATATGCAAATGTTCAAAAGCACCATTATGTTCTCCAGGTCAGGTAAATAACGTTATGAAAAACTTAGATTCCAACAGAACTATGAGCGGAGGGGGAGCCCTTGAAGTCAGTGAGAGCTGTGTGTGTGGATCTGGCACAGTGCATAGCACTCAGTTATGAAATAATTGGGCAATAAGACACAGTGGCCATGTGAACACAGTAATTAATACACTCAGCAGCTCTTATGTTTTGACTGACCTCTTGCCAGAGCTAAAAGCAAGAGCTGTGCCAGTCGGCTAAAAGGAGCAAAAGTTCTAGAGCAGGGAGCAGGAACAGCTCGTGTTCTCTCTGGATTTCCAAAGGGGAAAAGATGTTTGCACACCGGGAGGGCTGGAGTGCCGCTCACCTTCCCTTCCCCTGAGGGCTGCTGTGCGCTGCCCTGACTCCACCATCCTTTCCTCTTCCTTCCTCACCTACCCAATGAACTCACTAACTTTGCTGGGAAACATGAAGACACTGCAGTTCTCAGCAGCTGTTCCTAAAGTCATGTAAAGCCTGGTTTATTTTAAGTCAAGTTTTAACGGACAAAATTTTTCTTGAAAGCATTTTCTCTCTTTGCTATTTGCACTGCTATTGCATCATAACTATATGAGGGATGATAATCACAGCTTTGCTAGCTTTTGCAGCTTTTCCAGTGAAGTATATGATAATACGGCAGCTTTCATCAAATCTTTAAAAATGTGAACTTGAGTCTAGGCATAGAACGCCTAAAGAAGGAAGAAGGGCAGTAGGACAGGGCAAGATAGGAGAGATGGAGACTTCCACCTTCTAAACATCTAAAAGCTGAGATAATCTGAGGGCATTAGCATTTAATGTTTTTTATAGGGCCTTTCTATAATAAGTTGTTGCTTTTATTCTAGCCTACAGCTGACATACTGTAAATGAAACTGGTGGACTAAATAGCAGTCTCAAAGGCCAAAGAATGGCTGAAGGTGGGGTCAAACTCTTTCTCTAGTGACTAGAAGTTCTCCAGGAGCATCAACGTGGCGTAGTTGAAACATTTGAAAAGAACAGGTAATGTCATATTATATACTGTAGCTTTCCTATATGGGTCATGATCAGCTGCTTTTGTAAGATGACATCTCTCTGTTTTCTTTTCCAGTTCAAGTTAGGCTGATGTGAAATGTTACTAAAGTTTCACATACTAGTTTGCACTTTTTAAAGTGGCTAATGCACCGTTACACAGCTAATGGTAACACTAGCACTTTTCCTTCTGCAGTGAGAAAGGAGGCAGAGCCAGACAGAGAAGAGGTTGAAAAGGAGGCTGAAGGGAGACCTGATCGCTCTCTACAACTACCTGAAAGGAGGTTGTAGCATGGAGGGTGTTGGTCTCTTCTCCCAAGTAACAAGTGATAGGATGAGAGGAAATGGCCTCAAGTTGCACCAGGGAAGGTTTAGATGGGATATTGGGAAAAATTTTTTCATGGAAAGGGTTGTCAGGCATTGGAACAGGCTGCCCAGGGAAGTGGTGGAGTCACCATCCCTGGAGGTGTTTAAAAAGATGCGTAGATGAGATTCTTAGGGACATGGTTTAGAGGTGGACTTGACAGTGTGAGGTTAATGGTTGGACTCGATGATCTTCAGGGTCTCTTCCAACCAAAATGATTCCATGATTCTACTTCTTTTGCATCTAGCAGTTAAATGTCTTCATATAGCAGATACTTTACATCCTTTTTCATAACACTAACTGCACTGCACATATTGAACCTCTCTCATAAGTGACTGGGGAAATGTCTCCAAGGCTGTCCTGTTGATGCTTGAGTTAAAAAACTGTAAAGGTCTGATCCTACCTCTGCACTTTTCCTGGCTAGGACCGTGGCAATCTGTATCCACATTTTGCTGGTTTATATGATGAACAAAGTGTAAGAAACAGATGCATTAGATTTGCAGCAATCTTGTGGCCCTGGACATGTATAAGAAACATGGACCTTTTTCATTTGTGTTCATATTGTTATGCCTTGAGTTCATCCTAGTGCCTTGATTCAGTCCAGTAAGCTCTTATTGGCATATTGTTGGTTTCTGAACTAGCAGTATCACACTGGCCTGTGGAGACTTTAGCAAAAATGGAACGCTGACAGATCAGGACCCTCCTTCACCATCCCTAACAGAAAGCAGTTGCCTCTGAAAAACGTCCTTTAAAACTGTAAAAGAAAACACCCAAAGAGACCAAGGACCCAGCTTTGGCCAGAAATGACCTGAAAAACAATGGAAAAGAGGAAGTTCCCTCCCACGCTAAAAGTGCAGGGTCAGTCACTTACAGGCAACCTCTGTGGTGGTAATGGGAAGGTTTTAAAGGCAGGAGTAGTGGGAGCCAGGCTATGAAATTTCTGGGCATTGGTCCTTCTGTTAACTGGTGATGTGTGAGAAACACTTGGCAGAATCTCAACAGGTAGAGCTCATAGCCTCTTCTCACTTATCCTTTTTCTCCTTTGTTATGTAGGATCAAATGAGGAAGGTCCAATCTCTGATTCTGCCATGCTTTTCCCGTGGTAGGAGGAAAGCAATCAACAGTAGCTAACTAAAGGAACAGTGTTTTGCTATTCTTTTTAATCCAGGCTTGTGGATTAGTCTAACTCAAACCACAAACAAAAACAAAGATATACTGCCTGATAAAAAATGACCAATATTGACTTCTATACATACCATATCTATACAGATATTTCCCTGTGTTTGCTGATTTGTACAAATGTTACTCTATAGCACAGAGATCTCAAACAATACCCCAGATGTGTTAACTGAACTAGCACCAGCTGCCAGCTAAACTTGCTGAAGTCTCGTGCTAATCAGCAGGGGTTGGCTGCTAACATGTCATTTGTACTGCTCCTTAGCAAAGGTACTGAAGGTCATCACTATGTGCAAACCTCAGTGTTGGCAGACAGACAAAATAATACCAAAAGCTGGCCGTAGCAAACTATTATAAGATGGATATCCAGAAAGGCCTTTTTATAAGGCCTATCTAATGTGTATGGACTCTGTCATCAGTGGGATATTCAGGATGAATATTTTTTTATGAAGGTCTGGAAGAAAATTATCTACAATGGACTCTTTTTTTTAGAGTGTGTCTTTGGGACCACAGGGAACCCAGCTGTTTATACTAGTGTCTAGAAAGTGCTGCCAAGGTTTTGTTGATCTAATCTAAGAAAAAGGAGCATTAGGTCAAATGCTTATGTTACAGCACTGTAGAAAAAATATTTATGCAGGCTTCATGTAGGCAGTTTAATCCACAGTTGCTGTTTTTAAAAAACAGAATTTAAAATAATTCAAAACTTTTCTATGAATATTGTAAGAAAATATAGGCATATGATGAGGTTTAACTTCAGAATCTATTACTTCATGGTGATCTTGACTCAGGAACTTTCTCAGCCACAGGGAACACTTGCTGGCTGCGGTACAACCTAATGACATGGGCTGTCCCTTCAAACATCACTCCTGCTGCAGCAGATGCAGTCGTGTGCATCTTTGAGGGGCTGAATCTGCATCAGTTGAAATGATTTGCTGTATAAATGCTTTCACACTTAAGTACTCTTTCACCCTATAAATTCTATACTGGCTTTTATGTCAATAAATTAAGGCATATGATGATTTAACCCCATAAACTATTAGTAGATAGTAAAGCAGGCTTAGAGCAGAGATACTTCACCACTTCACAGCAAGCTGTGTTATGGTTAAAGTGGCTGCCTGCAATGTTGGTGGCTGGGGAAGAAGCAGCAAAAAGCCTGTCAGTAAACAAACTTTATTAATAGAAATGTTATCACAAATGTCAACATGTAAAAGCAGATGTGACATTAAATTGCATGTGTTAATTCACAAGGATTAATTATGACTATTTATAGTTCAAACTATACGAAACAGTATCAAATTTTGAGGAACAGCAACAAGCAATAACTCTGTTTAGCTGTCATTTCCAACTATTTAATACATGTTTCTGAAACAAAATGAGTTCCACGGTTGCTGCACAGACTGACTTTGGTGCATGAATGGCATGTACAAGCACCTGCGCTACGCAGCAGTATCTCCCTGGATCATGATGATCTCAGCTTTACTGGTCTCTTCTGAATGTACAGCAGACTCAGGGACATTGCTGGCAGTTCTACGTGTGCTGGAGAAGGATGGACTGGTTGGGCAGAGGACTAATGTGAGATGTAGGAGACCCGCTGCGGGTTTCCTTCAATTCTGAGTTGGTCATTTAGCCACTGAATCTTCACTGACTGATGTCAGTGTGGATTATGTCACTGACTTCAGCAGAGTCTCCATACTTGTACCTATGCTGTGCCCAAGTGGGCTGGACTACTGAGAAACCTGACGCTGGTTTGATCCCTCACCTGTTTCTGTGAAGCCATGTTGTTATCCACTAGATACCTTTTGCTAAGTGTGTGTGGGTCTCCTAGGCTGTCTAACACTCCCATCATCTGCTTTTACAATGTATGATGTCTGAATTATCTTAAGCACTTAGCAGCTGTCTTGCAAGAAGGGCCGATGGGAAAACTGTTGATGGCCAGAGAAGTGCAGCATGGTCACCCTGCCCATATGATCCGTACATGTTTACACTTGGATTTGTGTTAAGGGAAACATAGGTCTGAGTTTTCTTTCCTCAGTCTTCCCTATATCTTCCTCATGTATGTGACTGAATTTGAATGTTAAACCAAAGCACAGTTTTGAGCTCAAATTATTGTGTAGGTGTAACGTCTGTACTTCAATTCCTCATCTCCAAAAACTTATGAAATGGGACCTTGCTGCTATTTCACTCTCAATGATGATACCACTGCATGTTAAAAAGAAAGGCTGAAGTACTTGAGTACTACAGTGACTGGGGCCATAAAAGTATCATACAGGATTGTATTGTAGTTATGCTGCTCGTTTCTATAGCAACATTCAGCCAAGAATCTCAAGGCTCTTTACAAGTATTCATGAACTAAACCTATGAGGTAAGTGATGGTGACTATTCTTGTTTACAAATAAGGAAACACAGAGGCTAAACTAGTTGATGAAGGTCACACAACAAATCTGTATCCAGGCCAGAAATAAAAGCTGACTCTGTAGTCTGTGCTTCAGTCACCAGGCTGATATTCTGTTGGAAGTGCCGTGCAGAGCTGAGAGGAAAGCCTTGTACAAACTCTACAGATTTGTTCATTCAGAAGGTACACTCCAGTTCAGATTGCCTCACTGAAGTGACCTTATATTTTTATCTCTTTGTCTAGCTAAACTTTACCCATGTAAAAACATCATTATATCCAGTCAAAGCAGGAGTAACATGATTTTGACACAAGTTTTGCAAATCTCTGATAAAGCAAAACTGAAGCCTGTGCTAAAAATGTATGACAATCCTTACATGTATGATTGCTAGTCCTTCAGTGGCAATTAGATAAACAGATCCAGTACATGTCTGGTTCATTTCAGTGGCTACATAAATCAAAGAAAACAAATGCATTTACCCTGAGACCAACTGTGAATTTTTTTCTGAGGTTACCACTGAGATATTGAATTCATTATATCATGAAGAAATAGAGTTTGTTGATAGATGACAACAACAAAAAGCCCACTCTTCTGTGAGTCTTTTTAAACCACTGATAGGGAAAAATTGTAAAATCTTAAACTTTTTTGGTATCCAGCCTCTGCTCCTCCCTCTGAGTATCAGCTTGCCAACACCAGAATATTGCAAACGGAGGCATTAGAGGAGAACACCAGCCACACCTTTTTAACTCCATCTTCACACTGGATGCTGCTTGTAGAATGAAAGATTGGAAAACAGCAAGTATGCTCTTAGGGATGTTCTTTTCTAGTCCAGGCTAAATAGTGAAAAATGCTTTCTTGATTCCTCATCTGTTAGGCATATAGATGTCTGACCTAAGGCCCACTTATTTTCTTTCTTCTAGATACCATGCCTTACAGTTATTATGTGGATGTTGGTCTGCTTTTTTGCTATATCCTTGTGGTCACGCTCTTTTTTTGTCTGGGTGGCTGTGACTGAGTATTTTACACTGCTTGGTGGAATGGTTTGCTGCTGTTTTCTCACGACCACTGGCTACTATGGATGTACTACGGTTTTGCTGAAGAACAAGTCAGCTGGGTGGATGGTGGTAATTTACTGAGGAGAAGTCTTGTGAGAGCCAAGGATCATGTTTAGCAACGTTTGCAAGTCCGACTAAAAAGTTCACAGAAGTGCAAAGCAGAAGGGAGGCTTATGGACTGGTCTTACTGCTTAAAGGGGGCAAAGCAGGGGCGGGATAAGGACAGGAATGGGGAGGACCAGCACTGCCCCCCGAAAGATAAAGCAGTCCTGGAAGCATATAGCCATATATATCCCATTTTGCATCAATATCAAATAATTTTCTCAGCTGCTCAGAAATTCCCCCCACACGAGCATTAGAATCAGTGAAACACTGAAAGGATAAAGTGTAAATGTCACGTAAGGTCTGATAATCAATCTGCATTTTGATCGCTGTGTTGAGTGACAGCTGTACCTCAGCTGCCAGGCTGGGCAGTCAGAGATAGGGATGACTGTGTGCTGTGCTACTTCTCAAAATTTTCAGTTTATTTCTCAAACTTTTTGCTAGCCTTTTTCTGAAATTTTTGGAGCAGTCAGACTCGCTTGAGAATTTGTAAGTAGCCAAACCACCCAGTATTACCAGTCCTCAGCTTGCTTTACAAAGGATCATTTGAACGTACAGTGTCTCTGTCAGGTACGGGGCCAGACTTGCCAGCTGATTTTGACCAGCTGTGGATCCAGGTATACTTGTGTCTTACAGATCAGAGAAAATCAAATGGGAGAAATGTAGCAATAGAACCTAGATGAAACATTGACGCTACTTGACAATCTCAGGCTCAGGCCATTAGTTATTCTTTTCAAAAATGATATTCACATTAATCTCACATAGATCTTCACCGTTGTTTCAATAAACATTTAAGTGGGAATACTTCAAAGAAATTACATTACTGGCTTTGTATTAAAAAGATTTAGTGATCTTTTAGTGCATTGAGATTTTTTTAGAGAAGATGGCTTCTTCTGTATATATCTAGTTTTGCTCTGCTTTCACAAATTGAAGATGAAGCAACCACTGTAATGAGATCTGTAGGGAAGCCCACCTCTTAGGCCTTCTGCCTGCTGTGTTGCTGCTTATGAAGGAACAAAATTCTGGTTGCCACACCGTGCCAGCGTGTTGCAGCTCGGTAGAAGATGGGCAGTTTAGGAAGTGCTGAGTGGAGACATTTGGTTCTGCTGAACTCAATGTGTCCATGATCCTTGGGAAGATTGATTTCACTCCCTGGGAAATGCAAGTGCCCAGTGTTTCCTCAACTAACCTGAAATTTTTCCTAACATTGGGCAAGGTTTATTGATGAGGTAAAATGCACCAAAGAAACTCTTTGTTGCATTTGGAAACAGATGAATAAACGTCATCAAGGGGACTCTAATAATTAACTGCATGTCAGTGTGAAGTTATGATCATCTTTGTCTGGCCAGCCCATGGGGTTGACAAATCCAGCGAAGAGAAAGTTTTTGCAGAATGCACAGCTGAGGTCCTGATGGCTGGTCTTTGAGGGATTTTCCTGAATGCCAGTTGAGTGGCCAATCAAACTCAACTGTACTTTGCCTGAAGCTTCCTCTTCTGAACTCTTGTAGGCACAGGAGATCCTAGTCAAGTAAGTGCACCCCTGTTATATTTCTGCAGCCTTGACTATCAACCAAATTAAGGTATTAAACTTATCTTGCTACATAGGAAATGCAAGTCTATCACTATATAAGTTTCTGATAGTTGAAAGTGCTTCTCTGAAATGCATCCCGGAACAAGTAGAGAAGCCAGCTTATTGATAAATAAGATCCTTTCTTGCTGTTCAGATTTGCCTTTTTCTGGAATGATTTGTGAGATAAACTCTGAATTGTCTTAGCAGCTGTAGTGCAAATTGTTTATATCTATAACGAGTAATTGTGAAACTTTATTAGTGATAAAAAGGAATGCAAGCTTATCTCTAGTTTATGTAGAGGCTAAACCTGCTAAGTAAGAAGATGAACATGAGAACAGTGGTGTTTGTGGAATATACCACAGCTGCCCCATCATACCTAATGTTATTTTTCTTCTTCTGTTAGAGCAGAGAATGTGGTGGACTAACAGAACCCTGATAAAAGCTGAATGCACCAGATAACTCATATTTCATGCCTCGTAACGCCTCCACACATGGTCTTATTTAAATGAACTTAATAGACATGTCTGAAGCAAATACTACTCAGACAGCATTTGGCCTTCAGAGAGAAACTAACTAAAGAAATTCTACACTCAGACTGGCACTCAGTTGTTGACACAACTGTTAGGGGATGGTGAACTGGATCAGGGAACCAGATAAGGTTAAAAATAATGCAAACAAAAAGTGGGCAGGAGAAGGTACCAGCTTGCTTCTGTGGAAGCGGGGAGGTTTTGCACTTCTTCCTTGAGCTGAGCTGTGCTTTGCTCTGGCCCTCTCCTCCTCCTGGACAACTGCTTCAATATTTGTCAGGTCCTTCTGTGAGGTGATTTAACTCACTAGATATAACAGCAGAAAACTATCCAACCCTGTTTTTTGCTCTGCCATTTTAGCACATTAAATTAGCTCAAAGGAGGGCCTGGTGAGTTCCAGAGCTAGTAGGAGAAAAACTGCAGAAGCGTGACCTCCTGCTCAGAGTTTCTGGGAGCTACTAGTTTAGCTTAGTGCACCTCTGGAAACCCTGTGCAAATAATTGCATCATTCCATGTGGGGTAGGAGAGAGCTCCAGTGCCGAGCAAAACAAGTGACTGGCAGAGAGGGTAGAGGAGAATTCTGTTACCAAAAGCCCCTGTTATCATGGAACTGCAGTGTCAGCATGAGACAGAAGGGCAACCCATGTCTTTCTGATTCAGAGAGTAAAAATTAGGAGATAAAGGGTCTGAAGAAGACTTAGTGCTTAGAAGCTGAAGTGCTGTATTTGGAACTAGTGGTAGGAATTTGAAAGAAATGTAGAGCTGAGTATGAAATAACAAATGGAGACTGTAAAGTAAATGGAGATTTTCCCCGTTTAAAAACAAAGCTAATGAGTGGAAAGATAAAATTTAGATTTGTTTATAAAGTGACTCTCTGTCTTATAGTTGCCTAGAAAATAATTTATTTCTGATTTCAGTAGCAAATTCCAGATCACATCAGACTGGTAGCCAAACAGCCCTTGCTGGATTTTGACTACACACATTCTGCGTGTAGATCTTGTCCTTCTGGTTCTGATGATGTGTTTGCCCCCTAGGGAACATCACCAATGGACCAACTCATGATTTAAATTCGTAGTACTTCAGCAAACTTAATTTCTTTCCCATTACAGTCATGGCTGTTTAATTAGAAGAAGCAAACTGCCCATAGTACAATAGAACTGAATTAGGAATGTGTGGATGTAACTAGGACTTCTTCAGTCCTGGAGACACAGCAGATTGTTAGTAAGATGCAAGCATTAAATTCTGAGGTTAGCAAACACCAGTTTAAGATAATAGCTAAAATGCCATGGGTAGCTTATATCTGCTCGATGCTGCTCAAAGTGAACATGTAGCTTTAATCTGGTTCTCAAAGACAGAGTCTAAATAAGCTCACTACCACCTCTGACATTATCACAGCCCATTTATGATTAGTATTTGTATCAGTGATTTCGTGAAGAAGCTAAAGACTGGACATGTTTATAGGAGACATTAAACTTGTTTTGTGGATAGAGAATGTAATTTCTCAGCCATGTTTACTGTAATGTTCATTTCTGATTATTTGCAATACCTGTTAAAGACAAACACTGACATGTGACCAGCCATGGTTTGCATAAAACTACATTGATACACAGAAATTCACCATGAGGACATGATTTGATGAGACAGGGATGTTGATGGAAACACAGGTTTATGGGACTGCCCAGCCTTCCTGGCGATGCTAAAAACCCTGCCAGAGGAAGGTGTTGCTCCTAACGTGGATCAGCTCTTTGATCAGCTGCTCAGTGTGACCCCACAAAGAGTTTCACTGGCACAAAAGAAGGGCAGGAGGGAACAGCTGGGTTTGCTCAGTCATGTCACTGAAGCTCTTTTGTCATTAGTCTACAGCCAGAGAACTAGAAAAGTAACTTATTTATCCACCTTCAGCTCTCATCTAAACGAGGAACCACTTGTCCCTATTCTTGTGCTGCCATTCACTCTTTTTTTCAATTGTGCTGTTGGAGGCTGTGTGAGGCTGACTGTAAATTGTTCAGTGAAATGATTTATGTTGAAAAGCCATTCCCATTCCTTATTTTCTGACAGTTCCATTGATATTGTGTTAAACATCAGTCCTACATAGGTAGTTGCACAGCACAAATAAGAAACACTGTTGGCCAAGGATAAAGCACATTATTGGTTTGGTTGTAGGTGAAAATCTGAATAGAACTACCCTTTAAATGAAAGATGCAGTTTAAAACTGTCTTAGTTTATTAAAACTGTACACTTTTGTGGGAAGGCAGTCTTGCACTTTACGTCTTCCTCTGTGAGGCAGGTTTGAATCGCTCACTGATATTCACGGAGAAGCTTGTACCAGTTTGCCTATGTGAGTTTGAAACTGGTGCTCTAGTCATACTGATTGTTCAAATTCTTTCCTCCTTGCTTAGTTAAAAGCATTGATCATCTTGCTCCTAATGACCTTTTGTAGCCCTGAAGAGAATGCTGCTTTATGATTACCTTGTTGTTGATCAGGTTCTATTTCCTTTTGAATTGATAGTACTCTGATAAGGATGCACAGCATTCATTAATTAGATACAGGAAGAAGCGGCTCTGGTGGTGTGATTTTAATGGTCACGTAAGATCTGAATACAAGGCAAACTCAGGGTGACACATCCTTGGAAAGGTTCCTAGTCAAAACTGTCCTGGAGAGAGCATATCCAGCGAACAAAATTACTCAGGGCAAGGCTTGTCACTGCAAACTGAGAAGAGGCAGCTTGGAAAAATAAATTGAACATCGCCGTAGGAAGGAAATCATGCTAAGGAGTTCTGTGAGACTGAGCACATTATGAGGGTGAGGACACCCTCAGACTTGCCTTCCTCAGTGACACTTGAATGGGTCACTGAGGACAGAAGAATTAAAAAAATCATGACTAATACTTGGTGTCTGTGACATGTCTTGCAGCAATAGAACACTCAAATCCTTTGCAGTGCTCTCATTGTTAATTATAGGTCCCTTCAATCATTAACATTGGGTACCTCACAGAGTCCACATCACCTTGCAATTTCG
This sequence comes from Caloenas nicobarica, assembly GCF_036013445.1. Lineage (NCBI taxonomy): Eukaryota > Metazoa > Chordata > Aves > Columbiformes > Columbidae > Caloenas > Caloenas nicobarica. The sequence continues at coordinate 48,203,984 of NC_088245.1, forward strand.
AGATATCTTCTTTACCCCAGGTTTGGTTTTCTATCTGGTCTAATTTTAAAATTCCAAGTTAACATGACAGCTGGTGCCAACAGCGTGCTAATTACTGAACTTCCTGTAGTGTGAGAGGAAAAAAACACACCCTTTTTTGAGAGGAGCTGAAATTTCTGTGTATGGATGGGTGCAACCTCCCCATATTCTGCCTACTAATTACTCCAATCTTGTCCTTTCATATAGTTATTTAAATACCAATCCATAGTGCAGCTGAAGAAACAGCCAAGATGAATTCTTTCTCACAAAGCAGTTAAAAATGCAGCCTCAAATTGAAAGTTATGATATTTTTCTTGAAACTCACTATTGTTTATTAGGCACTGAAGGGGCTTTTTTTCCTAAATGATAATACACTGGGTTAACTTTAGCAAGGAACAAGACAAGGTCTTAAGTAATGCAGACATTACTTTCCCATTGCTTGAACACATGGGCTGCAATTTTGCAGGGAATAGCACCACTGTACCAAAACCCCCAGCATTGTAGACATGATGCTGCAAAGTAATCCAAACTCATTGACAATAAAGCTGGAGGTTTTTCCCATAAAGTTCTTTTTCCTAAAGAACATGACAAACAATTTCAAGTTTAATGGGTACTCCTGCACTATTTCATGCTATAATTTCACTGGTTGCTCTGCTTGTATTATATTTTTATTTAAGTGAAGAAGCTATGTAAATCCCAGTTAGTAAAACTTTGCTAAAAATTTCACTGAACAACCCCTACGTCATTATTGGCATTTAATAAAAGCATAATACATAACATTTCCTAATAACATATTAATTCTTTACAAGTACTTCTTTTGGGATAGATGTGAAGAAATAATACACACATGGTATTTTTCTCCTACTATACCAGATATTATTATGTTTGAGTGAAAGGTTAGGCAGCTGTTTTCATTTTTCTGGGTGCTAAAGTAGGCTGTGATGATCTTGTGTATGAGATCTTGGCTTATAGGCTGGTATTATTATACTAGGAAGGGGGAATGATGAGATAACATGGCTGTAATTTTAGCCAATTGTAAAAATGCGAAGTTTTTGAAAAGTGAACATTAATTTGAGAAGTCCTGTCATCTGAAAAGATGTGATCTTATTTTTAAAGTATATTGTAAAATAGTAATATATTGCATGTGTTAGTTGTTTGTTTGCTTTGGTAGAGGGATGGGAGGTTCACAGGAAAGAAGTTTAACTACAGAAGTACTTACGTTTTGTTTTGTTAACATTCGCAAGGGTTTTATTTTGCATTGACCAAGTACAAGTTCATGTTGACAATACATCATTATTTTTCCAGCTGCTCCTCTATGTGTTAACAAACTAAGACATGGCTTTGACCACCATATCACTTGGATTATTATGTGCCTTAACCCAAATGTAATATCTAATGGATGTGGAAAATTACAGCTCTTGGAGATATTTAAATATGTTACTTCTTCAAGCGTTTAGCTGTTGGACTGTCCATTTGCCTATCGGAAAGTCAACAATAACCACCACACGACTGTATTAAAAAAATCTCTTTAGAGGTATTGAGTCACATAAACAGATTATGTATCTTACAAAATATGTCATTAGTGTTTATTCTTAAGATGGTTCTTAGATATTGAAAACACTGAACATATTGGCTGTTGTGCATAAACATTTGTGAAATTAGTACTGCAAACAAGCACAAGCAACGCTCTTAACAAGGACTATGCAATTATTTCCACAGCATTCCACGAAAGCCTACCTGAATTAGCCTAGCATACTCAAACAGTATATTTTTCCCCAACACAAGAGATCCTCTGTGTATTTGAAAGATCAGCTCATACGAATTTGGCAGCCTGAACTGGAACCCACGTGTTGTCGTGCCAGTGAGCCAGCACTGTTCTGGAGTCTTGCTGAAGGCATCCATGCTTCATTTTTTTCTTGTGAAAATCTGCACCGAAGTTACTATCCTTAAGTAAAGGACACGCGTGAGTGACAGTGGTCTCACCATTAGTCTCACTTGTAGTCTGTGGGGCTTTCTTTGGCCAAGTGTTTGGTTCTCATAAGGAGTCAGAAAGAGGAGACCAGGCCCAAGCTTCTGCAGGCCTGCTGAAAGATGGTGGTCACTGTTGTGCCCCTTTCTATCAACAAATTAATTTTTACAGGCAGTGAATAATGTTGTTTTACTAAAGACTGAGAGTGTATTTGTTTTGTGGCTTAGCTGATAAACTCTTGACTGATGTGTTCGGGCCTTAATTTATCTCCTTCCAGTTTTACTGGATTGCTTATCACAAGATCATCATTTGAAAGAAAATCTCTCCAGCCCACTCACTGCAAGGCACCACACAACTCTCATCTTTCCCCAGCCTCACCAAACTCATCATCAGAAACAATCTTCCCACAAACCCCATATCTCGTTAGTGGAAGCAAACTGTGTCAGAACCACAAATGCAAAACTAATACACACATTTCTACAACAACCACAGTAAATGCTCCAGTCTTTGAACAGAAGCATCACTTGTCACATCATAACGCTCCAGAGTTTTGAATGCTTCTAAGGAATAATTATTATGCTCTAAGTGGTAGTATGAGCATCAAACTGATGACTATTTTTTTGTGAATAGTAAAACTGCCCAAAAATGCGGTCTTAGGAGGAGTGAAACTAATAATTTTGAGGTTGTATACTCAAAGATTTTTCCATAAAAAAAGAAAAAAACATGAGAAGCTAGCATATTTTGTTTTGTAACTTTGTAAGTTTAAAATTTGGTTTTTGAAATGGCGTTTTGATTTGGAAGTTGTCTTCTTTTTTATGATTTTAATAGGAAGCTGTCAGCCTAGAGATGAAATGAAATACTGGTTTTTAGAATAAGTAAAATGTTCTGGGTGAACTCGAAAGGAATGTTTTGTTTATTTTGTATTATCCACAACTTGGCCAATTCTATAAGTGCAAGGCATACAAAAAAACCCTGTTCATAGGTGCCTGTGATTTTAATTTCATTATAATGAAATATTGTGTATTGAGTTTTTCTTGGCCTTTAAATAGATGTAGTGTATACATATGGAGAGCCATGCTTTACAATTATAGCAGTTTTGAGCAGCAAAACTGTTGCAGAAGCAGCCAGAAGCTGGTCTTCTTTTGTTTGCACAGCAAATGACAATTTTACTTTTGATCTGAACAATAGATTTCTTGTGATAGGGATATATGTGGGTTTTTTATTCCTTAGACTGTAGGACTTTTTGAACAGGACAGTGATGAAACAGAGGGCTGCTATTAATTGATACATGCAGTGTCAGTTATTCTAGTATATTTATTGCATTTAAAAAATATTCTCATCTCTGTGGCTCACATGTTAGATGAGTAGCTGTTTTGGTCTTTCTGGTTGCACTACTCTCACTCCCTTCATGGAGCTGTGTCTGTTTTGAATTATATGAACATCAGTTCATGCTGAAACAGTAGCTTTTAAAATTGATTTCACACCATTGTGTCTGTTGAGATCAATCCTTTTGATAGTGGTTTTCTGTGCAATCAGTATGGACAAGAGTGAAAGGCAGCTCCTGGAGAGTAGAGGGTACATCCCCATAATGTCCTCAGGAGAGTTGAAACCCAGGCAGACTGTGACTTTGTGAAGTCACCCACAACTGAACCTTCTTCCCACCAGCATTGGCCTACACCTTTACATCAAGAAGACTCAGAAAAGCTTTCTATGGCTGAAGAATCAACCATAGAAATGTGTTTATACAGAACAGAACGAGCTCTGAAGAAAAGTGGAAAAATGTTTTTGTTCATAGCATTTAAAACTCTGGTTTCTAAACATTTGTATTTGATTAACTTCACCCTCAATTATAGCTCTGACTAAGCTTGCAATCCGTAATTCTGAGACCACAAAGAAGAATTTCAGAAAAAATACAGAATGTCAGAGTTGACATTCTGGAAATGTGTAAAGGAAAGGATAAACAAATAAAACCAGCCCCCACATTTTGTGAAGGAATGTTCTGTGCACTGGAAATACCTTTATCAAGTACAGTCACAGGAATCACATGCAATGGCAAAGAAGAGTAAGCAGTATGAATTACTGAATGTACTTTTTGTTTTTAACAAATGTTCTATAATCTTCGTGCATGGATAAAAGACTGAAGAGGATGTCTCTTGGAGGAAAAGTGAGAAGTAAAAAGTTATTAAAGAAAAGGTTAATAAAGATCATCAAACATCCATATGTGATGCAATCTAACCCAAGGGCTGCTAGAGCTCTGTTAAGCTAAATGCAGTAGTCTCCCAAGGCTGTCTGCATGCACGGTTAACTCCATAATCAAGACCTTCTTCCGAAATGTGATTAAATATGGCAAAGTTAAGACACTGCTCTAAATTGCCCCCAGAAGAGTTCTTCTTTTTCATCAGCCAGATATCTAAATATTACTGCCAGATAGTGTAAAGAGTACATCTCCTTCTCTGGTTTCACCTTTATAAAGCAACAATGATAATTCTGGTGAAGCTTTTAGAGAACTAAGGACACAATACTGAATGACACCTAGGTGTTGCTTTTAGTAAAATTGCCCATATGCCAGCTTAGCTAGATATGGTGTTAAGAGTGTGTATTAGACTACAAAAAAACGACAGGATGAATTCTCAAAAAGATTTAGGAACTTAAATCTTATTTCCAAAACTGAGTCGAAAGGGGGATTTATTTAATGAAGTGTTGATATCTAGAAATGAGCTACCTCTGAATTCAGGGAAAAGAAGTGGGTACTTCATAGAGTGTTTTGTTTCATCCTGAAGGCAACATCCAAAACAGGTCAAGTGTGTCTTTGCTGACCAGCTCAGGTCTTTTCTTCAGACATCTAATCTAGCATGATGAATTCTACTCATGGCCATCTAGGGCTTTATTCAGAAGGTCTAAGTTCTACCTACAGCTGTCAACCAGTTATTTCTTTTTGCGCCTCTCAAAGCCTAGATTTGTCCAGAAGGAAATGTTATGCAAAGGAGTCAGAGAATGTTTAAATAATCTGGCCTGTAGCCTAAGGTCTAAGTCTTCTTGAAAGTCCAAAGGATTAGGGTCCTAAATCACTCTTGCACTTTCAGAATATTTATTTTCAGTGCTGTTGGAAAAGCTTTAGATAATAAAACAGCACTTCCGTTTTGTGACATATAGGTTTTCATCACATTGACAGTATGCACTGCTGAGCTTTAGTCTCATTATTCTCGGCCATCTTTTCACAACTGGTGATAAACCCTTAAGAAAAAGAAAAGGACAAGAAGGGAAGAGAATTCAGGTCTGTCTGCAGTATTCAAATATCTTTTATTTTTTTTTTTGTCAGATGGAAAAGGACCGTGAACTAAAAGTCTTTTTTTTGGTGATGTAACTAGGAGATCCAAAAGAATTTCTGCAAATAGAAAATGTAAAACAAATAGTAGATGTAAATCGAAAGAACATCCTGTTCTTGTTTATCTTGCAGATAAAACTAGAAATTCACCAACCTTTATGCACACTTGAAAGCAAGTTTAAGACAACCTGTTGTCTGCCTACGATCTGAACAGCTGTTTGTAGGAAAATTTTCCACATAGGTCACCGCAGAAAAAGAGTAAGGTGTTGACAGCCTGATGGATGAGTTTGGCTAGCCTGGTGCCCATCCAGTTGTACGACTAACACTTTCATGTACAGTATCGCACACATTCGGATTGCCTGGAATATAGTAGCACATCTTCTAAAGTTATAAACTGGAATCAGAAGATCATCTGAGTTCCTAAAGAGCAAACCACTCTTCCCCTAAATGCTTTGCTGATAAAAAGAGTAGTGAAAGTTCAAATTAAGCTTATGAAAAGCTCTTTTTGTGAAAAGTTGTAGCTGTTAATATGTGGAAAGGATCATGCTTCTGTGTGCACAGAGCTAAAAGATAAGCAAAAGTCCCATTGCTACATAGAACTGCTCCCTGTTTGCCAGCCAGGAGCAGAGCTTTTTGTATTTCAGAATATTGCGGCCTTTGTGCAAGCAAAATTTTGCCAAATGGTCAGACAGATATGGACATGCACACAGAGTCACATTGGTGTTTCAGTTAGCTGGCATTGACTGGTATATAAAATCTCAGAAATCTCATCCTTTTGCTTTGTGCATGAAACTTAGTGTTGCTGCAACACACAAAAAAATCTTCAACCTGCACTTTATATGAAGGAAAAGAAAAACATTTTCTTCTCTAATTTTTATTTTCCAAAAGACAGATATATTGTCTGTTTCTGCTAAACCTTTCTTTGACATTTCCTTTCAAAAGAGAAACGGATTACTACCCCGCTATGGTAGACACTTGATCTGTTGACCAGTCCTGGTCTATTAGGGTACGGAACTGAAAATATGCATTTTGTTTTACGTCCCGCTACAGGGTGGTTCAGTGGCCATATGCGAGTCATCTAACTTCCCTGAGGAACCTGTACATACCATGGCAGGTGCCTGCAGCTTGCTGGTTAACCTTGGGCTGGAAGTGAACTTGGGAAAGCTTTCTTCTGTGCTTGTCTGCCAGCGACTTACAGAAAAAACCAGAACTGAGTTCCTTAACTTCTTCATTCCCCTGCTGCTGTATTTGTAAAGCTGCTGTTCTATGTAGTATTTACCTGCTGTTTCAAACTGTTGTGAGGCATCTGCAAGGTGGGTATGCTACTGTACGGAGTGCTCTCTTGCTGTGAGCCGGAGAGCTAAATGTGATTGTCATCACCAGCCTGGCAAATACAAAAGCAATACAAAAGGTTTCTCCTCACCTTTGTCATATAGGATAGGAGTCTTCATTATCTTAATTATTTTTAAAATAATATTACATATATTTATACTTAATATATATTAAGCAAGCCTTTGGGATCTCTCCGATGGGGAGTGTTAATCTTAAAGAAGGAAATTTGGTTTCACCTCTACTTTTTATTGCAAGAGTAGGACAGCACGTGGCACTTGCTTTATCTCCCCAGCGGAGGCAAGCGGGGATGTGTTGCTGCCCTCCTTCCCTGGCTGGGGGAGCCTGCAGTGGTACATGCAGAGCGAAAGGTTTTTGTAGGTGCTCCACCTTGTTCTGCCCAGCCCCTTCTAGGAGTTTTTCTACCCCTAGGAAAAGAGCGTATTTGCTGTGTTACACTGGTTGAAGGTAATCTGGTGTCTGCTTAAGCTCTGTAGCCATGTAAGGCAGAAAGGAGTGATGGCTGTCTTCATTTTATGGACGTGAAAATGGACAAGGATGTTGCCAGTGGCCTCCAGGTGCATCTCTGCTGGGTCCAGCACTGAGTTACTTCTATCAGGCCTATTGTCCTAGGTATATTCTTGGAGCACTCCTGCCTGAAAGCACATAAAAAAGAGTCAAATTTCTTTTGACATCAATACTTTTAATAAGAAATTGACAGGAATGATCCCTGCCATGTTGGGATATATGTCACGTTTTAATTACATGGCTCTGACGGCCTGATTTTTTTTTTTTCTTCCTTGTTTAAGTTTTTCCTCCTTGGGTTTTTCTGGGAAACCGTTTCTGAATGCCTGCTCTGCAGAAACATAAATATTTTTCTACTTTTTTTGACTACTAGAAATTCCATACTGTGCTGGCAATCTCACCTGGTATGTTGGCTACTATGTTAGCTAATTAGATAGTTAATTAGGGTGTTGTGGTAGGGGCACAGTAGGGAGGATGTATTTCTGTACAGGTATTTCTAAACTACTCATACAATCATTAACTGTTTTATTTTAGTCCCAGCTGCAGGGAAAGGAGCAGGAGAGCAGTTAACATTTAGCTTTGTAACAACGCTTTGTTTCACTGCCCTACTTATAAATAGCCCAAATTTAAAAATACAGTAGAAACCCACCTTTCCTGCAGAAACAAATGGAAAATACTGACAGTACAGACTGCAAACATGATGACATAGAAACTGGGTCATGAAACTGGAGAAGAGCTCCCCAAACACTGATTTTTAATTATAAACCCTTCCTTCTGCAATATGCTGTGGCTCAGTGAATGGCTCAGAACCAAAGCCCTGGGCTTGCAAAATCTTATGTTGATTGAAATCCAGAATCATTCAAATATGAAGAAGTCATTCTTGACCCACCAGAATTTTTACTGGCTTGACAAACTGTTCAAAATAAACTGATGCTGTGTTCTGTTTATAGACAAATCCCAAGATTCAAGCCAAGGTTGCTAAGTCTCACATGCAGTGAGCTGAAACAAAATGTAAACTCTGAATCAACAGGGAACATTACGGTTTTTGACCAAATGAGGCACATTGCCACAACTGCCTTATTAATGCATGCCACTGCAGACTTCACTAGTGCTAAAAAAGCCGATCAAACACGAATTAAGAGTGGCTCAGCAGGGCAACTAGTGATTTTTCTCTCTGGTAACTGGACATAAGCATGTTCTTGCAGGCTCCCTACCTGCCTCCCTGCTGGATACAAACATGTACAGCTTTCATCCCCAGTGGCATGGTTTAAAATTGTTTCCAAAGCTGTCTTCCGTGGTGAATCTGACTGCAAAGAGCAGGTTTAACCTTCCCTGTTGCACTGAATGGCCATTCCAGGAAGGGTGCTGGGCAGAGCCACTCACTGATAAATGTTTCTGAAGAGGGGGCACAGCCCTAAGTCATACAGGTAAAGCTAAATGAGTTCACAGACAGCGACCTTAGTAACAGAGCAGACACACGGAGCTGAAATGCAGTGGATATTGCATCATTTTTTTTTTTTTCCAAATCTTCCTTTTGTTGAAGGAAGAAAAAATGGCTATAAAGAGTGCTACCCTTAACTACCTATGTAGCTACATGCGTAAGACATAAAAAATATTCAAAACAGAGGAGACTGCTTAGAGACTGTTGTCTACCAAAGATCTGCAGTAATACTGTAACTTATGTTGACTGTACTTTGGATTAGTTTGCAGATAAAACAACTGCGATGAAAGTTTTAGTGTATAACATAAACTCAGAGTAGAGTATAAACTTGACATAGGACTGAAGAAGTAGGTGACGATCCATAAATACGATATGTCCTGTAATAGAGGTCAGCTATTTTGTGCATAGTGAGTAATACTAACCAGTCCTAAAACATGAGGAAACATCCAATTTAGATGATTTACCCCGTAAGATGTTGTCACCTGTTAGGTCAGATCCTTTTGATAAAGTTACAAGAACAGATCTATTTTTACCCAGCTCTGTTCAAATGTCATTTACTAGATCTGCAAGTGCTTTGGTCCAAAGCCTGAATGAACAGGTGTAAGAACATTATCTGACCAAATATGAACTCGTATTTTACATATTGTACGTGCTCACACTTTTATTTATAAAATGAGTTCACTGCCCCTGGTATTTTACTTGTACTGTTTCTGTGTTGTCTGCTGAAATCTGAAATGAAAGAAAGCAGCCCCAGTATCTTCTAAACTTTCATGATGAACTAGCAGAAGTAAAAATTAAGTCAAAAATGAGAGGTTTTTTCCTCTAAGTTGATTTAGTGAAAGTGCATAAAATTTAGTTGGGTTTTCAATTACTTCAGGAGGAAATGAAAGTAGTTATTAATAAGTTTTTGGTTTTGTCTATGTTGCATGTTATATTTTCTTAATTTAAAGTTTTTACCTACCAAAATGACAGAGAGATATAAGAAAACTTCTAAATTCTAGGTAATGTACTTTTTCAAGAGCAAATAGAATACAAGCAGGATGTTAATATTTTTAAGGACACTGTGTGTGGGTTTATGTGTTTGCTTACTTTTCCACAAAGGTTTTGGAAGGAAATGCTTAAAACATTGTGGCTACACAGACTGTAAGGATCTTTGCACTTCATGGTTTTTGCTTTGTGTGTGTTAAAAGCTGAAGCTGACCCCCCTGTTTATTTAACCAGGGCCAATATTTTTCACTGAAGCAAAGTTAAAATTAATGGAGCTAATGGATATTTACTCAAGCCAATAATCTAAATGAAAGCACCTTATATACACTTGTATATAAGATTCCAGGAGAGGCAGGTAGCACTGTGTGTTGTTAAGGCTGCACAGCATGTCCTGGTATGACTCCTTGTGTTCAATTGCTCATAACTTTGAGGAGCTTTAACAGTTTTTGCTTCACTTTTCCATAGCTGATGTCTGCTTGACGTGGAAAACTTTGACAAATAGCAGCCAAGTGATAGAGCCGTTTCTGAAAGGAATGTTAATGGAAGAATATGTTGCTTTATTCCTTCAAAAATGTCCTTGACATCTTGCCTCTGAAGTGTTGTAGTTCGGCCTGGGAGCTGCAGGGGAACAAGGAAAGGAATGGGAGGCAGGTGGATGATGGACTGGAGGGAGGCATGGAAATGATGCAAGAAGAGGGAGTGAGGAAGGAAACTGGGGCTGGAGAAAAAACCAACATCTGAGAAGGCTGTAAGCTGGGACTTGGGTGGGCAAAAAAGAGGACAAGTAGCCATGGGAGTGTAGAGGAGAGTTCACATGTCAAGGTCAAGGATGGAGACTGCTTGGGAGAGACACTGAAAGAGAGGCAGTTTGGACAGGGTTATTGAAGACAAGGCAGGAATGAGGTAACTGGTACACATCTGAACAAGGAGCTGGGAGGATATATCAGTCTGGGAGTTGGGAGGCTGATATTCAAGCAGTGACCTTGGAGGGAAGGCAAAGGGAGAGAGCTGAGACTAGCTTAGCCAGGATGGTGGAACTGATATAAGAGCCTTACTGGAGAATCACAGAATCACAGAACCACAGAATGTTAGGGATCAGAAAGGACCTCAAAGATCATCTAGTGCAATCCCCCCGCCGGAGCAGGAACACCCAGACGAGGCTACACAGGAAGGCGTCCAGGCGGGTTTTGAATGTCTCCAGAGAAGGAGACTCGACAACCTCCCTGGGCAGCCTGTTCCAGTGTTCTGTCACCCTCACTGAGAAGAAGTTTCTTCTCAAATTTAAGTGGAACCTCTTGTGTTCCAGCTTGAACCCATTACCCCTTGTCTTACTGTTGGCTGTCACCGAGAAGAGCCTGGCTCCATCCTCGTGACACCCAGCCTTTATATATTTATAAACATGAATGAGGTCACCCCTCAGTCTCCTCTTCTCCAAACTAAAGAGACCCAGCTCCCTCAGCCTTTCCTCATAAGGGAGATGCTCCACTCCTTTAATCATCTTTGTTGCCTTGCACTGGGCTCTCTCCAGCAGTTCCCTGTCCTTCTGTCAGCAGGATGACCATGAGCCAGCACTGTGCCCTTGTGGCCAAGAAGGCCAATGGCATCCTGGGGTGTATTAGAAGGGGGGTGGTTAGTAGGTCGAGAGAGGTTCTCCTTCCCCTCTCCTCTGCCCTGGTGAGACCTCATCTGGAATATTGTGTCCAGTTCTGGGCCCCTCAGTTCAAGAAGGACAGGGAACTGCTGGAGAGAGTCCAGCGCAGGGCCACAAAGATGATGAAGGGAGCGGAGCATCTCCCTTATGAGGAAAGGCTGAGGGAGCTGGGGCTCTTTAGCTTGGAGCAGAGGAGGCTGAGGGGTGACCTCATTAACGTTTATAAATATATAAAGGGTGGGTGTCACGAGGATGGAGCCAGGCTCTTCTCGGTGACAACCAACAGTAAGACAAAGGGTAATGGGTTCAAGCTGGAACACAAGAGGTTCCACTTAAATTTGAGAAGAAAATTCTTCTCAGTCAGGGTGACGGAACACTGGAACAGGCTGCCCAGGGAGGTTGTGGAGTCTCCTTCTCTGGAGACATTCAAAACCCGCCTGGACACCTTCCTGTGTAACCTCACCTAGGTGATCCTGCTCCGGCAGGGGGATTGGACTAGATGATCTTTCGAGGTCCCTTCCAATCCCTAACATTCTGTGATTCTGTGATTCTGTGATTGTGATTGAACTGAGGGGCCCAGAACTGGACACAATAATCCAGATGTGGTCTCACCAGAGCAGAGTAGAGGGGAAGGAGAACCTCTCTTAACCTGAGACATGGATGGATGGGCCAAAGGCATGGACCTCCAACCAGGAGCTGCTATTATAGAAACCCTTATGCATGGATAGGGACAGATAGGAAGGGCTGGGCATTGTGAATAAAACCCCAAAAGAGTGGGTGGGATTTTTCTGTGATGGAACCCACTATCCCTGAATTACCTTTCCTGTCAGCCAACAATGGTAGTAATTGTTACCTGACAAGGAAAATGCCTTGCAACCTCTTCTGCTGGTTCACTGGCAGGAAGGCAGCTTGTCTGGCTCAGGGACAGAGACTTGTGCTTTGGGTCCAAAGGCTTGGCTTGTGGAGGCATGGTGGGCTTCTGTGACATGCATATGGGAGTTGGTGTAGTGATTTAGTGTGGCATTTCTGTGCTTTTCAGGTTGTGATTTGAGAAGAGTCTAGGAAATTATACACAAAATGGTACTTTTAAGACTGCAAAATTGAATGTCTCAAAGTTAGGAAGCAGCTACAAGAGGCTGCTCTGAAATCAGAGTGATTAATTTCCTAATGGACTTTTTTTCTTGTGCATCCCTGTTGACCTTGTTCCTTAATACTCCTGTGATGTGATGGGTCTTTCGTACCCTCTCTTTGTTACCCACACTAATCTGTGACTGACATGTCCAGGAGCTGATATTTGAGTACTCAAGTGTTTAGTACTGTAGATACTCAAAGCAAAGCATCCACAGAAATCAACTGCAAGCTGATTCTTCAGCTCTGCTGCAAATTGGAACCCACAATCTCAAGCCACATATGGGAAGATGAGGAATAGGCAGTTGCTAAAAAACAGTGAAAAGTGTGATTTAAATGGCTTGGCTGGCACTGCAGAAGAACTCCATGGCAAAAAGCCACATTCATTTGCTTTCGTTGTGATACCTTCTGGTTTCTTCAAGTTCACCTTTAATCACTTGCCAATTTTTGCAACAACTGATATAGAGGGAAAAAAGAGTGTCCAGAAAGCGTAGCCTCCATCACTACATGGTCTGAGTTTTGTCCCAGAGGAAGTCCATGTAGTAAACAGAGTAAGGCAAAGGCCCCCCAAAAATGGTGTGTAATAATATATTTTAACACCTTAATTCACTGTATTTAGATAATCCTAAGCACAGCATTGTGTCACAAACTGAGGTGCTTTTGGAGCTTGGCAAATACTTAGAAAAACAGGCTTAATGTCTTGGCTTCAGAGGTCTATGATAACCAGGCCATGCCCTATAGTGTGTGCTGTGATACTACTGCTGCTGGAGGATTGGAACAAAAAACAATGACATGAGTCTCTGCTTTTATTTTGCAAGTGCATTCTTAAATGTCAATATACTCAGAAAAATGACCACCTGACATCAGAGTTTTCCATACATGTAGCTGTTACTCTCATGTCAAACATGTTCAATTTGCCCAACCTAATGTCTACTGTATCTGTTAATCCAGCAAATTCAACTGGGGCCATACAAAATGAAGCAATATTCTTATAGGACCATTCCAAGCTGAGTTTTATAAGGGTAGACAAGTGTTGGTAGAGGAGGAGTGTTAGCTTGTGTGTTTGCTCCTGTGTTCCTCTGGGGATCTGGAGTCTCCACATGCTGTTGTTATCTGTGACTCTTTTGACCTGATGTGCCACATGTGGCTGGGTTGGTGCATGGATAGGAATGGCAGTTCTGCTTGGCACCTGAAGAAAGCATATTTTTCCTCACGACATTCCCAAGTCTTGCTCCAGTGGGCAATTTACTGCTGCCTGTGGCGAGATATTGGCTGTTGGCTTTGTCCTGTAACTTGATGCAGTGGGAGGATCAGCTGCCTCTCCCAGCCTGTTCTTGAGGAGGTTAAGTCCAGCCTGGCCACTGTCAAGAGCTGTAAGTCCCACGGTCAGAATTGTGGCAATTGGCCTGTTAGTGTAGGCAGAAGACTAGAAATAAGTTTTTTCCCCTCCAGCTGATTTATCTCTGCCATTCCACCAAAAGTAACACTTTGCTAACATCAATGAAGTTAGAAAAGAACCCCTGAACCTCCTGGAAGCAGACAAGCAGCGTAATCAGGTATGCATGCCATTTTATAGAGTCACTTCAGTGCTTATAATTGTGCTTTAGAAAAGAAACACCTGAGGGAAAGTAATTAAGAAATTACAGTTATGTAGATAAATGTCATGCTTTATTTTTAAATGTAAAAGTGCAATACGTACCAAAGATGTGCTAAATTGCTATATTGGAATGGCCAACACTGTGTCTGCTCAGGGCAGGAAGGTACAGAGAATTTTTTTCAGTAGTTAATTGGTAAAAGTTTTTCATTTTTAAAGGAGAAGGGAAGGATTCGAATGTATTATAGAAGGGAATTATTTTTAAAAGGCAGATCAGAGACAGGTGACTGAGACGCAGGCGTAAGAGGTCCCAGGAGAGGAAGGAGAGTGAGTGTGGAATATAAAAACCTCAGGAGAGTGAACAAGGGGAGACCTCAGGGATTTTACTCTTTTCTGATTTATGGACACTCTGCCTTTTGCCCTCCTGGAGGGGTGCATCCCTGGTTGCTGTTTCTGAGACTATTAACAATAGCTTGCCTTTACATCTGCCTTCCTCAGGCTTTCCAGCAGTGGTCCATGAACCTCCTGGGATCTGTGAACCTCTTGTCGAAAATTACTGGTTTGCATAAAGAGGGTAAGTGTTTAATGGTAACAGCAGCACCTCACTTTGGGAGGAGGAGCCTAAGCCAGGTATCAAAACAACATTCTGTCCTGAAGGAAAGAAACTGGCCTTCACTTTTACCTCACCTGCCTGCAGGTACCACATTTTAGGCCACTGTTTGGCTACAACTTTTGGATGCATGAAGCGTATATGTTAAAACATATTCCAAAGGCATAGCTTTTCATTGTAACGGTGAGAAGACTTGGAGCCAGAGGAGTTGCTTCGATAAAGCAATACCAAGTACAAAATGACCTCTGTTATCTTCCACTGAAGTCCTTGGACTGGGAGGGATTTGATCGTTTGCCTAGAAGGTGCTTCCTCTGCAATTGTTTTCCAACCGTTGAACTTTTAGGTGGGAATTTACCCTATTAACGTGTTTTTGTGCCAGATGGCACCTTACATTTGTAAAAGACAAACACCTGTATCTTTAGCAGGGCTGGCTGCTGCTTTTTTTGCTCTTCCTGTCACTGATGTGTGGTCCTTGCTGTTCCTGTGTCTTTCCATGGTTTGAGAAAGACCTCTCCCTTAAGAAGGACTGTGAACAAAGACCACACTTCAGAAAGGAAGGTAAACAAATAAACAAGTAGTCAGTGGAGGACAATGATATTTCTTTCCTTAGCTATTATTTTAGTATTTTCTTCTTCATGGGCAATTTTACTCCATTGTCATTTTACAAGCAGTTTGTAGGAATGAACAGAGACTTAGGATGTCCCGCAGGCATTCTGCCTGACTATGTGAAGAATGTTCGCTATCTGTCAAGTGGTTGAAAATAAAAGGAAACCTTGTTCTGAACCTCATTAATGTGTAATGAAATGGACTAGCTTGTTATCTTGGAGATACAGAGCACTCTACCCTGTAATAGAGGACATCTGCAAAACAGAGAAAGGGAAAAATGATGTGTTTGTAGGAGCAGCAGTGTATTTGCCATAACCAGAATTGCTCTGAGGCAGCGGTGCCCGTGCTTTCAGCCTGGGCAGTCACAGAGCCTCTGATAGCGGTGTGATAAGGAGAGGTGTGGCCCTTCCCCTGTCAGATGAGTGGCTGTGTATATGTCATGTTCTCAGAATCTACCTGCCCTGTTGTCTGGCCGACACACGTCCAGATACGTGCGAAATGAGTCATCTCACCGGGGGCTGCCTGTGTGTCCTGTTACGTGGCTGATGCAGGTTTACTTTGTCCTGTGGTCACCGCACAGTGTGTCATACGGCCAGAGGTTGCACGTCTGTCCTGGCAGATGTGTACACAGCCCTGCCTTGCGTCTTTCTTATGGTGATGGGACCTGCCTTTAGGCTATAGATGAGATGAAGGCAAGTGGTAGAAGATCTGTGAGGCCCTCAGAAGAAATGTTTGGTGCAGGCTGCCCAGGTAGTCACCTGGTTTGTGGCTTGCTGCCTGTCCACATCTCAGGGATGCTCTGGAAGGAGGTATTAAGACTGGACTGTGGCCTGGGTGAACTGCTTGGTGTGCCGGATTCAGCTCATGCGCTCACCGCCCCTGCACTAAAAACACTCTGACTCACTAGCTAGAATTTAATCCATTAGTGTAATTAAAAAGTAAAAAGAAATGAAGCACAGCCAATGAGCCTTCTTTAATAATCTCAGTGGATATCTCTAGAACATAAACATAGGAATAATTTCATTTTAGAATAATTAGACTTTAATTCATTGAAGTTTCAAAAGTGGCTAGGTTTTGGAAGTGCAATAAGATGGGTTTAACCAGATTCCGAATTCTAAAGCAGAGGTCATGACTTGTTATCAAACATATAAAGTCTTGAAATTTTTTCTCATGTTAGGAGTGCAAACAGATGTTCTGAAGGAGTAATACATTCAAGTTGTTTTGTAAGCAAGAGACGGGAAAGGGAATGCCTGTCTATTTTTCCCTTGTGTCTTCTGAGGAAGGAATAAAGGCCAGTAAAGGGAACAATGTTCAGAATTTCCTGAAATGGGGACTGACCATAAGCAGGAAAACCAAAGTATATATGTTACTTTCTTAGTTTCCTTTTCTCCTATACTTTTCTCCAAGCTCCTGCTTGGATACATAAGCAGCCTGCTTTTTACTGATCTAAATCTCAAATTTCATGTTGTTGTTATGCAGAAAGGCTACAAAAGCTGAAAAACATACAGGGTTTGTGCTGATGTGTAGATGCTGGGCTCTCCTGATTTTGTCTGAATTGTGTTGGAAATCAATGTAGCAGAAACTGGGAAAGACATCCTTATTTAGTACACTTCAGCGTGAAACCTCTCCAGCAGACAGGTTCAACTGGGAAACTGAGTGTTACCCAGAGTCAGGCATTGGCTGGGAACCAGCACAGTGCCTGACCCGTAGTCCTGGAAAAGCTTCTGGTTGTTGTCCCTTCCCCCAGACTGTGGGTCCTTTCGGTAGATGAGGATGGCTCAGCTCTAGGACTGTGTCTGCTGTGACAGTATAGTAAGGATAAAGCACTTGAAATCCTGGAACTGCCTGCTTAAATGTGATTGGTTCTAGGATTTTATGGATGGGTTTACATGAAATAAAAATAGCAAGAAACCTTGTAAATGAGTCAGTTCCCTTTTTTATTTTGTTACGAAGTGTACATGTCTGGACTTCCAGTTCTTCTTGGGAGGAAAGGCTGAAAGGCCAGGTGCCTTTTAGGCTGCCCAGTGTCACTGGATGCCTCAGAGTGCGGATCTGTTGGCACACTGCTTCCAAATGGGTCTGCTGGTTTTCTCTCTTGGTCCTGGCTGCATGGTGCTGCTCCTTCCCATTCAAAACCTGCCTGGACACATTCCTGTGTAACCTCATCTAGGTGTTCCTGCTCCAGCGGGGGGATTGGACTGGATGATCTTTCGAGGTCCCTTCCAATCCCTAAAATTCTGTGATCCTGTGATTCTGTGATTCTGTGACTCCAGTGGTTAGCTGCTTCTATGCTGATTCAACTCACTGAAGCAGCAGAAAAAAAAAAATCTTCTTTTCTATTATTTTTTTTTTTTAGATTAGTTTTCTGCCTCTTTAGCAATATGAATTGTTTCATTGAATGGCAGCAAAAGGCGAAAAGGAAGACCAGATGAGTGAGAATGGTATGAGAAAGAGGGGACCTCCCTCCTCTGGTTGCTGTAAGATGTTAGATACACTCAGCTTATCTTGTCTTGGGAGTTGCCCTGTAAGTGTGATCTGCATGAATAGAAATACCTTGTAGGTGGGTGTGGAGAAGGTAGTTCTTATTGATTCTCCTGAAAACTGCCATGTGCCTAACTGCACATACAGCTCTTCTCTCATTCCCATGGTTTTGTGAGGGCTGCCCAGGCTGGCATGAACCCTTATAATACTGTGCATGTGGATGGAGAAGGGTGTGTGGGCTGGACAAGACCTGAGTGCAGAGCATGCACAGCTACGCAGGCAGGAAGGAATGAGAACCAGCTGGGGGACAGAGAGGTGAGGGCAGGAATCTTTTAACCAGAGAGTTAGCTTTGATCAGAGCCCAAACTTTTGTAGACAGACAAAGGTGATGTAATATTCCCAGGAGCTGGAAATTACTTCACCTTAAACACTCCTCTGCATTTGACTCACAGAGAAAATGACTTTAGGTGAGATGTATTTTGAAAACATTAGGGGGAGGATTTGGATTTTATCTCTTATTTAAAAGCCATAAACACAAAGCTTATTTCTGGCACTCCAGAAAATCAGTTGGCTTCCATAATGTCACAGAAATGATGTAAAAGATTGCCTCTGGATACTCATTCAGTAGAAGTAAGCACTAGCACTAGAGATTAAAAATCATGGTCTCCTTTCCTAAAAGGCCCATTTTAAGAGCTTGATGGGTGTTGCTATGCGATGGCTTCAACCCTTGTGTCAGCTGAACCTGGGGGTGGAGGGCTGGTTGTTCAGTGCTCTCCCCTTGCTCAGAAAGAGGTCCAAAGAGTGCTCTGTAAGCAGAGTGGCAGTGGGCTCTGGCAGACAGGGCAGGTCTTGTAAGGATGCTGCTCCTTCACTCTACAGGATGCCGGCCAGCAGCGACTAATGCTGGACATTAAGTGGCAGAGAAACCAGGTATTTGTCTGAACTTTCGACAGAAGCTGGGGGATAATAAGTTAAGTGATTTATTTGTATTTCTGACCATTTAAAGTAGTGCGTAAGTATGGGAAAGAGCTAACAAGTTGAACTTTATCAATATTAACACCACCCCCACCCCCTCTCCCCCCACCCCGGTAGCATAGATACTTCAGCTTTTTCTGTAGAAGTGGGAGGTAGAACTGATCAGTGCAGTCAGGGCTGAGGCGATAACCCTGGGCTATGGAGCGTTTCAGAGGAAAGCAATGGAGCTGGCTGTAGCACTGACAAATTATTTTCCACTCTCTGGAAAGAATCACTGACTTCCCCTCTGTGTCTTTAGGCCAAGAAGTACCCAGAACAATGAGATTAGAAACAGATGGGACCACTGTTATGTTAGGAGTTGGAAATCCTGTTTTTTCAGAGTTTTAGGAAGAGGAATCAAACATGTTTCAAGTTCATTGCACATGTAAGGTTGCAGTGCTATGTACAGCTGATGTGCATAAGCCTTTCCTAAATACTGTAGACATTAACAACAGCTCTCCAGTAACTGAAAGAGGATACAACTTTAGCAAGAATGTCAAGCATTTGTAGGAGCAGATAGTTTGAAAACACAAGAGCTTTGCCTCGCCAGGTGGCTAAGTTTGCTTGATTGTGTTGACAGGAGAGTAAAGCAATACAATGCACTGCATAGTTTGTTCCAGTTACCAGATGGGACTGGTTGGTACTGGCTGAGCAGACTAGGCTGTTATTGCAGTTTTCCTCTCGCCAGCGTTTGTCTTCATTCATCCTGCTTTTCCTTTCTTTACAAATTGCAAGAACAGCTCCCTTGAACAGCTCCTTTCTGCCTCTAATTGTGCTCTGAAATAGTGTGATCTTGCAATGATTTCAAAACTACTGTATTATAGTGCAAGCACTGACATCTCTCAATAAAATCAGAAGAGTGGAGCAGCAGGAACCTAACAGCAGGGACAGGACATGCAGGTGAGGCTTAGAAAAGCTGTCCGGCAGGAGATGGAACAAGGACTGTAAGTCTGAGAGCTTGCAAGGAAAGAGAAGCGGGGCTGTCATAAGAGGCACTGCAACCTCTGCACTTTGGTAGAGTCAGGAAGAAAAAAGTGTTGGGGAACAGGCAAGCGAGCAAGGAATATGTGGCCCCTTATCTGTCCACGCCTCACTTGTCTCTTTTGGCCTGACTGTTGTTGATGTCTGCGTAGCTTCCTTCCTTCATTGAAGGTGTCTAGGAGAGCAAGGGAGGGGCTCTGCCATTATCCGAAATGCTCTGTGTTGTGTTCAGAATAGGCAGGTCAATTGGTTTTGGGGGGCAAAACCTTTCTTGCCATCATGCATGTCAACCGGGCCCTTGTTTATCCTCTGTCTTTGCATAGTTCTTGAATGCAAGTAACAAAGCATGTAAGACACTGCTGCTGAGTCTGTGGGCTCAGAGAGAGATCAGGTGGGGAGATTAACTAAACCAGCAATGACTAGTGCACCGAAATTATCTCAGACAAGAGGAGCAGCAAGCATGTTTAAAGTATCCACCCACCACAGATGAGCTGGAGAAGAAAGAGAGGAACGGCAGAAAAATGTGAGGAGTGCTCATCCAAGGCAGTGACTGCCAAAGTGAGTCTGGATGTCCAAATTATTTTCTGAGCCATATCTTCCACAGTGTAATAGTGGCTGAGTGTCAGTGGGGAATAAGGTATTAATATTTTGACTTCTTTTCAACTTCTGGTAATCTCAGTATCTTTTCTGTATCAATAGGGTTTGTGTGCCTTGTCTAGCAGAGTGCCTAACAGCCAAGATCTTCCTTCATCTACACTAGATTTTCACTAATAAAAGGTGATGATCCTTTTATGGTGTGCCAGCACTCCTCAGCATATTGCTGACTGATGCCACTGAACTGGGCCTTCGGCATTAACAGTTAGATTCCTGTTTCTAGCCTGTTTTTATTTTATTTTATTGGTTTTCGGATTAATTGCAGAAAGTGCCTGCGGATTTGTCCTTGCATAGTCTGGGCACTCCGAACACAGTGAGCTGAGGCTTACTGAGAGCAGAGGAGGAGGAATCAAACCTGTTGTTTATCTCTTCTGGGAGAAAGACAAAGCAGACAAATATATGTGTGAGGGGAGGGGGATAATGAGGCGGAGGGGGACAAAACAACAGTTCAAGCAGTGTGTGCTGACTTCAAATTGTTGGAAACATCTTGCTCATGTGGCATATGCATTTGATGAGATCTGTGCTTGCAAATGCTGTAACTACCTGTGCATATCAGCTCAGTGTAATCTTTTGTGGGGTTAATAGCAGTAAATGATCAACTTAGATTTTCCAGATTGTCTGGAGGTTAAATTTCTTTAAATCTCTTTGGGTGGAGGTAAAGCAAGTGAATAGCTCGGGCTGTGTGCTGTGACCTGTAACAGGATCTTGCTGGAATACACTGGCATGGGTGGCCTTCAGGAAGGCAGGCAGATGTTTATTGATATGAGGGCAGTGAAAGGGGGAGTAGAGGGAAGTTTAAAAATTAACACAAAAACCCTCAGCTCTATAATTCCAAGTAAGACCTTTCAGCTGTGACTATCAGTAGGAAAATGAAAAACAGACATGCCACAAAACCATGTGAAAAGCACATGAAGAGTAGTGACACTGGAGCATCCAGAGGTCTGAGCAAAACAAGTTTGCATGCCCCAAATTGCAATACGCTTACACTATTAATATGTATGAGGTGGGTGTAGCACAACAGTTGTGCAACCCACCACCAGCAGTGGGTGCTCAGAGGCACCTCTCAGGTGGACAGGGTGGTGGCCCTGGGAGCAGTATCTGGCAGTCACAGGTGAGGTGGCAGCTGGATACGGATCATCAGATGTTCCTTATTATTAAGCGCTGACAGAAGCTGAAGGAGTGGAGAGAGGAGGCTGCCAAGGGCAGGTCAGCATTTGGGAGGTTTTGATAAATGGAGATTAACATTAATGAGTAAGAAACTGGAAGAGGACAGGCCCTGGAGCAAGGCAGGTAAGCAGGGCAGGACAGGCTGTGTGCAGCCCAGCAAGCTCACATGCTGACAGGGGCTCCCTTAGTCCCCTCCCTCCTCACACCTCTTCGCTGTGGCAGCTGCTATCTCCATTTCACCCAGCACTGTGAGGTTTCTCTTGTGAGGACAGGCTGAGAGAGCTGGGGTTGTTCAACCTGGAGAAGAGAAGCTTCGAGGAGACCTTATTGTGGCCTTTCAGTACTTAAAAGGGGCCTGTAAGAAAGATGGGAACAGACTTTTTAGCAGGGCCTGTTGTGACAGGACAAGGGGTAATGGTTTTAAACTAAAGCAGGGGAGATTCAGGCTGGACATGAGGAAGAAATTTTTTGCACTGAGGGTGGTGTAACACTGGCCCAGGTTGCCCAGAGAGGTGGTAGATGCCCCATCCCTGGAGACATCCCAGGCCAGGCTGGACGGGGCTCTGAGCAACCTGATCTAGTTGAAGATGTTCTTTTGAAGGGACCTTTGAAGGTCCCTTCCAACACAAACTATTCTGTGATTCTCCTGCTCCGTGACTCTCTGCACTTTGCCAATTTGAGCATTATCTGCTCGCAGGCTGTATTTGCCATGTGGGAGTTGCAGAGGGAAAAGCCCATGGGATATTCATCTCCAAGCCAGGGTTTGTGTGTGCTCCTTGGTTTCCCTGCACCTCCGTTCTGTGTGCCAGTCTCCCATCCCACTGGTCACCCTTTCCTCCCACTGCTGTCAGTGCCCTGCATTCCCTTGCCCACAACCAGGGGGTCTGTGAGCTCCTCCAGCCCCTATGATTTCTCCAGCAGTGATGCTGTGCATCTCTTCTGCTGTTTTCTCCCTAAGCACTTTCTCCTTTCTTTTCTCCAAGCTTGCAGTACAAGTTGTCTCTTCAAGAATGAGGAAGTCTTGCAAAGCTGAGCTACCAAGACGGGGGGAGATGGAGATGGCATTATGGACAGGGGGTGTTAATGGCTCCCTTGAAGAACCATGGAAGTTCATGGTAACGTGGAAGTGGTTGAAAACACAAGCTCAGGTCAGGGGATGTAGCCTCTGTTTTCTTGCTTTCTTTTCAAATTTTCAGCCAGTAAGAATGAACTGTTTTTCTAAAATGTGAGGATTGATCAGAAATTATGTCCAAAAGTTGCAACTTTATATACAGACAGGCAGAGAACTGTTGCTGTTGAGCAGAGTACTAGGTCATGCTTTCCTTGCCTAAGCTGTTCTGGATTTTTTCAATGTAGCTGGCAGATGCTCTTTACTTGCTCTCAGCTCTTAAAGTAAAGCTTGCTTCTTTCCATCTTCCACAGAACTATTATTAACAGAAGCTTGGAAGCAGAGCAGATTTGATACACCATGAAAAGTTGTGCAAATCCCTGGTTTTCTGTTTAGGGAAACTGAGGCACAGACAGGCTCAGTGCTAAAGGTTGCACAGTGAATCATGTAGCAGAACTAAAATCAAACATGAATTTATGATTTCAGGTTTTCTGCTTGCCTTTTAGCTCATACTGCTGTTTTGCAATGCTGGTAACACCACCGTGATGTTTTTGGCTGTTTAGAGCTGAGATACATGCATTTTTTGTGCTTAGTTCAACCAGATATATTCACGAAAGCTGAGTTGCTTAGATTGCTCGTATCTTCTGCACAGGTTAATGTAAGATTAATATGGTTACTAATCTTATAAAGAGTTTGTGTCCTTGTGCACAGAGTTTTACAGGATGCTTTAGTCATTTGCAAGCTCCAGCCTTTTTTTTTCTGTGTATGGTAAACCTTTTAAATCAAAACATTTTCTGCAACTAAGGCCATCAGAAGGAATCAGTGTTCTTAGCAGACAAAAAGGCATTATCCAAAATAATTAAATCAGAAGCTAGGAGCAATAAGACCTAAGAGAATCTTATTTCAAAGAATTGGTCACGTAAACCAAACCTCCTGGATATGCATACACAGGCTGGATCCCTAGACAGAAAATGTATTTCAGTCAGCTGAGATGCTGACAAAAAGAATCACTGTGATGAAGTTCCTTGTGCACTGTGTCGTTAATTTCAAATATTTTTAATCAATGTTTTTATTTCTGGAATGGAACTTTCATGTAGTGCCTGTGCCTAATCAAGTTGTAATCAAGTCCTGCAGTTGTGATAACGATCTTGATAATATCTATCAATCTCAGATAACATTATCTGAGAGTTATTAAGTTTGTGTAAGTGTCCTGTAATTGATTCCAGTGGGACTTCAGGACAGTACTTAGGCACATTTGTAAAAACTTTAAAATAGTATTTAGACATCACAGTCAATATAGTGTTATATACATTTTTTTGAATGAATGTTGGTTTCTTTATCAGGCATGCTGTGCGATGCACAAACTCTGTGTATCTAGTAAGAGACAGCATCTAAGAAAAATAAATTTGTCTTCCTTAGTACAATGAGAATAGCACCCAGTAGGTACTAAAGTAGCTGTCTTCAGGTTGAGAGAAATTGGAGATAAGAAGAGTTAGTTATTTCTGACAAAAGAGATTTGTCCTATAATGCATTTTCTAGTCCTTCAAGACAGAATTCAAGTGGTTGGTAATACGAAGTATTTAGCAGAAGCTTCTTGTGGATTAATTTCTTCTCAAAATTCACAGTTTTTCTCATTATTTTAAGTAACTATGTAATTGTCACGTACAATACATGGGACCTCGGAGCTGTCTCATGGGGACTAGATCAGTTTTCAGTTCTCCAAGTATACAATGGTAATGTGACATCTGAGCTATGGGACCATTGCAGTGTCCTTCAAAATAATGTTTTAAGAATAGTTAAGCCAGCTTGGGTGTCAGTTCGTGTTGTAGTTTAGATTATACAAAAGGGTGATTTCACAGAGTGGGGAAGCCAGATGTCGAAATCTCATTGACTTTCAGAAAAAAGTTGTGAACATAATTTCCCTTTGTGCTTTTTTACAAACCTAAGTGTGGAGTTCATGTACTTTTGCTTCCCCCCCCGCCTTGCTCATATGATCTCTTTCTGGTGTTAATCAGAACTATTGTTCTCACAGGGGCTGGTCCTGCAGAGTGGTGAGTTGTTAATCGAATGTTGCGTGTAATCTCCTTTAAACCATGTACAGTATTCCAGGGGTAACCGGGGATAAGTTCTATGAAGTTGGTTTCCTGTTATCGTCTCTCTTTTATGAAATGGGCAGCCTCCTAAGCCTGTCCAAATAAACAGAACTGAAAAAGTAAAAAGCTCGTTTTGATGGCGGGGTGTTGGAGGTGTATGTACCAGTGCTTGTTTTCCTTTGCCTGGGCATGATGAAACAGTATGTCGTAACCACCTTATTTTGCTTGGCCATGCACCTTAGTTTCTCTTATGTGGATACAAAATAATAAAAAAGAACTCGAGCTAAATCGTATTTGGGAACTTTTCATTTAAAATATGTCCCATTGCACAGATTTGCACCACAGAGTAGAAAGTAAGAATTACAACTAGTTTAGCTGTTTTGATATGAGGTACTACAAGAAATACTCCTGCACTGAGTTTTCCATGACATCTTGCATACCTTTTGGCTTCTGTTTCTTTCAAGCATGGTTTTTTACTGCAGTTGCTTTTGTTGAACTGGTTTTCAGCTCCACATGGAAACAGTTTGATCAACACACTTGAGGGACAGGTGAACAGCTGCTGGAGGGACAGGGTCCAGCTTAGGCTTTGGTGCTGGGACCTGATGTGTTGTAAAGCTGGGATAAAGGTCACAGCACTTGTATTTGTGTGGCTGTGACAGTCTTTCTTATCCTTGTGGTATTTTAAGTGTCATTCTGTGTATTTCTTAAGTGCCACTGTCAATGTAATCAACTGCTCCCAGCTTCCCATTCATGTCCATGCAGCGCTGCAGCCTTCGTGCCGTCACATCTGTTTGGGCATTTGCACACTTAGTGGGACTGAAAATGGATCCAACTGAAAATAACAATTTATTTTGCTGGGTTGTTTTACAGATGGATCAGCTTTCTGATGCGGTTCATTGCTTGGGTGCTCAAACAGCTTGACTGGCAGAGCAGAGAGGGAGCTAAGATAGAGAAGTTCAAACCTGCTGAAATACTGTTGTCGCCAGCCATGAAACCCAGCTCTTATTGATTTGCTGTGAGCTGCTTGTTCTATACCCTGTGCATCTGAGGGACTCAAGACATTTCTTGCTGTCCTTTTGCCTAGATCATTCAGTCTTGCATAAAGCTGACCAAGGAAAATATCCTGGTTTATGGTTTTAAGAACCCCATTATTTCGTCTGCTTCCCTCAAGAACCTTGAGGACTTTCTCACAGTTTCCTCAAATGAAAGGTGAAGCCATGTCCAAGAGATTCAAGCCAGCTTCCCGCACTTGCTATTGGCAGCAGATTCCATCTACAAGTGATGAAGCAGCATTATTGGCAGAGGAGCTACTGGATGATATTGATGAATCTGTTTGGATGCAGTTTCTCAGTTTTGTGGCAAGTGGTAACATGCTGAATGGCCATTTCCTCTCTTATTCCTTTGTTTCTCTTGTCCTGCTATGTTTTTTTCCACAGTAGGCAGAACTGAAGACGCTTCACTAATTCACTTTTGACACTGGAGCATATTTAAAGCTGTGGGCTTGCTTTCCCTCTGACCCGTAGTCATTATTGGAATTGAAGGAGGTGGTATGTAGTGGATATCTTCCAACATCAGAAATGTTTAAACATTCAACTCTGTGGTAAGGAGTGTAAGGATGTGATTATGGTTAGAAACTACAGAAATCAAGTTATGCTAAGGGAAAAGAGTAGAAGATGCATTTGATTAGCTTGTAATAAATGTAAGGAAATGTAGGAAAGATGGAAGATTGTCTCAAATTTTATTCCCTTCATTATTCATCAAATAAGGTACCAGTATTTGAATGAATTTAATTAACATTTTCTCATTTTTGTCTTAAGTGAACTCTTCTGAAACTAATACATCCAGCTGCACAAATTTCATGTGAAGCATGAAAAGCATTATTTTTCATATATTGTACTCAACATACAAAACCTCTTGGATTTTTTTCTACTTGAGTAATTTTTAGATACCTTTATTTTTTTGACTAAGAAAAACTATCTATGCAGGTAATGGCCCTCTGCCTATTGGTAGTCAATTAAATGTGGCGTTCATATGTGATTTTTAAACAGCTGTTCTTAAGTGTCTTCACAAGGACATGTACTTAACATGAGAGAAACTTTGCAGTTGCATTCGCTACATCTGTTTATACTGTTATTGCATCAATGTGAGTCTCGTATTCTTGGAAGCATTTGGCATTTGCACTATGAGGGTCCTGTGCTCTTAAGTTCCCAATACAATTCATTGGCTTCTCAGAAATAAGCTGATGAGCTGAAAAGGGAGAAAAGTGATTCATGCACAAGCTGGTAGATGTAGTTTTGCTCTTATTAACCCTGAAATGACACCGTATGTTTATAATTGATTTTTATAAGAATTAAGTGGCCTTCAGTTCCTCCATCCCTTTTAAATTACCTGCACTATTGCAGATCTGTCTAGAAGCCTGTGTCAGTGTGCATTTTTAAGAAGAATGGTGGCTGCCTGAGATTATCCACATTGTTGAAGTTGAGACAGTTCTGAGGTTCTTTATGTTATGGCAATAGATTGCTTCATATTCTGTTTGTGGTTTCCTGTACTCCCAGGTTTTGTCCTTCTGCCCACTATGTATTTGTGCAATTAATTCTCCCTGAGCGTAGTACTTTGAACTTACCATTTCTGAATAGAATCCTACATGTCCTGTGCTTTTTCAAGGCCATTTTGAAATCTGTTTCCTCTGTGGTGCTTGCAACACTTTGCAGCTTGTTATCATTTGAAAGGTGTCTTTGCTACCTTATCAGCCAAGATAGTAATGAAAACATATAAGATTAATACACCTGTCTAACATGAAACTCTGCATAAGGTATTTTTACAGTGTGAAATTACTTATGGTAATCTTACAGTGAAAATTACTCTTCGTATACAATTTTACAACTTCTTTTGCGGTCAGCATACCAAATCTCTAACGTGACAATACCCCCGTGTTTGATTATGGGAATGTCGTGTGAGAAAGTATCAAAAGCCTTATTAAAGCAATACTTGTATCATCTCCATGGTATCTCCTACAGCCACAGGGTCTTTTTCCTTCTAACCATCCTAAGGAAGGGCTATTTGCTATGTGCTTGTTGTTCAGTTCAGCAGGCTATTTATTGAAAATATCAGTATTGACATAAGCAGGTTTTGCTTGAATGAACAAAATATAAGGATTCTCTCAAAGGCATATTTTATTCACTTAATAAATATTAGGAACCAGTCAAATAGTTGGGTAAATAAAATTCTTCTGAACAACCTAGCTATGCCCTCAAAGCTGGTGGTACTGTGAAATCTAGATCTCTCACAATTAAATACTTCAAGGTTTCTGAGAAGAGAATGCTGATTATTACCTACCAAACTGAAAGGAAGTTACAGCTTTAATGAGTGTGTCTGGATTGCAAGTTGTAGCAAGAAAACTCCAATTAATTATAAATTCCCTGCTTCAGAGGTACCTTAGAGGAGCTCTGAATAAAGATGTAGTTTACAGCAGCTGCCAGAATTGTATTTCTCCTTTTTTTTTTTTTTTTAATTTCAGTTTGTAGGAGAAGTAGATAGTGTCTGATTGTCATGTAGCTATGTGAAGAGTTCTGTGTATATGCAAATTCAAAACCAAATGTATATTCTTATTAATTTAACTCAGTATATTCTGCAATACAGATGAAGCCATGAAGTGTGTCTGCTGCTTCTCTTCTAGGGTAAGTTGATCTACTGACACCAATAAATAACACAGTGAGAAACTGCTCCTTGTAAACAAGCAAAGTCCCTGAGCAGTTCCTACCTCACCACAAATACATTGGCTTTGCCGCCTTATTTCCTTTTATCTATTTTCTTTTTTAACACCTCTCCAGTCTCTTATGGTCATAGATTCACAGTTAGCTCTTCATAACTTCACATTTTCACGGGTTAAAAGACATTTTGAACACTTTCATTTGCAGTGCATATAGAGCATTAGATCCTTGTATCTCTTCCACTAAAAGTCCTTTGCCAGAAGACCTTGATTTGGTGCTACAGCCGTGCAGGATCATGGAGCTGCTTACACAAAACCCAGGAAGGTCTGTTGTTTCACAGGATAGTTTTGATTTCTGCAAAGCTTGTTTAGCAGTAAAATTAGAGGTTGCCTAAGGCTGTTGCTGTATTGGTGCAGCACAGTGATAGATCAGTTGCAACATTTCCTTAGACTAAGATTTAGTTTTAGAACTAAGGTCGACTTGAATGCAATAAAACTGATCAAAAGTCTCAAAAGCACGGTCTGTGATGAAAGACTGAGAGGAGCAGGTTTGTTTAGCTTGGAGAAGACTGAAGGGAAGGATGATAACAGTCTTCAAATACGCGAAAGGTCACTGCAAAGAGGAAGAAGATGACCCTTTGCTTGTTTCATACTTCTTGGCTTTTGAACCTTGTCCAGCAAGGTCACTAGATCCAAGATTTATATTATTACTAGTGCTGCTGTGAAGTTATTGGTACTGTTGTCAGTCACTGAGCCAGTGGAGCAATTATGTTTTTGCTGGCTAAAGCTGAAATATCATTTGCAAGCTGTTGCCTTCTAAGTGAGCGAATGCAGGAACCTCAGCCTACTGCTCACCTCAGCGGCTGAAGGCAGGTCCTGATATCACACTCAATTAATCTTTTCACCTTTCTCTTCTCTCACTGTGTTTGGCTAGGGTTAGCTGCAGTTGAGGTTTTTTATTTTGTGGTCAGTTTCCCACTGGAATTTGAGCTGTTCAGTCACAAAGGCTACTTAACTTTTTGTAAAAAATGAGAGGAGAAAATTGTGTAGGAAAATACTGTGGTTGTGCCCATAAAGTGTAGGTTCAGGTGCAGATGACAGCTACCAGCTTGATCTAGAGCTCATTTGACGGCTTTCTGCCTGGAGAGGTTGCAAAACTGCCAAAGTTTTGCAGAGCTGATCAGTAGTAATCTTTTCTTTATTGCTAAAATAAAGAATGACACAGCAGAGGGGGACTAATAACCTCTGCTCCTGTGCACAGGTGCGGAAAATCTTCCTTTTGGGGGCACCCACTAATATTTATTTTTCCTCAGATTCTTAGGAGGTAGAGGCATATGCCTCTACTTAGGCCTCCTAGCCATTTGGTGACGTGGCAATTTTTAGTCTTGTGAAAAATTCTGGGATAGCAGGAAAATTGTAGAGTTCTGTAGGACTTTGGCTCCCTGTTTACTGTTATTTCTCCTTCCTAACCCTGAGAGGTCCTAGAGTTCAGCAGCTGAATAGCTGCAATTATGTGTTCAAAGCTAGTAGGGCTGATTTGTAAATTTATTTTTTAAATCCAATATTTTGAAAAAGATATTTTGAATGTTCTGAGAGAGCTTGAGCAATTTTTGTTTTCCTTCCTTTTCCAAAATATCCCCACTCTGAAATCTGCAGTGACCATCAGGTTGCCCACGTATTTGATCCAGTGGGGCTTCTGACCCATGAGTCATTTGGTAGATGTCCAGCAGTATGTCAGAGTTTCAGATCAACAGGGTTTAGGACAAGGGAAGCCTGCCGTTATTAGATCTATTTACAAAAAAGAAGCAGTCAGCGTTTCTTAAAGTCCAAAATAATTTCCTTGCAGTGGAAGAGCAAGTTGCAATTCTGCTGTAAAACTTGTAGGCTATTCTTGGTGTTCAGACATCTGCCATAGATTCAGATATGGTTTCATAATGAGCTTAAGACCACGTTGCTGTTGAAAATCGTGGTCCTGCACTGCAAATATATTGGTGAGTTTTCACCTGGATCATCCCGTTGTTCTGATTTAGCCCCTGGCTGGGTGAGTGCTACAGCTGATGTAGGGCAGGAGCAGACAGGGAGGGAAGGGCTGATGGCACCCGTGGAGGACACAGTGCACGGCTTCTCAGGGCGCCTGAGTGTGAAACTTTAGGCTCAGGACCAGGCTTAGGTCAGGCAGCAGGATCTGCGCCAGTGCCGTGTGCTTTGTCCAGTTCCTGCCATGCACTGGCAGTGCTGTTTGCCCCGTTTGCCTAAAGTGGTGTGAACTGTTTATTTCATAAGATCATGGGAACTTGTCCTCCTCATGTTTTCAAATTCTGATTACCTAGGCTAGATGAGTGAATGCCTTTACTGCCTCTCTTCTCTTTGCTTTTGGATTGACTCCTCTGTCAGTCTTGAAGAATTACGTTGTTTCCCAGCAATGCGTTCTCTTTGCCCTTGCTAATTCTCAGTACTGTGATATGCCAGGTTCTCTGTCAGCATACTAAGAATTTTTTTCTTGCTCTTGCTCTTTCTGGTTTCTAGAGAGAAAGGCCAGAGCATTAAAAAAAGGCAAGAGTTAGTGGGTCATCTTCTCTGGCTTCATGCAAACTATGTCTCCTCATGGACGTTTCTAGAGCTGACTTGACTGGATTATCTGATTGCTGACAGGAATCACGTTAATTACGAGTGACTCTGAGCGATAAGGTTCCACAGGTATCTATTGTCAGACTGGGCCATCACATTAAAAAATCATCAAGTTAACTGCAAGCGACTAGAGTGAACATGAGAGGTGTTTTATTATTTATTTGGGGGTTGCTACTTCAATCCATTACATTCTTGCTGGGTATACAGTTACAACAAACAAGAGTTTGCATGTCTGCAGCAGAGAAGGGCAGCGTTAGGGCCCACAGGACTGTAATTCCATGGACACATGGACTAGCTAGGCCAGTCTTAGATGGAGTCCTGTGGTTCCCTGTCCCCAGGCACTGGCTCGCACCCTCAACTTTGTACACGTGAGATGAAATAGGTGGAAAATGCATCCCTTGAGAACTGTCTGGAGCAAAACAAAGGCGAAATCTATTTTTCATCTGGGTAAATTCCCCAATCCTGTTTATAGTAAAGCTGCAAAAACATCTGTGTCTGCCAAAAGGAAATGGAGATATGGGATGGGAGAGAGCGGGTGGACCCATGAGGTGAGGGACTTCTGTCACGGGCAGAGCCAGCTGATGCTAAAACCAAGTGTTTGTTGAACAATGAATTAAGGCAAGTGGTGGCGAGTCTGTTTAAGCTGTCCTAAGCACCTTCTGGGCATCAGCCCCATCTTTCAGGCAGCTTATTCTAATTCCTAAATCTCCCAGGCTGCTGTTTGTGCAGTTGGGGAACTGGCCCAGATGAGAAAAAGCAGGGTTTGGGTGGGGATTTGTGGTACAGTCAGTGTGAAACCTGTTCACCCTGGGACCTCTCAAACATCTGCCCTCATAAAGAAGAACAAGACAAAACTGCTGCTGGTGGGAAGAAGGTGAGAGTTGCTTAAGCCAGCATTGCCACTAAAGAAAGGGATGAGCAAACTGAAGGAGACATGCATTTGTTCATATGAGAAGGGCAGTTATTGTTGCTACAAACACTTTTTTTTTTTTTTTTTCAATTGGCTTAAAATTTTGTATCTTGTCTTGAAACAAAAAGATTTCTCTTTTTCCAGTGTGGAAGCCAAAGCATTCATTCATATGTGCTGAGAGTCTGTTTCATAACTCACATTTTCAGTCACTGGGCTTGTCTTTACTATTTTTAATTCTCTTCTGTAGCTGCTGTGTTTCTTCTGACTCTCTCTACTTAGTCATATATGGGTCTATTTTTTTCTTATTTGTTTCATTCACTGGAGCACATTATCTGTTCTGTTTCATCCTTGCACTAGAATGATTGGGTTCTGTTAGTCTTCCAGAGTAAAAACAAAAAGAAAAGGAACAAGAAAAAGGCTATGATTTGGAAAGTGAAGTTTATGCTCTAATATTTGGCTCTTAACATGTGTGAAATTCTCTTTGCTAGTCATGGACCCATCATCATATAATGGAAGTAGACTGAAATTGAGACCAGAGAAAAGAATAGTTCTCTAATTACTGTTCTCAGTACTTTTCTGTCATAGATATCCAACTGTTTTCTGTTTCAGGAGGATGAACTGTCTTTGTGTATCATGAGGTGTGATGGTAATGGTAATAGCATGGTAATGGTTTGCCATGTGACCTATGCAGTGGTAGAAGAGGAAATAGGGATGAGAATCTGTGGTCCCCAGACCTTGATTTAAACTTCTCCATCTTAAGCATATTTCTAGGCTCTGTCTTGGAGTTGTCTTGCTTACCTATCAATGCAACTGGTTAAAATGACAGAAAGTGAATGCTGGAAGTGTGAGGGATGTTTATCCAATGGGATACAAGTTAGTATCCTAATCAGTGCACTTACACTTGCTACCCACAAAGTATATTTTCTTTTGACGTCCTGTGTGAGGGATTGATTTCCACATGCTACATAATTCTAGTCAGCTGAACAGTTTCCTGTAACGGTGATGAAGCCAAAATTTGCACCATTCAATATGGGTCCATCATGTAACACACTCTTACCTATCATGAGACCTATCTGTGCAAAATAGATATCTGGTGTAACCATATACTGGTGTGAGCTGCGCAGAGCTGGTGTCACACTCTGAAGTCATCCATTATTTTCAGAAGGCTTTGCTTGTCCCGTCTGCCTAGCCTCTCAAAAATAGGTTTATATTAATAACTTTATGGTAGGCATTTTATGTTGAAATACATTCTTACTATATTGGGATTTTTGTCCATCCAATAAATGTCCACCATGATAAACAATAGAACACAGTGCTCACTAAATTTAGAGGACAGGTTCTTAGTCTTAAATTATTCACCAAAATCTTATTTATTTTTGTCACTATTGGCTAGCTTTTAAATAGTGAATGAATTCCTGAGTAGATCTAAAGAAGAACCTGTCAAGTGATCAGTATTTGAATTCAATAGCTTCATCAAGACCAAGATTCCAGCAGAAATGAAGGAAGTCTTTCTTCATTTGTCAGTCTTTATAATTGAGACTGAAGCAGAGTTATAAATTACATCTTTCCTCTACTGGGAGCTATTCATGGTGGATAAGTGTTTGTTACGCTATGGCGTTATCCCTTCTATTGATGTTTTTTGATGTTCACTTACTCAGACTTCCTGTGCTGCTGATTTTAATTCCATATGGATGTGCAATGGCATAAGAAATCATCTGTGCTTGCGCAATGAGAAATCTCCTATGAATGGATTATGACAAAATTGTACTTTTATAGCAGCTAGAGAAGCTATGAAATTAACAATTGATTACCTCACTTTTCAATTAGTCTTAGCACTGTGACAGGAATATTACTGCTCAGCTTCTCTGCCTTGCTAATGAGGAGAGACTCAGCTACTGGGAGAGATTCAGGTTTTATCTTCATTAGGTGCTAATTCTGTATTTAACCTGGGTTTTTTCCTTCAACGTGGGATGCACTGTTGAATCTAAAGCAACTGTCAGAGTCACACATGAAAGCACTGTCATAAGCTACCTTGGTTGCCTTTTATCAACTGTTACTGCCAGGTGGATTCACTGAATACATGTACTCATACAAAGAAGTAACCAGTCTTTTAACACCTACCCACAAGCCTTCTGGGCACTCATTCCCATACACTACGTACCCGTGCTGGCTCTCTCTTTGCATCAATGGCCTGAAATGGGAGACAGAAAACCTTTTCTTAGCATCTATTATCCCAACCTGCCTACATCTCTTCATTTTCCTTCATCTCTACATCTTAAGCACCAGAGCAGTGGGCCCACAGGAACCCAACATTCTTTATACTAATTGCCTGATGGCAGGAGCACATCAGATGTTTGGTGTCAGTCTGAGCTGAAGAGAGCAAATCCTGCTACTTTAACAATGAAGGAGGAACACTGAACATCAAGCTGCTGCTGTTTGACCAGAGGGTTGGGGAATCTGAAGATCAAGGTAGAGGAGAGGTAAAGGGGCTGAAGGTAGTGGCGGAAAATCCAGGGGTAAAACTTCCAGTGATGAAATGGGCTGTACACTGGCTCCCCTGGGAACACAGGGCAAGGGCAAAGGTATCCATGTCAAACATGGCATCTGCAAAGACCAGTCCACCCAGGCAGCCAGCAAAGGGACAGGGAGAGGAAGAAAGGGGGAAGTAAGTGGCCTTACCCTGCCCTGGAAAAAGGTCAACTTTGGTCTACGAGACATATATCGCACAAAGATATAAGCAGCACAGATTACAACTCAGCATCTCAGGCTGGGAAGATGGAGGCAGTTGTCTTGATTCCTGTTTCAAAGGACAGTGTGAAACATAAAGAGTGTGCTTCATCTTGAAAGGTCACCTTCAGCTTTCTGTTTGGAGATAGCACCATTTGCCAATGGATTTCCTACTTTCTCCTTCATTCATCCTGATCACGTCATGCAGACTGTTTGTTTCAGGTTTGAGGGGGCAGAAAAGGCAAGTGATTGTTGGGTAGGTTTTCCATACGACCACAGCTGTAGCTCTAAGTTGGTGGAATGGCTCTGCTAGGGTTATAAGTACTGCTCTTCTCTGCTCAGTTCTGGAATCCCTTTTTCATTCCTGCACTTCAAAATAGCTGGAAAATAGAGGAAAAGGAGGAAAACTAGCACTTCTCAGCAGGTGAATTATTTGATAATTCACCTGAGAAACATTTATGTAGGACTTAAAACATTGCATCTACATCTTGATCAAATCTAAATTGCCAGGTGTTGAAATGACTTGCCTATGTAGACAGCCTGTAGAATATCACATACCAGACTATTGCCTAGCTGATTTTAGTTTATTTCTGGAGAGGAACAAGGCAAATTTTTTCACTTGCTAGACTTCCAGTCAGTAATTCTTTTGTAAGAAAAACATCTTTCGTCTGCTTCTGTAGTTTGCAGTCCCTGTTCAGTCATTTGATTACCTGACCTCCTTCAGTGCAAGATAAAGATTTCCATGATACAAATGGGAGGTGTCAATTCATACACTGTAAATAAACAGGTTTATTTTTTCTTTTATTATAGTATGTAAGGGCGAGGTCTCACAGTATAGCATAGCAGATCTAAAGGTCACTGTCATGTGGAAAAGTTCATTTCTCTCATTTCTCCCTCTGTTCCCCTCTTCCTCCTCTTCCTCCTGTCAGCAGCTGCACAGCTCTCCCCTTCTTTCATGGCATTCATCCTGCCCTTGGTGGGACAGCTGAGCTGGCTGAACCCACAAAAAACTAACTCAACACAAGAAAGGGAATATTCTTCTGAGAATTCAGTGAGCCAGATGGGCTCAGTTGAGCTGCCAAGACCATGCAAGAGATGGAGCAGGAATGCAGGGAAAGGAATGGCGGAGGAGGCAGCCCACTCCATGTAGCAGCAAGATCTGGCCGTTGGATCTGGCCAGATGCAATGTGAAACCTTACCTGAATGGAAGCTTGCAGAAGGCTGAAAAAGGGCACAGCATAACCACCGCTGCTATTGTGTCTTCTACTAAATGACCTACCCACCTCCTTTCCTTCAACAACTGTTATGAATAATTAGAAGTTAAATTTAACTCCAAATTTCTTCGCTGGGGACAAGTCCTTCTAAGAATAATTCTCAACAGACAGAAGATTAATGGCAGAATGAGCAAACAACAGGAGCCAACAAACCTCAAAAAGAACAAAGATGCGACTAATGCGTCTTCTAATCCCTAGGAGTTGGTCCTTCTCTCTATTATATTTGTACATACTTTGACCAAATTAGGGCAGCTACTTTTTTAGCATCAAGGATTTTCAATGCACGTAGAAAAAAAATAAAAGAATGTTTATTTTCATAACAGGCACATAACGACTGTATCTACATACAAAGTGACAACCCCAGTGCCCCATACCACAGCCCAAACGTATGACTTTGTCCTCCTTTCCAGGCGCTCTGAATGGGTGAGAGAAGTTGTATTCCTCACCGTCTTTGCTCTGGCAGCTGCATTGCTCACTGTGGCTGTGTACAGCTTCAGGGCAGGCGTAAAACATGACAGAAGAATGCTGACGTTGCGAGTGTGAGCATACTGTAGCAGGGTAGGCCAGCACACGTGGATAAGCTCTGATTAATTACCTCTAGCACTGGCAAATGTTAAGACAAAGGTGTTTGCTTTGTGCCTCATGCATTGCGCAGCAGGTACGTTATTTCTCTGCCTGGCAAGTGATACTGGGAGGATGAATGCACTAATATTTGTGTAGTACTCTTGCTGCGGTAACTACATCTCGAACTGACTGGCTCATCAGGGTGAGCTATGGAAGGAGTGTGCAGGGACATAGTCAAATCCATATAGAAGTAGCTCCTCCAAGCTGGAAGTCAGGGAGATGATGTGTGGTTTGAAGGTGTTTGTGTTGTAATGTGTCTCTGCCACACTGTCTTTGCTGTTTCTGTGGATAGACTTCAGCACGTTCCTATATCAAAATAAGAAGTGCTCATTTAACAGTTAAAATAAACTGCATTTTATCGTCTTGGGTAGTGCTGTTCTTCCAGCCCGATGCCCTTGGAGGATATTGCTTTAGATGCATTTTAACGACAGGCATTTTTCCTCCGCTAGATTCTCAGCAGACAGGGATTAGGATGCGATACTTGGCTGAAGCCATCCTGCTGACAGATCGCAGTGACCTTGCTGTGACTTCTGTTCTGATCTCACTGGCACTGCTGGAATTTGACACACTAGAACATGAGATACTGGATCCATTATACCACTAATTGGTATCCAGAGCATTGTGTTCCTGCCTCCTTCATCATCTGATGTAGGTGGCAGATAGTTCTAATTTTTCTTTGTCATGTGATTTAGAAGGCTTAAATCTCTATCATCAACCAGTTGATGCCCTTATCCTTTCATGCGGCTGTCTTTATCATATGCAGGTGAACAAATCAACACAAGCTTGTATTGCAAGTGTGGTTGGTCTCCTTATTGCTGGGTACTTTTCTGGAATGGAAGGAAATTGCTCACTGAACATGGATAAAATACACTAAATATTTTCTCACGCGTCTTTTGAGGTAGATCTTGAAATATTTTCTTTATTTGTCAAGTGTACAGTAACATGATATTTTGTTTCTACAAGGTTATTTAATTTTTCGACTGCATAGATTGGCTTTTATTTTTGTCTAGCAGTAGTGTGTAAGGTAACACAGTAGAAAAATTCATATCCTTAACCAAAATATTTCCGTTTGCTCAGAATGGCAGTTTTTGTTTTTATATTTTTTTTTTTGTCCAGTAATCACAAAGCTGAACAAGAAGTTCAAAAAACTGAAAGAGGAAACAACTCCATGTAGGATGATGTCTATAGCACTTTATTTTTCCCAATGGACAAAAAAAAAAGATAATAGTTTTCTAAAGTCCAGTATTGTCAGTCTTACAAGTTGATATTTCATGCTGTTAATGTAATCATTAGGGAAGTTTATGACCCTGAGGAATATGACTTGCAAATGCCTTGGTATCAAGAGTAAACAAATAACAAGTCTGGCCTTGAGGGAGCAAAGGGAGCAGTCATAAGCAGCAAACTACCTGATGCAAGTAACAGAAAAATACATTGTGGATTTATTACTGCAGTTTTGCCAGCTGAAAGTAATAGTTATTTCTTTGCAGTACTGTTTAGACACCAACGGCTAAATCTACAGAGGGACTTCAGCATTGTCAAAGTGACACCTTGAAGGATTCTGGCTCCCCAGGTGGAATTCACCGCCTGCTGTTGGACCCCGTGGCTCCAAGGGCATCCGTGGAGAGGCAGGTGTCTCGAGAGTAAGGTGCAAAGCAGTCTGCAGCTACCTGAAATATCAGACACGAAGTACTGAACCGCACAGCAGCTTTGAACCCCACTTCTTTCTCCTGGCTCATACTAGGCTGTAGGAGTATGCCTTGTCTCAATGAGAATCCATATCCTCTTTTTAGGTACCTAAGTTCATCCTTTGACAATGGGGTAGGTGACCACTGGTGCATAGAAGTTAGAACGCAGTTGGGCTGTGGATGGCTGGGGACAACTCCCTGCTGGGGAGGCTCTTTCTCATCATTGATTCAAGGACTGTTCATACATTTTTACAGTAGCCTGTCCACAAGACCCAGTCCTCTGTCTGAAGAGTCCTATGTGGGCACAAGAATTTCCAAATCTTAGAAAGAGGGTAAGGGCAACTGATAGGAGAGCTTGCAGGGCAAACCACAGAGTGATTATCAGCATAAGTGCTAATGCAGCTCACATCCCTGAACTGGTTTATTATAACTGTGCCATATTTTTCCTTTCTCTGAACAGGGAGTAGTTGGCAAGCTATAGAAGAGAACTTTGGATAATATTGACAAGGTGAATTAATGACTCTTAAACTGTGCTAATGAGGCTATTCCAGAATGGAGTTCAAGCAGGAACGTTCAAAAAGAGTTTAATGCACAGGACGTGTTGAGGACCAAGGTCTCTCTTTTATTGTTTCATCTCACTGATTATTGTTTAATGGCCTACAAAACCTGACAGATCTGAACAAGCAGATACTCTTTATTGGGAAACACTGAAGATTGATTTCCTGATCTTATTGACTCCCTTTCTGAGTACAGGTGCACACAACTAAACGCAGGTTTATTTCTTCAATAAAGATGTAACAGAGATAGGCTGGTAATAATACTCTCTTTTCCTTGACCTTAGTCACATAACCTAAATTGGGATTAGAAAATCCCACAGCAGATGTTATCATCTGCTGAGTGCAGAGCAGTTACAGGTCAAAGTGCTTTTTAATAATGATCATACAGCCGAATTTAAAGCTTTAGGCAGCTGTGTTGAATGATGATAAACTACTGCCCAGTGGTTTGGTGACTTACAAACAGACTACACATGCAGTTTACCTATTTGTTTTTTCTAGATCATATTATGGTTGAAGAAC
Source organism: Caloenas nicobarica (assembly GCF_036013445.1). Lineage (NCBI taxonomy): Eukaryota > Metazoa > Chordata > Aves > Columbiformes > Columbidae > Caloenas > Caloenas nicobarica. The sequence goes on from NC_088245.1 coordinate 48,243,298, forward strand.
ATGTCGGATCCCTTTTGCATTGTGTCCAGGCTCCTCATAAGCATATGTTGATTGCGCCTCGTAAGTGTATGTTGATTAATCCTCACAATTTCCTTGGCATTTCTCATGTCACAGAGTCACAGAATGTTAAGGGATTGGAAGGGAACTCAAAAGATCATCTAGTCCAATCCCCCTGCCGGAGCAGGAACACCTGGATGAGGCTACACAGGAAGGCGTCCAGGCGGGTTTTGAATGTCTCCAGAGAAGGAGACTCCACAACCTACCTGGGCAGCCTGTTCCAGTGTTCTGTCACCCTCACTGTGAAGAAGTTTCTTCTGAAATTTAAGTGGAACCTCTTGTGTTCCAGCTTGAACCCATTACCTCTTGTCCTATCATTGGTTGTCACCGAGAAGAGCCTGGCTCCATCCTCATGACACTCACCCTTTATATATTTATAAACATTAATGAGGTCTCCCCTCAGTCTCCTCCAAGCTAAAGAGACCCAGCTCCCTCAGCCTTTCCTCATAAGGGAGATGCTCCACTCCATCATCTTTGTTGCCCTGCGCTGGACTCTCTCCAGCCGTTCCGTGTCCTTCTTGAACTGAGGGGCCCAGAACTGGACACAATATTCCAGATGAGGTCTCACCAGGTCAGAGTAGAGAGGAAGGAGAACCACTCTTGGCCTGCTAACCACCCCCCTTCTAATACACCCCAGGATGCCATTGGCCTTCTTGGCCACAAGGGCACAGTGGTCATGGTCATCCTGCTGTCCACCAGGACCCCCAGGTCCCTTTCCCCTACACTGCTCTCTAATAGGTCATTCCCCAACCTATACTGGAACCTGGGGTTGTTCCTGCCCAGATGCAAGACTCTGCACTTTCCGTTGTTATATTTCATAAAATTTTTCCCCGCCCAACTCTCCAGCCTGTCCAGATCTCGCTGGATGGCAGCACAGCCTTCTGGCGTGTCAGCCACTCCTCCCAGCTTGGTGTCATCAGCAAACTTGCTGATAGTACACTCAATTCCCTCATCCAAGTCAGTGATGAATATATTGAACAATACTGGCCCCAGAACTGACCCCTGAGGCACTCCACTAGATACAGGCTTCCAACCAGACTCCACCCCCTTGACCACGACTCTCTGGCTTCTTTCCTTCAGCCAGTTCGCAATCCACCTCACTACCCGATCGTCCAGACCACAGTTCGTCAGTTTAGTTGTGAAGATGCTGTGGGAGACTGTGTCAAATGCTTTACTCAAGTCAAGGTAGACCACATCCACTGCTCTGCCATCATCTATCCACCTCGTTACGTCCTCATAAAAGGCTATGAGGTTGGTCAAGCACGACCTCCCCTTGGCGAAGCCATGTGGACTGCCCCTAATGACCATCTTATGCTTGATATTCCTTGAGATGGCGCCAAGGATAAGGTGTTCCATCACTTTCCCAGGGATGGAGGTGAGGCTGACTGGTCTATAGTTACCTGGGTCCTCCTTCTTGCCCGTTTTGAAGACCGGAGTGACATTTGCTTTCCTCCAGTCCTCAGGTACCTCTCCCATTTCCCAAGACTTGGCAAAGATGATGGAGAGCGGTCCAGCAATGACTTCAGCCAGCTCCCTCAGCACCCGCGGGTGCATCCCACCTGGACCCATGGATTTATGGATGTCCAGATTGCTTAACTGGTCCCTAACCCAGTCCTCATCAACTGAGGCAAACTCCTCCATTGCCCTGCCTTCCTCTGGGGCCTCAGGGGTACGGGGCTCCTCAGGACAGCCTCCAGCAGAGTAGACAGAGACAAAGAAGGCATTCAGTAACTCTGCCTTCTCTGTATCTTCTGTCACCAGGGCACCCACCCCATTCATCAGTGGGCCTACATTGCCTCTGGTGTTAGTTTTATCTGCCATGTATTTGAAAAAGCTCTTTCTGTTGTCCTTGACCCCTCTCGCCAGTTTTAATTCTAAGGAGGCCTTAGCTTTCCTAGTTGCCTGCCTACGTCCTTTAACAACAGCCTTATATTCTTCGCAAGTGGCCAGCCCCTCCTTCCATGATCTGTCAACTCTCCGCTTCCACTTGAGCTTATGCAGCAGTTCCCTGTTTAACCACGCAGGTCTCTTGGCTCCCTTAAGTATTTGAAATGTGGAGGAGAAGGAGCTCTTTGTCTTTTTACACAGGAAGAGTGTTAATCAAGAGACAGTTGCCCAAATAATTATAAATTGCAGGATTCTTTACCAGGCAACGTATACACAGCAGTGTTTAGTACTTCAGCAAGGCACCACATTCAAAACTATTAAGACATCACAAGATGACCTGATTCTTTTTCTTAGAGGTTGGTTAGACTTTTTTCAAGAGGCTGGACCTCTCACAGGTTGGGTCCTCAGACTGTGGTTCCACACTATGAGGCTTCTGGTGGTAGTGCCAGATAAAGGAGTTCCTGCTTCCTGCTCCTAGTACCTGCTCATACTTGTTCCTTCCCCTGCACTGTAAGGAACTAGCCCCTCGGTCACCCAACACAGAAGTCACAAACCAGATCAAGGAAATACTCCATGTTAAAAAATAACCTTTGTTTCGTTTTTCAAAAGTGGAGGTGCTTGGCCAATGGGAGGTAAAGGTGGAACTCCAGGACAAGATGTTTCTGCCAAAAATTTGTTACTGTGAAACCATGGTTTCAGATTTCCCATCTTCCCTAGAAAGAACAAACTCATTTTCTTTCCTCTTTACTGCCTCCTTGGCCTTACTTAAAAGGGACCTGAGACCTGCACTGCTACTATTTAACCATTTATTTCAATAAGGCCATTGTGAGAGCATTCTAGATTCACTCTATGGGCAGATTAAAGTATTTTATTTCACTATTGACCACTTAGGCCTTGAATGCACACTGATTGTTACCTACTTCCTATCTTTGGTTGTTGCTGAAGCAGTCATTTTATTGAATTGCTTAAGCATAGCATGGCCAAAGGTTGGGGAAGCTATAAAACCACAGGTAGCTAAAAATTCTCCAACCTAAAGACAGGTTTGAGGAGTGATAACCTATCATCAACAGCTTTGCAAATAGAACGACAGACTCTGTTAATCATTATTAATAGTCTGCTCTGAAAAGTTCAGATATTGTCACCAAGGAGTGGTCCAGTCCACCCCTCATTAGGGTAACGAAACTACTTCAGAGGGCTGAGGCCAAACCTTCAAGGTACAAGCAGTTATCCTGCATTGCTGGGGTGTGGGCCCTTTCTGCACCCTCGGGAGGACAACAAACCAAAGGTGGTGCTGGCTAGAAAAGCAGAAGTTGCCCAACCAAGCAGCAGTTTCCACAAACCAAAGTGTAATCCCATAATCCAGGGGAGAATCCCCCCATTCCTGTACAGACTGTGAACTCCCCCAGGCCTCGGTACCATGACTGCTCCTGCCCAACATCCCCCGTGCTGGGTCACACAGTTGTACAAACCTGAGCCAGATGACAGACAGGCACATGACAACGTTTCTGTTGAACGCATTCTGGTGTGAATATCGACTTTGTGTGTTTATTCAGGCTTTACAGTGGGCCTGCAAAATGGGCAGTGCTTGATCTGGTGTAAAATCTGCCAGGGCAAAATTAATCCATCAAAAATGCTTTATTGCATTTGAATCAGTAGAGTGAATTTATACTGGGTGAGCACCTAATGTCCCATGGCCATGGCACTTCTGGGTCCATTTGCTGTTGCCTTAGAGGAGAGTTTACCATACCACTGAAGATTTGTAGACCAGAAAAAGTGGGACTGGATACATTTAGGGCAAGGAGTACTGAGGGTGTTTCTCTGATAGGTGGAGAGGAGCTGGTTTTGGAGCTGATAATCAAGAAGTTTCATGAAAACTATGCTGTCAGGAAAGACACAGGGCGCAGGATCTCTGGATTCAAAAAGGCGGCAGTGGGAAGCCCCTTTACTAATGAATGGAAGCAGAAGGTGGGTCTGTCTTGTATTACAGAGTGAAGGGAGCTCTTACCTGCTATTGGACAGGTATGTCCCAGGGGTACTGCTTAAAACACCCTACTTCATCGGTTTTATCAGGTCAGGGGCAACGTAGCCCGTTAGTGTTCTTTGAGTAAAGAGGTGTGTGCATCTGTGTACAAACACAGGCAAGGCCACGTCATTGTCTGAGAAACTTAATATCTAAGTCTAGACAGGCATGGTCTATACTTTGAAGGTTCAAACTGAAAGCACTACTAAAAAAAAAGAGTTTAATTACTATCCTTGGAGCCTGGTTCTCACCCAGCCATGCCTGGTATCAACAGCTATCTGCTGTCTACCATTACCTGCTCTCTAAAAATAGGCCGAGATAGAGGCCATATAAACTGGAGACATAAAGAGGCAGGATTAATTTTTTTTCAGGGTAAAAAGGCTAAGGCATAGCTTAAAATGCAGACATAGGAGTGGCAAGTTTGTCATGTTACCTTTAGAGGAAAACCCTATTAAACATTTACTCAGGGCCTAGAGATTCCCAAGTACGTTTATCTAGAAAAGGCAGATAAATTTAAAAATAAAGGTAAGGAAGGCTAAGTATCTCACAAAATGACTCAACCTGCCTGGAAAACATGTCAATCTCCACGTCAGGCTGCTCTGCCCCTCCCTCCTCACAGGTGACTGCTCTTGGGAGTGGTGACTTGTCCCGCTCCTTTGCTGGATAAGCAAGGAGCAGCTCGGCTGAGAAAATATTATTTCTAATGCTCTGTTTGTAACCTTGAGAAGATCTCCATGGCAACAGAAGTTGCTGAATAGAGTTGGTCATGACATTTTGACAGAAGTTTTCCACTAGAAAATGCTGTTTTAATGCAGAAGTGTTGGGGAGAATGATTTGATGTTGATGATATTTTGGTCTCAAAAAAATTGGGGAAAATCTGAAAAATGTCTTGGAAGGAAAAGGTTTTTTCTTTTTTAAGCCTGCCGCTTTCTCTCCTGGGAGCTTTCATGTCAGGAAACAAGACTACTATCTCTTCCTTTTCTATTTTGGGACTAGTGGTTGAATTCCCAGTTCATCTCCTCTTTTTGACTGTTTATTGTTAATACTTTTCTGAAAAGGCTCTAAACAAAACAGGAGATGAGAGAAGCTGTAAATCCTCAAGTATCTAAAGTACTGGGTTTTTTTAAGTTCTATTTTAGGAAAGAGAAATTCTGAAATAAAAGCAAAATAATACAGTGGAAGAGTGTACTATAATTACTTACCCATTCTGTTTCGAGTAGTTGATTTTATACCATATGGCCTAAAATCTCAGATTAAAACTCACTCTTCTTTGCTCTTCATGAGTTATCTTCATCCCTTCTCTCCACTCCTAGACCTGAACTGCCGGATGTAGTGACAGCCAGAGACATGTCATTGCATATCATATCCTCTCACCAACATTATTAGTTTAACTGAGGAAAGGTCTTGGGACCTGCAAGTGCCAACCGACTGCTTTATCTGTTTTCCCAGTGATGGCTCCTCATGAAACCAGTGCAGAAATAGTATAGGTAATGAATGTTCCTGTAGAGGCAGTTTTCACAGTTGTTCTGCTTCATTACTTCTTCCTTGCCCATTCAGTATTAAGAATATGAATAAAGATTAAACCAGTAATTCCTTGCAGTCAGAAAAGACAGGGAAATACATACCTGTCTTCCTCACTGTCTTCAGCAAGAATGACATTTTTAAGAGATTGACTTGGGATTTTTGGAGCTGGACTCGGCACTTGAGATCATTAGTCAAATTTGCTGATTATTTCAGCCACTTGACTGACTGCTGTCACTAATCACCATTTCAGTACCACCTCTCCTTGCACTGCTCAGCTGCCGAGATTACAGAAGCCTTCCCATGTGCTTTCTTTCCCCCACCCTTGCCAGGTCTCTTGGACAATTGTCTTTTTCCAGTGTTTCACAGGTGAACATGGGACTGTAGCTGCACCACGCAGGGCCAGCTGGTGCCTGCGCTACTGGGCAAGTGCTGGATGAATTTGCTCTGGGCTCACAAGTCCGATGAAGTGGCAGAGGGACAGACTGCTGTTGGAAACACAGCAGTGGACTGATTTACAGACAGATACTGATGCAGTCAGCTGTAGCAGGAGTCCCAAAGCTGGAAGCTGCTAGCGGTACTGCAGCTACACCAAAGCAGTGGTACACACAACAAAATCCAACCTGCTGTCTTTTATCCTGGAGAGGATGTGAAGCAGATATTTTGGCAGCTGTCAGACACCCAGATCGCTCCTCCGGCCCCTGCCTATTATACAGCCCAGAGTCAGGAAGTGCTGCTGCTGCTGCTGCTGCCAAGGAAGAACACAACTCCCTTTCCAAGAGCCAGCATGAGCAAGCTATGCACATTTGCATGATGTGGACTTGTTTTATATAAATTTGCCATGCAGGAATGTGCCAAGTGATTTGAGGTGATCATACCATGTAGCAAATGCTGAGAATGGTAACATGATTTGTCAAATAAGGTATCTGGAAAAAGTGTTAAGTTTTCTAACTGGAATAGCTAAGATGAACAAAAGGATAGCGGTGAGCAGAGAAACAAATAGCCCAAGGTCATGGAGCATGCTAGTAGCAGAGCTGCGGTGAGCACCCAGTATCCTAATTGTCAGGCCATTTTCCTATCATCTAATCCATAGACTAACGTTTGAGCTTCAGTGGGCTTACGTCTGCTTGGGATACATTTTTCCTGGAAACTATTGTCTCTGCTTACCTCAAACTACATCACACCACAGGGTTTGCACTTGTTTTGGCCACTCAGCATCTTGACTCTGGTGTTAAAACTGGCAGAGGGGCACATGATAGCCCCTTTGTCAAGGCTGACTGATGGAAAAAGGCACAAAGCCAACATCAAATGCCAGTTCTGATATAAGGTTGACGCAAAAGAGGCTGAGGAACCATATAGGACTGCCGCTCTTGTTATATAACCTGGAATATTTTTTTGTAAATGCTCAAACCAACGTGCATTGTGTTTTGGCATGTGTTTGTCGGTGCCCTTGTTTTATAGCCTTGCTGAAGACTCATTGACAGATGGCACTCAAGAGAGTGCTTTTTATAGGTGTCAGTGTCCAACTCAGATACAGTTTCTGAAAGCAAAAGGTGTTTGGGGGTGGAGGGTTCTGACGCACTGCCAAAGCATTTTGTAAAAAGGTGCTTTAGTGGTACTTCATACTCTTCAAAAAGGGAAGGTATGTGGGAGATGAAGGAGGAACATCGACTCTCATGGATGTTGAGTCACCAGATGATTCTGTTAGACGGTGAAGAGCATTTATGCAATAGAAGAACAAGAAAACAGGAATTTAAAGGGCATCAACACTGTGTCCAGGGGAGGCAGGATTTGGGCACTGCCTATCTAACATGATATTCTGGAGAATGATTTCTTGTCACGGCTTGACCCAGTTCTTACCTGGAGCCTAAGTGTGTTGTAAGTGAACCCAAACGCAGGGTATCTTGTGCTTTGTAGCACCTTTCTCCTTTGTGGGACAGGGACCTTGGTGCTGACAGTCATGCCAGTGTAGGCCGTGCCCTAACTGGTGGGTGCTTTCCCATGAGGGACAAACACGGTGGGCAGAGCCTGATGCTGGTAACAGGCTCCATTGGCAGCCCCAGGCTGGGGGAGTGATGATCCAGGCCCAGGGTCCATCCAGGGTGCCCATCTGGGAACAAAAGGAGACAGGGCCAGAGCCAGGTTTGAAGACAAGGCTGCAGTGTGGAAGTCCATGAAGGAGGCAGAGCTAGAGGCTGGCACTCCTATGGCATCACTAGCATGGGGACTGATGGCTCTGGGCTGAGCTGAAATGGGGTCCTGGGCCATGGGCAGAGTGGTGGGAGAGGCCCTAGGTGAGGTTCATCAACACCAGTAGGGCCCCTTGGTCACTTAGGATCCTGATGTTCTGACAGAAAAAGGTGTGCTTTTGCTACAGAATGACTCATGCAGTGGCTGTCCAGCCAAGGAGGAAACAGAGGTGGTTTCAGCTGCAGGAAATGCAAAGAGTACTTTGTCTCTATGTGTGAGTTTGCAGTTAGGCAGATAAAAGTAAAGGATGCATTCCTTATTGTGCTGTCATTAAACCCTTTATTTAGTGGAGATATCTGGCTCTCAGTGTAGCTACTGCTTCTAGCTCTGAGGCTAAAGGATTTGCAGGCTCTGACTTCTTCCTGCATTTTTGGGAGCCAGGACACGGCAGCCCACTCATCTCCAGTTCCCAGTGTCTGGCTGGCGCATGTTCTAGGTAGTGGGGATTCAGGCTCCCAATTGACGTGTTTGGGGACGAGATGGCAGGCAGGCTGAAAAACAAGCATAGTCAAGGGATTCATTAACCACAGGCACTTTGCTCTTTACATGTATTAGGGAGCTATACATATCACTGAAACAATGCAGGCCCATAAAGTACCTTTTGTGGAAGTCTGTGGCAGAGACAAATATAGAATCCATTTATTCTTGGAAGCATTCAGCTGTGGAATGATCCTTTCTCTTCTGGAAGATATAAATCTACTTTACCACACACTTTACAACTTCTACAGCAAAAGAAGCAAGTCTGAAGGGCCAATAGTCTTCTCTGGAAGGCATCTCCGAGTAGGATCTTGTGTGCACTGAATGAGGTACAGGGTCTTTGCAAAACAATGGTATGTATTCCTGCAGTGAAAGATTGTACTGTAGAGCAAATATATTGTAGTGCAGGGGAGATGAAGATAAGGTAATGCAAGCAACTGCGTCATTTCCTAATTCTTTGCTGCAGCTTCAGCTTTATTTCTTTTTCTGTTACAGGTTTGTTGTGTGCCACTTCACAGGGCTTAAAAGGCAAATAGAAAATGCTTCACAGTATGAGGCCTACTTTATTAGATTCTTAAACACTAAGAAGCAACTTCACCAACATGGCAATGATGTCGATGCCCTGTGTAAGCCATTTGAAACCTTTAGATTAATTGGATGTATTCTCATCCTTCCCGTGTGCCTTCCGCAGAGTGAAGGGGGTTAGTTTGCCCATGTCACGTTTGCTACAGCAGGAGAATGGTGAGAGGCCTTATCTGAAGGCCACTATATCCTAGTGGGCTTCGATCCTTCTGGCTTGTGTAGAGACCTTTTTCCTGTTCACCCTAACCTTTTTTTCCTCAGTTTTGAAATTAAATCCTTAAGATTCCTGTCCCAGGTGACCCTCCTGCCCATCTCCTCTCCTGCCGTGTATGTGAGAAAAAGGTCTTCTTTTACACGAGGCTATTCCCTGCTAAACTTCAAACTTCTGTCCCCAGATACGGGGACATAAAGGTTTCCAAAGGAGAAGTTTACCTGCATTTTTTTAATATGAGTAAAATGTGAGCAAAGCTGGCTTTTCTTTGGATTCATTCTTACACATTGTTGCACTATTTTGACTGATACTTTCTTAAAGCAGATGTCCAGCTGGAAAATTTAAGCTACGGGGATGGAGATCTGGCAAAGTATTCAGAACTAAATAAACACCATGGAATGGGAATTGTCAGACAATGCTAATTATAGGTGTGGGAAGCAGCGGTAACAGCCCACATGGCAATTTCTGCTGTCTCTCTGTTTTGCAATTTAATGCTCTTACGCTCTGTTGCCTAATTGTAGAGGAAATTCACAGTAGCAGTTCACAACCAGGTAATGCTTATAGCCATCTGGAACAGAGATTGTCTTAAAATGGGAAGTAGAGGAAACGTTTTTCCATGTGGTTGTGACGCTGTCTGTTCCTGATCTCTCTAATGACTGGAATTTAGGGAAAGCAATCATTAGAGGGAGGAGAGGAAGGAAATGCAGGGGGAGAAGGTGGAGCAGGACAGAGTGCCAGACTGTCACAGCCAGGAGAGTCAGTAGGTGCACAGACAAAAGTAGGACCGAGGATTTACAGTCAGTGAGAAGCAGAGTCAATATGTGGATAAAACCAGTATCAGGGAGTGTAAGGAGCATGAGGAAGGGAGGAGAATGCAAAAAAATTACTTGGAAGAAGCAAAAATGACATGAAGGGGTAAGAGAGACTAAATAAAAACTGTGATTTGAGACTAATAAAAACCACCAACAAACATGCATGGTGGTCCAGTCCTGTTCAGAGAAACTGCTATCTATCCCTTAAATTATGACAAGGAAGATCAGCTGCTACTTTTGAATGATAATAAGTATTTGCTCTGAATAAAGGGCAGGAGGGAGGGAGTCTATCCACAAAGTATTGGACTGAAATCTTGCTCTTCATATAAAAAGAAGAAAAATAATTTGCATTTTTGTAGCTTTTTTTTTTTTTTCCGGTCCATTAGTACATGAATCCTGCCCAGTGCTTTTATTCAGCCCATCTTACCTGCCTCTACTTAGTGCCTATGAAATCCATGAGGAGGTTCTGCAGGGTTTTTGGTGAGAAGAGTCTTCAGAGCTCAGAGATGCTTTATGTAGCAGCTCATAAATGCCTAACTACACAAGTTTTAGGATGTGGCAAAAGGTAGTTATTTAATTTCATTAGTTTTAGTATAGTCCTGTAATCAGACCAGTATTATCAGACTGACCAGCATGAATGATAAAGACAGGCATAGTTTCATGTCAACTGTCATTAACAGTTGTTCATTCACTTTAATGTCAACCCACTTCCAAATACCATAAAAATAGATTACATTACATCTGGATGGAGTAAATAGCACGACAAAAATTTGTGTGGATGTGTTGTGTGACAGTCACTCTCAAAACACTGTCATAGTTCATCACAGTAGGAAGGTAAAGCAACAGCACGTGGGGAGAGAGGAGGAATGGAGAGGAGAGGAAAAAGAAAAGAAAGCGTTATATTGTAAAGTTAGTTACCTGCCCTTCAGAAGTTACACTGAACTTTGTAGATAATGTTTTGCGTGGCAGAAAATCACCAAGTCTCCCTTGAATATAAAAATAAAAAAATTCCTTTGAAAATATTCATATTCACAGCAGAACCAGAAAAGAAGTTAGGCAGGACTGTGTGGGAACTCACCTGGGGTAAGGAGCACTGGTGGCCTTTGACAGTCTTTAGCTGCCTCAAAAAATGATGGGCTTATGCTTATAACTAGACAAAACCCACAGTTTAGAACAGAAGTTCATATCTTCATATCTTCATTAGAAAAGGATAAATTTAATCGCAGTGCAGAACTATGCATTATAACACTGTTTTTGAAATATGTCAAAAAGGAATGTCTTGCAAATCTGAAAAAGTTCTGAGCAATAGAAATCTTGAAGAGGATCAGTACACAATCAGCTTGACTCCAATGTTACAAGAGCCTTACGCTGTTTGGGGTGTAATTCTCCTGCTGTGAAGTAAACCATGTTTAATACCCTTCTTGCTCACAGCATTGTTTTTCAGTCCCAGGAAAATAATGTAAATCAACTTTTATGATTCTGGAAAAAAAAATCTGATATTTAGATTGGCTGAGCAAATGGAGATTTTTTTTTTTTTTTTGAACTGGTTTCAATAACTTTCTGTAAGATAACAGTTGGCTTTCAACAGATAAAGTTGAGTAATTAGTCATGACTGAAATCAGAACGATATAGCTGAAACCTGTTGTTTAATTAACAGTCCCCCACATTTGCAAGTATCATAAGATAGTAAATAGTTCTGAATCTTCCCAAGAAAAATAATGGTTGAATACCCGTAAAATCCATTATGTAATAACAGAAGTGCTGTTAGCATTATATTAGCAAATTTGGAGGGCTGGATTTGCCAGTCCTTTCTGGATTTTCTTGGGAACTTCTTGTCTCAGGCATCTCAGGCATCTCCAGCTGTAAACTTTCCTGATGATTTTGCTCCCACAGTATGTTGTAGCTTTCATCTCAGTGGATTCACTGAAATGAATTAAGTGCCATTTGGAAGAAATGTGCCTTCTGTTCCTAAAATATTTGATTTTTGCAGAGTTTTTGACAGATTGTCTACCATATTTTGGGAGTTCTGACCTTTTTTCCCACTTCAGACTCTCATACAAGGAGCTTGCATTTCTCCTTTCACAGCTTTAGAAGCATAATGTGAGGCATTTCTCTGAAAGCAAAGCCAATGCATTTTTCTCTGGAGTGTGCTTCTGATTTAAGAAAGAACAAAGGTGCTTGGTGGCACACACACCACTTCATTTTTCATGTCTTGAAATAATACAGTTTGATTGTTGTGATTTAACTAATTTTATTAATTGGCTGGAACTGCATTTTATAAATGCTTATGAAAACTTCATTTAGGATCTTGCAGTTCTGAATAATATGTTAGCAGGACAAGTCTCGGTGATTTCCAGAGTCAATGGGCCTGTGTTCCTCATGGTTCCTCCAGGTGCCCAGCTGTTGTCTCAGACCCACCATCATACTGTTGTTTCTGATAACTGCTCAGCCAGATGTTGCAGGTGTGTAAGTCCTGATTTCTGTTATCTCATTTCAGGTAACTGGATTTGTGAGTTTGTTTTTGTCTCTCTTTTTTTTTTTAAGTGATTTTGAAACTTTAGAATTATTTAATTCCTTCCAAATCAAATAAAAACTCATTCTGTTTTAGCTACTGAAAAATTATATATCCAAATCTAAACCGGCCTTCCTTGGCTTTCTTTGCAGTGAAAAGAAAGAGTTTGACTTCCAGGAAGCAATGGAACTGATGGCATTCACAAGCTAGGACAAGATGACTCGTCTGGAAGAGGTACTCAGTATATTCCCTGGTTATACATTGAGGCAAGAATGATCACCTTACACTTTGGCATCTGAGTTTTAAACTCCTGGATAAGAAAAGATTAATTCTATCCTTCCTGGCATAAATATGGTTTTTAGTTTTTTTTTTTTTTTAGTGGTGATGTAAATACCTTGATGCTTCTTATATTTATTATTTTTCAGTGAGAAAAAAATATAGATTGCTTAGAAGTTCCAAGTCTTGATTAAACTGAATACATGCATGGCAACTGTCTATCTGTATAACTGGAGTACTCCATCATTCTCTTCAGACTAATCAAAGCATGAAAAATCATTCAACTAGGATGAAAAGAGAGATCATATTTCACAGAGTTATGTGCTAAGAAAATACTAAGTTATGGTGGATAAAGTATCTCAGAAATGTGAATAAAATGAGGTATTTGGTTTCTGGAGCAGGCAATGGAACAGAGAGTACATTATGACAAACAACAGAAGTTGATCTATTTGCTGCTGGGAATGTAGGATTTTTCTTATTTTGTCAGCTGTTTGTTGATTGGTTTTAACACTTAAAAAATGCAGCTTTTAGCTGTACTTCACATGGCATTGGGTTAGAGAGCTGAAACACCTGTAGGTCTCTGAGGCAAAATCCAGCTCACATGCTGGTCACTGCAGCCTTTGTGGAGCAGCGAAGAGAGAGCAGCCCATACCTGGCTCCTTATCATGCTGGAAACAATCTGCTTTTCTGTTTAGGAACCTGAGACCATCAGTTCCTCTTTCCTCCATGTTCCTGACAAGTGAAATAAAAATCAAGGGGCAGCTGGAGGCTCACTGGCCTTGAGAAAGCTGAAAGTGCAAAAGGGCTGTTGACTCTTTGGTCAGTTTGTGCTTTTGTGGAGATCACTCACTGTGCTGGGATAATGAAAACAGAGAAATACTGGCAGGGAATCTGCTCAAGAGGAGAGGTGGGATCTGGATCTGCCCCAGAAGGCAGGGTTCAGAGATGGTCATCCTAGGGCAGGAACGGGAATGAGAAGCCTCTGTGAGAGGAGGAGGAGGAAGAAAGGACTTCTGGTGGAAAAAAACACAGCAGGAGAACAAGAGGACTTCACGTAGGAACAGAAGGTACCTCTTCACAAAATAAGAAGCCCCTTCACAGCCAAGGAGGGAAGGAGCTAGACCTTCCTGTAGAGGAATTCCTCAGCTTGGAGGTAGTTAATATTTCTTGATCGTTCTTCACAGGGAAAGAGAAGGACTTGAAACTGTTGAGAGCACTACAGAAGTGTATGCTGGAAAAAAATGGATATGTATAGAGCGTGGCCAGAGGTGTGATGATGAGTCAGGCAGCCACACCTGGGGCAGGTGCACTGCATCTGCCTTGTGTGCAGTCGCAGCAACATGGCCATGGCGGGGCCTTCGCTGCAGGCCGGGAGGTCCAGCCTGTGCCACCAACTCGAGCTGGGCTGTAGTGATTCCTCACGGAGCCCCTGCCATGAGGCTCTCCCCACCACAGGAAGGACAACGCTGACCACATCCTATCACTGCAGAGGAGACATAGGTAAATTCCTAGGGGACCAGCCCAGATAAAACAGCCAGCCCGGCTATAATAGGTAAACCCTGAACTCTAACTACTAGCTTACTGGTTTTTAACTACATCACCTTTTCCTCTGAGCTAGTGAGGAAAACTAAATGCAACCCCTGTCTTTACCAACTTTGATAAAAAGGTAAAAGGCATTGTGGTAAGGTGAAGTGCTGATAGAAAAGACTGAATGATACCAACAAAAAATGTAGTGATGTAGAGGAACTGAGGAAAAGGAGCTGGATCTAGGGAGTTGTCGCAGTGAAAGACTGTGTAGGGTTTTTTTCTCCTCTTTTTTTTTTTTACATGCAGGAGAAAATTTAGTATGTGCAAGCTATGTCTGTTGACTGAGTTACTGTAGGTCATGTAAATTCTTTCTTTCAAATAATAAATTATTCAAGATGGGGGTTTGGAAGGTCCTGGGTATGGTATTTGCCTCTTTCTCCACTGGCAGAGGCCAGCTACAGGCATTTTAAAATACCACAGAATTTTTTTGCACTGGAAATTTTTTTCAGAGCACTGTACTTCTAACCAGCCCACATCCCAGTGGGATGCAGTATACTTAAATGGATATGCTTACACTGACATACCTTATTCTGGTCTGAGAAGAAAAATAAACTCTCTTGTATAAAGCTCTTTGATGCTATACATGGTGTCCATCTTCCCAAATTTAGGCACATATAAATTTGTCAAGTGTCCTGGACCTCCTTTTAGTCAATGGGAGAAATAGTACCTTCAGTATATGTGTGTAAAATCTGAAATTAATCAGAGAAATCACCCTGGAGGTGTCAGTCCCTCTCCATTGACTGTACAGAGTGCTTAACACAAACCAGATTTAGACATGTGACTTTCAAATGTCTAAATTGGAATGCATTAAATCTGACCATATGTATCTGCACTAGAGCTCGAATCATTGCAGCCACACCAGTGCAAAATGATGAATTCAACCAGCAGAGTTGTATGGGTATGACTTTCCTCCCAGTAATGTAAACCAAAGCTTATGCTTAAGGCACATGACAGAGCTTTCATATGCCGTAGGTAGGGACTTTGCTCCATGGTAGGAACAGCAGACTGAATACTTATGTAGGTGGGTTTACTAACTGTGTGCTAGAAATATTACTGTGATAAGTATCTGGTAGCTTTTTAGTGCACATCCAAAATACAACAGCTGATAACATGTTTTGAGCTAGTGGTATAGAATTAGAAGCTGCCGAGATAATGCTGCTGATAGTCAAGCTTGCCAAACATGTTCCTCTATAAAAGCAGCAGTGTGTTTCATCCCAGTGGAAGTACGGGTGATTCCTGACTTGAGTGAAAATATTTCTGATTTTTGTGGAATGCAGAATAGGGAATTATGAAAACAACCCATGGGCTTTCCAAGAGAACCTCTCTCCACCTCTGCCACCCCAGATAGTGAAGAGGTGGTTCACAAGAACAGTGTTCATCATGGATGGACTTTCACACTGCATGGATAATGTACTGAACTGTTCTGAGCTGGTGCTCTGGGCAGGGACCCCAGAGTGCCTGTACTTTATAAAACATGATCTAAGTGAATGGGCCATTCACCTTTGACGGTAATAATTAGGAATGCTCTTTGAGATATACATCTAAATATGTTCTCAGGATGATTTATTTATCAGTAATCTAAAATTTTAAAATGAGCTCTATAGCTTGGTGAAAACAGAAGTGCAGTTTTAACCCTGAAGTGAATGACATTATCCCAAAATGAGCAATACTAACATCCTTGTACCTGTTTATCAACTCTTTACATCCTCCTACTCATAGTCCAGTTTATAAATGGTTACTTGGATGGCTCCATATGAACATTATTTGTGTTTGCAATCAGTTACTAAGGTCTCAGCATATGGTTCTTGAAAAGATGCCCCTGAGCTAATGAAGTTCAGAAGAGCTTTACTAACTGTTGGTACCTGTCCAGGTGTGTGAACTCAGCCTACTGCAGTGGTAAGATGATGTGACTTAGCTTAAGCTTCTATGAAAGATACTGAAATGAGCCATATTACCTCATATTTGGGGGAGTCTAAGAGCATGCCCATGGGTAGCTGGCATGGTTAATCTGACAGGCTGTAAGCTGTTAAAGTGTCATAATTTGATCATGTGATTGAGACCAAAATACTTGGCCTGACGTAGGCCTAGGATGACACCCCGTAGTCTTTGAGACAGGGTCAGCATACCCTTGCTTGCAATGACAGAGAAGATCCCTTCCCATGTGCGTGTGTGGTTTTTCTGGTCCTCTTCATTTCTGTGTGTGTGTATGTGGCCATCACAGCACACACCGCCCTGTGCATGTCCATGAAACTGCATCCCAAGGGAGCTCTGCTCTCAGCCTGGACAACATGGAGAGTTTCCCAGGCAGTGCAGGTACAAAACAGGTAGGTGGGAGGGACTCCTGGATGTAGCTGAGGTGGCAGAAAGTTGGCATGTGGACAAAAAATTAATTATGTTGTTGCCTGTAACTTTGTAGAGTGATTATTCCTTTGAAGATGTGGGAAATCGTGGATAAGCACCATTATGAAGGATGAATCTTATTATTTAATTTCTTTTAAGGTTTCATGGGAGTACCTACTGGACCACACTGTGATACCCTCCCGCTCTGCCTGCCTACCACTTCTTATAGAAAACAGAGTTTGTGGAGGAAAAAGGATAAGAAAGCAATCTGTACACTTTTCTTTCCTTACAGGCTAAATGCCAACAAGTGGCCCTGAGTCTTGATATGCCCCAGGTCAAGACAAGACATACCAGACAAGACATCACCTGAAATTTGCAAAACACTTCTGGTTCCCACAGTCAAGACAGAGCTTGAGAGAATTCTCTGAGCAGGTTGCTGAGGTAGCACAAGGGTCCAAAGCAGAATGTGTGTCTGGACTGAACAGGAGCAGTAAAGGGCTGGGAAAATCAAAATTATTTTATGATGAATGTATTGTAATAGCAGAAATTCCTTCAGTTGCTTTTATCCACTTAGATCAAGCTGTCTGGAAGCATTTCATGTCTTTTGTTGCATCATATGAGGAAAAAGATGAAAAGAAGAGAAGAATGCTGTGCTCAACCCTTGCTCACCTTGCTCACTGGGTTGAACTGTTGTTCACTGTCTTGAACTCACTAGGATCTGATGCAGAACTCTTTTTTTTTTTTTTTTTTTAAGTGTACAGGCCCTGGAACATAGTGGAAGCTATGCTTCTAAATTCTCAGCAAAAGGCTGGGCTGACGCCTTTTTTCAAGGTGTGCAAATATACAAGTTTACCGACAATTATCATGCTTAGGTTTTTAATGAATGCTTAGTTCTTACTTGTCAAGAACAAAAAGACTTAGATATGTTTACAAATCAGGCTGCTGGTGACCTCCACTTTCCATTTTGTCATGTTTAATATGCAGTTTTGATGTTTTGAATTTTTACTTAGCAGGCTGAGAGCTGCACCATAACACTTTTAAAATTAGTTTTCATGGCTTAAATGTTAATTGGAGTTTCTGTTGGGGAGGTTGAGATTTAAATGCTGCTGATATAGCTTTACATGGAGCAAGGTAAGAATTAGGACAATGTGAAATATGTCCTGGTGTTGCATCAAAATGAAAATATGGAGTGCTACCAAACGTAGACTTGTGCAGGGCACCACAGAAGTGTGTCGTGTAGTATCCATGGAGTAAGGTTGTTACCTTGCAAGGCAGAAGACAATTGAATAAAACCCACATCAACCAACGTTAGCTATTTCCTCTTAGGAAACACTGGATATTGTTTTTCTTAGCCACACTTTATGAAGCACATGTTATGATAATTGTCAAGTGCTCTGATACTTCTTCTTATTTGGTAAATCTTGTACATGTGGATGAGATATTATTTTTCCATGGGTATGTTTATATGAATTGCAGCCAGTGCCTCTACCTAGAAAACTATGTGAATGTAATGCAACGTTATGTAAGTTTTGTTTAGGTTCTTATATGCTGCATGTCATAGGGTTGAATGTCTTCCAGAAATGCATTAAGTGATGGGATTGTCATCTGCTGCATATGATTTTCTCTCTCCTATTCTTTCCAAAGGAGACTTTCGTGCTCTTTTTATTTTCAGTATCTTTTAAAATAGTTGTTACATTACCTGTACGCAGTCCTGTATGTATTTATGTGACGCACATTCAGAGTAGAAGACAGTGAGCATTGTGCTGGGGATAATTCCAGTGGGAACTCATCCAAAAGTCTGAGACTGGCCTGAGAAAGCTCTGTTTTCTGCTGAGCTTTTCTTTGGAAATGGATAACCCCACTGCACCTGCAAAATGAAGCTGTTGTCTGGTTTTCCTCATTCTGTCGGTGACCTTTCACATAAGTGTTGAGAGTCCCAAACTTCTGAATCCCTTAGGAATAAGTATGCAACACTGAAAGTAACATCACAGATTAAATACAGGTCTCAGACCTGCACCCATAGAATCACAGAATGGTTGGGGTTGGAAGGGACCTCTGGAGATGATCTAGTCCAACCCACCTGCTAAAGCAGGTTCACCTGGAGCAGATTGCACAGGAATGTGTCCAGGTGGGTTTTGAATGACTCCAGAGAAGGAGACTCCACAGCCTCTCTGGGCAGCCTGTTCCAGTGCTGTGGCACCCTCAAAGTAAAGAAGTTTCTCCTCATGTTTAGATGAAACTTCCTGTGTTTCAGAGTGTGCCCACTGCCCCTCATCCTATCGCTGGGCACCACAGAAAGGAGTCTGGTCCCATCCTCTTGACACCCACCTTTGAGATATTTATAAACATTGATGAGATCCCCTGTCAGCCTTCTCTTCTCCAGGCTGAACAGACCCAGCTCTCTCAGTCTCTCCTCATAAGAGTGGTGCTCTAGGCCCCTAATCATCTTTGTAGCCCTCGCTGGCCTCCCTCCAGTAATTCCCCACGCAGGAGTGGTTCTCACAACAGCTGTATCTTGTCCTTGCACATCTGCAGTGCACTGCAGATTCTCTGTAATACGCAGCGGTGCAGGGGACAGCAGGACCCAGGGTAGGGTGCTCCCAGGAGGATCCCGTGCTGGAAAGAGTGTTGCTGTGGGACATTCCTCTTCTCCTTTCTTGCATTCTTTCCAGCATTTTTAGGCTGAAGTCTAACCGTAGGTCTTCAAGTTCAAGTGTTAAAGCTGAAGCAGTGGCTGACATGTATCACACGAGTGACTATTAGAGTAGCGCAAGCCCTTTTGAACAAGTATTACTGCTGTGTAGTTTTTTGTCTTTGGTATTTTCTCCCAGATGGATATTGCTTTTGAACTGAAATGTCTCATAGGAGCTGAGCTGCCTGGAACACATATTGATCAAATTCCAACACAGTTTTTCCAAGTGTGTTTCTTTTGCCTTTTGCTAGCTACTTCCTGATGCTGTTTATCCAAAACACCACCTACTGTCAAGGGCAAAGCTGGCCATCTGAAATGTCTCTGTGTCCATGAAGCAGCTGTACCTATTAGGCTTAATTTCTGCAGTGAATTACCAAGTGTATGTAATTTAAAACCCACTCTTCTTCTCTGCACTCCTACCACCACCAGTCATCTCATGTCATCTGCAAGCAGTGATGGAATTAGGTTGCCAAGAACCTGGAAGGTTTGCTTTCTTTATACCAAATTTAACATAATATATGTATGGCTTATGCAAGAAGAAGGACAGTTTTTTTCTGTTTTCCTGCTGTATCAGGTAACCTTGGAATCTGCTCTCTTCATTAATAGCAACATTAACTATTAATTTCAGTTCATATGGAGAAGAAGAAAAAAATGGAAATGAAGACTAAACTTGGGAAGAGTGCAATAGGAAGATATGAATAAATATTTTAAAATTCCAAGAGAGTCTGAACTTGGGACTAGTATGCAGGAAAACACAGAAGATTTACATGCGGCATGGATGCCCAAGAAGTCTGAATCAAAGTGAAACTGAGAATATAGTTTTGCATTATAGTAGTTGGTGCTGTATTTGGATCAAGTAAAGAGGGAAGGAAAGAAAAACTGAATTATTTGAAGGTACAAGAAAGTACAAGTCAACTCCAGCATCATAATAATTACTGAAATAATTATTTTTCTTTTTTTTTTTTTTTTTGTTGTTCAGGAGATCCTCGAGTACTGTGGAATAATGGAAGAGTGTCAGTAGTGGATTTGAAGATGAGCTGCCAGCAAGCTGGATGAATGGTGTGACTGTCATGTCCACTGAATGTTCTGGAGCTTTCCTGACAAGGTTTTAATTTTCTGCCAGTGCAGGCTGGTTTTATTTTGATTTTTTTTTTGAGACATTAGAACAGTTTTAGCCTCTGAGCTGTATCAGCAACTGAAAGGATCTGTGAGGACTAGTGTAACTATTTGTTCCAAACAACCTACACAGCTCTTTTTTGCTCCTTTTGGCAAATATCCATGAACACGTTTAAGTTTTAGAAAGCCTTGAAGTAATCATTACAGCTATATTTGATCAATGGATTGCATGGACTGCTCACCATCTGTAAGTGATGAGATCTTTTCAGTACAGACAGCCCAATCACTGTAAGGTTAACAGTTTGACCCTTCAAAGAATCCTTAAAAATCATGAGACTGGGAAGTTTAGGGGACAGTATTTTTAAGTTGTGTTAAGTCATATTGTTACTGTCTTTTGATCAAAGACACTCCCCTTTATAGACTAATTTTTCTCCTTCCATCCTCTCCATGTTCCTATATCTTGTCAACCAAGTTTGTGAAACCGCTTTTTGCAGAATTCTGTTAGAACAGAGTATTGGGTCTTGGAACGTTTCTGACTAACTCATAACGGAGGGCTTAAGTATTGAATTCAGTGAGGGTGTTTCAAGAAGGTTTTTACATTATTTGAACAGCTCCAAGACTCGCTTACCTGGCTCCCCTGCAACAAAACACTCATTTTTTAATATTTTCTGTGGTTACCACTAGATATTACATCTGGTGCCAAGGTCTATGACACTTGATTAGGTCTGTGAAAATCTCCGATCCTCACTTGAATAAACACTTAACAAAAATATACATTGCATACTTGGCAATGGAGAGATGCCGCGGTTAGATGACAGAGCCACCCTATGAAAAGGGACACATCTTATTAAAATAAATATAAATAAAACAAGGACATATCAAGAATAGTGGCCTGTGTATTTCAGAAGCAACAAGGTATGCCAAGAAAAACATTGTAGTCATGCTTCCAGCTTAAAACAACATTTGAGAAGTATTTTAAAAAGCTTTCTACTTCAGTTTCAGTTTGGTGCCACTGTGAATTTTCAGGCTTACAGGACTTTTTTTTTTTCCCCTAATACAGACACCATGTAGAAAATACAGAATTAAGAAAAAGCATTCATAATATTAGAACCCATTTGTTATTCTGTCTGAAAAGACATTAAAAAAACCCCAAATAGGATGTCCTGGAAGAGAGAGAAAGAAGAATGTCCTAAAAAATAGCTTCAAAACCCAGAACATCTGCATTGGATGCATTTATAAGCAATAACAGATAATATGTTTATCAAACTGGTATTGGTTGAAAACCTAAAAAAGAAATCAGTCTTTCTTGCAATAGCGATAGCTGAACTGGTGAGGAAAACCCTTTTTTTAGCTACCTGAGGTCAGGCTTAACAGTCTCAGCTGCAGTGGAACGTACACTGTCTCTTTAACAATATTATACAGCAGCTTCTGCTGGCTACATGCTACATAAAATTCATTTTGCTGAATATTGTTCCTTGGAGCAATTATTAGAAGACTAGGAATGGCACAAACTTGGGGAAAAAAACAAACCAAACCAACAAACAAAACCCTTCCCCAAACAAACAAACTCCCCAAACCAAATCAAAATAAATGGTTTTTTCAGACCACGTTGTTATGGAAAAATAACAATGAAAACTGCATGAACGGTAAGGGAAAGGACATAGAGAGTAAAAGGGACAGCAGGAATGCTATCTGGCTTCAGGTGACATCTGGCAAAAGGTGGCATCCAGAAAACGTTGCTGATTTGGACAGGAATGAACTATAAACCAGCCAAACTGAGTAGTGCTCAGAAGGGAACGTCAAGGCTTGTGTTTTGGATCAGTCCTGTGTTTCCATCTATCCCCGTTCTAAAGAGCGCAGCAGCCTCGGTCCCACTGTGTGGTTGCCGGCTCAGGTCATGACGTGAGCATCTGCTTTGTTTTGCTGGGTTTTGGTGTTCCCACCACCAAGGGGAAGTACAGAACTCTAGAAATTGAATCTGTAGAAATGAAACCAGTAACCTAACCCAGCTGTAAAGCAGGAGGGGAAGGAGGGACGCTGCGCTACTATTGCTCCTGTGCAGTGGGATGTCCACCCTGGCCCTCTTGACCTCTCCAGTTTTCTTCTTTCCCCTTTGGCTGCATTTGTCTTGTGGCACCACATTTTATTTCTTTAGCTGTCTCTGTGTGATAGTTCAAGCTACAAAACTGGACGTTATTCTATGCAGTTGGTTCCGTATACTTCCAAAGATTAGAGGAATGTGCTCCTGGGTTTTAGACAGTGACATTTGTGATGGGCTGGGAGACATGGGTTAGAGCTGCATGTTCAGCCCCAGGAGAGCAGGAAGCCCAGGACCCTCCAGACCAGCTTCAGCAGAATGACACTAGCTTGTCGTATCTTCATCAGTGTTTTTCGATGTGCTTAGATATAACAACCAAACCAAAGCTTTGGAAAGGGGCAGAAAATGGAATTTCTGTAAGTTCTATGACTAAAATATTAGAATCATAGAACCATTTTGGTTGGAAGAGACCCTTGAGATCATTAAGTACAACTATAACCTAAATTTACCAGTAAACCATGTCCCTAAGAACCTCATCTATACGTCTTCTAAACACCTCCAGGGATGGTGATTCAACCACTTCCCTGGGCAGCCTGTTCCAGTGCTTCACAACCCTTTCCGTGAAGAATTTTTTCCTAATATCTGATCTAAACCTCCCCTGGCGCAACTTGAGGCCATTTCCTCTTGTCCTATCACTTGCTACTTGGGAGAAGAGACCAACTTTCTGAAAAATAATGACATGGCACTTTGTCTTCTTTCTCTGGAAAGTGTCTGAAGTTTCTTAAGCTGCCTGATGGGTGGCAGTGAAACCCAAGATTCTATAGGCTGCTATGTCAGGGAAAAATGTAACTACCCTTTGAAGATGTATTTCATCCTGCCTCTTGTATTAGTAGGCTGTTTTCTGCATTGGGTTTTTATAATTTGCGTTGGTCTTCAGAAAACAAAAAAACCCAAACAACCCCAAAGAAAAACAGCAAAGGTAATTTTAAAACCTTTTATTTGACAAATAATGTGTTAATAATAGAAAGACTGTCAGATTAATGCAGTATCGGATAGGGGAGGGAAGGCACATTTCCCCAGCATTAGATACTTAAGACAGGCATTGATGATATCTTAGCCAACCCAGCTGTTGGATCCCCTGGCCTCAGACACCCCACCAGCCAGCCAGGCTGCTCAGGCTTCCTCTGTAGGTACCAGTGAGTGAGACTCCTGGACAAGGCAACTGAAAACGCCTGAGTTAAGAGAGTTGTGATCAGCCCATGAGGGAACCTCTCCCTCTCTGCTGGATATTGTGAGAATTGCTTGCTTGGGAAGTGCCTAACATTGGGTGAGGCCAATTATCCTTTCTATATAAATTTTTAAACAACTAATAAATTGCTTCAAGTCTTCTATGAAATATCATGGAGACACTTTCTGTTGGTTTCATTTCCCAGGAGTATATTTTTATGACTTTCATTCTCCTAAATTGTCCTTACCTAGTTTTCACGTCCCATTCCTTGCACCGTTATGCTATGATCAACAAAACTTCATAATTTGGCCTTATCATAGGTGAACCAAAACTGATGTAGGGTGGGAAATAGTGCTTACTAAATTTAAACATCAAGGCAAACTGTTATTTACACGCAAGACAGCTTTATTGTTATCATCATTTATTTATTGCACTTCTAGTGTACGGGGAGCTTTGCAGCACATATTGCTAGGTGTGCTTTCTGCCCTGTGAATACCGATATTTTTGAATTCTCCTGAGAATGAAAGCCTGGTCGATCTACTCTTGAAGCTTGACAGACAATATTCTTATTGATCTTTTTAAAATGAGAAGACAAAATCTAATCACCAGTCTTTCTGAGCATCTGGAAAAACATCTGTAGCAGACACGAGCAGTTGCAATTCTCTTCCTCTGTTAATCACACTGGGTAGAAATATTTACAGGTTTTATGATCTGATTGCCTTCTTCACACAATGTAATTCACCATCACGCTTGCAGGGAAGGTACCATGAAAGGTAAAGTACACATTCTTCTTCAAGGTGGTGCATTTATCTGTTTAATAAACCTGGTTCACAGCTTTCAATAGCTATAGCTAGCCATTAATAGTGTGATTTATGTCAGCCCATAGAGGCCTGGTAGCAGAGCAATTAGGACACTTGGCCACAGAGCCAGAGTCACAAGCATGGGCTGTGCTCCATATGTGTGCTACAGTGCTTCCCGAGGGATCCCGATTTAAGTGATGGCTTAGTCACTCTGTCTGGCAAGTGGGAGGTGGGCAGGGGAGATGCCAACAGGCTCATCCTTGCTGTTTTCTGCAGAAGTGGGCATGCTTTTAACAGTATTCATCCAGGTCTCACGCCAAGACTCGGTTGGGTGTTGGATGTGCTGTAGATGCCTGTCACTGCCCTCTTATGGACAGAGCCAGCGGTGATGGGCAATAAACTCTCAGTTCCTCACAGCAAGGTGCATGGTGTGCTTCAGATTTAGAAAGTCTCTGTGCATCAAACGGTGGCAGGCTTAGCTTTCACAGCAATGAGATGTAAAAGCAGTATGTGCTGTTGCTCTGTCATTCTGAAAGGCGGAAAAGTACACCGAATCACACCCTCGCTACACATTTGTTATAACACAGTGGTTGTAGTTTGGAGAAACACTAATCCAAAGCTAACAGCAACACTTAATGTGCCCCAAGATATTCTGTTGGGCCTCACTGGATGCAAGGGCATCGAGGCGACAAATAACATCTTTACCATGTTCTGCTGCACAGACCCAAAGCTTTGTCTTGCTGAGGATGACCACCCAGTACCCCCTTATCCAAATGCACAGCCTGTCCTTGAAACATGTTATGAAAGCAAAATAGATTAGGAAAATGGTATTATTTCCAAGCAAACTGAATAACAGTATCAAATCCGGTGGGCTGCCAGTGTGCAGTCAATTGAAACCAAGACTTAATAACTTCTGTGTTAAGGGAGAGAGAGAGTATATTCTTCTTGGTAGCTGGCAGTAAACTTCCCTGCCAATATTTTTTTGCGCTGCTACAGTTTCAGTCTCTTTAAAAAACAAACAAACAAACAAACAAACAAAAACCCCCAAACACAACCCCCCCCAAACAGTAATATCAAGCTCCAGCTCCATTATACTGTTTATGACGCCGTTGTCAATCTCTTGGATTCTCTTGGAGCTCTGGTGTCTGTGCTGGATCGGGCCTTGATCACCCCTTGCTGCCGCTTTTCTCTGTACCCGTGCACTGCTGCCTCAGGTGCCTGTCACTCCAGGGCACTTACATGCTACAGTTCCAGTCTGGGGAATTACTGATGCTGAAGAGGGAAGATCCTGCTGCTGTTCCCTGCTCTGTTCCTCCCTCTTCAGGCTTCATAGTTCTGGTTGTCCTCTCCACTGTCTCTAGGACTCACCAACTGTACAGTGACCTGACTCAACTTGGCAGCACTAAAATAAGCCCAAAACAAAAAGTACAGCTTTTTGTTGCTTAGTACTGAGAGCTGACTTTATTATACAGACAGAGCATCAGAAGTCACACGAGAGGAGGTGAGGCTGTGTGGTTGGGAATGGGGATACAGGCAAGGAAGAGTGAGAAGGAAAGTGCAGGAGCAGGACCATTGCATCCTAAGGCAACCAGCTGTTAAATCTCCTCCACTACACATCTAGCTATATTCATAGCATCTCAGCACCTCTCTCTCTCTCTCTCCAGGCTTCCTTATACCATGTCCATGGAGTAACAGTGGTCTGCTATTGCCATTTTATGGGAGAAGGCACAATCAGTGGGTCTCCCGGTGCTATGCAGATTAGCTGAGGCATGGCAAGGAATTGGAGTCAGGTATCACAAACCAGAGATGAGGGTCTGAACCACTGAGTGTTCCTCCTCACCAGAAGGTGCAACTCATCTTTCTTCCTCCCTCTTTATTCTTGTTCTTACATGGTAGCTGTACTTCTGCTGATGAGCATACAGGGGTATTTTAATACTGTGTGGCAAAGGCAGAGGTTTGGTATCCTTCTTCTGTCCTTTTATCCATCAACTATCGCAAATAATCTGCTAGCTAGGGAGTAAAATGGAAGTTACCTTCCATTTGTTGCTGCCCTGCTGTAGCCTGACTAGTTAGCTGCCAGAATCTTCTAATTTCTAAGCTAAATGTGCTAGCACTTGGATTTCAAAGTGTTCAGCATATTCATATGCAGGAGTGCTTCTAATTGGAGTTTTTATTACATTTTGCTTTGTAGTCAGGATTGGTAACATGAAAATGTATTATGCCTTTTGAAAGCCTCAAGCTAACATGCACCAAAGATCAGCTTGTTTCTATATAATAATCACGTGACACTTAAAAGTCACTGTGCAGACTGTACGTGACACTTAGGGACATGTTTAAAAGCAGTGTAATCAGCTTGCAGTCTGGTCTTTTACTTTGCATGCATTTAGAGTAAGTTAGAAATATTCTACTTGCAGGTCTTTTTGAGACCTCTTTAACTACCCACTTGGAAAATCTTTCAGTAGCATGGTACAAAGGCAGAAACCAGCTCATATAGCATCTTGAAAATAAAGTAACACACTGGAGCTGAAAGCTTCTGAATAATGACCTATTAATTGCATTTCATATTAGTCTCAAATAATTTTTTTTGTTGGCTGCGTTTCGCTCAGTGAACGTAATCTCTTCCGTTTGTGGAGTTCGTGCAGACAGGCTGTGCCTTCCTTGTTCATATTCCATGAGTGTGTTTGCAGTATGGAATACATGGTATCCACAATACAAGCTGCACTATTTAGCTGTGATTAGTTACTTAAGTCATTTGTTATTATTTCCATTACCTAATTGGGGGAGAAGAATTTATAATTAGCAGGGTGAGTTTGGCTTTCTGAATAAGGCAGTAATTTGCAGGATGGGATTTAGCAGGGAAGTAGAATTAGGACATTTTCCCTCTTCTTAATTATACAGGTCCTGTCCATAGAATCAATCCTAGAAAACTAAGTTATTCTTAATACTTTAGGAAGGGAACATATTAATTTTAAACACTGTATTCTCTTTAAGAAGGAACACAACTGTGCTCTTTGTATTAACTGTGAGACATACTGTCAGTTCAGAGTTTGGTTTATGTCAGTCTGTATACAACGTGTATTGTGTCTGTTATGTACCGAGATGTCTTTGATCTGTGGGCTGTGGCTCTCATCATCACCTTTCAGTTTGAACCTGTAATCAGTGACGGGGCTGCAGGCAGAGGCTAAAGGTTTGGTACAGGGTTCTAGTTAAAGCCACTCCTTGCTGTTAAGGCAGCTTTTGTGTCCTACTGATGTGGTACATGTGCTGAAATGATTTAGGAATTTTGACAGTTACGAGCCAGGAGCTTATTCCTACTTCCACATTTGGTAGGACTGGAAATGTTTATGGGGATACATTTAATGTTAAATTCAGGGTAACAAGGAGAGTCAGGACTATTTGGAGACCTCAGCTTCTACTCAGTCTGCATGGGAATATTATACTCTGGTTAGGAGTATTATCTTTAAATCTGGGCAGATCAGTGTCAATCAAGTAGTTTTAAAAATAAGCTCAAGCTTCAGTAGTGGGTTGATTTTAGTAAGCAAAGTCTCTGGAAACTCCAGTTTTAGCGCAATCTGTATTTGGCTTTCAAATTGCATCTTGAACTCTGGCCAGAAGAAATGAGAGACTGAGATTGGACTCCAAAGTGACAGGGCAGTGCGTCTGTGCTCTCACTTGTCGATGATGAGCGTGAGGGTTTGAGTAGTGCTTGCAGAGCAGTCTTGACCTCTGATGGGCTTGTACAGAAATGGCAAGTTAGATGTTGGAATAAGTTATCTTCAGGGAATGCTTGTTCCTCTTCATGGACTACACAGAGAGCCTTGTGTGACCTGCCTTCCAGCTCAGATGTTTGCATTAAGTACCTACTACTAGATGGGATGAATCAGGTCTTTTTTGCATGTTGGCAGTAGCACTAATGAGGATCAATTGCCTGAATTTTCAGCACATCACTAGCTATCTAGTACTACTCTGGAATTTACTCGGATTATTTTGCTCAGTGGTTGCTCTCCTTGTCAGTTATTTTGAATAACGTTTTTAATCCTTTTGACAAATATGGAAATACTGTGAAAATGGGAAAGCCGAAGCCAAGGTAGGTGAGTTAATTCCAGCTTTGTTCAGGCTTGATCTAATTTTGAAGAAAGTGCCTTTCCACAAGATGTTGCGTGGAGACACCTCAGGTTCTATAGCTCAGCCAGCCTGGCTATTTCAGTTGGAAAACTTTATTTCTTTTATACTTCTATTCAGGCCAACTTTATGCTTGCTTTTCATTTCTAACAGATATGCAGATTCACCTGGTTCTTATACATTTGGTAGTTTCCCCAATAAGTTCAGTGGGTGTGAAAATAGTAAGTAAGCAATGCCTATCATGCCTTTCATCTTTCGTCTGCAAAGTCTCTGAGGTCAGCCACCTCCCCTTGTACAGAAGAGGAAATTGTAGTTGTGAAGGGTCTTGAACAGGAATTGAATCTTGCTTCTTTGAGGGCTGGGCTTGGCACAGAATTCATTAATCTGCAGCACTGACTCAGACAGGCATTTTCCTCACTTTTTCCTCCTCCTTTCCCTTCCTCCTCTTGGCTGCTTGTCCTTGTCTGGCTCTTCCTCCACCATACTAGCACACTTGCGAGCAGGAATGCAGGATCGGTTGGACTGGGGAACTCTTCCAGCTAAAAAATATTACTATATTGGAGGTACAGATTACATTTCAGCTGAATCACTTCCTTCGGAGACTACATAAATGTTTGTGCTGGGAGAGCACTGCAAGAACTAGGTTTGGAGGTGAAGTAGGAATAATTTCAGCTGGCAAAAGCATCATGACTGCCAAAGCCTCAGTCCCAGGAAAGCCCTCTCACAGCAAGAGCAAACCTGATCAAGTGGCCTGGTGGAGTGTTGGCAATGGACCTGCTTCGAGCAGGGGATCAGACTAGGTGAGCTCCAGAAGTCTTTTTCAACCTCAATTTTTCTGCGGTTCTATGATTCAAACTTAAAATGAGTTTCAGGCATCCTTTGTCTCTGTCATGCTGTTCAACTCACTTCTTCAAGAGCATGAATACAAAGCTAAAATCAATACTGTCCAACAGAGATAAAGGCTCTCTGACCAACTGGTATGCTCAACATAGTAAACTATATTCCTTTCCAGCTGCCCGGCCTTATGCGCAAAATGCAGAGGGAGTGAAAGACAAGGTAGTACCCACTCTACCTGTAGGGATGCAGATGTTGAAGAAAGTGCTACAGTCTGCAGTTCCCACCCATCTGAGGTGTCTCTCCAGGTATTCCAGCTCTGTCAGTCACTGCTGCTTTCCAATGAGGTAATATTCCAAAAGAACACAGCATATTGCATGAAGAGATCCCAGGCTAAAGAAGAACACTGTGTCCGGTGTAAGCCTGCACAATTTCAGTTTAAAAAAAAAAAAAAAAAGGAATTATTTTCAGTATGTATGAAAGTATAGGTGGGAGACCCAATTCTAATTTTTTGCTATGTTTAAGTAAGAATCAACTGCAACTATGCAAATGTAACTGGAATAAATTAGTTCCAAGCTGATATAAATGTATCCAAGTGGGTATTTGTAAGAAATGGTGCAAGCAAATATGGCTCCACTTGTTTGACGTCTAGAATGGGATTCATTGATGGATTCAGTGGAGAGGAATAAATACTTTGCAATACATGAGTCATCCCATTCTAAGGTAGATATCTAAATTAATTCATATGAGTTGTACTCCAGAAGTGCTTCTCCACTAGAGTAAAAAGGTTGTCTAGACAACTAGCTCAGTTTTGCATGTTTACATTAAAGGCATCAAAAGTTTTAATGAGGAGCTTGTGGTGAGGATGGAAGGGTGTGTACTGACATGCAGAGCCATGGCCAGAGCCAGGCCATGGGGGACATCAGCCACACAGGGGCTTAACGAAGGGTGTCACAACTTGGGGAGCATACAGCCAGGCTGTACAGAGGGATCTGGACCAGCTGGATCGTTGGGCTGAGGCCAATTGTATGAGGTTCAACAAGGCCAAGTGCTGGGTCCTGCACTTGGGTCACAACAACCCCAGGCAGCGCTACAGGCTCAGGGAAGAGTGGCTGGAAAGCTGCCTGGCAGAGAGGGAGCTGGGGGTGTTGATTGACAGCCGGCTGAACATGAGCCAGCAGTGTGCCCAGGTGGCCAAAAGGCCAACAGCATCCTGGCTTGTATCAGGAATAGTGTGGCCAGCAGGACTAGGGAAGTGATCGTGCCACTGTACTCAGCACTGGTGAGGCCCCACCTCAAATACTGTGTTCAGTTTTGGGCCCTTCACTACAAGAAAGACATTGAGGTGCTGGAGCAAGTTCAGAGAAAGGCAATGAAACTGATGAGGGGTCTGGAGCACAAGTCTGATGAGGAGCGGTTGAGGGAACTGGGGCTGTTTAGCCTGGAGAAAAGGAGGCTGAGGGGAAACCATGTCGCTCTCTATGACTGCCTGAAAGGAGGTTGTAGCATGGAGGGTTTTGGTCTCTTCTCCTGAGTAGCAAGTGATAGGACAAGAGGAAATGGCCTCAAGTTGTGCCAGGGAACGTTTAGATTGGATATAAGGAAAAATTTCTTCATGGAAAGGGTTGTCAGGCATTGGAACAGGCTGCCCAGGGAAGTGGTGGAGTCACCATCCCTGGAGGTGTTTAAAAGATGCATAGATGAGGTTCTTAGGGACATGGGTTAGTGCCAGAGTTAGGTTATGGTTGGACCCAATGATCTCAAGGGTCTCTTCCAACCAAAGTAATTATGATTCTTTATGTAAGGGCATGCCAGTAGCTGTTGCTGCCCAGACACAGGGCCTGCGGGTCCCTGGTGGCAACTAGTAGGAGTGTGAAAAGCAGGATGAAGCACCACAGTGAATGGTCTGGGAGAGAGATGCTCCCAAATCTTCTGGTGACAGCTCTGCCTGCATTTCTTGCATGCCAGCAAGCATTGCATATGACACACGGGGAGGCACACAAGTTGCATTCCTTACAAGCCAACAGCAAATTATTATCTGCAGCATGTAAGGCATATTTTAGAGAAACTTGACTTCAGAGAAGTATAGTGGAGGGTCAAGACTTCTTGGGCAGCTCAGGGATGTAGTCTCAAGGAGAATTCCCTGGTGGCAGACCTGATCCCAACTGAGATCTCAAGCCAGACAGCCCTTTTCTTCATGCCAACACAGCTGTTCATATCGCCATGTGAGAGACTGGACTGAGAAACGGATACCACTGAAACATGATGTGTTCTTTATTATTTTGTTGTCTGGCTTGCTGCCTTTTGTGGCCCTGCTGCTGGACATCCATGGTGAGGTTCACACAGCAAACCTTGCTCCGATCTGCTTTTTGAAGCCTCAGCGTAGCCTATTGCATTGTCTCTTAGATTTCTGTTTATGTCCTGTCAAGCAGCTCTTGTTAGTGACACAAGTCCTTACACATGTCCCTGGCTACCCTTTGGCCAGTCCTCAGAGACGATGCTACATAATGAC
Source organism: Caloenas nicobarica (assembly GCF_036013445.1). Classification (NCBI taxonomy): domain Eukaryota; kingdom Metazoa; phylum Chordata; class Aves; order Columbiformes; family Columbidae; genus Caloenas; species Caloenas nicobarica. Next base: position 48,275,172 of record NC_088245.1, read on the forward strand.
CAGCCCCTGTCTCCTCTGAGTGTGGTGAGCCAGGCTGTAGTCACAGCACCTGTACTTATTGTCAGCGACCTCACTGGTGAGACAAATCAATCCCAAAGGAGGACTTGCTCTTGTAGGGGAAGTCAGTGAGCCTTTGCACATGACAGATTGGCGTGATACATATTAGTTATTTGAGCTAGAGAGGGCAGAATCCCTTGGGCCTGTTGCCCAGGCTTTATGAGTTTATTTGGGGATGGCTGACAGCTTGCTGTCCCCAGCCCTGTGCCTCACCCTGGACGTACAAGGTGCCTCTGAGTCAGCTGCTGGATCACCTAAGTTTACATCATGGTTACCATCTGTGGTATAATAGGGCTGATTCATGTTGATTCATCTGCAGCTCAAATGTCCATAGGGTCTGTGCTGGGCAGAAGGCTGGGTCATTATTTTTCTCCTGTTGTCCTATCTATCTAAAGCACTCCTACTCTTCACCGCAGCCCTTAGCCAAACTTGAATATGGGGAGATTCGCTGTTCTGCAGAGCATTGCTAGAAGTTCTTCTTTCTCTCCCCAGCACCCTTCTTTCAAGGGGCTTTCTTTGGTCTTCACCTCAGTTGCAGAAACATGGTGTCTGGTGGGTCCTTGCTGTGCCACCAACCTGTGCACGTCTGCAGGGTGCTGCCCCTTCAGTTCTTGATGGCCCCTTGAGGCAAACACTTGAGACTTTTCCTTCCCTTGCCTTTCTTTTCCCTTTGCTCAGCAGGGTCCTAACCTGTTCTTGTGGCTTTTTATCCACTCACGCAGAACTGGAGTACACTATGACACAACGCTAAAAATATTTCAAAACGTTCCTGCGTTTTCTACACCGCAGCTGCGGACAAATCTCACAAAATGCTGTGTTATTATGTACCACAGGGAAAAATACTGCCTGTTGTAGGTTGGCTGCTTCCTTGCTACCGAGAAAGCTCCTTTCTGACACACTGGTGTTCTCCACAAGGTGCAGATACCTTAAGGGGTTCTTGCCCTAAACCCACTGCTTTCCTTCTTCTCCTGGTGCTCAGCCTTTCGTTCCCATCCCCGCTTCACCCCCCAGCTCTGTCTCGGTGACTGCGTGCCAGGCAGCGGCTCGAACCCTATCACTGAAATGATCAAAGCTGAAAGGAACTTAATTTCTGAGGGTTGTTTTTACTCCTGATGGTTGCAGTGATATAGTCAGCAGCACAGCCCCATTGTGCAGTTAGCCTGGCAGAGAAAGTGGCTCTGGCTGGACAGAAATCTCTCTGGTGGCTTGGTCTCACAGAAGACAAAGTGTTGTGGAACTGCTCCTTCCTGACAGAGGTCTGTCAAAGGGGCTTCAGTGTAATGAGAGTGGGGGATCCAGAAGATCTGCTCAGTGAGGCCTTCAGGTGGTGGTGGGGCAGGATGAGAAGAATGGGAAGAAAGGTGGAAATGAAGGGATGAAACTCAGTGGGTCCAGACGAGACTGTGAGTGCTGTCAGAATGGATATGGGGTTAGAGGAGGCTTTACTGGGGAGAGAGAGAGAGCTGAGCTTCAAGTTGAGGAGAAGGGTATTGCAGGGAGTTGTCCTATCTTTTACTGGACAAATATAGCTAGAAAAAGCTCAGACACTTCGGAGCACACTGACTTTTCAGTGACACGGAGATGGGCTTGTGTGCCTGACGATATGTCTGTTTTTCCATGCAAATACACAATTTAATAAAAACTAGGGCCTGTCTTTGAAAATATTGCCTTCATTATGTCCCGAGACCATCACAACTCCAACAGCCACCCTGTTGCAACCAGAAGTAGAGACAGAATGAAATTTGGGGAACTGGCAGTTGAATTGGAGGAAAAGTTCAAAGGCAGTTTTTCTTGCTGGCTTTCCCAAGGTTATGTTAAAAATGGGCCTCCAACTTCCTTACATAGTCTCTGCCCAGCAGTAGATTTTACATTCTCTAGGGTCCCTAGAGTTCAAACCCATTTAATGTCTAAGAATGCTCTCCTCCGCTACATAGCCAAGTCCTGCTTGGCTTTCTCCAAAATGAGCAGAACCACCCAAATAGTAGAGATGACCAGGATGTGATGTCTCTGTGCACAATTTCTCCTGATCTTTACTGGATAAACTGCCTCAAGCTAAATATATCCATCAACATATATGTCAGAGCTCTGTCCCCAAGCTTGCCATGGCACAGACACTGCGTGAAGGAAGTCCCCTAGCATGTGATAACATACTGCCTTCATGTTTCTAGTTTAGTGAAGGGTAAGTGATGGTATATGGTTTCAGGGAAGACTGCTGATCTGCAATTTCTTCAGGAAATTGTAACGTTCACTTAGACACTATGCTTAGTCTGCATACATTAAGCCCACTGGTGAAAAGATAGCCACAATTTAAGTTAATTGTACAGTTGCTGGAAACAATAAAAGAAGAGTTCTCTTTGTAGTTAGTCCTCCCACTCGTGGGATCAGCTAGTTTTGTGTCCTTACTATCTCACACCACAAAACTGCGGGGAGAAAACAGTAATTCTTGGCTCTCTTTTTTTTGAAGTAGAGGAAGAAAGGAAAGGACATTTTTGTATTCTGTACAGCTTTATTCAGCAGCAAGCTTACATTTAATGGCAACTTTCAAATGTCTCACAGAAGATTATCACACCTATTCTGAGAAATATTGGCAGTGGAACTGTCACTTTATTGTGAAGAAAGAAAACAAGACAAAAGGAAGTGGAATTGAGGGAAATAGTGTCAGGACTTTCTGGCTCTAGATTTAGGTTTAGTTTATTGGAATCTGTTCAATGGGGAGGTGAGCTGTTTTCAAAAGGTTTTTTGATAAAATGCGATCAAATAGTAATGCTTCCAGACGTTTTCTTCCGATTTACAATATAGGGCTGTGGAACAGGTAAGCAGGCAGTATTCTGTCTCATCAGTCTTCAAATCTGGAGAAAGTGAGAGAAGGGGAAATATGCTGTTTGCCTCTGAAGTACTTGCTGTTGACTCCAAAGGATCCCTGAGCTTGTTGCTGATAGGAGAAAACTTTTCTTCAGCTGTAAGGACACTGTCTTGGAGATTATGGACTTGGTCTCAAACCCAGGCAAAAGTTAGATATCACTGTGCAAAGAACTTTTCCCTGGGCATTCAGGAGGAACCTTCAGTAGCTCTGTGCCTGTTTATTCCCCAAAACAAGAGTTTCTAGGTACTTTCTGGGGACAAATGCTAGTGGAAGCAAATGCCAAACCATGGCACCACATTAAGGCCAGCATAGCTGCTGAAAAAAGTAGACTGCTCCCCCTTCCTTCTCCCAGTCAGTCATTCCTGTTCTTACAGAAACCTCCTTACAATTGCAGTGTAAGCATTTGTATGACCTTGTGGGGAACTATATTGGAAAAATTGCATATTTTTTAACCCAGGGGCTCGTTTTCAGCTGGATCAGTTCCCTGGTCTGGTTCACCATGTAACCACACAAATATTTATGATGGCACAGTACAACAGATGATCTGGGAGAAGATGTGGGAGTGGGAGAAAGCACGGATTGCTTTATTGGCAATCATGTTCACTTAAAAGAATACCAGACTGTAGCTTAAAGAAGAAAGGAATAGTAGTGGGATGACTTGTCTGAGAAGGGAGTTAAGGCTTTTGCATTATTCTCCAGAAATGAAAACACAGCTTCGAATGTCAAATGGTGCAATTACAGGGGATGAAGATCAGGTAACACAGCCATTTCCAAATGATGCAGTCAGCAGGCAGGGAGATTTTCAGTATTTCAGCCACTCTGAAACTTCATGTTGAGGGAGATGGGAAGTGAAAGATGCAAATGATGAATCAAAACAGCTCCAAAAAGCAGTGGATCTGCATGTGGATGGCCTTCCACTCCCATGGGATCTGCAGGATCTGAAGTGGGATCCTATGTGAGATTCTTTTGGATAAATATGCTGCTCTCTGTGTGTTCATCTGTGTGTGCATGTGTACAGGTTGGGATTCTGTGAGGTGGTTTTCTTCTCTGGAAGGTGCTCATTGTGGGTTTCTTTTGAAAAGGGTTGTCATCAGGAGAATATAACCCACAGATTTATTTACCACTATTTTCTTACTAAGCTGTGCTACTTCCAGCAGCATTCTGGGCCCTGCACACTGCAGTGGAACAACAGCCTGGCCAAGTCCTGACAGAAAGATGACGTGGGGCTCCCTGTCCCATGTTGCCAGTGCATTTGCTTTAATATGTCTGGGTTTTATGCCAAAACATCCTAGTTCCAACACATTCAGGTGGAGAGGAGAGAAACTGAATAACTGTTGTTCCCTGCTTCGTGAGGCTCTACTGCATTTTATAAAACTCTTCAGAGAGAACTCCCAGTCCAGAAGGGAGCTCAGGACATGCTTCACCATTATTAAATTAATGAAGTTGCCAAGTCAATTCAGAGTCTTACAGCTACATGTGTGCTGAAACGCTTTGCTGGACAGGGGTCCAAAAATGCCGATCTACGTCTCTGCTGCAGTCTCTTTTTCTTCAGGACTCAAGATATAACTTAGGCACATCAAGCTAATTTTGAACTTGTTAGCTCAGCTGCCTATAGCAGTCTAGCTAGAAGGGCAAGTTGTTCACCAAAAAATTTCCTGCCAGAAAATCAAGGTAAATTAGGCAGCACTCAGCTCCGTGGTTCTGCAGGTTGATGGCTGTCTCTGCCCCAAAATGCCAAAGCTTGGGTCTTTTCACACTGGACCTTGTGTTTGGGGTAGTCATACAGTTACATTGTAAGGCTGTGCTTCTTGCATTCCGCTGAGATAAGGTTTCCTTGTTTACACCTGTATTTTAAAAGATTTTGTACCCCACTATTGTGTACAGTCTCATAGTTATACATGAGGTAAGATAATCACAGAATCACAGAATCACAGAATGTTAGGGATTGGAAGGGACCTCGAAAGATCATCTAGTCCAATCCCCCTGCCAGAGCAGAAACACCCAGATGAGGTTACACAGGAAGGTGTCCAGGCAGGTTTTGAATGTCTCCAGAGAAGGAGACTCCACAACCTCCCTGGGCAGCCTGTTCCTTCTGTCACCCTCACTGAGAAGAAGTTTCTTCTCAAATTTAAGTGGAACCTCTTGCGTTCCAACTTGAACCCATTACCTCTTGTCTTACTGTTGGTTGTCACCGAGAAGAGCCTGGCTCCATCCTCGTGACACTCACCCTTTATATATTTATAAACATTAATGAGGTCTCCCCTCAGTGTCCTCCAACCTAAACAGACCCAGCTCCCTCAGCCTTTCCTCATAAGGGAGATGCTCCACTCCCTTCATCATCTTTGTGGCCCTGCGCTGGACTCTCTCCAGCAGTTCCCTGTCCTTCCTGAACTGAGGGGCCCAGAACAGGACACAATATTCCAGATGAGGTCTCACCAGGTCAGAGTAGAGGGGAAGCAGAACCTCTCTCGACCTACTAACCACCCCCCTTCTAATACACCCCAGGATGCCATTGGCCTTCTTGGCCACAAGGGCAGAGTGCTGGCTCATGGTCATCCTGCTGTCCACCAGGACCCCCAGGTCCCTTTCCCCTACACTGCTCTCTAATAGGTCATTCCCCAACCTATACTGGAACCTGGGGTTGTTCCTGCCCAGATGTAAGACTCTACATTTTCCCTTGTTATATTTCATTAAATTTTTCCCCGCCCAACTCTCTAGCCTGTCCAGATCTCGCTGGATGGCAGCACAGCCTTCTGGCGTGTCAGCCACTCCTCCCAGCTTGGTGTCATCAGCAAACTTGCTGATAGTACACTCAATTCCCTCATCCAAGTCGTTGATGAATATATTGAATAGTATTGGTCCCAGAACTGACCCCTGAGGCACTCCACTAGATACAGGCCTCAAGATAAGGGCATTTGTGCTCTGCAGTCAGTGTTGCAGGAGGATGGACTATGTGCAAGTACTTTGATTCTAGACTACATGCCAAGTCTGATTTAGCATGGCAGTTCTTGTATTAATGTTCCTGAGGACTTATGAACAAGTTCCTTTGAGAAATGTTTTTCAATGAATGAAGTTCTGAATATCCAAGTGACTCTTCGTTATTCACTGGTGCTTTATTTCAGTAGATGCAATTTCAGTCAGTATCTCCCTAGCTTTTAAGTGAATGATGTTGTTATACCTCCACTTCTTCAGAGGCTCTTAGGATCTGCGGTGAGATCAAACATGTCAACCACTCTGTGATCTTCATTAAAAGCAAAAGACAACAGGGAGCAGGCTGGCTCAGGCAGTGAAAAGATCTTTTAAAAATCTTTGTCTCTTCAGACTGTAATAATGAAGCAATGATTCTCACATGGTTAAAGGATGCAGGGTAAGAAGCGGAACAGTGCCAGAATCAGACGACTTGGTAGTTTCCCTCTTTTGCCTGTGGGTAAGGTCCTTTCCACAGCATTACAAATTCTTTGTTGCCCCTGCATTTAACAATATTGTAGGAAACCTGATGGGTAGGAATGACCTTGGGAATGAGTTTGCAGTTCAAGCTCCTGCAAATTTAAGAACAGAGCTTATAAAGCTATGAGTAAAAAGGAAGCAAAACCATTATCTTCATCAATTCCAGGAGCAGAAAGAATAGCAATGTTTTTCTTAGTAATTCTGCACCTCTGCATGTCAGTGTCGGTGCCATGTGGGCACCCCCAGCCCTGACAGCCCCTGCCCAACCCCACCCCCAGGACTCCCCCCACCCTGCCCACAGCCCAGGACCCCATTTCATCCCCCTGGGGCTGTTGGTCCCTTCCTTGGTGATCCTGCAGCAGAGATGGTCTCCAGCTCCCCACAACCCTGCCCAGCCATGGAACCTGCTGGGCCTACCCATGGGTCCCTGTTCCCATCTTCAGGGAGGGGCTCAGTGCCCAGGGCTGGGGCTGCCTCAGGTGCCCTGGTGCCCCCTTGGCAGCCCCGTTCTGGGCTCTGCCCTGCCACCCTGCATGGGGACTCCCCCCCACCCCAACCTCAGGAAGCCCCCAGCCCTCGCGGGGTGCCGACGGTTGGGTCGCTTTTGCTGGAATTCAGCCAGCACCTTTCTGAGGGCTCTTTCATGGTGCTTTCTCAGATGCATGAATACATCTGAGCTGACTAAAAATATTCTTATCTATTATTCAATAATCTCTTCATCTTTCACCTTGCTGCTGGGTTGCTTTGTAAAACTTTAACAATAAGCTCTTTTGATTGAAGTAGAGATAAGGAGTCAGCTCGTGTGTAGATTTTTTTGCTGGAGAACAGTTTGGGAACCCCATGTGTATTTGGTCTGTCTGCTCGTTTCAAGACCTATAGGCACTACCCTAAGAAGAAGGTGCTTGTTTATCTCCACAGACATTTTGAGTACGTAACATAAGACAAACATGTTCTTTAACCTTTATTTAAAAGTATCTATTGCAAAAGCACTGAGCTCGACTCTAATACCCAGAAGACCAAATGAGCTGGTCATTAATGTGAAGCAAGGTTCAAAATAGAGTGTTTTCACAGCTGTATTTTTTTTTCATTTCAATGATTCTTTTTCATCAGTGACAGAATGTTTGGTGAATGTGTTTGACAATATTCCCTTAAAGAGTTTATGACGTGTTTGAGGCTGGAAGAGGAGGAGGAAGCAGGGGGAGTTACCTAATGTGAGAAGAACGTGTAGACCACAACAACCCCCCACCCCTCTTATCCCATTTTGGATATTATGACACAGTTCTGGTTTTAGAAATATGTGATTTCTTTTTTTGCTCCCCCCCCAAAAAAAAAAAGGGAATGCGTTTTTCAACTAGATTATGAAGAGGAATTGGCATCCTCCAGCCTGCTCAACCCGAGCATGCATTGTGCACAGGCAGCGTGAGAATGTCTGTCTCATGAAGATACCTGCTCAGGAGTGATAAGGGAATCCTAAGTCTAATCCAGCGCATGTATATGCATGCTCTGAAATGTGAACACTACCTGTGGTAGGAAATTCACTATGGAGTATCTATCTGAGTGGCTGCCCTAGTATAGATAGGTGGATACCTGTCACCTTCTGTGGCTTTTGCCACAGAGGTGGTAGGTGCAGTAGCAGTGGCTTCTCCATGCTACCCGAAGAATCTCTTTCTGTTGAGACATCTCTCCAAGTTTCTTATGTAAGCAGGACTGAAAAGTAAACCATCTGTTTTCTCAGTACTTCCCTGTATCACAATCCTGAAGGAAAGGAGGGTTAAAAGCGTGAAAAATAATCTCGTTAATTAACTATACTGAGAAAATATACTGATTTAGCACATAACTTGCACAAAACACAGTTGCGTTTAATAATGTGGTAGCTTGTCACAAATTTCTGCCCTTGCTCATTCCAAGGACGAATGAAGTTTAACATTTGGATAGTTAGGAGACATTTCACCTCATACATTTTAACACCGCATTTCCCCTGTATAGTGTTGAGCGTAGTTATTCTAATTTTATCTTCTGTAATGGTTTCCTAATTTTATTGTTGTGGCTGTTGTTCCCTCAGGGCATTTGGAAATGAGATTCAGCATTTAAAAAAAACCTTAGCTGTAACAGACTTTCAATAATTAAATCATTGAAAAGAATATTTCTGACTAAAAATGCTTTAACATGTATACGTAAAGAGTTGCTACCATTTGTTCAGTGCTGAGTTTTCCAGCCATGTTTCATCTGACCGTTTATTTGTCCCGATGATATTCTGCACAGATCTGAAACCTCCATTCAGAAGAACCAGCGGATGACATGTTTTCCCCTAAAGCATTTGTCAGATGTGGTGGAGTCCACAGGAAGCCTTTCAAAACACAAGAGGACTATGTAGCCAGTGCGGTGTTATGGCATTATGACCAAGAAGCTGTTTTAACTTTGAAGCAACAGCAGACATTTCCTCTGAGATAGAAATAGGAGCAATTTTTGTTTCACTTATATGAAAAAGTTGGCTACTCTAGATCTGGAAGGAGATATGTATATGGCTAGGTAGGACTCTGGGGATTTCCAGCAGCGGCTCTTCTTCACCTGTGTAAAAAGGTGATCAGTGTCTTGCTATTTGTGCATTCCCAGGAGATGGGATTTTCTCCTGGGGAATCCCTTCTTTGGGTCTCCTCACAAGCTTCAGCTTGTCTGCTCTGCCTTGTACCCCTCCAGCATTTTTATCCGAATCATTCAGGACATCTGGAGGTAAAAGGAAAGCCACTGAGCAAGTGCTTTGTGATGATCAGGTGCTCACTTCACCTGCTGGCCATAGCATCAGCAGAGAAGAATCAGCAAAGGTGTCAGTGGGGCCCACACTTGCAGACTTCCTGACTTACACGTCTGTAGATTACCCAAATAGGATAACGTGTTTAAAAAAAATATTATCTTGCTGGGTCTTGTTTGCCAAATATCAGCCTGGAGCAAGTTTTTACAGCCGAGATACAATGGCCTGATAGCAATGTTTATGATAGAAATTCTGCCAGCTATTTAATGCCAGCAACAAACACACTGGCCACTTAGTCACTGGAAGACTTTGTTGTCAAAACGACTTGTTTCTTTTGCAGATGGAAATATGTTTGGGGAATATTGCTTGTTGCTTCTAAGAGTAAAGGCTCCACGCTGGTTCGTGGTTAGCCAAGCCCACAGGCGCTGCCTGCAAACCTCCCCACGCGGTCCTGCCAGGAACAATAAGGGCTGGTGGGCTGGCAGCACTTTCCATCGTCAGGCTGGTTGGCAGAGGAGGTGGGACCCGCTCCTCACACCCTGCTGTGGCTGCAGAGCTGCTGTGGCAGCTCTCCCGTGGAGCGGAGAGGGAAGGGTCGCGCCCGTATGAGAGACACATGCTGCCTGGCGGTCACACACGCGGCTTGGAGATAAAGCAGCGTGTGCCCTAAGCCAGGACACGCAGCACATCCCAGCTCGGGCACTCATCGCTTACCAGAGCTACCGCATCATGGCTGCCTGCAGACAGGACTCTTGTATCAGGCTAAATAGACAAGGACCTCTTTATTAGGATATTTTTGATGGGAAACATTCCCAAGAGGCACCAGGGCACTATGGCTTCTTAAATTCTTTCGACTACCCTGTATGTCGCTGGGGGGTGGATTTTGTTCCTCTTAAGGCAGATGCTTTTTGATCTTGATGTGATTTCCCAGACTTGGAGCACTCCTGGGTAAAGAACACCAAATACAGAATCACAGAATCATTTTGGTTGGAAGAGACCCTCAGGATCATCGAGTCCAACCATAACGTAACCAACCCTAGCACTAAACCATGTCCCTAAGAACATCGTATAAACACCTTTTAAACACCTCCAGGGATGGTGACTCAACCACTTCCCTGGGCAGCCTGTTCCAATGCCTGACAACCCTTTCCGTGGAGAATTTTTTCCTACTATCCAATCTAAACCTCCCCTGATGCAACTTGAGGCCGTTTCCTCTTGTCCTATCACTTGTTACTTCGGAGAAGAGACCAACACCAAAATTATATAGTGTTTCTACAGTAGTGTTACTGAATAGCATTCAGTGCCCTTGTGCCAAAAAAGTTATTACTCGGCAAGCTCATGACAGGGGACTTTGCCCTCGTGGAACTGCAGGATAACCTTTCTGCAGATATGCCCTTGGGAGATACTTGGAAACAATGGTCTCACATGGTGGTATGGGCAAAAGCTACCTCGAATTTGGATAAAAAGGAGAATGTATCTGCTGAGCCATTCTCAGTAACACAACAGCTCATACAGTAATGCATTTGTTGTCACTGGCCTAGTTTCAGTAGCAGAGTATGTTCAGCTCACACGCAATCATATAAAAAAACATGAAAATGACATTGTCATCCAAGACCACTGAGCTTCAGCTTACATGGTACATTGCCTGCTTTCAGTTAGGATCGATTTGAAGAAAATTATTGCCAGTCGTGTTTCATTATTTTGCCAAAAAGAGGGCTGCATTTTTGTTTTCCAGAAAGTTGCTGAATCACATAACTGTGCAGAATACATTCCTCAAATGGCCTCTCTCTAATGAGGCAAAACAAAAAGAAAAAAAAAAAGGCAAACCTGTATCAAAAGATGAAACACGTTATATGGGTTAGCTGAGGAAAAGTAATATTATCTTTTTTTAATGCTTCATGCCGCAGTGCCTGGGAATCGAAGGGCATAGAGTGTTCCTTTTCTCTTTTACTGCTGCGTGATCTGTACTTAACTATTTATGTTGCAATCCTAAGACCTGCTCTCGCTCCTCAGGAGACAAACACTAAAGTATTATTAGACCTTAGTGCGTGGGGGGAAGAGCTCTTAGTATAATTTTAGTGTATAAATATTGTATGCTTTATGCCAGTCCTTAGATTTTTACAGGAATGTAAGTTAGCTGGTGCACACTCTGGTGGCCAGTCTTTCGACAAAGAGAATTCACAGGTACAACATGGTAAATAACGCACGTGTATTTGCCATGTATTGCACACCACTTTATAATTTGTAATTGTTATTTTTATGTTGAGAACACATATACTACTCATTCAAGCATCTTACAACGGCCATTGCTCCCAAACAGGTATTTTTCAGTTGCTAGTCTTTTCATCTCAGTGGCTGAATCTGGCTTTGTTTGATAAGATCCAGTTTCTGTTAAACATTTTTTGGTCACAGCTGCCTATTTGTTTCAAAAAGTAAAAGAATAAGAAAAAAAAAATTCTCTTTTTTGTTGGACTATAATAAACATGGTAAGGCAAAGGAGACTCTTGGTACAGACTTGTGTCACGCTCAGCAAATGCAATTCTGACTATGCCGGGCTTCTGGGATTTACAGTCATACAGATAAATGCCAGCTTTCTGGACCTACAATACAGGTATACATGGGTTAAATATTTTTAGAAATTTTTGTATACGCACATGTAAATTACAGTAAACGTAATGTTCAATTCAGATACATAGCCTCTACTGACAATAACTAACTCTTTGATATTTCTGTATATTCTGTTTTTTGAAGGCAGTTTTAGCATTGGTTATGCTTAATACGGCTTCTCTTATGTTGTCTGTGACACACAGTTATGCATTTTCTAGTTATTCCTTTTGTTCAACAGGAAATGCCAGGCTTTTCTTATTGCATTCTTCCCTTACTCATATGCAGCCCTCTATTCGGCTGTAGGTGTTGGAAGATGAAATTCAATTTCTAATCCAGCAATTCTCTCTCCTGCAATGTGCTGCAGTGCCAGGACACCACAGCGGCTGCAGGAGGGGGAAAACACTGAAAGATTCTTGACCCCTTGCGCGGCCCAGGTGTGAACCTGAAGAAGACAGAAAGGAGAAGATGGTGGATGGGGATCTGCAGCCCTCCTGCCCATGCCCAGGCTGCTGCTGCTCCCCCTGCTTGCAGGGTAACTTGCTCTGGCCCTTGGGATGCTCCCTAAGACATTTTCATCCTCTTTGTTTCTCCTTTCTCTCAGGGTCCTCACTGAAGGTTGGAAATGCCTGTCATTCAGGAAAAGAAGGCGACCTGCTCCCTCTATAGGCTTTCCTGGTTGTTGCTTTTATGAACCAGCCATCCAGGGGATCAGAGCTGCATGCAGGCTTTGAAGGCCGGCAAAAATTCCAAATTGAGACAGATTTTGTATTTCTTTTACATTTAGAGATTATTTTTGTATGTGTATGTGTGTGACTATGTATATGTGTGTGTATGCATGTGTGCGTATATATAAATATATACATTCTCTAACACCTATGGATAGAGATACTTCTTTTTTTCTGCAGAAGTCATGTATGGAACAATTTTTACTCTTTAGTCTCAGTCTTTTTGAAACCAACGCATGATCCTTTTGTGTGTGAACTTTCTGTTTGTTAATGGTTTATGACAGCACCTTTCTGACTGTGTTCTACCCCTATTAGCGGAAGAGAGACCCTCTGAGCAGTCAGTTCCATGAACCCAATCATGATTCCTCCCCAGTGCCCGCTATCCTGACCACTTTTCTCTCTGTCCCAGGGTTCTACCTCCTTCTTGCACCAGCACTGCAGTGTCTGGCATCATTGTTACGACAGAAGAGGTAATGGTTTTAAACTAAAGGAGGGGAGATTCAGGCTGGACATGAGGAAGAAATGTTTTACAATGAGGGTGGTGAAACACTGGCGCAGGTTGCCCAGAGAGGTGGTAGATGCCCCATCCCTGGAGACATCCCAGGCCAGGCTGGACGGGGCTCTGAGCAACCTGATCTAGTTGAAGATGTCCCTGCTCATTGCAGGGGGTTGGACCAGATGACATTTAAAGATCCCTTCCAACCCAAACCATTCTATGATTCTAATGATTATGGTAAGAAAAGCAACCTGTATTAAGAACAACCCTGTGAATAAAAAACGTGATTTGTAACTTGGATCAGCTCAGTGATTTGCTTTACAGCTCAGCCCCAACAACAGTTGCAGAGCAGCATGAGTGTGAAAAAGCAGCCGGAGGCGAGGTGGGGATGGGAGGCAGACGCTCCCAAGCTGCCTCGCAGCTGAAGTCCCGCTTGGTGAAACTGCAGCTGCCAGCGTACCTTTGCTCTGGCACAGGTGTCAGAGGGAATTCCCCTGCAGTGCCTGAAATAACACTTAAGGGAAGAACTGTCACATCTGTGAGTTATATATTAACTGCTATACATGACCTTTCAGAGAGTGGCAGAGTAACAATCTCACTGATAAAGAAAAATGGCGGTTTTTCCCTTATGCAGGGCCCAGGTATTAACTCCTAGGAAAAGACTTCCCAGCTCTTTACATTAAATTATACCATTTTCCGTTCTTCCATACTTTCTTAGATGTGAATAAATTGTTCAGATGTCTTTAATACTAAATAAATGCCTCTGGCTGTTTCTTGTGGGGAGCAAAGGGGAGAAGGCAGGAAAAGTTTTAGCTAAAATGATGAAGCCATTTCCAAGGAAGTATCAGAAGAACAAAATACAAGCTTGCTTGAGTTACAGAAAAAAATAATCTTAGCAGTCATTCAGCACTGTGCTCATTTCCTTCCCAAGGCCTGACCTTGCTTTGTGCTCAGCAGTATCAGAGATCTGCTGCGATGAAGTTTGTGTCCATATGGCACTTAGGACACAAATGATATGCTTCAACTTAAGCTTAAAAGCAAAACCCTGCCAGAGATGACAAAAATGAGTGCTATATATGACCAGTTAAATGACTAATGATTTATTTGTCTTTGAAGCCTCTGGTGAAAGTTGTGAGGCATAATGGTGAAAGAAAAAATAATGTAAGTTACATAACACCTCACATATGGAATTGATAATGCTCTGGTTTTCTATGGAAAAAATTGCTCTTAAATGGTTATATACATAGAAATAATGTATATGATTTCATTTGGTCTCCAATGTCTGCTGTGCATACATTGAAGAGATTGAAACTTTTTGACTGAAGATGAGATTTTCAGAGAAGATCCTTCTTTTGGTCAATATATTCCACTATTTAATGAAAAGAAACCTTGGCCATGTTTCAATTCAATTGTTTGTATTTCAAGAGAATTTTAAAACCACAAGAATTATCCTTGTTTTAGACCAAGTTATCCTCTTTCTGAATTGCAAAAAAATGCCCCTTTTTTTTCTTTTTTCAAATAACTTCTTACTTCAGTAGTAATATATTTGTTTCACATAGTATGTTCGCGATTTTATTGTATGGATTTTATGTAGCCAGGGCTTTAAGCATCCTAACATAATTATCAATATAAACCAGAATCCCTATGGTCTTTCTATCAGGAGCCCAGCTAGACAGGCACCTACAGAGACTCTTTTCCACTCCATCATTATGGGAAACATACTCTGCACTCTGCAAGGTGAAATAAGCAGGGCTTCAGGTACCGAAAGGCCGGTAATAATTACCAAACACCACAGGAGATTTGAGGGCACGTCACGTTCAGGGCAGGACATTGCTCAAATGCATTTGGGGAGAGAAGGAGTGACCAGGGTTGCTTATCCAGCCCTTAGAGCTGCTACTGCTTCACGTGGGTCAGAGTTGTCCTGGGATGTGAAGGCTGCATCTCCTTTCATCCCACCCAGCCCTCTTTAAGAAAAGAGAGGCATGAGCAAGGGAGAAGATTAATCATTTTGCTTAAATAGCTGCTGCTGTGGCAGTGAAGGAGGCAACCTGTGACAGAGGAGAGGTGAAAGGCAAAAAGAGGTAGCCAGGATTAGGTCAAAAGAAAGACCAAGCAAAAGCAGAGAGAGAAATGCTGAGTCAAAGGCTTAGCCCAGGGATGAGTGATGCAGAGTTTCTATGGAATTGGTAGAATCCAGGATTTAAGAGTGCTTAGGAATAGTGTGGTAGTTATGTTTGGATGTAAGGGCATTGTATGAATACTTGCATTGCAGATACTCAATGTCTTTAAGCTGATGCCAGAAGTCTGTCGCATACGTCAATCTTGGAATTGCTGCCGGTTTTCCGAGTACAGCCTGTCCAAATGATTATTACATCAGACTGCAGTTAGAAGCATGGAAAATGAGTTGCACATAAGTAACACTTGCGTTTGATATTTGGACTCTGAGAACAGAGGAAAGAGATATGTCTTATATGTGACAGTTTTGATCAGTCTTTTCAGAAAAAAAAAATTGCTTTGTACTTGCCCACAAGTTAAACTTGTGTCGTGATGAAGAGGCAGCAACATAAATTTTCACTCGTCGGAAATGTTTTGCATGCTGGCTTTGCATCATTTCTCCTCACAGGAAGAGGACTGTAAGAAATCCCTGCATTACCTTTCAGATGGTTATGCCATTGCACTACTATATTGCAACACCATGGTGTTGCAAAGAATGCCTTACAATGTGGAGCTACTCAAACCTGAAAAGGCTTGGGAGTGGCATATTCTTTACTGTATGCATAACCTCATCATAAAAAGGAAGATTATCCTTAAGCAAACTTAAGATGACAAAAAGTTGGGAGAAGTTGTTATAAATGTAATTTCAGCAATAATATGGTTCAAATAAGAAAAAACACATTATTGTCATTGTCCTCTTTGCCGGTTCTACCCATAACTTTTTTTTTTTTTTAAATTTCAGAAGAGGCATTTGCCACAAAAATCAGGATGAACAAATTTCCTCCGTATGTGCCAGGGCAACACCAGAAAGTGGTGTGCAGAGCAGCTGGTGTTGCTACTTGGGGTGCCCAGCAGGGTCATGAAGATCACGCTCTGGGCAGGATGCCTGTGACTACAGGGCAGGGGAGGGAACTGCCAGGAGCTGCCAGCGGCCAGCTCTGGTGTCAGGGTTATGCAAAGTATGACTAAAACAATGTCACTGCTGCATACAAAATTCCCCCATTTCTTTCTGGCTGTAATGAAAAAAGCACTGCAGATGTGGGGAGAGGGACAAAAGTAGCCAGTATATCCTCCTCTCCTCTCCTCTCCCCTCCCCTCCTCTCCGCTCCTCTCAACTGGGAAAAGGAGATGCTCCTCTTCCAAGTAACTAATGAATCATCCCCTTTAGTACATAGCATGCATGACTGCATTGTTAAAAGCAGTCTTAATCACTCACTGAGAAAAATGGTATCGATCATTTCTCCCATTTAGTTGTTAACTGGAAGCCTCGGGAGTTGTGACTCACAGCCCGTGTGCTGCGGCAAGCCCAGAAAGACTACAGAAGATTTTTAGCTAGTTGAAGAAGTCCCCTGTGTCTTATTCCTTGCATCTCTCTAGTATGGCTGTAATTTGGAAAAATGACAGATTTCTTGGTTTTATACCTTTCTAGGAATCACTGTTCTACAGATAGATTTGGCCTGAACTTTACACCAAAGTTCAAAGAAGAGAAGCATTTTTGGTAGGCAACTGATTCCTGGCAAAGGACAGGGCAAAACCACTCCTGGGCTGGAGGAAACCCACCCTCCGTTTTGCCTTTAGCTCTGTAGTGGTGTTGAACAAGGCACAAACACAGCAGTTCACCCGGGTTTACGAGCATAGGACTCCATGCCAACAGGACAGTGGAGTAAGGAAAAAGAAGTAATAAGAGTAGATTTGAAGGTTTTTGACAGCTTCCTGGAAAGAGGATGAATGGATCTGAAGTGAGAAATAAATTCTGTTGTTGACTAGGAATTGCCAAAGGCAGAGCAAAGTGAATAGATAAAAAGTTTTCAATGTGACATGGGAAAAAATGTATCTGTAGTTGTTTCAAATGTAGACAGATTTGCTGATAGACATACTTGTGTATTCATTGCATAAAAAAACCCCTAGACTGAAAGATTGTTACCAACACCCAATGGTCAAATATTCAACTAGTGGAGAATGCCGACAGCCTATACCTAATTACATTGGTCCTTCTGTGTATGTATGTGTATTATAAGAGCATAACATGGCTGAATTTTATTACATCCAACTTATTTAATTGGATCAGGCTCTCAACTTGTTAATTGCTCCACAAATGCAAAAGAATCTACGGGGCCTCCGTGGAGGAGGACGTGTGAGGACGTCACTCATTAGTGAGTGATTGAAGCATATTTGTTGTTATCAATGCTTTCTGTTATGTCCTCTAAATAGCCCTTCTCGTTCACTGTGTGGAGACCTTTCCTACATGGTCCTCCAGTTCTGACCCTACGTGACTGGTCCTACCACAGCCTTCCTTAGCTGCTGGAAAACGGAGTTAGCTGCTGCTCTGAGCAGACACTTAGGAGACAGGGGAAACGGGAAAAAAGGCACCCCATGAACTAGTGATTGCTTGTGGAATGATTGTCTAATGATGTTAAAAACACACACAAGACTTCATCACGTTCAAGTGTAGCTGTGAGGAAAGGTGATGTGAAACAACACCGACATGCCGAGTGCTAAGGGTGGAGAGATTAAAACTGTTTGCCAGGAGATGCCTGGATGCTGAATGTGATGTGTCCTTGCCGACATTAAATTGAGGTTCGTGACATGACATCTCAGTGATTTGTTGGGTGCCGTTCAACTATCGCAGCTTTTTGTAACGGAAGGCGTAATATCTTGAGTCACCTGAAGTCTGCAGCAAACAGGTCTCTTCAAACAGACCAAGTTCATCCACAGTGGATAATGACCTTTTCTTTCCTCAGCAGGCCATTCTGGCAGCTCAAGCTCCGTTCTCAGAGGGAAAGGACAGAAAACATTCCTTCCAGGACTGGTTCAGCATAGGATTAGGATCCACTTGCATGCTGCTCAGATGCAGTTAAGTATTTTCTATTTGCTGCTGTGAAGCATCAGCCATAAAAATACATGTACTCTACTCATTAAATGCAAATTGGTAAGGACAGTGGGGATAAAGACAAAAAAAGCATCTCCAGTTAAGTGGTATGCTAAAATGTGCTTCAAAAAGGCACTACTAATCATTATGTGATCTGCCCTTTGGGCTGTGCTGGTAGAGGTGGAAGGGTGGGATAGCTCAGAGATCCTCTGCTTTAGCAGGGACTCCTGAGACATGTTTGCTCCATCTGTAGGCCAGATGATCATAGTTCTCTTCCGGTGTCTTTGCTTGGCATTGGATGACTGGCTTTTTGTTTCTTGGGCTGCCATTGCTGTAAAAAGTATTGCTATCAGCTATAGGTCTTAGAAATATCCTTTGTTACATGGAAGGGAAATGGGATTCCTTTTGTGTCAGAACCACACTTCCCTGACATGTCACCTGATGGAGGTGGTCACTTGATGGAGGCACGTTGCCAATGGGGGGACAGCCCCTGGGATCTGCCCCTGCGCCAGCTCACCTCTCAGAGAAAGACATGAACCGCTGTGGAGGAAGCAGATGTGCCCAGTGGTATCACAAAGAAGGAAAAGACAGGAACACATTTGGGAAGAAGGGCATGCTAAAGGTCCTGGCAAATCTGCTTTTGTTGGCTTCAAGGGAGGAATCGGTGAGAGCAGAGATGAAGAGGGAGCTTTGCTGGTGGATAGCTCTGGAGCAAAACAGAGAAGCCCCAGAGGCCTCCCCAGCCACCTCAGGCTGCCAGGGTGGTTCAGGTTTTCTGTGAATGACCCTGAGGATGCAGAGGAGTGTAACTCATAGACCTGCACATCCCAGCCATGCTCTGCACTAAAGGGTCAGTGAGAAATACCAAATAGTAACTGTACAAAGTTCTAGCCTTTACATAGTTTTGTCTAGGTAGGAAATAACCTGGCCATTGGCAACTAAAAATGGACAGACCTATTATAATAATCTGTAAATGTTTTTGTGATGCAGAGTTAGTTAGACTAGCCAGCACTTGTTCTCTGTAAGTAGGGTAGCAGACATCAGGAAACCAACATCTTTAATAACAAGCTGCAATTTGAATTCCTGACTGCAACTTCAGTTTAATATCTCTTTAATACTCTTCAAATATATTTCAGGTTAGTAACCTCAGTCAGCATCAATTTCTGCTCTGATTTGAAAGTACTTAAACATGAGCAGTGGGTCCTTTATAGACATGCTTGGGTCACTTCAGTAAATTACTTATTACAGGTAACTGCCAGCCACTTCACAAAACCCTTTTCTGTTTCAGGGCCCTTCCTTGCAAACCCCCAGGGAGACTGAGGTAGCTCCATATCTACTATCCCAATATTTGAGATATAAGCTTGTGACTCTCAATAGATTTTTGTTCTCCTAGATCCCATGTATGTCTATAGGCAGGCACGGGCGTCCTTGCATTGTGCAGCCACAGGATTCACCCTGGTTCTCACGCTCAGCCGGCCCCACTGCTGTGGCCTCACACACCGGTGTGACAGGTACGTGTACACGTCATTGGGCTTTCCACGCCAGCTGAGTCCCAAGCTGTGCTTCTACCTAACAGTGGACCCCAGTCCTTAATGGAAGTCAAGTCAGGATGACCAGAAAAGCCTTGCCTAGTCATGAACCATGTATAGTAGTTCTTCTCTTTCCTTAGGGTAGACTGGAATATTGATTTCAATGCCTCACTGAGGTCAGCAGTAAAATTCCCACTGTCTGCAAGGGAGCCAAGACTCCAGCCTTCAGCCTTCAATATCTGACACCTATTGAGAGATTTCTTTGAATGCCTTGAAATGAAACACTGAACGCTTGCTCATTTCTTTTGCTGCCTTGGGCCAGGCTATAAAATGGATGTCCTGCACAAATTGGCTGTGGACATCATGTTGCTGGGCAGCTGAGAGGTGATGTAGCAGCAGATGACCCTCATCGCCTTTGTAAAGACAAATGACATTTTTAACCTTTTATTTTTGCAATTACACTGCCAGGGTCTGTGATTACGTTACACAGGCTTAAAAAGGAAGGATTTTTATACAAATCAGAATTGTCCAATTGCCTATCAAAAAAGGTTTTATTATTCACTATGGGAAATCTCTCTGTTGGATCAGAAATGTCTAATATGAACAAAATATGCCAACTTCAAACACTAAACCTGATTTTCCATTTCTTGCTCATCCAAATCACCTGGCAAACTCATCAAGAGATTTTGGTGCACTAAACACATATCATAGCCAAGTAGTTAAACCACTACTGAGACATTTTGCAGATTGCATGGTTTTAATTGGTTTTGTAGTCTTTAATCTTAAAAAGTTTTTGTTGTAGAAGATGCTTTTTCTTGCTTATTTGGTTAAAAAAAAATTGACACAGAGGTGGCCCATGCTATACACTTCTACAATATATGATAATCAGACTTGGAGGAGCCATTTCAGTATCATTATAATGTCAAGCTAGAAATAAGGAGTGAGCACTTATTTTCCGAGCATATGCATCACTGGCATTGCTCTTACCATCACAGCTAACAACTGTTTAAGAAAAGACAGATAGAGAGGCCAGGCTGTGGTTACATGCCTTGGTAAATCTGGCTTCAGATAACTTAATGGTGGATCAGAAAAGTTACCAGTACAAGCAGTAAAATCGCAGGTCTGGTACAAACTTACCCTATCTAATAAAATCTGTTAGCATTGTTTTAAAGTAATAACTTTCTTCTGGTCAGCTTTATAATGGATTTGATTTTTTTTTGGCCTGCAATCAACTTATAGTCAACAGAAAGTATAAAACTGCTTTAACACTATATCCAACACTCTTGTTAGTTCAGAAGAAAGAGAAGTACAGTGGTGCACATATATTTAATCCAGACTAAAATTGTATTGTCAGTTGACCCAGTAATGCATGTAGTTGGCATTAATGAAAGGGAAGCCTCACCAGTAGAAGAGTTGATTCTTGAGAACCATGTAATCATGTAGCACTTCACCATCCCACAGGAAATGCATTTGTTACTTTTGCCATCACTGATTGCCAGTGCCTGTTTGCCCTAGGCTTTTGTATAAACATTTTATTTTCCATTTATAAATTGGCTTTTTTTTTTGTTTGCAAATTTTATCCAGTGTTTTATGAAATTACAAATCTTACCCGCTCTATACCAGGAAAGGAAGATGATGAATGAAAGGTCCCATTCATTCTTTTAGTGTGAACGTCTTAAAAAAAAAAAAAGCTTAACCAAGTGAGATTTGTAATCCTCCTTTGATAATTCCCGAGATTCTTCCTCATGTCTAAATCATTGCTAGAATTGCTACACAGACAGGTTTGGCTAGTATCACAAGAAAATCAAGGGCTGGCCAGCAGGGCATTTACCAGTGTAATACTCTACAGCTTAAAAATAGCATTTTGGATCCTAGATTCAGTAGATTTCTAACACTGAAATACAAGTCTGGAAGACTTTGAGAGATCAACTTTATGCCACTAAGTATTGTGTGATTACTGTAAAGCCACAGGACTATTTTTTACTGTTTTAAGAAACCTTGTCAACCTCATTTTATAGTTAAAATTTGTCCTCTTTATTTAGAAGCCTCTATTCTGGCCATTTAAATATATTTAACTCAATTGCTGATGCAATGCAAGTATATGACGACTCCCAACAAAGCCAATATTTATTGCATCTGCTTACATACAAAGCCATGAAGTAATAGGGCATTAGTTTTCAGAGAGAGAGGACAGTGTTTGAATCAGTGCTGTACAGACTTTCATATATATATATGAAAATATATATATATAAATATATATATATATAAATATATATATAAATAAATATATATATACACACACACACACATATATATATATAAAAAGCTTGTTTTTACATTTGGTTAGATTTATGTTTGAAAAAATTCACAGACCTTCAGTTCTCTTTAAATTTTTCAGAAGGCTGATCAAAACAAAGCTCATAACTTTATTATCACTAAATCTTCATGATATCGAAAATCCATCTTATGTTTCAGCTGTAACTGAGAGAGTCCTAATAAGATTAATTTAAATGATCAGTACTACTGGCATCCCCTACAACCTGCATAATTAAGAGCTCCCCCGCTTATTTGATTTGGCATTGTAATCGTTTTGCTGAAAAATCTTTGAAATAGCCTCAGACATGCCTAGACTGATGGAGATGAAGATGTTTCTAAGACGCAAAGAAAGAGAAGCTACAGATGTGTATTAGCACATACCAAAGGGAGCAGATAAATAACCACAAAGAATGTGTTCTTTAAAATATTTGAATTTTACTCTGCAGTGGAATTCCACCAATCCCCTGTCATCTTCCTATTTACCCATTTTCTGTGCCATTTACTGGAAAGTGCTCAGGCAGCTCGCCAGCAAGAGCTAATGTCTCTGAAGTAACAGGATCAGAATGGCCATGGTATCACCACAGCTTTTTCGGGTGGAATTCGAAAGTCTTTGTTTTGCAGCAGGCTTTCAACTTTGCGCCGAATAATTTCTTAGCTGAGGCATTTGGCAAAGAATGCTCTGCATGACTCAGTGGCAGATCTTCTCCATCTCAGATTTTGGTTATATTAATATCAGGTTTATTTTTTACATGAACTCATACATATTTATGACTTAAGCTCTCTTGCATGCTGCTGGGCTTTCTCTAGTTCCAGTGCCTGTCTCTCCAGCTACTCCAGCAAACCTACGTGGCATACTCCACACAGTGATTCAGTCTTGGGGTAGGTGGAAAAAAAAATCAGTCACTGGAGCAATTTTTTGTTGTTAATAGAGATAACTCTATTATTTCTGTCTTTAATTGGGGTTACCTGTGCAAATCCTGTAATGTTCAGGTTCTGTAACACTAGACAGAAGTCATGACTTTGAACTCTTAGACTTGGTATTAAAGCTAGCCATGCAACCTTGATTAGTACACACGCTCATTACTCATGAAACTAATGGCACTGACCTGAAAGAGGCTTTCTGTAGCACAGGAGCTGGCCTGCAGCTGTCAGCTCTTTGTTACAGACGTCATCAGGGGGTCAGCCTGGTTCTAAAGGAGCTGAGCAAACACACTCACCCCAACACACGCAGGGTGAAGCGCTGGTAGCCTGGCCAACCTCTTCAGTAGCACGAGTGAAGAGTTGACGAGCTGTTATTTTTCTCTGTATTGAGAAGGCAATGAGTCAGGAAAGATTGGTGACTAGTTCAGAGACTAAAACCACCCTACGGGTTGTGCTGAGCTCCTTAGGGAAGCAGAGGTGACCTCTTGTGTCTTTCAACGTTCTTTCCCTCTGTCCCACACCATCCATGGGGCAGTTTAAGTCTGAACAGAAAGAGGCGTAGATGTCTCAAAGTTAGTTAAATTTCTTGTTTGTCTGACAAAATTGATGACTGGGTAGAGGTAAAAGTTCAGCATTTATGCTACTGGAAAGATCAGTGAGGCGAGCTGATGTACAGGAGCTCCTGTGCAGCTCTGGAGTGACCAGGGCACACACTGTCTCCTGTGTGGTGGGGCCATGAGGGGCCTTGGAGAGACAGAAGATGAAGTTTCTGTAGAGGTGAAGAGGTGGGATATGTTCTCCACAGGGAACTAGACTACATTTCTTTCACTGCTCATAAATCATGTAGTTATCACCACAAATAGCTGGCTCTTCTATAATGCTTTTCATCACTGGATTCTGATTTCTTTAACATATTTATTCTCACAGTACCCTGTAAGATAGAGAGGCATCCGTACTTCCCTTTTAGTAGATGGGGAGTGTCACTCAGAGAACTTGCTTTAGGCTGAGTACAAAATTATATCCAGTCTTCCAAGTCTCAGACTAGTGCCCAAGCCACTGGATAATCTTGATTTCCTAACACCAGTTTAAAAACAGAGCTGAGAAGGACCAAATAGTAAATAATAACGAAATGCTGAGTGTTCAGTCTGACTGAAGGCAATGCTGTCATTTTAATACTCAGCCATTGTCCAGTTTAAAGTATATTCCTACACAAACAGTAAGATCGGTAACAAATGAAAATTTTTGCATTTTGAGAACTCTGAGAAGCCTTTTAGCTATTCTTAATTGGGTATCTTAGTTCTCCCACGGTTATTATGGAGCAGATGTGCCCTGTATATAGAGGTGGCAAGCAGGGAGGGACTGGCAGCTGCCTTCCTTGGCCCTGTCTGGCAGGGACCTCCAGGGTCCACATACATCCAATGTGGAATTTCTGTGGTTTCCAATCTTTTCCACCTTTTTGACTTTTCACCTTTATGTGTCACTTTGAAAATTATTTTTTCTCCCTGTACTGTCTCACTGATGTCTTAACCCAACCATCTTACACTTATTTCTCTATATCACTAGTTTCACCAAGAACTTAGAATAATAGAATCATAGAATCATTTAAGTTGGAAAAGTCCTTTAAGATGGCCAAGTCCAACTGTTCTCTTTTCTCAAGTGTTTTCTGCTGGTAAGCCTCTTCACACTCATGGGCGTGCCTGCAACAGTAATGAGTTTCAGTTATAGTTTCTCAGCAAAATGAAGAAACATGAATTCAAACTGCACTCCGCTTATTTTAATTGGAAATATTTTTGAGACATAGCAGTATCAATAACCAAAACATTCTTATTCAGGGTAGTTTTTCCTTCCTACATTTTCATCTATCCAACCATGTTCTTAAAGGACAAAAGCAGGCATTTTGATGAAATGCTGCTTTGATTTAGGAATACCCAAATCCCTAATTTTCTATGGAATACATGCTCATAAGACACTTGGAGGAATTTGAAAATCTCAGATGCCTGTTTTCTCTTGGTTTCAGAAATGTTGTAACTTCTGCTGTACCACTTACTTATGAATTACAGTTTTGCACTTAGAATAGCTTGCTTCTTTTTCTAGTCACAAATTTACTAACTTAATCTGTTTATGAAACATTATGTACTTTACCTTTTTTTTTTTTTTCTTTATTTTGGCAAGTGACCTGTTAAAGCATGGCAAACCACTCCATTATGATGATCCATCATTTTAGAATCCAAACTCCCAGTGGCAGGTTTTCTAAATCACAAAAGACTGAATGGGAGATGATGGCCATTATGTTTATCACTGTTTTGACTCATCGGCTGACATTTCATAAATATGCACAGTAGTTTTTGTGGGAATCTTAGAAAGAATTTCCAAGAGCTAACATATTTGCTATGCTTATCTTGTGTGACGTATTTTAAGATAAAAGACATTTTTTAATCAATACCTTTCCATATGGTAAGTAGCATTATTTATTTATTTGTTTGTTTGTTTGTTTGTTTGTTTAAAAAAATTTCTTCATATTTATATTGTGTATAGAAGTCAATTTTCTCCAATACCTCAAACATGGGTTTGTTGGAGAAGCTCAGCTGGGGAGAAAAAGGGGAGTTTATGGAAAGTTTTAATCTGTGAAAAGAGATGGCTGGCAAGTTTTTAATACTCTTTAAGTATTTATCTTTAAGTTTTTAATAGTCTTTAATCTTATTATTTCTCTTTATCTGTTCATGGTTTGTGATGTGGATTTTTAACATATTACTTTTACCTGCTAGTTAATATAGTTTTTAACATACAAATCCCTTAAACAAACTGTTCAACTGAGATTCATGGAATTTGACTTGAAAGCAGAGAGCCTCAGAAAGATATGAGTAAATTTGAAAGCTACTTGCTGAAAATATATGAGCAGCGTATAGTGACAGACAAAAATGTACAGTTAAGAGAGCTAGGGGAAAAAAACAAACCCAACCAAACAACCAGAGGCTTTCTGATGCCTTTCATAAATAGGATACTTAAAAGCAATATCTTGAAAAAATGGGATACTTTTCCAGTACAGCACATCATGAACCCAAGGAGCTTGTGACCAAGAGATTTCGAGGTCAGGAACAACATGATTGAAAACAATAATCTGTATAAATGCTGATAAAGTGTACGAGAGTAGCCCAGAATCTTTGAAAATTTATAGGTTGCAAGTCTAAGCGAGCACGTGCTGTGCGACATGTTATTTTCCCTGCCATTTTGTACCAAGTGATGGTGGTTCTTGATGGTCCTCAGTGGTGGCAGAAGTGATGGCACTGATTCCTGTGAGCCATGGACCAGGAATTAGTGTTTTTATTTGGCTATATGCATAGCCATTAAAAAAAAGGCATTTATCTGTTGAAAGGTCTGAGAGGTGCAGATGCATGTTGGCCCATCCTGACTGCCACTTGTAGAGTCAAAAGCTTGATTTCAGTTGTCTGCTGAAATAAAGGCATCCTGGTTTCTGCAGGTATGCAAAAGGTTGATGTAGTTCAGACTTCGAGCCTTTGGCTTCTGTTTAGAGGATGAAAATACCCGCTTCCAGGTGAATGTCTGTGTCTTTGCTGTGCCTCTGGTCTGAGACTCTTTCTGCCACCAATGGACTCCACAGAAAGGCACCTTTTAACCCTCTGGTCACCAAACCCCTCACAGAGTTTGTGAGGTTGAATGAGATAAAAATTTACAACTCCCATGCCTGAGGACATAACCTATATGCTAACAGTATGAGATTTCAATATTAGTGCAGCACATTATATGAATCTATAAGTATTACCATACACACAATAATTAAAAAAAAAGGAATTCCATTTGAAGTGGGAGCAATAACATTTTTTCCCCCTAGATCTCTGTCCCATGAGTGAATTTTTATGCGCATTCTTCAGTTTTTAGTAAAAGCAGTCACACTGCATTCTTTCCTTTACAGGCAGCAATCAATAGGGCCTCTCTCTTCTCCCTGGCTGCCTATTTAAATTTATAGGAGCCTCGTCTGGCTCTGTCATATTCGATTGAAATTGGCCAAGGAATTCATAAATTACTGAGGGAATGACAAGTGGACAGAGAGAGAGATGCATATGTTCACACAAACATCCACATGAATAAAGGATCATGCATTTCCTTGCAAGACTTGTCTAAGAAAATCCTGCTCTGATGTAGGACTTTTAACTAGTTTCCTCAACTGTGTATCACTTTCCTCTGAGCACTCAGGAATTGCTAACCTGGGAGAGTAAAAGATGTGTTGCAAAGATGGGCTGTTTAATTTACCTGGTTATGGCAAACTGAGCACTCCAGCAATTCATCATCTCAGCTGTCAATGGCTCTTGTTGAAATATCTGGTAAAGGGAGCAAGATATTAAACTCTGCAGTAATTTTCATTAGATTTAGAGTAAATGTCTGCAGCCTGCCTAGATATTTAAGAAACTGTACAGCCACATTAGAACAGTTCTATTCCCATTGTTAATCTCATGTACAAAATTCAGAAACAAATGTAATTACTGCCATACAGTGTGCCAAATTTCAAAGCCATTTTGTACTTTGGACACGTAAATGAAAATGATCTAACGGATGTGAAGAAAGATGTCACTGCTCATCAGCTGAAGCCATTACTAACTGCATGGTTGTTCTTAACCCACCCCAGTTGTGGACCAAATCACAGTAGTGTGACACACACTGGAACCTGTAGCTGGACTAAACACAGCATGCTGCTCTGCCTCAAGCCTTAAGCTGCTGCAGCTGAATCCTTCTGCTCATGTGCTCATAACTCAAGCTAAGTCAGAGGATTGTAGAGTGCTTAGAAATGTCAGCCTTTGAGTAGAAAAATGTTTTCAATCCTTGCAGCACAACTGGTGCTCTGCTATGATATTTGCTTTACTCTCCACAATTAATCATTGAACAGGTTTATTATTTACTCATGACCCTTCGTCTTGCATCCAATATGTAAAAGTTGCAGCTTTAGAATAGAGAGGGGGACTGTAGTGTGTTGAATTACATATTATAGAGGCTACTGAGATTCCAGCCCCTTTTCTGCCATGTCTCATGTGGATTTTTGCCTCAGCACCTAGATACTCGCTGAGTGCACTCTCAGCAAGTTTGCCAACAGCACTAAGCTGAGTGGTGTGGCTGACATGCTGGAAGGACAGGATGCCATCCAGAGTGACGTTGACAGGCTTGAGACGTGGGCCCATGTGAACCTCATGAAGTTCAACAAAGCCAAGTGCAAGGTCCTGCACATGGGTCAGGGCAATCCCAAAGTACAAACACAGATTGGGCAGAGAGTGGGTTGAGAGCAGCCCTGATGAGAAGAACTTGGGGATGTTGGTTGATGAGAAGCTCAACGTGACCCAGCAATGTGCTCTTGTAGCCCAGAAAGCCAACCATATCTTGAGCTGCATCGAAAGAAGAGTGACCAGCAGGCCGAGGGAAGTGATTTTCTTGTCTACTCTGCTCTCTTGGGACCCCACCTGGAGTACGGCGTTCAGCTCTGGGACGCCCAACATAAGGACATGGACCTTTTGGAGTGAGTCCTGAGGAGGCTGCAAAGATGGTCAGAGGGATGGAACACCTCTCCTATGAAGACAGGCTGAGAGTTGCGGTTGTTCAGCCTGGAGAAGAAAAGTCTTTGGTGAGACCTTATAACAGCCTACCAGTACCTAAAAGGGATCTACACGAAAGTGGGAGAGGGACCTTTTACAAGAGCATGTAGTGACAGGACAAGGAGTAATGGCTTTAAACTGAAATAGGGTAGATTTAGATTAGGTAAAATAAAAAATTCTTCACCATGAGGGTGGTGAGACACTGGAACAGGTTGCCCAGAGAAGTTGCGAATGTCCCATCCCTGGAAGTGTTCAGGGTCAGGCTGGATGGGGCTTTGAGCAACCTGGTCTAGTGGAAGATGACCCTGCCCATGGCAGATGGTTGGAGTAGATGATCTTTAAGGTCCTTTCCAACCCAAGCCATTCTTTGATTCTATGATACGGATTCTCTCAGTCGAACTTATGTTTTTGGGCTGTACTTTTTTTTGAAGCTAGATGTGCGCTTGTGTGAGCAAAATGTTATTTTCGGATATTTCAAAAACACCTCATGGGTCATGCCACAAGGTCACCTGTTCACTTCAGAGCCTGAAGGAAGCAACTGCTCCTTCAGGATTAAGTTTCCAGTTAATTATCCAAACCAGAATGCCGTAACAATACCCCTTTAACGTGCATTCCTCAGTTACTTTCAATACCGCCCGACTAACAAAATAAATACGGAGCTGCGTTTGTGTATTGCCCCACACAGGGAGCCCCCAGCTGCGGGGTAAAACCACACTTTGTTTCCTTCGCCAGCCCAGCACCCGATTCCGAAGAAATGACAGTAGCAATGGGGCCCTACAGCTGCCCGGCCCCTGTGGAGAGAACGGCGGGAGAAACCCGGGCAGAGGACGAGGGGAGATCCCGCCGTCCTCGCTCCTCCCCGGCCCCCAGCAGCCGGCACGTCTCCCGGGCGGCAGAGGCACCACCGCGCAGGCGGCGCATCGAGAGCTGCGCCGCTGGGCCCGGCGCGCCGGGAAGGAGCGCGGCCCGGAGCCCGCGGAGGAGATCGGGGCGCAGACCCCGCGCCGCCACAACCGCCCCGGCCCAAGAGGCAGCCCCCGCCGGCCTGCCGTCCTCCGCCCGGGGGCCCTCCGCCCCCTCTCCCCCGGCTACCCGCGGCCGGGCGGTGGTAGCCCCGTCCCCGCCGGGCCCGGCCCTCCCCGGGGCGGTGCGGTCCCGCCCCGGCGCGGCGGCTGCTCCGCCTCCCCGGCCGCGGCGGCTGTCACGGGGCGAGCGGGCCGCGCCGGGCTCCTGCGGGGCGGGGGCGGCGCTGCGCGGGGCCCCGCGGCTTCCCCCTCGGCCTGGCGGCGGCCGCCCGGCGGCATCCGGGCTCCGCCACCATGTTCAGGCGGATTCTGCAGCGGGTAAGGCAGCGAGACCTGCCCCGGCGGCGGCGAGGGCGGCGTGCGGTGCCGTGCCTTGCCGTGGCATGGCGGGAGCTGCCGCTTCCTGCTGCCGGCCGGGCTCGGGGCCGGGCTGCCCGCGGTGGGGCCGGAGCCGCCGGCTCGGCCCGGCCCGTCTTGCGGCGCAGGGGAGGGGTGAGGCCCGTGGCGGCCGCGGAGGCCGTGAGCTTGTTCGCCGGCACAGGATACGGCCCGAGCCCCGGCGGGACGGGACGGGCCCGCGATCCCGCGTCCCGGCTGGGGGCGGTGGCTTTCCCCGGGCTGGGCGGGGGTGCGGGCGGCGGGCGGGCCCCCGCGGCCTGGCCAGGGGCCTGTCAGTGGGGCGAGGGGCGGCCCTGCCCCGGCGTGGCTCCTTCCCGCAGCGCGGCGGCGTCTCCGCCCGCCGCCCTCGCCCCTGGCGCGGCTGCGGGCCGCCCGCGCTTCGGGCGGGCTGAAGGGAAGCCCAGGCTGGGGAGAGCGGGGAGCTGGGGCCGTTTCCCGGGAGGCCAGCTGGCAAACAGGCTCCTAACGCCACAAGCTGGCCCGGCGGCCAGCAGCCAGCTGTCTGCCTTATTTTAGGAACCGGCTTTTCCGGCAGCTCTGGCTGCTCTGAGAAGCCAAGTTGTGACACTCGTTTGTGAAACCCTTCTGGCTTTCCAAAATCCTCCGCGGCGGTGCTGGCTGCCTTGCAGTTCGCCTGTGGCTCGGGTGGAAGCTGTCAGGGAGGTGCTGGCAAAGGGCAGGTGTCGGCGTGGCTCAGGGCTCGAGTCCTTCATCGCTGGTGCTTGGCTGGAGGATGCACCGAAAAGGGTTGAGTCACGGTGGCGGTGGGAGGGCAGCGCTCCGGATCCCACACCGCAAGACAGCGGGTCGACGTCGTGCTGAAGGCACTCGTGGATAGAGCAGAAACCAGCTGCCCTTGGTGTTTTATCTGGTGTTTCTTCCGATGCGTGCTGTGAGCCGTAACACCTCTGTGAAAGGGTGTTTTATTGGAAACGCTGGCGTGCTTTTCTTAGCTGCCATGCGAGGAGGTGTTGCTACAAGAATGAGAGTTAACAGAGGGGAAGAAAGTACATCGGTATGTGTACCACCAACTTTTTCAGTGCGAAGCACGTCTCACATTGTTTTTCGGTCATATACCTTGAGCAGGTGAAGATCACTCTTGGTCTGTTTGGAGCTTCGTGTTTACAGGGAAGGACTTCCTTCCTGAAGTTTGATGGGAAGCCCTGCTAACAAGTAGGGAAACTGAATCTGGCTCTAATTAAATATTGGCAGCATGTAACTGGGTGTTTGTTGATTCTGAGAAATAACAGACCATCAAGAAAAGCTTCTGTGATGAAGAAAAAAGCTTGATACAGTGCCAAAGGAAAATTGCCCCCACGTATGAGTTCAGCTGAACACTTCCTATAAAAATCTGAAGTCAGTGCAAAAGTTTTTGTGTGTTAGAAACAGCCATCTCCTCTGAAGAGTTTAAACAACTGTTCCCTAGTGGCTCTCAGAAATTACAGGATTACAGCAGAGCTAATTGCAAACAAAGTTGAAAGAGTCTTCTTCCTGCCCCAAAAGTAGAGAAATGCCAAGATTTTTAAAGGTGTAAATCTTGTAATTGGTGCAAATAACTATGCTTTTGAAAATCCACCTCTTACTAAAAGGGCTTTAGGCCTTTTATAAAAGTAGTGATTGCTTGCACAACCTCATACGTACCTTTTTGACTTACAACCTCTGGTTGGAAAAGTAAGAAAAAGACTCCTGATGTACTTTGGTGTTAAAAGTGAGCCTTAACTTGCTGTCAAACTTTGTTCATAAAGAGCATAAGTAAATCTTTCATGTTTCAGGCAGTAATTTGAAGGCCAAGGGATCTTCTCTTGACCCTGTTCTTGTGCATCAGTAATGTAGGTGGCAAAAACACTCCACCTTCCAGTCACTGAAATGTAATTTCTTGTCTATCTATTGGGTTTATGATTTGATTAGAGATGATGCCATCCTTTCTATCCGGATGGCTGGTCGTTACTGGTGATATAACTTGTGTTATGAAAGTATGCTTAACAAAAAAGGAATTCTTTGTTACTTTTTTGAATTTTTTTTTTTGGTGACTCAGCTGGCCATCAAACTGCAAAGGAGGAAGACAAAAGCTACAAAGATGCTGTTTATAGTTTTAGTCACTTACTAGAAATTCTGATTACTGAAATTTTAAAACATCAAATCTTTTTTTTTTTATACTCCCTCTGTTCCGTGATCACCTTTTTATTTCATCCGCGATTGTAATTTCTGTTTTTAAAAGCATTTTTATGGTAACTTTGAATGGCATATTTTCAAAATAGAAAGTATTGTATACTATTAGTAATGAGTATATAATGAACATCCAGTATACACTGAACATCGCTCATCTGGTTTTTGAAGTTGGTATCTCCATGCTGTCTTCAACTAGGTCCTCGTTTTAGGTATTTCCATGCAAGGTGTTTCTAAATTTTGTGTATGTTTTCAATATGACTTTTCAGGGATCTGTCTGTTCTCTACCTTTGCACCGTGAAACCCCCTTTCATTCATTCTTGTCACTTTTTAGTTTCATGCATTGTGTCATGCCGATCGCCATGCTGATCTAGAAAAAGGTCATCTTTCCCAAAAGACGTCTGTGTGGAACATCTGAGACACAACTTTCCTGGCCAGATATTTTGATTTTTGTCAGCTCTTCTGTACATGTGTTTTTTGGAGACCTGTATTTTCTTTACTGCATTCCACTCTGAAGGTCCTTTGTGGCCATTGTGTCACTTCTCAGTTGTTTCTCTACTAGTGGGACAGTGGCTGTTGCCTCTGGTCTGTTAAAGCAGAACTCGCTTCTTACTTTTACAAGATACCAAAACTTGAAGAAAGAAGAAAAAAAAACACTTATTGTACGGAGGAGGTGTTTATTTTCAACTGGTGGAAAACTGATTACATTGACCTTCTTCTGAGCCTTCTTCCCATCACTCGTACTTCGTAGTGAAGGACTCCTCTGTCTGACTAGTGTGACTACTGTTTACATTGGTTTTTGCCTTTTTCTTTGTGTTTAACTGGTTATCTGTTAGCGGTTGTGATGTATTCGGGTGGTAAGATCTTATTGCTCTGTTTCTAGCAATGCTTGAGTTCTTGGTGTTGAGGTCTCGGGGTCTAGGTGGAGAAAAGGGCTTTGCAGGCATTTCCGTAGCTTGGGTAGCAGAGTCACCTTTTCTCATGCTCCACCTTCAGGAGCAGAAATATTTACTTGCCTGGGATGCGTTGCATCTCGTGCTTTGCCTGTAATTTTCTTTTTCACGTGTATAATTGCAGGGTTAGCCAAATAGCGCATTTGCTCCGATGGGTGCTGCGCTGCACCTGTGCTTGCGCTGTCCCTGTGGGGCTAAAGGGAGCTCATGTGCCTCTGCCTGGGCACAGGGTCTGCTTGCGTGGAACCGAAGGCATGATGGAAAAGAAGGGCTTCGTGCCCTGAGGAGTCAGGAGTAATTTTACGGAGTCATAAAGTAGCTGTCACACTTCTTTAGAAGTAAACAGTATTACTGTTCTGTATGGCACTGTACTCTGTTACTACCACTGAGGGTTGTTTGATTACAAGGGCTCTGGCCGCCTTCTCATTCTTGCATCTTGTTGGTTGCTTCAGGACATTAGTATGTTTGGACAATAGTACCCTTCTGTAGTTTTTGAATCTGCTTGGAAAACTGTGTAAATCCATATTTGTTCAGACTTTCTCAGTGCTTAACATATTTTTTCAAAGGTTTAATTGATTCAGAATTTAAAACTGCTGAAAAGAGTAACATAACTGAATGGAGTGTAGCTATAGACAGATAAATGACTGTGCAAAAATGACACGGTAGTGATCCATATTTATACTCTGTCGTTTTAATGCGTTAGCTTGACTCATTCATTATATAATTTTCTATTCCTTTTCAGAAAACAAGCTGCAATCGTTGTCGTCCTTTTGTTTTTAATGGTGTTTCTTTTTATTAGCTTGCAGTTTTGAGAAAACATGGAGACGACATTATGGAGTTTAGCATATTACTTCTGCAACTCTAGTGCTAGTAGTAGAAACAAACGCTTCTTTGCAAAGTAAACAAATATAACACTGACAACTAGGAAAGAAATATGCTGGGTGAGAGACTAACTTTGCATCAGTCTTTCAACTCCAGATGTGCCTTTAAGGGTCACATATTTCGTGCAAAAATATGTATACAGACGTCTCTGAAAAATTACTGTTCCTATGGGATTCACAGGTCATTCTTTGGTTCCCTTTATACTCCAGCTGAAAACAATGAGCATCATTCTGAATCTTTCCATAGTTCACAAAGTCTGAGTTGTTCAAGGTGTTGTGGTTTTTTTTTGTTTTTTTTTTTTTTTCATGGAACATGATAATAATAGTGGTCTGGGACCCTATCTTATGTATGTGTGTGAACCTATTTCATTAGGCATTGATCAATTAAAAAAAAATTACAAATTCCCCATTCTTTATTTGGCTGGATGTTTAAATTATATTACAGCCTTGAAAGAGAAGTTAATTGCATTTATGGCCTCGGTTTCCATAACATCCTTCCAAATTTGTGTTTATTTTTTCTTGTTAACCTGTGTTACTTTGCAAATGGATGCTATGGGGTGTTTCTCCCCATCTTGAAAGTTACTTTACGACCTCTTTCCTTGCCACTCTTCTTCCCTTTGTATGCCACTCACCAGAAAATGCCACCTATTTGTACTAAGCTTTCGAAATCTAGCTTGGAATTATGCTTTCTCTTTCAAAGAGGGCACGTTGGTTTTTTGAAAAGTTAAAAGGATTTTACCAGGTACTGTTTAATAATTTCTGTTTTATATATTGCATATAATAAGGCGTGTCATGCAGCGTGTTTTAGTGTGATTATAGCGTGTCTGAAGTGTTTCATGAAGCAAATACTTTAATCAACAATGTAGTAATAACACGATACTTTTAATATAAGAGCTTTCATCCTGGAGGTTGTAATAATCTCCAATTTGTAGTGCTGGAACTAGCAGAACTTAATATGCAAATCTAACTGTGAAATGCAGCCAACTTTGGGGTGAAATGTGATGAGCGATTAACAATGCACAGTAGCGTTGTATAAGAAGTTACGATACCAAGTGAAGAAAATATTGTGTTAATTGTCACGGAAAGCTCTTGGTTTGTGACGAAATGATTCATCAGGTATGCTGAAAGCATACGCTCAGGTGTGGTAGAACTGGAAGTATATGCTGCCTGTCTAAAGAGATGGTGGGACCATCTCTTACTGCCATTGCTCAGGCCATCATGTTTTGTTCAGGTTCTCCTGCTCTCATGTCTTTCTAAGGCTACATGAAAGCACATTCTTCAGTTTTTGGAGCCGAAGAGTGGAACAAAAGGCTTCCATTTCTAAGAAGACTCAGTAAAGAAGTGCATATCCCTTAATAATGACACTGTTTTCATTTCAAAACATCCTATTTCTACTTGTGGATGTAGATGTTGGGACAGATAGGGGTCCGAATTCTCAGGCTTTCTAGAACAGAACAGCTGCCATAGCTAACTGCCATACAAAAGCCTTTTTATCATGTTCAGATTTCTAAAAATTCCTTTCAGTAAGAAATTTATCATTGCTTCATGAAAGTTCAACTCCTTTATGGAGTGACCTCATCATGTTTCCTTATGTAGACATATGTGTGTATATATCTTCTTTGGGTTGTTTTCACACAAAAAGGATTCACAGGTGAGCCTGACCTCTGGATTCCGTGATTGTGATTTGTGGATTGCATGGAAAGGAACTTCTGAACTACATCAACCAAAGAAAACTGTTTATAACATTAGATGCAATATTCCAATTTATCTGTCTTACTGAGAAACTTGGCCACACCTTACCAATTGCTTTAGATATTCTTCCTCGGACTGTTGATGCACATGATCCACCTCTCCATTAGTGGAGTTACTAAGCTTGTGTTTTGGAGCTCTCCTCCTGGACGAGTGTTTCCACAGGGCAGTGGTCCAGAGGTCACAGAACAATTTGGGTGGAAAGGGAGCTCAGGAGCTCTCTAGTCCGAGCTCCTGCCGCGAGCGGGACCAGCTCAGGGGTGAGGAGCAGGCTGCTCCTTGGCCTCACGCTGGAGGAGCTTTTCTGTATGTCGAGTGAGAACCTCTCGTTTCAGTTTTTGTGTCTTGTCCTCCCACTGTGTGCTGCTGGGAGCAGCCTGGCATCCTTTTTTGATAACCTCCTCATAGGTGGTGGTGAGGCTGCTCCCAAAGCTGTCTCTGCTCCAGGCTGAGCCAGCCCTGCTCTCTCAGCCTCTCCTCACAGGGCAGGTGCTTCAGCCCCAGGTGTCTTGGTGGCCTTTTGCTGAACTCACTCGGGTTTATCAATGTTCTCCCAGGACTGGCAGAGCCAAAACTGGATGTAGTATCTCGATGCGGTCCAAGAGGTGCTGGCCAGTTGGGGGTGATTGCTTCCCTTGGTCGTTGGCTGGGCTCTTGCTAATGCATCCCAGGGTGCTGGTGGCCCACTCTGCTGCCAGGGCACGCGACTGGCTCCTGTTCGGCTTGCTGTCTGACACAAGACCCAGGTACTTTTCAGCAGAGCAGCCAGGGGTTTGCCTTCCTGCATCTTCCCAGGTGCAGGACTCCACATTTGTCCCTGTTAAATTGCACAAGGTTCATGTTGGCCTGTTCCTCCAGCCCATCTAGGTCCTTCTGAATGGCCACCCTGCCCTTGAGTGTGTCAGCTGGTCCTCCCAGTTTGATGTCATATGAAAACTTGATGAGTGTGCACCCGTGGTCCATGCTGGGATATACCTTGTTTACTGTCTGTATCAGTGACTTGGACAAGTGCTAGTGCCTTCACTTTGACGTGCTTTGCATGTTCATCATATTCTTTGCTTACACCCTTTTTTGCCTCTTCTATTATTAACTCAGAGAGTTTGCATCACTTTGCCTATTGCTTTTGTATGCTGTACTAGAAAAAAACCCATATAGTGTTTTCATGTTCTTTAGAAGCGTAAAAAAGCAAAACTTACACAGCTAAAATAAAAAAGACATGGGAGTAGGAAAACCAGCGTATGTTGGTCACTTAGCTGATGACCTCAGAGAAGGCTGGAATGAGGAGAGATTGTCTTCTACACTTAATTTAGCCAGCCCCGATAAATCGCTGTTTCACCCCTCCTCACTTCCCTTTGGCCAGACTTCAGAGCCTTTCTGAAATTGAACTCCGTCACTGGGAATTAAGTTCTTAATCAGTAAACTTGACCTTTTTGTTACATTTTTTTATTTAATTAGTAATAAAAGGCTGTAATCTTTATGAAGGTTGGAAATAGAACAGTCTTTATGAAGCAAAGCAGGAAAAATACTTAATTTTCAAGGTATGGGAAAGCCTATGTGCTGCAAATATCTTATAAAAACTTATATAGCTGATTTGTCTGAAAAAAAGGATATATTTGAGCATAAAAAATTTCTAAAACAATGAAAATTTTGGAGACACCAAGATCTAGAAAGTAAAACAATTTATATACTTCTGTCCCTCTCTCTGTAGATTTCAATCTATATATTTAAAATTCTGTATCTTTAATCTCCCTATATTAAATTAGAAAATATTACAAGTATTTTCAAATGAGGTAAAATATTACAGTAGCATCACTTTATCCCATTTGCAATTTTCATAATGGAATTGGATAATGAAGTTTTATTCTTTGTCGAAGTTAGGATTGCATATCAATATGAAGGTAACTTCTTCCCTGATATTTGCTTTGAGAATGTTAACTCTTGTGCCATCAGCCAAGCAGTGGCATTCTGGAGAACACTAAGAGAAGTTAAATCAAATCTAAATCAAAGTTAAAGAAGGGTTTTAAGTTGTGATCCGTCCATCCAGATTTTGAATCAAGTAGTATTTCAAATTTATTTGCATATTTTCTTTAAATCTGTACTTTCAAATCTGTACTGTTATTTTGATTTCTAACATATTCATAGGAGTTTATAGGTTGTCTTACTGATTAGCATGGTTTAACCTTACCACAGCCTTGACATTTGCGTTTTATTTTTTCCAAATCAAGGCAGTGTACCTGCTTGTGTGCTTATTCTGTCAACAGGGTTCTCACTCTGTAGTTTTCCATCTTTAAAATATTTAAAGGCTTGTTCAGATTGAAGACAGGTTATCAAGAAAGTAGTATAATACTAGTTCACTACTTCTGAAGCTGTTTAGATTGTAGTTTCTAGAGTTTTCCAATTTGATATAGAGACCTAACTTACCATCAGAGTGAGTGATGTAAGGGCAGAGTTTAGCCTAATGCTTTATTTTGTATTGAGCACTCATGAGGGGAAGTGGTTTAAAATCCTGGCCTTTGCTTCTGGTGTCTGCTTGTTCTTTGATGCATGATGAGTCTTGAGTAAAAGCTTTGTTGGAGTGTTGCACTGAAAATTATATAATTACTTGTCAGCTTGTTCACTTCATTACTCTTGTGGAAGGAAAGTGCTTCTGTATTCCAGCAAGTAGAAGAGAGGCTGTTGCATGTGATACGTGCCGTGCAGTCTGTAGACGCTCATTTTTCTCTCCCTCCTCGCTTTCAGACTCCAGGTAGAGGTGGGTCTCAGAGCTCGGATTCAGATTCATCTGCCACGCCAGGAAATGCCGTGGACGTCAACAACGAGGGCTCCTCTGAGGTACTGTAAACCCTATGTGGGACTGGAGTCTTAAACCTTGGGTGCTGTTTCTCCGATCTGTGAAGCTGTTGAGAGTAACTTTTGATGCCCTACCTAAAAAACAGCTGTACTAAATAAATGCTCAGAAGTATCATCTTCTAAGAATTGGTTGTTATTTAAATAAAAAAGGAAGGCAAGGCCATATTTATATGTAACTCTTAATTAGGCTTATCTATCTAAATGGTCACAAGCAATCCTTCTGGTAATCCTAGAGAGGAATTATTAAAATTAAAAGCAATGAGACATAAGCTTAAGACTCCTCGTTACTAAATCTTCTATGAGAGTTCCGAAAATCAAGGCATAACGTTTTATCACACTTGTACTCCCTTTTCACCTTGCTTCTGCTAAGCTATAATGTGTACTAGAAACCACTTCTTCCTTGTGATGTATCAAACATGTCTGGTGTTGGTGCATAAACCTCCCACTTGTAAATCCTATCGGTTTTTTATGTGCCGTATGCCATACTTAACCAGCAGAATAAGTTGTTATTCTTGCTTCGGTCCCATATTACAATGTCTTTCAATTTACAGTGTTGTCAAATATTAACTCTGAAAAATGCAAACTGACTTCACTGGCTGTTGAAGCTAGTTTGTGTTAATGTAGCCTGATTACCTAGCTTGAAAATGTTTCAAGCTTAGCATACAAATGCAGTTCAAGGTTAATTACTCCTATTACAGAATTAAAGGGAGCAAAGTGCCCTTTCTTACACTGAATAAAGTATGATGATTCAAATACTCCTATGTCTGCTATGGTAAGAGAAATTTTCACTGTGCTGTTTAAAATCCTAATTGTCTTCCATCTGTGCATCTGTTTATTTCTTATTTTTCGAAGCCTTATTTCAGCCAGGATAATTAGACTTTCCTTAATATTTTGCTGCATGTGATACATGTCATGCATTTGTGAGTCCAAATCTGGTTTGCATGCATATTTACACCATCCCTGAAACAAATAAATGTTCTTAATTGCAGACAAAAATCTCATTACTTTTGTAGTAATTAAGGCATAAAAATAATGCCATGAGAGAGTTGCTTCCTTCCAAAGTTTGGCTAAAATTGCACAACTCTGTTAACATGAGTGCAATATCACAGACTGTACAGCTGGTGGGTGTCAGAAGGTACCTCAATACTATTGTAGTAGTAATTTCTTGACACAGGATGAGCTTTCAAAGTGGTGTTGTGCCTGCACTATTGCACCGTTGGCTTTTCTTGCTACTGAGTCTAAACTGGGTCAGCCCAAAGGTCACTTTTGGTTAATATGGTATAACATGAAAAAGTGTATTTTACTGGTCAATATTCCACCATCTGTTGCATTAGTTACAAGTGGGGTGTTCTCCTTAGCATATAACTTCAAAATCTGTTTGACACTGTGCTCCAAAGCTGGTGATGGGTTCTCACTCTCTGGAGATTCATGCATTAAAGCCTTTCTGTTGGTCTTTCTGTGCAGCTGGCCTAAGGTTGTGTCTCTCTGAGAACTTCTGTTCAGGAGTGCCGTAGCCAGACTTTGCAGAATGTTTGCTCTCCATTTGTTATGTTCCCACCTGGTTCTCCAGTATTACGTAAAGTCAGAAATCCAGTTGACCTGTTTCACTCCAGTTTCTTGGCTAGATCTTCTAATTTGTATTGCTGCAAGATTCAAATGGAGAATAATTATTAAATCTGTGCAGATTCTCATGTTTCCTACCTCCTCAATCCTGATTGAAGTCAATCGTGATTTTTGAGAATTGCATGAAACAAAAGGAGTGGGGACATCTGAATTCAAACTGTTCCTTGTTCAAGGAGAGCTGAAAATCTGTTTTAGTCCCCTCTATGGTCATGTCAGTGCTTCAGATCACACGTGGACGTGTAATCAAGTCTATATACATCTTTTATTCACTGTGCAATCTGCCCAAGGAGGAAACGTTTGAGTCTGCCCTACCTTTGTAGCTGAGATTCCAGTGCAACCTCTGCAGTACAGGTTTGCTGAATATTCCATGCTTGCAGTGAGTCCACCAGACACTTTCATTAGTGCAACATGGCTGCGTTAGCTAGACAGGTATGCCTCAGACATCATTTTTGGACGGGGCCTTAACCTTTCCACGCGTGCATGGAGGGCTGTGCTCAGCCTGTCCTTCCCGCTGCTGTTGTGCTCTGCCCTGGGGCTCAGGCATCCTCCAGGCCCCATTGTGGGCAGACGCCTGAGCATTTCATTCTCCTCCTTGCTTTTTCTGGGTGTTCAAGCATGTAGCATGTGTCTGGAAGATGTAAAGCTGTTCTTCAGAAATCAGTTTAACTTTTGGCTTTGGTATCTCTCTGGTGAACATGACTGAGGTCTTTTAATTGTACTGAGGAAGGTGCATGTTTTCTCCTGAGCGAGCATGCCTGCCCGGCAAGCGGCTGTGCTGGCACCTGGGCTTCTCCTGCTGCTGCCAACTTGCTTATTGATTTACAGGGGTATTTCTGCCATCTCACTGCACCACCCTTGTCTCTCTCGGTGAAACATCTGAATACCCTTATGGGAAACTGTGTGATGGGTCTGATGTGATGCCTCATAATGTTCCATTCATAATTTGTTATGTAGCTTATTGCTCTGTCACATTAAGGGAATACCATGGGTGTCTGGAAAACAGTAGTATGAAGCGTGGTGCTAGCTTTTAAAGTATGCTTCATGTCCTTAATAACTGTTCCCTTCTTGCCTTCTCCATGGTATTGATATGTGGTTTGCAAAAACTATCTTCCTAAAAGGAAAACAGACTTTGCTCTTGGTAATTGTAGAGAACTTTCAATGTAAGGCTTTGAACAGTGTTTGATTCCAGATCTGCTTTTATGATGTTATTACTTTCTTAAAAACAAATATACATTTCACAGGGCTTCATCTGTCCACTATGTATGAAAGTGTGTGTAACTCCCACTGATCTGTCTGAACATTACCAGCATGAGCACACTGGGACAGAAGGAAGACAGGAGCTTCGTGACCTCCCAGCTGTTACTGTGGGTCTTGTTTATTTTGTTTCAATAGCCTTGGTAATGGGCTGCTTTAAATGAACATATATCTTTTCTCGTGGCTTGGGTGTCAACTTTTTAAATTGTTTCTTTTGATTCCTTGCTGCAACATAATTTGATCTCTTATGCATGATTCCAAAGTATACATTCAGCAGAAGAATTAATCTGTGTCTAACCTTGTGGTTTGCAGTTGTCTCTCACATAGAACATTTGTGGTATTGTGAAACTTGCTGTCATGGATATATTCTTTTTGAACAGCTTTTTCTTGATTTTCTTGTAAATAGGACTATTATATTTTTTGATTTACTTCAGACTCAATGTAGTGATAAATACAGTATCGCATCTTGTACATCCTTTGTGAAATGTTTCGAGCTCTCATTAGCTAACTATGTTTAAAGGAGATTCTAGTGGGAGATAGGTACATTGGGTAAAAGATGGAACAGAGAACAGGAATACAAAAAATTTAGAAGCTTCTCCTCTTGAACATGTTTGAGCCTCACATATTGCAGCGACATTATAAAACTAACTATAAAAGCAATTTTTTAATATAGAGTTTTGTGGAATCTTCTTACGCCCTCTAGAAAATGCAAAGGCTGTTTCAGTTAATAGCCACTATAAATAGTAGTGCATTTCTAAATTCTTCCAATTGTGGAATGTAAAACTGCACAATTAATCTAAGTGTGCAGTTTTACACTCTTCAGTTGGAAGGATTTAGATTCTGTAAGGTAACAACTTCCATCTGCACAAGGCTACCTGAATTTTTTCTGCTGTGATCTGTGAGAGAGTAGATTTGACTTCTGCATTAAATGAGTTTGTATGGAGGTGAGATTTTGTGTTCTTTCTGCTGATGTTACTTTTGTTGAGTTATGGAATCAAAGTGTTTATTCTAGGCTGTGTGAGCGATGTGATTTTATTGTGTTTGTTGCTGTATGCGTTTGTTAAGTAGTGTTTTTTTCCTTCCCTACATTCAATGTGTATTTACACTTTATTTTTGAAGAGAAAACTTTAAATTGTGGGATGTTATTCCCAAAGAAGATGAAAGCCATCAATACGCTGATTATCCTAGAGTTACTTAAGATCCATTTTCAAGGGTGAAGTGTCATCTGTTAAAGTGAGCAGGATCTGTGGTAAAACTGGCCCAGGCTGCTCTCCTAGGGTGCTGGGGGAACCTCCTCAGAGCCAGGACAACTGGAAACCAGCTTTTGATTGACTCCTCACTGCCTCGTGTTGAAGCAGGGACCATCTGTAGTGCTCTGGTTGTGGTCAGGTCAGCTTTTTATTTTCTTTATTATCTGGTCACAGTGCAAGTGCCTTAATTGAATAAGCCGTGACCGACCAGTGACAGATTGTGGCATTCCTGATGCAATGGTATCAGTAGATTGTGGGATGTGAACCATCAGAGGTGATTTGGTTACCTGAAAAACTTAATCTTTTATTTAAGCTGGGTTGTATTTAACATAGTTTCATGGAGGTGACTGCAGGTTCTTGCCCAATTTGAGTTTTTGGTTTTCCACCATCAGGTACTTGTCGGTACTTTTTACTTGTCAATAGCTGATTGCAACTTTTGAACTTGATAAAACTTGTGTATTGAGTGTAGCACATGAAATGCAAATTCATTTTTTTCTAGCTGTTGCTGCTTCCTGTTGCTAAAGCTGTGTTTCTTGGT
Organism: Caloenas nicobarica; assembly: GCF_036013445.1. Taxonomy (NCBI): domain Eukaryota; kingdom Metazoa; phylum Chordata; class Aves; order Columbiformes; family Columbidae; genus Caloenas; species Caloenas nicobarica. The sequence continues at coordinate 48,318,250 of NC_088245.1, forward strand.
ACAGTGATTCAGTAAAATATCTGGAAGAGATGAGAAACAAAGAATGCTAATATATAGATTTTTTTTTTTTCCCCAGTATTATCTTTTATTATATCAGTATGCATAGAAGCATTGAAAAAGTGGGGAAATCTTCAATATCATCAATATAAAGTTTAAAGTACTTGACTACTGAAAAGCCGATGGTTTGCATTTGTTGATGGAAAATGATAGTTTGCATTTTCAGCAAGCACATTGTGATCCTGCAGCACCAACACAACCAGGTTGGCACCTTTTGTTCCATCTTTGCCGTTCCAGAGTCAGCATTGTGAGAAGAGTGTCATCTGTTATCAGTGACATCTGATGTGCCAGACATGAAACGTTGCTGAGTTTGGCTTACTTAGACTGGTGTTTGGTACTTAAACTGGTGTCTGGCTTTCTGTTGCTTGTGGATACTGCTGTGAAAAGTTCAAATATGTTTTTTTGGGAACAATGCTGAAGAAGCTCCCGAGTTCAGTTTTTTTGCCAACGCATTCTACTCAAACGCAGAGACAGGGCATGTTGCAAGGGCAGTGTTTGGTCACACTTTGTGAGACCTGAAAAATTGTCACTTGGTTGACAAAAGCTTTTAGTTTTGCCTATAGCTTCCTTCACTAACCTCTCTTCTGCTAATACACCCTCCCTACTGATGAAAACTTCAGTAAGTTGGGTCATTTGCCCCTCCATTCTCCTTGCAGCGAGAGTTGGCCTTGTTCTTCAGTCACCGCATCCAGTCCTGCAGTTCCCAAAGGTGTCTGGTGTCCTGTTGTAGGAAAGGATCCTCACCGCTCACCTACAGCCTTGTTTGTGGTCTTCCTTTTAAACACCTCTCTGTGCAGCCTTCATTTTTCGAACTAGGGATTGCACCATATGCTAACTGGTAAAAATGACAGTGAATTACTTTCCCTTGCCCCCCAAGCACTGACGAAGCCTTACTTTAAAAGGCAAAAGCTTATTCAGCTGCAGGAGCAACCACCAAAACCTTGGCAAGTGTCCGTCTGTATATAGCCAACTCAACCAAACAAGTGGCATATGGAAGTCACACACATCGCGTTGTTCCCAAATGGGGACATTGTTCCCCAACTTTGATGTATGAAGTGGTGTCACTAACAAAAGCTGTGTGACTTCTTCACTTTTATTTTCTTTTTCCTAAAGGAATGATACATTGCCAAACTGTGTCCAGCATTTCCTGGCTGTCTCTGTTGGACGCTCAGAACATCTAGACAGTGAGTCAGAGAGGCTCATTTTCAGACTTCCCTTCCCGATTACTCCTGAGGCATCAAAAAAAAATGACTGTATAGTACTCCTGCGATGTTTAGAATATAGTGGCTGTTAAAATCTATTGTCTTATTTACAACTAGGCTAAATCTAAGGCAATTTTTAAACAGTTCTTTTGGGTAGTCTTCGTAACTTTCCAGATGTTTAGTAAATATGTATTTCTTAGCTAATACAAGCAAGATATGACCCTGATATTTTCTGAACAGACTTTTCATAGCAGGATTGCCTAAAGTGTAAATCGGCATAGTAGTTGGGCAAAAATGTGGGTTTTTTTGTCTTTTTTTTAAAAATACCTAATTCTTTATGTGTATGCACGTGTATTGGGTTTTTTCCTACTTGTTTCTTATTGTAGATGCAATTGATTGCATCTTCTGTTCTTATGGATGCCCTTGGAATTTTGCAGACTGGTTTTACACAGAACATCACGTTAATGCTTCAATGCTAATATTTTGTTCTCTTTGGCTGCTCTTTCAGTTGCTTCTCAAATTAGGTTGCGGTGGATGTTTTCATCTCAGCAGTACTTGCCTGCTTTGCACAGGAAGATAAATCATTGCTTGAGCTACATTAGTACGTTAATTTGCTTCAACATCCGAACAATACTAAGAAAATGAAGAATTAGAGATACTGGTTTGATTTGACTTGGCCACGTGATGCAACTTTTCTTAAAGAAATAGACAAACCACTGGAACAGAATTTTCAATTAATGACAAAATTGTAGTCTTGTAGGTTGTAACAGAATTGTAGTCTTACTCATCAATAGCAATAAAACCAGAAGAGAACTGAACTAGAAACTATGTTGGTTCTATTCTCCTCAGGAAGAATCCAGCTTCATTTCTGGTAAGGCATTGAGTCTGCAGTCTGGTATAAAATAATCTGTAGCGAGACACCTTTTTCTTTTTGTCCAGAAAGATAAATAAATACTTGTAAAATTTAAATGGACCACAGGTCTTAATTATATAAAACATGACCTTTTAACCTACTTTTCTAATAATTAAAGAGAGATGTTATCTGAGGAAGCCACTGTTGTCTTACTGTTTATATAAACACAGCAGAAAGGGCTTTTTCTGGTGGAAGGCATGGGAAAAAATGTCAACTGTATTTTCCTATTAACAATATATAAAGGGAGTGGCCTGATTTATTTATTCTTTAACTTAAAATACCTCATTTTTTTTTGATCAGTATATAAGACTCCTGAAATAAATGATGAAATGTGGTCTTGCTCTTGCTGTCTAGTCGGACAGTCTAATCTGCCTCTCAGAACCTCCTGAGAATTTGGTTAATTGCTTCGATATATATCTGGGTAATAAAACCTAGAAACTCCTTGAAACATCTTTCGGCTCTGAAACATCAGTATGTTTTTGTCCTCTGACCCTAAGTATACACAGTTCCTAACCTGTCCTCTAAAATATTTCGGCCTTTAAATCATTGTGTATCTGGACAATATCTGATTTTAAGCTTAGACTTACACATCTTCATCAGCATTTAAGTAGTATCTCGTATCAGGGAAGGTTTACCTGGATTGGAAAAATGTGAGTGGTAAGTTTAGAATTTTTCCAAGTGTTCTTGACACACAAAAACTAAGATTATGTCTAGAAAAAGTGTTTGCCTCTGACCACGTGAACATGCCTTGCAGCTCTTGAACTTAGTTTCAGTTTTTAAACACGCTGGACTCTATTCACAGCACACAGCTTATCATACCATACAGTTGTGAAAGGGTTGTTGATGTAAGTCTGGATTCTGAGATGTGGGCAAACACAGATCCTGGCTGGAAGGTGTTGCAGCTCTGGGCTTTAATCACAGCTATTGCTTTTTGTTCATGCGGCTCACTGGAAACAGGCTGTAGGTTTGGGTGTTGGCCCAGTATTTCTGGAAGGTCAAAGATGAAGCCCAGAAACTCAAATTTATTTAAACTTAAAGCCTGGTTATGTGAATGTCAAGCACATTAAAGTGCATACTGGATTCGGCTAAGCTGTGTGGTAGTATAGTCACTCATCTTTTCCATATGGTAAAAGTATCAGTTATACTGGAATTCTTTGAGGTTTGGTGTGTGGTGTGTTGTTTTGTTTGTTTGTTTTTTTCTTCACCACAGTACTTAAATGTTTTCCAAGAAGAGTGTTTGTGGAATAAAATTGACTTATCAGTGGAAAAGTGCAAAGTTATTTGGTTCTTTAAGCCTGACTCATGACATAATTGCTGGGATAAAAATTCAAGATGTTGCAGAAGCTCTCTTTGTATTGGCAATAGAGCTCTGTGCTCGCTATCCGTGCTATATGACTCACTACCACATACAGCTGTAGATCAGCAGCATAGTAGCCTAAGTGGGACCACCTGTTCAGTTTTATGCAGTTTTAAAGTGGGATTGGAGAACAGACTAGTCCAGGGTTATCAAACTCATTTTCACCAGGGGCCACATCAGCCTCGCAAGGTGAAAATGAGTTTGACAACCCTGGACTAGACAGTCATTAGATATTTCAAGAAAATTCTAAGGAAGCTGAGTAGCTGTGGCTATGACTTTCAAACTTAAATAAGGTTCCTTTTTTCTTGCATTCCAAACATACAAGCAAATCTGAATTCCGTCCTGTCAAACTGTTTTGCCTATGGGACTGTCCTTCAAGAAGTGTCATCTTCCTTCTGCCAGATAACTCCAGTTTTAATTTGTGAAAAATGAGCTTCAAATAAAGTAAGCTGTGCTTTCACTCATTAATTACTTAAGATGTCGTATTATCTCTACAGGAATATTTCATTAAAGCTCTTATGTAAAAAGAACAGTTGGCAGATGGAGACAGATTTGATGCATGTATATGTAGGTGTCTCAAGCTCCAGTTATTGATGATGGAGCCCAGGGAACCCTATGTATGGTATATGCATTTGTTAGGTCAGCTGACTAGCTTCTTCCTCCATTAGTGGTGTTGAGTATCTCCTCATTGGTAGTGACTGGGAAGTAGACAGCTACATGTAAATGTTTGGTCATTTTTTAAACCTCAGGCTGGAGCCTTCAGGCTCTTGAGGGAATATCTTTGAAAATCTTCAATTTTCTTTGCTAGTGAGTGAGGAAAACATTGCTTTTCAAAATGTCTCGTCACACTATGCAACTTCATTAGATCAGTTTTGTGCAGAAAGGTGTGGAAAAAAAATTACAAACAAGTAAACCAGTATTCTGAGAAGGCTGGAATTTTCAGAAATATATTTTTACACCACCACCTTTCCCTGCTCCCTAGTCATACAGAGTAATATAAGAAGAAGACAGAGAAACAGGATCCACTCAGTCCTATACATTAATTTTTCTGTTATGTAAACTATTTCTGAATCAGTTTTAAAATAGTCTGAGGATTAGGAGGGCTCTATGGTAGCCTATAGTCAGCCTGGTTGTGTTCCTATGGGTCCGTGCCCCTGCTCTCACCGGGCAGTGTTTCTGTATGAGAGGCCAAAGTTCTTCCAACAGTTAATAGCCATATCAATTAAATTGGCACAATAAAAATAAATATGGTGGTTCTTGTGGTGAGAGTTTCCTTACAGTGTTGCTTTTAGCATCCTGGCGTCCTTCCCAAAGACTGCTGTGTTGACGATTTGTACGAATATTAATGTTACCGGAAAGGAATAATTTACCTCAAATGCCTTTTAGGAGAGAAAGTGCTGAGAAGCTTAACTTTATCAGGCCTGAAACTAAATTTTTACTATTAGAAGGGAAACGTAGCTACAAATATCCTTCTACAGGCTTATCACATAGAATGGTTGGTGTTAGAAGGGACCTCTAGAGATCATCTAGTCCAACCCACCTGCTAAAGCAGGTTCACCTTATTCTTAAGTCTTTCTTGAGAAAGGCGAGTAAACAAACCTCTGGTGCTTCCACGGAGTCTGAGATCTTGGGTGAAATTTGGCATTACAGCTCAAGCTGAGGCAAGACACTTTCTTCCAAAACTTCTGCGTAGCAATTTCTGTTCTGCTCCGAGTGAAACCAGTACGTTTTGGAGTGTTTGCATCGAGTGAGGCCTGTCCCACCGCAAAGAGCGTGGTGCTGTGGAGGTGCCTGGTGCTGGGCTTGGCTCACAGGCGGCCACCCGAAAGAGAAACATTTCCCTTGGGATCAGAAAACTGGGGTTTGAAGTTTAGCACCTCTCTTGTTCTCGTTGGAATGCCTTGACTGCTGGGCCAGGGGCTATGTTGAGCTGTAAATTGTGTGCTGGCTCCTAGTGGCTTGTTTGTGCATGTACATGTGGTTTGGGTTTGGACTCGTTTTCTTTTTTACTGCTCTTGCTCTGACTTGCTTCAGCTATTCTGTGGTGGTCCTAAGAACTCTTTCCTGATTAAAAACTTGTGCATGTGGTGGCTGTGGTTTTATTTTTATTTTCCATTAACTGACAGGCGTCTGCAAAAAGCTTTGGATTCAATAAATTGTCATTTCCTGGTGGAAAGATTCTGTATTTATAAAAACAAGCCCCAACTAATAATCCTTTAACTTCTTTTGGGCTCTTTTCTCCCTGTGTAAAGCAAAAGATAAAGCCCAATTAGAAATATCAATTAGGGAGTTATGACTTAGGGTGCAGCTCCGCAGGGGCTGTAAGTGATGTCTTTGCTTTTATTAAATTAAGAATATGAATCGCCTTTCATTTCTCTGTGGCTGTGCTTTATGCAGAGCAATTTCTAAATGCATTTTAGAATGAAACCTACTAAATGTGTCTTGGCAAAGACAGCCTTTTGAAAAGTATAAGTGTGCATGTTTTATAGGGTAGCTTCCTTTTTCAAATACAAGGAGATTGCTCTCATACTTGTTGCTTCTGTGAAGGAATCTGTTAGTTAAGGGAGCCAAGTGCAGACTTAGTGGAAAGGACACCTCAGCTACCCCAGGTTGCAGTGACCAGTGTTACATCTCGTGGTTGTAACTGCGCAATCTCTTCTTTATCCAGGGCAGGCACGGTCCCAATATAGGAACAGCTTACAGTTGGTATGAATTCCTGCAAACCAACACAAATGCTTACCAGATTTAAACATCTGAGACCATCAGGTTTCTTTCCCAGTTCCTTCTTCTCACACATGTCTTTAGATTAGTAAAACACACTCGTGCTTATATTTTCAAAATTCATCTCAAGATGAGGCTGAGAGATATTTTTATAGCTGTATTTGATTTTTTTTTTTTTTTTTTTTTTTTTTTTTTTAAGAGATAAGCCCAAACAAGATTGTCACCTGGGGCTAATAGTTTCATGCTTGGGAAACCTTTACACTCAGACACATGGTGTGAACTGTGGGGTTGTCCTGTGCAGGGACAGGAGTTGGACTCGATGATCTTTGTGGGTCCCTTCCAACTCAGGACATTCTACGATTCTGTGATTCTGTGACTTCTGTCAGTTACTGTCTGGTGCCCAGGAAGATCCCAGTGATTCTGCTTTCCTTACTCTAAAGAGAATTGAATTAATGCTCCTGGCATCAGAGTCGGCATCTGTGAGACGCAGCCGTGTCCCGGGTTCGTGCAGCTGATGGCTCCGCTGTGCAAGTGGTGGTGCCTGCAGCTGCAGGAGCTGGTGTCCTGCCCAGCTCTGCACGGGAAGGATGACGTTGTCCCTGGCGAGGATGCCCCGTTTCAGGAGGGTAACATCCTACTCTGTTAGAGCTTGTTGTGTCAGACGTCTGAGAAACGTTGTGTTAGATTGAGGGTATACGTGAGAGCCGTAACCCAGCGCGGGGTCTCCCAAAAGCGAGGCCAGCTATGGTCATGGCAGTCCCGCTGGAGAGGCTGGGGCTGGTGGGTAATGCTCTTTTTATTCCTGCCTGTGTGAGAGGGAATTTCTCCCATAAAGAGGAGGTTTTGTCCCTGCTACCCCCCCGTGCTGCTGACAGCATGGCTGCCTCCCCCGGGCTCCTGTCCCCCATGGGCTCCCAGCCACAGCATGTTCCCTTGCCTCAGCAGCTCTGCTCTGCCCCAGCTCCTTGTCCTTGGAGCCATTGCCTTCAGATCTGCCTGCCTGGGAAATCTGGGGCTGGCTTTGCTTAATAATTGAGACAAATGATTGATTGCTCTCTCCTTGGGCTAATTGCACATGTAATCTATTCTTTCCTTTTCTCGAGGACTCCTATTTCCACAGAATAAAACCCAACCACAAAAAACCCACAAAAAACCAAGCAAAGAAACAGACACTGCTGTTTAAATGAAAAAAATAAAGGGCGAAAAGAAGGAGAGGCCAGAGCAATTTTCTACACTCGTTCTTTCCAGATGCAGTTACTGGTGCTAGGAGGAACATTGGCTTTTCTCTTTGAACAGCAGACCTTCCCATCACTAGGAAACTAAACTAAACATGGAGAACCTCTAAGTAGCATTTCATCCCAAAAGGGTGCTGTTGCAGCATCACTGTATGAGACTGACAGCTTTCACCTACTAGAAAAAAGAAATCCCTTGCTTTTTGACGCCTCCTATAGTTCATTGCCATTGCTATTTGCTAGGAATCTCCCCCTGGTTCTTTTACTTAGAGTGACTGTCACTGCCATCGTATAATAATACGCTAATTGTATCACATAAACATTACTGGGAACCTAGTAGTTTAACCATTTTGGCACATACACGTGAATATGAGTTAACTTGATTTAACTGGTGTGAAATTATATTGATCAATTCTGGAAATAAATAAATACTTGTTAAAAGTAAATGACTGTTGTCTGCTTAGGAAGGACTGTACTGTTTTGTTTGGTCTAGTTGTGCCAAAATTAGTCTTCAATATGATATGTGGTGGGTTTGACAAGCCACTGTATTTAGTAACTTGTTTCTGAAACACTAAACAAGTAATAGCAGTTATGAAGTCCCTGTTCAGTGCTCTGGAGCTCTGTCCATGTTTGAGTAGCTGAACTTTATCTCTTTATCAATGATCTGGATGAGGGGATTGAGTGCACCCTTAGTAAGTTTGCAGATGACACCAAATTGGGTGGGTATGTTGATGTGCTGGAGAGTAGGATGGCCATACGGAGGGATCTGGACCGGCTGGATCATTGGGCTGAGGCCAGTTGTATGAGGTTCAACAAGGCCAAGTGCTGGGTCCTGCACTTGGGTCACAACAACCCCAGGCAGCGCTACAGGCTCAGGGAAGAGTGGCTGGAAAGCTGCCTGGCAGAGAGGGAGCTGGGGGTGTTGATTGACAGCCGGATGAACATGAGCCAGCAGTGTGCCCAGGTGGCCAAAAGGCCAACAGCATCCTGGCTTGTATCAGGAATAGTGTGGCCAGCAGGACTAGGGAAGTGATCATCCCCCTGTACTCAGCACTGGTGAGGCCACACCTTGAATATTATGTTCAGGTTTGGGCCTCTCATGATAAGAAAGACACTGAGGTACTAGAGAGAGTGCAGAGGAGGGTGACGAAGCTGGTGAGGGGCCTGGAGCACAAGTCTGATGAGGAGCGGTTGAGGGAACTGGGGCTATTTAGCCTGGAGAAAAGGAGGCTGAGGGGGAGACCTTATCGCTCTCTAAAACTACCTGAAAGGAGATTGTAGCATGGAGGGTGTTGGTCTCTTCTCCTGAGTAGCAAGTGATAGGATGAGAGGAAATGTCCACAAGTTGCACCAGGGGAGGTCTAGATTGGATATTAGGAAAAGTTTCTTCATGGGAAGGATTGTCAGGCATTGGAACAGGCTGCCCAGGGAAGTGGTGGAGTCGCCATCCCTGGAGGTGTTTAAAAGGCATTTAGACGAGGTTCTTAGGGACATGGTTTAGTGCCAGAGTTAGGTTATGGTTGGACTCGATAATCCTGAAGGTCTCTTCCAACCAAAATGATTCTATGGTTCTATGAACATGATGGTTCTCCTGGGTTAAATCCATGTAAGTTTATGCTTGTTGGATTCTTGGTGACTAGTGAAACAAAATACTATGAATGTCAAGTTAGAAAATGAGTGCTAATGTGGTTATCAGCATATGGATTCAGTATGTTCATTTTGTGCTAATATGTAAAGTTTTATGGCTTGTCTCGTACAAACACAAAGTTAAGAGAAGAAAAGGAGTGTCTAAACTCGTCATATGTCCTTCAGAAATTGTACAGGAGCATATGCTATGTGAAGTGTGATAATCCCACAGGAATACTGTCATCTTGGATACTGGAGAACCTTGGTTTAGTATTGGCATGTCCTACAATTTTTACTGGCGTAAGGGACCTAAGGGTAACATACAGATATGCAAAAGCTTTTTTGAAATTAATTTAAGAAACAGAGGGCCCTTATCTCACAGAGGTTCTCTCTGCACAGCTTGGAATTACAGGGAGTCTTTAACGTGAGACTAAATTGTTTCCTCTCACTCTGAAATGTCTGTTTTGCCACTGTGGTGCACATGGGCTGTAGCATAAATGGGATTTGTGCTGAGAGTGGGCATGATAACCAAATGCGTGAAGAACCAATATAAAGTTCAGCACTTAAAAGCATGTGTAATAGGTAGCTAGGTAAAATGAGGTGGATGGTACTTCTGATAAATGGCAGTTTGGACACTCCACAAATGTTTAGAGGTACATAATATTTACTGGTTTTGTTTGTCTGTGGGCTAATGGGTGAATAAGGGCATTGGTCTGCTAAATTTTCACTCTGTTAAGCTCGCAGTAAATACGCTGCAGTGAAAAAGGATGATTTCTGATTCTTTAAGCCATAGAGTTCTTGTTTGCTTGAGGTAGTATTTATCAGAATCGCATTTACTAATTCTGTGCAAGGTAAAAGTGGTTCTTAATCTTATGGACTATATTAAAATCAGTAGCCTAAATATGGTGGTAATAGGTGTATGAATAGCTGTGCTTTAGAGTGGGGTTTTATATCTCCTTTTTTTAAAGACCAAACTCCAAACCCTGCCTCATTTTTGGAAGAAGAATCAGATTTCATGAAAAGTTGTATGGAAAATTATTTTATTGAGGGGGAAGAAATTGCAGAGCAGTCCTTCTGAAATGGCTTCTTATTTTTCTAAATAAAGGTTTTGTTGCTAGTTTGTAATGCTGTTGGGAAAATACACACTGAAAAATGGAATTTTAATTTTGTAGGCACTTTCTAACTTTTTAATTGCCAAAACTGTTATCAGAGCATGAAATAGTTGGTATGAATCTTAACAACTGTATTTGCTACCTTTTAGATGTGCAGCTAGAATTTACAATTCTGTGTAAAAATAAGATGGAAAAAAAATAAGATTTTACTTCTCACCTCTTTCTTGTTTGCTTGTTTTTCTTTTCCTTTTTATAATAGGGCTTTATTTGTCCTCTCTGCATGAAGTCTCATGGATCAGCTGAGGAGCTGTTCAAGCACTATGAAGCAGTTCATAATTCTGGCATCGATTCAACCCATGGAGGGGAAGGTCATCTGTCACCGGAAAGGTGCAACAGTACTCATTTGTGCATGTGCTTTCGTGTCAGTGCTGAGCTGCCTTTAATTACACTGAAGGCTGTATTAACTTGAATGCTTCATTATGTAGTCAAGTATTTAGATGTTCATGCCCCATTTCCAACTACAATTAAAAAAGCAGTTTGAAAATCACAGTGGGTGCTATTGATCTGACAATAAATGAAAATCAGATACACATGTTTATATCGTTAATTAAATCACCTGTTTCTCATGCAGCTGGAAATGCAGTGTTATACACTGGAATGATTTTTAGGAGTGTGGCAGATAAATGCAGGTTTCTTCTAATTTCCAGCACAGATCTGAAATTTCAACTTTTGAGGGTTGGGGGAACAACCCTGAAGATAGAGAAGGAACCTGATTTTGTCCCTGGGTAGTTAGGGTATTGCTGGGTAATTATAACGTCAGTATTTGCCTAATTAGGTTCCTATATTACCTAGTTGTTTGCAAATCTGAGAAGTTTCTGTCTGTCAGTAGTTCTCCTTCATCCAGAAACTCCATGCTGATCTTCAGAAATCTTCTCTAATTTATTTTATTTAACTGTTTAGTCAAAATTGTATTGTTAAACGTATTTCTAGGAAACATGTCAGATTGTTTTATTTTTGAGACGGTGGTATGTAGCAGGAACTGATAATGTGAAACTTTCTCAGAAGTTTAACTGACTTGTCTGCCTGTGTTGGTTCGGAGAGCTTTTTCTTAAGGCTAAAATTCACCTAGGTTTCCTTTTGCTTCCTGTTAGTTCTTTTTCTGTTCAGTGTTTGTTTTGGACTGTTGTAGATGACTGTCCATGCTGCTGTTTTGTCACACTCCCCCAAACTCCCTTGTTTTGTACACCAAGTGTCAGAGTGAGCAGCTGCCTGTGGCCTCACTCAGCAAACAGGGGTACGCACTGCACAGCCTGCTAACGCGGCCGGCGTCTGCCCATGCTGGGAAGTAAATGGTTCAAATGTTTTGCTACTAGTAGAATTGTGGCCCCAAATGACAAATAATTACATTGAAAGAAATACATGTATTTATGTAACTAACTTGAGAGGGTGGTTCTTCGGTGAGGAAAGTGTGTGGAAGGTAACATACTTTGGTTGTTATCCAGATGCAGATCTGTCTCTCTCCAGTATTGAGCAGTGCTGGCAAACCAGTAAGAACCAGCATTAGCACAGGTCATGTCTTCATGCATGGACGGGCCCTCCCTTGTAAGTAGCTGCCTTGTCTCCCAGCTGCTGCAACAAAAGGAATGAAAATTAGGGCTCTATATAGGAGAAAGTGGTAGGATACCAGCGGAGTTATGTTGAGTTTCCTTTGTGCACATTTGTTTAAGATTGAGTATTTCTTCTCTGTCTGGTTTAAGCCTTTTTGGAGTGATATAACTTAGACCTGAAATGATCCCATTAGTAGCCTAATAGCATTCACGTGGGGGAATATTGGTCATAACTATATTGTTTATATGGTTTATGAAAGATTTATTTTTATGCCTGCAAGTTTCCCATGTCAACCAGATGCTGGCTGGTGAAATTTATTTATTTTTTTCCTGGCTCTTGATAGTTTAAAGGACAAGTGGTTTTGTTTTTTTTCATGTAATTGAAAAAGTGGACAAGGTCAGGGAGTTTGGGTGGAGTGGAGGGAGTCTGGTGAGAGCTGTTGTGTAACACATGAGCTATTTCTTCCTATTAGTGTGGCATTTTTTAATGTTTCTCAGTTGCACGCTTGCTTGAGAAAACTCTCATTCAACATAAACATGTTTTTCCAAGAGCTGGAATTGCACATTAAAGAAGTACTGCAGCCTGCAGCTGGGAGCCACTCTGTTAGTGGTCTAGGAGTAAAGCTTACATGTAATTCATAGGACCAAGATTGGGAGGTGGAATTTCTTATTTAGTCAATAGAGAAAGCTAGGTACTGTCAATTACATTTGTGTCCTCTTCCCCTCATCCCCCCAAAAACCTACCATGATTAAGTGCGAAGAGTAAATCATGTAACTCTCTCCAGTGCGATTCAGCAAGGCCATTTGTATTTAGTTCTAGGATGGAGGCATTGGTGTTACAGGTGGGGAGTAGAGTGGAGCAGAAGGAGAAGGCAGGAAGGATTTATCAGATGGTGAGGCTCAGATGTGCTGAGAGGAGGAAGGGCTTGTAACAGCGCGAGCATAAAGGGAGAAATGGTGAGGATTTGGGTTGCAGTAAGAAATACGAAGTTATAGTGTCTACGGTGATCCCTGACACTTTTTTTTTTCCCCCATTCATTTTCCACTGGTCAGTTAAACTGAATTTAGGCTTGTTTGATCTTAAAACCGTCAAGCAAAACTGTGTTAGGAATACAGAGGCAACTACTGTGGAAGCATCCTTACATTATGAACTCTCTCTTCCTCTTCTCTCTTCCTTCTTCCCCTCTGCTACAAACTATTTTTATACAGATCAAAACCTTTTATCTGCTGTGAAGACCAGAGCATCTTAAATGCTTTAGTATTGCAGATCTGGTATATAGAATCAGGCCATTCTTCAATATAGTTAACTGAGATTTTGTTTATAAACTTAGATGTAAATATTAGCTGATTTACTTATACCTACTTACACTGGTGAGAAAGCTGCTCCCTCTTCTCCGTCCACAACCAACATACTGGTGTTGGATTGCATCTACACCTCTCTCAGCATAGTTGTATTTGAGAACCTCCAGTGAATGTCTCACACAGGTGGAATAATGTGTAAATAGCAAAAAATATTCCTCTGAAAAAAATTAAGCTCCTAATGTCCCATGGTTTGTTTTGCTATTAAAATTGGTCCACCTTGGAGTTCTTGCTTCACTGGTTCAAATGTGTGTTTCAGTTGCTTCTTGATGACTGACCTGATGTTAATACGCCAATGTAGGTTGAATCTATTCCTTCTCAGTTTAGCTAAGGAATAGCTTGCTTTGGTGTGGTGTTTTTTATTTATTTTTCATTCTGAGATAATTTAAAAGAACATCTGTGGAGAAGGGGATAATGCAGCACAGCAGCAATAAAATTGTATGGTATAAAACTGAGAGAATTTGTTGGCATCGATGCCCCCACACATATATTCTGTGTACTCCTTGGCGTTACCACTGTACAAACAATAAGAAAGGGTATGTTGAATTATTGTAATGACCTGTGTGTTGCAAACTTGGAGTGGCTGTATCTCAGTAATGCAACATTATCCTTGTATGGAAGGGTGCTGTCTAAATCAATGAGTAACAATTTTAGCCTTGGATCTTGTGTTCTCACATGGCTGGAGGCTTGAGCATGAAATTTGAGAATGTAAAATCTCAAGGCTTTAAACATTCAGACCATTAAGGGAATGTGTCTGTGGGACATGCCAAACTGCTGTGTGGATGAAAAATTATGTAACTGCATATCTTACAAGGAGTTAGCCTGCTGTCTCTTAGCTGTGTTCCTTTACATGATACGGAATGTGAAGGAGAAGAGATCTGTCATTTTCATAAAAAGGTGTGCAAAACAGTTAAATATCCCAATGCACAGCTTTGCCATTCTGAACTCATGTGGCTGAGCTGATGCACTGATTTAGATTTACATTCTGTTTTCATGGGACTTTTTGCGGATCTCTTTCTTTGCTTATCCAGTTAATATGTTTAGCATTTTTCAAGTTATGTGCAAAGTGAACTAATAAGTATCTATTAATCTGTTTTGTTCCAAGTTTCAAAAAAATCTACAAATAACTATTTATAGTTATGTAACTTGTATAGTACACGGCTACCACTCCAGTTATTTAATACACGTTATAACCTATATGTAATTGACAAAATATAACCACTGCATATTCATTTTCTCTACTCCATGGTCATATTTATTCAGAGATGAAGTATCACTGCTCCGACAAGAAGTCCAAGACTTACAAGCTTCACTGAAGGTTGGAAATGTATTTTACTTGCACTTGGTTCTTTGTTTCAAATTGCAAAGTGTTCCACTGTCTTAAGCAACCAAATTTACAGTTCTCTCTCCCCCATCTCCTTTTTTTGTTTTTTTTTTACGACCTAGGAGGAGAGGTGGTATTCAGAAGAGCTGAAGAAAGAACTAGAGAAATTGCAAGGGCAGCGGCAGCAAGTAATTGCTTTAAAATACTTGAAGCAGGTTTATCGTCAGCATTGACATTGAAGATTAATACCTTTTTTGTAAGGCACGTGGCCTGATTTAGTTAGTTCCATAATTTAAATATTGACATGTTCTTGAAAACAAAGCTAGTTATCTCTCCATAATGCAACTCTATATATGAACCTGAAGAATGAATTCAGAGTAGATAATGATTCTTCCATACTACTCATTACAAGAATGCCTCCTCAGAATGTATTTAATGATGTCTGTAACCTCTGTTTTTAGGGCAGATTTCAATATTGAGGAAAGGGAGGGGGGTTTGTTACTGGAGTATTGCAAGTCTGGAAGCCTGGTAGTGTAGCAATACATGAAGTGGAAAATCATCTGGGCCTTTTCCAGCCTTCCACATAGAACTGTTTGAAATCAGGTATTTTTATACTGCTGTGCAGTATGTGAGCACAGAAGTTTTTATTTCCCTGTCTTTTCCAAAAATGGGATGAACTTCAGATGTAGTAGTTTTTACTCCTATTGTCTAATGGTGCATTTATTCTGTTTTCTTAAGGATTCTAAGTCTGATGGATTGACAACGGCTACATCTACAGGTGGCTAACATTTTATGCTATTAATTTCTGCCTTGTTCTGGAATTTCTGAAATTTTTTTTAGTGTGGCTTTTAGGTTTATGGAAAAGCACTTTTGTTAAACTAAAGGGCTAGAAAGCTGGAATGGTACAATTACTGGGAAAAAGGTTCATTGTAAGTGCTTAAGATAGAGAGCTCTTGATAGCTATAGTCTGGGGAAATATTTCAGAGGCTTGGGGTTTGTAATTTCCAGAAGCGAGACAAGAGTTTTCCTGACTCTGAAAGCAGTTCTCATAAGTAGTTTTAAACATGTTTTTAATAATTTTATATATTCAGGCATTCAGTACGAGTCTTTTGCTGAGAAAGACAGAGGTTGTTGATATTTACACTATAGCATTTGTCAGTGCTGGTTTTATTTAGTGTTTTTCTGTACACATCACTAGCAAAGAAAACTTTTTGTTTTGTTTTGGTTTTGGTTTTGTTTTGGGTTTTTGTTTTGCAGACCAATAACTTTTGCTCTGTTTATCTCCATGAGGCAGTCACGGAATAAAATTTTCCTTATGTATGCATGAAGTGTCTGACTGATCATGATTAAAGAGTTTTTCATCGCAGTTCAGTAGTGTGTTGCAGTGATCTGAAAGGATATTTGTGATCAGTGAAAAGTAATAATCCTGCAGAGGACTTAACTGGTGACAGGTTCCAGCGTCATGCTTGTAGATATTTAACTTCAGTACAGTTTTTCACTTTGCTAAGCTAACTGGATGTTAAGTGAATTTGGATTGCTTATTTACCTCCTGTGGTTCATTATGTGTGTAACTGTATTGTCCTAGCTCTTCCAGAAAATAATACTGTTCTTTTTTTGTGAAAATAGAGTCATTAGAACGGCAGCTAGAAGAGATCCAAGTAGAGAATTTTAATATTAAGCAAATGAAAGACTTATTTGAGCAAAAAGCGGCACAACTGGCCACTGAAATTGTGGGTAAGTATATTAAATTGAGGTCTGATTCTGTCCTCTACTTGTGCAACTTATGCAAGTGATCATTTATTCAACTTCCTTCTTATTAGATCTTAAATCAAAGTACGATGAAGAAATCAGCCTTCGGGAAGGTGCGGAACAGAAAGTGACAAACCTGACACAGGAGCTGCAAAAGGAGAGAAGTACAGTGGAAGACTTAAAGACAGAGCTGGTATTCATGTCACACTTATGTTTTTGTTATATTCATGTCAAGGGAGAGATTTACTTAAATGCTTGCAAATGGAGTTTTAAAGCAGTCAAACTCTTGAGCTTGGAGATGTCTGCTTGTGGGCTGAAAATGTTCAGAACACTGTCGCTTCTGATCAGTTTCACTGATCTAGGTTTCCAGTGAGGAAATATGTGTTGCTTGCTGACCTCCCCAGCTGTCTTTAGATTGCCCTTTTTCCATGAGGTGTTACACTGACTGTCCCTGGACAGCCGCATTCATCAGAAGTGCTCCGAGGGGTGTCTGTGACACGGTGGCTGAAAGGCTGGCAGCTGTCATCACCGTGCTTACGTTAATGTTGTCCCTCTTGCGCTTGGCTGTTAATACCTGTGTGCGTGTATTCCAGGATTTTGGTTCCTGATGACTTTTATATCAAGCCATGGCTCCAGGGAGCAATCCCAGTGACTCGGCAGTCGTGCCGCTTCTAAAGCAATAGTGAAATGGGCTTCCTAGGTTTTCCCACTCGAGCACTACTTAGACTCTGGAGGAAAGTAGGACTCGTTTATCTCCCTTCTTCCCTGTAGGCATCTGCCCCGCAGGGCCTATGAGTCCCTCTTGGCCCTGCATAGCCACTGGACCCATCGGTTCCTCTTTATCTGCTTAGTTATTTCTCGCCTTCCTTTCTCCTGCATTTTTACCCTTTCACCCTTTTCCTGTACCTTTTCTCTCCTAGATGCCAACACTTCCTTTTCTCTGCTTTCTTCAATGCCCAGTATTGCCTTTCCCCTCCCTTTTCCCTGCCTGGCTTTTCACTTTGAGGGATGTTACGGTACTTTATAGATATGTTACGGTACTTTTTAGATATAATTACCAATATGTTTTACCTGTGGGTCTGGTATGAGGCATACCTGACAGTTCCTTCAGGAAGTTTCCTTCAGCTACCCTTTTTTTGTCTGTTCTTGTGATTTTCTGAAGTATTTCTTGAAGGCAGAGGCAATATCATTATAAAAGTCTGTGTAATACTGGGTTATTATGTGTCTCAGTCCTGAGAGGGGCTTGTGAGCATTACAGCAGTACAGTATATATAGTAATCCCTTCTGTAGAGTAGTGGAGTCAATACAGCCTGCTTCTCAGGGACTTGTGACTTCAGATAAATTTCTTGCACATAATCCCTGTCGCTTCAGTGTTTTCTCTCAGGGAAGGTCTCCCTCCTGTACCTAGCCATCTATCTACATGAAAATTACAGAGATTTAATCTTTGAGTCCTTATCCCATTTGTTAGATTTGATTGAAATCAATCAACAAGTTCAAAGTTTAGTATTCAAGAACTGACAACCAGTTGTTATATCGTGTTTCCTTTGGGAATGACACATACTTTCTGTGATGTGGTTTAGTTTTTTGTTTGGTTAGTGTATTTTGAGGGGGGGGATGTTGTTTGTTTTTGTTTTGTTTTCCCCTCCTTTTTTTTTTTGTCCCGACAGCCATAATACTGTATCTGTGACCTTGTCTATAAATGTATGATTTCAAAGATTTTCAGGGGTGACTGCCACTGGAAGCATGTCTGCCAACAGCGTGTTGCTCACTGCTGCTCTTTTACTTTTCAGCTACAAAGGCCTGGTGTGGAAGATGTGGCCGTTCTGAAGAAGGAGCTGGTCCAAGTTCAGACGCTAATGGATGAAATGACACTGGAACGTGAGAGAGAATCTGAAAAGCTGAAAGACGAGTGCAAGCACTTGCAGGCAGAGCAGGCTAACTCGGAGGTAATAGTCATACCTAAAGATGTGTGTGTTACCTTTGCCATGATTTTCATATGAAAATGGAAAATTATTAATTCATCATAATGAAAAAAGCCTGTTTGTTACACCTAATCTTCTAACTTGTCTAATAGACATGTTTCTTCATTACAGTAAATTGCATAATTCTGTCAATATCTAGCCTCCAAAAGCCTCCATGCTTTTCTTTGCAAAACCTTTCCTTGTCATAAAAAGTTATTACAAGAGCCCAATAGCAGAGGAAAAAGCCACTTGGCAGATTTACTCTTTCTATTGGGAGACAGAAATAGAACAATATCTGAGTGATTCAAAGACTCGTTTCCCTTATTGAGCTGCATGTGGGTAAAAATAGTTGTTGCTGAAAATTACAGTTTTGGTTAATATTTGAGTTGATGTGTCTGAAAGGGGATGCTAGACTATTAAAATATATAGAAAGAAATTACTAACACAAAGTGGATAATAATTTGAATCTTCTTATAGGACATTTGATTCTTGAACTTACACAAGATTTAAAAATCTCAATGGATTTTTTTTTTTTTTCACCCTTTTCCTGGATTTCAACCTTTTGAATTCAACACATTTAAAAGAGACTTTGCTGTCTACTAGAGCTGCAGAATATGTGGTTTCTTCAGAAGTGCTTTGTGAAGGCTTGCCTCTGCTTTGGCTGAGTCAGTGGAAGAAGCTTTAAATTGCTGATGGGAGATTTGAAAACATATAGAATTGATGATATCTCTATGTTTAAGGAAGCAAAACTAACTGCCTCTCCCATAGCAAATATTTGTTTTTCTTGGTTTTGGTTCTTCTGCTTTCCTGGCAGTGAGCATTTCCACTTTCATGCAAGATGGAGAAAATGAGATATAACACCTCTGACTTGGATCTTTAAGAGGGAACCTTCCTCCTCAAATGTGTTTGATGTTGTTTACCATAACAGTGAAGGAAATCTCTGACAGAGAGAATGGCAAGAAATCCTGATAAAAATCCAGTATCACTGAAAAGGCTTTTGTCTAACATATAATGGATTGTACTGAGGAGTTGGTGAATCCATACCTGCAGAAGAATTCTCACTCATGGGTTGGTTGATACAGTTTTACTAATGGATGACTTGACAGTGTAACGATCTTCACTGAAGACTGTCAGCTGTGTTTGAGACCTTTTAATTTTGCCCTTCCCATTTCCTGTTGTCCCCCACTGATGTGGCAATGCCAGCAAAACTTGTCACTGCAGAGCTGTGGTCCCCAGTGAAATGGGGTCCTTGCAGAATTTCCCAGCTTACATAAGGAAACACCTAAAGTTTCTGTAGGACTCCTAGTATCCCCTGTCCTGTTCAGATTTGTGGATGTGAAAGATTCCTGACATCTTGTTATTCTGAGGTTTCATGTGCCCTAGATCTCAGAACTGCAGTTTTAACTTTCTTCCCTTGCACTGCAGAGCTTTAGAGAAGCGCTGCCTGGCAGTATTCTAAACTCCTTAGGGCTTTCCCTCCCACCTCCCCCTGCAACAGATATGTTGAGCTGCAGGAATTGTGCAAGGGTACAATGTTGTGCTACACATGAATCTACCATTGTTTTCTAGTTAAAATTACGTATGCCAAGAGCTTCATCAGATGTGAAAAAAGGAATATCACAGTTGGAGTTATGAATATAATGTGGTTATGTGGCCATGTAAGTTGCTGCATAATTGTAATTTGGTTTTAACTGTGAGATCCCACAACTATGCTGCCCAATTTAAATTTCATTTCAAAGTACTGTCTCTGTAGTCTTTTGTGGTTTTGGATATTTAGATTTCATGTGAAGATAAAATGACATAGTGACATGGGCGTAACAAAAATCTTTCATCTTAAAACAATCTCACAGAAGTGTGAATTGCTCCTGTTCCTCCAAAAGTGCAGCCTTTAACAGGAAAAAAGGCAAGTGAAGGTTTTTTCAGTCCTTCTGGAAGTAACGGCAGATCGGGGAGAAGGCTGCATGATTCCCTGAGCTGTCACAATATGTTCATATAAGAAGTCTTAGATATACGGAAGGATTATAAACAACATTGCAGCAATTGTAATAATATCAGATGTCTGCGTAGTATCATCAGTATGTAGGCTGAAGCAGAGAAGATCGAGCTGCTGTGTGGCAGAACATGGTAAGCAGTGGCAGTCTGGTTCTTCTCAGAAGTGTGACCGTCTTCTGTGCTTAATTCCAGTATATGACAACGATAGCCCAAGACACGTTCAAAATAAAAGCTTTTCTGTTGATGTAAAGTGACAGATCAGACTTCTTAAAAAAATAAAAATTACTCAGTCATAGTGGTGAAAACTTTTC
Organism: Caloenas nicobarica; assembly: GCF_036013445.1. Classification (NCBI taxonomy): domain Eukaryota; kingdom Metazoa; phylum Chordata; class Aves; order Columbiformes; family Columbidae; genus Caloenas; species Caloenas nicobarica. Next base: position 48,338,773 of record NC_088245.1, read on the forward strand.
TGCTTTTCTTAAAAAAACCCCACAATTGTGAAAAGTGATAGCCATAAGAAAACAAGAAATGTAAGTCCTTCATTGGCAGGATGGGGACAGTTCTGGCCATTAAAGTTTGGCCATGTTTCAGCTTTTGTCTTTAAGACCACGTCAAGGGCTGAAAGTGTAAAGTGTTTCTTACACCATCCTTCACTATTTTGCCAAGCTGGCTGAGGATACTTACATTAATATTGGTTTCTAAAGTGAGATGTCTCTAAAATAAGTTAAATTTTATGGCGTAGGTGAAGAGAATAACAAAGATCATCTTAACCCTATATGAGCATCTTCAATTGCTGCAGGAGAGGGGTGTGAAGAGTAGTATAGCTCTACAGTTGTCACCTAAATGTATTCATTGCTGTCCTTCCTTTTTCTTTTTTCTTTTTTTTTTTTTTCTTTTCCTATGTGTGTGTTTGGGTTTTTGTGTGTGTGTTTATTTGCCTTATTTCAGAGTTGCACTTGAAACTGGTGTGTTCTCAGATGAATGTTCATTCTGTGCTACTCCTTCCATGTTTAGTTTTTCACTATAGTGACTCTGGCATAGTAAACACATGGTGAAAACAGCTGTGCTGCTGTGGAACTGAGCATTTCGATGAATCCCTGCAGATTGGGATTTGTTTCAGCATCTGATAAATCTTCATAAAATACAGGGCCTAGGCTTGATTGTTAACTTGAGTGCCTACAGAATTAAACAAGATTACTAGATTAAATTATGGGCAGATTTAATAAAGACAGGATTGGGGTTTTTTTCCATTAAGCAAAGGCATTAAAAACACTGGAATATTTGAAAACAAATTTGACAAAGTGTGTCTACTAACAGCTTTTGTGACTGCTTATTTCCATCTTTCATCCATCCATTTTATTTTTTCTGCTATCTCATGGAGACACTTGAGGTAAATTTTTTGAAAGCTTTTTATTCTTACCGTAGATTTCTGTTGAATAAAGATTATTTCAAGAGGTTTTTATAGAGATGCCTTCCTGTTTGCTTTTTAGTTCATTAATCATACAGATGCATCAGCCAGACAATATCAGGAATGAATATTCACCCATGATGTATTGCCATGTTAAGAATGAAATGTGGGATGGGCTTATTGAATTATGAATGAGAGAAATGTATCTTTATGCATATAAATTATGATTCCAGTTTGAAAGGCTGCAGTGGTGTCCTTAGCAAGCTTCTGCACATTTTCTGCGTTATATCCTCTCAGCAGTGAAATACCCATACTCTGTTTTCTGAGAACATTCTGGAATGTTTGTCTGCCAAAGACAGATCTCAGGATGTGCTTTAGTTAACAGCTCTGTAATGAAACAGCCTTTTAAAGCACAGCATTACAGAAAGTCAGAATTAATAACTATATGTAGTCATATAATGTGTCTATATGTTCTCTTTGCTCTCCCTTTTTCTATAGGAAGTTTGTAAATAGTATGTTTGTCTACTACTTCTGCTTTAGTTCATTCTTGAATTCAGTATTTATACCTTTGTGCTGAAATCTGTCGCTATGAGAACAACAGGAAAGAAAACATCTTTGAAAAGGTCACTATTATGTAGTGTATTCAAAGTGAGTGCATTCATACACAGGATGCTTTAGGGCACCCATTGTTACCCATCTAAAGTGCTTTTCTTCTTTTCTTCCATTACTGTGTTCAAATACTGTACAGTCATTGATATATTCTGTTTTGTACTAATCCTGTTTAATGGGGCAGTATTGTTCCTCTGATTATGCTGACCTGCAGGGTTGATGTGTCCAGAAGTCATGCACCAAGTTTGCATCAGATGCCAGACACACTTCTAGAGCCTCTTCCAGTACATTTTCCTAACCAGGGAGGCAAAGATTTTGGCCACGTAACTACAATGACTTGGGAGGGTTTCACTTTGAGCTAGAACTGTGATAAACATTAATGGATAATCTGTTGTGATTTTCATCAGTTGTGGGCCCAACGTGGCATTTGCTATTGGACTGTGGCCATTTTTTGTGTTCCCTCATGGGACATGAATGAATCTCATCTGAGTTATGCTCAGGGACACTTCTGTAGCTGATGGTGCTCTGAGATGAGTTTGCAGGTCATTTTTTTCTATAGCTGTTTCTTTGTATACAAGATGCTTGTTATTTTGCTGCCAGACATCTTGCTTTTATTGGGTTATACCTGCAAAGCTTTGTTTTAAATGTGGATTTTTCTGTTTGTCTGTTCAGGCTACCATTAACCAGTTAAGAGCTGAACTTGCCAAAGGACCTCAGGAGGTAGCTGTGTACGTTCAGGAGCTGCAAAAACTTCAAAGTTCAGTCAAAGAGCTAGAACAGAAAAACCAGGTGAGAATGCTGTTACTTCCTTTGCTTGTCGGTTCACATTAAAATGGAAACAGTTCACACATTGCCTTGGGAAGTGTTGAAAACTGTAACAAAACACGTTTTGGTGTTGCAGAACTTGAGAATTCTTCTACCATTTTGCTTAACACGAGGCATATCGTAATGTACAAGCAAACACTATATTTTAACAATCATCAGTATATTACAACTGAAATCCTCAGGGCTGTTATAATTGCAGATTTCTAATGGCTGCAGTTTTTGCTTACCTATCACTGAGCAGTATTGCTATCTCACACTATAAAAGAAAAAGCAGTAGCCTTTGAAATATTACACTATTTGCTTTAAAATCGTAATTCATTGTTCTTCCAGTTCCTCAGCTTTTAGATTGTAGTCCTGACATATTTTTTGGCCTTTTATCAGTCACGAATAGTAGAAAATTGAAATAAACTCCCGAAGCTTCTCAGCTCATAAGTATTCCTTGAGAGCTTTTATCAAATCCTTTTGAGCTTGTTGCATTTTGTATTTGCAATAAGAAAGTGTGTGTTGTGGGTTAATAAATAGAGGTAAGAGAGGAAAGGAGACAAGGAGAAAGATACGTGCTGCTTTTTTTTGTGTGTATATATAACACTGTATATGAGCTGTACACATTACATACGTGTATTTAGCAGCAACATTTTCTTTTTTGGAAAATAGGAAAGGACAGGGATCAAACAGTGTGAACTTAATGTAATCTAATATTAAAGCAGCATTTGCAAAGAACATAAGAAGGTGCAATTAAAATTTGGTAAATTAAGCTTGCCTTTGGTAGGATGACTCTTCGTTTGGCTCATTAAATCAACTGCAGAACTGAGATGGTGAGAATTGTCATGCTGAACTTCTTCACAGACCAGCTACACTGAATCAAGCTTTTGGTGAAATTATTACTGTACACCATAGAGCCCTTGCCTGAACATAACACTAACAGTGTGGAGTGAAACAGAGTGATGCGTAAGATAATCATACTTCAAGAGAGAATCCTTTGCTATGTCAGGTTAATGCCAAGTACCACTTGAGGAATAGGAAGAAGAGAAGTAGCAGCAAGCTGCTTTTCCTCTTTCAGCTTCAGTGACCTAAAGCAGTTTACAGCCACCTCTTTATGCAGCTTTTTGAAAGGCAATATCCATGAGATGGTGGGCCCTGGAGGTCCCTACAATTGGAAACGGTGAGACTAGCTTCCCAAATAACAGAAATCGCTCCCCTTTGAGCAGTTTTCACTCCTTGAAGAAGCTGTCAAGGAGCGGGGAGGAGCCAGGATAGAATATATTGCATTTTGCTGTGTGCATCCGTTTATAATTCCATTGCAATGCAGGAAGATATTTCTGTGCATTAATGCAGAGCTTTTCAAGCTCATGTACAACCTCAAGCAAGCAAGCTGTTTCTTATATTTTCAGGAGCTATAATGAGAAGAGCAGATGACAAGTAGATAAGATCAGTTCTCTGAGATCAGCAGGAACTGCCTTTCCTTCATTTATAAAGCACTGTAATTATGGAGCTTGGCTTGCCTTGCGGAGGCCAGTAATGGCCTGTAGCCCAGAAGAGACCTAATGTGTGAAAATCCAGTGTATTCACTGAAGTGTAGGACTTGTAATTCCACACCCATTGCATGTGGGTTTTTTCGTTTGTTTTCTTTTAGAGAAATTGTGATGCATTGTCTACAGGGACGAATGCTTAGTTTCCAACCTTCTGCTCATGTAACTATTCTGAAATTTGGTCAGTGATCACAGAGTTTGTTGTTTAATATTTAGCAACTGTCACTACTGACAGGTATTACATGTTTTTTTCCATGGAGGAGTTATAATGAAGGGATCAGTGTGGTGTTGCCCCTTGTATAATATCTTGTGAGCTTTGAAGTCTCAGGGCTTTTAACTGAGTCCTGGAACATACTGTCATTCCCTCTTTCTTTTCTATGGATATCAAGGCTTGGGGAAGAGAGGTGGCTGATGTGTGCACATGTATCCCTTTATATATCTGGGATGCAGCTGGCATGTGCATCCAGATGGGAAACACTGCTGGGTCCACTGGTGTAACGTGAATGACCATAGCTTGGCAGCTCCATGGCCTCAAGCCTGCCCGTGAGCTTCAGTCACACACAGAGACAAACACAGCTCTTCTCTCGTGAAAGCAGCAGCAGGTCTTTGTGGCTTTGGCTGGCCATTGGTGACTGCAGGTGTTCAGCTGTGAGGGGCAGCGGCTTTCAACGCCGGTATTCCTGGTTGTGTTGCTCTTTAGACCAGGAAGGAAGAGAGGAGAGTAGCACAGAATGGGGAGCAGCATCTCCAGCCATGTGTAGCCGGTACTCTTGGCTGTCTTTTGGATAGCTTGGAAGGTGACGGTGAAGAACCTCTGCTGCTCTTGGCTGTCTTCTGGATAGCTTGTGAGGTGATGGTGAAGAGGCTTTGCATCTTTTTTGTTTTTCGTAGCATTCCTGAAAACTTTCCAGAGTCTCAGTCTGCTTCAGGACAATGTTAAAGGTATCTCTTTCTTTTTTCTGTCTCCACACCCCCAACTTTACTTGAAAATTTAAGTTAGCGCCCTGCACTGACTCTTCACAAAGTTCTACATGTGACGTGTGGATCTAATTATGAAGTAGTAGTAGTAGTATGAATACCTTAGTTCTTCCTTGCCCAACTCTGATGAAAAAGGTGCTTTAGTTTGTTGGTATTTCTGGACCACGATTCAGCATAAATGTTAACGATCCTGCCTGGCCATTTCTCTTTAATGAAAAGGGAATTGCAACTTTATTTTACATTCTGAGCGTGAAATCTTTTCTAAAGCAATGGCAGCCTTGTCACTGGCCTCAGGAGGATAAAGATGGCACCTGACCTCAGTATGTTCTTTATGTACTCTATTCCTGCATTTTATATATGCATGTATAAGAATGTATGCTTACCCTTAACAGCTAAGTTTTGTGCTTTAGAAAGTGTATATTTTTTTAAATGGACACAGAGCATTGATTATATTTGTTCTCACATGGGTTGCTAAACTGCTAGAGTTGTCATTTGCAAGATTGCTTCTTTTGTAACCTCTCTTTTTTTTAAAAAAATAGATTCTTCTGTTTATTTTATTATGATTGTAAATTGGAAGTGTCTGTATATCGTATGCAACAGCCAATATAGTAATTGTTTGTTAAAATCTGTAAAGAAGAAAACTGTTCATCTTATTTGAATAATTTTACAGCTTTTTCTTCTGGCAAAACAGGTTTCACCCCTGGATACTGTTTAGAAGTACACTTGTAAGATGCCCAGCATAGCTACAATTGCAGCACTGTCTGCCTTATTTTTGGAACAGTGTTATTCCAAAGTTGCAGAACTGTCTGAAGTTTTGATACATAAGACTGACCTCAGTGTTGGTATTTTTTCAGGCTGACATGCTAGAAGTGATCTTTATTTTTCTGTATTTTAGTTGAAAGGGTCACTAGAGAATACGTTAGTCACTGTAACTGCAGAAAGAACGCAAGGATTTATTTAAAAGGTGTGCATAGTAATGCTCCACTGAGATATCACTAAGGTGCTGCAATAAATGGAGCCTGATGGTACATTTCAAGAAGATAGAATGAATTACCTGGGTTGCATGGTGACCAGGGCCTCCCTGCAACTCTATTTCTGTGCTTCAAGAAATGCCACGGGAAAATGAAAATGGTTCTCGTGGCTTCTTTGTTCTGCTTGGAGATCTCTGAAATTCTAGTTAGTGCCTCAGCTAAGCTTGGGGGAAAACCTGAACTTTCTGAAATTATATCTTTTCCACTAAGATATTTAATTTCTCTCTGAATATAATTTTGATTAGTTCGTGATATTTGATAAAAAGCAATATGTAATAGCTGAAAATTACATGTAAATAATTTTTTTTTCCAGTATTTGTCTTGGCGTGTAAATTTGATAGTCAGACCTTAGACTCTGCAATATTTACTGTTGTTAATGTGGTAAGAAAAATCTGACAGTGATGTTCATGTCTTTCCTCTAGGGGATGCCAATTTTTAGTGTTTTCAAACTCAAAGCAACCATCCTCTTTGAGCTGATTTGTATGGAAGGATATTAGATGGTTTGAATTAAAATGTAAAAACATCATCTTCTAAAATGACGGTTAAATCATGAGTGTTTCATTCTGTGATTTATCAATATCACAGTTTTGATTAGTTTTCACAGGTTCTCTTCCATAGTTTGGATACCAGATCATGCTGTAAGTATAGTAACAAGGCAAAATGAGGATGCTTCTAAAAATGACTAGCATGATGACTGCACAGGGTTAGACAGGAATTAATCCACAAATGTTGTTGCTGAAGGAATTGCATGAAGGACAGTGATACTTGAAAACCTTTTCTGTATACAAATAGCTCAAAATACTATTTTAACTTTTCCCCAGGCAAATGCAGTTGTAATGACCTAGAATTTGAACATTCTGGGAAAGCAAATTAGTCTTCAGGATACAGAAATAGAGTCTGTGATGTGTTCTCAGTAAGAGGAAGTGTATTTATGTGAGAGTATGAAAACCAGTCTTTCCAGTTGAAACTGTATGCTGTGTATGGGTTCCAGAATTAACTTGTGTATTGCAAAATGCAGGGCAGTATTTCCTTTAATAATGTTTTTGAGCAAGTTCTTTGCCATTCAGCATCAACACTTGAGAAGAAATTTGAATAACGCATTGAACAGCTGTAAGCAGCACTGCAATTGAATTGCTGTGTAACTCTTCTCATAGAGTCTGATCGAGAAGCTGCTGAAGAAAGAACAGGACTACACCCAGCTGGAAGAAAAACACAATGAAGTATCTGTGAGTAAGAAGAATGTGCAGGCAAGCTTTCACCAGAAAGACCTGGACTGCCAGCAGCTTCAGGCAAAGCTGTCTGCATCTGAAGCCTCGATACAGAGATTACAGACAGAGCTGGGCGAGAAGGGGGAAGCAAACCAGAAACTTAAAGAAGAGTTGTCTGAAGTAGAGACAAAGTACCAGCATGTCAAGGCGGAATGTAAACAGCTCCAGCAGCAGAGGGAGGAAAAAGAGCAGCATGGCCTGCAGCTCCAAAGTGAGCTCAGTCAGGTAAGGTTCCTGAAGCCTCCTATACTTCCTTCCTTATACCATCCCATTAACGTTTTTTAAACTGTGCATGCATATTTTGTGTGCATATGCATTTGCATTTCCTTATTAAAGAGGAATAACTACCCAGTACTTGTATTTGAATAAATATAAAGATAGCTGGTATTTGAATAAATACAAAGCATTCTTCCTAACACTGCAGAGAATGAAATACAATCACCTCTTCACCTTAGAGAAGTAGAAGAAAAAAAAAAAAAAACAGGCAAAAAGAAGAGGCTGTGGTAAAAGTGCAGAAACTCTTTGGTATTTGTATGTTGTTATGTCTGAATCTTCTTAGTAGGTCCAAACTCTTGTCAGGGGCAAATGAGCATAGTCGTAGCCCTGGTGTCACAATCAAAGTCAGCAAGATCGACAGGTATAACTGCCTTTCCACATATTTATTTCTGAGAAGGCTCATTTAGTATCTATCTGTATGTAGTATAATTCCCCTTTTTCCAAAATGGAAATTTCTTACTAATTCTTTTCTATCTGGACCTCTTCGTAAAGCTATCTTTATACTTTCAGTTTTGAAGATTAAGGTTGAATGAGCATAAACTTCTTAGCTTCTTTCTCATGTTCTGACTTGACTTTTTTTTGTATGTGAATAAAAAAGGCTTGAGCTGATCTGCGACAAGTTTTTTTATCCACTCTTTTTCTCTTAGAGTGTTAAATGACCTCTACTTTCATCCCACAGTTTTTCCCCTCTCCTTTTTTTTGTTGATGCATTCCCTGAAATAAGGAGAGTATTGTCAAATGAGAGGGCTACCCAGAATATTGTGTTTCCATGACAAATATGATAAAAGATAAACCCTAAGAAGTCAGCAAGGTTATTTTTTCTGGTTATTTCGGTAAGGTAGCTGAAGCTATAATGAATTCAGGTTATAAAAAAACCCAAATTCAAATAGAGTATCAGAAGTAGTTTCACTTCTAGTAATTTTACTATTCTATAGGAAGTTTGAGAAACGCGAATCTTCGTTTTTAATTAGAAGTGAACAATTGTTGATTTGCTTAAAAATTGAGTAGTGAATACAGGAGGGAATGCTTAGTGCCAAATGCAGGGGTAATATGAAGTCTTGATATTGCTCCCTTTGTGTCTCTCCACAAACACCATCTCTTTATGTTTCTGATAGCTAGGAGAACCCCTAGAGCATACACACACCCCACCGTTTACATATTGTTCTGCTGAGTCCAATGAATTATGGAAGCAGGACTTCTATATAACATTGAGCATGCTGACATTTGAGGGCGGTTGGACTCTGTTTTATCTGCTGTCTTGGGGACTAATGTGTTAGACTGGAGAAATATTTGTGCATCAGGAATCATGTCCAGTCCTAAGATGGAAAAAATAATCGGTTTCTTTGTTAGTATGACGTACTTCATTTTAATCTCTCGCTAAAGCTTCATCTTTTTAAAGTGAGTGTTTCTCAATTTTCAACCCTTTGTCAAGGCTGGAATAGATTAAGTTGCAAGCTGTGCGTGTGGAAGAATGGTGGCTTGCCAAAACTTCATTTATGTACGTATTACCTCCCCAGAATGACTTTCCTTCTCCCATCAGTCTTCTGTCAGGAGGAGGGGAGATAAGTATTCTAGTTATCTGCTTAGGAATCCTCACTTGATAAAACTGCCTCAGTCTGATTAGGCAACATTTATTGAAGCTTCAGAAGCACAGCCAAGAGGTTGAGCTGAAATCTGGCTTCAGCCTGAGAGGGCATTTTCAGGAAGGATTTTTGGGGTAGGAAAATGAAGGAGGAAGAAGGTGAATAATGCATTGCTGAATGAATTCCTGTGAAAGGAAACAGAGATGTTGCACATTCTCTGCTGATACCATTGGGAAGGAAGACTGTCAAAGCAAGAAAACCTGAACAAGCTGCTGGATCTCAGGATTTGTTTTAGAACTGTATGGTAAAAGAATAGTGGAGGAGAAAAAACCCTTCATACATGGTATAAAATAAAGCCAAGCAAACACTTCTCTTCCTCTCTCTCCAAACAAAAGTTCAGTCATGAAAAAAATTACTCATGTTTGTTCACTTAGTACTTTAATGGAATTATCTTTTTGTGCCTGTAGGCCGATAGCTTATGTTGACACAATGAATGCTGCTTATGAAGCTATATGTATGGTTGTTTAGTCAAACCACATTTTCAAAGAATCCTTGCCATCTTCTCAAAATTAATTTGAACAGATGAATGTCAGGTTAAGTTTGTGTATTTTAGAATTTGGGTGATGTGAAGGAAGTGATCGTCACAATGGAAGGAAACCAGTGATAATTTAGGTTCCAGTACAGCAATAGGAAGAGGGTAACACAACAAAATACAGACTGCTTCAGTCTTGAAGAAACATTAATTGCTGATAAATACTGTTGTTGTTGAGAAAATTGGACTCTACTTGATTGTAGCTTTGAAAGTCTAAATATTTTTAATGATTTTTTGTGTTCTGTAACATAGGTTAATCCTGGATTTTATTCTGTTTACTTAAAGTCAGTCTTAAAGTCCTTTAAAATCTTGTTGCACTCTCTCTTCATTAGATTTTTCCTCCAACTCTTGCTCATGTTTTTAGTGAGAAGTATTAACAATTTGGTGATTTCTGTGGAAAAAGACAAATGTTTTTGATTCCTGGAAGAAAGATTATGATCTCTTTCTTCACCCTGTTGTCCCTCTTCTCCTACCTCTCTCTTAACTGTGCAGTCACACTTAGCAGTCAGCATCTCGGCCACAGGCCGAACAGCTTATCATTCACAGCTTTTGTGGTTGTGGGCATATAAACAAATAAGTTAGCTTGGTTTCCTAACAAAATAAGGCGTACACACATTTGTTTTCCTGTCTCCATCCCCTGTAACTTTTGCATTCTTTGATGACTGCAGCCAAATTTTGAGAGATGGCCCAAATGTCTTCAACATTAGGTTCTTCAATATTAAATTCTTGTGGAAACAGGCGGCTGGGTAAAGGAGAGAGACTTATGTTCCTGCTTCAGCCCCTCAGTGCCCGGGGGAAGATTTAATGTTATAAACCCACGGTTCCTTTTTCTGTCCCGCCAGGCAGCCAGCTGGTCAACAAGTGGTGGCTGGCAGTGAGCAACAGGGTTGTGCTGCCTTTTGCCTGGATATTAGTAGGGATTTGAGGAAAGCGTGAGGAAGGTTTAGGGATATTGAAGGGAGGACCTGGAGTGAAAATATGAGTGGTTCAAGGGTTTTTGGTCATAAATTCGTAGGGAAGCAAGCTTCCTTCATCCTGATACCTGCAGAAAGTTCTTGCTGTGCTGCAAGGCCTGATCCATTCTCTGGTTTTGCATTGAGTTGAAAGTTCATTTGTCTATCTGTGAATGTGTTCATGTGGCAGTAGGCAGGAGGTAACCCAGGGCCTGCAGTGACAGTTTCAAATAAAAGAAAAGCTGATTTTTATGGAGAGAGCTTGTTATAACAGCGAATTGTAAAAGGCCATCCTCACACTTTGAAGATGCTACAGAACTGCTTTTGATGACTAAAAAATTTATATGCCAGGCTTATGTCCAGCTGGAAGAGCGCATCCCCTTAGCGGCTCTCTGCTGCTGGGATGTCCTGGGGTACAAGCTACCAAAATTACTGTGTTCCATATGCTGGAGGTTCATGTATCTCTTCTCTGCAGAGAATGAATGTCATCGATGTAGCCAGATCAAGCTAAAAATCATACTCTTAATGAGTCTAGCAATGCAGAACAGTATATGGTGGGAGCCAATGGAGCAGGTAAAGACGTGGTGCTGGATCTGCAGGAGTGAGGGTGTGCACTGTGTAAGATGAAATTGCTCTAAGCATCACTATTTTACATGATAATACTTATGTGTTTGAAGGATTGACCTCTTTGTGTTTCTGTTAAATCTCTGTAACTCATATTGAAGGGCTTCTGTAGATAAATTAGGATGTTTCTGGGTCCCTCCAACCTACTTTTTTGAATATTTGTTCACACTTGTACCATTGATGCTGTTCTTTGACGTGATTTGTGTTTCTGAGGTGTATGATGTGCATACATGACTTCAGGAGCTCACGTAGTTGTTTTACGCTTGAGTTATGGATACTTAAGGTAAACATTGCACAAAGTGAGTCTAAAATACAGTGCTGTTGACTAAGGAATGGCTGAAAAAATTGATGACTTTTGGATTTTTTTTGTTGTTTTGTTTTTCAGTTGCACAGTAAACTTCTAGAAACAGAGCGCCAGCTTGGGGAAGCCCATGGGCGGCTAAAGGAGCAGAGGCAGCTGTCTAGTGAGAAACTGATGGACAAAGAGCAGCAGGTGGCTGAGCTGCAATTAAAACTTTCTCGTGCTGAAGAGCAGGTAGGGGCTTTTCTGCAGACTCTGGTTTCCTCCAGTTCTGATGGTAGCCTGTAGACACTTGTTGTGATGTTGCAGTTTTTAAAGTTTGTCCTTACAGGAATTTCATTTGACTACTGTTTTTCAAATCTCACAGTGAATTTGTCAAAATCTGCCAAAATGCCACTTACGTGACAGATTTTGTAAGGCTAATGCTCACTGGATGCATGTGCGTTCATGATGCTTTACAGGTGATGTAAAAAGATGTGCTTTTTGCACTTATGAGCTTTGTCCAAAGATCTTAGGAAAAAAAAGACCTAGGTGTACCTAAGCCCGTATGCATAAAGTTTTCTGTGTGGCTATTTTTGTAAGATAAAGCCTTACATGAAGAAAAAGTGAACATAACAGAGCAGGTCTTGGATAGTTAATAGCCTGTGTGGGGTGGATGGGCAGAAAACACTTGCTTTATTAATTTTTGTTTGTTTTAATGAGTATCTTGTATATATTGCTGATTTTCTGCTGCCTCTGTGGGGATTGGCCAAATAACTGAGTGGTATGTTGTCAAAACTTTAATGCTTTTCTGTAGCTAATTTGCAAAGCCTTGACCAGTATAGAAGTGGAGAGGCTGCTAAACTGAAGTTGCTACTAAAACTGCTAATAATAGTAATAATAATGTTGTTTCACAGGAGTCTATATTATCAGTCATGTTACATCTTAACAGCTATTGGAAAAAATGTACTAAAAATCTCTTATGTTTAGATTTTTGAGAGCAAAAATACATATGTCTGAAAGTTGTTTTATAGTTCTCACTTGTGGTATAGAGTCTCACCTATTAATGGTAATGAATGCTTTGGTTAGATTTTGATTCTTTAACTAGCATTACACATTGTTTTTATACCAGTTTTCACATATTCATGTTTAGACTAAAATCTTTTATCATTAGAATGAACATGGAGCACTGTTGGCATACTGAATGGTGCTTGTCTCATTTGGTTGTTTATTTGTTTATTGTTTTTGTTTCAGGTAAAGGAAAAAGCAGCAAATTCCACAGAATTGCAACATCAATTAGATAAGGCAAAACAGCAGCACCAGGAACAGCAGACACTTCAGCAAAATACTACAGCAAAACTACGAGAGGCCCAGGTAACATAGTTATGTATCCTCATGTGAAAGTGTATTTCAAGATTTCATTATTTTAAATATGTTTTCTCTGTAAAAGTGACCTGCATGACTTATTCTAGTTTCAATAAATTAACTTACAAATCTAGAACAGAATATACGGAAAGTGTTTAATTAATTTATCCAACATTTTATGCATTAGGAATAACTTCTAAGGTCCTTATAATTAAGGAAGCTATTATGCGATTTTCTAGAATGATTTGGAGCAAGTTCTACGACAAATTGGAGATAAAGACCAAAAAATTCAAAATCTTGAGGCTTTGCTTCAGAAAAGCAAGGAAAACATCTCTCTGCTAGAAAAGGAAAGAGAGGATTTATATGCAAAAATTCAAGCTGGCGAAGGAGAAACTGCAGTTCTTAACCAGCTACAAGAGAAAAACCATGCATTGCAAATACAGGTAAGAACTTGGAGAATTGTTTTGTTTCTTTCATCGTCATTATTGAATCTTGTTTCCTTTTCTTCTGTCTCATAGATATCACACTAAACTTTTCTATATTTTGCTGTTTCTTTGATACTTACTTCAAAGATCTTACTGTAAATTATTTCACAGGACTTGTGTTCTGGTGGCTTCCTTGCTATCAGCATAAGTGAAAGAATTCCTAGATATTTCCTATGTACAAATGCTAGTAATATGTGCTTACAAATAATTTTTGGATACATATACATGTTTATTTCTCTTATTTTAAAAAAAAGTTTCATTCCTGCTTTCAACACCGAATTCAGTTTAACATGGGTCTGTTGTCTCCTTAATAGTTTGTTTTTGTTGCAGTAAGGCCAAATTGATGATTCTGTTTCGCTTCCATTTTCATCTGGTAACCTGTTTAAACTCTGATAATGTGTACAATATAGCTTTACTGTAATAGCTTAGAAAAAAGAAATGTGATAGCGTTGTGTTTCCAAAGCCGTGATAAGACACGCTAGAAGTCAAAAGATTAATTACTTCCTTGAACATGCTTTTCCAGCCTTTTCTTCTCCTTACCTCCTTTTTTTTTTTTCACTGCAGGTAACTCAGCTGACAGAAAAGCTGAAGAATCAATCAGAAAGTCATAAACAAGCCCAGGAGAATTTGCATGAGCAAGTGCAGGAGCAAAAGGCACATCTAAGAGCTGCTCAAGACCGTGTGCTTTCCCTGGAAACAAACATCACTGAACTAACCAGCCAGCTAAATGAAAGCAAAGAGAAAGTTTCACAACTGGATGTACAGGTAATGGAACTCTATACTATCTGGTAATGATAAATGCTGCTTGTGATTTCCATATTCTCTCCAGAGGACGTACAAAGCAATTTGGGAAAAATTGCATGTTTCTACTAACAGACGAATGAATTAGAATAAGGCAGTTAAAACTGAGGAAAATGTAAGTTGATTCGGAATAGCAATAGATGGCAGATGTTGCTTTTTGGTGTTGTTATTGTCTGTATTGTTTTGAGGTTTTTTTTTTTTTAAATTAAAAAACCCCAACATTCATAATTGAGTTGGGAAAACCTGTCCTCAAGCATGTCATGTTGTGTTTGTAAGATTAGCCGTCCAAAACCCTGTTCTTATTGGTCCTGGATTCTGTGTACCAGAGTGAAAGTCTTTCAAGTCACTAATATCATCTTGTTGCCTAGAAATTTCCTCTGCTGCTGTCTTGTCGAAAACCAAAAAAGCTGCGGGCCACCTTGGTGTCAGTTTAATCCAATAAACGAGGCAATTCCTCAGTATGGGCTCAGTGTGGACTTTCCTATTATTAAGTGCTGCTTAAGCTTAAAGCTGCTAATTATGTTCAGTTCTCCCAAAGAATAAATAACATTTGATCAGAAGTTCTTGCTTCGGTACACTTGGAGCAGCTGGTGCTGTTGTTGGATTAGTGCACTGGGGTGTCTTTTGAATTAGTGTTACTTGGTTTCCGAACAGGTCTAGGAACTTCTTCCTACATGGAGCTTTGTGATGTTTTTTACTGGGCTTCGCTACACTATCTGGGCTGTTTTTTCACCAAGATATTAGAACTAGAACTGAATAATCTATGGGGTGTTGCAACTGCTTTTTAAAGCAATGCGAGCGTTCCTTACATACAGTCTTCAGTGAAGCAGCATTTCCACTAGGGAGAAAAACAGTAAACCGCCATAGCAGGTGACCCTGAACATTGTCTCTGTGCACCAACACCATTACACCCACCTTTTGCATTTTCTTTTGCTGGGTGTTTTGGAAGGAAGGCAGGTGGCCCCCTAACAGGCACATAGTAGCAGAGAAAGATAGTATGCATGTGGAAGCATATTTCAGTTGTTTCTTATTCTTTTTGCTTTCAAAAATTTTAGAGGCCCTTAAATGTGCGTGTAGTCTGAGGTTATCAAGGTGTGCAGGGGTGTGAATGCAGTAAGTCTATCCCATTGTTCCTTGTTAGTAAGTAAAAATGTTTTCCTAGAATAGAAGATGAGTGGGACTGTTTATTTTGTGTGTGTGTGTGTTTTGGTTTGTTTTGTTTTGTTAGTTTGTCTGGTTTTTTTAGCTCAAAGGAAAAACTGTGGCTTAATATCCTGATATTTTTCTAAACCTTGAAAATCTTTCTTCCTTTTTTTTTAAATAGCACATGAAAACTACTGATTTTACTATTAAACTTCCTGATGAATATAAACAAAAAATGAGCTACAGTAAAATAGAAATTTTAGTGAAATGCAACTTGTCTTTCAGGTAAAAGCAAAGACTGAATTGCTGCTTTCAGCAGAAGCATCAAAAGCTGCTCAAAGAGCGGATCTTCAGAATCATCTCGACACTGCTCAACATGCACTGCAAGATAAGCAACAGGTTATGAGCAACATATAAGCAGAAAGTTTCTATCTTACCTGATAAACTAGTTACAAACCTAAGAATAGTCTGTTTACAAACTACGCATGTGAATATGCATTTGGAAATCATCATTCGTGATATTTTAACCACATGATATGTATTCAGTTCTTTTTGCTGTAGTCTGGACCAGATAGATATATTTTGCAGTGTAAAGAATTTACTTATGAATCCACTCCTTGCTGTAGGATTATGGTTCAGAATCTAAGATGTCCTGTTCTGGTATAATTCAGTTCTCACCTGTATGTCAGGAGGAGAAGATTGTAGAATGCACTGGGTACAAGTGAAAACTCAGCTCTTACTGCAGGTTCAGATAAATTCAGCATCAGATGCCTGTATTCAGAAATAGTTATCTGTGTGCCAACTGACACAAAATCCAAGAGACTGTTGTTAAAATGGCATTTTTAAATGTTTGTTAATGCCAATGAAGCATTCCACTGACTGCTGAATCAAATATTTGCATTGTTAGAATTATTGCTGCTGTGGTCTTTGTGGAAACATCCAGCAGAGGCTAATATAGCAGCATTTTTTTAGGGTGGGAATTAATTGCTATAAACAGAAGACCTCTTTTTGCAACTGTTAAATAGTTAATTAATAAATGAATCAGCTTGGTTGGAGATCAACGAGCTTCAATGTAGCGGTCACCTTGATGATGCCTCTTGCAGAAATTACGTTGTTTTGTGTTAAACCAAATGGTTTGAAATCATCTCTGGTGTGTGGAGAACTGGCTGTTTCCATGGTTTTGGCTTTACTCTTTGGTGGTTCTTGATTTCATGAAGACAGCAAAAATTTTCTTTGAGGTTTTGTGGCATTACTTTCTAGGTACTATTGTACTAACTGCAGGATCTAGTGCGTTTATTACCTACAATTCCTCTTCCATTTGTAACTTAAACCACCTTTGCTAAGATTTAGCCCACAGCCTGTGAAGTTTGAGAGGAATATTGAGGCTTTAAAAGAAATTTAATCAGTTTAACAAAGAGAATTTGTGCTTGTGTTTGTGTTTCTCCTCAATTTCCTGCCCCTCAAAATTAAAAAGAAACATTATTTTCCTTTTTAATTTGAACAAGTTAGATCATTTGAAGCACACGTGACATTAGTAATTTCTGGATTTTATTTAAAAACTAACAACCCTCATATTTTTATTTTGCCTCAGGAGTTAAATAAGGTCAGCATTCAGTTGGATCAGATTACAGCTAAGCTGAATGACAAGCAGGAATACTGTGCTCAGCTGGAAGCCAATCTTAAAGAGTACAAAGAGAAACATCTTTATTCAGAACAGAAAACTGAAGAGCTTCAGGGGCAGCTTAAGGTTTGTATTAAACACAGACTCTGAGCTTACAGAAACTGATGTTCTTTCCTGTTTGATAATACGTCATAAAAGCTGTGCTCAAATTATGGGGGAGGGATTATAACAGTACCACTTTTGTAGGTTTTCTTTTTCACTAGTGTATCCTGATCTACCTTTTAATCCTTTTTTCTTTTCTTCTTCCATGCTACCATGTCATACTGAGAAGACAGGCTTAGGACATTGCCACTATACTGTCATTTTCCTGTACATGTTCTTCCACCAACCTCTGTGCTACCTGGAAAATGTTATGAGAGGGAACATGAATACTTGCCAAAATTAGAGTCTTCAACCTTATAGACTTGTGGTAGCAAGGAATACGTGTTACATTGGTTAGCCCAAGTTTACACTACCTGGTTTAATGTATTTCTAAGGCCTTTCAGTAAGCTTCTACAGAGGGTTTTTATCAAGACATTTTTATTAGTGTTTTTCTGCTAAGTTGATCTTGAATTTGGCATTCCATTTCTGGAATCAGTTTTTCTCTAAAAGTACACATAATTCTGGCAGAAGGTTTGCAGAACCTTTTGGTGTTTTGAGATACTAATATTTTCAGTTAAGGATATGAAGTAGTCCTAATGTTTGGGAGCTTTTAAATTTGGGCTTTAACCTGTGTTCAATATTTTTTGAGTATTCTTGGTGGTCAGAATTCATGGGTCTTAGGAACAATGCAGAATTCATGTTGCCGTGGTGTCTCTCTGTTTTGAGGGAGATGAGCAGTCTGTATGCTCAAGACTGAGTGGGGTGTTTTTCCTAGGTTATGTGCTCTGTAGAAGAGAAGGAAGGTTGTTTTCCCCACATGAAATTTTTAATTCAGTGCTGTTAAAAAATAAAGCAGTCAGACATTTGCATTATTAGCATAATTATTTTGTGCTTTCGTCTCTCTCTTCTTTTGTACACTTTTTTTTCCTGCCTGCTTTCATTCGTCTTTTTATTTGCCAGCCTTTTGCTAAAATTTCACAAGTAGCCAACAGACACAAATGCTTGGGAGGAATACAGTCCTTGCTTGCACAAGATTTTATGAGGTTCCTGGTAGCCGAAGTGTGAAACTGAGCAAGGTTGTTGATGCTGTCAACAGGAATGCAATTCTGTGTAAAATCTTGGTGTCATCACCATTCTTTGGGATCATTCCAGTTGAATGCATGGTATTAAAAAAAAAAAATAGAAACCAAAGAGCCCTTAGGAATTCTCTCAGAGGAACTTGGACATTTTCGTTTATGGCCACTGCATGAAAGTAGAAGTGCCTGTAAAATAACCAGTGTGTTGAAGAGTCTGAGCAGTGCCCATCTGCTGAATACTCCTCTGTTCTTTATACTCCGTGTAAATGAACAAGTACCTTCTAAAAGCAAAACAAGAAAAACTTCTTCCAGGTGAGCATAGGATTTCTTTACAGCTCTAGTTTGTGTCTTTGTTTTTGTTATAAAGAATGTCAGAGTTCGTGGGATATGTAAATCATCAGGCATTTGAAACTGCTGAAATGACTCGGTGGTGGCTGAGATCCCAGCCCCAAAGCTGAGTGCTGTGTATGGCCTTTTTCTGTATAGGTGTTTTGGATAGGCTCTTTGAAGATTTCTGTGTTTTATCTGTTACTTTGCAGTAAAATGTCTGCTTGGTATTTAATTCTAAAATAATTTCAGAATCTTTTACCAAAACAGATCACTTCTGGCGGAGCAAGT
Source organism: Caloenas nicobarica (assembly GCF_036013445.1). Lineage (NCBI taxonomy): Eukaryota > Metazoa > Chordata > Aves > Columbiformes > Columbidae > Caloenas > Caloenas nicobarica. Next base: position 48,357,509 of record NC_088245.1, read on the forward strand.
GATTTGCAGCAACTAGCTAATGAAAAGATAAACAGCAAACTAATGAAAGAGGTAGATGGTGTGTGAGAGTTGTGACCCCTTTCTACACTAAACGCTTCTCACAGGCTAGATGACTTCTGCTTTTTCTTGCTATTTTTATTTTGTTGGTTGTGTTCTGATGTCTCTGTCTTTTTTATTTTTCTATCTCAGAAATTTGAAGCTGATGTTCTTGATGCTAAAGCAAGCAAAGAACAAGCTCTTCAGGAGTTACAGCAGCAGCGCCAGCAATATACAGAATTAGACCTCCGAACAGCAGAACTGAGTAAACAACTTGAAGCAGCAAAAGAAGCGTATGCATTTCCTGTGTTACAGGACTTTTCAGAGTCAGACATAAAACTAGAGTGGTTTGGACTAGAGTTGAAATTTTATTCTTCTCTCCTGTGATTTCTTAAAATCATAGATAAAAGCGATATATTCTCTCTGCTACAAGAACCCATTTACATCCCACCTGTTTTCTTTCACTCTATATGCCATGCAGATTCCATCTGCCGTGTTGTTTCATGTGAATCACTGCTGTGATTCAATACACTTCTTCAGTTTATTCTTTGTGATTGTTTTCAGCTTAATAGCTGAACAGTCTGAAGTACTGAGGCCCATCTTTAAATATCCACAGCTCTGTAACTTTCAATGACTAATTTGTAATTTATGCATCAGCATAAGGGCCAGTTTCTGTTCATAACATTTGAGGAAGAAAAATCCATCTCAAAGTAGCATTTAGAGATGCTGGGATGTCTTCACTGGAGAGACAAAATGCCCATGTTCTAGATGAAAAAGGTATACATTGAAGTAGTTCTACAGTTAATATATTAAATAGTAGAGACATTTAATGTTACGAAGAAATGCGTAAAGAAGAATTTTTAAAAAATGCACTTCATTTTTCTCTTTTTATTTGCAGGTTGTCTAGTGCTAAATCGGATTTACAGAAGAAATCTGAGGCCCTTGAACAAGCGAAACTGCAAATTTCAAAGCAGGAGGAGGAAAAGACCAGCCTCAAACAAAACCTTGAGAAATCAAATCAAGATACAAGTAAACAACTCAAGGAATTAGACTGTAAAATGCAAGCAGCGACATCAGAGCTGCAACAAGTGAAATTAGAGAAGGATACTTTGTTAAAGGACCTTACAGCTACCAAAGATAAGCTCTCAAAAAGTTCTGAATCCTTCAAGAAAAGAAAGGAGGAATTAGAAAAAGAAATACAAAAAGGAAAAGCAGCTGTGGCAGAAATGGTTAGTAGTTTCTTTCATTAGACATTGTTTGTCGCAGTTACAGTCTGATGAAATGACTTTGTTTTCTCTCTGAAAACAGCGTACATACACTGACAATGCATGGAAATTAATTGCCTTAAGGAAAAAGAAATTGTGATTTTTAGTTGTTCGTACATGTATCCTACCTTAAAATTTTTTGTCTGGATGTTTGCCCTCCTAAATGTCAGTCATATCATACAACAGGATCTGTTTTTCTTTGCTGCGTGCCTTTAATATGGTGAAGAAAACCAAGTGGAGACAAGTGGAGAAACAATTTGATGGGAAATGTCCCCTTTTTTAAAAATACATCAGCCTTATTGTTACAAAACACAGTTTTAAATCCTTTGCCAAAATACCACCATATTGAAGATGTTTTTGTGAGGCCATTTTCATTTCCTTTGTAGAGTCTTTTATATAGATCCTTGCTGTGCACTTGCCTGGACACACTGGAAGGCTGAGTTCTGCAGGCAGAGTGACATCGTCTGTCATCTGGGGAGGTGTCTCGCTTAGGGTGTTATCAGAGTAGTAGAACTATTTGAATTTCAGAGAGGTCTCAGGGTGATACAGCAACAAGTGCTTGACCAGCAGAGCAACCTACTATGGTAATGAGAGTGAACACTCAGTAGCCTTGAAATACATTTTTTTTCTTCCTTCTTTTGCTTTATTGGTGGTATGAATGAGCACTGTATCAGGACATTTTATAGATTTTCTTACACAGTTGTTGACACCCCTGCCTCAGACATAGTAGAGGTATTTTTCTGATTCCCTTCTCATCTTACATGTCGCCATTTCCAAGAACCTGTTCACAGCTGCTTTTATTCTGATCTAAAAAAAAAAATCTGCTCCTAGTTAAAAATAACATTTTTTCCTTTACTCTTTCACCTTTTTAAGATAAGCCTTTTTGTTTGCTTCACTTAGTTACTGCTGTTTAAATATTTGTTTCTCCTAAAAACTTGAAGATTGTCTCCCCAATTTAGGCTTAAAGATAGGAGTCCAGATTCTGCTTCTAATTCTGTAGTCATTTGGAGGCTCACCACTGACTTAAGTATGCAGTATTTGGCCTTAAAATGTAGTTGCATTTACATACAAATCCTCCAAACGTATTGGTTTGTGAATTTTAGAACATCAAGAAATTTTGCATCCTGAGGAGAGCGATGAGGCTACGGCTTCCCATGAGAAAGAGAAGGGCTGCAAACCGCAGCTTCAAACAGGGACACTGTCCTTGATCAGAAAAACTCTTTGGCACATGGCTGCATTTGTTAAGTACAGGGTATCAGCTGTGTTCAGCTAAGTTTTACAACTGTTAAAGTTTTGAGAATTTTTTAGCTGAAAATATGTCTGCAGCTGAGAAGGGAAGCTTTTCGCTGAAAAGGAAAGCATAATTTTTCAAGGTTTTGTAGATCCTGCAAAAATACTTGGTACCTGGTCTTAGAAGCTCACAGAAATATTTGCTTGTCTTCATTTTTTTAGGAAAAGTCTTACCAGGAAGTAAAACACCAGCTCCAGGCACAAACAGAGTCTGTAGCTAAAGAGAGGAATGAATTGAAAAACTCGCTGGAAAAAAACGAGGGGGTAAGCTGTCTGCTTAGTTTCGAAACTCTAGAAAACAATCATAATACACATTTAAAGATTAATTTTCAGTTTTACATGCTGGGACTGATGAGAGATAAAGAGGTTGCAGTTCTCAAATTGTAACCTACCTGAGGCACTGAAAGAAGGTGACATTAATATTTCCAAGATGTTAATACGAAGTTTTAAAATACAGGTTTTAGTCCTACCTTTCTGTGTCCCACATACCTTAGCAGGTGATTTTAGCCCTTCATGTTTTTTCATTAGTGAAACAGTTATTTTGTATGACCATGCCCTCATTTTTTTTTTGTAGTTATGGTCTGTGAACAATAAAAGTTGTTCTCTTGTATCCTTGGATCTGTTTTAGTCTCAGGCCTAATCAGTCTGTTCTCTGTGTGGTTGACAGGACTTTTTCAGATATCCTTGAAGGATTTAGTTGCTTTTGCAAACTTGTGTAATTGACTGTGAGTGCATAAGGACCAAATATACTTCTCTTTTAAAGACGAGCATTCAGACTGCAAAATCAGGTAGTCCAGCTGGCAGCCTGAAGGCCAAATCCACTTTCATGGATTTCTTTACCCAAGCTGTCACCTGTTCCCTAAAGGAATCAGAAAAGAGGCGATCAGTGGACACAGTTTGACGGACTGTGATGGGCTCTTACTCCCTAAAAGAGTGTTTGTGGATGGACAGGTGTGATTGTAATTGCTCTGTGACTCCTCCTGCTACTCCCCTGGCTCCTCTCTCGTTCGGCAGAAGCACCATGGTGCTGTGTGGCAAGTGCAGGAGGATGAGTTTGGTATCTGCTACAGTTGGCAGCAGGAGAGCCCAGACCACTGCTGGCTGGAGAAAAGTTGTCTGCTCTTAATTTTGAATGGTGAACAACGACTGAAGTTGCTCTAAGGGTAGGAAGTTGGGAATAACAGATGATTTTGATGTGTTTTAGTAGCTCTTTAAACCTGTGTGCCAGTGTTGGACCACCTAGCTCTGAAGCAGAAAGTAGCAGCAGTGGTACTGTGGGATGACCTGGTTCTCTGTGCAAGAAATAACAGCAGCGTACTTGGAAGCTGCTGCAAATAATCTGCAGCTCTTTATAAAAACCTAAGAGTGCGCATACTGGACCACAAGAAAGGTGTAGCTTGGTATCTGGTCTCTAGCAGAGGGAAATAGCAGGTGCCTAGAGAAAAGCAGAATAGGGCAAGCCTTTCAGATTCCTACAACCAAGGAATTCTCTCCGACTCCTAGCAGTCTTTTGGGAGGTAATTTTCTGAGGCTGTATCTTTAGCTTTAACGGTTTTGACCGGTTTTTCATCTGTGAAACTGTCTGTTTGCCTTTTGAACTATGAAATTGGTCATCCATGTGGTTCAATAGGCAGTTGTACAAATAGTGATTTAAATTAAAATTGTATACAGTTATTTACTATTTTTGAATGTAGATTTCTAAGCAGTTGTCGGTAGAACTTGATTCAGCACGAGCGCAAGTACTGGAAATTCAGGGTCTTCTGAAAGAGAAAGAAAAAAGCGAGCAACATCTGCAGGGAAAGCTGAGAGAGCTGAAGGAATCTTTTGAGCAGAAGAAAAAACATAGTGAGACACTGCAAGCTGAATTGAAAACAGCCCTTCTAGAAAAGGTAAGACTAACCTCTCTTACTCCTTTAAGAAAACTAATGTGAATTTTCCTGATAAATGCTGCAGCTTTTATGTCAATATATTTGTGATAAACAGCTCTTTGCTGTAGTCTTGTTGAAAATTATAAGGTCAGGATGTGGAAACAAGGTTTGCAGATGCTGTTGGAAATTGAAACAACATCAAAACCAACAATAACAAATTAAAAAGAACCAGTGCTGAAATATGGATTCTGTAGGAAATGAGTTTCAATAAAGCAATAAAAATGGCTAGATTGAATGTGTTTGTTTTGCTTCAGGAGTGTGCTATGAGGCAAGAGCTGCCCTTTTCTTGTAAAGCAATAGTTTTCTGAAGGTAGTTTAGACAAACTCTGCAGTATTTTGGAACATCCATGGCAGCTTTAAACCAAGTCTTCTCTCACTATACCAGAAGAATTCATCTTGAGTGACAGTTTGAAACTCATAAACCATAATGGAAAGAGTTCAAATGTCTTACAACGTTAGGGAATGTTGTGTTGTGTGCCATGCAGTGTTAAACGTTGCTCCAGTTTTGGCTGCCCTGTGCTATGTGGTCATATTTGTGCTTTAGTCAGACTGTGGAAACTTCAGGACTTGGAAACATACTTTAGATTTTTAATGTTTAGTCTTAATGTGTTAGACTTAGTCTTCTGACGAGTGGGTTTTTTTGTTAAAGTATTTACAAAATATTACTGTAAAATCATAAGCATCAGATTACTGATCTGCTATTTTGTAAGTGGAAGAAAACCTCTCCTCTTATGGTTGAAATTAACTTTACTGTCTGTAACTTTAAGTGAAACTTCCTATGCTTATGTTTCAGGCAGAACTGGAGAACAAACTGCAACAGCAGTCAATTTTGTCGGCACAGGAGCTTAAAGCAGAGAAAGCCAAGCTTGCAGACTTACAGAAGACCCATGAAAAACATAAGGAAAACATGGAGAAGCTGCAGCTGGACCTTTATGGGAAAGAATCTGAGCTGCTGGCAACCAGGCAAGACCTTAAGGTACTTACAGTAATTTTAGTGTCATATGTGACTTAGTAGATCTGTTTATATCCATTTTGAAGACCAAGGAACAGTGCAAGAACTGTATAGGGGGAAAAAAGTTATATAGAGAATTTAGTGTTCAATCCCTTCCCCTGGGACAGAGGACATCCTGAAACTAATTTAAAGCCAAGGTTATTTGCCAGCTTACCTGAACTACCCTTGCATTTGTACAGCAGCAAAGTAAAAGATGATTTGTTTTTGTATTCTTTTAAGAGTTATTTTTTCATGTTGCTTTTTCTTGTTATATATTGTAACTTTCAACTAATTTAAACAGCGTAGCTAATTAGGGCAAAGTCTCTGCCACCAGGTGAGTAGGTGCTATCTTCTAGATGATTTGACTAGAATTTTAGTTGTCGATCTTTTACTATGTCCTTGCCCCTTCCTCTTCTTCCTGGCTGATTTTCCACATTAAGAGACATCGAGCTAATAGGAACAGTAGATTTAGGGACCTGCCTGGAATACAGGTATCTGAAACTTAGTCCTTGAAGTTTTTGCTGTTCCTAAGCTGAGTTTATCTGATTTGGTGGTAGAGTATAGTGCCTTCAAAGAGGTATTGCTGGGAGTTCAGTCAGTCAGCAAACGTGGTTTTTGTCCTTTTTTTTTCTGCCCCCCTCCATGCCACTGCTAAGCCAGTGCTCCAGTTAGTCCCAGGACATTCTGTGCTGCAGAGACAGACTGTCTGCTGGCAAGATGTGGAGCTTTGGCACTGTTCACTTGAGATGAATCCCACTACAGCCTTGTCTGTGTCTGTCTGACGCTGTTGTTCGAGGCTCTTCTGAAGTTTATGGAGAGAAATAGGCACTTTGGGAGGACAGATCATCTAATCTGTTTTAGATGTCAGCTTCTGTTTGCTTCGTTATGTATAAAGGGAGCCTGTGGTGACTGCTTAGATTTCAGAGCTCCCTTCCACCTGTCTCAGTGGAGGCCTTTCAGTCCCACCACTGAAATCATTGTAGGTTTTGTGGCCATTTCAGAGAGACCCATGTGAGCTGTGAAGCCCTAGCCAAACTCCAGGTTCAGGGTTATTTTAAGAAAAGCAGAAATAGCTCCTTTACATATAGGCCATTGGAGTTTTATTAATCATACTCCTCCTCTGTAGCATTAGGTTACCTGCCATGTTTTGCTACGTGTTCCAGAAGCTTTACTTATCAGCGTTTCTTGGTTGAAGCACTATATAAAAGTGTGAAGAACTTTAGCATGACTTACAGTTAGTTACTATAGCACATGTATCTCTGAGCTGATTTCCTGCAGTGCATTTAGATCAGCATTTGGTAATGCAATGACCTGTAAAAGCATCGGATACGCTCAATAACTGGGTTTTTCGGTATAGTTTCAAGTATCGCTTGTTGCAAAAATAGCTCTGAAAAAGTATTATTAAACCATTTTGATGACTTCTGGCAAGTATAAAATAGGACAGTAAGCGTCCCACATGCTTTCAAAGCCCAAATGGGGATGGTAGCAAGGGAGAGAGAGACCATCCATGTAAAAAAGGTATAATAAAATGATGGCAATGGGTAAATAAGATTTTCAAGATGAGCAGTCAGGTAACGTGATTTATTATGTAAGTCTCTGTGGAGCCTAGAGAGCCTGAGGAAGATTGGGGTCCTCAGTACTGAAGTGATGTACCAACTTGGAGGCTGTTTGCTCCTTTTTTTTTTTTTTTTTAAACTTAGATTTGTTACTATTAGTGAGGTCTGCTTGCCGCCACTTTTTTTCTTTAAAATGTAGAAGAGGGAACAGGTCTTTAGAAGGGAACAGGTCTGTAGAAGAGGAGCAGATCTTTAATTGTGGAGGTGCTGCCTCGTTGCGATGTTAACCTAAAGAAGCAGTTATAACTTGTCTTAGAAGACTGCAAAGGAAAAAGCATGTTCAGAAAGCCTCAGCATGATACTGTTAAGTCTTGAGACCTGAATATCAAAATACCACGCAAGTCAGAAGAACTTTATGGTAGAGTTTCACAGTCCAATTCAAAGTCAGTCATCTGGAGTGTTTTGGCTTAGGCGAGTTACTTAATAAAAGTAGATAATTGGAGCCAGAGCTGTGGATTTTGGTTAAAGTTTGGAACCGAAACTGGTGGGTGGGCAGAGGTTCAGGCTGGTCTTAATCATATTAGTAGGCAGTAGTAGAACTTTTTAAAAGCTGTATGTAAGAGGAGCTTTGGTGTCTTTCAGTGCAGGATTTTTAGCAGAGAGATGAGCTCCCTGCAGAGCTGTGTGGAGTCAGCACAGTTTGAAGCCCAGCGTTGCCCAGGCCAGGCCGCATCACGAGATCCCAGCAGTGCTGGGTTTTCTTTAGTTAAAAAGGGAAAGCTTAAATATTCCCAGATGGTGTAGCACCACGCTACTGGTGAGGCCAAGGTTTCAGGTGTGGGGATGGATCATAAAAGGCCGTACAGCGTGTGGTTGAGGTGAGTAGAGTGGTAGGTCTGGCTCCTGGGAGGGGATGGCAGGAGCTGGGCCGAGCACCGAGCACCATCTGCTGGCATCTGTTCGGAATATCGCTGCTGGGATGGCCGGCTCGTCTCGGGCTGGGAGGCTGTGAGTGGATTGGGAAGTGAGCAAATGCTTTTGCATTTTGCACTTGGAGGGACGGTGTTGCATGAGAGAGAGACGTAGAGTGAGCAGTTGCTCGTGGAGCACTGGCAGCGTGGCCGAAGAACGAAACACCCCCTTAAAAACCTGGTTTCTGGTTCAGTAAGGGAAGATCCTAGCGATGTAGCTGTAGCCAGGAGCAAACTTGGTCAAACATTCACAGAGGAAAAGTGAGAAGTGTTGTGATAAATTTGGAAGTGAGAATGTAGTTATAACGTTGTGTATACTATTTGCTGCAAATTTACTTTGTTTTAAAAATGCACTGTCTGTAACAGCAACTGAACTCACACATTTTTGTCTCTGTGACAGGAAAAAGAAACTGGGCAAGATTTGAGTGCTTGTAAAAGCTACAGTTTTTGATAGAAAAAGAATATATATAACAAAGAAAGAATACCATTAAATATTTTTGTGTGTATATGTAGACACAAATATATATATACACAAATATACATATGTGCGTATATATAATATATTAACATTTTTATATATATATGCACATGCAAAATTTTTTTATGCGGAGAAGGCAGTTTTTATATAGAAGAGTTAATAAAAATGCAGAACTGTTATTTTTGCTTTGATTTTGAGTTAGTGTAAACATACTTTTTGTGAATCCTGCCCTCCTGAGCTCTGCCAAATATCCTTCATTCTTGGCATTTGTGCTTTTTGTAGTCAGTCCTGGTTTCCTCTGTGTTCTCAAAAGAATGTTTCTTTGCCTCCAATATTGGCATCACTGTCAGTGTGTCTCCAGTGGGCGTTCTGGGACAATATTCACGCTGCCAAACCTCAAGTCTGTAAGTCAAGAGCCTAAATTGGCTACAGTCAATCTAACCCTTCTTCTTAGGAAGTAAGGAGAGATCAGGTTAGTGTCTCTGAATAATTTTTTGTCGCTCCTTGTGGGCTGGAGTCAGGGAGGCGGGAAGATGGGACACAAAGACTAAAATGCTCATTTGTGCACCTCACTTAGGTGGAAGGAATCCAGGTCCTAACACCCAGCTAATTCTGCTGTTGGCACTGTTATTTGCACTACAACAGCCCAAGTTGTACTAAATCAGACTGTGAGATTTTGTTATTTATTTACTTAAACTCTATACTAGTCGTCTTAAGGTCCGTTTTTATTTACAAAAATTAACTACGGATTGCCTTCTTTTGTTCTGAGCGTGCCTTTTCCATGCATTCAGTTTTGTCTGTGTGCCATCTCAAAGAGCAATTTGATGATTGTAGGTATCTTGTTGGGAGAACACCTATCATATTCTGGGAGCAATTGCAAAACTGCGTGATAATTAAATAAGGTAAATGACATCAGATGTTATTGAGAGGTGATTTTTATATTAAAGATGCAAGCGCCTCAGCATTCCAAAAGAATCAGGCTGAATTACAGTCTCAGTGGAGACTGAGCTGGGAGCAAGGATAATAAATGAAACATTTAACATGTGCCTGAAGATTTCTGCTCATTTTGAAAGGTTGCTGCGGGGGACTTCTGAAAGAAAGGCATAAATAGATAGAAGGTGCATTTACTGTTAAAATTATATTGAATGGTTTCCCAATTAATGTAGATAGCATCATTATTAATCACAGCACAATTAAGAGGCACTTATATATGTAAGTTATTGTATGCTAAATTGTATGCAAAGTTCCAAGTCTCTTATATGAGAAACTACTGAATTATAGAAATGTTTGCGCATAATGCAGTGCAGAGTGTGCTGAATACTGGGTCCCCTTAAAATAATGTTTACATTCTCTTAGCCTGGATATAGGCACAGTGAGATAACCTGTCCAGTGTAGCCGCTTTGGGGGATGACATTGAGAGAGGAATATACCCCAGGTGAGGCTTTTAATTTGGGTGTCACGATCCACTTCATAGCCAGATTTCATCATCCTGTGCTAACAAATCAGATGTAAACACTTTTCTTCTACTGGAAATGGATTTGAATAAAAGCTGTGTCTTCATCATGCTTCTTCCCAAAACTGCGGAGACTGTTGGGTTTTCCTGTGAAGATGTTCTGTGAGGATGCTGCACTTCACAGCCTTTCTCATTGCTAGGAAAACATGTTCCTACAGTGCCCACAGCGGAGCAGAGAGGGATAGTTTTGCTTTCTGAAAGACCCAGCTTGCTGGACACTTGAAGTTGCAAATGCACCTCCTATTTTGCTTTCTGAGTTAACACCTTGCAAAGTGTTAAGTAGTAAACTCCAATAACTCAAAAAGCAAATCAAATAATTTGTCTGCAAATTAATTTTAAAAGCCAGTCTGAGCTTTTAGAGAGCCACGGGAGTTGTTGAAAATGCTATTGAACCAGCAGTGTTCCGTCATTGGTGTTTCAAACTAAGGCTGACTCTATAGGCAAAACACTTTAGACATGACAAGGAAGGGTTAGGAGGCATCAGAAATCAATTTATTTTTAAACCAACACAGGAGCTGCTAAAGCAAATGCATAATTAGTTGAAGTCAAAGTTGTGCGTTTATTATCCCTTTTAAAATCACTAATCTTCAACAAGAGGTTTGATTAGGATTTAAGTAAGAGCTTCAAAAAGAGTTTAGTTTATCTTGAAAGAATTTAAATACTAACTGGTGCACTGAAGCTAATAAATTTATCACTAAAAATAATTTTCCTCCTCTCACATTCTTTGTCTTGACATCAAAATTTTTCATAAAATGCCAATATTATGTTGAAGTGGAGGATGAGTTTGGTATTTTTCTTTCTCATTGGTTCTTTGTGAAAGAACATGCTTCTAAGTGGAACTAGTCTTTGCCTAAGCTGAAGGCTTTAAAAATAAACCTCCAGAATACTAACGCAAGAAGAAACCCAAAGATTGACTTTGCTGTGAGCAAATAGAATGAGCCTTGGGTGCAAGTTTTATGTTGTTTCTTAGGTTTTTGTGACCTGTCGTAGAGAGATAAATCCAAGTTCTTTTTCTAGGTAATGGAGAGACTTGGAGGCAAATTAAAATATAAGCTGTAGTAGAGTTTGAATGGAAGTTCAAATTTTGTGTTTAAAGTGCTGATGCAGCTGAGACTGTGACATGTTTTACCCTGATATTAGCATTTTTAGGTTGTACATTTCATTTTAGGATTTGCAAAAAATTCATTATTGTCCTAGAACTGGTTTTATTGAGTCATTGGTAAAAGATAGCATTGAATGGCTTTCAATATCTTCAGTGCAGCTTCACTGCCTCTTCAGTAACAGCTGTTTAGAGTTATAGAACAGTCAATTTGCCCAGAGAATAAAATAAATTTGTGTGAGCAAATTCAAGTTAATTCTCTTTTCATCAGTCACTTTTCATTTTCTGCCCTTTTGCAAGTTTTCACCTTTTCGCCATGTAAGAATGCAAGTGGTAATATGTGCAGTAAGGTATTGCTGCTGGAAATGGTTCTGGGGTAGTTTCTTTTTACTTAGGGTAAGCTTGTAACCTAAAAGTTTCTGTACCTGTGCTTTGTCAACATTTTAAGCTAAATGTTACGCACTAGATAATGATTTTTCCATGTGGAAAATGTTTAAGTGCCCATTGAGTATCTGAAGCTCTTAAACTGACAGATGATTGCAGAGTTCTCTTTGTAATTAGTCCACAGAAGAAAAACTTGCTCTAGCTCAAGAAGAATTAGTTTCCAGCAGAAATCGAATCGCTAGCAATAATCAGCAGATTCAGGAACTGAAGAAAGCAAAGTCTACGCTGGAGCAGGATGCATCAAAGAAGGACCAGCAGCTGGGTGAGAAGAGCAAAATGTTACAGGATCTTCAGAATGACAGGGTAAGTGCCTCTGCCTTTTGAAGTCTTCACACAGACACATCCACCCCACACAGGCACCCTTTATGAATTTCTGTTACATCTCGAAAGAGGAGATATTTTGGGAGCAGAGCAATGTTGTAGTGCATAGCAATGGCAGTTTCACTGAACCCCTGGTGCGGGACTTTTAATAGACAGTTGAAGTGACTTTGGTTTAATTAGCTGTTAATTTGTTCTAGGTGGCTAGACGTGTGGAAAAATGTTATTCGTTTTAAATCTAAAACTGCAAACATGCAGCTAATTGTTTGCACTATGAACTGTGGGTAGAGATATGTGGGGGTTGTTCCCCCTTAACTACACAGCCTCTAAGTGGGTTTTGGATCCTGGATGTTTTTTGTTTGGTTGGTTGGTTTTAGTGTGTTTTTGTTTGTTTGTTTTTGTTTGGTTTGGTGTTTTAGTTTTTTTTTTAATTTATTTTGTGAACTTGGAAGAAGTAACTTTTCTAGCACTTTTTATTTCTCTTCAAGATTTTGAAAGAAAAAGACTTGGCTAATGAAAAATGTAAAACAACAGAGCTCCAGGAAATAAGGAGTAGACTTGAAAAAGAAAGTGCCAAGCTGGGTGAAGAGCTTAGAGCCTGCAAGCAAGAATTTGAGAAGGTATATTGAGACAAACTGGTCTTCATGTGGTTTGTTATGTGATAAGAAATATGTGCCTACTCAGTAGATGTTATCTGGAATGGCTATGCAAAGGTGGTTGCTGTAGGTATCAGTATTACAGGTAAGGGAACCAAAGCACAGATTTTGATGAGGTTCCTGAGCAATGCTGACTGGATTAGTGATAATCCTGGAGCAGTGGTGCCCAGTGTTTTTGGCCACGTGGACCACATAACTCCGCTTCAAGAGGAGTTGTACATCCTGACTTTATTTCTGTGTAGATTGACTGTGCATACCCTTGCTTGACTATTGTGAAGTGCAGAAAGATGTCCAAAAGTGTCAGGAATGTGAAGTTTCCCAGATATTCTAGGCACATCTGGTACTTCTCAAAGATGCATAGTAGAGTTGAAACTCCCTTGATGTGCTATGGTTTCTAAAATGTCTTTAAAAGTCACACTCAGGGAGGAAACAATGTTAGGAGCCTCATAAAAGACTTACTCTCTTCCAAAATCATAACAATCAAATGTGGTCTCTAAAGGGTAAATGTTTGGAGGCTTTAATGAAATAATTTTCGTTTCTTGCCACATTTTACATATTTCATTTTTCAGTCTCTGTAGAAGCAAACACTCCTCAAAGGCTGTAGTTTGCATTTTCCTTATTATTCTGAGTTACATTTGCGTCTGTTAAAAACACACAGAGTTCAAGTTGCTGCACAAGTATAAATGAAGGTACAGTCTCTATATGCTAATAAGAAGAAAGTAACATGATATCTTATGAATTTCAGATGTTCTTTTGTTCTCCACTGTTTAGAAAATGGTCTCTTATTTTTGGATAGAAGTCTGTACTTTGTTTCTGTCAAGCAATCTATGCCCAGTACTTTCCTGGATTTTGGGGAAAGGTTATCATAATTCTTGTCATTCTTGAAATCTCTATTCTAAAGAAGAAAATTTATGTATATAGAATGTGTGCACACCAATGGCAGCTTAATATTCATCTCTCGATCTCCGTACAAGCAATCAGACTAAACTAGAAGCTGTCTCCTAAAGCCATACATGCTGTTACCCATCTCTTGCCAGGGTATGGGTAGATGTGCATCAGTAGGCCAGGCCCCTGTCCTCAAGATATGTTATCTTGCTGCCTTTGTTTTGATTTTAACTCGTGATGGAAACCTTGATTTATGGAAAACTGGCAACCCCTATTAGTCTGTTAGTACCTGCATACTTGGCTGTGCAATTTTAGGGAAGAGGATTCCTACAAATTTAAAAAACTGTTCGGCTTCAGGATTTTTATGTTTTATTTCAGAAGAACAAGTAAAACTAATATTTAAAACGAAATGTATCCTCCTACTTGCGTAAAACATAGGGTAATTCTTTATACATTTAAGACTAACAGAAATTAGCTTTCTTCTATCAGTGTGTGGATTTTACATTGTCATTACAATGCTTTGAACCTTATTGCAACTAGAGAACAATGTGAAGTAAATTTTAGAGCAGACTCTAAAAAATTCTGGTGGACAAATCTTTTCAAAGAACTGTAGAAAATAATCCAACAGAACTTCCACTACTTTAGTAGAAGCATACTTTAAACTTATTTTAAAATTTGAATGTTGTTCATAATATAGGTACTAGTTTAAAATCTTTGATCATGAAAGTCGCTGATACTTTGTGCTGTAAAATCATCCTGTCTTTCGGTGATAAAACTAAAAGTTATTGCCGTCCTCTTGTTGAAAGAATTACAGTTGTTTTGAATTTAGATCATTTACTCTTTCAATATTGCTACTTTAACTTTGAGTTCTGTGTCCTAACAGGAGGTGGCAAATCTCAAGGATGCAAAGCAGCTATTGATTCAACAGAAATTAGAGCTGCAGGGCAAAATAGATAATATGAATTCAGCTCTGGAACAGGAGAAAAAAAACCATCAAGCTGTCAAAGATCAGCTGAAAAAGAGAGAAGAGGAGCTGAAGAAAGAATGTACTGAAATTGAAGCTAAACTGGTTAGTATGTTAGAGAGTATAAGACTGTTGTTTCATGAACCCACCTTTGGATTCTTTCAGGGAAGCAAAGGGTTGACATTAGTTTCACATTACCGTAGTTTTTAAATGACAAAGTGAGACACCTTTGAGGCATTTAATGGTGTAGGAAGGTTCAATGGGATGACAGTCTTGTCTAATGGGGTTGATTAAAAGTAGTGATTCTAGTACAGTAAGATTCTTTGCCTCAATTAAATGCAGGGAATAGGGAAAGAACAATTGGAAGGTTGTTCTTCGTTGTTCCATTGTTTTCTTAGCACACAGAGAAAAAAGAGAAAGAAGAAGAAAGCCGGAGACATGAAGAAAAGGAGACTAAGCTCATGATGCAGGTCACAGCTCTGAATGAAAACCTGGCTACTATGAAGAAAGAGTGGCAAAGCAGTCAGAGGCGAGTGAGCGAGCTGGAGAAACAGACGGATGATTTACGTGGGGACATCGCTGTCTTGGAAGCAACGGTGCAGAACAATCAGGATGAGAGAAGAGCGTTGCTGGAGAGGTGAGCCGTGATCTTGACCGTGTGGAAGTGTAGTCTGGGCAGTGGATAGCCTCACGCTGAAAACTTGTTGATTTGGGATTCTCTGTGCATGCTTTACTTAAATCCGTGTTTGTTCCTAGTGCCTGGGCTGGGAGTGCAGTTTCTAGAGTGCAACCTTCTGTCGTCCCTGCCAAAGCACAGCAAGGGGTGTTGGGAACAAACTGTGCTCTTTGTGGGATTTGACGGGGTGACTGTTCTGTAGAAAATCAGGCAGGCTTATCAGGACCTTACTTATCACCAAAGCCAGAGCTCTGTGTTTGGACTTGAAGATTTATGGCTGTCCATTAGGAGCCTTCTAAATCCCTTGGGCTCCTCTGAGCTTGAAGGTGTGTAGGTTGTGGCTTCTCATCTCATCTGTTGTATGAATGTTGCAAGGCCTGGCAGAGGGAGCTTCTCTTACCTGAGTTAACTACCCTTCTCCACCACTCTCAGACTTCCCTGCCTTGACTCTCTTGGAGTAGAAGAGTCATGCAGAAGCCTGGAACAGCCTCCTTAGTGCCTCCAGTAGTATCGAGTTTGCTTAGGGACTTCCAGGTATTCCCACTGCTCAGTGTTAGGAGAATGAACATGTAATTGGATTAGATAGGGTAAGGTTCACACAAGAGGCATTTTCTTCCTCCTCAAAACCTACAGTCATCTTTTCTCCAGGTCTGCTATTGTCTGTACAATATATTTAAGACTTAGGTGAACAGAGCACCTTGCCTTCAGGCAGCAGGAGGCGTGCAAGGCAGCAGGAGTTACCCGAAAGCAGCCATTACAAGGGTAGAAGAAACACCTGTGAGACAGGAAAATTTCTCTGTCCTTTTTTCCTGACACGTTTGGTGAAGGCAGAGTGGAAAACTTTTTTCGATACTGTCAAGCTTGCTGATTTGGTTTTTGAGCAGTAGACCTTGGGAAAGGATGGGATCAGTTCAAGTGAGATCCTCTTTCTTTGGCAATCCCTTGCCATACTGTGCTTAACACACCCAGCAGCTGTTTACAGCTTGGCAGAAAAACATCCTTTGAAATTTGGCTTTCAACAGTTAACTGAATTTCAGCTGATGGGAGGTGGCTTTGCTAAAAGAAAAAGGTTTCCTTTCTGCTCTGTTGTTTGACCTGATCTGCTGCTGCTGGTTTGTGAGAGTGTCCTGTTGCACAGGGGTACTCATCGGGGTTTGCTCCTGGTGGACTGCATTCAGTATTGTCCCTGGCTTTGGGAGTTACTCCAGGAAATAATAAGCCACAGATATTTGGGAGAAATGCCAGATGATCTTAACCTGATTGTTACAACAGAACATTTTTCCAGTCCAGACATCCAAGAACTTTCCACAGCAAGGATATTTTTGGCTGGATTTTGTGAGTAACTCCTCAGTCGCGACAACCTGCCCAAAGGAGGCAGTGTGCGTTGCCTCGTATGCTTTGAGCTAACGGTTTACTGTTTTTCCTCAGGTGTATAAAAAGTGAGGGAGAAATTGAAAAGCTTCAAGCCAAACTTGTAGAAATGAAGAAAAAGCTGGACAACACTACTGCTGCAATGCAGGAACTTGGCCGAGAAAACCAGTCATTACAGGTATAGTTTGATTTGAAGCAGTTAAAGCTGTTGATTCTCTGTGTGGGAACTTAGGAGACTTTCAAGTTTGTGTCAGATTGGTGGTGGGTTACCTTTCTAGAGTGATTAAGATGTTATGCTTGTGGTGTACACGGGCGATATTGCTGTCTATGGGTTCTTAAATCTGCTCATAGTTTTGAAACTTGGAAGATTTTCTCTCTGAACAAATATAAGCTCTCAGTATTGTGGCAGAATTGGTGCTTTTATACTGCACTGGGTAGTGTGTGCAGCGAAAGTAGAGGAAATTAGTAGGAATCAGACAAGAATTTTTAAAAAACTGCCCTTTTTTTTCTTTTTATATGTTCTATGTAGATCAAACACACCCAAGCTCTCAACAGGAAGTGGGCAGAAGACAATGAGGTACAGAACTGTATGGCCTGTGGAAAAGGCTTTTCAGTGACAGTGAGAAGGGTAGGTGTGTTTTACTGTGTCTGTGGGGATTTGCTTTTTCTATTGTTTTCAAACTCTTAGATGGGATACAAACTTCCAAAACCAGCCTTAATAGTGTTGTGATACTACTCAGGACATCTCAGAATACAGTTATTGCATGCAATGCCTTGAACATTAAAGTTTGCAGAGCTTACTTTATTCATGATTCTTTTGCCATTTTAACAGCATCAGTTTATAAACAGTGTTAAAATAGTTCAATCTTCTAAGCGAGCAAGCAAAATTACACTGTTGTAAGGGTGTTTACAGTAAACTTATTTATAAGCAGTCTGAGCTGGATTTACAGGTATTAAAGGAATGTAAATTTGTTGAAATTAGATATGTGAAGATATGAGGCATCAACATGATCTGGTGCTTTGTGACTATTACTTTATAAACGCCAACATAAGAAACAATTGGATGTGGTTTAGGTCTGTACTCAGACCTTCTTTGTAAAATCAGCTGTGGTCTGCCAAGGTGTCAGCATCTCTCTATTGGCAGGGTCTGCCATTCATCTGGAGATTACCAACCCTCCAACAAGTGACTTGGCAATGAAGGAGATGAGGGATATTCGTGAGGTTAATTTTGCAGTGCTTCCTGACTTGGTTTTAGGCAGCCCTCCCTGTCTTGCAGTATTCATAGTGATGTCCTTTGGGTAGTCTTTGAACAAAGGCTGCTGGATCCTTTGATTCAAAGGTACTTCCCATGTGAAAGCAGGTAGTTACAAGTAAGGAGAACATGTTTTATGTGACCAAAACAAATTCAAGAGGAGAAATTCCAGAGGAGAATGAACTTCAACCAGTTCACTTCCGAAACTAGTATAGTCTCCTGACTCAGTGGAGTGCTTCTGAATGTTTTACTCCTATACCTTTGATAAAGGATTTACTCCTGTGCCCTGTGTGCTGTGTAACTACTATTTAAAAATTCAAACCAACTTCTGAAGCATGAGAGTTGACTTGATATGATAGTGATCTCTACTAGTGATCGATTCGCTGTCATTGCTGTTCAGCCTGTGTGTTTCTTTTCTTCCACAGCACCACTGTAGACAGTGTGGAAATATCTTTTGTGCCGAGTGCTCAGCAAAGAATGCCTTAACTCCTTCTTCTAAGAAGCCTGTCCGGGTCTGTGATACTTGCTTTAATGACTTGCAAGGATAACTGGCGATCGTGAGTGAAAAAGGAAATGTTACACTAAAATCTATAATTTCTGTTGATGCACTTCGTTCAGCACTCAGACTACTATTCAGTTTGGACAATGATTGTGACACTTGGCAAAATTTAGTATATTTTAAAATGTTTATTGATACCAAGTAAAACTATTGTATTTTTTGTGAGACATGGGCTCAGATCATCCATAGCTTATTGCCATTTATCCTGGAAAGAGCTTCTATATCTAGATTAGAAATACCCAGTTATTTGTAAATAAAGTTTAAACAGAAGAGTAACAATGTATTTTTTTATCTTTTATTTTTTTTGTTCAAGAGAAACAGCGTTTACGTGATATTGCAGTTTATTCTTGTTTCCTTCAAAGAAAAAAGAAGATGCAAAAACTTGTGAGGAATTTATGTATCAAATGTTGCTGTAAAAGCGTAACTAATTGTTGCATTTGATTGCATATCTGATGTTCTTTATAACCCCTTGTGATTTTGTTTTCTTTCTGTGTCTCTGACTTTTCTCTCTAAATTTCAAACTCCACAGTGAGGGTAATGGCTGGACTTGACTCCAACTCAGTTTTGTTTGTCCACTTAGAACTTCTTGTAGTATCAGCACCTGAATCCCACTACAGCACTTGGATACTGGAGCATCTTTACACACACTGTGTTGTATAGTTTGTGTGTGTGAGTGTGTGTGTGTCTGGGAGTCTGTGTGAACAAATGATGAGACAAAATTTAGCTGGCATTGTACGAATGTTACATGGCACATTACAGTGTCACATCCTGTATTCATTGCTTTCACTTTTACATATTCGGTGGATGGATTTAAATATTTCAGAAACGCTTATATATGGGTTTTAAAAAGCAAACAGACAATACTGGTGGTAGCCTGTAGCGTACCTCCCCCCCTGCCCATACCCGGGAAGTCCTGAGAGGTTCTTGGGGTTTTAAGGGACATCCAGACCTTCAATGCTAGTTATCTGAACAATAAAAAGTCTTTTTTTGAGACTGCTGCAGTTTATCTGGTCTTTTCTTCTGTCCCTTTCCTCAGCTTTTGGTGGAAGAAGCTGAACTTCTGCTACGCCTGGCAAACCTCAGTTTTTTGTCCCTCCATCTGATGCCCGTTACCGGAGGGGTCTTAAATGTTAGTTTAGTTGTGTGATTTAGTCTGCTCAGAACAGTGGTGTGAATCTCCTGCTACTGGCTTAGTTATAAGCCAAACAGCTCTAAATAAGAGGCCAATATATATGTCTTTAGATATTTATTTGTATGTTCTTTTCTGTACTTGCAACAGGGTTTTTTTGTAGAGTTTGTGCAGGTTCCAAACTTCTCTTTTGTTGTGATTTTATTTACACCTGTTCATTCTTGCCTGCATGTGTCTAACTTCTTCCCCTGGTATCTGGTATTTCAAAACCATTAAGGTTATTTCTTTAGAGCGGGGGTTATGCCTTCCAATATTTAGGGACTCTTTGTCTTAAATACCCTAATAAATTCCCCACACCCCAAGCCCTTCTGTGTCTTACAAAATTGTGCCAGCTCTTCAGAGGAAAGGACTGTGTCCTGAATTATTCTGCTTCTTTCCCGAGGTAAGGAACCAAATTCTATCACAATGATGGAAGCTTAGCCATCATTAGGCAGGTTCCTGTGCTTTTATCTATTGACTGCTCTAGATGTGAATGAAGAAGAGTCTTTTTCATGAAAAATGTCTAGTCCTGAGTAACCCTCAAGTGAAAAAACTTCTTAATCCCTCTTCTCCAGAAGTAGTGATCTATATATTTCATATCCCTTCTTAGCTTACCTGTCTAGTTCTGCCTTTGCTGCCTCAAAAAGTCTTCCTCAAGGAGTTTTCTTACAATTAAATCATTTCCCAAAAGCCAGCTGAGTTGTGTAAACTGAGTTATGTTGGTGTAAAAGGGTTTGGGATGCAATTGTGGTTCATGTGAAATACTGGCCTGATGTGAACTTGCTTGCTCAAAAGAAACAATTGCTGCAGCGGTTCCATATGAACAGAGCCTCTGGACTTGCTGTTTCTCCCCATCGGTGTAACAGTTTGGCATAAGAATCTTTTGAATAGAAAACCTGAAGAGAATCTCTGCCTCCGGGAATTTTTTTATCTACTTATTTGTTGAGAGAATCCAAAGAGTTTGCTTTCGAGCCTTTCTTTGTCTGACACGTGACTTCAGAAATGAAGGAAAGGTAAAGATGTGGCAGTTGTGCTCCAACTCAGATCCACTCTGCCCTGTTGGGTGACACACGGAGCCTCGTGCTGCTCTTGAGGTGAAGGACGACCTTGTGGAGCAGAAGGGATTTTGGGGGGAAGAGAGAAGCTTCCCACAACCGCACAAGGACAAAACGCCTGAGGCAGAGGAAGATGGAAATCATTTGAGGAGGTAGGGAAGTGCTTGAAAGACTTGTGTTCAGGCTTTCTGCTTTTGAATGGGAACGTGTGAAAGCTGAGGAGAGTGCTCCACAGCGAAGAGGAAGTGGTAGAAGCTCTGGTAGGGTTGTTCTTAATTCAGCCTTTTGGGATAACTTGGTGTAAAGTCAAGCAGAGTCACCTCACCCCCTGGCTGCTGAAGCAGGGTGGTTGGTCGACTGCAGATCAGACCTCAGTCTGGAGCTCCTCAGCTTCAGGGGCAAAACCAGCTCAATTTCTGCAGGTTGTTTTTTGCCGACCGATTTATATGACCAACTTTTTGAGGGGATGGAAATGCTTTTTAAATACATATTTTTAGAAAGTTAAAGTTTAGATTGTTAAAATCTGGAGGAACAGTGCTGGGCTAGAAACTTTTATGCTTGAGTTTTGAGTCTGCAGCAATAAGTTAGGATTTCTACAGCTTTTCACTGGAGTAAATTTACAACTCCATTGCTGAATCTTATGCTCCTTCTTTTGTGCTTGTGATTCTTGGTGCTTGTCTGTATTTGTTGACAAGTTGATGTTATAATAGACCCTATAATGCTCTCAGTCTCACTGCTCAGTTGGAAGTGGTGCTCAAGCTTAGTGAAATGACCTATGAGATACATAACAAGGGAAACTGGAAGGCGAAGAGCTTTGTATTTAAAAATCTGCCTGCAGAGTCTGACTGTTTTGATGGGTATGTTGTCAGTAGGAATGTGGGGGTTTTATTGCACTGCTTTTAAAACATAAATCATAGGAAAACCTAGTAAAAATCCTGGTAACTTTTCCCACACTGAGCTAAAGGATTCCAGACCAGATAGTTTAATGCACTGATTTGTCAGACTGCAAACAGAGGAACAGAGGGAAACACTAATAAAATGGCAGAAGAGACTTGAACAGCTTCAGAATCAGATTGCTCAGGTTCCCTGAGGAGAGAGACCATTATAAAGCAAGAGGTGAAAATAATGGTAAAAGCAGCGCTTGAAGCAGTAGGTGTGTGGGATCCTCAAGCTGCCTCTGATTTCTAGCCATTACCATGGCATCAGGAATGGGACAATGAACTCTGGGGTTTGTTCCTGAAACTGTCCCCTCTGCAGGACACTCCATCCACATTCAGAATCACTGGAGGAGCAGAATACAAGACACCAGCTGCGACGTGGGCTGAGATGAGCTATGGAAAAGTGTAAAGGAGAGTCTTTTTAAAGGTGGGGAGTGGTTCTTTAACTTCCTGGAGACATCATCTCTCTTCCCAGTTGAAGAGCTGCAATCCCTTGGGCTGTTGCCTTTCAAACGCCAAATCCTACTGTTCTTCTCCAAAATCATGTCAGCAATACAAACTTCGTACTTCCATCCTGCGAGGCCTCTGGAGGCAGGTTGCGTTGCGGAGGTCAGTGACAAGCTTTTGATCTTAGCTGGCTGCGCTTCACTGTTATTTATTTCTTCTCCCCATGTGTTCCTTCCCTCCAGTAATCTTCCCCTTTCTGCAAAGGTTGAACAAAGAGGATGACATTAATGAGTCGCAGTAGGAAAAGTTGCTGTCTGCAGATGAAGAGACAAAAGGAATTTTGTGCTGCAGCTTCCAGCAGAGGCAGGAGGTTTAGAGGGATCTTGTTTTTCAGCTGGCTTCACTTTCTGGCACAAGAATCCGAGGCTTTAGGGTACAGTGTGGGTTTTTTCCTCTGTTTTTGGAAGGTGTCAAGTAACCAAGTTGCCATGGAGTGTGGAGCGCTAGGTACACAAGAACAATGAATAACTATTTTTGTTGGTTTTGGGACGATGAGGATTATTTGTGAATCCTGACTGGAAAAGCTTTCTTGTGAAGCAAGAGGGGATTTGGGAGCAGAAGCATGAAGTAACCTTGCTGTGTTTCTATTACATTAGCAAGAACAATTGAGTCTCTTATCCTAGATGTAAGAGAAGTGACATTCCTTAAGAAGGGACCTGGAAAACTCAAGTACTTTTCTGGATTGTTAAACGTCAGTTAAATGCAAAATGGAAACAAATGCTTTTTGCAAAACTTTAAAAAATTATGACCAGTACTCAGTGGCAGACAGCTGCTGGAGCTCAAGTTCAAACAGAATATACGCTGTGCCAAAAAGAATGATACCATGGTTTGAGTACGCTGAAACTGATAAATTACTCCTCCATGTTCCACTCCTCCCACTCTCATATTCTTGGGGGACGAGGAAACAACACTGTCATTTGCACTGTGCACTTTTTGCTGTCTAACTGAATACAATCTACAGTAAGTGGGATGGTGTCGTTGGCGTTGCACGCGTGAGCTGTGATCGATGGACAGAAGGTTTATCTTCAGCTGGAATTTTCGCTGTATTTCATTTGGCCCCTTGCTAAGTAGGGAGAGTTGCACTCGTAATTCCTTTGTACCAAAAATGTGATCATTGTCTAAGAGCACATGTAAAAACAAAGACCACATAGTCATGCACACGTTGTCTTTGTAGAGCTTCATTTGAAGATTATAAAATGAGAAAACATGTATTCTATGTATTTTCAAGAGTCTTGCCAGTTCTCCAGTTCTTAATTTTTGAAGTCTTGACCTCAGCACCCCTTCTAGGATAAATTTAAAATTATTGTCCAACCACAGCCTCTCCAAAAGCACTATGTGGTGCACTTTTCAGAAACAGCAATAATTGGATAGTAAAGTCCCTCAACAGAAACTCAGGTTTTTCTGTTTCTTTTTTTTGCTTTTTTGTTTGTTTTTTTCTTGCAAGGGGCACTGAATAAGGAGGTTTGCATGTTTACGGAGAACATTAGATGCCACTTAAGATCAAAATAATGAAGAGAATAGGTACTAGTTAATGCAATAAACTCTGCCTTTTGTCTTCAGCTCACCACACACTATGCACTCACTGCAGCAGATGAGGAGTATCTGCTCATTTGAAGATTTCTGAAGCCCTGCTAACCCTTTTGGATCAATGTTACTATGAAAGCAGACGCCTGGTAGGAGTATTTTCCAATTTTTCCTCCCTCTGTGACCTAAACTAAAACCAAATTCATCTATATTTCCAGCCTTTTTTGGGTAAAGAGGGCTGATAAAAGCATCCATCGTTAACATGTCAACAGGCCAGTGCTGGCAGGTCCAGGCTCCTGGTGTTGGCTTTATGGCAAAATACTTCGTTGTATCACACTAAAGCTTGATTCCTGGCACAAAAGGGATGTTTGGAAGGATATCTCACTGAGTTAGCAAATACCAGAACTTTTTGTAGTAACGTGTCCAAAATGCTGCTTGTATAGGATTTGTCACTTTTGTAAGAAAAAGAAAAAAAAAGATCACACATGAAAAAAATCAAACCCCACCATTTGATGTTGTTACGTAAGATTTCATTTAAACTACCTCTCAATGTAATATTCAAACATTAGGTAAGTTTAATAAGGTTTGCTCACTGTCACGTTATGTAAAAATTATAGTTAATGCCAAAATTGCAAAAGTCTATCACCAAAACAAGTTAAGGATTTTCTTTTTGATGTGTGTGAAAGTATCCAATAGCTTCAAGTCATCATAAACTTCTGTAGTTTCATTCTTGCAAACTGTAGCTGCTGGTCAGGAAATAAATTATAACCACAAGCTTTCATAATCACGGCCTGCTGGGTAAAACCAATTTTATATGCAGCTTTGTCATTTGGCTATAGATAGCCTCATTCACCAAATGTACCATTAATTTACTCTTTTTTTTTTTTCTTCAGTACTTGAGACGTGAATTTGATGAATGGTGTTCTGTAATGGATGCGTGCTACAAATTACATTGTCTTGTTTGCCTCTTTTCTGAATTTGAATGACCAGTTTACTATTGCAGATGTGAATATTGCTCATGCAGCTTAATTTCTGTACAATTGTATAAAATATAAATGGAAATTTTTAAAGTTCTTACCCAGTAGTTAGAGGTAATGTATTATACTTGCCTTATGTTGCAGTTTTACCTACAGCATACTGCACTTTTAAACTGGATCACACCATCTTCGTAGGTGTAGATAGGTGGTTGGTTTTTTTGCATGAATGTGTTTTGGTTTTGTTTCTTTTTCATTAAAGTTCGATTTTCTTAAGTTCTGTTATCAGTGTTTGTGTTTACTACTTGTGACCATGTAGTTGTGCCTTACATTGTGAAAGAATTTAGTCCAGCGTGCACTGTAATTCCTCAACTCTGCGATTTGGAAGGTGGCTGTGGATTTGGATGAGAAAATGACACCATGCATCAACCAGTTCTGTATAAACTATGAAGAAATGTTATCGAAATGTCACTTTTGTTTTCTAACCTGCTAAAGGAATGATTAATGACAATAAAAAATAATAAATTAGACCTTTCTAATAGACTAGTTCTGTTATTCTGAACTACCTTGCCCCACTTCAGACAGCAAAGCTACTTTGAAATAGGGGATCTGTCATTTTACAGATGAACTGTTGGGAAGCCACACATCTAAGAACAAGCTAAAAGCTCCAGTTTTAGAGCCACAACAAAAACTTTCGTGTTACGGAGGAGGCAGTGATAGTGACTGTTTTTCAAATATTTTTTTCACAAGTTAAAGTCAGAGTAATTTTTCCACTCCCAATAACTGTACAAAGCTGCTGAGTATCCTGCATTCAATTAAAGCCCTTCTGTCGCTGGCTGTGGTCAGATATCGCATTCAATGCAGTTGGACAATTGGCATGACTGGAAAACCCAGAAGTAGCACTTGTTTTATTTTTTAGGCTAATGAAGGGCTCACTTACGACATGGAAACCTCTTTCAGGCTGGAACTGTGTTGCAGAGAGAAGCCACGTGATTAATGTGTGTGAGATCAGTCCCTTGACAAAGCCGCTATTCAATTATGGGAGCATTCACAAAAAGCCACGTTTAGCTGCTGAAATAGATCTTCCCATCTTTCTACTCTCTGTAGAAAGATGGAGCGGTCTCCTGAAAGGCAATTTAAGTTGGGAAGCTAAATTCTGCCTCGACCGCTTCTGAGACATCTTTCCAGACTGCAGCAGTCTGTTGAGCTTATGTCTCCCTAAAGACAGCCCATGTGTGAATTCTTCCTTCCCCTGCGGTGTCCTCCTTGGACATGTGCTGGCCTCCAGGAAATACCCAATCTCTGGGACTATTCAGTTGTCTGGTAAACTGAGCAGACCTGCCTTGAGCTCGTTTGGGCAAAAAATATAGAGAGTAGTAAAATGCCTCCTCCCTTCCGCCAGTGCATGAAGCACAGAGTTTACTCTGTCATGTGTGACTTCCCTGGGCTTGAAATGTCTTCTTGTCCTATCAGCATTGGTTTCAAGATGCTGTGAGGTTCTGGCGAGGGACCAGGGCTGGAAGGGGGAGGGTGTGATGCAGTTTGCAGCTGAGCTTGGGATGGGGGCGATGCAGCACAGCTGTGTCAGCCAGGTTGTGACTGAGGGTTTGCAGCTTGTGTGGTGTCCTTGGGCTGATCTGCTGTCTCGGCTCTGCTCTCCTGCCTTACACATTCACCACTTGGCACAGGGCCCGAGTGGTTGTTCCTTTCCCAGGAAGCTGTGACAAAAACCTGCACATCACAGGCACAGGGAGAAGACCAGGAATGTGCACTGCAGCGGCCTAGGCTGCATCTGGAGGTGCCGAACCAGGTAAGTACGTACATCATACATACGTACATGCAGTCTCCAGACCACAGCTTGCATGTACAGGTGAACCAGATCAAGTGGATAAAATGTAATGCTGTGTCCTAGTGAGTGGAGCTGGGTCAGGGGCAACACATGAGCTCATGACTAATTTGTGGAGTGGAGGTGAATGCAAAGTGAGTGCTGACATCCCTATGAATAATGTGAACAACTGGAATGGCACTCCTGTGTTATTCAGCATAGTCCTCATCTGTGTTCACTTCCCCCTAAAGTCATTTCTGACACAGAGGTGATATTCTAAGAGCTAACTTTTCTGCTAAGGGAGACTGGCTGGGTGGGCACGGAAAGGGAGAGAAGTGACAGAGTCATGTACGAGTGGCTTTAGGGAAGTCTCCTGTATCTCTTGACTATGGCTAATCTCAGGGGATGAGCCAGGGCTAACGTGGTGAGAGCACCCTCCATCCGCAGTGGCAACCTGCATGGATGCTGTGGCAAGCAGCTGCAGCCTGTTCTGTGAGTCTCTTCCAGTACCTCAAAAAGAAGGGATGAAAAAAAGTGATTAATAGGGGCACATGTGCTATGTGGGCCACAGATCTGGGACAGCAGTGGAGAATCGAATGGCTTAATGCAAAAGGAACACTTGAGTTTGTGAAGCAAACTTGAACTCTAAAGGCAGCAATGCTGCGAACTCTGTAATGACAGATCTGCAGTGAATAAAACGGTGAAAAAACAGGTGAAACAAAAATCCCAATAAAGCAGGGCATCAATACACTTATTTATTTTTATGTATTCTGTAGTGTCTCTAACTGAATGTTGTATGTAACTATGACCTTTTCAAAGAAACTTAAATAATCTCATTTTAAAAATTAATGGGGAGTCACCTACATGCTTTTACTGATCTGCCTCCATAAATTCAATGTTAATGCAAAAAACATCTCGTAACATGGTAGTTTAGTAGGTAGACATAACTATAGAGAGCTATGGCTATACAATTTTAATTTTGTGGAATTTATTAATACAGTTTGGATGATCTTGGAATAACCCACCCAGACTTTTCTGGTGAATAAGTTCTCCTCACTAATGTAGGCTCTCTCCTGTCCTGCTTTCCAGAAAAGAACAAGTTGTATTAAAACCTCTTTGCATGGCAAGATCCTTCCCCTAGCTGAAGTAAAGGAGCATCTAGGAGTGATACATTTCTTGCATGGCTCATTTTTCCCCTCCACTTTATTCCTACATCCCATGGTCAAAACTCCTCACTTCTGTCAAGTCAGAAATCTGTTAGTTTCAGAAACTTAAGGCATGCTGGAAGAAATAACTGTGTTATCACCACAATAGTTGTCTGCTGGACCTGTTGGTGCTGCACTGACATCATTAAATTTCGGAGGATTCAGTTGGGAAGCAGAAAGCGCTGCTTTTCTTGGTTTCATGTTGCGTGGTGTAATTGGAGATTGCAGTTTCTATCTGTGACATCCATGTTTTCTGTAACAAGAAAAAATAATTCGTAAACCAATACAATCTAAAAAAGTTCCGGTAATTCAGATACATAAACACCCAGAGCCTTTAGTTTTATTTAGCCTTTCTTCAGGGCCATGCTCATAATTCCTGAAGTGAACATCCCAGAACCGAGACCCTCCCAGTTGCTCAGGTCACTACACACTGCTGGAGTCTGTGTCTGGGGCCAGGGACTTCTGGTGGAGATTTCATTTTTGGTTGGAAGGCAGGATTTTAGTGCTCTGTTTGCTTGAAATTGTGGAGTTCACTGCAGGCTATTTCACCCGTTTTTGTGGAATGCTTATTAGTTTCATGCCGTCCCTGCAGTTTGGGCTCCCTATTCCTCTGATTAAGACAGCTCCAGCACTATCAGCATTGCAAGTTCTGTCCCTCTCTGAGATCTGTCATGTGCTGCCACATGAACTTCAGTTTCTAGCACCACGCTGACAGCATTCAGCTCTGTATCTGCTGTCATCCAGGTGTGAGGACAGGGGGTAACGGCTGCCAAAGTGGATTTAAAATACGTAACTTCCTTCTCTTTGTGCTTGACCAGATGGTCTGGGTCGCAGAAGCAGAGTTGCCTCTGAATTGCTATGATTAGACATTACAAATTAGCTGGCAGCAATATGAGCTTAAGGTGTGGCTGTGCTTCTCCCACCCCAGGATTTTTATTTTGCCTGGTCAGGGGCTGCACTCGCTGCTCTAATACATGTAGAGACACTGAGCTTTGACGCAAAGAATAGAAATGTGTGAGAAGGGGCAGCCTGTCCAACTTCATGCTGCGCTGGGATTCATAAATTTTGATATTGACCCATCTGGTTGTTCCTCGTGCGTGTTTACACCCTGAACAAGCTGAATACCTTGCTTTGAGAAATAGAAAGCTGGAGAGATAAATTGCATGACCTCCAAGTCCAAGGAGTCCCAGCAGCAGCCGTGAGCAGAGTCTGCCTGCACAAGCTGCGTGGGCCTGGCAAGGCACAGAACCCGGCTTTGGCGTGGGGTGATGGCTCCGACCCCTCTGGAGCCGCCTCTGGAGGGTGTGATGTGCAGGGTGATGGTGGTGGTTACACAGGGGGTTGCCCGGTGGTGGAGGAACCAGCAGAGTCAGCGAGAGAACAGCAGGCAGGGCCATTGTATGGGCGGGAGGAGCAACTGCAGTGTATTTCAGGTCTGTTTTTCCATGTGTCTCCCCCTCAGTTCAGGAAGGACAGGGAACTGCTGGAGAGAGTCCAGCGCAGGGCCACAAAGGTGATGAAGGGAGTGGAGCATCTCCCTTATGAGGAAAGGCTGAGGGAGCTGGGGCTCTTTAGCTTGGAGAAGAGGAGACTGAGGGGTGACCTCATTCATGTTTATAAATATATAAAGGGTGGGTGTCACGAGGATGGAGCCAGGCTCTTCTCAGTGACAACCAACAGTAAGACAAGGGGTAATGGGTTCAAGCTGGAACACAAGAGGTTCCACTTAAATTTGAGAAGAAACTTCTTCTCAGTGGGGGTGCCAGAGCACTGGAACAGGCTGCCCAGGGAGGTTGTGGAGTCTCCTTCTCTGGAGACATTCAAAACCCGCCTGGACACCTTCCTGTGTAACCTCACCTAGGTGTTCCTGCTCCAGCAGGGGGATTGGACTAGATGATCTTTTGAGGTCCCTTCCAATCCCTGACATTCTGTGATTCTGTATTGTGTGTCTGAGAGGCAGGTGAGAGTGGGGCAAGGAGGTCACCGCATCTACATTCAATGCGCTGTGAAAATTGAGGTGACGGGGATGTGGAGCAGGCGTGCGCTCCCTGCGCGTTCGGCAGAGCGCAGTATGGCGGCAAGGGCGCCCAACGGATCATCCCTCCCTCTGGCCAGTGAGCTGGGGTCTCGTGAGGGAGCCGAGAGCCGAGGCGGGCCCCTCGCCAACACCAGGAGATCTAAGGGGCAGCTCGCAGTGTGGCAGCCCTCTGCTTGGGATGAGTCAACGGGAATATGGCGCTTCTGGCTTCCTTCAGTTTGCTGTCTCCCTTTCGATACAGCTGAGCTACCTCGAGGCCCTGGTCTGATGGTCCTCACCAGTATCAGTCTTATCCAGATCATCTTCCATTCTGCATTGCAGTCATATCAACTAAAACCATGAGTTCATCTTGGCTAGTAAGGTCTCTTTAAAAGAATACATTGATAGTGCTGAGATTTGGCTTCTGAGGAGCTGAAATAAGGTGGTTCATTCAAATGGTGCTGGATAGGGTCTGCCTTTCCTAGGGATCAGAGTGCCCAAGCTCAACAAAATGTGGTAATGCCAGCACATCCAAGTGAAAAGAACCTTTAACTGCAGAGTTTTCTCCTTTGATGAACTGTGCTTGGTAGATATTGAGAAAAGGGTAGCCGCCTGATGTGAAGGCAGCTTTGGAATGGAAAGGTAATATTTCCATAACAGGAGAAGGTAACATCTTGAGTAGATACCTATTCCAGGTACAAAACAGTGACTTGGAAATGGAAAGAATTCACTCATTGCTTTTCTCTGAAAACGTCCTTCTACTGCAATTTATTTTTAAGAATTAGCGTTGGTGATAGCCACATTTCTGTGCATTAAGTATTAGAGAATGAAATTCAACTTACGGGAGAAAAAAATACTTTTGTGGAGTGCCTACCACACTTTCAGATGTTATACACAGCACCATAACTAGAAATGTGATTTGCTGTGAAAATGAGGGGTATATTTATATAACAGTGGAATTAATCACACCATCTGTTCAATCTGAAATTTCAAGATGTGTGTTGTGCATAGATGAGTATGAAATAGTTTTCTGATCTGAGTACTACTGCATATGAGTTGGGTGGAGGGGAGTTGCTTTGGTGTTGACTTCTCTGGAGGTGCTGCTCATCTTCATTTCTGTTCTGCAATAAATGTTTGGGGTTGTTGTGGTTTGTTTTTTTGTTTTTTTTTTTTTTTTTTGTTTTTGTTTTTTTTCCCTTTTTTTTTGGTTAGCAATCAGAAATGATAACGTTTTTCAACAAGAATATGACCTGCTTTCAACGCAGATATAGAATTGGTACATGTTCAACAGTAAAAAAATCTGTAATAGATGTGTGAGCCAGAGCACTGGGGTGTTAATTTGTTTTGGTTTGGTTTTGGTCAAATGTCACAATTGTAATAGATTCTTAGCACAGCATGACCACTTTTAGTCTGAGATCCTCCATTAGGGAAAGCATAGTTGTGTAATTAGAGAAGAAAAAAGGTGTGCTACTTACCTTGGCAGGCTCTGTCTGAGCTTGCAGCAAGAAGACTGCTATGCACTGACGATACCTATTTTCATGCTGTATTAGGAAAGCATTTCGCAGGCTGAAGACTGTGGAAAAAGTATGGAGAAATGATATCAATTCCTTCATGCAGCTGCGGCCTCACCAGTGCCGAGTACAGGGGAACAATCACGTCCCTAGTCCCGCTGGCCACACTATTCCTGATAGAAGCCAGGATGCTGTTGGCCTTCTTGGCCACCTGGGCACACTGCTGGCTCAGGTAGCCAAAATCCTGCGGGAGCCGTGCTTGAGCAGGCTGGTAGTAGCAGGGAGGGGGGCAGAGCAACCTGTGACAATGCACCTGATCTGTGTGGCATTGGTTTTTTCAGCTGGAGTCGACATCGCTGCAAACGAAGCGATGGCAAGCGATGTGCGGGGTTGTCTCCCTGTGAGCAGCGGCCCTAAGCCAAGCTCTGCTCCTGAACCCATGCGGCCCAGAGGAGGGCACAGATCTCGAGCTGCCCAGACAAGGCAGCGCTTTCCTGAGTCTAATACAGTTGACATATCTTTTTGATAACCTTATCTAGTTCATATAGCTTCCTCTGAAGCCTTGTACTATGTAGAATATCTTGCTGCTCTGTAAGGCTTCTCGTCTAAGCATTTCCAAGTGCTCTACAGTCAGACCTCAAAATGTTTCTGGAAGATAAATTGTCCTATAATCGTATGTTTATAGAAAAAGTAAAGTGGAGTGCAGACTGGTTAAATCATTGCAGCAAATCAGCAGCAAAAATTTATAGCTGGAGAGGCGGTACACTTCAGAACTCATGGTTCTGTCTGTGGTCAATGGGAAGCACAACTTTACAGTTCTAAAAATGAATTTTCTGGTCAATGCTCAGCATCAGGCTCTCAGTAATATTTTCTAAAAGAAATTCTGTGACTGTAAAGATTACCAGTCTTTGATACGGTGACATACCAGTGGGTCTGGCTCCTTCAAACTTAGTGTAAAGCATTATTGGTGAAGAAATAATAATTGCAAAATGAAATCCAGAGCAGATTTTTAGAAGGAAAGCAATTCCTAATCAGAAAGCATGTTGCTGCTTGCTGTCTTCAGAGATGGATTCCTACTATCACGCTTACATGTGTAGTTACATCTCTTGTACAAGGTCCTGGCATTCATGGATAGTTCTGCCTTTAGGGTATCTTCCCAGTGTTATGAGCACATTGTTATATCTCTCATCCTTTCCCTGATACATAGTAGGCTTTGGGCTAGAATTGGTCTGCATAATTACCAGCCTGCTGCTGCTGCCGAAAGGGTATTTCTATGATATTGCAATATATTGTTTTTCTAGTCCTTGCATTGAGGTACATTTCTTTCCAAAGCGAGATCAACCCTCGGGAAGCTAATGGACGCAAAAGTACTTGTTAGATCAAAAATCAGGGTTTCATTTTTTATTAATGTGATGGATCACTCGTGCTACCCTTTCTGAGAACATGCTAACTAATCTTTTACTGCCACCAGTAGTACAAGTCTCCTTCTTGAGACTGCAAACAAGTTGGCAGCATTCCCCAAGGTCACACATTTCTGAGATTTTTTTTTTTTTCCTGCAAAGGGACATTTTCTATTGACACTAGAATTTTTGCTTGGTGCTTTACACAAAATGGTGGAAATCTGAACTGCAAGCTCTCTACAGTAATTTCTCTCATTATTGTTATTGTACCCCACTCTAATGGGTCCTGTATGGGGATGGGGCTTCCAAGGTGTTACAAGACACCAGGTAAGTAACAGAGACTGCCATAGCTACAGCTGTAACAAAGCTGGTAGGAATATATGGGAGAGAAGTCAGATAATGAGGTCCAGAGTGTGGAAAAGGACCACAACCAGTGGTTGCAGGTGGGTCACAGGGTTAAGAAGGACCCTGGTTATAAATCTCTGAATGTAGCAAATTCTGGCTAGGAAAAAAAAAAAAATCCAAAAATCTTATTCCCATCTCCATGATATGGCTTTTATGCCCAATGTTGTATGTGCAAACAGGAGGGTGGCTGCACCGCCCTCTCCAGCACCCAGAAGCTGTTAAAGTTGGGCCTGGGCTTAGGCAAAAAGGGTCTGTCCTCAGCTCTGCCCCATGGGTGAGAGGTGGCTGTTGTGGTTGCTTTGTTTCTGCTTGGGTTGGTAGGAACACTCATTAGCAGACAGACAGTGTCTGGAGTACATTTATAAAAAGGTTATTCTTCTCTGTGTTCATCCCCTTATCTCATCTTTAGTCATTTGCCTTTTGTTGCCTACCTTTATTTCCTGTCAGCATTGATGCTGAATGCTAACTACTCTGGGTGAATATCTTTCAAGGTTATTATAAATTTTATGGGCTCTAGGCTTATTTTCCGCATCTATTGACTTCCTGCAGAGCACTCAGGCTCCCCGAGCTTTTTCTCCCAGTCTTTAGGATTAGGTTGGCTGACAGGCCCTGAAGCCTGGCGATTTGTATTTCTCTATTTCTGATATAGGAGGCTCCCGGGATCTGGGCAGTGTTAGGCTGATGTGTGAGAGCCTGTAAGAGCGGCTCAGACCAAGGGGAAGCCTGATTTTTAACAGTCGCTCCCTCACCCAAGCTCTGATTTGGTGACTCCGGGGATGTTTCTTTGGAAGGGTAAGGCTGGTCTCTCTCTGTGGGGGTCAGTTCTCCTCCCCTCTTCACCCAAGGGCACAGCAGCAGGTGTTATTGGGGCAGTTTCCCCTGGTGATGTGTTTGGATGTCTGTGAGAAAAGCAGCACTGACGTATGGTGGGTGATTCCCATCCTCTCAGTAGCTGGTGGGGAGCTGAGGAAGAGCAGCTTCAGGAGATAAACCTCCTCTCCAGCCTCCTCAAGAATTGCTGCTGTGCATGTGTGAGGACACCCAGGAGAGCAGCGTGCTGGGGTGTTGGGCAGCGGGACAACAGGAAAAATGCTGCATAACTAGTATGGAATTGAGAATGTACTTGGGTAAGAGGCTTGGGGTTTCATGGAGTGTGCTAGGACAGTCAGGGCAAGGAAATACTTGGCTCGTGACGAAGAATTCATGGAGTCTTGATACCTCCTTTGGGGTGAACAGATAATATCTGACAGTTGCCGGTGTGTATGTGAAAGTCACTGCAAAAGAACACGGGGTGCTTTTGTGAAGACGTTCCAATGCGTGTGGGCACATACCTGTAATGTGGACGGGGTCAACGTTTTTCAGTATCAGTCTGTCTAGTGGGATGGGCTGGTCTAGGACTGCGCAAAACCCACCCTCTCTGATGAAGGACTGTAGTTCAGGAGTGAGGCGAGGACAGACAGGGATTAAGCCAGTGTCTGAGCCCCCGTATTTCTGGGAATAGAAAATGAAGTTGGTTAGCTAGTTGTCTGCCATCTGCTCATGAAATATAGGCACTAAAGAGCCCCTAAATTATGTGCTTTCTCTTATCAAAGGTACTGAGACAGCTTGTTTGCGTGAGGAACTTCAGAAAAACTCCTCGGTACCTACAGCTCTTGTACTAAAAGAGCAACACCTTGTACTAAAAAAGGCACAATAGTAACACAACCCAAGTCCACAGGCAGAAAAGAGTCAGTTTAAAGTGTTCAAAGGTCTTTTTTCACCCCCTTACCCCTGTTATTTTAATAGCAGGACGACTTCTCTGTTTCTTGGAAGTGTGCTTCCCCATTTCCCATTGCATACATGCAGAACACAGAATTGCGGGGGCTCCAGATTGTTTGAAGCCCTTCACAGAAGCTTCACCAACACATGTATATGGGGCAACTCTGAGAGATTTGCCTCTGAGCAACAAGTCCCTTGATTTCCTCCTCCCTTCATCCCCCCCTGCCATTGCAAAGGGATGGTGCTGCTGGTCTAGAATCTCTCACTACATGTCTTCTCTATCTCCTACAAAAGCAGAACACCTGCTTCTTAAAAAAAAAAAAAAAAAATCAAAACCAAGAAGTCTTTAAATCAGACACAAACTTATTGAGATTTTGAACAGGTCCACTTAGCCTTAATTTACATCAGCTTCATCAACTTAATTAGCTAGATGCACTCCTGCATTGAAGCTTTAGGAATTTCAGGTCATCTGGTTTCTTTTTTTTGTGGCTAAATACAGAGATGTATCATCTATAGAAGTCTCTCTCTAGCATCTTTCATCAGTAATAACTTTCTTAAGAAAAGTCATCGTTTCCATTTTAAACTAGGGGAAATCAAAGCAAAGAGAAGAAACATACAACAGGGAGTGTTGGAACTGGGACTGAAACCAGCTTTCCAACAGTTCTAATATCTCTGGGATAAAAATTTCTCACTTTGCTGGACTGAGTCATGAGGGGAGCATCAGAAAACCTCCTACATTCTTGAAACTTTTCTGAGCTTCAGGAATCTAGCACATCAGAACAACAACAGGAAAATATTAAGATCTTGTAATGTAAATTCTGCCTGTCATAGTGTTCCTATAACATATTGAGCCTAGAAGCAGGGTTTAGAATCAGTGTTATGGTTTGCTATTTGCATAAGGAACTATCATCTGTCCTTCATGCCAATTAGTCATCTTGTATTTTTATCATTAGATCAATCTTCCAAAGTACATTCAAAATATTTACCAAGCTAAAAAAACCATAATAACTGCAACCATGTATATCTCTATCCATTATTACCTTTTTGTTGCGTTTCATTTTGGTAATTAATAGAAGATCATCAAACAGGAAGAGATAGACATCAAGGAGTCTTGTACTTTCTGAGGAGGAAAACAAAAAAAATCACCTTGGTGGCATGATTATTTTAAGGAATTGCTACATCTAAGATCAGGCACATCTATGAATCACTGTGTCTTACAAAACGCTTTTATCAAAGAAGCATGATTTCCATCATAGTACAGAATTACTCATCTCCTAGTCTGTGCTTTCAAATGCAGTGCTTAAAAAAATTATATGTCTCTTGATGAATTTGACTACTATTACTTGTACCTTGTAGCAGCTACTTCATTATGAAAAAACAACTGCTTACCTGCTATGAAAAGTGACCTGGCTCACCTGGAGTACCGTCAAATACAACAATCGGCATGCTATAAACTAGCAAATCCTACCTGGTAAACAGTGAACCTTCTGAAAACAGCAGAGATAAAGAAATAGGGAAGTGCAAACTTTTCCTGGTACATTTAAACGATGTTATGTTGCCCTCTTCACAGGCTTTTGCAGTGATGAAATGTTAATTGACAGTATCACAAAAGCCTTTCAAAAACTACACAAAACAATATTGACTTATCTTTTCTTCCTAGCTTAGATGACATGAGAATGTGAAGAATATGAAAACAACTGTCTGTGAGAATGCTTCAAAGTCTTTTAGGTTGATCTCCAAGCCATGTTGAAAACTTGGGTATTGTTATAATAAACAATAGGGAACGATTTAACAAAAGCAAGAGTATTTTTTAAACAACTTCCTGCAGGAAACCTAGGCTCTCTACTGGACTTGCAGAGTTTTGTCCTTTGACCTGTTTCTTGTTTATGGCTCCTTCTGTCCCTTTCCATGAATCTTTCATTTCCCTTTTTGCTCCCAACTTAACTGTCCTAATTCACTTCCAGAATCACCTCCTTTCACTGCTGCAGCCTTTATTCTATATAGTCTCTTCTCTGGCTAGTCTGTACAAACACGATATCTCTCAGCATGAAAAGCTGGCATGAAACACCTGGCTAGTCTTCACAGCAAATGAGGTTGGTCAGAGCTATTGCTTCCAGGAAATCTTGCAAGATCCTAAAATACTTTATTGGGTGTTTGGTTCTGAAAAGTTTGGTTTGGAAACTTCTTATCTCATTAATGTTGCACAAAGCAACATCAGTAACTACTGAAAATTGAAATTCTAACTAGGTCATGGATCAGCCAGTTGCATGGAGAATAAAGAAACTACCATGAGGACCCTGTTGTGTGTCAGTGGAGATTCAGAAGACTACAAACAAGCAAGTTAACATGTAATAGACATCTTATAAAAACTACTCTTCTGTAAGTTTCTATGAAGTCAAAAACATGTTAGAGGGCTCTCCACAGCATCTCTTGCACAGCAGTAGGCTTTCGTGGGTGTTACATAGGAAAGAATTATTTGTCCTAAACTCTGTCAGCTGCTGTGGACAAAATTTTCTGCTTCTTTCATTTATACTGTGTTCACAGAGTCATTGAATGGCATCAGTTGGAAGGAAGTTCTGGAGGTCTCTGGTCCAACCCACTACTCCAAGCAGTCCAAGCTAGAGCAGGTTGTTCAGTCAGGTTTTGAGTATGTGCAAGAATGCAACCTTTCTGTTACCCTGTACTGATATTTGACCACCCTAATTGTTAACAAGTTTTTCCAGGTATCTACTGGGGCAGTAGCCCATGCTGCAACTTGCATTGTTATGTCTCATCCTTTAGCTCCATCTGCCTTAAATCAGCCGTTAGGCAGTTGAAGACAACTGTAATGTCTTCCCTGAGCCTTGTCTCAGGGACATGTGAACTCACTTCTCGCAGCTGCTCCTATTCTCAAGTACATGATTACCAAAAAACCCCATGCAATTGTGATCTCAGTGATCTCAGTTTAATTCAAACAAGCACAGTTCACCTTAACACAAGACTTGCGTAAGCCTGTTTGGAATTGTGACTTTAGGACATGCTCTTTTCTGTTGTGCAGCATTACATGTGACTTGTGATTTCATTTTTGTCTTGAAAGATATTTCATTCAGACAAGTGGCCAAATCTCAGGCATTTTTATTGCAGATTGCAGGCAGCTGGCTGTCGTGATGGGTAAGAGCTACGCACATAACTCCTCAGTTTTCTAATTACCTACTGCAGAAAGAGACGTGGACACCTGGTGGCCACCCGGTGGCCACCCTTACCTCCTGCACTGGTGTCTCATCAAGAGGGCAATGAGCGCAGAGGGAAGGACTGGTGGGAGAGGACTGGCTTTCTTCCTCCTCTGCCTGACACCCCCTAAACATCATAGCAACCTTTTCTTCAGCTGTCCCTGATATTGTGCCTTCTCCTCTGCTACTACAATTCTCCTCATGAGGGAAGGAAAACAAAAACACTGAAAAATGGAACATGTCCCCTTTGCTGCTCCCTTTACAACAATGGTGGTCTGAAACAGAAAGTGTTTGGTGCTTATTCTCTTCACCTCTGTTCCTGAGGAGGTGGTGAAGGAAACGTAAGGTATGGGCTGTGCTTATTTCTGTCAAATGGTTGCTACAGCCCTGCAGTGACCTTGGCATACAGCTTCCAGCATCCTTTCAGATGCTGGTCTTCTCCAAAATGCCCAGGCTCTGCCTCCTGCTTTGGCAAGGAGGAAACCCTCCTCTCCTGCACAGGTACAGGTTCTGCAGCAGCTCCCCAGCAAGCAGCAAAGCAACCGCTCTGCTACAAAATGATGTCTGTGTGTATGGAGACGTGAGTGTCCCTCCACTTTGTTGGGGTGACAGCAGCTGCGAGCAGCACTGTAGAAATCAGCATACTTGGGTGGGACAGCTGTGCTACCTGTGGAGTTCATGGCATGTTGTATGAGTGCTCTCTTCATAAAAGGGAAGCCACCTGGTGGGATAACACCTTCTTGTTCCAAGCTGTCCATCAGAACAGCAGTCTTAGCAGAGGTGAAGTATGAAATAAAAATAGCAAAAACCTATGGACTTTTCAGTAATTTTTGATGAAACACGTAGCAGATATATGAGATATGCTGACATCGGTCCTCAGGCCTGTGGGACACCTTGTATAGGGCAGTCTAAACTTCCTGATTTCCTATTGCCATGTTCTTGAATGTGACAGTAAAACTCTCCCTTTGGGTGACAGGTGTTGGCGAGTCCAGGTGATTTCTTCAGAACCTGTCAGACTGAACATCCATATGTGACAGTAAAAAATCATGCAGATTACCCATTCTTTTGGCTGTTTCTCAGTCTCTCTATGACAAGCTGTACATTTGTTTTTTATTTATTGCATCTCCCCAAATACTGTTGCAGAGGTTCATTCTGGACCTGCCTAACAAAATATGATTCTGTTAAGCTAACTCCTGATATTGGGACATTGAGGGACATTACCTGCTAGTGTTAGCCTCCCTTCATGAAGGAGAAGTCTGTTCGCTGAAGACAAAATGTTTTCACTGCTGTTTTCTCTTAAGCTTTGCTTCAAACACTTGACCCAAAAGAGAGAGAGAGAAAGGAGAATCTCGCGTATCTGATGATGAGATGGGAGGCAACCAGCAGTTAAACTGAGCACACATGGACTGCAATCTCAGGCTAAATACATCACACAGCTAATAGCTGAGCATGCCTGTGTTTCTTCAGCAATGCTATTGCTTCAATCTGTTTAGAGTTTTGAAATGTTAAGCTGAATTTTTCTTTTCTGGAGTGAGTTTAATGGTTTTTGCAGACCTGAGTGTAAACAGATATAATCCTTGATGTGTCACTCACCTGATGATGTTACCATAATGATGCTTGAAGTCTGTTTGTATGGGTAAGGGGGTAACCACAGCAGAAAAGTGCACATGTTCCCAGGTATGCTGTGTAATTTTTTGCAATGCTATTTAAATGTAAATAGAAATTTATTTCACTCACCTTGTGAAAGAGGCTCATAATTTCTATTATACTTCATATCTTTACAAAAAGGTAGTAATACTTACATGAATCCCATTTCATTCTGCCCCCTAAAAGCAAGCATTGGAGAGTTGTCCTGGATCGTATGATTACACTGTCTTGGATGCCAGCAGAGATCAACCCGTGCAGCCATCCAAAGTGCTGTGCAGAGCCTGCATGCTTAGACAGTGTTTGCAGTGCTCAGGCTGCAGCTCCTCCTGTGAGAGCAGAGCCACTCCCCAGTAACTAGAGTATAGACAACCAGCCAACTTCAGACCATGCTATATAGATAGGAAACTAAACCTTCCGCAAGAAAAAATGCCCTTTAAGAAAATGCACTTACCTGTGGGACAAAAAATCTCTTGTCACGATCCCAGACTTGAGGCCAAATTATGACCTCTTGCAGCTGCTTGAACTTCTGAAAGTTGTCCAACCACTTGACTTTACCTTCCAGATCCCCTGAAATATGTGAAACATCAGTTACTGCCAAGGCTGGCAAAAACAGTTGTGTTTCTAGAAGATGCCGAATACTGATTTTCCTCCAGTGGAAACCAGAGCGCCTCACATGTGAAGCCCTAGATGAAATCTTGGTATCATTGTAAAAAATTACTAAACTCTTCCTAGGTCAGCAGAGCCAGAATTTCAAACCATGCATTAAAACAGGTTTAAATTCACTGTTAAATGCAAGGGTTATATTTACTAGTCCGAATGAGGGGGAATCATATAAAACTTGATAAAACTGTAATCTTCAAAAGTTAAAAAAAAAAAAAAAAAAAATCCTGCCTTTCTAAACTGTCTGGGATACTGAGAAAAAAATAATTTTTGTTACATACAGCCTGATCAACAGGGTGTTGAAGTTAATGAGAACTAATTTCAGGGGAAGTGGTGCCAGAAGTGACTGAAGTATTTAACTGGGATGGGGGCACCTCAGAATGTGAAAAATGAGGACTCTTTGCTGATTCGGGGCCATTATGGGGAAAACTTCAATGGACCTGAAGCTGAAATTCCAAGTTTTTGTGTGGAGTGATAACATAAATAATGATTACACAGACAGGCACGCGCACACACACACGTGTACACCAGAAGGGGAATGCTGGGACTGCAAATGTTCCTTATGTCACTGATTCACTGATCAAAACATGGAGGCAGATCTTTGTCAGGTGTCTGTGAATAAAGATGTGTCACCCCTCTATCTTTGGTTTCCTTGGCCTAGAGTTATTTAAACTCTAGAAGGACCTGTTTATTTGCCAGTAATTTCCCCAGATATCGCATGGTCTTTTGAGGCCATACCTAACACTGTTGTTCTCCCAGCAGAAGTCTCCAGACTAGTGATAAAAATACCCTTTTCCTATGCGACGCGTTTTCTGTTGAAAAGTGTGCTCCTTGTGTGACCATTAGGCTAGACTCCTCTCAGGGACGTGGCAAGAAGAGAAAGAACCCGCATCTCTCCTTTAGGTGGTAATTCTGTCATTGGAGTATTTAGCCACAAAGCAGCAGCCCCAGATTTATCTGTCTTTAGAAGATATTAACTCTCTCTCTGCCCCATCTCCCAAGGAGGTGTTTGAGCCTTCAGCCTCCAGGACAGGGAGAAGGACAGCTGCAGAGAGAGTGCCACCATGCCGGGTGGCTCAAGGCAGTGCTGTGGTGCAGGTGGGCTGCTGGTTGGGATGAAGCACTGCCTGGAGCCTCTCCCTGTCAAGATTGGCAGGATGGGCATTTTGTTGATACACAGTCGTCTTCGACTTCAGCGGGAGCTGCACGAGGCCTTTGGAGAATTCACCTGTCTGCTGATGTACTGTAAGACACTTAGAAATGCATTTATGGCTTCCTGAACAAGACTGGATTAATATATTATTTACTTAAAACATAATTCAAGAAAAAACCTAAAAATCTTCCCAGCCCAATTTCTTGTTTTTCCACAATAGCTAGAGAAATTCTGTAGCTGAGAGATTTTTTCAGCTACTTTCCATGGTAGAACCCTGTCATTTAGAACAAGGTCACTAACATAATATTCCCCTTGTGAATACAATTTTATCCTATTAAGGATTACCCCCAACAAATCTTCCCTAGACATAAATCCGACTGAAAGACTTCTTTGTTTGAGATCTTTCTTGATTTGTTCCAATTTGTGATCTCTCTTAATTGTTTGCATGTCACTGCAGATGATTCTGAGCAAATACAAGTGACTCACTGATTTGTGAGTCCTGTGACCTTGCTTAGAGAGGCTTTGACAGCACAAGGGTGGCACCAATCATTTCCTACAGAATGAGGAAGGACTCAGGATTGTAGAAAGACATGCACATCCTCATTGCATTTATGCAGGGAGATCAGACCCATTCACGCTCAAAGGACATGCACAAAAAGGCCACGTAACTTGAATCGTTAATTGCACACTTGACTTTTCATATTAGCTACTTACGTATGGACTTTTCCACCTTCTCTTTAAGCGACCAGAAAAAGCCTTTCTCTGTCTCATCAGAGCTCCTCTTCCAGATGTTGTGAAGGAGGAGGGGATAGCGCGTCAGTCGGTGCAAAGGAGCGACCAGCAGCTCTGGCAGGCGCAGCCTCTTGCACTGTTCGTTTTGTTCACACCACTGCTGAAGACAAGGAGAACCTGCCTGAGGCCTCAGCTGGCAGGGAGGCAGCAAACAGTTTTCTGCATCATCAGCTGACTCTGACGAGAGAGGCACCAATTAAGCATGAGCTTCTCACACAATGAGAGTGAGGGTAGCGTAAAGACCCTCTAAAGGGGGAGTCACATCGCTCCTTCAAATTCACATTCTGTGCTGCTGCTCCCCATTTCAGAAGCTGTGGCCATGCTAGGTGATCAAGTGGTGCTCTTATTTATATGCCGTTTTAATTTCATCAGGAAGACCCCAGTTACATCTGAGGGTCACCTTATGTTTTAGGGTCATTTACTACTTCCTATTGGGGACCTTTGTCCCTGTCTGAAATCCTCGTCAGGGAGTGAGCAATATGCATCTCCCAGGCCATGAAAGCTGCAGTGCTTGTGGTTGCTACAAAGAGGTCTCCACGAAGTCTTGGGCTGCCTGTGAGAAAAGGCCTCTTCTTCAGGTTTCGCTTTCTAACTCTGTAATGTTTAAGATCAGCCTGAAGTATTTACAGGACACAGTGTCCTGCTTATGATAAGTCAGAAAGAGCAGAACCCTCTCCCTGGGAGTCCCACTGCTGCACTGGCTGGAGTTGTTGCTTTCAGGCTGATGCGGCATTGGCACAGACAGAACCTGCTGTGGTGCTGTAACTGTACAAAGACATCACTGGTAGCTCTTTCCAGCCCTATGTGAGGGAGGTAAATGACCACTTACTGGTAGTGTTATGAT
Source organism: Caloenas nicobarica (assembly GCF_036013445.1). NCBI lineage: Eukaryota > Metazoa > Chordata > Aves > Columbiformes > Columbidae > Caloenas > Caloenas nicobarica. Next base: position 48,400,353 of record NC_088245.1, read on the forward strand.
AGCAGGTTCTACATTTGCTTTATCTATGGGCAAGCAAAACCTGTCAGAGGAGCTAAACTGCTGCTATTGCAGAGGCGTCGCTTGCTGTGCTACCCAAGGTGTTGTGTCCTCCCTGTGGGCACAGGGGTCAGTAAATACACATGAGCAAGGAAAGCAGCCTGGCTTTTTCACCAAAGCTACCCCACTCTCTCATCACAGGCCCCTAAGACACGTGAAAGAACTGACATGCTCCTGGCTTTCTATTTTGGAGCACAAGTCTAATGAGGAGCAGCTCAGGAAACTGGGGCTGTTTAGCTTGCAGAAAAGAAGGCTGAGGGGAGACCTTATCACTCTCTACAACTACCTGAAAGGAGGTTGTAGCATGGAGGGTGTTGGTCTCTTCTCCCATGTAGCAAGTGATAGGACAAGAGGAAATGGCCTCAAGTTATACCAGGGAAGGTTTGCATTAGATAGTAGGGAAAATTTATTTATGGAAAGGGTTGTCAGGCATTGGAACAGGCTGCCCACAGAAGTGGCTATGTCACCATCCCCGGAGGTGTTTAAAAGATGTGTAGATGAGGTCCTTAGGGACACATTTTAGTGACAATGTTAGGTTAGTGGTTGGGCTCAATGATCTTGAAGGTCTTTTCCAACCACAATGGTTCTATGATTATATTCCCCTTGTTTTGGCCTGTATCGTTCATCTCTTGAGTTTGTTTATGTCACCACTGATGTGACATAGCATAGAGGCTGGAGGCTCTTTTGTACCCAGGGAGTGTGAGCCCCGTCATCTGCTAAGGCACATAATACCCTACGTACTGGGGTCCCACCCAGCATCTAAAAAAAGCTGATATGTAGGACATACATCGAAGCAAAATAAAAGTAAAATATTAAGAGAGCTTTTTAATATGTGGCTTGTGGTGTGTGTGTGGGGTTGTTTTTTTTTCTTTCTGTAACAATTTCACTTTGTTAAGGTGGGGGTCTCCAAGTCAAAGGATTATGTGCAAAACATATGAGTGATACAGGCTGGCCATACACAATTTTTTGCTTGCAAAAATGCAGTCAGTTGTTCCCTTTTGGCTTCCCTTGTTGCCTGTTCAAAATTACATGTATGGAATTTCACATTTGCAGGAGAACATACACTCAGAAGGATGATCTATCATATACTCTGCAGTTCAAAAATCAGTGTAAAATGCTATCTATACAGTTTTGCTTCCAGCGAACTTTCCTAGTCTGATGTGAAAATCCTGTCATACGTCAGGAAGGCTGAAGACAACAACAACAGTAACAAAACTATCACTTTACTTTCAGGTAGATGCCAAAATCTTCTTTCTGTCTCAGGCTTTCCAAGTAGAAGACAGCGGAGGTATAATTGAGGCAATAAATCTGGTGTGTCTGGCAGAGGTCACCCTGGAAAAACTACAGAAAAGACTTGGAAACTTATCAAGAAAGAAAAATGTCATGACAAAGGCTGGAATAACAGTTTTGGTTTTGTAATGTGTATTTTACCTGAGATTTCCTTGTACCTAGGAAAATAGGGGAAGAGGGAAAGGCGAAGTTAAAGGGCAAGATAAAAAGTAGTAAAAATGGTAAAGTAGTAAAAAACCCCACAAAAGTGCTCAAGCAATGCATGGGAGCACAGTTCTAACAGCTCTGCAAAGGTGTGAAACATTCTCAGACTTTGTCCTCATTAGAAATAAATGATGTGAAATTCATGTAGAAGCTGAAGATAAAAGTCACTACCTATGCAACAGCTTTTCATGGCCTCACAGAGCACGTCACTTTATATGTGAGTGTGTTAGCTCTTAGGAATGTTGAATGCCATCCACAACAAAACTGAGTTTTGTCTGGGATTTTGTCTGTCTCACACAAGCATTATTGATAAGAATGCCTGAAGTCAGAGCTGAAGGGGGTGAGAAGATGAGCTCCAGCCTTCCTTTCCCTTTTTAAAGTCCTTGCCCTGAGGTAGGGTCCACTTTAGTATTTTCCTGGAAATTTTCTAGTGGCCTCTGCTACTAGGGGAATTTTGGGTCCATGAGCTGGTTTCCTCACTGTATTACTGTTTCTAACTTTTCAGTCATTGGGAAGCAGTGCAGGAGACAGAGTCCCTGGAGACTCCTGTTTGGACAACTGCCTTGTTCCCCACGCAGGCTGCCCTAAAGGGCTGCAGGGCAGTGCTTGGCAGTGGCAGGACAACTGGGCTGAAAGGGCAAGAGGTACTTCAGTCCCACTGGGCTCTTAATGAAGCACTTAAATGCACTTGCGGGTCTGTTGCATGGATTAGAGGAAGGATCTATGCTGTGGAGTGGAAGGAGACAGGGAACACCCAGCGATGGGGCTGGGGTCTGGTCTCAGGAAAACATCTTCCATAGAGCGAGAAGCTCATGTGTGCTGGTGGCAAAATCTCCTCAAGGTTTGAGCTACTGTTGCCCAGGAAGGGAAAATCTTCCCACGCTTTGTTCCACATAGAGAACACCTTTCCACACCTACCTCAAACATGTCAATGAATAAAAAGAAAAACACTACCAACAGAAGGTGCTTGAGACTGAGACCAAACTGCCTGTGACAAATGACATGTCTAAAACACTTGCATGCTATGATAAATGGTCTGCCGCAAGGACCTGCTGAGATTAAGCAAGAATACTTCTGATTATGTTACCTTTCTGAGTATGGAGCTGAAATCCATAGGAGAGTCTGACTTGCTGACATGCTCCTTCACAGCTTCAAAAAAAGTTTTTAGAAAACTGAGACTTATCTAAGTAAGGGGGAAAAAAGAGAAATTAGCATCAGTGGTTTTCTGAAGTTAAGTTTAAAATAACTTTATTTCCCATCCTCAGTCTCCCTAAAGGCTCCAGGCCTAATGGAGTGCCTATACTTTTCTTCCTGACATTGCCAGATTTAGCCTCAAAATTACACCCTGAATTCTTTAATTAATCAGAAGCTAAAACAAACATATACAAATACCCACTTACATCATGATAATGTCATTTGACAAAAGCTTTGAAACAAGATTACGTTTATTCCACTTAGACTTATTTTAGGGCAGCAACTGTATTTAACATGAACTGACATGGAAAATTACCATACATTAATGGTATCTACTGGAAAACACTGATTGTGTATGACAGAGCTGTGACAATTAAAGAAGTGTTTATGATCATTTGAAGAAGATACCGTCTTGCACAGTTTGAGTTTGTTTCGCACTATTGGAGGGAAAGGAAATTACTATACAGTGCTAAAAAAATCATGTATTCCACAGAAATTTATTTTATATGTTTGCATCAGATTCCAAGGGTGTCCACACTGTCAGTCAGATGTGGATGAAAGCTTGTTCCTAAGCCCACACTTGCCTCCTGAACACACTATTTCCACACAAAGTCATGACCAAACTCGGCTTCAGGCCAGATTTTAGTCCAGAAAGGAGCATCACTCTCTGTGATACTGCTATGAACTGCTGTTGTAGCTGCACACACCGCTTTATTTGTTGCATTTATGGGGACAAGGTTGCTTATAGGATGATGCTAATTCTTTCATTTTGACAAGGGTGCATTGTGCACCTATTACAGCATGCATTTTTTCGTGGATTCAGCCTGATGTCCAGTAGAAATGCATGTTGTAAAATACATTGTAAAAAGACGTAAAAGGTGTGAAGGGCAGCTGCATTCTGCTACATTTGATCGCTGTTTTATACACAAATATGCATAATAGATGGTCATTTCTCATCCTCATTAATAAGGACAACAAAATTGGAAAGCAAAATTAGAGAGAGGAGGTTATCAATTTTTGTTCACTTGCTTTACTGGAGTGGTATAATAAACAGCAAAGTCTTTGTGCCCTTCCGTTTGTAAAAGGAAAGTTGTTATTGTAGTTATTTTGCCATTCTAACTGCTTTGCTGTAAGGATTGTGCAGTCGGAGTTTATCTTCAGAAATCCTTTTAAAAGGATGATGCTTATGAGAATTAGTCTCAAACTCATGTTTCCTTCAGAAACAAATGCCAAATGAGCTCTTCTCTGTGTTCAAATGCCCATTTATCTTTTGCTGGAGGCACATGAAAATAATTTGTTCTGGTGAAATTTGACCCCCACTGATATACCAAATAGAAATGAAAAAGTAATTGTTTGAATTAAGTTCCAAATGTGAGCATTGAATCTGAAGAGAAGTTTCATGGATGGTTTGCTGTCTCCTTTTATTGGGCTGGTTGATTTCTGATCTCAGTAAGATTTTATTTTTTTACTCACCTCGTTTAACTCCTCTAAGTTTGCGAAAAGTCTCCACGAATCCACATCCAAGAGAAATTCATTACTCTGGAGGTATTTTAGAGTACTCATAAATATCTTAAAAAACAAGACAAATCCATGTTATTAACTATTTTTGCCAATTCAAAATATATTTTTTTTTCTTCTTTTTCTTTCTGAAAAAAACATGTTTGCACTTTAGTTCTCATGAAATGATGGGGAAAGCAGAAGACGACACTCTGAGAAACTTTTTCTGACCTGCCTGAAGGCTAAATATTGAGCTTTGTATGAGGAGGAGGGTATCTGGGGTGTCTCTGCAGCTGCCACAGAGGCAGCTGTGCCCCTGCTGTGCTTTCTGGCTGAACAGGGACAACTGAGCCCCCTGCAGATCCATGTGAGGGAAATAATAACATCAGAGCTGCAGTTGCAGACTTCTGTGGCCTTTCTAAATGCTTTCGTTTCTGCCCCATGCATCAGCTGTTATATAAGTTGTTTAGATTTACAATGGGAAAAACAAAAAGTTGGAATAGCATAAGTAGAGGGTTCATGATGTTTTTTAATCTGTTTGGATTGTTCTGTTAACCTGTACTGAGTGAAAATTTCATGTGTGTTTATTGGCTGGTTTATATTATTTGAGCTCTGATGGTGATCTTGGAGCTGTGCTGAATGTGACCTAAATCTGAAAAAACTTAAAAAATGTAGATTATGGGGTAGAATGTTTTTGTATATGTGTGAAAAACATCAATGAAAAACCCCATCACCCAGGTGCTAAGACTGAAGAGCTGGTGAGACTATTTGCTTAGCCTTGTGTAACTCTTTAGTCACCATGAACAGTTGACTGGAGAGCTTAAAGGGGATTTACAGTGTTCTTAAAGTTCCCTGTTCAGAATCATTAAAATCAGTGGAATATTTCTATACTGGGAAGTACTTAGAGTAGAAGGTATCTGTAAAACTGGCTACTCAAATTCAATAGGTTCTTTCTTTGGCAGGAGAGTTTGGGAAACCGGCATGGCTGAAAAGTTTATCATTCATGGGTCACTCAGGGCTGGCTAAGGCTTGTCTGTGGGTTCCTACGTCAGGCTCACCAAGCAACTTGCATGTCCTCACCCTTCCCAGGATTCACTCATTTTTTTATCTTCTAAGAAGAAAGAGTCTCAAAGGAAGGACACTTCCATCCTGCCTTGGAACTGTAGCTGGTCCTGCTGTCCCCTTTCCCTTCCCATTCTGCCCCTCCAATTCAACCCACTCCTCTGTTTATTCCCTTTACTTTGCAGTACTCCTTATATTGCCTAGGCTAACTTTTCAGCAATGTGGAAAATGTTTCGCTAATCTTTTTCCTTTGACTAATAAGAAAACAGAAATTATCTGTGCAGAATAAGAGAAAGTTGATAGGAAGATATTTAGGGAAGCTTCCACCCTTTTAAATGAGTGCACTAACTTTTGAAGTGTGACGAATATGAAGAGTGCAGCTATTCTTGTAACAGTGTGTAGTACTTTTGTCCATATTTCAAAGCTCTCAAAATTCACCAGGGTGTGGCAATTTGGAATTTTTGGGAGAGGAGCTGTTTTTTAGTTTGCTTGTTTTCTTGTAATAGTAGAACTATGGGTCTTCTGAATTCTGAGGTTTTCATGCTCTAGTCAGGATAATCTAACCACAGCTCTATATGAAGTTAAATGAAGAGTATAATGTTACAGGCTAGTGGTAGAGAAATATCCAGTATAGTCAATTGGAGAGTGCCTTCAGATTTAGTGAGAGGAATAGTGATATACCAGCTGAAATTACTGGAAGGATCTGCGATCAGGTGGTGTTTACAAAGCACTAGAAAGTGATGTCCAGAAGAAGAGATGCCATCAGGAAGATAAAAACCAAAGGAAAACACCCTGGAAACAAGATGAGCAGGCGAGATGCTGGAGAAATAGCAAGTGGTTGTCATTCCCCTGTAGACACCCATAGAGAGGTTATAGGTGGCTTTATGACTGCCACACTGACAGAAAGGCAAATAATGTTTCATTATCTTTGAGAAATGAAATCTGAAGTTACCATCTTGAGAATCAGCAAATGATCCAGAAAGTAAGTGCATTCACTTGTGAAAAGTTCCCATACTGCTGCTTCTTTTTTCACTTCTAACCGGCTGTTGGCATCTTTCTGCTCAGTCTGTTGCACCTTTATAAATTCATGCCAAGATTTATTCTATTGATTGAAGAAGAAAGAAAACCACTGACTGTTACATCAGCTTCTTCAGACCTTATGAAAAGAATCTGTGATCTATTTGCCCAGGTAAAGAGCCTGGCTGCCAGTATTAGTGATTCGTCTTCCGGAATCTTAAAGATTCCTTTAAAAAGATTAAAACCCTCCTGACACTTTCCTCCAAAATATTTATAATATAAACACACTGAACTGAAAGTAACACAGTATGATACTCTCTATTTGTAGGATGCTGTATCAAGGAATACTGTGCAAATGCTGAGGTATTGAATCTGTCGTTCTGCTGCTGCTCCTGGAAAGCAGGGATGGATGGTAGCTTCCCATTTTCCAGGTGGATACATTAAGGTACCAAAGGACTAGATCTTCATAGGTACTTGGATACTGTTTTGCTTAGTCCCAAGGTGGCCGCTATCACCCTCCTGACCTGCTCCCAAGTCAGACATTCACATATAAGTTAGGCACTAGCAGGAGTCCTCAACAACCAGTTCCATGGGGAACTGCACACAACAGCCTGCCACGAGAAGAAAAAGGTTTGCCCTGGAGGGGGAATGGTGTGAGATGTGGGCTATCTGAATGACACCCTGGTAGCCCAAGCTTGGTATTTCCATGACTTGGGGTCCCAGAGGCTGGGAGCCTTGTTTGTCTGGCAGACAGGCTTTGGTGGGATTTCTGCAGCTGAACCTTGGTGTTGGCACTGACCTCTACCTGGCCACCTCTGAACATACCCCTAAGGCAGCAGTGGGGGTGACTGTGCCCCATTTGGCACCTTTTTGATGCTGCAATTTCTTTCCCCAGATCTGCAGGCACTGCTGAGAGGGTTGCCTTGATGTCTTTTTCTGAAGGTGGTACCTCCTTGATTTAGGGCAGTCTGGAAGCCTGGCAAAATCCAGATGGTTGTGAGGGCCCTTGCTAACCACCTACAACACTCACAGTTTCCCCCTTGCACCTCCATTTCAAACAAGAAAAATATACCTTACGCTTATGCATTAGTTTTGCAGAAAGGTCTTATATCCAGATTAATGTAGTAAAAAATGGCAACTTGAACATAAAATTTTTATCTCCATCTTTAAGTGTCCTTGGTACAGTATACTGAGTATTTTGATACCTTAAAGAAGAAAAAATCATATGTGCTGCAGTCTATGATCTCAACGGTTGAAAGACAGTTTTCCAGATCAGATGCTTGCTTCTGTTTGTCTTTGCCCTGTTGAGTGACAAAAAAGCAAAGCCCCAATTCATACAATGCCCCCTTGCCATGATCTATAAGGAGCTTGCCCTTGACTGAGTGATTTCCTCATATTTCCAGGCTCTCCTACACACAGATGAGACAGTCATGGCACGTTTATTTGTAGCTATGGGTGGGATGTGTAGGTGGCTTAGGTGTGGGTGTGTAAAATCTTATTTATGTAACACAGAAGTCTTTGGCAGGGAAAATCATTGGTATGGCAACAGACAATGGGCTACCCTCAGCAGACAGAACAAATTAAATATTTTGCATCCTTCAGCACTGTCAGAAGTAGGGGACAACAAACTCATAGTTGAAATCATCCGTCTGCCATAGGTATACAAATCTTGCTTGTTTATTTCATTTTATTTTATTTTATTTTATTTTATTTGGGCTACACATTGAAAAAACTCCTTTGGTCATCTGCAGACCACTGTCTATAAAATGAGCTTTTAGAAGGCTTAAAAAGCAGGAAGAGTTTGTCTGTGTGAGGGATCATGAAATGAAAACAATTGCTTTTGGTTTGGCTTTGTTTTTCAGGCTGACAGTGCCATGTAAAAAGTTTAACCAATATTTATGAACTTTAACTTAATGCTGTTAGCATAGACTTATAAGGTATTTGCCTAAGTTTTATCTGCTCTCTGGAACTGTATACTCTTACTTCATGGATTTCTATTGTCTGAATTTTAGGCACTGAACTCAAGCCAATTTTGAAATATGTGTTTGATTATAAAATTTGAAATTCAGAGTTTAACCTCAACTTTTAGATTTGAAAGATAGCTTGAAATGGAGCAAAACCAATAATGAAATTGTATATATACACACTTAAGCAATGCACCAGCAAATGGGTTTTCATAAATTAAATTCTATGGCATTTAATAGTCTCCAAAATAACTTTTGGCTAAATATCAAATACTTTTTATTGCAAATTTCAAATATTTTGCTGAATTTAAAAATTCTCAGTTTTAGGCCATGTTCCTTCAAATGCTATAGAAATGCTATCAAATGAAGTGGGAACTCCTGTACATGCTAATATGAGTATTTGTATTGGTTTCACTTACAAAAATTCTTCTTTGAGGTTTAGAAGACAAAATGCAAAATATATTAGGAAGGGACTGTTCACAATCACATGTTCAGGGGTGCAAATAATCAAAAACACTTGCAAGTGATTTTTTAAATTGTGAACAACACTCAAAAAGGAAATTCAGATACTATAGTAACTTAAAATTTTCATAACTGGAAAAGACAAGGAAATGTGTTGAACAAGGAAATTAACTGAAGTGTGTTGGTGTGTATGCTTTTACTGGAGACTGTGAGGTTGCCCACAAGGACAGGAAAGGTCTAAGAAAGCATCCTAAAAGCCACTTTGATAGGTAAAGCCTAGAAGCCTTCCATGTGAGTGGGAGTTAGGCAGATACTCCAGAGCCCTCAGGTGCTAAGGTCTAGGCTGGCACACAGAAAATACAGAATACAATTTGGTCAAAGAAAAGATGCGACTAACTTACCCACCTTGTACTCTCTTACCCTGGGGAGCTGCACGGCACCTGCTGCCACCACTGAACACCTCGAATGAATGCTCTCCACTCTGCCCTCCTGGTGCCACGGGCACCTCTCCTCCCACCACCCGTGGGGATGGGGACCTGCGGTGCTGACTGTGTTTTCATGTGCATCACATGCAGCGGCACTGCTGGCTGCGATGGAACCACCCAACCTTTAATGTCCAAGTAGTCCTAGTGTGGGCTGGGACCTCTGAGTTCAGCTCATCTGGTGGCTGCTTTTCTCCAGGGGCAATAAAGTAAATAAACTCTTTTTACTCAGGTTAGTTGTGAGAGAAGGCAACATCAGTGCAAGCAAAAAAACTTGGTGAAATACTCACAATTCCTCTTTTGGCAAATGGCCACCTCAGCTTTTTGGTCTCTAATGGGTAAAACAAATGTGTTATCAGTAAAGAAATATATAGCTAAAATAAAACTCTTATTTATATGATTTAAAAAATTTGTTTAATTTTTTTAGATGAAACCTGAGGTACCATACACTACTTGGCTCAGATTTAATACTTGTGTTTAGGCAATTTGTGCACCAGACTTAAAACCTATTAAGCCTGTTGGGTTCCTCCCAGCAAGAATTATGTCTGTCTCTGATGGGATCTTGGATGATGCTAAACAGTCCCACTTGCTGCAGATGATCAGTGTGTGGTTGCCAATTCTTTACATGGGAAAACAGATCATACCACAGGCCAGTTCTTGAAGATATCCTTTGTTTTGAAGCAAGAATTAGGCTATGTCTGCTCATTAGTGACATCTTGGAGCTATACAGGTGTTCAAAATTCCTATGGATAAAAAGATCCTACAAACCCTAAGCCTCAGATCTGTCATGGGACTGGCGCAGTGGTGCAGGCTATAATTCATGGTCTTTAGTGAGGCACAGGGTAAACTGGGGTTCTAGATGTAGGAATTCACTGGTGAGAGGTGAAGAATGCCTGTGTCTGTTCAGCAAGAAATTCGAAAGTTTTCTAAATGTGGTACCTTCTTCCAGGCCTGTGTATGACTGGGAATCACAGTTAAAACTTTCTCCTTTTGGATTTGTAAAGTCTTGGTCATACTTTTGGGGGATGGCTGGCTTATTTGCTGTCATGAAACTGCTGGTCGTGACCTTAACTTATTTAATTTTTGAGAAAATTTTATTCTCTGGTCACTAGCTTTTTCTGGCCTCTGGAAATCACACTGCACACTGTTCAACACTCCACAATAGATATCTGTGGAAATTGCTTGCAGGTCTACATTTCAGTGTTGAAATATCTTGTGAGTAATCTTTAGCCATGAGTTGGGTCTGCTACACTCATGATTAGGGTGGAAAGGGTGGCATGGGCCACTCTCTTCCCTCTACTCGAAGCTGTGCAGGTAGAAATTTGTAACTCAGCTGCTTGCAAATGGAGATCCTGGCCTGGGCTCTGGTTGCTCATAACCTGTGGAGGAGGGAGGTGATCCACACCCTTCATTGCCTCACCTACCTCTTACATTTTGCATTCAACATTAAAATGCAGGCAAAACAAAGTAAATTGAGGAGAATTTTAAAATGAGGGATGCAGTCACTTCGGTGTAGGGTAACAGAATCCTTCACAGAGGCTGTGTTGCCTTGTGTGTTGTCATTGTGTTGATCCTCCCTCCCCATCCCACATCCACATGTATTTTAGTCATGGCTTTTGCTGGGCTCAGAGCAGCAAACCCCGCCCTGTGTCTGACCTGCACTTAGCATCAGGACCCTGTGAGGTAGGTAGTCCATGGCACCGTCTGACACCAGAAGGTCTCCAGGGAACACCTCAAGTCCCGGCAGACTCACCACCACGGAGCTACGTCTGCGCTCAGCCGATCTGTGAGATGCAAGAACAACACACTTCATCTCTGTCTGCTTGTGGTGCTCCTTGCTGATACAGGGGGAAATGAGCTAAAAAATCAAATCACAGTGACTATGATGTAATGTGTCAAACGAACAATGAGTAGAAAATTTTAGTGATTGACAGCGAATATCTAATTATGTCTCCAACTCTACATTGTTGCTAGGATCAAGGTGCTTACGGCCATGGCTTGCCTCAGATAATAAGTACTCTAAGAATTTAAATATTAGAAATTCCTGGTTTCTTCTGAGATTAGGCAAAAAGTGAGTGGAGATTTCAGAACCTGTGTTTTGGCACTGGAGTCCAAAGGAGCAGTTAAATACCATGTCCTTAGCTGATATGTGGGTTGTCATTATTTTAACCTCCCAGAACTCAGGTGATTTAAAGAAAAGACAGCATGCTAATGAAACAGTTCAAATGTTGTTTTGGTGTTTTTTAATACATAACCTTTTGGCTGGTTTGTGCTACTTTTTTTCTGAATCTTTACGGCATTTTTCTGCTAATTCAAACATTTTGTATTTTGAATATAATGTGACTTAGTGGCCTTGCTGATGGAAAACAAATGGCTCCTTCCAGCTATTGTTGTAACTGACGGAGAGCATTGTCCAGGATGTAGACCCATCAAGTGAAGTGACAGGCATTCTGTATCCAACAGTGTGTTTGTGCCAGAGGCTGCTTTCATTCAAATACAGGAATTATTGGTGCATGACAAAAACCTTTTTGGATTTTGCTAACAACTCACACCAATACCTGATTAATTGTGCTAGGGTACTCTTGCAAGGCGATGGGTGTCTGTAGCTTCTTTTCTGCTGTATTCAAGCAACTGATGCATGAAGACTGCATCAGATTTCAAAGGGTCAGTAATTAAGTAGCTGAGGGAGGCATGAAGTGTTTGGGCATATATAAGAATTATCTTTTTTAGTCATCATTTATTGTATATAGTATTTTTGGTCAGTTAAGTATAATTCTTTTTAGTTTTTTGCCTAGGCAGATACCTTACTGTGAATATTTAGCCATTTGCCAACACCTGCTGTGAAACCTGGCAGGTATATTTTTCCCCTTAAGTGCATGAATAGTCACTTGACAACTTATCAACTGGGAGATGAACTTTGAGGCAGAGGACTGGGATTTGATATGTATAGCAGGACAGGGAGGTGACACTTTTTGTTATGATCTGACAGTGACATTGCTTGCAGTTGCCTTAGCTAAACCAATTGAATTGTGTGGGTGGAAGGAAAGCCTGCTCCTAACAACAGAGAGAGCTGTAGGCCAAAAGAAAGGCCAGGTCTGGGACCTTAACACTTGAAACACAGGCATATTAGGGCTTTACAACAAAGTGTTGAGGAGTTTACAATGTGCAATGTATGAGTTCTCTAAAAGCTTTTCCTTTTCTGGTAGTCCTACTGAATAGGGAATATATGATCTGTTTATTTAACTTTAGCAATTTACAATGAAACTCTGAAGTTTGTCATGAAATTGAACCTAACACGTGGTTTGAGATCTTTTATGGATGGGGTCTGTTTCTTGGTTGTCTGCAAGCCCATACCAGTGCAAGGGAGATTGTTTCCTGATGGGGTGCACTTAGTGCTACACAGTGCAAATTTTAAGTGCTGTATTGTATTAAGATTGTTTTAAGATGCTTCTGAAACCTCTAGTGATTCCAGTTTCTTGGGCAGCTGGATTATTATACAAGCCAGATGCTGCAATATAATACAAGGATAATTCTAAAACTTGTCACTCCTGTACAGGGGAATTCAGGAGATTTTTTCAGGTTGGATTCACAATAAAGTTTTTAAAATGTATTATTGATTCTTAAAGTATCTAGCCTTTTTCAGTTGCAGAATTAATTTTGAAGCTGGATGCTATGAAGATTGGTAATGGGAAACGCAGTTTCATTGTAACCAAGTTAAACAGTGTTATTTCTCTAGATAAAAAAAGCTTGAACTTCAGAGGCACATAGATGTAAACAAGCTCTTCACATAGGTATGCAAACCTGTGAAGTGTGGGAGCATGCCAAGGTGACTTGGATGTGTATCTACAATATACCTCTGCAATCTGTCTGGTCTGATTAATGATTCACATGCCTAAATTGTGTACTCATGCTTCACAGATGAAGGTACAGGTATCCGTGAGCATCTGGCCTGATGCCTGTATACAGATAGGTTAGATGTTCTTGTTGGTTTTACTGGAGAAATGAAACTACTGAAGTATTGTGTTATGCAATTTATCAGTTTTTGAGTCTGTGTGCAATATTATACCATCTTTTCATGCCTGCAGACTCTGTAGTTTTGCCTTTTTATTTCTTTTTGTTTGTTTGTTTTTGTTTGTTTTTGTGGTTTTTTTTGTTTTTGTTTTGTTTTTTTTGTTTATGTTTTCCTTATTAGAGGCAGGGGGCTGAAGCACTTGAATGGAAGAAACACTTGTACTTAGGGATGAACTCAAGCACCTGAGGAGATAACATCTGCAATAGTTTCTGTTTTAAATCTACTTATTTTGTGAAACAAGATAATGTCACAAGTTTGCATTACAAAGTTATGGAAAATTATTAAAGACACTGAAGCAGCTCATGGTCTGGAAAAACAAGTATCCTTGGTATACAGTTGTTTCTAGGGCACAGAGAGTTTCAATCAATTGCTTTTTAGATGTCTGTGTCTTGATATGTTTGTAATCTTAGCCTAGCTAGAACTTTAGATGTTCCAGGGAATGGACATCTATATAAATCACCTTACTTAAATAATGGATATGTTATTTAAAGGAATGCCTACTAGATGGGAATAAAAGCAACTGAAGAGGCTTCGAGGGTCAACATTAGAGGTTGGTCAGAGTTCTGATAGCTGCCAGGTGATGACACTGTTACCGAAGCCACTCTGGGAGGTATTCAGACTCCCTGATTCAGAGAGTCAACATGACACTTCATGGGCGTATGAGACATTAAAGAGGAAGAGGAGCACCTCAAGATAGATGAGCCCAGCTCCCTCGACTCATCAAAAATGAGCTTCTTTGGCAGTTACTGAGAAGACTTCTCATTAACTAATTGTATTTAGGAAACATTGCAATCCAAATTTGCACCCAGTCTCTGATATGCTGAACAGGGCAAAGAGAAAATGAGCTCAGAGTAAATCAAAGCTTTTGTTTTATCAGCATTTCTTTCCATGGCAGCGTTGACTTTAGCATCTCAACCTGTCTCCACCACACACAACTCTCCCTGTACTGCCCCTCTGTTCCTTTTTTGTTTATTTATTTTGGCTGATTACTTTTAATCAGCATCAGTTCAGCATGTTCCCATGCTGACAGAGATGTACTGATATTCCTGACTGAGGATTCTGTGAAGAAAGGCTGTTTAAAAAGAGCATTGCTACTTTAAGAAAGGCTTTTGAAATTACAGCCTGCGAGACAAGAAATAAAATCATAATGCATCTTCCAAACAACTTTTTCTTAATCTTTCCTGCTGGTGGCTGTGGAGCAAAGCTTGTGTTGTTCTGTGTGTGATTTCTTGATTTTAAAATCTCTGGATAGAAGTCCAGAGCCAGTATTCTAGCTGGCATATAGTGGCTTCCCTCCTAATCTGCCAGGCAAGCGGCACCAAGAGAAGATTTGTACCTTAAATGTTCAATGTTCTCCTTTTTAGCCATTTGCATTCAGTATTCTTCAAATTCTCCCCTGAAGTTTGCCAGGGTACACAAATCTTCATCCCGTCAGTGAGATACACTTATGTATTACAGTTTTGGGTTGAATCAGTGCAGATTCTTCCCAAAATAGGTGCAGATCATTTGTTTTCACACAAAGATGCAAAGTTCTCTCCCTTCTCTCCCTCTCCACTTTTCTACTGTAAATTCAAAATGCTAAATAGCTATCTGGAAATTGCGACAATTCAGAAAATCTAGGAAGCTTTCTTCTGCTGGGAACATGTAGACATACACACAACTGTCAAGGGAACACACAACTGTGTAGGGAACTGCATTGTGTAATGACTCAGACTGTACCAGCCTGTTCCAACACAACCAGTCCCAAACACGGTCCTGTTTGCAAACTGCTGGTTATAACAGCTTACACCTGAAAAATAGGTAAACTTTGCAAAGAAGAGGAGATACAGCTCAACTAATGATGTCTACTGCCTTAAGAAGTGTAACACATTATGGTAGAGTCACAAAAGCAGTGTATGGCTGTTTGTTGTGAGGCTGTTCTCTGTGTTCCCCAAGTCTTACTCACCAGTGCCAGTGCTTTTAATACATGTCACGCACCCACATGCCCCACCTGAAATCTTCAAGGGGATCATGCAGTAAAGCGAGCACTGCACCATCACTGAGAGAGGTATGGTAACTAACGCAGGTACTAGCTCCTGCTTCCTTGTTGTTTAGGGAGAAAATAAACTTCATTTCCCTTCTGTAAACATTTTAATGTCTTAAGGAAACAAACATGGCTGAATCAAACTTGTTTCTAATCAAGCTTTTACTTTCTGATAATTGCTTGTGAGAGTTTGATGCAATTCACTGCACAGATCTACAGTACACAACACCTTATCTTGCCTGCACTAACTTACAAAATTCAAGCATTCTCCTTAGTTTGCAGGATTAGTAATCCCCCCATCCAGTAGCAGTCCTAGATCTGCTTTGCTCATGTATGAGAACAATATTGAGCTGTTCTGCTAGCTTCTTTTCTCCCTTTTCCCTCCCACAAAGTTTTGAAGAATGTCGCTCAAGATTATGAGATGTTTCACATTCTTCAAGCTGAAATTTGACACTGCTAATCCAAACAGCCAGGCCTTTTGGCACTTGGTTCCTGGTGCAGAGCTCTCCAATGGTCCAGCTGAAATAGTGTGTGAAATAAAGCTAAACATGTCAGGGTGAGGGCCACCTTTGAAAGCAAATCTCATTAAAAAGCTTAGTTTAACAAGCTGGTGATAGGCATTTCACAAAGCAAATCTACAAATTAAGGTTGAGTTACACATACATGCCTCATTGTTCAGTTTTATCTGAGAGTGAAGCAGATTAATTAAAAATATGGAGAAGTGAAGCTTAAAATATGACAAAACAAACAGATGCATACCTTTGTACAGGCAATCCATGCTTCTGAAAGAAAGCGAGATAGACCTGTTACTTGGTCAGAAAGGAAGCAAGCAATCTGAATTTATGAAAAAAGTACTCATTTGTTAAGAGAAATGTGCTACATAGACTTAGACTTTGGCTGATTATTTTTGTTGCTGTGAAGAAATGAGAATTCATTTGATATCCAGAATATTTTCTGTATTTGAAAGTGGCGGGGGGGAAATAGTTTTTTGGTCTGTGGCACAAAACTAACTGGTCAGCAAAGAGCTATACACCTCTTTGACACCATCTCTGTTCGGTGAAATGTGTGTGTAGGTGCTTTGCGTAAGGACAGAATCAGGCGTGTGTCCAAATTTAACTGCTTGTGCAAGTAATGCGAGGTCTTTGAGAGTAGACCTAGTAGCAAACCTGGCTTTTGCAGTGCCTCTCCTTTTCTCCTTTAGGTGAAGTTATGCGGGACAGCTAAACAGTCGTTTGTCACCAGGGAAAGACAGAGGGCTAGCTTCTCCACTGCTTATTTCTCTTTGCTGACTCTGGCACTCACTGGACCAGTGTTTTGTTTTGTTTTGTTTTGTTTTTAAGAAAAGATAGCACAATTGCCCACTCATTTATGGACCTGAACATAAAAATGGAGGGGGCTAGTGAGTGGCATAGCTAGGTATGTGGAAGAAAGGGAATGGAACCCCTTCCTTTGGTAGTAGCAAACCTTAAATTTAGCTCAATCATCTTGAATGTCTTCATTCTTTGTTTCATTTGGGTTGTAATGTTATTCAGTAAAATAGAATAAAGGACTGACCTGGCTTAAGGAGAATCCTGCTGAAGTACCCTGGAAATAAAATAATCTTCTAAAAATCCGAGCCAGAACTGGATAAATTACTTGGTCTTGTTCTTCCATAGCCCCACAAACATTTATGTGGGCCCACCAGGGTGAATGAAGAGAGATGGGAAAGAGTGGCCATATGCAGGAGCAAACTAGGCCAATCTGATCACCAAGAGAGAAGGCTGAAACCATTGTCTGCTGCTGATTTGGAAGGAAAAATTTCCCTTCCTGATAAGTGTAGAAGTTGCTCTGTTGTATCAAAGGAACTAGGGCTGGGTTGCAGTTCAGGTAAAAGAACTGTGGTTTTGTTTATGCACTGGGCCATGATGGACCAAGGCTGAATATGTAAGACTGAAAAGGAGGTTGCATCATTCTGTTCCTCTTACCTGGACACCCTCCTGTGATGTAGGGATGGGGCAAGGGAGTCTCCTAGGCAGCACACTATGGTTGGCTCTCCAAGAGTTTTGGAGTGTATCATTCGGACTGCCATTGCTGAGAGGATCTTTTTGGCTTCGCGGCTTTGATCTGGGGCTGGAAGACTCTGGATCTGCTATAGTTGTCTCAGACATGGCTTTGGAAGACAGTAATTTTGCACAGACACAAGAAGGCAATGATAGTGAGGAAGCTGTAGTGCACCGAGGTGGACTCTTACAAATGTGGTGGAGAGAGCTTGTGTATTCCTTTTGATTCCCCAGCTGAACTGTGTCAGAGCTGTCCTGAAATAACAGCACTGGTGAAGCAAAGGCCATCCTTAGACGCCTTAAAGTTGGAGAAGTGGAAATTCTGGCCAAAGCATGCCGGTCAAACTGGAAAGGTGCATGATGGTTCCCAGTGCACTCCCCTGTGGGAAGCTTCAGAAGTGAAGACTCTGTATAACTTCGTCTTCGAATGCAGTCACCGGGAGGCATGGTGGTGTCCGTACAAACTGATATTGCCTGCGTTTCACAGGGACTGAAGACATCTTCTGGACTGCGGCTTCCAGACAAAGCAACATTCTCTTTATGAAGCTCAGCTTCCTTGTTTAGAAGTTCAACGCCGATGCAGGTTTCTTTGACCAGGTCTGGAGAATAATCAGAGCTTGTTTTTTCCATTCTTTATTTGCAGCCTGAAGATTTAAAGCTTTGTGTACCTAGGACACATGATCAGAAAAAGTTCTTAGAAACTTGCCTATACATTTTTATATGGGAGAATATGCAAATGGAAAAGATCTAGCCAAAATAATGCAGATATGTGCACCATTTCAGAAACAATTGCCTGCACTTTGAATCCTGTTTAAATGCAGGTTTCAACAGGTTCGGCACCTTCTTTCAGCAAAATGTTTAAACAGCCACTAACTTCGAGTGTGCAAGCCGTGTCAGCATCAGTCAGAAGAGCTAATTAGACAGTAAAGGCTGTGTAATTAGGGATTCTGCTCATCTGGTACTGCAGCCACCTAATTTCCTGTTGCCACTCCCCCATCAATAAGTGAGACTGTGATACTGCTGTACATGGATAAAAATCAACTCACCAGCTCTCAGGACTCCTACTTGTTGCAAAATCATTTATGTACAAATAGCAATTACTTGCTGAATGCCTAAGTAAATACAATTTAACATTTATGTAAGGTGAGTCTAATCACTCTTGCTTTTATTCTTAGCAGGAAAAGTACTTTGTGCTGAACATTATGTTCACATTGTAATCAAATAATGAAGGCAATAATTTATCAAAGTAAGTTATCTGTTGATTAATTAGTAAATAGTCTCATGTTTTGTGATTCATGAAGGTCTATTTTAAGGTATTTTGATGACTAGTCTCTCAAAAAGTAGACTGACATTTCAAGTTATAACTGAAGATTATTAATTCAACCTCTTCAACTTGTTCTTTAATTCAGCTTCTTTGTTTGCTAAGAGGAATCTTAGAACTGTTCATGATTGCTGTCTCCTTTGGGCACTTTTATTTATTAGAACAGGTTTATTCAAACGTATGGTGCCTTTTTTCTTGAGCTATTGAATTCTACAAATTGAATGTGATTTTCATCTAAAGATATAGTCCCATCAGATTGATGTATAAAGTGATCAGAAACAAATTATTTTGTCAAGTTTGCTAGTTCAAAGTATTGCTTTTTATGAACTCTACAGCCATTAGAAGACAATCATTCAGAAGTTTACAGGAAGAAAAAGCACAGCTTTATGATGGAAATGGCTTCTTTCACAACTGCAGTAAGTAGCCACAAATATATTTGCATGTATCCATTTCTCTTTAATAGATAAAGTCTAATTAACACACATGCTTATTAAAACAGGCAAGCACTAAAAATCACATTCGACTTATATCATGAATGACAATAATGAGAAATTATTAACATTTTCCATTTCTGAGCAAAGATGTGATTGCATATAATTGCTGTAAGATTTGCTATTACTGTTTTTGAATCTTTCAAGACACTTATTTTTTGAAATGCAACCACATCTAAGCTACATAATGAAAGAAAAAGGCTGATCATTTTTTGGCTAGGTATTCTCTTAGTATTTTTCTTAATAATAATTTCTTCTCCATGCAGAATATTGCAGCTCTGCATGGAACTTCCAGATATTCATGTGAATGGAGTTCTGTTGCAGAAATAGAAAAGATTAAAGGTGTATTTTCATAGAAGTCTTATATTTAAAATATTTTTTTTTGCTTTTCAGTTTACCAAGCTTTATTAAAAAAAAAAAGTCAAAACTCATTAGTTTCTTTACGATTACTTGTGAGTTACTTTTATGACTAGAATCAGCGGCGAAACATTTGTAAAGAAAATACATTGTTAAAAAACATGCAGAAACATGTCACATACATGCAGAAAAATTAGTGTATATAATTAAACTTACCACAGTAGCCAGGTGAACCTCCAGTATGTCACATCCTTTTCATATGCAATTAAGTCAAATTTTCAACAAATGCTTGATTACCTGATACTAGGCTCAGCAGTAGTGTTTTCTCTTTCAAAGCCTCTTTACCGAATGCTGGTATAGGGAACTAGTTTTTCTTCTTGTAGATTTGTTTCTAGGGGATTTGTTTATCAGGTCAGACGGAAGTGGCTTCAGGATCAACGCCCATTTATGAAAGGTAACATGATTAATACATTTTATTAAACTTAATTCCCTTTATAAGTCTGTTTTTGTACTTTTCACTTTGATAAAGTTTGGCAAGAGAGCTCTCAGTCAAGTGTATAATAAACTGCAAGAGTAGATGAAAAGTCTCCACCCCTCCAATAATATTTCTTTTTTCTTTTTTCTTTTTTTTTTTTTCTGTCTGAATTCATTTGGCTGCATCTAACTATGCATTGTTCATCCTTCATGGAATAATAGTAGTGATATAACCCTTGGTTAAATTATTTACAATCAGAGTTTAATTTCAAAAAGTGTGGTCTCTGAGTAATTCTGAACTCAGACAGATTTTAGTGTTGGAGTATTTGAGAATTCGTCCAAACATCAATGATTCACTATTTTGTTTTGCTGCAGAACTGATTTGAAACCATCAGAATTCATTTAGATATTCTTTGGTTGGGTGAACTGAAAGTGAAATTTGGGTAAAGATGGTTTATTTGGTAGATAAATTGTGAGGAGGCACTAGCCTCCACAAATGGTCAAATCTATTGTGTAATTAACACACATTTTCAGAGGGCTGAGTGAACACTTCAGAATGCAGATGACCTTTGCACTATGGCATTTTCATTTTCTGTAAAGATTTTTTTCCAAAACTCATCCACAAACCAAAACATAATACTCCAAAACTGGTATGAGTAAGTTCCTTAATTTTTCTTAGCATTGGGTATGACTCTGGATTGAGGGAGGATTCTTTCAAGAGAATGAAAGAGGAAAACAACCTCGAAGACTTTCTTTGCAAGACAGATAGAATATTAATTTCAGTATTCATTGTTTGACTTCTAAGAAAAAGGGATAAGGGTTTTTCTGGTTTGTTTGTTTTTTTGTTTGGTTGGGGTTTTTTTCTCTTTTTTGTTTTGTTTTGTTTTATTAAGTGATCACCCTATCTGACAGCTGATAGTACAGATGTATTTGTTTCAAGTAGGCGTTTTAGGAATTTTTTTTTTTTTTTTTTTTGACTCCTTGTGCTGCTCTGAAGGTGATACTAGGATCAGATGAAGTGGAACAGACCTTGTTGCCTGATGAAATATGCAAATGTCTGGAGATTTTACAGTGTTCAAAGCTGTCCCTTCCAACTCTACAGAAGTGACCAAGGTGCATGGCAGCCGGGCAGGCTGGGGTGGCGAAGCTCTTCAGGAAGACATGCAGGCTTCTGTGGGAAGGGGACGAACAGTCAGACCCTTCCTGGGGGAGGAAACCACCTCTGTGGTGGGGAGAACTGAGAGCTGTGCTCTCTGCTCCTGGCACTCTTTATGTTTTTGTGTAGAGCATAAACAGGCTCTTCTGCTGCCTAATAGAAAACTTCTGAATATGCTTTAAAGCTGCTACTATGATTTTACCTCCACAACTTCTTATAGGAGAGTATCTAGGTGGCCCTTTGCAAGCCTTTACCCCCCTGAGCTGGAAGACAGGGACAGGGAGCAGAATGAAGCTCCAATAATCCAAGCGGAAATGGTTGGTGTATCCTGAACATATAATATAGCTATTACACCCCCTGAGGACTGCTCCCAAGCTTGGTCTCTCAAATGGATGTTTGCTTCTGAGTTCATATGACGTGTTTATGGCTGCTTGACAGCCATTCCAAAACAAGAGAAGTAGCAAATGGTTTGTCTTTGTAGTCCTGATAATAGCCCTATGGGGTCGGTGGCAGCTTTGCAGTATGACCTGGCCTTAAAAATTAGTCTGTGTATCCCATGTCACTTGCTGCACTCTTGTAGGAACAGACCAAGCGCAGTGTGTTACTAGTACTGGGGCATGGTGTGAGGGTATGGGCTTCCATCTAGACTGAAGGTCCGGGAAAACCAGGTTCTCAGGTCAGATGGTCTACACTCTGCATGTGTATGCATCCTAATGAGGGCTTAAAACTTCAGAACACACTTGGAATCTTGTCTCTTCATCTATCAGTGAGATTCCTCTAGGAGCATTTCTGTGGTAAGAAAGTTGGCAGATGTGGTCTCAGTAAGGATGCTTTCTCAAGACAGGGTAGAGGTAGCCACACCAATTAAAAGTAACTTGGCAAAAACCCCCTCATTCTTGCTGTCCAAATCAAAGCGTCTGAGATCCTGCTTTCCGTGTACTTAGCTCTGAATAACTCTTACCAGGCTCAGAGCACAGATGCTCTTGACATCAGCTGCAGCTGTAAGTGTTCAGATCCCTTGGTAATCAGACCTCAGGTCTTGAGTCAAGTACACAGAGAATAAAGAGCATGCACTTAGTGAAAAGTTCACTTTAAGTGGCTTGGGCAGCACCACAAAGAATCTGTGCAGTAGATGGAGGAGTGAAATCTGTTTTTCATGGGAAACATTCACATGAGAACTCCTGTTTCTCTCCCTGTGAATGCCAGCCTCAGTTAGCTTATGCCTCGAGCTTTTGAACAAATGAAGAGCAGTGGTCCAAAGACAGCAGCCTCCTACCTGCCTTAGTGCTGATCCGTTCCCAGAGCTGTACCCAGAGGAAGGGTCTCATACAACACACAGCATGATTAAGACCCATCATAACGCCAGAACTGGATGAAACAGGCCAGGGGGCTGTGCAGGTTTTGCAACCATTACTTCATCATCTGAACTGGAATCACCTTCCATTCCTTCCCCAAAGAGATCCAAAAATGGCATCAAAGGGGATTTACGTTCTGGTGCTTTCTCATTTCCTGGTGTTTAGCTTTGCAGCCAAAATATTGGTCTTCTAAAAGCCTACAGCCTCCTTTTCCCCATCCCTAAGGGAAAAACAAAATAAAGAAAGCTTCCTGTTTGCAGCTGGAAAGTCTTGGCTTGTCCCAGAGGTGCAGCCACAGAGCTAGCAAGTTCAGCTGATTTTTTCAGTAAGTATGTACAGAAACTTTTTAAAGTTTAGCCAGGGAGACACTGCCTTTTTTTCAAGGCATTACTTTAGACAAATTTTGGCGGATTTCAGTAGACCAACATAAATTACACAAAAAATATTTTTCTGTTTACCAGCAAAATTTAAAATGACTAATCCAAAGCTGGACTTACAAAAGAAGAAGTTAACATTTTGTTATTAGGGTACAAAGAGTACATTTTTATCCTCTAGATTTGCCCTCAAAAATACAGAAGTTTCAAAAACTTCAGTTAATGGCAGACATCTATTTTATGAAATCAATTCCAAATCTAGAAGATAAAAATGTACCCTTTGTACCGTAATAACAAAATGGCAAAGCAAATGGAAATTTAATCATAATGAGAGCAAATATTGGGTGATTTTAACATGCACTGCCAGCTCTGTCTTTAACAATAACGGTTTGGGTTTTTTTAATCAATAGACAGCCATACTTTTACAGAAGTTAGCAAGTGATGCAGCATGCATTCCCACTTGTGCGCAATGATTTCTGTATAAAACATTTATTTTTAACTTCCTCTGGAGCAAAGAAAAATATGATTTGTAGAAGAAAAACAAAAAAAGCCAAAAATTAAAAAGAACCCCCACTAATAGAAAAACTTTCTAAAATGCTATGAAAAGCAGAGACTTTTTCTATTCTTCAGAAACAACTTGTATGGAACTCCAGTCGTCACTTTTCTGTGTATCCCAAACTGAATGGAGGAAAGCCCCTTTATGTTCAGAAATCAGTGACATCCACAATGTGACTAGTAGCCAAAGAGGATAAAGGACAGAGGAGGAACAGAGTTGCTATTTTCTCAAGCACTTATCAATTTCTGTATGAAAATGTCTACTTAGTTTGCAGTCATCTGTAGGTATTTGTATTAGGGTAATGATATGTAAAGAAACAATGAAGGAACAGCTTTGTTTTGGGCTGAAGTAGATCAGAAACTATTTGACTGGCTTGGCAAATCTTCCCTCTACCTAACTTTGCTTTGGGTCTAGTGAAGCATTGTTTTGGGTAGGTAATGCTTCTTACCTTAATAATAAACCACTTCAAGAGTTGAAACCTTTCCATTTGAAGAGTTACTTCAAAATAATATATTTAGAAGAAACCATTTGTTGAGTATTATCACACATAATATTAGTTACTTCCAAACCACATAATTCAACAAATCTACTCTTTTTAAGAGGACTTCAGTCAGCTTTATTTATACTCGCTTTCATGGTTCCTCTTCTGAGAGTTTCTCCAGAAATTCCTTGGGAGTCAGCTTGAACTTTAGTGTCTTGGTCAGAACATTGGTAGCTCTTGGAGATCTAGTTGTTCACCTCTCCTGCCAGATGCTGTTCCTGGTTTTAATCTCTCAGCACCTGATCAAAAACTACGTGGTGTCATCCAAGTCAGAATACTCAAGCAGAGTTAGAAGACAACAGCAAAAGGATCAGGTCTGCATCTCACCTGGCAGATCAGAGGGTTGCTGGTCTGCTTTCTCCAGTTTCACTTTAAGTTATTTGGGAGAGGGATTTGTCTCATCCATGTTTAGACAGTCTAAAGCAGCCATTCTCCAACCCTTCTGTAGTCGGTGGTAATGCCTATTATGCATGCAATGCAGTTCAGGAGATAATTCATCTAACCTATATTAGGCACCCATTTTAGGATCCTCAGTGGATATTACTATTTCTCCTTAGTGGCTTTACGTGTGACTATTCCAGATTTATTTATCCATTTTACATGAAACCTTCCCACAGTCTTCAAGCTGTCTGGTGCCCAGCTGTTAATGAGCATGTTTACTGGCATGAGTGTTAAGCATGATGTTTCATAGAGGTTGCCTAACCTCGTCTGTTCAGTAAGGAGTGATAAGCTTGTGCTTTATCTTGATTTTGTGTTCTGATCTGCTGGCACAACTGTTGGAGCCTGGTCCCTCTATTGTTGCCCTGCTGGCAGAAAACACCACAGTATGTGAGGGCTTTTGTCAGCAAGGAGAAGACCTACAAGGACTTCTCCTGGCTGAAAGTGGCACTTGCTAGGACAAGGATGTGCTGTGCTATGTAGGCCAGCTGCAACGCAATACACACAACCAGTAATGTGCCCAAGGAGGGGGCAAGAGGTTACAGAGGTTGTTGGTGCAGTTGGGGGCCCTGACATATTCTGGATAGAATAGAGGTGTAATGAAAGAAATAACTAGTATTCCAGCTGAAGGCAAAATGACTTTGAAATGGAGAATGGAATTAGCTGGCAAATCATCAATCAGGAATACAGAGCATGCACTTGAAATCCATGCACTTGAGTGTTGATAAATGAGACTGATTCTTTTACTTTAATGTGGTTTCCAGGGCAGCTGTCATTAAATTGAAAGTTGCAGATATTTTCTCCCAATGACCCTCATAACCATCTTTTCTACAGCTCAGTGTAAAAGCTGTAGGCAGAAGAGCAACACTGAATCAGAAGAACTGGGCATTCTCACCACCATGAGCACTGTATAAGGCTGCTATGGTAATAGATATTGATTGGCCAGCTATGGGATAAATCACAAGATAAAGCTGCACGTTAAAAAAATCATACATTTATATTAACTTTCTATTAACTAGCCTCTATTCTAGCATAAAGGAAGTTTATTTTTTCCTGGCCAGCTCTGTGTGGCATACCACCAGCAAACACGCAACGTTGGGAAAGAAAAAGTTTTGAATTCCCCCAACACTGTCATACTTTGGCACTGGTTTATCTAGACAGCTGGATTTAGTGGATTCAGTAGTCCTGCCAAGACAAGACATGCTGTAAAGAATGGCATCTGTTTCTGTTTGCTCATCAGTGGTTTCCCATGTGATAATCATAGTAATGAAAATGACACAATTTCCATCAAATATCTACAAATATTTTTCCATTCCACTTATGCTTTTTAGGACCTAATGTGCTGTGAGAAGAGATTACTTTAGAACAAAAAGCCTCAGTATTTTGGAAAGTTATAAACTCATATCTAGTCTTATCAAGGTAATTTTTTTTTTTTTTCTTAAATAACACCTGTTTTTCAATTGAGGAACACACTGGGACAATAGAAGGAATTTTTGCTGCACTTACCTTGTTGCCAGATTTGCTGATAATACTAGCTGGGCAAAGAACCTTTTGATTTTGGTAGCACTATCAGTTCACTGACTATGCAGACAACGGATCATTCTTTTTTTTTAATAGTGGTATTTGAAACATTAAGAGATGATGTTTGGATGTTAGCAAAAAAAATGCGTGTGAAATGCTACCTTATTCTGGAAATAGATGGTATGAACCTCACCATAAAGCTGGCACAGCTTCTTGCACCCCTCTATGACTGAGTGCTCAAGTGGTGTAGTAAGTTCAGTTCAGCAGAATCACCAGAGTTATTCTGGCTGAGAATTTGTCCTGTTTATTTATCTGACTCAACCATATATAATATTATCTAAGTATGATATGACTGACCATACCCCAAACTGGGAAACATTGCTTTGGATTTTAAACGAATTTAAATTGTTATTGACAACATTTTTTTTTCAATGAAGGAAGCATAGATCACTTTTTCTTATGGAAGTTCATGGCATGAGAGAAAATTTATCTCCGCTGTGAACCAATGAGAGAATTCATCTATTATGAGTTACCATGACTACACCCACTGCTATGGTCTGTTTCTTTTAGCGTTAGATTAAGGAGAAAAGATAATGGAGGAAAATAGGGATGGCATTTCATACAATGAAAAGAGGTAAACATAAGATAGTTGTGGTAGTTTGTCTGTTTGCCACATGGTAATTTTCTTACCTTCCTCTTTGTATCCATTTAAAAACACCTGGGAATTTACTACAGTACAACTGACTTCAGATTTCATTATATGTTGTCAGCTATTAAAACGATTAGTTCCTTGGTAATTGCAACGTAATACAAAGACATGCAAAAGAAGGCAGCTTTTTGTTGCATTCATCTTCAACATAAAGCAGAGCACCCTTTGACTAAGTTATTGAAAGAGCTATTTCATTTATAACGTGACCAGTTTATTGTGTGAACACCTCTAAAAATCTCTGGTCTGCATCCATGCGTCCTGGAGAACAACTCCAGGGGTGCTGCTGACTAGCTAAGAGCATCACAAAAACAGGCAGCAGTTTTCCTAGAGCTGGAAGTAGCTTTATTGTTTTTCTTAAGTGCTGTGCCTTTGATATTTAAGAAATAATTAATTATTTTCCACTACAGTGGAAAAAAACACAGATTCATCATCTCAACAGGATATTCATACACATTTTTCTATTTTAGATCCTTTGATAGCACACTAGGGTAACATACAGTTACAGCTACAAATTACTACGAACTGCCATAATAGGCAACAAAAAATGTTTCTATAAATACATGAGCAACAAAAGGAGGGCTAAGGAGAGTCTCCATCCTTTATTGGATATGAGGGGGAAACATAGTGACAGAGGATGAGGAAAAGGCTGAGGTACTTAATGCCTTCTTTGCCTCAGCCTTTAATAGTAAGACCAGTTTTACTTGAGGTACCCAGCCCCCTGAGCTGGAAGATAGGAATGGGGACCAGAAAGAAGTCTCAGTAATCCAAGGAGAAATGGTCAGTGACCTGCTACACCACTTAGACATGCACAAGTCTATGGGGCCAGATGGCATGCAACCAAGGGTTCTGAGGGAGCTGGTGGAGATGTTTACCAAACCACTTTCAATTATTTATCAGCAGTCTTGGCTAAACAGAGAGGTTCCAGTTGACTGGAAGTTGGCAAATGTGATCTACAAGAAGGGCCAGAAGGAGGATCTGGGGAGCTACAGGCATGTCAGTCTGATCTTGGTGCCAAGGGAGGTAATGGGACAGATCATCTTGAGGGTCATCACGTGGCACATACAGGATAACCAAGTGATCAGGCCCAGTCAGCATGGGTTTATGAAAGGCAGGTCCTACTTGACTGACGTGATCTCCTTCTATGACAAGTTGACCAGCTTAGTGGATGAGGGTAAGGTTGTGGATGTTGTGTACTTAGACGTCAGTAAAGCCTTTAACACCGTTTCCCACAGCATTCTCCTGGAGAAACTGGCTGCTCATGGCTTAGATGGGCATATTCTTCACTGTGTAAAAAACTGGCTGGATGTCTGGGCCCAAAGAATTGTGGTGAATGGAGTCAAATCAAGTTGGTGGCCGGTCACGAGTGGTTTTCCCCAGGATCAGCACTGGGGCCAGTTCTGTTTAATATCTTTATCGATGATCTGGATGAGGGCACTGAGTACACCCTTAGTAAGTTTGCAGACAACACCAAGTTGGGTGGGAGTGTTGATTTGCTGGAGAGTAGGAAGACTCTCCAGGGGGATCTGGACCAGCTGGATCATTGGGCTGAGGTCAATTGTATGAGGTTCAACAAGGCCAAGTGCCAGGTCCTGCGCTTCGGTCACAACAACCCCAGGCAGCGCTACAGGCTTGGGGAACAGTGGCTGAAAAGCTGCCTGGTGGAAAAGGTCTTGGGGGTTTTGGTTGACAGCTGGGTGAACATGAGCCAGCAGTGTGCCCAGGTGGCCAAAAAGGACAACAGCATCCTGGCTTGTATCAGGAATAGTGTGGGCAGCAGAACTAGGGAAGTGATTGTGCCACTGTACTTGGCACTGGTGAGGCTCCACCTCAAATACTGTGTTCAGTTTTGGGCCCCTCACTGCAAGAAAGACATTGAGGTGCTGGAGCAAGTTCAGAAAAGCAGCGAGTCTGGTGAAGGATCTAGAGCACAAGTTTTATGAAGAGCTGCTGAGGGCACTGGGGCTGTTTAACCTGGAGAAAAACAGATTGAGAGGAGGCCACCTTATTGCTGTCTACGACTACGTGAAAGAAAGTTGTAGCATGGAGGGTGTCGGTCTCTTTTTCCAGGGTAACAAGTGATAGGACAAGAGAAAATGGCCTCAAGTTGTGCCAGGGGAGGTTTAGATTGGATATCAGGAAAAACTCCACTGAAAATGTTGTCAGGCATTGGAACAGGCTGCCCAGGGAAGTGGCTGTGTCACCATCCCTGGAGGTGTTTAAAAGACATGTAGATGAGGTTCTTAGGGACATGGTTTAGAGGTGGACTAAGCAATGCTAGGTTAATGGTTGGACCCTATGATCTTAAAGTTTTTTTTTCCAACAGAAATGATTCTATGATTCTATGAATAGCAGTCTCCATGGACTTGGTGTCAACTATTTTGTTAATCAACACATCTAAGTGACTTATACATCCCTCTTAGGAATAAGGCTTGGAATTTTAGCTGTGTTGCTTAGACCAGAATTGCACCCACCCCCTCAGACACATGTTAATCTAAAAGAAGGATTAATAGAGTCACAATCTAAAGATTAGTACAGTGACAATTCTATTCTCTTCACTTGCAGAAAGAATGAAATTATTCAGAGCTCAGAATGTAATTCCCTAAAAGGGAAAACAACAGCACAAGTGCATTGAGTGGGTTTTGGTTTTACTTTTATTTTTTCCCTCAAAAGTTGTGGCAATTACAAAAAATATTCCACAACACTTCAGTGAAGGTCAGAGTTTGCCAGCTGGACTCATGCTGAGAAAAAAATACTTGGTGAAAATGTCTAAAGAGATCAGCAGAAAACCAATACAAATACAGCTGGGTATGTTTGCTGATGGAAGATATCTGGCAGTACTGAAGAAAACAGTTTGTGTCAATAATAAGTACTTTCAATAAGCAAGTTTACAATCAGTTATTGAAATGAACTCAGTTGATAAGATATCCATACTTACAAAGTGTTTATCTTTAGCATACCAATTATTATTTTTCAAAAGACTAATACCTCAAGAGGACAGTTGTAGTACTAAAAAAGAAACATTACCTTTAGTTCCAATTGGAGTTTTGTATATCTGCTCAAACTCACGAAAAAGTGAAAAGCAAGAAGCTTGTTGTATGTAGAACTTCGTTAAAAAAAAAAAAATTCCCATTTAACACTTGAAATATTCTGATAAATTAATAGCATAGTTACTGAGTTCTTTCTTCTGAATATTAATTAGCTACCAATTTTCTCATGCGATATTTTCCCATGCCTTGTATGAAGAAAGTGATTGATTGTTTTCTGCTATACAAAAAGGGGGAAACCCTGAATCATTAAAATCAGTGACCTCTGAGATTTTGGGCTCACAATAAGGCCTTAGAGTGAAACTTGCCAGTGTAACATACCTTTTATTAGTTCTGAATGGTGTTCATTCCTGCAACCTGCTAAATATGACCCCTTCTGGGAACCTGTCAGTCTTTGCCTCCAGAAGGCACCTTGCTTTGTGCCAAGGCTGGAGCACTGAATTTGGAACTAATGAGAGATTACTGACTACTTATTTCTAGGATTTTCTGCTTTTCCTGAGATGCACCAGCACCACACATTGGCTGGGTTTCATAGAATAGAATCATAGAATCATAAAACAGTTTGGGGTGGAAGGGACCTTCAAAGCTCATCTAGTCCAACCCCCTGCAATGAGCAGGGACATCTGCAACTAGATCAGGTTGCTCAGAGCCCCGTCCAGCCTGGCCTGGGATGTCTCCAGGGATGGGGCATCTACCACCTCTCTAGGCAACCTGTTCCAGTGTTTCACCACCCTCCTTGTAAAAAGTTTCTTCCTCATTTCTGTCCTGAATCTCCCTTATTTTAGTTTAAGACCATTACCCCTTGTCCTGTCACAACAGGCTCTGCTAAAAAGTCTGTCCCCGTCTTTCTTATAGGCCCCTTTGAATTATTGAGAGTCCTCAATAAGGTCTACCCAGAGCCTTCTCCAGGCTGAACAACTCCAACTCTCTCAGCCTGTCCTCATAGGAGAGCTGTTCCATCCCTCTGATCATTTTTGTGGCCTCCTCTGGACCTTCTCTAACAGGTCCATATCTTTCCTGTACTGAGGGCTCCGAGCTGGACACAGGACTCCAGGTGGGGTCTCACCAGAGCAGAGCAGAGGGGCAGAATCACCTCCCTTGACCTGCCTGGCCACGCTCTTTTTGGTGCAGCCTAAGATACGGTATGCCTTCTGGGCTGCAAGTGCACATTGCCAGCTCACGTCCAGTCTTTCAGCCACCAGTACCCTCAAGTCCTTCTCCATAGGGCTGGTCTCAATCCCTTCATACCCCAGCCTGTACTGAGAGGTTGTGGAGTCTCCTTCTCTGGAGACAATCAAACCCGACTGGACACATTCCTGTGCGATCTGCTCTAGGTGAACCTTCTTTAGCAGGTGGGTTGGACTAGATCATCTCCAGAGGTCCCTTCCAACCCCAACCATTCTGTGATACTGGGAGTTGCCTTGACTCAGTGTGATCTGAAAATGTCTAGACCTCATGCTTTGTTTCTGCAGGAGAATGATCCTGACTCTGCAGAGCTACCAGGCTGGAGGCTCCCTAGTCCAGCTTATTGCAAAGGTATCAGTCACTAGAGTTTCTTATGGCTGCGTCTACAGATCATTGCATCCTTTAGCTTGCAGTTATATTTATTTCATACTTGGCTCTTTCAGCATGTTAGCTTTTAACCCATAATGTGAACCAATAAAATTTTGGCTAAAGGAAATTATTTTTCATGTTTAGGACTGAAATTTGGAATTATGAGAAATATCTTTAAGTGCCTTAAGTTTTCAGAGGTCAGAGTCAGTTATTAAATCATCATGAAATATGTGAGTATTAATTTCACAGAATATTTCTGCATTGCTTAACAGTCTATCTTGTTAAACAGTTCTTCCTATATATCTCCTTATTTCTATATTATGAGGGACTTTTCAATATAGAAAACAGATTGAAAAAGCTAATGAGTGGGTCATTTCTGGAAGAAATCTATCTCTAAAACGTGATGACCATCTAAATAAATTCTTTTGAAATTTTCCTTCCAAAGAAAACTTTCTTCTGCAGAAACTGAGAAGTACTTCAGTTGAAGGAAGGTGACAAGACAAAAGTCTTTGGTAACTTGTCATATTTCTATCTTCTTTAATGGAAAAAACAAATAAAAGAAGTTGTCTTTTTGCTTTATTTCTTTATTGCCTAAATGGTACTTGAAATTATCTCCATAAAATAGACTCAATAATTATCTAACAGTGTCTGAAAGTTGTTTGCAACACTGTTCAGTTCTACTTCATCTCATGAATAAATTTTCCACTCAGCAGATGATGCCATCTGCAGCATGCCAGCACCATTTTCATCCCTGTAAAAGAAAAACAAATCTATTTAAACTGCCAAAATAATCAGTTAATCTCATAATGGAAAGGATGATAAATAATACGGCATATTATTAAAATGTCTATCTAATACTGTAAGTACATAGTACGCTATTCTGTTTAGACAATCCACTGCATTAAACCATTACATTTATTTAAAACTTGTGAAATGGCATTGTGCTTGAAAGTTGAATGGAATCCTTGAAATCCACTGAATTCAAGGAAAACCTGTTTTAAACCTAAACAGAGCATAACATTAAGTTCCGTTTATTTAGTATTAAATCTGAAGGAACACAACCAGCCTTCTGGACCTTTATAGGTATATCAAGCCAGAAGACACATATCTCATATTGCAAAAAGAGGCTTATTTTCAGGAAAGGTTACATAGGAAAGCAGCTCACAAATGGGAGAAAACATCGCACTTACAGGGATTCCACTACTCCATGGTGGCAGCTGAAGTATAGTTGGATCTCTGGATGAGCTGTCAGTGACAGCCTCATGCACTTTTACTGATTTACTTGCATTCACACCTGGATATTTAGGTTATGGCTGTTATGGGACATAACCTTTATGTGGAAACAGCACTGGAACATCTCACAAATCAGGCCTTCTCCCTTCTGGTTCAGAACATTTCTCAGAGCTGCAGTAGGACTTGCAAGACGTGGTGTACTCGATGGTTTGTTTTGGAATTTGCTTGGTCCAAGTTTGCTTGAGTGTCCACTGAATTTCGTTTGTGCTCTGGATGAACTGAATATCTATAAAGCAGACATTAATCTTCTCTTCCTTTCTGCTGTATTGAACCTTTTATATTTAAAGAAAGTATCCCATCCACCCTGCTTTGAGGATTTTGCAAGAAGCTATCACAAACAGAGTAGCTCATTGTATAACAAGATGGATTTTTGTGTACAATATATTGCTATTCTGTGTGAGGAATAATGGAAGAATTTGTTCTGGAACTTTTTAAACTTTTAGAATTTGAAGAATAATTTAGGTTGAAAGATGACTTGGTCATCTGGTCCAAACCACTCCAGTCTGCAGAGTACAACTATTTCATAAATGCATGACAGCGTAAATTTTGTGAGTGCTCTAGAGGCAAAACCCAGGTTATTCATGTACACATCCCCACTTCTATCTGTGTGTGTATTTCTATGCATCTGTGGATAAGTATGGTAAAGACCAGGGGCATTTTATGGCCAGAAATACATTATCATTATAATGAGTGTAATTTCTAGTAATCAAACTGTATTCAGTGGTCCTAATTAGCTCTGTCACTGCGTATCCTTTCCAAGTTATGCGTAACAGTTTCCAATGACTTTGTGGTTAAGATTCAGCAGCAATGTCCTATAAAATTGAATATTATGGAATATAATTAATGAAGGGGCTGGGTGTAGCAATATAAGTAAAGAAGAGTAGAAGTTTTTATTTAAAGACTAAAATTTAGGGGATCATCCCTAACAACCTGTCACACAATAACAATTTTTTTCAGAGTCATGTAGCTTTTGAGATTGTGGACAATACTTTTATTTTGTTAACTTGGCATTTGTACAGACTTTACTGTTTTATGATATCTTTTCTGTTTCATCCATTTCTCCTAAAGAAATACTGTGCTTTGAGTTAACTTGCTGGTCACTAACTTGGCTTGTATTGCCCGGAAACAGAAAGTTGTTGTGCCTTGGCTTAAACTAAGGCTTCTTAGGATGACCACAGTGAACTTTAGGGTCTTCATTCAGAGGTATCTGAATTCTTGCCTGAGAAAACTGAAGGCTAGAGATAATTCCCTGGCCAGGAAGGAGTCCACAGTGTCCTTAGCTCCCAAACGATCATGATAATTAAAAAGAAAACAAACAAACAAAACCAGAAATCCAAACCCAAAACTAAACCACTCCAAAACCCAAGCTCCAACATAATGAATAGGTTTATGGTCAGGCACTTTCATAGGAAGAAGATTTATTCCAGACTACTGTTTATTTGGTGTGTGTCCTCCACTTCTTACAGACTGTTCTCTCAACCTCTCAAAATATTCTGCTTTTAATTAATTTCATAAAACATCCAAATCCTACACTTTGGTTCTCACTGACCAGTCTATTCAGATATGAAATAGTTTCACTTGGAAGATCTGGTGCTAAAACCTTTAGGTCAGTGCTGACTGTTCATCTCACTTTTCTGTCAAACACTGTCACTAGATATATTGCAGTTCACCACTGAAGCCTCAACCTTATGAGGTACCTCCTCAACTGCCACTATTGCAAGGCATTGCTTCTTTCAGCAGTCCTAGCAACTCATATCTGTAATACAGAAGTTACACCTCTGCTGTAATTCAGTACCAGAATTTGGTAGAAATAATTGCTCTATCAGTTTCTGAACCTGTTCAAATCCAGCAACTTCTGAGATGGGTTTTTTGCTTTAGAAATATCATTGTGGCTGTGGGAATGAGGATAGGCAAAGAGTCACAGAGTAATTCAGGCTGCAGATGACCTCAGAAGGTCTCTAGGCCAAACCCTGCTAAAAGCTAGGCCGGTTCTGGGATCAGACCAGGTTGCTCAGGGCTTCATCCTGTTGGAAACCTCCAAGGATGGAGACTGCATAAACTCTGGATTAACTGTTCCAGTGCTTGACTATTTCATATCATGGCTCTTCTTGGGATAATGAAGTCAGTATTTTTCCCCATTCCTATGCATCTCACATACATGTGGGAGATGTTCCCAAGTCCCATTTACCTGACCATCTTACGTATTTAGTTACTGCACGATTTATAGAGCAGGAAACCAACACATAGTAAAAGGAGGGCAATTTGCCTTGAGCCTTAAAATATGAGATATTAGACAAGCAATGTTCAGTATATTATAAATCATCCACATGTAAAGAAAGCCAGTGTTATGCTTTTACCTTGGATCAACTGGTGTATTTATCCCTGAGGCATTTAGGTAGGTGCAAGATAAAACCCAGTATTAATCTGCCAGTCAGCAATACAAAAAGTAATACGAACCAGCATGAGTGATACATTTATAGTGTTTGTTTGTTTGTTTTCCTTCAATTGAGCCCCTTCTTGCTCCATGCTTTTCAGGACCCCAGCATAGTGATAAGGATTTTACTGGCTAACTCCCTCCCCCTCCCTGGAGTTTTCTATGAAAAGGCAATTGCCTTCGAAATTTTTAGCAGCATTAGTTCAGCTAGTGATACTGCATGGAGTAAAAAAACCCCACATATTTACAACTGAAAAGGTACATTATTTTAAAGTATAACGAAAGCTAAAAATTAAATATTGGAACTCATACGGAAATAGCCCTCCCTGGACTGCAAGGCACTGTATTTTTGCAAAGAAAATCAGGCTTTAATTGATTAAAATATGAGCATTTGGAATCCATGTCACTAGAAAAAAATCACTTACTATTTTGAAAGACATAGTCTATGCTTCCATAGCATAAGCCAAGCTCCCTGAACCCCAAACCAATTCCATACTAGATAGGACACAATATTTTTTTTTTTTTAATATGTGAGTCCAGGGAGCAAATAAATATGGTGTTCACAATTCAGTTATATATGACTTTAAAGGAAGCTTGGTTACAGGGAAATAGAATAAAATGATAGGATTGGACTAGTGTTGAGTCAAACACCAGCAACTTTTGCACGGTTGCTGTGTAATATTTGTCTAAGCAGCATAGCTTCGAAGCAGCAGGGATTAGCCTTTTGAAATATTATCCTCAAAGGAAAATTGCAAACAAACAACGAATCCAAGGGGAATCAAATACAAAGGTTGACATTAACTCAAGAGTGCATTTGCACAGCTAACCACTAAACATCAAGAAATGCCACATTTCAGTCTGGCTGTGTAATTGTGCTGCTGCTGTTTCATGTGCATTATCTCACAGGCTGATTACATGGATGTCTGAAGTTGCTCAGACAGAATCTATCAGATATAATGGCCTCACACAGATATAAACCTATGCATGTGTTCAGTATTCCTCAAAGATGTGTCAGTAGCCAGTGACAAATTTGTGGATATGAGACAGATAGAGGACTCAAACTCCAGTAAAATAAAAGTCAAAGAACCGTCATCTCAAGTGCCACAAAGACCTCTATAAGGTGATCTCAAGATGAAACCTGGAATATAACCTGAATATTAACCTGAATGTTCCTGTGAAGGAGTATAAAAATATATCTCTGGAGACTGCAAGTTAATGCTTTGCTTCTTCTAGCAAATTGAAGTCAGAAATGAACAGGACATGAAACTATGAGATCTTGCCTCAGAGTCCTGTAGTTTCAGAGGTGGCCTCCAGCTGAGACCACATGTGAGTTGATGTTCACCTGTGAAACAGGTCTATGTCTCTAGTCTTGAAGCCACCATCGCTACCTTCTGCTATGCCAACCTATTGCTGTCACATTTGATTTTGACAACTGCAGAATGTCCGCTGAGCTGATTCTCTCATCTTTCCCTTTTCTCTGATAAGTCCTCCCAAAATGTGAGGTAAAATGCTCAGATAACAAACTATAGCAGAAACATTTTGAGTGCATATGTGCATGTGTACCGAAAAAATCCAAAAGAAAAAGAGAAAAGGCAAGGACAGCCCTCCTAGGAGAATGAGGGATTATCTCAGAGATGTGGAATGAGGAAAGGTAAAAAGAATTTGTTAACTTCCCAAGCCAAAAGGGACAAATCTCTTCTTACCATGACTTTACAAGTAAAGTGACAGATATGCCATCATTTCTAAAATGAGTTTTGGAGCTAGACACAAAATCCTACTTTACTTGTTGCCTTGTACTGTTGCCCACCTAAAAAACAAAACAAAATGACTGCTGTGTGTTAATCAACAGTTATAGTTTCCTGGTATGGGATGTAATTTCTAGCTATGCTTTCTATCTATACAGTCCAAATTCTTTTTGGATGCTAGAAACTGTCTGTAGCACCATCCCTGTTGTGCTTCT
Organism: Caloenas nicobarica; assembly: GCF_036013445.1. Taxonomy (NCBI): domain Eukaryota; kingdom Metazoa; phylum Chordata; class Aves; order Columbiformes; family Columbidae; genus Caloenas; species Caloenas nicobarica. The sequence goes on from NC_088245.1 coordinate 48,437,294, forward strand.
TTTCATCTATTCTCATTCTGGTCAGGTCAAAGCGGAAGGGATTTGCAGGTGGCTCATAGGGTTTTGTGAGCCCTGGAACTGGGAAGGAGCTCCTCAAACATGTAGTGGTGTAATTCACAAGCTTTCTGCTGCCCTCAGCCACGTTCCTTATAGCTGGGTCTGCAATGAAGTGTGCTTAGGGAGCAGGGAGAGCTGAGATGCATATGCAACATCACCTAGGAGGTGGTGGAGGGAGGCAGCTGAGACATTTTGTAGGGCAGTTGTAGTGAGAAGGCAGGGGAGATAGTAACAATAAATAGACTGGGAACTAAGACTGGGAACCAGTAGGAGCTGTAACTGTCGTAATCAATCATCCACGCTCTGAAGCAAGTGACTGCCGAAAAATCCATCCTTCAGCCATGTACTCATTCTCCCTTCTTTTCTGAATGTTCTTATTGTGAGAGCGCCTGTGATACAGAGAGGATTCAATGGATATAGCAGCAACCTTACAGGGCTGTGTAAAGAAATACTCTCACCTTTCTCTTCCTCTGATGTGGTAACTCTGTTGCAAACAGCAAAAACTGTAGAGCTTCATCCAGTACCCTGTGACTTCTCACCAGACACCTTGTCAAACTTGATATTTTGTTTACCATCATTCTCTGTATTTGGTACCACAGCCAGATTTTTCATTCATGTAACTGGTTTCAGTGTAAGCTAACATGAATCAACAGCTGTATAAGACTTCCCAAAGAAGCACCTTACTGAAATCTGGTTGGAAACTTTCACTTGCACAATTCTTTCTGGCTTCTGGCTGCCGATAGTACAAAACTACCAGACTAAACACAGTTTGCATGCCTATGAGGTATTCTGGGTGCTCAGAAGAAGAAGATGAGTGAGCAAATAAGCAGTTTATGATGTGAAGGCACACAGGTGTTTGGTTCAATGGAAAACCTGTAAAGCATGTTTGGAGTAATTTCAGGAATTACTGGACTGTCAGGTCAGTTTCCCTCACCTCTTTTCCTTTAATCCTTTCACACTGCCAGGTAGGACTTTATATTTTCCCTAGATTGGTTTCACAGTTACTTGGACTGCCAGCTGTGTTCCAAATCTCCTCCTGTCAGACAGACAGATTTAACACGAAATCCGTGTGTTTTAGAGAGGGTAGGTCATGCTTAGTAAGACTCTCAGTAGAGACAATTGTGGAGGTCTGGTTGATGCAAGCAGTATGAAAAGATAGTCAAGGGCTGGAAGCATTCACAGGCTGGCTGCTGCAGATGAGAGATGTGCTTTGGCATGGATGGATGCAGCACACAGAGGAAGTATCGGAGCCAGGAGATACCACTCTCCTTTGCTGCAAATCCTCCTCACAGTATTTGGTGATGAGAAGTACCCTCTTCTGCAGCTTTATTCTTGCTCCTGGGCAGAGTAGGGGAATGGTCACCAGAGGCTTTTTTTAGCAAGTAATGAGCTAGGAGATCTGGCAGAAAATAAATTGCCTGGGAGGAGAGGGGAATAAGCCATTTGGGGAACACTACTGAGTAGAGGATATACCAGGCTGAAGGGGACTGTTTATATCCTGTTTTATCTCAGTAAGCCAGAGGGAAATGCTCTTTCAAATGTTAAAATTCATTAAAGCTTTAGAGAGAAAAGCAGGGCCTGGATAACCAGATGTTTGGATGGGGTAAACTCTCGCAGTTGTTAATTAACTATTATAGAAGTTGGACAGGAACAGATAGTTTGGTCACAATAGAAATAATAATATGCTGATCTTTTTTGGTTTTCCGTGTCCCACCACCCCATGGCTGCTTGCTTGTTCCTCAGAGATATCAAACCATTGGCCACAGCACTTAGAAATGTGGTTTAAACAGCTGTCATTTTGCATCCTGCTGGTTGCTTAGCTCCCTTTTATCCTCTGTCCCAGATGCGGGGCTCTCTTTCCATCTATGATTTACTTGCATAGCTCCTCTGCTTGAAATGACTGTCCTTCCTGAGCAAGTTCTTCTTTGGTGTTTTTAAGAAAGAACACCCCCCACATCCCCTGTAATTAAATCTATTGTCAAACATTTTTATTTGTTGATGTTTGTTTACTGTTAAATACTGGCAGCTGAGCAGCCATTGTCCATGATGGTGTGGGTAAATCTACACAGCACAATGGGCTGCCGTGTGAGCATATATTTTCTCTTGTGTTTTCTTTAGCACAGGCAAGTTAAAACAATATAGAGCTATTTCAGTCACAAACTCTGAACAAGAAATTAAGAATTAAACAGAGAAATCCTTCAGACTCTTGTAAGAAAAAGCAGCTGAACCTCATTCTCATAATGAACTGAATGACATCTAACCTGGTTTTACAGACAGAAGTAGGAGAAAATGCTAGTCTGCTAAAAAGTCACTAATAACTACCATCAAACAAGTCTTATCCAAAGACCACCAAAAGCATAATTTATGTGCTGGGGCTTCCAGACAGGCTTTTCCAATTGAACACCTTCAAGGCTGTGACACAGTCAAAGGTTTGCTAGGATCAGACAGCTGCAGTTAGATTTCCTGTGGATTTATAATCCCCAATCCATACTGTGCAGCCTCGATATTGATGGGCATTTCATCTATGGATATGGGTGAGTTTTCTCCCTGCAATGTGGAAGAAAGGGACATCTTCGGTCTTAGGTGACCATTTTTAGTAGATTTAACTCACACCCACACCCTGCCAGGGGACAGTGTGTCATCTGGATGAGATTGGTAATTTGACAATGCTGCAACAGAAGACACCAGCTCAATTACTTCTTCTTTACTCTTAAAGAGATTTAAATTCATGAATTGTTAATCACTTCCTGGTATTTGGCCTCACAGATCTTTGTGTTTACAGGCAGGCACACAGAGGTTTGTTTTTTGCAGGACCTAGAATGAGACCATGAGACACTTCTGTGAATGTATGCGTAGAGTAGGTTATACAAACTGGGACTCATAGAAACATGTTACCATATTACATATTTAGGATCTCTACAATCGACTGAAACTTAAAAGAATGACAGAATAGAAGCTGTTTGGGCAACAAAGTCTGAGAAGGTCCCCATTACTGTAATCTTTCTTGCTTATACCCAGGAGGTGTCTCTGACTTAGGCGACCTTAAGCACTTTGGGGACTGAAAAAAGGGTATGTCTTTATTCTTGGTTTTGTAACAAAAGGGAAAGGTAAAGAGCAGAGGAGAAAGGCTAAATGAAATTAAATAATGAAATGAAAGAAGGCAAAGCCAGCAACAAATACACCAGTAGTAAGAGGAGACCTGCCTTCTAACCTCTTCTTGACCAGAAGAACTGAGCCAGGATGATATGACTTTGGCACCAGAGGTTGGAAAACTCCTGAAGAAACAGAGATAGCTAGGAAGAAAGGAGAGTAGTAGAAGCATTGCTGTGGAATTTAGTGGGAGCCCAACATCGGTACTAAAAGACATCACTCAACATTATGAGTACTAGAGTTTGTAAATCCCTCTTAGAAAAGTTCTGAATAGGAAGGAGAATTTGAGGCACAAATAATGTGTTTTCTGCTCCTTTTCTGATTCTCTCATCTCTATTCTTGTCTTTGAGAGTTTGTTTGTTTGTTTGTTTGTTTGTGTGTTTGTTTGGTTTTTGTTAGTTCGTTTGTGTTTTTTTTTTTTTTTTTTTTAATCATGTCTCCTCAACAGTCACAGGCAGTGTGTTGTTTGCTTGGACATGAAGCAATTCCTGCTTTTAGGCCTTTCAAGATGTGCTATAACATCTCCTGCAACTCACTACATCTAGACTTTGTTAACATGTTCCAATGACTCCTAAAGCACAGATTTTCCTATTTAGAAGTGATAGTAGTGGATAAAAGTTTCTTATAATGAGCAAGGAGTTAATACAAGATTGGAAAGATTTATTCTAGTTACAGCTGTCAAAACTTAAGTGTTAATTCATATTATAAGTATTTATTTGTTTGTTTGTTTGTTTATTTTATTGATGTAGAAGCACTTTCACCAACCCTGCAAAGAATGTCTTGAGGACAGATTGCAGTGACTGAGAGGCACTTGAGAGGCAAGATTGTGCCTCCATCGAGTACATTAAACAAGCTTATTTTTATGATTTGGGGTTAGCAATGGTCATAAATGACTGAAAAGAGTCTTTCTCATCCACACAAAATTAAGTAACTCGTTCATCCATTTGTCATACTGCATGAAGTCATAGAACTTCTGTTCTTCTGTGCGGGACTAATGGCATCCCAGGCACTGACCTTCTAGGAGGTGAAACCTGCATAACGTTAGTCCATTACTATTTCGTAATGCTCATATAAACTGTTTGATGATGATGGAATAAGTTAAACCACTTCTCACCAATAAATATTACCACCCCAAGATACTTACTGATTTACTGAAGAATTGTCTAATTATTGTATTATCTACTGTACTAAAGAAATCCATGGCCACGGTAGCAAGACAACCTTGAAAAGCTTCCAGCAGTTTATAACTGGTGCTTGGCACCAGTTGATACTAGCATTTTGCTGGTTTTGACAGGTTTGACGATAAAAAGTATGTGGTGTCGTCAAGAAAATGTTGTGATTGTGAGTGGCTCCCAAAGCTCTGAGATAAAGTCTGAGATTTAATTCAGCGCTTTCCTACCTCTTTCAGTTTGTGGATTTTTAAATTTTGTAGTAGTAAAGCCTATTGAATACTTTGCGTATATAATTAATTACTAAACATATGTGCTCTTTTTAAAAATCTTATTTTTCAGGCACCTTAGAAATAGTCTACAGGACTTAAAGGGATCTGCAAACAACAAGTTGAAAACAAGTGATTTAAAGCATAAAGGATGGTGTTCACTGAACCGTCAGTGTACGGACAGCATCTAGTAATGATGGATAGCGAGAAAAAACATAGTAACAGTAGCATCTTTAATACATACTTGATTAACTATGTTCATTTATCATCCTTCTTCAAGGTCAAATGTTTGCTGCAGAAGAGTTTGCCATCTCTTGGCTTTGTCTGTACATGTTAAGACGTGTGTGTTTTGCTGTGCAGTGATTGCTTCACAAGGAAAACTAATCTCCTTGGAGCTAGCAGAGGACAGATTTTCTTTAAGTGATGATTTTTTAAGTTGTTAGAGTGCAAGGACCAATCCTGTCATTGTATATGATTTATCTGGTGGGTGGGAAAGTTGTCTGCAGCATGCGGATTTATTCTGAACTATAAGAAGCTACAGCACTGTAGGAATTTTTCATTACTTGGATGTACTGATGTGTGAAAAGTGTTGTTTGCAATGTTTGAAAAATAGCCCAAGAGTAGGATAGAAACCTCTTTAGCTTCTCCTGAAATCCCATCATCCATGATGTAACTGAAAAAAAAATCTACACAGGGAATAAAATCATAAATGTGCATTAATTTTCCACAGAAAAAAATGCCCTTTTTTCAGCTTTTAAGAGCCAAAAGGCTGTTAACCATTAGTGGACATTTGCCACTTTTTTGTGAAGACAAATTTGAAATGAAAATTAAGCGTTTTCATCTTTTTATGAACTCGTAAATAATTTTTATAATGTCATATTTGTATTCACGCATTCACACACACCTTCTCTAAAGTTTTCCTTTTTGTTTATTTTTGGAACTGCTTTTTTTTTTTTTTTTTGGTTTAAATAGTTGTGAAATATGAGCTATTAATTTTTTTTTGCTCAACACAAGGTGGCAGTAAGACATTGCCCAGTGACATACAACAGCTTGAGCTGCTTGTTTTCTCTCCTGTTTACTTAACCTTCAGATAACAAAAGTCATACTGATGAATGGGCATTGAAAGCGAAAGAATTTGTAATAAGAACAGTTTAGAAAGATGCCCAGATAAAGAAAATACTCCAGATAAGATCCCAAATGATTTGTTAAATTATGATAAGCCATGTTGTATAATACTGAGGACAGTATAATGAAACGCTGTATTTCTCTCTCTTTTTTTCCCTTGTGTTGTTATAGTTTCCTTAGGATTTGCACATTAAATAAAGGCTGCTCAGTGCAAAGGTGGAAATTTACCAGGTTTTCAAGTTTTAATTTATCGATATTCCTGATATTGGTTGAGATTCAGCATTTTGAAAAGGACAAAGCTTTCTACCTATGTTCTTTGCTGTCTAGAAAACACTTCAGTGTCACTACACTGAATAGTAGCTACAGTGATAATCTCCTTTTCAAATGCAGTGGGAGAGTGGCATGAAGAGAGATGTGCCCGAGTATTCCATTAGCAATGTTAAGAGAGGGGGGTTTTTTTGTTTGTTTTTGTTCTGGGCAGATACAGATCATATGGTAAAAATCCTGAGTGCAGACCAGCAAGTTGCAAATGTAGCTGCTGTTGCTTTTGTTATTCATATTAATATTCCAGCAGGCTCAAAGCAGATTCAAAGCATGGCTGAGCTACTGAACATGCTAATATGATTAAAATTCTGACCTGGCAGATGACCCTGGCCTGTCAACCTCACTTCTGTTCCTGGAAAAATCATGAAGGAGATTGTTCTGGGAGTTATCAAAAAACATCTGAACAGCAATACAGTCATTGGTCCCAGCCAGCATGGATTCATGAGGCGAAACTCCTTCTTAACAAACTTAATTTCATTCTATGACAACATTACCCACCTAGCTGACTAAGGGAAGCCTGTCAACGTGATCTTTCTGGATTTCAGTAAAGCCTTTGATACTGTCTCTCGCAGTATCCTCCTGGACAAGATGCCCAGCACACAGCTGCATAAACAACAATGCAGCGGGTGAGCAATTGGCTGATGGGCTGGGCTGAAAGGGTTCTAGTAAATGGGGTTATGTCGGGCTGGTGACCAGTCACTAGCAGGTTCCGCAGGGATCCATCTTAGGGCCAGCACTCTTCAATGTCTTTATAAATGACTTGGACTCAGGACTTGAGGGATTACTTAGTAAATTTGAAAAGGACATGAAATTGGGAGAAGCTGTCAACACTCTTGAGGGCAGAGAAGCCCTGCAGAGAGATCTGGACAAACTGGAGAACGGGGCAATCACCAACTGCATGAAGTTCAACAAGGGCAGGTGCCGGATTTTGCACCTGGGACACGGCAACCCTGGCTGTACATACAGACTGGGGCACGAGATGCTGGAGAGCAGCTCCGTGGAGAAGGATCTGGGGGTTCTGGTCAATGGCAAGTTGAATACGAGCCCACGGTGTCCTGTCAGCCAAGAGGGCCAACCATGTCCTGGGGTGCATCCAGCCCAGCATTGCCAGCCGGGCCAGGGAGGTGATTGTCCCGCTTTGCTCTGCACTGGTGCGGCCTCACCTGGAGCACTGGGTGCAGTTCTGGGCGCCACAGGATAAAAAGGATTGTCCTGTGCAGGGACAGGAGTTGAACTCGATTATCCTTGTGGGTCCCTTTCAACTCAGGACATTCTATGATTCTATGAAAATTCATCCTTGTGGGACAGACTACGGTGTTTTAGGCCCATCTTACTCTCAGCTTCCAAGAATACTATGAAGTGTTTATGCATTGTGTTTCTGGCTAGCCGTTCACCTGAAACGGAGTTTCAGCCGGACAACCTGAACCTCCCAGCAGTCACTTGGTTTGTCTTTAGCTTTCGTACACACCAACAACCTTCTTGAGTACCAAACAAAAATGACAGATGTTTCAGACAAACTGATTTGATGGAAACTCTGCCTCCTTGCTTGACAAGTTATCCACATGTGGGTTATTTTCCAGTAACTGGTTGGCAGAGATCATGTTGTTTTGTTTTCCATCAGAATAAATTACTTATAGGTTCTAAAATCCAATATTTCTGTTGACACTGTGAACTGCGCATGTGAATCTTGCAACTTGGAATAAGCATTCCTTAGTATCTATCAAAAATGTAGTAGTTTTCTGGTGTCAAATACTGTTAGACAACAGTGTAGACCTACTTTTCCCTTGCTTACTGCTTATAGTTTTGTCCTTGAATACTTGCCATCTGGAGATGAATTATGGGCTTTAGGACTATGCAAAATACCATAGTTTTCAGAAAGAAAATTCCCAGCTCTGTGATCTTGATTTTTTACTATTGGCTTTAGTCATGAAGAATAGGCCCTACAGAGCACCTTTAAATTAGTATTTCCAAAATTCTCACTGTGTGATTCATGCATGAACATTGGGTTTGGAGTAAGAAAATGACATATCGTAAAACTCATCAGCTTGATTGACAGGTATGATTCCTTGATACAATAATTCATTTGAGGGTCAGAAGGACTTTTCTGGGAATCTTCTTAGGATTCAGCTGTCATCCAAGAGCTCTTTGCTGAATGTTTTGTGTCAGTTTCATGACTTCGAGTGCATCATAAAACAAGAGAAGTGTGGAAGTATTGTTATTATTGGAACATAAGGTGCTGAACTAACAAGTTGAGTGTCTTTTTTTATAGGGCTAAAGATAACAAATGCTACAATACTTTGCTACTCTGTGATATTTACTCACAGAGAACCAGGGCTTTTGTTTTGATATATGCCTGCAGTTGCCTTGGATGGAACTCCAGCAAATCTGTAAAGGAACCTTCTCTGAAAATCTCCAACAATTTGTGAGGTCTTCCTTTCTAAGAGAGTTTTAATATCCGATAATATTCTTTTGAAGTTTGCCACTGACCATACCATTAATTTAAGTTTGTAAACCTGAAATAACATTACATTTTTGACACTCTCAGATTGTACTTGCAATGGCTGAGACACTAGTAAACAGAGCTATTCCGTTGAAGGCCCAAGAGAGGGACATGGAAAACAAAACAAAACAGCCACATGGTCCAAGAAAGAAATATGAGGTCAAACAGTTTTCATGGGAGACAAACTACGTGGCTGGGACTGTCCTGGCCAATTGTGGGTTACAAAATCTCTCCTGAGAATTTATCATGGCCAGTTGCTGTATTAGCTTTCCACTTCTCCATCTGTTTGTGGGTGTGGGCAGCACTCAGAAGTATTCCCCTTCATGAAGACTTTTTGTACAAGAAAGCACAGATGAGATGCCAGGACAGGCTCTATCTGAATGGACTTGCCATGATGCTCGTAGGCTGACTTGCTGTGTTCACATACACAGCAGATAGGTTCTCATTCTTCAAGCTTCTCCTCACAGTGGACAGTTCTCTGGCATGGACCATGTTTTGTACGCACATGAGAAACTGTGTGATATCTGCTGAGAAGCAGGATAACCTCAGGGTTAAAGATACTTTGAGGAATTTGAAAGCAAATTAAGTTGTCTACATAAACAAGGCCGTTCTGTCCCTTCTGAAGTATTTCTTGTTTTCTGCTTCTAATTAATACACTCAGTCACGTCTTTCTTCATACAAACAGATGATTTCCAACTCTTTTCCCACCCCTATTAAAGTTGGTATAGCAAACACTAGTTGCTGTACAATTTTTCAGCTGTATTTTTTTAGTAGGCAAAAGTAATGAAGTTTTCTCTTTTGCATCACACTATTGTTAAGGAGATTTTCTTGGCTTTACATTAAGGCCACACCCACAAGTTAAAAGTTGTGGTTTTAAACAAACCAAGAAAACAGACAGAAAGAACTAAGCCCCCCTATAAAACCCCATCCACTCAACCTGTTAATCTTCTAGGTACACATGGATATCATGTCCATGTTAGAGAACGAAGCAGCATGGAGTTCTTGTCTCCCCTGACAGTGGTGCCCCAGGACTCCACCTTTAATTCTGACTCATTTACAGTATATAAAAAACCCAAAACCCCAACGCTGAAAAGCTTGCCAAAGCAGAAGCTTTAAGTTTTCTAAAACTTTAAAGATTTTTTGTATTATTGGGACTTCAGTAGTGGTAGCCCACAGAATTTTGCAGTTATTATTGGTACGAGAGAGACCACAGAAACACCATGTGAGTCCTTGTGATTGCTCTAGATGGGTCACTGCAACAAAACTTGCCTGTGGTAGGCTTCACCAAGCAATATGAATGTGTAGTTTTGTTGTCGGTACTCTAAATAGGAGTTCAAAAGTTCACTTTTTTCTTGGCTGGAGGGAACGTTAAAAGCCCTCCCTGGGGAAATGATACTACTAGGCAATGAGTTAAAAATACTGATTTATCCCATTTGATACATTAAAAACAAACAGAAAATATGTTTCTATGCCAGATTTAAAGTGCAAGTTCCAAAGGAATAAGGGATGTGATTTCAGAGGGACACCAGTACCTGCCATTTCCAGTTGCCTAGCTCTACATCTTTCACAAACAGAAAGGAGGTGTTCTGGATCTCTAACCTCTGATGCTCCCCATGCCTTATATTTGGGATAGGAACAGCAAACTGTGGGTTCCAGTTGCACAATGGAGACCCAATATCTATAAAGTAGCTTTTGTAGTATCTAGCTTGTACATTTGAATTGACAGAATAGGTAAAGGGGTTTTTGTTCAGCTGCATGGATGTCAGACAACCTGGTAAGCCCTTCTGGTCCAGCTGCCTGTCAAGCTGGGTGTTGGCCACCTGCAGGTCCTGGGGTAATGGCCACTGTGTCTCCACAGGGTCAAGCTGGTACCAACCCTTGAAAGAGGAAAGAAGACAAAAACTAATGCCTTAGCTGAGGAGTGCCAGTTACAGAAACATTTCCTGTATCAAACTCTAAGTCAAAAACAGACCTTGGAAGAAAAGTGGTCTTATACTTTGCATTAATCAGGTTGCTTCTCTGAATCATGCACCTGGAGTTTCCTGTGGCTGGATTCACAAAATGGAGGTTCTGCTGGTAGGATGCTTCACTCTTTTTTTCTCTTGAGGAGAAACTAGAATATGCTTGCAATCAGCAGAAACCCTTATAGCTCCAATTACCTGTAGACACACAGAAGGGGAAACTAACATGCAAATGAATGTTACTCTGGCAGGGCTACCTCGCTCACTCCAAAATATGATTATCTTATATCACTACGGAAAGTGTTTTTCTCAAACTGTTCTTCTGTTATGCTAGATGATGTACAAATGTACCAGGCAAAGATGATCCCATCTGCAGGGAGATCTTAAAGCCTCTGAGAGTGAGAACATCTTTTCCTTCCTGCAACAGCCATGTTGAGGGTCAGCTCAAGCTCTTTGCATTTGAAATGCTGCTGAGCACCACATGAAAGAAAGTTTTGTAAAATGCTCTCTTATAGAGGCACTTCACAATATCAGCTCAAGTGTCTCTTGTTTTCTGATAAAACTAGTGAGCAATACGCAATACCAAAGAAATAGTGGAAGTAGTACAGTCCTTGATTCAGGCTTTCATGTTAAAATGGAAATAAAATGCAAATGTCTATCTTGCTGCTGTATAAATGCATTAAACCATAATGATGACACTTGAGCTGAGTAGGAAAGCACTTTAGGATGGATTTTATTAGTGGAATATGGTACAGGTAGATCAGCTAGACTGATGCATGTTTTAATGAAAACTTGTCAAATTTCTTACCTTCCTTGGAAAACTGTGAGAGGCTTTTAGAAGTATTTACAAAATATTTTTTGTAATCTGTTCATATAACGTATTAATAAGTTGATCAGTAGTAAATCTGGGTGTTGTAGTGTATTAGGATTCACATCCCTGAGGTAAAAAGTGCCTTTTAAGTGAAGAGATGATTGTACCCAGTATTGACCCCTGGGATATGCCGCTAGTTGCTGGTCTCCAACCAGATGGAAAGGGGGAAAGACAAGGGGAGGGATGAGAGTGACAGTTATGAGGCGAGAGGATCAGGGTGACAGGACCAATCGTGCATTCTAACATGCAGAACTGTCTCATTTTTGTCAAACATGGCATGAAAATGTGTGAGGACATCCATGCCACAGTTCCTTGGGGATGTGTGTCCCCTGTCTTTAGCCACTCTGTGGTACTGTGGCCATGGTACAGTGAGGACTCCTGCAAATGCACCCCACACACTGATGCCTGTGGGATGCTGTGAGAGAGGGAGGGAGTGACAGCCATTCTTTAGCTTTAGCTTCCAGCCACTGAACCTTGCTCTGCCACTGCAGGCACAAAGGACAGTCTGTTGGAAATCTCTTCCACATACAGTTACTCATTTATCATGGCAAGATCTCCTCTGACCTTTTCTTTGAAGAATTTCTATTTTGCTTACCAGTCTCTCTGTTAAGACAGATTTTTTTTTGAGATCAAGCTGTTTTTCTAGCCCTCTTCTGAATTCAACATCTTAACAGTACCTAAAGGACAGAGCAGTTAAGGACACATTTAACTCACATTTTCTGTTTGTCATTTGGGTGTGTGAATCATCACAACTCTAGAAGTCATTGTAACCTAATTTCAGCAAGAATATGCCTCTTTGTGTCCACTCTGGCATAGAATCATTGACCTGCATTTACAAAAGCTGGTTAACACTAAAAGGATGAGATTACAATGCCTATGAGGTCAGAACCCGAAGAGAATATTGTAATATTGTTATATTGTTGCATATGATGTTACATATGACGTAACAATAGCACTTTTTACTAAACAGCTTTCTTTTGTTAAATAACTTTGTACTCAAGCATGATCTGATTAAAAGAATTAAACAAAATCTCAGAGTCTGTGATTGAATTGTCTTTAGGAACCTTAAGTCACAAAATGGCAGCATCAAACAGATTGATTTAGACCCTCTGAATCACGAGATTATATAAAGCAAGATCTATTACATGCAATATTGCTTCCCCAAGAGCTTCTCCTAGACTTCAGGCCAGTAACCATCTACCTTTTCTCCCTCAGTTTGGATGGGAATTCAGTACAGATCCAATGTGCAGGCAAACTTGCCTGTGACTGTCTGAGGATGGGATGGCTGTGCTCAGGGTGAAGCTTCAGGAGGCGTGTGGATCAACCTGAAGTGGCTGAGCTGAAGAAGAGAGCAGTCCTGCATCCGCCACCCTGAATCTCAGCTCCTGTAAAGTCATCTTGCCCCATCTGCCACCAGTGGTCCAGCCATAGAACAGGATCAGCTGGGGGAAAAAGGGGAGAGAGAGGAAGAAAAAAACCTGAGAAAGAAGAAAAGCTGTTTTTCCTATGGTTTAGTGAGCTGAACTGCCTCACTGAGACAGTGCCAAGTGCCAGAGTGGGTGGAAAGGAGGAAGAAGTGCCACCCGAAGTGGAGGTCTGGGAAGCAGAACCCTTGGCAACAGCAAGGTCTTAGACTAGCACATTTCTTCTGCTTTTTTTGATTCTCTGCTTCACCTCCTACCAGGTTTCTTCCTTCCTTATTGTACCACATTCTCTCATATCTCGATTTGCCCATTTGCCCCCTGCCCCATCTCCAGTCACATTCCCTTACATTCTCAGCCTCCCTCCTAGTTCCTGTGGCTGACACATGCCAATCCAGAAACCTGGTACCTCCAGCTAAGTGAGGTCTAGCTTTAGTTGCAGAGGAAATTATGGAAAATGGCAGGTGTTTTTGGCAGGGACATTGTTCTTCCTGTAACTCAAAGGTATTTCTCTGCTATGACCTAGAGTTTCCTGAATAATCTTTCCTTGCCTTAGCTGTGCTACACCAATGTAGATCCTCTAATTGCTAAAGACCTCTTGGTCCTGATGGATGTGGGTTTCAGTATTTGTGTTCACAAGAAACTCAGCACCTAGATTTCTAGTGTTTGTGTAGTGTCCTTTGTCACAGCCACAGAATGAACACAAGTGTTCCTTATCTCCTCAGAGTAACCCTTTGCCGTTAACATTGTCACCACTTTGACTTCTGCTGGCATGCTGCTGGCTCAACTGTTTCAACATAAAGATTGCAATGATCTGGCAATCAGCTCACATGGGCTGAAGCTCCAAGGCTGAAGGTCTCCATTCTAGGCCATTGGTAAGAATTCAAAATAAGTAAGTAAATAATGACTTCAGCTACAGTACTCTACATTGATTTTACAAAAGGGGATCAGCCAAGACTTCAATAAGCAAATAAAACTAAAATTGCAATAAAACTATTAATTTTAATCTATGTATTGACATATGTCTACTTGCCCATATCATATAGATAGGTGGATTTTTATTCAGCATATACAGAAAAGCGACCAATGTCTCATGCTGCCAAATCTTTTTCTCTGCAGAGTGCCTACTCAAACAGAGAGTCTCTGGTGAAGAACAAGAGCTGGTCAGTGGCAACAAATATACATTGTGGGAAGTGCAGCATAGGTACCCAGTTGTCTGTAGTCCTGGCTTTGTGACTGACTGCTCTGTGCTCTTTAGTGAGGCACCTAGACTGTCTTCATCACAGTTCATCATGTAATAAAAGGAGATATCACATGATAAATGGAGACCTTTAACCCCACCGTACGTAAGTTGATGAGTTAAGGATCAAAAATATATAAAATGACTTTGTATTGCTTTTACTCCCAAGGATTACAAAGCATTCTGCACATTACAGTACAGTTAGCACTAAAAGCTTCAATTTATAATGGCTTCATTTAAAAGCTTGAAGTACAACACTTGTACAATGTGTGACCTATTATTGCAGTCACTGACATCTGGGGAAGTTCTTCCTTCTTTTAATACATAGTTTTGGAACTTTACTTTCTCCAGGTGGAAAATCTTGTAACTGGAGTTGAAACAAATGAGCAAACCCACAAAAAAACGAAAGCACAAAAAAAAGGGACCAAATACTCAGACTAGGTCCAAGATACAAGAACATGTCAGAAGCAGAGGAAGTAATGGCACAGTGCCACCAGAAAGAGAACATTACATCAGCTACAAAGCAGGGAAAACAAGCAGAAAACACGCCAACTTAGAATTTCTTTGCTATGCCTTCAGTTTCAGGGCTATACATTAGAAAGAGTCTTGGCAATTACTCTGAAAATTCAGGTATCCCTCTTCAAAGATAATCCAAAAGTTCTCTCTTACCTAATAATTCAGAATACATATTTTTCAAGGAAAAAAATGACATCTATAACTAGCACTCCCTCCTTACCTGCTGAATGGAAAGAGCCCTGTGCTTGTTGGATCAGTGCCCTTAGTTCAACACTATTAAAACTTTGCACCATTTCTTTCAGTTTGTGAAACGCATCCATATTAAATGCCGGTTCAAGTTGTTTGAGAGTGTCTCCTTTTTCTTTTTTTTCTCTAGTAAAAATACGTGTGTCAGGAAAAACATCGGGTACAAGAGGTTACTGTTCCTTGGCCTATATATTTTTCTTTGTTTCCATATGTCTACTTTTATATGATAAAGATTGTCAAGTTTTAGTAGCTGCCTCCTAACAAAAGAGCTATTTACATGGCAGTGTATCAAAGCAATTGTTATTTGTTTGCCATTGAGCCTGTACTGTTCTCCATAAAACTCTAAACCAGAGTCAGAAACGCCACCATATAATGAGGTGAAAAGGCACGCATTGCAAACAGAAAACCTTAAATAAATACTTTATTTTCAGCTGACAGACTGACCTGTTTTTATAGGCTGTGTGACAACTACCTGTCAATAATAAGTTATTATGACCTTGTAGAAGTCTTACCACATGAAAAAGGCAATATAAGTTTAATATTTTATTTTCAGTTATTGTTAATGAGATCCCTAGGTCAGTGTTGTGTTAGATGCAGAAGACCAAAGAATGTAACCGCTCAGAATAAGGTTGATAAGTAAATGATATGTCCAGCTTTCCAGTGTACTGAGGAGTTGTTTTAATACACTTTTCCAGGTGATAGTCTCTTGATGAGTCAGATCTGTTTATAAGCTTGCTCTAGACCCCATTATTACTCTGTAAAAGCATAGACTGTCCTCTGCAATTAGTCACACTATTTCTCAGAGTTCTGCAAATCTGGCTGTGGCATTGCCTGGCGATGCCTTGTGTGCCCAGATAGTCTCCATGGGGAGCTGTTGGCACCTGTGAACTCTTTCACCTGTGCTGCCACCTGTGCTTTTGAACTTGCTCTCTTCTGCCAAGTCGTAAGCATCCTTCATGCTTGTATCTGTGCACTTCCGCTTCTCACTTTTCCTATATATCAGCCTTTCTCCAACCATGGTCACAATAGGTAAAGACCAATGAAAAGCTTCAGAGTAGGTCATGAAAAGATTCAGAGGAACCCGCAAAATACCGGAAGACGTAGAGTTAGTTGGCAACACCTTGGTACTTCACTGAGTGAGGAAATGAAAGCTTATGCTTGCATCCAGTAATGACAGCCTGTTCTTCCTTTCCTGACCTGATGGAACTGAGCTTCTGCCAACTCAGGGGGAGCATGGAGACAAAAGGAGGTTCACAGGAAGGCATCTGAGACAGAAAAAGAAGAAACAAAACGGGGGATGACGAAGGTCACTCTTTTAGAAAATTTGAGAAAAGTGGCTTGAAGTTTACAATGCTTTCATGTATCCCAAATTAGACAGTTTAGGGTACTCTCTGCTTTTCTCTTCCAAAACATGGAAAACTTTCACAAATGGGAATCAACAATATTAAGGAGAAATCGCTTTCTATCTATTGCCTTATTTCCTTGGTGTACCTTATAGTCTCTCTGCTTTATAAAATAAAGCTCTGCATGGCAGGATCCAGAGGCTGTAATCAAATAGCACTCATAAATCTAATAAATAGCACTAATAAAACAGACCTAAAAAATGGATCAATAAAGTAGAAGTCATTGCAGTGCTCTTGAACTATGTGTTTATGACCTTATGATTTGAAAGCAGAACAGACTTGCCATGTTCACCAGTGGTCACTCACAAATCCCTGACTATTTGGGGAGGTCCATAAATATGGTGATGGGGCAGTGACTATCTCCCACTCCCTTCATGCATCCATATAGTACTCTCACAGAAGCAGAGGGAATTTAGAGAAGTATCGAGTCCACCACCCCTGTTGCTGCCTACAGTGGGATTTCGAGAGCGTTAAGTAACCTTGTCAAGGATCACTTTTCAAGGCAAGGCAAGTCACAGAATCACAGAATCACAGAATGTTAGGGATTGGAAGGGACCTCAAAAGATCATCTAGTCCAATCCCTCTGCCAGAGCAGGAACACCTAGGTGAGGTTACACAGGAAGGCGTCCAGGCAGGTTTTGAATGTCTCCAGAGAAGACGACTCCACAACCCCCCTGGGCAGCCTGTTCCAGTGTTCCATCACCCTCACTGAGAAGAAGTTTCTTCTCAAATTTAAGTGGAACCTCTTGTGTTCCAGCTTGAACCCATTACCCCTTGTCCTATCATTGGTTGTCACAGAGAAGAGCCTGGCTCCATCCTCGTGACACCCACCCTTTATATATTTATAAACATTAATGAGGTCACCCCTCAACGTCTCCTCTTCTCCAAGCTAGAGAGACCCAGCTCCCTCAGCCTTTCCTCATAAGGGAGATGCTCCACTCCCTTCATCATCTTTGTGGCCCTGCGCTGGACTCTCTCCAGCAGTTCCCTGTCCTTCTTGAACTGAGGGGCCCAGAACTGGACACAATATTCCAGATGAGGTCTCACCAGGGCAGAGTAGAGAGGAAGGAGAACCTCTCTCGACCTACTAACCACCCCCCTTCTAATACGCCCCAGGATGCCATTGGCCTTCTTGGCCACAAGGGCACAGTGCTGGCTCATGGTCATCCTGCTGTCCACCAGGACCCCCAGGTCCCTTTCCCCTGCACTGCTCTCTAACAGGTCATTCCCCAACCTATACTGGAACCTGGGGTTGTTCCTGCCCAGATGTAAGACTCTACATTTTCCCTTATTATATTTCATTAAATTTTTCCCCGCCCAACTCTCTAGCCTGTCCAGATCTCGCTGGATGGCAGCACAGCCTTCTGGCGTGTCAGCCACTCCTCCCAGCTTGGTGTCATCAGCAAACGTGCTGATAGTACACTCAATTCCCTCATCCAAGTCATTGATGAATATATTGAATAATACTGGTCCCAGTACCGACCCTTGAGGGACTCCACTAGATACAGGCCTCCAACCAGACTCCGCCCCATTGACCACGACTCTCTGGCTTCTTTCCTTCAGCCAGTTTGCGGTCCACCTCACTACCCGATCGTCCAGTCCACACTTCTTCAGTTTGGCCGTGAGGATGCTGTGGGACACGATGTCAAATGCTTTGCTGAAGTCAAGGTACGCCACATTCACCGCTTTGCCTTCATCAATCCACCTTGTTATGTCTTCCTAAAAGGCTATGAGGTTGGTCAAGCACGACTTCCCCTTGGTGAAGCCATGTTGACTGCCCCTGATGACCCTCTCATCCTTGATATGTCTTAAGATGGCACCAAGGATAAGGTGTTCCATCACTTTCCCAGGGATGGAGGTGAGGCTGACCGGTCTATAGTTGCCCGGGTCCTCCTTCTTGCCCTTTTTGAAGACCGGAGTGACATTTGCTTTCCTCCAGTCCTCAGGCACCTCTCCCATTTCCCAAGACTTGGCAAAGATGGTGGAGAGTGGTCCAGCAATGACTTCAGCCAGCTCCCTCAGCACCCACGAGTGCATCCCATCTGGACCCATGGATTTATGGATGTCCAGATTGCTTAACTGGTCCCTAACCCAGTCCTCATCAACTAAGGCAAACTCCTCCATTGCCCTGCCTTCTTCTTGGGCCTCAGGGGTAGGAGGCTCCTCAGGACAGCAAGTCTTGAAACACTAATCATATTTCCATTAACTGTATTATTTCATAGTTTTATCTTTAAATACACTTGCTTCATTCACTTGAACGTCTCCGTTATTACCATTATTAACAATAAAGTGTAAGTCATCTAGGTACATTACAGAAAAATGGATCCCGGCATGGACCTTGGACCTTGAATATCACAAAACCATACCATACCCTATTTTCTTTTCAAGTTTATCCACCCAGATCACTTTTATACTTCTCAACTCTGCTGTCTTTTAATTAGTTTTAGGGTATTTAACTATGGCAAGATCATATCGCAACATTTTTTCTCCCTTATTTTGGGATGAGCCACTTGTCAGCATATATTTTGTTGCTCACAAGGCTAAGGAGCTGCTGAAGAGAAGGTTGGATTGTGAGGTGCTGGGGTAGAGCACCAGCAGAGTTGAGTTGGGGCTGTTTGTGCAGGTGTCCTTGTGGTCCATCCCTGTGCCCGACAGCACCTCAGGGTGGACGTTTGTCCTCACCTGGTACCAATGGCTGCATGAGAGGGCTGGCCAGCCCATGCAGGCTTGGCCAGGAGGCTGAGCCCAAGCACTGAGCCCTGGTGCTTCTGGTGACAGCCTGGCTTCCAGTGGCATTAAACCATAATCCTCTTCTCTGATCTGAGGTGCACAGACATCCCTGGATTCCTCTACCCAGTTCCGTGTTAAGCTATTTTGGTGCCTTAAATGTCAGTGTAAATAGCATTGAGGTAAGAAAGCCAGAAAAGACAAATGATTAAACTGATTTGTATCAGAAGGATTCCTTATTTCTGAGTCTTGCACCATACATAATTTGTCCTACAGGTAGCATATGGGTAAATATTTATACAGGAAACTGCAGCTGTAAATGAAGTTCACATCATCTTTTTTGATCATGATGGCACTTTTCCTTCCCTTTCCCTTCCCTCTTTGGAGAACCTATTTTTACTCTTCCCTGTGCTGT
The DNA here is from genome assembly GCF_036013445.1 of Caloenas nicobarica. Classification (NCBI taxonomy): domain Eukaryota; kingdom Metazoa; phylum Chordata; class Aves; order Columbiformes; family Columbidae; genus Caloenas; species Caloenas nicobarica. The sequence goes on from NC_088245.1 coordinate 48,456,688, forward strand.
GACAAATACATGTGTACCAGCCAGATAACATGTGATGATTATTATTAGAATGGAAATTGAATGTGGGCTTATTATAAATTAAGAATTATTCTACTGGTGAAATGAGAAGATTACAATGGGGCGAAGATAGAAATGTTTTATAGTAACTGAGTGAGGTATTGAAACAGCAGTTTCAAAACCACCATATTCATGGGAAACGAAAACTTTAAATTGGATTATGGCTTCTGCAACATCATAGCATGAAAAACAGAACCCCCCCCCCCCCGAAAAATCATATGAACCATGAATTGGAATTTAGACTAATATTTAATAATCTGAATATAGAGGAATGGAGTATTCCTCTAAACGTGAAAGCCCAATATTTAAAAGTGTGGATGAAACGTTGGTCTCCATTCAACTGTTGGGAGCTCGTACATCCTAAAAAGCAGATCTTCAGTTCAGCACTGAGGCAAATACTCATTGTCCAAATTAAGGACCAAATGAAACGAAGCAAACTTGCCAAAAATCAAGAAAAGGTTACAACTTTAGCTTAGTAGGCATCGATACCTAATGTATCTAAGTGAAATCACTGAATTCGTGTTTTAACTGTATATAAAGCCCTGGCTCTGGATAAACAAAAGAGAAACTTGAAGGTCACCTTTTTCAGAAAGGAACAGAAAATAAATGGCTTTCTTTCTTCCTCATGTCCTTTTCAGCTGTCCGGACTATTCTGCCATCATTTGAGTTTGGACTGATTGTTAGCTTCTACTGCTGATACCCAATTTACCCATATCCAAAATAATACAGTTCATTACAAATATTTGTGTACACCTTCTTGAGTTCCTGCAAGTTTAATAAGGAAATATTCATTTTTCACTAGAGAGGGTGCTTGAAGCTGGAATGAAGATAAACAGAAATGCCACTCCTTTGTTAGAAGTTAAAAGGAAGAGTGGGAGCTCAGGAAGATAAACTCTCACTGTTATTATATTACCTTCTTCAGAAACTTATTAACTTAATAAATACTTGAGTGATGGGAATAAATCTGTATTTCCACAGTACCTGCAGCTTACAAATCAGTGAGAACATTGCTTTCCCAGCTGTGATTTCATCAAAGGCAAAGCAGAGGTGAAAACACCTCACTGCAGCTCCCCTGCTGATCCTTTAGGAGCAAAACTGCATTTACCTTCCTTAAGTCCAGCTATTACGTTTTTCTCACTGGCAAAGCCTTTGTGGTCTTTTTATGCTGCCTGCTGAACAGAAAGGAGGCATCGTGGTGGTGCACGTTGGTGTCCAGCTCTATACCCGTGGGGACACCATGCCAGGACAGCGTTCTTGTTTGTCTTATGCCATGGGCGAGGCAAGACTGTTCTTGCTGCTCTGCCTGGCTGGCTGAAGGAAAAGTGTCTGGAGTATCTTCTTGCTCTGGGAAGTCTGCCTCCAGCACTCTCCCAGGAGCCTGGCTCCACCCTGAAGCTGGATTCCTCCTCTTTGGGTTGTGGCCAGGGGAAGGAGGCAGGATGCGTGCCCAGCTACATGTGTGTAGTAACACCCAGAGATCTTGCATGGGTATCTGGGCCCTCTTCGGCTGGCACTGCAAAGATGAAGACTGATGAAGACGAGGTCTACAGCCTCGTCACAAGGCGGGGAGGAGGGACAGGTGCTGATCTCCGGAGGGAATTGCAGCAAGATGTGCCAGGGGAGGTTTAGTCTGGACGTTAGGAAAAGGTTCTTCACCCAGAGGGTGGTGGAGCACTGGAACAGGCTCCCCAGGGAGGTGTCACAGCCCCAAGCCTGGCAGTATTCAAGAAACGATTGGACAACGCCCTCAGACACATGGTGTGAATTTTGGGGTTGCCCTGTGCAGGGACAGGAGTTGGACTCGATGATCATTGTGGTTCCCTTCCAACTCAGGACATTCTATGGTTCTATTATATGATTCTATGATTCCATGATGTCTTCATTGCAGATCAGAAGGCTGAGGCAGGTGTAAACCACCACTGCTCACCTGTTGCTGTCTATGCTGGCAAGTGGCAGCTGTAGAGCAGGAGAAGACCCAGCTCTTGCAGGGTCTCTGGCCGATATAGGGCTGGCCCAGCGTCTCCTCACATCTCACATGGTGGGGTGGGCTCAGTTTCTGTCTGTGGGTTGCACATAGGGGCACGTAGTCCATTTAAAGCTGATGAGAGGGAAAGCATCTATGGCAAGGTCGAGATAGCAATAAAGCTAAAAGCATCTGTGGATGAAATCTTAGAAACAACAAAAAAGAACAAAATAACATAAAATGATGAAACTGCTGTTTTATGGACTATCTGCCAGGCAATAACAAGGAAGGATGTTGTTCATAACAAACTATAAGCTGACTTTCTCTTCAGGAAGCTATTTACAGAAATGTTCCCAAAGTTGTGAAATATATCTCACATGGACACCCAAACATGCAGCTTTGAGGTTTTTTACAAGTCTTCCCTCTTTCAAACTTCAATTTCTCCATCCCTGTCTGTTGCCACAGCTGCAGGATCCTACTGTAATGAGCATGCTGAATCTTTTCTGTTTGCCCTCCCCATAATTTCATGCTTGCTTCCTCTCTTGGTTCATTTTCATGTACAAAGTCTTTTTCATCTGAATGGGAGTCTACAAGTGAAAAACTAAATTTGTGGTTTTATTTGTGGCATTAATTCTCGTGCTAATGTTTATAGAAATAGTTATGAGCATGTATAAGTTCTAGCAGCCTTCAATAGATAGGAACAGGAAAATTAAACCATATTGAATGTGTTCAATGAGTGTGTTTAATTAAACATTTTAAATAAATATAGCTGGTCTTTTAACAACAGACAAATTAGGATGTCTTCTTTCCCTGAGAGAAGCTTTCAGTTAGTTTATTTTTCAAAGCTAATGTTTTGTTTTTCCATTGCAGGAATAGTTTTGGTTGATTTAATGAAATTTTTGTATAAGCCTGGAATTGTTTAAGGAGGTGCAATTAATTTTTAAAAAGGAAGCTCCCATCCTTACCATGAAAGATTTCGTTCCTGGCTTAGTCCATTAAGTTCCATCGAAATCAATACCTCCATGTGTGAAACATGCCCTGATGCTGCCAAACGAGAAATTTCCCATATTGGCATTTATGTAACATTGGTCAAAATGTCTTTGTTACATTGGCATCTTGATTCCGGTGTGGCATGTGGTACAGAGGGAAGGAAAAAATATCTTCAGATGTTACAGAACAGAATGGAAAAACTCCAGATGAGAAAAGCTTTAGACCACTTGAAGAATGCGAATGGTCAATCTCCAGTGCCAGACAAGCTTCTTTGTTTGACAGTGGATAAATCCAAAAGCTGCCTGAGGCAGAAAGGCAATCCACTTACCAAGCAGCAGGAGGGAAGGCACTTCTAGGACACGTAATTTTTCCTCCTTGGAGCTAGGGGAAAGGTTTCAATTAGAGATTGGTGAACCTGGTGGTGTGAGGTTTTGCAAACCTCTCCAGCAGATTTATTTTTTGCTTTACAACCATAGCCTAACTTTCAAACTCTTCTATTATGTAATTTAAGCTCAAGGCTAATTCTATCTAGAAAAACAGGCTATTTTCCTCTCTTTCGACAAACGTGCAACCTATGTCATCATATACTGTAACTGAGACCAGCAAAACTGAGTGTCTGGTAGATATCACATATATATTCGACTTACATTTCAGTGGCATTTTCCACTCTTTCCTTCCTTTCGAGATGAGGTTCCCTATTGTCTCTCTTAATGGTGTAGCATAGAATAAGAAACACAGGGGAAAACTGCATCTGTGTGGGAGAGTCGTACAGAGGGAGTCAAACCACCATAATGCCCTCTTAGACAGGTTTCCTTGTATGTGAGGGCAGCTGCAGCAGTCTGTTAAAATACAGCAGGACTTAGTAGGGGCTGGGTGGACCTCAGGGCTGCCTGAATAATCCCTGCCTTCTTGCTCTGGGGCTCAGCCCAGGCTCACTGCCCATTACAAGAGAATCTAAGAGGAGCCTCCTAGCAAAATGCATCGCCAGGACCTTTCCATAGCCTCAGCCACAATGAACACCTCTAAGTTTCCATTACTCTGCCCTAATACTTACTGTGCTGGCTTTTTGGGGGGAAGGAGGGGCAAAGAAAGAGGGCTTTAATTTGCTTTGCTGGTTTCTTTACCTTCCCAGCGTGCGAACCAGAAAGCGAGCCCTGAATTTGAGTGAGAATTCAGCTCTCAGTAATCAGCCTGCCCACCCACCCACTTCTACCTCCAGCTTCGCTCATGATAAAAGCAAATGGGAAGTTACTTTGTTTTCTCACTTGTACTGAAAAACTGTTAACCAAGATTTACCAGGCTTTGTGGAAGGTTTTATTGATTCAGGAAACACCCTCAATGCTGACAGCAGTTTCTTCAACATTAATCATTGGGTTAGGTGTTATTTTCTATCATTGCATTGCCCAATGCTAAGAAACAAATCTTCACTGACGTGGAACAGCTGGTTAGGAAATATCTTAGTGTTTGCAGGGTATATTTTATAAACCAGCTTGGAAAATCCTGTTTACTGATTTGGCGGTTGAGAGGAGAAGAGGAAAGGGAAAGACAAGGAATGAACCGTACTCTGTATTAGCTGTTGCAGGTCCATCTGCCAAAGCTGTAATGAGATACTTGTAAAGCAATAATCAGCTGTATCAGTGCTAAATTTCATTTAAAGTAGGGATGCATGGCAAAAGAATCTAGAAGGGATTAGAGTGCTAAATTTCTCTGTTAGTTTTCCAAAAAAAGTTCCTGTTGTCATGAGATAATTCAAAACTCATTTAGAATTGCTTTCCCAGAGGAAATATTAGGTAACTTGGCTTGAATATGTGTTTCTGACTAAAATACTGGACATTTTGGTTGGTGACGAAATAAGATCCCCAGGGCTGAGCAGTCTCCTCAGAGCTAGGTTCCTGGATGTCAGTGACTTTCTCCACCTTTCGCTTTGCTCCCTTTGTCTTCAGTCTTATTTCTGAGTATGTATTAGTATTTGTTTACTTTACATTCTTCTAAAAACCTTCTAAATTAAGACTTTGTCCCACCCACAGACCCTAGCTGGTCTATAACATTACCACAATTGTCCTTGGCTGTGAGTAGGCTAAATATCTCACCTCACCTCAGCCACCTGCAGCACTCGCTGGCCCCTCCCAGCCACACCACAACCTGCTCTTTGGGGTCTGGGCTCCAGGTGGTCATTCATTGCCTCTGCACTCTATCCAGATAGATGGAAGTTGCTAAACCACCCTTTTTTCACCCTTAGTCTTAGATGGCAAAGCTTTCCAAGTGGAATTAACAGTCTGGAATTCAGATTGTAGTGAGTTTCAAAGTGGCTGTGTCTGGCAGGGCTGATCTACTTTTGGTCATTTGCTATATCAAGGTCATGAACACTTTATTCACTAATAGCCCCAAGGACTCAAAGGGCGCTTCACAGTTTGCAACATATTTGCAAACATTTCTATGCAGATCTTCTCACCCCACAGCATTTCTTCTGATTATCCTAATTACGACTGCCTGCTGTTTCTTGCACCTTTGTGCCATAATCTCTTCTTTCATGGAGGAATTAGGGGAGCTGCACCATGAAGCTAACTTGTCAGTACATGGAGGGTTTCCTCTGATCTAAGGCTATTCCACCTCTTACAGGTACAAGCAGATCTCTTTCCTAGATGGCCGTAGGAGACACTTCCCTGAGTGATTTCAGACTTGGTTATGAGAAGGGGGGGATGTCTGGGAGCCTGCCAGCCTAGTAAAGCATCCAGGACATATGATAAGGTGTCAAACAGAACCACGTAGACGTGCTTGTATGATGCTGCCATGTGCATGTTGCTAAGGGTCTTTCCTGGGTTCACCAAGCAGTCAGTGCCATGCTTTAGGATACTACCATTCCTTTTCTAACCTTGGCTCCATCTTCCTTTTCATGAGCTAATATCTTAATGTTTGGCCACGAAAGCTCCTGTCCTGTACTGTGAACTAGTGCAAACCCAGCCCTGCTTTTTGTCTTTCTTGCTGTGCTTTTGCCTCAAGCAGAGAGGCGGAGCAGAGAGCTGGGGACTGCCAACATGGGAAAACACTGCACTTAGCTTCCTCGGGGCCACCAGTCCAGAATAAGAGCAGCTTATGTTCTTCAGAGCAGTTTATATCAGCTCAGAAGGAATTAATAATCAAAGAAAGCACTGTAATACAGGATAAGGAATGTCCACACTGTGGTTTGTATCAGGAAAGAAATTTACCTTTCCTGTGCATGCAGATCTTTCTGACATGAACCTTGCTTGCTTTAGATTTTAAGAAAATGTGCCAAGGTCCTTTGCACTAAAGGGAGTGTTAGCAAGTGGAACAGGAGTTCCTTTTGGCAGAAACTTGAGCTAAAAGGATCTTCTCCCTGATGTCCCCTCTCAGTGGAAACCTCTAATTCAAGGCTGCTTAGAAACATCCTATGTTGGTAATGCAGCTAAGCAAGTCTCCATTAATGATACACACACACTGATAAAGAAACTAAGACAAAAATTGATTTTCTGACTGTTTCTACTCTTTGAAGTCAAACGTGCACAGCTCTTTCTTATGTAGAAATATTTTTACATTTATATCTTCAGCATGTGGGAAATTTTTACCTCTTATGGGAATATAGAACCAATAGCCCTATATAGTGTTAGTGACAGTCTGCTGTGATTAATTTTGAAATCTAGCAGATTCAGTAAAGGTGCAATGTCATCACCGAAAAGTCTTAGATCTGTTTCAGTTTTTGTTACAAATTGAATATGAGTAATTTATGTTTTCTTCTCTCCAGATTGCTTCAGTTTTTGACATATGGTATTAGCACAAAGCAGTCCATAGTGTAATGCTGCTGGATGAGGCTTAGTGCTGGAACATTTCTTATTTATCCCCTTTGCTCATGAAGGGAGTCAGGTGTGATAAGTCCAGATTAAGATGTCTAAATCTAAGTAAAATTTATGATTGTGTCAAAAATATGTATTATATCTGTATGTATAAATCTGTGTCTATGCATATATAAATATCTATGTATGCACACACTTAATACACACATAGTGTGTTCATATAGCCTGTACTCTGTAACTTACATAGACCTTATAACTTTAAAGCTGAGACCTTTGGGCTGAAACCGAAGTCCTCTTCTTATACCCTATTATATTTTCAGCAGATGAAATTCCCTGCTCAGAGTAGCTGACAGTCTAAACTAACAGAGAATGGGAGATCATGCAGAAGCTAAGACAGGTAAAAGGAGTCCCGGTCAACACTGTGAGTCTCGGGCACCTGAGGCAGTTTGTAGTTTCCCAGTCCAGGTGACTGCATATGGATGGAGAGATCTCTGCTTGTCTTAACTTCCTGACCGATGCAAACCAAGCAGGGGCAGGCTCTTTCCTGCTGATATCACTGCCTCATGTCCAGATTTCCCTGGGCTGGAAGCACCCAGCAGCAGCATGAATTTGCTGTGCTCTGAGCAGACTAGCTAGGCTGGTAAACTGTGGAGTGGACAACAAGTTGTCCAAGTCAAGTAGACCCTTCAGGGATGTTTTGCCTAAAAAGCTACAAGCTGTGCAATTTGAAAATTAATATCTAAAACTAAAGCCTTTTGAGAGTGCCTGTTTGTGGTGAGAGCTGTAAATAGCCAGCCAACTCAGCAGCCTAAACAGTCAGGCAGAGCGCTTTCCTGGCAGTACCGCCCTTATTTTCACAGTCCTTTTCAAGCAGTGGAGGGGTCTCTGGTAGCATAAGAGAGCTGTGCTGGGAGCAGTAATGAAATGTCCAAATGCTGCCAGAGGAGAGGGTTCATAGACCCTTTCCCTGGGTCCCTTGTATAAAGAGAGCCTTCAGAGGTGGATGCCAGAAATGTCAGATCTACTACAGATGTGTCTCACAACTGTGTGCTGGTGTGTATACCAGAGATTGGATATCACATGAGGGAGAGAGAGCCTGAAGCTCTGCATGTGCAGAACATCTTCTGTTTACATGTACATGTAGTACTCCCAGATGCTTAAAATCTTAATATAAGCTTGGAGCAATCAGGAATAGTTTTTTTTATGCAGACTCCAGGCTTTCTTCTCTAAAACTGTGAAAGAACCTCATCTTCCTCCAGGCATTTGCTGCAGAACAGGAGTGGCAAAGATACAGATCTACACTAAGCGAAGAAATGTAGCTATTCACTCCTAGTAATACCACTGAGTTCAAGGACAAAGTATGATTCCTGGGGACCCAATCTAGAAGTTTTGCACTGAAGGTAAATCTCTAGTATGTATTTTCTGCATCTCAATGTAAATATAAGTCTACTGTTGTTTATCACCCGGTGCTGTTTAACATATTCTCTATCTGCGGTGTTAGCTTTTCCCCTTGCTTACACCACCAGGATGGAATGATCTATCTTTGCAGTTCTATAAAGCAGTGTGTGATTTGAAGCTGAAGGAATACAGATTCCCAAAAATCCTGACATGGCTCAAAACAGCACTTCAATTGTTGATCTCCTTTTGCAATACAGCTGAAACACTTATTCACAGGCAAACCCATTTCCCACATTCTGTGCTTGCTCAGTCTCAGAGCCCCAGTGTGTGGAGCTACAAGAAGAGGTAGTATAGAATACATCTGCTAACCCCATTGCAAAGGCACCTGGCCACAACACTGAAGAATGGAAGTAGACAATGTAAGTCACTTTATCAGCAGATAATTACAACATGAGGTTTAATTTAAGGTGAGTGAGAGCAATAGGTGTATTTTTAATTAAAAAAATAATGTCATAACGGACCACTAAACTATTTCACCACAAATCTGACTTTTCACAGAATTTAGGCATGAAGTTCCTGAGAAATCCTGAGACTCTTACTAGTGAATCTTTTCTCTTTACTTTTTTCCTTAAAGGTTAATCTTTAGCTGATAAAATATTTACTTCAAGTCCTCAGCAAACTCACAAAACTTCCAGAGAAGTAACTGAACTTGTGGGCGAAAGTGTGGCTTCCCGTGCAGTAAGAGGTAGGATGTGACTGAGCACAGTGCCACCTCTGCAGGGTTGCTCTCTTGACATAAATTTGTATCCATTATATATTCAGAGTCCACTTTATTCCTGTTTACACATTCATGCCATGCCACTTAAGTTCCCAAGGAAGTTGGCACGGGGAAAATATGGTAATATTGGTAAACTGGAGGGAAGATAAGTTGGTTGGAGAAGCTGAGTGAACAGGTGGATGTTCAGAAATCTAAATCTAATGTACAAATCTATTTGCAAAATTATTACAGCTTTTCAACCTCTCACCCTCATATCTGGGTTTGTCTTCTATATGCTCCAATACAAGTGTCAGTATTTAGGTTTTCAGTCACACATGACCGCAAAAAGAGGTAAAAAGTATTTTCAAATATCCCAGGAATGTGTGTATGTAATTATTTCTTTATAATAAATTTCAGTCATGGCCTTTCCAGTGTCTGCTAGGACGACTACTAAAACTGACAACCAAGAACCTATTTCTTGCAATATGTTGCAGAGTACATCCTCCCTTAGCAGATGATAATGTTCCAGAGTGACAGTGTTTCTGAAACTTCATCAGAATTTGAGTAAAATTTGGTGGTGCTGCTAATGTCAATAAACACAGTTATGACTTTGCAGATCAGGCACACGGTAATGAGTGGTTCCACATTATCTGTAACACCATTATCATGTGATATCTCAGCAGAGACCTTTATAAAATTAACATGGAAGTGCTGGCAACCTGAAAAATGTTGTCACTTGGTAAGTTCTTCAGGCTAGGAATTTTCTTGATCATCTCAGAGATCTAACTCTTCTTCTTATAGAGAACTACCTTCATCCGTATCTAACTTAAAAGAAAAACTCAACCTATGTATCAGGGGAACATTAGTAAACTTGAACTTGACATGTGTTAAGCTGTAGTGTCCACAGCCTTAGCTGTGTCCTTGCTAAACTTCCTTTCTGTTTCCACCCTAGTGGAGAAAGAACCAGACAGGGCATATAAAAGCCCCCATGGCTGGTCATTTATTTAACTGTTCATGGGCGGATGTTCTGCAGCTGGAATGCGCATGAAGTCCTGAACCATCTACTGGGAGAGGAATTAAATAAGCAGAGTACAACAAATTGTGAAACTGCTTTTTAGGTATACAGGGGCCCATTCTTCCTGAAATTTGGGATTCTTGAATTTAAAGGAATGATTAACTATTTTTACTTTCTTTCTTTTTTTTTTTTCCCCTCTTCCTCTCTTTCTGTCTTAGTTTCTAGGTTTTATTTGGGTTATTGTGCAGTAAGAGAGAAATTAGTTCCTCTGTATACATCATATGTTCTCTAAACTTCATTATGAATGGTAAACACAGAAACTTGAGTGATTTCAGATGATCATATTTATTTTTTCCACTCTGTTCATTCCTGATAACTTGAAAGATTTTTCTGAACAATGTCAGCAACACCTCTCAGTTGCTTCTTTGTAACTCCCTTGTGCCATCACTCTATTTCCAACAAAACTTTACTTCTGAGTTGAGGTGAAAAAGTTCACATCAAAACAAACAAATCTGTTATGTGAATTCAAGTGTTTTTTTATTTTGTACTTTGTTCAACACATTTAAAAACTGAACATCCTTTGCTTTGTAATTTTTTCTGGAGATATGCCAGCCTTCAAAGACCATTGTTTTGGCTATGTGTTTGGTGTTTGACTCGATGGTACTCCCAGATAGAAATAGGCTTTATTTATTTTTGGTTTAATTGTTCATACAGTGCAGCTCCTCATTAATGGAAAAGCATGCAGAATAGCTACCTTTCCTCTCCATGGAAAAAAATATTCTATTTCATGTTCAAAAGGCAAATGTGGAGGCAAACTGACCAAAGAAAGCTGGTCTCCATCGGATTGCAGTGACTATGACGTTTATAATTAAAAATTTACAGTTAAAAAAAAAAATTCCTGCTGGACTAGCCACCCCTTCACACTGATTTCTCGTGCGTAATAATCTGTATCCCTTTGGTATAGATAATTACATCTCCTGTGGAATTGGATTACTGCCTTGAGAAATGAAAAAAACCCCTCATAGTTGCCTCTGAAATGCCAGGCTAATATTAAGAGCAATACAAATGGTATTACAATGTTAAATTGCAAAGCTCTAAAAATATACATTTTTATTGTCATTTGCTCAAAATAATTTTTCTGTTGATGCCAGTGTTCGGGTAAGTACTGTAACAATTACTGAAGTCAATGACTTGCATTCCACCTTCATCAAGCCAAGAAACTTAATTCATTAGAAATGATTATGTTAAGTAATAAAAAAAGAAAAAATACAGTAAGTATCACATAGTTAATGCGTAGCTCTAGATGGACCCACAAATTTCTACTGAGTCTAATTTTCACTGTATGTTAGAGATGATGTTTGATGGCATATTGAAATTATGTTGGCTTGTTTGTCATTTTTTGTGATAACTTAAATCTGTCATTCTGTGTCCATCAGCCCACAAAAGCATCCTTCTTGCCAAGCCTGTCTGCCACCTGTAATACATAGGGTAGGAAGTCAAGCTAAAGAGAAGGAATTTGGTTTCTTTTTGTTTTCCTGAGGAAGATGTTTCAGAAGCTTGGCCAATGCAACAATTAGTAGAAAGAATAAGGGACAGTTTAGTGCTAATCCTGACAGTTCCAAGGTTTCTGCATATCTAGAAGAACACTCTGAAGGAGAAACTGTGATCTCATTCCAAGTTATTTGGACGATGCACATTGATATGGGCAGTCTGCTAGTCAAGGTTCCTCTTCAGTCTAATAGTACTCAGGGCACTCTTGATGGTCAAATAGAGGAACTATTCAAGAAGGTCAGTTTAATTTGGAAATCAAACTGCTAGCTTGTCCTGAGGCACCTTCTGGTGGCTCTTAGGTATGCAAATATACGTAGAGATCAACCTCAGGCTTTCTCTGTGTGTTGTCAAGCACTTATGCAAGTTACAGCTATCTGTGACTAGTTCATAATTCTTCTTGAGACATAGCTAAGCATCATCGAAGTCTCCATTTGTTCAACTAAAGTTTAAAACTGATCAGTTTCTGTCTTATCCCTGTCAGAATGGGATAAGAAAGTGATTTGCCCCCCATTCACTTAGAGCATATTTCTGTTGTCCTAGGTGTGTAGTCTGGGGTTTGGTAGCGGCAGGCCGTACCTAGTACCATATTTTGTGATCACCTCTGAATTTAAGTTATTTATGGATACACTTAGAATTCCAGACCCTACATTCTTATTCAGTAAAATCCAGTGAACTGGAAGATTTCCTGGAGTTTGCCTAGATAATCTGACATTGTCACTTTCTCAGAGTTTTATATGATTTCATAACTCTGCTCTTTCTGTTGATTTAGAACAATTATTTGCATTTCCATGACAAATCTTTTATTTCTGCCCATTTTTCCCTCACCCCATGAGACACATGCAAGACGCCCGATGAGAGACAATGTCTGTCCTGCCATCTGTCAGCCAGCAAGGCACTGCCGGAAATTTAGTTACGTCCATTGGTCTCTCTGAAATGTAAAGCTATATTCTACATACACTATCAGGAAAAAGCCCTACAGACTATAGGAAGCTCCCACCCTCTGCTAGAATTACTGAATTCCAGTGAACATAATAACGTCTGTTGATGGGAAGTGAGGGAAGAGGGAAGAATTTTTCTTTAAGCCTGGAGACAGTATTGAAATATTTAAGTTAATACTATGAAAAGATATCACGGTATACATAAAACATGAAATGCCATACAGGAAAGCTTCTAATATTGCAGTAGCTTTGCAAAGGCAGATGGTGTAGCACAGACAAGACATAATATTGCTCAGGCATTTGGTAGCTCACAGTCCTTCCCTAAACAATAGAGCGAGTTTAAAATCTATTAAAAACAAAGGAAATTCTGTCTGCCGCCTACCCAGGTTGGAAGGAACCGGCTGCTTCTTTTAAAAATGCCTTGTAGCATATCCTGTGCAAGGTATCCTAATGCCTTCCTTTCAAAAGAGTAAGACCTCAGATTTGCCTCCAAACAAGTGGCTTTTTTTTTTTTTCCCCACCCCTAAGCAGCCAAGCAGTCCTCATGAGCTGTATTTCAGATGCCAAAAGGTATTGCTATCTGGCAGGAGTTTTTAAATAAAATTCTTTTAAATAAAGCATATGGAACCATATATTCGAGGATACTTTGAAAAATCCATCAAGAGCGCTAAGCCTAATGCTGGCAGATGAATCTTTTCTACAAGAGAGGTTAATATGGTTGTGGGATTTTTAAAAAAAAAATTTTTATTATTACTTTTCTTGCAGAGAGGGCGGGTCAGTTCAAATCTTAGCCTTTTCCTTTGTCTTGCGAATGGAATGACTGTTTCTGAAATGAGCAAATGTGTCCCAGCTGGATCTTATAGCCTAAATAAAACCTGTGTAAATTTATCTTGATGAATGTAAACAGTCAAGTGATAACTTTTTCCATTAACCCAACCCGGAAAAATGTAAACCAATTTGTGTTATATTTCTGTATTTTCCATTGTAAGGTGTTACTTGCCGTTCCTTTGCTTGCCTGTGCATTTTTTAACAAATGAAGGTTGGGTCTGGTGTCTCATACCTCTGTTAACACAAGACCAGTCAGATGTAGCTAGGAAGAATTTTCCAGCAAAGGATGATCAAGCATCAGGTTTGATAATATTTACTGTAATGGAAACTTCATTATGTGGAAACTGCATTACGTAGAAAAAATATTCCTTAACAGCAAAATCTTGGCTCTCTCTTTCCTCATCACTGCCCACTTGGGGTGTAAATGTCTAGATGAGATGCTAGTTCACTGATATCCTACCTGAGGAAAAGTCTCAGGGAAAGCAGTTTTCAGCACATTCTGCATTTCTGAAGTGCAAAGGGGTGATGGGGAGGGCTGTGCTGAGGTTGCTGCGTTGTCTGTGTTAGCAGAGCTTGCTGTTAACGGCACAGCTGGGTCCCAGCTTTGCAGCTACAACTGGTTCAGCAGAGCTCTGCTCCCCTCTGAGACCATTGCCCCTTGGGAGCTGAGCTGCTTCAGCGCTTGGTAGCTGGCTCCCTTCTACCTCTCCTTGTCTGTCAGCCTCAGACCTTGATGTCTCTGTCCCCACTCTCAGTCTCTGTCCCTATCAGGGTTGCTGGTGGTTTCAAAGTGTGCTTTTGGCAGTGAGTACAGGCACAAGTGACTGATTTTTCTAGATAAAGATATCTGGGGACTTATGCTCAGCTGCTCTAAATATATCAGCAGACTTACGGCCATCAATGGCTTTGATGCCGTCCTGTGTGTTCAGGTAGGCAGCTGAGCCCTTGGTTAAGGTTATGAAACAAGTAACAATCCCACTGACATGCCAGTTGGTGCAAGAGCACTGAGGCAGTGTGTGAGGTTATATATCACTGATGAATGGAGTTTCTGCGTGACAAGACCAAGGCTGCTGAATTGCGGCGCTCCTGCCTTTGCTTGACAGCAGAGCAGCGCTTTCAAGGTGACTGTCACATGTCCCTGAGGCACTGGGTGGTTCTTACTGGTTCTCTCCTCAAAGGAGAGAAACTTCTATATCAGGAGAAACAAAATTCTGCTGAGACTTGCAGCCACATGTGCAGACGCTACTCTTCTCATTCCTGTCTGCCTTAGATAGCATGATGCCTAAGACTTTCATAAAGACATCAATTAGCCAGGCAAGGAGTGTGATTGTCCCGCTCTGCTCTGCACTGGTGCAGCCTCACCAGGAACACTGGGTGCAGTTCTGGGCACCACAGGATAAAAAGGATATAAAGCCACTGGAGAGTGTCCAGAAGAGGGCTACAAAGTTGGTGAAGGGCTTGGAGAGGAAGCTATATGAGTAGTGGCTAAAGTCACTTGGTCTGTTCAGCCTGGAGAAGAGAAGACTGAGGGGAGACCCCATTATGGCCTACAGCTTCCTCACAGGGGGAGGAGGAAGGGCAGGTGCCGATCTCCTCTCTTTAGCAACCAATAACAGAACACAAGGGAATGGCAGGAAGATGTGTCAGAGGAGATTTAGGTTGGACATTAGGAAAAGGTTCTTCACCCAGATGGTGCTGGAGCACTGGAACAGGCTCCCTAGGGAGGCAGTCACGGCCCCAAGCCTGACAGTGTTCAAGAAGAGACTGGAAAACACTCTCAGACACATGGTGTGAACATTGGGGTTGTCCTGTGCAGGGACAGGAATTGGAATCGATGATCCTTGTGGGTCCCTTCCAACTCAGGACATTCTATGATTCCATGAATCCACATGTTCTCATCACCTGCCTCCATCTGGGCGAAGAGCTTAGGCCACCAGCCAGCTTCCAGAATGGCCAGTGCTCAGCCCAAGGCCACACGTTTTCCTAGTATGAAAAGCACAGAGAAGAGTGGCAATTTAACAAGACCTAGTTGCACTTAAACACACTTTAAATAATGTAATATGTTTTCAGAAACCTCATTAAATAGTCATAGCACTTTTCTTTCTTTTCCTTCACATCATCACTGAACAATTAGCCATGCATTTGTGCATAAGTGGAAGTGTTATCCTTTCTATAATTAGAGAATGCTGTAATTATAAACGCCTCCAATTCTAATTAGCCTTGGGCGTCTACTTCCAAGATCAGCCTTTGCATATACAACTGTACACAAACCTCAGTACCATGACACTCAGAGGCATTTTTTCCCCTTTAACAAAGTTAATTCATCTTTGTTTTGCTGTTCTTGGGGTTTATAGGAGAAGATCTGTTATGCACAGAGAGTTGGTGAGGTGATCTTTGATTTATTTGGTGAAGCTTCATATATCATCACTGTCTTCCTATTTCATGGTGAAAAAAATGACTGGGAAAAGGAGATTGGATCAAATGGGTTCTGCTCTTGACTCTGCAACAGATTTATGGAGTAATTTTGCAAACATTGCATTGCCTCCATGGCACTGTCTGTAAAATAAGGATAATGATTTTTAATGCTTTTATGAAATGCTTTGAGCACTTTGCCTGAAAAATGCATAGCATTGTTAATATCGGGTATGGATCAGTGAGGGAAAAAGGGCTGATTAGCAGTAAGTGTTGTATTTATGCATATTTTCTAATCTCAGCAAGAAAAAAAAAATAAGTAGACGTGTCAGAATCTTTTTATTTGATGAAACTTTATATGCTCTTTCCTTAAGTGTGGCTGAAATATTTTTACATTAAGTAAAATCTTGCTATTCATCTAATTTGCCTTAAGAGGCTAGAAAGATATCTCTACTTTTGCCCGGTGTTTTGTCCTGCTGCTTGTCAGTGTGAAATAATCTTAGAAAGTGAAATAAATAAGCAATACTTCGAGAAGAAACAGAAACTGTGAGAAAAAATTGCAGTTAGATGTATCTATTAGCTATCTCAAATGAATATATTACTGAAAAAAAGTGTTGTTGGAAAAAACATTAGAGAAAAAAGCATGAAACCAGCTTTTGTAAAGAAACATTAAAATATCCCCTCTTCAGCCTCTGTGGGCTTCCTGATACACAGGTTTATTTCACCTATAGCAAGATGATCTTATAGTCTTCAATACAGGAAAATTTTGGCTGGTGAGTTAGGCTGAAAGATCTCTGTCTCAATGCATTGCCTTACCCAAGTTGAAGTCTTTATTGCCAGCTACAAATCCACTCATTTTACTCAAATATCTGCCCTGAAGTCTATTTGAGTAATTTCTGTCAGTGAAGTGAAAGACAAAAGTGCAGCCTATCACAATCTGGGAAGGGGGTAGATGTGCGTACTGTTTCAAAGAGCTCCCTGAAACTCATTCAAAACTTCTGAAAGTGGGAGAAGTTATTCTTATGTGTCTAATGCCTGCTCTTAGTCTTACAACAGCTCCACTTGTCCTTAGAAATGAAGCCTAATGTCAAAGGATGAGATATTATAAACTAACAAGACAATAATCCTTGCATTTTTCCATGCAATGCCAGCTAGGATAAATCTCTGGAGACGCTTTTGTACTTTTGAAATCTATAGATAACCCATCCCTGGGACTTTGAGGGTTTCTCTGTGATGAGGCTTGCACTTCAACACGTTTGGAAATGGACTGGCTCTTTCACTCGTACTTGGCCTACTCTCTGGTGCAGACACAGAGACGCCAAAGAGTGTACCGTTCTTTACCCGACCAGGCTTTATTTATCTGGGTGGACATACCCTAAATGAGTGAGTATTTGGAAAGCATTGTCCACAAGCTGCATTTTGTAACAAGCGCTGGGCTGGATGATGGGTCAGTCTTTCGACCATTGGTGTCAAACACATATTGATAACACCTAGATAACGTGAAGCTATGGGTGCAGTACTGAGTGACCAGTTTGGCAACTGTGCGAAGTAGCCATCTGTTGATTAACTATTTAGGCTAATTAAACCTTCAGAAAAATCTTGGTATTAGGGCTGGGCAGACAAAGTCGATTCTGTAGCGGGGCCGTAGGTCTGAGCTGGCGCCTGGCTGCAGTGTGCCCAGCAGGCTCCAGAGTGCTGACATCTCATGGACCACAGGGAAGTCACCATGGGTTGAGCTACGGCTCACTTACCAGATGCACACTTTGTGTCCCAGATTTTAGGACAGTTGTTGGTCATTTGGAAAACAGTCCAGATCTGTCTGCACCGTATATAAGAAATAAAGTGAGCAGGCATGAGAGTCAGGGTCTGCTCCCTCACGTGGGACCAGCTATGTGAGCCACTCACTCTTCTAGAAGCCAGCAGCTCAAAGTGCACATGTCCTGCCTTTGTCATGGCTCCCAGCATCTTTCTCATGATATAAACCCTATCTGAAGGCATGGGTCAAGGATTGGCACTCAGAAATCTAGGCTGCATCTTGATTTAGGAGAAAGAGGGGTGGAAGGGGCTGTGATTCTTATACCTCTCAGAGTTTTTTAGGCAGCTCGGACAGTTAGGAAACTTAGCCAGTTTGCTGTGATATGTGGGTCATAGGGTACCCCTCTCTACTTGTCACAGATATTTTTGATGTTAAAAAAAGAAAAAAAAGACATATGCGGTGTTTTTTTAATCCAAAACGTCATGTTCTGCTTTATAAAGCTATTAACTAGGTTTCATTATATTCAGAAGAAATATTATAACATACTTTTCTTTTACTGAATGTTTTCATTAAAAAACCCATCATTAAGAGCTTCTCTCAGTTTTCTTTTTTATTTTTATGGTAGGTTAGAAAAAGCTTTGTTCTCTCTTTCTAGCAGTGACCTCACAGGCCTACTATACAAGGAAGCAGTTTTAAAGGTATTTATCTGTATACACGAGGGTCAACTTGAAACCACTGGAAAATGACCATATTGAAAACATCAGCTGACCTTCAGTTTAACAGAACTAGTTGCTGCGACTTCCCTGAATAGGTACTGAAAAAAATTCCCTCTTAGACCAAACAAAAGTACACAAAGCCTGTATGTAGACACTGGAAAAATACTCATTGTATCACAGTTAAAAACTTAAATGAAAGAAAAAGCTCAGCTAGTCTTCTCAGGGCATTGTGGGTGGTGGTGGGGAATTATCTGAAATTTATGCATAGATACATCTTCAGGATGACCAGGAAATTTTTTGGAAGTGGTCTTGCTTTGTTTTTCTAAGATGTACATTTGGACAGAGCTACTTCAGTGTTGTGCACTAGAGTAATTTACTTCCACCCTTGGAACATTTCAGTAATACATATTTCCATATCAAAGGGGTGAGAAAGGAGATATGTGCCTTGCAAAAGCTTTTGTGGGCCATGCTGAAAAGTATCCACACTAAAATAAGAAAACAAACAATGTGAGACAGTATTCTCTGGTGGCTTCGAGACAGGCCAAGTAAACACTAGAGTTACTTCATTTATGTAATAATGTTTGTTCATTTTCAAATTTATGGGAGTATAGGAGAAGGACTGAACCTTGCAGCATTCTCTGAAATCAGTTATTTTGATTCAGACTAGTAAGGAAACCCTAAAACTACTGAGTCCTCACAAAAAGCAACGGGTCTTCTATGCATAAGACAACTTTTTCTGTCTTCATAGTCTCTATTAACCTCTGGGGTGAAAAAGAGGCCCTCGCACTGGCTATGTCAGCTCTTTGTATGGATAAACCAACTCCTTTGTGTGCTCACAAGCTGCTGGCACAAAACCTGGTTTACTCTGATTATACTTGCTGTGAGATATGGCTCAAGAATTGGGCAGCAGCACGGTGAAGGATCTTCCCTGGGGTGCGAGATGTAGAAGGTACCGTTCTGGGGGTTGAAATCTTCGGTGGCTCTTGAACACACTACATCTGAAATGGTGCATCAAAATCAGAATGAGTTAGAAATTCCACCTCACGTATTTGATATTTGAGAATGCTGATCTCACATTGCTGATCTTGTTCATGGAAACAGCTTCATTTCAACACAGGTCTTCTGGAAAACAAGCAAACTCTTGACAGTCCAGCTACTCACTTTCCCGGGAGCCAGCCTCTGCTGTAATGAGTTATTATCCTTGGATCATTTACAGCTCCTGATTTCCTCCTAGGAAAAAGTCTAAGGAAGCGTATTTAAAAGGTTACTATTTTCTGTGATCATTAAAATAGTATATGCCTTAGGAACATATTTTAAAACAAAAAAATAAAGTTTTTTAAAAAGGCATTGGCCATCGTAATGGCTTTTCATCCACTGACATTAAGAGGATATTCTCAGATTCCTTTTGAGGGAAATCCAAACAGGGGAAAAGAGGATTATGAGCATTTTTTTCTCAGATAACTTGGAGCAGAGTTATCCAAATTTTTCACAAAAGTACTCACATTTTTCCGTTAGCTTGAAACTTGCACGTAACTCATACAATGGAACATTTTATAGCTGATTTGTTTTTCTCAATACAGCTGCAGGAGTGAGCTTCTGCCATAAATACTGAAAAAGAGATTGAAATGGGTGAAGGAATTGATGCTAGGCACCAGATTTTCCATAGGGTGAAATTTTGAACTGGATAAGATTGACCACTACACATATTACAGATGCTGTACATTGGAACTGGCCAACAGCCACACTTCCCTGCCCTTGAATTTAGGGTGAGTGTGAAGCATTAGAACTGTGTTTCTTACAAGTTGTGGTGATGATGGCCTGTGTTTTTCCAAAATCTCCTTGAGTGTTCTTGGAATTTTTCAAATGTCAGCAGTAAGTCACTACTGTGATACAAATTTGTACACGGCCATCCTTACCATTTAACCATACCCTTTGCAACATTGTTGGGTATTAAAAGAAGAAAAATCAAAGCCCCTAACCTGTCTCCTTTGACACTGGGCCCTATTCATCTCCCTGTGACCAAATGGAAAGCGACAAGCGCTTCTTCACAACACCCTGGCTGTATGAACAAGTGTTGATAACGTGAGTTGAAAGACACAGCCTGGTGCCACCATGCCCAGCTGTTTCTTCACTAGTTACCATTGTGCTGCCTCTCTTTCTTTTCAGGTTAGCAAGTGTGTTTCCAACTAGCCTCACATTTTGTCTCCAGGGTACCGTATCTTTCGTGATGCTTGCCAGGACAATAGATGAGCCTCCTTCCCCATGCTGAATGGGATGCTTTTGTGTAGACTTAATCTTTGGTGGAACAGGTTCATCCCTGCTGCTTACAAAATTTGCAGTGCTCAGTGCCAAGAAATGCATCTGCTGTTGGCCCTGTCACTTTGCTCCACTGAAATAACACTTGTTTTGTGTTTCTGGGCTCTGTTTTGCTGATTTAGTTGGCAATGCATTTTGAAGAGAATAATTTATTTTTATGCTTTGTGATAATGGTACTTATTTGACTTGTTGAATTTTCACTATGTAAAAAAGTAGCTTGAATCCCTGATACAGAGCCCTTCCTAATGCAGGGTATATATGCCCAGCCTTGGTCAAACCAGTGTATACATGTGTCCTTTTCATGCAGCAAGATGGAAAGGGCTTAAGCTCTGAATTTTGTTGTGGCCGCCTCTGGATTTACATGTGGCACCCAAGGCTGCTGTGCCTTGGGTGGAAGGCATGTTCCTGAGACCAGCCCAAAACATCTGCTTTTCCTTGCAGATTCTGACTGTGTGCCAATCCCTTCTGATCCTGTAGTAGGTATTAGTGGGGATCCTGGACAATATAATCTCAGACAGGAGATGCCATTGCAATACATGCAGGCAACCAATGCCTTGTCTCAAGTCCATTTCTGTTGGGACAGCTGGCAAATTTGATTCCATGCCTATCTTGAAGCAACTTGTAAAAGATGCCATATATGTGGGGTGAATGTTTCCTGGGGAAGGCATGAACTACCTGCTTCATTAGAAAACATCCTATCCATACATGTAAATTGCATTCTCTTTTAGATTGCCCTTTTTTTTTTTTTTAATATCAGCTTGCATTAGACGTCGTGGCACCTAAGTGAACGGATTACATGCATACTTGTATTTTATTCACCTGATGTTTGCAATCCATAACTTCCCTGTCAAATGTCTATTCTCACTACATTTTGACTGGCGTGAACTATGCTAAAGAAGAGCCATTTGTAGCCACATTTAGAAGCTCTTACCAAGATAAGAACTCTACATAGCTGTTTGTAAGTCAAAGATTAACCTTTTTCCAATGGGAAAGAAAAACACTTCAGATACTGTTAACTGACTGTGGGTTCTCCCTTATCTTTAACACATTCAGCACTCACAAACAATCCAGAAAGGCCGAGGTTGATGCCAAATGCTGCAAAGCAGAGAGGATAATATGAGAGATATTTTTTGCAGTGAGGTCCACCTAATCTAGGCACTGAGTTTTCATTCCTATCCTGTGTTTCAGTTATAAACAAGAATATGCATGTGTTGGCTCTGCTTCAGTCTCTGCCAAGGACAGTGGTCTGCGTGTAGCAGATTACCGTCCTAAAATAAAAGAAGTGAAAGAGGGAAAAGGTTGCTTGTCAAGTCCAAGCATAGCAGAGTCATCTCCTGCTCCATGCTGTCTGGTGCTTTGTGCAGACTGCTTTTTAAAGCCTCTCACTCTTGCTGAGTCTCTTAAGAGACGAGTCTCCGCCTTAAAAAATCTCAGCTGACAACCATCCTAAACTATGACTCCTTGCTTAGCTGTTATAATACTTCCACACGCTGCCCCCTGCCCCCTCCCAGTAAATGCCTAAAAGGAAAGCAGATCATACTGAGTGTTCAAAAAATAAAGTGGGATAAACTGCTCCTTATGGTGTAATGGGCACTGGCCTCTCAAGCTTTGATGAAGACCTGGTATTTAATAGAATTTCATATCTCCTCCCTCAGAGTGCAGCTGAAGAAAATTGTTCCTTTGCTGGTCCCTATGACCACAGTATCCCTGAGCAACAGCAGAGCATGATGCAAAACTAGCAGCTCTTCTGAGATACACTTCTGAAATAACTGTGACAGATCTGCCCATTTGCCGGGTTTCCAAGAGGGCCAAACTTTTGTTTTTATTTACTATGTCCGGCTGCAATAAAAGAAAGCCTGAATCAGCCCCTGTTTTAAGCCCTCTCTTGTGGAAAGCTGATTCTGAGGGCACAGTTGCGAACAGGATTATGTGGGCTGCCACCCACTGTCTTCTGAAAACGTCCTCAGCACTGCTCTGGGAGTGCTGAGTCCTCTGTAATGCTGTCTGGAGACTGAAGCTGAAAGCCATGTTGTCCCACTCCAGTAAATACCTGCTTTTCTCTACTGGCATGTGTAGAATAGTGCCACATCTATATATTTAAAGTGGGATCAGAAGAACCTTTGGTAATATTCCTTTTTAAAAGAAAAGAAAATATTTGAAGTAAAGATTAAAATGTCTCTTTCTCTCATGATGCTGAGTAATTACCATTGTCACCACAGACTTAATCTTTCTCATATTTTATCTGTTTTTATTTCCTATCAGCTGCATCTGCAAGTAACATTATTGTATACGGATCTCTTCTTTCTTCAATTATTTTTCTGGTGTTTTTTCCCCTTATGACATGCTTGTGCTAGCATGTTCCTTTGGATTGTAAACCTTGCAGGGTAGGACCTTACAGGTAAGATTGATTCTTCCCCAGGTGAACTACCTAAAAATTAAGCATCTAGTCTGAATTTGTTACCCAGGTTTCCTCTGCAGTCAGTAAGAATGATAGATAGTAGCACGGATGGCCCATCCCACCTGTTTTACACATCTCAGTGAGGGTAGGCAGAGTCACCTCTCGACATGGATTTTTCTCTGAGTTGTGTATCATATCTTCAGATGCTTGAGATCAAGGTCTAAATGTCACTCTCTAGATTCCTCTTTGGGGTCTACCAGGTAAGCTAGTTCTGGGTAAGTGGGAAATCTTCTGTCTCTTAGGTCATCAGTAACTCAATTTGGGTAGAAATTTAGAAGCAGGCTGAGCTTTTTTAGGACGGGGGCTATACTCAGTAACCTGCAGCAGTGGAACATAGGAAACCTGACAGTGGCTGGTTAATCTGTTGACAGGATGATTGACAGGATAGTGTGGGACAATGATATACTCTGTCTCAGGGTGCTCCTGGCTGGGGTGTAGCACAAGGTAACAAGCTGGCCACTCTCCAGCCCGTTCCAGTGCTTATACCCATCTTTCTAACCTGGCAAATTGATGGGTTTTGTCTGTGATAGTCAGTGCGATGCCATGTCTAATTAAGGGTAGCTATGGTCGTGGTACTCCACAGAGATGCTTTGACACTTTGATGGACTTTTAGTATCTGAACCTCAAATATATCTAATGATCTAGGAAAGATGGGCTTCCTGATCCTGTGACCCATATTCTACAGGCAGCATCCTGCTGACTTCATTAAAGAGGATCTCCCATTGAACTCAGAGTTGTAATGCAGTCAGGATTAAAGGTTTGGGCTCAACAATTCATCAGTCAGCCATTTGGTGAAAATGTAGTTCCCTCATTTCTGATCTTCTGATGCAGACTTACTTGTTACCTACGTGGTCTTTTCCTTTACTTTAGCATTTTTTCTTGGGTTACTTCTCTGTCTACTGTAACACAGATGGAGTCAGACTTTGCCCAGAGCTTTTACGGGAGTTAGACAGTAGAGGGTGCAACGTGAGCAATATATTTATCTTCTAGACATTGTCTCCTTGCTCATGGTCACCTTTCTGTCCCACAAACAAAAATGAGTCCACAGTCAATGCCTAAGCAATGGTACCATGGAGACAGACCTTGGCCAGGTCACGAGGCTGATGGAGTGCCAAAATGGTCAGGTTTCAGCTGTGTTTTGCAAGTAATAAGTTGCATATTCTTTCCACCTCTTACTCAGAACAGTTCTTACCATATAACCTCTAGATGCTGATGTGGATAATCCAGACAGAATGTGAAGCCTGTTTTTTCTCCCTTCTTTCCAAATCCTGATCAGTTCCAATATTTATGTGCTTTTCATATTTCTGGCTGTAGATCAAGACCATGAATCAACCTGTTCTTTGTTTTGTTAAAGAAGGATCATGAATTATTCATACCCTGGCAAAAGGCACAATGAAATAATTAGGCATTAACTATGCACTCTAAATCAACCATGAACAGAGAACCGTCCAAGCTGAGACTGTATTTCATAAAGATTTGTATCCATATAGGTCATAAATACCTGGCAATTAGTTTGCTGGTTTTCTGAAATAAAACCAAGGTTCATCTTTTTTGGCAGCTTGTGATGAACTGGAGATGAAGAATGTGAAGAGAAGATGTAATGATCCCTACTCTGCATCTTTTCATCTTAACATAGGTCCTTGGGTTAGAGAATATTAGGTTTAGACTGTCTGACAAAATCAAACTCTAGTCTGACAAAGCCAAGATCACAACAAAACAGGAAAATTATAGTTCAGTGATTAGTTAGTATAAGCACTTGGCAAAGCAACAATTAAACTTTCTATATGCTTAATAGGGAGCATCAATTAATCTGTTAGGATTCTTTCAGACCAAGTCTCTGAAGGCATCCAACATACCATGGTTTCTTTCAACTAATACAATTAGTACAGTGTGGCAATACCTGATGATTATTTTAGTTTCTTTTTGTTTGTTTGTTTGGTTTGCTTTGTTTTGTTTTAAGAGGAATGGGAAAAGATACACTTTAATGAAGATTTACCTAACTATTTGAGGGAATATGTTTTAAAGTTGTTGGCTCTGTGGGCTACAATATGATCAGCCCACATTTTAGTTTTCTAGAGGTGATCAGTGCTCTCTGGCCTCCATCATTATTAAATAAAAGCTCAATCACAAAAAAATTGTAAAAAACCCACAACAAACCCAAACCATATCTTTCTTTTTCTAGAACTGTATGTTCACTGAATAGCTTTATGTAAGGTGGAGTAGGTATGACTGTTTTAGTATAGCTTTCTTGGGATAGAAAGAGTGAGAAAGATCAGCACGTGCAAGGAACTGGACACCAGGCTGAATCAAAGATGTTGACTCATTCTAAATGTCTTAGAGTAGCTAACATAAGTACCTGTATCTGCTTATGGTACATGTCCAACTTACCAGACATCGAAGGAAGTGATGACCTGTTAACTACAGTCAAGGCATCCACAACCCAGATACATCGCAGCCACTTTTAGACTGAAATCACAGATAGAAGCTTTCTTGTAACAATGCAACTACCTTAAAAAAAATCAACAACAGGCTACACAGCTGGAAATTCACAATTCTGTAAATTTGGTGAAGGATTGGAAAGGAACACTGAAGAACACCTCTTTGCAGGAGAAATTTGAACCATCTGCAATGTAAACGTGAGAGCACAAAAAACAAGTGCAGAAATGATGTTATTCTAACAACATAGTTGCATGCTAATGTGAGGAAACACATACCATATAAACTTAAGAGCCTGCGTGTTCTTGGAAGAGCTCTGTGATACCACAAAAACTACCTGGGGCTAAAAGTTGGGTCATAGCTGTGCTTCATCTGAAAAAAAAGTACAACTGTGTTGAAAGGACATGAGAAGGGAAAACCATTCACCTTAAGCAGTGTTGGAAATGAACAACTCCTACTGATAAATTCACAATGGAGTCTGAAAGCATATCCTTATGAACAGGAAAAGAAAGCTACTGTAGACTAACACAGCCACTGGGGAAAACATGCAGAGGATCAAAATGAATGTGTCATACCTGGGTATGGGAATTCAAAGCTGGCCAAAATCTGGGAGGTGTTAGTCTGTTACAGGAGCACAGAGTGTTTGGACTTATTCTGCTTTTGCAGTCAGACATAGATTTTTGCAGCTACCTTTTCATTGCCCTGTATGCTCCTCACACAATTTGTACTGGTTGCCTAGAAGGATACATGACCTTAATTAGTAATGGCAATAGGTATCATGCAGAGCAAACTCTGTCTGTCATTTGCTCAGGATTTTCCCAAAATATGTGTTGACTAGATTTTTGGTCAGCGAGGAAGTCAATAGCAAAGCCTTTTCATTGTATATAAATTCCATTTCTAGTGCCATAAGTGTAGACTGAAAGATCAATGTTATTTCAAAAATGAAGTTACATGACATACTGGCAACATTAGGGGTTCCAAAAATCTTTGAAATGCCTTATTTTTGTTTCAGTCACAAGGATCACAGCATTCATCAGCGCTGATTTTTCAGAAGGCAATTTAAAATATGTATACAACTTCATTGGCCTGCAGACTTGACTTTGAATTTAAGGCACTATTATTGCAGGCCATTTACAATATTGAGAAGGTCTCCTTGGTAGGCTGTTTCAGTCTGGACCATTGAGTCCTGCTTTGATCGCATGTATCAATTAGAACTGGTGGTGTTAAGGCCATAATAATACATGGTAAGGAATAGAGGTGTTTGTACTTGATGTCAACCCACCTCTGAACTAATTGTTGGTGAATGTTTACATATGGGCTTGCCTTCTGTGAGGCTGTCCTGGTCCTGAGCACTGATAGTGGATGAACAACAACAATAAACCCAAGAGTTTATGGAATAGGAAACCTCCCGATGAGTCTGACCCCATTCATAGGCAGGCTGTGGCCCCAGGGCAGGAATGTCAGCTTGGGGGGTCTCTGACTTCTCCTACTCTCCTGCTCTGGGGAGTTGGTTCTGGTGTGGATACCCCAGAAGTCTGTGTGAAAGCAGCTGGCTGTGTCCCCCTGTTCCTATTGGCATCTAAATGTCTACACACATGAACATGTATGTCTACACACCCCACAGACACTCATGAGAGGGAAAGACAAAGCAAATGAAATAGTGGCAGTTATCTGCTTTCATTTCTGCTTGTTCTACCAACATTAAGGGCCATGTCCAGCAATTGTTTTGTTTATGGCGTTCTCTGGGGAGCTACTGGAGTGACTGAGCTTTGGTCGTGCCCTTGCCTAAAGACTGAAACACAGGAATCGACAAAAAATACACTTGGAAAGATAAGACCCACTCTGAATTTTGTCTGAGAAGAAAACTCTGTACCTGGCTTCACTGTCTAACATTATTCAAGGCCTGCCTTTGGAAACTCACACAAGTATAAAGGGCATTCAAGGCAGAAGAGAAGTATTTGTCATATACCAGTGGCCAGGATTGTGGCTGGGATTGATGGGTATTTCTTCTGTGGAAAGTTTTACATACCAAATAAACAGCTTTTATTTCTTGGTAACATGAATTGCTCGGGGGAGTGCATACTTCCATACAACAAATGCAGAAAAGGAAGAAATAATTTTTCATCGAGGTTATCAGAAAATCTGTTGGTTCTGTTTACACAAAGCTTTTATAAACGACCAGGGAGGAAAGCTGAATGCAAAGTCCTCTGCTTAACTGGAAAAAGGAGCGGAGACTGCTCCTTCCTCCCCACCCCTTGGACGATGACGGCTCAGCCAGCTCCATGGGCAACTCTCCTGTTTCTAATCTTGTAACAATTGATTTTTAGCATTCCAAAGCACCCATGTTTCTTGCAGCGGTGAGGAAAATGCCTTAATGTGCTGTGATCGCTATCTGTTTCTGTGTTTGTTATGGTACTGTCCTGAAGACTTGGCTCACACGGAGATCATTCTCGGCTGAACTCCTTACAAATACAGGTTGGGATATATTCCATGGCCTGGAGGGCCAACATCCGAGAAATATTGTCTGCGTTTGTATAACAGCTGAGCTTTCTGTCAAAATCCAGAAATACCATATACTATCTCACATCCCCATATAGAAGTTTCTGGTTCACTTGGTGCAAATCCACAGCTTGGGCTCTGGCTGCCTTTAATGTCAGTGAACATGAAAGAAGAGCCAGGACCCACATCCTGAGCAGAAGTATCTTATGTCCCTTTTTTTTTTTTGTGGAAAAGCAGGTGAAAGGCTGCTGTCACCAGCTGCAAGGCTGGCCCACAGCTCTCCCTCCTGCCTCGCTCAGTGAACCTCAAGTCTGCCTCTGGCCCACAGATGCAGGATCTCATGTGAGTGGCTGTGGAGTCACGTTGCTGGGGCAAAACATGTCCTTCGGGAGATGGAGAGATATACAGCTGATATCTCAGTGCTCTCGCACCCCTAATTCAAGAGCACCTGTCTGTTGGAGAGAGTCCAGAGGAGGCCACAAAAATGAGCAGAGGGATGGAGCACCTCTCCTATGAGGAAAGGCTGAGAGAGCTGGGCTTGTTCAGCCTGGAGAAGAGATGGTTCCAGGGAGACCTTATTGTGGCCTTTCAATACTTAGAAGGAGCCTTTAAGAAAGATGGGGACAGACTTTTTAGCAGAGCCTGTTGCGACAGGACAAAGGATAATGGTCTTAAACTAAAGGAGGGGAGATTCAGGCTGGACATGAGGAAGAAATTTTTTACAATAAGGTTGGTAAAACCCTGGCACAGGTTGCGCAGAGAGGCGGTAGATGCCCCATCCCTGGAAACATTCAAGGCCAGGCTGGACGGGGCTCTGAGCAACCTGATCTGGTTGAAGATGTCCATGCTCACTGTAGGGGGTTGGACTAGATGACCTTTGAAGGTCCCTTCCAACCCGAATTATTCTATGATTCTTAAGGCAATACCACACAGATACACTGGCTCAGCACACGTGCCCAGGTTGTCTTCCTGTGAAACCAGAGTGCTGGCAATGCAGAAGGGAGGTGACAGCTGGGTGCACATTTTGACTTAACCTAAAATGAAGTTGATACTTGGCTGCAGCTGACAGGTCAGAAGCATCTGTGGGTCCCTCAGTCTGAACTTTACCTCTTTCTGTCTCTGAAACGTGTCCTTGGGGGGACGAGATTATAACTGTAATACTTGAAATTACTCTTCTCGAACAGAGCAGGCTTTAGTGAATGATCAATGGCAAGGTCAGGATCTTGTGAAGAGTATGTTTGAAGGTTGCCTTTTAAAAGGAAGCAAATTTGCAAAGTAGTGTGGGGACACTCCAATATTGTAAGAGTATTGGCTAATGAAAAACACCTGGAAGGCAAGAGCAGGGTCTCTAGGCTCCATAAGCTTCAGTCACTAAAGGCAGTTCTTTGTACAGTTAATAGAATAGAGAGTAGGAGAAACATTTATTCATGTGGTGTGTACTCCATCAGTGCCTGATATTTCTGGGTGTATCTTCAATGAAGAGATAACTGGGGAAAAGGAGTGTGGAAACAGCTGCATATTTATAGGACCAAATACTTGAACCAATCCATAAGAATGAAGACATTTTACCTTTCCCTACAAGGGAAAAGACTTTTTTCAAAAAATGGCTGTTGCTAAATATTTTCACATGCTTGATGCACCAGGAGGGTGCTGGCAGGTGCCATGAGGGAAACAGCAGAAGGCTCCCACATTCAGCAGCCCTTTGGGGAGGTACGGGTTCCCCAAGCTCCTGTTTGGGTTGGCTTAGGCACTTGAGTTGTTTCAGCAGAAAGTGCAAATAGTCTTTGATGGTCTAAAGAGAGATTTTGATCCATGAAAAAACAGTGGAAGAGCATGACCAGAGGCTCTGAGCAGCTCTGGAAAGAACCAGATTCGCTGGACTAAAGCTAGACAAAATAAAATGTACATTCTCTGTAGCAAAAATAAAATACCGAGAAGAAAAATTAACAGACCACAGAGTACAAGTAGATCACTGTGAAGCTGAAACTAGCACCTCATACTTGCCCCAGCAGACAGGAAGGGGCACAAGAATTCTTTGCAACAGAATATGGGAACATTTATGCCTAATCCAGCTGCCAAATCAGCAACATGAAAGCACTATTGTGCAAAGGTATTTAATCAATGTGGGCCATAGTTCCTCAGTGGGTAGGTTTTGAGAAATGGAAGGAGCATGTTCAAGCCTTGCCAGAATGTGGAAAACAAGGAATGATAAAAAAAAAGCACTTGTCCTTGGACAACTTGTAGGACAATATTAGTGCATTGCTCTGAAAGACCTATTGCCAAACAACCCCCAAACCAGATCTCCAACAGAAAAGGCAAGTTTTTTTCTTGAGGTCTAAACCCACAGATGTGAAAATGTCACTTTCTGTTTTCTTGCTTTGGTAAGAGGTCTACTTCAGCTAAAAATATCTACAAGCCTCTTTTGTCATTGCCAAAAACGGTCTGGTAAGCCTCTACCATGGATACAGAGGTTAGTTCTTTTCAACTATGAACTTAATACAAACTTGAGAGAGACTTGGTTTCAGCAGATCAATGTATTCAAGTGCCTTAGAGAAAGTCCTGAGTTACATTTTGACCATGTCAAGATTATAAATTCCCCTTTAAGTCTCAGACAAATCATCATATATCATTGAGACAAAGTTCTTAGTGAAAAAACTACACAGATCAGTGTATTCCCAGATCCGATCACTTGCATGTTAATCCTAGACATGACTTTCTTTTTAGTGCATCTTGTAATTCCCAATGTATGACAGAAAAGTATTTTAACATGTCATATGAAAATAATTTAATAATGGGAAAAAGCTATGTGCAGGGATGAATATATTTTATATTGGTTTCAAAATTACAGTGAGAGCCTGGAAACTATCTATATGCTGTCTATGACAGAAATATAGTCCAACTAAAGTAAAGAGGCCTTTTTGTTGGCAAAGGAACTATTATCTATGGAAAAAAAAATAACCAATT
This sequence comes from Caloenas nicobarica, assembly GCF_036013445.1. Classification (NCBI taxonomy): domain Eukaryota; kingdom Metazoa; phylum Chordata; class Aves; order Columbiformes; family Columbidae; genus Caloenas; species Caloenas nicobarica. The sequence continues at coordinate 48,487,551 of NC_088245.1, forward strand.
TGTTTGTTAGCTAGAGATAAAATGAGTGTTGAAGTTGTCATAAACTGTTCCCAGTTTTCTGAGATACTACTAAGAGGAGGTATTGCCATGCATATCCAATTTTAGGCAGCTAGACAGAATTTTCAGGAAAAGTTCCTGTCTGACATGGGACTGAGTTTAGGTAATTTAGGAGGAAACACAGCTTTAGATGAGTAATCTCTAGTTACTATTATTTCTCATCAAGCAGTTGGAAAATATCAACATAATAAAGTGCCTCATAGAAGATGATTGCTGAATCAGACTGTGATTTGAGATGGGAAAAGTAAAACTGCAGAACAGCACTAATGAATCATGAGTTATCACCTGTTGACAATTTTTCAGGAGGAACCTAAAGATAGGAATGCCTGCCATGTTAGAAACTTACAGTGCAACTGATGGGGAATTGCAACTATACAGAAAGACAAACAAAGCTGTAGGAAAACCCAACATGATGTGATTCTGGAGGTGCCACAATTTCACGTGAATTGTGCCGTGTCTGGCCATGATAGGAAATATTGTTTTCAGACAGCAAGTATCTAATCGCCTCTGTGGTTTAATGAAGTCATGACTCTGTTCTTTAAATTGTGACTTCTCCAGAGGCGAAGTTATAACCAGAAAAATGGAGATGGGGATGGAAATAAGGATGTTGAGCTAATTGCTTCATCTGAGAATGTCTCAGGCAGGCAACAATCCTGATAGGATAAATGTGAGCTAGGAGATGAGGCAAGTAGAGCCAAGGGACATCCTGCTGCCTAAACAACGTCCTGATGTCTTAGGCGAAACCTGTAGGTTTTTCTGGTGGTGTCCGACACCTCAGAGATTAACTGGACACTTCTTGACATTCTGTATTGTTCTATGTTGCTCTATATTATTATGCAGACCTTCTGAACTATGTTAATGTTGATAGAAACTGTTGTTATTTCGGGCAGTAGGAAGGAAGTTGTGGGTAGGAGGTCTCTCAGAAGAGGCAGCTAGAAGGAACTGCTGCTCTGTTGTGCTGGGCAGAGGGCTAAAATTACAGACCACAGACCAGTTTGACCTGTGCCATCCTGTGAAGCAGACCCCACCAGGCTCTCTGGCACTGAGTAGCTATTGAACGACACAACAATAACCTTGTTTTTAGATCTTTTTAAAGCTCAGGCGTGCTGTTGTTGCTATATAATCAGCGAGTGACTCAGGCCACAGACGCCTGCGTAAGAGCCCTGCATCTTGTCCTGCAGGTCACAGGGTCAATCCCACTCTTGTTCCTATTTAGTGCCCAACACATCACATGAGTAATTGGAGACTGTGTGTGCTCAGGGAGTGGGATCCCATCCTCAAAATTAGATGCTTTGTCGGGAATGGTTTTTTGTGCTGGGACAGGCTGTGGCTGGATGAATTTACCCTACAATCACTTACTGCTGTATGAATGGCCCTACTGATAAAGCTTTTGTGTTTGTGTGCTTGCTAACTTCAAAGGATGCTATTGCCTATATGAATTCAGATCAGATTTCAGGAGCTGCATTAAAATCCAGTGAGGGCCAGATGGCTGACTGTTTGAAGAAGAACTTTCATGTTTAGCTTTTAAAAAGGAAAAAAAAAATAAACCACCTCAAACCCGCAAACTAATAGCAATGTTAGAACGACGTTTGTGTTTCAACCATTGCTCTCTTTTTTGTTTCCTGCTCCCTTCTTAACTAAGTGGCAATTCATACTCCTGAAAATTTTCTCAGACCCAAATTAAAATCCTTGAAGCATTCTGGTTTTTTCTTCCTATATATCATGTTTTCTCAGCATCATTCTTGGGTGGTACTATTTGTGGTTCAGTGAGGACACAGCTATTCTCTACATGCTGGCAGAAAACAAAACAAAACAAAACAAACAAACAACAAATCTTGTCTGGCAGTTTTACTTAGTAAGCTAAATGAACACAGCTGAAGAGACAATGGTATATTGTTGCAGTGAGCATAGATCCCAGGAGCAGGACTGACATCCCTACCAGCTCTATCACCAGAACCCAGAGACTCCCTCCCATTTCTTGCCTGCCCTTCCTCCCCTCCCTGCCACCTCTCAAGCCTTCAAAAACTCACAGAATCGTTTGGGTTGGAAGGAACCTTCAAAGCCTGGCCTTGAATGTTTTGTACCACCTCTCGGGGCTAACCGTTCCAGTATTTTACCACTAAATTGTTTTACCTTTATTATTTAAGAGCACGTGGGAAGGCATACTGCACTTAGATTTCCTCTTGCACGAAACGCTTATCGGGGTACATGTTCATTTGAGAAACTCATAAAATATGGTTAGGTGGTTAAGAAATCTGGAACATGCAGCTAGTGAGCTGATGAACTGAAAGGGAAGGATCTTAGTCACTTGAGTACTACCTGGGCGAGACAGTGATGCTGCGGTAATGAATGTCAAGGACATACATTTTATGGAAATAGGGGTGTTTGGTATTTGGGGCTGGGCATACTTCTATGGAAAAATCAAAATTGAATGGAACCTGATAGGATTCTACAGAAACTTCAAAAGTTTGCGATAGAAATGAAATTTACTTTTAGTGTTTGATTTTAAATAATTTTATAGACAGCTATAGCTAGATTATAGAGAAAACACTGTTTAATTCTACATTTTGTTAAAAAAGTCTTCTGGATTTTTCCAGAGGATCAAGGAAGAAAAGGGTAGAGATATTAGAAAGACAGTCCTGTGATGACTCCTGGCTAGATGTAAAACTTTTCATATTTTTACTGCTAGTTAGTTACAGATGGGTGAATAGTTCACAGGAAGTAATTGAACAGATTCTATTATTTTCTGCACATGGAATTAACCATGAGAAACCCCTGATTTCCTTCACCATCCCTTAAACTCATTTTTGAGATCTTTTTATCAGTTCCTATACATGTAGAATACACGCTGTGCTAAAAAAAATAAGGCCATTCTTCATAAGATTGTTATAATAATGAAGTTCAACAATGACTACAGGTTATACAGGTGTGATAGAGGGACAGAAATGTACTTTGCTGCTGCCAAATACAGCTCACCTCATGTTAATTACCAGTTTTCCTCAATAGTTCGAATTACTAGGTCTTTTCCCTGGAGAAACTTTAGCGAAGCTACTTTATCTTTTGATGTACTTGGATCTGAGTGTATCTCCAACTGGAAAAAACTAACAAACATTCCAAAGAATGTGTTCAGACTTGTGCATTTTTAAATCAAAATCATATGCAAAGCTTTGGATAAAACATATTGGTTTTGCAATGTGGTGTAATTTTGTTCAAATTTGCATTTCAAAAGGCTATAATAGGGAAAGTCTAACTCAACTGTTGGTGAAATTTCTAATAAATCAGAGTCTTGAACATATCCTGCCATGCTCAGTTACAAAAACTGACTTCGTGCTACTTGGCTGGTCTGTTGATATTTGTATTGCCACAAAATTGCAGACTCAGCATCATCCAGCATGCTGCTGCCAACCACAAGTTTTGAACTACTGTAATGACCTTGCTCAACAAACACATTTGATATTTTTGACACAGAGGCAATTTACCAACCAGTCTGTACACTCTTTGGTTGACATTCCCAGAAGTTATCATGTATTTGGAGGGTTGCTTAATGTATAGCTAGTAGTTATTTTTGAACTGGACAGAACATTTTGTAACACTTCTATTGACTTTTTTAACCCGTAAATGAATCATGGAAAATTACATCTGCTCCTTGCTATGGGGTTAGAAACATGATCTTTTTTGGATGTTTATATGGGGGTCTCTGATAGGAATCTTTCTATGCTGTATCAAATCAAAACAGAGCTTGGCCCATGGCACATAGACCTGTGATTTACAGGCTGAAACAAGTTTCAGTTCCAGCCTCCCTAGTAATTCAGGCTTTCAGCTGGAAATACAATCTCTGTATCTCTGAAGTTGGGAACTTTCCCTGAGGTGATGTCTCCTTGGTAAAGAAATAATAAAGGAGGAGGGAAGGGGGGAAGGGGGCTGTATTGTACCTAATTAGGTCAGCTAAAGTTCTGTAAACCTGTCAGATCCTCAGCAATTCTTTAGTGTTTCCAGCATGCGTGTGCTCCAGCCTACCTGCACGAATAGCTGTGCTTCTTTACTGGCATGCACACTCAACATCCTGTAACTTTTAGAGCGGAAGGTTGACTACAGTATATTAAAGAGAAAAATGCAGGTTTCATGTGTCAGGTTATAATGCCACATGCAAACACATACACGAAATTGCTCCTGAATGGTGGCTGAACAATTCCTCTCAGACTTGGGAGCTGAATGAGCCGCCTTCCATGTGCCTCCTGGCTACTGAGAGCTCTTCAGGGCCCATATTTATTTTCTGTTGCTTTTTCTTCCCCACCGCTGTGTTGTCAAAGGTATTTTGACATTTCATTTAAAAATAATCAGGGAAATATTGTGTACTGTACTTGTGGGTGTACCTTAAAACAAGCAGGGCAAACTCTGCTGGAGTGCTCGAGCGTGCCTCCACCCTCAGGAGTGCTTGCTCACTATTTTGCTGTGGCAGGAGGTGCCCCAGCCTTGGGGTGCCTCCCCCTTGACCTCTGCAGTTCAAAGTCTGACTTTCTAACTTAAACCAGATGTGTGAGGCGTATAGCATGTCTGCTTGTGCCTGAGGACCCCTATGCAGATCGTGGCACATGCAGGAGCACATATATAAGAAATTAAAAGTATTCCATAGGCTTTGACCAGCATCGCAGCTCCAAATATATAGTAATTTCTACCAGTTTTACTGCAGTCCCAATCCCACACATGCACAGACTTAGATTTTGGTGTTGTCAGGCACTGCCCAGTGTTCACTGGTGGTCACTGGTTTGTGTCCCAATATGGACTGAGTAGCAACACCATGGCCATACTTATCAGAGTACCATGCCTGCTGCTTTATCAGAGCTCTTTTCTTGGTGTCTATGTTCTTACCGTTGCCAGTATACAACCCATAAATATCCCTTTTCAAAGTGTACCTTAGCTTTCCTGAGGTACGGCTTAGGGGTTTAAGTATGTATAAGCTAAACATTCTGAGTGCCAAACATCAGCCAGCTCAGCTATAGAATTAGTCAAATGGAGACCAGATAATTTTTTATTTTGAGAAAGGGATATTTACAACTCCTCTCACCTCTCAGATAATAATTCTGCAGCGCTTTTGCACCTAGTTTTGAAAATAACTTCTTGCCTTTTGAACAATGACTTTGTCTGGAAAAACTCAACCCCATAGGCAGCTGTTTGTCATAGGTACAAGCACCTGAAAAAAAGAGATTTTAACAGAAAGCAGGTTTGCAGCCACACAGTGTGGTGTTTTGGTTTTGTTTGTTTGTTTGTTTTGCTTTTTTTCTGCTCAGGCAATGATTACCACAGTATCCACCTGGTGTGGAAACATACAGTGCCATGTTCATAGGTGAGCTTAAACTAGGACAGGTCATATTTTTTTCTGTCTGCCTAAATACCACAAAGTGAGCCCTACAGATCATGACTGAAGCAAGTGTGTGCACTAATTTGCTGCAGCTGAAGGCCCAACATCCCCAAATTATGAGATTTCTATGTGTTCTCACGTGTTCATCAGCCTGCCGCTGAAGCTTTTCTTTTATCAGGCAGCAGGGGGAAGGTGGTAGAGAAACTGAAGGCAATGCCATCAAAGCCAGTGATTTCTCATTTGAGAAGGCGATCCCAGCTGGGGGATGTGTCTGGTTTCTGGTCTTTGTACACACTTAGTGTTGTAAATGGAAGAGAAAGGAGAATGGAGTCTGGACAGTATCTGTGGGCTGCAAGGCAGTATTTTTACTCAGAAGATGACTCTTGTAGGAGTTTCTGCAGGCCTGTTGAGCATCAAGGGAATTTGAAGTATCAAAACTAGTTCAATCTCAGCTCCAGCCATATTTCTTAAGTTTCATGGTTAATCAGAATCTATCAAAATTAAAAGAATATGAAACTGCAACTGAGACATACTGTGCAAGCAAACAAGAAACAAAGAACAGCCGTACTTATTGCAAAGTCAGAACCGCATTGCTTTAATGGCTTTTCACTGAAAATCTTTGGCCTTACAAGTGGTTCCGCAAACTGTGAACATTGCCTAAGTGGAATGCTTGGCCGTTACAAGAAAATGCATAACAAGCTGAGCACACAGATGACCTGCCTCTCATCGTTAAATAACACAGCTGGCTTATATTCACACTAATACTTTTCCTGTGGAATTTTCTCTCTGCATCACTTGAAGCCCTCACCATCCTGTGTTGCCCTTTTCCATTTAGTGCTTGGTCTGTGTTTTCAGTGGAACTGAACTTAATGTGCTTGCTCTGTTTTGGTTACACCTAGAGATGGGCATGAGCAGTTTTGGATTCATCGCATTTTAAATTAAGCATTTCTCCCTGCCCTGTGCAAACCCCAACCCCCTCTGACCACGGAAAATGTTTTAACTTTTTTTTTCCCTGTGTGTGTGAGCTTTCACCCACTGCTCTACTTCCTGCTTTTAGCCAAAACATCGAGGGGAAGACATCAAAAGGAGACGGCAAATGCAAAGCAGTAATTTCATAAAAGGGGCCAACGGGCATGAAAAGCAGAACCTTCACTGACTTCCCACATATGCACTTGACCTTGAAATGCTGAATATTTCTTCCTTATTTCAAAGGCTGGATTTCTTTATTTTTCTTCCTTTTCCTCAGTAAAAACAAATTCATCTGGACTTTTTGCTAAGAACTCACAAGTGTAAACAGTATCCTAAACTTTGCACAACTCTGTAGATCTTTGCAGCAACTGTTGTCACAATTAAGTTCAATTAAAGAAAGAGGATTCCAATTAGAGAAACCCCTTGTACTGTAGTAGGATAAAACTGGGAACAAAGCCCTTACAAACTGTGCTGCAAGCCTTCATCAACCAGCCAGGGTAATGAGCAATCTCGTTTGCAAGAATGCTATGCAATGACACTTGATGTCTTCAACACATCATACATCAATATGTAAATGTTTGTCAGGAACTAATAAAGTCCAAGAACAATCCAACAGTGTTCAGGAAAATCACTCCTAACTCCTAATAGGACTCAGTGAGAGACTCCAGGAGTTTTGTAGCATAGAACCCTGCATTTCAGCAAATGTTCCTCATTCATTTTTGGGCATCATGACCAGTCATACTTTTTCTAAAGATTCACCTGTCATCCACCCAAAAATACAAAATTCCTATCTGCTGTCAGGTAGTCTGAAAGCTGCACAGTATTTACTTTTTCATTTCCTTTCAGTATCTGACAAAAGATGGCAATGTTTATTACAAATATAGGAGAGTGCATCTTAGTCAATATTACTATATCTTCAGTATCTATTCTTTTGAGATCTGTCCCTTTGATTTCCACCCAGCACTTGATCTGCATCTATACACATTGCATGTGTGTGCTGAATATTCATTGTTGAACCAGTAGAACAATGAGACGAGAACTAAGGTAGTTTTTGGTGACACTGAAAACATTCCTTTTGCAGTGCTTTCCAATAGTTCCTTCTGAAGCTTTTCATGGAAAGGGTTGTCAGGCATTGGAAGAGCCTTCCCAGGGAAGTGGTTGAGTCACCATCCCTGGAGGTGTTTAAAAGATGCGTAGATGTGGTGCTTGGGGACATGGTAGAGTGGTGGACTTGGCAATGCTAGGTTAACAGTTGGACTTGGTGTTGTTAAATATATTTTCCAACCTAAACAATTCTATGATTCTATGGTTCTATGATAGATTCTCAATAGTTTTTAATAGTTCCTCCCAAAGGACAAATGTACTACTCTTGACACCTACTGAATATTGAAATTGTAAGAACAGTTTTCTGGTGGAAGGCTCTCACTTGTATGAGACTAAATCATGTTTGTGGGAAACAGATCATTTAGTGTATGATGTCTTAAATTAAGATACTGGTTTTGCACACAAAAGCCAGGCCTCGTTTAATTTGCTTTACAAATTACTTACTATGTTTTTTCTGCACTGTATATCTATCTATCTATCTATCTATCTATCTAAAGAGCTCACTACATTTTTGAGTTATTGTGTTGGTATGTTGAGCAGATAAACATTCCCATTAATTTGAGTAGGATCTTACCTTTAAAAGATACATAGTTGCCAGGTCAATCATAAATAAATCTTGTGGGTATCCTGGAAAGTGGATGCTTCTACTGTTTTGTTAGTGTTTTTCTCAGAAATGCTTTACCCAAACTGATGAGACAACCTTCTTTCTGGCCTGAAAGGAACTTTAAAAAATATGTTTTATACTTCACTCCATGTGTGAATTGAGCCTTTATATGGAGGATCTCACTAACATATAGTACTCCCTGTTGACTACACAGCTGTCAGCAGCCAGTAGAGAATTTTATTTGAGTTTTCTCCTAATTTTGCTTCAGCTGCTTTTTCATGGTAACTGAGCTAAGCCAAATGCATTTGAAAAAACAGCAGGTCAGAGTGAGGATGAATGGGTCACATTCATAATGTGTGTCTGCAGTTTCAATCAAACTGATTTGTGTTACCTATAAATCTCATACCCATATTTAAAATAATCAAACCAAAACAAAAGTTTCTGCTATCTACCGAGTTAAGTTCAAAGGTGTTTTCCTCTTGATACAGCACAGGAACCGGAGCAGAGGTCTTTCATTTGCTGAGTGCCCCAAGAACCGTTGAAAGTAATCCTTCTCTTACTCTTAGGATCAGTAAACATTTAATGCGTCCATACAAAGGTCAGTGAGTCTGAGAGGAAAGAGGAAGAACAGCACATGTGATGGCTGGATCCTTAGGACAGTATCCTGTCTTGATTTTTAGGATAGTATTCCAGTAGTAAAAAAGATAGGTTCAAATCCTCTCCAGCAGATGCAAGAGTAGAAGTGTTTCACCTGGGCCTAGGGAAACATTCTATTCCTCAACTATGTAACTCTGCCCCAGACTTATATCTAGTTCAAAACCCTGATATGCATTGGTTCCAGCTTCATACTTCACACTAAAATTTGCTTTCTTTCTAAAATTAAATCTCTGGATGATCTCTGCATTGCATCTGTTTTTTCAGGTATTAACAGTAGTGAGCTGCTGACAATGGAAAATTTTGATTGCTTTGTCTGTTCCTTACCGGTTTTAAGGGACAGGATTCAACTCAGGATCAAAACTAAATTTGCCAGCTACAGGAAAGTGTCTGCACACATGGCAGGTGTATAGGCTTCGTCTACTCAGGGAAGCCAGAAGAGACTAGAAAGTGATTTTTCCCAGCCTAAGACAGACCTAAGGCTCAATTTGGGTGCCTAACCATAGTTTTGGAGGTTTTGGAGATATAGCAGGGAATCCCACCCAACCTTCAGCTGCTGACCTAGAAAGACATGTCTCAAACAGCTGAACTGAGCTCCCCTGGCTTGTGACCTGGGTAGCTCTTCAGCTTTGCTGGCTCTGTTGTCTACAGACCTGATCAAGTTGCCTGCACACACAGGCAGCTGGTACATTGGAGGTGCCCTGCGACAATCTGCTGGAGCTTCAGAAAGAGATGGAAGAGATGGAACTCCTACAGGTTCTGTGCCACATCTGCCAGCCTGTGGGGATGTCTTAGATGTCTTAGCACATGTGTGAGCACCTGCCTTGATTATTGCGTTGCTCCATTGCTTAGAGGTTTAACAGACATCTGCAGACTTAAATATTGGGGTCTTAATGTCGGACTGTACTTTTAGGTCCCTATCTCACTACATTTAGGATAATCCATTTTGATGGAGACCAGACTCATTAGTTAAGCCAAGTTCTCAGCTGCCTTGTGTCATTGATATACAGAATAGGTGGGGTTTACTATTGGATATGGCTGAAACTGCAAATATTGTCTGTGCACAAGAGAGTGGCAGGGAGTTAAGCACACACTCCCTTATGTGTGACTGGAGTGCTTTTTTCATTTACCATGATCCTTCCTCTTTGCTGAGGAAGAACTTTGCTGACCTGGCAGTTTTTATTTGTGCTGGACAAATCAGCTTAGTACTTTGCATTATAAACAAGGCATTTGCCATCCCTGAACCTAACTGAATGCCAAAGACACAGTTCATCTACCCTCCTTAAAACAAACTTAGCTGTAGTACTTTGGCTTTAGTTTATTCTATCTAAGCTTTTAAAACTTCTTTGGATGGCATTTCTCAGGGGTATTTAAATGCAGAATTGTGTGTATGTATTTCTGCACCAAAAATTTAAGGGACAAGAGAGAGAATCTCTTTAATAATCTTTTAAATATGCTATAAGATCATGTGTGTTTTAAAGCACACAGATTTATGCTTTAAAGTAATCTGTAAATGGAGATATTACTTGACAATCTTATTTGTTCAGTAGCCTCTACTGCTATGTATAGGAAAATGGTGGAGGTTAAATTCCACTATCTGAATTCTGTCAGCTTAGTCCTTTTCATTATGTTTTTTCCTCCATACTGAGAAAGAATTTCCATTAAAAAAATTCTCCTGTCTAATGAAATTGCTTTTATATCTATGTATATTAGGAATACTTTATAATATGGTATCTTCTATTACGAAACCACACAGACTTCCAAAGTACTGATAATATGCTAAGATGAACACCATGATGAAAGATGTTAAATATGGTTGTTAGACAGCTACACATAGAACTGCCTGTATATACGTTTTGCTTTAGAAAAAGGCAGACTAAATAGACGACAGGAAGTGTCAATGATTTTAGGTCACATTCTGAAATCAGTTAGACATGAAATCAGGAAGACAATTGTCTGTGAGTTTGTGAACTAAACTCCTTAAAGATCATGAAGTAGATTGTTTCAGTAACTTGGCAATTTACATTAAAAGAAGCAATAGAAGTAAACTCCTGATTATAAATTGTTTTCTATTTTGCACTGCAAGAAATTAGTCTTTCTTTTCATTATTAAAAGCTATCATGTTGGCATGTGAATAGGAGTTTTTGCTAGAGTGCTCTAAGACACATTTTCAAGTCTCTTACAAAAATGTAGAAGGATTTGTTTTGTCCTTCTTCCTACTTTCTGAAAATGCTGTCGCTCTTCCTGTGAGTAACATTCTATTGCAGAGAGGTTTTTGTTGTTATCTGCTTTTTTTTTTTTTCCATTTTTCACATCCATTGAGTAACTCTTGTGCAGAATTCAGGAAATTATTCTCCTGGAGCTGTTTGCCTTAGATGAGTTTCTAGAATTTATTTGTAAGGAGGCAGATCAAGAAAACAGAGAAATGAGCTGTGTTCCATGTTATACATGGTACCAAGTTGTCCCTTGACATTGACTTTATCCACATCATACTACTGTGTCTTAACAATCCACTACTTTTTCATCACCACTTCAAAATATTTTTTTTTTTTAATGATCCATTTCAAGCTCTGGTCGCTAGCCTCTGCACAGATTTTGAATCATTGTATCACTATATGTCATTTCTCTTTCCATTTCTGCTCTTGCGTGTGTCCTTCCTGGGTCTTCTTTGTATTTCACAGTGATAATGCAAATAATGGTGCTGTTACATGTGGTCTTAGAAGAAATAATAATTGTGTCTGAAACTTCAGACAAAGTTTGTCTGAAGGCAAATGTGCCCTTGTCTGAATGGCAAATGCAAACATTTCTACACCTTCAGCTGCATTCACTGAGGAATCTATTATAAATTATTTTTGTACGTTGTACATGATTTTTAAACTAAAGACACATATGTTCAAGAAACAGTGCTGTTCTGAAGTATTACTTGCAAGCTCTGGAGCAACTTCTCAGACTTCTCTGGAGTGGTGTTCATGCTGCCCTGGCTGAGGTGTATCCCTGTTGCTTGGCCATGTCACTTCCTAGTGTTGGGTCACATCTACCAACAAGATGAGTCTTCCAGCAGGTGGGCAGTGAGAGGCATCTGCCTATATATTACTCTGTTTGTGTAAGCTAACTGGCTTGTACTTAACAACTGGCAAACTGATTCCAGGTCAATAGTAAAAGGCTGTGATTAACATCCTTTGCTTCCTTGTTCTCACACCCCAGGGCAGTCAACACACACAGATCAGCACTACTCTCCCTGAAGTCTCGACGCAGAGCTGGGAACCACTGCCTGTACTGAGGAGGAGTGGATCATCACTGTTTGTTGTCTAGCTGGTGTCATTCACATCCCTTTTACTCAGTGTAGGAGCAGCATAGCATTTGTCATTGTAAATAGAAAGCCCAGAGCAAATAAATCAGTTGTAAGACTTTTGCTGTCTTCACTCTGTTTGCTCCTCTTCCTTTGCATGATCTCTTTATCCTTTGCTAAGTACGATCAGTCTGTGCTGGATGTTGTAAGTGGGTTTGATACAGGAGCTGAGGCAGCAGTTCTACCAGGAAGTCCCAGAGCTTGTTCTTCCATTTAATCTATGACTCAGTGCACCAGAGATTAAGGTTGAGCAAGGCAGCAGGGAGACTTTTCAGATGTGTTTCCCCCTCTGTCCCTCATGGCCATTGTCATACTGACTGTCATTCCCCACTTGTTGATGGGAACAGACTTTAGCAGGACCTGTTGCGATAGGACAAAGTAAAGGTTTTAAACTAAAAGAGGGTAGATTCAGACTAGCTATAAAGAAGAAATTTTTTGCAATGAGGGTGATGAAACACTGACACAGGTTGCCCAGAGAGGTGGTAGATGCCCCATCCCTGGAGACATCCCAGGCCAGGCTGGACGGGGCTCTGAGCAACCTGATCTAGTTGAAGATATCCTTGCTCATTGCAGGAGGGTTGGACTAGATAATCTTTTGAGGTCCTTTCCAACCCAAACCATTCTATGATCTATGATCCTATGATTCTGTGATTCTGTGATTCTTGGGGCCGAGCCAGGTTGTGACAGGGCCATGCCAAGGCATGGAGAGGGAGAACAGCTCAGGCTGGGAGGAAAGACCTGGGATGGGACAAGTCTGGATAGGCAATTTTTTTTCCTTCTGGGACAGGGACTTTGGCTTCTGGACATTTTAACTCTTTCCCCACCAAGTTACATCTTCCCAGTTGCTCTAGAGTAACAGGTCGTTCATGGGCAGGAATGTGTTACTGCACAAATTGCGTCTGCCCTTCTGGGTACTGCAAGGCTCTGTGCAGTGACTGAGCTGTGCCAGGGTAAATACTGGTGAGAAAACAGGGTGAATAGCTTTAGGATGCTGGCAACAAGGACTGGAAAGTGTACAGTAGAGTGGGAGAAGACACCAGTTCTGCTGACACATATTCACAGTTGTTGGGGGAAATAGAGCTGGAGTCATCATTTGGGTATCTGGAGATATAAAATCAAAAGATGGTGGTGGGGAGCTGAGGAAGTTGACGTAAAAGGCTACATGGCTATGAATCAGGAAACATCAAAGGTATTTTCTGGAACAAAATGGCTTAGTTTTAAGTCTTCTTGCTGCCTGCATCATCTGTGTCCCTGTGAAGAAAAATACAGCACTTCTTATGAAGCGTTGATGAAGAGGTCCAGATTGACTTGTGGAACCTGTAATGCATTGCATTTCTAAAAGAGTTCACACCTTCACCATCACTAGAAAGATGTGAGCCATGATCCTTCACTTCAGCCATAGAAAAGCAGGTTAGTGTTGCAGAAATCTCCATTTTATATTGTGTACTAAAGAATTTATATTCAGAAGAAAATTGAAAAGGTCATATCTCTGTATGGTGAACAAAGACTATTTTTTCCACTCCAGAAAGACTCAAGCAGAAAGGAGAGGACAAAACAAAACTCCCCAAACTAAATTCTCCTCTCTCTGATCTTTCCAAAAACACTATACTTTTGGTAGTCAAGGTGGAGATGCAGACAGCTAATGAAAAGTGCTGAGGCTGGAATAACACAGAGCAAGAAAATCAGTGCCAGTGAATGCTACTAAAGAAGGTATCTTCTCTGGGATACTACTGGGTATCTATTGAGCATCTACAATTCGAGAACACTAATGCAAAGTGCTTTCTTGTGCCCCCTAGACCCTCAAATCCATAAAGCTTGGAGGTTATTTCACTGTCCATCTCATGTAGTTTTTTAGCTCTTCCATGAAGATTTGTTGCCAGATGGAAGGATGGGACTGAAGGGAATGGGAGATTGAATTTCTAAATTTGATAGAAATCTCATTAAAACCAGCTAACAAACTGTCATTTTCTTCTACTATTTAATCAAGAAGGCATCTAATTACTCTCTCTACAGACTGATATTTTAATTATTTTAGTTCAGATAAAGTAGGTACACTGTACTTTTATTTCACTAGCCCGATTAGCAAAATAACAAAACATCAAGCCAGCTTTGTCTGCCTTTTCCCAGTTCAGGCTGTTTCAATTACTCTTGAATCTCCAACAGTGGGTCTGGCTTCTAGGTGCTGCCAGTTTGGTTTCTTCTGTTGGCCTGGGTGTATTTCTAGAAGGGATTGCCACTAATTTTAGAGGCAATTCTCTGAATAATGCAACGCTATAATACAAATAGAGATGGAAAGAATATAAACTCCATCTTTCACATTTCTTCTGGTTCTTAGTAGCCGTTGACCCTCCTTACTCATGCTGATAGTTTCTTAAGGCACTCAAGGAATTACTATATGTAAAATGTGTTTGCGTGGCATGCATAACAACATTCACTAATGTGAGGCAGTGGAGCTGGTTGTTGGTTTTTTTTGTTTGTTTGTCTGGTTGGGTTTTTTTCCAGAAACAGGAAATCAACTCAAGTGGGACTGATTCCAAACACCGACCAGTTTTGTCCTGACTCCAATTTTGCCTTGACCTTTCCTGACTAATGTAAAAGGAGGCTAGCTACGTGGAGAGGGTTTTTTTTCAGTGTTTATACTGTAAGAGTCATGCTGACTCAAACAGAACCTGGCTTGTGCTCTTCCAGTGAGCCACATAATAGATCCTTTCAGAGGAGCAGTGGAGCTAGGGTGGAAGGTCATTGACTCTCAGGCTCTGTACATGCCAAGAAGAGGCAGACGAAGCGTGGTATGAATTCATACAAGTCAAAACCACCTGATCACAAGAAGCAAGAGGGAAGCTCAAAAACAGGAAGAAGCCGCAAGGTTCTGGGACTTCCTACAGAAAGCCATAGGTGTACAAACAAACAAACGCACACTCTGCTTACCACGTTTTAATTTATTTTTTTATTTATTATTTTTTTAATTTTTAAGAAAGGCACTTTTTTTCCCGCAGAATTTTGCCATCAAATTTGATCAATTTGGGGATAAAATAGATTTATGGACTGTATTTTGTCAGTCTCTTTAGCTGTCCCTCTCTGCACTTTTGAATCCCTTCTCCAAAGTGCTTAATATCAACATAATCTGTAACTTTTATGAGAACTGCTGGAGATACTGTGTCATCTCATCTGGGTGGATGATTTCGTTGTCACACCTATGATAGTGTCTAAGATCAAGAGCACAATAAATGCTTTGAGCCTTGTCCTAGCTCAGGCTGCCAGGTTCTGTCTCTGTGTGGTCAGTGGCTGGAGACACGATACCAAAGTTAGAAGCCTACTGTAGGTGGTCTGCTTGCCTACAGGCCACAACTACCTTTCCACTGTGACTGTGATCTGGCTGCCCCAGACAGCAGGGAATGTACTTACTCATCTCTCACTTCACTTTTGACACTGTGGTAGGCAGGATAACTCAGTCAGCCATCAAAGTGAGACTTATTTGACCCAATATTAGTCATCTAAAAATTAGGAGACCAACGTAAGCAGGTCATCCAGGCTCCTTCTCTGTTCCAGCCACCTTGACTCATAACAGGCCCCTTAGGTCTTGGGATGGATGAATCAGACCACCCCTCTGTCTCCCCATGGGTAGGAGAGGGTGATGAGATAGCAAGTTTTCATAAGATGTCTCAAATCCTGAGGGGTTGTTAGGCAAAGTGAAGGTGGCTCTACTCTGCTTTGCCCTGCTCTGGTGTCCTCCAGTTTCTGTGTGGTCGCTGTTCCCTTTGCCTTCAAACTCCTTGCTTTTGGGGAGAGCTGATGCTGTGAGAGAGGACAATGTCTCCAACAAGGCTGTGCTTCTGTAACAGATGTAAAGCCAGTAGGACTATTCATATGCATTAGGTAACATGTACAGCACACTGGGTATGTGATTTGTTAGTGTTAATCTGCATCTGTTTCATTTTATTGCTGCTTGGGGGCATATTTGTACAAAGAATGGCCATTTCAGCAAAGCCTACATGCTTCCTAAATGCAGATCTGAAGTCCTGCCAAGCATCTGTGGATGGGAAGAAGTCAGTATTGTGAATAGCATGTCCCTTCCTCTCATTTTCATTTGTATTAAATTAGTGATATTACTGTAGTGCCTAGAGGCTGCAAATTAGATTTAGGGCCTCATTCTGCTGTGTTCTGTGCAGGCATATCAGATGACACTGGCTCTGCCTTAGTGAGCCTACAATTCTGTAAACCTGTCATCCAAATATGCTTACAAGACCCATTTGATCTGGAGGGAAAGGATGGGATGAAGGAATGTCCAGGTGGATTTGGTTTGCTATTTGTAGCATGATGAGGAGCAAGTGACTATATTGCACTGTACAGAGCCAACGAGAGCAAGCAAAAGGTCTGGGTAAACTGCTGGCTGCTTACCTGTAGCACTGCCTGTACCCAACAAATGGCAAACCTTGACTCAAGCTGGGAGCACCTGCAAGTCCAGAAGCAAGTGCTGTACCTTCCATAGGGTGAAAGTCACCCCAGCCCTCCCATGAACAAGCTGTCTGCCATGTCCTGCATGCCCTGTGCTGGAACCTGCTGTCTGAGCAAACAGAAAGGGACACGCTCCTACTGGTGTGATAAATATTACCCACCTCATCTGTTACAACTGAAGAGACAACATTAAATTGTACAACATAATTCGAAAGCAGTAGTCTGTTATTTTTGCTAACACCAGTTTCTTTTTGAAGCAAATGTCTCAGTGGGGCTCAAAAGAAGATTAAAAAAAAGGTTGCACTTTTTAATACTGGGAACACACTGTTCAGTGATAATTCTCTCATCTTTCATTTATCACAAACATTTCCATTTGTAAGAATGCACTATTTCTTTCTTTCTGCCCCCGCCCTCGGCCCTTACTATGCACTATAGTGTAATGGATGATGCTTATTATATGACGCATTGTTTATCACAGACCACAAACAAGTCAATAAGCTGAACCAATATATTATGCCTTCTTTTAACAAGAGATCTGAAGCCTACATTGAGAACGTGCATGGCATGTGATTTCCCTAACTTTCAGGAATCTGTTTTTTTCTGAGAATGATTTCTGATAATGATTTGCAAGCCCAGACAAATGTATTCTTTTCTTAAGATGTCCTCAGCCCCTTCCCCTTTTTTTGTGTGGATATTTTGGTTTGGTTTTCCCTTAGGTACTCACTGGACTAGCACTGTTACTGATTCTGACATTGATACTGACCTAAAAAAGTATTCACTCCAACCTGTGCCTGGAAATAAACCGCTTCTATATTGAAAAGATAATGTGGATTTTGCAAACAAATGTAGACAAGAGAGGACAGATAATATTTCAGGCCTACCACTTTGACAGCATCCCTTTGATGTGCCAAGCCTTTCTAAGTGCAAATGGATTTCCATCCCAGGTCTGTGAGGGGCAGAGCAAGGAGGCTGAGCAGCATGAAGCGAGTGCCAGGCTGGCACAAATATTAGGTGTCGCCCTTTACCCGCTCTATGAACCTGCAATGATCCCTGTGAAATGGAAACCAAAGATTTCAGCCCTCCTGGTGTAAGCAGCAAGCTTGAACTCTCTCTGAACTCAGTGTGTGTTGAAGTCTGGAATAGTTCAAAGGGCAAGAATGAAGGAATTGATAAAGACAAAAACTGCACAGCTTCATGTTCTGGGTAATGGTGCCGTGCTAGCACAGATGGATCTGAAAGCTGTTACAGCATGAAAGGGAAATATTACATATATGATTTGGGCTTTTCCTGAGGCTCCTCTAGCTACCTTGCTAGTGCTACAGGCCAGACAGCCAGACATATCATAAAATCAAACAGAACACTCTCAATAAATGACGACAGCAAGAACCCTGATTCCTGAAGTTCTAGTATTTTTTTTTCTCTCAGGTTCTGGCAAGAGCTGTGGAAAGAAGGAGCCTGAGAGATGCCTGTGTTTGCTCCCACTGGAGACAAATGGCTCTGCTGATAATGTTATCTCTGGGGACTGACCTTAAACTGCCAAGTTCACTCCATTTAACATATCTGCTGTGTTAAAAAGCAGTTTGAGCATGATCCCAGGATGTGTCAGGTGCCTGGGACAGTCTCTTGACGTCACTGATTGGGGTGGGGAGGTTTCCGTGTCCCGAATGTGTGTGGGAAGAACAACTGCACTGTTTATCCAGAACATGCCCATTGGCAGCACCACTGGGAAACTGCTGCCGAGTCTCTCCAAGGCAGAGAAAAAAACAGGTACTTTGAACTGCAATAAGGAAATTACCCTTTCAAAGATCTCTTTCTTAATTTAGAATTTAGCTTTTCTCTGCCCTTGTCCTGGCCTCATTAGAGTAGGTTTTTTGGTGGCGAATAGTGGTGCGGAGCTGGAACCTGAACGGTGACTCCCGCTCCCTTTCTGCTATGAAGCTTTTTAATACATTACAGCGGTGTTTCTCAGGAAAAAAAGGCAAACAAAGAAATGAATGTGTATGTTTTGACAAGGCAAATCAGGAAAGAATAAACATTTTCTAACTGCTGTTTTTTGCCATGTGCATAAATATTTATAATTGAAGCCTGCATCTATGAGCTGTTCACATGATCAAATAATTAGCTATAAATGCAATATAGCAGCCTATGTAAAAACTTTTTCGGTGAAGGGTTGTGTGCCTTCCATTCTCCTTTCAACTTAACTTGCACTGAATGCTCCTCACTCCTGCAAAGAAAGATGACAGTTTCTCTGAATCAGGAGCGTTCACTTCATTTTAGGGGTTATATGTGTTCTGCTGGCCCATCTACTGCCTCAAAAGTCATAAACAACCAGTCAGAAAGAAGTATTTGTTATTAAGTAAATGCTAATACAGTGTTGTGAATTTGGATATTTAAAATTAATCACATAACTTTATTTCATTAAATGAAAGAATTTGCACAGTAACTCTCTTTGCATAAGAATTCACATTTGCCATCACTTTTATTTTTTTGCCTTCTCATCTGTGAAAGTTTAATTCAGAAGTGTAACTTTCTGACAAAGAGCTTTGCAACTGTGTCTGCACTGGCTTCTATTTTGGATGTTAACTTGTACAGAATAAAAGACACTAAAGAAAACTACTTCTTTTTTTTTTTTTCCTTCTGTGGCAGATCGAAATCCTGGTGTGAACTTTGGGGGTATAATGACCCCTTAGGTCTAGATTCGTTTTACCTACTCTTAGCCATATAAACACCAGGCATTTGGGCTCAGCTAGCCTTCTGTGGTGTATGTAGAGAGGGCAGTCCCAGTGGGCAATTCATGCAAACTGTCTTGGAAAACTGGGTTGGGAGGGGGCTAGGCCTTAACCTTTTGATGACTGATGTTCCATGAAACAAACCTGATCCTGGTTTAGGAGCAGTGGGAGTGCAAGGGCTATGGCCATGCCCTGCACTGCCTGTCAGCTTGGAAGGTGCCAGGAGGAGGAGGTGTGAGTCTCCCTTGACTGCAATAGCACAGCCTCTGTGCAAGTGAATCTTCAATTTTCCTCTTGGCGCAGTTTTATAACATCTCTGTGTTGCCAAAACAAATAAATTAAAGGCCAGGGTCTGTGCATGAAAAAAGTAACTGTACAAATGCAATAAAGATAAGAAACAAGCTCCTGATCAGAACGAAAGACAAGGTTGAAAAGATTATGGTCATAGTGCAATAGACGGGTTATGTGTATGTTTTTGTTATGCATCTTGGAGATTTTATAAAATGCTGATACATCATATTAGAGCTGATCTCAGATGTGTTGTAGGTCAAATGAACATTGCACATTTCATAAAACTTCATTGGCATGATTCACCTCCCAGTGAAAAAACAATCCTTCTTGACTTCCATGGAAGCAGAATCCAGTCCTTCCCAATCTTTGAAAAAAAGAGATGTAAACAGGTGTGCTTATCCAATTACTCCTGTAGTTATGGCATGGGCATTCAGAACCCAATGAACATAGGGCAGTCAGCAGGGGTTTCGTAATTGACTGTAATGGTGAGTGGTTGGGATTCTTGCTCTGGCCTTCCCCAATGCATGGTAACTACTGTCATGGGAAACCACTTCGTTTTACTGAATTTCACCCCTCTGCTGGTAAACAGTAGTTTGAAAGACCACCAAGAATGGCAATACTTGGCAGTGGTAGAGCTTTACTGGGATGAAGGGAACAGGTCAGACTTTTGTTTGACTGAAAACATGATAGCATCTTTCTAGCATAATCTTCTTCCCAGAAATGTATCAAGCTGATTGGTGTTGACAAATGACCAATTCACAAAGCATCTCACCCCACTGCCTTCTGCCACTTTCTGTGAGGAATAACACAACTCAGAAATGGTGGGGAGAGAAGTGAGCATGAGGAGACCAGTCTCTGAATCAGTCTCTGTTTCTAAAGGGCATTTCTGAGAACTTTTGGGATGGGAATTTTTAATTTCTCTGGTTGATTATTCATTTCCCTCCACCTGGACAAAAAAAAAAAAAAAAGAAAAAAAGAAAAAAAAAGAAAAAAAAGGCATTGTAAGGATTTTTGGGAGGGTGAATAGCAGGACAGCTCTTACTAAACTCCAGAGCATTTGCCCATGCCTCCCCCCAGTTTGAGAGCCCAACAGCTGTCTTCATAAATACTGTCACTCAGGATTTGAATAGTTTTACATAATCTGGACTGGAGTGGGGAATCCAAGCTTTTTGCTGGTCAAGTGGCAGGTGGGGAATTTAAGCTTTTACAATAGGTCCACAATTGCTGCTCCCACAAGGATTTTCTTTTACTGTCTATTGATTTATTATAAGCTCCAAAGTAAAGACCCCAGGATTAAAGTGGGGGTGGAGGGTGATATATTCTGAAGGTCAGAGGGGTAAAGATGTAGAGGAAATCTGGGCCTATCCTGCTGCTGTGGCAGTGGCCCAGACGGGTGGCCCGTGTGCCCTGTTTGTGACCCCTGTGCTGAGGAGGAGAAGCATTTAGACTGCTGGGTCACCAGTTGACATGAGAAAAGGAGAAGCTGCTATTTTAGTTGTGGGATTTTTGTTTTAATTCTCTTTTTTGATATAGAAATACTTGCCTGGCTCCTTGTGTTTTCTCAGCTCTGACCATAGTCCAGGCTTTTGCCATGACGTATCACCTGAGAGCTGATTTTTCTAGGACAGCCCAGATGCTCTCTGCTGGTATGAACTTCTGTGGCTCCCCTGATATCCCACAGACCTGCATTCATTTAGCCCAGCTGAGGGCCTGGCACAAACCTAGTGGCAATGTCTGAGATAAATCACAATTTAGGACACGTAGATCTAAGAGAATTTCAAAGGAAGCATAGAGTACATTGTTTTTTAATTATACAGAGGCAGTGTAGTGCAGGTTTTTCTGAATAATAGCTCACTGGTAGCCATGAAAACTATGCCAGCCTTAAGCAAATATGGTAAACTAAACAGAGCTGGGATTAAAGCAAAAAACCCCACATTCTCTTGCTTATGCTTAACTGACCATCCCTGCTGTTTGCATTTGCTGTGACATCAACCTTCAGGTGGGGGCATGTTTGCACGTTGAAGTTAATGAAGCTTGATTGCAACGGGCCTGCCCACCAGCCTCCCTCTTCCTCGGCAGCGCTCTGGTTCCAGCCAGAACGCGCCCGGGCTCTGCCTGCTCCACCGCCCCGACGCCAACGCCGGGGTGATGAACTGCTTTTACACAAAGCAAACTTTCATTCACTGGGAACAGGTGCAAAGTGTCCCTTTGTGTGAACAGCTGGGAAAGCAGTAACCCTTCCCCTGCCTGCACTTACTTCGCTTAGGGCTCATGCTGCTGGAGGAATAAAGTTGGAAGATTTCGAGCAATGTTTTCTATGTCTGCCTGCTTGCCATGGAAAAAATTTGCCTTTGACTTACGCCACTAAACAGCTTTTCTGTCTTTCTTTGTCTTTGTTGTGCACAGAGCTGCTTCATAATAAAAGCTGATTTTAGATGTCCTGCTACGTATAGCTGTCATTTTCTGGATCTTACCCTTGTCTTGCAAAGGAGTTGCATTTGCGTTCTGGCGTCTGCTGCTGGGGCTCAGTCAGTAGCTCTCGGTATGGGTGGCCTT
This sequence comes from Caloenas nicobarica, assembly GCF_036013445.1. NCBI lineage: Eukaryota > Metazoa > Chordata > Aves > Columbiformes > Columbidae > Caloenas > Caloenas nicobarica. The sequence goes on from NC_088245.1 coordinate 48,509,678, forward strand.
TCCATGGCTAATCACAGAACTCATTCAGCCATGTCCTCTGTGAGACTCTGGAGTTCAGCAGAGTATTAGCCATTTTTTTCTTACCCTAATGGTAAGAGATACTAATAACAAAATCCTCACTCCTGTCAAGCATGTAACTATGTATTTAAGACTAAGTATAGTAGTAGCTGGCCTTCATCAAAGGAGCCAAAGCAGAAAGGCACCCAAGATCACGTACATCTCAGTGGGGGGTGTAATTTAGTAATAGTAATACAGTTAAAACTCAAGGCAGATCCTTACATTTCTTTGACAAAAATCTTATTCTTATATTAAACTCAATGCAAGAGTGTTTTATTATATCAGATTCCTTGCACTTAAGAAAATTGCAGACAATGTATTTTTATTTCCATAAATAGGAAATGAGGAAAAATAATGCCAAGGTAATGCTAAGCACATCAAAAACTAATGCAAAATTACCTACTCTAGGGGGACAAGTTATGAGATTTAGTAGCAGAGCAGTCAGTAAATTACTGGTTTTGAAAGTAACCATCTATAACAATTTTGCTTGATAGTTATAAAATGGCTATGCGTATTCAGTAGGAATTTCATAGCATCTTTAAAATCTAAAGGATCCCCTAAGTTAGCTGAAATGACTTATTGAAAGCTAACGTAAGTGCCAAGCAATTGCCTATATGACAGAAATTTAAAATTAATAGAGTCTAGTAGGCCAAGAGAATTATTGACTGCTCTCCCTGCTGCAGCATTCTTTCTTACAAAATACTCTGCCTAATACATAACAGAAAGACAGATACATGTGTCAGCATAATATCTCACATCAGACTGGGAAATTATTAACATCAAAAAGATGGTTATTATGACTTGGTGTATTTCTGAGAGTATATCAGAGTCAGATGTAAACAATGATGGCAATTTGGGAGACAAAATATTGATCTATTTTGATCTTTCATGGACAGCATGAGGAGCCTTGACATTTTTGCTATATGAGGAGTATGTCTCACAAACACCCATTGTTTTTGTTAGGTCAGGGCTGCCTCAAACAAAGTCCTTCTGAGAAGATGGAGAATTTTACATGAGTTCAGATGAACTAATTACTGCATGTTCTATCTTGGTGCTCTGTTGAAACATACTTTCCATACTTCACACCACCTCGCATGGATTAAATCCTGCCTTTAGGTTAGATCAGTGTTTCCTTCAGCTTTTCCTCTCCCTTCCCACGTGGCAACAACCACTGCCCTTCACCTTTTCTAACAGGCTGGTAGTAGGAAGGATTTGATGGTTTGTGCTGGGGTGTCACAGGTACAGGAGGAGGCATGCAGCTGTGTTTGCTGCATGCGCAAGTTGTTTCCTGCTGCCTGGGATGAAGAAGTAAGGCTGGATGAAAGTGCCCTGTGGACCGTGGTCCAGGCTCTTAGCTGCAAGCTGGAACAGACCAGCTTCCAGATGGGCAGGTGATAAGGCAGGGGACAGGACTGAAGCTTTTTGTCTCCCAGTTCAGCACAACAAAAACAGAGAAACCTGCAGCGAGACTGAAAGACAGTAAATCAAAAGGATATGCTTTTTTCTGAAACCTGTAAGTAAAGACTGGCTGGCAGAGCATGTCACAGAGGAGTTTAGCAAAAAATAAGTAAAAAAAAAAAAGCAATAATTTACAGAATTATTATAATTATCAGATAAAAAACAGAGAGAATTTTATATCTCATGCTGTCAGAGTCAGTCAACCTCTGACTAGTGGAAATGAGGGTGACATGGAGGATGTGCACTTCTGTGTTGACCTGCCTTGGTTCTGTCCTCCTTTGTGTGGCCTGTCTGCTGCTTGCCACCACTATCAGTGGTGTTCATTTTGGAGAATCTGTCCATGAAGCTAATCTACTCTGGACCTTTTTATTTGTCACGAAATATTCTTATAACATTATTTGATACGCATGACAAACCACTGGTTGTCCTTTCCCTGACCTTATTGTCCCAACCAAGGTCTGGGCAAAGCTCTGATGGAAATCAATGGGGACAAGTATCTAGTCCTGACCAGGCAAGCTGCAGTCCTAGAAAGAACTGAATGTGTGTTGAACATAGTGCTTAAGTGAGCTTTCTCTGCAATGCTAGCACTGAAAAAATATGAGAAGGAAACTGTCAGAATTCAGCAAATGCTACCTTGACAACATTCCTCTGTTGGAGGAAAACGTTGCGCTGATTCAAATAAATGCATTATGTCACTTAAGACATAGCAGGTACTCAGCTATCAAAACAACCTCACTGTGGGTGTGTAAGCACCACCCCAGAATGGGTATTTTGGCCACAAGGCATCAAGTGGGGAAGGGGAGACCACACAGAAATTGTCTTCTGTGTTAGTATAAACCAGCTCTGGCTTTGCTTTATCTGTCTCCTGGTGCTTTTCAGGAACAGCTTCTGCAAAAACCACACATTTCTGTATCCCAGTTGGCCCCCAAATGTCGTCTGTGCTTGGAGGGGCTGCTGGATGAGTGCTTCATTTCACATGCCATGCATCCAAAAAGGTATCCTGGGCACTAGGAGCAAGGAAGGAAAGCTTAGGCTTCCTATGGCTCCCTGCTGCCTGTCTTGGAAATGTAAAGGGCCCAAACTCCCTGCTCTTAAGGCTCTAGCAATAAGGTGTTAAACAAAGAGGTAGTACATCAAAAAAATGAAGAAAATATTGTATTAGGAGGAATACTGTGAAGGTGACGTCAAAGTCTAGCTCTTTTTGAAAGAGACCAACCCCTATATTAGTTCTGCAAAAACCTTAGTGTGCCTAAGTGAGACAACGAGCCAGCTTGGAGACCTGTAACCCCATTGTCCCTCCAGAGGCTCTAAACCCCCCACCTCTTGCAGAGGAGCAAGGTAGAACCCAGCGCAGCTTGGTGGAGTGCAGGTCTCCTGAGACCTGTATGTGTGCACTCAGATCCAGGGAACCACTGACTGATCCTGAAAGGTTTTCACATGGAAAACAAATCTGGTTTTCATTTGTAAGCCTGCTTTCAAAGAGACAGATTGCGTGTGAAATTTCAGCCTTTTCAATGGGTATGAGGAAAACAGGGAAACCTCAGAGACCTGCAAAGAATTCTACAAAATGAGCTCTTGAAAATGTATTTAATGGTCATTAATCTATTATTATCTAGGAATAGCAGACTGTATTGTAAAATATCAGTGCTGATTTTGTTTTTCACAGCTATCAAAAATTTGGTATTGTATCATGCCTGGATGAAAATGTATCTGATAAAATGAACTCTAAGGAAACTAAATGAAAGAGAAAATGAAGAACTCAAGTAGTGTGAGGCCAGTCACATGAGGTAACACAATTCCTGTGAACTTCTCATCATATCTTTTCTCTTCATCCTGAACAGGGCACTGAAGTACCTTTACAAGCAACCCAAATGAAAGTGTTGTATGAAACGATGCGGAAGGCAGGCACAGATTTCAATGTCATGTTTCAGTTTATGCACAGTATTAGGAAAAATACAACCAGTTTAGTATAATATATAATCTGGATAAAATATTTTGCCCTGCTCTGCATGTAGCGGTAGCTACTGTTTTAAAGTAGTGTGATCTGAGTACCTCTGAGCACCTTTGTGTGAAGAACAACACAACACAACTTTTGTCCGCTCCTGTGAAGGTTTCTACTTTCTTTGTGTTACTCTTCACTGAAGTAAAAGGGAAGACACAAATAGAAAAAATAGTAAATGTGATTTTAAAGTTAATAAATACAATAACTTGAAGAGCTGGTGCAGAATTAGCACCTGCAACCAAACTTAGCTACTTTCTATTTGACTTCTTTTAGAGTTATTTTGGATTCTGTTACTACATTTGGATGTCTGACCAGGCCATTTTAAGCATTGAAAGAGAATCACTCAATAAGGAAATACAAAGCTAACTGTTTTGTTTAGCGATCTGCAGTAGAGTGGTAATGATAAGTTATCACATCTACCTCGCGGAAGACCTGCGAGGCTTGTGCTATGCAAGACTACTGGAGATAAGCAGGTTCCTGAAGTTTTCAGAACTCACTCCGGTTTACCTTTAAATTGAGAAACAACAAATTTTGTCTGGTTTAATCTTAAAAAAAATGGATAATTATGTATTTCAGTCTGCTCCCTTGGTTCCAGCAGTGAGGAGGAAGGAAAATGTGCTGTATTCACAGGTGAACTCAGTGGGATTAGGGAATACACCTTTGCCGTTCTGGCTGCCTGCTGCAGCACGTGCTTCCAGTCACACAACTGGGGAACAGCTGTTCCCCCACTGCCCTGACCTGATCTCCACTGCAGATGCAAGTTAGTTTTGTGCCAAGGAGAAAGAAAAGGTGTAATATCACTTAGTAGTGTCGTCTGAGCTTCTTGCTAGTGAAGCCTACAACCAACATTATATTTAGTTGGTTAAGTGTCATTTTTCATGTTTTGAAGGCTTTTCTCCCCACAAAAGAGAGGGGTAACCCTTAACTCAAGTCTCGCCAGTGTACAGAAGGCATGTGTCTATCAAGATTAACTGGCATACTGAGATTAGCTGGCATAGCAATATTATGACCTAAAAAAGTCCCCATCCCTAAAATCCCATTACAAAGAGAAAACCATACAGATGCAACATTTTCTGTCAGAAGCATCTTTTTACTAGTAGAGCCACCCACACAGAAGGAGATGATTTGATTAGATGAGCAGAGCAGCTGATTTTGCCCTTACAAGCTCTATCACTGCTGTGGCTTTACAGGTATATATCTAAAGATAAGCCTAAACCTGCATCATCTCCACAGTCCAGACCTGCTGACCAAGAATGCTACATTTTGAAATGCATAATGAAGATGCCTACATATGGAAAACTAAAAGTGTATCAAATCAGCTGGTTTAGCAAGTTCATAGTGAAAGTGAGGGTGGAAAGCTAAGCACTGTGGCTCTTGGCTTGGCTATAAAAGCAAAGTCAATAAGACAGCCAGGAGGTTAGGAGCCATGGCATCATGTAGGAGCCAAGATCAATAAGCATGAGAGGCAGAACTTCAAGCCTTGGCATGAGTCAGTTTTCAGGGTTGCCAGGCTCCCTGTACCAGCAGAGGAAGCCAAGCCTTCGGGAAGGATTGAGATCCCAGAGCTTTGTCACTATCTGAAGGGGTGCAGAAGGCTGGAAAGCTGCTCATGACAACCTCCAGAACTCCTAAGGTCCCTGAGGCAGTCCTGTCATGAGGCTTACAGGTGCTCAATGGCCTGCCTAGTGTTATCGTGAAACAACCCTGTTTACACTTGCCAGGAGGCTGCAAAGCCAACAGCCTTGCATAACATCTTTTGATTTTGGTGGACTGGCATTTTCTCATGAAATTATTTCAACATAAATTTTTCAGCCAACTGTATGATCTTCAGTGGGTACCCTGCCTACCTCAGATGATATTTGACTGAATCTCTGGTCTAACTTGCACAAGTAAATGTGGGTATAAATACATCCTGACGGTGATGAGGCCATTTCCAAAGGGAAGAAAGTTACAATGGGGAGTTTGTAAGAGGGCATGAATCTAAATGTAATAGTTTCTGATACAGCAATGGTGTGTGGCCAGGGGATCGAAGCAGACCTAAAGTCACTGGCTGCACTCTATCTTGTCCTTTTTCTAATGTATTTACACTTTCCCAATTCACTCATACTCTGCCTGCACGTTGCACTGCAGTCACCAGAAACTCCTGTTCCTTAAAGTGTTTCTGTCTGCCATCCATGTGCTGTCTGTGATTTGATGCAAGTGAATTCACAAAAATAGTAGTTCATCTCTCTGAAAAGTTGCTTACATTGCAGTAGTGATCTGGAAAGCCCCATACTTCCTTGATTCCTGCAAGTCAATATTCACAGTGATCATGTGGACTGATTGCTTATGTTGTACCATGTATGAGTCATGGACGGGAGTTTCCTGTCAGACATACAGGAGTGATGCAAACCAGGAGCTTCTACTCTTCTCTCATCCACTAAACTCCAAAATGTTAGAAATGCATTCCTTTTACAAGAATGACCACGTTAAACTTCTTTGTTTTGTTTTGAAAATAAAATGAGAAATGTATTAAGGAATGTGTTGGGCATGTAGTAGCTGAAAAGAAGGGAAGTAGCCTTGCTAAATGTTAACTTCTGACACACTGACCCTTCCAAAGAAGAACTGACTCTTATCTTCTAAATATGATATTATGAGGAATTAAAATAACAGAATCTTGAAAGAAAGACCTGGAATTTTTTTAATGAAATATTTATCAGGATTACTAGAAAGTTACTAAAAAGCAAGCACTTCCAGGACTCGATTATTATAATCATTGCAATAATGAGGAAGGAATATGGAGTTAATAATACTAAATTTAACTATACTTATTTTTAAAATAGTTTAATCTTCCGTCTAGTTCTATGAGAATGAATATGTGTAAGAAACCTATGCTGTTTATGTTGTAATTGTGTATTTCCATGTCTTGTCATGTTTTATGTTGAATTTAAATGTGAATTGATTGATTTAAAAGAAATGTTTGAATGTAATTAAAGAATTCTTGGAATATTGTTGAGTCTAAATTACATGGGCTGCTAACACTAGCACCATTTTAGTATAGCTTTTATTTGGAAAGATAGATTTGGAAAATAAACAGTAGGAAATTCCTGTACATGCATATACATTTGTGCATGTGTGCCTTTATATATGTCATATACATGCCTTTACACATGTCATGTACACACTCCAACTGGAACACCTACAAAAAAAGAATTCCCAATGAGTATTGCTGAAATCCTGTCTTGTGTAATGAACAGCTATTGCATTACAAGTTCAGATAGTGGCTTCTCAGCCCTAGGGGCTCTTGTCCACTGTTTATCTACCTAGATATCACATATATATTTATAAAGCAACTTTCAATTCTTTTATCTTCAAAGGTCTGCACAAATACAAACTCTCACAACCCTTCACTCCTGTGAACCTGATAAGTATTTTAGCTGCAGTTTATAACAAAACCAATAGCTAAGGCTGCCTGCACATTTCTGTTCTTTAGAGCTTTTTTAGTTACCTTTGGGGACTCTGAAATTTTGAGGCTGAAATTTGTTGAGTTTCTGGATTAACTATATGATGTAACAATGGCTCACAATGCTCACAAAACAAACTGCTTTCTCACAAAAAAAACCCCCTGTGTATAACTGAAGGCTGTTAAATTCCAAGGAAGGAAAATAGGTTGGGTGTTACTTTTTGATAGACCTATACAGAAGACCTTTAAAAGGACTGTTTTGGCTAAGCATGAAACAAGCCTTTGCAATAGTGAGATATGAGTCTTCCTGGGAGGAATGTTTGTCTGTTTGGGACTTTGATGACTTGGCAAAACACTAGCTGATGCCATGCAGGGAAGCATCTTGTATTAGCAGAGAATGACAGGAAGATAACCTAGTAAGTCTTTTAGACACTGGATTCTGGACTCTCCCCTTCCTCCCATACAAACAGAGAGGAAATTAAAAGGAGAAAGGTGATACCGAAAATATGAAAACTTGTTCCTCTGTGACACTCCCGTTGCTTCTTAATATGACCTCAGCAGGAAGTTCTGCAGCAACAGCCTTTCTAGTGAGGTTACTGACAAAAAGTGAAGGTGCTAAAAGAATAAAAAAAAGAAGCCATTGTGTTCGAAGAAAGAAATACGTTTCAGTAGAAAGGGACCAAGATCCTGAAACAATGTGTGCTAATAGAATCATAGAATGACAGAATGGTTTGGGTTGGGACCTTTAAAGATCATCTAGTCCACCCCTACTGCCATAAGCAGGGACATCTTTCATTAGATCAGTTTTCTTAAAGCCCCCTCCAGCCTGGCCTTGAGCCCTTCCAATCATGGGGCATCCACAGCTTTTCTGGGCAATCTGTTCTAATATCTCACCACCTGTATAATAAAAAAATTCCTATGTCCAATCTAAATCTACCCTCTTTCAGTTTAAAACTGTTGCCCCTTGTCCTGTCACTACAGACCTTGGTAAAAAGCCTCCCCACCTTTCTTATAAGCCTTTATATATTGAAAGGCTGCAGTAAGATCTCCCTGGAGCCTTCTCTTTAGGTTGAACAACCCCAGCTTTCTCACCTCTTCTTCGTAGGAGAGATGTTTCATCTCTTTGATCATTTGTATGGCCCTTCTCTGGACCCTGTCCAACAGGTCCATGTCTTTCCTGTACTGAGGACCCAAGATCTGGACACAGGACTCCAGGTGGGGTCTCACCAGAGCAGAGCAGAGGGACAGAATCACCTCCCTCGACCTGCTTGTCACTCTCCTTTTGATGCAGCCCAACATATGATTTGCCTTCTGGGCTGCAAGTTCACATTGCTGGCTCCTGTCCAATCTTTCATCCACCAGTACCCCCAGGTTCTTCTCCACAGGGCTGCTCTCAATCTGTTCATCCCCCCAATCTGCACTTATACTAGGGGTTTCCCCAACCCCAGGTGTAGGACCTTACACCTGGCCTTTTTGAACTTCATGAAGGTCGTATGGGCCCACTCTTTAAGCCTGTAAAGGTCCTGTCCTATGGCATCCCTTTCCTCCAGTGAATCAACCGCACCACTGAGCTTGGTGTCACCTGTAAACTTACTGTAGGTGCACTCAGTCCCACTGTCTATATTGTTGAAGATATTAAATAGTATTTGTGCCCATATGGACCCTTGAAGGACAATAGAAGTTACTGCTGAATATAATTATTATGAATAATTTTTATCATTGAGATATATTCTATTTCATCACTTCATATTGTTTTCCAGTCTCCCTTACTTTCCTTTTAGGGTAACCTGATTCTCGTTTTACCTCAAAAAGTGGAGATCGGAGTACTCACTGTGGACCTGATAACTTTGATTATGTGGCTGGTAGATGGATACATTTAGCTTGTATCTACCCAGGGAAATAGTTGCATGGCTGTATCCCAGGTGACAATGATGAGACTCATACTGTGCACAGGGGATTGAACGAGGCATTTTTTCTTGTTTGAACCGTCTTGCAAACTTCCTCATGGTGAAATCCAATCAGATGGCATTTTCATATCCTACAGCCCTCTCATGCAACAAATAAGCTTGAAAACATAATTTTAGAATGAGCTTAACTTTTGCTGATCCACTGTAGTCATGTTCTTAGGCAGTAATTAAAGAGTCCTGAACTGGTGTTTATAACTTGATGAGACTTCAATAAAACAAATATTGGATAGAAAAGCTTTGGAAGGAGGAAGGAAGAGAGAAATCTGTGTGTTTATCTACAGGTATCTACTAACTGACAACTGCAAATACGATCAAAGTAGAATCTTCCTGTATGTTGAAAGCACCACTTAGTCCACTTTCGGTGACCATTTTTTCATATTACCTTATTTATGCTGCATGACGATTTTGTTTTCATGTTGATGTAGACTGACAGGAAGTTGTGGAACAGAGAAATAATAATTTCCCTTATGCTGTTGTTGCTTTTCCCAGGCCAGGCATACATGGACTGGGAGAGAGACCGCATTGAAATCAAACCCATTCTGATATGGTGCAAGCATGAATCATACTATTTAATTTAAAATAAATTGTTGAGGATCCCATTCTATTTTGCAACTTGAACAAAACTGCTGAAGAAAAGATCTCTTTTTTTGCTGCAGTCATAGTCCTTTTAAATGGATGTAACCTCCCAGATGCCCACAGGCACTTCAGTGTACCAATATCTCTCACTTCCCTACGTAAACTCTTGCATGATTTTGAATGGCCATATACCTCTCTATGTCAGTAAACTTGGGCAGGAGAAGCAAATCCTCAACAACGAACAAGTGCCAGCTAATTCCATGTGGCTTGATATGGTCATGAAAAAAATGCTCATTTACAGAAAATAATCAAACAGTTCTCATTTATACAAGAGTGACTCTTCTAAGTACCAATCTCAACTAGTATCAGAGAGATAGAAGTCTGTCCCAGAATAATCAGAAAGATCATCTGTCTTTAAAGATTATCAACTCCAATCTGTGCTTGGTCTTTGGGTCTTTTTATTTCTTTCTGGTACGGAGATGCTAGCAGTCTAGTAACAAAATAGCCAAGTATCTTTATTGAATAGCTGCACTGTGGTTGGTCTCAGCATAACCTAGCAACTAATGAAGGCCTTTAAAGTTCAGTAGAGCCCTCAGTCTGTTACTACAGGAAGAAATTTAAGACACCAGAAAGTGTATTTGCCTGGAGGTGGGAGGTTATTGTACAACCAACTGCCCTCTCTTTCTCACACACTTCATTCCTTCATTCCTTCTGTGCTTACCTATTCCCTCAGCCCAACACACTGGCCCGAGGGTGGCTGCCTGTCTAATAACTTCTTCAGCAGTCTTCTAAAAAAGAAGCTGCCCTGTGAGTCGTTTCACTCTCCCCAGGCCCTTTATACAGATAACACAAATGTTCAGTCATGCATGCAAACAGTTGTCTTTCCATTAAGGTAATTGGTATATCCCTTTTGAGGATATATGTCGCAAGACCTGACTGTATATTGCCAGGCAGCACTTACTGTGAAGAGCGGTATGCCCCTCTGCAGCAGATGTCTTGCAGACCTGCTGCGATAACACGGACTTATCACCGGATCATGCCTGTAAGTGCATAGTTTTGTGATAAATGAGTTACATCTGCCTTGCCAGTGCCCGCTACTTCTAGATAATTTCAGGCCTGTCGGTGATCGTTTTACCACCGTATCTCACAAGTATCCTTTTTTTGCTTTATCAAGTTATCAACGAGACAAGCAAATATCTTCCCCCCACTTCCCCCCCGGCCTTGTTTCTAAACCTTCTAATTCGTTGCTGGTAAAGCTTCTCAGTAATTACAGAAAATGAGGCTAAGCTACTGTGTACAGATAAAAAAGAAGATTCTCTAAGTCCTTGCTTCCCGATTTCATGACAAAGCTGAACAAATAATAGTTTTCAGGCTACTGCAAACATAATAATTCACATATTGCTGCAAGGTGTATTTTCAGTTACTTAAGTAGCACTTGTCTTCTTGATCTTGTTTTTACTTTGATTTCCACAAACAGATCTGGGCTTCCTGGAACACAAGCCTCTGCTGTTGCAGGCAACCATATCATGTAATCCTGTTCATACAGTGATCTAACTCTCCTCAAAGCCAGGTGGGTTGTTTTTCCCCACTTCTGTTCCAACTAACGTAATTTTTCCTAATGCTTCCTACAGCTTCACTTGCCAAAGGACAGTGCTGGTGTTTGGGTAGCTGGTGATTGCTCTCTACACCAAAGCCACAGCTTCTACTGCTAAATTTCTTTCCATTTGTACTACTTCATTGCTCAAAGTCATCCAGAATTTCTTACAGAATAGAAAAATTCTTCCTATGTTTCCCATACCTCTGAGATTCAGGTTATCAGGGAAATCTTCTAGCCCATCACTAGTTCCCCTAACACTAACCAATGAAAAAAATTTATACAAACTGTAATCATTAAAATAAGATGTATATATCTCTTCTCTGTGGGATTTTTCAGTTTTTAACATAAGTGCTGTATTTATTTAGCACATACTTGGGTAGACTTTAACCGAAACACGCTAAAAAGACAGTCAGAGATCATACTCTTCCTTCACACTTGGATACTGCTGAAATTAGAGAGTATATTAGTTCAAAGAGGTATTTTTCTCCTCTAGGTTCATCTGCTTTTGGTGATCTGTTTTCTACTCTATATTTTCATTATTTCTACTGACTGACACTTGCTTACTGCAGTAGCAAGTCCCTGATAATTGCTTCTCCCACTGGGCTTGTTTAACACTGCAGAAGGGAAAGGTGGTTTTCGTAGGGTGGAATTTCTGTCTTCAGTTGCTGACTTCTATGAACAGCACCGAAGAGGATTTAAAAATCTAGGAAAGGCAGGGGTAGGAAGAGAAAAAAGGAAGCTTCAAGGGTGTATTAGAAAATTTCCAAAAGATGCTAAAAGTTAGGGTCTTGCAGACAGATACAGGCCGTGCAATGGCCCTCAGAGACCTTCTGCAACTGGTGCTGAACCCTATGGCCTTCCAACTTGAATAGCATTTTCCTGAGAATTAGCTCAGTTGTGGAGTCCTAAGTAAATGTCAGGTTCCCCTTTTCTTTATTCTCAGGGATTTCCCCTCCTGTTTCAAGTTTGAACTGAGACTTTTTTTTTTTTTTTAAATATGCCCAAGAGACATGTTTGAGTAATGAAGATTTTCAAAGCTGGGTTTTTCCCTTTCTCTCCCTCGATAAAATCATAGCATTTCTAGTCTTAACTGATAAGTGAGATATGTCCCATTCAGGGAACTAATGCATCCCAACACCACCAATACATGCCTTTGAAATGAAGACTAGTGTCTTCTTCCCTCAGAGGCTCCCACTCATCTTCTTCAGTAAAGAATCCCATCAGGGGACTCTCCTGTCAGGGTGAGTCTAGTTGTAACATGAAGGGCTCCACTGAATGAAGTCATATGTCATTGCTTGGATCAGTTTCTTTGGTAGAAAGAACCTGAAACTTGTGTTCTTTCCCTGGTTTTATTTGACCTCATTAATCTTCAGGAAGAAAATTGAAACACTGTGTTGCAGCAGGACCAAAGTTTATTATTACACTCCATTCTGAAGTAAGATCTTTGGAAAAAAAAGCTGAAAGCAAATTAGAACAGTTACAAAATAGAACAGTCTAATCCAGAGGATGAATGCAGAGATGGGCAAACTACGCATCCCCAAAGAGTTATCGAGAAAGTGGGATCATAGTTGTATTCATCCCTCTAACAGAGATTTGGAAAGAGAACAATGTACCAGACTGAAGAATCTTTGTTGCCATTAGAGAAGTGGAGCGGAGGCTTACACCCTTCGCCATCACTGTGTCCAGAGGGGGGACATCTCTATTGTCACATGAGGCCAGCACATGGTGGGTGGAGTGCCAAATACTCTGAAAGCAAAGCTGTTGCTCAGTGTTGCTGTTTTCTAGTGCCCAGAAGGCTCTTACTGGGAAAGTGGCTATAGGAGAAATGTGGACACTAATGGGTCATCCCTTCACATGCGGTGGGACAGACCTTGTCTGGGTTTGGAGTCTCATGTACCTCAGATGCCCTCCTGACATGTCTCCACATGACTTACCTTCACCCACACACAATTAAAAACTGCCTCTAGTAGAATGCAAAACAATCTTATTGGTGCCCTATGCTGTCCCAAATATCCCAGCAGAACAGGAAAGGGCAAACAGGGAAAGCCCATTTGTCTCCATCAGCCCCGCTTGTGTGAGAGCACTACAAACTGTGCTCCCAACACACCGTGATTCACAAGATTTCCCTGCCTTCTCTGTAGAAGGCTATTTGAGGAGGGCAGCATGGAGATAACAGGTCCTTGCATTAGGTGAAAACACAAAGAAAGAGATTTATTTCTGTAACCGTGGCTGTAACTGAGTCAGGATGTAGAACATTCACATTAGTGGTATGTAGATAAAGCAGCAAATCAGTCATAAGGCAGGCATGTGATCATAAAAACTAACCTATATCAAGGTTTAATACAGGGTATTTTGTAATTTCTGTGTGTACTGTTTATGGAGATTCTTATACTGTCTGCTGTAGTAAAAACTGCAGATCTAAATATCGATGGTATAGGTCAATGCACCTATGTATTACGGCCTCCTTTCTAGAGCCCATCGTGCTTATTGATGGGTTTCATTGCCTAAGGGGTGCTACATTCATTAATAAAATATCTGGGCTCAAGTTTGGGTGCTTCTTGTGAACATCCTGCAAGGACAACATGGCTTATATGTCACCTGGCACCCAGCACAACGGCTGAAGAAAAGGAGGAAAGGAGCAGCTAGATTTTACCAATAACCTTGGAAGAATACCCAATCTGACCTGAATGGAAAATGATATCAGCAAAGCTGGTGATGGCAATGATCAAAGGCTCTCAACATTACCATTATCAAGCGACTGAAAGAAACAGTATTTGCAGCAGCACGGGCACATGGTCCTTCTATCTTAACTAAGATCAACTTTAAATTGCACAGTGAAACAAGGTACAAACAGTCACAGGCATGACTTTACAGAGTGATTTCACAGAGCTTTCTAAGGGGTTTTGACAATGTTTTAACAGGATGCAGGATGTGACCTTTTTCTTTGACAAGCATATCTAGAGAAAAACAGCCTTTCATTACCAGTAGTTTGTGCACATGTACATATTTATACACAAACAAGCACCCGTGTAGGAAACCGCACAGTGTTCTCAGTTTTGCAGATCAGCTGTTTGACTTCATTGTGTGCCTATCTGCCCAGTAATCTGAGAGCACATAGCAACATAAGTGTTGTTGGGCCAAAAATAGTCCTGCCTTTAGCAAACTTTTCTCATACTAACCCTGAGCAAAAGCATGTATAGGAAATGGCGTCTGCCAGATAACAGCTGCTAATTATTGGAAAATGTGTGAATGCCTGATTGGGTTTCATTAGTGTTATATGCAGTAAAGAAGTCAACTGCTAATATGTTTATAGTCTTTTTACTGTGTATGGTCTCCATTATAGGTTATTTAAAAATTCTAGCACTGCTTAAGGCGGTTAACAGAGCTATTTATGACAGGAACTATCTTACAGTGAAAACCAACCTAACTTTCATTTTCTATTATCACATTCTTTGCTGGGGTTTCTGCCTATAGAATTTCAAGAAAATGAAACAGCAAGAAAAATACTGTTTTTGAGATTATGTCTAGACCAGCATGTGTCTGGCCTGTAATCTGTATGAATCTGTTTTGAATAAAATGCATAATGCAGTTTGCAGTGTTTCTGTGCATACATATAATACATATACACACATATATATGCATATGTGTGTCACTTGGAGGAGGGCAGTGAAACAAACTGTAGACTTCCACAGAATTCAACAGTGCGAAGGCCTGACTACCAGAACTACTATAGCTTCACTTGCTACTACATCCAAGTGTAAAGTATGCAAGCACCCGCTATGTATGTATAATGGACTAATTTTAACATTTGTCTTAAAGACAATGCAGATTAGCATATGCAAGAAAATGAATCACTTGTAACATCTTATAGACTTACAGAGTTCAGTGTACGTGATCCACAAGACATCAAGCTGAAACACTCTCCTCTTAGTTCCCTGGAATTCATTTACCCTAAAGAAACACCCAGAGATATTTTTTACAAGACTTCAGTGAAATTCACCACACAAACAAGGAAATCCTCTAGCAGAAGAAAGCTTTTGAAAGGGATAGGACAAGATTACAGAGTCCTTCAAAATGTGGAAATGAGAATGGAAGTACTGGAGAAAGGCTTGAGAGGTCAGTATCTAAAATCTCAACAGTAGTGCTGTCTATGAGTCTCTGAAACTAGGCAGAAGCAGCTTTATTTACCCTTGTTGAAGTTTCTTCTCTTTCTACACATAATACATGGGAATAAATACAAAAATATGAATGAAAGTGAGCAGTTTTAATTTCACTTCAAGCAAATTTTCCCATCTTAAGTGGTTGACACAGCTGGTACACAGCCTGGGACTAGCGAATAGAGGTGGAACAGCGTGCAGAACCACAGCCATCCACTTAGAAACAAATTGCTTACAAACAACTAAGAGGTGGAGGCTTTTTAAACTTTGAAAATTTGTTTTTCTTAGTTTGAATATAGAGTTTAAAACAAAACCAAAATTGCATTGTGTTTGGATATATTTACAGTGGCTTTGAAATCTCATTGGGAAGGTTTCTTTTTGCAACACACCACTTTGGTGGATATTTCAAAAAGAATGAAAGTACATCGATATAAGAAGAAATGGGTTGTTGAAGTAATCAGAGTTTTTCAAGGGGACACCTGTATTATGCCAGAGATGGGGAGCAGATGCAGAATGTAGTCAGACTGAAAAAGATGTTCAGAACGCAAAAAAAGAGGTATCTTCCAGGAAACAAACTGCTGTATGAATCAGAAACAGTGGGAGACAATAATAGAGGGAGTCCTAAAATAATAGGTGGCAAGAGGAAGCTATTTTGTATAATGACAAATATCAAATGATAGATTTTTAAAAGTGTGCTGCACAGTCTCAGCTGCTACAGCTCTACTGAATATCTAAGCTGCTCTGATATGTATCTTACTAATTATTTCAGTTATTTCAGTAAACATACATCATACTAGTCTGAATATTTAATCTGGGAGCAGCAGAATAAACTTGTGGTTTACAGTATTCTGCAGGAAGATAGTAAAATGTCTCTCATCTGCCTGGTGCCTCAGTCCAGTCTTTTCTACGCATCTGTCTGTACATCAGCCATTGGTAAACACCTAGAGAGTTTTCAAATTTAGCACCATTACTTTTCTATCAAGTACCAGTTCTTCCTTCTGTGGATCTACCTACAAGCAGGGCTTTTTTCTTTTTTTTTTTTAAAATTTATTTATTTCGGTTTTTTGGTTTTTTTTTTTGTAGTTAGGGCGAAAACTATTGGTCTCAGAGTACCCAATGGTTTCCCATACACAGGTTAGCACAGTGATTGTTATTTTTTTTTGTGAATTCTATGAGAATAATTTGAGAATTAAAATTTAAAATTCTAGCTCAATGCTATCTTTATCAAACATAGACATTCTACTTCAAATTTATTGCACTTCCAGAGACATATTTACCTAGCTGGCATGTTTAATGGACAAGTTTCTACCCTGACATTTTGTGCCCCTGGTTTCTGTTGTATAACAACTACGTGCTTTGAATTGCACTTTAACTGGTATTCCAGGTTATAGACTTCAGTTTTGCATTGGTATTGCAACGACGAAATTGCTTTTTACCTGGAAATATTTTAAATGTATTTCAGGCCCAAGATCATCATTGCATCCCAGTAACTTCAGTGCACAGAGCTGATGATGTGAAGACAGTCTTGATGTATGGTAAGTGTAATGTCATGGAGCAAACCTTAGAAAAAAGAAGTCTCTCTCCCATGGGTCATTTGTTAAAAAGGGGAGGAAAGGGGGCCATAAAGTTGCAGAGAATGAGAGCTGGTGAGTTACTTATTTAAGAAGGGAAAATTGAATGTAAAATATTGTTGAACTGACAAATCTCTGCCTCTGTTTCTTTAAACAGGGAGGAAAAGCCAACAGTTTAAAAATTTGACCTCTACAACCATTTAATCAAATATATGGCACTTTTCTTTTGATGTAGAAATTGGCAAAAATTATCTCAACTGTCTTACATTTCCTTATGAATAAGCTTGCTCTCTCACATTCTCTTCTTAAAATGCTTTCTCACTGATTTTCCTCACGGAATTTAAGTGCAGTGATTTTCTCAGGCATGTCTCCTGAATGTAGGTCAGCCAGTTAGTGAACAGAAGTCAATACCATGTGGCTAAGGAACAACCATATGACTCCATTTAGTGGTAAGTGGTGACTCTTTTTGGACAAAGAATTTGATTTACTATTACAAATAGGGAACATCATAATGAGCCCTATGAGACTTACTAGCTATGGGTATGGTCATTCATCCATCATTAGTATTCACAGCTGCATGCACTGTACTTGATGGGTTCCTCTTCACACATAATGTAGGTGTCTTGACACACGAAATCACAATTTTTGGGGAAAAATGTTTTCTGACAGAATACAACCTTGAAAAGTTTGTTTTTATTCTGAAACCATTCTCAGCTATATAAGCCTAACTTTCTTCATGATTACTTTATATTCAGTAACACTGTTAATACCTTGGCATCCTACCAGATACGTTTTGGGACTACTATAACAGTATGAGAACATTTCCAAAATACTTCTCCAGTTTCAAAAAGCCCACAAACCTTTATTTCTCTCCTAGTATTTGAATTCATTCATTAAAACTCAGCCAATAAAAACAAATATTTAGCATAAACATGTAGGACTTAAGATTTGGCTGCAGTGCTGAGACTATTAATACAGTCTTTAAATGTATATGTATCAGGTGTCACAGATACAGATGCTGAAGAGACATTCACTCATTTTTAGTTTTATGAATGTGACTAGTCCCACAGAAGGAAGGAAACTACTCATAAACATATGCACACATCTTGCAAGAAGAGGTCTTTTTCTTTGACAGAATAATATGGAAATTATTGTATTTACAGGCTGAGCCAGAGGGGAAGTCCTTTTATTAAATAATTTTCTCCCTTTAGACACTCGGAAACCTAGAAAGGTGTTTTTAATGCCCTATACTGATACATCTGAAGGAATTACCCACACCAATTACTTTTGGTCCTACAACTCCTGAGGGTTCCTCTGTACTAGATGCTGTACAAACAGACAGTCCTTGCCCTGAAGACCTTACCAGCTAAGAGCTTGTTGAAACTCGTGAAATTCCCAGCACAGCTACAGTAGGTCGATTGTGCTGCTGTAGTTATAATGGCTGAATCAGACAAATGACAACTCTCTCACAGGGGAATGTTCCTCTGCAGCTGTGACCCACATGTGCACAGAGTTGGCAGACAGAGCAAGAAGGAACCGCAGAATGGCCACGAATGGAGGATGAGACCCCTGTGCTGCAATGGGATTGGAGAGCTTCTTTAGGTTTGTTCTTTGTCAGAGAGGCTGAAGTTTGGTTAGTAAGGGTGACAAACAGCGATAAGGAAAACCTGAGGGTGCTGAGGACAAGATGCTACACCAGGTGGGGAGAAGGCAGTGAGAAGGGTGGGGGAGGATGGAGCTGAGATGAAGAGATGGCAGCCATGAGTGAAACATGTTTATGGCAAACAGGTAATTAGTAAACACTAGGCTGTTGCAGTTTCAAGGCTGTAGGAGCTCTGTGATCAGCTTTGGAAATGACAGTAATGGGCCTATTTTCCTAAGCATTGTGACGAGTCGTTTGAACAAGAAACTACTTTTTCCAGCTATCTCCTCCAAGGTAAGCTTTGACCTGACAAACCAGGCTGAAACAGACACTTTTCTACTGTTGGCAGTACAAAGAGGTGGCAGAAGTTCTCTGAAAAAGCGATGGTCCAAAAGGTGTTGGGACACTCCTGGGAGGCTCTGGCTGCATTGCAGGGCAGGGAGGAAGGGAAGGCTGAATGGAGGAGCAGCTGGAAAAGGAGCTTTGCAAAGCTTGGAAGGGTCAAGAGCATTTCGTTGAACATGGCAAGTAGAAGCAGGACTTTAAAGGACTTTTCAGAACTTGCAGGTGGCTGGCAGACTAAGTAGAAAATTAGTGCCAAGGTGTTCCAGTTAGTGATCACAGCCGGGCAGACTCACAGATAGGAGCTAGTACTGCTTTAACTGAGTTGCAGTTGCTTTGGCCATTAGGTTACTTGCCAGCTCTGGGAAGACGCTTCTTCATTTGGCTGCATTCCTGGTCTGCTGGGATACCTGTGCTTGACCATCTATAGGGCTACTCATCAGAAGCACCTTCATATTGTAGTAGTCATTCTAATCTACTAGGAATAGACAACAAATAAAAGCATACTCCATTACCCTACAACTGATCGTTAGGTTTGTCTCTTGTGAGTATGAAGAAAGATGAGAAAAGGGATTAGCTGGCTACTTAATAAGGACTCTTCACATCTTCAGCCGGTCCCAGGCCACCAGTTCTTTTGTCTTGGACTGGAGATGGAGATGACTGAAGGTCATCCAGCAACGTAGGATAAGCAAAAAGATATGATTCATAACCGGAGGCAACAGATTCCTGATCGCACCTCCATTTTATAAGAATTACTAGGTTAGAAGTACATGAGAGTAACAGGAGAGAGAACACGAGATACAATCTAATTTCAGCCAGCCTATAGAACCCCATTCCTTGTTTCTTGAGCTTCTCATTGTTTGAGACTAAATGAGGAGATAAACAGGATATATTTTAGCTTGGAGGCACATGGTACCTTATCAAGCATCATACATCAATACAGACAGTGCTATATTCCACACTTACAATTCCCTTTTGCTTATTTGATTGCAGAAAGTATAACTGGCCATCATATCAAAATCCTCATCTCATGTTTTCAAACTTATCTAGTATGCTTCCTTATACACTACAGCAATGTAAATATAGGATCAAATAATCTCACTTAGCTGTCTGTGTAGAATTGCAGCATTAGTAAATGTGCCACACTGTCTAGCATAGGGTAAGCAAAAGCATTTTTGTATATGCATTGACTTCCACAGCCTTATCTTTAAACACCTTGTGTTCAACATATGTGAAATGATTCAAAAGTATTCTGTGGTGCCCTCCTGTCTGCCACATTTTGTCACACTCAGATGGAGATAAAAAACAACAACAGCAACAACAAACCCCACCCCCCCAAAAAAAACCCCAAACCAACCAAACAAAAAACAAAACAAAAACCTCAGGGTATTTTAAAAGAGCCACATGACTGATATCCTTTTATCCATTTCATGAAAGATATTAGTGACTGATAATGATAGCCTGTTAGATAATACCAGAGCCAAAAACGAATCTCCACTTGTTAGTTATAAACTGCTTACTGCAAGGGATCCTAAAGTTTGAATGCTTGAAAAAATTCACGAGGGAAAAGGCCATTATTCTGTCATCTTGTTACAATACGACTATAGCGGTGCTGATCAAAAGTGTTTACAATGTCACAATGGAAATACAAGCAGTTCAAAGTTATGGTACTGCAGAGAGCTAGCTTACTTTTAATAACAACCATTGGGAATAGTTTTGTAAGAGTTGTACCATTTCAAATTAATTTTTGAGGTTTTCAACTGAAAGAAAATGAATATAAGATGCAGGGCTATTTAAAACCTGAGATATGATCCTGAGTTAAAATCTGTGGTAACTTACTTAGATATGCCTCATTGTTAGATTGTTTTAGATTATTTCCATAGGCCTCAGAAAAAGAGAATCTGAAGAATGGAAACCGAAACTGATGCCATCATGTTATTAATCTAGTATTGCCTTCTGCTGCCTATTATCTTCCTGAGTTTTGCCCTGTATTTCCCTTTTTGTCTGTTTCCATTGGCCTTTTCTTCAACCCTCAAGCCATCATGCAGCGAAGTGTGGATTGTTTCCCTCATACCTTTAATCACACTCTCCACACAACCTTCTATCGGAAAAAAACTTTTCAACTGGGTGGAAATGAATGCCAGCAAACAGAAGGCATGTATAAGCCCTTGCTTCTTCATCCTCTCCATATGAGTTATAACTGGTGGGGAGGTTCTTGTTTTGGCTATGTTGCCAGTACATTTACCTCCAGAAACCCACTTGCATGGCAGAATATCTGAGCCAGAGCAGTAGTGGTTTCCACATTATGCATAACCAAACAGAGAGGATGAGAAAGCTCCTGAAGTCATAATGCAAAGGGGAGAATGGATGCAGTTTATTTTAAACAGGATTTATTTAAGATTTAAGCATTTTTTTTCCCTTAGGGAATTAAGACGCCATTTTAATGTCTATTTCCGGATATCTTACACGTTGCTGCAATCACTTTCAGATGACTTAAACATATGCACAGTTATTATTGTTTATTCCTTCTGTCATCTCAGACATTTTCATTCAGCTGCTCTTTATTTTGAACCTTCTTTGATGTATCTTGATTTAGGTCTTGCCAAACTGAGGACTCTTGATTAAGAGAACGAATACTTCAAAAAGACTTTCTGGTATTAAGTCTTTTTTTTTCCCCCTCTCCCTTGTCTTCTCTGCCACTTTTTTCTTCTTCCTTTTAACGCTAGAGTGGAAAGAGGGGGGAAAGGTTTAAAACATGGACCTTTCTCATCACAATATGTGATCACAAAAAATATTGTACTGCTTCCCAAATTTCTTCGAAGCATGTCTCTAAACCTTTTTCGCTATTGATGAAGCTCAGCACATAATTCATGGCATTTGGGCTAGACATTTTCTTGCTGTTCGGTATCACTGCCTTCTGCAGGCCTCTGAAACTTCCATTATGACGTACCATTGTACCAGATTATGATATACCATTTGCTAGACACCCAGACTACCAGTTTTCTTAATTTTATTAAATATAGTAGTAGCTGCAGAAAAAGTAACTGGAGGAGGTCTCTGATAGTTCCTCTACCAGCTATAGAGACAGGCATCTGCATTTTAGGCATCCTAACATGGATAGATGAATTTCACCCTATGAAGCCAGGCATCCAAAATTCACACTGTAATAAAATTGTAAACAAGACTTCACTTAGTCATGATGTGATCACAGAATGAATAATAGACTGTTTAAAATTAGCACAGTACACCCAACTGAGAGCTCCTCTGGTGCAGCCGCCACTTCTGATATTATTTTGGACATCCACATAGTAAAGACTGAAACTGGAACATTCTTGTATTTTTCTGGAGACAGAGCTAAGAAGAAATTTAGCCTCAAAGACAGATTTCTGCACTGAGATTAGGTTTTCCTCAGCTTTGTGATTGGTGTATGTCAGCAATCCTCTCTGGCTCTGTGTCATATGTCTAGAGAGGACTTGGACTCACGACAGTGCATTAGAGCCTTGGAGGTTTTGGGATAACGTGTGACTTCTTTGGGTTTTCTGTCATTGTCCTCCTCCCAGGTCATGTTTGTAGCACGTCACCTCTTCTTACCCTGATATGTTATCTCTTCCATATCTCTTCATGAGACTTCTGATCTCTCATTGATTTCTTAGATGTTTTTAGAGTTTCTTTTCAAGACATGTATACATCTCATCTCCCATGAATTTTCCAAAGTTCTGTCTGACTTGTTCAATTAATACTTAGCTCTATGTTTTCTCCGGTACCCACAATTTACTGTTTCCAACACATGTGAAGAAAAGGTCACACATATACAGTTTAGTTTTTTCCTCTGACCTTCTTGCTTGTGGCTTTGGTTTTCTCTGGATTTCACTGTATCTTCTGCAGTTTTTCTTATATTAAAGTTACTGTTTTGTATTTTCCACATTATTTGCAAATTATAACATTCTCTCTTTATCTCCTTATCATTTTTGGCTGTGAACTTCCTGATATTTGACACTGCAGTGCCATTTCAAGTGGATGCTCAGTACCACCATGGACCATACTCTCACATTTTAATTTCATGAGTTAGCAGGGCATCAAAACACTCAAGCTCTTTACCTAAGGTCACTGGTATTTCTCATGGATCGGTGCTACTTACATGACATGAAAACTGCCTGTTTTGCAGTGTTACCAGAAACAATGAGTCTTGAAGGGATCAGCTGATACTTCCTGCTTTAAGGTTTGAATTAGAGGGAATCAGGTGTTTGAGGTTAAACATACGTGAGCGTTCTGCTGAATGGGAGACAAGAATTTGCCCTCCATTTCCATTCACATTAATCTAGTCCAGGTGAAAGTTTAAAAAGTGTATGCTACCCAGACAAAGAGATCTAGAAGAGAACTCATATCTATTATGTCTTTGAGTAAAAGAACTAGTAAGGTATTTTGAAACTGGTTTATTTTTGACAGTGAAGATTTCCATAATCTTTTACTGCTTGATATACTTCTACTGTTTTACAGTTTCATCTTAAAAATCTGCTCTTAGGAAAATCCAGGAAGCCCAGTATTCCTGGAGCAACTTTTCTTGTAATCATACTATTTCAAGTGAATGCTCTTAGGGTAAAGTAATTCAGAAGGTGATTGCAACCCAGCAGTGGAAGCTCCATCCTACATAAGGATCTCTTTGAAGGAGTCCAGTCAGGCTTGTACTCTGCATGCAGTGTTGGGGCAGGTCCTCTGCAGAAATGCAGTGATCAAAGTCGGACTGAACTGACTAGATTATTTCCCATGACTGGCAGTATTTAATGTTAGGACAGTATCACATTGTTCTGACAATCATTTCCTTTTTTTTTTTTCCACCTTAATAGTTTCCCTTCAAAATTTGTAGTCTCCTCTGCCACTCATCTAGATGCAAGCTAGATAAGTAGTTACTCTTTGATGCAGTTCCACAGCCCTCTTTCAAAACACCATTTATACCTGGAAAAAAAAAAAAAAGGAGAGATTAGACTTTCAGTACAAGCTTGATATACAATTTCCCCAAGCCCTAATCTTGTAAAGCTTTAATGCAAAAATACAGTGAAAATTCTTAGTCAAGCCAAATTGAAGATCTCCAAACACAGCAACTGGCCACTACATTTCTGTGGTTAGCTTCTGGATTCTGAGTCACACTACTCAGAGTTATGCTTTGAACAACTAACAATAGCAGATAAAGAAACACCCTTAAACCTTTTGCTTAAGAGTTATTTGCTAAATTCTGAATCACATCACATGGTACAACTTTTAAGATTAAATTACACAATGGAAAGTGTGGTCAGAACAAGCTCCCTAAAAAATATTATTCAAGGATTCATGATTTTTCATCCTGTATATTTAAAAAGAATGTACAGTACACACCCATCAGGATTAATGACTCCATCATGTACAGGGAGTGAATGGGTTTCTTTAATAGTTCACAACCAAGTTATTGGCAAACTGTTCAAATTATGCAAACAAATCAACCAGGTTATTTGTAGTTCTAGGCACTGAATCACATACTTGAGCAATGGACAATTTAAACAAAATTCCTGCTTCAGGAAAACAACAAACATGCTCTATTCCTGTTAATCTTTAATTATTAAGTTTATAAAGAAGAATGGCTTATGCATTAAAAAGAGCTACCTGGAAATTTTCTAATACAGTATGCTCCTGTAGGGAAATGCTATTACACTGAAAGCAAAACCTTGGATTGAGACATGTCCATACTTAAATAAAATAGATTAAAAATATGGAACCATTTAGATTTTTGTTTTGAAATTAAAATAAAACTTTACAATCAATACACAGCATTATAAAGCACACCATTACAACAAGAAAATATAAAAAAAGATACTAACTCAGGACAAAAAATTTTGGCTTTAGCAAATGAAAATGTTACAATTCAATTTGACAAGTTTTCCATAACATTAGTTTTAAAGAAAATTTAGAATTTTCATATTTTAAAATTCAGAATGGAAATGTTGCTAAGATAATAGAACTCCTGTTGGAATTATATTGCTCAGTTTTGACCATTTGCAATATCTTGCCTTTCACAGCTGATGCCATCTTCATCATAGTTTGGCTGTAACTGTCAGTCTTACCACTTACAGCTGCATTGTGGCTTAGTAAACTCTGATTTTCTTAGTTGAGTTTCCACACTTTACACAAAGTGCTAGACTCATCACATTGCCCAAGGACTAGTCAGAAGAGGAAGATGGTCTTCATTCTTGACCCAAAAAACAGAGCCTCCATTTTACGCTGAAGAAAAAGTACCAGGACTTCATAAGGGAGAATAAACTGACACTGGCTGCCTTTACCTTGTAGACAGAGTGCATCCAGGAAAGCTCAGTCCAACAGCTTTCTGGAATATTGAATCCCAAATCCACCAGTGGCTTAAAAATAAAAGATACACTATGTTTGCATTTCAAAATACAAATATTGGCTGCACTATGTGCCACTGAATAACAGAGGAAAAATTTTGTGTGAAATGAATTCTTATGAGATGATTGCCAAAATGTTAATTCACTTCTGAAAGAAATGCTTAGCTTTACCACTTTGAAGCAGGAACCTTTGCTATATAGCACCTGCTACTTGAGGGCATCCCATAGCTGCTGGAGTAGTATAAGAATAGTAACAACAATGCTCACTGCTGCTCTTGCTAAAAGTAGTAGATGAGGATACTGCTAGCACAATTGGAAAAAATTAGTACAGGAAACATGCAAGCTGGTGTGAAAAAATTTCCTGACAAGTGAGAAATTGCAAGTTATGGAGTATTTCTCTAAGGGAAGTGGTAGCAACTTCATTGCTTAACCTGTGTGCAATGAAACAAGACAAGCCACTAAATAATAAACGGTAGGAAAAAAAATTAGACCAAGACACTGAATAAACTTTGAAACCTTTCCATCTCTAACCTTTTCATAAAAATAATTTAGAAAATTGTTATAATTGACTTCTTGGAAATTTCATAAATCCATATAATTATTTTCAATGTATCCTTTCCAGTAAACCACATCTCCCTCCATGCCTCACTGAAATCACCTGCCCTGGCCCACACTTCTCATAACGAATATGGTCATAACCCACTAACTGCTTTTTCAATGCCACCATCACTCACAGTGTGGCAACTTGGGAAATATAGGTTGAGTTAGCTCTGTAATTAATAGCTTGATAATTAAATTGATTCAGTTAAAAAAAAAAAAAAGTTTTAAGTTTAAATGGTCAGATTCAGAAGTATCTGTGCATTCCTTTCCACAGAATTCATGGGGCTGTTGGGATAGAAAATGTGCAGATTGCATTTATAGATCATATCGCCTGGGTCAGTCTAGCCAAGGCTATCTTAAATCTTCTCCGGAGCTTAGAATCAATTTTTCTCTCCTTGTTATATCTAGGGTGACCAGCTCAGGCTTAGAGGGAAGTCAGTGGAGCCAGGGCTGGGAAAGTCAGCAGAGGTCAGTGGAGCTGGGCTGGGGAGGTGGGGAGACAGGAAAGTTACAGCAAAGTAAGAGATGTGAAAATGGCCGGAAAGGGTCTATGAGTTTTGCAGGAGTTGGGTTTGGGATGCGTGCAGGGAGCAAAACGAAACCAGAGGTCTAGTGTAAGTGGTTACTGCTTCTGCCTGGCCCTCAGGAGCAGCAGGTAGGCAGGTGCAGGTGGGAGCCAGAAACGGGCTGTTCCAGCTCCTGTTTCCAGAGCAGTCACTCTTCTGGCTAGAGAAGCAAAAGGATGAAGGTTGCTACCCTAAGCAACCTCATGTTTTGCTTTGGCCTAAAGCTAGTCCCACCTTTTGCTGCTGTGGTCTGTTCTGGCAAAGCAAAACCATAAACCTAGCATAGCCCTAAATCTAGCATAGCCAGCTAACCTAGTGGTGATCTGACATAATTTCATGTGTAGTTTATGGAGTAACAAAAAACTGGGAGCATACCCCAGAGTTTCAATGCTGAACACAATATGAGGATGGCAGAAGAGCAGATTACTTTGAGATAAGATCCATAGTGAACACTGAGGAGTAGAATTTTGTCCTTGCAATTAAATTATCTGACATAATGCAGCTATAATGCAAATATTTAGCTCTTAGTGGAAGGAAGGATCTGATAAGAAGACACATTTGAATTTTATTGTATTCTAATAGTTTTCTCAGTTGTTTTGCAGAAAATAATTGTACTCCACCCTGTCAGTTCCATATACAAGGAAATAGTAACTTAATGAACAATGAAGAATGTCCTTTGTGACCTTGTTGTCTAGGATCTTGTTTAAAAATATAGAAGGTTGTTGAATTATAACAGATGAATCTCCACAGATTTCTCAGCCTTCTACTTCTAAATTCTCCAAGCTTAGTGCAAAGTGTAGTCTTGATTTCAGTTTATTCATGCAAGAAGGCCATCAGCTAGGATCCTCCTATAGCAACTCAGTATTTATTATTAGTTTTTTATTGCATTTGACCTCAGTCAAACACAGCTGGGTGAGATTTAGCCCTGAGTTATTAGACAGAACATACAGAATGAATAAGTAAGGTCCATTGTTCTCATTTTTTCAAGGTAACCATTTTTCATAACTTAATGCCTTTAAGGACTAAACTTCAAAGGCCATTACTGCTGTATATATTCAACTCCTAAGTAATTTTCATGCAAAGATGGGCAGTAAAAATACTTTCTAGCTGGCACTCAGGCTCCAAAGGTTAATAGTCTCAACTTTTTTTTAGGCAAAGATTTGGTGTCCAAGATAAAGGAATATTTTTATTTATTTGCTTGTTTGCTACTGCATAGGACTGTCACCTGAAGGAAAAAATAATTTGAAGTGAAATCAACTTGCTTGCTCTACTAGGAAAGTGCCCTAGTCAAAAAAGCCAGTCTCAGGGTGCTGGATGGTGAGCTCCTCTTTCCTGCCCCACCATTTCACCAAGCCAAGGTAGTAGATACAAACCAGTGGCAACTCGTGTGTGGTTTTTTTCTTTTTCTTTTTTTTTGTTTGTTTGTTTGGGTTTTTGGTTTTTTTTGCTTTGGTTTGATTTTTTTGTGTGTGTTTTTTGTTTGGTTTGGTTTTGTTGGTTTTTTTTTTTTACCCGTATCCTTGGAAGGTTTACTGAGCTTTCCTCATCTGTCTGTGTTTCCCAGTCTGGTTTTCACTATAATTTCTGAAAGTGTTGGATAGAATATATGACTGGAGAATTAGAAGGCTTGAAAATGTCTTTGAAAGTCACGAATACCTGTGTTCCCATATATCTCTTCTGGCCTTATATATGACTTTTTTACAAATGCTTTTATGCAGGCGGTGCCCCTTCTCATGTACTGTTATATGCCTCTGACCTATTTGACACACTTCGCTAAAGGATTTGATCTCAGTAATGTACTGAGATATTGCTGCTGGAGGCGACAGATATTTTATGAGTTCTAAATTCAGGAATATTATCACTAGGCATTGTATTAAACCAGAAAGCAGCTATTAAGCTTTCTATCTCTTAATGCAGTGTTTGAAGTCATATGCTGATATCCCTGGAATGGTGTCAGATTGAATCTCCCGGACCCTGAGCCACTGGTCTATTTTATTGGACAGCTTCTCTGCAGCTATTCGTGTGTTTGATGTACAGTAGTTGGTGTTCTGCATCCCGCTGCCTACCTCAGGCTAGTCACTCTCAGCATTTTAGTGTTTGTGACCCAGTGGTTTATTTTTAGTTCTGCTTGCACTACTGTAGTGATCTTCAACTTTTCTTAGAGTTCCTTTCACTCTTAAAAGATAACTGACCAACTAATAACTCATTGCTTTCCCGCTAAACTTCTGTTGAATTCACTTAATAAAGTTTAGAAATCTAAAGCTTTACAGGGGATACTGATAACCTCTGTGTATATGTGGTAACATATAAATACATATTGCCTTATACTCTCAATTATAAAGCAGTCACTCACCTTTTCATTAAAAAAGCCTTAATGCTTTTATTGTTTATGACAGGCTTTGAAGTTCAGAAGGGAGAGGGCCTTGGGCTAGAGATGTGTCTTTTCTTGCTTGCATGCAATTTTAGAGAAATTTAGCAGATATATAAGCTGCTAGAAATCACTGTTTCTTGCCTCATACTTGTGTTCTTCAGAGAAATGTTAAGAGCCTGCACAAAATAAGTGTACATAAACATTTTAAATAGTTGGGTTAAAAATTACCACCAAAGGAAAAGCAGCAGCAGCAGCAGCTGCCTGGAAACCACAGGCTGACAGCCTCAGGAAGATAACTGGAAACAGACCAGCTTATGAAAATCTTTTTTCTGCCCCTCAGAAACCCAGCTGCAGAGATTCAGCGTTGATTATGACAGTAACTCCTCATACTTTGAGACGATAACTTTCCTTGGTTGCCAAACGTATAGGACAAGGGAGATACCTGCAATATTTTATAGATTACATAGGTATGACTCTGTCTGCCTGAATCTTGTATTCATGGTGACCTGCAGCTCAGCTGAAGTCTAGACAGTAATCCAGCCTGCCTGCTTCCATGGACTGCCTACCCCTGTAGGCACCCAAATTCATCAAGTGCCTGCCTCCTTCCCTTGGCACTTCATTGTGGCTGTCCCTCTGTGCTGTGAAGTGCACACTGCAAAGATGGAAGTCAGTCTTCCTGTGTATGCCATGCTGTGATCCAGGTTTAAGTGTAGATGGGCATACAAAGTCTTCCTAAGATCCCAGACGAAGCTTGAAGGAGACAAAGTGTGGTCAGCAGTACAGAAAATCACACCTTAGGAAGTGGTGACAGTAGAGTGTTTTGTATAACGGTCTTGCTTACTGTTTTAGTATTTAGAAAGGAAATCTGAGGTTAAAGGATTTAGCTGCTTTTCTGCCAAGGCGGAATGTTATCCATATCAGCCCGAAGAGTGTCCTAGTTACTAGCCTAAAGCTAAGATCACTTTTGTGTGCTTTCCAGCTGGCTGCAAGACTCCTACATGTCTGGCTTCATGGTGGCTGGCTTGTAAAGCAGAGATGAAAAATCTCCTTACACAGGAGTGTAAAAAAATTGCCTTTACATGGGATCCATGCAACAGCCTACCATTAAAGCACTGCTGTCAGTCATGGGAGATGATGTGCAAGCAGGACAGAAGTTAGGGCAGAGGCCTCCTGAATTACTGCCCTGACATTACCCTGTGTGGTAAGGGGTAAGTGGCACTCCCTTCCCTGTACCTTTCACTGCCCAGCTTCACAAATGGATTAGGCAGCTAGACAGAAGCACTTGCCATTTTCCAACCAGTTCACATATGATTGGTGGACTACGCTGCCCTTTAGTTATGCCTGAATAAGATGGACTGAGTACCCTTCAGCAAGCCTCCAAAGGCATCTTGCTCTCTTTGCTGACTGAATATGGAACTTAAACAGTTTGGTTAAGTGAGTTGGTTTGCATGCCTCATTTCACTCTTGGGATATAATTCTGTCTGCCAAGATGGACTTCAATCAAAAGGAACTGCAAGTACTGTCAAGGAGGAAGTGAAACAATGGCAAGGAGATAAGGCATCTTTGGGTATAACGTCAAAAAGTTAAACAATGGCCAAATGTTAATTCTAGGTGCCAAGCAGAGTTGTATAGGCTACTTGCTAAGGCTAAGGATCAAACCCAAACATTTATCAGTTAAAAATTTCATTTTAGAAAGTCTGGAGAAAAGTCAGGGAGAGCTTAGAAGGCTCCATATAGTAGAGGTGATCGAAACCCATGTTTTCCATAGTGAGCTGACAGCTAGGCTGCCCCAAGGGGTGTGAGGAATAGCAAACTGAATATGAGTACCAAGCTTGCATGGCTTTTTTGTCCTTGCTTGCCACTTGTCTGCAGCAGAATTACTAATAAGTTTCTCTGTAAGAAGTTAAGTAGTTTAAGCAGGTGCTTGTAGTCACATCTATAGGCCAAGTTCTCTGAAAGGAGCAAGGGCTACGTGGTGTGGGGAGATGCAATACATTCCCATGTCACTGGTGGAAGGGAGGTTTGGTTAGTTGGTGGGATCTCAGTTCATTTCTGGAGAGAGTGGGGCAGCCCCAACTGGCTTGTGAGCAGGATGGGGGGGCTGTTTAGGTCCCAGCGGGTCACTGGTGCATCTGAAGACCTGGGAGCAACACTGGAGAGTCTGGGGAGCTTTTGATGCAGCACAGGAGTGGCTCCAATTCACAGATTTTCTCCATGTGCTAGGCTGCTGCTGGTCCGGGACAGCAAAAAGAAAATTTCTTCTGTGTGGCAAACACAGCTGGCCCTGCCACATCAGTCAGCCAGAAAAAAAGGAAGGTTTCATCAGAGACTGTGATATATTCATCCAGAGATCCAGTCTAAAGTGCTGGTTGCCACAGTTAAAGATGTAAAGGAAACTCAGCCTGTCATCTCTCAAGGGTGTGCACAAAAGGAAGGGAAAGGCACAGTTCACCCTGCGGCCAGGATACCCAGCAACATACTTAGTGCTATAGATGAAGTGGTGGAAGTCTCTGCTTGTAGGGGTGAAAAACAGGATTGCATCTCTGGTAGTGATATACATTGGGAAGAAGAGGTCACTGCATGCAGTACAATTTGCTCTACCTCCCAATTTCGTAGAAAAGGCAAATTTGGGAAATTATGTTAAAAAACTCCCTGTTAACAGAGATGTTATTCAAGATTGCAAACAGAGGAAGTGAAAAACTAGGAAATGTCAAAACAATCACTTCCCCTGAAGCTGTAATCAACTCCTCACATGTGTGTGTTATGACACAGTTTTTAGTTCCATATCAGTGTGATCTTTGTCCACAGGATTCAGTGCACAGGATAATCACTACAATGCATAAGCAGCTGTTACCAAACAAAAAATAACCTCCATAAAGAGAGATAAGTTTAAAAATGCATTCCAGTAGAGCTAGCTGGTCACTACCCAAAAAATCAGCATTAGCCTCCAAATAAAAAAATCTTCATCCATCAAGAAACCCGCAGGATTAAAAAAAACACCTAGTTAAACAGAAAAATAAAATGTAAATGTGTTTGCATAGCCTTGTTGCTGCAATATGTATTACTTTCCTAAATAAAACTGACACTCTGTGATATTGCAGAAGTGATTAAGGGCCTGCAGTGTATTCTTCCAGTGGAAAAAGCTATATATAAAGGAAAAGGAAAACAGAAGGACTTTTAGTTCATTTGGCTCTATTCATAGTTTATGTGATAAATTACTATAAGCCCAGATGTTCCAGAGAACCGCAAGCTATTTAAGTCACCTTTAATGTTTTTGTTATTAGATAAGTTTGCTTCCAAAATGCCATAAACCTGAGTTTTTTAACAGTTGTCCAAGTGACAGCTGCTGAGATACTCCACAAAAAGTACATAATACTGTCTGAATATCATCACTCCTTGTAAACAACTTCAAATGAAAGGCATCAAGGCTGTCATCATCAGGTGGTGAGAGCTGTGGAGAGAGACAGAGTGTGGTTCAGGAGGCAGACAGTCTATTAACGTGGGAGCTTCACCATCAAAATCATTAATACCTTTTGCCTTGTTCTGTGTTGCTGGGTCTGAGAACAGTTTCTAGTTCCACGGTTCCAGCACAACTCTGTACCAGGTTAAAACTTAGGCAGGCTTACTTTCTTATTCCTCCTTCTCCTCATCCCCCTCTTCTGTCACTGTGCAGCCCAAGAAGAGCTCAGCTCTCCCAGAGGACTGCAAATTGACCCAGCAATTAGCTGTCTCTCCAGCTGACAGATTGGAGAGGGAGAAGTCGTGTGAGTAGCAGGCAGACTGCTGCAGGAGTTCCTGGGTCAGGATCTCTGACTTCACATACCATGGTGCTGAGTTGACCAAAACCAGCCACTTTCTTGCATCCTGGGCCTCGCCATGAGGTCCCCTTCCATGGGACATGCTGCTTTTACTCTGTCCTTGCACTGTGCTGTCTCACTCTCTAACATGTCGGAAATAACCATCCGCTTTTTCTGTGTTAGGAGGCTACAATGGCCCAGAAGTGATGGAGGCATGGGAAGGGGGCTTCTGAAGCTGGGGAGAGCAGGACTGTTCTTGGACTGGCACAGGCCGCCCCTAACATGCAGTTGGACAAGGTGGTTGAAATTGTTTGCTACATCCTCAAGCGATGGTCCTGCTCCCCAATGCTGCCCTTCTATCTGCGCTTCTCTCTCTTTCCTCCCTCCTGTCATGGCTGTGACAACAAATCTCCCTCCTGCTCCGTAGCTTTGCCTCTTGTTTCAACCCATGTGAGACAATTTGACTCACTAATCCAGCAGAAAGTTTTACACTTTTTTTGCTGGGCTGCATTTCTGCTAGGTCCTTGAGTTGGTCCAACTCAGCAGTGGACTGGAGAGGCAGCAGCAGGAGTACTGGAGAGTGGTAGGTAGGTGGGTGCTGCCAGGAGATATGGAGAACGAAGGGCTGGGACCTTCTCTGTTCAGTGGCAGCAAGCTCTGTAAAGCATCAAGATCTGTCCCATTTGGTGGCATCCTGAGTGTGAAAATGCTGACTTTCAGCCCCTGAGGAGTAAAATCATATGAGGCTGAAGTTCTCCCTAAGTTAGTTTCCCCAGTGAGAGCTGCCTATAAGAGAGGGCCTCAAATGGACCTTTGCAAGGGTGGTCCTGATCCTTCCTAAGTCAGTGAAACTACCCTGAAGTGCACTACCAGCTCCAGCTATAGTACAGCTATCTTAGTAATTTTTGTTTTATAACCACAGGAAAGTTGCTGCAAGATTTATATTTCTCTTGAAGAAGAGAGTTAATTTGATGTATTCTTTTAAGATCTGCTGAGTCTTTTGTCACTTTTTTTTTTCTTCTTTAATGTTCAAATTTTAAACACATAATATAAAAACTAAACCTCTCTTTTGGCTGAGAGGTAGCACAAGATCCTGAGCAATGGCCCAGGTGGAAAAGCTCTCAGGGGAGAAGTCTTTGTGTTGCTCAGCTCTCCCCTTGGCAACCTCTTTGTGACACCACCACAACAGGACCTGAGTCTTTGTCTTTCTCCAAACCCTAACCCTAGCCCTAACTGAGGGGCTGAGATTTACATGAGGACCTCCAGCCTTGGCCCTTTCTTTGGCCAAACCTTCCATAGGCAGCCCCTCTGCAGCCCCCTGCTCCAACTGGACCCACAGGTTTTGTCTCACATCTTGCAGTAGCTGCAACCTTAAAAGTGGCTGAAGCCTTACCACCCTTCCCATTGACAAAATGAAAAGAGAAAATTATTTTTGTTGCTCAAACTTTCCCTTGACAGCCTCTTTGCAACCCCATCACAACTGTATCACAATGTTTCGCATCTTTCCTTACTCTCTTCCCTAGAAGTAGCCATTGACCTAACCATGGACAAAACTAGCCGTGCCCAAAACAAACAAACAAAAAATCATGAGAGAATTCTTTTGTTGCCTAAATTTCCCCTAGACAGCCTCTTTGCACCATACTCCAACTGGACCCCTAGGCTTTGTCCCTCTTCTTACCCTAAACCTAGGCATGGGTTAAACATTAGTCTGAGACTCCAAGTGACAGCCTAGACAGAAAATTTCACAAATTTTTGTTGTCCACGCCTTTACTTGGTAGCCTCTCTGCAATGCCAACACAACTGAAGCCTTGGGCTTTCTCTCTCTTCTATGCTTAAGCCTACCATATGTGTGCACCCCAAGGGTAGCCCAGGTGAAGACCATCTCAGAGGAGAATTTGCAACTTAGCCATCGCCTGGGTTATGGTTGAGACTGAAGTTAGGAGAGAGAAAATACTTAAATCTGCCCAGAAGCACAATATCAATCAGGCTGCCAAACCAATTGATGGTTTTCTGTGGCTTGGTCTTGGACTAAGGCTTAGTGAATGTTTAAGTTTAGGATTGGTGTATGATGGTTAGGAGGAAGATAGCCCCTAGGGATCCAGTTGGAGAGGGGCTGCCAAGAGGCTACCTACAGAAGGTTTGGGCAACAGAAATTAGTCTCCCCTAAGATTTTTTTGTTTCAGCCGAGGCAAGAGTTCTCTGGTTTAAAGCTCTGGTCACTCCTAGGGGATCCAGTACAGGGGAGATGATCAGAGATTGTTAAGGGAGAGGTCAGGCTGCAGAAAGAATTCCTTCCTGAGAAGTTTTTCATCCCAGACAGAGCTGTCCTGTGTTGTCTCATTCTCCTAGAACTTTCAGTTGTAGGATATCATGTTTATTTCCATTAAAACACTTGCTGAGAAGTATGGAGTGCATGTGTCTGATGTCTTGATATCTGTAAACTGAAAGCAAAATTACAAACAATCCTATTTAAAATGCTCTCCAGATGGAAAATAAAAGTTAAAAAAGAAATGTCCTGTAATGTTATGGAATACACACTATGTATTAAAGAGTCCCTGTAGTATTTGAAATGAAATATGTAAGCAGTAATGAAACATGAGACTCATAACACAGAAGTTAGTATATGGGGGCAAGTGAAAGACCTTCCTAGTGACCTGTAAGACAGGAATGGCAGGAGTATGATACTCTGATTACAATCTTGAACACAGTATGTAGTTTAAAAGTAAGCAGTGACTTTATGGGAGTGACCTATGAACACACATAGCATACTGGTGGTAATTCAGGAAAATCCCCCAGTTTTAGTCCGAAACCGATGGATGCATGCTCAGTCTAAAAGCACCCATCCTAGCTCAGAGGGAAGTGTGCACATAAAAAGTAGGACTGGCAACTTCTTGCTGCTGCTGTGAAATCCCCACATCTGAAAACTGAAAAGGGACTTGCCCAGAATTCAGAATTTCCTGGGGTTTTAGAACTTCAAGTTTCACATTCCCTGAAATCCAGATTTTGTCTTCTGGCCCCAGTTAGGCTGGTTGGTTTTGTCTTTAGATGTGTAGTACCTGATTCATAAACTGAAAAATAACCTTTGTCCTCTAATATATTTTCGTGGGGGGGATAACCCTAGCAAATACGTCTGGAGACAGTTCTTCCTTTGCACTGAGAAAACAAGCTAACACCTCACAGGGGCTTCATAAACCTGATGGTGTTTTCATAACACAGCTGGGGTAGGAACTGTGTGTATCACACTACTGTAATACTGCTATTCGCATTCTCCTAATGTATCTCAAAATGAATTGCTCCCTATTGTTGTACTGTAGCCATGACGAGATGCGGTTATTTCTATGATTTCTATTTGTTATTAGGATCTCTATTGTGTGCAGCTGCTGCACGTTGCAGCCTCCATTTCAGCCCTGAGTATCATTTAACTTCTCTGCCTTTCACATTAAGAGAGGACAGAAATTCAAAGGGAGGATGATCACCAACTCACATGGCAGCCCACGTGTACAAAGAAATGGCAACCTGGATGACAAACCAGCACCTAAACCAGCATCTCCAGCAATAACCAGCCACGGACAAAAGATTTTGATTGTGCGATGATACTGATTAGGGTGACACACAGAAAAAAAGATAGGAAGTTTTGAGATGTGTGTGGGAGAAAGGGTATTTAGTAGTCTATTAGGATGACTAGAAAGAAATAAATTGGAAAAGGGGCATGTCTGTGTTTGTGTATTCACCTGTGTACTCTGGAGCAGAAAATAGGAGCTGAGGGGCAAGAGCAGAGAAAGGCTCCAGGAGTCCTTCGAGAAATGGGGAAACTGGGATAGGGATATTGGTATAGGAGTATCCAAGGGTTGATTAAAAATGAGTGTTTGCTAAACAGCAGTCCTCATCTTCAAGAGGTGAATTCATTTACTTTTATACCTCTCAAATATGTCTTGTGTCTTTTCAGTTACCTACAGGGCTGCACAAATTTAGTGCCCACTCAATTTTGTAACTGGACTACAACTGAC
This sequence comes from Caloenas nicobarica, assembly GCF_036013445.1. NCBI lineage: Eukaryota > Metazoa > Chordata > Aves > Columbiformes > Columbidae > Caloenas > Caloenas nicobarica. Next base: position 48,546,201 of record NC_088245.1, read on the forward strand.
AGATCAAGATCATAAAAATATTTTTTTTCTTGCTTGGTTCTTAAGCAATACAGAAATATTTTTCCTTCAGAAAGGCAGAGGCATCTGACCAACACTCTCATTCACTGTGGGTTCTGTATTACGTTTGGCTCTCCAGCCTTGGGTTGTGTCAAACCAAAGACTCTGACTTTTTCATTTCCGTCTGCTTGCAGATCCAGTTTATTGTCCTTACACAGCTGACAGCAAGCACGAAGTATTGCTTTCCAGGTCTTGTCTGTACCTAGATGAAAGGAGACCCATCTCTCTAGCACTTACTTAGCACTTTGTTTTCAGCAATCCTGTATAAACCTCTTCTGCAATAAAAAATTTCAAAATCTCTTCTTTGTCTTTGCTTCAGTGGAAAAATCATGAACAATACTCAGATACGCTCCTTACGCTTGCTCAACAATTTTCCTGTCCAATGAACAACTTCTTTTCAGGGCCAAATGGATTAAATACTCTTTGGTCTTTTTCCCCTGTGGATCTAACTGACACAGTTTCTTCCTTTACATATAGCAACTGATTGACGTATATCTAGGTTAAATAGGAATAGGTTAGCTTTAATTCTAAAAATAAACAATAGAAACAATGAATTTGTTTATCAGCACTAAAGACTGAAAGCCGTTCACTGTTCTTCATGGTATTTAGCCTTTACCACGTCAAGCACTACTGATTTTGAATAGGGCAAACAATTTTCACTTGCACAGTACGCACTCTGAGCTCCCCTATCTGGTCCCCACTGCAATTAACATTGAAATAATGATGAGTAAGTTTTCAGAAACACATATCTGGTGTGGAGATGAATTATTTACGTGGCTTAACTGTAGATCTGGGTAATAATTCTGTCATCAAATGCTGTCTCACCCACTCCTGTCCTCTGCCAAAATGACAAAAACCCTGAAATTAAATTACAATTTTTAAATACTAGAGCATTATTTTATTTGTACTTATATGTCCTTTAGTATGGTGAATTCAAAAACCTGAATTTGTCTGCTGAATTTGATCTAAGCATGTATTTAACACACAATCTGTCTGACTAATGGCAGGTACTAAACTTCAACATTAAGAGATACACATGAATCCTACCCACAAAAATTCTTGGGTGATGCATCTTCAAACTTGGAGTCTGCATGCACACATTCAATACTTTGTTAATAAATCATAGCATTTGCCCTTTCGGCTCCTGTGATATTCCTCCAATATGTTTGGATGCTGAGTAGCTAGGAACATGTGCTCACAAATGGTAAGCAGGAAAAAACTAAGAAAATCCAACTAATTTTGGTGAATATTTCTCTGTCAGTTCTAATGCTCTAGTACTACATCTGGGGCTATAAAATTGTTGCAAGTAATCCCAATTAAGAATTCCCATTTTATGAATTGAAATTCCAACTCTCAAATTCCTTATAAACCTATGCAAAGCACAACTTTTTTATCATAGCTTGTCAACCAGTATCCATACCTAGTGATTCTGGTTATGCCTCTTATGCCCCTGGCAGTGCATTATTTTTCATGTTAATTGCAATGCAGCAACAGAAACTTTTCACTTAGAAATTTTGTTTAACGTATGGGCAACTAGTTTTTTTACAGACTACCTTACTAGTGCTAGCGGTGGTATACACTACTTTCCTTGTTAAAGAAGTATCACTATAAATTGAAATTTAGATTGAGTAGAAGATCAATAAAATATGGTATCTATGGGGAAAATATGATATAGGGTATCTAGAAATGTCTCTAACTACACGTCAAAAAAAAAAAAAGAAGAATGAGCTTATTGGGCTGGAATATCAAACAATAAATTGTGAAATCTGATGTGCATTTCTTTGCATTTTTGTTTGGTTTTATGGTAATCCAGACTCATGCTTTATCTTCACACTCATATGCTTGTCTAAATCTGGCACACACAACTATTCATATGCATTCTCATGTATGTCCTTTCATTATTTTGACCTACTTAACAAGTGTGATGAGGGAAAAGTGAGCAGAATGCCTTTACGTCTGCATTTGAACTGCACCACTCCGTGTGTGTGTGTGTGTGTGTGTGCGCGCATGTGAGCGTGTGCATGCCTGTGTGTGATGGCTGGAGACAACTTGCATGTGCTGAGTGCGGACACCACGTGCACAAGCTTGCAATTTAACATTATGAATATCTACTGTCAACTTTTTTGTTTTTCAGACAAGGCGTTTGGGCACGTTGCATTTAGAACCAGCTCACTTGGCATTAATTTTCTGCAGCTAATTCCCTTCAGCGTCTCATTTAAATTCATGCCAATCGCTGTGTATTTGAAGCTGAAGGCCTCTCTTACATAATAATGTTGAGCACAGCCCCATAACATGCCTCTATGATGTTGGTTGTCCATAGATGCATCTGGAATACACATGGTGCCATGTCTGCCCAGAACCAGCCTTGCCCAGACCCACAGAGAGCAGTGGGCTGTGCCTCTTCTTCACATTCTGACTTGTTTTTATGTACAGAGAGCAGGAGGTTGTGGGGCCGAGGGAGGTGCTAATGATAAAATTAAGACACATGATGCTTGACACGATCAGAGAGCGTAACGCAGCACCGGGCACCTCTGCTTTGCGAGTCTCCTGTCTCAGTTCCCCATTCACAGAACGCCCTCCCTTTTTGGTGTGGGGGCAGCTGGCATATCTGTGGCACTCCAGACCTGGTTTTAAATGAAGGCTTAAATTGTGCTTGCAGTCTCCTTTTGGTGTAAGTTGTTTTCATGGTCAATGAAACCATGAACCCAAGAACAATGGACACAATCATATTAATTTGTATCTTTAAGTTGTCCTTCTGATGGTTAAACCAGTATTTAAACAGTTTTCCTATTGGTTTCCAAACTCGATCTCAAAGCATATATATTTTTTTTTTTTAATTTTTTTTATTTTTCCACAGCACACCAAGAAAGGCAGAAAGGCTAAGTGCATTTTTTATTTTATGTTATTTTCAGATCTATTTTACTGTGAGAGAAAAGCCTTTCTATTTTCAAAGTGGTGGATTTAGCAAAATGGGTGGATTTTCTGCCAGTGTTATTTGAACTTTACACAATTACCTGTCTTAAATTTTAGTAGATATTTTCCTGCCTGCAATGTATATAATGGTATATTCCTTGTACATTACTTGTGTCATAGTAATTTGGGATGTGTTCAATAGCACAGTTTTAAATGCAATCTGCCAGACAACAGTTGTTTTCTATTAATCATCTTAGCTGAAATAATAGAAATACTTTAAATTGTGAATGCCAACTGTTGTTTTAAAAGTCAAAAGCTAAATATGTTCTGTGCCTGTCTGTTCATTTTAGTGAAACAAAATGAAAGTATTGTGATGATTAGGTATTTTGGGGCACCTTACAGAAATGCTACTGTATTGCAGAACATAATGAGGCACTTTATTTTCCAGGAACTGAACAAATTAAAAAGAAAAATAAGTCACCCAGGTGTGCTACATGACCCGACAATGAAACATAATGCTTGATGCTAGCTGAAGCAGAGCTGCTCATTTACAGTGAAACTTTTTTTTTGTAATTCCTTTTATTTTTAGCTGTGTTCCTCCTATTTATTTAAGAAAGGGTGGAAAGTGGAATTTCGGTTTTGCAAAATTTTAGGTCCTTATTATGACTCATCATGTTAATGACAACTGTGGGATTATATGTACGTTGGGGCAAAGCCACTTGAATTCAAAGAATTTAAGTCTGTGGATGGCAATACTGTTGTGGGATCTTTCAGGAAGATGAAAGGCCAAGAGTGAGATCTGATTGATTTAAAGAATAGAGATCTTTTTTGCCTTGGATTTGGAAAGGGGAAGCTACTAACTCTGAGGAAAATAATTAAAATTAATTTTATACTATTAATAGTATATTGTCCAGGATAAGTCTTTTTGGAGCAAAAGTGTCCAGGGCCTTTTGGAGTCTCTGACTTTCTGCTGGTAACTCTTTATATCCTCCAGCAGCTGGCTGCCTTTTTTAGAAATGTCATGGATGCTAGAGATTTGTCTTAATCCCAGTCTGAAGTTTTCTACCTAATCAAAGGTTGAATAGGTATTGTGCTTCCTACCTTACTAAATGCTTGCTGAGATTATCCTCTGTCACTTGTTATGCTTATTATCACTGTATCCCCAAGAAACCATCCTCTGTGATGTGGTGCTTTCAGAAGTATTATTTCATCATTGAAAAGATGGATTCCAAATGAAAAGGCACTTGTTACAGAAATGACATTTCATCTCAGGAAGATAAAAGCAGCTGCCTGTGGCTAGGTCTGGATTGTGCTACTTTTCTTGCACTTCCCTATTGATTTTTGAGCTTCAGGCCTTCCTTTGGCCTAAAATAGGGGATAATGTGAATTCAGAGGGATTGCAACCATAGAAAGAGCAGAGACAGTGTGAGATGGAGGTAAAGATCAGTTCTTGAAGTTCTTAGAAGATGTTATCTGGAGAGAATCAGCAGCCAGGGAGAAAAGAGAAAGCAGCATGAAGGGTCAAACAGAAGGAAGGAAGACAAGACCAAGCCTTGAAGGACTTTTTCATATCGTGGTCATACGTGATAAATCTGCGTCCTATCCCACCGAGGAAATGCCATGGGTAATCTGTCTTCTTGGCAGTTTATGATAACAACAAAGTCTGGACTCTGTGGGTCTAGGATTCCAACGAAAGTGGTTTGGCCTCTGTCCGGGCTTAGAAAAAAATATTCTACTGCAGTCGTCTTTATCAGGCCCTCACTGTCCATAAGCCTAAAGAATGTTTTGACCTTGTAGCAGCTCTGAGTCAACATGTAAATCAAGAGAACTTCTATTAAGCAAAGAAGGACATAGAAACTCAACAAGCTCAGCAAGAGGATATAATCTGAATAAAGTTACAGTTACTCAGCCACTCTGCATCTGTTCATTCAGCTCTACCCTGAGTTGTGAATGCCCTAAGCTTCTGCAGTAAGGCCACCTCACAGATCAGTGCAGCATTATCTGCAAAGTGCCTCTGACCTCATAGGAGGTGGTGGCTTCACTCCTCCTGGAAGGGACCACTCTGGTCTGGGCTGCCAATAAGAATAGGGTAAGTCATACTTTGTTCTATCATGTCCCTTTTAGTCCCTGCAGAACAATTATCTACTGCTGAGAACTGCTTGGCAAAGAGCATTTGGGACGATACGTTGCTTTCTTAGAGACGCAGGAATTCCCCCAGCCTCCTGCTCCCTCTTCCTTTATGAAGTTGAGCTCCATCCTCTGACTGATGTTCACATCTGGCAGAATTAGGGTGACTTAGTAGTGTCACTGTCAGGGTTTCTGAGAATTAGATTCTGTTAAAAATATGCTGGAAGGTATTTTCTAGTGAAAAAAAGTGTTGACGATACAGAAGCTGATGCTTTCTGCCAGCTAAGCTTGTTGAGCTGCCTGGCTTCTCCTGCTCAAGGGCTCCCTGGTATGCCCAGCCTCTAAGGCTGAAACATTCCTAACCCCTCTGAATTGACAGCTCCCTAGCTATTTGGCCTACTATGCCTTTGGCTCCCCAGCAGCTGGCAGCCTGGATGATTAAGATTTTGTAAAGAGTTACTTCCATTTTCCCAAAAACATTTTTTGAAGATTCCTTTCAGCAAAAAGCAGGCATTTTTTCATGACAGAAGAATTTTACATCATGCCATCCACATGCAAGATTCTTCTTTCAGAATGGGGCATTTCTGACTTCCAGCATGGTACACCAGGCATTGGTATCTCTGGGCTTGGTCTCTCAGGCCTTCTAGTTGGTATGTGGTATTGCAGAGCAGGAGCAAGGATGCTCAATGCCTGAGTTTTGACAGGTCCACAGTTGAAGTCAAAGTATGGCTTTTACAGAGAAGACACCCCTTTATTCAAGTTATGTTTGATCTATCAGCTTAATCAGTGCAGGTTAGCACAAAGGAGATGTGACACGGTCATAAAGTAGTCCATTGTACTGGGGCCTGTGCCATCTCCAAGAAGATGTTCTGGGAAAAACTGAAGGTAATACAAACGGTTGAGGTTTGTTAGCCTGACATGAAGAAGCTAGTGTTTCTGGACCTCTCCTTGTGCCTCAAGGCATTGTTTCTAAAATGGACAAATGAGAGACACCCTAGAGACACCTCAATCACTATTCAAACCTAGACCCCCTGAACTAGGGAAGCACAAGATTTTTCCTATTTGATGATCTAAATCAGCATTAAAAATATTTTGGTGAGGCTTCCTGAACTGGGAGACAAAGCCAAGTGTAAATTAAAGAACCGAATAATTTAAAGCAACACACCTGTCTTAAAAACTCAGTTGTTCAAAAAATTCTTATCATTTTTGACAATCTTTATTATTTATTACAAAGAAGTTCTAGGCTGGGTTGGGTCCTGACTGGATTTCATGTTATAAAATATGAGATGAAGTGAGGCCTTCCTCAAGGAGTTTGGAATAGAGGTTTAAAATGCCACAACAGATAAAGAAGACAGGCAGGAAGATTAATGGGGGATCTTACTGATTTTGATCAGTAGTGCACTGAGATCTTATCTCACATACCTACTCAACAGCTCAGAAAATAAAGGAAAGAGGAAAGATTTGAAGGGCTGATTTGCAAGGGTAGCACAGGAAAGCTATGTTTACTAAGTGAGGAGGGCAGCATATGCGTCACAACCATTTATTCAATATCTTATTTTTCTCATTGTTCCACGTGTAGCCTTATGCTCTGGTGATCACTCAAACCTTGTTCCGAACTGTTAGAACAGTTCCTGACATGGTTTTGGCTCATGCCAATTACTCTTTGACAATTCCTGAGCACAGGAGTTAAGCCAGGCCAGGAACTAGTCCCAGTAGACACTATGGAGAAGTCCACGCTGTTTTGGAAGCCGAGCTGAACAATATGGGCAGACGTTCTGAATGGTCCTGGGTGCAGTGAGTGATCCTGGGAACATTAAATATCTGCAGCCTGTATGTTCACAACACAGCTCCCACTGGCTACAGTTATACTTGGAAGTGGACCAGTGTTCTCTGTAGTAGATCTCAGGGTGTCAAGCACAGGACTCCTGTTATGTATGGGTCACTGACTGTGAAATGTTGGTTTGAGTGTCTGGCTTTGTACCACATAGACAGTCTATGGCTGAAAAAGGGACAGAATTCAATTGTCCAGTCTCTTCAATGTAAATTCTCACTTTCTTTCTCTTGTTATTTCTTTCCTCTATTGTTTCTTTCCCTTATTATTGACTGAGGAGCAGATGAAAAATTATCTCAACTAGGAGAGAAGACCTAGGTGTTTTTCTCTTCTCTCTGGATCATTTAGTTGATGATTCTCACATTCTAAATGTGTGTACTGGGGAGCAGCGATCTTCTGGTCTGCCTCTTTTCTCATTGTCACCAGTTCTTTTTCACTTCCTTCAATGTCTTAATCAATTGACTATAGTGTCAGTCCCTACTTGATTGTAGTCTTGGCCATATGATTCTTACTTTTTTCCCTGTACATTGGCTTGTTACAACAGAGGTTTTAGAAAACGAATTTCAGAGCAAGTGTCTTTTGAACTGGGGTGAGTTGCTCAGGGGTTAGGATATTTCCTGCAAGATAAGAGTTATAAATTCAAAGTGCCTTTGAAGTGCTAGAACCACTTCTTAAGTGTTGCTTTTTTGAAAAGCATGAGCATTCTCATGATCAACAGATACTAGCACTAGTGTGTGATCACTCACTGCATTTTGTCCTTTTACTGTGCACCTCTGAGAACTGCTTTCTATGATCCGGTTTAGGCAGTGGAGGATGGTCCCTTTCAGGCCTCTTTTCTGCAGCTAAATAAATTCAGTTCCTTTAGCCTCTCTTGTCCCATGCCTTAGACCCATTGTTCTTTCATTGTCCCTCCAGAAGACTCTCTCCAGTTTGCCTTTTATGGAAGTGTCCCAAACCATAGAGAATATTCCAGGTAAGAGCTCATGAGTGATAAGTAAAGGGAAATAAACACTGCCTTTGATTCGCTGGCTATCTTCTTGCTATATATGATTAGCCTTCATAGCTGCAATAATAATCTGCTCATTCATGTTCAACTTGTCCACCATGACCCTCCAGAATCTTTTCTGCAGAGCTGCTATCCAACCAGACAGTTCCCAACCTCTGTTGTTGCATGAGGTTTTTCCATCACAGATACAGGACTTTGTGTTTGTCTTTGTTCAGTTTCATGACTGCCTCTTTTCTCCAGACTTTGGATCCCTTTGAGTGACAGTCCTGCCTTCCAGTGTGTCAGCTGCTTCCTCCAGTTTAGTGTCATACGTGAGGTTGCTAAGGGTGCCTTTCTTCACATCACTTGGGTTGCTGTTGGAGATATTAGACATATTACCTCAGTATTGACTCAAGGAACACACTCATAACTGGCCACCAGCTTTACTTCAGACCATTGAGTACAACCCTTCAAGCCAAACAGTCCAGCAGTTTTTCCCACAAGCCTTGTTTCCATCCATGTAGTTTACATCTCCTAAGCTATGAAGACACTATGGAAGAGTATGTCAAAGCCTCACTGAAATCGAGGTAAATGATCTTCGCTGCTCTCCCCTTATCCAGAGTCTTTCAATGTGGGTGACAAAATTTTCCTTTTGTAATTCCATGCAGATTGTTTCCAATAATTTGTTACCCTTCATGCACCAGGGAAAGGCTTCTAGAAGATGTTACTTATCATGTCCTATCCTTCATCCACCTTCTGAAAAAAATGAAGCCTTGGAAAACACAGTGGCTTCCTTCCAGCCTCTGAGTCAGTGATTTTAATAGGAAAAAAAGTTACCTTTTAAATATCCACATGTGGAATGAGGAGAATAACATTGTTGGGACCTTCTTTTCAACCTTGATGATATTCTCGCAATGTATGTGTAATGTATAGTATAAAAGGGTTAACAAGCAGGCTTTGTGCTGTTTCTGATTAGGGTCCAGCATTTGGCTTTCAGGTTTAAAGGATATCTCATATCATATGTATAGTGCCACATATGTAATTTGTTGGGTAGGACTGGTTACATTGTGGAGATGGCATAGAAATTCCTAACAGTCTTTCCTGTCCATAATAGTTTGCCAGAAGACAGAACATACTGCTGCCCATGCACGTTAAATCTTTGGATGAGCTAATATGAAATACTTCTGCTGTTCTAATTTCCTCTAGTGTGTATTTTTCCTGGCTCACAGTCAGTGACCTAATTCTTTTCTTCATTCTGTCCAAGGTTTTGGATTTTTTCTAAGCTATTCATGTTGGACGCTTCCCCATTGTGCAAACTGTGCATTTTATATCCGCTTTATACTAGCACTCTGGGATAGTTGCATTTACTGCCCTGTTGCTCCTCTGTCCCCAGGCCTGAGAGTGGATACTAACAATGCAGAAAGGAGACTGTACAGAAGATGACTTCTGTAGCATGACATCTCCCACAAATGGTGACCAAGACCCTCTACTGGACCCATCTAATGGAAGTCTTGCAAGCCCACATGAAGATATTCTTGTAGAGTTTACACTGGAAAGAATCCAATTAAAAAGTAGTACCTAGAAGAAAGTAAGTTTGCTTTCCCAGTGTGTTGGCTGGGCAGATAAACCAGTCAGTGTCTCTCTGTCTGTTTACTTGCCTTTTGAAAGTACATAAAGACCTGCTCCAAATCCTCTTTGACAAGATGCGTATCGTGCTACATTTAACTAAACAAAACATACAAACAAAAGGCTCCTCAGTTTTCATAGCTGTGAAATCCTCAAACCAGTGCATGCATGTTTCCCATCCTAGACTGGGGCATGCTTAGGCCAGTTCAAAGGCATGTAGAGAGCAGATCCAGCAGTTTCTCTGTCTTTGATTTTGATTCAAATTAACTTTTTTCTTTCCAGCACATACAAGAGGTTGACAAAAGGACACCCTTGCTTTTTTTGTTTCATTCTGTTGCACTTCTAGACCTCTGTGTCTTTTCTGGGTTTCCCAGCAGCTACTGTACTATGGTTCCTTGGGCCTACCTTAATAAATATCTGCTTTCAGACTCAGACTTTTTATTGTAAGGGTTTTTTGTGAATTTGCAAAATAATCTCCATGGCACCACTCATGGGCTTAGTGTATCAACCATCAAATAGATGGTTTTAAACAACCTTCCTGTCTTGACAAGAATTGGTATGAGCAGTGTAATCGTTGTTCATCTGGGGGAGAAGATCATTCAGTTCTAGAAATAAAAACACTCAAAACTATGAACGTGCATTTGGAATTTTAGCCTAGGAATAAATTGTATCTTTTCCACAGCATAGGCAAAGACAGAAAACTAACCGTAAGTTACACAGAAATTAAGTTCTGTAACTTTGCTTGCAGGTTATACATATGGAAAAGCATTTGCTTGATCTGTGGTTTGTCTCTATGTAGCCAATAGAATTTCTTGAGCTGCAGAAGGCCATGTGCTTGGACTCTGTGACAGGATGACTTCTCCAGTAAAAGGCCAGATTTTCCACATTGCTACAGACATTAAAGAACAAATAAGTTGCCTGCCACGAGTGCTCTATCACCTTTAATTCTCAAGTGTTCCTGTCAGTCTAACTGATATTGCATGGCTCTGCATCTTCGGTCAGTCTTCCTCACACTCCTTGTCACTACAATCTCAGGCTTAGGGTTTCCTTATGTGCTGGTGTGTATTTGTACACATTTAAAGTAAGAGGGGCAGAGGCCTCCTGGTTTGTCACCAAGATAGCACTGAGGAACTCCTGCATCACTTTAATTTTGGGAAATTTTTAAGAAGAGAGTGACAGAGAAGTTCCTGTCTCCTAGGTATTTTCTTCAGAGCACTGTACTATTCCTTTTACTGCTGGCATTACACAAAACTGGAGGAAAGGTATTTTTCATTAAAGATAAAATCCAGGACCACATGCAACTTTCTGGTTTTTTTCTTTGCTTCTAAATGATGAAACAATTCATAGTATGCATAAAAAGGCATCTCACTTTACTTACAGAACAAAAGGCAACTAAGTTGCTGGCTTGTAAAAAGGAAAAATAAAACCTTGAGATGAAAGAAAGTCAAAGAGAGTCAAACCCTGTTTGTTTGTTTGGTTCGTTTGGTTTTGTGGTTGATTTTTTTTTTTTTTTCTGTTGGGTGTTTTTGTTGTGTTTTGGTTTTGGTTTGTTTTTTCCTTTCAACTGAACTCTTGAAAAAGCGCAATTTCACTTGAAGACATTTTGGTTCATATCGCAACGTTAATTTTATTAAGCAATAAGACCAGACAGGGCTTGAATTATTGTGCAATAACTTATGCTTAGGTGCATTCTCAGGCATGAGCCTGAAGGCTGAGTGTTATCAAGTCCCATAGTGTTTCACATAAATTATGTTGTGGTTAAAAAAAAAAAAAAGAAAAAAGAAAAAAGAAAAAAGAAAAAAACCCAAACCACCAAAACCAAAACCCAAACTACAGAGACGACCGCCTGAAAGTTCAGGCAGCCTCCTCCCTTGGGACATGTTGGGTTAGTAGTGGCTGTTGAAATCATCAGAGGAGGTTCAGCATCTATTCCTGTGTAGTGTTTTGGGGAAAGTTCCCACTATCCCTTCTCTGGGTTTGGGTAGGCTCCTGTCGCTCCACAATGAAAAGCCTTTCCCTTGCCCAGGACACTTCTCCAGGAGCTGTGGTGCCAAAGATGGAAGGAGCATGAGGCCTGAAAAGACTGAATCATGGACCTGAACTTAGCTGCAGAGTGAATTCTGGGATATCTGAGCCTGCTGTAGCTGTGGTTGAAAACACACAGAATGAAACAGATGAGAGCTGGTGACAAACACGCTTGGCTGAGGGGATCCAGTTACTGAATAAATTCCCATAGAGATTACCTGAATTTCTAACCAAAGTTTGTGACTAACTTGCATCTCACCATTAGACTAAGTCCAATCTCCATTGAGGCCACATAAACCTTCCTCTGAGAAAAAACTTTTCATGACAAGAATGTCACTCACAACATTGATTATATTGTTTACCCACTCTGAAAAAAAACACTCTGAAAACCACCTACAGAAAACAACTCAACCAAACAGAGAAACACAGAAAACACAAAAGTAACAATGAACAAACAAATATTCCTCAGAAAAAAAAGTTAAAGCATCACTCAGGCAGAATTTTAATTGAACAAAGAAAAAGGCAGAACCTTTCTGAAGCTCAAGAGAGGTTTTAACATCTCTTCTGATTTTACATGGGAAGGACTAAGATATTATTACCTTGGGGAACAGTAAGCAACGTAATAATAAAAAGATAGCCCTTGGACAAAAAGTGGCAAAAGAAACAGAAGACAGAAAGGGTTGGGAGTTGAAGGCTGTGATGTTTTTTGGAACTTCAGGAGATGTTTTCCCTCACCTTGAAGAGTGAGTAAGCAACCAGAACATTTGTTCTGTGCACAGAACATGCATAAAAACGTTCCATAAAAAACAGGTAGCAACAATAGCCACACAGTAGCACTGAAAGGAATGGAGAATAAGATACATTCATCAGCACTGAATGTATCAGAATTTCACCTTAATCAAATAGCCTTTCTAAACAATATTTTAAATTTTCATCAAATACAGATTAAGTACCTTTTTCTTTCTAATGCTGAAGCAAAAGACTCTAGAAACAAAGCAAGCACTCCCTAAACTGCCCATATTTGCCAATATATAGCTCATACAAAGTTAATGTGAATAACCCAGACCTTTTAACAAAGCCTAGAATCAGCAGAGGTTTTCCTGACACCACCAACTTAAAACAAAGCTAGTCCATAAAATGAGCTTTTCAAGCGCACTTTTCCAGCTAACTACCAATCCCTCTTAAAGCTTCAGAATTCACTCCAGATCAGAGTAAGAGCATTGCTCAACAAATTTTTTGAAATGTCTCAGTTCTTCCCGGGTCAAACGAATTTCAAAGGAGTACCTTTCAGTCAGGACAGGATCTCTTCAGGTTTCAGCCACGAGTACCACACGTTCAAGCTGGAAGAGGCAGGAAAACCACAGATGCCAAAGAGGGAGAAAGAAGGTGGCAGTCAGAGAGACAGAGAAGATCAACATAAAACTGACATTAAAACTGGAGACTGTTAGCTCCAGTTTCAAACAGGGGACAGGAGCAGGAGCCAGTACTAGCATGAATAGTTCTCCAGTTGGTAGATAGCAAGACAAATTTCCAGGAATATGTGTTTCTGGAATAATGAAATGCAAAGCAATCGATTGAAAAACAAACCCTTCTGAGATGTCAGGAGAGAGAAGAATAGCAGAAAGCACGGTGAGAGGGGCTGGAGGGGACTTCAGCAGCCTACACAACCCTCATCAGTTGGGCCTGGTCAGAGCAGGCATTGAGGTCCTGTCACATCCCAGCCAGGGTGCCACCCCATTTGCTCCTGCCAATGTGCACACCTTGAAGAGGGTACACCAGTATCATGTCTACTCCCTGTCCTCACTGCTTGGAGCTGGGAGCCGAGCACTCCTCTGACATCCTGCTCCCAGAGGGACTCCCACCACAGGCAGAGGGGTCAGAGGAAGCTCCAGGGGAAACAGGAGGTTTATCTGTGTAAATGTTCTGTGAGAAAAGCTCTGGTGCAAACACTGGGCTGACTGACAGTAAATACATTCCCCAGAAAAACGAACCCTGTGCTGTGAGTATTAGTAAAAGCTCCTAGTTTTTAACCCTCCATCTGTCAGGAGTTTGTACTGCAGCTCTAGAAAAGCTGCTTTTCTCATCTGCTGCAATTTCCTCCTCCACAAAATGGGGCTAAGGATTCTCATCCGATAACATTTTTTGCACGTTTGGCTTTTCCTTCCATTCCTCACAGGAATGAAATAAAGCTTTTATACAATTATTTCTGGGTTTGATTTCTTGGGGTTTGGTTGTTTATCTGTGGAGGAGAAGGATAAGTGAAGGAGAACATATCACCAAGGATTAACCTTGTACTCCATAATTTAAGTTCAAGACTCTACTTTTGGGCCAGGGCTAACATCCTTGAGTTAACATCTCCAAGATCTCAGGGGAGTGCCCTACTCAAAATGCTGTGGCTATTGAACTCTTGAAACACTTGAACCTCTTGAACAATAAAAAAACCTGAACTTTTTTTTTTTTTTTTACCTGCTGAAAAGTTCATCCAAATCAATAAGCTTCCATTAAAAGATCAGTTCTGAAGAAATTGATTTCTAATAAAATTGAAGTTTTAAAAATATTTCTTAATGAAGCTTCACCCTAGCTCAAAAGGAAAACAGATACAGGAAGCAGTATTGGCATTTTCTGAGAGAGTTTATGACTGTTGTGTTACCAGACTAGCAAAACTTACTCACATAGGGAGTGCTGCAGAGAAATAACTCCCCCTTCACTCACTTGGTGTTCCCTTCATCATAACTGCATCCAGTTCCCGTGCAATGCTGCAGTTTGCTCACACAACTTACTCTGCTTCCTTAAACCTCACAAGATGTTTGAGTCCAATAGGTAATAGATGATTAAACTTCAGAGCAAATAAAGCCCTCAGTGCAAAACTGAATCCATGGCATGTACATGCTACTGACTGTACGTCAGCAACAATGAAAAGTATGGGGTTTATTTTTTTTCCATTTCAGATGGATTTTCAGTCAGGCTTTCTGTATAGCTGCCTGTACATTTTTGAAAATACCTTCCCTGAAGTCCTTATTTTTCCATTTCGTATCTTCTTTACTTTCCTTCTTTGTATGAATGTAATCCATTTTGTTTGCTGAGCTGCTTTAACTGTTCACTGTCTGCTGTTGCATTAACTATATGGCAACTTCAGTGGTCCTTCACTATATCTTCAGTAACGTGGCTAAGAGTTTGGTCACTGCAGGACATAATTCAGAACTGAAGTCAGTCACTAGTGGCCATAAACTCTTTGATCTATTTGTCATTGCTGTGAGTTGTAGTATACGAATCACTGTTTCTTTTGCGAGAAAATACAGCAATACCGAATAAAGGACATGCAGATGGTGCTCTGTAGTGTTCCCCATTTTTTTCTGTTACCTTCTTACAAGCTCAAAAGTGTGTCTTTACCCAGTAATGATTTTGGTTCCTAGGGAGGATCACTCAGTACGGGGAACCGGGAACACTGGATTCCACTCTTGGCTCCACAGTGACCTCTGTATCAAACACAGGGCATTCCTAAGAATACACCTTCCCACGTCTAGGAAGTGCTTTGAGATCTGCAGTTGAAAGGTGTCACTGAAGACCTAGGTATTACTGATTAATGTTTTTTACAGGTAGACATTTTTAAAGTGTTATTTAGATTTCACTTACCGTCCCTCCAAAATATACACAGAGAGGGCAAAAAGACATTGAGAACAAGAGAAAGAAACAAAGCAGCTGTTGCACAAGGTAGATCTGGAAATGAGCAAAAAATCTCTGCCTCTCAATGAGCATCCTCAGTCAGTCGTGCCAAATCTGCTCCTCATGCAAACCCATTGCCTAGGGATAGTGTTAGGTGCTGTGGCCACAGTATCTTTGCCAATTCTGAAGACTTTATTATTTTCTTAATTTGTTGCAAGAGGCTGGAGAATAATTAAAAAAGGGAAATAGTTTCTAGTGATCCATTTGTAACAATTCTAAGCCACGGAAGATGTGGGGCCTAAAAACCTTAATGGTGCCTCCTTTAAATGTATATTGTTTCACAGTGGACTGTAATCTCTATTTCCTTGATTGATAGGGCTATAATGCTTAGGAAAGGGTGGAATGGATCGGCCAATCAGAAATAAAGAGCCAAGAAAAGGTCAAAATGCTGGAGCACTTCACTGTATTTCTTGAAAGATGTTGGGTATTAAATGTCAGATGCAATCTTTGTCATGAAAATGAAGTAACAAGCCACCAGTGTGACCCTCTCCTTTGAATGATAGTCTTGTCACTTTTTCTAATGCTCTTTCACCAGAGTTTAAATTGAGGGAGAATGCTGCCTATCTTGAGGAATATTTAAATAATAGAATACATTCAGGAAGCAGAAGGAAAGCGAGAAAAGGAGGAAAAAAAAATCCCTTGTTACATATTTGCTTTTCAAACTTGGTCTCCTAAAATGTATTTTGTCATATGGCAAACCAGATACTAAGAGTTCAATACTTACTGGTTGCATTACTGTTTTATTAAGATGCTTTCCACTTTGGGTTTTGACTAACCCAAGTCCACCTAGAAGTAGCAACAGGCTTGATGGTGCTTGCCTCAATCTGGGCAGATTTCTGTTTGGTGAGACAAAGGAAACACCTACTGAAAGGAAATTTGACAGCCTTTACTAGAAAGATTACTTCCCAGTTGAGATATACAGCCTTTTACAGCGCTCAGCATTACCTTTTAATATGTCTCTCTATACCATTGTAGTACTGCCTCAGAGTTTTTTATCAAGAAGTCTTAAACTTTCTATAGAAGATTCAGCTTGGTCATCACATTGATGCCCAGTACCTCTCTGCTCTGGCAGTTCTTTACACTGTCATATTGTCCCTGATATTTGTCAGCTGCATCCTCTGCTTTTAAAATTTCCCAGCATAAAAAATTTTCTGGTCATTGAAAGGCATGTTTGGAGAAGAATATTGTGAGACTGCTAGTCCGCTGTCACCCTTTCCTTATAAACATTCTGTTATCTTTTCAGTGAGTGCATTTCCCGGCAGGAATGCCAGGAAAATAATATGAAAAGGTTCTGCCAGGAAAACCAGGCTTGCTGAAGCTCTAACAAAATTTGCTTTATTTATGCACACAGGTAAACCAGGAAGCACAGAGCGAATGGAGGTGGAGGCACATGCCCTGTATAATGACCCAACTTGCATTCTATTCCAAAGCACCATGTTTCTACCTCATCCTTCAGGCAAACAATTCACTTCTATTTAGGAGGGAATAGTCAAACAAATAAAATAGTTTTGCAAGTTTGTCACATGAGGTTATTGTTAGTTGTCCATCCTTACAGTGTGGTTAGTGTTGGGCATGGTTTAACTTATATAAAGATGGAAAAAAATCTTTCAGCTGTGACAGAATCACAGCAACCTACCATCAGGACAAAAGCAATTTGTCCCTGACTGTACTGGCAGATAACCCATGGAAGCATTGGCTTGGTGCTGTCAGAGAGACAAAGTTACAGTGACTATGTCAAGCCTGTGGAACAGGCACACATGAGGACATTCCCTGCAGCCCTGTCCCTGATAGTTTAGACTGGAAATTGGTTTTACACCTTTCAGATTCCTTTCTTGCCTCACACTTCCCTTTCCTTCTCCTGAAAGTGCAGACATGGAAGGATGTGATTTCACACATTGGTGCTCATGTCAGTATGGAGTAAGGCAGTGACCAGAATCCATATCAGAGCCAAGATCTGTGACCTGGGAAGTTCTAGGTCCTCCTATAAGTATGTATTATAAATATATCTCAATTGAGACTGGTGTGGCAAATGCTCTGTGCTGAAATTGTGGATCACCCACTTCCTTTTTCTCTGGATCCTTGGTTTCTCCTGTGCTTGGCAAAATCACAGAGGTCTAACTTGGCCTCTTAAATGTAAAGTATAAAAGTTGGACACAGATAAGATCAGAAAGACAAGGTTATGTCTATCAAGAGCAAGCTATGGATGCCACCATGTAGGAAAGAGCATGAGAAATTAAAGGCCTAAATTATGAATAATGAAAGGGTAGCTTTTTCTACATACTGCCTTTTTATAGATTTTCAGCAGAAGACTGAAAGTGACTGAATGAAAAAGAGTGAACATCATGTAATGGGTTTCACCCTTTACTCACTTTCATTCCATTGAGCTTTCCTTTTTTGACTCCTTTCCTGAGAGAAGAACCCATGAGTCTTCACCTCCTACCCTTGCTGAAGTTCTTAAATAATACGTGGTCTTGCCATCTCCACCTGGGAGATGGACCAGTATCTCCCTGCACAGCATCTTCCTTCCTTCCTTCCTTCCTTCCTTCCTTCCTTCCTTCCTTCCTTCCTTCCTTCCTTCCTTCCTTCCTTCCTTCCTTCCTCCCTCCCTCCCTCCCTTCCTCTCTTCCTCTCTCCTTTCCTCCCTCTCTCCCTTCCTTCCTTCCTCTCTCCCTTCCTCTCTCTTTCCTCTCCCCTTCCCTTCCCTTCCCTTCCCTTCCCTTCCCTTCCCTTCCCTTCCCTTCCCTTCCCTTCCCTTCCCTTCCCTTCCCTTCCTTTCCCTTCCCTTCCCTTCTTTCTTTCCCATTGTCTCATGTTTAATGGCAAAACCGATTAGGAGTCTAGGAGTGTATTTTTTATCAGTTGCTGTGTAGATAAAAGCTTCGCACTGACATAGTTTGCTGGTTGTACAGATGTCAGACAAGACAATGTGCTGGGTCATGTTTCCACAGCAATGAGCTTGGAGCTACAACTCAAGAGGACAGAAATAAGTGTTATTTTCTCCCGTGACTGGTCTTTTCTCACCTTGACTGTTTGCCTTAAGCACATTTCAAACAGCTGCAGTAACAACACCTCAGTTGATTCCTCCCTTCCAACAAGGACAGCCAATAACATCTTTCATATAATCTGAAAGATTGCCAAACAGGGTTTTTCACATATAAAAATTCCCGGCAAGTAATGTGAAAGGGATGCTATCAAAATCAAATACACTACATTTCAAATGCTTCCATTGTTTTTCTCTTCTGAATCTTTACTTTAAAGAATTACATTATTTCTTTCAGAGATTGTTGCTGTGAAGCTGATCAGGCTGAGATCTCTGCTCATACATCTAGAGCTTACTTAACTGTTTAGTCTTGTATAAGACTATGTCAACTTCTTTGGCTTACTGAGCTCATTTATTGTCTTCATTCTTTCAAACTCATGTTGCCAGAGGCTTGAAAAAAGTCTCATCGGAAAGGATTTTTTCCCCTCGTACAGTCCAGATGAAACCAGCTCTGATTTCTACACACCTTCTCCATTCCTTCCTTCATCTCCACCAGCAGTCACGGAGACCTGCCAACTGCAGACTGAAAGGGGATCTTTTCCTATTCAACCACCCTGTGGTTCTTCAGAGAAGACCACAACTATCAGCCAGTAGACCATTCTTATGTGGAACATTAATGAACACTTGCCAGAGCCTCAATTTTCAGGATGTAAGGGAGCAAAGAAAGAACCTTCCCAGAAGCCTCATGTCTTGGCTCAGACTGATGCCATCTATTTGCTTCCCCTTCAGGCTACTGCTGTGGGAAGGTGCTGAACTGTAAGCGGCTGTTGTTTCACTGGAGTGTAGCAGCCTCAGATTCCACCCATAATTTTCTTATTGCTAAGCATTCTTTACCACAGCAAAAGTATTTGTTTAATGGGAACCAGATTTGGGTCATAAACTTTAAGCCTATCAAGCTTTATGTTAGCTAATGTTTACCTTATTGTACTTTTTTTTTTCTTTTTTAACTCTTTTTCTCTCTGGTAAAAAAAGACATTGCTGTAACAGGAATGCAGGGAAGCAAATAAAGCAAAGGAAATCAGGATATACTATGAACTTCATGTGACTCGCAGCTGCAGGGTTCCTCACAATAAAGAACCCTGCCTCAACAAAGTGGCTTATGTGCTTTAACAAATATCAGCTGTTTGTTTGGGGTGTAATGAACAAACTAGAGCCAGAGTGACAACTGCTTCAAGTAATTATGAAGACAGCTTGCAAACTATGGCCCCACTTGTTTCAGATTCTAAATGACGACAGTCAGGCTGCTGTTGCTGCCAGCTTTATTTCTGAGCACTTTTATTTCCATATTTCTAAGGTCAGTGTGTGGTGGCGATGGCAGCCAAAGAAAGCCTGTGTGAACAGTGTGTGTGTGCCTGTGTCTTTGTGAGAGAGAGGGGGAAAAAAGAAAGGAAAGCATTTTTCAGCATTACCACTGCTATATTAATAATAAACTCTTAATGAAGTGTTTATAATATGTTAAAACCTAGAAGCCCAGATGAGTTTGGTGTTTCTTTGCTGCAGGCATCATTTATATGTGTAGCAAGGGGGACTCTGCCCTGAGGAATTTACAGTGCTAATGTTAGAGATGGCAGAAGAGTGATCCCAAGGAAACTCAATGTTACACTTCTATAGGGAGCCATGGAAACATGAAATAACTTATCCAGGCATACAGAGCATTTTACATCCAGATAAACCTGAATTGATTTGAAACCCCCTGAATTTTAGACCATTACTTAGGCTACATCTTTTCCTTCCTCTAATATCTATAATTTGTGTTTTGTAAAGCTGTTGATTTATGTTTATACAGAGGCTGATACTTCTGTGGTATGAAATAATCATCTAAAAGAAGCAATCCTTGTGCTGAAGAGATTATCACATTTGTGGAACAATGCCTAGTGGAAATTCTATAAGATTTTTGGAGAAATTTTATCAAAGTACAAGTCTGATTTTTCCACAAAGCAGTCTAATTTTTATTTTGTGTGCTTTCTTTTCTTTAATGAATTTATTTACTTATCTTATGAGATAAATGTGAAATATGGACATGAAGGAATAAGGAGAGAGATGAAAGGAATGGGTTCCTTGGTGGGACATGGACAGGGAAAGCCACTTTGGTCCCAGAACTGGGGTCTCATTTCAGGCACAACTCAGTCACACCAGGATTTGTGGAACAAAGGTTTGAAGGGTATATGAAAAGAATAAGTTAAGGGTCTCGACACAGGAATGGCAGGAGGTAACATAAATTCTGTGGAGATCTAAAAGCGAGAGATTTGCATGTGATGCAACAGGAGTGAAGCTATTGTGTTGATTTCCAAGGAAAAGATTGTGCATTTATGTGAGCCACCTAGGTAGACTGGAAAAAGAAGCCAAGCAGGGTCTAGGTAGCATCTTGGCTGGACTGACAAGGAAGGCAGGTCAGGAGGTATGAAATTGCAAATGAAATAGGAGGAAGGTTATGAAAACATGGAGAATAGCGTGACAAAAGTAGAGAGGCATTTGTGATATGATATGGATGTAAAGGTGACAGCAGTTACCCTGGCTGTTGGGAGAGACCCAGTGGCTGGAAGGCTTGGACACAGGGAAGCCTGTGAATTATCTTCTCAGGCAGTTATGTATGTGACCTGAGATCACAGTGACAGGGAGGAAGAAGGAAAGTAAATAATGCATCCTGTCTTTCCCATCAGGCTTGTGATCCTTTGCAAGATGCATGCTTTCCCAAATTACAGGAAATCAGAAATTTCTTCAACCAAATAAAAAAATAAATGCAAAACTATTGACGAAGGACAATAGACTGCAGCCAAAGGTGGACAAGTGCTCCTTCAGTGAATTCTGACGTGTTTATTAATCAGATGTAAATAGCCTTGCTTCTAATACCATCCAGGTTTGGCAGCTGTCTAATCTTGTTTTTTCCCTGGTTGAGAAAAGACAGTGATTTCACTCACTCTTGAGCCCACTCCCACGCACCTCTGATTCAGAAGCACTCTTAAACATATATATCATTGTAAACATCCGTGTTTCTCCAATATCCACTGTCAATGAGACTCTGTATGTTTTTTTGACCCATTTCAATTCTGGTTCATCACCTGTTTAAATTATACTTTCAAGTGTTCATGGGAAGAGACTGATAAATTTTGAGAAGCTTCCTTGTCTTGGTGCTCACGTTCCTTTGTGGAGAATTGTATCTTCCATAACAGATTTGACCAGTTCACCTGTGATGCACCCTTGCAGGAAAAGCCCACGTTAGGCTACATGTGCCTGAGGAGCAGAGCATCAAGAGAAAAAGAGCTGATGAAAGAAAAGTGCCAAATTATCTGACAGTCTGCATTCCTAATGTGTAAAACCTTTAGTCTGAAAAGCTAGGAAAAAATCCTACTGACTTTGATTATTCCCTATGTAGGATAATTTGCAACATCTGCTTGCAACATGTGAGTTGTAAACTAACTATAAGTAAAATTTGAAACACTTCATGGTAGCCCTTTTCTTAGTTTCTTTCTTTTCTTCAAGCCTCACTTGGCAGATTTCCCAGCCTCTGTTTTTGTAGGATGGCTCTATTATATTCAGCAGAGAACAGCACGTGCCACTCTGAAGTAGCCATTTCACGAGTGGTCTCTGAATTTCTTTTAGTGCTGAGTGCGGTCAGTTTCTGTTGTTTTCTTCTGACAATCTTAGTCTTACAGCACATGCTCACACAGGTTTCTCCAAGGGCAGCTCAATCCCGGCTGCTCCAATTTTGCTGAAATGAGGGAGGCAGGAATCCATTGCTCTAGCTGTCTCTCATGGCTGTCATTTATAGTTACATTCCTAGTTGAAGTCCCTGGAAATTTCTGCTTCTTAGCAAACAAGCTGATGCAATATTTTAGATTCCATCTTTTTCTGCGTAGTCGTCTGTGTGTAGGAATTGGAGTGCCAAGCTTTAATACAGATACACATTTAAGTCTCAATA
Organism: Caloenas nicobarica; assembly: GCF_036013445.1. NCBI lineage: Eukaryota > Metazoa > Chordata > Aves > Columbiformes > Columbidae > Caloenas > Caloenas nicobarica. The sequence continues at coordinate 48,568,447 of NC_088245.1, forward strand.
AATAAAATAGCATGAATAAAACCTTGAAAATGAAATGGCCTTTTTTCTGTTACTACTAATGAGCAATTAGGTTTGTTCTCAGTAACATTTCTAAAGGATCCAGGTGTAAATTGTAATAAAGATGCAATATTGCTAAGCAAGTGTGTGTTAGATAGCAAAGATAAGTGCTGTTTAGTGTGTGTCAGAACAGACTGAGAAGGAAGCTTAGCAACACCTCAGTGGAGCATGGGAGCATTTAACACTTGGTTTACTTATTTTTTGTTTTATCGAGCTGAGCTGTTTACTTTGAAGTTTGGCTGTTTGCTATTTCCTTCAAGGACAAACAACATAAGTAAATGAGATAATCAGTTGCCCAAGGCCACTCAATGGGTAAGTGAACAAGATGAGACTAAAATATGGGGTTTGACTTCCACGGTTACTGAGGTGAGCAGTGTTAAGCTGGGCTCTTAAACCATATCTATGACTCTATAGCAGACTCTTTCAGAAAGTCATTTGAAACTAGAGCTCATAAGCCATGTTGATTAATGTGTTTTATTCAGTGATGAATAACCACAAAAAGTTTTAATACGGATCACTGATGTGTCTCAGGCACAAATAGACAATTGAATGTACAAGATCATGGATTTCAGGGATGTCTGATAAAGTAGGCTAGTGATAACAATGTTACTGTTGTTTTCGTGTGGTGTTTTTTTTTTTTTCTCTGAAAAGTGCAGAAAAATATTGCTTGCTATGGATTTACCTTATCAGGGATTCAGTGGGGCAGGTCAATCAAACTGTACACTTTCCCTTCACCATGTTAGAGTTCTGCATGATTGACATCTCCCAGGCTATTTGTGAGTGAAGTGATATGCCAGTACCGAGTGGCTTGTAGGGAGGGTCTCATTTTAGAAGCATACTGAATATGCTGGGAGATTGCCATTTTTCTCATAGGTAGTCTCTATCCTTATTCTTCTTTGACAAGCAACTTCGGCTTTGATGCCAAGAAGCACAATGAAAAAGAATGTTTTTTTCCCTTGCCCATTATCTTCCTCTTTGTTGAACCTGAGAATACATCTATTTCTATGAGAGGTTAACTCCAGAGTGGCAAGCTAGTTTTTCATTTTCATTTATTTTCTCATATCCCATTTCTACTTTATGATGGAATGGATGGAATTTTTTAGTACTTTTCAAGACCAGGTTAAAAAAAAAAAAAAAAAAAAAAAAAAAAGATGAGTAGGCAATTATAGCATGGCAATTACATTTTAAAAACTCTCTTGTTACAGCTGCCATTCCTGCAGCATTTCTAGCTTTGTCTTTATTATAGTATCAGCATCCATTTTCCTTATTATCATCTATATTTTCCTTCGTTACTGGCAACAGAGAAAGGGAAAAAAAAAAAAAAATTAAGTACAAATGTAGATCAAGCAGAAAATACTGACATACTAAGTTAGTAAGGGATTCCCCCAAAGGTTTTCTTCTGAGATCCCAGTCTTGAAGTGTTTAAGACATTTACTCATCAGCACAGGCAGACATTTCTGCAGTTCAAGGTCCTTAATGTGCAAGAAGAGGAGGGAGACGAATCTTCATTAAGCAAAATCTTTCTCATTTTTACATCTGCTACATACGGTGATGCCACTCTGTAAACAGACCTTCAAAAGGTAGATTTTTTTTCTGGGAAGACTTATGCTTTGTTCCTGAAATATAAACCTAATGTATTGGTGGGACCATATAGTATCAAGTTTTACAATGTCAGATTATCTTTGAAGAATTAGAAGGGCTAGGAGGTCCTTCCTTAGAAAATTATTTTAAAATTCCTGACAGCTGGTGCAATCCAGCACAATTAAAAGCAAAATATTTATCCAGAAACACTTTCAAGTCTTTGTATTAAATTTCATGTCACTTATTTGCTTACTAACATTGTATCTTAAGGTGGCCCAAGGACAACAATTCTTTTCCACTGCAGGTACAGTAGCAGTATTCAGAGGGGAGCAATGCCATGAAAAGGAAAGTCACACCCTTCATTGTGGTGTTTAATATTTTAATAATATTGCTCAAAATATCAACCAAAAGTTCAGATAAAAAATAAGGAGATCAGGGAATAAATGAGGAGGACATAGGGTAAAATATAGTCTCCATTTAGGAACCTGGAGTGGAGGAAATTATGGCCTGCTATAGGCTTAGCTGGCAAGAGAATGGGGAAGGCGTTTTGCTAAAACAAATATCTTCACATCAGGAAAATGGCAGGATGAACATGATTAGACAGACTTTGGATGAAAAATAGGTGGGCAGAACTGAAGTGATGCTGGTCAGTGAACTGGAAAAAAGTTGGTTGAATATAATCTCAGCCTCCGCATTGAAAGTATATATCTATTTTTCAACACAGGATAAAGTCTCCGGAAGATGAAGGACTTGTGTTTATCTGCTGATGAAATTGGATCAAACAGCCAATGTCGTATTCCTAATGGCAAGGTAAGAGTGAACAGGAGTCTAGGATACATCCAATTTAAGGCATCATTGTATCCATCCATGAACATAACCTTCCCAAAAGGAATCACCAGAGCTGAGCAAAACATGTTAGGTGGAAGGCTGACACCCCGTATCTGATGGCCTGGCCCAGTGTGAACGTAACAGGTCTTTAGACGAGTCTTCCAGCTGCTCAGGTCAGCTGCTGATGCCAGTTTACAGCTCTTGTCCTAACTTACAAAGAAATTAATGGATTGAGTCTTAGCTACATAAAAGACCAGATTTCTTTGACAGCTGGGAAGATTACAAATCACAAATATAAAGATTTAATTGTTCAGGAAAAGAAGGAGGTGGAGAAAAAAGGGTTCACTATGGAACATACTGGCCATGGAGATCATGCAAATCCAAATGCTGACCACGTTTTAGAACACATTGTAAATCATTTACATCCTATGTGTGAGCCATAATCTCAAAGATTAATCTTAAATTTATATTTTCCAAAAATCTCTAGTCCAAGCTGAATTTTAGCCTCAAAGATGTCAAAGTGGCAGTGATCCTGAAACTCCTTAGAGATGTTACTGTTGCTTTTGATTTGTGTGTCGGAAGTCCTTGTATTTTAACATTGACACTTAGCACTGTGCTAAGTAAGATGTAACAAAGTGGAATTCCACCTGAAAGTAGAGGTAAATCTGTGGGTAGAATGGAGAAATATAGGCAGCAGAACAATATTTGTACCAGGATACATGCATTGGTTTTAGGTGCTTGTTCACAGTTTTCTAAACTGTGGGTGGAGGGCTGTTAATGGCTTTTATCTCATGGGGAGATGGCTACACAGTGATTTAAATTATACTTTGTTTAATCATAAAAACGATGTGGCTCATCACTAGTATCTACCTTAGAAAAAATATCCCTATATAGCACACCAGCTGTTCTAGGTAAACAAAGCATGGCAAATGGGATCCATGCTACATATTACCTGTGGTGTTTTGAGGACTAAAATGCATTCAGTTCTAAAACATATCTAAAATTAAGTTTAATTGAGTAGGTGGATCAGAAGAAGTCCCATTACTTTACCTGGACTAATATTACATAAAGGATAACAAAGGATGGTCTTGGTGCAAAAGTCTGTTAAACCCATGGATATTTATAAGTTGGGTATAGCAAACTTCCCCACACTATTTGTTAATTAATTATTTTTAAAAAATTATTTATTAAAAAGAATGCTACTTGTGTTATCTGTTCTCTAGGAAAGACTGCTTCTTAATGCTTGACCCAAGTATTTAGCTGAGTTTAGTTCCCCTTCCATCCTTCCTGCCCTCTGTCCTACCTGTCCTTGCAATTTTTGAAGAGAAGGCATGGCAGAAGCAGATGCCTGGAGAGATTCCTGAAAGTTAGGCAGTGCAGCATTGGCTTGAGGCTTGTAGTTTGTAGGAAGAATAATAGCTTTGAATATCGGTGGCCATGGTGCATGAGGCAAGGGGCTCAGGTCAGTGCTGGTTTGGAAATCTCTGCACCACACCGTCCTCTCTCATCTTGATTGTCATGGTTGCTCAGCCCTTGTCTTATCTGATCGGTGACTGTAAAAAGGACATTTATGAACTATACACCTGTCGAATCCTTTCAAGCTACTGAGGTCAGAAGAATCTAGCAGGATCAGTTCACTCATCCTCTGCATTTGCCAATAAGGTTACTTATAGTAATGTGTCTTTTCAAATGCTGTGTTATTGAATGATATAATTGGTGGATGTGAAGTCGGAGATACTACCAAAAAAATGCAGATTCATGTGGATTCATGTGGATTGAAGGCAAATTTGAAGCCTGGTGCTCTACACACATGCAATTATCTCTTTAATCTCTTATATTAAAACCTAGCAATAAACTAAGGAAAGATGAAATTGATCTGCAAGAACTTCATGGGAACAAAGCAAGGACTAGAGGAAACCAGAAATATTATGCCTAATTAAGAAAATTGCTAATGATCGCTTCAATCAATGAAATTAGAGATGGAAAGGCTGTTAGGTCATATATTCTATCAAAGGCCTCTGAGAGCTTATTTTCTTATCGCCAAGAACAGTTTTCAATTTCATGCCTGATTTTGGCTCATCTTCACTTCCAGCTAACCAACAAACTCTGTCTGAATTTCACAGATCTGATCTAATTTTTTTTTCCAGAAAGCTTAAGGCAGAATGAAGAAAGCATTTGCAAGAATGGGGGTGTTAAAAATGTGAGGCATTTCCATTAGGAAACAGTCTTCCATAGCCCACCTTAATCTGTTCTGGCTTTGCCTGGAACAGCTTTGCATTTATTCCCTGACCTGGTCCTTAGCAGCAGCTTATACCTTTGGCAGATGACAAGAATTTATGGGGTATGACTGTGAGCAACTGAGGTTCTCATTGAGATAGGGTTGTACACTTGACTTGCACACTTTCAACCAGCTCCCCAAAACATCCCCATGAGTCTTCAGAATGATGAATAACATCACTATGGTTTGGACACAGGCCTCAGGGAGCCCCGTCTGGAGCATTTGCCCTGTATGAGATTTTGCAGGGCACCAGTATGTCCAGCTGATCCATGTCTCCAGGCTTGGTAACAAGTCAGAAGAAGCAGGGGAAGCTCTTGGCTGCTTCTGCCTCTGCTGGTAAAGGACCTTGGCAGTGCTGAGTTTTGGGTGGCACTTAAGGCTAGTACTCTGGCAAATGTTTCTGCACGCAGGTAAACTGAGGTTCATCATATCAAATGTAAGTAGGTCTGTTGCCTTATTAAAGCAACAGACCCATATTTCTCCCTAGCTCAGTTTCTGGAGCCACCTTTTTGTCAAGAAAGACTGGAAGGGCAGGGAGGGAACTATGTAAACTGCCTGTCCATGCATCACAAAAATAGGATACAGATCTGTATAACTTGACAGGTGCAACAAACACTGGAGTCCTCCGCTCTGCTCCCATCTTGGTCTTAAACAATAGGATAGATGTAGTGTAGGGTAGGTATAAGAAGACTGAGTAATAGGAGTAACAGTTAACTGTCTCACGCTGTGGGTATAAACAGGTTAAATACAATTTTAAGTATGTACTCTAAATACTGCACTTACATAGCAAGATGCTCTTTGAATTTTGAAAGACAAGAATGTATCCCTGTGGGGACCAGACATATCCCCCTCAGAAATCTGATTTATACCAAGGCTGGATGAGACTGTGGACCAGGAAACTAAAGTATGTACAAAGAGTAGGAGCAGGGAAAGAGGGAAATTTTCATGGGTAAAGTGCTGAATAAGGATTTTATTCAGGTTGGGGGGAAAGATTTTACACATAAACACAAAAAAAAAGATACTGAATAGTAGCATTGTTTGGGTGCTTTTCCTGTTTAAAATGACTAATCTCCCTAGAGCCATAGGTCAAATTTTAGGCGGAATTGGCTTTGCCCTTCATTCTCAGTTTTCGTCTCCATGGGAATAGATCAGTGTTTAGCAGCGCACGCTGCAGCAGGAAACGGTCTCTGTGTGCCTCCCCTCTGATCAGGAGCATTTCCTTGCTCAGTACGCTTCTATGGTTGACTTAGGGTTTTTTTTTTCATGTTCAGCAAAGCCTTCTGCATTACTAGAAACAAATTATGAAGTTGCAGAATTGTACCACTTTTGTAATTTAATTTGTGGTTTTTGCATATCCCAGTAGGAGAACATATATATATATATATAAATAGATGTATATAAAGCCAGGCTTTTTCAGCTTTCTGTGCCTTGATTGTCCACATGCTTCTTCTACCCTGGATGGAGATTGTAAGTATAAAACAATAAAAAGAACCAACAAATTAGATCAGTGTTTAAATTAAGACAGCTAGGTTAATGGTTGGACTTGATCCTAAAGGTCTTTTCCAACCTAAGCAATTCTATGATTCTATGATTTCTAGATTTCACAGAATACTAATCAGACCTGCTTCATCTGACACAGTTGCTAAGGTCATTTTTCACTTAAATTAACATGAAATTAGATGACTACATCAGTGGTACATATGTTGTTTAGATTAGTTACCACTTAAGTCTCTCAGCTGGCCAGACATATGGATAAGCTAGGCACAGATTAGGCAGGTCTGGGTTGACATTAAAATCCTATTCCTGTGATTAATATTGTAATACAAACAAGTATATGGCAAGTGTAACTGAGACTGCATTCATTTTCAGAAGAATATTGATGCAACCCCAGGTCTATTCTGTATGTGACATGAATTGGTTCAAGGCTTGTTAACAGATGACAAGAGAAAACAAAATAATCAATTTAACTTACTTTTATTGTCTCCCTAGGTAGGTATTGAAGAATTTTATAACTTTGCATATTCAAAACAGTAATTACCCAAATAATAAGAAGTTCTTTGTAGCTGTAGTTCGGTTTTGGGTGGTAAATTGAAGAACCTGAATTTTTGAAAAAACAATGTAGTTCAGCCTTAGAAAGTCAGCTCTTCTTAATAATAACACATTGAAGTCATCACCAAGCATTGTAACAGGTCTTTTTTTGTTGTTGTTGTTCTTAATTGTAGGCTGGAGTAGGAGCCTAATAGAGTTAGGTGCTCTAAATGCTCTAAAATTCAGATACAGTTGACTAAGTCACTGAGGCACCTTTTAAAATACATCTCTAGGGCCTTATTTTTCAGTCAGTATGACGGGCATCTGTACAGAATTTCAACACCTCTGCTCTACTGTGGCTCAGAGCAATCAGCTGGCAGGAGTGTACTCTGGCTCAGGGGAATTGCTGGGAGCTCCTGTGCACGTACTTTGTTCTTCATAACGTTGCCGTTGGTTCTTTACCAGTTGTTGCAATGTCTTTCACAGGGGAGGCTGATGCAGGCGCTCCTTGGCTTTTCCAACCATCAGTTGTGAGCTGTGACTTATTGTGGTATTCATATGTTAGCTCTGCTGCTGGGGTAAATGTGTTCAGCTCTGCTGACATCTCTTTACGTCAGCATGTCATCTGATCTGATATTGGACACATCTTATTCTGCATCTTTGAACTGCTATTTGCTTTTTTTATTCATTTGTAGTGTTGTGGTTTATAGTTGGGACACCAATATTTTAAAAATATTATGATACTTGTTTAAGTATATCATAGTGGTGGAACAAAAAGGTGCAGTAGCTGTTTGTATTTTTGAGCTCTGGATCAATCCTTTCACTTCCCATAGCCAAGAAATGCTTTGCCACTATTCATTTAGGTTTCCTCTCTAGATACCTGTACCCGAATCCTAGTTGAGACAACAAGAGACAATGAGTTTCGTCTGATTTTTGGCCCTTCGTTGAGCATCAGAAACTCTTGTCACTGCAGTGACACATCTGGCAGTCTCTGCCCTGGCCTGCAGTAATAGGGGTGAAATAGACCCTGACTGAGGCGAGGAAAGCTTACAACTTGCTTGCTGATGCTTTGCCTGGCTTTCTCTAATGCCATTAGTTTCACACTTACACGAACTCTAAACTGCAAATATACGGATCCATTGTCCCACATAGCCCCATGTTATTTCAAGGTGACATTGAGCTACTGATCTGTGTTTTTAAACTGAAGGGTGGTCAATGACCATACTTTATCCTGTAGCTTTTGCAGAACTATAAAATTGCAGCACCAAAGGAGAAATGTATCAGTTAAAATGCTAACCACATTCACAAACTAACTCCGTATCAACTGTGTATCAGTCAAACTGTTTATGTTTGCAGAGATGTAAACGTACACCTGATTTAAAGAATTTGCTTTTTGTGGTGAAAGCTCTAGCAAATCTACTCTTGGTTTCTAAAAGCTAGTGGTTGATTTTGTTCTGCTCCTTATTTATATTTACATATATTTATGTGCAACACCAGGATAAAATAGTTTTGACTCTCTCCTGCAGTCAACAAGGAAGAAGGGCTTTCAACACCATGCTACAAGCGTTTCAGATTCTTTCCCCTGAGACTGAAGTATCATAGCAATCGAAGTTGTCAATTACTTTGAAAGAAAGCTGTTTATAGACCATTATTCCCAAGGCTTTATTTGCTTGCTTTTTTGCAAATAAGATGATGAAGACAGTTAAAAAATCTGCCACCAACCTTTCTACCGAGTGCTTACCATCAAAACACCCTTTTTTTATCTTCTGTCTCCATCCTCTTATTTCACATGTATTTTCCTATGGACTGAAGGGCTTGTGAATAACTATCTTACCCATCAGTTATGGTCACGAGTATCATGTAGGGAATATATAGTGAACCGAGCATCTAAAAATTAGAATCAAATACTTTGATTTCTTTCTTAGGTTTGTTGTTCTTTATTTTGAAGGACTCCACAATGTGACCATCATGCTAAATAAAGAAATGCCTTCTCTTTTGTGTTCCTTACTTTAGGTTAAACAAAGGCTTTTGATGACCAATAAACACTGGGTTTCACAAAAGTCATGGGACTTGCTAGGGATATTTTGGTGAAATATACTGCCTTGTAAAGGAAAGAGACAAATACTAGATAATTTAGAAGTCTCTTTTACTCCAAATTTCCATCAAAAGTTGAAATACTGTACTATTATTTTTCAGCATAGTTCAGCATAGTGTTTTCAAACACAGAGCCTAAGAGAAGGATAGTGTGATGATATTTTCCACAATGTATCTGGGGAGCAGTTCCCAATTACGGCAAAGAAGCACTGGATCAATCAAACAAGCTCCAGGTAAAACCACATCTAGAGTTGGTTGCTGCTCAGTGAGAATGAAATTACATTGGAACAACTGAAGACGACTACAGGATTGTAGTCTACATGACTATAAATGAAAGGAGTACATCTTGGAAATAAAGATGAGCAAACCAAACTATTTAGATTCATGGAACAAAGACTGAGTAGGGAGTATATTGCTCTGTATGAACATGTGAGGGTATTTTTGACACCAAAGAGAGAGAGAAGTTAGTTGTTTACGCTAAAGGACAGTACTTGGTCAGGAAAAAAAATACATATGATCTTGCAACAAATACACTTGAATGAAAATGGGAAGATAGTTTTGAGACATCACAGAAATAAAGCTCTAGGACAGCTTCTTGACAGGAGTCATAATTGCAAAAGTCATAGCTGTTTTAAAGAGTCCGGTATTTTAACAACTGGGTTTATACACTGTGGTTGCCTGAAAATGCTGAGGATTGGTCTCATTAACCCGGAACATTCCTTGTGTTTTTGAGTACAAGAAACGGCATTTGAGTCAGTAATAAAGAGTCTTTTAAGTTTGTGTTTGAGGGGGCGAAAAAGTCTACATACAATTGTAGTTGATTTTCTGTTGTTAATTTTTTAGTTTTGGCTTTAGTCTTTGAGCATGTAATGGTTTGACCTTAATGTTATCTTAAAGTAGTTTCTGTGGAGGATATTTATTATACAAAGATATATCTGCTAATTAATGCCACAGATAATGCAATACAGCTTCTCAGTAGAGAAAAATATTCTAAATAAAAGACTATTGTATTAATATTTTTTGTTGTTGTTACCGTAGTAACATTCAATATTTTTTCCCTGATTGTTCGGTTTCAGAGGAATTTTAGAAAACTCCCAGGGATGAAAAAAAACAATAGCTAGGGAAAACACAGCTGAAGCACCATAGGGGAAACTCCAGACAACAGATGCTAATTTGTGAGTGTGTAGAGCTCAGGTTTTGTCATCAACAGGAAGTGGTGGTTCTGTAGCTGCTGTTTGATTTTTCTTCCAGTAAATCTGTAGCATTTTAACATAAAGCATATGTGGTTCAAATATTTATCAGATAAATGTATAATTAATTCACGAGAGTCTCTTTTTAAAAAAAAAAAAAACAGCAAAAAAAGACCCCAAAAATCAAACAGAAATTACATTGTAGTAATGGAAAAATAATGGAAATGAAGTATTTGAGAAAAATTGTTAGTGAAGATTTATGTGCAGTTTCTTTTTCAATTCTTTTTTAAGACGATGATAATTCTATGTTTTTTTTTCCTTCTGAGTTATATGTAGGGTAGAGAAAAAAAATGAGGTATATTAATTTGTACTGCGTGTTCTCTCTGGTTCATTTTGCTACCAAGTGCTAGAGCTGAGTTAAGTAATACATTTATTATTACCCTGGCAGAGGCTGGGAGCAGGAAATGAATGTCTGCTGTCAGGGGAGGAATGGTTCAGAGCCCTGAGAGGTCAACAGATAATTTTCCATTTACTGCAGTGAGTTTGGTTCAGTCTGTTTATCTCTGGTAATTCATTATGGTCTCAAGCGAGGTAAAGGGGCTGCAGAATTGAATCCATGTATGTGTGACTATGGAAAGGCAGTCCACAGTGTTTAATATACTGTGTGCAAGAAGCAAGTGGGTGCTTCTCTTATCAAAAAGTGTGACTGAAGTTGGCAGTAGACATTAGAGAACAACATATCGTCAAGACGGAGGGAGTTTAGTTCAGTAATGAAGCCAAGCAAATAAGCTGTATAATCAAATCAAAGCTATAAATTGTCAAGGAAAATGGGATTGGTTTTATTATATTCTGGCAGTAAATTCTGTCTTTGATTTATAATCTTAACTGCTACACTTGCAAACTACTGAGTTATATTACTTTATCTGTTGGGTAAAATTACTTCACATTGTACAATTCTCTACCTATTGAAACTAGAAGCCTGATTAAAATAATATCTGGGAAGGGAAAATAAAATCCTGTATACCTTATTCTTCAAATCTGCAGTATCTGATAGCACTCGTAAATATGCTACAAGCAATGCTGCTTTTATTTATTTCACCCACTTTTTCACACTTTAAAAAAAAAAGGCTGACTCTTTAAGAGCTGGAATCCCCCTTCTATTGCTTATCTCTGCAAAGAGGTTTTATTTACTTAGGATATAACTTCTGTGCTAAAAATCTTTTTTTTTTTTTTTACTAATCAAAATGATTTCTACTTCTTAAAAGCAAATCTACTGTTAATCAACCCATCCTGGAGAAAAATGGCTTTGATCTCAGAGACTGCATTAAACTTAGGAACAAGCCAAATCAATAAAGGTGAAGGTCATGGAAACAGATGATTAAAGCAAACAACAGGCTGCCTACTGTACAATAGGGTCATAAAATAAACTGAAACAAGAGCCTATCAGAATACATCAAGAATGAACTTTATGAATAGGTTTCTCTTCAGAATCCTGAATGGTAGGATTTATCTCCTGTGGGGTTTTTTCCCCTCATCTTTTCTCCCTTCCTGCTAGCTCCTTTCTCCTTGCTCTTTCCTCTTGTTTCCTGCGATATTATAAACTAAATTACCCTGTGAAAGGATTGGTGGATCCTGATTAACGAATGTGTCAGGTTTTCAATGCCCACAAATACCTTGCACTGAGATATTTGTGATGTGAAATAGATATTGCTCTGAAATAGGTGAGAAATGGACCACTGTTATCTGTGTAGCTGGCTTGTATCTCTCTACACACATATAACGCAAATTCCCACATACAATTTTTACCTTATTTATTGGAGTGGGAGTCAGGGGAGAGATTGGGGGATGGGTCTGTAAATAGGAGGGGTGAATAGCAGCCACAATGATTGAGGACTTGGTTTAGATCCTAGAGCTTAATAACAGTTAGGGTTAATGGCTTGAGGTGATTAACTCGTTCCAACCAGTCATTAATCTGCAGGAGGTGTCTTTAGTCTTGTTCATTATTGGTAAGAAATGACACCCTAGCATTTTACTTGAACTTTGTTCTTTTGTTGTTGACAAATGAGTCTGGAAACCAATGTGGTGGAATCAAAACCAACCATGTGATGTCACTTCTCTGGTGCTCATACCAAGGGCTATCCCAGAGGTGGGGTGAAGCTCCCACCTGACCATGCTTGCAAAAATTTGGTTCCCAATTCTGTACCCAAGTGTCTGGTTTTTCTTTCATTTTCTCCCTGAGCACACTGCACACCTAGTAATTCTCAACACTATTGAAAAATGGGACATTCACTTAACTAAATGTGGATTTGAGTTTTATCCTTGTATTTTAAAAGCTGGGATATTAATTTCTACCCAGAGCTAAATTCAGAATAGTGGTATTAACTTTTACCACTCCCAGCGTATTTCACCCTTAGGCTGGCAACACTGAAGGAAATTTACAGGAGCTGACTATAGGAGTTTCAATCTCAGTCCCCTGCACTAGCCTAAGCCAAGTGGAAATCTTGACAATCCACTTCAGCAGGGATGACAAGAGCAGTGCTGGAAATTTCACAGCAGCAGACCTAAAGCTGTTGATAAGAATGCACAAAATTATTAAGCTAAAGCTGGAGAAGGCATCAATCACTTCGAAAGGAGGCTGATTTTTTTCCTCAAAGTCCAATCTGACCTGACATCCACCTGACAACATCCTTTTATTCTATACGGGCCCATCACTGTCTTATTCTGCTACATTGCTAATAATGCCAGTGCCAAAAAAAAAAAAAAAAAAAAATTAAAAAAGGAACAGCAATGTTAGTGTGTACAAGGTGAATGAGAGAAGAGAAAATAGAAAAGGTTAAATGTACAGAAGGGAAATATCTTTTAAATACTAATTTAAACTTGCTCTACTGTTGCAGGCCTGTTTGTCACCTCCACAGAGGGACGTGAACAGCAGCTGGCACATGCAATTACACTTTGAGATAAAAGACGTAAGAAAAGCCTAGCATTATCTTTTATTTGAAATGTTAAATCTGCCCTTCCTCTCTCTTTTATATCACAGCTGAAAAAAAGAAATTAAAAAGGAAAGGAAAGGAAGGGAAAGGAAAGGAAAGAAAAGGAAATTGGAGGAATGCTCCCATTCATGACCAAAAGAGGAGGAATTCCAAGGAAACCTTGGTGCAGAGGAAGCTTTGGTGGTAACAATGAATGTCATGGATAAAGAACAGTAGCTGGTGAACGATTACCCTGATTCCAGAATTAAATTAGACTTGGTGCAAAATATGCCTCTCTTTGCTGTTGAACTTTAACATCCTATTGAAAGTCAGGATAGAGGCTCTGCTGTGTTTTGGGCTGCCACTGCGACTGTGGCCTATTTATTTAAACGACTGAACTTTGTGCACACACAGTAGACTTCTTCCTGTGAGTTGAGAGCTTTGTAAAATCACTTTACAAAATCAACAATGACTGTGACATACATAGACTGCCTCGTATAGCGAGCTGTACAGGATAGCATGATGTTCTTATTCAGATGCACACTTCACAAATTGCGTGAGTTTTAACAGCAAACTCGAAAGCAGTAAGCCCTGAAACCCATCTAAATAACTGCTATAGGCCTGACCTGCCTGCTGTTGTGATTAAAGATTACAGTATAAATAACACTTTAGTCCTAATGCAGAAGAAGTCACAGAGGATAGTGGATAAAGGACCATTTGTACCAGTTCACATCCAGGTGCACGTGGCTCAAATTCACTAGTTTGATCTGGGTCAAGTGCTGCTGTGGTTAGGGAGCCTCATTGCTCCTCTTTCTCTAAGGATGCAGACCCATTGTGCCCAGGAGGGGTTTCTCCATAGCTTCTATAGCAGAGTTTTCAGGAGCACCTCTGTACTGACTGTCCTCTATGACCATGTAAGCACATAACACCAAGGTGGAGAGGAACTTCTGAAGTTTTCTGGGCAATATAACAATGTATGTTCCTAGACTGGTGGTTTGTGTCTCTCTCAGCACATTGTGGGAGGTGAAGCTAAACCTCCTTGTACCAGAGTTATCCTCGACCTGCTATATTCCCATAGCAATGGCTTTAGCACCAATGTGCAAGTCCATGTCCCATTTCTGGGCTGTGGCTCATGTCCAGAGGCTTTGGTGTCCTCACTATGTATCCATGCTGGAGGCAGAGGAGGAACTGCATGTGCATAAGCTGCTTCCTGCCAAAAGTTCATTACCAAATAAAAAGACATCGTCAGCCTGGGAAATGGGCTGACCGAAGCTCTGGGATGCCCATGGCACACATGTACATGGCAACTTGGACACATTCCTCGTGGCCTGTCGCCTTTCCTGGCCATGTGTTTTTTGAAGGAAGGGCACACTGAAATTTCAGCCATCAAATCAGCTGAAGGTAGCCTGAAGCTCTCCAGAGTGGTGGACACAACAGCAGCGACTCCTGTGGCTCTCCATGCACATGAGGATGGAGGAGGTTAGAGTGAGATTTGAGGATGAAGGTACTTTTTAATCTAGTGCCCATTTCACCATCTCTTATATCAGCTGCCCTCTTTTCCACCCCATTAACTGTATGAACACACCCTTTTATCAGCTTAAAGACCTTAAAATACAGTATTTTGTATATGGATTAAGGGCAACACGCAGCTTTAAGTAACTCATGCTGATGAATCTCTCTTTGGGGTGAAGTTGTAGAGGAGTGCTGCAAGGTTGTTTGTCTTTACTGTATCACTTAAATATCAGATAAACAGATGCAATTTGTCAAAACCCCAGTAATACATTTGCGCCTTAATACAGTATTTCCCCAAGAGTTTAAATACGTTTACTTACATTCAATATAAGAAAAGAGAATGTATTTACTTTCAGTTTTATAAATAAATCTGTCATAATTTATTTTTTTGAAAGGTTAAATGATTTAATAATTGCTTTCTCCTAATATGTTTGTATTTTCTGGATGTTGGAAAAGTGCAGGTTTTTTTCTCCTAGATAGCAAAAAAATACATCATTATGTTCTTGCTTTAGCTCTGTAAATGACCTCACTGATAAATGAAAATTGATATTTCAAAGCTGTAGTTTATTATAGCCTGATGGCATGTTAGCCCTTATCATTCAAGGCAGCATTTAACTCTGAATAATATATTATGCTAACTCTCTGAAACTGTTATTATGAGATTTTAATGCACCATAAAACACGTCTTATGATCTTCAGCATGCTAAAATGTCAGTCTAACATATTAACCTAACGTATATCTTGGAAAGCAGTAGTTTGACAAAATCTGTCCTCATATATAGCATCTCTTGTACTATATTTCACACATGGATTTATGTGTAACTATGGGATTTGCAGCATCTGAATAAAATAATTATCTTTTTTCCTGCACTTATAAAACTTAGCACAATGAGATCTCAGTCATAACTGGGGACCCAAGACTTTGTCAAAATTTGTTTATTAAATAAGCAGTGTCGTTGCCAAAGCAGCCATCATACTGAAGCAATGTGTGGGAATATATTATTGGTTTTGCACTTTAACTTTTCATGCTGTCCCTTTCTGATTTGAAAATATTGATTTTTGGTCTTAATTTAGATGTTACTATTTTATTTTGGCAATTCTGAGCAAAACGTATTAACTAATTTTGAACTGGAGGATGGTGGGAAAGAGCAATGACAGGGGAACAGATTCTTCTGGGCTCAGACTCTTGCAGCATGGGCTTCATGCAGAGGACAGCAAAAAGAGGATAGTGAGCCGCTATCTCCAGTCAAGTGAGCCGAGTTTGTACATATTCACATTTGTGTCCATTCAGTCTCAGAGATGCTCAGGGCCTTGTGAGGACCATTGCTGAAGGTGCACATACAGTCAGTCTGCTTCTCTTAGAACCAAGGCTAAAAGACAGGCAGTGTATCTGCTGACCCAAAGAAGGTGGCTAACCATTAGATTATGCTGGGGCGAGATGACACCTCCATCATACCCCTCCTTTTTGTGATAGTCAGGGTGGAAAAAATAAGCTGTCAGAGAGCTGTTGAATCATCCAGACATTCCTGTGGCTGGTCAGTACAAGTAGAGGAGTGCTCTGCAAGGCTCACCGCTGGACTACTGCAAAGCAGTCAGTTCAGCATTGCATCTGTGGACCACGGCTGGAGTAATCACTCCAGGGCTCTGTTCTGCTTGCATCTGAGTTTTGCAAATGAAAGTCCCAAATTAAAATATTTTCTCTCATTCATGTCTATATTAATCAAAACCTTGTAATTCTGGACTTTTGATATGACGGAATTTGATAGGTGCCATTTGAAGATTGGTTTAGAGGTGATCCCTGATTTTTCTTTTTTTTTTTTTTTTTTTGGTATGAGAACGGATAGTTCACAAAGCAGATTAGACATATTTCAAACTAAACCAAAAAGTCAATGTATGTGTTGTTACAGATGTTCTGCATGTTCTTCCTCAAGTATCTAGAAAATTAGTAACTGTAACATATATCCTTTCAAAATGTAACAGATCTTTAAATGAAGAAGACTGCAAAATGCAAAAATGTTCTTATTTAGTTGTACTAAGTAATTAGGCAATGGGATTTGGTCCACAAAATCCTGTAAAGAAAAACAATTGTCATCTGAGGGCAAATGTTGCCCAGCAGCCAGATCACATACTTTCCCTACCTGTGTACTAGATATAGTGTCTCAACACAGTAAGTTCTTGCAAAATAAAAATGTAGCAACAGCTGCTCCTGAATGTGCATTACATTTTCTCATTTTCTATCTAAAGGGCTTGAGTACTGCCATACTTAACATTATAAGGCTATATCATATTCTGTGTCTTACCAGCTTCGAACTAGTTTTAAAAACACGAGGCCTGAAGGCTCTTTCGAAATCCCTATCTCATTTGAAGACACACGCTTAGAAGGATCTATCCAAACATGTCTAAGACTATCTAATCCAAGACTTCTACTTTGAAGTACTCTGATTTTCTAAAATTTATCCTTGCAGCCTATAGGAGCTGCTTTTGATTATCCTGATTACCTCTGCAATGATCAGAGACACCACTTTCTCATTTTAAAGGGGCAACAAAGAGAAAAAAGGAGAAAAATAATGACCAGATATAATGCTGAAGGCACAATAATTGAAAGGCAGAGCAGTATTTCTTAGTATATTGCAAACTGAATGGAGGTTGTACAGTTTAAAGCAGAGGTTACAGGGTCTATTGCACAAGAAAATTTCAATTCAGGGCCAGCAGTGGCCACTTGTGGGAGGGAAGATGCTGGTGAAGAAGAGGAAACAAGAAGTATGATGCATGGATAATACGCCTTGTAAAGAGATAATTCAATAAAGCAGCAGCTGGAGAGACATCCTAGCACTACAGCAGTCTTTGTTAGGCGTGTGCTGCTGTAGGCTGCTGTTATCCTCATTCCTATTGAAAAAATCAACAAGCGACTAAGTAGTACTTAGGAAAATTAGATTGCATTTTCCCCTTATTATAGGAAATGTGCTTTTTTTGTTCAGTAGAAAATAACAGAAAAATCCATTTGTTATTAAGGGGGATCATGCATATCTTCTTTCATAAAACAAATCTCCAATGAGTCTTTCTCATACAGATTTCTGGGAAATAGTTGTCTGGTTGTATCTAAGGGAAATTTCTGGATTGGTTCTCATGAAGAACTGTCAGGGGCAGACACAGACTTCTCCAGTCCAAAGCAAAGATTGTAATTTGCTCATAATGACTGATCTACAGGAGCTGGATATAAGCAGGCATAAAAATATTTATAGGCAAATGATTTATCCTGAATGTTATTGACATTAGACAACTGCAGACAAATGGCAGTATGTGGAAATCTGTGAAGATCTAGTCATCACCAAAGATCTCAGTGCTAATTAGTTAATCCAAGTGGATAGTTCTTGAAATGAAGCATATAAAGCATTTGAAAATTCATACCTTCGGAACTTCATTAAATGTGAGTAAAGCTCCACTCAAATGGGTAGAGTTGCACACACATATTTGCAAAAGGAGGGATTTCTGAGCTTGAATGCTTGGCATAACTACAGAAAGTGCAGGGATGCATCTGTACCAAGGCTCAGGTCAGGAGCACACACTGACATAATCTGTGACACTCTGCAAGCCCTGGCTGACCTCAAGTGGAATATTTTACATCATTGAACTTCATGCTTCTTTGCTTCATGGAACTGATCACATCATATATTCATAAACGTATTTCAGTGGCACAGTATCCAAAACTAAACCAGCCAACAAGCCCCTCTAAATAAACAAGGGAGCTTTGCATCTGAAGGTAAAAGAGAGCAGGGAAATTATTCCCTGGGTTGACAAGGAAGAAATGAATCACAGAATATTTCCATCAAGAAGCTGTCGACAGTTTGAAGAAGGCAAATAATTCAATGACTAAGTGAGAAATCTGTTATTTTTCTTTGTTGTATATTATTTGGGAAGTGTGATTTTTATTTATACACTTTCTGAGTAATAGTAGAGGAGAAAGGATAACTAACATAATAGAAGGGAAAAAAGTCTCTCAGTTAAACTTTGTAAAGTAAAAGATGTGATCTCAGATAAAGGTTCCTAATGAAGGAAATGAGAACACTTAAAGGTCAGGAAGATAAAAAAGAACGTGGATTTGTGTCATTGCATGAACAAATACTTCTATAGCTTTTGTTTCAAGCATGACCCTAAGGTAATCAATCACAGTAAGACTGTCACCCATACAAGTTTGAGCGTAAGATGAGGCAGCTCCTGTCTGCTTGGAGAACGCTTGGAGACAGGGAAAATATCCTCCGTATGTACTCTGAAGAAGAGAAAAGTGTTTCTAAATTGAATCCAAATTAGATCATGTGAAGTTTCATATGCGTGGGGTTTTTTTTCTTTTTTTTTTTAGATATTATTTATTTTGTTTGTGTATATGCATGGATAATGGACAGAAAACATTATTTTGCCTATGACAGTCCAACAAATTAGATTCCCCATGGCATAGATCATCATAGCTCTGTCAAAATCACTGAAGTTATGGCAAGATACCACCAGTCATAGATTCAATCCATAATGTAGAGTGACAATGTGACAACAGGCTGGAACTGATATTTTCCACGATCCTCCTATACACAGCTGCACTGACATAAGCCAGCCCACATGTTGTGCCATCTTTTTTTTTTTTTTTTTTTTTTTTTTTTGCAAGCCAGCAAGCAAGGACAGCAAATATAATGGTCCTCACTTCATTCAGATGGCTGACAACAGAACCAGGTTTTAGCTTGGACCATTGCTGTTTACAAAACATTTTGTTTGGCTCTGACTAATACTTGGTTGGGGAAATTCTTCAGGGGAGTTTCTACATGGAACTGATACATCATGTAGATGACCCATCTATTAAAATACCACTCTTCCTTTTCAGTGAGCAGCATGGTACTACAGACAAAGTCATCTGGGTGACCTAAAAAAGGGAGGTGTTAGAAAGACCCAGACATGTTCATTTAGAGCAGAGGTGTTAGCTGTGGCATTCTAACTAAAGTGAAGTCTGAGACACTAAATGTCTTTTGAGGTTCAAAATATGTGACTGGTGTCTGGCATCTCAGCTTCCTCTTCTCTCTTCTCTAAAGCAAACAGTTCTTGTTCTAAGCTGTTTATGGTAGTTGCTACCTGGTTGTGTTCCACATATATCTCAGGATGCTTAAACCACAAGTTCTTTGTCATGACCATGAGCCTGTTCAGTTGCCACTATTTATTCATAATGTACAGGAATGACTGTTTGCAGATATAACTCCTTATTTTCTTCATGCACAAATGGAGACCATATCTTTGCTCTCCTTAGCAACACTCATAGACAGAAAATGTCGCTATATTAACTTTTTACAATTTCAAAAGTTTTTGTTTCTGTCATGTGTTTATCATGTGTTGGAGATCAGTTTGGAAAATACCGAATTTAAAGTGAAAATCATTAATAATGGCTGATCATGAAATCTTTCATTTTAGCCATATTTTAAAAATTTTTTAAAAATTACTATTATGTTAGATATGCATTGAAGATTTCTGTATAAGTTAACCATGACAAGCACAAAAATAATTTTCTGGCTTAATGTAGCATAAAAATTGTTACGATGTTACTGACCCTTCTAATATAGAACCTTCTCGTGGAACTCATCCTCCTGCAAATAGTTTCATTACCTTCAATTTCTTTTGGAAATTGTAGACAACTGGTGACTAAGAGACTGCAAAGTTTGATTCAGTCATTACTTTGCAACATAAAAAAATGAAGTGCCTTATAATATTACAGATTTTAGACACCGTGAGTAGAGAAAGGGCAACTTTAACCTTAAAATGAGTCCTGCATTTCAAATCATTCAGAAGGACTTATTTTCAGGAACCCGTATTTTCCAAGTCAGGCTCAGTTAAGATGTCTTAAACATGGCTTGCAAAACCCTTGGTTTTTTGAAATTCAAGATGTGGTGTTCCCAACAGTTTACATACTTTCTACTCTGCTGTTCTAAATGCTGATTGACCTTGTTTCTCAGTGCCCTGTTTTATCAACTGGTAATATCACTACTAAAGCTGTTAGAGTATTTTGGAAACAGTATCTCTGTGTTCTGAGTTTGGGATGGTACTGGTCCTTCCAAATTTCAAATCATGACAAGATATATTTTTGATAGATGCTACTTTTTGGACTTCCCTTTGTCTAGTTTTCTGAAGGCCACAGGAGGCTTTTCTAGGCACAAAGCTAAAAGGTTCCTGGTTTGTTTTCCTACGTAGTTATTGTTAGCATAGTATGAAACACAGTAAAACAAAGAGAGAGAAAAATCCTCAATGTATTTAATGTCTGTAATATCTCCAACAAAATGGCAATTCAGAACTCATAAACATTTAGGTAGATCTTTCTTATTTCTTGCCACCAAAAGAACAACCTCCAGGCCCTGAAGCTGGCTTCTTCCTGCCCTAAGGGGGTACAGACATTTTTCGGGGTAAATGTAAAACCTCAGGGAGTATGGAGGGAAAAGTTTTTTCTCTCCAGGTTGGTTTTTACTTGTAAGACTTACCTTCCTTTCCTAAACTGACAAAAGAAATTTCCACTTCTCAGGATCCTAAGCAATGATAATCAGAGCAGGGGAAAAGTGTATATGAACATATTGCCTAATATTTTTGTTAAATGGGTCACTTATGAGGGAAAAAAAAAAAAAAGATGGAAAAGCAATCTTTTTTAGACATGTATTTGCACGAGGGAGACCAACATCACATTCCCTTAGGTTTGAAAAGTGCTAGAATAAAGTCTGAGAGCTCCTCTCTCCTATGGTCAAATACAGCTGCACAAGCTAGGAAAGTGTTGTGTAGGCTATAAAATGGGACAAACAAATAATCACACTTTTCTTGCCAAAATCTTCTCTCTTCTACAATAAAGGTCAAACAGAATAGCTCTTTCACCTCCTGGTGTTCGCAGCTAGGGACATGGATGGTGATCCTCCTCAATACTGAGCAGTGTTCCTAAAAACACATTATTCATACTTAAGCACTGAGGCATTATAGAGCAGCTGCTCTGTAAATTCACCAGAGGAAGGTGATTAAGTCCTTGTATGGCCACGGTATGAAGCACAGACCTCTTGCTGCTCTCATGCTATTCTGAATTTGAGGTGTCAGTGATCAGAAGTTGGTGTGAGAAGACTATTTGCAGCTCAGCACTGATGTGACCCAGTAGTTAGTCCCACTGTCATTGAAGAGGTGCCAAAAGAACTGGGGCCTTTTGGGGTGTCATGAACCCTTTACTCCTGTGTAAAATTGTACTTGTTTTCTTGTGCCTATTTTTGCAACCTCTCTGTCTTCTCATCTAATATTTCTCTCCTTTCATGGTTTACCTGCCTCTTGATCCTGTTTCATTTCTTGTTTTGCTGCCACATTTTTGTGCTGGTGATCCTTCTTCCCTTTGTCTGTTGTAGCTCCATGCCCTCTTGCCACTGAGGGATGCCTTGCAGTTGATATTATATGAAGATTAGTAATGCCCCCAAGAGTGGACAGAACATACCACACTTTGCTAACCCAGCCCTTTCCCTACTCTCTGTAGGTGACTTCAGAACAAACAGAGCAGAGAGCGGCTCCAGTGATAGCAGTGTAATAATCCATTGCCATATGGGGTATAATGTCTTTTTTTAAAGAGGGCTATTATTCTTCTACTTTACTGTTTTCAGTGCTCTCTTCCCCATCCAAGCCTGCCACAAGGCACACAGATGCAGATGGTCCCTATGTTCTGGAGAGGGCATGTTTTTACAGTGTAGGTGGACTTTAAAATTACCCCCTCGTGCCATTCCATCATCCTAGTAACACTGCGTGAATGATATATATGTTGTATACCCAGGAGTGGCAGTGTTATTTTCATGACATAATTTCCTTGGTGTCCTGTAACAGCTGTGCCAGACAGCAACTGTCTTTGCAAGGATGTCCCTTAGAAATGAGAGCTTTAGGTCTCCATTGTAAATTAAATCCCTGTTGACGGAGATAAAACCAAACTGATCTGCTGATCTCGGTGGCCAAAAACACGAAAGCTGAAAGAGCTGAATTGACACAACATTCTTAGTGAACTCAGGTTAAGCAGAATCTGCACTTAAGCCTAACAGTGAAAAAAATGTGTGTACAAGGAAGAAGGAACTGAGGGAAGCTGAAAGCAAAATAGTGACAGGACAGATTGCCATTTTGGAAGAGAATAACAGCTTTTTCTTCGCATCTGTGCACTGTCTCACTCCTACATCTAAGAGGCTCATTACATCCTTTAGTAAGACTAATGCCATATTACAGAGGGATGTACAGCTGAACCTCAGATAAATCCATTGTCTTTTCTGCCCTGGTCTGTGGTCCCTGGAATACCATGATGCTATGCAATGGCTCTGCGACATTGTATTTTTTAAGATTCCCCTCAGAAGTAATCGCGGAAAAGCAGTTCCTCCACTTCCAGGTTTGAAGAGTACAAATTCCTAAAGACAACACTTTTACTTGGCTTGATGCAGAAAAATGATATAAGTAAATCCAAATGTAGAACCATAAGCAAAACTGACCAATGCTCTATTTTTGCCATACCTTACGATTGTATTTATTTGGGTGACTTCAACTGCTTACCAGTAGCATTTATAACTTTGGCAGAAATATCTCTAATAGGAAATTGTTTTGTATGAAATTATTTACTTTCCTGATTCACATATCACAATGTAACTATTTTAGTAAATGACAACACATCTACAGCAATGTATTTGGCTTAAGGGGGAAAAAAGCATATGCAGTACATGGAGTTATACATGGTCTGTGTGTCAATAACATCTGTAACTTGAGAAGTGTCTCCATTTCTGGGATACAAATTGAGGCACTTTCTCAAGAGTGCTTGATGTTTATGAAAATGCAGAGCTCACTCTGGAAAGCAATGGCTTAACTAGCATGAAACTTCCTAGTTTTTGTTTAATTTTTTTTGGTTGGTTGGTTGGTTTTGTGTGTGGTTTTGTTTGTTTGTTTGTTTGTTTGTTTGTTGGGTTGGGGGGAGTGATGTTGATGTTGTGCTGTATGTAACATGTAACTGTATTTGTGCTCTCTAAAAATATGGGTACACGGCATATGCCTTTACCTGCACCTACACCACTATCTCTCTTGCCATTTGAGATAAGTTTCAAGTATTTACAATTGTGCTCCCATTTAAGAGGTAAGCTCTACAAATGTGGTTTTCCTGTATAATATTCCATGTAGGCTAAAGATTAAACTACCACAACACACCACAAAACTGAGTGGTTTTCTTGACTGTCTTCAATGATGTTTTAGAATTCTCTAACAAAATAGGCTTGGGTGGAAGGAGAATTCCAGGGGCCTTTGATTATCCAACCCACTTTTTGAGCCTTATAATTTCTATAGGTTTTTGGGCACTTTATTTTATGTATCATTTTTGAAATAGGGCATCTCATCTGTGTCCCAGAAAACATTCATGTTGTCCATTTCAGTAAAGAGAAGGTTGATTTTCTCATTAACTTCTAAATAAGGCAGAACTAATCATCTGTGGATTTTTATCCCACTGATCAATGTCATCTATAAATTGTGTTGGAAGGCTAATTCCTTGTTTCTGCACTAGAGAACTATGGAAATAATGCAGGTCAAGGACAAAGACATATCCTGTGTAAGCAGATAGACTCCTGCCAGCATAATCCGTAAGTGGAAAGTTGACACTTTGCTCTTTGAAACAAGTTCTGACCTGACAACAGCAATAAGCTTCTCAGAAATAGGTCAGAGAGATTGAAAGGTCAGAAAATTAAATGATGTTTGCTGAAACAACATGATTTTGATACAGTTGAGCATGCAATCATTCTTCCCTGCCCCTGCTCTGAAGTAATATACCCAGAAAAGTTATATGAAATATGTTTCTCTATTGATCCTGAATAAAACACAGAAATATTTTAAAACCATATGAAATCAGTGCTGGTAAAGCTTTAAGTAATTTTAGCTTTGTTTCTGCAGATACTTTTTTTTTCTTTTTAATCCAAAGAGATAAAACAGGCAGTATCTTTGCATCTTTTGAAAAACAGACATATGTCTAAAACATTGACCCTTTGGCTATAGATCTCCCAGCTGTGGTATTGGTACTAATGATCAAATGACTCCATGACTGACTAATATCTGTTGGGTGATGTCTTTGTAAATTTAAGTGGAATGGCCTCACAGTGAGCTGTAAAGTGTAAAGACAAAAGACTCACCCTAATGCAAACACAGGAGCAAGCCCAGTTAGCTCTCTCTTCTTCCTCCTCCTCCCCCTGACATCACCTAAAGCAGCTGCAAAAGGACATTCTTTTAATTCATTTTTATCCATCCACCTTGTAGTGTCAAGCCTGCAAGTGTGAAAGAACTTGTATTGCTCCTTGTCTGGACAGGTGGTGCCCCTTGGGATGAGAAAAGCCATTGGACCAAATGCTTTGGGGCTGGAAGTGTGACAAATGCAGCGTAAACACGACTCTCCTGCAGGATGAATCATTTCATCAGCTTGTTTAGACATGAGTCATGGTGGCTGGTGAAAGAGCTCCAACGGCTTGCTGCTCTAATAAATTGTCTTTTGTAAACTATTTTATGTTATTGGTTCGTACATTCTTTACCTTTCTTAGGAGAAGCCTTAGCTAGCAAACACCCTTCAGCAACAAAAGGTTGTAATGTATCTTTTCAGGCTGGAGCAGTGGGCCTATGTGAACATCATGAAGTTCAATAAGGTCAAGTGCAAGGTCCTGCACCTCGGTCGGGGCCATCCCTGGCGAAGAGAAAGCTCTGGAGAGACCTTATTGTGCCTTTTCAATATATAAAGGCGGCTTCTAAGAAAGATGGAGTGAGGCTTTTTACCAAGGCCTGTGGTAACAGGAAGGAGTCACAGTTATAAACTGGGAGAGGGTAGATTCAGTTTGGACATAAGAAATGTTTTGTGATGACGGTGGTGAGACACTGGACCAGGCTGCCCAGAGAAGCTGTGGCTGCCCCAACCCTGGGAGTGTTCAAGGTCAGGTTGGATGGGGCTTTGACCAACCTTGTCTAGTGGAAGGTGTCTCTGCCCACAGGAGGGGGCTGTACAGGATGACCTTTAAGGTCTCTTCTAACCCAAACCATTCTGTATTTCTGTATTTCTTGGGTATGCACTTTTTGCTCCAGGGTCTTCAGGGATGGTTGATTTATAGTAGAGGAAGAAGTAAAGCTGGGGGACTTTAGCAGCTCTATGAGAAATCCAAGTTTCTTTTTACTGTGGAATTGTCCATGAAAGACTATAAGTGGCCCATGTTGGAAAGGATACAGAGCAATGCAGACGGGACTGAGAGGAAATGGGAAAAAAGTGTTCAGGGTGCAGGTGGTGACTGCATGGAGCAAGTGTACAATGCTGCCTCTGCACAATGAACAATATGGGGAAAACTGAGTGGAAACGTCCCCTTCTTCTCTGATCTGGTCCTGTGGGAATTTCTTGAGGCAAGGCCCTGTGTGTGGCCCATAACTCTGCCCAAGTGGGCACTGGACTAGGTTGGAGCTGGAAGTCATGAGTGGCTTCTGGACCAGCCTTTCCATAGGTCTGCTCAGCAGGGAGGGTTTGGTGATGGCAGGTAGCACCACCTCTGGCGGACAGATGAATCTTGGCAACTGCCCTGCAGTCCTTCCTCTCCCACGGTAAGTGCATTTTCCTGTTTGGATACTTTCACTTGAGACCAGCTGACAGGGTTTTTGTGTATTTGTGGACTGTCATACTATTTGCGTGAACACATGCTAGCCTGCGACGTGCCGTGACTAACACCCAGGGTATGTGATGTTCATAACCGGGTGTTTGCACAGGGCTGCTGCCCTGGAAGTGTCAGCCGGACGGCTCTGCTGCCAGAAAGACTGTGCAGAAAGGAGCCCTTGTTTGAGTACCTCAGGTACCGGATCCACACCTCAAACCTTACACTATCGCGAGCCGCTTTGTGATGATAAATCAAACCAGCGCCAAAACACGGCTGCGTGCACAGGCAGGCGTGCACCTGCATGGTGGGCATGCGTGTGTGGCTTGTGTTTATGCAGAAATATGAGCTCACAGGAGTGTTTGGGGTGCTTTCAGCCCTTTCTGCCCGCTGATGTGGGAACAATACTCTGTGAACACCTGTGGGAGTAGAAAGTAAATAAAGAGTGCTCACACGTGCTGCCGGCTGATGTACATTCTGAGGTGTGCAGCACAGTAAATCTTTACTCTCTCTGTGAATTTTGCAGTGTTGTAGCTGGGATGGTCTAATACAGCTTGTCATCTCTTTAATGAGCTACTTTTAAACATGAAATAATTCACGTTCCAAAAATGATTTAGCTTATATTTTTAATTACTTTTTTGGCAAATACTTTTATTTCCAGAGTCCTCTTAATTAATGAACAGTCAATTTAACAACTACTTCCCCCTTGTTATTTTAAGAAATACTTTTAAATGTACTACCCAGTTGCAGACATAAGCCATAAGTATTTCCTTTAAAGACTTGAACTGGTGAAGCATATACTTTAGGTTTCCTTTCCAAACTGAAGCAAATGCTTAAATGTGCCTGCATTCCTCATTTGCTCTCTTACAAGTTGCTCTCTATCACTAGATCAAACTGTCTGCTTCAGCACATTTGAGTCTTACTGCAGCTTGGAGGCTGAAACTTTCTATCTAATTCAGGAGATTTTTATTTGTTTTTCTTTTCCTCTATGGAGTTCACAGCTAAAGTAATAGAGTCATCTGCAACTCTGGCAATAGTTGTGTTTTCCTGCAGCCATGGTCAAAATGTGTCTCCATTCAAGTCAGATAAGCTCTACATTTTCTGCTCTGCCTCAAAAACTGGACAAACTCCTGAACTGTCCCTACCTCCCATCATGTAAGGTGATAAGAGACTACAAGCTTAATATCTAAAGGAGAGGGATTTATTTTGTGCATGGGTCAGCTAAAACATTATTTGCTTAGATGATGGTTACCCCAATTATGGTTTTATAAGTAGGCATATTGCAGTTGGCTGCACTTTACCTGGAATAAAACCAGCTGGATCCATAGCTGTGACAGTACCTGAGGATTAAACTGATGTCCTGTGGTTTTAACATCTGTGCTCTGAAAAGAGAGGCAGGAGCATACATTCTAAGTGTATAATCAAGGAATGGGAAAAGATTAGCAAGCAATATCTGTCCTCTGTAATCAGCTTTGGAAACAACAATAATAAATCCCACTTGCTTGATTATTTGATGAGGTCCAGTAAATATTTGAACCAAATAGTAAGATGCCTCTGTAAACACCTGAAAATGCAAGACTTCAGATAACCTTATCTTCAAGAGGTGATAGCAGCTACACACTTCCTCTCATGTCTCTCCACCTTTGATTGACCCTGTTTCCACCTGTGTACCACCTTTCTGCTGTCTATCTCCTGACATTAATAATATTGCTGATGGGGCAAAATTAGGATTTTGTGAAGCTTTGTCTGACTGATCTGAGCAGGGCTATGCCTACGCTATCTGCTTTGTCAGATGGTGGGCTACTTAATGCTGTTTCTCTGGTCTAGACGCCTGTCTCCTGAGGACTGGTTCTCCCTTAAAAATACAAATATACTGGGAAAACAAAGTCTCATTTATTGTCTCCATAACCATCAGCAAGTATTTGAGAGTTTCTCAAACACCAGAGCTTGGTGCAATAGCCACTTAGTTGTTTTTGCAGATGGAGGCAAAGCCTCCATGCTCACTTAGCAAGAGAAACACTTATAATTGTCAGGGCTGTACGTAGGCCAATTTAGTTACATCAAAGGTGAGTCTTGCAGGAGAAAATCTGTATTTTCCCTTGACTTACTGGCCTAGTCTATTCTGCATTTGTAGTGGCTTTGAATAGTTTTCTAATAGTCCTTACAAGTCCCATTGAAAGAAGATACAGAAAGCCAGTCAGTTAAAAAGAACAAAAATTTAGTTCGTATCTTGCATACACAAGACAATTTCTTACATTTTTCTGAATTCTTTACATAATCCAAATAATGGCAATATTGTTACATTCTTATGTTTTTGTAGATCAATGTGCTAAAAAAGAAAAATATTTTTCTGTTTTAAAGAATACTGATGGGCAAAAAAAGATAGCGTTGTGCAAATATGAACTCATATTTGTATGTTATTCAGGGTTACCTCATCGTTCCCTCACCAGATATGAAACAAAAATGCAGGATTAATGTGGGAGTTGGAGCAACATTAGCACCAGAACAAAACAGCTGAGAAAAAGATTACTGTGACAAACACAATATTTAATGGCTGTAGCTTAGCTGCCAAAATGACTTCTATCTGTCATTTACCAGGAACAGGAAGGAAGGAAAATCTGGGTCCAGCAAGAAGCAGTATGCTGGGTCTCAACACTCTATACTTGGACACTGACCCTGGGTCAATTTTTGGGGTCTTGGTCTCATCATTTTTCAAAGTCACTAGATTTTGCTTGGACTGTAAAAGCACAATTTTCCCATCATTTGGTTATGCAATGGCTCACAAGACGTGCAGCTAAAATCCAGTGCAGCATCTTTGAAAGAAGCATAATGAACCTTACAGCATGCCTAGTCCAAATGATGGTCATGGAAGAAATTCCAAACTGGACATGCTTTTGGTTTCATTATGAAACCTTCTGACAACTCTATTAGGGTATTTTTGTCCATGTTGAATAATTTCAGGCTATATTCCTGCTGAATAGAATTATTTTGTTACTATGTTAAAAACACTGACATAGTAATGTACGTACTTACAGCATGTTTCATTACTCGTATATAAAGTAACAACAAAGTACTTTCCATTAAACATTAGAATCTCTTGTCCAGTAGTGCATGGCCATTGACTTAAAACACAACAAATACACTGGACATAAACTGAAGAAGTTGAAATGAACTCCCCCTGGAACAGCATTTACTAGATCTAGCCATAGTATATGGGTTTCCGTGTGTGGGTGGGAGGGAGGGAAGAAAGGTCAGTCAGCCAGTCTGGCTTGCTCTTGAATGCACATATTTTAAGCAAGCTCAATGTAAAAAATCTTTCTTAAAACAGTAACTTATGTTCTGATTCAAAAGCAAAAATTATATTTGATACCTTCACAAATACGCTTACAGTTAGGTGAACTTGTACACTTCGCAGAAACAAAAACCTGCAAAACAACCTTCAAATTATTATTTAAAAACACAGTCAACCAAAAATTCTCTTTGATTTGTAACTTGGTTTTGAAATCATTTACAAAGCCATGGTTAAAGTCCTACTAGACAGGCTACAGAGCTCTGCACTATTAAATGCACTTACTCTAAACTGGGTTAGTCTGTCCTTCGGGGCAATGCCACAATAGTTAAAGTAGTGCCAAAAAATCACACGCTTGCAGAATATTTACTTGGAAATAAGGAGTGTATTGAAAGCCAGTGTCAGCGGTTTCAAGATCCTGTCTCTACCAACCCTGTGATTCCAGGCAGCGGGAAGCACACCTGGACAGGTTTCCAGAGGCATAATGTGAGCGGCATTATGCAGGGGGTTGGAAAGGCTTAACCTCATACGGCTGCATAGTTCAAAAGTGTCTAATACTTTTAATACTTGCTATTTTTTTTTAAAAGGGTTTAACTTTGTTGTGTGAACAGGCAATCAGGTGCATCACAGGAACAGCTTGTTTCCTTTTAATGGAATGATATGGCACAGCAGTTCCCAAACTGTAATATGTCGATTAGGGTTGTGCGTAAACTGCAATCAGGTGATAGCTGAACTGTTTTGAAAGTACAAAATCAGAGGAGGAATACGTTTTTAAATGCATGATTAAGAAAGCTGGTATAACCAGGTGTCTGAGCTTCAAGCGCACTGTGTGCTGGGAATGATCCGAGAGCCGCTGATAAATTTAAGATTGGAGAAAAGGAGCCGAGTTGGTGCTTCCCTTCTTGGTTGTACAGTGCTGAGCACTGCACATTATAAATAATAGATCTTTCTACAGAGCGTTAACTTATTCCTTAATCACCATGAGGGCTGTGGTTGTGTGCTTGGATCCCCGTTCAAGCACTTGCAGCTGCTCTGACATGTACGTTCTTTGTGCCCTTGGAAGCCAGCCACCTTCTCTCCAAAGAGCAGTCCCTGTTTTTTCACTTTCCATGCTTTCCCTGTGCTTGGGCTCTGAGGGGATAGTTTCAGTCTAGCTGAAGAAAAATCACTACATTTGACTTGAAATATTCATTCCGTCTTAGCGAACAAACTTTGTAATGAGAGCACTTGAGCACTAGGAAAATACGCCAAGTATTTAGAAAGTTTACCCCTGCATTTGAGAGCACGTGTGTGTGCATGTGCCTGCATTATTTCAAGATAACAAACCACGATCTAGGAAACTGAAGGATCACTTGAAGCCTGTCTTCATGTTAGCGGCAGTTGTTTTATTTTGTTTTTAACTGAGCAATACAATTTTTTAAAAACATATATATTGGAAAGCAAACATGACTCTACATCAGCCTTCTTTCTGTAAAAAAGTGTGAGCTGTTACCACCTCCTCCATGAAACATGTCTGTGCTAGTGTGCAGCTGGCTGACATTTGTGCTTATCTATGGTGTTGTCATTTTTGATTGTTGGATTAAACTTTGGAAAAGGCGGAGGAGATTTTTTGTATGCCATTTATATAGGTCAGAAATTATTTTCTTTATGTACTGAATGTAAGAGAGAGAAAAGAATATGAAATTCATTTTGGCAAAAACTGTATGAATGCCTAAACTCCTGTATCATCATTCAGTAACTTAAGTACCCTGCAAAATAATACCATGTCATGGAACTAGTCAAACGCTTTATTTCTGAATTAAGTTCCACCATGCACACAGCTCTTTTACACTGGTACCACTTAACTTCAGGTGAGAGAGAAGGAAAAAAAAGTCCATGTAAATAGAGGGGGAGCTTGTCCTAAGTTCGTACATTTTGGGCATAGGCATACTGGTGTCTGCAAATATTTCACTGATTTGGGCATATATTTGTTGCATGCAGTATCACTCACCCCAAGTCGCACTGTGAGACACCTCCACAAAGCTCAGAGAGGAAATCAGTAACTCAGATTTCCAAAGACAAACACCCTGACATCCATGAAGTAGGAGCTGGTATTGTTTTGCAAGTAAACATGCACATACGCATTTTATCTCAGACCATCAAGTCAGGCCTCTGACAACACTGAGGGTAAGAGGAAAGTACAGGTGTATTTTTGTTGCTGAGGATGAGGCTGAGGAAAGGCTTTGATTACAGTTGGTTTGGCTGGGAGAACACCTAAAGACACCCTTCTGAACATGTCGTTAATGTAACCCAGTTGAGTTGCAGTGCATGCCAGGAGTTTGACACTTAGCTGTGCATGCAAGCATGCACAATCTCAATCTGATACAAAACTGGCAGTCAAATCCACAACGGTTAGGCTAGCTAACACACACAATTTCCTTCAGGCCTCTGATAGCAACAGTTTTTTGTAAGCAGAGTGAAAATAGTGTCTTCTTAAAGTTTCAGTGACCTACTGTGAGCAACTGCATTATGTGAATGAGTTATAAATTGTTAATTTACTTTGTGCAACGTATGCAGTTATACAGGTTTTCCCATGTTTCATCACAGAGTTGGTTTCTTTATAGAATAAATCTTATCTGGAGCTGAAGTTGTTGCCTGTTGCCCTGATAATGTGCTTTCAGCTGTTTGGAGGCAGGAGATCTTGCTGAAATAAGTCATAATTTTATTCATGGTGTATTCCTGCAGTGTCCCCTCAACAGAAGCATACTGCAGTTATTCAGATATGGGAACTGCAGTTTTTTCCTTGGATCAGCCAGTGCTCATGACACTTCTTGACATCGGTTTCTTAGTAAATACATTTTCCTGTTCCAAGAATGCACTAGTATCGTTAAAGCCAGGGACTTACAGCTGATAAGTTCCTATCGGTGGGACAACTGGCCATATTTGGGTTCTCTGATGACCCAGAATCTGTCTGAGGTTGGAACTGCAGATGGGATGATGGGCCGGCTGATTTGTTCTGGAGATCTGGTCAGGCATACTAGGGGAGCTATAATGTAAAGCAGTTTTTGCACTTCTTTTCTGTGTACGCTATGGTGGCAAGAGCTTAGTTTTTGTATTCTTTCTGTAATCTGGAACTTCTCTCCAAGACGATGGTTTCTCTCTTTCCTTGAATCAGTGGGAAGAATCAGTTCTGCAGCAAAACTATATCCATATGACCCTACGGTGTAGGGGCTACACAACACTGTGGTGTGCACATATCTACTTGTGGACTCTTTTCCTAGATTTTACAGCTATGAGAAGATGAACTCAGTTCCCTAGGGACATACATGGTGTAAACACCACTTTCAGACTTTCAACACTTTCTCATTATTTTCTCATCTCCAGAAGGTCCACCTAGAACTGAAGTCAGAATCATATGGGAGGTTAAAGTTATGTGTGATACTGTAGATGAAAATAAAATCATATGACCATAGAATAGTTTGGGTAGGAAGGGACCTTCAAAGGTCATCTTGTCCAACTCCCCTGCAATGAGCAGGGACATCTTTAACTAGATCAGGTTGCTCAGAGCCCCGTCCAGCCTGGCATTGAATGTTTCCAGGGATGGGGCATCTACCACCTCTCTGGGCAACCTGTGCCAGTGTTTCACCACCCTCATTGTAAAAAATTTCTTCCTCATGTCTAGCTTGAATCTCCCCTCCTTTAGTTTAAAATCATTACTCCTTGTCTTATCGTGACAGGCCCTGTTAAAAAGTCTGTCCCCATCTTTCTTACGGACCTAAGGAGGAAAGTAAATATTTCTACTTCCCTCCTTTCAGATTTCTATAGTGTCCCCCTCCCCTTGCAGCCTACCTGCACCCAGGACCACGCTGACCGGCACTGGTAACTAAATAGGTACTACACAGGTAAGGGCTCTCCTTCCCCAAGCAAACATCTGCTCTTTGTGCTGCCTGAGATGCTGCACAGGCAACACACTGGTAAGAAACTCCTTCCTCCTCCATCTGGCTCCAACCCTTCCCTCCCTGTTCAGATGCCCCCTGTGGCTCAGAAACAATAACTGGTTTAACAATAAACTTTCACTGTTTGTAATTCAAATGATTTCAAAGGCTATTTCGTTGCCATAAAGCAATTTGAACAAGCTTTTGTGCCTTTCAGGGTATTCTTACCCTTCTAGCAGCACTCAGCTCTGTTCTCCCAATTGCCTTGTTCTTTGCTGTTATTGAGGGACAAATGGCCAAGGCAGGGCTGTGAGCTGGTAACTGCTCCCTCATCTTCTCTGTGTCTACAGCAACTGCACATGTAAAGACAGGGACTGAGGAGTGATGGGTTCTTAGTTCAAGCTCGGGCTGGCTTTTCATTATTTTGAGCACGTTGCCCTGGCTTACCTTGAAGATGAGTGGATGTTTTAATGCTTAAACAAAAGGCAGACTGCCTGATCTTTAGTTTTCCTAGATTTGGAGTGAATTAGTTTCTCATTCTCACTGTTACTGTCCTTTAGCATGTGAACTGTATTTGCAGTAACTGTGGGTGCATCTGCTAAAGATAAAGGGTCTCAGTTCTGGCACCCAAAATCACGAGCCACTTCTCTATAATGTCATCAAAAATCTATAGTATTTTTCTTAACATAAGGAAAACAACTCAGAATGCACTACAGATACCCTCTGATGACTATCCATTAGACATGGGATACCATTTAAACATTGGTGATAAAAGAACGAAACTAACATATTAGGCTTTCTCTCCACTTTTGTTCAACTAAATACAGTTAATAATAAAACTAAGATGCTAATAAGGATTGGATGTGAGATAATTTAATATTAAAAAATGTTTTTCAATAGTTGATGATGCTTATGTATTCTTGCAAAAGAAAATAATTTATATTTGATTCACAACTTGCACCAACATCT
Organism: Caloenas nicobarica; assembly: GCF_036013445.1. Taxonomy (NCBI): domain Eukaryota; kingdom Metazoa; phylum Chordata; class Aves; order Columbiformes; family Columbidae; genus Caloenas; species Caloenas nicobarica. The sequence goes on from NC_088245.1 coordinate 48,602,816, forward strand.
ATTTAACCTAAGTGTAATTAAAAGAAAGCATTCTCATACTTTTTAGGTTCTGTCAGTCGGTATCTTGTGCTTTTTTGTATTCCTAAAGAAAGAGGCCATGTATATATTTAGGGAGCAAAAAGGATAAAGGAATTATGACCTTTATTTCCAAGCAAGGAAATGTATGTATATATGTAAAATGCAGAAGAGATGATCTCATGGAAAGAAGCCATATTTCTATTAACGCCTTGTCACAGTTTTTTACTTTGCTTGCTGAATCCAATCAGTTCTATTGTTCCCTCTAAAAATGAAAGAAACTGGAATGTACAGAGTGAGCTGTGTGTTGCTCCCTGCATTGCCATATAATGTGATTTGCTTCTGAGCTCTGCAACATCTACTCTTTGAGTTGGATCACAAATTTGTCAAGGGGTTTAAACACCTATTATAGGCTGTAGGCGCATTCTCCCTTCCCTTCCTCCAGTGCACAGTTTGTATAGCATAAATGTATATAAAGCCCTGCCTATGTGGAAAATTGTTGCAATTTTTTTTTTTTTTTTTTAATTGAGCTGGTGTGTGGAACTGCTGTGCTGGAGTATGTGTGCCCTTTTACAGGGCTTCCCAGGAGCACAGTGAACAGCTCACAGTTCCATGCCATATGCTCTCCTTATTTCCCCATAGAAAGAGAGACCCTACAGTGGTCAATGCACTACAAATGCCTAAATAAATTAGGCGAATATAGAATCAAGCATACATTAGAGCAGCCTCGGGCAGCACTACAATATGTTAATGGAATAACTGCACAGTACAGTGACCATGAAAAACAGGATTAATGAGGTCAGGCAGCATGGACATCCTGAGGAGATGCAGTGAAGTTCAAGAGGCAGCTTTTTCACTAGAGAAGAATTATTTCTCATACATCACTCCTACAGGAGAAATTCATATAAGCTACAGGACCCAAAGCCAAGTCCACAGGACACTGGTTTCCTGAGAAGATCCTACCAAAATTGGATGTTGGACATTCGCATGGATTGCATAGGGAGAAGGTTCTTCCCTCTCACCTCACCCTTATTTTGACATACTCCGTGAGTTTCTGGGAGAAGATGACATGCAAACCAGCTTGCCAGTGCCTCTGATCGGTTTGATCAAAAGCAGCATTCAAGAGCCAAAAGTGAAAGCAGATAAAGCTGTGTTCTTTTTAAAATCCCTGCTGTGAGAGAGGATCTGTACGTAGGTACTTGAGCTACAGCTGCTACCTGACTTCTCCTGTTAGGAGGTGAGAATTTGATGCCTTTTTCAGTCCAGTCATCCCAAATGTGTACAGCCAACATTGTCCATGGTTATCTTTTTTTGTCATTATTTAATTAAACAACATGCCTCAGAAAAATACAGCTCCTCAAATATATACTGTTCATTATTTCAGTATCTTTCCTTGACCATGGAATACACTTTTCCATGTATTTTCAGCAGATTAAGGTATTTCCATGGGACAGGATTTTTTAGACATATTTTTCTGAGTATTTTTTCATTTTATGCATTTCTTTTTTCTATTCTGGGTCAGAATAGGCATTTGTGAGTTCTTTGTTTGATAATACATGAAAATGTGTCAGTGTAAAAGTATTCACCACGACTGCTGTTTTATTTTTTTAATTTAGTAAAATATTTTTTTGTTTTCCTATTTCCTGTTTTTTATTATTCACTCTTTAGGGCTCAGGATCAGGCCGACAATGCTTCTCTGTAACTACATTAATAATTTTAAGCCTAAATTCCATTTTTTTAAAAAGTCATACATTTGGCAGCCAATGCTTTGACCATATAAAAATCCCATGTGGCTGGGTCTTCACATGACCTCTCATACGTCCGCAAAATGTGTCTGAAATCCTTAGACTATAATCTCAAATTCCATCTGAATCAATCCATTATTTGTGCTTTTGTTTTCCCCCTAGGCTCCAAACGCAGGCAATGCAAGTAAAATGTATGCCATTGATCTCTTCAGATCACAGAAGGTCATTTAGAAAATATAAATACTTCTTTGCACCTCAAGTGCCTAAATCCAGTGGCCTATTTTAAATCAAAGACTGAAGAAAGAGAGTCAGGAATTCATCCATAATTTTGACATCTACTAGACAAACTAACGTCCTTCAGAAGGGAAGCTTATAACAAAAAATTGTTTATATGCCATTAATTTTTTTGGCAGTTACATTATCAGCAGCAATAGTATCTGACTCTTGCTAGCTCTTTGCTTTAGCTTAGGGCCTTAATTGAATTAAAGGGTATGAACATGAAAGAAGTTTCAAGGCTCCCCTGTGTGTAACTTCTTCATACTGAAATGGTGAAATAAAGTCTTTTAAAAAAAAAAAAAACAAACCAAACCTCAGTTGTATTTCTTTGAAAAAGATAAGGCAACTTTGTTATCCTCTTGATGATAAAATCGGGGTTGATTTTGCCATACAAGCAAAGCAGGTCATTGCCTAGGGAAAAATACAGGAAGAATTGAATCTTCTGTAATTATGCTGGGGATTTCTGAGGGAGAGCAAAGGGACTCCTGTTTGTCGCGGCAGGAATGCCTTAAATTCAGCTCTGGACAGACAAGCAATTAGGGCGGCTTGTTCGAGACCACAGGATCAGTTTGTGTCCCCTGAAATGTTTAAGACAGATAACTGAGGTCCCTTTATAAGAGACGTGGCATTAGAACAAAACAGAATATCTTACACATTGCTGTCATAACGATAAAAATAAATGCTTGAACTTGAGCTTTTGCTTTTGCTTAAAGCTTTCATTGATGCTTTATACACAATTTTTTGGTGTTTTTTTGGTTTTGTTTTTTACTGAAAGTATGAGGTGGCACACTTAGAGGCATCTGAACCATTAAAGAGATGACCTCCTAATCATGTAGCCTGCTCCACCCTAGTGCAATTTATGGAGTTTAGGGAAGCCATCCTTGGAGAAGGGATTGCATTTGTTGCAATCTACTATTACAGACAGTGACCCAGTATATTTAAAGCACAATCTAAAAAACAGTTTGGAAAAACAGGTCACAGAGTTCATGTTTGTGCTGTCATCAAGCCAACTATTGTACCTCAGATGGGAGACACAGAGCTGTGACTTTAATCTGTGCAGGGTAGCCCTAATTACTGATATATTTAGACAGCCACATTATCAGCTGAAATGTGGACTTGATTGCTGCTGAGAGCCCAGATCCTCCATTGCTCCAGCACTTTGCCTTTCCTCTCCTCTGAGCTATATGATATACAAATGATACACCTAAATAAATTTGAAATGCTTCACTGCTTGCAGTTACACATTGTCTTTGCTTTCTGTGTTGGCAAGCTGAAGAGTGTTTACACTTTTTTTTTTTCTGGGGATCTCCTTGATTCTCTTCAAAGTACTACCTGTTCATATGAAACTGAAAGTAGAAATGGATTTATTCCTCTTATGGAGTAGGACTTTATTTGTGTAAATTGAATGGTCCCAATTTAATAGTAAAACTTTTAAGTCTGTTAACTGAAAACATTTTCAGACTTCTTTAGAATTTAATTCCCTGTTTGCATGTCTAGGGTTGTTTAGCCTGGAGAAAAGGAGGCCGAGGGGAGACCTTATCACTCTCTACAACTACCTGAAAGGAGGTCATAGTGAGGTAGGTGTTGGTCTCTTCTCCCAAGTAACAAGTGATAGGATGAGAGGAAATGGCCTCAAGTTGCACCACAGGAGTTTTAGATTTGATATTAGGAAAAACTTCTTCACTGAAAGGGCTGGCAGGCATTGGAACAGGCTGCCCAGGGAAGTGGTGGAGTCACCATCCCTGGAGGTGTTTAAAAGATGTGTAGATGTGGTGCTCAGGGACATGGTTTAGTGATGAATTTGGCAGTGTCAGGTAACAGTTGGACTCAATGAATCTAAAGCTCTTTTCCAGCCTAAATGATTCTATGATTCTATGACTTGTTGAAGAAAGTATCTGTTGAACTGTGTTTTATCACTGCTGTAATCCATGTGGTAATCTACTGCTTTTTGAAGTGTAGCATTTCTTGGGTTTTATAATAAAAAATGCCATTCAAAACATGAACTATGCTGGCATCAGTTTTTAAAAAGGGGTTTTAGCTCTTTTCATATTGGTAGAGGCAGTCAAGTAATTCAAGTTAGCAGTAGATTACATTCCTTGCTGTTTGTTTTGACTGATTTGCAAGGGAGAAATAGTTCATTTGGCTATCCTAGAAATAAAAATAATTGCTCTTACAATAATATATATACCTAACTCCCTTTCAAGTGACCCTTCAGTATGTCAGTAATTTTGATAGCTTTTAAACCCATATTTCACAAGCATGGGGTAACCAAAATTCTCCAGTCCTAGGACTTCTTAGAGCTACATGCTAAAAGGCTACTGAGAAGATACAGTTCCTAATAACCATCTTCTGGACTCTGTCTTTCCACAACGCCTGGATCTCATACTCTGCTATTGGCAAGAAGGTACGCATCTATTTCCCAACATTTTATGCTTTGTCAGTTAAAACTAAGAAAAACAACAAGCATGAATGTCAGTGAACAGGTCAAAAGCCAGGCAGAGGGAAAGAAAATTGGCTTGGTAAATTTTTAGTAAGAAAAGGTTTCTAAATCATTCAGTACAGTGAAAGATGATGTAAAATTTTACCTTCTTTCCATTGAAGTTCATGTCAAAACTCTTGTTGAATTTGGGAACTGTATGCACCAGAGAACACCTGACACTAGTGCATAATAATGTGTGGACCTTATGTGCCCAGGACAGGAAGGTATGGATAAACAGGCTGGTCACCTTCTTTCCAAGGAGTTTGTGCCATTGCTACATAATCAGTGAAGAAGTTAGTGATGATAACTATAAAAATACTTGGAGAGGACTCATGGCAGTTATAAAACAAAAACATTCCACTGCCTTTGTCTCACTTGCTTCAGAAAAGAGTGCATGTAAAATTCTCCTCCACCCTCCATTGAACATCTTCTTGGTCTCCAATCTTTGGAGTTAATGAGCAACACTATTGCATTTTTATGTGACCGTCCATACCTTTATTTACTATAGGTAATTTTTTATGTCTCTGTCTTCACAGAGGATGGTGTTTACCTTTATCAGGAATGGAAAAACTGCTATTTTCTTTGCTCTAAAACCTCCACTGATGACATAAGTATTTCTATGGTCAATGTAACTACTTCATAGCTGGAGTGGGGAAGGTATAAGCAAGTTTCTGGCACTTACAAACACAGGGTTGAAGTGATTTGAGATTATCAGATTCAAAGTGAAATCAGATCTACAGTTATAAAATCCACCGTGAGGTGGCAAAAGGCAAAATTTCCATCTGCACCCCAAGAAAGTGAAATTCTTTACATCATCAAAACTCTTTGAGGTACTGAACTCTCAGAGCTGTTGTGTTAGTCGGAGGATTGTAGCTACTCTCCAAATCTCGAGCAACTGAAGATTATCCTTGTTACACTTTTGAACTTCAGCTGAAATATCGAGGTTAAATCAACAAAGTAAGAAAAGTAAGGTTTGGTTCATCGTGCTGAGACTGTTTTGTGTTGAAATCACTGCTGTAGACTAGTAATTTAAAACACGTACATGAAAAATCCAGGTTTCAATCTCTATTTCTTACCGTAGATTCCACTACTTTAAGAAAGAAAAAGATGACCAGCCTTCAGGAAATATCAGCTGCTTCTAAGGCATCTTTATATAAACGAGTGAATTTGCCTTTGATACAAAGTAAAAATTGCATAACTGATGGCCAGATCATTTCCTCTAGGACTGTAAGAGCTCAAGCAACTCTTATGATCACTCCTGGGCATTCCTTGTAATTTCTTTAGACTATGATATCAATATAGAAAATCCAGGGGATACGCACCCACACTTGCAGGTAGCTTTGAACAGATCTGGAATTATCCGGGGGGAAAAAAGGCAAAATTTTTTTGTTGCTGGTAGTTTTTCCTTTTTTTTTTTTTTTTTTCCCCAACGTGAAACAGAAGTGTTTGGGTGCTGGCAGCACCAGCTCTGTCATGGCTCTATGAAACCATGCTGCCTGGTGGATCAGACTGTAGCTCTGAGCTGGTGGGAGGAGATGACTCTGCAGGAAATACCCCACAGCTCCAGGGTAACAAAACTGAGTGGAAACAATGAAGGCATGTCTATGCGGAGGACGGGAATGCACTGCAGACATTCCCTCCTTGGCCTCGCACATGTGGGTTTCTTGGTATGAAATAGCGGAGTTTCGGGCCCTGAGCTGGCTGCGATGACGTGGCATCAGAGTACGGCTGAGACAGCTGGTGGGGCTCCACCTTCTTATGGTGGAGCACAGCACCATGTTGTTTTTCCATAGTGTAGATGCACACGGCTTTAGCTCTCCTTTCTCCTGTTATCTCATATGCATTTCTAGTTGTTCCCTCGGCACTGACTGCTAGCTGAATTGCGGGGCACAAAAACTCGAGGCGAAGACGATGTTGCTGCAAAGACATTTCGTGCACCCTTTTAAGGGAGGCTTCATGCAACTGCTATTTCTCTTACGTAACATTTTATAAGCAGTCTTCCACAAAGCAGTGAATTTAAAATAAAACTGTGTTTGAAAAAAGTCAGAGCGTCCTCTCAAATAATGTAAAAAAGTGAATTGAGAGGCAAAAAAGGAAAGGAAAGAAAAAGTTCTGAAACAGTAGGTTCATCCTCTGCAAGCTTGGGATCTTGTATTAATGCATTGCATAGTTGTGAAGAAAATGGCTTTCTATCTTTGCCTGTGTGTTAGATCCTGCTGGAACACTCCGTTCCTGGCTCCCAGAACACTTAATGCTGCTCAAAGCATGTGTACCCAGCACTACATGGAAGAATCGAGCGGCTCCTCCCACACAGCCAGGCACATCTCCTCTCTATTGTAAGAAGGGTATCGAGCAGCTTTTTGTTCCTCTGTCTCTGGAAAGGCACTGGAGACAAACACGAGGGAAAAAATGGTCACTGCTTTAAGGCGGTGTTGGAAGCAGAAGACAAAAATACTTAGGTCACAAGGCTGTGCTTTTTTAGATTCACAAATGCTATGCATCTCTCTTTTTTTAATTAAAAAGCTGTGCTTTTCTTGTTTTTCATCACACGCTTATTTGGGATATCTGGTTAATCTAAATCAGAACTAATGGCCTCATTTTATAGAGGTGTATGTTTCTGCTGTCAACATTTTGGTTTCTGTTTTAGTTAGTCTTTTCTGATGTTCTTTAAAAACAATAGGGGAAAAAAAAAGTCTTTATTTTTTTTTGTGAGATAAAAGTAGACTATTGCCTCTGTTTGTATTTTTGCCCCTCTCCCTGCTTTTCCAGTGTTATCAAGCATGCTCATATAAGATCCTTGTGTCAATAGTCAGATAGCTCTTGCGTTCTGTGAAAATAGTACCATTAAAAAACAGGAACTTTTTTTTTTCCTTTTTCTTTTTTGGTAGGAATTGGCAATTTATAGGCAATACAGGACAAAACAGGTCCTCAGTTTATGGCATACCTCTGAGAAAGAAGAAAAAGCATGCACTGGGAGCTCTGAGATGCAAAGTCTTGAGTTATGTGCCCTAACATCATGATCCTGTTCATTTGCAATTATATGGATAATCTCATCAAAGTCAGGGAAATTACTCACATGAGTGAATTTAGGAAAGTAAGCTACTGAGTGTTCAGATTTGTTCATAGCTTCTGGGGAAACAGTTCAAGCAGCATGAGGACCAGGCAAACACATTAATTTTAGGCATGCAACATGCAATACAATCCCGTTAAAGGGGTGAATGACTACATTTTCACACAAGCATGTCTGAACCGTTCACACATAAACGTAGTTGAACAGCAATATATATACAGCTACACAACCAAGTACGAACTCTGTATCTGTGATTTTTTAAAAATTTTTGTTCCACATGATTATATCCAGAAAATCTATCAGTACTCAAAGAGAAGTAATATACAGACTCTCAATGTGATGTTCCCTCAGCCTGCCAAATCTGTCCTAGAGAACTAATTATATTAATTTCGTCCTGAGAATTCACAAGCTAAATTTCTGTCTGAGACTGATTAAAATGCCTGAGTTAATACCATTGCAAGGAGAAGAAAAAGCTGTAACAGGAGCAGTGCCATGACTACAAATGACAATGGGAAAGAGAATAAGTTGTGGTAAGTGTTGGCTAGGAAAAATGAAAAAAAATTATAAGTGCCCATTTTTACAGCAGTGTATTCATTGCACTGATATGCAGGATTTAGTTATGACAGACCACAATGAAAGAATAAAAAGCAGCTGATCTGAAATCATTTGTCCTCCAAAGCCAGACGCTGCACTGAATGAAACATGCAGGAGCACCTGATGCAGAAGCACAACCAAAAAAATCATGTCTAGCTTTGGCAGGGGCATGTTATGAGTTTGTGAGGCAGGCGTATGTGTCTATCTGCATATTACGGTCACTGTTCTACTGTTTCTTCTCTCTTAATAAGTGAATAGTGGGCAATCTCCTTTGTAGTCTGTGCAGGACCACCTAAAATCTCCAGCGTTATCATCACAATGTCTCCATGTTTTGCTGTATTGAGGTATTTTTGAGACACGCAGATTAGCTGGAGGTTTGCAGCTACTACTTAAGAACTGGTCCAAAGGAGCCATCCATTTGAAAATCTATCGACTTTCCAAATCACAAACCTAAATAAAGCTGCTTAAGAAATTTTTATGACATAACTGGAAAGTAAATGAAATGTTTATTTCTCAGATATTTTAAAGATTTTTTTAAAAATCTGTCTAGTTTTTTTAACTGCATCATAAATCAAATAACATAATCTGCAGATACTAAGGAAAATGAATACTTGCAGGACCAACATACTGGTTTCTTAAAATCTTTAATTATTTTAATGAAATTTGCACCTAAAATCTGCAGACAGTCACAGATTTAATTCTAAGAGGGTTTTGGCTAATATAGTTAGACTGGTGGACTCTCCACTGCATGGAGCTCTGCTCTGGAAATATGCAGAAGACCACATTATAATCCATCATGATTTTTGCTGTCCTAAACAGAGCAGTTTACAAGCTTGTTCTAGCTATAATCTTGTTTCCTCGCTGCTGATTTCATGCCTCCTCAACTACCAGCATAAGCACCAGAAGAAACCAACTCTTCGTTGGGCTGAGGACACTACTTGTCATTGCTGTGACCCCTGCTGAGGGTGATGGCCCTGCTTTGGGAACCATTGCCTTCAAATCTAGAAATCAACCCTTCAAGAACAGCACTTAATGTGGGATTAAACATGGGACTAAATGTTAGGCCTCCTTCTGCTTCTTTAAGCCGCTTCAGCATCACAAAGAATCCCTGAAATGCCTAAGTGGGTGTCAGGATATTCTCCTTCCAGAAGGTCACCTCTGTTGGTTCTCCCTCTGCCTGACCATGGTGGAACCAACAGCCCTGTGGTGATTGACACAGGCTGTTCTGGCAGTGCAGGAGCCCATATATAAACACTATGGACTAGGGAATTCTAAAATTATTCCAGGCCTTCCTAAAGCGATACTGCAGGCCAGACATGAACAAACAAAGAAACAAAACCAAAAACCAAACCTCTGGGAAAAAAACAGAACTACAAACCTCTTTATTAGCCCTCGTATCTCAGCTACACTATGGAAAACTACATAAGAGGTAAAAACTTGGAGTTTGAGATTACATCATTTGATTACGGAGCATGACAAAAAAATGGTTAAATCATTCTTTGCACTTAAAAGCTCCTTTCACTTTAATATTACTGTTAATAACTTTCCCATGCAGGATTGCATTGTCTGTTTATCTCATCTATATTAGTCTCTCCTGTTTTATCCATGTGTGTACAAATGAAAAAATGGATGTGTAATAGTGGTTATGTATAACTCTGTGTTGCGAGGAGCTCTCTATTGACAAGCTTGCAAATAATCTGTTTCTATTGTCTTCTTAATATTTTTGTTACTGGCTCCAAACTATGATTGCTTTGTTAAAAATAAGTGCCCTGTGTGCTGCCACACCTGCTACTATCCCACTTGAAAAAAACCATCATTTTTATGACAAAACCAGAATAGTATTTTCTGAATTTGCTTTTTATCTGCTACACGTGCATGCTGTCACATGCTGTTTGCTGAAATCAAAGCAATAGCACAGAAAAAGCCTTCTGTTGAATCTGTCCTGGCCGGATTCTGGTTTCTGCCACCTGAGGCTCACGCCACAAGAAATCTCTTCTCTGTGAGTGGTCCCTTTGAAATCAAACTTATCCCCCACAGAGCAAGCCTTTTTCTGTATGGAGTAAGTGCAACAGAGTTTGTCATTTTAGGATGTCATGAGCTGGTTTCCCTGAAATTATTTTTGCAGAACGTGCTGTAGTTATAACCAGTGCTGACAGCTTCCCCTGGCCCCTCCGAGTCTTTCCATCCCCTCTCAAGTCTCCTGCAGTGGCAGAGGAATTATTGCTGGACTGCAGGATGGGGCTCTGGCTTATGGGACTCATCCCACTTGCTTAAACAGGACTCCACTTGTGTGAGAAATGGTTTGAGGAATTAACTGCCTGATAGACCAGTCTACAAATGCAAAGTGTGTGTGCATGCATCAGCATGTTGAAGGGAGAAGGGGGGTTCCCAGTGTGGTCACAAACCAGACTTTTGCCCTTTCTTTGACTCATACCAGTCCATCTTATGCTTTCAAAAGCAAGACTCCTCCATTTTGGAAGAATATGCAACTGACTTCTTCACCCCCACACTTTTTCAGGATAAACCACTCATTGCTACAACACTGCGGTTACTTTCAATGTCATACTGCTGGGTTGAAAGGTTCACAATCAGAGCTGAAGAGCTCTTATTCCTGCCAAACTGTAGAGTGTCCCTGTACAAGTGGGCTGGATAAGACATTTCTGAGCCCAGGTCTGAGCCTGAGTTCAAGTCCAAACATGTCTTGTGGCAACATAACATGAATGGCAGCCTGCTCTCAAGGACTGGCTTTAGGGAAAAAAAAAATTAGGCTCAAGAAACCCCTTGTCAGGCACTGAAGGGCACTCGCCATGCAGCAAGGAAGGATAACTGCATCTATCTCCGTCTTAATGCAAGTTGCGTGGCTAAAGTATTTCCAAGGAGGACTCCAGTATCACTACCATGGCTCGAGAGATGCCTGCTTGAAAACTTTACAGAACAAGGTGGGAACTCACAACCAGGCCATGGGGTCTTGTGGGGAGCAGCGTGGACACTCAGGGCTGGCTACAGCCTCTCTGGGTTACATCTGCCTCCTGGAATAGCAACTTCACATCTCTACAGCTGTAACTACATATTCAGAGCAAGGACTACAGAGAACAAAAACATTAATAAATGTTTTATGCATCCCATGGTAAGCTTTCCTCTGCAGAAACAAAAAATAAAGCAGCAACCTCTTGCTATACAATTTCAAATGCTTGCTAAATGACAAAAATAATGTGGCATTCTAATAACATCAATGTACACTAAAAATAAACTCTATACATAGAATGGATTGTTGCTGTATTTTATGTATTGCAAATGGTACTCTTCAGCTAACAGGTGCCAATCTAAGGCACATATACAGCTTTTTGGAAACAAATACCAATTACTTCTCAACTATTACTTCTTTATTAGGACAATGCCAAACAGTGCAAAACCATAGTTAGAACTGACTGGAATAGGAAGAGAATAAACCTAACGCTTTTCTACACTGAAAGGCTTTAACAAGATACTGCATAAAAAGCCTATAACACCTTCACACTTTCTTCCATTTTCTTATCCTGCCAGGAATAACTTCCCAAACAGGAAAAAAAAAAATCCACGCTGTACATGTAGTGTACTTATTTTCATAAACAAATATATGTTAATTCAGGCTCTAGGACCAGAACAATTTTTTAAAAAATCAAATCATTCTAATTCTTCTCCTTTGAACTCTTGAATATTCCCACTTACCATAAGGAACACTCAGTAGCTTCCTTCAGAAAAAGCTGGGAAAAAGAGCGTGTTGCAATAGTTGCAGGGTGTGTATGTGTGTGTGTGGCACAGATAAAAGTAGTTGTATTTCTATTACTTATTTCCATTATGACAGAACTCACAAAGTGCTAGGCTCTCTTCAAACCAATGGCGAGAAACAGTTCCTGCCAAAACAACATGAAAGAAGTGTTGTAAAGGTTGCATTGTCTTGCTTAAAAGTTAGGAAATATCAGCAGCTGGGTTGCCAGTACAACCTTAATTCAACCCTTCTGTGCATATTCATTATGATCCAGCCTTTAATTATATGATCACATATTCTTCTTCTTTATTTTCTCTCCCTAGGGCCTCTGTTTCATTTAAAGTATCAGATGATCTGAATAAGGCAGTTGTTAAATGTTTACATTTATCTTCTTCAGCACCCTGCCGTTAAGGTATCAGTGAGTATCTTGCACTATTGACCAGGCAAACTGCCTCCTCTGTGTCTGGAGCTGCAGAGGCAGGAGTAGACAGCTCAGACTTGGCCAGGTAAAGTAAAATCTACTCCATATTTCCCAAAATGTACAGGTGGCGAAGAAGTTCAGAACAAAATAGCACATGAATGAAACATACCGGCATACTGGCAGGAAGTTAAGGTACAAAGCAGCAACGGGATAAGCTACGCCAGTTCCTCTGATGTTCTCCACTGAAGTCCTATCAAGGAAAGTCGACTTTCCCTGATCCCGTGAGCTGTATGCCAAACTCTTCATCATCGCTAAGAGCCTGCATACTTTAGAGATTAGGATCTTTTGGAGCATTTCACAGGCAGGAAATGGCAGCAGCTCCTTTGCTATCCCACCACGGCACTGAGACGGAGGCGGACTTGCCTAGACTGGGAAAACAAGATGGTTCTCTTCATCAGCAGCTCCTGTGACCTTGTTCCCTCCCACAGCTAGGGATGAGCTCTTCCTGGTAGGCATCTCACAAAGCCTTGGCCTTGAAGTTACACTTGAACTGGTTGCTGGCTGCACAGTAAAAACACTAAGGCAGTTCATTCCTCACTAGTAGACTGGATGTGTATGCACAGCCACTTACCTTTCCCATAGACAAGACCCTCTTTATACATGCTGTAATTGTTTCAAAGCAGTAGGAACTATCAAAACTTCTTGATTGCTAAAGCACTCCGAATTTATTGACTTTGCAGTAGATTTGAGGGAAACTCTTTGATGGCCTAGCAAGTGCTTTAAAAAAAAAAAAAAAAAGAAAAATCTTTTAAATTTATTTCCCTCTCTGACTGTGGCATGAAGTCCATGCTGCCACATTATGTTCTTAAAAGTACAATTCCAGGGGGATGATTCAAATCTGAACTTAATAACCTTGCTGTCTATAACAGCTACTGCTGTAGGAAGCTGAGGAGAGCTTTTTAAACTTCATGCTTTGGGGTGCTACTATGTAAGACCACTTACCTACTTGAGAGTTCCTATTGTTCCCTCATCAAGTTTGCAGATGACACCAAGCTGAGTGGTGCAGTTGACTTGCCTGAGGGATGGGATGCCATCCACAGGGACCCGGACAAGCTCAAGAAGTGGTCCCATGCAAACTTCATGAAGCTCAAAAAGGCCAAGTGGAAGGTCCTACATCTCGGTTGGGGAAACCCCCAGTATCAGTACAGGCTGGGGGATGAATGGATTGAGAGCAGCCCTGCCGAGAAGGACTTGGATACTGGTGGATGAAAGATTGGACATGAGCTGTCAATGTGCACTTGCATCCCAGAAGGCCAATTGTATCTTGGGCTTCATCAAAAGGAGAGTGGCCAGCAGGTTCATAGAGGTGATTCTGCCCCTCTGCTCTGCTCTGGTGAGACCCCACCTGGAGTCCTGTGTCCAGCTCTGGAGCCCTCAGTACAGGAAAGGCATGGACCTGCTGGAGAGGGTCCAGAGGAGGCCACAAAAATGATCTGAGGGATGGAACAGCTCTCCTGTGAGCACAGGCTGAGAGAGTTGAGGTTTTTCAGCCTGGAAAAGGCTCCTGGGAGACCTTATTGTGGTCTTTCAGTACTTAAAAGGGGCCTGTAAGCAAGATGGGGACTCTTTAGCAGGGCCTGTTATGATAAGACAAGGGGTGATGTTTTAAACTAAAGGAAGGGAGATGCAGGCTAGACATGAGGAAGAAATTTTTTACAATGAGGGTGGTGAAACACTGGTGCATATTGCCCAGAGAGGTGGTAGATGCCCCATCCCTGGAGACATTCCAGGCCAGGCTGGACGGGGCTCTGAGCAACCTGATCTAATTGCAGATGTCCCTGCTCATGGCAGGGGGGGTTGGACTAGATGACCTTTGAAGGTCCCTTCCAACCCAAACTATAATATGACTCAGGCTGGAAATAAGTAGGAGAGATGAGAAACTGAACCATATAAACCTGAAGTCCAAGCAAAGGTAGCAAACGTTATACTATTTTTTTACTGAACTATTTCCAGTAGTTATTTTGGTGTAATTGAGATGCTCTGAGAATAATGTTGATTTTGCCCAAGAGAAGTGATATCTTCTAGTAGGATGATGGACCTTGTTATGAAGGGGGAGAGAAGCATCTGCTGCTTCAAGGTTTGAAAGAGAACAGCAATCTACAACCTATGAGCAGAGCAGAAGTGGCAGCTTTGGATGCACCTCACACATGCTCTGGAAGCACTAAGAAAGGATGGCTGGCACCTATGGAGCAGCAAGAGGAGAGCCAGGTTGGCAGCTCCTCCTTTCTCAGGGGAAAGGAAGGCAGTTCATGGTCATTAATGTAATATTCAGAGGTTAGTGTGGGGGGAAATAGAAGAGACTGTGCTCTAAATCCCACACCAACATTTTTAGTATGCAGTAAATCTGTGAGTTTAAGCTTTCAGGATTATCTTTTGAAGGTGTTTTGCAGATCTCCCTTGTGTACAGAGAGTCAAAGAGAGAACCCCTTGAGGCTCAGCCTAAGATAGAAGAGATTCTGAGTGCAAAGACCAAAAGCACTATTCAGGCACATCTGGAACACCAAACAAGCAAAAATGGTGTACTTTCATCTTTTATTCAAACTATTTCACGCGTGTTTTTTTATATATTTCATTACTGAATTATTTGTACTGAAAAAGAAATTTAATTGTTTGTTATCATTGAGCCTTCAGTGGCCTGATTTCTGATCTTTGACTGGAAGAACTGTACACATAAATATCAGGCTGTATTTCATTTGCGGCTTTGCACAGGGGCAGGGCACATACCCTACGGGAGGAATTAGTTTTCTATCAAAGAAGCTAAACTTCGTAAAAAAAAAAAAAAAAAAGTGAGACATGGCACTGGGAGGCTTGAGGCTTTACACTCTTCTTGGCCACTGCCAGCTGAGTAACATACATCAGTCCTCCTGTCCACCCAGGGTTTTTCCCCTTTCAAAGCAAGTGATAAAATGCTGAGATAATTGTACAGTCCCAAGGGAGAATATGCCGTTGAGCAGTGTGCATGAAGCGCATGGAAGACTGAAAGCTGTATTTTTGGGGTGTTGTCAAAAAAACAGGGCTGAGGTTTGGTCTGTCGGAAAACACTTCCCCTTCTGCCCAGCGTGCCCTTTGCTTTGCTGGTGCCCACGGGCTCCGTGGGCCACCCGCAGCCCAGAGGCAGGGCTCGCGCTCTGCGTGGAGGACCCTGCCTGGAGACCCCAATGTGAACGTGTTTTTACGGCCGCGGTAAACAAAGTCGAGGACAAAGCCACGCTCGGGACCCCCCACATCCCCTGGGGCTCCGAGAGAAGGCAAAAGGGAAGAAGCTACGCCACCCCCGCTGGCTACTGGGATAAACGACAACTGATCTCTAAGCACCCCGGCTGCAGCTGCCCTTGCGTGGGGAGACATGCCCGAGCACGCCCCCGCGCTCTGCCAAGCCCGCCGCCGAGCCGACGCGGCGCAGGGCGCACCGAAGGAGCGCAGGAAGGAGCGCAGGAAAGAGCGCAGGAAGGAGCGCAGGAAGGAGCGCAGCCGCGTTCTCGCTTCCCCCAGCCCGGGCCCCCCCGCTGACGTGGCTCTGCTCCCCCCAGATACAGCGCACGGCCGCCACGCACGGCAGCCGCGCCCGGTCACGCACCCCGCGCAGGCAGGGCGAGGGGGAGGGAGGCGACTCAGCCTCCGCGCCGCGCACTCCAGCCCTACCCAGGCCACTGCGCGGACCGTGGGCGCTGCTCCCCCGCGGGCTGGACTTGCGCGGAAAGGCACCGCACAGGCACCCTCCCCGCTCCCTGCTGCGCTGCCCTCGCGGCCCCTCCAGCGGGGCCCCCCACCCCACAGAAGCACCTGCGCGGCGCGCAGCCCCTTGCGCGGAACTCCGCGCAGCCCCCCGCCCCGGCTCTATTTGTTTACAACCGATTACGTCACCCCCCCCGTCGCCGGCCCCGCCTCGCCGCCCGCCGTCACAATGGTGCGATCGCTCGATTGGCGGCGGCGCGCCCCCCAGCGCCCTGACGCCACTTCCGCCCGCCGGCGGCTATAAGAGGCGGCGGCCGGGGGACAGCTCCCTTCGCCCCTCGCAGCAGGAGATGCGGGGTGCGCTGCCGCGGCCGCCGCTGCTGCCGCCGCCCCCGTGCCGCAGGAAGAGGAGGCGGAGGCTGCCGCCCCCGGGATGTGATCTGGGCTGCGCTGCCCGCTCGTCTCCCAGTTAGAGCCGCGCCGCCCCCGCGCCCCGTCCCGCTCCGCTCGCCCCGCGCCTCGCCCCGTCCCGTCCCAGCGCCGGCCGCCCCGGAGAGCTGGCTGCCGCCCGCCGCCGCCTCCATGCATCCCGCCCTGTACACCCGGGCCAGCATGATACGCGAGATCGCCGCGGCCGTGGGCTTCATCTCCAAGTTCCTGCGGACCAAGGGGCTGATGAACGAGCGGCAGCTGCAGACCTTCAGCCAGAGCCTGCAGGAGCTGCTGGCAGGTGAGGGCGGCGCGGGCGCGGCGGGAGCCGCTCCCCGGCTCCGGCCCAGGGAGCCGCGTTGTCTCCTCCGCCGCTGGGCCGCCTGCCTGCGCCGGCGGCGGTTGCGGGCGGCACCCCCGGCAGCGCCGCGCCCCGCAGGCGGCCGGAGACGGGGGGAGAGGGGAGAGCGGCGCCTCCGAGGGGCTGGAGCCGCGGTGGGGGCGGGTGCGGGGGGCGAGCGGGGCTCCGTGGCTCGCCCGGTCCGGGGATCCTCCGTGGCGAGGCGGCCCCCGGCGCGTGGGGGCGGCAGGAGGGGGCCGTACACAAAAGGGGCTCGGGCGTCGCGCAGGCAGCGCAGACAAAGCTTTCGGAGCAGCCCGGACTTGGGCTCAGCTCCAAGGGCTCAAATCGCTCGGTTTCCTCGAGGAAAGATGCTCCGAAGTTGCTTTTTTTTTGTCGAGTAAAATTCAGTAGCAGACAATGAGTCTCAGTTCCCCTTTCTCCTGGAAACATCTCATAGCCACCCACCAACCCCGGTTAGGATCAAATACGGGGGTTTCTTTGCTGCTCTGTTAGCTTTGTAGTCCCGAACCTGTGTCTCACCGTGCTTGATAGTGGCTATAAGTAGCCTCAGACCGATAGGGTTTTGGGTGGGATAAAATTCCCGAGGTAAGTGAAGTCATTGGTACCTCGCCCTGGAAGACAGGCTGGGAAGAGCAGTGATGAAATACAGCTTGAGTCAGTCCGTAAATGCTGCCCAGCTCCTTCCTGAGTTATTTTTGGGTGTTCTTAAGAATGTGAGGAGTAAAACTTGGGCGCGATCTCAAGAGAAAGCTAGAAAGGTGCTTTTTTTTCACTCTTGGTTCGTGGAGTTTTGAAGCCCTTGAGTTTTTCTGCTATGTATGTAATCACTTCTGTATTTTTGTATTTGTTTATGTGAGTGCCAGGAAGTTGCATTTCACTCTTTTCAGATGGTAAACATTGTTCTCCGTATGTGGTAGCATGAAACAGTTACTTTGTACACGAGTGCTTCCCAAGAGACTCTGCACTTATGTAAATCATCAGCAAAAATAAAGACTATAATGATTTTTAAGGTCACTTGATGCTAAAGTAGTAAGCTTTTCAACATCTTGAGCTGTGAAATTCGCAAGAGAACAATGATCACTGTGCATGTTTTTTGAATACAGAATTAAGGAGGATAATTTTTTTTTTGTATTTTATAGAACATTATAAACACCACTGGTTCCCAGAAAAGCCATGCAAGGGATCAGGTTACCGATGTATCCGGATCAACCATAAAATGGATCCTCTCATTGGACAGGCAGCACAGCGGATTGGATTGAGCAGTCAGGAACTGTTCCAGCTTCTGCCAAGCGAACTCACTCTATGGGTTGACCCGTATGAAGTCTCCTATCGTATTGGAGAGGATGGCTCGATCTGTGTGCTGTATGAAGCTGCACCAGCAGGAGGTAGCCAAAATAACACCAACATGCAAATGGTAGACAGCAGAATAAGCTGTAAGGAGGAACTTCTCTTGGGCAGAACTAGCCCTTCCAAAAGCTACAATATGATGACTGTATCAGGTTAAGATATAGTCTGTGGATCACCTTAAAATGGATGGATAAATTTGGTTTTTACTTTGGGTGGGCACCTCTGGGGATGGATTATGGAATTTAAACCATGTCACAGCTGTGAAGATCTGGCACACGTTAGAGTGGTATACTTTAAAGTGACAGTGCCATAGTTTGGACAGTACCTTTCAGTAATTTAATAGCCTGTGAGTCAAAATGAGTGCAACTTGCTAGGGAGTGAAGAAGATCTAGGAAGGGTCAGTTTCTCCAAGACATCTTACTTAATTTCTACACCAATTTTCAACCCCAAACTGTATTTATAAAGTGATTCTCTGCAGTAGGTCTTGCAGAGTAAATTTGCACTATTACATTTATTAATTGTTAGCATTTTTGGCAGCTCAGTAACAAGGCTTATTGTTATGAACACCATAGTACTGGAAATTTTATTTTTCAGACTTTTACCTAGCACTTACAAATATGTATAAATGTATATAACGTAAACTAGTAAGTATGACCTGGGGAAATGTTCAGATCTTTACACTGGCCTCAAAATAGCAAGTGATCAGAATCTGCCATGGCAACAGGCTTTAAAAAGACCATATAAAGACACTGTCTGAACTGTGGTGTTAGCACCAGCCAGCTATCTGTACATTTGCTAGCTTGTAGTTTTCTAAGACTGAGTAAACTTCTTATTTTTAGAAAGTGGAGGTCTGGTTTGTAATTTCCTTGTTCTTAATTGGGTAAAAGTCTTTTCCACAAACCACCATCTATTTTGTGAACTTTGTTAGTCATCTTTTATTTGGTAAATTATGAACTGGTGTAAATTTGTACAGTTCATGTATATTGATTGTGGCAAAGTTGTACAGATTTCTATATTTTGGATGAGAAATTTTTCTTCTCTCTATAATAAATTGTTTCCTATCTTGGCATTTTAATTAATCTCTTGTCGTGATTACATAGGATCAGTTAAACTATTTTTGTCTCACAGTAGAAATGAAATAGGTACTATGAAGGCTTAAGAACATCAATGGCACCCTGATACTAGGGAACACTTGGTGCAGACATGGATTAACGAAGACCTTATATATAAACGCTTGGAAAACTTAGGGAAACACAATGATGTACATGTCACTTTAAACCTTTTAAAGTCAGTCAATGTGGAAATAACTCCAGGGCAAATAATTCCAGGATATGAGGAAAAGGTACAGAAATAACATCCACCAAAGATGACTTGAATAAATCCAGAGGATTAAACTTTACTTGGCTTCCTGATGAAGGATATAGCAAACCTAAATGTCCATTTTGACCTACTTGCTCACAAGTTCTCAGTTCCTCCCAGATGGATTCCCTGCTCAATAAGAGTTTCTGGGACAAGTGTCCCCTAGCTTTAAGAGCAGGTTAACCACTCTACAGAAAGGTTGCTCGCCTTTTGTGTTCTTCAGATGCAAGACTTTCACTTTAGAAATCATTAAGATGGGATTCAACAAAAGGTATGTGGATCTTTTTTCCCAAACTTAAAAGCCTGGTTGAGGCAAAGTGAGAAGCCCATACTTAACATGTGTATTCAAAGTTAATGAATGATGTGGAGATGTGATTCACTTAAGCACCACACTAATGTCATTTGTATACAGCACAGCAGTTAGTTACACTTGAGAGAAATTCCTTACCACTTTATTTACACTTGTTAAAGTGCTGGAGTAAAGCTCAAGAACTTTCTGTTCCTTATCTCCTGTGTACTTTGTTCTGTGGGTGTTCAATAAAAGGCCTTACCCAACTTGGTCACTTCAGTTATGACAACTGCTGCTGTTGCTCTTAAGGGGGAAAAAAAATCATTCCTTGCCAACTAAACTTGGTAGCTGTGGATAGAACTGAGCTTCAGACTTGCTGTGTGTTGTGGCAGCTCCTGCTCAACTATGAGCCTTTACAGTGTGGCGATAGTATTGTGTTGTATCTCCAGTTCAAATCTCAATCTGATCTGTAATATAACGTTATATACAAGCAAAACATAAGACTGGACTATCTAGCTTTTTTTTTTTAATCAATTTCTTTCCCACTGTTGTGGGGGTTTTTTTTTTGAAAGCTCAGCTTTACAAATACTACTTTTACCATCATCTGCATATGTATGTCAACATTCAGCACTCTTAAAGCATCGCTAAGGCTTCTCTAGTACTATGGCTTTCTGACACAGACTGGTGGAAACATAAGTGCTTCTGAAGCAGTGAACTTCAAAGAGTTTACTTGGTAATCTGGATCTGGTAATAATGTATCTATTATCAAAGCTTCAGAATGAGCTTGTTTTTAAGTATAGGTGTTACTCGTGTAGAGTCAAAGTTTAGGTTCAAATCTTGATATCTTAAAAATTCTACTACTTTTTAAGATCATGCTTTCAAATTAAGTCTGTAAGCAAGAGATTTATTCAAGCACTAGGTGTACTCAAAGATAATTCTGTTGCATTAAGTGTCTGCAGTCAGCATAAGTATATCCGAATAGAAAGAAAAACATTGGACTTGGATTCCTGTAAAGCTATATTAAACTTTGATGAAGCTCGTTGCTGACTGAGCTGTGGTCGGTGTATCGTGGTGCTGCTTATCATCTAGAACAGTGAGAACAGCACCAGAGAGGGTAGCTGTACAGTTAGTCTGGGACATGAGCCATGCAAATTATGAAAGCATCAGCTGTCTGTGCTTTCTTTTTGATAAGTTAAGCATAGCTTTGCGAGGCAGCAAGTATTTCATCTGCGAGGCTGGCATGTGATAACTGAACCAAGAATGAACGTTGCACCCTTAGATAGTTAACATTTCAGTCCTTTTAAGGTAGGGTGCTTTTATTCATGGCATAATTTTTAACTGCAGCTGTAACTAGTAATTGGTACAACCTGTGTCCTCAGAGTTGGGATTGCTTCCAGCTGGAATTTAAATATACCCCAGTGTGCACACAATGTGCCCTTGTCTGATTTAGAAAGTACTTAGCATACTGTGGCAGCAGGGCATAGGAAGGACTCCTGAGAGAAATGGAGTAAATCTGTAAGAGGAAGCTGTTGCCGTCCTATGTTTTGGTGCAGGCAGAACAAACAGTGCACTAACCTAAATGCTTGTCACTTTTGAATTTCATTTAAAGTGCCATTACGAAACCAGCAAGGCTCTTATTTTAATGCGAATATTAGAGATGAGAGAGCACATTCAAGACCTGCTTGCCCAGTGTATGTCAGTTTAATTAGCTGGACTTTTCCTTGTGAAGCACTGAATAATCCTGTTGTTCTGGTGGTATTCTGAGGGCAGGCTCAGCTCTACGCTGCTTTAATGTTAGAGCTCTTCTTAGACTGACAGACTAGTCTGCTGAGACCTGTTGACAATTCAGTGAATGTCTTTATAAAGCATACGATTGTCTTCTAGTTTATGCCAGGTGAGCAAATGTTTCTTTTTCTCAGCATGTTCCCCACTCTGCTATGTGTGCTATCAGATCCTATGCACTTGAGTTTACGTTTGTATTTATGTTCGGTAATGATGCTGCTATAGATAGTTGTATTATATGTATCCTGTAAGAATATCTGTCCTGTTCTCTTTGCAGCTGTGTGGTTTTGTTTTGTTTTGTTTTTTTCTCTCCTGCTTATTCTGGAGATGTACATCTAGCTTATGTGGTCATTCAGACCATGATCTTTTTTTCTCCTGTAGATCTTAGGATTTTTCTTAGGTCTGAATAGATATGTAAGGGCTTTCATTCAATTACTAATAATGCTGATTTTAGTTTTCTACTTTTCTGCTGACTCTGCAAAGATTTTCTGGTAGATCTGTATGACAGGCCTCATCATGCTGTGGGATTTTCTTGTTATTCGCTTGTTCGATCAGTCTACATGAGAATTTGGAAATAACCTACATGAGGCACTCTTCTGAAGTAAAAATATCATCACCAGCTTCTACTTTTGTTGTTTCCATATGATCTCCTATTGAATCAGTTCGTAGTGTAAAAAAGTCTCTTCTGTTTCTCACTGAAGAGTCTTCTTGGATCAGAAGATCAAGTTGTGCTATTTTGTGTTATAGCTAGGGATGCCAATTCTGAAGGGTAAATATTGTAAGCCTGTATGCTCTCACCTGCCTTCAATTTAAATGGATAAAACAGTAGTTTAAGAGATGATTTAGAAGCAAAGGAAACTGTACTGCAGTAGTAGGACCTTACAAAACAGTTTACTGATATGCAAACCATAAAGAATCCAGTTAACGCTCCTGGAGTGGTTGGTTCGTGCTAATGCTTATAAACATTTCTGTCACCAAATTAAGCAGATGCCAGTGAACGTGAACACTAAATCTGCATAAGGTGTCCTCCTAATTAACCTTGTTTACTTATGCTGGGAGTATATCTCTTGTTATTGTGTAGGTTAGCAGTGAATAAAATGAAGAACGTTGCTGCTTTTTTGTGTATCTGTGTTAAGCTTATTTCTGAATTTCCATACATCAAGTAGCACTCTACATTTTCCCAAGTTTCCTCTACTTGATGCCATCATTTTTAGGGAAAATAGTTTATATTGGCAAAAGCTGCCACTTGACTGAAGAACATTAAAGCTGGTTTTAGTTTAAAGAGTGAAACATGTATAGACTGGAGATAAACAGCTCTCCTAAAAAGGAATGTGTATTTACACATTCTTGGTGTAATAGCAGAGGTTATTTTTGCATGTTTCAGATTTACATTCCAATGTGGCATAAAGTGAACATTGTGAAGCAGGATGTTAATTCAGTGGCTTTCAAGGGTTGGTAGAGCAAGCTGGGCTTAGACAGTAAATGCTGTATTAATGGTTAGTAGTGACAATTTCATCAACATAGGAATTGCAGGGTATAATTAACATCAGTTGCTTTGACACTATGCTCTTAATGTATAGTTTCAACCTTTCTTTCTGTAGCAGTTGGAGAATGCACTGTGACAAATTATTGCTGATACAAAGTAGGTCAACAGTAAAATGGCTGACTTACTATAAATGAACAGATCTAAATTATTGTAACTTACTGTCCAGTGGAATTTTCTTAGTCGCTAAGTCTTCTGTGCCCTTGTGTTTCTCAAGCATGAACCTTGTATACAGCTTTTCCTAATTCCTTATTTCCTAACCATTTGATATTTTTGTCTAAACAAGAGGAACATTCCCTCCCGGGTGCTGGGAAGAAATCCACACGAGCAGTAACGCTGCATGCATGACAACAGATATTTATTTATTTGCCCTTGTAGTATTGGGATTCTATGACTGCAAAGCTAGCAAGGAGAAATGATACTAAACTAAGGAAAAGAATTAAAGTGCTGCATCTTCAAGTTTTGAGGTTTTCTCCACTGAAAACGACCCATGACAAGACTCGAGGAAGGGAAATAGGACTGTGATGATACTGGATGAGAAAAATCCCAGGCTGAGGGAATGTCAAGTACATTTTTGCAGAGGGAAGTGGTTTTTACCTTGTGATTCCTCTGATCAGCCGCTCAGCATCTTGTCATGGCTGGCAACAACCTTTTAAAATTTTCTGAAGAAGTGTAGCTGTATTTGATGCTTTTACCTCTTGAATGTCAGGAAATGGCCTCCAGCTTTGCAGTTTCTCTGGGGCATAGTGAAATCCAGCGTGATTGTTCTATGTGCTGATTATATAACTGAATAAAATGATAAACAAGGGAGGAGAACTTCATCATTCTTGGAGCAGCCTTGAATATATGCAAGAAGCAGCAGTGTCTGAAGTGTCCAAGAAACAGAGGGAAGACCAGGGATGCTGCGCAGCTTTCATGGTTAGATTTCAAGACAGCAATGCTTACCTAAAGGGCCATAACATGGAGTTGTCTTACATACCACTCCTAACTCTGAGATGGGCTTTAAGACAGATTTCTAATACCAACAGTATCATCTGCTGACACTGGCTGCAATTAAGAAATTCCAACAGCGTGCCCTTGCTGTTCCGTGTTCTATAAAATGCAATTATTATTGCTTTTTGTAACCTAAGAACATACAATGATTGGTGTCTTTGGAGGTCTGCTGGCTATAGGTTAATTAATGAGTTTCTTGTACTTTAAGAATATTGAAAGACAGCATTCCTTCTATGCACTGAACTTTAAACCAAGTTTTATTTATATATGTACATAGAGGGGCACATGCATAAATTTCTTGTATAAATATATATATACACACAATTAGTCTTTTTCAGTGGGTCATCCTGAAGTCCCTGCTTGCTGTGATTTAATTCACAGGTCACTGCAGGTGTTCTCAAGACTGTAAATTCACACAGACAGGGAAAATTATCCTCATTCACTTTTTATACCTTAATACATTGATATTAACAGGAGCATGTATTCCTATTTTTCAGTTTTCTGAATGTGAATTTGCAGCTCGACTCAGTTTGCTTGTCAGTAGAGCAGATTTTCAGGATTTCCTGTACAGTTTTAAAGCAAATTGTAGTTGTCTAAAGGAATGTTTGTAATATTTTAATCAATTTCATACCAGACTGGAATGAAATAAAGCTAATCTTAATTGTGTATTCATGCTATGCTTTGTAATGCAGGAGGGAGATTTCTCTGGTACGCGGTTGTCTGAACAATCAGCCAGAGGTCCATTTCGGTTGAGCCTAGCACCCTTCCCTAGGTGGGTGCACCAGCACAGTTGCTTCTGTCTAGCAATGTTCAAGTTTCTGTAGTGTGTACATTAGAAATTCATTTACAAGTGTGAAAGGCTCTGTATCATAGCTGCAAAATAAAATCAAGCTACCTGTGTGGGACACCTGTTGGTATAACATTATACTAGTGATATTAAACAACCTTTGCAGTTCCCCCCCCAAATTTAGCTTGTATTATAATAATATATTTTTTAACCCCTAACTGCCTGCTTCATTTGTCATTTACAGCCTATCATCCAACTCCCCTGCCTGCAGTCAGTGTAAGGTCATTCTGTTTATAGACTTCAGATTGGTAGGGAAAAAATAAGGCAGTGGAAATGACAGTATCAGTCTGAATCATAATGACTTTAAAGCAAATGATAAATTTAGTTTCATGTTTGTAAAAGCTCTGTTTCTCTGTGACGAAGGTACCAGACTCTAAATTTTGATGATATTTATCATACTTTATTTGTTGTCTAGATACATTTAACATGAGTGAGGCTTTTGTAATATAACTGAGAAAACACAGGTTGCAAATATATAAGTACTTTTCAGAAGGACAGCTGAACAAATACATCTGCTTGATTGCTTATCCAAATGCTCCTGTGACTATCTTCAAAGCTTGTTGCTTGCACAATTGACGAGTCCTGCATCATGAGCAGCATAACACTGACTCTGAATACTGAAAGTGATAGTTTCTGCAATTATTCAGTAGAAAAATATGTGCACGTCATTCAAATTTGAAATCACTGTTCGTAGAGTTTACTGAAGTTGAACTTAATTCCAAGCCAAGCTGATATGTGTACAAAATGTCTCCTGAATTATCAAACTGATGTAACCCCATGACTAATTCTGCAGTAAAAATATGTTGATTTCTTTTTCTTTTGGTACACTCCCCCTATCTACAGGAACATCCTTTTGTAAGCAGTTTACAATCAATAAAAGGAAGATTGGAGTTCCAGTGTGATATACACTTTTCAAATCTAAGATCCCAGCCTTTGCACGTTCCTAATTTTACCATTATGAGTACCAGGAAGACTCTTGACTTATTCATGTGAATACGTCATACGCCCTTCAGTATTTTATGAGATCAAGTATGTGTCAAAAGCTTTCTCAGCGAAGCAGAAATGTGTTTTTTATTATTTCCATAGGCACTGGAAAGTGCATTAAAATCTTTACTATTGACTGAAAAGAAACTTTCGTTTTTATTACTGTAGAATAGAGATAGTGAATAGCCTGAAAAGAGAATGCTGTACACCTACTGCATCATGATCTCATTCTCAACATGATTGCCTTGGTGCTTGCCAGTTCCAATGTTCGTGAGTCACACTCCAGTATGTGATTTGCTTAAAAGCAATAAATGTCAGCACTTTTATTTACAATCCACCTTTGAGGATTTGGAAGTTGTAACTTCAACACATTTTTTCTGTGACCATGAAAGCTAGGAACTAGCTTTACGTTTTTCTTTCAAATGAATGATGAAAGCTTTGACATATTGCTAGGTCTGACCTAGCTGCAGTGGGTTAAGATGTCTAACTATCCCAACCCACCATTTCCTCCACTTTGCCAGAAATTACCATCCTCGTAGGTGGGGCGGCAGAAACGGCTCTTCTCATTCTTGCTCAAAATCAGCTGAAGTTGTTCGGGTTGGTAGATCTGCGTCATGTCAGGCCACAATGCCCATGGCATGGTGGGAGCCCAGTGCTGTTATCACATCTGCTGGGGAGGTGGCAGCCTCAGGCAGATGGCGGAGGGTGCTCGAGGTGTGGTGAGCTCAATGCCTGTTTTCGGGAGCCCTGCAGGCTGCTGTTGTCACCTGGCTGCAGGAGCTGGGGTGTGTGAAGCAAAAACACACTCGTGCTGAAATTTCAGGATTGGGTCATGTATGATCTGTGGGGAAGGGAGTGGAGAGAGCAAAAGACCAGACAAATAATCCATATGGTGAGTCAGTGGGAAAGAACTGAATGTAATTCCAGTCTAATAATGACTCATAGTCCCATAGTTTATAGTTCTTGAGAGAGTGCCTGATCACATGGGCTGTAACGTACACATTTATATGTTTTCCTGGAGGAAAAATGAGAGAATTTATGGGGGAAAATATCCCAACAAGCCTTTAATTTTAGCTTACCTATTTCTCGTGTGTATTGAAAGTTTCTATTTATTCTAAATCTCATTGCCCCAGGTCCATTTTGCCAATAAGCCTGGCAAATTTTGCTTATGAACTAAGAGTGCTTGCTGGAAACCTTACAAGCATTGTACAGCTGCTTTAAAGACACCTACAGGAACGTGGGACGCCGCTCTGCAGCGTTCATGTTACCTGCTCATTATGTAGCACAGCAGCGGTACGTTGGGAAACTGGCTGCACATTTACAATTCAGTGGATAATCCTATCCTTCATCTGCAGGGTCCTTGAGTTTGGTATGTGTTGGACTGCATCCACTGTTACTATATATTGCTCAAGTCCAAGATAAAGGGCAGTGCTGATTTGCTGGAATTAGGTTCTCAAGTGATTATTTTCCCCGCAGCCTGCTTTCCAGATGGAGCTGCAGGCAGTGTGGACCCAGCCTGGGCTGCAGATAACATAAGGTCAGTGGCCAGGGGAGCTGCAGTGATGGAGAAGACGGTTATTCTATCAGTGGTGGTGGTGGAGTGTAATATGAACTGCAAAAAGGCCTTTTTGGCTAATGATTCCTAAAGAAAGAACCCTTTTCAGTGGAAATTATTCAGGGAGAAGTAATTGTGGTTGTTTGGCTATTCCCATGGTGGGTTTGCACACTGCCTTACGTTCTCGAGAATAATCAAGTTACTTAAAATGTTTAACAGTTCAGTTACTTACGTGCTGCACGTGCATAGAGGTTCATCCATACAAATATAGAAAGAACCTTATTTACTGCTCTGAAGGAAAAGATTGGAGTGGTGTAAAATGTGTGAGAAGCTTCTGCAAATACCTTGATATGGTTAAACAATTATTATTGCATAACATTTATGCAAGAAGTAGTGGACATGACCGAAAGCAATAAAGCATCCTGTGTCCTTCTCCCTGGAAACATGGGAAGAATTCTTATACTTAGGCTTTTTACTTGAAGTTCTTCCTTTCGGAGAAATGGCAATTAGAGGAGGGAACTGGAGAAACTGGAGGGTGGAAAGTCAAATGAAAGTCTGAAGTTGGAGCATGTTAAATCTCATTACAAAATGCTCAAGCCATGAACAAATGTCCTTTTCTGAACTAAACTTGACATAGGTGTCATCAGTTTGAGTTAAAATTCATTTTGTTGATTTTTATCAGGAGTTGGAGATACTGATCCACAGGTACAGCAAATACTTTCAGAGAGGCTTGTCGCCTCTTTTCCTAGTGCCTTGCATCCAGCTGAGAATGCCTCTCTGTGGCCTCTTGGCTTCTCCCTCCCAATATTAACTCTCTCCCGTCATCTCCGCACCTGAGTCTGAGACATATTCCCTAGGCCAGAGGTGTCAAACTCATTTTCACTGGGGGCCACATCAGCCTCGTGGTTGCCTTCAAAGGGCCGAATGTAATTTTAGGACTGTATAGGAGTAGTTACATTTATACTGTCCTAAAATTACATTCGGCCCTTTGAAGCAACCGTGAGGCTGATGTGGCTCCTGGTGAAAACGAATTTGACACCCCTGCTAGGCTCTCCTGATGGTCGATGAAGGGAAACAGACCTTTCATTGAAAAATCCTCAAACTGATTTCCGTGTCCTAGGTTAGAAGGGATGCACTCTAGAATAATCACTAGGTTCTTTTCCTCATATAGAGTGAGAGCTTGCTCAGATATCACTGACTCCATCTAGTTAGGTGAATCTCACCCTCTTCTTCTGAATGGTCCTACATGTTGTTTAGTGTGCTTTAACCTTATCATTAACTCCTAATACCTCAAATGAAGAACAGCTTGCTCTGCTTACATGTTCATTTCACAATCCACTGCAACTGCAGTACCTTAGAGGAAATCCTTAGCAATATGCTTCCTGAATTTTGGAAATATGTGCTTGAGTATTTGGAACAGTGGATATTTATTTCTGAGAAGTTGCAGGGTTTGGCTCATCCCATGGCAGCTTCCTGTGCTCCATGCCTCTGGGCACACATGCTTTTCCTCAGGGAATTTGTACTACATTCTAATTTATATGTATTATTTTCTTGACGTAAAGAAGAAATAAGTATTTATTTCAGTCCTTATCTCATGCTTCTCTCAGTTCTCAAAAGTCACTTCCCCAACGCAAGAGGCCAAATTCTGCTGTTTAGTGTCAAAGTAAAATGGCTCATTTGAAATCACTGGTTTCACTTTGGATTGACATTAATGTAATTGCTAATCAAGTTAGGCTCACTAAGCATAAAACTGGACATTTTAGGTGCAGCCTCTTTGAGAAACGAGTGATCTAACAGGGTCTAAACACACTTGTGTTTTCTGGTGTTAGCTACACTGAGTTTAGATGTAAAACACACTGGAGTGGTTCAGTTTTATTCCAGCTGCCAGGCAGCAGCCCCTTGCTGTGTGGTGAACCCAGCTGGACTCCTGCTCTTGGGCGGTAGATGTTGGGGATGTAGCTCTGTCACCCCCAGCTCAGCTGTGCGGGGTTCGCATGGGAGTATCAGGCTGGCACTAAACACTCTGAGGAATCACAGAGTGGGACGGAGTCTCTCCGCTTCTTTCAGGTGGTCTTGCAGGCCTAGAGGAGCAGAAAAACATCATCTGATAGTGGCTACCAAAGTGCAAGGGACATACTCTCACTGCACCTGGGGAAGTGCTGGGTGAAGGGAGTCTCTGCCAGTTTAACATGATTGTTTTTCTGAGTCAAACCCTGCTGGGCCATAGGTGCTGCCTGTAGTACGCTGCAGTCTTGCGAAGTCTGCGTTCGACATTTGAGTATTTTTCCCAGTACTACTGCTGGCTTCTTGGGAGATCTCAGGAACCAACATGACGTTAGTTTTGTGTAGTAGCTAGAGATCACATACCTGTTTACTTTTTGTAATGCACTGGTGAAGGTGCAAACAGTTAACCATAAAGAGCCAGAATAAGATTAACGCTGGTTTTTCTTACACAGTTGCAGATTATCGCTATCTTTGTCTTCACAGACTCCCATTTTGGCACAAGAGGGGTACACTGCTGCCAAGCTTTGGGGCTATAAAATCCAGAAGGGCAACTGGGGAGACTGGGCATTTCTTAACATCATTGTTATGAAATAGTGAAAGAAGTTTTGGAAGTGATAGGGGCTGCCCACAGGTTCTCTTACTTTAGGAGACTGCTAACACTCTCCTGCAGTGCTTGTTTTCTTTTTCCTCCATGTAACCAGGAGGATGGTTGTGTTGAATCAGCACCTTGTGAAATGGGGCTGTCTCATGTCACGGAAGATGCTTGCTCATGACAGAGAAGGGCAGCCAAAGTCACTAAAGGAGCAGAGAGCAGTAGATAGACTCTTGGAGGTGTCCCTGTTTTAGGTGGTGCACTGAATTCCACCTTATCTTTTGTTCAATGTGTTGTAAATAAGGCTGCCTCCTACTCCTGTTTATCTGTCCAGCTAAAACTTCTAACACCAGTGATGGTGAAAAGGACCAGGCACTGGGCTCATATTCACAGTAACACATAAGCCCATCAACTTTCATTGTTTCCCATAAGTTTTTCACTTGTCTTTACTTTAAATGGTAGGAGGGGGTCTCTTTTTTTTATCTTGTGCTGTGCATTTCCAATGATATTTAAACATCACTTTTCGGCTAAACGTTTGGAAATTCAGTGACTACGCAAAACCCTGCAATACCATACTTTTTGCACGATGATCTGTTAAAATGTTTGTGGAGTGAATTTATCCCACTTGTAAATTAATACACTTAGAAACAAATAATTGTGGGTTATTTTGTTTTGCTCTGTTTTGTTTTTCAGAGTAAGATGCTATTCAGTCTTGGCTTGCTGTCTATACTTGTGAATGCTAATGGATTGTTTTAGTTAAATCCACTAAAAACTTTCTCAGTTGACTAATGTCATTCAGATAACATAGAATAGATTATTGTTACCTTGGGTTAGAGGGAAAGATGCTGTTGATTGCTGCAAATGAATTTCCTGTGTGCATGTGGCAATATAGGAGTGAGCTGTGATTTAGGGGTTTTTTTGTTTGAGTTTGCTCCTGCACTCAACACAGAACATTCCCAGACTCTACTTGATGTCAGTGAGAAGAGGATTTGTCCCTTGGTGCTCTAACGTACAGAGCTTTCATTTGTTTGGATATTTTTTCCAGTCATAATAGCTGTGTTAAGAACTGTGTAATGTATCATAGAGTACAATAAATGGTGGAGAACTGGCTGTTCTCAGAAAGACCGTCAATGGAGACTCATCACTGAATGACAATATTTCCAGTCAAGTTCTGCAGGGACCAGCACTGTAAAAGCGCTATTAAGGATTTTCATTAGTGTTTTGAAAATTCATATAAAATCTCTATTCTTAAAATGCTTATATGCCACAGCTTGAAGGAGTATAAAACAAGAACAATAAAGTGCTGATACTGAGTGATCTATATTGCTTGATAAGCAGTCCATTTATGTTATATTTGACCTTATTGAAACATATTCAAAGTCATTCACGTAGGAGTATTAAATACAGGTCGTCTGCCTCTGCAACAGGAAACTATGTCCAACGGCTGGGATGACTTTGCAGCTGGGTGGATGAAGAAGAGGAGCAGCTAACAGCACAGTGTTAGAGCAGAAAGTGAGACCTTTGGGTGTGTGTATAACAGTCGGGGGAAGGAAAGGTGTGATTTTGCTTTGAAACGTGGCATGACGGATGCAAGGAAACTGCTTATCACATTGGTGTCGATGGTGGTGGACTTCAGAAACTGGGGAGAGGGCAGAGCAGTGCCACCAGAATGACATCAGGGTTGAAAGAGATCCTGGCAGCTGAACCATAGTTCTCTAGTCTGGTTAGCATATCAAAAAGACAGGGCTGAGAAGCTGCTTAACAGCCTGAAAGAACCTTTCCAGCATCAAATACTGGGTGATCAAGAATCCTACAGCTTTATGGAGAAGGAGATAATGAGAAGTTTGGGAAATGGCTGAGCCCAAGCATTTTTTGGAAGTGGAGTACACATTTTTCACAAAGAGGGTTTGATCCTTTGAGCAGCCCACCAAAGGAACCAAGGGCCCCATTTCCTGATGTGTGCAAATCACGACCATGCGACTTTCTGGAAGATATATTGAAGTTAAACATAAGTTAGTAGATTTGTTATTAGAAAAAATGGATAAAATGTGGAGGCCTGTGATATATGAGAGATTGAAACAACAGAACAGTTAATAAAATATTAGATCATTAGCCCTTTTCATTTGTCCTTAACCTTTGTGGTTACAAATGCATAATGTCCTATATTTTTGGCATTTTCTCACTTTTCCCTGCATTCCCTGAGCAGTAACTGGCCATACCATGCTGTCTTGGTAGTCATTCTTTGTATATGGGTCTAAGGTTCTTAAAGGTGTGCATATTTTTTTGTACCTTCTTCCCAAGTTGTGCTTTGTGCAGCTGTCCTGACAAAAAAAAAAAAAAAACAAAACAACCCAACCAACCAACCAAAAATCTTAAATATTTTATAAAAGTATTTAGGGATCAGCCTTTTCTTGAGATGAAGAATCCTCCTCCCATTAACATCAATGATGCATACACATTTAGAGATACTTCCCTTGCTTTCAAGGATCACTAAGTTGTTTTCAGCTCTGATTCTTCAAAAAAGTTTCATGATTAATCTCTATATACCTATAAACTATGCCCTTTTCCTGCTTATTTGATACTGTTGTTACCTTTCAAAAATAACATTTTCATTGCTTTGTTGCTTGTTTTTTTTTGGTTGGTTGGTTTTTTTGCTTAGGTTGTGTTATCGTTTTGACCTCACTGTTTAGTAAACAGACAATAAGGTAAATACAAAAGGGAAGCAAAACCATGCCAAGAGTTTATATAGGGAAAGCGGGTGTCTACAAGGGACAGTTGTTTCAATGCATGTTTAAATAAGTATTAGAGTCCCAAATGCATCTCACAAATGCAGAGCATCATTCGCCACATCATAGTGGCAAATTACTCACCTGCATTGGATTCCTCGTGGCTTTTGGCCCTCTCTGTGTTAAGTACAATATTTCAGGAGGGACCACAGTACTGAAAGACAGGAGCTTGATTATCTTTTATTTTCATAAGTACATTAGTGACTAGAAATGAAAACCGACATTGGGCTCTAGCTGCTAGAAGGAGAGGGTCCCCCAAGCAAGGAACATATAAGCTCAGTAGATGTGATTGAAAAGCAGTAGCATTTTGCATATGTTGACAAAAACATGGTAGTATGGTCTGCTGCAGGGGACAGGAGAGGACCATAGGTTATCCAGCTGTCTTAACTGTCTTGTGTATCTCTTATTTCAGCAGTTACAGAACTCATATTTGATTTATTTTTGCTTAAACACAAATTCAGACGGGAAGCCTCAATGAATGAGAAGCTTTTGTCTTCCACCTGGACCGGCCACGTTTTCACACTTTGTCAATCACTATTGAACAAATCCAAGTTCTTGTAACCTGGGCATATTTGTGAGCCAGTCAGATCAGTGGAAGTGATCCCTGAGTTCAGTCCTGCAGACACTGCATTAATAAGCATATGATAGTTCTCCCTGTGTGTTATTGTCATGATTGGGAAGCAGATAATTTTGGAAGCGTACAGCTGAGGTTAGGTTTAATGTCAACTTTTTGATTAAGCCTTCTGGTGGCTCAGAGATCATCTTATTTTCTTTGCCAGGAATATTGCTTTTTGTTATTTTACTTAAATGAAAGATCCATAGAGATTTCCATCAGTTTTTTGAAAGTGGCTATATGATATAGTTCCTGCAACACAGGGAGGGGAAGGGGGCTGAAGTAAAGGCTCTGGACATCCTTTCCTGTCCATGCTCCTTGACACAAAATAGTCATTTTTGCCCATTTTGGTGCATGTCTTTGTCCTGCAGCTGTAACAGTGGATGCAGCCATTTAAAAGTGGGCTTAAACTGCAACACTGAAAGAGTTTGATGTATTTGACTAGAGGGACTTCAGGGACCTGAAAGCTTGTGCACTGCCATCTCGGTGGTGAAAGAAGCAGCTTTGTCCTCTTAGAAGTCACAATCTCATGACTTTTTGTGGCTCTTCCTGCAGAAATGTGCCTTGGGAGCAGCCCTGGGGAGCAACGCCGCAAATATTACACCAGATTTGCATCATCAGAGAGCCTAGGCTTAGTAAAAAGCTCCTTCTATGGACAACTTTATAGTTTCACACCACTTTGGGTAGCAGTGAAGAACCACCAAGAGAGGTGTGAATGCCAGAGAGAGCAACCAGCTTTGAACATTCTTTTCCTGCATTAGGTTCGTAGCAAACATGAACTTCCTGGTTTCTCAGGGTTACACAAGAGTCATGTAATAATAAATAATCTAAAGAATCGACGTTATGGAAATAGTATATTTAGGGGTCAAACCACACCATGGAAAAAAAGTTTTCAAATTGCCCAAAAGCAAAATCCACTAAAATTCTTGCTGTTTGTAAAAAGCTTTAGCAGCTTTCTGAATGAAAACATCCTAAAATAAGAATTCTACGTGGTTTGACTAGCAAATGTGGAAAGCAAAGGTTCCTATGTTTCTGATTTTTTCCTCATTTCAGCCTGTCAAAGTCATTCACTCAAGTTAATCCAAATTTGCAAAGCTTTTGGTGTCTCTGAAAGAGGTTTTAAAGTGGTTTATTTTTTCTTTTGCAAACAAAAGGGAAAAAAAATCTCAACAATAAAACCTCAGTTGCAATTTCACCTGTATTCTCATGAATTTCTCTAAATCCCTGAAGAAAATGAAAAACTACTTCTTCACGTCCTTCATAGTTCTTATAACCCGATGATCAGTTCAGTAAAGCTTATGATAGTTTCATTCCTGACTTTCAGAGAGACTGTACTTTCACTCCACAGAGCTTAGTGTGAAAAGCTAATGGGAAATTTCATTGATTAGTAAGTGATTTGTTTCTGTCTGTACTAAAAGAGCAATCTTAAGGTTAATACACCAGCTTACCTTGTATGACGGTAAATAAAGGAGCTTCCTATTACCTTGTATCTGAGTATATTGTCACAAATGTTAAGACAAGGTCAAAACCTTAATTTCAAGCTTTAATATGCTTCAATTTGCCTTATTCAAACACTATATATAGGTTTATATGCTGCAAATGGTAGTATGAGGCTCATCCAAGGGCCAGTCCTGATGCAATACAACAGGTGCTCAAACTGGCACAGGAGGAAAGAGCAGAAATCTGGAGTCCTGGCAAAGTTCTCCTCCTTTGCTTCATGTCTATTCCTGATATCAGGTGGCCAGGGCCCTGCTGATCAACTGTTCCCAGTTGGAAACAGGAAAAATGAAAATAGCATGATGGGCAGGGCAGGCTCTGGGAACTGACAGGCTTTCTGGGTGACTCTGGTGTGAGCATAAGTGCATTGCAGACACAACCCCACCGAGGGTGCAGGCTGCAGGGGGTATCTTAAAGGTAATATTGCCGATTAGTTTCTAGTATTTTAAATGCCTGAGGATGTAGTTAATCTGTAGGTACTGTCACTTCACATAAGTTTTTTGTTTAATTTTAGAAATGCTAGTGCACAGAGACGGACAGTCTGTTGACAATAAAGCACGCTCCATGAAGTGGTAAACAGAGATAATCTCTTAACAAGGCTCAGGTTTTGTAGCAACATGTATAAGATATGAGAAGCAAAAAATGCACTGTGTAGGAATAGTTGTGTTCCCTTAGAAGAGGGTGTATCTGTGTGTGCGGCAGCCAGATAGCTATCCTGCAAAACACTCTGCAAAGGGCAGTACTGGTATCTAACTGACAGATCAGCAGCTCTGCCTCCTCCTAAGGGTGCATCATGCTCTAGTCTGCTACCCAACAAGGGATTATGACTTTTTTTGTGTGTGTTTCCTTGGTTCTCCGGGTTTTTATTTTGGGAGGGAGGATTTTGTTGACTTCTTATTCCCATGCAATTAATAAGTCCAGATCACCCAGCATTAACACTTGGAAGGATATTTTAAAGTATCACCTCAGAAATTCAGTCCTCCTGACACTGAAGCTGTGGGCCACACACAGACCAGATACAAATACACCAGAACAGTTAATAACCTGGTGATAAGGCATTCAACAGGAGGCAGAAAGCTTAAGCTGAAACCTTTCTTCCATTAACTTCACATCATCAGTCTGTCTCCTAGGCCTGTGTGAAAACTGCTTGAGTATGAAATAATAATTGGCAAATGCTCACACTGTACGTGGGGATCCAAACTATGAAGCTATTTTAAGGAACTCTCTCATTCATTTTGAATCAAAATTTTTTTCTAGATCTGAGAAACCATTTTTTTTCTGGACATTTTATCAAAAGTAAGCCATTCCCATGAAAGTTTCTGTTTCTATAAATTGATTTTTTTCTTTCCACTGTGGAACGAACTTCCATTTTGTGCTGCTTTGTAGAATTATGCAACTGTTTGCCATAGAGAGGTCTTTGTCAGCTGGGGTCCCAGTATGGTCTTAAGGTAGGTGACACATTCTTGGATGATACCTAGACTCAGAAAGTTTTGGTCTACAAAGCATTTGGTTCATTTTCAGGTTGCTGAGGAACTGGGGCTAGTTCAGTTCCCTTGTCCTGATATCCTGATTTCCATTTGAAAGTGAGAATACTCGTACTAATCTCATTCTTACAATACTTCAGAATCTACGGGCAACATTTTGTACCAACAAGATTCAAAGATTGGGGTGTTCTAAACTTTTAATTTTATTGGCACTCTTGAATAATTGAACCATGCAGTAGAGGAAAATTATCTTCTTGTTGGGAACAATAATTTGATCCACAGTACTTCATCCCCTATGGGTCCTCTGCTTTTTGCTTGGAAAATGGCAAAGTTTATCCTGAAACTAGACCCGTGTTACTGAGTAGAGATCTGATTTGAGACAACCCTGTTGACTGTGACCTGCCTTTTAGATTCATAGAAGAGTGGTTTGTCCAGTCGATAAATATGGTCAGGTTACTCTGATTTCACTCCTAGTTTTGTAGTCATCTTTGTCTGCTACTGGGAAATGTAGCTTTGGCTACTGTGAAGGTTGGGGGGAGTGTCCTGTCAGTTTACATCAACTGATGATTTTGACTAATGATTTCCCTCGCCCTGCTCTCGGGGTGACACCTTATGGGTGGTGTTGACTCCAGAGCAGTAGCCCCACATTAGTGCATAAGGCTTTATGCAGGTATTGGGCACTGAAGTATGATATCACTGAACACTCTTGTTTCAATATATAGTGATGTTTTACCTATTTATGTATTTTCCCAAAATTGTGAGCATGTCTGCCTACCTAATAAAGAAACAAAAAGGTGGCTCTTTCATATCCTGACTAAAAGATTAATCTTGTTAAAGTAATACAATTTAGTTTACTGTAAACAACATGAGGCTTTTGCAGTGTTTTTCTGTTGTTGTGGGTTTTTTTTTTTCCTTTTCATGTTGGCATCTAAACTGACGTTTTTTTCTCTCATCATTTTTGTTTATGTGATTGTTCCCTCCAGATGCAGGTACTGTAATTTTTAGATATCAATTAATCTCTCTTTCTCACAAAAAATCATGTTACTATGATACCCTGCAGCTCTCAGTTGTTTACACAGTATTAGCACAGGGAAATGCTACTTTCAGTTTGACACATAAAGCCCTTCTTGTCTCTTGTGCCTTTTGTCTGTAGGCTATTGTGCCTGTGACTAAAGCCATGCATGGCTTGAGCAAATGTTTGAATAGGGTTCTTGTGCAGTAGGACTATATAAGCCATTAGGCATACTCCCTTTAACTTGGTGATGAAAACATTGTGGTACATTTGGTGGCACAAAATAGAGTAAAATTGCTTTTGTGGCAGCAGAATAAACAGCATTCTAATGTGGTTTTGTTATTGTGCACGTGTGTGTGCTGAATATGTCTGGCAAAATTACCAAGGGCTAACCATGAAAAGTGTTAAGATTATTGGAGTTCTGGGTTGAACGCTGGGCTGAAAACAGAAAAATATGTATTGCTTTTTTCATTCTGAAATGTGAAATCAATATTATTCTGTCATTTTTTTGTGATCGGAGCCTTGAAATCTGCTAACTGACATGTGAAGCTGTTGCTAACCATCTTTTCTATGTATAAAGCCTTTTGTAAGAGTGTTATTTTTCTTTCCTCTCTATATGTGATGAGTACTACCATAGGGACTTGATTTTTTTCTGTGGGAAAGTGAAAAACATGGGAAGCTGCTCTCTGCCAAGCTATTTCCTCAAGGATCCACTTTACATACTGACAAATCAATGACCTGTCAGGTGTAGTTATGTGCCACAGCAATGATATGAGGTCAATCAGATGAAACCAAGGTACGTATTCCCAGCAGAGCCCAGCTATCTGTTTAACATTGTCAATCAAAATTTTCTTTGGTACAGAACATCCTCTTTCAGTTTAATTTGTTTCTAGATTTGATTAACTCTGAATTTGCATCTATTTTGTGAAATTACAACAATGGGAAAAATTATTTCCTTTGTTTTGCTTTGTCTTGAAATACTATACAATAAGTTTGCTATTTTGTCTTTCAACACAAACCCATGCTTGTTATATCTATTTGCAACTCTTCCTGGTCTAGAGAAACTCTGTTTCATGTAGAAAAATAAACAAATATGTTCTTTGCTGTAACAGTGAGGTGGTATTTAATTAGTCTATCCTGCAGTAACAAAAATTCAAGTGTCTCCTAAACACATAAGTGTTTTCTTGAATGCCATCTTATAAAATGATATAATATAAAATATTTGTTTTGTCTTGCGAGTCCATGTTTGTGAAGCAAAAGATACACAAATTTGGTCCATAAATCGGTAGTTTTATATGGAGTCATTTCTCATTGTGTCCTGGTAAACCTGCATTTTACCAATGTTTCAAACCTTTTGATACCAGAGGAGAAATTATTTTCTTAAAATAGATTCAGGATTTTCAGTTTTTTCCTTAATACTATATATTTTTAAAAGGTTCTGTTAGCTTAATGACTGAGAACTGAAAAGTATTAAAAACAAATACTCATTTAGTATACTGTATACTGCACACAGTATATCAATAGAACAGCATTTTTAACTATTACATGTACCTTATTGAAAACAGAAGATGTAAATGATAATGTAGAAAGTAAACAGCTGGATTAAAATCGCATTTCTTAAGTAAAGTTACAAAAAATGAAAGGGAAAAAAGAGACAATAAAGTGACAGCATGCTAAAAAAAATATTTTTGAAAAAATCTCATTCAGAAATGCAGACATCCTAAATGAAAGCTACTGCAAGATTTTGTGTGAAAAACCTGGTTCGTTTTCAAGATATTGTAATTCATCCTTAATTTGCTGTCTTGCTATAGTCTAAGCACTATCATTTGAGCATAAGTTAGTGTAAGTCTGCATTGTGATTCCTTTTTTTCAGATATTTTGAAGTCATCTGTTGATTTTCTGAGCTGCAAGACATTTCTGTCTGTGCTGCATCATTTCAACAACTGCACTTTATGTTTCAAAAACATG
Organism: Caloenas nicobarica; assembly: GCF_036013445.1. Classification (NCBI taxonomy): domain Eukaryota; kingdom Metazoa; phylum Chordata; class Aves; order Columbiformes; family Columbidae; genus Caloenas; species Caloenas nicobarica. Next base: position 48,642,347 of record NC_088245.1, read on the forward strand.
TAAAAAATTACAGTTCTTCAAGCAAAAGCAGCAGAGATCTAGTTCCACAATGGAGCGCTGGAAAAAGAACTCAAAGGTGCGATGTAAGATGATACCCTCCTCCTTTCATGGGGGATAATTTGTAGCAAACTTATGAAGTCGATACACAATTTGAGGAAACGAGCATCCCACCCATTTTTCTTTGTGTGCTCCATAGAATTCACATCCTTCCATTTTTGGTTTTTTGTTTCCTTGAATTGTGCCTCATAACTTATTGTCATTGCTCATTAGATGTGGATGTGTTAGGAAGGTTGTCCAGATAGTGACGCTACCCGGAAATAGCTGAGTAGCTCAGAAGAGAGGTTCGTATTCACAGTGACCTTCAATGAAATGCAAAGCTAAAGAAAGCTGCTCCGAGTTTACCACATCTGAAACGAAGTGAGAACTATTATTATCTCTAGTCTTTGCTGTCATGATATTTAAAGATATCCTAGTGCAGAGGAAATATGTTTTCACATGGGTGCCTACTTTTATCATTATTTTGGTGGATGGGATGCATCATTTGAACTCTCTTTTCCCCCTGACCATCGGATTTAGGACCTGGTTGCCAAGGTCTCAGCCAGGGCTGCTGAATGGTTTGACAGGCAATCCTGGGAGCCTCGGCGTGTTTCCACTTTACCCCTTTCTCCTGCAAGGGAAGAGCTACACGTAACTTTGCATGCAGTGCTGTTTGCTTTTTTTCTTTCTATAATAATTCCTCCCTGTTTTCCTGATAGCGGCAAGGAAATACCAGATCCAGGCTCCAGATCCACGCCAGAGCCATGCCACAGGAGCAGACTGAGTTGCTCCAAACCAGCTGGCAAAGAAAAGCCTCCATATGACAGGAGCGTGGGATGGCAAGGGGGCGGTGGGGGCTGGAGAGGACCGCTCTCTCCGGGGTAGCTGTGTTTGAGCAAGCTGCAATCTGTCCCTCAGTGTGCACCTGCCCGCACCGAGGGTCTGAGAGCATCGCTGCCAGGGGGGAGCCCGCAGGAGGGCACAAAGCGCTGGGGGACACGTCCTCAGCTGCTGCTCCGCTCCCGCCAGACAATGAAAGCCAGTGCTGCTTTCATCAGGTGAGGAGCCAAGCCTGAAGGCTAGCTCAGTGAATTTTTCCCTAATCTGACGTATCAGAGGGTGGAATTAGCCTCTGCCCCCAGACAAATGTGCTGCCAAGACCGAGCGCTTGCCTCTCCAGAGCACAAGCCCCTCCTGGAGCTTTTACCTCTGCTCCCTGTGCTGCTCGGTGCCCTACGCCCGCCAGCTTTGCGCTTCTCAACTGTGTTTTCCTCCTCTAAACCTTATAGAGAGGGGCCGTGCTGGCTCCCCATCTCTGCAGAAAACACTGCACCCTGCCTCCCTGAGAGGGGATTTTATCCAGGTGCCACAACCCAAACAACAGCTTGTGGGGCTACTGGGGTAAAACACTGCCTGTCCAGCCTATTGAGGGACCCCGCTTTACAAATTTGGTCCCGAATGGAGAATAAATGCTCATCAAATTGACAAAAGAGGTGCTATCCTATTGTCTTATGCAGATGGGAAACCTGCTTGCATTGGCCATATCGCTTTTGAGCAACTCCCCTAGTTCATCCGCATAAAAATGTCTGTGCCACAAGCCTTGGATCTCCCGTGGGTAGCTTGTTTGGGACACTTCACAAATCTGTCTGGTGGAGACTTACTGGATGCATCTGACTTGCTCATATTTCTAAAACTGGGCAAAGAACTTCTTTATTTGTGCCTGTTCCTTCCATCTGCCTGGCACCAGGTTGGTGAACCAAGAAGGGAAGCCTGCTGTGTTATAAATTGGGAAGATTGTCTGTGTGCAACTTGAAAATGGAGCGGTGTCACAGCAACTGTTCAGTCCCAGCACAAAGAAAGTCAGGATGGCAGGAATAGAGACAGAGTGTGTAAGATGTAGTTTTATTTTAAGTGAAATTTAAAACCTGCTACTAGGAATAAATGCTTTCTTCACAACATGGTAACGAGGAAAGGAGAATGCATTTTCCAACCAAATTGCAAAAGTTCACGAAATTCTTTGCTCACTATTTGTTCCAAGTGATATAAAGGAGAAGGAAGAGACTCTATCCAGTGCAAATCATATTTTTAAGAATTTCCCAATATTGCTTCCTGTCTTTGTGCTTGGGCAGCAGATTGTATATAGAAATAAAACAAATTTGCTTTATCTTTTCAGAAGAAAGTGTCTGCTATATCATTTGCTGGCTCTCATTTGTTCGTTCATTCAAAAACAGCAGGAAAAGGGCTTTTGTGTTAAGAACAGTCAAGGTCAGGGATTTTTATTTTTGATGTTGGCTGCCAGTAGCTTGACTTCTCTGACTACTATTTCCAAGTCAATCTCGAATAGCAATCTAATTGCTAGCTTACAGGGAGATATTTCACAGCTACAAGTTAGCTGCAGTGAGCACAGAACAGAAAAAGATTGCAGGACAAAATTAAAAGTCTTGTACTGTCTCGGCCCCTGTTCATGGCAATCTCCAATTAAGTTAATCAAGCCTACTAAAGGCTGCCAAATTTGACCCTGGTGCTGCAAATTCTTTTTCATGTACGCTTACCTTTGAAATCTGTATGAGCAAAAGCTTTACCTATGTGACTCGGTTTACGGAATTAGGGCCTTACACACCAGGATTCACCATACTGAATATTTATTTTCATAGCAAGCGATCAAAAATGCAAAACAATGTTGTGATTTTGTAAAAAAGAGAAACGGTGTTTTGCAAGTGATGCCCTGCATGTCTGGGACATTTTTCAAGCCATACTACCTTGACATGGCACAGTCAATTGCCCTGTCTCATTCACTCTCAAATTACTATATTTTTAAAGCCTCAAGCTAATGGCCAAATGAAAGTAAAATAAATTATTAGCCAAAATATCTATGCCATAAAATGGCAGTATGGAAGTATGAGCATTTCTTGTTGAGTTTATTTTTCTGGCAATCGGGTGTTTTGGTGGCAGGCAGGAACAGCAGAGGTAGAAATGTGTTGTAGCTTATTCCCTGGTCTGTAAAACAGCCACCATATAAGAATGCAACTTAATCACAGTTCCACTGACAACTCCTCTTTAAGCCGCTCATTAGCAGTCTGTGACACAAAGCAAGTTTTTGCTTTTTTTCGCCTTTAGTGTAATTCTCAAGATTTTATGCATGTATCAATTAGAGATATCCAGTCATGGAAAGCAGGTTTCAAACTCTGGAGAAGTACAATAAATCACCAACCATATGGGCTTTTGTTATTAAAAGAAAGTCATAATAAGACAAAAGCCAAAGTAAGTTAAACCAGCTGAACAGTGATCTGAGGCAGTCTTATGCAAAACCCACTACCTTGGCTTGTTCACAGGCAGCTTCTTTAGAAGACTGAAAGAAAACCTTTTTCAACTCTTTATTTCTTGGCTGCGTCAGAAAGAAAGCACAGAAAAAGCCATCTCAGTGCTGCTTTTCATGCTCTGCTTACTTTGTTTTCACATGAGATCCTGTGCGCTACCTTTGTTTTTTGCCCCTTGCTTTTTAGAGGGCTCCTTGTGCAAAACAATAGAGAGTCCCGATAACAACAGGCAGTTGCTCCAAGGCCTAGTTGTTCAGCAGGATTCACTCCAAGAAACCGAGAGGGGTGTGTTGAGTCCTTTTTCCATCACCAAGCCTTTACAGTTAGCAGGCCAGATGGCATGAGATGGGCCCCCCAAAAAATAACGACAATAAATAATACTGCGACTTGCAACGTAGGACCGAGCTCGGTTACTTCCACTTCATCACACTGTTTGGAAGTGCCTTTGATGTATAAAAGCACCCTCTAAGATAATGAAATGCGGTGGCAGCTGGCTAATGGCTGGGAAAGTGCAAACCCTGCATTGAACTCTTCCCACCAGGCTATTCAGCGCCCGGGCAATGTCAGTCTCAAGGAGGCGGGGAAGAAACGGAGGCTTGTTGCTGTGCAGCCTTTGGGCTTCTGGGCAGGCTGCTGTAGGTGGGGTATTATTTGCCTTGCTGAGTAGAAGTGATGTGCCCGAGGCAAAGGGAAAGTTTTTACTGTCTTAACACATTAACCTTGCAGGCTCTGTCCTAGAAATGTTAAATAAGCCACAGGGTCACGCTGCTTGAAGAGACGCTGCTCTTGGGTAAACTTTAAAATGAGCTTTTTTTTTTTTTTTTTTTTTTTACTACAATCCTGTCAGTCATGCAATCAGGGTTAGTTTCCTTTCAGGACAGACTATCTTGCGGCTCAGGTCCATGGGAAATAAAAAAATAACACATCCAGACATTTCTCTCAGCTGCTCCAGGCCTAAATGTGGGGCAGAGTAAAAGACAAAGATCCAAAATAGACAGGGGACTCAGACAAATATGAAACCCCTGTTTGTTCAGGAGCTTTGGAACAGTAGGGGTTTTATTCCTTGAACACAAAGAAAAGTTTCTGGTCTCTCTGTTAAATGATCCTGTGTTAATAATATTATAATGGGATCTGATCCTGTAAATACTTGATTAGTTGTGCGCTTATGTTCATGCACGTCATTAGTTCTGCTAACTCAGTGCCACAATTTGTCACCAGACTTTGCAGGCTTGGGGCTTGCCACTGCCAAATGCAGCAACAGCAGAGAAGGTGCTATGCGAGATTCGAAATGAGGTCTCATCATAAAAAGAGTAAGTGGTGAAAGCCAAACTTACCAGAATAAATATTTTGGGGATCAGAAGTCAGCTCTGTCTTTTATTATTTGGAGAAAAAAATTCTTACTTTTTGATAGTTAAATTGTGGAATATTCATGCACCATTATAAAATTCAACTTGCCAGCTGTCCAGATTCTAGGGCTAGCTAATTCTGAAATATTACTATCCTGGGTGTTATGATCTTGCAGGCAGGGTCAGGGTCATGTATGATCAAATGGTCATGTTGTGACACTTTTATCTCCAGAACAGAAGCCCATGATTGCCTGAGAGCTGCAGCAGCCTCTGAAATCTCATCAGTTCAGGTGGGGCCAAAAGATTTTAAAAGGGACATTTTGCATACTTTGTCTAAATAACTACCCAGATCCATAGTCAGGGCAAGCCTGCTGACTCTCATTGTGTATTTTCACTGACTGTATGCCAAAGGTGTATTGATTATTGTCACTTAGGCTAACATATACTGTATCCCACAGTACAACTCAATATATTTCCTGAGAGTAAGCATAAGTCAATGTCACCAAAACTTTCAGTGCCAAGTCAGAACAGCTCTATTTAATACTAAGATTATGACAGCAAAGTTCTGATCTGTTCCTTATGATCCCTTATCCTGGCAATGCGTTGCTGCTTTTTAGGAAAAGCCTCTTTGTTTCATTGCATTGACACTCACTAAGAAATCCCAGCCCAGGTGGATATATTGGCTCTACCAGTCAGCCTTCGACCATTGCTTTCACAGAGTTTGCTTTCTAAATATGGTTTTGAGAGCTGTTTGCTTGATAGACTGCTTCACAGCCTTATGATTATTTGTTTCTGACTCTTTTTGATTGCTCTGCTAATCTCTAGACTTTGGCCTCGAGGCTATTATTTATATTGTACTTTTATTGGTGTTTGCTATTTGAAACTTTGTTTTCAGTAGATTCGCGTCCCCTTTCTAAACGGCTTTTCTGATTAAATTTTGTCAAAAAGGTTGGGTGGATTGTTTTTCCGTTGTTTGTCCTCCTCCTAACAGTTCAGTTGAGATCTCACCTGCCTTTGTGATTTGTTCTCAGATTAGAAGGGGCAGCTGCACAGCTTTTACTTTTATTAGTTCTTTGCAATGGGTCAGGCAAAATATTAACCATGCATGTACTGCTGTCCCAAAACCTCAAGTGGATTACAACAGAACTCCTTACTCCACAGTTTAAAAAAAATATATATATATATATTTGACTGTAACGTCATGCAGGGGTTTTTTTGTGTATGTCTAGATGTATCTGCTATAAGGACAGAGCGAGCTTAAGTATCAAAACATATGAAAATAGCCCAACCTTTCCAACAACTTGTCTAAACTTATTTTCTAAGAGTTAGAGTGTGAAATTCAAACACAAATTTAGGTCTCAGCCCTGCAACACCAGGAGCTCAGTGGGATAAATATTTCAAGCGCATGGCTTTCTAAGGCATTGTGTTTCTTAGCTCTGATTCTTTGAGTTTCATCTACACAAAATGTAGTTTGATCCTTTTTAGATCTGCTAATAGAACGGCTTCTTGCTTGATTTGGGTGATTTACAAAGTTTTACTGTTTCTCAGTTTTTGAGCGTTCTGCCTGCTTACCGCTAATTGCTTGGTCAATGCCTTATCCTTAACGGGGAGCCAGCTCTCCTACAATTTAATTAGAATAATCTCTGATGTAGGACTTTATTCCTACTATTAGTTTTCAAAAAAGTGTTTTGTTTTTCTTTTGGGCTCAGGGCTGGTGGGGAGAAGGGAGAAGGGGTGGAACATGCCATGGGTTAAGCTAAGCTCCCTGAAGACAAATTTTTCATACCAAATTTCAGTTCTTTTACTAATTTTAGGTTACTACATTTAAATGTCTCAAACCTGAGGCTCCAAGACCCTTGCTGAGCAAGAGGCTGAATGGCCACGGTGACAGCAAAAGCCAACGGTCTCTGCAAGGAATTTGGTTTTTCGGGAACTGGACATGTTGTTGAGAACAGGAGCTTCAGTAGGGAGACAGTTAAGTGCAGAACACTGCTGACGGTAAACACTTAAGTGCCTAGTATTTGGGATCCCAAATTAGCTGATATACAGTTAGTAGGTTATTTTGGAAATGTAGTTCTTGGCAAAGAATCATAACGGTGTAATGTGCTAGCCAATACTGAATTTGTCCGTGCCCAACTCTGTGTGTCTACATAATGTGTGCTGAGGCTGATAAAGAAGGTAAACTGGTTTTCTTGTTAACCATTGCTATTTCTTTGTATACTATGCCAAATGATTATATATCACCTAGTGGGACCCTGGTTATGGAATTTTGTTCTTCTATTTATGATATGTGTTATAACAGACAATGTATATCTCTAGTGATGAGACGTGTTCATCTCCTGAGCAATCCGAGTCCTGATATACTAAACCAGGTTACAGTTTCTGTCACTTCTTCACATTTCAGCTACCAGCAGTGGATTTGTTTTGCTGCTCCTTTTTAGGCATTCTTTTCCCTCATCTCTACATTGGCTCTTTTAGCTTCATTTCTGTCCAGTTCTGTAGAAGTATTTGCCTCATATTTTTCAAAAGTGCGTTAGCATTCATCATTCTCCTGAGTCATGCTTTCTAACCTCCTGTCTGAATGGTTTTCTGGGTTCTTTTCCATTGCTCAGACTTTCTGAATTTTTGGCCATTTCAATTTGCATTTTTATTAGTCCTCTCAACCATCCACCTTTAGCTTTTATAATGTATTAAGTGATTCTTTTGACATCTGAGGTTGCTGAAGTGACACACAGGATGAGTCTACTTTCTTTTCAGGCTGACGTGATGATGGTCTCTTGAGGTCCTTTTAGTGAAACCTTCTCAGCTTTCTGGACTGCAGCCTGAGCTCATTCCAAGCTCCATTTCATTCCACTGCAGGTGTCACTAGCGTGGTGTTTCTTTGAATCACTGAAGCTGTTATATTAATAATTGGATTATAAGACCAGTGAGTTGTTTGATCCTTCATGTGCTTTTGATGATTATTTAGCCTTTTTTTTTTTTTAAATAAGAATGCCTTAAATAATGTTAGTTTCCTAAGATATGCACAGATTTGCTTCAGTGGATCAGGCCCTATTCTCTACATTCATTTTGAGTTTTGTCTCCCAGCCAGAATCTGTCAGAGGTACATGGCGTTTGATAGATGTTTCCTCTCTCTCAGGAGTGAGATTCAACATCTGCTGTAGGACTGACTTCAAAGGGTTTCTCCCAGTGCAGCCTCTGTGGAAATTTAGCCTACTTGCACTGGCAAATCTATGAGCGACTATATTACAGTGTCTTATCTACTGAAGTCCACAAAGTATTTGATAGTCTTCTTCAAAAACAATGTATTTAGGTGGTTTCCAGAGAAAAAAAAGTCAGAAAAGCATAATTTCTAGAGCCTAGGGGAAAAAAAAAAACCCAAACAAACAAAAAACCAAACCAAAACACAATGCACAACAAAAACCAACAAGCCACCACCCAGGTGTTGTTTTTGTTTGTTTGTTTTTGATTTTTTTTTTCCCCACATCATCCTGAATGCCTTTTCTCACCAGTGTAGTAGTGTACCTTTGTGCCACCAGGTCAGAGTTTCTCCTGGAAACACATAGTGTTTGGCTTTGAGCTCTAAGCACTCCAAAGCAGACCTGCCCTGTCCGGGAGAAGTCTTCAAGGGTATTGCCATTGCTCTGATCCACTCAATATGGGTTGCTAGAAATCTTGGGACTCCCTGCCAGAAGAAGTGGGATCGATTGGAAGAACCTCTGTGCTGCAAGGAACTTCAAGCAGAATTCTTTGAGAGGACTTATTACCAGCAAAATGTAGGCACTCTTGAAGTGAGAACAAGTAAAACTACCAGCTGTCAGCTAGAAGAAGGAAGAAAGGAGGAAAGAAATAAAAAAACTTAGTGTGTGGTTGATAATTAATCTGCAAGTTGCTGCAGACTGCACTTGACCTTTGTAGTATCTAGATAGAAAAAGAAGATGCCATCTACGTCCACACATATTCCCCTGTACTTCCAACAGAAGGTTATGCCTTACTTCTTCAAAGATTTGTGCATGTATTTAATCTCACTGAATTTTTAAATGGTAAACTTAAGCACTTAGGTCAATCTTTGCAGGAACAAGTTGTGTCTGGTTATAAAATTAAGACTGTATCTCAGTGTATCACGTAAGTGGGATGGATTGATGTTGTCCAAACATCTTTCATTCTGGCATTTTCAACCTTTTGCATGCTGAATCTGCAACTTTAGTGTAGTTTTAATGCATTTTAACTATATATTTTAATGATATATGACTAGAAACCAGTAGAGATGTGGCACATCATAACCATATGCCTGGTCATAATTAGTTATCTACAGATGTAGCTCACGACTGGGGAGGCTCTGCAGTATACATTTTCCTTTCAGCTCTTGTTATTTCATGTATTCATTTAAATTAGCAATAAGAAACTGAAAACATTACAATGTGGATTGAGGAAAGACAGCTTTTTAATAGTGTTTGATTGTTTGCCAAAGTTTTTGCAAGTGTTCCTGTTAGGACATATTACTATGTACTATATACAGCATATTTATATTCTTACAACATGTTTAAACTTCTCAGTTATAAATTTCTTGTATGTCTAGAGTTGCCTGGGAAAGCAAACCTGCACAACTGCCCTTGGTCTTCCTTGGTAAGGTTGATGCACCTTTTAACAGGTTGGTGGGATCTCGAAGACAAGGTCAGAACGCCACAGCAAACTGCGAATGGGTGTGTTTACAGGGGAATGGGAGAAATTTGGACAGGAAAGCTGAATGATTTATGTGAGATGAAAAGATAGAAAAGTGACAGTAAAAGATCAAAGTATGTTGATTCAGTTGCATAATTTGGCCTCAAGACTATTAAACACAGGTTACAATTCACCAGGGGAATTCTTTCTGCTAGCCTGTTCTCCTGCCAACTGGAGAGGAGGGAAGTGGGATGAGAAGGAAGAAACCCCATTGTTTTCATTTCTACCAAGCTGAAGAAGAGTTTGAATGGGGAGTATCTGGAGCATAGCTATGTGACACGTTCCTTTCAGTTCCTTGCCTGTCTTCTTTTTTATTTCTTTTTCCCCCTCCTTTGGAAGGAGTTGTGGTAAACTCTATTAAATATGAATGTTTATCGCACAATTAATTCTGGATTTTTTTCATCGAACATAAGGGAAGTTCCTCAAGATGTTCTTCTTGGTGAAAAATGACAAAAAGTGTAAGTGAGAATACTTATACGATCCTTTACATTTTAGTGGTAGAACTATGTGAACAGTGAAATTGCAGAAGTTCAGAAATGCCAATAGGAATGCACCTCATTGTTTCTTCCTCAACAAGTTCCTACATGCACCTGTTTCCACAGAAAGGAGATTTCCTCCTTGTGTCCTTGCCCAGGACTACAAAAAAAAAAAAAAAAAAAAGGAAAAAAACCTCCCTACATTAAGTTCAAGACAAAAGGAAATACATTGTCTGTAGGGAGGCTAGTGCACACTTTCTTAAATTCTTGTTCTCACTGAAGTCTCTGGGAACTTTTTGATGATTTAAAGCATGGCCAGGATTTCTCTACCGATGATGAAAACCTGGCCTTCTAATTCTTTGGAAAGGTAGTTTTATTTGCTTTCTCTCATCAAGAGATTTCTAGAACAACTTCTTGCTGTGGCACCATCCAACATTTAATTATGATGTGGACCCACAGGGCCTGATAGTGTATTATCCTGTAGCTATTTTCAGCAGTTACAAACGGGTAAATTATTGCCTTAGGAGACCGAAGGTGTACTCCAGGCATTGACCCTGCATTGTTTACAACAAGCACAAAGCAGCAGTATTGTTCTCGTAAGGGGCTCTTCTTCCCTTGCCAAAATATTGCCTGTTCTCTTAGAGCATCACTACATTGCAGACTTACCCCTATGTCATTGTTCAAACAAAATGTGCAAATAATAGATGTTTTTCTTCATTGGCCAAAATCTGAAAAGCTAGAGGGGAGTGTGAGGAGTGAAGAGTTTGAGTCAAGCAGAAAAGAAACTTCAAATTTGAAGCTAAATTCAAAACCTTTTATTAAATTTGTGGGATCTTCAACAGCTTTTTTCTTGCCAGTTGGATTGTTTTAAAGCAAAAAATGATATTTTGAAAACAGAAGTAAAAATTTCATTTAGAAAAATAATGACATAAACATTTCACCTCTTCCAAACAGCCTTTTCAGTTTTAAAAATGTCAAAATGGCAATGTCAATAGTCACTATTTAAATGTTTTCCTATTACTTTTTAGTCTCTCCTCTTATCAGATAGGTAAAGCCTTTATTATTTTTTTTTTCCCTTAAATTCCCTTGGAGTTGTGGGGAGACAAAAACAAATTAATCACAAATACTTGGTCCAGCTATAAAACTAAATAATCACCAAAGCATCTTCTGCATGGGTATTGCAAAGCATGAGGTTTATTATTTGCATTTTAACCTCTGTACGTCATAAGCTGGTGCTGTTTGCATATAATGCAACCTTCTCTTACTCAGAGTGGAAAACCTTGGCAGAGGTTTGGGTGACTGACTTGCTGCTTCCTTCCATTCTTGCTGCATCCTTCTCCAGAGTGTGGATTCTCATTTTGATGTAATTTGGGATTTAGAACAGTTTGGGTTAAAAGCGACCTTTAAAGATCATCTAGTCCAACACTCCTGCAATGAGCAGTGACATCTTCAACTAGATCAGGTTGCTCAGAGCCCCGTCCAGCCTGGCATCAAATGTTTGCAGGGATAGGCCATCTACCACCTCTCTGGGTAACCTGTTCTGGTGTTTTAACACCCTCATTGTAAAAAATTTCTTCCTTATATCTAGTCTGGATCTCCCCTCCTTTAGTTTAAAACCATTACCCCTTGCCCTGTCACAACAGGCCCTATTAAAATGTCTGTCCCAATTTTTCTTGTAAGCCCCCTTTAAATACTGAAAGGCTGCCATAAGATTTGTCTGGAGCCTTCTCTTCTTCGAGCTGAACAGAATCACAGAATCACAGAATCACAGAATGTTAGGGATTGGAAGGGACCCTAACATTCACAACCCCAACTCTCTCAGCCTGTCCTCACAGGAGAGAAATTCCATCCCTCTGATCATCTTGATGGCCTCCTCTGGACCATCTCCAACAGGTCCATGTCTTTCCTGTACTGAGGGTTCCAGAGCTGGACGCAGGACTCCAGGTGGGGTCTCACCAGAGCAGAGCAGAGGGGCAGAATCACCTCCCTTGACCTGCTGGCCACACTCATTTTGATGCAGTCCAACATATGATTTGACTTCTGAGTGCAAGAGCACATTGCCACCTCATGTCCAATCTTTCATCCACCAGTATCCCCAAGTTCTTCTCAGCAGGGCTGCTCTCAATCCCTTCATCCCCCAGCCTGTATTGATACCGGGGGTTGCCCCAACCAAGGTGCAGGACCTTGCACTTGGCCTTGTTGAACCTCATGAGGTTTGCATGGGACCACTTCTTGAGCTTCTACACATCCTTCTAGATGGCATCCCATCCCTCAGCCATGTCAACTGCACTGGTCAGCTGGGTGTCATCTGCAAACTTGCTGAGGGTGCACTCGATTCCACAATGTCATTGATGAAGATATTTAATAGTACTGGTTCCAATACGGACCCCTGAGGGGCACTGCTTGTCACCAGTCTCCACCTGGACTTCAAGCTGATGACCACTACCCTTTGTTTAGGATATTAGTCTTATTAAGCCTGGAAACTATGACCTTTTGAAAAGCTCTATTTACAAAAGGTAGGCCCAGTAATGTATCTTTATCCCTATTGATTTGCATCCTTCCTGGGTAATCTGTAAAAATAGCTGCTCTCTTCCCACCAGAAATTCCTGTTCTGTGAGATGTACTCTTCTCCAATCTCCTTTTTCCAAAATACTAATACTATTTCATCCAAAAATGCAAATTTAATTTCTAGGTATCTTGCTTCCTGCAATAATGGAAAGCCCCTCAAGTATCTTACCATGCCTGCTACTGTTTGCTGTTTCAGTTCCACATGCTAATATGATTTCCTGTAGGAGGAGATGAATATATTAATTCTACAGTGAAATTAGCAAAAAAAAAAAAAGAAAGAAAAAAAAAAAAAGGAAAAGCCTGACCAGTGCTTTCAGTGCTTTTAAGAAGAGTAATCTCAATGGAAAATGTTAAATTGGTTCCACAGTACAAGTGTTAGATGTAAGATCTTGCTCTAGCACAGGCTCCTGACTTTCTCTTTGATTTTCTGTCTGGTGACGGATGTTGTTTCTGCCACCTGTTTGAAGACAATTGTGCAACTGGGACCATGGAATGATGTCCAGTTGCCTTTTTTAGAATATGAATAGGGCTTTTGAATTTGGCTGTGCTGAGTGGTTTGGGGCTGAATCACTCTGTAGACTTGCCAGAGAAAGCGTTTAGCCTATGGACATGAGCCAAAGCCCACTGGATCTCACAGCAAGGCTCCTTTTGGCTTTGGTGGGCTCTGGCTTAAGCTCTATATGAATGACAGTTTCTTCTCTGGAATTACCAAAAAGTCTTCATTTATATTAAGTTTATGTTTTTCTTTTCCCGAAGAGTTTCATCTATGTTTTACAGTTTGAACCACTGCTGCCTGGCGAATGGGATGTTAGGGCTGATGGTAACATGGATGGTCCATCATGAAACCATCGGGGGCAAGGAGCCATCTCAGAGCTGAGCTGCCTGAACTTCTCTGTACCCACTGTCCACTTTTACTTGCTTTTCACTTCTGAATGTGTGCTATTCTGAAACGCCTCAAATACTGTCGGACTCCAAGCTATTTTGGACATGAGCATGTCATTTCCCTTCCCTCTGCTGCAATCACAGTTGGATCCTGCAGGCATTTCCCATAACAGGCCTCAGTTATCAACGGCAGGAGTTTTAGTGTGTTTCCCTTTGCAAGGACTTTTGTTGCCAGATGGGAGTTGTTAGTTGTTTATATCAGGCTATGAGTAATGCCCTTTTGCTAGCATTGTACACAATGTTTTTTTGACATTTATTCCTTCTGTTGTTACACAATGTTAGCTTAGCAAGTTATAAAGAACAACCTTTTTCCCCCAGGTGTCCTTTTGTGTTCTTTTGCTCATTTTCTGAGATTCTTTCTTTTCCAGTTTTGAAGGTAAAAAGAATATATAAAAATAGAAAAATGAACAACAAGCTTAGAGACCTTTCCCAGTCTGCTACTCACTGCTGTGAATAGATGCTAAACATAGGTTTGTGGGCCCACTTTCAGGTTTCTCAGATTCCTTTTCTTCCTGAGCCCCCTTTACGTCTGTTACAGGGCCCCAACTTTCCTGCTGTTTTCCTTGGCTCTGTGGGTTGCAATGTAAATTTTACCAGCTCCCAGCACCTCCATTAAATGGTGGGATGAGCCCTTTCTCTGCAGACCTCACTCCCTCATAACTCATACAATGAGACCTTATCCTGCAGACCGTTGAGCATGTTCTGTGAGAGGAGGCCTCAACCCATGCTTATTCTGAGTATCGATGCTCAGTATTTGATCCATCAGCCTGAATTAATATCTCGATAATGAAAACAGTTCATGATAACTTTGGCAAATTTCTCATGCTCTTTCATTTCACAGATAGATGGATTTTTCTGTCCTTCCATCTGCTTGCTTCCCACCTTTTTTCTGCCTTTTTATTCCAACAAAATTGGCTTTAGCATGACAGTATAGACTGTCTGTAAGGCACTCTACATTTCCATAATGGTGTCAAAACTGTTTAGACACCCTCAGAGCCAAATTTTTGTATTTGTACTCTAGTTCTGCATAGAAGACAGAGAGCTATACCAATCCCGGGCCCTCCAGAAGGCCTTGGACAGCCCATGCCTGCCACACTATTTCCCTATGTTGTGTCTTGCACATAGATGTACAAAAATCTGCTCCAAGGGCCCACTGGCAGGAAATGTCCAAACTTCACATGTTTCCCCAGGGACCTATGGATCAGACTCCCTGTAGACCTGGTAAGAAGATGTGTCTCTCTGACCTTCTGCACTGGCTAATGCAGTTTCATCTTTTTTTAAGTTTATGAAACTGTACACCTTTCCCACCAGGAGTACATGTCCTGTTGCAGTGAACTAGAACCTCCCCAGCTTGCTCTTGCTCACTTCAGTTATCTTTAACATACCTCTCTGAAACAGTCTTTAACAACCATAAAACCCCTTGATGCTAAATATATGAGTAACATCTGCACTGTGCGCTCTATAAGGACAGTTGTTTTAGGAGAAACTTCACAGAACTTCTGATCAGATCTTAATTATATTGCTGCTCTTTTGCCTTTAGCCACTACTTTGGAGCCTCCCCCTACTTAGGACTGTGGAAGGATCTGTGAGAATATACAAAGAAATAGATGACTGTTGTTCAGACTCTGCCTTCTTTGTATCACTGACTCAGCCATGGAGAAAAATAAAGGGAAAATATGCCCTCAGGTATGCTTTCCTTGATGCATATAAATACAGGTCCCATGAAAATATTTACCTGTAAATAAGCTGTGTGGTTTAGTCTTGTTTCTCAAGGTTATCTAGTTGCAAGGTATAGCTTGCACTTGGTAAAAAGTGAAAAACAAGTTTGATCACTGGAATTCTGTTATTTTCATCTGCAAAATTATGCAAGATCAAGGTAACAAATTTTGTTGCCAGCTGGAGCTGCAGTGTAACAGGCTGTTGCTGGTTTTCCCTCTAGACAACAGTAAAGAACACATTTTATGTCAAAGTAATTGCACTAACAGGTGCCGTTGAGCAACTGTGTTTTGGTTGCGACACTGTTGTGGCTCAGTGCTTACCACAAATGTTTATATATAAAAAAAGTTCAGTTCTGCTTTTAAATTCCTATTCAACTGACAAGAAAGAATAGGGTAAGCAAGGGTGAAGCAATAACTGCAGTCTAAAAGTTAGAAAGCCTCCTTCCCACTTCTGGTGGGTGAATACCACTACCTTATCGCAAGTCCTTCCTTGGGCATTTATCACAGCAACTGTAAGCTGGCATCCAGTGCTGACAACATTAAGACCTGTAAGAACTGGATGAGATTCTGGCAGTGAGATACATGCTGATGTGATTACATCACATATTTAGGGAATAATGTCATTTCATGCACCAAATTCTGGACATTGACTGCTGCACATGCAGTGGTCGCTCTTCTTGCCTGCCTCCATTGTTTGCTCAACCACAGGGCTTGGCTCCTCCTGCTGCAGGAAGGGCAGTGGGTGCGAGGTGCAGCACGGGGAGTGCTGGCAGCACAGCACCTGGGAGCCCATAGCGTTTAAGGAGTTGAGAAACAGAGGTAAGGTTGGAGAAGGTTCCTCCTAGTCTTGTGAAGCCATGTGAACTAACCTGCTGAAACCATAAACTAACCTGCTAAAACCATCACCTGCTTTGTGCCAGGCTCATGACAATGTTTAATTAGAGCTTTTAAAAGCTGTGGGCACCTGGGGAGAAGGGCAAGTGTATGGATTGAAATACTCCATGCCCAAGCTGAAAACCTTGTGTAGAGCTGCCCCAATGGTGTGTTTACAGGGTTGTATGTACATACACTGAGAGCAGTCTGGAGATAGTGCAGGAATCCAACAGTGTCTTGCTTTCTTTTGTTTAGCACCTCCACTTTTCTGTCTTGCTACATCTTTTGCCTACAGTCTCTATGCCTTGTTGGTCTGCCTTAGGTTCTTCCTTAAAGCTTCTTTCTTGCTCTTGTGATGGGTAGATGACTTCTTCAAGGACTGCAGTATTTGGGAAGACCTCCTTCCTGTGCTTTCCTCAGCATCTGTCTTCTCTGTCTTTTTCTTCTTAGAGGATGCTGTGTTTGCTCACTTGTGGGGGTTCGTCCCAATCCTCCAACTGCTCCCTTTCCTCCATGCACACCCAGTAGCCTTCTTTTGCTGAGCTTTTCAATCTTACCAATTTATTTTCACTCTAAAGCCAATGACTCTCAATCCAAATACTGCATCTTAATTTACTGTTCATCATTGCTGCACTAAATGTATACATGCATGTTCTGAGTCGCATCCAAGGCAAGCGTACATACTGTTCCCCAAACTTCAGTGAATGTGGGTTGAGATAATTCATGTTACTTCACATTTTCTAGGGTTAAAGAGTGCTCACAGTAATGAAGGAAGTCTGAACTGTAAATTTTATGTGCTCTACAATTGACACGCTAAGACTTCCCTGTTCTCATTCTCTTCATCTTTAATTCCTTCTCTCTGTGACTAATAATTTTTTTTTCTTTTGGACTGGTGTAATACCCACAGTGCTATGCAGGTATGTTTTTGAATGGATTATTTTAGCTCAGTTTTGAAGGTGGAGCTAAATTAGTCCATGACTTTTCCATGTTATGCTGTCACACTCCATACCACCAGAAGAGCGGACTAGTATTCTGTCTGAAACAAACATTAGAGTAACCTTGCAAAGGCTTCCAGGGGATTCACCCTGGCTCCATCACAGGGTGATGTGAAGCCGCTCCATGTCCTTGGCTGTAAACTCCCACTCTCAGCCCCTTTGCTTCTGTGCTTGTGAGAATGAAAATAATTTTCATGGTACGGAGTGATGCTTTTGGTCTGGGTGCCCTTTTAATTTATTTTCCCAAGGACTGCACTACCCCTGCACTTTTGCTAACAGCTGTTTATATGCCTGCATGTGGAAGAGTCCCCTTGCTCTTATCTGCTCAGTATCTTTGCTCCCCTTAGAGCACTCATGTGTGATGTTATAAACCATTGCTTGGTACTCTTTAGAACACACTGTTTTACAGTGTCTTCATAAAATCCCTTCCTTACACAACATCCATGCTACAAACATGAATAAAATTCATACTTTTATCTCTTCATCTTCCCTTTTTTTGGTAAACAGCTCAATGAAACCACCAAAGTTGGCACGTGTTTCAACTGAATAGCCACAGTATTGCGGTGCTGTGCAATACTTTCCCCATCCTCTCTCCCTACCCCAGATGTCACGTTCCCCGACACTGACACATCCAAAATGTGGTTGCGTACTCCTGGCAGAGACTGAGTTGGGCTACAGATAGGAAAGAGCTGTAAACAACTTTCTACCAGGACAAAACTGCTGTATCCAGAAGAGTACAGAGGGCACTACTTACCTGCTCATGTCAGTGTTTCTGGCGAGAGAAGTCGCAGTTGAGCAGTGAACTATGGTACCCTTAAAAGGGCTTTCTTCGTCTGGGACTCTCTTAAAGATTTTGGGGCAACTTCAGGATAAGAAGACTTCTGCTGTATGATATAGTTTGACTTGGTCATTTTTGGGCACTCAATTGGTCTTATAAGATTTTTATTTTTGTATGTAATAAAGATAATGTGGACATAACACAGTAGTACATCTTTTTATAGTTCTTACAACAGCTACTTGCTTTCAGTTTTGGAGGGGAACTCTAATGCTTCAGACGGGGCCATTCCACTGAATTTCTAAAAACTGCTCTCTCCTGCAGTCAACCAGTGGACTCTTTGGACCTGCCCTTGGGTGCCATTCTCAGGGCTGCAAAGCTGCAGTCAAGCCATCGCAGCTTGCAGCACGTGCAGCACATCTTACCAAACTGAAAACAAGGCATGTTCACTAGAAATTTAAAAAAAAAAAATCTAGATTTATCAAAAAGCTTGCAAAACATTTGGGTAAAACTGTGGCCATGGAGTGATTAATAGAACCAGATGAGAAGAAAGTGTATAAATTTGATCATTTAATGCCAAATTTCATGTAGATATTCTGAGGGATTATCTGAATGTGAAGCTCAAGCTTAAACTTCTGGGATGTGAGACTATATGAAATCAAAACAAACAAAAAGTGGATCGTACTTTTGAGATAGAATAAGTTGTTTCAGCCCCTTATTGCATTTCACCGTACCGAGTGGGCTTGCTCTCTCTGGCAGTGAGGTGGCAGCTGCCATATTACTTGCAGAGCACCACAGATGGTGAAAAGTCAAACTATGCTCTTCTTTTGATGGTTTCTGGGCTTTTTTCTTTCTGCCATACACACGACATGGGAGATAAAACAGCCTGATGAAAGGGGAACATTTTTATCTATCATTTTGTTTAAGCAAAATACCCACAGATTATAACTTATCTGTTTTGTTGAAAATGCAGGTGGAGGACAAGAGGTAATTTAAATTGATGAAGTTGAAGGGGAACTGTGACTTCCTGCAGCAGGAAACCACCTTCTACCAAAAGAAGGTTGCAGCCTAACATCTAAGCTAGAACTGAGTCTACTGATGGTCAGGAGTGTTAAAGGTGGGGAGGAAGGCGAGGGAGGGAGCAAGGCAGAGCTGAGTCTGGCACAAAACTGCTACTTTTGGTGAGATACCAGCTCCAGGTTTTTCCAGGTAGGGACCAGGGCAGGGTGGGACATGGGTCACCTATGGGAGAGGCCCACATGTTGTTTCTTCTTCACCCAAGCGGGCAGCAGGAGATCCTTAGTGATCCCAGCTAGTCACCTGCTCTGTGCCCTCATGGAGGCAGCCGTGGCAGTCACTGAGCTTGCTTCAGATACCACAACTGCTTCAAATTACACCATGGTATGTTTGGCACAGCGGTGTGCCCTGCAATGATGAAGGCTCTTTCTCTCCCCAGTGACAGAAGTGGTTGCTGAGGGACCACTGTTTGCTTTAAAACCATGTGGCGAGGCTGGTGGTGGTGGTAGATGGGAAGAGAAGGAGGGGAGGGATGGTTTGCCCAAAATAAGATAGTTACTGTTTAACTGCATGGATTCATCTGCCATGCACCTTCATATAAGAAGTCCACAATCATCCTGCAAATGCTATTGCTGGGAAGGGAGAGTCTGCTTAAACCATCAGTCTGTTTCTCTCTTTCTGGCTACAGAATGAGCATTTGCTATTCCCCTGAGAACATGCTCCTTGCCTGACCCTAAGAAGAAATATTTGCCCCTGCCCTGCACCAGCACATGTGGCAGTACTTTCATGGCTCCTTCCAAAATTTCCTTGGATGGAACAGAACTTGGCCCTTACTCAGGAGTGGCTCAGGACTAAGTAGACCTGTTGTTCTTTAACTGAAAGGCTTTTCCCTGTCAGAAGATAAAGATGTTACATGTCCAACATTTCTGCCTGCAGACTGGAATTATAAATGTATGGCTCCAATGTTTTGCTCATGTCTACACACATCCACCAAGATTGTTAAAAATTAGCTCCCAGTCAGGAACTATCCAGATACCTAATGTTTAAACAGCTGCTTTCCTATCAGTGTCCTTCCCCATGGTTTATTCCCACAAACCGTCTGCTTTCATTGTTGTGCAGGGCAGAAACACAAGCTGACTGTCAGCAGCCTGCTGGTAAAACATCAACAAGAGCCATAACAACCAGATATCCTGGCATGATGAAATCCACAGAAATTACTCAGAGATGTTAACTTGGGGCTGGGCAGGGAAGGGAATAGCAGATGCACCTTCATGATATTTAAAATACAGATGACATTTAAGACTTTTAACTGTTTTCTTAAAACCTGATCTGTTTTTCTGGTCTCTACATCTTAAATTCCAGCTGAAGACATCCCTGAGCTAAGAAGAAATCATTTTCCCATCAAAGTCTAGGAGAGATGAAGATTTCAGGGTTTTTTATTCATACAGCTGCAACCTCAGCAGAGCTCCCTGCTCTCCCTTCCTTCCTCCTCCCCTCCTGCCAAGTGTGCAGTGACAGAGGGCAATGCCAGGCTGATACAGTAGGTTTGATTCTGCTCTGACAGGCAGTGATGATGTGTTAGGAGGAAGGCTGTGAGGGCCTGAAAGTCTGCATGCTCTGGAAATTAAAAGTCAAAGGCTATGGTTGTAGCTGGATTACACCTGAAAACTGAGAATGTGGAAAGCAATGAATACAGTTGCTAATTTCCTGGGAAAGAGGGAGGAGGTCTATATTTCTATACCTATATATGTGGGAAGAAGCTTCATTTGAAATATAGGAACATCGAACCAAATCTTTTTCCCTTCACTCATGAAAGTTTTCCTACTAATACTGGGGGAACTATTTGTCCCAGGTACCAAGTGTGAAGGAATTACACTTGGTGTCATTTCAGAGCACTCTTGTGCTCAGATTTACTCACAGCAGAATTGATGCAAGTGATGCTGTTATGAAAGCAGCAGCAAGGAGTGCTGCAGTCTAGCACAGCTCTGAGTATGGCTGCCTCTCCTCAGGTGATGAGACAGAAATCAGGAAGGATTCACATTTTCCCCTCTACTTACACAAGAGAGAATTGCAATGACATTTTGTTCTTTACCTCTCTTTTAGCAGTAATTTGCTTTACCTTTTCAACTTTACTCAGCTCTTTAATATCTACTTCAGTTTTGGTAAATAAAACAACATTTTTATCTCAATCAAGTCAATTTTCTAATCTGATTACTGAGCTTAAAATGCTACAGGTATCTGCATGAATCATGAGACAAAAGACATCTCGGATTTCGTAGCTGTTTAGGGTAGGGTTAATATCAAGCCCTTTAGCTAGCAAAACACTTTAGCTCACAACTCAGAGGACTGGAAAAAAATACTTTGCCTGCTTAGCTTTAAGCTAGCATGTCTAAAAACACTGAACAAGAATAAGCCTGCTTTTGAAATTAGTTTCCAGCTATAGAAAATGACCTTATTTGAGTATTGAAATAACAAGGGTCCAAGGTCCCAGTGCAGAAGATGCAGAGGCCAGAGGATTCCCTGCAAAGTTTCACTTACATATCTTAGGCTTCCTTGGGCTCTCAGCAGGGGAGGTAGGAGGCAAGCTGTTGTTACTTGCAGAGGGAAGTAGGAAATTATTCGAGACTAAGGAAATACAAAATTAAAATGATTAGGTGTTTCCTTTTGGGGCTATCGAACCCAATAACATTGCTGCAAACTGGGTAATCTTCTCTCCAGCCTGTGCAGCAATTTCAAACAGGTGACTGTAGCTCATACAGATTTTAGTAGACTGAATTCACATAAAGAGGCAAAGACCAAGAATATTCCAGCAGTTTACACAGTTTAGAACAAACGTTCAATGTTTTTTTACAGTGACCATTCTGTGTATTTATATTTCATTCCCTTTGGCAAAAGTACCAATGAACAGGAGTTTAGAACCAAGACATGAATACACTTCTCTTAGGCTCTTTACAACAGATATTGTGATATTTACCCAGTCAGGATAACCAGGTCAATTGTTTTTGGCACAAATCCATAAGCATCAGTTCCTCTGTCTGGTGAATGCTGTTTTTGTAGGAATCGGCAGGGCTGCTGTCTAGTCCACTTCCAAAACCTCCTGGTAGAAAACAAGAAGCAAATTTATCAAAACAGCCAAGCTCACTTAGAGCAAAAGCAATCATCTGGGGCAGGCGATTTCCATACACATGTGTAAGAGTCCAGTGAACTGGTAAAAATATCTGCAAAAGTAATAAATAGCTCCAGTTTACAATAGGTCGTATTTCCTCCAATGCCATGGTTTAAAAGTGGAACCCATAATATATTGTTTGACAGCAACCTTCAGCACAAAGGGAAATTTTATCTTATGACCCACTTCGGTTTTGGACTTATCCTTAAAATGTATCTGTCAAACCTAGCTATAACATCCAATATTTAAATTTATTGAATATAGCTGTTTTATATGTCATCTGTGGTGACAGTTCTGATGAGTTATCGGAAGTGCAATGCCTAATGTTAAATTTATAATGGATTTATAATAATTATATAGATACCAATACAAAAATAATATTAAGAGCTTGTCAAGCTTAGGAGGAGATCTGCTTTAAATTTTAGTCTTGAAAAGCAAGCGGACCTTAGTTTTCTAAGACTGTGATTTTTTTGCTTGAAAACAGTTACCAGATTTTAGGCTATAAAAGTTGTCAAATGTTGAAATAAATCCATATTCCAAGGACTGTGAAAAGGGCTGGTTTCCATTTTAATTTTAGGTATAGTATCAAAATATGCTTCTGTATATGCATTAGTAATCTAATAATCTAAATCATGCTTACATGATGCTGAACTTTAAACTGGCCATTACAACTCAGGAAAGAGATCTTAAGAGTTGCTGTTGCCAAAATCAACTCAGTGTGCAGCGTGGCCAAATAAGCTCTCAAAATGTTGGGCTAATCATCAGAAAGGATATTGAGAACAGAACAGGGGGCATGATTTTCTGCTGTTCGAAACCTGATTTGCCTCTATCTTGAGTACCACGTGCGATCGTGGTCTCTGCATCTCAAGAAGGATTTAGCGAAGGTGGAAAAGGTACAGAAAAGGGCAACTACAATGATTAAGAGGATGGAGCAGTTGCCTTAAGAGAAGAGACTGAAAAATCTGGGACTGTTTAGTTTGAAAAACAGAAAGTTGAGGTTTGTGACGAAAAGAAGATGGTGGATACTCTGCGTGTGGAACTGTGGGCCTGCGCTACTTGATTAATTTAGTAGAGGATTAGCTTAAAGTTAGTAAAAGGAAAGCTTTCTTTTTCCATTGGGCAGCAAACTTCTGGAACTTCTTGCAGATGTTATCAGCAGACTCAGAAAAGGATAAGACAAATTTGTGAATACTACAGGCAATAGGCAAGAAGGGGTTCTCTTGCACTCCCAGCAAGGGAAAGGAGAGAAGAAAATAATGCATCTTCACTCACGTGCACTTCCCAAATACCATCAGTTTTTTCCAGTGTTGAAAAAGAATACCGTGCAAAATGGACCAGTGGTCTGACTCAGCAGGCACTTGTTACAGTTTTATGCTGTATAGCTGCTCTCTGTCCTGAAGAGGATTTTAGCGCTAGTTGTACTGCCTTTTTTAAAATGAGAAACTGAAGAAGCTGACAGCATGACAGGATGGGTTACTGAAATAGTAGCTGGAACTTTTCCCTCCAGGAAAGGCAAACGTTCCTAGAAACACTGAGAAATTTCTACTAACAACAGATTTTCCCCTATTTTTTCACTATTGTTTTGATATGATAAGGAGTGATACACAAACTATCCAAATGTAAGGAGAGATGTCACAATACCATATGTCTCCATAAAATCCAGATAAGTGTAACCTATGTCAGCAGACAAGTTCTTATGGAGTATTTTCCTTCCTGTTCTTTTTTCATATATAATGTATTTGTCCCAATTTTGGTAGGTTAATAACATTCTGTCTGCAAGTCCTTAACTTTCATTCACCGTCTTTTGTAAAAGCCATCCAGCCTCATCTCCCTGAATCTCAAAGCAGCATAGTGAAAGGTTGTTGCCTTTCCTCAGTGTAAGATGAAGAGTGTAACCTGAGCAGTACAGTAGCCCAGCACATGGGTGCCTGTTAAAATCTTCATTGCACAAATATGTCTTGTGATACCATTTCCAGACCTGCATCCTTGCACTTCACACTTGTCAGAATTGGAGACACAATAACTCGTTGTTGCTGGACAAATAAATTCACACTATCCTGTTGTGTGAATCCTACAGGCAGCATGAGAGCTACTAGGGTGTGAATTGTTTGCTTACAGGCTTTTTTCATGCAGGAGGTGCACATGGCCTTTTCCATTTTTTTCCGCCGTGCCACTTACTGAATAGAGGTCGATCATCCTAGAATTTTCTCTCAGCTGCCCTATAAATAATAAATACTGAACAAAGCTGTGTGAAGCTAGGCATGAAGGATATCGGTGGTTTGCCATTAATCTTTCAAGCAGCAGCCAGATATCTCCTGCCAGTTGTTCTGCAGTTTACTAGGTAAATTTTATGGTTGCATTACTGGATACTGTGTGTGTTCGTATGTGTTAGTGAACCACTAAACTCATTTCAGGTGAGATGCTTGTGGGTTGGCTGACAGAGACCAGCTGAAGGCAACACAGTGAGCTACTAGTGCAGCTGACCTGGATTCTTAACATTTGATATGTTTTTTCAGATTTTTGCCAAAGACCCTAGATTTTGCAGCTTCCTATTTCCAGCCTGGTGCCAAGTGCTATTCAACTCTCACTCTCTCAGCAGAAACCCAGAGCTACGAATCTGCATGCCATTACTCCCAGTTGCAAATATCATTACATAGTCTATGGTTCACTGATGCAGAAGTCATAGTCTATGGTCTATGTCTATGCGGTAAAGAAATATTTGAGAAATTAAGTTCAAAACAGAACAGTTCACTGTTCTGAGCCAAAGGTGTCTCAAAAATAAAAATCATATTCATAAAGGCTTGACCTTCATATATAAAATTTCTCATAGTATTCACACATCTGGTGGAAAATAGCAGGTGACCTTAAAATTGAAATTAAGTTACAAACCACTACAGTGTTCTTCCTGTTTGGTTCGGTGCTTTTGTTGTTTGTTTGCTTGTTTTGTTTCTTTTTTTTAAATTATTGTTTTGGTTGCTGATAACGAAGCCATGAGGTCATTCTACTTTTTGTGTAATATGTTAGATGTTGACAAATTAGTAGAGAAACACAGGATGTTTCAAAAAAATGGACGCAATTTCAAAGATATAGTGATTTCAAATTGGGTCCATCTTTTTGAAACACGCTGCATTTACTCTGTCATCAGTGGGATGGGGTGGAGTCCTACTGAGGGCCCTGGGCAGGCCCCAGTGCTCACTAACATCACTGATACTGTTCTTTAGGCTTCCTGAGGCCACTTTTGCCACAGCTGAGAAGGAGAACAGTAACATGACTCTAAGGTATGTCCATGGCAGAGCAGCTGTCCAAGTGTCATACTATGTATTGTGTATTTACTAGATAGGTCTGCCAAGAATTGGTATGCTGAGGAGGTAAATCTGTGATTCTTGGAGCAACGCAACACAGTGGCCTCAGAACAAAGATCTCTGGGTTCAAGCAGGGCAGCTTTCCAGGCACAGGATGCTTTTCACAGGGACATTTGTGTCACCCAGAGGCAGTTAAGTATGAGATAAGATCTCTGCTGGTGCATGAACTGAACTCTTGTTTACTCTTTGGCCAAATCCTACCTTTGGACATGTCTTTGGACATGCTATCTTAAACTGCAGTAGATGCAATGGATGCAGAAACTGGCCATCTGGACACAGCAGGTGAGATTTATCCCTGAGCCAAAGCTAACATAAATCTCAGACTTATGCCCTTCTTTGGGATTGAAATGAAGCTTTGCAGAACCAGCTCAAGGCTTCTTGGCAATGCTGGCCAATAATAACAACAACAACAAAAAAATTGGTTCCTGAGAGAAAGCAGAGCTAAAGGTAGGATGGACATGGGACCGAGACATGTGGGGAGTGCTGTGGAGAGCCAGCTTGCTGCTCTCGCTGCTGCCAGGAGGGCAGGGGGTGGCCGTACCAGCTTCTGACAGACATCCTCCCTGCCTTCCTCCCTTGTTTTGCAAAGGGAGCAGACACAGCTGGCTCCAGCACAGCTAGAGCTGCCAAGGATTTTTTGTCACTGCCCAGTTACCATGAGACTTTGTTTACAGTGAGAGCTCACTGGGGTGTTCTGGCTTGGAGATCGCTATTCTCACAACGGTGAATTTCATCCTGGGCATGCACAGGTGCAACTCCACGTCATCCATGGAAGGATTCTACGGTGCTGAGGTTTTGTTTGCCTTTTTGAGCTTGGGTTTCACTGTTTCTGAGGAGTGTTCTTTCCTCTTCAGTGTTGTCGTTTGGCAGAACGACTCATGACCACTATCTGTGTGGGCGCAAGCACTGGACCACAACTTGCAAGATCTGAGCTCATTTCGTGCATCAAGCCATGGATTTTACGCATAAGCTTAGGAAGTTACTTCAGCTCATCCAGGCATCACTTCCCCACTTGTGTGTAACTTTCCGCTTCAGTGGAGATTGCTACAGTAGCTCCACTTAGATGTGAATGTCTAACAAAAGAATTCATGATGAAGACGTTGTGGTTACTCAAATAATTATTTGAAAAATATGTTCTCAGTAATGACTATGTAAAATTTCAAGCAGTCAAACAGCAAAAGTCAGAGTGCAGCTTGGAGCAGCACAGCAGGCTTTGTGCCACCACTGCTTGTTTCAGTGGAAACTGTTACAGTCCCAGAAAGTTTTTTCTCCAGCTTTTTTACCACTTAAACCCTAGAAGTTTGAACCAGTCACTGCAATGTGGGTTGCTGACAGTTTAGCAGTAGTGTGTGTGTCGGTCCTTGCCAAGGCCAATTAGATTTAAATGGTGCAAACTTTTTCCAAGAGAATTAACGTATCAGCATGAAGAGCTACACAAAAGATGGGGCATTTGGGGCTTTATTAATTGCAATGGAAAAGCAGACAAGCAGCAGGACAGCAGAAGAAGGCAGGCATTTGGGGCCATATGACACCCAGAGCAACTGGAAGAAATGTCTGGGGCAGTGGGCCAAACGGGTGGTATTTTGACCCTGGGAGACCATTAGATAAGATGTTTGTGGTTTCCCAGGATACCCTGTCCCCCTCTCACTTTGTTTTCCTTTCCTCTTTGCTGGCTGGATCTGATCCTCCCTGCCTCTACCCTTCCCCAGCAGCAAAGTCCATATTCTTTGCATATGCTGCCTGTGCATCGGAGATGGCCCGTCCCTGCTGCAGCCGGTGACAGGGAGATTGCTGGCCCTCAGCAGTGACATCCCAAATGCATCCTCCTGTTGGCATCTGCAGCAAAGTACATGCACATGAGTGGAGCAAACAAGCGTACATGGCCAGGGAAGAGATGAGGAGCTGTACGGGCAGGGACTTCAGGTGGAAGCCATCTCCCTGGCTCAGAAAGCCCTGCTCGTTTCTCCACATTTGGACCCTGGTGCTGTTTGTGTGGATGCAGGGCAAAATCCTGCTCAGCTACGCCACTGGCAAGTCAATCTCTGGCCTTGCTGGAAAGAAGATGAGGCCCATCTTACTCAAGTCACCATGTCTACATGTAAAATATAGTGGTTTTGGTCCATGGTGATTTTTCTGAGCTGTATCTATGGAAAGGGTCAGAGAAGGCTTGTCTGGGGGCAAATGTACAATTCACAAGATACAAAGCTGAAGTAAATATTTTTGGTGGAGGGAAGGATTACGGATTCATAGCTAGCAAACTATTTCTAACATCTCAGTTTTGAGGAACACTTTTCTTTAATGCATTTGAAATCACTCCGCAAATGAGGATGTGAAAAATCACATGTAGGGAGATTTGCCCTAGATCTATGGACAAGGAGAGACAAGAACAGAGCTCTTCTGGAACTTACTGCCTATGCCACCCCACTGGCCCCATCAGTAGGAAGAAGTCACTATTTAAGCATTAAGCATCAAAGAGCCTCACTAAAAAGAGCACAAATTTTGCTCATACTTTCAAAACCACCTAATTATTTGAGATATCACAGTTCTGGCTAAATCCAATGTAAGCAATGTTTAAGAGGCCTGACTTTCTGAAAATCCTTACACTCATTCTCAGAAAAATTTTGTTCTGTTGTCAGATATGCAACAGAGGGTTTGGGAATTGCATGTGAAAATTTGGGCCAAGTCAGACATTTAGAAAATTAACGCAAAAGGAGAAGTTCATGGTTAAAAAATGTGGAAAATGGTCCTTTTTGACTAGTGCTTTGAAAGCCTCCTCAGACTGAATAAGGCATTGCTGGCAAAATAGGATCTGTAAAACAGCAAGAGCAACTCAGATAATATTCTGTTACTCTTTTTATGAGAGGTATGCTGAGTAACTACAAGCAAAATAAACCACAGAATTATGCCTTTATGGCACAAGAAATGTTGCCCCAAGGAAATTAAAGACTGCACACAATTGCAAGCGTTAATCCCCACCTTAGATACTGTGAAAAGACCCTTGAGTTTCCTTTTGGCAGAGCTTCAATTTCTAGAGGAGTTCTTGTGCGTGCACAGCAGTGCCCTGGTAGACACATCTGGGTCTGTGCCCTGCCTGTACCTGCTCAGCAGGAGTGTGAACAAGGCAGAGACCCTGTTGCTTTTAGCAGCTTGATCTCTGCAAATCAGCCACAGAGACATGACAACAGTGTTTCTTCTGTCTCTACCCTGCCTGTGTGTGTTTAGCAGTGGAGGAAGGAAATCGTGCTTTTTGCAGGTGAGCTCAAGAATGGAGAATAAACTCTTTGTGACCCAGAGAAATGAGATATAACATGAACCAGGGGCTAAATCTGCAAAAGTGCTATTCATTCACTATTCAGCGAATGAAGCCATGACAATCCCTGGGCAAAAGCATCCAAAACAGATAACCTGACTGCAATCATGTATGTTGGCTTTTATTTGTCTTGCCTGGTTAAAGCTCTCATGCTATCCAAGTTGCACAAGAATTGGTATGGAAAGGTCAGATACATTGCTAAGCTGAGAAGAGAGAAACTCCAGGGCATTTCAGCCTCTTGCAAATTACTATCAGACCAAAAACTGAAGAGAATTCATAGACATCCCGTCTCCTCCAGCCCAGTAACGCTTGCTTGATGCTGCTACACTTCTTGTTGTTTCTTGTTTGAATGTTGTCCTAATGCAGAAAGGAAGGCTGTGACTGAGGATATTTATGGCCCATTTCTAGTTTTGCTTACCGTCTAATTTTGAAAAACTTCAGTTTATTTTTTGTCTGACCCTGTTTCTCTGTAATTACAGACATGTCACAGTATGTGTGAATATATATATGTGTGGCCATAACAAGACTTCTGTTACTCTTTGCAAAGCACCTTTATATTTTTAGAAGAGTTAGAAAAGTATCAGGTGTTTTACATCTTTGAAGATAGAAGTAGTGCAGGAAATATAGCTGCCAGCTGCCGTTTCACAGCTGTGGATTTCTCCACCATGCTCGTGCTGCAGTTGTAATTAAAATGACAGATAAACAGCATCCGTGTTTGCTTTCCAGGCCCAGCAATAAGTAAAGTCTGTACCGACCATGTTAGAAGTGC
Organism: Caloenas nicobarica; assembly: GCF_036013445.1. Taxonomy (NCBI): domain Eukaryota; kingdom Metazoa; phylum Chordata; class Aves; order Columbiformes; family Columbidae; genus Caloenas; species Caloenas nicobarica. The sequence continues at coordinate 48,671,739 of NC_088245.1, forward strand.
ATGAACTGTGTTGACCCTTGCCTGCGCCACTATACCTGCCTCTTGGGAATGTAATGTACTTAGTTATTGGTATTATTTGGAACAGATGGTTTGATTAATGCATGATTAATGAGGGAAATCACGTGTACTTCTGTGGGCATACAACCATATTCCTGTTCCTGCAGAGGCACAAGAACTTAACTTCCTCCCAGTGGGAATCCTGACATTTATTTAATTACAGGCGGGATTAAACCCTTCACTAGGTCAAAATGGGAAGTTCTGGAGTAAAATTCAGTACACACTTAAGCACTGGCAGGTGTGGGGTCCAAGTTGTCTAAGCACTACTGCAATACTTGAGGGGGCTGGGGAGGAGGAGAAAGCACGTGCAGCTTTGTTTCTTTAGTGCTGCCACATGACAAGAAGTGGCTTAGTTCACCCTGTCAGGTGGAGAACAGTTGGTGTAAATTATACAGCAGAACAGCTGATTCTATGAAATACATCTCAGAATTAGTTAAACAAGAGCAAGCACAGCCTGTGGTTTAATGACAGCTGAGCGAAGGTTCGCATTGTACTGATAACATCCTGTATCTCTGTGGCACCGATGTTGTGTGTGCACATGTACTTCTTTGCAGCCAACAACTTCTCATCAGATTTTCACACCGATTTGGCTGCTATTTAACAAGTGTGTTTTCCTGTTCCTGCCACGGGTTTATTTTTGTTATTGTTGTTGCAGTAGTAAAACAATCTCTGATATTCTCGGAAATTCTTCATAGCATTGCTAATGTTTTGCTTGATGTTATGCTGAAATAAGTTTTGCTTAGGTTTTTAAAATGTCACATCTGTTCTCAAAGTGCATTTACTTAATTGGAGTACAGTGCTGGATAGGATTCAATACCTGCGCACGTATTATCTAGGCACAAAGCTGCATGGGTTGTCAGAACATACCTGAAAAAGAAATGTGAGCTCAGCTTCCTATAGCAGAAAGGTGACAAGCTCCGATGATGTGGGAGGCAGCACAACAGGGTAACACCCAGGCCAAATCAAAGACTCTGCTGAGTGGTGCACAACATGAGCAGAAGCCAAAGATGACTTATTTTCCATGGAAAAAGTCCTACTTTTGGAGACCTTTCAATCTGAATAAGAACAAAATGTATAACATTGACACCTCCTATAACATGTCTGATCTCTTCTCATCTCATCTCATCTCATCTCTCTGCCCATTAGATTTCTTATGTACAGCCGAACACTTTCTTATACTATATATTTTATACATACAAATAACAAAACCCAGCTTTTCCACAGAGCCTTTTATCATAGATATCAATGTACGTAATCAGTGAGATCATATATCATTCCCATTTCATGGCCTGGGGAGTGGAGTAGCAGAAATAAAATGGCTTGTCATGTAGGCCAGAAGTGCAGTGGCAAAATCCTGAACAAAACAGAAATTTCATTTGCCATAACCTAGTGGTCTATTTACTCAGAATTGTTGCCTCCATAATTTGCAGTATGAAAATTTGGAGCAATGGCATTAAAATAGTAGAAATGACTCAAAGAAAAACAATAGACATATGTAAAAAAAAAAAACAAAATAAATTTGGAATTTTTTTTTCTGAATGGAATGGAAAAACAAAATGATCTATTCAAGTGTGACTGCCGCATTCCACTCTGCTTGTTTTTCCTAAAACAATCTCTGATCTACATTCCTGCATGTACTGCCAGTATTGACAGACCTGGATTTTGACAATGGGAAAAAAGCAAACAAGCAAACAACAAAATCAAAACCACACAACAACAACAACAAAACACACACAAAAACCCAACCAACCAAAACAAAACAAAGCAAAAAACCCAAACGAAAAAAACAAATCTGAATTTTTTGGACTGGCTGCATTTGCTCTAGAGGAGGGAAAGGAAAGCATGCAAATCCAGCAGGACTCCTGAAAGGCAATTTTTTTCCCCCCATTTTTTTCTTTCATTTAGTGCACTTTTCGAATGTGCTGTAGGCTCATTTTATAGTAAGAACACATCTTATCTGACAAATGGTAACTGATGCAATATGATTTAAAAGTCTCCCCCATCATGCAGAAATTAAAATCCTCTCCCCAGGGACATTCCCCAAAACATAAAGCAGAGCCTTCCTCCTCATTAAAACATTTTGTTGTGTGAAAAATGACAATGAGCCATAAAATCTGGAGGGAAATGATTACTGAACACTAACATATGCTCAACAATTTCAATACCAGAATGCGTGGAGGCTGTCAATTGCACTTCAAGCTGGGGAAATGAGTTTCTTGATCTTGTCCGGATGGAGAGCAATTTAAAGAGATGTTACTAACAGAGTAGTTAAGTCCTGAAAACCTGTTTTCAAAATAGCAGCAGGAGATCTGGCGGCCAACAATACAAAGGTGCCAGTTTGTTTTGTTTGCAAAAGCACATCTTACGGTCCCTTCACTATCCATGCTCTTTTCTTAAAGCTGATCAGAGTAATTGTCTCCAACGTTATTATTATGTACAAAAATGGCATGAAAAGAAGATAAAGGTTGCCTACTCAGCCACTCAGAAGTTAGAAAATAATGGGATTACTGTTGCCTTGACAACATTCCTCTCTCCTTCCCCTGCCCCCAGTTTCATTCTTGGAAATGGCTAAACCACTTTGCTGAAACTCTATAAAATAATTAAATAAAATATTCAGGCATGGGGAGACACCTGGCATGGAAAACTTCCTTCTGCTCTCCTCCAGAGTTTGACAAAATTATAAACAGTTGAAAACAAGGGGGTTAGGACGAGAAGTGTCAGGTAATGCCACATACATTGATGGTACTAGTAGCTCCATCTGCTTTTTTTCTTTTAATTTAATTTATACTACACACATCCCAGAGGGACAAATTTGATGTGCGCCCCTTTGTGCTGCAAGGGGTAAGACCATGTAAGCAGCAGCAGCAGCAGCAGAGCAGGGTCTTGGTTTCTTGCAGCTACCCAAGGAAGGTGGACTTTCTTCCCAAGGAAAACAAAGACCAGGTGGGATTGAAGAGGGCCGCAATGATGTTGGAGGCACAACTTCAGCATTTTTAGCACTATGCGTCATGCTCGGGTGACACATATTCAACTCAAATTGATGTGCCTGGCAAATGGAAAGAGCTCTGCCTCTCTGGAAGCATCGGAGGGTCTGCAGAGGTCCTGAGCTGGCATCCCCTGAGGGCAGGCGACAGCGGCCCCGTGACAACCAGTGCGTCATCTCTAGCTGAGCTCTGAATGAGGTCAGGCAAGAGACTGATAAATGGCCCTGCCTTGTCAACACTGCCGTCATTAGCACTTTTATCACCTAGCAAATGGGAACGTGAAGGAATTTGTATCTCTGACCTGCCAAAGCTGGAGAGCAAGTGGGAACAGGAGCCATGGAGGTGACCGTATTTGCTCATACCACTTACATTCTCCTGCAATGAAGATCAGTGTTTATTTTCTAACGAAAGGGACTTAGTAGCTCACTATGAAACATGATGCCATGGTTCATTTTTCAGATTGATTGAATTTATGATAAGGTTTCTTTCAAAGAAGGGACAGAATATTTCAGCACACATTGGCATAGCTGAAACACTAACAAATCACTGGCCTGGTGCAAAGCCCACAAATACTGTGATGCTCCTTTCCTCGTGCAACCTGTCTGAGCTAACAGGGCACCCAAAAATGTCAGGTAAAGTAGCGCACATAGAGGTTGGAAGTGGACTCAGCTGAACAGCACGGTCTGTGACAAGTGTTCTGACAGCAGTGTGAGGGGATAGAGCACTGTGGTTTATTCAAAAACTGAATACGCTGGAGGAAATAAAGGAATCACTAAATTTGCATTTAATGACATCTGTTTAAAACCCAAAACAATTTCAGCTGCATTAGTTTCTTTTCTTTTTCTTTTGCTTGGAGCATAGTCAGCTCTTGCTTGTTTCTTAGGATTGCCCCTGAATGCCTTTTTGACTCAAGACAGAGCCCCCTGGCAGCCTCTCCATTTATGTCCATGCACAACAACCAGCGTTGGTGATGTTACATCAGCGCAGAGGCTTGTTGATCACACCCATCAAGTCCTGCTCTGCAATCTGTACTCAGCTAAGAGGTACCAATAACTGGCCCCACAGGTCCTAACTGGTGTGTTTGTAAAAATTATCTAAAGTCACAAGCAAAGTCACCCATGAATGACTCATATAAGGCAACTGTGCGGCTCATTCCTGTATTTAGAGTGCTGGTTGATATGGCTGGCTGTGACCTCAGACAGAGGACTATGACCTTCTGGTTCGAAAGCAGCTATTTCAATTAGATATTTCGTTAATCTTTCAACCCCAGTATTGTAGCAGAGGTGTTTAATTTCAAGGGAGGAAACAAAAGAGTATTTGATATGTCTTGTTTCTGTAGCTCTGAAACAATCCCTTTTTGTCAGGTAACACCTGGTGCTTTTGTCAGTGCTATGTAGCACTTTTAAAGTTTAAAATCCTTGTATTGGTTATGCCTGGATGCAGGACAATGAGACACAATACTTCCTATTGGTCACTATCTGCCCTCAGTCCCTGCCCCTCTCATACACTCATGTCAAAAGAAGAGTGTTCTGCTTTCCAAGCAAAGAGTTTATGAATGTTCTTCTCTGTCTGAAATATTTTATAAAGGAAGTTGGGGCAGCAGATTGTGTAATACAAGGTAGCAACCTCAGCACAGAAATCTGGACGTGCACCAGTTAAAGATCTGGCCTATAAATTGATGGTTATTAAACACAGGATAACAGGTATTTGTCTAGGAACACCACACTACTAACAGCTGCGATCAAGTAGAACTGGTTGTTCAAACTCCATCAAACAGATACACGCACTGTCCCATGTTTTATCACAGAGATGGATGATTGCTCTGTGGGTCCTGGTGGCCAAAACTTGATTCCTCCCACAAAAGAGAATTATCTACAGTTGAATTATCTCTGATGTTGGTATTCCATATTCCTTTCAACACAGTAGCAGTTTTGAAAGCATAATGCAGTTTGGTCTTGCATGACAACAATTTTTGCAGTAGAGTAACACACGTGAAAAATCTAAATCATGCTAGAAATTTGAAAGGAAAATCCATTTGATTAGGACATATAGCCTGGGAAATGCTCTCTCAATTGTATTTCACATCAATAAAAGCTTCTCTTGATTCAATTTGTGTGTAGCAAGGCTTCACCAGAAAGATTACAGGAAGTCTTGCTGCAGAATTGAGGCTGAGACACAGATGGTAGATCTATAAGGGTGGATAAGCATTTTCAACAAAAATATGATACAAAAATGGTTGGGTTTGATAAAATTATTTTCCTCAATCCTGACTTCTATCAGGGAGGACAACAGTGTAGCATTTCAGGGCACCCAGCAGCACTAAATGCCACCACAAAGCAAAACAGTGTTTACACTGAAGGGGAAAAATGAATTAATGACCTGGTTAAAATCTGGGCAGGAAACTAGGTGTCACATCCTGCTCTTCTGAAATAAAAATGATAAAAGCTTTGATGAGTAGACATAGTAAACAGGGCCTTGGCTCTATGTCTCGTCCAGGCACCAACACCTCCTGCTGTACAGTCAGTCGTCCATCACAGTGCAGGGCAGCTTGTCCTTTGGTCCTGGCTCATCGGGAGGATGCTCTGAGTCATCCCACTCCTCCCTGCAGCACTCCCACCTCCTGCGGGGAATGGGCTGGCAAGAGGGAGACGTCCACCCTCCCACAAGCACCATTATTTCTTCTGGACAACTTTTTCTTCCACATCCCACTTGTCTTCCTTTCTGTCTTTTTCTGTTTCTTTCCCACTTTGAGGCTTTGTGATCCCTTTTTCATGGCTAGCCCACACTCTTTCCCCTGTGCTTCTCCAAAGAGGGCTCAGCATTCACACAGGCGGAGGACCTACTTGGGGGGTCTGGTACCAGATGGTGATGCTACTGCCATGTAAAGCCAAGTCTCAGAAAGGTCCCTGTTTTATGACTCTTCTGTCTGAATCCATACCTGAGGCTCCCTGCCTGGAAGAGCTCAAGCCTGGTTATTTTGCCTGGGTCTAAAATAACTGAGGTGCTCTTTTCAATATTGAAGGGATTTGGGAGCAATTACCCATCTGTTGTTAAGTCTAATGGCAATTGTGTTTCACAGTCTGTTATCATTTGAACCCTGGTTATTATAATAACTGAATAGGTGACTCCAACTAGTCTTTGAACTGCCAGCTCTTTGTTGCCATCTCCCAGTCAAGAGGCAGTTACCTGGCATATAATCACTCTTAATGTGTCTGAGAGCAAAGTCACACAAACTTAAATTACTGCTGAAGGTTTGCTTGTTTGACTTTGTCCTCAAAGGAGCAAAGGAGTGTTTGTACAGTCAGTCATGCCTGTCAGCTGGGAGGAAGTAAACACCCTCTGGGAAACAGTTGGGAGCAGATTTTAAGCCTCTTTTCCAGTGCCCTGGCCATGTGGCTGCTCCATATCTGCATCAGTGCAAGGTCAGTGAGGCTAGATCAGACAACCACCGTCTGCTGCACTTTGCACAGAGAGCAGGAAGTGTTGTAGGCACCATTGCCCACAGCAGGCAGGTGGTTTGGGAGGCTGCACCTTCCTGCATCTACAACCTATGGCTGTGGGCACCTCACAAGGCTCCCATCACCGTTTGGACTGTGGGAGGACGAAGCTCAGGATGACCCAGGAGCACTGCCCCTGTGCCGTCCAGGGGTGGTTGGGTGGTTCTTGTCACCCCCAAGGAAGACAAGGGCTATTGTGGAGCCAGCAGCCCCATGGCTGACAGATACTTCCTGCTGCAGTATGATCCCAAGCAGCGGGGCATGGGAAGGTCTCTGCCCTGGTGCCACTCCTCTCCTTGGTGCTGCATTTCCTGGGTCAGACAGGCTTTTCCCATCTCTTGCAGGCAAAGCTCCAAGCTGAGAAACACCCAGTCCTGGTGGTGGTTGGCAGTTTCCCTCCTGATCCATCAACCAGCCAGAGATACACTTCCCGTGAGAAGGCATGTAGGATCAGCAGGTAGGATCACCCAACAGGTGTGGTCACACGCAACAGAGACTAAATCCAAATATAGAAATCAAGTGTGCATTCATCATAGTTATCCAGGGTCCTAAAAAAAGCTGGAATAGAGTGAACCATTAATTAAGTTGTGAGGCTGAGCCTCTCGCAAGTTATTTCAAGGATTTCTGCTTGTACAGTTACAATAAAAACCTTCTTTCAACATGCACGGTCTGGTTTTGCTGCAGTGTGCAGTGTGTCTTACCTCTGTCTTTTACTGTTAGAAGCCTTCAAGCACCTAATTCTACTCTGACATTTGGTTTCTCAAAAAAAAAGTATACAAGTATACATCTCACCTGCATGTAAGGAACAATCCCACCTCTGTCAACAAAAAGATATAGTGATAACCTACAAGAAAATATAGACTACACCATTTTGTTCACTGAAATTTAAGTGCAAACTGAAATTCTCAGATAAATTTGAGCAGATTCTTACTTTTATCACAGGAACCAAAGATCTGAAGCCCGTCAAGGCCAATTAGGTGGTTAATGACTTCAGAGCACTTTGAATTTGCTCTACAAATAGCACCATTAGCCCAAGTGGCCCAAGCACCACTTCTATATGCATGCCTTCAGCAAACTGTCTACATTCCTCTGAAGACGCAAGTTTAGCTTTGCTCTCATTTACTCCTGGGTTAAGGTGAGATCACAATGCATTTATTTTTAGTTACAGTATATCTACATTAATACAAAATATACCTTTGGTTTCACACAAGCATACAGAAGAGGAAATGGAGCAGTCTGCCAAACACACTGAAGTTTCTAGCCATTTATCAGCAATGTGACAGAAGAAATAATCCATTTTATGTTTTATTGTGTGTGTTTGTAATCTGATTTACTACTCATCTGTCATGGCTAATTACATTAAAAGAATTCTAGTTCTAGGTCACAAAATCTATGAATAAAAGATATTCACAATCACCATCTAGGCCAGGTGTCACAACTCAGTGCAGATATCCACACAACGAAATGATTTTAATTACTATGTGAATGGATATGCCGATTACATGAAAAATCAGTAAAATATTAATCAGATAAAGCAAGACAGCAGATGGCCAAAGACATCAACAAGGCATTTGTCTGTACCACACAAACATTCCTCTGTAAACAGGAGGGGCAAGCTCGTGGTATCTCTATATGTACTGTGACACTGAAACAGCCCAAGTCAGCAAAGTGTCACCATGCAAAGCTGTTTCATGTTTAAGCAAGAGTAGGTAAATTTTCTGTTTAAACCACTTGGAGACTGACTGGTCCTGCTTCTCTTCTGGAAACACAATTTCCAGGCAGGTCAGTGGAGTTTTTTTCTGCCTCAGGTAGGCAAGACTAAAGTCATTGAGGACATTGTACTAAGACAAAACAAAACAGAATTTATGCTCCTTCTGCCCCTTCTCTCTGCATTATAATGTGTTAAAAGACTCACTTTTTTGTTTGTTTTCTTTTTTCTTTTTTTTTTTTCCCCCCCCACTTTGGGAGTGTCAGAAATAAGAAGGGAGCTCAGGATCTTGCACTATCCCCCAGCCCTTCTGGGTGTGCTTGTTGTTTAACTGCTTCCAAAATCCATCTGTGGTTACAGAAATGAATGCCAAAACTGTACCTGGCCGGGCCAAATAAAATGTGTAGTTTCTTACTTCACAAGCAGATGCAGAGCAAGCAGTCTTGACTTCTTAGTTACTGTAGGCATTTGGGTGACTGACAAGCCAAACATAGTCATCAGCATGCTGCAGCCCAGGACTGGGCTCTGCAAGGCCTGGAAATATCTCCCTGGCAACGTTTTGAGGCTCAGGCCCTTTCCTGTACTGTGTTTTGCAGAAGACTGTGGTCGGACGTGAAAGACAGGCTTTGTTCTTCTCACGTGAGCTGAGCTCTCCTCCCGTTTCCCCTCGCAGATCCCTTTGCAGGATATGTTTTTATTGCACCCTCGCTCTCCTCGGTTCAAGCAGAGTTATTCATTTCCTGACTGTATGTGACCAGATGCTGGGCTGTTGTCAGTGGTGTAAATCCTCAGCCTACAGCTGAACTGAAAATCAGCCTGGGGTGTTTGATGTGCTGTGTTAATGGGACATGGCTGTTTTGAGATTTCTGACTTTCACAGAACCAAACACTTCATCTGTGCCTTTAGGAAATAACAATAACTCATTAAGACTGCAACCCCATGTTTCTCTTTAAATACAGATGTTAGTCAATGTGGAGCTCTAGACCGGCTCTGGCAATACATTTTTTGTTCCTTCTCTGTACAAAATTGAATAACACATCTCACTGAGTCTCCTTTTACTCATGCAGCAAAGGTTGCTGTGATGTCAGCTGCAGGGGTGAGATGTAATGTGGATAGCTGTGAAATCCCCTTTGACAGTTACAACTAAAGTGAAAATATCCTTCCAATCCAAAAAATCTTTCCTCACACATAGGCTTCTACTGTTTTGTAATTGTAATGGCTAAATCTGAGCACTTCAAACAGATACTGGATTTTTGAGAAACACAAATTCTTCCCTGGAATCCTTTAAAATTCAGAATAAAGAAAACATATCCCTGGGAGAATGCAACCAACAGAGATGACATAAACAGAGTTGCCCTGCCAAAGGCCAATAGAAACCAAAATAAGAGAGAAACTGCAGAGGCAGTCTATAAGGGCCCCCTGTTTCCACGAGTGCCTGGGGGAACTTGTGGGATGTGTATGTGAGGAAGGGGAAAGAATGGAGGAAGAACACCATTCCCTGAGGAGAAGATCTCTGAGGGAACCTGACAGTGATTGTGTTCCCATTAGTCCTTATCCTTGTGATATATGAAAAGAGAGAATACAGAAAGCAGAAGGGAACATGCTGATAATAAGGGAACTTTTCAAAAAATGTTGAGAATAGTTGCTGTGACTTGCTTTTTGTGGCTTCAGATCTTATTCTTTTTAAGGTTAGTGGCAGAGGCTAAGATCCAGGAGTTGGCCAGTTAAGAAGTGGTGGTCCCAGAGGCTGAAATCCTGGATGTCTGAGGTACAGCCTCAGGGGCTGGGGGAACTGCTGGGCGAGGGGAGTGTCTCAGTGCCTTGCAGGAACCTGGACAAGTAACTTAGAATTAATGCCTGATTTTTAAACAACTGCAGTTCACTGAGATAAATCTGACTCTTTCTGATAGTCAGTGGCCAATATTTCAGCTTACTGAATTTGGGTCCCAAATACATTTTGCCTAGGGAGTCAGAGCTCCCTTTGAATTAAATGAGACCATAAGTGGCAAAGCCAAGAGGCTGGTGATCTTACCAAGCTTTGGCTTAAAATGCTGGGACATCGAGATACTTAACTGCATCTATTTTAGCACAAAGCCTTAGATGTTTTCATCCTGCTTGAGCAATCGCTACAGAATTAGCTTTTCTGGAACATGAAACCCCATTGGACTGTGTAAACAAGCCACATTCAGCTGAATGCAAAGCCCAGCTACAGTTTCAATTTCTGTAAATTATGCAAGGATATAAATGATGAGTACATCAGTAAGCTAGACCAGAGGCTGATTCATTCATGTATTGATTCATGCACGGTTTATCTTTATGCCTTGCAGAAAAAAAAAATTAAAATGGTTACACTAAGCTATAGAACTTGAAAGTGGTGGTTGAGGGGGTAGAGTGATTCTCTGTTTGAAGAGGGGCAGATGAAGCTATAGTTTGTATATTAACCCTCTTCTAATTTGCATCACTTTAAATGCTTCATGTTTGACCAAAGTGGAAAAAATAATTAGCTTGAGATACAAAGGAAATTCAATTGATATTTTATTACTTTAATACTGTGTGTTTGTTCAATGTTCTTTTTACTCACTGTCTTAAAAAGCAAAAATAGAAAAAAATATGTTGATGTTTTTAAATCTGTGTATCAACAGAAAAAATAGCAAAACCTTTTCCTATGGTCTGGGAGTGCGACCAAATACTTTTGGTAAAAATTCCCATTGGAGGTTGTAGATGGACAAGTGGCAAAAAACAAGGAGAGAGGGCATTCAGGTTTCCTAAAAGCAAGAAACAAAAGAAAGGAGAAAGAAAATATACCCATCTCTTGCAGTCATCAGCCAATCAGGATGCAAGAATGACATACAATTTTCTTCAGTGTGTGGGCGAGTAAACTGTAATTCTGCACTCCCATTGTCTTTGATGATACCATGTAGCTATAGGAAGGGTATTTTTCTTTTAATCTTGAAAAGCTTTCAAGAAACAAAATATCACAATAACAGACTGTACATACAGGCAGTTTCCTGAGTCATTAACTGTTTATCTCTAAACTTGAAAACAATTAAGTCCAACTTACATAAAAGCAAACCACATAATGGATCTGCTTCTAATTCTTTCAGCTTCTAATTCTTTCAGCTTCTATTTTAATTAGCTAAGGCAGACACTGAGCAAACACTGTGTTGCTTGTTGTTAAGGATGCTTTAGTCATCTGCCATTTTGCACTTTTTTGATTGGCTAGTGCTAAGAGAATGGAAAACTCTATAGTGTTTGTACATTAAAAAAATAACTCCAAAACTGTGCTGTGGAAAGCTCTGCTTTTATCTACCTTCTTCACCACCCCCATGTCATTAAGTTCTTTGCTTTGGATGAAGTTTTAAGCACAGCATTAGTAATATCTACTTTAACGTACACAGTTTTCAATTCATGGGTTTACACTCAGTGTAACTTTATTTATTCCAGGAGTACTACACCTGGGATTATTTTAACCTAGCATCTCAAGGTATAGTGTTAAACGGTTTTTTCAAATTTCACGCAAGCAATTTTGCAAAATTTGACTGCCAAAACTGAATCAAAGGTGAAATTTATTTTCAAGGGCAAAAGAAAATTAAAGCCAGGTTTAAAATATGAATTTCTCTCCCCTGCCTTTTTTTTTTTTTCTTTAAATTTAAAAGAAAAAAATCTGTTACCAACTGAGAAAATGGGGTTGAACTTTACTGAGAAGAGCACAGGGAACTCCAAGTCCTTGCTGCCCTCAGGAATAAGGCACTCTCAGAAGTGTTGTCCTTTGTTGATGTTTGAAATTGAGGTCTCTCATGCCAGCTGAAGTATAATTTTTTTCTGAAAAGCCCAGAACAGCTTTTCAAAATGCCAGCTGTCCATTCTGAGTGCATGTACAAATTTTTGACAGACGAGGAACACAACATATCTTTTCATTTCACCTAGTAAATGGTGAATAAGCAGACTATGCGCCTTGAGTTGGTTCAGTTTTGTCACTCTCATTAATGGTAAAAGTGACACAGTGGCAACCTTTCCTTTCTCAGCAGTGTGTCTTCCAGCAGGAGGTGTTCTATAAACACCCCTGAAAACAATAATTCTGCATTTTTAATGACACAATTCAGCATATCGACCTCCCAAAACACCATATAAGGTCAAATAAGAATATACCCCTTCCTCAGTTAGCCTTTTTCTTCAATTTACGGAGGAAAACGAGTTCAATTCTGTAGTGAGTGGTTTTGCAACTTTCCCATAAAGAAAGAAAGAAAATAAAATGTCTGAAGAGAAGAAAATTGAAATGCTAAACCTTTGATCCAGGATTTGAAGTTAACCTATGCAATTAGCAGTGCTTTTTGTCACAAAGGGAAGAGCCACAGGAAGAAAGGATGGCACAGAGCACAAAGAAATTATCCAGGGAAAGACTGAGAAAATGGTGCTTCAATCATCCTCACAGTCACACAAATCCTCCCTCAAGAGTAAACAAAGCACATGAAAAACATGAGAGACAAAGATGGAGAACCGCATCAAATAAACAGGCAAACAGTTCTAAACATTTTCCTCCAGGTTATCTCACTGAAGGTAAAATCTAATGCTATCCCATCAGGGAGGCTGTGTTCAAAGGAGGGGCTTCCCAGTGTGCAGGAGCAATTATAGGGATATGAATATGGCTTCAAGCTGTAGTTTTTGTTTAGTAACATCTTCCTGGCCTGAGAGTTTGCCTACCGCCTATGAGAGCATTTGATGGCTATTTACTAATGCACATTCCAATAGCCAAGAAGAACTTTTTTGGCCTGTCAGACTCAATGCATGGAATAGGTGCTGCCAGAGAAGATGGCAATTTAATGCCTCTGGTGGACCATAAATATCTACATGAATAGAAACCCATGTGTAATGATCCACAGGTATGAGTAACTTTTCCTTGTGCTGGCAGGAGGGTCACAGAAACAAAACCAGACTCTTGCAAGAATCATCTTCGAGAAAGTGCTGAGCAGTACTGGAGCCTCTGCCAATGCTGCCTTACAGCCACTGGTTCCTTTGTGTGAGTCAATTTTGTTCTGGATGCCCACGTAGGTGTATTGCAATCACTGTAAACTTAAACTCATGTGGAGACAGAGACCTCCTCTTTCTCACTCTTTGTTCTGCTCTTAATGGTGATACAGGAATAGTTTTAAAAATATTTGGAAGAGTGCTGCTGATGTGTACCACTCATGGCTCATTTCAAAGAGGTGGGATTCTCATTGAGAGGATGTCAGTGACTCCCTTTCAGTAAACATTTACAAGAAGCTTTTTTTCCCCCAAACAGAAGAATGCCAGTCAAGATGGTTTGTGTCTTAAACTGGAGCTCAAAACTATCACAGTCTGCGGGATCCCCAGCAGCGTAGTTGGTGGCAGTAATTCTTTTCTATCGGGAGGTAGGAATGGAAGAGGGCGAAATTTTTATGGTTTTTTTTCACTTCAGAATGTGCAATGACTGAATATACTGAGAAGTTTCTGACCTCCATACCCACTTAGACTTTCAGCAAGTGTGATTTATGTTTGGGAACTAGTACTGAAATTTATATAAAGAAAAAATATGAATGCTTTACTTGAAATTATATGCAAATAGAGTGGACTTTTGGGTGTCTCTGTGTCCATTTTCTTTAACAGAAAATGGCCTGTCTCTATTCTTGCTTTCTATCTCATGGTTTTCACAGATTAAAAAAAAAGGGAAAAAAAAGGTAATCTCTTTATCTAACTTGATCACTAAAAAGCCGTTGCTGTTTGAATCCATGCAAGGAGTCGGACTGCAGCTACAATGAAGGCTCAAATGCTCGTTATGCAACGGTACATTGTTTATTGCTCCCTATCCTGTCACAGATGGCTAGGCTGAGCAAGGCTGTGGTTAGGTAAGATTGGTTACCTCTTTCAGAGGAAAATGGAACTACTGTGTTGCTGCAAACATTTCCTGATTTTTGCTATTAATTCTGTGATGACCTGTTTTATTAGAATATACATTTGGAAGAAAAAAGATGTTTCACTAGCAAATGTCCATGCGCATGTCACAGTCCTCTGACACCTTAACCTTATCAAAGTTACTTTGCCGATCACTCACACTAAGCTGACTGACATTTCCTTGCTGTTTACACAAAGGATGCTGTAAATGCTTTGACTGTGTCTCTTCAGCTGGGGATCACCTTACTGGAGAACTCCACCATGTTGTAGTAGCTTTGGAGACCTGCTGCCAGCAGCAAGCCACAGCTCCGTGGTACTTACTGACTGTGCTCAGGTGGCAAGGAGTGGCTTGAAATACGTCCACAAGTGCTCATGTGGTGATACCTTTGCCAAAACAGTATTTTCCAAATTGTGCCCTGTGAAAAAAGGATGTGCCGGAAGTGGCATAGGGTGTGAGGCTGATACCAGCTCCTCAGGACTTATGTTGGGTGATGGGTAGACAGAGCTATGTACTGAGGCTGCTTCATGGCTGGAAGAGCTTCTTTCGTTAGTGGCATTTCTAATGCCAACTTCTTTATATATTGTACTTGTAATATTACATGGCTTGCCAGCAAAGGCTCTGTGATCCCCTACCCAGCACTGTGAAACTAATGAATTCTGCAATTTGGGATTTTATGAGAGTTCTCTGCTACTACTAAAGTGAGGATTGACTTTTCTAGCAGCACGTCCTGAGATGCATGGAGCAGGAGGGAATAGGCTCCATGTTTCCAGAGGCAAATAATGATGCCCAGAGGTGACAATCTGGAAACGAATCCAAACTGTTCAAAGCACATTTAGGTATCCATGTGCCCTTCAGCTAAAGGACTGAAGTGTGCCTCCTGTGGCATTCCTTCAATGCTGGTGAAACCATAGAGGCTTGAGGTTAGCCGGGTTATTCATGCCTCTGTACATTGAAAAATGGATGAAGCAGGTGATATTTGAAATTTCCCATGTATTTAATCATAACTCTGAGCTTCCTGGCTTTTGAAAGTTATTTTTGAATAATCTGATCTGCCATCATGTTGCTTATCTGTGCTGTCGAATGCACTACAACTTAATGAAATTTGTTACCTACAATATAATCAATCATTGTAGGAAATATAAAATAGTATTTTAATGGGTTTTCTCAATGTGATTTTTCATTATTTATCCTATTATTTGTTTAATTGAAATTTCAGTTTTGAATTGATAGAATATCGAAAGTACATTTTCCAGTTTCAAAGAGATGCAACCCGTCAGGCCACTGTATTGCTTTTCAATGAGGCAACCTGGAAGCTAGATAAGCCATCTGATGTTGGCTTCAACAAACCATGGAAGGGTCCTCTGCTTTCTATAATGCAGTCAGTATGAACCTTGGAATTGACTGAATCAGGCACAGATTTACCAGAGGTGTGGGCATATCTTGGCTACAGCTGGAGTGGTTGTACATGATGC
Source organism: Caloenas nicobarica (assembly GCF_036013445.1). Lineage (NCBI taxonomy): Eukaryota > Metazoa > Chordata > Aves > Columbiformes > Columbidae > Caloenas > Caloenas nicobarica. Next base: position 48,687,368 of record NC_088245.1, read on the forward strand.
TTTAATGCAACAGCTCTTTGCTGCATCAACACCTGAATTGCTCTGGGATCAAGAAGCTATAGCAGAGCCACTCTGGTGCCCTGAATCTGATCCTAATCTCACTTATCGCCTCTGTTCCTTTGTCACCTCCCGGGAAGTAAAAAGAGCATGGGCTGCACTGGTTCATATATGCGTGGTTATTGACCAGATGTACAGGGTTCAGTTTGTTGTGCCCTGTGAACAGCTTAGACTTTCTGCAGTTGGCTCAGGCTGGCAGCATTGTCTGAAATAAGAAAGAAGACAATGTTTTCATTACAGGCTGTCCTCATAGTCAGCATAAGCCTTTGCATTGCTCCAAGGCAAGTAATGCAGCCTGGGAGTCACATATGCTATCTCCTCTACTGTACACCTACAGAGATTATTTTCTGAAATTTCATAACAGGGGAATCAGCAACATCAAAACCAAGGTCAAAGAAGTGTTTGTTTTCACCTTTTCTCCCTCCTTGTGTTCCTTTAGCTGATAGCCAACAAATAGCAGACCACAACAGAGCATGAGCAGAACGATTAGCAGGGAAAGTGAAATGCCTGCTGTCTACTTCCACTGCCTCTGGTATGAAAAGAGGTAGCAAAATCAGAATCTAGTTGAGTATAACTGAGATGCTATGTCACAGCAGAATATATTTTATATATTGTTAGTATCCATGGACTAGAAGGTATGAACAAAAGATTTCAGTCTTTGGAGAAAAACTGACACAGAAAATGGGAAGTGGTTGGTGAAGAGAGCAGGGTGTAATCTCATTTCACATGTGAATACTTGGCATACTTTGGAAGGGCATTCCACAAAGAAGAACTTTAGCTAGGGGCTAATCTCCAATGGGGAGGAAAAAAAAAAAAAGCAGCTTGTCTAGGGACAGTCTGAATTTAGGTGCTCTGAATCTTGCTCTGTGGAAGGCAGGCTCTTCCCAGCAAGATCACTGCCCCGTGCCAGCAACCAGCCTTTGGGAAGGCTTCTCTTAGCCTGTATTTCTGAGCTTATGCACATTTAATGCAGTAGCTGGTGTCTGTGTCAAAGTCTGTACAGCTTGCTGTGCATTTCAGCAGCAATTGTATTTAAGGTATGTAAATAATGCTTTCAGAACAATGAACCAACACCACTTCCTAGAAATACAGTGGAGAACACGATTCTGGCATAGCCCTTTATTTTTAAGTTTTCAAAGTGAGATTTTTTTTTCTTTTCTATTTTAAAACAGCTTCCAAACAGTAACTCATGCCAGGAAAAACAGAGCCATTCTCTCAATGACAACAATGCTCATTGTGTTTTCTGTAACAGATGCCAGGATTTTATCACCAGACCAGACATTAACCCCCTTGGTATCATTCTGAAAGGAAGCATCCGTGCACCCCACTGACTTCTATTCCCTATGGTCCTGCATTATGCCTCCTACCTTTAAAGCTTCATGCGTACTTCCTTACCCAATACATCAAGAAGATCTACAGACCTGACATTTTTTTCCTCTCCTTCTGAAAGGGAGAATTTGTGCTTTCTGGTTTCCCATCAAACATGTATAATAAAAAACCAGAACTATACTTTTTTTTTTTTTTTAAATCTTAAACAAAAGGAAATATTTTGGATAACCAAGCTTTAAAAAGCTTTCTGTTTACTGCAGAAGTATCACTAGAGCTTGTCCACAAAGGCCACATTTTTTCCACAGAAGTATCTATTCAAATGATACTTCTTTCCAGTCAACAGATTTCAACATGTGGAAATCTGAGACCAGCAATTATATATTTATGGCATGGAAAGGCTCATTGGAGGTGCTCCAGACATCCCTTCTATGTTTAAGATACTGCAGTCACACAGTCTCACACAGATGTACAAGGAAAGCCTCTGCTGATGATTCCCTGAGCACCACAGCAAAGAAGAAAGGTTAATCCTCCAGCTGCCAGCTGGTTTCAGTGAGAGGGGTGTGCTTCACTGGCTGCGTATTTCTCTGCGTACTTTACAACAACACTTGCATCTATAGGACCAGTATCTGAAAATATAGCAATGACCAGTTTATACAGCTACTATTGCTCCTTAGAATGAGCTTATCTGACGTGCAAAAGTGTCAATCAGCACTGCTGGTGTACTCAAGAGAAACTTCTGCAAGGCTATGGTCAGGTATAGTTACAGGTTATTGGTGTTTTTGAAAGGAAAGATTGAACAGTGTGACTTTTGAGTAGAACTATTTGTTTAACATACAAACTTTTTTCCTTTGAGGAGTGGAAAGGTAAAAATGGACGCCATAGAGATGTATGAAATGATTCATATTATAAAGACAGTTGAGAACAGCTAGAATCTCCTCTTTACACTACCTCTGACAAAAACCAGAAAGACACGCAAAATTGCATGAAACTGAAACATGCTCATTTAGATCCTCAAGAACAAAACCAAATGCAACACAAAGTTAGCCCTGGGAACTCACAGTCACAGGGTATTACTGAAAGAAAGTAATCAGTAGGATTCAGAAAGGAAAGCTCAGGAATAAAAATACCATTTGCAGTTGTACTGGGTAGGACAACAATTATCTGTCCTCACACTTCAATATATGAGCTGATTACCAACTGGGGAAAGTTTTGAATTTCCCCTCAAGCAGTAGTATTACACAATTGTCAAGTACACTATGGGGAATTTAATGTTTTCCTCTGGAACATCTGCCATAGAGCATTGTCTGAGAAAGGATATGGAACTAGGCAGATCATCAGGCTATTCCAGTGTTAATAAGTCCCAAAATTATTTCAGTAGGATTATGTATACTACCGCTCTGCAAACACTTGGGATGAGAAAGGCCAGATATGGATGTGCATGCACACAGTGGTGTGAATGTTTAAAAGAGCTCAAGAGGTTACTTTGAAGGATAAATATTTGTTTTCATTTTTCATTTTTATTTTTCCTTTTTTCCTTTTTTTTCAATTAAGTAATTAGAATACATTTTAAACTTTTTTCAGGCATACAAAAGGACATAAATCTGTCAGGTTAATATAAAAATACAGATCTGCTATCTCAACCACCCTTAGTTTTAGGAGAAGAAGGAAAAATTTTAGAAATGAGCAATTAAACCTGTTTCAGAACAATATAGCCAGTGATTTTCCATAAATTGGTTGATATCATTACGATTGCTCTTATTATTTCTACTTAGACAGATTGATAGCAGCTTTAATCATCTTTCTAGGTGTCTTATCGAATTCTGGTGTGTGCAGCAGAGCTGATAAGAGATTAGAAATGCCACCCCTGGGATATCCATGGATTATATTTATGCATGGCTGTTCAATGACAGCCAGTCACAGAGAGCTGGAAAGTAGTTTTATTGTTCTGGCAGGGCAGCTGCTATTCTTCTTCCACCAGCAGAGTAGAAAAGGATGCACCTGCCATTCTGTGAGAGATTGAAATTTAATTTCTCGCAATTTCCAAGCTGCATTGGTGTGCAAAGGGGCCATTTTAAGGGGATCAGGAGGCCAATGAAGGGAAAGAAAAAGGAGGGACTAAATGACCTCTTGGCCTTGGAAGCTGATGCTAAAATAAGATTTAGGGGCTCACAAGAACGCAGGCAGGAACTTTAGTGAATAAATATTTCTCTGACTGAGAGTAGCAGGGAAGCACAAAATAGCTCGGGTTTCGCTAATTTTTTCTTGTACCAAGGACCTTTCATAGAGCCTTATCCTGGGAGGTGGGAGCATTCTGCCTCCTCGTGAGAGAGACATATGTCAAGAGCTTGGCAACAGTGCTGAGCAAGAGAGGTCTGCAACACTTTGTGTTCCCACCGTCAACCTCTTCCAACATTTGGCCTTGCTTAAAGTCCAGTCTCTCTTCTCTCCTCAAGGAACAGAAGCAATTATGATTTTTATACTTCATGCTCCAGTCTGCACTATGGTCCCAGGTTGCCTTCAGTCATCAAAATATTTATCCTGAAAGTGACTTTGAGAAGGACCACTAGTCGATTAGAAACATTTATCAACATCTATCTTTTCAGCTTACTTTTTCATTCTTCCCACCGCTCTTATTAATTTTTTCTTCTTTCCTTTCTCTTTTAGAGTATTATTTTTGCTCAGAGACATTGCAGAAAGCATCAAAATATGATTCTTATGTATCGTCAAGGCTCAAGAACCACAAGGCAAACAAAAAGAACCCAAAGCATGTTTGTTAGAAAACACAATAACAAAAACAAATTCCTGTAATGGTTCTTTACCATGTTCTTTGTATTGACAGCTTTGGTTCCGCTTTACTACCATGCTTGCATTGACTTTATGGACTTTATTTAAGCAGATTAATAAATAAACCACAAAGCCATTTCAGGAAAGTAAAAGAAGTAACTTGGTTTAAAATCAATTTATGGTGGCTGTAAGTCATTTAGCAGAAAGGTATCATGTGCATTGTACTGAAGAACTTCATTTATTCATTTAGTTGGTTAAAAGAGAAAAAGCTAGACTACATACCTGTCTCTATTTATATTTTAAACTCAGACATGGTCATGTAAAAAATAGTGTGTTTGGATTCTTCTGAATGCGATGGTCTAAAATTATACTGCCCAGTGGTTACCCTGGGTCTTTGCTTGATTACATGTAAACAAGGCTGATTTAGATTTTCCTTTAGAAAACAGATCATCACCTCTCACTATTATCTGGACTGTGATTATTTGTCAATAATTTTGTTTTCAGCCATCAGCAGCTGTACATAACGGCATGGCTTGTGTGGGTATGCCAGACAAATTACATTACTGAGTAACTGGTTTTTATGTACTGTCTGGTGTAATCTAAGAACAGCAGCTTGAGCCTAAACAGATTCTGAACAGTGACATGTTACCCAGACACATCGATGAATAGGTGAAGGACTGATCCTACAGTTTGAGCACTGACTATGATTCATAGCAGGGTTTGAAGAGTAGCATCTGCAGGTGAATATTCTCCCTCCAAGTAGAACTTCCTAACTATGGAGATAGAGAGGCTTGAGGGGTTGAGTAATTCTACAAATATAAAATGTGTAAATTCATGGGAAGGCACTGGAGTGTCTGTCTTCCCAGAAAATTAGGCAACTCAGTAGGTGACAGGTTATAAAGAGAATGTGAATACTGGGTTACTGCCCAGTAGGTTTTAGGCCAGATTTTCCCTTGCCCCTTTAGATGTCTCATTTCATTACTGTTATACTTGAGAGATAAGTGCCTGGTCTTACCAAGTTGATTGGGCCAGTTTAAATTGCCATCAGAGATCTGTCTAGGGAGAAAAGCACCTCCAAAGGCTGATTCAGAGTTCTCAGGTGAGTACTACTCACCTGCCGTGCTGGAAAACTAACTCCCTCTCTGTGCCTGTACAAGCCAAGCTGCCTACCAGCCTGTTGGAAACTGTATGTGCAATGATGTGTCTGAATGAGTGATTGACTGACAGGCCCACAACGTCTCCTTCAGTCTATTCAAGAAACAAAAGATCGTAAAGCACAGATGTCAAAGGAAGTTCTCTAGGGAAAGAGTGTGGTGGCATGAGTAAGGACTGGAGATCTTGCAGCCCAGCCTTCATACCCAAGACTGCCTGTTTCTGGAGGTGGTCTTCTCCTAATAGAGCGCACTTAGTCATACATATATCTCCTTCATCATCCCTTAAACAGAGCATTCCCATGGGACTTGTGCTGCTCTACACAAATCCCAGATAAAGGCACTCAGAACATGAACAACAGATAACACTTCTCAGTGATTCTGGAAACCAGTAAGAATGTCTCCAGCAAAGGTTCATGGTCTCCTACATGGAGTTGTGGAACTGAGGCTAAGGAATATGTGACCAGTGATGAAAAACATGTAATCTGTTTTGAGATGCAGATTGTCTTCTCAGGTCTATTTTTTTCCCTTTCTCTTTAAGTATTATGAACAGCCTTAGGCTTTCCTGTCTGGCTAAAGCCATCCCAGAATGCAACACTTTGGGATATTATGAATACCTGCCTCTCTTGCAAATCTTTGACATTACAGAGTCTTCTGGGGTAATGGCATTGTAAACGGATTATCTCATTCTGACAAAAGACTGGAAATGAGAACTCTTCTGAGAATATGGAATTTCCAGATAGTGTTTTTTTAAGGTGGATGAAAATTTCTTCATTTTGTTCATGTTGCCTATGGTTGGGGGCGAGGGTCAGCAGATCTTTCAGTTATGAGTTTGATTTTCATTTGTGTTTTACGTGTCTTTGTGCTTTTTCTTTGTAATTATTTCTTATGAATATGCAGTGGTCCCTTGAACGTGAATAAGATATTTCTGATGTCTCCACGATCAACATGTATATATTAAAGCTTTCTTTCATGAATCAAAGCAAACTGCTGGAAGGAAGCTGCTATCTCATTCTACAGTTGTTGGCATTCTCTCATAATGGAGTTTTCTCCTTTGGGTTACGTAAGATAATGCCATACAAACATCAGCCAAGTAAAAGGAAGTTCATACAAAAAGTATGACACACACAAACATGCAGATTTTTGCATTTGCCTTTATCAGAACAAGAAGGCTTTATTACTAAAAAAAAAAATACTTTGGAAAATTACCTGAGCCAAATTAAATATTTTATCTGAACTCTGCTATGAAATAGTACTTCATGAAACAAAAGGTGGCAGCTGAAAGGAAAGGTAGGAATGTACACTGATAGGTTTGTTGGACTTGGACAACATGTTTAAACCATGCCTTGAGTAGAAACAGAATTGTGGCCTATGGGAAGATATGACTGGAAACGTTTGCTTGAAAAATAATACAATTTACCAGTTTCTGAAAGCAAAGAAGCTTTCCAGGCTTTTATAAGATGATTCCCAGATCCCAACTGAACAGCAGCTAAGAACTGCCAGAGGACACACAGGGTGAAGCAGAGATGTGCAACCAGGATAGTAGGTTATTGTCGCTGACCTCTACATCTGCTTCTCTGCTCCAAAGAGAATCAGGTCAGTCCTTTTGTCCTGCTGGTGGCAAGCAGGGGAAGGCTATAATCAGACAGCAGACCTCCACTGCTTAGGAAATGCCTTCAGCCACACATGGTATAGTCAGCCAGTCTCACTGGCTAAAATGGCTCTGCTGCAAACCTTTAAAAACCCCAAATCAATAAAATAATTGACATGCTTTAGTAGGTTGAGGTGTAAAAATGAGCACCTCTGTCAGCTCTATGCATTCTTGTGGCTTGCATCCTCTGAGGTAAGGGGAAGAAATTAAATCCAAGTCCCAAAGAAACTTGAAGGACTTAACACTATGGTAGATCAATAAACTTAAAGTGGCAAGAAAACATTTGGCAGGTTCGTAAACTGCTTGAAAGCATAGAGGGTCTGAATATTAGTCACATGTATTGCAGTTCAAGAAAATAGGCCTGCTGAAGAAAACAGGCAAATGCTTTGCTGATAAGAACATATGCATTCACCATGCAAAGCTCTCCATAAACTAGATAATGTGTTTTAACAACAATGTGGTTATATGGCCAATACACTTGGGCATGTCAGCTTTCTCCAGTGAAAATAATATCCATTTAGAGGGTTATTTAATAATGCATTTATGAACAACTCTAATGTTTTTAGCAGAATGTAGATCTTAATTCTGTTTTTTCCCTTTCAAATATGATAATATTGTAGTACAGCTAGAGATAATCACATCTGATAACAGAATCCTCCTGTAATAGATTTTGCATCATCAACATTTTTAAAAATTTTTTTATGATTGTCTCTACAAATAAGGTATTTCATCCTTCTGATTGGCTAAAAATTGTGTCAGATAGTTACATTAAAAAGAAAAAAATCTGATTTCTTTTAAAAGGTCTTATTAAAACCCAGTTTGTTTATAGCATAGTTCTACCTGAAGTTTTGCCTTTTTTGTCCTAGTGCCATTCTAATCCTAAAGTAGATGATAAAACAACTCCATTCTATACAGTAATTTCTTCCACCCAGCTAGCTCCCAAGATGAGCCCTAGGGAATTTACAAAATCTACATGATTTTCCATTTCAACAGAACAACAGCATTGTTACATACAGTGAAATCTTTTGGTTTTAGCTGACTAAAAATATACATCTGAAACCTCAAAACACTTCTATTTGTTTTCTGGGGTATAGAAGTAATTTCCCAGGTTTTCAGTGTTCTGATTTTCTGCTGACTACAAGTAGATAGCTAGCTATTTCTGAAAAGATAGAACATCAAAATGTGAATGCTTTTGAATAACAACTCTTAAAGTAACACAATCTTAAAGAATTTTTTTTTTTGAAAATTGAAAGAGAAAAAAAAAGGAATTTTTCAAGGAAACTGGCATGGAGCTTTTCTAAGAACTTTTTCATTTTTCTCATGGAATTTCAGAAATACCAGAAAGACATGAAGAAAACACCTCAATCTTCAAAAGGATAAATATTATTTACTGTTGATCTACTATCTTCTTTGGAAAGATAGTCCAGGTCTTCTGATACTGATGCTGCTATTATGTTTTGTATGGAGAAGTGTGGAGTCACTGACTCTGCAAATCAAGAGGGGCTCTAACAGAGCGAGATACCGCCAGGTATTAAGTATTTTTGTGCCCACATATCCAAATCACTGCAGTACCAGTTCAGATGAATCACCCTTCGCTACAGTTCTCTCTGCATCAAACAATGATAAATATCTTAGAATGTACCTTGTACTGTATGACTACTACTTCAACACTGTTGTTTCCACGGAGATAGGATGATGAGCTCATAGCATTGACTTACTGCACTGATTTTGTATTTTTGTCTTTCACAACACCCCAAATATTTGATAATTTCCCAGATAAAGAATTCTCTATTCTCCAGAATCTATTTCACAGATATATTTAATATATATTATTATATTTAATATATTTAATATAATTTCTGTTTGAGTTGAAGCAGGTCTTGCAAAAAAGACACCTAAGTTTAAATTGGATTTTAAGTGATGGTGAATCTGCCAAACATCAGGGAAACAGTTCCAGTGTCTGATTGGGGTCACCAGTGTCATTTATTTTCATTTTCCAGCTACAACTGGTTCAAAGTTTGCATTTTTCAGTCTTCTGGACCCACACCTGCTCTCCTCAGATTACATAAGATAAAAAATAATGTCCCTGAGGACTGTTTCAGCCGGTTGTCTAAGTCCCCTAGGGCAAATTTCATCAGAATTTGTTGATCTAAAGCAATCCAAGCTATGTAAATACTTTAACCTGGCCTGTTCTATACTTTTTCTTTCCCTAGTCTAACCTGAGATCTCATTCCCTTGTTACTGACGTTAAATGTGATAATCTGCATGATTGCCATTGACCTTCTTATTGAGGAAGGGAACAAACCAGGAACCAAACATTTCAGCTTTCTTAATTCATCTGTCACTTTCTTCTTCTTCTTCTTAATACTGACCTTATTACTGAATGACTATGACTCATCTTTTAGTTCATTCTGTTTAGTGTCCTTTCTTCTCTTGTCCCCACAGGCCTGTGCTCTTCTTTCATACCCATCCTTATTACTCTGCTTGGTTTCCACTTTCTTACTGTGCCACTCTTCAGTTTGAGATCATTGAAGAACCTGTGTTTTTAGCCAGCAGGGCTCCATTTATGCTTTTCGTTCTCCCTCCACATTGAGATAGTTCATATCTGATATTTGAGTCCTGGATCTCCTTACTTTTTTTTTTTTTTTTAAATTGTCTCTTATATCTTTTTGGATTTTATCTTCCAGTATCTGAATGTATGAAGTCTGCACCTTGAATTTCCCTGGAATTTTTGTTATTCCCTTCACTTCTTTTGTAAAGATCATGAACTCTAGCAATTTCACAGTGATTTTCACCTAAGTTGCCTACCATCTTTTTATTCTCAGCTAGTCCTTCCTTACTCAAATTCTTCCCTCTCACTGCTTCCTGCACACCCAGAATTATAATCTCTCCATATCATGCTGTTTTCTTTTCCCAAAGAAAAGATGGGTATTAAAATCCCTCAAGCAGACCCTGTCCTTTGATGGAGAGCTTACATAAAGCTTCATCCTCTTGATCATCTAGTCATGATGATCTGCCTCTTTCTTCATTGTAGTCCCCATGCTTGTTCCCCTTTCCATTGACAATCCTATTTCATGAGGTTTGCCTTGTAATTTCAAATCACCCTTCCTCACTTTTCCCACATCCTTAATGAAAAATATGTATTCTTCTTAGTAATTTTTCAGGATATGAATTATCCCACTAAGTCTTTATTATACCAGGAAAATGACTTTTTTATCATGTTGCAAGAATATGATTTATTTCTCTTTTTTCTTGAAGTTGTCTATACAAACATAAAATTTTCAGCTGATGGAACCACTATACTTTCATTTTTTCCTCTTTAGATCCTGTCATAAGTGACCAATGGGGTCTTCCTAGAAGTCTCATTCAGTTTGTCATAAAACAAACTCAATAATGTTTAAAAAGTCTATGTACAATGGACTGCATTGTTACCATTAGGAGGTAAAATACCATATTGAGAAAATCAAGGCCTTCATTGTGATTCCAGATTTTCACCATGCATTAAATTTCAGAACACATTTGTACTTTTCTGATCCTTTATCCGTGACTGAAAGGATTATGAGGGCAGGTCATGAAGCCAAATTCTTTTACCTCTTCTTCCTGAGACATTTCTGATCTGTTTTGGCTCTTGTCATTATCTCCACGCAGATAAACAGAATGGGATAGTTAATATACCAGATCACTTTGTCTGACAGATTACAGACCAAGTTAGTCAAACATTTTTTCTCTGTCAGTTGTGCCAGAAGAAGAAAAATAATGGGACAGGCAGCACTTTTAGGTGAAGCGTGGCTCTCCATTCTGCTTACAGCTCCCACTGGCACACATCAGATGATTCTAGCATTGATGTTGATTCTAATTCACATGAAAATAGTAGCTTAGCATGCTAAAATTTAACAAATATGTTAAAAAATCCCACTTTTAGGAGTAGGTCTGAGATCAAAGCCAAGCTTGTACTTGTTCATTTCACAGAATCACAGAATCACAGAATGTTAGGGATTGGAAGGGACCTTAAAAGATCACCTAGTCCAATCCCCCTGCTGGAGCAGAAACACCTAGATGAGGTTGCACAGGAAGGCGTTCAGGCAGATTTTGAATGTCTCCAGAGAAAGACACTCCACAACCTCCCTGGGCAGCCTGTTCCAGTGCTCTGGCACCCTCACTGAGAAGAAGTTTCTTCTCATATTTAAGTGGAACCTGCTGTGTTCCAGTTTGTACCCATTGCCCCTTGTCCTATCATTGGTTGTCACTGAGAAGAGCCTGGCTCCATCCTCGTGATACTCACCCTTTACATATTTACAAACATTGATGAGGTCACCCCTCAGTCTCCTCTTCTCCAAGCTAAAGAGACCCAGCTCCCTCAGCCTTTCCTCATAAGGAAGATGCTCCACTCCCTTCATCATCTTTTTTGCCCTGCGCTGGACTCTCTCCAGCAGTTCCCTGTCCTTCTTGAACCGAGGGGCCCAGAACTGGACACAGTATTCCAGATGAGGTCTCACCAGGGCAGAGTAGAGAGGAGGCAGAACCTCTCTCGACCTACTAACCACCCCGCTTCTAATACACCCCAGGATGCCACTGGCCTTCCTGGCCACAAGGTCACAGTGCTGGCTCATGGTCATCCTGCTGTCCACCAGGACCCCCAGGTCCCTTTCCCCTACACTGCTCTCTAATAGGTCATTCCCCAACCTATACTGGAACCTGGGGTTGTTCCTGCCCAGATGCAAGACTCTACAGTTGCCATTGTTATATTTCATTGAATTTTTCCCTGCCCAACTCTCTAGCCTGTCCAGATCTCGCTGGATGGCAGCACAGCCCTCTGGCGTGTCAGCCACTCCTCCCAGTTTGGTGTCATCAGCAAACTTGCTGACAGTGCACTCTATTCCCTCATCCAAGTCATTGATAAATATATTGAATAGTACTGGTCCCAGTACTGACCCTTGAGGGACGCCATTAGATACAGGCCTCCAACCAGACTCTGCCCCATTGACCACGACTCTCTGGCTTCTTTCCTTCAGCCAGTTCACAGTCCACCTCACTACCTGATCATCCAGTCCACACTTCCTCAGTTTAGCTGCAAGAATGCTGTGGGACACTGTGTTAAATGCTTTCCTGAAATCAAGATAGACCACATCCACTGCTTTGCCATCATCTATCCACCTGGTTACATCCTCATAAAACGCTGTGAGGTTGGTGAAGCATGACTTCCCCTTGGTGAAGCCATGTTGACTGCCCCTAATGACCCTCTTATCCTTGGTATGCCTTGAGATGGCACCAAGGATAAGTTGTTTCCTGACTCTCTCTCGTTTTTATCTCCCCTCACTTTTCCCAGGCTCTTTTTGTCATAGCCACTCTTATGGCTCACGATTGTGATCTCTTCAGACACCAAACTTTCCATTCTTATTTGTTCAGTGATTAAGAAAAAAACAAAACAAAACAAACCCTAGTCCTAACTGGAGACGTATAGCTACTGTAATGTAAATAATGTGTAGCCCAGATGTATAACGAACTGAAGGACTGCCAGTACTTTCTAGGCCCACACACTTGGAAGGGGGTAGAGGGGGCAGGAAACGATTAGGAGAAGGGAAAGGCTGAGGTGGCTCTGCCCTTTTGGCTGCCATGAGGCCTGCTCAGAGATGTCTTTGTGCACACTAAGATTCAATCTTATTAGCTCGAAAGCACTCATAAGTTAATAATAAATAGCAACGATGTAGTAAAGAAAGCAAGTAAATAGCTTTCACTGAACTGAGTGGTTTCAAGGAGCACTAGCTGTGTCGGTACCAGAAAAAAAATGCAGCGTAGATATCTGAAGCACTTCATAGTCACCCAGAGGATGATGAAAAAATATTTACATGAGCTCTCCAGTTGGTTTCATTCACTTCTACAAGCTCGCACACACACACTAGATCCAGTTGTGTTCTTTTCAAATATAAAGCAAAAATCATTTTATTGAGTCATCAGCTAGAAGCGACATGAACTCTTTCAGTCAGTAGGAGCACAACAGATATTCCACAGGATTCTTTGAAAGTATTCTTCGTCTGGGCTGAACCCTCACATCTGGCAGGATCTCGCTTCTGCTGACTCCAAGACCCACATCCAGGGCATGAATATTCATCTTGTTACTCATGCTGCATTCCTTTCCCTCTGATGTGTTTAACTCCCAGCACCAGGGAGACACTCCAGAGCAGCTGCGGAGCTTTTGCCAACTCTTACTAGTCGGGCTAAGCAGGAAATAATTTTCCTGTTCCATGAAACTTTCCAGTATGAGGCTTTTATTTTTTTTCTTTTTATTTTTTCCTATTCTGCTTTAGGACTAAATCTCAACTAACTACATGTTTTCAATGAAGAAAACCAACAATAACCTTAAACCAAACTAAGCCAAATCAAACCAAGAAAGTAATCCCCCAATCAAGAAGAGGCAAATTTTCTATGATTCATGCCACAGATGTAAACTGGGATTTTTCACACCCAGAAAGAATGCCTTGGCACCAAGTTATCTTTTATTTCAGTAAATATTATTTCAGCCTATTTTTCTCCTGCCTTCATTCCCCACTTGAAATTCCAGCTTGATTTTGAGAGCCAGTTTTCCCAAAAAATCTTCACAGAAACTACTGCATTTTCAGATTCTAAGAAGTATACTTTTTTATATTTTTTTATATTTTTATACACATACACATGTACATTCCTGCCTAGATCTACTTTCATTGTTATTTGAGCTCTTGAAGAACACATGAGAAAATTTTAGCAAGAACAACCAACCTAACAAGTCCTGCACAAGAAGGAAAAAGCACCTCTACTTGCTGTTGGGGAAAATTCCCTCATCTGTTGGAACATTTCCCATGACTACTTTCATCATTTCTGAGGAAGAACACAACTTGAAATGCAATGACTGATACAATTTCTACAGGCTCTTTGTAAGATAAGTTGTTGCATTCAAAAAGATGCTGTAGAGTTCCCAAAGTTGTCTGTTGGGGCTTACAATAAGTGGGGCAAAGATGGCATCAGTTGGCTCCTCTTTGGTAACTGAAGGAAATGTGGTATCCCCATTAAACACCCTCTGTGATTGTAAGCAGGACACAAGTTGCTGTGCAAGCTGTGCAAGCTGTGCTTGGTGCATGACCACCATCTCGCAGCATGGAGACAACTAGCAGACCTGTCCATCAGCCCTTACAAAGCCAGTACAGAGAGGCCTGTGAGAGGCTGGAAGTTCAACCCCTGACAGGTTTTGAATACTCCAAATGTATAAATAACACTACTTTTGAAATAAGCAATGGATTTTTTGTACTATTATAGGCACTCAGACTGAGGAAAATGAAGATGCTTCTATAAGATGAATGGCAAATTTGCTCTAAGACAAACAGAAAACCTATTAAATACAATATAATGCATGTAACTTCTCAAAAAAAATAGAAAAAGCAGAACTCCTCACTAGCTTAGTCATTGTAAAGTCAATGTTTACTATTAAAAGAGGTGAATTAGTATTAAAAAAAGTGGCTTCTACAAAGGGAACACCCTATTCAGGAGGATAAATCTATGTAGATTTGTCTTCCACCAGAAAAGAGATTTCCCATTAAAACAACCCATAAACCCTCATATAGATGTTTGACTTAGTCAAATATTTTGTATGACACTGAAATAGTTGACGTTGATATTTATGTATAACCTGAGATTTAAAGTACATTTTAATATCTCATTAAAATTCCACTTGGAGAACATATGGCATTTAAAAAATCATTTGTTATCTTGACTGATGGCATTTCAGTGAGCACTGTTTGAGTTTAAAATCAAAATATAGTCTTAGACCTAATGAAGCAGACCGTGCATGCTGAACTTTTTGTAGCTTCCCACAAACTGCCTCAGTATTTTTTGGCAGCAATTTTGTGAAACCCGTCACAGGGACATATCAAACATATCTTTAAAATATGTGGCCTGATAATAATTGTGCTTATATGTGCGAGAGAAAAAATAGATGTTAAATGACTGATGACATTAAACAATGGATTATTAATAAATTAAATAATCTCTGGGAGAAATGGAAACGTACTATATGGGGAGAAATGTTTCCATTCTGTCTGGAACTGAGGGGAGGCGAAGCAATGCTTTACAAGTGATGCAGTTCGAAAAACAAGTTGTGTGAATAGTATGTGAAGCATGCATGTCAGCAATGTACCATTAAGTGGTAGCTCAAAGAAAACCAAGAGGTTTAAAAGCTGTTGGCTGATATACAAATGAAAAAAAAAAAGCAAAAGAAATCTTATAATCAACAACAGCTGAACTTCCTGAACTCTTTTGTGGGTCCTGCATCCTGTGCATCTCTCTGTGAGAGGACCCTCCTTAATGTTTCAAAAAATTAGGCTTGCTAGTTGCCAAGATTTTTGTTATGGACGATATCCAGACAGCAACAGACCCTGTCTTGTCCAGGCACCTGTCTCAGAATCCTTCCCTAGGGGTGTCTTTTTTTGCTCTTGATTACAGGGGGAAAACTAAATACTCAGTTTAGACCAAACCTTTGGATTTTAAATGGCTGCAATAGCTGAAACAGAAGTTTTTCCCAACTTGTAGATGTGCAGAGCAGGAGTTGGAATGAGAGTAGGAGAGTTCGGCCTGCCATGTTCTTACTGCTGCTGTTTTGGGAGCTTCTCCTCAGGTCTGTCCAAATATGTCAGGCGTGCATGTAGCTTAGAAATTTTTGTTCCACCTCTGAAATTCTTCTTTTTGAACTGCATCTCTCTTTTATTTTTTTCCCTTTTTGTTTTGAAATTCTTAGCTTGGATAGCATTGAAGTAGGTCAAGAGACAAAGGGAACATGTCAAACCATCTCTCCCTCCTTTCCATATCTAAACTTGCAAGCAGTGCTTTATTTTAGAGGTAAATTTGGATGCAAATGTCCAGGCCATGCTTGGGTATACACCAATCTTTCAGATTGAACCTGGGCCTACTGCTTGAGTCCTCCAGCACACCTTGATCCCTTACTTCGCAGAATATCAGATAATTTCTTGATTTGTTTTATATTCAGTTTCAGGACAATGGCATTTTGACCTGTCTCCAAGGGCAAAAAATCAGCTACTCTTTTACCCTGGTAGATTAACAAGGTCTCTTCTCTAGAAAGTTAGGAAATGCAGAGGCTAGCTCAGTAAAAGCCCTTATAGGACTGAGCACTTTGTACCTCAGGGCCTGTCAGGCTGAGGGACGCTGGGGATGGAAGGGGCAGAACATGACCATGCCTCCCTTCTTACTCACTTGGGCCATGCCATGATCCCGGGAAGAGGCAGCACTTTCCATGTAACTCGCCATCAACCTTTTGAGTATGTTTTCTTAAGCATATGCACATAACAATGCAGATACAAAAATGTATCATACCTATATTATTTCCACGGTGTTCCCCACAGAGACCAGATGTTCTTTCTGAATGATGATGATGATGATGACGGTGATGATTGCTACAGCAGGCATTGCTGGGAGAGTTGTTTTTGCAAAGCAGGGAAGTTCACAATAACAAACCACAAGCCTCTCTGACAGCATGCGTCGAGTACATAGTACACCACAGGCTAAATTTATACTTTTCTCAAGTTGGTTTTTAGCTGTTTTTTTTTCTTTACCTGGCTTAAAGCCATTATATGTCTTGTTTGAGGTTTTGATCTGTTCTCAGCAGAACTGCCACATGGTTATAGGAAACTACATGTTATTAAGATGGGCCATGTACAGTTCAGGGCTGAGTGTGGGTTATACGAAAATCTCAGGCTCTCCAACATGGCATTCCCACCACTTAACCCCCCCCCCCCGTTTCACCCCCAAGATCAGGCTTAGCTCACATTTCTTTTTAGAAAGCAGAACTTGAAGCCAGGTATTTTGCCACAAACATTTGCAGGCTTACGACCCAAGCAGTCGCAACTGAATGCTGTCTCTCACATGGAAAACAAATTCTGTACATGCTGTACATTCTTCAGTGCAAAATAAAATCCAGATGGCTTTTATTTTACAAAAAAAGTGGGGCAAACAGATGAAGAGACAGAAGCCCTTTCTTACTCACATCCATCTCTAAACCTTGCCAAAATAAAATAAGCAACAAAAAGCTCTCATGACTGGCCAAAGACAAGCAGTTACTGAATTATGAGACAACAATACAAGGAGAAACATGT
The DNA here is from genome assembly GCF_036013445.1 of Caloenas nicobarica. Lineage (NCBI taxonomy): Eukaryota > Metazoa > Chordata > Aves > Columbiformes > Columbidae > Caloenas > Caloenas nicobarica. Next base: position 48,704,473 of record NC_088245.1, read on the forward strand.
CCTTTTAAATATAAAAGGATATTAGCAGATGAAAATCAAACAAGTATAGGTGTTTATAATTTTGCAGTCCAGCAGAGCTGGTCTTTAGAACAGAGCTGGCCAGCCTGAGATGTGGAAAAGTCAGATCTGATGAAGAACAGAGGTTGCTGTTGCAGGATGCTGACAACAAAACAGGAAAAAAAAAAAAAAAAAAAGAAGAAAATGGAACAAGGTCATTTTGAGTGGAAAATGCAGACATTCTGTTCCTGATAAAGGCCAAGACGGAACACTCCGGGACTATCAAGATCCTTTCTCAATTTGTTTCACAACAAAATTTAAACAAGTTTCCACATAGTTTTGTATTAGAGAGGAGACATAGTTGATGGTCAATTTATGACCCTTTTCCAATCACAGCAACCTAAAATCAAGAAGAAATAAGAAATGTTTCTCAATAACAGGTTAAAATTTGCTTAAGTATTTCAGAAAATTCACTTGTTTATTTGCATAAATAATGAAGACAGATATTTATTTTAATTTTTCATCCGTACTTTTTTGAAACATGTTTTGAAATGTTTCTGTTTATAACCGTTGTTTACTCCTGAGTCTATCTCCCTTCCTTCTCTACCTTCTCCTGTTTTGCTTTTAAAAAGGAGAAAAATAAAAGAAAAGCAAAGAAAAAAATATATATATTAACCAAAAGAACATTTTTGTCTTTTAAATTAATTTCAAAAATTAGAAAAAGGATTGAGTGTTTTTGTTTTTTTCAACAATATCCCCATCATGCTAGGTAGATTTTGATCTAAATCTATTAGCACCTTTGAAGATGAGCCAAGCAGTCAGTCCTCAGAAATGAACTTTAATTAAGTAGAAGTACTTAAAATTTCATTTAGCTGGGATGGGAGGAGAAAGGAAGGAAGGAATCCATATGACACAGTGTGGCAGGAGAATTACACAGATTCGGAAACTACCATGGATACTGACTATTGTTACGCAGCTTGCCATATTCTTTCAGTCATTAAGAGTTTGAATAGATTAAACAGGGATTAAAAAAAAAAAAAAGAAAAAAACAAAGAACTAAAAATTTAGAAAACAATGTGCTGGGCAGTTGAGAGTATGTAATACTGCCCTTCCTTTACAATAACATCAATGTGCACTGAGCACACAGTGCAAGCAAATTAGAATCTTCTGTACATTTAAATATCTACATACTTCCGAATTTTCTGTGCAGCAGAATATAGTGCCATGAAGTCAAAGAGGGCAAATCACCACATTTAGAGTCTATAGAAATAAAACACTAGTACCTGAAATGTGAATCCATTGCTAGTATTAACAAAGAAGGAAGATAATGACATTATTATATATTTGTATCTAGCACAACCTTCCTTCTGTACTGCTCAGGGTGACTCACTCCTGGAACACAGGTCAGGCCTCCAGTCATCCAAAATATGTTAGATAATTCAATTTAATCACTGTTCCAAACACTGATAAATAATGACAAATAGTTCCCAGTACTCTTTAGGAAAGACAGAGAAAAATGAATAACGTAAAATACAATAAATATTATTTGAAATACTATTGAGAGAAGTATTAAGCAAGAAGTTTACCCTGGTTCTTCATGAAAAATATGTTTCTGCCATTGCAGTTATATGTTTAAATACAATGCTTCAGCATAATGTGTTTTGTTCTGGCCTTTATTACAGATATATGTATATTTTTCCATAAGGTTGGTGGGGTTTTTTTTGTTTGGGTTTTTGTTTGTTTGGTTGGATTTTGGTTTTTTTTTTTTTTTGAGAGCTGATTTCTCTGTCTGTACAGCGAAACCATCAGTCACTAGAATGAGCTACTGGTTGGGTGAATACCTTAGAATATCTTAGATGTAAAACCAACTGTAATATCAACTGTTTTCAAAAAAACTAGTACAAAATAGGGCTGCTGAATGAATTGCTTTAATACCAGGTAGTTTAAAGCCTCACGTCCATCATTACTGACCATCATACGTGCAGTTCAGAAACCTGACAGCAAAGAAACCAGACAGCAGATGAACAACAGGTAGTGCTCCAGCTCTGAGATTCATAGTTGTCTGGCCCTCAGATATTGTTGAAACAGTAACGTGAGTGCTACAGAGCTGGTGGTGCTTAAAAACTATTCATTCAAACAAGCTTAAAAACTATTCATTCTTTGGACCTCACTTCTTACAGAGGCCCACCTCATCCCCAGGGGCTCAGGATTCAACAGGAACATCCAAATTCATGCTTTGCCCAGCTCTGGCTATTAGCTCTCTTTACCTGAGGGACAAGTCCAATTCCCAACTAGTTAAATAGTATATTGTGAACATTATAGGCTGTGTATCCTTGAGAGAGAATTGCTTTCCTTCCAGCTTTTCCCCGAAGTTCACAAAGTACACCACAGTGTTCCAGGCACTCTAATAAGGGAGAGCTGCCCTGCCTTTTTTGATGAGTTACCATTTTAATTGATCTAAACCACTGGAGTTTTATCTTTATTTTTAAAATAAAATACAAGTTTAGAAGACTTTATTACCCTCCTAAACGAAACACTGAATCACCACCTCATGAAGAAAAACAACCAACCAACCCACACCAGCCCACCAAACCCAGCATGTTGCAGCAATCTCTAAATTCTCCTAACTTCCTTTTTGGTGATTTGTGAGAGGAGGTGACAAACAGATCTGTTCTGTATAAACCCCAATTTTTAGCTTGTATACATTTATATGAATGCATAGCTATGCCTATATAAACAAACACACATGAAACCATAGAATCATTTTGGTTGGAAGGGACCATCAAGATCATCGAGTCCGACCTAACTCTGACACTAAACCATGTCCCTAAGAATCTCATCGGCGTGTCTTTTTAAACCCCTCCAGGGATGGTGACTCAACCACTTCCCTGGGCAGCCTGTTCCAATGCCTGACAACCCTTTCCATGAAGGAATTTTTCCTCATATCCCATCTAAACCTCCCCTGGTGCAACCTGAGGCCATACATGTATGTATGTGTGTGTGTATGTATGTACATATGTATGCATGTATAAGAAACACCTGTGTTTCAGCAGTCAGGCTGTGCTCCCATAGCTCAGCTCCCAGTGAGTGGCTGCCCCCCAGTACCGGAAAGGCAAGACCTACTATAAGAGATGTCCAGCAACAACCTCAAGCAGTCTGAGGATGTTTCTGGCTTCTCCCACCCAGCTGAGTTCCTTTGTACTCTGCAGGCATGTTGCTGCCCCCACATCCATGTCTCTGCACTTCTCCATCAGATGCTGGAGGAGGAAGCCTGAGATCCTGCTGGTAGCTTCAGGGCAGGTACACAACAGCCAGAGAGCTCAGAAGACAGGGAGCGTTTACTAGAGAGATGAGAGACTTCTTGCCTAAGGGCAACAGCACAAGACTGTAGCTAAATGCCATCAAAGAGCTAGAAATGGTTGCTTTTATTTGGGCCAGAGGTTGCCTATCTCTAAATTTCCTGCTGGGAAGGAGAAAATAAAAACAGGAGCTGCGTCTCACAGGTTGCTGAGGGAAGGGACATTGTAGAAGACTGTAATGAATTCCTCTGTGCTGCTGACACCCTTCAAACTGCTCCTGGGTTGTAGTTTGATGGAGGCAATGAATGCTGATATTTCCACGTCCAGGTACTTGTTTAGCCAATATTAGCAAACCAGCGTAAACTCAAATACATCATTGTGCTAGTTTGTATGCTCAGACCAGATTGACCATCAGAGCAAACAGCACTGAAATGACCTGATTTCGTACTCCTTAATGAGTTTGCCAGCTACGTGCTCTCAGAGACCTCTCACGTGCACTCAGCATTGTACTAGTAATGAATAAGTAAGCTTTCACTCAGGGCCAGATCTCTTAAAAAAAAAAAAAAAAGAATTGGACATCCCTACCTGTAAACTATGAACTATGCAGACAATTCTTAAGTGTCCTGTTGAAGCTATATTATTGATGCAATTTGAATGACTTCTGTTTATATAGTTTATTAAAATAGCTTTTGTTACAACAAATCTTACAAGAATGAGGTGGCTAGATGATTTACAGAAAACAAATATTACAGAAATGTAAGTACAGCTGCAGCAAATTCTTGCTTTAGGTAAACCACAAAGTAATTTATATTTTCAATAGCTAGTTATGTATTTGAGGTGTTTTATTTTATTTTTTAATTTTTATTTTATCTTTAGATTACCCATTCTATTCTCATGTACCCGAACTCTATGTTTTCAGTAATACTCCTTATTCATATTCCACACAAGTCCATCTATTCCTGCTACAGTTTCTTTTGTTGATGATAGTATTCCAGACAAGGACACATCATTGATTTATACAATATTATGATTCACTTGATAACGTTCCTGTTCCTTTGTTTGTAATGGTATTGAAAGTTGTTTGTTTTTATTAATGGAGTTCTGTCTTCAGCACACATATTTACTGGAGCATCCTTTCTGACTGATAAGATACCTTTGTGGGTGAATAAAGTTATTTTGGATCCTTGACGTTTGTATGAATACTTTTTAGCATTCCTTCTTCAATCTTCTATTTATCAATCCTGAAAAAAGTAGTTTCATGACACATTCAGCAGCAGTATTAGATTTTTCTACCATTCTACAAAGAAATTTGTATTGTCTGGCAAAGGTATTATTTGACATCACAGGAAGAAGCTGGTCTATGCTTTTTTTTTTTTTTATTAAGTTTCATTTAAGTGATTAAATATGTTTTAAGGAGTCAGGCAACAGTTTGGAAAGTTTGGCCCTGTAAGTTTTGGGATTAATTTCAAATAATAATTACAATTAATTTATTGAAGAATCACAAATTCTTATCTAAAGCTCAGTGAAATAAATTTGAGGCTTTTTTTTTTTTCAATTTGACTTCAGTAAACATCAGATGAGGCCTTGAGACAATGAAGTAGTCATCTGCAGTGAAAATCTGTACTTTCATATTTAAGTATTCTGTGAGAAAGCAGAGAGCCAGCAGGATTAATTAAATCTTTTTCCATCATCTCCAATGTAACTGGAACTGCCTTGGAAACACCCACATTGCAATAATAAATATTTAATGACATTGCTGTAAATTGGACAACTGATTATACTTCATGCAGTTCCACCTCTTTTACCTGAAAAGGAACAAATTATATTTGAAATTGTGTAAAAATGTTTCTGAAAACTATTCATCTTATTACCTAACTGTGCAGGTGACAAATTGAAGGAGTCTTTTTACTGTGTTTCATGGGTCTTACTGCATGGCATTCTTTGATAAAACCTGTTAAAGGGGCAGAATGGGCCAAAAGATGGTAATCCATTGGGAAGAATCGCCTGGGAAAGCAGTTGTATTACTCTAGGCAAATAACGTCTCAGCTTTGTATAATTATTTTCCTTCTGATCTGTGGTCTACCTCGTTTAGACTGTAATTTTTTTAGGCAATTAGATGAGACTCACTTCACTGTACACGAGCCTTCTAAAAGTGAGAAATCTCAATTTGGTTAGTTATCCAGACTCCCTGTAAATGTAATAGAGTGAGACACTTTCAGAGGATGATTCATCTTTCTTTTCTAAGACTGGAATAACATGAATTGTTATCTGGACATTCTTCTCACTCACTGCCTCTTCCCATTGACAACACTTTAAATCAGATGTTAAACTATAGATAAAAGTTTGGTGAGATGACGCAAACCTTTGTTCTTCACTGCCTGCCACCTCAGTCATGATTTCCAGATATGGCATTGATAGAAATAAATAACAATATATTGGCCAAATGGAGACCTGATGTACCCTTATATTTTTATGGTGAAAAGCTCGTAGAGATATTAAGAGTCCAGGGCAGTCCTACAGCCTGCCTTAGGCAGAAGATCAAGCTGGATGACTGCAATGGTTGTTTCCTCCTTTATTAATAGATCATGTGGAGTGGGGAGGTAATGACTATTGACAATATTGACTTATTCTAGCTCACTAAGGAGGTTTTATGACGAAATACCTCAAGGGCCCCAGAATGAGACTCTAATGAACTTGTAAGCTGTACGAACAACATGCCTTTTTAGGAGCAGCAAAGGATCTCTGCTGACGTACCTTCCCAGCAGGCGCTAGCCCTGCCTGTGGCTGCTAAGATGCTGGTCTGTCTGCACGGTATGGACAGCATTTTAAATGTCTCTGAGTCTAGCAAGAGTGTGAGACAACCTCTGCCTACACAAAGGTTTTCATTATTCCTGTTTGACTGGCTAAAATTGCTTTTATAAAGGTTTCTTCCTACCGACCTTGGTGTTTAGGCCAACTGCCTGGCCATCCTTCTTACGTCATTGGGCATCAGATAGAACAGAGGGACAGTTTTATTTCTACTCATGCTAACTCAAAGCCAAGTTTGTTACAAAAGCGCTTCATCTGAACCAGTTTTAATACAGTTTTATAGCCCCTTTGTGCCATTCTGAAGCTGCAGAAAGCCTAGACCAAAAATCTAGCCTGTAATTCCAGATGTATTTTATAACACTGCACAGAAATAGAAGGTGTTTATTCAACTCCTGTGTTCTTTAACTTCTCTCAGTGTCTCACCAGAGCTTTCTAACCCAAGGAGATGGATTTTCAAGCTCACATTTCCCAAACATCCCTAAAAGTTGACATAATGCTTAGTCTTTAATAGAATTACCACAAGAAATAGAAAGTTGGTAAGTTAAAAGAGCGGGGTTGTAGGAGCCTAAGAACTCCTCAGTTCAAAGCAGGGGGCTCTGCTGCAGTGCCTTCTGTAGGGGCAGCACCTTCTCTGCACTCTGTAAAGTTGTTTTCCCCTGCAAATTCTTTCACTAACCTCAGCTATGCTGGACCACGTAGAGCAGTGAGGCAGTGAGTCGTGCAGCCATTTCACCCATCCTTATCCAACCTCTGTCTGCGCCATGAGCTTCTGCACCTCACTGTATCAAAATACACATTCTGGGGAGATTTCTAAGAGCTTTGGAGTGTGTCTTACTCCACCTATGTATCTACACATGTGTGAAGTATGCCACTATATAAGCATTGGTACCTATGTGTTGCAAATTGTCTTTTTAGTGAATCCAGAATCACAACTGAAAAATGACACTTCTAACATTTCTGCACAGCAGTCTGAGCATCCCAGAATGCTTCTGTCAGCAGTCATCTTATCAGATATCTGAGCTCAGCTGTTGCAGGCTTTTGTTTTCACTTAGGGAAAAATCTGTCTTGTGAAATAATTGTCAAACGTTCTTGAAAAATAAAATTAAAATAAGAGTTGAATATTCATGATTCATATGCTAAAATTCAGATTTTTGTTTGGTCTGTGAATGTTGATTACTGAAATTAACACGACAGCAAATGGAAAGAAAAGCTTAGCTTCAGAGGAGATGCTATAGAGAAAAGAAATGTGACATAGCAGTTCTACCTTTGTTTCTCCTCCTATCATTCTGCTAGATGGGTTAGTGCCTTTTGTGTCCCTTCTGCCCTGTAGTTTTTAAGCTCATTTTACAGGACAGCTGTATTTCATTGCCCAAGGCAGACCAGGAGCTCATTAGGTGAGAACCACTTCTTCAAAATGTTTTAAATCTATTAATTATTTTATAAAATTCTTAAGCAAATTCTAATTCACAGTTAAATACCTAAATTTGAATATGTGTATTACAATTTATTCTTCCACTTGCCTACAACAGGATCCAAATAAGAAGTGAAATGCCTCATTAAAACGCAATTCAGTATGACCATTGAGCCCCAGAGAAACACAGTTTGCAAGACAGCAGCAACCAGCTGAAAGTGTGGATATTTCCCCAACTTGTTATCCTTCAGCAGAGGTAACTGATACGTGCTAAAAGTATATGTCATCAAACAGGAAATATACTGAACTTTTCATTTTCAACTTAGTTACCATAAAAGCAAGTTCTGTTTTGTCTGCATCACAAAATCTCTAAAAGAAGAAAACTCACGACAGCGGTATCCCTCACGTAGATCAGCAGAAACAAGAGCTTCTATCTACGAAAGTTATATTTGTGTGCTTCTGTCTCTGAAAGTTGCAGTGACTGTCAAAGTTGGTCTCTAGGCACCATTATGACCTATTTATTCTTTGTATATTGCAGCACATTTTTTTAAAAGTGAGAAACAAATTTCACAAGGTATGAAAACTATCATCTTCAAATATATTCTGTGAATTCACATATATAGGGACAGATTTCTTTTTTTCTCACTCATGCTCTACATCTTGTGCTAAACTCTGGCATTCATATTTGCATATGTTACATTAATAAATTAAATATGTTTTGTGATTTCAATAATAGAGCGACACCTTAACATAACATATTTCATGTAAGTTTTAGACCCTACTATGTGTAGAGTACATAACTACGCAATTATTTTCAGGTAAACTCACTCAGTTGTTTACCAAGTAATGCATATCTAGGGATTATCAGGAGATACTGCTTCTTTTTCTAAATAATCAGGCCAAATTTTCAGTTTGACTAAACTGGTGCAGATCCAGTTAGTCAGCAGAGCAATGCTAATACCAGCAGGATCTAGCTCAGAGCATAAAGTCTGTTTCCAATGTCAAAACCACTCATTATTACTTGATAGCCAGCTTTTGGGGAAGATAAAAAATACCAAGACTAATCTCACTTCAGCTTTCATTAACTAAGCATCTACCTGTACTCATTTTGAAGATATAGATTACAAAGGCTATCTGCTAGTTCTCTGAAAGTATCATATGATGATTTCTTGACAATTAGGTGCCCAGCCCTGATCCTTATGCTCTTCACAAGCAGTGTTAGGGACTGAGTAGTTTTGGAAAGTTGAACCAAAGCCATATTTTGATTCCATGGAGTCATATCTTCCTCTTGGCCACTTTTGTTTCCTGCAGTAACCCATTTCCTCAGCCAACTGTCTTGTTTGAATACTGGCCACCAAGACATGTAACTGCACCACCTGAGTGAGACCTGAACCCCAAAGGCCTCTGGATTCTTATCTGGACCCTGGCACTGACTGTGCATTGTCTCATGTCCTTTTATTTTTCTCCCCAATGAAACAATATCATTTATGTCAAGTCCTGTTTCTCTCAGGGAATCAGACATTTAACCTGCCCTGTTGTTGCCCCAGAGAGGCTTCAAGCCCTTGAGCCACTCAGCCCTTAAGCAGAATCCAGCTTGTCCCTAGAAATGCCCAAGCATCTCAGCGAGGAATCCACAACACCAACAAGGCAGCCTGTGTGAGCAAGAAATTCTGAGGGCAGGGACAGGTCCTAAACTTATTTCACATTTTTTGAAAGTTGCCTACATCCCCTTGGGATTCCAGCTTAGGGGTATGAATAGCCTGGGCCATTATTTGAGGATTAAGAGAAGGAAAGAGTGTGTCTACTGACTCAGATGATTAAACATCTGAGCTCTGTTGGGACTTGCATGAATATGTACAGAACCCCAAGTAACAGAAGTATAGATACTTACAAAGTGTGTTAGTGGTGCAGACTTCAGAGATGTGGGTATTTAAGTGCTATGAGCACTGGCAGAAACTTAAAGACGACTTTGAGAACTTTGATTTTGATCCTAGACTTAAGTTTTCAGGTCTTTTGTGGCACTTGTCTTACATGACTTGTCACAAGAAAGTTGTGATCCTCTGTGTTTAAGAAGTTACATTGCTCCTTTCTGTACAACTGCAAATCTGAATCCAGAGGGACTGATGGCCACCAGCCATACACAGCGAGAGGGGTCTCAAAATATTAACCATAATGCAAACAATACCTATAGTAGCCTGTTCCATACATTAATGTATGGACTGCTTGAACGTGTGCATTTTTGAGTATATTATCCTCTACCTTCTTTTTAGTTCTGCTTTATATTATTTTCCTCTTATGGCTCAGTGTTTGGTCTTTTAGCTTCTGGCCTTTTTTTTTTTTTAAAGAACTTGGTAACAAAGAACAAAAAACTTGGTATAACTGAAGAGCGTAGTTGCAGATCTTCTGGCTCTGTGATTAGCAAATTAATGATTTGCTTTGTTGCTGTCACTCGAGAAGAATTACCCAATTCACAGTCATGTCTGCATATTCAGTGTGTGCATCTGTCTATATAGGCACACATGTGCAACTCTGGCATATATGGGGTAGAACACACTGCACAGGAACAGAGTGCTGCTTGTTTGAATGTGGGGGTTTTTTTGTTAGTTTTTTTTTCAGAGTAGCAATACTTCAGCAGTAATTTGCAGAACATTCTGAATGATTCTGTATATTTTTATGAAACAAACAAATTCTTCAAAATGCTTACCTTACTAGCATTTAAATTAGTTATGCTGCAGACCTCTCAATACAGCTATAGAATAATCACTACCCTGTTTGTTGTTTATGAGGCTTTCTGGTTTTGTTCCGTTAAATGACAATAGTTAACACTAAGACATGAACAAACATTTCAGTTTTGATTTTTAATATGTCAAACTCCAATTGATCAACAGCAAGATGAGTTATATATTAAAACACTTATCTGATGCATTTTTGCACCTTTGTCTATAGTTATCTTGCTATTGTTTTTCTTGTTTTAAAAGAAGATGGTAATAATTTTACATATGGAACATCACCTCACATTTATGAAGTATGATAAGTGAAAAATCTCTCTATCCATCTCTAAAGGATAACATGATAACATGACATGAAACAAAATAGTTGCCTACAAACCCGTATAACAAGGTATGGTGAAGAATGAGAAAACTAATGGAAACAACAGAGGAAAAGTCAGTGTCACTGCCAGACCTAGACCTAGGGCTGAAATTTGGAGCAGCACACTCTGCTCACATGGGAACAGGCTGTATGTGCAAAAGAAGACAATAAAACTCAACAGGCATTTATGCCACTCTAACTATATATTAATTCTTTCTTCATATCCAGATAGCAATAAAGGGAATCATGTGGTATCATGTTATCCATTAAAGATGCATGTCCTCATCATAGAGATACAATGATTTCACCCTGGTTCTCCCAGTCAGCATAACATTAGACCTCCTTTTGCAGGTTACCCATTGCAGGCTCTTAATGCGTGACCAGATGAGTCCCATTATGGAGACTCTGTGCTCAGACCTGCACAGTGAGCCAGCTACAAGCTGTTAAAATTATATGACATTTACCTGGATTCTGCTGGTGTGCTGAACCAACCATAAGAGCAAGAAGTTCTAGACTTAGCTATACATACACATCAGGAACTGGAAAATTCATTACTCACTGTGGGACAGGAGAGCATATCTAACCAAAAGAATGCTTAACAACAGTGAAAACCAATCCTGCACATCAGATGTCCTTTTCATTTCACACGCAGAGTGCAATTATTTGCTATGTTGCCACAGCAGGTTCTTGCTATTAATGCAAACTGTTTCCTCTCTAATGCTTTCAGTTTTGCAAAAGTCTAGGGGATAGATCTTGGTATTTCTCTTCCGTACAAACTACAGACTCCAGATGTACCCAGATAGGTAGTGTGATTAATAATTCAAAGCTATGTTAGCAAGTGACACAGTATCTGCTTCTACATGCACTATTCTGCCCCAGGGTTCAGCTGAAGATGTACACTCTTTAGCTCGTTCAGCTGCAGTGTTAACATTTTTCACTCCTCTATTTTGAGTTGTATGCCAGCAAGACTTGGGTGAGCCCTTTGATTTTTGGTTGCACTATTTTGTTGTTGTTGTTTGGTTGGGTGGTTTTGTTTTTAAGATTTATAGACCTCAGATATTTTTCCTCAAAACCATTTCAACTAACAGGGCTGTATTCAGACTTTAGGACAAGTCAACAAATATTAACCTTCAGGCGATAAGCAAACCTAGAAAATCTCAGCCCCCGAAGGGAGCAGTTGAAACAGTTACAGGGAAGCAAAAAGGGGACAAAACGTGACGTGGTGGCCATTCTCAGCGTTGTCAGTTGTAATTCTGTATTCTTTATGTGCTGTTTTGCCATTGAGTACAAACTGGACAAAATAGTCTCTAAAGTCAGAACAACTCCCTGACCGATATATTTAAACATCCTTCAGGATAACAAGTAGCTTTCAAATAAGGGTTTATGGACATGTATTAGAAATGTACCTATATACAGGTGAAATGTGAAGGAGGTAAATGAAAAAGATGGACTTTCTTGACTTTTTTTTTCTTTTGTTTTTCACAATCTAGACTTCTTCAAAGAAGAAAAAAACCCTGTTGTTTGGGCATCTCTTTCTGTTTAAATGACCTGAGTAGCCTCAGGAAGGCTCTCCTTTTGCAGAAGCAGCACATGCCCATAATGTTATTTGTGCTGCCAGTTTTAGATTTCAAACAACTCATAAACTGGATACAAGATTAACAGAAAGCTTTACCTTTATAGATGGAACCTTCCCACACTAGGCACTGAGGCTTTTAGAGTCTGGTTTTGCTCTGTATATTCAGGTTTAGTTAAGTTTAATTTTGCATGAGAAGTTAGTCTGACATTTTTATTTATTCAAGAACATTTTTAATTTAATGAAATAAACAAAGAGGTTGCCAGACACACTTATTTCTGAATTTCAAATACTTAGGGTATATGAGTTTTTAATTTTCATAATGTTTCAACTATCGACCAGATCTTAAAATTACTTTTTATTCAAATATCAAATTATATGACAAATTCTTCTTGCTATATGCATCATTTTAAGTCTGCAGGCATGCTAGAAATGATGTTTTAATTTTTTATGTTACAAGTTTTGGGAAGTGCCTAAAACCCTAAATATTTTTTGTATCTTTTTTTCAGATGCCTGGAAAAAAATGCAGCCATGAGCTTAGAAATGAAAGATACACGTTCTTTTGATTTTTCATTGAGAACACTCTGAAGTGAAACATTCCAGTCCTAGGATCATATTCATGAGTTTCTTCATCAAGTGCTTTTGGTCATACCTGAGTATTGTTAGAATTCTCTTACCTGTATATTAATTTCACTATTTCTATATCACTCACAGGTACCATCGCCCCGTTACCCCTCCAATATTGATCTGTTTACCAATTCCAGCAAAACATCTCATCTTAATCAGGTGGCATGACATTTCCAGTGGAATCTCTCTGTTTTTTTCTCTCCCTTCACCATGTTACAAAATGATTTTTATATTTCTCTGACTTCAGTATTAAGACATGACATTTTTATTTCCTGACTAAATATACCTGCTGTCACTGTTATCAGAATGAGTAACCAGACAAGCCTGTCGCATAGCTTCCTCTCCTCCAAATCTCAACAAGAGCTCAGTGACAAATTTCAGTTTATGCCAAATCTTTTAATCTATTTTGCCCAGCCTCCACAGCTACTGGCAAAAGACTTTGCTTCAGTTACGCTCACGTACCATTCCTATCCCAGTGCAGAAACAGTAAGTCTTTTTTCTGCTAACTGTAAAAGACACTTAAAAATTAGATCTTAATGTGCATTATGAGCAAATTCTAAGACTTTTCATGTGTGTGACTAAAACAAAATTTCTGAAATTCATATTTCAGCAATTTTAAAGGGGCTTGATTTCTAAGAGACATCAACATTGTGGAAAACAGGCACAGATTCAGCAGCTGAAATAGGAGCCTACAGTCAGCTAATATCCTGCAAAATTGTAGCCTGGAAAATTAAATTCATATTTGCCCAACAGAGATTGAACTTGTGAGATCATGTGTCATATGGTGAATATGTAAAGAATTGTTTTCACTTCCATTTTCTTCTGCCAGTGGACAGTGCAGTTCTTAAATTCTTCAGAATTTTTCTGGCACTCAGCACTGAGCATCTTCAACCTAAAAACTAGCATTGAGTCAAATTTCTAGCGTCAAAAGAAGGCAGAGACTAATATTACAGGAATGACAGAATGCATGGACACTCCTTAGGAAAGATTTCAGCACGATAATATGAGCACAGGTTTCTTACGGTATAGTTGTCTGGAGTTGGCTTTTTGCCTCCTCTGTTGTCAAAGGCTGACAAACTTGTATATATTTGGTATTTTAAAAGACAGAAACTAAAGAAAATTATGATCATACTAAAGATGAATATTTTACTTAGCTGTACTATACCTTTCAGTTTTCTTTCACTCAACAGAAAATGGCAATTTTCCACATTCTGGAAATACATTAGGTTGTTAGAGAATTTTGCTTATGCTTAAAGAACAACTAGTTCATTAGTGGTTAACATGAATGAGTTTGCTAATACAGAAGAAAATCTTCTTTTGTTCACCAGGGTTAATCAATAAAAAGGCTTAATTCCCATTATTGTTTCATTTCTGAGATGAGATGTCTGTTTTATTACAGTGAAGGTAAGGATTCCATAGTATAAACATGACAAAGTTTATAAACACAGATAACATTTGCTGCTAAGGCAACTTATACTGTTTTAAAGAAATAAAAACAGACAAGCCAAATGATGAAACACATCTTTTTTTCCAACAATATTGGCTGACCTAATAGAAGCTACTAGCTGCAAACATGGCATAATGAAAAATTTTATCTGTGAGGAGGACTGGTAGTCACAGGTTTTCTATATTGTACTTTGTAAAACCTCCCAATAGAAAACAAAAATCAAGAAACAGATACTGGAGGGAAAGTAGCTCATCATTTCACAGGCAATGATATTTCAATCTAAAACTTTGAAGCTAATTTCAGTTTCCCATCTACTATATCAGCCTTTTAAATCAGAAACCGGAAAATCCTGAGGTTTTCCACCTCCTGTGTTATCATGCAAACCAATGATCTATTATTGGAATCTATTTTATTAGTAACGCAAACAAATTCAACTCGTACTTGAAGAACAAGTGCAACCTGTACTTACTTTAAGGAATAAGCAGTAAAAATTTATGAAAGGTATAAATTATCCTTAAATGACTGTGAAACTGTAGAACAGCTTTATATGTCATCCCATATTAAAATTCTGCTGAGTACAAAGTTTCTTGGCCTAACGTGCATTTATATAGTATTAAGCAAGATACATATTGCATGAATTAAGGTACTTTGGGAACTTTCTTGTAAATAGATATGTCTTCACCTCTCTTTGTCAAGGCTGAGTGTAAGTAATTTATAGTATTATTTTCTATGGGTTGACCAGCCTCTGCTACAGTCTGATCTCTTATCAAGCCGATAAATGGCAGCTTGTGCAAAGAACACGGATGGAAGACACCTTCACTCCTGCAGCGCTTCCAGTAAAGACGCGGACATTGTCGGTGAGTTGCTAGGCTTCAAATCTACTTCTTTGCATTTCCTGTCCTCCTCCACTCTTCGTCACTCCTCCTTTGGCTTTACCTACCTGCCAGCCCCACTGCTGCAGGGTGTCTGTGGGCATCCATCACACCTCCTGACGTGAAGGTCAGGCTCACTCTGTCTGCAGTCTGTCCATCTTCAGGTAAGATGGCTGTGCTGCATTCACATGGACTTTTGGAGCTAAAAGGCAACGGAAATTTCACTCTATCACTGGTAGTCTCGCATACTGTTATTATCTAGAGTTCTTTATCTCTGAGTAGCTTTGCAGCTTTCCCTGAAGGTTAACAAATTCTAGTGTATTGGACAGGATCAGGAGCTAATCTCACATGTTGGTCTAAGGAAATATTTTGCCAGCAGCACCTCATCGCACAGTTATATATATATCACTCATCTGACTTCAAGGTCGTTGTTTGTGATGATCTGTCAGGATATGAAATTGGGGGGAGAGGGAGCCTCTTAGAGATTTTAAAACTAAACCATGCAAAGTTTTAGGCTTCAGCAGCATTCATCATTTGTTCCTGGAATCGAATTAGAAGGTTGCTTGGAGCCTTCTTTGAACAGAGGTAGATGGTAAGGAGAAAAGAATGGCTGTGAAAGGGTGAGAAAAGCATAATTCAGGGAAGAGAGCTTCACTCTGAGCCTTGCTGGTGTGAACTTTACAAGTCTGAGAACTGAAGAGCTATGAAAAGGGTTATTAAAATAGAAAATATGGACTTTAAGCAAAGAACATAGTTTTCAAGTCCTCTGACTGATGCATAATTGTGCCACAGTTTTTACTCTTGGCTAAGAAAAAAAACAGCCAAGTTGTTTGAATTTCCTCCTCTCCAGAGTTACACTTGGGAGGGAGCTGTGTGTCCCCTCTCCTTCCGTGCACAAGGTAACCCAGCTGCCATCCCCAAATTGTCCCTGTTTGTCACAGCTGGGATCACCAGAACTACAATGGCTGATGTGGAAGAAGCAGAGAAAAGTCCAGGCCCAGTGGAGAACAAAATGAGAACAAAATAAGAATACGAGAACAAAATGAGCTGGTTTTTGTTTGTGTACCCTGAGGGACAGCATCCACTTCAGCTTGCAGAGGTACTCTCTTCTCATCTCAGCCTAGTTGAATTGTCAGGTGAAAGTGGATGTGACAGCATGTCCAGATTCAACTTCTTTCTCAGCAATTTCCCATTCTGCTTAAAAGAGAGTTCCCTCCAAATTTGTGTCCAGCAACTCAAGGACAAAATCTGCTCTTTCCTTCTCTTCTCTCAAGAGGCTGAGCAATATCTGCCCAATTCTGATAGCATTTGCTTTGTTCTGTATGTATGTGCAGTTGCATGTGTGGAAGCGAGCCATTAGTTCCTTTAATTGTATTAAATTAACCTGAAATACAGGCAAGAGATAATTTTTAACATCATCATCATCTAGTTCTGGGTAGTATACAAGCAAAAGCAAGTGTGCAATTCAGAGAGAAAGAAAATGTAGTGGAAAACGGTGTATCTCACTGAAAATTGACACCATGCTACCTAGAAAAGAAGTTATATAACTTTATGGTTCGCCTTCTGTTATTTGATCATTTGAGGGATTTCATAGGCTGAAACTATGTTTATGTCCATGTTCTATTTAGGCAAAGGGTTTTCCTCCCCTGTCTCAGGCATCTCAGGATGATTTGACAGTACTGCATAGTGCAATGCAGCATATTCATCTTGCTTTTGCCTCTCCTGGAATTCTTCTATGAGGACTCTCGCTGTCTATCAGCCTTCTCAATAGTGCTCCAGCTGCATGCTGACTAGAATGCAAAGTTCAGGTTTTGCCTTGAAGGCAAACATTCATTTCTCTTTGGGGATCTCCATGATGGAATTTGTCTGTCATTAAGACATTCAATGTAGAAAATTTAAAGCTTTCCCATCAGCTGTTTGATGTGCCCAAACAAATCACAAAGGAAAGAATAGCTTGCTTATGCATAGGGTTACATGCCATTAAATAGAAATCAACTTTATGAGAAATAGTGATTCTGCTTAGAAACTTCAGGTAGATTTAATTTTATTAGTGAAAAGAAAAAAACAAACAACAACCCTCACCCAATAAATAAAGCAATGAATTTTAACTGAGGCCAAGCAACCAGTTCTGGGATGTTCTCTTGAAAAGCTGGTTCTCTTAGCCAGCATCAACCAGGGGAGCTTCACCAGTGTCACTGCAGTTACTCCGTTTTAGAGCAGCTGAGGACTTGATCCTGTTATTTGAACAATCATATAGGAATGCCAAATGCTTAGGAATCAGAAGAAGCTAGACAGCCATGTGGTGTGGCATAAGCCAATGATTTGGCCTCAATTTCATTTGAGTAAAGTATGTAAAGCAGTGGTCATGAAAACAGTAAGTGAAGACAAAGCAGTTTTGTCCTGAAATTGCTTAACGAAGGCAGGACTGACTGAACAGAAACATTGGGTTTTAGTGACCTTTCATAAAGAAAAGGCAGTTTGTCTGTCATTATGCAAATTCAAGAACATCTGTTCCATGAAACCCTGTAATAATGCCTGAGGTTTGCATCAGATGAGAATAGAAACTGTTTTGACAAAGGCTACAGAGTATGCTTGTATGAGCCAGACAGCCCCTTTTTCTAGTCCAAGTCTACTTCAAGAGTAGGGGGGCAGACCTTCAGCTGGAGTACATTGTCATGGCTCAGTGGAACTGGTTTCTCAGAGTGCTACTTTATTCAGTGAGTAATGTTGAAACCTAAAAGGTAGATTAGACTTACAACTGCATTATCGGAGCATTAGTATTTCATTAGTAACAATGGGAGCAAGTGATGGGGGATACAATGTGAGATGTTTATCAGAGCCTTTCTATGCAATCCACAAAAGAGGCAGCGAACATTGTTTTAATGAGAAGTCTGCCATTGACTAACTCACATCTGCTTCAGTTTAACAATAAAAAAAAAGCGAGGAATATTGACAGCAAATATAAATGATAAGTGGATGTCTCAGTTCTGTTTGATACTTAATAAACCTCAGGAAATACCTATTAAACCTATTGATTTTTTTGCAAGGCTGCTACCACCTCTGAATTTAAATGATGGAGGGGCTGTTGCGCTGAGGGTCCTAAGTGCTGGAGAATCGTGCACTCCAGTGGTGGCTGATAAAAATATTATGAACATGGAGATTGGACAGGAACACAGTGTACAGCAGCTCACATCATCCCTTTAGCAAGAGCAACCACAGGCTCCTCTCATAGGCTTAACTAGAGCTGAGGGGAATCAGCATGAGAAGCAGTGACGTCCTCTGTGTTTGCAACCAAATGATAGCTCTGTCCTCAGATGCAGGAGGGAAGAGGAGACTGCTTGACTTCTCTGCACTGGGGCAATCACATCTAATGTCAGTCCTTGCTGGAGGACCTGTTGGAGAACAACCAACACCCTGTCAGAGCCCAACTAAGCAGTGTAGGACTCAAAGTATTGTTTCCACCATATTTATTTTTAGAAGTATAACACTTATTAACTTCTACATGACAGAATCATTCCTAGAAATTTTCTCAAAATATGCTAACCCAAGGAATAAAGAAAATATGCAGATTTTTGCAAGGGTTCGCAATCAGCTGTAGGTTTTTGTTTGCTTTAATGTTGGGTTTTGCTTGTTTGTTTGTTTGTTTTTAAAATCCAGTCTGGATTTTAAGAGTGGGAATTTAGCTAGCCTGTCTATAGGAATGGAAACATTAAACATTATGTCTGAGCTAAGAAGGGTACCTCCAGCTGATCACAGATGTTTAATATAAACAGGAGGAATCAGTCTCTGGATATGCCCATCTGTGTTCATTGACTGGAGGGCAGAGGCTGGGCAGTTAGCTCACACCAGCCTCATGACTTTCAGAAAGCTAAAAGCAGGTGAAACAAATCTCACCCCAGAGCTTGTAGCTTGCCCTGCCAGAAAAGGCTATGATAAATGATGGGGCTTGCTTTGCCTTAAATAAGTGAAAACAGACAAGAGTCTGGCATTTGTTAAACTACTTGGCAGTTATTTTGAAGGTGATGGTGAAAACAGTGCAACAGTTTCTATCTCTGGTCCCCATTCAGGAAGTCACCACCACAGCCAGCAATTGCTGATGTGGGTATTTGTGGGGGATGATCTCTGTGTCCCATTTTCTCACTGTAATCCCTATCCTGCCTCTTGAAAGAAGCAATAGTATAAGACCATCTGCCTTACCACTATAGTATTGAGATGTTTATCTTGGTCTGGAGTGACCTTCATGGGCAGGATGACCATCCAGCAGTGATTCCTGCAGTAAGCGACTGCACCAGAGCTTTCGGGAAATGGCTGTGTTTCAAACACAGGGCTACTTGTGTTCCCGAGGGCAGCATATGAGCAAGGAGTTATTTCTGGCAGTTGTCATCATGGACTGGTACACATCGCATGGATATTTTTTCCTGCACCTTGCAGGTTTGAGGGCGGGAGTCTGGGGAGTACTGATGATTTCTGTTCTTATTTTTTCCAACATCTCTCATGTATTCCTTCATGAATTAATTTTACCTTTGGCAGTGATCCCAGCACCATATAGATTGGGACTCAGGATATTTTTTTTCCCAATAAATATCTGGGACTAAAATTTTGGGGGTAAACTACACAGCAGATGAAAGATATAGCTGTCAATATCATTTTCAATAAAAAATAGATCACTTGCTTTTAAACAGATTAGGTCAATTAAAATAGCAGCTGAATGGGTAAAGTCACAACTTGTTTACTGCTAAAATTGAAACATTTTCCGCTCCTTAAAATTTACACAGATGTTTTATCCTCAAAATTGGCATTACTAATTCTCAGGTTAAGATAGTGACTTAAAATATGACAGGAAAAGCTAACAGAATTTTTTTTATTTCAAGATATAATCAAAAGGTCAGAATTATATACAGTGTTTTGAGGCTTTTCTGAAAAAGGATGGTTTTAATCTCAAATTACCTTCTCACATTTGTAAACACACGTATCAACCAAATATAGAAAAATCTATTGGCTGTCTTGTCCTTCTCTATGTGAATCATCTTAATTTTCAGGGTGGAAATGAAAACGGTGAAATGCAAGACAACGAAACAAAACCCAGAAATCTACAAAATAAACTATTACACTCGTATAGTTTTAAAATAATAGAAAAATATAATTTCCAAAAGAGTTTTTGAAGGTATTTCATACAATAGTTCTATTCTTCAACCAGCTCTACAATTAAGATGGACGAGCTAACTTTTTAAAGAAGTAACATGTTAATTCTACATTTCCTGTATTTTCTATTGCTTTCATTGTTAGTGTTCTCGAAAAGTTAATAGGCACTCACATCAAAGAATATGTGCCTGCAGCTTTAGTTTCATCTTAACATGCTATTACATGATTATTATATAATACATCAGAAATGACTTCTCATTGTTGTTTTTTATTACGATTATTAACTTGGATTCCTTCTTCAGAAGTCTGATTCTGCATCTTTATTTTAAATCCCAAGAGAGCTTCATTTAAACCTGAGGCATGCTAGAACCAAACAAAAAAATTCTGTCATCAACACATATTTTATTACTGGTTACAAGTTTGCATTCTTTGGTGGATCTGTCCATGTCAGTGAAGTAAACAACCTCGTTTAGTTAGGCTGTCTGTGGATAGTGAATAACACATTTGGTTAACTAGTTTTCTATGGAGGTGGAATGTGAGGAAGAAGAGATCATTTATTTATGGCATAATTCATATTTTAAGCTATAATTTATTTATACTGTTGATGCAGTTTTCTTACTGGCATCATATCATAGTTGACTGTGCTTTCAAAAAACACAAGACCCCATATATTCCACAAACCAACACCCAGTCATCACGGGCTGTTAGTTCAGCTTTCCAGTGTACACTGCACAAACATATACATCCAGTAGAGCGTCAGAGCAAAATAATCCTTCATGCATAATTCACACTTCACTCTGCATGCTTTATGCACTGATGAATTACTCGGTTGTGCTGAGGTAATTCAGAATGAACTAAAAAGCAAATTACGACAGGCATGTGCTGTAACATTATTATTCTGCAGGCCTGGATTTTTGAAATTACTGTCTCTGAGACCTGATTCTATAATGTAATATATTCAGCCTCCATGATATTTCAGCCCAGTGTCTTATGTTTGAGGATGTCTGTGGACTCATTTCAAAAGCTTACACAGTCCAGAAACCCAATTTGATTTCATTCTTTTTGCCTGAAATGGGCCTTGACATTTCAAAATCATTAAATGCAATCTCTTTCAAATGCTCACAAAAGGTCACAAAGACTATGGGACTGACCCTGTTACGCTACACCACCACAGCTCTGATCCACTTTAGCAGAGGGACTAAGTGCTCAAGGCATTCAAAATTGAGCTCCTAATGTATTAAGTGCATTAGTAATAGTCACAGCTCTGCTAGAATTTCCATTACAAGGTCTAGATTACCAAGAGGAACAGGCTGTTTGGGATGCAGTTGACTTTAAAAAGGGTTTTAGCATTGTGTTGGATCAGAGTCTGAGCAAACACTTCACATTTTCAGGAGGTGTTTTTTTTTGGGGGGGGGGGGGCGGGGGGGAGGCGGGGAGAAAAGTATAGTCTGGGCAGAGTCTGAGCAAAATACCAACATGACAAAACAGGGTGTGGATGACTCATGATGTGCATTCTTTCTGCATGTAGCGTATTGCATGTATCAGCAGCTGTTTACAAGCCTCTTTTAATTTCACACCAAAAGTGACAACCTAAGAGAAAAAGGAATAATACTAGAAGACACAACAGTTATGACATAAATACCTTTCTTTCATGTGCTGCATTGTTGTCTGTTTGCCCTTAAAAAGAGAATTTCTCAAGTTACTAAAAAGAAAACGTTCATCAGTTCCGAGAATGTGATCCAGAATGCACTAAATTTGCTAAATTTGATTGGTTTTACTTAGCACTGGACCAAGTTGTAAGGCTGCCTTTTTCATTCAGTGACAGCAGGAGTAAGCCCTAAATCTCTTCTGGCAGGTCAGACTATGACCAGACAGAGCTTCTAAAGAAATCCTCGCTTTCCTATTTCCAGCCCTTCCTCCTCCCTCCAGCTGTCCCTTCCTCCTCATTGTGCCAGGGAAGTCTTTGTGGAGAAGCCTATTTCTTGCCCTGATCCCATGTTCACGGCACATCTGTGTGAACAGCTGTGCTGACACAACAGAGGTGGATGTAGAGGGTCATGAGTGACCTGGATACTCCCAAAAGAGCTTCTACCAAGAAATATGTACCCAGGCCTACAACCTAACTTTTGGTTGGGTACGCTCATGTCCCAGTGATAACATCAAAGTCTTAAATAACAGCCACCAGAACTACATCAGCATCGCTGTAGGAGAGAAACATATGTTATAATCTAGTTTCTTACAGCTATCCTTAGCTAACAGATAAGGCAGCCATCAGATCCCAGAGATACTTACAAAACCACATGCACCTGAGAATTTATCTGTGCATCCTGGGTGTAGTGAGGGCTCAAAAGCAGTAGGTCAACATGCCGAAAAGTTGCAAGCACAAACATCCTGGAAAAAAAAAAAAAAAAAGCTGTTCTATTCAATGTATTTATTTTTAGGTATTATGCTATTTAGTCAGAATGATTCCTCTTTTCTGAAAGTGTTTGAAAATGTTTGATTTGTCATCATCACATCTACCAACAGGAAAGGATATGGCTTGACCTTATGTAGGTGGTCTACATTAAATATTGCAAATCTTTGTATTCTGAAAACTAAAATGATACTGCTGTTCTGAGCATACAGTACAAGTGACAGAGGCTGAAACATACGTGTGGCAGGTTAATAAACATGGCAAAATATTTCTGGAGCCCTCTGTTCTGGAAACGTCTGTAGCCTCTAAGCTTTACCATCCTGAGAAGTTCCTCCAAATCCATAAGGAATAGGACCAAAAATAAGAGGATTTGCAAACTTACCTGTGTAAAAACATGCTGATGTCAAGGAGGAGAACGCTGTCATGAACAGCACTTTAAAATTAATGATTCATGTCCACCTGACTGCAAATAATTCTTCAAGGATGACAAAAAAAAAGCATCTACTTGCAGAGAGCAGAAGTTTTCCTCTGGTTCCCATAATATCTGTCATCGAGTTTCGGTGTTCTCCTGGGTAGTAGCATCAGCTGGGTCCATTTTTACAACTCTGTGTCCCTTGTGGCTTTCATGTTACCCTCCTGGTGTGCTCTGCACACAATCCAGTCTTGTCCTCCATCCCTGCTGCTGTTCCTTTATATCCAGTATCTGCACGGGGTACCATTATTTATGCAGCTTATGCAGAGACTGGTAATTCATTGATTATTGTGAGTCATACCACTGGAGCTATTTCTTTCTAACAATATCAGAGTATCAGCTAGTAGTTTTTCTTCTCTGTATTATCTCTGGTTGGATCCATATGCTATCTGTCTACTGTGCAATGTGTGTCAGTGTGTAGGTGACCATGTAATGCCTTTCTCCATGAATTTCCATTGTTTAGCTAAAGCTCAACCTACCCTAGAAGGATTCCTCACATCCAGGTTTCTGTGTTCTCGTCTGCTTTTTTTTTTTTAACTTTACTTATGAGAATACAGATGCCGACTGAACAAAGCATTTATTCACATGCTTCCTGACTATCCCTGTTGAACACAGAAAACTACTTGTGCATTTAAAAATAAACACTATTAATCAAATGCTTTATTGCATTAACACCTTTATTTAAATCACATGTATCACCAGAAGTGTGATATAGGTGAAAATGTGAGTGCTTGTACCAGCTCTGAACCTTGTAATGAAGAGCTGATTTGTAACACCCACCTACCCTGGTAGAAATCCTGCAACTGAGGAGTAAGAGTTCAATAAAGTAGTCTGGACTGATACTAGTGCAAACAAAAACAATGTTCGTATTGAATTTTTTTTTTCCAAAGTGTATACATAGTTGTTCTTCCTGGACAAAGCACTCTTGTTTGCAACTCTACTGATCAAAGGTGTGACAAAATGCTACTGAACATTCATATTAGTGACATTTTTTGCCAAGTTCCGCTCCAAAGGAATGCATATTTTATTAAAGCCAGAGTGCACCAGTGTACACTGCCACTGGTCTTATTTGTACAATAATGTGGTACTTTGCAGAGATTGCAAGGGCCATATTCATAAAAGACTGTAGGTATCTGATGTGAAAGTTCAGAAGAATTTAAGGCTGTGTAGTGAAAAATGAAATCTGTGGACCTCACTGTTTTTTATAATCCACAGCCATGACCAACTTGGTCTGGGAGGAGAGAGTTGATGGAAGGTAAGGTCTGCCCAATGCAGTGACTGTCCTATAGATACAAGGATGAGATTGCTCACTCTGCATTTGGAAGTTTACAGCACAGACTTCTGTCTCTGAGCTAATCGTCTAGACTCCCTTTATAGTCATTAGAGAGAAACAGGCACTTCTAAAAGGCAATTTATCTGACCCATTTTAAATGAGTCTGTGAAGAGAAAATGCACTATGCTTTTGGTAATGCCTGTTTCTCACCGGGGACCAGAAAGGGTGTGTGGATGATGACAAAGACACTTTGAGTTAGGCAAGAAGGATCCCACTTCAAATTAAGGATTCAGAGATAAATTTCCCAGATTGAGGGTATAACTTATTCCCATTTGTCTTCTGTTATGGATGGGCAGGAAGAGGTGACATCTTACAGACATCTTTCTCTCTGACCTTTGAGACGAATTGCTCTTTTCTCAGATTTGTTTCATAGGCATCCAAATCTGTAAGCACTCTTGTGCTGACATCTGAGAAGGGAAGAGGTGCAGAACACATGGTTAGGAGCAAATGGAAACTGTTGATAAGTGGAATGTGCATGTCCTAATATCTCATCAGCTATAAAGGCAATACTGTTGTAGACGGGACAAGCATGATTTTGTAGCAAAGGTCTGGCAGTGCCAGCAACAATTAAATGCAGATTTGTTCTAAAGAACCGATCCGTAGAAGCAGCATGAAATGCCTGCAGATACCCCCCCGCCCTCCCCACCTCCCTGTTTACTTGATCAGCATGTTTACTTGATCATCAGATAAACAGTAACAAAAATATCACTTCTTATCAGCTAATTTTGCACCCAGGAAGTTTACTTTGGGTTCTTTTAGCCGAACAAAGCTCCTTCCATCCCATGCCTTACCACCCGTAAGAGCTCTCATGAGCTAAAAGAGGCACCTTCAGAAACCTCCTACTCTCGAATGCCCTGTGCAAGCTCATGGGTCTCACTGGGTTCTGTACCACTGAGGGCTGAGTTCACAGCGATGCTCATGGAACAGCCCTGAGCACATCATCCTGCCTGCAGGCTGTTTCCCCTCTCTCAGAGACAGGCCTGCAACTAAGTGCAGGTGAAAAGAAGCCAAAGAGGAAGAGACTTCCCTGCAGCTGTCATACATCCCTTGCCCCTGAGGTTATGTATACACAACACATGCCTTTCTCCAGATTTTCTTCTTTTTTAACTTACCCTTGCCTATGTCATGTAGTGAATTTGAAGCCTGGTGCTGAAGATGAATATATCTGTGATCAAAATACAGTAGATTGGTAAACCTACATCTGAATAAATCTACAGGAACTGGTTGAGAGAAAATAAAAAGGAAAGAAGAAGTTACATTATTAGTGTTTAGGTTATGTTTTGATGTCTGTTCAATTAATTCAGAAAGTCATCCAGAGCAAGACAGCAAGATATTTTTAGCATATGACAGTTACAGCATATGACTGCTAACCTCCTGTAATCCTCAAGTACTTCTTTTATGGTGAACTTTTTAATTACGTTTTACATGTATTATGGCAGTTTGTAGTCTTCTTAAAATAAATATTTCCCATATATCTATATGCATGATCCACACTTATTTTGTAGTACAAGATGTGCTGACAGAGATTAAAAGATTGCAACACAGCAGAAGGCGTTGTGCTATCTTGCAAGTGCAAAGTAGGTACCCTTATCTGACTCAGTTTTTAGCATCTGTCTTCCGATTCATAACAGCTCTTGTTCCACATAAAACTATAATCACCTCTCAAACCTCATTTCTTCAGGCACTGACATTGTAGGCTCTTTGGGCTTGTAGCAAATAAAAACCTAAATGGAAGTTTAAGTCCCAAGGGTGAAAATGCTTAAACTGCAAAGTTTTCTTATTGCAGTCTTCAATAAAGCCTTCGCACTGGGGGAATATACCAGAGCCTTTCGAGTGGGTTAGACAATAGCTAATAATACCTATTTTCGTTACAAGGCTGTAACACCTTGCCTCTTGGAGTGGGGTTAGAAAAACAACCCCTTCATTAAAACCCCTTTTTTCCTTCCAAAAATGAGTATCTTGCAAAACTCTGGAAGCAGGAGTTTTGACTGAGGGGAAGGTTAAAAATTACTTTGGGTGGGGAGGGGTTTGGTTGGTTTTGTTTATTTGTGTTTGGGTTTTGTGTTTTGTTTTGCTTGTTTTGTTTTTGTTTTTGTGGGGTGTTTTTTGCTTTTGTTGCCATTGGTTTTGTTTTGTTTTGTTTTGTTTTGTTTTGTTTTTCACTTGCTTAGTCATGGCTCATTGTAAAGGTAATCTGATTATCTTGAAGTTGTGCCCAGGCTCAGTTAGCAGTGAGGCATGTTATGCATTGCAGTGACCAAAGAAGTGACATGAGGAAGCTCGCTGTGCCTTTTGCCCATCTAACAGGGATGCCAGTATCCATTCCTGCTGGGGAGACTGAGGAATCAAGGCACAGCCACCAAAAGATGATTTGAGTGTCCATCCTTGAGGAAGGAGGCTGCAGGAATGGAGGCTCCTTGCAGGGATGCCCCATGGCATCATGCTGCAGCCTGTCCTGCCCTCAGCAATGCTACCGCTCATTGCTCTCCTGTCCCACTGCTGGGACACTGGCATCAACCCTCCTCACTTGCTTCACTTACCAGCACCACCACCGATGGAGCACAGTGCTGCGAATTTGACCCTAAGTCATGGGATGTGTTTTCTTCTGCTTAGTTACCTTTAAAAATATTTTTTCTGGTAGACCTGGAGCCTGGTCAAAGCCAGGCTGGCTCCATGGGATGGGGAATGGTGTTGCCCTACTGCTAACACATTGATGTCAGTGGATTCATAGATATAAATTACAGTAAGGAAAATCTTAATCCTATATTTTGCCTGTCTCCACCTTCGGCCTTCCCATTGCTGCCAGCATCTCCCTTTCACACACTTGGAAGAGGTTTTATGATGTTTTCACTGGCAAATAGTTATGGTTTCTGTATAACAAGCTTTCTTCTAAGGAAAGATCGAATAAAGAAACACCATTTAGACAAAACTAGCATCAGAACTTGCAAGTAAATGGGTGAGACCCTGAACTGGGGTATTGCTATTGTACTTCCTAACACAGACTAAATAAATGTGTCCCTCACCTCTAGCTCGTCACCTCACATGTTCGACAGGGAGAAACCCCTGGAGGTTTGCCACTGCTTCAGACATAAAGGCTGAGAAGATAATTTGGCATCCAGCAAATGGACTGGACCTTCAGCTGTCTGACTTTCCTTTGGGACTGTGGTGGAGCAGGCACACGTCACTGGGATTCCCATTCACTCCATGCTAACTCTTTGGCAGTAAGTGAAAAACAAGTAGCATGAAGTGTCACTACTGAAGCATGAGCTGCATGAGCCACAGGTACATCCACTGCAGAAACCAATCCTCAGGAGAAGAATAAAATCCTTTAAAATATTTAAGTATTGTAATTAAAGTCATAAATAATATAAAATTTAGGAATTAATAGTGCAATTGTTAAAAATATTTTAAAGCCACCAACTTGCTAGGAAATTTTGCGAGAACAGGAGAAAAAATAAATCCCACCTTCTCTCCCGAAGCAAACAAACTCTTAAATCTTTGCTCATGAGATCTATGTTTCCCAGGTATGTTTGCCAGCAATGGGAAGAAAAGAACCTCTGGTATGGAAGCCTCTTACTTTGCATAGTTTTCACAGATTTTTTATAAACTCCCACAACCTATGAAGGTATATCATAAGACACTATATGATTAGCTGTTGAAACTGTGGTTCAGACAGTATTTTAAAAGACTAATACTGATGTGGAAAATTTAGTGGGTGTTAGTAACCTTGCAAAGAGGAGAAAACCTACCCAACAGAGGAAAATAAATCTATGACAGGACACTCATCTATGAGGAAGATAAATTATCCCTACAATCTATTTTCTGACTTTAAAAAAAAATTTTAAACTGCAGTGTGTGCAGATCAATGGAAAGCGATGGGCATTTAACTTAAGTCCCACAAACATTTTTCTGAAAAAGGACTTAACAGTTTATAAAGCTTTTGCAAGTACTTTTTCTGGATGAATGGCCTTTCCAGGTCAGCAGTAGAGAAAGAGAAAGAAATTCTAAAAATTTTAAGGTTACAAAGTCAAGCACTGTTAGGTCAAAAAGTGACAGCTAGGTTTTCTAGTAATTTAATGTTCAATGTAATACTAAATTGTGCCATGGCAATCATTGCTGCACACATAATTTTGCACAAAATTCCTGCCCCAGAGAAC
This sequence comes from Caloenas nicobarica, assembly GCF_036013445.1. Lineage (NCBI taxonomy): Eukaryota > Metazoa > Chordata > Aves > Columbiformes > Columbidae > Caloenas > Caloenas nicobarica. Next base: position 48,733,114 of record NC_088245.1, read on the forward strand.
AGACAGTCCTCCCTGATGAGCAGGTATTCTGCAGTTTACTCTGGTGATTATTTGAATTAAGACCTCATCCTCTATACTATTTGAATTATTTTTAAAATTTAAGACTCATCTTGGTATTTTTCTCTTCTTATCACAACCTGGAGGTGCCAACAGCAACTTTTGCAGCTGCTGCATAAAGACATATAAGCACATTTGTTGATTCTCTCTTCTGATAAATCCATGTGGTTTACTGAACAAGTCCTGCTGGAACTAAATGCCAAATGCTGCACGGTTGCGTTAATCCACTTTCTTGGATGAATGTGGGACAAGCCAGGGACAGAACAAACAAAGGTCAAAATTATTGACAGCAGCCGTCATCTCCTTTTCCTGCACTCAAAGGCTTTGGGTTTGGCTGTGCTGGCAGCACTGGCTGCTGCAGCTGTGTCTCCTGCCTCCTCACCCCTTTGCAACTTCCCAGTAAAGGGTTATGATGGGTAGCACACATGTAACTGCCCTTGCATGTCCAGTTATTGTTGTGGACATTAAAACATCTGCTGATTTCCACCTCACTCCTGTTTGTCCTTCTGGTAATCCAATGCCTACCCTCAGCCTTATAACCCGTACCTTGATACCACACTCACCCTACTGCTTCAGAAAACTGAAATTTCACTAGCGAAGGCAAAATAGGAAAAGAAAATGCAGTTTTTCCTTGAACCTTGGGGAAGATTTAGGCTGAAAGGAGAGAAGTTACCACAGATGACAGCCATCAGATACTGTGATCTTTTCACCTGGAAACCAGCAAAACTCTTTTCCTGGACAACTTTTCTAAAATAAGTTTGAACATTCGATTTGGTGACACTAGAAGGCACATGCATAGTAGGTCTCTGTCAGTAAGTGAGAAATACAACCGGAGATTTCAAGACAACTAGAGTAGAGTTTAAGTCAACAGGACCTCTCACATATTTATGGCTTTTTCTGGATTGGTGCATAAAATGAGAACTGATCCTAGCTTTTAAAAACAAGCAAGTTCACCAGAATGAGTTGGGTTTGGCCCAACTTCCCAAATGTGCCTCCCTACCTGTGGAATTTACTCATTATGCTGAGAGGTGGGTAAAGCATTAGCCCAATACTCTCAATCCAATTAAGAGAAGACCAGAATCATAACACTTATATACTTCTAATAAGTATACAAGATATTCTATATCTTACACATTTATGCAAATGATACTTCATTCACAATAGTAGCTCTTCTGAAAGAAGCTGTTTCAAACAGTGAGGTAAAATATTGAGCGCCCAAGGCAAATGGACAGAAGGGTGTCATGGTTGAGCACTAAGAAAGTTTCTCAGTCCTCTACTCAGTCTTCCCAGGTGAAGCAATATGCCTGTTAAAGAGTGAATACTTTGGTGTTTATCCCCTTCTGATCCTGTTACCTAAGAAGCTGTGGCATGCCTACAGGGAAAGCTGAGCCGTTTGTGTTAGGTCATCTACATATTCGTGTTACTAGCTGAGCAAACCAAGAAAAAAAAACCATACAGCAAAGGAGAGGAAAATATTTGCATGTAAGGTAATAGTATTAGGAACACAGCATCATTTCTAAGCCACAGGCTGGTCACAGGGGTTTATTTGTTGTCGTTATTGCTTTTTTGAAAGAGAGATATTAACCTCTTAGTCTTACCCATGGAATATTAGCAAGCTTTCACAGGTAGGGGTGGTAATTATAAGGCTTCATTCATTGGGAAGAATGTTGGAAGCCTGGGGGACATGGTTTCTTGGTATAGTATAATTGTACTTCCTCCTCATAAAAGGACGGTGCTTCTTTCCCATAAAAGCCTTGGAAGCATAAATAGTTACCTTTACCAGAAACAAACCACTACCCATTCATGTCAGGGAAAGAGTTTCCTTGTCCTCACCGAGTACTGCTGGACTGGGTTCATAAATCCTGTCAAATAAAGCATTTTAGCATGCAAATAGACTCATTGCTCTAAATGGGAACATTCATGTGCTTTGCTATGCTAAATATAGACATATGAAATATCCATATATCTACAAGTCAGAAACAAGAACAGAATTGCAAAGACTTCATTTGGAACCAAAAGCTAGAAATCCTCGGCTGGACAATACTGAGTTGGGGTCCCCACCCCCATGCACCTTCATACCTTTTTTTGACTTGAATAGGCTACAGCTCTGTCCTTTCTCTGGCTTGTCTTTAGTTTTGAGGCTCTTTAATTTCCTTTTCTTGTTTCCAAGGTTCTTTTAGGCCTTTTAATAATCTATCACCTGCCTTTGGCTCCCAGAAACAGATCTGAGTCTTACAAAAATCTTTTCAACTTCAGAGCACTCTTTCCCACAGCTCTCTTAGGATGGATATTCTTGATTCAGGGGTCCAACATAGTAGTTGAAGGAGGCTACAAACTTTATCAAGCAACCTGTATATAACTTCAAAGAAAAATACTGATGCCTTAGTCTTTACCTGTGGTTTTCCAACAGTCTTTTATTCCTTGTGATTAAGATTAGAAGGAAACAAACATTCTCTCTCTAGCACATACGCTATTTTCTGGAAGACTATTTTTTTCATGCCTTCATCCAATCTGGTAATTTTTTCCTCATCTTTCCACCTGCTCTCTAAAAGAGCAGTCTGAACAGCTTGTCTCGTTTTTAGGAGTTTCCTAATTAATCTAATCAAAAGATTATAGTCTCCCCTCAAAAACTCTATTGGTCAACTCCCCCTTTCTCTCCAAGGTTCAATTGATTGCAGGTGTTGTCTCCAGGGGTGGTTCATTTGGATGGACAATGATGAGATTTAATAACTCTCATCATTCTCCTAATGACAGCTCTAAGGATTTATTCCATCAGCTCTTGTGGTTTTAGCTCAAGATGGAGGAAGCTGATAATAAAAGAGACCAACTCCTTCCTCCTGTCTGCTGTCCCATTCAACACAGCAGCAGAAGCATTACAACACACACTTGGGTAAAGTCCTCTGTCAGGCAAAATGAATTAACAGTGTGTGTATTCCTCAAATCCTTACTTTGGGAGTCAACATCCAAATAAAAGCCGAGAAAAGGGAAAAAAAAGGCATTAAATTCTGCTTTATTTGGAAACCTGAGTAGGAAAAAGCACAGCCAGATGCCAGGAAGATTACCACTTCATCCACACTACAGGGCTTGAAACCATGGACTTCACCACCTCAGTCGTGCTCTGTCTGGAACTATCCTGAGAAGGACAGAGTCGCCATTTTAGGCCTGTAGCTAAATGTCACAATCTGTCTCTTACTCATCTTCTTCCATTTAAAAGCTTCTTCCATGGGACTGCATATTTAATAATAACTGAGGGTGGTGTCTCGTAAAACACTGGGTGTGAGCAGAACCTGAGGGTTCTTCCTTGGTATTCCAGCTGGCTGGTACATCTGAAAACAAACTTCAGCCTGCTCTAGAAAGACATATGCAATTCATTTCATCACCTCCACATTTATTCATTCGTGTACTAGTGGCCTGTGCTCCATGAACCAAAGCCTATTGAATTCCACAATAGTTGTTCTCACTAGCCTCCATGGGTATTTGATTTAGCATCCCCCAAGCAATTTGTTCTGGAGACTTTTTCTTTCTAAACCTTGTTCCTTTTGTAGACATTTAAATCAAAGTTTTCAAGACTCACAATGTGTCCTGTAGCACATTTGGGAAGGGGAAGTTGTGATATATAAACAGGATAAAAGTCAGCAACTCTCTTTTAGTCTGGAGAAGGAGAATACTGTGTTCTTCTGGCTACAACTAAGAAGTTATTGGTGCAAAAGAAGACTGCTATGCTGCTTAAAATTAAAATTGCAGTATCATGGATCTTATGATGAGAATACACTTGTAATCACCATAGTCATATAGAATAATTTCACCATAGCAACAGAAAAAAGAGATGGAATTAAATAACTGCCTGTTCTTTTATTAAAACAATAATAGATAAAAATCTGTCAAATAAGAATTTTTAAGCAGTCGTTCTTAGAAGTTAAAACCAGGTAAATTTATTACCTGGGGTAATTTGACCAAAGAAATTATTTTAAATAAGATATACTCAGTTACTAAATGTGAAGGGGAAAACAATAAGAATTGTCTTCTACATAGCAACAAGATTCTTAACTGTCCATTAGTTTTCAGGATATTCCAGTATACTTATTTTGGAACTAATACTTGGCACAGATGTAATAATAGATCACATTTAAGCAGGAATAGTTAATCTAAGTTCTAAAGCTCAATTGTTTGAAGTCAGTAGATTGAGAATTAGAATTTACCTAAATTTTCTAAATTTGAACAAGAACCTGACTTTATGCAAATAAAGATTTAGCAGTACGCCTCTGACCAGGATCCATAAGTTCAGTCCTGAGAATGGTGGCCCTGTGGTTTCCGTCAAAAGATTTCTGCTGTTGTTTCACTGTAGAGGACTCAGAACAGAATTTAATCTCAAGCTATTTCAAAATCTGAAGGGAATTTGACTTTGGAAGAAGCATGGGCAGAAGACAGGATGGCTTAGTTCACATGGAGCTCTGCAAGAGCTCTTGGCATGGCTTGTGTCGAAATGTAAGAGTCTCTAGAACTTGTGCTCCTGAGCTGTTACACTCCCAGAGGACTGGATCAGAGCAGCTGATAAGAAACACACGCCATCTCCTGCCACATGTGCAGTGACCGGGTTCAAGGCGAGGGCTGGAGCCCTTCGACCTCCTGTTGAGCAGGAGATCCAGGGCAGGCTGGTGCAGAAGCCACTCGTTCACCCTTCAGAGCTGTGTTGTTGGTCAAGGGCCAACAGGACGTGTGCCAGACTGGGCTGGTGACTCATGTCTCCCTCTTCCAGAGCTGCCCCTGCCAACAGCAGGAATTGCCCACCAGTTGGCCAGCCCTAATGGGAAAAGAGCAAAGGTTTGAACACAACCCTGAAGTGGCTGGTTGCATGCCAAGGCAGACTTCTGTGTAGACATAACAAAGGCCAGCTCTCTTCCATTCAGCCTCAGTCAGCCTATGGAGTTTACCCCTGTCTGAAAGACAAAAGATTGTTCCTGCTGTCTGGTAATACAATTAAAAATATTTTATTTTCCTCCTGGGTCCTTGCAAAATGTGTGTAGACATGTGCGTGCGAGTGTGAGAGACTAAGCACAGGCAAATTTGACCTCTCTAAATACGTTAGCATAGACTAAGCATTTTGTGCTGTTGAAACTATTCTGTTTTCTAATTTAAGAAGTCAGGGCATTAGTTCATTGTAATTCTATCTTGGAAGTGAAGAAAAAAAGAACAGCAAGCTTAGAAAAGTAAAATACATTAAAGTCTCAATGTTCTGTGCAGACAAAGCAAAACGAAGTTTCTACTTGGATTCACCATCTGCACCTTATATAGGTCAGATTGCAGCAGCTATGTGAGTAGGGAGCAAGTTAGTCCTGCATTCATGCTTCTAGTATACCTATATCATACAACTTGAGTGGCCCACCTTCCCTTCCCGCTCAGAAAGAAAAGAGAAAAACACAAACATCCTGGAAAAAAAATGTAACAAGAAATGTGTAAAATGTAAAATAACTTCACAGGCTATAGTTTGACTGATGTGAATGTCAGAAGTTTCATGAATGAACTCTCTATGATGTACAACCAATAAAACTCCAACATTTGGAAGCTTTAATTATTGCTGCATTTTTTTTTTTTTTTTTTTTTTTTTTTTTAGTGTTTCATTTTAAACACCTCCAGCGGGACAGTGTAAATCACAGAGCTCAGAACTTTGTGAATATTATTACTCATTCAAATGGCTCATCTATATTACCCAACAGTAAAATTCAGTGACAAATTTTCTGAGACAATGTGTAATTAACATCTTTTTTTTTTTTTTGGTCAGGTGTTAATGTGTTATACCTGTGTACCAGGAGCTGTCTGTTAATGATGCATAATAGGACTATTTTAGTCCACAAAGCTGGAGGAAATGCAGATATAAAACATTCTCCCCACCACCTCACTCTTTTGGGAAGCACAAAGAGCATACATTAATAATGACTGTAGCAAAGAGTAGCACGTTGGTGAAGCTAACATGAAGAAGAAACATAGTTTCCTCTTAGGAACATTCAACACTTTAAAAAGATACCTTCTGAGAGTTTTTCTTCTGGTTAGCTAACAAGGCTTGCTATTTTCCTAGGAATCATCAAAGATTTCTTGTGCCTCTTCATTCTTGGGCCACTTCCAGGGCAGTGGTTATTGCAGGTGGGTTAGGTCTGTTTCTAGGGCTCATCTCCTCATTTTCATTTCTGGAGTCTTGCTACTGTCATTAACCTTCGGTAATGACGTAAGATTTCCCACCAAGGCACCAAAACTTTGTCCAAGGGACATGAGAAAGCCTTTTCTAGTTGAAAAAGCCAGGAGGAAAAAACCTTGTCCTAAACTGACCCACAAAGAAGACTTGACCAACCAGAGTGATGCAATAAAGGCATATGATCTCCAACCAAGTGCTCTCTGGCTTAAACCTCTCATTTTTAGAGCACCTTGCAAATAGATCCAGAAACCCTCTCCAGCAGTCTAGAGTTCAAACTTTCCCCTTTGTAAATGAGAGCAAACCTGTCCCTCTGTGTCCAAATGTACCGGTGTGGGTCCACACTAGCATAAGAAAAGCTCAGCTGAATATCAGGGTGCCATCCTGGCCTTGGAGCACATTTCCAGCACTCACCTGCAATGTCTGCTGAGGAAAGGGGTGAACCAAGGTGAGCACAGCAAGATCACTCCTGCTTCCAGCAATTAGTGATACAAGGATTTCTCACGCTGGAGGCTGCATCCAGACTTCCATGTTTAATCTATCCTCCATGGATGTGTCTACAGTGCACCCTTATCTCCCTCAGACATTTCTGCAGTGAGTTCTCATTGCTCCTAAAATGGTAGCCTTCCCACATCCCTCATCATCCTGGACAACCTTCCCTGTACTTAAACAGTGACATCAAAGATGAGATAAGCAGAACTTTGCGTAGTTTTCAACCTATGGGCACATCAGATAGTTGTACAGTGGCCTAACGATGCTCTCTGTTCTGTCCTCTGGTCCTTTCCCAATAGCCCACAACATTTTATCTGCATTTCTGACTGCTGCTGAGCACTGAGTTGGCACTTTCAGAGAGTTATTCACAATGATGTTAACATCACATTCCTGAATGTGGTAAAATAAAATTTAGAGTTGTCATAAGCTTCTCCTGGACTATTTGGGTTAAATTGTACTCTCCACTGTATTGCTGGAGGCTGGAGAGCTTTTTTGGCACATGCAAGACTTTTTTCCATAGGCACCCTCTTTATTACCACCCCTTTAAGTAGCTTGTGCAGCTGACATGGCACTGTGTATTCTTATTCTTGGGTTGTTCTGGAACAATACATTGTGAATCTGTGTTTTGCAGAAACACCCATTAGCTTCAAGAGACAGTTTGTTCTTTCTTTTACTGCACTATTAACTGCTCCTTTTCTCCAGAATATCTCCTCTCAGCAGAACACTTACATTCTTAACTTATAGAGGGTAAAATGTTCTTTTCAGCTGGGAACCTGCTTAATAAACCTGTGTGTGAACCTTTCTGGTACACCAGACCTGATGTTTGATATAAACATGAGGATTTACAGCCATATTTTATGCAAACATTTATATACCATTAATGCATGAAGTTCATTAGTGGCTCTTGATTGGGTCTGGACAAAACAAGGATGTCTTCAAGGGATACAAGAAGAGCTCATTATGTATATGCAGCTAAGTGGAATGAGATCTGTAAGCAAAACTAATTCATTAGACAACTGGTATAGTTTAAACAATAAAAAAACCCACCAAGCTCTTGGGCACATAAGATATTCAGATCTGAAAGAAAAACAGCAGCTTTCAAAGCTAAAGACAAGAACAGACCAATTGCTCAGAGTTTAGTTAAATATGTATCAATTAGATCATCTCTGGAAAAATGACAGCTGGTATCAGTGAAGCAGAGGTAGAGTATCACTAGAAAATGTAGAGTTAGGGTTATTTTTTCCTCAGCACATGGCTTTTATCAACATTGAATTTCATTTGCAATTTTATCACCCTGTCTCTCTAGTAACGTGAAAGCTTTCTGCAGCTCTTCACAGCTCACTGTAGATTTGATTATTCTGAATAACTTGCCATCAGCAACCTTTATCACCTCACTAGTCCTTGCTTTTACCAGATGATTTACATTGAGTATCCATACATCCTGCTTTATTACACAATACTGGCATACTGGCACTGTATGGCAGCACTGACATAATCTGTGCCATAATCATCAAGTTTTTGTAAACTTCGAAGTACAGGAGAGTTTTGTGTAGGTGACCATCATACAATGAGACAGTTTTTCAAACACTTGAATATGTTTGAGGAAGGATTCATTTGACAGCTCAATTTAAAAATAAAACAAAAGCCAGACAACTTTGCAGTATAACTCCTCTGAGAAATGCTTATTTACATCAGCTGAAGATCTACGCGTATGTATTTTCTGCTTTTAATTATGCGTCACATTCTATAGGTTTTCAAAGACTATGACAAAATGCTTTCTATTTTACTCTGAGCTGCAAATGTACTGACCTATACCTCCCTAACTTGTGAGCCAGACACCATACCCTTTAACACAGAGCCTTGTAACAGAGTTAACTTCAGTGGAATGGCAACTGCTGTGCTTTCAGCACTAACTTTGATTTGAACACCAGGCAAACAGAGGTACAGAGAGCTTGTTTACAGTTATTTCCTATATCTCAGAATGGAACTAAAAAAAAAATCAATTCACAAGTAAATAAATTACTTGTGTCACAAATTGGCGTTTTTGACAAGAAATGCAATTTCATGATTGAATATAGTATATCCACATGAGATTTATCTGGGTTTCTGCCAAATATTTAACATAGTCTACATGTATTTTTGGAATTGGACGAGCTATTATTTAAATGCTGTAATCTGTACTTCAGATAGAACAATGTACCTGACGAGCACTGTAGATAGCTGGAAAAATGCTAGTTATCATTATTTTCAGTTTCAGTAAGATTCAATAGTTCTTTTTCTGGAATTTTGCTGCCTCCTAAATTTTGTGTTAAAACTTAGAGAAATATGAGGACTACTATTTTTTTATGACTTTGTCTATTACCATGGAAATATGAATTCTTACAGGCATAATAAATAAGACATCAGTCACAGTAAACTGCAGACTCTGAATCAATCTCAGTGCTCTAGACTTTCTGTGCTTGCCTCCTGGAAGGGCAATAATAGATGGGCACCTCTCCAAAACATTCCCTACTTGGCAGCAAAATGAGACTTCGCCCACCATAAACTATGCCGAGCCACGCCATGCCCTCTAGGTTACAACAGCTGGAAATGTTAATCTTTGATCATTATCAGTGGGCAGCTGAATTAAGACCTCACCGAAATGAATGAGGAAGCTGAGACTGCTCAGTACCATCCTGCTATGCCCTCTGTTAACCCATACTGTGCCAGTCTATAGCAGACAACAGAGTGCAGGGATCCTGAATATTTTCCCCATTGTGGTCATGCCAATACCAAAAACCAATACGCTAAGTCAGTAAAATGTTCAATCAAAGCTCATTTAATCTAATGTGAGGCTGAAATGAATTGTGTTGCAGCATGTAGTTTTGCTCCCAAGCACTTCTACATAAAATCATAGAATTGTTTTGGTTGTAAAAGGCCTTTAAGATCACCGATTTGTCCTTCAGCATTTCTGTATTGGTTACTCCCTCTTCGGCTCCTACATTTTTTCTTAGAACCTTGTATAACTAATTATTATTTAATATAATAGCAAATCTCATATAATAACTAATATAATAATAACTAATCATTCTTAATTAGCAGATTCTGTTTACTGTATTTAGACGCTGTTTCATTTTGGGTTTAGGTCCAGCCAAAAAAAGGGCTTATGTGTCTAAAACCAGGAGTGTGAGAAAAAACCCTGTTCATCTGTTGTCAAAACTGGAGTCTAATAAATATCACAATGGCCTTGGCTTTCCATCTGTAAAGCTCTTAATAATGGAGGAAATGCAGCTGCTCTGAACCTTGGAAAAGGATATGCCTTATAAAGTGGGGTTATATTTTATTTTATTTAACTATCAAGGAAATAGACTGCATTTTGTTGTGTTTCTTTCCTAAGATAAGATGTTGGAAACTGTAAAGAAGAACAGATGGAAATTTGTTTTGAAAGGATACAATTAAGGATCAAGAGAAAACTAATCTGGATTTAAATAGCTTAAAGATGTTGTTGAATGTATTAATAAAAGAAAATATTAAACTGCAATGCAAATCAGAGGCTCTTTGAAAGAAGCCTAAGGACTCTAATCTATAAGCAGTCATGCTGAAATTTGGTGCATATGGAGATAATCCATATGCATTGTTGCTGAAATTATTTAAAGAATTTTGGTTGCAAGATTTGACCGTGGAAAATTTGATATTCAAGTCTTTCTGATTTAGTTCCTCCTCCATTCTCTCTTAGGTCTCGATTTAGTGAATCTAGGAAAAATGTCCATGACTTGGAAAGGCAAAGATCCAATGTTTTTTATACATTTATAAAGAGAGATGCAAGTTTGTATATAAGTATTTTGCTGAGCAGAACTGACTTTCTGAGTTGTGGGATATATGGATCATGTGGTTTCAGACTTTTCCAAGATCATTAGAAAATTCTGAAAATTAGTGCAAGTCTGATATTTCCAGCTGCTTGTGAGACTCTCTCCTGTGAGACTGATCCTGAAGAAGCAACTGCTGTACCACCACACGCATTGCTCTTTCTATAGGTCAGAATATATCACCTCTAAAAGTTTTCAGTAAAACTGTGGTGAAATATGGTGTGATGTTGTTTCCACAGAGATCTTTGGCAAAAGAGAAGTATCACATCAACTTCCACAGTGAAGGATTTTCCAGTTTTCATTAATGAGATCACATCCAGTGCCTCAAAAAGAAAATAGAGTCATGTATGCAAAAAGGTGTTCCAAAAATTAGGGTGACATCTATGTTAGTATCTTGCTAAGCTACCTCACTGGAAAAGTGCCAAGATTCTGGATACTCCCAGAGAAAAGCAGAGATATTATGAGTCCACAAATCAATTAAATTGTCTGATTTGTCATTTTATTTCAATAGCGATTACAAAGACAATCACCATTCTCCTGGGTATTTGGTAAAACTTTAGTGTAACAGGCTGAGACTTTACAATTTTATTTGTCAGATGCCAACATCCTGGTTCCTAAGTGTAAATTAAAATTTTCTTAGATTTTATTTGATTTTTATTGGCTTTTAGGTTAACTTTGGTTGTATTTTTTCGAAATATTGACTTACACATTTATAAGCTCTGATGTTTGAATTCTTGGTAGATTTGTTTTCTCCTAGGAGGTGGCTGCATGGATAGATGAGTGAAAAGAGTTTCATTCCTTTTATTTTTGCCATAATGAGGTGTTCGAGGAATGAAGGTTTAAAGGTAGTTTGTAATGGACATTTGTAGGTTTGTGTGTTGTTTCTTTTTTTTTCCTTTTTTTTTTTTTTTGAGTAGCGCTTCACCATTTTTACCAAATTAATTTTAAAAATGACAAATAAACAAGAAAAAAAACTCTCTCACCTTATCTCTTGCCTTAATGAAATGCTAATCTAATCTTTCTAAACATATGGCTCTTTTAAGTTATGGATCTGAGATAATAGTTCCAAGTGCAATAAACTGTCATGTAAACTGTGATTAAGCACCATAATAATAAGAACACCCACCTATTGTATTAGAAAACCACTTTTACAGCTTGTGTCAGCAAAGCAATATCGCAAAAGGTTGGTAATAGCTAGACCCAGCCCTCTCCCCCACACTAAAATATGACATAGGCAGGGTTTGGGCAACTGAGTTCAGGAGAGCGATCCACTACACTGTTGCCCTCGGTGACTCTCAGAGAGCAGAAGACCCTGGTGGAAGATGAGCTGTGGGCTCTTCCTGCCACATGTCCTGATGGCGGGGTGTAGGGAGGTGCTGCTGGTTCCTGATGGTTTACCTCAGGCAGTCGGCTTCACCACCCGCTTCCCACGGGGAGCCTACCCTGCGGTTTCCCCATACGAAACAATCAGCGGCAATATTTGCTTATGGGAATCCTCCCGACACGTCAGGGTGTACTGTTTGTTCCCTCAAGCCCTTACCACTCTTGCTGTGCTGTAAAAGACATCACGGAATGGATATTTGCAAAATAAGGCTCAGAGAAAAAAACAAAAACCAACTAAACAAAAAAACCCCAAACACTCCTGACCATGAAATCATACATGAAATTCTCTCCCTGACATGTGTTTGTCACTTGTTGTGTAGTCTCCCCTCCCACTGTCGGAAGGGACAATCCTGCTTAAAGAAGGTCCCACCTTAATCCTGCGCTCCCATTCCCACAGCTGGGCATGTGCAGCTTTCTTGTAGGGTGGTGCCACAGCTTAATCCCTCATACCATTTTATGGCACAGCTTCACAGACAGCTTAATCAACACAACTGAGAGGAAGGAAAACTCAGGAGGGTGGTGGTGGGAAAACACCTTTCAGGATGGGAACCACTCAAACCAGCTTTGCCAGCAAGGAGATTGCAGCATGGAACTACACTCCTAGGCACTGAACGTAGCATCATGAATTTCAACCTAAAGCCAGCGCCTACTTTTCATACAGTGTAGAACTGATCATTATAACACCAAAAGCCTTTTTGTTTGTTTATTTGTTTACTTTTTTTTTTTAAATAAATCCTAAATGGCTTATGACAATAAATCTACCATTTAAAATCTGAAATCTCTAGTCTTAGAAAGGTACAAAAACATCACTTGTGGGCTTGTTAAAACTACATAATGGAATTATGGCATAGCATCTTAGTTCCTTCTTTGCTTTCTAAAATGTCATTTGATGTTGAGGCCTTAAGTGTAGAGAGCTGTTGGAGCTGCTAATCAGAAACAAAGAAGCAATGGGACAGTCTAGTCTCAAGAGTTACATTCTCAGTTAATAGGGATGTGACTTCAGGGAAGTCTGCACTTATATATTTCCAACATGCATGGCAGTCTCTTAAACATTAGATCATTCTAGATTTTCCCTCATTCTAAAACCAGTAGCTTAATTACAATTTAATTTTGATGCATTGTAGAAAAGCTCAGTGATCATCTTTTATCCCTGATAGCAGGCAAAACTGGAAGGTCTGTGGTGTCTTGACAGTTATGCTTGATAACTTTTTTCCAGTCTTATTTCAGATTAAATCATGAAACAAACTAGTTTCTCAATGCAAATGTTAAAGTCTGGTCTGTCTCCTTTTAAATATGCCAGTGATTCCTTAATGAAGTATGAATTACTGATTATGAAACACAGAGAGATAAAATAAAATCTAAAATGAACAGCACATGCCCTCTTACAGTTGAGCAGGAACTAAAGTCTGATTGTATTAATGAAGAACATGATCTTTTTATGGATGAGAGGAATAATTCATTGAAATTAATTTGATTTTTTTTTAGTATATTTCTTTAATTAACTATATGGCTTGTAATTTCATTAACTAAATGAAAACTGTGTCACAACCTGTAGCCCTATGTGTATATACATATGCACAGGCTCAGATGCATGGTATGAACTCAAATCTCCTTTCTGGGACTCAGCCATTCTCAGGGGCGGAGAGCATTCTTGTTTGCCTTGAGTGTTAGGTTTGTCACTGCTGGAGGGGATATCACCAACCCTCCTCCTGTTGAGAGTCACTTTGCCTATCTGGGGAGGCAGAGGGAGGAAGGTTATGCAGATGTACTGTCCCTCTTGTGATGGGTTCTTGTTACGGGGAAGGGAAGTCTCCTTGCAGTCTCTGTGTAGTTCTTTAAACAACTTGAATTAACTTCGAGAATAATTTGCCACTTCCTCAAGTGACAAATCTGTCTCTGGTAGCCCAGGAGTCTGGTCTAGAAGGCAGCTGCCCATCAGGTCTGTCATACTTATTTAGCAGCTTCAACCTGAGACACACTTGGTTTACTGTTTCCTGACCTGATAGTGGTGACACCATTGTGTTTTACAAATCCCAGCTCAATATGTAAAAATGTACTGTGCCAGACCAGCTTTTAAGGTTACTTCTTGCTTGAATTTGACCCTTTGTGCTTTGAATAGTAGCAAGCACATTGAGGCTTTGATCTTGACTCAAGTTTATAGACAAATTTTTTATTATACTTGATAAAACATAGGTTAGATCTTAACAGAGAAGTTCCCACTTGGGTATTTACCAGTTTCACTCTCGAACTTTGCTGAAGGTAATTAAAGAACATTGGGGAGGAGGTTAAAGTGGCAGCAGACCTGTAGCACGGTTCAGGTGGCTCCAGATAGGCTGTGACCACTCAATGAACACTGGGCAGAAGGTTCAGTTGCCAAGGCTGGATGCTCCTCTGGCAGACTTCTGCCATACACCGGTGCTGGATCTTGGCACCTGTCCCTTCTACTTCTGTTCTGCAACAGCTTCTCTGAGCACAAGCTGGGCTTCTGTGAGCTGAAACCCATGTCCAAAACTCCTTTTCCCATTTAAAGCCAAGTCTAGGTCCAGGAGGAAATTTGCTTTGCTACCTGTTCTTTGACACTTTGAGCTCCGTTGAGTCAATGGAAAACAACAAACGCTGAGTTCCCTCTGGTCACAGTTCTATGTGGTCTGAAAAAGCAATCTTAGAAAAGCTGCAAAATGGAAAACAAATTTGATTTCACAAAACGGATACTCTTTAATTGTATTTTTTATATCTTCTCCTTTTGTACCTAGTTTCTTTCCCCTCATTGCCTGTGAGACTTAACATTTGTTGATAGCAAACCTCACCTCCTTACCTGAAAATCCTCAGGGCCATGTTTACTTCAAAGCCCAGCTTCCCTGAGTGTTTACAGCCTCTCCAGTTTTGAAGTTATCTGGAAATATCAGCATATTTGAATTAATGTTGTTAAAACATTCAACAACAGTAAGCATATTGTATTCATTCCAAGTGCAGAGAGTTTTCAAAATTTTTCACTTCAGTTTTTTTGTCTATTCAGTCCCTGGAATGACTACAATTTCTAAAAAAGTGACACCTGTGTACAGATCACTGGTAAAACTGTTGTTTGTTTGTTGTGTGTTTTTTTGTTTGGTTGGGGTTTTTTGGTTTTGATTATTTTTTTTTTTTAAAAATAAAAAATAGACTTTCTGAAGAAACAAGTACAGGGATTAAGTCTACTTAAATCTCACCTGAACTGGAATTCAGGTCCTTGGAACCCAAGTAATTCCCAGTCTGTGAACAACATCTGCCCCTTTACCAGGACTGCCTAGCCCTGGAGCTATTTATATTCACTAGACAGCTCCCATCTCCATTTGGGAATTCTCTTGGTGTGTATCTTGGTTTGTACGTATGATCTAGAAACAAAGAACAGAGGACGTTATGCTGTATGGTCTAAATCTCCCATTTAATAATTCAGTGAAGTGGTGCCTAAAGTAGAATGATACACGGAAATGATGGGAAGAATAAGGAAAAAACAGGTTAAGGAGTCCACATAATTTGGGAATTTTCAAATTAGTTGTGCCAAATCAGCTTCACTTTAGGATATTTGAAGCACTGTCTGAAGCAATCACAAATCTACTTATTTAAAAAGTGATTGAAAGATTAGGTAAAGGTAAATACACTGTGTAACTTTAAAAAGGAGTCAAGAAATTAAAGACCGATGAGCTTGATTTCAGTTCCCAGGGAAAATCCTGTAACAATCAGTCAAACAAGTATTTCAAGGCAGTTGTTTTAAATGTGTGCTTCCCAGCAAACCAGGAACTCAGTCTTGAACAAATATAAAGAAGGTGCAGACCTATCTGTGTATGCATAACCGGAGATCAGTTACTTATGGAAATATTCAAGGGCATAAAAGGAAAAATATGTATGCTATAGAAAACCTTAGAAACCAGATTTAATTTCTTTCAGTGCTTTTATTACTTCCCAGATAATAGAATAAACATGATCTTTGGGGGAAGATTAAAATAATTGGTTCTTCGTAGCCTAAAGGAGAGAAGACTGGAGCTAGTCAGGAAATAAGGGAATGTAAGCATTTTTGCCAAGAGGAAGAGAATAATCATTTATCCATGTACAGGACTGGTAAGAAATAGGAAAGGATGAGTTTAAATTGAAGCAAGAAATGCCGCAGTTAGGCATTAAAAAACCTTACATGGAAAGATTAGGAAATATGGTAAGGCATGACAAGGAGGTTGTGGTTATGCCAGTAGTAGAAGTTTTTAACTAATTAGATAACTATATGTCAGAATATATATAGCTGATCCTGTTTTGTAGCAGAGGAACACAGTGGATCATAACCTCTTGGGACCCTGCTTTCCTTTGATTTTATGATTGCATGAAATAACAGAAACACAAATTCACATCAAAAAGATAGCTCCTTGCAAGTAACTTATAACTTGTTGAAAAAAACACAACAGCCTTTATTATGAAAGCTGAACCTACCAGGCTCTGTCTCCCATTACTTTTCTGTTAGTCTAAAGTAGACTTATATTAATGAAAAACCCGTTTTTGTCTCAAGGAGGAGAGACTGTGTAACATGCTCCAAGAGGACATGAATAGCAGAAACGTCCATACTCCACACAGGTCACAAGAGGTTCTAAGCAGAGGACAGCTGTTGCAGTAAAAAAAGTGTCTTAGACTACAGCTAAGTGGTGAACAGTTTGGGGAAAAATTGTATGTGGACATATGATGAGAAGGTGTACATTGATGTCCAGGGGCATCAAAGCTGAGTTGGGTGTTCTGAACTCCTGCAGAAGCTCTCTGGGATCTATGTAGCTGGAACACAAAGGATAGAGCCCAAAGCGAAGAAAGGGGAAAAATATCAAGCTCAAGAACTGAAAAAACCTATTTTAAGTAGAATACATCTGTTTTGTGATCACAGAAGTGTTCTGTAAAATCAGTATCAAATGATCAACACAGGAAATAAAGAGAAAGAAATGTTTCAGGGAAGAAAAATGTTGTCAAAAGAAAACATGGAGATTACTTTATTTTCATTTTCCTTGAAAGACTTAGAGTACTATTGAGCTCCTTTGGTTTTTTTAATGTATTTAAAGAAATTTACCCTGGTAAAGGTGGGACAGGACTTGGTCAGCACTACTGCACACTCATTTCCAGTAATGTCATGATAAGCATGAAAAAGAATAGATTTATTTACTGCCTTTTGTGAAGACAAAGTACCAGACAAGTATTATTGTTGTCAATGGAAACACTGTTCAGGTGCATAAACATGCAATAACATCCCTGTGCTATCTTTAGCACAGACCAATAATTCTGGTCACTATGGTTTGCATGACAGTTGCTGAATTTCTGCTGATGTGTTTGGCATTTGGTTGTAACTACCTATTCATATGAATTAAAAGATTGATCACTGCAGTCAACAACTGATACAAAACAACATAAAAGAGATACATTAATACTGGAACTTTGTGTAAGCATTGTTCCAGAGGGAAAAGAACATATGCAACAGGAAAATTGAGAAGACATCTGTCACGGTAGTCAAGCCTCTATCAAGCTTAATAATGATTATGAATCCATTACCATCAATATATTGTATAAAGCTGTGGGAATAGGAAGCTTTTCACATTACACAGAGAGTAATCAACATCCAACAGTAGTCCCATCACACACACACCTGCTGCGTCTCACATCAGAATATGTTATTTGCAAATCTAAATGTTGTTGGCATGGCAGAAGGAGACAGACAAATAATGAGATTCACTTATGAGCTATTTTATTTCTTTGGTGATGAGGTTTTCTAGTAACAAAACAAGCATTTGGTAACTTGCATATATTCCTCAGAATGTGTTGATATACCTAATTTAATCAATACATTTCAAACGCAGCCAAGTAATATTTCCAAACTCCTTTTTTTGAGGAAAGTCCAGCCACTCATAATTCAAAGACATATTGCTTTTCTATATGTTTATGGTTATGCATTTATGTGTGCATTTATACTATTATTAAAAAACCTAACAAACTAATAAACAAAAACTTGGGACTATGTGGGCATGAGTGTATGCCCTAAAAATCTGTGGCTACAAAAAAATCTTATTTCAAATTAAGCAGAAAATGTCTTTATTTCAGTCATTTTTTCCAGAACTGAACCAAATTCAAATGTGTATAACATGAATAGAAGCCTGTGTTTTGAAGACAAGAAAACTACTAGAAAATTAATTCCTTCTAAGAAAAAAAAAAGTGCAGCTCAGAACTTTTTTCTTTCTGTGTCTCAGATGCTGAATTTATGTACATGAACTGCAGTCTATGTTTTTTAAACAGTTTTGAAATGTGTCAAAATATGCTTACTCAGCATGAGAATATACACACAGATATGCATATGGACATACACAAACAGGATGTTTCACCATATACATACACATACATATATAAACAGATTATATACATATGAATATATTGTATAATATATATAATATATTTCAGCAAATATTTAAGTACTTTTTTCCTACTAAGTGTTCTGACTTTTCAGATCTGTATCATAAAAGTTAGATGCCTTAAACCAAATGAGATCTTTTAACATTTTAGTTACAGGCATTTTTAACACTTGAATCAACAAATGATCTTATTACTCCCTTTTTATTGGATTAATTTACATCACTAAAAAAAGGGACATATATCAACTATATAAGCTAAAATCAACCCCAAACTTCTAGCTTTTTAAATTATGAAAGAATCTTTAAGATGACTATAGAAAATATGCTTTTTACATATATCTGTTACAGAGAAAAATGGTGGTAAAATAGGCTATAAGAGATGAAATCATATGTTGTCAGGGGAAAAACATATAAAGAATAATAAACAGCTAAAGTAGTGAGCTGGTGTGGCAGATGAAAGACAACATAGGCAACAAAAGAAACAATAGCAATAATAGTAAACCAAAAGTAGTTTAAACATTTCTTTCAGCCTCAGGAACAGTCTGTTCTTGGAATGAAAATGAATGAATAAACATCACTTTAGCTGCAAATCACCATAGTCTAGCCAGGTCAAGACAAAGGAAAAGCCATATAATTGTCACTGTTCTACAAAAAGAGGCAGATGTTATGTGACACAGAAAAGAAATCCTTATTTGGTCAATATGAGGAAAGTTAGTATAGCACTTTTTTTTTTTTCTTCATTTCTTGTTTTCTCAGCATAATCCAAGAAGAAATGTGCATTGCTGCAGGGTTTATTCCACTAGACACGCTCTGAAAATGGCTACTGAACTGTGTTCTTTAGGTGGAGATACATGTGTTCTGTAAACTACAAAAGTCTTTAGGAGAGAATCAGATCTTTAGGAAATTTACACAGGCAATTTCAGAAAAAAAAAAACCAAACCAGTTTATCAGCCTTGCATGCCTTATGTAAGATGAGAAGTGTTTGCCGCAAACCAACAGCTGTTGGGAAAATTAATTGGTGCTGGCACTGATAAGTGGGTCAGGAGTTTTTATTACTTCTCTATTCAATTCCTTTTTGATCAAGAGTAATTTTAGGTATTGTTTCTAGTTTAAACATCTCTTAAATACCACCTAAGAACATGACACAGTAACAGCTAGGTGTTGTTAAGAAAAATCCGTAAATACAAATAGGAATAAAAGCAGGAGGAGTAAAAACTGAGATTAAATGAAGGTGGTGAGAAAAAGTGAAAGAACAAAAAACTGAAATTGGGTGGTAGGTGTTTTGTTTTTCCTGAAAAAGCTCTTCTTGGTCAGGAAAATTTTGTGCTTATGATGGTGAATTCATTAAAATATACCACTCACTTAAAGAACAGTGTTTTGAATGGTATCAGCTGCATATGAAAAAAACTAAAATGCATTTCTGAAACCTCTGTAACCTCTTAGAGAAATGTGTTCTGTAATTGCAGATCTTGGTTTGTAATTTGAGATCTAAGTCTTGCAAAAAAGATTCTTCGAAGACTCTGGTTTCAACTTTGAAGAAACAATGGCAATTGGGAGGTGACACAGCAGAACCAGAGAAGAATGAAAGCTCTAGACATAAAAGAAGACAATTCTATGATTGTATTACTGTATTACTAAACCACAACCTTACAGAAACAAGCAGTAACAAGAATGCACTGAAGACATTAAGAGAAAATCTGAGAAGAACAACCAGACTGAGGTTGAAAGAAGCAAAGTGAACTTAGTGTGAAAGATGTCACAGCATGCACCTTGTGGACAGAACTGTTGCATCTGCAGGAAGCTAATGCAAATGCCCACATACAAGATTGCCCATGTCTCCAAGGAAATGGTGTAGGCATGTGTGTATTTTCCACAGTGATTTAGGTTTCTGTGGTGCACCCTGCAGCAATGCATAGCTCCATGAACAATTTCAAGACTTTTCTTCAGCAGTCATCAGCATTTATTTGTGGTAACTGCCCAAAAAAGTTTGAGGAGATGGAATACTGATTGTAATAAGAATGGAAAACTTACAACTTGAAGAACACAGAGGTCTTTTGGAAAGAGTAGATCTAAAGGTAAATGGGCCGGTGAGAGACTGGGACATCCTGCTTCAAGTCAACTATTGTTCATAAAGTCCATTGGCACTTGCCCCTACCAACATGGGATACAGAGAGCTCTTTCTCTTACTCTTCCTTGCTCACTTACAGGTTATTTTTTTCTCTAGTGACCTAAGGAAGTCTTCCTATGTGTTCTGGCACAGGCCCTTCATCACCTCCCAAAAAATGTCACCTAGTCCACTCTACCTCATTCAGCATGATGTTGAGGTCCCCAGGCTGGCAACCACTGGTGCCCAGCTGAGAGCAATGTGTCTGTGCCTGCCCATCGTGTGCTTAAACTACGAAACCCTGCTGAGGGCAAAAGGATGACTTGACAGAGCTGCCCAACCTATGGTGCCCCTTCACAGCACAGCATTGACCCAAGCTGATGTGCAAGCTCTCCCAGAGCTGGCTTATGGATCCTTGAAAATCCCTCTAGACTCTGTACACATCCTCGCAGGAACACAATTTTTTATGAGCAAGCCTCAGTGACAGTGGGAAAAGAGGTGTTTGTGAGCCAAATTTTGAAAGCAACACTAAGTCTTTTAAATCCTTTCTAGTCCTCTGGAGTTCTAGTGTAAAGTGCTTTCAAGCTAGCTCTGTGAAATAAGTACCAGTAAAAATCCTTGGCTGCATTTCCTTTTTTTTGTTGTTGTTATTTTAGTGAGTTTGAGGTGGATTGAGTTTTAAAACTTGCTTCAGCCACAAAATGTTTCCTTTTTTATTTTAATAGTAAATACTGCACTTAGATGGTTTTGGAATAAAATATTGAATTTAAGAATTTGAAAAAAAATACTTAGCTTTGAAATTCTGTTCACTACAAATGCATATCTGTAAAGGACAACATTTGCATCACTAGTAAACGTGTATTTCAGCTTTTCTGTAGAATGATATTTGATGAAATTTGAAGAAAACATCTAGTAGTTTCAACATGAATGCACCTTTCTGTCCTTGAAAGAACTGGTGTTGAATCAAAATAGATGTTATTCATTCGTTCATTCATGTAGTGCGAAATTTGCCAAAGTAAAAGGACAGCTTAGCCAAATGATTATTCCTCAGACTCTCTCTTCCTGCTGGCATCCCTGAAAACAAAATGTTGTTCATATAAATGTTTATGGAAACTTAATTCAATAAAAGCAAAAATGCAGGTTCCTTTCTCCAGACTAATTTTATTTGGAGATTCTGCTGCTTTTATTGCTGAGGAGTACCGTAAACAGCTTGAGTAGTCTCAAAGAAACTAATGTGTCTCTTCAACAATAAGGTTCTAATTAGTGTAAGTGGCTGGGAGAGGATTTGGACCTTACAAGTTCATTTTTTTTCACTCTACACCCATTTTGTTGCATCAAGTTATTATTCAAGGCTGGAAATTTTTTTGACATTTACATTAGTATTGTCAAACCGCAAACTTAGTCCAAGTTCTTTGAAGTTAGTGAGATCACTTCCATTTACTTCCATGGGATTCTGATTAGTCCTAATGTGCTATATGAAATATATTAAAAACTAAATGTGTTTCTTCTTTGGATTGGAAGCAAAAGATAACATATTTTGTGTACTCATTGCTCTTCAAAAAACACAGATAAGCAAAATCAGTGTAACTTTGGCCATTATGAAGTGAATTTCATATTTGCTGGCACACAATTTTGACAGAAACATAACTGAGTTTATGGTGTTTCACCAGTGCCCCCAAGAAGGCTAAGATTATAAAGACTACAGAGGAACTTTTTGTCATAGTCTTTACAAGGATCTCGTTTCATCTGATGAAAGTACTATAAAACAGATTCAGAGCTTTGTTTTCTTTATCTTCTCTCAAGTTCAGGCACACAGTAATTAAGAAGTATTTTTCCTGAGAGGTTCAATTATTGCCATGCATTATTTTTAATAATTGGTCGTTTTACTTAAAGCAGCATTGAACAACTACAACAAAAAGGGCTCTACAGATAACATTATAAAGTATGGCCAGACACTGATGTTTGCCTTCTCATAAAGGGGAATGTAAATGTGTGCATTCACTGAGTTTGATAATTATATTCATGACATAATTACCAAGAGAACATGCCGAATCTCATTGCTGAATACTTCTGTAACTTTGAATGATAATTAACTTACTAAGGAAGCAAGCTCTTAGAAGCATGTAAATATCAGATAAAATTTGTCCATTGAGTCTTTGAAATAATTCAAAAGGTCAGGCTTTTTTGCAGGCTGCTTTCTTACAAAACAGTTAAGTAAAATATACAAGCAGTAGATACTCATTTTCAGTGTTTGTTTCATCGGTCCATGCAATGCAAGATGGGTTTTTGAGAAAGCAAATTAGTGTGTGGTCTGCTATTTGAAAACTGAGTAAAATATTCCCTTTCAGAAAAACACAACAGGTTTCAATTTAAAAGAAGAAAGAGCTTTTCTATGGACTGTTGGACCCTCTTATTAAGCTTAATAGAAAATTATAATCTTCTTTAGAATTCTAAAGATAGATATAAAACACTGTAGCATGGACACTGATGCCCTCGATCTCTAACCAAAAAATAGATTTCTATAGAACATTATTGGTTTAATCCTTTTTAAAATTATACTAAGATTTTTAGGTTGCATGCAAATTAGTGCTGACTGTATTTATTTGGTTAGTCAAAAATACTTCAGACAAAGAGCAAAACTGAGACACTTGCCTTATCAAGGTCACTTCTATTCAAAGGCAGTCAGGCCCATAAGACAACATATGCTGATATATCTGTCAATTCAAGGCAAATCTAATGAGATCTATACATAATATTTGTATTAAGCAGCAATACTGATATGAACTGGTTTGAAACACAGCACGAAACAGTCTTCACATTTCCTGCTCCAGTTGAATAAATATTCTTGAGGGACTACCGACATCTTTGATGTTATTGCCCTGAATTCAGAGACTGGCACTGTGTGATTCACAGTTCGCTGAAGCTGCAGAAATTCTGCTTTCTGAAAGTTTGCCCAGTGACTTACATACAGCTGGTCAGCAATTTTATCGCACTTTTCTCTCCCACGAGAACTGTGGACTCATCAAAAGTACACTTTTTTTTTCCTGTAAAAATGCGTGGATTTCATCATTCCTATTGCCTTGCCTATTTCTCTGACTTTTGTATCATTTGGGTCTCCAGAACCTTGGCTTGATGAGTGAAGGGCTGATCAGAGCTCCCAGGCACCCAAAATGCCTCTAACAACTGTGGCCACATCTCAGCCAGCAGCCACAGAAGCGGGTGACTCAATTTATTTGCTTTCTTGTACTTGCAGGGTTAAACTCATTTGCAAACAGTTTTTACTATGGGCTTGGAAAATAGATTGTCATGCTAGTTTGGGGCAGTGCAGACCCTGTGAACTCTCCTTTGTCTAGCCCAGTATTCTGTTTATGAAAACAGGGCAGGAAAAACTCTCCCTGTGACTTGTTGGTCCTCCCTTGAGCCTCTCTGAAGTAAGTAATGTTTTCCCTGGCGTAATAAATGTTATATCTGGTGAAAAAAAAATAGTAACCGTAAACAGATACCTAGAGATGACTAAGAATAAAGCCAGCTTTTATGATATTTTTCCTTAACAATTTTCCCATCTGCAGTCACTTTCAGCTAAGGAGATTGCCTGAACCTACTAAGATCTGTATGTTTTGTAACCCACAAAATCTGTCTCTTCCAAGACCAGTCTTCCCTTGAACTGTGTTTAAATTTTTGTACCCACAAAACTCTATGGTGAGGAAGTTGACAGAGTGGCTTTCTGTTGTCTGAAGAGCCACATCCTTTTGTTTGTTTTGAACCTGCTTTCTGCTGCATCCATTTGACCATCAATAGTTCCTGATTGAGAGAGATGATGAACAATTGACATGCCTCCACCTTCTCGATTCTACACATGCTTTGATTGACTCCACGACTTCTCCTCTAAGCCACCTATGAAAGGTCCTTAGCTACTCCCTCTGTGGAAGCATCCCCGGATCTCCCTTTCAAATACTCCTCTGTTTCTCCCTTGAACAGTGCCATGTCCTTCTAGAATTATCCAGAAGGATTTAATCTTTCAGCTGTCCCTTTTGGGTGCTTTTAAACAAACTCCCTCATCTTGACATGTCTTTGAAGCCATACATTGATGTGGTGGATGTGTAGAGAACCCCATTGGGATAGTGACCTATAAACCTCATGCCCACTGTTACAGAAGAACACTTCCAAAATCAGATTTCTGAATCTGACCCTGGACATATCTTGACATCAAATTAATGCTATTTCTTCTTGTACACTGAATCAGCAGTCACAGAGAGCACCTAAACATTTCAACTCTCCTTCATGCTCCCCTGTGTCATTTACCCAGTAAGAATGGGGGTAATTGAATTAATCCAATGAAGTTATATTTTCTGCCCGTGCTGCCTCTTCAACCTGATCTGCCTTTACACATTACAGTCAGTGCTGCTTTCCTGATTGGGCCATCAGCGATAAAGACCCAGCACTATATTGTCCCTGCTGAAGCCTCAGCTTTCAATCCATACAGATTTGGTATTCCACACAGACGAACCCATACATACTCCATCAAAGCAACTAGAGCACTAATTTGATTTGACTTTAAGCTCTCTTTAGCATATTGTACTAAGCTGCCACTGGCACAGTTCCTTGCAACTTTCATAATATACTGTCTGGTTGATTGCCTTCCCCCCACCAAGTTTTCTCTGACCAGTGCTATCACTGGAAGCCATAAATCCTCTTTCCTAGATTTCTTCTACCATTTGTACAGAAGTGGATATACTGCTGTTTCGGGTTCTTTCTTTGTATTGCAATGACAATCTGTTTGTTTTCCATTTCATATTTCATGAGTTTCTGAGTTGCCAGGGGCCTGGGTTCCTCTGTGTGGGACAGAACTAGGCTAAAAGCCAACATATTTGGGCAATCAGTGTATTCTGGTGTGAGCACATACCCTGCCAAGACCTGAACCTGAGTCAACCTGACTGCAGAGATAGCCGATCCAGTCTTCCTGCCACAAATCTCAAGCCTGGTAACCCTGGCAGTGAGCAAAGCACCCGATTCAATTTAAAATGACTGACTGCACAATCACAATTAAGTCATGCAATTTAGCATAAAATAAGGCAAACTAGCATAAAATACAATAACTGATTAGAATTTGTAATGTGATCATAGAAGGAATTAATTTCCCCTAAGAAAAAAAATATGGTTAAAGAGCAAATAAGCAAAAAAATTTCAAGGGAAAAAAGGAAAAAGCCTACCAGGAAAACCTTGGGTGACAGAAAAATGTTAGTTGAGGTTACAAAGAAAGTATGAACAGTTCAACACATAGGATTTACTAGTGCCCAAGGATTTTTTTCTTCCCTATAACAACAATCCTGTACTGCCAATACTTGACAATCCTCTAACAGAGGATTTCTTCACTTTCTGTCATAAACCCTATGTATCAGGTGCATATCATCCAAACAGAGGAACAGGGAAAGTAGGGGAGTCTTTTGCCATATAGACAAACAGGTTTTTTTGTCAGAGATACCAGACCAGGGGCAAAAATATTGCCAGGCAAAGAGGCCAAGTGCTGCCCTTAACCAGCCTCAGCAGAAAACAAACAGGTTGCACATACCACAGCATAGATCCTTGGAAAGGGATCCAAATTAGAGAGATTATAATGTGAGGAAATACAAAGATATTGGTTGCAATCAGCTGCATACACAATATTAGCTCTTTTGGAGAATATTGGTAAGTCCAGGATTTAATTATAAAACTAGTTAGAAGAAGTGCCTATATGGAAACTTGCAGGCATACGAAATTAACTGCATCAGAGCAAAGAATATTTGCCTTTCTTGCTTGACATTCAAACTTCCCAACAGTGTAGCTCTGTGTAGTACCTAAGCAGGCTGATCAGGATCAACAGGTAATATCCTTAAGTTCATAATCAGTTTGTAATGAATCAGACTTCACCTCATCTCAGAAGGCCTTCTGCCTGGATATGTGCTTCCGTATTTTGCTTACAGGGAAGATTTTACTGCTAGAGATGCTAAGAATTTTTTTTTTTCTTTGGTGGCGGAAAAGTCCCCTCAGTTCTGGCTTCCAGTGCCCAAAGTGTCCTCCTTCCCAACCCATTGTTTTGTGGTTGGTTTCTATCCATTATTGTTCCAGGGTGATAACAGTTGTAAATGAGATTTCCAGGAGTGGTAAGGGTTTGCTTAGCTCTGTCCTCACTGTGGTTAGTATGACCTTTACTGATGATTTCAACAAAACAAAGTTAAGATGACAACAATCTTTTGAAAATTTCTTTTTTTTTTTTTTTTTAAATCCAAGTTTACAATAGGAGGGACTTCTGCCAGACTTTGTAGATACTGCAGGTCATTCTTTGGGAGTGAAATGAGCAACTCCTTTTCATAATTGTCTTTCCTAAGAGCTTAATTCCCAAGGGAAACAGAGTCATCTTTATGCCAATGAAGCATTAATTTCCATGCAGGGATAAGCTTCATGTCATGGGTGAAAGGAAAGGAAAATGGCTGTGGCTCCTTTTGAGAAAAAGCACTTCACGTAAAACACTATGGGACTGCAGACAGGCAAAACCACACAGATTTACTGATGTGCATCATGGCCTATATAGTAGAAACTTCGTCTACTAAGGGTCACAACATAAATGGTGAACGAACATAATGTCAGCTCCGCCTAACAGCAGTAGAGAATGAGACCTGAGGTAGGGATGTTGTACATCAACATTAAGAACAGCGGAAAGGCAGGGGTTTGGAAGAAGACATGGCAAAGCAAATTAAACTGTGTCGTCAGCACGTCGAGCAGGAATGGCAGAAATGCAGGGTATGCTCTTCCCAAGAATGATCAGGCTGTTTTGGCCAAGGATTGGCATGTTTTGCATATCTTACTGGGCCCATTTGCTGCAAATAACATTTCAGCTGATCAGTGCTCATGTTAGTAGGGCTAACAGCATTAATAGGGATGTGGCTGTTTATTACTTAAATCCATCAAACTCATTTGTACTAAAGATAGTGTAGCCTGCCACAACTGTAGATTCTTTGTTACTGGGGATGAAAATGTCTCAGATACAGATAACCTTGGCACAGGCCAGGTGGGTGGAATAGAGAACTTTGATGTCTCTTTCAGCCCTATTAGACTTTTTTCTTGAGTGAAAACTTCTGCTTTATGCCCACTTCAGTCTTCAGCATAGCCTTTTGGCAAGACAGTAGTCATGCATTATCACTGCTCAGTGTTATCTTAGAGAGAAAAAGGGGTAATTTCATTGGGTGATGCCAGATTATTGCAGGGTTTCCTTTTTAAATTTAAAGAAAATTATAAAAACAGAGATTGAATTCCTGTAGGTAAGCTACCTAAAACAGGAAGAAAAAAATAAAACAAGGCAGAAGATGATCCAGGAGTGAAGCAGTTGTAATCTACTGATTTAATCTACTCTCTGACCGCTGTTCAATTAATTGGATGGGAAATACCACATTTTGTACTCATTCTGCTGAATTTGTGGGGCTTGTGTACAACAGCCCTTTATCTGTCTAAGATTAAAGCAATATATTCAATTCATTTTTCACAGAAAGAAGCTACTGTTTCATGAAGCAGCCTGCCTTATCTGGAGAAGCCTAAATTTCAAGCTATTCCCTGATCCTTAGCATATCAGATAGTGACAGGCAGTGAGTGGCCTAACATGTTATTCTCTGATTCCTCCTAGGAACTGAAAACTTTAATTCTTGCCATAGTCTAATTTCACTAGAATATGTGTTAGACTTCAGAGGTTACATGGGAGCATAGGACCATCACATGCATAATGAAACCATTGGAGTGCACAAGAACTGTAATCTGAACTTTGCTGGCATGTTTAAAGTGAAATGTGGCCACGAGAAGCAAAAACCAAACAACCTAAAACCTCAAACATTTCTGCAGGTAGGCATAGCATAGGAAAACCCTGACCCAGATATCACAAAGATGGGGACAGTTCAGGTGGTTCACAGATTTCCTGCCTTCAAAGTAACCTCAGCAATAGATTTCGCCTCTAAACAGTAGT
This sequence comes from Caloenas nicobarica, assembly GCF_036013445.1. Lineage (NCBI taxonomy): Eukaryota > Metazoa > Chordata > Aves > Columbiformes > Columbidae > Caloenas > Caloenas nicobarica. The sequence continues at coordinate 48,761,567 of NC_088245.1, forward strand.
GTTACAATCAAGGCAGATACATTCTTATCTGAGGAAAAAGGAATTTTGGTCTGAGGAGGCTCCAGTTATTAGTGTGGTAGCTGCAGAAAGCAGGTTGCTCTGCTTGGGAAACAGGAGAGTTAGATATACCACCTGGAGAAACACATAACTTCTATTTCACATTCCAACAGGAGGTGGGATTTAGGCAAATGTGGAATCTCACTCTTCTAATATTGCAGTATGCTTTCAAAACATCTTTATCGTGTTCTTTTATACCAATAATACATGGAGGCTTCAGCCTTCAGGAGGATTCTTCTCTCCTGATCCCTAACAAATTTAAGCTGCTTTTGTGCAAATTTAAACATGGAAGCTGGAAGCTCAGTAGGTTAGAAGGACCACCACATATGGTTTTTTCCTATTATTCAGGTAAAGCCTTGTTAAGGTAACAATATATTTCCACATCTAGTTATATTAAGAGATACTCTTTGAGACCTTTGTCTTTGAACCCGTGCACTGCATTCTGTTATAGATTGTTTTTTGCGCAAATGTTATTACACAACTTGTACCAGGAAGTTACGCTCATTAGAGAGAGGAAAATATTTACATTTTGATAGTGCTGAAGATAAAAGGAGAAAAGTAACAGAGAGGACTGTGCCACATATACTGTGTCACTCTGTTCCATGCCGTTGACAGGAATTATTTCACTGACTTCACCCAGGCCAGGATTTCATCCCAAATTCATCTCTGACAATAAGGGAGGCTTAACTAAATACGTGAGAAACACTGGGACTGGGTTTCTGTACAAGCCTCCTGAGAATGGAGGAGGAATCCAAGCAGATCTGAGAGTTTTGCAACCCCCACCTCTGGAGCTGCATAGCCTAAGAGAGTATGACATCTTAACTTTCTGCACGTCATTAAGAGCAGATGACCTCTGCACTTTTTCTTCTTTACAGTTACTGTTTCTGAGCTCTGACTTTCCCTCCTTCTCCCATTTCCCACAATCTATACAAACATGGGAATAGGGAAATCAGAAGGCAATAGTTATTGTATCTGTATATACCAAATTTATTGCATTTAACTGACTTTTCCAATGTTAGGTATCTTATTTTGCTGTCTTCAGCTTATGTGGAATCTGAAATGTACTCACTGGCTCTGCAGTATGAGGTGGTCAAAACCAAGACTACTCACAGAGGCTAAAATTAACCTAGCAGTCTCTCTTGTTTTGATTTAGTAGCATTAAAACTTGTCAGATTTCTTTGTTATAAAAGGGGTAGGCCAGACATAATGAAATGAAATGAACAGAAAATAGCCCTGAAATGGGAATCCATCAGCAATATGCATCATCAGGTTGCTCTGGAAATGGTGATTTGAGCTAGAAGGAGGAGTCACTAGTTTTATGACATGCAATTTAAATTAATGGACTTCAAGAAGCAGCAATAAATTTAAGGAGAACAGACCTACAAAGCCTCAGTCACTTGGAAGGCAGTTTTAGGCACTGTTGACATTAAACAACATCACTCATACTGAGTCCAAACTCTGTTTACTATTGTTTTATTTCTTGCCAAAATTCACGTTCTATTATCCTGGCACCCCAAACTTGGAAGTTGTTCATCCAATTGGAAAAGAAAAATAAATGGAATGAAAAAAAAAAAACAACCCCTCAGCCCTCTAAATATCTGGTTTATTTAAGTTAATAATAAAATTAAAGTGTCTAAAAAACTAAGCCTTTCGTGAGGGAACATATCACCAACCATTGCTATACATTTTTTGTGAAACATAATAAATACCTGCAGCATTCTTTTTCAACATGCTTCCATAATGATGACTTCCTTTACAAAACTGAAATTAATGCTTACTCAACACTTGCATTTTTGAAGAAACAGAGACTTGGTAAGGTTTTTCATAAATGATCATCATACCTAATGTGTATGTATTAAGGATCCATTCCAGAAACACTTTTACAAATCTTTAAGAGAATTTTGAAGAATAGTCCTTTACTCTTCCTTCTGCTCTTCCCTTGTTGCTGGTATGAACAGACAATGATGCTTTAACAACAGCTGAAGAACTGTGTGGGTTTTTTTGTTTTTCATTTTTTTTGGTGTCTTTGCTGAAGATGTTTATGTGTTTGGGGAATAGAAGAAGATGAAGCTTTTGAGTCTTGTTTCACATTCCAAATTAAAATTGAGATTAGACAGCAACAGAGCCAGACCAATCTTGAGTAATTGTTTGGGGTTGCAGGGCTCAGCACCAAGACAAAATATCCCACCCCCGCTTATCTCTGTATAAAACACAAAATATAAATACTGGAATATGAATCTTCATAAAAAAAAGCAACAATTGGGTGCTCATGGTGGAGGGAAAGAAATAAATAGTAACACTAAGAATATTACAAGATTAAATGTCAGAACATCTGCAGACTTTACATGCAATTAGCAAAGAAAAGTTAACGTAGGCCACTGTCTAAAGAACACATGCACTTGTGAAGTCTATTTTCTCCTCAAATTATATCTTCATTAAACAGAACATGCTGAGAGCATTTTAAACCATACAAGGAAAAGTGAGCAGAGATTTCATAAGATCCTGGATTTCATGGTGGTGGTAAAGCACATGAATTTATTTCCCAGAATGATATATTTATAGCAGAAGATGAACACTACAATAATCCTGCTTATTTTAAAGTTATTTTAGGACCAAACAGAGTTTACAGTAGTGAAAGGGACAGGGAGACACTTTCACAGAGGAAAGAAAATGCCCGAGAACATAAACAATAAATTCAGATGCTAGAACCTGTCCTGTTCATCGTGTCCTGTTCACTTATGTATAAAAACATATGCCAGTTGTCTAAGACCATGAATACAGTTACATGCAAGATAAATCACTTCTTATGAAAACCAGTAACATAAAGATTCCCTCCCTATCCTCTCTCTTTCAAGTACTGCTGCAATCTCAATAAATTGAGGCAGTCTCCATTCAGATGTACAGCCTATTTCGTTGTAAAACTGCTTGAAATCATTAATTGGGGAAGAGATTCTTGAGCAGCTCCTTTTGTCTAGTGTGTGTAGAAAGACAGAGGTCTTCATTGTTATACCCCTGCCTATAGCTGATCAAAGACTTTGTATAAGTAAAAAGACTTCTTACATGTCATCTTCTAATCTCTTAAATCAAAGACTTAGCTTATTATAAATAGAGTTAAACATAGCAAAAAGTGATAGTTCTTCCTTACAACACAAACTTTTAACTGAATGTTATTCTACTGATGAACTGTATAGAACTGAATAGGAAGTGTATAGTCCTACAATTCTAAAGCAAATACATCAGGACTAGTTCTTTTCGTTCTGACATTAACACATGAAATCTTGAACCATGTGAGTTAATAAAGTTTCAGCTAATTATTTCATCAGCTCCAGATGAAAAGCCTTCTCTTACATCCTTTAATCAAAGAAATGGGATCTGCTGGAAGAGATCAAAGTCCATATGAGCAGTATTCAGTGATGTCAGTTCTTCGGATTTGTTGCTGTAAGTGGAAACTGATTAAAATGCAATGGTTTAAAAATGCATCTTACTGGCAATTGCTTGACTATTCCATGTAGTACAACTTTTCTCTATGAGTATGTGCAAATGTCATTGATATAAACCTAATTAAGGTACATGCAGCTGTACAAGATTCAGCTGACGAATAGTAGCTATTTAAAGGTATGACCAGTTGAAGCCAGACTTAGCAAAAAAAAATGAGCTAGATGACTATCTTAAAGACATGAGAACTCTGAATACACATGATATTTTTGTGGTGAGTCATAATCTCTAACCAGTTGTCTGGCATTAAAAAGAAGTCCAGAATAAAATCTATTTTAATTGTTCTAATTTTACTCTAATCAGGTAAGAAGTATAAATTATTCCATTGATCTGATACTCAGAAAAACTTGCTTCTATTATTTTGATGCTAGAACGCTATATTCAGCTAGTGTAAACTGAAGGTATCCACAAAACTCAATGGTGCTGTCTGCTACAGCTGAGGTTTTGATCCAGCAAGTTCACAGAAAATACACTGTGATCTACTTTTGTTATTAATCTGCTGAGTTCCTTTAGTATTCACCTAAAGCACAAGATACTTCAGAGTAACCTTCTCAGAGGTTCACAAAAATGCAGCACAAAATAATTTGGCCTCAGAAAATACTACATTACACAGGTTTTCAAAAGTGAACTGTTCAAGTGATTTTAATATCAAGTCTTACTGACTCAACTATATGATTGACTCATTGAGCAAAATACGAGATATCTGTTTCAATGGGTGAAGGCACATTGTAAAGAAAAGCACAACAAGTTGTATTATCCATGCAACCAGGAAAATCACACAGCATTTCTTTGGCTATTAAAGAAAGATTAGAAGTGCAAAGGCCTATCTTGTCTCTGAGAACTAACTATAACCTCCCAAGAGAAAGAAGCAAAGAGAATCTTCTCTTCCCATTTATGTGAAAGGCGTAAGCATCAGAAAATAATATGGCTACCGTAGCAAGATATTTTGCAGTACAAAATCAGTGAAATTTAAATACTTTGGAACAGTAACAGGAACTTTCTTGTTGGTTTCCTAGGAAACTAAGTGGCCTGGACTCCTTCTGTGCCGAGAAACAACGGGGACATCAGGTCAAAAGCTTAATTAACTTTTTATGTGAATTACTCAGCAGTAAAAAACAGTTAGTCTGCTCAGGAAAGAAGATGCTTCTTAAGTCAATCAGAAAAGCATGCACTTAGGTGGAAAAAAACTCCACAACGTAAAGCAAAACAAGTAAAAAAAGAAGCACTGAGATATAAATGTGCCTGCTTTATAATTTAAGGAGATAAGCATAATAAATATTTCAACCCTTTAACTCTTCCTTACAGCTGATCTGGACTCTGCTGCCTGTTTCTTACCATCAAGAGAAATGACCTAAGAACAAGAAGAGGCAACTCCATACATTCATATGATACATGCTATGACCATAAAGGTGAAGAAAACAAGTCTCTCATACATCACCAAAATTCATCGTCATGCTGTCAGATGGAGAAGAGTGTGTAACAGACTTCACAGTAACCTCTTTAAGATAAAAAAAAAGATTGTATGGAAGAAATCCTCAGAGGACCTAATGGAAAGGAGCAATGAGACCTGCTCAACAGACGTCTCCTCATGGTTTGCAAGCTGGCTTCTGCTGCTTCTGTTCACCAAATACATTTTATAACAGCTATTAAAAGCTACCCCTTCCTCCATGCAGGTTGCTTTACCTGGACTTCTGAAGTCAGCAGCTTTCATTGCTGTTGTTTTCTTTGTGAGGTCCAATGCAGCTTCCACAGGCAACAGAGCAGAACTTGTGAGCCAAATTCTGCTACCATTTCACTGCTGAAATAGGGTTAAACCCAATGGATCTACCCCAAATTTATACGCGTAAACAAAATGAGATTTTGGCCCCACTTCTTAACTTTCTTGTTTATAAAGTATCCCTGTGACACTAATGCTTCACAGTTTGCATTAATAGCAGATCAATTTAACAGATAGTGTAAACCCACATAATTACACAATTTTAAGGAGACTTCTGTGTACATACAATGTAAAACATTTGTGGGTGCCTATGGAAAAGTTTAAAGTTCTGCTTGTTTTTAAGGAAATAAGTAGGAAAATGTGGGAAGCACCCAAATTATAAGAATAAGCATCTTTCTTACTGACTGAACTTCTCAGTGATGGCGTAATATCTAATCTTGAGGGTATCGTCTCTTGGCAAAGGAATACCTGTGATATCGCTGTTTCTGTACCGTGATTTCTTTGGCACACTGGAAAAGAACAGCAGATGGTTTGCAGAAAAAGAAATTTCTTTAATTAATGAATATTTTTAACAACTAGCACCCACAAAAGTCACAAATAACATTTCTGATAAATAAACTTGTTGTCATACTATTAGTTCTATCTTTAGAAGCCTTCTTGCACATAGATATTTTTCTACCTTATGTCAAATTAATTATTTGGGAAAAAGGATCTAGGTGAATTTAATGTCTGAGAACACAGGGATTATTAGAACAGACCAAATGTAATATACAATCTCAGCGTCTCCAGTTCTTGACCTACATAAAGCTATCACACCAGTTGTTACTGGGTTTCTGTCCCACAGATTTCTATTCTGTTGGTAGCACACTATTTACTGAGGATTAACATTTTACCAGAGAAGTCATTTCTACTTGAGAATGAATAAGGAATTCAATTCCAAGTTGTGAATTTTAGACTTGGCAATAACAAGTAACAAGAAGAGTCTTTATTTTGATAGGGCAAACACTCTTTTATTATTAGCTTTTTTATATTTTCACTGCTATTAGAATCTGACTTAGACCTCTGTTTTTCAGGCTTTAAGCACATGATTTTCAGGAAGCATTTGAAAATACTGAGGTGAGTATTGTATTTGTATCATATACTGCTTTTTAATATATGTGCAAAATGTGTTCATCTTGATTGCAGACTTTGAGACCTTATCCAATTTAACTTCAATAAACATCTTCCTTTCAGCAATAAGGCCTCAAGATTTTTTCTCAAAGGCAAACTATTATTATTGCAGTATGGACACCCCTTATTTCTCATGACCACTTGAGGTAACTTCATTCCAGCATGTGCAGGGAGAGGGCAAGTAGGAATGAGAAAAGTGCTGCTCATCTTTGCATTTTGGACCAGCACTGAGACCAAAGCAATCTGACAGCATCAGTTTTTAACTATCAAATACAGAAACCAAGGCAGAGTAATAATGGAATTGTATCTGCTGGAAACCAGTAAAGTCCCCCTGTGGAGCACAGGATTTCTGGTAAATATCAAAAGATGTATTTTTTTCTGTGAGAGAGCTCACAAAATTTTCCTGTTTTATAGTAAAATCCTATGGGGAACAATAGGCTATTACCATGAGACAGGATAAACAAAGACAATTATGGGCATGATTATAGAACTAATCCTGTCTAACTACTTCTCTGATAACTGTAGAGTTAATTCCCATTTGGATTGTACCATAAAACAACAACTTTGCTTTTATTACCTCATTGTAAAACACAAACCACTAAAAAACTACCAACCTCGTATCTTCCAAAGCAGTGAAGACAAACATGACCCACTGGTCAGTTCTCCTTGCAAACAGGAACATCTGGGAATAAAGTGAGGGGCCAGCTGCAAAATGGGTCATCATGAGCAGAGGAAATAAAAGGGAAAATCAAAGTTTCATAAATGCAAAAATGAGAAGAGAAGATGTAGACCCACCACTAAAAAAGAGAGGAGGACAAACAACTTATGATCCAGGGAAGGATGAGGTATTTAATGTTACTTTCCTCAGTCTTCATAATGAAGCATTTATGTAAACTGTTATAATAAGGCTTGGTTGTGACTATCAATTTAAGCAAGGCAATAAAAATAATAGAGGGTAGCATTATTTAATCAGAATCCTGTATGAGAACATATGACCAACAGTGATGACTTTAATGTGTACAAATAAACTAATAAGCACTGAGGAGTTTGTAGAAGAGAAATCTGTGATTGCCAGAGTCAAACTGTGAGCCATATGCAGTTCTAAATACAAATGTCAAAAAGAACAGTTATCCTTATACAGCCAGAATTATGAAAAAAAAAAAAAGATAGTTGGATTTTTCAGACTAAATTACTTCAGAAAATGACCAAACAGCATTTCAACAACTAGGCATTATCTTTGGGAGCTCTCATAGATGAGATTCAAAGGCATTGGAAAAAAAAGTAAACACAACGAATATAAATATCTCCTAAGACATAGGGCAGAAGAAGATAGAAGAATAGAAGACAATCATCTTAAATAAGATCTCTAGGGGAAAAAAAAAAAAAAGGAAAATATATATTAAGATCTCATTTTATAGGACTGCAGAACATACAATGCAATTTAAAATATCCAGCATAGGTTTTTTTTCAATAGACTCGATATTTTTTTTGTTTCTGCTTTTTCAGGTCAACATTCTTTCAAATATGTTAAGCATGCTTATGCCTGAGCATCTATCCCTTCCACTCACGTGCCAAAATGATGGAGTTCATACCACCTGACTTATTACAGACCTTTTTGGTAACAATCTTCCTTTTATTTTACTGGCTTTGACTGAGGTCTATGGTTCTGCTAAAGAAGTGCTTTGCACTAGCAACACCATAGTCTTCCAACTGTTCAGTCAATTCCAATTTTCTTTGCAAATAGCACGGTTGATTCAGTTTACATTATTGAGATGAAGACATTTGTTGTTTTATTGTATTTTTATGCAATATATTGTTTTCCTTTAAAGAATATATGGCTTAAAGTAGTCAAGACTTACAGAATTTCTGCAGGAGTACGAGCAAAATTGCTCGTATTTTTTGTCACTGATAAGATGAAAGATTGCTACAAGAAAAGCATGCCAATGGTTTTACAGCTTACACCATAACTATAAAAGCAGATTTCTGATTGTTTGGGTGCTTATGTTTTTCAAAGCTTAGATTTCTTGAGAAATGAATCTTGGCTCTGAATACTCTATGCTTCCATTGGCTAGTTGGTTTGCTTTACACAACTGTATTGCATTAGTACTTGGGACAATATTAAAATAGTACTGGAAGTACATACTATGGTTCAAGTTCAGTAAGAGGCACAGAAATTACACGCAGTACTTGATGGAATTTAGTGGTTTCACCATAAAAAGAAATTTGTGCAAATGCATCTTTCAGTTTCAATCCACAATGGTAGTATCCATATGATAAATTATCACAACCTTTAACTTCTCATCTCATTCTGCAGTCTAATTCATTTCTGCAGTGAATGCATCTAATATTAAAAAGTCTGGAGCAATTTCAAATAGAAGTTATTAAAATATTGTCTAGGGTGCTAGTCAAGCAATAATTCTGAAGCAAGGGCAAATTTAAAAATCAATTGGTAAGATTTTTTATTTATTCTTCTGGGATTTTATTTTCCTGATTCAATAGCTTATGGCCACATGATTGCTCAGCAGATATACAGCATATTTAATTGGAATTTATGCAATATTCCTATTTAGCACAGTGCAAAAATCAAGATACTATCTAGAAAGAAGTCATTCTGGAGCATCTTTATGTATACCACTGATAACAGCTACAGATGTCTCACTTTTTTCAGGAAAGCACAATGCAGGATTCAAGTCAAGGAGTTCACCTGTATATATATATATTTTTTTTTTCAAAACCTGCTGGAGGCTGTTTTGTTACCATATACAGCATGAACGCTGGAGTACCTGTGACACAGTTGCAACAGTGTCTGCTAAGCCCATGCATGTCTGACTCATGTTGATGCAGAGGCTGATTGCATATGCATACATACAAATACGAGTGTTGAAATGCAGGGCTGCAAAAACAAAACCTGTTGCTCTGCCTATGCTGGTTGGGTTCAAACGCCTGCACACTTCTGTCCAATGCTTTTTGAAATCTCCCTGTTGTTAACTTATTTTGTGGCTGCATTGTCATTTCACTTCTTGGATAACAATAAAAATGGCATAACTTGCTGAAAAATAAATTGGATTTTTATTGCCAAATTTTCTCTCCATTTATCTTACTAGCTTACAACTCCCAGTGAAGTGAACAGAAAGGTTATATATTCATGAATGTCGGTGGACTGCGTCCTTTAAAAACAAAGCAGTCCTGAGTAATACAGGAAAAAAAGATACTGTTTTATCCTTCATTTTCAGTTTGAACCTCATTTTTTTTGAAGAACCTTTATGTTATTCTGGATTCTCTAAGCTACTAACATGGTCAAGTTACTAATATCTTTTCCCACTCCCTATCCTTGAGTAAATCACCCTACAAAAATATGTTTTTGCCTTAGAACTCTACTGTCTTCTTCCCTTGTGCTCTCTTTGGAAATATCTACACACACATGAACAAATGATGGGCCATAGGTGCCATAGACCAGCCAACATCCCTCAGTGTGGTTTTTATTTCATTGGTATCTTTTTGAGGCATACACTTGTCACCCACTCTTTCTTGAGAATAGCAGAGAATCCATGGGTATTTCCATACTTACAGACTTATATTATGTTTTCTAGAGGTTACATTTCTCTGGATTTCAAAACTATTCTAAAAGCTACTTGTTCTTAATAATGCATTATGAGAATTATTTAATCTCTAGTTCACAAAGGGAGCTGACTGAATTATTTCTAGAATGCCAGTTCACAATTTCTTCTTAGAAAAAAGGCAAGCACTCGATATATCCACTTAGCTATTAGTAAAATCATTGTAGAATGATAGAAGCATCTACAAACTAGCAATATCAAAGTCTCTGTCAAGCAACTCCTTGCATGGGATAAAACTCTGCCTTTGAACTGTTCCAAGGGAAGTCCTACTGATTTTAGGGGAACATCTTGTATCTGCCTTAAAACTAATGGTTGCAACTCTGAAGTTAATGGTTTATTCGGTATTCTTAAAAAAAGCTAACAAGTCCGGGTCTATGATTACAAATATGGATAGAAAGTTTGAGCAATCAAATGCTAAAGGCAAGTGCCCTCACAAATATGAGGAAGAGAGAGTGACTGGGACTCAAATATTTACATCATGGTCTTCTTAGAGACTGATGCTCAAAAAAAAAAAAAAATGACATCATGAAGTGTGAAAATGAAAGCACATAGTTTTGATCCAGAAAATGTACATGCTGATAATTAAAAATTTAACATGCAAATAACTCAGTTGGCTTTGATGGGTTGCTGTGAATTAAGCTCATTCCTAAGGTTTTTGTTTGTTTGTTTTAGCAGCACTGGGACAGGAGTAATTGAAATCATCCTGTGGGTCACTCTCTCAGTCACACAATGACTCATCTGCTGAGCTGGTAACAGAACTGTCTCTGCTGGATCTGTATTGCTTTCCCTGTGTTCCTGGCATCAGGCTCACTGCTAGCTCAGTGTGATCTGCAAACTTAACATCACCATCTGCTACCACTCAAGTGGTACAACTCTTTCCCAGCATTCCTGATGTTTGATGTGCCAAAACCAGAGATTTTAGAATTTTTCAAGTGCTTTGAAGTTAGAAAGTGCCAAACTACATCAATTTTATGTCCAGTCTGTCTCACCACTTGCATAATCTGAGTTGGATTTTACAGATCTCAGAACTCGATTCTACAGAAACTTTAAAAAAAAAAAAAAATCAGAATGCAAAGGTCAGTCCGGGGGTGTATATTTATGATGGCCGTCATAAGACACACAGACTCCATGTATTCCTGCTGACTCCAGCATAACAGAAAGATGGAGACAAAACACAGTTGAGTTAAATCACAAAAACCAGCAAATCAGATCCTTGCCAGTCTTGAATGGGAACAGTTGACATAAACACAGAGGACTTTGGCAGGAAAGGCAGCATTGGTAAAAAAAAACTCAAATGAAAATGCCATCCATAGATAGATGGAATAAAGTCCAGGTAAACCTATCTGAAGGAAGGCTTAAAAAGACTACATTTCCACTTAAAACTGCGCATATGGCAAATCAGGAAGACTTCAAGAGCAGAAGAGTAATTTGAAGAAAAAATATAACTATTTGTGAACTGATTTCCCTTGTTCCATGTCTATACCCACTCTTGTCCCACATGTCAACCACGGTGAAGGGGACAGCAAAAAAAGGTGTCCAAACTGTGAGAGGAAGGGAATATGTAAGTACCTTTATAACCTCTAGCAAGTGCAAAGCCATCCCACTCATGCTCTTAACACACCCCCCAAATAAATTTCCAGACACTTGATCTACATGTGTCTTCCATCTGATGGGGAAAGAAAGTGAAATGGAAAATCCTACAGTGGTACAATAGCTTTAAGTTGCAATGGCAAGGCCCTGAGAAATACAGTCTAATGACAAAGCCCTTCTCTAAGTGAAGGGATGGACCAGATGACCTCCAGGGGTCTTTTTTGTGATTCTAATTCACAGTTGCTCTATTTCTTTGTCTTATCACTGTAGAAACTTGTTTTGGCTTCTCCTATGTTCCTTGAATGTTCATACATTGATAAGAAAACTGGGAAGTTACTATCCTAGCCATGAATATGAGTGTCCATACTTGATGAGACAAAATGTCTGCCAAAATTCTATACCTCCAGCAACAGCTAGTTGTGCCTGATTAAGCAGCAGATAAGAATGGATCAAGCAGTCAATGATACTTCCTGTTCCTGGTATTCAAGTATCACAGTATAAATGATAAAGAGAAATAATAGAAACAATAAGTGAAGCATTGTCCTTTTCCAGACACCTCATTCTTTCACACTCAAAAAGGAAAAAAAAAAAAGGCAAGAGATGACCTCCCACTGCTTTGTCCTGTTGTCCCAGTTCACAAATAGATGCCCAAAAGCAGAGGAATCTGCACTTGATTGTGCCTATGCTGGAGGAATTATTTGTAGTGAAGGGTAAGACAAGCAAAGGAGGAAACACCTTGCCAAGCCTCCCAGGAAAATAAGATTTCCCTTGTGATTTGAAGGAAAAAATAGTGGCTATTGCAGTGCAGGAAGCCACTGAAAAATTGGTGGCCCAAGAGCAAGCAGATTAGAGGAAAAACACTGTATCTCTCCTGGGAGGCACTGAGCAGAGAGAGAATTGACTGTCATCCCTTCTCTTTTATTCTGTCCTTCCTGCCTGGTACATCTGAGCTTTCTGTTTAAGAACTGTTAACCCTTCCTAGCACATTAGATGCTGAAAATACTTTTGGTGTTCTTGGTGGACTCATTTTAAGTAAAACATGCAGAAAGTCTACCTCTAGACTGGTTCATATGAGGTAACATGTTCCCTCTCAAAATCATTGCTACTTGAGAAGAACCCAAATGAGGTAGACACAAAGAAATTAACATGAATATCTGGATCTAGAAATAAAATCCTGCCCTATGCTTGGACCTACATCTGTTGAAGTGAATATAAGGCTTTCATTATGACCATTATTCCTTCAAGAGCTGGAAAGCATCTGTAAGGCTTTTGGATAAGGTCTAAAATGAAAACAAATACCCACCTTCAAATATTTCCCAAAACTGGAAGGGTGTTCGTTTGACATCTGCTAGGGGATAGGGAGGACGAACTGGCAAGCCTGAAATATATCTGTTTCTCTTGCTTTGTGTTATGTCCCTGCCCAAACTGGGGGAACAGCCCCTTTATGTAGGTGCTTCTGGTTTCCTTTAGAAGCTGTAGAAAAACCACATCCTGCTCAGAGTCAAACCCTCTTTCCCAAAAACAACTTGACATGAAAAGTTCCAGAAGAATTTGTAGATAAATTTTTTCCCTTTCCCTGTTCTGCCTCCCAGACCCAATTGGCTTTTCTACAGAATATAATAAAGTAATATATAAGAATTGGCAGAAGACAATTGGACAAACATTACAGGACCTTGGCAGATCTGGTAGTAGTTGTTACTTGACCTTTTCTGGCTAACGTCCTTGGGTGTGGGAAGCCCTCCCACTGCCATTTCAACTCCTTTAGAGACAGATAAGGAGCCAGTCCCACGCTGTGACCCATTGCTCAATGTAGGGTGCAGCTGGAGCTGGAACTGAGGTTTTCTTCTGGGGATTCAGAGTATGACGAAATTGCTGCTGAATCCACTCTGCTAAACAACATGCATTCGGCAGGGTCTTCTGAGGCAAGTGGTGGTCTCTATGGATTTGCTTTGTTTGAGTGAAACCTGCATATGCACATATAGAAGTGAAAGCCACAGCCTACTGAAGTCCATGGGAGTCCTCCCACTGTTTCCAGGATATTTTAGAGCTGATTCAATAGAGTGCTAAATTGTTTTAAGAAAATAAGCATGCAAACATCAGCATTTCTGCTTGGGACTTTACAGAGGCATTCTTCCACACAATGAGATACTTCTTGTGTATAGCACAAATTCCTCAGGGTTCCTATGCTTACTTATATTTTTCTAATATTCAGTACTAAAAAAAACTAAAATGTGATCGTGTCTTTAAGCTACTACTGTAATGCAAAAGATTAACATAATCATCAAATCAGTTTGAACTCCAGGAAACCTGAGGCTAGTTTTGTTATTCCCCATGACTGAAAAGTCATCTTGAATGCTGTCTTTTGGCTGCTGAGTTCTATGTGCTGTTCAAGGAACTTTGGAAGGTGGAAAGATGTTATATTTAATAATCTAATACATCCAGCTGAAAGGACAGGAAGAACTGTTTGATAACTTTGTTAGATAAGCAATTATATCCACACAGCCACACTGTGAGAGACATGGAGATAAATTAACTGCAGACGAGACTCATAAAAGCTACCAAAAAATAAAGACGTTCAAAAAATGCTCTTCCTTTAATAAAAAAGATAAGTTGGAAGAGATCAAATAGATCTGTTACTGAATCTTTTGGGTATGAAAGTTTAACTCATGGTTGGAGATACCCCTGGTTCTATTTCATCACAACTATCTTTACTTAATATTATATTTGCCTAGAATTACAAAACTCAATGATTTCTAGAAGCGGGGAATGGACAAAAAGTTGATGTTCAGTTGTGCACCTTTCAGGCTTCAACTGGTCACAGATGCAGTAGATAACATGGTGATTTACCTATGTGAACCTTGTCAGTTCTGTGAAGTTTATAATTATTCAAATTAGACAAGATTATGGAGTTCGCAGAGTGAAAAAAATGGCATGAGAGCCTCGAGCTCTTGTTTTCCATATATTCCATTGATAACCCAAATTTTGTCATGTCTAGATTCCTCAACATTGAAATTAAGTGGAAAATATAGTTTGGCAGCTCACTAATGGTTTTGCCATTTGCAAGAAAAGTAGCTCCATATAAAAAAAAAAAAGTGTTAATAGTTAATGTTCAGCATGCTCTGCAAACTAATTTGGCTTTCAAGTCTGGCATGGTTGGTTTTATATTATACTGCTGGGTTTTTTTGCAGCTAGAATTAGTGCTGTCAGACCTTTCACTTTCCTTTGTTTCATAAATATACTATGTTGCTCCATTTTCTGTAGTGATAAGGAATGGTAAGATTATTTTCAATATTTTAAATCTTTAAATCTATTTCTTATTAAATTACGAGAGGATAGTTCATGTTTGGTTTCAGGTTTTAACTTAAAATCATTGGAAAAAATGCACACTGGAATTACCTTTTTTCCCCTACACATTGTGCTTTCAACGCCTTGAATCTCAAAATAGCAAAATTTTATTAAACATTCCTTTTGTTTCTATTGTAACCCAAAAAACTGCAAGGACTGAAGTTCTGTTTGGAACTACTGTTTGTGGAACAGGATTTAATAAACAGTAGCTAAGAAAAAAGGCCAGAGCAATTCATATGTAGAAACTAGTAGATCTTTTCTGCAGCACTCTGAATAACTTGGCTAGGTTTATTCAAGAAAGACAGGAACTTGTCCTGCTGAGTTATTGTTCTGCAAGTGCTATGCCACTTGCCTTGCAGCAGGAGACCTCGGGGTACACCATTTGTGGGGGACAGGACA
Source organism: Caloenas nicobarica (assembly GCF_036013445.1). Classification (NCBI taxonomy): domain Eukaryota; kingdom Metazoa; phylum Chordata; class Aves; order Columbiformes; family Columbidae; genus Caloenas; species Caloenas nicobarica. Next base: position 48,776,957 of record NC_088245.1, read on the forward strand.
TAGACAAGCCTGCTGCCCCTGAAAAAAGTCCATGGAGCTCCACTCTAAGCAAATGTTGCTCCTACTTGGGAGATGCACTCCTATTTTCCTGCTCATGGGTGTTTCTTCAGTGGCAAAGGTGAGTCCTGAGATGTGAAGTAGGCAACCTCAGGCAACAGCAGAGAAAAAAAAAGGACTGCTGATAAACAGTGAAACTCGTTGAACCGGTACCTCAGGGAAAGTAAGAGATGCTATCATCAATGGCTCCACACGAAAAAAAAAAGGAATCTGAAACTCAGGTTTTGGTAAATAAATATAGGCAGAAATATTCTTAAAAGAGGTAAGTCTGTGTTCTCAAACACCTTGAACTAAAAAATTCCTTCTCTGTAAGGCTTTGAGGACATAAATACCTCCAAGTAATCATTTTTCTACATTTTTTTTTTCAGGCTCTTGGAAAGGGTCATCTTTCTTTGGCAAGATCTGACGAACTGTCTGCAAAGCCAAACACTCAAAACTAAACTTTCAAAAGAAAACATTTAGATGAAAGACATACAAGTTTTGACACTTCGTCAAAAGCAGTTGGAAAGCAGCCGGAATCTTATATCCTACCTAAGTCAAAATCCAACGACGAAGTCTTTTTAATGTGATTTCAGGAATTTGACTCAGATTGCTCCGAGACCTCATTTCAAGACCATCACACCCCATACAAAATGCACTTGCAATTTCCTTAATAGACCTAGAGCACTCTGTTCCTTCCTATAATGGCTCAAACATTTACCAAAGTAGAGGAAAATCTGAGCTTGCTACTGTTATCCTGATGATTTCTCCTGCTCAAAGCATTAGGATATGGGGAAAGGAGATCATATCTGTTGAAACTGTGACTCTGTGAGAGAACACAGCTCTGCAGCCTAGTGTATAAGGGCAGGAGTGGAAAAAAGGGATCCTGGCTTCCTGCCCCCACTGTATAAATCTAACCTGCAAGAACTGATTTGAGAAAATATAATCTCTATTTCATTTTTTTAAAGGAAGAATTTATGATCCTACTTTAGGGGCAGATCTGGGAGATCAGTTTAAACAGGCAGGAATCACTTTTGCTGAAGCATTTAGCAAGGGACTAAGTGCACTAGAGGAGACAAGATTTAGGAGACATCATTCTTCTTATCGCCTAGCTCCAGGCTGTATGTATCTTTCTGATACAGAAGTACTCAGATGGTCTTTAAACCCAGCTGGCACTCTGGATTAGGAGTTTAGGGTACATCAGTGTCTGCAGTCAGCTGCACACCGGGAAGCACCACATTCAATATTGCATTGGCTGAGTGATCAGTTGTGCTCACTGGGGACTACATGAAGCCAAGGAAGCCTTGAGCTTTCAGACCTAAAGCTGTGGCAAGACAAGTAGGTTGTATTAGGTTAACATAATGGGATATAAGTCTCTTTGTAATGCTGTGACTACCGGTTCTTATTCTCAGTGAGGTTTGAAAATGTTCAACTAAATGTATCTATCAGAAACTGGCAATGAAAACTGAAAAGTGAGTTGTTTGATTAAACAAACAAACAAACAACAAAAAAAGAAAAATAAAAAATAAGATTTGGGGCTTGTACAGAAAGAGCTGTCTGCTAAGCTCTGCATTCCCTCATAAGTGTCACAAATTGTTTGCCTAGACTACTTTTGCAATCAAAGCTAGAACCCAAATGAATTTCAGAGATCTTACTTTAATGCTGGCTTGCTAAAGGAAGGCTGCAAAATTGTTTGGGTTACTAAACATAAAGCACAGCTTTGAAAAAAATGCAGGGACTGATATAGTAAAAATTCCCACTATCAGAGACATCTCTGAAATCAGCATAAGGAACTCAGGAAAATCAATCACACTTCAATTCACTTTAATTCCCTTGACAGGATAGACCAATAGATGAGTAAAAACAGTGAAAGACACCATTAAAGCTAGACTTATTTTGAGAAACATTGTGAAAAATGTCATATAGTTTGATATTAGAAACTGCTGCTTCTTTGAATTGCGATGGATTGGATTCATATATCTGGAAACAGTTGGGACATCAGCGAAGAGAAGCCAACCCTTTCTGCCTCTGCTTACCTGTGAGCCTGCTAGCCCAGCTCCTGAAACAAAAATGCTAGATTTTTGTCGTTGTTCTTGTTTTCCTTCTTCTTGCTGAATGGAAACTGGGTACTACTCTCTGAGCTGTTTTCTTAGATTCTCAGTTTAAACAACCAATCATTAACTTGATTTATTTGGAAGAGGAAATCCAAAAATATCAAAAGCTATGCACTTTAAATACTGACTCAAACATGGCGTTCTTAATTCCTGTGAGAGCCAGGGAGATTATTCAATGCATTTCAGGCAAAACAAGATGTCACTTTCACCACCAATCTGAAAATCCAAGTAAGTCAAGTGAAAAAAATGAATCAAAAGGAACAAAATTTATTTTGTTGCCTCAGGATACTCAATAATAAGTGTCTTATGAGGGATACACAGAAATTTGCAATAATGACCTAGGGATCTGTCTTGTGCTCTTTTCCACACATGAGCAGGACCATAGAAATCAGTGGGTCTAAGCAACAGGAGTAAAGTTCTGCAGGATCAGGAACCTGAACCAGAAGTATTTACTTCTGCTCTTTTTGGAGTGTACAGGATTTTGGAGGAGATGGGATGCAGAGAGGAGGAAAATACCATTGAAGAAAATACCATGGGACTAGGAAGGTCATCTAAATAAATCATAACTAATGAGGCAACTGCCATTAAAAATAAATCATCATCACTTTGTCACTGTCCAATTTCCCATTAAATTAGTTTCCAGATATGACATCCGGTCCAATCTTTTCCTATCAACATTGATGCTTTATTATTGTAAAATGGGAGCACTGGAAAGATGAAAATGCTCAATGTGCATTAGTAATCAGATTCAGTAATCAGGCTGTTTGGAAATGTGTTCCTCTTGGTGTGTTCCCATTCCTGCTGGCATTTCTGATACACAAAATATAAACTAAACAGCTAACTCCTACTTGTGCTCTTTTGGCAAGGTAGCGTGTTCTTCATATAAGTAACTACTGCTGGATTTTTTGTTTTGTTTTGCTGACTTGTATATACTACTAGTTGAAAAATAATACTGTGGCAAAGACTGTCAATCCAAGAATTGCAGAGCAATCTAACAATTTTATCTTAATTAAAATATTTCCCTGGGAAGAGTCATTTTCCCTCAAAACACTGCTCAGATGTGCTGGATGACATTATCTTCCTAAAAATAATTTAAGAAAATTCTGTCAATAACGTTGTCTTACCAGTTAATCTACTTTGCCTGTTCCCTTGTGTCCTTATTGCAGGTTTCTTATTTCATTTGAAATTATGTTTCGTTGAACTATAACAAACAGTTATATTAAAGGTAATAATTCAGTTTGATTGGTTGCTGATGTTTGTATAACCAGTGTATTAATGGTTCTCTTTCTCAGTGGACAGGCAGGGTCACTTAAAGCATTCTTCCAGACTTAAATCAGTTGTAACATAGAGCATAACTTAGCCCATCATATAGTTATCATATTCCTATATAGTTAAGAGTGTAATTGCTAACACGTGACTGTTGCAGCAACACTGGGCATGTTAAATGAGAAAAGGACATTGCTTGATTAATTGCACTGGGGACTGTCATATTAGATGGGTGGTTGAAGGACTTCTTCTGTCAGGACTCCCTGGCACTCTGTCTCTGGAATTACTAGTTTCGAAAGTCAGCCATGGACAGCATGTAGTTTATTGCAAGACAGAAAGAGTTATCCAGATAAGAGGAAACTCAGGGTGGGTGGTACAGGCCAGGAAACACTTTGGGTTACAATTTGCTTGTGATTGGTTTCCATTGCCTCATAAATCTGCAGCTCCAGCAGTGCCTGAATTTTCCATTTCAGGGAAAACAGATTTGTATTGAACCTTAGCCACAAAGAGTGATAACCTTCCTGAGCAAATAGCTTTTGCAATTTCAGTGGAGCTACTCACAAATGGCACTCCTAAACCTTGCTCTACTCTTCCAGTCTGATTCACAGTTGCTTGTGGCCTTTTAAGAGATACTTTCGTTAATAGTCCTCAAGTCCATAGCCATCAGCCATCTGTACTTTAACATCCAGGGACAGTCCAGCCCAAGCCCGATGAACTTCCAGGGATCATAGAATACTGCTTACTTTTTTGTCTGTTTGTCTTAGATCTTGGTCAGCATCTAAAAACACATCTTGTTTTTAAGCTCGGGAAAGCTCTATAAATTTGCCAGCTGCAGTCCCACACTTCCTTTTCCCAGTGTTCTGATTTTCTGCAATTTCTCCATAGCATACAAGAGACAAGTTGCACACCCGTAATTTTCCAGAGTACTTTGCTTGACAGAACATGTGGAAACCTTGAGTGTATTTTGGTGCTGCACTTGCAAAATATACAAGACAATGTTGGAAGTTCTGGTGCAGGCCAAATTATATCATGAAAATAATGATTAATGTGACTGATGAGAAATGACCTCTCAGTTGGGGCTAGACATCAAGGAAGACAAAAATGTACATGGTAGTTTCTGCAATCATTATCTTATATTGTGACTGAGGTTTCCCCTTTGAGGTTATTCCCGATTCACAGTTACTCAGGTTCAAAGACAAAATTCATATTAGCAAAAAATCTTATGCTGAAGTTTGTAAGAGTCTTGTACATCATTGCATTAATAACACAACACAAAGTTATTGCACACAATGTGTCAGCTGTCTGGGAGAAGGGTAGGCTATTCTACGCTGAAAGAAATTGTTATTGTGCAGCTTTAAGAGCCTTAAAACACAAGAGTTATGTAGCTGTTTAAAGAAATTATTGAAAATCTTACCAAAAGGGTGCACACATAGCTTCAAAAGAAGGAATTAAAACTTGAAGTGAAATAAAAGGAGCGCAATATATTCTGAACATATACAGAGCAAATAAAAGCCAGTCATCGTCCAGAGCATCAGAAGACCAACATAAACAATTCAGAATAACAGCAAACTCCTCTTTCTCACAAATTCAACTTCTGCTCACTCCCAGTGACAGTCCAGGACAGGTCTACCTTGAGCTAGGTTGTCACAATGCTGTGTTTTCAAAGGCGTTTTCCACCCATAAGTTCTCATGTTGACAGGTACCTAGAGACTCAAAGTGAGAAGCTTTGTTTTTCTTAGCGCGGGATGCATTGAGAATTTCTTGCCTACATTGTAGAAAGGTCATTGCCCAAACAGACAGTTCCCATGGAACTAGTGATGTGGGGTTCATTAGGAGACTGAAATTCAGACCCCTTTCTGATTTTGATATTTGAACCATAACTTTTACCATAAATGAATACACAAGTCAGTATATTATAATTTTTCATTAAAAAAAGTCTAAAATTTGTATTCAGAAAAATCAACATATTTTACCCTGGGTTCTATCAGTGTTAAGCTGAATAGGTCTGAGATACTGAGGTGTCTTAAGGAAGCTGCGCTTCAAATGTTGAATAGCTCTGTTCACCTGTGAATCGGGTTTCCTTGCTGGACAATGTTTTATGTATTCCAGATTGGGCTATGGTTCTAGTGCAATGCAGAGCCTCAGGGGAGACCATGTTGTGTCATGGGTCACAACCCATGTAGTACCATGCCCCAGCCTAGGTCACGAGTCATCCTTGGACTCATTGGCTTGGATTAACCAGTGGAAAGTAAATTTCTTGATTATTTTCAGAAACGGTAGAACAAATATTTTCAGGAAATATTAGATAGATGGGAAAATACTGTGTTCAAAAAAAAAAAATAGGGACTTGGCTGATCTATTTTTGAAACATAAGCACAAAGCAGTAACTGGAGTTTCCAGACATAACTTCTACATAGGCAGAAGGCGCCTAACAAACCTCTGCAGAATCCATTCCTGTTACGTGAACTGAGACCCAGGGCTAACGGTTTACCCTCTAGTACCTAACTCTTTTAACTGCTGATTTAGACTGTATGAATGGAAGTTTAATCCTGTGTGAAGCAACATTAGGGGCATTTCAAAGTTGCAGGTTGTCCAATGGACCTGGTATGTCCGTGGGAAAATAAAACAGTTTCTGTAAATCAGGAAAAATAAAGTACTTACCAAACCGGTCTGTGAAATTTGGAGGATGACCCACTAAGGTTGATTCACTTGTTTTATGATGCTACCAGGGGCTGTGTTTTGTTTAGAGTTTGGTATTAAGTAGTCTAATTGTGATGGTTGATGGCGGCAGTTTTAATTTACGTAATCTTCTCATGGGACTACAGTTGCTAATTTGGTGATTAATTATCCATATTACACACTGTTTATTTGACCATGCCTAGATTAATTTTTCTTTCCAAGTAAATCACATTTAGATATGAATTTGCATATCTTGATTACATTTTAATGCCTTGGCTATCATTGTTTCTTCCTTGGGTACCTCATCAGATTAGAGAAGAGTGCTCAAGCAAGGGAATGATGGAATGTCTTAAATGACATTGCATATCACTGGACAGACCATGCACATGACTCAGTGTTAATGGAAAATATATTCCTTTTATTACCAGGAAGGTTATTACACATAGACTGCAAAGCCTTTGCAATTTTTGTGGCGTTATTACTTAAAGAAATGTTTCAAGCAGGATATTTTAGCAAGGTAATATGAAGAAAATAGCTAATATGTTCAGAAATTTCAAAGATACTGATGTTCATAGATTTTCATGTGTAGTCCAGCTCTTCCATTTCCACCTTTATAGGAAGAATAGACATAAGTAAAGCTTCTCTCTAATTTAACAGTAGGAGTTAAGTCATAGGCTTAGAACATGTATTTTGAGAATAAGGTTCAGAATGCAACATGGCAAACCCTTGAAAATATTCCAATAAAGAGCAGAAAGCCAAGTTGTTCCTGACATGCTCTTCTGAGACAAGTTATTGCAAGAATTGCATTTTAACACAGCTGGAATCTGTGCAAATGACAGGAAAAACTGGATTAATATATTAATAAAAACCTTTCCAAGGATCACCACAGTGTCTCAACAGACCACTAAGAAATTTTCTTTAAAAGGCAAGATGCTTATTCTGAACACCTTCAAGTTTATGTATGCCTTGTATGTTTGGAATTTTGCGTGTCTCCTATTTACTTTCACAGCATATGTATCACAGTTAGGTATAGCCTTAAAAGTAGAATAATGTTTATTGTAGGAAGCATGTATTTTTATTGTTCTTATGATTAAAAAGAGTGTTCTTTCATATACATTTGCCTATTTCATCATAGCAATGATCTGTACACAATATAAATTATAAAATGCAATAAATCACTGTTGTAATAGTAATTAATTCCATCATTCTTTCCCACAAGATGAAGGCAAAAAATTACACTGAGACCTCCAAGCGTGGTTCCACACACAGGGGAGGAATATTATATAGACTGACTTATAGAAATAGTTAACACTAATTCGATTTCATCTCTTTGGAGTAAATGCTCTTCCCACAGTATTTGTATCCAGAAAAAGAAAGCTAACAAGTAAAATTGTAATTTTAAATATATTTCAAACATATTCCTGTCTGTTGGAGGTTGTTTTTTTCATGTGCGTGTGTGTGTGTGTGTGTGTGTTCAGAGCATTTTATCACCATATGAAAGTCAATGATTCCTATCTACAAAACATTTCAGGAAGTATGTCAACATATTGGGAGCCTGACCCTAAAAACACCTCCCTGTTAAAATCACTCTGATTATTTGTACGAGTAAAGTTATTCACATGTGTTAGTATTTGCTGTGGCAGCCCCTTGACCTTTGGCTTTATGGGAAGACAACACAGTTGTCATGATTTCACAATATAAATAGACTCTATTAAGAGACCCAGAGTAACAACATAGACTTACTGGGATTAAAAACAAAGCATCATAAATGTTTATGGATGTCACAAATAAAAGGGCAACTTCAAGTTCATGCGAGCTTTGCACATTTGTTGTTTGAAGTCCAAGTTCATGGGCTGCAGCTCTCCTAAAGAAATGTCTGCCAACACATGTACGCATATTTCAGGATCAGTTTGATCCTCCTTTTAAAAACAAACTGTGTCTTGTTGCACAATGAAGATGAAAAACAAATTAAACCAGAATTAATACTCCCTAAGGAATGAAAACCAGCTTTGGAAATTGCATACAAACTTTTAATTATTATTATATTGCAGCTTATACAACTTCCAAATGCCAAACTAATGTTTAATAAAGAAGTGGGTGGGCGACTACATCATAAAGCCCCCAAACACAATAAACAAAGCAGCTGGCAAATATGGTGCCTTTCTCTGTTCCAAAATAGAGTTCTTTGTGTTATTGTCCTTACTGAGGCATGAAGAGTTCAGACGAAATTCTTGCCACATTGAAATCGGTGGTAAAAAACTATTGACTTTAGGCCAAAATGTCACCCTCTGTATTTAATTAAAGAGAGGGAAGGGAGGAGAAGATGATGACTGAACCAACCCATAGCACAGAAAGGAGAGCCTGCTGTGGGCTGCAGCCCCTGGCTGGTGGTCCTGGCCTGGCCCCAGGGCTCACCCCTGCTGAACGGGGGGGTGACCTTGGTCCCTGCTGTCACTGGCATGGCCTAGAGCCTTGCACAACCACGGCAGCTGCTCCACCCCTTGCTGGCGTCAATGTTCCAAACAGCAGCAATTTGTCTTTGCAAAGGCTTTGCTTGCTTAGGAGAAACAAACAGGGAGGAGGACCTCATAAAGAGCTTTGCTGAACTTGCAGATACATGGGAAATTGTGCTAGAGAAGGCCCTCAATCTATCCAACTGAAGGTCTCTCTCAAGATCCCAGAGGTATTTGGTTTGGTCCTGACCATGAGATGCACAATGTGGGCGATGCAATAACGTTTTATACTGCTAGTGTACCTCTTCCCTTATTCACATTCTTTCCCCACCTGGAAAACACCAGGAGAGAAGTGTAATGATAGCATCTGCTATGGAGTCACACTAGTTTATACCCAAAAGGGTCTGAGGGAAACTTAGATTGAGGTGTGTTTTTCTGTCTGCTTGAAGTCAAGAGCTGAGTTTTATTCCCCTTCTGGGCAAAACTCCAGAGGATCTGACACATTGAATATGGCCAAGCTACTCCTCTATTACAAATCTAGAAAAGAATTGAGTAAGAAGGCAATGAGGAAAAATGTCCATTGTTAAAGGGAAAAGTTGCAGAGGAAGAAAAAAGAACAAAAAAACTCCACTCTACCAAACAACTCAAACATCTGCCTGAGTGAGATTTCTTGCATGGAGCCAGTGAATATTACTCTTTCTGGCGTTAAAAATTGGGTGTGTGTTTATTACTTGGATGTATTCCTTAGTTGTATGTTTCTTTTGATAACAGAAAAGGAAAATTAAATAAATGGCTGTAAATGGAAGAAATTAGGAATGTTTTTCCAGATATTCTGGAGCTTTTCAGTAGCCATCATCAAATAGATTGGAAGTCTTCTTCTTACAGTTTTATTAAGACATGCAGGAAGCATATCTGTATCTAGTAGACACAAGGGTGCTAAATTTGGACCTAACTACTGCTCTTTACAAACCAGCATGATGATAAGCATGAAAAGTCAAAGGGACTTCAGTGAAATTCTTTCAAAAGCCTATTGCACAATCTATTTTTTTCTCTTTACATTATGTATACTTCTCTGTAATTAGAAAATATGTCTCCGTATAACTGTTCTGATTATGCTAACATATAATGTATCTATGTAATATGTATCTATGTATCTATCTATGTATCTACCTATGAGCCTGCTTCCAGCAAAATGTAAAATCTTTGATAGAAATCTTTAAAGTTTCTGCAGTTCAGTAAATGTTAATGTTGTATGAGAACAGCTTGCTGTTTGGCTGGTAGCTTCCATCAATTGCAGCTGTCCACATATTTTTGTATGTTGTTGGTTCTTTCACTTTTCAGACAATAGCTCTATGTTTAACAAAGTGTTCATTAAACTAGTACATACCTCTATAACCCTTGGAAGCAGCTGTCACATATATTAGCTCAGAAGTATTTCAGCAATTTTCTTGTGGCAGTGGCTGTTCTAGGGAATAGGAAACATGTAAACACACATGGATGCCATGCTGTGTTAGAGTTCAGCTTCTTGCAGGCAATCCCAGAAAAGCCAACATTTGACATGAATTAATCTTTTGAACAGTTATTCACAAGAGGAAAATGTTATCCTTCTCATTTCTGAGTGATATTCCCAGCAAGAGGAAGATAATATATCTTTTAATTACAGCTGTATATGACTCAATGTATTAAAATATGCGCAGTTATTTAAAACTAGCAAAACAGTAATATGTTTTATGACTAACATTTACGACTTGCATTCCCAAAAATCAAAGTCGGTCATTACTAAGAGCATATTTACAGGATATTTTTGTATGGAATTTACAAAAGAAAACAAAGCTGGTTGGATGGTATAAAGAAATAAATATAGATTCTAATGAATAGCAGCAGCAAGGTTGTTTGTTGTCTGGATTTGGGCCAACGTCACTGTAAAAAACAAGAGCCTGGGAGATTTATGGAAAAGAGCCCTTCAGAAAAAAAATTTCAATGGAGTAAAAATTGAGTGCACGGGTTGTTCACCACAGTAGATTAAAAGGAATGTTTGCCTAAGAGTTGATACGTGCCTGTAGGATTATTCAGCATCCTTCTTCATCTGTTCTCTCTTAATCAGAGTGAAATTAAATCTTCTGCTAATCAGTATAAGACCCTGCTGCATCCTGAGTTATCAGCTGAGCAGTGGATATGACCGACTCAGCCTCACTAGGGAAGAAATTCTCCTTGGATTTTGCAACCAAACTCGTATTGATTGAAGCAAGGTCAAAGTTGCACCTGATCACCTCCCCTCCCTTCCTTTGATCCTCCTTCCTGATGAAGCTGGTGTGGAGCGGTACTGTGACCTCTTCACTGGTGATGGGAGCTAGTAGGTGACATGTGTGTACCAGGCCTTTCTTCCTGACATCTTCCTAGTGCCTTTCTCTCACTTATCAAGTCACTTACCTGCAGAGAAGTGCTTCACTCTGATATATAAAATTGCTAATTCAGAAAACCCACATTCCTTTAATTTTACTGTTCCTCAAAAGCAAGCCTGTGGATAACCTGCCATGGTCCATCAGCCTGGTGGCCGTCACCATGCAGGAAGAGAGCTCTTGGTCAAGAGGGAAAGCCCGGGTTGCCTGGGTTGAGAGGCTTTCCCTGTCCCCTACCATTGCTGCTGGCTCCTTGAGAGATCCCATGGAACGAAAGTATCTCAGTGACCCTGTTCCTGGGCAAAGGGCTGTCTCGTGCCCCAGGAGAGGCCAAGCTGCTCCCTTCAGAGTGGAAGCTGGATGCCTTAGATGAGGCTCTGCCGGCACTTGACTAGTCATGAAGGATACTCAGTCTGGGACAACCACCCAGAAGACTGAGACTACCCAGGGCAGCCCTGACATAACAGGTACTGGGATCTACAGTAATAACAGTGAGAAGGCTTTTTAATGCCATAGTTCCCCCTTCCCCCAAAACCTGTCAGTCTGGAGACAGCTTGAGAGCTGCAGCAAGTGGGTGATGAGCAGCAGCTAATTGCTCTGCGCCTTTTAAATCCACACCTGCCTGCTCCACTGGTAAACTCCCTATATTATCCTCCCACAAACAGTCCTGCTTTGGAAGAATTAAAGGTGGAGGAGCAGCGTGTGCAGGTTTTTAAAAGCCCACTGATAACCCGTGGGCCACAGGCACGAACACGTGGTACCTCCCACTGATACAGGAATTATCCTGTTCATTCTGTCAAAAGTTCCATACACATTTCAAAGCTAGTGACATATTTCCCGTGAACTTTTGCTCTGCCAAATTACTGAAGGTTTCTTCATAAGTATTCTGACCCTGATTCAGCAAGTAATTAACCACCTACCTCAAGGTCTTCTAAATCAAGAACTTTGTGCTGATGGAATAGCATTGTAAGTACCTGGGTTAATTTTAACCTATAGTACACATCAGCATTTCTTTCGTGCTTTCTCAAGCTTAAAGGACATTAGTTTTTATTGTCTTGCTGCTTTGGCCATATCCAGAAGTACTAAAATATTTCTCCGAAGAGTTGTATCATAAGGGGCACAAAGCATATCTTGGTGTCTAGTTAGGTCCAAGTCTATGATTTGGCTAGTGAGGAGTTGATATGTTTTCTCTTAAAGCAGCCAGCAGAGGCAAAGAGAAATAAGTGTTCATATAGATATATTACCACAACCAAGCCTAATCCAGCCTGGATGAGCTGCCTGTTCTGTAAATTGCATATAATCAGCGATGTAAGAGATCACCAGTCATGATAAACTGAGGAGCTATTGAAAGACAACAAATATTTACCTTGTGCATACAAAGTAACAGTACAAGGGAAATGGAATATTAGAACATGGGAACAAATGAAACCAAACAACTTACAGCATAATAGAAGAGGAAGAAAATTAACTTGATTTAAATATGTAAATGGCATTATTGTACGAGCCATACTAGAAGAGAAAAATATCATTTCCTGATCGCTTTAAATAAGTAAATAACGTTTCTGTCACATTCCCTGAAGTATTCAAACACTGAATATTGTAACTGGTGTGTTTATGTAAAACAGTGCTGTACTTTCAAAAAGGGATAGCCTTACTTCTTTAATGAAACAGATCCCTGTACTGGCACAGAGAGATCCCCTTACTCGGGAAGCAAGGCATGGTTTGCACTAAAATTGCCTCACTCGAGGGCTGTGAATGCTCAGTGCACTAGAATCATGTTTTGGTCAGAGAACTCAGAGCTGCCTTTGGTGTTTCCTTAGGCTGCCTTGGCAACGTGTGTGCCAGGCATGAGGGGGTAGGTTGTGTAGTTCACTATATGTTATTTATTACAGTAAATGCCATAAGTTAGGCTGACCAAAACCAGAACTATTTTTGTAATATAATTCAAAATTAATTGCTAGTTTCAGGGTTTTGTATCTTTAACTCTTTCCTCTCTCTATTTCATGTTTCAAAATTTTAATTGGAATCTGAAACAATAAGAAGAAAATTATCTTCAAAATTGGCTTTGGAAATATTTATTTCCATGGAACAACAGACAGGAACCATCTTTCTACCTATCCTAATAACTACCATTCCTTGCTGGGTGAATCAATATAAGTAAAATGCTTTTGCTGGTGTCAAGGCAGCCCCCTCTAATACCACGACTAATGCTCCCTGGGAAATTCACCTGCCTGTTCTTGAATAATCTGTTGTCTTGTTAGCTGGCAGATCCAGGTGTCAAGAATTTAGATTGTTTTGGTAATGTTACATCAGATAACTTAGGGACAAATCTAAAACACATTGATTAACAAAATAATATACTCAAATAACAAGTCCATTTATAAGAGTTACACATGAAGTATGATAAATAGAAGAGATTATGCTATTTCCCTGCACTGCACCTGGAACCAAACCTTATTTAAAACTACAGATGTCTCACAGTATCATGCTATGCTATCCATATAAATTGGATTTTCTGATCCTTTTCGTACATGCTCATGCAAAGCGTGTAGGGACGAGAGTAAAAGGTGGAAGGTCACTGCTGTGAGAAAACCTTCTTTAGACAAACTTAGGATTCAATTTAATGCCTCCCAGAAAAAAAGTGGAGCCAGTATTCAATTACTGTGACTAGAATTATGTATTTTATCAGCTGTAAACAAAAGTAATTACATTTGTTATGATGAAAAATAATGCAAATACTTACTTTTGATTTTGAGAATGCCAGAAAATTAATGTCCTGTTACATTATGATTAATTGATTCAGAATGGTTCTCGTTGAGTAATTTTATGCTTAATAAGAGTCCATCCATTCAATTTGTTATCCATTCTCTCTTCACAGAAACTTTAATGACCTCAGGTATAAATTTAAACTGTCTTTCATAAAAAGTATTCCTTTAGAAAAATAAATTATATCTCCAAGATTTATGAACACTCCTTAGAATAATGCAATTTCAAATAATTCAGAATGATTCATGTGTTTCAAAAAGAAAAAGCTTTTCCAGTTAATTCATATTTTTGCCTACCTGCAAGAACAAGAAAAAATAATTAGAATAACCTGTTAAGAACTGCATTATATACAGGTAATACCCTTGTAAGTCTGTGTGCCAGTCTGAAATATAGATACATAGTCACATAGATACACAATGCCCATACTGTGTTCAGTTTCTGGCAGCTAATCAGGAAACTATAATTAGCTAGTGATTAATTAAGATAGGTACACGTGAAGTCATTATGAGCAGTGGGTATTGGCAAGAATCATGTTTATTTTTTCCAAATTTCATCTTGTCAAGCTGCATTAGGACACAAGTTGTCATATTAGCTTATCCTTTATGACAGCTGATACGATCACACTATGGCACAATGCACACTGAACAGCGATATGTAAAGGTGGACCTTGGGAAAAGCTAATACACGTTTCTCTGAAAATGAAGATGAAAACACACTGAATAAAATGTCTGCTTGTAATCAGTAATTTGCATTACACAGAAACACTGTGTTCTCCTCACATTGCATGAACATGTGTATGTCACAGGACCAGGATTGCACCTGAATCTCCTTTTACAATTAATGTGAGTGGAAGAGCCAAAGGAACAACCAGTACGATCCCAGTTGCACCAAGGGAGGTCCAGTTTTATAGCAAATAAAGTTTATGATTTCAAATATGCTGAAGGAGTTCTTTCCACAGCACTGAGAATAGATAGAAATGACAGGACTTGGTGAGTTTCTTGGAACTGTACTTACCCTGTGAATTTTGAGCTAGATGCATCCATAGCCCCTCTGGAAGTCAGTCTTGTCCTGTTCTTGCAAACTCACCACTGTCTTGCCTCTCATGACTAAGTGGGGGACAACATTGGAACAGGAGGGGATGCAATTCTGGCAAATTTTAGCAGGGGGTGCAAATACTCATGGTCCCTAAGCTGCTCAGCTATCACTGTGATTCCTTTTGCCTTGTGCATAATTTAGTCTTGCTGGCATATGATAACTGATGTCATATGCAAGATCTACTTTACCTAGTTTATTGATGCCTGTGGCAATCTAAAGCTTGCAATGATCAAACTGAGATGTGTCTGTTCCTGGTCTACCCTGAGAACCCCCACAGAGTACTTTCTTAGGCATCCAACTGCACTCCCTCTTGCCAAACTCCACTCCACACAAGTTGCTTGAAGTGCATAATTTTTCATTGTGATATGTGTGATTACTATTGTTTACAGCTGATGAAATGCATAATTTTATTCACACTAATTAAATACGGGCTCAGTTCTTTTCTGGGAGCCATTAAGCTGAATCCTAAAGCTGTTTAAAAGAGGTCATCTCACAGCAGTGCCTGCTTCAGCATCTAACAGAGGTTGTTGCAGTTGGGGCTGCACATTTTCAGAAGTGATTTAACTATGCTTGTACTTGCATGGTACCACCCCAATATGCGGGTGCATTCCTTCTCTCAGCCCTGCTAAGCTGCAATCCCTTGCCACAAGAAGAAAGGGCTTGTTTACCCCTTTCTTGCTCCTTTCTCCAGCCTCGGTGTGAAGAGATGCAAACCTTTCCCCACAGTCTTGACTTTCTGGGGGCAGCAGCAGCAATGTGATCCTTTCTTTCTCTCCTGTCAGACGACACACTCTGCTACCCTGTGCTTACAGCGCGCTTACCACAGCTAAGAAATCCTCCTCCAGGAGATCGATTTTTGCAAATGGAATCATCCTGTGGCAGATGGAAATGATATGCTCAAAACAGCATCCCACCCCCATTGGTAAATGATCCTCTTACATGCGCGAATTCATTATCCCTGTAGGGGCAAGGAAGAATTGAGCCATGACATAATCCAAGGTTATCTTTCAGGAGGAGATGAAGCTGCCTGGCATAATGCATTGGTTGATGAAGATAGAGTGTCAACAAATGAATATATGATCTGTTCAAATTAAAAGAAAATTCAATTCGTGGGCTGAAACAGCATTTAGATAGTATCAAGGATGAGACAGAAACCAACAAGTCAGGAAAAGTGAGAAGTGAAAAGTGTGTCCTCTCTGTGACTTTTCTGACTTTTCTAAGTTTGTGCCACAAATGTAATTATTCAGCCACAGTCATCATGTATGTCCTCACTTTTTCCTTCATGACACTGTGTTTAAAAATAATGTTTTTAGCATCAGTTTGTAAAATCATCCCTTTTCACAAATACAACACAATGCATTTAACATACTCTTGACTTGCAGAAAATATACCTGTGGGTGTTTTTTGATGTATCTAATAATATTTTGATATTAAATTATTACACAAAATAAGAAAAAAATAGGAATGCCTTTTGCAGCAGATAACTCTGCATAATATTTTGATAAACAAGTGTGCTTATTTTGTTAACCACATTGTATATATATAGATCACACAATCACCATGACAGTCTACTCACAGAAACAGTGTTTTCTTTTCAGAGGAACCATTATCGTATAAATTGTTTATGGTTCACAAAGTGAATAAAATGTTTTTCATGGAAATTTATAGCTTTAAATTATGTGTGAAATTTTAGAAAAGGCAACATTTACTTATTCTGCATCTAATCTTTCTAAGAGTCTCGGTAGTTACATGCATTCACACACACACAAAAGCACACAAACACTCCTTTTTATCTTTATGGCAATTGTAATTTTTTCAAGAGAAAAAAAAAACCCAAAATGAAAGCACCAGCATTGGCATTGCTCCAGCAGTGAAGACTGAACTGGACACTCATGTCAGCTGCATATCTGGCCTCGGCCAGGCAGCTCTGGATTCAGCCTGCAGACCTCGCTGGGATGGCCACAGTCTCACCCAGTCCCTGCTCTGGCCTTTTGCTGTTGTTTCCTGAAACACCATCCAGTGTGAGAAGGAATTTCAGATGCTCCAGACTGAGCGGACCGGAGACATGACTTCTGAGGTATGTTCTAACCATGTCCATGGACGTTGCTGTGGAGTACTGACTCTGTCCCTTTCTCTGGATTTTAAAAATACTTGTCATCATGAAATAACACTACTGTACCCGGGGGCAAAGACAAGACTCTGGGCTTGTTTCTGCCCCCTCTTCTGAGACTGCTGTTGGACAGAAGAGTATACGATTCCCAGCAATACAAAGACATTTGACACCAGAATTCCAGTAAATGAAGTTTCAGAATGCATTTGGATGTGTTTGTACATGAGGTATTACATTTTTCCTGTGAAGATTTCCATCTCCTTTTACCTATTTTTGTCTCTTGGACTTCTGCTGAATTTAAACTGCATTAGATATGCAGCTCCCTTTAAATCGAGTCAAAGATGTCCCATTTCAGGCCTTGGAAGACTTCACAGGTCAGGGAAGAAGGTCCTCACCCAAGTCAGTTATAGGTGGGCATGTTAAATAAAGCCTCGCCGGTCAGAGAAAACAGTGCTGGTACAAATGTCTGACATCTCTGAATAAATATTTTCCAATTATGAAGAAGCTGAATTGTAGCAGATTAGTTTTTTTATTTTCTCTTCATTCTGACGTTTTTTCCTTAGGTGTTTCAATTCAAAATGTCTCAGCTCTCAAAAACCAGGTCCTTGAATGTATATATTTCTGCAAATTCTTCTGTGTTGGTGAAATGGATGTTATGATCAAAAAATGTAGCTATTGTAATAATTATTATTAATACTATTAGTATTAATACTTTTGTTCATAGTTATAAAAGCATCTAAGGATTTAATGTTGGCAAAAAGTGGCTGCCTGAGTGTGTATGTCCATTATATTAACAACATTTCTGTCTGCTCTCAGTGTGTTTAGTAGCATTTTGCCTTTGAAGTGACAACTCTAACACTTCTGTGAATAACAACAACAATAATAAAAATTAAAATACTTTTGTTAACTCCACTGTGTCAGTCAGTGCAATCAAATTTCAACTGGAGCACAAGATACTTAAGGTTGACGCTATTCTTCTTGATACAATTAGGGTTCCATTAGAGTTAGGGGATATTTATTTTATTTCATTCCCTCAAGGATGTAGACAAACCCTTGAAAAAGTTTCCAAAATGATATTTACCTATGCAGTACTTTCTTCTAAGGGACATATTCTGAATCTGCTTCTTGTGCTGTCTCATATTGAAAATGTGTTAATGCATTGAAATCACTGCATAGCTGCAGGAAAAATGCACTTAAACCTAAAGGTGACATTGAGTAGCAAAACAAAAAGTAAAAGTGGATTTGAACTGACAGGCAAAGCTAGAATAGCAAATATGTTGTTCAGATACTGGTATTTTATGTATGACCATTACCTGCATAAATGATGATTCAGCTGGAAGACTTTAGTTAAGATGGGAGCTCCATGATACCAAGTGTCACACTACATGGACATGGAACACAGCCTCTGCCTCAAACAATGTTCCAGCTTATGAGCAAAAGTAGGTTGGAAGGCAGAATGGAAGCAAAACCAAGCCAGGACTAGTACACTCCATCCTAACTCCATTTCTTATGACTATTGCCCCACAAAATTAGTTCGACAAACCTATATGTGTCAGCTGTCTCTGATTTTTTTTGCTTCTGCCTTCGAAGTCAAAGTTGGCAAAATTTCAAGATGCCTTGTTTACATGTGAAAATAACACTCTTACCTAGATTTTTTTAAAAATATCTTTTACTCACTGAATTTTTCAGAGAAGTTAAGCACCTAGCTCCCATCATTTCCAAAGAAGGCAGCCTTCAGAGACCCCTCAGAAGGATCGCCTTCATGTTTGCCATGCTGACTGCTCTAGCAATTACATTATTTAAAAGAGGGTAGAAAACTTCATATACTGAAATAATCACTGAAACATGCCCCGGTACAACTGGCTACTGCCATCTTCAACAAACTGAAGATACTGCACTGCAACATTGCCACTTTCCAGCTCCTATTTGAACCCTGGGGTGGGGTTTATATAAACTAACTACAAAAGTTGAAAACTTACAGTTTCAATAAGCCAGCCATGGAAGATGAATTGTGGAAAAGAGGCACCTAGGAGTATATTTCATCTCACCAAAAAGCAGAAGTCCAAAATAGGTCAGACGAGTTTCCATTTTAGAACAAGCTCTATCTGCATCTCAAAATCAGTTACGCCTTTTGGAAAACAACTCAAGACTACCACTCCTGTGAACATTAACCCAAGCTTGCTGCCCACTGTGTGGCAATACTGCCTGAGTCTCCCTTGTGAATCTAGTGCAAAAGGGTTTTAAACCATGCAAGTGCCGATTTAATAATGATCCTATAAATAGACTGTGCATTACTCACTTGAAGCAATTCAGTACAGAAATACAAATCTGGGTCAGCAGTATCTTAAATGAACTGTATGATTCTTGAAACATAAAGCTTCATTTCTTAGCTAATGAACAGTATGTTGTTTGTTGATTTTTTTTTTTTAACAATTAGCAAAAAAATCTTGTGACTGCTATGAACTAGAAGACCCTTCCTAAGGAGTGAGGGGAAAAATCAGCAGCACGTTGGTTTCCAACTTCTCCAGTTGCATGCTAATAATGTGTGTGTCGCTGCTTTCACATATTCACCATGCAGAATAATGGTAATTAGAAGCTACTTATGAAAGAGATATTTGTAGCTATAAAGAGAATATTGTGATCAATATGTGGCAATGAGATCTGTGTTCCTAATATGCAGAATTTTAACAAAACAAAAGGCCTATATTTTGGGTGAGAGGACAAAGGACCAGAATCAATTAGGATGTTTTGGCTTTTAGGAATCTGCAGGACAGAATGTGGCTGCTGCCATGGGGAGTGGGGCTCTGCAGCTACATGTGGATAAGTGGCACTATGAGGCAAAGGAGCTTCAGTCACCCTTCTGCCCTGTTACCACACTGTTGGTCACTGCAACACCAAGTTTTTACCATTCTGGCATCAGTGGAGAACTGAGAATCATACCTGAACTCCCAGTATGCTCAGTGGCCCTATGGAAATGGGACTCAGAGGAGATCCTGTGAGTCCCAGAGTAGGAAGATGCCTTGAGCTACCCATCAGCAATCACTGCTGAGGCTTGTGCCCAGTGTTACAAGGGGAGATTCTCAAACATGCCCACCCTCCCATGGAAGATGATTTGCTCCTGGTTCACAGGCTGCAGTCCATTCAGAGATCCAGTCTGGAAGATCTTCCCAAGAACAGGTAGCTACTGGCTGTCTTTTGAGTGACTGAGCCAGGTTTGCTCATCCTGTTTTCAAACAGGAGCACAGGAATAGCATTCATGCTATTCAAACACTGTCTTATTTATGTTACAGTCCTGAGAGAAGGTGTCAGAGGCAGCTGTTCCACTTTCAAGCATAATGCTCTAACTGCCCTCTTTGTTGGTTTGCCAGCTGACTGATTAGGGCACTCACCTGAAATATTTGGAAAAGAGGCTTAAATGTCCTGCTCAGATAAAAGAGTATAAGCCTGGGGCATCCATTTGCTGGAAAGATAATTTAGCAATACCATCACTAGACATAAAATGATGATTACCACCATCTTCTTTGGCTATGTCTTAAAGGCAAGGGGAACTACAGTTTTATTTTGGCATGGAATCCTGCCCAGACATCTTCAGTTCATCCCAATAGCATCTGCAGGGTGGAGGAGCCGGACATGGACTTCTTAGGTCCCAAACCCTGGCTTGATTAGGCAGACCCAGCTACACTGTGGCTGGTTTTGGGTGCTGAGAGATTCAGCTGCATCCACCTGGAAAAATGTCACAACACTTCAGGC
The DNA here is from genome assembly GCF_036013445.1 of Caloenas nicobarica. NCBI lineage: Eukaryota > Metazoa > Chordata > Aves > Columbiformes > Columbidae > Caloenas > Caloenas nicobarica. Next base: position 48,797,625 of record NC_088245.1, read on the forward strand.
AAACAGGAAAGCAGACACAAGTAAGTGGGGCTTTTCAAGACTGCAGTTTTGGACCGGTGCAGAATTACAGCATGTTTTGGATTTGGCTCAAAGTCAACAAACAACATGTTAACTCCTGATTTGTATCCCATTATAGCCAGCTCCCAGCAACAAAATTCTCACTAGCTTTAACTAGAAAAGGCTACAGCTCTCAATATTGTTTCTTATTTCAGTGCAGTGACACCACAGACGACCTTGTCTCATAACTCAGGGGAAACAACACACTTGTGCTGAGGCACCAATAGCAGAGGTGCCTACTGGACAGGCAAATATTTCCCAATCCAGGATTGCTTAAAGCATAAATAAATTATAAATAAAATCAACACATCTCTCTGTTGTGTAAAACTGGAATGGAAAAGAAAGTAGCCCAATTGATCACTGTTATGTTCAGTCTCTCTGGAGTCATTATGCCTAAGGAAAAAAAGAAAAACCCTATCAAAACCAGAATTGCATAATGCCCTTTAGGCGATGTTGCTTACAAAGAAAGATATGAATCATTGTTGTTTTACTACCTGTGAGTTGGGCCATTAGATTTAAAATCTTGTAGAACAGTTAAATAACACTCTTTTGTGGTTTCGTTGTTTTGTTTTGTCTTGTGGTTTGTTGTTTGTTTGTTTGTTTGTTTGTTTTTCCTAAAAACCGAATATTACATAGAGCTAACATATAAAAATGAAAGAAGAATAATGTGAATTTGAAGAAATAGGTAGGAAGAAATAATTGATATTCTTGAAAGAGTGCTTTGGCTTATAAAGGATAAAGGTAGGAATGAGGGTTTTTTCTTTGGTTTATTGGCATGATCTTATGAAAAAGAAAGAACTCAAAATAGTACTGGCCTATCTTTAGAGACATCTATTCCATTTTGCCTTCTATGGAAAAGCTGAACAGAAGGGGAGGATCCTGACTGCTGTCATTGAAGCTGTTTCAGTCAGAGTGAATAAAAAGCACAGCTGCCAGAAATGCTACATTGCTGGCTAAAGTGTAAAGTTCGAATATTCATTTTTCTCATTAAAATAGGGCTTTATTGCTAGTGGATGCAAATAGCCTGGCAGGTTCATTTCTCCTTGTATGGAGAAACTAACAACGGAAAACATCATTCCAGTATCAGAGGCAATATAAATAAATGTTCGATCTCACCTCCACAGAGAATGCAATGGTACCAGTCCAGAGTTCATTGATATTACACTGGGGCCAAACCTTGGAAAGTTCTCAGTAGAATCCCCAGCAGAAATGCCATAAATGCAGAAGACTCCTCAGTAAAAGAGATTAGTTACAATTTTATAAACGTCTTCATCCCTCAGGTTGGAAAAATTTACAGTAAACATACAGATCATGGTCACTATATGATTCTCTGACTTTTTTTTTTCTTCTTTTTTGTTTGGGAAAGCTTTTATAACTAAGTTAATCATAGAAATGTATGATTGATACAAAATCCAAACACAATAAAATACCTACTGCTGCTTCAATGGTCAAATTTGGCCAAGCTACTTTAAGGTTAATCTCTGCTTTTAGTCTATAATAAGCCCCGCAGGGGTGATCTTTACACAGTTGTGAAATGAATTGCATGGCTGAACTATTGGCCTGCCCCACAGGGATTGAAGGCAAGGACTGTTTTTCCCATTGGCCACATCCTGTATGGGACAAAGGTGTCTCTGAATCAAGTGTTTCTCTGCCTCGCATTTAACAATCAACTCCTAGCTGAGAATACAGAATTAGATGCCTGTAATCATTATAGCGGGAGAATGATGTGACTCAGAATGGCAATCCAATCAGACTCACATATTGAGCTGCCTAGAGCTAGGAAATAATAACTGTTCAGGCACAGACCTGGGAAGCATATCTGAAACTGTTCCTTTCTCTTGAGCCTGTTCAGCCTTCAGGAAACAGCTCCACTCAGGTTCACCAGCACACCTTCTCCAGGTGGACACCTAGAGTCTTCCTTCAAAGAGTTGCCTGTTTTCCCGGAGACATCTCGCTGGTGGTAGCTCACTTCTACTCATAGCTGGGATGTGGGCTACCACCAGACCAATTTGAAGATAGCATAGTCATGGGACATACACACCAGACAAACACTGGAGAGTTGTGGTTAAAGAACCAAACCTGTTTCTTATAGTCAAAACTCCTTCATATTTTTCATCAAGAAAGATAAACTCTAATAATATTACCTTGTTGGCCAGTGACTAAAATATTACAGTCCTTCATCAATTATGTGTCCTTGAAGTATATTACATTCTCTCTGTCATACTCACCTGGGCATTGTCTTCAGCTTTTCTCCTCCACTCTGTTTTCATCCTTTGGTTTCACGTCTAACATTCAGCCACAGAGTCTGCAACAGTGTCTTCTCTGAAAGATTTGGAATTTTTGTCCCAGCAGAACAAACACCAATGAGAGCTTCACAGTCAGAACCCAGCCATGGAGAACCTCATCTGGGGCAAGGATTTCACTGGTGAAGCTATGCTGCCCATAAATAACAGAAAGGAGATCCAAGCACGAGAGCACTTGGAGTCTAACTATACCCTCCAAAATGGCAGATAGCTACCAATGGAGCAAAACCCGACATTGTAAGCAGTATCACCTACCTGACTTTTGGGGATTATTTATCAATATGGAAACTGATTCAGGAACTCCCAAATAGCTCCTATTTCAGGGTAAAGTTTAAGCCATCCCAAAGCACTCTCAGGGTTTGTTGAGTACCACAGATGGCCCCCAGGAGGCCTGTTGGCTTTACTTCAAAGAAAACCTACTGCTGCTCTCCTGCAACCCAGCTCCCAAGTGACAGAAACAGCTGGGCTTAGTTAAACAGTTACCAAGAAAAAGTCATCTTCTTGCTCTGCTGTGCAAAAGGTTGTTCTAAATATTATTTCCACTACTTATTTAACTCTACTAAAAGGGCAAAACATTCTCTTGAGAATAATACTTTGGCTCGGTCAGTCAGTAAATAACGTTTTGAGTGTTGCTGCCCTATCTTAAGTAAGATTTACCATCTAGGTCTTCATTCATTAAGCCTATAGGTTTTGCTTTATTTATTTTTATTTTTTATGGAAAGGGAATAAATGCTTCTATAATTCATAGATTTGTAAATAATTTATACAACAGTCTTACTTATTTTAAAGCCTACTTCATGGTATATAAAAATGTCTCTTCATGATTTTGGAAAGTTATAAAAAGAAAATCATAGTCTTGTAGGAAGGATCCTCCACAGTGAAGACTAATTTACAAGTTCTGCATTGTGAAGACAGGATTTTATTCATTTCAGTTTGATTTAAAGACTTTTAACAGGCTGTTTAGTTCACCCTGTGTTTGTCCTAAGTTGTAGATTTCACTCGATGAAAAATCCCAGCATGTACTATCCCAGGTTTGGGTCAGCTTTCTTCACATCCAAATGGAGCAGAGTTCTGGCTAACAAGCTGCATGTTCCTCACCTGGGATAACTTTTCAGCACTCCACAGACATCAAAGTAACTCTGGATATTTATACCAGTGGAGGACTCTCATCTGTGTTTTCACTGATGGCGCATTTAAGCAAAACAAAGTATGAAAATATTTATACTCTACAGAAGACCTTCAGTCCAGCTTTTCCCCTTGATAACATTTCTAGTCTCAACATAGGAAAAAACCCGCCATCTTGACATTTAACATAGATGGATATTTGAATTAGCCACATCATGTATTGTAGAATTTTATTTTGGTGTCTCAGTTCCTATTTAGGTTTGGTTAAACCTAGCCACATACTGATACTAGGGGACATTACTCAAGTATTCAAAGCAAGACTTATTTATTATCTCTTGGTGGATCAGAGTTAAAATACTTAAATATTTTACAGATTTGAGAGCATGTTGAGGGAACAATCTACATGTAAGCCATATCTATCTCCCTCTCCCTTCTTGAAAGGAAAGAAAGCAATATGTGAAAGGAAAGTGCCTCCAAAAGGAAGAGAAAAAAAGCTCAGAAAGAGGTAAATTAATTGCTTAATATAATCTGTGTCATTATATCACTGACCTTTTCCATTTCTACATGCTTGCCTGTATTCCTTTGACCATCAAATAGTATCCAATAATAGTAGCATATTATTTAAAGTTGATGAAAAGCACTAATAAGATCAGATATTCTACTTTCTATTGACATTTACCTAGCAAAGAGCAGACTGGAAAATGACATAGTCTGAAAGCACTAATGCATGGTATTGATAAAAGCACTGGAACGCATGCTGAAAAATCAATCTATTGCTTTAGTGACTGATGCCTGCTTATTTTGCAGTTTTCACTGTCCTCAAATGTGCTAATTACATTAGTTATTGCTATGGTGCTGGAAGAAGTTTTTGCTGAATGATTTTGTGGCTTCATAGGTCACCATCAAGCATTAAAAAACCTTCACTCATATGAAGAAATCTGCAGTAAAATGCTGTCTCTAAGTTCAAACAGAAAACCTTTAAGAGTGAGAATTTGTCTTGATTTTTCCCACAGTTCCTGTATCAGATGCAGATCCTAATTAGGAGTGGAAGAATTGATAAAACCACTGGCTCACAAACAATGAAGGTCTCAATAGTAGAAGGAACCAATCAGCACCACTAGAATTGATACATATCTGGTGCCTAAATGCTATATGTCAGGTCTCACAAAATAAAAAGAAATACTTCAAACAGCATTGAAAAATGTAATAGAAAGTACATTTGAGTGTCTGGCTCTTTCTCTTGTGTTGCATGAGGTGGGTTCACACTGAATGAAGGCTGAGACTCCCATGGATCTGTGCTGTCACACATTTACAAGACTTGAGGATCAGAGACTTTTAAAGACCTACTTGTTATCACAAGATTCACAGTACTGTTATAAGAGTTAACAACCTTGGATTCTTGCATTTTATTTACAGTTGAACAATTACTTTGCTCTGTATTCTGACTAAGTAATTTCCTGGCCAGCAAAGGATGGAAGGATTACTATTAAATATGGAATATCCAGGAGTGGTGATAAATTCAAAGTGACTATGAAGGGTCATACCAAGCAAGTCCAGAAAAAGAGTGAATGAGTCCGAAATTTTAACATCAGAGTAAATAACTCATTCAGATTTAGCCCAAAACAAGGAAAAGTAATTTCTTCCAGTTGGATTTTTGTCATATACAGGTAAATATGTGCCATTTCATTTCCAGAATCCTGGACTAACAGACATTGAAGCTGGAAACATGGAAGGAACGAACATACAGCATTCAAAGAAAACAAATTGTATCAAATGAGAAAGTCTCAGGAGAGGAGAGGAGAGGAGGAAAAAAAGAAACAATGTATAATTGATCAGAAAAAGAAAAGCAAAAATGGACTGTAATTAAAGTGCCAAGACAGCTACTATATTTAATTGCAAATATTTTTTCTGTTTAGCAGCTCCTCCAGGACTGAAAACAATATGGTTGTTCTCTAGATTATTTTTATTATTTAAGACAGAAATTTCTGTCAAGTGTCTAGAATTGTGTAATCACAACCTTTTAAAACTAAAGCAGCAGATGTGCTCCAGCAGTCAAGCTTCTTATGAACTGCAATACCCTTTCTAGAATAAAGCTGAAAAAAGATTTAAGAGCAGCTGAAAAGTAGCATCTTGAATATAGGTCAAGAATATAGAAAGGATTATTTTTTTCTTTGAGCATGTTAGCTACTCATAGTGATCTATCCTTTTGTTTCTGGAATCTAGAATTTTCACCTTGTTTCACAGGGACTGATTTATTCTACCATATCTCATTTCTACACCAGTGTGGCAATATTGGTTTTAACAACAGGAAAACTTTTGAAAGAACTGTTTAGTGATGAATCACAAAGCCTGCAATACCCAGTTTATTTCATTGATCTTTTGCATTGTTATTCAGCAGTATTCAGAGTCTGGGTATAACAGCCCAGAAAAAAAAAAAAACCACAAAACTTCTACTGCAGTCTGTGAGTCACTCATGTTATTTTGTCACAGTCTTACTCCCCAATATTACCCTACGGCATCTTGCTGAATTTTTCTTCATGAAGCCATTCGGAAACCAAATGGGAAACTCGGGATGAGCCTGTTTCTGACAAAAGACTCTTCTAAACTTCAGTTTGCATACTTGACAAGGAATGAAGGCTGCAGAATACACAGTCACCAGTTGCACTGTTTTGAAGAAATTTAAACAACATCTGGAGCCACGCTCAGTGTTTCACCTCCAAAGGGAGGGAGAGAGGATACACAGAATGTTTCTGTGGTGCTCTGGAGTCTGCCTAGGGACTGCCCCATGCTCTGGGCTTGATAGATTACAGCACGTTGCCCACTCTCCTCTTCTGTCCTTTGGCTGGTTCCCCAGAAAATCCTTGTTCTGGGAACTGTAAGAGAAGGTAATTATATTTTATTTAATGAGTAATTTCTCTATTGTGTCAGCTCTCCATAGGGGAGCTAGTTGGGGCTCAGAAGACATTTAAGCCCCTTGTAAATATTTCCAGGAAGCGAACTTAAGCTCAGGATTTTGCTGGCAATAATGTGTGGCTCTGGCTGGAGAAGATGGCCAGAGACAGGTTCAGATGTATGGGAGAACAAAGAGACTTGGAAAGTCACGGGCAGCTCAGTCTGCATATTTGAACCACATCTAGCTGCTGGGGCACCTTGTGAAAATGCTGCTATTACAAGGAACTGGAGCTAAGGCTGAGAAGCCACCGCAGAACACATTGTCTCTGGAGAGTGGTGAACAGCTTTTGCATGAACGATCATAATGATGCTGCTTGAGGTGTGGGAGCAAGGGTGCACAGGCTCCTTCAGGGGCACTTTCTTTCTAAAACAGATTGTGAAGGTCATCAGAACCGGTTCTCCATCAGCCTGCTCTGATGGGCAGTGCCCTCCCCAGACAGCTGGCAGAACATATGAGTACGGCTGAACTGCTTTTAGGCTCTGCGCTTGTCAGGCCATCCCCACAAGTTCCTGTGGCAGCAGAGGCTGGTGCCATTGCTGGTGACGTCATGGATGTCAGAATATATCACCAGCAGAAGAAGTGAGCTGTGAATGAGTGCTGTACTTGCCACAAGAGAACCAAGTAGATCCATGCAAGCTGTGGATATTATGCATATATTCCCCGCAGCTGAGGTTCATGTGCCTGAAGTGGAATGGCACCTTTACAGCTGCAATGATCACAGGAACTGTGAGCAACTCCATTAATAATCTCAGGACTCACAATCTCAGCTGGACTCACTTTTCCAGGCCCCAGTGTTGATAACTGAGTTGTCATGGACAGGGCAAGTTGGGGAGTGCTTTGTAAAATTTCACTAACAACAGCAGAAGGTACTTGACAGTACTGAACTGCTCACCTATTTCCATACAGGTCTTGTATATGAAATTCCCAAAGGGTGATACTGATTTCTGAAAAAAGATGGGCCTAGAAAAAGAGGTACTGCTGCTCTGTATCCCATGCCAGTTCCTGGAGTAAAGCCATGTGAACAGATTCTTGAACCTCGCACCTGTAAAATACCAGCCCACTGTTGATAGGGAGGCCAACAGGCCAACTTAGAGTACCATCAAGATACAAAGGGGCTGATATGGACAGCAGGAGTCTCCAGTTGTCTTCTCAGGGCTCTGAGGACTGGCAGACGTGGCTGGAACTGGTGCCCACCCCGAGATTGCATCCCTGAGAAATGACAGGGGCCTTGCACCATGGAGAGCACTCACGTGGTCCTCCCATGTGGTGGCTTGCTGATAGCAAGCAGCACTGAGGCTGTGTAGTGCTAATATGGGTGGTGATCCTCTCGGGATGGGCATCTCTTCCAGGAAAGTGTGATGAGGACAGCCTTAGAAGTAATTCAGACATGATAGAGTGACTTCACTCTATTTAGAAGTAAATCCACTGGAGTACATTTAAAACGATTGCTGGCTCAGGAACAGGCATGTGCTACCCCTGGTACGGTTCATGATCAACTTGCAAGTAGGCATGTTTGACATATTAAAGCACCGGAAAATGCATTTTAATGAAGACTTACTGTGATTTTTTACTTGTAAATATGCTTCCACATTCATAACCTAATTAAAAGCAAGCTTTATGTATCCATCATTATGAACTCAAAAATCTCCCTGTAGCCTCAGAAAACAAATAGTTTTAATTTCAAACAAGTAACGCTATTACTGCCCTTTAAAAGGTAGGGGGGCTCAATGTACACATCAACAATTTATTTTAATGTGTGTACTCATCAAATACTTTCCAAACCATTACAAATCCTGTGCTTCACTACAGCATTAGTTTGTCGTTTCTACAACTAATGAATCCGAAGAGCATAACAGGGAATAGATGCTGGGTGAGACAGAGACAGACAAGTGTGCTAAGTCCATTGTTGTTTTTCTGTAGAACTAATTAGTCCAACATAGATTTGGGAACTCAGTTTGAAAGGATGTTGAATGTTTTCAGATCTTCTTGTTAATTGATTTCGAATAAGGTTTCTTGTTTTGTTTTTCTTCTCTGAATAATTGTGCTGATAAGATGTCTAGAAAACATATTATCGAGGAAAGGCTTTGCATTTTAAAAGCCTGGAAATGTCTCACATTTACAGGTTTGAAATTACAGAATTAAATAAGAATTGTGAAAGAAAGTCCGCACTTTCCAGCTTCTCTGCTTTTGGCCTGATTCTCATGAAAGCAGAATACAGGAAATTAAATATCTTATTTTGGCTTTTTCTGAATATTTTATCAGATTCCATTCTAGAGTGAATACACATGGAATAATTCAACCATTTGAATACCCCTCCTGGACTTAGAATCACCAAGCATTCTTGAAAACCATGAGTGCTGCTGACCTGTCATACAGATGGCACCAACCACCTCTTCATTTTAGGCCAATGCCATGAGCTGGGAGGTGATACTTACTGACTCACTCACAGTTCACACAAAGGCAGTTGTCATTAGTGGCCAGAACTGCACCATCTTGAGCAAATTGTCGGTGTGCTGGTGCATTAATCTGATAACTCCTAAATTGTCCTGTTTTCTTTCTCTGTGGCTGAAGAGCCCAGCCTTGCCGTGATATCTTTTTTCTGTTTCTAGTATGCGAGCTTTTGGTCCAATTTATTTCCACTGATTAGAAACAGTTGTTGAAATAATATTCACTAGAGGCTACAGTTTAATGCAGTATCACTACAGTGCATATACATTCGATAAATTAAATAAATGAATGAATAAAAAATACCTCCCAGCTCCACACAAATCAGTTGTGTATATCACTGTGCTGTACAGTGTCACGTCAACCCAGCAAATCCTTTTTCCTGTCACAATATTCAACATTATACCACCCAGGGTTCATAAAGAACAATTTAGAGATAATGAAAAAAATACAGGACACAACATGCTTCTGGCTGATAATATTGATTCCAGGTGTTCTGAGAGAAAATTAATTCAGTCATATGTTCCAACTATAACACTGCTTACCCCTTTTATGGATGCCTGTTGAAACAGTTCTTAATATTGTACAGACCCCAAACCACAGATCAAAACTAATTACAAAAATTAAGCTAATTTTTTAAGATCTTGCAGCAGAGTGCAGATTAGAGACACAAGCATCTGCACAATGCCACCTGACTCTTTTCTCACCCATGTGGAGTTTATGAGAGGAACGATATTCAGCTGAGTATTAATAAATTAAACATATATAGTCTTAAACTTTTCTCAGGGATTATTCTTGGAGCCTGGCTAAGTTACAAACATGATGTCTCCTCCTTTTTTTAAAACTTAGACATTTACCAGGCTTCTGGTTAGTAGAGCAGCTGGATTATTCATCACAAATACCGTCCTGTTAGCCTGCAGATCTTCAGCAACTTGATTGACATTTGTGCAAGTGTAAAATTCAATTTGCCAAGCATTTAACTTGTGGCCAAATCTGAACTTAGGACACACTTGTGAGCTACATTTTTGGCTATATTACTGACACTTTGCTATGGTTATTCATCACATACAATGTGTCATCTCCTGATAGGTATTATTACCTTTGTCTCCCAACTAACTGGCATTGCTAACTGTGAGAACATCCATACAGCTGGCAAACAATGAATATTGCACACTGGAAATGAATTCTTGGATGAAACTGCATTTCTACTGAGTAAAATAAACGTTTCAAGGCCACCACATAGACCAGGGGTGTCAAACTCGTTTTCACTGGGGGCCACATTGGCCTCGCAGTTGCTTTCAAAGGACCGAATGTAATTTTAGGACGGTATAAATATAGGAGTAGTTACATTTATGCAGTCCTAAAATTACATTTGGCCCTTTGAAGGCAACCATGAGGCTGATGTGGTCCCCGGTGACAATGAGTTTGACACCCCTGACATACGCTGTTAAAACGTTTCCATATTATTTTCTAATGTTTCAGAAAATAAACTACTCATTTTTTGAAGATCAAAGGTTAATCCTCTCTGACTGTACAAACAGCGAAATGCAAGAGAACTGCTATAAAAGACACCTTCACCTCTGGAGTCAGGACCAGCAATATCAACTTCCTCGAGCCAAACACTGAATATATCCTGGGTAGGAAAAAGGAAAAATTCCCTTGTGCCTTCCATAGTGCTTATAAGGCAGAATGCTCTTCCCTCACACCTCATTCAGAATTACAGCCATGAGTGAAAGGACAAATGTGCTAGCCATAAATCTGACTTGAATTTTCCAAAATTAGTCTGCTTTTGTGCTTAAAGAAGAGTTGTTTTTCATGTACAGCTTGTAGTCTTTCTTAAAATGGAAGGATAAGTTTATTCAAAATTCATAACAATAGCATGGTGGCTCTTGATGAATCAGCCTTTGGGTGTGAATAAAAGTGATCTGGGATTTGCTTGAGGAGTCAGTCTTTACATTCACATTTACTAATCCCACCCTTAAAAATAATAATTGATGATGACATGCCAAGTGGTGAATCTCAGTTTCCATAGTCTTCTGCATAGGATGAAAGTGAGCACGTTTGTCCTGCTATGCTACAAGAAGGGTCTGAAAAGCAGTCTGACAGCAGAGCTATTTAGATGTTCTTCTTGTTTACTTTATTACTAGATTATTCAAGTACAGATTCCTTTGTGAGACATAATTCTAATTTAAACTTATTCTGATTTTAATTTCACTATGAGACTTTTTTGGAGCTACTTTTGAGCTGATTAAGTTGCTCTCTGAAGATATCAAGCTAATTCCACTGCAGAGCAAACAAAATAAACTAATTTTGTCTATGAAACTCTGTAGTGTTGGTATCCTGTATCTTTTTTCTGTTTACATTAGAAGAAGAAGAAGAAGACATTTCTATTTCCTTGTCCTGTCTAGCTGAGAACTGTCAATATGCAGTATGTATCACAGGAGTGAAACTGTACATAAATTTCCTCTCTTTGTATTGGATTCATACCTAGATATATGGCATTTATCATAAATTGACCCCAGTGCCATAACTACATAGAATTTACCTCTGTCCCTTGAGAGTGTGGGTTTGTTTTGTTCTGTTTTGTTTTGATTTCGTGTGTGTGTGTGGTGGTGGTTGTGGTGGTGGTTTGTTTGTTCATTTTTTTGTTTTACGTTAAACCATAACTTTTAAGCAAGCATGTGGATACTTTTAAGGCTTTCGGCAAATAAATGAAAATGTATGCAAATGGACAATTTGATGTTCCTTCTTAGAGGACACTAGAAGGTACAATAAGTTGAAATTCACATTTCCATTTGCATTCGCCCTCCAATTTATTGAAAATACCCAGATGGAATTTGAAAATAACTAGATGGAATTTGCTGAGTTATGTATTTATCAATCTTAACAGCCTTCACACAGAACCTTTTGAAGACAAACCAGCCGTTAGCAGCTGGAAGAACAATGCTAACTGCTGTACTGTGTAATAGTTTTTGCAGCTTAACTAGGACAAATAGCCTGATCCTTTGGTATGGAAATTCTACCTTTGTCAAATATTCACAGGGCACTGGGTTTATTTGTATTACGTTTAAAAATGTACATGGTGTGTCACTTGTTATGTTCATGTAGTATACTCATGCATCATATAAAAATTAAGGAACTTCAAATCACACTTGTTAGCAGCTAAAGATAGCTAAGATTTAAAAAATATATTTATTAGTCTCTTTTCCTCTGAATCTCATAATTTGTCTGCACTGGGAATGGGCAAGTCAGAAGCCAAGAAGTCCACTTTCTGTATAAGCTTTTTTGAGGCACCTACTTCAAAGTTTTACAAAGCTTCTTTTAAATAGTATATTTTCAAAATGAAAACAAGTGAATACTAAACTCTAGTCACTGTTAGGACACGACTGAGAAGCCATCTCCATTGGGGAAGGAACTACCCCTGATTCTGAATGAAAGTTTCACTGATGAATGGAGTATAGGAGAATCAATCCATAATAGTAGATTTTGTGACAGGAAGTTTCTCGGTTAAAATAGACTTACAGCAACAGCATTTTTCTCCTCTGTTTATGAAATTGCATACCATACCTGCGAATTATTACCAGGTTAATCCATCAGATCAAATGAGGAGTTAGGAAAACTCAACAACTTTAATACAAGTTAACTCTCAGGTTTTCCACTGATTAAACTATTAAAGTGTGGAAGAAACAGGCATGTCATCTGAACAATGAATGTCATCTGACCGACGAGAAGTGGTGCCAGTGTACTGCGGCCATGAGCCTCATAATCAGGAGGGCCCAAGCTGATGGAGCTAACAACAAATCTTGACTCCTTGAACAGTGTCTGAGGACAGCTGCAATTCCTAGCATGAAAAGTCTGAGAAGTGCAGTGACCGTAATAGCCCCATGGAGACCACGCTCTGACCTGTTTGCACTAGCCAAGAACCTTATCAGTCAAGAAAATTAACCCCACTATTTTTCAGCAAAATATATGTAATGTAAGGGCTGAGAGCAAGATGTGGAGGCAGTAGCATTGTTCACAGCTTTATCTGTTTAAAAGCTGAGGCTCTAGGGTAATGCAACTGCTTTGCCTTTCTAGAGCTGCTGGAAAAGATGGCACCTCAAAAGGGCACTTAATTCCACTTACTTCAGACATACGTTAGCTTGCCGGATTGTTCTCCAGAGGTTAGTCTCCCTTCATTGGCCACAGAAAGAGCCTCAGTAACTACTTTACACTAGATGTCTAACTTTTGAATTGCTGAGGTTAGTGAGCTGAATCCCATTTCAACTTCGCAACTTTAGAAAGGTGGAGAGCTGGCTTAAATGATCGCTTGTTTGCTTATTTTGCCAGTGCTGTGCCTGAGCAGATGTTTCTATTGAGCTGTCCACAATGACTCCAGAACTTCTCCTGAGTGCTTGCCATCAGTTTAAAAGTCAGTCATGTGTGAGTATTTTAGATTATTCCTCCCTGAAGCCTATTACCTGTTGGGGTTTTTTTTCTATTTAAACTAATACACATATGCCTTGGTTTCTCTAAATGTATGTAGAAACAGTATAATGTAATAATCTGAATCTGACCCATGATTCTTTTAAAAAACTTGTTTGTGCTAGTATACATGGGAAAGTTTCTTGACCCAGATTTTCACTGTATATGCAAAGAATAACATGGATGCAGATTCAGATGAAGGAATTAATAGACTCACAATTAAATACCTGGCAGTCTGCCTCAGGAATTCTGAAGAACAACATCTCCCTTCATTAAGCAGCATTATTTCAAAGTATATAAACACACCTTGTGTTCATCATCAGACCACAAATAAATATTATCAAGACACATGAGACCTGACCAGATGGAGCACGAGCCCAAGAGGCAGTTAACAAATAAATTAATTGACATTCAAATTAAAATAATTACAGTTCTGATCACATACAGATACTGAGCTGTCAGATCTAAGCTTTGTTTGGAAATGCAGCATTCACCCATATTGATGGATGGAAGAATCAGAGTAACTATTGACTTGAAAGCTCAAAGTCTATTAAACACATGCATCTCTGGATTCCATCGTTTGTTCACTGACACATCTGAGTGACATTCGGTTAATGGTTTGGTCTCGATAATATATTTACTGTAATCTCTCCCACAATGTGATTAACTGTACTGGAAATGCAGATGAAAAGGTGTATTCAGTGCTTTGCAAAGGGTCACAGATGGGGAGTATTACCTTCAATATTTGTAGCTATCTAGGCACAGAAAGAGATAATCCATACTTGGTGGCAGACTACCAGGGCTTTTCATGCTAAATGTAATGACCATACATAATAGATTTCAGAATAAAAACTAATCGCCTCATCACGCAACCCAGAGACAATAACAATCCCTAATAATTAAGGAAGGGGAGCAACAACTCATTATACAGTGCTTAATATAAAGGGTTGGAGGACATAATTATCAAGAGTTCTCACTTAGGTTCAGCCAATAATAGTTATAGGTCAGATATGTAAGAACAACCTGATTCTGCAAAGACATGCATACGTACAAATACTCACATGCACATGCACACAGACACGCACAACCCATTGTGAATGCCATAATTGAAATCAATGGGCCTACTTACAGAGTCTATGACTTATTTACTCTATGGTTTCTCTAAAATGGTCTTGTAGCGATATTGGTCTGAAAGTAGTCATCAAGTGCATTTACATTCATTACAAGGATGTAAAAAGACCTCAGTTTAACTAGGAATAAGGCCCAGGGTACATTAAGTTAAATACATACTTAAATCTTTGCACAATCAGGGCTTAAGGGCATTATGCAAAAGGTGGTGTTTTCAGATAAAGTCATTTTATATGAGCAGTTAGCATAATTCATGTTACCAAACAAATACGAATAAGGCAAGAAATGCATATTTAAAAGAAATAACTTTGAAAACGATCATTACTTTCTGATTGGTATTTCTCCTGCACCCTTTCTTGCTTTACACTTTTGTAAGTACATGTTGATACCTTCAATGCCAAAGAAAATGAAAGCATGTTATTCTCTTTGCTCTAAATTATGTTTCTGTAATTTCATAGACCAGGAAAGCTTCCTCTCCCCTCATTCTCTCTCCAACATGATGCAGCTTCTGAGCAGCAAAACTGAAGCCAAATTTGGTTACCATTGAATATCTTACAGACTTCCCATGCACCTGTCCCAGCACAGAGCCGCTGATGAGAAATGAGGCTGTCCATTCTCCTCACAGCACTGCTACACACAGAGGACACAGTATGTGCTCTGCAACTACACATAATGCAATCCTCTCCCATGTCTGCACTGTGACAGCAGCTACCCATGCCCGAGTCATTTACCATATTCACAAAACATTTATTTTTCATATACTCATTTGACCCCTCTTTTGGAAATATTATTATGACGGTTTGCTGTTCATGGGCTGGATGCAGCAGAGTTTTGGAAAACAGTCACGTCTCCTCACATATGGAGAACATACATCAGTTAATATATCTGCCAAAGGCATAGATTGAATCCCCTTGTCCTCACCAGTTATTAATCATGAACAGACTGGTCTCAATTTGGCCTATTAGACAGTGGTTTAGGTTGGTGGCATTTTCTCATTCTCCTTATCCTTTTGTTACAAAAAGAACCAGGCAGGGCAAAAATTACAGTGCTGTACCTATACTGATAGAAGTAATGCAGCAGCCTTCCCAGGCTGGGCAGGGTTACAGTGGCATTGAGGTATGCGAACATGATTATATGTGTGTTTACGTACTTACCACTAAAATATATTCTTATACTGGGAGGGGAATAAACTACTGAAGTAAGCATATTTATGGCACTGAACCTATGCCCATCCTAGCCAAGCTATATTAGTAAAAATACCAGCATGTCAGCATATAGGGAAATAAAACCTTTAGGATTTGGCAGCTTAATAAACCGATATAATAAACCCTGTATCTGCCATAGCTGTCACAGTTGCAAAGGCATATGCATCAGCTTAAACCACCTCTGTTGAAGTTCAGCTGATCACATTTCAGTTGGCAAGGGGACTGTTTAAGCTTATGTACATGGCCAGTTAGTGCAGCCCATGAAAAGTTGAAACAGAGCCAGGTTGTTCAAAACATTCAATTGCACATCTCTGTCTTTCATTAAAATAACATGGAAACTGCTAATGCCAGATTTTTGTCTATAACTGTTCCAGTTGTGAAGAAAGCTTTGTCAGTGTACTTCATAGCTAACCAACATGACAGTTTCAAGTTTTTAGATTACAAGAATTGACATCTCCAAGAAGTGTGGATAGCACTGTTAGAGGATGAAAGCTCAAATGCTTAGTGGCGGCTGTTTAAATACACATTAATAATTTATTAATTTTTCTCATAGCAGTGAAGCAAGTATCATATTTGGAAGGCCAGCACAAAGTACTTTTCTGCTTTTTGTTTCCTTAACTGGGTATTCTCCAGGGAGCTCAATTCCACAGTAACGGCAATGTGCACCCCAGATGAACACCTGAGCTGCAGTAAGGAAAGCTGAGATCCACGAGTACAAATGGCCAAGTTTAAACTACAGAGTTCCATCTGTAGATCCTAGAAAACTGCCATGGATCACATCCAGTGCACCTACCCAGCCTATCACAAGCCATGTTACACAAAGTTGATTAAGGAGCTGGAGCATCTGACATATGAAGAGAGGATGAGAGACCTGGGAATGTTCAGCCTTGAGGATGTTAAAGACCTGGTAGGGGAAAGCAAAGAAGATGGAGTCAAATTCTTCTCAGTGGTGCCCAATAAGAGGACAAGAGGCAATGGACACAAATACAAATACAGGAAATGGATGTAAGGGTAGTCGAACACTGGACCTTTGAGCAGGGAAGTGGACTGGATGATCTCCAGAGGTGCCTGCCCACCTCAGCCATTTTCTGATTCTGTGATTCCACACTGACATGCTTCAAAGCGAGAGTTAATTTGTCCCTGGAGCTAGGAAGACTGCTCCCCTTTCTTTCCCTTCAGTTACCTTCTCCCACTTTGAACCTTTACATCAGTGCTGCAGTTCGTCCAGATTGCGATTATTTACTTCTACTCTCCCACTGACTTCAGAGGGAATTAGGCCATGTTCTAAAGGACATAATGTTAAGGTGTCAAAGATGAGATATTTAGCCCACACGTGAATTTTTGTGAATTGAACTACATTCCTAAAAACTTTTTTTAAACGTTTTTATCCATACATATATCTGGCCCCGATAGTTTCCTGACCCAAATCAAATTGTTCTGTGGTTAAGAATTTATCCCTTTTGTAGATCTGCAGACTTAGTCACAGCATTTATTCCATTCACTACTTTCCCATTTTATATATTACCTGTTGTGACCAAAGTTATCTTTTTAAAGATGAGTGTTTTACAAGCCCTTGTTAGCTCTATTACATTGACTCCCATTTTCCTTCTTTAATTCCTCCCCCACCTCCATCTAGATTTTCTTATGGTTTCTGTTTTCATGTCAAAGTACAATTTCTTTAATAATCACAAGAGCCCTTTAAGCATGAAAAATCCATCTGCACTAAGACTTGTAGAACATCTGCTTGGACTTTAGCAGTAAAAGTTGAAGTTGTATTAGAGCAGTCAAAGTTGATTTTGATTCTGACAGGAACCAAGTCAAGGTTTTGAAGATCTTTGCATGAGCTTATTACATGCCAAGTAATTCTGAAAAATTAACGCTGGGACACCTGAATAAGATTATATTGGTATTATTATATACTCATTATATAAATGGTCTTAAAATATAAGACCATAAGAGTGGTCTTATTTTATTATCTCTCTATATTTAAAATAAAGAATACAAGACACCAAGAATAGGATTATATACATACATATACATAATATGAATATAAATAATACTTCATTCATATATATACATACAAATATATATAAGTACACAAATACATATATATGAATATATACACACATAACTCAGTCCTAATCACAACACAGTTCACTGATTTTGGTAAATGTAGCCATTATTTCCCTGTAATGAAAACACCTCTGCGTGGCTGATTAGAAGGCAATATTGGATACTGCCAAATTCTCGTTACTGTACTGCAGGTGTTAATGCACTTAGAAGTGCTACACTTCCATGATTAAATTTGCCCTCAGGAAAAAAAAGGAAGTATTTGTTCTTCATTAGCATTTTTGCTAGATGGGATCCCACAATCCAGTCTCAGGAACAAATGAGGCATTTTTACTCATCACTGCAGATGCAGTATATTTGTGAAACGGGCTTTTAAGAAGTGCAAATTAAGCAAAAGCTATGAAAATAAGCGTGCAGATGGGAAAAAATCCCAGACTACTGATAAGGGTGTCACTCCTCTTTGGCAGAGTGCTCTCTTGGAAAACCACACGGTGCAGGGCTTGAAGTCACCACCCTGACTGCACTTGGCTGGCAGCAACTATTATACGAATCCTCCAACTGAATGCCTGTGAGTTTTTAGTAATCCATATGAAACAGGTTACTGCTTTCAAGCGTTTTTTGGTGGCCCACCGCTCCCATCATGGATTCACTCCACTAACCCTTATTGTAAGCGTGGCAGAGAGGGCAATTTGTGGTGGGATGAAAACTGACCAGCTCCTTTAGCCCTGAGGGTAGTTTTCCAGACCGCATTATAAGGGCAGTGTGGTGAATTTTTTATGGCAAAGCATCTCTTCAGACATAGTACATTCAGGCTGAGAGACTGTTAATCCACCCACTGTCATGAGCAATGTGTATGTTTAATTATGTTCCCAGGCAAATAAAGATCTCAGTTGGCTGAGTCCTCATTCCCTTCTCTCACTCCCCACACATTTATTATTGATGGAAAGGCCCTTAAATGTGGTTAGGTATCTTCTTCAAAGAGTCATTTACTGTAAAAATCAGCAGGCTTCACCCTGGATAACATGTCACTTACAGTACTATGGAAAGACTGAGTGTGGAATCAAAGATGGTGAGAGTCACAAAATAAAATTCTCTGAGAAATTTTACTGTTTCAGCATATGCCTTCTCATCAGAAACTTCCAGATGAACATGAAGTTAAAAACCAAATATTGATTAGAGGATTACTGAAGCATTTATTTTCCAGGAAAAAAAGTAGCCTTCCTAATTTATGTAGTACATGATATATTGTGGTATATTGTATAAAGGATGACATATTAATATGACTGAAAGGTCTAAACAGAAGGAGTTAAAAGTAAAAATAAATGTTATAAGAACAGCTCCTTGGAAATATTTACCCCAGAGCATTTCATTAGAACTGATTTATCCACTCAAAATATTTCCATTTCAATGAAATTGTGTTTTCCTATGGAAACACTTTTTGTCTTTTTTTTTTAATCACCTGTCTTAAGTATTTTGTTAAATCTGAAAGCATATTGCTCAATCTTTTCTTCCTGGAGGGAAATGCTCAAGTCTCAGACACATTTCATTTGGTTCAACTTAGAGATACTTATAATATTTCTTAGCACATCATGCACATTCCTTGTCAGAAAGCTGTTGAAATTAATATTTTTTTAAGCCATTACTGAAGAATTACCATTTAATAAAACTCCACTCAGTAACTTCAAATACTCCATTTTCTGTCTGAATTTTATGTAAGTTTCACACAGGTAATGACTGAATTGCTTAAAAACTACACAGATTCAGAGTTCAAGTTACTATTCTGTTGCCTGCCGTAGATATACATGGTCAGACAGAAATTTAACACTGCATTGCTAAATGTTTCTTTTCATCACACTCTCATGAACTATTGATAAAATGCCCTGAAGAGGTCAGACTTTGTTCCTATGCAGTATTTTTTTCTGTGAAGCTGTTATAATTTTTTTTTCTGACTTTATTATCTCATTGGTAATATCCTGTGTCCGTTATTCTTTTTTATGCATGCATACTGTTTTATTTCACTAGGCACAGTTAGCTCTCCTGCAAGAGCTGGTCCGTGGCACAGAAATGAGATAGGAGAAGCCAATTGAAGAAGTTGTTGGTTGATTCGCTTCCCTTATCTGAGCTGCTTATTCCCACTGCCACTCCATGGTTCATTTTTCCACTGGCTCAGCAGTACCTGTAGCGCTGCACTGGCTGCAGGGTCAATGAAATTAAGGGTTATTTTGGGGAGGGTTCTTCTTTTAACAATTTTGGTGAGGTGCAGCATGGCCCCTTAAACAGCTGCTTCCATAACGGTGAGAGGGTGAGGGAGAGGAAGCAGCAGAGGGACGGATGCGAGATGAACGAAACTTCACAAGTCAGCTTTGCTGCCAAAATCCAGCTGCCCTGAACGATGGCTTCAGGCAACTTTGCTAATGTTATGGTATTTGACAGTTTGGAAGAATATGGGCTACCTGTCAGCTATTTAATTTTTGGGTTTGTGCTTGACCAGTGTTAAGTAAAATGAAACAAGGTAAACAAACCAACCAACCCTGAATCCTTTGACCACACCTGATTAAAATCAGATACTTGGCTGGTGCAAATCAAGGGGATCCCATGACCTTTTGGAGGAAGTAGAATGGTCTAGTGAAAGGGGGGAATGCAATGGAAAGAGAAGTAGGTGACCAAGGGAGACATCAGATCCCCTTTGAAGGCAGTTTGAGATTCCCTGTCAGCTTCAAGAGGACAGAGACATCACACTGGGCTCTGCTCCTTGCTCTGAAACAGAACGTAATTATGTTGGCTGCTGTGTCTTCATTTACAACTTCCAAATAATTCCCTACAAGCTTTTAGTAATTTAAAGAGAGAATAAGCGTGTGGACACTACTCCTCAGTGACCCCAGAGAGCTGCATAACACAGCTGAGATGGCTGGCTTTTAGCCACCTTCTGTGCTCATCCAGGCTCCAGGCTAATATGTCTCTGAAATGTCCGTCTGCCTTTGTCAGACAAAAAGTGTTTTACCTAATACAAGGTGACTTAGATAAAAAATTAATTAAGAACTCTAACAAAACTTTATGGTTGCTTAAGGAGTAGTCATAATGTATTGCATAGAAAAAAAGCAATGGCAACTTTCAAAGAGAAAGGAAAAAAAAGGCAGAAATTAGGTACTAATAATTAACAAATTAGTACATCAAATATCTTGTATTGTGAATTTGACCTCTCCTGGCCTCCCAAGTCCTTCACACTTAGGAAACATTTGTAAATAGAAAACTAGGAAAACGTGATTTGGATTCATTAGAACTTGAAAATTTAACATAATGAATTTCAAGTTAGAAGACTTCAGGAAAAAAAAAAAAAAAAGAAAAACAAAACGAAAATCCCCCAAAGCGCTAAACAACATTTTCACAAAGCTAATTTTGTGACAAAATAGTCTGAAATGGCATGCCAGAATCCATTTGCCTGTCAGCTCTGCTGCTATGTAACTTACAAATATGCTATTAGCATTCTAGCACCTCACCCTAGCACTCACTTTCATAGAAAATTAGTCCTGCATACAAGATGTACACACATGTCTTTTTGTGACATAGGAACGCAGATTTAAAAACTGGAATTCACAGTAACCCAGTAAAAGTGAGGGCTGTAAATTAACTGGGCATAATGTAGCCTTCGCAGTTCTCCAGAGTCCTTGAATAAATACAAAAATAAATGAGGAAGAAATGTAAGTGAAAAGAAACAGCCTTTTCTTCAGATGGCCTGCATTTCTAATTGAAAATTTTGGCTGGCATTAGTTGGCAGGAGCATGGAACACACAGCGTGAAAGGTCGATAAATGAGTCTAATATGTGGAAAAAATGCCTTAACTGGAGAAGTTGATGGACACCATCAGTTTTAGAGTTATATATCCTGCTTGTTTACCCATTTCAAAGCCCTTTCTAACATTTTAGTGATATGAGTCCATCAAACTGACTGACAAGGACCTGATCAATTCAGATTCTAAATTAGGAGATATGGGGAAAATTTTTAGTACTTCATGTCTATCCAGTTCACGTAGCTGGTAAAAAACCCATATTTGTTAAAGAATAATGCTGAAGAGAAAATACATATTTCATTCTGCAACACTAATAGGCTGTGCCAGGGGGATTTTAACGGCTTGGAAAGTGCTAGTGGTGTACGAGAAGAGACAAATTAAAAAGAAGCCTTACAAAACATACCTGAATCATGGTGACACCTCACATTCATCCAGTGCTGCTTTATTTAACAATTCACAATGATTGTATTTTAGACTTTTTTGTGCTTAGCCTCAGGGAAATTTTCTGCTGACTTCTACAATACAAAATGAATATATTTATTTAGATGGTGAGTCCTCCAAGGGCAAAGACTCTCTTTTATCATGTGTCTTTTACTGGGCTTGGCACAGTGGATTTTGTGTTGATGGTATTGTAATACAAACAAGTAACATATTTGAAAGCCAGAAGGGGCACTGTAATCATCCACTTTGATCTCCAAAACAAAATGGCAGGAGTTTAGGAGGATCTAAGCCCTGCTTGCTTAGGAAGCAAATATGAACTATACAGTGTAAGGAGTTTGATGGCTTCCTACATAACAACAGAGTAATTCATCACTAACGAGGAGAATACAAATTCTTTTGCATTCACTCCACAACCCCAAGACATTCACTAAAAATAACAATAATGAATAATACCAGAAGCAAGTGAAATATATCTGATTTCCTTTCATTTCATTCTTCTCACAACCTCAGCAGTGGTTCTGTATGGAATCTGGTGGTTACATTAAACTACATTTTCAATAGTGTTTAAATTAAATCTATGCACTCAGATTCCAGCTGAGAGTCTATATTATATATGTCTGATGATAAAATGGAAGAAAACCCAGCTCTCAGATTTAGGAAGCCAAGGTCTTTCAGCATGGCCAAAGCCTTGCTCTAGATAATAAAGTAAATTTTTTAGATAACAGTTTGTTTTCATTATCTGCAAATGGCTTTGATCTGTTTTGTTTTATTTTATTACTTTTGGTATTTAAGTCCTCAAGGATCAAGCCTTCAGATAAGAAAGAAGCCGGTCAGTTACTGAAGCACAATGAAGGGTTTTCAGCAGAGGATCAGAACCTCTTTGGCAGCTTTCATTGGAGTTACTCTTCAGTCATCTGAAGAGTAAGAGATGCCTAACAAAAAACCATAAATGGCCAACTCAGTGTCTGTAACATACTTTTTCTGACATATCTTCCAAGTTCATTCAAAAACATTTCACTAGACCCCAATCCTTAAGCGATATAAATCACTGCAGCTTCACTGATGTTAAAGAAAGAACCTGGACTTAACAGCAGTTGAGATTCATTTGTTCATCCATGAAACTCTAATTTTCATATTTTCCAAGGATGTGCAACATGGAATAATGTGTTATCTCACTAGCTGCTTCTTACTAAGGGCACAGGGCATAGTTTCAGGTTCAGACTCGGAGTACCTGCCTAGATGCCTAGAATTAGGTTGAGAAAATATCACCAATGCAACAATAAAGTCTCCTCCTAGTAAATACTGTTTCACTGTGCTAAAGTCCTATCATGGGGAGCATGTCTTTAGACTATTGCTGAATTAATAAAATTAAGTTTAGGTTCTCTTAAGCTTTAGTATATAACAAAGGCAGACTGCTTTGCCAAAACTAGACTTCCAAAATGTGTGGACTTAGCATATGCCAGCCAACATTTTCTAGCATTACATTTTCATATCTAACCAAGACAAGACAGAAAAAGATAGAGAAAAAGCCAAACAGTGAGATAAAACAAAGATATTTTGAAAAGCCTATGTTTATGTATTTATAAAATACCCAGTTAAAAAAAAGTCCTTTCTTAGACTTCAGACTAAGCTAGGCAAAATAATAACTATTGGTTTTACTTCTATTGTTTCAGCATCTGAGAGGTGTCACTTGTGTTGAAAAGAACACAACTCTAAAGCACTTTTGCTTCGTCTGAACTTATTTTATCCAGTAAGTTACGGAAATTTACTGCTAATCATCATACAGTTAATGCAGAAGATCTAAATCTCTCAGCTGTCCTAGCAAAGCTTAGCTTTATGATTCAGAATACAAAATGCAAGGCTGAGAAAATAAATAATTGGCAAAGGACTGAAATCCAGAATATAACCTTGTAAACAAGAAAACAATTTTGGAAGCATACAGGAAGTTGTTTTTTTGTTTGGGGTTTTGTTTGTTTGCTTTTGTTTTTTTCTTTGGTTTGTTGTTGTTTGTTTCTATTGTAAATATTTTGCAGCAGAATCTTAATGTGAGGAATGTATTTAAATATCTCAGAAGTTTAAAGTACCAATGCTTCTGAGTAAAACTTACATAAGCCTCAGGGTGACACGGAGTATTATCTATTAGTTCTACTGCAAGTCCATTGAAGCACAGCAGGAAGACTTGTAGCGGCTTGGTATGAGATATCAAGTGGAAAAAAAAAAAAAAAGGCAGGTCCTTGCCCCAAAGTTTGTAGCACCCAGGTATATAAGGGGATCAGTAGGAAGAGTATAACAATCCCCTCTTTCTAGGTGAGGAACAGAAACAAAGGACAGTATCCTTATATGTACATAGATGTCAGACTTGGAACGATTTTACTTTAGTTATGTAGATAGATAGGAAACATACTGGATATATCATTTATAAGCACATACAGCTTCCACTTTCTATTCTGTCTTCTTAGCAAGCAGGTCTGAGACACATCCCAATTCTTCCCTCATTGCAGGCAAACAGCGCAAGCAGGAGTGTATCACCGGGGTACTGTGATATTCACAGTGGTAGAGGCATGGAGGTGCTGGTGGGAAAGGAACTGAATGCTTAGAGTAGATGCAGAACTTTGGATTTTTAAGTCTTTTAAAGTTCCTGGGATGGCACAATGGGAGAGTTAAACACCTTGGAGGAGGAGCTGCCTTGGGTTAGCCTGTTGAGGAGGGGGTCTGTCTCTAAAGCCAGCTACCTCAAAGGCAACTTCACAGAGTTAGAGAGTAGGAAACTGGGTGTACAGGGGTAAGTCTCACCCTCACTCTCACACACCACTCCCACCCATGAACACTGTCAACATTTGAAACTTTTGGGTGATGTTTCTGGATGACAGGGGTTTGCTGTGGGAGACATGCTCTACTCCTTCCCTCTGATGCCAGGTCATGGTGCAGCAAAATGTCCAAGATTTAGACAAAAAGAGAGAAGAGAGGGTACAGCTCACCAGCTTGGTATTGTGGGTACTTGCATTGGAGAAGATGCCTTGACTTCTAATCTCCACTTCAAGGGGACTTTTAGCATTTGCCAAAGTTGGTAGTAGCAGAGCTGCATTTTGCAAGAATCCCTGTCCTGCTGTGTTTGTGTTTGGCATGCCAAAGGTTGTAGAGCATCAGTTTATAGGAAAGATCTTAGTGCCAGTCACAGCAGAGGATGTGATTGTGGATATGCAGGAAGGAGTCCATAAAACTGCAGTGACCCATGATGAATAAGTTCTTCTGCTCTCCAGATCCCACCATGGTAATACTGACTTTTGCTTGTATGGGAAAGATTTTTACCCAACCCAGTGTGCTTGCACAGGTCAGGAATCATCTTTGTTCAGTCTGCCTATATTATGGAGTAACACAATACACTGGATTTCTGTGAGATAAGACACTGTCAGCTTTATTGAGGAAGAATTTTTCCTTATAGATTAATGCAAGCAACAAACCTTTTCAAAACACCAGTAGATGGATTGTGGGAATGAACTTTCAAGTGTAGCTTGTTCAGGCTTGTGCAGGTATTTGGTGCTGGAAAAAGCTTTTAGTGACGTCTGTGGGAAAATTCAAATAACAGCTTTAAGAATTTTCCTGACAATGAGCACAGAGAAAATACCCTGGAATTATAAGATATTTTCCTTTCAAAATACTCACATGTTAATCATATATATTATAATGACTAATATCACTTCTTCACTCAAGAAAATTCAATTTCTCTATGTCTAACACTTAAATCTGGGCTCAAATCATAGATAGTAAATACTATTTGCAGTTATCGTTTTTCATTGCTTTTCAGTTAGAAGTCTTTTTTTTCAACTTTGGTGGAATGAAAAAGACAAAAATATCTATGTGCACAGGAAATGTATCTGTTTTGCCTGTCACTCAGAGTGGAAAGAAAAAAAGGAAGAAAATTTACTGGAAGAAAAATGCCAGCAATTCCAATTCAAATAAATAAAATATTTCTTACAGTTTAAGCATGGGATTCAGCTAGTTCAATTATTATTTACAGTGTGAGCAGCTACACTTGGAACTAGTTATCTTAGATCTCTTTTCCAATCAGTAGAGTGAACTAAACACTTTAAAGGTGCAACAATCAAACCCATTTTAGATATCTGCTTCAAGAAGAAAGGAATTTGCCTTTTGTTTATTTCCAGTGACTATAAAATGATGTCATACAAGTAGGCATCTACCTTTAGTCCGATGAATTCTATTTTAATTGACTCACAAAACCAAGCTCCATTGAATATAAGCAACAGTTGGGGTTTTGAAGTGTTTTATCTGAGGGTTTTTTGTTGCTTTTTTTGCCTTCCTGTGAAACATTACATTTGTGCCACAGCTAGCTATAGCTGAGATGGACTCATGTTTCTAAATGTGTTAAAACCTCTTGAGTGATTGTTCTGCTAATCCACTGAGGATAAACCACAGGCAATGGACATAAGGAATGTTTTTACCCTGGGTGAGATTGGCTGAACTTTGGGACTTTTTTGCTCTCTGTGAAGGAGGGAATTTGCTTCTCTTTCTAAGCTCATGTGAATATTTTTATTTCAGGTCCCCTACTCTTACAGATGTCCAGATTTTCAGCTCTGCTTTCCTTCCATCCTGGCCTGTACCCACACTGTGCTGGAATTCTGGATGGGTTTTCTCTTGTTTAGATGTTACTCTGGACTTTTGAAAGTGCTGTGTAGTGGTGAAGTGGTGTGACGAAGATGAGGACGCTTCTAAATTAGACTTTTTTGTCTAATGTGGCACACATTATGCTATGTTTATTAAGATCACAGAGAACTGGATTTGAGAGCTCAGATGATCCCCTTGAACACTCTCTTCCTATATTCCCACAAAAGTATGCAATACAGTCAGCTTAGATCTTGATCTAAAAAATACAATTAACTACAAACTCCTGAGTAGTCATATTGACATCAATGGCATGAGCTAAAGTTGGGCACATGTTTGTGCCAAGTCCAAATTCCTGCACGTGGATTGGCGCAATCCCAAGCACAAACACCAGACTGGGCAGAGAATGGGCTGAGAGCAGCCCTGATGGGAAGGACAGGAGGGTATTGGTTGATGAGAAGCTCAACATAACCCAGCAACCTGTGCTTGAAGCCTAGAAAGCCAATTGCATCCTGGGCTGCATCAAAGAAGAGTGGTCAGCAGGTCAAGGGAGGTGATTCTTCCCCTCTACTCTGCTCTCATGAGACCCCACCTGGAGTCCTGCATCCAGCTCTGGGGCCCTCAACATAAGAACAATATGGACCTGTTGGAGCCAGTCCTGAAGAGGACCATAAAGATGATCAGAGGGCTGGAGCACCTCTCCTGTGAAGACAGGCTGAGAGAGTTGTGGTTGTTAAACCTGGAGAAGAGAAGGCTCTGGGGAGATCTTATAGCAACCTTCCGGTACCTAAAGGGGGCCTACAAGAAAGCTGGAGAGGGACTTTTTACAAGGAAATGTAGTGATAGGACAGGGGGTAATGGCTTTAAACTGAAAAAGGATAGATTTAGATTAGATAGAAGGAAGAAATTCTTCACTATGAAGGTGGTGAGACACTGGAACAGTCTGTTCAGAGGAGCTGTGGATGCCCCATCCCTGGAAGTGTTCAAGGTCAGGCTGGATGGGGCTTTGAGCAACCTGGTCCAGTGGAAGATGTCCCTGCCCATGGCATGGGGGTTGGAAGCAAATGAGGTCCCTTCCAACCCAAACCACTCTATGATTACATGATGCTATGATTTGTCATGAACATGTACAGGTCAAGAAAGTATAAAACTTTCATAAGGCTTTTCATAAAGTAGGCATATCTGTATAATTGTAGGCATCTATATCTTCTGAATTATTTGCCAGACAGGTTATATTGGGGCTTCTATTTTTTCCTGGAATATTTCCTTGGTCCCTGCAGAAGTAAAAGCAAATACAAGAAACCTAGGGAATTCACCCAGTTTCATACTAAAACTAAGGAGCCCCAAAGTGATTTTACTTTCAACACCATCCAGATAAAGCCAGTTTCACTTGTGTAAATTCCCAATGACTCAAAAGAGTGACAGCATCTGTTTTACCTACCCAATAATATCTTCATATGATGAGTATGAATACAGAGCACAAAAAGGAAGGAAGGCCACCAATAACAGGAGAGAAAACAAATCAGAATATTGCTCGAATTCATCTTGAAGATTTATTATGAGAGCTTTACATTAGTCCATCCTCTTCGCATCATATAAAATGGATGAGGCAGCAGGAAGTGTTTTGTAGGCATTGCTAAAACTCTGCTTTCACAGGAGGATATAATTCCCCTGGCTTAAGTACCACAGAAAACAATCAAAAGTTTAAGTCTGCAGCACTCCTCTTAGGACCTAGAAATAGTGTGCCTGGGGACCTTTATTGTTTAATCATCAGTCATAGCCATTGAATGTTACAGAATCTGCGTATTTCAGTGTCTGAGATCTAACCGGGAATCCTCATGTAACATAAGAGGTTATGGAACTTAGCGATAGGTAAGTAATGGCTAATGTGGGAGCCTCTTAAAGTAGGATCCTTTACAAGCAAACGTTTTCATGTTTTCACTTTCTGCTTATATGTTACAAACCTCTATACCACCACAGAGAAGGGAGTGCTGTTAAAGTTTGAGACCTGGGACCATCCCCCATCCACTCAGTGTCTTTCTCCTGTCTTGAACAGTAGTCGGAGAAGTGGGAGGTGAGGCATTAAATCTTGTTAATACTTTTGGTTGGTTTATCCTTTCCATTTTGACATTGTATCTTATATCTGTCATTTTTATAGAGGTACATAAAAGTGGTTTAAGGAACAGATTCAATTTGGCATCCAATTTTTAACCAGCATTGCTTATAAATCACACAGAGTATGTATCAGTTTCAAAAGGAAAAGGCATGGATGTCCAAGGCTTATGAATTCCTTGCAGCTCATAAATTCTCCTGGAAACCTGGCTTGTAATACTGTGGACATACAGTTTCCACTTCCATTTTTCTGTAACTTTGACTAAGCCTCAGACTAAACTTTAAAACCCGATTTACCACAAAGAGCTCATGAATTGCAACTGTTTATTCATTTTGTTAGAAACTCAGCATTACTAAACCTGACAGATTTTTTCTTTACCTTTGATTATATAAAGAAGACAATATTGCTGCACATAGATGGGATGATGGGGAAGATTTACTTTCCTGAATTAGCTACTGAAGTTTGAATCTGAAAGCTGCAGAACCACTCTGTATGCCACTGATTTCCAGCATAATTATGGTATCAACTTGCATTTTTGTGCACCAAAGTTATGTCTTTGTCCTTTTGCTTTTTTTCACATCACTTTTCTCACCTCATATGCAACTCTTAGAAAACTTCGGTGACTAAGAATATTAAAGTACCCCGCTCAGGAATCAAAATAGTAGAGATCTCCTAAAGGTGAGTATGGGAGAAAAGACATCTTCTCTCAATAAAATATCTTTGACATGATAGTTCTGTCATATCAGGAAGGGTTTTACCCACAGATTGAGGCTGATCATAATTTCTGACATGGAATTGGTATTTTTGCTGTTTCTGGAGGAATGGGACATTTCTTTCATAGAAGCAGTGCTGATTTCAGTCAACACTAACAAAATATTATATCAGCCTGCAGAAAGGCACGTGTAATATTTAATGCATATTTGATGGAAAAATGGTCATTATTGAAATTTTTAAGAACTCAACATTTTACTCATCAAAACCATCAGGAAAAAAAATCAAAGCATTTTCATAAAGTTGTATTGAATATTTTTTGTGGGAGGGATCAATTAAAAGTATTTTCATAAAAAATGATATAATACTGCTATGATTTCAAACAAAACATATCTGATAATACATTTGGGGTTCGTGCAATATAAATTTTGGACTTCTAATTATGTTAAATTTGTGTGCTGCATTAAGAATTTAAGATTTCACTTTTTATTATTTCCATGAGGTGAATAATACTTTTCTTGATTAGCTATGAACTTCAAAAAATATCAAAAAATTAACTGTTACAGTTCCTTCATATTTTTAGAGCTCTTCATACATGCACAGTAGAGTGATCTGGTACTTGAATCTCTTGTACCTGGTTTTGCAAGGGGAATTTATATCTATTTGGTTGAAGCCTCATAAAACTGCAGTAATTTAGATCCAAATATTTCCATTCACGTATGAAAAATTTACAGAAATTACTTCATTAAGAGCTTCCACTTCCATTTCATACAGAAATTATTGCATGCCCATGTTTTTTACCTCTTGAATTCTGTAACCTATGCTTTTTTAGCTCTAATACACATCATATGGGTGAAGGTTGACTTCCCGCTTTAAGAAGTAGTTGTGTTTTTCAGTTGCAGTCTGGGACAATGATTGTCTTTTATTGAGCTGCTGTGCTTATTCTTCCTAAACTAGTATTTCCAGAATTATTGTCCTGACCTCAGGTCATGACACTTTGTCACTTTTTATTTGCGACTCTTAAAAGGAATTCAAGCCCAAGGGGAATTTATTTGCAGAAGTCAGGCTCACAGGTGGAAGCAAACTCAGGGTTTGCAAGGGAGGGAATATGACTGAATAGGGTGGTGTGATTTGATAAACTGTTTTTTTACCCTATTCCTACTTCGCAGACTCAGTAGCAGCTTCTGTTTCAGCTAATTGTCTTTCAGAAGGATTTTCTGAGAAACCAAAGCCAGTCTATGACCAAGGACATGCAGAAGCAGTGGAGAACTGAGAGCTTTTCTCTCCTCAGCTCAGACAGGAGAGAAATTGTGAGATCAGTTTCCCCACAGCACGGACTCGTCAAGCCTACCTGCATACTCTTCCACAATTTCTTCATTCAAATTCCCTCCCATCAGGAAATCAAACCTTCTTAAAAGTGGTTCCTGTGTGGACTGGCTTTGGTATTACTTGGCTGGGACACTCCACCAATGACACTTACTACAACCAAATGTTAGCAACACACAGCCTTTAGGTTGCTAGCATACATTCTCCTTGCCATTTCAAATCCATTTTTTTAAATGGCAATTAACATTTTTAACCTTTTTAACAAGGCAATACAGATAGTCTGGGAAGGTTCTGGTGCATGGAAGTTTATTTTGATAGACAATGAAAGCTCTTTTACTTGCCTAGATTTAATTTAATTTTACTTGTTTTGAGGTTCCTTCACTAAACGTTGTTCCTTCAAAATTAAACATGAAGTAAGAGGTAAATGACTCCGCCAACTCTGAAGTTCAGTGATACATGCTCAATTGATGTGACATACTGGTGTGTAGTTTACCATTTTCTGGCCACATTAGGATTTACAGTGTGGGTTATATTCAATGCAATAAATGTATTATCTTAAGAATCAATCAAGAGTACTCTTGCTTTACAGGAATTAGACCCATGGGATAAATGATGTTAAACCAACATCCATTAACCAAATATTTAAATTTTTGTTTTCATGTTTTATGGGCATAAAAATGTATATAACTTGAAGGCAAGTTAGACAATGTAATTGTTAAATTATATTTGCATTTCCAATTCTTTGGCTTGATTCACCTCAAAAAATGGGAGGTCATTTAGAAGATGGGCAAGGATTCCCTTTGCAGTATCATTCCCAATGTTTCCAATGTAATAATGTTATTTACAGTGAAAAAGAAAGATCAAAATAATGCAGGAAGTAGAGAAGTCTCTGAAAGAATATTTACATGATCTGAATATAGTGAGGACTGTAGGTTAAATTGTACCTTGCATAGCTTTTCCTAAGGCAGGAAGGATGTCAGTTAAAGAATTATTCTTAAAATCCCATAACTTTAAACAGAATGTTGAGTTGAAAAGGTGTTATTTCCAGAAAAAAAAAAGTAAATATTTAAATGGTCTATTAAAAATAATAACATGTCCTGCTGATAGAGGTAGTGAGTTCAACAATGCTTGGAAAAACCTGTCTGGTGTGCTGTAAATCGATGTCTTGGTTGTTTATGCAGTGGATTGGCCAGGGGAGGAAGTCAGCCTGTGTTTATCCTGTAGTTTGCAGTTGGAAAGAGGGTCTTCCCAAACTTGTGAGGGTGGGTGAGTTTGCTGCTGGGCTTCTGCTGACACAGTTCTGTGGCACTACAGGCTGTTGCAAGCACACAAGTGATTCGATTAGTTAAAGGACATAGGCTTAGGTAGTATTTCATTATTAAAAATAAAAATGAGCTACTTCATTTCCACTGTCACATGTCAATTATTTCTTTTCTAATGCAGACGATTTAACACTTTTGATTTCTAAATCATAGGCCTGACCATTTACTATGTTGTTTATCTGATCAGTTCTTCCCGCTAATGCCCATGGAGATATGGAGGGTGAATCAGTGAAAGAAAGAGCTAGTATCATAAATTAAAATAAAAACCAAACCCTAGCTTAAGTGTCTAATGACTACCATCAGTTTCAGCTTCCTCATTTCTTTTTCAAGTAAACTTTTTCTCTTGCTTTTGTTTTGTGGAGTAAGATGTGGTGACCTAAAGTAATGGGACTGGAAAAACAGAAGACAAACTACAAGAAAACCAAAAATACTGGGGTTTAATTGTCATTATTTTTAAACAGCTCAGTGATTTTGAAAGCAGAGGTTGATGGCATTTCTTGTGACTTTAGTTGCAAAAGTAAACAACTCTGAACTTTTGCAAAATTTTCTCTGCAAATTTTACCAATTTTAAAAACCTATGTATGGAACTTGAGTAATGCCAATTCATTGTACATAGTCTGGCATTTTTTTCCCCTGGTACATATGCACCTATTTCTGTATTCACTTTCGTTAAAAATATTTCTGTATGTGTATTTAATTCTTTATTCTTTAGGAAGTTTTCCTGTCTGGTCTTTGTTCTTATACTTACCTGCTACATATTCAGTCAAAACAAATACAGGAAACAAGAAAATAAATTGTTAAAAATTCTGCTATATAATACTGTTCATTCTAATCTTTGCTATTAACATAACAGCAAAAGCTATCAGGTCAGGGTATTTTTTATGTCTGTAAATGTAGTTTGTATCTGATCTCTGCTCTTTCCTGGAAGGGTTTGGTTTAAATAATCCCAGTAGTATGAAGCCTCGCATTCACGGTCTTCTATTTTATTTCTCCTTTCAAGGGAATTACTGCAGTTTTAACGTGCCTCTCGATCTCTTTCCTAGCGCAAAGCTGTATGATTACAGGGAAAGGGTGATGAAGTACATCAGGTCTGTCTCTAATCTTCTTATAAACAGATTTTGAAGATGAAATTTGGCAAACGTTAATTGTACATGCAGAATTTATGCTGGGAAAATCTCCTTCAGAAAAAGAAAAAAAAAAAAAGAGAGTAGACAAGAAAAAAAGCTGAGTGCACAGCCGGACTGTTATGTAAGATGTTTATTTCCATCAAATCTAGCCCAGTGGAGGCTATGCAGAAAATAGGCCAAAGTTGCAGAGCAGTGACATCATAACATCATCAGAAAGGTCAAAGAAAACACTGGCACACTGAGAAATACCAGTCTGTAGTACTGGTCATTTTGCTCTATATTTAATATTTTTTTTTCCCCTACATTTTGGAATTAAGCCTGATAGTGGTAAGGAAGCCTGGGCTGTTTTAAAATTTCCAAAGAAACATGTTTGTGATAGCACACAGCAGCACAGGAACACAGCTGTAAGAACTACTCATTGTTTTAATGAAGAAACTGAAAAGCAGAAAAAATTAAGAAAATTTGGTAGAATGTGAAAAATTACATTTAGCTAACATTTTATTTTGGAATTGTGTCTTAGGAAATGGAAACATTTTCTGTACAGAACATCTAAGTGAATCTACTTATTTCTTAAAAAAAATTAATGGCATTTTTTTCCTCAGTCAGTTCACGACCAAAACAATGAATTAATTTAAATGTCATGAACCTCTTTTTTTTCTGTTGAATAACCTCATGATTAGAAACATTTCTCCAGCTCTTGCTGTATTGTTGCCAGGCTCAGAGTGGCACTGATGCACAGCTGCTGATCTGTTCTATCCTTGAGGAATATACAATTTAGCCCAGCATCCCATTACATTCACATGGGTCACCTCTTCTCATGTTACAACTAAAGTGAGGCATATATATGCTCAAGTACATAATAAGTTCCTGACAACATAAACATTTTAAAACTAGATTTATTTTAACTTGCATGTCTCTTCATCTTTGTGGCTAGATTAAAAAAAAAAAAACACCAAAAAAACCACCCAAAACAAAATCAAACAACTTTGTTCACAAAAACATATTAGTATATACACACAATTGTCTGAGTATTATAATACTACTAACCAGTTTCTTACATACTGGTCAATACTCATTTTTAAAATCTATTTTGGTTTTTTTTTTAATATTCTGTATATAATTTAAAAAAAATAAAACAGGGGCTTTTAAAGTGATTATGTGTAGGTATCTTTTCTTGGGTACAGAGAAAGGCATGTTTTATTCCCTACCCTATGCGTAGTAAGTTGTTTGAAGAAAGGAAAGAACATGGTGTCAATAGGCTGTTGCTGGCCCATAAGAAACCCCATGAGATGCCTTGCTGCTCAAGAAATAATTAAAAACATTTAATCTATGCCTGTTGGTTTTTTTTTTTTTTGCTGTTTTGTTGTTCGTTTGTTGGTGGGGTTTTTTTGGTGGTGGTTGGTTTGGTGTTTTTTTCTCTTTTTTTTAGCTACACAGATTGGGTGACAGTCTTCTGTAGACTCTCTAAACAGAAATTTGGAAGCCAACCCTAACAGCAGATTGTATTTGCATCAGCTTGTGTACGTGAGGGGAGGAGAAAGCAACAAGGCTGAGGATTCATCTGACCAAGTGTAGATACCTACAGCACAATTGCCATGTAGGCTGTTCAACAGATTCATGGAGAGAAACAGGCATTGCGGGAGAGCAAGTTTTCTCATCCTAAAGCAGACATCCAAAACAGATCAGATGAATCCTGCCATAAAATGTCTAATTCTGTACTGTTGCATCAGGGGAACCCTGGGTGACTAAAACACAGGATCTGCACCATAGATGTCTGAAGTCAGATGAAATAAACCTCATCGCAAACCTTCTTCTGCACTTCCATCTCTTCTGGGACAAGGAGTCAACATGGCTTCTCGCACAGAAACTTACTTTAGGTGTGTATTTTTGTGTACACTTGCAGCTTGCATGGTGTCTGGCACAATGGAGACTACTTCAAGGCTTTGTTCATATCGTGCAAAATCTACCTCCCAGAGATTCTGTGAAAACATCCTTATCTCAGCGATAAGGATATTTCTGGTTGCAGAATCACCCAGCTTCAATTCTCAGTGATATTTCAGTATTGGTACATTGACTTCTGTGATTAACACAATTTTTTGAACCAGAAACAACCCTAAAGATTGTATTAGCCTGTAGTTTAATTTATGATGGCAAATTTTTAACTGGGTACTTTAAGTCTTCTTTGGGGGCATGAAACCTACTATCGCTTGCTTCCTTGCCCATGGGCACTTAGGCACATGAGATGATTGCCCAGGTATCTACATATTCATGGCTACAGGTCTATGCTGCATTTGCAAACTAGAGGACAAGTTTGTGTTCTTGTGAGAACCTCAAGGCACATACTCAGGGTTTGTACCTTTATACTTTGTTTGTAACCTTATACATCCAGTGGCATACTAGTCGGAACTGAGGAACGGAACCTGTACACATTCACACAAACATTCATTTCACTCCCATGAAACCATATGGCCTGTAAGTCCTAATGAGCT
This sequence comes from Caloenas nicobarica, assembly GCF_036013445.1. Lineage (NCBI taxonomy): Eukaryota > Metazoa > Chordata > Aves > Columbiformes > Columbidae > Caloenas > Caloenas nicobarica. The sequence continues at coordinate 48,833,311 of NC_088245.1, forward strand.
GTACCCTTTCTTATTTGGAATGTGTAAGCCAATGTCTGGAACAGGTTGCCCAGAGAGATGGTAGATACCCCATCCCTGGAAACATTCAAGGCCAGGCTGGACGGGGCTCTGAGCAACCTGATCCAGCTGAAGATTGCAGGGGGTTGGAATAGATGACCTTTGAAGGTCCCTTCCAACCCAAACTATTCTATGATTCTATGTCCAGGGCTGATACTTGACTCTGAATGCAGTAGAGGAGGTGCTTTCAGCCTCAAAGCTGTTCAGATAATCTCAGCTTTCTCTTTTGCTGTATTTCTTCTTCATTACAGACTAAACACTTGTCTCACAAAGACTGAAACTTCGAATGTCAGGAAAATCAGTTCTTGATTTACTATCATTTGCTTTAGCTCTGTCCCTTGGATAGCTTCCAGTGGGATTTATTTGATTAGGGTATAAATGAGACAAAATGGAATTATAATAGGCATTTAAGCAAAGCCAAATCTTGTCATGATTATTCTGTGATTTATAGCTGATATCCAGAGGAGAGAGGAACAGTAATCAAAAGAGGAAAATTTTGCACATAAAAACCAGACAATTCTGATGCAATCAAAATTGAATCAAACAAATGACAATTTAAATTAGCCAACATATATTTTTTTTCCTTCCATTGAGTGAATGACTTTCAACCTAGAAAGGGTTTGAGATGATTACAAGTTCAGGTCTGCTGCCCTTTTATGCCTTAACTTAGTTTGATATTTTGAATATATTAATCTTGCCTCTGTCTTAAACCACGACGGCTCTCTCCACTCTTTATATAAATAGCTGCCTTATTAAGGCTCATTCTGTGCTGAATTCCAATGAGCATAAAAATTTACCACATTTTTTTTGTATGTGAAGTGTGTGTTCACAAAAAAAGAGCTTTAAATCACTGTTGTGTGCATTTTCTTGACAGTGATAGAATGATCAGTATCTTCATATTAGGCTTTACAGAAGGATGTTTCTGATAACTGTTTTTAACTTGTGGCTTCACTGATATAATAAAATATTTTTTAAACAATATGTGCATACTTTGAAGGCCTTATGTATTGAAAGGCTGCAGATCTTTATGCTTGCCCTTTCAATTTTTATGTGAGTGACAGTGAAAGCTGGGCCTGATAAAACTGTTAAGAGGTTTCGTCATTACCTAGTGTTCCCTTTTCGTCTTCCCAACCTCTGCACATCATCAAGATTAACGTTTCATGTTACAGAAAGCTCCATCGTTGGAGCTTTCAGATGGCAGCTATAGATGAGATTTCCCAATATTGATCTTCTTTCCCTCCATTTTTTTTTTTTTCCCCATGTCTGAATCATATCTGTTTGAATTATGAGCCAGCACAGATTTCTTGCTTTGGCAGATTGCATTAGAATCAAGTAGCAATGGGCTTCAGGTTATCGATTAGCGGCAGACTGACTCTGCTGTTAAACAGATGTTTATTTGTCTGCCAGAGACATCTCCATTCACAAATATCCGTGTGGAGATACAGAATCTGCTGCACTGTGGGGAAAGCTGCACAGCCATTGTTTGAATGGGTATTAGCAAAAGGACCAACACTATTCTCTCTTTGGTGCCCATCAGAACTGACAGAAATTGTTGAGCCTTTTTTGACAGGAGTTGCATGTTGGCAAAGGTTAAGTGGCCCTGAGGTCTTTTTCAAGCCTTTGCTGCTATGATAAAATAGCAGGAAAAGCAAGTGCTCTATGATTACCGATACAAGTGTACTGACTTAGAATCACAAAATCACAGAATGTTTTGGGTTGGAAGGGACCTTCAAAGGTCATCTATTCCAACCCCCCTGCAATGAGCAGGGACATCTTTAACTAGATCAGGTTGCTCAGAGCCCCGTCCAGCCTGGGCTTGAATGTTTCCAGGGATGGGGCATCTACCACCTCTCTGGACAACCTGTGCCTCATGGTAAAAAATGTCTTCCTCATCTCTAGCCTGAATCTCTCCTCCTTTAGTTTAAAACAATTACCCCTTGTCCCATTGCAACAGACTCTGCTGAAAAGTCTGTCCACATCTTTCATATAGGCCCCTTTTAAGTACTGAAAGGTTGCAATAAAGTCTTCCTGGAGACTTTTCTTCTCCAATAAGAAGAGATCTCTTTAAGTGATCTCTTTAAATGACCTCTTTAAATGAGATTAAATTTGGGGAAACTTGGCTATGACTGCTAGGCTTGGCTCACAGAAAGAATTAAACATGCCAGCACTCAACCTCACTTTAAAGTGCCTTTTTGTTAGTCGAATCTGAAGGTGACTCACCACATCATGCGTGGAAATGCAAATGCCTTTGATGGATTCTCATGGTGGGGGTGTGCATGCAGCACACTGTAGTATGCAGTATTGATTCACCAGCAGCATGTCATGTTATTTAGCAGAGCAATTTTTTTTCTTATGTTGTTATTTTAAAGGGGTCATCCACGAGTGCCAACATTTTAAGACAGGAATGTATGCAGAACTGTAATTTTTTAAAGCCTGGAAAATGTGCAGCAGGGTCAATTTTGTAGTATTCTAATTAGGCAGTTATGAAACACAGCTGAGAAAAAAGAGACTCTTAAGATATAAACTAACATAAAGCAGGACAAATACAACAGATACAGATGGATGATTAGGACTCTTTCAAATACAGAGTTTAAGAAATGTAGTATGTAAGATATAGCAAGCAATAGAATTCCTACACATAGTTCACTTATTTCTCCTGAGAAAGAGCAGTAGCGAAGACAGAGCTACATAGTGCAGTGAAGTGCCAACCTTGAAAGAACAGTCACCTGAACCTATTTGCATGGAGAAAGATAGGAAATGCAAGAGGGCAGCTCCAACTCGCCCTGGATTGCCTTCTAGAGCTGCTTGTACTCCCCATGAATAATTTAGGACATACACAAGGTCAGGCTGCAGAACAAAACCTCTTCAGGATAAGGGTGCTTGAGCACTGGGACAGACTGGTCAGCAAAGCTGTGGGTGAGGCCCTGAGCAAATCCACCTCATTTTGAAGTTAGCACTGCTTTGAGCATGTGGCCTGACTAGACCTCCAACTAAAACCCAGCCTCAGCCTTCCTATGGTTTTGTGTCCTCTTAGTTTAGGTACTCTGTCTCTACCCCTCATCCTAAATCTTTCTCTTTTTACAATAGTACTGATCCTGGACATATTTATACATGTACTTGGTCAATGATCTCATTAAGAGTATTTTATTCTTTCACTAAGCATATTCCTTGAACAGATACATGTATATATACACACATATATACATATATGAATATTGGTACAATCTTTTCCCTATCCTACCTTTCCCCTTTCCATAAACGCTTCAAGAGTTTTTAAATTTTATTCTTGACAACTCCCATTTCACTTGCTACATTTCCATGTTGTTATAGTCCTTTATTTCTCTGATTTCTGTTTGGCTTCCACTGAGATTGTAGTTGTCACTGATTCAGAAATAAAAGAAATCTATGATCTTTTTATATGCTTATCAAGAATAGATATTGAAAATGACTGAACAAAAAAAAGGACATTCTTTTTGGTGCCTCAGAAGTGGCTTGTAATTTTTGAATAGGAAGGGTAACCAAACAATATCTGTTGATGTTCAGAGACTGCCTCAAATATGAGTAACTAGAACTGGCGAATGCAACCTTGAAAACTGTTCTTCTCCTTTCTGTTTGTCATTACACTGACTGAAATGTTATCTTGATGTGATTTTCTTATACTAGCATTTTGCTCTCCTACATTACACTCCATGAAAATTGTATTTACTGCTGTACTTCAAATGGTCAAAGGCGTATTATTTATGTTAAATGTTACATAGATTTTTTACCAGATGTGATAAATATCCATTCAGCCTCTGATAAAATCTGCAGAGCCTTGCAAGATGAAGTCAAATTTACTTAGCTACATAAATTCAGTAGAAATTATATTTTCAGCTATATGGAGGCCAATGCATGCAATTTTGTGAATGCTAACTGTAAGAGACTGCACATGCTCTTCTCATAAAAATACATCCACATATGTGTGTCTAACTTAACCCTTAGTACATACTCATCTTTTCTTCAAAAGAATGGCTAGGCAGAGCAATTGATACTATTTCTCAACTTCAGTACAGGCCAGACAAGACGACAATGTACTGGCTGAGCTGCCAAGCTCAACAGGTTGTGATCAGCAGCACGAAGTCCTATGATGACAAGCAATGGGTGCAAATTCAAATATTGGAAATTCAACTTAAAAACAAGACATGTGAGAGTGATCAAACATTGAATCAAGTTGCCCAGTGAGGTTGTGGAGTCTCCATCCTTGAAGACAGTCAAAAGCCAGTTGGAAACAGCGGTGAGTTATCTGCTGAAGTTGATCCTGCTTTGACCAGGTGGGTCTCAGCAGATGATCTCCAGAGGTCCGTGACAACATCAACCATTCTCTGACTGTTATTTCACAAATATCCAAGAACAATGGTTGGCATAGTCATGAATCCAGGCAATATTATATAGTGTCCTGGTTTTGTTAAAAACAAGTTTCTCTTTTAGTGAATTTCCCTGTCAGCTAAAGTCTTCTTACTAACTGCAGTTTTCCTGAAAGTTAGGTACAGGTTTTGGTAGACATAGCAATGGAACGCAAGGTCATTGATGCATCCCGCGAGATGTGCAAGCAGGAGGTGAACTGAAAATTGACCAACTAAAGTATTCCATCCCATTCACGTCATACTTCATATAAAAGTGGGGGATCACGAGGATCTCGTCCCTTTTCCTTATGGCCAACATTGGGAGAGGACCTTGCGAGTTGTCCCTGCGAACTGAGGCCTAGTGACAGACTGAACTCAGCTCCGGTTGGATGCAGAGTCCAGTCCAGGACTTCAGGTGCCGGCCCCACATCTGCTGGAGCAGTTGCCGGGACTTTCAAGATTGGTTTTGTACATTTTGTATTATTTTCTCTATTTTTATTAGTAGCATTAGTAAAACATTTTTAATTTTTTCCAACTCTCTTCTCTCTGTCCTTCTTTCCCTCCCAATTGCCTGTCCTTAGTGGGAAGGAGGGAGAGGGAGGGTCTGAAGGGGGAAAGTCGCGGGGAGAGGAGGTTAACAATACATCTGCCACAGTTTTATTGTCATCCCGCAATCAAACCACAACATATAGAAATTATGTAAAAAAGGTGTAAGTTAGCTACTTTAAATAATTACAGAAGACTATCGTTGGGCATGTTCATTAAACAGTGGGATCTCTCTCTGAATTTCAAAACGCTCCGTACAACAGACTAACTCTTCTTAAAAATAAGACATATGTAGTCTTAAAAAGAGAGGTAATGCAAGGACATACAAAACTTCATAACTATTCATTCAAGTGATTAAGTGCAATACCTCATTACATATGGATAATTCTTTTGAAATTAATATAAAGGCTAAAAAGACATAAAACGAGAAGGGAATTTATGAGCTGAAGAAACCATTCTTTAGAGAAAAGTTCTAGAAAATACATTAATGCGATAGAAAATGTTAACCTTTTGAAAGGTTTTTGCACCAGGCCATGCAATATAATGGAAAATTATATCACTTCCACAGAATTCTGTGGATACTTCAGAAAATCTAGACAAAGATTTTTATTTTCTATTAAATCTGAAAGGTTTTTTGTATAATTTTTCATAGAGCCATACTACTTCTTTATAGAAGACTCTTGGCTTCCTCACATCGTTCAGATCCTCGACAGTAGTGTGAACATTAATATCTTTTGATTCCTTTTACTTTCCCTGAATGATAAAAAAAGAATCTCCCAATAATGATATGCTCAATTCAGAGTTGTTGTGTGTAGTTACTAGAGCATGCATTGTGCTTGTCATGGTCTTTTAGGCCTCAGAGCACTAACAAATGCTTTTAGCTTGTGACTCCTTTTGAAGAGTGCATACATTACTGTCTGTTTTTATACCTACTTCATGGAGGTGCAGCTCTTTTTTTTACTTTCTGGTATTCTCCCTGAGGCAAAACAGCTAAAAACACTATTTAACTTCAATTCTAGTGCAGTATGGCTATGAAAGATCAGAGATAGAAGATTTTTTTCAATATGATTGGTTTAAGAACTTTATTTCAAAAGTAAAGTAAAATAAAATGAAATAAAATTGTAAAATAAAATAAACCAAAATAAAACAACACCCTGTTCTACCAGATCACCTGAAAATGTGCTTAACATTTTAGACATTTTTGACAATCAGGCGGGTATGCGATTATCACATTGGTGGAATTACTCTGTAAGTGAATCATTCTATTGTGTAAAACTCTTCTGATATGCTTCCCTGGACACGAACCACAGAGCTTAACTGCCAGACAAGCAATCACTGTAAGTGAACTTAAGGCTTTAATGTGCACCTTTGGTTGGTACTGGAGAGCGTTTTAGTGTAGTACGTGCTGTGGTTTACCTGGTCTGTGTCTTCCCTTGTTGCAGAATTCTAACACTGATGGAGTGTCTTCCACTAAATCTAAACCTGTTCTTACTCTCTGTGAGAGAATTGTGAAAAAACTTACTGTGTGTGTCTTCATGGCTGATAATTTTCTTCCTTTACAATCTGAAAACTCACGTGTATCCAATTATTTTCTCCACTTTTTCTTTTTTTTTTTTTCAGAAAAACAGGCATGTCAGTGATCATACAATAGACAGCAACTGATATTGAGAAAAAAATCCAGACTATGTAATGGCTGCTCATTCTTCACTTTGATGTTTCACTAACAATCATCGGCAAAGTATAAGAATTTGTATCTACCTCTTTCTTCCTTTGTATTATGCAAAGCTCTACTACCTGCTAAAAATGGTGGTGTTATGGTGAAGAGAGAGGATACACAAGACTTCAGCAGGTGCTAGGAGATTTTATTCTATAAAACTGCACTTGTTCAGGAGGGCTTCAGTTACATTTTAGTAGGATGTTATTTATGCGCACGTATTTCTCCTCTAAAAGTTTGCAAAGGGCAAACTAGGTAATGTGATTAAGTGGTTGAACACAGTAAAGGTTCCAAAAACTAGGTCATTATTGAGATTAACGACTGGATTAAAAGGATTTAGGAGAGTGGTAGGATTTTGATTTGCATATTACTCCAAAGACCTTTGACTTATGTAAAGCCTCCTCTTAAAGACTATCAAGCCAAAGTATTACATCAAGCAATTTAGTTGTTGCAAATTACTCTTGCCTGTTTTTTGACCTTGTGTCTACTACCCATATTTCTACGCTGGAATTATTTTTCATAATTCAACACTCGGATCACCCCTTTCAATGTGGCAAATGCAAGGGGAGCACTAATGTGAAAGAGAGAAATTGTAAAATAATTAAATCTTATTAAGTATAAGCTATGGGATTCTTGAAGGATTACACCTGAGAGTATTTTAGCTAGCTGCTAAAACAGAAGGCCTTGTTGAACAACAGATTCTAGCAATTCAATCAAAATCAAGTCTCCATCAAAAGCCTCACAAACTTATTTAGATTGACCTTAGTGCCACTCTACAAGAGTATATGCAGCTGCTTTGGTATACGAAAAATATATCTAAAAGCTCAAGCTTATAACTGCTTTGGGAAATTAAACTGGAGGGTCTGCATGGCTAAGGTCACCCATTTAGCATTAGCTAAAGGAAAAAATTAGTTTTAGGTGTTACTTAGTATAAAAATCCCTCCATTGACAGCATGTGTTTGTGTCTCAGCCTGTGTGAGACGGCTGTTTATGGTATTTTGTGTATCAGTGTATGAAAGAAGGAGGGGAGGTGCTTCTGTGTGGAAAACTGAGCAGAAACAAATATGGTGGTGGGAAGGAGGACAGGTGACATTCTGCAGAGGAGAGATTCTGTAAAACACATTTGTGACAATAGGCAAAATAGGCAAAATGCTTTCAGTACACCACAGGGTTAGAAAAGGCAAATAATTTTATGATTTTCAGCACAAACTTGATAAATGATGGCAAATACTTGCAAATCATATTTTGTTGTATTCTTCATATGTTATCCAGTCACTCATATCTGAAGAGAACTCTGTTTAATTTTATAAACCTTTAACCTGGCAAATGCTCTTTTCATTTTACTGCTCTTCTTTTAAGTGGTATTACTTTAAAATGTCAGTTTCCACTGGCCCATCAGAGTTGGAATTATGTCATTTTAGAAACTGCCCCAATCACCCGCAACCTCAAAAGTACAAATTCTGCTCAAAAGTACCAGTAATACTGATGTGTCTGAAAATAAATGGGATCGTTAGTTCATCTAAGGGATTCATGTACATACATTACAACATGCGTAAGTTTTTTCTGGGTTCAGGGAGAATGAATGACAGATTTCCTATGTAAATCAATCTTGATGCAGTGAGTGAATACAGAATTAAGGCCAAGGAATGGTCCAGTATAATGAGTTTTGATCTATTGTTCAGGATAAATATTTTTTTTAGTGCCAAGTAATCATTTGTGCAATGTTGTATGAGACTATCAGTAACTTTTAGATTTTAAAAAGCCCAAACCAAAACATACAGTTCTTACATATAGAAAACAACAGAGCTGCTCTCTGAAGGCAGCTTCAGCTCTAACAAACTGTAGCTTTCAACTTTGTCTTCTGTCAGGACCTTCATGGCAAAGGTGTGATGAGGAACACAGCTTTTCAACCTCCTGGCTTCATCCACTTCATTTGCTTGCAGTTAAGCTGGGTTCCTATTTCTACAACATTCAGATTTCATCAAATGTTTTCTGCGGTCTAAAGATGTTATTTTTCCTTTCCTTAAGCACTTTTCCACTGTAATTACAGAAAGCAACATTTTGAAAGTGCATTGTGAAAAAGGTGTCATTCATGTAGGAAACTCCAAGAGAAAACCACCGCATTTTTAAATTTGGTCTCTAAGGTCCCAGGTCTGGAAGGAGATAGAGGGATAGAAAGGGATAGAATAAAAGTTTTTGTGGTAAATTGGCCTGATTAATGTATATGGTTCTGACCAGGTGTTAGATTTTGATCCCAGGATTTGTTTGTTTGTTTGTTTTGCTTAATTAATGGCTGTTGACTTTAAAAGGTGAGGATCACAACAGAAACTGTCTCAGTTAAACACAAGCAGCCCAATATCCAAGATGCAGATTTAGCATCTCTGCGTTGTTTGCTTATCCTCCCTGAAGTCTTGGCTGTAATGTCTTCAGAAGAAGAAGTGGAGAGTTTGTCCTATCCAAAAGTGCAGGTAAACTGATGGTAAAGGCCACCATTTCAGAAACAAGAACTCTGCCTTTGAATTTTGTTAGACTGGGGAGATGTCTGAGCCAGGAACCCTGTACATCCTGGGAAAGTGCCCTTGCCACTAAGCTCTAGCTTTAGAAAGAATTTGTAGTGATAAGTTGTTGCAACTACCTTTTATGAAGTCACATCTTGTTGATTTACTTTGGACATGTCATGAGGATAGCTAGCAGATTACTCCCTTGAGGGGATTCACATCAAGAAGTGCCATGTTGCTGGATTCCCTTCAAGTTTGAATGGAAGATAGATGCTGAAACATCCAACCGTAACACTCACGGTCCTGCAGAAACAGAATTTCAGCTGCCAGGGAACCTTAGAAGCCCAACAGGCACCTACAGAAGTAGAAAATAGCTAATTAAGGGATCTGGAGCTGTAATATTCAAATCTGATTTTGGTGTTTAGAAGCCTTAATGAAGTCTTTTAAAAAGATCTCAGGTTTGGAAGGCACAGAACGTTGGGACAGAAGTGCTGTGGCAGAGCGAAGGCCCATCCCACATGTTCTCCCCATCTTCATAACTCTGGAGTAAAGACGCTCTCCTCTAAAAAAGTCAGAGATAGATCACAATTTTCACTATCATTCTTGTAGACATTATGTTTTAGAAGCAGATTCCTGGTTTCTCTCCAACTGTTTCAGTCTCTGAGGCAGTGAGAACTGGCTGTGTTCCGCCTAAACATAGCCAGTGGAGAAAATCAATTCCAGAAAGAAACTTCATGTTGCTAGATAATTAGTGAAGTCAAAGTGTTTGGCCCATGATGGCTTAAGCAGTTCGGCTACTACAGCTGATGAACATATGGTCAGAAAGCTTGCTAGCAAAAAAACCCAAACAAACAAACAAAAAACCACAAACAACAAATTCAAGGTACTATTTGAAAATCATTATTCTTCAAACAAGTGAATTTAAAAACTCTTATGTGTAGGTCAAAGAGAGGAAGAAGAGATTATTGGACTCTTTTTTTAACGAAAACAAATTTTCTTTTAAGAAGAAGCCACTTGAAGTGACAAAAAAAATGATGCGATGTCTCTAATTTCACTATCACAAAAAATAATGATACATTTTAAAAATTGGATGTGTGCACCATCAACTCCTGTGGGTGAACATAGGAAGAGCTCTAGCCCACAAGGACTGTACAGTACCATTGGAAGTTTATGATTTGGACTTGCCAGTAGTTCCAGCATGTCTCAGGCAGCCCCAAGATCTTGATGCCTTATTCAGGCACGTAGATATAAAGGGCTAGCTTCTCCAAGATTTTCAAGATAGCTCAGGAAGATGCCAACAGAAAACTATTTTTAGAAGGCAAACATTTCTGTATGGGTTTAGGAATTTTACTGTTGTTATTTTGGAATGGTAAAGTTTTTTATGTTTGCTTTTAAATCTCACAGGTACCTACAGGAACATTTGGAAATGCTAAATCGTGGCCCCGATTTTTTTTCCCCAAACAGCTTCCACTCTAAAGATAAGATTCACCTACCTTTACTTATAGAGTAGTTTGGCACCTACTCCAAGCTAGACAGCTGTATTCCCTCTAACAGGTAAGTGGGTAGCCCACTTTCAGAGTTCATTCTGACTAAGTTTACCCTTTTTAGGATAAACTGAATGACCCTCAAGAAGTTCCTGTCACTCTCCATTGACTCGCACTTAGACTAGATTATTAACTTAGAGATGGCTAAAGATTGGTGAATCCTATCTGAAAAGACAATGTTTAAATGATGAATGTGATAAACAGGAATGACAAGAAAGAAGGGCAAGATAAAGGGTTTTTTAAAATACAATTTACAATGAATCATCACAGTGTGTAACCCTTACCAAATCAGTGCCAGAAAATGCATTTTTTTACTAATCTAAGTTTTCATTACTTCAATAATTGCAATGAAGAAGAATATCTATTAGTAGGAGAAATCTGGGATCTGCTACTCAAATTCAGCCTGTTAGTACATTACAGAAATCAATTAAATTGTCTGTCCTTTCTTTCAACAAGAGGTAATACAGATTACAGACTATTTCCATCAGGATAGGTTGTCATATCAACTTAACTTAAAGCTAGCGGTCTGATCATATTATGTTTTCAATACATACAGAAACATGGACATTTCTCCAAATTCCAGCTGCCGAATGGAGAGACTTCCTTTTCATATTTCGCACGATACTGTAGCTGTGCTTATAACACAGAGCAACATGTGGATCTCTATGATTCTCTATGTGAATTCTGGCTCCAGTACATCCCCATGCATCCCAGTGTCCTCTAGCAGGAAATGTGGATGCTCATGGTGCTTTGGTATGCTCCAAGAAGCTTCAAAATCAGCAACAGAACTACATGGCACAGCTCAAAGTGCACTGACTTTGCAGCACAGACACTACCAGTGAGAGTTAACTAAGTATGTTGTAACTAAAATAGGCTGAATTCACTAGCGGTGATTAACTGAAAACAAAGAGCTGTGGCTTTAAGTTGGGACTTGCAGAGCAAGCTTGTGTGCAACTTCTAAAACAGCCTAGATTATATTTAGGTCACCAGTATCTTGCTTCTTGCTGCTGTCCTTGTGTAGTTCTCCCACTTTGCAAAAAAACCCTTTTCCTTGCCTTTCCTTGCCTTTCCTTGCCTTTCCTTTCCTTCAGCAGCCACTATATTCAAAGAGAAAAAAAAATCAATAAGGGTCACACATCCTTCTTTTATTTATGAACTAATTCAATTACCTCAGATGAATTACTGTTGTTTCCAACTATGTCTTTTAACACTTACCACAAGTGACTTATACTGTGGGATTTATAGTCTACTAATTTTACTAGCCAGTGTCTGAGATACCATTTTACGACTGAAAAATCTCTGAGACATGAAATTCATCATAGCCTGATATCTGTTCACAATGCACGGCTGAAATACAGCTTTGGGCAACCACCATCTCACTCAGTGGAGCAGCATCTTCTGTGACCCTGCATCCTCTATGCAGAGATCTACAGTGCGATCCAAAACACCACCTACGTGCCTAAGTTAAAAGATCCAGCTGGATTAGACAATGTCTAGACTATGGTGAGATGTTCTCCGCACCACAGCTCATGATCCCAGGACCCGCCAGACCAAACTCCCAGCTGGAAAGCAGTGCCTGTGCAGGCAACTCCCTCATGGATCGTGCCCCGGGCTTGCTACCTGCCCAAGGGGTGGCATGGCAGCAGGGTAGGCATGCCACAAGGGGCAAGACGTAGCTCAGGTCCTCCCAGAACTGGGAGCCACAATGAAATCTTGAGGTCCCACAACAAAAAATAAAACATACTACGGCAGTTATTGGATACATGCAGATCTGTGGAATCTAAAATCCAACATTTTTTCAGGCAGAAAGATCAAGAGACAACAGTATTGACACTGGTTCAGGACAAAAATCTGTGGAAAAGGTACTCTTTGAGTATCCGTTTATGTAATTTGTTAAACAATTCTCACATTACATACTCAGAGAAGAATCTATGTGGAAACATGATTCTTTTTTCTTGGCAATAGAAAGGAAATCAAACTATGAAAAGCTTAAGGAAATATGACGTATTCAAAACCGAGCCAAGCTGAGTCAGGAAAGTCACACTTGTGGCTGTAATTCATGATTGTTTGGGAGAGAGGGGAGGTGTCACTTTTGTTTTAGTTTAGTGAAAATTCCACTTCGGGCAAGGCATTCTGGCCTAATTTTTTGGCTTGAATTATCCTGTTTCTGTCAATATGGTGGTTCAGAATCAAAATATCAGATCCAAGAATCAAAATTTAAAAGGTTGGAGGGATTCCTGTCAAAGTTACAGGCTAAATTCACACACTTTGGACAGAGGCAACTCCAAAGAACGGACACATCTTCATATAGATTAACAGACCATATGGATATAAATGGAAAAAAACCCTTCAGTTTTGTAGTCAAAGATAAGTTTTCTCTTTTTGTCTTTTCTCTTTCTGTTTTCTTAACACTTTTAACTATTTTTACAACACTACAGTGAATTCAAACTCAAGGAAAAAATACGAAAGCTGAGTTGCCATTTTCTCCACTTCTCCATTTTTCAGTTTCCAATTTCATCAACATCAACACTAAAAAATACTGTTAATTTTCCTCATACCCAAGTATTCTCATTTGAGGAATAATTGAAAATAAGAATCTGGCCTTTCAGTTAATAACTTTTAGGCTACATCATGAATTAGAGACATATTCAGGCTATATATTTCAAGCCAGTCATCCATTACTTGTATTCATAGGGCTGTTAATAACTTTATTAACTTAGTACCTCAGCGCATTGCTATCTTCAGTGCTGCTGTCCTGAAACTCCCCTTGGACATGTTTGCAAGTGTTATCCCTGAAGCTATGTGGCATGTCAAGGCAGTCTGGGTAAGACCAGTCTCACAAAAGCTTCAATATTGATGATTCAGATTTCTCCTTTTTGAGCTCCGTTTATAGAAAATTGAGAGAAATAGGTATCCTAAACAAAGATTAATCTGACCTATCTACTTCGGGATGCCAGATATGACATCCTAGAAATGTCTTTTTGTTTCCTTCACCTACGAAGGGACTCTAGACTTCTGACAGATATCCTTTAAGGGCTGTGTGATGATTCTAACTTTAATGGCCACACAGATGTTATTCAAGGTATGGTGGAATGAAGCTCTTTGCTCCAAATGCTTTGAGCACGGGGTTCTCACTTCTAGGATGGGAATCTATGGAAGCTTTGGGCATTTCTGTGAATTTTAATCCAACCAATAAAATGGTATCCTTTAAAAAAATACCGAGGGCATTGTAAGAGGTAGTACAAAGCAGTATTCTTTTTTAGAGTCACTACCATTCTGCAGACATAATTAAAATGTGAATTCAGGACCAGAGATCTTTTCAGTGCTGTTTACATTTCTTCCTCTGACAGGTTGTTGGCCAGATTGAACTCCACTGAGCATTTTGCTAAGTTTACATTCGTGGCCTCTGCAAAGCAGGTACTAATTTCCTCTTGAGATGCCCATTCTGAGGGCACAGATGGACACTCAGTTTCTCATAGGCGTCAGCAAAATTGAATGCTAGGAGACTGCATGCAGAGAACTAAAGGCAGTTTCTGATATGCCAGACTGAAATGTCAACTAGGCCATGCCTTCTTTTCTTTTTTTTAAAATTTTTTTTATTTCTCTATGACATGTGAATTCCTACCCAGTTTTTGCTCTTTCACTCTCGAGGGCATCCAGAAGATATTTGGAATGAATTTAAAACAGCTTTGGGGTTTTTCACAATTATGCTGTTCTAAAAGAGCACGTTGCACTGATTTTGCACAGTGAAATTTGTATTTGAAACATCATCACCATTTTCAGTGCTGTAAAGAATGGTACTTTTTGACCCTCTTGGAGCTCCTACAGTGTTCTTTAATGGTTTTAGGATGGAAGATGTTGATGCTGTCCAGCAACAGATTTACCTCAAAATTTCTGACCTCCTTACTGTTGTTTTAGTCCTGTACACATGCATAACAATAGCGATGACACGCTGTTGAAAAAAACTTTAAAACCAGAAATTTCAGAAAGTAGTTTCCTGTATGTGAATCCATCTCATAACATTAGCATGTGTGGTAAAGAGTTTAAATACCCATATATATTCCTAATATGAACAAAAATGTATATAAAAGTATGTCTATTTTTCTGTACCTGTGTACATGCAAAAGATTGGGTACCAAGTCATGAAGGATTGGTTGAGCATTACACAAATGCCAAACAAACAAAGAAGGCTGAAAATCCAATCGTTCACCGAAGTGATGAAAAATTATTAAGAGATACCCAGTGCTTCCCAGGAAATTTCAGTTTACGTAAAATCAAACATGTCTGATGCCTCAAAAGTTATGGACTTCTCAAAAGATTATTTTCTGCACCTAGTCCTTCCTTCAGTTTCCATACACTCAAAAAACACACCAATTATTAGTAATTCCTCATTATTATGCACCTGACCGTATCCTAGGAGAATACTGGGCTATGGATGCAGAACTCTAAAGAAGGTATCAATTATTTGCTTTAATCATTGTCATCCCTAGCATTTAAACAATACTCTGCCTAATGCTGAGAAACCACTCAAATTACATAATTATCTACACCACGGCTATTTTAAGTTATTCTCCTTTTCAAATGATCAAGTCAATCAGTAAAAATGAGTTCTCACTAGGAAATGAGCAAACCTCTTACCTGCCCTTCAGGAAGAAGGGTGACCTATATTTTAGATCCAATATCTGTTTAAGGCCACGCTGTGCTTTAAAAGTGGCTCTGTATAATGGGTAGTAAGAACTCAGCAAAAGCCCAAGGCTATCAATATGGTAAGTAAGCTGTGCTTCTGGATGGATTCTGACTCATATTCAGAAGTTTTGACAGAATTTTATACTTGGATGAGCTGATGGAAGACTATGCGGAAAAATGACATAAGTCAGTGGATTTACTGCTGGTTTCAATAGCACCAGGTAAGGACACTCAGCTAGAGTTTTTTTGAGTAGCGATAGTCTTCAACTACCCTTAACAAGTATTTATGTTACCATATGAGAGAAAAATGAGCTAAGAATGGATCTTTTATTTTTATTTCAAAATCCTTTCATTATTGAACTCTTCACATTAAACATCTTTCCACTTGGCAGTGCAAGTAGTGTAATCTGCAAAATATAGCTTGCTCTGAGGATTGTCAGTATATGTTTCAGGCTGATAAAGATTACTTCCCAGCTGCTTCCCATTCACGGACAATATGTGTGGCCTTCTCTAAAGAGGATGGAAAATGTGGTACTATATCCCAGTACCACATGTCTTATACTCACTTCATGTGTTTACGTTGGGTTTTTCCTTCTAGTTGCTAAAATGCAAAGTTTTCTTGAGACACTGCTTCTTGCTATATTTTATATATACCTATTGGTTTTGCTATTCTTATTCTTGCTGTCTTTTATCCTGCTGTTTAAGAAAACATTTTTGGGGCTTCAAATGGCAGCCCAAACCAGGTAACCTCTTTACAAGTTTATGCTGGATGTTCTTTGATACTGTCATCACTCTAAAGGAAACTGTGCCCCAGCAGGCTCAGCTAGCGTGGAAAACTTAAGCGTTATCTACAAATTGGTCATCTCGCGCTGCTTTTTGACTGCTGGCTCCCCTGTCAGCAGTAATAAAACTAAGGGACAGACCTTGGGAGGTAATCCAGCCATTGATTCACTCCTGGTACCTGACTGTGTTGGCTGATGTGTGGTCTCTTCGTGTCACAAAGTGCAGATTGTTTTTGAAAATCATTGCCAGAAGTGGAGCGGATGCTTTTTTTCCAGAATGTCACACCCAGTGAGCTGTGACACAGCCAAGCTTTGGTCCCTCTCTCAGGTTCATGTTTTATGGAAAGATTCAAGATCAGCCCAGCATTGTGCTGATTTAATCTCTTTTAACCCCTTTTTACCTTCAGTGTTCTTCCTGAAATAGATTACTGTTCTATCTGCCAGCAATTCAGTGAGCAAAGCAATAGCTTTTCAAAAGATAGCGAACCACGGCGTGCATTCAATGCATGCCCTCCTAACCGTGTTTATTTTCACACTCTGATGTAAAAGGCCCCGTGTCGGTGTTCCATGATGTTCATAAAACAGCCTAGCTCAAGAAGAGACTGCGAGGTTACTCGCCAGTCCCAAATGGAGCAAGTACATTCCTCTCCTGCTGATGGCAGAGGGATGAGATGTACTGTCCTCAGCTCACCCACCTCGCTGGACTACCTGTGACCAGCTTCCAAGAGCAGAGTCCTGCCACAGGTGTGCTCGAGGACACAGGGGATCTTCAAATGTATCACACAGATCAGCTCCCGGTGCATGCCTGACTGGAAGTGACTGGAAGTGAGGTTGCTTTCCAAAAGCCTTTCCCTCAGAAAGGGAAGGGGTCACAATACTGAGGGCCATGGTTTATGCTCAGGAGGGCTTTCACTGAGAAGTTTGCCTACACTGGCTATCTTTGCACCAAAGCAAGTGTTCCCATGAATGTTTCTCCCAGCTCAACTGCATGGGCAGTTAAATTCAGCTTGATGTTCTCCATCTAAATCCACCGCACTGATGTCTGGCCATTTAGTTGGCAGTGGCATGCCATTGAAATACAAAAACATAGAAATCTCTTGGAGTGCAAAGCGCTGGGGGCTGGGAAAGTATTCCATGGTAGGAGGCAAGTCCTCTCTTGCCTTATTCTGCAGGCAGCTGCTGTAGACCTCATCACTGTCAGGATACCACATTGCCTAGGCTTTTAGTCGTACTTGGAAGGACATCCTCATCTAAAAAGTGGAACAGCTTCTCCAGTAGCTTGGAAACATAGTATTTGAGCTTTTTGATTGCCCAGTCTGGAGAAGCTGTATACCAGATACTGATACCTTGCCCAACTACTTTGCCATTTGATATAACAGGTCTTGGTGGCAACAAAAGACCAGTTCTCAGCAACACAGCTTTGCAGAAGAAAGTTGAATAATCTTTAAGTACCATTAGCAGTTTCTGTCCTACAATTCAGGATCCCCTGACATAGACTCCAAACTCACTTTAAGATACTAAAAGGAATTAAATTGAAATAACTCAAAATATAAAAATAAAGGAATAAATACTGCTATTTTCTGCAATGGAGTGAGACAATTCTTTTGCTTATCTTCTGGGTTTCTTTTGTTTGGTACATCTGCTTGTGCTGTATGCTTCTTGGGCAGGCAATGCCTCTTGCTATGTTTATGCATGTTTGCGCTAAAACTTTTGAAATTCAAGCTGACTCCTGACTTGACTGAAGGACTTACCAGAACAGGCAGAGGAGAAACAATCCCATGCATGGACTAGAACAAACGGAATATAAAAAGGCACAAACGTACAGTTTTTCTCACCTGTTTTTTTACTGCTGGCTGCTGAATTTGGTCCTGAAAATAGGAGAGAGGAGGAAACAAATGAACTTGATTGCTTGATTTCTGGTTTTCCTTTTTTTCTTTTTTTTTTTTTTCTCCCCACCCAGATGTGAGAATATCTTTCTGTGCACAAGTCCTTTACCAAAATTATTCCACAGGATTCACTCCACTCACAACTAATTCTGAGGTTCTCCTGTCCTTTGGTGTGTGTTGTTGCAAGGATGGTCTCTGCAGTTCTGAAAATGTGGCTATTCCAGCATCCCACTGTCACTCTCAGCATCTGATCGGCACTTACTGTGCTCTCTCAATCCAGAGCAACAGAAACATGTTACTTTGAGGCTAATTAGCTGAAGGCCAAAGTCATGAAATTGTGCCCTTCGTTCACAGAATGTTTTTTTGGGCTGGCACAGGGTGCAACTTGATATTATGGAAAACATGTGCTGAAACAATGCCTGTGAGGTGAATGGCAGCCTGAGTGCATGATAGGGTGCTGTGGGTTTAAGCAAAGGAGTATTTGGCTGGGAGTTGAAATTAGAGCTTATTGTGTGCACTTGTGTAAACAAAGCTATAATGGGTTATTGAGACTGCTGACTTCCAATAAACAATGCTCTCTGTGTAAGCATGACATTTTAAAATCATGAAGCCTGAGGCATGTATGCTTATTATCATATGTCTTTTTATCGGCTCATTTTATGTAATGCTTTTGGAAAAACACAGCACAGAAACACAGAGTGTATGAAGGGAAGAGAGCTGAGGTATGTGGATACAACTGTCACCAAGTATTGGCATATGCCATAATGATAGCCAAGGAGCAAAAAATCTAGGTCAACAACTTTAGAAGTAGCAGCAACTATAAATTAGGAGCACAAATTTGTTCCAAAGGTGTGGCATCTCAGGGAAATTTTCAAACTGGAACTTAACGATCTGGGTATGGTGCAGACATACAAAAATCCTAACAATAGTGTTCACACAGTGGACCAAGAATGAGCTCTTTTTCAATCTAAGTTTGAGTATTCTTACCGTGAACAAGATCAATACACTCCTTTGCCAACATTACATTGGTGAGACCATGGGGAGGCTTTACAGACTTTTTCTGAATAACTCCGCTGCCTGGGAGTTTTTTCTGTAGAGTCTTTGTCACCTTCACTATACAAGCAGTTGGCCAGTTTGTTGTAGGATCAAGACCTAGTGAAAAGTGTATTTAGCTTTTTCCTCTGGTTAATATTTTGGTTAAAAATACAGACAAGTAGAAAAAGCTCTACAAACCAGCTGGTTTTTGAGATTTTCTGGACTCAAAACATTTCAAAGCATACCCCTAAGAACGAAACGGGGCTGTCCTTGTCCCATTTCTCATTCCTCTCACAGCCTGAATAAGCAAACATGCTCCCCTTACAGTTAGAGGTGCTGGGATGGAAATGGATTAATCTCGTGCCATGGTCAGTTCTCATTTCTGTCATTAAATAATGAGTTATAGCAGCACCACAATGGCAGCAACTCTTGTTATAGACTGATTTTGCAGACAGAGAGAGTAACAACAGGAGAGCACATTGAAAATATAATTCATTTTATGACATTCTTAAAGTTGTGAGGAACTAGAGAAAAAAAATGATCAATTTTTAGGGTGAAAATTTTCCTGAAAAACAGGGAAAATCTCTTGCCAATCATTGTTATGTCACTGATGACAGTGTCATGACAAAATGCATACATGAAAGGGTTTAATCTGCAAGCTCAGAAGTATCGTTCCCATTGCTAAATATCTCCTTAATCCCGGTTTGTGTGGTAACCTCCTGGCTTACAAGACCCAATACTGAAGCAGACTGAATTGAAAGCAAAATCTTTTGATACCTGTTTGATTTGACTTGGCAATGTGAAATCCCAAGCAAAATATTGCATCTTGATTTTCCAGATGGAAAACAAAAGAAGGACCGGAAAAAATCAGGAATTTCCTTAAGAACCAATTATCAAATCTTTAGTCATGAGGTCTCCTCTCCTGCCCACAGCTCAGCTCCATCTGTGATACCCATCTTGAGTAAACCACTACAAATAGGACTTAAGTTTGGTGCCTACCAGTGAACCACACACCCTTTCTCGTTCCCGAAGCAGGTCATGCTGTGCCTTTGGCTCACTTGGCTCCGTAAGACAGCAGAGCTCCACTTGGGTCTTGTAGGGCTTCTCTCAGGAAAACCTCTCTTTTGCCCATCAGAAGGAAAGCAGCCTTGCAAAGGGAATGCAGAAATAGCGTTTTTGCCATACCCTTGCTACTTCATTACCTCCCATTTCCAGACAATGTACACAGAAAGCATTTGTGTTTACTCATTTTTCAATATATTCCAGGTAGTCAGGGACTGAGTTTTCATCCACAGTCTGGATATGAAAATTTTTACAATATCTGGCAATAGCACAACAAAAGAACAGCTACACACGGTAGTATCTCATGTTAAGATACACCCCACTATTGAACATGTTGCCTAGTTCACATAACAAAGCAAATCTATTTTCCATTTTCCATTAAATAAAAAAAGAGACAAATGCTATGTTAAAGTGCCCCAACTCACTTGGATCTGATTGCGGTAGAAGATCAGGGAAGGGTGGAATGTCTTTACTTCTGAGTGTCTTCTACCCAGGTTTCACTCATAATAGCAGCAGGCTTGAAAGACATAATGTAATTCACATCAGTGATTTTTTAAATTTATTTATTGAGTTATGAATTAGAGGATGCATTTGGCGTAAGATCAGATAGCTGGTACCAAGTTATTTTTATTTGCCATTTTGTAATAATGTTTTTCTCAATATTTTACATAGAGCTGTCCTGTGGGGCAGAGATTAAACTCTCTGGGAAGAGTGTTAATATATCGGAAAAAATAAGGAAGGTCTGATAATATGGAAATACATCTAATGTCACCAAATACTGACAAGGAATGGAGATGGAAGAGGATTTAATTCAGCTAATTTATCACTGCATTATGTTTAATAAGTTAATCTCAGGATAAGGAAATAAACTAGTTTCCCAGGTGACCTGGATCTATTCCTGGCTCTGCCATAGCTCTGAATTCTGACATAGGGTGAACCATTTCATATATAAATAGACATTTAAAACATATTGTTTCTGGCCAGTAGTCAGACCACAATCAAAACCAGATCAGGACCACAATAAAAACCAGAATCTAAGGTATGTTAGGCACCTGATTTTCTTTTGATACCTCTTTGTCTCAAATGCTCAGAATATTTTAGATAAGGATTCTCATTTCTATGTGCTTTTATAACAGCCGACACAGCAGGATGTCAGCTAAAACCTACAGGTATGATGCAAATAATAGGAATACTGTACCATTTCCATATGGATAGTATAAACTTCTGGATGAATATATCTGGTACTCTTTCAAGCATTGTTTTGTCTTCTTCCTCCTGTTTCCTTTCCTGGCTTGGTGCAGCTACCGGTGCTTCATTCATCATTCTTTGCAGCAAAAGGACTCCGCACTTTTTGGTGACCCCAGGAGAAACATGGAGGGGGGAAAGGAGATCATCTAAATTACTGACATGTTTTCTTCTTTAGCATCTCATATTTTGCCTTCCTTGTGACTTGGCCTTAGCTATATTATTTGCACAGTAACTTCACTTTGCTGTAAAAATATTTTATTGGAAAGAAGTATGCTAAAGGAACTTAAAAAAATATCCACACATTAACATCCTTACAAACATCCTTTTTAGCATAAGAATGTTCTCAGCATTTTTTCCCCAAACACAATATACTCCATTTTATGTTCTTGCTATAATCACAAAGCTGCAAATAGGCTTTTATTTCAATTCCCTACTAACTTTATCTGAATTCTTTCTGCATGAAATGTTACTTGATTTTACACTATGGTAAGATTAATCCAAGAAACATGGAGAAAATCATCAGTTCAAAATGATTAAGGCTGTTTGAGCTGGCTTTGATGCTTATGCATGTCATCTGGAAATGAAAGAGAGCTACTAGGAGATATCTTTATATCTCTAATTAGTTGGTTATAGTAGTTCTACCATCTCTGTCATCAATCCTTGCTCTTTTGACTCTGCACAAGCAGTTCATTGATACCACTGAATATCTGAAATGTAAAAAATTGATACTGCATTTTTATGCTGCAGGTGGATATAGACACACAAATCTTGGCAAATACAGTTTCTATTAGGATATCACATTTACAGTTCTAAATAAATTGATTTTCAGAAAAGTCTTTACTATTTAATGTGCTTTTCAACTCATCTGCCAGAGAACATCGCAAAGGGATAATGGCAGAGGAAGACAAATACAAGGAAAAAAAAACCTTCTTTAGACATTTAAACCAGTATTAGGTGTGTTTAGTACCTATATGCTTACTTTGATACTAACTAAAATAATAAAGATTAGATTCTAATACGATTCCTGACACAGTGCCATTGAAAAACAGCTACCACAAGAGCAGACACAAACGCTATAATTTGTATTAGTCAGGATGTGTAGTGATGCAGAGCACGTCTTAAATTAGAAGCTGCCTTTTCATCAGCGTATCAGCTAAAGACCACATCCTAATCTCAGCCATGTGCCACTCTGCACAGCACATGCGTGTGCATCTGAGAGGAGAGCGCTGCCCCAAGATGCGGCAGGGAGAAGGGGCTGTTCCTCATGCGATGCACCATGAAGCACTCGGGGGAAAAAAGCAAAACCAGAACCAAAAACAAACAAAAAAACCCCAGAATTAGGCGAAAAGTCAGCACTGTACAGAGATGTGTTTGACTCTGAGTCGCTTTAGAATGGTCCATTTCAAGCAGTTAATTTGTCAGTGTTTTTTGCAAAGTGAAAGGACAACACAGTATGAACACACAAAGAATATCTTAATCACTGCAGCTCTTGTCACCCTCCTTGCATAACAGCTTTATATAAGCATCTGATTTGCATCAGCGTACAGCTCTGATTGCTGAGAAAGCAGTTTGCAATTCAATAAGATTCATACACAACGTGTCCTTTCTCCTATTTTCTTGCAGTAGTGTTGCTAGCTGGAATTGTACGGATTTTTTCCTCACACAAACAAGCACCAAGGCTGCTGTGAATAATATGATTTTTGTCCCTGGATGTATTAAAAGACCTTTCAAGGCTGAGAAAGATATTGTTCATATTTCGTATACTCAAGGCTCAATATGAAAAGGAAAAAAAAAATGTCACTAGGTCAGGAAGCACAGACATATTGATTTCTTCAATAAGGATGGGATTGCTGTACGATACACTTTTAGCTCACAGTAACTGAACCATTTGCTATCTGGAAGTATTTTCTTGGTGCTGATGATATCTAGCACCTCCAAGTTCAGCATATTATGTTTTGATTCAGAAAAGCTAAAGATGACATTTCTCGCCGTAAATCCGTAAATACCACAATAGGTACCAGAGTTAAAAATCAGGGATGTTTTCAAGAGGTGAGGTCTGCTATGAAGAGCCCTCAATATGACAAAAGAAGACAAAAGAGCCAAAAGGCAAGGGAAAAGTTACGTTACCCTTTCCATTGTCCACATAAAACAGTGAGTATTAAACAGCTTTATTAAACAAGGCTCAACTAAGAGGCATCAGGAAGTCCAGGACAGAGCTGGAACCTGTATATAGGGATCTGTAGATGACTCCTGCCTGACACTTCCACCAAAAATCTCTACAGGAGAGCTAGGTGTAGAATGTGCATTACTTTTACATAAAAGGTCTTGTATGTGTTTTAAAACAAGAGGAAATTCTTTTATCAGTGATGTCATCACAAAAAGGAAACACCAGCGAGGCAGTTACCAGAAACCAGGCAGAGTTTGCTAGCCCTGTGTTTGAACCACTGGGTTTGGGCCAGAGAAGGCTGGGGAAGAAGTCCACTAAAATGACCATCTGGAGACCGAAGGGGATATTCAGTGATGTGAGTATCCAGCACTGGAAAATGTGCTTCTTTAAAGAAGTTCTCTTGTTGATGAATTCTGATGCCTGCAGCAGTATCTGAATTAAATGATGAAATAAATACTAGGGAACAGTGGCAAAAGATTAAAATGATTAAGTATGGTAGGCAAAGCCATCAAGTATTTTTTTAAAAAAGAAATGGATTACTTATTCTTCAGCTCTTTATTTCAAGGATAATACACTAAAAAAATTGATTAAAGCTATTTTTGAGAAGTGTATCCCAAAGTAGGCTGGTAAGCCAAAGCTTCTCAAATTGGCCTTTTTCCAGCTCTATGAATTTGGGACTGCCTCCTCACATATGACAGATGACTGAACTCAGGTAAAAGAAGCATAGTGAGGTCTTGTGTTGTTAACTTTCCTATCCCAGTGTACCCAGATTTTTCAAATACTGTCACTGAAAGAATTGAGAGTATTTCTAAAGTCTTTTTCTCCCCTTTGGAAGAATGGAACATTTGAGATACCCTTTGGCAATTAAAGCATCTGAAAAAAAAGTCAAAACAAATGGCATATTTGAGCCTATGAAAAAAATCCTAGTAGTAAAACAAATGAGGTCTTTATTAACATGAACGAACCAAACACATTACATCAATGTCTTCTGAGCTGCTTATGGATTTCTGCAGTCAGAAAAGTTCATGACATCTGTATCTCTATTAGTCATTGTATTTTATTTGAGCTTATTAAAAGACCACTATGATATTTCTTCCCTCCTTTTTAAATTATTTAGGTGTCTTTTCAAATTGTACTGCTGATGGTTTAATTTTTTATAGATTTTTTTTATTATATTAAACTCTTGGAGGTATTACCAGCTTTCTACAGACCTGCACAATGGAAAAAGAAGGGATGCTTCTGTTAAAGCATAACTTCAGGCTCACGAGTGTCAAGGAAATATAATTCAGTGGGATCAGGGATTACTTTACCACTTTTAAGCATAGGTCCACTTTCTTTTTCCACCAACTTCTGATCTGTGTAATATCCATTCCTCCTCACTGCTGACTCCCAGTATTACTTACTTTCCTCCCATCAGCCTGCCTTTCCCTTCTCGGCAAGTGCCAGCCTTCGAGACCAGCCTTTCTTTGCAGAACCAACAATATCTAGTCTCAATTTCTTTATTTCATGTTATTCACTCCAATTACTTTAGATCAGATCTCTGTGCCATCTGCAACCAACTCAAATGGCTTTTTTCCCATATGCATGGGTTACAAGGCAAAGAAGAGAGAATGAGAAATACGTTCAACCCCCCCACATACCTTAGTTTTAATGTCTGGGCTCAGCAGAAAAAGTTGACAATTTTGCCTCGTTTATAGCATGGTCAATTATGGATAGATTTTTAAACGGAAGGCAAAATGAACAACTCTCACAAAAACAGCTAAACCCTCAGTTTGTGGCAGACACCCAGTATGAGAACACTCGGTTTGCCTGGGTAATTCCAAGTGCTGAACAGTGCATTTTGTAATGTGAAACACTTGGCTGTCTGGAAAATGATTGTTGGTTACACTAGGAAAACCTTTCATACGTAATACAAACAGACATCACACACTCTCTCCCCTTTTTTTTTTTTTTTTGCTTTCTTATGATCCTTCTCCTTCCCTTCTTGATTTCATTCTGCACTTGTCTTACCCCATATAGTGAATTTCCATCTTATTTCCATTAAAGATGAGTGGTTATTTTTTTCTTGTTGCCCTATTTATCTTTTTTCAGAAACCCTATAGGCATTAAATTGAACTTTGGACCACATGTTATTATAACAGATTTGAAGGACAAGAGAGATGTAAAGGCAATATCATGCCATCAAATTCATCATGACAGAAAGGTAACTGAAGAGGTTTTAGGAATATAATAAAAACTCTGAGGTGGCACTAAGACACCACAAAAGAGTCTTATCAACAAGGGGTTTTGTTATCTAAATCAAATGCCTTTTCCTTTCTTGGCTACAGGTGGACTTTAGAAATGTGTATTGAAAATGGCAAGCATTTCTGTCAATTTGATTTTTTAAACTTCTATGTTCTCTTAAGGTTCTTCTTGCAAAACATGACTTCCAAGGCCTAGTAGTACCAAGTCCAATATTCGTTTTCAGAAAGAAACACACATGCGCAAATCTGATTTTTCTTTAAGTCTAAAAATCTGAGTTCCAGTCTTAGCTGAGAGATATAATTTATAATTCTAAGCCTATCCCTCAACCTTCTGTATCACTCTTCCACACCTTGTATATCAGTTCACTCAAGAGGCATTCCTCATTCCTCTCAAAATCAAGACCCATATTGGTGGACTCTGCCCTCCCCTGCAAGTGAGTAACCCAGATGTGAAAGAAATGTGATCTATATCTCAGCTCAAAGTATTTTTTTCCCTTTTTTTTTGTGAGATGGAGAAGTGTTTGGGTTTTTGTTTTGTTTCGTTTTGGGTTTTTTTCCAGAAGTAAAGGCTTACACCCTCTCAGCTATGGGTCAAGATTCATAGAAAGCCCCAGCACCAATTGCTTCTGACATCCAACCACCACCACTACCCTGCCCACTGAAAGCCCCACAGGGCTTCATAGACTACAGCTGCCTTGGACATCATCTCCAAGGAGAGCTATGGGACTGGAACCAGGGTGTGTGACAGGACACATCCAGTCGTGCTGCATTCAGACATGTCTTTGGAGGATGGCGGAGACCTGCAGACACTGGAAACACTCCCCTCTCCTTGCTAACTTTGCACAACTGGAGCAGTGTTGAAAAACCTCCACTGGATCATGGAGAGAAGGCACAGCAGAGATATATTTCTGACCTTCATCACACTTGTTAAGGAGCGTGTGTCCCAAAGAATCTCTTCAGATGCTAATCCTGCAAATGAGCAGGAAAGCAGCAGGCGTTGAGCCTGAAGGCACCGATAGCGTCAATAGTATGCCCTCCAAAATATTAATTCAGGAGCAAGCACTCCACCAGATGTATTCCTTTAGGCTTAAAGTCACCTTTCCATGGTTGCTTTATTGAAGGAGTTTTAACCTGAAACAGCAGTTGCACCCTGGTGCTGCAGCAAGCTCCAAATAACTCCCAGTAATAGCAGTAATGAGAAACAAGCTAATGAAATGGGTCAAAATAAAAGCTGTAGCAGTAGTACTAAGACACATAAAGAGGATATACAAGGTAAGGGAAAGTGTGGTTTGAGTTTATATTTGCTTTCAGTATCAGATATGGAGTAACCAATCTCCACCTTCAATTCCAAATGCTTTTTTCTGTGCCTTCTCCACAAAGCAAAGCAAATCCCTGCAGATTTAACAGAAGTGACTTTCAGAAGCGTCCCATTCCAGGTAAAGCCTGCTGATAGCACTATGAACACAATCAGTTCCTGTGAAGGGACTGGAGGGAGAACCAACTGTGCAAAACTCAGCCTTTCAGCCATTATGCAAAAGTAATTTAACCACCTTGGAGCCTTTCTTCATAAGGGTTTTGTCTCTGTTCAGTGTGAAATTAGCACAGGTCACTTATGACAGGAACACATTTGCATTGATTAGAAACTAAGTTAATCAAATCAAGAACCAGTTTTGGTAAAATCCACCAAGCTGTGGAGAACACAAGCTGTCTTTATGACTTGAGTTAGCTTTTTGAAATAGCCAGAATATGATTTTCAAACATTTCAGGGAACCTTGAAGGTTCTCAACAAACGCACAGCCAGACTCCACCTCTTTCCTGAATGAATTCCTATAAAAGTAGACAAGCGAAGTGGAAGAGGGGCAACAGAAGAGCCGCAAAAGTAAAACGTGTCATTGACCTGTGTAATACACAGGGTTATGCACAGACCCAGGACTCAGTCTCACCTCTCCAGGTTCACAAGATGGTGTGAAGTCATCTACTATCTTGTACTGAAACACAGGCATCACATCTCTTTGAAAAAACAATGCAAGGAGAAAGAAGGTCTTCCTCATCCTCACCCTGCCTCCCCACCACCCATGAAACAAGAAATGAGCTGCACTGTGTCTGAAAGGAAAGGTGGAATTAAACCTTTAGATCTTTTTTTTGCCCAGGGCTCTGTCTGCCATACTTCAGCTGTCAGTAAATATGTGAAGTTGATCCTGTTAGAGTGCACTGTATCTCTCCTCAGAAAACTCTCCACTCTTCAAAACTGGGAACAGAGTACTCATAGTTGAGCTGTCACTTTGATTTTAATGTTCAGAGTGCATTTGTGTCCCTTCTTTTGAAGTCTGACACTTGCAGCTTGTTTGTGTTACCAGCATCTTTGTATGCTAAGCTGCACACACCAGGTTTCTCACACAGAAACTGGGGGAAGCCATAAAAATAAGATATCATTTTATATGTAACCAACTGGATAAAATTAACAAACTCCAGAAAAACAATACCATTAGTGGACGGGTTTAGGTCTCTGGAAACATATCTAGCCTATTGACTTAAATTTTTTAGTGATGATGGGATGAGTTCTGTACTGTGAGGAACAAAGAATTTTGGATGAAGAATTAGGAATTTTTTGAGTGGGATATAATTCATAGAGGCCAGAAGAGATTTGATTTATTTGTGATCTACTTCAGGATGGTAGTAAACTCATTACCTTAGCAATACTAAGCAGAGATTAATAGGGGAACTCTCAGAGACAGAAAAGGAGAGAAAAGCAAGACATGTCAAGATACATACATTCAAGGAGCTACCCCCCAACTGCATTGGTGGGTCTTTGCTGTTTCCCAATCTCTTTTGGCATCGGCTCAGTCTCATATAACTTGAGGATCTATATCTAAGTAAGCTCTTCTTGCATCTCTAGTTTGCAGAAAGAAATTTATAGCCTCAAAGGACCTACCATACAGATCTATTATTGCACTGGCTGCACTGATTTCTGACAGTGCTTATGTTGCCTCTTTAATTGGGGCAGGAACTCAGACCAAACAGCCACACTTCCTCAGTCAAATCAAACTACAGAAAGTTCAACCATAATGTCACTTTTTTAATTCCCTTTGAACTATTTTTTCAAAAGCTTTGTAAAAAATAAAAGAAGGGAAAAATCAGCTCTAGGAAGTGGGTCACTACTTATGACGCTTGCCCATGAGTAGATATTTGCCAAGAAAATGATGCCAGTCAGCAAGTTTTTTATTTACAGTTGCCTTCACTCTATAGTCCTACTATCTTCAATGATTTTACCTTCATACAGCTCAGGAAGTTTTCTATTTTAACAGTAGGCTTTCTGAGTTTACTACTAACATCACAAAAAGATCTTTTTGTACTCGGTTTACCTTTTTTCCTCATTTTTTGTTTCAACAAAGAGAAAGATGCTGAAGCATCAGTGCAGTATGATTTGCCAAAGCACCTCCTGATGCCAGTCAGAGAAGCAAAAGGGTTCCTCTCATTTGCGCTGGTAGCCTTTGCACATATTGGAATTGCTGCTGATTAATTAGATTCAATAGAATGAACCAAAGCAAATATTTAATAGAGCAGGGTGAACAGCCAAAGCAAACAGTTTGTAAATAACTCACTGGCTGGAAATTCGAATTCATCCAAGTAACTACAGCAAACATGAACCACTAACACACTGCCCAACAACCAGGAATGAAAAAAAATCCATAAACAAACCCCAAAACCAAAAAGGTAAATTGGCATGAATACTATTTGCTCAGCATTAACCTTTACATTAAGTTCTATGAGGCAAAACTGTAACATGTGTCCAGCTTGAGGACTGCATAAAGCATCTGTACAAAAGTACATTTACACCTCTAATCCAGAAAATCCTTCTTCCTTATTTCATAGTCTCAACCTAATGGAAGTATCAGATTTTGTCAAAATTTTTAAATCAATGCCAATTATTATTCAAAGGTTTTATACCACTGTTCTTCCTTACCAGCGCTTTTGCATATTGCAGATTTTTATAGACTTTGTTCATAAAATCAAAGGTAAAACACTCAAAAACACACTTATGACTTGTATATCTTAGTGCCCTTCTTTTAAGAAATGGTCCAAGTCAATTGTCCACTTACCTCCAAAGTAAGAATTACAATGTTACGTGAAGATTTCTTGATGTTTGAGCATACTCTTGCTTGATACACTGGTTTGGTAAGGGACATGCCTTCACTAGAAAGAAGCCTTTGTTCGCTGTGTATTGTATCTTATCATTGCAGGAGAGCTGTCTTTGAACTCATGTACTCATACAAAGATTTAATGATATACAACACTTGCATGCAACTTAATTACATTGGAGCCTAGAACACTTTTTTGTGGTTTAATGATAAAACTATAAATGAACACATAGAAGGTAATCCCTAAGTGGTTACACCACATTATAAAGTAGCGACATTTGGCTAAAGAATCAAAACCATACAAATAAATAATTATATATGTATGTCTGAACAGGCTGTGCATGTGAAGGAAGATGACTCACTTCATTTTTTTTATGTTGGCCTTGTGACAGCGGAGCAATGTGATTATCTTCTTTTGCATTGTGCTAGTTTTATCTCATTATTAGATTTTTTTTTTTCCATATTCTGATTTCTGCAGGGGGTGAAGTGCAAGACTCAGGGAAGCAAGGCATTGCTATAATTTAGTTCGCTCAGGTTGCATCTAAAGAATATTTCAAAAATTTTAAATAAAAATGAAACCAAAGCAGGAGGACTCTTGCTATTATATACCCAGATAAGGATTAATAAATATTCTACTGAACAGTTTTAAATTGGATTAATTTACCTTCATCTAAAATAAGGAAAGAAAAACAAACAAGAAAATCCTTTCAACCAGGCCAAAGGGTTTATTGAATCCATAATCCATAAAAGTGCATTTAAAAAGGTATATGAAGCTAGAAATATGTTTGGGGCTTTTGATCCTCATGCTAAATAAAATTAAAAATAAAAAATTACGATATTTACAGTGATGACTCTGCTAGATGACTTATGAAGTATGTGTGTGCACAGGACAAATGGCAAAAGGCATACCAGGCTACTATTATTACCACCAAAACATGTAGACAAAAAAATAAATATACAAAAATCTTGAAGTTGCAAATATATAGCAGAAAGCCTGGGTATACTCTTAATTAACAAAATATTAATAAATACCCCTCTCCTATCACATATCTCCCAACTGGAATCAATATGATGACAAAAAGTCTTCTTCCAATATCAGGCTTTGACAAGATCCCTGTAAAGCCAATTAAATTGGACAACTGTAAAGACAGAATTAGTTTATGAGTTACATATGCTTCCCTTTTTACTAATGAGCTAGAAAACCAAGCTCTTGAATAGGCTTGTTCTTCACAAACAGATTCATAGGAATGGAATAAAAAAAAAAAAAAAAAAAAGGAAAGTGGTCCTGGTAAAGGAGCAGAGAAAGAGGAAGGCAGTAACATTTTGCACTAGTTTGGAAGATGGGGTCCAAACTATTAATACGAATGTCTACAATAGTACACATTGTCCAGCTTAGAAGTATATACTAAAATGAGATGGCTGTGATCTAGAATAGACCCCTGTAAAGCGAGTATCTAAAATTTGGTGAAAATAATCCCACCTGAAGTGACAACATATATAGTAGAGTAGTCAAGCTTTTACCTAAAAGAAAATACTGTCCAGCAGAGGGAAAGGAGCATCATCTGGCATCTGATTATCTGGGCTGACTCAGCAGCCAGACAAGAGCCCCGATATGGCAGTGGCGCACGTGCATAAAAAAGGGAAAAACACCATGGCTTTCAGTCCATCTCCATTCTTTAACCAACATCACCTTGGCTGTGCTCGGGTTGCATTTCAGCCTCCCAGTGCAGGAGATTGCGAGGGGATTTGCAGCGGCTGCTCTGCCAGAGCTCTGCTGGGACATGGGTGATCCTACAGATGCTGTCGCGCAGTGGGGGCTGAGGGAGGAACATTCATCGGCAGCCAAAAGTACCAGATCGAATCCAGGTTTCATGAGTCATTTCGTAGTTCAGTGACACTTGCATCAAATCAGAGCAGCTCTAACAAAGAAAAAAGTAACTTGGGACCATCCCCTCTGGAATCATCTGTGCTGCAGTAGATATTCTTACTAGCCCATAATACTGCTGAGTGAGTCACACAGAGCCATATATGAATATGAAAAATTAGAACTTTTTAAGAAGACGACATGTTATTTTGACCTTAATATTACATTCTGAACTTTTGTGGTGAAAACCAGTGCAGATTACCTTTTCATATAAAAGTATTCCAGTACTGCACAATTACCCTAAGCAGCACATTTTGCACATACAGCAACTTTTTAAATGGATTGTGAATAGTAAGCACTGTACTGGCAACATTATACAAGAGTAAAATGCTGAACAGCCTTACACACAAAACCCATTAAAACTAAAACCACTAGGCCCAGCGTTCAAGGCATTCAAGAGTCAAAGTCAGAAGCATTACTAACAACAGGCACATGTAATAAGATCTGCGTGGTGAAGCAATGCATCACTGCGGCCAGATTTAGAGCCAGATCATCACTTTAGAAATATCAATAGCTGGATGAGGTCCAAGCTACTTCCTCATCAAAGCAGTATGGCTCCTGACTCCAGTGAAAATGATAACCTCAAGCTTGCGGAGACAAAATCCTGATCGATCATGAATCTTAAGATGTCTATGGGATCTTCTGTCTTCTCAAATGTGAATTAGTACTGACACCTTCTTGGCACTCTGCCAGCAGCGGCTGCTCACTGAAAGCTGAGTGGTAAATGTGGGCTGGTGAAAGTTGAATAAAAAGATGATATTTGAGTATGGTTTACCAGAAAAACTAGGATACAACTGTAAAATGTAGCTATGGGGAAAAAAACCAAACCAAAACAAAACTAGACAAACATTTGATTGTGTTTATTACATTTCTGATCTGAAATGTAGCCTGACACAACCATGGTTAGGGCCTTAAAAGATCACAAGACGACCTTAGTCCTTTAGACCAACTCCCCAGGTTCTGGAGCCAAAGGACAATCATCAATCTTTTCAAGTTTCTCGTGGATTGCCATGTAGCCTGCTCATCAAACTTACAACTGAAAACATTACCAATCACCGATT
This sequence comes from Caloenas nicobarica, assembly GCF_036013445.1. Lineage (NCBI taxonomy): Eukaryota > Metazoa > Chordata > Aves > Columbiformes > Columbidae > Caloenas > Caloenas nicobarica. The sequence continues at coordinate 48,866,285 of NC_088245.1, forward strand.
AAGTATGGGCCACATATCAAAGCCATGTGATGCAGAGTTAGAGATACACAGCTCTGGACTGTGCACATTTCATTCTGGCAGCTCAGATTTCTGATTTTTTTTTTTTTTAATCTCAAAATACCACAGTATTCACCAAGAAGGTCCCTGGAAACCTGTGGGAAAACAGGAGTTGTTTTACTAAATTAGACCTCTGACCCATTTTATCCTCTCTCAAGTAACATGAAGACTTAAGAAGCCAGGCATTCACGGCCACCAGGAGAGGTTCCACCCTGACTTCCAGTGTAACTCAGACATTGATTTAAACGCTAAATTGCAGGCTTTGCTCTTCAGTCTGCGTTTTTATTATCACAAATCTGGATGAGAATTATAGCTCTAGAATTACTACATTCTTAAAATATATTTCAAAACACGTTCTGAAGGTCTCAATTCTATGGCTAATGTTCACATGAGGAAAAAGGATAATTTTAAACAACTGGCTGTCCAGATTTCCTCTATGATTGAGTTCTACACTACACCCACAAGCATGTCGACACAAATACAGAACTTCCCATGCACTGGGAAATCTCTTTTACCAGTAGTAGATTGCATTGTACATTTTAGGTAACAATTGTATTCATTTAGTAAGTGTTAAAATAAATGTTAAAAATCAAAATATTCACAGCCACTACTGTGATAGAAATGTAAGTATCTCAAATGTGCATTTGAACAGACATTCCTCCAGGAAATTCATCAAAGAGCATAAATGCTTGCCTAAACACCCACTGATGTTGGCAGCAGAGCCGTATGTGAAACTTCTGACTGAATCAGGACCTCTAACTGCTTCAAGCCATTTTTCCATCTGGACTTCTAGAGGCATCTCTACCATTCCACTCACATGTCCTGCACTGCATGGTCACAGGGATGATGTTTCATACATATATGTAGGACATATACAGACTCCTGAGGCCAGAAAAATGCATTTTACTCATAGCATTCCAAATCTTCCCTGGAGCATACATACAGATCTTAAACTCTAGAAAACCTGACTTTGTAGTATTTCTGCAGAAATTAAGCTTGCCTAATGTTTTCACAACGAATTACTGAAAATCAGGCTTCTGAACTCATGTTTATGCACTTTAAGCAATGACCTGACTTTCAAAAGCACTACGCCTCAGGTGACTTTGGTGGATTTAGGGGGGAGGTCTTCTATTAGAGCTGGAACAAATGCCTAATCTGCTCCCTTTTGTGGCTGGTAGGAGAATTACTGTTGAGCTCAGTGAAGCTCAGCTGTTAACTCTAAGACTTCTGTTTTTGAAAACCAGGTAGTCATAGGAACCAAATACCAAAGAACACTCAAAGAACTGGGCAGGGTTTTCAGAACACCACAAGCAAAACACACTCGCTATTTCTGAGTGTTTACTGTCACTGCTTGCTTGTAAGACAGTATGTATGGGAAATACGGTATGAGAAAGATGTCTTTTTATTTAAAAATAATTTAAATTCTATCATATTTCCCATGCCCCCCTTGCCTGAGCCTTGGACGAGGAGATATGCCATCTGTTTCAGTCAAAAATGAAAAATGTATATGTATACAAACACACACATGACTGAGGTAGTGCTAGAACTAGGGAGAGCAAATGAATCTATTTTTAGAATACTAAACATGGAAATTTATTAAACAATAAAACACCTGTCCTTTCAGCACTCTCTTCTTCAATACTTGGGGAAATGTTTCTTTTAACTAGTACAGTTACATTTACAAATTTTCCTTGGAACATCACATTTTTGTGATTATCAAAGCTAAAAAGTTTATAATTTAAAGCAACAGAATGAAGGAATCCAGTAAGCTCAGTTCTCCCTGTTTATTTTGAATTTTCACTTCATTTATTGGTTATTCGTAGGATCTTCTCAACCATGTTTCTCTTCTAGATACATTTTCTTTTAATGATTTAGTTCCTTCATATTGCAGCTGATGCACTTTTCAGTCTTTTAGTATATAATTACCAAATTCAGAATAAAAATGAAATTCACTTAATTATGTAATTGTCTTAGAGACAGCCGGATAATTAAAGGCCTCAGAAACGCAGCCCAGAGGCATTGACTGTGCAGAAAGTTAAAGAAAATATAATACAGGAGTCTCAGAAAAGGACTAAGTAAAACATTGTAGGGAAAGAAATTATACATGCATCCCTGAACAGATGCCCTTAAGAACTGTATACCTTAATCAACATAAAATATCATATTTACATAACAGAGCATGTGCAGCAAGACCTATCACCATAAATCAGCTATTCAGAAGTTATAAAAGAGACTGCAGCTATACATGACATTACAAGAAACAGTGTTGAAAATGAAAATAAAACGACAAAGATTAAGATGAAAATTTAAAATGTAGGTAGGATTAATCTACAAATAAAAGTTTACTAAGCAATGTATAAAAAATAACAAAAGCTGAATATGTTCTCATTGAATGACTAATCTAAAAAGTTATCTCCAGTGTTGTGATAAATCTTCAAGCAGTGGGACTGAAAGTGTGCGTATGTCATATTAAAAGCCAGTATAAACTTCTTTAGACACAGATCTCCAAGCTATTACACTTTCCTAAACTTTGGAAGTATCTGCAGCTGCACACAACAAAATCAAAACCAGCTGGACCCTCTTATACAGTAAAAGGGCAAATCCAAAGAAGTTTCACATTTATGACTTGCATGATAAATCCTTCAGTTAAATCCAAGAGAAACATGAACATTTACCCTGCTGAAAAGCCTTAACTCCTCCATTCTGGCTTTGTGAGGTGATGACACAGGAGAGTATTAGGCTACGATCAGATAGTGAGACTGGTTAAAAGCCACAGTGTTTTTGCTGTTGCCCAGAGACATGAAGAGTGACCATGTGCACACTGGAAAAGTCCCACCAGCTGCAAGGGGTGACACAAGCCCTCAGAAGTGCTCAGAACCCACGTGGAGAATGGTCCCTCTGTATGTAACCTGCACCACCTCTGAATTAACAGCGTCAGAGTTATTAAGCTATTTCTCCTGAAAGCCATCACCACACAGAAAACACCGTTACATTTGAAGTTAACAGAACACGTAAACAATGATTTTCTGTTTCATGCCAAAAGCCTCAAACTGCCACAAAAGAAATCAGCTTCCTTCTGTTCCCAGCAGTTAACAGTCATGCACACGTGTTTTGGCACTTGGCAGTAGATAATTATTGGCTACACTCTTTGCCATGAGGTACTTTCCTTTTATAATTAAGAAATCCTTTGAACTGTGGACAGTTAACTTTTCTACTGCTAAAGATTGCAAGCAATTACTATGTAAATTACAAGTTGGCACCAAGAGCTCATATGGACAAGATAATGCTCAGGCACTGGGGGTTACCTGTGCTCAATATAAAAGCAATAGAAAATCATGATTTTTTTATACGCTTCGAAGTATTTAACTTAGTGTGGATCAGAACACAGAACTGCTTGCTTCCTTCTATCGGTGTGAACCAAGGCACAGGCTCAGTGAAAATTAGAAGCAAATTTCCTCAGAAGAAATTATTTTTTCACTTCCCTTCTTTACAGTCCTCACCTTCACCACACGTGGACTCACATCTCTGTGATGCTCTGTCTGTGTAGCACCCATGAGAAAAGAGGTTCTGGAAAAGAGAGAGTCAAACAACTCCTTGAGACTGTGAGATGTTTCAACAGCTCCAGAGGTGTTATCCACTGCTTGAATAAATTAAGACACAGCATCGTGCTCATCAGCTCCTGCTGCCTTCCAAGTTCCCCCTATAAAGGCTACAAACCACTAACAGATATCAAACCTTATTTTTAATATATGCCTATACAACTGTAGTTACATATAAGGCTGATGCTTCTCTCTAGTGAAACCAGTGATTTGATGCATTCATCTATGAAATATATATTTTATCTGAAATTAAATTTGGAGGTGTTCTCCCAATTCTCCAGTGCAATTGTTTTAACATTATTTCTTGATAATTTCATGGAAAAAAAAAAAGGGGAAAAAAAGACAAAAAAAAAGACATTTCTACTCCATTTTGGTCCTTTCAGCTACCTGTTGTTTCCACTATTTCTGACTTTGTCACCTCAGATACTACTTTAAAAACAGAAGTCCACGAAATGGCTTTAGAATCTACAAAATACACAGAACCAACTTGGTAACGAATCCCTGTAAGGAGGTTAAATTTACACGGAACTGCCTTTGTTGCTTGAAGACACAGGGAAGAAACGCTGCGAAAACCTGCCAGACCCTGCTCAGCACTGCGGACGCCGCCAGCCCGACGCCGCGGAAGCGCCGTACAAGCGTCCGGAGGCCCCCGGGCCCTGGGGACCGCAGCCCCCGGGGCAGACAGAGCCCGTTCCCGCGGCTCTCGAGCCCCGTCCCGCCGCCAGCGCGGGCACCCGGCCCGGCCGGCACCTCCGCCGCGGCCACCCGCGCCCCCTGCCGGCGCGGACCGGCGGAGCCGCGGCGAGGGAGCGGGCGGGCAGCGCCCCCCACAGGCCGGCGGGAGGCAGCGAGCGGTAACTGCGGCCGGTGGCTCTCGGGGGCCGGTCGGGATACGCGCTGTGTTTGCGGCCGGGACAGCAGCGGCATCCCCGGCCTCCTTAATTCTGAGGTTTTAAGCTTTACGCAGGTGAAAGCACCACCACGGAAAGCAAACGGCGCGGTCCCGCAGCGCCGGCCGGCCCCCGAGCGCCACCGCTCTTGCCTGGCGCTTCCTCCGGGCTCGCGCGCCTCACGCCAGCCCGGCGGCGGCCACACGTTTCTTGCCGGCTTCCTCCCCCCGTCTGCCCACAGCCGCCAGCGAGCCCAGGGGCACCCCCAGGGGCACCCCCGCCCCGCCGCGCCGCCCCCAGCACCGGCACCAGCACCGGCCCCGGCCCCGCCGAAGCGGCCGCGATCTCCGCGCCCCGCCGCGCCCCGCGCTCCCATAGGCTGCCGGCACCTCAGCGGCAGCCAATCAGAAGGCAGTTGTCAGGCGCTGCCGTCTATTTTTAGCGTGCACAAACAGGCGCGCCCGGAGACGGATGGACAGACAGACACGCACGCTCACGCAAGCAAACCGCAGGCGCTGAGCTGGCGTTGCGTTGCCTAAAGCCCGGGCGAGCGCAGCGGTGCTGTAAAGCAGCGTCAGAGCCAGGCTGCCGTGCATCTTCCCTTGGAGGGTGAGGGGAAAAAAACAAATCCCCACTGCTTCAAGCGATGCCTTCTAAAGAAAACGCTGAAACAAAAAGCTGCGATGTTAAAAAGGTGCTTTAATTGCAATGGCTGTTTCAAACCACTCCATCCCTTCTCCTCCCAACTTCTCTGCATGCAAAATGGCTGATGTGCCCAGTCGAAATCACTGTACCACTGTTCTGCCTCTTGAATGAATTAGCAGCAGAAGTTAAAGTTCGCATTACTGATATGGGCTATATTCTGTATCTTTTAAAGTTTCTGTTTTCTGTTCTCGTTTAATATTAAAGTCATGCATAAGGTAGCTGGTTATCTCTGTAACTGATGTGCTTCTGGTAAGTTGTTGGTCACTATTGAGTAATGATAGATGTGTAAGTTCTGGAGAAAAAAGACATACACTCTTAGATAATAATTACATTGAGTATTTGGGGGGGGTCAGATATTTTAGGTAACTGGAGCTGCATTATCTTCCAGTTTCTCAGAGATGTCCAGATTCAAAAGACCACTTTCATGTATCCTTGAATTTAGATGGATTAGACATGCAGAAGCATTCAGTGAAGTACAGGGATGAAGCAGGGCCCCTATTTTAGAAAAGGAAATGCTAGAATTCAGTAAGGTAAATTGTCCTTTTGATATTTAAATCAAGACTTAGAACAGTGACGATGTCAGTATATTGTGGAAATGTCAAGGAAAAAAATGGTCTTGCTAAGCAAGTTTTTAAGACTCTTGTATAAACATAAAAGAATATAGTTATCTGTCTAAATATATTAGCCACTGGTGATCAATTGTTTTGAGGTTTGTTCATAATGATGGATTGTAATAGCTTCTTGGGCTTTGTAGTGACCTGCTCACAAAAAGTGCAAAGAGTGGATGAAATGCAGACCTACTTGTACAGTGAATCTGCAGCCCCCAAAGGAAGTAAACTACTCTGCAGGTTCTCTGCTGAGCCTACAGCACAGGAATGGATTTCACTGCTTGTGTGTACTGAGGTAGAGTTTTGGACACCTTGAGGAGAAAATTTTGCAAAATAAGACAGACACTCCAAAGTCAGCCAACAGCCATTCATTTTGCAATGAAAAGTGTTCCCAGACAAATCTTGCAGTATCAGAGCAGAAATTTGCTTGGCTACTCCTCATCATCACCAGCCCTTAGGTGATGGTCAGTGTCAGGCTGTTTTGAAATCCTTGGTCTCATTACTTGATCCCCATGGATGTTTTTCAGTTGCCAGTGGAACATACCAAATTGTCAGCGAAACAAAAGAACAAAGTCTGCTGTGACAATGTTTGGATGCCATTTCAAAAAAAAGGGGCCTGTGGATTTCAAATCTGCCTGGAAAAAAAAATGTTGTTTATTCTGTCATTGCAAGAACATTGGTATAGTCAGAAACACTATTTCAATAAAGTTTTTACATGCCACTGAACGTTTTCTCTGTGTTCACGGGTTGTCAGTCTTATGTGCAGATTAAACAAAGTTCTCACAGAGGAAGTTCACACAGCGTGAATTCGGTTAGCTTTGCTGATCCCATTATGCACCATAATGTGAGAGTGAAGATTGCTCTGGATAAATATTCAGCCAGCATCTTTCAAGTTTTCACTTTTCATTCTGCTGCTGCCTGACCCTGTCTGCCACTTTTCTCTGAATAATCATTACTGCTGAGCAACCCATTTGGAGAGAATGCATTTGCAAGACTAAAATACCTGAACAAGCACTGGACTTGTGGATTGTCACCAGGACAAGTTGCAGCCCATTGCTATGTATAGTTGTGGAGATTTATATGATCTAACATACTATTTGGAATTGATGTGCATTTTTCTTTGCAAATGTCACAGCCTCTGGCTCACACAGAGGCCATAGTGAACACGCAGATGGCAGCACCCCAATTTTCACTCTGATCACTCTGAGTCCAAATTATAAGTTTTTCTTGTTTTAATTGAGTAGATGTTGAATTGTGTCAGTGACATTTTTAGTGTTGTTTCTATCAATCACCAACCCAAATGCTCTGCTTGTGCACTGAGGTGAACTGGAATTGGTGAAAATAACATAAACAGTGTGTTGTGTTTTGGTGTCAAATCGAGGGCTCCTTCCATATCAAGTGAGTTAAAATGGCTACATATCAGAGGATTTAGCCCAAACATGACAAAATTGACTACAATTCTCTTGTGAATCCTCAACAGCTCCTGGGATACAAACGTCCGTTCCCCATGATTGTTAATCTAGCCAGTGAAAGAAATTGCTGTTGTGGACTGTTCCCAGATATACTGCCTTGTGTTTCAGACTGTGTGTTTCCAGCATGTGAGAACAGATTTTCTAGGTGAGCTAATGGCACTGCATCCCCCTCCATTGGCATTGCAGCGTGTGGAGTGTACTTAACTGAGCCTGTGGCAGATGTGCACATCAGATGCTTGTTTTCGGGGAAGAATGTGCATGAGTTTGCCCCGTCCCTGTCCCCCGAGTTGTGTTACTTATGTTTAGGAAAATCACAGAGTCAGTGTCCCTGAAGTGCAAGGACTGACCGTCCCTGAGAAATTCTCCAGATCATTGGGGTCTCACGTCCACATTTCCATGCCGTGGCTTCAGGGAGATGAGCAAGGGAAGTTATTCAGTGGCTCAGTCTTGCGATAACAGTTCCCTAATACAGAGCTTTCCTGCAGAAGAAAACCCACCCTGCCAACCAAAGCAGGCAGCTGTGTGAGAAAGGCAAGAGGCACCACAGGGATGTATCCCAGTGTCAGGAGTGTGACAAGCTGCTTCACAGGCTGCACTGCAGATCTTCCTGAAGCTTTCCTTGGGCAAAGCACTGGAGAGCACAGCCTGTGCTCCCATGCAGTGCCCTGAGACAAGCTGGCAAAGAGAGACAACACTTTTTTACTTGTAAGATGTTTATTTTTGCCAGGTATTATTATTACATCTTTTTTCTTTCCCTTTTTTTCATCCAGTCAGAATTCCCATAGACACCACTTAGATAATTTCCCTGCTTATCAGCTTGACATCTTCATTACAGAAACTGCACTGACAGGGAAAAGTGACTAGATAGCAGGTGCCAATGCCACAACAAGTAAAAAAGAGTAATCATATTACTCAAGGAAGACCAAAGTGGTGAAAATGTGTGCTTCTCGAAATTGCTGTTTAAACCAGACATGTTTCCATGCTGACTGAAGCAAATGAAGTGTCTTTCCAGCTAGACAGCTTTGATCCAGTCCTCCAGCAAAAAAAAAAAAAAAAACAAACCAAACAGTACAGAGCAGAAATATTCATTTGTTGAAGGCTGTATGACTCAGAAAGGTCTGTTACTGCCTGACTTTATGCCAACTGCTTGGCCCCGGTCCTGCACCAATGTACTTGCCTGTGTACTCACACGGAGACTAACAGAAGCCTGGACATCAAAGAAATGGGCCTGACATTTTCCAGCAGAAGACCAGGCTGTTATTGTCTCTACAAAGAGCTACTATGTTCATAATGACACCCCAGTCTGGTTTAGTGGGAGGTTAGAATGGCAATCATCTGCCCATTAGCAGTAGCATAATCCCATTTTTAATGTCTACTTAATATCCACAAACCTTAAAATAGACCTTGTCTCTGTGTTTTATGATGACTGATGCTGACATGAATATCTCTCAATGCCCTATGCCTTTTTCTAAAAGAAAATTGTCATGTAAAAGACCCTTGTTCTTCTAATTAAGATCAAATTGTTGATAAGAGTACATTATATTTTGGACCTGTCACATCAGAGCGTATACATCACATTGACTTATGTGTGGTGCGGTCAATCAGCTGTGTGAGTGAAGAATTATGCACAGGCTTTCTGGATGCTTTGGGGCTTGAACCCTGCGAGCAGTAGGTCACAGACGCTTTCTGTCATGGATTAATAGCCGGCTCAGCACAAGGACTGGAAGCCCAGAGCTCACATAAACGCTAAAAATGTTTCACCTTCAGGACTTAGAATGAATAACTTAATGTGCCAGTAAAACACTCTGGAAGCTGCTTTTCTTTTTTCTCCAAGCTACTTTTAAAAGGACTTCAAGTTCAAAGAAACATTAATGTGTCATAAAATTTTTAAACTAATGCGATGATCTGTGATTGTTTTATTTTTGCAATGCAGGCATAGCAACTATTTTCACAGGCAAAAATGCATTGTTTCAGTCATCTAAAGACAAACTCACCTATTTGGTGTTCCTGGTTGACCAATAAGAAAAGAGTAAACCTAGCCTACCCTTAATGGCAATATTTGTTATACAAACTTACAATGGTTTGCATTTAAAACATCAGTGGAATGAAAGCATTTTCTCTAATGCAGTCCTAGGTGAAATGGCAAGGGAATGGCTCCTAGTCTTGAGTCCATGTGACCACCTTGTTAGTGGTCACATACTAGGCCTTGGAAGAAGAGTGGGAACACAGGCTGGTTTTTTTGCAGTTGTTAGTGCAGGTTTAGGAGTGGATTAGTATTTGAATTTGGTTTTGACCAAACTGGACTAATTTTCAGCATTGTCTTGCATGATGTTGCTACCTATGTGCGACTTCAAATGGTAGATGCATGACTGATACGCATTTATCAAAGGAAGAGATTGATCTTTTGGGACTGTTCATTTTGGTACTAGAAATAGAAGCTAATTTCTTCCACTCTGTGCTACATCTTAGCCACTTCCGAGAAGCAGTTCTTTGGTGAGGAAGGCTCACCCCCTGAGGAAATCCAGAGATCCATGTTCAGTCCCATCCCTGACACAGTCAAAAGATCTGGTCAGCTTTGCATTCTCCCAATTTGAGACAGAGTGTCGTAGTATGCTCTGCCTTAAGGACAGGGAATGAGTTCAATAGCGTTTACAATGTAATCATGGTAGTGGAACAATGGAAAGATGGAGACTGATCCTATCATTTTCCAGCCATGACTTATGTCCAAGGGCTGACTAACCTGCCCTTAGTGTCAGTTCTTACCGAAGTTAACGGGTCTGGGTTACTGACTGCCCCCAGACACAGGTTTGAGGTCGTATTCCAGGCCCATTTCTCCATCCAGCAGTGTCTGGAGCCCTTTGCTTCCTTGGTGCTGCTGCCAGTTCAGTAGAGCCATCTGTAATGGTCCTTTAGGCCTGAGGCTTAACATTTGGGCCTATTGCTGTTTTGAGTGATTTGGAGAATTTTTTGTTACACAAGATACCTGCAGAGGTAGTATCTATGCGGTACTCGCTGTGTTCTCCTTTGATTTTTGGGATGCAAGAAGCAGGTTCTGTTCTGGGGGTCTGATTTGTCTCTTCTCTTTCTTTCTTGTCAGTACTTCTTTTAACCAGACAATAGTCAACCTTCCCGGCCTCCCTCCCTGCTTCCTCAATGCATCCTTTTAGGAACTGAGGAGGAGTTAAGCAGATCTCTGGCCGTACCCTTCCTCTGTCTGCGGATGGCTTTAGGCAGAAGGAGAGCACACAACCCCATGCGCGTTACAGAAATCGTGCTGTACCATACGGCAGAAGCAGCTGTACAGCAAGGTAACATCTGAGATGGAGCCCAAATCTGTCCCTGTTGCCGGCGGTGCCGTGGCTCTGGCAAGCTCACGGGTGTATACTGGCTCCCGGCTTCCCCCTTCCCCAAAACATCAGCTTTTAGCCGCTGCCAGAGACACTGTCCTTGGACTTGTTTTTCGGTCTCGCTGCTGTTCCAGGTCAATAAATCCCATGTTCTTCCAGTGCTCTGAAAAACATAAATGCTCTCCCAGGACTGCATCATTTCCTTGCTTTTCCTTCAAGATTACCATCATTAAGTGAATAAACACTGAAACCATTCATATTGATATAGTTTGTTTTTCTAACTGGTCACTTTTAAAGCTTTTTTAGTTTCTACTTTGTCTTGGGGATGGTATTATGCATTATATATTCTGTGGCGACCAATTAGTTCAGACCCTGTTGTGTTGCTTTGTAGGTGTTTAACCAAGAATTCGAAGAATAATTTTGTAAATGCAATCTTCTGTGACTTTCAGTAGCATTTTTTCTGTAAAGTGACACTTCTACAAAGGAAGCAGACTGTTTTAAGAATAATGATTACACTAAAAGTGAGAGAAATGCAATTGCAAATGATGTTCAAGAAATACACCCTGACCTTGCTTGTCCTGTGAAGCTGTTTGCACAACCCCAGTTAATGTCTGGACAATTAATAACTGGATCAGTTGCTTGAAGATAAGGTACAATTAAATGCCCTCTGCACACCATTCACCTCTGAGTCCAGGTGACCTTTTATGATATTTTTGAAGAGATGACTACTGAGACTTCTTTTCATTCTCCCGCTAATTACATCTACTTGTGTCTTGCCTTACCTTATAGTCTAAGCCCTGGAAGAGATGGCTTTCTTGCCCTTTGGAATTTTAGCTAGATTGCGCCCCTTCCTAGTATGAGTTATGGCAGGCTTCGTGTTGTCCCTAATTTATTGTAGCTGTGTGAGACATACCTAAGGGCATTACTAGAGCCCAGAAATTTGCTATCACAGAATGTGGGATGGAGAAGAATGGATATTCATAACAAAATGGGGAAAAAAATTAAAGCAGAAATAAGATAAATGAACAATGCACCTCCCACCCAAGCAAATATGACTCTGAGGTGTAAAAGGTTTTAATATCCATTTATTTGTACAAGTGAATACACTAGTAAGAACATTTGAGGCTTTAATACTTCCCTTAGTATCCTTATAATTTGGAAAATATTGTGTATTCCAAAGTGACAGGATCTCTCACATCTCATGTATGATTTTCATAAATTCATCCTATTCACATTTTTTTTAAAGTGTATTGGGGAGAAAAAACTCAGTAAGTTGTTAAAGAGCAGAGGCGGTCTGAAATGAATGAAATGAAAGATCACCTTAAGCTGTTGCTTTGAAGTTTCACCAGAGTTTTCCAGCTCATTTCCTACTGATGGAAAACCTGCCAAAAGCACTCCCAGCAGAGATAAAAATTATGTGGACCGCTGAAATCCACTCACTTGGAGATTATCAACAGATCAAAGACACAAGAGTCAAGCTGTATTCTATAGGCAATTTACATAAAATTCATTTATATATCACTGCCTGCGTATCTCTAGTTAATTAATACATGCATTACTTAAGCAGGTGGCTCTAAGCAGGATGTGGAAAGATGTGCCAGCGAAATGTATGGTATGAAAAGCACTTTAAAGATGATTCCATTAGACTTTAAATATTTCGGGCTGACCTTACCGGATTTGTTTTCTCCCTTTGGAAAACTTTCAACAATTCTTAAGTTCCTCTGTCAACTTTTTGTTGTTGTTGTTGTTAGAGGGTTTATTTAGTCCAAAGTGTCTTTCATGTTTTATTTTGTTATACAAGAACATCTGGATGGTTTATCTTTCATTAAATCATGTTTATTTGGGAAAGGTACTTTGCGCAGAAACAACATCATCTAAAACTGATATTAACACAAGTGATTGAACTGATAACGGGCCCTGAAAGCTTTGTTTCTTTTTCCTTCATTGATTTCCTCCCACGAAAGAAGGTTTTTGGTAGGGGTGGGCCTTTCAGTGCAGATGTGTTTTCCTTATGCTGTCCTTCCTGCCTCATTGTGGCTGATGACCTTGTCACCAGTGGGTCTCTGCAGGAGGCCAGGGCTGAGGTGGTGGGGACCAGGGAAGAGGTGGCACAGGCTGGTCCCCACCATCTGACCAGACCCCACATGACAAAGCAGGTGCTGATAGCTGCCCTTGTTTCAACCCATAGAGCTGCCCCAAACATTGCACTTGAAATAATGGTAAGCAATGAAGCATTGAGCAACATCTACCAGGTACGGGTTGGGATAAGGAACCCATGGCTGCTCCTCCTGCCCACGGCAGCAAAGGGCTTGTCCTTCACTGGGACTGACATACCTTACTCCTTGTGGAAATGCCATTTGCAAAAATCTGATGGAGCCAAACATTCCATGCGTGTATTTCAGCTCTGGGAATACATTTAGGAAAGTACACTGGGGGATCCAGGTACACACCTGCTACAGAGGCAGAGGTAACACTTCAATACTGTATTTTCATGTCATGGATTGAAAGGTTTTGTTTTCAACACATTAGTGGGAAAAATCACACTATACTTTTCTAAGTTGCCACAAAATGGAATTGTCCTTGGTCAGCCCGAGCACTGAGCTTGGTACCCATTTCAGAGAATCTCAGACCTTCATCCCTGGCTGGGTGTTGAGGGGATGCTTAAGGAGTCAGAAATAAAATGGATTGCAACAGAAACAAAAATTAATCCTATATGAGGTGAAAATCTAATGGCAGTACAGTGTGAAGCCACTGTAAGTGCCTCTTTACTGATCTGTAAAAACAGAAACAGAGCATGCAAAGGTTATTTTAATAAATTATAATCTTTTTAACTCTTTCTTATGTTGAATGAATCAAGACTTCCTGCTCTCTGTTGTCAGTCCTGAGTTTATTTGCATTACTCACTTTGTGACTGATTGATTGTTTGTAGTTAATGCATTTTTCTTTTTCAGGATAATGCTGTTTTGTCATATTTCAGTCTCAGGTTTTAGGCCTGTTTGCTACACATGATCAGCTAAAAATAAGCTGCTTTTCCCTTGGATGTATTATATAAATTCAGTCCCTGGCTGTTACACAGTGTTTTCCAGATGATGCTGAGTTGATTTCACTCATATCTTGTATAACTTTGGTGACACCAATAGAGACAGAATATGCTGATCATTTTTTCCAACAAGAATTTGTATCAAATTCTCTTTCGGCATTCCTCAGATAACAGCCCAATTTAAACATATTTAAACTGTACAATGGTCCCTCAATCTTTTTTTCATATGGTTACTATCATTGCATGTAAGATAAATTTCATTTTCATCCTTGGAAATTGCTTTTGGATATCCGTGATATTTAAGCCAGTCCTGAAATAAATGTTATGGTTTGAGCTGCCACACAATATTATTCTGGCAGCTTGAGCTGCCTTCCCACAGCCTTGTTTGCCCTGTCAGATCCTCCTGAGTTATCCCCGTGTTGCTGCTGAGGACCAATCTGTGCTATGTGGCATGATCATCTCTGGCCCATGCATTTCTTTGTGGAAAGCACCAGCTGAGGTTCCTTGATGTGCTTTATACAACTGGTCAAAACAACTGATCAGAGTGGTCTCGTGGTTTAAAATCTGTTAATCAACTTCCTCTGCTTTGTTCAAATGATAATGTTAAGAAAAAAAAAAAAAAAGAAATGAGAAATATTATCTCAGTGGATAGCATCATTCCTGCTGTAAACCCAGGACTCTGGGAAGGAGCAGCAAGACTGTGAGCAACAAGGGGTGAAACTGTGGGGAGGGGAAGGGGGAATGGGGAGGAAACAAAATAATGATAGGATCAGATGTAAGGCAAGCCTTTCCTATTTGTTGGTATAAAGGAATTAGCCTAAATATTATTAATTAAGTTTAAGCTGTAAATATGTTCATGCCTTAGCTGTTTCCAGTGAGATCAATAAAGGACACAGGTGCCTATCAACTACCGCACTGGTATGTGCATCTGAAATTTATCTCTTTGAAATGCTTTCTCAGCTGCTGCCCAGATCCCAGTGCCCGTTTATCCATGATCTTGATAGACACTTACAGAAAACATCCACAAAATACATCCTCTGCTAAAAATCCCAGGGCTTGTTGCCAGCTCCATAGGCTCAGCTGCTAGAGGCTCACTGGGGTGTGGGGTCCAAATTTTGTTGAATCCTTGGCCTGCAGGAATAGAATTTATTCAGCTCCAGACCATCTGTTGAAACTTTTCCATGCAGCAATAATTAAGTAATTATTAGGGCAGAGAAAGCATGAGTCTGTGGCCTGGGGACAAGGATGGGGGTGGCTTGACTCTTGCACAAGCTCTATTGAACACTAAATGTAAAATACTCAGACGCTTGTGGGAGTGGAGACAGGAGCCTTGTCTCTGTAACTCAGAATATCCTTTTTGCTGGAGCATCCAGCTTGGGCCTTTGAGATGGACCTTCAGGTCTCCACAGGTACCAGAGAGAAATGTAGCCCAGGTCTCCATTCTGATGGACAGGAGAGCTAACCAGTGAATTGCCATGAAAAAGGAGGAGGTGTGTTCCTTCTTTCCTTCCCTCCTTCCCTCCTTCCCTCCTTCCCTCCCTCCTTCCTTCCTTCCTTCCTTCCTTCCTTCCTTCCTTCCTTCCTTCCTTCCTTCCTTCCTTCCTTCCTTCCTTCCTTCCTTCCTTCCTTCCTTCCCCTCATGTGATGGGCAGAGATCAAAGTCAACGCTCAAATTCATCATCTTGACACCAACACCTTCTGACAGCCCCAAGTAACACCTTCTTGCAGAAACGTTCAAATAATGCACTTGAATTTTTATAGTGAGGCATTCCCCCGTCAGCCCATGGGGTTTTCTGTTTCTGTTCCTGGGATGCCTCAGTCTTTACATTGAGTTCTGTCTGAAGTCAGGAGCTTAGAAGCTCATGTACTTCTTCTAATGGCATCAGCTGGTCTAATAAAAGATGGTACTTTACCCTCTGAGCCCTCCTCACTTTCTTGGGGTCCTACCTGCCTAAATCCGGGCTCAGGATACCATCAGGGAGTTTGGATAAAGAGGGAATTTTATTGATCTGAATCATAATACTCTTGGAGTTGCCAGTATCAGACAGTAATGGTATATGAAGGTGCATGCAAAATCAAATTTTTATTGGAGGTTGGGTTTTACAGACCTTATTAAAATTGCTTTTTGGTAACCCTGACATCAGAAGTTGTATCATGATGTCATATCACCAAAAAGACATTTTGATAAAGTGAATGCAGTCCAGATTATTAGTGAATAAATGTACCAACTGTCAAATCTTCCTGAAGATCTCTCATGCTGAAAAGAGATGAAGTCAATTGACTTGTCATAGAAATTTTTGTCCTCAAATTACAGAACTGGGGACATAAATTGAAATATTAGCATGAACAGATATACAGTAAGAATATTTTCTCCCATTTTTTCCATTAATTAATTAATTTTGAAAGTTATTTGCTTTTTTTTTAAAAAAAAAATCTCTTGTGGCATCACTGTAAATTTTTCAAAGTCTGTTTGAGATTTAGAAACCACCATTTTTTTTTTTAATTTCTCCCCACACAGGAGTACTTTCAGTAGCTGTAATGTTTGGGTGAGACTATATTATATTTCAGTGAAAGACAGGCACCATATAACCCCGACATTTTTGGCCTAAGTCACATTTTTGAAAGTTACTTAAAACTGAGGAACTTGCCTCCCGTGTACGATACCAGGTCTGTCTTCTGTGGATCATCAAGACCTAGAGCGAGCACATCCTAAACACAGCCTGACATACAGCTGGAAGATGCCCTGAAGAGCGTACAAGGTCCCACATGCATGGCATTTGTCTGTGCCATAATATAAGCCTGAAGAGCCTTAGGGATGCTGCAGGCTACCTCTGAGGCATATGCAGGGCTGTAACGTTATGCCTAATTCTGTTCCCAAAATTAAATCTTGAACACATGCTGCCATGAGTTTCAGAAATATATTCACTCTATATCCTTGGCCTGTAAAGTTCCCCCAGTTCCAGCAGCTTGGTGAATATGGAATTATGAGAAAGTAGCATTCTGCAATCTATTGCTTGGAATAATTAATTTAAGTGATTTAAGCTGAAATAACACTGTCCTCTTCATAATTATACATAATACTTGCCCTGATATTGAAATAGTACACAAAACCAGCAGGAAAATGAAAGAACAAAAATAGTGAGTTTTTCTCACTGTTTCTTTGTTGCAAAGCTCTGAAGGGAAGCTCTGCAAATACAACCGGCACATCCACAGATACCATTGATCAGTGACAGTTCTGGTTAGAACAACCACACTAAGGAAGCTGCTGCAGTTGAGGGGGACCTTATTATTTCATCTGAGCAAACGCCAGTTTTCAGAATATTCCTTTAGCTTTCTCATGTTTACTAATGCTCTCTGCTTCCCAATTCTGAATTAAATTATATGGAGAAATGGAAAAGATTTATTACAGGATGCAGTTTGGGACTCGTGGGAAAACATGCAGTCTCAGTTTGATCTAAGCTTTAACAGGTATTGTTTTATGTCTCTAAAACCTCAGTGAGATCTCACCTCACTAAAGGCTTAGTCCATTTGTACAGATAACTTAAAACACCACTGGATGTCACCCTTGCTCTCCCCTGAAGCTAACACACAGCAATGAAAGACAAGAATGTAGTTTTAGAGTCCTGGATACACTACAAGGTGGTAAATGGCAGGTCATGACAAGAATACAGATATTGTAGAATAATTTATATGTGACACATGAAAAAGTCTGCTTCTAAGGGCTTATATTACCTTTTAAATGAAGAATTCATCGAGGCAAAGACAACTGTTTATTAAATTATTTCTAGTCCCTCCAGAAGTGGTACTGTAAAATTGCAGCCTGTAAAGCCTACTCTAACTCAAAATTTGAAATTCAACGCAGGGAGCCACCACCTACAGGTTTTGTGTTTTATTAAAGTTCTGCATTTTGTGTATGTTAAACTTGAGTTTCATTTATGTAAAAAGAGGTGAATAGCTTTATAGGACAAGCTGTGTCTTCCACCTCCTTGTCATTGCCACCAGATTCAAATACTGTCTAATAGGAATAATCAACATGTTCATAGTTGTTTCATCAACTTCTGCAGTAGCATCCTTCCGAATAATTTTTACTCTTGCCACTCCTCTAGGCTTTTGCTCATAACTAGCTTATGCTTCTCGACTGTCAAGAAAAGTCCCATAAACCCCAGGAACATATGCTACATGTTCATTATTAACAACTCACTGCTTAAGGTGTGTGGAGGAAGAAAGAGGAAGAGGAAGTTACATAGAGCACGTGAATTGACCTTGCTCTGTCTGAGCTAAGAATTTGCCTCAGGACATTTAAGTAAACCTGTACAAACTTTGGCTCTCTGAGGCATTCTCAGGCACTACTGGCTACTTGAAGATATCCAGGAACTTGGAGTCCTCTCAGGTTCTTCATCCTGACTGCAAACAGGGATGGCGTCTCAAGGGGAGTTTTTGCTCATACTCTTCACTTGTACATCATCCTGTCAGAATAGCATTGGGCTCTTGAGATAACTGTAACTTGGTGACTCACCATCAGCAAGATAGAAATGAAGGATCAGAGAAGAATATTGACGGGCACACAGAAATTTTCATGAAATACTGCAGTTATCCTTGCTTGCAAAACACTGTCCCAAGCGAAAAACTAGTCATCAGTTACTAGTACTCGAATTGTCGAAGAATGTTATTTTTATGTAGCAATTCATATGCATAAACATAAATGTCTTTTACAAAGGAAGAAATGCAGAAGTCATATAAAAGGAAACTATTTTGTGAAGAATTTTTATCAAAACTTAACTCTAATTTCTTAAAAGAGACAAAAAGATTCATCAGTTTTCAGAGACAGGGCAGAACAATCTACAAATTGAATTACTGGAAGTCACACAGAAAGCAAGATGAAGAATTGGAAATGGCATTTTACCCTCCCCTTTACTGTACGAAGTGTACTGAATAGTCGATACTGTAAGAATTCAGTAGTTCTTAAGACTGACCTATTATATTATGCATAACCAGGAGCTGTGAAACGTCCCAGAAGTGAGGCAATCTAAAAGAGCTAAGCAAGAAGACAATAAAAACACAAAATATCCTGTATAAATTTGAAAAGAAAACTGAAATCTCTTGTGCTTCCTCTTGAGCTATGTTCAAATAGCAATGAGGCAGTAAGAACTATCATGTAGATTTTGGAAAAGAAAGAGAAGAAGAAGTCTAGATCAAAGTGGAATGAGTCTATGCACATTTACTGAACAGTCCAAAACCAACAGAGTTAAAGGACTAGAAAATAGGGCTTGACAATTATGAGAAAGAAGCTATAGAGCAATCATATTTAACTGAAGTATCTCATTGGTAATGAAAAAATTTTACCGAATTAATTTATATTTTTCCTGAATGTCTTCACTTAAATATGTTTTTCACATTAATGTGAAATCTTATAAATCTTACAAGCAGTATCTGTTGTCATTATGTTTCCTAAATGTCAATACAATACTGAGATTTTCAGGATTCTGGCTACTTGTATTTGTACTCTTCAATTCTTCCTTTGCCCACTAGATGGTACCACCAGCTTTAAATCCACCAGGCAAGGCTGACATGACGGAATGGCTTTGTTTCATCATTTCATCCCAGATCACAGGCGTCAAGGGCTACATTATATTTTTCAGCTGCCCTAGAACGAATTCACTTCAACTCCACTAGTTTTGCATCAGTTTCTGTAGGAACATCCATGGATCGCCAGAGACACATTGGTGCCAGACCTTAAAGTGAAGTTGAAATAGTTCAGCCAAATAGAAGTGTTTGCAAGCAGGCCCTCTAGTTACTAACCTCCCACAGTGGATCACAGTTAAAGAATATTCAGCCTTTTTGGCTGCAAACAACTCCTTCCTCAAAATTGACTTTCACCTCTAAACCACAAAAGATACACGTCTTAACTTTCTTACAACTGAAAGAACATTCTATTTATAATTTGGATTCATTAGCCCTTTCAGCATAACTGTGTTATTTTGTAGTCAGAAATTTCAAGTAATCTAAGATGAATACCTGAGCATGTTTAATTGATAAACTTCGAAAAAGTAAGAAAAGATTTTATTTCTGTATCAGTCTTACATATTGTCTGTTTTACCAGCCATTCCCATGCTCATGGACTGTGTGTTCATTTCTGCAGATAATAGAGACTAGCAGAAAAGAAGCCTAGAAGAAGGTCTAAGCCATTATTACTAAACCTTACTTTCCATTCCTGGTTAGAGAAAAATTATTCATCAAAAGAATGAAAGCTGCTTCTATAAATCTTAATCATCGTAGATGTAAATTAATTTCAACCACAAAACTGGGGGGGTTTTAGGCAGCAGTGAGAGATGGGGGGAAAGTAGAACTCAAAGCCAACATGAATCATCCTGAATTGTCACCACCTTGGGATAATGGAAGTGGTATGACATCTGTAACTGGAAGGACCAGCCTTCCATGGGTCATGACCAGCCAGATGGTCCTGTGTCTATGATGCACTGGGAAATATCATGGACCACATGCTATCTGAGCAAAGACTTTGTCTTCACTAACCCTAAGGGTCCTTGCTGCAAGTTGCCGTGGAAATGAGATGTCACTAAATGTAAAAATCAACCAAGTTTGTTTAAGAAAAAACATTAAGAAAATAAAGGAAAAGGACAGAAACGAATATCTCAATGCAATTAGTAATCTATGGCATTGGACAGGGAGCAAGAGAGTCAGGAAGCAAAGTCACCAGTTAAGTGTCCTCCAAAATATCCTTAATGTAGTGCTTTGGTCTTGCCAGCCATTCATGGAGCTGATCTGTATTTTTGCAGTGAAATGAATCCATTTGCTTTGGAGAAAGTTAAGAAGTTGCTGCTTTATTTGAAACTCTCAAATGTTGATATTCTTTGATTTGGCTTCTATGTCCCCTATTCTTCCTGAAGTTAAATCCACGACATCACCTTCCTCTAGATGATTCACTTTAGCAAACATAACATTTACTTGAGACCCTGCTTTCCTTTCCCCTGTTCTGCACTCCCCACAACACAACACAATCCATTTCTTGTGGTTTGTTTAATTTGTGTAGTTTTACCACTGAGCAACTGCTGCATTTGGCCTGGAATGATGTGAAGAATCACAGAATCACAGAATCACAGAATCACAGAATGTTAGGGATTGGAAGGGACCTCAAAAGATCATCCAGTCCAATCCCCCTGCTGGAGCAGGAACACCCAGATGAGATTACACAGGAAGGTGTCCAGGTGGGTTTTGAATGTCTCCAGAGAAGGAAACTCCACAACCTCCCTGGGCAGCCTGTTCCAGTGTTCTGTCACCCTCACTGAGAAGAAGTTTCTTCTCACATTTAAGTGGAACCTCCTGTGTTCCAGTTTGTACCCATTGCCCCTTGTCCTATCATTGGTTGTCACTGAGAAGAGCCTGGCTCCATCCTCGTGATACTCACCCTTTACATATTTAAAACCATTAATGAGGTCGCCCCTCAGTCTCCTCCAAGCTAAAGAGACCCATCTCCCTCAGCCTTTCCTCATAAAGGACATGCTCCACTCCCTTAATCATCTTTGTGGCCCTGCACTGGACTCTCTCCAGCAGTTCCCTGTCCTTCTTGAACTGAGGGCCCCAGAACTGGACACAGTATTCCAGATGAGGTCTCACCAGGGCAGAGTAGAGAGGGAGGAGAACCCCTCTAGACCTACTAACCACCCCCCTTCTAATACACCCCAGGATGCCATTGGCCTTCTTGGTCACAAGAGCACAGTGCTGGCTCATGGTCATCCTCCTGTCCACCAGGACCCCCAGGTCCCTTTCCCCTACACTGCTCCCCAACAGGTCATTCCCCAACTTATACTGGAACCTGGGGTTGTTCCTGCCCAGATGCAAGACTCTACACTTGCCCTTGTTATATTTCATTAAATTTTTCCCTGCCCAGCTCTCCAACCTGTCCAGGTCCCACTGGATGGCAGCACAGCCTTCTGGCATGTCAGCCACTCCTCCCAGCTTGGTGTCATCAGCAAACTTGCTGACAGTGCACTCTAGTCCCTCTCCCAAGTCATTGATAAATATATTGAATAGTACTGGTCCCAATACTGACCCTTGAGGGACTCCACTAGATATAGGCCTCCAGCTAGACTCTGCCCCATTGACCATGACTCTCTGGCTTTTTTCCTTCAGCCAGTTCACCATCCACCTCACTACCTGATTGTCCAGACCACACTTCCTCAGTTTAGCAGCAAGGATGCTGTGGGACACTGCGTCAAATGCTTTGCTGAAGTCAAGGTAGACCACATCCACTGCTTTGCCATCATCTATCTACCTGGTTACATCCTCATAAAAGGCTATGAGGTTGGTGAAGCATGACTTCCCCTTGGTGAAGCCATGTTGAGTGCCCAATGAAGACTGTGCCTTGTGCACAGAAATTGAAGCAGATTGTGTGACATAATAAGATGTTATATTCTTTCAATTAGAGGAGAAGACATGATCCTCCAATTGGAAAGTAAATACAGAATGTTATTCTGAGAAGTACAAGAGCACTCGAATCCAGGCAATATATTTCTTTAATTCAATTTTTGTGTCTGTCACAGGTGAATCAGTCACTCAGCTAAAGATGAGAGTCGCCTTTTGAGATGTGGCAGACGTGATGTTTAGGACAGCCAAAATAATTACTCTTTTCAGGAGTATTTTAAACTTATACATAGATAATAATTTTCTGTGTGTAAAGTGTTCTACAGAGTACCTGTTTTCTATACTTACTGTGTTTTGCTTGTATTCTGTGAAGCGACTTATTACTGGAAAACATTAAGAGAAAGAAAACCATTCAAAATGAAATTTTCTACTGGATCAGTAACACTGACCTTGATTTTCTTGCTCAAAGGTTTTACAAGCATTTGTCTCACACAGGAGTCATACCTTTGCACTGCAGCCATTCTTGGAAGTCAATCTATAGAATATAAAATAGAAATGAGGTCCAAATTCATAACACTGAAATGTTGCCCCTAAGCTCAGAAGAGAAAAAAATGAACAAAACTAGCTGAAGTCAAAATCGTTTAAAGTTCCGTCCATCACAAGATGGAAATTTGTGCATTATTTATTGCCTGGGTATGGTAGTCACAAATGAGAAATAGTAAGAGTTCATGCCTGGGAAGTTCATTTTTATGTTTGAAAGACTTCAAGACCACCTTAAAAGTATGAACACATTGTTGTTCATTAATTTTCCATCTGTCTGTATTGAGTATGTTCAACCCATTATGTACCATTAATATAAAGAGCATTTCAAATTCTCTTGTCAGAGTTGGATGGATATTAGAGATAATTTTCCATTGATATATATTTATGTGTTTTAATGACATCTTCATATTTCCAAGGGTCTAGCAACGGATCTAGTAATGCTGAAATGGCTCCAGATACTGGCTGTCATTTTATGCACCTGTGGTGTAATGTAACTGACAGGTTCAAAGCATTGGCAAGGAAACCAGTGGGATCCCCATCCAAGGAGACACCAGCATCATCCAAGGAGACACCAGCACCAGCTCCCTCTCTCCTCTCTCCTCTTCTTTACGACCTGCTACAAGAGTCAAGACACAGTGGAACTGATTACTTGATGGCGTTACCTTTAAGCAGTAGGACAATACGTGCTGCTCAGAGCAGTTTTACACAGGCATTACTAAAAGATGACTGTACTTGCATTAATGCTTTCACAGTAAGTGTCCTGGGGGAAGCAGAAGCTATTGTAGACTGAGATAGTCTCATTGAACAGAAGCACATAGAAGAAATATAAGAAATAAGGCCTTGTAGATATATTTGCCAGACCAAAAAAATATTTATCAGTGTTATTTTGTACATTTATTTGGCTTATTTTCTGAAGGTTCTGTCCTAAAGATTCAGGTTATTGTTCAACCACTCAGATTCCCCATCTGAACAGACCAACAACTACTGTTGAGATATACAAGAATATTTCATTTAAAATTGAGCTTGGATCAGAAATAATCAATTTCTCAAGGTGTTTAGAAAAAAATGTACCCCAGTCTGATATACTGACAGAGAATATGAAAATAGTCCAGGGAAACAGGTAACCTCTTGGTTGTCTTAACACTGGCAGGAGTTTCATGTTCTTTAACTTCTGTGTATGTGGTTCAGCAAAAATAACCTCCTCGAATTTGGACCACAAACAAAGAAATTGGATATGGCCTGCACAAGGAAGAGGTGGTGTCGATCACATTCAAAGAGCTGACTGTGATCTGTATTCCAGTGTTTCCTCAAGGATCCTGAACTTACCAGTCTCCAAAATAGATGGAATGTGAAGGAGTGATTTGGCAGAATATCACTGAATAAAGGTGCGTGATACTTCCCTGGTCCAGGGAGGTGTTGTGTTTCTGATACTTTTCATGAAAAATAGCACACGTGCTCTCATCAGCTCAGTACTAAACAGACTGAAATAGTAAAAAAAGATCAATAAATCCTTCCCACCTTGAAAGACTTGAGTTCAGGAAAACTGGTACAGCAATACTTCATTACGTGCAGCTGGTGGATTTGGAAAACTGAGCTTGTCTTTGACAAAGCAAAGCTTATAGCTTTTGCAATGCTGTCTGGAGACAGACCTTTCATCACCTTTTGTTTGCCACTAACACACTGCTTACTCTTCTGAAGGGGAAAAATGAGTCAGGTTCTGCAGCATCCAGTATTTAAGTTGACATTCTGTTCGGGAAAGACAATATAAGGTTAAAGACACAGTGATGGAAACCTGCTGAAAGTTTTTACCCAAACTTCAAAGAAAATAACAACTATGTATGCCATTACAAATCTAACTATAGTTCTTAAAAATGTTATTGAAAAAAAAAAAAAAGAATAAAAGGTCTGATCTAAAGGAAAGGCGTAACTGAAACAACTTTTCTCCTGGCTTCCCCATAGTATCTCATGGTATCCCTTAGTAAGATGGAATTTTACTCAATATCCATATAGTTCCCAGAAATTTCTATGTTTGACCTTGGCTGAAATTTATGATGGTGTTCCTGAAAGTCAAATGACTTACTGACCACAACCCCGTTGGTGGACTATATATGGCAGTTCCAGTTGTCAAAGCTGTTTCAGCTGTTTAAGTCTCAGGGAGGTGCAATTGCAATTGCAGTCACATATTTGGATACTTGTGTCATTTTGTTCAGCTTTCAAAACAGGTATGGCCAAAGAAAGATGTTTGGCAAACCTGTGACTGTATGAATAGTTTAGAGACACTTTGTTTGTTTATCTTTTGAGAAAATTCTGGCAGATCTGCTTCAAAATCTTCTCTTCTTGGATGGTAAATGACTTGGACAGCCTTGCTGTGGTAGGCATGAGACAAGGTTATACCTTGACATTTGGCAAAGAGTAAACAAAAAGAAAAAAAAATTAATTACTTGTTAGACTTCCTTAGGTGTCATTTGTACTGGTCAGTTGATAGACAGGAAAAAGGAGAAAGGAAGGGCTGAGTTAGGATGACTCCTCAGATTGTTCATAATGATTCAAACCTGAAATCAGTGCCTAGAGAGAAACTTCAGGATGTCAGTACAAAGGTTACACTGAACAGGGAAATATAGCTCTGTAAGATATCCATAAAGCTTTTCTTGTGGTAGAAAGAAAACAAAAATAAAGTAAGTGAAGAAAAAATTCAATGAGAGCACGAGATCAAGCAGAAGGCTGAAAGAGAAGACAGAATGAATTAGCTTAGTGGTCCTTAATCACTACTCAACTACAGGCTTAATAGACTTCGATGGGGACTTTGCTGAAATCAGAACTACTTGTTACAGTTAATAGAAACTAAAGCCAAAACCTGCATACCAAATAACTAGAAACGGTGAAATTGCAAAGCCTGTATCTTGAAGTAAGTTTCCCAGAGTTTGGAGTACGGCTTGGATCTGGTTTTGTTCCATGTCTAATAGGTCTAAGAGATGTTTCACTGTGTCACCTGAGCTGAGGCCTGATAACAAAATAACTCATACTATGGCAAATATAATTTTTTTTTTGTCATAGGTCAAAAACTTCTCAGCTTGAACCACAAGTTTTTCTAATTTAAATAGCTCTGCTGATGTGTGATCCCTCCTACATGTTTTCACATGCATTAAACCAGTTGATTTTGTAAGCTGATACTGTTAACAGATGAGTTCCTGTGCATGCATTCATTAGTCAACCTGGAGTTTATGCTTTTTGTTCACAATGTGAGTTTATTTTTTTTTCTCCTTTGAACTTGATAAATGGGAGGAAGTCCATTGTAAGATTATTGCTGTCTAGCATCAGCACAGAAGGTATATCTGGTTGTTGTTAGCCTGATAAAAAAAAGAAGCTTTAAACACATGTTCTCAGTGGTGAGTGTACTGATCTAACTGATAGCAAAGTCTAGTAGATAGAATTTATTTACATTTTTAGCTCCAACTAATTCTTAAACAACAGGAGTTCATTGTGTTAAATTCTCATTTTTTATGAGTGCATACTTTAAGAATAAGGCCCCTCTGAGAAAGAAAGTATTATCTCTTTGAAGCTCTGGCATGCTGCTGAGCAACATTGAACAGACTGCTTTCTCCTATCGGGAAGCTTAATGAGCTGCCTTCTTGGGAAGAAACTAAGTTAGATTTCTGGATTCTTACTTATTGGAGAGCAAATTTGTTACACCTGAAAGAGGAAAAATAAAATCTTTCATCCTCTATTCTGTTGTTGGCAAGACATTGACAGACACTGGGCAAATGGAACAAATTAGAACTCCAGACACTTTCTTTATCTGACAGACAAAAATTAAACTAAACTAAATTTAAATTACTATCTTTTGCCCTATTGATATATTTTACTGCTCTACACTCAGGAAATGTGGGAGAATGTGCTCCCTCACTCTCACACATGCATGCTCACACAGTTTTATTTATTTCTGTTTATATGTTGCGTGAAAGCCCGGTCCTGGACCAGGACTTTACGACATCAGACACAGCATACACTGAGCAAAAGGGCATGTGTAGTCGAGGAAAAAGTATAAAAAGATCTATAGAAGAGAAATAAGGACACCTTACCTGTTAATATGATATGTATTAGCCTCAGCACACAGCAAGATAAGGAATCCCAATGCTTCGACTGGCTTTGAAGCAGAAGTAGTAGGCTGTTAAGAGGAAGGGAAAGCGAAATTATGTAGATTTCTGTATGATTTCTGGAAGCTTTTCCCAAAGATGAAGATCGGATAGGAGAAAACTGAAAATGCTTACTTGAAAGCTTGCAACTGGGGAGTGGAGACTGACTGCAGTGGAAGGACATCACATCTGATGAAGTGAGGATGATGGGTTGGACCAAGATAAACTATGAAGGGCTCAAAGAGTGAAGACGAGCCACTTGAATTCTTTCAACAGGGTAGCTGAATGAACTTGTGTCAATCTCTGTATCTCACACATAGAGACACAAAAACACTCACTTCTGTCAGCTTAACAGACCTAAGCTTTCAGTTGCAGTTTGAACACTTGTGGTTGATGACTCACCTGTCACAGTACTGCAAAGGTCCTAAGGATAATACTTTCCTCCACAAACAGCCCAGAAATCTTCCTGGACCTCCGCACTACAGCCTTTTCTGTGAAAGAAACAAGATCTCCAGTCCACAGGAAACAAACTGATCTTTGTAGGCCAGTCTTCCCTCACAAATACTGGCATAGACAGCTATGATATAAGAATACACTTCCATACCATTTCTGCCACCAGTCACCTGACCATACTTTTAACCTAATTTTCAGGGACTTTTCTTTCCATATGTGAAAAATTCTGACTTTCTACAGGTACCCACTGGTAGTCTCACTCATTCACACGTTACCATCCTTATCCTCCCCCCACTCCCCATCACACCCTACTGCATACGTATACACAGGCCCCAGAAGGGAAACAGTTAAAATAAATTGATCTTGAGTTTTTAGATTAATTTATGTACTTTTTCGTATTAGCATTGAGTCATTCTTAATATTATTTTTCCTCCACTGTGTCAGTGACTTCTTCACGACTGTGAAAAAAAAGAGTGGTAGACACTGGTGTGACCTCTGAAACTATTTTAGATTTGGAACTGAAAACAAAATCAGAGTTGCGTGCAGCTGGCTGGTTGAAAGCCCATGGACAGCATATACTTTCCATGCATGGCTGTCTGACAAATCTATCAATCTGAAGCTGACTCTGTCCATCATCAGACTCTATTCCAGCCAAAACCGCAAGGAGGAGAGAGCAAACTGACACAGACTACCAGAGACTCTCTGTGTGCTATATTTGCACAGATGTGCATGTTTACACAACACTTTGGCTCAAAAAAGGGGAGAGTGATTAACCAAAACTGGAATACAAGTGGTCTTTTGCTCAAATATCCCCATATAATTGCACTGGGTATCTGTCTTTCTGTCAGAAGTAGATTTCTCCCTTAGTTGGTTCTTGAGGAGGTGCTAAATCCTAGAAAATCTTTTGTGAGATTTATCAGTTGGATGCAAACTTTGGTCTAATGGGAGCGAATAGGTGCAGTGATAGAGTACTCAGAGCTACAAGAGACAGCTGTGGCAAGAAAGCCATATAACACACCCTTTACAATGCAGAAAGCAGACGCAGAATGGTATAGGAGGCGTTGCCATGGACTGTATTTCTTTTCATTTTCCTGAGTGACCCACAAGGATGATGTAGTCAGTGCTGAGTGGAAAGTGAGCAAGTAGAGGTCTAAAATTTATTCTGAGGACTGATCAGTGGGGGAGGTGGGTCTGAGTCCTGATGACTTCAGCTAACATATCCCTCTAGGATTTTGGAACCTCTAGGCTGGCAGACTTGGATTTCTATCCCAGTCTTGGTCTTAAATCCTTTCTGTGCAATCTGACACTATTCATGATGTGCAAAAGCAGAAGGCTTGCATCTGTCATAGGTTCCCTCTGAAAGCCAAGGAGAAGTCTGTACGTGGGTAACTAAATGGTAAGACATGATTTTACTGTGAGTCTTTAGGAAATCCTGGAAAACTAGGTAAAAAAATGTGCTGTGTTAAGAAACTAAGAGAAGTGTTGGAGTTAGCATGGGGACTGAAGGAATCAGTTATGAACTCCGCAGCTGGTCTGCAATGTGCTGACCTTCAAGTTTAAGAAATTTAAACTTATTGTATGGAATAACATGAAAGACTGAGTTGACCACAAAGTCAATGGGGAGGGTAAGTTGCCCTGTTTGACGTGCTAAGGTTGAAGTTTGAACTCTTGAGCTGTTTGGAGGGCACCGGCATCAGTATAATCAAAATCAGACTGCGCAGAGTTACAACATGCGGAGCCAGAGTTGTCAAAATGTAAGCAATTTATTATCCTAAGACTTCAATGAAGAGTGATTTTTTGTAATGTTAAAAGACCCAGAACACACACAGCAAACCAAAACCCCAACAGTATCTGAGCAATATTTTACCAGAACTTGTATGTAGAGACTAGGGGAGGCAGGATCGAAGTTTACAGGAAATGTGAGAACCTGAGAGGAAGGAAAGGGTGAAGCTGTCAACCGTAGTGAAGAAAAGTAAAACGAGGGAGGATTTGTAAAGGGAGGAGAGAGGTTCAAATAAGATGAGCGTCAGCTGGCAGCAGATAGTCCAAAAGCAGTGCATCAGGGAGACAGCTGTGTACTGACATGGGGAAGGGAATAGAAACCATGGAGTTTGTTAGCATTCCACTCCTTGGGGACACAGGTTGGAAGGACAAGAAGACATTAGTGAAAGTGGAACTTCTTACTGTGACTGTGGCAAGGCTCTTAAAAAGATATGTGGGAAGAATATTGCCCCTTAGCTCAGGGAAAAAAGACTTTGGAGGACCTTTATACTTCTTCAAACTGGGATATAACCTAAAGAAGGTATATAGCTGTGCTTGAAAGTTTGCCCAAGTAATAGGAAAGACATGTCCTTTTTTGGAAACTTGAAATTTTTTCACAGCTCAGAAAATCTTACAGTACTCCCCAATTACAGTGAGGTGCTATCTCACTGGCAGGCAAGGTAGAAACTCTGCAACCACTTTTGAAGAGAAAGCTTTGCTTTTCACTGTGCCTCTGTTACTGCACTTGGATCAAGTCTGAGAACACAGAAATAATTTCCCTAGCAAGTAAATGGGCTGTAAAATTAGTCTTAGTCAATACTCCCATGCTTTGGAGTAGGACTTTGACTCCTGAGCCCATCTTTTGCTCGCTTTCCCTAGAGAAGTGGCACCACAAATCCCTGTACCTCAGATGTGTTGCCAGATGGTAAGACAATGGGAAATTGTAAGATGGGAACAGGAAATTCTATCAGCTTGGCAAGCAGATGTTCTTTGAGCGCTGTGGTGGTGTGATGAGGCAGAGTCATCTGTAACCACTCATGGCTTTGCACATCTCTTTGGTGACCTGAAGTAGAGACTTAGATACCAGGACTGCTAACAGATGAATATGTGTTAGGTATCTCAAGTGACTGCCAAGGTGCAGTAGGTACTGCTACCCCCTATGCATTTAATATAGACATGCTTCAAATATTCAGGGCAAATGATTCAGATGTTGGAGGCAACGGGTAGCTGACGCAAGGAAAGCTGACCAAGGAAGAAGTTTTAGCTCAGGCTATTTTTCCAATTTTTTATTCAATCAGCAAGCCTCAAATGTTTGCCTTAAAATTTAGAGTAGATGAGCTACCTTGGTGCTCAATCCAAATAAATTTCTGAAGGGCAACTTCTCGAAGGAATGCTCTGGAAATGACAGCACCAAGATACACATGTTGACTAATCTCTGGTTCATTCAACTGCATTTTGACATGATACAAAAATTAAGTTTCAGGGAAAATCAGCAGAAAACCTGTGTCTACCTCTCCACTTGTCTCCCTGGAAACACAAGGCTCCAGATAAAGGGAGTTTTCATGGTTTAACCCCAGCCGGCAACTAAGCACCACACAGCCACTCACTCACTCCTCCCCTCCCCACCTCTCCAGCAGTGGGATGGGGAGGAAAATTAAAAAACAAAAGAAAATACAAAACTCAAGGCGTGAGGTAAAGACAGTCCAATAGGACAGCAAAAGAAGAGAATATACAAAACGTGTGATGCACAGCACCATAGCTCACCACCTGCTAATCAATGCCCAGCCCATCCCCAAGCAGCAATCCCCAGGCTAATGTTTTGCCTAGTTTATATACTGAGCATAATATCATATGGTATAGTATATCCCTTTGGGCAGTTTGAGTCAGCTGTCCTGGCTGTGCCCCCTCCCATCTTCTTGTGCATTTTCAGCCTTCTTGCTGAAAAGTTCTTGATATGGTATAAACATCGCTTAGCAACACCCAAACCATCAGTGTATTATCAACATTCTTCTTTTACTAGGTTCAAAACACAGCACTAACCAGCTACTAGGAAGAACACTAATTCTATCCCAGCCAGAACCAAGACAGGAGTGCTGGGTCAGGAATAATTTTTCTGTGTGGTCCTTTTCAGCTTTATTGTTCAGTCCATGTAAATTCCACTGAAGTTTCTCATATGCTTCATGGGAGGCATTCTGCTAAAGCTCCCCGGTGTGGAGACTTTGTCAAGATGAACTTCTGATGTTTGATGGCCCTGCATTCCTCCTTGGATTCCTTCCTCCATTTGCAGACTATAGAAGAGCCCCTGCTAAGCTCATTAAAAACTCTCAAAGCATTAATTACCCTTACTTCCTCACCTTTCCTAGATGTTTTCTGCATTTTCAGCCTGATGGCTTTTATTTATTTTCTTAATTCTCAGTTGAAATTAGACTGTGGACTATGTTCATAAATAGAGCAATTCCTGACACAATTCTGGCCAAGACCAGCTCTCAAAGTCTCAGGTGACTCCCATCCCTGGTGATACAGCAGGGGCCAGGAGTTGTTCCTCCAGAGAGTGTGGATGTGTGTCCTGGTTTTGGCTAGGACAGAGTTAATACAGAGATGTTTTGGTTCTTTCCCCTGAGGAAGAACAAAGAATAGGTACTGCATGAGCAGCTGATGCCGCATGGGTCAATGGCATTTCACAGAGCCCTCTGTGAAAATGCCATCATACCATCACGTGGTTTTATCCTGGTCTAGCCACAGGGGAATATTTTGTCTTTAATAGGCTAAAGGCTAACCATTCAATTTCCACTTTATTTCTCACATCTGGGACTTCTATGGACATTAATGTTGTGCTGCTGTGTGATATAATAGAGAAGATTTTCATAGGATTTAAATATGTTTACTTAATGATACCATTATCAAAATATGTATTTATTTTCTTCAGTCTTTTTTATATCATGAACTATGTCATTCTAGGGACAGGTGACTTGTTAAAGAAGACAGAAGAATTATGCTGTCATGTTAAACTATGTAACCTAACTGAGAGGTGCTTCTGATCATCAGGCATTATTAATTGAGCCAGTTTTAATCCCAACAAAGCATATCATCAAATCAGAGCGTCTTCCATGTGGACAGTTCAGGCAGACACATTGAAAAAATAACACCAGTAATAACAGAAGAATTCAGCCTACATTGCAAAACAGAGTCAGAGCTGGGAACATGCTGAAACCTATAACATAATATGTAAATGTCAGCACATAGTTGGAGTGGAAATGATTATAAAAGTAATACACAGTGGAATAATTGTAATGTAAAGCCTTGAGGCGATCCTTCCTATTTCAAACATTCAGGAAGAAAATGACTGGTGGATTTTGATCTTACCTGTCTGAAATCAGAGTCTACTTTCCAATTATTTCAATCGATCAATCAGATTTTTTTTTAATGGAGATGTGTAATTGAGAAAACATTGTTCTTTCCTTTTTTAAAATTCAATGACAATCTGTGCAAAGATTGCTCAGAAATTGGAGCACTTGTACATATCTTCTGGTCAGCAATCCCAGAACGATTTACAATGCTAAAGAATTAAACTTTACACATGGCAAGCATTATGATTATATCTCTGTTATAGGAGATGCTTTTGACCCTTGCTTTGGCTCTGGCTAGAACCCGCCTGGCTCTGTCTCCCCTGTCCAGCCCCACTGGTACCCATGGGTCTGCGGTGCTGCCTGCATGCATTTGTAGAGGCCTTGCTCCAGGCATGAGGAGCCGGACACTCGCATTACAGCTTCACAGAAAGTCAGGGTTGTAACAGCACCCAGGTCTGATGCCCGGCCTCTGCTTTTGCTGCAAATCCATCCTCACCTCAATCTTAATATAAATATTTAGATGCCATTGAATCTAAGTGGAAACCTTCCTGGCAAAAGCACTTCACTTAGCAGTTTTCCTGAGATCCTCTGAAGACTGTGGAGACCTGTCAGCATGAGAACCCCTGCGGACCCTCAGGGCAAGGGGCAAACATGGCTCAATGGAGCTGCGGCCACAGAGCTCGCCTGGGACACCCCCCAACAGAGAGGGGCTTTGGCTGGGAAGGCACAGACCCCATCTGAGAATGAGTCTTTGTGCTTTTGTCCCTGCCAAGTGAGTTTTGGTGCTCCTGCTCTTCCTTGCTCTTGGCAGCACAGGTGGGATAGTGCTGGGGTGGGCAGGAGGCTCACATGGGGGTGGGCTGTGGCGGTACCGCAGGATGCGCAAGGGTCTGTGCCTCAGCAGCGACAGCTCTTGCGTTTCCTACAGGTGAAACACATGCTGGGTACAAGGTTTTTGTCAAGCTGGTGTCCTGTTAACAAAACTACAGCTGAAAAGTTCAGGGCACTCTGAAAATGCAAATATTTGGGATTTTATTTTTTTCCCTTTTTCATGGGGATGGATATGTGCCTATAAATTGCTGTATCAAAAAAATGCTGGAGTTGGATACATAAAGTAGAGCCACATATCAGTGCAGGGTGATGAAAATGTAGTGGTAGGAAATCTATTTCACATAACAATTAGGCAGTTACCGTATAACCAGAAATGTGTATCTTACATTAAAAGTATGAAAACAGTCAATGAAAATCCTTCTAATTTTCATAGTGACTAACAAAATGAAACTCTTTCATACTTATGGATAAGGATATTAATTTCTATTAATTCAAAATTTTTTTTCTAGTCTGTTATAATAATAATCTTTGTTTCCTTGCAAGCAATAAAACTTACTAACCTTACAGGGTTCCAGAAAGCCTAACCATACTTTCATTGTAGTTCAGGGAAAGAGTTTACAAAACAAAATTATGATGGAAAAAATGAAAGTTTTGCAGTTCATATTATGTGTGGTTGGAAATCCCATGTCCTAATCTATTTTAGACATCTTAAATAAAATAAAAATGGACTTAAAGGATTTAAATTTTTACTGTTAATGATAGGTAGATTCAAATTATCTGGCGTACTATGGACATCCTAACTTTCAGATTAATCTTATGCATGAGGTATTTGCTTGGAAAATTCATATAATTCTTAAAGGATAAACATGTCTGCTAAAATCATGATCTACTATATAAACTAATAATAAGGCACACCTTTTATATTACTTCCATCGTACTTTCACCCTGTTTCAAAAAACAAGATAAGGTTATCCAGTCATACTGTCTGTCTCTCTCCCAACTCTACACCTTCTAATTGCATTGACCAAATTCAGTCAAATTTGATAGATAAATAAATACTAAGTTCTGACTTCTGTGTCTCTCCTGTGACCCTGTCTCTCTCCCATGGGAGATTGTACCAATAGGATATAAGTGAGAGTAAAATTAAAGGAACATTGCAAGTATTATTTTCATTTCATTTTCAAATGTTAATCTTTTAACTCTTTCCTTTTTTTTTTTTTTTGAATATTCTTTTCAGCAAAAGATAAAAGCTTTCCTTGACCTAGTGAGGATGAAGATAGCAATGGTCTTTATGGCTACATCACTGCTTTTCCTCTCAGTTTAGACTTTATACCTGAATACGTGGGATGAGAGTACTTGTCACAGTTTAACCCCAGCCAGCAACTAGGACCACGCAGCTACTCGCTAATTCCCAAAACAGGATGGAGGAGAGAATTGGAAAGGGAAAAAACCCTAATGGGTTGAGATAAGAACAGTTTAATAGGACACCAAAGGAAGGAAAAAAAAATAGAATATACAAAAGAAGTGATGCACAATGCAATTGCTCACCAGCTATGACACCAATGGCCCATTCATTCCCAAACAGCAGTATTTGCCACCTGACTAACTCCAGGTTACATACAGAGCATGACTTCATGCAGTAAGGAACACCTCTTTGGGCAGCTTGGATCAGCTGTCCTGGCTTTGCTCCCTCCCAGCTTCTTGTGAACCTGGTAGAGCACAGGAAGCCAAAAAGTCTTTGACTGCCTGGCAGCAACCAAAACATCAGTGTATTATCAATGTTCTTCTCATACTAAATCCAAAAGACAGTTACTAGCAACACAATTAACTCTATCCCAGTAGAAACCAGGACAGTACTTTCAGAAGGTACAAGGGGACAAGCAGTTAAAACAGAATAATTTGTGAGACACAATGCTAGGATAGCCCAGTGGACTCTCTGTTGATGAATGACGGATGGATGAACAGATGGACAAAGAGACAGGAAAGAATGTAACAATTTCAGAAATTAATTTCTTAATTATATTTGAATTGATGTAAATAATAAGCTGTCATAAATATTTCATTATTTTCTACTTTCCTGGAGTAGACAGACAAAAATTAAGTATTTAAAAACCACAGTTCCAACAGCTGTGGGCAAACTATCTAGTCTGACAATGTTTTACTAATTCTGCATCTCCCCTGGAAATCTGTGTCCCCCACACAAGAAGTCTCCTGTGGCGTATATCTAAAGATACTGAAATGACTTGATAGTATGTTAAAATGTGGGTTAAATACAATTTCCAGTTTAAAGATCAATGTTATTCTGACCCATGTTGAACTACAAATGTATTTAATAGCTTCAAAATCCACAAGCATTTCTAACAAAAGAACTTACATTCTCTGTTAACAGAGGATCCAAGTTCTCAGGGCTGGCATAAATCAGAAGAGAAGCAGAGGCATCAAGCAAAGTTATGTCATTTAAAAATTCAATCCACAGGCTTTTATGTTGATAGATAGTATGATTTATGGTTTTAGGTATTCCTGTCTTTTTTTCCAGAAGTGTTTGTGTCTTTTTCTTAACAGAGACAAGTCTAGGAGGAACAGAAAAAATCCTGAAAAGAGGAAAAATGCAGTGACGACAGCCCAATTGGTTCATAAGTTCAACAAGAAGCTTAAAAATGTAGTTTTGCCTTTAAAACCAGAACAGTGCTAATTCAGTCTTGAGATGCGTGAGTGAGACCGCCCCTGCAGAAGAACATGAGGGTACAGCCTATACGTTGCTGAGTGATCTTCTGCCTGTGGCTGCACCTCTCGCACCTCTGCAATGTCCCCTGCAGAGATCAAGGACAGTCTGTGGGGTTGGAGCACTACTGCCAAGGACAGCCAAGTGAGCTTTCTCTCCCAGCATCTCCTTGAATAGGCAAAGACGCCTTCCAGTTGGCGGAAGTGTAAATCACAAATCAAGCAAGGAAGTGTGTTTTCTCATGCCAAAGAGTCAGACAGTCCAGAAAGAAAAAAAAAAAATGTCAGGAGAAGGGTCACTAGCATTCCTCCTACCAAAGGGAAGAAAAGGGAGGAGTTAAAAAAAATTAAAAAAATAGAAAATAAAAGGACATGTGGTCCAAGAACTATTAAAACAGCAAAGGCAATGAGAAAGAGCTCAGAAACATGCAGTAAGCTAGCAAAGGGAGTGAAAGGCAGAAGAATATAAAGAGAAACAACCATGTTATACGAACATGAAAGATGAGATGATCAGATTACCAGTCTTTTTGAGGATGACTCTTGCCCTTCAGAGTGCACTTGCTCTGACAGTTGAGCCCTCCAGATAAAGACGTTTAGTTGCATTCTGAGCAGAAGCTGAAAATAGATGCTCAAAGAGAGTATTAGAGAGGGATACTGGTGTCAGAACATGCAGCATATACACTCAAGAGAGAGAGAAAATCAGCTCAAAATAAAAAGAAATTATGTAACCCTAGAGAACCTAGTTTATAAAAGATACCGAGGACAGATGACTAGTGCTCTAACTGTAAATAGTAGCAATTTTATGTTCATATTACTGTTACAGAGAAGTAAATGACAATATAACTATTACAACTAAATGGATATTAGAAAGTAATTTACACACAAATAGTTTTGGAACTCTTCTTTTGCTGACAACAGTGGCGATTTCACTTTTCTCATCGTATTTTCAGAGTGCTTTAGTTCTCAGGCAAAAGGCTATCAGATGTCTCTGAAGGAATCCCCTTTGGTGCCAGATATTTACTGCTAATCAATAATAGGGTAGATTTCATCTGTCTGGGTCTCCTGAAGGAGTATTTGTCACCAGACTTCTCAGTCCTGAAGAACAAGCAGCTTAGTGATGGAGCCATGAAAGAAGCCTGTGAAGGCTTGCAAAGGCTCATGTGTCTTCACGTGGGTGACAATAATCTTAGGAGCATCCCGACAGACCTGCCCGCTGCCCTGACGGAGCTGGCGACAGGCAATGACAGCACCCGCAGCATTGCAGGAGCCTCCAAAGGAGCAGGTTAACCCACTAACCTTTCACCAAAGCAGTTTCACTCCATGATGTCTTTGCACATGATGAAGATGAACTTCAGTCAACTAAGGAGCATGCATTCCCACAGTTCTCCCCCTCGCCCTTAAGGAATTATATTTTGCAGCCAGTGGAATATCAGTAATTCCTACTGATGTCTTCAGTGAGCTGTCAGAGCTAGGAAAGTTTGATCACAGTCAAATTACTGAGAAGGGCGTTATGAAGGCGGCTTTTGGTAACATGACTGGACTGGAAAACGTGAGCTTGGCAGAGGATTTGCTCACCGGTGTTCCTCAACATTTGCCCTCAGCTCTGAAAGAGCTCAGGCTCAACAAAAAACTAATGTTTCTAGTGAGGCAAGAGGCATTTCTGAAACAAGAAAATCTCACTCAGCTTGATCTTTAAAATAATAAAATATTCCATACAGCATGGAACCTTTAAGGGTCTGCAAGGCCTCTTGCGCTTGGATTTGAGTTGTAATACGTTATCATAAATTTGTCACCAAATTCCTATCACATTACAGTCTCTTTTTCTCTTCAATACTCATATTCAGTCTATGCAAAGGGACTCTCTCTGGCAGTCATAATGCTGAGAGAGCCATCTTTTTGCAGGGTTAGTGAGTAACCAAATAAATATTGATAATATTGACTTCAAGGCCTGTAAGGCTATCACAAAATCTGCTTTTATTAAAAATATGTTAAAAAGGCAAGATAGAGGACATAGAGACATCAGAGTGGAGTTTCCTTTAGGTGGAAAGGATGGGTACATGTTAGCTTTTGACCTCTGTTAACCGCAGAGTTAGAGAACACCAGATTTATTTTAAAGTATTGTTTTTAATGTTTTTATAATTGTTTTTAATTGTTTTTAATTACAAATAATTGTTTTTAAAAACAATAATGTTTTTAAAAATCTCTCTATTCAGAGTCTCCTTGAAGTAACTAAAGTAAAACTGCCTTGATCTTTTAATTATTCAGTGAAGTAAAAACTCCATCATGTTCACAATCCCTGTTATGCAATTGACAGTTTGCATATTTGCAGTTAAAAGGTGCCCTGTTTTTTAAAAAAATCCTAAATGTGTCAGAAGGGTAATGCCCAGCATACCTAGATTGAAAGTCACTGATAAATTCAGTGCTGTAGTATGTCATTGCAGGGATTAATCAGATTTTTTTACTGCTATATATTTTCTGAATAATGTTGCAGCTTTCCCATTAAAAAAATCCAGTGCTGGTTATAGTAGGAAATATTCCAGATCTCTCCTGTGTGCATTTAATGCTTACAAAAATTTAGATACATTTTTTGGTAATAGTTTCATATTTAGTTTACACACAGCAATTTCAACATATTTGTGTTCTCTCTGACCCTGTAGTCATTTGGAGTGCCAGTAGTGATACAGCCTCCAGCCTCATGGCACTGAACAGGGCACTTGAGCAGGGGCATTGAACATGGGCACCTAAGTTTAAAACATAATTGCAGCCAACAGAAAGATGTTAGTACTTAAAACCTGATCACCTTCTAGAAGTCCCTGGAGTTCATGAAGGTGAACATGGGCTCAGGTGTCTGTAAAACAGTGTTTGACGTAAACAATCCTTGTTTGATCCCCATCTCAGCTATGAGATGGATATAAAGGGTTTTTTTTTTTTTTCTCCCCCACATGCTAATTCACTCCAATGGCTGTTGCTGCAAACTATGTTCCCAGTGCATCCCGGCTGCAGGGGTAGGTACAGGAAAGAGCTGGAAAGAGACATACAACCCATGTGTCCAGTATTTACTTCTCAGCCTGATGGAAATGTCCTGTATTAGGACTGTCCTCTGCAGTGGTAGGGTAGGTGGGCTCCTGCACGCCTGCTCTACCAGCTCTAGTGACACCTAAGTTGTCCAACTGCTAACTGAGGTACCTGCAGCTCTGTTGGTACAGAGGATGCGTTTCTTCCATTTTGGGAAAAACAAACAGACGAATAAAACCCCATAAACACCTCTAGTTCTAAAATTGTCTTCAGCACTTGCAATGTTTTCAGCAAAGGGGAAAATTTGGGAGGGCAGAAACTGCAAACTAGTACTTTTCCAATGTCTGGATGCTCAGAGTTAATTAGGCTGTGTTGTGCTTCGTGAAACAGCTCTAAGATTGCAGACCAGGAGAGGAGAAAAATGTAACTTGCATCAACCTGATAATGAGCTTATTTCTACAACTTCAAGGTGTGCACTGAGCATGCAAATAAAACAAAACCTGATCACCTTGGCTTAAGAGCTGAATGGAAACAGACTGCAGAAATAGCAGCCTTAAAGCATGAAAGACTTCTTATTTTGGGGGTGGAAACAACAGCAAAAGCCTCAGTGAAAAAAACACCTCCTCTTCTCCATGTTCACTCCCCCTAAACAACCCCAAACCCTCTCGTCTTTGGGGTGAGTGAGAATTGTGGACACCACAGCCAAACCATGGAGTTTCACCGAATTTGTGACACAGAAATGCACGTCCTTAACATCACAGTTCATTGACAGTACTGATTAGCAGCAGGGGCATGTTTTAATGTCTTCAAAGAATTGCACTACTTGCAGTTAATCAGTGACCTGCCCTTTTAAACATGCTCTCTGCGTGTCTGCACAAGTTACAGGACAGGACGTTGGTCCTGGAAAGAATTAGATATGCAGATTGACCTAAATGGTTAGCTGGAGATTTACCTGTCTAAAGGGAAACCTGGTGGAAAAAAAAGAGGCAGCTTTGGGGCTGTGATTTAACAGCCTTTGTGGAGCGTGGCTCCCCCATAGTTGTTCCCATCGGTTGTAATTCAGTTTCTCTTGCAGTCCGGAGGCAGGCCAAATTCTCAGGTGCAGCCGACACAGCTTTTAGCTGCATCATTGGATACAGACAGCAGAATGATACTGAATATCTTATCTTGGCTTTCTTAGGGCCTGCTTGGGTACAATCTTTCTTTTTGATCTGTTACTAATGAAAATGGAATGTCAAATATTCTCTTTTCAGGAGAGGGATGACGGGCTTCCTCACCACGTTTTCTGAAGGAAAAGCTTTTTGCCTTACCCTATTCCATGTTTTTAAACCTGGGAGACCAGTATTCATTCGACCTTCCCCACAAAAGCATCATGCAAGGCAATTTCAGCAGCCCCCATAGGCAGAAGAGCCAAAATCAAGCCAACATAAGCTATTTTGCTAGCAAGCTGCAGGATTTGAGAGAAGGCAGGTAGTACACTGGAGGTGAGTGGGATGCACTGCAAAAGTCTATAAAGGTTTGGTGGGAACCCCAACCCAAGAGAACAGAAGCAGAGAGATATTACAGCTGGTGTGACCCAGCTCAGCTTCTTCACTCCGTATCCAAGGAAGGATGGTTAAAACAGGCAGAGCCGCCTCTCCCATAAGTCACTCACTGTGGGAAATTCTGCTTTCTTTTGTTTTATTTTGTTTTGTCTGTTTGTCCTCCTCCTCTTCTTTGAAATGGACAATTTCACTTTGCATGCATGGTACTGGAGATTTAATGTGCAAGACAAGGGAAACTGAATCCTCCTTACCAAACAGCAGGTGGTGGTGCTGGGTTACGCAGAGCGCTTCAGAAACTGCTTACAGATGTTGCTTCCTTGTTGAATAGCAGGCTGGAAATGGAAGCTAAGCAAACTTTTCTCTCTCTCTTTTTTTTTTCTTTCTCCTTATTGGAGGGTCATTGAATGTTTACCCTTTTTCAGTAGGTAGTTTAACAAATGTTTGAAAGTATAAAAAAGTATAAAAAAATAAATACTGCTAAAGTAAATACTCTGGAGTTTGGGATAAATGTAGCTCACAATATTTGATTATTTTAATTCTCTAAAAAT
Source organism: Caloenas nicobarica (assembly GCF_036013445.1). Taxonomy (NCBI): domain Eukaryota; kingdom Metazoa; phylum Chordata; class Aves; order Columbiformes; family Columbidae; genus Caloenas; species Caloenas nicobarica. Next base: position 48,907,278 of record NC_088245.1, read on the forward strand.
CTTGCAAGTCGTCTGTCATATTTTTTATGAAAAATGATAAAGAAGTTTCATGGTTCTTAACTTCTGGAATAGTTTGATTACATTTTTCATTCATTTTCCAGACTAGTGTTGTGGGCTATGTTTGTTCTTCTCCTTTGTTCAAGAACATAATTGTTTTGTAATTTTTTTTTTTTAATACAATTCAATTTTACTTTTCCCCTTGGGAATTAACAACACTGTGCTGTGTTGTTTGTTCGTCAATGACTGTTTCATGTCTTTTGCAATACTCATTCCCTCAATATGAAACTTTTGCTAATTAAATAGAATGCAGTAATAAACCACGTTCTGAATAAATTTTTGTTATATTTTTCTGTTACTTCTGACTGATCGGTGCCATTACCTTTCTCACCAGTACCATCATCTGAAATTATCATTGTGACATGAACATTTTAACCAGTTAACATCATATCATCTTGAAGCCATGCCTGGAGTATAACAGTAACCAACATATCAACCAAAGCCTGTATGTGAACATCTTCACTATTTTTTTTTCCCCACGAAATGTGCAGATTTTAACCCAACATATGTTTTGGAAATCTTTTTGAATAAGATTTAGACTGGGTTTATGATTTTGGTGTTGTGGGTTTTTGTTTGTTTGTTTGTTGTCTTTGTTTGTTTGTTTGTTTTGTTAGGTTTGTTTTTTGTTGTTGGTTGGTTGGGATTTGTTTTCTTTTCTTTTTTTTTTTTTCCTTTTTTTTTTTTTTTTTCCCCTGTCCTGGAGCAATAGTTAAATAAATATTGCTGTGGCTACAAAAGCTGTCTCAGTTGCAGAACTGTTGTGCTTTAATAGACTATTAAAGTCTATATTTGAATTTATTCAGACCTTTTGTATTTCTAAAAATTCCCTCTTGCCTGGGCAAAAGATAGCCAGGAAAATGTGCATATGCCAGTGCTGGCCTTACATAAAACTGTTGATGATAAAAAAAGCATACACAGAGAAACACCTCTGCAGTGGTGGATTCGCCTTCAGCTACTTATATACAGTATGGCACAGGACTAAGGGAAAAAGGAAACACAGATCCCATTTTGTAAGATTTTGACAGACTCTTTACCCATGTTGGACTGCAAATTCCTTCTATGTCTCTGCTTAGAATAGGACTGCAAATACAATAATCCAAACTTTTATATAGTTTTGGCTTACCTGTACAAACTACTGTCATGTACAAAGTAACCAGAGAAAATGGTTTTGTCAACAGCATAAGCTAACCCCAACTTTCCCTGAGCTCAGTCATTCAAACAATTTCATTATTGCTTTGCCAAGAGGTTAGAGAAAAAGTTATGAGAGGCTCCTGCATAGAAGAGGCATGTTTGCAAGCCTAATGAGCAGGAAGGATGATCTTGTGACTCAGGCCCTGGAGTGTCCCAGATGTGCCACAGATTTCTCACACAGACTACTTAATCTTCTGGGGCCATATGTTCAGCTGGTATAAATCAGTACAGCTCCAATAAAGTCAGCTCAGCTTTCCGGATTTTCTGCAGCTGAGGTTTCTGACCCCTTGCAGATCAGTTGTCCATCTGTAAAGCGGAGATATTAACACTTCCCTGCCACATACACTGCAAAAGGATCAGCTCATTAAAGTTCGTTTGCCACTCATGTAACAGTTCAAGAAGCTGCAAAAATGCCCTTGCAGACAAAAGCTTGGCATCCCAAGTAGGTCTTAAAAAGATTTGCTATAGATATAACTTTTTGCTAACGAGGGGTTGATTAGGACTTTGTGTTCAAAAAGAATAATCCCCAAACCTGCAGAACTTGTCAATTGCTCATAATTTAAAGGGGGGAAGCAGCTGTAATTTTTTGGTCCTGCGTAAACTGAGTGCTGCTGAGCGTGGACCTCAACAGGAGGAGCAGCTCAATGTGGGCTGAAATGGGAGAATTTTAGCAAAAGGCAGCCCTCCTGCAAGGCTGCTTTGGTTCTTCACTTTGTCTATTTGGTTTGGGTTGGGCTTCTCCAGTGTTTTGTGCTGGCAAAGCCCTTTTTTAATATAAAGTAATAAAAAGGAAACTTGATGTCTTTTTGCAGCAGTTACCGAGCAATTAAGGACTCAATTCTTTAAGGGTTTTTAAGCCTGTGGGTGGTCTCATTGATTTCAGGACTACTTGTGTGTCTAAAACTGAGCATGTGCTTGTGTGTCTTGTTCAGCTGGGCCCTCCTAGAACTGCTGCTGAGATTTCCATTTTAGAGCTGCTTTACAGTCTCTAAAATTATTACTGGAACTGCCTCCTCCTCTGGGCACTGCACACACACACCAGCAGTCTGCCTCTGTCTTCTGATTTAATGCCACAACGCTGAGATGGAGAATCATGGCAATGTTTCCATTAAATCCACACTATACTGCACATTTCCCAGTATTTATCGTTTAACTACTGCATCCTTTCCAGACTATGAAAAGAAATATTGAGATCGACTTCCTTTAAAAAATGCTTATTTCACATCAAGCAGGACTAAAGCATGAAAATATGTATGCCTTAAGTAAAACAAATGATCTGACAAATCTTCCCTCAAAAAGGTTATATGTAGCTAAACAGAATTCCTATGTGGTAAGTGTATTACAGGGCTCTAAATCAGAGCACATGGAATAGGCTGAGCTGCAAGCAAAGAGAAAACTTTGGTTACATATGTTCAGCTGGTAATGTGTGCTTTTATGCTTTCCAGTGTCTTGCTGAGGTTCTAAGAAAATATTTACAAGATGCAAAGAAATATTTACAAGATGAAGAAAAATGAATGAACAACATCTATGCAGCTCACACAGTTTTACACTCTGCACCAATGTTGCCTTATGATCCTCTAGGACCTTTCTTTGCACAGAAAGCTGGTTACCTGAAATGTACTACTGCTTCTGCTTCCTTTTTTTTTTTTTTTTTAACAGACATTCTGTTCAAGATTATCTTGCCTTGCAACACATGCTTTCACTATCTCTTCATCATCTAAACAAACCCAGGTTTCTGAGATGGCTTTCCATTTCCGCAGGTGTTTCTTATCAGTTCCACATTTTCTTCTGACAACATGAAAAAAAAAGCATATGTCCCTGTTTAGCAGTGTTGCCTGACCCAGCACTAAAACGCTTCTGAATGCAGAAATGTGTTGCGTGGCTGCTGTAATATCTCTGTATCCCAAGGGTCTGCTGCTGCTTTCTTTTTTACAGCTACAAAGAGTCACATGCTTGGCCCTTAGCACAGAGGAAAATTTGATTCAGAGTCAGAGAGGAAAGAAGTGACCTATTTAAAATGGTGAAAAAAAAGAGTAATTATTAGGTATTATACCTCATTATCTTGCCAATCCAATTATTTATTTACAACATGCTGGGCTGTAGAGTATCAGTGTTCCTATTACTGTTTCTCATATGTGGAAGCACAGTCATACCAAGTTAATAAACCAGGTCTCAGAGCAGCCACATGGACCCACCGGTAGTTTTCTCAATTGAAACTTTGTTTTCCTGCATCAGTGCCTATTCACCTTTTGGTACCTCAAATCTGCTCCTTCCATCCCATCTACTAAGAAAGAAAAAGATCACTTCATACAAATGAATCAATATACTCTGTATTCTGAGACAGCAACTCCAGCCAAGCACACAAGGATCAGTAGTGTGTGAATTTAATCCATCCTGTTTTACATTTTTAAATATAGAGATGGGAAAACACACACTGGGAGGATGCAAGCCTTCAAATGACTTATACAGCAGATTAATATTTCTGCCTTACACGAGCTACCACAAAAACATGACCTTACAGAAAAGGGACATCTACAAAGCACCTGCAATTCCTTGTGTCATATAAATGAACCTAGACAGCAAAAACCAAACCAAACCAAACCAAAACTTTTTAATAATTTTGGAGTAATATGTATAATTAGATACGAATGTTTTCAGGGCAAACACAGTGTTTTACTGCTGATTATAATTACCTAGGAGGCTTCAGTCTTAACAGGTGCCCTCAGCTGCTATATCTATTGAAGAAAATCATAGTTCACATCAGCCTCCTGCAATCTAACTCAGAAAAACAGTGTGCTACATTTCTGCAGTGCTTGCAGTGTCCAGGCAGTTGTGCACAGCCGGGAGATGTGCTGGCCTTAGCCAGCCGCCCCCCCAGCCCCTGGCCACCCTGTGCATTCCTACCCAGCAACGTGTCCAGTGTAGCCTGAGCATCACAGACCTCTGGAGGCTACAGAACCACTAGGATTAACAAAAGTTCACATCTTTGCATTGAAGGGGCTTCTGGAGCCAACTGCAGGCTTTTTATTGATATTATTCAATTCCTAGAGATAAAAAAAACCCTCTAACAACCCAAAAAAACCCCAATGAACAACAAACTAGTATTTTTTCAGAAATATACATGAAATAAAAATTCTTGCAGTGGCAGCAACAGGGGGGACAACAGAGTAAGCAGCAGGGCAGTGCTCAACTGAGTCACAGGGTTTGCCCGACTTCAACATAACTAACAAGCTTTATGACTATAGCTGGTTTCTGCACATTTGCACTGTGAATATTGCAGAGAATTTTGTGTAGCTCTCCAAAAGGATGGTCCCTGCGAACAAACTACGTTGTTTCAAACACAAGAGGCACATTGTTTCTATCAGTTGTACTTCCTTTGTCCATGTAATTACTGTGATCGTATCTTAGTATATTCTGAAAAGCAGAACAAAACTTTTCTCCTGTCTCCTCACTGAAAATGACTATTGAGAGAGCGTATCTGTCCTCAAGAGCTCCATTTTGTTCTCCGTTTCATGCTGATAATATTTTAAAGGTAAAGTAGAAGGGCAACATCATAGAACTACTTTCCTGGTCTGGTGTTGTCCCAGCCCCTCGTGATCAATGAAGGAATGGTCCTAAAGGCCTTAACCAAAGTGTTTTAACACAATGCTAGGAGTGTCTGAGCTCTAGCAGTGCCAGCGCAGGGTGATGACATCCAGTGGCACACCTCTGGCTGCACAGCCATGGGACACCCAGCTCCATCGTGGCTTTGCTTCTCCAGAGTGGCCTAAGTCACTCAGAGTACAGCTGACCCTGCTGCCTCTTTCTTCATTCATACTATTAGCAGGTGCAAACAGGGAGCTTGGATAGAGTTTCTGCTTTACTCTTTGTACAAGCGGGCTACACTGGACCTCCCCTGTGCTCCGTGGGTCAGAAAGGATGGAGAAGCGAGATGCAGTAGACCACTGACCGGATCCCGCAGCTTTTACATCAGCAGGGATCCACAGAAGTGGCTGCAGGTTTACAGGTGTGGGAAGTGAACAGAGGCTGGTTCAGATTTAGGGACTGGCCTTCAGGACAGTCCAGACAGGGGAAGAAGGACAATGAAATACCCCATTTTGGAATGGCATTTTAGCTGCTGGTGGCAGCCAGGGTGTCACCTCTTTGCAGCTCATCAGGAAAACTTCTGTGTCATCCTGCAGCAGCAGCATCAGTCCCTCAGACTGCAACACTCCCTTCAAATGTGTTTTTTTTGCTTGTTCCCCTTAAAAAAAAAGCTTATTTTCCAGAGTTTGTTTTTACATCTGTGAAAACCAGGCACAGACACTCACTCGCAGACTTCAGGAGAGGCTCGCTTCTGAATAACAGTGCATGCTACAACGACCCAGATAAATAACGGGAGCATTTTGCTGTGTGAGAGGAGTTATGAAACGCTGCTGTATCCCATCCGTAAGTGAGATGGCGCTTGTGCAGTCCCACTGCCTCCCTCTCCCTGTCGCAGAGCCAGGGGAGCCAGGCGGACCCATGGGCTGAGCTCCCAGCTCCCCACCGGCCCCAGCTCCCGGCCAAAGCCAGCGAGGATGGCCAGGAGCCGAGCAGTCCTTCACCAGCTTACGTGGCTCTCTGGGAAATGGAAAGTCCTGTTTACTTTTGGCTGCGATAGGGCTTTCATGTTTCTAATGAGACAAATTTCTCCCTATGCCTTGCTTTAACTTGCTCGACAAGTCTGAATGGGCATGTTTTTCATCCTAAAAATAAACAATTAAAGAAAGCTAAACAAACAGAAGGGAGAGAAAGAACTCCTTCCTCTTCTCACAGCTAATCTCTGCAAAATTTAAACATGCTTATCAGCCAGCTGTGCTTCATTATTATCTTTTGCTTCCATCTTTTGTCCCAGTCTGCAGCGGATGCAGGCTGTCTGGTTTGTGTCATCCAGCGGTTTGCACTGACTGGTTCTGATAAAGGAGCCATCAGCTTCTTGGTGGTGGGGAGGGGAGGTAAAAGGCTTGGAAAAGAGTAAATGTGATAATAAAAAGCCTGCTGCAGAGAGCAGAGAAGTCATGAAACACATCCTCACCTCGTCACCGAGGAGCAAGGGACATTTTCACCTAGGTGAGCGAGACCAGTGCCTGACAGGTTTGCTCAGCTGTGAATCTTGTCATTACATTAAAAAGGGATGTGCTGGGATATGTGAGGGTCTCAGGGCATCGCCACATCTGGTTACAACATTCACGTCAAAGTGTTTCAAGTTTCAGTGGAGAAATGAAATCCCAAACAAGTGACTGAGTGGTCTGTGTTTCTACCACCCTGGCAGAGTGAAGGGACTGAGGGGGCTGGTGGTGGCGCTTGGTAATTCACATTTGGATTGATGTAGCCAGAGGGAGATCCCAGGCAGGGACACATGGGGAAATGGCTCTTGTCCACATCTCTAGCAGCCATCGGGTAAGGGTTGGGTGATGGTCACACTCAGGCTGGGAGGGGGCTGTGTGCTGAGTATTCTTGGCTGCTGCAAAAAGCAGAATAGAGCTACCGTGCAAGCGCTCTGATTTGCAGCGTGGTCCTGCCAGGAATTTGAGGAGATGCAAAGGTGTGCTACAGGCACTTTTGCCCTGCTTCATCACTGCTGTTTCCTCTGTCCTGCACACATGTGCACTGAGTCTGCATACCTTATTGCCTGGAAGAGGAGGCAGTCACACACACAAGTGGACCCTTGGTTTCCACAGAACAAAATGAAAGCTGATAAAATGTCGTAAAAGAGTTGTGTGACCGGCTGGAGCTCCCGCCCGCTCCGGACTAAGGCATGGTTTCAGGCTGGAGTAGGCAAAGTCCATTTTGGAGGAGGACACACAGCCCGTTTAGTCCGATCTCCTGCTGGGACTGGAATTTAGGGGGAGAGGGCGGGATGGCAGGGGGAGCCCACCCCTTTCCACAAACACACCATGTGCAGGACGGCTCCAGCCACCAAGGGGCGATGTTGGGGCTCACAAAGACACTGGTGGTTCTGGCAGCAAATTTGGGGGACTCCTGGGGGAAAATAGGCAGAACAGTTCTCAGTTTCTTGAGCCGCAGGGCAGTTCAGAGGCACACTGACGTTTCATATTCACTAGCTCAAGTTTTAGCAAACTCAGGCCAGTTTGTGGCTTTGAACAGAAAAACCACACTCAGGTTTACTCCTGCAGAAGTGTCTGAAGATGGAGTGGGGAGGAGGTCTTTTTTTTTTTCCCCTTTGCATTTCAGGGTTAAACAAAACCAAGTCTTGAAATGAAATGCAGAGAGGGAAGAAAGAACATGGATGTTGATCAAAAGCGGAGAAAACATTAGCTTAAAACCCAGGGCCACACAACTATGGTGTCTGGAGGAACGCCAAGGTTTCCCAGCCTGTCGTAACATCTATTTCATTGAATGTGTGGGAGCACTGGCAGCTGGGGGGGCCGTGGCCAGGAGCAGCCAGTCTCCAGCTCAGAAGCTGCTGCATCTTGAGCATCAGGAAGGGGTCACCATGTGCTGGTTCTGAGGGGCACCAGGCAGGGAGCTGTGGTGGCCCTCCCTGTCACCACATCCCCAGCATTGTCCCCAGCCGCCTGCTGTCCAGGATGGCAGACTAGGGGTCAGGTCGAAAATTAAAATTGTTGGTATCTAAGCTGTACACTTACTCTTGTAGGTAAGAGTCTCAAGCCAGTCTCAGAAAGCTTTTAACTGGATTTGATATGTTTTTTTCCTTGCTCTGGCTTTGCAGAAGACTTCTTCAGGGCTACTGTCATCCAGTTTTACCAGCACTCTAACTTCCCATATCAACAATCTTCCATTTATTTTATAGCAGGCTTTGTAGTCATCACATGCCACAGAAACTTTGTTGACCACTTGCAACATTCAAACAAGCTAGACTATATTCATCATCCTATTCTGGGAAGACCTACAGAATGGAAAGATCACACAAAGTCTTACAAAAGTACACTGTTTTGAAGTATGTCTTACCACTGCTTTGGATAGAAAGGGATTGTTAATATACCACGTAGCAGTGACTGGAAAGAATTGTGCATGAAATGACAGAGGAAGGTTTCTGATAAATTACTGCCCATGTTATAACTTCATGAGATAAATATGATGCTTTTTTAGATACTCTTTCTTTGAAATGTTCCATGCATTCAGCTTTGGAGAGCTTCTAAACTACCACTTTATTCATTAGTTTGCAGCTGAAATAAAAATGAAAAGAAAAAAAAAAAGACTCTGTAATTAAACATTCGGTTTGACAAATCCTCCATAACATATCAAAGCTCTATTTTCATCATAGTGCCACAAAAATTGAAAGACAAGCTTGTCCTCTCACCCTGCATGAGGAACTCTGTTCTCTCCTCACAGCTGTAAGCAGAAGCCAAGGGGCGGTCATGTTTATGTTAAGAAGAATTTTTGGCTGGGCTTGCTCCTGAAGTTTGGGTTCAAATATTCCTCTGTCTCAAAAAGAGTATCTGGCTGGGGGAATAACTGACTGTGTGGAAGTGAGTGAATGTGATGAAAAACTTGTGAACCCATCTCAGGGACCACCACAAGGTAAAACTCTAGGTAGCTGGGAAGTTAACCAAAATTAGAGACCCGTGACAAAAGAACCAGCCCAGGAAGCAGCTGCTGAAGAATGGCAGTTCTGGAAAGGTGTGTTGTGCAGCAGTCAGGAAGGAGAAATCTCTTCACTGGTGACCCGATGGATGTTGAGAAGGTTCAAGGATCAGAATGGGTAGGGATAGACATTGCTGTCTTACACTGTCGGTGCTCCATGTTCATGGACACGGTCCTGTGGTTCATCTGTTTGATTCAAAATCCACTGTAATCATTGGAGAACGGATATACTACCTTTGGCCATGATCTTAGCATGGGAAGGTTTGAAAAGTCACCTCTTACTGCTGTCTATAAATGTGCAAACACTGCTCATAGTAGCCAAGGTGAGAAGCTGCCTACCTTTCTTGCTTTCTAAGCCCAGCATCTGTAACATGCGCTTTCTCAAGAAAAGGAAATGAAGTAGATATCATTTGCTTACGTCTTCCCTGGATAACAGTCTCCTCTTTATCTCAATGAGAAGATACAAGACAAAAAGAAGAAAACATGAGAAAGAACACAAGAGGAAAAAGTGTTGGTGGAGGTCCTAAGTGCCCTGGTGGCGTGGCATGCTGAGACAGGCTGAGAAGAGTCCAGAGAAAGAAAAGGTGCTGCAAATGAAATCCACCATTACTGAGAAGGCTCCACTGTTGTCACACACTGATCAAAGTAGTAAGCAAATGCACCCAGACCTGCAGATGAACATTTCTTGAGAGGGTGCTGGCCGTCAGGAGCACATTCTCTGCTTCCTCGGCAGCCTGCTATGTTAGAGTGGGATGTTTCCTGAGGAGCTGCCCCAGACATTCCTGTGGGGGAACTGAAATGCTGAGAGTTCTCCTGATGCACTCAACATTGCTGCTCAGCTGGGTGGACCAGGAATCTGCACCAAAAGGAAAGAGCTTACTGACAGGTGTTGGATTAGCCAGCAGGCAGAGCCAAACCTCTGTTCTGTAGTTGTCAAGAATGCCCAAAACCTTCACAAGGCCAGACAGTGAAATGCATTCCTGAAGCCATTTGTTTGAAGATTCAGAAAAATAAATATTATTATGGTATAAGATGCCTGAACTTCAGAAATATTTAGGATGTTAGTGTATGTCAGGTTCTGTACAGAAGTGATGTAAATGCATTGAAAAGTAAAGGACTGACATTTTTTTTCTTTTGATAGGCAAAATATACCCCTTGTATATGTGATATTATTTTGTAAATAAGTCTAGATTTTCCAAAATACTGAAGCCATTACATCCATTTAAATGATTGCTGTTCTCCTCCCATCCCCAAAATACTCAGCCGTCATGAGCTGCACCACCCAGCCTGTGACTGTTCTTTTCTCTCAATGGTTTCCAAGGGGTTTTTTCACAGCTTGAAGAGAGTTGGAGAGTGTCAAACTTCCTTGGAAATAGTTCTATGTCTCTCTCTCTCTCTCTCGCTCCTTTCACCCTCTTTTTATCATAGCCAGCTTTACCCCTTTTGTAGTTCAATATGTGTCTACATGCTGCAAAAATACATCCAGGGTCAGAAAGGTAGGATGACTTGGTTACCTTCACCGCTGCCACCTGCCAGTCAGCTCAGCCTGGTCCAGAGGACTTTTCAAATATTTCAATTCTAGACAACGTATCAAATATCATACTAGTAGCTAGTCCAGTGTTACAGTTCTAGAAGTGGGCGGAAATGTTATTTTTAATGTCTTGAAGTCTGTCTATAATGTCTATCTGTGACACCTATCCATCTCTAGTATCTTTTCAAAGAGCAATCGGATTGTTTTCTTAGAGTCTTTTTCTCAGCATCTCACTGATGGGGGCCTTCAAGCCACTTCAGGAAACTTTTTCTCCACCACAGAACATAGAACAACATCCACAACTTCTCAAGAGAAAAGAAAAATATGTCTGCCTTCCTCGGTGGCAGTTTTTGTTTACTGAATTCAGAGTAGCCTGGAATCTCTCGAGGAAATAAAACTCAACTTGAGTGGCTTGTTGCCATTTGTTTAGACATTACTGGAAGGCCTAAATCTTTCTTTCTATCAGACTGACTTTCCCTAGCTGTATGAGTTGTTGTTGTTGTTGTTGTTGTTGTTTTGTTTTGTTTTGTTTTGTTTTGTTTTCCTGGGATTTCATCATGGAACTGAGAGCCAGCGGAAATGACAGCTTCCTCTGAGGTGCCTGGCAAACCTCACGTCCAAGGGGGACTGAGAGCAATCCTGGACATGCTTCTCGGTGGGTTCAGTCCAAACAGCTGTCTCTGGTCTCCAGGCTACATTATGCTTCAGAGTGCTCCTTTTTCCTAGTTGACCAAACAGGTTGGCTGGGGGGTGTGAGGAGGAAGGGGGTGCTGCATGACATAGCTGCCTGCCAGCCTCAGAGCCTGAGCTCTTCACATCAGTGGAGCAAGAGGGAAACGAGGGCTGGTGAGGGGTAGCACCTTGTCCCATCATGCAGTAAGGACATTGTCTAGGCATGTATTTAGACCATGAGTTTAGGAAATGCTTGCTGGGTCTGCCAGCGAGGGCTAACCACTGCCTGTCTGGGAAAGACTGTGCACATTTTTAAGAAGGAGCTAGTTTATTCTTATTTAGCCATGTCTCATATATGGGAAGCAGCATAATAGCACAGCGTGGCCTAATTGCTCACATCTGGATCCCTGCTGAAAATGTACAGTGGTGTGTATGCAGCCTCAGTGGAAGAGGCGTGATTTACTGAGCTGTTCTTGGAAACAGCAGAAGGTTAGTAAGTACAAAGCAGATATACTTCAAGTAGTAACTACAGCCCAGAGCTCCTCTCCACCCTTTTGTTCCTTGTACACTCGCACACGTACACACATGTATAACTGGGCTGCCAGAGGAGTATCACTTTCAAAAGGTTTTTTTTTTTTTTGTTAAAAGCAGAAAAAGAAGTCCCTGTGTACAGTCTATGATAGCCACAGATACCTTTTATTCATCAGAGCCACATAGTTCTGAATCTTGAAATTTAAACAGAATGAACCACATCACACTTAATGTTTCCACTGCAGTAATAATAGCAGTGGATACTTCTAGCACACTATTTTCTACCAGAATGCCACTGTGAAGCTGGCCACAGAAGGAGGCACAGGCGTCCACCCAGGAGCTGTTCTGCCTTGCACTGGTTTTGCAGTGGTGTGAAGCAGCTGAAAACCCAGGTCCATACTTTACTGCAGTGCTGTGCACAGACCTTGTGCCCAGTGCAGCTGCTTCATGCAAACAAAGCAGCTTTTGGAAGGAAAGGGAACTTGTAATTTTGTGTAACTTCTGTGTGAAACCCTGCACCTTGTGTTTGTTTGTTTGGAGGCTTGAGGGGATTAGGAGGATCCTGAACCCGTGTAATATCTGTGAAATTCTGCAAATATTTGTTTGTCTGGGGGACTGAGGCGGCTGGGAGGACCTTGACAGCTACTCTGTTTATGAACGAGTGTGCTAAGGACTGTAATTTGAATGTGTGTGCTAACTTTGAAGACTGTATTTGAAAACAGGAGTGTCCTTTTCACCATGATTTCCACGTATGAATGGATGCTCTTCCCTTTCTCCCTATGCCTCTGTAACCTAATATTTTCCTCAGGATTAATTCAGTAATCACATAAATGTTTTTAGGTGCATACCAGGCCCACTCTTAGGTCAATTTTTTACTTCAGTCACGCTTGCTTATCCTGGTTCTCACTGTCTGTTATGAAAGATGAGGAATAAGAACCAGTTACAAAACTGGGAAGACAGTAATTAAAATGAAACATAAAGTAGTTCCAGAAATGATTCTGAGATGAATTTAAAAAGATATCCTTTCCCCCTTCCGCCCCCTTTCCCCCGCCTCTGGTGTTTGCCCCAGTAATCAACAAATTGGTTCCAGATAGCATCCATTCACACAGGCATCCCCTTCATTCTGGAAACCAATTTGTTTAACAGTCAAAAACTACAAACCCCCTCCCTACCTTCTGACTTCTGCCATCTTGTGTTTTTCTACTCGTAATTGTCTCTCCTCACACATCTCACTATTACTGATTGCCCAGCTGCCAGATTTACCTTCTGCCAAATTAATATTTTTCCTCTAAAAACCCAGAAGGGAATTTTTAAATATAAATTCTACTTAAGATCATAATTACAGCAATCCATGCAGCTAGGTAGGTTACTTCTTCTCTTTGTTTCCTGCAGACAAGTCCTGCCACAAATCTTTCAGCTTTACCACACACAAAGGCAGGCTTTTGTTTAATTTTGTTTTCAATTATTTCTATATAAAATACAACACACCAGCTGAAAGTTCAGTGTTTTTCAATAACTATCCTTACTGCTTTCTGAGTTTGTCTTCCTTTAACTTGCTTGTTTGCCAGTAGCCCCTGGCTGGAATGTATATAAGCAGTTACTTACTTTATTGTCAGTTCTTGTACTTAAATATAAAGCCATTGACTTGAGTTGCTGTTTAGAGGATCCCTTGCAAGGAATTCACAACGTTTGAAAAAAATCATCAGGTCAACTAAGTCTTCACAGCATGATATTTACTCTGCAAAGTTGTAGCTAGACATGAAAGAAATTGTGTTAGATGCAATTTAAAGGCTCTCTGATCTTCTCTGAGCTGGTACTTTACCCTTGATCTTCCTGTGGGGACAGGGAGGAGAAGAAGAGTGCTGGCTGCTTGTTTGTTGCTGAAGAGATGAATGCTTGACTCCTGATACCACTGTACTGGTGGGTCTAGTGTCTTGGTCAACTCTCTAATCTAAACCATCTCACCAGTTGGGAGAGGGTGCCCAGTGCCACATCAGTGAGGTTGGTGGGTGGGAGGGTAGGTGTCACCCACCTGGATGTCTCATAACATCTCTGGGCTCAAAAAGGATCTGGACATTCTGCAGGAGAACAGATGTGAGCGGTTTAAACCCCACTGGGCATATAAATGATACTAATTAAATCCTTTCCTGCAGCTCTTCGTCTCATTCAGTGAAAAAGTATGGTCTCCCTGTTATCTCCCTACTGTTTATTTTATTTTCTCCCTCTGTCCTTTCCCTGTTTCTTTCTTTTACTTTTGTGTATGTGTCTGTGAGTCTGTCTCCTCTGTTAACTCTCTTCTGCTTCTTCCTTTGCTTCGACGCTTTGTTTCTTGGAACCAGAAAAAAGTTGCATAAACAGGGCATGAAAAGATGCCATGTGAAGAGTTACAAGAATGAATGCTCTGGAGATGTAGGAGTGGCTGCAAAGCCTGATCACTCTTTAAATGTAGCTGGAGACACTTACGAAGGTGGCTGCATGGTGAGTAACCAGTGGTACCAAGGGACTAAACTCAATGACCATAGCAGATCCTTCCAGTCTTCTTTCATTTTCCTTTGGACTGCCAGTATTAGGCAGTTTAGGCCAAAATGAAACCTCGTAAGCAACGTATCTAACAGTGACATGCAAATAGAGAGTCAAATTCTATGGACAATATTCCAGAAATAGTAATTTTCAGTTTTTATAGGATCTCAAGGGCCCTGGATCCTTTAAACAGTACCAAAGAGAACGTTAGTCACCCTATTCTGTGGCAACATGACAGTTTTCCAGCTACAGTCATTCTTGGCACTTACATGACAATTATCATCCAAGGGAAGAAACTCTGCCTCTGACCGGCACAGTTACTGTATGCAGTCTTCCCAGATGTTGTTTTCTTCAAATGTGAATGTGCCTCATTTGGCAATAGGTAGAGTAGCAGAGGTGAGTTCTTGTGACACCAAGTAACAGAAAATACAGAATGCTTCACATCATAAACTATAAGGACAGTTCTGGCCAAATGTAGTAATGTGGTCTTTTTTTTTTTTTTTTTACATTTTGAAAGGACTTTGTCTTCAGAGAATTCACACAGAAAATAAATGCTGTAGCATTGGCTTAGTTCCTGGGACTGGATTTCTGCAGTATGAGCTGGAGAGACTGAACAGAAAAAGATAATCAAGACTGTGAGGCTGGAAACCACCATGTCCCCTTCTTGAAAAAATAAAATGAGGAACTTTATTTTACACCATCAGGACTGAATGCTACTCTTGGACAGGAATACAGAGTATTGATGAGCTAAGTATGATCGATGTATCTAAAAGAGAAAAAATATTTTAATCAGTGAATTCATTTGTATCAACTGCTGTTAAGTGTTGAAGAGGCTTTATTTATTCTTGTCCCCTGATGGGAAAGAGTAAAGGAAACCAAAAAGCCCTCCTTCCATCCAGTGTTATAAGACTGAAGGTATTTGTTTCTTGGAGTAGAATGATTTTCAGTTCTTATACCCTTCCAAATATCACATTCCAGGAATTTGAGAACACCAAAATTGAATTACTGATATTTATTCAAGAAACCACAAAAACACTCAGACCTTTCAAGCACTAGTATTGTGATCAGTGTGACTCCTATGTGAGTGCTGATGGTGAAAATGATGACTTATTTTAAAAATAAAAAGTAACATTCCAGACACTCCCATCTTGGTTGAAAATAAAAAGAATTGCTGCTTCAGTAAAAGCTTCACTTAAAAATAAACCTTCACTTTCTTACCATTAAAGGCAACTGAAAAGCTTCTAAAGTGTTTTAACTGTGTGTTTTGTTTTGTTGTTTTGGGTTTTTTTGTTTGTTTGTTTTTTTGTGTGTTTTTTTTGTTTTATTTGTTTTGTTTGTTTTGTTTTTGGTTTTGTTTTTACTTTATGTTGTTGTTATGGTTCTTGTTGTTGTTATTATTATTAAGTATTTCATTGATAAAGTTGCTAAAAAAGTCTCCTGGGAAGTGGATTTGTATCTGAAAAAAGGAATATAGTGCCATGCATTTCAACTGGATGACATTTCCAATGAAAGGAAGATGAAACAGAGAGATAGAGAGAGAGAAAGAAAGAGACTGATATTTATCTTAAAATTGCCTGTAGTTGCGGGGTGGAGGCCATTATAGTATTCTGCCGATATGTGGTAAAATAGTCTTGCCCGATCAGGCAGAGTAAGCTCTTGAGCTATGGCTTTATACACCCAGTTATACCAAATCACACCATCCGGACTCAGTCTCTAGTTGTCTAATGCAATTAATGATCAGTTGTTGGTATAAGGTAAATCTACTCCAAAACCACAGAAAACTAGAAGTCCAATACCATAACTAAAGCCTAAATAAGAATTCAACTTTCCAAGCCAAAATATGCATGGAAAATGAATGTATCAAAGAGAAGAACAAGGGAACCACTCATTTCCTATGAGTTTGTATATGTATCTATGAAAAAAACTCTTTTGATTTCCAAATAGTAAGAGATGGTGCATGCATTAGTGGTGAGGAGGCTGATGTGAGTTTATAAAAAGGCAAATAGCGAGAAACTTTAGGATAATTTATACTGTAAGATTGTGGGTATAAACTATTCATCCTAATGGGCACTGTGGAGAGAAAGTACCTTTAGAGCAGGTTTAAACATAGAAAAGAAAAAATAACAAAGTGTTTATGTAAAGCTCTATATGCTTTTTGGTCAGTATTTTCCAGTGAGTTAAGGAGACAACAGTAGTGCTTGCACTGTTCAAGGTACATTGAATTATTCTTTCTTTATTACGAAAAGTAAGTTTTAAATGTAATTTTCAAAAGACAGCATTTCAGTGCTTTCATGAGCTTTAACCAAGAGCCAGGGTAAGTCCTTCACCAAAACAGAAAATGCATTATTCCATGAACTTCTCCCTGTCACAGCAGATATATCAGCATATATATACACAGCAGCCTTACATGCTTGCAATTTGTATTTCTGAAAGAAGTCACCATACTTTATCTTATTCCAAGATAAGCTGGTAGGTTCCTGAATGTCTTCCATTCATTCCCATTCCTTCATGCTTCAGGGGAGAAGAAGCAATTAGGCAACCAGTGAAAAAGGGGGAGAAGCCTTTCAGACAACATTACCTGAGCAGTTGTGCTGTTTTTTTCCTGCTGAGGTGCAGAGGCAGTTTTGCACAGACTATTCCAGCTCCTCTTTGGTGCCCAGGATTCTTCTGCCCAGTACGAGGGAAAAAAGCAGAAACTAAGGAACAAGCTAGACTACATGGTGTTCCCAGCTTTCAGCTTTTCTTACAAGAGATGTAGGCTTCTATAGACTTATTTTGCATATGTAAAATATTAGGCACCTATGAAATGGGAAGCATTAATTTCCTTTTTCCTTTATCATCTCTGTCCTTCCATCTACTTTCTCCTACCATGTAGACCGTGCATGGATATCTGTCTTAGTACAGGTTTCCCTTGCATTGGGGACAGGACTATGAGTTGTATGAGGTGTCCAGCTGTTGTGCAGCTATTTCAGTGTTTCTTTCTTGGGTATTTCATCACTTGCATTAAAGGTCTAGGACAAAAGAATATATGGGCAAATTAGTAAGAAACTGTATATAAAGACAGAAAAAAAAAGTCAGACAAAAATTATTAAATTACAATGGTTTTGGAAACAAGCACATGAAGAGGGATTAGAAGATCCTTAAGCTTTTCCTTAGACTTTTCTTAAGGACTCAAAAGGACTTTGTAGAGTTTATTGCAACCCTGATGGTCCCTGAATTGCAGTACTGGGGTCTGGAGGAAAAGACTTGCCCTGCAAGAAAAGAGTGGAGGGAAAAAGAAAACAGGTTTATGTTCTTCTGTTTCTGTTCTCTCTCTTATCTTATTTTTATTTTTTAATTTAAAAAAAAAAACAAAAAACCAAAAAAACCAATAACACAAAACCAAAACCTACAACTATCTTCTGAGTTTAAAAGTCCTTTCAAGAAAATGACATAAACCTGCTTCACTGACTGGCTAACAACCAATAACAGTGACAGCAACAACAGCAGCAACAACAAAAAAAATACGAATGACTCAAGTTCAGTATATTCCTCTATCTTTTCAATTACTTTGAAAACAGGAAAACACTCATTTTTTTTTCTGAATATGAAAGTACCCAAGTTATTTTATTTTCATCACCTGCATATTTACACATATTTGAGAAATGAAAACAAGAAAAAGCAACTGTAAAAATAATGAAAAGTTGGGAGCTAGTTTTTGTAGTTACTTCTTTTTCGTGTCTCAGAAAACCACAAAAAGAATCTTTCATGTCAGTTGGTCTAATAAAGCGATAAACTAGGTCTTCATTACCTATTCCTCTGGCAGCTCTTTAGGCAAATAGAAAACACCTAGAAAGCCAAATAGTTTGGTCTGTAAGGGTAAAGGCTTTTATTGTAGCTAGGAGTAAAATATATCTGCAACACTATAAAAGGTTTGGTTTTGGTTTTGTTTGTTTATTTGTTTTTGGGGTTTTTGTTTTGTTGTTTCACAGAATCACAGAATCACAGAATGTTAGGGATTGGAAGGGACCTCGAAAGATCATCTAGTCCAATCACCCTGCCAGAGCAGGAACACCTAGGTGAGGTTACACAGGAAGGCGTCCAGGCGGGTTTTGAATGTCTCCAGAGAAGGAGAATCCACAACCTCCCTGGGCAGCCTGTTCCAGTGTTCTGTCACCCTCACTGAGAAGAAGTTTCTTCTCAAATTTAAGCGGAACCTCTTGTGTTCCAGCTTGAACCCATTACCCCTTGTCTTACTGTTGGCTGTCACCGAGAAGAGCCTGGCTCCATCCTCGTGACACCCACCCTTTATATATTTATAAACATTGATGAGGTCACCCCTCAGTCTCCTCTTCTCCAAGCTAAAGAGACCCAGCTCCCTCAGCCTTTCCTCATAAGGGAGATGCTCCACTCCCTTAATCATCTTTGTGGCCCTGCGCTGGACTCTCTCCAGCAGTTCCCTGTCTTTCTTGAACTGAGGGGCCCAGAACTGGACACAATATTCCAGATGAGGTCTCACCAGGGCAGAGTAGAGGGGAAGGAGAACCTCTCTCGACCTACTAACCACCCCCCTTCTAATACACCCCAGGATGCCATTGGCCTTCTTGGCCACAAGGGCACAGTGCTGGCTCATGGTCATCCTGCTGTCCACCAGGACCCCCAGGTCCCTTTCCCCTACACTGCTCTCTAATAGGTCATTCCCCAACCTGTACTGGAACCTGGGGTTGTTCCTGCCCAGATGCAAGACTCTACATTTCCCCTTGTTATATTTCATTAAATTTTTCCCCGCCCAACTCTCTAGCCTGTCCAGATCTCGCTGGATGGCAGCACAGCCCTCTGGCGTGTCAGCCACTCCTCCCAGCTTGGTGTCATCAGCAAACTTGCTGATAGTACACTCAATTCCCTCATCCAAGTCATTGATGAATATATTGA
Source organism: Caloenas nicobarica (assembly GCF_036013445.1). Classification (NCBI taxonomy): domain Eukaryota; kingdom Metazoa; phylum Chordata; class Aves; order Columbiformes; family Columbidae; genus Caloenas; species Caloenas nicobarica. The sequence goes on from NC_088245.1 coordinate 48,926,281, forward strand.
ACAGTATTGGTCCCAGAGCTGACCCTTGAGGCACTCCACTAGATACAGGCCTCCAACCAGACTCTGCTTTGTTTATTTTATTTTTTTAAAAAATTCTCTAATTTGAGCCTAGTGATGTTCTTAGCTTATTTTTATTGTTAGCTCAAAACACCCTTTGGGTACATTATGATGCCTTATTCAAAGAATAATCCAACTAACCTACATGGGAATGACTCAGAAAACTAGTGAATATCCAGTGATATTTAAGTATTCATAATATAAGAGTGTTGGAAGAGCTCTGTGCTTCTTTGGCATCGCTACCCTTTGGAATATATTTCAATTATTTTCATGACATTTTAATCTGATATTCTGTAAATAGCCCTAGGAGAATGACTTTGTAGAGGAGACATATACCTATACAAGAAAATACTTTAGACTATTTTAAATAATAATTTATGGGGATATCACAGTGAATGAACATTATTTTGTTTATTTTATTAAATCTTATGTATTTGTGTTTTAAGTAGATATGTGAAAAACAGCTGGATAACTTCAAAAGCCCAGTCTTGACACAAGCATCTAAAAGTCTCCTGACTACCCAAAGCTTATCCTTGGCTTTTTTGATAGGCCCTCTGTATTTTCTAAGTACAACGCACTTTTTTGTTGAATTACTGTTGTTTTCATATCAGCCATTCTTGCTATTGTTTGATTATGAGACTTCTGATATCAGAGTGACCTTCTCCTGGCCCTGATACCAGTCCATGGTGTGAAGCACTGTTTGAGGATGACTCAGCTTTGACTCCAACTCTTTATATTCATGATGTAGATTCAAATGCAAAAACCTTAGCACAAAGTCATGTTGTTGTCATAAACTTAACAGACTTCTAACAGGCTACAAGAGCATGCAGTCAAATATTTGAAGTGCAGCATTTTCCGGCAACCTCACTTAATCCATCCTTTATAGGAGGAAAATTAAAGCTATGTTTCCACTGAGTTCAGATGAGGTTTCTGGAAATCCGTGCTTGTGAACAGAATTACAAAGATTCTTCCCTTCTTCTTCTGCTTTCACTCCTGATTAAACCCTAGGGTCAATTATTCAAAAATCTGGGGAAACTTCTGAGTCAGATGTTGATCAGATTCCAGAAAGAGAAGAAATCCAAGTAGGAGAAGGAGAACAGATGAGGCAAAACTGGTAATGTTGACAAATAGATTGCCTTTTTTAATGTAGTCTGTCAAGTTACGAGAGGGAAGTTGTGATGTAATAGGAATGGAAATTGTGATGTAATAGAAATAGAAATGGTTGGTCATAATACAACCTGACATTTATTTCAAATTGATGGAAAGTTTCACAATAAGCACATTTTATCCACATTTTTACTGCAATGCAAGAATGCTAGGGCCATTTTGTCTTCCTGTTGAGTAAAGAGTCCTTCTCTCTGCTTTTCTGTATTTTTTAAAAGAGCTAATCCACCCAGGTATTACGTACTTCTAATGTTAAAATTCTAGATGAATTGTTTTGATCATCCATTTTTGTAAAATTGTTCACTGAAGAAAAGAATACATGTATGAGGACAAGGAACTTATTGGACTACACCTTAGTGAAAATTTGGAATAAAAGAATAAGAATATCCCTCTTCAGTAATAGTATTAAACATTGGGTTTAAAGTGTTAGAGCCAGCTTATGCTCTTATTCACACTGACATGATGCTCATAGATTTAGGCAGTGGATTCAGGGGTATATCTGGCAGCAGAATTGGGTTAGTGCACAATACTGGCATTACTAGATGCTCTGGCCCTATCTGCAGTAGTAAATTAAATAAGGACAGCATGGGTCAAATCCTGTTCTCATTAAATAGTTTTCATGAACCTATGGTGGGTGTTGGGATGTTGGGGCAGGAGAGTATTTAGCTGCATGGCCTTAGCAGTACAAGTGTCTACAACATATGATACAGTTGCCATGGCAGTTGACTGTAGGCCCATAGAGCAGGCTGTGGCCCCTATTAACAGATGCAGTCTCTAAAGCCAGTGCTGCCTTGGAGTGTTCTCTGTAGTAGCTGAAACTACAAGTTAAGACATAAAATACGTGCAGAAGGAATGGAAACCAGTAGGGATTTGGTGGGGATATTCTTGATGCAGAAGAGTGTCACTGTAGTTCATTAGCGGCCTTGTATTCCCTCTGGTGGAAGCTAGCAATACAGGAGTAAGGAGAAAAGGGAAAACATGTGGAAAAAAATAACCTGGAAATAGCAAAGAGGGCTTTTAACAGCATCAAGAGATCCTTCCGTTCAACTGCAGAAGTGATGATAAGAGTTTGGGGAGAAATAGCGCCCTCATGAACTTCCCTGCTCACCTTCCAGATCTGGTTTGTAGCTGGCAGAAATCAGTGTAGCCATCAGTGCTATTATCAGCTGCACCAGCTGAAATTTCGAGGTCACATTTAAGCCATTTTATATATGTTCCCAGCTGAGGCAGTGGGACTCTTTTTTTTCTCCATTAGGTTTACGGGAATCCAAGTCTGAACTGCTTCTTTACACTTAGATTTACAGCAGCAGCAGCGGTGCTCAAGGCAGTCACTTTTGATTAGGCAGAATAATTTCTTTTAGCTATCTAAAATATAGGTACGTGGGCTTTCTTCAAGCTCAATGGAGAGACCAGGTCCAGATTTGTTGTATTCTAGGACAGTTATCTAAGACAGGTGGGATGAATCTCTGCACTGGTTACAGGAAGAACCTACATGACTAACTTAGACTAGGTGTCTGATTTTTCTACAACTGCATTTGAATGCTATACCCACTTAGTTCTTAATGGAAATGTCAGGTCCTGTGAAAATGTAATACACCTCAAACATGGAACTTAAATTTCGCATAGATAAAATACCTGTTTTTTTTTTTCTGCTATCAGGACCCGATTCTCTGTCTCCTGCAGTTAATGGCAAAGATAACATCAACTTTGGTGGGAAAGATTCAGTCACAGATGCTTAGAGGTCTGGTCATCTCACCAGGCCTCTGCTTAGGTAAACTGAAATCTCAGTTACATCTTTAATAACAACAAATTTAACAGGATCTTGTGGGTTGCCAAAGCTAACCGGAAGCAGGGATCTAATATTGTAGGAACTGTAGCATCCCTAGGGCATTTCATTTGCTACTTAATTTCTGGATTTGGGGTAGTAAATTCAAAAGGCACTAGTTGTGTTTTTGACAAATTGTTTGTGGTAGTTTGTGCAAATAGCATACAGATAGGTGACTTGTCAAAGGTCCAGAATCTATTATTTTAGAGTTAGTCAAACGTTTCTTGAAATATTTTCCCTCTTTCTCTTGTGCTGATATATACTTACCAGGAGAGGTGCTAAACTCTGAAGTGACCCTGATGGTTTAGTCCTTATTTCTGTTTGATGGGGGAAGAATAAATGCTTCTCTCATGCTCAGCATTATAACAAAAAAGGAGCACATCAAATTCAGAACAGATAATGAGAACATCAAAAATGTTCAGTGAGACAAAGTAATAATATTCCAGAAATTGGAAATCCCATCAGATGAAGTCAGTGAAGTGGAGTGCATGTCATGAGACATAAAATGTCAGAGGAAAATAAAGAGGGTTTAAGAAAGTTATTGAAGACACTGAACCAAAATATTTCAGTCTTAGAATCAGGAAGTCTGAGAGAGAACAGTCGAGTGTATTGGAGCCTCAGGAATCTTAATAAGCATTTAAGGAGGGGAACAAGTTTATGGAGTTGATAGGTGGCTTTTAAACATCTGTTTTTACCACTGATAATTCAGTTGAGATGTTGCCCGAGACATGCTGTTTTAAGAGAATAAGCATGAGATCAGTGAGGTCCAAAAGAAGAATGATGGGGAAATATTAACAGATTCAGAAGAAAAAGGAGTTATATACACCTAGAAATTTTTAAAGGACTGAACAGTGGATTTTCTGAGCTGCATACAAAACAATAACAATACAAGCTGCATAACATCAGCTGCTACACTAGGAAATTGCATTGTAGCAAATATTTAATTTACTTTTTCTTAAATTCTAAAGGATAATATTTTAAAAGACAAAAGATGTTTCTTAATAAAAAAGATAGAAAAGAGATTAAAAATAGGTATTTAAAATATTTCTGTAATACAGTCATGAAATTTTTAATTATCATTTGCATTTCATACTTAGCGGATAAACATTAGCCAGTCCTGTATTTAATTTTTAACTGACAGTCTCAGGACTTTTATCTGTTAGTTTGAGGTTTCTTTGATCCCACATGTTTTTTCTTTTTCATTCTTTTCCATATATCTGTAGCATCATCAGTGTAGGAGAAAAGAGAAAAGCTGAAGAAATGAATGGGCAGAGCAGTTCATTAAAGAGATTATATCTGTATCTGGGTGCATCTCATAGAAATCTGAATTAACCTTCAGCAAATGAGAGTGGAAACTTTAATTTACTTCCAAGAGTAATAAAAGCGTTCTGGATGGAAATGCGTATCCTTTAACAACACAGCCTTCTTCTTACTGACATTGTCTGTATCTTGCATTACTCCCCAGGGAACACATTCCTTCACATTTTTCTCCATCAAAACCAGATTGCTACTATGCCACGTAAATTGAGGCAGCACTTGAAGTGAAAGAGCTGATGGCTCATTTTTATATAAACCCTGCTGACAAGTTCAGAAGCAATGGGGTTACTCAGTTTCTCTGTTCTGTCTGTTCAGCAATGGGGATTTCAGGATGCTCTGTGATGGTAGGTGACTGCAGTGTCTGGAACCACAAAGCTGAGCCCTGAGTGCTTGTGTGCTGTCACCTCCTGGCCCACTCACAGACCAGTCCAGTGTTTTCTGCCAGCTGGTTTGCAGGGTATCCCAGCTGCACTGCAAACATGCTGAGGGGTGCGGGGGGCAGGAGAATGAGAGAATGAGATGAGGTGCAGGACGTCTCCTCAAAGCTGTGAGTGTCCATAGTAGCACATTGCAGGGGATTCCCTGGTTTATGCTGGACTATTGCCTTCTGTTAGGCTGCAGGAACATATTCCCTGGCTCGTCCTTCACTTTATCTGTTTCATGTTATTCGTTTGCATGGTGCTCACCCTATGAAGTGTCATGTTATAACCACCCTATCCAACAACCTGCTGTCCCAGCTCACTGCATTTGGACCTAATTTTTTCCCCTCCGCCAGCCTTGCTAAGACAGCCTTTTCTTTTTTTTCCATCAGATACTCTGGGGATGGTGGAAGAAGCCCCCCCTTTTTTTTTTCTTGTGCACAGCTATAATTTTCTTCTTCCTGTTTATTTCACTGTGGTCTTTGGGAGAGCAGGAATGTCAGAATTTTATCCCTGACATGATACTTTAAGTTTTCATTAATGAAATAAGACAGTCATGATCTTGGCAAGATATGGGGGAAGCACCAGCACTTATGAAAGGGGACTCCATGCCCACAGCTGCTTTTTTCCTTGAGTCTTCCTGTGCACTATGTAGAGCAGCTGGCAAGGACTACTTACATACAGGATGAAGAGGGAAAACAGATACAGAAGATATTTTAGTAAAGCAATATTAAAAGCTTGGAAAAAACTTTATAATAATAATAAGAAGAAAAAGAACAAATATGGTTTATTTTTTGTCTGTCCTTCCGCTTTGAAAATCTGTTGAAGGGGAACAGAATAGTCCAAGATATATTCAAGGGCAGCTCTGCTCCCCTCTTCTGTAACTTGCTTCTGTTTCTACATAGAGTTTGACCATCCTGTTCTTTGGGAGGCTCATATGAGAATTCCTGGTGCCAAAAATATTAGCTCCAAATATGTGTTTTCAAAGCTAAATCTGAATAGCACCTTTCTCCCAGCTGCTTTACTGCTACTGCTTTCAGTGCCTGGATACTGATCTTGCTCCATCTGATGTCAGTCCATCTCAACAGAGAATGGGCATCATATATTCCTGTTCTAGCTTGAAAGAAAAAAAAAAAGTCAAAGCAGAAAAGTGCTTTGAGAACAGTTTGACAGTAATTTGACAATGTCAGACAAATGCCCAGGAAAAGAAAATAGTAGATGTGCCCTATGGACAAGAAAGAAGATCAAAAGCGGAAAAAAATAACTTGCTGGATTTGAGATTTAGGAAGCTGGTCTTCTCACAGGAAAGTCAAACCATATGGGCAGATTCAGCATAGAGCAATGACAGCAATGCTGTTGGAATTTCCATGGCAAAAATAGATACAGAATTATGTTGCAGAAATGTTTTCATGTACTCCTAAGCAGAAACTTTCTAACATCTCAGACAAGCTGATAGGAACTGGGATGGGAAATTTGGTAACACAATATCAGACATCTCTGAGTCTGGCTAGATATAGACAGATAGGTATATATAGCTGCTCCTTCTTAGACTTGGCATCCCATCCACCGTTGGATTAGATACAGATAGGATGAAATACACCAGGATTCCTCTCTGTTGAGACCCCATCTGGAGTACTGTGGCCATCTCTGGAGCCCTAAGTACAGGAAAGACATGGACTTGTTGGAGAGGGTCCAGAGGAGGGCCACCAAGATGATCAGAGGCATGGAACACCTCTCCTATGAGGACAGGCTGTGAGAGCTGGAGTTGTTCAGCCTGGAGAAGGCTCCAGGGAGACAATATTAGGGCCTTTCAGTACTTAAAAGGGGCCCATAAGAAAGATGGGGACGGACTTTTTAGCAGAGCCTGTTACAATAAGGCAAGGGATAATGGTTTTAAATTAAAGGAGGGGAGATTCAGGCTGGACATGAGGAAAAAATTTTTTACAATGAGGGTGGTAAAATACTGGTTTTGTCTGGAACAGGTTGCCCAGAGAGGTGGTAGATGCCCCATTCCTGGAGACATTCAAGGGCAGACTGGACGGGGCTCCGAGCAACCTGATCTAGTTGAAGATGTCCCTGCTCATTGCAGGGTGGATAGACTAGATGGCCTTTGAAGGTCCCTTCCAAGCCAAACTATTCTATGACAAACTATTCTAAGTGGAATGGTGAAATAACTTCTGATTGAATAAGAAAAATAACACAAAGGACTGAATGACATCTTCCTCAAACTTGCTTGTCTAGATTTCATAAACATTGTGAAATGCTCTGTGGTCTTTATTATGAACAAAATGTACCCAAAGGTCTTCGTTAAAAATCTGCTTAAAAAAACCGACAGAATTGCCAATTTTTATGGTCAAAAAACCATAACAGACTGAAATATGAATTAAAAAAATGAAATATATAGACGTAATGTTCATGCATACCTTCTTGTTTCTGTGCTTTCAGAGTGATCCTGAGTGAGAATGTACATCTTTTTTCATCAGTGACATTTCCAAAAATCACCTTAAGAAATCGGATGCAATTCTTAGATAATACCTCAAAGAATTTACATATTAAACTCTCAGACTGAGGCTTCCCAGAGACCATCAAGTATTATGTATTTATATTATTATCATGAAAGCTGGCAGTTCTTGAAAACTGTGGCATTAATTTCAAATCCTCCTTTTAGGGATACCAAAAGAAAATTTGTAACAAGGGCATGAAAACTCCTGATAGCATACTCAGATAATCTGAAAAGTAGCATTAGGTTGTCTTGCCTTAATAGACCTGTCAGAAAACCTCTCTGACAAACCCGTTGTTTTGATATTTTCTTTGGTCAGAACATATCTGTTTGCTGACACCGAGACTTTCCACAGGAATGTGCTATTTAAACAAAATTTATTAAGGAAACCTTTTTAAAGTTCAGGATAGAATTGTTGATTAAGTGTGAAAGAGAGAAGCAGAGAGAGCCCTCCCACACCTTGGGCTAGTCCCAAGTGATGCTTCATCTAGGGTTTATCAAATGAGAGGTGACAGCCTCAGGTCTCCAGAAAGTGACTATTTTGGGACACAGTGATTTCTCCTATTTTTTCTTTGGCATAAGGAGAAGATTGATGAGGTCTTAGGACCATTATGAAACCTCAAGAAACCCAGTTCCACTCAGTTATATTTCTGAGCTTGCAAATTTCAAAACATAAAAAGTAAGCTGATTGACTGAACTGGCAACATTTTCAACATGTCATTTGTATGGAAACAGAGGGAAAGTCAAAATCCTGTCTGTTGCCATTAAGAACAACAGTCAAAGATTACCATACCTATAAAATTTAAGATGGTTTAAGATATTTTCAAAATGTCTGAAGACAAGGCAGCACATAATCTGGCAAGCCCAGTGCATGAGCAGGTCTCTGGATTCCGGAAGGGAGTTTGACAGATGAATCTGTGTTCATTATGGGGACTCCCATAAAGCACAGCTTTGAAATAGGGCTTTAATACGGTGTAGGCATATTCCAGAAAACTGAGCCAAGAAGGTATGGGCCATGGACTTTCACATCCTTATGACAGCCAGAAGTAAACTGACCTCACAGGAAATGTTTCTGAAGTAGCAGCCTCACGGTACCCCTAAGCAAAAATACTCATCCAGATACTGTTCTTACACTAGCTATACTGCAAAGGATGGAGATCCTGGATGGGTGAGTTGTACAATTACTGCCTTCCTTTTATAAATCAGTGAAGGCATGGTCCTTGTCACTGACTGTGTATGACAAGACAAGTTCTGCAAACAGGTGGAAGTGAGGACTCCCAGAAATGTTGTGGAAACATTAAGGTCTTTGTGGCTATAAACTCAGAGTGATGCCAGCTGGGAAATTTAATTTAAAAATTGACCTACAATAAAAGCTTAACTTAAATCAAACAGAATAATTTTTTTTAGTTATTTGCATAGTGTGAATTTTGCACTCACTGATTGTACCACACTATTACCTTCAAATAAGTAAAATCCCTTGAGATTATCTACAGAGTCAATAAATCTTAAATAGTGCAATGTTACTACCTTTAATTTCTGGTGGCTCAGACCTGGAACGCCAACATGTAACATGTAGGCATTATTCAATCTTAAGCATCTTCAATTATATTGAGGAGTGGAAGAAAATACTTCACAGGAAAATTGTCAGGAATTGAAACAGGCTGTCCAGGGAAGTGGTGGAGTCACCGTCCCTGGAGGAGTTTAAAAGGTGCATAGATGAGGCTCTTAGGGACATGGTTTAGTGCCTAGTGCCAGAGTTAGGTTATGGCTGGACTTGATGATCCTAAGGGTCTCTTCCAACTGAAATGATTCTATGATTCTGTGTGTCTGTATCAAATAAAGTGAATCTAAACGTCAGATTGACATCTGATCTTTTATAATATAGTGTTCAAGTTCTGATGAACTTCTAATTTTCCTTCCCTTTCTTCCCTCCTTCCTTCTCTTTTTTTTTTTTTTGGTCTCAAGTATTTGGAGGATAAATGAACTTTTATCTGGCAGTTTTAGGGGCTTTTTGCTCAAAACCAACAGTGGAGCATGGGAATTATCAAATCAGAGCAGAATCCTACATGCGGTACACAGTACTTGCACTGCAAGTAATATAACTTTTGTGAGAGGAAATGCACCTTTTTATCTTAAAGGTCATAGGTGGTACTGTGTCAAATAAATCACTAAGTTTTGTGGGTCTCTGGTTATTACATGTAGACTCCTGGAGATGCAAAATTTGAGAGCAAGGGAGCCTGCTTCTAAACATGCTCTGTGTACTGGTGTCTTGTAGTGTGCATGGGGGATTCGCAATGCTGGGGCCCAACTGCATGTTAAAATTGAATGGTTTAAAATCGATTCCTCCTTGACATACCTTTCAAGTCTGAACAGATTGGACGCCCCCAGGGTTCTGAATGTGACCTTGTCTGGAAGCAGTTTATGAGATTAACTCTCAAAGCACAGCTGGTCTCTGTCTCTCATTATGCTACATATTAGTGATGCCATCAAACTCTATTTGGAAAAGCACAAAAACCTGCAAGCCTAAACTCAAATCTGACTGACTAAAACTTGCTCCAAATTCCTTAAGTTTCCTCTCTTTTTTTCAGAGTCCTTCATGGAAACTGCTTCCAGAAAGAATCCCATGTGTTAATTTCATCGTATATTATCTTGCCTGTGGAAGAAAATACATATTTTTTCAAACAGCTCTGGAGAAGTGTTAGGTTTTCTCTTATGTACTGTGAATATCTCAAAATTGTGGTGAGGGAAAGAAGAATATTTTTGCCTAAAATTTGTACAGAGACATTTTCTTCAGAGAGATCTGCTGATCTGACACTGACAATTGTAGCTGAATGGTTGTTAGGAAGTAGAATTCAGCAACTAATCTAAAGGAATGAGAAGCAGAAGATCTCTTCTTACTCACAGCTTGTGATTAACTGCCAAGTTCAATACATAAGACTTTCTTTTAAATTGAATTTTTTCAAAAGTCCACTATATAAACAGCACAGAAAGAATGAAGACTCAAACTTTATTAGTTATATCACAGTTACTGTTTGGCACTTACAGAGTGAGTCTGTGGCTGTCAGAACCAGAATAAAATTTTCTTTCATTTAAATACTATAGTTGGCCAGTGTCTGGACCAAAATTGAGTGAATTGGAACCAAATATTTGTCAAGCCTTCCCCTTTTCAGTCATGGCTATCAAAAAAATTAAGTTCCTTGCTGGCTGCTCTTCAGTGTGCTCTGTCATCTTGTTATCTGCTTTGGGCTCTGCTGCTGCAATAGCAGCAGCTGATTCAAACACTAAAGTAAACATAGTAAAACTACATGTCATGTATTCTACTGTTACATCTAAGAAAATGAAATGCTCTGGTTCCTTTGCCTATTTGATACTTCATTTATATCTGAATATGAGATACATGATAGCAAGGATCATCTCTCAAATAAAAACAGTTTATGAGAGTCTTCGAGCCAGCAGGTTTGATCTCGAAAAGGTCAGACTGTTGAAGGGTGGCATCTGGACACCCATCACAGAAAATTCAGCAGGAGAGTAAATAAGGAGAAAAGTTTGGAAGTAAGATTGCAAAAGGTCATTGTTTTGTTTAGTTTTGTTTCCTTTTTTAAAATTTTCAAACTGAAAAATCAAGTACTTCTTCGGACTTTTAATCCAGCTAGTTCCTAACATTGGAAGAAAACCTGTGCAGCATTACTTAAAACCCCCTTTTTTTTTTCTTTTTCCGCATTCAATGTAAAGTATAATGACTTCATGGTCCTGGTGAAAGCATCAGGCATCTGCTGTTACTTTGTTTTCAGAGCAAGCTGTCTTCTGTCTCACAGGGGCTAAAGCATCCAGAGACAATTTCTTGGAATTTCTAAAACTAGAATAGGATAAATTCTGATCTGCAGTTGAAGCTATACTGGAAAAAATGATTAAGTCATACTAACTTATAAAGTGGGTGGAGTACAGCATCTGCTTCAGTCATATTCCAATCAAAGCCTCAAAATGCAAATTTGTGTTGCTTAAGACCCTGGAAAATCAGGTGGCTCCTATTTAGGTTTACTAGCCAGTTATAGCCACCCTTGGCAAAGGCTTTGCCAAGTAGAAAAAAACAGGTTCCTGGTAGTTCTGCATAAACTATCTTTTCATTAACTGATCACATTAACCTTATCAGATTAAACCAATTTTCATTTGCTTGGATGAAAAAGAAAGTATGAATAATTTTTGCAATTACAGGAATAACACCTCAGATCCCCTTTAAAACTAGAAATAGGAGATACATCTTCGGGAATAGGAAAAAAAATGTCTGGAAACTTCCAGAGAAACCCACATAGTCCTTGACAGTCACGAGCCAGAAACCTTCTGATGAATGTTCTTTATAATATTATAATTTGGCACATATAACAGAGCAAATGAATGACTGTAACAGAGAAAGAGGACAATCACAAAGGTTATGAAATTACACTTGGCACAGGTTTTTTTTGAATCAGAGCTTTCTAGAGAATCGGGTTTTCATTTCAGCATGAGCCCAAACCCAGTTTGCTTTTTTTTTTAAAAAAAATACCAAACAACCAAACATAAAAAAAAATTAGCTTTTGTGACTCTTTGCTAGAAATGAGGGTGAAAAGTAACTTTGAAACACAGTACACAGTTACATTTCCCAAACCTACATCAGGCTTTGAATTGTTCACTTTCCTGGGGCAGGGGAGAGGAAGAAAGAAAAATAATTACGGTAAATATTTTGTTCCTTGCATTTATTCTATGTAGTAATAAAAGATTCTAGATCAAAGAGGTTCTTTGTTAGCAATCTCCAAGTCAAACCTCTACTAAAGACAGATCCAAGTGGTGTCCTTTTGATCTTTTCCCATTTCATTCTTGAGACCACTCCCTCGATGCCCTGCATACATTCCCTCATACGAGCTTGAATGGTAATAGACATTCTCCAGTTTCAAACAGGGGCTGATAGACCCCTTTTGGGCCAAAAACAGTAGCAACATCTTTGAAGAGGGGGTCTGCATGTTGAGTAACCTTCACTGCTCTTCCCTTTGTAAAACCAGTGCTCTGGAGAAACAACGAACATCAGCCTTTAACTCTGTGACACGAGTTACTGAAGCTATACCAGTGGGCTGACGAAGCACTTGTTTTCAACATTTTTGTGGAATATCTGTAGCCTTTCTTTATCTGCATCTATAGTTCTGTGAGTTGACTACTTGAAGGGAGTTAAATAGCATTGGTGATCAGGGTCTTTTTCTACTCTGAACTTTATTTAAGGTATGTATAATTGGCTGTGGAATGTTTGTTGTTTTCATATTAAAAACAAAACAAAACCAAAATCAGTGTTATGTGAGGAATTTAAACGCAGAAGTCTTTCATGTTTACCACAGTTGTAATTAGAGTTTCAGCAGACATTTTCAAATACCCAATTGCAATCAAGGAAAATTTAAAATCAGATAGAAAGCAGTGGAGGAACTTCATGAGCAGGGGTTTCGGTTCCTATGCAGGACATCTGAAAATAACTACCACAGCACTGTGACAGCTTGTTGTTAGTGAAAAAAACTCAGAGTGTAGCCCTGCAAAAAAATACTGTTTTTTTTGTTTTGTTTTCCTGGTTTGCCATGTGACAGTAAGTATTTGAGAGTATTTTAGACCAGTCTGTCTCATTTGAGAACAATACTGGAGGTGGATTTCTGAAAGTAACTGAGGTGCTACAACTGTGAAATCAAAACATCAGGACCAGCTCCTTTGCAGCAAGGTTTTCATGATCTCTTCCAGAAATCACATCCACTGTGGAAAGATGGCTAGATACATTGTCCTTGATATGACTGATTGGGTAAACTACAAGACATGGGGAATGAGGCCCCAGAATATGTATATGTGTACACACATGCACATATGCATAAGCATATTTGTTTTAAACATTTCTGCCTTTACCAGCTATAATTTTGTGCCTCAATAAACAAGCTGCTTTCAACAATCACTACTTTCAGATATCACTGGCCATCTGTGTCAAAATACAAATGGCAAACAGGCCACAACCAGCTGAAGAGCTGCTTTTAATTAACCTCAGTGCAAGATGATAATGGAAGAGCATTTATCTTTTCCTGTCAAATGAAGATGCACTGATTCAGCAATAGTTGAATCCTAAACACTTCATGAACTTCTCCGGGGTGGAACTGCAAGAAACACCAACAAAGTCATCTGTGAGTCATTAAAAGGAGAGAGGCCTCTGTTGAGGCTGGTCTTCCCAGTCCCAGATCACAAAGGGAAGGCAGAGGTAGCGGCTGGCCATCCTGAGGGTTGTACTTGGCATAAACAGGCCATATTGTTAGTTTTCTGAAGGTAGTTGTTACAAAACAATAGGGTAGTCTGTTGTGGTCTAAGATTTCTTAATCAAAGACACTCTCTCCTAACAGCTCTTTTACCCAATACAGTAGAACTGTTTTTAAAGTGCTTATGTTAGAAAAGCAGGACCGCATTTATGTTTCTGTTTTATGGCTGCCAGAGCCCTCAAGTGCTTTATTATAGTACGTTGCCAGTTTTGTTGTAGCTATGGTGGAGAACTCCTTACGTTTGCAAGAATTTTTTTTCATGTAGGACCATAAACTCTTGCTGATCTTGCCTAGAATTGCACGTGGCTGCTAGTGATGCAGAGTTGGTTTTGTGGTCCAAACCTTGAGTTCAATGAGCAAGAGGTTCTTAAGATACAACTTTCTGAATAAAACATAACTCCCTTTGGAAAGTTACAAAGACTGGCTTCACTCCTACCTCAAGAACTCAGGCATTCTTTGCAAACCTGCTGCTTCCATGGGAAACAAGGCTAAGAAAGATATTAAAAAAAAAAAAATATAGATTAGTCTTTGCAGAAAGGTATGCCTAGCTGTCAGGCACCAGATGAATTAGAGTGAGCACTGGCAGGCAAAATATCCAAGCGAGTATCTGCCCATGAGCTGGGGGGTTGTATGAACTTAATTGCTCAAGGGAACATACTTTGGTTGCTGATTCCGTGTCACACCCAAGCAACGTAAATCTGAACCTTGCTCTTGGCTGAAATTTGAGAAACCTCCCCCGGCATTTCACTAAAATCCAGCTCTGCTAAAGGTGGGTGTGTGTATGTAAGAAATGTAATCAGAGTCTACTGGCTAACTTGAAGCTGATTCTGAAAAGAAAGTGTAACGTGTGCATGCTGGATGGGAAGTGTTGCAGTAATATCAAACAGCAGCTCTGGGAAAGAGGAAGACACTGTGCAGAAAGATAGACGAGAATAAATTGAATAAGAAGTGAGTGGGCAGCTGAAGGGCAAAGGGAGGCTGGGAGTTCAGGGCAGCAGGAGGAGGAAGGAAGTAGGTGAGGGAGGTAGGGGGATGTCAGACATGGCTGAGACCAGAGATTGCTTTGCTCTTCCTTCCCAGATGTGTTCTGGGTCACAGAGCCTGGTCATGGGTCAACAGGGCCCTCATCCTGTCTCCAGTTTAGACAGAAACTGGGGTTAGGGAAGAAACAAAGTGGCAAAGATCATATGGATTTAATCTTTAGAAAGGGAAGTCATTTAAATGTAAGGCATGGACAACCTGAAGTATGCTGGTGGCCTGGCTGGCATATCGTGAGTGGAGAAAGGCCTTGGAGGTGCATGGGTTAGATAGACCTAGCAGAAAATTGACTGAAAACGGTGCAGGATTTCCTTTTAGTGATATCCTAGAAGCGATCTGCTTGAATGACAACTCTATAACCCAGGAAAATCTTGAAACTGCTGTAATTTCTAGCATCCTCCACAACAGAGGATGCTAAAAAGAACAAATCCTTGTTATGTGCTATCTGGCTTCCACAGAGCTAATTCCTCAAAAGGTGGGAGGGAGTAAGGGATGGAGAGAGGAAGGGTTGGAGGAAAGGAAAGAACTGGAAAAAAATAGGCAAAGTGCAAGTAACTTGTGGAGATGGAATGAAGGACGAAGGAGGAGAGAGAGCATATATTTGTACTTTCCCTGCCATGTCTATTTTAGATGGAAAATGAAAATTTTCTGGAAATGCTTTGACAGATCTTGCAGATTTTTTATCAGATGAGCAGCTATCTGGTAGTGCTGGCAGATGAGACATGATTATTCTAGGTCAGAAACTCCAGCCAGGCTGCCATTTATATTTATTAGTCTCAAGTATGTCTCTAAGCAACTGCATGGTGCAATATACCTACATGGATCTGGACCTACTTTGTATCTGCTTCATAGATGAGCAATCATGCTCAGTGTCAGTGTCCTGAAATTATTAAATTTATGGTTCATAGACTAATAGAGTAAAATGTGTGTAGAAATTAGATCCAACATGTTGTGGGTGCACAACGCAGCACAGACACATGGACTTCAGTAGAGGAAATCTTAGAAAGAAGTGTGTCAGTCCCCACTTAACAGCTCTCTTCCAAGCATTTCAATTTGCTATAGCTATCATTTACTCTGCTTGTTTGTATTTTATCTCAGAAACTTTGTCAGAAACTACAAAATGTAGGAATTTCCCCATTATTTTGCTCCTTTGCCACAGTAAAAGATGTACTGGAAGGTGCAGAAGTAATTAGGACTCACAATAGCTACCAAGTGGCTTAGAAAGAGAAACATTAGATTAGCACCCTGACCCCTGAAGAAACAGGGAATTAAGCATGGTGGAAGGCACTTACGCTCTGGGAGAAACACATCATTTTCTTCCAGTGAGAACAGGCTCCGTTAACTGAGAACTCTGAGGTGAGAAGAGTGCTCACCCCACAGCTGCCGTGGACCTCCATACTTTCTTTTTAATGAGGCATGAGGTAGAAGCTTTGTTAAGGACATAAATTAAATTTTCTGGATCAGACACCTCTTTCTCTTGCAAGTTTCTTAAGGTGCTTGGCATGTTATCCTAGACACTTCCACCCAGCACTTAGCAGGACCACCTACAGGTAAAAAATGGCCGTAGGACTCCCTCACCATTTTACTATTCACAGCCTGCGATGGATTTAGAAAAACTCACAACACAGGCTTGGCTGAGAGCAGCTCTACATCTCTGAGCAGCTGTCTAGAGGGGTACAAGGATGGCTCCGTCTGAGGGCTTCTGCCTGCTCCTGCCAGCATGGACATTCATGGCATTTGCTGTGCATGGTTTCTAAACAAGAGTAAGGCCAAAAAAAATGAGAGAAAGCAGAGCTCAAATGGGAAAAATGACAAATCCCGATTAGGACGATGAGACATTAAAGGCTTGACACTCTCAGTACAGCTAGTTGCCAATGTTGGTTGCATCAGTGGCAAACACAATCCTCTGTGAAGCAAAAGGAGAAATGGTGCCGCAAAGTGTGAAGTGACCCTTTCAGTTGCTGGGGAAGACACTTGCTGTAGCATGGGAAGCATCAAGGCAGATTGAGGAGGAACCTATGAGATCCTCCAGCTACTCAAGTTTTCTGCTTTCAGACATAAGTCTCCTTTACTTCATGCAACTGAAATTGTCTGGAGAGCTGTAAACAGAGACAGGAATCTAATAGGAGAGATAAATTTTCAACATAGTAAACATGGTATTTCCAGAGTTCCCTTGTATGTTCACCATCTACCAATCTGAGACTATCCAGAGCACTAAATCTCTTTACACATAAGAGCTTTTTAGGTGCTATCAAGCTATGATATCCCCTTCTGAGATTTCTTGTTAGTTATCTTATGATAATTGGTATTACTTTGTTATTTGTAATATATAGATAGTAGAAGCTTAGTCCTGGATTTCAAAGTTAAGCCTGTAAGCTGGCCTGTGGTTTCCTACTAAACAGACATTTGGAAAATAAGACTTATGTGGAAAAGCTGAGAGAACTGGGTTTGTTTAGTCTGGAAATGAGGAGCTGAAAAGGCAAATGATAACAGGTATGCCAAGAAGCTACATAGAAGACAGTGACCGATTGGATTCCTGGATCATGGGGAACAGGACATGCAGAAACTGGCTTATTTTGCAGCAAGACAGATTTAGATCAGATATTAACTGAGCACTAGTATAGTTACTTGAAGAAATTGCAGAACCCCTTTGATCATCTAATATACATTCTTTCAAATGCACGGATGTCTGTACAGCATAGACACACTCGAAGCCACCCCCTAACATGGGGATTGGCTGAATATCTGACCTCTTGAGGCACCCTCCATCCACCTGCTTCTGTGATGTTGCCCTAAGAAAACATTACTGGGACAGCCCCTGAAACCTGCCACTGTTGCAAGAAGGATGTTTCTAAAGGTGACGCTCTACCTGGTATTAAGCAGATATTGAGTACTGAACAGATGGAGAGTTTGGAGACCATAATACCCAGAGCAGCCAAGATGGTCATCAGAGGGAGACCCAGCAGCACAGCAGCCCAGCTGCCCATGGTACGTGGTATTGGTGAAGGTCGCTATCAGTGTGTGAAGCAGTAGGGTGCTGGTGCCCTGCAGTTCTGTGGAGCCCATGGACCATGGATTCCCCTGCCACCCCCATGCGTTGTGAGAGTTGGGTGTAGCTAGTCAAATGGGGAAAAGCAAGCTCTTCAGTACCACTCTCTACTTGCCTGGGCCATTGTGCTGGTTTGACTGAAAATGTGTTAATTTTCTTAATGCAGTTAGAAACCTTTCTTTTTCATAGCTGGCAGGCTCATTATTTGGACTTAGTTTGAGAACAGGAAGATAACACCCCAGCACAGAGTTAATGTTTTTGATTGCTCTGGTCTGAAAGCCAAGGACATTCTGAGTGCTCTGCCCACAGGTGTGAGGCAGCGAGGAAGGTGGGCATGGATGGGGCAGAGCTTGACTGACATCCAGACAGATCAATAAAAGTATTCCACCCCATTAGCGTCATGCTTTGTATTTAAGGAGAGTTGGGAGTTGGGACCTTCTGGTTTTGCTCTGCTCTCAGGCTGTCTCTCTCTGGGGTGCAGCCAGGGGAGTTTCAGTCGGGACATTCAGCCCAGCCTTTTGCCATTTTGCAGAGGCCTCTGGGCTTTTCAGCCTTTTCCTCTCTTTTCTCTCTCTGAGATCATCTTTGGGACCAGGTGCCATTTTCCTGGGACTGGCTGCTCCGCGTGTTCATGAATAGTTGCCTTGAGTGTCTTTTATTTCTATTTCATATATATATTTATTAGTAGTGTATTAGTATTTTGTTATTTTTTTAAAACTGTGTTTATCTCAACCCAGGTTTCTCCTTTCCCTTTTGATAGTCTCCCCTTTTTGGGGGTGGGGGAAGGGGAGGGGTGGAGGGAGTGAGTGAGCAGGTATTATGATTGTATTGCTAGCTCGGGTTAAACCACGATAGCTATCCAAGAAATCTGACCAAAGCTACCACCACTAGCTCTAATGCCAGAGCGAACAAAACTCCTCTCTGTTTCTTCTGTGCCACTGTAGCTGTCCCATCCTTCTCATGTGCCACCCTCTGCTCCCCACACAGACGCCACTTTGATCATTCCACCATTTCTTCGCTTTCTAAGACCTTGCAAGGCCTCTGTGCAACAGCCCCAGACATCTTCTTTTCATGAAGGCTCTAGATCCTATCCAGGTAGAAGTCCTCAGGATTGCCCTGCTATGGATGGTGCTGTGGCTATGTTACCACAATAATGAGTTATGGAGTGCTATAGGGGACACACACTGTATGAAGACAAAATGACTCAAAGAGTCAAACAATTTTGTGGTGCGAAAGTTTGCTAGAAGTTTCTTGAAACTCTTCTTTTTTTTTTTTTTTTTCCCCTTGCTGATGGTGGCTCTGCATTTCCCAATCTTGTACAGAAGTGGAAATTCCAAAAGGCTCATGGAAAAGTTTTACTTGTGGTCAATGGCAAAGTCATAGGCATAAAGTACGGGAAATATTGCGAGAGCACTTTACCCATTGGCTTGGCAAAGAGTAGCAATATTTATTTATTTATTGCCTAGACTGGCTCAAGCGTTTAAGCAGTAAACACCAGGACTTCCTGGACATTTATTTATAGCAATTTTTCTTTTTCATAAACAAGAGAGTTTGTGTTTGTAATTGCCAGCATATCCTTCTGCACTCTGTACTTGTTCAGTATTGTAAATGAAAAGCTTTAAGAAATGGTTCGTGGAAGAGGTCTTGTCTTTTTTGGGGGACTTTTTCACTGATGAAAATTGTTCATATAGTGTATGGATTATGTGTTTTTTGTTGTTGTTGGTTTTGTATTGTTTTATTTGGTTGATTTGGTTTGGTTTCATTGTGCTTGTAGGCTTGAGTCTGAAACTCAGCACTACTCTGTTGTCACAATCTGTCTTTCACTAACTTCAAACTTGTGAAATTTCTGTTGGTATAAACAATGACCCAGTGCTTCAGATTTCAGGAGGACTAAAAAGCTTTATAGCTTCTTTAGTTTGTGAAAGACTGTTTAGGATTACTGATACATCCCAAAGAAAAGGAAATAAAACCAAATTACATAAGATATTCCTCCTTGTTGAATTGTGTTCAAGACATCTTATAGCTGAGCTTAACACTTCCTACAGTGTCAGATAGAGAGGAAGAGTGAAAGGATGGCATGAATGCAAAAGAGAGTTTGAGCTAGTATTTCTTTTTAAAAAACATGGCTGTGCATGCTGAGTCTTCCCTGAAATTTCCTTGCTCTTGTGTGGTATCAGCCATTGTATGGTCATGTCTTTAAGAAGGGGAACGATACTTTTTTCTTTAAAAATTAACAAGAAGAAACTTAAATGTTATCAGTAGCAGATGACAATGAAATGTGGTTTCTAAGGCATTTGTGGACATTTGCTTTTTGGGTGGTCTTTCCAAATTAGGCAGTCTCTCATTTAAGGCTTGTACATCTAACCATCTATTGGACTCACAGGTAATGTGCATGCTAGTTTGATACTCATGTGCAAAATTGTGAGAATTTAAACACTGAAATCTGGATCCAGCTTTGGACTTCCTCTCACCCTTAGTGTCTATCAATTCACTGGTAAATTCACGTTTAAAGATAGAGTTGGAGTCTCAGCAGCATTTCATTTATTATCATGGCCTTTCAGGTAGCCCAGATGCTTGGTTCCATTGAGCTTTTATTGTGGCCTCTTGGATCTACCTGTGCTCCCATGGCGTTAAATGGCTTGGTCACTTGGGTCAATGTTCACTTCGCTGCCAATACGTGCAACAGAGAGGAAAGGAGAATTTGCTGGTAGTGAAATAGATTTGACAACATTTTTCAGCACTGTGAGGAATAAGAATAGTAGCACAGTCTACTGAAAGAGAGTGGAGTGACACCTGGAATACGCTACTATTTCCCTTTGCCCTTTGCTCAGTTGAGCACAGCTGAATCCCTCAGGAGTATTGTAATATCTTAACCTGTCATACTGCAATGACCACTCCTCATAAAAGCCTGGTAGACAAACACACTGTCAGGTATTCGGGTGTCTCAGAGGTTGGATCTGACGAGAACTTCCTTATGCAATGGTGCTAGCGAGCCTTCTCTCTTTCAAACCCATCTTACTGTGGCTTAACACTGAAGCTGTCTACACTTTGCCACAATTCCCATGGTGCTCTCCTCTGTGCTTGAATTATACCCTTTCCTGATCTGGGGTAGATGCTAATGGGGACAAAACAAGCTCATCAGGGTGGTGTAAGCAGCCTCACTGCAGTATTAGCTCAATCAGGTAGTGTGCATGTTGAGATGAAACTTAGAGGGTTTCTTTCTGTCCCTGGAGTTACTCTTCTTTCCTGCTTCCTCTGGAATTTCTTATTGACAGGTTTCAGAACTGCCACAAGGGTGAAATTGTCTTGTCTATTCCCTGCTTTACAGTGTCCCCAATGCTTTTCTTAATGGAAAGCTATTAAAATATTGCCTTGGTACATTCTTAATTCGATCTCAATTGGCTAATATTTTTTAATGCATGAACTCCTTTTTTCTGGTGATTATTTTTCTTTGGTACTTGCCTTACCACTGCTATCTTATTTTTACTTTTTTATATATTGTTTTTCTCAAACATTAGACTGGTAACTTACCATGCTGGAAGTAATCAAGAATTTTGCCATTTGCTGAAGAGGAACCGAAGTTTCATATTTACCTCGAAACTTCATAAAATTAGACTACTTTTGCAAAAGGTAGAGCCTATTCTCTATGGCCTTAGTTATGTCCTTATATTGTAAGGCCATCTAATGACTTTTTTCTGAATTTTTCTTCTGAGCTCCTTGTGTGGATATGTCTGAGTATTTTTCCTACATCTTTAATTGTTTTTCCAAGTCCTGGGTCACAGGTCCATTTTAATATTTACTTTGACACCTGTCTACTCCATTCAGTCTGTATTGCTAAAACACAGGGGTTGCCTGGAGAGATGCTCAGCAAGGTTGTGGTGTCTCCGTTCTTGGAGTTATTCAAAACCCGACTGGACACAGCCCTGAACAGCCTGCTCTTGGTGGGGGTGGACTAGATGATCTCCCTAGGTCCCTGCCAACCTCAACCACCCTGTGATTCTGTGAAAATATGGACAACAATTTATTTTCCCTCCTGACATGACTTTCTGTTCTTTCTCCCTCCTAGAATACTTTTGGGTGATCACTGGAAATTTTCTAATGAGTATTCTCTGAATTTAATTTGCCTTTCAGTATTATATTAATTTCCCTATTCTAGATGTATAAGAAATTTTATGTACAATTTTAGACAACATCGTTTTATTACTCCACTACTTTCTGTAAAAACATTTGTTGTCTCATGAAATCCGAGCTGTTGTCCAATATTCAGGGCTTCCCCCCCCCGCCCTGCCCCGCCTCCAATAAGGAGAACATAACTTCATGAGCCAGAAATTTCTTTAACACAGTCTAGTCCAATTGCAATGAATACCAAGGCCCATTTGCATAGAGAATAAAAAGTAGATGGATGCTATTTCCTTGATAAATTTTCCAAGTTCTAAGTCTTTCTCTTGTAGCACCTTCTCAGGGCCACACTTGTTTCTCTTACATTTTCCAGAGTTTAAATTCTATCTGTTTCTGACAAAGAAGCCAGATTCAACCAAAAAATGCTCAGTATAGTACTCCTATCATTTTGTGGAGACGACTCCACCCATGTTTCTCAGCCTCTGCTGAGACATTGCCCACATCTGGAGCTCTGGCTTTGAGAGTGTCAGCCATCTTATTCTGGGTAGAAGCTCAACAGCTTCTTCCATTTGGCCAGAATGAAGAACAGATTACACATTCACAGCTTATAAACATATTTGCTGGCAGCTCTCCAGAACATCTTTGTGATTAGTGTATGAAAGATGTAGATTAGGCTGACAGGTATAAAACTGATATTTAATTTCGCTCCAAGACAGATGTTCATAGCACTTTATTTTCCAATGGAAAAGCTAAACATTTCAATTCTTGCACAGCTGATGAATGAATATCACCTCTCACTCCCAAAAGCAAACAACTCCCACAGTCAGTCATAAAAAAAAATACACAAAAGACAGCTAGGGACTGACTTTTGTTCAAGAGATTTCATTGCGTGAAATAAAAAATTGCGCACACATTTCACAGATGAAAAGAGAAAAACAAGTGGTAATTAAACATTCTAGTTTGCCAATCAAGGTTCTTAAAACCATGCTGAGTGTCAACAATTTCAAGTTCTTTTGGACTGATATTGCAGCTTCCATCACTGTGGAAACAGCTGTCATTATAGACATTGTATTGAATCACAAAAGGAGGAAGGGCACTCTGAAGAAAGATTGATTCTCTCTCTGGAAAACTGCAGAGCTTTCCTTTTTTCCAAACCAAATTAAACTAGCAGAAATACAATTAGGTCAAAAGAGATTCCATTTTTTGGAAGTAAATCTTGCATTTCACATAACACCAGACCGAAACCTCAGCATGAGGTCTGCAGTGCCAGAAAAGAAGTCTGTTGACTTTTCCAAGCAGAAAGAAAATGCACTTCCAAATGACACTTATACCTCCTTTACACCACACATAACATATTTTCTCATCTTTATTAAGAACATTTGAATTAACATAGTATATTCACGGGAAACATTTATGCAGGCCCTGCACCCCAAAGACCTTTACTTTTACAACTAGCCTGAACTATTTTCCGTGGTAGACATGAGACACATTATTCTTTTTTCCCACGTAAGTCACTACATATGTAAAACATCACCAGAGGTTCCTTCCTTTCTTCAAGTTGAATTTCCCTGCCTCTCCACGTCAGTCTGGCTATTCCAGCACTTCTAAAGCACTCCATATGTTGAAGAATAAACCCTTATTTTCCACTTGTAATGAGATTACTCAGTCCTTGGGAGCAGATTTATTAGCTACAGTTATTTCATGTCTAATCACAGCCTTACTTTCCATGAAGAAAATGAACAGGCATGGACTGCATTTGGGAGCTTGGGGTCCTAAATATTTGAGTTACAACTATGTAGACTTTGTTATTTGGAAGGAAAGCAAAAGGAAACAAAAAAAGACAAAGGAGGAAGTCTTTTTACAAATCTAAGCTAAGAAATATGAAGAATCTGTCAATGGATTTTCTGCACATGCTGTAGAGTTTTTACACAGGCTGAATACACCTTCACCATATATTTGTCCAGCAACAATGTCTTCCGTTATGAATAAATGATGGGTGGGAATAGAAAAATGCAAAGAGGGAATATGCTACAACAGTGGAATGAACAGGCCTTGTAGTAACTGTGTGGTGAGGGAGAGACTTTGCGTGAGGTAGAAACCACATTTCTACTAGATGGCATGGGCAGCTGTCCTGGAGGAGAAGCAATATGATGGGGCCTAGCTGTAACTGCTACTCTCCCACGCATCACTCTGATTACAGAACCATGCAATAGAGAGTTTTGGGAAAGCTAAAATTCAGGTCGTCTTCCTCCTTTCTTACCCATCCTCCAGAGTGAAATTCAGAGGGAAAATCCAGTCAGAAACTTCAGCTACAAGGGCAGACCCAGATGTAGCCTAAGGAAAATTCTTTGAACATTCAGAAAACTTCCTACCTAGGGGAGATTTGGACATGTAATTGTCATGCACCAGCTCACCTCCATCTAAGTCACAGCTGCCTGTCTTATTGCCTTGTCCCCATACTCTGTTTTGTTATCTCCTGCTTCTTTCAATGTTCCCCTTTACTTAGCATTTTCCTCCAAAGTATTGCCCCTCTCCCTGATGCTCCCACCAGCCTGATGTCTGTTGCCACTCCAGGATTCATGTTTGTGGTGTCAAACCCACTCAAGAGTCTATCTTGCCTGTTTAGAGCAAGCTGCAGCTGCAATTCTTCCAGGGCTGTCTTCTAGGTTGATGCTGATGTATAGTCATTCTCCATTGCTAACACATAAATAACCAAGGAATCAATAAACAAAAAATCAATCTTTTTTTCAGCTCCAGAGACCCCTTGGATATTTTATGGTATGGCTAGTGCAGTTAGGAGAAATGAAATAACAGAAGAGATAATTTTCCAAGCATATCTCTTAATGTGGAAGTTCTCTTTCCACCGTTTCCCTTCTCTTAATAAATTTGTAGTTGCAGGTTTTGGGAGTTTGTGTTAAAAGTTACCTTTTAGTTCATAATCTCTTACTTGTTGTGAAGAAATAATATATTTCAATATAGGCAAATGAACTGTAAATATTTTTTAACCAGGGAAACCTTGTTTTGATGATGACTTCACTCCTACAGAACTTTCTAGAGATCATCTCAGTTTTCAAGGGAGGGATATATTAACTCAAAGATGCAGGCAATACTGTTGGGATTCATAGGGCTCACTGGCTGAGGCCTCTCTCACACGGTGCCATTGTTGCAAAGTTACATGAGAAAAGCAGTATAGTGCTACATTGCTAAAAAAGCATACGATTATAGTGCCTGGTATATTTGATACTATCACTTTGTTTCAATACATTAGGATATTCGAGATTAGAACTAGGAATTGAAATGGAGAAAATGGACAGTTCTGGGCATTCCACCAGACCCAAACAAATAGTAGTTTCATTTTCCAGATGAAGGCCAGACCCCTAACTCAGCATTGGTGGAGAACATTTGGAAGAGGGGTGCTTTTGTGCATTTTAGGAGTCAGAGAAGTCTCAAGCCAGCTCTATTGTGGGTGCCTGTAGCACTGTCCTAGCATGGGTTCAAACCTGCAATTTTCTGAGAAGTAGGGGCTTTCAGAGATCCCTGGTGTTTTACAGTCTTTACCTAGACCTGGGAAAAGATGCAGAACATGGTGTAAGTATTCCACTTCTAGACTATGAAATGCTTATAAGTTGAGTGCTTAATGCAACTTTGGCAATGCAGTACCTACAAGTATGATGTATTGTATACTTATACTTTTTTGTGGGTACTTTACTTCACAAAGGTTGCTAAGCATACAGTAGGAACAGTAGATACACTAAAATTGTATTGAATTGTGGCAAGAATTTAATTAATCTGCAGTTGTCAACAACCAGGACACTAAATATTAATTACTCCAAGGCATTTGATGTGAAAACAAAATTAGCCAAGGTTGATCAAAAACACTACAGCCCTGTAGCAAGAGGAACTGGAGGAGATGTGCATTCATTCAGGGTTCCTTTCTTCCCTTTCCTGCTCTACTAAAACTTCCCTTACCAAAATCTCTGGCGTCTTTCTCTTAGCGGACCTCTGTGCAATCACATCACACTTGTCATTCCTGCTTTCTTAATCCATCTGAACCAGACTCTCCCCTTCTTTTACTGGTCCCCTTTCTTCCCTATGTTCTCTCTCCTATTAGTCTGCTGACTCAATTACTATCCTTCAGAAATATTCCGTTCTTTCCATTGTCCTGTTCTATCAGTGTCTCTCTTATGGCTCTTTTATTATTAACCTTAGTTATATATATTCTTATCCTTAGAAATATGAAATTATCATATGTCACTACTCAGTGATATTCTTGTGTTGCTTGTTTATATTGCGGTACAATTGTACCACAATTGTACTTGGTGCCTTGATCACAGGTCTTGAAATATTAATAAAGGCCCTGTGCAAATATCCCAAGGTAGAACCCAAGATGATTCCTACTCCAAGGAATGTAAAAGTGTAAGAAAAGAGACAACACAAGAAAGTTAGATAAAGAGGTAAAAAGGGAAGGAGGGAAGGAAGGAGAGCACAAGAACTGTAGATGCCACATTGCTTTATTTACCTCTTAACATTAAAGGATTGCCAGCATCTTAAATAATGTAATCCAAGTTCCTTAATTTTCCCACATATCTTCTCGGTTTTAGAGTCTCACAACTTCTGAAAATCCTGAACTACAGCAATCAAATTTAACATGTTACTTTCTTCCAAAAGCCAGACTGTGACCAGATTGTCATTATATAGCATTTGTGGCCAAATTCTTCTGCTTCCAGCATGTTAAACCTAAAGGTAATGTAATTCATATAGTTACTTTTAGTTACGTACTCCAACCATCCCCTGGGAAATAAACAGTATCTCTCAAATCTCACATCTCTCTACTTAAAATAATTTTCTCTGTAGCAACATGTCCACTTTCAGGTGTGAATTGTTCCTAACACCCAAAAACTAAGGAGAAAACTACTGAATATTATCCTGCAGCTGTGGCTTGGAAATTTCGTTTTCATACAAGTGGACATGGAAGATGGGAATTCCAGAGATTTCTGAAAACAAAATATGAGGTTTGAAAGAAGCGATTTGTGCATTAATGCAAAGAACATGGGCTAAACTGAGCGGCACGTCTGCTTTTTTGATTAAACTGGAATATCAGCAGCTGCAGGATTAATTCTCCGGGAGAAGAAGGTTATCTTCATCTTTTAATTAGCAGTGACAGCATGTAGAGAGCACTGAAGAGATTTACTCTGTGTCAAAAATCTTCTCAGAACACACAGGTTCTGCACCTTGAGAAATCTGAACAGAAATGGATAGCATGAAGGGCAAATTTTACCAAGGGAACAAGACTATAGATTCATGAGGTGGTGGCTACAGCTGCAAAACCAGCATGGGAAGTTCCTGCCCCTTGTGTACTGCTTTTGGTCGTTAATTTCCTCTCCTGTGTTATCTCAGTTGTAGAATTACAACTGGCCATAGTGTTAAGCTGTCAAATATCTCACTGAAACTACCACAACTTTTCAGAAAAGAAAAAATGTTTTTATTCTTTACCGTGATAACATCAGTGGTCTTGGGTGTGCAAAGAAGTGAATGCAGGGAATATTCATGCCGGTTTTCCTGTCATGGCCGGTGCCATATCTGAATACAGATATAAAAAAGTCCACCAAGCAACATACTGATGCTGCTTAGGTACCACAGAATGTGCTCTTTCTTTGCAGAAACATCCTTGGCTGAAATGACTTCTCAAAATTTGACTCATGTCAAAACCTAGCTATCACTTAGAAAAGGTCTTCAGTGCCTCTGGGAAACCCAGCCTGGTAGGTTTGCTCTGAACAAACCTGAGACATATTGTTGAGTCGAACAAGAAGTTAAAAGAGATGGGTTTGTGTTTGCTTGGTTTTGGCAACTGTGAAGTGGAAGATTTGGATTTATGCTTTTCAGCTCGATGGGATTCAAGATTATCTATGCTGATTTCTGGGACATTTCTTAAAGCTTTGCCCAACCAGAAAGCCTGAGTTGGATCTCCTCTTGCTTTTCAATAAACCATTTTTAGTGGGACGGGGAAGCTATGAGAAGTCTGAGATCTCAGCGCGTACCAGTACCACTGAGCATATCATTTGCTTTCTCAGGGAGATGGAGTCCCTCTTCTGCATTTCTATGTTAAAAGTGTATGGTCAACTCCTGGATGCTTAACAGAAACCAGCATTGGCTCCACATCTAGCTTAGTGTCCTTACAACCTCCCCTAAAGAACTGGTAGCAGTCATATTATTACTTCTGTAGGTCATCATGCTAGGATGAGTTGGGGAATCTGGCAACGTCCCATGAACAAATATAAATCTGCTGTTATCTCAGATGCATACTCTTAGCTAAAGTAATGGAATAATTGCAATTCTGTATGTATAATAATTTCTTCTATCTGAACTAAGCAGCTTAAATATTTCAGTTTTATAAGAGGGACTCTTTGGCAAACTAATTCATTGGAATTCCTATCTCAGCTTTTTATTGCAAAAATTTTCCTTTCCATATAGTTTTGAAAGATTTGAGAGGACTTTCGGCTTGGCATTTTTTCCTCTACCTTAATGCTTGCTGAGATACTTGCCGAGATACTTTGAAGTACATTGTAAAATGTAATTATTTAAATGTCATTCAAAAGTGTAAGCAGTATGCCTGGATACCTGTGGCTATGTAGTTGCACAGCTGTACTAGGGTAAAAAAAAAAAAAAAAAAAAAAAAAAAGAAACCATGTTAAGAATGTTACTCAGAAATAACACAGATCCAAATAATCAGTTTAGGCTGGAAGAATGTTGCAAAAATTATAGGATTTATAGGTATGCTAATATACTATCTGCCAGCAGGCAGCTTTGCCCAAATCTGGGCAGATATGTGTGGTTACTATCTTTATGACCACTAAAACTCTTTGACAAAATACATAAAATAAAAGAAAAATTCTAGTGTGTTATTAATTACAGTAAGAATAATGTCCTCATATTTGCTTCACTTACTCCTTATAGAACAGTTCATTTTTGGATACTTGGATGTAAATTTCAAAAGTACTCTTCTGATAGAAAGGCAATACCACTAGACAGGACATTTTTTTTGGACATTGACATTTTCAAGCAATATTTGAAGCCTAACCCAATGATTTTAGGGAGGACATGGTAAGAAAGTAATCAAAGAGGTTAGTAAATGCAAGAAGATTGAATACTGTGGAGCAAACTAATACCCCACTCCCTCAATCCATTTAGCAAGAATGACACTTTTAGCTGACAGGAGAGGAAATGGTACTCGGTGGTATGAAAAGCTGTAAATTAGTTTAAAAATGCAAGAAATAAACTAATAATGAATGTGTGGTGTGTTCCTCATTTTCTCTCCTCTCTTTTTCCCAGTTCCTGTACAGTCCCCAGCAATGTTGTTTGGAAACATTTTAATGGGATTTTAAAGGCAGAGTAAAGATCTCTGACACTGAAATGCAACATCCTTCATGTGACAAATGTTTTTAAGCACTCTCTTGGTAATTGTTTCCATACTGATATGTGTGAAATAGGGCAGTAGATATGATTCCTCTTATCCTCCTGGAGAAGTCAGGCAGGACAGGTAAAGACTGCATATTCAAATAGGATTTTTTTATGCTCTCTTGTTTATAGATGCTTTTGCTTAATTTGATGCTTCTTCTCACTTAACCATGTAGCATCCACAAGTGCTGTGGAGTCAGCTGGTAGCAATAAGAGCTTAACGCCTTGGAAATTCTTGTCTTTGAGTATCTAAAAACCATTAATACAATCTTTTAGTATGAGGCTGCATTAGCCTCTTACTCCTCTGAGTATGAGTATGCATTATCATAATGCAACGAAGGGCTTCTGGTGCCTTTAGTCAACACAATTCTCCACTAACTACTCTCCCCATTTTTTCACACCTTTTGGAGGATGGCATTTTGCCCAACAACAGCTGCTTCATCTTCTGCCTCCTTCTCCTCTTCCTCCTCATGTTGCAGTAACAGGTTCCCGGATTGGCTTGATGGTCAATAACCTGTTTCTGTGTCATTGATTTGCTCCTTTCTGCCAGCATTATCCCTTCTTACTTAGACCAAGAGATTTAATATACCGAGTCCAAATTCAGGCTTGGGGATAATAAATTATGCTACTTTGGGACCAAGTAAATAGAAATTCCTCAGCTATCAGTTTCTGCCTTTACACCAAGTGGCTTTTTTTTAGTTTTTCTCTTCTGACATGTTAGCCTTAACTTTATTTTTCAGTGGCTTTCTATCAAAAAACCCCTTCCTTCCAAGAACTTGCAGT
This sequence comes from Caloenas nicobarica, assembly GCF_036013445.1. Taxonomy (NCBI): domain Eukaryota; kingdom Metazoa; phylum Chordata; class Aves; order Columbiformes; family Columbidae; genus Caloenas; species Caloenas nicobarica. The sequence continues at coordinate 48,956,312 of NC_088245.1, forward strand.
TCAGCAACTGTATATAAGCACAAAGAGGAGAGGGAGTTCCTAAAAAGAGCAGCAGACACCTCCCTCTTTCTCTTCAATATAAAAAACCCTGCAAACCTAGCTGTCTGATGATAGTGCAGCATCTGAACCACAGTATTATGTAGCTTTTTTAAGAGCTGAAATGCTGTGTAAGTAGTGAGAACAGTACATTTTTTACCATTTGGTTTTGGGCAATACAGGGTTTACAAAGAACTCGTGCCTATGCCGCTGGACTTTATGTCTTCACATCTGCTGACTGGCTTGAGATCTTACTACTAATACGCAGGAATCAGCTGAAAGTTTCATTTAAAACAACATTTGTGTCTAAAGATATCATGTTACTCCTTAGAGAGTGCTTTCCCATATGCTCTTCAAATTACAGCTGCTCAGACAATCCTCTGACATCTAAGTCATTCAAAACAATGAATATTGTACTCATGCTATTGAGGCACAAAATGTCTTTATACTTCATCAGGAAATATTTTAAATCAATAAACAGACAGGCAGAACATTTATAATTAAGGCTGCCAATTTGTCCTCAGTTCACATATTTTTTAAACAAAATACTATGTTGTTTTACTGAAAGACAAAGGTTGTGCAATTAGATATGAAGCCTGAGAGAACTGCAAAGGAAACTGAAGTTGACTCTTCTGGAATGGTGGGCAGGGGTTTCATACAGTGTTTGGCACTGCTACTGGCGTTTCCCTCCTCCCACAGGCTCAAAAATGCCCTTGGTCTTACTCAGAAATAAGTACTTTTGCTGTGACAAAGTATTTTTCTGTGGGAATGTGACTTCAGTCTCCTTTCAAGCAGCAAACGGTCTCTCAGGTTCGGGTAGTAGTGCTATTGTTTTGATTCCTTTCTTGATAAGAAAAAAATTGAACCTCTGTTCATTATACTTGCTTGGAACATAGCAGAAACTGAAGAACTGTTTCACTACATTAACAACTATTAATGGTCCTCCTTACTTGACATAAGGAAAAAAACAATGCCTTAGAGGGGCAATATTCATTTGAAGTCCACTCGACTTCAAGAAGTCAAGTGAAGTTTCAGTCGTCTTCCATTTTTTTTAGCTTTGCAGTTTTTCATTTCTTGTTTCTCTTTTCCTATAAATGAAAAATGAAATTATCCCATTTCCCATAGCAACACAAAACAATGGAAAGCTGTCTGTGTATACGCTGGAAAAGGTGAAACGATAAAATTTTGCTTATAGTGACAGAGAGCCCTGAGTCACTAATCAGTATAAGAAGCATTTGGCACAAATGATGAAATAGGTCACTTCCTATGGCATCAGGCCTAAAAATGACAAAACAGAGCAGACCCTTACACCCATGGAGAGGCCAAAGTCCCCTGCTGATATCTGCATATGCAAAACAACCCCGCACTGGAAAAGAGGACAATGGAACATCTCCATACTTCTGGCTTCAATTTAAATTCAGGTTTTTTATTGTTGTACTTTTTTCTGACAACAGTTATATTTATGTTTATACTCTGTCATGCATAAATTGTATTATTCTGCTAAATACTTAAGCAACTGTTATAGTACTAGTTCTATTTTATGATTCTCAATAGTACAAAGGAGTAAAATAGCTTTTCATTTGCCTTCTGTTAATAGTACCCAATCTTTTAGCTTTACTTTTAGCTTGTCAGTTGTCTGTTCTCTAATTAGTTTTAAGGGAGCATACAGAATGCTAATAAAATTTTAGTTAGTAAACCCAAACACTGTTTAGTAAACTGATAGATTTTTCTTTTGTGTCTGTTTACAAATGATGTTTATGCAGGTTCAGAAGGATTAGCAGCAAAACTTTTCCAAAGGAGGTTTATGAAGACAGCATATTTGCAGTGCTATAGGTGTTAAACCAGGCACCTTATTGTCTTACAGCAGAATTTACCTAGGCATATTTCATGAAATCATGAATCATTTGCAGCCTTCCATCTGCCTGTTTGGATTTTAGTTTTTTGGATGGTATGTGGAGGTAGGTTGTCATGCCAAACTAGCTGTAAAAAGGCAGTTGGCACCTAATAAAAATCAATACAAAAACTTCCAAATTGACTGTTTCTAATTGCCCAGAAAGTGTGAATCAACTTTAATCCTTTGGATACTTGGGTTCACTATACTGCACATGTGAAAGGACCCCAGAGAGCGTGGGATGGTGACACAGACCCCTGGCTGTGCCCTGTGCCACAAGCATCCACCTGCCATTGTGGCTGATGGTGCAGAAGCTTCAGTTCATGCACATTCTGCAGATGCAGCCGTGGTTCTGGGAAACCCTCCCTTGCTCTCCCTGCAGCTGAATGCATCTCCTGCATGAGCTGCTGAGGGAGTGTCCTGGCACAGGACATCGGTGCTGCTCCCAGGAGCAGCCCCGGGCTGAGCCTCCGGCCAGACTTCTTCGTTGGCTTATATCAGGAATAGTGTGGCCAGCGGGACTAGGGAAGTGATTGTCCCACTCTACACAGCACTGGTGAGGCTGCATCTCGAATCCTGTGTTCAGTTTGGGGCCCCTCACTACAGAAAAGACACTGAGATGCTGGAGAGAGTTCAGAGAAGGGCAATGAAGCTCTTGAGGGGTCTGGAGCACAAGTCTGATGAGGAGCAGCTAAGGAAGCTGGGGCTGTTCAGCCTGGAGAAAAGAAGGCTGAGGGGAGACCTTATCGTTCTCTATGACTACCTGAAAGGAGGTTGTAGCATGGAGGGGGTTGGTCTCTTCTCACAAGTAACAAGCAATAGGGTGAGAGGAAATGGCCTCAAGTTGTGCCAGGGGAGGTTTAGATTGGATATTAGAAGAAATTTCTTCATGGAAAGGGTTGTCAGGCATTGGAAAAGGCTGCCCAGGGAAGTGGTGGAGTCACCATCCCTGGAGGTGTTTAAAAGATGCAGATATTATGTTCTTAGGGACAAGGTTTAGTGGTGACAGCGTTAGGTTAACAGTTGGACTCAATGATCTCAAGGGTCTCTTCCAACCAAACTGATTCTATGATTCTATGATTCACTCTCACGTAGCCAGGAAGACTTCCGGCTCTTACCTTCTCAGCTTTCATCCTTTTACCAAGGCTTTGAAAGAAACTGGGGAAAAAAACTGTGACTGGCCAAATTTTGTCAAAAATAAAATGCCTCTAGTACTAAGATACACCTTGACAGCTCATATGTGTACCAGCAGTACACAGCTAGAGTATTTATGTGTTGAAGATCTGGATGTAAATTCAATTATTCACTCAGAGCACCTTTTTTAAACCAACACTGCTGTGGTCACAGTACTCTGAAGAATGATTCAACAGCTCTTAATTAAAATAAAGAGAAACCATCCATTCAATGGTGTACTCAGCTGCTAGGAAATCATCAGTAAACCCCAGGAAAATGCCCTAATTGTCAGATTCAAACAGGTTTCCATTGCGTGAAGCAATCCAGACTTACACTAGATGAACAACAACACAGAGGATAAAGAACAAATGGCTTGGTACTAATTCTGCAGAAAAGAATCTTGGTGTGAGTCAGCTATGTCACAGTATAGGAGAAAAGGTGAAAAAAAAAAAAGCAAAAGAGTCTGTGATATGTATACAGGAATACTGCCTGTGAGATGTACAAAATAATTTTTATATCCTACAGATACAGTCAGCATTGGTAGAGCATCAAATCGAGTCCAGTTTTGGGCACCGCATTTTAGTAAAGATGTGAATCCATGAAAAAGCCAGAATATCACTGAGAAAGATCAGAGGACAATAAATCACGGTCTGTGTAGAAACACTAATAGAACTGGCGGCTAGAAAAGAAAGAGCTGCACAGATAAAGGTCTACAAACTACTGAAATTACAAAATAGACTATCTCGTCTCCTTTTCAGTGGTGGTAGAGAAGGAAGTGACAGTCTTTGCTGCAGCAAGAAATCTTCAGGGTAGACTGTGGGAAAAAATCCTTTTGAACTGCCAGGAAAGGTCACCTCTCTGCTGCTGGAGTTGGCTGCCTGGAGAGCTGTAGGACCTTCATTGCTGATGGTCCTAAGTGCCCTGGGCTGGGCGAGTGCATCTCTGGAGGGACGTGGCTACAGCTCGCCCTGTCCTCCAGCTCCAGGTGGAAGTGTGTGTCTTTGCATCCCTCCCAGCTGCAGGTTTCTTTATAGAAGAGAAACCGCGGTCCTTACCCGTAAGCCAGGAATCATTGCACAGAAGACATAAATGGTTAGTAAGTGATGATACCTGTTTATTTAGGAAATATCATCAAAGAGTCAAGTATAAAGAAGATTCTTCATTATTTTTTTCATAATTGGGGGTTCTGGGATATGTTTCAATGCCTGGAACTCAAAGGTTTGATGAGGTTGTTACAGGCCCTGTAATTTCTTGACCCTTTCCCATTAGATACTCTTGGCTATTGTGCTCAAGAGGCAGACCTCAAGAATTTGGTCCAGCAGGTTTGTTTAGTAATGAGCAAAAAATTACTGTGTTAAGAGTTCAGACAACATACCTAATAATAGGTGGTTTATGTTTTAGCTATGTCTTTTATTGGAGAAGAAAATTATTCCCTGCTAGCAATTTCAATTCCATTTTACATCCACACTTCCTGGATATATCTACAAGGTGTATCAAGAAATGTGAACATGCATGTCAAGACCAGTATGTTACCTAATATTTACAGTTAGTGGATTGACTAATATTTATGACCGTCTTATAAGGTATAATTTTAACACAGAATAATGCAAGCAATAATTTATCTGTAGGATCCTAGAGATTGTTTGTCTACATGAATCATACCCAAAATCTTAAACAGCTGTAAGAATATTCAGAAAATGTGAAGTCGTTTCTAAGAGAAGAGTCAACGCTCGTGAAATCTCTATATGAAAACATGTGAGCTGGAAATTTCACACCTGCTGGGCGTAAAGAGTATTTAAACTGCAATGAGCTCTGAGTTATCACATTTGAGTATCTATGAGGGCAAAATATTTTCGAATATTCTCACAAGTTTTAAATTACATTCCTTTAGGTATCTATTTTTTCAGAACTTATGTATATGTGAAAGTTGTTTCAAATGAACAGCTGAATGTTACCTCCAATAATTTCTCAACACTTTGCTCAGCAGAAATTACAACAAATATCAGTATATTTTAAAATCACTGACACTGAAGAATTCAAAGGCAGAAATGGTTTGTTTTTGAAAGACAGGTTATTTGCCAAGAACAAGTTACTTGAGTTCAGTGATTTTTGTTGTTTTCAAGTTCTTGCTTTTGTCAACATCTCTGTAGTTTCATGAGTGCTGCTGTATGCAAACTAATGGCATCCTTCAAAAAGATCACATATATGGAACATAAAAATCAGTCTTTAAAATGTCACTCAAATACATGTCATTTTAATATTAAGATTTATACTATAGCTCCTAGAGACCTGACATAACAAATAAGCCTTATTTTCTTGTTACTAGATAAATACCTCTTAAGAAACACTTATAGTCATAGAATCAAAAGCTTTACAACCTCAAACTTTCTATTGTTTCAACTTCTAAGATGGCAGAAATATGTTTTCTCATATATAAACCTCTTCTACTTGATATTTAGAAGTACTCCAAGCACATTAAAAAGCTGTAAGTGATATTATTAGCAAAGGGAAATGCTGCCAAGAAGCCTGTGCATTCTGTCTGGTTAATGCAGTGAATATTAATTCACTGGCACTGACTGGTACTCTGCCTACTCAGATACTCTGCATCCGTACGGTAATAAAATAAAACTCAACTGTAACTAACACAAAGCAGTATATTGCATGTATTTCCCAAATATCCCTACATGAAGAATATCAGTCCAATCCCATGCCAAGGAAAGATAAAATACTAGATACTGAAGCTGGGATATGCTGTACGGTTTCTCACCATTCGTGGAGAATATATGCAGTATGGACAAAGTCCATATTAGTGAAATTAGTGATGCTTCTAAATGTGTTCTGCAGAAGTAAAGTACAAATCTTTATTAAAGTGTATGCGAGCCAACATTTTGTTTTTCACTATGTGAAATATCTGGTTACTCTTTCCGTAATGTTTTATTCATACATGATTTCACAGTAGCTTAGATTTTCTAATACAATTCCCAAAATAAATACTTGTATCCCGATATGTGGCCTCATTTTAGAAGTGCTGAATTCCCACATCTCCCACTGAGCAAACACAACTGAGTTGATGCACAAAATTGACCTATTTGTTTAGGGTCATATCCAACATCCCCTGAAATTAAAGAAAAAAAATAATTCTCTGTGTGCAGTAAAATGAAGGACTTAGCATAAGTCCTTTAACCTGGGCACCCATTCAAACACAAGTTTATCGGAAGAACATTTAAAATGCCTGAACAGAATTTGGTAAAAAAGTTTGGTTTTGGAGGAAAATGTTTGTTTCTGATCTTTGGCACTTATTTTGGAAAATGTGTTTCTAAGTCTTTTTTACCATAATGGTTGTTGATAGATAACAATGGTAAAAAATATTACAATATTACTTTAATATTACATTAAAATTGCAACGATATTAAAATATTGCAATATTTCTTATTCAGAATGTCACACAGAATTGCCCTTGTAAACTATTTGGGAGAAAAAAGTTGCTCATTTTTCAGTGTTCTGTCATAAGGCAAAAGAGGTGGATCTGGAGAAAAAGAAAAATACTCTTGAGTAAATAATAGTGCTATTCAAACTATTTTCATATCTCAGCCTCTTAATTCAGGCAGTTTTCTCACGGTCTTGCATATATTCTATTTATACTGTGTCTGTCTGGACAATATGTGACTGAGAATGGTATTTATTTTACATCATACTGGGAAGTGTTCATTGCCCTCTTTTAAATAAGCATTTAGAACTTCCTGCTTCTTGTGAAAAAAAGAAGTTTGCTTTTAAACTATGTGCAAAGCTGAATGTATTTGGAGGCAAAAAAACTCGCTGCAAAGAGCAGCATTATTTGTTAAATAAAGCAAATAAACAATTGTTAAATAAAGGAAATCAATATTTGATTTACAAACCTTATGAAAAAAGTGCATATCTAGTAAACAGATTTGCCTACTAATTTATGAATGCCCCCAAGCCTTGTGGTTCCCTCTGGGCCCATCCTACATCACCTGCACAAGCTTTCTGACATGCTTGTGACAGCCTTTACTCTTCTGCCTTTATCATACTTGGCGTATACCTACAACTACACCAGGGCAGCCCAGCTGCAATATCCAGGTAAAGCCTGCTCTGGCAGAGGTCAGTGAGCAGCCAGATTGCTTTCAGTGGCCTCTGTGTGACATACAAGCTTGAAAGGACTCTAGTACCTAATGATATTATTCCAGTGTTCAGTCCACTCTATCTGCCATTTAGAAATTTTTTAAAAAGCCTATTTTTTAAATTAAGAAACTTTGGACATAGAATTTGCTTTGTAACAATACAGGTTCCTTTTTTTAGAAGCAACTGAATAAATTTCTCAGCATGAGAGAAAGTCGAAGTAAAACCCTGTGGGGGTGTTCAAGCGTACGTATTTCTTAAGTCTCGTTGGTGAAAAATGGGAAAAGATGTCAGAAAAATATATGTGCTAGGAGAGGAAAACTTTAAATGATTTGGTCTGGTAAGCAACAGGCGTAGCTTGAATTTTAATCTTTTTCCACCTACCTCTCTCCTTCCCCCTTTTTCTGTCTTCCTTCTCCCCTCCCCCCATTTATTTATTCATGTTCAATCTTATTCAAGTGATGTATTTTTTTCACAAGAGATGCTCATTCCCATATACCACTTATTATTTATAACACTATGTAATAGAGCATAAACTTTTCAGATATTCAAGGGATACACATTTTTGCATACTGGAATGTCTTAGTAACATTTAGTACAAAATATAATGAATATAACTACTTTTCTTTTTCCATATCCACTCTCCAAGAATGGATTTCACATGAAAATATCTGTATTGCCAACAGTCTCTTCAGTGCCAGAAAAAACTCTACTGTCTCTATATGACTCTACAATCCTGTTCAACTACAATTTTAAAGTTGCCTGGCTATTCTTTCACATCTACAAATCACATTATTGCATGTCTTGGTATTAATATGTTCTCTCAGTAACTGGTTCATGTGGAATGGGTTGCTATAAAATTTCCATCCACATTTTTATTGTAGCAGTGAAGAGGAAAACCCAGGTTCAATAGCATTTCGAATTTACTCTATAATTTCTTCCTTCAGACCCATATGAAAAGACAGGAATCTTTCTTTGGACCAAATTAAACAAACAACAAGACTTCTATGAAATAATATGTACCTCACCTGAAATATTTATAAATGCTTTCTGCAAGAGTAAAAAAACCTAAACCAGTCCAATTTAAATGACTGCTGTTGATCTGGTTATAGTAGGTTGAACATAACCTTATATTAAATGCAATATTTACACCAGGCAAACTGAAGAAATCTAAGTCTAGTTGCTCGAGGACAACACTAATTTTTGTGCATGACTTTTTTTTTTTTTTTGCAGTCTCAGAAAGATCTGCTACTCCAGACATTTGAAGTAGATGTCCAGTTTCATTCATTCTCTGTTAAATTCAGAATAATGTTCACAAATAGGCAGATTATATGTATATTTTTGTTGCTGATCTTTTACTCTACCTTCAAGACACAATGGAGTTTGGCTCCAATCTGATCAGAGCTGCTTTTACTGGGTTCTCCTATCACTGATTTGTGTGCCCACACAATCAGTACCCCAAATTAGACAAAACCAACCAGAATACAATGTTATTAGCCCTAGTTTTAGGACAGTTTTCAGAGCTTTGGCACTGATGTTCACTGTCAACCCTGGAGAAGGGTATTTTTACATTAGCTTTTCAACAGCTGAACTCGTGTTTGTTGATTCAGCTAATCCTGAAGTCTACAAAAAAGCCAAGAATTCAAGACAGCGATTTTTACACTATTTTAACCTGAGAATAATGTGTCAGTTCTTCCTTCTTATCTCAGAATTGGGTTTTAGAGAAGCCATTCTTTTTGATCTGTGAACTATTTTGTTGGATTTTGAAGTAGGATAATTATCCACTGGATGTAGATCTTGTTTCCTTACTCTAAGTGAGCTAATTAATGACTGTGAGGGAAGGCCAGGCATTCAAATAATCCATCTCATAATTCTTTAAAATGTGATTATAATGCCACCAAGACATGGAAATCCTTGGCAATGTCAAGAATATTGTTCACAGAAAGTCAGTGTCATCGTTTTTCCACAAAAAGGGGAAGCCAGGCTACAAGATGTGATAATCTGAGATAATTTGTCATTTTCACTTTGTAGGTGGTATGGTGCCTTTGTATTGGATATGACAGTAGAGGTTTCCTCTTTTTCATAGAATTCGAAGACATGTAAGAGAACATAATAAAGTGACAAATATTCATTCAAAAAAAAAAAAAAAAGAAAAAAAGAAAGGTCTGTTTGACCAAAACCAGGTTTTCCTTTCAATTTGTTAAGGCTAAAAATAAGAAGATATTTAATTACTTTCAAGGAAAAGGTAACTAGATGAACAGTCAAACCTTTTGAAAATTCGTTACCGTCAATAAATACCACCACAGAGATAAAAGCACAAGACTTTCTAGTGTAGCAGACAAGGCATAAAGGCTGATTACTCCACTCTTCTAGGCTCTGGTGAAAGTCATATAAAGTGTTAGGTATCCCACTTTAAGAATAAATTCAGAGAAACTGTGGTAGAATAAATGAATCATGAGAGGATCGGGAAAATAAAAAAAAAAAAAAGTTGTAACTTAAGAGAAATGATTAGTGGATCAGCAGTTATTCAGAGAAGTCTTGGGGAGGAAATGATGACACTCCATGTACGCAAAACATTGCTACAAAGAAGACTGCAATGAGTTGTCCCACAAGAAGTAGAACAAAGAGTGGCTTAATTTGCAGCAGAGATTCATGTTTGCTGTTGGGAAAGCTTTAACAGACATCAGCAGAGCTGAGTAATAGGATCCAGTGCCGGGGAGTGGAGACCTCCTGGATCTGCCTGGGCACAGGGAACAGAAACAGCCACAGTGAGAGAATCAGCATCTCTGAGAGGTGTTTCATTCAGCACTTCCTCATAGTGGGAAGACGGACTAAATGATCTCCTTTTTTCTCTCTCTTACACTGCTATTATTAGTGTGATTGTCATGTTGCACTTTGTCACAAGCTTGCAGTGGAATACCATGATTGAGAAAATGTGTGCTGGAGATTCTGCTTCACAGAGGTAGCTTTATAACTTTAGGTAGCTTTATAACTTCCTAAACTTTATAAAGTGCTGCTGGGTTATCAGCTCAAAAGCATATCAGCATCAAAAGATTGTTGATCACACTGGTGTCTACAGTTTTTTCAGACCCACAACCCGTGATACTTGTGTCAAATTAATTGTGTTAGCTTATCTTAGATAGAATATACTTTTTTCCTCAGAAGTTAATGAACACTGAAGGAAACCACTCCATTATGTTTGGCACCCCAGTAAACACTATGTCAACTGTGTCATACTTATTATGTAATATATAGCTGGTTAATGAGTAATGTTCATTTAAATAAAAGAGATGTGGGACTTCAGCTTACGGTCACTCTCATTAAAAAAGCTTATTGAGTTAAATAGGAATAAAACAAATGTGCTTTTATAGAAATGACTCAAAACCCAAGAGAACCAAATAATGAATGAGATTCTTTCAACAGAATTTTTACATGGAACAGGATGTAAAACAGAGCTCTATAGTAACGATATAATTTTCCATAAATGTTCCATTTGATTGTGTTGGCTGTTTTCAAAATACTAAAAACCAATATAGTTTCCTGTTAAATACTTTTGAACTTTTTCATACACACATCTCAGACAATCAGAATTCCTATCTAATGATTTTGAGTCTTTTTCTCTTCAAAGAGCTGGTTGATTATAAAGAAAAGCAAAAACATATTCTGATAAAATAATGTAATTCTGAAGCTTCTAAATAAAAATGCATCTGGATATAAAGCCATTGCTCATGGTGATAGAGAATATTTTTGTGCCTATACAGAGTACACTGTTCTCCAAAAGCAAAGAGACTGGAAGAATTAAGAAACTGATGCACAGTTTTCTGCACTTACTGTAATCATGAGTTGATTGCTCTCAGACTACTTCTTGGAGTTCAGAAAAGCTAACACAAAATCCAATATTCAGTAAGCAGGAGAACTAAACTAAAATCAAGCGTTTATACTGAAGCCTGGGAAGTCTGGGCAAAGGGCACACTGTGGATCAGAGATTGGTAAAACTGTTTCGTATGTCATATCGGTCGTTCTTGTTCACCAGCTTTATACAAACAAAATGAAATTAGGAAAAAAGAGGGTAAAGTACTCTGAATGTTTAGAAATGTCATATTAATTAAATAATTAAGTTACATTTTGTCCTAATTTGCTATATAATTGCCAGCAGCCCTGACTCAAAAGTTTATAGTCGTAGGAATCATGGGGTCGCCACAATATTTTTTATAGTCTTAGCACCCAGCATGAGGCTTATCTCTCCTCATTATCAAGCAGCAATTCCTTCTCCTTAAGAGTACAAAATGGCAAATTCTTAAATGCACATCACTTCTTGACTGAACAAGAAGAAAATACACACTTAAACGTTTATTTTGGTGAAAAATGAGAATCTGTAAAAGCCAAATTCACTTTTTTTTTTTTTTTTTTTTTTTTTTTAGAACAGGATGAGCAATGCTCATTCTAGTAAGAAAACTAAATTCAAGCTACAATAAATATTGTACAAACTTCCATTATAAAGCAGTAATTTGACTCTGTCTTTCCTTGATGAAAGATATCTGACATTATTTTTAAAAGCTTCAGACCTGAAATACAAGAATGTGGATTTTCATATTCTACAGCCACCAATCTTTTATTTTAAACAGGAGATCATATTATGGTTTCATTTTTTAAAAATAAAATATCTTGAGGTATAATGTAAGAGAAACCATGAAAAAATAATAATCTCAGTCTGAAACATCTTTCAAGATTCAAAGAATACTTTTAAAAACTACAAAAACCATTTTGCTGTCTCTAGAGTATTTGGCAGTTACATTTCAGACATTTTGTACTTTTTCAGTGCCACCAATTTTGCTCTCCTTTAATCTGAAACAGACCATAATAAATTATCAATTCACCATTTAAAAAAGAAACTATATGAGGAAGCTGTTTGCTTTGGAAAATAGCACCAAACTGCTTAAATGAACAAAAAATCTAAGAGGTTGTGGAGAGGGTGGCAGGGAAGGAGAGGTAATTTCAGTAGATGGTGGGAACTCCATAACTTTGTTCTAAATTCATATAAAATGGCTGGCCAGTAACGTTTGTACAGAGGAGTCAGAATATACTGAGAAATAAGGCTAAGTGAAGTGGTAGCAAGAGATGAAATAGAGATCTAACCCTAGAGTGACACATTTTATTGTCGTTATAGTTGAATACTTGAGCTCCTCAGACTGGTCAGGCCATTGAGTCTCTCAGCCCAGCAATGCCATCTCCTGTATGTCCTGGTAACTCTTATAACGAAGGGTACAAGAGAGCCGAGTGACTTCAAGTGATTTGAAGTTTAGTGTTTCAAGGCCATGTAAAAAAATAAAGATGTATTAAAGCAATCTTAGCCCGAAGTAACCCTAAATTGCCCCTGCAAACTTGCTGTAATCCGTAATCCAGAGGTTTATTCTGTTGGAGCTTTGGGACCTGGAAGGAGAATTGAGGTTGCAAAATGGACTCTTTGTAAACCATATGGGTTTCTGTCCTGGATGCGCAGTTGACAAATAGATTCTGATTAGCAGATAGGCACCTCAGACTAAATAGCAGGTGTCCTTTAGGATAAAATATAACATAAATTACATCCATAAATGGAGAGGTGAAAAAAACCCCTAAAACAATAAAGCCACAAAAGTAAGGCTTTTGTTAGGCCTGAAAGATTCTACAAAGTCCTCTAAATTATTGGAATTTTCTTGGATGTATTTTTAAAACCCGTTTTTCTCTCTTATATCCTATAATTTGTAAAACAATTGTTTATTTTTGTGACTTAATTCCATTGCTTCTTTTGCCAAATGTTTGTCATTTTAAAGTGACACAAAAATGGCATTTCAGTCTATGAATGGCTTACATACAGTGTGAACTCCTTGGAGACCTGAATTTTTGAATCATGACTGAAAGACAGGTAATTTCTCTTGTGGAGCTGATGCAAACACTTTGGAGGAGACACAGAGTGCAGGAACACACTGGAAGACCTTTAACAACATGACAAATGACTGTTCCAACCTGTCCAAGTCTCAAGATCCAACTTCCAGTGGTTTTGGTTTTATAAATGAAGAACAGTCTATGAATAGATTTTTGCTTGCAAGCATATGTGTAGCTTCTTCAGAGGCAAGGTTTCCATCTTGTTACAAAGAGCTAATACATTCATTTTGAAACATCCTGTTTAATTTCTACAGGTAAGGCAAAGTAACTCATTTCTTAAATTTAGTTAGTAGATTCGAACTAGTTCAATACACTGAGATTTCAAAAGTGATTAGTCGGTGTGGGTGCCTGGTTGTTTTCTGCGTCTGTCTTCCAGTGCATTATGCAATACCTGATTTCCAAAAAATGCTCTTTGGAAGTAAAATCTATTAAAGATATTTTTGAAATCTGTTAGTCACTCTTCCAAATCTTGACTTAGATCTCTAAGGTTTTGTGTTCCTGGTATATTATGATAGTTGAAGATGAGTCAAGAAATTCAACGGCTGAATTTTGAAATGACATACATCACAGGATGCTGCAATTTCAATAAAATGGTGTGATTTATGTCTCCTGGAGGTGTGTCCCAGCATGCTCATAAATTCATCTGTTATGTACGTATATCTAAAATAACCCCCCAAAAAACCCCAAGAAAACAAAAAAGACCAAAAGTGAAACAAATAAATGCAAAACAAGAATATTAATAATTAAAGCATAGTTTAACTTTTATTCAGTGGAAACACAATGGACATGTGTTATGCTCTAAATTAGAAAGTAGCTGGTCCTTTTGGAACAGAAGGTTGCTCCAGTAACATGGTGTAGAACAAAGAAATAACTGAAATACAGGTTTTAAAGAAGGAAATAAACCAATGAATAATGTAGAAAAAGGGTAGTCTTCACTTTTTTCTGATTGCCAATAGGGTAAACATTCCACTGTAATTCAAGTACTGAAGGAATTGCCATCACATAAGAAATTTTTGCATGTAGAATTAAACTCTGTTTTGTTCAGAAAACCTCACTGTTTTATCCAGGTTGACTGTGGAAAATTACTGCTGAGCAATCCTGTAAAGGGCTTATTTATAAGAATAAAAGTAGAAAATTCTTTAAGTAGTACTTAAAAGAAAGCCCAGATCTGGTTAATGGCAATTTAAAGTCTTTAAATGCTTTATGAAATGAAATAGATATTTTGAAGACTGTTCTGTGAACAATATTGTAACCTGGAAGTATTTAATGGCTGATGACCCTAATTCCAAGGGATCTTGGAAGTGGAAACAATCTGATAGTATATCGATAGAAAAAGATTTAAAAAATATTCAAGTCTGTCTTTTTTTTTTTTTTAATTCTCAGCCATGATAGTGTGAAAATGAATTTAAATCATTCTACTGCCCTTTCTTTACAAAATTCCATTTTGTCCTTCCTGAAGAAGCTTGTATTCCACTTTTCCATGTTTTCAAATCAGGCAAAATTTGAATAAAGTGTATAGTGTTCTTATCGTCACTTCTTCACCTTGAATGCTAGATTATCATCTGTGCTTTTTGGACCCTTCTCCCACATCATTATTTTTCTCTATTACATTTTTAAATTGTCTCAAATGCAGTGAGTTACTTCAAAGATTCTAGAGTTGTCTTTTGCATTTGACAGGGTTGGTTCTCATATAACTCATCGCCATCTAACTTAAGATTCTCAGTAGCTCCTCTCTATAGTCAGGTCACACAATCCAAACAGAACTGCTAAGTTTTATTACATTATTGCTTATATCTTGGAAGTCATCTTTTTGTATGTTTAGCTGAAGTTAGAAATTATTTATTTCCTCAGTAGATTGCCAACATTCAAAAAGGAGCATTTTAATACAGAGACATGGATACAAACCCTACTGTAAACATCCTTTATTTCTGTTCCATTCCCTGTTTCAGGACTTTCCTTGGTAATACAGTCTCTAGCTCTCCCTGAAAAAGTTTACTCTCTGTGATGACTAAATTGGAAATCAAGGATGACCTGGCCATTCACATGTTTTTCGTAATCTGGGAATAGGATGTTCATATCTGCACAGGATGTGTCTCATTCTGAATGCTGGTTCATAACATCTGACTAACAGAGGACATGCAAGGAGTATAGTTCCAACATTTGCATGAATTACTGTCATCCTTTTCTGGAGTGTTGTGTAATCCAGCTGGGATGATGAGGCTTGTTCAGAGCATGACCTAAGGGCCATCAAAATGAGAATTAAGGTTTGGATCTTTCATTTGAACCTTGGCAATGGTTGGACTCCAACTAAAGGTACTGCAAAATATAAAGAAAGGCCAAAATCTGATGAAACAGCTGCTCACTTGAAATTTCATCTGTTCTTACCTAAACCAATCCTCTCTCCTCTGAAGTCATCACTCCCACTTTCACGGCCCATACTCTCAGAGTAACACTTCCCTGGGAAGGTGTCTTCCATAGGGAGTTGTAGCTTCCTGGTACTGTTGATGAGGGACATCTACCCACACACCCTTTCCTTCATTTAAGAGATTTTCCAGAGGGCAGGAGGCTGCTGACACTCAAACAGAAGCCAGGCAGGAACAAAATCTAATGCTGTCTATTACTCAAACACAGCAAATGGTACTGAGTACTAGTACAGAGGCTATCAGTGTGTGTGACAGTAAACATTTTTGCATATTTTCTTCACCACTAATTAAAGGTGAAGAGGTAAAGCCAAAGCAAGGTTCTGGAGTCTTTGGTCCACTATCACTTTTACTTTTCTCTCACTCTTTGTTTCTAGGATGGCTAGAAGCTGGGAGGACTCATATAAAGTCTAGTTTTACATATTTTCTGCATTTGTTGAGAGAGGTAACAGTGATCTCAAAACGCATGCCTATACTGCAAAACTATGAGGAATATTTAGGACAGGCTTCGTCTTCAACAGCGGAAGTTCAGAGCGTTTGAAATCCTAGTGAATAGTAAGGCTACAATGATATGTGGTTAGCTCCTGCAGCTGCTGGATACACCTGCGCAAAAAGATTTCATTTGGAAGAGAATAAAATGCCAGCGGGAAGGAAAGCCATCGTTAAGTACCAGAACAGATTGGCCTTTCCATAGAAAAAGAGACCGAAGTAATGGACATGATCACGTCGGACACTTCACTGAGGACAGTTTGCATTTGCTTCCTAGGGTGACCTGTGCATCCCACAGACTTCCTTCAGAAGGGAGCAGAGAGATGACTGTGAGGGGTACACAGTACATTGGTCTTGCTGAGTGGAAAAGGGAGAGAAGGGGAGACAGACAGTGACGGAAGAGATTATTCCTCCAAAGAGAGGGCTCTTTCTTTGAAGTTTGGTTGCATTTTGTTCAGTTTTTCAAGAAGCACTTTCACAGCCACAGAAAAATAATGCTACTGGTAGCACACATCCAGAACCTGATACATTGGTCCTTTTGATCTGTAGAAATGTTCAGGACTATCATTTCTGAGGTCACAGAGGACTGAAGGAAACTTTGATACTCAGAATACCCAGAAATTACATTTCTGTCTCTTTAGCTACTTTGTCAATTTGTGCCTGGGTCAATATTTACCTGGATCAATGTTTATTAAGCTTAGGTCAATATTTACTCGCATTTTTAGTAGAGGAACTCCATTGCTATGGTAAAGAACAGTTTACTGCAGGTGACTGGAATAAATTATTATGTATAGTGTAGAAAAGAGAGGACAGACAGGTAGTAGCACATTAGAGAATGCAGAGGATGCCATGCTAGGGAGCTAGTAAAGTTCAGGCATACAATATAGAGGTAGAGGAGGTGGAGAGGGCCCCTGAGGGACAGCCGAACAGGGGATCTTGTTTCATCCCTTCCTGATGGGGACTGACACTCACCTAGCTGGTTCATGAGGCAGATTTGCCTGCCCCTCTTCCTTACCACAACAATCATAACAACGCTAGCCAGTCTTTGATCATCGAATCTGGGATCTATTAGAAGGCAGCCCAAGAAAAATGTCCCCCTCCCTTTTTCTTTTTTTTTGTAATGGAAACTTAGTATGGGGAAGAACCTGAATCTCTGTGCCACTGTATTCCTGCAGGACAGGTCCTGTCCTCCTGCTTTGGTTTGATTCCAGTAACATTCTGGATTGCAATAAATGCTACCCTTTTTTTCCCCCCCATGCTCCCTAAAAAAGCACTTTTCTTTCTATCCCCAGGAGTGGCTTATGTCAGCTCTCCTTTCTTCTGAGGAGTCTGCAACCTGTGCTGGCAGCGCTGGGTGCCTGCTGGACACGCCTCTCTCCCAGCCCCACGCTCCAGGAGCTCTTCCCCCAGGGTATGTTTGCTCCTTGCAAGGCAGCTGCTCGTCTCCTTCCTGCAGAGACGTCCACTGGACGCGGGCAGAGCAGTCAACAGCAGGCGGGCAGGCAGGCAGGCTTCCTGTCTTCTCTCCTGCCACTGCCCTTTGAAAGGTCCACAAAATAAGCTGTGAGCAAATGAAGCAGATGCTATCCATCAAAATTTAATAAAAAAGACTGTTACATAAATAACATTAACATGCAGTTGCCTGTAACGTTCTGGGAATCTGTATTTGGAGCAGCATGTAGCCCTGTAAGTTTGTTCAATTGGAATAATAAAGTCATATACAAACCAAGATTGCTCTAATAATGATTTTTTCTATACTGACTAAGCTGTAGTCAAAGCAGATCAGACTGGGAAGGAAAGCTTGTCAATGCTAGGCCCTGTGTATGGTCATGGGCCTTAAAATAACATAGCGACTTAATATTATTGTTGGGTTGGGTTTTTTTCAAAGTTGTTTATCTTCTGAGTGACATCGCAGGGGGCAAAGAGTGGGATTAAAGGAATATTCGTACCAGAAAGGATCTGACATTCCCGTGAAAACACATAAATGACTCAAAACAATTAATAGGGTACTGCACCAACATTCAGTGTCATAAGTCCTGTCCCATTCAGTTGCTCAAACCTCCATGTACTCCACATAACATTTCAAGAGAGAGTGGATGCCTGATACATACCCCTTCTACTTCTGGGTCTCAACAGGCAGCACAAGTGTTTTCATAATTCCTAAAGATGGTAACCCCAATAAGCATGCTGTGCTCCACCTGTTCCCACCTTGATCTTTATATTTTTGTTTGACTCTTCCTAATATCTGGGACGAAAATGGAGAAGTGGCTGTCCATCTCTTCCTGTGCCTCCAAAGAGGTGACTAAGCTATTAAATTATAATACCTTTAGACCCTGTAACAGTTATCAGAACAAATGTAGTATGATTTTACTGGGAAAATGGGTTATGTGAAGCAAACCGACAAGAAGTTTACCCTGACCTGTTCCTCATCAAAATCTTGCTTTGAAATGTTTTTAAACACCAGATGCAGCTGGTGACCAAGGTTCAAATAACTGACATTACTAAGATGCAGCCAAGAGTTCAGCAAGCCTCATGGTGACACTTCTGGACAGAGATAAGTCTTTATTTTAAGCATGAAAGCTTGGAACACCACTAATCATATGTAGAAAAATGTCACAATAAAAACCATTAGCAGTCTTGAATCCAGTGGAGAGGAAGTTAGTTCCAGGCGAAATAAGTTAGTTCATGGACTAGGGTTGAATACATTTTCCTTAACTTTTAGAGTGAACTATATAAAGAAGCTGTAATGTAAGATGTCTGATTAGACCTTTGTGCTACACTGACCAAAACTAGCAGCCAATTATTCTACCATGTTTTCTTCCACCAAAGGAGAACAATTATAAGAGCAGTTTTAATGGTTCTTCTTGAAATTAAATGAAGAGAATAGCTAAAATGTCAAGAGTTTATTGCATTTCTAAAAATTCGGACTTCTTTTAAACACCATTTCACATTTTATAGGCTTTAACTTCAGATTTGCACCTGGTCTTAGCCTAGGGGCAGAAATAAAAGGATACAAGTCAAAACACAGAGGCACAAACCTCCAGTATTTAGATAGGACAGCTAACAGCACAGGGAAACTACACATGTTCACAATGTGTTTGGATTACTAAATAAATAGTAAATATTGTATTTGCTCTCCTTTCAGCTTGCTAGACTTGTAAAATTGTGCAGGAATAGAGAAACTGCAGTTTAGCTTCCACTGGTATTTGCATCAAACCAGAAATTACTAAAATACAATATAAATCTGAACAATGAGTCAGATACATTTTTCCTTTTATCTTTTAAAAAAGCTCCACTGTCTCTTAAAAAAGAAAAAACAAACAAAAACCCCACCAAAAACCCCCAAACAACTAAAACCAACCAACCAACCAAAAACAAAACCAAAAAACAAACCACTGAGCCCCCGCCCCCCCAAAAAAACCCCACCCCAAAACCCTGGTTAAAGCTAATTTCCCCTCTGCTTTGCTGTCCTGGTGAGACAGCAGTAAAAAAAGAGCAAAGTTTATATAAAGCAGTTCTAACCACAAATATTAGAATCGTTCTACTAATGAAAACATGATTTTCATATATATCAAAAACATGCTGTAGTTTCAAGAAATACATAAAAACTATTATTAGACAGGATAATAGTATATTACACTATATACTACTTGGTTTGACAATGATTATAGCAAGAGCAAAGGCAGGTTGATATCAGTTAAAATAGTTTTACCTAAAGCTACCCCCTTTTTCTGATATTAATCTCCACTTTTACTAACTCCAAGATTAATTTTATATCATTTCCTTGAATTACAAATACTATAAACAACAGGAACAGCCAAAAATTTTTCTTAGTAATGAGTCAGAAAAAAAACATAGTTAAAACCAAGAAAACTTTCCTAAATATATGTTACAGGGACATAAAAAAAAAGATAAGTTGAATTACAGCTAAGCATCTGTCTTATAGTGTGCAAGTAGTTTGGGATTCTAAACAGATGAAAAAGAAATAAAGCAAATGAAAAAGAAAAAAGGAGGAAAAGAAAGCAAAAGACCTGATAAAGTTTCTGGCTACAATACAGGAGACATATCATTACCATATGATCTAATGTGGGTGTCAGCCTGGATTGTGTTCATTGAGAGAAACCTTATTTTTTAACTGTGCTATGGAATAGAAGCAGGAGGGTTTTCTACCAAGTGACAGTCACTGAGCTGAACTTACCCCCTCCTCCTTTCCACACCTGCAAAGCCTTTTGCCTGGGTTGAATATTTAGTTTAATTACATCTCAGCTTTGAGAGCTCCTGTTGCAAATCCCTGGATTAAAAGGTATGGTTTTCAGTAATTCTCCTGAACTATGCTGCACTAATAAAACTTCAGGCAAGTCTACGGCAAGAACTAGCTGAATTTTAAGAGGAGCAAGGAAAAAATCCTTCTAAATGTTTAGCAATGTTAAGTTTTGTATCCAGCACTTTTGTTTCTTGGGAACACGAGTATGCATTCTCAAGAACTGTGCAGATTTCCTACTGTTTATTTGACTGCTCTGTCTCTTGTTTTGATTTGTATAAGCACTGCTATAGCCCTTTCTTTTTCCTTGCTGTAAACTTTTGCAGCAGTATATTCTCTGTTTGCAATCCAGTGTTTAGAATTGTTGATATAGTGAGTGTAAAAAATGTGTGAGTTCTTACATTTCTGTTTTAAACTGCAATCTGTGATTTCTCTTTCATTTGTGTTTCTTCATATATATTCCAAACATTAATGAATATAGTTTCAATTTCAGAGAAAAAAATACATAGTAGTTAGTTAAACAGGCTCAGTGTATGCCTTTGTAATGTTAGAAAGTGTTATGTTACAGTGTACAAACAAGGGACTTGCATGTAAAGAAGGTTTCTGTGAATGAAATAATAGAAAATTCCTGGAGTTGGAACTCCTGTTAATACAGTTTTAATCTCTTTAAAACTTTCAGCTCCTGTTTTTGCACATCTAGACTTTATTACACAAAATGGGTAAAACATATGATGTAGAGGATTTTTTTTTTTAAAACTGCACATATTGTTTAACTTGTCTTTCGTGGCATTTTGAGAGATATCTGACAGTAGGTGAACTAATATTTAAAACTTAATATTAAGGTAAACTGACAAGAAGACCACCAATACAGTGGTGACGTGAACTGATGAGGCATTTTTCCAGTGGTATTTTAAACTGAAATGTGGCCAAGTCTATGGTATAGTTTCCTCTGTTTGTGGAAAAGTCTTCCTCATTGTAAACACATAATTAAAGCAAATTTAAACAGTTATGTCCTGCAGACATAAATATTGTGTCACAGACCTTTAAGAGCTCAGATTTTTTTCCTCCTCTCTATTTTTTTTGTAAGTGAAATGTAAACATTTCTTACTAGTACAGTTTTGTATATATTTTTTTCTCTAACTGCTTATGTTCATTTACACATGCAAACAATAGCAACAGGTATGTGTCTGCAGTATGAATACATGTACGGAGAAAAATATGCAGACAAATATCTATTCCTAATTCCTGTATCTGCTATTTTCTCTGATCCTTGATATCCTTTGTTGTCCTACAGTTTTCATTTATACACAGCTCTTACTGATTTTATTCTAATTTTGACAGAACAGGGACCAAAGGAAAAGGCCTGCTACAGGGTTTAACTGAGATAGGTGAAATCATCAATATGAATGTGAATGAGAAGCGTGAAGGCACTTCCAGACTGCCTTTGCATTGTTTTGAGTTTTTTAAGGAGTAGTAATTTAACTCCAGGATAAGATCCTGGCTCTTTAAATGAATGGTGCTTCACCAGTGACCCTGAGAGGGGATATCAGCAGTTTTAAATATTTTAAAACATTTTAAAAATATACAAATATGTAAAAAAGAGCTGGGGAAGCTCTTTAGAATGTACTAACTGCCAGTTTCATGCCAGGGTTGGTGTGCAGTATTCCCAATGTTTACTGATGTTAATGTAAATTCTGAAAAATAATTTGTACTGGGATAATGTTTTATTGATCATTTTCACAGGGCAGTTTATTAGGATGAATGGTGATGATTTAGCAAGTTTGTCTTCCTGCTTCATCTTATTAATAAATTGCTTTTTATTTTTTTTTTATTTTACAATAATTCAAACGTAACAATGATTATTTAAAAAATCTTGTTTTAGATTAAACCGCGGTATGAACTCATCACCATGTATTAACACTGCTTTGTTGTGACTTCTTTACTTGTCCCTGTGCGCTCTGCAAGCATCAAGGGGGTGTTCCTGGGGAAGGGACACAGCCCCGATGTTGGTGGGTGGCCAGGGCAGGCAGGAGGGCAGGAGGATGTCCCACACGGGCACACAGCCTGGCCCTGTGACATGGCACGAGTTTGCACAGCACCGACTTGGGCTAACAGGACATGCTCTAGTTGACAGTGGGGTCTGCAAAACCCCTCAGTTCATGCAGTAGGTAATATGTCTGCTTCAGAAACAGAAAATACTTTCAGGTGCAGCTAATAAATGGATTATGCCTCTTAAAGAGGAAACAGAAATGGTGTTTTACTGCACATGAAGTCACTTTGAAGTGTTTGGGACATCTGATGGTGTTAGATACTCCTCTTCTTGTTAGGTAGATTACAGAAATGTAAGCTATGATTTTAAAACACTAGCATATCTCATAAGGTAACCTTATCATTGTCTCAAGACTGAGCCCTGAAGGTTTCTGCAGGATTGCATTATTGGCAACTGTAGGTAAAAATTCATAAAGGAAACTGAACCCAGACACAATATAGACTGTATCTAATTCCAAGCCTGTGGTTTTTATTTATTTAGCTTTCTTTTTTTTTTATACTGACCACACCTGTTAGAGTACCTGGATATAGTATCCTAGCAAGAGAGGCCCCAGCATACCACTCTCGCCTAACATCAGATGCCCAAGTTAGTCACCTACCTGGTAGGTTCCATATGTCAACGTAAAGAGTAAGACCGTCTTCCTCCTCTGTCTCTCTCCCATTTTTTTTATCTTTCCATTAGTCAATATAGAGCTGAGAAATGCTATACCCCGCCCCTAACTGTTAGATAACTTCTGCTAGAAAAAGAAATTAATCCCAGCTAGCGCCCAGACAAGGCATTTCAGAAGTTATTGACCTGAAGAAGCAAGTGGACATTTTTGCTTTCTTTACAAAGAGTAACATCTGTATTCAGGACATTTTAAGAAAAGGCTCCTAAATAAAGGACAAGTTTGTCTTTCTGTCACTTGGATATTGAAGGCACTTTTCTTCATATTTTTTTCGTGAGTCATTTTTAGACCCGTGAAGGTTTGTAAAATATAAGTTTCTTTATACAAAATAAATAGTAAAATAATTTTCAGAAAGTTAGCTGATCTATACAGCCTTGATACAAAACCTGCAAACAGCTGTTTTGTAGTTTCTCCTTAGTGCACAACACAAGTAGCACAATGTACAGCGTGTTTAAATGCATTTAGGCCTAGGTCCTGAGAACACGTATTTAAGCAGTTTTCCTTGTTAATCTCTATGGCAATATATACTTCTGTGAAGTTGTTCCTGAGCATGAAAGTCTGCAGAATGAGGCCCTGAAGTTCCATTAGAAAGTGTGCTGACAATAGCACAAGCATCAATTCAAATGTTTATGCAGTGCAAAGCAAAGGATTTTCAGGGTACACTGTTTATATCATAAAATCCCCAAGCCAAAAATTTGTAAGGAAAGCCAAGAATTTCCAATATAACACAACACTGTATTGCATTTTATTGTACTGTTTAAACTGAGAAAGAAGTATAGCTTGTTTAAACAACTAAAGATCTTCCCCTCTCTCTCCACCCCATCACTAGATCCTACTCTTTCTCAGTCAGTTTTACTAGGCTATAATTTAAAACACACAGGAAGCTTGCATTTAAAAAAAAATACTTCTCAAGACATGAAATACTGCATTACAGTGAGTTTGGGAACCTCAGGTTCATCCCCAGGGGACAAACTCATTGCTATGAAACAAATACTAATGAAATCAAATAGACTGTTACACTAGCAGAAAACAGACACATGGAAAATGTGGCTTATTGTGTTGACTGTCTTGCATAACAAAGTTGACAGTGATGCCTGTTCCTAATAAATATTACTCTAAATATGCAAACAGATGTGTTTACAGTTGCCTTTAAACTGCTTTGTAAAAAAAAAAAAAAGAAGCCTATTGACAAGCAGTTACTGGTGTCCTATCACATAACTGTCCTATCTTCACTATTCAGTTTTCATTTATTGAAAGGAACAGTTATGCAATTGGTGGATATGCTGGACCTCCTTCAGCAGGAACTGTGCAGCTATGGGAAACTGCTACTTTTTTTGTAAATCTCCTACTTTGATTCCTAGGTTGTGCCCGGAGTCTATGAACTAAGCCATGAGGCTGGCTCTTCTCTTCGCCCTACTGCTGCCAGCGTGCTTGGCCAAGCCGTTCCACCAGCAGGGCCTCTTTGACTTTATGCTGGAGGATGAAGGGTCAGCTGATATGCCTCCAACAGATGACCCTGTCATATCTGGATTTGGACCAGTGTGCCCCTTTCGCTGCCAGTGCCATCTTCGCGTGGTGCAGTGCTCTGACCTAGGTAAGCCCAAGAGTATCTTCACAGGCTATGTACTTACATTCTAGCCAGGGGTTTGTAGCTGGGATGGTGAGGTTGCTACACACTGCCACTCCATAACTGGGTTTTTGTCAAAGAAATATCCTACAATTACTGTTAACTAGAATGTACTATATGAAGTAGGCCATAAAGCCCTGACAAGATGGATGTTTGTTGTGACCACAAAGAAATTTTGACTTTTTAATGTACATTTTGTGTGTGTACATTTCATTTGTTCTTTGAAATATCTCAGATTTCTGTAGCAGAGAAAATAACTTTTCAAGGCTATGCCTTCAAATGCGTATTAAATAAATTCAGTGAGGTCCGATGTGGGGATGGAAACATTTTAAAAGGTTCTAAATTGCATGGTCTAAGCTCTAACATCCTTAATAATACTGTCTAGTACCTCAACATAGAAATCATCCCATTTCCATTGGAATATATGAGCATGGAATAACCAGCCCTGAATCATATGTGCTGGAAACAGCTCTTTGGAGGAAAGAGCTTGGAAAGACTCCAAAACAATGAACACATTTTGGAGCTCCTTATTAAATATCTTTCTTAGACATTATTCAAGCTAAAACCATGAGAACCTTTCTCACAAACTTCCCTTAGTCTTTCATGTACAAGGGCTTGTCTGCGCAGTCAGACCACCAGGTTGTGAAGACTTGCCTGGCATCACTGTATTTGACTTTCCCATGCAGAGATCTCAAGTAATGTAGTCGGCTTCAGTGCGACTGCTCTTGGTTTAAGCCAGTATTTTTCAGTCTAAGTCAGTGTGCAGTGCAGAAAATTAAAGTTGGGTTTGCTCACAAGGAAATTAGGCCATTTGTTTGGTGGACAGACAAATAACTTCTCTTATGATTTTATAGAGTTAATTGGTTTTTAAATCTTCTCTTAGCTGTTTAAATATATAGCTGAGTGTTTCTATTTTCCTATATTATAACATCGGCTTTGATAATTGCTGTAAATCATAGCACAAATCCACCAATTAGGACCCAAGTTTCATCGTGATGGGTGTCGTATAATTACAGAAAGGAGAGGGAATCATTAGTTACATCCCTAGAAACTTCTGTGAATTTATTAAAGCGAGCCACATAATTACGCAACAGATATGTTTGGCAAAGGCCCAGTGAACAATGAGAGCCAAGTTGCACAAATGAGCACGGACTAACCTAGCCATGCATTCATAAAGCTTTCACAGTACTGTCTCTGTTGAAAGACTTTTTTTTTTTTTTTTTTTAGCATTTAGGTATCAGAAAGTAGCAAATGTGGGATGGGGAGTGGGGAGGAAGTTGCCTCACATGCTATGAAGGTCGTAGGATTTACTGTTACACTGGCTAATGCTGATGGAATTTAAGTTATTTTGGGAACTCGTCCCCACTCTGCTTCAACTCTGAAGAATGTAAGGAGCTTCCACTTGTTCAAAAAGTAGAGATATTCACATAGGAACCTTTTGTTTCTGTATTTGCCCCCATGTTCATTCAGTTCTTTTTCACACACACATGCTTTCCAAAGGGTTGCATGACAGTCTACTGTCTACAGACGATTCTGGGTTAACAGAGTCTGATACTGACAAGGAGACCCAGAAATACACCAATTAAGGCCCCAGGTCTGTGTTTCCCAGATAATTTCAAGAGGGTATGATAAGAGGTATACTTTGAGCTTGGTTTAAACCCACATGCTGCAGATACTGCAACAAAGAGACTCTGATTTTGGAGCAGCTGTGCTGATAACATCCAGCCTCTGGGCACGAAGGAAGAGACATCTCCCTGGGCTTAAAATACGCAGCCCTGAAAAATAGGTAGTATTTCCCTGGCAGAGCTCAAGGAAGAAATAATCATTCAGAGTTTCCCAGCCTTCAGTCTCATCCATCCTTGTCACATGTGGCTAGGACAGCCCCTGATGGGTCGTGGCCCAAGTGGCTCACCAGGGCAGAAGTCGAATGGCTGCCCCTGTGAGCAGGGACAGGACAGTTGTGTCCTGCCAGCTCGCAGGCAAGTCTGTCCTCCATTCTCCTGTGGCCTTGAATCCATTTCTGTGTGAGACTCAGACAAGGTCAGATTTACCTGCTGACTTGAGGAAAGCCAGGAGCTGGCCCCAACTGCTCAGAATTTTGTTGCAAACTGAGGACGTCCTGCCAGGACAACCTAGTATGCTCCTGGAGGGAACTGGGGCTGTTTAGCCTGGAGAAAAGGAGGCTGAGGGGAGACTTTATCGGTCTCTACAACTACCTGAAAGGAGGTTGTAGCATGGAGGGTGTTGATGTCTTCTCACAAGTAACAAGCAGTAGGGTGAGAGGAAATGGCCTCAAGTTGTGCCAGGGAGGGTGTAGATTGGATACCAGAAAAAACTTCTTCATGGAAAGGGTTGTCAGGCATTGGAACAGGTTGCCCAGAAAAGTGGTGGAGTCACCATCCCTGAAGGTATTTAAAAGACTCATAGATGAGGTTCTTAGGGACATGGTTTAGTGCTAGTGTTAGGTTAATAGTTGGACTTAATAACCTTAAAGGTCTTTTCCAACCAAAATGATTCTATGAAGGGTGCTTGGGGCGCAGTGATCAAGAAGACAATGTGCAGGTGGGAGCCATGAAATCGGCGATGACTGTTCCAGCTCCCTGCAAACCATCGCTCCTGGCCTGCCTCTCCCCTCAGCTCTGTGCATTTCTGACCTGACCAAATTAGCTGCCTCTCTCCCCCAAAATTATCAAATGTAGTCATCTAGTCCCATGGGCACTAATTGACAAAAAAACTGCAGGCAATAACAAGACTCATCCCAGGGATATATTAAAAGCTTACTAAATTAAGACCCACAAAGAAAAGTTGAGATCTGGATCAGGATTCTTTCTTCCACTCACCCTCTGGTGTGAAAGGAGGTCTCTTTGCAGCCATGAGCCCCTGGGTGCAGAGAGCATGTCAGGGTAAGTCAGCTGGGGGACCATAATTTGGGCTACCTATGGAGAGGTATCCTCTTCCTCAGGATGCTCCTTTTTGTGCCCAAAGGGACATTTGCTATTTCTAAACTCTTGCTTCATAAGGAAAAGGACAACTGTCTGATGGTGAATAAACCACAGAACTGTCACATCCAGGGTCCAGAGATCAGGTTTGCCCTTTGTCTCATGAACACTGAATGGGAATAATAAAAAAAAAATCCAAATTCAAGAAAAACAGTGAAAAAAATGCCCCGTAGTCCAATTACACTCTTGTCAGCTGAATTTTTGCATTCCTGTAGTTTTAAGCTTCAGTCACATCTTCCTAAGCACATACCTCTGAATTAATTTATTTTGCCTCCAAGCCAAAGGCTGAGTTAGCAGGAAGGAGAACTCTGTCTTCTCACACCCTGAAGAAGAATTCTCTCTGAGCTGTGGTTACTGACAGATCAAGAGCAGAACCCCACATGCTCAGCTTATATGAGATATATTACCTTTGTGCAACAGGCTCAAGGATCTCACCAAGGAAGGCCACTGCAGTATCTTTTAAAGTGCTGCATTTTCTCAATCTGCCTCCTGTTGCTAAAAGGGAACCGCAGGTTCACTTTTTAATCGTGCCTCAGTATAAGGCGTTACTATGCTATAGCCAGACTTTCCATAGAAATCACAAACATCTTCCTAGTTAGCACACACTACAGGTGGGCAGTAGCTGATACAACTGGTCAGAGGCAGCTCTTCCTGTTTTAAAATAATAAATACAGAGAAGATGAGTAGTCAGTTGGCCAGGCAAATATGCCTCGTTAAAAGCCCTAGCAAGGAGTAACCATTCCATTTAAAGTCTCATCCTCCCAAAGGGAGTCTCAAGAGCAGGTTCCTCCTAGAACACCCTGGAAGGCAGGAAGATGCATGTGTGATTATTCGACCCTGCAGCGGATGCAGAATGCTCTATATGTGCATTTGTAAGTGGTGGTCAGAGCTTTATTTCACCTTCAGATAAGTCTGGCAGCCCCTTACAAAGTGAGAAGTGCCTATATTCTTTAGGATGCAATGAGATCACCTTCCTTGGAGACTTCACGGGACGTAGGACGCTCCCTTCAGGCCTGTTGCCCCCATGGAGGATTTGTGGTCTCCAAAAGGTGTGCAAGAGATGGATGTCAGTAATCAAAATCCAAGCAGTAACACAGCTTAAGCTGAAGTTTTCTCACAGCTCAGAAATGCAGGGTTTCTCCAGCCATAAAGTAAAGAAGGATACATCAAATCTTAGCATGGGTGTTGGAGTGTGGGTTTGAAAAGCACTTCGAGACCAGTGGGAGAAAATCACACAGATATGTAAACCATTATTCCAGAGATCTGGTAACATGAGGCAGTTTATCTGAACATGTACAGTGTCTGAACTGTATTAACTGATGGCTCTTCAACAGCTGAACCATGGTAAAGTGACAACAGCTAATTTATTTTTTGACAAAAGATGATTTACCTCCTTGTATAAAATTTTCCATAAACATCTGAACACCCATTTTCTGGTCATGACTTCATTTAGGAACCTCATCTCTCATTATAAAGGAAATTATCTCCTTTGGGATATAAATTGGTGTGAACTTCTACTGTCAACATAAAATCTTTTTAAGGAAAAATAATACATACCTCATTGCTGATCATTTTCAGTCATTTTATGAGTTCAAGAAATCAGATAGGATTAATTAGTATTGTATACTTAGCTTTAGAATCCCTGCCATAATTTAAATTTTCTACCAGCCTTTCAAAACCATAATTTTTAAAGCTAAATGTTTCGCTCAAAATCTTGCAGATTTCTAAAGATGAATTAAGAGAAAGCACAGGTCCATAAGTGGCCAGACATTAAGAAATATAATTTTTAAATAAAAGCTTTTGTTAATTTGCATTCTAGTTCCTGAGCCTTTAAAACAAGTGCCTTTGTTGACAACATTTTTTAGCCAAACATAACTATGGCAGTCAAACACAAATCACTGGGATTTCCACATGCCAGCTGGGTCAATTGTAATACTCTAATATGTTGGAAATGAGACTGGTGGACCTATATGAAGGATTACAGGTATTATCTGTAATATAGGAATGATCTCAGGTGATGTTAGCTATCTGCGATTCATCTAGGCTCCTTTCATAGCCATGGGGACAGTTAGGCAGCTGCCCAATTGGGCTTTTCATCCTGTCTAAGTTGGATGTCAGTGCCAGAAATGATAAATCACTCTTGCAGAATTAAACTGCCAACACAGGGCCTCAATGACCACTTGAGGCTATACAACTTGCTTTCAGACTAATAAAGTTATGTGTGATATAATTAAAGCATGGAAAAAATAAACTCGGGTTACCAGCATTATTTTGTAATAAATTTACCATGAATTATTAAAATTTTTTTATACAGTCTTCTTAGATACAATTTTTTGGGATGCCTTGGATGCACGAATTAAAGCCCTGTACTCAGCACAGCCTGAAAAATTAAGTCAATAAACCAATAATTAGTAAATACTCTTAAAAAGTTGTCAAGACAAAAAATATATCGACCTGGATATAGACTGCTTTATATTAACAAAATGCCATTAGCTTTTGCCAGTGTAACAGTGAAAGACAGGCCTTGTTACATTGCAACCTGAATTGCTGATGTTCCGGTTGATAAACATGATTCTAGGTGAAAATTAATCTATTGTAAATACATCCCTTATTTATTAGCTGCTTACTCCAAGGTGACAGTTACCAACTCTGTGTGTTTTCATTTTTTTATTTTCATTTTTTTTTAGATTTGTTTACTTTCTTAAAGCTAGGCAATGCCATTTATGAAAGCCTAGTGGCAGGAGTGGAAATCCTGGCTGCCAAGTCCAAGTGATACAAGAAATGACTGTTCTGTTTTGCACTGTAACAAGGGTTAATTTCTAAAATTTCCCAATGCACAAAGAAATAGCTAATAGATAGCTAGTAAAATGTGAGTCAGTTATTATAAGCCATGGAAAGTGATTGCAGTGCTTAAAACATACTAAATCACTGGTGACACCTACTAGTGTTATAAACATCTATAGTATGTGTATTATGTTCTTAACAGTTTTATAGAGTGTATTATTTGGTAAGACATGTAACTATTTAAAAACTATCTGTGTTTTCACAACATAAAGTCTGTGCTATTCAACAGTGAAAGGTTCGCAGCCAAGCCTTAGAAAGAGTTGAAGAGTTCAAAGGCTCCTTCCCGATGGTCACTGAAAACCCTCTGCCAACAGGGAAGAGGCCTAGAAATTTGGGTCCTATGTGAAGCCACTAATGATAACAACAAGGAACTGCCAATACTAGCCTCCAGCTACTCAGGAAAACTGTGCTTTCAGAGTCCAGTTACCATGGTATTTAGAAAAGATTTTCGTTTCAAACAGATTCTCAAAACATCTCTCTCTAACACAGACTTGACAGTGTCCTCTCCTTCTCAGCTTTAGACTCACTGGTCTGCATTTTACTTTACCCACGTCCTGGACCTGATTAAAAGGAAGTGGTACAAAAGAAGATAATCAGGTCACGGGAAAAAAAACAGTATTTTTTTCTGGATAAAATTTTATCTTTTCCTTCAAAATACATTGAATTTTTTTAACTTCTTTCTCCTGCTTCACATGCTTTCCTTGACAAACAATATTGACAAATACTGGAATTCTTGGTCTCTTTAGCTGTATTATATTTAAGAGGTCATTCATGCAGAGCATTGTTGTCCTACTATGTCCCTTATGAAAGCAAAATAAATAAACGAAATAGAACTTGCTTATTGACTTCTCTGCACGTAAAGAGATGGAAATGATGAACATAGACACAAAGAGATCTTAAGACCAAGGACCATGCCTGCACAGGGTTTTTTGGGAGTTGGAGGTGGCTGAGTTGTAGTTTTCAACTTATGGCACCAATTATGGGACTTGAACAGCTCTGTACAAATGACCTTGTTGTTAGAAGGGTTACATTTGCTATATAGGCAACTCTATTGAATACTTCTTAGGCAGTCAATAGGGAATGAAAAAGGTGAAAAGCAGTACTTAAAGAATTTTTGTGCTCTCTGTGTGCATGCTCTCACTTGAGAGGGCACCCAGGATAGCATCCCATACCACATTTGTGTTTGTTTCCTGGGATTTATTTGGAGAGTTTTGAGTTGCTACAAAAATCTGTTAAGGAGAAGATGCTTGCAGTTTTGATTTCAATAAGAAAAGGAATGCAATAAATACTAATCTTTTAAAAAGAAACCTTTTCTGTAACCTAATTTTGTGGCAACTTTAGAGAAATATAGGCAAAAGGAAAAAATGACACGTTATTTATAGAAATGTTAAAGCATTTAAAACTTGCAAGTGTAAATAAGGCTACAGTCTGGTACTATAATACATCATCAACACAAAATAAATGTGTTATATGTTGTCCCAGAACCAATTTCTGCCTGCACCTCCTGCACCATCTAAAGTGTGAAAGTCTAGGATGACCTCAGTTTGTATTCTGGAGTGCATTTTCTCCCTTCCACTGCTCCAGTGTGGGCCTCAGAAACTAAACAGGCTCACAATGTATTTATTTTTTAGGGTGACATGGAGGAAGAGTGTTTGTAGTGATGCAATAGCCAAACCTTTTGCTGAATAACTACCTAAGAGGTGTAGGAGCAAAGACATAAGTGAGTTAGTCAAACAGGACTATAAAACTATATTATCATTCAGCTCTGATGTAATTTCTTTCCATAAGTTCAATTAGATCTTCAGCTTTGATTTCCAGACCTTCAAACTGGGATGCTTGTACTAATTCTTTCCCACTGGGAAGTAAGAATGGAAATGGAAAGGCAAAAGGTGCTAATAAAGTTTGTATAGTAGCAGCAGCCCAGAAAGCAACAACAGAAAAGGCAGATACTAGATAATGAGCATATTCTAGGATAAAAATGAAAAAGGAGAAAGTCAGTGGAAGAAGACCAGGAAGATAGACACGATAGGAATGTTTTGAAGAAAATAAGGGACAGTATGAACATAGAAAGGAAAATCTTGCTTTTTCAAGGGAAGCAATAACAGAAATGTTTAGAAAAGGAGATGTACAGAAAGTTTCAGATACAAGAGGAACTTAAAATAATAACCGAATGGAAATCTCACTATTTTCAGGGTTAGGAGGCAAAATTTATTTATTGTCTTGTTCCATGGCAGAGAGTTTACATCCTCTGGACTGTAGAAGATGACTTCTACAGTGATAGCTGAGCTGGGGAAGGTCTATCACTAAATAACTAACAAAATAAAAGAGTAAAATGCTCAAAATATCGAGGAGTTACAAGGATATCCAACATCATCTAGTAGAAAGAGGAAACTAGCAGGTCTCCAGATTCCCTGATTGAGTCAGAAAATTCTCTCTCAACATTTATTTAAATGTTATTCACTGTGTCCAGACAGAGTCACAGTGTCTCCTTCCATTGTTTTCATGTGTGGAATTAGGTTGAAAACAACCCTACAACATTTATTAAAAATGGCCAAGTTATGTTTGCAAGTACCCAAAATAACCAGGAACGTGTCTCTGCCCCTAGGTCATAATAAAACTAGGGCTGTGCAATGACCATGTGGTCAGAACAGGAAGGGGTAGGTTTACTTGAAAACAGAGAAGATATCTCCCCCTACCCCCCGCCCCAAATAACTCTTTATGGCTATTCCATTATGTTAGTGCTAATTCTGGTAAATCCCAAAGTACAGATTGAGGGAGCTAGCCTTAAATTAGTGTCTGTTACCTGCTCCTTAAAACTGCAAATTGGGCAAACATCAAATTATGTTACTCAAAAGGGTAATTCAAAATGTAATTTGTTAAATAATGCTCACTTTTATGAGTTACTGAAATGCTCTCTTCTGACTACTGTAAATACTCGTAAGAAATAGATGTTTCACTTTAATGCATGAGTACTCATAACTGGTAAATCTGCATTGCATTCACTTTGACTAAAGCCATTATGCACATGGTGCTGGCAGATTGCATGAATCACACAGGACAGTTGCTGTCCTCTGATGGGATGTTTTATGTCTGTAACCATGACAGTGGGAAATGTAAAGCTGGCAATTCTAGGAGTTCAGAGAACTCATGTTTGATTTTTTTTACTGAACGTCTTAATCCCTGAAGTCTCATGATTATTTCAGAATATTCTTCTGCTTTTTGAAAATATTTCTGTGCTTACTGAGAAGGCATATACCTTCCAGACCTTTGAAATTAAAAGTCAGTTAGAAAGAACACAGAAAAGGAAGTTGCTTGATTTTTAGTTTCAAGAATATATCATTACTCTTAGGTATTAGCTATTGGAGCCAGGAGGCTGAATCTATCTGTACCAAAAATGTGACTAGCACTGAAAAATAATTCATAACATCTGTAGCATGCAACATCCGTTATGCTTTGAAATATGCGTTCGTGACACAGAGTGGGTGGAAATGGAAAAGAGCAGTTACAACAATGCACTAATTTGTAAACCTTTGCTGGGGCCTTTATAAATCTTAGTACTATGATAATGGAAATTATGCATTTGATCATAATGTGTGAATTTGTTTCTGTTTTTCTGTGTTCTTCACTCTGTTCTGGGAAGCAATGTTGTAAATATTTGGGAAAAAACCCAGTGTAGTA
The DNA here is from genome assembly GCF_036013445.1 of Caloenas nicobarica. Lineage (NCBI taxonomy): Eukaryota > Metazoa > Chordata > Aves > Columbiformes > Columbidae > Caloenas > Caloenas nicobarica. The sequence goes on from NC_088245.1 coordinate 48,990,506, forward strand.
ACATGTCAGTATGTCTGACTTTGTGAGATGCCACCTCAGCAGGGGATGGAGTTCAGTTTCCTGTTTTTTCCTATGAGAAGGGTCAGAGTTATATAAAAATAATAACGTGTGATAAAAATAAGTCCAAAATGGATCTTAATGCAACATGACTCTTACAGACTGTTGAGCAGAAAACAAGTCTGAAAAATGGCTGAGAATAACCTTTAAAAATGTATTTTAGTAGTCTTATGCATTCCAATGGACACTGGTTTTTTATATATCTTAGAAAAATAATTTGAGATAGTTTTCTAATTTTTCAGGCTTTCGCAATTTTTTCTTTTTAATTATTACTGCTGATTTTCTAGCAAGTGAGAAGGTGGAGAACGAACTTTTACTTCAAAAGTGTTAGAAAGAGGCTGTAGATACTTCTCTGTAAAGAACGACAATTGTTTATTATTTTATGGATGTAGGACACAAATAATGAAATTACTTCTATTTGCAAATCCTGCACAATAGAGAACAACTTTGCAGTAAACACTGAAGAACATAGCCTGGGAAAGCACCAGTGAACTTTTCTAAGTGAAAGCAGTCAAGGCTGCCTCAAGCAACTTGCCATCCTTCCAGAAAGCACTCCTTGAGTCCTGTTATTTTCCATGACTAAGTATCCTGACCCTGTAAGCTTACCATTCACCTCATCTGTTCCAGAGTCCACTCAGGGCATCACTAAGGGCATTCACCCCCGGGAGGGTTGCTGCCTGTCAGTGGGATGCAGCAGAGCTGGACCTGGAGCAGAAGAGAGCAGGCAGCTGCTGGAGAGGCTGCCTCCACCGGGAGAGCAGCCGCTGATGATCACGGTTGGGAATTACATGTAGTTCAGCCCAAATTCCTCAGCTGGCAGCAGCTGTTTGTGGAAACTCGAGGAGTCTTGAAAAGAGCCCCATTTTATGGCCCCTGTGATAATAATCGTGAGTGTTGCAATGTAATAACATGTGTAGCTGAGCTACAGCGTTCCGATGTCTCTCTCTGCCTTTGGCCCCTTTCCTCCAGCTGAGGAAGGGAAGGTTTATTCAGAGCAATAAGCCCCATCCCTGCTTGTTGTAAAATGGATAGGTGGAGGGAAAAAAAGCCAAAATACCCTAAACAAACAAGCAAAAAAATCAAACCACAAGCTCTGTTCCATTGTAAACATTATTTATAATTGGCACTGTTTGCATATTTGTTATTTTTATTACGCGGTCTCAGTGTTGCAAGGATGCGATTCTCAAGGAAGTGTCCTCATCTCTGGGCTACAAACTCAGACTTCCATTTGCTTAGTCTCCCTCGCTGGCCCCATAAATCTCACATTCCTTTTCTGCATAGTCGTATGGCTTCAGCAGAAACATGACTCTATGCCAAGCTGCAGACTAACTTGTGGCTCTCACTTCTGAGAAACTGGAGCAGCGGACCAAAACCCCTTCATAGCGAGGAGGGTTCAAAAGCCACCCTTCTCCTTTTGTGGGTTAAACAACTCCACGGCAGCTTGATCACAGCTCTGGGAGCTGAGCAGGTTACTCCCTCAGCTGCAAAAGTAATAAAGCCTGTCTTGTATACCAAATACCCTAACGTCCCTCAGTCCTCACACTCCTCCCAAATCCTTTCTACATCTCCTACACCTGTTTGGCTGACTAAATGGCAGCATGTGCTTGTTGGGCTGGTGCAGTGCTGCAGAGGAGATGGCTAGCCACTGATTGCTGCTCCCTCAGGGATTGGAAAAGGGCTGAATTATACCAGCCTTGGCTCTTCTCTGCCTAATTTCTGGTCTCATAAAATCTCCAGACCCAGCAGCCTTCTGTCTTCTCCAGGAGGTGAGGCAATCACAGCTAAACAGTCAGACACTGTAATTTGCTTAAGAAATTATGAGAAAAAACATAGATAGGATCCCATAGAGGCAAGCATGATTTCTGCAAAGTTGCCACCTTCTCCATCTTGCCACTGAGGGATTCCTGGTCCTGTTAACCTCTCCCCACCAAACATCTTCTAGGTGATCAAAGATGAAACTTTCAGAGCTTCCAAAAGTGAGTGTAGGCCCTTGCTGTCTGCATGAAAGAAATCTGTTGATGATCCAGCTCTTCTGGATTTTAATGCATTTTGATTGTGTTTGTTATTCTAAAAATCTGTGGTGTAGTGACTTGTATAGGAAAAAGTTAGGAAAACTTCTGCAAGGGATAATAAAACTTCAGCTGATCCTGAGTAACAGAAGGAAATATTTTAAGCTTACTTACATGCTTTTTTCCCCCTATTTTGTAGTTCTATGGCATATTTTGTTCTTTTTGTGTTTTCATATGCACGTATTTTTACACACATGCATGTACACTGGTGGGAATAGATGAGTGCTACAGGCTGATAATGTAGAACAGAAGAAAATTTCTACTTATAGAAATCTACAAAGAATAATACAGATCCGACCTGTGCTGCAGGAACTGATGGCTATTCAGCTTCTATAAGAAAGTCGTGATTTCTCCCAAAGAAATATTTTAGTGCAAATTGAAATTGTCTTTATGACTAAGGATACGTGAACTGGTTTAATAAATCCCTTCTATTTCCAGACTCTTTAGGCTCTTAATTTCAGTGTAAACAAATATTTTGGAAGGGTGAAGCTATACTATTTCTACTTACTTGTGAATAAGTAGAATTTTTTAAAATGTATTTACCAACTTAAATAACAACTGCCTTAATTTTATTTGACCAAAATAAAGATGTGTATTTTCAATTTAACACACAATGGGAAAGGCAGAAGAATCTAAATCTTTAATCAGTTATAAGTTAATTTTAGGAATGAGAGGCCTGAAATATTTCCGGGAAACTGAATGCCAAACTCTGTAGCACTGACTATTCACATAAAAAGACTGTTTTGAGAGATTTTCGTATGGCTTTTTAAGAGGCAAGCTTTAAGGTATAAAAAATATCGCAGCCAAGAGCTGGAAAACTTGTGTAAACTGTTCTTAAAATGATTGAGAGGTGACTCAGTTAACATTTTCCAACACCAGTTTCCCTCTCAGTTGGTGTTGCATGAACTTCACTGAAAGGCATCTTTAGGGAGACATGCAGTCATACTGTACAACATGGCTTCAGAACTATGTGGGCATCACTTGAGTTTCTCAGAAATGCATGGTAAGGACAGCCCACAGTTCCCTTCTAAACTTCTCGGTCTCCCAGACAGAGGAATTAAAAAATCCTCCTGGGAAATGGTAATTCTATCCCAAGAGTCATTTCAGCTTCTAATGAGATTATAATTTTCTTGATTCAGTTCAAATTCTGTCATGCTGTCATGTTAGTGCAGGCTCCTCCATTCAACTGAACTGGCTGTCTATTGACCTGTCCTAACCACAAAGGTTTGCAAGTTTGCTCTGCAGGCAGGGAATCTCCAGCATAGGGACTAGTTTGCACTACACCAGTGCTCCTCCTACATGTATCTGTCTGGAGATACACCTACATATATAGAGACCTGGACCTGCAAGCTGAAGCACAGCTCTTGAAGCCAATGTAGATGTGGCAAGTGGTGAAACACTTGGATCCATTCCACACCTCAAGCTCAGTTTAGTCCTGGATTATTTAGCTGCTGATTTTACAAGGCAGTATCCAGATCCACCCATTCATAAAATCTTCCTCCACTGGGGAGCTCCAGTTGATGTAGCTTTCAGCTGGAGGATGTACTAAACTTCTTAATGATAATGCAACGTCTCTCCAGAATCAGGGGTGCATCCTCTATGCTTTGCTCTTCAAAACTCGGGCGAGACAAGAAAAAAAAAAAAAAGATTTCTATAGTTGCTTTCTGAAACATTTTTTTTTTTTAAATAAGCTTCAGGAAATGCATAACAGAAAATACATGGGATAGGAAAGAAAACAAGTTTAAAACTTGAAGGGATGGCACTTATATTCTTTGCACGCAAAGCTAATTATTGTATTGTACATCCTTCCAGTTTCTAGTACAACACAGGAAGGTTTTATAAATCACTTATCACAAATGGATATCTCATTATAAATTTGTCTTATTGTTAAAATATAGAACCTTTAAATTTTAATTTAATCACTGATAAACTGTCAGTTCTATCTTATTCAGGGATAGCACTTGAACTTTTAGAAGCTGACATGTGTAGCTTGAAAAGTACATTTGGCAATGTAGTTTGAAGTTTAGTTGCTGGCAAATTATCCCTTCTGTGGCAATCCAAGTGTTCTTACAAAGTATGATCCAAGGGCATCACATAAAGGACAGCTGTATAGCTCTCATGTGCCCTAGTTTCTGCAATAAGCACTTATTATACAGTCTACTAATATAAATATAGTGACAACCAGAACAGAGTAACATTACTTTAAATACAAATAATTAAGCCTTTTTTGTGTTTGTATGTGAAAAATGCTATAAAAGCTGCTAGACTGTAAGAACTTCTTATAACAAAATTAGGATCTTGAAAAAGAAGTGCTTTTTGGGAAAGAATTTTTAGCTGCTGACATCATTCCTGTCCACCGAGGACAGAAACTGTCCAAAGACAACCAACATACAAATTATACGGTATCACATTTTTATATATTTGGAACTCTAGTCCTACATTTCTTAAAGTAATGAGGGTTTTGCAACTACCTTCAGTAAAAATGAAGTCCAATCCCAAATGAGAAAAGGTTATTTTAGTAATATGAAGAATCTTAATTTGTATCATATTCATGCACTGAATATCAGTAAGGTAAACAGGATGAGATGTGAGCTTTGCCTTTTGTCACTTTATGTACAGTAGAGGCTTTTATCAATTCATCCCAGGTTATGCTTTTAAAAAATTTTGAATGCTGATGTGATTTATACTCAGCCAGGTTAATCTATACTGTACTCAGTTTTAAAAAATATCAGATGCAAATATTTTAATATTTTTCTAGCTAATGTTAGAAAACTTATGAATGGGAAAATAAATTTGAAATAGTGGCAAGGATGGGGTTTTTTTAAATTCAGGAACCAAACTTTTGTAATCTTGGGACATGAGAATATGGTCCATACAGACTAATATTTTTGATTTAAAAATAAGATTAAAAGGAGCAAACACTTTTCAAAAGTTTAGGTCTCCTGCACCAATATATAGATAGCTAAAAAAGCAACAATTCTTCTTTCCAGAATTAGCTAAGCACTGAACAGTAGTAACAGGTACCAGTGGTATCTGTGAGATGCTCAACACTTTGGAAGATTCAGAACAGGCACCTAAAGATGAATTGGAGGCCTCAGCTTCATGCAGGTATTTTTCGGAATATGGCCAAATCTATAATGAATTCTTAGTGCTTCACTAATTGTAGTAAAAAGCTCCTGTACACATCACTGTGGCCTCTCTAGAGTTTATGGTAAAGTTTTAAAGTAATAGCTATAGAATAATGCTCTTTATGTAGGTTAAAAGTGTTAAATATAGTACTAAACATATACTTCTTTTCAAGGTTTGCCATAATCCTTCCAAATAAGAGTCAACCATACCTATGTTACTCTACATACATATATATATATATATATGTGTATATTCTGAAAAGGATGGAAAGAGATGGGATTTTGCTTAGCATTGGATTTTGACAAAGAAACCTACATTTCAGTTGTGAAAACACTTACATTTGTGATGAACATAAACATCACAGAATCAAGGAATTATTGAGTTTGGAAGTCACCTCTTGAGATTGACTAGTTCACCTCCCTGCTAAAGAAAGATCAGTGAGATCAGGTTGCTTAGGGTTGTGTACAGTCAACTTTTGAGTATCTCCAAGGACAGAGACTCCACAACCTTTGTGGGAAAGGCATATCTCATTTCTGGGCAAGCATATTGCGCTGTGTTTGCAGTGCCATCCTTGAGGTTAAAACATATAGGTTTAAAAAAAAAATACATATAGACATATTAGGTATATGTCTTTAATTTGAGAACACCATCTAGTCCATCATCGTACTGGGAAGACACTGGTGATACTTGCAGAGAGATCTTTCCCAGGAGAGTTTAAATATAGCTTCAGAAAAAATTGTTAAAAACTTTACTGGTAAAAAGATGCTTTATCCAGAGAGGTCCACTCCTATTAGATGCCCATATAGAGACTTTAGTAGTGTCTATACATTTTTCCTACCAACCATTCATTTAGGATTTCACATTCTGTTAAAAAAAAAAAAAAAAAAATAAAGACAACTAGTTAGGAAAGAACATTTTAATTTTGTGGTAAATCAGAATGACTATAAAAGATTTGCTCTATTCCAAGTCACAGCATGAAAGGAAAGCTGGGTAAGGCAAGTGTTATTTAACACTAAATAATTTCATTTCCATGACTTCATCGGACTTACATATCAGCCATTCAGAAAATAGTCCCAAAGAGAGTCTTTAATTTAAACTGTCTGATGTTTTTTTGGCAGTTGAAGTGAAACCAAGAGATTTGTTCTCCAGAAAGCTTGGACATCGTTTCAGATGAAAGAAAAGGGGGGAGGTGGATTAGTCTTTTTTTAAGGTGGACTTTACTGTAGGTTAGTCAGTTACTGTCAAACAAAGTATTTTTTTCTGGAAATGATTAGAATTAAGCATCGTACTTCTTTCAAAAAAGCCGACTACCTTTTAAATAGCAGGAAACATTCTCTGTCCACAAAAGCTAACACACAGTGAAATGAATAAATACCATACCTCTTTCTGAAAGCAATTTTTATTCTCACAGTTCAGTGGAATTAAACATATTAGAAATAATTTTCCCAAGCTCAATCCTTTGCTTCAAGCTATAACTCAGACATATTCTCAGAAAAGGGCAGAATGAAAATAGGAATAAATAAATTTTGATTTGACATAGCAAAATAAAACTCCCTTTGACTGGCTGGAGACAGAAATAAGTCAGATAAGTCTTCATAAGCTTCTTCAGGAAATTAATTTTAGAAATGGTGTTTACTGAAAGGTAAATGCTGCTAAGAGAAATAGTGACCCTCATTTAAAGTTTCTTTCCAAGTCAATTGTTTATTCTTTTCACTGTCCCTAGGTCTGGAAAAAGTGCCAAGAGACCTTCCTCCTGACACAACTTTGCTGGACTTACAGAACAACAAGATCACTGAAATTAAAGAAGGAGATTTCAAGAACTTGAAGAATCTTCATGTAAGTGTATAAATGAACTAGTGCTTGCCAGAAAAAAAATGAGGAGAAAACGTGGTTTTGGCCTGGTACTCAGGTTTTTAAAGAAAACTGATTAAATACTCTGTGATCTTTCTCCACCAGCCCAGCCTATTTATTTCCTTTCCCATTCCTCTCCTCTCTCTTCTCATACTGCAGAAGTTTCTTGTCTCTTTTCAGCTCTTCATACCTGTCTCCTGTCATTCAGTCTCCTGATCTCAGTCATAACTTCTCTCATCTGTTTATTTATGTTTTCAGTCCCTTTGGTATAGTGACTTTCTATTTAAGAAGCAGATCCATCTCAAACCTGCCACCTCACTCAATTATTACTGTATTCCTTCTCTTCCCACCTCTGAGCTCATGGAGATTTGTATATGCCATGGTTGTCAGCAGTTTTTCTGTAATAATTTTAGTTCAAGTATCATTTCAAATAATCCTTCTTCCCCCTACACTACAATGAAACTGTGTTTTTGCAATAACCTTCTCGTAGCAAAACTCCATCCTCACCCTCCTTTACCTGCCAGTTTCTTTCTACACCGCTATTTTCCTTTTTACTGAAATATTTTCCTTCCCTGGTTTCTGTGACTAGGCCTTTTTTTCCAGTTCACCTCTTCTTTTCCAACTTTCCATCAGACAACTACCTTCCTCTGCTTCCAAAATATGTTTCTCTGTCTGTGGTCCTCCTCCCTTATTTCTATACTTTTTATCAACATCTTAAAATTCACACCTCATAGTCTTGCCTGAATTTTGTTGAAATATCTCCTTCTTTCCAGATCAGAAAAAGGCTATTACTTCTCTGCCTTTGAAAGTAATACGCCAACACAGACATATTTTTGAAAATATTTTTCTAGCCTTTCACCAACTCAATTTATTCTGTGTATTATTCCATTTGATCCTTTTTGATTGTAACCGATATAAACTACTTGGCTTTGCTTTCCTGGCTCTTCACAGCCTTGTTCTATTATCCCGTCCTGTCCTGTCCTGTCCTGTTCTGTTCTGTTCTGTTCTGTTTGTATTCGTATTCGTATTCTGTTCTATTGTTTTCATTCACAACTAAGAAGCCAACTCCTACTTTTTATCCGTTCATGATGGCAATGCCATCACCCAAATAGGCACTGTTTCAGTCAAGAATCTGCATTCAGCCACTCATACTTGGAAAATAAAATCCTATAGATATTGATCTCCTTAATTACTTCCAAATTCCCTCTTAAGTTTGTTTTAATGCAACATCAAGAAGAAAAGTTTTAAAAAATGTATAGGAGTAGACACAATGCCAGTCTGTCCATAGTGGAGGGAGCTGCATGAGTAAATCATAATGAGGTTCATGTCATCTAATTTTAGCATAGCTGTCTGTACTTGAGCTAGTTACATAGATAACCTCTACAATCAACAAAGTAGGTGCTTCTACATCACATTTCATCTGACTTGGTTTTAGAATGAGATGACTTGTGGCCTAGAATTTTTTTAATTCCTCTATTTGGCTACCAAAAATATTTGACACCTTAGTTCCTGTCCACTTGTTTCGGTTTTCTTCTACCTTGGAGAGAAGTCCCACGTTTTCAGTGAAGATTGTCTGTAAGGTGCTAAAAAAGAGAAAATTCTTGTCAGTAAAATTAATCTTCTTCATGACACTGCATGAAATGAGTCAGAACATGGCACTGCAGATTAGAATCACTGGCCTCAGTGACTTCTACCTACTTGGCGCTCAGCTCAGGTCTCTGTTATACATCCTGCTGTGAGGTAAGCTGTTGTGAACTATGACATGTCATTAAGGTTAACTCTATGATTTTTTTTTCTTTCTTTGGTTACAGCAGATATAATTTAATAGTGAACTAAATAGGCAACTCTTCAGGGAAGAGTTTATTTGTTTTTCTTAGTCTTAAATGTACCAAGTACATGCTTAGGGATGAGTGGAAATCATACAGAAGAGAGACAGCAGTAACATAAGTTATAACAAACGACCTTCAAAACAATGCAGTTTTCCTGGATTTACTCAAGAACAAAAAATTATCTTCTCATCTCCTCCCCAAAATAATAATTTAGTCATGCAGTACATTTATGTAACTAGGCACCATCTTCACTCTCAGCAGGCATCATTCTTCTTCTTGTGTAATATCTGGGAATGATTCCCGTTCCCCACCTTGCGATTAAATATTGTTCAGAGTCAAAGGGGAATATTTTTTCAGATAAATATAACCCAAAAGCTTTGTTTTTGACACAGGTCCATTGACACTTTTGATTTAAAGAGATATATGTGTGTGATATATATATAATCATGTATATGCTTTTTAATAATATTCCCTGATAAACATGGTTTGTGTTAGCATTACACTTGACAATGTGATATTCAAAAGTTTCTTTATTTCTTAGACTTTACTAAACCTTCTTATACTCTACTAAAAAAAGGAAGATTTACATAAATTACCAGTATTATTGTTCCAAAATCTAAAATTATCAGCAAATGCAGTTAATCTCTTGCACGAAGTGGTCACTTACAGGAAAAAAAAAAATCATTAAATCCCAATTTTCATAGATCTTGAAAAAAAAATGACAGTATATTCAGTTTATTCCTTTTGAATATTGCTTTTAAATTCCTTCCTAATTCCCATAGACATCACCAGTCACGGGTATGATAGTTTCAGAAGAGATTTTCCTGAAGAAGTTGGGCTGAACCTGAAGTTCAACTTGTAATAAAAAGCAGGTGAAATAAGGAGAAAAGAAAGGATCTACCTATAACCTGCCTATGGCTTCTTTTTCAGCACAAATGTAACTGCTTATGCTCTCAGTGAAAAATAGTGCCTAAAAAAAAAATTAGTACCTACAAAAATATTCATTATATCAGAAAATTTTCCTGAGTATGGAAGTAGAGAAGTAGAGAAGTTTAAATTTGCAGCTGTGGAAATATAGCAAGAAATTAGAAAAGGATGCTGCTAAGGGTATATTTATCTGCAAATAATAGATGTCTGCCAGAAAACACCAGAGTCAACAGTTTTGGTGCACTGGATATTTTTATAGTTTCAAATTTATCCAGGAAGAAGTGGCTAAACTGTTAATGGTGTACTATAAAAACCCAGTGAGACTTCACACTATTTAAAAATGAAAGATAAGTTATTTTACCAGAGGACTTGGGATAGTAGGGAAAAAAATTAAGACAATCTTTTTTTAGGGCTGAGGACTGCATTTTGCGGTTTCAGAAAACTTTATTATACTATGTAAAAGATTTGCTTATGATTCCGAACTGTGGCAAAAAAAATCAGTGAGGTGCAATTGGAAAAGCCAGGAAAAAAAAATCGTCTATGAAACTGTCAGAATTTTCCAGTCAGACTGACACTTCTGGATAGAGTACAGTACTTTGACCCCATGGACACAATAAAGCGTCCAAAATACTACATGAGTAGCAGTCCTTCTCTCATGCACAGAGAAGGAAGAGTCCACAAAAACAGCACATGGAGTTGCAAGCTGTGTGGCAAAGCCAAAGCAAACCAGCATAAGGCCTGGCACTCAGAAAAAAGAGGTAAAAAGAAACTACTGTGTATTAGATCACTGTAAGAACAGCACAAAAAAACCAGAATAGTGACTGCATACTTTTCCGATAGGAATTTTTCAATGGCACAGTGTTAGTACAGCAAAAGAAGACGAATGTGCTACTGGCCTGAAATCAAATGGAACATTGCTTAATTTAATCTGGCAGAGCTACGCAAAGCCACGGTTGTGCATACAACAGTGCTAGAACCAGTTGTAGTACTGAAAGAAGAGGTCAGCATAATGAGAGAAAAGATTTAAACTTGGACTTAAGGTTATGACCACATCCACATTAAGGTTTTATCAACGCTAAATGTACAGGTAAATAAACTGAAATACTTTTTGTAGTAATATCAAGTGGAAAAGTAATGTATTACATTAGAAAAGTTTCATGCACTCTTTTTTTTTTTTTAATCAAAAGAAAGCTCCCTATGGAAGGACAAGAGCCCAGATTAACTGAAGAAAAGCCTAAGAACATCTTCCAGGGATACAGAAAAACTCCTAACAGATCAAAACATTTTAATGAAAGAACAGTCTTCTGATGACTCATTGCAGCTTCACTTTCCCTTTCCCAGGCATGATTAAAAGAGAACTTAAGTAAACATAATGCTCTGCAATTCACAGAATAAAGAATCCATAGCTGCTGGCACACTGTCCAGTTTTTACCTCTGAACTGAATTCCCACTATCATCAGTGGCAGACATTCTTAACAGGACTGAGAAATACTATTTTTTAAATTTTTTGTTTCCACTTGGTAAAGCTGTAAATTTCTAACAAATATTCAGAAAGAAAAAAGTTAATCTTTCTGAAATACAGCACTCCCCTAGAGAGATGTTATTTCCTCACAGTCTCCTTTGCATTGTGCTTAACACTCAATGAGATTTTCCACCGAAACAAACAAAGATAAACACATCACATGCATACAAAACATTTTTAATGTGCAGAGGATAAAGGTCTTTTCATGTGAGAAAAACAAGAAAATACTCTGAGGTCATCAAAACTGTGGAGAGAGTCAGCATGCTAAGCTAATTAAAAAAAAAAAGCAATTTTATAGAATACAACAAAAAAATAAACAAGTAAATTCTGCTAAAATGAATGACCAAAATGATTGCCTCAGTAGGGAAGGACAGGGTTGAAAGATTCTCTAGAACTTCAAAGCATTCAGATTACTTTTTGTTGGAAGAGGAAAATGTAGAGCTAGCTGTTCCCTGGTCATCTGTGCAGGTCACGTTACACAATACTTATCAGTGAGAGCTGAGACTCCATGCCAACCAGATCTGCAGCAGGCTCCTTGGCTTTGAGAGATTATTCAACAAGGTGCTGTAGATGTGATCAAACTGTTTCCACAGTCTTCTTTCGTTTATACTGCAGGCTGTTGTTTCAGTGCCTCGCCATCTCCTTCTTTCACAGTTCATTCATCTCTTCCCTCTTCTTTCTGCCATCCCTTTTTCCTTGCCTTTCATAGCTATGTCCACTCAATCCTAGGTTGGACAGGGTTACTACCAAACCCTACCAAAGGGTTTAAGTAACAACAAACACAGAATAAGTGCACCATCATGTTTTTTATGTACTTTTTATCCTTTTCCTGCCTTAACTGTAGATCAGGGGCCCTTCAGGAGACATAACATCTGGAATTCTGTTCAGAGACCTCCTTGGATTCAGGGGCCCTTGGTTTCTTCAAGTTTACCAATGTTTATGATTTTTTAAATTAATTTCAAAATTATTATTGTTTTGTAGAATTCTGTCTCCTGATATAACAAAATTGGAGAAGAAAGTCAAGTTCTGTTTTACATTTTTGGTGTGGTGGGGTTTTTTTTGTTTTTTTGTTTTGTGTGTCCTTGTGTGTTTCTTCTTTTTTTTTTTTTTTTTCTTTTTCATAATTGTACATCTACTCCTAATAGTTTGTCAGAAAAGCTGGACTGTATGTCCAGATCGTAAGTATGACTTAACAACTAAAACAATAAAGCAAACAAAAAGGACCCCATTTATTTTTATTTTTATTTGGATGCCTGACTCCTGAGCTTACAGTTCCTAAGGCATTACTGTTTCTAGCAGAACTGTAATAAAAAACCAGGTAATAATGCAATACATAACCCAGGAAATTAAAGAAATTCCATTGAGTCAGCAGATTGACTTTTCAGTTAAAAGCCTGAAGGAGGCATGCATCATTAAAGATTTGATGTTAGGTAAGAGTACCATCCCCAGCTGACAAAACAGATATATCACTGTGTATTACGTCTCAGCAATTTGCTTATCATTTTACAGTTCACTTCTGATTTTGGCAATGCTCTCACTTCAACTATTCTAAACTAAGAAGAACAGAAATAGGGATGAAAACCCCTTAGAATAATCCCCTGAGATTCCCACATAATGAAATTACACCAAAAAAATAAAATCCCCTGCTCTCCACTCCCAGGCAGGGCAAAAATTTTAAGTTTTGGTAACCCCAGGAAGAACAACCCTATGCTAGTTCCTACATGATTGCCACACACTCCCTCTGCAGTTTGTCAGGGTGTATTTTGACAAAAGGCTGCCAACAAGTGTCCTAAAATTTTCCTGAATTGTGAATCTTCCTTTTTGTTTTGGGAATAAATACTTGAGGTAGAAACCAGGCCAGAGGGAGCTAAAAGGCCAGACTCTCACTGACTTCATCTGAGCCAGCATCTATTCTTGTCATACAGTGATTCTTTCTTTTTCCTTACTACACTAATATCAGAGGTGTTTCAGTAAAAAGTAAGTCATTTTTGTAACAAAGCCTGGATTTTTTTTTCTTCTCTGAGCACCGCTTAAACTGCTGGTCATTATAAGGTGGTCCATGGGTATTACCACTGTACCATACTATAACACAGTCAATGTTCACAGCACAAAGATTACATGTTATATATGAAAGAGAAAAAAGGCTTTATCTCAGGAAAATGAAGACGGAAGCTAATTTTTCTCTTACCCACAGGAAATTGCTATGAACCATGTAAACCTGACTAAGCGATGACTTTAATACTTCATGTATTTGTACCTCTTCATTTTGTCCGTCCTTCCTTCCTCCCTTCCTCCCTTCCTCCCTTCCTCCCTTCCTCCCTTCCTCCCTTCCTCCCTTCCTTCCTTCCTTCCTCAAATATCTTAGCATCCATACCAAACTATGCTGAAACATGCATTTGTGTGCTCAGGCTTGGAATTGATGATATGCTTTTCTTTTTTTTTTTTTTTTGAGTGTGGGGAGCATGTTTGTTTTAAAAGAAATATCTTTTTCTCCACCAAATATTGAAGCATGGAAGAAAGATTTTTGAACAAAAGTATCAATTCCTAGGCTCTGTTCTAGGCTGCCATGTTTCTTCAATATGCCAAATAATTTCACACTAGCAGCATTACAAGTGCTATCTGTGGCCAAGGGCTCAACACTTTCAGCACTGTCAGGCTGACCATTATTTTTCCCAGTACAAGATTTTTATATGTACAAGGTGAATATAATGCCCTATCACACCATCTGGGCTTTATTCAGGATACTTAGCCCATGTGGCATGCTTTTGCCTAACATCCCTTCCTCAATTGCACTGCCTGCAGATGTTTTCCCTAGGTTTTTCTCCTCTAGTTCCTGTTTGCACTGACTCTAAATTCCCTGGAGTATTTTATTTTGTTTTGTTTTAACTTTTGTTACATGCAAACCATACGGGGCACATTCTGAGGAAAGTAAACAGCAGTGCTCCACAGCTAATAACCTCATTCTTTAAGCCTTGTGTATAATAGAGTTATTGTGAAGTGGGGAAGGAACCCAGGGGTATGGCTTGCCAGGTGCTGTGCTGGTGTGTTATCCTCATCATTTGCTGTTGCTCTGGGAGACAGTAAAACTTCTCTTGCAGATTCTGATGTGTGGATTTATTTTTCCTTCTTCACAGCTGCACAACAGTGTGGAAAAATAATGCAGGTTTAAAATACTTGGAGTAAGGACTTGCAAAGCAGAGTGCAAGTGGGAAATGATATTCTGGTACCAAAAAAAGTGGAAAACTACAGGCTTGTGATACCTTCCCATCTCACACTACCATATATATGTTCCCGCTGTGAAATCAGTATTTTTAAACATACCTTTGATAGATAATATCATTTCTAAGTGAGAGACTTTCTGAATGTTTGAATAAAACTAATTTCTGTGTGTTTCCCCAAGATAACATGATCATGTTCAGCAGAAAGCGTTGAGAAAGCAGAACAGATTAATCCTACATACCTAGATAATTTCTGATTTTGGTCAGGACTATCAGTTCTGCTCTGAAGAGCTGTAACAGTCCTCTTAACATCAGCTACTCAGAGAATATTTATATAACAGGGCCTAGCTCAATGTATACCTATCTGTTTCCAGCAAGAAATATTTCACATCAGATCATCAGCTGTGATAATCAAAACCAAAACATTCTTTATCTAAAAGACAACGAATTTAAAACAAATCAAATAAAAAAGAAAAAGAAAAGGCAGACTTTTAGCTGAAATAAGTGACAAAGTAGTGCAAAACAGGATGCAGGATAAAAATTTCAAGTGCTGGTGAGTGTAAACTCACTGAATATTGACTTGGATATCTATGAAAAAAAACCAAAAAACCACCATGGTAAAATTAAAAAAAAAAGTAGTAATTATCAGTAACATATTCAGTTATGTAGTTATTATGATTGAAATAATGAAAGAGATTCATCTGCATAATTCAAGATGTACTCCTCATGATAACTGAATTGTTTCCTGTGTCCTAATATTGGGCAGGTAGCTGTATTACGCTACAGGCAGAATCTACATCTGTATCACAATTCTGGCATGGGTGACTCTTAGGAAACCACACCCCATGTGTACCCCCTGTGTTCTTATGGCAGTTCTTATAAGTCAGGCTCAAATAAAAGAGAATTGGGGCCATGGTTTCCACTGACCAATATATTTATTTTGGGAGAGGCTTATTGTTAGGGAAATACTCTGCTGAACTATGAGTGACCTTTTCTACCTCCTCTTGCAAATGTGTTATTGCTAGCTAGCATAGAAAATTAAAACCAGATATGCTCAGCTTTATGTGTACTCAGTTGAAACCACGTACAGAACACACTGCTTGCATTGCTCAGGATGAGCTGCAAGAGGAGTCCATTAGGGAAAAAACAGCCATCAAATACCATTTTAAACTGTCTTCTCACCTCTTTTTTGGTTTTCATGATAGAGAGGTACTATCACAAACGCTGGTATATTTCTTGGCATTCTTTTAATACTTAACTGATTGTGGAAGGAGCTGGATGTTCAATTTTCCTCCAAGAAACAGAATACAGTATAATTCTGAAAATATTAAAAGTGTATTAAAATACACTGAATGTTAAATATACTATATGCAAAATAAAAAATCTGTGGTTTAGCAGCAACTGTTGTATTCTGTTTCTGAAAACAGCATAGTGGAGTTAGTGAACAAAGATGTTATATAGCTGTTCTCTAGTCATAAATATAAATAGATATTGATATCTATATTTACACAGCCCATTTGACCCAAGCCGCTGCACAAGTAGCCTGATAAGTAGATAGCAAACAGATGGAATGATAGATTCATTCTCATATGTATTATATTTTAAATCCTTTCCATTGCCTGCATTACTGTTCTGGCAGTAATGGGACTTTCTTCTCCTTTCTTGTCATGGTTGGCTAATCAAAAAGAGAGTCAGCAATAATCTAAAAGTTCAGAGGAGTGCGGAGACCACCTACTACAGGTAACAGAGCTTCTATGGATGCCTTTTTCTCCTGACAGTATAGAGAGGTAATTTGCTTAGAGTTACACTGAGTGGGAACTAGACTAGGCACCTACACAGTAGGTAGAATGAATTTGGTCCATGATCCCCAACTGCAGGTCTTAGAGTATGATGCCTCAGATTGCTCCCCATCCATACCAAGTTATGCATACCAAAAAAATAACTTATATCTCTGCAAAAATGAGGCTATTACTTTACAGTAAGTTCAGTCTGTAAGACTAACAGCAAAGAGGTGATGACATACATATTTTTTTAAGCTAGGTTGTGCCTTCCTTGTATTGAGTCATAGCACTTTCTGTTCAGCAAAAATGGTGAGGATGTTTGTGTGATGATGGGTTAGGTAGAAAAGTATCCTCAGAATAAACAAAACCAGGGCGGGGGGGAATAATGTTGGGTTTATGTGAATGACTTTTTCTTCTCAACTTTCAAGTTGAAGGGTTGTACTTATTCTTCGATATAAATTATGGACATTAACAGAAGTTGCATATATGCCAGCAATGAAATAACACTTGTATTTGTAATGTAGGCCTTGTTTATCTTTCAGAGTTTCTTAATCTATATGTTTTAGTACTGCATTACATCTTCTTCAGCTCATTAAATTGACCATCACAAGACATCAAAAGACACTAGGAAAGAATAGGTACTTTTTAATTTTTCATTCATAAAATAATTTCCCTAGTGGTCATCTGAGATGTCCTTCATTATTACTCCACAGGCATTGATCCTTG
Organism: Caloenas nicobarica; assembly: GCF_036013445.1. NCBI lineage: Eukaryota > Metazoa > Chordata > Aves > Columbiformes > Columbidae > Caloenas > Caloenas nicobarica. The sequence continues at coordinate 49,007,615 of NC_088245.1, forward strand.
TTAACAACAAAATCAGCAAAATAAGCCCACTGGCTTTTGCTCCTCTGAAGAAACTGGAAAGACTTTACCTGTCCAAGAACAACCTGAAGGAACTCCCAGAAAACATGCCGAAGTCTCTTCAGGAGATACGAGCTCATGAGAATGAGATCACCAAGTTGAGGAAAGCTGTCTTTAATGGACTGAATCAAGTGATTGTCTTAGGTACGAGCATGAGAAATTATAACAAAATCCACTCAGTGTTTTTTCAAGATGTTGTTTTTAGTTCAATCAGTGATTTTATGTAGAAAGCCAAGGAATGCTCCAATAAATTGTACCTCCAAATTAGCTTTGACCTGAAGGATAAAGTTAGCTACACTGCAGCACAGCTCACGATCATGTTTTGTTGGCAGAACTAGGCACCAATCCAATCAAGAGTACAGGCATTGAAAATGGAGCTTTTCAGGGGATGAAGAGGCTCTCCTACATCCGTATCGCAGACACCAACATTACTAGCATCCCAAAAGGTAAGAAATTCAATGAATATTTCAAGAGATTTGCACAGGTAAAGTATAGTGACTTCTAGTCTTCTGGAAGAAAAAAAAAATATTATGGAAATCTTTTGAGGCAATCCTTAGAGTATCTATTACTTGACTACTTCATTTTTTGGTCTGCTGAGTTTTGTGAGTTTGAAAAATCTTGGTTTTCTATTATGAGAAGCTCCACAAGAGGTGCACTGTCAAAAGTAAGCCATTTTATGTTATTTTGCTTTTCTTCTCTCATCACTGAAATATGAAGTGGGAGAATGTTTTCACTCTCCAACCCTGGTTTGTGAACCTGACCAACATTATACACATGTAAACTCATGTAGAATTTGCATGAAACTCATGTAGAACTAAAGTTCCACAAGCATAAAATCAGCCTGCACAGGTCTGTGAGTTTGGAGCCAAAAATACTATTTCTACCCAAAACAGAAATAGTTGCTATTTTTAAAAGCACTTGATTGCAAATTGTGACAAAATAAGAACAACTTCAATATAACCCATTGAAACAAAGCAAAACAAAACAGAATGGTTCTAATCCAGAGGAAATTATATTCAATTTATTCATACTTTAGTGAGCAGTTTGTTTTGAAATAGCTGAAAAGTTTTTGAAAGTTAATACTAGTTGTTATTTCTTTCTTCCCCCATTTCCTGTTTTGGATGTTCCTTTGAGGTACCTCGGATAGCTAAAATAATTGGTTCAAAATTTTTTTCCATGATGAACAGGATTTACAAACTAGTATGTGCCTTACCTTAAATAACATTAAAATTATTTTACCTCATCTTTATAATCTCATTTTCTGCTGCTGTTATTTCTTCAATATCTAGGCATCAAAGGTTTGTAGATTTATGTATGTGAATAGTCTGGCTAAAATGAAAGCTTTTTCTCTTACACTATTATATATGTCCTATTTACATAATCATGAAGGGTAGAATTCATATCTTGGAAGAATTTAATGTAGCTATTTTTTAAGAATTAACTGTTCTGTAATGACCTTAGGAACTTGGTCATATTTCATGCTAAACAAATTTTTACTAGATGTTTTCAGTTTCCCTGATTGTGAAAGTTCTTTGTTTCATTTAATGAATTGTTCTTGGCCATGTCTAATAAAAAAATCTTTTTTATTTTTTTTTTAACTGACAAAGACTCTCAGTATAACACAAGTCCGTTAAAGAAGGATAATAACCCAGTTTTATCAATAGTAATTTTATGGTGTTCTCTCTTTCAGGCCTTCCTCCATCCCTTACTGAACTTCACCTTGATGGCAACAAAATCAGCAAAATTGATGCTGATGCTCTGTCTGGACTGACCAACTTGGCAAAGTAAGAGTTCATTTCTTCTTTTCACATAAAATATTAGTTGAAATTGTAATCACAAACAACACTTTCCAGCTGTTTTCAATGATGAGTGATGTATGCCCAGGACAATTGTTTTTTTGATTAAAAAAAAAAAAAAAGATAAAAAGAGCGATTAGGCATTTTATGTCATGCTCCTTTCATTTTATTTCCATCTTTGGTTTATGCAGTTTTCTTGGGAGACTGCATTGCTGATGTGATTTCCTCTGGAAACTGAGGAAGAAAGCATGTGGGAACCAAAAATTCTTGCAACAGTGTTTCCTCTGTTTCTCAAGAAAGGCAAGTCTGCAATGAGTCCAAGAACATGACAAAAAAACCATAATGATACAGTATAAATGAAAAAAGGGTCATTTTTTCAGGGTGCTTGTACCTTCCTAATATGTGAATATATCGTTGAATAAGTTTCTCTAACTGTAGAAACATGTAAGGAGAATTCTTGAAGAGTAGTTATAGGCATACAGAATCATTTGTGAATTAGTTCACATTAGATAACGTTGAAATGGTAACATGGGCCTTTAATACAAAGTATATTAATATTATGATACTTTCAAACTTTTGTAAGAAAATAGAAGGAATATTGATCTAAAAGATTATTAGTCAGATTGATGGATTTAATTCCTGGATCTTCATCTTAATCATTCTGCTTGTCATAATGAAGGAAGAAAATGGAAATAAAAGAAAGATTACTAAACAACGGTAGTTAAATTTACCACTGTTTATAGTAGCTTGGGCAGCAATTCAGTGAAATGAATATATAGTAAATTAATACATATTTTGAATCTGGCAATTTCAGGTGATAAGGCTTAGAACACCATTCTAGAGCTTGGCACTTCAGTTCATATTTGATGTTCATATTTGATGTTCATATTTGATCACGGACTAATCCCCACTGAATAAAAGTCTTCTCCTCGATTTTCATGAAAAAATAAAAATACCATAATTATGGGTTAGGGGATTATGAAGCCATTATTATTAATGATACAGACTTAGTATAAAATGTAACATCCTCCAGAGAAATGATAAAGAAAACTTCCAAAACTAAAACAAAATCATAACTACTCAGGTAAAGAGTAAATTACTTTACTGGGGAGGTGAAGTGTGTGTGTGGGGGTATGTCAGCTGTCCTGTAGATGACCCAGTTTTTCTGCTTTTTCACATTAATATTTAGAAAACACTATAGGTGACATCACATGGATAAAACTGTTGGGAGTCCTTCTTAAGACATAAAGTTTTATGCAGCAAGTGCTGATGGACTACTAAAAATATCCAACCTTGGGCTGCTTCCATTGTGGTTGTACTGTACAGAGAAACAGGATACTCCATTGGTGTGGAAATGTGAGAGGCAGGCACGAAGTTTCAAACCGCTCTCTGGCCTGTGCTTAAGCAAACAACTTAAGCATACTCAGAAATCCTCTTTTGTAAAATTGAAAAATAAGGTAGAACACAGATTTGGTGAAAAAGGAGGGCGTTGGACGTTACAGAGTAGGCAGATGAAGAAAGGAAGGAGCTACGGAAGAGGTCCAAGATAGCATATGGGATAAATCTAAGGGGCAGCATGCCATTTATGTCACATAAAAAATGTACCAAAACATAGCTTTTATTTACACATCTAAGACTTCAGGAACATCAATGCGGGGTCAGACCACACTCTCCTCCTGGGTCATGTCAACACATGCTCAACAGTCTAATATAGATGCCTTAAAGCACAGTTAGACTTTGAGAAACAGGTCATTCTCCTGACTGTGTTAAGGTGTTTTGAACTGTGAGATTGGTGTAGATCTACTGCTCATTCTCTTCTGAATTTTGAGTTCTAGCAAAATGCCAATATTTGTCTTTTTTGTTTGTCTGCTTTCCTTGTAAAATTGCTCTTAAGTCTTCATATAAGGCTACCATGGAAAACAACAACTTATTAATGTAAACCAAAAAAAGGCTTCACTGGTTTCATGCAGGAATGAGCACCACAGGAGGATATACACACTACACAACTGATATTGCTAAAGTTTATATCCTGTTAAAGTTTACTGAAAAGATCTAGCTCCATACAGTGGAAGTCACATCGAGCCCTGAATAACGATGATCTTGAGCAGCATGAAGTTTGTTAAAGAGCATGTAACAAAAAAAAGCGGGAATGGGCAAGCAGGGATGTTGGAGGCAAAAGAAGGTGAAAAAAACATTTGAGAATTTCTTCAACTTTTAGATACATTTTTGATGATGTTATTCAATGGTTTAGAACACTAACTAGATCAGCTAAAACACTGGAAATAGATTATGTATTCACTAATAGAAAAGGAAATAGTATGTCAATATACTAGGCAAGAGTGATTTTTCAAATTCTTACTTTTTGAGTTCCCATGGGAAAAAGGAGACAAAGACCATATTATTTCCTAACACTCTCTATCGTTCTGTATTTTACACACTAATGTTGTCTTATTTCATTTGTAAACATGACCCCAAGTGACTGAGAGTTTGTTTGTAACACATTTAGATGAGATGTAATTATATATGATTTCACTGCTTGTGAGAGTTAGAGCCACTTTTCTACAGACTCCTCCAATTTTACTCTTTCCCTAAAAGAGTTTCTCTGCATGAGCTAATCCAGAGTTGATCTTGTCCATCCTTATGGTGTGTAAAGGGGTTACTTTTGCTTCAACAGACCAACATGGAAGTCAAACCTGCTTTTTTCATGCTAATCTCCCTAGGTGTGACACATCTGCTTATAGACCTGTGTATTTAGTGAGCATATATTTAGATATGTGTCAGCCAAGAATTTATAGCCTTTAGCCAACTTTTTTTTAACCCAATTCTTTTAAAGATATTCACTATAAGCACCCATTACTGAAATGCTTTGTAGACGTTCTGTATATCTTCAGAACAAATTGCTCTTTAGGCTCAAATCCCCCAAGCTTTACTAAATCTTGTAGTCATAAGGAGTTTTGTTCTGATAACTTTTAAATGAAAAAATTCACCAAATTTACCAAAGATATGGGAAAAAAAATGATTGCTTAAGGAAAAAAAAATAAAGCAACCTAGATCAAGTAGGTTTAGCCTTTATAGAAATAATTTTCTCAAAGGACAAGACTCCTTATGATGACAACTCCTGTAGAGTTATCACTGAATTCCTTACTGCAACACAGAACATTGCAAATTATGAGAGTCTCTTCAAAAAATTTCATAGTTTTGTACTCACAAACTGAAATAGTATTAATACAGATATCCACAGATAGGACCAGATTTTACAAACCAGGCATAAATTGTGCTAGTAAACCTAGCATGTGGATATATAAAGCAGGAAGGATGATTTTGTGGTGAAAGCTGTGGACTGGAACCCAGGAGAAATGTGTACAACCCACTTCTGTGTCCTGCTGAACAGATGATTACATATGACTCAGCTCTTGATTCCAGTTTGTAACATGGCTCTAACTACATAAGTATGTTAGAAGGGTGTAGTGAAGGTTTAAGCTTAACAGTTCTGGTCACCCTGGGTTATGCAGTTTGACAAAGAAAGTTACAGCCAGTGCTCCTGAAGTCCTGCAAGAACCTCTTATTCAGCTTTTAAAGGAAGATTGGTGCCTATGGAGATACACAGTACATATTTACAGTGGGATTAGTCATATAGCTCATGAAACTATGCAGTACCATGATCGTAAATTGAATGACATAATGACAATTATGATAATTCACATCAGACATTAAATTTATATTTAAATATGTTTATCTAGACTAGTTCTCTGTGGTGACTCTGTACCTCACATATAATTCTGAAAATTAGCCTGGTCTGTTCTATACAGTAGTGTGTAGAAGTAATCAACCCAAGGAAGATGATTATGTGAGAAAGTTTAACTTTTCTTTTTTTTTTTCTTTCAGATTGGGTCTTAGCTTCAACAGTATTTCTTCAGTTGAAAATGGCTCTCTTAACAATGTACCTCATCTGAGAGAGCTCCATTTGAACAACAACGAACTTCTTAGAGTACCTGGTGGGCTGGGCGAACACAAATATATCCAGGTAAAGTTTATCATACTGTCTCAAAGAGCAATAGTTGAAAGATTCTGATTGGTATTTGTGTGGTTATTCACTCTTGAACAGAAACATATACAGTATTTGTGCAAAACTGTTGAACAGGCATGGAAAAGTTACATACAACAGGAAGACACATTTAGATTTTTGTGTGAGTGTGGCTATGGAGGTGTATAGATCTGGAGGTGTGCATTTGTATGTCTGTGCGTCTGAGGGGATGCAACAAATATGGGTATATTTGTCTACATTAATTTCCTCTTTACTTATAAAATGCTTTCAAATAACATTTTTTGTGTTGATTTTTTTTTTTCACTTCTACTCTGACATACATTTTGCAACCTTTCCCAAGAAGAGTCCCTTTGGTAACTCACAAAGCTATGCTTTTAGGAGGGCAAAGAGACACAACATGCAGTATTTTGAGGTCTGTGTGGCTGGATAACTAGAAATATGGCTTCTTGGAACTAATTAAAATCTTTCTGCACTTGGACTAAGACTTTACAGGACAGAAAGCTCCCAAAGAATGGAGATTCCCAAATGTAAATCACCACTTGCATGTAGCTTAGGAAAAATTGTCAGAAATAGTGATTCTGGAGCAACGTAATATTCATCAGCTATTTTAAATCACTCTTAGTGATTTCTTTGGTTCTGAGTCCTGTACAGTTGCACTCATGAGAGCAAAAGCATTAGAGCTGTAGAGAAGCAAATTAGCACCAAATACATTCTTTGTACACAGCACATGCTTCTGAACCACAGCACTGTATTAATAATGCCACATCTTTGACTCCTTTTTTTGTTACAGTATGATCAAATCATAGTAATGTTCTTAGAATGCTTTGCAGTTTCTTCTGTTTCTGTAGAAATTACTTTTAACTGGTTATACTCTAGGTATTTCAAAAGGAAAGCATAATCAAGCATTTGTTTGGAAAAAATGGTATTTACTCTGTAAAACATTGCACAATACATACCAAGCATTTGACATCAAGTTATTTATCTTATGTGCCATGGCAGCTCTAATTCTCACTTCTGCACTTCTACGCTTTTCAGGTGGTTTATCTTCACAACAACAAAATTGCTTCCATCGGTATCAACGACTTTTGCCCTCTTGGCTACAATACCAAAAAGGCAAGCTATTCTGGTGTGAGTCTCTTCAGCAACCCTGTGCAGTACTGGGAAATCCAGCCCTCTGCTTTCCGATGTATCCATGAACGCTCTGCAGTACAGATTGGAAATTATAAATAGATGTCTAAAGATGGCGTTTGGTTCTGTTTCAGCTAAAGTACCTGTTGTAATAGGCCTGTTCAAAAAATTGTTGCTAACAAATAATGCCAAATACCAGAAGCTTCACTTTAAAGTGGAGATGATCCATTGATTTAGAATAAATTAATCATTACAGATGTACAAGATCAAGCATACCAAAAAGAATTGCCAACTGTGCTTTAAACTGACTTATTTCAGCCTTCTTTTCCAGCATGCTTTCTGTGGTATTTTTCAGTTTGCTGAATGCTACAGGTTTTCAGATTCCAGTGTATATGAGATTCGGAGTAAATATTTGTCAAGCTATGATATTAAAAAAAAAAAAAAAAGATAGCAATTGCGGTTAATTTTATAGCCACACCAAAAAAAAAAAAAAGAAAAAAGAATACTAGAGGGAAAAAGGACTCTCAAATCATCTTGAGACTTGAGAAGGTGAGAGTTACCTCCTTTAAATTTATTTCAGGCCCTGGAGGTTTAAAAATATGTGCTATAACACTTAGCTAATTCTGAATGTATCTATTTAGCAGAGGCAAATAAAGTTGTTGCTAATGTCATTATTTTGGGAAAAATAAGATAAATTCATATTGTACACATACTTCTCTTAAGTTTGCCATTCTTCTAGAGCAATGCTATTCAGGATTAGCCTAACATAATCCTATTGAACAAAATAATGAGTAGTCTGCAGTACGAAACTTGTAACCTATGTCTGGAGCTCAATGACTACATTTCTCTAGGGCAAAACCCTCTCACCTTAGTCACGAGAGCAGTTTTAATTACTTCAGTGAGACTGCCTTGCAGAGTATGGTATTAGTCATTGGCATAAATCCATGTATATCTCTAAACCAAAAATAATAGCAGTTCACTGTTCAGTTGTTCTACATGGTACCTTTGTCAGCATCCTTTACTGTTTTTGGTTTTTTTAAACTATGTTTTTAATTGTCAAGTAGAGATATGCAGGCTCCCCATCTGATGAATTTGTGGCATTTAGATTATAAGCAAAATAATAGGTATAGCAAAATATGAAGTGAAATAACTGCAAGGCCTAGCTGGACATTGCTGGGACACCATTCCTAGAAGTATCTTCTTAGACTGATTTGAAGCCCTCTGCAAACTGGGATTCATCAGCCCATAACAATGGGCACATCAAAGGTAGGCTGCACATTTCTACTGTCAATCTGCAAAGCTAAACATATATTCAATAAAAATGTCACCTTAAAAGGATCTTCTGCAGCCTCTTAATACTCCAAGGTCAATCTCTCTAATTTTTAAAACTTATATGTCATTTATATTAAAGGATAATGTAACACAGGCAAACTCCAAAGTGTTTGTCTTTATTTTCTGTTTTGGTAGCATAACACAGTGTGTCAGAACTTTAATTATTATTAAGTCTTGAAAACTGAAAATCTTTGACATGGTCACTACGTGTGAAATTCTCTTACTTCAAGAAACTTTTTCATGCCTAACACTCATAGGTATTTTTTCTAGAAAATGAATATATTCTCTTTAGAGTTGTCATTTATTCAGGTGGTAAATAATTAGAAACTATTGTGAATCACTAAAACCATTACATAGAATAAGCGTGTTTGCACTCTTGTTAGCTATCTTCATATAGTAGCCAATGATTTCCCCCATTTGCATCTGGTTTTTCTTCTGGATTTCAGATTTTCTGAGTGTTATTTTTGAATAAATCTAACAGCACGTGATATCCTTCTGTCACTGGAGGGAAATCCCTGAGAAAATCACCAGTTAAATTTTTTTGGTTCTTGGTTAGATATCTGCTGTTATTCAGAGAGAGACTTCGTGCAGAAAGCTAAGCACTAGCATTTCAATAGAGAACAAAGGCATTGCCTTAGCTTGAACAGCTCCACAGGGTTTGTATGTACACGATTCAGGTTATCAGATACAGATACAATTTACAGGAAGAGACTTATAGAATAAATAATAACAATTACTTATTATCTAACACTTCGTTAAAGATATATACTACCTTCCCATTTCTACCTCCGTGGCTTTAAGATCTCTCCATACTAAGGCTTTTCTTTCAAACCAGAAGCAACTTTAAGTCCAGAAGAAAATATCTGAGCCTGGTCCTCCTCTATAACACCTATGGTATGTCCCATACCAAGATTGCTGCCCTCTGTGGTAAAGCACAAGCTGTTCCTCATTAAATACGTTCTCTTCTAACAACTGAGGGCTGCAAAGATAATAGGACTTTCCTGATTCCCAGCCCTATGCGATAAAGCAGAATAAGCAAATCCTATAACACGAGAACACAGCAAGATCATGACAAATTCAAAAGGTAAACACACTGTTGGTTTTCCATAAATTGTGCAGCCATACCTACAATGTCGGACTGACAAGACCCTAGCCACACATAGATTCTGTGAAGACTTCAAAGCAGTGGGAAGCCCAATGCTTTTAAGACTGCTTTTCATATAAATACAGAATGATGGATCTTCCACTTAAAAGGAAAAAGAAAATAATAAAGAAGGAATGGAATGGAATGGAATGGAATGGAATGGAAAGGAAAAGAAAGGAAAGGAAAGAAAGGAAAGGAAAGGAAAGGAAAAGAAAAGAAAAGAAAGGAAAGGTCCTTTGTAGTATCTTTTTTTTTTTTAGCAGAAAGACATATTGCTAAAGGATGTTATTTTTCAGAACTTGACTACAAATCAATTAGTTCCTTCATACATGCTTGACTCTTAAGGCCAGAAGGGAGCTGGATGGTTTCTCTTAAAGTCCACCAGGTTAAGGACTGTCATCATATACCTGATTGGTGATGTATAAATGTCTTCAAATCTAATTTTATTTCCATGAAAGGATCATCTCTTAAATCTCTGGCAATAACATGTTACTCTGAATTCCAAGCCTACAGATTTTTTCAGTTCCCTTCTCAGACTACTTCTCAAATCCTCTAAAAACTGCTCTTTGGCCCACAATCTGGCTTTTTTGACTTACCTGTGAACCACTTTGTTATAATTTTTTTCTGCTTATGCTTGCTACTTCTTTTAAACAGACAGTACTAGCTACTTTAGAGTTATATACAAAAATTAGCAGAAAGCTGAGAAAATTTGCTTTTGTTCAGTGCTCGCATTATTTTAATGCCTCTATATCTTGTATGCAAAATAACTAAAAAAGATTACAAAAGACTTTCTGATTCTACCACTACTCTGAAGTGCCATCTAGTGTCACAGAGGGACAGTAACAAAACTGCGAAAACCAGAAGGGAAGATGTTTCTGAGGCTTTATGAAAGGAGCCTACACAAATTCACATAGTTACTCTGCTGTTTGATTATTTTTTTCTTTTAAATCAAAGTCCATACCTGTGAAATCAATAACCATTTTGTACATTCAAATACTCTTTGCACATGAATGTGTTTTTGCTCATCCTCTCTGAATGTACACATTGGTCTGAAATCAGTTTTGCTACATGGACTGACCAACATTTCTGGTGGGTTTGTTTGTTTGTTTGTTTGTTGGGTTTTTTTCTTTTTTTTTTTTTTTTTCCCCTCAAAAGAAATGGCCTTATTTTCCATGGTCATTACCAAGCCATTGCTAAGTGGTTGCATTTTTTCCATTCCAAATTTTAAAACACCGAAGGGGTTTAGTCAGTGCTAGTTTAGTTGGAAGTAATATATTCAGTAAAAAGAAAAAGAAATCAAGGCTCATGTTAGTGACAAGTTTGCACAGCACTGAAGGGGACACATGAACTGTGAGATGTTCAATATGAAGTGCATCAACTTCAAACTGAAACAGTGGAACTAAAAATAGTTGATAAAATTTAGCATAAAACATCACCCTGACAGTGCTCCAGCAGCTCCAGCTGTAATAGAACAAAGTATCTGTGCATGTCCTGAAAAGGCACAAGAACTGTTTTAGTGCTTGAATTAAACTCAACACAAACAATCGGCTAGACTCATCAATGGATACATTTAAAGTGACATAAACCAGCCCTTGGTCTCCTGCTCTGCTTCCTGCTCTGGAAGTCCAAGGCTGTTATTGTACCATAAGTGCCTGAGGATCATCCTCTCCCTGCCTCTTAAACTCCAAACTTTCTGAGATACAAAGTTGTGGTTTCTTCGAAACTGCTTTGTCAGGCTGTTCTCTTGCTCATTGTGTACATTATGCCACTTGAAAGCTTGGGAGATTACCTCCGTGTGGGTGTTTTCAGTCCCCAGACCAGAAGAATGCTAATGCTCTGTTACTGCCTGCTTAAACTGGGACTTAACTTATATCTGTGGGAGAAAGAGTAGACAAAACTATGAAAAAATGGTATTGCTCTAATCATATAGATTTTTAATATTATAACATAATATTAAAAAAAAAGGGAACTAATAACAAAATCAGAGACTCTGCAGTGTGATGAAAAGCAGTGATAGTAATAGTCATGTTTCTGAATCCACATGTATGGTTGCAGCAAGCAACATAGTGAAGTTATTGGAAAATGGCAAATGTTGTAGGCCTTGTATCTGCATTTACTCACATGAATAGTTCCAGTGTTTTCAGTCAGAAGAACTGAAATCTACAGATGGACACTTAGTTTTGAAGAGAAATTAAACCAAATATGCTATCCACTGTCTAAATACAAAGGGTAATTTTTAAACAAACAAACAGTAAATTATCTAAACCATCTCCATCCAGAAAAGCTTCATCCAAAAAATTGTCCCAGGTACTGTCTTTGGCTCATACCCAAATGGAGAGAAGATGAACACCTGCAAGTAACGATATCTGGTGATAAATGGCATATTATTTTACTTATATGCACAAATATTAATGGGTAGATTTGTTGCTCCTAGCATTTGGCAGAATGGGCAGTAGAATATGCTTAGTCTGTCCAAATGGTCACAATGTACAAAACTTTCTATTTTCATAGCTGACAGGAAATCACTCAAGGTTCCATTTTTTTCCCAATTCTTTATGTTATTGACTCTATAGTTTCGAAGTATACGATTTGTAATAAATCATACTTATGCCTTTTATTCATTTTCAACTAATATATTAAACTGCATATTATATTTGAATGAAAAAGCTTTAAGGATTTTGCTACTATTTTTCCAAACTTCAGATTTGAACAACTTATATTATTGCTTCCAGATGAAGACTTTAATTGAGACGAATTAGGCTAGTGCTTCTCCACACAGCAACTTTTTGAAAGTGTCCAAATCCCAGTATAAAGGCATGGAAAAATGGGACCATGTGTGTGCTACTAACTGCATGTTAGAAAGCCCTTTCAACAGGAAAACTCAGAACCAATTAAGCTAATCACATAGTATCCTGCTGATGCATTCTTTCATCTTTTAATTTCAAGGTATTGAATCTTTGCAAGAATCAAAAGATTATGAAAAATAAACCAAATTCTAGAGTGCAGGAAAAAAAACGGAATTTCAGAATGCATAAAATAATCTTAACATGAAAGACACAATAATTCTAAATAATGTTTGGCTATGTTAGAAACTCTAGGGAAATGAAATGCTTCAAAACGCTTATTCACTTCTGAGAATAATCCTTCAGAGGTTGGTCCATACACATCATTCTCATGTGGAAAGAGAAAGTGGATATGTTGCAATGAATCCTTGAAACAAAGCACTGTCTTTGAAGTGTTGGCTAATGGAGAGCGACTGAGAGACCGTAAACCTCAGGCGATTTAATGTTTCATCATGACATCAACAAAATTAAACAAAAAGATTAACCTTTTGGGTATTTTTTTTCCCTCTTCTATCCTTTACTGCTCATTTCCAACACCAAGTTCTTTAAAGACATCTCAGTAATTTTTGGTATATAGTAGGAGTCGCTGCACATGTAGGCTACAGGGAGATAGAGAAGACTGTGAATTTCTGTTCAACAGATGCAGATAATTTGATTGTTATAGAAAGAGTTAAGTAGTTAGGCTTCTTATTGCTATCAAAGGACTAAATTAACTCTGATACGGTAATATGTCCTTTGAACTTTCTTGTCAGAATACTGACCCACAGGTTTGTTGTGTTCCCTACATCTTAGGCAGAAGGAATGTGCTCACACTATGGAAAAATACAACTGCACAATGATTTTAGATTATTCTGCAGAGCTGAGAAAGAAAAAGACAGCAGCAATAAGAGTCAGAGAAGACGAGTACCATTTACCCAAGCTCTGCCCTACAGAAAAGGAAGCTAAGGATGCCTCCCACCCCTCTCCACCCTGTCTCCCAGTTCAAATGAGAGAGAGGAGATAAAAGCAATTTCTAGCCACTTGGCAACCTCACAGACATCTTCTAGGCTGGCATGAGAGCATGTGTGGTAGTACATGAATGTATAAAATGTGAACCTCATGAAGGTGGAGGCAAACCCAGTGTCAGTACAGGTTAAGTGATGAATGGATTGAGAGCAGCCCTGCAGAGAAGAACTTGGGGATATCGGTGGAAAATTAATTGGATATGAGCCAGCAACATGTACTTGCAGCCCAGAAGGCCCATCGTATCCTGGGCTGCATCAAAAGAAGCATGGCCAGCATGTCAAGGCGCTCCACACCTGGAGTTATACATCCAGTTTTGGAGTTCCCAGCACAAGACATGGACCTGTTACAGTGATTCTAGAGGATATTCTATATATAGATATATATAAAACACACACATATTTATATAAAACATATCTATATATATAATACATATAAAGAAGGCTTACAAGAAAGACTGAGAGAGACTTTTTGCCAGGGACAAGGGGCAACAGTTTTAAACCGAAAGAGGGTAGATTTAGGTTGTATATAAGCATGACATTCTTTGTGTTAAGGGTAATGAGACGTTGGAACATGTTTCCCAGAGAAGTTGTGGATGCTCCATCATTGGAAGTGTTCAAGACCAGGCTGGACGGTGCTTTGAGCAACCGTATCTAGTGAAAGAGGTCCCTGCTCTTGGCAAGGGGGGTGGACTAGATGATCTTTAAAGGTCGCATCTAACCCAAACTATTCTGTGATTCCATACACAGTACCAGGGCCCCAAGTACACCAGGAGGCTCTTGCCATCATGACCATGCTCTTCCAGAACCTCTGCCCACCTAGACAGCTATATTTAAGATCAGAGCCTTGTCTTTTCCCTGAGCTTATTGTAAGTGTTCAGCAAGAGAGGACAGCTGTGCAAGAGAAGGAATGTTGGGAGCCAGTAGTTACGCAAGGCAAGGCAGCAACCTCATGAGAAAAGTGCACAGTCCCACAGCACCTAATGAAGAAGAGCAGAGCTGGTTCAGTGGCTGCAACCAGGGCTGGTCAACCATCCAGTAACAGATCCTTGTTGATGAGGCAGGTCCAAGGTCAAGCTCAGATATCAAGTCAGTAAAATAATTTGAGGTAGAAAACCAGGCAGAACATACCCACAACACATTTTCCTTTCACTGTGCCTTGAATCAAAATGTTGTGGGCTATCACCTGTGCATCTATTCTCCACTTACTTGAAAGAATGACGCTCATGTCGGTTCCATAGAAAAGTCACCAGTGTGAGACAGCACAAATCTCTGATGGGTCCGGACAGAGAAGACATGAGGATGTAGGCTCACACATATGCTCAGAACCAGCCTTGCTCATTCATCAACATTTGCCAGTCTCAAAAAACTCTCTTAGTCCCAGAAAGGGGGAAGAGTAAACCTCAACAGGATAGGAGAAAAGCAGGAAAGCCTCACCAAAACTCTTTTATAAAAGGTATGGATCTTTCTAATGTGATTGCCCTGTTTATATTGTTTTCTGACATCAGGTATTCTAAGAGTTATTCAATTATTGTGCTAAAAGTTCCAAAATAAATGCAAATATTTAGCAGCTGAAACACAAAGTAAATGCCTTCCACTCATGAGCAAAGTTATTACAAATGTGTGGTGCTCAGCTCTGGAAAAAAAAGGTCTCATTCCGCTTTCAAGAGATCAGAAAAGGGGCAATGGATTTTGCTATACCACAACTGGCTAGCCATATTATCAAAGTTATCTATGGGATAGGAACATGACCTAAATTACAGTGTTGCTCACCAGTACTGCTATAGCTAAGTTTGTGTCAGCAGTTCCAAGCGAAACCAGCTTTTCCACTTAAAAATTATTACTCTGCTAAAGCTTGGAATCAGAGCTTATTTCTGGAACATATTTCTTTTTTGAAAATGAAAAATAATCCATGTATATTCTTAAAAACTTCAGTGTAAAGCAAGAGTGACATATGCACACACATGCAAATACACATACATTTCAAGAAAACGGTGAAAATACTGAAATTATAATTTGATAAAAGTCACATGGTTGATCAGCTAATGTCAGCAGACCTTAGGACATGAATGTCTATTTTCTTATTGATGGCTCAGGTTATATTCCAGACTCTAAAGCTGCATCTGTATTATTAAGTGAAATCATGTCATTTTACAGCTCTGTACCAACTAGCATGACTTAGCCCCATCTCTCCTGTAAGTCTATCTTACCCCACAAAACAGGATGGCTTCATTTAAACTGTCCGTTGAGAGTGGTAAGTCCTAAACCAAGGCCAGGAATTGTTCAGTTCAGGCCAGAATAATGAAAAAGCCATTTTTAATAAATTTATACTATAAAAGATGACTTGCTAGTGTCAAGGCCACTATGCGATTTACTAGTGCAGGTAGAGCCTAAAGGGGAAGTCATCCATTTGCTTATCTATTAAGTACAGCAACATTCATATTTTGCATTGATCTACCCAAATATTGAGAATGCTTTTACCTGCTTGCTATCTGAATGCTTTCCTATTTTTAGTTCTCAGGCAGCTGGAATGCTCTCTTCAGCCCTTCATGTTAAAGTCTGTCTCCGGCTTTTTATATCTTTGAACTGCTGATAACATGGAGTTTTGATCTGAGAGTTTGGGGGAATTACCGTATTTGATTGCAATGTTTTACTTTCCATACCTACAATCCAAAAGAAATTACAATCCAGCATTTGAAGAGAGAAGGAAAGAAATTCCTTCTAGGTTAGCTTAATATTGCTATTCTAAAAAGGTGCAACATCTTTGAAAATGCTACTCTGTTTTGTAGCATAACGTATCTATATAAGCAAAAGTAATTTTAAATATGAAGAAAACATGAAAAATACTACAAGGAAGCTAAAGGGATAGATGTTGATTCCAGTTTTTGGTCCAAATCAGTTTGCCATTTGTCAGACAGCCATACATGTGTATGAATATACAGATACATAATTATCCAAAGACAATCACTAGGTGCTTACTGAAGTCCAAAAAACAAAAAAAAGGTAGAGAAAAAAAGAGTCAGGCTAAGTAGGCAGAGGTCTAATATCTATGGAAGATGAACAAGAATACTTGGAAAGCAGTGTATTCATTCACAGGATGAGGGAAATGTTGGTGCAGCTTGTCCGTTCTTGGGTGGATGGAGAGCAAATCAGATCTTAAACACTCTTGTATCAGTTCAAAATAAGCCTATGAAAGCATGTGATGCAAAATCTCTTAAACCGTTTCTGTCCTTTCCAATGTCTATAGCTTATACAATTATATATGAATTCAATTGAAAAGCTTTGCTTGACTAAAACAAAAGAAAACTGTTCAGTGAGGACCCAGGTGATGATCTAATGGAAGCAGAGATCTGTTTTCTAAATTTTTATTTCACTTTTCAAAGAAGAACTCCTTATTTTGGCTTGTTTGTTATTATGTTTTTTAGAGGTAGTAAGAAAATGGAAAATACCTGTGAGAAAATAGATCATGACTGTTTCTAGGCTTCTACATCTCATTTTGCTTGGCACTATTTCTGTGACATTTCTTTGCAGACATTGTGGTGAATACTCAGCTACAAGAAGTCTACAGAGAAAATTGTTGGAGAAAATACCTTTCAGACAGTTTACACAAAGTGAGGATATTACCTCACTTAGGAGACTGGTTATCTCTTGGACAGGAGCTCCAAGGACACAGTTCAGGTATCAAAACATAAGTGTTAAATGTCATTCTAGATTGTTTAGATGTGCTTGGCCTCTTGCCGCTACTTCAAGACAGAATGGGTCTCCTCAAGATCATGAGTCATAGCAGTCAGCCCCACTTGGATGTACTGGACAGTCCAGGACATGTCAAACAGCAGTAGATGTCTTTCTATCACCATTTGAATGACGCCCCTTGACAACAGTCAATTGCCTAAATGCAGATGCCTTATTAGGCACTGTGGAGTACTGTGCTTTGTCATCAACTGCCAGTTGAAAAGTGAACAGGTCTTTAAGTCCTTTCTCATCATCCATACACATGAGCTACATACCTTAGAGCATCTCAAATGATACCAGTTGCCTACATTTAGGTAACTGAATACTGTTACTGTGTCTGTGTTAGAAAGTTCAATCACTCCCTAGGATCTATAACTATTTTTACTAGATCCCCGTTGACCATGAGAAGTGTTTGGACTACTAGCATGCATGTAGACACCTATTTTTTCTGTCTCTAAGGACCAAAGTTTGAGGTACAGAACCTGAGACCATTTATAAAAAGGTGGTCTGCATCTGACAGAGAATGTGAAGGTAATCTTAAAAAGATATAAGATGTAGTAACTTATGAAATAGACAACTTTTCTAATGGGAGATTTAATTTTGTGAGATGCTACTAGCAGTGTCATGCAGCCCATAATAAAGCATCGGTAGAGTTTCTCAAGACTGCACAATTCCTAAGACAAAAGGTATTACATACAACACGAGGTAAATCCACTCTGGACCTTCTCATGATGAATAGAGACAAGTTAATCACTGGACTGGAATCTGGTGGTTGCCAAAGCTGACAATTTAATATGGTCAAAACATATTTCCAGCCAGTATTTCAGAGGAGCTCAGTGTCCCCAAACAGGAAAAGGATGAGAAAATTTGTCTGGGAGGAAAAAATTAGAAGAAAAATATAATTATACTTAAAAAGAGTTTAAGAGATTGTCCTCACATACCTTTTCCTCCCTGATTTTACAGCCAAAAAAGGCCGATTTTACCCATAAGCTCATTTGTTTCAATAGAAAAGTCAAACACAATTAGAAGTGGGGAAAAAAAAAAAACCAACAAAGTATGAGACATGGAGAATGAGGAAACATAAAGTATACATAATAGTGTCTCTGTGCAGATGAATAATAAGGCAAAAGCAAAACTCAATTGCACTGAAGATGTCAGTGACGGATCCACAGATAGCATGGTTGAAAATAGTTGGAAGAAGCTGAACTTTATGAAGAGGAAAATAAATTCCAGTAATGTTACAGAACCACAAGTGAACAGGCACAAGAAAACAGGTAGAAATAAAATGTGTTAAAAAAAAGTAAGTAAACATTGTTTCTCTGCATTTGCGGAGTATTAGACTGAGTTACTTTCATCAGACTGATGAACTTTTATCATATGAGGAATACCATCTTCTTTCTGAAAGGAAAAAATGAAATAATATTTATTAGTGATAAACACTTTCAGTTTGGCTTGTCATAATAATTTGTACTGAAGTGTCTTTGGAAGGCATGCAAGAGATCTTTGGTTCATTAACAGTCCATTTTAATGAACCTGGTAACACCAGAATACCGGTGCGTTGTTAAGTTCATGGACTACAAATGGGTAAATACTATACCTCAGGGTTATTAACTTGCCATGAGTCCCAGGAAAAAGAATGCAAAAATCTGATACAGCATTCAGTTGGTAATGAATTAAGTGACAAATAATGTCAGAATAGATACTAACAGATAACTAATGATATAATAGATATTATCTAGCAAGCCTTTACTTGCTCATGAGGTTGTAAACTTGGCGGATAACAGGGTCTTCTAGTAGTAGCAGTAGATTATTCCAAGGTGTTTCATTTTAAAAATGACAATGAACAGTACTTTAAAAAACTGCGCATTAAGCGGCTCCCAAAATGTCCTGTCTTCATGGCAAAGACAATTTATCACCAAGTAGATGTGTTCCAGCAGAGGGTTGCATCAACGGGCAGAAGGCAAATGCTATGTCCTGGCTGTCTGGGTATCATGTTCAAAGCTAAGGGGTATGTGGCTGCACACCAAACTGCTGCTTTCTATGTAGAATCATAGAATATCTTGGGTTGGAAGGGACCCATAAGGATCATCAAGTCCAACTCCCAGCTCTCCACAGGACTACCTAAAACTAAACCATATAGCACCATACTGCTGGATTACTTTAGGCAAATGGTTGCAGTTATAGGAGCTCTCAGGGAGATAGTATCTCATGGAGAAGCATGATGCAGTAAACTGGCTTTGCAGGAAGCAGCAGTTCCCATCTGCACCAAGGTCTCCCAGAGCAGACTGTCCCAGCAGCCTCTGCCCACTGCACCTGCATGCACAAACAGAAGCAGCGAGCTCCTCAGGACCTCACCATCCGCCCTGTGAGCTTCTGTTCCTGTACCAGCTGGCAACCCTGTTGTGTTCATTAAGCCTAAAGTTTCCTGATGTTTGTGCTTCAAGTGGAAACAGAAGAAGATAAATGTACTGAGTGTGGATATCCTGGGTCTGTGCTAACTGAACAGACGCTCCTTCCTATGAGCCTGGGAACCAGACCTCGACTTCTGGGTGCTGCCAGCAAGTAAACATTAGCAGACACAAGGATGAAAACTGTGATAAATAAACCCTACTCAACTGACAGTCTGAATCATGTCAGCTGCTGCCCCAAGATGCAACCCTCTGCCCACAGATGGGAAAGTGTTGAGTGTCTGTCATAACCTGCCAGGTCCTGAAACAAAATGTTTGTTTTTTTGTCCTGGGCAAAAATTGTCAGAATTTTACACCAAACTAGAAAACTCCCAAACTTTTTAAGTCTTAGATCGGGGTTATATGTTGTTTGGAGCATATGTTGTCAAAGGCGTTTTGTTGAACTAAGTACAGAAGTAACAAGACAAAGTTTGATGGTTTGTGTTATACAGCAGGTCAGGGTAGATGGTGTGTTATAACATCCTTTCTGACCATAAAGTAGTGTTCTTAAAGCAGACAGGCATTGCTTATGCTTAGATTAGGGGAAGATGTTTAGTACCCAATGATTTTCAAAGGAGGTCTACATTGATACAGCATCAGATGTGCAAACAATAGGTAGAGAGCTAGCCAGGTTTTCCAAGGCCATCTCTTTCTCTTCCTATAAATTATCTGTACTGTTTAAAATACAAAGCTGCTACTATAATTTTTACCTGTAACCACAACTTTCCCACAAATTCAGCAGCTCCTTGAGATCCTATTGCATTCTTTACATTAGGAATAATTTGACTTGGTTCATGTTCCAGGGCCACCTGGCTTTCTTTTATATATAGATTTGCACATTTTAAATGCTGCAACACAAAGAACAGTACATATGTACAGGAATCTGTTTTAAAAACAGCATCTTGCTTTCATCTATGCAGTTCTTAACATAAAAGAGGTGTGATGAATCTTCAAATGAACTGAAAGGAATTTTCCCATTCACAATTTGAATGAAATTAAGTGCAGTCTAGTACAAAAACAGTCTGAAAAACAATGAGGAGGAGGCTAATAGTACTGGAACATAGATGCTGTCAAGTTTGAAGCGAAGCAGTGAGCAATTTTTCAGAACGACAAAAACAAAGATCCATGCTCAACTAAAATATCTGTTGCGGTCTGCTAATAGGTCGTACCACTATTACCATTTTTGTAAATTTCCAAAGCTGTTATTTCCTTTTTAGGAGACAGGAAAAAAAAAGAATTTGGATTACCACAAATTTTGTAATGGTTATAGTATGTGCTCTAACACTTTCCATTTAACATGTAAGTGCACTGTAGACACTGAACAAATAAAATTTCAGTTTGAAGGAATGGAAGTTTTCAGATGAAATAATAATAAGCACCTACATCCTTCAGAATCCAGAACTGAATTGTTTTTAGTGGAACTCATTTCATATGAGTCAGCCTTAAGTAATATTTTTAAAACGCAAGACTTCACAAAAACATTTGTATAAATATTACTGGAGATTTGAGCCAATACAATATTTTTGTTTATTCACTATATATAGGGCAACAGGCTATATATTCACTGTTTAAGAGATATGGAGAACATCATGCATAAACACTACACTGCCCCTCTATAATTAAGTGTCTTGCTCTATGGTGCCCATGAAATGGCCTTTTCCCTTAATGGAGATTTCTTTATCTTCTGCTGCAGGCAGCCAATTCAAACGAACTAGCCTTCATTTCATCTTGAGAGTAATATATAAATTATGAGTGATCAGTGCAAAAACTCACTACTCATTTTACATGGCACCATGAAAAATTCACAAGCACTTCTTTTGGGACTATAGGCTTTTATGACCCAGATATCCTATTCTGAATTTTGGGCATCCAAATCTCTTGGTTCTTAGGGTACACATCTGTGTACCAGATGTGTACACAGGTTTAAGACTAACAGGAAGCAGTTGGTTTAGATAATATCTATTATGTTTTAGTAACCTGAGTCTTTTGAGAAAAAGAAGATTAAAAGCAAACAGATCGGGAGGAGTTTCCATTTATGCAGAAGTACGTAGAAGTTATAAAGAAAGTTTTACAGGAGACAAAAGGCAGAAAAGATATCAGTGCTAAGTGAAGAAATAAAACACTATAACTCAACAATATTTGAAATCTAGATCTCATCCAGTGCAAAGTGCTATACTTGCAGTGAGCTCTGCCTTCAGATTCTTTCACTACAACCTACCAGACTTCTCGGCCATTTATAGCCATGAAAATATCAATTAACAAGGAGCTTTGAATCAAACAAAAGGAATATTTCTGTTCATGTACCACAAGCTGAAGAAAACTGGATGAAAATAGGTTTTGATCACATTTCCCATTAAAGAAAATGAATAACTAAGGAATAAGACAGAAGATTAATTTTGGAGAAAGCAAACTGAAATGGCTTAATTAACAGCACAGTTACTGTAAAGGTGAAATATCAATATATTCTGACATTATCAGATATGAAGTGTATCAATAACTGGCTTTCAACTTAGATGTCATAAGTGAATTTACACACTCTTTTGTGTAGTTCTTGGAAATTAGATAGAATATGTTCCCATGCTGTTAAATGATTTCAGAAAGCTACCAAAAAAAGCACCCCGAACCACAAAAAATAGGGCCAGAAAGAAGAAATCAACCATCCATTTTTCCATCCTCTGCTGCAGAAAGAGCCATACCTCCATTTGCTGGGATTTAGTCCCTACCTGGTCTCCCAGAGATTTAACAGGTGAATGCTTCATGAGTCAGAACAGAATGATTGGGAAAGCATAAAAAAATGATGATGAAGAGACAGTATGGAGAGATGGCAAAAATCTTATTAGAGAAAAGGGAAAATCTATTGTTTTATAACTATTCCTTGAAAGGCATGTGATTCTTCATCTTGACTCTGCAACTCATGTAGCTAGTTTAAAACAGTCACGAAGACAGGAACTATATGAATGAAAAAGTCCCAGCTGAACTTTATGTAATCTAAGCTTTTAACATATAGTTATTGCAAAATATCACCATGTTTCTTTAATAAGATTTTTCTACAATTTATAAAGATATGCATGCTTAGTATTACTGTTAATAGAATGAGAAAAAGGATGTATACTGGACCTACAGAAAACAATGTAATAAACAACTTGTGCATAAATATAACTGCCAAAAACATGTTAAGCCTGCACTATCCTGTATTTACAGCCAACACACAGTTCTGTTTGTACTGCAAATGTGAAACTACATTATTACTGAAAGATCAGTATATGTATTAAATTACAATATGGATCTTGTCCTTCAAAACAAATATTTGATCAGAAAAAGCACAAGTTCCTTTCCCATGAGTTTCTCTTTACAAATATTATGCTTCATTGCTCATCTTGCTGTACCTTCTGTCACAGAGCAAACTACAAGAACCTTAAGTATTGCCTTAAAGGGCATCTGTTTCTGTATTCAAAATATTGTCTTTATTCCAACTGATCTTTTGCTAAATGCTCCTGCTTGTTTCCCCATTTGCAGACTAGGCTACAGTTTAGGTTTTTCCTTGGCCAGCTGAAACTAATGAAGTAATTTTCAGATATGTATCAAACTGTGCATGAGAAACTCCATCTGGTCTCCGTTTGTCCTCACACAGAACAACAGCAGCTTTGTCCACTTACACATTTCTAGTTTTGGTACCATGCACACTTCTTCACCTACTTAGCTTAATTCACTGCTGTAATCCCACTGCTTCACAGTCACTTATTTGCATAATTCAAATAATAATGTAGTTATGGTCTGTCATCAGCATCTCTTTCCTAACGTGTAAATGGTTCTCCTACACCAGGAGGACCGGAGTGATGTCAGAACATCAAAAGAGTAACAGTCACTCCCCACGGGCTGCACTGGCACTGGGCACTCTTGTCTTGAGCAAATTTGTTTGCTAATTGTGTTATTGCAGCAGCTCAGAGGTCTATAATCATTTTGCTTGTTTCCTGTTCTCAGTGAAGAGTATTTAATTACGCCAGACCTCTCCTTGCTGCTGTTAACCTGCACTGGCAGGGAGGCCCGGATGCATCAGCAGCAGGTTTTAGGGGAAGCCCCCATTCAGACTTCTCTTCTTCAGGAAGTCGTGAGGGTTCGTCAACCCAGCCACATCCTATACCATGATTTTTCATAAAGATAGCCAATTGATAATAACTGAGAAACTTGATCTGTACCCACAGGTATAGTTAAATACAATTAAACACAAAAGACACTTTAAAATCGTTCGTGCATGCTTTCTATACACACATATCAAGTTTGTCCCCATCTAACTTAATAAGAAAGAGCTTGTGTCCCATAAAAAGGCAAGACATCCACCATTTAGGGATGAGGGAAGGTTCTTATGGAAACATTAAGACCCACTTTAAACAGTTACTGTCTTAGTGTATTATTTTTTGGCATTGCCTGGTGAAAATAATATCTCATCCAAGCCTTAAGATGCATTCTTGAACTGCATCCATGGAATAAGAAACAGACAATGTAAAGCTGAGTAGTTCCAGATTCTGAAAAGCAGGAGAAAGCTGTAAGTGCAAAAATGAACAAATATATAAAGTGAGTTTACAGTAACTGCTAAAAAATTGTTCCTGGTATGTGTTTTTGTTAAACAAACATGCATTCAATCACCAAAATAAATCTACGGACCAAGTAAATTTCAATGCTTTGCAGGAGAAACTTCGAACTCAGTATTTAATGTTGCAGAAAAAGTTATAATTCAAAGACAGTCCTGCACCATCGGTTCTGATCCTCAAGCTAAAACTTTTCTTAGGGATATTTTACTGTGGACATAAGATAGTTAAAACAGCAGAAAAATGAATGAGTCACTTGGCTAAAGAAGCACAGCAGCATAGAGGTCTGAGCACTATTTGTTAGCTCCTGTCTAGCAGTATAAAATAAGTTGGAAAACAAAAGTCTGTTTGCAATTTATTTTATAATGTAAAAAGTTTTCTCTCTAAAATATAAAAACTCCTTGTATAAGGCTATGATTAGTGGTCTAAACTTTCTCAGATTTGTGAAACACTGATCGTTCTCTCATCCCACAGGAGTAACAGATGGGTTGTCCTTGTACAAAATATGGTATCCACCTGCACTTCATTAGAGAGCTGCATTTTTGTACATGCCACACCACAAGATCACCATGATGACATAGCAGCTTCAGAGAACAGCGTGACTAGGGCTTTTTTTTTTTTTTTTTTTCTCTTGTAACACAGAAGATCTGGCAGACTTTTACCTCCTGACACTGTTTACAGCATATATTGGTTGATACAGTCCCTTATTGCATCTGCTCTGGGAATTAAGGAAAGCAACTTCAAGGCAGTAAGGTAAGTGCTGCTGCATGTTTTAAGTGAAATGTTCAGCTATTTAAACGTAGCTGTAATGGGAATGTGAAAACATGTCAGAATAAAGTTGCCAATTTGTAAATTGAACACAAATCAACAGTTGCTTAGTGGACTCGTTTTCTCAGTTTCCTTAAGACAACCTCACATATTTTGTGCATCAGTGTTGCACTTTTCTACAGTCTGTTTTCTTCTACATCAAAAGAAGTGTTGATATATAGTACAAAGAAATTTGTAAGACTACTCACTGCTTACTTATTCATTCATATCTATTAGTAAGAGCTCCACAAACTCCATTTGTTAAATCATTTTCTTTCATTTTACAAAAAAGACATGGTATGCTGCTATTTAAATAATTAAGTAAACAATTAGAGGAAAATTATAGGTATTTTGAAAATTTTAGTTAATTTTAAAGCACACTTTAAATATACTATTGAATCTCTTAAAAATTAAATCTTTTGCAAACTCTGTAAGATGTTATGTGGCAGAATTAAGGCATATTTCGTTTAAGGCTGATTGATTGATAAAATTCTATTTATTTTGTTTCACAAAGACTTTAGAATTAAGGCAGTATAGACTAGCTCTACAATAGTTTGGATACTTTGTCTACTGTACTGTAGTAAGCATTATTCCAAAACTGTGGAATTGCTATTTAGTATGTTTTGGCAAGTTGCCTGAGCAACTTCATAAATATTTTCACAGGTATTTTACAACATAACTGGTTAGAACAAAAACAGGCAATTTGTTCAAACATGCTTATGTTATAAGAGAAATTTCTAAGAATGTATTCTGATTTTATCTTTTGGATTCATACAGTTCAGTGTAACAAATAAGCACGTGTACATGATGTATTTACCTTTTACACTTCTGACAGAGAAACATTTAGATACATGAATGAGAAATCCATGATTAAAACAAGTTAGCTGCATTACATATATACTTTACTGTGCTATTTTCTGTCACACACATGCACACATGCCCCTCTACTACAGAACTGTCACCTACATTTTAAAATGTTGTTAATAAAATAATTCAAATCACTTGCTACCTAACTTTTAAAATTACTTCCAGGGTTTTGCAAAGCAGTTAAACATTTTATACTATTTAAAAGGTCTCTCAGCCTATGATATTAATAATAAAATTCAGCATTACAAACATCATTTGAAACTAGAAGAATAGTAAAATTTGAATTTAATATAGGATGTTTATGCTACTTGATTAGTTAAACTATAAAATTATGCATATGTATAAAAATGTCACTGTAAGGCCAAAGAGTGTAATTCAAGAAGTTCATTACACTCTGTCTTATACTTTGAATACAGAAGCAGTTACGTTTCCCATCCTTAATGTCTTGTACCTCAATAGGACCAGATTTTGAGCTGAATTGTGTCACTGTAGTGTCTTTGCTTTCAGAGGAGCTGTACTTATTTATACCAGCAGAGGACTGAAGGCTGAGTTTTCATGTTCTCATGCAGTAATGAAGGACAAAGGAAATTACACCAATAACTCATATTTTATTCTTTAGTTTGTAGTTAGGTAAATGTGATGGGACCAACCCCATGGAAAAGATATACAATCTTCCTCCTTTTTCAGGGGACGGCAGCTTAATATCTAGAAGGGGGACTTTGTGGGTGATTGACTGGAGATAACATGAAAACATTTTTAAAAAAAAATCTTTGTGCTGCATTGCATGAGATCAATAGGACCTGCCTAGAGGTACATTAGTTGAGATTATTACATGACAAGAATGTGATGTATCTTTTATCAAGTCAATAAAAGCAAGGAAATTTATAATTAGGGAAGGCTTTCTAGCTATGGCCCTGCATTTTAGTACTAGGTGCTCTGTGTAACACTAAATAAAGCCAATAGCAAGACTAACTTACTCGGCTGGAAATTGCCCAGATCTCAGATCAATGTCTGGTGGTGTGTTTACAGGCTTCACATACTTTCTGAGATTACTTGAGAACAAGAAGTTTCTAAGGATTTTCTTTATCATCTCACTGTCTGAAAGTAGCTGAGTACATTGAGCCTTGTTTTTTGCTGGTGAAAATCAAAGTAAGCTCACTGACTTCAGTGATGCTAGACCCACTTTTCCAACACAATGTCTACCTAGATAGTAAGAAATAATAGCAAGGTACTTATCTTTACAGATTAGCATCTTGTGAAGTAGCTGACAAGAAAGGTATGCCCTTAAAAAGTAAGGTGGGACCACTCATATTGGATCACATAGCCAAGGACACTAAATGTCCTTTTGCTGTATGTGGACTGGAAGACCAACTATGTGAAGCCAGTGCTTTATTGTTCTGTTCATTTAGAATGGTCATATCATGTAATCAACGCATTTATTGTTATACATAGAATTTGCAAGAACGTTTGCACTGTCTGAAATTCAGCCATTTCAGATCCACTCTTGACCCATATTAGATATACTCATGCACATAGATGCAGTGCTGCTTGTTTGATATGACCAGGAGACTATACTATGTATTTCTATTAGTTTGTTTTTCAGGTGAATATGAAACTTAGTGGACCATGCTTTACTGGATATAATCCATGAGAAGAAGATATTTGAAGTTACAGGCATCTTAACAAGACACTATACAGCAGATCATTATCCTCAGTTTGTAACTTCCCTGAGTCTTTCAAACTTAAGTCAATCTGCCACATGTTATTTTTATATGAGGCAATTAATTACATTAGGAATGCTTGATAGAATTGAAATTGCTGAAATGCCTCTGAACATGGCCTTCAGCAGAACTGAAAACTCCACTGTGCCAAGTTTAAAAAATTTGGACTTTATTATCCTTCTTGTGACTTAATGAATGAATGCAGGAAGATGTAAGTTTTACTTACAACAGCAGAATGGCCTGCAATTTTGCATTACAAAGGCAGATTATAACAAGACAGGGACTTTAAGTTTATAGTAATAACAACGCAATGCTAAAAAACTAATGTATTTTTAAAATTAATTAAGAAAATATAATCAATATAGCAAATATAATTAATGCTTTTAATTATAAAATTTATGTGGTAAAGTTTCAAATATTGCTGAAGGAGAGAAAAAAGTCAAAGTTATAACTTTTTATTCCCTTTTACCATACAGGGACAAGACGTATTGCAAAGATGGCTTTAAACTCCCTACCTGTCTTTCTGTTATTGATTAGTGGCATTTTTTGCCAATATTACTATGGTCCTGAAGATGATTATGGTTATGATCCTTCTGGGCCATCCTCAGCAGTCTGTGCCCCAGAATGTAATTGTCCCCTAAGCTACCCTACTGCCATGTATTGTGACAATCTTAAACTGAAAACCATTCCGATTGTACCAAGTGGAATAAAATACCTTTATCTTCGAAACAATATGATTGAGGGCATTGAAGAGAACACGTTTGATAATGTAACAGACCTACAGTGGCTGATCTTAGATCACAATCATTTGGAAAATTCAAAAATTAAGGGAAGAGTCTTCTCTAAACTAAAGAATCTGAAGAAACTTCACATTAACTACAACAATTTGACTGAAGCTGTTGGACCACTCCCCAAAACTCTGGATGACCTGCAATTAAGTCACAACAAGATCACAAAAGTCAATCCTGGTGCACTTGAGGGCCTCGTGAATCTGACTGTCATTCACCTCCAGAACAACCAGCTGAAAGCAGATTCTATTTCTGGGGCTTTTAAAGGCCTGAATTCACTTTTATATCTTGACTTAAGCTTCAATCGACTCACAAAGCTACCAACAGGACTGCCTCACTCCTTACTCATGCTGTATTTTGATAATAACCAGATCTCCAATGTTCCTGATGAGTACTTCCAAGGTTTTAAAGCCCTGCAATATTTACGTTTATCCCACAACAAATTAACAGATTCTGGAATACCAGGCAATGCCTTCAATATCACATCACTGGTTGAGTTGGATCTCTCCTTCAATCAGCTGAAGAGCATTCCAATCGTCAGTGAGAACCTTGAAAACTTCTACCTCCAAGTCAACAAAATTAACAGTGAGTTACACTTGTATATTTCTATTAACATTTACCACAGTCTAGACACTGATGGTTAATGCAAGTATCTGAAAAGGTAGATCAATCAGTCTGAAGAAATAGTATTGTTTGGACTCTTAGCACACTGACATTTATCTGACTGTTGCCCACATTAATGTTAAAAGACAGTCATCTGATGGTACTCAAATTAAGCTTTAAGAGATGAATTTCTATTCTCATAATAATGTGGGTATTATTGCTTAATTCTCATCTCATGTAAATTGGAGTAACTCCATAGAAGCCAATGGAGTTGTTCTATACAGCTGAGGAAAAAACAGTGGCAAAAGTTTGATCAGTGTGGAAGATGTTCAGAATTCTTAAGTCAGCAAAAAGAGACAGATATCAGGTTAGGATCTGACTATGGTTTGTGTAACCTTTCAGTAGGCTGGTAGTGAAAGTGCTGGAGAGACAAGACAGAGGACACCAAATTCATAAGATATCAGGCACAAGACACACTGAAAAAGATATGACAAAGTAGCTGCTTTTTCCTCTTTCCTCTCTTTTCTCATGCAGTATCCCTTCAAATCCATCTTGAAATCCAAAGAGCTGCCCCGGTTGTTTTTTCTTTTCATTCCCATTTCCCATATGGTATGATCAAGTAGCAAGCTTGTTTCCATTCAATAATGATCTGAAAAAAATCTTCCTTCTGAAGCTGATAAATGTCATACCTTGCATGAGATCATGGAGGTTTCTACTGAGGGCTTTTACAAGGCTATTCTAATCCTGGGGTGAGAAGGAGGTGTTGGAGACCTGGAGAGGCCTCACCATCATGTCAGAACCTCTCCAGCTGCACCTCAGTCAGTGGTGGTCCCTGATGGAGAGGCAGATCTGTCAAACATAACAGTGTTTCTACAGGACAACTTACATCATATTGCTAGCTAGCATAAAGTAAACCATAAAATCTTCTCTTCTGTTTGCCTGCTTGTATCCATCAGAGGTTTAGGATATCGGTGTTAGTTATTCTATACAAGGGTAACTCCATACAGATGTAGCTTTTAAAGCCAAATATTTTAGTGAAGATCTCACCAGACAGAGGGCAAGACCTTTTGAAATGTTTTGTATTTACCATGCTTTACATTTTCCTCAATGTTATGACTTTTTTTTCCTGTTATATCTTAGTTCCTTGTCTTGGTGAGAGAAAACAAGGACTTAATGCTTCCCACCTGAAGCACTGCATACAGCGACTTGTAGAACTTTATCAGATACTCTCCCTCTCCTAAAAGAGCTAACGATGATGATTAATTTCTCGTGAGATATACGAGGCAATTTTCGGTGCTTAGAATGGTTGTTCTGAGCCTTCTGCAAGATGCTCAGGTACAGAATTTGCTTTCCATTCACATTTCCAAGGCCTTCTGAGTCAAGGACTGTGACAACAATTTGATTTTGCAATGAAAGCTTTATTTCCATAGTACTGGTCAGCAGCAGAGGGCATTGGTGTGAGGAGTGCATTGGCTACTGCTGCACTGACATTGCTACCATATGGACTGATGCATGAGAACTCTGTTTTAATAGAATCAAAGAATGGCTCGGGTTGGAAGGGACCTTCAGAGGTCAGGTAGTCCGTCTCCCCTGAAACAAGCAGGGACATCTTCAACTAGATCAGGTTGCTAAGAGTGCTGTCCAATGTGGCCTTGAATATCTCCAGGGATGGGGCATGTACCACCTCTCTGGGCAATTTGTTCCAGTGTTTCACCACCCTCACTGTGAAAAATTTCCTCCTTGTGTCTAACCTGAATCTCCCCTCCTTTAGTTCAAAATCATTACCCCTTGTCCTATCACAACAGGCCCTGCTAAAAAGTCTGTTCCCATCTTTCTTCTAGGCCCCTTCCATGTACTGAAAGGCCACAATAAGGTCTCCCTAGACCCTTCTCTTCTCCAGGCTGAACAACCAATTCATATTTGTCTAAGAAAGAGTAATATAGTTCCAACCCTTTTGATATCACCAGAAAGAAAGGAAATATTTCTCTAAATTATTTTCCATGAGTTTCATCCTGGGCCTGCTACAGTCATTATGCATTGCTATACATTAAAAAAAAAATCTGTTTGAGAAATACCACCATTTGAGTGATTTTGAGTTTTGATCAGGAGTTGATGAATAGACACATAAAGAAAAATTGTAACAGAATTTGCTTCATTTCGGTATGTTCTCTCTTCATCTATGATGTGAAGAACAGTGGGTAAAGTGGATAGAAAACTGGAATGAAGACAAATTCAGAGTAACTCCTCTGATCTCTAACTCATAAATTGAAGAACATCCATTATATTGAACGTATACTCCATCTACTGTACTTGATGTTGGTTGGATCTCCAAGCTCACATAGGGTCATGGAAAGTTTATAAAAGCCTTTGCTTTCTCCACACCTCAAACCTAAACTGTAACTTCTAAGCTGAAACTTCTTTTTAAAATATTTGTTATTACTATTAATTTCAGAGTGGAATTTTCTGTTTAATAACAGCAGTTGTTTGCTACCATGCTTTAAGGTACCATTAGGTTTACATATATACACAAACACTTGTTTTACAGACTACTTAAGGCAAAAGGAAACTCTGCAGAATGAAAAAAAATACAGGAATCAAAGAGGTTCAGTAATACAAGAAGAGGGTCCAAAGCTGGACTCCTTCATATTTTGTTTGTACTCATAAAGGATTAAGGAGACAGTTGTTACTTCTACATGAAACCCCAGCAAGAAGATCCCATGTGAATAGAGTCTAACAAGGAGGAATCTGAAAATGTTTCAGAGAACAGTTAAGGGGCCACATGTTCTCTAACAGTCCATCAGCTGCATCTGTACCTGTACCATAATTGTACTTATTCTAAACAGAGTTTAAGGATTTTTTACAGTGGCCTGTGGAGAAATGATTCACATATGGTTACTGTGGGACCACAGACCAGCGAGGATGATTACGGGACTTCAGATCCCATTAGGATTGCCCACTCTACTGCCTTCTCGAACAAGAAATCTTTGCATAGTTAATCTTCGTCTCTTCTAAAGGATGCTTATGCCCCTGATGTACAGGGGATATACTCTCATCTAGGATATAGTAAAAAAATAATTCTATCTAAAAAATAGGGGTTTCTATGCTCCCATTTTACTTTATAGGTATGGGACAAGAAAAGGAGATGACATGCCTGGTCCTGATTTTTTTTTTCCTCCCAGATGTTTCAAATTTTCGGGTAGTTTGTGAGAGTTTCAGAATTTCTTATGGTGACAGGCACTTTTAGTGAGAAAAAAAGTCTTCAGAAGAAAATTAATTTTCAGCCAATCCTTATTCTCCTAGTGTCTGGCGCATGCAGGAATTCTGTGTTGGGAATATATGAATGCCAGACTAGTGGCAAAATTCCAGGTACTCTGTCTCTGAACCTGAGTATTATAAATTCAGGAAGATATTTTAACACCTGCAACATTAATAAAGAAGTAAGCTACTGGCATTTTATGCAACAGTGGTCTAGTCTCACTGTGGTTCCTATACAGATCATATAGTAAACAGCACATCAAGTGCATTCACGAGACCCACTTATCTTGTTTTCTGCTAGTGGAGGCTGCAATTAGAAAACATTTTGAATATGCTTCTAACAACTCATAATTATATGAACTGTATAAAAAAATTAATACCGAAATCTAATCAGTGAGCCTCAAATATTGGAGCCAAATCCCACTGAATTCCATTACAGATTTCCTTTGACTTCTGTGAGGACAAGATCCGCATCAACTTCCAAAGTGGTTTAAGTCTCATAAATAGTCACCACAGATGAATGTTATGTTAACACAGATAAATTTTGTGGTTTAGAAGCATGGAGTTTATGTTCTTTGAGTAGTTAAACATCTACCTGGCTTGTATAAGCAAATATTTTTTTGCAACCAAATGACAGCATTTATGTTCAAAAGTTACAATATGGAAATAAAAAAACCCCTACATTTAAAAAGTTTTAAAATTTCTGCCTTCAACAAAAATATACTTACCATGCTGTTCATGAATAACAAAAAAATGGAAAAAAAATGTATATTAGAATCCATGTTTAATTTTTACAAATTAAACTCAAACTACCTTTGGAAAACTGGACCTAAATTGTTAATGGTAAAGCCTGCAGGCCAAGCAAATGAGTTCAAAGTCTCAGGAACTTATGTTTTCATTCAGCAAAATTCCACACAGATCTAGCCCCATAAACATCTCTCAGATTATATTATCATAACTCACAAGAATCATGAGTTCACTTCAGCTGGTATATTCTGAATTGGAAGACTATCAGAATTGGTCTGCAGTCTTAAAATTATACTATATTGCAATATTGACTGCACAAGAAATGTGCCATTAATGTTGCATTTTATCTCTCACCCTTCCAAAAGAAGGCTGTACAATATAGAAAATCTAGGAAATTGGTTTGATTTGCTTTAATAAAATTGGTGACCAAGATTCAACATTTGAAATACATTTCCTTAATCCCTACTCTAAACAAACTATTTTGTGAAAGATACACTAATCTTAACCTATTCAACACCATATCTCTGTGTCCAAAAGTTACCCAAGCTCTGATGCTTTAAAGAGCTGCCTCTACAGATGGGTGCACATTTATACTTAGTTTACACAAGCTATATTTCATCAATGATATCAAATTATTGCAATGCTGGTCTGAAAGAATCCAACTGAAGTTAAAGTGGAGGTATGGAAGATACTTCCTCCACTTTCTTTAGCACTACATCATGTTGCAAATCGTCACATTTTCTTAGATGTGTTAAACAGCCATGCAGAAAAGAAATATAAGGTGGTGTTTTCAAAAGTCCATGAATTACCTGATTGGTAGTTAAAATGACATCCAATATTGAGAACACTACTTTGATTTCTCAGAAGTTGTAAGAGCTAGTCCTTTGCAACATAAAAGCAACAGAAGACATGAATATTTTCTGCATACTGGTGAATGATTTCTTCGAAGGAGTCCTTTTAAAATATTTTCTATGTGAATTCAGTTGATGTAAATGGCCTGAAGAATAACGTGCCTCTCAGACTGCTTCTGTAGTTGCAATGGAGCTTTTCAATAGACTACTCCTCTGTCTAACTCAAAGGAAACACAGGTGAGAATGAAGGACCATCTTTGCAGAATTAGACAATGTGGTATGCAGGCGACTTCAGGTTTATTCACATACATTCTTGAGAATAGATCTTTTCTTCATGACAGAAGTGTATAATACGTATATGTGGGTGCTTATGTATACTGGGCACAGAATTTATCTGCTTCATGTAATTTATATCTTACAGTTAATATTGCTCATAAGAAAGAATACATTATTTTCCATTCAAGACTGGTCTGATGTTATGTGAACCAAATAATATTTCAACTGAATAGAGGCTGTATATATCATGATATATACATTAAAATAAATATAAATATTTCTATAAATATTTCTACTCACCACCTAATCCTGCCATCATTGAAATATTCAACTACACAACTTAAATGCAAAACTCCTCCCCAACCCCAGCCCCAAAATTCATTTTGAAACTAGTAAATCAAAATGATACATCCAAAATAATATTTGGCACAGAAACTCATTTGGACTGCCTGTTCTTAAGGGTAAGGCCATATCATGGTTTCAGTTTCTCCAGAAACTTTTTACTTCCTTCGCTATCTTATGTAGCACTGTTTTTCCATTCCATCATGATGTACTCAGCGTGATTGAGTCTTCCTTCTGCATCTTCAGTTTTAGTGAAGATTCTTTTTTTTTCCTTTTTTCTAAATGCCAGATTAGACCCCTATATAAAACCCGAAGTTTTAAAAATCAAATGGGTTCTGGGAGCACATAGCACTTGAAAAACTCAGTCTTGAAATTCTCAACATCTCACACGTAATGGAAGGAAGCTCACCTAACACAAGCCCCTGAAGTTTCAGTGGATATGCAAATTATTGAAAAGTAGTAGAATAAATTTAAGGTCATGATTTCCAAATAAAAGAAGTAAATAGAGGAAAAAAAAGAAAAATAATTATTTTGTCCTATTAGTTTTACCTATTCACACTTTCTTTCATTCATGTTCTCTTTGTTTCAGAGTTCCCCTTGAGCAGCTTCTGTAAGGTTGTTGGGCCAACAACCTATTCCAAGATCACACATTTGCGCCTGGATGGAAACAATCTCACTCGGGCTGACCTGCCACAGGAGATGTACAACTGCCTTCGAGTGGCTGCTGAGATTTCACTGGAGTGAGATACCTGAGAGCATCCAGTTCCCTTCTAGGGGCAGTAACTACAAGAATTGCATCATGATAGCTCTTTAAAATTAGGATATGCCTTTTAAAAAGTGTCCATCTGCATATTATCCATTCTGTTTGTTAATATTTAGCATGCACTTGGCTACCTTAAGGAAATGTGTGAATATTTTTACAAACGGTTGTATTTAGAAAGCACAAGAATGACCAAATGTGGTGCAAACTATGCCTTCATCTGGCTAGTTAAGTTGATGAAAAACATTCAACTTCATATAAACCCATGTCCATGCATGCAACACATGCCAGCTGGTACCAGACTTCCATGGAAGTCAAATGGGTTACACCAGAGTGCTGAGCAGTATGGGCTAGTCTGTGTAAATACAAGATTACTCTCCAAGCAATCCAACTTTCCTAATTATTCATGCCTTTTTCATATTGTTTTCAATTACGAAGTAGAAAATGATTTAACAATCTAAGAACAAATTAAAATGTAAGAAAATATGTTCTCAGAGCCCATTACATTATTAAATTAATGGAATATGTGAAAGACAACAGGGAAATAACATTTTTCAGGTTAAAAAATTGTTTACTCTTCTTTTTGTCATACTTTCTTTTAAACTTTCATGGTAAGATTTTTATCCATTGCTGGTATAATTGTTATTTCAAAATAAGTCATATATACAAGTATTTTTATTCAATTACTTGCATGCTACTTTTAACCAGATTGTAGAAAATAAATCATAGCAAATAGTATTTTTGTGTCCATATTGTTGTCAACTATGTTTCAGTCTTTTATAAATTGAAAAAAACCCTTCAGGTTAAGACAAGATAATCTAAGCTATTCTATTAAAATTTATTGTAAGGTTAAATAAACTGTTGTCTCTACTTTCAAGTATCAATATGTTTGTAAACATAAAACTTAACGTACTCCACTGCACTCGGGTTGGCCATTAAGCTGCTGGCTTATGGAGTTTCCAGTATGGGAGTCACATCACTATGCGGTAATGCAAATTAATTTCTCAGAATTGTCACAGAACAGTTAAATCTCTCAGAAGCCACAGTCAATGAGTAAAATGCAGCCCTAGCTACTCATGACAGAGAGAGGGTAGTATATTCTATCTGGGAATGAATAATCCAAATATTGTTAGCATCCTGGAATACACACTAAAATAAATGTGTTAGAAACTGAGAGTCATAAATGACTTGCTTACAAACACACATCATCCCACGGGTACTATTTGCTTTTCAACTAGTAGACTATTAATCACCCAAAAAGAAACTCTTCTGCTTTCTATAGCAAAAGCAGAAATTATCACCTTTGGGGAGAAAACAAACAAACAAACAAACAAAAATCAAACAACCAAAAAACCCCCACCCCAAACACACACACACATAAAAGACAAAAAAAAACCCCAAACAAACAAACAAAAAAACAAGACAAAGCATTTAGTCAGCACATTGTCAATTCCAGATGTTCAGAATCAATACACAATTCGCAAAAAATCCTGGGGCTAAAACAAAAGGAGAGATGCAGGAGTCAATGGAAATATTTCCCTCTTCATTTTTGTCATTTTGGAATTTGTAAGTGTTATTTCTTTTTATCTACTTACAGGAAGGATTAAAACTACCTTTTGTTACAAGTAAGATAGAATTTTTCTAGAAGAATAAAATCTAGAGCTGGGGTTTTCTGAACACATGAGAGTGGGAATCACTATGGAATATCACCTAGGCATTATAAAATAGGAGAATAAGAAAGAAGTGCATGCAAACTAACCCCAAAGAATAGAAAAAGATATCAGAAACACCATTCAACCATTTCCAGAGAGATTTTGACCCTACTGTCCCCTTCACAGGAAAACATAGTAAACACAAAGACCTCTAGAGCACAAACTGATATTGAGATGTTTCACTACCTGGCTGTGATCTAACAAACAGGACAGAAATGTATTCTTCTTTTCAGTTTGTTTTAGTAAACCAGTTATATTTATGCAATATGCAACAGTATAAACAGTGAGAAAGAGATCAGTTCACCTCAGGATAGATTAAAATCTGTTGAGGAGACTACTTTCTGCATATGGATGTGTTGCAAATAAAGCATCCACAGATGTTCACAAGGCATTTTGAAGTTCTCTTCAAGGGATATAGCAGAAGGAAGCCCTCTGTCAAAGTAGCAAACAATACCAATGACTTCTCTCAGAAACTCAGGAACCTTCACCTTGCAGTGAGCACTTGGAAAACTAAGAGAAAATGGCATTTGGTGGTACATTTTTACCTTGAACAACTTTTTTCGCATGGTTCAGAAATTCCCAATTAGTCGTGGAGTGACAACATTGCACAGCTTGCTCTTCACGCTGTGAAAAAACTAGAAAATGAGGTCCGTCTGCTGAAGGAGAAATGGGACACTGTATCTCTTTGCTTTCATATTATGGGACACAGTAGCACAGACTCACTCTAAAGATTTTTTAAGTTCCCAGTATCTACATATCTTGCAGAAACAGACAGGCAACAATATACATGTACCTCATTTCTCAGTTTATGAAAACTACATGAATTGTTCTCTAGGCACAAGGTGGAAATGTAGGTGTTAGGGAATACTTAATAGAGCTAGAACCTTAAAAACTGAGTCACTGTAACTTGTCATTTCTGACCTTCTTGGAAGACAAGGTGATGGATCTTGGTTATAAAACTCTCAGCATTGTGGATACTGAAAAACATGATGCATATATCCCTGTTCCCACCTAACCTGATCACGTTATAGAATACTTATGTGTATAGGTGGAAACATGTCACTTAAAAGTATGCAGACATAGACAATAATGCAGCTGCAGTTGCATGGGGACAGCAGAGTGGGTAAATTAGCCTGAACTAAACCCTGTTTAGGGCTATGTAATATGCAGCCTGCAGTATAGCTATACAATTTACTTACAATATATGTCCCTCCATCTTTCAGGTCAAAATGGATAAATTTGTCATGTGATTTTTTTTTTTATGCATGACTTTATAAAAAGCAAGGTCTTTTGGAAAGACATGCATTTGAAAGCAGACATAAAAATGAAAGTTTGCTACTAATGTCATGAAAAACAATAATAAAATAACATTATACAAATCAACAGACAAAAAACTTACTTGCAAAATTGCAGGAACTGGGCTGCAATTATGTTGTGTAGCCATTCACAAATAGAGTCACCTTTCAAATAAGCAAGTATTGTCTGATTTAAAAGGTATTTTTCGTATTAGATTAGATTAGAGAAGTTGTCTAGAAGGAACAGGCAGTAAACCACACTAATTTCTGGACATACACTGGAAGCATAAATCCTACATGCCCTCTACTGCTTTATAGAGACCACCATAGTCAGATGGATCAAGAAAGGAGTTAGGAGTGGTTGATTACAGCTGTCCTATTGCAAGGAACCTGGTGGGGTCCCATCCCTACTCACAAACCTTCAGTTTTACTAAAAGGGAATAAATAGTTAGTTGCTTAGCATAAACCAATTTTGAAAACTGGGAATGAGAAGGCAAACCATCATTAAGAAAGTCAGTTTGAATTTTTATTTGTACAGCTGCAACAAGCATAAAGACAGTACAGACTGTGCAGTTAATATAAAGCAAAATGAAGTTCAGTGGAGAGCCACTAAGATGGAATGCTGCAAAGAGAACTTCCCTCAGTCTTCTCTATTCCAGGCTATGCCAAGTCAATTCCCTTAACCTCTCTGAATATACCATGTGCCTCAGTCCCATGATTTATTGCAGTCTACCACTGCCTAAAAAGGCACTGTAGAAAAGGGCCAGATTCAGCAGTGCACAATGAAAGGACAAGAAGGTGAAGGAAAAGTTCCAAAAAGAGAAATTCAGGCTGGACATACAAAGAAATTATTCACAATGAGCAGGTAACACACTGGCACAAATTGACCACGGAGACTGTGGACTTTCCATTCTTGGAGATTTACCGAACTTGTATGGGTAGTGCTCTGAAGAACAGATCTGTCTTTGAAGTTAGTCTTATTTTTAGAAGGAGGTTGAACTAAGTGATCTTCGGATGTTCCTTCAAACTTATTTATAATTTCTCTGAATCTGTGGTTCTAAGAATACTAGTAACCAATGGGGGAAAATATCAATTAAAATAACCAGCTCAGCAGCTGCAGAGTTTTGCATTAAATTCAAGAGGAAAATGTATTGCTTCAGGCTCAAGTCCATAATTCAGACTCCCATGATACTCACAAAATCATAACTCAGCTAACATTAGGATATAGGTTCCATAGGTAAAAACTGTGGAAACTTTCCTTCAGTGCCCAGATGTCTGCAGCTGCTTTTTGTAAATCTGCTCCCATTCTGACACTTGTGAGCTACTGAGTGCTCACAGTGAAGTCAGAGATCCATCCCATCTAACTCCCCAATGTGGGACAGCACTGGTAAACATGCTTAAATCTCTACACAAAATAAATGAAATAGTCTATGAGCTACTATCCCAGTGGATAGAGTGTTCATGGAGGACATTTTGGTTCTGAACATTTTTGCAGATTTAGAAATTGGATAAAAGACTCTCAGTCTGTAAGAAAATAAATTAATCAGTAGGTTATGTAGCTTTCACAGATAAATATCTCTTAAATACTTCCTGTGTAGTGTGAAAAGTTCCACATTAGTTAGCACAGAGAAAGACAAGGAGTGCTAACTGTACTTGAGAACACTCACCTGGAACGTAGGAATGTCGGGTTCAAGTGCTTTTTATACCTTTTATAGTATTTCACCAGTGTAGGTGGGAAAAATCACCTGAATACTTTCTCAGAATGAGGCCTTGCAAGTGTTTCTTTTTGTTCTCCAAGAGACAGGCATGAATGCTGGTGATAGAAAGCAAACTAAGTCTGGGATACCAATGTGAATTGTAGCACATTTCTTTGCCAGAAAAAAATAACTAGCTACTTAATAATACAGAATTTACTGACTTCATCGAACATGCAAAACCTCATCTCATATCATTTGAGGAGCTGCTTTCTAGATCCACCTCTGGACATAGCTGCACTTCCTGCAAAGCAAGTAATATGCATTTTCTAAATAGATAGATGGGCTCTTTGCTGGGATTGATGCACAAGCACTCAACAGAGAAAGATACTAGTATATCACTGAACTGAATATCTTCCATGTCAGGAGTTCCATGCTAGTATGGAGGTTGCTGCCCCTGTATCTTTCCTACTGCAGGACAGTGAGTTCTTGTATTGCTCAGTTAGCACAAGGCTTTATAGCTATAGAGGTGACTGAGTTAACATGTAGGCTTTGGACGTGCAAAGAGAATGGGTTGCTAGATTTAACTATATGGGCAGCTACACTGTGCAAAAGAGTATTTTTTTCTTTATCTCTTGTCTACTAGCATGGGGTAGAGCACAGAAGACAGCAGTGTTATCTGGTTAACCTGACTAGAGCACACATTCCAAAAACTACAAAGAAACTTTCAAATATGTTGAATAATATCTGCAAAAATATAGTTATATTGAAGACAAGGCTTTTACTGGAACATGCATAAGACTTGAGATGGAAGTACTGGCAGTCTTTAAAAATTTCATACCTTGTAAACCAACTTCATATTAAGCTGTCCTCAAAATAAACAAGGACAAGTGCTGTCTTTCGAAATTCCTGTTTTCATCAACTTTCCAGTATCTCATTGTGTGCATCTGCCATCCCTCTTACTCTGCAGATTGTTTTCCAAACTAGATAAACAAATGTTTCCTGAACTTCACATTTAGACTTCATCATTACAACCATTTTGCTGCCAAAAAACTCACCAGTAAGACTAATAAGTTCTCCAAATTGTGTGCAACATCAGATAGATTTCAAGAAGAACTTGTGATTCCATGCGTAAAAACGAGATGTTATCATTCAGGTTCCGAAGTTTGAATAAGAAAAGTCTTCCTCTGCAGTATTTTCATTCCCACCCTAGATTTAAAAGGATGACAGGTATGTTTTTCCTAAGGAAAATCACAGCCCTGAGATGAAGTGTATCTTATACAGAGAATGCAGAAAGCAACTAGGCATTTACCTCTGGGGTTCACCGCAGACACCATAATGAGTGGGGAATCATCTCAGATAAGAGCAGGCAATGCTGGAGCACAACCTGACTGTTCAGGGTCCCTGGAGTCCTGCAATATGCTTGGAGAGGGATGGATGCATGAATTCTCCCTAGAGATGGGTTCCAGTGCTGTGTTCAAAGAAAAAGGTGGTGTCGGTTAGCCCCAAAATGCTCGGTGTTGAGGACTTTCATCTATAGTAGAAAGACTTAGTTTCAACATGTTCCAACTGAGAGGATAATTAGTGACTGGAGTATTCACGGTGAGTGAGATTCTAGCTTCAGCTCAGGACTCTGCAAGAAAACTTGAACACTTTGGGAAATGCCTACTCTCCAAAATTATGACCAACACATTTTAAGAAAAAAAAAAAAAATCACATATTCTGATGTTTAATTTCAGTACTTCCCTAGGGTATCTGCATTAAAAATTAGACCAAAAATGCTACAATTAATGGAAAACAAAATAAGGGCTGAGCTTTCATATAGCTTATGCCATTTGGCTTTTCTCTTTAAATATTAAAAATACACCTGAATCTTGAATTTCTCATTTGGCAGAATCACTATAGCAGAGTTTTTTTATAAGGAGGGTAAAATATTTCTTTCATTAGGTTGTGGGAATACTCTTTTATGAAACCCTTGTCATTTATTCTAGAGGACAGATCTTTCTATAAGTCTAAGCTTCTTGGAATTCATCATCCCATTGTGTGAATCTGAAATGGAAGAATTCAAATATTTTTGGACTTCTTTAACAACATAAAATCAGAGAACAAAAGTAACACCTCACAGCTTGTTTTCACTATCTTTGTGAGAGAATATTTAATCCATGGTTTACTTTTTAAAACTGCAGATTTACAGAATGGGCATCAGATGACTAATTCATGTTTTAATTTACTATTAGTTGTTTGGAAAAGATTAATCATCTAAATAGCCACATGCAGGCCCAAGAACTCAATGTATATATGTGATTGATAAATGCACTTTAAATATCTAATTTAAAATGCATTTAGCAGATATGGTTGTACATCTAGCATTTTAAACATCAGATCCTTGGGCAGGATAGGTTTGTTTCAGTGTTGAAGTTGTTGCAAGCATGAAAAGAAATTAAGATAAGAGATTAATGTTTACATAATATGTAAAATAAATCTAGCTAGCCAAGATAAATAGCAGATCTTGGCATTGTGTTATGGAGACATTATGGTGTCACTATGGTAAAGAGCTCAAAATAGAGAGAAAAAGGGAACAGCCAGCCAAAAAATTCCTTAATGAAGCATATTAAGGAGAGGACTATGTTTCCGATGAGCCCTTTTCCATAGTTATTCTGTTCTGAAATGTGTTGCTCTGCAAGGATCTCTTAAGTGTAGTTCTCACTGTGGTTTTTACAAGGGAGTGAAGGAGTATAGAAAGTAAACAGCTAATATGCTCTCTCTGGACTTTCAGAATAGGATCTCACCTTCCTAAATCCTCTGCAAAAAAGGGGCCAGGTGACATTTACGTTACACAAATTAAGCCACCCTAACTATTTTCCAGGGTTCCTTTAAACAACATCTCCTAATCTAACTTCAAAGCTCCCCAGGTAAACTCCCTATACTTCAGCTGCCTGCATGTGCACAGAAATGACAATATAAATAGATGCAATTTCTCCCACTAGGAGATCTAGGCAGACAATTCTAGGGTTCTAGGAGAGGTGCAGCATTCCTGCTCCTAAGTTTGTTGTGGTTTTTTGTTTTGTTTTGTTTTGTACCAGAAATGATGTAGAGTAAAATGCATCCGTAGGAGCAGAGTCTGGAACGTCTGTGCTGGCCCCTTTGATCTGTCTGCACTGTCCCATGGGCTGACCTGAAGGGCTCACTCATCTGCTTTGTTTTAGACTCTTTGGTCTTGCCGACCTTTTGTATCTCATTTAAAAGGAGTAGTACGTAATATTAGTTGGGATATATCACTGCCTGGTGATCAGGAATCTGGAAATAGAAGTTTTGTCCTTCTGACTCTGGGTAAAACTCGCAGCTTCCTACTCTCAAGGAGCAATACAAAAAAAAAAAAAAAAAAAAAAAAGAGATCACCACTACGTGCCAGTCTTCAGAAGTAAAAAAGTAAAAGAGGCAGACCGAACCCTGAGTAAATGTAAACATCTGCCATAAGTAGTCTGCATGGCTGTCTTGACCTACCAGTAGAGTAAATGGTGAAGGGCACATAAACAGGACTTACTCTTCTTCAGGTTTTGAAGCATGAGCTTTTCTCTAGTTATCATGAAGGGAATTTAAGACCATGTTTCACTTAAACTGGGTGTCCTTTGGAGGTGCATACCCAGCATTTTAGTAAAGTAGTACCCAAATTAGGCACATTGGATTGCAGCCATTGCTAAATGTAGCAATCCACAGGGCTAATGAATTGGCTCTGCTTGCAGTATACTCCTGGGTTTCCTGGTGATGAACTATACACATGCTTGATGTTTAACAGACCTTATTTCATATTAAATTTGAGACATATGGCAGCCATTACTGAAAGAAAGCAATGCATTTTTCACTGTCA
Source organism: Caloenas nicobarica (assembly GCF_036013445.1). Classification (NCBI taxonomy): domain Eukaryota; kingdom Metazoa; phylum Chordata; class Aves; order Columbiformes; family Columbidae; genus Caloenas; species Caloenas nicobarica. The sequence continues at coordinate 49,051,312 of NC_088245.1, forward strand.
GCAACTTCGATGCTGAAACAGAACAACAGAACAACAGCACTCCCAGTTGTCCATATCTCCTCCCAATGGGTCTTTCATTTCTTTTTAGCTTTTCTAGTGTTTCTTAAGTGTGTGAGCTGTTCTAATCTCAAGCATGTGCATCACTCTACTCAAGGAGATGTTACTACCCTCTGTGCTTGTTGGTGCTCCTCACTTTGTTTGTTTGTTTGTTTGTTTGTTTTTTTAAATAGGGAGTCTCTTATTACATTGATTAACAATGTGGATTGCCAGGAGACATATGGAGCAAAAATCCTGTAATAGCTTGAGACATCCTCAAACTACAATACTCCCAACAGTATCTTTCAAAAGGTCTCAAATATTCATAGAATGGGCATTCACAGTATTTTTACTGTAGTAATTTTTCCACATCATTTTATTGTCATGCAAACAACTTGCATACTGTTACTTTTCGGGAGATTGTTTAGGATCTCAGGAACATTTTGTGTTTCACTGACATTTGCCTTTTCTCAGCTTCACAAGTTTAAAATGACCTCATTAACATAAAATTCTTAGCCCCCTCTTACTGAAAATAAGGCCCTGGAAAGTGTCTCAGGTTGGATACTCAAGACAAAAAGCTTCCCAAACCATTAGTCATTTTTTAAAATCTTGGCCATGGTCTTTTATTGGTCTGTAAAACTTTATCACCACATATTGCACCCTTTAAATAATAAATAGGAACACCAGATGACGGAGGACTGAACAAAACAAATGCATGACGGAGAATATATGCGTAATCCTGAAGGCTTCATGGGAATTAGGCCTTTCTGCAAAGTCTGCTTGGGGACCCAAGCAATCACTTGTTCCTGAAGAGATGAGTCAAAAATTTTTGACTACCCATGACAATATATATTGCAGTCATCACACTCTTTCTTCCTGATTTTGAGGACATTTCTTGTCATTTTTTTTCTGCTCTTTGCATTAGAAGAAGTGAAAATTCCTGTTATGGAGAAAGTTTTAGGAAATGTTTTTGCTGTTGTCTTCTCCTAGTGAAGAACTGCTTCTTTGAATGGGATGGCAGCATACATGTGGATAACGATGAAATACCTGGCCTCTAGGTCCACAAAGGGACACCATGACATGCCTTTCCCTTGCTGAACAATAGTTCATACAAACAGTCCCACTCCCACAAGGTGAGCAGCAAGTCTCTCTGCCTGTCACTTCTGTGATAATACATAATGAACATCTGTACACGATTAGCAGGTTAAAGGGTAAATTCAGACCCCCATGAAGCACAAGTCAAGTCAATCTTTCTTTTTTGTTAAATGGGCAACATGTGGCAACTTGCATTTAAGTGTGTCACAACAGATATCTGCCACCAGGACTCACTATTTTAAACCCTTCAGTATAAGATTCATGAAGGTCTCGGCTCATTCTGTAATGGTGAATGGACCTCTGCATCTCCATATCCTCTCTACACACTCTGTGAAGATTTAGCACAAATGCAAACCAGTTTTCTGTTGCGCTGCCTGGCTTTTATAAGAAGCATAGATACACTTTTTATGGTAAGGCCTCCTTAAATTACTCACAACTGAATACACAACTATTTTAACCTTCATACAGTGGTGCCTCTGCCTCTCCCTATCTCAGATTCCAGCTGACGAACCTCCTTAACATTATTGCATGGTACCATGTCTACTGCAAAAGGTCAAAGGAAACATTTTAAGGCCTAGATGTTTAAAGTGACACTCAAAATGAAAAGGTTTATACATTACATCTAATGTTTGTACTTGTAATTAAGACATCTTTTTAAAGTTAGAACCATTACTTTTAGGTATAGATGTAAATTAATTTCATCTAATTTAAACTTTTGAAATATTCGGCTTAGTATGCATGAATAAATCAATTTGATACCCGACTTATAAGAAAACCCGAAGAATTTCTAAGAGATGTTGAAGGGTCTGGAATTCTAGCAGAGTGAAACACTTAGGAATTTATTTTTATTTTATTTTGAAGCACATTTTTAAGCCATGTAAAATTATTGGTAGTAAGGATGTATTTTTCCCTAAACAAAAAACAATGTAGTACAAACATATACTTATGCAAAAATATTTACGACATATTTAATATCAACCTTGCTGAAGTCAGTGAAAGCTGCCCATGTATTTAACGGTTGCTTTCTTTTTTTTTTTTCTAATTACTTTTTGTCTACTCCTAAACTTCTTTTGAGACATTCTTAGTTCAGGAAGCAAAGTATTAAAAATTATGAAATAAGTTGTTAGAGATTTTATTGCTAAAATAAATTGGATTAAACTGAATTAAAATAATTATAGAAATAAGTTTTAAAATTAATATAAACTCATAAAAAGGTACCAGGATATATTTTATGTTTTCAGTATTTCCATTAGCTTTTTCCTTAACATACTTTTGCCATTGTTCTGGCTTTGAAGGTGGCTAGTTTTCCTGATATTATGTTGTTACTTTAAGTTTGGACTAAAAAACCAACCAAAACCAAAAAACCAAAATCCCCCAAAACACTTAATGTGAGAAATATGTGTCTATGATGGGATAGCAAATTGGCTGGAAACAGTTTACTTTAGATGAATGATAAGAAAATTAATTAGTGCCTTGATAATTAAAACCAGACCTCACTACATGAGGCACTGAAGAGTATAATAACTTTGTAGAAATATATGTAAATATCTCTCTGAACCAAAAAAAAAGGTATGCTTTAATCTTAAAAAAATGAAAATATGTTATTAAAAAATTCTTAGCAAATTCTTTTGCTATCTTCTTCTCCTAATCAAGAATTGTGTCTTTAGATAGCATGGCAGCATCTGCATTTGATAAAAATCAAATAAAATATTTCCGTAGAAACAGATGGCACTGTTTTTAATTCTTTGTGGCCAGTTCAGGTATTATGAGAATGAATTATGATGTAAGCAAGATTTGCATGTAAAGTATCTTCTGACAAAATTTTGAATAAAGGTACATTTTGCGTTACCTGTTTCATCTAGACCAGTTCTTCTCATCTGCTAAAACATAAAACTCAAATGCCTTCAGCTCTGTGGCTGCTTGATATTATAGTCAGGATTTCCTGTCTTTTCCTGCCTAGGTGCTGAGGTGCCTTAGTTATTTTAGGGGTTAAAAGCTGTAGCCACTGATGCGTATATATTAGGCTGTATTCATAGAACACGGCTTGTAGCCTGACTCGAGCTATTACAGTCTAACAACAGTGACCAATAGAAAGAGAAGAAGATCCAAGAAAGCTGAGGTAAGCCCAAACTCTGAAGCAATGTCAAATTAGAAACAATAGCTAATAAGGTGTGTATGGCAATACATCTGGGAATACTAACATGTACTACAAGTTTTACGTGCTGTTAATTCTTGGGAGGACAGGAAGGAAACACAGTGTCTAGCAGCCAAAGGCTGTGAATTTACAGTGATTTCTAACTGGCTTCAGATAGCTCCAGGAACTTGACTAACAAGGTAAATTACTTTCTATTTCTTTTAAAAAATGTTATTAATTTTATGAATATTTAGACAGTGAGGAGGTCCCATTTCACTGTGTAAATTAGAGATGTTATTATTTAGAAATATTTTATTTGTCTTTTTTTTGGAATGCTTCCAGATAGCACTTTCTGAGATTGAAAGATCTTTAGAATACTGCACTTGTTACTGCTAATAACAGTGCTGAAAACTGTTAAATGGCTACGTATTATATGCAGCAGCTCAACTGAGTTCTTATCCTTACTGATGCATTAACCCTATGAGAGAATTTGCTTTATATTTAAATAATATTTTTGACCAGAAATTTCAGCTATCAGTCTCTCATCCCTGTGTTGCAAAATGCTTGCTAATCTTCATCAGAAACCAAGAAAGATAAAAGAGCCTGTGAAGCACTGTTTTTGTGCTACACAAATTTTTCCCTTTGGAGTAAATTATCATTGATTATTTTGTTCATCGTTTAATGGTGGAACAGGCTAAACAAAACAAATAATTAAGTAGGTAAAATAGATACAAGATGCATGAGTGTATACGATGTAATTTGGTTAGGACTTAATTTTTGTGTCATTTAAATCAAGCATTTGTTTTGGCTGTTTGCTTTAGAGAAGGAAATTCATAACTTTGGATATGAGAGCGTGAATGAGGGAGGGGAATGGATTACTCAAATGTGTTCCTTCCAAGTTTTTTAAGAACATGCCCAACAAACAGCTGTTAAAACACTCTTTGATCTTTCACTTTTCTGTGATGAGAAAAGACCCTGGAAAATCTGATCCAGACGCCATTATAATTTAAGAGAGAGGAAAAACAGAAAAGGGGGTATGATTAATTTTAAAAGGAGGAACACTAAATACAATAGCATTTATATCATCATGATATTGATAACTTTACTGAAGATGGTACATTATATAGTTTATAGCTCTGTAAAGGAAAACTTAAGCAAAATTATGAGAAGCAGAGACAATGTCAGAAAAAATAATCCATGTTTTCAAATTATTTGAAATGACATTTGGATGAACAGCAGTTAAACTGGTAGGCAATGTGGAGTCTAAGTTAAATCAGGAAACGTTCTTCAACGCAGAGCACTGAATTGTTTATGCATCTTATATCAATGTTCATTTTTTCTTTAACATGCCATAAGTAATACCACAGAGAACAGAATTTGGCTGTTTATAAAGGAAATATTATTTTCTGTGTACTACTGCTTTGTTAATCTAGTATGCTGTTAGAGAATTCTGTTGAAAGACAGCTAATTGTTTTTCTCCCCTTCCAAGGCGAACAATGACTCTAAAAGTCTATACGAGTCTTTTGCTCTTATTCTTGGTCAATTCTGTGTGGACTCGAACTGTGAGACAAGTTTATGATGAGATGGATCCTGAGCATTGGTCTCACTACTCTTTTGAGTGTCCACAAGAGTGCTTTTGTCCACCCAGTTTCCCCAATGCATTATACTGTGATAACAAAGGACTTAAAGAAATACCTGCAATCCCAGCAAGAATTTGGTACCTCTACCTTCAAAACAATCTAATTGAAACAGTTACAGAGAAGCCTTTTGTGAACGCTACTCATCTCAGATGGATAAATCTGAACAAGAATAAGATCACCAACAGTGGAATTGAGAGTGGTGTGCTGAGCAAGCTGAAAAGGCTCCTTTACTTATTCCTTGAAGATAACGAATTGGAAGAGGTGCCTGCCCCATTACCAGTGGGCTTGGAACAGCTAAGACTGGCTAGAAACAAAATCTCCAGAATCCCAGAAGGAGTCTTCAGTAACTTGGAAAACCTTACTATGTTAGATCTGCACCAGAACAGTTTGTTGGACAGCGCACTTCAAAGTGACACCTTCCAAGGACTCAACAATCTAATGCAACTCAACATAGCAAAAAATTCACTCAAGAAAATGCCTTTAAGCATTCCAGCTAATACGCTACAGCTGTTTTTGGACAACAACTCCATTGAAGTGATACCAGAAAACTACTTCAGTGCAATACCCAAAGTGACTTTCCTTAGGCTGAACTACAATAAATTATCTGATGATGGTATTCCCCCCAGTGGGTTTAATGTTTCATCTATACTAGATCTACAGCTGTCTCACAACCAGCTCACTAAAATTCCACCGATCAATGCTCAACTTGAGCACCTTCACCTTGATCACAACAGAATCAAAAGTAAGTGTGTATTCTCCATATGGGATCCTACCAAGACATAATTATTTTAAAATGTCTACTTAACTACAAAAAAAGCCCTCTGAAATACAGAGATTAATAACGTGCTGTAGGTTACAGGGAGATGAGCAAAAGGACCTCCCACAGACCAGTTTTCAAGTCGGGTCTAAAATACAACAACCAAATATGTGCATGGAAGTAATACCACATGTGAAAAATGTTTGAGCAAATCAGAAGTATGAGTGGATTAAGAAAATGCGTGCATTCGCATTTCACTATATGCATGCCAGTAACCATTTTGTGTTAAGATATTAACTTTCCTACAGAAATGCTAGGAGTAAATAAGCAAGAAACAACAATTAAAAAATCAGTGCAACAAGTTAGAATATGTGATCCACATTCTGTATGACTGTTAGATTTTCAAAGTTCCAGAGCACCTCAGGGACTTCACTAAACTGACAGAATTGCTGTATACACCATTCTTCTGAATATCTCTCTGCCCAGCTAAATTGCATGGTGGGAGCTTAAGATGAGGCACCCATAAAACAGTAGTTATCTATTTCAAATATGACATTAGAATGTGGATATTCATATCTGAAGCTTGAATATCTTCCTCATCTTTTGTTTACTGTGCACAAAATGCTGACACTTGGGTTTAGTCTTCATGAAAAATATTTTCACTGACTTTAGAGAAGCTTTGTCCTACTAAGGTTTATCTCCTGAAATGTCTTCTAACATCTTCCACTTTGTATAAATGAAACAAAGTTTTGTACCCAAGGCAACAGAAGTCTGTTGGCATGTCATAATTCTGCTTCTAGCACTGCTTCCAGATTCATCCCAGTACAGCGGGGATGTGGTGGTTAGGGACACTGTGTAAAGTATCCACTCAGTAAGTCCTACAGACCTTAAATCCTTTGTTTCATGCCAAAATCCAAAACCAAAGTGATGACTTTCTATTTTTCACTGCACAGAAGGTAACCAGGTCTCTACACTTGTCTTCCTGTCATAGTGATTGAATCAAATAAATGGTTCCTTATTCCTATTTTGTGTCACTGCATTTCAAAAATACACTAAAAATAATGGTTTGTCTTCTGTATGAAATAAGGACATATCAAAGGAAGATATCTATTAATAATTTAGGTTAAATCACTGTATTTTACAAAACAAGTGTTTGAAACCTTGTAAAGAAAAATCAGTTTTGTACAACTGGCACATATTTAAGTGGCCTGCAAGAAGTTTAAAAGTTAATTAGAGTTAGGGCTTATGACATATATTGTTACTGAACATGTTTCATTGTCCCCTGATTACAAAGGGATTTATCATAATTGCAGCACTGCAGGGCCCCAGGTGCCGACTTTATCACCTGTCACTTTAAGTGGACACTAAATTTAAATAAATGGAATGTAACCTGTCCAGTTTAAGAAGTGTTTTGTGTCTAGGTAGTATTTAAAGATCTGGCAAATTATTTTCCTTTCCTAAATAAATTTTAAAAAGGTTAAAACGATGAAAATCTGCCTGTGTAGTATGTGCAAAATCAATTCCCATTTTCCAATGACACATGGGTACCCATGAGCCTAAATCAAAATAGTTTTCCACAAGCCTTATATTCCTTAATGCTTTTACCAGTTTTCAAAATTCTTTGCTAACAACACTGCTTTTAATTAAAAATAAAAAAAGAAAGTTTTTATTCTTAGTAGCTACATATATAGTAGCAATGAAATGTTTAACAAGGCAACCTGTTGCCTTACATGAAATGCAGGTATTATGCAAGGCACATTCTACCACATAGCATAATTTTTGCATAATTGTTGATGGGATAACGACATTATGAGACACTACTCTAATAGATGATACCTCAAAAGGCCTTTAGGATGGAAAACAAGGAATATAATTCCATCAGGCAGGAGTAAGATGTGGCATTAATTCTGCTGATTGTTTTTGTCATCTTAAATCCGGGAAGCTGTGGCATTAATTCTGCTGATTGTTTTTGTCATCTTAAATCCGGGAAGCTGATGATCAATCATTATTTAAAATAACCAACATAAAGGATTTGAAAGAAAAATAAGTGTAAAAGCCTGAATCTGGTTTCTCCACAAAACAGTAGTCCTGAAAGTTTACTTTATGTGTGCGATACAAGCCCTTTTTATAATATTACTTCTCAGATAGCCCTGTACAATTGCCAATCGCTCCTTTATTTTCTCTTGGTGGTTCATAGTAACACTACCGGCATGGTAAGAGCTCAGACATCAAAATTTCTATGTAAATACTATTTTCCTACTTTTTGTCATACATTATTTTGTAACATCAGTTCTTCATGTAAATCCAAGGCCTTATTTCTCCAGAGACCACTTATGAAGATATAAGGAAGTATCCCGAAGCCCAGTGAAGTCAATGATAGCCTCACCTTTGGTCTCAGTGGGACCAGGTTTTCACCTGTGGTCTCTTTCCCAAGGATCTCAATGCACAGAGGAAAAAAAATCACTTGAAAGTCAATATAAAACCCAAACTAATTATGGCTACAACATAAGCATCACACTTGTTCCAAGGCATTTTAAAACACATTTTTACATATTTATGTGAGAGATACACATGCAAGACTCTGGGGAGATGTCAAATGATGGAAAACGCAGTGTTAGAGAAGGAACAAAATTATGATGTAGCAAGTGAGCAAGGGTAAACAGGTGGTACTACAGTGCTACCAAAGGAATGATAAAAAGGAGTGAACAGTAAGTTCCCTAGAGGAACACCAGGAGATCGAGATAGCTCCTCTGAGCTAATATTACTCTGTGTGTAGAGAAAGGGACAAGTCCTTGTGCCAAGTAGCAATGCCAGTCTATCAGAATCCATTATAGGATAGTTGAAAAAAAATAGTTGAATTTACAGATCCTGACTTATTGTCAAACCCCTGCACTGTTGCTGGTACTGATTTCTTTGCTGGAAGAACCCAGAAAGGTAGATTTCCAGGCTGATCCATGGCAGCTGCAGTTAAATATTCTGTGAAAAGGAGAAAGGGAGTCCAACTATTTGAGTTGGAGTACAGTGAGTGCAGCTAGAGGTCACAAGAATAGAACAGAAGAGAGAGAGACTTTTACTACTCTGGTAGTTTGGGTAGGATTTACTTTTTGTGGCAAGAGAACAATAAAAAACCAAGGCACTTCATACCACACATCATCAGGAAACAACTTCTTCATAGGTGGCCTGTGGTTAGATAAGTGTTGCCTCATTTTAAGGTTGGAGTAATTAACCTAGTGAAAACTAGTGTGTTGGGATAGTTTCAAGGTCAGAGGACACAAAGATTATAGAACAGAGTTGAAGCCATCTTGTCTCCTAAGGACAGTAGTGCTGACCTGAAAAGGCAGATATTTTCTGCTACATAGTGTTGATTCACTTGTAAAACTTTCAATAACTGCTTTCATAATGAAATCTCACTCTCAAGCTCCCTACTTTGTAGCTTCACACATAAAAATAAGTTGTAGCTTTTTTCTTCCAAGAATATCAAATGCTTTCAAATATTAATTAAAATTCACAGCATGGGCAAATATATATAGATATCATGGGTATGATAAAAGTTTTAGGCCTTGGCCAGCTGGATGTATTCATTTATTTTCCATGACAAAGATAAAGTCTTTTTTCAAGATGTTGCAAACATATGGGTAGTTTTTCAAAGCAGGGTGTTTTTTCTTCTTTTGAAAAACAAACAACCCAAAACCAAAGATTATTTTTTTCATCATAACATTTAACTAATTTGGGGAATTGTAATCAAAAGATGCATGCACATTATCATTGCTAAATACAAGGGGAGAAAAATTTTGGTAGAAAGCTTTTCCTATTTCTGACTACTAAAAAACTGTGCTAAAAAATATCTGTTACACATACATTCTCCATTCAACCATTCTTGCAGGTGGTGTGGGGCCAACAAGAAACTCAAGCAGTTACACCAATCACTAAATACCGTAATTTGGTCACAGAAATTTGACATCTTGATAAACAAACACCACTTGAGTGTTTTCCAGAATAAGGCCATTTTGAGGCTGAAAGAGGGCAGCGCCAGCCTCAGTATTCAACAATGGAAGACAAAATTTGAAAAGCATTTTAGTCAAGCGGCAGTGCAGAGGCAATTTGGGGGAGACAATGTAAAGAATCCAATCTATTCAACTCTCATGAAAACGGGTAATGATTTTAGCCACATTTCCAAATTTTATCTGAACTGAAACAAGTTATGTGTGATTTATAATGAATTTTAAGGACTTGTTGGCTTTCAGATTAGGAAGAAATATATCCCAATTCATGAATAATATTCTTGCAATTAAAACCAAATGTATTGAAGAATGCGAGAGAAGAGGAAAGTACAGATGTCAAAAGTTACAGACACTATACAAAAAGCACCTCTTATTCAATACTGTTATCGCTTTGAATGCAAGAACTTCATTGGGGAATATTATCAGCTAAAATTAATGTACTGTCATTGCAGTAAGATGTTCTAAATGCCTCAGCATTAACCTTGTTCTGCTCTCTCAGAGGGCAGAGAGCTCATTTCTCAATGAATAGTTACCCAGTAGCTGTCTAAATAGGTTTCCTCTCTGTCCAAGGTAAAATTATGCACCTAGTGGCCTTTATTCATAATTGAAGCACATTAAATATGTGATTCACTGATCTAGACTACATTATGTTAAGATGATTTTTTGCTTGATCAAAAGAGCAGTTAATTGTTAATTCGGCATTTTCCAAGTCTGAGACGATCAAGTGTCTCCCATACAAATTTCAGTGGAACCCTGTTGTATTTGTTTTCTAAATGAATTTTATCTTCATGAACCTTTTCCATGGAAATTACCTAACATGTTGATCCACATTTTCAGGTGTCAACGGTACTCAAATATGCCCAGTCTCGATCGCTTTAGCAGAAGACTATGGTTTGTATGGCAACACCCCTCGCCTCCGATACCTTCGCCTGGATGGAAATGAAATTCAACCCCCAATCCCATTAGACATCATGACATGTTTCCGACTACTTCAAGCTGTTGTCATATAAAGATATTGCAGTGTCATGTATCCCTCTCATGCTATGAAAGTACTAAAATACAAGTTTTGCTGGAATGAAACTTGTTCTAGCTCATAAATCAAGAAGTAACAGCTTTATGTGGACTTTATTTTTTTCTGTGCTTGCATCTTTTCTACAGCTGAGAAGATGGTTCTTCTTGCAGAAGAGATTTTAGATGAACATGAAACATGTGCTTAACACTTTACCAAATTCCTAATGTAAATATATTGCACATCATCTCCATAAGATCCCAAATATTCCAAAGTAAATTCTGTCTACTCTACCTACCTTGTGAAATACTGTATTGTCTATCCTATTAACATCATCGCTACAGACAAATTATATTTCCTTTTTTGTTACATTTTAACTAACAGAATTAATTTGGTTGCATCTGGATAAATATATATATGCTAGAAAAATCATGAGTTGCATGACTACTAGCTATCAGAACTGCCACTGTCTATTTTAAGTTAGTGACTAATGGTGAGCAACCACTTAACAGGAAAATAACTCATAAATTGATGTTGTCCTTTGAAGACTGATACTTTTAAGGCACGAAGTATATGAGGCTCTGAGTCCAAGACACTATAATGAATATATATTGTATGGATTCATTCAGTGTATGATTTCAGAATGGGAATACATTGATACAACTCAAATCCAGCAACAAGGGAACACAAGATGAAATCTTGGTTTATAAGAGTACCAATTTTCTGCTCTTTCATTCTTCAGTATTTCATTTCTAGTTTTGACACCTTTTCTTTTGTAGCTTTGGGATAGTCACTGAATACTTGGTTTATTTTAGTTTCCACAGAGATATTAATAAAACCAAGAACAGAAAGTATTATATATTTCACAGAATAGGTACTTCACAAAAATTTTGAATGGCTAGTTAATATAATGGACATAAAGAAAAAACTAAGAAATCAAGAGATACATCATCTCTCAAGTATTTACTGAACTAGCCAAATATTTGCATAGGAATTGCATCAGTTTAAGCACATTCAGTCACCTCGGAGCAGTATTTAGCTATCTGCTATCTCATATAAATGCACATAATAACACTGGATTTTAGAGAAATCCAGGTATTTAGAATACAGCACATTCACAGTTCACTTACAAAGGAGTTATTAGCAGGCATCATAGGCATCTTTTTATGAAATCTGTTTGTTTGTTTTTATAAGATAATATTGGGATTTCAATAGACAACTTGAATATTAGAGTCAACTATTCACTTGTATTTGTAGATAGAAGCAATTAGTTGTTCTTTGATAGCTTGTGTCTGTTTCTAACATTTTAAGACTGGCCTCAGTAACAAGCATTTAAAGACTACGCATGTGGTATAATTTTTTCCTTGAAGATGAATGATTTTCTGAAAAGTAGATTTTTAAAAGAGTTGATAACTGTATTTTATAACATTCAATCCCCTTTTGTCTGAAAATCATTCTTTTTCTGCTCCAGTGCACCTGTGGAAATAACCCAGCATAGAAACTCAGTATAGAAATAACCTATTCAGAAATCCTATCACAAAAAAACATTTATTTTTGCAGTTCTTTTTATGTGATTGCTGAGAAACTCCTGCCCTTCTAGTGAAATATTTTCTGTACCTCTGTTTACCCTATATGAAAAAATAGATTTAAAAAATCTCTACAACATGTATGCATGTTTACCTATGTTCTTTACTCAATAATAGCATAGTAATTTATTTTTTTTTTAAATATGTGACAATACTACTAATTAAATTATAATACCAGTTATGTGCTTGGGCTTGGAAATTAATTCTAATTTAAACAAAGAACAAATATACATACTCCAAATTGAATATTCACAGGCATTTATGCATATTATTAAGATTATCTGCAGTTCTAGTTGATTGTCCAGCTAAGTGTCTTGAAGTTCTAGCCAAAAAATTATGACCCTTTTAGACACCAAGACTAATCCTTCCCCAAAGAGATTTCAACCTTATATATGAGAAGGGATGATACATAAAATCATATAGGGACACTGGAGCATAAAGGTGCTCAGTTTTCTTGATAGGGGCATTATGTGATGAAATCAGGGGAACATAATCTGATGAAATCACTTTTAGCAGTTATTTTCCACTAGCTGGCATGATATTAATGGATTTTTTCCAATCCATTGTAGGGTGGAAAGCCTTATAAATCAGTTCTTCGAAGGTCAGTACTATCTTATGGAACAATCTCTGGGTGCGTGCACATTGATGCTCAAGACTTGTCCCAGTCAAACCCCAGTTAATCTGAATTAAGACAAAAATTCGTTATACATCCTTGAACAAACTTTTATTGGGCTGAAGAATTGCTGCCAAGTGCTCTGTGTTCTACACCTTTGATGCAACCCACTGACTCCACATCTGGTAACTGTTTAATAAAGAGAAAATCCTAAATATCCTTATTCAGGCTAATTTGTCCCGTCTTGATTCCCTCTCCCAGAACGAGCAGTGTGAAGCAGAATGAAAAACAGTTATGTTCCTGCAGTGACCTTCACAAGATAAATCAACCCTTGTTGATTGCAACTCTCTTTTTGCAACAGTCTTAATGTTCTTAAACAGTCTGGGAAAGCTGGTGAAATTTCCCCTCAGATTACAATAGCTGCTTAAATTGCATTATTGTCTGAAACTAAACAATGTAGGCTTTCAGCCACACCTCATTCCATCCATTCATTATGTCAGAAGACTATAAATGAAAATGTTAAATGCAATGTCCTTTTCCCTATGAAAAGGGTCCCTAAAACAATGTAAAACGCATCACTGTACTCGAATATCTGATGTTAATTCTTCCTAATCCAAGATTGGTCTGAGTCCCCACTGGTATTTCGTGGTTAAGAAAAAATTGCAGTCTCTTGCGCTGCAAGGAGGGAGGAACAGACCTCTCAGCTGTCCTGTCTGAACCCACAGCTGCCTTCATAAAGCCGACATTTGTTATACTTAGTTGTCAGAGCACATCACAAACAGTTTTGAATGGAATATAATGTCCAGGAACAATGATATTACAAGTATGAGAAGCTGAGAACAAAGAAGGTCACTTTAAGCACACTGCAGTTGTGGTCAGTCACTAACCAAGCCATAAACACCTTGTGCTTTGCCAGAAATAGATATTACATATGAGTTAATTTTCAAATTGTGGTCATTAACACAGATGTGCTATCAGCTCAGCCCAGCGTACAGACAGTTGCTCTGTAAGGGAAAGCATTAAAGCAAAGCGAGAGGCCCAAGAACTGAGAAATACGTTTCTGACACATCTGCCAGCTTGATTGGAGGCTGGAGGATGGATATATCAAAAGACTATGTGGTTTCATAACCCAGCTGGGTCTGTAGGAAGAAAAGTCCTTTATAGATATTGCCAGCATAGTTAAAAATTCAGCCATATGCCTGAATGTCCCCACTCCATACTCTTCTCTGGCATTTTCAATTTCTTTCTCAATATTTCTAACAGTTTGCTACCACTTTCTTCTTCAACATTTTTAATGAAAACACCACCACAACAATCATCTGCAGAGATGCCAGTGACCACAGCAGTTTGTATGACACTTGGAGGAAGAAACACAAACACTAAGAGGTAAAAATTTGGAAGATAACTAGGAAGCCAATTTGCAAATTTGTAATTACTAATTCAAATTCATATCTGAAGGAATTTTCATTAACCCTTGCTGTACTCAAATGGTTTCCAATATTTGCCACAAACACTTGCTGTCATTTTTCCAGTCTAGAAAAACTATTTGCTGATATTATATGGCAGCTAGTTTCATTATCTGTCTGGAATCAGATTGCTGTCACACCTAAATTGCTGTGTTAGTTGTTGATCAGCTAATATCCCACTTCTGCCATGTGTGGCAGAGAAAGTTTAGCAATGTTGAAGTCAGCAAGTAAACATCCTCTTCTTGACTGAAAGTATCATCCATAATTGCATTTTTTGTTTCCAAAAATTGCTTACCCATTTAAAAAAAAAAAAAAAGGTAGCTCTATAAGGCACCACACTGTGTAATGATACTCAGGAGTAGTATTAATCACCTCAGGTCAAGCGTATGAAGCAATATGCATCATTTGCATCATGTTCTGACTTACCTGATTTACCTTCTTCTCCATCAGCAGAAGTAATAATGCTTCTGAGTCCTGCGCTTGCTCTGTCTGTGCTAGCTCAAGCAAGTCTACACTGTAATGAATTTGAAACCTTTCCTTATATAGTTGCTTCTTACATCCACCATACTGTTGCCAACAGCCTGGGTATTCTCACTGTTTCTCTCTTGGTTTCTGTAGCATACATGTTTGACCAATCTCTCTGCCTCTCAGCTTTTTGGTTTTTTTCCTTCAGTGTTTTTTAGCTTAAGCATGTTTATGAATGGTGCTCTAATGGCTGCTCTGATTTCACCTGTTTCCTGGCAGGTCAGCTGCATCTGACTTTCTCTAGGGGAAGCGGAATCCTGACTGTCACACACATACCACAGCAGAACTGCCGTCACACCTCGTCCTACACATATGCATGGACCCAGGATGATGATGTCATGTAGACAGGGTATATCTAGAAATCTCTTTTCCAAGGCCTCCCCTCCCCACCCCAAGTCTTTTTTTTTTTTTGTAGGAAAATTCATGAAGGAACTGGAATCACATCTTCCACAAACAAATGCTCTTCCTATTTAGGGGCTGAGGCAATGAAAGTTGCAGAAAAATGCAGAACCAGCAGCTCTCAGTGAAGCTAGGCTTTTTCAATAAATCTTTTATTAATTAAAATGCTCTATCACAGTTTTTATGAATTATTAGTAAGTTCAGGAAAAAATAGTTTCAACCACTGGGAAGAAAAAAAAATAAACCAGTGCTCATCTTTCTTATTCAATAATCCTGTTGTTAAGACAGAATAATATGCCCTTTGCCAGGTAATGAAACCCAGGATTTTGTCTGAAATCATACCCCTACTACTAGGAAGCTTATTTCAAGGAGGGTAATCTCCTTGTGATGCTCTGCTTTGTTTCAGGACTTGAAATAATCATCATATCTCTATCCTGGCAGTGAGGATAGCCTTCATGGTATTATAGGATCTAGGCTCAAATCCTTGTCTGAATCAGAAGCAGAGTGAACTGGAGTGTAGATTTTTTCCTCTGAGAAGGCTGTTTTGAATGCCAAATTAGAGGTTCACTCTGTTTTGTGAATCCTGCAATTTGTTTATTTTAATGACTGGAACTTCTTCAAATGAAAAAGACTGACAGCAACCCTTATCAACACTGCTTAGCACCAGGATAGGCAAGAGTTAGACGTCAAATTTCTTCTCTGTGAAAGCTGCCAGCCACAGGGCTCCCAAATTCCCTGCCTCTGAATTACTGGCCAAATGGTGAAGTGAAAGCTGTTGGTGAAGATTTTCTCTGAAGGTCATGGTGTTTTGGGTCTTTTAAAAAACTAGTCATTTATGTGTTTGTTTTGGTTCAGTGTAAGTTCTTGAACATTCAATTTTAAGTATAACATATAAACATGGTTTGAGGTTTATTTTCCATTTCAATAAGGAAAGAAGATGACAATACTTAATTCTTCGTCAAATAGACATAAATATTTTTATATTGGTCTGACCACCACACAAACAAACAGAAAAGACAATTTTCTGTTCTCTAGCCAAGATTTCCATGCTTTCCTTTTTTCCTCTGTTGTTCTTTTTTAGGTTTGCATTCCATCTGGCATCACATAACAGGCTTATCAGGTATCGAAGAACATCGAGAATTATTTCAGCTGCAATATTGTGCGTGCCTCTTTTCTCCTCAAAGCATTAATAAGACTTGTGCCTGTATTTTCCTACTTTTGTGAGCTCTGTGAACAGGCTCCCTTTTTGTGCTGTTTCAACTGCAATTGACATCACTGTTTGTGCAAGATGCCTGTGTAGGAAATAAAACACTCCCAGGGATTTAAGGCTTTCTGTGGTGCCTGTTTTCCTCAATTTTAGATGTCGACTGCCTACATCCTGAAGCTCCCATGGGGCTTATTCTTGGTGGTTTAATACTACCTTGATACTGGGATTTTTCCCAAAGTTGATACTATGAAGGATGGAGCAGGATAAGTCCCTCTGCTTTTGTGCTGCTTCTAACATGGGCCATCTGGGCTGATGGAGGAATGAAAGCCCGTGGGCCCTGTGTTTGAGGAGCTGAAGCAGGTGACCAGCAGCTCAGGCTCATGAAGAGGTTGAATTGAGTGGTAGGAATCAAGGCAAGAAAGAAGTTCAACAACTTAATGAAGTCTATTTAATCACAAACATGCAGAGTAGAAAATCATCCTGTGCAAGAGAGTGGCCGAGGATTAAGAACATTAAAAATAAAACAATTTTTAAAAAAATATTGAATTTCATTTAAGCTTGGAGAATTCTTACACTCACTGAGGCCCAAAAGCCCACTTGATGCTTTCTGCTTGGCACAGTAGATCCATATAACAATTGTATCAAATACAGAAAAGAAAGACCTAGATCCTTGGTATATCAGGCATGCTTTCTGTCAACAGTTATACAAAACTGCTCCCTGAAATACAGTTGCTTTTACAACAGAATTTAAGCTCAAATATGTCAAGAAGAAATTAGGAGACAAGTCCATAGTCTCATCTATATTCATGTCAGTAAACAGTCCCCTTTAGGTGGGAGCTGCATGCACTCTGGAGGGCAAATATACTTCTAAATAAACTACTTCGCCCCTTTTTATATTTCCTTCATGCAGACATTCCCACAGATTGAACTATCAAAATGTTCATGAACTACCTGGAGAAAAGTCACCCTAGTTCCCATAATTGCACTCTCACAAGGGATTGCAGAGGCTGAATAAAGGGCAAGGGAAGGAAGGATCCTGGTTTGGCTGAGGAAGTTTTCACGGCAGTCCCTGATGACTGCAGACAGAAGCCAAGTCTCTTAGATTGGGATGTCTAAAAAAAAGGAGGGGGGAGGAAGGCAACCTAAAAACAGTGGATTCTTCCTAATTAACTTTTGGACTTTAAGCATTCATAGGGTTTATAAAATCGTACTTTATCCATGTGCAGCATGACTAAAAATTTCACTGGTTTTTAACCCAAACTGAAATTCTCTACAATCAGTGATTTGAGGAACAGAATTTTACTGAACCAGGTTCAGTCTCATTGGTCACTAAATCTGTGTAATAATCTGCCGCAGCTGTCTCTTGAGTCACGCTTGCTCAAATTATTGACGCAGATGGGAGAGATCTTTGGAAACCTATGCATGACGCTTGGGCAGTTTTTGGCTAAGGCATAAAACCAGAGGGACTTCAGAGAGAAGAAACAGTGGAAAACTGTGAATGCTGAAATGGAAACTTTTTTTTTTCCCCAAACTGGCTCTTTGATTGCACTGACTGACTTAACAATTTCAGAGTTTTCTGACAATGCATAATGATCTGTCCCTTCTTGTTTACCTTCTCAGAGGTAAACAGCAGGTTGGTGACATAGATGGGTTTGTGACATTATTTTTTTTCCATACTGATCATTGTGGTCAGGTCTAAACTGTCGTCAGTCAGCTCTTCCATGTCTCCAGAAACTGTTCAAACCTAGCAGTTCAGGCACAGCCCAGCAGTTTCAAGCGCTGCTGAAAGATCATGTAAACATATCCTGCACCTCTCCTTTGAAACCTCTTACTGTTTTCAGGGAGAATATGTCAAATACTCCTACAGTTTGGCTGTGGATGGTATTCTTTATTTAAATTAGCTTTTGCCACACTGATGGTCTTTTCCACTTGAAAAAAATGCCCTTTTACAGTATGGCCATTGTGGAAAAAATGCCCAGTTAGTGAGAATTCTTAGAGATCTCAAAAATCTGTGCAGGACCTTCAGCTGTAGTTACTATCAATTTTACGCAGTACTCCCAGATATATGAAAAGGTTTTTTGTTGCAGCCAATATCTGTCTAAGTAACAAAACAACTGTATTTGTCATTTGCCATGTCACCAATATGACCACAATTTGATACAGAAGGAAACAAGGGAAGTCAAATACTAGGAAAGAGAGGATGAGAGATGTAAAAAAGAAGGAGGGATGGAGGGATATGGAGGGGAGGGATGGAGGGATAAAAGGGGAAGAAGGAAAACAAGACTACTTTGGAAAAGAAGAAAACTTGAGAGATGTCTTTTTGGCCATCCCTTTGCATGAGAGTAAAACAAGGGAGAAGCAGCCATAAAGAGCTCAGATGCTTTTTGGGAGGAAAACTGAGAGCCAGGGAGCTTGGAAACTACTGGTCTACAATGCCTCTTGTAGCAGTGCTGTGGTCCTTCCTAAAATCTGAGACTTAAAATGCCTCAGCCTACTCTAGCATTGATTCTTTTGGGAACTGGCAGGACAGCAACAGCTAATAGTAAGTGTTTCATATTTGTAATGCTGTCTAAGGCACTGTGATTAATATGTAATCCAACATTTGAGCCCTATCCAAACACAAAGAAACTCTGCCAATGTGAAAATAACACCCATGAGCTTTCTTCAGATCATGCATTACTGTATTCTGTGCACTGTTTCATGCTGATGTGGAACAGCCTTTTAGAATGAATTCCAGAAAGAATATGGTAATATTCCACGATCATGAATTTTGTTAAAGATTTATTGAAAACCACATGAAGAGGCAATGTCAGCTGGAAAATCAACTCTGCAGTGTTCTCAGGCTTAACCTTTATCCTGTAGACCATATGCTTCTCAATGTGCTTAGTTCAATCAGTAAATGTTTCAGACACTGGCTGATAAAAGATCCATGGTCTACTAGTTTTCAGTGGCACTCTAACTTTTTGGATTTTTCAGAACTGCTATGGCCCCTTAAACACTTTGAGGTGCTGAATCATGGCCGAGATATACTACAAGCTCAAAAGCAGAAGTTTTGGTTCTTGTCAGCCTCCACTTAACCCTGTGTGATGAAAAAAAATCCTCTTTTTTTTTCTAGAAATACCAGAAAAAAAGAGCGTCCAAGCTGAAGGAGAAAAGTCAAAATTGCATGGTTATAGAAACAATGTTTAAGTTATAAGTATAGTCCCAACATTGGTTAATCATAAAATGTTTAATATCTCTACTCTTGTAAATGGGATGTCTTTGTAAATTCCTCTTATTCATGACAGACAGACAACTGGATGCTTAATTTTTATTAATATGGACCCAATTCCAATTTAAATTCAGATTGCAGAATATCAGGAATGTGACTCACAGGAATTTTTTCACTGGAAAACAGGTTACCCTTCCAGATAAACAGTTTTCAGCTTTTTTTTTTTTTTTTTTTTTTAATGGCAGATAAACATCCAATATTACATCATTTGGGCTTCCAGGAATCTAAGAGTTAATTGTTTATTACATGTATATATTGGGTTACTTTGGTCCCAAATGGATTCCAGTCAACAAATCCACAGTGAAAACAGCAGCAATGTTTTGAAACGGCCACAACAGCAACAGCAAAAAAATTCAGCTGTTACCTCACCCTGGACGATGAAGTTAGTGAAAGAGTCGTTCCCAGACATTGAGGGTGACCTTGCAGACTCCTATGAAAAAATGAAGGGAAAAGAAACGGTAGAAGGAAAATTGTGTAAATTTCTCTGAGTCCTTTTCTACTTTAGCAATATCTAGAACAGTGAAAAAAGATATCAACCTTAAGGGCTGAATTTCAGTGAGAAACAGGAGGGAAAGCTGAGAAGAAAGGATTCAATAGCTCCCATATCAAACCTCTCTACCCACAGTATGCTTTTTGGCTCAGCCATAACACAACAGCATTTTTATTTCAATACATAATCTAGTTAAGGAAAAAAAAGTTTCTCTGGGTCATGAATTCCCTCTCGACATCTACACATCTTCTTGCAGAATCCCACAGTGGTAGTGTTGTTCTTTGTGTCAATAGCACATGATTGAGTGATACTTATGTTCATTTCAGTACATTGTTTTCCAATTAAACATGTGTAGCACACGAAAGAAATGTACTGCATGCACATAAAACACAGGGTGGAGGAAGAGGCATAAGAGTGAATAAAAGATATTATGAAACAAAAACTTTCATGAAACTGGTTTTAGTTAGAGAAAAATGAACCTTTTAACCATAATCAATGCTTCAAGCTATTCCGGAAATAATCCAAGAGAAATGAAATGAGATGAGATGAGGTACATGAAAGCTTCTGGGTTTGCAATAGTAACAGCTGTGTCTAGAGAACCTGGACAAGGAGGTTCGTTATTTAAATATATCTGCTTTAAACAGCATTTTCAATTGAAGCATACATCTCTGTACATTAAAACAAATAAAAAATCCAGAGCTAAGCATAGAGGACAAACACCATATGATCTTCAATAAACAGCCTTATAATCAAACACTATGTAATTAGTGCAAGAATTGAATGCCAAAAATATGTTGTGATTCCATGAAATGTACCCTTAAGGATTTGTGAAAATAATAGATATTCTAGGACCCGTGCCCATTTATCCCATTCTGTTCCACATGAAAGAAATTATATTAAATCAACTGAATATCTGGAAAGAATTAAATCATCATTTCTCATTGGCAAGCACAAAGGAAAAATTCACAAGAAAGTACAGTTTTATATAATAAAAGTTCTCATGTTTCACGGAGTAAAAGGGAAAAAAAATAACTGCTAAAGGGAAAGTTTTTGTTGCCTTTGGTTATTCTTCACAGACAATATACCGTGGAGTTCTCCTCTGCTCCCTTTTATTATCTTTATTCAATGATATAAAGTTGCAGACATAGTACCCAGAGTTATTTAAATGAAACCATTTCAAATTCTATCACATAAAGTCCTACAGGAACCAACTTTTCTCTCTAGCAGCTGATACAGTGACAGTCACTGGAACTATACAGTAGCAACCAAAAGAGACTGGTCCCCTCAGCAGGGTTCTTTTTAATGATAGAAATGTCTGGCTTTTTCACTACCCTCAAGTTCTGTTTAAAGAAGCACGTGGGCCAAAATCTGTCTTTGTTAATGGTGTTTCAGAGGTGTAAATGAAAGCAAGGACTTTCTCCAGCAGACCAAGCTCATCATGGGCTCCAAATGATTTACCTCAGAGATGGCTTTGGTTCAATAATGGAGTTTTACAAGTCAGGCTGCATGGTTCTTCAATTTATATTTAATTTTGGCATGTTGTCCTTGTGTATTAGTTATCATTAAACCACCATAAAATGTTCAGGGCTCAACTTTAGTTTAATCTGTGCTCTGACATGAAAATCTGGTGATTTTCACCCTCTGAGGCTGTGTCCCTCAGACTTTACCGAGAAGAAGACATAATATATGAACACTAGAGATTACAAATGAGATGTGCACTTACTTGTCTGCATAATAGAGATAAAGTGAAATTTCTATTTTCCTTCCAGAAAATGATGATGTGAGCAACTGGTGGTTCACCATCTTATTTATGGGTTTAGTAGCAACATCAGTTCCTGGGTGTCCTCTTACATCTCAGGTCATTCTTCGGTAGGTCTTAGTCCTTCACTCAGACTCTTCCATGCTCTGCTGATCTCCCATTGCTCATTTTCCTTCTACAAGTCAATTTATTCACACTACGTGATCTTTAACCTCTGTGGTGAGGATTCTCCAATCTCCTGCTGAAGGCTACATTAAAGAATCTAGAATTTGGAACAGGAAAACATGGAGCTTACTCTTTTTCTTCTGTAATTCTCCACATTGGTATCTATGTCTCTATCAGTCTTCTTTTGGACCCCTCTTTCTTCCTGCTGTGGTGTGAACTTTCTCACTACATGCTATACTGTTTCCTATGCCTGAACTATTATTCCTAATGCATGGCTTTTGTGAGTATTTTTCTGAAGCTCACTTATTAGAATCTCTTACTTCTGGTCTCCAGTACAGTAATTCCTATTTTTTTTTTCCTACTTTCTCCTCACATGTGGTCATTCAGGTACACTTAATGTATTAAAACCGTACCATTTCAAATAAATTATCATTTTGATAATAAAAAACTATCATTTTGACCACATCAGGCTATATCTTAACATTTCGAGTTACTCCCTTTCCTCAGCTGATGAAATTCAAGCTTCTGATCTTCATGTAGGGCTTGTTCATTTGGAACAAAATCTCAGTTACTTGCTATCATGTAATCCAATTAATACATTTCTGTGATTTTACACTAAAACTACCAAAGTATTTTCACTTTCAGTGGATAGTTGCTCCAGAATCTATTGTTCTTACAGTCAGAAATTTAAGTTGCCACCTGAATTTATATGTGGCTGATGCAGGACCTTTTGCCATGGTGCCAGCAGATTTTTTTTTTCTGATTACTTACAGTGAACCAGCTGACTACCAAACAGAATCAGCAAAATAACTGTGGGCATCTGGGCAAAGAGCACTATAATCACCACGTTGCTCATCAAAGGACAGAAACAGAAAGAAAGCAACATTTATACAATGAAATATAACACTGTTGCCCTTGTGCTTGGATAGAGAATTTTCCTCTGCACCAGAGCTGGACTAATTCCCTCAGTCTAACGCTGGATGAATCTGGTTTAATTTGAGTTTCCTGACTTCAGGAAACTTGCACAAGCTGAAACTTCCCCATGAATGTTTCTCTCACATGTTCATCAGCACATCTTTTGTAAAACAGGACATTAGCAATCTTGAAATAACACTGAGACATACTCATCTGCAGTTGCTTTGAACCCTAAAACCTTCCTTTTCCCTTCCGTGTCTCATCCAGTGCCTGTGTATTTTCCCAACACTTGCTTAGATCCGGTGCTTAAGTTTTGTTTTGTCTCTTCTGGATGTTATACAGTAGAGAAATTCCACTCAACAGAGAATTTTACCTGTATTTTAGCTATATTGTCTGTGCTAGATAAAAGGTCTTTAATCAGCTAACTCTGATCCTGTTTCCGTTAATGGCAGCACAGAGATGACGAAGTTCGTGGAACACAGACCACATGGTAACTTGTTGCAGATGGTGAGCTGAGCAAATGCTGATTGCAGTTTAATTTTAATCACTGAGAATCAATGACACGTTGTGCAGGCAGTGAAGCAAAACAAACAAACAAAACCTCCTAAAAGATGATCCTGCAAATCAGAAGTTTTAAAGTCATTTTATTATGCTGCCTTGAGGTTTTGAGAAGCTACTGGCATCTCTATGTGTGTGTGTGCATGTATGTACATAAATCAGAAAAATACTTTTGGAAAACACTTCATATATTTCAAATAGAAACTGAAAAGTGAAGTTTTAATGCTTCAGTTCAAACAAAAACAATGACAAAGTATTAATTTAGGTATTTTTCTTGGATATTTGCCTTTAAAAGTATGACTAATGTCTGACCTTTAAAATGGTAGAGGAATTAACATGTCTATCTACAACCAATGATCATTTCCTTTATTGTTGCGGTAATAGCAATCTGCACTTTTGCTGAACAGCTATCTGGGCTGATATTTTCTGCAAGCTGAGATTTTTTTTAAAGATGTTTTCCAAATATTTAATTAGTAGAAATGGAGGTCTGGCTAACGTTGTATTTCATTCTTGTTTACAGCCACATTATTTTGTAGATAATTGATAAATCACCAAGATAATTCCAACGACTAAAGAAAATTAATATTTTCCCTTAAAGCCTGTGAGAAAAATCTAGATTCTCGCATTCTTTGTGCATTAGTGTCTCAAAGTCAAAAGTGTCAAAGTGTCTCAAACTTGTTCCCAAGTCTACTCAGAAATGAAACAGTTTAAAGCAAAAATTCAAACCAAACAAACAGAAATATTGGCTAGAGAGTGGCGTGTCTCTTATTTACAGTGGCAGAGGTCCTGGAGTCAGGCTGTGGTTAGCCATGGCACAGGACAGCTATGTCTGCCTCACTCTGTGCAATTGGCTCAGGCACTTTTGCCCCGTGTTCCCGACCCCAGCATCCACCTCCCATTCTCTCACTAAGTGCCACGGTTGCCCTGTACCTCTCAACTTTGCCAGTTGAAGCTGGCTGGCTGCTTTCAACAGGAACCAGGCATGCAAAAGCTGGAGAGAGCCTAAAATGCTGTGTTGTGGTTGGAGTTGAATCATCTAACAGGACCCCTCCTCTTTTAGAAGGTCTACTGGGCATCAGATGACCTAGTGATACGGTGAGTATAGCCATTGTATCACTCAAGCCACCTACATGCATCTGTGATACCGGACAGTCTTTCCTCTGTCACAGGAGCTAACCTGTGACTGCTGTCTTTTGCTAGGTGGAGCAAGAAGGAGAGCTAATGGAATCATAGAATAGAATCATAGAATTGTTTCAGTTAGAAGACACCATCAGGATCATCGAGTCCAACCATAACCTAACTCTAGCACTAAAGCATGGCCATAAGAACCTCATCTATGTGCCTTTTAAACCCCTCCAGGGATGGTGACTCCACCACTTCCCTTGGCAGCCTGTTCCAAGGCCTGACAACCTTTTCTGTGAATAATTTTTCCTAATATTCAGTCTAAACCTCACCTGGTGCAACTCGAGGCCATTTCCTCTTGTCCTACCACTTGCTACTTGGGAGAAGAGACCAACACCCTCCATGCTACAACCTCCTTTCAGGTAGTTGTAGACAGTGATGTCTCCCCTCAGCCTTCTTTTCTCCAGGCTGAACAGTCCCAGTTCTCTCAGCTGTTCCTCATCAGACTCATGCTCCAGCTCCAAGCTAATGTACCTTCTCTCTTCCCCCTCTTCCCACTTCCTGATACCAAAAGCCATCCATCCCATGGGCCATGGTGGTGAAGTTGCTCCCCTCCTCTACAATTTCTCTAAAACTCTTGGTGCTATTCCTGACACTACAGAGCAAGCTTGGATCATGGCCATTTTTTTAAATTAAATATTTCAAAGTCAGAAACTGTTAGTTAACAGAAAACTTCCCATTGAATGGACAATGTTATGAAAAAAAAAATCTTTCTCTAAAAAATCCCCAACAATTTACTCTATGAAAACATATGTAATTTCAAAAAATTATTTTCCTTGGTATTAGAGTGATGGGAAGAAAACAAATTGTAGACAGTCAGTTGGACAGGCAATAGCAATCCTGCTGAAGTTCAGCTCAGGTCTGGATATTGTGACAGATCTATTTTTCTATAATCACTTGCAGCTATCACTTGCAGCTCTATTTTACAATGTATATGCTTCAATTCAATTATTAGAAAAAAAAATCTGCTTTGTAGGCCAGCATATTCTGAAAACCTTACAAGTTGAATTACAACTTTAATATTTTATGAATATTATATTCCAATAATATGTACATCTTATTTCTGCTTTTTAGAACAGGATAACAATAATTTTTTTAAAAAAGAAATTAAAATAATTTTTTAAATTAAAATCCTTCTTTTTTGTGTGTGTGTGTGCTTGAAAACATATCTGTAAAGATAACTGGATGAGAAAAAGAGACCTTTTTTATTGTTTATATCTCAGCTTTATAATAAGCATTTTTCCAGTTTTCTTCTTCCAGGGTTGTCAGTATTACATTCAATCCTTGATTCTATAAGAGATTAAGAGAATTAATATATTTCCCAGAGAAATGTAGGTTAATGCCAGCAGAGCTTCCCTTGAGATCAGTGCCCTCAGAGGCACTAATTTGGCTACGGCTTGAAGAAACAATCAAAAGGAGACAATGCATTAATGCCTTTGAAAGATGCAACTGATAAGACACTGCTATGAACAACAACTGCAAGTCTGACACACTGGTACCTGAGCAAAGTCTGATAATGACTGGTTTATACACTGTACTAATAATTTCCAGATCGTGTTCTGCAGGTTGGATAAATTATAGCTTTTTTTGATCAGATGAGAATTACTTGTTAGTGCATTGTACCAACATTCTAAAATTTAAGATACTTCAGATAATGAATATTTATGCATTTTGTAACAAATTCAATGAAAGCAGAGATCATTTTTACATTATGAATGTAGGACTACATTAAGGCATTCAAATGCAAACAATTGTGCTATCCTCTTTGCAAGCATTTTTTAACATTTTAGAAGCATACTTAGAGGGTATAAAACACTGCAATATATGCAATACAAAATACAAACCTAAGAACACATGCAATTTCATATTCGAACACAGGAAAATGGGTAAAATTTAGGCTAAGAAGAATAAAAACTTTAATTCATGTCCTCAGTTTCAAATTTATTCAGGATATTAAGGACATTATGACACTTATTATGCTACATAAAATCATTTACAGACTCTATTTGTGAAATAAGTATTGTATAATAGTCTTCACAATTTCTTTTGAATAAATGGATATGTCAACATACAATATACAATACAAAGCCTGTGCTCTAGTGAATTCCAAATCTTTGTCTTATTGAACCTTGTTTCTGGTTTATTTTTCCATCCCAAGCAAAACATCATACATCTTTTAGCGATAAACACAATAACCCAGCTCTGAACTGTACTTGTTTAGCTAAGCAAAAACACACTGCAGTTTTCAGTCTCTGAGGCCAGGAACTGCTTTTTCCTGAAAGAGTCTAACACCAACCAGTTCACAGGCTGGGTTGGAACAGCAGACAATAGGCTCTGGATGTTAATAAAAACCATTCTGCGACACCACATGTTTGCATACTCAGCAGTGCTAGCTTATGTTCAACTATGATTAGAGAAAGACCAGAGGTTCTTTTCCCAACTCCTTCTCAAAACTGATGCAAATTATATCTCTTCAACAGTAAACTGTAAATTTTGTTTTAGAATGGCAGTCTGTCTAATGTGAGTGGAATATAACCCAAGTATGTGAGTCTGAAGCTCTGACTCCCGCCTTTGGCCTCAGTGGGAATTCTTGAGGCTGCCTTCATTAACGAGCTACAGTGTAACCTGCATATATATGTGTGTGTACACATAACTAATAGACCAATGAAGCACAAAATGCACCCTTTTTTTTTTCTCTCAGTTAGTTTCAAAAGTATGAAAGGGTTAGTTACAAGGTAGAAAAAATCTGGCCCAGTGTGATTTCTCCAGCAAATCTTCAGAAAATATGTCTCTCCAGCTCTCCGTTGCACACTTACATGGAACACGGAAAAATATTATCTTAAGCATCAACCTCAATTATGATTATATTTCATTATTATCTGCCAGCTGTGTCCAAAACAAAATTACTAAATAACCTTGAGAAAAATATATTTTCTTGAGACTTTTGAATCAAATAAGAAGAAGTGCAAAGAATATAATTTATTATGAAGGCTATTTCAAATCTGTTTTAGCAGAGTTTGAATAATCAGAGTTGTCTGATTTTCTAAGTGCTTTTCTAAGCAAACCATATGTTTTAATTGTATATAATATATATAGTAATAACCTAGCGAGCTTTCATCTGCTTGCAAATTTATAACATACAGAAAGAGTGAACAGCATGCTGTGATGGATTTAACTTATGGGCTGATTATACCAACAAATGTTATAGAGGTAAAATTGGAAATGTATTTAAGGCAAATCTTTGAATTTTACAGGAGAGTCATGCCAGCAAGCCTGGCTAAAGATGATTAAAAGTAATAGCTTTTGGATCATGTTCATAGTTTGCAACAAAGTTTAGTAATTTCAGAAGCAGATATTGCAGGGTCTAAATCATCTTTTCCAAAAGAAAAGTGGGAGCCATCCATTCCTCTCATCTTAAACTATGGATTTTTTATTTGATTTTACTGTAAATGTGCATGGTCCCTGTTAAACCTAATGCTTTATTCTTAACAACTAAGAAATTCTAGATATACTGAATGCAATGATGAATCAGAGTTTAAACAAATATGGGGTTTACATGTGCAAGAAAACAATATTCTGGGTGCTCATATAGAAAAGGATTATATTCTGGTAGACCAGGTTGCATGAAAATATTCTCAGATGTCATTGTTAGTAATCAATATTAACCAGATCCAGACCACCTCAGAAAAAAATGTAAATAGGCATGTCATTTTTTTTTTTGGAAGATTTAAAAACAAACAAAGAAACAAAAAAAAGACAGCTGGATAGGCAGTACAAAAGAGCAACAACAATCAATTAATACTGAATGACAGGAAAAAAGTCTTATACTACAAGATCTGACTCTTTAATCTGCCTATATCAACCATGGAAGTAAGAGGTGACAATAAAGGTAACTTTAAAGGAAAAGAATAACAGCTTCTAAGGGTATGTGAATTGAAAGGGAATTTGCCATTGAGAACCAAAAATGAGGCAAACTGAGGTGAGAAAAAGGCACTTGAGTTGACCCATACATAATGGGGTTTTAGTTATTTGTGTGACTCATCAAAAAACATTTTTTCTTCCTTGCATTTACCATTTATTCAGAAATAATTTAACCTAAACAAGACTTAACTAGCAAAAACAACAGTAGCTATCTCACATTTTCTGTTAACTCTCTTTTTCCTCCTGTTTATGGTGATTTGCACAAGGGATAGAATGGTTGGAGCACTCTAAATCCTTCTTTTGTACTTTGTTTAACTTTGATGAGCAAAATGGAAATGCTAATCCCTTCTGCAGACACATGATTTCCTTCCTTTCTCCTTCTCTCTGAGACATTTGTTTTTCTGTTCTCTGGCCTTTGTTCCCTAGCCTCAGCCAGGTTCATATGATGCACTTCTTTTCCCAGGGTCCTGGGGTGAATGAGGTTCCACAATCCAGCAGTTCATGAAATGCAAGTGATACTGAGACAGGCAAGGGACATATCAAAGCAGCTTCCCACCTCTCCATCCTCTCACTATGATTTTAGAACAAGCAAGCAAACAGAAAGAAGAGTTGGGGTGTTCAGTATCTCAGAAGGGAACACTCTAAAATACTGTCCTGAATTGTAACCCTGAAATTGATTGTAGCTAACTTCAATAATTTCAGGATTTCACATTGTGGTTTCTCTTTGCTCAATATAATTCTGACCACACATTTAAAATTGGGAAATAAATCATAAATAATGATTCAGTAAATAAAAATGTCACACACAAAGAACAGGCTGAGAAAAACACTTGTTCAGTCATGAAGCAGACTCTCTGGTACAGTGTAAAACATTCATGAAAA
Organism: Caloenas nicobarica; assembly: GCF_036013445.1. Taxonomy (NCBI): domain Eukaryota; kingdom Metazoa; phylum Chordata; class Aves; order Columbiformes; family Columbidae; genus Caloenas; species Caloenas nicobarica. The sequence continues at coordinate 49,080,923 of NC_088245.1, forward strand.
TGTTGGGGGATTCTAGCATTAAAGTCCTGAGGGAAGTAGGATGTCAAAGAAAATGTATCTAAGTGCAAAAAGGGAAAGCTTTTTGCTATGTGCCTTAGTAAAGTTCTTAATGAACATTCAGTGGATGTAGTTGGAATGCTAAATACTACTTTTATTTAGAAAATCAAAACCTATCCAATTGGATTAGGTTGTAGTGTATATTCAGGTTAAAGGCTATTGGTTGAAAAATCATATTTTAAATTCTAAAATAAAATTTTTACAAGTTCACAATAATAGGTGTCTTCCCAAACAGTTTAGAATGTCTGTAGAAGGAGTTACATCCACCTTGTGGTCTCTTTTCTATGGTAAAGTCGAAGAAAACAAGCATTCACTGTGGGCATTTTATTAATGAAGGATACATGTGTACCATCAATTAATTTTAAATCTGATCTAAATAGATAACAGTTTATAGTAATTTAAATGGAGCAAAAATTTCAAAAATTAAATAGCATGTATAAATCAGTAACTGAAGTGGCCCAATGTACTAGTATATGAAAAATAAACTACATACTATATAGGGCTTTGAGGGAAACAACACAAACTCTTTTTTTTAGAAATAATCCTTGCATAAGTTTAAATATATAAGGAATTTGCCAAAAATATAAATTTTAAAATTTAGAGCTAATGTTTTCTATATGCACTGAGGTGACATTCTCATAAAAACTTTATTCAGTATAGATGGCTCTTGTCCCTGCTTCGTGAGCTTATCCTGTAGTCCTTGGCTTACACTCAGTGCTTTATACCATTTCAACCTGACTATTTTTTTACCCAGCATTTGCTTCCTCATATTAACATTAATGTTAACAAGCTAATGCTAACCTTAACATGTTAATGTTACCTGTATTTTGGTTGTGAGACATAACATATCTTGAGAAATTAATACTTACGGACTTCCCACATGTGATCAAAACACAATTGTCCCCACCACATAATGTGAGTGACCCCATTTGCTTCATCTGGTCACAAAATGTGGAAAACGGAGGAAACCCAATGCATCTTTTTAAGAGACTGTAGCCTAAGCACCTGAACTTACTACTACCAGTATTGGAGCACTCATGTGTTTCTTCTCCCTTATGTAGGCTGGTCTCTGACCCAGGAGAGGGTGATCTTTCATATTGTTACCGTTGTTCTATATGAAAATATATTAACATCTTCAATTATTGCTCTTACTCTGTAGTTTCAGACCTGGAAGACCTTTTAGCCAGGAGCCAAGTAGGAACAACCAAATGAGTGACTCATTTTGGGACTCCCCTGTCATTTTGCCCAAAGCTGGATATTTTGTCCTCCTTGTTAAAAATCAACACTAGAACTTTCCAGATCTGCAGCAGACTAAAGACCTGTACTTCTGTTCAGGCTGGCAGACTGAGAATGGGCTAAGAGGGAAACTTGATACCACACACACACTCTTTCTGAGGGTCAGGCAGGATTTTTCATTTTATGACAAATCTAGTATTTTTCCCACACATTCTTTCTTATCACAAGTTCTTGGGGATGAATCTGTGAGGCCCAAAAGAAAAGAACATGAAGAAAAAAATATATTTATATCAAGTGGATGCTGACAGTCTGAAGCAAAGGCTCAGTACTTTATAATCAAGGTTTTGGAAAAACAAGAATAGGGCAACCCTGAGGCTTTGGCACAGAGTTCAAGAACACAGTTAGGAGTCATTGCACCTCCAAGAACTGGGAGAACTGAAATGGAAACAAAGCCCTCTCAGAAAACAAGGGAATAAATTAGTTCATTTAGCACTGCCAGCAATTATACAATTGGAATGCACTTTAGCTAGGAATGTGTTAGGCAATGACCACAGCTGGATATGCTTCCAGCCGAAGTCATGCTCCAAAAACCACTGAATGCGATGGAACTCTCCATTAACTTTAGTGAGCTTTTAATCAAGCCCAAGTTAGTAAGTCAGACAACAAGATTTAGAGACAACTGAGGAAGTTCGCAAGACAGTAACTTAAACTTCACAAGGACAGAGGATCTGGAAAAAAACCAAGTGTCAGTGAAGAGACTAATTAGAGGACATGAAAAGCTGACTCCTAAATGTCCTTTAGTCAGACTCAGGAATTTCATTATCTTCTGTGATAACAGGATTCAGAAATCACAAGGCAGTGTTCTGAATCAGTTCCTAGCTCAAATGTGGATTTTCTGTGAGCTTTTTTAGATGCTTGTCTTTCTGCTCAGCAGTACCACAAGGACTATAGATAGTCTTTCTTTTCCTTTGTTTTCGATGGCATAACATTCTTGAACTGCTTAAATGTTTGGTCTCTTGGGTTTCTAGCCAGTCTAGGGTTGCTAGCACCAGGACTTTTAGCATCCAAGCTCAAACAAAATGTCAAACATTAATTTCAGCATCAACTAAGGCATGTCCTCTACAGATACACCACTCAATCTCTAAGATCTGGTTCTTTAAAGCAAAAATTAAGACAAACAAAACTCCTTTATTTGTTTGAATGTTATTGGCTGAATTTGTGTGACATATGAAACATCATACTCATAAGCTTGTAAAATGCTTTGTGCAAAATATGTTCTTCTTCCGATAAGTTTCCATAGCTCTAACAAAAAATAGAAGAATTGTCAACGTCTGTGAGTTAACATTTGCCTTAAATTAATTTTACTTGATTAAGGTTTTTGGAAAACAAGACAAGCAAAGTAGATTGTATTCTGACAGGAATACAGTAAGCCACTAAAATCAAGATTAAGATCCAGAGCCAAAGTGGGATGAACTCCATTGGTCTTAATAAAACAAAAAAAAGCAAACCTACAGACCAAAAGACACAAAAGTTTCAGGCCGAGGTCACAAGATAACTAAATCAGCTTAGTTGTGTGAGAAGGAAAAAAAAAGACATTAATATAGATATGAAGAATCTGTTGTAGATAAGAATTTTCCTTCAATAAATAATACAAGACTGGGGTCATTTGTACAAGTGAAATGAATAAACACTGGGACTGTCTAGAGAGACTAGGTTTTGTAAATGAAGAAGACATATTGGGACTGAGAATTTAGAACAGTAAATCTTAAATGACAAAGCACAGTAGCGAATAAAAGTACTCAAAATTTAAATAGTGTTAATCACTTCAGCACATGGAGCAGCATAAAAACTACCAGTAGCAGTAAAAAGATGAAATGATGCATTTTTCTGCAGAAGATATAGCTATTATATTTGCTTTGTTGCCAGGAAGGACCATACATAGGCATCGAGAGCAACCAAATCACTAACTTAAGGAGTAAACTGAGGCCAAAGCTACTGAGCTGAAGAAAAAGAAGAGCAACAGGACACAGTAGTGTGGTGCTTTCACTGTACTTATTGCCATGATTATTCATGGAAGAAAGTGCTTTTATATTGGGAAGAAGCCATGAATAAGGAACTTAAAAATATCTGATTTAATGATTCAAGGCCTCTGTTTTCATAGAAGCAAATCACTCTGAACCTTCTTTAGAAAGAAGTCTGTCATCCGAGAGCAGTGAAAGTATTGTAAAGGTATATGCAGACTTGACTTAACTGCTAAAACAATGCATGATACCTATTGCCATTAGATATCAAAGAATCATAGAATCATTTTGGTTGGAAGAGACCCTCAAGATCATTGAGTCCAACCATTAACCTAATTGTGGCACTAAACCATGTCCCTAAGAACTTCCTCTATACATCTTTTAAACCCCTCCAGGGATGGTGACTCCACCACTTCCCTGGGCAGCCTATTCCAATGCTTGACAACCCCTTCAGTGAAGAAATTTTTTCCTGATATCCAGTCTGAACCTCCCCTGGTGCAACGTGAGGCCACTTCCTCTGTTCTTGTTGCATGTTGCTTGGGAAAAGAGATGGATGGCCACCTTGCAACAACATCCTTTCAGGTAATTGTAGAGAGTGATAAGGTCTCCCCTCAGCCTCCTTTTCTCCAGGCTTAACAGCCCCAGTTCCCTCTGTCACTCCTCATAAGACTTGTGCTCCAGACCCTTCACTTTACTATCCTTCCCTGAACATGCTCCAGTACCTCTATGCCTTTCCTGTAGTGAGGGGCTCAAAACTGAACAGTATTTGAGGTAGGGCCTCACCAGCTTCAAGTACAGCAGGACAATCACTTCCCTGGTCCTGCTGGCCACACTATTTCTGATACGAGACAGGATGCTCTTGGCCTTTTTGGCCACCTGGGCACACTGCTGGCTCATATTCAGTCGGCTGTTGATCAACACCCCCAGGTCCTTTTCTGCCAGGCAGCTTTCCAGCCACTCTTCCCCAAGTCTGTAGCACTGCCTGGGGTTGTTTTGATCCAAATGCAGGACCCGGCACTTGGCTTTGTTGAACCTCATACAACTGGCCTCAGCCCAGTGATCCAGCCAGTCCAGATCCCTCTGTATGGCCTTCCTACCCTCCAGCAGATCAACATTCCTACCTAACTTATTGTCTCCTGTAAACCTACTGAGAGTGCAGTTGATCCCCTTGTCCAGATCACTGATAAAGAGTTTAAACAGAACCAGTCCTAGTGCTGAGCCCTGGGGAACACCACTCATGAACAGTTGCCAACTGGGTTTAACTCCATTCACCACAACTCTTTGGGCCCGGCCATCCAGCCAGTTTTTTACCCATTGAAGAGCATGCCTGTACAAGCCACGAGTGGCCAGTTTCTCCAAGAGAATACAGTGGGAAATGGTGTCAAAAGCTTTACTAAAGTCTAGGTACATAACATCCACAGCCTTTCCCTCATCCACTAAGCGGGTCATCTTGTTATAAAAGGAGATCAGTTTGGTCAAGTAGGACCTGCCTTTGATAAACCCATGATGACTGAGCCTGATCACCTGGTTGTCTTGCATGTGCCACATGATTGCACTCAGGATGATCTGCTCCATAATCTTGCCCGGTACTGAGGTGAAACTGGCAGGCCTGTAATTCTGCTAACATAGCTGTTGTTCTTCTATCCTTTGAGCTGTCTATCCTCCAAACACTTTCATGTGTCTTGGTTTCCTCAGGCTAACACTAGAAGTTTGACATTAGACATTCAAATTATTGAGAGCTGGTTTAAAATTCTTAACGTGTTTTCAATGCCTCATAGAAAGTTGGCCTCCTAGGATGGTCTTATTGGAAAATTTTGATGTTAAAGAAAAAAAAAAAAGGCAAAGAGAGTCAGTTTTGCTTAGCATTTTGGAATCTTCTACATGAATCTTATATTTCCTCATAGGTAAAGAATTGGTTGTGCTTTTTCCTAACTGTTAATATAGGACATTAACAGTAATAGGAAATATATTTCATTGAAGAGTTGGAGGAATGATGAAAACGTTCAGAAGAACTGTTTTATGTTGTACAAAATACTGGTAATATAAAAGTAAGCACAGAATTAAGTAGGAACTGATACTAAAGAAAATAACATCAGTAAGGAAGTGATAGCTTGACTTCTGCTAACATTTAAAAACGTATTTCTGGTGTAATAGAAAGCAAGATACTACAGTGTATGCCTGTCATTTCCAGCACATTATAGTAGTTCATATCAATTAAGGAAGTGGTATTTCCCCTTCAGAGGGTAAAAATACTGGAAAGAGTAGATCATATGAGTATTGCCTCATAAATACTTACAGAAAAGTAAAGGGGAAAAAAATTCCTCTAAATAAATACTAGATAATACCCACAGCGGAAATTCATTAAATGTTATCACACACAATGAGTCCCAAAATAGAAGTGTTACATACAGGAAAAAATATTCATATGTAATCCAATTTGCTGAAGCCTTGATTTTGGTCATTGGAAAATATGCATTTCTATATTATCAGAAGACCCAAAAGATATTTTCCAGAATGCAACTGAGAGTGTTATTGGTATGCTTGTATATTGGTAAGAGCAGTAAGAAATTTGAAGGGAAGGGGTAAAAAGCTGTAACATGAAATAAATGTCATTTGCTACAATAAACCTTTGTTTGACCTTGCTAAAATTCGATTCAGGAAAATCAAATATAAAGGTGACTGAAGTCCAAGAAACTCCCTGGGCTGAGGTCTCCAGCTGAGGGTAGAGGCTGTACCACCTCCCACAGCCCCAGAATGCCACTGCCATTGGTCAGGGTCTAATACCACTGGCTCTGCATTCTGAGTAACTCCATCCCATTTGAGAGATTGGAAGCTAAAGGTAAGTTTTGGTACTTCTCTCTTAGAACAGTTAATTGGATTTTTAATGCTGGAAATATTTTTACAGTATTTGTTTTATTTTAGCATGCATAATACTGATTCAAAGGCTGCAGATTGAGGAGACTATTTCTCCTTGGATATGTCTTAATTCCTTCCTGTGAGAGGAGTACATAATCTTCACCAAGATATTTGATCTTGCAGCTACTGCAGATGCCAATATCATTACAGTGTGTTCCAATATATTACACATAAAGGAAGTAGAAAGACATGCAAACTCTGCAAGTTAGTGCAGATGCTATAGGCATAGGTAAATAATTTTTTTCACAGATATCTTCATTATATTTGCTGGGTTTGTCTGTATAATTACAAAATGAAATACTTATCAAGCCCTATACCGTTCAAAAACCTTTTATTTCTAGGCAGTGTGAAATGAAAACGAATTTGAATAATAAGTAATTTTTTACTTAGAAATTGTTTATTCAGGGAAAAATTACACCCGATATGTTAGTATTATATTTTGTGTCAATAGAGAACATCCATTATAGCTGAATCATTTGGGATAAATGATATGCAAAAGAAAAGCAAGACCAAAACCAGTCCTGTCAAAAAGAAGCAGCAGAAAACATAAAGGCAGAGAACAAAACAAAAACAACAAAAAGAAAAACCAGCAAAAAACAAGTTCCAGTATATTTGAGTTTATTTCAGAGATTGGTTGCATTTTTATTTTATATAGTTTCATTTTTTTTTGTAATGAAGCAGAATACCTTTAGTAATATTGGAAGCTGATACTGAAAGGTGCAATTCAACTAAGTCTTCTCAGATACAAACCCAAGTGACTCAAGCTTCTCTCAGCAGCAGCTGAAAAGTCTTTTTGAATAAAGTAAATGAGGGAAAAATGAACGCCTTGTGTTGCTGACCATCCCCAGAGGAATTTCATATCCTCATGCCTAAACCAGCTTCATAAAGACTTCTTTTCATGAAGCTAAAATTCAGCTTGTTGCTCAGCACACACATTCAAAAAAATATCTCATGCATTTCTTATCCTTAATCTATTTTAAGTAGCTACAGTTTAAATATGAAATATATAAGTGTGTGTGCATTATGGCATCACATCAGGAGTAGAATTTATCAGACTTATGCACTGCTAATTATCACTGTCTGTGCTTTTGGTGAAATTAGTGGGACCTGTAGCCAACTAAATCAAGCTATAAGTAAAGAATGCTGAATAGAGCCTTGTGTCAGGCACCTTGTAAGGTAATAGTGAATCCACGACTTACAAGGAATAAGGAATGCATAAACTCTAATATTCAAGCCTAGTATGAGTTTTCTACTATTTTGCTAAAATATGGAACTTTTAACTGTGGAACACTTAGATTTTAGAATTCTGTTCTCCAAGAAGAGAATAGAGAGATAACTGTACTATACTACCATTTCTCACTACTTCAAAAATGGTGTTGATTGAATAATGAAGGAAAGCAGAGTGTTGTCACTCACAGGGCTATGCTGTTTATTTTGCTCCCCAGGCCCTTGCAGAAGTGATGGTCCAAATATGCCACACCATTCTACCAATTAAAATTATATTCTGGCAAAACAACTACTCAGTGAGAAGAGTTTTGATTATTCTTATATAGAGACAACAAAGAAAGAGGCCCTCATGTTTTCCAATCTTTTTTTATTTTCTTTATTTTTTTTAAATGTTGGACGAGAGAGACAAAATTACATTGTTGTATGTTTCAAAAGATTATTTATTGTGATAGACAGAACATAATAATGTACCTTTTGACTAGTTTCTCAAAAGTTTTACTCTAATAGCGCAGTGGAGATAGGTGAAGTTAGATGAAAGGGGAAAATATGCGTATATATCTTTCACCTCTTCAGGTACTTTGTCATTAAAGCTAGTTTATTTTTATACCAATGAAACTCAACAGATCTTTCATAAAATTATCTAAATGTCAGCATGGCCAAAGCAATCTGCAGAAATTCTTAGATCCAGGGATTCTTCAAGAAGCAGAACAGGATATATCATTGGATCATCATGAATAAATAAGAGTTATCCATTCAGAGTAATTGTTTCATACATGTAAATACTGTATTTGTGAGATTAAATTTTCATAGATTATTTGCAGATACCAGTGTGCCCACATTTTGTTCATTTTCTTCTCTTTCAGAAAAGATATCAGAATGCAGACCTTTGCAAATATTTTTCTGGGATTTTTTATCTTTGAGTCTGTTGGAGCTGCACCTATCACTGATACCCTAATTTATGATTCTGAGTTCTATGACATACCGCTTGGAGAACTGCCTCACTCATTTGTCTATGATGAAAATGAGCAGTCTGATCAATTAGAGGTAAACAGAACTTCATTTATTTTATCTTTCCAAAGTGCACAAAGGGAGTGGCTACTGAGGAGTTTCTGTTGGCCACAAAAACTTTTATCAAACAAATCCACTCATGTGGTTGCTATTGCCTTTGGTTGATCAACAGTTTTCTGTTCTAATAACACACCATAGTTCATTCACATTTTCCCTAATCTACAAATGTGGCCAAAATATTTCCTGATTTTCTTTTTTTTTTTGTGGTAATCTTTGAGAGCAGGTGAAAGCTACCGTGCTTCCCTCAGGTTTCCTTGCATTGCCACAAATTCTGTTGGAGATTGTCCTCATGATTTATCTGTCTGGATAAGGCATGAAGGCAGGTGGGATAGGACATCCAGCAGTCCCCATTAAATGAGATTGTAAAATGCTGTTTCCTGAGGTTATTTTTATAATAGATATGTTCAATACAAGTATTTCAGGCTATAAATGCTAGTGGTTTATATTTCTGTTAGGAAAGCAGGCAGAAATTAGTAAAGAGGAAAAGGGAAAGCACCTGAATTGAAAAACAGGAAAGTAAGAAAGATTAGTGAAGAAAAACTGTTGAAATTCTGTTATCATATGAGATAGTAAGATACGTTGCCTGTACAAGCAAGGGACTCCATTTGTTGACTTAAATGCCTCCTTCTCCTCTTATGTTCCTGTATTTGTTTGCATTACTAAAAATCTACATTAATTTTAATCTAACTCTGCTGGGCACTACTTCCCTGAAGGTGATATATGCACAGTATTATTCAGGATTGCATGCAATAGATGTTAGAGTGAAAATATAACATTTAAATAATATGGGGTTTTGCTATTACATATAATACTTTAGTACTTTTTTTCACATTACAGTACATGATTCATGAAAATATTTTCCTTTGAGTGATTCATGATTGCAGTAGGAGGCACAGGAACTTTCATCAAAGTGAGATCAAAATTGGATAGCAGCTTTGAAATCAAAGGACAGAGACAATTTAAGAATAAATATATACCAAAACCAGAGAACTGAAGAGATAAAAATAATCTCAAAGTTTGCGCTAAGGTCAGAACTTTACAGTTTGGATATACATTTTCTCATCTAGGAAGGACTGAGAAGAACTTTGCTCTAAATAAATTACTTTGCCTTTGGCCTTGCCTCCTTGTGCCACACAGAATCAAAGCACTTTATAAACCCACGCACTTGATCTTTCTTCCCTGATAAAGTCACATCCACTTTTAGTCATGGGATACTTGTGCCCTCTCTATTTCACATTGACTAATAAATCACAGTTGCTGTCTTCCTTTGCTCTTAAACGTGAAGTCTTTATCAGACCTACAAAAGTGGCTTCCTTGCGACAAATGAGAGATGGTCTTTTATATGTGCCTCACGATAGAGATTTTCTCATTCAAGCAATGGATTTCTTAGTAATGCACCAAGTGATAGGTGAGACTCCTGTGCTGTGCTCTCTCTGTGAGGTCCTATGACAATGAAGCCTGAGATGGCTTCTTTCCAAGCTTCTGAGCGAAAGACAGAAAAAAGGCAAAGCTACTGAGGTTCTTTTCCAGCTGAACGGAAATTCCAAATGATCAATATTGTAGCTGACAAGAACAGATACAACAGATGCTATCACAGGTTGCTTTCTTTATGGAAGCATGGAATATGCAGAGTCCAAAAAGTCTTTTCATTTCCTCTTGTAAACCTCTTTTCCAGAGCAGGATTGTCTCCCATTACTGAGCTCTTCAGACAGTCTTCTTAAAAGTCATCAAGTGAAGGTCATCCATCATAGCAGTTGGAAGGAATGTTACTTTGCATACGGATGGATCTCTCTGTGAGAGTCTTTATTTCCTAGATGTTTAGCCAAAACTTTTTTTGCTTACATTCCTGTTACTGTGTTCCACCCTGTACTCGGGAAGCTCAGAGTGGTCAGTGCTGTAGAAATCAAGCAGCTTTAATAGACATGCACTTCAGTGTTGCAAATTATCTTCTAGACACTGAATGTCATTGAAATCACTAAAGTTTTAAACAGAACACATTTGGTTTCTTGATTGTGGTTATGACTTTCCTCCCTACAATCTTGTTATCATAAAGATGTAAAATACACAAGTGGCTCTATGTGTAAAACCCAGTATTTATGCAAGGTCATGGGTTAGTTTTTATTATGCATAGCTTAAATGATGAGCAATTCCACAGAGACTCATACAAACAGCAGGCCTTCATTAGATGTACCCTGTGTACAGTAACTCTTTAGGGCCTGATTTAAGGCCGCCATTTCCTTTTAGAGAACTCTGAATCATGTCTTTAGCCTTCTGAAATAGCGGGAAAACACAAAACGACCAAACAAAATAACATTTTCTCTTGCTGCTGTCTTCTTTTTGCTTGTGAAGTATGTATGCCAAAAATGAAGTGTCTGTGTGTACACACACACACAATTCATTGGCTTGTTAAAATTTTTCTGACAATTTTTTTATCTAGACAACAGCTTTCGATATTTTTCCACTTGAAATCTGCCCATTTTTATCATAGATTTTAGAGTAACTTTAAGGTTTGGAAAGTTACTTAACAATGGGAATCAGAGGTTGTCTAGCATTGCCTGCTAACATCAGCTGATCTGTTTAATTTCTTGCATTCTTTTAATTATATTCAATAAGTGTACATGGAACACATTTTCTAGTGCAAAGATTTTGCATGGGGAAAATACTTGTAGCTGTGAATTTCTTGGGAGGATTGCACTGAGTCCTCAACCAAAGCTGTGCATTGACATGTATTAGATGGGTCAAACCTGGACTACAAAATCTGTGGTTTCCAAGTTCCCAGGTGAGTGAGACATGCAACCAAAGGAAATTGTTACTGAAAAAACCTTAAGTAATAGATCACTCAGAAATAAATAGTGTATAGAGACTTCAGAAAGAACACTAACAACTCTTTCACAGATAATGGTAAAAAAAAAAAAAAAGCAATGTAAAAGAGAAACCTATTATCAAGGAAGACATTCCAAGTTCTTAAAGGAGAAAGAGACTGCAAAGGAATATCACTGTAAGGTAGTATACACGATTTGTGTTGGATCTGTCTTCTGAATCTGACAGTTACAACAGTATAAAAATGAGCTGCTGCATTGCCTCTTTTCTACAAAGTTCCATTATCTTTTTTCAATGAATATTTATATCATGATAGGATCCAGAGGCCACAGTCAAGACTGGGTCTTCATTGTCCCAGCTGCTCTGCAAAAATATACAAAGACAGATTTCCTCCTTTAAATTTGATACAATCAATCTAGACTGTCAAAGGCATTCTTGTGTAAGCTTCTCACTGGTAAAAGAGAAGGCTCAGAGTTTTTCCCTCTTTGAAACTAAAACTTTGTTAGTGTGTGAGAAGAACAAATTGTGGAGAGAGAGATTCCTGTATACATCACCTCTAATGTCTAATAAAATCATCAGTGCCTGTTAAATATAACCAGACCATTTTCCTTCAGGTACGAAAATCTGAGTTAGAAAAATAAGAAGTGAAAATATAGGGGCATAAGAAAAACATTTTCATGAATAAAATAGGCTATCAGTGAGACTGAGAAGGAAGGGAGCTATCCTAGCACTGAATAAGCAGTAAAACAAGGGAGTTGAATACAGGTTGGCATGGGTCAGTGTACACAGAAGTGAGCTGGAAAGTATGATCCACAAAACAGTCAGAACCAAGCACTGTGAAATATTTGATCCTGGATTAGCTTGTTGAATTTTAATGAAACTGATAATAGGACATTCAGGTGTGTGCACAAAAATCAGAACTTTAATTATACACACATATTCACTTATATATGTGCGCATGCGCACAAAGCTTCTCTGCTGTTGCCATAACACACATGAAGATGGATCTTGTGCAAGAACTCCCTCCTGCCATTCTGCAGAGTTGACAGAGGCTTACACTGCTGTTTCTCTCTTTGTGGCAGGTATCCGATTAAATAAGATATCAAGATGGATATGCAATGACTTTTCAGAACATGTCATATACACTTTAAAAAAACTTATTAATTGGTAAAAGCAATGTAGAAATCAGATAATGACAAAGTTGATAATTAAATTTACCATTTCAAGCTTTATCCCCAAATAGGAATTTTTTTACTTTTTTAGAAAGCTTTTGACTACAGCTCTTACATTCACTTGGCTGTTCATAACTGATTCCATATGCTTCTGTACAGATGTCTTCACAAAGGGTGAACATTTCTGTGGAATAAAAAGTAGTCATGAAATACCTGACTGATGTTTAGACTGTTTTGTTGTATAGCAAAAGCAAATAGCAGAAATACCATAAGACAAAAAAGGAAGGATTTGAAATAGCATGTTAGTCCCTACGTTCTAGTACAACAATCCAAGACGAGCTCATCTCACCTGCTTAGTTACCTGAAATGTTATAAAGACTAAGTATGCTGGCCAAGACATTCTTAAGCACCTAAAACTCATCCTGGGTGTGACATTGGGTACCACATTGGGTACCTGAACAGAGTAACTACATCCTTCTTCTTGCCTCACACTAAGTAAGATTCTCAAAGTAGTTGTCCTGGTCTGAAGACACCTAAATTGGTCCAGCTGGGGCTCATTGCTTAAGAGTAACTATCACAATGCTTGAAATACCTGTGAAAGCAGTGACAGCTGAAACTCCACAGTGAGATTACATAGACCATTTACAGTACATACTTGCTACCTCAATTTCCCTGGTCACTTAAACTTTATTTTTTCCCCCAGACTTCCAGTTTTGACATTTCTTCCAGATGGAAGTAATGTGCTTCATCCCTACTGATGTGGGGTATGAAACAAGGATACAGATATTTTAGAAAATTACCCCAAATTCTGAAATTGTACCCATAGCTATGTATTTTTTGTGAACACTGTGAGCTAAATTACATTTGCATTTCTATCAAATTTAAAAAACATTTAAGATAATAATCATTTTAGAGACAATCAAAATAGGACCCAGAGCATGGTTTGGTACACAGCTCAGAGTGGGGAGTATTGTGGTTCTGCTATGACTCTAACTAATTGCTATCTTTGTTCATATTTAGTGATTGTCTAACGCGTGGGACACCAATAATGTTTTGAAAAGGTCCCAGGTCTCAGTTCCTTTCATATTAGTCTACATAATCATGTTTCCTATGGCTTGTTCTCTTCTCCTGCCACGAATTTTGCATCTTTGGATGTATTCTGACTTTGTTTCAACATCTCATCCAAACATGCCTCTGGCCACCATTTAGTGGCTAGGATGTCTCCTGGGAAAGAGATTTTTGGGGTGCCAGCCTCCTCAGGCTAGCAACTTATATCTCAGCTCTCTTGCTTCTTGGATGAATGGAGAACCAGCACCTTTGTTTTCATCGGAACTGAAATGGAGTAAAACAGGTGCGAAAACTTAGAAGATGGGTTCTTTGAATTACTTAGGTGCAGGAATGCCTCATTCCATACACAAATAGTCCTAAGTCTCAGACAGATAGCTCAACGAATTCTTTGGAACATGCACAATCGTAAAGCCCTAATCAAATTTCTGCCTGAATTCTTAGCTGCATAATATGTATCAGGCACCTGAGTTAGCTAAGTAAAACTCCACTGAATTTCTTTCCCTATATACTTCAATGCAACCTTGTACCTTGCTAGATGCTTAAAGATTTCATAGAATCATAGAATGTCCTGAGTTGGAAGGGATCCACAAGGATTGTTGAGCCAGCATAGTTATAGTTTTTAATGACTTGTACCATGTTTTGTTTTGTTTTTTTTTAAATTAATAAAAGAGTATATAAACGGTACTGCAGATATTGTATATATATCATAGCAGCACAATCCCTATTGTGATATCACAGAAATATGGGGATTGAAAATTTACTTTGAGTGCTGTTTCTCAACAGTGGTTTTGGCTCTGGCTTTCTTTACAGATCTAAGCTTGAACCAGCTTCCAATTTCTGCTTTTTAACTCCCACTCCTGACTTAGCTTTTATTAATAGAAGGGAAAATAGTAGCTGTGGATAAAACAGCTGCATCTATCGATCCTGGATGTAGAGTTCAGACCACATGTTCAGGAAAAAATAGGAAGTACAAAAAATTAAAGTGCAGGAAAAAATGTTCTCTTCTTTTTTTTTTTTTTTAAAATTGATGTTCCTTATTTTTAGAGTTGTGTAGCAATGCCCATTGTTGTGATGCAGAATGTCCCTCCCAGTGGCAGGCAACGCATCACAGCCATGCTCCTGTCCTCAGCACTTTCTTCCTTGCACTATATTAGCATCCTGGACCTGTCACTAAATGTTAACTGATCTTACACTGACAGGACCTTTCTATGTAGCATAACAGTCCACACTGTGAAGGCGAACCTAAACTATTAGAAACTTCTCTAGTTCTGAAGATACAGAACCTCATGAGCACTATGTCTTTATCACTGTGGGCTACAGGCATGTATGGGATTAGATCAAATCATGTGAAATATTTTTGCATTGTAAGCTGTAGAAATGGGAGGAAGAGCACATCTGACACCAGACTTTGGCCTTGATGTCTAGTAGAAAAGATGGTTGCGTCTGTATCGTCTGCTTTACAGCCAAAGGAAGATGGACAGGCATCTCAGGACGTTGATCATAACGTATGTGTGCTAAACTACCCTCAGGAAGTAATTCCTCCGCCACTGACTGCACCAGGAGTGTCACAAGACTAAGCTTCTAAATAGGACACTTAAATTCAATGTTTGAAGTTGAACCGAGTGAATCTGGTTGTAGTTCAACCATTTGGTTGTAGTTCGGATTCAAAACAATCACAGTGCATTTCAGAAAAGCCAGGCTGGTGGATTGTGCAAAAGCATGTTCAGCTGCAGCAGAGATGGGTCTGCCTGGACTGCATGACGAAACATGCTTGAGGCCCTGAACCCTCCTTTATGGTGAGCTCTGGAAGTTCAACTGAGGCAGCCTTTTATCACAGGTCTGAGGGTTGACAAAGTTTCTGATAGATACTCTGCCCTTCTGAGCGACCTACAAATTTGCTTGTCTGGCTTTCTCTCTCTACTTTGTGGTTTGGATCAGCAAGAGCTCCTGTGGAAATCTTAGTTAAATAGCTGGGGCTAGTTTTCAGTCCTTTTGTGCTTTATAATAGTGCAAAGAGCCCTGTTCTGATTTCTAAAACTGCCATATTTCTCTTTCAAATTTTATATCTTGCAAAACTTTAGCACTGTTCCAAAGAAAAGCATCTGCTGTAGGCTAACTTGTATATTACATAGCCCTCAAAGCAGAATGTTACGAATAAAATCTGTAATTTCAAAGACAGTGCTGGAATGAGACTTTGACTTCATTTGTACTCATGGAAATCCAGATTAGCTCCATTTATATGGACTTTCCTAAATCTCAGACAACAGTATTAGTAAATAAAATCTCTGTAGGAATGCTGTGCAGCATAAATGTTTTTACTCAGCTAAAATCAGACATGACATAGATACACTTACTTTTGAGACAAGAAGCTTTAGGATATTCTGTGGTAAAGGTGCTAAAAAAACTGCTTCTCTTTCTAGGACTAATTATAAGAACTTCAGAGTCTACCTATATTTTCCAAGCAGAATCCACAGACATTCAATTCTAGAGAACTAGGTTACAGTTCTAGAGCTCTGTAGCTTAAATGTTAACATAGATTTGACTGAAATATGAGTGGAAAATTACGTGTTTATGTGTGTAAGACCCAGCAGAAACAACAAAATAACTTAAAAAAATTAGAATGCTTAAAGGATTAAAAGAGTGGCCTGCATTGTTAATGAAGAACACTGTACCCAACTGCACCATTTCCAGAACATTGTTCCCAGCAGCATAACTGAGAAATGTGTTGTTTATGCCAAAATCAAAGGTTCTGCACCCTGATAACATCACAGCACAGATGACTTGTCAGTGAAGACCCTTCAACCTACCTCTAGCAGACAGGAAATAAGGTTGTAGAATACAATGTATACTATACAATATATACCATGCCTTTCCATGTCATCCTTCACAAAGTCACATTCCCAATGAGGAAAAGGAGTCAATGGGCAGCAACCTGGCATAAGATTCATGGATGCTAGATTATCCCAGACTCTGAGGAAAAAGACTGCCCCATAACAGCTGGTGAATCTTAAAGAAGATAAAATCCTTTCCAAAGGTTAATCTTCAGTGCTTGTCAAGAAGAACCCCAGAGTCCCTAAAGGACTCAGTAGCTTTTGTCCATTGTCTTCTGTGTTGAACACAGGTGTTTCTGGCCAGATCACTCAGGCATACACATTTAGGTATGTGGGAGTATGTGGGCGTAAATGTATAAGTGATTAAAACATGAGAGAACAAGTGTGATTAGATAAAATCAGTTTATTTAGATTTTTTTTCTTTAAATATCACCTTCCCTTTCCCCAAGATCTCCCTGAGTTTTATTACACTAATTTCTCCACACAACTTATTTATGTAGCTCTGTACAGGAAAATTATAATTTATTTGAACTGCAGAATTTGCAGTCTAAGTAGTTATTGCATTAACATGCAATGGCTCACAGATCTCTTTATTTTTAAGATAGAACAATAGAAGAAAGAAGACTTTAAAAGCAAACTTCAAGAAGAAACAAATAGAGCCACTTTCGGAAAGGAAACCAAACCAAAAACCTCTACCATAATTGGACATTTTCTTATAAGACTTGGGTAGTTTCAAAACAGCTGTGGGGGAAACTAGTTCTTTTTGATGGGTTAGAGTGTGGTACAACTGGCTCTTCAAGGTTATAATGTCTCTTTTTAAGTTCTGAACTTTTGTTTGTGTTTTTAAGTATATGTTTTGCAGTGAAAGAAGCACTAAAACAGGACACTCTTCAGATTCTCCTGTGGATTTAAACTTACTACATGTAATATATCAACTTTGATCCTAAAAGATGTAGATACAAAACAATAGACGAAACATCTGCCACTGGAATTACACTACCTCAGAAGTAAAATGTGGCAACTGATGGCTTCCAGCCTTGTCATTTACCTCTTTAAATCTATTTATTTTCTGTATTACTCTTATCTACATTTCTATTCTGTTCCACCCCTACTGACTCCTAGCCCACAGATACTCTTTCATACTTTTTTTTTTTAAAGCTCTGTCTCCTGATCCATTTCTAGTCTTAAAAACCTTTTCATTTGTCTCGCCTCCTTTTCAGCCAATGGTGAAAGATAGATACCCAAAGAGCCCATCCTAAATGCATCATCTGTGGACAGTGGCTGCAGCTGCTTTTTAGAAGTTTCATCTTGTTCTCTGCTGACTGTGAAAGAATGCTAGCATAGACTAGATGCCTAGCCTATGGATGACTGGTTGACTTTTACCAATTGTATTTTATTACTTATTGATACCTTCAAATTTCCATGCTCTTGAGTTTTGTAACTTCCTGGTCTAAAAGTGACTCTAAATTGGCCGTGCACGTTAAGGAGTTTCATTTATAAACGTAGTCACATTAGCTAAATATAGGATGGGGAAAAAGTAAATACTCCATGCAATCTTAGGGAAGATATTACTTCGCTTAGAGCATGCTCTTTGGCTAATATTCTTCACTGCTATTCTCTAAATCTCTTGATTGATTCCAATGACAAAGTAAGGTTAACTATTAACCCCATAGTTAGATGGCTAAAGGTATGTCATGTGTTTCCCTTTCAGTATTTTCTTCTGCCATGTATTAAATCCATCTTGGAAGGCTGACTATGATTTGAAGACTTGCAACTACTGGCAAAGAGGAACATGCTTTATTGTATTTCTCTACAATATTCTTCCTACTTTGTCATTTTTCATAAAGAATATTACTTAGAGTAGCAAAGGAAATACAAGCTCACCCCTAAACCCCAAAAAACCCTATGGACGACTATACCATTAAGTGATATAGAATCATTTCTGCTTCAGTTTTTTAGTAAAGTGCATGTTGCCAAAAATAAACAAACATCTGGAAGTTGAAGGATCATTCTGTACACCATATAGTCCAAGTAACATCTTTGTCTTGTTACAATCTTGCGTGATTTATTAAATATGTAGAAGATAGAAAGCTGCATGGACCAGATGACCGATAATTGGAAACAGACTTTTACCTTTAGGTTACTGGTTCAAGTCCAACCTACGTACAGCTCATGCTCTGAGTCTGATATGTAATACACATGTATCAGTAAACTCCTACTCTGTTACCAGTGTAAAAATGGCAACACCATAAAATCCACTGTAATATTTGGTGTTTTTTATGGCAGTCACAAATGCACAACTGGTGAAACAGACTGAATAGGTAGTGATGCTAACTGCTTGGAACAATTTCTCTAGAACCCAGATTTAGCACACTTGGAAGGAAACTATGGGGAGGCTTTCAACTGTGCATCTTGAAAAGTAGATAATGCCCTGTAATAAAAGAGAACAGACTTAATGGAAGCTAATACCTCTGCTTTGGTACCCAACAGCCACAGTGATTAATCCACTAAGAACATCTGAGAAAGCATAAAGCAAATCACAAATCCCAAGCTAGTAAATTCCATGGAGTATGCCCTCAAATATTCAGAAAAGTGGCAGTCAGTGTAGATGACCCAAATCCCATAATAACTGAAAGGAACATGAGGTCTGAAGCCTATTTACAAACTGTGTCTTGAAAATGCTCTTCTCCAGAATGTTATTTTCAGTAGAACTGCCACAAAAGATGCATACGAAGGCATTGATAGGTCTCAAAATCTCTGCATTTTATTCCAAAGTTCAGAACAGGGACTCTTATCTGACTTCCGTAAAACTGGTGAAGAAGTAGACCACATGTGCAAGCACTTCAGTGCAGTACTACCTTGGGTCAATAAAAGTCTGGAATGCCCCTCTCCCTCTAGGCTTCCTCCATTTGGAGAACATCTGTCCCATTTCCTCTGTTCCCAAAGTCTTCTTTTGATTTGTCCCCAAGTCCATTCCTGGTTAAGCTGTCTTACTGTCAGTGCTGCAGATGGGAACATTGTGTATTTGTCTGCACAAAGCAACAAGGTACATCCTTGCTATTACTTATACCAACAGGTTACCCAGTCATAGTTCACCTGAAGTTCATTTTGCTCACTTGATCACAATGTGTTTTGCAAAGTTATGGTCATAGTAACTGTATCAGGGCATTTTTATCCATAAAGCTACTTACTAATTGTATCTACGGCTTATTGGAATACAACTGAAGAATATACAGAGAACCTATAGTGTGCTCTGGCAAAATCTGAGTCTGTGAGGTTCAGAGTGCTTCCTGGTTTTTCATTGCTTCCATATTCTCTGCCTTCAGTGAAACTAATTGGTGCAAAATATTTGAACTTACAGTCACTACATGACTTAAAGAAAATTATTTCTGTGCAAAAAGTGTTTTTTAGATGATTATTTAGATCTTCTCAGGCAGTCTATGATCAAAACGATTAACACTGCTTGTAATGATACATAGCTACACTGCAAGATCCAGAAAGTCTATTATGAAGTGTGGAGTATTTTCTTCCAAATTTCAGTACATATATACACGCATACAAATGTATATAGGTATTTCACATAAATATATTTAAAATCTATCCTATCCAGTAATAAGAAGACAAAAATAACTCTATTTGCTGAATATTACACAGTTAAGATCAGAGACTCAAACAGAGATTAGAATATAGCAAAAGTTTTGCTCGTGCTTGGGACCTAGATCTCAGTTGTGTTAGTTCCTTTAACTTGTATGGTCTATGTAGGAAGCCTAATTTAAAAAATCATTACCATTTGTCCAGTTTGGATGCCATCTACTTTTACTTGTCTTTTAGAATTTATGAGCAATAGTGTGAGTGATTTCAACAACCAATTCTCCATGTGGACAGCAAAGTCAGCAGAAGATAGGGGCTGATCTCAAACCAGATGTTTGGTCAGGAGGAAAACTCAAGATCCAATAGTTTTATTGTGGTGGTGTGCTAGAAGGTTGCAGTGGGGGAAAATCTTCATAAAAGCATAATTTTAGGCTTATGTGCTTTCCCACTTGGGATAAAGATACTGTGACAAAATTCCTACTTTTGATCATGTTTTAGGTCTAGGCTAATTAGAGTTAACTACAGCACAGGGGTGCAGCATCCACAGGGGTGGATGTATTGACTAAATTTAAAACAGTACTTCAGATGTACGAAGCCTTGTAAGGACACTGATTCATTGTTGGAGAGCTAAAAAAAAAGAAAAAAAACCCAACCAAACAAACAAAATGTCAATTTTCAAAGGAGATCCTGGGATGGTCAAACAATATTATTACACATGGGAAAATCAAGATACAGTGGTAAAGTAAATTGCAAAGATCACACAACCGGAGCGGATTCTCAGTGCCTGGGTGATTACAATAAACCACTCTGCCTGTTTACAAATGTAGGCCCCTCTGCAACAAGCTTGGAAAGTCTGCAATACTCTTTTTATGAAGGGTGACGTGAGGCAAGAAAATCGATACATCTTCATTTTTATCCTGAAGTTGTCATATAGCAAAATCAACAGAATGCGTCTTTGGAATTAGAGTAAACATAATAAAATTCACTAGTTTCTGTTACCAAGATTTAGGAAAAAAAATTGACAAAAACCACTGCCACCATATTCACAAGTAGTATGTGAACTTAGAATTCAGAACTCTTAGACAATAACATTTTTAAAGCATGTTAGTGTTCTTAAAACAGGGTCTAAACAGCTACTTTGGGTTTGGATTTATGCTGGTACAATTTACAATTCTGTGGTCAAATGGCTTGCATCTTTTTGATGTTTCAGAGAAAATTTTCATTTGTCACACAGAATATATCAATTTTTATCACAAATCTAACTTAACTTTAAATAAATGTGGAAAAAGCTAATGAAGTAGATGCACTGTGCATACCTGTGTGCATACAACAAAATATTTATCACACTGAGATAAAAAGTGAATAAGTGTGTTGGAGTTTCATGAAATGTTTACACATCATCTAAATTCATTATAGCTGCTGAATAAAATGCAGCTCAAGAACTAAACCTCAGAACATATATGACCTCTAGTGGGAGAATATGAATAACTTGAAGAGAAACAGCTGCCAGTGAAAGCAAACAGTAATATTTCCTGTTCCCTCTTAATTTATCCTAGACAGAGATTGGGACAGCGCTACCTTCTATAATTCAAGAGAGTTATTCTTCTGCACCACTCACAGAAGAACCTGAGGAGGAAGCATCAACTCCAAAATTAATTGATGGGTCTTCAGCACAGGGGTCTGGGGTTCTTGGACCCCAAACTCAAGATGGTTAGTAGGGAAGAGAAATGAGTTTTGCATGTGTAGCTTTGCTTTTGAGTGAGCCCACTTTGCTTGTATATGAATGTCTACCTCTCTTACTGAAAAGAAGGTACATAATTTCTGTGCCTGCCCTACTGCAGAGAGGTATAACATGTCTATCTTGAATGCTCTGAAGTCAGATGTGTGCCTAGTCAAAATGTTTCCTCACTATTTCTCTACAAAAATGTGTGCTAATGAAGATATTTTCAAATAGAGTTTCATTAAAACTTAAACACTTAGAAGGTTAGAAAAAATTGGTAATGGTTGGCAAATGCTACCACTACTTTTTAATTGACTTAGATTTTAATATCATTACCAACTCATTTTGTTTTATAATTATTTGATACATGATTTTCATAAATGTGTTCATACAAAATATAATTAAACTGTTGAAGAATTTCTGACCGTGAAAATTTAAAACTATGAAACTTAAGAAAAGGGTACTATTTAGAAATTTTGGGTGAAGATGATTTTCTGTTCTGACTAGCTATAGTGAAATAAGAACCTTCTACATCTCACAGGGGAAACACAATCTGTCCCTCTCCCACACAAACATGTGATGCTAATAACTAACATTTGTTAGCAGCTACTCTAAACTCTTGTAGTTGAGGCTTACTCAAGTTATCCACTGCTGTGATGGGTCTTTGTGTTGTATGATCAACATACGAAAACAGGAGAAGTCTATTTTTACTATGCCTCACACTATAACTGAGTGCCATAGAAAACAAATGGGAAAAAAAAAAAAAAAGAAAAAGAACTCATGCTTCCAAAATTGCGTATTCAGTGAAATTAATCATTCCTAGTCTTGTTTTTATACATATTACTAGTGAGCCTTGACCAGGCAAAAAAGAAAAATACACCGGTGTCAAAGCAAACAAAATTTGAAATAATAGTTTCTCAGGATGGTTCAGAAAAAAACCTCACACAATTTCCTTCACTTTTGAAAGCTGCAAGATGTTACAAAACATTTCACACAAAAGTTACATATTATGAATTCCGTATCTGTCAACATTTTTGAGCACTGAATGCAAATCAACTAGTGCATCAACTACAATTATGCATGGGAAGCTCAAGTCTGTAATATATCAAATCAGATCTTATTTGTATCTTTATTTTTTTTTAGCAACATATTTTCATGTCAGATGTTGCTGCTGTTCTTGGCTTGGTACTGGATAGAAGAGTACAAAACTCAGGAATATCAAGACAAGTCCATTTTTCTTGTTGATATCTTTCTGAATCCTTCCCATACCTCTGTCCTTTTTCAGTCTACACCAGCCATGGGTGATGAATACTGCTCCTCCAAGATCAAAAATAGGACAGAAAGGGAAAACTCTCTTCCTGTACTATGTTGCAATACTTTGAAAAAACAGCAGCCATCCTAAATACTACATTCATTTAGGCCTACATTTGCTGGAATGGTTCAAGGTGTGACAATTTATTTTTTCCCTGTGTTGGGCTTGCTCCCTGTAGCTAATTTAAAATGTCCTGTGGAAGAAGTTATGGAAACTGTAAAAACAGTCTAATCTCTCCAGATAGGTCAGTCTTGGATGCCCAGTTCTCAAATAAAAGAGTCACTGATTATTTAACCTTGCCTGAAAAGTCACCACATATATAGCCTGCCCTTCAGTTAGTTATTTCTGCCTGTTGGTAATTGAGACAGATTAAGAAGGTAAATCTTCCATATAGCTACCACTGATCTGGAGAAAAAAACAATCTGCAAGGAAAATGTTTTCATACTCATTAATTATGCTGCTATTTTATAAAGTAACCAGAAAAAAACAACCAGCCATCTGTTACAAGGATGAGGAAAACATGAAACAGAAAAGTATTTCTATGGGAATAAAAGCTGAGAAACAGATATGCTGATTAATTCACATAATCAAAGAAAAGACGTATAAAAAATGCAATGCACATAGCAACTAGTAAATTTTTTTACTGAAAATTACATTCAAACCACTCAGTGTCACAATTACCACCAAATTAGAATGGTATCATCAAAAGAAACTTCTGAATTTCCTGTATTCATGTAGTTTTATGACTGAGATGACTTGAATTGATTTTTCATTTTCATGAACTTCTAGTGGTAACCAAGTGTTTTATGTGTTCTTCCAGTTACCTTAACTCAGACTGAGAGAGAAATTTTTCATTATGCTGAATTTCTGAATCAGAAAATGTAATTAAACAACGTGCAAAGGAAATTGAGGTTCTTCTCCATAGCTCTGTAGGAAAATATTAATTTCTTTACAAATTATTTGGAAGTACTATTCACAGAAACAAACTTGGGAAATCATCACAAGTTTCAGTCATCTGCTGTTATTTCTCCATCTTGATGGAAGTGCACATTTGCCAGCTTAGGGGGAAACTGATCTTCGGTTGGCTGTTATCACTTAATATTTTATTGTTATAGTCTGAGAAACACTATATCAGAAAAGTTAAATGACCTTCTAATAAGCATAGAGAGAAAAAAATAGTCCTGAGAGTAATTTAATCACTTTGTTGTTGCAATTGTGTGATGTGGTGATCAAAACAGAATGGGAATGAAATTTATCACTGACAAAATCTTAGAATTATGTGCTTAGGTGAGCATTTACTTGTAGTAATTTAAACATATTTTTCTACTTTTTTTAAACAAACTGTTTTGTTTTAAATTCTTTGATAGGTCTTCCCACTTGCCTTTTGTGTACATGCATAGGTACCACAGTCTACTGTGATGATCATGAACTTGATGCTGTTCCACCGCTCCCTAAGAAAACCATGTATTTCTACTCACGCTACAACAGAATCAGGAAGATCAACAGAAATGACTTTGCTAACTTAAGTATGGAGAGTAGAATTGGTGCAATTAGCTTTCATTTCTATTATTTCTGGCTCATACTAATGTAAGACATAGTGATTCATTTTATGCAATGTGTGATAATGGTAGGATTACACACATAAATGCATATGGAAAAATGGTTTGATACTTATGAACACAAAGGTCAGTACTTCAAATGCAGATTCTCTGTCAAATTTTTGAATTATTAGAAATAACACCATCCATGTATCTTTTTGCTGTTACTTGTAATCAGCTTTTGAAAGGCAGAAAAAACCCCAAACCTCATGGAGCATTTTTAACATACTAGAAAGTACTGTTTTCCTAAACAAGACAAGTTCTCTGGTAGACATACTTTCAAATATTTGCAAAGTGTCTGTGTGAAAGGAATTTTACTTTAAAATTTTATCTTTAAAGTATATGTTCATTGGTTTACTCCAGACTTACAGAATCACAGAATCATAGAATCATCTTGGTTGGAAAAGATCCTCAAGATCAAGTCCAACAATTAACCTAACTCTGGCCCTAAACCATGTCCCTAAGAACCTCATCTATGTGTCTTTTAAACACCTCCAGGGATGGTGACTCAACCACTTCCCCGGGCAGCCTGTTCCAATGCCTGACAACCCCTTCAGTGAAGAAATTTTTCCTAATATCCAATCTAAACCTCCCCTGGCACAACCTGAGGCCATTTCCTCTCATCCTATTGCTTGTTACTTGGGAGAAGAGACCAGCACCCTCCATGCTAGAAAAATCTTCAGTAAATGAAAACTGATAATCCAAACCAATTTGTGGCCTGAAACTGGCCCAAAGCAGTGATTCAGAGAGCTTATATTTTCACATTTCCTACTTGAGATTCTTAAAGATGCCTGATTTTTCGGGAAGTATTAAGCCTACCCTGTTTAGGGATAGGGACTGTTATATGCTCACCAGCCTGAATATCAAGCCACACTCTTTGATTTTATTTTAGACCTAACTTTGTGTAACTAATGCTTATTGATTTGATTATGAGTCATGTGATTCAGTGCCAAAAAGGCTACTACAATATTTCAGTGGAAGGCAAAGATCCTTTTATGAAAGAAAACTATAAGGGTTTGGCTTGCTTAAGCCAACATAAAGGTTGGAAAGGAACACAACTGGTATATTAAAAAAAAAAAAAGGAAAAAAAAAAAGAGGAATAAATACTAAGGATAAAATTTATTTAGGCCAAAATATACTGCTAACATGACAATAAAAAATAAAATAACCATGGAAAACATTCTAGGTCCAAAATAGAAGTAAGCTACAGAAAAAATAATTTAAAATTAACGCGTATTAACTGCACTGATATTTAGACAGTGTTCTCTTTTGCCAAATATAGGTTTAATTTTCTTTTTTTGATTGGAAAAAGTGGTTGAGTGCATTTTAGGAAAAAGTCAATATATCAAATTTCTTACATATAGGAAAATGTTGACAACAGAGAAATATTTGCAACAAGGTTGTAGAGAATATATTTATTTCACTTTAAATGTTATTTATCCAAAAGATAACCATTTAAAAGATTTCCAGAACACACAGAAATTTTAAAACTATAAACTTTAAAATATTTCACTGAAAGACGTATGAAAAATGACACAGGCATTCCAAACAGGATGAGAAGGAGATGTTGATCCTCTTCCTTAGGAGAACTCTTCAAATACAGATCATTGCATTACATACAGAGAGTGAGACCTGTCACATAGTGGGTCAGGAATTGCTCTGATTAAAGACACTTCACCTGTAATTTAAACAACCCATTTGCCTTTCTCTTTTTTAAAACTTTCAGGAAATACTTTCTTACATGCTTGTTATATCTTGTTTCTCTGGCAGACAAATTAAAAAGGATTGATTTGACTGCAAACTTTATATCAGAGATCCATGAAGATGCCTTCCGGAGATTGCCCCAACTTGAGGAGCTGGTGCTCCGTGACAATAGGATAAGGCAACTCCCTGAGTTACCATCTACCTTAACATTCATCGATGTCAGTAAGAACAGGCTTGGTCGCAATGGAATACGTAGTGAGGCATTCAAAGTAAGTCTGGGTTTGATGGAAAAATCTTTTCTTCCTTTCTCCAAAGGCTGTGGTCAGAAGTGTCGCTCTACAGCAGTAAAACTATTCAGATTATAGGCACTATGACTGTGCTGGCTCCTGGGTAATCTATAAAAATGGGGCAACACGTAAGAGCACTATCAGGTAGACACAAAAACTCTTTTTATTCTTCTTTACAAAGATCTACACAAGACAAGCGATGGCCCACTATGTTTGTATCTATGAACCAGCTACCCATATGACTAGCAAAACTCTAGAAAGCTGCTTGATGTTTCCTTAGAACTAGACAAGGGGGAAGGGCAAAGCTATGCATGCCACTGCTTCAAACTTATTCCGGCATGTATCTGCATGGGAGCTTGCTAGAGAATTTATTAAATTGGTATACTTTCTTTCAACCTTGAAAAGCAGCAAAATTGAAACCTTGGAGTGACCATCCTTCCTCAAGAATTTTGGTGGGGAGAAGCAGCCATGTACTGCTCCTAATTACATGTGAAATCTGAAGTCATTATAGAACATAAGCTAGCTTTATATGTTAGATCTGGCTCATATGCACTCTTCAATTGCATCTAAGAAGGCAGTTATAACCAGACATCTCTGAATTCATCCCTTGAAAGACAGCATCTTATTGAAGCAATCAACAGCAATCAAGGTAGGTATCGGGAATAGGAATAATGGGCAAAAATCAGTCCCCCAAATTGAGACTCTGATCTATCGCCCTTTTCTTCTGCACTCTCCTCATTTTAGCCATGAAGGAATCTCAGTGTTTATCTTCCATATTTGCCAAGAACCTTCACCCTGATATTTCAGAGTTCTGTCAGTAGGAATTAAACTAGGACACTACACTCAAAGAAGTAATTAGGTACCATGATAATGTGTGTGTAAAAAGGGGACAAAAAGAGAGTATTCTACTGAGCCTTATTGACCTAGTCAAGTTTATCTCTTACTTTTGTGATAATTACCAGGTGAAGCTGCTTCTTCCACTAAGCAAAGGGAGAAAATGATTTAGCTTTTCAAATAGAATGAGAAATTTATTCTTAGCTCAGTCATTTCTTATATAGTTATAACTTGCTTCAACACCAATACATTTCTGCAAAATTGAGTAAGATTGTCACAAAAGCAAGAAAACAGACTAGGAAGACTTTCTGCATAATGACTGGGTAAGGCAGTATTTTCACTTTAGAACATCATTAAAATTACAGCTGTAATTATTAAGTCTCTAGACATTTCAAAGATTTTCTTTTCCTTTATTTTAATCTGAACACCTAATCTTTAACAGTAATAGTTCTCAACCTGTGCCAATGAAAGTCCATGGCTGCCTTTGAATTTCTACCTTTTCAACCATATCATGCTGAAACAAAATTTGTTAGTATCCAGCGGTGCTCGTTACAGTGACAGATTTCAAACTTACATGCTAGAGATTTTAAAAAATGTCTGTCATTTTCCCCTTCCTTTTTCCTTCGTCCTCTAGGATCTGCATGAACTGCAGCATCTTTACATCACTGACAATAACCTGGATCACATTCCATTGCCGCTCCCTGAAAGCCTCCAGGCTCTTCATCTCCAGGTAGGCTACAAATGCAAATGGCTCTATATATCATGTTCAAATAGTAAGTAAAACCGGAAAGGGCAACTACTGTCTTGCTTTGTTTCTCCTGTTTATCCAAAAGTGTACTTACTTAACTAAACAAGCTAATCGAAACATACAGCTAACTGGTGAATGCAGTACTTAAGTAAAATTTAGCTTAGCTAAGCGTTAATTATTAGAACTTGTAACACAATATTTTTCAAACATAAAATTATAGATTTATTGTTAGTACAGATTAAAGTTAGGTTCAGAGCTGTCAAGACCAACATTAGTCTAAGAGACTTCTATGGCAGAAAACCTTCACACTGCTCATACAAATCTTCCAACACAAATGCTTTTAGATACCCAAAGAAAGTTACTTTAAATATTAGTTATATGTATAGCAGTGCATTTCATTCTCTTAATAAATGTCATTCTCAGTTACTAACATTTTTTCAGGCAAACTTTTCTATCTGAGTGTGCTGGGACATCCCATCCATCATCTTTCTGTATTACTATTTTTTTGCTTTTGCTTTTACTTATACCTTCATTTCTGACTTCTTCCTTTAACCTTTTCTATCTCTGCTTCTTTCCCCTTATCTCTTCTCATACCAGTGCCCAGTTTTGATTATCAGAAGATGTTTCCGTTTATTACATATTACAGCAAAAAAGCTTTGAATAACTGTCCTGGTGTACTGTACATAATTTGACTTCTATCTTTCCATAAATCTATAGAAATATTCTACCTGCTATTTTTTTTCACCTGCCCATGCCTGTAAATTAAATATTCAGTGCTATGTGCTACACGCCAAAGCTAGTCAGATGGATGTTTTCCACATCAATTTCTGACTAGCAAAAGAAGGGAAGAATTTTCAGACCTTTTCAGTCTCAATTTTCGACAATATTGTATTGTAGCAATTAATTTTTGAAAATGTTTCACTTCAAGAACAAAAGATCAGTGAAGATAAGATAGATAAGAGGAATTTACATAACGGGAATAAAACCTAAAGCATTCACTTTTCCCTGTATATCTACAGATGCAGGTTAAGCTAGAGGGAGAGGGCCTGAGGAAAAGAAATTTGTCACAGACCAAATTGCAGATTTGTGCCTTTGAAGGTTGAGGCATATCAAACTGTCAGGATGATAATTATGGTTCCGTGATTTTTGGACTGGCCTGTGCTGGTTCCAATTTGTGTTAATAAGTCTCTTCAATATGATCCTGGAAATGAAAACGCTCTATACTCTACCAGGCCCCTCCTGCAAAGCCTGTCTCTCTTGCATGATTTAAGTTTCTCAGTTTTGAAGTATTGCACAGGCCAAGAAATTTTCCCCACCTCGGGACATTTCTCTGTTGATGACTTGCAGCCACCATCTAGTCCCTTGGGTTCAAACAAGTGACTCTCTAGGCATTGAAAATACATCCATGAATTGTTCTTCAAAGAGTAAAACATTGCTTTCAAGCAACTATTCTGATAGCTTTTTATTTTTATTTTTATTTTTTAGAACAACAACATTGAAGAGATGCACGAAGACACTTTCTGCAAAATGAAAGATTTTAGTTATGTACGTAGGGCTCTTGAAGACATCAGACTGGATGGTAATCCCATCAACCTGAGCAGAACACCTTATGCATACATGTGTCTACCCCGTTTGCCAGTTGGTAACCTCATCTAAGCTTTTCCAGAAGCCAATACTGTCGTACGCTATAAGAATCTTTAAAGAAAAATTATTAACTCATTGCTACACTAAGCAAGATGTATTTTTTCAAATGTCATTAGGTTGGGAAATATTTCTATTAATAATGAAATTGATTACTGAGATGCAAAGGATAATATGAATGCTAAAGACAAGCCTATTATCTACCCAACTTTACATTGTATAGAAATATCAATAAAAACATTTAACTACAAGAACTGTACTGAAGGCAATATCAATGTAAATGTAAAATTTTATGCTGAATGATTCAGATCAAATGTATGAATTCTAAAGTTAAATAATTTTATATGTTAAAATGTAACTATAAAATAGTAAATAAAGAAAAAATAAATATGAGTACACATTTGAATGTTTATCCCTTTTTCATTTAATTAAATATTTTTCTCTGTGAGACACATACATTTTTCTACTTCTTTTCTTAAATGTCCCTTCATTTTGGAGAAGAACTAGCAATATTCCAAAAAGCATGTTTTCTTTAGGAAACATAAACTTCCCTTGAATCAGTAACAAAATATAGAGATCAAACTTGTACCAAATTCATAAACTGTATCAAAGTTCATAAACTATTTATTTCTACCTTTGCAGTAATAATTGTTTTTTGCAATACTGATAAGGTCCAAAGCTGTCTTCTCTATCTTTGATAAACTTGACTGCCAGATTATCTGGCTAATAAAAATCTCATGTAAAACAGTATTTGAGAAATATTGAACTTTATTCTGCATAGGAAGTGGAAAAAACTCCCCTTGACATATTTCCACTGACACACAAAATATTGCAGTTTGATTTTAAGAGCAGAATTCAGAGGCCTAAGTCACAAATATCCTTGTGGACCTATGACTCAGTTTCCAATTATTTGAAACATCTTCACTGTGCTTTTGTGGTTTACCGTTTAGGAGCCTTACCAGTCAAAAATGAGGAAATTCCCTCCCTTTGGATAGCTTAAACACTTCTTCTTTTGTGGGGAATCTTTAACAAATGTTTCTAGGGAGAAAGACCCCAGAAAAGATCCACTAGATGCAACATAGGTACTTGTTTATTCTGTTGTACAATGACATGCAGCAAATAACACCTGCACACCTTCAGTGATAAAGGTTTGATGAAAGTTTTCAGCTAAAAAAATTCCCACAAAACATAAAAAAATCCTTCCACTTACACAAGTTGATATTTTTTTTAATATCAAAGTTCCCTTTCATCTACCTGAACATGCTCATTTAAAGCATAAGTGCAGATCACCTGCTAAATTTCTGTTGGGCCAGGCAATTGAAACTGTTCAGAGGGACCACATTCTTCACCCTCACCACCACCTTATAGAAGAGAACACACACGGAACATAAACAGCAGGTTTATGCACAACAACCTCAGACCGGCAAAAATCAGAGTTGAAGAAATACATCAGGCTACAATGACTGTGCTTTTATGTCCGTACCTTTACCAGTTTGGCAGTCTTACCTGAAACCTAGATAGGCAAAAAAAACCCCAAACCAAATATAATAGCTGAACTCTTCATTTCTGTTCAAAATATTTTTCCTTGTTTTCAGACAGTTATGCAGAACAAATTGCAGAAGAACAGCTATCTTCATTTTAGCATTTCCTTCCAAAGACACGAGTTACTCTTACATACGTGTTCTTAGAGTTGAGATAAAACTTCTCTTCCACCCTCCAGTTCTCTTCTATCTAATAGTAACTGAAAGGTCAACGATTTTAAGAAAATCTTCCAAGCTACAGACTTCATTTCAGTCCTAAACTCTGAAGTTATGGGACTATGTTTAGGGGCCAAAGGGATGATGTGCAATACATCCTTTAATAAGGAAGAATATTTATTCTGTAGCCATTTTGTCTTACATTTGGGACTCAGTTTCCCTGTTCTGTTACTCTATATGTAAATAATCAGCTTTATATTGTTTTGTCCATTAAGTGAAAAAGAATATTGAAGAGGAAAAACATTATCTATTGGGCTCTTGTTTTCTTTGAAGTCTCTGTCTCTGACGATGCATTGCACTGATAGTGCATACTGCATCTACAAGATTAAGATCTCTCAGGGTGCACATGCATTGCTTTCTAAACACCAGCCAGAGCTTGCACCCACCATCACTTTCTGTGCATCTGCATTGTTTGGGCATATGCCTACGTTCAGACACAAGCTTTAGGCAGGCTTTGAGACACGCTTTGAAAAACAGCCATGATTCTGTGTTGAGTTTAAATGTCTACGCACTCAAGTCCCGGAGATACAGACAGGTTGAACATTGCCTAATCTACGGCCATTTAGCTCGAAAAATTAATACACCTTTCAGAGCTCTCATAAACATGACATGCAGACAAGCTTATTCCTAAAAGAGTCCTAAAATTGCAATGTAAATTTATCTCCAAAGACTTCCAAAGAGAAATAGCTAGTCATGTTCACATGGTAACATATGTGTGGATACTGCTTTATACTCTTAGTTCAAGTGAAGTGTTCTCCCAGTACCAAGCAGGTAAGCAGAAGTTCTCAGAACTGGCTGTAACCACGCAGTTAACCTCACAGTATCACATAAATTAAGGAAACAGTCAGAAAACAACTGATGTTGAGAAAACATTTAAAAACAACAAACAAACAAACAAACAACAATGAAACAAACAAACAATAAAAAAGCATCAACAAAAAAACCACCACTCTATTGCAACTTTTTCTGGTAATATAATTAACATGAATATTAGAATCCTACAGAACAGGGACATTTTCCTACCCAGATGTACTTCATTACCTATAAAATGAATGTCAGCCTCTACCGGTTACTTCACACCCTGTGAAGCTCTTTCTCCACCAGCAAATGGAGGTGTAAAAAAAGAATTCCTAGGTTTGAATGAGTGACTTGCCTACCAAGGCCGAGAAAATGACTAAACAGCTTTCAAAGGGCCACAGAATATAGTGCAACAGAGGGAACTGTGCTGCCCAAGAACTTTTGGGAACTGAGTAGGGGATGGAGCTGGGAGGAAGGAGGTTAGGTGTGGCAGGGACAGAATATGGAGTGACATGATGAAGCAAGAGAGGAAGAAAGCTGAAAGGCTGAGATAACATTCCAGAAGTCTCAGACTCTAGCTGCATTTTATCTTTATGCTCAAGAGATTCTAACCTTTCACTTCTGTTCACACCTCACCCCTCACGCCATCACCAGATCTTCATGTTCCCAGTGGAGCACATGTCGTCTGGGAAAGATAAGAATTCAAGGGTTGAGGGGGAAGAGTAGGAGGGTGAGGGAGACCACTAAAGCTCCTTTCACAGCTGCTGCAGTAGCTTGAATCAGCTCCTGAGCTCTTGTGCAAAGGTCAAGCACTATGCTGTGGTGATGGATTTCCTGCCATACTATATCTGCTTCAGGGAAGACACATATCAGTCAGAGAGGGCAACTCTTGCTAATCATGATGAGCATGCTGCACCCTAATTATACAAAGGAATGTAGGTGTTCAGATGTCTAGCCCACAAGTATACTGTACCTGCAATCTGAAGACTGTCTTACAAGCTAATCTCAGATCAAGGACACTGATGAAAGGAAATGTTGCAAAAAAAAAAGGCAGAAATTTCTGCAGCAGATAAAAAACAACAATTGTACTCCAGGGGCCAAGAAATACTGAATGGAATAGAATCTCTCTAAACTCTGCCTTGGGAGAAATGTCCAAAACCACAGACCAGAGCTCCATCCCTTGTATAGTGGTCAGCTGTACTAACCTAATGCAGACCTTCTCCAGTTGTGGAAAACTAGCCAGGGAGTTCACAGTTTCTCTGTATATATTTTTCTTTTTTTGTGTGGTTTCTCTGAACTTCCATCATTGTTCCACATTACAAATTAGATGGAGTCTCAAGGAACTCAGTTGTGATGCTCAGGTGCAGACCCGCTTCATGTGAATAGACCTCCTAAAGCCTGTGACCAAATTCCATTCTTCAGAGGTTTGGGAGAGGTGCTCATCATGCAGAGGACATGTGCTACCTGCTCTGCTACTTTTCTCTGCCTGAGCCTCAGCTTCTCTTCCTCTGCAGTTCAGTATCCTGCAACAGCACTGCCAAACATAAAGTCTAAGCCTGTGCTTGGCATTCAAGCAGTCTTGCAAATTCCCTGTTCAAGTACATGCCAGGCATAGGCCTGTGTTAGGGAAATGTTCTGACTTCTGCAACTGTAAATGTGTGATACGGGCAAAAAGTCAATGTGAAATTGCACCAGAAGTTGTACCAAAACCACACCAAAGGAGAAGCAGACAAGAACTCCTACAATACGTCCTTTGGTCAGAAATATCATGCCTGGTATATCCCAGAAACAGGAGGAATCCTGGAGATGCAGAAACCAGACAATTCTATTCTTACTGGCTTCTGTTTCAAATGACTGTGAAGACTCCTGGGGAATATTATCAAGGCCATGAGCAGTGGTGTAGCTGTCTTTTTCCACTGACTTTTGTGAGAGAAAAGCCTTTAGAAATTTTCTACTTGTTATCCTCACACTTCTTTCACAAAGTGAATGTGCATGGACCTGATTGATTTTAGCAAAAGATAGCTAAAACCAGAACAACGAAGAGACTTGAAAAAAACTGCATAATGGAAAAAATTAAGCATTAGAGATTGTCCTCAGTCCTTTGCCCATGTACAAGTCTCTGCTTCGTAGTCAAAAAAAACAACCAAAAAAACCCATTAATAAGGACAATATTCTGGTGCAAGCTTGCAAGGCCAAGCACACTCACTACATTCTCAGTTTTATATATTGTAGGTACAGTATATCAGTTGTGATCCCTTTATACTGTGAGTGGATGTTAATGCAAGAATAAGAATCTCTTCTTTGCCACTGAGTCTACCACCTTTCACCATTCATATTATTGACATCTGCAAGAACAGTATCCTCACTCTCATTTGGTTGCATTTAAAAATGGTGTTTGTATGAGTTTCTGTAATTAAAGAGTGATGTATATGAGAGCTGGAGTTCTCATTTATTAAAAAGAAGGGAGGCTAACACAAATTTCAGGCAATAAAATAGAAAACTCATAGTAGGTTTAAAAAAAAAAAAGTAATTCCCAGCTTTTCTGTAGCCAAGACCTATTTGAGGAAAGTGGCTGTGCTTCATCGAATGATAGTTTTGGTTGGAAGGGACCTTCAAAGGTCATCTAGTCCAACCCCGCTGCAATGAGCAGGGACATCTTCAACTAGATCAGGTTGCTCAGAGCCCCGTCCAGCCTGGCATTGAATGTTTCCAGGGATGGGGCATCTACCACCTCTCTGGGCAACCTGTGCCAGTGTTTCACCACCCTCAGTGTAAAAATATTCTTCCTCATGTCTAGCCTGAATTCAGTTCTTTATCTCTCTCCCTTGATCCTTTGTGCACTATTCTAATTTTATAACACAGAATTTTGGTGCTTGCAGAACACATCTGCAATGTTTGACTTGCTGGCTCCAGAGCTGGACACCGAGTGAGGTGTCTGATGCCTTCCACACTGCAGGACCTTATTGTCATGGAACATAACAAAAAACAGCTGCAGCTCCTGGCAGTCGGTTACTACCACACAGTGAGTGTGGTGTCAAGCCTTCAGACTCGCCTTATCCTGTTTTCCAGGTTGTAGGATGGTATTTTGACTTGTTCTGAAACCACAGTCTGAACACGTATGTTTTGCTCTGGATTCCTTAATTGATCAGGCCTCACACTACCCTGATAGCATGAGAGAGTTATCAGATGCAATACAGTTGATGCTCTTCCCACTTTAGAAGATAGTTCAGAGCTTAGCACTAATAATACCAAGGTTATATGTTTGAGTCATGTATGGGCCAGTCTGCTGCTGTTTTCCACCACTCCTGTCTGGACATGTAGCAAAGTCCTAGAAGTGGATCAAGCTCTGTCTCTTCAGGGGTAATTTTTTCAAGTTCCTTTCTGCTAGGAAGTCCGCGCTCTTAGAAAAGCTCTGTTAGTGAATCACAAAATTAACACCAGTGCTGATTTTAAAAGAAAAAGGCTGCTATTACATTTTATAGACAGTTTAGTGCAGCAGTGGTGTGTTTGACATCTTTTGATAATGTCTGCAGGGACTATCACAAGAGGAATGAGTAACTTGTAAATCATTTATTGGCCTGGGGTACTGAACTATGCTGGGAGAACATAAGGTGTCTGAAACAGCACAGCGATGTTACCCTTGTGCTCCTCTCAGTAAATCATGTTAACCTAGGCTTTTTACAGAGCTGTAGCTATTTCTGCTGGGAGCTTCTGGAGCAGGGAGGATACAGGGTTCTCTCAGCAGCACAATCCATTGCTCAGTGCAAATGTGCCTTCACCATGGGATCAATCTGACTCAGCTTGGAAATCCATGAGAATCGCAATCAACCTTCTACAATCACTTTAAGTTACAGAGAGTTGGTGTTAAATGTCTAGTTTCTATCAAAGAGTTCATCCAAAAGGAAACCCATGCAGACACATTCTGCAGAAAGTCTGAACTTGTCAGTGTTCAACAAGGAGAGAAGCAATGGCATTAAATCAAATCAAGATGATCATTGTGATTATTAAACTACTTTTAAATGTCTAAAAGACTTTTCCCTGACATATTGAAGACAATGCAGTTTGGAAAAAGTCGTATTTGCTTAGTCAATATGTCTCTCCGGCAAGCATCTTTGATACCTCACTCAAAATTGATCACAGATATGGGAGGATTGTTAGCTGAATGGGCTGCTGAAGAAATCTTCCTTTTATTTGGGAAGATACCCAAAGTCCTACAATCTGAACAGGTAGTAAAGAATGACTACAGAACCTGCTATAGTTAATATGATAAACCACAGAAAGCTTTCCAAAAAGTCACCATGGCTAATGACATCACCAGACTTTATACATAGAGTTTGAGATCACAAACTGTATCTGGAATCACAGTTAGGGCCACCTTGATTAAGAATAAGAACCTTCCTCCTCTTTTCTTTTTCTTCTTTTCATTCCTCTGTGGAGGTGAGCTTGGTAACTGTCAAGATTCATAAACAGAAATTGGAGCTATCTCTAGAGGAAAAAGGCGTGAGAGAGATTGTTTTACTGATGCCCAGCTACAGCTAATCATTTAATGGACTACTACTGCCATCGTGTGTTCATAAACAGTAACACTGGATAGCATACCAAGGCCTAACACTAGGCGTAGGTGTGATTTTGTTTATGTTTGGTAAACTTAATCCTAGCACATATTCTTTTCACCGTTAGTGAAAGCTGAAGGAATGGGGAACGCTTTCAAGAGAAAAACAAAGGAACATTGTGTGGATTTTTTTTTTTAAATAAAGAAACATTCTATGGAACTTTTTTTAAATCAGTCTAGAAAATAAAAAAGGAAAAAATCCTTTTTGTGTCAAATATTGCAAACACATACTTTATCTTCTAAAAATATTCTACTGGTTTTATTATTTTGTATTTAAATAAATAAATTAGAAATGCCATCAGAACAATTTATGTCTCGGGGCTCAATACTATATAGGTGAACTAATCATTAAGTATGAAAATTCAGAGTCCTTTATGACATCTCTCAGAAAAAATGTACACATATTCTGCTTTAAATGTGGATTTTCATCACTTTCTACAATACCATAAGCCTGATCTGACAGTATCAGTGGATGGAAAGGAGCAGCTAAAACAATAATTTCTAACTTCTTCCTAGCTATGCAAGTGTTCTGAACTTCCGCAGAGACAAATACAACCACAAAAACCCCACCATTATCTTTGTGTGGTGAGAACGAGGACACGTCACCTACTTCTCAATAAATAAATGTATTGTATAATCCCTGTATTTAACCTAGTTGTCTTTAATAAAACTATTTTTCTCACCACAGCAGACAAAATTTATGTATTTATATATTTATTTATTTATTACCCCAAGAAGCCAACAAAAGAGATGCTAGAAATAGCACCTGGTGTGATATAAATATAGTATGTGTAGGAAATTAATTTTGAGATAGGCCTGCTATCCATCTTGCTCCCTTTCACAGAATCACAGAATCACAGAATGTTAGGGATTGGAAGGGACCTCGAAAGATCATCTAGTCCAATCCCGCCGCCAGAGCAGGAACACCCAGATGAGGTTACACAGGAAGGCGTCCGGGCAGGTTTTGAATGTCTCCAGACAAGGAGACTCCGCGACCTTCCTGAGCAGCCTGTTCCAGTGCTCCGGCACCCTTACTGTGAAGAAGTTTCTTCTCATATTTAAGTGAAACCTCCTATGTTCCAGTTTGCACCCATTGCCCCTTGTCTTATCATTGGTTATCACTGAGACGGGCCTGTCTCCATCCTCGTGACACTCATCCTTTACGTATTTATAAACATTAATGAGGTCACCCCTCAGTCTCCTCTTCTCCAAGCTAAAGAGACCCAGCTCCCTCAGCCTTTCCTCATAAAGGAGATGCTCTACTCCCTTCATCATCTTTGTTGCCCTGCGCTGGACTCTCTCCAGCAGTTCCCTATCCTTCTTGAACTGAGGGGCCCAGAACTGGACACAATATTCCAGATGCGGCCTCACCAGCACAGAGTAGAGGAGGAGGAGAACCTCTCTCGACCTACTAACCACCCCCCTTCTAATACACTCCAGGATGCCATTGGCCTTCTTGGCCACAAGGGCACAGTGCTGGCTCATGGTCATCCTGCTGTCCACCAGGACCCCCAGGTCCCTTTCCCCTACACTGCTCTCCAACAGGTCATTCCACAACTTATACTGGTACCTGGGATTATTCTTGCCCAGATGCAAGACTCTACACTTGCCTTTGTTATATTTCATTAAATTTTTCCCCACTGAACTCTCCAGCCTGTCTAGGTCTCGCTGGATGGCAGCACAGCTTTCTGGCATGTCAACCACTCCTCTCAGTCTTGTGTCATCAGCAAACTTGCTGACAGTGCACTCTATTCCCTCATTCAAGTCATTGATGAATCTATTGAATAGTACTGGTCCCAGTACTGACCCTTGAGGGACTCCAATAGATACAGGCCTTCAACTAGACTCTGTCCCATTGACCACAACTCTTTTGCTTCTTTCCTTCAGCCAGTTCACAGCCCACCTCACTACCTGATCATCCAGACCACACTTCCTCAGTTTAGCTGTGAGGAAGCTGTGGGACACGGTGTCAAATGCTTTCCTGAAATCAAGATAGACTACATCCACTGCTTTACCATGATCTACCCACCTGATTATGTCCTCATAAAAGGCTATGAGGTTGGTGAAGCATGACTTCCCCTTGGTGAAGCCATGTTGACTGCCCCTGATGACCCTCTTATCCTTGATATGCCTTGAGATGTCTCCAAGGATAAGTTATTCCATCACCTTTCCAGGGATGGAGGTGAGGCTGACTGGTCTATAGTTACACAGGTCCTCCTTCTTGCCCTTTTTGAAGACTGGAGTGACATTTGCTTTCCTCCAGTCCTCAGGCACCTCTGCCGTTTCCTACAACTTAGCAAAGATGATGGAGAGTGGCCTAGCAATGACTTCAGCCAGCTCCCTCAGCACCCGTGGGTGCATCCCATCTGGACCTATGGATTTATGGATGTCCAGATTGCTTAACTGGTCCCTAACCCAGTCCTCATCAACCAAGGCAAACTCTTCCGTTGTCTTGACTTCCTCTGGGGCCTCAGGGGTACAGGGCTCCTCAGGACGGCCTCCGGCAGAGTAGACAGAGGCAACGAAGGCATTCAGTAACTCTGCCTTCTCTGTATCTTCAGTCACCAGGGCACCCACCCCATTCATCAGTGGGCCTACATTGCCGCCCAGTCTTCATCAATACTAGAGCGCTGCCCCACTGATGTAAGCCCAGCTACAACCCCATCCCCCTTCGAATCCAGTGTAAAGCTCTCCAAATGAGCCCTTTCACAGAAGAAGGACAGGAATTAATTTCAACATGTGATATAAAGGACTGGATGCAGGTTTTTGAGTCAGGAGAGCAAGAAAGGCTTTTTGGCAGAGCTGACTTACTGTGCGAGCTTGCGACAGTTACCTAGTCTCTCCGAATCATTCTCTACCACACGGCCAGAATAACATTCACACACTTTCACGAGGTGCTCTGAGGCAAGCAAAAATTAGGTCTGACTATCATTAAAGCTAGGCCTGGTTTGAGGCCTGGGCTTACACATGAGGGAGGCGCAGTTGTGCCCTATCACCCCTGCTGACAGAGGCTGAGGTCACAAAGGTGGGTGCCCTTGTCACAGCCATCACGCCCATATCACAAACATGCCCAGCTGGTTCCACCAGTCAGGGTGGCAAGGCAGTCTGTCACTTTGCCCCCAGGCCACCTCAGGTGAAGATCCTCTGCAGGACAGCAGGGTGTCAGCATGGGACTGGCAAATTACAAGGATCCCTTTCAGGCCTCCCAGCTAAACATCCCCACTGGGGACAGAGATGCAAAGATACAACCCAGAAGGAGAGGAGACCACCCCTGGAAGAGCCCACTTCAGGCTGCTGCCAATCCTGGGCAGTGTGAAGAGGCATGGCAAGGTGGAGGCAATCGCAACAGGCAAGGACAGCGGCAGCAGGTGCATGGCCAAGAGGAAGGGCTGTTCTGGAACGTGAAGAAGTGCTGCTGGGTCACCACCTTGCACGTACCGGCGGCAACACTGCGAGAGGCAAGGGTGCGCCTCCGCCCCATGAACATGGCAGGGTACTGCCTGCCAGGGATGTGCACACCCCACAACACCAGCCAGTACATCATGGATCAGCATGAGGACACATGGGCGAACAAAGAGGAAGCAGCCACATTCAGAGAGAGCTGCAACTACAGCACTGCTGCTGAAGACTTCCCTCTCATGGACCCTGTTCTTTCCACGCCCAGGAGGACAAATGGACTTCTATAGAATGGGAAGAGAAGGGGAGCACACAGCCTGCCTGCCCAGACTAGAACTGTCAAGATGGTATCTACTGTGAAACCTAAAGCTGACTGACAACATGAGGAAAGGATCTGACTTGTAAAATCGTCATCTATTAAGAACTGGCAAGCTCTTGACATTCAACTCTCTAAATAAATATTTACCTTCACTTTTAACCTTGCTGCCTACTGCCTACTGATTCAAATACACTGAGATAGAGCTGGCAGAATAAAACCCCCAACATATATTTAAGCAGACAGTAGAATGGAGGGGTTTTTAGACATTAGAAAAAAGACTGTTTGTTAGGTATATATATTTTTTGATATAAACAGATACTAAAATCTGCTTATCCATGGCTTAAGGGTGTATTTGCATATCTACATGTATACATGATATAATATAAGGAAAATAAATGCAGGTCTGAAATAAGAAGGAAAGAAAAAACAAAAAAATCCTGTTTGGGGCACAACAGCTCAGTCACAGACCATGCACCTTGGCCTGTCACAAATGCTCGTATGATTTTCCTTTTACCAAAGGTCAAGAAGAGAAAGAGGCTTGGTGATAGGCCCTAGCTTCACTTTTTAAGGTGACTGAAATTTTAGCCATGGGAACCACCACAAATATATTAGTATTTCCATCTCAAGGTGGAAGAATCATACACGTCTGTTAGCCATCATAAGAGAAAAGCATTAGTCAAAAAACCTTGGTTTCAGAGGCTGATTAAAAGAGAATGATACTGATGTGCGCTCGGGATTTAAAAGAGGGAGAAGGAAAAAGGGAGTTAGTGGGAAAGACTGTGTCTCTGACCTTTTTATTTGTGGACAAAGATAGAATTAGGTGACATGAGCCTTTTCTAACTTTAAGTTGAGACAAGGTCTGAAACTCAGCTAGATACAGAAGTACTCAATTTTTCATGTTTTTAGTGAAACAACCCACTGAAAAAAAAATAGAATCAATATTAAATACCATTTTGCTATAGATATCAATATGCTTTCTGTATAAAATCTATGTATACGTACATAGTTGTGTATATGAATATATATGTTTAAATTTCTTTAATGCCTTACGTAGAATTAAGTAGCCATGTAGATCTGTGGATCTATTTTATTCCCTTTGGATTCTTTATTCCAACTTATTGTTTAAAAATTCCAAATGCTCTTACTGAAGTTCACCTTTAAATCTCATAATGTTTTAACATTTTTTGCTCTTCCTTCTTTGCACTCTGCTTCACTGCTAGTTAATAGAAACACTCTCAAAACGTTTGAACTTGAACATTGTGCAGTATGCAAATCTCTTATTTGGCAGAAATCCTAACATTTAGCTCCCACATGTTGACATAGCCCATGAGATGATATCATGGACCGCAACGGGATAAGGTGTTGCAAAGAGAGAGGCAGTAAAGCAGGAACGAAAGGTTTGATACGCCATAAATTAACTAGCAGAAACTTCATGTTAGACTTGTCTTAATTTAAAACAATGTTACTAAATTTATCGCTAAATCAGTGTATTTTTCAGTCTTTTTAGTGCCTATAAGAATGACTGGAAACTTTGCTAATCATGAAGAAAACAATTTGATAAGTGTAAGGTTTACAGCCTCATTACAGTATCCCCTTCTGGTACATTTCTGCCTTTAAAAAGCAAAAAAAGCCTGATAAACCCTTTAGGCTTATCAAACGGGATCTAGATGGATTGAAGCATTGGACAATCATTAATGACATTAAATTAACAAGTCCAAATGTGAGATTCTGCACCTAGGGCAGGGTAATGCCGGGCACAAGTACAAACTGGGAGATGAGTGGCTGGCGAGCGAGCAGCCCTGCAGAAAGGGATCTGGGGGGGCTGGTTGACAGCAGCTCAACATGAGCCAGCACTGTGTGTCCTGGCAGCCCAGAGGGCAAACAGCATCCTGAGTGCATCAAACACAGCAGAGCCAGCCAAAAGAGGTGATTATCCCACTATAGTCAGTGTTGGTGCGGCCTCACCTTGAGCACTGTGTGCATTCTGGGGCCCACAACGGAAGAAAGATGTGAAGGTCCTTGAATGCATCCAGAGGATGGCAACAAAGTTGGTGAAACGGCTGGAAGGAATGTCCTGTGAGGAGTGGCTGAGGACTCTGAATTTGTCCCTTTTGGAGAAAAGGAGGCTGAGGGGTGGGCTCATTGCTCTCTACAGCTTCCTGAGTAGGGCAGGTGGAGAGGGAGGTGCTGATCTCTTCTCCCTGCTATCCCGTGACAGGACTCATGGGAATTGTTCAAAGCTGCACCAGAGGAGGTTCAGACTAGACATTAGGAAGTATTTCTTTGCCGAGACGGTGTTCAAACACTGGAACAGGCTTCCTCAAGAGATGTTTGATGTCCCAAGCCTGTCAGTGTTTAAGAGGTGTTTGGACGCCCTTAATGCCATCCTTTAACTCTTGGTCAGCCCTGAACTGGTCAGGCAGTTGAACTAGACGATGGTTGTAGGTTCCTTCCAACTGATATAGTCTGTTCCATTCTATTCAAGGTTGGAAGGTAAACCAGAACTGGAGTTTCACAAGACCAGAAAAGAGAGTTTCCCCAAAAAGATTTCAATTCTAGTTCTCAAGTATTTCACATTCCGATTCAGAATGCTTCAATTCAAATCTTCTTAGTTGTTTTTACATTATAAGATTAAGATAAAAATCTTTCTTTTCCCTTATGGACAAGGAGAGATTTGTAACTTTTTTTTTTTTAAGTGACTTTCCCTATCAAGACGATTTGTAAGACTGCCTGAGATTAGAAAAGGAAAGTGTTTTTTATCCCTAGTAATTAATTTTTACTTGTATGAAAGAGTGAATCTCTCCAGAAAAATACTTTGACAAAGTTGCAAATGACTGATGCTAAGGATACACTTAAAATTTGACATTTTGGTCAAACTGCATAACTTTCTATTAACTCAATCTGTACTGTATTCTTGGAGTATTTATTTTGATGTAAATTTCAGTTCCAACAGAAAACTGTTCATTCTGACAATACAATAGAGAAATCTATAGATTTTGGTGTGTAAGAAGGTATCATAGCTGATACAAAGTTTGGAGTAAGTGTATTAGCTACAGGTTTCTGCTAAAATGAATGGTGATGTAGCACAATGCTGATTTTATTACTTCACTGACTTCATTGTGAAAATTAACAGGAAGTTCAGACTTCCATATTTTACACTATTTGGGTTTTTTTGTATGTTTGCTTGTTTAATTGTTTTTCTGTTTAAATAAAAAGTGCAGTAGTACTACATTATAACAGTTTAGAAAAGAGCTCATAATGTTACCATAGAACTGTGGAATTGATATTTCAAGCAATATGAATTAGTATTCAAAATTCAGAAAAAAAATTTTGGATTCTTTACTTAATAGTTCTTTGGTCATAGAAATAACAGTTCCAATTAAATTGGAATTACTTCTCCCTGTTCTCTGTTTTGTTAATGTACTATAAAGGTGAGAATGTAATACACCACAGTTTGTACAAAATATTTATAATTTTGCTACACAATTGAACTAGTTTAAATCTATTACAGTGTATGTTGCCCATTCACAATCTACAAGTTGTGTGTCATCTTCTTGACTTGAATGATGGACCATGGACACTGTATTGCTGAGCTGTTGCTATGCAGAGACTGTTTTAAAAGATCCTGAATATGAGCTCAGTTATAAAGTTGAAATATCTTTCTTCAGAACTACTTCTGCCATTACTTATATATATTTATATTAAAAAACCAACCAACTAACCAAAAAAAACCAAAAAAACAAAACCAAAACCAAAACAACTTTCAGAAGTGCTTGTAATCTGGCAATACAA
Source organism: Caloenas nicobarica (assembly GCF_036013445.1). Lineage (NCBI taxonomy): Eukaryota > Metazoa > Chordata > Aves > Columbiformes > Columbidae > Caloenas > Caloenas nicobarica. The sequence goes on from NC_088245.1 coordinate 49,125,448, forward strand.
CATTTTAAAGCCTAAGTTTTGAATATCTGATTGTTTCATCTATTCCAGCTGCTTTTGTGATATAATTGGGAAAAGCAGCTCTGTGGTACTGCTCAATAATATAGCAGAGCATGGTTTAAATAATGCATTTCTGCCTAAAATGCTTCTAAGGAAAAAGGCTTAATACATTATTAACAGTTTCATCTGACCAAAGAAACTACAGTTGTTTAGATGAGTGCTGTCTGTGAATACCATTTTATCTCAAAAGCACACAGCAATTTTTTCATTTTTATTTTTACTGATGTGAATAGTAGAAAGAAAAAAAGTTAGAAAATGGAAGATCTCATCACAACAGTAAAGAGCCTGGGTAAACTCTGCTAAAGGGATTATACCAGTGCTCCATGAATGTATGAACCAGACACAGGGAACTCACAGTGAAAAACAGTAGCTGAGAGAAAATATCAGCTGGTTTTTTCCTTTTAATTTTTTTTTTTTAAATGTGGGCTAATGCAGCAAAATAGTTTGCTCTGAAGTCCTCTTGTAGGTAAGAGGCTGAAGCAATGCTAACTTTATGGACACATTTCGAATTGATCTTGTTTATCAAACTACATGTCATGTTTAAGATAAATTCTCCAGACAACCAGTATCTAATAATTTCAAGCTGACGTGTAAATACTTCTTACACACTTTTGGTGTGTAAATACTTTCAAATAAGTGGCACATCAACAGAATGAGAATGTTAATTATTTATGTATAAAGATAACATTTCTTAAGCCTCCAGAATAACATTTCTTAATGACTCCCAAAATACACACTTCCTAAAGCATTAATTTATTGTGAACTGTGTCTGAATAAGCATTTCTAATGACATCTGAAGGTACATGAAGATCAGCTTGGCATTGGCATCCCCATTAAAAAGCTCATTACCTAAAAATCTAAATCACTACTATTTTTACATAATTAAATATATAGTCAATTGGGTAAATGAGGCCAGCAGGGTATTGGTATGAATGCCACTAATGGCACTCCACAGACCTGCCAATATCTCTTTATTTTACACTAATGAAGGAGCAAGGCTATTTTTACTGTTTCTTATTTCCTGATACTGGTGCTGGAAGAACAAAATCCTATTCTTCATTTAATGAATGTGACACTGACAGAAATAGTTATGACTGTCTGCCTCTTCTCCCTGGGAGTGTATCAGACAAGCAGCACAGCAAGGTGGCCTCTCATCCTTTCCATGGTCTCACAGGCCAGAGACAAGAGAGAAGACTTAAGAGGTGTTTCATTTTACATGTTACATGAAAACAATGACAAAAAATAAGCTAACAACAATGGGTGGACTGTTCACTGGATGAAGAATTGGCTGGATGGTCACATCCAGAGAGTAGTGGTCAATGGCTCAATGTCTGGATGGACACCAATGACAAGTGGTGTCCCTCAGGGGTCCATACTGGAGCCAGTACTATTTAATATCTTCATCAGTGACATAGTAGGATTGAGTGTACCCTCAGTAAGTTTGTGGATGACAGTAAGCTGACTGGGTGCAGTTGACTTGCCTAAGGGATGGGATGCTATCCAGAGGGACCTGGACAAGCTTGAGAAATGGGACAATGTGAACCTCATGAGGTTCAACAAGGACAAGTGCAAGGCCCTGCACCTTCGTCAGGGCAACCCCGAGTATCAATGCAGACTGCGGGACGAAGGGACTGAGAGCAGCCCTGCTGAGAATGACTCGGGGTACTGGTGGATGAGAGACTGGACATGAGCCGGCAATGTGCACTTGCAGCTCAGAAGGCCAATCGTATCTTGGGCTGCATCAAAAGAAGCATGGCCAGCAGGTCAAGGGAGGTGATTCTGCTCCTCTACTCTGCTCTGGTGAGACCCCATCTGGAGCACTGCGTCCAGCTCTGGAGTGCTCGGTAGATGAAAGAAATGGACCTGCTGAAAAGGGTCCAGAGGAGGCCACAAAAATGATCAGAGGGATGGAACACCTCTCCTGTGAGGACAGGCCGAGAGACTTGGGGTTGTTCAGTCTGGAGAAGAGGCAGCTTCAGGGAGACATTATTGTGGCCTTTCAGTACTTAAAAGTGGCCTAGAAGAAAGATGGGGACAGACTTTTTAGCAGGGTCTGTTATGATAGCACAAGGGGTGATGGTTTTAAACTAAAGGAGGGGAGATTCAGGCTAGACATGAGGAAGAAATTTTTTACAATGAGGGTGGTGAAACACTGGCACAGGTTGCCCAGAGAAATGGTAGATTCCTCATGCCTGGAGACATTCAAGGTCAGGCTGGATGGGGCTCTGAGCAACCTGATCTAGTTGAAGATCTCATTGCAGAGTGGTTGGACTAGATGACCTTTGAAGCTCCCTTCTAACCCAAGCTATTATTTGATTCTATGACTATGATTTTATTACTTTATGATTCTATGAACCTTGCAGCCACAGGTTTAGCGTATTACTGTGAGAGATATCTGGATTTCTATCTGTTCTCCAGTGCACAATTTATGGTACTACAAAGTTGTATAGAGTCAAGAGAATGGACTAAGCTCACACTGAAGAACGGACACTCGGGTCTTATGAATCCTTAAGTAAGTACTGAAATCACTGAACCATTAAATAATGAGGGAACAGTATCATCCCCACCTTCAGAAACTTTTCTAATTTCTTCTTCGAATATTTGGAGTGTAACCATATTAGAAATTGAGTGCACACTGTCTCCAGGACAGTGTTGGTAACAGATGTATTGATATGAAATAGCTATGACCACATAGGTTATTGACAGGTTCAGAGCGATAGTTAGCTAACTCTTGGGTAAGGCTTTTACATCAGCAGGGATAATTCAGCTAAGCACCATGTCTCCTTCAGCGACAGTTTATCCTGCAGCTCTGTTGTCACAGTGACTCCTGAAGTCTTGTTGCTGCTGTTGGCCTGATCTTTTGAACACCTCACTGTGACAAGTGAATGACTCTATGTTGGGTGTGATGGGCACCTGAAAGACCACTTGGGTACCTTGAGAAAATTGCTAAAGAAAATGGAACAGGACCATTGAGAGGGCATTTTAAAGAAAAGCTCTAGAATGCATTCATCCTTATTCCACTTTCACATTACTCTGATACAAAAAGGCTGTTGAGAGAAAGTCAGACTAAGCTAGGTAGGGAGACATGGATATAATGGAGAGAGTCCAGCAAAGGGCCAGGAAGATGGTTAAGGGATCGGAGCAGCTGATATATGATGAGCTGCTCAGAGAGCTGGTACTGCTCAGCTTGGAGAAAAGGCGGCTGAGGGGGATCTTATGAATGTGTATAAATGCCTAATGAGGACAGTAAAGAAGAGGAAGTCAGACTATCTTCAGTGGTGTCCAGTCAATGGACAAGAAGCAATAGGCACAAACTGAAATACAAGGAATTTGATTTAAATGAGAAATACTGACAACATCAGTGAGAGTGATCAAACACTGTGACAGATTTCCCTGAGAGGCAGTGGAGTCTCCATCCCTGGATCTTCAAAACCTGACTGGGCCTGGTCCTGGGCAACCTGCTCTAGCGGACCTTGTTCTGAGCAGGAGGGTTTGACTGGCAATCTCCAAAAGGACCTCCCAACCTCAGCCATTGTGAGATTCTGTAAGTACTTAAGTACTTTACCTTGGCTATAGTTTTCTTCTTTGGCAACACAAAGTAGTTGTTAACCACTAGTTTAATAAACAACTGATTCTACTGAAAGCACAACTCCACACCATTAATGATTGCATAATAGTGCTCCTTTGCGTTTACCTTCTGAGTGATCATGAATGAACTCACTGAAAAGCAATGAAATTCCTGCAAGAATTATAGTTTAAATGGGAGGCGTAGCTTAGAATATACTTCTTAAATGTAAACATTAAACTGTACTTGTAATTTTTTCCAAATTAAACCACACAAAATTAAGAAATTGCAGGGTTAAGGATACGCTTAAAAGAAATCCATTTTTTTTTTGCAAATGAGACATCCACATGATTTATGTTCTATTATGTGTTGATATTATTACAAAAATACAAAAATATAACACCCTTCAAAATACATGAAATCTAATCTGAGACTGCAAAGCACTAGACTGATTATCATTCTGTGCTGGCTGCTGGTTTTGCTACACCAGAATAGAGAATTGTGCCCCTTGCTTTGATGGATGTTTAGAAGAGGAGCATACAGTATTTGAAAGTGATATAGTTGTTTACAAAGACTGCAATTAAATTACCTTCTGATCCCAACCTTCCCCATCCAGGCACTCTTTACTCGTAGTAAGCACATTCTCTAAATCCAGTACTCTCCCAGCCTCCCATCTCTTATTTATTAATAGATGCCTTCCTCAGTCTTCTCCTCTAATATTCCCAGACTGAGCAGCCGAATGTTTTCCCTGTTCCCACCTCACATCTACCATAAACTTTCATCTACACTAGAAAACTGAAATGCTCAAGGGACTGTTGTGCAGCTTTCCATACCATTAACATGGAGCCTGGCATCATTTTGGGCTGAATGAACTGGTGCTCTTCCAGGTAATACCTGGAGTTAGCATGGGCTGGAGATCACTCAAAGCCAGAAGTCTGGATGCGGCCATCCTATTTTGTGTGAGAAGGGATACGAGCTACATACAAAAGCTATGCTTTGTCAGTTGGTTTCAAGGACAGAAAAGCCCACTTTATCTACTAATACGGATTAAACTTCAGAGTCTTTGTTCTGATCTGTATATCCTTCCTTTCCTTGTTTGATCCATCTTTTCTACCCTCTAGGTCCAAATTAAATACTTCCTCTTTCTACATTATTTGGTAGAAACACAAGATCACACAGAAAAGAAGCAAGCTTCCTACTCTGACTTTAGACCCCAGTCCCACCTCAGTCTGCAGTAGATCAGAGCTGCCTAAATCCTTTTGAATCCCTTCCAACCCCTGCTGGAATACCCGCTGGTATGTCTGTTTCCATGTAGACAGCACGTGTGTGCTCAGAGCAGGTGGAATCCTCAGACCGTTAAACCGCAAAACCTTCACAAGTCTTCTATAGTCATAACTAAACTGCACTTTCTTTAAAGATTCATAAATGGTAGAAAAATTAGTTACTTATTTTGTGCACAACAGAAGAGGTATGCCTTAAAACAAAAGCCATTCTTCAGTTCAACATCAAGTTCCTGCTCTAAAGAACGGGAAGTTTAAAGAGAAGGCCTGTAGGGATTTTTAAAAGGGACATGACACCTTTTCATATTCTTGTTCTCAGAAATGGCTAAACAAATTTGGTTAAAGTTTCCCAAAAGTTAAACTGAAGAAGATATCCAACATGGAAAATCTCAGTCCCATGCTTCATTTGGCAAAGTTACAAACACCGGAACATGGGGTATTATAATGAGAATTACCATTGATAATAGGTAGTACTTAAAACTACAAATTAGTGAATTATCAAAAAAAATTGAACACATGTGAAGGAATTGTTCCCCCATGACATTACACCTTAATAAAAACATATTCTGAAGAACTCAACAGTATACCAGATGGAATAAACAAGCTCTAGTCTGAGTCAAGGTTTTCATACCTAAACCTCAGATATGAATCATCCCACGTATCTTTAGCCATCTACAATGTCAGTTGTCCCTTGCGGGGCTTTAAGAACACGGTCCAGACACAACCGGAAAGAAAAATGAGCTTCGGCCCTGCAAGTGCAAGATGCATTCTTTAGGTCACACTAAGCTCAACTCCACGCCTCATCCACAGAACAGCTGGTTTTAGCTCTTACAGCAAAAGGTGATTTCTGAGGCATTATGCACTTTGAATTGGTGCCCTGTTTTCTCAGACTAATGCATGCATTATGGAGGTATTAGCAAGATACAGTATTTATGCATCCACTACTTAAGATGCCCATGGAAAATTCTGGTCATCTAGGTAATAACAAGCTGTAGAGACCCACTTTTTCAGTCAGAAGACTGCACGGGTTGCAATGACAAATTAAGAGATCCCAGTACTGTACCATTTTTTCTAAGATGGGATCAAAGCTGTGGTTTAAATTATTTATCTTTTAAAAATCTTTTGTATCTTAAAATCTTTCTGGACGTGAAAAATCTGGATGCAAATCCTGAAGTAATTATCGATTTTTTTTTTTTTTTTTTTTTTTTTTTTTCTGTGTGCGAACAAACATTGTCTTTTCCGGCTCGCTACATTTTGCCAGTGGTTTCCGGAACGACTTGTCCCCGCTTCCCAGACAAGTGGCTGCCCGGCCGGGGCTGCAGGCGGGCGGTGGCGGCGGCTCCGTCCCGCCCCCGGGAGCCGTGGCGGGTGGCGGCCGCCCGGAGGGTGGCGGAGGCGGCGGGGGAAGGAGGCGGCTCCCGCTTCTCCTCCCAGCTCCGGCAGCGCCGCCTCTGCCTGCCACTTCCTTACAGCTCGGCTGCGGGGCTCGCCCGGCGGAGGCACCGTTCCCGTGCATTCAGAAAGGCTGCAAAACGGGAGTAGAGGCGTTCCGGCACTGTTAATTTAACAGATATTTTTCAGGAAGAAAGTGGCAGGCGTATCGCAGGAAAATGTGTTTGTTTTTTTTTTTTTATTATAACTTTTGGTCAGATCCAAGCTTTCATTCCTTGCACTGAGCTTTTAGCACCACGTGACAATAGTCTGAGGATTAAAACTTCAAGTTATCCTTTTAGCTTCCTAGAATCACAGAATCATAGAATCATTTCGGTTGGAAGAGACCCTCAGGATGATCGAGTCCAACCATAACGTAACCAACTTTAGCACTAAACTATGTCCCTAAGAACCTCATCTAAACACCTTTTAAACCCCTCCAGGGATGGTGACTCCATGCTTCCCTGGGCAGCCCATTCCAATGCCTGACAACCCTTTCTGTGAAGAAGTTTATCTTCCTCCTGGCACAACCTGAGGCCATTTCTTGTTGTCCTGTCACTTGTTACTTGGGAGAAGAGACCAACACTCTCCAGGCTACAACCTCCTTTCAGGTAGTTGTAGAGAGCGATAAGGTCTCCCCTCAGCCTCTTTTTCTCCAGGCTGAACAGCCCCAGTTCCCTCGGCCGCTCATCAGACTCCAGGCCCCTCACCAGCTTCATCGCCCTCCTCTGCATGCTCTCTAGTACCTCAGCAAGTGACAACTGGGCACTAAGGCACTACCTTTTTTTGGCATCTAAGGGACAGCCCTCTTAGGATAAGTCCTAAATAGTTTAGTAGTCTGTACAGTTTGATGCTTAAGAGACAAAAGTAGTTCAGGGAAGCATGAATAATGTGCCCATAGCCATGTAAAAACCTGAGTTTTCATCTCCACTCCAGTCCTGGCATGCTGAAGTCTGATAAGCAAGTTGCCAAACTCCTTTGAACTTTGTTTTTTCCACAGGTAAAATAGTGATCTTTTACTCGATATTACTAGATATGTCAGTGTGTTTAATCCATTCATAAACTGTTAGAAAGCTCTGGATACTGCAAAAGAAATATAAGTGTCTGTGTATCTTGGGGTCATCCCAGCTCTTATTGGGGAGGGGAGGTAGTATTTTTATTTGTTAGTAAAAAGCAAGAACTGAAAAACAGGAGAAAAGCTGGTTTCAACCCCAAAGAGGCTTGGAGTGGGAGGAGGAAAAAAATTAAGCCAGTAATAATTCCTGGTAAGTGAAAAGCGTCAACCCCCTGAATCTCACTACTGGTGGGAGTAGAAGAAGTAGCTTTCCATCTGCTCAGCTCCAGGATGCAGAGCTAGTCAGAAAGTCCACAGAACGTTTTCCTGCTTGAAAACTCCAGTTTTGAAAATTGAAACATAGTTCAGGGCCACACTGACAACCTATCATTGTTTAAAAAATAACAATGGCTATAGAGGAGGGATTTTTTTTTTCGAAATAATTTTTCATTTCTGTTAGCATGAGTTTGGGAAAATTGATTTATCTATACATGATAAGACCAGGATCAAGTTACATCATAAATCCCAAAAGACTGCTCAAAATGACCATTATATTCCACTGCCATGTGTTCTCGATATATCACAGAGAATACACAAAAACTGCTTTAGAGAGACTTAAAAAATCTGTTTTAAGTTAAAAAGACTGTTTGAGAGACTTAAAAAATCCACACACTGATTTTTTAAATGTCATTGCCTCTATAGAATAGAGCTTGGGAGCACAAAACCATCCTGAATATGAAGTGATGACTTTATGTCCATAGCCTGAAAAAAACCATAGAAATGTATTTATAGATGTGCCTACAGTCAATGCAATATGCCGCTGAATTTGGCAAAGCTACATACACACACAAAAAAAAAAAATTAAAAAAGTGTTACCATTCTAGGGCTAGGTTTTCTCCCTTTTAGGTGCAGCAAAATACAGGCTAGGGATGTCTTTGCTCTTAAATGTAGAAGGAAACCTACTTATAATCAATTGTCTGAGGAGACAGAGGAATATTGAAATATAACAGCAAGTTTCAGAAACAGGAGGTACTTGGCCAGAAAACTTGTGAAGTTATGGAACATTCATGAGGACTTCACATACTGGCAGAGTGAAGAAGAAAAAAAAAAACAAAACAAACAAACAAACAAAAAGTAAAAAAACAACAACAAACTATCTTTTAATAATTTTGCTTCTTTTGTAGACAATCAAGGACATACAGATTTTTAAAGGCTAGCAAATTTTCCAGTTTGCGGTAGTTTTTCAGCAGAATGGAAGTTGCAACAGTTATTCTCCTACTATTTCAGTGACTCCAATGGGAGGCCCTCTGCCTGCCTGGGGAACTAAACTGCCTATTTCTATTTTATCTTATCTCCCTGCTCCAACCATGCAGTCCATGACAGCAGGTAGCTAAGTAGTTTGCTAGATAAACTACAGTAACCCAAAACATATCAACTTTCATTCTTGGGCTGTATTAATAAGGATGTCATTTAAATCAGTGGAACTCTATCACTTCATACAAGATATATGTCTCATCCATTTTATTTAAAATCCAGGGAGATTTATCCTAAACTTGTATTCACCAGCTTCTCTGCCCTCTTGCCTAATTATCAAAGAAATATCTTGCCTCTGGAGAGACACTAATTTAATATGTTTTTCTAGTTGCTACAGTAGCTGAGTCCATAATACATGGTTTGTGAAATTACATCCTTTCTTTGGTGATGGGCAATAAGACAGAGGGAGCTGCATGAATTAGTGTATACATAGGAGAGATTCAGAGAAGAGATAGATCTTGGCAGGGTAAAATCTACTTTTAATCCACAGAAGTATCTCTAGTGTAGAAAAGAGGACTAAAAAACCCACTGGTGAACTAATGGTTTTGGCAGAACATTTCTCCTGAAAACACACTCCAGTGTGAATTGTCTTTAAAAAACCCCTCAGATGATACATTAAAGTAGTTGAAAGTACTTCTTGTGCATTTTTACATCCCTAAGCACATACTTTGTTAAAACGTGTTTTAAAGAACAGGATTTCTTTAACAAGAAGATGGCTAATTAGAACAGACATGTCCAGAAATTATGTAACTGCTGTAAAATACTGAAAAAAAAAAAATCTTCAAGGGGATTTTTTTGGTTTTACCATTTAATCTTTTAAATAAATGCCTATACTGATTAAGATACCTATCTTGGCCAAATAAACATCTAATTTTTAGATTAATGGACTATAAATCTCTTCATTATTTAAAAATATTTTACAGCTAAATTCATTCATTGAGTGGTCAGAATGAGGGTTTTTCAGGGCAGATTTCTCATTTTACCAAGAAGAATTTTTTAAAAAATTAGGATTGTGTGATGGATTCCTTTTTACATCAAAAGTAAAACTAAAATTAATAATAATAAATCTTTTAAAAAATAATAAAACAAGAAAGAAAGATACCAAATAAGATGAGCAGCCTTGTAACATGTCAAAATAAACCTAAGTGCCTCGGAGAAGAAATTAAGAAAGCAATCAAGCAGAAGGCACAACTGAAGAAAGCCCTATGACTGGAAGGGCTTCTAATGCGGCACATGTTCCTACCAGTCAGCGTTTCCTTTGAAAGGCTGGAACACCCTTGTTTGCTCTTCAGTGACAGATTAAGCACAGATGGCAATTCAGCAGTCTTGTCTGCGCTTGTTGGCCCCGAGAACGTGACCTGCATCTGTTTTAAGCAACAGACTAATGTGTTTGCTCAAGACGGCAGCAGGCATTGCTGAGTAATCCTTGGATTCACATGAGAGCCTCTTTTCTTGCCTCTGAAATTTTTCCAACATGGAAGAGCAGGTGTTCATATGTGGTTTTTCTGGGATGAAAGATGGCTTTCTGGAACACTGCTGAAACTTCTGTTTTGACAGATTTTTGTGGAAAATGTGAAAATGAGCATGTTATGTTTCAGAGAAAGGTTAGTGGAGTGCTATGCCACAAAAATTTTGTTCTTAATATGCTAAGACAGCAGGCCGTGATTCAAATGTGCACTTAAAATAAGAATCAATATATTTCTCGCAAGTCTAAGAGTATTTACTATACAGATGTGTAGCATTTTCTGCAGACCAAGATTTTTCATGAGGCAAACACAAATCTACATACATCAAGTTTGTCATCTGTAGTCCTACCTCTAAAAAAAAGTTCTGAAAACAGCATTTGCCTTTAAGCCAAAACTCAGAGATATGCTGAATGACCAGAAATTAAGGCAAGATCTATAATGTCCTTGAGATAGCTGAAGGCAGACCAAAACATGGTACACTCCCAAACATAGATCCCTACCTCTACATTGATCCCATTGTTCTTTGCTGTTGAAGTTAGGCTGTTCCAAAATCCTAACAGTCTTTTGAGAAGAGCCTAAGAAGTACACTACCTACTCTCACCTCCATGAATTTCCTGTTGGACATGGCTCCGGGGATATCACTTCGAGGGCAGATGGTTAGAGGTCTGGCCAATGCACACTGAGGCCCATCTGTACGGCGCTTGTGAACATGCTGCCCCATGTGCAATAAAGCTGAGTCTCCTGTCCAGATGTGCCAGGTATTCTCATACACACACCTTTGTGTACTTCTGAGAGTGTGCCTCACAAACCATTCCGTGCTAGAGGCAAATGCCGAAACTGTTCCAAAATATCAGGTATTCTCAGAATGTGCTGTCAGTCTTAACAAGAATGTTTGTTTGTTTGTTAAGGAAAAAAAACAACAACAAAACCCACAAAACCAAACCAACCAAACAAATAATAAACCCACAATACTGTGTTCAGTTTTGAGTGCCTCACTACAAGAAAGACATTGAGGTGCTGGAGTGAGTTCAGAAAAGGGCAATGAAACTGGTGAGGGGTTTGGAGCACAAGTCTTGTGAGGAGCAGCTGAGGGAACTGGGGCTGTTTAGCCTGGAGAAAAGGAGGCTGAGGGGAGACCATATCGCTGTCTACAACTACCTGAAACGAGTCTCTTCTCACAAATAACATGCGATGAAAGAAGAGGAAGTGGCCTCAAGTTGCACCAGGGAAGGTTCAGATTGGTTATTAGGAAAACTTTCTTCACAGAAAGGGTTGTGAAGCATTGGAACAGGCTGCCCAGGGAAGGGTTTGAGTCACCATCTCTGGAGGTGTTTAAGAGATGTTTACACAAGGTTCTTAGAGACATGGTTTAGTGCCAGAGTTAGGTTAATGGTTGGACTCGATGATCTTGAGGATCTCTTCCAACCAAAATGATTCTATGAAAACAAACCAAACCGAAACAACAACAAAAATGAAAAAACAAAAAAAGCCTAGAAAAGTTTCCTTGTCGCACACATTTCCCTGCAATGGTGGATAAAACTAAGCACATAACTTGTCCTTTGTTCACAAAACTGGCAAGATATAATTAACGTGGAAAATAAGGAACTACCCCAGAGATTTCAGAAAATGCTAAGATCCTGATGGCCAAACTTGGATTCATTTGTTTGAAACCTAAATAAAATCATCATCTTGTGTGTAACATTTAAACAATTACTATTTCTAAAATATAATAAAATATAGAAATAAAACCTATTTTGTGTAACGAGTTTCCATGCACTCAAGTTTTGAGGATTTAGATGGTAAAGCTTCATGTTAGTAGAGGTTTCTATCTTCTTGTGTCACAAGGTACTTTTTTTCAAAATCAGTTTTATTAATCCTTTTCCAATGTGATAACATTGCACCAGAGCAGGATACAGATGTGGAATGTAAATTTTGGAAGGTCATGGCAGGGAGGGTGTGGACTGTGTCATGGAAATAAGGAGCAAATTACACATAATTCAAATGCAATGGTCATTTTTAGGCATTTTTATTTTCATATTATATATTTATCTTTCAAAGAAGAGAAATTTCATAGCTCTCATACAATTCAATTAGAATTACCTACAATTCAGTAGTTAATTTTAGAACCAATATAACTTTACTTTTTTAAATCAGTTCATAAAACTCTTTAAACTCATAATTAACTTGAAGCTCAGTCTTAAGAGACCCATAATTTAACAGGTTTTTGCAAGCCTTCCAACTCTTTTTACAATACTTTTTCCCGAAAGCTTTACAAGAATAGGATATAAATTCTACAGTTTTAAAGAACTAAATACAGGAGGATTTGGAGGTAGAATATTGAATCATTTCTTGATACAAAGCTCCTGAAGCACATCCTCACACTCTAATGAGTGTGTCAGGACAACATACTCCTAAAAACAAGATAAATATATATATATATATATATATATATATAGTCAAGTTCCAGCACTAACTTGAAACTTAATGAAAAATCAATATTTTTTTCCAGGATGATATCTGAACCAAGTAATATTTTTTTTTCCCCTGAAATCAAACTCTGGAGCCAAGTGGCAAGACCAAATGAAAACCACTAAAGAATATCACTCACCCTTTTTTTGCTTTCTTTGGGAAGTAGTTTGTGGAGTGTTAGGGGGCAGGGAAAGATAAATTTAGAAGGAAAAAACCCGACAGTCATTTTTTTTACATGTAACTTGCTCTTCAGTAAAAAGTGTCACAAAACTGACTATAAATTTTAATATCGCATCATTAAATAAATAACTTATTTTAAAAGAAAGATAAGTAATAATGACAATGTCTGCATCATCCCTATCTGAATAATATTCAGGGGCTTAAAAATGAATCAAGCAATCTTAAATAAATACCATTCCTTGTAACAGTTGGAACATATGATTTTTTAAATATTTTTTTGTATAGAGACAAAAATAAAGAAATAATGGGGGTATATGTCAATCTCTTTTTTCCTTTTAGGCATTCATCAAATTCATAGGTAGCATTAGCATGATAGGGATTTTGTGAACTGAAACTACTGTTTGAGTTAACAGAGCTATTAAGAATTCTTTTCCTTCTGATTTAAAGCCTGTATTGCATTCCACTCCATGGAGTTTAATTTATTTTTTCATTACTTTAAGAAGAAAACTGTGTTATACATTATGTGAAAAATAGCACCTTGCTCTAGCAAATGATTTTTGAAGGTGGTGCCATATACATTACCAATGTGTATCAGGGATATTCTTAGCTAACACAAACTGTCATATCCAATCAAGTCAGTGTCGTCAGAACTATTTATTTCACCTGATGGCCTGGATTCCACAGAGGTTTCTACTTTCAAGTTATTAGTAACTAATGTCACACCAAATACACTGATTAATTATTAGAGTTTTAACGAAGAGTGCTATTTCTCTAACTACCATTCCAAGCTCACTGAAAAAAAAACCACAGCACTGAACTAACCATAACTCACACAATTGTGCTTTTCTTTGGTCTTTTTTTTTTTTTCCCCGTGAACCTAAATAAATGAATTCTGGTCAAAACCAAGTTGATAGGAACCTAGGTATTGACATTACTAGCCTCAAAGCAGGCCACGCCTGCCAAAGAAAAATGCTTTGAAGCATTCCTTTTTCTCCTTCTCTCTTGTTACTATTTTCAGTTCTGCACTATTCATCAACCACCATGTTTATAATACAGGAGATTGCCAAGACAGGCAACAGGTTGTGGGTAATCCCTCTGAACTACACGACTTGGCTGGCCCCAGGCAACAGCCTTCCCTAAACTAGGATGGATAGACACCCAAGGAAGCATCTCTGTGGCAGACATGTCCAGGACCTGCCACCCAGCACCTGCAGACCTGCCCTGAAAGCCTGCTGATCTTGTCCTCCACTAAGCCTGCCACTATCCATGATGGGTGCTGAGTCTCATGATAGAGCAAAATCAGGAAGATCAGACTGGGACATGAGTAAGTTGAGGTGAGGACATTTATCAGTGTCAGAAGAACTTCCATAACCCTGTCACTGCCTCTCACACAGCAAGACACATAACCATCTGCAACACAAAAATCTCTTTTTGTGCAGGATATCATGACCCTGATGTAGCTGAATCTGGCACTTGCAGTCACAAAGCAAGAAACAAGACTTCACCGTTGTGTTATAGCTGGCAGCTTGCTATGTGTTGGGGCTTCATATTCAGAGACAGCTGTCAAATAGCACTATCCACAGCTATATTCTCACATTGTAACCTTTTCCTAAGATGACATTTATGGTAGTGCACAGGGTCCTGTAGATGGAGCCATCAGCATTTGAAATTAAGAAACCTGGAAAACATAGGAGACAAAAGGAAGACTGGGGGAAGACTGTTGACTCTTTGCTCAATGAAATGGGGGCCTGGTTACACAGGACATGGGAAAGCTGGAAGTACTGAATGCCTTCTCTGCCTCAGTCTTTGCTAGAAGACTGACCTTCAGGAATCCTAGGTTTCAGAGACCAGTGGGAAAGGTTAGAGCAAAAAAGATGTACCCTTGGTGGAAGAGGATCAGGCCAGGGAATACTTAAGCAAACTGGCCATATGTAAGGCCATGGGCCCTGATGGGATGCACAGAGAAACACTGAGACAGATGGCTGATGACTGAGACACCACTCTCAGTTATCTTTAATTGATCATGACAGCTGAGAGAAGTACCTGAGGACTTGAGGACAGTAAATTCCACCTCCTATCTTCAAGGAGGGCAAGAAGTAGGGTGCAGGGAACTACAGGCTGGTCAGCCTCACCTCGATCCCTGGGAAGGTAATTCTGGAAGCTATCTCTGGGCATATTAAGAATGAGAAAATCATCAGAAGTAGTCAGTACAGCTTCATCAAGGGGCAGTCAAGGATGGATGAGCAGACAGTGAGGTGGGTTAAAAACTGGCTGAATGGCTGGCCGCAGAGGGTGGTAAGGAGTGGTGCAAAGTCTAGTTGGAGGCCATTGACTCGTGGTGTACCAGAAAGATCAATACTGGATCCAGACGTGTTTAAATTCTTCATTAATGATCTGGATGATGAGGCAGAGTGTACTCTCAGCAAGTCTGCAGACAACACTGAATTAGGAGGAGTGGCTGATATGCCAGAGGGTTGTGCTGCCATTTGGAGGGACCTCGTCAGACTGGAGAAATGGGCTGCCAGGAACTTCTTGAAGTTCAGTGAAGGGAAGTACAAAGTCCTTCATCTAGGGAAGAACCACCCCACACACTGATATGTGCTGGGAAAGCAGCTTGGCGGAAAACAACCTAGGGGTCCTGGTGGACACCAGGTTGAACGTGAGTCAGTAACGTGCCCTTGTGTCAAAGAAGGCAAATGGTATCCTCCACATATTAGACAAAGTATTGCTAGCAGGGTGAGAGAGGGGATTCTTCCCCTTTATTCGCTGCTATGAGGCCATCCCTGGAGTGCCATGTCCAGCTCTGGGCTCCTCAGTACAATACAGATATGGACATACTGGAAAGAGCTCAACAAAGTTCCATGAGGATGATTAAGAGATGGAAACACCCCAGACATGAGGGAAGGCTGAGATAGCTGGGGCTGTTCAGCCTGGAGAAGAGAAGGCTCAGAGGGATCTTATCAATGCATATAAAAAACTGAAGGCCGGTGCAGAGATGATGCGGCCAGACTCTCTTCAGTGGCGCACAGTGACAGGACCAGATATATAGTAGGCATAAACGGAAGCACAGGATGTTCCCTCTAAACATCAGAAAACACTTTTTTACTGTGAGAGCAACAGAGCAGTGGCACAGGTTGTCCAGGGAGACTGTGGAGTCTCCCACCCTGGACATATTTAAAAGCCACCTAGACATGGTCCTGGGCAACTGGCTCTAGGTAGCCCTGCTTGAGTGGGAGGCTTAGACAAGGTGACCTCCAGAGGTCCCTTCCAACCTCAAGCATTCTATTATCCTGATTCTGTGAAAGACATTATCTCCCACTAGCATTCAGATCTTACTCAAATTCCTACAGAGGTGCAAATAGGAAAAGTAAATACACTTAAAACATGCAGGAGAGGAAAAGAAAACTGAGGCAGGTAATGTTGACAGATACCCACTGAACACACACAAACTGGAAGTGCAGCAAGTTTTAATTACTTCATTTCAGGAGAACAGAAATAGATGTTGCTAAGTATGTTGTCCTTCCAACTAAGCACAACTTGGGAAATAAGGTATTTAAAGACTTTAAAAAAATGAGGAGATATATGACGGTATAAAAGTCACCAATGTGAAAAATGTTATAGATTAAATTCCTGAAATTACTGCATAGTTTAAAAGGAAAATTCAGTTCAAAGTTACTCAAATCTTAAGCATCTTGTCTTCTATTTCTTATCAATTTAGGACTATGCAGAAAACTGAATTATAGCAGTGCTATCTTTGCTGAAGTAACTGGACATCAGATATTTTCCAGGATCTTTCCTTCAAAACACTGATCCTTCACTTTCCTGCTACTCTCTTGACAGTACTGGTCTCTCTGTGGCTTTGATCTTCAGCTATGGAATTCTTCTACAATATTTAACCTTGTCCATCTGGATTGGGTCTCAATCTTGCTCTTTTTCTTTAAAGAGTATCTGATTTATTGGTGTGCTTGTTTTGTTGTATCCAAAGACGTATCTTCAACCACAGCATAGGAACACTCATGATTTTACACATTGCTGTAAATATGTTGCTAGAGAAACATATAAGATGTATCTATAGTAATAAAGAGTACAAAGAGATATTTCCACACCCCAAAGCAACCACTGTATAAAGCTAAATGGTTAGAATAGGTCCTGTGGTGATTTGGCCCAAGTCAACTAGCACTGCTCCAAACACCTCCTGGGTGCTATTCAGGGGTTAGCATGGGCTGAATACTGTTCTCATTATTCAGTTACAAGGATGGTCTGCTTAGAAGGTAAGAGAGTTTAGTACTATGGAGAATGATCCTAAATACATTCAGCTCATTACTATAGATCAATGCTAATGTCTATAGTCTTTTGATCAAATCCATGAACTGAATCTCATTCCTCCTATATCACTAAAAATTTAACTAAATTCTACAACTGTTTCTTTTCCCTTTGATACTATGGAGATATAACAATTTTTATTTACTGAAGAACATAGCTAAATGAGTCTAGCTGAGCAGCCACCAAAAAGTGCATCTATGAATGAAAGCTCAAACATAAACAAAGCTAAAAATAAAGGTCTTTCCTCTATTTTAATATGGCAATCAGTAATGACTTTATCAGCTTCTCATTTCAAACTCTAGTTGCTTTAGTGTTTTATTTTGGCTTTGATTTCTGTTCAAAGATAGCCTGTCAGCATTTTGGAGCATCCCAATTGATCTTCCTGATATATTAATAGATCAAGCCAGACAGAAAAGCAATTGATTTTTGGTCTCATCATTAAAATACTTTACTCCTTTTTCTTGTTACTCTAAAGTATTGATCCATGAGATAGATATGGCTTTAAACACGTGCCTTAGAAAAACAGTGAATATTACTAGCTCATTAGTTCTGCTATGTATTCAGAGAGATCTGAAGTATCTTTATAGATAATTCATGTGATGTTGTGTCATAGCTTTTTCTTACTGCACCTGCCTACATTAAAGAAACAAATATCAACTACCACTGGAACTTGACCCGGTGCAGCCTAAAACATCAACCAAAAGAAGAACAAGGACTGCAACTCGGACTGTACATATATAATGACAGAAAAATACCCATTTTTAAAGCATGTGTTTACTAAGAAGACACAATCAACAATGAAATGGCTCTTAAATCATCCATATAAATATCTCATTTTCTGCAATAAGTTTCATATGGGTTTTTTAAAGAGAGAAGTTCTATAATGCTGCGATTAAAAAAAAATGCTACAGAAGAGGTATATCCCACATACAGACTTGATGGTATATCCCACATACAGACTGAAGAATTAATGTTAACGTAGAAGAACAAAGGAAACTGGGTTTATTACCAAAACAAAATAATACTATTGACAATGCTTAATGGGATAAATATTACATATGTTATAAAACCTAGTCAGAGCAATGGACTCTTTTAATGCCATTCTTTAGAATCAAATGCATTCAGCTTTGATATGAAGAGCTTGCTAAAAACAAGTGTATTTTTCAGGAATGCCAAGGAAAGGGTTTTAAGATGGTCATCAGCGGGACACAGCTGAAGAGAAGAGAAGCATCAGCAGTACTTCAATGTAATTAAATAGGTAAAGTATCTACATGTATCTCTGATATTTCTTTTTAGAGTTCACAGAAATCGATTGAGCTTTTAACCCTGTCAAGCAAGACAGATGTTTATCCAAGGTGGTCCAGCAGCTGTAGCACATGTTCTTGGCCAAGAGATTTGAAAGTTTCCAAAATTACACCAGTGTAATCACTTTCAGCCCTCAGTCACAGAACTGCCTCCTTCACTCTCTCTTTGCAAGCAAGTCAGAATTCACTGCTCTAAACCTCTGCTTAGCCACTAAAAAACATCTGCCACTGACTCGTGCTGTATTCATATGGCTTAAGAAGCTTAGCCTTTTCAGAAACTACTAAAAAATGAAATAATTTTAAGTATTACACTGTTGGTATGAAGTAAGACTGTAGCAACTGCAGTCTCAGACCTACAGATATACATCTAAATTCTGATTTATTTCATTACAAGTTCTTCCAGAAGATTTGTGAAAAGTGAAAAACAGCATTGACCATAGCCTATGCAAAAGAGGAACACCCTTAGGTGACCATGTTCTGTGATATTAATGATTAAGAGGGAAGAAAAAGGAAAATTGTTCATCTTCTTTTTTTTTACCAGTGAAAAATGTAATGCTCAGCAATTTAAGACACATTGTGTGAGATATCAAGCATCCCTTTATAACCAATGTTTCTGTGATGTCCTACTTTCTTTGACTGAGAGCTGTCACTTCTCACCACAGCCCTTGTCTACATTTAAGAATGAGGTTTAAATGCCACAAATGTCAAGCAGTTTTCCTCAGAGGATAATGGATTTGATCCCTGCTTTTTGGAGGAATGCTTGTTGTCATCTTGATACGTATTGTGATTAGAAAAAAGAGAATTAAGCTAAAGGAGAACCGATAGTTTGCTTAATACATAGACTTATACTTTTAACTTAGATATAGAGGGGGAAAAAGTGAATAGCTTAAGAACTCTGAAAAGCATCTCCTTTATGACCCCTTGTATTTTTACACAGGCATCTACTTCCAGTGAACAGGCAGCAATTCTCCAGCAGCTTTGAGAGAGTTCTTTGACAGACAGACACTATCTCCCAATTCAGGGGCATTACCCTGGCTTTCTAACCCATCCTTTTTTTTCCTGCTGCACAAAATGCTTTGGGAATAGTTGATATTTCTTGTTGGTGGCAACATTTTTTTTTAATGTTGTGTAGTCAACCTAAAATGATTTCTCTTTGTTTCCAAAGTGCTTGACAGCTTTTAAATGTTTTTCACCTTTTCTTCCACATTTTCAATTCGTAAATGAAAAACCTTCAGAACTGACTCATTCAAAACGTAACAACAAAAAGGTTATGACATTTTCAAAATTGTCCATAGTCCAATTATTTTTTTAGCTGACCCTGAAATAGAATGATCTCCACTGTCTGAGAGAGCAACATGCTGTCTGACATAGACCCTGTAGTTCCCCCCACATCTGACAGAGAAGATATACCTACCTCCTTTTCCAAACCATTCCCCAAACTAAATGGAAATATGTAAAGAAATATAATGTCTGACAGATTTCCTTTTTAATTTAAAAATGTGTTTTGTAGACATTTATCACACACAAGCAAGTGCTTGGCCTTTTAACTTTTTCTAATAAGAGCAGAAATAATACTTTTCAATACACTTAGATGGCACATGGTTTTTCAAAAGCAATCTCACTTGGCTGACGGTGTCTACTTTTACTCGTAGGTTTTTTTGTTCTAGTTTTTTTTGCTGATAACTATGAAATATAGCAGCACACCTCCTTTCCATATTCTGGTCTCCGCCCTAGGAGATCATGTCGCTCAGACGTTACAAAATTTCGCTATAAAAGAGATTTTGTAGAGTTGGGAGTGAATCTCATATTTGCAATAATTTGCGTATATTTAAAACTCCTCTAAAGTTTCTCATTTCTGCATGACTTTCTTGTAGTGTACCAAATGAGGGTACCACAGTAGCTGTGGCTGCTAGCTAATAAGGTGATTATTTTTATCGTCTGTAGCAGTTAATTGGAATGGGTCATGTACCTGTAGGCAATCAAAAAAGAAATCAAAAGGACCTAGTTAATCAGGTTGCAATTTAAAATGTCTGCAGGAAGGTTCTTTCCTGTATCAGAAGCTAGCTTTGAAGAAAGTGCCACATGAAATTAATATAACTCTTTGGAGAAGGAAAAAAAGAGTCTTCAGTCTAAAATCTGAAATACAAAAGGAAAATATTGTAGGAAGAATATTTAAGGCTTTTATCCACAAAGTTACATTTCCAGTTCACTTCCTTCCTCACTGAAAAGTGTTTTTCTGCTTTGTGTATGTGTCTGAAATAAATGAGACCAATAGGAGTCTTTCCAAAGCTTGGATTTCGCACCAAATGCTTTACATGGGAGAAGACCTTTTTTAAAATAGCAGGCTTGACTACAGAGAAATTTTTACTTTAACTCTGATGATCCTTAGACTTACATTTGAATTTCTGCTTGCATACTAACAAAAAAAAAGGGTAGATTTATAGGAAGAGAAACCATATAATTAGACCTTCAGTCTCTATATTCCCTCTGTATTTGAGAAACAACAAGAGGCTGACTCAGTACAGTTGTGAAGTGGAAAATGACTTACCTCTTTGAAGAACATTTTCCAGTACAGGAGCAGTTCTCTCTGTTATTTTCCAGTAAATTACTTATTAGAGGCCACTCTTCATAGCTTCCCAAAGCAGAGCTGAACATTAACTTCACAAACACAAGCTTTGGGCTGTTTTCTCCTCTCCTGATTTCAAGGACTCAAGGTGCTCTATTTCTTTTCCAGCTGGGAGAGCTGTATGTGCTTCCATCACTGTTCTTCCATGAGAGGAGCCCCTTGTACACCTTCCTTTCTTGTGGTCCTCATTTCCTTTCGACCAGCATGTAAGTGCTCCAGGATATCAGTGTTTATTCTAGAAATCATGGAGGTGGAGGGGGAAGGGAATGCTATTGTGCTGAAAGATAATAACTCCATAACAGGAGAGCTGATCCCAGTCTGCTAGTTTGACACAATAGTCTTGACCATCAAACACAGCTAGGATCCATGTAAGCTACTTCTGACAGAGCAGCCATCTCACCTGCCACAATCTTTGCTAATTAGCTGTAACTCAGGAATTTATAGTATTTAAATACATGACAAGCATTTGTATAGCTAGCTCTGAGCTGCTTGTCTACACAGAAGCCATTTCTTTTTTCAAAGACTGTAAAGTCCTCTACTGCACTACATATTATATAATGGAAACCCTGTGCTGAGTTAGAAGCAGCTATGCTTTCCTTGGTGTGTTTTCTGTTTTCGCTGACAGTCTCTCTTTCCAAAGCTTTCCTCAGCATGTACCACAGACATCTCTTCTGGGGAACCAGCTGCTCCTTTTTGGCTGGGGTGGAGTTCTTGAGTAGCTATTTCTAATAATTTACTTGCTTACAGCAGAGGAGAATTGAACTCTTCATTTATACTTTCTGGGTGGCTGCTTTACTCAAGGATGTTTATGTTCTATCACAAGTTCCATGTGTGTTGCACGAGTCTCTGTGGTTTGCTAATTTCCAGTAAATAGGCATGCCCACAGATGTCTTGTTCATTCCTTAAGACATTGATGTTGATCAGTTGTGTTGTTCAGAAATCACCATGTTACAGTCAGAAAAGCTAACATTTCATGTATAGGACCTTACTTTCTTTCGCCAGCTCTTTCAAGGGCAGTAGTACACCTAGTATTGGTCAGAAAGCAGTATCAGACCTGAGTTATTAAGATTTTGATCATCAATAAAAAGGATCAGTCATTCAACTCTCAGAGAAAGTATGTACGTGTTAGGTAGGTGGATGAAACTGATTTAGGAAATAGACTTAGTGGCCATAGATAAGGGGCTAGAAAGACCATATTAATAACTGTTCTCTTTTTATTTCTGAGTGAAATTATATGTAGAATTTAAGAGTGAAACTCTGGTTCACTGAAATCAATGGCCAAGCCTCCACTTAATTTCATTGAGGACAAATTCTACACGTTATCCCTGCACTAAATTCAGTCTGAAACAGGCACACACACGTTTGAAATACTAAACCGCCAAAGGTTAGCTTTCATTGTCAAATCATAGGCATGTCTGATCATGTGCTCAGGAGCCCACTCAGGTCACAGACAGCACCAAAACTCAAAAGGAAAAATGCTAAGGAGAATTTTAGACACACTGCAGAAGATTTTTTTAATGATGAAAGTGGAGAACAGAAATATATATTATAAAGCAGAGAAACGTGAAGAGGGATTTGATGCAGTATAAATTGGTAGGATGTAACCCTACTAACAAGCCCACTAGATAAAGTTTGAAACTGAAGACTGTGTCACCATCTTCATAGATTCATGCTGTGTCAGTTTAAAGTGTCACCCTACCCTGTCCCCCTAGCTTTCTGCTCTGTTGTTCCTGTAAGCAAAAGGGAAGAAGGTCCTCTCTTAGCTGCCATACTTCATAGACTGGTGTATCAACATGAAACAAACTTGTTGGTGATTTAAGATAACATGTCAGCCTGTGACATGCAGTGCCGAAGCAGTAGCAGAAGGATGGAAAGACATCTGGATCCAGTAACCTGGTAAGTCTCCACAGATGAAACATTAGAGATCGTGAGTCAAAGCTCTGAGGAGTCATGTCTGCAAATATATTGCAGTCACAGGGCTCCTGCAGTCATGGCCAGAGTGATTTAAATGCTTGGGGGTGTAAGAAGCTCATCACGAACATGAATACTTTGTATATAAGAGGTCTGAAAGCAAGGGATGTTCAAAGGTAGTTTGATGGTGCAGTGACATAGTTACCTACCTGAGACAAACACACATTTTGACCTTCTGCTCTGCAGTGGTGCTGTAGCAAGGACATCTGCATGAACACCAGAGCTGGACAGCAAAGATCAGGTCAAACAAATCCAAATCAGATTTTTTTGTTCCCCATAAAAGATGGAGGTAGCTGATGGGACACACTGAGACTGAAAAGAAAAAGCCATGCTAAGGGATGAGAGACATGTGATTTTGCTTGCACATGCTCCAATGATGGTACGTCACGTAGTTACACTCAGTGACACTCCGTTGCTTGTGAATTGAGGTCAGACATGGTTCAGGGTTAGGCCTATTGCAAACCAAATCTGGGGCATTGTTTAGACTGCTGATCTAAGAGGTGGACCATTTGTGGCCATGCCATCACACAACACTGACTGCATGTGGGCTTACTGAGAGACAGAATTGAAATTAAAACCTTTCTATTTTATAGCTCTGGTTAACACAGAAAGGAGAATAAAAGGAGATAAATTAGTTTTTTAGTTTCGTGGTTTTGGGGTTTTTTTTGCTTGGGTTTTTTGGGTTCTTTGGTTGGGTTTTTGTTTGTTTTTGTTTTGTTTTGTGGGTTGTTTGTTTGTTGTGTTTATTTTCGATTGGAGAAAGAGCTTATATTATCTTTCTTTAGTCACACAAATGAAATACTTTCTAATTGATCCTCCAGGACACTGACAGCACTTTCAGCCAGTCAGGGAAATTGAAAGAATAGTGTTTATTTGCTCTAGAAAGAAAAGATTCAGCTTTCAAATGCATTACAGAACAGTATCAAAAGATGTTTGTAGACAGGCAGGGAGAGAACAAAGTTTGCACCAGCTGCAATTAAAAGTTCACAGAAGGTTTCCTAGAGTGGATTCCTGAATGCTGAGCAGACGTGAATCAGAGCCACAAGATACTTGACATTTTGATAGTGCGTTTCGCAGACTTTTAATGAATATATAAAGCTACAGAGCAAATGGTACAATAATGAATACATACAAGTACAGAGCAAATGATAAATTTTGTTGAAGAATAAAGCTACGTAGCTAACAGGAGACAGCCATTGTATGTGTCCTCCAAGAATAATGGAAATAATCAGGTACACAAAGGGATGTTGCCTTGATTTAAAAATAGTGATTTTCTGTAGGAAATCACACTCATAATGACATATTTAAAGATGGGCACTTTCCTATGGAGAGGTATCAAGTGCCCAATTTTGATGATCCCAGAAAAAAAGGATTTAAAATTTTTAAATGTAAACAGGAAGCTGTTGCTTTGGGAATACGTTCACATGCACCCCAGCAGATTATCCTCTGGGGACAACCCTGCCTGATTAGACAGACCCCCACCAGTGTACCACTACACATTCATGGCTGGTGAAAGAAGACAGAGAAGAGATGGGAAGGAAGAGCAAAGGAGAAGATTGCAGTTAGCTGTCATTATCATAGCCTATAGGTAGTGTAAAGGTCTAAACAGATTGATAATTACACATTTTCCCCAATTGTTGGAAGCAGCAGAGTGGTTATCACTGTCTGTTCATGGCCCAGAGCTATAGTGGAGGCCACGTGGGCACTCACAGCTCACATACCACCACCAGCACCATCCACAGACCCGGTGGCCAGTGGCACCTGGTGGTGACCATCAGCCATGCCCTGTTGCTCCTCTCATCCCAGGCCCACCAGTGGGCACCCCCATGGCCTCGCTGGGGTCACTGTCCTGGGGCAGTCTTCAGACGACCGCTGAGGTGTAAGATTTGAAGACCTTTCTCTCTGCCAAACATGTGTTCATGTCTTTAAAAAATGCTAGAAAAAAAGAAAAAAGGGAATCATCGTGGTGGAAATGGTTTTTTAAAATGCACCCTTCCCCCCGCCCCCCACATCCCCAAGATCATAAAAGTTTACAGTGGCACAATGGAACTTTGATATCCCAAAATATACAAAGAGAAGGAGCTACTTAATGGTAAAGCTGTGTGACTGTCCTTCCCTGCCTCTGCAGAGACTGAAGAAGGTAAGAGAATGATAACTGACCTTGCACTGATGTAAGTTTATTAGTGACACCTCCTGTGGCAGCTTTAATTCCAGGAAGCAACTGGAGAGGTGGGAGGGTCATTAATCTAGATGGAACATCTACGTTCAGGATAAAATGCAGTCTTTTGCCAAGAAATGTTCGTTTTATTTATAGAGAATTCTAATATGCTGGGCCACAATCGGCTCTCTAAGAAGGGTCAGCGTGAGTCCTAAGCTTGCAGTTCTGCAAAAATATCTGCCATTTTGACCTTCAAGTTGAAATAAATAAAACTTGTGGTAATGTGCTATCGTATATGTCATACTGTGTAGCCAGTAAGCCCCTGGAGGTAGATGATTTTTTCCTTTATTGTGCTATGAAAGGTTTCCATGTTAACAGAACAATCAGCTCTTTTTTTTTTTAAGCATAAATTGGCATTTCTAAGCTGTTCAGTGTGGGTGAACGCTGTCACTACTGTAGTTTTTTGCTGCAGGAGACTGTGGAATGAATAAATAAATGCTTATTTCTAACATCCCCCGCCTCCTTGAATCTAACATCTGTCACTGAATGAATCAGGAAAGTCAAGCACCATTGCCTTCCTCATAATCCTTTGACACATCTATAGCTCACATATTCTCAGTCATCAGTGGAATTCATTAGCTATTCTTTTAGAGACTTTTTGATCACTGAATTTCATTCCTGTAGCAGAAGTTTGCTTTAATAATAATAAAAACAACAACAATAATAAGGAAAGTATCAGCAGCATCAATCCTGTAAACCGAAAGGACTGAGAAATTAAAATACTGATAATCCATCATGAGTGTTTTAAGTGTGAAGAGTTCATGAAACATCTGACTAGCATTAACAGGGATATTCCATCACAGTGGTTTAGAAATGGAACAAAGACTTTATGAGCACCATCACAAGCTAATTTAGTGAGTGTGTTCTCAGGGTTCAGGTTCACTATAAAATCAAATCAGTTCTGATGCGATTCTCAATCAATAAATAATCTTGAGAGATTAGTTTTATGAGTTAGTGCAAATCCCCTTTTCTGGACAACATGAGAAGAAAAATTGATTTGGTACCCTATTGAGCATTGCAGAAATGGAAGTATCAGGTAAATGCACCGACTGGAACAGAAAGAACGTACAAGCTAATAAATTGCCTTTAGAAATTTGGAAATAAGCATTTTGCAAGCTAGGACAGCTCTCTCTGAAATGACAGCAAATGTTTTTTGGTGCTTTCCCTCACACACCTTACTGCTAAGCCCCCTAGACAAAAGAAACAAGATACTTCTTCCTAACTTGGAGTTTCTCAGGCTCCTGGCAGGTCCTATGACCCCGTGGAGAGAGCAGCCCACACTGGCAGGTTTGCTGGCAGGAATCAAGTGCAGTCCATTGGGCAGCAAGACTTCTTGCTTTGAGGAGGACTCTTTCTTCCAGGTCAGTCAGAACAGGTGAGTGGGCAGGGAAGAAGGTCAGCCTTACCTGGAAAAGGGAATTCCTTCTACGAAGCAGAATTATAACGCAGATTCCTAAATTGGGCTGGAGGGACATAGGCTTTGGAATAAACAATAAATATTTTTGCCTTTTGTGTTTTCTTCACAACAGCAGACACTGTGCCTGCCTCTGTATTTAGGCTGCCTGAAGAAGGCATCTGCTTCCTTCCCTTGGTCAGGAAAGCTTAACAGGCATCTATCACAATTGCACTGTGCTGGTCAGTTCTCTCATCCTTACTCCATGTTGGCCTTCCACCTCTTTCCCACATCATGATTTTAAAAGTTCTGAGCCTTGATAGTACACCCACCCCAGGCTTTCCCTTGTTCATCTCCTGACAAGTTATGAGCTATGTTGGCTTTTTCAGGGAGCAGTTTTTGCATCAACAGTTTTGATGATCCATTTCTCTTCAGCAGCAGATGTGCTCCCATTAGGTTTTGACATTTGTTTACAGCTACTTTTATTGGTAACATGGAAGACTTTTGCAAGGGATGGCAGAGAGCTGGGACAAGGAACAGGGATCTGAGGGTACCAGGTATCTGTCATCGAGCTGGGGGAGTGGGGAGCGCAGGGGTGGACAGAGGGTAAGGACACAAAGAGTAGGTTCCTTGTGCTTTGAGTGAGCACTCATGGTGTTACTTAGAGAGACCAGAGATCTGGCTATGAGGACCCTGTGGGGCAGGCACTGTAGGTCTTGGGATCTTGACAGTCCAACGGCAAGCTGAAAAGGCATGGTCACTTCTGAATAAAGCATTTCTGCCAAAAGCCTAAGCATAGGGTAGGTGGGAAGGGTCCAGAACAGCAAATCTTGGCTCAGTACAGGAAGGGAGGTTTTCACAGCAGTGGTATCCTTCCTGAAGGCCCAAATCAAGCAACTGCTCCCTGTCTCCCCTGCCCTTACCAAGTTTCACTGCCCTGAGCCATGACAACCGCTTATACAGCAGCATTCTGCCCTGCCTCCTCCCCTTCCCCTCGTATCCTGTCATATCCTAGCGAAGCAGTAAACAAGTAAACCCACATAACAAAAGCCCAAAAGGATACAGAGAATCAGGGAAGATGTAATCTGAGCAGCAATGGACCATGGATTGTGCGTCACTGGGCGGGGAGTGTGCGAAGCAAGAAAATGTTATAGGATTCAGGAAGGTGTGAAGACACCACAAATCCTTTTGGAGAAGGGAGGTAAACAGATGACACCAAGATATATTGAGGTCTGTTCCTCTTTAATCTTACCATTGGATATGTTACAGCACAAAAAACGTTTTCTGTATAGTCATACCCCCATTCTGCTGTGTCGGTTCCTGAATGCTCAGCATGTTCACAGCCTTCACCAGTGAAGGAGCAGGCAATGTCTGACACACAAGTGTTAATCTGGATGCCTCAGCCACTAGCAAACGATGCTGAGGGCTGTGCATACACATACCAAACAAACTGGTTGTCAGGGTCTAAATAGAAAGGCTCCCTGGCTGGAAAGGTTATCTGTGCATAAGGTGGGTCACACAGTGCACAGCAAAGATCTATAGTCTGGAGAATTTGGGAATGCTGGTATCAGGTCTGTCACACTGTGCTTGCTGTCCTGCTACCTGAGATCAGAGCTTCAGACTTGACATAAGCTGTATGTAAACTTGTATAAATGCTGTTAGTGTTCATCTACCTGTGGGTTTCAGGTTAAACAATTTGGGAATAATATGGCCAAAGGAGATATTTAGCAAAGGAATTTCTAACCAAAGACAGAAGTGTAAGTATCAGGGAAGAGCCACCTTTAATGCAACATCCTGACTTAACTCTTGCAAGTTTTGCATTTGGTCAGCATTCATAAACCAGGAAGCATTTCCTGCCTTCTTAATCTGGTCCATTACTTATTCTCTTAATTCTCTGTATTAAGGAAAATAATGTTTTAAAGCAGTTTCTGTCACCCTTTTCTCCTACGTTTATGAAGAAAGATCCCAGCTCCATTCTTTCTCTTTTCTAGCAGTAGCTAGCTTCCCCACTTGCAATACTAAAATTCAGTGTTTCTTCTAGTGGAAAATATTTTGTCGCAGAAGGGACAAGATCACAGAATCACAATGTTAGGGATTGGAAGGGACCTTGAAAGATCATCTAGTCCACTCCCGCCGCCACAGCAGGAACACCCAGATGAGGTTACACAGGAAGGTGTCCAGGCGGGTTTTGAATGTCTCCAGAGAAGGAGACTCCACAACCCCCCTGGGCAGCCTGTTCCAGTGTCTGTCACCCTCACTGTGAAGAAGTTTCTTCTCATATTTAAGTGGAACCTCCTGTGTTCCAGTTTATATCCATTGCCCCTTGTCCTATCATTGGTTGTCACCAAGAAGAGCCTGGCTCCATCCTCGTGACACTCACCCTTTACATATTTATAAACATTAATGATGTCACCCCTCGGTCTCCTACAAGCTAAAAGAGACCCATCTCCCTCAGCCTTTCCTCATAAGGGAGATGCTCCACTCCCTTAATCATCTTTGTGGCCCTGCGCTGGACAAGATGCTCAATGGCCTTTGGCACAGCGTTGTCAGACATTCTAATCCACAAAAGATGGATTTCAAAATTTGACATAAACCCATTTCCAGCCAGTTCCACAGCATATACTATAAATAGTCTGTGGTATTTTTGTTTGGTTGATTGTTTCAGAGTTGTTTCATAAAATGTACTGTGGCAAATCTACCGTCCTAGTCATGGCACAACATACAGTCACAACCATGCATCGAGTTGTTATTTCTGGCTTTTCTACAGCAAATCAAATGTCTTATTTATCAAAGTTATTTTATAACATTTTTGCTCTCAAAAATGAGATAAAAACCTTTACAAGTTCTTTTTTTAGAATCTGGCTTTGTCTTCCTCATGCAAGATCTGCTTATTAGATTGTGTCAGTCAACTTTTATTATAACAATAAAAAATTCCTTAGCACATCTGCTTTATTATCTTTGTGTTTAGGTTCTCTGCATATATTTTTCCTTTTCATTCTTCAGTTCTCATAATCTACTCTTTCTTTTCATCCATACAATCATGATTCCATCCCATTCTCCTGTGTTCTCCTTTCTTTTTCATTCATTCGATATGCAGTTCAAATACCTTATTCTCAGTTCTTAAGCGTATTCACGGTACTAACCTTATCTAAATCTCTGCTTCCAGTTAACACAATCTATTTTTGTACTTCTTTTTAACAACTTTTTGCCTTCATCCATTAATGTTAAGCACCTTCTGCCATTCTCCTCTTGGTATCCAGTACATCTTTTTACACCTAAAGTGCCCATCTCCTCTGTCTGTGTCTAGTGCAAACTGTGGAAGATGCCCCAGTGTGAACAAGCTTACATTTTATTTTGAATTTATCAGATGCCTCAGATGAGGCAATTCTTTAAGATGTGCAGATATGCATTACAATATCACCTTGGCACAGTCGCATGTAGCCTGATTTTCTCAGATATTGAACAAATTGCACCTGCGGTTTTTCCTCCATGCTTGTTAGCTTTAAAGAGTCTAGTCACTTCACTTGACTTCAAATTAGAAGTAAATTGTCATTTCCCTTCATAGTGAAAAAAATGCAGGATACAATTATCTGGTACCTCTAAGTCATTTGAAAATCATAGCTTTTAACGTCTCCCTTAGCAAAATCCACAATGTAAGAAGCCATTGAAGGAGGAATGTTGTTTTCACAACTGGGGATCTGAGGCCTTACCCCAGCAGATGGGGACTGAGAGATATCTGGCTATCAGATCTTGAGTGTAAAACAAAATCTCTTTGTGCTAATCTCTGAATGAAAACCGGTTCCAGCGGTTAAAAATTAAGCTAGGAGGAAGGTTAGCCAGAGAGCCAAGAAACTATACCTTAAATGGAAATAATGGGAAGGGGTTATTAGGATTAGTGAGATAGGTAAACTGAGGCAGGGCATCCAGAAAGCATTGGGTAGCCTGGAAACCCTGCAGTACCAAACCAATGGGGAACAGGGGAGGGAATCTGCAGCTGGGATTAGAGTAAAATAAGCAAGGGCTTTTGCCATGTTCTGTGTGCTTACCATTAGGTGGGACACCAGGTTTGCAAAATCGTTAATAAAATATGCTTTGCTTGAGAGATCCTGCCTGAGCTTATTATATTGGCAAGCTAATTTCTTTCAACGGATAAACTCATGTTCCTGAAATGCAGAGTATCAGTGGAAAAAGCTCTTTAAACAAGTTATTTTCAGGAGACTTTTTTCATTTTCTCCAAAATATGATAGAACATTGAGACTGTTTTTCCGATGTCTTCGTTTGTGTGGTCACTTAAACCTTGACAAACTGAGTGGAAGTAAGGGCTTTCTCAATACTTCGTTTCTTCACCTTGCTGATAGAAAATGGAGGTGGCATTCCTCTGCAAGAACTGGTTTGCTGGTTTTGCTGGTTTTGCATGCAGGTGAGATGAGCACACTGCTGTACTAAAAGGTGAATATACAACATAATTGAGGCAGGAGGAGAGGAAGAGCTTTGACTAAAAATTGAATTTTTGTCTCGCAACTAGACCAGTGAGATTAGTTTTTATTCAAGAAGCATGTATTAGTATAAATGCATTCCCTTTCTGGTTAAACAGATAGGGTTTTTTGCCCCTCTCCTTTTCCCCCAAGTTAAAAACTGTGACCACAGTCAACTTCCTGAACTTCACCAAAATGTTCTAAAAACATCTGCCAGAGAAAAACACAGCTGTAGATCAGATTGCTTTAAATACTACTTGCTAGTTAGTGGCACTTCAGGGACTAAGCCACATAATAAAGAAAGTGACCTCATGTGAATTGCCTGTTTACTAAGAATGTGGCTACTGAGCATCGACTTAGAACAACTTAGTATGTGCTATTTTCACTCATGTTTGCTCTCACTGGATATGCTCTAAATTATTTCTGAAAGAATTATTTCATAGCTGATATATACCTCCATTGACTAATAAAAGAACATACATGTCTTTGTCAAAATCTCATGTGGGTAACTCCTGACAATTATTTTATCAGCATTCAATGTTCAATGCTTCTGGCTGCACTTCTGAAATTGATTGTTTTTTGCAAATTAATCTTCACTTTTCAGACCTTTCCAGTGACCAGTCTACTGCCTTACAGTTAGATGGACACGTTCCTTCCATGCTACGTTGGGCTGAACTGCCACGACAATCTTTCTTCCACTTACCCTTACTTCTACTGGGAGTGAATCGTAATTACTTTCCATAAACTTGTCAGAAAGTTATGTTAAGAAAAAGAAGGAAAACATACTGCCTAAGAATTTGGAGCCATTTTGTAATGTGTTTATGGTAACATCTCTGATATGCGCAAGTTATGGAAGACACATCCAAGGGCAATACCAACAACCAACTAATGCATCATTCTGTGACTTTCTGTTATACATTTTTTTTCCTGAGAAAGGAAGACATCACTCCTATTTTAATATAAGAGCTACAAAACTTAGCACTGAGCATGTATTTTATGATGTATATTATTAGGCCTTCATTTAGTAAAGATTTTTCATGTACATTCTTACCTTTGGGGAACTGTAACTTAAGTATTACAGAACAGGTATGAAATATGTTCTGAGAAACTCATATTGAAGAAAACATAATTCTATCACATTTACCCTTAAGCTACAACGTCTAAGGCTTCTTTAAAAAAAAAAAAAACTTAAACTCCTTGTCTGACTAGATGATTAGGATAGGCTTACGGAATGAATCTGCTTGACAGAGAAGATATCAAGGCATCACCAGTAGAACTCCTTTTCTGAAACTGATGAATTGAAGATATCTACTTAGTTTAAACAATGTGTAAAAATAAGGGACTAGGTACAAATAGCTGCATGAGTGCTTAAGCTGTATTTTAATGCTGAAGTACTAAACAACAGTTCTAGTGTTCCCAGAGATCCTTAATATATGTCGTAAAGAATATATATATTTTTACCCCAGACAATGAGCCATGGTTCATGTAAATTATTTTGGAGACTAATTTTCTAGTTTGATTTAAACTCACACACGTATACGAATGAGATTTGAACAAGAATCTGGATGATGCCATGCATTTATGTCATTGCATTTGCCAGAAATCAAGAAGATGGATTGCTTTTTATTTTGATACTCTTTCATTTGTGCTTTTAGAATGGAGCTCATTAGCTATCATACGTTGACTATCATGGATATTTTTGTTGTTTTTAATAGTGCTCAGACTGGAAAAATCTTTTGTGACATAATCAATGACGTATACTTGCAGATCTACATAGTGAAAGTACCACGCTTGACCCTGACAACACACTGTACAGTAGTCTTCAAACTTATGTTTGTTCTTACCTTCATTTGTTTGTCAAGTACTTGTGAGTTCACCTCTTGATTAAATTATATGAAAGCAAAGTTAAATGCCATGAAAACAATATTTGCAAGATTGAGTCTGGATTGATCTAGATTACGAGTACATGTCTAATTTTATTTTGTTGTTTTTGGGGAGATAAATTAACTTCAAGGATAAAATAGTGTCATTAAAATATATGCTATAGTTCATGTATGCAGCATACAAATGTTGAATATGCAATTCTCAGGTATTGTCATATATTTTGATATCAACCTACCTATTAGCATGAGTGGTGATCCACTTCTTTGACTACATAAGGAGTTATGGACAACATGCTTAGAGTTTAGGTGCCTCATTTGGGAACCTGAAACTAGGTACAGTCAGCAGATGCTGCAGGTCAGACCTGCAATGAATTAAGTAGAGAATCCTATGAGATTTAGTGAAGAGGCTCCTTAAATGCATTAATTACATTTTAAATCACTGCTTTTAATCAGAAATAATATAATGAGAAACAGGAACACTGGGTTAAAAAAATAATACTGGTGAATACATGTTTAATCCTAATTATTTCAAAAATATTTCACTACCTCTGGATGAGAGTGAAGAATTCAAACTGGGAACTTTACACTTTTTAGTAGAATTTCCTTCTTAAATATTCACATTTGAGATTTATATATATGTATGGCTGTCCTTTCAACCCTCAAGTATATGTTGTTCAGTGAAGAGAGACTGCAATTATCCAGTCCTTAAAAATAGGTTTTGCTAGACCAGGCACATTCTCAATTGTCTGTGTTGTTTTAAGACTTAAATATAGTTTACTGTGTTTCCCACAGGAGCTGTAACTTGAATGAGTGTTTCCAAATCAAGATTCCATTGATAAAATGGACTTTATTTAAAAATAACAATTCTTTCCCCACAGAGATGCCAGTTCTGCAACCGCCTATCTTGTGTCCTTTACTCAACAGCAAAGCAGGTTTGAGCAGTGTCTGATCGGACTCCAGAAGTTCCAGCAGACTCAGGTATTACTTGATAGTGTGACTTTTGGGGGAGAACATCTGCCTATGTAAAGTTTCAAGAAGACACACTTGGGGGGGACACTTGCCAAAAAAGAACTACATTCCATATTATTATTAGAACACCACTGTGTTTGACTTCTGTGATTTGAGACAGCTTTGCCTTGTATACTCTTCTATTTCTCTGTTAAGTGAGCGATATTGTTACCGAGGCTGGACAGGGACACAGTAACTAGTAGTGTGATTAACAGACCCACCTGTGTTTGTAAGCTTAATGTCTGACATAGATTAATCACGATTTGTGTCTCCAGTCCTAGAACACAGCCTATTTGGTGTCATTCCATGTTACATCTTCATATAAGCACTGTCAAACTTTGTATGGCAAGGATAAAAGAACCTAGGAGAGACAGTCATCCCACATTTTGGTACAAAGTGAAAGCACTTCGTGAAAGAAGAAATGCTGGCCACTGGTACAGTTCTTAAAATAAGTTTTAAAACCCCCATGTTTTGCAAGACAAGACTCATTGTAATACATACAAACAGGCTTTTTTCCAAGTCACTCATTTCATGGTGAGGGTCAGCACTTGTCAAATTAGTGTTAATTAATCTAGAGTTTGTTTCATTTTAATAATATGTTATCTAGCGCAGTTTCAAAACTGCAGAGAAATCAGCTTTTGTACAAGGAGTTGGTGGAAGGGGTGTTAGAAGAAAATTCTGCCCTAGTGGAAATGGTATGGAAATGCCTGTTTTATAGAAAGTTGGGTAAATAATTCTCTCTGGTGCTAATGTGGAAAAAAAAGCTAAATTCCAGTTCTTCTCTAGTAAAATCCTGCCTAGCTCTACACAGCATTTGAGATATATTTTGACTTAAGTGGTGCCAGTCCCCCTGAAGATTGAATAGCACTTGTGAATATTGAACAAAGGCACTCTTTAAGGCTCTGAAGCAATTAATAGCTACTCATATGCTTACTCAACTCACATGGATGGTCAAAAGACTCCTGCATGTCAGAGAGGAAGCAGGTGAATGAATCTCTGCAGGTCTGGGCTTAATTCAGCTAAGTGTAGCTTTTTTTTTTTTTTTTAAAATTTTCCCTGCAATATAATGCTATTAAGTTCATTTTGTCATATTGCCTTCAGTGTTAATTTCACCAGAATGTAGTTCTGATTTGAACTTCACATCTCACCTTTAGCAAATTAACACCTTTTCACCTGTATTTCTTATTTAATTGCGTGGTCAACTGCTGCAGGAGAAAATATAAAGATCTTGAAAATACCACATTGGCTGAAATGAAAAAAAGCAATAAAAATAAAGACATTGTCACAGCTTTCTCCCATTAATGTACTGAAAACCGGCAGTGCTGTTATTCTTGCCTTAGGTCCATGCAGACAGTCACAGCTAAACAGCATCTCATTTCAAACCGGTGCACTGTTAGTGAAGACAAAGTTTTGCCTCATGGTCCTTATTGCTTATTTATTAGGATTAATTTTGATCAGATTTGCCTAGCCAGTAGCCCATCTGAGCACAAATCTACCTGCATATATATGAAATAAATACTACAAAAATGTACTGTTTCTAGAGTATTTAAGAAAATGACACATATAAAAAGGTAATCTACATAAACCTTACACTTATTAGTGAACTTTCATTTGTGCATAGAGGTCCCTGTGAGGTTAAAGGATTTCTCTGCACGGGTATGACAATACCATTGTAAAGGCTGAGCAATGACCAAAGCAATGTCCAAATATGATGTCTGCATGTTTTCCCTAGGTCTAAATTTCAGGCATCTATGTTTAGGTAGTTATCTAGTCTTCTAGAAGACTATACAGAAACAGATAGAAGACATCCAAGACACTTACATATGGATAGTCTGAACTTCCCATCCCTCTCGACTATTACAGAGTATACTTAGATGGTTTAGGTGCAGTGGATCACCTACAATACATATTAAAGAAAAACTTTTTAGTCTTGTGCACTTTTACCAAAAGACAGCAAGGTATCTGTTACCAACTTGAAGAGCAACAAGAATGCTGGAGTGAACAAGTTTACAAGCTAAGTATCCTTCTATTCCCACACAAATATACATAAAAGTATAGTAATGATACACAGGCATGGTGCTCTTTCTGCCACTGTTAAGAGACAAACTGAGCATCTTGCCTTCTCAGATTTTGCAAATTTTCAGGGAACATTCTGAGCTATTACTTCTATTACTTCTATTATTACTTCTATTACTGTGCTATTACTTCTAAACTGATGACAAGCTTGAGGCTTAAAAACCTATTAATAAGGCACTTACTGGTCAGCTGATGTACCTTCCTTACTTAGAAAAGCAACTTATTCTCCTGCTTTATAACTACTGCATGAAGTCAACTGAATGATTATGACCTGCTGGTTCCACACTAAACATTCAGGACTGTTGGGAAGACCATTCTTGAATACCCTAATAAAAAGACTTAGTCAATTTCTCACAAATTAATTTGCAAAATAAACATAGAGACCTGCATTAAATAGGGAAAAGTGCTGTGAAACCCCCTTCCTCAGAAAGTGCTTTCCAAGTTACTGTTGCTATGGCATCCTTCACTTCATTCCCACTACTGCAAGAGATTCAACAAAATCCTTATGCATACAAGCAGGTGCTTTGATTTTGGAATTGCTCATGTGCTTTAAATTAGACATCTGCTGAAAGGCCTTGTTGAACAAGACCTGCTGTCTCATTTTGCTTATCTTTTCAATTTGCTAGAAGAACTACATAATAAATGTTAATTGTGCAAATTATTCACAAGCTATACCTTCTGTTTTATGGGCTAGATATAGGCTGAATTTTGTTGTTACTAACTATGATGTTTACAAAGTAAATAGTTCTATGTGTGTATTGTGTTAGGACAACATCATGGCTCAGAATGCATTGTAGAAATTCAAAATTCCTGTACTGCTACAAAATTATTATAGAAAAATCACAGTATCACAGAAAATAAGGCCCTGATTTTGTAAAATAAAGTATTCAATAACAGTAGCAGTTTAAAACACATCTGCTTTTAAAATACACATTTTTTAAAAGTTTTGGCTTTATTTCAGGTTTCTGTTTGTTCAGAATGTGCTCATACAAACAACTGCAAAGACTAACCCAGGAGTAAGAAACAGGAAAGAGAAATGAAGGACAGAGGGAGATAATCAGTACAGGAAGGCAGCAAGGTAATATTGCTGCAGGTAATTTTGTGAAATTACTAACTAAGGCTATAGAAAACCTAGAAGTCTTAGAGTCTATTCCTTTTTTCAGAATAGGATGTCACAGAGGCACCTCAAAAGTCAATTCAGGCAGGCAACAAGCTCCAAACAGATTTTATTCTAACAAAAGCTGTTGAAGGGAAACAAACTACAAACAAGGTTTATCAAAAATTATTCATCACTCTGCTAACATTATACAACACAGGCTCAGATACCAGTTAGGAGTTCAATTACTACACAACTGACTCAAATCTCAAGGAGATTAGATCCCAAAACTCTAGAGTAATGACTCAAAATGTATATCTTCCCACTCCATATAAAAACGAGGACTCTCAAAGGTACCCAGATCACTTACCAGGTTGGTAAGGTGTCTCAGGCCCCAGGAAATGTGCCTTAGATGGCCAGTCTAATGGAGAGACTCTCTAACTACATACCCACTGCCCCA
The DNA here is from genome assembly GCF_036013445.1 of Caloenas nicobarica. NCBI lineage: Eukaryota > Metazoa > Chordata > Aves > Columbiformes > Columbidae > Caloenas > Caloenas nicobarica. Next base: position 49,163,097 of record NC_088245.1, read on the forward strand.
ATGAACACCAACTCCAAGGAGGCTTCTATTGAGCTCCATTTATACCCTAGTTGAATCTCTGCTGTGGTCACTTACGGTCATTGTCCAGAAGTTCTCTCAGTTGAGGTGTCTCATTGGTCAAAGGCCCTGTCTGTCAATCAAGGGGTGTATGCATGACCATAGTGGTCCACCAGCCTAGAAGCTTCTGCTGCTCTCAGCTGGAGAGGGCATGGAGGGAGAAAAGACCATCTGCTACATAGGATCAGGGTTGACCGATGTTTGTCTAACTCGTTTTTAAAGACATGAAATGGTGGAGATTTCAAGATTGGTCTAAGCAATCTGTTCCTACAATGATCTTTATTGTCATGTAAATACAAACAAAAAAATATATGTAAGACACTAGTACTATTATTATTTCTACTGTTAATAACAATCATTATTCCCTTTACTTTGACTGCAAGAGTTCTGATTTTTTAAATACACATAAGCATTGGAACAGGGAACATTGCTAATTTTTGATTGATAATTAATTATATGTAAATTACAGTGGTGCATTCCAACTGTATAAATATTTACCAAATACATATATAATAATTAATGTCCATCACTAATAAGCTGTATTTTCTGTTATTTTTCTTTTATTTGCTAAAAAAAGCAAAAATCACATAATTCAGCTAAATCTCCATGAAAAGTATTGTGGGCTTTAGAATAATTTCACATGACTCAAGACAAGCTATTTGCATCTTGCGTGTAAAGCATATATATCATCCTACTGCATTGGAGACTGATTCCTTTCAATTCCAGTCTCCATCCTCTATTACAACCCTTCGGTAGTAAGTGCTATTTTTTAATGTTCTCACATGTATTAACTACAGTTACTGTGGCATTAATAGGAGCTTTCATCCCTTTTTATGTTTCTTTGTGTGAAGAGAAGCCGAGACTCTGGAAGAAATGTCCAACCAATAAATTGTAGCATCATGTGATAAGCTACAAAACCAAGGGAGAAACTGTGCTGTGTCACATTGTGAAGGACGGTGGTTAGGCTTACGCCAAGAAAACTTCTATGTCATAAAATTATTGGTGCATTTTGCCTACAGATTCTGAAAAAAAAAAAAATCTGCCAGTGTTTCGGCATTCCCAGTGTGCAATTCAGACCTAGTAGTGTACATATCCTCCCTGCCAGCACTGAGGAAATAAGCACTGTTTGCATTAGCATGTCTTTTAAAGAGTCACTAGAACCTCTGAAGCTTCTGGAGGCATGGGAGAATTCAATGTCAGTGTGTTTTACTAGTTGGCAGTTCCTTTTGATGACTGGCTACCTGTCAGCTTGTTATTCAAGCAATCATTAACAAGACTGTCCTGTAGCTCAGAAACTTAGGGTATCCAAGGACTGGTGACACTCTACAGAATGAGTGTAGAAGCAAGATCAATTTTCAAATAAACACCTTAAATCTACTAGCAGCCTGATTCCTCCTGTCAGTTTGAAGAACTGGCCATGACAGATGTCACTTTTGTGTAAACAGATATATGTGAAACCTGGAAAACACTGTTTTTCTGAACTCAAATTCAGATAACTTACAAGAGTACCTGAAATATGTAGTGAAAATAGTATTTTTACCTGCATTTTAATGATACTTTTGACATTATAATAATGATCAACTTGGGATTCAAAGGATTTAAAAAAGACTGTTTTGAGGAATGTAATTTATATGACTTTGCTAACTATTACTTTTGTGACACAGCTATTATAGGATATGAATTAGTGAAGAGGAATCTATGCTTGTTGCACATAGGTTTTATTTACAATTTTCAGTGAATCGCCATCCACTTTCTGCTTCTCCTTTGTAATTCTACATATCCTTTTCTTCCTAATAAAACTCAATTTGCACTGTGCTTGGCGCAGGCTAAAAGGCAAGTTCTCTTTTTCTATAGGTGGCAGCACTAGCTTATTACAAATGTTGCCTTCTCTTTCTTGAAGGAATAGATGTAAGGATGCCTGGGCAGCATATGGTTTCTATGTAAACTAATTGTATGTGAAATTTAGAGATCCAAAATTCAACCAATTTTTTCATATACTGAAGATAATGCTGCTATTTCCCTCATGTATGCTTTCTGATGCCTAGTTAAAGGTGATTAAATTGAAACCATAGCTGCAATTTTGGCTGGATTCATTTTTAAAAAACCCCAAACAAAAAACCAAAAAAACCAACCAACCATACAAACAAAAAACTAATCCATAAAAACAAAATCACCAAAAATTAGAGCCTATTTGTGGGCTTCTGGAACTGTTTGCTTTTTAATGAGAAACCCTTCTAAATACAACTTTCAAAGCATCAGTTTCTAGAATACTGAAATTCTGCCATACAGATGCAGCTGTTCCTTAAGGATTGGCTGTGTTTTGCTCGGGAATTCAATGGTATACTATCACGGCAGATCTTCAGGTCAATACCCCAAACAAATTCTACTGAAGAAATCCAGTCTCTGGTCCATATTGTTTTTTTGCTTCAAGTTCTGTGAGAACAACACAGTCTTTCCTCTGAGTGTCCTCATCTAGTCACCTGAGGGAGGCTCTTCATTTTATTGGAACTTATTTTCATATAATAGAGGAACTAGCTTTTTGATTGTCATTATCCTATACCACATTCTTACGTTCCTCCTTAGGCATTTTAAGTAAGAAATATACTGGAATCTTTAATTTTTGATAAATACAGGACATTCTGGAATACATGCTGTACCACACCAGTGGCTACTGTTTTATGAACATTTAATGGGAAAAAGTTTCTCCTACTAACTTTGATGATGCTTTACAAGACTGGAGAGCTAAAAGTATGACCATCAAAGCCAAACAGAAAAATTCTGAGGAGCATACCTTTCCTGAGTCACTGCTTGATAAGGAAGGGAAAAAAAAATTAAATGTTATTTAGTTACCAGACATCAGCTTCCATCCTAAAACAAAATTTATAGGACTGATAACTTCCATTACTTTTCTGCATCAAACTACATTTTTTTTGCAAAACAAAGACATTGATAAATTTGGATTCTCTTCTATTTTTTCATATGTAGCTATGCCTGAAATAGATGCCAGACTATACACTAGCAAATATATGCCCAAGACGTAAGACATTGTCACAAAATTTCCTATAAACTATGTTCAGAGAAGACTAGACATCTAAAAGCATAAGTTTTCAAAACTAAATGCAGTTATTAGACTTGTTCTTGTTTAGGATTTCAAAATGCTGAGTGCCAACTCCAATTAACCTTAACTAAATACACACTTAAACTCTATTGTTTCTTAAAGGAATAAGACCTTTTCCAAGGGGGTCCCTGTCATTTCAGATAATTGTAACATTGTTTTTATGGCTGGCTTAGCTCAGTTAAAGTTCTATGTAGTTGCTAAATATGATGATATAAGGTGGATGAAGCAGCAGATGAAATGCAAATGTTCTTTTTTTTTCCCTCTCCCTCCTCTCACTGTGTTGTTTCAGACAGTAACGATTAAAAAAACCCCAACAACAACAACAACAACAAAACCCAAACTTTAGGAGCTCATTTGAAAACTCACCCAAAGATCTGCAACTTTTCATGCAAAACAGTGGCCAATTTTAATTTCAAAGAGGATGGGCTTTTTTTTTTTTTTTCTGTGTATGCATGTGGTGCATATAAATTTTGCTCTTAAAATCTGAAATGGAGAAATTCTTTAAATACATTATAGTTTACTGTAGTCTTTGCCAAAATTGTTCTTTGCAGCTTTGTACCAGGTTATTGCTGGATAAATCTTCATCTTGCCTTCTTTCCAAGGATCTATACTTGTGCCAGCTACACCCACTTTCCAAAACCCTTTGACTCTGCCCACTACTGTGACAGTTCTTTTAATCACCATCTCCCTTTCAAGTTTGCAGCAGCTTTTATCCTCTAGAAAGTTTAGATATTCCTTTCTCTTTTCCTCTATATTAATCCTAAAAATCTGTCTTCAATCCCCTCTGCTATAGTAATTACTTGAAAAAAACAAGAATTAAATTAAAAAATTATCATTGTGATTACTAGCTAGAGCTTTACTTAGGGAAGCAGGATGTTGGGAGAAGATGAAATAGAGCACTGCCAAAACTCAGTTAATTAAAAGTAGGATAAAAACTGCATTAGGGCTAACATGCAATTGCAGTTTAGGTCACAAGTGAAAATATGCTGAATCTCATTCTAGCATGTCATTCTCATATAGATATTTTTTTTCAGCTTCAGTACTTTTGTCCAGGAGCTCCGTAAAACATGTTCTGTAGACAACTGGGCAAAATGTAACACTGGAGACTTAATACTGAATTAATTCCTCTTTTCTTTCTATATTCTTGTTGAGGATATAAGCACTTTGAGGCAATGGACCTAATATCTAATATTTCTCTGTAAACTACTATTCAGAGTTGGAGTACTGTGAACATCATAATCCTATGGAGACGCTCTTAGAGGGATTCTTCAAAGCACTGCTGGGGGTTTATTTTCACAATCCATACCAAAACCACATGTAAGCAACTTCCTTCTCTTGCCTACCTTTCCTCTTTCTCTTGTTGCAGTTTGTAATAAGCTGGAGTTGACCCAATTTTTGATCACAACATGTGTCCATACCACCTGGTACACATTCCTGGGTGACTCAGAGAAAGGGGTGCCTGCCTCCCTTAGGGAACTGTGTACCCCAATTCTCCTTCATAGCAATTATTAAGGCTAGAAAATGACCCTGTCTTGATACTCTTGTGTATATGTCAAAGAGAGGAACACTTTTTAACCCCTCTTGCAAGCTAGGAACCATCTGAGACCAACTGGTGCCCTGTATAATGTTACTTTCCCCATATTCCAAAATAATAGTTCTTGTCCCACTAAATTTCTGAAATTTCAGTGAGAAGTCCTATTCACAGCAAAGATAATAGTAAAACTCATTTTCTTCAGTGGAGCCAAGATATTATCCTGTATCAAAAAAAACCTGGAAAATCAATGGTTTTCTCAGTAGTGCCCTGGCAGGAAAGCCAGATCAGACTATAGATCCAGCTAAAATTTAAATTGACCACAGAAAGAAAAAAATAAATCAAAACAAGAAGTATTTTTTTAAGTGATTATGTTCCCATAATCTTGGTCCTTTTGTTTATACAACTTTAAAATTAGTCTTCTAAATTATTGCTGTTGCTGCATCATATAGGTATATATATACTGCATACAAATACACAGTTAAAACATTTCTGAGTACTTAGAGCTTGCAAGGAATATGTACTTTTTTATCCTGAAAAGGTAAATAAATGGAGTAAGTGAAGTTATCATATGTAGATGCTAAACTTCAAAAACCCAAGAGATTCAAAGAAGTACCTAACAGTCTGATTATTTGTGCTTAAAAAATAAAAATAAACGTAAAAAATAACTTTGACAAGTAGACTCTCCTGAATATCTCACAGGAACAGACTTTCTCCTGTTTTTCAGTGTTTCCTGGTTTAATCTGTTCAGAAACTTCAGTGAAAGAATCATTTCCATTGTATGTCTGCCTGTGGCTCTTTCCTAAAAGCAGAAAGTACTGCAAAGGCACCTAAATGACAAATAAGTAAAACTCAAAATATACACACGTTTGTCTAAACTCTGGAAAGGTTTGGGTTTACTCTTATGTTAACTGCATGGTTTTCCCTAGCCCAGGTGACAATTCCTTTAAAAGCTTTTAATGTGAAATAAAGAATCAGCAGGTCATTTTCATTTAGGATGAGGAATTTTCAAGGCAAATATCATAGCTATTTGTACAAGCTAAGCAAATATTAGAATGTATAAGAAGAAACAAACGCAAGGGAATAAATTTAATGTCATGAACAAATCTGGAGGGAGTAATGAGGCAGAATCTACAAAAGCTAGTTAAAGCTAAAAATACTTAGAATGCACTTTTTTTGGACCCTAATTAGCTTAGGGTCTTTCAGAAACACTCAGGAACCTGTATCAAGCTACTGTAAAGAACAAAAAATTAAAATTGTCATAAGAATGAGAACAACAATAATGCAAACTGCTAGTTGAAAGTCTAAGTTTTTAACAGAGTTCTCATGACCCAGACTTCATCAAAATCTCCATTTTTTCTAAGCCACTAAGAGCTGCACTTCAGAGTTGTGTTCATTTTGAACGAGTAGGTGACAGCAGCACACATATAAGAAAGGCACTGTGAGTATTTAAAGCTTTTATGTCATCATTGTTATTGTATTTCTGGAATAATTATACCTTACATTCCTCTTGACATTTGCAGGCTGGGTTTTGGGTCAGCCACAGAAGGGACCATAATGACAGAACTCGTTGTGACTTGGCCAGACCTATTTTAAGACTTCAGGAGGCGGTCATCAGCATCCCATTTGAAATGTTGATTTGAGGGGCCAGAGATTGCACTTAAGATAGTGCTGTACTTTATGCTGTAGGTGTACATTAGGGGTTTCGTAAATGCTTAGTAGGTGTCTGTATGTGCATCCACACATGAGTCATACAGACAGAGCAGTGCACAGCATGCACACTCAATGCAGGCAATGCCTGTAGAGCTCATGGTCACAGCAGACATCCCATTGCTTGCTCTCAGTACTGAAAGATTTTGCATTTGAACTGGAAAACTAGATTTGAACTCTCACTCCAGCAGCCCAAGGTAACAGAACTCAGGATTTAGGGTGCAGCCAAAGGAACTGGGCTGAGACTTGGTGTCACAGTCCTCTCAGAAGTTCTTCTCATACAGTCTCAGAGCAAGCCCAGACTGCCCAGAGGGATGGCACTATCACAACCTGCCCTGGACAAAATGACTCACTGTGTATGATTCTTACAGAGCTCAGACTAAATTGATCTGACTTTTGTATTAGGACAGAGTAGGACCAGCATGTACCTCTACCCTTTCCTGGATTCAACTCCCTCCATAGGACAACTCAGGTGCTGGGCTTGTAGGCATCCCTTCCCTCTCTGTTTTGGTGAGTGAATTTACATACTTCATCTTGACACAGCTTCAATAAAGGAAAAGAGATCTTAAGTTGATTTTAAGGGTGGACTTACACGTGGCCAGCTCTGAGTAGACAAAGAAGGCAGTTATGCCTATAGTAAACTGTGCATGGTGGCAAACATCCACAGGTATTACGTCTTGTTTTGGGTCCTGGAAAACCAAGTTGACTGTCAGTGCAGCTGAGAGAGCAGTCAGCACATGTGCTCTGGCAGCAGCTATGGGAGAGGAGAGGGGGGCCCCTTTCAGGAGCAGAAGTAATTGTCTTCACTTCTCCACCCATGGATCTGCAGGCTCTTATTGCTAAGATGTTTACTTCCTCCATTCTCTTGTGCTTCCTGGGTATAGACAGCCTCCCTTTTGTAAGATTGCAACATTTAGCTCTGCATACTCTTTTAAGAAGCCTCAGACTAACTCTGAATGTGTTATTTTTGCCATAGAAATGATTGACCTAAGACATTATTTTGACTCATTTTGAGTACAACAGAAATAAGCCATTACAGAGCTTCTATTCAGAGGCCCATCCTGGGGATGCTCTGTGAGCTATCCTATTCCAGGATCATAGAATGACAGAGCAATTTAGGTTGAAAAAGACCTACAGAAGTCACCTGGTTGGACCCCAGCTCAAAGCAGGATTGCCTTTGAAGTTAGGTGTAGTTTCTGTAGGCCTCGTGCAGCAGAATTTTGAGGATCTCCAAGATGGTATCTAAGCCAGATGGAAAGAAAGTGCTATTCTCTGCCCTGTGTTTAGAGGAATCCTAGACAGCTGCCTCGGACTGTATGCTAACTTTCAAATAGCTGTAAGGAGATAAGAAAAAATCCATTCCAGATTTCAAACTACTGTCTGGTACCTCCCTTTCTGGCTGAGGCAGTGCCCCTGAAGAGTAAAGAATGAAAATGCGATCTGGAAAAGCAAAGCTTAGGATCCCCATCAAGAGTTAGCATTTCACTTTAGTTCTGCCTCAGCTGTGAAAGGCAAGATTTCAGCCTCAGTTAGTATTTCCCGGTGCTTTACTCTTGGTAGCTTTCCTCTCAGTGAGTGAGATGTGTGGCCTGCAATTTTCAAGAATCTACCTGTCCTGATTCTCTTTATATAAGGGTCCCGGACACTTAATTCAGAGATCAGGGCTCTCCTCAAAGTCATTGCAGCACTAATCTGCAGAGATGCTGATATTATATCTAACCCTTGGCTCTAAAAGATTACCGTCTTTGATTCTTAGCTGCCTAACTGAAATTATACCTAAGTTTTATCGGGACCTCAAACAGCTTTACTTTGCTACCATTTTTTAAAATTATTTCAGAGATTTTAAAAAGCAGTTTTAATGCTATGACAATGTTTTATTCCCTATTGCTGAATGGTTTGCATCTCTACCAAAGCTCAAGCAAGCTAGTAAGCATTAGAATGATTATTTTCCACTAATCTACTCCTTTAACTTTAAAGTAATTAGCTGAGGTGGGCAACAAAATGGAATGTTTCCTACAAGAGTCAGTAAATGGACTCTGTAAGTGCAAAAGCCGATTACTTTGATATAAAGAGGGCCATTATTTTTGCACCTCTGGAAAGCTGCCTAAATTGAAAGTCTTATAATCTGATTTTCATAAATCCTATTTAACACATTATTATTTTCTTTTTAACAGGCAGCACCTAAAGCTATATCACTCGTCTCTGATCTTACCCCTTCTTTCTCATAACAGAATCCCACAGCCCTATTTATGCATAATTTGTGTAATTGTCACCAAAATGCTATATTAAATCTAATCTTTTTACATTCATTTTCAATTGAGAACAATTAGAATCAAATGTCATACAGTTTGCATTTTTACAATCATACTGACTCATATTTGTGTCAGATTTTAAAGTCCTTGCTTCAGAGAAAATCCAATTTTTCTCTTCCAACAACTCATACCTCAATAAGATTTCAATAAGTTTAATCTTTGACCTGAAGGTAAGTATAATGAAAAAGAGAGAGAGAAACTGATTAACAGTTAATTCTCACAAGGTCTAATGCCCTGTGTTTTAATCAAGACACGTAGGACAAGAAAGACAGAAAAAACACACATTAAATAGAGATTGATATGAAATTCAAAAGGACCAGTTTTTCTCAACTGAAGAAATTTTATCTGGTCAGAAATCCATCCTGAAAAACAGTTTCCAGTGGATAACTCCCAGAGCTGCTTTATTCAGCTGTGTTTTTAATGTAGTAAGCAAATGCATTTCCCCAGCTTAAATTCTGTATTTTTATACAGTCTAATGAACATTAATGCCAGCAAGTCCCCCTTTATATTCAATATCAAAGTCCTTTGCTAAGAGTTCTGTATTGGACTCACAGGCTCTTCTAGTCCAGCATCTTGTCCAGTTTGCCATTGTCAAAGGCTTCATATGATCCCACACAGCAAGCTCCACCTTGAAAAGAGTAGACCCTCTGGAGCAGGGATGCTTCTCTGTTTGAAGGTTATCGGAAAATTTGTCTCATCTCTAGCTTCATTCTTCTTTCCAAATCTGCTTATTGGTGTTTGTTGTGCCACTCTTGTTCTTGAGGCACACTAATTTTCTCTCCCTGGTGTTTACCTTGCTGCAGTATTTTTGTCAAAGTAAGCAAGCATTGCTTTTCCAGGCATGTGGCTGCGAATCTATTTCTTTTGCTTGGCTAATTAAGCAGCCACTCACGTGGCATTTTATCTACACTAATATGATCTATCAGGGACTTATTGGCAGCAGACTATCTTAGCTTGGGCACTGTGTTAGACACCATGCACTGCAGAGAGACAGACAAACAGAGAGCCACAAAGAGGCAGAGGGAGAGATTTCAGCTGCCAAGTTCAGAGAGTGAACAGACCTCTGGTCTTTACTTTTCCTCACATGGCCAAAGGTAGCTCTTCTATGCCTTTCTCCTTCCTACTCCCTCTCAATTTTTAGCCTTATTTCAGAACAAATTTTCAAACTGATCCCTGGTTTATTTTCTGCTAACTTGTGAACAAATTTGTGCCTGTGCCCAAAAACAGATAGGAATTTCTCCTAGAAGAAAAGAACAGAAAAGATATGCAGTGATGTTCTGAAACAAGGTCTGGGTTTGCACAGAAAAAGTGAGTCTTAAGGTATTACTTTAGAGTTGATAGTGTTTGTTGCTGTTCCCAGCCTCACATGATTTTATGGTGGTTTCCTCACACAGTAGAACTTCTTGCACAGATTCAAAGTTCTGGGAGAAAAATCCATGTATTGGAGAGGGTTTATAATGAGCTGAAGGTCACAGTTGTCTGGGAGCATATTAATTAGAAGGTGCAGTTGTAGATAAGTTTCTGAAAAATTAAAAAGAAAGGCTGAGGTAGAGATTCTCCTCTAGGTTCTTGTGACTTCTGAGGTATGCTGACTACTAGTGTGTCTGCAACAGAGGACTTATGATTCCACACAGTCTCAATAGCTTCTTATTTGTCTTCTACTCCATAGCCATTTAGTTGCTGTTCTATAAGTACTGGAAAAGTCTGCCCTTACCCTTTATTGAGAACTAATAATTGACTAAAAAGTGAACGCAACCATTATTAAATTACAATGCAGTTTTTACCTCTACATTTTAAACTTCGAGTTTGTTGGTTGTTGTGGGGTTTTTTGTTGTTGTTGTTTGTTTGTTTTTTGTTGTTGTTGTTTGTTTGTTTGTTTTTTGTTTATTTTTAATTATTTTTTAATCTACTTCCCTGCTTATAGCATTAGTACAAAATGGGCTGGGAAATGACTGATTTTATCATAGCAGATGATATTTCACTATTTGTTTTCCTGATGTGGAATGGTGGTGCAGAAGGTTAAACTCCTGTGTTGTGTAAATAAGAACTTAAAAATCGTAAGGGTCAAGGGCGTGGGAAAAACACACGTATTGATTTGAAAAAGTATAATTCCTGCAGCAGCGTTTGGTAGCATTTTGTCCTTTAATCAGCAGAGTAAAAAGATGGCTGCTCCCTTTTACAGCCTGTTCCCCATAATAGCTCTTAGAGAGCCTCAGTGTTTCGTATTTACTTAATTCACCTCTTAGAAAATCAATTGTTCAAATACGAAAATAATCTATGAAGATAAATTTATGAGTTAATAGAGAAAAATAAGTGGAAAACACATCAAAGGACTATTTAAGATGAAAACAAAGCCTCACCTCCCCAGCTGAAATTTTTACCTTTCAGAAAGCGGGGTGAATAATCTTTCTTGATCTTGAAGAAGCATGTAGGTTGTGTAGCAGCCATGTCTATAACCAGCCTCTTCAGTGAACTGATTTCAGAATTAAAAGTGAGTGTTTGTCTTGCTCCCACTACGTTTTTGCAACCCACAGTAATTTAGTACCTCCTCCATTTGCTGTCTCTTTAGTGACATTCATCTATTCACTCTAGTTCTTTAATGTTAATCTCTTTTTAATCAAATCAGCCTATATGTCAATTTTGTATCAATTCTTTAATTTTTCTTTTGAGCTCCTTCTAGCTTTTAATTTCTTCCAATTAAGAGGATTTTTGTAGGAGGCTTAAAATAATTACAATTCTATTCACCAGCTATACTCCTAATTATCAATGATTCCTTTTCCAAGGTCTGTAGATGACATGCTGCTGAGTACAACAGCTTTTACATTTAATAAGAAAAAGGAATCACTAAAGTTTATTTTTGTATTTCCATTTTCCATCCAGCTCTAGTTAACTGTAACATCTGGACTTGTATACATTTATACAAGATAATAATTTTATTTCTGTGACTTATGCTACAATGTGGATATATTTGTATCACGGAAAAGTCAGATATGTACTGCCAAGTTTTATGATCAAGATTTGAAAAAAAATGTAGAATAAAAATGTATATACAGCCTTCTTTTTTTTAATGCTTATTTCTCAGGATATTGTTTTACTTTGGTGCTTAAATGTGGATTATAAAAGATAAAGCCAGTTATTCAGAAGAAAGTGTTTAAAGAGAAAGGATTGTGAGACTCTCACCTGAAACATTTGCCTTTTCTCTAATCTGAGCTTGTCTAACTTCAACCTCCTGCTGCTGAAACTAAGTCTTTATGTCCTAGATTTTAATTTTCCTCTGTACACATATTAAAACTTTGAGATCAGCCTCCTCTAAGCAGACTAACTCCAGGTATTTTTCCCTTCAGGTCATGCACTTCCATGCAATTGCCATTCTTGTGGTTAAGGTCTGAAAACCCAATAGTTTTTTTCATTACATTTCTGGAATTTGGGATGCAGTGTAGGGCTGAACATGGATTTTGGGACGAATCCAAAAGCAAAATAGCTTCTCTGTTGTTTCTTAGTAACTGCCTGTAAATTCAAGGTTTAGCTGAGCCCTTTTGCTCCTGCCTTGCTCATATTCAGATGACTGTGAACCATCTCAAGATATTTTCCTGGGCAGAGTCTGTAGGGATGCTTTATATAGCCCATCCTTGGAAAAAAATATGTGAATAACAATGCCTGTTAACATGGGTAGGTGAGTGTGTGTGAATGAAATACACAAAACTGTCTGAGGGAGAATTTGCCCAAAACAGATTAAAAGGTAAACAGGAAATTACCAGGGAACTTTTGAAACAAAAAAGTCAGCTTGTAAAAGGAGCTATATAGGAAGCCCAAAAAATTTTAACAGTGAAGAGAGACTTTGCAGTGATAACAGCAGCAGTCAGACTGTGGTGCTGCCAGAAGTTGCCTCATCACCCTTTCAACCTGCCTGGACCAGACGGGGCTTCCTCCCTGCTGGATGCCAGAAGCAGCGTTCCAGCCACCTGACCAACAGTACAGGTGAGAAAACGAGGGGCCGAGAACTGGGCTGTGCCCGTGTCAACTCCTGGGGTACTTTCTGGCTGGCATGCGCGTTAGGGGGATAGTAAGGAGCAGCTGCGTACAGATGTCCAAGAGGATGCATTGGTTTTTTTTCTTCTTATGAGAGGTCCTGTTACTTGCCCTTTTTATTACTAATTTTCCCTGCAGTGTGTCAGCTGTCAAAAGGTTAAAGATTCAAGTTTGCATACATTCCAAGAAAACAAAACCAAACAAAATTTACTGCAGAAAGTATGACAATTCATAATTTTTTTCCTTTGAATGGTAAACTTCTAAAAGATTCTGAAATAGACTACCACTTGGCAAGAAAGCAGTGTTTTATTAGCTCATCTGAAGTTACCAAGTTTGACTGTAACTGTGTCGCTAATCACTCATTAATTCTTCCTCTCCACTATGTGAACTCTACTTCCTCTGTTTTAATGATTTCTTTTGTTCTTTCTTGTGTGCCTGGACAGCATTCTCCCGGTGACTCCTCATCCCTTTCTCACCCCTTTCTCCCAAACCAACTGCAAACGCAGATGTTCTGCAAATCCTCCCATCTGTAGGGATCTCAGGGCAGATTTTCAACTGCTGTAAATTGCCTGAGTACCACTTAAGTGTATAAGAGTTGGCTGATTCACACCATCTGGCCCTTTGAGCCACTCTGTGTTTATTTGCATAATTGAACATATTGTTTTAGGCTCATGCTGTTTAACTGTAAGATTTCCTGGCCAGAGGCTCTCATAACAGCATACTGTACAGTCCAGAATAACTTAAAGAGCTATATAAATAATGATTGTGATTGTCCATTTTCTTTTACCACTCCCTAAGCTTACCTCCAAAGAGCAGAGCTTTCTGTAGCTGAAGTTAGGTAGGACAGACTTGGGCAAGTTCCTGGAAAAACGAATAGCACAGGCTTTCTCAAACAGACTTAGTGCCTAACTTAGCCTCTATAGACAACAGAGTTAATACTGTAAAGCCAACATTGAAGTTTTGGAATTATTTCGTTATAAATCATGCTTAGGTATTATCTTTCCTATTCACCTTGAGTAGATCATAATTTTACTGGATTTTGTCACCTTCAATATCTTTACTTTTTCTAAATGGCTCCAGAAAATTTTACTACGCAGTATAAAGTTAAAGAAGAATGTACCCATTACCATTAGCTAATAGAGTGAATAGCCTCCACCTTAAATCTAGAGAAGATGAGCATCTTAATCCCTCTGCCATTTTATACCAGGTGAACAAACTGAATAAGTGTCAAGAAGGGTTGGATTATAGCTTCTTACTTGTCTTACAGTTTCTTAGCTTTCCTAAACAGGGATGAATCAGCACTGTCAACTTTTGCAGAGAAAAAATGATAAAATCTGGAGGATCTCTTTCCTTTTTACTGCAGAAAATTCCTATATTGTTTATCCTCTATCTGTTCTAGAAGAAACAAAAATACTGAATTAGTATTCCACTGTCTTACTCATTTTTACATGGCAACTTTTCTGTACACGAGGAATTAAAACCCACAGTTCCTTCCATTTCTTAATCATTAGACCGGAAGAGTAGAAGTATTTTTTTTGTCTTTTAGATGCCTATGGAGAGATGCAGCCCAGCTGTTATATGGACATTCTGCTCAGAACAGTGTTTTGCTGTTTCACAATGTCTTTATAGACTTCTCATTTGTTTCTTCCTAATAGAAATTTTTCCTTTTCCTAAATATAACTTATGTAAATAGTCTTTTTCTTTTAAATTTTATTTTCCTTTGCTTCTATTGATTAAAAGCTACTTTTGTGTGTCTTCCTGTGAGGCATCTTGAACCCTGAATTCCTGCATTCTTTTCTCCATAACATCTGTGATAACATAAGATGTCATAACAAGAGTCATTTCACATTGCATGCTGACAATTGGACTGATAAAACAGAGTCAGCAAATTTCTCCTCAGTCTGTTTTCTTGGAAGTTTTAAAAGTACCTTTCTATCCAAAGCATAGAAGAAATGTAGAACATCTAGACATGAATGTGATATGAAGAGAAATAACAAGATCTATACAAAGTAAGAATACTACTGTCTGCTATCTAGATGTTTTGCAGAAATATTTTTTTTCCTGATAATATTATGCAATGTGTTATAGTACTGTTTGTAATACTGCAGTATTTGGTATCTGCAGATAATGGCAAGATCAGAAAAAACAGAGCAATACAAAATGATTTATAAATACATTTCAAGTAAAACTGAAATAAGTTTCAAAACAAAGTTGTCCTGAAATTTCTATAACTGAGATACTGCATAGATTATGAGAAAATTTTCCATAATTAAAAACCAACCAACTAACTAACCAAACAAACAAAAAACCCGTAATCAAACAAACAAAAACCACAAAAAACCTGCAAATCACCAAAATTTGAGGATTTGGGGAGGGGAAGCAGGTATTTGCTTTTGTTGGTTAACTTTGAGGTGGTTATATTTTTTGTTAGATTAGTGAATTACTTTAATCCAGTATGTCTGGCAAATATAGAACATATTAACTAAATATTTTATTTGATTTGATTTGGTTGCGTTTTTTTACAACAGTTGTTCTAGCCAAAATACTTTTAATGTCAGCCCAGAACTCTATATTAACACCACAAATCCTAGTATTATAAGCATGTGTACATTCAATATGTAATATATGAGTAGTTTCATAGATTTCAACAGAAATTTCTTCACACTATTTTAGTGTGTAAATTTCTGCAGGACTTGCAGATAGTAAAGAAATTTTCTTTTCCAGGATAATTCATTCAAGTGGAATCAAATTATCCTACTTTGTTATTTTCTCTGTAAATGAGACAGCTACTGGGTAGTATCATACAATTGTGTATTCCAGAAAATAGGAACAAAAATGTTCTTGTGTCTCCATATAATTAATGTTTTACACAGCATGTGGCAATTGCATCTCATTCCTTAAGCTTTTTTCATGTGCCACAATTTTTTAAAATGCCATTTACTGAACATAAATGGTAACCTGCAATTTCATGCTTTTTCCTGTTGCATTCATTATTACTTTTGGACATAACCAAGAAGTACTGGAGAGGATGCCACTCAAAAGGACACCATTTCTGGGTGTGTTGTTATTCTTTTTTAGCACACCTGTGGAATGCACCAAATATAGCAGAGTGCTATTCCTTCTGATTTTGTATATATAGGGAAAGAAGAACACAGAAATTCTATTTCCATGGGTTTTGAGATTTAAACTAAAATCTTGCTTAGTTAAGATCCTCTAGAATAATGATTTCAACGGTTTAGTTGTGACACTAAGTTTTTTATTGTCCCATAAAGGCACAGCTCTTCATAATGGGTGCCATAGAAAGACTTCCAGCAACATCTTGGTGTGAAGTGGAAGAAAGGAGCTATGCCATTCATCTATGGGCTGCAACAACCACCACTGTGTGTGTGGGTGCACCTATGCAGGCTGCTGCAGAGGATGTTCAGAGCAGGAATCCTTCACATCACTGTCCTCTTTTCAACATCCTGACACTCATCATCCATTTCAACATTTTATTGCTGTGGTAATTCTTCCAGTTTTTTTTAGTTCAGTTGGTTGGTTGGTTGGTTGGTTAGTGTGGGGGGTTTTGTTTGTTGTTTTGTTTGGTTGCTTGTGGTTTTTTGTGAATGTATTTTAATGAAATATAACAAGGGAAAATGTAGAGTCTTGCATCTGGGCAGGAACAACCCCAGGTTCCAGTATAGGTTGGGGAATGACCTATTAGAGAGCAGTGTAGGGAAAGGGACCTGGGGGTCCTGGTGGACAGCAGGATGACCATGAGCCAGCACTGTGCCCTTGTGGCCAAGAAGGCCAATGGCATCCTGGGGTGTATTAGAAAGGGGGTGGTTGGTAGGTTGAGAGAGGTTCTCCTTCCCCTCTACTCTGCCCTGGTGAGACCTCATCTGGAATATTGTGTCCAGTTCTGGGCCCCTCAGTTCAAGAAGGACAGGGAACTGCTGGAGAGAGTCCAGCGCAGGGCCACAAAGATGATGAAGGGAGCGGAGCATCTCCCTTATGAGGAAAGGCTGAGGGAGCTGGGTCTCTTTAGCTTGGAGAAGAGGAGACTGAGGGGTGACCTCATTAATGTTTATAAATATATAAAGGGTGGGTGTCACGAGGATGGAGCCAGGCTCTTCTCGGTGACAACCAACAGTAAGACAAGGGGTAATGGGTTCAAGCTGGAACACAAGAGGTTCCACTTAAATTTGAGAAGAAACTTCTTCTCAGTGAGAGTGACGGAACACTGGAACAGGCTGCCCAGGGAGGTTGTGGATTCTCCTTCTCTGGAGACATTCAAAACCCGCCTGGACGCCTTCCTGTGTAACCTCACCTAGGTGTTCCTGCCCTGGCAGGCGGATTGGACTAGATGATCTTTCGAGGTCCCTTCCAATCCCTTAACATTCTGTGATTCTGTGATTCTGTGTTTTTTTGTTGTTTGGTTTGATTTTTTGTTTGTTTGTTTGGGGGGGGGGGGGTGTTTGTTTGGTGATGCTAATATTGTTGAATTATACAGACTTTAGGACTGGGGGACTATTCTTTGATCCCATCACCTTTGTGCTTAATGACACAAGACGTAAATGTTTATAAAATGGTGGCTGCCTATATAACTCCCTCCAGATACAGTCAGCTGAAGTCCAGGTTGCTGACTCTCTTCCTCCTGCAAAACAGGAATTAGGATGCATGTGCTGTACTGCTCAGAGATATTATACCAGTGCAGAGTGGGAAGGAAGATGTACAATTTGCTTTTTAAAATCCCAGAGCTGTCATTCTCATGTTTAGTGGAAAGGAGAGAGGGAATTCCCCAAATCTCTTCTAGTCCAAGGTTGGGCTACTACAAATCAAACTAGATTTAGTGCTTAACTGGTAAAACAAATAAAAGGATATGTCTACTTTAGCATTTTTACTTCAATCTGGAGCAGATTCTAAAGCAAATATCCCGGCTGTCCCCATTGGCTGGGCTTTGGTTCTTATTGCTCAGAGAAGTCAGAGCTGACAAACTGAATTTAATTTGGGTAAACAAGCCAGAATGTGCATTCCCAAATTATATCTAAAGCACTCCAGCTGCTGAGGACACTCAGTGCATGGGACCAGACTGCAGACAGTTCAAAGCAAAGCATCCTGAAACACATACAGAATGGACATAAGGTCCTCACCACCGCTGGATGATTTCTGCAGCTATGTTCCAAATACTTCCTAATGAAGACAGAACAAATGAGAAATCATCTTGACCATCCCTGTAGCTTGATAGAAAGACTTCAGTTTTACTTTACCCTCTGACTTACTTTCTTATTCAGCAATATGCAATATAGCTGAGGAAATATTTCCAAGCATTCGTATATAGTCTTTCTAGACTTCTGTTCTTTTCTTTGACACTAAGAAAGAGTAGATAACGTTTAAGCAAAAGCCTTGACTGCAAGGCAGGATGTCTAGATTCTATTCATAGATCTGTAAAACTTTTTGGGTGAGTGACTAACTTATTTGACAGCAGCAAAGTTTTTCATCTATAAAAAGGATTATAATGCTTGTCTACCCTATAAGGATTCTGGGAAGATGAATAAATGAATGTTAAAATGACTTTAATGAGAAATATAGTAAGCCCACACAAAATAAAAATTTAAATTTTATATTTATCTTTCCTCATGTGCTTTTTAGGCAAACTTGAATAGGAAAATTTCTTCCTGCAGAACTGTTAGAAGAAACCAGATACTTCAAATAACATACATTTCAAAGAGAAGAAACAGTTCTGTCGTATTATTATGTGGAGAGAGTTGTTATAAGTAAAAAAATTAGGGATGCTCTGGAATTTATGAATATAGAACTAACTTTTAAAAAAGAAAATGGTGAATACTCCTTAGGTATTTCACATAACAGATGTCTCTACCTTCAGTAACAGATTTTGGGTTCTAAAGATTTTGGCTTCTAAAATTGCATAGCAGAGAAGTGTCTACCTCTGCCTTACCGAAGTACTGGAATTGTGCAGAATTTCAGGCACAGCTTCTATTGTATCTTAACAATCATTATGACTGGGACTATTTGAACATGAGGGGCCAAACCTTCCCAGACATGTGACATGTGAGAGGTCTTCTCATGGACAACTGCAAGCAGCAGGCCATGCTCTCCATTTATGTTATGTTGGTGAGACAGAAAGCAGAACCGTTGAAGAAGCTACTTAGCAGGGTTTGCAGAATGCTGCGAGGTTATACACTCCACAGTGTGGTGGGGAATAGTCGACTGTCTGAGGCAGACATACTCATACACAGTTACCATGTTGATTTTTGATCCTGCTGTGGGCCATGTTCTTGAAAGCCTGGCACACTGGTGTCCAGAAAGCACGTCAGTTTTTTTCATGAAACCTACGCCCTGCACACTGAAGTAAATATATCTTCATGGAAACAAAAACTGACGAATTCCTGATCAGCACCGAATGTCAGCCATTACTACTGGTCAAAACACAATTGTATCTGGGATTTTTTGAGGATGTAGAGTATTTGCTCTTTTGAAAAGAATATGTATCAGTTGCATGATAATATTTGACAAATGCCAAGTTTCTGAAGGCTTCAACATTAAGACCCTCTTAAATTTCTTCTGAGTGGTCTTTTTTACATTACTGAACGACCTGAACTGATGTTCTTACTGTGATACCTTTGAGTGACACTTATATATAAATGGACTATTAACCCCTATTCTCTCCTTTTGTGACTCTGAATAGAGCTTTCTCACTTTTGTAAGCAATGAGTGTTGTAACCTGCTGGAAGCTATAGGATTTACAAATCAACATACACATGGAAACATCCAAGATCAGCTCCGGATCTGGGGAAGTCTGGATATACAAGATAGTGTCTTTTGTAAAACTAACTAGAGTTTTAAAGTCCTGTCATTAAGAAGTCCTTACTGATGCTGGACAGTATCAGTTCAACTGTCTGTCACTCTACAGCTGAGGACAACTTGTTCTGGAACAGGCAGGCAAGAAGGGCAATAAGGATGTCTTTTTGCCTCTGAAGGATATTAAGGGCTTTGTAACTCTGAAGTCTGAGTATCAGCATTATTTGAGGTGGAGTAAAGGCAGTGATGCTCTGCTATCCCCATACAACCATCCACAATTCTCCAGGAGTTTTTAAAAGGAGACGTAACACTAAGATCACCTGGGCATGCAGCTAGGTGGAATTCAGCATCCAAAAAGATGGTTAGTTTCTTACTTTGCTTTTAGCAAAGTCCATACAAACCTAAGCATAATTTTGGTCCTAGTGGATCTTGAAAATTCCACTCAGAAATTATACCAATCAGCATATATTAAGTTTTAATAAAACTGAATAACAGATCTTATCTGATATAAATAAGGATAAATCTTGTCTTTAATGATAGCTAATTTTTAATTTGTGTTGCAAAGCTACCTCCTGATTACAAATTCTGTTTTACAATAGGTGTAGTGTTCTAAGCTACTGGAATCTGGCACACTGTGACTTTTAGATGAGGTTCTTAGGGACCTGGTTTACTGCTAGAGGGAGGTTATAGTTATGGTTGGACTCAATGATCCTGAGGGTCTCTACCAACTGAAATTATTCTATGATTCTAATGTAGTATTTTTGCTGAATTTGACACACAATCACATCAACGTCATAAGCTGAAAATGTAGACTCTTGGAAGACCGCAGTATCTTATTCTGATAACTGTATATTTTAAGTGACAGTTTTCACAGGACCACAACTAAAAAATGCCTTTGACTTAAAAAGTTGGAAGATTTACTTTCCTTACAACATGAATTAATAAAGCTGTGCTGTGCTCTGTTGTGGCTTGTCAGAATTAGACACCTTTATTACCTTGGAAAAACAGATACATTCTTACAATAAAATCCATCTGTCTTTGAGTACTGAAAATCGGTAGATGTGGAAACTACAGGTTACCATCCTGGCCTGCATATGGATTTTGGCTGCCTTGTTTTCTTTGAACACCAAAGAAGTATTATAAAAGAACCTGTTTTACAGCAAGAAGCGTTTCAGTGCAAATAACATGTGATGATGTTAAAGTAACAGGTAAGGAAAGTTGTGTTCATTTAAACCTTATAGCAATATTAGGCTCATGAAACTGTGTAAAGCCTGTTAAAAAGGAAGAGGAACTGCAGTTGCTTTTCAGTCAGCCTTATAAAAGAATAATTTTTAAATTGACCCAAGTATTATGATGAGAAATATCCTCTTCATTCTCTTTTGTGGTGAGAATGTGTCGATTATAGTTTCATGAAAATAAAAGGAGACAAAATGTTTAACAGGACGCAAATATTTTTTAATTGTTTGATAAGGTGAAAATAATGTGAAAGAAGAAGAGAATTCAGGTCTTGCACTTTCTTTATATCATGCTGTTATTGAAAAAGAATGAGTAGCTTGTATTTTGGTGGAAGATCCTTGTATTTTACTGGAGCCTTATACCAGCTGCATTATCAAAATTAAAAAGTTAGACAAGCCAGACACACTTAATATAATTATTTAATATTTAATCTTGTCATGTAATACTGTTAAACTATTTAAGGCTAAAATTTCACCAGATCCTTAATTGGATTATCTGAGTAGTGGTTGGAAGATCAATAACGAGTCCTTCCCCACCGTTTTCATCCCCAGAAAATACTTTGGAAATGTTAATGATTCACTAGGTGTCACTCTTATCTCTATGAAACTGCTAATAGAAGACTATTCCAGCATGGCAGGAGACAACATTCCCTGTTGGAAATGTCATTTCTGATCTGGAATATAAAGCCATAGCCATAGCCATAGTTACTTGTCATCATTAAGAAATCCACACCCTTTTTCAAATGACCAGGAACATTGTTAACTGTAGAAAATGCAAGTTGTCATAATTGCATTTTTACTAGCTTAATTGTTTACCTATATTTTAAATAAAATATTGTTCACATTTATTTCTAAAACCTGTATTGGCATATACAATTAGCTGCATTATTCCTTACCCAAAGGCACCCATTTTCAATGGTTAAAAGCTTATATTAAGGGAGACTGTAGCTCCTTTTACAAACCATTAGGATATGTTACCTTTGAAAATGAGAAATGGCATGTAACATGTCATATGGGAGACTGCAAGCATAACACATATGTGCCCTAAAATATGGCTATGGTTGGAATGGTGAAATTGTGGTGGGATACATTTTTCCTCTTGGAAAATAGTTCTGAAATATGTAGCAAAATTAAGGAGAATGTAATTGTTCATTTATGGGCTTACCCTCACCTTCTGCCAACCTCTACACACACAAATAAGAAAATGTTTCAGTATCCACAAAACTCCTACAAGAGGTGGTGGTCTTGATTCAACTAGGAGGTCCATTCCAAGGGACCTCATTCACCTCTGAGGAGACCCAGCTCAGCCTCCCACCTTTTAGAAAAAAATATATTCGTTCTCACTGTCTTCTGCCAGAGCTCTTTGCATGGATCCAGAGAGGACATTTCTCTACCTTAGTTTTCAGAACTGTTATAAGGAAAGTAAGGCAATGTGTGACTCTAGTCTGTTCTCCAATAAACCTCTGAATGTTAAGCAAGTTTGAGAAAGACCCACCCAGAAATGCATACATCCAATGGTTAAGAAATTTTGAGCTTTCGCTCCAGTGTCCACCTGTAGGCTTGAGATTTCACAGCTGTGAATGTCATTAAGGGCTGATCAGCTCTGCTCCTATTCTGTGAATTTAGCCTTTTGTTTATTTGACCCATATTAGAAGGACTCCAAAATGAAAGATTTTCCCTGTAATTTTCATGAAAATAAAAATACTTGTCTCTAAGTATATATATTTTTAAGCAAGAAAGTGATAAAGACAGGTTAGGTTTGATATTAAGGCTGTCTAGTCTATTATTCATGAAGCTTCAGACAGAATATTCAGCTTCATATTTGTCCATTTTTAAATTGTGACATACATTGGATGATTTTTGGACTGAAAAGATATTTATATTAGGTTTTTACAGTTTTAGCTTATTACTTTTTCTGATCATAGATCATGTTCCATTCCTATGATAGGAAACAGGTTTGTAGAAGAAAGCGATCTACATAATAATCAAGGTAAGACAATATTAAAGGAAACCAGATTGCTATTTGTAGAAGTCTTCAAATAACATGGCTGCATTATTGATTCTATTGAGATAGTGTCCACAGAACCATACAAAGATTTATATTTCTGTCTCCTGTTTGCTGCAAAAGCTTTGTAAGACATAAATCTTCTCCCCAGATGCTTAAAATCTATAAACAGCTTAAACAGAGAAAGAGACAGGTAAATGTTCAGAATGATGATGGTAAAATGTTAATTTGATTAATCTGGCTTCTCTTATTTTTTCTTTTTAGGACATGCCTACAAGTCAACAAATAAAAATGTGAATACGGGAGCTGTTTTGCTATTCAAATAAATCTGAATATTACCATAGGCCTATTCATCCTTTTCCTTTCTTATTGTTTAATGCCAGTCCACTGTTCCTACCACCAAAAATTCTTCTTGATGTCCATATTTTTGTTTAGAAACAAGTATTTCAGCAATAATGCAGGAAAAATTAGAGCACTTTTTTATATCTGCCTGTTAGAATGGATGTAGGAAAAAGTCTTTATATTTTAGCCTTGTAAGAACTGGTTAAAGAGGATTTCCATAGGAAGAGAAGCTATATCCCAGTAGATTAGCAGGAAGGAGGAGGTAGGAGAGCTCTGTTGCTATGTTACTCTAAAAATTCAAAACCTTGGATTTGGGAACATTCAATGAAGTCCATGACATGTATGCTAAGGAATCAAGTCCTGCTTGAGGATGGAATTCATTAAAGAATGTGGTGATATGGAGCTGATGAGCCTAGACCAAGCTGAGGTGAATCCCATCAGTCTGATCGCCTTCAGAGATCCACTTCCATAACAAAGTTGAGAATATCATTATGAATGTTTTGCTCAACTGCATCAGTTAATATAGCTGGTTGTTTAATTAGGTCATCAGTAGATTCTAAGCTATCTGTAAAACTTGCATTGTAGATCAGCTAGGTAAACGTTTCTGAAAAATGGAGTGTGAAGAAGCCCAAATGTGTTTAAATAAGTTAGAATTTTTGAAAGTCTATTTCCAATCTAGTGTAAAGGATCTTTTAAAGTAGCTCAGTTATCTTGATATTTTTCTATCAGATTCTGGAATCAGGCAAAATGACAACAATAACAATTTCCATGTCCCTAGTTGCTTCCTCTTTCATTCTGAACATTTGCAACTTAAAGAAGAGATTATCGCATAGTAACTATTATTTTGATCCTAAGAACCAAATTATATACTAATAGCATCCAGGAGTTCAATGTTGTCTTTTGTAAAGGATGTTTAAAAATCGATAACCTGTATTAAGCAGTTGCAACATACCATTTAATTTCAGTGGATGCTTTCATAGTCCTAAATAATAGTTTCAAAAATGATTGAGGAGCTAATTTAAGACACTTCAAAGTAATCTTCAGAAAATGCTAAACACTAAAATTCATAAAAGTAGGCCTTTCTTTTAAGTGATCTGTAATCAGTAACTTCGTAATCTTGCCCAGAGCCTGTTATTGAGAGAACCTTATCCTCTGATCAGTACATCTGTACATATTATTTTCTAAATTAAGCATGAATAATTAAATGACTTTGAAAAAAACACAGCACACCTATTTTACTTTTCTGTAGTAAAACTTTTCTGCTTCAGCCAGCTGTTTAGATTTTAGTATACTTAAATGAAGCACAAATTTTAGCTATTTGTACAGACATCTGGTTCAGTGTCTGCTTGTAATAAAACCTTTGAATAGCCATGACTTGATGCCAAAACAGACCATCACTTACAGGAAAGGTGTATTCATTTTGCTATGCAACTCATTAAAATTTCCTAAACCTATGCTGTAGGTTCTGATAGAAAATTGGGACAAATATAATGCTATGAATATAGATGCCGCAAATGCAAAATTAGAATAGCGATCTTTTAGGAAACTAAAGATTAAAGGCTTAAGGCAAATGTCTGCTACATTTCATCACTGATAGGAACTATGGTGTTTATGTCTTCAGAGCATGAGCACAAGGACTTTCCTCAGCAGAGCAGGACGTGAAGCATTTCATCAAAATCTAATCAGCGTTATTACATTCCATGTCTGGTAGGAATGTCTTTGAGTTGCTGAGATTTTGTCAGATTTGGCTGATGGAATCCTCCCAGTAATGTTGGTTTAGGATCTAATGTTTTCCTGCTTGAGTGTGTCCTGAGAACTCTGGTATTCTCAGTTTAACGGGACAAATCCAGCACCAGTCCAAATCAAAGGAAAAGTCCTTCCTTGCTGCAGTAGAGTACCATCACCGCATCAACTACTATTGAGTATAGGTGTTTGAGAGAGGAGGCTGCTGCCCTTTAGGTTCTTCTGCAATGAGTGGAGGCAGGTCAAAGGTAAGCATTGCCCTCTCAAAAGCATCTCTTTCAATAGCCAGGGAGAGAAGGAGGGACTTAAATCAGCAGGGAGCTGGCAAGGCAGTTACTGAATCTGGCAATGCAAGCACTCACATGCTTAATATTCTTCAGTGGTTTAACTACTTGAGAACTTAATAACAATTTTAGCTTTGGAATATCAACAAATGATGAATACCAAAGGAATGGTTTGATGAGTTAAACCCCTCGTTATGCTTATAGATAATGTTTTCAGATTAACTGTTTGCTTATTCAGATTAGTAACATTTAAAATTATTGATGAATACATTTGCAAATTTCTTACACTGCTCATTTGTTGTGCTTATTTGCAACTGAGGATGTGTTGGTTGCTTAGAGAATGTCTACAGCATAGTTTTTTCTCCCAACACTTGGATAACTATGCAAGCAATGTCTTAGCTCAATATTCATATGTGCTAAACACTTTTGTTCATATAGGAATCATTGCTGTGGTTTGAACTTCACTTTCATTGAATGTGACAGAAAGTTCACTGACAGAAGAACAAACAAACAGCAGTGTAATATAAACAGAGTGTTCACTAAAAATGTCATTTGAAAGCTGACAGCAGCATTTTAATTATTTGCCTATCTTGGTTGAGTATTCAATGATGTTTATTCATATGAAAAATATGCAGGTTTCTAAGTACTTGTTGACTAGTTGAACTATTTTATTGTGCAGTTTCTCTTCTGATAAAACCCTTGTGCTGTGACTCACCAATGTCTCAACCAACTCATGCATTATGGCCTTATACTCTAATGGTTGTTTTCTGTCACACAGGGAAAATACACTATATGGCTTTTCATGGGGTAAACCTTTAATGCTTGAACCTGTTCCTTTATCTTTCTTGATTTACGATGCAGACCAGTTTGCATTTAATAGAATAATAGGTATTGGGGTTTTCTGTTGTTGTTCTCAAAATCACCAGCTCTGCTAAGAATATCTTGATGCTCTTTTAAATCATATAATGTTTTCATCCTTTCTGCTATGCATAAAATGCACCTCTGGTTTCTCGTAAACACAGTGGAGAAGAAAGTGTGTCGCTGAGACATGATTGCTTGAAATTTAAAATATTGCTCATGTATATTTTCATGCAAAAGATGATTAAAAATGTAAATACTGACAGAGGTCCTTAACTTCCATTTGGCAAGTACAGTGGAACCCCAGCTAAGAGTAATTTCCTCAATGATATCCTGGAATCCACTAATTTGAACAGGTTGGTTAGCAATAAGGTAAATTACTGCCACCTTTCCTCCTGCTGCTGGTGTGGCCAACAAAATATTTTTTGTTTCAAATATAACTAGTTAAAAGTTCCTACTTTTGCTTTATCTTATGCTAAAATACTCACTGTGAAAATAATCCATAACATACATAAGCAACATGTAATTACACTTGTAAGTTCTGCATTGCAATAAAACAAGCTCATAGTGATCTGAAAAGTAATGTAATTTGGTTAAGGAGGTAGAGTTATCTTTTCAAGACATAACTTCACATAAGTAATGTTTGCATTACTAGAATAATATTTTGCAAATAATTTTCACTGGGTATTGAAAGCATTATTATTGCATAAACAGATGACTTCATATTTTCTTTTTTGTTCCTGATTTGTTGTTTTCTCAAATTAGATAGCTGTCTTCCTAAGAGGCTGGACTGTATGTGAGTTCAAAAACTTGGCCAAGGACTATGAAAGAGCAGACCAGATTTTTGAGGTTGGACTTGTAGCAGAAGGCTGAATTTTCCATCTGAAAATTTGTCTGTATCAATCTTGCCTTGAAAATGGTAGAATTTACCTCAGTATAGACTGTGATGGTTGGTATAACTGTTATATATGTTGGCTAAAGGTCTATAACCTGAATACAATATATGAGTTTTTAAAGCAGAGTGTCTGGCAGCAGAGCAGAAGTCATTTACCTGACTGAGTGGGGCAGGTAACATGAAACAAGTGTGGCAGGAAGGAAAGGAAAAGGAAAAGGAAAAGGAAAAGGTCTATGTACAGTTTCCTACAGCTGAAAGCTGCTGGGATTTCAAGGGCTTGGAAAGCAAGACTGGAGGAAAGTGAGACTGATGAGAATATTAGTTTCAGTTCTTTAAAGCACTCACCTTAAAAACAAGGTTTGAAGAGCTTCGGCTCAAAGCTTTGCCTGATGTGAAATCCCATCACGAAAGCTTCCGACAATACCTATACAGCACTTAGATGATTCTACACTGGAGTTATACTGGTTATTGGGCCAGAAAGCATAGAGGAATATTGGGAATAGTGGTTGCAAGGTTTCCATTACATTGGAATAATATTTTATAAATCCTTGTAAAGTATTAAAATTGGCAGAAAATAGAGCATAAAAAAGGTTTATTTATTCTATTATGCATTATATCATATTTTTAATAGAGAAGACAGAAATATAGTCATATTTTTTCACTTTGTTATGCTATACATTCATATATTTGCTTTGAGATAGAATACATGTGCCCTGAAGCAAGATCATCTGTGCATGAAACAGGGCTTTACCAAGTTACTGCTTAGAGAACAGATATTTTAAACAACACTAGTACAGACAGACTGACATGTAGCAGGTCTAGCAGAGAATGACAAACTGGAGGGGCTTCAGCCCCATACTGAGGGAAGATACAGCAGTGAAATGGCAGCATCTTGTCACAGTAAGTGGCAGCATCTGTTGGTCTCCATGCAAACACAAACATACATTAACTCTCATTTAAAAGAGAAAATAACAGGATGATATCCCACTTTTGAAGGTTTGCAAGGCCCTAGAATAGGCCGTCATGCACAGACAATACCCATTGGAATTATGTAGAGTAGAAGAAACAAAATTAGGCAAAAGAGAAGAAAGAAAATTATATCCTTGTTTGTTTGTTTGTTTGTTTTAATGCAGAAAATAGTTATTAACCAGAACAGCAAATGAAATAATATCTTCATATTGTCAGCTCGGGATTGTCATAACAAGAAAAACTTCTTTTCTCTCTGTTCTTCTGGCCACTGTTCTCCTGGCCACTGTTCTCCAAGTTTGTAGTTCTATATATTTGAGTGAGATAATTGTAATTGATATACGTATAACAGGGGTGCATTTAGTTATGGTATCCTGTGAAAAAAAATAAAGGCCGAGATTTTAGAAGAAGAAAATCAGGATTACAGTAAAGTTACAAAGTATATGCAAACCCAATCTTGATCTTTAATTAGGTATTGTATACCATGCTGATAAAGTAACAATAATCAAGATGTTCGTAAGGCAAGAGCTGTGAACAAAGATCTTAAGAAGCATCACAGAATAAAGGTCTCTCAATCAAAGTGATTAATCTTGGTAGGAGTATTGCTATTGGAAAAAAAAAAAAGAAAAAGAAATTTAAAAAAGCCTAGGGCTATTGAATATTTTCTTTCTACTTATTGTATTAGGCATAAATAACATAGTTCACTCATCTGTTTTCAGACTCTGTCTTTCATTACAACTATTTTTGATTATTATTCATTGTCATTTTGACATCCTTAATTCCAATTTGTATTATGTTTTCCTAAATAAATACATTGTGATCATTTCAGTGCCATCAAATGGAGAAATATTCTGGATTCTCAAGGATGCACTGTGTTTAAACAACCCATAGCTTGTGAAAAGGTGACTGAAGAGTGAACAAAGGAGGTAGGCTTCTTATTTAATACTTTGATTTCATATTCTGAAGGGGTGTTTTCATTTAGTTATGCTACCTTTCATCTATTTAGATATATCATCATGTATTGTCATCATAGCACAGTCTGTTATCATTTTTACTAGGTTTTAGTGAACTTTATTATTCCTGCCACAAACAAAATCTTATTCTTTGTTTTCATTCAAAGTTAGAAAAAAACCTGAAGTAGTAGTAGTTTTTGAAAAATCATGATGGCATTCGCATGGGTATTCTTAACAAAAAAGTACTTTGATTTCCAAGTTGCTCTAATTCAGTTTGTTGAACAGGCAGAAAAAAAAATTAGCTCAGGTCAGCTTAACATTAAATTTCATTTTTTATACTATGATTTACTGCCTGAGAGCAACAGTATGTGGTTGGGAAACACCATAATGCTGAGCTGACTCCAAATGATATATACATATCTATTTGCTTTTATACTGTTCTGACACATTCTGCTTCAAAGGCTGCTTAAGTGACTGAAATGTTCTCATTGCATTTAATGGGGTCTGGACCAGGGCTTACCTTAAGAAAACAGGAACTGCTGGCACCAGCATATTCTACAACTAGTATTCAGTGTTGAGTATTCCAAGGAACTTGTGCTTTTGGATTTTATTAATTTAACTTGAAGAGAGGGGGAAGAAAAAAGGAAAGATACCTTTGGAGAAAAAAACTGATTTTGAAAAGCAGGTGAAATCAGGTGTACTTGTCAATATGACTTTCTATAATGGGGATTAAGGTTTTACTGCTTGTTACTATTGCATTGGTGCAAAAAGAACTGCATTTTTTTCATTGTTGAAATTTGACGTTTGTTACTGGAATATATTTTTAAATAAATATGGTTATGTTATATATTGTTTTAAGATTCTTTTCTTGCTTTATGGTGTTTTGGTTTTTTTGCTACTGACTTATTACTTGCTGTTTATTTTATATTTAGTTCAGACTACGGAAATGATGTTAGAAAAAAGCAAATTTGAGTGATTTTCTTATTTGATCTCAACATTTGTTGTGAAGCAGTGGAGACAACTTGCAACATCAACAATGTATTTAGACTAGGAACTGCTAATGACCACACAGTGCCATGGTGATCAAAAAGTTTTGCAAAAGAGACAACAGCCTCAAAGTTGAGGAGCGTAGTGGCCAACCAGCAGAAGCTGACAATGACCAATTGACAGCAGTCATCAAAGCTGATCCTCTTACAGCTACACAAGAAGTTGACAAAGAACTCAACATCAACCATTCTACAGTTGTTTGGCATTTGAAGCAAATCAAAAAGGTGAAAAAGCTCCGTAAGTGGGTGTCTCATGGGCTGACCAAAAATAAAAACAACAAAGAAGCATTTCTCGATCTGATTGTGATGTGTGATGAAAAGTAGATTTTATATGAGAACCAGTGATGACCAGCTCAGTGGTTGGACCAAGAAGAACCTCCAAAGCACTTCCCAAAGCCAAACTTGCACCAAAAAAACCGTCATGGTCACTGTTTGGTGGTCTGCTGCCAGTCTGATCCACTACAGCTTTCTGAATCCCTGTGAAACCATTACATCTGAGAAGCATGCTCAGCAAATCAATGAGATGCACCAACAACTGCAATGCCTGCAGCCGGCACCAGTCTACAGAAAGGGCCCAATTCATCCCCACAACAATGCCTGACCGCAAGTAGCACAACTAATATTTCAAAAGCTGAACAACTTTGGCTATGAAGTTTTGCTTCATCTGCCATATTTATCTGACCTCTCGCCAACTGACTACCGCTCCTTCAAGCATCTTGACTACTTTTGGCAGGGAAAATTATTCTACAACTAGCAGGGTGCAGATGTTTTTTGAGAGTTCATTGAATCCTGAAGCATAGATTTTTACACTACAGGAATAAACAAACTTATTTCTTGTTGGCAAAAATATGTTTGTTGTAATGGTTCCTCTTTTGATTAATAAATATGTGTTTGAGCCTAATTATAGTGATTTAAAATTCATGGTCCAAAACCACAGTTACTTTTGCACCAACCCAACAGGCCTTAGAAAAGAGTCTTGTCTTGATGAAGAGATGTGGTACAATGAATTTAGCAAGGAAATTATTGTTGACGTTTTGATTTTTGGAAGTCTGACCTTAACTGTCACTGCATTTCTGGAGGATTGCTATGTTTGTGCTAAGAAATTCTACAGAAAACACATTTATCTTTCTTTTAATTCCAATGATTCTGACCAGTTAGAAATAAAAGTTTATATATAATTTCATTCGCACTGAATTTTTCGATTTTTTTGCTTTTAAATCTCCTGCAATTTGACCCTAATTTTAGGGACATACATATGCTCACAGTCTTGTATGGGTAATTCCACTGAAGTCAGTAGGACTACTTGTATATTTAAATTAAATAAAAGTATGCACAAGGTCAGATATTAGAGACAATTTTCACTGAAGTCATTTGCAGACAGAGGTTTTGGTAGACTAATCAATGCTAAGTGAACACTAAGAAAATAACGGTCCACCTGGGTATCCACAAAAACAGCTGAAGTAAAGATCAAGAGCTATTTTTACTCATATTGAGAAAGTCTTTAATTCTTGAGTCATCCTGCTGGCTTCAGTAAAGCTTATTCTGGCACATGATGTGAGCAGAGGAGGCAAAATTCTTAGTATGTCATTCAAAGCCAGAGGCAATAACCAAATGCTTACTGTTGCTGAGGAGATTCTCTGGAAATTTCCCTTCAGAATTATGATTTAAATATTTTGTCATAATCAAGTGAGACCTATGAGTAAATAGGTTTAGTTCCCTTTTCCTGTAGTTCCAGATCAATTTTTGTTTTCCAAAAATGCTTTAGCAATATTTTCATATCTGTTAGCACACAATATCTATCAACAGCTTGACAGATGAAAAGAGGCAACTGAACATTATCATTAATTCAGTTTTTAAAATCTGTTGCCATTTCACAGGATGCTTGGCTTATGAAAACTAGCTGCAGTACACTATAATACAAAGCCAGGCACAAGTATTCGAATTATGGAGACACACATTCTCTTATACAGGATGAAAAATTGTGGACAAGCCCTAAAACTTCCGGAATGCAAAAGGAGTAGTAATATATTCAAAGCTAATGTAATCTTAAATGTTTAGGAATTTCTGGTTCTCTCCGAAGGTATGTAGTATGATTTCCTTCTCTTTGTTGTTGATGAGTTTTATTTTTAATTCCTTTTTCCTTTGACTTCTGGTTCTGCTTTCTCTAACCATGTTTGGTATGCACATCTGTTCTTCTAGACTTGGACACTAGTCAGTGATCAGCGGATGGCAACTTGTCACAA
Organism: Caloenas nicobarica; assembly: GCF_036013445.1. Taxonomy (NCBI): domain Eukaryota; kingdom Metazoa; phylum Chordata; class Aves; order Columbiformes; family Columbidae; genus Caloenas; species Caloenas nicobarica. The sequence goes on from NC_088245.1 coordinate 49,195,225, forward strand.
ACAGCACTGTGCTGCACAGTTGTGATCTGTTATTACTTGCGTTTCCCATTTTGAGCCTCTCTTGAGCAAATCTGAGTGTGAGGTCCTGAGATCTAGTTAATAATGGGATTTATGTGTTTGAATTAGGATAACATAATTTTTAAAAAAAGCCAAAATAAAAACAAACTCAAAAAAAAGAGCACAAAAGCCTACCACAGTTGACAATGAACCCATGGGAAGCAAATCCAAAGAAATAATTTTATTGAATCTTTGCCAAACAATACATTTCACAAAGCTCCCATTAATGGAAGGAAGAAAGAACTGGTGTGCTTCTTCCCTTTTGTCTCCCTCCGTTTTGTTTGACACACAGTTCACAGATGTCTGTGAGCATTTTTTTCCCCCATGCCACTGTCATGTACAATATTCTCCTGAGCTGGGGTGGATTAGAGTTAGGACTGGCAGGAGATGATTTCATCTCAATTTTAGGCATCTTATTTTGCTGCTTCTATCTCTCTGGGCTGCCTGCATAACCAATGGGGGAAAAAGAGCTCCTTGAGAGGATGATTCAGTGCAAAAACCCAGGTGAATGCTTTAAATCTCTCTTTGGAGAAGCCTGTCTATCCATTGGCTATTTTTGGAGCCTGAGAAAACTAGATTGCTTCTCATATAACGTGCTACTGCCTTATCTTGAATATAAAATATGAATAATATATTATTCTATATACAGTATAATAATATACTATATCATATATAATATGAACAGTGCCCGAATACGAGACGTCTCATTTGAAGACTTAGACACATGCATCAGAGCTTGATTCTTACCTGGGATAAATAAGCCATAGCAGTCCAATACCTAGAGTGTAGTATTGTTACAAAGAATTTGGTGAGGTATTTTTGCCCCTTTCTAGCCATTAATTAACCTGCTAATTCAACCTATAGCCGTGGATTTTTTTCTCCATGACTGCTGTTTTCAATAAATATTTCAGAGTTTTGGAGTGATTGACAAGCTTCAGACAGTTATACACTCACATTTGATACACATCCTCTAGTGTTCTTTACATCTATCTTCTGTTTGGATGGCTAATAAGAGATCTAGAACTTGGTGCTGCTTTACAGCAGGTAAAAAGTGCTACATGCAGTAAGAAATAATGTAAGATCGCAAACTATATATATTTTGAAAATAATCCTGCCAGATGGCATTAAAAGATTTGACATGAAGATACTGTATTTTTGTAGAATAACCCATATCTAGTCAACTGACTTTCAGGTTTGACAACAAATTCTTTAAAAAGAATGCAGATTTATTTCACAATAGCCGTTAGAAAATATTAGCATTCATGATGTTTGAAGCACAGCTGCTCTAGAGCCAACATCTGCCAAGATTATCAAGCCAAATGTGGCCTTTATTTCATAAGATTATCCCCACAAGTCCATCATCAATTTCTTTATGGACCAGTAGCAGTTAGGTCAGGTCACTTTTTTTTTTTTTTGTGACTGCTTGGGGAATTTTATAAACACTGCACTGAGTAAAAGCTGGCAAAACCAATGGAAACTGTGCTCCAGAGCTGTGATTCCACAGGTTACTGAATCTTCTCACCTTGCTGGGTTTGTATTTTTTAACACATCAGAGAATTATAGTGGGTGTCTGCAACAGCAACAAAATTATGGAGAATTTATTAGGGTCACTCAAAACTTGTTTGATAACTTAGGAGCATAACTAAGAAGACAGGAAAATTACAGATGATGAGGAAAGAACAAAAAGGTTATTGGAAAGGGGCCTGTGGCCGTTCAGCATGGAATGTGCACGTCTTTGTAATTGTGTTTAATTACTGTATTCTTACAAGCGTTCATTTTAGCCAAGAGAGTAGAACTGAATTTTGAAAGGCATTTGGATATGGAAAGGAATGCAGCTGGAAGCCAGAGCCCTCATGGGCTGCAAGCATGGAGGATTAGAACCTATTATAAATAGTTTAAGAGAAGGCATTTGGGCCTTCACCCAGCAAAACAGTGATGTGCATGCTTAATTTTTAATGCTTTTTACCACATTCTTACCTTCCCGAAATTAATGTCTCACTCAGATCAGGGGAAGTAGCCGCTTAGGATCATGCACATGTTTAAATGCTTTGCCAGGTCAAACTCAAGATGGTGAGAGTTTTAGACCAAATCTAGCACAACGTTTCAGCTCCAAAGTTTGACTTAGTAATGTATAATCCCACTGAAGGCAGACCAGCACACATAGTGAATTCCTTGTTTGGCTGGTTACAGAATGTGGTACTCCTTTCAATAAATATGTAAGACTGCAAGAAGAAAAGGAAATAAGGGGAAAAAAGAAAGAAAAAAAAAAGGGGTGCATGGCTTATATGGTACTTGACAATATCTGATTTCTTGCACTGTAAACATAAGTCCTAAATAGGAAAGGAGTCCAGGTCCCAAATGTAACCATTTTGGGAAGGAGTTTCTATGCAGCTTAAGAGAACTATCTTCTCATGACCTCAAATTTTAGCTCTGTCCCTCACATCTTCTAGTCAGTTATCTGTAACCTTGTTCTCTTAAAAGCCAGGGTGATGTTTTTCCTATTGCTAAGACATGTTCCATGCAGCAGAACAGACTGATCAGTGGATCAGTTTTGAGCAGTTAATTTTTAGAACCTGAATTTAGATGTTCCCAACTTAAGAGTCCTTAGGATTTTGTCTTTTAAACACCCCCAGGGATGGTGACTCAACCACTTTCCTGGGCTGCCTGTTCTAAAGCCTGACAACCCTTTCCATGAAGAAATATTTCCAACATCCAATCTAAACTTCCCCTGGCACAACTTGAGGCCACTTCCTCTTGACCTGTCACTTGTTACTTGGAACTTGCATAGAGTCAAGGCCTGCACATTTTATCCCCAAGGTTCCTGAAAATGTAAAGATGTTCTTCTTCACAGCACTAAAAAGTGAGTCTGGGGAGGCATGAAATTATGAGGACCTTCTCAATGGGACTTACAGGGAGAGGCTTTTCCCCTGATTGCAGTGTGTTTAGAACTGGATAAATCACTGTTTGCAGGGCTAACAGGAAATCCGCATATTTGTGAAACAGCCTGGAGGTGACATGATATGTTCCACAGCACCTGCAATGCCACCAGCTGAATCTATTCAGGCAGCTGAATCCCACTCCAAGACAATGAACTGTAATTTAGTTCTCCCTGAATAAGGCAACCCTGGCTGCTTGTGTGAGTTGCCCTCTGGGTTCCCCTGGCTGTACCATTTAGACATCCGTAGGCTATAGGGGCTCATTTAGCTAACTCACCCAGCTTAGAGACACCTACATGTACACCTAGGCTTAAATTTTCAGTCTTAAGCTGAATGCCACTGTAGATGAAGCACTCACTTGGGTACAAAACCTCATAACCTGAAATGCATAAACTAACTCTTACTGTATCAAACCATGGTAGACGTACTGTGATCCTGGCATAATAATAAAATTCTTGCTTGTTTGTCAAATTGTTTTCTTGTTTTGTTTTGGGTTTTTTTATGCCATGTTTCTTTCATGGTACAGAAGATATTCAACAGCAAGCAAAGCAAATTTTTCTCCCCTTCTTTATGTTCATTTTTTCCTGACAGAAAATGTTTTTTAAATATGTATTGCCGAACGTGATGTAGCCAGGCAAATTGTAATAATGGTTTTACATATTTTAAGTCATAGAAATGTTAACATTTTATTAAAAAATAATTAATGTACTAGTATTAATCCATCCAGTGTACAACAGACTGAAAGCATGAAATATCTATACACACAAGAGTACAGAAGCCCATGTGATAAATGTTCCTTCAGCAAAGAGAATTCATTATTTGAGTCCAGAGGAGCTACTCAGGTGTTATTTTAGTTTACAATGCCTCATAACCTTTTCAACATTCATGCCTGGTACCAAGTCTTAATTATAGCAAAATATATGCATTTAGCTGTTCCTTTTCTGTCAGTTAAGCCTTACAATGGAAACTTGTGAATAAAAATCAGCTGAAGCAGCTCTTTGTCATAGGTTATAGGCTTTTTCACCCTTATCCATGCAATAACTTCCATGTTTCTTCATGTCCAAAAAGCACTGAAATGTATCCATTTAGATGGCTGGTTTCTTCAATATTGTCAGATTTAATGACAACAGCGTTATGTACATACAGCATTGTGAACAAAAGCACAACTATTCTAAGCAGCAACTGTATTTATTGATTTATTTTTCCTTATAGCTTTGATAAGTGATTTTGACTGGTTATTAAAAACTATTCTACAGTCTTAGAACTTACTTGTCAAATACAGTCAGCAGCAAAATCTGATTGGTGCTTTGCAGAAATCATGTCAAAATTGCAGAGGTTCCTCTAAAAGTTAAGTGATTCATTGGTTTGAAGTCAGAAATAATACAAATATACTAAAAGAGAAGACATCAGACAGAAGGACAATAAATATGTCTATTTTTTGGTCTTCCACACTTGTATGAGCTCAAAGTGAATTATTCCATATTGTGAATTTTTACCAAATACATGTAGGCATGTCTATTCCCTTACAAAATTGGACATCTGGAATACACATGTTCTCCTATGCAAATAGTCCAAACTAAAAACATGTCATATCAAACACAAATATCATGCTCCAAAACAACTGTAAAGAAGCTGTGTCAGTTATGACAGATAAAATTAAAGTAAAAAGTGGTATTAAAAGCAGGCTTGATACTGTGTACAACTTCAATAGCAAATGTATGGCTTTATCAGACATAGGTGGTCCTGAGCACCTTCAGTTTCTTCAGCAAAGACTTCAATCATGTGCTTTATTTCAATACATGTCCTAACAAAAATTCGGTTACTCAGACTGTAAAGAGATGCGTAAGTGCTTTACTGGGTGAGATCCAGACTATTCTGCATGTTTCAAGATCAAGCCCTGGATACCTATTTCTTTGAGTTTCCCCTGTACTATGAATTATCACATTGAATGAGCTACACATAGTAATGAGCATTACATGCTGTTTGCATGGTAGCTGTCTGCATAGCAGGCTGTTAAGTTGTCAGAGAAATAAGACAAACTGTTTATAATGCAACACCAAAAATCAATGTGAAAATGATCTGAGAAAATAAATAATAGGTTGAACCATCAAATTTATCCTTATTATAAAATATTTCATCATGGTAGTGACCAGAACTTGGAATTAAGGTAGAAGAATAGACTGAAATTTTTGCCTAAAATCATGGGACAGAGTTAATATCACATTTTCATTTCTGCCATATTCCTGTATCTCTTCAATTTTCATGATTTTTAAAAACTACACAGACAGGGGTTTGTGTGAGTTTATTTGCTATGTCCCTTAAGATACAGTTTGTTTGGAATGACTGATTAGTGTCTGTTCCCCTTTTTAAAGTAATTCCTTGGCTGCTCTTTGTCAATACCTGCTTTGGCAATGTCTTCTTTATGTTTCTTGTTATGGTCAGATCTTAAACCGCAATATTTCACCAGTTTTTGATCTCTATGATTTAGAGATTTAAAATTGTTCAGAAGCACATTTAACTTCTCTTTCAAATATCCAGTGTCTCAAACCAGAAATACTTTACAGGAGAATTGTATTATTTCCCACTGCTCTCATTGGCTTGTCATTTTTATCTTTCTGACCGTAGCACATTCTTTCTTAGTATGATGTTTATGCAAATCACAAGTACATTTATTCAAATTTTGGCTACTCTTCTTTGTGTCACTGAACATTGAGAAGTAATTTGGTACTTTAAGTTATATTTAAAGTTATTTAAAAAAACATGAAGGGCTTCTTGTTAAATGATGAATTCTCATTATGACTTCAATTCAGCATACTGCTCATACATATGCGCGACTTTAAGCTCCTGTTGATTCTAATTCAAAGGCAGCAGAGAATAGTTTTGTCTTAGGGTAACAGATGCTCTTACCTGAGTAGACTGAGCTCATATATCTCTTTTGTTTATGAATTGCTTTGAAAGCCAAAATAAGTAACACAACACAATTAAGACAGCGTCTCAAACACATGGTAAGTTTGGAACAATTCATCTTCATTCCGGATCTGGTTTTAAACTGCTACTATCTTAGTTATGGTTCTGTCTGATATCACACTAGTACCATGCCCTGCTCAACTTTAAATGCCGTTTTATTTTTGCAATTAAAACTGTTAAAATTGTATGCTGAAAGGTCTATTAATGTAACGCCCTCCACCTTCACCAGTAGGTTGTATTATCCTACTAAAATTATGCTAAAGTTTAAAATCTTGACTTTGCATGTTGACACACCAAGGGGAAGTCGTATTTGACCAACCTCATAGCCTTTTATGAAGACGTAACAAGGTGGATTGACGATGGCAGAGCAGTGGATGTGGTCTACCTTGACTTCAGCAAAGCATTTGACACCGTCTCCCACAGCATCCTCATGGCAAAACTGAGGAAGTGTGGACTGGATGATCGGGTAGTGAGGTGGACTGCAAACTGGCTGAAGGAGAGAAGCCAGAGAGTCATGGTCAATGGGGCAGAGTCTGGTTGGAGGCCTGTATCTAGTGGAGTGCCTCAAGGGTCAGTTCTGCGACCAATACTATTCAATATATTCATCAAGGACTTGGATGAGGGAATTGAGTGTACTATCAGCACGTTTGCTGATGACACCAAGCTGGGAGGAGTGGCTGACACGCCAGAGGGCTGTGCTGCCATCCAGCGAGATCTGGACAGGCTAGAGAGTTGGGCGGGGAAAAATTTAAGGAAATATAACAAGGGAAAATGTAGAGTCTTGCATCTGGGCAGGAACAACCCCAGGTTCCAGTACAGGTTGGGGAATGACCTATTAGAGAGCAGTGTAGGGGAAAGGGACCTGGGGGTCCTGGTGGACAGCAGGATGACCATGAGCCAGCACTGTGCCCTTGTGGCCAAGAAGGCCAATGGCATCCTGGGGTGTATTAGAAGGGGGGTGGTTAGTAGGTCAAGAGAGGTTCTCCTTCCCCTCTACTCTGCCCTGGTGAGACCTCATCTGGAATATTGTGTCCAGTTCTGGGCCCCTCAGTTCAAGAAGGAGAGGGAACTGCTGGAGAGAGTCCAGCGCAGGGCCACAAAGATGATGAAGGGAGCGGAGCATCTCCCTTATGAGGAAAGGCTGAGGGAGCTGGGTCTCTTTAGCTTGGAGAAGAGGAGACTGAGGGGTGACCTCATTAATGTTTATAAATATATAAAGGGTGGGTGTCACGAGGATGGAGCCAGGCTCTTCTCGGTGACAACCAACAGTAAGACAAGGGGTAATGGGTTCAAGCTGGAACACAAGAGGTTCCACTTAAATTTGAGAAGAAACTTCTTCTCAGTGAGGGTGACGGAACACTGGAACAGGCTGCCCAGGGAGGTTGTGGATTCTCCTTCTCTGGAGACATTCAAAACCCGCCTGGACGCCTTCCTGTGTAACCTCACCTAGGTGTTCCTGCCCTGGCAGGGGGATTGGACTAGATGATCTTTCGAGGTCCCTTCCAATCCCTTAACATTCTGTGATTCTGTGATTCTGTGATATACCCTTGTACTGGATAACTCAAGACTTGAGACTGTATTAGATACATTAATGGGTTACTACTCTAGGCCAAAGTCTGAACTTGTCATTTTTGTTTTGTGAACTAGACTGCTGCTCACGAAGCCTCCGCCTCATGCTCAGCTCTCAGTATGCAGGACCAGTTAGCTGCTGGAAATTGTTCCTGAGAGGTATGAAGCTTTGATTCCTTCTAGAGCTCAAACAGCCACAGGCAGCTAACTGATGATGGGATGGGTCTTGCTGCATTAGAGGAGCAGACTGGGGAAGGAGTAGGCATTTTGCAGCCCTTTTCCCTAATGCTAAAGCTTGCCTGTGTAGCGGTATGCCTAGGGTAAATGGTCTATCACCATTCTGAAAAAACATACCTGAATTTCAGAGAGCGAAATAATCAAGGTACTTTGTTGTTTGTCATCACTGTGATACCTATACATGCTGTGACATACACTGTATACCTGTATGTACACATTATGAAATTTCCATTGCTTGTTCGATATTTTTCCAATATCACTGATGATAATAAAGTTCTATCCTCTTTGAAATCAATGTGAGTCAGCCAGACTCCTTAGGCGGGTTTTTTTGGTGGTTTTTTTTTCTGGTTGGTTTTGGTTTTTTGTGGTGTTTTTTTTTGTTTTTTGTTTTTTTTTTTTATTTAGAGTTTGGAAAATCCCACTAGGCACTTATTTACATGTTTCAGCACCAAAATGTCTTCCATCTTCAGGCCTTTAATTTACAAAGTTCATTTTATCTTGTGATCAAAGGAAATTGTCTAGCTTTTCTATAACATGTTAGTGAGTTTGTCTCCATATTGTTAGTCGTAAGTCTTCTGTGTATGGGTCTGTACACCATTTCACAAAACTTATTTCAACTTCTAACAACTTCCATGAATTAAATATCCTGAAATAAAATTAATAATAAAAAGTAATAATATTCAATGTACAGGATGATCTTACTTTATCAAATAGGTGAGGGGTTTTTTTGAGAAACAGGCAAGTTCTTTCTTTCATAAGGTTTTTATTGCTAGAAATCAGTATGATGTTATTTAACCAAGAGATTTTGCAGGAGATAATCCATCACTGACTATCTACATTTCTACTTTGCCAAAAGCTTATTTGGAAATATTTCAAAGATCTTATACAGTTACAGACTTCCTATGTAGTTCTACAAATGTTTGTAAACTGAACTTTACACAGTGTATATTACAGTGACACCAGTTATCAAAAATTCCACTCTGTTTGCACTCTTGCAGATTTCCCAGATTGTGGTGAGTTTGTACCAGAAACATGAGTCAGACATAGGGGACTTTTCCAGCCCTAGAAAATCAAATATTTATCCTTACCTCAGCAAAAGATGCTTTTTAGATCTTTCACTTAAACCAGAATATATACATATTAAAAATAAATAAAATATTGAGATCAGTTACTCATGTCTGAAGTCAGAATTTGGGCAACAAGTTAGAAACAATGAAGAGTAGAAATCTAATTTTCCAGTTTCTCCTTTTTGCTCTACTGTAAGCCCTGAGCATTTAAGAGTACTTTCACAAAGTGATTTATGCATTGCGTTTCTCAGCATTACAACAGCTAACTTTGAAGCATATACTCTGAGACTGGAATCTACCGTCTGTGCTAAATACCAAATCTCCTCCTAAACTGGGGAAACACATGGTTCTTCGCACAGGATCACAACAGTCACTGTGTCAGACTGGGAGCTACCAAACTTGGCCAAGAGGAAATGCTGAACATAAGGGTGAGCTTTAAATCCTACCATTGCTGATTGCCTAAATACTTATCTTTAGACTGCAATAAGTCAAATATGTCATATTGAAATTCAAAGATCCAGCCCCTTTTAGCTCATTAAGGCCAGTAATTAATTTAATCCGGTAAATCTTAGTGTGAAATGCATTTGAAGTGCTTGAAAGATGGGTGCACTTCTTCCAGAGAAGTGCTTGAATCACTGAGCTACAAGGCTTTGCCTCCTTTTGCTTGCTCAATGGCCCTGCAAGCTTCTGAACTATAGGATGTCTTCAGCAGGATAAGCAGTGATTTATATACCTTAGTCTGCCAAAACAGTTTATATGCAGGTAATTAGGATGCTAATACGGGAAGTAAGAGCTGTAGTTAGAATCTTTTCAGAGTAACTCATCTCACTTTCTAGGAGAGAACTTTTATCATTCAGCTGCTGGACTGTCTTTCCATCACCCACCTTAAAGACACCATATCAAGAATTCCCATCCCGTCCTCCTCCACATACCTTTTTTGTGCTTCTCCCTGGAGATTATTTTCCTCCTTACTTTGCTAGTCCAATTGTTCATCTAACAGTTCTATTTAATGATCCATGTTAAATATAAGAACCAGCTTTTGAGGAGATGCTTTATTTTAAATTAGACCATTTCACTGGTCCATTTTACTTTATCACCATGCAAGGAGTTGCAATGGCACAGCTGAGGATCCTGGGCTGTATGAAAAGCAGCCTGGCCAGTTGGTGGGGGGAGTTAATTCTCCCACTCTGCTCCTCTCTGGTGAGACCCCACCTGGAGTACTGCATCCAGCTCTGGAGCCCTCAGAGCAAGCATGATATAGACCCATTGGAGTGGGTCCCGAGGAGGGCCACAAAAATGATCAGAGGGATGGAACACCTCTGCTGTGAGGACAGGCTGAGAGAGTTGGGGTTGTTCAGCCCGGAGAAGAGAAGGCTTCACAGAGACCTTATTGTGGCCTTTCAGTACTTAAAAGGGGCCTATAAGGTAGAAGGGGACAGACTTTTTAGCAGGGCCTGTTATGAGAGGTCAAGAGATAATGATTTTAAACTGAAAGAGGGTACATTTAGATTAGCTACAAGGAACAAGTATTTTATTATGAAGGTGGTGAAACCCTGGCACAGGTTGCCCAGAGAGGTGGTAGATGCCCCATCCCTGGAAACATTCAAAGCCAGGCTGGATGGGGCTCTGAGCAACCTGATCTAGTTGAAGATGCCCCTGCTCATTGCAGGGGGTTGGACTAGATGACTTTTGAAGGTCCCTTCCAACCCAAAATATTCTATGATTCTATGAATAACAGGTGAGAGGATATCATTAATAAATGGCTCTGGGCAGGAGACTGTGGGAGTTATTTAAAAAATCTCTTCAGGTGAAGGTTTTACAATGTGGAAATGCATCCAAGAACATAACAGAGATTCTTCAAAACAAATATAGACACAATGATATCTACATTTATCTAGATAATGGTAGTTCTGAGCATGTGCAAGTCACACCTACTTGAGCCAAATAAAGTGTTAGAGAGAGGGTGTACTGCTGAAATTAAGCCCAAACTATAGTCTACTGGGCCTTGTCTTCAGATTAACATCTTACATGTCTAATTACAAAAACAGTGTCTGAAATTGAAATATATGTATTTCACTCTTCTATCTCTGATTTTTCTGTGGAATGAGATAAGATGATGTCTTGGCTGTCAAGAGTCCTCCTTTATACTGAGGAAGTTATACAACAGTCCTTCAGTACAACTTTATCCAACATGTACTATAGTGACTTTACGAGACCCTGCTGTTTACTTACTGTCTGACTTATTCTGTCATCAGTTTTCCTGAGTCACTTCACATCAGCTTGAATATTTTTCCCTTTCAGCTTTTGCCAGGTTTTCTTATTGTTTCATATCAATTAGCTCTACCCAGTCCATTACATGATGATGAACTCAGTTCATTAACTTTTAGATAATCATTTGTCTTTTCTAATCAGGGTAGGTTCAAAAGCTCTCCATTGCAGCATACATCTTGACACTTTAAAATGCCAGTTGTTAATTAAAAAGAAAAACTTTTTTGCTCTTATTTAAAGGAAATACAAAACCTCTCTTCTGGATCTAGTTTTTATACTAATTTTGTAGCTTAGCATACTGTACATGAAGAAAACTTGGTAATTCTGGATTACGCAACACATAAATAATGGATAAAGAGTCATTAACTTTTGTATCATAATTTACTCTGCACTCAGAGATCTTTTAGGCAGAATTTCATACTCAAATGAGAAGTGGAGCGGAATAAGTACCTGTATATAGCAATCTTTTGACAGAATTGCTCTGAATTGCAAAAGCTTTCTTCTTCTTTTTATGTTTAGTACACAAAGACAAATTAGAGGCTGTCTTTTATATTCCTGTCTATTTGATATCCATACAAGTGACATAAACCAAAGAAAGGGAAGCCAGCTTTCTTCCTGTTCATATGAAATAATTTTTTAACTAGCTGCCACAAAACCTTAAAGCTTACAGTGCCCTTAAACATCAATTATGCCCTAAATCAAAGGTGTGATTCCTTAAACTGAAATCTGCAATTCATATTGTATACTGTGGAGATATGGAAACAACTGTGGCTGAATGTTGAAATATTACCACACCTTAAACAACAGGCATAGGGAAATTTTGCACCTATTGAAAATTTCAGAGAGAATTCAATAGCATCAGCAAAAGGGAAATCGGCAGCAAGAGGATAAATTGGCCAAAAAATTACTCTGAGCTAGAGGCCCAGAAGAAGGATGGTCTGAAAAATGTCTGTAATGAGATTTTAGAAGGTTCAAATTAATTTGGGCAATGTGTGCAACTCTGTATTTTCTAATCAATAAGGATTTCATGAGGAGGCTTTCTTCTACTTGCTTAGTGCCTGAATCCTCTGCTGGGTGAAGATTCACTGTGACACCAGTGTTCAAAACAAGCCTGTTCTTTCTTTGCTACGTAGTGAGACAAATGGCACAAACACTTTGAAAGATGCAGAAAAGAAGACTAAGTAACTCTTGAAGAACCAGCCCTGACCTGTGTCCCGCTTTGCATATCGAACCTATTTTAAAATGTTTCTAAGCCAAATACTGCAATGAGTTCAGTCTCCAAATCTATATGCTTAGGAGTTTAGAATGGCACATTTGGGTTCTGCCAATTAAAATGAAAACGGTGTGTGGATCCTGAATCCAGAGTTCAGATCTAAGCTTTATATTCAGGACTACTTATTGGAGATGCATAATGTAGTATAGCTAAAATCTCATTCAGTAATAGCTTTTTAGGCAACCGATTGTTATTTGTCTAAATGACAGGGGCTTACCCTTCTCTTACATGTTTACATGTGAAACTTTGCTGATGGAGATAGAACAAAAGTATATAGTTGTAAGTAAGACAGTGGCATGTAATATGATGTCATTTCATGTAAAATTAGTTTCTAATGTCAATAAAATATTGTACCTAGTTTGGCAGATAGATAGCATTTTTTATCAATTAAATAATTTTTAAATTAAAAACAAAGTGTAAAATGTTATTGTTTTTCTTGGAAATTCTTTTTACTCTTCATTCAGAACTTTTGTTTTTGCAGACCTTGCTATTAAATTGTTCAGTTCATATTCAGAACAGATTATGCTGCATAGTTAAAACTCTTACTTCCTGGCAACATGACTAATTCCTAATTTTACTACCCAGCCTATTTCTTCCTCAGGAGGAAAAAGTCAAAGCATTAATGATGTTGTCCATGCAGGAGTTTAATATACACTACAAAATGCTGTTACTAAGGCATGTAAAAACAATCCAATTACCAAAATTGGCAGCAAATTATCATTGCTAGCAGGAAACGGGCCCATGTTTGAGGGAGTACTACAAAAGTGAAGTCAGCATGCACCCTTTATAAGCTGCATGATATTATATACATCAGTCCTTCCCTCACTAAGGCGGCAGCAATATCAGGCACAAGGCATTGGACATGGACATTTTTGCTGTGTTCTCATAACTTTGTCTGTTCATTAACTGACATAGAATCATAGAATGATAGAATGTCCTGAGTTGGAAGGGACCCACAAGGATCATCGAGTCCAATTCCTGTCCCTACATAGGACAAGCCCAATATTAATACCATCTGTCTGAGGGTGTTGTCTGAATGGTTCTGGAACACTGTCAGGCTTGGGGCCGTGACTGCCTCCTTGGGGAACCTGTTCCAGCGCTCCACCACTCTCTGGGTGAAGAACGTTTTCCTGATGTCTAACCTAAATTTCCCCTTGCACATCTTCCTGCCATTCCCTCCGATCCTATCACTGGTTGCCAAAGAGAAGAGATCAGCGCCTGCCCCTCCTCCTCCCCTTGTGAGGAAGCTGTAGCTGTGATGAGGTCTCCCCTCAGTCTCCTCTTCTCCAGCCTGAACAAGCCAAGTGACTTTAGATGGTCCTCATATGGTTTCCTGTCCAAACCATTCACCAATTTCGTGGCCCTTCTCTGGACACTCTCCAGTAGCTTAATATCCTTTTTATCCTGTGGTGCCCAGAACTGCACCCAGTGCTCCAGGTGAGGCCGCACCAGTGCAGAGCAGAGCGGGACAATCACCTCCCTGGCCCGGCTGGCAATGCCGTGCTTGATGGACCCCAGGACACAGTTGCCCTCTTGGCTGCCAGGGACACTGTTGGCTCATGTTCAACTTGCCGTTGACCAGAACCCCCAGATCCTTCTCCGCAGAGATGCTCTTCGGCATCTTGTGCCCCAATCTGTATGTACAGCCAGGGTTGCCATGTCCGAGGTGCAAAATCCAGCACTTGCCCTTGTTAAACTTCATGCGGTTGGTAATTACTTAGTTCTCCAATTTGTCCAGATCCCTCTGCAGAGTCTCTCTGCCCTTGACAGTGTCGACAGCTCCCCCCAATTTTGTGTCATTGGTGAACTTACTTAGTATTCCCTCAAGTCCTGTGTCCAAGTCATTTATGAAGACATTGAAGAGTGCTGGCCCTAAGATGAATCCTTGTGGAACCCACTAGTGTCTGGTCACCAGCCCAATATAACCCCATTTACTAGAACCCTTTGAGCCCGGCCCATCAGCCAGTTGCTCACCCGCTGCATTGTTGTTTATGCAGCTGTGTGCTGGACATCTTGTCCAGGAGAATGCTGTGAGAGACAGTATCAAAGGCTTTACTGAAATCCAAAAAGATCACATAAACTGATTTCCCTTGGTCAACTAAGTGAGTAATCTTGTTGTAGAAATAAATTAAGTTGGACAAGCAAGGCTTTCCCCTCATGAACCCATGCTGGCTGGGACCAATGACTGTGTTGTCATTCAAATGTTTTGCAATAACTCCCAGAATAACCTTCTCCATAATTTTGCCAGGCACAAAAGTGAGACTGACAGGCATGCTGGTTCCAGGGTCATCTCTGTTGCCCTTCTTGAAGTCTAGGCCAATATTTTTCAGCTTCCAACCATCTGGGACTTCTCCAGATTCCCGGGACCATTGAAAAATCACAGAGAGAGGTCTCTCTGTGACATCAGCCAGCTCTTTAATTATCCTCAGATGAATCCCATTAGGCCGCATCAGTTTATAGGGATCTAGCTGGATGAGCAAATCCTGTACAAGTTCAGGACTGATTGGGAGCTCATCATGTTTGCATCCATGTTTCTCTAGCCCAGGGCTATGGGGGCCCCAGAGCCGATCTTCTGTATTGAAGACTGAGGTGAAGAAAGCATTATTGTCTATGTCCTTCTTTATGAGGTGACCATGTTCATCAAGTAACGGGCCAATGTTATTTCTGGGTTGCCTTTTTCCATTTACATATTCTAAAAAGCCCTTTTTATTGTCTCTCACAGCACCAGCCAGCTTCAACTCTAATTGAGCTTTGGCTGCACGTATTTCCTACCTACAGTGGTGAGTAGTATCTCCGTAGTCCTCCCATGACACCTGACCTTGCTTCCACTGACCATATACTTTCCTTTTTTGCCATAGTTCAAGAAAAAGATCCCTGCTCAGCCAAGCCGGCTTTTTGCCTTGCCTGCTTGACTTTCAACATTTTGGAATTGCCTGCTCCTATGCTTTAAGGAGGTAGTACTTAAAAAGCAACCAACACAGATGGACCCAGACAGAAAATGCTTTGCAGACAGCTGATCAGTCATGGGAACTCCTCTGCACAACTTCCAGCATGAAGCGTTTTGGAGAGGGTGGGTTTTCATGGATGGCAGAAGAGAACAGGATGGATTTCAAAGTGCCAGCTGTTTTCTACTGGCAACAGCTATAGTGAGTATGCCTTTTGGATCAATTTGCCTGGTACATAAGTTTTCAGCATAACGTTTTTTTGCAAATATGGGATTAGAAAAAGTCAAATAATACTCAGAAACTCCTAGTTCATTAAGGTAGGTTATCCACAGGTGAAAAAAACCCACACTCTGAAATAAAACTTTCTGCTTGCTGAGCAAAATAATTTGAATTTATTTTCAATGCTTATTAAATGTGTACATTTTACAACTTCTGTGTACCAGCAGCCTTATATTATGTAACTCATTTCAGGAAACTTAAAATTAATTAAGTGATTTTTTGCTTTGTTTGGTCTGTTGCAATGCAATACAAAAAATAAGCTAATGAACTGTGGAGGGGTTCCCTCTACAGGAGAAAAATCTCAGGGTTCCACTGGGAACCAATTTTATGATACCGATATAATGATTTGAGTACAGTTTAAATACTTACTGTTAAATACACTTTTCAAAGTTTCCCATTTCTAATGGAAGCCTGAGGGTCTGAAATATTGGCAACACTATTTCCCCTGTGCTTAATGGCATAAAACCCCTATATAAAAATAGGTTAAGTATAGGAAGTAAAAGGCAAGAGTTTTTTTAAATTTCCCTTGAGATACAATTGACTATTCCTCAAGGCTGTTTGTAGTTTCACCTGTGATTTAGAAGGAGTTCTACTGTTTAATGGCAGTAACTCCAGTCAAGACATAGCTTTGTAAAAATATATACGCAGCAGTGTACACTGCAGGAGATGGATAAAGAGCTGAAGAAAATTGGCTGTAGATCAAAAATTCGTGGTAAATCCATAGCTGAAATTGCTTACCATCCAGATGGGAGGGTTGCCATGAACATGTTTCCAAGGCAGTCTCCCTACCTGCACATTTTCTAAGATATAATTTACCACTGTAAAGCTTCTTTGACCATCTCCGTGGGATTTACAGAGTCCATGCAACTTAGTGAGCATAATGGCAGTAGTACCAGCAGTGACATTAAGGACTAGAGAAATTCGGGAATCCCAGACTGTACCAGTTGTGTATGCACAGAATTACACTCCACTGCATGAAAGGTGAAGTGATGGACATACTTGTGTGACAAGCTGGACTGGATGTACTTGGGTAGCAAATGTAATCTAGTCAAGGAGGTCAGACTTGTTCCACATCATGGGCATTAGAGAAGTGATTCAGACATGATAGATCCTGTATATGTTGAGCTTGCAAGTCCAAAGTGGTTGCAGAGCATCTTTGTTGTTTTCATACATTACACACAAAAATCTTGTTGGCCAGTCAGAAACAGGGAGGCTACGTCTTTCTACATGTCAAATGTTGACAGATATGTGCATGCAACCTCTAAGCTGCAAAGGCCAAGCCCACGCTGGCAGCAGAGGAGCCTGAAGGAGCTTTGGACTTCACAGGTTGAAGTCTGTACCTCATCGGAAAGGTTAAAAACAAATATTAAAAGGCTGACAGACTGAAAAAGCTGCTCTGAACAGGGACAACAAGAACAGAAACAAACATAAGGCAACTGCAGAAATGCACAGGAACAGAAAGGAGAAGAGCTGGTAAAAATTAGCATGTTCTTCTCTTAAGCGAAGCAAACTAATGGACCAACTCTGCACACCCTGCACAAGCTGAGTAGATCTTACCTGCAGTTCAACATCTACTAATACAAGTCTGACATGAAGTTGATGAAATTGTAGTCCTTTTTAAACCATGTTGCTTTATCTGTTATTAGATCCCCCATACCCATTATTGGTTACCCCCCCCATCTGTGATTCTTTTGTACTTTGGAAATAATGCAAAAGCCAGATAAGTTAATTTTAATGGGGAGCTGGAATTTTTATAAAGTAATGAAATTCAGGAGCAGAAAAATACTTCATGGTTCACCTCTTTTACACACAGAATAGACTGAAGGCATGGCTGTGATCCAAAATGGTATTCCAGATGACCTGAATTAAATGTAGTCAGAAAAGACAGTTCACATCTATGTCAAACACCAAAAAAAAAAATCTATTATTTTTTTAAAACTTACATTTCATTCAACACAATTCTCTTCAGGATGTGGGATTCTTGTATTTATATCTTTCTTCAAAGACCCTAGGGTAATTTTTATCAGATTTTTATTATTTTTTTTAATCTCCTGTTGAAGACTGGAAAAAACTCTGCTGGTGTGAGAACTTTCTGTGTAGTAGAACCTCCAGTCTCCAAAATCAAGGGGAATTTTTTTTTTTCTTCTCAACCTTAAAACATTTCCTACATTTTAAATGCTGATATTAGAAAATTTTGCTTTCCCCAATATCTACACAGGACCCAAGACACAATGCTTCCCTGAAGCTTCTGAAGTAACTTGTGTAATGGTATCATCCCTACTGTATTTTCTTCCATAGTCCTGAGGCAGAGTCCTGTTTTTCAGTCAGTCAGACAGAACTTGTGCCTGTGTGAATGGGAGAGATTCCACTAATTGTACGCTTCTACCAACAGTTACAATTTAACACAAGCACTAATCTACCAGACATTTGGGAAAAGAAAAACAGAACAAAATCCAACAATGCAAATTTTCTAGAAATAGACCTGAAGACCTAAAGGTCACCTGGAAACTACAGAAATATGCAGATAATATTAGATTGTAAAATATTCTTGCAGCTGAAGTGAATTCTATTAAAAATAAGCCATTGAATGTAGGGCTCTTTGTGACACTATTCCCTAAACAGTGCAGCTGGAAAGCCAGAGGCTTTGATCTTCAGAGTCCTACTTGACTTCTGGGTGCCAGGACAATGGCTGTATCCCCACGCCATGTGCTGCTTGGCAAACTGTAAACAACCTATATCTCCATCATTGTATTCTTTTGTATGTTCCTTTGCAAAAAGGATATGATATTTTCCGATTCATAGTGACAGCAATGTAAGCATTGCTCAAAACAAACAAACAAACAAACAAACAAACAAACAAACAAGCAAAACAGAAAGAAAAATTACTTTCTAGTTTTGCAAAAAAACCTATATGCCATTCTTAGGCTGACTTACTTAATATTAGAGAAAGAAGTAGTATAAAAAAATAAAGTGTTTTTTGTTCTTACAGAGACATCTGGGTTAAAACACATTGGAATACCATCTCCAACAGCTATTTAATTTCTTTACGAGAGGCAATTTTTGCCTTACTCTGCAATCCGTCAGTGACACTGTGAGCTAGGAAGCACAGATTTTTAGTGTAGAATATTCAGAGAATTTCTCTATAGGATGTCTATCAGGGCCTATGGTCCAAGCTCTATACCTACATGCAAGTTGAAACTGTCATTTTTCTGCTTTGAAAAGTTTATCTTCGCAATACGGTTTCGAAGTTGTAAACTTCCACATGAGTAGGTGTCCTAAGTGGCTAAAATAAACTACTGAATTTTACAGTCTTCTGGGCACAAAAGAAAAGACAAACAACTGTATATTTAGTTACAGAATAAATGAAAATATGAAGTGTTTCCTGAGGGGTTTGAGTTTTCTGATATTACATACCTGGGAAAAGTGAGAGGGAATCATTATAAATGCTGCTGAATGCTAAAATACTAAAAATGAGATTATTTAATTAATACTTTTCCTGTGTGCTTTGTTAAATTCTGTGCTAATTCAAAATAAATCCTAATGATCTCATACAAAATTCATTTAATTTTAATAACCTTGAAGAAAATGTTTCCTTTTTGGCCTTGTAAACCATTCCAGAATGTTGAGCTGCAGTTGTAAGTTTGTTTTCATTGGTCATCCTAAAATAAGACTCAGAGGCCAATCTCTCCAATTATGTGGCCTTGAGTTAGCTAATGAAGTGATCATAGAGGTTTTTCTAATGACTTTGTACAAGAACCTGTTTATCAGCCTTGTCGTAAACTTGTTATTCCCATAATCATCAGTGACAGCCTATCAGATTTGTCAGGAAAAAGATTGCTTTGAAATCCTGTTCTCAGGTGAAGTACTAAACCCTGTTAAAGTTTCTACACTACAGTAAAATCCTAAGTCAAGACAAAGAAAATGTCACTCTGCTGGTGCCATGGAAAGTCAAGTGTCTATTAATTAAAAATGGGACAGTGGAACAACATAGGTTTTTAACAAAATTGTTAAGACATTCCATATCTTACTGAGAAAGAGAAGCAGATTATTTGAAGTGCCATGGAAAAGTTCATATTTGCACCACTTCCTTGGAGTGAAGAAATGCTGACAAAAACATTGCTACTTCACTTCTATTTCTGCTATGTTGCCTTATCCTTTGGGAGGGAAGAATTTTAAATAGATACAGATTTAGGCAAATAGTGAAATGAAATATGTACTTTTGTATAATGTGTAACACATAAATATGAAATGTATAAAGATATATTTCATTTTAAAAGGAAGTTTTCTAAGTGTGAGCTTGGAACTTTCTCTGTCCCACCAAAACAGTGATGGAGCAAGTGGTTTGGTCTCAGACACCACCAGGGTGCAACAAAAGTTACAGGACTTTCAGGTCAGGTTATGGTGAAGGACACTTCAGGAAAATGCCTCTCATGGCAGGTTACATTATCAGTCTTCACACATAAAATAGTTAAAGCCTCAGTTAACCCCCAAGATAGTGCCTTAATTTTCTTAGTAGATGGACTCACATTTCTCATCTTAGTTTCTAATGTAGCTTAGTGTCAAATGACTTTTGCTGTACTTGGTGGCTCCTCATTGCAAGGGTAGTGACACTGTCTGGCCGCTAGATCTTGTCTTGCATGTTTCTTCTACCCTCACATGGAAAGCCTCTAACCTGCGTCCCCTTGAGTTTGTGTGTTTGACCTGAAATGCCATCTCTGCCCTGTTGTTCTGTGACTCCTGTCACCTGCCATGTTGGGAGCTCACACACTGAGTGCATAGGGAAGGGTGCCTGGATGTCACACATGGAGATGCTGAGATAAGCAATGTCACCTACACTGCAGAACAGTGATATGTCTCTGATTCACCTTCTCCTGAGATACCATAAATAAGGGATACTAAAATTTTACAAATCCAGAACTCTGAAATCACATGGGCTGTAATTCACTTTACACAGGTGCTTTATAATTCCAATAGCTAGTAAAAACTTTATACTTTGAGCTGCATTAAATATCATTGAAATGAGAAAATGAATGACCTTTCCCTAAGGCTGAAAGGTGGAGCATTTAAATATCCCTTAATAATAAGCTAAAATCATGAAGTTCTGTATCAGATTGGAAGTAAAGACAAATCAGATGGTAGACATAAAAGCTGATGAAACAGTTTGCAACAATTAGTTTCTTTTCTGTATCTGGACTTTTATTTAGACTACAATATAAAAAAAATCTTACTGATAGTATTTTTGTTAGAAATCTTTTTATAACGTACTCTTCTATAAAGTGCACATAAAACAACAGAGAAATCCCTTTCTGCTTAAACTAGAGGTAACATTAGTCGTTACTGTCCTCCTTCATGTTAAAATTAGAATGAAAATTGTAGAATAATTCCAGTTGAAAGGGACATCTATAAATCATCCTCCCACTTGAACCAGGATCAATAACCTCTTCACAACTTCTAGAATGATCAAAGCCTTTTCTGTCTAGAAATGTTTTAGGGTAGAATGACCCATTTATAGTCACTGCCACCATAACAGTCCTTACAGACTGGGAAATATCAGTACCTTAGAGTATGACTTCTATGTACTCCACACATTCTACCTGCTGGTCCATTATGAGCTCCTCATAATCAGTATTTATCCCACAATAAACCTATGCGATAAAATCATTGCCTACATTCTAAAATATTGAGTATATAGGCTGAGTCTATTTGCAATTACTTTAGACAAACTGAAGCTATTCTGGACGTATATCTGAAACACCGCTAGTGATTAAGTGGTTGCTGAAGGTAACTAGATTTCCTTATAAAGTCTGTAGGAAAAAAACAGACATTATCGTTTTAAAGGTGCTTCATAGTTGCATACAGGAGTGAGAAAACCATCAGTAAAGGTAGCTCAGAGTCAGTTGCTCAGAAGCCAGAAGGAAAGGAATATTCCCAAGAGTTTCCTGGTTCTTCAGTTTGCAAGCAGCAGTCAGTTCGAGGGACTGAAGACTTCTTCCTCAAAGAGACCCTCATACATTCCTTGTTCTAACTCCATTTTTTTTTTTCTGCATCTCTTATAGGGCTCTGAAATCTTCATCTGATGAGAAACTAAGGATTCATTCAGTGAAGCCCCCCTAAGGCTCTGAAGCTTGTTTCCTTTATGGGCTGCAGAGCCTGGATGAAAAATTGCAGAAGTTGGTCATGGCTGCCCATGGTGTCCTAGCATGAGCTACTTTGAGGCCTTATTTTGAAGCTTTTTGAAGCAGAAAGGGATCACTGGACTTTTATAGGAAAAAAAAAGATAATTCATATTTAGTAAACATTCATGCCTTACATAGCTACAGATGAAGTTCTGCATAAGTTTATTTTATGCTTAGGATACTACTTCCTTACCTGGGTTATAATGTCAAAGTTAGACACCGGAATATCCCATTTCAGCAAACAAAATCTCAAACAGAAAGCTGTATTCTTAGCTTTTGTTTTCAGCATGCTGTTTATTACACCTTTAAGATAGTGCAAAAGGAGAATCTTGTAATTTGTTTTGTGTAAAGACTAAGGTTTCTTCAAGGTGAATTCTATGCTGAAAACAAGGTTCATTTAACAACCTCATTGCTTAGTGTTCATCAACAGAGTACTGACAGAATGACTTGGTCAACCTTCTCATTCATGTAACAAATAATTTGACTAAGAGATGTATAGTCGCTTAATTAACCATCCTTTTCCAGCTAATAGCATTGCACCAGAAAATACAGACTCTCTTGCCAGTTCCTGCTTTTGTCTGGAACAGACCAGGAGGCTCCTGGGTGAAAGGAACATTGTCATTTGCATTTGTGTTTCTGGGTATTATCTGTGAGCTAAAGCAGGAACATTGCATTCAAAGGCCGTTGAAGAAATTTAAATTCTCAGTAAGGTTTCACTGAGTAAATATAAAAGACAACAAGGGAAAATAAAACCAACTACAGACTTGTGACTTTTCTTGAAAAGTGAGTGCATGAGAGGAATTACATTTGAATGTACAGTGACAACAAACAGTTTATCATAGAGGTTACTGATTTGAAAAGGCTTTTACTGAAGAATATAGTGTAGTAAATGAAAAAAAGGAACCAGACACATGTCAGGATTTTGTTTCATGGCTTACAGAAAAGGGACAGTTTGGCGTAGGGACTTCTGAGGTCATTATATTCATTGGATTCTTTACTGCTGAGCCTGCTGGAGGACCAAGGTAAAAAGTATGTGTGCCATGTGTGCCATATCAGCACATTAAAAAAATATGTCTCATGAACAGTCTGAACGGTCTCATGTGAGGTCTTCAAGGTTTGCCTATTGAGATTTCCCATATGTAGAAAAGGGGAAAAATATGTGCAGCACTGGCCCATATATTCACAGAAAGGGGAGTAAATACTCAGGGAGTTGCTCCCGAATTCCTGCGGACAGATGACTACAAGCTAGGCATATAAAACCCAGTTAATCAAGTTATTTAAGATACAATAGGACTATTTATGGTTAAGGAATTAGTCACTGCTCCTATACTATCTGAAAAATAAACAGAATTTCAACACCTAATTCAAGATCCTATGGCACCCAGTACCATTAAGAAAAATTTTCGAAGTTAAATTTAAAAAATGCCAGGCTTTCACAATTAAAATCCTTCACTGGCTTTGGGTGCCTGCCATTTGTTTTGACACACATGATACCATTTTGTGTGACTGGGGCAGCAGAACTCAGTGCTGGGTGTGAGAGCTCACCTCTGTGGGGCGTAGCTGTCTGGAAAGCAGGGGAGAAAATCTGCAGCATTCTTCTAACAGTGGATTTGTTCCCCAGTCCAGTCTCAGTATTGCCACTGAACAATACGTATCACAGAAACACTTCCTCAGCTGACACACTGGAGCACTTCTCCAGGGCTGTACTGACAACACGGAACAAAAGACCAGATCTCACATGGAGCCCACGAGGATATGGCTCCTGCCATGCCATAGGTACAGGCTATTCAGCAGAAGTAGCCTGCTTGAGGTAATGGTAATAATTACACTTGTTTTGAGTTTGAGTTGAATGAATATTGAGCAAAGCAATTAAGCATCAACCTAAAGGCAAGTAATTTTTTCCTACCCTTATAAGTATTTTTAACTTCATAAATGTAGTAGGTACAGAAAAGCATATGCTCTACCACATTGAAGTGACAACTATAGCTTGAAGCAGTATGTCAAGTTGATTTTCTGCTTTTGTTCTATTTTCTATTGCTACAACTTTATTAAATGACTTGGGTTATAAGTTCTGTGATGTTTTTCTGTGACAGGAGGCTTTCAACATCTCTCATGCACTGCAAGGTGTTTGCTTGCTATGTTTGTTTTACCTTTGCCTATTTCTTTGCCTTTTTTCTTTTTCTTTTTTTAACATGAGTCACTGTATGGTGAAAACCCATTAACGGCCTTGGCAGATACTAATTAAAGGCAGTTTAATGGCTCCCAAGAAAATAAGCCCTTGCCCAGATTCTTTGGCTCCAGATTAAGATCATCAGTCTACTAGGAAAAAAAAAAAAAAAGTGAGTGAAGAAGATGTGTGTATTGGGAGAAAGGACTGAAAGAATCATATGAACAGTATTAGTTGCAGATGGAGTTGATTGTAATATGATTGAAAACATACAAAGTTATTTCAGAAAATCCATTCATATCCTTTTATTTCAGTCAGCCTCATGATTCTGAATGAAGAAAACATTTACGTGATTAACTGGAACTGTCTTAATTTTACTGAAACATTTAGTTCAGGTTTTCCAGAGAAGGTAAACATGAGTCTAGACACACAAAACTTCTTTAGCTGAATAAATCAAGATCCTTATCTTAGATAAAATTTCATTTTCAGTAACATTAGATATCAGTATTTTAATAACTGCATGGTTTTTGCCATAATGCTGGCTTTTATGTTTACTGCATTAATGGACACAATAGAAAACTCTTCAAGAATAATGCACAATACTCCAGTATTTGTCCAGAGTACTAGACAAAAACATGGTATGATGGTTTCTATCCAAGTCTTGATAAATTTTAAAAAAAATCTTTCTGTAGTGTCTTATCTTGCATGTTTGCTTCAACAAATATGTCAGAGCCTTTAGACAGGTACGTCCAAGAGGTCATACCATTTGACATCCAAGAATCTTAGTCATATGATCTGACTGCTGTTTCAAGGTAAATTAGTTCCATCTCAGGGCAGGTGCATTGCTTGCTGAGCCTAATAGCTAACCTTACACTACCTATCATAATGGTGTTAGTATGCTAACAGGCACATTGGTAAACATGAAAAAGAAGAGTGAAAAAAGGGAGAGCTTTAAAAAATATGTTTTCTTTTTCAATTATGATATTGCAAACACAGAGAACTCCTGAAAAATTGGCTAGTGTATCTAAGAATTAACTACACCATCAGTATGTGATATTCAGCAGAGGGTAATCTCAACATAAAAGGATTATCCATTTATAATGGTTCTGGAGCTCTCTTTGTAAGACGACTTGTATGGTTTAGAGTGACGTAGTTCTCATACAAGCTCATGCTCCCATTCAGCACTGTTGTCTGTAGCACTATACCATAGGAATCAAGCTAATAATTCATAACACAAAGGTAACAAATGACAACAAATAGGTTAAGGGCATCCAAGAGAACAATGGCTAACATGATATGCTCTGATTTTAGTACTGGCCACCAAGGCTGGAATTCATTTGACCTATTATAGACATCTGCAAAGGGGCCCTTTGTCTGAGACAATACCATAGACTGCCTTCACTGTCCACGGTATTTTTTGAATATTTATTGAATTTATTGAATATAAAGTAGGAGAATAAAGTAAATCAGATGAATCACACCTAAAAGTGTCTATATTTCTCTGTTGACAAAAGAGTGCTGTTATACCTCATGTATGTTTACGTGCATTGTACATATTTACAGTTACATGAGACAAGTCACACTCCAACTACCTAATAGTTCTGCTGCTTTGTTTTGCTTTTAGAGTCAGTGGAATGAAGCGCAGAAAGAAGTATTTTAAAAATGAATGGAAAAGAAAATAATGAACCTTATAGCTGGAACGATGCTTGAAGTCCAACAACATGATAGCAACATGCTGGAGAATGGATAAGAGTAATTATTTCTTTTTAATGATCAGAAGAGAAAACTGATTAAAATATGTTCTTCTAAAGGAGAATTCACTTGGAAATTTCTCTGGGGATTAAACAAAAAGACAAAACATCAAACTCTTGTGATCTAAGAACTTGTCACTAGAGTGTTGCTCCTGTTAGGCCAAGCCACCATGTAAGCCACAAGATTAACGGCAGCAGAAACTTAAAGGCTAATGGAAACTCATCTGATAATCAGAGCCACAGAGGCTTCATGGGACTAGAGTTTGGACTACCACAGTTTAGTGATGACCATGTTTCATTAGTATACCAACCCTGATACATATTTTTTCCCGGTTGCCTAAGATTGAATTGCCTACCTGACCAAGTCACATGCAGTATAACACAATAATCATCTGGACAACTGCTAGGTGTCCAAATCTCACATTCAGATTCATAGTTGCTTGTGTTTCTGCCAAAAAAATCTGTTCTTTAATAGCAAATACCTAGAAGAGGAATGCTGCACGTATTCCTGTATGTATATAGGAATAGGATTTTAAATTATGACTCAATTTGGCTTTACTTCTTCTGCCAAACACTTGGAGTCAAGCTACGTGACCATAAATGAGAAATAAATGAATGCCATTGGACTGACAAAATGGTACCTTTGTTTCTCTTTTTAGACTGCTATTTTGTTCTGCCAGTTGTTCTTTCTATTGCATATGTAATGGATTTGCAGAAACAGTTGACAAGTAACTGGAGGATTTGATGAGAGCAGCAGGTGCCTATTTTTCCGGTCTGCATAAACCTTATTTTCAGTAAAACTTCACACTTCAAGAAATAATTAACACTGCATGTCACAATACAACATTAAAACTGAAAATAAATTCCCACAGAATTAGCAATGGTCTTTACCTGAATACATCTAAAAGCTTAATTAATTTAAAATTCTCTTTGGTTATAGCAAAAACAGACAGCTGGACCACTGTCTTCCCTTGTGGCTAGGTTACTTCTGCAGAAGTAATTTTCCATTTTATGTTTCTCCTCTCCAGCCCACTTTTATATCAAATCTGCCCAAATGTCTAGTAAGAACTATTTTTTTTCCAAACCACCCCTCTGACCTTTCCTCCCTTGGCTATTGCTGAGTGCCATTCTGTCTTACTGCTTTTGTCGGTCAGAACACTAGAGTACAATACAGAAACAGCCACAGGAACACAGGAAAAATTACCATTATGTCTAAATGAAAAATTGTGTAGAATCTCTTGTGGAAGGATGTACTTTAAAACAATCCATGGTAGTAAACAAAACAGCTTAGATGAGAACTGAAGTTACATTTTCAAATTCACTCTTTAAGCTTTAAAATGAAATAAGAAAAATATTTTGAAGACGGGTGTGATCCAGATTTGCTCTCAACTCAGAAGTATATAGGTATGTGTGCATGTGCAAGGGATTATGTCTTCATACACAAGGTGAAGATGCAAATATACATAGAGGGGAGGAATGAAAGTAATCACTTGTTATATATTTTTGCAACCGAGTTAACGAGAAACTAAATATATACATGCCAGTTTTACAGGAAGAAAGATCTACCTTGTACAAAGACTAAAAATTTAACTAACTAAATTTCCCATAGAATACAGATTTATGATTAACACATGACCCACAGTAATCTTTAGAGGTTAACATGATACTCTTCACTGGGAGAACCACTCTTACATGTCTTCCTCTAAAATATGAACGCACCAGTTTAATTGTCCCTTACATGCTTGCTTCTCTTTAGTGTTTTAGACTTTAGATTTTTTTGACGCTGACAAAAAATCTGAAACTCCACTTATATTCAACAAGATATATACAACTGTCATGACATCATTGATTTTTTACCAGATGCTACTCTTCTCTTTTTACTAAATAAAGCAAAGCTTGTTGATGCTGCCTTTCTGTGCCAGAATGCGTGTTTGGTAAACATCATTTACTTGCTTGTCATGTTGTCTGGAAAGTTGTTAGCCAAATGAACTTAATGACCAAATGTAAAGCCATAGCATAAATCAAGATAAACTAAAAGTGTTAAAGTCTTCCCCTTATGAGACGATATGCTTTTCTGATATTGACTTACCTGTGATTCTCTAAGTTCACGTGGAACTTCCTCACTCACTTTCCTTTTCCTGCAGGGTTTATCCCTTCGTCCTGTCATGGGACATCTGTATGTGCATGAACAGCAAAAAAATATTTGTCTGTGGTTACCAAACACAGGGCAAAATCCACATACCCATTTGCCATACCCTCCTCTTTCTTTTTTAAGCACGAGAACAGAGGACGAAGTTTGGCAGTCTGATTGTGTGATGTGACCTACTTTAGAGCATACAAATTATACTTCTGGCATCCATCTTGGGGAACTTAATGCTTTGTCCTTTACTTTTATATACAACCACAGGTCACAAACTAAAAACTAGACCTAAATTTATGATAGCAGAGTGCCCTTCTAAAGAGGTGTTTCTAAAACAAAACAAAACAACAAAACCCAGAATTTTGACAGCAGAAGATAAGAAACCAATTTAGAATATCCCTTATTCCCTAATATTAAATTCAAAGTTTATAATACTTAAGAGATCAGAGGGTTATCACATATTGTTTCGAGGAGACAATCTGTGATGTAGGGAAATATTACAGATGTTTATTGAAATTAAAAATCTCTTCACTAGTATGAACTGAACAAGCAGGTACAAAGGACATCTCTTTCTTTGCTAGGAGACAACATTCTTGAAACATTATCTAATCTGACAAACCAGGAGAACTCAGGGCAGCCTGACAGGAGCAAACTGGGAAAGTGTGCATGTGCACGTGTGCATGTTGATGTGTGTGTGTGAGAGAGATCACAATTATCTTAATTTTCATAAAGTCCCTTCAGGTACAGGCTTCTGGCACCTAGTAGCCAATGAAGATTTGATGGTTTCTAAAACATGAAGAAGCCTATCAACTTCTTTTCTTTCCTTACTCCAGTTGCTTGGATTCCAGAACAGATCATCCAGAGTAAGCACATTTAAAAAATATAAATAATAATTAAAAAGTAAAGAGAGGAAAAAAACCCTACTCATTTGTTTTGTCTGAAAAACATGTCATTTTCCAGAAATCAGACTGGACTTTTAATGAGTAATATATAGAAGGAAATATACCATATACTAGGAGATTGTGGTATTGTTCCTTTTCATTTGGGAAAATAAAATCCCAACTGAGAAGAGAGTTAATTAGAACTTGAATAAATGTAAGGCTCAGATGAAATGCTATTGATACTTTATTCTGACATGTATATCTACCAGGAAACACATACAAGGCAAAGTAGCCTTGTGATAGGTTTTATGATTACTGAAAAGAAAATCTTCCAAGAGAAAGCAGATAAAAGTCATTAATGAAGTAATGGTCATAGAAAGGGTTAGCAGAATAAAGGCAAGACACTCTCATGGGAATGAAAACCAATTGGTCTAAATCCCTTATGAATCACTCACACCCTACTTACAAGCAGAATCATGGTCACAGGACCTTTGGAATGGAGAGAAGAAAAGTAACTTGGAAACTTGTTCCTTTTTGTCCTCTATGCTTTCAAAGTGTTGTCTTCTGTGCCATAGTAGCTTGCCTTAGGTGTCCTCTAATCTTCTTTGGCATTTTCATGCTTACTCTATACAACATTCCTCCTCCTTCTCCATAGGCCATAGAGCCTTCTTGCTCTCTCTTTAAGAGCGGGAGACAAAACCAGTCTCTCCTAAAATAGTTTCTACCAGCTAAAAGAAATGACTGAAGAAAAAGTCAAATTTACTCTTTCCATTGATTAAATACCTTCAGCAGTGACAATTCAACATAGAGAATAAGCAGCTGGTACATAGAGATGGTTGCTAGCCATGTGGCTGACCATGAATGAAATTTTTTTTTTTGATAAATTATATATTTGGATACATGTTCATATCATTAAAAAAGTGTATTTGTAACTCTAGAGTGTCTCATCTCTATATTTCAAACTGTGTAGGTACCAGAGTGTATAAAGATATTTCTTTAAGAAGGGTACATATTGTCTGATATTAGTATCATTGAAATGTTCTGGAGGAAAATTTCTAATAAAATTGAACCTGTTTCAAATTGTTGTCTTGGAGAACTTCGGCCTGAAAAATTAAACTTGAGCAAAATTTTAAGAAACAAAAATAGAATTTTATGATGTGAGGCATCACATTTAACTGTTGGCAAGAGCCTAGTTCTAGATGCAGTTATCATTGCATACACAGTTATTCACATATATACATACATAAGACTATGCTGAATTATTAAGATTGCAAGAACAAACACTGCATTAGGAAGTTAAAGACAGTGACACTAATTTGAACTGCTTCACAGTAAATCCCTTAGAAGATTGTTTCTGTAAACAGTTAAGAGAAATCGCCTCATTTATCACAATTTGTTACTATATGGTCCCTTGTTTGTATGGCTGTAGTTATGGTCTCAAGCCAGCCTCAGAGAATGAGGAAAACAGATTAGCGCTGATCTTGAGACTGTTTGTCATGCCAGCATCACTCGTTGCAGGCTGAAGTGGTTTTGTGTTCTGGTTTGTTTTGTTTTGTTTATTTGTTTGTTTGTTTTTAAGGGAGAGTTAGGTTCTGATTCTAGAAGTTGAACTGGGAAACAATAGTTTCAGGAACTTTGCCCAATGTACCTAGGTTCTTACAGTAGTAGATAACAATAATTGACTCTTACCTTTATTATGAGATTCATTATTTCAGCAAAATTAATAAAAAGCAACGAAGAACATATAATACATGGAAAATGCATTTAGAACAGTGAAGTAACATTGAGAACTTCATTTTACTTTGAAAATAAAGAAAAAAAAATGTTGTTTAATTTATCTACATTCAGAGACTGAGTGGAATTCAGTTGGTGGATTAAGACACCTAAAGAAAGATTTCTACACATAAACCAAGTGCCTGATATCTCCTTTTACTCATTGAAGATCTAGTCAATAGTGTAAATGGAGTCTAGAGCATGAATTATCTCACCCTAATGTAGAAATCGTCGTTTCATCCACTGAGCCATTTTAACTTCTTTTTCCCCATTTTTGTGCCTAGTGTGTGCAACTCTAGTTATCTAGAACCTCAGAACTCATATCACGTTTAAAGGTCTCTTGACACTTTGCAAGTCTGTTGGTTTCTCACATCAATAGCAAAAACCTTGTCTTGAGACCAGGGAAGGTTTAACCCGAGCTGGCATATAACCACAGGTGCCACTCGCTCAGTTCTGAATACAGGAGAGAATCAAAAAGGAAGGGAGAAACTCATGGATTGAGATAAACACAGTTTAATAAAATAACAAAAACCCACTAATCTACTACTGCTACTACTATGTATAACATTGAAAGAGAATATAAAATAAAAGATACTCAATGCAATTCGTCAAAAACTCTGTCCACACCGAGCAGCCAGTCCCAGCAAGCAGCACCTGGTCCTGAACAGCCGGTCCCAGAGAGAGAAGAGAGAAAAAGGCAGAAAGGCCCAGAGGCCTCTGCAAAGGGTGGGATGGCAAAAGGCTGAAATACAGAAACTCCCAAACAGAACTGCACTGAAATGGAGCAGAACCAGAACAGGTCTCTGTCCCTGTCTGTCCTGACTCCTCGCCCAGCTGGAAGATCATGACTCTCCTTAAATACGAAGCATGATGCTAATGGCATGGAATATTCTTATTGATCTGTCTGGATGTCAGTCAAGGTCTGCCCCACCTACACCCCCCTTCCCAGCTGCCTTACGCCTGTGGGTAGAGAGCTCAGAAAGACCTTGGCACCCAGACAACAACAATTAAAAACTTTAGCTCTGTCCTGAGGCATTATTTTCTTGTTCCCAAACTAAATCCAAACAACAAGCATGCTAGCTAAGAAAAAGTAAAGTTTCTAACTGCATGAAGAAAATTAACTTGCTTTCAGCCAAACCAGCACAGAAGGGTATTTTCAAGTGACACTATTAACACAGAGGCTTTTCTACTACATGGACTTTATCTGAGTAATATCTATTTTTGTTCTGTATTAGGGCACACCAGTATTAACGTGAAGATATCCATTTCTTCAAGATGTTCCTGCGCACTCCCAGTGTCTCCCTTTTAGGCCTTTGCTTGCCGTGGGAAGCCTCTTCACCCATGCAAGCTTTTCATACAGGGTATTCCTCAACCTCAAGGAATTCCTCAAGATGTTATCAGCCTCTCTCAAAACACTGTAGAGTTTTTGTTTGTTTGGTTGGTGGTTTGTTTTGTTGTTTTGTTTTTGTTTTTATTTGTGGTTTTTGTTTATTTGTTTATTTGTTTTTTCTTTGTTTGTTTGCTTTTTAACTTGCAGAAATTCAGAAACTAAAATGATTTTGAGGTTTATTTCAACAATTTCTGACTTAAAAATATAACTTACTTTTATATTTCACCAGAAGAAATTATTCACAAGTTTAAATTATTGCATTTTTTTGCCTTTTTTCAAATAAAGGGGGCCTCCTCCCACTGTCTTTGCATTCAGGATTTGGAGTAAAGGGTTACTTCCACACTTTTTGAGATGCCTTTTTTTAAAAAAAATAAAAATAAATCATATTCAAATTCGTTGAATAATGAAACTGCTTAATATATCAATTTCCTACATTTATTCAGTAAGGTGTTGAGATATCATAGCTACCTCATGACCTGAAAATCAAAAAAAAGAGAACGATGTAAAATAAATGAATACAGAAAACAGCATAAGTGTGAAAAAAAAATCCAAAATGCTGACATGAAGAAAGAGTTTCAGCTAGTAAGGGACATAAAAGATATTTTTTAATGTTTAAATAAATACACCATTTTTTAAAAATAAAGTATTTACTTAGTGGAGACTGAACATATAATGAATGAGATAAAAAATATTACCAATGCTTTTTTCTGCATTGATGCTTCACAAAATGGTCAGATTTGACCTGATACTGTTAATATCAGTACACCTGGTATATCTGGTACATAGTACATCTGTATGTCTCTCTGATGGAGAAACAACATATTTGCTCAGGTTAGATAAAACTTACTTGTGATGGAGAAAAACAAGAGCAACGGATTTACAAAACAGTTCATTTAACTTTGGGCTTGAAACAATATAGAAACATGCTTATACACGGAAGAGGTAATAACAGCCCATTAATATGAATTTGCCAAAAGCAGATAATGTCAGATCAGTCTAACCCTTTGATGGGGTTACTGGTCTGTGAATACCAGAGGCGTGGTTGCAACGTCTTGATCCCAGCACCCCTCTGGACATGGCTCTATCCAGTGTTGCAGTGGGGAAGTCAGGGAAAGACAGGAAAGATGAAAGTGCACGAATGGTTGAAAACCTGCATTCTTAACGAAGTTATCAATGGTTTGTTGTCAAATCAGAAGGACATACTTGGTGGGATGTTTGGATGATAAAATAGGGTACATGCTTATCAAATCTCTGTATGATATTGACCTGGGAAAGGTTTGAAATGCTCTGAAGGACCAGATTTTAATTCAAAAGGATGTGGGTAAACTGGAGAAGTGGTGATACCAGTAAGATGATTTTTCTTAGCATCAAGTGGAAATAACACATCTGGGAATGAATATCTTATGCATAACTACAAACTGAGAATTAACTAGCTGAGCATAATGCTACAGAAGTAAAGCTTAAAGTGGTGAAATACAAAGTCTAGAAATATGTTCTCAAATTAGCTGCTTTTCCATTAAAGACAAATGTCGTTGTCAGATGCATTATTTTAAGACAGTCATTATTTTATTTCAAGGACTTTTTGGTGTATAAATGTCCGTTTTAAATGAATTTGTGGGAAGATCAGTAAGCAAGGAGATTTGGGAACAACCTGTATAGCCTGAGAGGAATGGAATTGTTAAGGCTGGAGAGGAAAAGGTAGGATAAGAGTGTCAGGGAGGAAATCAGAGCAAGGAAGATTAAAAAGTTTCAAATATATTAAATATCATAACAAAAAAGGACAGTAATGAGTAATTCCACAGTTATAGAGCACAGGACAAGAAAAAAAAAAAAAACAGTTTAGTTTAAATTTGCTTCAACAGTTAATAAGATAACAGAAAACATTGCTAATTGTAAGGACTGTCCAACAAGGGAATAGGCTAATTCGGGAAGCTGTTGATTCTCTGGGCTAAGTTTTACTATGATTAACATACAAGACAAACATCTGTCAGGGTCTGTTCAGTTATACTTGACCTTAACTCAAAGTGGGGAAGTGGACTAGCTTAATCTATGATCCTTAAAAACCAGCATCCTCAGGACAGGAGCCGTGCAGACTTCCAAAAGCAGGGAGGGAAAAAGAGCCTATTTTAATTTTGTCTGTGCAGTTAGCAGAGGAGTCATTTACAAGTCATAAAGAAAGAGAATGTCTTTAAAAATACATGAAAGGCAAATGTGTTTTCTTTATCAACCTCAACAATGTGGTGCATGTTCTAATTTCTTTCTGCTGTAGCTTCCAGGGTCCCACTGATCTTGTGGCATGGGAGAACTCTTAGGTGGGAGTCTGTTACCCTGAGCAACATCATGGTGTTAATTCAGTTGTGCTCTGGGAAAGTGAAAGCAGGCTACATGCATATTTGCATCTCTGCCAATAAACACATCAATGATGCAAGTGCAGGAATTTTTGCCACATTAATCAATTTGATTTCCTATTAGTATTTTTTTAGTGCTACCTGTCATCCATCTGCTTGATAAGAAGGACGAGGCATCTGCTTATCATACGTTTCATATTGAACTCTGTTCAGTTGGTCTGTGTTATTACATACATTCATTTTAAAGCTCATAACTGAGAAATCCAATATTTTGCAACTAGAGAAACTAGCTGGTTTTAATGCCATTTCAGCTAAATAATTATTTTTGTCTTTCTAAAATACAGAAAGCATTCTTATTTTTAAGAATATTTTTAGAATTTATGAAGCATAAGTTGATTCATACTCATTGCTAAAATATTTTTTCCTCACTCTCTGTGTTAGTGCATTCAATGGCTGTTGGAGCCATGAGAAATTTCTAGACATGCCTTAGTGTAGTCAAATTAGGATTCATCTTGCCTAACATTACTTTGTAAGAGTTAGACATCTAGTTTGAGCTAGTCATCTAGATCCCTGCTACAGTCACTGGAGAACGAGGCGCCTTGAGCATCTCACCTGCAGTTCTTGTTTCAAAGTAAATGGAAACCTAGGTGTATGGGATTCCTGGGTAGTGTTACACTCTGGCCAGTCCCCAGCTTGGATGAATGAAGGTCCATGACACTGGAGAATTGTTAACATGAACCTTTACAACTCAGTCTGAGTTCTGTTGCAGTCTTTCTAGGGGCAGCTGCAATATACTTTCATAAGTGTCATTTGGAAAAAACTACCCTGTTAGAAAGTTTCCTCTTTAAAGACAAATTTTAGGGTAGGTGCTGGTTTCCTTTGATTTCAGATGTGGGGTTTTTTTGTGCTGGAGTGGAAATCAGCACACTCAAAGGTGTACCTTGGATTAGGACTCCTAAATGAAGTATGTTTTCTTCCCACATAAAGGTGAGAAGCCATTGCACTGCAACTCAACAGCTGGAGACAGTGTTTCTTCAGGTTAGCTTCCAGAAAAATATCAAACGGGGTCTAAATGTTCAATGTAGAACATCACAGTCAGCGTCTCTACCCAGAGCTCTGAATACTTCCCTGAGGGCAGGTGCTACACAGCACAGCAGGAGGCAGATTTTTCTGTACTAGACTCACATGGTGAGAAGACTTGCCCAGAAACAGAGACTTCACCTTTGAATCCTGGATGAGCCTCAGGAATCTTGAGTCCATTGTCCCTAATCTTCAAGGAAAGGGTCTAACTTCCAACTCTCTGCTTAAATGGGATCAACTCCTAGTGCCATTTATGCACTTTTATGAGTGATTTTTTAACAGATAATCACTACAAATTTGCTGTGTTATTTTACGGTATTTGATAAATTACTTCTCAATTTGTTCAAATAATGATCTAGTTTGGAAAGTATAACTGGCATCCATAGTATGAGTTTTGGATGAAATGGACTGTAGATCAAAATGAGCAACTCAAGGTTCTTCTGACTTTCTTCAAGAAGCAGGAACCAGGAGACTCGCTCAAAGCACGTATTATCCAATCTAAGCATGATAAGCAGAAGACAATATTGATTTTTTTTAATATATTGATATCTGCTTTAAATTTGAGGAAATATATTCCTTGATTTTTTAAAGTATTTAAAAGTAGTATCTTGCTTTGTGTCCTTAAACAGAGTCATCTGCACATAGAACTTGTTGGTTTTTTTAAATGTTTAAGTCCCTATGTATATATTGTATCTTTACTGACTGTAATTCAGAGGAGTCAAAATCGCCAATTTCTATTTTCATTCATGATTTTTAATGAATGAGAACAATTGTGTGAAACGTGGGTTCGTAACTCAGCTTACTAAAACCCATGATATGTTTGCATGTGTGTGTAAGACAGAGAGTGACTGATGTACAACAGGGAGTAGTAAATGTTGAGACAGGAAACTTAAGACATTATTATCTTCATTTATAAATTACAAATCTCATTTTCCACCCCATGAGCCTGCCCTTTGGCTGTGAAACTTAAAACAATAAATTTGAATAATCAATAGCCTTGTAAATATGTTGGCTATGCTTCCTACCAAGATGATTAGACTTGTAGTTTTATGCCTAGCTTCATATCTGATATTGATAATTTTTCAAAATAATAGAAGTTATTTAATATTGATGAAATTTCCCTTTTGCACAGAAATCTGGTCCTCTTCCTGTGCTATTATGTCAATGAAGAGTTTTGCAGATAAAGGGCTCCCCGCCATGAACTCTAGGGTCTCTGGACTCAAGCCAGCTCTGCACTGGAAGTGCTATAACAGTGGTTAGGGTAGTGTTCAACTAATCAGCCATGCTGGGAGGCAAGATATATTAGGTTGGACTCACAATGGATAATGTCCGTGGGCTAGTTTGGAGTGCAGATATCTTAGGGACACATTTGCATGAATAAGAAATAGAGGCATAAATTTTAGTCTGCCCAAACGAATTTTTAAACCTTACCACAAGCTCAAAATCTATAAGTGGCATTTACTGACCTACTTCCCTACTCTCTCTCTCTTCCTTAAGATGAAGGGAGAGAGGGTATTAACAAGAACTGGTCTCTTATTCCAAAGTTTTCCTTGGAGCTTCCAAATGGTAAACAATTTCTTTCTTAGTTCATCCAAAGTAATACTGTCTTGGTCGTCAGCTGTTAACATGCTTTTTATAATTCTGTTCATTTTAATATCCCCAGTACTATTTCTCTGGGAGTTTGTCTCTCTTTAAGCATCCTACAGTCTTCAAATTCCTTTGGAGTTGTCCACTTAATTAAACTGAAAGAGTCAATTATGATAGGACCTACTGCTGCAATGAGTGGAGGTGACCTCTACATAAAGCTTATAGAAGTATCTCTAGTGATGGTACCCAGACTGAAACTGATTAAAATAGACACTGTTACATGGAAATATTATTCATGTTAATAATGCCAAACAGTCTCAGGAGTATGATTGGTAATGGATTCCATCTGGTTTGGTTGTCTCTGTTCTGCCTCTGAATGACTTTATAATTAGCTTTGAATCTATTAAGGTCTGTAATTTCAATCCTGAAATAAGCTCGGTGGCTTCATAAAAGTTTAAGGATAATATATAGGCTTAAATTTTCATTTTAGAAGATATGTATAGGAGGTCAAGGATTGACTTCAGTTAATCATACATTCTGATATTTGTTTTCAAAGATGAAATAGATGAACTGGATATGAGCTAAGGATAGTGGATTGAATTGAAATATGCAAAATGATGAATTTGAGCAAAGTAAATCTTAATGGGCTTTTTATCACTGAAAAATTCCTGAATTTTGTTTACTTTCAGTTGCTAATACAGGACATTTACTAGCAATGCAAAAATAGAAATGGAGAAGCAAAATTCATTTATGCCTCTAAAAGTAAAATAAAGATTGAGGAACACATTCTATCTTTACTGACGGTGTAATTAAAGAGTTTGACTTATTTTGCAGTATTTTTGCATCTTTTACACAGAGACTTTTAGAATAATTTACCCCACAAATGAAACCTTGCCAGAAATCAAATTCCTGTGGATACAGAAAAGGCAGTCATTTTTATCATCTTCAGCATGAATAATCTTCTAAATTAATTTGAATTCATATATTGTCTTCAATTATACAGTTTATATACATCATTGATCCATGTTACCATTCAAACGTAACAGGATGAATACTTTTAAGCAAAGCCTTTTCTATTTATGAAGTGAAAGATCAAAGTCAGCTGATCATTGACTCTAAAACAAGATGAAAATGGAAAGGTATATCATAAGCATTAAAGAGATTTGGAAGTGAAAAAATGATACTTTCCATCAATCTTGTATAGTCAGTACAATTGGGAAGTATCTAATAATTAGGTATAATTTATAAACTGAACACTTCTAACATTAAGAATTGATTCTACAGAATATAAAGGAAGGTACTGTTTCTGAATCAGATTTCTTAACAAATAAGTCTGCAGATAACTGTTGCTAGGAAAACCCCAGTAGCAGCCATTATTAGTGTCTGAAAGTTTCTAGCTCACAGCAAAAGAGGAAATCCAATAAAAATCATTGGAGATGACACTTCATAGGTTCTAGTGTTAAAGACCAGTAATATTTACAAAAATAGTTTTAATGCTATCTACAAGCTACAACTCTGAGACATTTAATAATGTTCTGCAATAAAAAGCAAGTAAGCTAACTTTACTTTTAGCTGGAGGTAAACTTTTTTCCTTTTGAAACAATTTCGACAAAAAAAAAAATCATGAAATTTCTTTATAACACGCTTCCACTGCAATTGTGCCTTTTGATTTACTGATATTTGTTCATGGAGTATGACAAAGGGCATAATTCAAATAACAAATGTGCAGCATTTTCTCAAATCACAAAATATATGTATTAAAGCCAGTGCTACCAGTGCTCCATACCTGATCTTCATTCATATCTACAAAAGACTGGTGTCTTTCTAGCTTTCTTGGTGTTCCTATTTCTGACAATCTCATGACCAATATTATTATTATACCTGTAAGGCAGGACCTGACAGTCCATTTCACTCTCATTCAAACAATGCTAAGCATTGACTGAGACTGATTTCAATACAGTAGTAAAATGAGATGGGGCAAAGACACTAAAAGACTATAAAGGGCATGAAAAAAATTATTTTCTTATTCTATCTGAAGACATCCTCTGATATCTCCAAACACAGCTCTGATTTGATTTAAATCAAGTTATTGATAGCATCTCTTAAAACACTGGGTCCAAAAATAATTCAAATCAATATGGCAGATCACCAATGAGCCACAGGCAGGGAGAAAAATATTCCTGTACTTCAGTGTACAGTCACGAAATGGGTTGTTCCAGCAAAGTTCTCATCACACAGCATAATGCAACTCCATGCATTGCTAGTGAATAATGCTAGAAGCAAAGCAATACAGTAAAAATAAATAAATGAAACTGTAATGCATTGACCTCCTACCAATTCTGTAACACAAATATTTGTTGTTTGGTTGGGGTTTTTTTGTTTATTTTACCTTTGATCTAGACTTAAGTAATCTTGAAAGGGTAACAGGGAAGTGTAAAATCTTTCACTTACATAAATTTAATCATATATACATATGCACACACCACCTAAATTAAGAACTCTTATAATAGCCCAACAGGCATTTAAGTACATCTACCCATATAGAAATAACCCAAATTTACTGATGTCAGAGAAGAAAAAAAAGAAAAAAAGAAAGATTAAACATGTATGCTATTTCACTTTTTCTTGTTTTCCTGTGATTGTTGTTTGTTTTTCTTTAATCTGCCAAAGAATTTTCTCTTAGAGTGTGTTTTTAATAATTGGCTGCAACATTGCTTTGGCTGAGATGACAAAGGTATTTTTTAGTGTAAGAGTCTACTTCAAATGGACAAGTAGAACTTACTTTTACTTGAGATGTTTGTATCCAGCTAGTACAAAGTAAAAGCCAGATCTGAATGTTAATGAAATAAAGATGTAAGTAAGATTACAAAAGGATGAATTATTATGCATAAAAATGCAGTAATCCAAGAAAACTACTAACACTGACACACCTCTTTGAACACACACTCAGAATAACTCATAATTCAGTGATTAAAATATATGTTACATAAACAGTTTATTTTAGACAAGACGATGCAGAAGGCATGATAAAAAGGCAAAATATTCTGAGGGGACTACAGGTAGGAAAGATGGGTATGGTTTGACTCAACAATCTTGAGCATGTCTTCCGACCAAAATGATTCTAAGATTCTATGAAAGGATTGAAAAAATTGGATTTGTTAGCCTGGAGTAATCTCAAGGACATATTTCTCCAGAAGATGGGAATCTCAAGGAGATATTTCTCCAGAAGAAGGGGGGATTTAATTTCTGTCTTCAACAGTCGAACAGGCTGATAAGACAGACTCTTCTCTAATATGCACAGTAAAAGAACAGGATGCAATCATCACAAGCTTCTGCATAGGAATTTCCAACTGGACATACACAAAAAGAAAAATCACAAATAGTGTAGTTAAGCACAGGAAAAGATTTCCCACAACTAATGTCTCTGGAGAAATTCAAAATTTGATCGAACTTGGTCCCAAGAAACTGTCAAACTTTGAAGATGAACCTGTTTTGAGCAGGAGGTTGGTCTAGATAATCTTCTGCACTCCTTTCCAATCTAAATTATGCAATGATTTTACCATAAATGGGTTGGTCAGTTAAAGAAACCAGGAAAAGCTATCTGATTCATAATATCATGCATTATATTGAAGTTTATATTTTTGAGACTGCCAAGTAACCTTCTAGGATGTACATCTTTCCTACACATGGGAATCATTGGCATTGTTTTATTCATTTTTATTTGACCAACAAGTCAAGCCTTCAGATTACCCAGAGATGTCAAGAATGGCAATATATGGAGGAAATAAATAAACGTATTACAAAGCTCCAGATCTGGGACACAATATCAAAAGTAATGGGAAGCTATGGTAGAACCAAGGAAACTCATTGTTGCTTAGGTAAGTGTCAGCAGGAACAGACATGGAAAAATGAATAATGACAAAGTCTCAATCTGACTTTGTTGCTGAAATAAAGATAAATATGTTAGACTGTAGTTTTAAAGTGTAGTAAGTAATGAAACTGATATTAATCTAAACCTCTGGGACAGTTTCAAAATGAAATTACTTTCCTATAATAAATCTTAATATAGTTTTAGTGGGCAAAATTTTAAAGTTTTTATCCTGCACAGTACATTAAAAATAATAGTCCCTTGCCATCTGGGAATGTAGGCTATCAAGATTTCATGGTGGCCATTAAAACAAGAGCAATATGAATGTCTTCTCCTGTTACTCTCCTTTAACAGTTACAAGTTGTGTCTCTGACTTATTCCTGAAGAATTCTGTTGGGGTTCAAAGATTACCACTCCTCCAGCTCCCTGAATATAAAATTTTTGAGGTTCTACTCATGCCTCCTAATCTTTTCAGCACACTTAAATCCTTTCCTTCTTTCTTAGTCCTTCACAGCACCATAACCCCCAGCTCTGTTAGCCAAAGCTTTCCAGCAGAATAGTCCACACTGGATTTTGCTGTTGTTTGGGTGAGCCTTTGATGCACTACAACAATGGGAAGGAAAGAAGAAAGTGAAAATTGTGGAGTTGCAACACAAAAGGAGGGGGATGGTTCTGGATATTCACATTTCTTACTCTTAGTGCAATCTAAGGAAAGGCTGCCTCCTCACCAGTAGTAGCTGTCACTCCTTAAATTGGTCCTTCTTTATCAACAGCTTTTATCCTTCATTTCCACAGCATCAACATAGGGAAACTAAGAAGCTAAATGACGGCAATTTTGCTATCTTTAATAGCTTTCCCTATGCCTAGAG
The DNA here is from genome assembly GCF_036013445.1 of Caloenas nicobarica. Lineage (NCBI taxonomy): Eukaryota > Metazoa > Chordata > Aves > Columbiformes > Columbidae > Caloenas > Caloenas nicobarica. Next base: position 49,236,853 of record NC_088245.1, read on the forward strand.
CCAAATCTGTCCTCTAGCTCCATCCATGTCCTCTACAGTATTCCTGCTTCAATTAATTATCCTCAATTCTGTTGACTGGATAAAAGGGAATGGATACCATAGCTAGCTGTTGGCTAAGACTGTGATGCTTCACTAGTAAAAGCACAGGTTTTGGTAACCAGGCATGTATTGCCAGATAGAATAGGTAGAGACTGACTCTCCTCTTGTCTTTCCCTCTGTAAGAATGCTAACCAGGTAGATTTTTTTCTTAACCTACTTGGTCAGTTCTGCAGAACCTTTAGGAACTTAGTATTTCTGAGAGTCTCTCTCTTTATATCAAGTTGGAATGAATCATCATCTTCAAAAATTGTTAGGTAGTGGCACTGACACACCTGCACATATGGACAGTGAATATAGGTCAGAAAACCAAGGTTAAAATAGGCTATAAGTGAAAAAATTAGAAAATAAAAACAGGAAGAAGCTATCAAGATAATTGTCATAGTACAGCTTCCATGAGGGAACAAGTGCAAACAGTGTTGGCTCCCTCAAACTGAAACCTAAGAATTTTTCAAAAACTCAATCACTAGCAAAAAATATTTTTAATATTCAGCATACAGTAAGGATAACAAGAAGATAGAACTTTCTAGTAACTTATTAAAACTTTTCTAAATGTCTCTAAATGTGCCTATGTCATTCAAATATGTATATTGTCATGGCTTGTGAACATTAAATCATCAAGGGAAAAACTTATTATCTGTAAACAGTAATGGCAGCCTTTGAGTACACAGGACATACATTGTACCTTGCTGTTAATAATACAAAAGGCATACCTTGCCCACATTTTCATAAATTATCTGTTTAGAATGTATGGTTTGACTGCCTCTGACCACTGCACTTTGCTTATTAATACTTGAGGACTTGGCAGTAGTAAATGTATTTAACATGTCTCCATTGTATTGCTTATGAGTGCAGCAACTGGGAATTCATGTCCAGGAAAATTAAGAAGATTTAAATTATTGTGTTTCAGCATTAGTAAAGTCTTAAGCTTCTGCTTAATCACAAGTGTTTAAATATACACCAATACCTCCCATGATTTAAATAAATTACAAAGCATTTTTTAGCAGAATTCTGTTTACTCTATATGGTAAGACTATGATTTACCTACATGCTAGGTACTATCCATGGCTATATTAGTCTAGAATAATTAGTTTAGATTGATTTAAAAAATATATATATTTGTAAGAGTTAAAAGACATTTTTTAAAAAAGTCATCTTTTTATGGAGTATTTCACTTTTTCTTTGAAAACCAAAATGTTATCACTTTTTGGACAATATGAAGTTACTCATCTTAAAACTTTTGAGTATCTTTTTTTCATTGCTTTTATTTAACAGGCAGAAGCAAATCTTTTCTGTCAAGATCTGTAGCAATATTACTTCACACAGTTCCTTCTTCCATAGATCTCAAAGGTCTTACTAATGTACTCAATCTCACAGCATCTTTTTGAAGCTGGGAAACTTCACCTCAAATTCATTGTAACAAAGTGTAGATTCAGAGATTCTTCAGTAAACACTAAAAACATTTTAGGCCATGAAAAAAAACCAAAAAACACTGCAATCCTGAAAAGCCCAATTCTTGAGAGCTTTCAGCTCTGCTGGCCGCAATATTTCGCATCATGATATTCTCAAGATACACAAATATAGATATCTAAATCTAGACAGACACTCCATTTTGAGAAGTCTGATAACCCATTTCCCGTTGAAATTCTATTGCTGACCACTTATATGCAGAATTGCAACTAATCATCACCTAAAATGGTAGCAGCCCCTGATTTAGTACGCATATTAAGACACACCTCACACACCTAATTTCTGTACAGAAATGGACAATCCCAGTCTCTTTCATTCAAAGGCCTGTCTTCAAAGAGGATATGGGTAGTATTATAATATATACCTTTAGTATCATATCCGGGTAGATCAGTCACTTAGGAAATATTAAATCTGAATTCCATTCACTTCACTAAATGTAGAAATTTAAATCTGGAACTCCCATTTGAGAAGTTTGCATTGGCACCCAGGCACAAGATAAAAAGGTAAAGATGGTTCAAAGGAGACTGGGTAGATTGGGTCATCCTTCATTACTTTTACTGAAACATTCATTTCTGTACATCAGCTCAGCAAGGTTCATTATTTTGGGAAAAAAAATCAACAAGCTGAGGTCTGACTCTGTAGCCAGTGATAAGGACACTTGGCTTTGTCTGGGACACTACTGTACTCTCATTGCAAGGCATGCCTTTTCCTGCAGTTGTCAGGAAACTTCACTGGTGAGGTCAAAAATTTTAATTAGCTTGCTAATCCAGGGAGTATTCATGTAGCCTTTTACTTTAGTTTATGTAATTATATTAATTAAAGTGACATTTATACTGGCCTAACCACCTAACCGTCCAACTGAATTATGAGATGAGCAAGCATGGGTATTTTTCAGTGTAACGATGAACGTGGTTCGTTTTCTTGTGGCAGTCAGGACTTAGATCATTTTTTGATAGAAAATCAGGAGCTTCAGTTCTGTAAAGAAGTTAACATACGCCCGCCCAATCTTCGACTTTACTCAAATTCATCTTCATTGACTAGATAGCTTTGACATATGTTTAAAATTAAGGTCATATTAACATCTCGGTTTTTTAGAAGAAAGTTAAACACCTACATAATACTGCTTTGAATATGAATACACGATTTCAGCAGATGTAACAGTACACTGTAAAAGCCAATATCTACTCCACAGATCCAAACTAACATTAATCTGAGAAAGATGTTGTGCAATACTGAAAGTAATTAATTTGCTTTTACTTTTACACTTTTGCTTCTTCGACATTTTAATTCAGATGTCATTCCTAAGCATTGAACCCAACTCAAGCCCACGAATACAGACATTTGCGGTTGTGATAAACTTCCTCCATACTGATAAGGCAAAAATTGATGTGTGAGTTATCATACATAACTATACAGTTTAATTATTAGGATAAGTCAGAAAACTTATGAACCAGTCTTAGTATTTTATCCAAATATTAATCTAAACAAATTTTTGCCCTATTAACTTATTTTCTATGAAGTCGAAAATAAACGTTTGGTTTGACTAAAGGCATATGAGAATCAATAATCTTCTTCTGGAAGCATGACAAACTTTGTCAAATATATTTAACATCAACAAATAATTCACAAGATGTCTTTCTCTTTCAGTACTTCATTGTGTACTATAGAGAATATACTACTCACTAAGAGCATTGAATGAGATCTGTAATTCAGAGAAGTTCCTTAACCTGTAATTCACTAAAATACAAGTGACCTAACCTCTAGCTGAACTGAAAACAAGATCTAAAGAGAATCAGATATTTCTAATAGAAATAAGTTAAAAGTGTTGAGTACTGTAACAATGAGAACTATAGAAATCCCTTTTAAATAAATAACATAGAGGAAAATGAGATAAAATTGGTTTCCAGGGTGGGTGAAGATCATACTGAATGTGCTAGATAATACCACATAATACTGGAGAAATTAAATGTATTGCATTTGGAGGATCTTTGTTTCTCCCAGATTATTAATTTTGTATGAGTGCATCATCCAAGAGGTTTGGCTTCTGTGCCAACCTATGCTCAGAACTGTGGGAGACAAAATCAAGTTATTTATGCATTATGAAGAGCAATGGAAAATACAGACACTGAACTAGTTCAGGAGCTATAAACATTCTTAATATGTGAGAATGGAGCACAGTATGTCTTGTACTATCCTACCTAGAAAAAGACTGGTAGCTGGGGAATTCCATTTGACAGAATGAACCTACACAGACGAGACAGGAGATGAAACAAAATTACACAATGACAAGCTGAAGCGGCTAAATTTATCTAGCTAGACAATATCATAACAAGCAGTAAGACCAATGTCTCCAGATGATTTCCCAAAACTTATGCCATCTCCTTGATTCTGTAATGAGATATGAGGTCAAGGGGCAGACTATGTCATAAACTCTTGGAAAGATTGTGTGTGATTTGCTGCTGTATTTGGAAATTCTTACCTCTAACTATGTCCTTTACGATAGTGAGAAAGCTAGAAGAAAACCTATCTCATTTATGGAGATACTTGTATCATGCATACACATGCAGAATCACACAACTAGAGACTTTAAGTAAGTGTCCAGCAAGGGTTTTGTTTCAGGGTCCATAGTGTCATCTTGCAAGTATATTTAACTAATAGGGAAAATTCAGTGGTCTTCATGAAGGTCTTGCAGGCTGTGCTATTCAGGTAGGCAGGACAATGACATACAAGTACTTTTCTTCTCACAAGCTGAAGGTAAATTACAAGGCGATTTTACTGTGACCTACAGAAGAAATTATGCAGTCATAAAGATCACTAATGCTCTGCACTAGAAAACTTGATATCTCTATGCATTCATGAAAACTATTTTAGTGAAGGGAGTCCAGAAAGGTGTCATGTAACCTCACATTGCAATAAGGCTGTCTGAATGGATGTCTTGAAAATTCATTGTCCTTCTAGTAATATTAGTTTGAACTATCATAACTAACGTCAATATGAGTACCTATGTGTTTATAGCTATTGGATCAAAACCAAAATGTTCACCATGCTGCAGGGTGGAGCACAGGTTGGCCAGACAACAGGGAGTGGCTTTATGACTAAATGGTCTCCAGGAATAACAAATTATGACTAACAATAACAGTAGTCAAAACAAGTAACTTGACATTGTCATCCATTCTTCAGCAACTGACGAGAAATTCCATACGGCATATATTTGCAAAGATTCATACTAACAGTGAAAGCTTATTCTGTTCTAATGGAGTGTCATGGGTCGTTGATACACTTGGCGCCACCAAAATAACATTACACTAGAAGCCTCACTGGTATGAACCTTATTCATCAGGGGTCTATATGACACTCTTTCTGGAGGGAACCCTGCTGGAAAATTGGGGTTTCTCAAATTTAAAATAGTAATTTCTCATTAAATTTACAAGTAAAATAACTGGGAAAAAAAAGTTCGCAAGTACACTTAGAGCATTTTCTTTATAAAATGGATCAAGAATGTTATATTAAAAGCAAACACAGCAACTACTTTTAGAAAGTAATTTTAAGTAAAAGCGGTCTTCTAAATCAACCATTTTTAACCATGTTAATAGCTATTTGGATTGTGAAATAAGTAAATAATTAAGGGTATTTTCTACCTGTCTCACGTTAATGTGTTAACTGGAATAATTTCATATGTAGTTTCTGCATGGTTTAGATATCTGTGTACCATGGTCGTGAATGTATCTTTGCTCCCTTGTGTTTTTGCTTAGTTTGATGTGTCAGTAATAGTAGCACTGCAGTTCCTCCTAAAATCTTAAAAAAATGATGCTGAGAAAGCAAACATGACTGCAGTAGCTAATCTTTTTTTCATGAATAAATTACCATGGGCACGTGTGAGGGCGATTCAGCTTTTCTGATTTCTTCTTCACCTAGTAAACTGAGTTTGCTGCTAGTGCAATTACTGACTATATCTGCACAAGGAATGTAAACAAGCCAGGCTCAAGCGCTGTCCTATCATCACCTGTGTCATTTAATTATTTGCACTTTCACTAGAACAGGCTTGGCCTGACACAAATAGCATAGTCCCAAACAGCTTAAGGGAATGATCAGAGGGACAATGTGAGGGTCAGTAAATGGTAGGGATGAAGCCAACCTGTTGGTTGGAAGAAGGGATTCTAACCAGCTAGACTTGAGCTATGCTCCACCATTTGGTTGCAGGGTAAAGGAACATTATTTTGCTATAAGAGATACGCCATTTGGTTAGAAAGGTCAGGACTGAGATGTAGTAAGTCCAGGGTAAAATGCTAATATCTACTCTGACAGAAGTTAAAAGGAGAATAAGAGGGAAAAAATGTTCTAAGCTGTATGTGACAATGGATTTCTGTAGGGCAGAGACTATGAAAAATAGCCAGAGTGATCAGGAAAAATCAAAGTATCAAAGTATCAAAGCCTACTCTCTTTCCTGCTCTACAGCTGTGATGAATACGTGGAAGTCAGAGGTAATGTTGCCTGTGATATGGACATTTTGGATGATAATGGGATCTGGAAAGTCTGTAAACATTTTATAGTCATGCTTAAAGCTTGCCTATATTGTATCAATGTGTTCAGCCTTGCAGCTGTTTTGAGGCATGACTGAAAGACCACCCAACGATAACGCAGTTCTTATTGTAAATTGAAGGCTCTTGTGCTCCACTCAAAGTTTACTGCAGCTTCTTCAATTTATTTATCTTGTCCATTCTGGAAGGAACTAGGGCAAAGTAGATTAAAAGCAACATAAAACCAGATTTGACTGTTTTAAACCAGTGTATTTACAGTTCTAAGGAGGAACCTGCAAGCTGTGATATGCATTAAACAAATACTGAGGAGATAGCCTAATCCCTTACCAAAAATATCTACTTCTGGAATAAAAAGAGGCATCTCTTTTACTACTTAGATTATCTCCAACATGGTTAAGAGAAAAAAAATTAAAAATGCATAAATAATATCACAGGTAGTTAACCCACACTGGAAAATGAGGTGAGTGGAATGGAGTGGACAATGTAAAGTCTGACTCAAACACAAGCATCAGTATTTCAACTCCTGCAAAAAGTGCAGTGAGATCACTGATAGCCAACAGCAGTCAGAAAGGAATGCAGTTCTAAATAGTACTAATGGTGAACATTTCTGTTAGTTTTGTGGTATCCAGCATGTCCTGTGTGGTCTAGAGACTCACTGCAGGCATGTAATGTGTTGTTTTTTGGATATTCAGATGCTAGTTTACAGATAGTGCCTGACTGTAGAACATTTTGAGTTCATCTGTAAATAAAAGTGCATCAGTGTTCATAATCATCCTTTCAAAGCTGCTGTTCATCAGATAACAGAAGTACTACTAAATAAGTTACTTTTGAGTTCTGAAAGGAAAAGCTACTTTGAAAAAGTCAAGAAATTATCTTCTACAAGTTGGTTATGTTGGGTACTTCCTCTGCAGGTATGTTTAAAAAGTATTTTATACACTTCAGAAATCTACACAACACATAATTTTGAGTATACTAATGTTGGTGAGTGTCATATATCCAGAATACAGCTTACCACAGTGTTTTTAGATGCCAGTTCCTGGAACTTTTTTTTTTTTTTCCTATGAGAAGCCTATAATTGACAGACGAATGTCTTCACTGTAAAGTATATATACTTTTCATTTTTGACTTTGAATAAATATAATGCCTAAAGGACATAGGCAGCTTGCTTTCTGTCACTTATTTAATATCGGGTCAAATATGGTGAGTCCAGCTATACTCAAGAGAAAATAATAAGTTTTAGATTGAAAAGGAAGAATGAGAATTGTTTTTGTCAAGTAGTCTACTATGTTTCAATCAGTCATGTTGTTAATGGTAGCAATTCTTCCCCTGTCAATTATTACTATAAATACACCAATGCTCTCATATTTTTTAGACTCCAATTAGAATGGGAAATGCATTACTTCTGTCATCTGTACAATAAACTTTTTCAGAGAGCAAGCTAGTATCTTGGCTTAAAGTTCAACACTAGAAAATTAGGAATATCCTGTAAGTTTTGCTTTCACTGGCATATGTGTTATTTTTAGTTTCTACCAACAATTCTTTTCACAGTTATTAAAGTATGGATTTATCAGTGTCAATGACATATGTCTGCATTTAGAAATTTGGTGACAAAAAAGAGTATATTTATTCAGTGCAGTAGTAAAAGCTTTTTGTAAGGACAATGATTAACTTTAACATGACTCATCATTATTGAAGAAGACAAATTTCAATGGGATTTCCTTATGTGACTGTGGTGAGGGTTCAGTGGGCATTCATATTATAAACCAAAGTCTGTGCAGGCTTATGAATATCACTTAGGATGAGCCAAGACTGATCTGGCACTTCACCTGTATTTACATATATTCACATGCGGGGGAACCAAATATAAAAAGACTGGAATTTCTTTAGATCAGGAATTGGTGTGAAATCCAATTAAACCCACACTCCCAATGCCAATTATAGATTACATATTTCCTCATCTCCAACCCTATTTGTAAAAGCTGATCAATGATAAATCCATTTCAGTGGTCCTCTTTAGTGTCAACAGGGACAGTTATCATCAAGTCATATACCACTAATGACTGTCCATCATCCCAGCCTCAGTGTTACTATGGGAAGATAACATATGTGTAGCCAGAGGGCCTTTTGGTTAAGAATGACAGGACATTTAAAGTCATCATTCATATTACGGTGATGAATAAACTCTCTAGGAAGGGAGGAAAGAAAGACCTCTCTTCCAGGTGTGCTTGTATAAAAGACCTGGAAACACACCACACCCACTGTTTTCTAGGTAGTTCCACTCTGTAACAGTACTCTTCTTAGTCGGTCACATAGCTCTGTCCTTAAAGACCTGAGGTTTTAAACAGAAGGTGGTTTCAATTCACTTGTTTGTCATTCAGATTCACAATATATTGGCTGCTTTCGATAAGTGTTGAATAGGTAGAGATTCAGACCATCTGTCCACAGGAAAAAAGCATTCTTCATAAGACAACCAAAAGATTGTTGCAGGAAAGTCTCAATTTATGTCAGTTCTAAATTTTAAAACATATTCTGAAGAAAAGTTCAGAGTAGCATATCTTGACCTCTCAAAATTAAGACTTCATTTTTTCATTAGAAATAACATTTTAAAACTGTAACTTATTTTACACCGAGAGTTAAAAGTTAAAGTCAAAACACAATGCTTTTGAATCACTAAAGCAGTTCTTTAACCTGATGTACACTGATTTGAGAAACCCTCTAAGACTTTAAGTGCTGTTTCAAGACTTTTTTCCCTCTTTTACCAGGACAATTTCCACACAACTTTGCTCTTTGATCATGAGTTGGAAGTTTAAGCAGCAATTCTGGAACACCTTCACTCCTGAACATTTGTGTGATGACAGATTCTTGAACATGAGTGGTGCTGTTGAGTAAGAGTAAATGAAAGGTTTGTATAAATTAAATTTCAACAGCCATGAATCATATTAGTGTTTGTGCAACTCTCCACATTTTTGGCAATGGAACTCAAGTCTGTGTCTAATAACCTCAGTGAAGTCTTTAACCTTTCCTGATGAAATGCTGATCAGTCAGGCTGAATGGAATAGTGGACAGTCATCAGATGAAAATAGATTTTCAGTATGCTCTGCAATAAGATTATCAAATTCATTTTAATCTGTGACATTCTAATTAATTCAACCACCACATGACCTGTCTTGAACACAGAATGAATGCTTCTGCAAACCTAGGCAGCCAAACACCAGCATTTTTAAAATGCCAAATGGGCAATGAAGTACTTGTCTAAATGAGGTCTCCTTTCCTTATTGAGCTTGATTTCTAATACAAGGAACTATGATTTACTCCTAAGTAATTTTCAGTATTGCTATTGCTTTTAATTTTTAATGTTAACAGGAGCTGATTCGAAGGCAGATCAGAGCCTCAAGGTAGCTTTTGACTGATTTCGATGGAAGGCTGATCAGGGATCTTGTATGCTTTTTAATATCTATCTTTCTGCACCTAGCTATATCTTGAAATTTGAAAGACAAACACATTCCTGAAGTGAATACTAGTATATGAATGTTTCTTCAGTCCTACAGGAGGCCACAATTCTATACAAAAAATATAATGTATTGAGGTTTCTGAAAACAAGAAAAATTAGCATCCGAGTAGATAATAAGAGCTCTGTATCTTTTGAGGAGAAAAGTATGTGGTAATCACCTTTAAGTAAACAAACCTTTGAGTGAAAGATACTAATTATTACATTAGAAAAGCTTACCTGTATAAGTCACGTCCATTAAATTGATAGTATGAAATTTGAAAAGGAGGGTACTCTCACGGTCTGATATTTTCATAAATTCTTCTTCATTACTTTTAAGGATTTTTTCTACTTATTGCTTACAAATGTCTTGCTTTTGTTTTGACTTCAAACGGCGAGTAATGGACTAAAAAAGGCCGTGTGAATCCACTGACAAGTTGAAGCAGTGCTGGTTTTAACCCTGAATGTTGAGACTGGGATGGAAATTATGTGGCCTGGGGATAGATCCAAAAGTGGAAGATTTATCCCCTGACATGACTGTACACTGACACAGTTAAAGCACACCAGAAGCAGCCAGTACAAACATGTTGGCAAGTGCAGGCATTTGGTGGAATCCATTCATGCAGCAGAGTGTTCCCAACATCCAGAAACCTCCATAGTGTTCAGAAATGAACCAATTCCCTACTCATTGCAGGGGAGTTGGACTAGATGACCTTTGAAGATCCCTTCCAACCCAAACTATTCTATGATTCTATGAATCCATGGTACAACATGCATGCAAAAACACATCCGCTGTACAGAAATAAAAAATAGAAATGAGACAGAAAATCAAGGACTTTCTCTTCCAATTGAGTTCTTTACCAAAAAGACCAACAAGTTATTAGGTTGCTGTAAAAGAAACAGTAACATAAATTAAAGCATTGGTGGCTATCTAGGGGCAATATGAGGGTAAAAGTGTTTGTTTCATACGTGCCTATCAAGAACCTATAGGTGCTTGGTGCCTGTTCCTTTTTTTCAAGAAGTGATGTCATAATAATCAGGCCTCTAATAGAATGGACGTTGTCGGCAGAAACTGGAAAAATTTAATTGTTATGAAGAGGAAGCTAATTCAAGAGACCATGACACTTTTGTGTAGAAGCTCAGCCAAAAAATATTGTCATGTCTTCCAAAGCACACAGCTATTGGTTTTCCCACTCTAAAACGTAATAGAAATGAAGTGAAAGACTGCTTTCACCTCATCATAAAATAATAATATTTAAAAATACATACTAGTAATGAGGTAGGACTTTTTAAATTATGAGGAAAATGGGGAACATTACTTTTGGGATGGAAATGGTCCTGTTAAGTCCACATTAGCAAAACTACTGCTTTAAGGGTGAATCTTTATGCTAACATTTTATGAGGAAACAGAAATTCTATTTCTCTGCTATTCTGCTCATATTTCATTCCTTTGCATTATTAGTAAACAAGGATACTACCTAAATGTTATGAAGCGGTTTTCATATAATATTTGTGAAATATATACACTTGAGTTAACTCTGTATCAAGACTTATTGCACAACTTGGACTGTGACCCAAGAATTCCTTGTATTGACACTGAGCTGTACAACTGGACTAAAGAATATCTACTTTACCGTGATAGTCTCTGCAATTTTTTTCAAATATTGATAGTTTTAATGATGTCCAAAAGGGTACCTGTGCATCTGTGGACAGGAGTCAATTAACACTTCCCATGTTTTAAGTGAAATCCCAGGGCAAACTGAGTAACTTCCACAGTAATAGAGTAACTTATCAAGATGCTTAATTAGGAAAATTCCCCTAAAGTATCTTTGTGGTATGTATGGATGAAAACTAGAACTTGTAGAAGCACAAAATCTTTTGGATTGCATTCACTCATGTTGACTAAACTACAACATGACTAAATTTCAAGTGGCAATAGCTTTTAAACTCAAATAGCTGTGTGCTTAGTGCTTATGGTATGTCATTTTTCCATCAAAGTAGGGAACTGAGCATGATTTCATATCAAGACCAACACACACAAGAGAACCACACTTGTCAGGTTTAGCAGAGGAGACAGGTGAATATTGGCAAGAGAATTTTGACTGTAAGCAACCAAAAATTAAACCAATGTGCCTCCTGTTTAATTTTCAGTTTCTCAGACGCCTCTCTTCTGCCCATTTTCTTCTTAAGCTATTACACCTTACTTCTCTGGTTTTAAGTGATAAGATTAAAAAATAATTGTTGTCTACAGCTATCAATAACATAGGTCTTCAAAAGTAATATACCCAGTTAATTTTCTTTGTTTCCTCACCTAATCTTTCTATATGAGGCTAGGAGCTGTTAGGAACAGTACTTCTAGCCAACTTCATAAAGATGCTGAGATTTGAATGTGGTGTATCAGGCATTCCATGTTTTATATTGTTTCCATGTTATTCAACTTCAGCTGTTATAGAGTTGGTCACAGAGCCAAAAATAATCTTCTCAAGTCCTTTAGCCAGGGAGAGACATAGATGGTGATACGCCCTATTTTGAGACAGGTATGCACAGTAAGACAGATGACTCTCCTTCCATTGACCAGAGCACACAAAAACAGTGTGTGTTAATGTCTGCCAGTCATACAGTGAAAAGGACATGGAACTATGCATTTCTCTGGCACTCAGGTGACTCCTCCCCAGGCTTTTTCTGTGCATCCCTATGCATCTGTATGCAGTACTACAGTTTCTCTGCTCTCTGAAAGAGACTAACACTGACAGAAGGATTCTCTGTAGCTACAAAGGAGAATATGGCTGGTTCTGCAGCTGACTCTAAAAAATGTCATCAGCAGAGGGGAGAGGAAAGTGATCTGAGGTTCTGAATACTAGTCTTTGTACTGCCTGTTTGAAACAGCATTTTACATGTAAGCATTTCACATATATAGATTTCACTGCAATGAAAGGCTTTTTTTTTCTCCCATTGTAGTCATGACTCTGTTTCCTGAAGGTGCTGTGAAATGTGTTATCTTTCTAAAGTACACTTCAAGCAGCTGCTATTCAATGCCACTGTTGCCTTAAGTGGGAAAAAGTTGCCCCAATACCAAGGATAGATGTCTAATGGAAATTCCTACTGATGCTGAAAAGGCATGAAAACTTTGAGTTCTTTTAGAATCAGAATTACTGAATCATCTTCCCTCAATTATCTTTTCATTAATTTTTTATGACATGTAAGTTATAAAATAACTTACACAAGGCTAATCTTTGTTTCAGGTACGAGGTAGTTTGTCTTCAATATATATATATTAGTCCTCAATATATATATAATATATATGTATGTAGAAGAAACACTTATTTTTCTTATTAAGGCAGAGAAAATATAAGTAAAAGGACTTTGCTGGGGAAAAAAAAAAAAAAAGAAAAAAAAAAATGAAAGAATGGCCCTGGACTAAACTAAACAAGGAAAACATCAAATGAAGAGGAATGTGACTGACAAACTAATGAACAGCTGAGAAGGTGGGCTACCATGGATATCATCTTTCTACCTGAATAATTCCAACCAGTGAACAATAAACAAGAGACATTTAAAGTTATATTTCAGTCATTTGTTATTTTCACAGTCAATAAATGATGTCTGGAGAGGGTTCACCTACTTTAAGAGAGGATCCTGAAGCTAGGAAATTTTACAATGTTTCACAGTGTCCATTGTTAAAAGGAGTATATGACATTAACCTCAAACCTTGTCAGAAATTGTACTTACTTAAAAACAAACAAATTGACTTCATGAAACAAGAAGAAGGTTGTGAAGATTTTTAGCAAACATTTGAAGCTTCAAAACTTTACACACTCATCTTAGTGGAAATGTGAGAATCAACAGCAAAAGCTGAAGGTTTTGCTAACAGTACTATCAAAGAAATGTCTGGAAACACTAGAGCTGAGAAGTGGGTTGTAATGCATACCCTAGCAGTGAATGTTTGGGTTCAAATCTGAATTTTAGGATATCATGTGCAGGAAACTTGAAGAGCTCAGGGAAAAAAAAAAAAAGGTGCAGACGAAGGTTCTACAGAGTTATGGCACTTAAAATTCACTTAACTTCAAGTTTTAAAGAAATTCTCTATACAAAAAAATGAGGAATACTACTACACACTGAAAATCATTCAGTGGAGCAGGAATGGGCATCATTTTGGCATCTTCTGTAAATAGGTATTGATCTATCATTCAATCATTCTTATGCATTTCAAGATAAGTGATATGCCTTAACCATCACTGAAGATGTTTTGCTATCTATATAGTAATACAGTCTGCACAAATGGTTTACCTTTTTTTATAGCCAATTTTCTTCTCTGTTTCTCAGCAGAAGTGCTTGAAAATTGTTATTAATGTTAGCAGATGGCTGACAGACTGATCACTGTTGGAAGAAGAACACAATTTTCAAAATAACTATTGTGTATACTAAGATATCTCTGATCACGGTTGGAGAATGAAAAAGGATTTTCCCACTCTGCCTCCAGCATTAACTGCCACAGAGTTTAGCAACAGACATCATTTCTGCCTTAAAGAAAAACAAAAGGAAGAGCTCTGTGGTTCATTTTTTTCTGTAAAAAATTCTAGCTGAGCATAACCTAGGATTCTCTCCTTTCAATTCAAAACAGAGAAAGGATTCCTAAAGAGAATCCTCTTTTGCAGCTTGATCATACCTTTCCATAAAAAGTCAGGGAAAGAGATAGAACAATCTGATCTGTTCTTAGCTGTCTTTCAGTACCAACAAATGAGTTATATTTCCTTTTTTTTGTTTTCTTTTGTTTTGGTTATTAGTTAGAGGAGCTGTTCAGTCTTACAAATGCACTTGGTGCCTTCAGATCTTTCATTTGGGCAAAGTTCCATTAACACTGAAACCAGGCCTTGTCCCCACCTGACCTAAGTCAGGTCTAGTGCAGCACTGTAGTTTTGCCTAGTTGTCCACAAGCCATGGTGAAGAATTATAACATCACGCTGGGATTTGCTACCTGCTTGGGAGAGATGACTCTGCTTTGGGCTGACCAAACCTCAGGATGGTATGGACAGATGTCCCTGATATCACAGGAAGCCTATCAAAATGCTAGCATGTTTAATTGCATTTGAACTGTCACAGTAAGATGATGGATCAATACTTCAACTCAGTTTTTCAATTCTGTGCCAGGAGCTCTAAAGTCAGGTTTTATGTATTGCCAAATGACAGCTTCAGGGTGAGGTTCATGCCTCTGTGGAAGGCCAGTAAAAGGTCTGCAAAAAGTCTTACTCACCACCTCTAAACAGATTTTAAATGAGACTTCGCTGTTTGGTAAGTCTCACATTAATCCTTGGTACAGAGAGAAATTTGCCTCCCAGAATGTCCAGAACACACACTAGGAGGAAGGACAGTACTGTAAACTGATCCAACACAACCCAACACAATACAACACAGCAAGGGGTTTCACCAAAGGCATCAGTGTGAGAACTGTATCACATTCCTAAGAAGATTTCACCCTGGGCAGTCATCACATGGAGACACCAGAAGAGGGAAAAACATCAGAAAATATGAGTTTTACTTGTAGCTTCAGTGATTACAGATTTTGTCGAGACATACATTTTCAGGTGATTTTTCTTCTGTTATCTACTGCATACAATCAGGAAAGTGATCTCATTAATCACTAAGTTTGTTAGATGTTATGCTAATTACATTTCCACAGTAAAATAGTAAAAATTTAATAAAACCAACATCTACTAAATTGTCAGTGCATGTCTGTACTTTTTGTAACACACAAGTCACCTTCTAAAGGTTGGAGGTTTTTTACCTTTGAGAGAAGATGTGGTTCTGCAAATATTACAAATACCTCAGAGAACAATCCTTTTTAATTTTGAATATCACTTACTCTTTTTGCTTCTCCATTCCTTTATTCCTTTTCATGGAATCACAACATCTTGAAGAGCATTATTTTAATCAAGTTGAAGGTGTCCAGTTCTTTATTCCCACAACTTATGGGGAAACTTAGTCCCTTTAAAATAAGGAGGAATCGTTCCAACAAAGTCTGCATGCCTAAAATTTCACCTCTCAGGAAGACTTGAGTCAAGCAGCCATGTCAATGCGAGGCCCATGCTTTGAACCTGAATGTCACCTGACACACCAGCACTCAATTTGTCTTGTTTGTAAAAAGGAGAGCAGATGGTAAGTAAGGTAAGGAAGTATGCAGAATTAGGAAAAACAGGTCATATGAAAGAGGACAACAGAAGAAAAAGGCATGTGGGCAGTAGGAGTAACACTGCAGACTTTCAGAGAATTCAGTAGAGGATTCCCCAGAGATGGAGAGCCACCACACATGAGATGTGATAAGCAGTCCAGACACATGGCAAGTCAACAGTGATGAGAAGTAGGGCAGGAGATCCTCGGTTACCTGAGGTCACCCATGATAATCCTGTGGTTGCAGTTGTTAGTAAATTATTACCTCCTAATGGTGTTTATTTGCCTACACTAAAAATAAAATGGAATAAGGGAGCAATTTTAAGGACTGCTTAAAATAGCAATGTCAGCTCTTACATCTGATTTTTAAAAAAATACTTACTGTTGCCAATAATACCTAAATTTACCGGAAGCTGAGATTACTAAGAAAGCAGTTCCTGTAATGTTTGATTTGTTTCGCATGTTATGTATCATTAGTTTCACAGTTTTCCCCTTTCTAGTTAAAAAGTCTATTTACCTTGTTTGTTGCAGATAAAACGAGGAATGAAAACTTATTAATAGTCTTAATATTTTATTTTGTTTTCTGATAACATTGCCAAAATGTCCTAAACCCATCTGAAAATATTTAAAGAACTGCATAAAATCTTCTTTCAATTGATCATGTCCCTGGAAATTAATGTGAATTCCTCAAGAAAGGGCATCCTATATCATTCCTGTGGTGAACTTTATATATTTCTCTCATAAGAGAAAAGGATTTGTGTGTGTGTGTGTGTGTGTGTGACTTTTTAAGTAATAATACAGCTTTTCTGATAATGCTTTGTATTGGTATCTACATATATAAATTAATTATATCTCGTATGTGGCACTCTATCTTTGTTTATCAATGATTCACATACAAAAAGAATTCCAATGTGAAATATGAAATATATGACTACATTTCTGTGTGCACTTAAAACTTCTGCTATATGACAAGGAAAAATCAAATTTTAAACATCATGATGATCAACATGCCATTGGACTAACATTACCTTTAGATGAAGTCTGAGCACTCATATTGAATTATTTCATGATATATGAATGAGGGGAATAAGTAATCATTTAATTTCAAATAACAGTAATTTCAGCTGAGACAAATAAGCCAATCACAAAAGGCAATATTTATAATATTTTTTTCAATTTGTGCAGAAGCGAGGAATGACTAGTAACTGTCTTACTTTCCATTCCAGACAATCTGAAGCCTGAGCAAACTCTAGCTAAAGTTGGTCAGGATTGGATCTGGATGTGAATCCTCAAAATAGTTAGATATCAAGTAAGGACATAAGAAATATCCAACAGTTAGAGACAAAATAGCAGTCAAGGCAAACCATGAACATCTTAGTCGATGACTGGAACCATTTTTCTTCTCACAAGCCAGGAGATGAACTGGAGTTTTGTATTCACTTGCATATGGACAAGACTTTGTGGCCACTTTCATTAGTCTGATACTTGATTGCTGCAGCCTCATTGTGATCAATATGGTTGAAGAAGTGTTAAAATGGAGTCATGCGGTGGCTAAGCAAACCTTTACATTTTCTTCTTCCACTGCAGGGGTATATTTCCTGTTGTTTTCTCTCATTTTCCACAACCAAAAGTAGGACAGCATTTTGAGAAGGCTCTTCTAACCATTCTACTGTGAAATCTGTGAGTGCCTTTACTTGTACATTCCAAATCTCAGATAAGCAAGTTCAAGGATGTAATTACATCTTAAACTACAAGTCTAATTTTCCATGTGGAAGTTTGTAATGTGAGGTTTTGAGAAATTCAGTCAGCTAATAAAGTCTGAGATAATTAGAAAGACTGTATTTGTTCATGGTCAACAAAACTTGAAACACCTTGTATAAGGCTGTAAGATGTCTCAGAACTTGGTTTTCTCATCTACGCTCATTACCTTTTACAGTGTCACTGTTCAAAATATACTATGCATCCTGGGTAAGGAGCTGAATTCATACTTTCTTTAAATGTAATTTGCTATAAAAGTGCTGAAGAGAAAAGAAGATGGCAACCTATTTGACGACTCAAGGACTTTTCACTCTGCCAAGATCTGCACCAAACTTTTGGGCAACTCTCTTCTCATCTTTTCTGAGATAGATGCAGATTTGAGTCTTGCATTTTAATGGGTCATTCTTGATTCTTATTTGAGCCACCTGATCTGTAAGCTCTGCTTCAACCATGAAAATTCCTTCCCTAGACAAGCAGTACTGACTGAATTAAGGATGGCAATTGTGAATTAGCGTGTCATTGTCTGTGAACCATGAAGAAAGAACACCTGAGTGTGGACCAGAGCCAGGACACTGGACTACACCAACGTCCTCTGTAAAAAGAACTTTGCAATAGCATGTCAGCACTGCAACAAATGCAGTAAGTCTTCCTCTGATGGCAATCTGCATCTGGTCCTCTCAACCTCCTCCCAACAGATTGACCCAAAAGTCCCCTGTGAAGTCACCATGTATTAACCCCCCACCATTTTTATCTTCAGAGGTATTGGATGATGTGGTGATCTCTAGATCCACAGAACAGTGAATGACTCCTTAAAGTATTTTCACCTGAGGAAAGACAAGATTTGTTATTTAGTATTCTTGGTCACTGCTATAAAATGTTTCACAGACAGTGGAAGGTATGGTAATGCAGCAGAAGAAACTACTCCCATAAAAATGGATATATTCAGTTATCTTTATCTTCACCACCTCTTTTGACACATGAATGAGATTTCTCAGCATCTCTGTAGTCCAATTTTCTTACTCCAGTCACTGCACGGTGCTAACTTCCTTGCTTTTCTGCTGAAGTGACTGAGATGTGTACATCACATCTTATTGACAGGTGACCTCAGGCTCTGGCTATAGCTTGGGGTAGGTGTGCTTTGCCATACTTTCCCTGATAGTCCAGATGTCTTTTCCTATCCAGCCCAGATAGCACTACTGCTTTCTTTCCTCCATTCTTTCAGAGGAAACCAGTCTATGCCAGCGAATAGTGTTCACACAGATTTTACCTTCACAGAAAATCAGTGTTTGTCTGGGGTGTATGCTGGGCCAGGGCTGTGGAGACCACTGTACAGCACACCTGCACCGCAGTGTTACTACCAGAAACATCTATTCTGGTTCCCATAATTATAAACACATGATTTGCCTTCATCAAGAGGCCAAGTAATGGCTGTATCATCTGATATTCTGAGTACAGCATCTCACTTTTAATGTTCTGCTAGTGTAAGTTTCCTACGGAAGCATTAGAGATAACTATCATTAATAAACCCACCTCTTCAATTTGCGTCTCAGTGCTCCCTCAGTAAGATGAAGGACAGTGATGCAAATATGTGAAGAGGAGCTCACTTAAGCTGACTAAAATCACTGGAGATAACAGCCCTTACAGGCAAACACAATGCTTGTCAGTTTGCATCAATTTCTGATCTAAGAACACTAGAAATAACACTGCTGTGCTCTTCCAACAGTCTCAGCTAGCTGAGCTTTCAGCAGCCCATATATGCCTTGCCATGAGTTACGACACAGATGAGCAAACTTATTTGTCCTTCCCCTTGCCAATGTCACATGCAATCAGGCCCTTTGACAATTCACTTGTCATAAGCAATTCAACTTAAGCTGCCACTCAGGGTTGTGTGTTGCCTTTAGCCTTTTCATTTGTCTACAGCAAACTGCAGGTATATTCCCTAGTTTTTATTTTGGCATTTTCACCCCTACACAGGCAAGTAACGCTAGCGCAGCACTGACAGGAGTCCCTGGTCACTGATGATCTACCAGAGAAATGCACTTACAGCTGCACAAAACAGCATTAAACCCACATGAGCTGACAGCTGCGTGCACTGGTGATCAGTGCAATCCTGGGGACAAAATCTGAGTCTGCAAAAGCCATGGGAGCAAAAGCAGACAGGGAAAACACATATTAGAGTCTCTTCTAGCTCTTCTTTCTGGCAGACCTCCAGTAGGCTCTGATAGGGGCTAAACCTGGCTTTGGGCAGAAAACAGGTCAGACAGAAAAGCAGTTTCTACTCACGTAGTTTAGCTGGGGAAGGAAGGTATAATTTAGAACAGTTTATACCAGTCTTCTTGCACTTTGCCTACTGTTTAGTAGTCCTGATATCTTCCAGGCTTTTAGTGAAATGTAAATTAAAACATCTACCTCTGGAGTAGCATGTTCTTTCTCTGCTCTTCATCTACATAAAAATTTTTAATACTGACTTCAGTTTTTGACAGCAACCGAGATACATTTTGGTAATCAGGGCTAAGGTATTTCCCTGAGCAAGTAAGAATCGATGTAACTCCTTGTACTGGGCCAACACCAGCCATGTCAGGGCACTGCCTTGTCCGCACCTGTGTCCACATCGCATATCCCTTCAAATTCCCCGGTTTTCTCCCCAGTACCTCTTTACTGACATTTGGTGCTTTCTGTCACATTCCCCAGCTAAATTCTCGCAGGAAAACAGTCCCAAATATGAATCTCACTGTGAAACAGCTATTCTGTAAATAGACTGAGGACTATCTTTTGTGAAATTTTATTCTATAAACTGAAAGATAAGGTTTTCTTGGCATGCATAACTCAATGGTTACTAGCTAGCTAAGCATTTGGTGGTTAACAAATCAGAACTATTAAATGTCATTGATCATCATTAGTGATGTTATTTGTTATTAAGTCAGAACACAAACTAGAGATGTACACTTATTTTTCTTTGTCGTATATTCAAGGAACTGCAAGAGGATTAGTTGAGGCTTATGAAACTTTAAAAATTTAGATGTTTTTATACCTTTTAAAGCTCCAAAGAAATGCAATATGAAAGGAAACATCTGGCGTTCTGAATTATCAATAGATGAAAGTTCTGCATGAACATTATTAGAAGAAAACAAATAAAATTTCTTCATAGAAGTCAACCTTCCTCAGCTGATGCTCTACAATGGGTTATTTGTTACCTGATGTTCTTTTTCCTTACGTCTTTGATGAGGCTGTTCTTACCACCACAGTGATTTTGTGAATAATGATGGATCCTGTGTTTAACCCAACTTCTCAAATTTTTGTTTAAGGGAGTGCAACCAAGAATTTCCACCATGGAAATAGACAAAAACTAAATTGCTCATTATTAGTCTTTGCAACCCTGTTAATAGAACTACAGTGAAGGTACTCTGTGGCATTAAGAAATGACCCAAGAAACTATTTCAAAAAGAAAATTAAATGTATCTGGCCAGTAATGCATTCATGGGAGTGCCACAGGCTATGCTGTTATGAAGATTTTCCAGTCTATATCTTGACTGTCTGATTTTGCTCATCAGCCCTGCTCCATCTCCTTTATAACAGCCCCCTGACACTGTTGATTCTGCTCCCAAAAGCGAAGAAGGAATGGGTTACCGGCATCTGGGAAAACCAACATGGGTTTCCACAGAGTCTTTAAACACGAGAACATAAGAAACACCTTTCCAGCTATGTCAGTGATCCAAGTAGCCCAGTACTCTGTCATTAACCCAGAAATCTGCTACTGGGTTAGCAACTATAAGCAGACAGAAACAGAGCTTGCATGCATCTCATCTCAGCAGATGGAATGAAGAGCAAAAAGAGAGAGAAGAAGTTTATTCTCTCCTCTACTGATGTCTTTAACAGAATCAATACCCGGTATTTTCAGGGAGCACACACACATGGAAGGGGCTGACAACTTCCGTTCCAGGATCTGATGTATGGCATTTGAGAAAAGGTGATTGAAAAACCATGCTTTAGCACAAGACAAAAACTGAAAATGCATTCCTTCCTAAAGGATCTTTGCAGCTGGGTTATCTACATGCAGATATTAATTTTTAATGAATTAGATGAGTTTCAAAATTGAATTACTGGCAGTGATCTGTTTTTTCATCATCATATCAATGAGACAAAGGAGGAGAAACCTTCTTCTTTCCATTTGAGACAGTTGCAGCTTTTCCATAGACTTAAATGGACAGACAGCTGGACTTCTGATCTAGCTGGTCTTTCCCAGATCTATAGTCACAACTGACAATATGCAATGGATATCTCCTTTGAATTATTGCACTCTATCTGCAAGGAAGAAAAAAAAAAAAAGGTAAAAAAAAGTATGATTGTACTATTTCTTTTCACTGCAAAAATGTTGCAAGTTGATCCTACTTACATCTTTCTATGTAATCTCTTAGAAAAAGCGGTATGTGTGGTGTCCCAGGAGCCAGAGGCCACATAGACACTTTGGTGCAGACCTGAGCAGAAGCCAACGCTCCAGCACAGTGTGCAGAGCTTTGACAGCACTCTGAGACCAGACAGGATTTTCCAGAGTGGACAGACCCCATGGATGGCACGAGCTCCAGACATCCCCTCAACTTCACAGCCATCGCTGTCAGTGAGTTACTGGAATGGGGCCATGTTCTTCCTTTCATTATTTTTAAAGTCTCTAAACTAAACTAAACTAAACTAAACTAAAGAGCCCTTAAGATTTTTCTCCCTGTGTTTCAGTTTAATTGGCAAAATCCTTTTGTATAGACTTGTATTTCAATTTCAAATACAGAGAAAATTTATTTTTGTTTTCATCACAAATACTGTATGTATAATGTATCACTATTCAAGATACTTGTATTAATAGAGAATTTTTTAGAAAAGCCGTGTTTTTATCAGTTGAAGGTACAGCAGTACATATTTGATAACGCTCTGACTACTAAAAATGTTTCAACTCTATTTGGTATTAATTGGATGGAGTTTCACTGTCTGAACTCAGTTCTTCATTAAGAATTAGATTCTGGATGTAGATTAGATTCTAATTAAGTGTGTCCTTTTTACAGGAAAAATGCCTAGATTCTTTTGTACTCTGGGGAAAACAAATAAACAAAAAAACCCAAAACATCACATCACAGCAATTCTTTCTTCACTTGGCTCCTAAATGCAAAATGGTCCATGAGGACATTAGAAAAAGCAGGAGCACCTGAGGGGATGGATTGCAAGTCATCTGTGTATCCCAAAGCCAGGAGGTGCCTTGCTGAATGTGCTAGTAGTTGTATGCATTCCATATACCTTTTTCAGTTCATGCACAGGAGTAGTTGGGGTAGTCATAATGTTCTCAGGATGTGCTAGGATTAATTTAGAAACCACCATGTAGCAAACCACTCGAGAACTATCATGGCTCAATGTCTGGGAGGTGTCATTCTACCCTTAAGCAGCTTTTGTTCTCTAGACTGAACCTGAGCAATGTGATGCGGCAGCTAATTCATTTCATTTAAAATTACACTCATGTTAAGAAAATCTGTTCAAATATGCAGTGTATGAAGGTTGATTAATTCAAGATGTTTGAATTTAGGCACTCGGTTAGATGTAGTAGCCCTGTAATTAGGATCATACAGGTTCTAATTTTTCTTTGATTAAGTACCTACTCAATTAAAAAATCCCATGAATATACACATGGAAAAAATCCACATACATTTTTTGTATCCAGATATTTTCAACCACTAAAAATATCTAACTTATTGTGTAACTATAAGACAATTGTTTCCTTGCATATTCTTTGTAAAACATAAAAAAATATGACACAGAAATATGGCATCAGGAAAGTTTTGTGTACGAATGTCAAATGATCTTACTTCCTAACCACTAGGTGCATGTTTAAATCATAGCAGATCCTGATCAAATTGGCACTATCAGTAATTAAAGGATATTCCAGGTGATCTAACAGTGGGGGTTTTTTGTGTTTGTTTGGTTTTGTTTGTTGGTTTGCTTTTGGGGTTTTTTGTTTTGTTTAGTTTTGTTTTGGTTTTGTGGGGGTTTTTTTGTTTTCAAATTAAAACAAACATGACTGGCAGCGTGTGTCATATTACCGATTCATTTAGAATTATAGTTTGCCTCACCTCATGCTCCTTGATGGCTCAAGCCAGGTCATCCATGCAGACTAACTGCCAGGAAAAATTATTGCATGACCATGATAGTGTGTGAAGATGGCTTTTGGAGCCTGATTTTATTGAAGAACGATTTTACCACAAAATTCATAGTGCAGAATCTCAAAGCTCAGATTTTGACATCCATGTGGCAAAAGTTTTTTGGACTTTATATCTGAGACACATGAGAAGTGAAAGCAAAATATTCCACAGACAGTACAATAGCATGATAGTCTTATAGAATAAGATCCACTTACCTTACTGCACTTGCATCTAATTAGTGCAAAGATTTCTCAACTTCTGGTATAGAACAGCAATCAGTGAGCTCAGTGACTTGTTACTCTATCACATCTCATACACTTGTTAAAACCATTTTTTCTCTATCACATCTACATTTCTTACCTTCATGGAAGATACTTTTCTTCCATAATTTAGCGCTAGTGTCATGACAAATTAAGTACATAGACAAGATACATAAATACGACCATAGCTTCTGTTATACAAACTTGAAAAATCAGGCTTTCAGGAACAGAAGCTCTTCCTCAGGTTCTCTGTGCACAAATGTTTGTCTAATTTTCCAGCTTTTATCTCTGCCTCCAGGCGTATCTTTATATGTGGTGAATCCTGCTGAAACCATGAGGATGTTTTTCCTTCACTTTGTACTTAAAGAGTTCAATATGTTTAATGCTCTCTGTCATCTCACAAAGTAAAAGAGTGACCGCGTAACTGCAATTTGCAGTTTGGGTTTGTCTTTCTCTTCTGCTTCAACATCACTGCAGAAAAAGTAGCAGAACAAAGTTTTGAATCATTGTATGAGTCAAGAAGAGAGAAAAAAACCCTTGTAAAATGCATTTCTATCATTGTACTCTGCTGGTGGAAAATGACGACCTTCACAACAAAATATAAGAATGAAGCCTTTGTTTGGACAGCCATTACAGTTAAGACTGTCATTTGGGATGTCCTAAAACTAGCAGGATATAAGAATGAGTTCTGTGTGATCTTGTAAAAGTGAAGTGGTTTGAAAAAAATATCCATAATGTGGAATACAGAGCTGAAATTCAAATTACTTTTGAAGAGAAAAAAAGGTTAAAATGTGTAACAGGATCAGTACTTCAAAGATCCTCAGAGAATACTTGTTTTCAAGTGATTCTTATAAATTTTAAATCTAAACCAAGCAGTCATGAAGCACAAGAAAGGGCTCTAAATAGATATGTATATCAAAACCAAACTAAAACAAAAAAACCTAAACCACCCACAACAGAAAGGTTTTTAAACACTAAGAAATTACTGTAGTTCAGTAACTACAAGAAAACATTCAGGTTTAAATAAGGAACTGAAACCCCAGGGCAGGAGTCCACTTTAAAAAAGTAACACTTTAGTGAATAATTTGCATGAACTATTCCTAACGGATCTACAAAAGTAACTACAAACATAGCCCAACTCAATTTGCTTCAAAAAAGCTGCTTATCTGCCAGAATATTCATATTGGTTCATACATCATAAAATCTTAAAAACTACTGCAAAGGCAGAATATTTTGGGGTTGGTTCCTTAAGTACTTGGCTGAGAAAGACATCAACAAACCCCTGAACACCAGTTGCAGGAATAAAATGATTTCAGGTAGTGTCTGAGTTTTTGTTTTCTTGCTCTTTTTTTCCTTTCTCTTTTTCTTAAACACTGATTTTTCATATACATGCTTTCCAGTTTGTAAGCTGGAATGTATCCCTTTTCTTGATAAAGATAAAACTTTCTGTTCGCATACAAAGCTTGGTTATTATTTAAAGCCAGTGAATTTGATAAACTGGAATTGCCTTTTCCTTCTCTACAGAGGAGGAAAATACAAATAAGTGCCAGGTACACAAAACAATATCAAGAGTCTGAAGACCTGTCATAATCTGAATCTGTCCAAGGACTAGTTACATCAACATCAAGTAAAGGAAAAAAAATTCCTGTTGGAGGATGCTCTGATACAACTTGGAGTAGGAGCACAGAGTGGAAAAGGAAGGGTTCTAAAGTAAGCCTGCTGAAACTTTGTTGGTATCTGCAAAGGAAAACTGGACAATGGTTTTATGACAATATCCAGCGCTTGAGATGTCTTCTAATCATGTTTCCTATACTCCTGTGCTGTGTTGTGTTTTGTTTTGTTTTCCTCCAGTAAACAAATTTTATGTCTAATTTACTCATGAAGATGATCTCTACATATTGGCAACACAGAGCTTGCAAGATTAATACCAATAGTCATAAACATCTGTGTATCTTATTTCATAGTTAATTTTTCTCTGGCTTCGGTTGTTCCTAACCCTGCATCCTGCTGCCTCGCTCCCATATGGTACTGTTTGTCCTTTTGATAAGGCTGGGGTAAAATTGAACACTCTCTAAAATGAGTTATCTTCATCTGAATTCTCTGAAATGAAAACAATAAATGCTTTTAATGATGAAATCATTAATTACTAATTAAAAAAAAAAAGTCTAGAGCAAAAATGTACACCACCCCCTAGCAATTAAAATAATAGGTTTTCCATTAAGACAGATTTTTCCAATTTATGAATTTACTCAGAAAATTTCCTACAGTTTGCAAATAAAGAATGTATTTCACTCCTGCAATGTGTTCAAGAGCAAATACAGATAAATCTTTGACATTCAGTCTAAAGCAAAAGAGTTTGGCAGGCTGGGAATCTTGCTGCTGGAGATTATCAATGACTGTGACTGGCATTCTAAATTCATTACGATATCTACCAGTATGATTTGTGCATGTTATAGTTTGACTACAGCTTTACATTGTATCATTTAAAATACTGGAGACGCATATAAGTGGTTAAAACAAGCAATAGTTTGGAGTATGAAACAAGCTTTTCATTTGGAAATCTAGGTAGCTCATTTTATCAAAATGTAAAGTCTGCTTCTCTTTGCATTTTGCAAAAAGTATTTCCATGTGCTGCAATTTGCCATCATGTAATTTGTCTGGAAAATTAAAGTAATAAAGCCTTAGTTTGTTGCTTGTCTAAATGGTAGCTACAATTGTCTCAATAGGGTACTGCAAAAGCTGTCCACGTAAAGATATGCAGACAAAGTGGTAATTATTGGACACTAATGGATATGTATTACGCATAATATATTTTTAGGCAGTTTTCTATGTGCAAAGAATGGTCTCTATATGGCTACAATGGTCAAAACTAAAAAGCTAGCAGATGTCATTTTCAATTGTGTAATATAGAGAATAATTGTGGCACCTTGCACACAGTGATGTGTTAACTGCTGATTTTTACTGGCTGACAGCATACGGTCACAGCTGTTTCCATTACCTGTAAGATGTACCACTCCGAAGGTGAGCCTCCAAAAATCTCTCTGAAGAAGGCAAAGCTACAGGATGTAGACTTCGAATATCACAAACCCAAACATTTAAAAAATGTCAGTGTATTTTTTAAGAATTTGAAACATAATAAAAGTATGGATTATCAAGAGAACATGCTCCTCTGGGTTGCAGAGACCTTCCACCAACAGGTCTGAAGCTTATTTTCAATTGGTAATCACTAGTCATGGTAACTGCCCAGTAGAGTACATGTCTCCACTTGCTCCATCAGCATCTCACAGAATGGCTGCCGGATCCTGACACAGGACACTCAGCTTGTTTTTTAAATGATGGAATGCTTTGTATAGGTAAGCTGTCTATAGCCACTCAATTAAAAAAAAAAAAAAAATCCAAGTTTTATGCCTGAGATATGTAGGCATAAAACTTCAAGGAGTGTGAGATCATACTAAATTTAAAAATACTAATGTAAAAAACATGCACTCTAAGCAGAGGACTCCAGCATGTAAGCCTGAAAATTATTAATGTGTTTTGGTTTTACATTCATTCCCCTCCATCAGTTTATTCCAATTGTATTGTAGTAAAATCAAAAGCCTTATCACCACCTGTTTTTTCTTCCCTGTACGCTGAAAATTATAACTTAATAGTTTATAAATTAGAGGAAACATCATACTGGCTTTATTGAAAATGTCTATAGACTAAGCTACTATGATGTCTAACTTATAATACTGCAATCAAACGAGACCTAACAGGTCATATGTTTGCAGCAGAATAGCACACATTTCAAGAAGTGAAACAGGAAAGTGTCGATGAAAGAGTTTTGAGATGAATAGTTACAGCATTAAACCCTGAAGGTATAGCTAAGGTCATGGGTGAAGTGCAGTTTCCCTCTAACAGTCAAACATACTGGTGGAAGAAAGAAGTTATTCTAGCAACTTCTGTTCTTGAGACATAAGACTATTTAGAAACATTGATTAGTTATCATGAGCATATAATGGTCAATATGGAATCTATTTTTTGTGTAAAACGTGTATCTCTATGTAGGGAGGGCAAAAAGCCTGTGGTTACCCAAGTCTTGCAGAGGTCTCAAAGCACACTGCATATTATCAGCATATGATGAAAAAAAGTACTAGCAACACATTTTAAAAGCTTTTCATAACTTCTTTCAGATAGAACGGCATTTATATTAAAGTTGTAGTCAAAATGGTATAAAATCCATGGATTCTCCAGTGAACTTAAGAAACAAACAGCTTGGAATATCGTATTGACCAGTACTCTTTGGTGATATGAAGAAAGAGCGATATCTTATCTAACCTTTCTAGGGACATAATTATATTGCGTCCTTTCCCCTGACATCCACTCTTATTTTAAGAGTTGATTGATGATAGAATCTTTGAATACTTTGAAATTTTGCTACGATCGTTTAATTACTACGCATTTTTAATAGTCCTTCATTGCTTCCACTAGGTGGATGAGGAGGCTAAACAAATTCAAATATGAAGACACAGAAGGAAATAGAGTCTTAACTAATGTCATAGATAATTGGTGCAAATCAGAACTCATCAACAATAAACTTTTTAAAATTGAACTTTTTCTACTTTACCCATCTGAACTTCCAAAATAGCTTCATAGCTAAACAGTATTGGCAGTGCAGTGGAAGAGCTGTAGGTTTTAAGTACTCTTTTAAGAATTAAAAGCAGTATGAAATAAAAGATTCATATGTCAGCACTGCAATATCTGAATAAAGATATTTTATGATGTTGTTACACCCTCTGTGTGAGTATTGCCATTTCCCTGACCAGTGCAGCTACATTGCTTTGCTCATCCTGCTGTAATTCCCTGCAAGATCCCAGGGGAAGCATTTTCTTATCACTGCTGCCAAGGGCATGGCTTACCAACCCTCCATGATCAAAGAAGGAATCTGGTCTGAGACTCATCCTTCTTACCTACCTGTCTCAGGACATAACCTCATTGCAGCAAAAAGAAGAGACTGTACTGAGGAAACAAATGCAGGTTGAGAACAATTTATGTGTCATTTGGGACGAATCATCCCACAAATCATAGCTGTCCAGCCTCCATTCCCTTCTTTAATTGATCTGTTGCTCTAACGAGTCCTATTAATATAAGGTCTTGCAGTCGAATTAATCTTCCTCCAGGACACAAGCAGAATGTCAGCCAGAGTGAAAGCCTCACTGTTCTCTTCACACTTTGCAACTCTTACATAACCTGTTAGTAGGATTTTAATGAGTAGATATAATCCATGTCTTTCAGTGTGCAAAATTTACAAACTAAGTTGAGATTTTTTTTTGTAAGCAACTTTTTTTTTTTAAAGACAGATGAGGGTTATTTCTCCTCATTAAGATGTTAATGACATGCTGATGAGTGTATGGTATTTTTAACACAATTAACTGTAGGGCTATTTTTGTTCTTTTCAAGCTATTTTTCAACGTGCTTTTTATTTTCTAAGTAGCTCATCATGTAATTAGGGATAATGAAACAGTTCAGTCTCAAAACCAGAAAACCAACCAAAAAAAAAAAAGAAAACAAAACAAAAAAACCCACACAAACAAAACAAAACAACACCCAGATCCTCTTGATTCTTTTGAAAGGAAAAAAAAATGATGATTTTTAAGGTTAGAATAAACATATACAGATTATATTCATGCATTTCAAGAAAAACTGTTCCTGATGCACCATATCAAGGAGTCTGTTTTGAAGAATGAGCTTTTCTCTATTTACCCGTTGAAGTGAGCAGCCACTCGCTGAAAACGAAAGCTCCTGCTGAAGATTGCTGAAGGCAAAAGATGGAGAAGCTGTTCTGGAAAGAGAGCTGCATCAGTCTTTGTCCTTCACCTTTCTCAAGGTTAGCAGCTGGTAAATAAATATGTTATTTGGGGACAGAAAAATGCAGTTTGAGTCAGTTTGTGTTTGGTTTCAGATTTGGGTGAGTAGTGGGAGGTGTGGTGGGGGAACCACTGTGCATTTGATTTTGAACAGAGCAATTGTTTAGAGGAGACTGCAGGAAAACGGGAAAGCAGTGGACCCGGTTGTGCTGCTGATTGTCTCTGAAATGTGTCTCTGTCACCTGTGATGTCCCTTTCTCTCCACAGCAGTCCTTTTACCTAACAGTGTTTTTTAGACCTTGGCAATTGCTTTCAGTCACATCCAGGTGTCCAACTCCCTGCAGCGGATGCAGTGTGAGACGTGAACAGTGCCTGGCTCTTCCTGAGCGATGGAGCTGGGGATTAATTACATCTCAAAGGGACTAAAAATTCCATCTAGCCCCACATTACTGGAGAGCAAATGGTACAGAAAGAAGTTGGACTTAAGCCTCAGTTAAAATGTTATGTTTTTCGCTTAACCATGAAGACACTAAGTTCAACTGCAGTTTTCAGAAATACTAAATCTTACTGCAGACATTTCAAATCATTCTAGTAATACTTAGAAAATGAAAAGGATGTTTTCATTAGAGGACACGAGGAAAATATTTACCTTCTCACTTCCACTCCACTGGCTAATACAGAAATAATTCAAAGAGTAATCTATACAGATTTACACCTGCACTTAATCAAAACCAACTACTTCCCAACAGACTCACTTGTCAGGGAACTAAGGAAATTGCCTATGTGTATTTCACAGCTGCATCGCAAAGCAAAACAAACAAACAAACAACATTAAACCAGTTCAATTGGCACTTGTAACAACAACCTTTATCCTTTTAAAGCCATTTTGCAACCAGTGGTTAGAACCATATTATGACCTGAAAGAAATCAGCAAGAATAATGACATACTACAGGAAAACAGAGGAAATACAGACTTACTTTCCACTTCATATGAAATAGTGTCCACTTTATTTTGTATTTTAATATGAATTCATTTCATAATCTTCATTTTAAGGACACTATTCAGAATAGACTGTCAGATATTCATTGTATTATCACATAAAAACTTTAGCTAACCTATGGTGGAAACCTTTCCTGGCTAATATATCAAGCTCTGATTCTAAGTACATCAAAACTTGCACAAGATGGATGTTTCATTTTTAATTTCTACATAAAATTCATGGTTTGATTTTGGTTTTCATTTGTGAAAGCTTCGGCAAAACTGTATCTGAGTATTTATCATTTCTTATAAAAACATAATTGGTATAGGTATGTTTTTTGTGTATGTATATTTAAAAATGTTTATTTTTTCTTACCTAGAAGTCAAATGCATTAAAATTAGGAAATACAATGTACTGGTGGAAATTTACACTTATAAGGAAAAGTAGTGGTAAAAGTATTGAGGCAGTACTTTTGGACTTTTTATACATGGAGCAAATGAATTTAAGCAGCAGAATCAAAGCAGATAAGCAAACAGCAATTTCTGAGAATGCAGCAAAGGTTATGTGTGCTCAACAAGTTCTCTCTAATTTTTTTTAATGCTCTTCATTTACATGTTTAATCACCACAATTGAAAATTTTGAACTGAAGTATTTACCAGGTGCCATGATATGAATTATTAGTGGGGATAATCTTGCTCTCTCTTCACTGATTTTTTGTGTGAACAGATCCTCAGACTCTATGAGTAATCATATTTTATATCTGCACAATACGGTACAACTTTAAATTCCTTACTAGATGAGATGGATAGATATGCTGTTATTACTTGTTTGGGACTGCTGAAATTTTAAAAAAAAAATATTTTGCAGTTGATTTTGGACATTTGTGGCATCAAAAATGCTGGCGAGTAATAATGCAAAGAATAAAATTTAAGAACTTTGGAGTTTTAAAAAAGTGACAAAATATTGAAAATTTCCTTAAAGAAGAATACATGAAATTGTGCCTTGGCTGAGAAAAAGTAATCTTCCTGCTTTGAAATTTCATTTCTTGATCATATTCATTAGTTAGTATCACTAGTGCATTAAAAAATATAATTGGTAGACAGACTGAATAACATTTACCAATAATGTATTTTCTAGTATTTTTCCTGTCTTCCCAAGTAGCTCAGCATCTCTTAAACTGGTTATATAAGTAGTTAAGTGGTATTCATCAAGTGATGTAGAAATCAATCAGGTGTCAAATGAATTATTCTGTGTTGATAGTTTTTACTGTTCAGACTGCTCCAGTCAAGGCTAGAGTTCATCATGGAGTATTTATCATTAATTACTTCCTACAAGCATACCACAGCATAATATCTCCTTTCTCTCATGCAATTTTCCATATACATTCTCATACACAGACATATATGCACCATGATTTCTTTTCCTTTATATAAATATATTTAGATACTGAGAAATGTAAAAGACATTCAACATTTCTCAGCAGATGGTACTTCAGGGTGGGAGTTGCTTAATAGCAGAAAAAAAAATCCATTTTAGCATTGCAGTAAAAATTGTTGAACCACTAAAATAGGGTTTTAAAAAAAAATGGTTGCCTTGGTAAAGCCAAGACATCTGGTCTCCTTTTTCCTAATAACTTTAAAGCGAAGTTTCGTAAAGAAGGAACAAACTGTGAAACAGCATCATGCTTCCTTTCAATCTATTGGCTCCCAAAATAAATTGACTTGACATGTAACACATCCCTGTGACCATGCGTCCAGTTAAAATACTTGTTCCGTGCCACAAAGGAAATGTCATATGTGGGATCGGTCATTAGAATTACAGAGAAATCACTCCCAGTCTCGAAACAAAATATAGCTGATTTGCTGAAGAACATCCTTAAAACTGTTTTCTTCCTAACAAATACTAAATATTTAAAACCAGATTAAAAGAAAGAGAAAACTCACCCACAGCCACTCATCATTTGTATCAGACACCATTTGCTAAACATTGTAGGCATCTGTCTCTTCCACAAGAACACACAACCAAGGGGTGCTGCATCCAAGAGGTAGGAGCCTCTTCCAGGGCAGCACCTCACCACAGCAATAGGACGGACATCCTTGGCCTTGGCAGCACAGAGAAACAGCCCTTATGCCAGTCTTCTGCAACAGGATTCATGTATGTGGCATTTGCCCACTCATATCCAGAGGCATAAAATGAGATATCTAAAGCACGCCTCAGAAAAAGAGAGAAAAAAAGGTAATAGGGCTTTCTCCTTTCTTTACTCATCTCCTTATGAACATATGGGAGACTATACGTCTTTCCCAAAGGAAACTCATCTCATGTTCTCGTCTGTCAGGAGCACACTTATCCACAGAGGAGCAGATAATAGAATTTCACTTCTGTTATTGGAGTCCTTTTGGTGATGCTCCTCTTTGTAGGAACCCTTAAATGTTCCTTGCACTAGAGAGAAGTCTGAATGATTGAACACAAAAATCTCTTTCCTTAAAGAGACTTGGGTTTAGTTGTTGCTGCTGTCAGTAGCATTCAGTTCTCTTGTACGGAATGAGACACGTTCAACTGCGTACTCTGAGACTTTTCTGTGAAGGTCTCAGAGCCCTGTGGTGCCTTCATGAACATAAGGAATAGAGCATATGTTGAATGTGAGTGCCTCATGTAGACACTGAGCATTTGAACCCACAGTCAGGGAGAGAGAGAGAATTCCTTTCTCACTGTCTTCAGTTTACTCACACCTGAACTGCTCCTTTCTTTTGTTGTGGTTTGTTTTTTTTTTTTTTTTTTAAATTTTCCAACTAGTGGTTCCCTGTTTAGACTCTCATCATACCTACGCTTTGCATTACAAATCTCAGGTGATAATTCCACATTGCAAAGTCTGTTCGGGAGAAAAGGGCATTAAAGTTAAATATTTGTATTGCTGAATCAGTGTCTTACATCTGAATATAACTCCTCTCTCATTTCTGTTTTATGTAGCTAAATAGTTGGTAGAAGAAGTCTGACAATCATATTGCTTTTTTACTTAATCTTACTTTCTTGAAAATAGTGTTTTAGTAAGGCATTTCACTTCAGAAAGGGATTCAGCCAGATCCTTCCAGCACAGAAGAGTTGGAAGTCCCAGTTCAGCATGATATACACTTACTAAGAAATAGCAATAGCTCCAATGGTTTAAATTTGATTTAAAGCATATTAAATACATTTGATGAATAAAAATGTGCAATTTTTGCAGATTATCTGTATTTGTGATTCCCAATGTATATGGAGATTTATAAGCTTTATTAATAATTGTTTAGAAAATATTATTTCACCTCACTAGCATTTTCCATACCTTGCTCTACTACTGGCTGTTAAGGTTCTAATCAGATTTGACATTTGTTATCATTACCTTGCTCAAAGGCAAATGTGTACTTTGCCTTTTTTTCATTGGAATGTTCTCACCTGAACAATTTGGATGCCTAGCAAAAATTGTGGTGTTAATTTCTGCAAATAGACTCAGGAAGAGGAAGTGATCTGAAAAACAAATAGAAGCATGATGAATGGCTAGATCATGTTCCTTAATGCATAGCAAACATTAATTTTGTGCTGTCACTCATGTACTTTTTCTCCATATTAAAAAAAAAAAAAAGCTATTATGAATACCACTGTTTTCAGGAAACCTGAGATAAACCCCCAAGTAGTTGAGAAAAGTTTGTACTTATATTTCATGTGATAGTCCAATTTCAAAAACAGTTATCTCCCAGCAGCCTCTGTAACACAAAATGTCATGATATAAGAATATTGAATGAATGTACAACTAATCAAAACAAACAGAACTATTAATTCAAAGCAGGTGAATCATGATTAAATGCTATAGAAATATCTTATGGGAAATAAATCTGGCATTAAGTTTTTCTTTTCCTGGGTCTACTCCTGCTCCTTTTCAAGTAATTTCTGGCATTTTGCTGTTCACTTTAGTGACACAAGCCTGTCTCTTGCTGGGCAAGTTTGTATTTGAAACCTAAGCCAAAGAATTGCAGTAGGTCATTGCGTGGGAAACAAGGAGAAGTTTCAACTTGTCAACAATGGCGAAGGTATTTTGTAATGATTGCATTAATAATCATAGCTCAAATACTTGACCCCTTTCTGTCAGTTTCTCAATCCTTTCTGTCTCTAGCAAGAGAGGAAATGTCATTGTCATTCACTCCAGCCCTCCCCAACACCTTTCTTCCTGCTAGCTGGCTTAATTTTTTCTTTCTGCCATAAAGCTGTACACACAGATTTCACCATAAGACATGTTCCTGAGCTTGGGCAAAAGAATTTAAATGTTTTGTCAGATTAAAGTGTCTGTGTTGCTATTTCTATGGACGGTGAACTATGCATACTGTTTTGCAGAGATGATGATCTAGTCTCATGGGTATAGAAGTCTTTGTAAAGTACTGAAGCTTTGTCTGTAATTTTGATCTCTTTAGAATGTACTAAAAAGATTTACCTTTTAGTTATAGATGCCTTACAGCTATGTGTCCTACATCAAAAAAAGAGGAAGGAAAGTACCTGGAAAGAGCAGTTATGGTAATTCTGCAATATCTTTTGTAGTGCTGCCTAAAACTCACAGAATGTTTCTGAATTTGATTTCAATTTTATCTTTGAAATAAAACAACCAGTATTTTCATCACATAAACTTTTCTTCTCAAACATGTCATATACTTTTGGTTTGTCAGCAGCTTAGCACATCCACGAAACAGTGAAGCAGCAATATGCTCTGTCAAAATGGAATAAGCACAAAGAATTCCTGCAGGTAGTTGGGA
Source organism: Caloenas nicobarica (assembly GCF_036013445.1). Lineage (NCBI taxonomy): Eukaryota > Metazoa > Chordata > Aves > Columbiformes > Columbidae > Caloenas > Caloenas nicobarica. The sequence goes on from NC_088245.1 coordinate 49,272,404, forward strand.
GTGCACTTTTGTTTTTTCTTTCCACTGCTTTATTGCACTGTAAAACACTATTACAGCTCAAGAGATAGCCCAAACCTGTGTCTAATCAGAAAGTGAACTGAGGACTCTGGTGCCTTAGCCACCTAAAAAAGTCACTCCAACTCTCTTTCTAACTCTAGTGCTTTGCAAAATTTTTGCCTCGTACTTGAGTTCCACCTTTGCGTACAAGAGACATGTATTACTTAATTCACACTCCCTTGCATATTCCTGGCTGTTGGACTGAAACAGAGTCAGTGAGCAAGAGCACACTGGAGGAGAGTGATTTCATTCCCCAGCTCTCAGGTAAAGCTGTTTGCACTGTTGACACGTGGACATCAATAAAAGTTGCCTGGTGGTCACTGGCAAACCGGAATCACCCACCTATCCACTGTCTCAGTCAGCACAAAGACTGCACCATTGCTGCAAAAAGGTTACAACTCCAACTTAGGGGCTTCTGCATGTGACCACTGGCTCCTTGAATCTGTCCCTGAATATTTTTTCCCTAGAACCCACACGTTTCACCTACGTTGTTTCTAAGAAATCTTTAATGTCACTTGGAAGGAATACCTCTAACACCTCTCAAAATTACTGCTCCACAGAAACTTTCTCATCCTGTGCAGAAGAAAGATTGCCTCAAGCCAGTTGTGCTCCCAGAGTGAGGTTTGGAAAGCAGGGCCAGCATTATTCCAAAAATACCCGTTCCTCCATCAACACAGAGTTTTAACAAAAAACTTCATCCTTCATGATGGGCATCTTAATGGGAGCACATTCTCATTTCAGGCAGCTTCTGAGCAGATGCGAGAGACTGTTTAAAAGGCTTCATGAATGCTTGACTGGGACCTCCCAAATTTCTAGTTAGCCATCAAGCCCTTGTAAAGTGACCTAACCAACTGGCTTAGCTTTACAGCTGTGACTCTCATGCAGCAACTCATTCAGCTTTCCTTAATTAGGTGTTTCAAAGTTAACTTCAAAGAGGGACACTGGAGTTGGGTCTAAATTTTAACATATCTGACGATGCATTGCAACAAAACCAAACCTGACTGAAGGCGAAAGCAGAATTACACTTCACAGATATTCGTAACAGCAGCATATATTATAACAGTGCCAGATTATGTTTCTCAGTACCCCTATTGTAGGATCCTGCAAACTTATTATAAGCATTAAACATATACAAATGCTTCTGCACAAGAACAGACAGACATTATCAGGGGCAGCTGGCACACTTGAGGTTTGTAAAACCCAGGTGTGAGTCCTTGATCGGAGTCGGGCAGGCTGCCTTGAATGCTGGCCTATAGCTATTCTCACTCTGTGGAAATATTCCTCAGCTACCCAGCTGGTCCATGGTACAGTTAGATTTCATGTCTCCCAATTATGTGTTTGTAAATGAGTGATACTGTGACAAATTTGGTAACATAATATATAACATATTAAAATGAATACACTCCGTAGACTTTTTTTATAGTGTCAGTGACTTGGGCCAGGCTGGATAAAATGGAACCCAAATGCTGTTTTGGCAAGAAGACAGTCATTTCCAGATGGATCATTTATACCATTTAAATTTTTCTAGCTAAACTGTATTCCTACTAAATGAGTGTGCTGTGTGTATTTACAGCTGTAGCGATCAATAAGCCATTTAATAGACGTATAGTGGTAAGCTATCTCGGAATATCCATCAGGCTTAAAGTACACACGACTATAGAAAACGCAGAGCCATTTCTCTGACTTAATGTCTATAAATACGTCATCTCACAGTGAAAAGCAAAAGGTGTCATGAGATTAAGAAATTCATAAAAATATTAAAAATTACATATGAAACCAAATGTGACCTGATTTAGAAATCTCTATCGTGTATTCAGGAAGGTGCACTTTAATATTAATTTAAAAAATTATGAATAACGTTATTTTCATATATCAAGTTCTCATCTTTTTCCTGAATTATAGCAGCTACCACAACTCTTTGTATATGTGATGCCTAGAGAAAACTGTAATACACAAGGTGATTTTGCTGGCCATTAACTGAAATGTTTAGCACAATTACAGGATCTCCTAGGCATCATTCCTTGTAAATGGCAGATGTGAAGGGTGACAAGAAGAATATTTCTTCCTTAGTTATAAATATTTACTGATCCTCTGGGTCTGCTTGCAAAGGGGAATAAGGCTTTTACAATTTTTATTTTATTGCTATGTGGTTTCACTACATGCTTCAAGCATTTATTAAGGTTTAATATTGTGACTTTGGTACGCAGCTATGCTCAGAGTCAATAATGGACACAGGCATCTATATGTTAAGCAATTCGATCTGTCATTTTTTTAGACTTTCTAGTGTGACATCTGTGTGCACGTGCAGGGCTCTGCACTGGTCCTGGGAAGAGTGAGGGGTCTGCAGGAGGGATCAGAAAACACACTGGAGGGCGTCTGTCATCAATCCAGCCCCTTCCCTGGAGAGCGTTCTAGCCATGAGCTGAAAGACGAGGTTAAATGGTTTTATTGCAACAAATGACAAGAGATCCATGAGATCAGTAGGAGAGAGGCAGAGAGAAAATAATTGCACACAAGCAGGGGGAGGCAGACCTGACTTCGCATAGGTTTGAGTTCTCTCAGTCTCAAATAGGTTGTTTTTCTCTTTATAATGTATGCAGTGCTTTTTATCTCTGGGGTTTTTTTTTGGCTTCATGCTTCGTATCGTTGGGGTTTTTTCAGTAATGTTTCAAATATTCTTCCATGGGGGTACATTTTTACTGTAATGTTTCAAGGCAGATTGTACAATATTCATTAAATATATTTATTTCAATCGATTAAAAAAAAACCTGCAGAGTTCTTGAGTAGAAATGCCTGATATTTGGTTGATTGCTTCTCATGTTTCTCTTAGAGTGACTGTTCAAAATGAGTCATGTAACTCACTTGACTCACTCTAGTTCTTGTCTCAGGCAGAGGAACAGATCGCTGCTGCTTGCGTTAAAATGCCATTGCATCCAGATTATCTGCGGTGTCTGACAGCCTCTCCAACGCTCAATAACCTCTTAATGCTGAGAATGGGACAACATTGCTATGCTTCATAGCAAGGACAAAGCGAAACATTAGACTAGTTTTAGCTAGTCTGATACAAACTTAAGTCATAGGCAAAATGTTGTACGAATTGCAATAGAATTGAAGTCTAAAGAAGAGAGGCAGCTCGCTAGGTGCATGTCCTGATGGACCTGCCAAGCTAGGAAACCACATACATCTAAGACAGGTCTGATTCTTAATTTTAACTATGATCGAAAAATAAGCAAAAACAGCTTGGGAGAAGAGATCTCTTTTATTAAACCAGCAGTTAACAGAGGAGCTTTTGAATATAAGGAATTTATTCTTCTTTGGGCTTTAAATAGAGAAATGAACACCAAATTGTGCTCAATTGCAGGTCATTCTGCTCTACCACTATGGCAGCTCTGCAGTGAGCCAGACTTCTTGCCAGACAGCAGCACTGGCATCCCCAAACCCCGTCCTCACTAGCAACACTTGAGGACACAGGTTTGTGTCATGTAGATTAGAGAGAAAGATTGTAATGATCTGTAAGCCCTTCTATATTTAAGATGTTAATGTGTTTGGGGCATGAAGTGTCCTATGATGAGTTTTGGTCTAGCACTGAGCAAAGTAAAGATTTAAGTAGTGCACTTACAGATAAAATGAACTTGCAAAAGTTTTGATACAAACGAAAATGAATTTTCACCCAGTTTTTTAGAAGCATGCTAAATAAACCAAAAACTCACTTCAGTCGGTCAAAGCACACTCATTTTGAGAGGATTTTGACTGAAAAAAAAAAGGGGTGGTGCATTTTAAAATTTCATCTAAATTAAACATTGAAATACAAAATATTTTCTGACTGAAATGTAAAGTTAGTTACTTGTTTTTCTCTGAAGAATTTGGAGAAGAAACTTTTAATGCAAAATACAACAAAACAAGTTTCAACAGGAAAAAAAGTGTTTATTTAAAAGCACTCCTGCCACAGGAACCATAGGCAGTACATATCATGACTTAGACCAGTAATTTGTCTATGTTAAATCATTAAGCAAAGATATGGATTCCTGGGACCAGCTTGTAGAAGTAACTTTTTGTACAAATAAAAGGAGTCAGAACTGTCATAAGATCATTTTTACACATTTGTTAACTTTACATTAACAGTGTCAACATATGAAACAAACATCAAATATCTGCCGTATGATTGTGAGCTTTGGCAGATCTTGACTCATGTAAGGACAGAACCACTGATGCTAGCTGGCAAATTATAATAATTTATCTCATTTCCAATTTTGTACTCCCCTGTATAATTTTTAACCATTTTTACTGGCTTGTTTCCATTCAGTATCTTCCCCTAGTGATTCCCTTGTTTTGGAGTATTCAGGTTCAAATACTCTTTTTGAGAAGTTCTGGGGGAGATTCTTCAAAACACATTGGTTGTCAGAGAATATCCCCCTCAGTCTATCTCCTTACAGATGCTTTTCCCCCCAGAGACAATTGCAGTCTCTACCTTAGAGACACAGGTCCTCCTCCTGGGAGCCTGAGATGCTTGCTTTAAAGGACCTTCTCAGCATCCCTCTGGCCTCACTGTCGCTGTGGTCCTGGTCTATATGTACTTTTCCTAGGAACTACTGACTGAGCACCCTGCAGCCTCTTTTGAACACTCTGACCCCACCAGCACTATCCAGGTGTCCCCTTTCTGACCCCTGGCCACCCCTTGGTGGTCTAGGTCCTCCTTCCAGCCCAGCCACCCAGGGTTGAGTCCCCAACCACTGAAGAAGTATTTGACTATAGCTGATGTCTGAGTTTTACCTGTACTGTGTCACTAATTTGCATTTCTCTCTTTCACTCAGCTTTGAATTTGCACATTTTCAGGAACTTACCACATTTGAGGGCAATGTCTTCCCATCTGAAATGGGCCAGTTGTTCAGAAATTATAGGCTGTGACTGACACCCAGCCGGCCAGCATGGCTGAACAAACTTCAGTCCCTATAAGCACCTAGGTTTAAATCAGGGTTAGGGACCACAAGAGATCATCTAGTTCATACCAAATCTGTTATTCTTACTATAAGGAATGTACTAGGACAAGTCGAAGTTCAACCACGTCTGCCTTTCCAAGTATATTAGTGTTCAAGAAATTATGAACAGCACCAGGCAGAATGCCTGGAACAGTGCCATTTACCTTCTCATTCTACACATGTAATTGGGCCCACCTAATTTCTTTTAATAAAGCTAGAAGTCTGGTGTTCTGCAGTTCCCACATTACTTCATAATGTAATGAAATATTTAAAAATATAGCACATTGGTAAACTGGACTCCACAAAGATTTTTCTTGGGAAACACTGCATCAGCAAAAATTACTGAGGATAAAAATATGTCATACTGCTTTCTCAATAATTTCTCAACATAGATTCATTAGTTCAATTCCCTTGGCTAATGGGGAGTTCATAAAGAAGGAAAAAGAGAGAGATTTTTACATAGATATATTCCTGATAAAATAAGCCATTCTCCTCTGCTATACTACCTATCAAAAGTACTACCACACCTTTTACCTGTGCAAAAACCTCCATCATGTCTCACAGAAATAAGTCTAAAAGCTCGATGGTTTATTTAGCATTTTCTTTCAGCTTTAACAGTACCAGCCAGAGTACCCCACATTTCCATTCGATTTCTCCCACAGATTTACAAACATTGTAACTGAATAAGACTGAAGAACAGGTCCTGACATTAGAAAAATTTTCCACCTTGAATGGCAGCCAGAGACAAAAGCCTACTCAAGGCTTCCTAGCAGGAGGGTAGGCAAAAGTGAATGCTACTGTCCCAAGGATATGTTCAAAATTAGTCAGCACTGGGTAGTCAAGCTCGCTGAGTTTGTTTTCACAAGGGGCTGGAAGGTTTGTTTTCACAGCAGAGGCTGCTGTTTCTGTTAAGTCCCCTGCCTTGCCTAGCAATGGCCACGTACTTGCAGAGGGACCTGAGCATCAGTGGTGGTAACAAAAAACCCCAAACATTCTCCAGAGATCTGACACAGGTAAAGCAGGCAGTAGTCAGTCTCTGAAGGGCTTTAACTTCTGGTTTCACCTAATTGTAAAGTTTAGAATTATGTAAAGTGTAGAATGATGTAAAAGAAAGAGATGAAAAAAAGAGTAAGAGATGCAGACAGTGGTGCTATTATAGCTATCATTCTGCTTATAGAATGTAGAAGACAGAATCAACTGAAAAATCAGTAAGACTTTTGGCAGTGACCTCTTATTTCACCTGCGAGTTTACACACATGCAATATCATGCTTCAGTCTGTGTTTGGGTAGTGCAGTGAGCAAGAAAATAGGTGAATAAAGCTTCCCCTTCACTGTTTTATAGCACTTTGGAAAACTGATGCAAGGAAGAACTAAAGGAGTCTGTTCTTCAATCCACAACAGCTAATGGAGAGAATAAAGATTAAAACAAAAGAATCTTCAAGTGAGGCTCCTCCTTTAGTGTTAGGTCACATTTGCTCCTTATTTTAGTATTATTCTTTCTAATTCATGTTATATTTCTTTGCATGTGGATATATTGAAGTGATCCTCATTGGATTTGATAATGTCATTTTTACCTTCACATTCTGTTCATTTTCATTAGTTCTTCTTCACTGAACACATTTTCTCTAGAAACACGTATTTATACTTGCCTAGACAATGGAATTTCTATTCATTTGTACTTTTTACAGTGTTTAAAAATTTAGCCCTAAGTACATTTTTTGAAAAATAATTCACCAAATATATCTGTGTCGCACTGCTTTTCTCTTCAGTTAAAAGTCTTCACTTCTTTCAAGTGCTTAGAGCTGAAAGAAGTCATATTTACATTTTACCTCATGCACAATACCTTTCCCACAATGGGGTATAATGCAGTCTTGCAAATCCACAAAAGCCAACTTGGATAGGGCCCAAAGCTGCAATCCAGTTGAAATCCTTTACTATTTTTTCCTCTTTCCTTTATTCAGAATAGTAATGGGGACAATACTTCTTTGCACCAGACTACCCAAAGAAAAATTTGTCCACTAACAGAGGCTTAGAATAAACATTTCAAGACTGAAACCCATTCATCTATAAACAAAGATGACAGGGTTGGCATTTTCTGAAAAAACAAACAAAGATTATCTCTTCATAGTGGCAGGAGACTGAGAAATACCTGAATTTTTTTTCTTCTCAGAAAGCCTTTTTTCCCTCTTGCTAAGTGGCATTGATCATTATCTTTATATTTAAATGTAACTAATGAACAGCCATTATAATTTAGACTGCATACAAATCTAGCAGAACCTAAGCATTTAGGTATACCTTCAGGAAAAATGAGAGTCTTCTGCTACCTTCATCTGGAAGTACCGAAATTTTAAAGATAATCTTCATCTCTAACAGCATCAATTTTTTTTATTTTCATGTTCAGAGTTGGCGGTGCTTAAAAATAACTTCATATATACACAGTGCACATGCTTTGGGGAACCAAATCTGCCATATGTCTAATGTGTAAGTTGCATTCCAGTAACATAAATTTCCATTTTTATGTCTCTATGGGTCTTTTTTTTTTTTTTTTAGAGAATAATAAATAAACGTGGGGTTTTTTTTCAGGAAATCAAATGTGGGATTTAAAAAAAATAGTCTGCCTAAAGGGTTAAAAATTTCCAAGTTAAGATGGAGGGGAAAATCATCAAAAGAGATGGAGAAAGATGAAGACCAAAAAGAAGTCCGAGACAACATGTATGGATGACCTGCTAAATCTGGAAAGCAATTCCGAGCGCAGTGGATTAGGAGATACAGTCTTAATACCACTTTAGTAAGGAAACAAGAATGCTTCATGAGACACAATAGTACTGTATTCCACACCTGTTTAGAATCACTGGTTTTGTTATCAGTTTCAAGGACACGGATAATAAAGCTGACCGACACCTAAAATAAAAATGTAACACACTTCTGTATCATGTAGTGTTCCTTTTCTATGGAGAGCTATACTCCTTCAGTGTGATAGATGGCGCTTTTCTGGGAAGACAAACCTGACCTAAGAGTTGACTGGTCGGTTTATTTCCACATATGAAATCACTCTTTATTCCCTGAACATGGCTTATTTCCAAAGAATTTTCCAAGCCTGTGTTTCAGTTTCCTCCTGTGAAATCCACTGTCTGCCTGCAGATGCAGAATATCAGCTCTGTTTCCTGCCTCGCCAAACTCCCTCAGCAACAAGATTCCCCTGGGAAATTCCTTACAGAAAAGTGCAGGTTCCCGCATGCATTTCTTCATCTTCTTGTCTGATCACCCCGTGGCTGACCTTAGGCCAAGCAATGACGGTGCCAGACAGGAAGCACTGGCTGGAGCAGAGCTTCCCAATACACAGAGAAATCCTGTGGGACAACATCAAGCTGCTCTATACATAAAATGCAGTACATAATAGATAACCATGTGCTAAAAGAGAGCAAAGTGAACTCAGAGAATTGGAGGAGACAACTCAATATTTTCTAAAAGTAATAATAACATACTTTAGTCCTCATTATTGAGCTTCATTATTCTCTCTGTCTTTTTTTGTTTTGTCACATTGACCAAAAAAGTCAATGAAATTATAGGTTTAATGCTATAATTAGTGTGCTTCCTTCTACTCCAATTTGTCAGCAGTTACCTTCAAGTGTGACAGGCAGGTGGAAATCTTTTTAGCTTTTTATCCTTTCCTAATTCTTCAAACAGCCTTGTGTCTCCTCACTGTTCTTAGACTGTAGTGTCCAGTTGCTTCTTCCCCCATTCCAAAGTCAAATCAAATTCAATATCCCAACAGGAGAAAACACATATGTTGAGTGCACTCCTGTCAAGCTCTCCAATTTATTTATATTTGCTTTGCAGAAAAAAAAGTGAAGCATAGAAATTAAACGTGTAAGCCCACAACTGCCAGTAGGGGCAACTGTCAGCAAACCAAAACCAACCACTTTTCAGTGAGTCACACATTGCAGCTGAAGAAACTTGCTGCCTTTTTTTTTTTTAACTTGTTCGCTTTCCTTCCTGCCAAAGATTACACAAAATGAAACCTTCCAGCCCAAAAAGCAAACAACCAGATTGACTTTTCAGAAGAGGCTTGCATTTCATCGTCATCATCTTTCCTGATATAAAAACAGATTTTATTTTCTCATGCTGTTTCTACGACTCGCCTGTCCACTGCAACTCGCCTGTCCACTGCAGCTCTCTGACATTAAGCCACAAGTGGATCACTGCTAGGTCTGCACTGGGTTATCCCACTGCTCAGCTGGGTGCAAGCGGTTGAATGTTTGGATGAACCAACGCTGCAAGCCTGGCCAAATGCTGGCATAGATGCTCTGAAGCTGTGCTGTTGTGATGCTGAGCCCAGGCAAACGAGCCCTGCCAGTATGAGCAGATGATTCATGCTGGCTCAGCTCCATGTGGATGCAGCTCTGGAGCTTCAGGGCTGGAGCTGAAACATAGGTAGCATCACACAGACAGGCTGCATCCATCCTTGTGAACATGAAACATTGCAGGCTCTCTGTGCGGCACTGCTGCACACCCAGATATATTGCACCAATTATAACTCTTCATAATTTAACACTATATTATATTAGGCTCCAAGGGCTCCAGTTAGAGCCACAGTCCTGTGCTGGGTGCTGGAAAAGCATGCAGTTCTGAGGTGGACTGATGAATACACTGAGACTGATGAGTACAGCTTGTTCTGCAGCTAAGCTGTCCATAACAGGTTGCTTAGGTAAGAACAGTCTCCAGATCAAAATGCGTATATCACTGTCCCAACCAAAAACAGATGTGAGGAAGCACTAGAGCTTGAACGAGCTGGGAGCAATGCTTGACTGAGTATGATTTTAGGTAAAAGCATGCATGTGTAAGAAGCACCACAGAATAAAGCACAGAGAAGGAGCAGAAACTTAGTCCATGACTGAACAAGCACTGAAGCAGCCACTTACTGAGGAAGCATAAAGAGCTTTTGAATGAAAGGGATTTGAAACAAAGAAGATCTGTGCTATTGTTTGATTCTTGTTGCCTTCAGGAAATCAGGATTTTATTTACTGTTTGTGAATAGCTGTGATTGCTCCTAAACTGCCTGAGACATAGTCAATTTATCTTTTCATCTGGAAGCAATACAGGGAGCCCTGAAACATGGTGAGCCTCTCAAGTCAAAAAAACCATTATTGTATAGAAGGCATAACTTTTCCTGATAGGGTAAATATTAAAGTGACAATATAGCCTTTACGAGGGCTGATGTCTCACTCTTGCCACAGAATGTCAAACTGAAGCTATGACTTAGGGCTTTTAAGCCTTGAATGCCAGAAGTAGACAGAAAAACAAAGTTTGGGCAACTGTGCTATTTTCAAACTTTGTCTGCACCTATGGAATGTTTTATACTTCATTTTTACTGTAGCAAAATTCTTTAATGTGAAATTGTGGATTAAAAAATCTCTTGTGTCATGACTTCTAAGAGCTAATAATTCCCTTACCTTTTAGGGTAATGTTAATCAGAGTTCCTAAATCTCAGACCTCATCTGAAGACTCTGTGTCAAATCACAAATAGTGTATGTGATGTTGTCTTCTCTGCTCCCAATTGTTGTGAATATTAAGCAAATTATAACTGTGTTGAAATATTCATATTTCCATAGCATTTAGAATCAGTTCAAATGAAGTCTTTCTTATGAAAGAGAAAGTGTATATTAAGGGCTCTCTCGACTATATATTTTTAAGGCTCATGATGATGTACAAGTATTAGAGACTGAAATTCATGTTTATGAGTTTGGGACTTCATCATCTGCGGAGCAGTTTGCTCCCATGATCAAGGCCGTCTTCACTATACTATTCTTCATTCATCTCAGAGGTCCTTTCTTGTGCTGTTAACAGACCTTCTGGGCAAATAGACTGCATGTGCATCTTCCTATGCCAGCAGTCTCATGAGATCAAATCTCTACGGAAAGTCCTAACGCAGTTCTTTCCCTTGTGAGATCCCTCTCCCTTGTTTAGCTTTTGTTTAACACAGGAGAAATGCAGGGAATGAGGCCTGGGAATGCAAGGATGTTACCTTCCTGAGAAAGTTTTTAAAAGCTGCCTTTTTCCGAATGTGTTTTTCCTAGTGAGTACAAAATGCAAAATGCTGGGTACATGAGGAAATATAAGTTTCCGGCTTAAGCAAAATTTCTAGCAAATATTCAAGCACAGAAATGTTGCACGTATGTTATCAGGTATGATACTTTGGGTTTGCATTTGGACTAAAATTTCTATATACCTACATTTCTTTTTGTGAATAGAGAGCAAATGCACCAAAAGCACTTAACAACATCTCATATTTGCATTAACATCCTTTTCTGATATATGTGATATTTTATGATATTTCTTTAATAATGAATGCATAACATCACATTACAAAATAGTAATAGTATGTCAGTTTAATGTTGCTTCAAGAAAAACTCGGTAGGAACCTTTAGCTTCTTCCTCCACATCACTACCTCATTAGAATAGTTCTGTATCATCCTTTCTACTCTGTTCATAAGGCTGGCATAAAGCATTATCCCTCAACTGTTTCCTAGTAAACTATTTAGGGGTAGGTGATCGTGAAAAAAAATGTGGATCATGATAGAGAAAACAACATCAAAAAAGCAAGCACAAATGTTAAAAATGTTTGGCCCTTGGAACTAGAAATCCAAACAAGTGACAAATGCAGCCTAAACATCAAGAAACAGTCATGACAGTGTTTTATACAAAAGCATACTGTGCCTTCTCTTGGAGTATGGTATTACATAATATCTTGAAGGTTTTATGAGAATGAAATCTTGTACATATGGTTTAGTGGTGGCCTTTATACTTCCATGGGAAATGGTGTTCTTTATGGATTAACTTATTCGCAGATGAAAGGCAGACGCTGTAGCATCATCGTGTTCAAGGCAATATGCTGTATATGGATTTTTTTTTTTTTTTTTAACTCTCAGCAAAGACTAGCACAGCCAATTTACCAGAAGCCACAGTCTAATAAACAGGGGGAAAGTAGTTAGATTTACTTGTCAAAATAGGCTCTTTGGATGAGCTTTCTTCTCTGCTGCTGCTTTGACGGTGGCTTCGTATATTGATGTCCAGCTCTCAAAAGATGTGGTGCTGTGCTCCAATTGCTCCTCAGCGACCGTTTCAATGAACATGACATCTACACAATTGCCTCTGATCTAAGTTCAATTTCTTTCTCTAATCTTCTGTTTCTCTTTAATAGTGTCTCTTCAAAGGGAAAATTTTGCTGGGTGGTAGAAGACAAACACATCTCCTCTTTGTTGCTTCTCTGCCCCTTCTTCCTCCAAAATGGAATAGCGTGAATGAAATTCCATTTACTTTTTTTTTTTTTTTAAAGAGCTACCTCTTGCTCTCTCTCTCCCTCTTTCTGTGATCTTCGGCAACGCCACAAAAAGTGAGACAGAGCCACAAAAATCAATTCAAGTTTTGCTCTTGACTTCAGTAAGTTTTAGCTATTGACTTTTAGAATGCTTTTCCTTGAGCGGACATAGAAATTACCTTGATTATAAAAACTTATATTCTAGATTAGTGTGTTGAGGTAAAGTTTAGATCAAAACTAATTATATAGGCTGCAGTAAAACCTCAGTGACTGAGAAATGTGAAATACGGGCTTTAACAGTAAGATGATAATATTTCACCTGTTCTTTACCAGTGCAGCTTTTTTCAAATATATTAATTTATGGTTTTGACTGAACCGTTAAGAGTTAGTTTTCCAAGCCTGGTGCTGCCAAGAGTACTGAGACAGAGAAGTTGAGAAGTCATCTTTCTTATTGTCATAATTATTGAAAGCCTCATACTATACATTTTCATTCCAAGCCCTTGATAACTTTCATTTAAACTGTTTTGTTTGAATATTACATGATCTGGGAATAGATATGTTTAATAAGTAGAAGGAGCAACTAAAATCCACAGGTACAAAATGAACAAATAAAGCACCTTGCTTTTTGTTGAGAAAATATGATCTGCATGGGAGGCTGAAAATGATTTAATTTTAATATAAAATAAGTGGGAAACCTACCAGTGCTGGCTCATGCTGTATGTCTATAACATCTTATTCACCAGTGATCACCATTGCTTATATAAGGACAGTCACATAAACACTGTTGCCATGGTTTTTTTTATTACGGATATAAATTTTGATAGGATATTACAAGACTTTAAAATCAGATTTGGTTGCATAGCTATCACTTCTGTTCTTTGGAAACTAACAAGACATTGTCCAGGTGACTTTTCTCATTGTAGATTAAAAGTCCAAGACTTTTGCTGCTGACACAACTACAGCATAGATATGCAAAAGTGCGTTGTGAAATTATTCCCTTAATGGTTTTTTTTGGCAATCTTTAGTTGATTTAATGCAATTCAGTAAGCACCCATACAAATGCATCCTCACGACCAAAGAGACAGCACTGTTACCAGCAGGCACTGCTGCATCTTAGCATTAAGTTTTTATATTGATTTATATAACATTTTTGTATAACCTTTAATTAAATCAAAGACCCAGAGGAAAGTGAGGGTTGTGCATTACATTTGTGTGCTAGTTATGAAGAATACCCAGAATAAAGTGGAAGCAATGACAAATAGTTGCCAGTGTTGTTATTTTCAGTGTTCCAATGAATCATATGATCATTGCTAGCATGTCTTGCAGACGGTGAAAGGAGCTCCTAAACAGCACAAGGACTTTTCCCAGAGAGAGAGTTCACCAGTCATGTGAGCAAAAGCCTGGACTCTGTGAGCACTTGGCAGGCTGAAAGCTCTCGCTCTCTATGAATGGGTGAATAGAGGAGGAAGCAGCAATGCCTAGAAGTCTTTTTGGGTGACCTTTTATCAGTAAATTCTCCAGACACATAATGGCTCTTCTAAGAAGTTACCCAAACACTTTTCTGGGTGAAGACCAGCCCTTCTGAAACCCCAGGAGGTTTCAGAGGGAGATGTCAGCCAACGAGTCACTGTGTATTCTTTATGTACATTGAGAAGATTATAGATAGAGGTTTTCCCTGACTCGCTCTGTCCAGAAGGTGGCTTAAATATAGCAGACCTCATGTTTGAGTGAAACTGGTGATGTTGAGAGGGAGTCAACACCCAAGAGCAGTCCAGAGAGAGCACTGGCAAAAAGTCATTCTATAGGCAGTTTTCCAGGCAAGTGAAGAGAATATTCTGGAGACATCATCAAAGAAGCCCATATTTAGAAGTATAGACATGGTAGTAAAATCTGGGCTGTTCATGAAGGTATCCAGTGGTAATTCCCAGAACGTGGACAACTCCTTCATATCAAGGGTATGGTTTTACAAAGTGATTGTCAATGAAGTGGCTAGGAGAATGACAAATTGGGTTTTTTTATCTTGAACCCCTTATTATTTTGAAGCTCTTATTCACTCTTGATTTTTTTCCCTGACAGCACATGCCCCAGAAAGAGAGGCAAATTAAATTGAATAAATACAAATCAACTTACAAAATAATTTACTGTTCTGTTCAGAAAACTGACAAAGTTCTGAAATCTGACACCCTGAGACTCCCTAGGACTTGGGAAGCAGAATGACTTATAAAACTCTTGTTCTTAAATTGGAGTGGTTGGGAAAGAAAATGCTAAACACAGCCACATTTTCATCTATAAAGAAAAATTGTCATTAGTCCAGAACTGAACATTGCCTGTTCTGGGCCTTAAGCCAGGATGATTTAGTGGAGAGGGAAGGAGGGGTGGAAGGCGGGAAGAAGCCTACATTTGGAGAGAAAATGAGGAAATGTTTCTCTGCCAGGTTGATTTAAAGGAATGGCAGCTGTCTGAAACTGTTTGGGGAGATGGCATCGTACAGTGGATCTTGGGGGAAAGTGGTTACTGGGCACACAATGCAGACAGACATTGATGTGCAGTAAATGAAAAAGCATGTGAATAATGTACTTGCACACAGTTCTGAAGCTTTGGGAGCCTGTAAATTTTGAAGGATGATCTTTTTCCTCTGTAGTTTAATATGTCTCAAATAGCGAGGCATAAACTGAATCCTTGTAGCCTGCAGTGAAGCTGTACTGGAAGACAGCAGCTGTCCACCACCTCCCTCTGGTGTGTCTCCAGGTGAAGGACATTCACTGGCTTTCCAGTTCAGCCAAGCTTGTGGGAGTTTCAATAACATAATTGGAGTTTAATGAACATAAAAAATCCAAACCTGAGTTCCAGCAGGTTTGAGTACAATATTTCGCACAGCTCAGAAGATGATTCATGGAAAAGTTAATGCATAAAACTGCAAGACATCATCTCTTCTGTCACGGTGCTACTCCAAGACCCTGTGTGAATGATCTGCCAACAGATGGTGGGTGCTGTTACAAATAGGAGACCGAGGGCTTTCATTTTCATGCACCGAGGTGAGGCACATTCTGAATGGGCAAGGGCTGCTTTAGCTTGTCATCCCAACAGGCTTCAGTTCAGACTGTGCTACCAGACAGATTGCATGTGTAAAAGCTACTGGAAATGCTCCAGTAGGTAGTGCGGAGAGCCTGGTGCTAAGATGCTTTAGATACAGGGCATAAGGTGGATTTGACAGGGTGAGTTAGAGGTATGTATTGGACATGTGGCTAAATGAAGGAGCATGGCCATGGGACAGGCAGGAGACCCTGGGTGCCACTCCAGTCAGTCTCCACTGCCCATGAAAAAGGACTTGTTGTTGTGGGTTCAGGGGCAGATCTCGTTGGCATCATCCTGTCCTGTCTTTCATTTATTCTCCTGCTTTCCTACAAGACTGGCAGCTCAGATACTGGGTCCAAGAATCATGACTTTTCCCAGAGCTGCTTCTAACCTTCTCTGAGGACTGTTCATGCATTGATCTTCTCTTCTCTTTATGTTGAACAAATTTTCCAGAAGGCACAAGTCAATTTTCAACACTTTTTTTTTCAGAGATTCAATCTTTTCCTATTTTGCTAAGGGGCTAAGGATGTCCCTGACAAAGTTACCTCACTTAATCCTAGACATTGGTAAGAAATTTGTTAAAAATATTGTTTTCTGCATGACAGAGTATTGTAATACACAAAGTATGCGATACTTTAAATCCCTTAAATTTCATTATTTTTATGCAAAATGTAATATCCAGAAATTTTCCTCAGTAAACATTATTAGCATACAGTTGGTGCAGTAAATCTGGAAGGACATGATCTTACATAGCTTTGGGACAGTTATGAGTCACAGCTATTTTATATCCCTATGAGAAAGTATTATAATGTATTTAAGTCTCTATCCCAAACTGTAACTAGGTTAACTGCATTTTGCCTTTCCACATTCCTCCACAGACTCAATTGATATGACATTCACCATTTCTTGTCTTGAATTATTGCATAATGCTGAAATGTGCTGTTAAAGACTTCTTTATTTCATCTTATTTTTATGCAGTGAATGAATGAAATAACTCCTGCAAATAATTTGTACATGGGTTGAGTAAGCCATAAAACATTTTGTGAGACACTAAGATGCAAAGGTAGCATGTAAAAGCTTTGGATTTTTATAGTAACAATTTGTATGAAATTAATTTGTGAATAAGATGAAATATAAAGATACAAAGGAGAAAAATAGAACAAACAGAAGCTTCGGGGTAAAATGTTTTATTTGGAAAAGATCGCAGAAGGCTTGAGTTGTGAGGAAAGATTTACTAGCCCATGGAAAAAGAAATGTGAGAGAAACTGTAATCCATGTAAAGTCATTAGGAATAACTGCTGCAAATACTAGAGATGCTGGAGAGACAAAATTGCTTTAGTAATAGAGTCCACCTAAACAGTCAGAGAAGTGAGCTGTGAAATGAAAGAGCATATTTTTAAGGAATGATGTAAAAGAGTTGGAACAAATAAATGGCTGATTGTAAATGTCCACATAAGCTCCCTGCAAGACTTGAAGTGCCTGTGACGGTTTTGTTTGGGAAGTGACAAATATCCTGAGTTTCCTAAAACTATGAATAGTATCTATGTATTTTATTAAGGTAGAGAGAGAGAAAGAAAGGAACTGGAAAAACATGGAGCGAAAATTCAAATGTGAACCAAAGGAGCAAGGCAAGCCACTTTCCACAGTCTGGCACTTAGCATTCATTAGTACCTCATATATGAATTTTAACTTAGCCAAATATAAAACCTGCTTGTTATAGATTATTATATAAGAACAGAGTTGAAAAAACATTGCAGATGAAATGTTGGAAATTTTTCCACTGACTCGAATGGCATCATGGTTTCAGTTAGAGAGACATTCCCCATTTAAATGTCATGCCTGAGGACTGAGGGCTGAACTGCACATTCATTGGCAAGAGCTAATATAGATCCAGCACTTCTGTACCTTATCTTCAACCTCTGCTGTAAAATTTATAACTGTCTTAAATCACTGCAGATTTGTTCATAAGTGATATATTTTATCTTTAGTCTAATTAAAATCTATTTGAGGAAAAGTTTGCCATTAATCATATAAATTTGATAAAGCAGTGGATCTCTGTGTGTTAAAATTTGAAGAAATTTCCACTTAATACACATATCAATATTGACTGAATTATAAAAGTAGTCTGAGACTATTGTGAGGAACAATAAGGAAATGAACGGTTTTGTTATATTTTAATTTAATATGTAAATCAAATCACCAGTAACATAGAAATTTTAGTGTTAATATTGTCTTGGGAGTGATGCAAAATGACAGAAAACATAAAAATTAAATCATTTGGAAAACACTGGTCAGAATCTGGTTGTAGTTAAATAAAGCTTGGAACATCCTGACCTTCCATACAGCCAGATGTGGAAAATGTACTTCAAAGTCTTTAAGACAGAGCTAGTGTCATACAAGATTAATGAATACTATTCCTGAAGGAAATCAGGGTCCTTGTAATCTTGGAATGCAGGAAAACAAGGCATACGTATAAAGTACAAACTGATATTCTCTAAGTAATCTGGAAGATATTATGTTTCTTTTCTACAGCTCGCCAAATGTTTTAAAAGAAGTTGTTACCTGTTCAGTTAGTGTTTAAATTTATTTAGTTTAGTAATTGCTTAACACCAGCTGTATCCTTTATTGAGATGTTTAAGTTTTACAAAATAAACTAATTATAAATCTTTTTGAAAGGTATAAGTTGAAATATTTTCAGAATTTCCATTATTTCAAGTTAATGTGTGGGAACATTCATTTCAATTTACCTGTGTACTAATGAAACAATAAAATAATTTTGTTTGGGAGCAGAGAAAAATGATTCATAATGCTTATTTATCCAGCTGTAATGAATCAATACTTCAAGATTTAATTACTAACACACCTTAATACTTTTTGATCAAGACAGGCTATCATTTAAAGAAGAATATACTTTGAAAAAAAATCATATAATTCGTATTACTTTCTGGTAGAAAAAAATTTGTCAAATTTATTACTATGAATTCTTTTGCATTTTTCAGCTACTATTTGATTAGAAATGCTGGCATTTAGTAGGATATTCACCATATTATTATATAAACTTATGTTTTATACAATGGTATATTTTCTTTCAGATTTCATGCTTAGGGTCTCTCACCTCTGTTTGTTTTACTCAGTAGAGTAACATCAGGCAGAAATGACCACACAGAATTCCTTGGTACAAGGAACCGTGTGTGGAAAGATGCAGATGCACTTCACAGCTCTTCTGCATGTAGAGGCTATTGAAATAAAGCTTTTAACATTTCTTCCTTTCCGCTTTTCTCCTTCAAATGGAAAAAACCAAACCAAACCAACCAACCAACCAAAACCTCACAAAAAACTAAACAAAACCACAAACAAACAAAACAAACAAAAAAACCCAACATCAACACCGCAAGTCATATCCAGTCAGTTCTACTTTATTCAACAGAATGGAGGAACAAAAGGCTTGAAGAATCAGTAACAAGATATGAAGCCTTTTGTCTCTATGTCTATGATTTAAACACAGCCTAGGTTAATACCGACTGAAATCTGTTCCCAAGAGACTGCTGCTCAAGCAAAAAGCCTTCGGTCATTTCAGCACGATCTCTGTGCACTGTAGAATTGCATCTTAGTAACCAGCATCACAACTGTTGTCCCTGCAGCCTCTGCAAGGAAGCTAGAAAATAGTCCCGGGGAACAAAATACTGTCTCTATAATATAATTCCCTTGGGAGTCCTGGGACACTCTGAGAGAAATATGCAGGTAAAGCTTTCACTGTGGCTTTTTCATCTGTGTACTTAGATGTACACATGTATATTTGCCTGGTTTTGGTCGAGCAGGAATGAGTGTGCCAGACACAGCTAGGAAACCCAAGGAGTAACCCATGCAGCATTGTACTGGGTGAACTTTGTTCAGAGACGAGCTTTAAGCAAAGCCACAAAGCACAAAATTTAATTTGACTAACCCATCTATATCAAGAAAAAAGAAAAAAAAAATATCACTCCTCAACCCCACCTTGTCTGTACTTAAATAAATGAATTCCAAATAGAATTACTGTCAAACAACTCAGCAGTTCTGTAGCTCTAATGAAAGCTTTTTCCCCTTGGCCCCTCCTTGCAAACACTTAAGTAAATTAGCACAGTGTAGAGAAAGCCATACACAGATCAAAGGAGCAAATCGTACTAAACGACATAAGACTATTAATGTCCTCCTTTTAGACAGAAAATGAACTTTTGCTTCTGTTTTCCCAAGGTACAGCCCCACTGTAAAGTGTGTGAGATCAGGATCAATTAACTCTTTCCACTTGTCGGAGGATCTATGCACCTGTTCCTCTCCAGCAGAGCATTTATCTGGGATGCAGAACCAGAAAAAAATGCTCTAATGTGGCTTTTCAAATCCTAAAAAAAAGAGAATTTCCTAGTTTTGATGTTAGGTTCTCTCCCTCATCTACCCACTTCCCCTGTATCTTCTGAAGATATTTTCTTAGCCCTGTCTGCTCTGAAGCACCATATTCAGAAACCTCTAAAGCCTGATGACCATTTCTGCACTGGTTTGTATTGCTTCTTTACCTTGCCATTTCTATTGCCCTTCCACAAAGCCCTGGATTTCTTAAATGAAGGAGGTTACAACTCTCCCTGCTGCTATCTGTATGCCTCATTTTGTCTTTTTCAGATAATAATGTACCACTATTATGTTGCTTTTATTGTCTGTAGTTCTGAAACTTTAGAAGATAACCTAGTTTATTGCCTAAATGTGGACATAATTAACAGCCCCTGAGGAATGAGCCAATTCATTAGCTGCTCTGAAAACTCCTTTCCAGTGGCAAGAGCATAACTACAATTGCGCTCTCCTGAGACCAGCGTGTGAGGGTACAGTGCTTGACAAAACAAAACAAAAACCGAAACACACCACAAAAGTGGGGCTTTTTGTTACAGGAAGAATGAATCCTTTAGAAAAGTACAGATTTGGCACCCCAGACAACCTCTAACACCAGTAGGGGCTGGGAAATACCACCCCACAGCCCAGCAGCAGAATTCATCAAGGTGGAGAACTGCAGTGTTTGGCCTCTCCTTTTTGAGCCCCTTTTTAGGATGGAGCCCAGACTCGCTGGTACTATCTGCAGAAAACTGTATGAGCATGGCTGTTGTTTCTCCCAGCCAGGGATGCACACAGCAGTGCGTGGGCAGAACAACCATGTACCTCACAGTTGGCCAGCTATAGGAGATAAACGTCCTTCTCTGCAACAGGAGAGCTCATGCCCCTTCAACCCAAAAGAAACAGTTTTCATCTGCAAAATAGCCCTTCAGCTGGGATTCATTAAGGAGAAGATATTTTAAGAAGATGATAATGGCTTGGCGAGGTGTGTTTTACATCTTTCTCTCTGTTCTGGAAGGGTTTTTGCTGGGCTCTGAAGGCACCTGCCCATCTGGAGCTATGCCAGAAAAGCCAGTCCTTCTTCCTCAGCCCAGTCAAGCAGGCGGCTGACTTACATTTCCCCAACTACGAGAGCTACTTAATTTAAATGCCTTGAGGCAGGAACCTGATTTAGTTTCAAGCCCTCTGAGGTCCTCCCATTTAGAGGAATGGTTTATTTCATGTTGGCAAAAGGCAAGGTCAAAGGTCGGTTTGAATGTGTGATAGGGTCGAGGACACTTTAACCCTTCAGTGTTTGCTTTTCTTTAATCTTGTACTTCTTGCTGCTTTATGATAAATGGATCTAGGTAAAAAAAGGACTCGGCAACTACTCACAATCAATTCAGCAACATTTTTTAAAGCAATGGTAAAGCAGCTCACTTCTTTCTTGGTTTTATGTTTTGCCTCTTAGGCTTTTAGTAGTCCTAATGTTTGCTAAGGTAGTGGCACAACACAAGACTCTTCAGAATAGTATCTTCGCACAGAACTGTGAAATTCCAAAAGCTAAGATATTGTATAATGAGTATCGATTATTATAATTCATAGGATTGCTCCCAAAAGGCCCCCCAAATAATCAAAAAAGCCAACCAGCCAAGTCTACTGTGATCTGATTTCAGTTTACAATAGCCTGGCCCTCAGCACTAAATCATCCCCATCCTAAATCAGTCAGACTAACACTCTTTCTTTCTCATTCTCCTTATTGTGTGCTCCTCTTGAATTACTTTTCTTTCAGCACTCTGCTTCTTGGCTGCTGTATTTTAGAGTGGAAGGTCTTTTATTTGTTTTCCTTCTGGCTGCACAGCTTCATCAGAGGTCATTCTTTGAAATGACACAAAATGGTTGTTCTCAGTTTTTTAAAAGACTGATTTCTTGTGACATACATGACACTTGTCAGCATTCACTTGTGAGATAAAACTGAGCACTGGATAGCTTTGAAAGAGTAAAAATATGTCAACACCAAAGAAGGTCACTCAAAACTCACATGCTTGTTGTTACTTGGGATGTTTGAGAGCTGAATGGGAAGAGAAACAACCTCATTTGCAGTCTTCCAATTTCCATATTTTTCTTTCTGTTCCTATTATATCAGAATGAAAAACAGCTGTTTATCAGTTCATAGTTTGCTTTGTTGATTGTGGTTTTGGCAGACGAATGAGATTCCTCTTTTGTGCTTCTTGTATTTTCCACTGTACCAAAGTCTATTAGAGAGGAAGAGTACTGAATATTAATTCCAGACACTGCATTGTAATATTGTACCTTGCATTCCTGTTCAGATGCATTAGCATTCCAGTTCAAATACATTAACATTCTTAGACCCTGTTTGACCTCACTTGCGCTGATTTTACACTTGTATAACTGCTGACTGCTAAGGAGTTGTTCTTAATCTATACTGCATTGTTTTTACTGAATATTTGTTTGCAAATGCATTTAGAAATGCTTGGTTATTTACTGTACTTCTATTTATAATATTATTTTGCTAAGAAGAGAGCTTTTAGCATTTATCTTGTGAGGCTACTACATGCAGCACAGTAGATAGCATATTTTAATTATTTTTCTTACATTTTAATTTATTTTAATTCTTTCCTTTAGTATCCTTCCTCTTAATCATCCTTCTTAATAAACATTCGCACTATTTATGTGCAAAAATTGTTCTCCTCTTTTGAGGTACATCCTTTTCTTGATCTGGTAAAACATTTCTCATGTGAGGAGCAGAAACATTCAGTGGCTTGTTCCAGTCACCAGGGAAGCCAGGAGCAGAATGGAAACAACCTGCTTCCAGCCTCTGAACCAGAACACCACATTTCCCTGCACTTTTGACTGTTCTCATCTTAGCTGCTTTGAATCCTTTCAATTTCTGAGTCAAATAAGGAATTTCCTAGCTACTGATGAATAAATCTAATGACTATTCTGTGACCAGCCAAATGTGTGTGCTCTTTACTTTCTCTCATGTATGTATACCCAGGGGGAAATAAAATGGCTTGTATTTTAAGTTTCTAAAGCAAATTATAGGTCGTTAACAGACTTCTGCTGTTTACTACTGATGATTACTGAGTGAGAGGGAAATGAACTAAAAAGCAGTGTTTCTAGACTGATCAGGTTTAACTTCCATCTTTCTGGAGGTTAGATGGTCTCAGGGTGGGAGAGATACCATTCTTCAGCGTTTAGTTCAAAGGGAAGGTAACAGAGAAGAAATGATCTGTCAATATCCTCAGGATTTTTAATTTTTTTAATATACATTTTGAATGTATTACAGAGCTTCTGATAGCAACATGTGGAGCAGATAAGAGTAGCAGGAAATAGCATCGAAGAATCTGAGACAAAATCTCAAATAACACTTGGGAGTAATTTCTTCAGAATCAGACAAGTCATACCAAAATATATTTTATCTTGGTTACCCTTAGCGTGTTATTAGAATAAAATATAAATTGTCTTCATGCAAATGCTATTTCAAGGCAAGAATAATAATAAGTGGTTGTGTTCTTATCACAGCACTATATTGTCTTGTCAGCTGCTAGTACTATTTAGGAATACCTTTTCTCCTCATTTTGTTGTGTAGTGCTTCAAACACAGCTACTATTTTGGGCTGCTTCGTGATTTGATGTTAAATATATTCAGCTGTCTCCCACTTGTTTACAAAAACAGGAATGTTGATTAAAATGTGAATTAGAAAACATCTTTCTCCAGCATGGGGAAAAACTATCTTGTCTTCTTAGAATTGGTTGGAAGATTTCTAGTCAACTGGATCTCAACTGATAAATGGTGATTCAGCAGAACTGAAGCTTTCTGTGGGTCATGATGACTGCATGACAACTGTGGAAACCTGGGAGGTAGGTATGTTCTAAGCTACCTCCAGATCTACCAGGCTGAATATATATGTTATATATGCTGAAGACTTTGGCACCCAACTACAAATCACTAGCAGGTGCTGATAAGCTCTATCACATGTGACAGGTGTATATTAGAAGGATTCCTTTCCATTTTAAAAGCACTAGAGTAATTCAAAACCTCTGTCCTCTAATCTCCAAGCATCCCATTGCTGGTTTTGTCATTATTAATATTGCTGTTATTATTGCTGCTGCTACAGCTGGTCTTATTCTCTGTTGCAAAGGCATACACAGATATCAGAGAATTCATTATTTCCTTTGTCTTGCCATTATTTCTAAGACTGACAGCAACTTATTTCAAATGACTGAATCGCAAGAACACCCATTTTCTTTTGAGAGCTTATCAAATATAGTAAACTATGATTAGTGAATGGTAATCATTTGTATTCACTGGAGAAATTGATGTTTAATCAAGTTAATCTCATTGTCTTTAAACAGTCTTTGACATCCTTTAAAGAAACAGTTGAATCTTCTTTTAGGGCATTGATTCAGGGGATTAGGAACGGTTTATCTGCAACCTTTTATCTCTTAGGCTGCCAGAGCTTGTCTCTGAAAGTTGTTGATATTACATTCTGTGCCTTAAATTTATTTGACTAGTCACAGAGATCCTATGTTCTGGCTGCTGGTCTACGATCCAGCTGTTGTGTAAACTGTCCATGGGTTCTGAACCCATGTTCAAGGCCATGCATACTTATCTGCAGTATATCCAGAGGTGATGGCAGAGGGAGAGCTGGGACAGGGAGGAAGGGAGGAAAGCTGAACCTGTGATAGCACTTTTGTGTGTACCCTAGTGGTCATTTATCTATAGTGCAGATAAGCAATCACACTGTGACCCAACAACACCAGGCATTCCATCTGCTGTCATCATGGAGGCAAAATTTAGTTGCCTAAATATAACTTTCTGATTCCATTTTAGATACTGTGGTCTCCTGCTGTCACTCCAAAAGGGCAGAGATCTCCTTCATGTCCTCTGTCCTATGTCTCAACTTCATGCAGAAATGAGCACTAACGGCACAGGATGTTGTCCTTGCCTGATTTTTATGCAATGAAACACACCTCATGACAAGACAGTCCTCACCTGTCCCCAAGGCAGTGGCCCTTCCAACCAAAGAGATCCACTCAATCGCTTCCCTGCAGTGTGAATACAGACAAACCTGCCATGGAAATCACACATGAATACGGATGCCCAGGGTTAAGTCAGAGATCACACTAGGCTTCAGCATCTTCTCTGGATGCAGCTGCTAAAGACAAAGCAGGCATTACCTGATAAGCAGGAGTTTGTTCTTTTGCCTGAATACAAGTGTGAATTAATTTAATATTTATTTTCCATGAAAACTCACATGTATGACCTCCTATACGGTTTTAATAAGGATATGAGGTTGTTGCAATTAGCCTGAAAAGTGATCAGAGACACAGAGATACCAGTGTAATAACTAAATACATATCCATGGGCACATTTAAGTATTATTTTCCCAGCTCAATGAAAAGATGATACAGAAATCTGTGGTCAAATACAGAATTTTATTTCATTATTGTAGTCAGTGGTTACCTAATTAGTCAAGCATTAGTTCCAATACTTCTTTCACCAACTCAAATAAATGCAAATAATTCAGCCTATTGGCAAGAAAATAATCTTCAGGAGTGTTTTCGCAAAAACATATGCACAAACCCTCAACAGTAATTTATGCTCCTCCAAATAGTGTTATTATTACCCAGCTGACTTCTTGAACTGGCGGTTTCTTATAAAGTTTTTTGTTTCTGAAGTGATAACATAAGGATTGATCATTTCTGGAAATAAATCTTAAAGAAAACCTTTTCAGACTTTCTCTTCGGGCTGCCAATGGACCTTCTATTTGCTGAACATTTGTCTATTTATTTCAGTTTCATCTGATTTAGTTGGCTTCTCAGGACTTTTCAGTCCTTTCTATTGTTCAATCTGTGATGTAACTTGCTGTTACAAGCAGCCTCTGGATTGGAGCTGGATGGCAAATTTAACTCCCATCTATAGAAAGAGATGTAGAGGGCATCTTGGGAATTATAGGTCAGTGAGCCTGATTTCCATTCCTGGCAGTGTGGTCTATGATGAAGAGTAAGATCATTGTGCTCTTTTTCTCCTCAGTGCACACCAAACAGTTAGTGAGTTATATGCATGTTGTGGGGGAGTAATGTATGAGCGATAATCATCATGCAAGGCATTGCTTAGTAATTTTCTTCCATTTACCCTGACAGTTTGCCATAGAAACGAAGACATAAAGCCCAGCAAATCTGAAGAAAATAATCAACCGCAGCTTCATTTGGGATTAATAAGCACGTTATTTACTATTTTCCGTGTTGTTTTGTCTGCCTTTTGAGTTATAAGAGAAAAATCAGTCCTCTTTAGTACTACATTTTGATGTTTTTTAGACGGATTTGCTAATGTCACATTGTACCTAAAAACATGCTGCTGCACAGTGAGCAAATCCTTCCCTGAGGTGCTGGGCCTTCAGTTTCACAAAGTCAAACTACATAATCATTGCAGTGCTTAAAATATGTACCCAGTCTTCTAGCTTGCTTTTCCTGCCACAGATGTAAATGCGAGTTCCTCATTCTCAGAGTCTTTGTAGTCTGACACTTCTCAAATATAATGTTACTTCCCCTCAGGACAGAAAAACTTTCATGATGCTCTGTGGAGGTGTATTGGCCTTAACCTGAAGATTCTTGGAAGTTCTCTGCACGCTTGTGTGGAGAGTTGCAATGGTGCACACAGCAGAGGTTGAGAGACTCCATGGAAATCATCAGACACTACTGAATCCATGAGGACCTTATTTCTCTCAAGAATTCCCAAAACAGGCTACGATTATTCAGGCAGAGGACCTTGGAATTTTTTACACCTAGGAGCCTTGTTATTTTGTCTCAGTGATTCTGTGTTTTTACACTGATATATGATTAACGATGAAATCATGACCATTTTCATTTTATTGATGAAGAAATGACTTTCACATGTAAAACTAAGAGAAATTAGGAGAATCTAGCTATTTCTTTTCTAGGGAGAGGATAGATAAGAGGTTAATGTTTCAATATTCTACATTTAGGAGAACAAATCTATAAATTGAATGAATTTCCTCCAGAAACAAGGATGTTGCACACAATCTATACAGCAACCACCACTTAAGGTTTACGTGAGAACACTTCAGAATGGTTCAATCCACTCCACTTTCTAGTTAGATTGCAGCATATCTCTCCCCAAATATGGATAACATTAGCGGAACCTTTACTTTTATGACTATTATTACGTCATCTATGACATTTTTCAGAATATAGAATATAGAATATAACTGAAAAGCTCCTTCCACAGGAAAAAAAAAAAAAAAGAGACAGTGCAAAGAGACAAAATCCAGTGGGCTACTAAGTAATTTACTGAAAGACTAGTCAGAATTAAGAAAACAATCGCTACAAACCAAGTGAAATAGAAGACAAACAAAAATATATCTGTGTGTTTAAAACAGATTACATGGAGACTTCAGGTTTACATTCTAATTTCAATAAAGTCAATGGCAGTGCTGTCACTGTCTTCAAAGATGAAAGAGCAGGATTCCTGGAAAACAAATTCCAGTTTCTGTGAAGTGATACAAATTATCAAAAACACATGGTCACTGCAGAGAACAAAGTGTGGGTTAATCCACATTTTTTACCTTTAATGGAAATAACTTTGCAACATTTCAGTAAACAGAGGCTACGTTATTAATACTACTCTTACCTTTTTAAAGAGATTTGTGCATATTAGTGGAGGAACATTCTGACATTTACTATAGTTTACGGTGGTGTAAAACAATGTTGTAAAATTGTAATTGTTATTATATATCTGTACAGATGAGAAACAAGATACAAAATAAATACATAAAAAACACATCGTTCATCTTTGTTTGTAGAAATTCTAAGTATTTAATGTTGAAACCAAAGTGTTAATTTTAGATTTATTTGTAAAATGAGCAGTTAAATGCCTCTAAATTTCATAATACATGTAAGAAAACCAAATCATAATGAGTACTGGAAAGGGGAAGAGCCAAAAGGGACAAACATGTATGGCACCAAGAATTTATTTTATCAAAAGGAGCCAGACTTTGGAGATTACACTTCTGAGGTCAATAAAATCAATGGTATCTTGCACTATGTGCAGCCTTTCTTGATCAGATGTCTATGGAAATAAAGGACAATGAAATTTAGATCCTGTCCCATCTTCCAATGGACTTTGTAGTAGTATAAAACAAATAAATTGCCCTTTGCTGGCTGAGTTCTAATCCCCTAAGACTATTTAAGGTTTCACTTTTTTTGCCTCAAAAGGCAATAAATGAAAGAAACTAGCTTGTAGTGTTATTCTTCTGCACATTAAACAAACAAACAAACAAACAAAAAACAACAACAAATGAAGAATCACCTTGTCCAACTTTAAGCTCTCAGCTGATCTGGTATGAAGATCAGTGCTGGTCATCATTTGATTCTTTAGAGGTTAAAATATGCAGCAAGAAGTCCATCTCCTTAGCACACGTCATTTAATCATATCAGCCTGAACCTTTGTGTTCAGTCCTATTAAGACAGAAAATGGCTTTCCTCAGATCTTTAATGTTTTCAGACCTAGTGGAAAACCACGTAGCCATCACAAAGACTACTATGGCACTGAAATTATTGAACAGCCCACTGCAGTGATCTTTAAATAAGGTTGCTATTTATTACTTGTGCTCCCAGTAGGCGAAAAAATCAATTGAATCAGGATGAAGTAGACTGCCCTGTTTAGTTGGTGAAAAACTAGAGTGTCTTAGGTGGATAAATTGCATCTACTTTTTAAAATTAATGCACAGCAGCTCTTTTATAGGTAACAAAGGAAAAAGCAATGTGTTATTGCCGGAAAGATTGACAGTTTTTCCCAGTGCAGCAAGAGGGACCTGTGGAAAAAATGTTCCACATGTCTCTGATAACTCTAGGAGAAGGAGGAAACTAATCTTGTGCCCCAGTGCTTCTGAGCAGAGCTCCAGCATTTGTCTTCAGCAGACTTTTCAGAAAATGGTCCAGGAAGTTTGGTCACCCAGTAATTTTTTTTGAATTTGTCAAAACTAAGGACCTTTTCAAAGCTGAACCTGTCCCACAGCTTCAAAGTATTAAGGCATCTAATTCAGCAAAGTTTCAGTAGGAATTACCCGTGAAGAGCTGTGCCTGCATAGCAGACCCAGAGGCACGGTGAAGCCAGGAATGGCGACTGAGCTCCTTCTTCTTCCTCAAGCCAGCCAGCCATCCTGAGAGCTGTTCAGTTAGAGCCAGCCTAGCAGGCCCTTCATTCTAAAATAAACATCAGAAAGGAAGTGGAACAAATGAAAATAATACACATCCCTCACGGTGGGTGGATTTCTGTGGGTGTGAATTTTCCACAGATTTGCAAGTGTGCACTACCGCACATGATCGTTCAGGCTGAAGGCAGATGTGTGATTCTTTTTTCCTTACGGATCTCCTTGCTGTTGGCTAATTGTTGACTTGTACAATGCTGCTAGATATCTTTGACTGATCTCTATTCTCTTAGCAGTGAACAGTGAAAGGATGTGATGTTTTAAGTTGTTTCTATTTTCAGGTGTTGGGACAAGGAGCATCTATATCAAATAGGCTTGGGAGGAAGCACACTGGGATTCGATTACAAGATTTTCAGTCTGAATATTGACATTTCCCTTAAACTCAGGGACAGTCTAAAGAACTGGTTTCCTCCTCATTTCTCAAGGTACACAGACAAATGGAAATGAGTCTGAATTTTGAGTTTCAACTTCCTCCTCTTTTTTTTTTAATTGATGTGTGTATTTTCGTCACACTTTAAACTGCCAACAGCAGAAGATCTGTGTCCCAATATGGTAGCTTTCATTTGTGAAACTGCCCAAAAGCCATCCTGTTAAGGCAGTCTTAGCATTTGCCAGTTTATGACAACAGAATTTTGGGGTGGAACTACTGTGAGACAGTGAGATGGGGGCACAGTGGGAGAGCCCCAAAGGTGCTGCCTGCTGGACCGGAAACTCCTGTTTTATTTCAGAGAGAAAATTTACACATTATTTGAATTCAGAAATGTACTGAATTTGGAATTCACTATAGACTTGGCACCTCACCTTCTACGTTCATTTCATGGTAGGAATAACATTTGAAGTGATCTAGAGAAATATACATTAAGAATTATAAAGTCATTTCCCCATGATTCTGTCAGAGAATATAGAGTTTGGGGACAATTTGGAAATCATCTGTTTCAAAACCAACCAATATGGATCTATACAAAAATCTAGAAGAAAAAAATCCCTCAAAATCCAACAAAAACGGAGCAGGAAAATACTGTTTTAAACCTTTTAATTTTAAGTTACTTGTTTGCTGTCTTAGTTTATCCACAGAAATTATATGACTATTATTACATATTTACTAATCTCCTCAGATTACCTACTGTGTGTGTAAGTCAAATCTCCAAAGTGCCACTAACTTCAGGCAAACTCTGTCTTGAGCTATTAGAACATGATCACAAAGATAAAACTAATAATGTTTAATTTTTGGTATCACAACAAAATGAAAAATAGGAGGGGTGATTATGTGATCAAGACTATAAGTCATTTAATATTACAAAGCCTCAAACCCCCATTATTGTCGTCTGTCATCCTTACTCTGTCTCAAACATTTCTATTTTTTAGGAGCAAAGGTAACTCTTTCAGTACAGGTATTCACATATTGCACCAAGAAGAGAATTTCACTATAAAGGTCAAGGTCTATCTGGTGACATTGGATAATTATTTACTATACTTTTTCAGTATACAAATCACTGTTTATTTTTTGAAAGCCCTGTTTTCAAAAGTAAATACGAAATTCATTATTATTCATGCAGGTTTGTTGTTGCAATTTGGACTGAGTCTGATAACTGTCGGCTACACCTCATTATAAGTGTTACACATCCAAAAAATTAATTTCTCTTTAAGGACATATCCTACACACTTCCTCTGTAAATATATCTAATTTAATGAGATTTTACAGTAAGCTACGAAATATTAATTTCTAAAGGGAATGAAGAATATCAGTTTCACATTGTTTAATGTTATGCATTAAAACATTAATCTCTTGTAGACATAGCATAAGTACATCACAGAAGATACCTGTTATCTTCAGCATTTTACTGCAAAATTGAAAGTTATTATTAATTCATTCTATATTGATTACAATAGCCATTAATCACAATGATCTTTGTCAGCATTCAGATCGCTAGAAAGAATACCATCATTTGGAATTTCAATGCTTTATTCCAGAAGGACTGAGTCACCTAAGGTGACTCAAAAACATTGTTTTCATAGCAATATAATGTGCAATTATCAAGTTGATTAATAGTTTATAACTTGAGCCATTTACTATGTTTTTCACTTTGGTTCATGAAAAAATGTAGCTTTTGCAAAATATTTTTTTCCTTATGAATATTTCAAACCATGGGGAAAAACAGTGCCTTTTCAAAACTGAGCACATCAAATTACAATGAGACAAAACTTGTATGTGCTTTGTCTGGGTATCCCAAACAGAATACCATTACATAATAGCAAACATTTTACTGAGATTTATTTCAAATACACCTAGGGCACATAACAAAAAAGAAGAATTCTGAAGACTAGTCACAGCCTGTTGTTTGACAGGTAATGCCATATCCACTGCATATGCCCATCCATGCAGAGGCCACATGGTGCTCATTTCAACATAAATTCTCTGCAGATACTTCCCCACAAATGAAATTGTAAAGCTTGTCATTCACGATCATAACAAGAAGTGCATTGCTTTGTCCAAAAATATATTAGTGGAAAATTAGAAGTGTCTTTCAACAACACGTGTGACAGGTGCGGATGATATTCAGTATAATGAAACTTGACAACTCAAATGTCACCCCAAGCACTTGGAAGTATAAACACTTATGCTATCTCTTTATTTCAATGCCAATTCTAGTACAGTTCTTACCTTTCTTCATTGCTCAGAGAAATGTAACGGGTGGAATGGTCTTATTCTAGTTCAGGCACAAGATTCAAATCCTGAATTTCTGTTTTCTTATTCAGCACTAACACAAACCTATCTGTTCCTATTGTGTCATATGGACAATGATATCTTTTACCACACAATCATCCATAATGAATTTGTGCCTCCATGTTATCCTGCTTAAGTCAATGTGATTTTTCTTCCCCTCACAACTAAGCATGCAAATTTATAGTGCCATGGCCTGCTGTGAAAAGTGAAGCTGAAAAACAGCAGAAACAAGATGGCATTTTAACTCTAGAGAAATTTGTATCAAAATCCTTGTTGGCTTGAAGTGTTTCATAGAATACCACCAATCATCCAAGAAAAGGTATTGAGAAATGTCTGAAAAGGTCAAAAGTAAAAAAAAAAAAAAAGAGATAAGGGAAAAAAAAAACAAAAAAGTAAAAGAAAAAGAGAAAAAGATACACTCAGCTAGAAGAGCAGTTGTGTAAGGGTTGAAAACGGGTAAGGTGCACTAACAATTATGGGAAGAAAGAGATCTTGCTTAGTCAGAGCTCTTTTTCCCTGTGAATGAGTAGTAAAGAGAAAATGACTGAGTATCCCA
Organism: Caloenas nicobarica; assembly: GCF_036013445.1. Lineage (NCBI taxonomy): Eukaryota > Metazoa > Chordata > Aves > Columbiformes > Columbidae > Caloenas > Caloenas nicobarica. Next base: position 49,304,699 of record NC_088245.1, read on the forward strand.
TTTTTACTTTTATTTATGCTGCTGCTGTGCTATATATAACAGTATGTTTCAGCTTTTGTACATAAGTGAAGTTAGTATGGCATAAAATGGAAGTTTCTTCAGTCTGGATGAAAGTCACAGGTATCGAACTGCTTATGTTGCCAACTTCTAAAGGTTAAAATCACATAAAGTGTCAGAAAAACAAAAAAGCTACTGACGAGTACAGGAAGCCTCATCCCTTGTAAATCAGATCTAGACTGGACAAAGGCAACACAACATACTCTAAACAGTGCAAGATTGTACTGCTGAGAGGTTTCACTGTATGACCTATGTGGCCTTTGCTGTTTTTAAATTATATAATTCTCCTGAATCCTACATTGAGGTTTTGAGGCAAAGCCAAAGGCTCCTAAAAAACATTTGCTAATCCTTTTCAGAGAGAAATCTAATAAGCCCTCAAAGATCATCCCAGAAAATCTCCGTGGCTAGTAAAGGCACCTCCAGGGAGGGCTTTCTTTTCCCCTCTTTTTCCTGAGTATTTCCTCTGAAATGCATCTAGAACAATTTTTACAAATGCAGCCTCTCTGCAGGATTTTGAAATCCCTGCCAGAATGAGAGCCACAGCTGCTGCTGGGAAGATGAGAGTGGAGACGAGCTGAAGGGTACAAGCAGATGCCTGCAGCAGTGGTGACTTGGTGTGGCAGCAGCTGTTCCCACAGGATGCAGGCACTGCAGGAGTAGAGGAGCACAGCAGCCTCTATGTCAAAAGATGTGCCTCCTGGAGACAGACACGAGTAAGAAGAGTTGGCAAGGAAGCATTAGGGAGCATGAACCTGGGCCGTTAAGTCAGGAAGGGGTATGGCAACAGTTGGGCAGAGTGCAGGGAAGGCTTTGAGATGGGAAGAGTTGAGTGATGGGAGGCAAGGAGGTGGGTAAAATGGCTCAGAGCAGCTCTGAGACAGGAAAGATGAGGGACAGGAGTCCTGAGGGGACTGAGGGAACAATAGGAGGCCTCTGTGTTAGCAAGGCTTATGGGGCTCAGGGCAGCAAATGGTGAGAAATTACTACAGGACTCTCCCTCACCTAGGGACCTGAACTCTCATTTGGTGGCAAGAAAATTAGAGCAAAACTGTATAGACCTTCTATCTTCCCCAGAGCTGCATTTTACCTTCACTTTTGTCTTCAGAAATACAGATAGCTTGAAAATAAGGGCTAAACCTTGTGAGCATTAACTGTAATGTCAGATCTGAAGGTAATTTGGAACTGATAACCCATTTGCCTCACATTTACCACCCTCCTTACACAGTTATCCCATGGAAGCTCACCTTTTGTTAAGCTGGAGGTTTAACTTGGCAATTCTCATTTCACTGATTCCATCTCCATTGCTCTCTTTGGCCACTCTATAGACCATGCCAGCAAAAACACCTCAGACTCATACTTGCTGTCAACACACAAAATTCCCAGGATATTTTTTAGGGTAGTTCAGATGTATCAAAATTGCATAATGTTTTCTCATCAAGAGATCTCACAGGTCCTCATAGCATGTCTAGCAAGACACTCTTGGTGTTCACCAACTCTAACTTGTCTGTGCCATGAAATATCATCTTACTCTATGATGCCCCATTATCAGTCTCTATAATGGTCTCGATGCGCTAGCACAGGTCACAAGCTATCATAAATGAGTTTGGAAGACAGTGTAAAAGTAAAGGTCCTAGAGAACACCATGCAAGAAGAGAACATGGCATATTGTTGCGAGGGTCTACACTGCCGTACACTCTACAGGGCATATCTCCAACAACGTGACCTGGTAGTGTGTCAAGCACAACAGCTGATTAATCTATGGGTTCTGGGACCCACTCCAGAAAGATGTTGCCCAAGAAGGGCAGTTTCTCTTTTCCTCACTGGATGTGCTAGTTGTGGCTGGACCCAAATGGAGACTTGCGACCTCTTTCCAAGCTGAAAAGTGGCTGTTTTTCTGCCCTGGGGATGGGTGAATGGTTGGGGGAGGCTGGATACTGGATGAGAAGGTTGTGCTTGCAGTTTACAGAGAGACCATATTTGTAGCGCCTGTGTCACAGTAGGATGATGGTCTTTTACACATTTTTTTACTCCTAATAGAGGACTGACCTGGGCTACATGGCATGCAGGTATGTCCTTGTGATAGAAGACTATCACATGAGACTAGAGATTCATCTGTGATGAGAAGAACTTGAAAGTACATGGATCTGCTGAATTGCTCACAGGTGTTCATTATGGAGATCCATACAATGGGATGCTGTAGGTGCAGCTCCTCCTTTTTTTGTTTCTCAGATGGGACCTGTGCCGGGGGTTGCTGGGCATTTGACATGCTCCATGTCAGGGTGACTCACAATGTGCCTAAGGATGTTCTGATGGGTACTGAAAGGGCAGCTTTTCTCTGCCAGTTTTCTCCAGTCAGATTGTGCTCAAGATGTCCTGCAAGGCATTCCTGGAGTCATACACTGTGGTCACTCAAAGGGTTCTCTTTGAAAGCCAAATGAAAGCTTCAGACGTATGATAGCTGTGCAACATCGGCAAAATCAGAAGGTCCTCTGTTGCTGTTATATTCAAACATGCACTCAACACAGACCCACTGTATCTGCTCTATCTGTGCCATGCAACGTTCCTCTAAAACTCCTGAGATTTGCACTGCTTTCAATTTGAGAAAGGCAGCATAAATAATGGATGTCTTATCTTGCAAACAAGGGAATATATTTCAAGTGAGCCTTAATATATATTAATATATATATCATCGGTATCTTCAAAAATGGACATTTAGCAAACCTTCTGTGTTTAAAAATTTTGTACTGTTTTGTTCAGGAAAGAAAAATGTTGAAAGTAGGTCCTGAAATTAGGGCATTTATTAAATGGAAAGGGGGCTGATATTTTATATTTAAACACATAGGGATAAATATTTTCTATGTAAATGTTGATGTGATTCCATTAATTTCATTACCCTTACAACTGTTTGCATATTAACTGGAGAAAGGATAAAATGTATACATTCCTTGCACGTTTCTGCAACCAGGTAAGCAATTGAATCTCAGAGGAGCCCTTCACAATCCCTGCGTTGTAATCTGTGGCTTCATTAAAGCAGTGTGCACCACTCTTCTATAATGAGGTGCGTGTTCTACTGTGGGTAATAGAATAATTTTCTCTGTTGAGCAGACTGCTATGTAAATCAGGAGAACGGCAATTCAAGGAGTCTTGTTTTCATTGCTCCTTCATTACCTGAACACTACATTCCTTTTGGTCACCGTACTAAACCCGTAAAAGGAAGTCTTCTATTAATAAAAAATGGAATTGAAAAAATATATTACCCCATGTCTATGTTTGTTAAATTAATAATAAGCTAGTGATGAACAAAAATTGATTCATTATGCATTCTATGACAAAAAGAATAATTTATAAATTCCAAGTAATGTTATTTCTTCTGCAATAGCAAAATTAATCACCAGCTTTTAATTTTCTGCCATAACTATCTAAACCCTTTTAATAAGAGGTTTGTCTGTCTTGAGGTGTCTAGCAATGTCTGACGGAAGTTCTCAAATTTTAAACATATGCCACTAATACATCAGCTAAAAAAATGCACCAGATTACTTGCTTTCAAATTCAGTTATCTCTTAATTCATTAGTTATTGTATTACTCCCTGAAGTTTAATCTTAGCTGTTATTTTATGTACAATTATATTTCAGCTCCTGGATTTAACATTGTATGCCTCACAGAAACAAGTTATTTACAGCATTTTTCTAGTTGAGAAGAAAGAAACGAATTAACAGTCCCCAACCTTAACATTCGGGTATGCTTGAAAATTGGACACTCTGCTAAAGCTTGTTGAAAAGCAAACTAGTAGTAAAAATATTTTTATTGCAATCTATTATGCATTCTGGATGACCTGCTTCTTGTTTTACAATGCTACAGCTTCAATGTTTTTAGTCCTTGTAGATGTAATTGGAATTTTAAATACCAGTTAGTACAGAGCAGTTAATATAACTCAGTCTCTGATATGGAAGAATTTGTAACATCTTCCCATCAAACAGAGTCTAGCATGCCCTGTGTACATCGACTGTGTATGTAGCATGGCCACTGTTTTGTATGGGATATTAAACATATTTGATATATCTGTATTTTTTATGTGTCACACAGAAAGGAGGAAGAAAAGTTGGCCAGAGACAAATGATATGACCTGTTTTATAAGAAAAAACACCTAATATTGCAGAAATTTTGTCCGCTGTCATGAACTTCTTGTATCTTCTGTGATAGTCTACGCACAGAGACTATTTGAGTATGACTTGAAAGAAAAAAAAGACAAGTCATACTGTATGGACAGTGGGGTTGGGATATGGACCCTGAAAGATTTTATCTAATTTTAGCCTTAGATCTTTAAATGAAATCTCTTTGAAAATGATGCTTCAAATGCTCTAATGAGAAAGTATGACACTATAGCCCACCTATTGCTACACAGAAACCTTTAACTTACCACTCCGTCCACATAAGATAAGGGTCCGAATGCTTATGAATGCTTTTGAATTCTTAAAAAATTTGGCTTATTAAATATTTTCTGCTTGTGATGGAAGTTAGACCTTTTATTGCGAGGAAGCTCTATGAATAAGGCATCCTAAAGAATCAGAGCAGATGCTAATATAATGTATTAACTTGTTTTCATTTCTAATGTATTCTCTACTTGCACTAGAAATCTCATTACTGAATTATGACTGAGATCATAGTTTTGTAGCAGACCAGCGTGGGAAGATACTGCTGCTCTGGTAGAACTATTAGTATCTTTGACAGCAGGGAATGAATAAGCTCTCTAGGGCACGGCACGCTCTCTTGTTCTGTGTTTGTGCTGTGCATTGCATACGAGGAGCTCAGCTGAAGACCAAAGGTTCTTCAGTGTACCCCTGGCACAAGCAATGCAGGTAATCTCATTATCTTCCACCGCACAGTCTTTTTCATGTTTCTGTCTTCATGGAGAAGTATTTAACATAAGGTGGAATTTGTCTTGCCTAATTTTAGCTGTCTAAATGTTAGGAACCAGGTATAAGCTGATTACTCAAGACAGTCTGTAGTCAGAGGAGAAAGACAGTCTTCTTCAGACGGCAATTCTTCCCACCCTACAGTAGGAATCTGAGTGAACTACCATGCTCTGGTAATTTCCATCTCTCTTCTCCTCTCTTGAAATAGGAGACCAAATGTCTGGGTTTAAAGTGACTGCTGTAAAATACATGTATTCCCCTAAAGCTCTATTTTTAAACCTTCTAAAATGATAAAGGACTTGTATTCCTGTATCTTTATCTTCCGTATCTATTAGCTTTAGAAATAAATTAAGTTTCTTAAAATAGATTTCTTTTTCCCTTTGTATGGCTTTTGCATTTGATAATGTAACTCCAATTCTATTCTCCATCCCTGGAAGAGCTGAATAGGAGTTTTTCAATCAGAAACTTTCTTCTCTCTGCGTCCATGTTCATAATGTTTAAAATGGGGTCTTCCAAACACGAAAGAGCTTTACTAGTAATTGTCCCCTGAAATCTAAAGCTAGGCCTTACTTTCAGCCAGTTATTATGAGAGTGAAACACATTATATCTTTGTGAAGCTGTACTAGGATTGTTGGTTCCCACAGTTTTGTGGTTTGTCCACTACCTAGCAGATCTCTCAGATTTCACTTCTTGTGTCTGAAAGTTTGCTTTCATTAAACAACAGCAACAGTAAAAACAACAACTACAACAACTGTTCTCTTTTCCCAACTCACCTTTCAATGCATAGCTTGAAAAAATTACCTAAATACATGTCAAGTGTATAAAAAAACCAAAATGCATTGAGATATTTATTGTTGCAAGGCAATGGTATGCTATGTAGCATAATGCTTGCATTTTGAATATTATGGCTGGGAATACTATTAAACTTAATTCTTCTCTGGAATCAATGACAATTTATTGTTGCGAGTATTTTTAGTGGTAATGGAAGAACAGCCATAAAATTCTGAAGAACAGCATTGATCTCCAAGATTGACACAAGGGCTTTCCAAAAACCTAGGGATGTCATTGCAAGCTTTTCTCAAAGTTCTCTTAATTACAGAAGACATAATGATCTGGTTTATTAAAAGTGAATCTCTATTTTTATGGTACCAGTACACAACAGTAAGTGTATGATGATAAGTTCTATAATAATAGTATAATAATAACGGCTTGAAAGAGGAAAGCAATACTTTCACATTGAAGTATGAAATATTGTCTTTTTTCTTCTGATTTATGATCTGTAGTGATAGGTCTGGTATCATGGAGCCAAGAGTACCCAAGGGTGTCTTTACCTCTCATTGTATTATTGATGTAATCAGATATGACCTTGATATTTAACAGTGTAAGAAAATTACAGAATGGTCTTGTACAGACATTAATTTCAGTTTGACACCTCACTGGCACTTTTCAGATCTTAAAAATTACATTAGATGCTTATATTTCAATTTCAACAAAAACTGGAATTCATTGATCCAAGTTACTTAGGGAAACTTACCTAAGAAATGAACGCATACGCAGTGAAAAGAAAAACAGTAGATATTACATATAAGAAGAGGACATACAGTTATGTACTTTTTTTAAAGAAGTCGTGAAAAAAAAAGCACTTAAGTCACGGTATTTGTTCACAGACAGAATACCTGTAATAATACTTGGAACCTGAAATGTATTTGAAGGCTTTAAATTCCATTATCTTTTTACCTGGTTTCAACAACAGTTGGGGATGTGAGCTGCTTTTGTCCTCAACTTTTTTGCTTGCAACAGCACATTTTAAAAGTGAGCATTACTTATAATAATCACTCATATGTTTTTTAAAGTGTATGAATAAAACCGGGCATGTAAAACTCCTACCAAATTTGCAGGCCTAAAGGCAAAGCAGAACTCTGAAAAGAAAATTATTCCAGTTGGTTATTGTGGAAGCTGAGTCTGGCCCTTGCTTAAGCAATTTTTAAGCAAAAATAAGAATTGTTTATAAACCAGGATCTACCTCTTTTCCTTTGCTCCTGTCTTCCTTGCCAGAATATATCTGCATTTGTCAAAGACCAAGATTAAGAACAAATCCTCTCTCTTAGAGGGTATGTGTTAAATTTATGTTGATTTTTCCATCTGAAGTGAAGGGAGTGCTTAGCAATGCTAATTTGGATCAACTCCAGTGAAAAGTTTCATTAATTTCTATGTCTTTTCTTGCCCAACATGCAACAAGGCTTCATTCAGGAGCATTTGGGAAGTGTTTTGAGATCCCTGGTGGATGCCATTCTGGCAGTGCAAGCTACTCTTAGGATAAATTGAAAATCTACCACTGGAACTATTCCCTGGCACAATAAGCCAATTACACTACACTAAAATACTACATGATACTATATTGATTCTGTTAAATTTACCCAAGGAATTAAGTGATTAAGACAAGCTATCTCCTTCTGTGCCTGGTTGCTTACCTGCCTGCTTGCCAGAATGCTTGAACGGGCTGCCAGACTGCCATATTCTTTCAATAACTGAATTTCCACCTGCCCATGGAGTTCTGCTGCTGACTTCCCAGGGACTTAGGATAATAGGATATGTCTAGCTAAATAGAAAGTTGAAAATTCAGTGATTTTCTTTTTGTTGTTGCTTTTCTTTTTGTTCTTGCCTTTCTTTTTAAATTGATTTTTTTAAAATCACAATTCCTCTTTTGCACAAAAAATAAATTCAAATTTTCAAATTTCTAGCTTCATTCAAAACCATTATTACTCAAGGTGAAATTCTTTGTCAGATTTCTGGTGAGCTCTAGGTAATACAAGTATCTTTCTTCTTTCTTGTTTCCTAATCATGGGGAAGCATATCTGGAGGCCAACAGAACAGTCAATCACTTAACCCAAAATCTTAGGTAAGTCATTTGTGTATCTTGTTCTATATTTTCCCATCAAAATTTAAACCTAGTGAAATATAGGAATTTGAAATCCATTTCAGATATCCGCTTCAGTGTTGGCCTTTGATGGCACTACTTCCAAAGTATAGATTTTTGTCAGGTTTACATGACAATATGAGGTGCATTTATTTTCTAGTTAAAAATGGGGTTTGTATAAGAAAACACTGAAGGCTGACACAAATGGGCTCTGTTCCCACCAGGTAATATTTTTCAAATCATCCTTCCAGCAGCAATCTTACTTTTCAAGACAGGTCCACATTTAACTGTTTAGGCTCCCACACATAAAATATAGATCTATGGCCTGGATATGCTTATTTTTCCTGCATCCCTCAAAATTTAAAACCACTAGAAAAGTATGAAAAGCAGTAATAAATCAGCATGGGTCCTAACAGAACGAGTTTTCCAGTTCAGGTTCAGTTGTTCCCATATTTTACCTGGACTGCAGTTTAAATCACTACAGCAGCATTCAATGAAAAAAAAATATTTTAAAATATGGTCTCGTAGAAGAAAGTGAAAAAGTGAGGAGGATAGCAAGTTTTAAAGAAGTGGATATGTTTCAGACTAAATATTTAATGTAATCACAATAGTCTATAAAATTATATAATGAAGACTTCACAATCAAATGTATAAAAAGAGCAGAAAGTTCAATATTTCACAGAAGAATGTCATGCATAGCAATATGAATGGTAGATAACTTGCATTGAAAAGCACAGTAGAAGACAAAAAGGAGTGATTCAGCAAAAGGAGAACGAATTAGAAAGTGGCTTCACTATTCAAATCCTACCCATAGTTATTAGCTCCTTTTACCTCTTTTCTTATGTGGATTTCTTTATTAAGACCCTATTTTGGGTCCTTGTTGCCAAAAAATATTGAAAATACTGATGATAATACCTCTGAAAATGAGGTTACAGGTATCTACATTTGAATGTCAGAAGAAGGAAACAGCAAAAGCTGAGATACTTTTCGGAAACATGTAAGCAGCAAAAGCACACAATGTTATCCAATTACAAAACTAGCATATTTCTACAGGAATACTTTTCACAGGCAACACGATCTTATCATGGCAGCACATAAAGATGCCATGGCAGAGTGGAAGGTTTAGTTGCACAATCATGTCAGATACAAGAAAATGTGCTGGTTCCCTGGCTACCTTTCCAAAAGGAATTAAGAAGTCAGCTTGTCCAGAATAGTACGTGGGTGGCTTTCATTCTTCTTGCTTTCTTAAAAACAGAGAAAAATATCCTCTTGTGATTTTCCTGAGCTTCCCAGTTTAGACAAATTTCACCAATATGATCCTCTTAACCTGAACTGGAAACCAAGATTATGCCACAAAACATGCTATAATATCAAAATGGTTTTGACAGCCTTCTTGTTAATGTCACTTCAGAATCCATCTGAAAAACTGATGCAAACTTCTGTGCATCTATATCTTCTCAAAATTTCTTAAGTTCAAAAAGAAAGTGATTTAAGCAATTTATCTTTTGTGAGAAATATTTTATGGGACAGGCCACTAGAGGGAAGCACTGAACAATCTTAAGAGGCAGCATTTGAGCAAGTTTTCAGTCTTGAATGAAATTCCATATGGCTGGGGGTTTGGGATTTGCCTCTCTGAAGAAGCTGTGACAAGTGGCAAAGTTTCTTTTTTTGCTTTAATCCTTCTATGGATCCAGCATGTAAGGCAGACTTTTCTACTGAAGAACAAGTTTAGGTTTTCATTCCCCAAACAGAAATTGAATGCTGCTTGTGAACTTCTCGGCTGTTATTTACATTGTACCTGGACTCTGTGCAATTTATTTCTAGGTCAACAAAAAAGTAACCTATTGTTCTAAATAAGTTATCATTTTGAGAAAATCAACAATAGTTTACATAAGCCTGTCACAAAATTATTTTTTCATTTATGGCCAAAAGAGATTGCAGAGATAGGTCAGCCAGAAAGATTAAGCAGTGATATGAACTGAAGAAGAATACAGTATAGAGGGGTTAATGTGTTCAGAAGTAGGAAAAAAACACCTCCGCTTTTCCTACAACTTAAAAATGTACTTCGTCTGTTAGTGCAAGTTTATCAGAAAGACTTTGAAGGGCACAACAACTTTATCGATCCTAAAAACTTAACAGAAACAACAATATTTAGTCTCACATGACAGCAGATGGCACTCTGTAACTATTGGCATGTACATGTGTGACTGCACATATGTATACATACACAAACAATGAAAAAAACATATTCCTCTCCAAATAATGAGATATCAGAAAAGTCTAGAGTCTAAGTCTATGATGATGGTTTGTCTTCAAAATACATTTGAAATACAAGATGTCTCTATGCAAGATTTGAGAAAGGTTTTCACAGTGGAAGTTCTTATACAGAAGATAAATGAAATGTATTTCTAATATATTTTCTTTGGTTTTTGCTGGTTTTCCATCTCATAAAAGTCACCTTCCTTGAAAAGATGTGTATTGTTCTTTACTGACAAAAAAAAAAAAATGTACATAGAGGTGACTTTTGTTTTGCAAACATCACACTGCAGTATCTGTTCAATATTTACCAGACCTCAGAAAGTACTTAAGATGTTAGACTGTATTAAGAAGAGGAAAGACAGGAAATATGACACTACCCATTGCAATCATATTAGCATATGCAAGAAACATGATAATAACATTATATGAATGCCGTGTCCTCATCTTGAAATTTTGGCAAGTTTTATTCTGTCTTATTAGAAGAAGAAAGAAAATGAATCTATAAATCTGGAGAAAGCTGAGAGAAAAACAGTAATTATTCAAGCAAGAAGCAACAGTTGTGGTAGGAGAATTAATGTCACTCGAGAATACAGTGTTATTGGATGCCAAATTACACTATTATTTTTGACCATAGTGGGTGTTTTTGCTTGAATAAGAACTGTAGTGTTAAAACCAAGTATGCTTACAATACCTATGTTTGAGCAAGCAAAAAACTTGAGAGTTTGGAGCATGGTCTGTAATTTGAGGATCGAGCCTTGCTCTTCTTTGTAATGTAAATAGTCCTGCATTTCTACTAGCCAAGAGAACTGGCCAGTTCCTATAGTAGCTGTGTTAGCGCAAAAACTAAAGTAACACCAGTGGTTACTAGGAGAAAATATTTTTCTGGTTATTCTTGTTTTCAGGAATGTCCTCCTATCCAAAGAGGCAGGAGCAGCATTTCTTAAAGTACTGAAGGCCAAATTCATCAAGATGGGACTCAGACAAGTTTGGACTCACTTATGGAGGTATAAGGATGCATGCTTACATTTGCATGCAGGTTTTAGTTGATCCACAGTTAAGGGAGAACACTTGAGACTGTGCTGCTGCTTATTAGAGATTCAAGCATGACAGCATGGATGGACTAGGTCACACCATTATATATATACCAGTTCCTTTTGGGTGATATTGTAGGACCATCAGCAAAGGTTCTGTGCAGGTGAGATGGACTCTGAACATCATCTGTTCGATTTAGAACCATCTGCAGTCAGATCTCAGTCTGACTCTACCCTATTAAGTAATCCTAGAAGTAAGAAATACATGATAGTTGAGAAGAGGCTAGAATTTACTCTGCTTCTTGACCTAAAGCTCTGATGTAGGTATACACATATTTAGTTCATTTAGGACCAGACTTAATGAAGGGTTTAAGCACGTAAACCTGAGCTGGGAGACTAAACTCTTCAGCAGTCCCAAATGATGACTCTGGATACAGTAATTTAGTTGCACTTTAATCCCAGTAGTGCCTGATTGATAGATGTGTAGCTCTTCTTCAGTGTTGCCTTACATGAGAAGCTTGATGTATAAGGCATGGCTGGGCCTGTCACTGCTCCATCTATCTAGATGGATGTGGCTTGACAAGCATTCTCCCAGCAGTCCTAAGCACACCCCAATAGGGACGACAAGAAGACAAGAGTAATTATTGCTACTGTCTTCTCAAATGTAGTTCCTGCTCTGATTTTATCACTGCCAGAATATTCATAACAAAATAGGAGACTTCTTCTTTGGCATACAAAAGCACCCTAGGAAAATATTTTAACCATCATCTTGCAGGTAGCCTCCTATAAAAAGATCTGGGTTTAGCTGGAAAGATTTAGGGAGAAATATGGAAATTTTCAACCTTATCCTGATGAAACTAGGCTATACAGAAAAAAATAAGGATTGATTGGATTGGAAAAATGAACAAAAAATGAAGCAAAATATATGAACTTGGTTCATAGCTTAATGGTTAAGACACTTGTTGGATATCTGGATCCTACTCCTTCTCCAAACAACCTTTACACATTTTTACACAGTGGTTATGACTTAACTCCTTATAAAGACTGCTCACAACAAGAGACCTGGATGGCTGCCTCCAATATAGAAAAAGCAGTCTTGCTTTGTGTTTTGTCTTGCATTCTCTTGCATTCTCTTGCACAGTAACACTACCTCAACAGGAGGAGCTGGAAATACTCCTGCTTTCTCCCATAGTGCATCGAAGTGTCTATAATGCTTAGGAAGTTGTAGAAAATACAGGTGTGCATCCTTTTGGACAGAGAAGAGCATGAAATAAGCCTTTCTAGGATGAGTGTTCAAACTGTATCTATAGGAGAAATTGCTTATCTAGATGTCTTTTAAGAAAGTCAACTTCATCTTTTTCTTTTTTTTTTTTTTTTTCCCCCAGGAGTCTGTTCCAGTTGCACGTTGGATGCTCTGTGTGGTGGCTTGTGAACTATCCCCTGAGCTGCTCAGCCCCGAGAAGACAGAGCTACCCAGGGAGGAAGGAGGAGGAATCTGCCTGGCAAGTCAGGGATGTGCTGCTACTGTCTGGCAGCCTCTGAGCTGGGCAGGACTCAATTTCGGTTTTGGACATAGGCACCAAACTTCGTCTGATACTTGAGTGTGCCCTTCTTAGTCTTTCACTACTAATACATGAAGCCTTGAATGCAGGATGCTGGGAGAGTGAGGGCCTGATCCAAACCCTCAGTTGTCAAAAGTAATTGACAGCAGTGAGTTTTTGATTCAATTCAAGCCACTACACCTCTTCTCTAGAATATTTTCCATAGTACGTGAAGCATTTGGAAAGTGGTTAAGAGGAAACCACAATGGAGAAAACCATGCTTGTTTTCCTCTCCTGCAATTATTCCCAAGTCCTATTTTCAGTCTGCATTCTGCTTATTTTCAGCAATTCCCCCTAGTGTGCGATTCATCTGGCTTGGCAGCTGCTCTGTGTGCAGTACATTTCAAGAAGGAAGGGGATAGAAGCACAGGCATGTTTCCAAGAAAACAGATAAACTGCTTTGGTGTCACTGACTTGGAAAGTGGGTTAGTCATACTCTAAAAGACTGGTATTCCTGATTATTTTTACTTGTCTAGACCAACACATGTCTGTGCTAGCCCACCTCTCAGAGTATAATTCAGAAGGTCTTTTCCTCCCTTGGGAGTACAGCAATGAACTTAGAATATGTTCTGGAGTTTACTATTTCAATGATTCAAAGTATTCCACAGTTTTAAGGCAGCATGTAAAGCTGATTTAGGGATTACTGTTAGGTTGCTTCTCTTTTTTTAGATACACTAAGTATTTATCTATACATTTAGACCTTTACCCAGACAGAGAATAGGTAGGCAGATTAGATGATGATGAACTAATGGTTTTCAATGTTCCAAGCAAAAAAACCAGCATTATTCAGATTAAGAAGAAGCTATTAAGCTTGTGGTACGAATAGGTTAACTGGAAATTATTTTTTTTATGACTCACATTTGATGAAAAAAAATTAAGACTATATAATCAAAACAAAATATGACAGGTTTATAAGATCGTGATATGAAATGTGCGTAGCTGTGTGTTGCAGAGAAAAGGAGGAACATGAATTATAATATTTGATGGGCCTGAAAATAAGAGCATATCCTTTTTGCTAACTATTATTCAGACATGTACTTAGCACTTACCTGATGAAAGCCACAAATTTATTTGTCCCAAGAAACATAAGGAAATAAACAAAAAAACAGTGCAACAAGATTTTATAAGTTTGCAGTAATAGAATCACATGCTAACTAAGCTGAGGTGTATATAATAATTCTATTTAACTTCCCTTTTTTCCTCTGTTCCTCCCACTTCTGACTGAGATTGATTGGTACAAGCTTAAACTGAGAAACTAATTACTCAAGGAATTACAGTACTAGGTCTTGAAGACACCTCCTTTGAATTATTTTTATATTGTTGTAACTGTATCAACTTCAGTGAAGATACTTCTGATTTCCACTGGTGCAATGCAGTTGATACTTTGGTCCAGGAATTTTCTCATGTAGAAAGTGTGTATTTCATCTTCAAATGCTTAAATAATCCTGGTTGAATAAATGTTGCTGCAATGACAGAAACATGTCCTGTTTGAAAATGTAAAAAGTCTAGTAAATTTGAGGAAGAAGACCAGTAGACACAAGAAAAAGAAACAGCTGAGAAACTGTAACGCAAATGAAGAAAATTAATTTGGGAGTCTATTTTTTTCTTCTCTATGAGGTAGCTCACCAAGAATGAGCATACGTTAAGCTCTACAGTTTTAGGGAATAGACTGCCATATTTTGTTGAATTATTTGGTATACTGCTTCTTATAGAACTTGTTTAGGAACTGCTTATATAGAATTCGCTTAGCATAAGTAAGTTTGCTCAGCATAACTTCTGCAAGATGTGAACTTTTGAACTTTCTGCCTCCTTAAAGAAAAAAAAAGGCCTCAGAGTCTTCCAGCCAGAAGATAAGTGGACCTGCATGCCTGGAGATAAGTAAAGGAACAGAATGGCACCTAAAAGAAGATGAAACAGAATTATAGAATCATAGAATCATTGTGGTTGGAAGAGACCCTCAGGATCATCAAGTCCAAACATAACCTAAATCTAGCAGTAAACCATGTCCCTAAGAACCTCATGTAAATGCCTTTTAAACACCTCCAGGGATGGTGATTCAACCACTTCCCTGGGCAGCCTGTTGCAATACCTGACAACCCTTTCTGTGAAGAATTTTTTCCTAATATCCAATCTAAACCTGCCCTGGCACAACTTGAGGCCATTTCCTCTTGTCCTGACACTTGCTACTTGGGAGAAGAGACCAACATCCTTCATGCTACAACCTCCTTTCAGGTAGTCGTAGACAGCGATAAGGTCTCCCCCTCAGCCTCCTTTTTTCCAGGCTAAACAGCCCCAGTTCCCTCAGCCGCTCCTCATCAGACTTGTGCTCCAGGCCCCTCACCAGCTTTGTCGCCCTCCTCTGCACTCTCTTTTGGTTTGACAGTGACTTATTTTTGTCCAGCTGCAGGTGCAAACCAGCAGCTTAAGGTCAGGACTTTGACTGACATCCCGCCTAACAAAAATGAAGAGACCCAATGAACAGGGAAACTCCAGACTGATTTTGCAATTGGCCTGGTGGGACATATCGGGGTTTGGGGGCTTGGATTGTAGGGGTATAATTGTCCAAGTTTTTTATTTTGCTGAGGGTCCCTCTTCCAGAGACACTGGAATCCATGCCTGAGTGTCTGCTACAGGGAACCTAGAGAAAATGCACTTCCGTAACAACTGAAAGCTATGGCAGATAGGTCAGTGATCGTGGGATGTGAGTTTCTACACCGTAAAACATTAATGGGTGCCATAACCAGTTTGAGATATGCACAGTTATAGAACTGTTTGAAATCAGTGGATATGCTGAATAAACGCAAAATAATCTGTAACTGTATTCACGCTGTCCTGCAAGAGTCTCTTCAACTCTCCCCTTGACAAGATTGTTCATCTGACAGAGGCATCTACCCACAACAAGCATCCCATTTGTCTACCTAGACACTTGGTAGAAAGCTGCCACTCTTCAAGTGTATTCATCCAGCAATATGCTGGACTGTGTCCATGACCTCTTCAATGCAGCAGTATTTATACCAAGTAAGAAGAAAAGCACTTGTGAATCTATTTTAGGACAGCCTGATTATAAGGGGGAGAAGGAGGAAAGTGTGAGGAGTTCCTTAACTGGGATATAGTCCACATTTCTGAACCTCTGGTTACCTAAGGAAAGGCAACTGAAATAGTGCATTCCTGGGATTACTCCCAGCCCTGGATTTCTTATTAGCAGTTTTCTTGCTTCTTTTGGCCCTAAGACAAGATACTTCCTTGGGATGAGCTCGAGATTGCACAACTACCTTGGGCGTGGAAGCTGGGCTGGATGGTCAAAGTACATCTCCTTAGCAGCTTCTCATCTACGAGTCTGATATGTGCCACTTAGAGTACACAAGTGACTTCAGGACTTCAGGAAAGAATGACAATGAAGTACTGATTTCCTCTATAATATCTTCAAAACTCAAAGCCTTAAACCTGCATGATATATTCTTATCCTGACAAGTCTCTGACAGAGGATCAAGAAATAGAAACCACAAGCAGTCTATAAAGGTGCCTGTAGGAGGATTCCTGGGACAAAATCAGGATGAATGGACACAGCTGCAGTGTAAGTGTGTGCAGATGACAGAACAGCATGAAAAGAAACACTAAGGCATTCTTATCAGTAGGCTTTTAGGAATCATCATCCCCCAAAACAGCTGGCTGACTTTGATCCATGTGACTATGCCACTTTGTATGAAGAGGAGGATTTCACAGACTGGCTTACAGGCTAGTGCCTTTGGTTCTTTGAAGAATGGAAATTAAAAGATTAGCCAAGTGACTATGTCTTCTGGGATAAACCTGAGAGTGTGTTTGTGGTACCTTTCACATTGGCTGTACACATCGCTGGTCAATCAGCTTGATTCGGTAGTGATGTGGCAACAGATGAGGGCTCCAATTTATCTCTAGTTTGGCAAATAAGGTCCAAGAAAAGATTAAGGGCAACAAATGTGAGACAAAGGAGAAGATAAGAGGAAACAAAACAGTCATATTTGATTCATACTTATTTTAAAGTGTTTATTTATGAACCAATGAACATGTATGAAAATACATTACTGATGAATGAAAACTACTCAACTAAAACTACTCAATAATCTCTACCCTTTAATGTTATACATGAATGAAGGTTGTTAACTTATGCAAAGTCTTATTAAAGCTTTGTTAAAGAGATATTAGAGAGATACAGCTGTTCAGATTAGTGGATTATTACTGTAGCTATACTTATATTAATCTTAAACTTGAGTCATAGATTTACTACTGCACTTTCATATGAAAGTGGCAATTGAAAAATGGTGTTCATAGTGTATGTTCATAGTTTTACCAGCTACTGTTTTCTTAGAAATATTTCTTCCATATACGATGAGCTTGCTCTGAAGAGGAAAATACTAGTAAGATCGTATGGCAGCCAAGAAGCAGTACCTACTGCAAAAGTCATTAGCGAAAGGTCATAACTCTACATTCACTTGAAATGCCTGCTTTTGAAATATTCTGGAATTCTGCTTACCTTCTTGAAGAACCTGGCACTATGTAAATTCAACAATCAGATATTATGCCTACCACTGTATTTATGTATTTGCATTTCAAATTATAGCAAATCCAAAACAGCAGAATTTCTCTGTAACTGTTTGTGTTTCCAACAACAGGAACTACTTAGTGTAAGGGAAACATGACAAGTGTGAAATTTTCTCAGTCACGGTCATAATCCTAATCATGAGGACAAAAGACTGTAAAGCATGAACAAGAAAACAAAAAGAAAACAATACAGCTCCTCTTGCATAATGGAGATACTAAGCCTATATAAATGTTGAGGTTAAGGGTGATTTTGATTTGTTTCTAAATCAACATCTTATGTTCCTTAAGGAACAGCAAGTTCCATCTGTAGCTGAAATAGCAAAGAACTTTCTGAAGATAGTGGTTACTTTTAACAGTAGCTAATAGCTTGTGGCTTTGTTCAAATTTTCATCAAATTCTTACTAAGAGTCTTTGTTAACATAGAAAAAAAATGTTATAGCACAGTACCAGGAAATTTATTTGAAGAGTATTTTCAAATGGCTATTTGAACCTGTCACATATTTATACTTAAAGAGCACATAACCCAGTTTTCTTTAACAGGTAACCTTTGTTTCTTTATAATAAAGACATACTGAAAGAGCTTTTGCTTTTCCCTTCTAAAGGCTTTCATTCTCTGCTATTCTTAAACCAGAAAAATATCAGAAATGTCATATCAGTTTCGTGGAAAGATTCATTAATGACTTTTTTACCTATATTTACATATTTTTGCTGATTAAAGCTGAAAGAGAGAGAACAAGGGATGTCACTATAGATGTTCATACATCCCTTTTTCCAAGTATTTATGTGTACGTAGCTGTTAAAAGGAAATAATCAGGCATTATTTCCATCAATGCAAAGAAAAATCACACATTCCTGTCTTAGATGAAGTGATTTTTTTTGGAAACTCTAGAAAAAGACATATGCAGAAACAAAACCTGATTTTTTAACTATAGAAAAGCCAAACACTTCTCATTGCCCTCTGCCTTCCCTAAACCTGTTTTGTTAATAGGGAGAGAATGAGTCCTTTTTTCCATATAAATTTTCAGACCTCTTCTATGCATTATAAAAAAGGCAAAACAGCTTAGACCCGTTGTTTTTCAGTCTCTTTGTAGACTGCCTTTACAATTGCAGGTTAAACTTTTTACAATGTAGTTCTACAGTATTTTATCCCAGTGGTCCATTTTCCTAATAATTTCAAACAAAATGGGGAATGCGGATTGCCCTTTTTCACTTGTCATTTGTTTTAGACATATGGTGTGGATGATGGTTTTATGATACATGTGAAACGGTGACCTGATTTTCACAACCGTAGGCTACATTACATCTCTTAGATATGAGAGGCAGCAACAGGCAACATGAGGTTTGCTATTCCATGTGGTTTTGGAAAGGAGACTAACCTTCCCTAGGAGATAAGTATAGTCATAAAGGGAACCATCATGAATCAGTCCACCTGGCTTACTTCACCTGTGCTGCAAGGTTAGCGTTGATGAAAGAATTTTGGAGTCAGTTCATAATATATATAAAAAAAATCAGCAGGAGCAGATGATGTTCACCTAAGGGGTCCAAATAAGCCTGGAAATAAAAACAAACCGAAACCAAACCAAACCAAACCAAACCAAACCAAACAAACAAACAGACAAAAAAGGAAACAAATTCAAAGAGGAATAAAGAGGATCACAAACCAGCGAATATCACTTTCAGTCCAGGCCTATTAGCGGAAACTACATTAGTAATCAAATAAATAATATTACTGAGAAGATTTAACATCTGAAGAGCACCTTATGCCTCCCAAATTTGACAGGTATGAGTTCTTTCAAGGAATCAGTAATCTTGTGGAGAAGGTTTCCCATCTAACCCATCTTGGATTTCCAAAAACTATTACCATGGTTTTTAAAGAAACTAAGCTATCATGTGGAAAAACAGGAAGTTGTCTTGTGGATCAGTACTCAGTTGAAAAATAAGTAACGAATTACAGCAATAAATGCTCATTCTCAAGAAAGGGAAAGGCTTGTCACAGGAGTCCTTTATGGAATTGTCTCAGGGACCGACCATATTCTTAGACTGTCTGAAAAAGAGAATGAATAATTACATGAAAAAATATGCAAATGATACAAAAACAGCTTCAGTGGCCAAAATTAAAACTGACCATAGTGTTCTGCAAAAACATGTTGTAATACTGAGTGGCAGAGTGATAAATTGGAAAGTAAAATTCATTGCCAGTAATTTGCATAATGCATATGTTAAAAACAACCCACAACTATACATACAAATGATGAACTCTGAATGAACTTTTACCACTGAAGGAACAGATGTGTAAGTCACAGGTTTTTGAAATCTCCATCTCAGTGCTTAGTCAAAAGGAAAATTGAATGCTATGAATGAGTATGAAGAGAATAGAAAATGAAACAGGAAAATGCTATACTGCTGTACAAATATCTGGATGCAAACTGCTTTTAATTATCATGCTTTGTTCTGGTCATTCCACCTCAAAAAAGATACAGTAGAATAAGAAACAAAATTATACAAAAGGCAGGATGGATCAAAATAAACGGAGAGGCTTCTTTCTATACAAGCAGAGCCTAAACTCAGTAAAACAGCCTAGAAAACAGAAAGTGAAATAAACACATGACAGAAGCATGGCCAAGTAGGTAAATATTGATTTTTTTTTATTACTTTTTCTCATAATACCAGATCTGGAGGGAAAGAAATGAAATCATGAGGCATCAAGTTAAAAACAAATAGTGGAAGTACTTTTTTTCACATTCTTTGAAAAGGAGCTGGGTAACTCACTGCCTCTGGATGTTTTGCCATCAGTACAAATGGGATTAAACAAGGTGAAAAAAAAGTGAGTAGGAAAGGTCCACTGATGGCTAATAAACACAGTGGTGAACAGGCAGTCTCTGCAAGACTCATGGCACAGCTTGCACCATAAGGAAAATATCACTCTGAATTTTCCTGTCCTTATTATCCTCTTTCCTAAACTAGCCACAATAACACATGACAGAGAAAAAATGTAAGGCTGTAGAAATGCTGTGTTTGGTACCAGCTTGCTCATTTTTACAGAGAAGGAACAGTGAGTTAATTTCTCTATCCTGGCTCCTCTGAAGTTGTCAGTGCCCTGAGGACATGCATAAGAACAGAGAGACTCGCCCTGCTTTGTAATGAGCGTGGTGAAAGAAAGCTGCTTGAATTTCCCCTTGTAACCCATGCGACATTCAACATGAGTCCAAAACTGTAAGTTCTTCCCAATAGGAATTAATGGGAATGAAAGGTGTTCTTGAGTTCTAATATGGAGATTTCCTGGGAATGAAATCTCCATATTAGAACTCAGTGCCACAGGCCCTACCTTTATAAGTAGTGAACTATAAAGTAGGTACATATTCACAAGAACAGCTCACAGGAAGTTTTCTGCCTTTCAGAGGGTTATGCCATTAGTTAATTTAAGATCAAGTCTGTGTTTATTGGCGCTTTATTTGACTTCAGAAATACCTTTAGACACCTATGCGGGTAACACTATATATAGATCTTTCCAATCTTATTTTTTAAGTAACTGTCTTGAATTCAGGCATTTGTTGAAAGGAAAGACTATTCCCTGCTATTGTAAGGAGGATGCCATTGTCAAGGGGTAGGGGTCAGCTCTAGCCATTAATCCACATTTCAAAACACTCAGTATCAAGAAGTAGCAGTTCTGAAGATAGAATTCTGACAGAATGGGGTCTTTAACAAAACTTAGCTAGGAATTTTTCACATTTGTCTTAGAACGGATCTTAAATATAAAAAGTGTGAGGCATTATCTTTGAAGATTTCGAGGGTTTTACCTGACCTCATCTGGTGAGTATCATAGTCAAAAAATCACATCAGAACAATAGAGAGTTAAAAAAAAATCCCTGTATGACAAGACCAAGATACAAGGAAAGGGAATGCAGTCATTCAGGAATGATAACTAGATGCATTTAATGGTACCAGCAAAAAATGCCATCTCTTCATAATCAGCTCGTAATCTGAGTACTCACCGAAATGTTATTGGGAATGCCAGGCACTATTGCACCTGCTAAGATAGTTAGTATCTCCACTAATAAATAATATGTAGTGGCTTGGAAGGCAGACAATATGTCAATAGCTGCAGGCTTTACCAGACAGTCAGAATTGATTCCATCAGCTCCTCTGAGCTCTGCAAACACTGCAGTTCAAAATTTCACCTATGGTTGCAAAAGCAGCACTGCCTTGGAAAACCAGACAGAAATGGTCCTTAAGTTCTAGTTTGAAAAAAAGAACTTTTCCTTTAGTTATTGTAGACACACTCAACTTTCCAGCTGAATTTTCCATATTTAAAGGGGGTTATCAGTCAGTGTTAACTTTTAGAAATGTTGAACTTCTGCACCTGAAGATTTACACTTACCTGCCTTACAGTCATCATTTTTGCACCTTTGATGATATCTGGTTGCAGTTAAATCAGGGAGAAGCATCATTTTTGGCTCAGTAGCCAGCATTCTTCAGAGAGAGAAAACTCCTTTGGTCCCCAGGTAGTTTATTTTTCAACTGACACTGTTTAAACCTTTTATTCACATGTTCATTCTCACCTATTTAAAGTAAAGGGGTAAATTTGGTCACACTGAGGCAAATAAACCAAAGTTAAATAACTACTAAGTGGCTTAGTGGTCATCTCCCTGGTGCACTGAAGAACTAATCCACGTTTGAGGAAGGATAATATGTTTCCTCATATGACTTTCCATGTATGTGTCTGTAGCATACTTCTGGTCTGTGCCACCAGATAGTCCCCTAGACATCATGAGTGGAATTCTTCATACTTAACTCTAGCTATCTCAAAACAGTTTTTTATTCTTAACCATTTAAGTAAGAATAACCTTCTGGAGTATAACTTTTAATAATAATATTGGAGGTTTACATACCAGTCCTCTAAAAGTTGCTTTAAATGTCATTCCAAAAAAATGACCATTATCTCTGAGTCAGCACTGTAGACCTCTAAAAGTGCTCAAAACTAAATTACATAGCATATATTTTTTATAACCAAAATTACCTGTGGCAATGATTTCAGTGAATCACAGGATAGTCATTTTGTTCCAGAAAAGTTAAAAATTCAAACCTTTTGAAGTTGGAAACAGGTATTAGAACTTAAATGGACAAAAATCTATTGCAAAGGCTCCTTTGAAAATCATAGAATACCAGGTTGGAAGGGACCACAAGGATCATTTGGTCCAACATTTCTTGGCAAAAAGAATCCTGCAGCCCTTTGCAGAGGGGAATCCACAGGGAAGCTGGGTCACGAGGAAGCTCCTTCATGGATGTGGAGGCACAGTAATGGGTTATGATGCTGTTTCTCCTAAAATGTTAGGAAATCCTAAAAGCACATCATAGAGGGTTTACAGCAAATCCCCTAGAAGGCAGTTGCCAATAATTACTGCTACAGTAGCCATTTGTCATTTTTTTGTTTGAGAAAGATATGAATTTTGCAGTTTCATCTGTACATTTTTAGTTATGAGGTTAAATAAAATTAGGTTTTGCCATATCAATACTATCTCTATTTAAACATTGGTTTCACTTTGTATACAAATAGTAGAATTAAGACAAGATACAATATATTGGCAGAAGGTATATGATATGAACAAATAAGAGCACACAAACATTATAATTCTGTAGCAAATCAAAATATCTTATTTACTTTTCATTCTATTTATTTGTTAGTATTAATCATCCTAGTCATTCAGAGCTGGAAGCAATAATAACTGCAAAAACCAGGAATTTCATATTTCTAGTAAAGCGGGACTAAAAGTCTCAAAGACATCCAGTACTGAAAATTCTGTGGTATTAACAGTTTGCAATGCAAACTTTAAAAGTTAGGGAAACGAAACAATAAGTTTGGCTGTGTTTTTATTGTACTGAAAAGGTACAAATTCTATGTCTTGGAGACAATAGACTGTCAGTAACTGTAGATCAGGTAAGTTTTCATTCAAATGGAAGTTTTAAGTTAAAGCAGTGTTTAATTAATCTCTATGCAGAAGGACAAACCTCCCTCCAGTGACGTTCTTTCCAATGTGCGTATTATAATCTTCCATGACAAAAGTGACCAACCAATTTTGGGGAGATGATAACAATTTTTTTCCATGAATTAGTTAAAAGAGAATATGGATAAGCCCCAGATCCATTAAACTCAAATACAGTCAGACATCTGAGTTCAAAACATGCATCTTCAGCTCCCGTTCCTCTTACCCAGCACACAGAGTGGCTGTAGGGTGTAGGCACTTCAGTTTTCAATGTCAGTGTTCTCCAGGTGATTAAACCCCTGATTGTGGGCATCAACAGAAGCAGTACAGCCATTACACAGCAGACCACCTAAGTACCATCCTTCTCCATCTGTCCCTAACCCAGTGGTTGTTTCCAAGCACATCTACAGTAGCACGCTCTGCACAAGGACAGGGGCATCACAAGCTTTCCTTACACTGTCTGCCTGAAAAGAGAAAGAAGCCTGATCAATAGCCTATGGATTTATCTGTAATGGAAAGATGCAGGAATGAGTCCTAGACTATGGATAGAGCCTGTTTTTCTTCCTCATGTAGGGACTATTTAATATAAAATGCATGGGCAACCCTGAAATCAAGAACGGGGGACTTCTGGCTACGAAAAATAGTCATTGTCACAAAGCTGTAATGTCACTGCCCTGATGCTCTTTACGTTTGCTGGAATACAGCAAGCCAGCTTCAAGAAAATGATTGGAGAACACCACCCAGCACCCAGTCTTGTCAAAAAGCTGGTGTGTTGGGTACATTTCCATGGCTTGGGATTTTATTTCTCTTGCAGAGAAATACAGGCACTCTGAGGTGCAGGAAGATAGAGTTAAGAGCAGGGATAAGACACATTTCTCTCCAATAGTCTCTGTGCTAGACAGCAGTCCTGAGCACATCTAATTCACTTGTCTAGAAGCAGAAACTGTGAAGAATGTGTGCCAAATCCACCTGAAGCTTCCCTGAAGCAGAGGGCTCAGCATGGAGAAGAAATGCGGAGTGGCTCTGACCAGACTGCTGCACGTCCAGAAATCCCAGCTGTACCCACAACAGGAGTGCGTGTTTGAGACTTCTGGTCATGCAGCTGCCTGGTGGGAAGCATCAAAGCTGCCAGTACCACAAGAGGTCTTGAAATTCTGGACATGTTCTTCAAAATTCCCGTGATCAGTGTTTCTGTTAGAGACAAGATTCTGTTAGAAATTTAGTTCTACAGTAGCCCTATTTTTTTAAATCTGTATTAATGACTTACATATTTAAAGTCCACCTTGGTCCTGCTAAAACACTTCACTCAGTATTTGGCTCTGGCCTTTTGCTACTCTATGTGGATGTGTTGGCTCAGCAGTGTTAACAGGAGTAGAAAGCAATAAAAGTTTGTTTTTGTTTTAAATAGTGTAAGCCAATCTGTCCCAGAATACACACAGAGAGTTGTTACACTGTTTAACAAGGTGCCATTTTTACATGGTCACTTTTTTTTAATAATAACTACATTATGCTGCTAGATGTGCCAACTAACATAAGTTTTCTTTCCTCTAACTAAAGATCACACTGTGGGGACTTTCTTTGCCAGAAAATCGGATTATTTATATCTAGTAAGAACTTCTATGTACTAGTTAGTGTTGCCAAGCACTTACTCTTTTGCTGCAGATGGTTATGCTAGGGCAGACTTATTCTTTTTTAAGTTAGTTCTATACTTGAAAATGTGCATTGATGAGAATACAAATTAGAAAAAAACCGCAAATGTAGTTCCAATGCTCTGATCATCAGTTCATGAGGGAAATATAAAGGCTTGTTCAAACTAGCATGAATGATTCCACAACAGAATGAGAGTGCTTGTTTCATTAAAGACAAAACCAAAACCATGAAGACTACTAATTAAGGGATCCGCATTTTAAAACTGGAAGATCTAAGACTCATGCTAAATGACTGACAGCCTATTAAGTACTCCTCTGTTGCTGGTACTTCCTCAGATATATGGAGAAAATTGCATTCCTGTTTGAACCAGCAGAGAGAAACAAAACATTACCATTGACAAATGTGCTCCTATTGCAAGTAAGAGGCAGAACAGGCATCCAGTATACATGTCTACACCAGATTTGCCCAAATTGGGAAATCTGTTTAATTGAGAGGGAAGAAAGAATAGGTTGAAGAAAAACTTGGAGTGTGACAGTGGGAGGGTACACCTATTACTGGCATTAGAGCGCTCACGAAGCGCTTCTCCAAGGACAGGGGAAACTTACATGACTAAGGAATGCCAACATCTGTAGCCAAGAGCACATAAGGCAAGCATTATATCCAGCTGCTTTCAATTCCTCAGCTCAAATGACCAAAACCTCATTCATAACAGGGGCAGCCTGTAGCATAAATCCAGGGTAAAGTGTAATCTCAGACCTCTAATTTTTTTCTGCAACAAGAAGCTTTTTGCCACTTTGCTATTAGGTTAAGGCTCTGTTTAGCGTCATGGGGGAAAGCATGATTACAAGAACTATGTGCCATTTTTGTCATAACATAGGTGATGGTAAAATGGAGGAACACATTGAATATAAAATTAACAGTGTAAATAGGCAGGTAGGTTTGTGTGATTCTCCCCTTCCAGATGCTGACTGGTTTAGTGCTGTTGCTGTTTCTCTAACAGTAGAGTCTATGAGAAGTGTGGCTGAATGTATAGAACTTGTCTTCTGGCATTGCAACTGTCTTTAATAAAGAGACTCTTAAACTTCTGTTATAAAATATGATAATTGATAAACATTTCTGAAGGAGAATAACTGAATCTCAAACTGGACATTAGGAAAAACTTGTCATGGGATGACAGTCTAACACTGGGAATCACAGAGGCTGTGTGATTTCTATCCCTGGAGGTTTCCTGAAAATCTTTGGGGATTTTCAAGACTCAGCTAGACAAAGTCAAGGTTGATCTGATCTAGTTTTGACAATAGTCCCACTGCGATTAAGTAGTTGTGACTTACTTTATCTGAAGACTTAAATAACTGAATAGCTAATAAAAGTGATATTTGTTTTAAACATTTTTTCAGAGACCCTGGAGCATGGTGTACATCCTTGGAATAAGTCTCAACAAATAAGTGTTTGATTTCTCTGCAAGTGAGTAGCAGTTTCCTAATGTTCTTGGCAGTCCATGGTAAGAGTGCTCAGCACACAGAGTACAGACTGTAGAGGCTATCAAATTGAGTTTTGAAAAGCAAAAAATGTCATCTCCCTCTCTGTGTTGTTTTTATCCTATTAATAATCATTTCCTTTCTTTGACTGATTTTTGTAGATTCTCTATCTTAGCTGATCTTTTGCATGCAGTACAGTATCATTTTCTCCTTGAATCCCTTGATGTGCTCCACTTATCCTTTGACATCACATTCAAACTGCTTATACTCACCCTTACCTACACTATACTATCCATACTTGATCTCTTATTTCCTCCCTTTCTCTTCACTATCCCAAAGGCACTTCTCTCCCTCCTGCTGCTTCTATCAGTTAAAAATAAACAAGAATGTTCATTATTTGATTTATATTTCTGCCATCTTTTCCACTGCATATTTATTTCATCCCTGTATTTTTTTTTCTATGTAGGTAAACTCTTCAGGGAAGGAATTATTTTGAAAAAATGTTTCATTTTTTTTCCCATTTGTGACTCAGGGTTTGCACAGTACAGCCTATAGGGACAGTAATAATAATTAGATTGTTCCTTCTTTGTCTGCCTTTCTCACTGAAGTGTATTGCATTGTCCACCTAGAACTTTTCCCTACACTCATGTTCCAAGCATCTCCCCTAAAATATTTTTTTTGTAAATCTGGTCCTGACTTTAATGTTTGTTTTAACAATTGCTTAGTTCACTATGTTTAGACCTGAAAGTTATATTGAAAAAATAATCTGTACTATGTGGATATTTTATTTTAATCTAACAAGTTGGATATAAATGTAACTGTTTCAGATTTTAAGCACTTCGTCAAATACATTGTATTGCCCCATCTCTTAGACAAATGTGTGTCACGCTGGTGATACTCTATACATTTAAAAACATATTTCGGCTTTGTTAGTGCCTGTCCTTCCATCTTGTCTATTCTTGGATTTGAAGGGAGAGAAGCATACACTACACTTAGATTGCTGGGGAACCATGCTTGAAAAATGTAAGCCTTTAAGAACAAAATCCACCAATTTAAGCAGCATTACTAAACCTGCCAACTGTTTACTGATTGCTTGAATCACACCCAAATTGTTCGACCAATCCTCTTTTAGCTATAAGCCTTTAGTTCTTTAAAGGCCACCATCACGCTGAAAATAATAAAATCTCTGATCAGCTGTCAGCTTCTTGCATGCTGGAAGATTATTAGAGACTCCACATTTTGCTTTAGGCCATCTCATGCCTCCAGGATCTCCAGGGTAACTTCAGTAGGGGTTTTCTTCCTCTAAACTCACAATTAATATGTCCTGAACCATACAAAGCATTTGTTTTCTATGACGAATCAGTTTCATCAGGGTAGAGTTTCTTTTCTGCTAGAATCAGCTATGTTTTACACATAATTTTCTGACTATTCATTTGGATTTATTAATAGGGAGCTGTTTGCAGCTAGGCACATGTTTTAATGCTTCTTTGAGCAGAAGACTTTCTCTTGAACAAAGCAAAAGCTGATCTGATGTCATGGTGCAGTGTCAGAAGAACACAACCATCTTTTCCTATTTTCCTTTCACTGTGCAAATCAAGGAACCCAAATAATTTCTGCATCTTTCCTAAACACTAAGTGG
Organism: Caloenas nicobarica; assembly: GCF_036013445.1. Classification (NCBI taxonomy): domain Eukaryota; kingdom Metazoa; phylum Chordata; class Aves; order Columbiformes; family Columbidae; genus Caloenas; species Caloenas nicobarica. Next base: position 49,332,804 of record NC_088245.1, read on the forward strand.
GAAGATGCATTCAGAGACAGATGGGCTTCTTTTTCCACATGGACTTTTTGTCTCATCTCAGCTGCAAGCTGTTCAAACCACTTTCCAGTACGACCGTTAGACCTCTCAGTTGGCACTGCTTTCACTTATCTTCTACATCCTCTAGTCCTGTTCCAGTGTCTCTGGTCTATTATTTAATTTGGCAGGCAAACACACTCAACTGGCCCAAATATATTTCCTGGCCTCCCAATCTTTACTGGCTGCCAGAATGTGAGTGTATCCTTCACCAAAGGAAATAAGAAGGACTTACTGTATTAATGTATCTCATTCATCAATTCTCTGAGGAAAGTTTTCTTGTTTCTTTCTTAAATAGTGAATTGTGAGTCATTGACATGTTCTGTGTCCTAAAATAACATTAATTTCTTCTTTTAAAAATCAGCTCCCAGCTAAAAGGAGGCATTTCTAGAATACAGAAATAAGGACTTTATCAATGACTCCCAGAACGGCATATTACAGTATTTTTGTCATCTTAGTTGTGCTAAGAGATTTGACTACATAGTAATTTGCAGCCATACAATGGCCAAAATATCTCCTCCTGCATTTCCTACCATGCTCCCATGCAAAATTGGTCTAATCTGACAATATCTCAGTAAATGAAACAATTTAGTTGAAAACATTTCATTGCAAAGCATCCTCAAACAATACCTTTTCATTCAGCCCACGTGATGAGCAATACTAAACTTTGCATCAGACCTTCTTTTTTATTACATGAATATAAGGAGACACATAATGTAAACACTGATTTTCTTTGGAAGACTTCAAAGATTGTAAGTGCTATACTCGCAGCCATTTTCTCATCTCTAACAGAGCTACAGAATAACAAAAGATATGCATACATTAATTCATGTATGACATTTTACACTTGTGGAGACACTTCCTGTGGAAATTTTTCATATATATATTTTGGCTTGAATTTTTAACACTTGGAATTATTTTTAAAAAATCATTCAGACAGGCTACTTCATCTATAGTGCTTATTAAATTGCTTCTCTTTGCATACACCTGACTTTTGTGTAAAACTAATGCATTAAAACCACGGAAGTTTTAAAAATTGCAGACTGTTATTTAAGCAGAGCTAGAGGTCTCTATCAACTTTTATCAGTATGGTGCCTGAATATGGAAACATATAGTTATGAGACAAACATCTTTTTACTCTGAACTGTGGCTTGCCTCTACTCAGCATACTGCTCCATATACATTTTAATACTAGACAAGAGAAGAAACTACTGTGACATCTAATAAAATCAAAATACTAGTGAATCCCATTTAGGAAGAGAGATTCAGTTCTTCTGCCAAGGTAATATCAAAATCCGTTGTGACATTTCTAAGAGTAATTGCAATAGAAAAGAGTGTCTTATGTGGAACAAAGTATCTTATGGAACAAAGAAATTACAATCAACAAAGTGGCAAAAATAACACTTTGATTTGTAAAAGTTTGCTAATGCTAACTTCTTAACTAACTACAGTCCTTGTTCCAAACCATAATTAGAGAGTCTTATCAGAAGATCTGTGAAACACTGAAACTAATTTGGTCACATGGCCTAATAATGTCTGGAGACCAGTTTAGACCTGTAAGGCATCCTGGCAGGCAGTAACCTGTCCTCACTACCCTCATCCATTGCAAGCTCCATTCTTCCTGCTTTCACGTATGAAGATGAAATCAGTTTTTGCTGGTTTAATTGTCATTTAATTGTCAAGATTTTCCCTACAAACTCATTTACCACTAGATGCCACTAAAGGTCAAACAGGCTGCACAGGAGGCTGACAGTCACCCATGGACAGTGATGTACTAATTAATAGTTGCTTCCCTTGATGTCCAGAAGATGCACATCTCTAAAACAGAGGTGATGAGCAGAAGTCACACTTCTGTTGTACTTGGCTATGAAGTGGATGGAGCTGACCATATCATCAGATGCTTATTAAGAAATGTTACAATTACTGCAGTTCATTTAGTGAATTATAAAATTACTCTAAGCTATACAAAAATGAATTAAGGGAAACATATCAGGGAATCACAGCTTCTGAAGAAAATAATTCCACTGGGATCAAAGGAAGCACAAGAAACATGTAATTGAGAGAGCAGCTAACGCCTCTGCAGACTGTTTTAGGTCAGAAAGAGGTAAAAACATATGTAAAAGATGGGTATGTCAAAATTCACAGCGTAATAAGGTCAAGGACAGTTATAAGGAGATGCTTTAAAGTCCTGATATGGGTGTGTAGCTCTTCTGGGAAAAACGGCTGCTTTGAGGTGAGGGAGAATTGATAGGAGGGAAGAATGGGGTTACTTCGTATTTTGAGTTTTCTTTGCCCCCCCAAAGCTCCTGTTTCCTCACTATTTTGATGGAAACCATCTATATTGTCTTGAAATTGGATTGTACCTAGTACTCCTAAACCTCATGCAGAGGGCAATAGCAAACTGCATTGTCCAAGAAGAGCTTAGAGGGCCCTTATGTTTGGGAAACTTCCTTTGATTAAGCCATGATGTTCTTTAGAAACATGCTGTTTCTGGTATGTCTGATGTACCAAGAAGAGCTTTGGCTGGGTATGGGCATCTTGCTGCTCCCCAGCAATGGTTAGAGCCAAGCTCAGTAAAAGGAATCTATGGCCAATGATTTTTTCTGTGTGCCCAGGCCTTCAGTTTTCTTTGACCCATGTGCAAGGCAGTCTTGTGGGAAATCATTGTTTGCTGGAATTTGGACATTGCTTTTGTAGTCTAACTCATTCTGGGACAATTACTGTTTATGCCATTGGTGATCTTTTGTATGTTCAAACTTGTAAATAATTTGGGGATATTTGTGTGCAAAAGTCTGATAAATGTTTATGAAATGTTAGAGTGTACCACCATTTTGAACAAACCTAAGAAATTCTGTCCCACATGAATTCTTCTCAACTAAGCTGGCTTAAATAGAGCCAATCCTCTGTTAGGATATATTATTTATGAAGTATAAAACTCCGTGTTTGCTAATGATTCTTTGTATGGACAGTGAAACACTGCAAAGCCGTATTCAGTATTATTAGCTACTACTTTACTGAGTGGTTTACATTTCACTGGAAAAGACTGACCATCATAAAAAATACTGTGATTGGTGTCAGTTGTCATGCCTTGTGGTTGTTGTCTTGGCAAATAATTTAAATATGGAGTAAACATGCCAATTCATTTTAGCAATGTGGAAAAAAGCAGTTCATAGGGATATACTTCGTGTTATATTTGTCAGGGACAAATATGCAGGTTATTTCCTCAATTTCCTCGATAAATGTGCAGTAGTTTTAGGACATGCTCAAATAACCTCTCTGTATCAGTCGAAAGAGAAACCGATCAAGTATGAATGTGTCTGTAGTTTACAGTGGTGACAGTTAAGATTTTCTTTTATAGGCTAGCATAATCGCCAGCACTATGGAAATCTGTTGCAGTCATGTAAGCTTCCTGTCTGCAAGTTGATTTACGCAGACTGTTTTGCTTCCTTGCCCTTTAGGTGATGAAAATACACCCTGGAATTGCTGGTCAGGCAGAGCCCAGAAAAACTTTGCTTTGTAGTCTAACAAGACCAGTGGTTGTGGATTAAAATGAAGAGAAGATAATAAACTTCTCATGGAGGCACCCAAATCATCACTCACCTGACATCACTTGTAGAAAGAAGGTGAGGATCCAATTTATCCAAATAGTGGTACTGATCACATAGACCAAAGAGAAGGAAAGATTCTGCACATCCAGGACTGGAAAGTGAGCTGTGGCAGGGGACATCCATAAGGAACAAAAGTTTCAATGAGAAGCTGCCCTCCTTACTGTTATATAAAGGCCGGAGGCACCGTTAATCCAGAAGTGAACAGTATATCCTGAAAAACCGTTTCACCCAGCAGTGTTGGCCAATGGGGAGTTGCGTAAGGGCTCCTGGCATGTCTAACCAGTTTTACAAAACCTACCTGCAAAGCCTGTCACTGTGGACATTGTAGACATTGTCTATATCTGTATCACTTCCAGTGTGTACTGCAGTCACGTGTGGTCACTATCAGCATTTATTCAGGTGTAGGGTTTGTTGTGTTTTGTGCTTTTTCAACTACTGCTCCAACAGCTGACATATCACACAGCTGTATCAGGTAGATTCTCTGTTGATGTTTGAATCTGCATTATTATTGCAGCAGGGTGCAGGCAGAGATTTGGAGCCACGTTTCAACCTGTGTGCTTGCTCCCTTATGCCAGAGGTGCTTGCTCCCTTATGTCAGAGTTGATGATAATGTTATACTGGCACACTGAATAGCAGAGTGGAAAAATCTCTTCCATGTTGCAGTCTCTGCAGATTCCCCTTCTTGGTGCATGACAGTTATCTCAATCTGACGGGCTGACATCACCACTCAGTCAACTAAAAGTAGCTCAAAGAGTATCAATTCAAGGAAGTGTGAGATCTGTAAGGAACACACCACAGCTCTCCAGCACCAGACCAGGCAAATAAGAGTTTCTCAAATAACCTCTGAATTACACAGCTGTTTCTTGCAGTGGTCTTTTCAAACACAGAGAAATACGTTTCCTTCATAGTAGTATCAATGAGATATCAATATCTATTATTAGATTAAGAGATCACGTGTGCTCTTTTCTTCCCAGTGTAATGAGGTCACACCTTCCTTGCAGAGAGTTTGGCAGACATCTGTACAATTGCATCTGTGATGGTTACAAGCAAAATAGAGCCTAAGGTGGTACTGCCTTCAAAGCACCTCAACGATTGTCTCAGGTTAAGAGAAGTAAAAGATCTCATTGAAAAATGAAAGAATAGACTATTTTAAATCTCTGGAAAGAAATAACAATTCACCCTCACACTTTCATTTTAGATTTTGTGAATGTGGCAAACTCATACGTTGATATTGTTTGATGATTGTCCTTTGCTCTAACTCTCATAAAAATGCCAGGAGTATGCAATAAGAATGAACTGCAGTATAAAGAATAAGACCTATACAGAAGCATAAGAGGAATTATATTCACTTTGTTTATAAAAGAGATGACTGAGTTGTGGGAGGAAAGATGGACTAACACTCTTCACATATTTTAAAGGTAACTGCCAAATAAGAAAATAAACTATGCTCCACATTCTCTGAGAACAGAACTTGAGGTAATAAACATAAATTGTAGCAAGGAAGATTTATATTAGGCATTATAAAAAGCAATACCAATTGTCTGATGGTTATTTACTGGAATAGTTTACCCTTGGATTGTGGAATTGTTATCACTGCTCAGTTTTAGGAACCAGTAAGATGGTCATCTTTCAGGAATGGTTCAGAAGCAGCTGATCTTGCATTCGGGTAGAGGGACAAACTACATGAATTGCAATGTCATATCTAGCCTTACTTTCTATAATTCCACGGTTGGCCTCATCAGAAGCTGCAAAAGCTGCTGTAGTGTATGCTGTCAGAAGCTGGCATGATATGCCTGCCAGCACAGTGAATACAATGTAAGATAGCTGACATATAACGTATCTAGCAAGTAGTGCCAGCTCAGCATATCTGTCGGCTTCATGAAAACCGGGGTCCTACTAACATTTTTTCAGATTGGGGAAACTTTCACAGCCAGTTCTCTGGAGTGCCCTGACAGGAGAAAAGTTTAGGTTTTCCAACTGATTTTGTTCCTGTCTGAGTGTAGAAAAATTTCCACTGCTTGAAGGCTTGTCAGTAAATCCAGTGATGGAAAGGGTTAATATGGGGCAGCCACCGGCAGTTTGTCCTGTCCAGTAACCTCCTCAGTGACTACCTTCAGTATGAGAAAATCATACCTCATATGTCAAGAACCAGGAGAAACTTGACTGAGTTTTATCTAGAGGCTGAATTAGGATACAGGGACTTACTGTCAGCAGAACTGGTTCATCTCTTCATATCTTGCACAGCTTGGACAGCCTGCAGTGGCTGCAATATTCCAACAGACACATCTCTGCCATTTCAGAGGAGCTCTATCTTTTAGTTTTGCTACTGGGTGCGTAACCCAGTCTCAGTGGGCAGTTGCCTTGATGACAACACCAGTATCATTCTCATACCTTGATAAAGACAGGACTGTAAATTACGGTATGTGCTCATGCATATTCAACTGCTTAACTGTGTTTCTACTCAGTTATCTATTTATTTGTAAAAAACTAACACAAACACAACAAAAATTAAATATTAATTTAACATTTAAAGTTTTATCTTTGCCTGACCACCATCTTGCATTTCATGACAACAAAGTAGAAACAGGAGTCTCTGTGCCAGCAAAAACTGGAGGTGTAGCAGCACCATTGCTCCCCAGAGGGGAGAAGATTCAGCCACTGCTCTTAGAGGCATTTAGGAAAGCATCTGACAGAGATCTCTCCTGCCTCCTCTATTTTGTTATATGAAGGCTCACTGGAGTCATAACGTTCACATCAGAGTGCCCTTTAAACACCACGAAAAACATTACAAAGGCCACTTCACCATACATACAATCAGCCTGTACTGATTGTATGTACTTTCATATGTATTCAGTGTATTTGGTGAAGACTGGAAAACTTCCTTATGTTATATATGTATTTATATGTGCATGGATGTATATTAATACCTATACTTATGTATACTCATGAACAGAAAGAGGCTGTGGACATCAGGCAAAATTTTCTAGTCACGATTAATATAAAATTGTACATATAATTATATATACAGTTATACATATATAAGCTAGATATATAAACAAAAAGATAATAAAATATAGAAGCTGACATCTATCTGAACATTATTTTTCTTCCAGATTAGTGTTACTTCAAAAAAAAAAATGACCAATAGGTGAAGCTTCAGGAAGAGCTTCATGTCATTTCATGAGACTTTTTGTCCTGCAGTGTGCTTCCTGGCTTTTCAAAGCACTAAAGTCTATACAAGGGTCTGTTCTGCTTTTCTGTCTCCTTTGGAGTCTTCTCCAGTGCTATAAAAAATCAGCTCTACCTTCAATCTAAGTATTGGATCACATTGCTCATTAGGCCATTGTCTAGTACAGTTAGGACAGCTGGATCATACTTTTTTTCAAGTACCTTTTTCATTGTAAAGAGCACTTTTGGGACAATGAATAATCACTGTACATTTAGGTCAGTATCTTCTTACAATTTTTGCCAAAAGCAAAACTTACAAGATAGTTTTTTGAATAGAGTTCATGTTGGGTTGAAAGAAATTGTTCAGAAATATTGAAACCAACTGTTCCTGCCATTTCCAGCATATTTCATGTTCAGCCACTTGTGATAAAAGACACAAAGCACAAACTTATTAAAGCACAGGCAGAAAGGAGGACTATTGCTTTTGAGCAATAGCTCACTGTTTAGAATAGAGGGGCTGGAAGACAAGTATTCAATTTACATTTTGCTTAAAATCCCACCTTTCCGTGCCTGATAAGAATACACCATGGGGTCTTTCAGAGGAAAGTGTTTTGTACCCTCTCCTTCTTGATGCTATTTCAACGTGTATAAAATGCAGAAGTATTCACAGAGAAACATACTGGCACCTCTCCAGAGAGTCACTGTACGACCAAGAGGCATGATGTCTCTCACTGGGTGACTGGGTGTTTTTGCAGAAGGACATGAACAGGGGAAAGAGAAGGAGAACAAGAGACAACACACAGGGCACTAGACCCTGACAAAAAGGATACCCACACAGCCCTGTGGGACTGCCTCTCTCCTGCCATGGACACTGCAATGGCTGTCTATTAATGCTACTTGCCCACTTGGAGCAGGGAGAGAGGCAGCCCTGGTGGTATTTCCAGAGCTGACCAGCAGCACTTTCTGTGCGTCCAACACACACAGTCTGTGAGTGGATGCTATCATATTTTGTAGTCCCCAGCTGCCACATGTGCCTTTGCTACCAGTGGTTGCCTGCAAGGCTTCTGAGATCCTTCTAAGGAAGTTTCTGGCATTGTCTTCTACAAAGGAGCATGGCATCTGCAGGCAAGCTAAGCTCAGAGTGAATGTTGACTGCTTGCAAGGACAGTATGAGCAGCCAAGGTGATTTTTGTCTGCCCAAATGTAGACATCTCTCATGTAAATATACACATCTGAGTTGTTCATTCTAGTTTTCCATTATAGCCGAAGCAGATAAATAGGCATATCCAGAGCACAATTCACCTTATCTATCTCATGCTTGAGTACATCTTTAAAATAACCAGATTAATTCAGCCTATCTAATGTCATCTCTACCTGTTGACCATAAAGGAAATCCAGGCCTGTAGTACAATACACAAATCTCTTTGTTAAAAGCCGCAGAGATGACTTGTATCTCACTTATAATCCAGACTGGTCTGTGGGGTTCTAGCAGGCCTGGTAGTAATCTAACCAAGTACCAGTTAGATATCCGCTGGTTAAGACTCACTTTCTCCTAGCCACCAGGCTCCGAACAGTGGACACAGAAAAACTGGGTAAAAATCTCAAATTTTCAAGTTAGTGTAGTTACTTTTTGCACTGGAATTCAAACTCTAGCTGGCTTGTTTGCATCTGCTGCTCTTGGCCAGCCACATGGTCCCAAATAATATCAATTTAATTGAGATATATCAAGGAAGATGGTGAATGATTCTTCTAACTTAATTCTGTTCTGACACTGGGGTTAACTTGAAACCTGATATGATCTGCTCACAAAGCCTACTTTGGGATGTAGATGTCGTGTTCAAGCACTTGTCCTCTGCTATGCACCTAGTATTGTAAAATGGAGCCATAAATGTAGTGTAGGTTAAATCCCAGACAGGAAGAAGTAAACAGAGGGAATGTTTACTGGTCAACATCCCTGACCAGGCTGAGCTTTACTATTCATTCTGTAGTTGTACATATACTGTAAAGTGGATGGGGCACACTTCAGGGGGAAACCTACACTTTTAACTATTTATCTGTGGAAACAGGTGAGTATGGATACAAAGCGGAGGCACAAAAGTGTTGTGGGAGGACAATTCAGAGGGCTTTATCCAGCACATGGAGAAGAGCTGACTGGGAAAGGGACCCCTCTGAAACTGGGTTCAGAGCAGTAGCTTGGTAATGATATTCTAAGACTGGTAAAACTGTCAGCCTTAAAAGAAAAACCCTTCAAACGTGTACCAAAGGCATGTACAAAAAAATGTAGAAACTATCATAATATTTTGTATTTTAATGATCTTGTTGCAGAATCCCAGTTAATTCTATTTTAACTACAGACAATCTGGCTTTTCTTCTTTTTTCCCAAATTGATTCTTTATAGGATTTGTACTTTTTTTCTTGTTTCCATGGTATTTATTATCCAGCCATTTGCTTTCTATTCTGGGTTGAGCACAGAATGAAATACTTGAGTGCTGAGGTTAGATTACTACTTGTTGTAAATCAGGACAGTAGTATCAACTTCAGTGAAGTCACTGCCTATTTATATCATCTGACCTTTGAAATTTTATGATGTAGAACATTATGAAAAAATCTTGGAAAGGAAGTTCATTGGTTTGTTAGGCATTTTTGTATTTATTTGTATTGACTTTCAAAATAAATGGGCAGTATAGGGCAAATTGTGTACTACTAGAATTCAGTCACTTAATGCATTGCAAAGGAGAAGGGCTGGACAGCTCCAGAATCACTGAACAAATGGTAAATGTAAGAACAGGATGATGTTCGCATTTTCACAGAATTTAAAGATACTATCAAAAATTTTCTCTCTTTTCAATGGAAGGTGTAGGTCCTATAGGTTAGGTGTTAGAGCATTAGGCATAGGCAGTAAGTGTCTTGCATCTCCACAGATGTTCCCCGCTGTGAAAACCTACATTCAGTGATCTGCACTGTTGTGGACTAAGTCTAAAGTTCTTCTGTTTTTTTGGTTTGTTTTTTTTTAAACCCCCACCTCAAAACTATACCCTGAGAGTTTTCTTCTTTGAGACGTGCTCAAATGGACAACTTGCCCACCAGTGTGCTTATTTACCACTAAGTGAACAGCTTCCCATTTGTGATGTTATAACATCCCTATGGCAACTGCAGCACTTGCTTACATGGGAAAGTCATTTTAGGAAAGTATTGAATTTATTTTTAGCTTCTTTTAGTGAAATCTAGCAGCTGGAAATGAAGTGAGCCAGCACCACGTTCCTAGCCAGGGCTTGGTAGAAGAAAGACCTACTGGTTTCAATTGTCCTGTTATCTTTATTACTTATTTCTTTATGGTGCAGAATACTTGAGTCTTCTCTCTGCCCTTCTTCAGCCATTAAAATCAGTTTAGATTTTATCAAAGGGCTGATTAAAATTGAAATTGGAATTTAAGATTTCATGATACCACCATCCTAATTTTTTTTATTCTGATGTTTGTTATTAACCTTAATTCCAAGATGCTCGATCATAACAATTGAAAATCATAATTGAAATATTGATAACAACAATTAATTGTGAAAAAAAATACAAAGAAAAATGCTTGTCTTGTGAAAACAAATATAAGTTTCTTCAGCTTTTGCCTGTGTCATACATTTGTATGTCTAGAATCAGAAATAATGAAGAAATGAAGTCAGTTCAGAGGTCACTTTTTCTCTCCTGTTTGCAGGACAAATAAGTCTGAAACTGTGTTTTCAATGTATATTGTGATAAAGGGAGAAGTAGAGAAGAAATTTAACCATGAACTTCACAATCCATCAAAAGCAGGTGTCATACTCAGAAATTCATGCTCTATTAATGGTAGAAGAAGTCCCATTTAGTCTTGCTGTAATCTGAAGGAGTATCATGCCTGAAACTATCAGCTTGCAAATCAAAATTTCTAGTTACTTCTCTCTCCTACCACCTGTATTAAGTCACCTATCTGTGGTGGTTTGATTGTGGGGTGACAATAAAACCGTGGCAGATGTATTGTTAACCTCCTCTTTCCCCCCTCTCCCCCGTTCGCCCCTCCCTCTCCCCACTTCCCACTAAGGACAGGCAATTGGGAGGAAAAGAAGGACAGAGAGAAGAAAGTTGGAAAAATTAAAAATGTTTTACTAATGCTACCAATAAAAATAGAGAAAATAATACAAAATATACAAAACCAATCTAGAAAGTCCCGGCAACTGCTCCGGCAGATGTGGGGCCGGCACCCAAAGTCCTGGACTGGACTCTGCAGCCAACCGGAGCTGGATTCAGCCTGTCACCAGGCCTCAGTTCACAGGGACAACTCGCAAGGTCCTCTCCCAATGTCGGCCATAAGGAAAAGGTGCGAGATCCTCATGGTTCCCCACTTTTATATGAAGTATTACGTGAATGGGATGGAATACTCTGGTTGGTCAGTTTTTTGGTCATCTGTTTCAGTTCAGTGCTCTCACGAGATGTGCGTCCATCCTTACCAATGACCTTGCTTTCCATTGCTATGTCTACCAAAACATGTATCTAGCTTTCAGGAAAACTGCAGTTATTTAGAAGGCTTTAGCTGACAGGGAAATTCACTAGAAGAGAAACTTGTGTTCTAACAAAGCCAGGACACTATCATACACATTCGTGATTTACCTCTCCCAGTGGTTGTGACCATATTTGTTGCACCCTATTTCACAGGGAAGCTTGAGAATGCTATGTAAACTAAACTGCTTTCCTGGAAAAGAAATTGATGTGCCTGCTTGTGTATCTTCATAGACAAAAAGGTAGATACTGAACAAAAACTGTGAGACTCTGTGGCAGGTAGCGCTGTAATGCTCTGAAGCTAAGATCACACTCACTAAGTTCGTGAGACTGAGGTAAGAGCTGAAGACACCGTGCAGCAATCAAAAAGAGGAAGGTTAAGCTCCTGCATCAGGTGTCACAAGGGATCTAAGCACTGAGATGCTCTAGCCAGCCCATAACAAGGAATAAGGAGGAGAACGTGTCTGAAATCCTTTTTCACAGATGAACATAAAAAAAACCTCATGTGGCAGTAAGTTCCAAAAGTTCAATACCTGCTGTATAGAGAAGTACTTTCTTCTAGCTATTTTGAGCTCACCTCCTACTAGTGTCATTGAGTGCCCTCTGGTTCCAGTATCGCGGGATTTGGTAAATAACAGTTCTGCATTCACCTTAGCCTCTGCCTTCATGAATTTTAAACCTCGATCTGTCATCTCTCAGCCTTCTCTGCTTTGAAGCATGGCCCCAGCCCTTTAGTCTCTTCTCAGAACATGGCAGCTCCCTCTCCCAGTCATCATGCCTTGTCACTGGCCTTTGGTTTCCAGGTCCCCTCCTGGATGCCTGAATCTCGATATTTTTGACTGTTCAGTGGACTATCTTCAAGATGAAAGATAAAAATTCATGATCTAGCCCCCAGAACCCGGTTGTTAGAATACTGGTTTGGAAACTGCAAACTAGGAAGGCTTCCTAACGCTCCCCAAGTTCCTCATGGAGGTGATCATTTGAAGGCCACATGGCAGCAATGGCAACCCACTTTTCATCTTTTTCAAGACAGACCCCAGGATGGCTGCTCTGTGCACCTTGAACCACCTTCATCAGGAGCTGAGTCTGCTTAGCAATGACAGGAATGTTATTAAGTCATATCTAACACCACATGGAAGTTTTTTTGTCATTTTGGATGTTTAGCTTGTCTCAAACAGTCAAGTTAAATATGGCTTTTTTCAGCCTTCCTCCTGAATTTAACGACCAACATGCTCCTCAAGCAGCACGAATGCTCTGTTGAATGCTTGCCAGCATGCTCAGAGCCTCTCTTATTGTGCATAAAATAACCATAATGATTTGATATACTTGAATCCTAAGAATAAACATACTTTTTTTTTCTTCTCTAAGCCCCTCTATGTATAGATTTAGTGTGTTTCATAATGCTCTCAGCTTTTTTTTGGCAGCTGTGCTGCAGAACATTTTTGGCATGAACACTTACTTCTTGGCAGTAATACAAACTTTTATTAGACTATATATATTATTTCATCTCAATTGTTCTGGTTTACTATATAAATGTGTGTGTCCCTCCCAGTTGTCTTTCAGTGTACTGTTGTCAAAATGTTTAACTTGCATTAACAGGCAAGGAATTTCCATGCACATGCTTTATTTGTATTCAAAGATCTATACATTTATCTACTCCAAGTGCTTTTGCTCATAAAATATAAGATAACCCTGAGAACAGTCTTTTCTTTCTCAAATAAATTATCCCAATAAACTTTCTCTGCCTTTGCCAACATATTCAGTCCTTTTCTGGGAGTATATAATATTGGTGAAAAAAAATGGTCTGATTTCCACTCATCTACTGATGGGCAATTTATTTAGATAATCAAAAAGATTTTCTATAGTGTCAGTTCTGCTGATATTACTGGGGAGTAGATCAGTAAATATTAGGAAATGAACAAAAACATTAGTTCGCCTACATAAATACATTGTCACTTTTAATGCGTTTCATGTTAACATGCCGTATTGTCTAATGGCAAAAGTAGTTCTCTTTCTGGACACTGTATTATATATCTATGTGGTAACACATTGCAGAAATACAAAACTAGTTGAGCTTCTAATTAGAAGAGTGAGAGTAGAATTTTATGTCAAATGCATATTGGGAGTTACTCATCTTCCTGTTAAATTCTATCTGCTTATACACTCTATTAATTTCTACATAGTTTGCTTAATTATTTGCTGCAGTATTTTCTGTGAACTGTCTATACAATTTTCCCAGCTGCCCCTTAAAAATAAAATGGTGGATTTTTTTGAACTTTCTTCTGAACCCTCAGTCATGCTCCACAAGATCTAAAATACCCATCTTCAATCCAGAGAATGCTCAATCCAGTTCCTAAAATATAGCTGGGAATTATGCTTAATATTATTTCCTTAAGACACTATCAGCTCTCCTTTTTGACTTGGACTTCCTCTGACAGGGATTTTAGTTTCCAGTTCCCCAGAGTTTCTTGAAATCTGTCTTCTTAAGTCTTCTGGGTTTATTATACCTTTTCCTTATTTTCCTCCTACCTCAGTGATTCAGGATCACCATCTTCCAAGCTGCGTTCAGGCCTTGTCAGTCACTCTGTAGTGAGGAGAAAAAAACCACTCTTCTGTTGCATCTTTTATCTATCAAATCCCCAGCTCTTTCCATGGACCTACTGAATAGTTACAAAATTCCTCTCCCAGCATATGGGAGCATATTATTCCCTGTAAAACCACGCAGTCCTCTCATTCAGAGAATGTTGGTCATTCTTTACAAAAAGTTTCATGCACCTCGGCTCCAGGGTTCACCATAATCCTTAGCATGATACACTTTTTGTCTTTTACTGTTATGTGCCAGCTGCCTTTGCATCCATCTAAACTCTGGACTTTGGAGCAGATATCTGTCTTTGAACTAGATGGCAATGCTTCTGCCTTTTTCAGTTTCTATTAACACAAATATTGATGGCATTGTTTTTAAATTTTGTGTGGTTTAATATTTTATATTAATATTATTTAATAAATCTAGAATAATAACTAACACATTTTATATTTATTATTTTATTAAATTAAATTTCTTGACATTAATGTAATATGAATTGCACATTATGAACTGTGTATGTGTTTTGTGGCATGAACTGTGTATTATGCCAGATAAGTCCTACTGTTGATCAAATAGCAAGGCTTCCAGATCTAATTATTTATACCTCAGATCTCTTTCCTGTAGACATCCAACATAATCAAGAAACTGAGTTTTTTGGGTTTTGTTTGTTTGTTTGTGGGGTTTTTTTGTCATGTCTAGGACAACTTGATTTCCTTCTTTTTTTTTTTTTCACTCAAGTCTGAACCATTGTGAATTTCTACCAACTGCTAGTCTTAATTGTCCAGCCTCTTCTGTTAATAGTGGGCATTTTTTATTCCTGCTTAGAAACTGTGTATTCACAGCTGAATTAAAATCATCGTTGTTATAGCACAGATACGCTTTTCAACTATCCTGATCATTAGCCCTATGACAAAAGTGAGAAGCCAAAGGTAATACAGAAAAAAATTGTTTCAAATACCAACAAAATAAATAAAAATATAATTGATTATATTATCAGAAACAGAATTTGACTTGTGAGAAATTAGTCATTTCTTTTAAATTAATTTAGAAATTGAAAATATTATTTTATACAGAACTTTATGCAATAAGTATAGGAGACCACAAGGTGAAAAGTCAGGGGATGAAACTACAATGGAATACATATTAGAAGGATTAATTTTAATCATTGCAAAATGATTGTGTAATCTAATCTAGCCGTGTAAACTCTTCTGACAGTTAAAATAGAAAAGCAATCACCTCTACAGGTGATGTTCTCCTATCCTGAGATACGTAAGCATCATGAATCAGTCTCCAAAACTGACTATCTTTCTTTCTTAACTTCAGAAAAAAAAACTAGGATGAACAGCTCAGGTTGCATGCTAGCTTTTAGACAGCTAAAATTAGGTGAGGTTAATCTTGCCTGGTTGACAGCAGGTTGGAAGAAAACAAAAACAAACAAACAATCAAACAAAAAAACCCCAGAGAAATTATAAGTAGAGAAAGAATTCGGAGGCTATAGGAAAAAAATGTGATAAACAAAGCATTTTGATAAAAATACTGCTTCCCATAAGGGAAAACAGGCACAGATTCAGAGCCAGATGAGGAAAATGAAGTGGAAATTCAAGAGCCAGGAAGTGAACAGAACAAGACAACTTCTACATGCTTAAAATGTAGTAAGGACATAGCAAGAAAGGTTGAGTCATCAACATGGATTGAAGTATGACAGTGGTAGGTTAGAAGCAATAATAAAAGTTTTCTATGCAGGGGCGGGAAGCAGGAACAGGAAGATTGTATGGGTAGGGACAGGAGTCCATCTACAAGGGGACCAGAACTCGGTTAGGTTTTAGAGAAGGGACAGAAAAGATAGAAGTGGTAGGAAGCAGTGATAGGAAAATAATAGCAAGGAACTGCAGAAGGAGGAATTTTAAAAGAATGGAAAAATGAAACCTAAAGGATTGAGGGTAGAAAAGGTCAGGTTGAAAGAGAGGAAGGGGCATGATTTGGACAGATGGACAATGCCATGTGTATGCAGCATTGAAAAATACTGTGAAAAGAGTCTATGGCATAGACAGGAGCCATTTTGACCTTGGGCAACTGAGAAACATTATCCTAGGAAAGAAAAGATGTACAAGTTTCAGTATCAAGAGATTAGTAGTTGAAGGCATCGGATAAGAACTGCCTCCCTCTCAGGAGGGTACAATCGCTTATTTTTCAGCTGCAAACCAAGACATTTCAGCAAAATATTTTGTTGTTAAACAGTTTCTCAATTCTCGGAAAATCACTAAAAATTGTATTATATTTTAATTATAAAATGCAATTCATAGTGATATACTCTTGAAAAATAATAACAGATTGGTTCCTTATCTACTCCCATAACTTTACGTCTTATTCTTGGAGTACAATATTGATTTACTTAACACTAAATCCCTCCACCTCCTCTCCTAAAAAATTGTAAGAGAACCATAACCTAATAGTTATGTTTATACCCTGATTTCTCTTGTATTAAATGTTTTAAGATATGTTTCTGCAATTAGGACAAAATGATCAACAGCTTAAAGATGCGGACGTCAGTGTTATATTATTGCTATATGTAGAAAAGAGAAATATACAGCAAATGAAACAGAATTTGTTATATTTTTCTTTTCCAATAAGGTGTAGAATTTTTGCAGCATAAGTGAAGAAGCAGACTCTAAGCCCTTTTTCTTTCTATCGTTGAGGTTACAAGATTATTCTATTGAATATTAACTCTAAATATGATCTTTATGGAGAAGATTATTCAAGGTACAAACTGGATTTCACATGACCAAGTTTTAGTGACCCTTAGTAGAAAATGAGTACAAAACCAGTCTCTTTACTTTTAAAAATCTTCCCAGTTGTGCATCTCTGTATGTGTATAAAGAAATACATATATACACACATGTATATATGTATGTGTTTCTGTATTTGTGTGTGTGTGTATACATATATAGACAGATAGATAGATTTGCTACCTTCAAATAGCTATGATAAAATCGATATCTCAGTCAATGGGGAAATTATTGCTATAATAGAAGTGGAATATAAGAATCGCTTTTTCCTTTTGACCTTGAGTTGAAGTAATATGGAACTAAAAGCAAAAACAAGGACATTTTCAGCCATAAACTTCAAAAGATTTAATTAATAATAATAATAAAAGTAATAGGCAAATGACTGCCATCTATCATGAGCAGAAGATCTAGTTTGGTCCCCAGACAATTTCCATTTGGAAAGCAACCTGAGGCAGAATCAGTTTAGGTTATGGGAAATTTAGCCAGACAACTACTTGCATAACTTGGCATGTGTTGTTTTTGTAATTTAGTACATATTGCGATTGGATTTTCAGTACTTCTAGGCAATATGCCATTTAATTCTCTATATAATAACCTTTAATACCTGGAAAGGAAATGGAGAGAATTATTAAATTTTTTCTAGCTAGTACAATGCTATTTCTGGGTAAAGTTTTAAAAAATCTGTCTAGGCAATTGTTCCTGTTCAGGACAGGACGTGAGGATATTGCCTCTCAACTTCAGCATATAAGAGTTCTTAATTAACATTTCTGTCTTGTCTAAAATAACATAGCTGTTTATGCCTAGCTTGTGGCTTCTATTTTAGCTATTTGGAGGTAAAGTGATATGATTTTGCAATTAGTGCACTTTAAGAAGCAATCCATTTAATTAACAGTATGAACCTTGTACATGAACACATGACATGCAGGCTAATTCTGAGTATTAAATAAAGGGCAAATAAAAACCACTGGATGCTGAACTGAGAAGAAGAGGTTCAGACTGTGTAACATGAGTAACTTCAGGTCCCTCAGCCATTGATCTCTTAAAAATGTACCAAGAGCTCATTCCTGAAAAGAAAAATGTTTCTATTGTCTGGTGTCCTACTTTTCACACAGCCTAATTGAACAAAATATTCTAAAATGGAAACCAAATATTCCTAGAGAGCAGAGAGGAAACATACTAGACTGCTGCCAGGCGATGATTTTAATGACTTTAAAAGAACTTTTAATGCCACGAGCAGTGAAATGGTTGCAATTAAATGTTCCACACCCAATCTCCCCTCCCGTGGACTGTCAGATTTACAGATGAGTGATGATTTCAAGTTCCTTAAAAACTGGCTATTTCCTAGCTTTTGTTGCTACAACTTACAAAAGAAAGGATTCACACTGTGTGAATTCAATGAGTTGTTTACACTAAACAATGGTATTTTATGGATTTTTTGTGTGTTTGACCGACAGATTTTTGTGCTGCTCTTTTTGGACACTGTCATACATTGTGTTCCAGAGGCCCTTGAGAAATATATTTCCATCATAGGCCAGAGAGATTAATCTAGACTGCTTGTGCTATGCTAAATAAACTTTTGATGAAGTTACTCAGACATTAATAAATTCTCCTTCAAGCCATCTTCTGGTGGTATCAGAGCAAAAATGAGGTAACAAAAATGTTCTTTTCACAAGAATGCAAAAAGGTATCACTCAATGGATTGTTTTTTTAGTTGTTTGGAATGTTCCTGTCCAAATGGTATGAACAATTCTGAGTAAAGACATCTAGATATCTGGGGTTTCTGCTGATGAAGACTGCAAATACATTTTGTTCATAAAAACAGAAGCTCGTTATGATCGAGGTGGCATTGTGTAGTGCCTACTTCAAATATGATCTCTTAGCATTTATATATTTGTGAAGTAACAAGGAATATCAGGATTTCTATTCTTGACAGAGCAATTTGGACATTTGAGAATCAAAAAGCCATGAGTTTGCTTCATCTTATCAATCCTTTTTCAACCACTGACAGGAACAAAAACTTAGAGAATGCAACAAAAGGGATTTTTAGGACTGGAAATTTTTCTAACTTTGAGGGGCTCAGACCCCGGGCACATTCATGAGCTTCCTTCTTTGTTCACAAAAGAACAGTGACATATAAATGCCTGATGCCTATCTATAGGAGGTATTTTACCTCCTGAAAAAGAAGAATATTCCAAAGCATTTTTTTTAACCCAAGGATTCCAGTATAGATCATGGAAATTCCTGAGGAATGTGGAATTGACAAGTAAAATCCAAAGTCATATGATACCTACTTTTCTTTAAGCCAAGACAGAGGTTAAGCAAGAAAAAAGTATGGTGAGTGAGAGTTATACATAAGAGAAAGAAGAGAAAGACATTGCCTGTGTCAGGACTCGAAGCACCCCAATAGGCTCTGCACTCTCCTCCTGGGGGGGTGCCCGGCCCCTGACATGGTGCCTTCAAGCAGCCCTGCACCATCTCCTGGGAAAGCGTGACATGAGGATGGATGTCCCCAGCTACTGCCACCATCCCTGACCTGCTCACCTTGTGCAGGTGCTGCAAGGCTCCACCTTTTTGCTGGTGACACCAGAGTGCTGCCTGTCCTGCCAGCTCCTCCCACCCCAGAGCAGCCTGCTCCTGCCTGACCGTTCCCTGACAGCTTAGCGATATGCTAAGAGAGAAAAAATAAACAATATCCTTTCTAATAATTTCCAGTCTTAAGGAATAACTTAAAATACAGATATATCTGTCTGTCTATCTATCTATCAATAAAGCCTAATATCTACTATGTCACTCGGAATTGGCTGTAAGGTAAGCACTGTATGCAGTAATAAGATTTTTTTAACACTTCTGGCAGCAGTTTTTCTTTGAAACCTCACTAATTATCAGAATACATTTGCCTGTGCCCTAACATATCAGCATAATACTAGTTTGGTGGGTTTTTTTTTTCACAAAAGTATTATTTCTTCCTCTTCAGTCTTAGTTCTTTCAAATTCATGTTTGGGCCTGCTGCTAACATCCCCATTTGCTGCATTACTACATGCTTAATGTACTGTAATGGCAGATATGCAAAAATTTGTCAGCATGCAGTACATATAATACATTTAAATTCCGTTTTAAAATAAGTTCTGTTCACTAGCAGAAAAATGAAAAGTACTTTCTACCAATTTATACACTAAATTGTTAAAATTAGTTATAACAACTACATTTGTTATAATAAGGATCTCTGTGGGAAGCTAATTCTGAGAGAGAATTATGAATTATAATTTAATTTGTGGAGAAACAAAAAGATATATTATGGGAAGAACAAAGTGACATGAACAAGGCTGCTGGCAATTGTCGTTTCAGAGCAAAACCATAAACTGCAGAACTGTGGCATTTGAGAGAGCACCCTTCTACTTTAGAAAAAAAACAAACTCAAGGGCTACCTTGCAACCTTATGCTCCAAAAGTAAGACTTTTAAGTGACTTTTTCAGTTGATGTTTGAAACAGAAAGGTATTTTAACTCTTAAAATGTGTATCTGTATGCATGACATATACAAAATAATGTTTACCTAGAGATCTGATTCCAGGATGAACTTGTTTTCATCCCTTTTGCTGATTTTTCTGCATTACTTGAAGTTTCAGTTATGCTATTCAGTAAGTGGCATTTCTCTAGAGAAACACAATTAAACTCTATAAATCATTAAACTATCACTTTAGTTGTCTTGTAAAAAAGAAAAAAAAAAAAAAACGCCAAAATCCCTTTAGAACCTATTACTCTTGTTGCAAAGTATTTACTAAGCACAAAGAACTGTGCTTGGCTTTGTACAGAATGAGGAGACATAAGCAGTACTGATCATAATTCCTGTGAAATGCATGGAATCTTAATGTAATTTTTGTCTCCCTTGTGATTCCATTTGTACTTACTTAAATTTTATCATGTCTGGAACAATTAGCTTTAGATATTTTTAAGGTCAGTAGCTCCTGAATTTATCTTCCAAAACTTCAGATGCATCTGTGCTTATTGATATTTTTTTCATGCTTGCTACAGCATTACCTGTTCTTCCCTCAAAAATGCTGTTTCTTTAAAACCGCTTTTGCCACCTTTTCTCCTTTGTTCTTTCATTGCATTCATCAGAAAAATAACTATTTAAAATTTTCTTGTTCTTTTCATGTGAAAAAGAAATGAAAAACAAACAAACAAAAAAACCCGAACAAACAAAAAAACAAAGTCATTGTCAGGCAACACCTAAGACAGTTATTTTCTTCCTTTTACATCACAGCAAGCACAGCAGCTGCCTGTCAAGGTATGTGCAAATAACATTACAAGAAGCTTTCTCACCAGATGCAGTTTTGACCTCCTCAATTACTTTCTTCCTCCTGAAGAAGCTGTCCAATTAACTGGGTAGTAAGAGAGTAGGGTTGTTTGGTCTCTTGTATTTTGCCTAGACACTGTTTTTTTCTTTCTTCAGACTTCATATTACTTTCTGCAGTATATATGTTGCTCTATATTGTCTGTTTTCCCCAGCTTTCAGCCTCTCTCCTGCCCTGTGCATTTCTTCATTTTGAGCACGCACATTTATTCTGCACTTTTCTCTGAGTGTTTCACTTATGTTAGTTATTTGCAGATCATTCTTGAAGTTTAAATTTGTTTCTCTGACCATTCCACCCCTGAAGGCACAAGTTCCATGACATAGCCCTGCCAAAAATTAAGAACTTTTTAATGCTTGCCAAATTACATGTAATAACAAATTTCTCAACACTGTGGCTTGTATCACTCTTTGCTTTCTGATAAACAACATCACCACAGACACCCTTTCAATTTGAAATGACAGAATTCAGTTTTTCCACTGTCAGTTCGAGGCACTATTTCTGTTAATTATCTCATTTCCTATGATATGAGTCACCTATTTAGGCTGTAACTGCTGGTTTGTTTTTCTGCTAACCATGCTCACCTGTTTTGTTGTACTTCTCACTAGCTTTCCTCATTGCCACCATGTTTCATATATGCTGGGTAGTGACATGAAAGGGCTATGTGCTTCTAAAAAAACCTAGTCTCCCTATTACTTATTTACAAGCGTGTTCTGCCTACTGCTAGAGGAGCTCTGAGCAAAAAGATTGAGGCTTCCTCCAGGTTTTTCACACAAGCTTTTTTCTCCAAGTTCCTTACAAACTGCTGCAAACAGTCTCCACTAACCCAAAGGGGTTCTTTGGAGTTTGCTGTACATGCCTGGCTCCACCAAAGGTTACTATGAGATAAGCAATATTGTTTCCTCTGCAGAAGTGATGTAGTCTGAAAAAGAAACAGAAAACACCTGCTAACTGTATCATAAAATCAAGAATACATAGTAAAGAACTTCACCATCTATGCTCCAGTTAAAGACTGCCAAAAGTACTTGGGATATGGATGTATTATAGTCATAAATTATAAATTCACATTGTAAGTAATCTTGTAACATTCCTTAAGTATATATAAAAATGCTTAGTATAAATAAAATAAATACAAATATATATTAATATTTTAAAAATAAGAACTTATTATGTACATACACTACCAAAATCTGGGGTTTTTTAATATTAATAAGCAAAATCTGTTAAATATATGTATGTGTGGCCATCCAATAAAGCAAAACAAACTTTTATTCATTTGCTTCCTGTTCTTCTCAGCTCAGATGTAAACATCTAACCCATTTTTGTTCTCATTCACAGGAAATATAGATCTTACAGAATGTATAGCCAATGGCTTCAGGTTTCTATTGTAACTGTTGTCAGCTTTTCACTATAGTAAGTAAAAGTAGTCAAAATTTTCTGATACTTTCAAAAGCATTTTTACATTTTCCATATTAGTTGAAGTAGGGATGAATCAAGAAAGAAAAATTAATTTAAATATTGGTGTTGACATACTTTACCTACAAAGGGCTGTATTCATTCAGATTGAATTAATTTAAGATTTTGCCTGTTGCACTATTAAATAATGATACACTCCAGCTCCAATTTCGGGTGTTTTAACCTCTGGCATTTTAACAACAGTGTCCTGCTTTTCTTCTGTGTACAGACATTAATCTCCACTGCCAATGTACACAAGTGCTAGCTGACTCACATCATGTGTGCCAAGGTCATTTAAATTGTCTTCCTATATTTGCTTATAACCAAGTGGATAGCTGGTCTTTGCTTTGTAGATAAGAAGTTAGGGATCTAGGAGTGTCTTCTATGACCAGAAAAGAATGGAGCTCTTTTGCATATTCTGTAGTAATGACTTGCCAGACACAGTCAAGGCCACTTTTAGCTCCTAAAATTGTAAAGTTTAAAAGAAGTAAATATCTCTAAATAATCAAGTCAGACTTGCTGCGTATCTTGGACCATTACATTTGGTGCATGTGTAGAATCCAGTGGAATCTCATGCAGGTTTAAGAGCTTTCAAAGATAATTTCATTTAATTTCAGCATTTCCAATATAATCTATGTTAAGAAAAAATGAAACTTTCTTCATGAAAAACGTCATTAAAAAAATAACTTTGATTAAGAGAGGTGTTTGAGTCTAAAGTCAGTGACAGTTTAAAGGCAAAGACCATATGGAGTCCTCAAACAGAATAATTGAAAGGCATTTGCCTTGACTTTACTGTCCTCAGGGTGCAAGCACAGACAAACTTTGAGTAAACAAAGACATTGTTCCACGGGCACTGGGGCTAACCAAGTGTTTCTCTTCTCAGAGCTCATCATTATTATCATTAACTGAATTTGATATGAAGAATGGGCCAAATTTGATTGAATCTTTCCATGGATCAGGGGACTTCTAAGGGCTCTTTCTTCATTTAATTCTTTGGTACCTAATCAGATGTAAGTTCATATGGTAATTTTCCTTTTATGAGGACACATACTCCTCTACCCAGCCAGATTTTAATGAAGTACTTAAGAATTTCTTTATGAAATTTCTACTTCTGTGTCAAATTAGTCTGGAATTAGTTAACAGGTTCAAAAGTTATTAGAAATACAGGACCAGATGTGGCAGACAAACCTACTATGACAACACAGAATAAATATGAAAGTCTTCTTAAAGAAACACAAATTTAAAAGATGATAAAGGACATTTATTCATTTATTAAAATTCCTGAGGTATTTCCTATTTTTTTATTTATGATTCATAAATCCATAAGTTTTCCTTATCCATATCAAAAAATTATCCTTCTTGTTGCTGTAATCCAAAAATAAACTTATAACACTAGTCATAGCTACAAGCAGTTATGATTCTGAGGAAGGTCTATTACTAGGATAAGTACATAGTGATGTGTCATACTCTGTACAGAAAAAAAGATTAATTAGGATGCATTTTGGAGTTAGATTGGATGCATTTTCTGACATCTTCTAAAAACTTAATGAAATTTAGTTTCAAGAACTAATATTTTTGAACTTTCTTTTTAACTTTACTTGGCTAAATGTTACCATTTCTAGGCTGATGTGGGAAAAAAAAATGTTAATTCTGATTGAATCCTAAATTGAAAAGAAAATCCAGGAAAAGTTGAACAAGGTATAATTTTGAGCATTTATAATGCATATTGCCAGCTACAGAGAAGTGTTATCTTACTGATGTCAAAACAAGAACAAACCTCTGATAATTTTAGCATATGTAATAAAGAAACATTCTTTTGTCTATCACTCTTGTGTTTATTAGGGTCTATTTGCCTTGAAAAAGAGCCGGACCACATGACACACATTAACACCAGACAGATGCGTGGCTTTTATTTACTGTTGGACACTTCCTAGAGCATTCAGGAACCATGCGAATATTTATTTATCAACAAAAAAGCGGAAAGAATTATTGTCCCAAGCATGTCCTAGACAGCCAAACTGTCCCAAGGTCTTCAGAACTGAACTCTGAAGACTTATGCAAGTGTATCCGAACCTCATCTTTCAGTTGGTTTGCTTAGGTTTGCACAGAAAAATTGCTGGCAGATTTAGCAAGTAAATTCAGATTTTCTAAGTGCAAAGTAATTCCTTTAATCACTCCAATGCTCCTGTGGCAGACATTAAGGAACAGACCAAGAAACAAGAATACATAATGTAAGGTAGGAAATTGAGTTTGCAGAGAACTTCACTTTCTCTCCTACATTGCTCATATCTATTCAGATGTTGGTCAATATTCTGTCTTAGTTTAACTGGTGGATGAAGCATATATAGGGGGGGAAAAAAAAAAAGGTGGCAGAGATATCTCATCTTCTATATTACAAAAGAGCTACAAATACATTCCCACACTAGGCATTTCTCCAGTGTCTAAACAGGCATCTGAAAGGGTTCAAGAAATTCAATAGCAGCTTAATCTATGATATTTTTTTCAGGCAGTCCAAGACTCTTTCAAGGCTCTGTTTAAATTCTCTTGGGTTCTTCTTCACGTAGAGTTAAGCTTGGAACTGCCTCGTGATGACTTTATATCTTTATATAATGAAAAGTCTTTTTTATAATGAAAGAAGGTTTTCTTATCTTTTCTTATCACATGTGTTTCTTAACAGCATCTGGAGTCTTTTGTTCCTTTTAGATGAAGCACAATAAATTTCATCTCTATTTACATCACTGCTGTGTTGGAAAGTGGTCTTTCTAATGGCAATAATCCTGGTGAAGGAACAGCAGGAGTTGCCATTCCTGTCTTTTTATATTTTCCTCCAGTTTTGTTTGGTTTTCTTTGTCTAGATAACAGGTCTCTGACAATCCACAGTTTCCTGACAACTATATTTTTCTGCCAAGTTCTCCATTAGTGTGATTTTCAGGTAAAATGCTGAGAAAAAAAGATAAACAGAAGCACCAGGAAAATTAAATCTACTCACATAAATTATTAAAGCTTTAGAAAACAGACAATCTGAAGCCTTTTTATTCTTGTGAAGACAAAAGTAATGGTGGAAGCGTTTGTTTGTTTGTTTGTCTTGCAGTATTGTGCATAATTCAGAGATCTTTTTTAGGTTTACACTAGGACTGGTTTTCGATCATCAAACTGAACTCAAAGTTCCTCCTGGTGCCAATGTTGTACTGAATACAGTGAGACATCAAATAGATGATCTTTATAACACAACCATCTAGGGTAGTACCCTGCTGACTTAATTTTAGCCTGTTGGAAATTAGGCACATAACCTAAACAAGTCATCTGGACTCCCTCAGGAGGTAATAGAAGAAGAATGACATTTCTAGAGGGCAACTTAGCCCTCTTGTCTTAGGTATTTGTCTTAGAATGAACTGACTCACCTTTGGAGACATTGTCACATTAGTTTTGCTTTGATTAAATAATGAATCACATAGTTTAAAAGCATTCTTAGGGGTTTGTGGTTTTTTTCAGACACAATATTTCTGTAAGATCATTATTTCATTGCATATTACTGCAATAGCCAAACAAGAACTGGGAAAGAGAGAGGAAAACACAGAGAAATACCTTCCCACTATTTTCCCAGGCTTAAACATGTGAAGATGGGAGTATTTTTAATGAGCTCGCTGTTTCAGTCAATCGCACAGGGGAAATTTACACACTCTGAGAAGTTCAAAGTCAAGTTTCACATTTCAGATTTTTAAGACATGGCCCGAAGGCACTGATCAAGACCAGATTCATTACACTGAGATCTGTCCAGTTCATGCTAGAATTTGCAAGTGATCAGATGTGGTTAAGGTGAGCCAGTATCTGCTGTGTAGACACTGATGCACAAGGGAGTGACGGGGCAGTCTCCTTTCCAGCTACTCTTAGTTACCTAAACCAGATAATCCCCTTTCTGTTTGGGTCACCAGAGGACAGCCCTCACTGCTGCCTGGGTTACAGGGGACATGGCTCAAACCTAAGTTTCTAGGTTCACAGCAAGAAGCAGTATCCACTCTGCCTTTGCCACTGCTGCTCACTGGGAGCTGCCTTGATTTCTCCAATAACATCATTTCTTCATCAAACCATTATAGCCCAGTTAATGAGATGAGTCAAATGTCTGCAACAGACACCATGAAAAACTGAGGGCAAAAGATAGCTAATGTAATAAGATGTAATAAGAGCAGATGATACAAATGACAAAGGTGGGGTTTTTATTTATGCACAGAATACAATGGGAAATTGTAGAAACTCCCCAAAGTTTCTTCATTACTGTTGTATAATTCCTCTCTTTGAGGGCTACACTAGAGAACTGTTTACTTGGCAATTTGACTGTTTTTATGTATTCCATATACTATTCAATAAATACAGGTGTGGGATTTCTTACTGAATAATTCTCTAATGATCCGTGGAAACATTACCACTTGGGTAATGGCAGTAGCTTACGACAACTATTCAGATTGAAGACAACTGTTTAATTAAAAAGAAAATTCTAAGGTTTTTTTCTTTAAGGAGGATGCCTGGCAACCACAAGTTTCTGAATATTAACATAAGACACTTACTGTGTAATATAATACATCAACGATAATGAAGGTACATCCTGGAATTGAAGAAGTGAGCCACTGGCAGAGTGAGAATTAGCCTGTATGAATAGCAAGAGGCCATGAAATGAGAAACATATTTCTTACTGCTTTTAGTAAATTGAACAATCAAACACTGGCACTTTGAATACTTGTACAATCCCTTTTAAAGATCGGCTAGCAATATCTAAATTTCATTATTTAAATTTTGCATAATTTTCTTGGCACCAAAGATTTATTTTATACTATAGAAATACATGTTACATCTTCCATGATTTTCTTATATGTGTGTTCCCAGCTCCTGCAATTTATCTGTGGTCTTCCTCTCTTTAATGCGTTTTCTTAAACCTCCACTCTTGGAGATGAGGATGACAAGCAAACACATAATTCCAGTTTCTCATTAAAAACTTTAAGAAAAAGGACTCTCAGCTGAAAATAAGAGTTTGAAAGGGTGCTATGAGCACACATACAGCCTCAAAACCCAAAAGGAAAATTAAAAAAAAAAAAAAGTTGGAATTTTTTAATTATTATTTTGCATGTGTTGAGGATGCAATTAACTCATGATTTTTGAGTGGCTGGCCTTGGGAAAATCATAGCATTACCTGTCCCTATCAGAAGGGATCTCCCTATCAGAGAATAACTGTGGTTACTCTATTGAACTATACTGCGATTCTTTGAGATTATGCTTAACAGTAATAGCATGTTGTCTCCAAAAATCAATTTTATCTTTGTATAAAAAAGCAATATAAGATGCAAAAGAGAAAATTACCATGTTCTTGAGTATTTGCTCCATGTATTGGTGCCTACCAGTTAAGACAGGGAAGTATAACAAGAATAATCAAGGCAAATATTTTGAGTATCAATATTAAAACCAATGTAGCTAAACTCATACAACAACAGACAGGAAAAGGCAGGATAATTATTATGATACATATGTAAATACATCAGCCAAGTCCCAAGAGGTTGTAGTGATCTGCCTAGGAAAATATTGTGGTTTTTTAATAACTAGCTTGCGTCATCTTCAGATGATGGAAAGACACATCAAGGACTGTAGCATATTTTTAAGTGAATTATTTTAGCACTGATTTCCTTTTTGTTTTCACATAATGCTTTTGAAGATAACATTTCCTTCTACTGTAGATAGGGTTGCTCTATTGTCTCCTTGCCGGATGATGTAAAAGCACTTCTAATAAATACTCAAAATTAGAAACCAAAGTGGAGTTGTTTGCAGACAGGTATAGTACAGCAGGAGAAAAACCCTTCTGGACCTCAAGAAAAGATTTACACAATACTTATATGCAATACATAAATGAGTGGGAATTCTGCCATCTTATCCACTGGCTGCAGAAGAAAATGTGACAATAAAAAGAAGCATTGAGAAGTTTGTTAATGGGAAAGTGAATAAAAAATGCCTCTTATGGGAATATAAAGATATGCAAATATATGTGTGAGGGTAAAAGTCTGCTTCTAAACAGCAAGATAGAGGTAGCATTTTAAAATAATATTTAACCATATTTAACCATACTTTCAAGCAGTCTGTAATTCTCTCATTTTTTACTCCTTTGACCGTTCTTTACTACTGGACTTTACTAGAATAAAGGAATTATAGCTGACAGACCTCTGCAGATTACTAGGTACAAGAATGACATGATGATACTTCAAGCAAGTTGGTGTACCAAATGCCATAGGCTGGGCTATACGCTTGGGTGAAACCTGTTTTCTTGGTGCTACCTTCCCACATCACTACACCTTTTAGAACTCTGAAGTGTCAAATCAGCTAGAGCAGAGAAGCTGTAGTTCTCTGTCTATCCTTGCTTCTAATGCTCTGTCTTGTCTATAATTATCTTAAATATTTGCTAAAGGAGGGCTAATGTTATGAGCTTGTCAGAGAAGTACATTTAAGAGAAAGTAACTATTTGGTTAAAAAAACAGGTGAGGAATTTGAACAAAAGGAATACAGTAATAATAATCATCAGAAATTTTCACATCAAAGTTAATGGGAAGTTTACAGACAAAATCCACATGTGACTTTGAAGACTGGCAAGAAAATTGCTTCTATTTAGAGCACTCAGTTTTAATGAGTGTACTATCGCTCTACGTATTTTCCCACCACCACCTTACATATTTGAAGCACCATTATTTAGGAACAAACAGTAGATCCATGCCCATGTTAATGAATAGTGTTTCTCTAGGTTGTTCACTGGCCCTGGTGAAACTCCATATCCACATGACAGTAACTCTGTGTAGCCATAGTTCATTAAACACAAGGAATGTGTTGGAAATGCTTCAGGCTGGCTTTTCAGCAAGCACTCGCAGGGTTAACTCTTTTAACGAGTATGATTGTACAAAAGAGCTAATTTAGTAATGGCACTTGTTTTGTGTAAAGTGCAAATGCCTCCAAAAACTAAATACAGACCTTTTCATTATTTACAACAACTGATTTATGAAACAAAATGTTTGGCTTTGAAATGTCTTTGCTTTTCAGTCAGTATTACTTTCATTAGATTTTTTAGTCCAGTTCTCTATAGCTTTATTTTTGGAGGTGCTGAGCAATGAAATAGTTTCTCCACAGGCTAGTGGAAGATCTGAGTACGTGACACCAGTTAAGGTCTGACCATGTGAGTGACTACATAACTCTTTATATGTTTAACTTCTGTTGTCTCCATCTGAACATTATGATCTATGATCCAAACATCAGAAAGTGATTTCTCATAAAAAATTCTTCCAGTCATTACTGAACACAGATAACTCATTACAATAGCAGTTAAGAATTTCTGTTTTGCTTAGTGCCTTCCATCAACGGAATCTGATGCACACACAGATGTGCTTCCCACAACTAGCTGATTGTTTTTCAAATTTTTTTTTTGTTTTTTGGAGAAAAAAAGTAACACAAAGTCCCCAAAGAGCAACCATTTTCTCTTATATTTGTATCTGATGAAAAATGATTGCCAAAACACGTCTCCTATATACAAATGCACGAACATGGTCCATCACTGAAATGTCACTTTCTCCAGTCATTACAGCTGCTCATGATATGTAGAATTTCTACAGAAATAGTTATTAAACACAGGAATCACATGGCTGAAATTATGGTGAAAATAACCAAATACACTACATAAAAAACACACAGTAAACTAATGCTGAAATAGTTTTCTTCAGGAAGGGCCATTTTGACAAAATTAGGTAGGTAAGGATGATCTAGTTCAGAGACATTTAAAAAACATGGTATCGAGGTGGGCTTCTATTTTTCTTAATTGAACTCAAACGAAGACAAATTTCCCATAATTTCTCACCTGTATCGCCCTGCTAATTTGCCCTGTTGTCTTGGAATATCTTGGAATACCCTGGAATATCTTGGAATATCTTCCTAAAAGATAACTTTCTTCTTTCACTACTCCTACTGCCCAAACCCCCAGAGGGGAGGATGGGAGTGAAATGTGAATCATTATTCTATCTAGGGAACAGTACAAGGAATGAGATCCTTTTTTTCCTCTTGAGAAGACTGATAATTTATCTGGTTATTCAGCCCTCTTTCTTCACTGTTGCCTTATTTCAACATGAAGTCATATTGCAGTCCAATGCAATAGCAAAATATTTTGTTATCTAATTTATTTTATTTTCTTCTATATTGCAATTAATTTTGGATTTCTTTTCTCGTAAAAACATCTTGAGTTCATGCTGTGTTGAATCAATCTTTATGTGAAATCACATGCAATTCACCTCATCAAATTTAATTCATCTAAAAATTAGACTTGACATCAAATCTAGGATGGTCTTCTAGGCTCCAGCTACATTTAATTGTGACGTAGGCATCTCAAGAGGGTCATTCATCCCATCAGCCCAAGACACTTGTATTAAGATGATATGGATTAGCTTGATTATCTTAGATTATCTTAGATTAAATGTTTGCATATTTTATAGGTAAAACCTGGTGAGATGAACAATATTCCATGTCAAAGGCTTGAGTTTTTCCTTCATGAGAATTAACACAGCATGTTGAATATTAGGAACTCAAAAAAATGCACAATACAATGGGAAAATAAAAATTAAAAAAAAAAGAAGAAAAAAATTCTTAGCAATGTTTCTAGTGTAGTTCTGGTTTAGGAACCATTTAGGAACAAATATGTCCTGACGGACAGCAGGATTACCACGAGCCGGCACTGTACCCTTGTGGCCAAGAAAATCAATGGCATCCTGGAGTGTATTAGAAGGAGTGTGGTTAGTAGGTCAAGAGAGGTTCTCCTCCCCTTCTACTCTGCCCTGGTGAGGCCACATCTAAAGTATTGTGTCCAGTTCTGGGCCCCTCAGTTCAAGAAGGACAGGGAACTGCTGGAGAGAGTCCAGTGCAGGGCAACAAAGATGATTAAGGGAGCGGAGCATCTCCCTTATGAGGAAAGGCTGAGGGAGCTGGGGCTCTTTAGCTTGGAGGAGACTGAGGGGCAACCCCATTAACGTTTATAAATATATAAAGGGTGAGTGTCACAAGGATGGAGCCAGGCTCTTCTCTGTGACAACCAATGATAGGACAAGGGGCAATGGGTATAAACTGGAACACAGGAGGTTCCATTTAAATTTGATAAGAAACCTCTTCATGGTGATGGTGATGGAACACTGGAACAGGCTGCCCAGGGAGATTGTGGATTCTCCTTCTCTGGAGACGCTCAAAACCCGCCTGGACGCCTTCCTGTGTAACCTCATCTGGGTGTTCCTGCTCTGGCAGGGGGATTGGACTAGATGATCTTTCGAGGTCCCTTCCAATCCCTAACATTCTGTGATTCTGTGATTCTGTGATCAAACTAAGTAGCAAATAACATGAAAAAAGGAAGTGTGCAGGAACATAAACGAGTTATTTGTCTGTAGAGGATGCATGCTTAACATTTCAAAGAGAGGCTCAAATGTTAATAGTTTCCTTTATCAAGTGAGGTTTGTAAATAGCAACCTGTTAGCGGTGGAAAATGGTATACTACATGTCACAGTAGCTAAAAAGCAAAAGGAACAACTTATAAGGCGTGATTTGCAGTAGAAAGTGAGCATGTCCAGAGACAGATTTCATACGGATAACTACTATCTTTGAAACATGGACATCAGCCTTCTTTTCTCAGTTCTTACAGTGGTTTCTGCAATTTATCTGCCACTCTTTCTGTCACCTCTCACAACTACAGCCTGACTCAGCAAATCGATGCTGCCAGAAAGAGTGGAGGAAGTAAGGCAGGTTGTGCTATGTCATTATTTGGACATAATAGAAAGATTCATCACCTTACAGTAGAGCCTAATACACTGTTGGTCACAGACTTTTAGCTCTCTGTCCTTGGAATAGCTCTGCTGCCTTGAATGATATTCAATATTTGACATACCTCCAGTGATACAGCCCACAGGTTTTCATATGTACCAACCACAGGCTGTAGAAAAGAGTGTTTCAAAGTGAAACTGAATGCAGAAAAGTTATTATAAAATGTCTCAGTTGTCCTGACATTTACCACATGAAATGTAGGCCAGAAAAAACAACAACAAACACAAAAAAATGGAAACAAACAAACAAACAAACAAATAAAAACATTTAACACATTTTTATGTAATCCCCTTCATGTATTGCTTTATGAAATGATCTCAGGGAGATAAGAGGTTAAGCATGTCTCTATAGTTCTGTGTGCAAAGCTACTTGCACAGAGTGGTCACAGTGGTAACTGATACAAAATGAAGAGCAGTTCATGAATGAGTTCTACCCTTGCTGTGTAATGACTGAATAAGCAATCAAAACAAACAGTACACACTTCGCTTTCATTCCTATGAGATCTTGGAAATTGCCACTGCATACATCAACAGAAATACGTAACGTCCTAATACGTTCTAAGAGGAGAAAAAAAAAAAAAGCCATGCAAAGTGATTTACAAGCAGCAGGCAAGAGAAGATGATCATATTTTCCAGAACTAAAAATAGCATACACTTCCTGATTTAATCTGAATTCAGGGAGCCACGGTACTGATGTTTTTCTGAAAATGGTGCTTACCCGGAATAAAAGGAAACAAGCAGTAGTTGTGAGCTATCACAGGAATTTCTGCAAAAAATCTGCATTCAAATCCTGCCTAGGTAATAGCAGAGAATGATACCATTGGTTTCATCTTATTGTCTCTAAGGAAACGGTTTAACAAAGTTACTTCAGCATGCTCAGCAGAGGTGTTATGCCTGGAGTCCTTCAGTTCGGGAATACTGCAGCAGGGTTGTGTGGAGAAGCAAGCACTGCTATTGATGCATTTGACCAGGTTCAGTCTTCTGGGGTAAATGCAAAAAAAAAAAAAAATCTCTTTTATGACCAGTGTATCCTGGATATACTTTAATCAAATATCTCACCCGAATAATAGACAGCAGAGAAAAAGGACAATAAGCTGAAACATGACTCATGATGATGAGGTAGGTTATAGAGAGTACCAATTTAAAGTCTCTGTCCAGAGCTGGTGGTGGGTGAGACTGTGGGTAGAGAAAGGGAGAAAGAGATTTGTATCTCTCTGCCCCAAGACATTTGAAACCAATGACCTGTAGTGTGTTTCCCAAGTTTATGCAGAGATATCTGCAACATCTGTCACTTCTTTAAGGCTCTGTAGAGATGCAGCAGTCCTTTCAGGTGTAGCAGGTTGCAGCAGAATCAGTCATAAGCAGCAGCAGCAAATGTGCAAATTAATACATAACACCCACTTAAAGCTTATGTTAATTCAGCTGCTGCTTTGAAGAAGAATTAGCAATAGGTAGTATGTGCTCTGTCATGTTAAACAGCTAGTGCCACACTACAGTTGTTTGACAGCCTGAAAAAAAAGAAAAAACACCTGATGTGCATCTTGTGCAGTAGGCTATAGTGTTAGTAATAGAAGGAACATATTATGAAACATAAATATCAATTAATTAACTTCTGGAGAAAAAGTATACTTTACACAGAAAGAAAGGAGCAATTGGGACTTTCTGCAGGAAATGTGCATCATTTCACAAACTTCATTGGCACTGTGATCTGAACAGATGTGTGTTTCAGCTCTGTTTCCTTGGCCTTCTCTGAAGTTCACTTATTCAAGACAGGTAATCAACTGCTGTGAAAATAAATTTGCCCTTGAGTGAGCCAAATGGATATTTAGGGACTGGAAAGAGCCTGTCACTTTCCAAGCTCACAGTTTAGGTCAATGATTATAAGCACAGCAGTGTACAGCCCACACTGAACACATCTCCTCATGATGTTGATATTCAAAGACTGTCATCTTCCTTACTCAAGATCCTGAAATCCATAGGAAGAAATTACAAATGCCATGATAACTGAGTAAGTGGCTTTGGTTTCTGGATCATTGCTTATTTCCACACTGTTCCACAGTACAGACAACTCACAGGTACAATCCACACAATTTTCTGAATTAATTAGGAAAAATACACACAGCAAAAAAGTAGTTTCATGCAGAAGGTAAGTCAGGCCTCTTGCTTTCTAGGCAAAGATGCTGCATTGAGCTAAAGCAGCTGCGTTACCTTGAGTGACCTTCTGGTAATGCTCTCAGCTCTCCTCTTTCAAGCAGCAGGAAAATCTTAGTTCACTTCACTCAGGGCTGTACTCCACAGAAGAGATAACCCCTTTTTTCAGACATAAACATGAGAATTAAAAAGAGAATGGATTTAAGACAAAGTCAAACTTGCAACTCAAGTTGCTTGCTGCCCTGTGGATATTTCTGTCCCTGCCTTGTGCTGGCATACGACTGTTATATACTACAGTATCAATAATAACGTATCCAATATAGTCTTAGGAATTTAGCAACAGGAGCATGCTTTCCACAAATCAACCATAAGGAAGATATATATGAGAATACAAAGTTCTTCTGAGGTTCATTTTTCAGATTAAGTCCTGAGCTAAGAATGAATGGAAATAATCAAAAAGAAGAATAGAGACATATGCTGATTTTTTAATTTAAACTTTAAAAAAGAAAAACTGATTAAAAAAAATTACAGGTGTTGCAACTTTCAGAGTATTTTCAAAGGAAATCAACATTTTTAATTTTGAGGAAAAAGTCAATATATTATTTAAAAATTCATGCTATCTTTCCCAGCCAATCCATCTGCACACCAATATCAAATTGGCAAACCATACTGTTTTGGATATTTAGGCAAGAAAAAAACAAGACATAAAAAATATATTTATGAACTTTATCAAAGGTTTTAAATGCAGTGTTCTGAATAATTTTTACTATTACACAGGATTGTAATGTGAAACCACTTTACAAAAAAAAAGAAAGATTTTATTTATTCATCTTAAAACAGCATCTAAAGAGCTGACCTCAGGCCCAGGGAGAGAGGACACCAAACAGGCACGCAGTACTACATCAACAAAAATATTGCTGTACCTGCTTCCTACTTTTGTTGCTGACATTCAAAACTTTAATTTGAAAAAACCTCACAAACTGTTACCAAACAGTATTGATGACTGAATTTTGTAAATATATCCAGTTGTACAAGACAAGATTCACGAGGATTTCATAGTAAGATTTCTACCTGTCACCCTAAAAGTTAACTTAATCAAAGCTGGTTTTCTACGTTCATGCTATGAAAAGAAATAAACACCTTCAAAGGACCACTCATCCTATCATAAAGTGTGACACTAAGGTATGTAGGATGAATGACCCTCTGCCAGTGCCTTCATTGACTGAAGAGGAGAATTAACCAAGATCAGCCCCAATTTGCCCTCAAACATCTGCTCGTCAGCATGTGCAGGACCATCCAAACCATGTCTGTATGAACTAAACGTCCACTGAGCTAAACATCAAAATATAATCCACTCAGAATTGGGGAATTTTTACAAGACGGCTACTGGACCAGTCATTGTAAACAGAGAAAAATTGCTGGAAAAGGTGCTGGTGCTGTCTTGCTTTTGCTATTAAAACACTCAGGAGGGTTTTAAAAGCCTTGAACTCACATTACTCATCTGCTTCAGAGGTTGTGAACTCATACTTTCTGCAAGCATGGTCTAATATCTGGATGTGGCACATTTTGGACTGGAGGGTCAGCTCTGCCTCTCCGACTGAAGCTGCTCTACTTCATCTCTACATTTAAAAATTAATTGAGGTAAGCACTGAGAATAAATGTGTCTTTTAGCTTAAGCACTTGTCTGAATACAAGGAAATGTGTATTAAACCTCTTCATCTAATTCGTGTCATTTTATTCAAAGTGAAATATCTTTATCAAAAGTAGCCAAGACAACTGTCCTCCCTCCCACTCCCAGACTGTGCTGAAGTGCAGTGATTAGGGCAGTCTTTGGGGATATAAACAATTGCTGCTCAAGTCTCTTCAGGCAGAAGAAGATAGTTCTGCATTTTGTGGAAAAGGAATAGATTTAATTATTAAGTTAAGAAAAGTTCCATCCAATATCTTAACCACTTCCTTTCTCTTTTACAGAAAACCTGACAACTAATGTATGCAAAATCAGTGGTCCTTTTCAAAATGAATCAACTGGATCATTGGACTGAGGCCAATTGTATGAGGTTCAACAAGGCCAAGTGCCAGGCTCTGCACTTGTCATAACAACCCTAGGCAGCGCTACAGGCTCTGGGAAGAGTGGCTGGAAAGCTGCCTGGCAGAGAGGGAGCTGGGAGTGTTGATTGACAGCTGGCTGAATATGAGCCAACAGTGTGCCCAGGTGGCCAAAAAGGCCAACAGCATCCTGCCTCGTATCAGGAATAGTGTGGCCAGCAGGACTAGAGAAGTGATTGTGCCACTGTACTTGTCACTGGTGAGTCCACACCTTGAATATTGTGTTCAGTTTTGGGCCCCTCACCACAAGAAAGACATTGAGGTACTAGAGAGAGTGCAGAGGAGGGCGACAAAGCTGGTGAGGGGCCTGGAGCACAAGTCTGATGAGGAGCGGTTGAGGGAACTGGGGCTGTTTAGCCTGGAGAAAAGGAGGCTGAGGGGAGACCTGATCGCTTTCTACAGCTACCTGAAAGGAGGTTGTAACATGGAGGGTGTTGTTCTCTTCTCCTGAGTAGCAAGTGGTAGGACAAGAGGAAATGGCCCCAAGTTGTACCAGGGGAGATTTAGATTGGATATTAGGAAAAAATTCTTCACGGAAAGGGTTGTCAGGCATTGGAACAGGCTGCTCAGGGAAG
Source organism: Caloenas nicobarica (assembly GCF_036013445.1). Lineage (NCBI taxonomy): Eukaryota > Metazoa > Chordata > Aves > Columbiformes > Columbidae > Caloenas > Caloenas nicobarica. The sequence goes on from NC_088245.1 coordinate 49,370,034, forward strand.
TGGTGGAGTCACCATCCCTGGAGGTGTTTAAAAGACATTTAGACAAGGTTCTTAGGGACATGGTTTAGTACTACAGCTAGGTTATAGTTGGACTCGATGATCCAGAGGGTCTCTTCCAACTGAAATGACTCTATGATTCTATGATTCTATGATTCTACAATTGGCTCGAGTCACATCCTCAGATAGCAATTAGGAGTGAAGGCCCCGCTTGTTTACAATTAGGCTTTAAAATAAAAATGCAGTACTTACAAATCAATCCCTCTCACAGACCTCCAGAAAAAAACACAAAGGAAACCTTAGTCCATGCTTGGAACTGAACTTACACTGAACTCCTCTTGAGCGAAAGTACTTTGGCACCTCTGATTTCCACCAGGGACTAGTGCTGGAAATGACTGTGCTCTGACAGAAGGGCTTTTCTTCTGGTATTTCCAGCTGAGATGCCAAGTGGAAGTGCTGGGATCTGATAAGAAAGCTTGCTCTCATAGATGTTTATCCAAACTTGACCTGGACTGTAAAATTTTTAATCTCTGGCTATCTTTACAAACTGACACTCAAGTTAGTTAGCAGAACAGTCTTCATTATTTATACTCAAGTATATATTTGTTGTTTTAATATAAAACTTCCTTCTTTTCATAGAGACCAAAGCATTGAAAGTATCAGTAGTACAGGTTAATACAATGGTGAAAGACAATACCTCACTAGCAGATCCTAAAAATACAATCAAAAGAAAAACATTTGAAATGTCTGTCTTGCTTCCTCATTCTCTTAAATTACAGTGAGAAAAAATTTTACATTGAAGGTCTAGTGTAAAATCCCAGAAATCACTGTGAAATCACTGAGAAGTCTACTATGAATTAGCCTGTCTTTGGAATGGGCCTCTGCTGTAAAACTTGCCTTCATTTATACAGTCATCCACCTCATTAAGCTCCTAAGAGGTACTTTAAACGAAATTGAGAAGTGAGATCTTGGCCAGTTTCTCAATGGAAGAGTACTTATTCAGTCCTCATCCTGCCCTAGCAGCACCAGACAATCATAGTATGTAAAACTGACTAACTGTGCTGCTTGTTTTCTGAATGCCTTGCTAAAACATTTATGATTGGATATGAGTTCCATTCAGGAAAATTAATGCAGAGATTATAATATACCCTCAATAGTGAACTAAAAAGAAAAGCACTCTCTGACCTGATAAAACAGTTGTGTACCATTGCATAAGTGAAGGACTGAGCCCAATAAATGATTACACCTAACTGATCATGATTGCATCAACTTGTGAAATAGCTTCATTCCCTTGTACTGGGGAATTAAGTAATATCATCTTCTCTAATACCACAAATGATTAAAATGAGACCTTCAAATGACTGGGCTTGATATACCACAATCACACCTTTCTTTCTGCATCAGCAATTATATGGGCATTTTCCAGTAAACTCGTGCTTTTAATATCTACAACAGTTACGCAATTTATGCAACTATTTGATCAATTTATACAATGCATCTGTCACAAATCGTCTGGATGCGAGTATACATGATACAAAACCTCATTTTATTGATAAACCCAAACTGACACAATTTCGAATAAATACCTCTCAAACAGAAAAAAACTAGACAATTTTTCTCTAAATCCAATCCTAAGTTATTATAGCTTTTATCAGTACTATTCACTGATAACCAGCACACTAGATCAAGAAATGAAGATAACAGCAAGGTAGAAGTTCATTCATCTTACCTGTTGCCTTGTAAGATACTGTGTCTTTCAGATCCAGTGATCTTAAGAGTCAGTAATTAATGTGCATCCAGAATGGAAGTGGAAGGTAGGATAGCTATTAAGTAGCAATGAAGTAAAAGACATGGAGCAGAAAGCAAACCCGATTTTACTCTTTCTGAGGTTTCAAATTATTTTAAAACCTGGACGCTACAACTGGTTACTCTGCATGAGCAAAACAGTGGAAAATCTGCATTTTGACATAGGTTTGTAAATAAGAAAACAAAACAGAATAAAGTTCCCTGGCTGCTATTGCTGCCAAGGTATTGAGATGCACTTGAAGATCCTAGAAGATACTCTCAGTTCACAAGCTTGTCCAAAAGGAAGGAAATTGCTCCTTCAGTCTCAGACAGTACCTCTCCCAGACAGTCTGCCAGCTTCTCTCAGATGTGCTTCAGGTATTTATCTCTCAGTCAAGCAGTTATGTCAACCCAGCATGAAGAAAGCTGAGGAACCATGTCATCTGGACAATATGAAGCAAAGTTGAGCTAAGGGACGCCGCTGTTTTGATGGCTGTAGTCATAGAGGTCACAGTGTTCCCTTTAGTGTCTACATATATGACTTTAAGTAAGACGTATGACATAAAAGTCTACCATGCAACAAACTGCTTGTCTTCTTTGGTAAAACAGTCATTCTGAGGTTCATCCTTACAGAGGGAAAAGATTGGCACTCTTGGGCATGTCTGTGCCTGCTTTTTTCAGGAACTGTACATGTCACATAAATGGTGCTCCATGTGAAAAGTCACTTCTGACAGTTCTGAAAGAATCTTCTTGGATGTAAAATGTATTTGCCAGTATCTTACACAGCCAGAAGGTATTGATACAAAGATCAAGAAAGGCAAATACAGTGTTGCTGACATTTTTTAAAGGGTCAAATGCAAAATGTATCTCTCTCAGAATCAAAGAAAGCTTCTGAAATCACTTCTGATTTCCATCTCTCTTTGTATCTAAGATGATCAGAAGACTGGAGTAGTCTAGAAGTTATTTCTACCATCTTGTTTACATAAACTGTCTACCTTAACTCTAAACCAGTCTGTTTTAAACCAAATCTGTTTTGGTTGGTTCATACTGCAGAGCTGATGGATTTCCCAAATGTGCTATTCCAAGCAAATTGAGACAGAGATCCTTGGAAATGAGAGGTTACGCAGTGTCTGCTTTTCTTTGGCTTTTGCAATGGTGTAAACCCACAGCAGCTTTGATGGACTTAAAGCAGATACAACCTGTGTATGAAAGAGGTTTTTAGGCTTAAGTAACTAGATTTGAAGTAGGAGCACCTAATAAGTTGTTCCAGAGGGCAACTGCTTTTGAACCAGAGAATGCATTTGGATCATCTCTACTATGAAGCGATAAGCTGTGTAAGTTCAAAGTACAGTGGAAAGCCTTAACATTATCCGTGCTTATTAGCACACAGAGCTTGTATAAGCACTATGGGAAATACTATTGTGATTATGGACACAAACCAACTCTGACTGCAAGACTGTATATGTCTGTTGTTATTCTTTTAGGAGTTATTCCTGAATCTCTATGTGCCACATTCTTTCAAACCACTCTGAGGTCCAGTCACTTTTTATATCTTATTATTCAGTGAACAAAGACATAGCAGGTTTGTCAAAAATGTCACTATAATGATAATAATCTATAACTGTGAGTTAAAATGACTCCATGTTAACCTGAAGATTTTTGAGAATATGTATTAGCTAGCACATTCCCTCTATCCAGAAAGCCAAGAGTACTAAAGCTAACAGAAGTGTAAATTGACAGAAACTCCTCTCTGCAATTTGTTCTTCTCCAATTCTTTCAAAAGATGAGGCCAAGACTAAAATTACTGGTACACTCTATATTCCCTGCCTTCACTTTTATGCTGTGGATATTATAAGGACTTCAACAAAGTGGATAGAGCCCAGGAGCAACAACTGTGCTTTAATTCTCTTTTAAGGAATACTTCACATATAATAGAGCAAAGTGGGTTGCAATCCATACTTCTGTGATGGGCTAGTAAATATGATTAAGGTATGTGCTTAAGGTCAATATGTCCTCAGTTTACACATACACAAAAAAGAAAAACAAAAAACAAACAAAAAACCCCACCAAAAACCAAACAAACAAACCCAAAAAAACCCCACAAACAACACCCCAACAGTAGCATACACCAGCACTTGTTTCAAAAAAATGTGAGATTCTTGACCAGCACAGTTTAAAAGCAACTCCACTCACATTCAGAGAGTTAAACTTTTTTTATACTTACTCAATCTGGACTTACATATAATGCAACTAATAGTCTGAGGAACAAGGAAAAAGGCAAAATATCAAACCTATATGGGCCTACTATACACTTATGGTGTGTTTCACTGGCAGAATGAGATTCAGCTACACAGAAGGATATTCTGAAAAGTGCACCCAGCTCGAATTTAAGTAGATGTGGAAGAAAAAGAAATGGCAACAGCCGTGTTAGTTCACTGTTCACTGAAATAAAGAATAATAATACATCACTATTGTTGGATTAATGATTGTGAGCATTCTCTAGCTAACCAGGTTACATAGTGAACTTTATATTACCAACCACCTTTATGAGATTTTCAATTCTTTGCATTGACTTTGCACTGCATAGCTTACGTAGAGTATTTTCTGTACTTCTCTGATTGTATTCTTTCTTATTTATTATTCTTGCATGCAAACAGGCTTTTTGAGAGTTCATCAGTTCCAGCTGGCTATTTTACATTTGATGTCAATAGTTCTTTATTGAGCTATTTATCAGAATTCTTTTCACTGCATCCAATGGGTGATGTCACCAAAAAAGAGTTATAATTGCAGGTGGGAAATGAAAAGGAGATCAAAAATCTTTCAAGTAACGAAAATTCTCTATTTATGCAAGTGTTCTAAGAAACAAAGGCAGCAATAAGAAACAAGCAGACAACAAAGTAGGATTCAAATGGGAGCAAAATTATGGCTAAACATACTAATCTTCGAAGTTTAACATGGGTTGTCAGCAGTTCTTTCAGAAAGTCGAGCTCCTGAAACTGCAACTGTAAAACCATTAGTCAGCTATATGAGAGTGAATATTTTCCTTTTCCAAATCAGATTTATGGAATATTTTGCCTTCTGTCAGATTATAGTGTATTTGCATCTAATAGTTCTAATTTAGAATGTTTGAGTTATAAATAGATGGGATAAATGGCATAAATTAACATTGATATGAAAGACTAATATGTTTTTCTTATAAGCTGTAAACCGCTTCCATGTCAAAGGAAAGCTAAACTGCTCTACACTTGAAGTTTTCTGAGGTAAGAATGCATTGGTGTTTTAAAGCAGTTTCTATGCATTTGAACTGCGAGATCTGCTATCCAAATTCCTCTCCCTGTTAACTATTACTGACCTTCAGCCACGGAAAGCAGCTAGTAGAGTGACTTAATTTGGCACCTGTTCTGGGGATTTCTGAATAGCTGAAGCCAAAAGCAATCCATATTTATGTGGCCCAGCCTGTTCTCAGCACATACTGTATTTTACAGTGGATTTCCTTAGGAGATTTTACAGACGATACTGTACAGAAATTCCTAAATGTTGCCTTTCACTCCTTCAAATGACAAATGTTAGGCTGCTTTTACCTACTTATATTCTGTGGTAAGAGTGGCATCCATAGGAGAGATTCCTCCAGTACAGTAATTGTCATGCATTTTCCAATAATGCCTTATGGGAAAACACATTCCTTGGGAACTGAAAAGGAAGGGAAACTATTAATCAAGTGAAACTAGGCTTGAAGTATAAATGTAACACTATCGGGTATGCACTTTATATGGAATTTTCTTCCCATTTCTTGAGGATAATCACAGGAAGAGTGTGGGTGGATTGGCTCACATATGAAAAGACATTTCTCAGCTAAAGGAAAGACAGCAACATTTGAAAGCCTAGGGTTTCCACACAACCTATGAGACATAAGACAAAAGCAAAGAAATAAACTGGAGTCTAGTCTCACGCTAGTCTATGCTGAAATTATTGTTCCATCTCCAGTAACAAAGTTAAAATATCTTTCAATTTCTGATTCTGGAATTCTGCTACTCTGTGTATGTTATTTTACTGTTTCTAATTCTTGTGAGGGCTTTTAATTGTTCAGAACTAAAAATAACCACAAAGAGCTGAACAACTTGGATTCCAATACTCATTATAAAATAGAAAAAAAAAAAAAGAAAAAAAAAAGAAAAAAAAAGGTGACATCCCAGGGGCTTCAGATAGATTCCTCCATGAATAGTCTTTTACCAAGAAACCTCACATTCTTTCACGAGGAGACATTGTACTGTTTTTAATGACCACAAGATAGTACATAAAGGACGAAAATACCTTTATTTCTTGTCAGCTCCACAGCTATGTATAGGCTATAACAACATGTATAAAAGAGAAGATGGGCATAATCTCCAGGGGAATGAAAGGGGATATTTCTGAAGATTATTTCCCCCACTCACGTAGCATTCTTACTTTTCTCACTTGAAACATTCTTGATCCAGCTGGTTGTTTTGTTCACATTGGCTTTCACTGCCTAATCTAGTGAATTCATTATAGCTCCCTGCCTGAGGGCTCAATTTTCAGCTGCACTGAGCATGACCTATATCAGCTGTGGGAAAAGGGAGGCAAAGGTTCTGTGGGTGCCTCACAGCTCCCCGTGTCTTCGGAAAGCCATGGGGGGACCCAGCCATCCCACCAGTCCAAGCAGACATGGCTTACATGACGTTGTCTTGCATTGGTCTTGGGGATTACTGTGCTCACAGGAGTTTGTGTGTCCCAACATGAATCCTGCGATGGAGCGTTGCAGGGTAGGAGAAGCTGCCATAAAAAAACCCGCTGGCTCTATGTTAGGACAGGACTCACCCATACCAAGGGATCCTCCATGCGGCAGGGCTGATCTTGAAATATAAAGAGATTTTTCTGGAACCAGAATCTGGAATCAGATGTGTTGTTTCTGAGGTAACCAGACAAATGTCATTGCAACAAGTAGTATAATTTTGTTTCTCAGTTACATGCTAGAGATACAGTATTACAGAGAAGCTCTGTGGCAAATGGATTCTATTTGCTCATGTGCTACAAATGGACAAACAGTTCTCTGTTTTTAAAGCTTTTTTGGATGAGATTAATCGTTGTGGAGATGGAGCTGTGTCCATTTTGTCCTCACTAGCAAGTGGGTGGTTGCCTCCCACACTCACGTCACTGCCAGATTTGGCAGCAATAACACTTTGGCAGCAAGAATTTATCTAGGAGGTCCCAACGCTGTAAAGTAGCCTCACTAAAAATTTCCTGAGTTGAGTAGTTTAGCTCTTTACTTTCGGTTCACTGAGCTACAATCACTACTTACACACACACAAACACATGTGTGAACCCATCTCCTAAGCACTACAAGGAACCTAAAACTTACAAATCAACAAGATAAAATGGTCCCAGCCAAGGAAGAAGAACAAGCCAGATGAAAACATCATAAAGACCCCATGCTGGCACAGCACACTCTGACTCATACTTTCCAGATATAGATGTCATCCATTAGGTTAAAAAAATAATAATAAAAATCAGTCTCCATTCTGGGTTGTGGTTTTTCTTTTTTTTCTTTTTTTTTTTTTATTGCTTGCTTTAATAGCTCTGCTCTTCATCATTTCCAGTGTTGAGCAGCTGATCCCTCTTGCCTTGGCTAAGGACATGTGATAGTTTTGCTGAATAGCTGCAAACATGCTCTCTGCTGGGTACTAATAGCTGGCACATTAGGCTGCTTGGCGAACTGTGGCAGCCAAACAGAAATGCATTCAACAGAGTGATTTCAGTAAAAAAGTGGAGGGTTGGGTTTTTTTTCTTTTTCTTTCCTTTTTTTTTTTCCTTTCCTTTTTTTTTCTCCCCCACTCTGCTTGGTGCCAGAGTTCTTAAAATAGTTCTGTCAGAGTTTTCTTGTTACCCATTTTGGAGCCCAGATGTAGGAAGCAAGCCAACACAGCTGGTGGAGCCTAAGTGTCTCACAGATAGGAAAGCTTACATGGGCTTCATTTTATCCTTAATTGCCATTCTTCACTTTATTCTTAACTGTTATTGATGTTATTGCTATTGAAGTGCCAAGAAGAAAAATGTCCAGGCTTGCAGAGGTTAAAGGTCTACCAGTTGAAGACCTTTCTCTCCCTCCTGTCTTCATCACCAGGCTCTGTACTTTATCTTCAGTAGTTCCCTCATCTTTTCTCTCATCAGGAATGTAGATTTAATTAGTTGTTCCATTCTGAGCTCATACTGATACCTGTGCTGAGCTAGTACAAGTGATGCACAGTGATGCTGTGATGTGAAATCATTCTCACAGCAGGTTGGATATAAAATCAGCAGTCTCCTTACACTTAGGAGTACATGCTAGATTTCTATCATATTTCTGAGGAGAAAAGAATATTAGAGTGGTACCAGCCTTCCTGACAGCAGGCTAAAACTTACACAACAAATTGAAAAGAGATTATATACTAATAATTAGAGTTTCCATATAGTCATCTAGTAAGTACTGTGCTGGCCAGTCTTGGAGACAGAGTAACTTTCTTCTCCTAAGTGTGCATATCAGAGTTTTGGAAGCCTATTTGCTTCTGTGATTTTTTTTTTTTTTCTGTTAGCTATTTGCTGTCACCTGAACACCCTCATGGGATTTTTCCTCATGCAATATGTGATAACTCCTACCAGTCTTGAGTTACTTGTAACTGTACAGTTCCTACAGGGTGGATTTTGAAAGCAGCCCAGTCTGGGATATTACTGTTATAGACCACAGAACTCCATGTTCCTAGTACATCTGTGGAAGCATTTGGAGGAACAGCAATACGAATGGAAGTAACACTGATTCATTCTATCTTCATATGAAAACAGAGGGAACAGTTGGCCTCTCTAAACTGGAATGATACAGATACAGAGATCTGAATACACAAAAATAGCACAGCAATTTCTAGGAGAAGACTAAACATGTCTCAGAAATGTATTGAAAAACAGTGCACTAAAGTCTACGGGGAAATATTTGAAAGGTGCAGAGTGCAACGCTTAGTTACCCTACACACTAGGTTACACTAAAAAACAGTAGGAGTCAGGTATTCAATCCTTGTTTATGTCTTTAGACCTCTGTTGTCTTCAACAGCTTACTCTAGCAGGAAGCGTGTCCCCTACCATAAACAAACCTCTCATTACAGCACTTGCAAATGAATGACAGAGGCTTTTGAAGGAAATGAAGAATCAAATTCTGCACTGATTTTGGACTCTGACAAAGCATCTCTTGTGGATGTTGGGCTATTAATTCACAGCACTCCATTGCCCATTGTTTCCTTCTGCCTCCTCATGACAGAATCAGAATAATTCACTACATATCCACATTGCCCTGATAGGAACATCAAGTCCAACATCTTAGCCGATGCTGCTAATGAATGTGGTCTTGCCTGAAGATGCACGTCGGTGAGTGGGAGCTTCTGGAGCATACGTCTTCCTTTCTACCAGCACAGTTACAGGAACAGTAACCTCCAGTAAGCAAATAGCTGAGAAGGTATTTCCTTAAACAACTTCTGCTGTTTGCACAGAGAATATGAATACAAGTCTCTATACTCTGCACTAATTCATGCATGTGATCATGTTCGAGCTTATGCTCACCTCCATCCCCTCCGCTTGTGTCAGCAGCTCACTCCTTGTGTTGGTTCTGAAGTCCAACACAATTAAATATAAGCAACACACAACTAGAGAGATTTAGATGAGGGCAAGTCTTTTATACATGCAGGCTTTTGCTACCATTTGCCTCCTTTTCTAGGGAAGAGAGACAACCTAACACCTGAGACTGGAGTTTTGCAGGTATGTCCTGAGGTTTGTGCCCAACTTCCACTTTGGAGGACCTGTATGATCCTCTCTCCTTGGAGGGCGTCTCGGAGGCTTTAACCTAAGTAGAGAGATTTTTGTTGTATTCTTAAGGTGAGATTTACATTATCAGTCATTTGGAAGTGTGTCACCTAAGCTACTCTTTTGGTCCTCTGTGTTAACTGGAGAGGGATAAACACCTTCACATGCCAGTTGTCTATATCATAAGACAGTTGTATAAGAAAAAAATATTTTTCATGCAGCATTAATAGAGATGGCCCTGATGACTCTCTGAAAGTGTATACTAAAGCTTGTTTGACTAAGTCTGTATGAGGTAAACCCTATTTTTCTGTAATTCTTCTGTCATGACTGAGCCCACCACACAGACACCACACTGAAGCCTCTATTTACCTTCTTTCCTGATGATTTTCTACAAAAACCTCATTAGCTCAATTATCCATAAAGCTACCTACAAGAAAAAAAGATCTTGAAACAGATAACAGATGCACTTAAGAGTTACATCTTGTGATGAATGAACACAAAATCCCAGCTTCATTATAGCCAGCCCACACAGTCACATTTTTATTGCTCATATGTAATGATCAACAATCATTTGGGACAAAAAAACAAACTCTAGCCAGAATTTTAACACAATCTCAAAATCAAATCAGATCAAATCAAATCTTGAAATTCTTTACAATGTTTGAAGCACCTGGGAGAAGCACCCTGGTTTGACTCTAACTAATTGCTAATTTCTATCCCTTTCATGTTCTCAGTAAGATCTCTGTTTTAATCTTCCAGTCTTTATTATCCTTTCTTATTCCTGCTCTGAATTTCACACATCATCCTTAACGTTCTGATTTTTTCTTTCAAAATATCTTCAACTAGAACTGGTCTGTTCCTCACGCACAAAATTTAGCTTCCAGTTCATTCCTCATTTTTTGTATCAACCGTATGATAGCCTTTGGCCTCATATGATAACATTTCTGTTCTGTCTGTTTAGATGTGTTCATTATTTATGGCAGATATTTCTCTTTTTTCCGGTGAATTATTAATACCTTTAAATATTCATAATTGTTCTATAAATCCTGATGTGTCATTTGTATGGTGATCCTCTCTTTTCTTAAAATGGCCCTTCCTGTACAAAGACATTTACCCGAGCCTTGAAACTCTTTTGCTACCTGCATTACACTTGCCTCTGTATTTGCAGGTAAACAAATTTAGGACACAACTACACCAATAGGTGCAGATAGTTACATATGTATTCTGCCTAAACTCCAATCTGGCTGAATACCATGTAGTTCAAACTATTTTGTCCTGCTAAGAATAAAATGTTTATTGCATCTTAGACTCTGGGAGTGGAGTGAAGATGTCATTATCTGGACCTCTGCATCTGATCATTTTATTTCCATGGCCAAAATCAGAAGTGAACTGTGGTTTACGCAGAAGCATTTGCAAATATTTTGTATACGATATTTGTCTACCCAGAGTATTTCTCAAGGTTTATAGGAATTTTTTTCTGGTCGTCTAACTCATTTTGTAAGTGCTGAAGTCATCTGAAGTGAATTCTTCTCCTGAGAGGAAGTCCAACGCTTGTGAGGCTTGTCTCTGCCAGTCTAATTACAGCAGTTTTCTTGTAGATATAACCTACAGCCAACACAAGTGATTCCCACTCAGGTAATGGTGAAGAAAATTTTACACAGTTTTGCTCATTCTCACAAAGAAATGCAATAAAATATGGATAATTAGTACTTCTTAGTACTCTTTTGATCAGATAAACTGGAAAAACTTATTGTAGAGCACTGTTGACTCCACATAATGTTAGAAGTGTAAAAATAGTGCATTATAACAAAGATTGTCTCTTCTGTCTTTTCCTTTTTTTTTTTTTCTTCTTCCAGTTCTGCAGATTCTATATCTTGACATTAAAAGTTGCTGAAACTGGTCAAGTCAAGCTTACTAGATGTCAAATTTTGATGGTGATTATAAGAGACTTCGGTATCTTAGCTTTCGTCTTTTCTAGAGATAGCATTGCAGAGCAGAAACAGGTTCTTAAGTCAAGCAGGTAAAAGAGTCTTATTTCATTTTCAGTGGTTAAAAGTAACACTCTGAACACCACATGGAAATGAAGAAGTGACAGTGCCAATCATGGAGCAGAGAGGTATATCTCTCTGCTGCTCACTAAGAAGCCAGCTATATGCTGCACTAGCACGTTTCCCAGAACATTTTGACAGATGTTTCCCACGCAGCATATTATGTTAGATTAACTTAAAGGTAGAAAAGGCATGGACAACTATAACATGATCTGCATCCAGCAACGTAATAAGAGACACAGGATTCCATAGAACAGTAAAGCGAAAAATGATCAGGAGATGAAACACTTGGCTGCAATGCCTACTTACTTAGTTAACAATATCCCTGATCTAATAAAATCATCATACTATGAATCATCTTGTCCCAGTTCATTGAACAGAGGTGTCAATTATACAATCAGTGGACATTTGAGCATTTTTTCCGTATCTACTAAAATTGTATTGTTTTGCTGTTTGGTTTGGTTTGGGGGTTTTTGTTTGTTTGTTTTGTCATGTTTTGTTTTCTTTTTATTTTGCTTGGGCAACCACACTTATGACAACATGCTCCCAGGCAAATCCTTGTCTCACATGAATTAGAATACAGGATCTTTTGGCTCCCAGTTAGTTGCATTGTTTTCATCTAATAAAAAACATCAGTGGAAAAATTCACCACTACACAAAAAGCAAAGAACTTGAAGCACTTTAACAGTTGTGTATTAATGCTGGCATGCTTCAAAAATAACTGCTGAACATTGCTAAGAGGACTGCAAGACTATATAATTATTTATGACAGGCTTTCAGCTTTTTTTCCTTCTCCTAAATGGTTAGTGTTAGTTGAAAGCCAAAGGAATACTGTGAAAATGAAGGAAGGAAAGCAGTGGGATGCTTTTTATAAGGCAACTGCTCTCCATCTTCACTCACTCATGAGCAACCATACTAAACATCTCTTGGGAGGACCACTATTCAAAGGTGTTTGGACTTCAGATTTCATGATCTGAAATCTATGGCTGTAAATAGAAAGAATCAAGAACCATGAATAGAAATGAGTAGGAAACTGTTTATTCCCATTCCAGAAATATGTTCAAGTCAAGAAACAGTTTTCCATTCCATATTGGGATGAAATTTAGACCTTTCAACTTTTTCAAGAAAAAAAAAGCAAGTTAAAGCTTTAGTTGTCTCACTCCTTCTGCTGCTCCCCTTCATGTCCTCCAAAACAGACAAGCAATTAGAGCACCAGCCTCCAAGGAAAAGAAACTGGACCTGAAGCCCAGCTCTGCTAGCCTGATGAATTCACATGCCTGTTCTCAGTACTTGACAATTCTGTCATGCATTGCAGAAGAGTGTCCGACCTGCAGGCTAGTTCTTAGGTCAGATATAATTCATTCTTTCTACTTAAAATAGCCCACCCTAGAGCTCAGATGGATTTACAAAGATCACTTTTCTGATGCTGACGTATTCCCACTAAACCTCTCAGAGCATGTTGACTCAGCTTCAGTGCTCGCCCCCAGTCTCTCTCTGCCACAGGGCTGAGCAGAACTTGGTGTGTGTTTGAGTACCCACTGTCACTAGCAGGACCCTGATTCACCCTCAACACACACATGAGGCACAAATGAAAAATGGAAGTGAGAGCGTAGGGAAAAAGGAGGCCTACATATCCCACAGAAACACGTACCTCTGTTGTAGGATTTCTTCCGGAAAACTGAATGAAAGGTGACCAGCTTCTGAAGTATGCCTAGGAGAGATGTTCTTACATCAACAATGTCATCACTAACTCACATCCCTGAGTGATGAGAGAGTGGTGTTTGTTTGGCTTTTTTCTCTCTAAATACCAGCATCGCTTTTTGTTTGCATCTCACTATCCTTGTTGAATTTCACTGGATTACCTGCATGTCTAAAATTCAGCATTTGCATAAGTATTTGCAACACTCTGGTCATACCTTATTCATTCTGGAATATCAGGAAATATGCAGAAATCAAAGTTTGTAATAGCATGCTAGCTTTTGTATTCCATGACTGAAGGAAATATTCCCATGTCGAACATAAATAGCAGAATTAATTTTTTTCCTCCCAGTGAGGGATTTACTGCACTACCTAAACTAAGCAGTCTGATTTCTTCTCAGGTGATGGGCTGTTTGTGAGTGATGGGGTTGAAATCTGGTCACTGGTATTACACATGAGAATTAATGATACCAATAATAATAAAAAGATACTTTAGAAGCATTTTAAAGACGATCACCCTACATAATCTTTAACAATCTGTCACTTGCTGGATCTTTTTGGGCACAGTTATTAACACCAGCAGTAATAGCTGCTGCCATCCTGAATGTCAGAGAAGGAAAAGTTTGGAATAAAATTCCATCCCATGCTTTTATTTTTCCAGACTGAATTTAGGGATGTAAACACCTCTGATCTTGGTATGCAGGTTTATCTGGATCTTCACTTAGCAACTGGACCACCCAGAAGAATTTAAACAAAATAACAGAAGTTCACAATGGTGCAGCGTCAGCTGCATCTGAACATATTTGGGTGTTGCTGGGACAAGTTAAACTACTGCAATGCTCAGTAAAACAAGCTGTAAACACAAGTAAGTGAATCATTGTTTTACCCTTGTTGCATTTCAGATCAAGCTTCTGAAACATTTTAACCCAGAGCATAGAGACAACTGCATGAATCTGAATTGTTTTGCTCTGTTGGGAAAAGTGTTTATATAACTGAAGTAAACTGGAGGGTTTACAATGCCTGTAAAATGGTACAAGAGAAAACTGTTGCCTTTCTTCCATACCTTGCAGGTGGAAAAGAAACAGGGCAAATCCAGTGAGTGAAGTTCAGGACCTGAGAAAATGTCAGGCGCTCAGCTCTGAATCCTTACCAAAGACCATTTGTGGATATGCCCTGATGGCTAATTCTTACTGACTTTTCACAGAGTGCCTTTATAAATCTGCTCCGTGAGCTAGGATTTCATATTTTGATACAAGACAGTGACTGCTCTGAGGAAAGCATTTTGTAGTTTATGTTGCCTGATACTAGATTTGCTGTAAGGTTTGTTTGAGGGAGGCTGGGAGTGGGAGGGACGTATTGCAAATATGAAGGTCCTACTTTCTATTGCAATGAGTTTTGACACTGGGAGAGTAAGGTGAGAAATGGCGAGTGGCTGTTTTCTATTTAGTGCAGTTAGTGGTTTACATCTCACAGGGTAGTTATTAGGGAGCCAGGAAAGTGTTCTGAGTATGAACAAAGTTCTTGGTGGCCTCTGGCATGTGGGTGATAGGATAAGTGTCCTGTTTTGACTGCTGGATCACTTTGTGGCTCCAACAGTCGTGTAGGGCACGGTGACCAAGGCTATGTCTGCCACTAAGTAAAAGTGCTTGAGATCCTTTCTCCTCACAAAATTTAAAATGCAAATATGTGTAGTCATAACAGCATTCCGGAATGGAGGTGCTGCCAAAAGCCTTAGAAGTCCAGGCCATTGCCGTAGCTATTCAGACCAGAAGGGGAAGCAGGAATGTGCAAAGGAACATTATCCTACTGTGCCTTCAAAAAGATATGAACCACAGAGGACTGTGCCCAACAGACATTACTGGTGAGGTTTTCTAAGAATGGAGAGCTACCAGCCTTACTCCTCGGGTTTCTTACACTGGGACAACTAGTAGAAAAGATGTCAGACTACATGACCATTCAAGTAGTCTCCTGAGTCATGTAATCCCAAGATGCCTCAGGTTTTACATCAAGTTCCCAGACCTTTAAAATTCATGTTGCTATGCTCATAGCACAGTGAAATTGGTAGGGTAGTAAGTATAGGCTGGAACTGAAAACTGTCAGTCCTCAGTCACATTGAGGACATTTGTGTTAATTCCTCAGCTAGTTTCTGTTCCAGGAAAGGTGTAGAGGAATAGCCACTCCTCTCTGCTTATCAAGCCATGTCCATATAGTCCTTTACTTCCAAGAAAAGGGAAAAAAAGGGTGATAATTCAGCTCAGGTCAAATCAAACTGATCCCAACTTCTCCAGGTGCCTCTTTGTGGTGACTGTGTACATATGTACCTGTTCTGTCACTTCTTATATCCCTGCACAGTAACAGAGTAAAGCAAGATGTGGTTATTGTTGACAGGCATTCTGCACAGCAGAGGACAGAAAGGCCCAAGGGTTGTGCTTGCTGCTCTCTTTCCTTCATGCGCCAGCTGGATATGCAGATAACATTCCAAATTTCCTAAAAAGGCATCTCGACCAATGCTGTTTGCATGTGGTAGCACTTAGGAAAGACTCCCTCCCAGATCCTTCCCTGGGACAATAGGTCTCCACACTATTCCCTCTGTGCCTTTGTCTAACTTCCATAATATTCAGTGTGATTAATCAGTATTGCTCCTGCAGCCAAAGAGAAAGGGAGGAGGGCATTATACAGTGTTTCTAAACAATACCAAATATTGCATTAAGACTGCAGATTCCATTGTCGAATAGTATTTTTAAGAACATCAGCCTAAGTTTCTTAAAAAACAAAACAAAACAAAACAAAACAAAACAAAACAAAACAAACAAATGAACGAACAAACAACCTACAGATTTGTTACTGTAGAATCTGGACTTTATTTGGGTTTTTTGTTGTGTTTTTTGTTTTGTTGTTGTTTGTTTGTTTGTTTGTTTTTCTCCAACGTACAGCAGCTGCATAAAAGAACATTTCACCATAAAGAACAGGCTGATTCATTGCATTTCTCTTGAGTACAGATTGTTGTCTTCTCCCACACAGACTTCATAAATTAGGAAGAAAACTTGAAAAGCACCACAATATTTGTATTTGATTGTTCCTGGCTTACAGTAGTTGAGTTAGACTTCAAATACCCAGTCCTTATCTAAAAAAAAATAATGATTAATAAAACTTAATAGATGAATAAAAAGATACACTCTTAGATGCCTCAAAGTAACTGTTGAGCGATGGCATGATTTAAACAGGAGGAGCAGTGAGTTCAGGATCAGAGACTTGCCTTCCCTTTGTAAGGCCTGAGGGCACTCAGTACCAGTCAGGATTTGGGGTGTGTTCCTCATCTCTCACATAAAGGCACATGTTCAAATGGACTGATCTCTGACTTGCTTTAACTCACTACACTGACTTCACTCAAACAAGGTTTAAATGTCTGTGAAGCTGAAAACAGCCACCCACAAAAACATCCAGCCTCTAGTGTGTAATTACCAACCTACAAGAACAAGAAAGAGCAGCAAAAGGGTGGGCATCCATACCAGTAATAGGGCTTGTTTTTCCCTTCCCAGCCTTTGCATTTTCTATACAATATATATTTAGTGCAGGAAATCAGCTAGTAAAACTTGCCTGAAACGAGATTTGGTTCCATATTTCAGATTACAACTGAAATGTCAGAAGTAATTCATTCAGGAGGTGGCAAGATCCCTCCAGGGTGATTCAGCCTTCAGTTAGAATAATAAATAAATAATCCCAGAAGCTTTTGTTTGGGTTCATTGTTGTTTGGTTGGTTGGTTGGTTTTTGTTTTGTTTTGTTTTGTTTTTTACTACAGGCAACATGAAGAGATTACCAGAGAGTTGCCACCACGGACACAAAGTGCATCCTTCCCTGGTTTCTCTAGTAAATTGCAATATATCACACTGTGATTCTGTCAACGATAATTTTGAATCATTCTTTGAGACTCTTAGACATTCAAACCTATCTCTCCCCTATAGGAAAATAAAGATAGCTGAAGCAAAACATAAGTTCATAGCAAAATGCAACTCTATGAGTCACATACGGAAAGGTGGTCTGCACTTGAGTGATCTGCAGGCTCTTAGCATTCAACTCTGGTGCACTTTTCTTCCTAGGGAACAGCTGAAATGTTATTAACTTTTCCAATTGCAATGGCACACATGTCAGAACACGGACTGAAATACTATGGGCCAGCAAATGTTGAGCCAACTCCACAAACATAATCTTTGAAATCAAGGCAGTTGAGATGAAATTCCTGAACTGTTTCACAAGGAACATGGTTCAAGGCCCTATCCCATGGAACTGCTAAGATTCTAATGATCACATCCTCAGCAGCAACAGGATCTTTAAATATTTTTAACAGTTGTGGCATCATGAGCTGAGAGGCAAACTCATAACAAGGGAAAATTATCTCCCATTCAGCTCTGCTTCTGTCATGAGCTGGGGACACTTGGGCAGTATGGTTTATTTCTAGATGTATGAGAAACAAAGATTTAGGATTACCACATTTAGTCCCAACAGAATGAGAGAAACATGGACCAATATTTGCTAACTTTCCATTCCTTCCTTCTTTCCAAATTGTCAGTTCTTCCAGTACAGCTCCGTACTCTATTTTTTTTTTTTTTAATTCTCCTCCTCTTCATACTTGACCCAGGGAAACTTTCCTGCTGTCTTCTATGTAAGAGGATTGGCGGTGAGAGGAGCACTGGAAAGATGCTCTCTTTGTTTGCAGTCTTAGTGCCAGGGAAACAACTGCAGAGAAATTTGTCTCAAGGAGGAATTTATGCTTGTTGCTCTGTGAAAGCTGTTCAGTGAGTTTGGGAGCTGGTGGAGAAGAGTCAATATAGGCAATAATCAGAGGACACAGATGCCAAATCCTAATAAATCTTGGCTGAAATCAGCTGTTGACCACATACTCCATGATGAAGCAATACCTTACTACACACAGGTACATTCCAAGTGATGTTAAATTTTTTACAGTGAGAACAGTTGATCACTGGAACTCCTTCCCCAGGGATGTGGTAGATCTCTCATTGTTAGAGGTTTTCAAGATGCAGTTGGACAGGGTGTTAAATCTCTTACATAGAATCATAAAATAGCTCACTTTGGAAGGGACCTTGAAAGATCATGTGGTCCAGCCTTTTGTGGGAAAGGGAGCCTAGATGAGGTTATACAACACCCTGTCCAACTGCATCTTGAAAACCTCTAACAATGAGAGATCTACCACATCCCTGGGGAAGGAGTTCCAGTGATCAACTGTTCTCACTGTAAAAAATTTCTTTCTTATACGGAGATGAAACTTGTCCCTGTGGAACTTGTACCCATTGCACTTGTCTTCTCCATGTGGCTCCCTGTGAAGAGAGAGCCTCCATTCTCTTTGTAAACACCCTTTAATTACTGGAATACTGTGATGAGGTCCCCCTGAACCTTCTCTTTTCCAGGCAGAAAAGACCTAACTCCTTCAGTCTTTTCTCACAGAGCAGGTTCTCTAGCCATTTGACCAACTTCGTGGCTCATCTTTGGACCCTATCCAGTCTGTTCACTCCTTTTTTGAATTGTGGGGGCCACAGATGTGCACAATACATCAGGTGTGGCCTGACAAGCACTAAGTAGAATGAGATAATCACAGATAATCCCTGCTAGTAATGCCCCTGCAGATGCAGCTGAGGATCCAACTTGCCTTCATTACTGCAGCAGTGCACTGCTGACTCCTGCTCAGCTTGCTGTCCACCAGGACCCCCAGCTCCCTTTCAGCGAGGCTGCTGTCCTCCCAAAGAGATCCTAGCCTGTACTGGGTTCTTTGGTTATTTCATTCCAGGTGCAGGACTCTGCACTTGTCTTTGTTAATCTTCATACAGTTCTTGCTAGCCCACTCTTCCAACCTGTCCAGGTCGCTCTGTAAGTTAACTCTCCCTTCTGACATGTCCACCTTACCACCCAGTTTAGTGTCATCAGCAAACTTGGTGACAGTTGTTTCAATGCCACAAGCCAGAATGTTTATGGAGATATTGAACAGTGAGGGGCTCCGTACTGATCCCTGGGGGACCCCACTTGTGCCAGGTTGCCAGCCTGAGTAAAAACCATCGATCACCACGTTCTGAGTGCAGTCTGTGAGCCAATTTCCTACCCATCTCAAATAACACACACACAACTTGTATCTTACCAGTTTGTCCAGGAGAAGGCTGCAGGAAACAGTATCAAAAGCTTTGTTGAAGTCTTTATTGTACCTCTGTGTTAGTCAGAATTTAAAATTTATGGCATTTCAGAAATGATGCGGCTCTTCAACATTTTTCATTTTAGTCTTTCTGTCATGCAAGGAAAAAAACAGAGGCAACTGTAAAGACTGGCACTTTCTCACTTAACTTTAGTTTAAAAGTTGGGCATCAAATCTACTTAGATGTGTTTTATTTAACCATGAGTATAATTTTAAGTGAATAGTGAATACATCAGAAACGTAAAGTGGAAAAATGAACTTTGACCTCCAGGCAAGTATTTTTAACAATATTTTGCACAGCTGTTTGGAAAACCTTTTAGAAAATAAACTTCCTTGTTCTGAGATAAATTCCGAGTGCAGATGTCTCTCTTGCTCTTCACTGTGATTTTCATCATGAAGTTGATGTTTTTGCCTTAGGTGTACAATCAACCCCTAAACTTTCTAATCATAGAATAAATGAGGTTGGAAGGGACATCTTGTGGTCATCTAGTCCAGACTCTGCTTGAAGCAGTCCAGTTAAACCAGGCTGGTCAGGGACTCTCTGAGTTTGAATATTCCTATGGATGGAGATTCTCTGTGCTACTTCTTCAAATATTTTACCATGCTCACAGTGAACAAATTTTTCCTTGCATGTAATTCATGGTCACTAACATCTACTCCATTGAAGCAGCCATTTCAACATATGTGTGTGCTCTTCCCAACACAATATAATGAGATCCTGCAACTGCTTTCAGCAGTATTTCTGTATAGTGAAATCAAACTGGCTGCTTTTTATTAAGATGAAAAGAAATGACCCTTTTAACAATAAAGCATCCACACATTTACACAGATATTAGCATCACAATCTAGTCTATTGGAATTAGTCCAGGATAGCTTGTGAAAATCATACATCTATAGCAGCTACGGAGTAAGCTGAGTGCATACATGGCTTTGCAGAGTAAAAAGAATGAGTTTTGATTTTTTATTTCCATGGGTTATGCTGAAGAACAGTATCATCATGTATTCAGTCCACAAAGAGATGAGGTATTTAGGTTTCTTTCTCTCTAGCCATCTTAGTACCTCAAACCTCAAGGTTTGTTCCAATAACCTAAGCCTTTTTCTTTCATTAGATGTGAAAATTAACCACAGATCACCCCTGTAAACCATCCTTCAAAAGGGCAGTGAGATCAAATCTATTTTCTGATATGGGGAAGCCCTTGTTACACTCAAGATGTAATCTCGTCATCCAGGAAAAGCATCATTTTCCAGAGGCACAGGGAGAAAGTTTTGGTTTGTTTCAATTTGTGCCATGTTCCATCATGCTGTGTCACAGCTGAGACATGTTGTGTCTTGCCTTGACTCCACTTCTTCCTTTTCCTCTTCCCTCAAAGTAGTCTGTGATCTTTCTTAATCTTTTCTTGAGCCTCTCATGAAGCCTTTATCAGACTAAGTAGACCTCTCTGGAACACAAAGTCAAAACTGTTTAGTTGTCTTTTTTCTACCCTGTACATAAATGTAGAGTACTTTCTACTACATGTAGATTTGACATCTGCTACTTTGAAAAGAAGAAACACAAGTCTCACTTTTGAAAAGACTATGCCTGGTACATATTTTTGTCTTAATGAAGTCCTCTACTAGAGAAAGAGGAATTCCTAAAATTAATAGGTCTGTAAAACCTCTCAGTAAAATACCCTGTGTGTTATACTTCATTTATTTTTCAGACAAAATACTTTCCTGAATCAACTTCAACAGCTAAAGAAAGCAAATATTTAAAGAAAAATTGATTGCAGTCCTGTACGTGTGCACATCATTTAGTGTTAGCATTTAAAATTGAAAAAGGTTGTAAGAGTTAACTCATTATCGATTTTGTTTATTTGTAGACTCTTCTATGGATGATGTCACTACATGAAATCGTAGAATAGAGTCATAGAATCATTGTGGTTGGAATATTCCCACGCTTCCCTTAAGATCATCGAGTCCAACCATTACCTAACTCTAGCATTAAACCATGTCCCTAAGTGCCTCATCTACATGTCTTTTAAACACCTCCAGGGATGGTGAATCAACCACTTCCCTGGGCAGCCGGCTCCAGTGCTTCGCACCCCTTTCTGCGAAGAAATTTTTCCTAATATCCAATCTGAACGTTCCCTGCCGCAACTTGAGGTCATTTCCTCTTGTCCTATCACTTGCTACTTGGGAGAAGAGACCAACACCCTCCATGCTACAATCTCCTTTGAGGTAGTTGTAGACAGCAATAAGGTCTCCCCTCAGCCTCCTTTTCTCCAGGCTCAACAACCCCAGTTCCCTCAGCCACTCCTCATCAGACTTGTGCTCCAGACATCTCACCAGCTTCATTACTCTCCTCTGCACTCTCCCCAGCACCTCCATTTTCTTTCCTATAGTGAGGAACCAAAAACTGAACACAGTATTCAAGGTGGGGCTTCTCAGGAGTCATGAATATACTTGAGGTGATGAAATGGTTACAGAGTATATCAACTAATAAAAGTGTTCTCTAGCTGAGTTCTGACCTGAGAATGCATTTTTATCACTACCTTCTGTAACATATTTCTGATAAGAGATGGGAGTGCTTTTCACAGCATGACCACAGAAGAATCACTACAAACTATGTATGTCAAAAATAAACTCCAGTACTCCCAGTAGTGCTGAATGTCTGCAGCTTCCATTAGCTTCAGCTGATGGTAAGGATGATTTGAGCCTGGACATTGGGTTTTAAGACCAGAATTCCTCTAATTCCAAGTAGACACCTATAAGTTGGATAAGCAGTGGACAGCCATCTCGTAGTAAGCAAGTGAATCTCATCCTAATGTGACTCCGTGTCTACGTGACTATAAAGAGGGACTGGAGTGAACAGTTTGGTTACTGGCATCTCGACCAGAGTGGTCTAAAGTTCTATAAGATTTACTTCATTCTCTGTCCCAATTGAGCACTGAGAAATGAATATCTGCAGCCTGTGGAAGGCTTAGGATACAACCGTCCTGATTTTTTTGTCCAATCACAGGGAACACATTGTCCGCTCTTCCACTTCATTTAGAATATGATGACTTTAATTTGAATTTATTTCTTGTCCATGATTGCTGATATTTTTTACCCTTTCATAAGCATATAATGTCTGCCATAACTGAAAGCATAGATCTATATTGTCCTATTCAGCTAATAGAAGGTCTTTTCAAGGGCAAACTGATGAGACCCACAGCCATCAGTTATCAGAGATCAAAAATAAAGAGGAGCTGAATATAGCAAATAGGATTTATTTGGGTATCCACTATCACCTCAAAATAGCAGAAGGCATGGTTGCTGAGATAAAGAGTTACAAATATAGTTTAGAAACCTTATATAGTTTTATAAATAGCCGAATAAGTTTATATATAGACAGGTATTAAATAGATTTATCACTATAAGGAGCTCTCTGTGTTTCTCTCCATATAGAGAGGAGCATTTATGAAATGGCATTATAGTATGGGGTAGTCATAGCATTTTAATGCCCTATAACTGAAGCATGTTTATTGCTCATTGGAGTCCTTGGCATTAGTGATTTAAGTGGTCTCCCCAAATGGGGCACAGTAGCTCTCCAAGTTTTCACTGTCACAATGTGGTTAAGGAGCACTTCTTATATAGTATTTGCAGTCTGTGCTGACAAGGTGCATTGTCTTTATTTAACAGGGCTTCAAAGTCCAATGGGTATCCCCATTTTGCAAACACAGATCGAATTATATGATTTCTAAAAATAAAATTAATTGCGTCTTTCTCAGTCAATGTTTTTTAAATGTAGAATTCAGCTACAGAAACTACACCAGGGACAACTAGTGGGATATAACAACAAGCTTGGAATTGTATGCTTGGCATCAATAGCTGTATTTATATTGGTGAGTAGTGCAGACAAAAAAGGAACAGAATGGTGATAAAAATAAAAATATTATTTAGCAAAGTGTTTAAGAAAAATATGTGTATTATGTGGGATCCTAAGTTTTTGGAATTTTTTAAAAAATTACATAATTTTATACGATGTAACAATACAACACAATAAACTTCAAGGTTAGGCCTAAAATAAGTTTGCTTTAAAATTTAAAAAAAAAAAATCAAATCCCAATGCTTAAAACATATTTTATTTTGCTAGAAATGTATGTGAGCTGCCTAACAACATTGTCAGTGCTTTTGTTTTTCTGCTACGGAGTTCCCTTATGGTAACCGTTACTGTAGTTGAATGTTTCAAGTCATATTCACAAACATAGAAACCAGTCATTTGCTTTCAATCTTTCCATATTTCATTTATTATTTGAAAGATTTTGCTTTGTTGTTTTGTTCACTAATTATGTTTAAGCAACAGTTACTATTTGCACTGAAATAAGTTTACCCACACACCACAGTAGGTGAATAAAAACATTTTGGTCATCCTACCTAAATTCATGAAAGTATGTAACCCCACTAAAGTGAATCAAAAAATACACACTTTAAAAATTCCTTATTCAAGACTCTTTAGAAAGCAACAGAAACAATAGACTATGAGATGGAAGACCAATTAAAAATGCAAGAATAGACTATGCAGTGTGACCAATTTTATATTTTGGAAAAAAAAACAAAAACAAAGTCAGAATAAAACATTCAACAAAAAGTAAAGAATAAAGAAAATAAAAGAAATCATCCCAGGAAGGAAAAAAATGTACTTCCTATTAGGAAGAATATAATCAGACGAACACTCTTTAAGAACTTTGTCATCTGGCTGAAGGATGAGACCAAAAAGAGAATATATTTTTCACAGAAGTTTTTAGAAACTGTTTCAAATAATCAACAAAATTTGGGAAGCATGAAAGTGGATGATTGGTTGATATGTTTGTAAATATGTATGCTTACAAGCTAAAGAACAAAAATTACAGCTAACTTGGTGAAAACTGAAGGTTTATTTTGAGAAATGGCTGGTATTGAAGATTCTGACTAAGGATGTCTTCCTTTTTTCAGTCAGACCCAGAGCAGACCTCATCACCTTTTGAATGCACTAGTACAGGTTCTTCTTACTACTGCCAAAACAGGTGGAAATAAATAGGAAATTTCCCTGTAGTTGATTAAAGAAAAGTGATTTGTTCTGACAGATGAGTCTTATTCCTCACAGAGAGAAGATTTATTATGTAATTTTTCCCTGTTTGGAGATGGGAAACTGAGCAACCAAACGTTAGGAGATCTGAGCTAAACTTCATCCTGTATTATTGCTCATTATCATGTTACAGAAACACAAAAAATCGGTATTAGGAAGTGTATAAGATAACCTGTGTCAGGACCTCTGCATGTATTATAAAGCAAAGAAAGGAGATGAAAGCAATTTTAAGCAGTTAATGTTACAGTAGAACCAAGCACCTACAGAATAGGACTTTAAGAAAGACTTCACTCCTACACATCAACAGAGCTCGGAAAAAAACATGGGTAGAAAATATTAATGACTTTTTTTTCCTTTTCTAGTCAAAATATAGTTAATTGCTTTCAAATACAATAACTGCTGTAGATAATCGAGTCCAGATTATCCTAGACAAAAAAACAGATTTGTAGGAGCAGACATCTTAGAAGTTCACAAACCTGGAGACATTGTTTAAGGTGACCCTGACTACAACTCTTTTTCTAGAATGGGGTCAAATAAGAGTTTTGAATCTTTTACATGAGGTGACATTTCTACTCAATGAGACAAATCCTGAGCTATCTGCTTGGCATTTATTAATTTGAAACACTCCAACTGTTACTTTTGTGCAAGTATGGTGAAGATGATGTAAGTGACGATGATGAAACCAATGTTGCCATCTCAGATTGACTGAGTGGGATTTTGTAGAAAAAGTGATTTTTATTTCCTCTGGTGAAGAACAGAGGGAAAAAAAAAAACAAACCTGAAATTTAATAATGCTAATCTGGGTTACTTTGTTTTGTTTTGTTTTGTTTTCATGTTGTAAGCTGTTATGTACTGGTTTTGCAATTCATGTCTGTATCTTGTTCGTTCTCTTGCTCCAGGAAATGTTTAGAAACTACCATGCAATTTCTTCACCACTGCTATAGAAATCACAGCTGAGTGTGGCCTTCAGGGCAAATGGAAAGAAAGGGACAAGGAAGTTTGGCTTCTAAATGTTACAGATTTCTGTTGCCTGCATTTGTAACACCCCGTTTTCTGAAACAGGAGTACACAAGAACATAAGACTGTATGGAAACACTAAGATTGTCAGACCTGGCTCCCCATAATCACTGGTGACGGCAGCATACATATCTGATCCAAGGAGCTACTACCCACCTTCCTTGCCAGCACGTACCACAAATCACTTCCCAACACTCTGTAATAAAGTTAAAGCCTGTAGCAGAAGACCAAATGCCACAACTTACCCTGCCCCTCTAGCAAACTTCAAGAAAGTGAGACCACCACCAGTCACCTAAGGCCCTGAAAATAACCCAGATTTTGTTAAATGAGGCTCCGGATGGTCCTAGAAAGTAGATTTCAGTTAAGAGCCAAACAAATATCTGCCTTCCTGGTCTGGTCTGGCAGTAGGGGAAGTATTTTATAACTTTAAATTAGTGGGATTAAGTTTGTGCTTTTGAGCAAGGTATACTAACCAGACATGTGGGAATGTAAATGTGGCAGGTGCACTTCGTCCCTGCCCCACCTTCTACAGTTTCAGTAATTTCTTGACCTGACTATGGTCATGTATATAGCCCAGCCAGGAAAGGACAGGAAAGGCAAGGTCCTTCAGTCAACAGACAGGGTCCTTAGCCAATGAAATGCCTCGATTCAGAGAAGTTTATGGACCACTGACCATATCTGACGACAGATCAGATTTGACCTAGAGTATAACTGAGGCCCTGCCAGAAAACCCATTTGAGAAGGTCCTCCTCAGAGCAGTGGGTCTGCAGTTGGGGACTCTCTCCTTGGAGCAGGGTGCCATCTAAGGAACCTTCCTCAAGGATTGAGTGCTGTCATCTTATTCATGAGTGATCATACTTCCTGGATATCCTTGAGTGCCCTTGTCTTCTTGGTGAGTGATTGTGTTTCAGGGACTGCCCTTGAGGGTTCTCATTTTGTGAGTGAGTGAGTGCTCGCTTTGAATCATCATTCCTGTGTGTTGACATGTAGTAATAAGATCCCAACCAGTATCCTGAACCTGTGGTTTGCTAAATATTATCGGAGCATTGCATAAGTTTGGATAAACCCCATTCCTAATTGATTTTCTATTGAATAATTTTGGGTTAGAACAAAGTTCAAGCTTCTCACCTGTCTGGTTTAGTTTTGGTGTGCCTCTGTGACAGTAACACCACTCAGAAAAGGTGAATTACTCTCTTTCTCCAGATGAAATTTCCCATCCATAAATGGAGTGAGGTGAGAGCAGAGTATAGGTGGTTTACCGAACCCCCCAGGCAGCACCAGAAGCCTGGAATCCTGGGTAATGCATTCACTGTAAATGCAATATTGGTAAACTATGGTTCAAGTTGTTTTCTAGTCCTTTTAGAGGAATCAGCCAGTATCTAAAATATCATATTACAAACTTCATTTCCTGTTCCCAGGAATTATTTAATTGTTCGATGCTTTCCATTAAACTTAATAAGGAAGAAAGTGGAAAAAACTACATACTCTCAGTCACTGTCCTCGCCTTATGAAAGTTGCAGCTGTGAATCTTTCCATTTGCATTAATTTAGGAAATAGAAAAATCAAGAAAGAATATCCTGACATTTTTAAATCTTAATATATACTTCCATTTCACTTCCAAAGAGTTATGAAGTATTTCAGTGTGCAGCATATGCTTTTTAAAAGTGAGGCCAGAGTCTGAATGTCAAAGGAATATTATTATGTGGGAAGCCCTAGAGCTAATTTGTTCAGCAAATCTCCATTTCCAAAATGCTTTTCATCTCATTTTTGCTTCTAGAAAAATAACAGATTATAAATATAACACATCAGAACTTGATATCTTCCACAGTATACGTTAAAAGGAAGTTCAACACATAAGTTAATTAAGTGGATGATGTTCTCTCCTGGTAATTAATATATCATTCTTTCTAGAGTTTGCTTACATAGCATAGGATCATGTTAAGTATTTTATAAAACAGAGTACATTCTTACAGAAGGACATAATTCCTTCTGTTGCACATAACTGAAAAAAATATTCAAAGCTCTGTTGTGAATAGCTACTGAAAAAGCTTGACCTCTTGGTTGATTTAAGAATGTTGCTTTCATTATGATTACTTATTTATTCTCATGTTTTACAAAAAGCCTGGAAAAACATTCTGCATCTGACGTTTGGGAAACTATGTTTCTGCATAAATTGCCTCAAAAAACTCCAAGATCTCCAGTACAGTCCAATGTTACTTTTTCTGAGCAATGATTGTTCTTTCTCTCCTTCCTTCATGAAGAGAAAGAAAGATTTTTAATTAGGCTTCTGAAAACTGAAGTGATTCTTCTAGGTCACTCTATGGAGAGTATGCTCTTGGTTATGTAATGTTTTTATTTTTTAATCTCATAGGACAGAGATCTCAGATTTGGAAGCAAAAATGGCATGTATGAGGGAAACCTGCCACTTTTCTCACGCAGCAGTGAGACAACAGGAATAAAAAGGAGTTCCTTTTATTAAATGGTCATAGCACTGTCTGATCTGTGAAGATATTATTTTCCATGTTTAACTGTTCTCCAGTGGGATAAGGCACAAACTTTTGGGCCTTTTCATTCCTTTGTTTTACTGACTACAATGCTGTTGCATTGCACGGAACAGGAACTATCTTGAGTTAGCATTGCACTAAATAGTTCAGGTACAGGTGACAGAGGAAATGTTAGGTTCAATGAAAGATTAAAAGCTGAAAAAGCAAAGCAAATAACCAAGAAGTTAGTTTGTGCTGAGCCCCATACTGATGCTATCCCAATGATCACAGTCTGTATAGCTTAAAATTAACTTTGCTGTATCTGTAGTATATTCACATTATAGCATAAGAGAGTATAGGTGAGTGTTGTTTAGAATTACGTTCTGGGTCAAGCAAAAGTAAATTCCTCCTTTTAACAGGGAATACAATATCACCATATGATAAAAGCTAAGATAACGCAGACCACTATAAAGTTTTTATGTCTTGTCAAGACGAGAATGGGAAATTGTAATGGATTTCTGTCCAGAGCTGATTTTATAACCTATCCCATTAAATGGTATTACATTCACATGACCTGACTTTACATAACAGAGTTATCATAGCACAACTGACTGAACACAGAACCTACATTTTGCAGTAGCAGAAAATGTTTAGACCAACTCATCAACTACTTTGTGCAGGTTTTAAGTTTTCCTGTTTCAGTGAAATTAAATGTATTCTTCTTTCCTTTTAAAACACATTAAAAGGATCTGATTGATTAGTCTGTATATGTGGTGCACCAAAGTAACCCTTTAATTAAGATCATGCTGAAACTGTCACTTAGGACATTGTTATAATCCTCCTATTTTTAGCTGGGTTTTTTAGTAAGTAAGTTCTTTGAATGCATCTGTCAGTACCACCTAATAACTGTCTAATTAGTTAGCCAGTTACAACAAGATATGACAAAAATTAGAGGTCTCAAAGATATCATGTTTCTCTACATTATATAAAGGCTGGTGGCTAGAAAGTACAGAGGGACCTAGTTCAGTACCAGTGAGGCTTAGGGATCAGCTTGTCCTACGGAAGCACCAGTCAGCTTTCCATCACAGATAGTGAGCTGGTTTGTAGGCAGGTCTAAACCTGCCATGGCAAGTGGTGCTCTGGCCTGACATGACAGATAAAGGACATGGCAAGAAATTGTTACTGTTAAGATATTATTTCTCAGCTAGTTTTATTTCAAGGACTGCTTGGCCATTTCTAAAAATATCTTCCTCTCGTGCAGGACTGCATTTTTATACTTCTTTTCAGTTATCACTAAACTAAAACTAGTGTCAGCTCTGAATTTCATTTAACTGCTTCTGTTTCCCCAAATTTGTGTGACTGTTTGCTTGCATATGTAAGAATCTTTGGCTATTTTTTTCAGTTTTTTGGTGTGGTTGGTTGGTTGCTTTGGTATTTTTGTTTTTAACTGGCAGCTACCTGGATTTCTGTGCACTAGTAGTGGCCCAAGGATCATCAGTTGCAAAACACTGGTTCAGGAGACCTGGAACATGGAAGGACAGGAGATACCAGAAAAGAGGATTGCAAATGTTCAGAAAGACATAAGAAAATCAGTACATGGAATATAAAGCATAGAAATACAAAAGTGGGTAAGAGATGAAGATCAGAGAACACAGATCCACAAGAAGCCAGACTTCTTCCATCCTACCAGATTAACTGTATGTTCTAGCATGGTTTTTCATATTAAGATTCAGTTTAAGGAGGAACAGAGTTTATTATGATACTTTTGCCAAATAAGCCTCGACTTTTTTTTCACAGAAATTTCTCATTAGATTTTGAAGTGGCCAGAGCTACTCCAGTGCTACTCCAACTGATGCCAGTCACAAAATGACTCTTGATGCCTATGGGAGATGCACTAGACTAGCCTGTATCCTTTCTATATACTCACTGTTTTTCAGGATTCCCCCGCCAAAAATACTGCATCACTCTACATATCTTTATTCTGTTAGTATAGTAAGTAAATATGTGTGACTATTTAAAATTAAGGCAAGTATAAAAGGGATTTCCTCTACTTTACTTTTTCTAGGCAATGCCAAGGCTAAGATTTCATTCTGAATGTCTAAACAGTTATGCGTATGATTCATACAGTAGGCTGGACAGTACAAGACTTTAAGTCCTTCTCGCTGAAGCATAACATTAATATGTGCTGAACATGATGGTTGACAGAGAAATTGGTGACAGCCAGAGAGCTTGAGAGTCATTTCAGAGAGCAAACATTTTAGCAAATACCCTTAGTGAAAATAAAAGAATACTGAAGTGAAATAGTGCTGTGGAGTCAGTGGGAAAGGGACGTTTTGGTGTAAAACAAGACCAGATCTACTGTTTTCCTCACATTATATGCCTAAACAGTTGGAAATTTTGCTTATTCTAAATGTTAACATCCGTTACCAATAGCTACTTGGATCAAGTAAAGTGCTTTTGCTTCTCATAGTAAGTTTCCGATTAACATTCACTACCAATAATAACCTCAGCTGAAACCTTGGAAAGAGCAGGTCAGACAAAGAATTGCATTAATGTGCACCTGAAGTACTTCTGCCCACTGCTTAAAAAACCCTGCTAGGTAACAAATAATAATTAAAAATAAAATAAAATAAATTTTTTTAAAAAAGGTATCATAAGAGCTGGTAAGGTCATTTGATACTGTGTGCTACAGTTTCTTTTCTGGCCATGCATGAATAATCTTGTGAATTTGGAGTTTAGGTAGGGCAAGTTGTCTAACAAAAGTACAGTTACTCATGAATAATTTGGATTTCAATGTGTATGTGAAGAAAATGGCTCAACACAAGGCTTTTTGTGTTCATGCCATCTGTGACTCTCAGTATCATCATGCATGATATGAGGTCATTGTGTGAAAGCAGCAGTGCATGAAGGGCCATGGAAATGCCACCTGAAAAGCCATTTCAGGATGCCATGCACAGTTCCTGGAAATGGTAATGATATGGGATTTGAGGAGCAGTGATGTGCTTACAAATCCTGCTGGTGCTGAAATCAGCTGTCTTTTTCATACTTAATATAGTTGTACATGAGGTTTTGCTGTATTGTAATGACGTTATTAGCACGAGTTTTTTACTTGGGTATGAGAGAGATGTGAGTCATGCAGCTTCTCCAAAAAAGAGCAGATGAAATGTTGATAACACAGTAATGTGTATTCTTTATGTGTGATAAGTATTTCAGAAAAAATGATGCTATGAGGTATGGTACAGCACCCTTAAGAATTATGTTGTACAGGGGTTTTTTTTCTGAGCTGTGTCTGCCCATCAGCTTTTCGTAGATGAATTATGGAGTCCATTGAAATCACATACAAAACCTCTTGATTTCAGCAGCTCCAAATTTTATACTGTCAGTTCCCAAGCATTGCAAAGACAAAATATAAACACATTTGAAACCTGAAATAGATTTTCTGCACAAAGAGAATAATTTACATATAAATAAATATTGTCTTCTTCTCTCATATCCTTTTAAACATGAATTTGAAGAACTCTGCAAGTCTGCATAAATATATTCATGAAAGTTTGACTGCAGATTATATAAAGATTCCTCCATTTTGACATAAATCAAATTAATCCTCTTTGAATCTTCACTGAAAGGATGGTGCTAGGCTAAATAAATCTCTTTGAATTCTCATTAACTGTTAGTACAGCTGATTCTTTGACTGGTTCATTATCATGCTTGGTGGCATATGCTCAAAAAGAGGAAAAAATAAAGAACCCTACAATTTTATGCAAAATAGAACAAAGCTGTAGATTTCAGCCTTTGTCTTGTACACACTCGAAGGTACATGGAGCAATGATCTAACTTAAGCATTGCATGAGAGTCTTCTGAATTGCCATTCAAATTGTTTCCCAACTTTGACAAAGTATAAATTAATTACACAGCTGCATGTAGATTTTCACCTGTCAAACTGAGTTAAAACTATTGAGAAAAAGTGCTAAAATATCCACAGTATAACATTAACAAATAGATTTCATCAACTAAATTTGCTACTTTGCAACAGCAAAACATGTTAATTCAGCTTTAATGATTCTTAGAAAGAGAAGAAAAAAGTCATGTCTTTATCCCATGAACATCTCAGTGAGAGAATTTTGCATTACAATGTTCAAGAATTTGAAATTCTCATCCAATTCCCTGTCATACATATATGCTAAAGCTATTATCTACTAAAGAAAAAACATAATCTGGATAAAACACTACTATATTTAATAATCAATTATCTACGAAGAAGCTATATAACTTGCATGAAATGCCACTATATTTAGCAGAACTCAGAAGAAAGAAATGTACAAGAGCTCAAAGGAAACAGAGCAGTCAGCTGCCATTTTCCATGCTGTGTGTCAGCAACAACAGAGCTGCACAAAGCTTTTTTCATTCTGTTTCCATGATCTAATATTGCTTCACAGAACGAGTTCAGTTCCTTGGCTTGTGCCAAAGGTGGGTGGGATTTCCAAGGGTTCTTCATTTAAACAAAGGTCTTGTACAGCTGAACTGAGTATCCACGATTGAATGTGACGGGGTGCAGCACATCAGCCATAGCCAAAGGCAACAAACTGCCTGACCAGTCTTTTAGGAGAACAGGTTACTGTATTATTTAATCTATCATTAATATGTTCCACGTTAAGCATAATGCCTGCTGTCATGTTTCTTGACTTTCACAAGCTAATCCACGTTGCTGCTTCTTATTACATAACTATACTGCAATGCAATCCTAGAGGCTGCTTCAGGATGTTTCTTATAGCTTCCCATTATTTATGTAACTTCCCAGAAAACCGCTCCAAAGACATGTCTAGAGGTAGGGAAGACCTAAAATTTATCAGCTTCTCCCAGCCCAAATACAGGAAAACTGCTCGTAGCAGATGTATCTTCACTGTAAAGGTCAATCCCTAGAACGTGGCAAATAAAGCTGTGTCATTTCTATGAACAGTATCTTGGAAAATAGCTGCTTCTTTATGCTATTTTCCTTTTGTGATAACCAGAAGACTCTTTGTCTTCCCAGTTCATAGAGCAATGCCCCAAGCGATCTCTGACAGGGATGGAGTCCAACTCCCTTTCCTTCTGGATGCCCACATCCTTGCCCAGCTTTCTCTGTCCACTCAGATCAGTGTTCACACTGCAAACACTTTTCAAGCTAGCTACATTGCTAGCTGAAATGAAAAGCCTAGAATAACAGGATAAGAGCTTTATTTCATGGACTTTTCCAATCCAAACACATTCTGAAAGTTATCTGTAGAGGAGTTGACTTTCTCCTTCCTTTTTATCCTTACCTCAAGGAGAAGTGAGGAACAGCAGTCACACCGAAGGGAAGTGAGAGCGGTGTACCAAGCCCTGTGGAAACAGAAAGGAAGCAGTAGATCATTTCAACGAGAGCAGTATGTCTTGGCGTCGTTCCTTGACACCACCCCCACTATCCCAGCCTCCTCTGCCCCTCCCACACTCACACATCGAAAAAGCAGATGGAAAATATTCTGCCAGAAGACATTGAAATACAGTGTTAGAAAGTTACTCTCTTAAGGCTGGAGAATGTGATGGAGAACTCTGGCAGGCGAATTAAATTATTCATAGTCAGCGGCATTTTGGAAGGGAAAGCAGGAAGGGAATAGGAGACTGAAAGAAGTTATAGGGATTGTACAAGAACCATCTGGGACATTGGAAACAGATGCACTTCAGCTTGCTACACTTCGGAGAGAGACCTGTGTTCCTAATACTGGGTTAAGGAGGCACTACCGGTCTTTCCAGTTTGTTTTCACAGCTGAGTGTACTCCAATGCTGCCATGACATTATGGTTTTAACAGACCAAATGCTGCCAAACCTGGCTCCCCCAAATGGATTTTACTCTTTTTAATGGCACTGGGCAATGATGCTCAGGTCCTGAAGTCACTGTCATTTCTTTTTCTGCTGTGTCACTTTGTACACATGCTAGTCTCATTTGGATTTTAAAGGTGTGACATGGAAAGATGCTGACTGGTGTCATTCTCAGTGCTTCAGTGATTAAACTTTTCTTAAAAACTTATTTTTTCCCAATTTCATGTTTCCTTATATGTCTCTGAAAGACTAGGGGCTTGTTCTCACCAGAACGAAGCTACTCTATATTCAAAATAAAAGGTGCCTTTTCTTGATATGACTCACTAAGAAAACTGCATTGCCAATTACAGAGTAATAACATTTCAAAATGAATCCAGTTCCACCCCACAACTCTTGCATGGGGAGAGAAAGGAGGAGAGGAAAAAAGAACCATTTGTGAGAGTGAACAGACACCATAATCAGTGTTCTTACGAACACATAGAGATACCATGGTGATGAGCACAGGAGGTCGATCTGGAAAGGATATTTTCCTTTCTGTTATTTCTTCTGAGTTTTCGGCATATCATGTTGGCAAATATCTAATGCATTTTCCACTAATAGATCTACCCCGCCATGTATGTCTTTCTACCAAAGGCAATGGAAACCAGATGGAATTGGCCCACATGAATACATAGATGTGCACAGTAAACACACGTATGCATGCAGACAAATACTAAAAAATATAAGTTTAGTGAAAGCATCTCTTCTTTCCCTCTCATCATCAGCATTCTGAGTTTAACTCCAATAACAAGGATCTTATTAACTTCCAGAATTATATAAAGACATCATTGTATTTAGTTTCGAATACAAATAAAATCAACTCTATACCAAACTCTTCAGAAGCATTTGCAACCACTTTCTCCTCTCTCTTCCCCAAAACAGTACAGTACAGTCTGCAACAGGTTCTTCACTTTCTTGCCCAACCCATGGAAATGAAGAAGCTGACATATGTTGCAGAAATATTCCAGGCATTATAATTTTCCCATCCTCACAATCTCATATTGCAGGAAAACGACTTTTTTGCTGATGTTTGAGGATAAAACAGCACCTGCCACAGCAATCTAATGAACTGGAGAAATTGTTACACAATTAATTATTTTGAATTTTATTGTAGAAACCAGTGAAGTGCTTCAGTATCCTGTACCATATTAGTCTAATGTTGTTTTCAGCATGCAAAATATTTAGGCCAGAGGTCATGCTTTTCATCAAAAATCACCTAGTAATTTTGGGATACAAATTAAAAAATTATAGTGAAAAAAACAATAATCAATATGAAGCACCAGAAAGGAATCAGCAGGGAAAATATAGATGATTGTCAGTAGAAATGTAAGGCATGTGTGTCCATATGTAAATAAATGCCTAGCAGATTGCTTGTTCAAACAATTTTTTTTGTTTTAATTTTTGCCTGAGGGGCACTGAATTTCTATCAAGACTGATTGAAAAGAATATGTTTGGTATAACTGTGCTTGCTACTTGTTGTAACTCTTCCACAAGGAATCCATTCAAGTTATTCCAAAATGGTTTTCCATTAAAACTAATATTGGATAGTATTTTCATTGTGAGTTTGCCCAAATATTTACCAGAAGAACTCTGAGCAGAAGCTCTAAAAAAAAAATCTAATTATTTCACAAGGATGCAGGGTTTTTTTAAATATAAATTTCCTTTTATTAATCTTAAAAAATAGTTTTCTGAGGAGAAAAACAAACAAACAAAATTTAACACTCAAAGATATAATAACAAAGGACCACAAGGTTTTCAAGGAAGAATAAATTTGTGATGCAAATGCAGTTAGAAACTAATACAGACTTAAATTTCCAAATAATCTTTTTGTATGAGTATTTTGGAAATAAAAAATATACTTTTCTTCATTTATTACCAAAGTACGAAATGTCTGCCTGTCCATTCCCTAAACAGTTTTAAGACTTCCACATATAAACAGACATGTGGAATGTAAACCCTCTTTACAGAGTGAATTAAAGTTAATATTGTTTGACTGGCAGAATGTATTTATAAACCCTATTAATTCTTAATCTGTGTGCAGATCTAGTGTCCTTACTGCAATCCACACTCGGGACCTGCAAAGCAGTCTGCCCATCGTATCTTTATGCCAGGGTACGGCTGTCATTCAGTGGTGCGGAGAACATTGCAGAGTCAGTCTTTCAACATACTAATTTTATTCTCTTGCCCTCAAAATGTAATTTTCAGCTAAATAACATAAATTTCTTACTATGTTTGCAGTAGCATTATCTTGCATAGAGGTAAACAGAATCTCCTGGGTAGATTGCCTAGCTGGATTTCTTCCACGGAAGTTGAAAATGTCATTAAAAAGGGCAAGGCTGGGCTTCTGCTTTCCACTTGCCAAATCTAGCTCTTTGCCAAGCCTTCTCTAGGTGGAACAAGGAGAGGAAATTCTGCCAGAGTGTGACAGGGGGATGGGTCTCCATGGAAAGGACCCTGGGAGCTCATGGTCAAGACAAACCAAGACAAAAAAAAAAAAATCTGTTGAGGGTGGAAGGAAAAATCTTGCTTGGAGAAAAAAGACAGGATAAGCAAATGGTCCACACGCTTAGGATGCCCACAGCAGGTGCTTGTAGTAGAGGCTGTGCAAGTGTCTCTGAGCATCTCTTCTCATCTCGCTCCAAGTGGTCTCATATCCAGAAGGCATGGGAGCAACCTCACAGGGCAGAGCGGCTTTTTGTCCTGCATGTAGTCTAACTCCACCAGAGCAGCTCTGTGGGAAAGCCCAGCATCTCTGCTGGGTTATATTGCCAGGAGAACAATTCTGGAGCTACCCTGGCAACCTTCATTTCGATGATAGCCTGTGTGCTAGAATAGAGCTCAAAAGAAGGTCATAAGAGTAAGTCGGTCAGGCTCATCTGGATGCCACTGTGCCTTGTAGGAGTGTAGAGTGGGAGAGAAGATATTCCAACTTTAAATTAGGAGGACTGATTCCTCTCTAGTCCAAATGTGCCCTCTGCTGAAAGAGCTGACAGGCAAGAAAGAGCTGAGACCACAGCAGGGTCTCTCACTGGATGTGGAATCGCGTTGCTACTGCTTCTTTCAGTAAAGGTTTTGTTTTGTCATTTGGATGATACTGCAGTTTAGTGCCTGCAGCGGGATTTGGGCTTTTCCAGATTGGGCACGCAAGGTAAAGCTGGTAGGAATTTTTGCCATTAAGGTGAGCGGAGCTCAGCAGCTTCTTTATGAGAGACTATAAAATTTCTGTTTCCAGGGTCCGAGGAAAGTATTCTTATGGAGACAATGCTTGAAGAAGAAGGTAAGGACTGCGAGTCCCAGAAGACAATTGCAAGAATGAATCTCAAACTACTACTGTCACGTAAAAAGGCACAAAACTCAAAATATGATCTCTCAGTTTCTCCAGGTTAATGTCTATCCATGTATAGAGTTCAAAGTAGTTTATTTTCTAAAAAAAGATTGATAAGTCTTTCAATAGTTCCTCCTAAGTATAATGAAAAAAAAAAAAGTAGTTGTCATCTTGGGTTTGGTTAGGCTCCCCTGCCTAAGCACAGCAGTGCTTAACACCCTCTGTGTATATATACACCCTCTATATAAAACTCAGAATCACAAAGTAATTCAGGCTGGAGGGGACCTCTGGAGATCTCTAGTCCAACACCTGACCCAGAGGAGGGTCAGTTCTGAGATTGCACCAGGTTGCTCAAGGCTTCATTCAGCTGCATCTTGAAACCTCCAGTGTGAGTGCAGAATCACTCTGGGCCTCTGTCCCATTGCTTGACGGTCCTCCTGGGAATACAACTTCTCTTTATATGCAGCCTGAAATTCTTCTGTTTCAATTTATGCCTCTCTTCCTGCCTTGCAACACTGTGAAGATCCTGGCTCTATCTTCTTGATGACCTCTTTATAGGCACTGGGGGGATACTCTTCTAGAGACTAATCAAGCCCAAATCCCTCAGCCTCCTCTCCACATTTTTTTTTAATAACCTAGTATTTCTGAGACTTCTGTGCCCTGGCAAATGGAGTTGGAATTGACCAGTGTGCTCAGAAGTCATTAAAGGGAACTGATGAATCAACCTTCAGATGAACAGAGTGGGACAGATCCTTTTAGAAACCTAGCTTGCAGGTTGAAAGAGGGAATAAAAAGGATCTTCTTTGGCTAAAATCACAAGGCTATTCGAAATGGATGAATCAGATCAGATCCAAAACTTCTAAAAATTCTGGGCAGTGCTTAAGCCGCACTGTAGAAAGAGAGAAATAAAGGAAAACAACACATCAAAGTGCAGCTGTGGGAATATAATCTACTCGACCCTGAAGCAGTCATTTTGATAAAAGTCCAACTAAAAGAGTTTTTATGGAAGCCAGCTTTATCCTAGTGGGGCTAATCACCTCTGCAGTCACTGGAGAGAAACGGGATCCCATAATGGTCCTGCATGCTCCACTGCTCCTACCCTGGCTATAGAGGCAGTTTGGTGACACAAGCCTGAGTGGGCTAAGTCAGCCTTTTGCGAATGTCCTACAAAAGCCTGTCCACACAGTTATGATGTTAGACAAGCTGCATCCACTCACGGCAGATTTTCCTGGCAGCCCAGTGGGCTGAAAATCAGCAGCAGCAGAAGATTCAGCTTTAGCAGAGCTACTTCCTATCACAAGTGTTGGGTTCAGATGCTTGCGGCTGCCCCATTTCTCATCCGCTTCTCAAACATATGTGAGATGGATTGCAGGGAGGAGAAGCTGTATTGCAGGTATCTCCTCCCACATGCAGCTATTTGGAGGAGACCATGGAGAGAGCACAGGCACCATTTTGAGATGGGGAAGGAAGAGAGCGAAAAGCAGATTGCCCAAAGCTGTTATATCACAAGACAGGCAAATGAGGCAATGCCCAGGTATCATCTGAGAAATGCCTGGCTCCATGTCAGAAATGCTCTTTTTCCATGCTACTGCAACTTCATATACAAGTTCTGACAGTGCAGGCAAAGCAACTTGATGTCAAATAAAAACTAAATGGACTTGCAGCAGCACCAGCAGCAGGCCTTTCATCAGTGTCAGCGTACAAACCCTACTTTAATGAGTTCAGACATGCCTTGGCCTTGCTACAGCAATATTGACTGAGCCTTTCTTTTAATTAAATACATTGGTTATACAGAGAGAATTAGCTTCATGTAAACCCTCGAACAAACACCAAAAAAAATCCTCCTACCCTAGCCGCCATAATCACTCTGAAAAACTGGCTGTTCCTTTCTTATAAATAGACAGTGTGCAAACAATACACAGTTCTTTATTGAATGGCAAAAGATTTCACATGACACCTTTACCTCAATGTTGATAATACAGTACAGTCGATCTATTCACAGGCTTTGATGTTTGGTTACCTTTTCCTAGCTTTGTTTGGAAGACCTGTATGTACTCTGAGGTGGGTAAGCAGGTACATATACATAAGTAGATATCAATTTTTTACAGTGGAAAGAAATATGAGCCTTCACGCGTGTAAATGCACATGTATACACCTGAGCATGGACTGAGCATAATAGATTTTATTCAGATGCTGTCCTATTCTTTAAATGTTTTCTTTCCAGTGAGTCACTTACAACAGTTTAGATGCCTAAAACATTCTTTTGCAATTTGTTTGTTTTCTTACCAAGTGCAGCTTGGGGCATATTTGATTTTTTGCACGGCAGCATTGGTATAGCATCCGTCAGCTGAATCGGTCCGTACCCGTGGAGGTCTTTGCTGGTTCACTTATGCACACTGCTTTTCCTGAGTTGCTTAGTTGTGTGACGTCAGCTCCCTGGAGGCTAGCAATGTCATTATCATTACCAGACAAAGACAGTTAGGTAATTTTGTCTGATGAGAGTGCAGATATTGACCTGAACTAATGTATTATTATTTCCCAGAGAGATGTTTATTGTAGCAATATGACATAGCAAGGTTTGCTAATATTAATCTAAAGGCTGTGCTCTTTTTTAGCACAGAAAAGCTTTTACATTCACATCCAATTTCATCACTTGACATGTCTCTAGTCT
This sequence comes from Caloenas nicobarica, assembly GCF_036013445.1. Taxonomy (NCBI): domain Eukaryota; kingdom Metazoa; phylum Chordata; class Aves; order Columbiformes; family Columbidae; genus Caloenas; species Caloenas nicobarica. The sequence continues at coordinate 49,410,054 of NC_088245.1, forward strand.
GCTTGCTAGACTTGAGATTCTTTGGCTGTTTAAAGACAAGTACAAGGTCTTAGTCTGTGTGTGCCTGTGAAATATTTTTGGCAACCTCTAATTTGCACATCCTCTGACCCTGCAGGGAAAATTACCAAGCCTATTCAGAAGGCTTTCTTTCTTCAGGACAGCCTAAGAAGAAATACCTTTAGGGAAACGAGACTTGTAGCAGTGATCACATCTGAAATGTCTTGTGACTAGACGCTATACGTATCTTACTCTGGTTTTTTCACTGCTGACTGCTGGCAATGCACTTGGAATAAAAAGTCCTTGCCTTAAAGAGATTACAATTTACACATTTTATTGCAATTTCCTTGAAAAGCAGATATATGCTGTGCATATAATAAGCATTACATAAACAGATTGTGGAAACATGCAAGTTTAATGGTCCTTCTGGAACATTCTGTGATTATTATAACAAATACATCTATATGCTAGAAGTACAACTCCTCCTTATGAATGTATGATAAAATTGCTGTTGGTAGAAAACCAGTTAAGAAATACTATAGTGTAACTGTTTAATAATATAGTCTGGGATTTTGTGCAATATCCTAAAATCTAAACTTTGGTACATAAATACGAATTACTACATGCATATCGCAATAAATCTGATTTATGCTGAAGTCGGAATCATATAACACTCCCTCCAGATGTTAAGAAAGCAAAACTAGCCAGCCCTGCAAAGGCAATCAGGCTTCACTGAGACACATAGTTTAGACAGTGCTATCATCCTCTACTAGCTATGGTGGAAAAATAACCATGGAGACTGCTCAGCTGAGAAATCCAGACAAGCAGCCATTGCCATCAGTGGAAAACACTAGTTTCCAAACACCGATAAACTTGTTATGATTCCATGACAGCCTTCCATAGCAAAACCTTTTATTTGTAATGTCATGTTCTCCATTTGCAGTGTGAAGCCTTAAAAAAGCCAAGGGTTTAAGAAAAAACTCAAACCACTTTATTTCTATTTCAGTCACTACCAATCTATGTAAGTGTATAGGGGATGTAGTCTGACAGTAAGCATTACAGGCAGAAGATAATTAAAAACAAACTATCTGTAAATAGCACATTGACTCAAGTCATCGAGCTCTATTTCTTTTATTGAAATGCTGTGTAATGAAAGGTACATGCAAAGTACATTTTCAAAAGAAGGGATACTGGGTTTACTTTTCTTTGTCCAGAAAACTGCAAGAGGAGTAAAGCTGTGAATCAATGGGTGACATAATTTTTACAAGAAACTTGGTATATCCCACAGAGACTAGATCACAAATGTCTTTTCACCCCAACCATAGCAATAAAAATCACAAAGCCAGGGTCACTTGTGGTTTTGTCTGAATCTCCCTTTCTGCCCAGAAGCAAGTCTTATCTTAGCAAAAAGGCAATAGGACAACTACTACCCTGCTGTATAATGCCAGTTCCCCACTCCTGTGCTACCTCTACATCAAAGCCCCAGTCCCATTTTGCGCACAGAAGTTCTTAATAAGAAGATGTAATTTCTTCTTCATTGTTCTCAAGGAATCTGAGGATTTTTCTTTTCAAGCTGCTTTCTTCAACTTAACAAAATGGATGTTTTATGTAGCAAAGGGCACTTCCTTGCTTTTTTAGCAGATAAAGTAATGCCTTTTGCAGTTCCTTGTTTATCAGTTACAATAGGTTCACATCTCCACGTTGATGTATCTTCAGATCAAGAGGACTGTTACATTCAATAATGAGATCTAAGATCAGAACATTACTTAAGTTTTGGAAGATATTTTTGGAATATATATAATTTTTAAAGTTTTTACAGTGATGATATTTTCATGTTATCTACATCTACATAGCATATAATTCCCCTTTCCTGAACAGCTATGTCTTTGAACACTGCTGTGAAGTTTAAACAGCATTTCATGTTACTATATTTCACAATCTTTTCCCCTATTTTTTCCCAGCTGTAACAACACTGTACTTATTGTAACCAACAACGATGACTCTATGGGTAATCATGCCAACAGCAATGAATCTTCAGTACATTTATCTGCCTCATGCAGGCTTAACTTGACATTTCAAACTAGGAAAGGTTTTACCAGTTTTTTTTCTTTGTAGCTAATACAGAAACCATAATTAATGATTATGTGATTGAGCGTCTGTAGCATCTTACAATTGATCCTCTATTACTCTGGCAAAATAAGAGGATAATGTCGCCAGCATTTACAGCGTTGGCAGTAAAATACTTGGCACTTTGTCCCACTTGGGTTTCATTTGACAGAATTTGTTAAAATCGCCTTTTCTAGGGCATGAGCTGGTAGAGTGGTTTGTTTTAATTAAAACAAATTCACACTCTTTTCCTTAGCTTTTAATATGTTTAAAGAGAATTATATTTCTCCTTTGCTGTTGCTCCTGGATTTCAGGAAACCCCATGAGCTAATATCTTTACATACCTAAAGAACAATGCAGCAAAGTAATTTATCTGTAGCTAGGCTTCCCATTCTCGTAACCAACAGGACAAAATTGTCATTGAGCAAAAAGAAACTCCACTGCTGTGAAACTGATGGAATATTTTATTCAGTTTTTATTGGGCAGAATAAGAAAAGGGGATGTCAGTATGTCATCATTTCTTTGGGGGTAGTTTTTCAATAATTTTCACCCAAAGATTAACAAATATAAGCATACATATATGTATATACTCACTCAATAAACCCTGCTAGTCTTTGACCAAAAATATTGCTCACACAGAGTTGGACTCTGAAAATATAGTGTGTGAATCAGATTAAACCTCCATAAACCATGCAATAAGAAGTGAAGCTGGTGTTAACTTGCATTTTTGAAATCTATTATACATATACTAATGATTCCTTGAAGATGGAAATTGTCGCCTAAATCTGTAACCTGAGAGTTGTAAAACCTCTAACAGTGCTCTGCTGGAGTGACAGGCCCTTTCTTTGGGGACTGGTTCAGGCTACCCCCATCTGTTACCTCTCAGCATCATTTGGGTCTGTGGACCCCAAATGAAAACTGCAATTTGAGGTGCATACGTTTAGATAAAGGTAGCTGTACGAGAGAAAGATTCACAGAAGCAATTTTGCAGGACTGTGACTATGATAAGAGGAAATGGGAGTATAGCTACAGGACCCTTTGCAGGCTGAAGCTTGCCAGCTGGCTGGTTACCAGCTGTTTTCCAGAAGCCACATGTCCATGGTTGCTGCTGGAACTGTTGGAACCGAGGAGACCAGCATCTTTGCAGGATCTTAGTGCAGGCACAGGACACTACTATGTGCCACGTGGGCTTTCCTTCAGGGCTGGCTAAAAATAAGAGCCTGATGAGTGACCAGGTTTTTCACAGCATGTGCTGTGCTCTCCAGGCTGTGTTGCAACTGGAAAGCCAGGCTCCCTGGCTACAGAAGTTGGTCAGTAGGAAGGCAGGAAATGAGCAGCTTGTGGCAAGTTAAGTGGTGACCTGTGAACTGGTTGGGAAAAGGGGTCCTTGACTTGCTGTTCTTGTGGAGCAGCTGAGTGACCGGTGTGCAGGGACAATGGAGGCTTCACTGTTCAAGGCAATTCACCTAACGCAGGTTGTGCATCAGCAAGCTAAATGCTGTGCCCTTATTTTGCTGTGGGCATGCTCTTTGCTTCCTACAAGAGCAAATGCCTGTATGTATCTTACAGGTGCCATGGCTCACAGTGCAGAGAGAAAAGCCACAGCTGTGTTAACATGCAGAATATAGCTCTCCTAAGTGCCTCAAGGCTTCAATGTGCACTTAGGTGTTCCTGCTGCAGCAGGGGGATTGGATTAGATGATCTTCCGAGGTCCCTTCCAATCCCTAACATTCTGTGATTCTGTGATTTCTGGAAGGATATGAGCAATCCCTCTGCAACAGCAAGTCAGTGCCAATGCAGCCTTGGGGCACTCAATTTCCTCTTATTTATTAACAAAGCTTTTTTGACACATACCGGTTATGCACGTTCATGCTTCTGGTTCTCTACTAGTGTCTGACACGGTCACACAAAGCCCTGGCTGTGTCTTAGCCCAGCTTTTTTCACTGACCACCTCTGTGCAGCTCCCAGCTGCTTTTCCTAAGCTCCCTTCTCCAGCTGTCCTCTTTGCTAAGCAACAGGTACCAACGTGACACCTACAAATGAAGAAGGAAGCAAGACCAAAACAGCAACTAGGTAAAGTCAGTGGAAACTTTTCCTGAGAGTGAAAGGAATAAGGGGAGCAAGTATGGGAAACATGAAAAAACCCAGTTGCTTGTGATGCAGGATTAGGACACCTCTGTGTTAGCTTCCTGCTCAGATACTGAGTTTCTGAGTGATCTTGAACAAATTGTTCAACCTCTTGGGGCATCATAATTATTCTCTATTTTACAAAAGTTTTGAAAATATAAGTGTATTAGAGGCTGTGAGGTGCTCAAATAAATGTGATTAGGACTTGCCTAAGAGTTTACTGTGGATATTGAAGAAGTATGAACATCTAACAGAAATATCCCCAGATCCTCCTCTGATCCCCTTCCCTCTGCCCTGTATCCCCTTTTACTGTTGAAAACAACTTTTTTGCTGTTGTCCAAGTCTTCGGTTTTTACACCTGCTGAGATTTCCCTGCCAGTCCTCCAGGACCAGCACATTTGCCTTCCATCCTGTTGTCCCAAGATACACACATACCCATTCATTGCTTGGATCTTTCTCTTCCAGTTACAGAGTCACACATGTTGGCCCCCACCTTGTCATTTCTGATGCTCTGCTCTAACTATCTTCCAAACTTGGAAAAGCACCATGCCCAGAAATTAAACCTGTAGAGTTGCTTCTAAATCAGGAAACACCTTTTTTCGACAGCAAAAATTACACAAGCTCTTAGCAGAGATGGACAGGTGCAAAGAAGGCATGGTCTTTAACCACGATAGGAAGAATAGTCAGTTGTAATCCAAAGTCCTAGAAGTCCTGAGACCTTTTCAAAGTGGTCAAGAAATTTCTTCCAAGATTCTTCACCTCCTTGCTTTTCATTCTTGATTCACATTACAGATTTTGCTTGGTGTTCCCATCTTCCAAAAACACACATTTCAATTCACATTCATATTTTTATTCTTGGATTGTTTTCTTATCTCCCTAGGTGTTATACTTTGTTTATTTCTATGCAGTGTGTTTGCATGGAGATTTATTTAATTCATTTTTATTTGCTTTCCATTTCTGTGTTTTGGATTCCCCAATTTGCTGCTTCACTGCATTTTTCATCTTTGAATCTTCTAATTTCCTTCCACTCCTATTTATTTTTGTTTTCTGTGTTTCTCCGTTCACTTTCACTGTTATTACTTTTTTATTATTATTATTCCTCTTTATTCTCTCTCTTTACGTGTTTGTTTTCTGTTTTCTTGACTTTCCCATTGTGCTAGAAGCAGGAATTGTTTATTCATAGCATACTGCCATTAAAAAGCTGTACAAAGTTACCTGCAGTATTTTGTCTAGTCAAAGCATCAAAACACTAAAAAGAAGCACTCTGGATCGTATTAGGTGCTTAAATAAGATCCACCCCTTTTATACCTGAAGGCTGATTTTTTAAAGATAACATTCCTAACTTACAGTATCAACTGTGTGGGGAAGAAGGGTATGGAAAGGCTTATTTGGCTTCATTTTATGCTTCAGGACAGCAGTCAATCCTTGGTTCATTTTAAATTTTTTTTGTTGTAAGAAGCTGATGAGAGAGATGGAGTTTTCCAGGACTGTGAGAACCAGATGAATGAAGGAGATTTAACACGTTTGCAGAACCAGGAACACTGAATCTGGAATTTCAGCTCTATCTTAAAATATTGCTACAGAGTCACAGAGGAATCCAAAGATGAGAGGTCAGGTAACCTCATTGTTTGGAATAAACTTTTCAATTTGATGCTGAAATGACATATTAGTTGTGCTTGAGCTTAGCATGCAGATTGGATTGCTATTCCTCTAGGATATAAACTTATTCTTGTGTGTAGGGAAAGTCAATATTCACTCTGAGTAAATCAACCACAATATTTACAACAGTGGAGCCCTTTGACCAGTTTTAATTTAGCCACATGAGGATTTCAGTTACTGAATCTGATTCCTGTATTATTGTGCTGACTTTGGTACATTTTGAGGCTGTCAGCTGAAGTTATAAATGAGTTATAAAAGACTTTCTGCTTCCTGGGAAATTCATATTTTCAATATGGGATCATAACATTTCAGAAAGAATGCAGACAATTTCAAATTGTTTTGAAAGTATCTTTATTCTTTTTCCTTGGTTTATGATCAGTCACAATATTTTGTGTCACACTTGGGTTTTTTCTACAGTTTTGACATCGTAATCTCGTCTGAGTATGATATTGACCTTATTATGAGGAGGAGACTGTGATTTTCTGTGGTTCTTTGATTCTATGCATCTTTAAAATTCAAAAGTCATTTAATAATAACAAGTCAAAATATTACAGACCTGGAAAGATAATATTTTGAATGTATGAATTTTTTTCATACAAAACCCTTCTTTTCTCCCCTCCCGGGTTTCAGACAAACTGGTACATTCCCTTAAACCCTTCTGCATTTTCCAATAGGAAGATACCCCTAGGAGCAAACACAAAGACCATTAACCATAGTATTTCACATTTATGCCAGCATAAGGAATCTGGGAAGGTGGAACCATTAGTTCTTCTTACAATTCAGGAATTGTAATTATTCCTAAAATTTATGCTGTCTTTTCATAATCATAGCTCTCAGCAGTTTTGCCTGTCCCTAGCACATCTGCCAGGTAAGGTCATGTGTGTACAACAACTAATACTCATGAATAAATACTCACTTCAGGACTTATTCTGCATCTACTGACTTCACTAGAAGCAAAATCAGATGCTTCTGTTAGCATTTCATATAAAATATCAGCTGCATATTATGTATGCATAGTTTGATCTAAGTGTAGCTCCCATGAGATTTGCCTCACTAGAACAGGGCTAGCTAAGAGGTAGCAATACAATAAACTATAATGTGAAAAAGAGTAGCAAAACCAATGAACCCGATTTATAGAAATCTATTTTTATGCACATTATTAAAAGGCTAGAACCAATATAATCAGTGGTGGGGAAACTTCAAAAATTAGAGGGCTATTCTAATTCAAAGATCAGCTGAGTATGTCATATAAATGATTTTGTAAATATTTCATTCTGGGTTTTTTTTGTGAAATTGCCACATTTCTGCAGAATAGAGTTTTAGTATTTCTACAGACTATTTTCTTAACATTGAGATTTAGTTCTCTTTTGGGTGAAAGTTTGGCTCACTCTTTATCTTATTCAAAATACCTCACTCATATCTTGATAAACAAATCAAAATGATTGTGCATGAAACAAATCTCTGGTGCAAGGAAAAAGTAATAAAAAAGAGAGATGCTGGTCAGCATTTGCAAAATCTCTAGGCTTATAATTTTCTGAGTGACACAGGGGTGAGCTGAAGATTAGCAAATTCATGACATTCAAAAGAAAGCTCGAATGTATTTCAGAGTGTGGTTGGTGTATGTACATTGTTGATGAGAAGACCTCAGGTCAAAATGATCTATGACAATTATTTGTTCCACTGACAAATCTTAAATGAAAAACCAGGAAAGAAATTCTATCATCTCTGAAGTGATTCAACTAAAGTGTCTCATGCAATAAAAAAATTTTTTAAAAAAAAAGGAAAACTAATATTAAAGATTAAGTGATAAACCCACATTGCCTTTCAATTTCTAGTGCATATAAGCTTTGCAATCGGTTTAATGAAAGGATATTCTGGAGGGCATGGAATTATGCCAGAATAGGGTCTGTGATATTATGTGAAATTTCCCTGCAATATTTTTCCTTAATTTTATTTTTTTATAAGAGCAAAACCGAATGAAATTACCCTACACCTAAATCACCAGTGTTCTGCTGTAGTGTCATGCTGAGGTTCAGGTTTACTAACATGTCAGACTGGGCTGCCACAACAGTAAGTGAAGCCTTGGGGCTTCACAGAGGACAAACTGAGCCATGCAGAGTGCTGCAAGTGAAGGCAGAAATAAAGAAAAAGCTTCTACTTGTTTATTTAGGGTTCAGAGGGCAGAACTTTAAAGTTAAATTTGCACGTCTTTGAAGAATCAGAGAAGTGCCTCTCCAGCAAGGCTTTAGGAACTACAGGAAATGAAGCTTCCAATCCCAAATTAGAAGGCAGCAACCTCTCGGCTCCTCCTGTCACTTAAACTTTGAGGTATCTAAACTTCATTAGATACTTCCGAATTAAGAGTTCTTTTAGGTACCTGTGCCTTCTGCACATGCCCATCGTGTGTACACCAATGGCTAGCACATACATGCACCTGCTGAAGACCCCACTCCAGCGGAGGTATTCAATACACTTCAAAAGTAATGAAGGGGTTCATTTCTCTACAATTAAGGCAGCAGAAGTAGACCTTTTTTCAGTGGCAGAACAGTTGGGAAACATAGCCCTAAATTCTGCTGACTCTGCAATATGAGTAGAGTCTGACCCACATATACAAGAGACTAGCATAACCCTGATGGGATGAGCAGCTTGGGGACATGTTGTCTTTCCCGCACTGCATAGCAAAAAACTTGAGTGACATTGTTTACAGAAAAGAATATGCAGCAGGGACTATTGAGGTGGTAGTGGGTTTGGGAATCCTGGGCAGTAATCCTTAATTTTTCAGAGTCTTATTTGCTAATGGACTGAAAACTTCAGAAAAGTCTTCATAGAAGGAGCTGGGACCAGAAGTGTGCTTTTGAAGCTGAATACCTTATTTTCAGTACTCAAAACCTTTTCCTCATATACTCTTTCTGTCTGTTTTGTGTTAGCTGGTATTTATTCATGCAGAACGGCTTAGCTTCACTATAGCTTCAAATTTGGCCTTGCCCAAGCATCATGTAGGCTGATACTTAGGGCATTGTCTAGGCAGAAGGAAGCCGAAGCCAAAGATGGGTCTGAGTGTCTGGGCTTTTTAACCAAGGTAACACAAGGATCCCGCTAGCAGGTATGGTTCTGACAGCAAGCTCTGCTTCTTTTAAAACAAAGGCTGGATAAATCCATTTTCAGAGGAAAACAAACAAACAAACAAAAATAAATAAAACAAAACCAAAACAAAAAAAGAAAAACAAACAAAAAAACCAAAAAACAACACCACACACTTGTCTGTGGATTCAGAAGATCCAGAACTGACAAAAACTTCCTGAAAGTCTGAGTCTGAGGCCTGAACCACAATGATGATCAGTATTTCAGACATTTCTCTAAAAACTTAGATGAGTTAATTCTAGGCACTCACAGGCTGTTTGCTGCAAAGCAAACAGAAGAGGCTGAGTCTCCCATGAAGTCTGTAGAGACCTTAGACTCCCACATCGAAGTTCAGGGCCTTTTTAAGGGAATGATAGGGCTGATACTTGAAACTTCAGTGATATCCTAATTTTTAGACAGTTGTGTCATCTAGTGGATCTCTCTCTTTCAGGATTTCTGCCAAAGAAATTGAAATTGGATGTCTACATTCCATAGGTGTTTTACAAATCCTGATAGGCACATCTATCAGCACCAAAGATGCCTTTCTAACTTCGATCTATAGCAGAGGATGAATACTTTGTTAATGTCCAGACCCCAGGAAATAGCTTAAAGATCAAAACTGTTCATCCTAAGTCCCAATTAGATTCACCTGTTTGCTATATTTATTGTGCTGAAAACACAAAGTATCTGTTCATCCAGAAAAGTATATGAGAATCTCCATAGAAATAAACATATCATCTGATAATGCTGACTTTCTGCCATGCTTTTACACCAGCCTGCAGTTAGCATTGGCCTGGAAAAGGAAGGATGCCTGGGACTTCCTTTGCAGAACTCTCTGCTTGGCTGTTGCATCTGCCCACTAGCAGTTACCTTAATTTAGAGAAGCCTTCAAAGTTTTAAGAGTGCCCTATTTTCCCATCATAGAATCATAGAATAGTCTGGGTTGTAAGGGACCTTCAAAGGTCATCTAGTCCAACCCCCTGCAATGAGCAGGGACATCTGCAACTAGATCAGGTTGCTCAGAGCCCCGTCCAGCCTGGCTTTGAATGTCTCCAGGGATGGGGCATCTACCACCTCTCTGCGCAACCTGTGCCAGTATTTTACCACCCCCATTGTAAAAAATTTTTTCCTCATGTCTAGCCTGAATCTCCCCTCTTTTAGTTTAAACCCATTACCCCTTGTCCTGTCACAACACATCCTTCTAAAAAGTCTGTCTCCATCTTTCTTATAGGCCCCTTTTAAGTACTGAAAGGCCACAATAAGGTCTCCCCAGAGCCTTCTCTTCTCCAACACAACAGCTTTTGGCGACAAGACCTAAGGCACCACAAGAGGGGCAAGTGACATAAAATCATTCCAGCAGCCTGCTGTATCTGGGCAATAGGGCATTCTCTCAGGGTACCTATGGTCTGAATTGATGACTGCTTCTTGCCATAAGGTGGCATAAAGAGGAAGAGAGATGTGTCCCCTAGGAGCTGTAAACTCTTATGCATGAATCCGAAGTGTCCTGTCTGTGAACATTTGTGTCAATAAAGGACATCTCTGAAAAATCTATGGGGTAATCTTCAAGGTGATGTAAGCAGAACCAGATAAACATTTGAATGAATGTAACCAAGAATATCTGATACCTCTGTTGTCATCTCTTTATATTGAAAATTTCTGCAGCTGAAATTGGAGATTTAACCCAGCTCAGTGAAAATATGGAGCTACGTGTCCATGACCTTGTTTTATCCATGCTAGTTCTGAAATCCTGTATTACACCTGACTGGGCGATAACAGAGTTTTGAGTTTGCCTGCCTGGGGGTTTTTGTTTGGGGTTCCAAGAGGTGCAGGGGGAAGGCTGTGTGTTGGGTTTTTTTGCTTTAATGACAAGTGTTACCTTTTAGCCTTCTGTGCTATTCTCTGCAGGTTTGCTGTTTCAGTAATTTCTCTCCTTTGTCATCTTGCAGGTTCAACAGTGCAGGACTGATGTCATAAAATTTAAGGGCACTAGTTCACTTGCTCAGCTGGAGCATGGATTTTAGAGGAAGAGTAAAGCTAGTACAGATATCTAAGAGCTGAATAATAAAATGTCCCTTCATCTGTGTACTTAATTAGCTGCTTTCCTCATGATTACAAAGATCAGTACCCAGGAAGAGAGGAGCTTTTAGGTCTCAGCATGTTAACTCCACACCAGAGGATTAGACAGGACCCACACTGTGATGCTTAGTGTTCTCATTTCCAGGACAGTGCTGGCATCCAGTACCCATCTCTTTTGTTCTGCAGTGAGGTGAAATATTCATGGGACTGAAAGCTCTGAGTTAATAAAAAAAGGGTAATTTCAGATAGATTTTGGCAAGTTGTTGAGTTTAAAAAAAAGGCAAATATGAATATGTAATAAATGATAAATTCTTTCCTCCTCCTGTGTTATCAGTAGTGACTATATTGCTTTGTCATACAACTGTTGCAAAGGCTAATCCTCCACACTTGCAAAATCTTCTTATTCTAACTGCCACAGCCCTGCTGAAGCCAGGGCTTATGTCCCTAAAAATAGGAGCAGGATTACTTAGGTTGCAGTCCACTGAAGTAGTTTAAAGGTTTTCAGACGTGGAGTTAGGAGAGAAAAAAATTGTTATTCTAAACGGTCAGAGCTCAAAATTACCATTTTGATCAACTTTAATTAAAGTCTTCATGCATTCCCAGTACAAAGGCTTCCAGCATGAATGAATGCCTTCCCCCTTACGAAAATGAACAACCAATGAGACACTAATTTAAACTCCTTACCTCGCATTTCATATCTGTCTCAAAACCTCCTGGCTTTAGTCTGTTGATTTCAACCTTACAGCAGCTGAGTAGGGGCTTTAAGGAGGATTTCAGCACTTGCGGTTATAACTGCAATCCTGACAATCCCTACTCATGTATGGCCTAACCCAGAGCCTTTTGGTGCAAATCAGGCCAGGGTGGAGCCAAAGTCAAAGGCTCACCTTCCTTCTGAGCCCGCAGTCAGGAATCTGGGTCTCAGCTGAATTCAGGGAAAAAATAGTAAAGAACAAACCAGAGGCAGAAGTAACACCAAAGGTTCAACAGAAGGTATCTGGACATGAAAAGAGATCAAAGAAGCCCAGTGTTTCCTAGCATTTGGAAATGTTTAAGAAGTTAGAAGGTGGTCCTGGGCATAACTCTACTTTGAGAAGCAAGGAAGAAGAGAATATCCAGGTCTAAAACACCCTCAGGCTTGGCAGCTCCGTGCAGCTCATGCTTGAAATCTGTTTAAGTTCAGAAACTGGGCCTTCCTCTACTTAGTGTGCTTCTTCCACTTCATATTCACTATTTAACATGAGTTATATTCTGGGAAGCTTGGTGGGAGTGTTCCTAAAACAATCTAATGGCAAACAGTTACTTCCAAGAAATATTGGGACCCACTATTTCTTGCACAAGAAGCAGGAGAACAAATGTCCCTTTGCTTAAAACAGATTTTTACCCAGGCAGAAGGACTTGTGGTTCACTTCAGTCTTCGGATCCAGGCAAGCTGTACCTGAGAATAATGCCTCAACTGTGAGAGCCAGTCTGCTGCAAAGAGAAAATTGTAATTGTTGGCTCTGACCCTTCTCTCCATATTCCTCCCTACATTTCTCTCCACACAATCTGTGCCACTGTATGAAAGGGTTTTGCTGAGTCAAAAGGAGAAGAAAAGAGAACAACGAGAGAAAGAAAATATTCTAGCCTAATGCTAAGGTAGTTGCTTAGGTTGAGGAAATCTAGAGGTTTGGTGTCTCTGCTGCTGGGACAATTTTTTTCAACATAAAGCACAGAAATTGTTCTTTGGCACAGAAGACTGTAGCCCAGGACATCACCTTTCTGAACTGGGACCTGAACCTGGGTGCTCAAATCATGCTCTACATGACCGTCTTCATCTCCTCTTTTTTCACAGTAAACCTTGAATTTGGTTTCACTCACCAGTATGTTTCGCTAAGGATGTGAAGGGTGTCTCTTTCCCTTCACACCTCAGTGTTCAGGAAATTTACCTCTTGAAGCAAAGACGATGCAAGGAAAGCTTCTCTTTCCTCAGTGAGTGCCCTGACTGTAAAGTTGTTACAAGAAAGACAGGTTCTGCCAAATCTTGGCTTTGGATGTGGATGAGGACAAGGGTAGCACTTCTAACCCCTTGGGTCAAAATCAGGAAACCCATGTATGCAACCTCACACTTCTTCCACAGTTTTCAGTTGGGACCTGAAAACAGGAGAGAGATGTTTTCACCTCCCTAGATGTTCGAGCTGCCCTGGGAGGATGGGCTGGCATGACCAGTGTTCTCCACTCAGCTGGTGAGCCTACTCATTCCTCTACTTTCTCTCTTTTTCTTTTCTGTCCCATCTCAGACATTTGTTATCACATAACTGAACATCAGTTGGAGTGACATAAAATGCCATTCCTTGTCTCTAGCCTTGTGGTAAAGGTACTCTTCTTGCAGCAAAAATTGTTGATTTGCAGTTCCCTCGTGTTGAGGGGGGCTAGATGGGGGTCTGCCCCCCTTGCCTATGCCATGATGTTATTACATAGCAACAGCAGCTCCTCTGCCATCTTCACTGCTCTGGAAGGGAATGTCTTAGCTTCCCTCCCTCCAAGGAGGTTACAGGCCTTAGGAATTAAGGGGACAGAGCACCTTTTGATTCCCTGCCCCATGTGAGTGACATCTCAAATTCACTTGACAGCTCATTGTTTCTCTGCTCTGCAGCTCAGGGTGTCCCTCAGTTGCAATGAGAGGTTTCATGCCAAGGCTCACAACCCCCTGGCACACTCTGCACATGGAGGTGAGGTACCAAACTCTGTGCCATCATCTTTGCGCAGATGGGTACCTAAAGGCTAGACACTCTAATTACTAAATGCAGGTGTGGGGGCATTGTTTTATTTTGTTTTGCTTTTATTCTGTCACATTCCCTCTCCCTAACTCTCAGCATAGGTAACACTACCTGAAAAATATTGCAGTGGTAATAATTTTTTTTTTTAATATATTTGGCTGTTGGTTCATGGTTCTTGAGAGCCTCAAGAGAGAGGCTCAGAGGCAGTAATGAGTAGGACTTCTGAGTCTCCTTTTCTGTTTGCCTTGGTCAAACATCAGTGTAGACTTTATCCAAGAGAAGCCTTTGGTGGCAAGCAGTAATGGATGAGGATACCTCTGCTGAGTGAAGAGTTGTAAGTCAGTTTACTCAGGGGATTTTTTCTCACTGGCCATGAAGGCACTGTGCTTTACCCATAATATGGAGTTTTATTGTTCTTCATCAAGCAAAGTCATTGCTAAACCCAAACTCCCTTTGACGAGTCCCTCCAGCTGGACGGACCTTGTCCCTTCCACAGCCAATGTTTCCACCTTCCTCTCCACTGCACTCAGTCTTTCTGCCATGTTTGCGTAATTTGATTCCCACCATAACTGACAGAGCAATTGGGAAGGTCTCAGTCACAGTGGAGGCTGGCTGGAAAATGTAACCCATGGATTGGCAGCCAGGCAGGAATTCTCAAATGGGAGCCCAGCAGGCATCAAGATATAAATAGTCCCATGCTCCAGTCCAGGTCAGATCTGCTTCAAGAACCCTATACTTGAACAGTGAACAAGGAGACATAACTTTGGTTTCCACAAACTTCTGTGCCTGGCAACAGCCAGGAGCACTGCCTACAGAGCAAACTCAAAAATAATTTACCAAATATGTATCTAACATGCCTGCAGAAGTGATATAAGGCACTGGTGTAAAGAAAAAGTGTTAAATATAATAGGAACTAAGAGCTCTCTCAAAATTTTAACAAATTCCAGAAACTTTTTTCCTTCAGGTAAAGATTTCTAAAAATTATGTTCATTGTGTTAATTTCCTTAGATAATAATACTAAAGAACTGAAGCCAATTTCTATTAAATTAGTGTCATAACAACAGAGTAATGATCAGTTAGATTTCTTAAAAATAAACCTTTGTATTTGGGGTGTATATACACTCATTTATCTGCAAACAAAATATGTTACAAGGTAGATGATGAATAGTAAAACATATTTGTATTATAATTTGAGACAGTGTGCCTCCAGCATAACTAAAAACTCAATCAGATGAATGAAAATAGAGGGGACTTTTATCTATTTTTAATTTCGTCCATAAACTTATTGCCTATTGTGGATTTTATAGTTTGATTTTTCTAATACTGAACAGAACTGAAAATTTTTTAATTTGTATTTATTTAATTCACAAAATATAAGAGACATGCTTCATATTTTTCCTATTCCAGCTGCTTCATATGGCTCTCTTCCTGTTTTCACCAAGTAGATTATGTTGATTTGACTACACACAAAAATCCTTGACTAATATTTGCAACATGTTGTGTGACTACAAGAAGCATCTTAGGTCTTGTTATTTTTTTCCTGTTCTTTGTATCATCTTTCTTTCATTTTTGTCATTTGATATTGTTCCCAGTTGCATCATCCAAGCTAAGTCTTCTGGGACCTGTTGATGTCATGGTGGTTTATGACCTTGTAGAATGACAATTTATAGATTAACATGTGATGACCAAGTACCCAGAGTTTAATCTTAATCATAGAATCATAGAATCATAGAATCATAGAATCAGAATAGTTTGGGTTGGAAGGGACCTTCCAAGGTTATATAGTCCAAAATTAACTTCTAAAAAGTGATAGCAGATCTTCATTTTCTTCCTGATAAATGTCTCAAGCTGGGAATGCAGTTCCTTCAGAATTCTGCACTGTCTAGAGACTGTACTTAAGGTATTTGATATAGAAATCTCCCCTCTGTATCTATTTAGCCATCACAAGATTATATTTTTCTCTAATAGCCTTCTACTTCAATTGCTCACTTTTTTGTCATCGACAAACTGCATTGTTGACACTATTCTGACAAAAGTTCTAAATAACCACACATTGCATAAGCAACAACTCAGTTTCAGATGCATACAACAGGGTATGCAAACAAACATACAAATGTAAAACCGCTCTTGATGATTCCTAAATGGTTTATAAGCAGTCATGGGCCTGCCATTTGGTCCCTTCAAATAACCTCCTGCAACTTGAAGATCTGATTGTAAAATTACTGTCTGATTACAACTAAAATGATTATACATTTACAGGACATTTGGCCGTGATAGTCCCAGTTCTGATATGTACCATAGTTTTCCTGTGTGTACTCTTTCTCTGCATGACTTTCTACAAATTTTAAAACAAAACAAAACAAATGAAGAACAAAAAAATCCTCACCAGTCTTTCCTGGCTTTTCTGGTTGGAATTTGAACTCTGTGGGAAATACATTGCTTCAGAGCGCTGCAGGTATGCATTTACTTTCAAAATGCCAAAACACCTTTAAAGTCTCCAGGTGCTACTGTAGTACAGACATTAATTTCTACCGCATATAAAAGATTTTGAACTTCTAAAATGTTATAGAATTCTCAATATTCACAGGTTGACAGAGAAGGGATGAGAAACAGATGTTCTAACAAATTTTCCAGCCTTTTCTCATTATTGTTATTTTTCACTTCTTAAGACCTTAGCACTATGGTAAATACCATGTGCCTTTTTTCCTCTTCAAACTATTGTCAAGAATGGCAGAAATTATGTTTCTACACACTTAAAATTTCTTTCATCCCATCCCAAATGAGCAGCTAAAATTTGTTCTTTCACCATTTTTCAACCTCTGTAAGGCATCTCCGGCGACATGCTGAGATAAAGAGCTCTTTCTTGGATTCTCAGATGGTAGAATGTCTTACGTTCTCCAGCTATTCATCATATTCCTCTTAAGGTTTTATTCAACATCTACCTCTAAATAACTTTACCTTTTTTTTTTTTCCACACCCCCTGCCATTCTGCTGAGAAGTGACAGTCTGGTCAATAGGGTCAATCTACAGCCTGATTCAGAATCTCCGTGTGCCACAAATCATATTATATGCTCTTTTTCAGGAAACATGATCTAATCATGGGATTGGAAGTGGTGCTAGGGGCTATCTAATTCATCACTCTGTCCAAAAGTAGGATTAAATTGTTTTATCATTCCCGAAATAGATGTTTGTCTAGCAAGTTCTAGAGATCTCCAATAATGGAGCTGCTACAGCCTTGCCAAGAAATATATCCTGCTGTTTTAGTGGATACTAATGAAAAATGTAAAGCAAAGCTCTAATCCGATGATTTCTAAGAGAATTATTAGGTTGTCAGGTGGTTGTATATAAAGTCTAGTCCTCTCTGAAAGCATAAAAATGTGCTTGTGTTTCACAGCAGGTGTGCACATGCATAGCACAATAAAACTGAAGATACAGAGTCCATGCTTGTGCATTTGAGAGAAATCTAGGAGAAATATCAACAATATAAATTTTTCCTGAAATAATTATTTAGTTCTATTTCACTAGTTAAAATATTAAAACACTCATCAAAATGATGGGATATAGATCATCCTTTGGATCCATAAGAGCTGCGCAAAGAAAAAAGTGTAGAAATTTATCCTTTTGTATTTTTGAATAATACTAAAATATTTGTATCTATTTGAGCTAAAGACCACATGCAGCAGTATGATGACGCTTGTACATGAAATAAATGTATGAAAATGCATGTGTGGATGTAGTACAGCTTTCATGCTGTTGTGAAGGGCAGATCAGGTTATGAAAAAGGAACATCAGTGAAAAACAAAAAACAATGAAAGAAGAAGAAATCAAGTAAAGTAAGAAATCCTACAGAGAGGTAACAGTCACATGGTATCCTTACTATTCTGGCAGCAGTTTAACAATAATGGAGCATCTGCTGGTCACTTCCACAAATGTCTCTTTTTTTCAGAACAGGACAGATGCGGAAGATTCTCCTAATACACTTTTAGAAAACATTGCCCAGGTCAAAACTTGTGCCTATTCCTCTCATTTCTCCTGAAAACTTTTAGAATTCCTTTCCCTTATCATTGACTGAACTCATGAACCTCAACAAGCAAAGACTGTGGAAAATCAGAACTTTTTATATTAATTTAGAGAAGACCTTGTCCATGGTTTCCCTGTTATTGCAGACTGTCTCCAGATCACATTTAACCCTTTGTAATCTTATCTAGTGCCTGACAGTGTCTTGTGTGGTGACTAAACTATCATAGATATCCTTGTCTTCTTAAACTGTTCTACTGTCATAGCAGCCCCTCACCTTGAACCAAGAACAGACTCCAGGGCTCATCGCTGCTCGAACCGCTGATGAGTATGCAGTTGTGTAACACACTGCAGCAGTGAGAGTCAAATCCTTCTCCAGGGATTGAACTCTGTAGGGATGGGCTGCAGCTAGTTTGGTAGGGTTCAGTAGACCTTGTTAAAAACACCCCCAGGGCATAACCATACCATTTGCTATGTGGGTGGTTCTTCCTCCCACTATGCCTCTCATCCTTTGCTTTCAAGTTCAAGAGGTCTTGCTCTGTCCCCATGCTCCAAACCTCAAACCTAAGTTGAACGTTCAGGGTCAACACACTGCTAGAACTGAATGGGATGAAGAACATACCTGCAAGCAAAGATTTCTACTGTTGCATTTAAGGGTCTAAATCTGGATGATCCAAAAATCCAGAAATTAAAGAAGACTAGTAAAAATATTTCTTTTGGAAAAAGCTGTATGTTCAGTTTTCTGCTAGAATATGCAGTTCTGTCAAATCTTTTGACCAAAACAAGGCAGCCTAGGAGAAGATCTGCCCCACTTACCCACATCTCTGCCTCTCCCCGACTGCTTCCATGAGTGCCCTAGCTGGATGCCAAGGACTTCTAGGCTCTGCATGCCCTGCCATTTTTTTCCTCAAATTACCAATCGGATTTCTTCCTGTAACAGTGGCACTTCCAAGGTTTTGGGCTCCCCACATACCCCGAGAATGGTTCTGAAAGGCAGCTAAGGCCGTGGTTCCTCTAGTTAGCTGCTCCTCACACAGCTAGTCCCCCACCACCCCATAACAGGCTGGGGCAAAAACCAAGAACTGCCTGGCCAAATGAGGTATCCATACTGGACAGCAGGCCTGAAAGTCTGCATTTAGGGGTACCTGAATTCAATTTTCGGAGATTTGGTTCACTTGAAAATGTCATCTTAAAAATAATATATTCCCTAATTCAAAATGAGCAGAGAAATTATATTGTTTTTTCCTGACCAGTTGTAGTTCAGTCTGTGTTGCTAATTTAGAGGGAGGACTGGTTTGGTGATTCATACCAAGAGAATAACTCTTTAAAGTACATTTTGTACTGAAAAGAATTAGGATAACCTTTAATTTGTAGTATGAATCACCAAAAGGCATATTTCACAGTTCATTCATCATACTTCCACTGTGTGATCCACTGGACTGGAGATGTGTCTTGAGCCTGCCTGCAGCTCTGCACCTAGAAGGGCATGCTGTGATTGCTGTGTTCATGCTGGGATTGACCCTTTCTTCTCATCTGACAGCCACTGAGCTGCTGCCACATGATGGAGGAGGCTGTTCACCTTGCTCCAGGCCACCCTAGAGGAGAAGCCGCACTGGACACCTCCTATCTTGAGGTTGTTCCAGTCTCCAGAAATGTCCACTTGGGCAAGGACCCAAGCAGGCACCATTCCCTGGCCACTTGCAGCCTTCACCAGGGAGAAGGAAAACCTGCTTCATGCCTTGCGTTGATGGGACAAGCCAGCCTCCTCTGACTCCCCAAGTCTGAGGCTCGCAAGGACTTCAAACACCTCCAAAGATAGGTTACAGCTGAAAAAAAAAAGGATGTGAGGATCACAGATTCACAAGTGGGCCCCTAAAAGTCGGAGTTAGTGGATGTTTCACTCCCTTGTGGATCTAACCCTGAGGGATCGCTGAACAGCACACCTGTTACAACAGCTGCTCTTGGCTATATCCAGTTTCCAGAAGTCCTTGAAAGCCTCTGGAGTGTTTTGAGAAGTGAGTGATGACATGGGCTCCTTCGGGGGAGTCCCCTCCAGCTGGCAGGTTATGTCATCACCAGGTCTGACTTTGTATGGTGTGACTTGTGCAGTCACACCAGCCCTGGACTTAAAGGACCCCTACAAGGGGCATCTCATTTTACCAGACAGTCTGGGAATGGAGGATCTTTTTCCTATATTCGGTCAGCACGCTTTTCAACCTACAAATGTGTATGAATGTGGTAGGCTTTGGTTGGTTTTTTTTCAATTGTATCTTTCCCAGGGATCCCTCTCCAACAAGAAGAAAGTATTTCTTCTGTTCCTTGCTCTTGTTTCCATGTAGGGTTACGGGTCACCTAGGGTACCAGCACTTCTCTTCATTCTTGTCAAGCTTTATCTGAGGCAACACCATTGAATTTTTATACAAATAACATCACAGAACAACTCATTTTCGTTAATTTTAACTTCTAGTAAATGGAGATAAAATATGATTGATAGATACATAAAGAATTAAAGAATTCAATTAAAGAATACTGTAGCTTCATTTCTATGCACCATATCCTTCCCTCTAGCACAAAGTAAAGGCTGAGCAAGCATTCTGATTTATAAGGACATGAAATACTGCAGCTTGCCTGTTTTTGCTTGCTTGATGCATTCACTCTTATACTCACTCGTCTTGTAGCTTTAGCCTACTTGCCTAGCAGCTGCACCATGTTCTTCAAAGTGTTACATGACACTTGTGGCGAAAAACAAGCTTGAATCATGAGTTTTCCATGCTTTGAGGCTGCAAGAATTTCATTCATTGCAGGATGCAGAGAGAAGAGGGGAGGATTTTGCAGTGTCACTGATATATTTATTCAGCTTCTGTTACTTAAGTGTTGCTACACTTTTGAGGCAGTTTTAAATACATTTTATGTTTTATTTATTTGCTCTCAAAGAGGCTAAGCAACTAACCTTCAACATTTCCAAAGTTCTGCATTCCCCACACAGCATAGCGCCAGCAGTGCCTCCTGCCATAAAGTAAGATAAACTCTGAGGTTATCAAAACCACAACAAACCAATTGGCTGGTTTTGTGTTCCTGTTCCCTCTTCACAGTTGCCAGAATAGCATACTGCAGAGATAACTGCTCTCTGCACACCTTTGGGAAGTCATTCTTCAGGTGTTGTAAGTTGGAAAAGGCAAAAAATGCAAATGAAATCAGCTGTTTATTGCCAGCACCCCAAACTAAACGAAGTTTAACAGCACTGAGGACTACCTGCTGTTATCTGCAATTTCAGCCTAAAACAAGCACTACTGAAACATAAAAATAATTTACCTAAGTCTTCCATCAGTCCTGCATTGTTCCCCAGTACAAACCTTTTAGCTGGCTCATTAGCATCCCAGATAAAACCTCCTGGCTTTTGTTCCTAAGGACAGCATATAACATTCCTAGCAGAACAGCTGCATGTTCACTTCAAAATTGTTTTGGTGACATCTGTTTGTAACAGTCCAGCTGCAGTAGGAGTGAACATACTTGAGGTGAGGTAGGAGTCTGAAAGAGTTGAAAAGGAAAGAATATTGCATGAATAAACAACTAGAATATGATCAACATTTAAGTTTGACACAACTTTGGGACTGATAAATTCAGATGCTCTTTATAAGGGGTCTACATGCAAGAATCTAAAAAAAATTTTTGATTGCCAAATTCTGCTCTTCGTACAAATTCTTAAAGTGTCTTACACTATGTCACAGCCTCGGTCTGTTCCCTCTCTCAGTGAGATATCAAAGGCTTATTTCTACGAAAGAAAGGAGACTACGTATCTGAGGTCAAAAATTATAGTCTCAGCATAAATTCAAACAACCTTAAGGCAGTATTCAGTTGTGTCAACTTGACAAAATTTCCCTTGAACCCATTGCAACAGCAAGAATTAATGGTTGTTTGCAGCCCTCCTTCAGCCATGCCAGGATGGCTTAGAAATGCTGAGCTGGAGCAGCAGAGCCAGATATGAAGTTCAGTGCAAGGGAGGAATCTTGTTTGTTGATTCTGAGTAACTTAAATGGCACTTAGCACCCTGAGAACATGCATTACCTCTCCCAAAAAGGCACTGAGGGACCTATTCATGCATCCTTAAAGGTGTCTAGTACCGTGTGAAACACTCCTGGGTATCTTGCCTGGCTCTAGCAGTGCACAAATCTGCAGGTCCTATGTTATATCTGTCATTTCCCTGCAGATAGCCAGGGCATTGCAAATAGTGATAAGTGCCAAAATGTGAGCAGCAGAACTAAGCCTAAAAGGTCATCAAGCTTGTATAGAAAGGGATGCCTGAATAGAGCAATTACACTATTAAGGCTGCCTGATCAACTTTGATTCAAATCTTCATGTACATATATGGAGATGTACTCTTAAATTATATTCCCTACTTCTGGTCCCATTCTCCATGCTTTCAATTCGTCTCTAACTGCCGAGTCCTGCAGTTTCCTCTCCTCCCATCTCTTTCTTCTTCCTTATGCCTAGCATCCCACTGAGCCATGGTAGGCAGCTGCAGTACCTGCATTTACACAAGGAACATAATTTTCTGGCAGTTCAGCAAATTTCTAGCACGTTGTCACAGATGGCATGGGGGAGGAATGGGGCTTCTTCATTAAAGTCTCAGTAGTCTCTACTGAACAAACAGAATTTTTTCTGAAATATTCCAGCTTGACAAAGATCACAGACAGATAAAAGTAGATTCTTCATATAAAGCTTGCCTGCTGCACCATAGAAAGAACTTGCCTCAAAGACAAGAAGACTAATGCGGCTGAGAAATAATCTTTCTGGCATGGGCTGAAGAACCTTATTTCTTGCAGATATACCCCCTTTTGCAAACATCTTAATAGAAAACAAAATAAAACAGCCAATGGCAGTGTTGAATGCAAAAAAAAGTCAACCTCAGTGACTACTCTTATGTGAGTACCAAAAATTGGACCTTTCTGGAAGTGTCACACAAACTTCAATTGTATTTGTCCTACCAGACAAGTCTCTAAGAATGCAAGTGAATATTATACACTAAGAACCACATGACTAAATTATCTAATATAGCAATATACTCCATTTGAATAAATTCACATAATGCAACCTGAATATTGAAATTCCTTTCTGTAAAGGTCTGAAACAGGTAGACAGTTGTTTGTGGGGAACTAAGCATCCAAGTACTGTACCACCTATATTATATCAATGAAGATGTATAGCTTGGGGGGCTAGTCTTGAAGGAAATGATAATGTAGCTGACTGACATCTTACATTTGATTCTCTGAAAGCAGGACAAAGATTGAAGCAAGGTAAAGCCTGATAGAAAATAAAAAGGAAGATTCTAGATCTGGCTATGGCAAGGGCTTGGTTTGGATCTGGGCTAATAACAGTAGGAGCTCACCAACATGTACTCCAAAGTAATGTTTGGTCCTTCATATGCAATACATAATGACATTTTTTTCATGCCAGCTAGTGAAATACTTTAAGTAACGAAGAGGATTGTATGTAACACTTGCTGCAAATGATCAGTCAGTACTGCTGTTATCTCCCCAAACCCTCACTCCCATCTCCCTGACTCAGCAGCAAGTGTTTGTGTCTCAGATCAATAATTCAGGCTCGTTTTTCAGCTCAGATTTATCTTTATCTGAGCAAAAAGTTTGCATCTTTGCCACTGGATCGCCTGTCAGATATGACCTTCTTGCCCAACTAAGCGCCTACAACTCTAATCCATACCCTCATCCTCTCAGATCATAGTTCCTACCACCAACTTCTTTCTTACTAGTCTTTTTCCACAAGTATAGTTTTGAGTCTGGTTTTTTTACCATGTCAGCTCTCTTTTCAGCATCACTCACTTTCGGTCAGCCATAGCACACATCACTTACCAGTGTTCACCATTAGTGTCCCAGGTAGCTTATCCTACCTTACCTATAGTCATTCACTGCTTAGCAGGACTGCACCTCTTGCCTTCAGCCAGCCAGTTTTCCAGCTTCTTAGGTGAGAGCAACAGTGAAAACTGTTAGGTCCTGTATAACACTAGACTGTGCCAAGAAACAAGGCAAAGGAAAAATAAAAGACATAAGCAAGACAAGGAAAAAGAGAAGAGAATCTCTGACGTTTCCTTCTGCTCCTACAATAGAACCCTTATTCTCTACTTTAGATTTTTAATGAATATAGTTGCTTTTAAACTACCTGTTTTCTAGCATTGGAAATACAAAAGTGTCACTTTGATGACTACATCTCTTCAAGATCCTCTTGATGTCTTTCCAGACTTTATCACAGAATCATAGAATCCTTTCAGTTGGAAGAGAACCTCAGGTTCATCGAGTCCAACCATAAGCTAACTCTAACACTAAACCATGTCCCTAAGAACCTCTCTAAACGCCTTTTAAACACCTCCAGGGATGGTGACTCCACCACTTCCCTCGGCAGCCTGTTCCAATGCCTGACAACCCTTTCCGTGAAGATTTTTTTTCCTAATCTAAATCTCCCCTGCCACAACTTGAGGCCATTTCCTCTTGTCCTATCACTTGCTACTTGGGAGAAGAGCCCAACACCCTCCATGCTACAACCTCCTTTCAGGTAGTTGTAGACAGTGATAAGGTCTCCTCTCAGCCTCCTTTTCTCGAGGCTGAACAGCCCTAGTTCTCTTAGCTGCTCCTCATAAGACTCCAGGCCCCTCATCAGCTTCGTTGTCCTTCTCTGCACTCTCTCTAGTACCTCAATGTCCTTCTTATCATGAGGGGCCCAAAACTGAACACAATTTTCAAGGTGGGGCCTCACCAGTGCCGAGTAGAGTGGCACAATCACTTCCCTGGTCCTGCCGGCCACAATATTCCTGATACAAGCCAGGATGCTGTTGGCCTTTTTGGCCACAGATTCCATATTACAGTATGAGCAAAAGGTGCACTTTCAAAATATGGTGATATTTTCTATCTTGCAGTAATTAGTAAATCAAACCAAGAAGCATAAAAGAGAAATCTAAAGAAACCAGTGTTCTCAACACAGTTAAAATTGTATTTTTTTTAAGATTTCTGTCAATTTTTAAAACATATTCTCTTGCTTTGCATAGCCCTGACACCTTGATTTTAAGGACTCATTCCAACTTCCTTCTGAACTTGGCTAATCTTCCTCTTTGAAGACTTGTATGAATCATGTCCTTCACTTTCATTTTTGCATTCTTCCTTCTCTGGGATTGCTTACTGAAATGCTGAGCTAGGTTCTCAACAGATGTCAACATACAGTGCTTTACTAGCTTTCAAGGTGTCAGGCTAATTTATGCAAGATGAGGATATGCGGCACAGTTTTAAATTTTATCTCATCATAGGAAAAATATTTATCAACATTTCTCTGCTTGGTACTTCATAGGCCACAATAATGAGAACTTCTGCTTTTTGCCCTCATTTGATTACCACAAGATATTCTTAGCTTCTAAATGTTAATTATCTGTGCAAACAGGAAGATACCTGTTTACACTGAGTACATCCAGCTATCACTAAAATACTTCCTAGGCCTGGATTTTTCCCTCTGAACCAGATGCAATTCCTTTTCAGTGATTTAATTGCTTCCTTTCCATTTAATTACTTTGAGGATTAACTGCAGGCAAGCGTATTCCAATAATAGGCTCATCTACAAAGAACAGGAAGCTTTCCCTGTGGCCCAGGGAATTCACCACTTCCGACTGCAGCTCAGCTATATGGCTATCAAGTTTCCCTTTGCCCCTGGGCTTTATGTGTCACCTTGTCTATTTGGGCGTAAGGAAATGTCATGGGATAAACTGCTTGCTCTTGAATTCACATACAGAGCTCCTGGCAGGAAATAAGAAAATCCTTCTTTTCATCAGGGCAAAAGATGCAAATATTTCAGGACCAGGTATTAAGTTATTAATTATATGTAATTAATTGCATCTGGAATAGTTTTCATCAGTAAATTTCTGGGGGAAAAAAGTTAAAACTGGGCAGATTTTTGTTTGTTCATAACCTTTGGGCAAAGATAATTTTTGGTCTTACCATGCATATTGAAAAGCAGTTGATCCAATCTGCATTTCATTTGAACTTCTTTGCTTGAAAACTGGGACTGAGATTATTGCTTTCTGTAGGTAAAAATGATACATCATGGGATTGTTTTCACCTTCTTAGGTGGAGGCCAAGCAATATTTTGAGACAATTTGCACTCCATGGATTACAGGATTTACAAAATATTTCTTTTAACTTCAGGTTACGCCTAAGTCGATCAGAAAATTTTATGCTGAACTTGTGCTTCATGATTGTGAGCTCCACACACCTGTTTGACCCCTTGCAAGAACCAAACATAATACACACACGTAGCCCAGCACCACAGCATCTTGCACACACATTGATTAAAAGAAGTTGATGGGATCCAGGTGGGGAAAAAGGACCAGGAAACTCTCACAAACAGGATGGTAGGAATTTGCAGATAAAAGAAGAGCCACTCTAGCACCTTGCCCTTTCTGTAGCACAATGCTCTCTTGTTTATGTGTCAAGAGAGTTAAACTGAAAGAGTTCTGTAGCTAATACTAAAGAAAATTGTACTGCCTTGGGTTTTATTTTGCAGACAATGCTTGGGGTATATTTTTAGTCAAGAGTGCTTTTCTCCCAAAAGTAGTTGTGCACAAAATATTTTCCTGTCTTTCAAATTCTAAGAACATTTCTTTTTATAAATGAAAGGCTTATGACTCACTAAATAATAGACATCGGGTGAAGAATGTATAAAGCACATTTTTTGTTTTCCTTCTTTTTTTTTTTAATTGAAATTTGACCGAAGTAATTTGATCCCCAATTTGTTCTCATTGGTAGAAAAACAGTCATCTTAAATTTAGTAAAAGTTTTAATAAGCCTTCAGATGCTTCCATTTAATCAAATTTTTGAGGTGATTTTTGCTGTCTCCTTTAATCCCAGGTTTTGTTTCTATATTTCCTTTTACAGTGCTTGTGGTAGGTGGAAGGAGAGTTTTCCTTGTCCTACCCAGCAGAGGTACTGCCTATTTATTAAGATGTACAGCAGTAGATACATGGCAAATGCAGATATGTGTGGGGAATAGGAAGAGTTGCTAGGTGCTTTGTATGATCTACAGCTAAATCTAAGAGTTTTATGTAAGAAGCTGGGGAAGTGGTGGGGGTAATACCTGGCGTGTTTTCCCCATGAAAGATTTCTTTCGCAATCAGTCTGAAGGATAGGGATGTCTGTCTGCCAGTCCCATCCAAAAAAAACTTCTCAGGCCCTGACCAGCTCCTTCCAGCTTGACAAAGGAAGGCTTACCCACAGACATGGCTATGGCAGTCAGTGTACATAGCTCATGGGCCAGCTCTTGAGCTAAATCTGTGCCATAGATCCTTAGGGAAAAGGAACCAGGCATTTACCCAGGCAAGGGAAGCACCAGCCTGACCATTTCACATGCATCTGGGTCTGGGGTAGCCAGGGCAGATATCATCTCTTGGCCAGCCCCCAGGCTAAACAAATGTAGGCAGGGAATACAGGAAGGAAGAAGGATTATTATGATAGAGAACAGAGGAAAAGAGAGAGAACTGGAGTTAATCCGTCCAGGAACAGAAGTGAGGTGTTGAATGTATTTTGACAAGATATTATAGAAGGTTTAGGGAAAAAATAAGGATAGGGTAGTGCTGGGAAGTCTGCAGTCCGATAATAATACAGGGAAGTCCTTAATGCATTCTGATATATACCTGACTTGTACACCCTGTACCACAAGTTTCAAGAGAGAAAAAACCCAAAAGGCCTGACTAAGTGAAAAGTTTGGATAACAACCCATCAAGAGAAAAGCTGCAGCATTAGGCACAATGAGGCTCAAACACAGGAAAACTTTCTGGAGACCCCAATGTTGGGAAAGCCTCAGTCAGTCAGTGTTCCCTATGGGCCTCTTGAGAACCTGCTTTTTCAGTCAGAGTCCTCACCCAGGTGAAAGATGGCACGAGCTTCCACTGCACCCTTACTTTGATTGAAAAGGTGACCAACCACAAGACACAAGACCAGGGTATCATCAGTCCTGATCCTCATGGAACAAGGTTGTTACAGGGAGAGATACATTGCAGTTACAGGATGGAGTGGGACTATAGTGCCTCTAAATGTCCCTAAAGTCATGGAAGTCACTTATGCACTTTCCAGTCTAACAGAGGTATAAGTCTTACCAATTTTTAGCTGATATTTTTGCAGTTTCATCTATCCATAAACATCAGTATTCAGTTATACTTTTAAAATTACTACTGTTCTTTGGGCACCATTTTTGGATGCTGCACAAACAGTTAGAATGCATATAAAAACTCATAGGCCACACACAGCAGTATGCACCAGTGCTATTAGCTATACCTATGGAAAAACTCTCTGAGACTCAAGAACTAGCAGCCATGAGCAGCTGCTGCTACTAGAGGAAGTTATAATGTTCAACTTCAGCTCTATGTCAATTCAGCAAAAGCAGAATTTCTAAAAGCAAATACACTACAATGTAAGTGTCCAGCCTTACTGAAATTATGTGCTAATGTCCAATACTGACTTGCTAGATAAGTAAAATTCAAATTTACAGTAGTGTACATGAGAAAAAAAACAGTCCTTTTTTTACCTACTTTGCTGTGACCTCCCAGAAGACTCCAAAATACAAACTAATTTGATCCATTCCAATGATCTAAAGAGGATTAGCAATATTGATGTAATTCCTGAAAGATGTATAACTAAACTTTTGTTAAAGACTTCCAGGGACAGAGTATCCAGTCTTCTCAGTCTCTGTGTTCCCATGCTCAATTAGCTTTATTATTAGAAAACATTTCTAATTACTTTAATCTTTCTCATGTCAATTTAACTGCCTTGCTTCTTGACTCGTTCATTCTGGATACAGAGAATAGTATTGCTTCCCTTTTGCAACAGCAGTAACGGTTTAAGATTATTAAACTTTCTTACTGCCAACATTCATCTCTGTCTTTTTTATTTTAGGCCTGATAGCATCCATTCTTCCAATCTTACCTCCAGGCTCATGGCTTCTACAACCTCTGATCATAACGTGGATCTTGCAGGCTATATTTCTGTTTGTAAACCATGATCAGGATATTTGGGTTTTTTTCAAAAGAATTTAGCATTGTTGATCCAGACTCAATTTGTAACCCACTATAGTCTCAAGATACTTTGAAGAACTTGCTTCCTAATTAATTTGTATCATTGATTTTTTCCTGCAGTGTCATGCCCTTGTCTCTTAACTTTGCCTTCATCGCTTGTCTAGGATGAGTTATATTTGCAGTCCATTTCTCCAGATTTTTATTTTTACTATTATTCTCCAACACATTTGTGGTCCTTCCTAGCACTGTGTCATATGCAAAACTAATGAGCATTCTGACTATTCCACCATCTGTTTTGCTAATGAAAACCTTGAACAGAAGCAGACCTAAGGCAGACCCCCCACAGAACCCTGAGCATAATTAGACTTTATTAACTTCTCTGTGGTGTGGTTATCTCATCAGTTTTGTGCTCACAGAATAAAGGCCATGATTTTCCATAGCGAGGATATGAGAATACCAACTGACACTGTGTCAAAATCTTTGCTTGACTAAAGGTACATGAGTTCTTCTGCTTCTCATCTACTCAGAAAACCTGTTACCTGGTCATTGAAAGAGTGAGTTTCATTTACTGTGATTTGTTCTTGGCAAATTTATGTTGGCTTCTGCTCCTCCCCCTGTTGTTTGCCAGGCACTACAGACTTCCAGAATTATTCTGTGAAGTTAAACTGATTGATCTAATTTCCTCATCCTTTCCTTTATTTTCACTCTTCTCATGAATAGGCACTAACTTTCCCCTTCTAGCAGAAGTCACAATAGATACACTTCAATGTCTTCACAGGCAAAGAAATATGCACTTAACACTAAAACTAGGTGTCTATCACACTAATATTTAAATTGTGATAACCTGAAAGTATTTGATTTCCTTTGGATAAGGAGGATTTACAACTTAATCATTTCATCTCAGCTACACCCTGAAAATGTCAAGAGGAATAAAAGCCTTAAAGATACATGGAAAGATTTGGAGGCCACTGTTTATGGCCTAGAGCAGAGATTTTGTTTGTGGTCTTGGGTTAGATTGTTTCAAAGACACCTTAATCAGGAAGATTTTACAAAAATATTTTGTGAGTGTTAAGGGTCCAAGATTTTGGTGATGTTCAATGGGAACTTTAAATTCCAGATTTCCAGTTTTATCTTCACAATAGTAACGGAGGATGAGACCCAGAAAGCCTAAATTTGGCAACATGAGAGTTAGTTGCCTGGGCTACAGTAACTATGCAGGCTCTCTTTCTGGACAATGGAGACAAACTGACAGCCCCTTCCTAAAAGTGGTACAAAACAGAGGAGATGTCCCTTTCACTCTCTGTCACTCATACTAACATGAGTAGTGCAGATGGGTTTTGCTAATTACTTTAGGGACAGGTTTAGGAATGTAGGAGATGGTTCCCACAGCAAAAGATTGTGGGTCTTCACTGGAACTGCTGCTCTTACCTCAAGTGTGCGAATCTTCAAACTACACTGACGTCCCTGCTGGATAAGCCTGAAGTTGAGTGAAGAGGCCAGTAAGATGAACAACTTTCTTGCTTCACATGGTTGCCTGACCTGTCTGAGTTCAGGAACACTGATAAACGAATTTCTGTTGCTATATGACATGTTAGTTCTATATATATCAATAAAGAATTTGGGTTCTAAAGACTATTTATTGGCATGGGTGAACTCTCTGTCTTATTCCCTCAGTAATTAAGAAGATGGTATACTCTAGAAAAAAAAACCAAAACAAACCAACAACTTTAAAAAGGTACTTACAAGTATTGATCATACAGATAGACTCATAACACTGTTCAGGTCAGAAGGCACCTCAGGAGGTCTCTAGTTCAATCTCCTGCTCAAACCAGGACAGGTCTACATGTAGCTAAAAACCTGAAGATTTAAAAGAGAAAGACACAAATTAAGAGACAATGTTTAGTATTTCTGGACATAAACCAATATCTGGAAAATGTGAGCTAAGAAAAAGCACTCTTCATGGTCATATAATTCAGTACCTATCCTTTTGGGAATATTCATAAAGATGGGTAAAAACAAAAATCCACATAATTTTCACTCAGAAATTAATTTTGGAATGATCTACAGATTTGATACATAATTGGATGTGTGTTTATTAGAAGATAACATCGCTTATTTAACCCAAAATTTTGATGCAATAAATTGTTTCAGAAATTTCTTTAGTTCAGGTATTTGCCAATGAACAATTTTGGCTTTTTTTTTTTTTTAATTTTATTTTTAAAATGTTGTCTATTTTGTAGCTGAAATGTCTAAATAACTTGAAAACAAAGCACAGCATTTTGTTTTGAGTTCCCTGAAATATTTCAAGCAAATGCAAAATAAAAGTTAATTATACTTCCTTGACCTTTTTTGTTGCTTCTTTGTTGCACTAAGAATATTGCTTTGTCTTGATATCACTCTATTTTTTAACCCCTTTATTTTTTGTGACTCAAGCATGAACGAAAACTCTGTTGATTAGTAAATTCCAACTAGTGGCACCAACGACAGTTGGAGAAAGGATCTTGGATCAGATCAGCATAAATTAGGGTCCCAATAAAAATGGTGTCAACTCATGCTCATATTTCAGACATCTGCAAACACTTGTTGGCTATTGGCATTCCATTACCAGATCAGGATTTTTAGGAGATGAGTCACTTAATGAAAATTAATGATAGAGTAACTTTCTCCAGCAGAACGCCCTTTTTCTTGACAGGAGGTATTGCCTGTTCACAGTGACTAGTAACACTAAGTCAAATAAGAATCAATGCTTTTCTGCCAGGAATCATCTGAACAGATCCCAAACACTTACAATCACATTCTGACTCTGAGAATCACCTATACATTAAATAAGTTCATTAAAACAAGTGCAACTATGTCTGCATCATCAGTTCACTTCTCAGCTCTATGTTATGCAAGGCTACAGTAAGCTGTTTCTAAATTATAGATGTAAATGTATATGTATAAATATATATACATACACATTTGACATTTAAGCTGCATTGCTTTGAACTAAAGCAGCTGACAAACCTTCTTAATTCTAACAGTGTTAGCATGACACTGCTTAACTGATTCATGCCCAGTAAAAGTGGCACCTATTAGCGGCACAAAGCACGTTCTTCCTTGTGAGGTCAAATAGCTACTAAGAGGAAAAGAACTTCTGTGTTACGTGAGAAGTGTGTTCGACGAATTCTGTTTTCACAGATGCGAATGTAAATTTAATGTCACGGAATGAGAAATATTCTAACTTTACATTGGCTTGTTAATATTAATGCTACAGCAGATCTCGTCATGGTAGCACTGTGTATAGTCCCTGTAGAAAAACAAAACTACTAATGCAATCGTCATCATGAGTAACAGAAAACAGCAAAATATTTCTCTCTTTCATCTTGTTTGGAGAAAATTAGGTGGAGAAACTCATAATTTTGCTTACAAAACAACATAGACATGTAAGTCATGATTACTCTGGGTAAACAAAAGTCATATACTAGATTAATCCCACTGCTTTTTGAGGATATTTTTTCTTGGTTTGTATAAATTGGATGATATGCTAGACAGGTTTTGGACAACACAAGAAAAAGTGGAATTGCTTTTCTTCTAATCCTTAAGGCCTGCAAAATTTTGATATTCATCATCCAAGTTTCTAATTGCAATTTTGTCATTTTCAATAAGTGAGGGGAACGGAGAGATATAAAACTTTGCTAGGGAAATAAAATATCTCATTTTTAAAACGTTTTTATTGCATTTTTATATTTGGTTCAGAATGAATGGAAAGGGACTTGCCATCTTCAAAGTAAGAGACGTGCAACTTCCAGACGCAAAAGGGAAACACCATGTCCTATATATTTTAAGTGCTGACAGGATGGTTCCAATATTGTTTCATCCACTGGATTTCATCCAGGATGATGCTGTAGGTGACTAATTTTATAAATAGCAACAAACTGAGTGACTCTATAATTTGCATCAATTGGGCCTCCTTGGCTTGAAATGAAACAGATTGTACCATGCTCCATACAGATTAATGGGGGCCTATTATGTCATCCGAGTAATTGATTTCCAGAGCAGCAGAAAAAATATCCCATGCAAATCAAATCAGTAGGAAAATGTCTCAGCTGAAGTATATTCCATCTGCAATCAGAAAAGGAGGGCATAGGTCTTCTAAGGTAAGTGTGATTAATTTAAAAATCCGCAAGGTCTGCAGGATTTTCTCATTAGTTATTCAATCATTAATAAAATTCATAGGTCTCTGCCAGCATCTGATCTGAGATAGTAGCTATACTGAGCAGTCGTGAAGCTTGATAATAAAGCAGTTCTATCAAAGGCTAGAAGCAAAAGTCTACTTTGAGGTTACGAGAAAACCTGTTTATTTCAAATCCTAATTACTTCCCATTGTTGTGAACAGTTACTCTGTGCTGCTGATGGACCAGAGAAAATTACTTGGAAATGAACATTTTGCACAACTCCAGGGATGACCCAACACCATTTCAGATAACTATATCTTTCCATCATGGAAAAGAAGGGGTCGGTCACACCAGGCAGATGTTCTAAATCAGGGTAGTACATCAGGGTCCCATTGCAAGAGGGAAGGACTGTGCTTCACTGAGATGCCAGCCCTTCCCATTTTGCAGGCTCCGTGTGAATGGGAGGCCTAAGTAACTTTTAAACGGACCTTTTAAAACCAAGTTTTGTGTTAGGTTGAGGATTTGTAAGAGGTAGTTTTCAGAAAGGCAAAAAATTTAGAAAAGCTTTATGGGAAAGAAATCAAAACAAATAACAACAAAAAGCAAAACCGGACAAGGTGAGAGTATCAGCTATTTTTGCCGTTTCATATTTCTGAGCTCTTATTCCTCTCCTTGTTACCATGAACAGCATTGAGGTTAGTTTTATTGGGATGGCACAAACAGGCAAAATAGTATTAATACAAGGGCTGAAATTCAACTTTATCTCTTACTGGTGTGACTCCTCTAACTGCTTTATTTTATTCAGGTATTTTAACATTGTTTTGTGTATATTATAGAAACTTTAATTTAGCCTTAAAAGACTATCTAATAAAAATCTTTTTTTAAGGACTCTACTGTTTAACATTGAGTCTTCCATGTTTTGGGAGCTCTGAAACATTAATGTTTTAATCATGCCAACTTCAGCTGAACCTTGAAAGAGAACGAAAAATAAAAAGGAGAAGGATCCCATAGAATTGGTTGAAAGAAACTGTGCATATTCTGGGATAATGCCTCTTGCTCTTTCTGTGACATCTGAGTTCATCGTTAGAAAAGAAGACCATAGTTCATGACTTTAGACCTTCACTGGAGAAATATTCATAGCTCGTGTTCCACATTGAGTTAATGGGGAAGTAGATGTCTCTTAAATTTCCTAAGAAATTCCCTTAAACAAGCTTAAAAGAGAAGGAGGAAGTAGTGAACAACCAGATATATGATCCAGAGAAAAAAAAAATAAATCTGCTTTGCCAGCACAGCATTTGGAGGGATCACCATGTCCTAATATAATACACAAGCTGCACTTTAGGAAAATTAAAAAAGTATTTAGAAGAAAAAAAGAAGCCTTTATGCATTAGAGGGGGAAAACTTCATAGACTTGCAGTAACTCTGCAAATCCTGTGAGCCCAGAAATTGGTTCTAAATGTTTGCAACACTTTGAATTGCAGGAGATCCATCTGTCCCGAGTACTAGTAACAATTCAACAAGTCTATATCCTTTTAACAAGTAGGTTGTAGCTCTGATAAAACTGCTAATCCTGAATGGTCTTCACATAACCTCAGAAATATGCCGTATGCTGCAGCATATATTTCCTCTGACATACTTATTTGTCCGTTCTTTCAGCCTGTTCTCACTAGAGGTGTGATGGTTCGAAGCACTGTGAATGTCACAGAGCTCATTTTATCTCTGGAACACGAGTGTGAATCCACTCTAAATCATCAGTGATTATAAATTGTTTTAATTGATGTTTTAATACTGACCATGAACTCTTTTGAGATAGCCAAACCTTGGAAGACCAGCCTTTCAGATTATACTCATTGAAAAAAAAATTATCATAGAAGTGTTATAAAATGTGAAGGGTGGTGTGCATTTGACATTTGAACTACTGTATCCTCAATATTTAGACAGAGATTGTATTGGTCATCTCAGAAAATGTGTCCCTCCTTGTGATTCATTTGCTTTGTGGACTGGTTGCCACTTTCAAAAAGATATCTCACTGTTGACAAGAACTACTGTGACACTGCACACTTCTTAAACTTACCATCATGATAGCTTAGTGTGTTATAGTATTTATTAATAATTTCTCCATTATAAGAACTTGTTGGATTTGCCAGCACCACATATATCAAAGTTTTCAGTCTAAAAAGCCAAATACCATTCTATATTTAATTTACTAGACATATATTTACATTATTATAGAATGCTTATTTGTCTTAAGCTTCCATGGATAGTAAGTATTTTAGTCTATCGTTGCAATGTTGCAAATATAGATTTAAAAAGATATGCTACTGCAATTTAATATTTTCTACTATTCTTCTTATGAAGTTTTCTTTCATTAAAATGCAGTTGTTTTTCTAAATGGATACTAGGAAGCCTAAGGTATAAAATGACATGGTTATGATGACAGGCACAGTCAGTCACAGTGTATTTGTCAGATATAAATATATTTATGTTATTTTATTTCACTGTTTATTTTTCCTAAAAGTTTCAGATTATCAAGTCAATACTGCAGACATGCTAGAGTATAAGACTACTTGACGCTTAAATTTCTGAAATATTGATAAATACAGATGAAGCAGAGAAGGATTACAGCCAAATCTAAGCAGAAAGGTTAGGAATGAGAGTTGATTGCTGAGGAATAGCGTGCTAGACAGTTTTACACTCTGAGTCTGCAAAGACACTCTGATATACGTGATACACACAGAGCAGGAGAAACAGCCCCAAAACTAGATGGGCTTTTCACTTGTCATTTAGTCCCTGAAAACATGTCAGTGGCCCAACAAACTGTGTCGCAGTGTCTTCCTCTCTAACAAAGATATGTTAAAGCTCCCTAAGGGCCAAAAAAGAATTTAACTACTGCAACAGCTTGCAGGTCTGACACAACAGCAAATGATATGTCATTCTAGCAATGGCTCCAGTCGATGATTTCCAAAAATGTCAGAAAGACATCATTTTACTGAAACATCTGAATCTGATAAAGGAGAACAATATTTAAATTTTAGTGTGTTTTGATGTATTGCTTTTATTCTGATCATTATGGGGTTTTTTAGCAAAAGCAAAAAAAACCCAAAAAAAATGTACTGCAGTGCAGGGCTGGTGGATGCATGAACCTGAAGAAAGGTAAGGGATATAATAGCATTGTAAACCAGGGGTATGCTTATACTTTTAAACGGGTGGAGAGGGTGACATGGCTCTCCAGCCATGTTTCTCTTGTTACAGTCTCCATGCAGGTCACTTCAACATGAGCTTGTCTGTCCCCAGCACAGTGTGGCAATGTTATCATGGCTTCGAAGATACAGCACTCAGAGCGGTAACATGGAGAAAAAAAGGACAATCTTCATGGTCACTGCAATCGTCATCACAGGCTACCTCGACAAATACAATTACTATAATACCTTGCATGCCCCAGCTGGGCTGGCCAGCCCTGGTTTGTGCAGAGCACCACAGCCAACAGCACTCTCCAGGATCAGTACAAGAGTTTGGTACCTCCAGACTCCTGGGGGTCTAAAAAGTCTAAGAAATTTACTCTAATTACCAAGACAAACTGTGGATACCTGTAAATGATGACCAGAATGAGACTTTAGATGTACCTCATTGCAAATCAACATGTCTACGTATAGTGAAAAGAAAATCCCAGTCTTTTGCTGCTACAATTCACAGTGGTATAAATACATATTGGTATGTATACACAATATATATTGCATATAAACATAATTCATATACATGCAAACAAGAGCTCTTTCTATCTAGATTTTCACATATGAGGTTCCTTTTCAAAGGTAACTGGAGGACTAAATTGAATCTCAGAAGCATAGACCTTCAGTGGGGCCACAGGCACCTTTCCAACCCAGGAGAAACCTACAATTCCTGTTTAGGAGAAGAGGAGCACAAGTCCTATATAGAAATACAGCGGCACATTTCCCTTCCTATAGGCAGCCAAGAGAGGCTGGTGCTGAGGCCTCATCTTGCTGCTCTCCATTCTCCTCTGCCCCTTTTGAGGTAATAGATGGAGAACAATTCCTGTTCCACATTTAGCACAGAGCCTGCAATTCTGCCTGTCCTTCACGCAGACTTGGCAAAATGATAAAAGCATATAGGACCCCATGTTCTTGTCTCATTCCTAGAAAGACTCGCTTCACAAAACAATTTCATTTTGCCTATCTACAATATTTACATAAAAAAGCTTCTAAAATGCATATCAGAATACAGCTTTATGGTGAATTTATGTTAGAACACGTGAGATCAATAGAAGACATTTATATTTGCAGAAGCAAATGGTTTGGATGCTTCTTAATTCTCAGAAAAATATTATAGAGTCACTGGAGGTTTTGAGGTAATGGCAGAGCAAGAAACTGAATCCAGACTTTCTGCATCAGATGAGGAATAGAATCAGTGGCCGTCTTCCTTCCAGTGCCTGCTTTTAGAAAAACACGGGCTTTTCAAGCCTGCCCTCGGTATGACTGAAAATCAACACCTGGGCACAGAGGGCACTTTGAGCCTCCATCTAGCATTTCCTGCTCCTGCTGATGATTTTTTTCTTTCTTCTGATAAACGGATAGAATATGAACACGAGTTAGTTTTCTAAGTTTTCAAATATAGAGCAAGTGGTTTTGGTTACCCTCAAGGTGTCAGGACAGATGTGGAATAAAGTCCTTCAAACATCCAACAATTAATTGTGGAAATGGATTTTTTTTCTTATCTTCATAATATGAAGTTTTGACAGCAAAACACCAACAGTGTCATCCCCCAAAACAGAACTAGCAAAAAGAGGAAGTTTTATTGAGATTTGCTCAGGATGTCTCTAATTAGGCAAGTTAGGACCTCATGCATGCAAAGCTTCCAAGAAAGTAACAGGGGCGAAATTGTCTCCTACACAATGGCACCAAAGTGCTCGTATGGGATGTAACACTGGTATAGTTGAAATTCCAATTGTTATTTAATATAATAAAATGAGGCTCTGGAAAGCAGAATTTTTAAACTGCAATTTTTTTATTCATTTTTTTTAAATCAACATATATTAAAGGTCTTTTGCCATAAATGAGTGTATGCACATTTACATCAACTGAGGATCCAACTCTCATGAAACTTGGAATCACAATGGAGTTTGTTGGGTTCCTATGTGGACATCTAGCACCTCATGCAGACAACACATAGTGCTGTAAGAGGGTTTCAGTTGTAAAAATCCCTTCTGCCTAAAGCACGCTTAGAACACAAACAACTACCAAAATTGTCCCTTTGGTTACTACTGAGTGTGTATCCATATCATAAATCTGTTACAGTCTTCTACAAAAGCAGCAGCCTTTCTTAGGAGGAAAAAATCACCAAAAGTCCCACAGTCAACTGGGAACAAGAAAACCAAGAGATTGGGTTCATGTTTTGTGCAGTACACCTCACCACTTTTCCTAAGAGAACGGTAGACTCATATTTACTGAGTTTCAAATCCATCTC
The DNA here is from genome assembly GCF_036013445.1 of Caloenas nicobarica. Lineage (NCBI taxonomy): Eukaryota > Metazoa > Chordata > Aves > Columbiformes > Columbidae > Caloenas > Caloenas nicobarica. The sequence continues at coordinate 49,448,609 of NC_088245.1, forward strand.
TAAAGTATAAAAGGATTAGAAAGCTCTGATGACCTAATTAAGTGCAATTCAGTTAATTTTACATGTTCAAGGCAAATCTCTCATTAAAAGTATTTAAATGCCACTGCTGTCCAAAACTTGTTATAAAAAACTTCCTAAACTACCCACATCTTTAGTATTTTAGCTAATAAAATAAATACAAAAACACAGTAACAACTGTCCAGAATCTTACACTGGGGCAAGTGATGAGTCTGGGGCTCCTTTCAATTCAGATTACTTATATTAAAGTCCACTCCTGTTTATCTTTCAAGAGGAATCAAAAGAAGCTGTCAAGGGCCCTGCAATGAATTATCTGACATGGTGAAATTCCCACAAAAACAAGGATTGTAACAATATTTAAGCTGTGTTTGAAAATAGGTTCTTGGCAGAGCATTAGACAGACAAAAGGTGTTGGGGAGAAGCTTTAGTCAAAAAGATCAGTGCTGTCATGCCATTTGCTTCTTTGTTGGTCTGAATAGACTGTGACAGTTGACATATGAGAAAATCACCATTCTTTCCGGGATTCCTTTTGCAATACATATTACCCCGTTTCTTGGAACCAGTGGCACTCACTGTCTGCGTTGACTCAAGCTTCTATACAGGTGATGACTCTTAGAAACAAATTCTACATCATCCAGAAGAAAAATGTGGTTTCCAGTTCATCAGTCACAGTGCCATACCTCCAATATTTATTTTAGTCTGGACCTGGACATTTGCAGCGTTCAAGCCATAGAAGTGGAGGTTGACAAAACGCACTGAAGAAAGCGAACAAGCTGAGAGAGGAAAGGAAGGTGACATTTCTGGAGAAGAGATGCTTTTGCAGCTGGCAGAGGTAACATTCCTTTCTCTTTTGGAAAGTTTATTGTTGTTCTCTGTTAGGGGGTTTAAAATCTGGAAGGCCTCTACATTTTTTGCCATTAGCAGCTCCCAAAGTATAGGAACATTTTTTTCATTCATGTGAAATGCACTAGGAGAGAATGGAAAACTTCCACCCTACTACTTCACAATAGTTTTCCATGGTTTAACAGGAATTGTGTTTCAGAGGGAGTAGGAGGGAATTTGTTTGCCTTCAGCTTGAAATACAGTATTGTACTTTACAGGAAAGAGTTCTGGAAAGAATGTTCAGAGAGTGCAAAATATAATACCTGCTCCCTCAAGAAACCTCCTCCAGGGGAACTTTGGCAGCTGGGGTCCCAACATTGTGCTAGTCACGTACAGAGCTCATTGCCCGCTGATTTAGCCAACAAGGTCCCCAGATTTTGAGATCTGCCTCCCCTGAAATCAGTCTCTCCCAGTAAATCAGACTGGCATCTAAGATAAGCTAAGGCAGACCTAAGAAGTCAGCCCCAGCATTCCTTGCTGAAACCTGCTTTCTGCTTTTATCAGACAGAGAGTCACGGTATCTTGAACTCTAGGATCAAGGTGCACTCCCCATCCAGTTCCTCTGGCTGGAGAGAGAACACCAGCAGTGACCATGCTTTTCTCCAGAGGGATGAGGATGGGTTAGGAGATATTTTCAGATACAGATTTTGTCAAAATTTTATTTTATATCTTGAAATCATCCATGCCCAAAGATCATACAGAGCGGGTATTAACGACAACGACAACAACAACAACAAAGCTGTGTGCAAATGGATTGAGTAAGTAATAACTTTTGAACACTTGATATTGGTCAAGTGGACTGAAGAACAAAATGTTAAATCAAAAGCATTCTGGACTATTTCTGTGTCTTTTCTTCAATGATAATATCTGCCTTGGTAATTCATGGAAAGTATTCAAACTCTGTTTTGTTGAAGGGACACTGTATGGTATGTAGGTCAGCCTCTCCAGCGATTCTTTATCTGTGACTTTCTTAGGAGACGGCTGAGGGGTTTTTTTTCCTTTCACTTTGTACCTAAGAGCATGATGTTCTACAGATTCATATTCTAAAAGATGCAGTGAGTCACAAATAAATGAACAAAAATGAGAGTAAAGAAATTGCTCTCTGAAATTCAAGTATAAAAGCAAGAGGAAAAGCTGGCTTGTCTTTGTTTTAGCAGCACACTGACTACCATAATAAAAAGAAAAGGAATAATACTGTCAGTAGGATAAAGAGACTTTTATAGGACTTCAGGAAAATTAATTGTATCAATTTAGCAATGCTGAATACCTAATAATGGTGAGCAGCTGAGAGTGACTCAGCATTGCATCAAGTATGCACATTCTCTCAGGAAGTATTTCAATTCAATATGAGAACCAGACTGTAAGTTTTTTGTTACTGACAATGACTAAGACACATGTAAGATGTTAGAGGACTGAGTCATGCTTCTTGTTTTTCTTGAAGTGATAGCAGAAGAAATAATTCAAGGAAATAACCTAGCCAGATTCTCAAACTGAAGCCAATCATTTTTAAGACTTCAGGTGATTTTCTAAGATCCTATGCCCCTTTTGCTGCCCCTTTTTATTTCCAGGAGGCAATTAGTTGTCGCTGGCATCCATTTCCAGAGCTCATTCCACAGACCTGTAAGCTGTTGCTGGCTCCGGTGCCATCAGAAAAGCTTTGCCTGGCTCAGTGTTTCTGTGTACAAGGTGCCACAATTCCTTGAACACTGTTGGCTCCCCAGAGTTTGTTTGTCCTGATAGCCAATGCCACTTTTACAAAAAGAGTTTGATCTTTTTTCCCACTTTGAAATCTCTGCTGTAGCCAGCTGTTGCAGTGTCCTGTTCACCAGGATTTGTTCTTGTCTATCAGTGAAAGTACCTACAAAAGGAATAAAAAGCAACCATATCCCATCTAGAAACAAAATGGGCAAACACAATACTATAAGAAAGTAACAACTTCTGCTTACTCTGTGACCCTAGCCTGCCCACTGAGAGAGAATCTTCCTGGGTTGTCTGGTGGGATATTTCCATTCTAAGAAACTCAGCAATAAATTTAAATCACCGATAGTTGAGTAAATATTCAAATGTGCACAGCTGTGGTTCTGCAACCATTTCTGAAGGTCATTTTATTCATATTTCTGCAGAGATCACAACAAGAGGAAGGACACACCATTCACTGCAATTTAATCTGAATCAATGGAGCTATTGTTTGTCAAGTCTATCTTAATATCAAATGTGCTGATAGAAGTTCTGAAAGCTTTACTCTCATACGAAAATTAAGAGACAACATCTGAATACGCTGCACCATTTATTCTATTTTCCCAAAAGAGCATGAAACTGTCATCCAAGCAAATTTAAGTGAAGAAATATATACCCACATGCGTACATACACAGTTACTAAATCCAATGCAGTGTTGTAGCCATGTGAAGTATGGCACTATATCATAGAGGAAAACCAAGCAGTTCACCTTCTATAAGGATAGTCTAATACTCATAAACAGGAATAATTTGATTTAAAGTGACAATACAAGTACCAACATCAGCACATTCAGGCAGGTTATAACTTAGAAGACAGTAAGTCAACATAAAAACACCCAGACCTTAAAACTATTAGCGCTTATTTATGCATTCTGCATTGAACATTGCAACACCTTCCAATCCAGACAGCTTTAATAAACCTTTATAACTCCTTCAATCCCTACCAATCCATACAACTGTCTGTTTATATGGGATTCATTAGTGTATGTGTTTATCTCTTAACTTCAGCCTCAAAGTCACTGTTCAGATGTCCATCTGTACGACCAGTGGTCATGGGTCTCCTGTTTTCAGAGGCAGGCCTGTGCCCTGGGCAGATACAGACTGCAGTGACTTGATATTCAGGTGGCAAAGTAGCAATTTCTTCTTTGCTGCATATTGCTCCATTACAATCAATGCAATAAAACTTATTAGGATATGTACAATTTACCAGAATATTTCTAGATTTTCCTTCATGTCCCTCCAAACATTGAGGTTTTCTTTTACTGACCTTTGTCACTTCTAGGTAATTTGCATGATAGTTTTCAATGCGCTGCAAAGACCAGGCTTTGTTTTTCTTAATCCATACTTTTGGATTCATAACAACTATGCCAGATATGTAAAAGAATTGTAAATGCAGTATTCTAGGACTTTTTTTTTCCCTCCGCTTTTCTCTGGCTGCTTAGCCACATCTGTTCTGTGTCCTGGATGTTCATGACATTATTGTCTTTATAACAACAACACATAGCCTTTCTGTCAGAAATTCCCTGACTGTGCTTTCTCTGCTCTCCCATCTTCTGATATGCGAAGACTGCCAGATCACTTCGCTACAGAGATCTAGTTAGAGAGAAACATGCGTTCCTATAGTCCTAAAATAATCCAGTGAAGACAAAAAAAAAAAAAAAAAAAGATGGCTGAAGACCAACAAGGACTATGTAACGTATCTCTTAACTGTCAGGTTTTTTTTATGCTTGTGTGCCTGCTCTATCTCATACTTGGAGAAGTTGTCAGATGCTGTCAGCACCGCCTGATCTCCAGCTGGTGTTTCCGAGAGCTGCCCTTTCAAGTCATTCCCGATGAACTCAGAGGCAGGAACATTTTCCCTTCCCTTGCTTTGTCCTTTGTCATATGTTTCTGGAGAATTAAAACAAGTCAAAATTGGTATACGATACTTCACATCTGCAGCCACACTGAACTGGAAAGGTGTCTGGAAACACAAGGAGGTGTAACAATGAAGATGCTCTACTGCTGCCTGTGAGCTCATCAGCAAACAATTCTGATCCTCGGCTATGACGAATTGTTAGTCAGATCACTGATAATCATTCCTGAGCTGCACTGAACCGTATGAGTCATATCTTTGTCAGCACAGCTACTCTTTCACCTGAGATTGGCACCCATTCCTGACTCTGCAAGAAGCCACACAACACAGTTGATTTTCACGTCTTTCACCCTCATACCTCTCTTTTCATGCTAAGCATGCCCATTTTGGTGTTCCACAGGTGCAGCTCCAATTTAATGAGCGTAGCAGGGCACTGTTGTGTACATATGCCTGTAGATAGCAAGTAAACACAGGCAATAGGCTCTGTAGCCAGATTTCCAGTTCTTTTATCAAATACTTGGTTTCATCCAAATTTTCCATCTTCAAAAGCCTTGATCTTCACCAACAAATCTCTTCAGTTTTTCAGAGTGCTGCAAGAAGATGGGATGAATTAATCCCATGAGTCATTCCAGAGCCTCAGTGCGCACAGACCTCAAGTTCAGTGCAAGCTCAATTTCCCATGTCACCTATGGTGACTGGAGATTATCAAGTGACAATTAACTTGTTGTACTGTTTACCCCTCAGTGCTGTTGTTTGCTATAAAGTAAATTTATTCCTGATGCTGATGTGTCTTCAAATGTTGTGAAGGGATCTCTCTGTAGCAGTTCACATGATTCCAACTGATGTAGAAGGTGTCTCCATTGCATCAAAAACTTCCCATTTCCCTGCCATTCATAGAAGAGGTTACACCATTTCAGTCATTTAAGCTATTGCAGGCTTTTCTTACAAGAAAACAGCTCTATTCATAATTTCTACAGAAATGGTGTTCCCATGAGAGCTTCTTGCTGCATTGTTAGATAAAGGTGAGGCCATGCAGGAGGTTCTAATCATCTGTACCAAGGGGGAGCTGCCCACAGGACTCTCCATTGGAGTGAGCTGGTGGGGTCTGTCCTGCACCAAAGGGTTTGTGCAGCATGACACTGGCAGCACAGCACAGGTCTGTGGATAACTTAGAATAACTATCACATGGATCACTCACTCCATGTACAATGGTCTCCCCAATCAGGATCACTACACCTACCTCTCACCTCACTTTTCCCTTGGGCATTTCAACCATGAAAGTCCCTTTTCACAGTAAGTCACGCAACTGGTTGCATAACTATGCACCAGGGAAAAACAGAGCTCTGGAAACACACTGGTAAAAGCCATCTAAAAAGACTGTTAGATGATGCTGCTTCTCTCTTCCCATGTGCTCATTTGCAAATATTTGGATTGTCCATAGGTCCCAGTTTCCACTGGGATCACTAAATTTATTTTCAGGGGGAAAAAGTGATTTTACATCCTCAAAATGTGAAATATTGGCTAACTAAAAAAAAAAAAAAAAACAAACACCTTATTAAGACTCTAGAAATAAAAACTTCCTAATTCAGAAAGAACTTCACTTTCTCATCCCTGCACCAAGGACACTAATTTAAAGTAGGACTTAACAACTAGAGAAGAATATAATCTGTAATGTCACATTTCACATTCTTCATAGGCTCCGAATTAGTTACAATGCAATTTGCTAGGGAACTAGAGGGGATATATGCTGGTGGTGGTTACAAGCACAAGCAAAGCCATTCTCATGGTCCTGACTCCAAATACAAGGCTGCAAAGGTCAGCTGAAGAGTTTGTATAATATTTGGACTAGAGAGAATTGGTAGAGGTGTTGAGATTAGTCAGATAATCAAGCACAGAAAGTGCTTAATTGTTGTTGGTCAGACAGAGTTGAGAGGAAAAAAAGAAACACATTTTAGAAACAAATTGTGCCATTTGAGCAATGACATGATACTCACACACAGTGGGAAACCCATGCGTACAAGTGAGAAAATGTTCAGAAAGAGTTTAATCTGAGCCATTAAAATAATAAATAAAATTGAGTCAGCAGCACAAAGAATGCTCTGAGCAGTGGAGGAATGAAATCGATCACACTACCAAACAGTGCCCATAGTGTTTTGTCAAGAACAAGCACACAGACAGGAAACAGCACACATGGGGTACTTGTAGAAAAGTACTGAAGTGGATCCGACAGCCTTTTCCATACTTACTGAAGATTGTGCAGCATCATGGACTGCTACCTGCCCCCTTTGTGGTTAAAAAAAAAAAAATGCATTCACATATGAAGTAACGCTGCATGAGAGAGACGGGAGTTAAACAAAAGCCCCTTCTCTGTTCCCTGATGGATGACTCAGTGCAGGTGATGCTGGCAACCTAAAGAAAATACATGACTACCTGACACCCCTGTGGCCCTTGGAGAAGCACTGCAAGGAACTCAGTGAAGGAGTGCAAGAAGCATTCACCACCAGCTGACAGAAAGACACTCACAGGAACAAAATAAGAAATGATGCCAAGGGCCTTCCCAGAGGCAATGCAACTGCCAAAATTTGGTGAGAAGAATGAGAAACAACTAAAACATAGTAACGTATTTTTGATCGGAGAGATGAGAAATACACCCTCCTATCCTTCCTCCCTTTTTCAGAAAACGTCCATAGCTATAGCACATCACTATAGCACATCACGCTTTCCTTCGTCACCCACAGACCTTGTTTTTTTCTCATACTGACCTCTGGCAGAGATTTTTTTTGTCCTGCACTCACTTAATGTACACAAATGAAGCCCTGATGTACATAGGTTGGAGGTTGTTGTAACAGAAGACTTGCTGATGCCTCTCCCTAGGCACACCTCACAGAAAGCAGGTGGATTTAGTCTGACTCAAATCATTTTTTCATCAACCCATGACCAAAGCACAGAACTAAATAATTTTTTGGACTTAAAAACAATTTTCTTTTCCCATCCTCCTCAAACTCAAAGTAAATTAAAAGAAAAACAAACAAACAAATAAACAAACAAACAAAACCAAACAAAAAAAACCCCACAAAACCACAAAAAAACAAACAAATAAAAAAACCCAGAACCAGTCTTGTTGAAATTTTCCAAATCAAGTTACATTCACATCTAGAACAAAGTTTCTGAATATCATTAGCTGTTAAAAACAGGATATTAGAATATAAACATGATTTAATCTCCACACTGTGACCATAATGGGCTATTCTGGCACCCGGAACAAGATGGCATCAGCCTTTTATATCTTTAACTGCATGTGCACAAATAAATGAGTTTTTGTCTCTCATCCCACTCTGTCCAGTCTTGATTGCTCAGCAGGAATCAGTTGCTGTGTGTTTAATACATAGATAGGCAAGTACCATGGAAATTTGTCCATCAGACAGACACAGTGTGGCGTATCCCAAGTAATTGCCCATATTAGCCTCTGACCAACAGTCTACTCTGAGGTGGGGTGGGCACAGTGAGACAGTCATTGCAGGGAAGCTTGAGGAGCATCTGGCAGAACCCCTCTGCCCCCACATCCTGGCAGCAGCCTCTTCTTCCTTTCCTCATCCCCCTCCTTCCTGCAGGCCTAGGAATAAAGAATATCCTCCTGATGTATCAGGACAGCTGGCAAGGCAAAGCCAACTGCAGGGAAGAAGAGAGAAAGCGGTGGTATGTAACCATGCATGTGCATCTGCACTCTGCTTGGGGTCACCACTGGCAGGCAACAGACCACAGAGATCAGAGGGCGCTGCAAGATTTATCTTGTCTTTTTGCCATTTTGTGCTACCTTTTCCCCTCTTGTCCCTGCAAACCATGAATGCACGATCATCTCTGCAACAGGGCTGGTTGCTAGTAAGCTGAGAATACTTTCTTATGCCTATATGTTTTCATTAACAATGATATCATTAGATTTGTATTCATCTTTGGTACTTGTGAGGGGGGAGGTCTCAAAGGAACTTTTCCAACTCATATTCTGTCTTCTACCTTCTCAAAAGAAATGAAACTTTCAGAGGGTTGACACCTTCTTTTTCTTGCAATACAGAATGAATCACTAATAGCATTAAATTCAGTAAAAACACCTTTAAGAGGCCTGCCAAAGACTGCGTTCAGCGCTTGTGTGTTTTGGCTCCCGGGATAGTTTTGCCCTGACTCATTCATGTTCTGAGAACAAACTGGGGAATTAAATTTATTATGCAATTCCTTTCTTCTTATACGAGTAATTCTTAAAGGTTTTAATAACAAGCAGCTATGGATCATTTCCCCCTGAATAACTTGTTTTCTTTATCCTTGATAAACCTATTTTTTTTTTTCACTGCACCAGCTGATTGTGCCTCCTCTTATAATGAGTCACAGCAAAACCTTGTCAGCCCAGTCACAGCCCGGCGCACTGTGTGGTGTCATGCAGGAGAGCTGAAGAAGCCTGGTTAATGTGCAGCGGTCCAATACGTCTGGATGGAAAATGTGTTAACCTGTCGTTTCCAGTGCCTTGAGGGGGATGGCTCATGTAGAGTTAGGAGGGGAGAGTAGAAAGAGAAAGCCAAAAAAATCCCTCTGAAAAATAAGAGCTAGACTTATTTCCAATATTCTTACATTTAAAGATAATTTTAAATGTACCTATCACCAAAGTATAACTAAAATACAAAAGTTTCAAACTCCCACTGTCAATGACAGGCACAGGAGACCGTCTTTTAAACAGGCTTTGCCATTCAGTTTTTCTGAATGTACAGCTTCCTTTCACATGGTACGTGAAGCAGAAATTTAAATCAAGCAAATTCTGTTAGAGAAAGACCTCATTTGTTCAAAAGATCTAGTTACCGTAATGCCATTTGGATTCCTTGCCATCTAATGCCCTAAATTGCAATCTATTCAGTAGATGTCTTGTACAGATTATAAAGTTCTGTCACAAAGTTTGCCTTCTGCAAATCACAATCATTAGACAAGTGAGTGGTTTATTTACAAAATAATTACAGTTTTGAGGAAAGGAGACATAATAGACCCACATATTTCTGCTGAATCATCACTGATCAGGCTTAAGATGCCCATTCTCCCAGTGTATTTTTTCAGTGATTTTTTTTGGTCACACTGTTGTTGATGTCAGTAAGGTATTAAACAAGGGAATGTTGTATGGAAGCATATGTAAAAGAATTCTCTGATACTTTCGTGAAGAAGGTGGCTGGCACTTTATAATGCAGTTCTAAGTATAGGAGAAGGCAGCATCAAGAATTTCTGGCTGAACTTTATTTGACTGTCCTCCACATATAAGGAGACTCTTTAAGTCTTAGTAGGCCCAGATGGAACAGCTGATGGACCTTAGAGTGACACAGATAAAGGTAGGATTGCTGGCAGGTGAAACAAGGAGTCAAGGTGAAAATGAATCCTTCTCCTTGGCATTCCAGGCCTTTGTGATCCTGCTGGCTGCAGCTCTTGGTATGGAATGTTAGCAAGCACCTTGTCTGCCTTTTTTCCCCGGCTCTTAACTATGTCTTTAATAAAAGCCTTGCTGAAAGCTGTAAGAGACGAAGGGAAGTTCCATTTCAGGGATGGGGGTGGAATCTCCAGCTTTTTTTTGCATGTGAGCATGACAGATGGAAAATGTTTCCGAGGGAAGTCTGCACAAGTGGCGGCCAAGAACTCCATGTGTAAATGCACTTGGCAAATGCAAGAGAAAAAAACACCTCGGCCTCCTGCTTGAGAACTGCCTTGTTCCATACCTCTCCAAGCACATGACGTCTCTTTATTTTGACAATGTCTCATGGCAATCCCAGGTCTTTCAATTCAATCAGCACAGGGTACACCTCAGCCCCAGAGGTAGATCACTGCAGACTGCACCTGACTGCCAAACTTCATTCCACACTTCCACCAGCCCAGGAGACACATTGAGATATAACAAAGTCATAATTTCTTATTTCATTATTCAGTACTTACAAGGTGGTAGCTGGATCAGGACCTGGATATACATACTTTATTATTTTCCAAACGGTCCAAAACATTAGTTCCAGTGCCTCAGGTTTCCTGGTTAATCAAAGCCTAACCAAAGACAGGACTATCTTGAAGATTTCTTGGTAAGCTCAAAATTGCATTCACCACTGATCAGTCCAAGTTCAGCCAAGATAAATAACTGTTGTTTTGTTTAAAGCCACTTCATCATGTAGTGTCACAGGCAATTGCATCATGTCATCATAGTCTCACATGAGATTTTGATGTCTGAATTGCTAAAGCATGCGTCTATTCTTTCTCCAGGATGTCAATCATAGAGTAATTAATGGTTTTCTTCTCATCTCCTAGCTGCCATTATAATGGCCAAGCTTCTTCACTTTTTATTTGCTGTCTTCCTTCTCCCTGCTGTTGGTTGATGAAAGGGACCCTCATCTCCTCTTTCATGTTCCAGTTATGAACATACAAAAATATGAGGTAGATTTCATTTCCAGCTTCCCATATTTTTTGCCTGGCTTCAGAATTGGAGGCTTCATGTCTTCTGGCCCTTTTTCCTCCAATTTTACCAGAAGAAAATAAAATATTTATCTCAAATTCACACTTTGACAGGCAGCACAGGAGTAGTCTGTGGGCAGTCAAGTGTAAAGCCAAAAGTAGCTCTTACTGGCTATGGTCACTAAATAATCACAGAAAAAATTTTAGAAAAATCCCAAATGCCTGGTTTGTCACTCTGTGCTGCAGCAATTCTTTCATCTGTCTCTGAGCAGCAGGTCAGAAATCCAGTTTTAATTAGAGAGCCTTACTCTTCTTCACAAAAGTATCCTTTAACTGTTATCTCTGGAATAGATACATGAAAGTAGTTTTATCTATGCCTCATCTATATTTGTTCTCTCCTGACCCTTCTACTCAAAATAATTGTATTGGCACCTAGCAAATCCAAGAGAGGATATGCTGATGAGGTTGTTATTGAGCATGAGAAATTATTATCCTACATCCAATTTCCCATAATAGCTCCAAGGGCAGGCCAAGGAATAATGTCCAAAAACCCACCATAACTTAGAGAAAGTGCAAGACATCTTGATAAGAGATGACCGTTTTGGCAACAAAACAGATCAGGAATATTTCCATAGAAAAATATTTCCCATGTAACATTTCTTCAAGAGGAGATAATATACTTGAACTTTCAATATTTTTTTTTAAACCAGGTCTGTTTCCTTGCCTTGGTAAGAACCCATAATGGTGAGACATTTATTTTGACCAGTAACATTATATTACACAGAAACCTGAGCAAGGCCATTCTGGATGAAGTCAAAGATATGTATAGCCCCAGACCTTGTTCTGACAGTGGTCAACAACAGATGTTGAGAGAAGAGTTTAAGAACAGAGGGAACATTCAGGACCATACCTTAGGAATATTCTCAAAATTTGTAATAGTTTGTAACTCAAGGATTTCCTGAACCAGAAATTATTGGGGGGATTTGTGTGTTTAACACTCCTTCAGGTATTTTTATCCCATTAATGTATCCAGCAGTTTTTGAAATCCAGCAGTTGATTTTTGAACAAAAAATTATGTCAAAGCTGACCCAGGAGGAATATCAAAACTCTGTTCATACACATGCAACTAAAAATGTAGCAAAGAATGTAAAACATATGAACTTCTACAAAATTCGTGCATAAACTGAAACTAAAATGCAAAAATGAGTATCAGAGATGTTGGAAGAGCAAATTATACAGGACAGTCAATTCTAATTATCGCTATAGTATAATAGCTCCTTATCCAACCTTGGATACTACTGGCAGACCACATTCTCCACAAGAGAGACTCTTTTGCAGCGTGAAATCACACAAGAGATGTGTTTTTGACTACCAGGAGACAAAAGGACCTCAGTTTTACATCTTGCCTGAAAAACAGCACACATAATTATGCTGAAATAATTATTCATTATGGACTCAGCAATGTGACACCTACTGATTCACCCACATCATTTTATAGTTGTGCCCACATTTTCCTTTGAAATGCCAATCTACAGGTTTGATTTCAACTTCATTAAGGCAATGGGAATGCTTAAGACAACTTTAAAGGGGGATATAGCAGGACTTGTATCTTCTTCAAGCTCAGAGTTTAGTCAGAAACATCCCAAAATAAGTTAGGGTGGGAATTAAGCACCACCTCACTGGAAATACCCGTATCCAAATCCTTATTCCATGGTACATGAGGAAAACAAGTTTCCAAGGTGCAAGAAGACACACAGAGTGCTGTTGGTGCTTCTGAAGCTTTAGTTGGTTCTGTGTAACTGATTTGCTTGTCCACATCCTCTGTCCTCTTTATTTTGAAAGATGTGTCAAGACCAAAGCCTCAGGGAACATGGCTGCAGATCTGGCAGTGATCCCCGGAATGGCCACTGGTGCACAAGGGGAGGAAAAGAGTGACTGGCCAGGAAATTAGAGTTGTTTTTATTAGCGCTTTATTCACCCCAATCCACCAAGCAGTTCTTCTCATATGGATTTAATTACAAACTCAAAAGCAATTGGGGGAAAGTGTTAGACTTCTTTTCTTTAGTTCATATCTGGGAAACAACCAGACACCTCAGGAAAGTTATTTATTATTGGCACTAAGTGTTGGCAAAGTTTTGCTCACACCACCAAAACACCAGATGTGGGTAATTTTTAAGTGAACAGTCTGTAAGTACATTAGTTCACAAGGTTACAATATCCCTCCTGCAAGCGTATTTGGAATTTACCCTCAGCAAATGAAATGTCTATGGAAAACATCCTGAAATTTAGTAAGCAAGCAGACTACCAGTCCCATTTTAAAATGGAATTAGTACTACTGAGTTATATTTGTCTGTACAATTTAGCCAGAAGTTCTCCAGGCTCCCTCTCAGCAGAATGAACAGGGAGCAGTAAAACATGCTGTGATGTTATTCATGCCAGGATGGAGATGTGCACTAGAACACGTTAAGCCTGGACAGCTGTACATGTGTTATCTCCACTACTGATCAATGTATAAATTGAAGTAATCTTCCTATAAGTGCCTGTATTGAATAGTGTTTTGTATTTCATACGAAATCCTGTGCATCTAAAAATGTTGTTGCTATTAACTCAGATTGTGTTTCAAAGAGCTTTGATGTAAAACAACTTTTCTAGTTCACGCAGATTTCATTAGGCTTCTTTTGTGAATCCAGTAGTAGACAATACATAATTTTAAAGGCCAGGAATGTTTTTCCTTCCCAGATCACTGAAACAAAACAATGTTTTGCTGACCTTGGAGAATATACCATTCAAGGAAATCTTCATGTCTCTGTTGAAGAGGAAGAAAAAAACCAAGATAACCCTGGAATTTAACCATATTACTAGATAAAGGATGCAATGACTCACAGAGCAATACTAGGAAAGCACAAACATCCCTGTATAGATATGAGTGAATGCTAAACTTTATTGTATCTTAGCTACTTCATTCCCAAAATACATTTCCTTTTCTCTGAGATAAGAAGAACTTTGTTTTCCTCTCTTATTCTCTAACGGTGATGTTTGTCAATACACTGTGCCCTTGTGATTATTCATTATAAGAAGACAAAAAAGTTGGCATGTGATAGAACCATAAAATATAACTTAGTGCAACATTTTAGATATTAATTTACTACAGAATACAGACACTCTCAAAAGCAAATGTCCATTTGTTTGTATTATTACGATTGCAAAGTATTTTTTACACTACAGCTTAGTTACCAATTATTCGCACAAAATATATTTAGGCACAAGCTAAAGTCCAGGTTGCAGTAGCCCCCAGATGTCACTATCAGATTTGACAAGCCTCCCATCCCACATCCCGTGGCATGGTTGTGGTCATGCAACTACTCAGCCCTCTTCAGGCTCAGGTCCATCCACACGCTGTGATTTGCACAAAAGTAAAAATGTGTCATATAAAACGGATTTCATGCTTGGCAGATGGATTTTGACACCTGAGACTATTAACTCTGGTAGATTGTTAGAATAAGGTGGAAGTGGATATAAGGATGGCCTAGCTAAACATCTGTTTCTAATTAGGTTCGTTCTCCTAAATTGATCTATGAAATACTGAAAGAATACTGTATGCCTGCACAGAAGAAAGTGAGAAGTCAATTTAAAACTCATTAATACTAATTATGAAGTAAGTTTCCTAACAAAGTCACATCCTTAGCAATTTTACACTTGAAAACATTTCTTGCCCTGATGGAAACATGAAAAAGGACACTTACCAGGGGTTTCTTCTTTGCTTTTGGTCTCTACATATTTTGTCTGTATTCCCAAGTCATTTAATTTAAGAATGCTTATGAAACCTATATCTATTGCTTAGAACTTTAAGAATTTATTTCAAGTCTAAACAGTTTTACCGACACATGATGATCAATGTTATTAAATACTAACTTTGCAAAAAGCAGACTCACTTTAGCAATGTCTTGTTAGGAGATTTGAAACTAAAACTTCCCTACCCTCTAGTATAAACATCCAGTTAAACATTTTAAGTAACAAATCAATAATTTTTAAGATAGCTGTCTTTTTTATTCCCTTAACAGGAATCGGGCGTAGGATCCATGTCACTGATTTCACATATCTATCATGTAGATATGTATGTCTGATCAAGTGTGCCTGGGCTCCCCTCAATAAAGGCAATTTTAGAGTAATTGAGGCCATATTGTCTAAAATAGACCTTAAGAATTGTGCTTTAGAAATGCCTGCTTCTCCAATGAAAATACAGAAAGCCAAGATGAACAGCTCACTTGTATAATTGCAAGTGAAATGGCCCCAACACAAATCTCTTCCTATAACCAGCAGTGAGCCAGAGCAGCTGTGTACTATGTGTCCCTTATTTTAATTGTGACCTTATGTCTCTGAGACAACGGAGATGCCACCTTTCTGCATGTTTCCACCTTCTCGCTAGGCAATCACACCACTTAAGCCCCCACTCAGAGGGGTGGGAGGCAATGTCATCAATGCTGTGCTGGCCTGGCGTAATGGTGGTGGCCAGGGGAGGCTGTTGCTATTAGCAGTCCTTGCGCTTTTTGGTTATATTTTTTTAAGCCAGCAGCTATTGGAAAGCTTGGTAAAAAGAAAGCCAGAAATGCATGAGAGCTTCATTTAGATGATCTGTTTGGTGGCTTTTTTTTTTTAACTTTTGTAACCACATCTGTACATAACAGTGAGGAATTTCACTCAAGGCCACTTGGTACAGTGCTCTCAGTGAGACACTCCTGAGCTGCAAATGGTGTGAAAAAGACACATAGCTTTCTCTCAGGAGAATCTCTGTCTAGGGGAAGGGCTTATAAGGATGATCTTTATGGCTGCCACACCATGAGTATGAGAAAGGATCGTCCTGGGTTGGGGAAAAGAAGCAAAACTCCCATAATCCGTGTATGATGGGTGACCATAGAACTGTCTGTTCTCACCTTCACTGAGATGGGAGCAGAGGACCAAGAAGCTGAGAGGAGGGTCATGGAAGTCTCCTGTTTCATAAACTCAGAAGAAACTCAGGGCAGACAAGAATACAGCCCATATATCATCACTGCAGTCAAAACATATGTTTGTATTTAATGCTGGTGAAAAGAAGAATGTGTTTTTAACATTGTCATAGTACATTGGATATTTTACAAGGCTCTGAGTTAATTGTGGAGAGTTTTCTTGCCTACAGTAGCGGTTAAATATCCATAATTACTCTTTAACCAAGTATTCGGTCTTTCAATGACTTGTTAACATAAATGAAAAATTTGAGTTTCTTTGTTAACCTCATTCCAGTTAATGGGGTTGTCTGCATTGTAGGCTGCCAGCTATTATTCAAGGGTCTGCTGAAGTTGATGTTTTTTTAACAGCACACAACTACCTAACAGACCAGCAAGAGAAGCATCAAAGAATTCAAACCATGTTTAAAAGTATTTACCCTGACTTTAGATTCAGCCTATGCAAAACAACCAGTCCTCAAATAATTGGAGAGAAGGGCATAAGATTTAATTATATGAAAAATCATCCAAAGCTATTAATTCACCCCTTTTCTGGAAATGTCCCAGATGAACACAGAAAATCCAATCTCCCCAGCAATTGAAGAAAAAGAAAAAAGCACCCATAAGCAAACAGGTCAATACATACAACCTATGTTCCTTGCATAGTGTGGTGCACTTTATAACGACAGAGAGATATGTTTAGTACCCAGTAGGCATGTCAAATAGCTATCTTAACAAGTTCATAAGACCTTTGATTTTCACAGTATCTGTCTGTGGCCAGCTTGTTTCCAATCAGATTAGTCCAACCTAACTTTCTATTCATTTGTACAGTTATTTGAGGTGGAAGGCTATCAACTCAGGGCAGGCAAACAAGACTCAGAGCTTCAGTCCTCTTGAAGAGCACATGTAAGTTATGCTCTTCTCCCCCCGCCCCCTGTGTCATTCCTACACACAGTGTATAAATATCACTCTGAATGACGTGAGTAAATGTGTAAATGTGCAGTAAGTTTGGGGATATTAAAGCAGCCCCAACCTACCATCCCAGGGAAATCTGTGCGTCTGTGACTAAATGGGTATTTATCATTTCCTGAGCTCTGTGCTGGCAGCCAGCCAGCAGAGTGTGTACATTGAAATTAGAATAGATTGGGAGGCAGGACTTTGTTCCAAATTGATCTCGATGACGATAGCAATTCCGAAAGCAGCTCCACTTTTTTAAAGGTTCATTGTGTGTTTCTAAAAAGGAGGGGGGGGAGAAACATTTAGGAAAATAACAGGAAGGAAATCTAAGGCTAGGATATATACTTTTTATTATTATTATTTGATTCTCTGACAGCATTGTTTTGTTATCATCAACATAAGAGCTTGAGCTTGTTAACGTCACATGTAGAAATGCAGCAGCGTTGAAGAAAATGCTATTTCTAGTCACCTATTTACTATTTAATAATTTTTCCTACTGCAAGTGCATGCACTCTAAAGACCAAAGGGTTTTATCAACTGTGTCAATTCCAGCAAGGAAAAAAAAAAATGAATTACTGTTAATAGGAATAATCCAGTTCTGTCATGTGGTTGATAGGTCTTTACCTGTCAGTTTACTATTGAGTTTTATTCCACCCTTGAAAATGGTAGTCAAACATAATAACTCCAGCTTAACTTTTTTTTTTCCTGTAACATTCAATATCTACTATGTATAACAGGATATTTTAGTAAATGTATGTGCTATTTTTTGTTGTTTGCACTCTTCTGTAAAATGATTTGTGCAGTGGTAAGTCAAAAACAATAAAGATGTCAAGCATCAGCATTAATTTCATTAGCTTACCAGAAGCACTGATAATTTCTTATGCTCTGAACGCTTGCCAGAAAGATAGACCAGGCACAAAGTTCACCAGGCATCAGAGTATTCAGGTGCAATTGCTTAAAAACAAGATCTGATACAATGGAAAAAAGTACAACTTGTGAGATTACATACTTTTAAATAATTACAGCAGTAACTGACCTTGTGGCATTATTTTTTCATTCTTTATGACTCAGTATAGAAGATGAGATAAAACTAACCGGAATAATTGTTTTCACCAAGTGCCAGAACTCTGTGTATACAGTCCTCAATGTTATACCCAAACTGCTATCTTTACATTGCCTGGACAATCATTGACCCAGCTCCATGTTGTAAGAGATCTGATGGTAAGAGGAGGGCTGCTACTCTGAATGTCAAATAGACAGATTTACACCTCAGATTTGACCAACAATAAGAATACATTTAATGGTATATTTGAGCCATTCCCCAAGGACATCTCAAGAACTAGATTGCCACTTGTGGCTGGCTGATTTGAATACATACTTACCAAAAACAACATACTCAGTTCACTTAGTGACATCTTTGGTCATCCTTTGATATGACTCTTTTTGAGTTATACCTTTCTTCAAACATAATTCCTGTCGACCTGGCTTATTGTTTTAAAGCATACATTAAATGTTTTTAATGTATAGCCTTCAGCCATGTAATTTCATACTATCAGAGAAAAAAAATGGAGAAAGCTCTGTTTTCTTCACATCAATAAAATTCAGTGCCTGGGTAAGCAGCTTTTTCCATGACCCTTTAATATCATCAGTGAGCACTGAAAAATTTCTCCATCAAAAGAATTTGAGGTTTCACTTCCTTCTCCTTCAGAGCACCACAGACCAGGGCTTTCACATTTAAAGCCATGCAAGGCATAATTTAAACATTTAGAACAATAACATCAGGACCTAAGCAATTCAAGGGAAATAGCTCCCTCAAAACTGGAATTCTCTTTAGCCTTGACAGCTGCATCTCAGCGGAGCGTGCCTTCCCATCCTCCTTGCAGCACACAAATGCTCATTGCCTTTGATCTGGCTCCCCTTGCAGCTGCTCAGCAGCAGATCTAGGAGCTCCATAGGATGTGACACAGCTCTGAGCTGTATTTGTGCCTGGCCTGACTTGTCCCAGTTTCCAGAAACGATCTGGCTAGTCTGAAAGCAACAGTGCAGCAGAACACAATATCCCTTTCTCTGTCCTTCATGTGTCCATGTTAAGCTATAAATCTCAATGAAGCTCTGACTCAGACGAGAGCCTCAGAAAAGGAATTTCTTACGGTCCAGAAAGAAACGCAAAATGGTGTTGAGGAAACATCACAGCCCCTTCTGCGAGCAGGTGGGCTCGTACACAAAAATAAACCTCAGGAGAGCGGTGTACTAAACAGATGCTTCACACAGATTCCCATGAAGTCAAAGAAGGCAGAATCAAACCGCCTGGCATCTGATGTGCTCTAACGCTTTGCAGTGTTATAGTTAGGACATTTTTAAATATTTTCAGGTAGGGGACTAACTACACATTACTGAGTGCCAGCTAGGCTATTACTCACTTCTCACAGATACACATACTGCAAATGGAATCCCTTTTTTTCCCCTGTTCCGTGACCTCAGGCCATATTGGCTTATTGCATAACACCATGGAAAAAGAAGGGGAGAGGAAAAAAGGCTTTGGAAAGCAAAATCTTCTCTTATGAGCCATTGAGATCTCTTTACAGCCAAACAGCTGAATGGCATATACACATTTTCAGTAATCTATCTGTCAAGGTTTAATTGCAAGGCGACAATAAACTGTGGCAGATGCTCTCTGTTAATCCCCCCTCCCACCCGGAGAAGGTGATAAGAAGGATAAGGAAGAGAGACTTCAAGTTAGAAAGAGTCTTGCAAGTTGGAAAAGTTTTAAAGGCTTTACTAATGCTACTAATAAATAGAGAAAAAAATATACAAAGCGAATCTTGAATATCCCAGAGTAGCAGCTTTGCCCCTCCCTCGGCGGAGGATGGAGTTGGTGTGACTCCAGCAGCCGCAGGGTCAGGCACCCGGAAGTCCTGGGCAGGACTTCACAGCAAAATGGAAGTGGATTCAGGGATGTGGGGGCTGGAACCAGGCCTTGGATTTGCAAGCACAACAGGCAGGGTCCTCTTCAGATGCCGGCCATGGTTGGAGAGAGCAAGACCCTTGTGATCTCCCTCTTTTATAGGGTGTATGACATGTGTGGGATGGAATACTCAATTGGTCGGTTTTAGTCACCTGTTCTGTCCGCACCTCCTTGCAAATACGCCCCTTTCGTAGCGGAGCTGGTGGAATTTTATCAGAATTCTTCGTTTTTACAGCAATAAATCTAAACATGAGCTTCTTCTGCATTCCATTGATCACTCTTATAAGTTTCAGAGCACACTGTCTGAAAACACGCAGTTACTTAGAAGATACTTAGAAGAACTTAGCTGAAAGGAAAATTCACTAAAAGAGGACTGGTCTTGTTTTTAACAAATCCAGGACACTATCTCATCTTTTTTTAAGAAGTTCTTTGTAGGAACCTGATAAACATGAATGGTGTCAAACCACTGGTTGCACTCTGGAAGGACTTGGTGGGCACCACATCACATTTCCAATGGTGAATAATGAATTACTGATAATGACAGATGTGTACCTCTCTCCTTTGTTTGTTAGCAAGACAACAGCATCAACTTTAGTCTCTGATAGTTAAAATTCCCCATTTACAGCTGATAAAAATGTAGATGTAGCACAACAGATAAGCAGTGTGCTACTGTAAATTTAGAGCTGAACAATCATACTGTCAGTACCTTCAGCATAGCAGCCTTCTTTGGTGGGTTGGCCTATATTCCTTCTGTCCTCTCCCAGGTAAAGAGCATCAAGCATACTTTTAGTGCTCTTGAAAGCAGCATTTACATTCCAGTACCTGTTACGCTTTAACTAAGCATGCTTAAGAACTTCTCTGTCAGTTTTTAGAAGTGATCTCTGAAGTTTCAGGAGACATGATTTTGTTGTAGACAACAGGGAGAAACTTAGAAGCGGAAAGAATACTTCCAAAGTATATTTTGCTAGTTCCCTGTTGCTGTCTGGTTGACAAAAGAAACAAGGATTATATGATGCCAATGTCTATCTATTCATTCCTTTAATAACTTCTGAATCCACTGCTGATTTTCTACAATCTTCAGTGGATGGCAAAATATCCTAAATTTATTAAATTCCCAGAAAGCAAAGCCTGAGAAATTCAATGACAACCTTACTTAGGAAAAGGTTAAAATGAGAGCTCATACTTCATTTGTCATCACAGATACTATCTATGAGCTCAACTTTTTATAGGAAAGTAGGTTTGAGTCATACTGCTGCTCACCAACTTAACCTCAAAGGTATAAGAGAAATCTATATTTTTATGTACAAAATAATATCTGTAGAAAGGGGAGGATTGTCTCACATAGCTCTGCATAAGCTTTTTGGTTTTGTTTGAATTAATTGAACAGCAGAATGCAAACTGTGCTGTGTTATGTACCCTCTGCATGGCTTTGGTTTTTATTCAGAAAATTCCAAGCAACCACAAAATCACTTTAGCAACATATCAGCTAGGTGATTTCTGAGTACCTATATGTATCTTAAGTTGCTGTTCCAGACTTTTAACAGCAAAATACGTGCCCAGTGGAAGAGCTGGAGTAAGATGCAAAATAAAAGATGGCAACCAATTAAACTTAGCAAACAATACCTACTGAATGATCCCTTAGATAAATGTTAACTCTTTTTTTCTGTACTCAAACCGTCCAAGGGCTCACTGAAGTTCACATTCAGTATTCAAAATTATTTTAATTATCTTTTTTGAGTTATCTGTGGCATACAGTGGCTTCTTGTGGGTATTGAATATTCAAAACTTAAACTGTACTCATAGTTCTATTGCAAAAATGAGCCACATCCTTGGGTACCCTGTTCTACTCCCTTGAGAATGATCTCGTTGCAGTCATCACCATGGTACCTGCTGAGTGGATATATGTATTTCTCAGGAAATTTTAAGATTTTTAGAAATCTTACTAGATCAAATATCTTTTTAATTTAAAATTTGATGATCAAAAGTATCTCTCTTAGCTACATCTAAGAACTTTCATGAACATTGGTGGGAAGCAAATCCCATGCAATGTGCAAGCACAATAAAACAGTGGAAACTATCATTTTGACTACTTATTAATATTTATGGAGTTTTTTACAGTAAATATGTCACATGACATGTTTAAAAATTTCTTAAAGATGTTCTTCATCTAAAGGTTTAATATGGGGAAACATAATTTATTCAATCCTTTGCTAATTTTATTCAATCTTAGATACTTTTGACAGCTCACTTTTTCTCACTCCCTCCATAGCTTGTGCTGCTGTCCTTGCCAATGGCTTCCCTCAAGTAATAACCCATGTATCCTTTGATGAAAGGTTACACAATGGCAGGAGACACAAAATCTGAAGTGTTATGTGAAGATGTATATTAGTTTTTCATTATGAAGTTTCCTCCCTTTGAAGTTCTAAGGAAACTACAATTTCCTTTCTCCTGCTGTAAGATATATATTCACTCATAGTTAAATACATCTCCCATAACAATTAATTTTCCACACCTCACGAATACTTAGGTGCAGTTTAAATATCACCTTTCATTTGCACACAGTTCCTCCAAAAATCTTTATCCTTCCATTCAGATGATAAGGAGTCCCACCAAGAAATGGCTTTTGCATTTGAGTGAGACCACATAACACTTTATCACACATTATCGTATTAACATGCATATGGAAAGTCCACATTGGTAATTTATTTGCACAATGTAGAACATTGTATTTGGTTAGACCAGTAGACAAGGCAGTTTAAAAATCATGAATTCACTTACAATACCGTGCACCAAATAAACCCTTGTTTGCCATTCTATATCAGATTGTACTCCACAACACTAGTGGCTACTCTTGGGAGCCTGACATTTATCAAATTAAAAAACAAGGACTTTCAAAGCCAATGGGCTGCAGTAGCTCTATATAAAAAGTGGTTGTATTTTTATGCTTTCACTAAGTTTTGTGGCTAAGTGGCTCACGTTTTAAGCACTACGGTATGTGATCCGTACACAAACTGAGTATGCAAAGCATCCCACTGACTTTAGTGAGGCTATTCATGTACACTCTCAAAAATGCAAGTGCAGTTCATACAATGTAGCCCTCAACACATATCTGAGACTGCACAGAGCTCAAAAAGCGATGGCCCTGCAATCTGCTGGCTGGAGCTTGCAGGGGAGAAAAGCAGAGAGAAGTAAATTAGAACTGCAACTCGGAGCTGTGCCATCATCACTTACAAGTACTTATAAATTGTTTATCCTTCTCCTTCATGCTGTAGCTATAGGCTTTCATGTTACTACATCTGCTAAATATGACTGCTCCGCTTAGTTACCTATCTCTCAGAAAGGTAGTGAGGCTCACTTACAGCTTATATCGCACACTAAGGGGTAAAGCACAAGATTTGTGCTGAGCATCGTCATCAGTCTTAATTTTGATAGATTTCCTTTTGCCTGTATTTGATCAAATTACAGGCAAACATGGGCTGAGAGTAACAGCTAACGTGACAAGGCTGAATTTCTCCTCCTCTGTGGATGTGAGTCTTATAAAAAAAGGAGTGCACGAGAGGTGTAAGCCACTATTAAATGGCTTGGGCTTCATTCACGTACTCCCTTTGGCTCCTCATCACAGCATTATCCTTTGGCTTGCCACATGCCACCCCTTTCCAGAAACAGCTACAGAGAGTAAGGGCAACTGAGAGCAGGGCCTTGTCATTCACCAGTAAACCAGTCAGCTGAAAGGACGTGTTTGGTTTTGCACATAAATGAAATGTTGGTCCGGTTTCAGACAATATCACTCAGTCACTGCCACTGCAGTAACTGGCAATAACTGCTATCCTGGGCCAAGGCAGTGTCCTCACCTCCATGTGGAGGTTTGAATTCAGATCAGCCATGAATCAGCGTAATCCTAACACCTGGTTAACAAGAATAAATTATAACAAAAGAATGTAAAAACTTATACTTACAGACTCTCTTTCATCGAAGGAGCACATCATGCTTTGCTGTATGTGTTATTCTTAGCATCCCCATGGCAACCTGATCATCTAAGATGCAGGAGGGGTTGGCTTGGTCAGTCCAGCTAAAGGGCTTGTGGCAGAACTGAGAGCTACATATCTTTACTCCCAGACATCTGCTTTGACCACTAGATGATGTTGATGACCAGATTCTTTGACATTATATGAAAGCTTGCTGAGACACATCCATTTCCAGGAGATATCATGGACATACCTCCTGTCTTTAAAATTGTCTGCGATTGAAATACTACAATATACTCCATTTAATATATTGCCAAGATGATGTATAGCTTCAAATTCGGTCAGTGAAGTCTCATCTGTCTAAGAGTAGAAACTCTTCAGTCACTGAGAAAGACCCGAGAAGCTCCCGCAGTCTCACAGGGAGTATTAACCTCTGGTAGGGATCTGTCTAAATACACTAGAGAACAAGTGTCAACATAGTCTGACATGAAGCATGGGGGATTAGCAGAAGGAAAAAGCCTTCTAATAGCCTGGTGTATAAACCTGATTATAAGGGAAATTTATAATTTTGTCCAGCAAATTTCAAGCAAACCAGCTAAGCTGCATTAGGATTTTAACGACATTTTCCCTTACTACTGAGGACACTATGTCAGAAACCCTCAGGCCTGCCTGCAGTCGTATTACAATACTTGCAAAGCACACTGACCCCAAAGATGGTGTAATCTATTTCTGTCACAGATTAAGTGCCCTCTGTGCTCTTTGCATCTAGTTGTAGAGAAAGCTGCAGGTGGAGGAATGTTCATCCTTCAGTTAAGCTAAACCTTTGTTTGCTGTGTTCACATGAATAACTTATAGGGCCTTGGCATCATGAACAGCAGCGCTGACACAGTTGACATGACAGCACTATAGACTGAATCCCGATCTGCTCTCCAAGGAGAAGATGGGATGTTTGCTCGTTTCACATTTCACCAAGTCGCCCTGTTCAACTATTTATAAGATGAATAGAAATTTCCACTACTTCAGCTGACACACCTGCCTTTACCTAGCAACTGCTCAGAGGGAGCCAGCTGAGACAGAGGAGGCTTTGAGAGGTGCAGCCGGGTGGGGAGGCTGCTGCCGCCAGCCCTGCCAACCCTCTCTCTGCTGGCTCTGTCCTCTTGGCAAGATGGCAGCCCCTTCTGCTCCCCTCAGCTACAGCTATTTATACTCAGTGTGGCTCACGAGAGGAAAGGCCTCCCAGCGTCTCTTTCCCTGGTCAGTGAGTGGCGTGAGAGCAGCATGGAGCTCTGCAGACGCCCTGGGTTGTGCAGGGCATGGTATGGGGAGACTGCCTCACCTGGCACCTCTCCTATGAGGAAAGGCTGAGAGAGTTGGGGGTGTTCAGCCTGGAGAAGCCTCCAGGGAGACCTTATTGCAGCCTTTCAGTACTTAAAAAAAAGATGGAGACAGACTTTTTAGCAAAGCCTGTTGTGACAAGACAAGGGCCAATGGTTTTAAACTAAAGGCGGGGAGATTCAGGCTAGAAATGAGGAAGAAATCTTTTACAATGAGGTTGGTAAAACACTGGCCCAGGTTGCACAGAGAGGTGGTAGATGTCCCATCCCTGGAGACATCCCAGGCCAGGCTGGACGGGGCTCTGAGCAACCTGATCAAGTTGAAGATGTCCCTGTTCATTGCAGGGGGTTTGGGCTGGATGACCTTTGAAGGTCCCTTCCAACCCAAACTATTCTATGATTCTATGGAGTAACCACTAATGGTGGCATGAAGTGACCTTCCCAGTGGTGTGATGCTACTGCCCATCCTGCTGCAGCATGACCCCATGTATTGCCCATGCCATGTGGCTCCTTTGAGGTGCCTGGTGGTCCCTGACAGTGTGGGGACCCCACCTGGCACCAAACACAGGCCATTTTCACCCAGCTCCCAGCCCATGGGAATGCACCCACCACCTCCTGGTCTTTTGCTGGTTGTGATGTGAACAAGGGAGAGCGAAGAGCACCACCCAACTCCAGGCACTTGATGAGATCTTGGTTTCCTGACGAAATGCAAACTTGCACACACGTAGTGCTCGAAGTCACTGAGATTTCACATTCGTCTCACAAATCTGCAGTGTCTCTCAGGCAGCCTGTTGCCACCAGGTTCCCAGAGGCAGAAAGCATTTGGCCCCATGGCACAAGCACATTTCTGTGTAACACGTCCAGAGGCCCCACCCACCACAGACTGATCTTCCAAAGCAGCCTACTAGCAGGGAAAAGCCACTTTAATGGTGATTAAAATATAGATGAACTAGTACAATCAGGGAAGAACACGTGAAAAATGAAACTTTCTTACTTTCATGCTGTAGCTTTGGAGGGGGCCTGAAAAAAGTCTGCAGCCCAGAGTCAGAGGATGGGGGAAACCTGCTTTTATGCTAATATCGAAGCCAGTCCTAGTGAGAACTGAAGTTCCATACTCCTGTTGTCTTCAAACACACAAAAACTGAGGAATGAAGAGTCCCTACACGGGATGCTGCAACCTAGTTTAAGACAGGAATTGACAAGAACATTGAACAGAGAAGGAAGGGGGGACAGAAAAAGGAGCATGTACAAGCACAGATTCATCATGTGTGCTCTTGCCAGGCTAAGGAAAAAAAAATAAAAAAGATATCAAAATCAAATCTGTTTGCATTTACTAGGTGTTCCCTCCATGCTCATTCTCAGCAGGAGGGACATGGGGATGCAACCCAGAGTGGTGCCCTGGGCCAGCCGTGTATGGGCTGGAGCATCTGGGGAGTCAGTCCTCCCTCTCAGTGAGCAAAGAGGCTCTTGAAAGGGGCTGTTTTCTTTATTCTGATACCTTAAATGTTTACCCACCAGTGTCTGATGCTTTTGGAGAGGGAGGACTGTAACAAAATGTGAAGTACTCTTGTTCACAATATTGTACACGTGGCAGCTTTACAAAAAGGATATTTGACTACACAGTTCCAATGCTGAGGATGAAAAGACCATAATTCCTGCAATATTGTCAATTATGTTTGTGACGGAAAGAGTTTACCAAACAGCACACAGGAGAGAAGATAAAGCAGGGTAGGTTTTATGGTTAAAAAATTAGATTGACCTGAGTCATGATTATAAATGTCGGGAAAAAAGTAAATGTGGTTTGGAAAGGGAAGGGGAAAGGTGTTTCCAGGAGACATACTTCAGTTTCAAAATATCTCATACTTTTCACAGAGAAACAGTTTGTGCCCAAAATATTCAGCAGTTTTTCTCCCTTGTGCTTGACACATACTCTTAAAAGTAGAGCTGAGATCAGATGTGAGGGAGGGCAGGGGAGAATGCTCCCAGCAGCAGGTGAAGCTGAATGAACAGAGTCATCCTTTTGTGTTTCAGTAAACTTGGCCAGGGACTGATGGTAATCTGCAGGCTATTCCTTCCATCCCTCTCCTCTCCCTCCCTTCCCTTTCCCATTCCTCCTCCCCAGCCCTAGCACTGCTGTTCAGCTCAGTAGAGAGCTGTTTGAGCTCTTAAAGCTGTTCACCGGAGCTCTGGGCGCTCTCTTTAAAACTGAAAATCATTCTGCCGTCATCCACCTTGCTTTAACACCCACCCACTTAGGAAATCAGAAAGCTGTGTATCTCCTCAGAGGCTGCTAATGCTATTAATTCTCCCACCTTAACAGTCTATCCAAAATGCGAAAGCAGGTTTTCTGCAGACTCCTGGGCTATAACACATTCTGCCGCATTTCCCGTACACATTTCAATGTCTGTTTCCCATGGTTAAAAATAAAAAAGCCTGATTCAACACTCTCTTATTTCATTTTTACATGACTGAAACACCATTGTTTTTTACCTGCAGAGCACAAGCCTGCACCCCCTAAACCTTATTATGATTCTTTCTCTGTTTCTTAGCGGGCTAAATTACTCTCTCTAACCACAACCAGACCAATTCCCAGACTCACACTAGCTGATTTAAAGATATCCTCGATCTCTCTAGCATGCTATGTAGACATACCCATGTGAGGGACACAACCGCTGTTAAATGTACCATCCAGTTGCCGTGGGTCTCACAAAAATGCCTACCTAAACATTGTTAATGATTTACCTATCAAACGAAGGTAATTGTTGAATGATCAGATGCTTTAATCGCCTACTAGATTTTAACTCCTTCCTGCACTAGGAAAATAGTCTTAAGGAACCGAATTTAGCACACCACACCCCCAATATCATCAGCTGGAAACAGAGCAACACCTACACTGCTTTTAGAAGGTTTTCTTTCACAGCTTGATATTTCCTTCCACAAGGCCCTGTCATCCCGAGGGGATACAGAAAAGCATGTACTAAAGCTAATTTAAAGTCACACAAGGGTCTTGCTGTTGAACCCTGGCTTCAAAAGAGGCCTTTCATGAGAGCAAAAGAGGGAACATCCAATTTCTACGAAAGCAGTTTCGGCCATCCTAGATTCTATACAAACGCCTTGTATAAGTTTAGTTCCCTGCACAGAGGAATCTGAAAGGTCCAAGGGGGAGCTGGAGAGAGGTTGCAGGCAAGGAGCAGGAAGAGTCTGCTCCCTTGGTGACATTCTGCTCCTCAGGTGTGATGGGGACAGTGAAAGCAGACTGTGCTTCAGCACAGGACACCTCGGAATGCTATAGGTACATATGAGGCAGGCAGGCAGGCCTCGACACTGCCTCAAAAAGGCCTCAAAATGTCCTCACAAACCAAATTTAACCTATACCTCTTCCCTGTTGATTCTTGATTCGAAGCAGAGAGTCTTGCCTGAGTATCAGAGCATGCAGCCACTACTGTAACGCAGGTATAACATAGTATGCAATCAAGGGCTCCAGCACATTTACCGTACAGAAAGAGATTAAAATATTGCAAGGATTTGACTGAGACAGCTTTAGCAGCCCTTAACTTCTAAATATCCTCAGTCGCAGAAAAACAGTTCATTTGACAATAAAGCAGAAAAGACTACATCAGGAGCCACGTGTGCTGCTCATGACATGGCAAATGACTGTATTGAGGTGAGAAATCCAAGAAGAATTTGATTAGGTCACTGTCTTCCTGATTGCTCTTATCTAGGGAGAGACCTGACGATATTGATCAAAGATGGTAAAACATAAAATGCTAACTAAAACAATAAAATGACCAGATGAAACACAGTAGTATGGGAATGGCTTAATCTTTCCAAAAGGTTTAGTTAATTCAAAAGGTAACTAAGACTCAAGCATCCCTTGGCAGCCAACACTCTAATACTCCATTTCATTCCACACACTATGACTGAGATAAGATCTAAGGAGGTCATGAGCAGCACAATAGGAAAGATCTTATTTTAAACCTCAGCCACCGGTGGAAATAAAACTCATTCTTCTTTGGAGGAATGTTAAAAAGTAGGTTAGAGGTTTGTTTGCAATGAGAGCTTTTTGTTTATTTTACCTGATTTCCAGTAATACCGCCTCGCTTTCTGTTGTAATAGCACAGACCGTTCTTTCCATCTGTGGTGACTTCATTTAAGCAGCATTATTCAGTTCAGAATATAATAATTTTACGAATGGGTTTGATGTGATAAACATTCTTCTTCTATATATTAAAAAAAAGGAAACTACTGAGTATACGGGCATGGGAATTATACCAGGCTGGGGAGGACCAGCATCGTTCCGTGAAGGTGCAGAGAACCAGAAGAAACATGGATGGCTGGCAGAGCAACAAGCCCCATTTAATTGCGTCTATCATGCCTAATATGCTGCAGCACAGCACTAACCAAATTCACAGCAGGCCCATCTACTATAAAGGGGTCTTAGGAGTGGATATAAATGGTCACATAATTGAGAGCTAAGGCCCATATTTTCTGACAGTCAGATCAGAGCCTTTTTTCCTTTTGTACAGCTAACTGTGAGGAGCTCTTTTAAAGTTAATGATGTAAATGATGGAAAAATTACGCTCATAAAAACCAGCTTTTTGTAGCCACAGATTTAAAATCATGCAGAAAATCACTGTGAGCTGAACTGCAGCATTTGGAATATCAGCTGAAGACACACATGACTGAGGAAAGCAGATCTAGTAGCTTGCTTCATGGTCTGTGTAACATAGGTGTAAGATTTGAAAAACTAACAGCATATCTACACAAGCAATAGGGTGACAGCCAAGCTGGATCTGTGACAGCTGTGGTGGTACCCAGCCCTGACCCCACGAGGACTCCACAGTCACCAAAACATGTGACAGCAACTTATAACAGACCATGAGAGCAACACTACCTGGAGGGGGATACTCACTCCTCCTACTTCCCACCTTCACTTGCCATCTGTGCTTGAATTAGTTGGAAGCAAGATGGTCTCAGGAGGATATTATCTGCCTTCAGCCCTAAGCTAGTTGCTGCTGACTGCACCATACTGCATGTGCACCAGCCCCAGTCTGTCCTAGCTCAGGGATCTCTTTGCTCCATTACAAGGCGTAGGTAAACATTAATTTTCCCTTAGCTTGCACCATCCCTTTAATGCCAATAGAGCTACACTTGCAACCTCATTAAGGGCTGAACGCTGTGGTTATGAAAGAATAAATAATCACAAATCTGTAGTTATATCTAAAGATGCTTAACTAATTTTTCTGCCCAGGTTGAGCTCTCTGCTTTGCTCTCAGGGTCACACACTTGCTGCTGAGTGCTGAGGAATAATGCCAGGGCTGAGAAGACACCTTTCAAATGTCATTATAAGTGTTCTGAAATGCTGACAAATCAGAAATCCACACAATTACAATTTAAATATTTGATCACTGGCAGAAGAAAACATGTATCCTGGCAAGCATCAGTCTATTGTAAAAACAATGCCTTCAGGTAAGCCCCCTTCATGCCCTGAGTCCCTACTTACTTTAATAGAGTGTTTTGGAGTGCCACAGGCTGTCCCTGCATCTAGTTGGAGCCAGGCTGCTAAGCCATAATGTTCAATGTACCCATTTACCTAAATGAAAAGGACTCTAATAATCATCATCGTTATCACTGTACTTTGTCTCTGCCTACACCACAAGGAGATCATTCCTCTTTCCCTGTGGGATAGAGATTGGTTTTCTTTTTTCTTTTTTTTTTTTTCCTGCAGAGATTAAACAAACAAACCCTCTCCTAATGCTAGGGACTATTATTTCCCCAAAGAAAGCCTATCACAACTTCCTTCTTTCTATTCTGGAGAGCACCCAGTGGTTCTCCAGGTTATCTTCCCCTCACCCTACCCTTTTTTACAAATATTTTAGCAATCGTTTTCCCTCCATGCATTTACCTGTAAGGTTCTCCAAGGGCAAAAGGATGGCAGCTACTTGAGCATAAAAGTAGTTTACCTCTACATGCGAGGGCAAGAATGGAGATTGAAATGAGATCAGCAAAAGCACTGCAGCTCTATTTCCCTAATGAAGCAGAACTCTCACACCGAGCTGGGCTTACACACCGTGATCAAGTATGCTTCTCAAAATGCTGGGGTTATGGAGAGCTCTGCACAGAGCAAGGTAATTATCAGCTGCCATGGCTCAGAATGGCTCCAATCCCCTCTACATTTTGCTCAGTTTTCAGCTTATAGTCGGGGATGGGGGAAGAAAAAAAAAAAAAAGAAAAAAACAACAGCAAACAAACCCACAAAAACCTGCCTTTTCAGATGTATCTGTTGCAAGAAAAAGACACGCTCAATACATATCTATCCCCTCTCCTGTCTCCCCCCACTCCCCCAAAAAAAAAAAAATTGTTAGGGAGAGAAGGAGATCAGGAGATGCAATATTGTTACTCTGGTCGTCTTTGTGAAACATGTTTTTGCAAGGATGAGCTAAGCCTAGCCCTCAGTCCCATTTCTGAAGGACTGCATAGTGGAAATGACCTTGTAAGTGATCAATAGCACTGAATAACTTCAAGTGTTTTGAGGTGATTTTCCCAGCACTGAAAGGCAGGGGCTGGTGGACAGCCTAGAGAATAAAACTGATGGGGAGATAAAGTGAAGCAGAGTAAGGTAAAACTGTGGACCTCCAGAAGGCTTTGGAAATTTTATTGTTCACTTCACCAAGATTTTATCTTGCTCTTTAAGAAATCTGTGCTTTTCTTTCTTTCTTTTTTCTTTCTTCTGTGACCTGTGGCAAAAAAACAGGCTTGTTCCAAATCACACCAGCATGTGATATACACACAAAAGCTCTTGAACTGAACCGTCTTGAAAAAGCAGACCATGAAGGCATGCAAAATGAGAAAAAAAAGTTAGGATCTTATCTGAGTATGAAGGAGAATTTCAGAACCATAGGAAGGTTGAGGTTAGCAGGGACATCTGGGGAACATCTACTTCAACCCCTCTACTCAAAGCAAGGTCAACTACGGCAGGTTACTCAGGGCTGCGTCCAGTTAGGTTTTGAAAACCTCCAAGGATAGAGAGTTCACAACCTGTTTAGGCAAAGTGGCTGTGTGTTCGATCACCCTACAGTAAAAAAGGTGTTTTCTTATGTTTAAGTGATTTATGCCCACTACCTCTTTTTCATTCATTGAACACCACTGAGAAAAGTCTTGTTCTGTCTTCTTTATCCCCTTCCATCAGGTATTTATGTACACTGAGAAGATCCCCCTGTGCTTTGTCTTCTCCAGGCAGCACAGTCACAGTCACAGCTCTCTCAGCCTTTCCTCATGTGAAATATGCTTCGAGGCTTTAGACATTTTTGTGGCCCTTTGCTGGACTCCGTCAAGTATGTCCATTTGTCTCTTGTACTGGGGAGCCCATAAATGGATCCAACACTCCAGGTGTGTCTCACCAGGGTGGAGTAGGGCAGTGAAGAGTCAGTGTACTGACTCAAAGAGAAGAAATCACTGGGAAAACAGATGATAGTTTGATACTGGGGATAAACTCAAAAATATCTGACAGTGGAGTGCTGCAAAAGCCAAATTTCCCCAAAGACACTGGATCTGGGTGGTGCCTGAAGGATTTCAATGATACATCTATGAGCCCAAGAGAATAACTCAAGATCTTTGTGCTTGTACTTTAGAAACTTGATGAAAATGAACAGCTTTGCGAAGGTGGTTGGCTCAGGAAACTGGTAAAGGAGCATGAAATTATTAGTAAGTAAAGATTTTTCTACTTCTAATCAGGTAAAATTTGTCATTGAGCAACTCTTTTAGGGCAAGTTGCAAGCCAGAATGTAGATATGTATGCACACATAGAAAAATCTTTGAAAGCACACAAAAACTAAGCTTCTGCATGAGCTTCTCAGTGACCTGGACAGAATGTCCTCAAGAAACATTTTGCATGAGGAAAGCAATGGTGTCAATGGTTACTTCACCTTCGGCAAGGCAGGGTGGGCAAGTGAGATTTTTGTTTAATTGAGCCATGATAGGTTTAATGGTCAGGGAACTACTTTTACAAACACACCAGCACATCTCTCCAAATCTATTCCCATCAGAGGATACACACAAGTTGTGACCTGAGAGTGTTGTAAGATGTTAACAAAATATGTGATTGGCTTAATGTGGAAATTCGATTACCTGCATGAAAAAAGCATCTGTTAGTCACGGTCCAAATGCTAAGGCATAAATTTTCATACCTGAAAACTTAGCAAAATTGGAGGACTAGAGAAGAACTAAGGTCATTTACCTCAAGCCTTCTCTTTTAAGAGGCTAGTTGGAGTACTACAGCTACACTAGAGTTCTGTATTACACTCATTATCCTGTAATTCACAGTCTCAAACTTTGCCATATGGTCTTAGGACATCTGCGTGCTGCTTACTTTCCAGGTACTTTCATAGTAGCCTGATTCTACAGTTATTTCTTAGAATCTTCCTTTTCCTGGCAAAAAAAAAGGTAGTTCAGTTTTTGCTTTCAAAAATAATGTTTTAATACTTAAAAAAAAAAAAAAAATGCCTGGAGAATCTAAACCACTTGCCTGGAATGAGACTTTGGTGACGAGTGGAGGAAATGAGCAGAGGTCTGTGCATACAGAATGCTGGAGGCTAGAGGAAGGAATCCTGCAGGGAACAGTTTTACCCCACTTTGGTTTGCAAGTCAAATAGCGTTCCAGATCTGAATCATAATTAGACTCCTGCTGAAAGTTTAACTCTCGGTTTCTGAATTGGGTAATGCACGCAACCAAATATGAATAATGATGCCTCAACACAACCCATCAAAAGCAGCACCAAGTCGCCAGCAATATTGAGAACCCAAACATTTAAGTAGGCTAAAATAAATATCCTCAGAACTTGACCTATCCCACCTGAGCAAGTAGCAGCAAGTCCATATCACCCTATATTTTCCTTGATTGTCTTGGAAGAATTTACTCTCCAGATGTATATATTCCTCAGGAAAAATATTGGTATTCTATTTTTATAGAAAACAGTTTAAGGTAGAAGTCCAACAATATGAATCTAAGTCTGGGTATCTGCCAAAGAGTGGTTTGGTAAACATTCAATCCTTGTTTCAAGTTTCCAAGAAGCCGTTGTACATAATTCAACAGTTCTCACTAATGAGACATGGCAATAAGAAAAATCATGCTTAGCACAGAGTGGGGAAAAGCCCAAACTAAGAAACTTTGCTTGAGGATCTGAGTTGTCAGAAGTGGGCTGAGAAGGAGCTAGCAGCAGCCCAGCAGAACAGCAGAAGACAGCAAAATGGTGGGAGGCAAGGAGGAAGAGGGACATTGATTTGGGGCAGCACGATACCCAAGATCTGGAAAGAAAGGGAGAGAAAAGCAGAAAGCATAGCAAGGAAGAAGAGTAGGGAAGGGGAGACGAGACAGAAGATTGAAGGATGGAGGGTTTATGAAGGAACTGGAAAAAGCAGTGACAGTGACACCCAGCTATAGAAAGGCAGGGGATCACTCCCATAGGTAACATCAAGAAAAAAGTAGTATTGATTTTAAAGTTTTAGACATTAGAAAATCATAATAATTTTAGCTAAAATATAACTCTCCTAAACCTCTCCTACATGTCTAAATTGGATGAAACCCAAAAGGTGAGTACACTGTTAAATAAATGAAGAATTGCAATACCAATGGTTTTGAAGGTGAATACCAGCCCTGCAAAATGTAACAAGTAGTTACTAAAAGCAGCTGGGGAATGTTTCTGAAATTAAAAGTAAATGCACTTAACATTTTTTCCTGACGAACCATTAATACTATCCAATCAGGACCTCAATTAACTTGTTTCTTTCTTTTTAGTATTGTATTTCCTCATAACAACCAGAGGGATGCATTATTTCCATCAATGTGTAGGTTATGATGTTGAAGCATATGGAATCATGGCTTCGTGGACTGGGAGAAGCAGTAGTTTGCTATGATAATAACACCATTTCTGCATAACTAGCCACTGACCTTTGTTCTTCTCGTCAGCAAATATACCATATTTGTAACAAAAGTAAAGCTGAGGGATTTGAAAATGTCAAAATAGCAGAGCAACAAAGAGCCCTTGGCCCATATAAATATTTACATTTGAAATATCCATTTGCTGAACTGAATATTTCAGCTGTAGAGGGCAACCTGAATGTCATTACATCAGCTCTGCAAGCCTACTGGTGCTCTTGCTTTGAACACAGACAAGAGCAGCACTTTTATTATGTGATATGCACATTCCAAGCACCCAGCACACTTACAAAGTGCGTTGTATTCCAACAATGCCATGTCTCTGCTATTCAATTTTTATGATAGCATCCAGACTCCACAGCTGTGTAGCTTTCTAATATTGAATACAGATCCCTCACAAGACAGCTGTCTTGGATTTTAATTTTTTTTATTAAGAAGGAAGAAAAAAAAAAACTTCTAAAACCAGCCTCAGCAACATGTTGCCTAGCGGAAAATCCATTTTAATTCACAAATTATTCTGATTTGGAGCTGCAGTGAGTAAAATACTGTCCAATCCTTTCAATTCAGCAAGATTAGGGTGTGCAACACTCGGTCTAGATGCAGCCAGCTCAGCCTCCCCTTGAGCCAGTCTTCCTCATGATAGACACATAGAGAGGAGTCTGTGTGTACAGACCTGGTCCTCTCTCCTGCCAGAGGTCCTTCTGCCCCTGTGCCCTAGGGGGGCACTGGGTCTTTGGGATAAGATCAGAGAAGAAGAGGGAAGAAGGAATATGAAGGTGTGTCTTCTTGCTTTTGACCTTGCCTTGCAAAGGAAATCCATGCAAAAGATATCCCAGCTCTTTTCTGGACATTTCAATATAAGTGGAATGCAGGGACATCTGCCAGGTCAATAGTCCTTGCAACCACAGCTCCATTTAACTGTCGCCTCCTGGGAGAAAGTCTGAGGACAATAGGCCACAGGTGTAATGATGGGGGCAAAGGGTCTCCAGTGGAGTCATCGTGGCCCACCCCACAGGCATTGTCACCCTTGCCCCTTCCACTGGAGGCAGCCTGCCCCAAGAAATAAAACAGGAGAAGCCCCAGGGGAGGAATTCAGATGCATTTTTCTCCATTATAGATGTTTACTCAATAGAGAGAGCTCCAAACCAGCATTTTTCATATAATACAGTGTGGTTGCTCTATAGTTCTTCCAACTTCACTGTGTATTTTGCATTAAATAGTCCCAACTATGTGTATATTTACTGTTGCGGCTCATTTGGAAGTGTTTTGTATAGGCTCCTCTCTTACTTCTGTAGATCTCAATATGCCAAATAAATAGCCAAAATGCCGCTGTGGACCCCTTTTTATTATCTGCCTGTCTGTTTCCATACACATACTAAATACCTTCACTATTCTGACTTATACTTCAGGAAAGGCTCTAAATCAGGCATTACTGGCTTAAGTAACTGGATTCCTCAGAAGTCCTGCACTTTCACTTATTTCTCATAGATTTTATACAATTCTTCCTGAATATCCTGGTAAAAGGTGGAGCTAGAGAAGTTTCTCAGTCTTCAGATTTATATTCCAGTTTGGTTTTATTTCATCTTACTTTCCAGCATTTCTATGACAAATAAATTCTATTGCTCCTATGAATATTTTATAAACCACCAAACAGCTGTACAATGAATCCAACTCAAGTTTAGTGAGTCTAAAAATGGCAAATTGGCAATATATATAAAAGTTGGCCTAATAGTAATATTTCCATCATTTTCTAAAGTTCTTTACAACAAACATTGTTACCGAAAACATCTTAAGGGAACTCTGTGATAACACAATGATCCTCAGAGACTCGTGGCTGTGACGATGTGCCAGAACATGGAGTACATTTACAATGAAAGCATCATTCTGGCTCGGCACATGTAACTATTAATGCTTTGCAGGTACACTTTGCCTGGGATGTAATGGACAACAAGTAATTGTCTGTAGCGTGCTTCGACTTTGTCCAGGTTCTGTAAAAACACTCTCTTCCTTTGGCAGAGCTGATTTTTCCTCATTAACATAGATTTTTTTTCTCACCACTACCTAACTGATTGAAAGGAAACATACATGCTCAGACGGAAAAACACGGTGGCTGTGATTAGGACTACAAAGTAATCTACAACTCACTCTAGTCACCAATAGATGACATTAGTAATAAAGTTTACCACTATTTCCAAGTACTTTTCTATTAAGCCATTAATTTATTGTCTATATTTAAAAGTATATAGTTATATAATGGAAAATCCTTCAAAATCAAAGTTCAAGCATACAAAGTTGCCTTTATTGCAGCAATTAAGTTTTATTACTGGTACCCAATGCGTGGTGTGTGAGAGTTAAAGAAGAGCTGGTAATAACGAAAATGTACAGAGGACTCTCGGTAAGTGTTATAAATCATTTTTAGCTAAATAAAGCAGCAAGCACCTAAACACACATACACACATATACACCAGCACACATGGGGCTATGTACGTGCTTTAACACAAACAACAGTTTTGCAACTCAAAAGCATCTACGAGCAACTATTTGAAAGCTGTGTGTCATGTCTGTAAAACATAACAGCTGCTTGCAGCTCACACCTTTTCAAAGCCAGAGTAGTGAGGTGTGCACACCTGTTTACATGCAGTTTTACAGTCCCCTGTATGGAGGCCCAGCACAGACCAAGCTGGAATTGCAGGTTCTAATGTGCATTGTAGGCACAACCACAGCTTCATGATGTAGAAGCCACAGCTTTTACAGCTCATTGCCATTAACAGCCTGGGTTATGTTGTTCTTGACCTTTCTCTGTAAAGGGGTGTTCAGGACACAGTGAGCTTTTTGTCTTCCCCCCTCAGATGCTCTCTCCAGGCAGACTGGGACTTCCTTGTATCAATGGATCAAGAGTCCTGCCACCTCCCATCTTCCAGGTGGGGAACCACAATGAGTGTTATGCCTTCCAGCCTTCTTTTCAGTCCACAGAAGGGTACAACAGCAGCATCTCAAAGCATATGTTTCCTTACAAAGAAGGTAGTTGTGGAGGAAATGGGCCTTTTGAGACACCTCCTGAAGGGAGGTACCTGCACAGTGTCCTCAGCAGGAAGCTTGATTCAAGACATCACTTACCCTGTTCCTTGCCTCCTGTCAAGGCACTGAAAGACAGGTTCAAGCCAGCTACAACAGGATATCCCCATGTATTGTATAGAACCGTCCCCTCACAAGGACTGACCCAACATCACTCGGATTAGACTGAGAGATCTGGTGTCATATGTGTACACGAAAAGCACCTAAGCACTTATTAAATATGCATTCCTCTTCCTAACATCGTTCCATCAATATTTTAATACCATGTTGCCTTTTAGATTATGTTCCTACTGCAACATGAGGTCCCTGCTGGGGCGGACAGACACCACAGAAATAGTTGTGTTTATGGGTGACATTTGTTTCAGTATGAAGAGTTGTCATCAGTGGTGATTTTCTGCTGCAGATGCTTACAGTTATTTCATCAGGAAATACCATCTCTATTCCCTTCTTCCAATAAAGCCAATGGGGCAGCATGAAGGTGAACAAAGTAGGGCTGAACATATCCAAGCAGAGAATGATCATTATTTATTGCCAGAGAGCTAACTCATGATCAAGCTCATTAGATTAAACTTAAGCCAGCACAAATGTGCTGACTTTAATGACAAATATAAGGAGAAAATTTGATCACTGACTACTTCTGGAGTGAAATTCATGTATATATGAAGTTTTTTCCTGTTTTTTTACAGTCCTTTTCTCATTTTGTTTTGTGTTTTCCCTCTCCTCTGGTTGTAGAATAATCATTGTCAAGTCTCAGCCATTTGCTTGAAAAACAATAGCTGGCAGTCATTGTGTTAAACAGCCCATTTTGTTATCCTTGCCATAGTCCCCTGTGTTCTCAGTTATTGCACTTGATAGGCGCCATTAAGGTTTCCATGTTGTTAGTCATTTTCCTGATCTTTCATATTTCTTCTGCTCAGGAAGCAGCTTTTCCTGGAAACATTCAAAGAGAATAAATCCTGATTACAGCCAGAACCTTGGGGTAATGACATCTAAGATGCAAATGCCACACTTTTTTTTTTTTTAAGAAAATAACTCCAATTATAAATGTGAAAGGCGGGATTATGCCACTTATGTTCACACTAAGTGATTCCATGGAAGTCTACAGAACTAGTTATGAGAGAAATATTTTTTCATGTAAGTAATTTTTAGATAACACAGTCTAGGAGTCTGCAGCACACTGTATTA
This sequence comes from Caloenas nicobarica, assembly GCF_036013445.1. Classification (NCBI taxonomy): domain Eukaryota; kingdom Metazoa; phylum Chordata; class Aves; order Columbiformes; family Columbidae; genus Caloenas; species Caloenas nicobarica. The sequence goes on from NC_088245.1 coordinate 49,487,951, forward strand.
TCATGAGCTAAGATGTATTAATTAATAATTAATTAATGTATTAGACTGGCATAGACCTGCATGTCTCAAATACTGTAAAGTTAGTGTATGCCATCCACAAAAAATCAGTGAAGGTGCTGTGACTGTTCGAAGGCTCTCAGAAAACTTTAAATATCTGTTTAAGGGATGGTTATGTAGCCACCACATAGGGAAGGAGACCCTTCCATTTGCGGCACAAAAACTTTGTCTTTTCCATTGCTGTCAAGAGTGTCTCTGGCATCTCTTGTGCAAAGCAAGAGAAAGCAGCATGAGGTTGCGGGACGCTGATGTGAGTTCAATGGCACCCACATTCATGTGGACCCAACTGGGGTCTGAGCATGTGCTGGGACCTACGTGCCCCTTGCTTCATCCTCGTGTCTAGATTCCAACCTCGAAACTGGAGATTTGCTGAATCAGCTCAAATCTAAACTGCTTAGAGCACACAAACCAGGCCGCCTTCCCTTTCGTGGGAAAGCACTAAGTAAAAGGAAAGCCACTTCCCCTAGAAAAACAAATTGGGGTCACAGGAAAGAAGATTCAGGCTCATATCACTGCAGCAAACACCCTCTCTTCAAAAAGTGCTGCCGGTTTTTAATTTCAAAACAAGAAAGGCAGATCTTGGATTGGTTTATACTATTTCATCTCAAAGCTTTGCACGCAATAAACTGGACCTAGCATAGCAAATGCTAACAGTTCAAACTGAAGTTAATTTGCAATGCTAACGTGAGCAATTTGTTCCCCAGCAGAAAAGGATCAAGACTTCAGTTATAGTCTTTTTGATGATGCAGGCAGAATATTGCAATTTGAAAAGAGAAATTCCAGACAGCAGAGGTTAATTCTTACCTCATATATTTTTTATATGAATCTACAGGTCTCAAGAGCGTCTTACAGAAATGGCAAGTGTATGGGCAAAACTTTCATGTTTGCTACAAAGCTGAGAAAATAGGTTATTTTTAGTCAGTAAAGCAATAATGAGATATAAGCGTTTTCATTTCTATTCCCAAACAACAGTGGGATACCAAGCACTGCATTAGCATGCACCATAAAACAAGTATATGTTTCCTATCCTCCTCTACCATTAATACTCAAAAGGCTTTTTATATTGCTATAATTTTTTTGTGCACAGTTTTCTTACTGGGTGACATTTGAGGAAGAATGAGGGAAAATCCATGTCATAATTTTCAAATTGGGCAAGACTGTCAAAGAAAAAAAATCATGACAACTCTCCAGAGAGAGAGTAACACCATATCTTTCTCCTTTGAGGCACAGATTCCTCCAAAAATGACATAGCTGTGAAACTAAAACTCAGCACCGAAACAGTTCCTGGACATCTCCTGCGTATGCATATATATAGTACATATGCAGTTAGGGACATACTTATGGGTAGCGAAACATAAGCAGCACAGTCACCATCAGCTGAACCAGTAATTTCAGAGAAGGTGAAATACTTCTGCAGAAGGATAATATTTTAAAGGCAAGGCACAGGCTTTCTGTTGGCTTTTTCACTGAAAGAAGCACAGCTGGGGGGCTCAACAAAACAGGGATGTGCCTTGTATTTCACCAGAAAGAGAGGAGTGAGTTGTGTGGCTGTGGAAAAATCGTAACCCTACAGGCTGGGAAATATTCCCCCAGCTCCTCACTGGTTAAGCCTGTTTTTGATATAAGTGTAAATCATCATTTTTTCACTGGGGAGGGAGACAAGGGAGAACTTGCACTCAGATTTCTCCTTGAGAATCTGCCAGTGCATTTGCTGCTAGGAAATGACTAAAGTAAGCCTCTGCACATATGTCCTTAAAAACACTTTGACTGCATTCCCATGTAATTATTAAGCTTCTTCAGAGTCTGTAAGCCAGTGAGAAAGGGATTAGAGGGGTTACTTTGTGCCTGTGTGCCCATAAAAATCCCTTGGCGACTACAGCACACTGCTCAGAGCATCCTGAAAGCTTTCATATAATCCCTGCCTCCCAGCCACCACCACCACTGCATTCCTTTTATTTAGACACATTCAAATTTCATGCTGTAATCCAAAATCACTCCAACACAGAAACAAGATCCACATTATAAATCACTTTTAAAAACTAACCTGCCAGTCAGAGTGGAGCAGCAAGACAACTCCTTGATAAAGCTGTCTTCAATTTATGCTGGAAGGAGAACCAGAAGATGTAAATTGCCAGTTAGCATCTGCTGACATTTCCTATTCTCCTGGTAGAGAGGAAAGGGATCTTTTTCTGTACCTGTCCTTGTAGGACAGGCCACAACAGGACACTGATCCTGGACTGGAGTTGCATGTGAGTATAAATACAGGATAGCAATAGTAAAAGAGAGATCTGCTTCCTGTCAGCATTCAGGGGATTTTCATGTCAGAGGAGAACTTGTTATGCTCAGTGGTGTTGCACTGAAAATAAGTCATTGTATCATAGGCAGCAGCAACACAGGACTGCAAGCTATCTTCTGGGTCACAGAGCCTATGTCTAGTGCCAGCACGATATTATATAACCCCTTTCACTAACTCATCTTTGAGAACCCTAATTTTTTTTAAAGGCAACATTTCCATGCAATAAATTCAGGAAGGAATTCTGGGCTGTGGAAAGGTTTGAATGAAGCACTGCTGTTAAATCCAACAACAGCCGTAAACATCCAAAGTGACCAGCTTCCAGACCATTATGTTGAAGCAGAGAAACAACTGTCAAATGTGCATTAAAACAACATCTGCAAGACAGGATCGAAAAAATCTCTTTCGTGGAGCCAACCAGTAACAAACACTTCCTGGATAAACAGGAACCTAGCACTGCTTGGCAGAAATCATCTGTGAGGGCAAAAGCGGGGCTGGAGAAGCTCGAGAGGAAGCTGCTTGTACCATCCATAAGCAGAGGGAAACCCGGCAGCTCTGGGTTTGCAGTGGGCACAGTGAGGCAGAGTGTTCACGGTCACGGCAGCCTGGTAACCCAGCTCCAGCGCTTGGCTTGCTCCCTCCCTGCCCCCTCGCGTGTCCGTCTGTCCCTTGGCACATCATATCAGCAGCATATCTTGGTCACCATCTGTGAAGTGGAGATAATAACACCTCTTGTCTGCATGTCTATTTAGGTTGTAAATGCCTTCCAACAAAGATCGTCTCTTATTTTGTTTACCAACTCTATGTAGTACATGGGCTCAGTCTTGTATACAGATCCTGGTCACTAATAATCATTATTTTAATAGTGATGATAAACAGTAATTACCCGATATGAATCTAACAACAGTCAAGCTGCCTTGGTTTTGTTTTTATCAGAATTGTTATCCTGAGGCCATGGGAGTCAGAAAGACAGAGCGGTTTTGCCCATTGTGGAGGGGCTGCTGGCAATCTCTGGCTGCACACAGGACGCACCTGAGAAGGCAGTACAGATATAATACATACGCATGCAATGAATACAGAAGCATTCAGACACTGACCACATCCGACTATGCAAAACTGTCATCTTCTGTGCACTGCCTGTTTGCAGAGTGACCAGGAAATTTATTACATCTGAAGCTTTGCAAAATAGGAACTCTGAAATATTATTTTATTACAATCTCACAGGACAAATAAGCAAAGAACATGCATTACAATTAGAACAGAGCGTAGATTTTCCTGATTAATTTACTCATCTCTTTCACTTTAACAATAGTAAGTGACCAGGAATAACAATTCTTCCTCATACCAAATAAAGAATTTGGTAGATCCATGATGCAGAGCAGAAGTTGAAACATTAGTTAAGAAATAAAGCCTGATACTAAAGCCCTCTGGGGTTTGAACAAACTCTACTGACAGTGCTTGGCTAATTTCAAAAATTACTACAATTAATTTTTTAAAGAAATGAGCTCCCAAAGTGACATACTTCAAACATAAAATCTTAATATTCCTTTCTAGTGAAGTCTGTGCCATCGTTCATGGGGAAAGAGAAGGAAGCTCTGAGCTAATTTTTAAACCCAGGGGAATATTGACAGCCAGCCAGCTGCTAAGGCTTTTTGCTTGATCCCTTGCAAATTCTCTTCAGCTATTCACAGCCAAAATGTGTCATGTGCCAGTCTGAAATCATTTTGGAGGAACTGGTGGAAAGGGTCTCCTTTTCATACTCCCAGCAGGTTTATGTCAGAAGGCTGCGAGGGATAACCATTGCTATTTATAGGTAATCCCCCTTTTAAAAGGTCACCCTTCATTGTGTGTTCGTTTCAACACTTGTCTATGCAAAAATCATTCTCCTGCAGCTCATCCTTAATAAGTATTTTTTAAGCAGGTAAAAATTAAATAAATCATGCAATAAAGTAGAAGATAGTGTCTGTTTTACAGCTGACAGCTCAAAGAATGCGTAGCACTCACATTATCTCCTGTGGTTTTAGTTACAACATAAGAAGGTTTATTTTGTTTGGCTTTTTTTAACAACTTCACTATCTTTATCCAGGAGCAGGCACTTACTTTACATGTTGTAGATTCTTGATAATAGGACATTTGGGCACTGAATCACTTCCCTTATCATGAGCTACCCATGTGCAAGCACCGAGCCACTTATCAGCCCTACAAACTGTAGCTCTCAGTGAGCTGGAGAACAGAACGGCGCCTGCTCTGCATTTCTCAGCACTTCTGATTTTGAGAAACAGAACAAAATAAGTCCTAGATTATGAAACTAAGCTTTTGCTCTTTCCATATATTTGAGCAGTCATCCTGAGCTGAAAGCCGACTGCCTTTCCCACATTCTGCTAGGAAGCAAGTAAAGCAATGACAGCACTGAGCACCAAAATAACAGAAGCGCTGAACAAAAGCAAGAGAAAAGTGTATTTTTATGGAAAGTGGTGCACACCAGTACACCAGCACAGTGATGCTTTCTGTATTTTGACACCATCAAAGTTCAATTAATGGAACTGAGAGGATCATCAGTGTGGCAAGAGGTCAACACAGAGAAGAAGACTGGGAAGGGAGGGGAGATATAACAGGGTGAACGGCTTTGTGAAAGAAGCAGGCCAACGTCACCTGAAAAGAAATGGACAGGAGATTTCAGAAGAGATGACTTTAAAGCACAGAGATAATATGTAATATTTTTTTCAAAAAACCTCTCTCATGCTGCTATCCTTCTTAAAAGACAGTGATAAAGGTAATGAGTGAAGCCTTCTCATCACACTTCTAAGAGTGGGTAGACAGGGATGTGGGTTGGTTTTCCTCAGGATCGACAGTGCTGCCTTTTGCTGAGTTTTATCATCATGTCAAGCAAAATGGAGCACGCTACTGGAGGGAAGGCAAAATAGCTTCAGGTTATGCAGGGCTGCACCAGAAGTTGTTCTCAGTGCCATTATTGTATCTTTTCTCCTGATGAAATTTTGGGTATAGATGACAGGGTTTGTTCCATGGAAAATAAAGGTTAAACTGCAGAGGTGGACAAGGGAATTTGTCATCTCACCAGGGCCACCACAATGCGGCTAATTCTGTAAGATATACTGCAGCTTCTTTGTTCTTGCTGTTCATTAAATAGGGCCTGGCTTAGAGGCAGTCTTTACGTTTTCAAACTGTTTAAACAATTAAACCATTAATCAAAGCAACAACTGCATTAAAGAAAACAGAAAGCACTGAAGTTGTTCCTCAAACAGATTGAAAAGATTACAGAGATCATATTTGAACAGGAAAAACAGGACTATAGTTCTTGGATTATTCATGTAAATGACTCATCTGCGGGGGTTAAAAAAAAAAAAAAAAAGCCTGTAAATGTCTGATTACTTGATTACGATTTTTGCCAGCTTCCACTAGGCAAAATCATATTTCAAAAATTTCTTTATGGTTCTCCACACCCAAATCCAGTTTTATTTCAATAGGGATGCGGGTTTAACTCAGTCACATTTGTGGTCTAAAGTGCTCTTGTCGATACTGTGTGGTTGGAATTTAAGTTTAGATAGGGTTCACCTCACCTAACTGCAGCCCTTGTAAAATTCAAGCATCTAGACTGAGATTGTCATCTAGGTTACTTGAAGAGACAGTGTAGAGAAAGTTGTTCCTCTAGAGGGTTCATCCCATCTATTCTACACACTTAATTTTTGATGATATGAATCATCCTTTGGAAATGTCTGTACCTCTTGACTAACTACAGAGGGAACATTTAGGGCCCTTTGGGAAGACACGTCTCTTAGAGAGCTGAAGTCGCATCTCCTGTAGCTACCGTTAAACCAATGTACACACGTCAAGGTTGCCTGCCTGCATTTTGGATCCAAGAAGAGTGGGGGGAAGGACGCTCTATGCCCACTATCTCCCATGTCTAAACTGACAAGTAGGGATGAGAAGCAAGATAATGTATGCTCCCACCTGCAAACTGCCTCTAAGAGTCAGAGATCAGCAAGAAGGAGATGTGCTCTGCTGTACTCGCACCTTTTCTTACCTCCCTGACGGTGGGAGGAAGGAGGGAACGAGCTAGAAATCTCTGAACGAAGCATCAATCCAGTTTTTTTGTCTGAATTAGTCTTGATGTTAGATGGCTTATTATTGTAACAACCATTCCTCACTGTTAAGGGAAGAGGGTAGTTGGAGAGTATGTCATAAAACATGTAATCACCCAGTAAGAGCCCATGCTCTTCCGCTTGCCAGTATAAAGTTTGTGGAAGATTTTTTAAGACAATTTAGATAAACAAATAAAATCGTTAAGTGGCACGCAATCAAGTTAATGTAGACATAGTGAAGCTTCTCCTCTCATTAAGACTGCCATCTGTCTCTCTTTCTGGAAGGCTTTTTTTCAAGGTGGATGACAGGCATGACTTCAAGAATTATGTCTTCATCTTTCCTTTCCCCATCAGGAGCTCCTTGCAGACAAGGGAACCTTCCCGGGAATAACCCGCAATTAGTCCCCTAGGATGAGATTGTGTGACTAGCCAGAAACCTACCCTACATGGCTTTGCTATGGTCAGTAGATGTCTTCCTCCATTGGAGCAGTGGAACAGCATTATAGAGGTGATGTCTCAGAGTCCTAGGAAGTTCTTATATTCTCCGTTATTTTTGTATCCTTTTGCACTCAACCTTCAACATCACTGGGGTAGTAGACCCTTTCTTTTAATATTGCTTCCAATTCGTTAACATCAATATCACTGAGGTTGGAAGACTGTAGGATTTTTGTCTTCACCTGATGGAAGAAAACCAACTCAGAGACCTGCAGATGGTGGTTGACTTTGGGTTGTTAAAGCGCCCAACAGCAGTCCTTCCCATCAAGAATAGTTTTCGTTTTCTGGTGTGGTACAGCAAAGTCTGCTTATACTCAAAATGAAGCATGTTTTCTCCCTTTCCCTATCAAATGGAGAGGGATATTTAATTGAGAACAACATAGTTTCAGGGTAGCACATAAATATTTCAAATGGTCCAGAGAATTCTGTAGGACAAAGCATCTGTCACTCTGCCATTACTGTCATTGTAGGCCTTGGCATCAGTAACACCCAAATATGCTGATGGTCACCTACTTAAGAAGGTACCTGTGAAAACTCTCTGCTGGTTTTGTTAGTATTTTGCAGAAGATTGCTTAGTTGTTGGGTTTTTGTTGCTTTTTTTTTTCTTTCTAGAAATATTTTAGGCCCTTAGGTTCACCTGTTTCGAAAGTTTGTGCAGCCTTCTGGTCTGAAGTATCATTGGCTTTCTCCCCCTCCCCACGTCCAGTGAATCAGTTACAGTCTCAAACATGGAATTTATTTTCCTAATATATTCTTTGGAGCTAAACTGTGATTTGGTCTTTCCTGTGGAACAAAACATCAGCATTTCCTCAAGTCTTTGGCCTTTTCAGCCCCTACTGCTGTGTGGACACCTCACATACCTGCTATGATCACATGGGAGGATGCAAAAGACACGATTTTAAGCTCATTAAATTTGCCATATGTGCTTTAACTGCGCCATGATACAAGGTTGACTTTGACTATCGACGTTACCAATGGGTAGAAAACCACAGTTGGAAGACTACTTTTATAGAAATCTTTCTGTCATGAGAACGATTTCTGTTTAAGGAAAGGATTACACTCCTTCAAAACCCCAGACCGCTTTAATTTCACGAAATGAGCTTTAATCATTCACTCTGCTGTCCAGTGCTGAAAACAAGCAAACAAAAAAAGCTGATTCTCACCTCTCTGTAATCTCAACCATTTTCTTTTGATCTTTTAACAGGCCAGGTGGTAGTGGTGGTGTAAGAGATCTTTAACCACAAAAAAAGGCAAATAAACAGAGAGACAAACAAACAAATAAAAAACTACCACAAAGCTAATCTTTCTATGGTCTGCCTGGTCTGTACATGAAGGAGATTTATTTCATCTCAATTAATCTTCATCAATACTCCACAGCATCCCCCACCATGGAAGCTTATACCTCTAGCTGTTTTCATATTATGTCTCAGAATGCCTTTGGAGTGCTGGAAATGTACTGGCAATTTTTCTAAGTCTCTACAGATCTTCTTGGAATGCTTTTAGAAAATATGCTGGAGTTTGGGGAATGATTCATGGATTTCTAGGTGGTTTTTTTAACATGTAGCCTCATAACTGTACAAGGCTGAATACTGCCCATGATTCCTCCAATCTCTGAAATCATAGGCAGCACGGAACAAAATTTTGGTGCCCTGCCTCTCTACAAAAAATAGTCTCCACCTTTCTATAGACCAATATGAAATGGAGGAAAAAGTAGAGAGAAAGTTCTTACATTTTGTGCTGGCAAAAGGTATGAACATGCAGAAGCTGACTTATATACAGGCCTTAACATCTTGTGCAACACCTATAATTAGAGCTTCTCAGAAGACTTGATTTTAACACCCTTTGTGATTATTTTTTTTCCCCTTCCAGGTTCCCTGCATAACATTAAGCAGCTCTGTAATACAGCTGCACTGCTACAGAGCAGTAGCTGCACTTTGCCTCTGTATGCTGTGATTGCCAGCCACCAGCTAAATGGGAATCTGTGGTGTCATTCATAGGTCCGCACATTTGGAAGAAGGACTGAGTTCAAGTTTAAACTAACATTATTAAGACTGACAGGTCCTGTTTTTAACCATCCATTCATTTGAGGATGCTAATTTTGTCCACTGCCCTACAGAACCAAGATTCCCCACTGTGACAAAGCACAGTACTGCTAAAATTCAGCTTTCCTCATGGCATTATGGCCACAGCAAACCTAAATAAATAAGTGGACTATTCATAATCTCTGTGTGTATATTTGCAGGTCACACCACCCTGCCACTCTACTTCTCTTCCTTACTCCTGGGTGCAGGTAAGGCAGTGAAGTACGGAAGACTCTCCCTGCCCAGTGCTCTCAGGGAGCACAACTGTTATTATGTGCCCTTTAAGTGTCTACCTACTTAGAAGAAATGAGTGGACAAGCAGATCTGAGGGTTGGTGTGACAAGCACATAAACATTCACAAACAAAAAACCACAAGCGATGGATCTAATTTTAGGCTTACCAGCAATCTCTGTCATAAGAAGAACAAAAAATTGTTTGGCTCATTAGTAAATGGAATATTAACTGTACCAGGAATATAACCATTTTTAACAAGCATGGCTCTGGAACAAGACAAAGAAGCTGCTGTTTCAAGTCTGATCTTATGAACTGCATAAAAGAATCTGAGAGACTGGGTAAGTATCTAGCCCAGATCAGACACAGTCATCTTGACCCTCCATTGGCTCACAGTCACATTAGCAACTGTTGTCCTCATCGGAAACATTTTAAAACCAGTGACCCACCAAAAAATTTTGCTTCAGAGAATAAGCCTCGATGAGTAAAAGTCATAACATCTAAGGCTACACATGCACACATGAGCTGGGGAAAGCAGGCATTTACATCCTTCCTTGTCAACAGAGAGCCAAAAGCAAATTCATTCATCAAGACCTTTTCTGATTTCTGATCTGGGAGGAGATGAAGTTAACTGTAAAACTGCCTGTGTCTCTCTGTTAACTATAAAGGGAATCTAGTTACCACCTGACATGTAGCCTCGAGCACTTGGGAAGCAAGGAAATTCCACCCTGTATATCAATAGGTAGGTCTCAAAAATGTAACGGTTTTGATCAAAATGTATATTGGTCCACAAAATAAAGTTCTACAGAGTTAGGTAATACAAAGAAGAAAATAAAGATATATATGCAAGAAGACTAAGCAGAAAAAGGAAATTAAAATAAACAAGAACATAATTATACCCATGGAAAAACATTTACCCCACACAGCTGTATAATTGCTACTAACTTTGGGTATATAATGTTGGGACAGCATAAAAGATGCTAACAAGCTTCTCTTGAAGTCCTTGCCAGCTTTTTCCCATGAAAGGATGAAAGAACAGAAGCATCTGTACTCTACAGGAATGTAAATCCTTGCTGAAATCAAAAATGAGTATCCCATTGATTTTTAATGATACTTAGTCATGCAAGTGCATGACACCATGTCTGTATCGTCAAGGGAACTCAGCTAGGAGATCCCTGGAGTAGCTCCATACAGGTTGCTACATCTTCACAGAAGTGCACATTGCTACATGAGGATATTGGCTTGAGTCCTAAAACCCAGACTTGGGGTGTCCCTGCAGAGTGCCACAGTACGGAGTATGCATTCCCCAACTCCCTTTAAAAATAAGTTTTATGATTCCCAAGTCACTGAGGCAGTGTTAAAATGATGACATTTGTCTACACACAGAGAATCACATGAAAACAGAAATGAAATTTTACACCTCAGCATGGATGCCTAAATGTCTTCGGCATTATTTTTTTCTAAAGTTTACTATACAAGTCATGATGAATGAAAGAATTAGGATCTTTCCCAACTTATTAGGTCTCTTGCTGCCATCCAAGTGGAAATAGACTCATTAATTTTCTAACACAAACAGTGATAAAACAAGTTAAGTGGTTAATTGCTACACTAGATAGATCTAACCACCAGGAGAAAGCCGAGGGTAAACTGCACAAATTTGTCACCGTTTAAAAAATACACATTTTGCAAACAGTAAATAGTAAGTATTAGAGACCCTTCCAGTAGATCCTATTTTTGTTTAGGAAAGATTTTGTTACTTTGGATGCTACAGTTAACTTGACTTATCTTTAAAGTAATAAATTACTTGTGCAAATACAAGTGTAATAATTTTGCAGCTTTTCAAGTGGAGAACATTAACTGGAAACATTGGCTTGTTCTAAGAATTTGTCTTAAGGTAGTCCGTGTTTCTGAACAATACAAAATTGTCTGCATGTTATTACAGAAATACAATCTCCAGTCTCTGGACATCTGGTTGAAATTTTGTGTGTAGTTTCAATCACAGCACTAACAAGAGACAAGCTACAACAGTATTCACTTGGTGCAGATAAAAAACTTACCATGCAGAAAAGAGATTCTGCAAAATGTAAGCAGGAGATAAGGAAGCCACACAATGGCTTAACCTTCATCTCAGCAATGCAACCGATGTAACACAGAAGCAGCTGTGTCACAGGCATTGCTGTGATATACTGGATCTATTGCTTTTGCCTCCAACATTATCCAGGATTGCATAATAGTGGTTTGCAGCAATATACTTCTGCTCAGGTATGTGCACTGTGTCCTGACAGTTCTATAACTGTGTTATACACTAATCTACAGCAGGAAAGAAAAAGAAAAATGTTGCATACATGACATGAGAGAATCTGGAATGTTCATAAGACTTCTTATTTCTTTCTAACTTGTTACCTAATTTTACTGATTTGTTGGCTGTTTATAAGATTTGAACCAGACTTGTCACAAAAGGGAAACATCATAGACTTGGTCCTGAAGCTGGGAAGCTTTTCTGCAATATTTGTTTGTTATCATTTCAGTTGTTCATAGTAGTTAACATTTGGCTGACCTTATAGCAAAGAACCTGATTAAAGAAACATTGCAGCAAGGACTAAAATACTAAACCCCTTTTTTATTTATTGTTACCACGATAAACACTGGCAGATAAATCAGAATGCAATTGAAGGAAGGAAAATGTTGTGTTTGCACAAAATTTCATCATTCTATTTAGTCTTAGAAACCAAAGAAAAAAAATCAGAGGCAATGGAAGTGAGTGCAGCTGTTGTATTTGTTTAGTCTCATGGGCAGTGCCATGATGACAGACACTCTGGCAGTGCAGCGTTTGCACAGAATTTCATGTTTCCCATGAAATCTATCATTTCCACACAGCCTTTCCGGCACTCGGCAATTTTCAGAATCAGATACTCACCCATTTTCACATTCTACATTATAATAAATCTTCCTTTATAATGTTTTATTAACTCAATAGTAAATAAATTGAAGTGTGGTCTGCTTCCTCTGTGAAGCACTTGATGCATTCAATGCACTGTGTCAATATGAATGTGTACTTCCATCTTTATGCAGGTGGATGAATTCATGAACCCTGATGCTTATGCAGAAGTCATTTGAAGCCTTCTGTAGAAAATGGTAAGATACATAGCTGTAGATTTAAAATCTTAAATGCAGCCTATGAAAGTTCATGGGAGGTTTTTTTTAGGATTTGTGAATTTGGGATTATGTTTTCCATATACATGGCTCTAGCCATGATGACACCTTCAGTGACACTGGCTTTAACAAGGTTCTCTCCTTGCCTTCTGCCACAGTGGAATTCTTGTTAATCTTACAAGATACTGCAAAAAGAAATTGGTCACTCTTACTGACTACTCACTGCCTGTTGTCAGTCACCTCTCATGACTAATGTCTCTGCACTATATTACAAATCTACTAAATCTGGCCTAGTAAAACAGAGATACAATATTAGAAAAGATACTTGGGATGTTCTAAGTGTGCACAACAGGGATTGTATTTATTAGAGCTAGAACTGATTACATCTGCCAAATAGCAGGAAGTCTTCTCTTTTCTGGGACCCCTCTATATTCAGTAAAGAGAGACACTTCCAGAGTGGTAATCTGCCAGGACAACTTAAACACTCCATTTAGAGTAAGACAAATTTCCAATTACACTTGCCTCTTTTCTTTTGACCAGGAGCCCATCTTCCCACTTTTTGGCATCACACTTAAATTCACATACACAACTTTATATAGGGTGAAGTTACTTAAGATCACTCTTGTCCTTTGTGAAAAAATACCTGAATTCAGAAAATTCAAGAGGTGCACAGATCTACATGAGATCTATTTTTATCCCAGAAGGCTGATAAAAAGTATGCATCTATATCTTTTACAAGGTCTTTACTAAAGCTTTGGAAATGGCTCTACAAAGAGCAAAATCCTAATCATAGTTTAACTTGTCCATGCCATTCTAAAAATATGGAGGGCTTGACACTCTCAAATACTAGAATATGATGTTTGATCGTAGTGATGATTATGCTTAACACACTGGACCAGACATTCAATGGCCTGTTCAAGCATCCTACTGGAAGAAACACAGTGCATGTCATTTACTGATGTAAAGCTTGCTTTTCTGACTGTCACAGTGGTGGCAGACTGATTTATCTGTCCTTTGGGAAAATTCTGGGACAGGATTTGAAAAGTCACTGATCTCAATGGATTCTGAAGCATAAAGAGCAGGAGATAGGATGAGGGGTAAGGGGCACAGACTGAAGCATAGGAGGTTCCCTCTAAACATGAGGAGAAACTTCTTCTCAGTGAGGGTGCCAGAGCACTGGAACAGGCTGCCCAGAGAGGTTGTGGAGTCTCCTTCTCTGGAGACATTCAAAACCCGCCTGGACACGTTCCTGTGCGATCTGCTCTGGGTGAACCCACTTTAGCAGGTGGGTTGGACTGGGTGATCTCCAGAGGTCCCTTCCAACCCTAACCATTCTGTGATTCTGTGATTATATGGAGGATCAGAAAAGAGTTGCACAACAAAGATTTGGTGATCATTTCTGTAGTAGCAGAAATCTTCTACATAGACTCCTTATGTGTTGTCTGTGGAGTTACAATCTGCAAAGAGAGATCAGGAGTGAATGTTCCTTAAAATGGTATGCCTCTAGTCAGCACATCATTTCTTAGTCACCAGCATGGAAACTGCTGGACTAGAGCCTGGAGCTGTATTCATGACTCTGGGGAGTTTTCTCTGTGACGTCTCAGGCAACACAGTTGCTTTAGGAGCATGCTTGGAAGCACAAGGGATTTGCCAGTGCCTCAGGGCCTCCTCATGAGGGACTGGCAGCTGGTACCCTCCTGGGAGCCCACCTGAACCTGCGAGGTCCACAAGCTCTGTAATGCCATCCACCAGGGCCCGCAGCAGGTCCTTCCAGATCCTGAAATGTCGATGGAGCAACCCAGCAGGAAGAACTTCACCAAGAGACTCGTCTCTTGTTTACCTACACCCTTCCCTGCTGACTTTGCAGGTAGGACAGATGGTGGTTGCACAGGTGACAGACTCTGTCTACACTTCAAGTGTCACTGGTGTCAACTCGAACCCACCTCCAGCAGAAAGAAACGAAAAAAAGAAACCTGTGCTATTCACACTGCCAGGGAGCATGTCTCCGATTACCTGCTATGACTGTTTGTGTAAGAATGATACCTTGGCTGTAAAAAGAGGCAAATAAGAGAGAAATGCTTGTGCTGAAGATAGTGTGTTGATACTACCGGTCTGGTAATCAGGAAAGCTCAGGTTAGAGTCAAAATCCATGCTTCTGAAGATGTGATCTCAGAACAATGTACTCTATTTCTAGGAAATCGGCAACAAACAACCTCACGTCAGCTTCTTTATGAAGTAAGGCACAAGCTTGCATACAAGAGTGCTCTGAATGTGCTCTGAGCAAGTTTGTTCTGTCGTTTTTAAGAAATAGTCCTACACTAGGCATAAATGCGTATAGAACTCCAAGCTCATCAATATTGCCCAAAAGACAATTGCTGGCTGAGTAAAATCCTAACAGAGACTGACAGAGCTGGGAAGCAAGTAGAGCTGAATTTCACCACAGAGACTCTCTCAGTGGGCCCTCCTTAGCCTGGCCCCATCCACACTGTGGTGTTCATTTTAGTCAGCAGACATGAGAGAAGATAAATTATAGAATTTGCCTTTTGTTTAATGAGGGGAATAATGAGGTTTCAGCCACTGGGAAGGGAAATTCTTGGGTTTCCCCATATTTTTGAATTTACATGCCACTGGACAGCAGAAGTTCTGAGATTTCTTGAATAAGATATACAGCAAGTAAAATGTTTTACATGAATTATCGTTTTATCTGAGTCCTGATTAGTTACACGTTTTGAATGTCCTTAGGCTTGAGTAGAAGTAGTTTACACTTCCTCTTCTGGCCTTCCTCATATTCTCTCCATATGTTCAATGACTGTCCATACTTCCTCCCAAAATTCAACAGTCCCCTCTAAACTCCCCTTAGACATGTTGAAAAATGTTTCTTCAACACAATTACCCTAATTTAGAGCTGAGGACAAGAGTTCTCACTACCTTAGTGAAGTGATAGAGCTGTTTGGTTCACCCCCACCAAAGAATGCCATTGTTTCCCATTAGACAATAATGGTCTGTGTGGGAGAAAAATCAAAGAGTTATAAAGAAAGTCTGGAAAAGTATCCCTACAGGACAAAGAAAGGTTTCTCTTCCCAGTGATACCAAAGAGCAAAACAGCTGCCAGAATAGTATTGTACCCAATAAGCTTGACCTACATAAGGAACCCCAGCACTTGTGGAATTCCATCCACCAAGCTACCCTTCGAAGCTCTGACCAACATCAGCTTCTTGAGCTTAAGCCCTTAGGAGCATGTACTACAAGGTCATAAGTACCCAGCCTACATCAACAGAACTCTATAAATTTTACTCATCTGAAAAATTCTTACTGTATAAGTCAATGAGTTCTGCAGGTTTCTAAACAGCTTTCAACTTGCTTGCCCTCACATTAAATGCAAGATAATGTATCTGACTGTTTAAAGGTTTTATTGTCAAGACATAAAACTTTTTCCAACTTATTGTCTTTTATTTTCCAGGTTGTAAAGTCTTCAAATAAGCAAATCTGATTTGGTTTTACCTTATTCTATTGCTCCATGACTAATTTATTTTTATTGCTTCATAAATGAACTCCATGGACATTTTACTCTTAGTTCTGAGTGCATTTTTTATGAAAGTACTCTATAAAGTTTTGTTTGTGGAGCAATAATATTTAACGTGTTGGCATAAGCTACAAAGCCCTAAATGGTCTGGGATCTGGTTTTTTCTTTATCTTTTAAGTCACTGAGTTCACCTGAAGGACTTCTAGTGTCATTTCCAGTGTCAGTAATGGATGGGAAAATATTTGCAGTGAAGAACACTCAGCTCTAGAACTTGTTCCCCATCTGGACTGCTAGTCCTGCTAGCCTTTAGGGCACAGAGCAAAGCTTATCTGTTTACCTGTGCTTCTTCCTAAGAAAAATCATGGGGATTGTTATCTTAGCAGACTTATTGGGGAAATCGGTTAGACCTGATGTTTCTAGAGAGCTTTTGTGCTCTTGGATACTAATTAGCTTCAGGATTCTCTTTTCTCTAGCAGTTGTTGGTAATATGTTTTGAATTATTTATTAGGCTTTTGTGAATGTAAATCCACCCAGATGCTTGGGCAGTGGGTGCATGTTTTATAGATATGAATGTCAATCAATAAATAAATAGCTTTGAGTGCTTCTCTGTAGAAGAGAGTCAGAAAATGATCAGAACAAGAGGGGTAAAAAACAGGAGTATTTTGACACAGAGAGCCTTTTATTGGCTGGTGTTATAGTTGGTTTTTTTTTTATCCCCTCACTATCTTCTGACTTCTATTGCGTCATTTCCTAATAAACTGTAAGTGGCAGGTGCCATGATGCCGTTTGTACAAGAACTTTGAATGGATTGCATTTTGCTAAGTGATATGGACATATTGGTTACAAGGACACACCCAAAAGAAGTCATCTCCATTCAAAATGTTTTACCTTCGAAGTCCAGGTATGAGGCCTTGAGACTTATAAAAAATATTTTATACTACACACATAGCCTTCTTTCCTCCCTGTAAATGATCCAAGAGCAGATATGGATACTTTTAGTCATCATTTACAGCTGTCCAACAAATATTCCCTGTGAATGTATTTCAGACTACAGGTGGTTCATGAACTATTCAACTATTTTTACTAAATGCTTCTCTCAAGGCTCTGACTTACATTCACTAAGCAAACAGCTGTGGTGGCTGAGACCTTACTGTCTCTTCTCCCCCATCCCAGCTGTTTGTTACTGACCCTTTGCCAGAAATTCTTGCTCCTGTTCCAGCTACAGCAAAACCTGCTGCACCTCAGCTGCTCCAGTTCATAATCTGGCATCTTACTGCAAAACAACTTCTAAGTTAAGCTCATGTACAGGACCATAAAATGGAACAGCTGAGGTGCAATAAAATGCTCTATTCTGTCAGTTCTGCAAAATCTTCTTGAGAGAGGTGCTGATTTAACTAGCAAGACTTAGCAGAGCTTGTCTATCAGTGTTCTCCTGACCATGTACTGGCCATTGCACAGTCTAAAAACAGGACAAACAAACTTAAGAACTTTTGATGCATGTAATAACACCAGCTACAGTGACATCACTCCAGTATTTTGCAACTTTTGTCACCTGCATGAGTGTTACATATATAAGTCTATTTACTTAAAGAGTAGGAATTCTCTACAAAGAAACAAACACCTAAAGTTAATCAAGAAGCAAAGATGTATGAACTTATGAACATAAGATGGAGAAAGTGAATCAGAACGCACAAAACTGTTCACAAATGGTTAACCATGTCTACATCAAGCTTAGCTGAAATATAAACTGTTTAAAACTGTCTGGAGGGAAACTAGCAAATTAAAATAATATTGTGGAAACAGAAAGGGCACAAATCCTAGATACACACTAAGAGGAAATTGAAACTATACATTTCTTCATATCAGGCTTCTGAATACAAAATAATAAAGTAGACAGGAATAAAAAAAATCTTGGCGTTGTTATCCTTTCAGTGTTGGTGAAACGTATAAAGAATGTTTGTGTAAAAATAGCTACTCTGGCTTAGGTGGCTATTCAGTACAGTGAATATTATCAGGGATATTCCATTCAGGTTTACCCTGTAACTACCTGTGCACAAAGGAAGGTCATACACAACACGTGTTACTCCGTTCCCTTATGTGGATTGCACAAGGAATACAGCAGCAAAGAATTTGCTCAGATATGCATGTTTCCATGGGAAGAAAATATCTTCTACTCCAACTGAAGTCAATCTCTTATTATACTTCAAACGGTGGAGATCATCCAGACAGAGAATTCCCAGAATAGGAACCAGTTGTTCTTTATAAATATGACAGCAAAATGCAGCACTATGTTGAATTAACACTCACCAGACAAACAGGACAGCCACTGAAACACAGCCCAATTTGCATTATTTTACAAACATAATGTGCTGTGAAGTAGACTAAAGCAGCTGTTACTTAGAATCAAACTGAAGAGAAATTCCAACGATTTATACTGTTAGACCTCTCTCCATTAACAGCTGCTTCAGAACTTTTGCTCTGAGGGAAAATACAGATGGATTTTGCAATACAAAACACAGAATATATTGGACTTCAATTATTGGAAATAACAAAGTTTTTAATGGGGAAAGATTAATACCGATGATGCAGCTTAATAAGATTTTCATGAAAACAAATTACTTTCTCTAGCATGCTCACAGCTTGGGATATAGGCATGTTGGGTATATAATTACTCTAATTACAGGGAAAATTGAAGGACTTTGACTATAATTGCCCATTAGCTAGTTGTCCTGAACGTGACAGTCACTTTACCTATTTTTGCAACAGCAGATTTCCAAAGGGCAGTACAATACTGGTGACTCTCCATTCTGCTATATGGTTATTGATTATGCTTCCAGCTTACAAGAATTAGTGCTTTCTGGATGTATTCCCACCTTCCAGCGCTCACTTCTTCTGAAGCTGTGCCTTTTACTTTGACTAAGAGATCCAGGAAGAAAGGAAAAGCTGTATCGAAATTTCTTATTTACCTTCCACAATTTTTCTATGTTGTGTTATTGCTGCACTTCATATTTACAACCACTATTCTTGCAAAAAGTCTACAAAGCAAAAGCTTTTGTTTGTTCCTGGAGCAGGCTGGAGGCTTTAAAGCACACAGTTTTAGAAATAGGTATATTTGATATTTTCTTACAGTTTCCTTTGGAGCATGAAACTACAGAATCACAACATCAACGGCTGGGGTTGACAGAGACCTCTGGAGATCATTCAATCCAACCCCATAGCTAAAGCAATTGGGTCAGAACTATGACCAGTCAAGTTCTGAATATCTCTAAGGATGCAGACTCCACAGCTTCTCTGGACAACCTCTTCCAGTTGTTGTTCAGCCACCTTCACCATAAAAATGTTTTTTCTTCTGCATATAGCTACCCATAGCAAATACAGATTCATGAAAATATGTAGTATCCTAACTACTGTTTAATACGGTAATCTTTCTGTTGGGTTTCATTTTTGCTTCTACATGGCTTACTGACTCAATCATTATTCTTCTGTTGTTACTCTCATCTGTACCCCTCAGTGGATCCAGTTAATCTTATTTATGTTAAGACACTCCTTTATTTTATTCAATAAGAATGAGATTTTGTACCAGGGAAATAAGCCCTAGAGGAACTATTCTGTTTTTACACTACCTACAAATAGAATTTGGCCACTCCTATCTAATTTAAAACATGCCTCAACTACTATCAAATTATTAGCTTCAAAATGTGATATGATTCATGGAAAAAATATGCAACAACTAGCAAATATGCCTGGCTACAGTATGTTAGGGGTCCTCCTAAGGTCAGTTTGAAAAAAAAAAATTACATAATTAATGTATTCCTGTAAGGAACCATCTGACTTCTTGGTGAAGTTTTCAAGTCGCTGGAACAATCCCATAACAAAATTCTGGCCATTGCAACAGCTTACTGCGTACCCCTTCATAGCATAAAGCAATCCAGACAGTAAAACAAAATCAGGCCAGCAGAAATGCCAAAAATCTCATCTCAGTTATACTAGACTTCCACTAGAATAAAAGAATTCGGACTCTCAAACTCATTTTCCACCATGTAAGGTCCATGACTCAAAACAGCAGCAGGACCACAAGTTAGGAGAGACCTGTGAAACCTTTCTGTGAGCTCAGAGAATGTTCCATCACTGCTGCTCTGTCTCTTGGAAGGAGAAACTGGAGGTACGAATACTCTTGTACCTTCCTAGAGCCAAGACCCACCATTGCCAATTCCACATTGCCCAGAAAGGATCTAAAATATGCCATCAAAAAAGCTGGATCACTCTGATTAGAATGACTAACATTTATTTATTTATTAAAAATCTGGAATGAGACTCAGCTCCCATCAAAACTCATCACTATATCTCCACGGTCTTTTATGGAAGAAGTATAAGATCTTAAATAGACTCTTGATGCAGTAGACAGCTGTCTACAAAATAACAGGAAATAACTGGACTTCTTATTAGACAGCTATATCTGGGTATTTCAGAATGTATGGCACCTCCAGTAATCAGAGGGACAAACTGACGTAGGAGATCCGCTTCACCTCTCACTTCTAGGACAGGGCTGTTGTCATACAGAGGCATGGGTTTGTGTCCACCTGTATCACAGCTGTCATCAGGCACATTTAGAGTCAGTACACCGAGGGGCATAAAGGGTTAGAAGACAAGGTGATATTTGATGTGTGCTGGGTTGCAGTCATCCAGAGACCCAAGAACTAATATTCTCCGGAAGAAAGACAAACCTATGAAGAGTGTACATATTTATACAGCAAGCACAGCTAGGGAAGCCAACCAGCAGGTCTACCTGCATGTCTGCTCTCTGGGAGAGCACAACCATCTACGCAGCAGGAGGCTAGCAGGCTTCCCAAACACCCTATCAACACCATTCACACAGGAAAGGAGAGGAAAGGAAGGAAAACTGAATGTAGCCCTCTCCATAGAGCTGTCCTCTGAGCAAAGAGATGGTACCTCTCTGCCTCCTCCCAACCTACTTCTTTTCCCTGGAGCATCTTCTCTGGGCCAATAACAGACTATGCCATCTGCCTTGGCTGGGACAAACAAGGTGAAAACCCCAGGGGAGCAGACGTAGCCCAGAAGAAGGCAAAACTGCTATGTAAAAGCAAAAGTTCTTGTGGAGAGCTCTGGTTTGAGTCATGAGCAGAAGGACAAGTCAGACCACCACAAATGTTATCAAAGTGGATACACACCCAAGGAGAAGAAGCCAGAATGCCCTTTTTTACGTCACTGCACAGTAATTCAGCTGGTCAGCACCTGCAGGCCAGCTTCACGGGCCATGATGCCTTTATCCTTTACAAAGCCTGCAAAGTGTCTCCTCTGAGCATTTTCCTCTTCATACCCTGAAGGCATTCAAACCACTGCTGCTCAGAGGTTATGCACTTTTACGCTTGTGCTCTCTTCCTTTCACCTTCCACCTCCCAACCCTATCTTAGTCTGTAAGAGTTATAATATAGATATTTATTTTGCTGTTTGGTTTAGCTGTTCTAAGCAGATGAGAAAGTGTACCTGAGCTTTTAGCAGCATGACTTACTTCAAAGCTAGTTTTCATGCCCAGCACAATAGCTGAGGTCGGGATCCATTTTGCATGTGCCTTGAGAGGGTTCACAGCTATTGGGCTGTAGGAGGATGGTAGGGGTGCAGGTAATTACAGCCCACACATACAGGTATCCTCATGCCTTGCCAGGTGTATGCAGAAGTCTTTTTCTGGAATTTCTGTGATCCTGCAGATGGGAATGACTGAGGATTTTACAGCAGTCCTCGGGAGATGAGGAAGCTTGAGGATTTGGAGATATAAGGGCAAATTCTTCTCCTGAACCCACGTGGTGGATTGAAGAGGAGAAATTAGCCACATGAAATAAAGCCAGGTACTGTGACTTTCTCATCGGTAAATATTTCTTTAATTTTTTTTTTCTGAGGGTTATTTTTTGGTATATCCAGCTGTGGCCTGTAGCAGAAATGAATATCTCATAATGAGCTCTGTTATAAATGGCCCTGAAACACAGAGTGTTGGAATGCCACTAAAAATATTTTGTCTGTGGCTTTTGCTAAGGCTCAACTCCTCAGGAAATACTTTCATTGTTTAATGCTGTCATTTTGTACATATCCAATATTTTCTTAATCTGTCACTGGGAATAGTTTATTTATAACAAGCTTATTTTCCAATTGCATGCTGTAAATGTGTCTTAACAGTCTTGCCAAAAACACTAACTATTCACTATAACTACTTGTTATAGAGATTTAACTGGTTTATTAGCTTTTAAAAATACCAGAAGTATGTGTCAAGTCCTCCCTTACCCCCCTTTTTTTCCACTCAAATAATGGGTATACAAGTTTGTGTCAGGAGTCACTTTGTTGGTTAAATACAGCTATAAAAATGAAGGACCAATTGTGTCTCTAGATTTAGCCCTGAGTTTGTCATTCACATCTCTCCAGAAGTAATTGCAAGTGGAGTGGGACTTAAAAACACCTCCTCCATGTTTCTTCCTTGCTCCTTAAAAAATTACCAGTAACCTATAATCAAATCAACTTATAACAACTATAACAAAAGGAGCCCAACTGTTCTTGCTGAGGAATCTTTGGGGAGACTCCAGTGCCATCGTTAGGGCATCTCTTGTTCTCCCCTGGAAGATGTGAAGGGAGGAAAAAAAAGCCCTCTCTTTCCTACATCTCAGGTTTATTACACAGATTGTCTACTGAATTTTACAGCTGGCAAGCAGATAGGGTTTATAAAATGTGTTTCATAAGCAGCACATCCCATAGCATGTATCCTGCAAGGGGATCCTGTTTGTTTAGGGGAGCTAACTGATCCAAATTAGCTCTCCTAAGAGTCGTGTACTCTTTAAAAGTTATTAAATCTGTATACGTATGTGTGTGTATCTATGTAAAGAATAAAAATGAAGCTATGTGGAGTACAGAGAACTTGTTGAAACATTCATACGTCTGCCAGCAAGTTTGCTGACAATTTGGGGTTTTTTAATATATTTATACAGCTGTAATATATACACTTTTATGGGGAACATTTTCCATCATTAGCTTTCCAACAGGTTAAGAGGGTTATTCATAGATATATCTACACACAATGAGCCAATTTCTGGTCTCAGCTGTAATAGTGTAAATCCAAAGTCACTCCATTAAAATCGATTACTTTTTTTTTATCTTTTAACTCATACCTGGTAACAGACAGGAATTTGTCCTCCCTGTATTCTGAGATCTTAGCAAGACCACTGACTTTCTGTACTCGAGTAGATAATCTGCAGTCATTTCTTTGTCACAGCTGTGGAAGCAGCTCTCAGGGCATCCTGCAGTCATATGCTTCAGCTGATAAGATGATAAGAATCAATCTTTCTGAAAGCAATGTCCAAAGGTTGTCTCTAGGACTGTTTTTAATTCACAAGTGCTGTCTCTATCTCATCAGTGTCTAAAAAAAGTCTAGGATGTCCCCAGGTATTTATTTCTCCCAGCTAAAATCCATATACATACTTTAGCCACACCTGGGAGAAAAAGTCAATAAAACATCATTAAAACATGACTTGTGATATGAGCCCAAAACTGATCTTGCCTTTGCAAGTAGAAATCTTTTGTAAGTGCACTTTAGCCATCAGAAATAAACTCCACATTGCAGCTGCCTTCACAGAGACTGAAATTTGTTCTTCATTTTTTTAAACTAATATGGTTAGACAAGTTTTTAGAGCAAACATTCTTTTTTGCCTGTGTCAGGAGATTTTTAAAAGCTACCTTGTCTCTTGTCTTAATGTGGCAACTTTATGGCTGCAGGGATGCTGTCTCTCAGTGACTACTGCACTGCCATTTCTTTCCACTGCAAGAAAATTGATGGATAAAAGAAGCTGTAAGGATTAAGTTTGCTGGAGCTATAGGGCTTTCCGCAGAGAGTAAACTGCACTGTTTTCAGGGCTGCATCAATTATGCAAGTGGTAACAGTCAAAGTCATCTGCGAAACTTGGGACACGTTCCTGTGGTGTATGAGCAAGTTAAACAGGCTGTAAAGCCTGGGTAAAATTTGGACACTGCCTAAACTGAATGATATCTCTATCAAAGCAATATTTTTTTTTTTGCAAAAGCTAGTTACAAAACAGTAAGTTCCCAGACAATGTGACATTCCATCTTACTTGCAGGACAAGCTGCAAGACAAACAGAGAAATCACTGAAGTGAATTAGACTGGAAACTATCTTATGCAGAGGCCAAATCTCACATATTTCTACTCTACCAGAGAGAGCTAAGCCCTAAACCCCACTTTAAGTCTCTCAGCAAGGCTGGAGTAAGCCCCAAATAGTTTGCTAGATTTCAAATTCAATATGGGACTTCCTTTCAACACGAGGACATAGGCTGAAACATGGGGATGTTATCTATTTCTGCATTTCCTACGTTTTCAGTAGGAACCACTGAATTTGGGACTCAAGTATGGGCAATCCTCCAGCCT
Organism: Caloenas nicobarica; assembly: GCF_036013445.1. Taxonomy (NCBI): domain Eukaryota; kingdom Metazoa; phylum Chordata; class Aves; order Columbiformes; family Columbidae; genus Caloenas; species Caloenas nicobarica. The sequence goes on from NC_088245.1 coordinate 49,512,322, forward strand.
CCTGCACCCTGTTCTGCTCAGTCTGCCCCTTGCCACCTCCAGCCGCTCCCATCTGACAGCAGCAGGGACAGCAAGGGGACACCATCAAGGGGACAGCAGCAAGGGGACGGAAAACTGTTGCTGGGTGCCAGGGCAGTACCCGGGTGTCAGCAGCTGAGCGACTGGGGGCCAGAGGGGGAGATCTGGGTGGGAGCTGGATCTGAGCATTTTCATTGCAGCTCCATGGGCTCTGCCTGCCCCGGGCTGCTCCCCAGACTCAGCTGCATTCACTACCCAGAGCTGGGGCTACCTGCAAATCCAAGATGCCTTCAAGATATCTTATAGCTTTCCTGAGCAGAATCGCACTCACAAAAATATCCCTTTGGCCTGATTACACACCAGTTTCTGTCACATGCAAAGGAAGGGGGAGAATTTCTCAAGGAAAGGTTATTAAAGTCTGTGATAACGTGCTAAGAAACCCAAACATAAACTCCCTCAAAAATAATAGTGACTGTGTGAGAAATTTTTCATTTTGAGTGTTTGCATGGTGTAGCCTTATATAATGTCACAGACTGTAGTCCTGAGTGTCGTAATCTTAACCATACACCAGCATGTGTTTTTAAATATAATGCATTTCAATGTCCTGTTTGCATTGGACTCACTACTGTAGGTCTCTGCAGGACATTCTGTTTAAAAAAGAGATTACCAAAAACAAAAATTACAAACCAAAGTGGTGTGAGTAACAGAAATGAGAGTAGGAATGCCTCGCTCCGGAAGTTTTTGCCACAAGTCCAGATATAAACAAGGCCAAAGAGACTCAGTATAAATCAAGTTATTTTCCTGTTACCTCCATAAGACAGGGCTCAACAGCTATCTTGGCCTTATTTTGTAGGTTATAACCTGAAACAAGCTTAAATCTACTTTCATTCAGTACATAGTTCATGAAACAGCTGTACTGAGATTGAAAATTCTTGTGTTGAGTTCTTTACCTTCTAGATGACAAAAAAAAACTCTCATAAAAAGTAGTTCTTGCTTATGAATCACTTGTCTCTGCCTTTCTACAAGCCTAACAAGAAAAAGCAGTTTTTGAAAATGCAGCCCCTTTCCATGCCATCAAAGACAGACTGAGATCTGGCTTTTACACTGGCTTATAATTAAACATATGTTATCAGTGGGGAGAACACTGGGTTTTTCTCTCTGTCTCTCTCTTCCACTCTCTCTCACTTTCTTCCCCCCTGCACCCTCAAATTTCTGATTTATTATACTACAAATTTACAGTTACATATTTGTTTCACTTGCTTTACCTTTTTGTTTTTCTTTTTTCTCTGTTTAGTTACTCCTCCAAACTTAAACCCTCCTGGGCTGTGAAGACGTCGTATCTGGCATCCAGGGCACTGCTGAACACTTACTGCTGCTCACCTTATTCCTTATTCCTCATTCCTCATTCCTGCTGTAAGTAATTTGGGCACCACTTGATAATGTCCTTAATTGATATTATAGCAGTATATAGTAGTCCCAGCCAACATCAAGATCCCTTTAGCTCAAATGCTGTTCAACTAAATAAGCTATAACTATATGGCACAGCAGAGTCCGAGAAACTTGGAGACAATATAGTTTTGCCAATGTGCTATTTTTTAATGGTCAAACACCACACTGGTTTTACTATCCCATTTCTGGTTTGGGGGCATGTACAGAGCTGGTGACAACTTCAAACTAGTGCACCATGGCACTCTACATACCGATAGAAACAATCCCTGCACCCAAATTGCTTACAGCCTGAATAGACAAGACAGACAAAGGGTACATGGAGAGCAAAGATACAGAAAGGAGAATATCTATGGCCACAGCCACAAACCTGTTCCTCAGACCAGGCCTGTGCACCCAGCTTGACTACCCAGTCGTGCTTCTGTCCTGGTTTTGTTAAAAACAAGTTTCTCTTTTAGTGAATTTCCCTGTCAGCTAAAGTCTTCTTACTAGCTGCAGTTTTCCTGAAAACTAGGTACATGTTTTGGTAGACATAGCAATGGAACGCAAGGTCATTGATAATGATGCATCCCACGAGATGTGCAAGCAGGAGGTGAACTGGAAATTGACCAACTAAAGTATTCCATCCCATTCATGTCATACTTCCTATAAAAGTGGGGGATCACGAGGACCTCGTTCCTTTTCCTTATGGCCAACATTGGGAGAGGACCTTGCGAGTTGTCCCTGTGAACTGAGGCCCAGTGACAGACTGAATCCAGCTCCGGTTGGCTGCAGAGTCCAGTCCAGGACCTCAGGTGCCGGCCCCACATCTGCCGGAGCAGTTGCCGGGACTTTCTAGATTGGTTTTGTATATTTTGTATTATTTTCTCTATTTTTATTAGTAGCATTAGTAAAACATTTTTAATTTTTTTCCAACTCTCTTCTCTCTGTCCTTCTTTTCCTCCCAATCGCCTGTCCCTGGTGGGAAGCGGGGAGAGGGAGGGGCTGAAGGGGAAAATGAGGGTGAGAGGAGGTTAACAATACATCTGCCATGGTTTTATTGTCACCCTGCAATCAAACCATGACAGTTGCCCAAGTAGCAGTGGCAGTCTTGAGCACACAGATGAGTTCTGAAACGTAACTCAATCAGGCAAGCTCAAAGCCTTCCTAATTACTTTGTGCAAATAATTTCATGAGTGAAGTATTGTTCACATCAGGCCTTGAAGGAAAAAAATATAAACCTTTCTTGTTTCAACAGCTCCTGACTATAAGCCTAATATGAGATAGCTTTGGGCAGTAGCAGGTCTAGGTTCTCCATGAGATCCTCTGCATCACTCTGTTGCTACAAAGCCTGACAAGAGGGAAGAAATCTGCTAGACCAAGGATTTACCACCCCAGGCAGTTGATATACTCTGGTTTATAGGTACAAATTCCTGCAGATAGGAGAATTGTTTTGTCCCTCAGCCGTAATACACATTGATGTGTCCTAGCTGGGGTCTACTATCCTCTTTGCTGAAGGCTGTAAGGCAACATAATAACTGACTGGCAATATTGCAGTGGCAGATGAGTACTATGATAATCTCAAAGTGTTGGACAATCACCACTCTGTTACATTGCCTTGCTGCTCAGGAATTAGCTCTTCTCTTCAGATTAAGAAGCAAACTTTACTGCAGCCAAACTCCCTGGTTTTGTGCTGCTCCAGACAGGATTCTGACCTGAACCTGACCCTACAATTTTTTTTTTTTTGAGGTTTGGAATACTATAAACATGTGAAGACTATATTTTGGAAAAATTTGCCATTGAACGTGTTTGGTTCATCTTCAAGGACTGTGAACCACAGATAACCAAACTTAATGGTTGTCATTTATCACCATATAAAAACTCATACTGTGTAACATGACCAACCGCATCACTGGGATTTTTCACTTTGACTGGAACATCTTTGTGTAAGGGCCTAAACAATAGTTATCCACAAATGCATGTCTATTATTTTAATGAAAAAGATAATTTGAGAAAGCAAAATACTATTTTTTATGGAGAAAATTGCTCAGTTCAGGTTATTTGCATCGACAGAAGCAGGAACAAGGGCTGTTCACTGCAGCACACAAGTCACAAAAGCTGCTGGTACTCAGCTGAGCATCCAATTCCTCTATTTGGAAGAATGGTCCACTGGGTGCAGTTAAAATGCAAAGGAGAATGTGGGAAAAAAGTGCAGTCCTGTGTGGGTGAATAAGCAGTTTCTCTGAAGCTCAAATCTGACACATGTTTCAGAGCTCAACAGAAGCAAAAATCAATTTTCAGATTACTCTTCTTTCTAGCTTTGGATGAACTTGAAAGGAGAGCTGATATCAGCACGTACAGACAGGTTCACAATCCTTTCTGGCCCCTTTGCATTTCCAGGAACAGGCAGGAACAACCAACACACAAATATCCTGGCAAACAGACCCAGAACATTACCTCCACACACCTACCTCAAGGGACTGACCCCGGGAGACCATTTCTGCTTTGTAAAGCTCCTGACTGCATAATTGTCCTCTGGGGAATGTTAACTACAGACTCCAATGAGAACAGAGAAAACGTGGCTCTGCGTCCCACATCAGCAGCTCCAGATCAGAGAAGTACAGAGATGTGTGTTATTCACCCTCTCCTCACCTCCGCTCCAGCTAACACAGCTTTCCTCTGCACCTGACAAGTGGGGGAAGAAGGAGAAGGAGGAGATGGAGTTGCAAAAGTAAGAGTACTTCATTGCTTACCCAGAAAAATCCCCCAGCAGAGTAAGGCCACTGCTTAAGAGTAAGGATTACTGCTCAAGAAAACCTGAGGCTAATATCTGAAAGGGTTAAACAGTGTGGCCAACTTTGCAGCTGGAGTCTGAGGTTCTGCTGGTGCCCTGGTGACCTGGTCTAGTATGTTGCTCCATAAAAAGCAGTGTTGGGAAGGACACAGCATCATCTGCCCTTGGCCATGTGACCCCATGGCCAGGCTCCTGTCCTTACCCATCTTATGGGCCATATGTCCAGGAATGACATATATGTTTCAGACCAAGTCCTTACAGAAAACGGTCATGTACCTGAAGACTTTCGAAGACCATGAGGCAGCAATCTTGAATACGAAAGACAATGCCCTGTGGTGGAAAGAGTACTGTGGAAATTTTATTCACTGTTATTCCTACTTAACTGAAAAAGAAATGTATAGCGTCATGTTTTGATTACCTAAGTGCTGCAGCTGCATTAAGAGACTTGCCCAGCAGCAGGGGGTTCACAGGCTCTTCCCACCACGTTACATTCTGCTTTGAACAACATCCAGACTGAATTCAACACTTGTGATCCTCTTCCTAGTGTTGCTATGAGGTAATGGATCTCTTAATCTAAATCTTATCTGCTCAGCTGCAGTTTTTATATTTTCCTCTGACTATGCTAGCCACATGAGACTGAAGGACATGAGAATTTAGTAAATCTTGTAGAGTTTAAGATTATAAAGGCTGGAACTTGGTTCGTCAGTTGACTTTATTAATGGTCTGCAGTCTGAAAGGGATTTAAAATTTAGTGAGCAGTACCGACTAACAACAGAAATAATATGTACCATGAGAAATATTTATTTTATTAATGTCTACTAGTTTTCACTTATAACAGAGATAGATGAACAAATAATGAAGAAAATGTCTGTTTATTTGTCTTCTATATATTTAGGTATACGTTGTCATTTTTTAATTATCTTTATTCAAGCAAAGCTCCAATAAGGGCAAAGAAATGAAGTTTTTCTCAATTGTTATAAATCAAATATAATTGATTTCTGTAGATCTCTCACTTTTCAGGTAGCATCGACTGTGAAGTTTATTAGTTTTTTAGGTATGAACCCTATTTTACAGGACAGGGAGCAGTGAAGCCTCAATCATGGCTGACATGTCAGGGTTATATGTGAACGAACATGTGTATGGATGTTTACAAGCATATAAGTGTTCCTCTGTGCAACACATCTTGCCAGAAATTTTCCTAAGGATTAGGCAGCTGCCCAACCTCTGCAAACCTGTCATCATTTGCCCAACCTCTCTCACTGCCATCCAAAGGAAAATTTTCTTCCCAGGAAACAGAACACTAATTACTTACCCAGAAAGGAAATTAATGACTCAACAATTGTCACCAACAGGCTGCATTTTGGAGATAGCCAATCCTGAGAAATGTCATCTTTGTCAGGCTATAATTTCCATTCTCCACTTGAGGGGGTTTTGAGTTCTGGTGGGCTTCTTTTAATGGTGGTAACACATATAAAATGCCATGTGGCTGTGAAGCTGCATCACAGGTCAGCTCACTACCCTCCCTGGTGGTGTGGGTGTGCTGGAACTGCTCATGCTGGGAGAGAAGGACATGTCCCAGGGGCACTGCTCTGGCAACTGCAGTCCCAGTCCTGCCTCTGCCCCTTGTTGAATCCACATCAGCACAAATTGAAAGCTAGAAGCACAATTTCTGTGCCATAGTATGTCAAATCTCCCCTTTGAAAAATGTCTCTGCCAAGCAGAACTGCCATGCTTTGATAATCCATTATTACGCGTAGTTTCAGGGCAACATCAAGCAAGGAGGCACATGTGTTGCTGTGTGCTACAAAAGTGGGAAGGTGAAAAGGAGAAGGACTTGATTTCTAACAACCCCTAGAGATGGAGAAAGCTAAAATGGCAGTTGCTCTCCATCCATGATGGATGAGTCAATAAACATGAAGATATGTTTATTGCAGAGTTTTTAACCAGATCAAATGCCCCATTGTTAAGGGCTTAGGCACAGTCACAAGCCACAGTATTCATCTTCCACTTCTCATAAAAGTGAGATAGCTGTCCTGTGACAAATTTATTCTATACAGGCAATATTCTATTGAAGATATTTTGATATTTGATCAGTACAGTTCCAATTCTACTTATAGTGTCAAATGAACCTGCAGCCTGGAGTTGCAATGGAGAGAAGCTCATTGCATTTTGCATGGCCCTTTCAGACAAGAAGAGTTCACCAGTGCATCTCTATTTTCCGAGGTCACCAACTGCCAAAAGCTGAAGAGAGACAAAACATAATTCTATGATTTTTGTGCAGTCTAGGAGGAAGACAACATAAAACGTATCTGTGATGGATCAGGTTAAATCTCTCCAAAGATAATAGAAGTTGCAAGGTTTATTTAGGGTAATGATAAGTAGGCTATAAGAATCTCTCTGTAATTGTTTCAGTAAAGCCAGAGTAGTGACCCAATCAAAGGCTCTTATGACCACATCCATCTCACTTGCACAGGGCGAAATTTCTCTGGCCCTGATTATTATTGTATATATTATAGAAGAATGAGCAAATACCCTCTGTAGGGAGACAAGAGAGAAGAGAGCAAGGAAGAATCAGAAAGAGAGCTAGAACAAGTACTGCTAGCTATTCTTCAGAAATGCCTTAAAAGACTTTTACAGGATGAGTGTTCCCAGGGGAGAGCTTACAAGTGTCACCAAAAAAGTGGTTTCTAACAAGTTTCTGCTGCATGAGGGAAAACGGGACTTTGCATATTCCTTTCAAATAAACAGGATGGCAACAAAGATAATCAGTTCCACAGTGAGTTAAAATTTATTTTCCTATTGGATCCTATCCAGAAGCTATTTCATGCCATGGAAAGATTACCATTGATTTCAGTTCCAGTGGATGTTGTCCTTAGGCCCCAGCCAGAGGCTTCCCATTGTAACCCTCTTAATGCAAACCCTTCAGAGGTAAACGTAGCCTGGCCACCATCTACCCCACTACAGGTCTGACTTGCACTTAACAGTGGTGGCTCCGAGAGGTATAGCAGGGAAACAATATCATTTCTTACCCTTTGCCCATAGAGATGTATCTAGTTCAATAATTATTTTCCATGAAGGCTGTAAAGTATCCTAAGACAGAGATTTTGAAATCAATACATCTTTCCGTAACAGTAACTATAATTTCCTACTTACAGCTCTGCCCAGAGATGTCAGAAAGTGAAGTACTTACTTATATCTTTGAGTTGAATGGTATCTCTGTTGAATTAAGCACATGTAGGTGCTTTTACTGGCTTGCATCTGTTTTTCTACTACACAGAGTACATAAATAAATAATGTATATAAAATATTGTGCTGGTTTTGGCTGGGATAGAGTTAATCTTCTTCAGAACAGATTGTACTGTGCTATGTTTTGGATTTATGACCAACACGGTTGATAACACACCACCGCTTGAGCTATTGCTGAGCAGTGCTTACACTGAGTCAAGGCCTTTTTGCTTCTCACACCACCCTACCAGCGAGTAGGCTGGGGATGAGCAAGAAGCTGGGAGGGGACACAGCTTGGACAGCTGACCCCAGCTGAACCAAGGGATATTCCATACCATATGACATCATGCTCAGCATATAAAGCTGGGGAAGAAGGAGGAAGCGGGGGACGTTCAGAGTGACGGCGTTTGTCTTCCCAAGTAACCCTTATGCGTGGTGGAGCCCCGCTTTCCTGGAGATGACTGAACACCTGCCTGCCCATGGGAGGTAGTGAATGAATCCCTTGTTCTGCTTTGCATGTGTGCGCGGCTCTTACTTTACCTATTAAACTGTCTTTATCTCAACCCACGAGTTTTCTTACTTTTACTCTTCTTGTTCTCTCCCCCATTCCAGTGGGGGGGAGTGAGCAAATGGTTGTGTGAAGTTTAGTTGCTGGCTGGGGTTAAACCATGACAAGTATATAAAGAAATAATAAAAATATCCCAAGTAATTTGCTGTCAGGCTCAGAACTAAGCAAACTTAGAAATGCATGAGGAAAATAATTCCTGGCTTTGACTCACCTTTTACTGGAGATTAAAATCCTAGTAACACTCAGTCAGTGATGTAAAACAGAAAACATGGTGTCTAATTTAGGAAAAGATAACAGACGTGAGGAAAACAGTTGGAGGGAATGGTGTTCAGAAAGAAAGGGTAATGTGACAAATGATTTTGAATTTTTTTGTGCATGTTTATTTTTTACGTTCGAAGCTAAATCAGAGAAGTAGCAGTGATCTCTATTAGCTCTCTGCCCAACAAGGCCCTGAGCAGCTGCAGGGGCAGAGTAGCGCACACAGAGCTCCGCAGACGTCATGAGCTGAGAGCCTGCAGCGTGTGCAGCCGGCGCATCAGCATCAGAGACCATCACAGCTCCTAAGGAGCAGCTACATCCCTGGCACCTGTCAGCTGTGATGTATTCATACAGCGGGCCCTCACAGCTCCAAAGCATACCCCCATGTAAAACCTTACCATTTAAACTCTCCAGTATGTATGCTTACTGAAGAAGCTGTGATTCATTAAAAGGAAAGGACTGGGAGGGAATTTCTTATTATTTCGGAGGAGGGGGCTCGGTGTCCCATACAGCTTTTTTCAAAATATTAAAGCAGATATGTAAACCTCAGATATTGAGCTGGTCAACAACAGCTAGGAACTCCAAAGTCAAGGCTGCCACTTGGGATTGCAAGAGCTTTAGCTTGGTGTGTGGTCTTGTGTATCATATGTGTCACAGTACTTATTAACAGAGCTGTAAATTCTGCCTGCCTGCAGTGTTACTGCTTTATCTGGTGTGCATCCAGGATGAATCCAGCCCAAGGCGCAAGGAAATGCCCAAATCCTGCCCTTCATGTTGCAAGTTTGCCCTCTCATTACCGTTCGTCATATTGGAAGTGGTCTGCACAGACTGATTTAAACCTTCCTTTATCACATGACAAGAGACACAGAAATGATCAAAGAAACCATAAAACAAGTGCTTACTGAGATGCCTGCTGTATCTGACCTACATGTCACCCATCTGTTACAAACCTGATTTCTGGAAAAACTGAAATTGTAATACTTCCTGGAAACCTAAACAGTTGTAACTTGGCCTTATTTTGTCCAGTCAGATCCTTTTTTTTTAATACCTATCTGTCTTATTGCTAACCCAAGATATTTACACGTAAGATATAGAATGATAATATTCCTAAGCCACAGCTGATTGTCTTCTCTGATGTCAGACACAAGAGACATATAACAGCTTAGAAGTTAGGATAAGGCAATGGTGGAGCAGCACGAAATGGGAGAAATTACAGGCTTTGCTGCGTGACTGCCAGCTAGGAGCCTTAGCAGGTCAGTGATCTGAACAATTATTTATGCAGAGCAGATTTGCAAGGAACCACACGTGTCTTCATGCTAATTTCAGTGTCATAGCCATATGATGCCCTGTCACATTAGGAAAAGGAGAGGAAGGAACAAAAGTGCTACAGAAAAGAGCTGGGAAATGCAGCTCTAATAAATTCTGCTGCAGTACGCCATCTGCTCTGATGGGAAATCTATGCTGTCATAACTCTGAGTGTTGTGGCTAGAAAGACTAAGGGCATGCAACCCAAATTTGTAGATACTGTGTTGTGAAAACTACTGAATAGAGCTGAGGCTTTAATGTGACGAAGTTGGATTATTTTCTGGTTGGGAATACTTCTTGAGAATGTTTTTCTCTCTTTTAATTAATTCATTACATAAGCTCTGTAGGTGACAAGGTTTGTTACAAACTGCTACCACAAATATTGACAAAAAATTGACCTGCGTTCATTCACTGTGAGTAGTTACTGAGTATAGTAATGTGTTTTTTACTCCTTCTGGTGGGCAGAACTTTTACAAAGGGAGGGATCTGAAGAAATCCTCAGACCTTAGACTTTCTCTTGGGGAAATGCCAAAAGGGAGGCTGAAAATAAACAGGACTAAAGTGCCAGAGGGAAATCTGAGTCTTTCCTTTCCGTGTCTTTCAAGTCCTACCTGACTGATCAAAAGGTAACAGCAACAAGATGTAATATGATTAGTTACTTTTTTATTAAAGTTCCTATTGCCCACAAACCACATACATGGACAAGGACTCCTTAAAGGTAGCAAAAAGAGACCAAAAATCAGTCTCTGTTGTATAGAATGTCTAATATAATCTTTTTATTTCTATTTTCTATTATTCTCATGCGCACAAAGCACCTGCTAAATGTTACTTAGAACAGGAATAATCACATCACAGCATGTTAACTTGCTTGCTCTGTGACAGAGCTCTTTTGAAAGAGATTTTTGTCTTCTGTGTCTAGCAATGCCTTATGCGATGTAATGCGAACCAGTTCTAACACAAATACCAATGGTCTGTCCACTTAAAATTCTCTTTTTGTCAGTATCATTGATGTAGAGTCCAACCACAGAAATGCTGTGAGAAATTCTGATATCATTGCAGGATTTCAGAAAAAGAAAAAAAGAAAAAGAAAAAAGAAAAAAAAAAAAAAGGTAGCTTATTTTTGCATAACTGTCACTATTTGGAAAATGTTGTGGCCCACCTAGAACTGGAACAGGAGCTAATGCATATAAAATACGCAGAAGCTTTTGTCAGTTAGGTATGCAAGGTTTCCCAAGCTCCCTTTAAAAAAGATCTTTCCGTATTGTATCAGTTTCCACAGTTTGCAGATCCACAGTTTGAAAAATCTGATATTGGGCCATGGAGAAACCTTTTTGTGGACTTTGTATGTACTCACATATGTTCGATGGAACAGTAAATAGAAAAGATAAGCCTACTAAATGTCGTGCTATATCTCTAAACAATCAAGACTTGAATAAAAAATTTGCAGATCAATGATAAGATAAGATCTTGCTCATAGCTGGTGAGATAAAATGATAATGTATTATATGCAGCCTTTAAAGTACAGATAATTGTATGTAAACATGCATAAAAATCCACTAGTTCATTCATGTAGGACAATTTCAAAATAAAGACTCTTGAATGGACTGGAGGTATTAGTCAGTTTCTTCACATATTGATGTTAGTGTGCTTTTAACAACATATCATATTGCTTACAAAATCAATATCCTTTCTAGACAATACTTATGACTAATGGGCAAGAGAGCAGAGTATAGGGTTAATGATCAGAAGTGGTTGACTCTCACATTCAGTGATTCTATTGGATCAAATCTCTGGGTGGTGTTTCTACTCAATACCCAACACTTCTGCATTTATTTAGCCCAGGAATCCACTATCATCATGTTTTACTTGCAAGAATGTTCCTGAGACAAAACCATCATCTCTGTTAGGTGGTTCCAAGGACTGGCCACTTACAGAAATGTGGAAGTTGAAGACTATATGTCCAGCTGGGCTGGGGCTTATATGCACTGTGGAACTGGGATTTGCCCATGCCTCTGAATACTGACTGCTCCTTTTCAAGGTGCAGTGATTAAAAAAATTAAAAAGTATGTCAATATCGACATCTATGAGAAGTAGGTAAAGTATAAATTGTTCAAACTATACATGGGATAAACTTTCCCTCTTTACCCTCCCCACACCTTATGCCCTCAGGCAGAAGAATGGGGAGAACCCTGTGAGAAGTAGCAGAATGGAAGACAAGGAAGGTCCAACGGCGCTCAGAGGAAGGAGAGTTGCTGCAGCAGGGAAATACTCTCATAAAACTTTCGGGGTGCTCTGCTGCCATAACGATCAAATGTCCTTTGAAATGTATTTGTACACTGAATAACCTGCAATAGCCCCATGAAGTAGTTAAGATGTTGCAAGTTGGAAATAGCCACTGATTTTCTGCTGGAATCATACTAGAATGGTCTCACGCTGAGCAAGAGGCTTTGGCAAGCACACAGTGAGCTATGACAGCAGTGGTTCAAACTTTTGGTTCATTCTGCAGGACTCATGACCTCAAAGAAGAGGCTTGCCTTACTGAAGGAAAAGTAAGGAACAGACGGACCTATCCAAATTCTCACTATCCATCAATCGATGTAAAGAACACAGTGGAGCGCAGTAAATACAATACCCGACAACATTCGCCCAGATATTTCACCTAAAGAGCTGAGGAAAATTTAAGAGATGCATAAAAGCGTCCTCTAGAAACTTTATGTTAGGTTTTCACTATTAAGCAATCACAGTCATACTGTCCTAAAATCTGAACTCGGAGAAGATGATAGCCACTGAGGAGACTATGGTCTTGTTTATCATTTGTATTGTAGAGACAGAAACAAGAAAAATAAATAACTCTGTCTTGTTTCTTCAAAGAAATGTAGGCACCTATCTGTGTGAGGTAGACTCTAGGCACTCATTGAATGAATGGAGGCTTTTACCTACCCCCTGACTCAGGCATCAAAAGTCTAAAGTGCACTAAGACATATAAGTCTTTGTGCTTAATAGGCAAGCTAATTGATATCTCATTTATAAGAAGTCACTACATAGGAAGCCTAAATGCTACTAGACACAGAGCTCTGCACTCTGTACATCTGGGTGTTGCCTTGCAGGGCACTGAAGTCCTTTTTAGCATCTAGACTTACCCTGTATCCCAGAGGACATGAGTGGTATCACAAGGAATTTAATTCAGATGTCCTGAGTCCTAAGCTAGTACCTTAAAATACCATTTCTCATAACAGAACTGCAGTGGCAACCACAAAGGAGCAGATGGGCTATTTGTTGTTGATAGGATTACACTGTACTACCTGCCCTCCTTGAACTTAAATTCATATTTTGAGCTTATCATCTGTGTTATGGGCACCATTTGTCAGAAAATTATTCCGTTCAGTCAGAAACCGGAGACTGCCTGAGATTTGCTGAAGTGACAAGACAGTGAATGTCCATGGTATGTCTGAGGAATTGTTTTGATCTTCAAGTGAAGCAGTCTGGGAACACAAATGAAGGCTAAGTGATTTCCAATAGGCAAGAAATGTGCCATTGATTGGAAACACTCCACTTACTGTCTTATTGCTATTATACCACAGAAATTGTAAAAAAAGGGGTTAAATTATCAAGTTTGTTGGGAGTCATTGTGATAGGCTGACATCAGAAAAGTCATCCATCAAGTTGTCTCTTTGGCCTATATAAAGGTTATCAAATACATTGTACTTCAAAGTGCTAATCTCTGCCTAAGTAATGAGTTAGTAGTTGTACAGTATTCCTAAGAGAAGAGTCCTTATTCCCACAGAGCTCAGGAAAGCATCCCACTCTTGTGGGATGTTTTCATGTTCTTATACTGATGCTGGACTATTTTTCTCTTACTTCAATTGAATCCATGATCAAAGCTGAAAGTCTGTGTATATTCCCTCTTAAAATCTTGTGCGGAATTTTGTCTACAACACCTACAGAGAAGGTCAAAGGGAGATCATTACATCTGACTTAAGGAGGAAAGACTGAATCAGCTATGTAAATTAAAAAAATTATGTATTATGGGGTAAAGAGATTGACCTTCAGACATAGCAACGATAGCAGAATGGAACAATCATAAAGTTGTTAACCATATGATTTGGTCTGACAGTCTTAAATCAAAATGAAAGAAGATTTTCTTATCTTTCATTTTTTTAATTCATTGTTGCTGAAATAAAATTGGCTTATGTGGACAAGTTTTCACTGGGAGTCTACACAAAATGAAAAATCCCACATTTGTAATATAGCAAGTCCAGAGCTGGTTTGGGGTTGATCATTTCCTGGACTTTATTTTTTCAATATAAATATTACCAGTAAGTCTCAGAATTAAAGTTTTATAATCCTGAGCATTGTGATAACTGATTACGGGTTTGAAAATGTGAACTATAAGCTATAATGAAAACTTCTCTGTACACAGCAAGAAAAATACCTCAGTAACTGCAAAGCTGGACCTTAAACACCTAATTTATAACTCTTTAGCTTTTTACTGAGTATCAGCGATATATAGACTGGAGTACATTTTCAGTGCAGACACACTTGAGTTGGTTTCATAGCACTAAAAGTATTGTGCAGAGTATCCCCTTGAACCTGTTCCATACAAGTTACTTAAGATCTGAAAAGATCATGAAAATGAGCAAGGAGTAAGGTCTGAAAATTTTAGGCATTGCACAGACTCTTACTAGGAAATGTCTCTTGCTGTAAGGAGTCTGCAATGCAAATAAACAAGATAAGGAATGACAGGAGGAGACAGCACTGAGGAAGTGATTTGTCTAAAATAACAATGGCTCACTGCAGTATAGCATCTGGCTCCTCTCACTTCATAAGTTCAAGTCACAAGTATTTTGATCATTTTACAGGCACATTATTTGCCCAAACACAATTCTGATACCTATTTTAAAAGCAATATCAAAACATGTTATTGTTAGCTTCCCAATGAGGTTAAAACATCTTTAAATGGTTTATATCACAAAATTTTTACACGTTATTTACAGACTCTTGTGCTACAGACACCATTGGACAGTCTTTATTCTCTCTACTAGTGAATGACCAAGTGACTAATATAAAGAGGAATGTATCCTGTCAAGTGCGAAATCTGTTTTCTTAAAAGAAGTGTGTTGCTTGTTCATTTGGTCACTATTTTATTTGCCAGAGTACCAGGGGGCATGGAAACACTGAGGCTTCCCAATATAAAAGGTGAGAGAGTGTGTAGCTAGCACATAGAGCTAAGGCAGCTTGTGTCCTCTTTCTACCAAAGTTTAGTGCAGGATACTTTCAGGAAAGGTGCCAACATTCTCATAATAGATAATTATTTTAGACTATTCTGTTGTCTGCCAGCACTTTGGGGAATAACAGATGCAGCCAACTGTCAGGCAAACTTTTTACCTCCTTTCCAGTCCCTCCCTTCCCAAAAGAACTGCTGGGAAGATATCCATTATTTCAGTCAGCAAACACACAAGATCTTCTGTAGCCACACCAGGAATGACAAGATGGTCAATTGGGTGAGATGGAGAGGACACACAAGGTCAGCCCAGTAGTCTGAAACATAAAATGTCCTTTCACTGGCTGGCTACTTGGCAGGGATGAGAAGCTGCCTGGGAGGGGCACGAGTGATATCTCAGTTATGAACTTTCTGATCGTTGTCACCTCTCCAATGCAGGTTTACAACACACGCTGGAAAGCTGTTGCCACTGATTGAACCAGTAAGTCCAGTGCAACCACCATTAGGTCCAGTGGGACTATTTCTGAATTACTGGCTCAGATTCAGTAGGGAAATATTTTATCCTGAACCTGCCTCCTCTTCTTAGCCTCTTGCCTGTCTTATGCCTTTAAGTTGCAAACACTTTCTGAGGAACTTTTCTTAGAAAAAAACATGCATAGTGCCCAACATATTCAGGCCTTGCTCCTGGTTAAGGCCTCAAGTTTCTAGCTCAACAGAGTATCCAACACTATGAGCATAATCTTAATTCAAAGAGAAGCATTAAGTGTTTGTTGGTTTGCTTTTCCGAGAGTTTTGCAATCCTTAAGGAAATATGTCAGAGAATATTATTGTTATATGAGTATTTTTCCTAATGCTTTAAGCTTCCAAGATATTTAGAGGTGCTAGAGAACATTGTGGGCATGTTTAGAGCAATGCCAGCAGCACTGGGGAAAAAAAAAAAAAATTGTCCAAATCAGTAGAGACCATTAACCAAACACTTTAGGCTCTTAACTGTGAGGAATAAAGAGCCATAGGCATGATATTAGAGGTGAGAAGGCTACTGAAGGCATCCTTGGAGATGTTCTTTTTTATTCTCCTAGGAAATAAATGACTTCCAGTGAGAGGAAACAAAAGACCTGAACAGCAGGAATATTTTGGGACTGGAGCCAGGGAAAAGAGTCAGTAACAAAGACTGGTAATTTTACATGAATTGCTGTTTTGTGTTGTTGAGCACCAGGACACAGCTGGTGTACTGGCAGACCTGAGGATTTGTATTAACTGTATTGAAATGATAATGAAGTTTTTATTTTATGATTGCAGATGTTGGTGGATTATTGTTATTAAGCCTATTAGTGTAATAGTACAAATACGAGTTTCTCTTTGCTTACAGTCTTATTTGTTGTAGGTTTGTGAAATTAAATTTAGATGGCTATTAATTTAAAATAACATAAAAGGTCAATTGAGGAGATCAAAGCACAGAGACGAAGGTAAAGTAGTTTGACAGATTCAAATTCTTGAGAGTTTGGAGTGAATTCACGACCTTCCTCTGTTTCACTCTGAGCATGCAGTTAGCAGTTCTGTATGGTGATCCCAAGTACAGCAGAAGCAAGAGGGAGATCTAGGGCTGTTTTATGAAGCACTGAAAGGACACTGATCTGTTTTGCAAATTGGTTTCTCCCTTTGACTCATCTGAAAAAAAAAAAAATCTAATTATCTGGGATGTTTAGATTTCTGACTGCCTAATACGGAGTATCTCAAAGCTGTCCTGTTTTCAGAGAGGAGGCTTTTGGTGTTCGTGTTTTCAGTGAACTAGTCTTTGAGTATCTCAGTTGAACATTCAACATACTAACCGTGGTTGTAAATATTAGCTTACTACCTAAGAGATGCATTTTTCAGATTACTCGGTATAGTGACCAAGTTATTTATTTTTTTTTTTAATATAAAACACATAAAATGGGTATTCTAGGACATTTTACTTGTTATGTATGATTTAGGTGTATAGTAAATACATTAAGACAGTTCACTACCCTATGAACTTGCAATCTCTATGGCCATTAAACAATGGTTAGGGATTTCCCTAACAGAACACAGTGATTGCTCCTCCCTAAGAAATGGGACTTTTTTGAGACAATACTTACTGCCAAGACATACTTAAAAATGTGAAGCTCTAGTTTTATAAAACACCTCTCCAGGCTGCGGTAAGCAGCCTTTGGCTGCTCACCAACCAGCCGGTTATAAGTGGCGGGGCACCAGAAGGAGATCATGCTACAAATAGAGTGAGCGCTGCACTCTCAAATTAAAACTTAGCATAGGAGTCCTCAAATGTGTTGAGAGAGAAGAGAATTGTAAAAGAATCATTCTGGCTGACTCGTTTGGCTGCAGTCATTTGGATATATGGTGTGTCTGATCCAGTGCCTGCTGATGCCCCTGAAGCATTGGATAGGGCACAACTTTGGGACCATGTGTGTTATGTCAAGCCTCTCTCTCTGTTTGTGTGCATAATCAGCCAGCTCAGCTACAAAATCATGATAACTGATTTGTCCAAAAGAGTATTAAGTTTTACACCCTTTCTCTGACCTGTGAGTTAGGCCCCTGCTTTCAAAAACAGGGATAAACTGTTGAGTTTAAAGACTTTAGGAAAGAACTTTAAAGTCTTGTCTGTCTACGCACATAATTTGAGACATACAAACAAAACACTGAAAACTCAGTCCTTGGAAATCACGAAATAAATATTTTCTACTTCCTTTTAACTATAGCAATTCCTGAGATGTTCTTCACACACCATCCTCTCATGCAGAAAATTCATAGTGATAAAACTCTAGAAAAACATTTGATCAGATACGAGGTTTACAATTCTTAATGGGTCTACCATGACGTTAGCCATTCTATTTTTATTCACTTTGCAATGAAAAAATGTCACCTCAAAAAAAGTGAAAAATTTAATTGAGGAGTGATAGCTGTCAGATGGAGAGAAAGGCCAGTGAAACTTTTTTTTTTTTAATGTGAATCCCTGTAGTACCAGAGTCGTTTACAAGAGTCTGTATGCATACGATGTGCACATGTGTGTGTATTCATATTATATATATACATATCTGTGCATTTATACAGAGATGCACACACAAACTTTTAGCTATTCCTAAAGAGTCTATAACACAGTTTCCTACTTGAAAACACTCAAAATAAAATAACCATTAATCTTCCAGCACAGCTTAGGCAGTGACAGGGTAAGCTCCCACATTATGCTGCCAACAAACTTCCCAGGCTGAGAAGTCCGTTCCTTTCTTGTCCTCTTGGCTGAGCCTACCTATCGATATGCCAACAAGCATTAAGACTTATAGTGCTTTCTGTTATGACACCTGACTCATCAAGATACTAAACCACCTGCTTGATTTTAAGCATGGGAAATATTTCGTTATTCAGGCACATTCTCAACTCCTGTAGCTGAACATGTATGTATTGGATAAGTCAGAAAATGTAACTGGCAGCACCTACTGTGTCATTTCACACAGGCAACCAAATGGTGACAGCAAATAGTCACTGCTTTCCTGGCCAGTATCTGAACTGGTGCTTTGGAGTCAGCAGGCAAAGAAACTTTTTCTCTAAGAAGTCCTCTGTTCTCGGGGATTTTTTATATGTTCATTATAATTCAGGGCAAATTTCTGCCTCCTACATGTACTGGCAGTTCCCATTGCCTATAAAAGTTATATTTGCAAATGTGGAATGGCAGTGTTTTCTATCTCTTCACTATCAGTGATGTTGAAGCCATGCTGTTAGGGTCTATTTGCAATGGCACAATGTTCCATTTATTTCCCAGATATTGTACCAAGGCTTATGGCTGTTTAGCCCAGTTCCAGGTCAAAGTACTGTAAAGTATTGTAATCTTACCGAGAAGATCATGTTAAAATTAACATAGTACTATATGTACATATATGTACATATATGTACCAAAGGAATATACATTAGTTTTTGAAAACACCTGATTAACAATCTTAAGCAAATACCTACCAGAAAATAACTGAACAGCAACATCAAGAATCCAAAAAGAATTAGGGGAGAAAAAAAAAAATGGTTTAAAAACATGCCAGAAAAAATGCAGTGTACTATGTTTTTTAAGATCCGGGGTCCCTCAGAGCAGTGGCCAGCCAAACAAAGTGTTAGAGCACCCTGAAATGCCAAGCCGAGAAGGCCTATATTGACCCTTTCTCTATTTCTGAACAGAAATTTCACACTGGATACAAGCTGTCCTCTTAGCAAACCTTTTTCTTAAAATAAATGCATTTAATGGAAATTTTTCTGTATTGATCAATTAGTATTTTCCAGTGTAAAAGCATTCCACTTACTTCTCAGCAGTTCAGCAAGGCTTCTTACAAGCCATTCCACCACAGTGGCATAAAACGAGCCAAACAGGTGGCCACCATGTCTACATGACACCAGAAAGGCATTCCTCAGGCCAAACTTCAGCCAGAGGCTCAGCTGAAGTCACTACGATGTCTAATCTTTGTTATGAAAAACAACCTTTAGTTAGAAAAATACAGAAGGTAATATTCTACCCAATTCTTAACAACCTGACAATGACATTGCTCTTCAATTTTTAATTCCCAATTTTTTGTATAAGGATCGTCATATCACAAATGCTTTGGGAAATTTTAATTTGTTTACCGGTATTTTATAGATTTTCTTATATTACTTGTATTCCTTCCAGAGGTGACACTGACATAGAGGCACTGGATGTGTGTGAATTTGTCCTGTTTTCTTTGAACAGTTTCTGAAGGTTGAGTTTATTTATTTAACAGCACACTGAGCATGTGCAGATGTTCCTTATACAACTAGCAGTTTTGGAGTGTTAAGTTTAAATATAGTTACGCGAAGAATACAGAGGAGACAAAAGAAAATTGCATTTTTTTAATTCACTGCAGGAAAATTGCTACTGACCTTGGGAAAACTATAAGAAAAGAGTTAATGGGAAGTCATTTTTCTTACACATCATTTGTACTTCTGCTTACGCTGCTGCAGAACCCTGTGAGGAAGTCAACATACACCAATATTTAATACACAATCTGTGAACTATTAACATTTAATTTAGGATTATTCAGCATAAATTCATTTTATATCAAGAGTAATGAGTGGTTTTTTTCAGATTTTGACAGTATTTTTTCTTCACTGTACACTGACTGTAGGCTGATTGACAATTTCAAACTAAATACCAGTAGCCCAAAATAATGTACTCCCACTCTCAGCTTGTGCTTGAATATTCAAATCTGCAGATGTAGGAGTAAAATAGAAGACAGAGAAATGTAAAAAAAAATTTTAATCTCACTGAGATTCCAGGTGTTGGATGTTTGACATTGGCTCACTTCAATGAATGCTCTTTCCTTAGAAATAATGATTGGACACTGCTGTCACCCCCACAGAAAAGTTTCACATTTAAGATTATAGTCTTACAAACTCTTGTTTAATAATATTCCCATAAAGTGGATCAATGAAGGGCTAAGCTTTTCTTACCCATGTCATCATTTCTGGATTAAATCCTGAACATGTACTTCAAAAAGATTCTTATAAAAATAAAAGTTCTGATTCTTAAAATCAGACAGCTCAGTGAGCTCAGTCCTCCATGTGAGCTTTCGGACCAGAACTGTATCAGCAGCTACTTTGTGCATACGCCTCCACATGGCCAAATGGCTACAACCACAACGTTTAGGCCATCTTACTGTGTTAATATTAGGCACTGTATATGTGTGCACAATGAGTTTAAGGACCTGTTGTCTCACTTGCATAAACAATTTGCTTGTGAAATAATTTAGCATCTGGCTTTACAGCAACAATTAATTATTCATGTTCATTACTGAATTACTGCTATAGATAGAAAAAAAAAACCAAAAAGTCACTTCAAAATGGAGATATTTCTAGTTACATCTTAACCACTTTACACTGTTTTCTTAGCACAGAAGTATCTGTAATACTTACCACTTCTATTGTGTTAAATGGAGGCTACTCAGAATGAGAAAATCAATATTCCCCCACCCTATGTATCCAGTCAAAGCTGATACCTGAAGAAAAATCTTAACAGGTTTAAATTTAGTCATTCATACATGCGGGGTATCAGTCAAAGCTACAGCCTCCCCCAGTGAAAATTAACTAACAGAACTTTTCTACATACTCGGACTGTTCAACTTCGCAGAAGACTGCAAAAAGGGTACCAGGTGACTTTAGAAATTCTGCAGACTCGATGGTCATTCAACAAGTACGGAATATTTGGATCTTTCTAGTCCTTAGTTAATCTCCTCTCCAGGCAATAAAAGCCACTCTGCAAGGAAAAGATAGAATCCAGGAAGTATAGTGAGGTTGCCATGGTTTACTTCTCTGAATTGTTTTAATAATGTTACAAAGCCTAATAAGGCAATGTGAGTCCTATAAAAATAATTTCCTTCAATATGTTTTTTCACTGCCATGAAATATTGTACTATTGTGATTAATCCCTTCATCACAAAAAAAAACCAACAACACATGAAAAATGGATTAAGTGTTTTTCAGACCTTTTCCTGACACCTAAAAAATTAGTGAATTAAAAAAAATGTTTCAGGATAGGCATTTTTTGTTATATTTCAGGTCATCTTTAATGTAGAACCAAATGAAATTTGGAAACCAGGCTAGAATTACGACAGAATAAAACAGAATCTCAGCATAGAGAGGTGGCAGAACTGTTGATGTTGTGATAACTCCTCCTCTGCAGCCATGCTGAGAGCCTAAAAACCAATCAAGCAGGAAGTGGCTGGTGTTCAATGCCCTAGATAGCCCCATGTAAACCTTATGTAAACCAAGGAGCTCTTCTCTTTATAATAAACAGGACTGCAGTGTTTCCTTGCTTCACAAGTGTGCTGTGATTTGTGTGACTGAAGTAGGAGTAGTCTGGGTAGAAAAACAGAACGGTCAGGTAGACTTTTTTCAGGAAGAAGTTGTGAGAAACAAGGAAATCTAATAAAAAAAATAATGGTGTTGCCATAGAAAATGCCAAACTGACAGAAAGTTAAGCATGAGTCACAATACAGCATAGAGTGGTTTATGTTTATAGTTGGAGGGATGCATTCCAACCCTTGCAGACACACATCTAGCATAATTTTAAACTTTATTTCAGGTCCTGATCTCACTGGTAGAAGAGGCAGCCACAAGCTCTAAGGAGGCTGCAAAATCTACCCCAGAAGTAGATAAATACAAGGGTGGCTAGCTCAAGCTCCCACAACAATGATACTAGTGGGTCCCAAATTAGCCAGTTTATAGCAAGGTCAGTTGTTTGACCACAATGTAAATATACCTATAGCATCTGAAAAGGCCAATACAGCTGTGACTCAAAAGCCACCAGGTTATAAGACAGTCTCTCTCTTGTGTAAGAACAGTTTTATATTTTACTCAGCTGTAGGTTTTTCATAAAGGTGAAAAAAATTTAAAAGTTGAAAATGAAAAAGTTAAAGAAAAAAAAACCTCCAAAGTGATGAGCTATAGGAAGAGAGCACATGCATCTCAGAAATGACCAGTTTATAAATAGGAATAACAAAGAACCATGGAGGTTTACATATATAACTTTAACAAACAGACTCATTTTCAGTCCTCAGAATTCATGTAGACTTTAATTCTTCAGTAGAAGTGTGTATCAGATCTCTTGGAACATACAACCTGACTCAGTGGCTCTGAAAATGAACACTAAAGAACTAAGCTAACTTTTTTTTTAAGAGATTTTCAGTCATACATCTCCAGGAAATGAGACCAGATGTCTTGAAATAAACATAATTCACCATTATTACCCCAACAGGTTGACTTTTTAAATTAGTTTGATAATTCATTTCCATGAGTCTGATGTGCTGAGAAAGGGTATGTCTCGTCTCTATTTCATAGAACAGGAGTCATCATCCAATCATCGCTATGTCCCACACATGGTTAAATGAGACCACCACAGATCTTTCTTCTATAATTATAATGCAAGGTAACTATGGTAACGATAGTTGGCAAATCTTGTCTTTTAAATGGCTTCTGTTGCACAGGTTTTTATATCTTCTTCTCCCTCCCCCTTCCCACACACATTTTCTTCTTCTTATAACAAGATACTGGTAACTACTACAAGATGTATGGATTCCTGACCTCAGCATGATCATTGCTTCATCAAGATTGACAACTGTATTTAACCCAAAGTCAGCTTGGAATAACTTCATATTTTATGTTCTCAAGACTGATGCAATCAGAGATTCCTGCTGCCTCATACCTTTACTACATCAATTCATATTCCCATTTTTCACCAGATTCTAACATTTTCCAGAAGCATTACTGAGCTGAATCAGCTTCAAACAAGGTTAAAATCATATCACTTTGTGCATGTTTGGCATCTCTATCTTAGAATAAAAATGCACAGAAATTTTCTTCTTTATACTGTATACAGTTATTGGTACTCATACTCTATCTGAGCTAAGAATAATACAAAGGAAGGCTATTCAATTTCTGTAGAGTCCTGTCATTTATTAGGATTTTAACCTGAAGGGAAGACTGTGGTACAAAGCTGCTCAACTCAAAGGTTTATGTTGCTTGTGAACTGACTGGCAGTGTCCCCCCTCTTAATGTCTTTTTTCCATTGACTCACCCTTGATTTTTGGCAGATTCCGAACAACCTGTTCATTACAACACTGAGGATGCGATCATAGTATATCTAGCACTACTTGTTTAATAGAACAAAACAGTACTTCATTTCTCTGACTAATTTAAGATGCATTGTGTTTCTTTCATCCATCAAATAATTTTAATAATGAACCAAATATCAAACTACGTTTCAAAACTTGGGCTGCTCATTAGTTGCAGCCAAAAGTACAAAAATTTAAGGGCAGAGTTAAAGAGCTTTCTATAAGAAAAGAAGCAGTGTTATCAGCAATCAGTAAAATGTTATCATTTCCTTGACTATTGGAAGAATAAGGTTTTAAAACAGATAAAAATAGAGTTGCAGTATGCAAAGAGATATGGAAAAAAAATAGGTATCCAACTTGATCAGCCAAAACAATCTCTATATTTACGGTTTAAAAATGGCTTAAATCATAGCGGTAAAATTCCAGTGGGTCAAAAAACTGATATCTATGGGCTAAATTCAGCTCTGATATGTATCTAGAGTAATTCAACTGTAAGCAGTGGTGGTGTTCCAGATTTACACCAGCGTAATTGAGACCAGAATCAGCATCATTTATTAAACTGTAGAGGCCGTGTTCAGCTCTCAGTATGTTTATTTAAGTCTCATTAGCTACTGAGAGGGAACTGTATACCTAATGGCCTGCAATGGATAGCAGGCATAGGAGCAGGCAAGGCAAAGGGATTTTCAGGGCTCAATAATGCAATCTGTTCCCCAGGCGAGGGATGGTTGTCCCTCACTTATTCAATTGTCTTATTTACAGAGCCATAGAAATATAGTAATGAGCATATACAGGAGGATTATGAAGTTACAATGATTATTTCTGTATATCCAGTACATTCATCGTATTAAAGTGTAGCTAAAAAGTTCTAGTTTGCTTTGACAGGACTCTGCCAGTGAATGGTGTAGGCTTTTGTGAGGAGGTTGGTCTATTTTCCTACCTATATCTGTTTTATTCAGGCCAGTAGACACCTGTGTTCAGGTGTATAAGAGCAAGGCCTTTTGGAAATAGGACAAGAAATATAATTTAGCAGCTGCTTGACAGGATCCATACTTTTGGGTCACACCATTATAATCACTGCGCTTAATGCGACAAATAGAAACCATTTGATATCTCTACTGGATACAAATACAGCTACAGTAAAAAGTAGCCTTCCTTCTGTTTGGAGACAACCCAAGGAAATGTAAAATTAATGAGCCTATGTGGCTAAAGAAAGACACAAATTTATCATGAAAAATAGTGCATACCAAGTACAGAGCTTCTTATTTTACACAGCACATACACAGACACCTGAATTCCTATATTTGTGACGTGGGTCTCTGTACACTGAAAATCATTCGCTGGACTTGGTATATATGCACGCATTTTATAACACAACCTTAGCACTGAATGATGGAGATAGGGAAGCCTTATATACTCATTTGCTTCTTGACCTGAGATCATCTAAATGTCACTCTAAGCTGAGCTAATCAAAAGATCCCTAGGTGCTGTTACAGAAGATACTTCAGCCTTGCTCTTTCCTTTACACCAACCAAAAGATCACTCCGTGCTGAAGATCTGGGCACTAAATTTTTCTTTATCTGAAACTCCATGCTTCACTGTAACAAAAGTAAAGGGATCATTCTTATTTGTTTATCAAAAGCAATAGATGTCTCTAGGAAATGCACTTTCCTTTCCTTGGCTTAGATTACTTTCTCTTTCCTAATACTGGCTCTTCAAGAAGACTCATAGTTTTCTATTCCAAGTAATAACTTGCATGACCACACTGTGGATTTAAGTATGTGTTACTTGTGCACATATAATCCCTTATGCATGAAAATCACATGTAGTCACAGAAACCAAAGCAAAGTCTGGCAGTTGTAAATTCTTTAAGGAGGGCATTTTACCTTGCTTTTCATACATGCACCAAAAAGCAAAGCCCCAGCTCTTCTTTAAATCACTCATCTTGGTAAAAAATTTCTCAAAACAAAGAAATCTGTTTATACATAAAGGTATTGTAAATCTTCCCTTCCCTGCCACTCCCTTTATAAATGATGTTTCTGAGCAGTTAAGGCCTCTTGACAAGCAGTGGTGGAAGAACTACATTTTGAATTGTCTTCTAGCAAGACCCAGTGAGCAGAGGAGTCCTGGAGAGACTATCTTAATTGGCCTACCTCAGCACAGCCTTTGGTCCATCCTAAGTCCTGAGCTAGCTGGAAAAAAGGATTGCTTTTTCCTTCCTATTTTAAATTCTGCAACAAGTACAATTCAGCTAATATGAGAGTCCAGCCAAACAAGAAAAACAAAGGCTTTTTAAATTACAATTCCTCTGCCAAATGGTTTGTCAGAGAAAAATCTTTTTTGTAAAGGACCTTCCTAGATTCAAAATCAGCATCATGCCCAATCCAAGCTTCTTTTTAGACTTTTAAAAGCTGAAATGATTTATAATAATGAGAAAGACTATGGATCTCTGTGCGGCATATGAAAATGTCAAAGCTGATATTTTGGTTTTGAAATAACAGCATGGTATCTTAGCATAAAGCTGGTGAGTCATCCACATGCTAAACATTTGGAAAGTCCAGATGCTCTTGGGAAATTTGTTTTTAATAACAAGAAAGATTTGTTTTTCTTTAAATTTTTTAGAAGTAGAGATGAGAGTAAGTCCCTTTCCTCTAGTTCCTGAACCTGGTTCACTGAGTTACTAAATATTTCCTGAGATATCCTAAGCACCTTCCGCCATCATTTGAGCAGGAGCTGAAGTCATGCTGAAGTCTGCCTCCTGACTGGATTTTTTCACATTCACTTTGACAAGAATGACATCAGCATCCAGACTGAACTGGAAAAAAAAAAAAAAAATGCTGCCCTTCAGGCAGTGTTGCTGCTTAATAAGAGGGAGTCATAAGGATACTGTCGTTCCCAAGGAAAGGATCTTCTGGTGTTACCTACAACACTTTCACTTCAGTAATCAGATTGATGGTTTGCCACACACCTTTCACAGTGCCAAAAATATAAATGGAATATTGTAGGACTCAGAGGCTTTAGGTTACACTTACCCAATTCTTGATTTGTCAGTTTACTCAATTAATGTCAGAGATGCACAGATAATAGATGGCGAGAAATAAGATAAACAGATGTGCTTCTATTACATTCATCATTAATTATTTCAGCCTTCATTAATTAGTTACATGAGACAGAAACATAACGTACAGCATTTCGGGAGCACAGACCCAATACTAGCAGGTGAGTACAGCCCTGTAGGACTGTGCTCAGGGCATTACACAACCAGAGTGCGGCTTCCTCGAGCGACTCCCCTTCTGCTGCTGCTCCACATGCCATTATATTATGTTACACAGCTAGTGTGTGCCTGGCACCGCCAGGAAAATAAATAAATTTGGAACCGAAACATTTTCTTATTGCATTTATCGTGGAAATTTTATTGCCTCTATGGTAAACTATTTCTTAGATTACAAGAAAGTAGAAAAAGACCAGGAGGAGATATATTTTCAATCAAATAGAAGGGGGCACAATCTATCTAGCTTAAGGAGTTATGCCGAGTAGTTATTCAGATGCAGTTTTCTCTCACTCATAGCTAAGTCTTGATTAAATTTTTAAATGGATGCTTTGTAATCACAGCCCAAAGAAATGCTTCAAACAGTATTTCAGGATTTACAGGCATTTTATAATATTTCGAGGACTAACATACAACACATGAAGAGGCTGTTCCAATCCATTTTGAAAATATAATGCATAAGTCTTTCAAACAACCTTTAGACTTTCTCAGATTACTAACAACTATTTTGGTTAACAATCCAGAAGTTAACTCAGCCACCTATTTATTAAGAAGCCAAGCCAACATTTTTTAAGCTAACAGTAGGCAAATGAACCACTTCCAGAAGCTTACCACCACTCACCTTTTGCATTACCAAATTAGCATTTTGGAAATTAATGCAGAAGACATCACCATTTTTATACAGTGTCATTAGACTTGACATCTTCAAATGCCAAAGATGAAAATGAAACCTTATCTGTCAGAATACACTGTAAGTGATATCAGTATCTCTCCAGTACCCTTAGGATACAGTTAGAGTGAATTGTTTTCCCTGTTAAGTATGAAACACAGTAAAGGTTAAATTGGTTAGTGGCTTGAGGTGACACATTTTTCAGACGTTCTGGATGAGATCGCCCCTGAAATTCTATTCTAGAGGTCAAAGTCTTTTTTTTTTTCCTTATGGTAAACAGGCAGTAACTAACTTAAACACAAGGAGAGAACACAAGTTTATTAGGTGTTTCACAACTATTTGGAAAATGTTTACGGTTTGACTTAGTGAGTTTGTGGCTGAAGCTAGTGATCAAGCAAAGGCTTTGGTAATGCAGAGTCTGTTGTGAATGAATGAACTCAGGAAAAGCGGCACTGGCTGGAACATAAGCGATCACTTGTGATTCAAGCAGAGGAACTGCAGTCATCATTTACTCAATGATGTTTATTATTAACTGTGAAGAATGAGCGTTAGGCAGCAGAGTGGGAAATCACTGTGGGTGCAGCGGAAGTAAATGAAGATTTTTGTCCAGTCAGGATAGGTTCTTAACTGTTCTAGATAGATATTGATTTTTTTCCCTGAGTAGTATAAATCATATTAAATCCACTCTGGTTTCCTATGAATAACATAGCTGTTGTGTGGTTCTGTTCCTTTCTTCTGTCGGCCCTTTATTGCTCACAAACTAATATGCAAAATAGGACTGATACAGGAAGTATAGCAATTATGAAAGAGTAAAAGAAATGTTTTCCTAGCTGTTAGTATTACAATAAGAAAACACAAGATGGCCTCTGCTTTGATGACACTGTCAGCAATTTGCCATGATAGAAATAAGTTTTGGGAAAGTATCTTTGGTTTTTTTTATCTTTCCTATGCTATACGCTATTTAAGTCCAGTACACTCAAGTGCAATTCATGAGTCCCAGAGGACTCCCCAAACAACTTGGGAGTGTAAAAGCAGACCAACAAAGATGATGCTGTGCACTTCCCTTGAGCCTCTGTCCTTAGGAGGCATGAAAGCCAACTTGTGCCTGTGCCTTATTCAAAATCATTTTTCTTTTATGCTCCATTGTACTCTGAACAATTTCAGTTATAATATGATACATTTGCTCAAAGTCAAGGTGACATAAAACAGTAAGCTTGTTTCATAACAAATAAATCCTGTCCACTATAATGTCATATTAAAAGTTTGGTCATCTACCTGAAGTTCAGAGACCTATTTAAATTGAAATGAACCACTTAACAAGATATTAATCAGGACAGAATAGATATCAGGATCTAATATCATTGGAATGATTTTATGTTATAGCAGCTTTATTACAGGAGGTATTTTGATCATAAAGGTGATGCTCTTGGCTAAAGTCTTGTATAAAAGTTTTTTTGTTTATGTTTCAAACAAAAGTGCAAATGTATTTCACAACAAAGGTGATAACATTACAGCTTCACAATGACTAAGCTGTCATGGTGGCAGATATCCTAAAGCCATACATACACCACAGAAATGCAGAAACTATAAGGGTCAGCCTTAATATTTCTCAATTATTCATCAGAAATTCAAAACGACCTGTGACTTTAGGTTTGTGTAAACAAATACTGCACTGACAGGAGGCACAGAGTTTGCCACAGAGTGCTATTAATATAAGTGTACCTTAAAGCAGATAGCTTCTCTAAGCTGCACCCAAAATCGTACAAGCTCTCATGCTAGCATGTGGTTCTCTCACAAAAGAACACAGTTGGATATTTATACAAACTTGGGAATTTCTTACAGTCTCAGGACTTAGAAGCCTTAGCAAGTCTCAGTCTTTATACCACACACGTGACCAGGATAAAAATATATCAAATGTTTCTTAAGCACGTGGTTGGCAGCACCATATGGGAAGTGGACTCACTTATGTTCTCATTAGCTTCAATGAGTGTTTTGTCCCTTGGTTCCAAGCGCAGCAGGAGGAAATCCTGCCCTAACAAGTAATGAGGAGCACAGACATAGCATGTGTCCTTGGGACCCTTGTTGGTGCAGTGTGGTGCTAGGACACAGTGACCTGAGTGTGATGTCAAAAGCAGGAGCTTGAGGTTTCTCAATCACTGCAGCTGCTAATGAAGAATCATGGAGCAGATTCTGATGGAAAGCAGTGTTAGCTTTTGGTAGACCCATCATGTCTCACACACCGTACAAAATTCACAGCTGACTCCTGCTTAACGACATGATCTGCTCTGTCCCATTTATGAAGCACAAAACCAAAATCTCCATCCCACGCCGACTCTCTGTGCAACTGCCAATCAGCCTGGTCTGTGGCTTGCTGAACAACTGCTGGTGTCATGAAGCAGAAGGCCACAACACTGTGCAATAGCCCAAGGATGTCTTAAACAGAAAGGCACCCATACACAGGATATAGTTTCCGAAGTCACACTCCATGCCATGTAGCCTAGAGAGGCCAGCTACACTACAAATCACACAACCCAGTTACACATTACCTCATGCCTCATTCGATAAGAAATTCAAAAAGTCTAGTTCTCTCTTAAAGCAGAATTATGAAGACTTGAGAAATTGGTGTCCACATGTCTTTTGCCTACAGGACACACGGACAAGGATTTCAGTGAGAGAAAAGACAGAGGACAAGAGGATCCCTTTTACCTCTAATGGAAAACACAGAAAGTCAAAACCTAAATAAAGACAGGAGAGAGATGTCCAAAAGTCTTTTGGGAGGTATTCTTCCATCTTTAGAATAACAGCTTTGCTTCTCAGCCTAGCAAGTGGGCAATTCCTCAGGAATAGTCTGTAAATGCCTTGCACTGTAAAGGGGACATGCTGCCAGTTTAGTACACACCTGGACACCTGGACAGAGTGCCTGGCAGGTAGCTGTGTGGATGCCACCTTATCTGTGGCTACTCATTAAATACAGCTGAGCTTTTCCTTATTATTGAGGCAGAACCATTTTTTTTTTACAGGATGCACCATTATGCCAAGAACCGTGGATGCAAACATTTGAAATGTGCCTTGAAATGTCAGCTTTCATTCCATTCATCAAAACGTTACGTATAAACAACTTCATGTTTGTTCAAGATGTACCACTGCACTAAGCAGAACTTGCTCAGTTTGCCAGAAACAGCTCAAAGCAATGAGAACAAACGTGACAAAATATGTTTGGCATAAAGAACAATGTCAAAGACTAGAGACCCTGACAGACCTACCCCTTTTCATCAAAGTGATCATAGGACAATTTGCTTTGTTTTATAAATTCATTCAAGTATCAGAAATGTTCTTCCTTTCCAGGAATAATGCTGTTGAGCATATAGCTAATGAGTATGTTTTTGCCTTCAGTTTGGTTTCTGAGAATTATTGCTCCATATATGTGGGCTAGACTAGAAAGACTGCCATTTCTACAGGAACCTATTTCTTGCCTCCAGCTTTTAAAGAATAGCCTGTTGAAAATATATTGGACTTTCTTCTGCTTTGCACCTTGACTGCTAAATCATAGAAGTAGCTTAATTTTCATTGGCCAGCTTCAGGTAGGAGATATGTTGGTACAACAGAGGCAGAAAGGTTAGTAAAAAAGGGACAAATTTTGTAGAATTTTAAGAGCACTCAGACAGCCACAGTGATTCTCAGATAATTCCACTGGCAGCTTCACTTCCAGCTTCACCAGCTCAGGTTGTTAAAAGTCCTGCTGCTGCAGCTGAACTCCCCTCAGTTTTCTGACCTGCCCTTCCACTCTCCCCCTATCTCGTTCTTCTGTGATCCTGATACCTGGTGAGGGATCTTCTGGCCTTCAGGCTGTTTAAGTCCTGCTATATGTAACTGGGATGAGCACATAGTCACAGGAACCACACCACTCTTCAACCTGGTCTGTATTTTGAATAGTCTTAGAGCAGCCTACTGAGGGCAAGGCACAGCAAACACAGCTTTTGTGCATCTACAGTTGTCTGCATGTCACACAGAATCACAGAATCATAGAATGGTGGGGGTTGGAAGGGACCTATGGAGATCATCTATTACAACCCACCTGCAGGTTCACCCAGAACAGACCGCACAGGAAAGCGTTCAGGAGGGATTTGAATGTCTCCAGAGAAGGAGACTCCACAACCAATCTGGGCAGCCTGTTCCAGTGCTCTGGCACCCTCAAAATAAAGAAGTTTCTCTTCATATTCAGATGCCCGTTGCCCCTCATCCTGTCAATGGGCATCACTGAAAAGACTCTGGTCCAATCTTCTTGATATCCACCCTTGAAATATTTATAAGCCTTCTCTTTTCCAGGCTGAACAGACCCAGCACTGTCAGTATCTCCTCATAATGGTGGTCTGGAACCCTAATCATCTTTGCAGCCCATCGTTGGACTCCCTCCAATAATTCTTTGTCCTTCTTAAACTGGGAAGCCCAGAACTGGACACAGTACTCCAGATGCAGCCTCACCAGGGCAGAGTAGACGGGGAGGATAACCTCCCTTGACCTGCTGGTCACACTCTTCTTAATGCACCAATGTCATGTGGCTTCAAGCCTGCAGAAGCAGAAAAGAAGCTTAAAGAAATCTGTCTGGTTTTGGGTCCCTTCTTAAAGATGCCAATGTAGGTGCCACTACGTTTCACAGGAGGTGATCTCTTCAGTGTAGGGAGATTCCTCAGGACACTGACTGCAGTGATTCTTGCCAACAGGTCCATTTTTCGTTCACATATGCTCTAGAATTTTATCACATACATGCACATCTCATATTTCACAGACTTAAATAATTTTTGTGTTTTTCACCATTCAGCATGAATCTAGAATGTATACCCTTTGAAGTCCCCATAGGGCTGGAAGAAAATCTTTATCCAGATGGCAAACTCCGTGGGTAGCAGACAAGCAGTTACAGTGCAAAGGAGATTTCTGGAAGGCTGCCAGCAAAATAACACTGAGGCTTCTTCCTGTGCATGTGCTTAGATTTGCTTCCCACAAGGCAGTACAAGCAGTGGTGGAGTGGGCTGGATTAAGAATGAGCAACAGTGAGTCACTAATCATTGTCAATTCACTGATAATCACCAGAGCACCACTCCACAACGACAGCCTGACACTGCCATTGATGTCTTGCTGTTGATGAGGGGATCCTTCACAGGATTGTAGGCAGCTTTACTGTAAAAAATCAGGTAGCTGCATAGTAAGATTAAAAAAAAAAAAAAAAAAAAAAAAAGACCTGAGCTTTTTCTAGCCAAATACAATTTGATTATAATGAGTTCACTTTGTGCGCCATTGCTAAGGGACAGAACAGTCTGTAATGTGACACATGCTGTATCCACTACTTAACAGCTCAAGATTTCTGGTTAGACAATCTTCCTTTCTGATTTTTTTGGGTGTTTACTTTGCCTTTCAAGTAAGCACACGATGAATGCACCCAAATTAAGCACCTTTTAACTGTCCCACAATAAATTAACCTCTCTTTCCAAACCATTTTCCTGGGATTCTAGCCTTTTTCTACTCTGAATTTAACATAAACTCTAGTCTCTGATGTCATCTACTAAACAGTGTCAGGCTGGGTCAATGCTTTAGTGAGAAACTTCCAAGAAAAATCTAAGAGCTGCAGTGACTCATACTCTTCCCTCTGACTCAGTAATAAATTGCTCTCCCAAGATGCTCTCCTGTAGGTGTCATCTTTCAGATGAGATATAAAACTCAGGCTCTGACCACATACAGGATTTTTCTAAACAGGGGGAGGAGGTGTATGCTGCTTTTTGCTATGTATCCCCCCCCAGAACTCAAATTCACTCAGAAAGTGGCTGGAGTGGATAAGACACTATCACTCCCACCTCAGATGTTTGTTCACACCCCTGGCTGGAGGTTTAGGAGACAGAGGGATAACACAAGTGGTCCTTAATCTGCTTCAGCCAGAGCCAGTTTTAAAAAAACAGGACTAGATGGTTATTAGCTGTCCCATCTGGTTTTGGCTGAGTCAGATAGGGAGAGCACTCACAATTCCTCCCACCCAGGGAGCCGAGGGCAGGATGAACCCAATGCTTCTGAGCACTGATAACAGTGTCGAACAGTGATGTGAGAGAGATATGGAGAGAAATGTTGCTCTAGAGTTTCCTGGCCCCATCTCAGAGAAGAGTTTCTATTATTTTTATCTGTTTGTGATGTTATGTCACACCGTTCATGTAATGTCTTTCCACAGACAATCTGTGAGTGAGGATAATCATAATAACCAAATAGATCTCAATTTTGGCTTCTTGGCCCATCTACCTTTCTTCGTTATGATTTCCAATTTGCATTTCGCCTTTTTGTCTACGAAGCCCTCAGAAAGTGTTTTGCTACAAGCCTAAGGCTTCCAGCCCAGTCCCAGTGACCCAGATCACAGAACATTAATCTCAAGTTCAGTGAAGCTTCCATTTCATGTTCCCAGATCTTTTCCTTAAAAAAAAAGCAACCTTTTCTCCTCCACCATCCCAAAGAAACTCAATAAACCTCTGGCCCTCAGACTTATGGAAAACAAAAACTCTCATGGTCATTTTAGAAGTCAACTGATACCTTTAATTGCTGCTAATAGGCTGAAGAAAAAAGTACTCTGAAAATGGAATGAGCTACTCAAGCCATGACAATAGGTGGTGATGATAATGTTAACTTTTCCACCTTTGTTAGCTAGTCATTGTGCATCACTGCAGGTGAGAAAGAAAAAAAAAAAAAAAAAAAAGTTGTGCACAATCTCTAGCACCCTAGCACCTCCTAGAACAACTTCTGCTTCGACAAGAATTACCATTCCTTTAACTTCTTAAAATTTTACCCGGAGCAGCAGCGCAAAAGGAGAGCCTGATTCATAGATGTTGTAGTACTGAAGAGAAGAGAAGAGAAGAGAAGAGAAGAGAAGAGAAGAGAAGAGAAGAGAAGAGGAGAGGAGAGAAGAGAAGAGGAGAGAAGAGAAGAGAAGAGAAGAGAAGAGAAGAGAAGAGAAGAGAAGAGAAGAGAAGAGAAGAGAAGAGAAGAGAAGAGAAGAGAAGAGAAGAGAAGAGAAGAGAAGAGAAGAGAACAATACTTATGAGACCCCTTTCCTCATCAGTACCTCAGGGATAGGTCTCTGCCCCACTGAGAAGAATCCAGAATATCTACTCACCCTGCTGTGTGCAGCAGGGTTTGGCAGAATAACCTTGCCATTTGCACCTCACCCAGTTCAAGCTCGGCACCTATGGATGCTGCATTTCTGCAGTGAGTAATGAAGACTGTGTACTGCACTTGATGATTCACTCCTTAAGGCTGCCCACAGCTTTGAAATCTTTCATTAACTATGTGATATGCATTCAATAGATTAGCTAAATGATCTAAATATTATGCAAAGAATCGGCAGAGTGCAAGAGACCCCATCTGACATCTAGTTGGGAGCATTTAGATGCTTGCACTTTATGGCCTTTTACAGGCAACCTAGAATAAATATTCACTAAGTGAACAAAATATCTTGCCTGATTAAAACAGCTCTGATAAAACTCTTAATGTATCACATTGCATCAGTTTGGTGTCAAACACAAGGCTAACGTGATGTAACTGTGTGCCATAGAACACCATAGGTCCAAAATAGTTAATTGTATCCAATGCAAAGTAATAGGAGTATGTTCAGATAAATTCAGCTATACCGTGTGGGTAGGCAGAGCCCTTTTCCAGCTCTGCATTAAAGTAAGCTACTAGCAGCTTCACTGGTCTCCAAGGAGCCTGTGGAAAAAGTGTTTCTCTCATCTGTCTCCAGATTTTCTAAGTAAAATTTTATGAATAATGGTCTTTTAGGTTTGGTGAAAAAGATTGGTTCATATTTGGTTCAAACTGGTTCAGAAACCAAGTATGTTGTTTTCTTTTTTGTTCGATGAATCTCTTTTCTTTGAAAAAAAAAATCTTTAAAATTAATTAATTGCAAAACAAAAAACCTCTCCATACTAGGAAGGCGGTATATATAATTATTTAAATATTGAAACAAATATTTTGGACCTTATCATCTCCTCTGGGAATATTCTTTGAATTTGACCCATCATTTAATTCCCACCAAAATTGCCATTGTGGTTTTTGTGTCACAGACATATAAAATAGTAATAACTCCTCTCCTGCATTGAGTTTATGTAGCCTACCACTACCTCAAAAAAATGGATATAATCCTTAATGTTCATCATGACGTTAGGTTCAGGCATCTTTGAGAGAGAGAGAGAACCATGAAGGATTTAGTTTTCACAATGAGCAAGTGGCAGTCAGGAATTAACTGTTCCCACAACCCCTGAGCCATGTCCCACCTCCTGAGATTAGCTATTTAGATGGCAGAAAGGCCTGTAAACAGAATTAAGTGTCTGAAAGGAAGCAAATTCCTTTGCAATATTTCATCCCCTTTGTTGCTAAGGGAGGCAAATGACTGCCTGCACTATCTTGTACCAATTACCACTTGTCACAGTGTTTCAAATAAGTGGCAAATAAAAACAGCAGCTGGACAGATGAATGAGGGAAGAGGACTTATCCCTGAGAACACCTGGTCTGGAAGCATACCCCTTTTTCTTCTCAAGCCAAAACTAGCTCACGTCAGAGACACCAGAAGCAGCAATCAGCCGAGGTGTCAGAAAGGCCACAGGCTCAGAGCATCGCTTCCCTGTGCCAGAGGGCTGGAGCCCAGGCTGCCTGTTGCAGCCAAGGGAGGTGTTACAGCATGTGCTGTGGCAATGACAGCTGAAAGGAGTGAAATCGTGGGATCATTAAGCCCAGTCTTCTAGATTTTCCATCTTTGCCCTGTTCCTTCTTGTGCTGCAGACCTTGGTCTGACTGTCCTTCCCATTCACAATTTTCAATTTTGCCTCAAACTCAGAAGCCATGAGCCAGCTCTGGTCCAAGACTGGGATGCACAGAAAGAGAGGTGTGTGCATGTTGAGTGAAGCCTTTCAGAAGATGCATTTTCTTCACTCCTTATAGACCCAACACCAAGAAAAGGACTCAGTTGAACAAATTCAAATATCTATATTGTAAACATCCCCATCTGAGTTTGCAGGCTAAATTGCCTTTAGAGCCAAGAGGGAGAAACAGGCACTTACAGGGTGTAATATATCTCATCTGAAAGGAAATGGCTAAAATGGGGCCGTTCTTTCCATTGGCTATAAAAGGGGTAGCATGACTTGCTCAAAAGAGATATCTACAGTGTGGGTGTTTACAGTTTGTTGAGATGTCTCATATCTCTATGTAATAAAGGAAGATAACAGAGTTATATTGATTTCAGTTGTAACAATCATCCATACTTGCATTCCCTTTCCATGTAAGTAACTACACTATACTTCTTCTTTATTCTTCTATTTTTTTTTTTAATTCATGTTATTGCCCAGGACAAAGCTTTCCACAAACAATTTGCAGTTGGGAGAACAGCGGTGCAACTGCTGGCATAAACAAGAAATTTTTGCCATCAAGCAAATCAAAATCTTCTTTGATATCTCACCACTCATATAACATCCCAACAGATGTTGATGTTACTGTATCAAAGTAGCCCAATATAAAGACAGAAAAGTAGATGCTAACAAGAAAGAAACAAAAATAAATAAATAAATAAATAAACTACCTCATCTCCAGAAAGTTACTTTGTAAGTTTGAAGAATTATGGTTTTTAACTATTTCTTAACATAACATGTTATCTTAAACATTAATCTAATTGCTCGATATGTTTCTTTCATCATTTGTGTCATCAGTCCTGCAAGAGCCTAACTTGCTGGATTAGAATAACAGTTTTTGCTCAGATCCATGATAATATTTTAGCTGTTGTTAAAAAGGTACATTTTGTAAGGAAAAGAAGTAACTGGTAGACTGTAGAAGGCAATGAAATAACAGGATTGTTCTGAAGTATTATTCATAATTAGCATTCTGGTCTCTTTGTATTGGTAAGAGCTAGGAGGGACAATCTCTCATTAAGAACAGACACATCTTTAGGACACTGGACTAAATTGAAATGCCTTTCTTATTATTTGTATAGTGCTTAGGTAAACACAGTGCTCAAAATTTACAGTCCAAGAAGACAATAAAAAGGAAAGGAAAAGCATGCAGTATGAAAGCAGAGCTAGCAGTAGTGGCAAACATCAGGTGATTTTCTTTTTTTTCTTTTTTTTTTGGTAGTGATAAACAAAAAGAAGGTATGTTCAAGAACTGAAGGAAAAAGACCAAAGAGATATGGCAAGTCAAGAAGGGAAAAGAGAGGTAAGGACTGCAAAGGCAATAGCAGGGAAAGGTTGGATCATACCATCATTAAGCACAGGACACAGCAGGACAAGGACTCAGCAGGTCTTCAGTTTCCTTCTTCAGTTGCTCCTAGAGCATATTGTTGGTATTTATAGTCCTCTGCCTTCATATTTCCATCAGAGGCTTTAGTGGGAGGGGGACATTAGGAAGGAACTCTCTGGGACCCTAGTGCCCCTGATGTTGAAGTGAGAGATGGACTTGAACTAGGTGGCACTTTCACCCTTCCACATCTAATGGAGCGGTTGCTGATTTAATTGCTTCTGAGCCACTCCAGCAGGTTAAACATACGTATTTAACCAGGTGCCTGTTGGCAGGTTTGAGTACTTTAGCAAGCATAAATTAGCATAGCCTTACTGACATTAACAAGATGGGACTGATTTACAGTCACTAAGGAGCCTCAGCTTTGTCTTCAAGTAGCCAGTAACATTCCCAAACTATTCCATAGATAAAGAAAGCTGCTCTGCAGGAACTTGTTTGGACAACATTTGACAGGAAAGAATTTATTTGAATGTTAACAGGTCTAGTTTGCATTCAGAGCTGCTGGAAGGAGTGATTAAGCAAGTAGATGTATATAGCATTTTTTCTATCCTTTATGTTTATTGACTTACTTTGTATGAAAGATGTAGGTGATGGGGTTACAATGTCCTCATTGTCATGTTGGTTTGAATTAATGTGATTTCAACTTTTATATGAGCATATGGTTGTTTTTTCCTAATTTTTGCAAACACTCAAAAAACAATAACCATTTCTCTTCCTTCACCTACCCTCTCACCCTACTTTCACCACAGAGAAGAGCTGCAGCATCTCTCTTCTTGCATGCTTATTCCAATAGATAAAGTGCAATAACAGGCCTATTGCACAGCAAAATTACTTTTGTTAGAATAAACACAATGCTTTCAGAAATGTTGGATGGTGACCTCAAAAAGCAGCTAGCCACCTATAAGTGTGACATGAGTGGAGCTTGTACGAGCATCCCCATACTAACCTGCACTCTCTGCCCAACATGGACCATGCAGCAACGCCTCTGGAAGGAGGTGAACTCTACCAGACAAGGACTCCCTTCTTGGTGTTTTGCACAGGTATAAAGGTGTCTTAGCTCTGCATTAGGATAAAAACAAAGTAAGAATAAGACTTTCTGGATTTAGGGATAGGACTACTAATTTATGGATTCCACTAACACTGGTTGAAAAACATGTACCAGTAAATTTTATATATATATATATATATATATATATATATATATATATAAAAATATATATATATATATAATTTACTGGTACATGTTTATATTTATATACATGTTTTTATATATATATATATTTTTATATATATTTATATATATATATAAATATTCAGAGCAGCCCCATATAGATATTATATTGCATAAACAAAAACAGTAACTTACTAAAAGAAAACTCTTCATCCATTACTGTTGGTACTACGCACAAAAAAGCACCATGTAGAGACATTAAAGATTAAAACCTCAAACACTTAAGGAGTCAGAAGGCAGAATAATGATCTCTGAGAGTGGATAGCAGAGGAGAAAGAGGCTAGGGGAGCATGCAGCACGTCTTCTTCGATATGCCCTGGGAGTCTGTGTGCCACTGAGGAGTTTGCAAGTCCCAGAGACAAGCTAAGGCCTGGCAGTGTTAGAATATGTGTCATTGTTAATTATTTGACAGTCACAGCAGTTTCCTGTCTCTCCGTAAATTAGAAGTTAGCATCTGAAAAACTCTTGAACACTGAACCTGAGTATGTGTATGAATCTGAAGAGACAGAAACAGGATTGTCGTTGACAGACTCTGATTCCTCTTTATCCATGAGATTCACTGGGTTCTCATGCTTATTGTTAAAAGAGAGGTTAGGATGAATGTTACGGTGACCACTGGGTGTGTCAGAGCCTACCTTGTGCCTCTGCACTGCCAGTGATCAGTCTGGCCCTTAGTAATTTGGCACTTTTATCACAGCAGACATGAGTTCCTCTCACTTTGGAGTCCATTCAAGTTATCTAAGGGCACTCAGTTCTACGGATGCAAATGTGCTTCTCGGTCTCACATAGCTCCAGCTTTATCTCTGGTACTTGCAGACACATTCCATATGTAAGCACATAACGGGTCAGAGCAGCCCCGCAGCTGAAGCACTGAACTGAGTGTTTCACACATACCTCAAGCACATCGCTGCTTGGAGGTCTTGGCGGCCGGCCTGCTCCTTCCATGTCAGTCACACATCATGCAGCTGCCTACGCTGCTGACACCTGCCATTCAGAAGTTGTCTTATCTCACTTGTGTGAGCTTGGCCAGTCACTGCAGAGTCTTAGCCAAGAGTACTGCTTGAGGAAAGGCATCCGTGCTAATAGCAAACTCATGTAGGAAGAAGTGAAATTCCTCTACCAGACCTTCATCATTAAACAGATTCTATGCAAACACAACGTTTCACAGCCTGTAACAAAATAGGTGCATAAGCATTTTGTTTTGTGGTCAGTAGCCTACAGCAATGTTGCAAAGCTCAATCAGTTCACTGGATGGCTTCCAAAACACTCCCCTACTGATTTACTCACAAAAAAGTGAGAGTTTCCTTTCAAAACATATCCCATTATCCTTGCCACTTTTTCAGTCACGCTGAGCATTTTGCATATATAGTATATATACAATTTCTTGCTGCCTACGTTTAGAATAAATCATTCATAAATGCTTGCATTTTATAAAGGACGTTTTTTAATATTTTAATGCAAACCTCTGTAGTTAAAGCTCCTGAATCATACAGAACTTATTGCCAGGCAGTTGCAACTGGTCAGTCTGTACTCACTCAGCTGCACCCAGTACGCAATATGGTCATGTTTTCTTGCTTCAGTCATTGCATTATTTAATTTTTTTTCAGCCCACATTAGTAAAAAACAAAAACAAAACCAAAAAACTGTATACCCCTAGAGCTTGAAAGTAGAGGAAGAACTTGTATTTAAGACTGCGATTACTTTCATTTGATCAGGATAAACAACGGAAACTTCTTATCTCTGTATATCAACGTTCTCAAAGTACAGTAGACTGATAAAATTATATAGCTATAGCAAACTAGCAAGTAGCAATAGAGGATGAGACTGATAGTTTGTATCAGCCCACAACATTTTGCTTCATTAGAGGATCCTTGACTACACAGTCCTGAGTGATATATGTTGAAGAATCGTTTTGTCCATCTGCTCATCACTTTTTTTTAGGTGTTCATTGAGGGGAAAATAGCTTTCAGTGACTCAAAACATTATAAGGAGAGTTCTCAGCTATCACTTTGCTGAAAGCAAAGGGAAAATACTTATCTCCCAAGCTATCGAGGTGCAGTATGATTACAGTTCAGACAATTCCATGACATTATTTACAATGATGCCTCTTAATCTAGTAGGTGCAAGTCTTTCCCATGTGCAGTGATCTACCCCAATGAAGTGTCAATCCATGATTTTGCCTACCTGTCACCTCCACCTTGCCTGTCAGCGTAGTAGAGTTCCCTGTACTCCAGATGAGAACCTGAGAAGCAGTTTCCCATTACCTCTTTTACTATAAAAATATTCTAGAACCACATGTTTAGACCTTGACCATTTGCTAGCACAAGTGCTTGATGCTTGTGCATGAAGTCCAGTATAGGATACTGCCTAAAATTTCAGAAAGGTGCCTGGACTGTAATAAAATGTCTAAAAACCGCTTTACTGCCAGCTTTCAGTGTCTCATGGAACTCCATATATGACTGTCATCTAGTCCCAGTAAGGACTAGGAAATTCTTGCCAAAGCCAAGTTTGATTTGTGCATCCATTTCACAACAGTATTGATCTGGTTTTGGAACAAGAGCCACAGCATCGTAAACCTATAAAGCCAGCAAATGGAGGGGAAAAAAGCATGGTTTAGAAAGGGACTTAATCTGGATAAAGTCTAGGTGAGCTTGTGACTCTGCATATGCATCATCATCCTCAATGCTAGGCCTATCTGTTGACTTGATTACAAATGGATCCATTATCTACAGTTTTTAGCTCCCAAACTGACTGTCAGGGATTACAGTTTTGGTTTGCAGACATTGAGGCAAAAGGTATATTAATCATCTTTGCTTTCAAACTAAGTGTTTTATCAGAACCATAGTTTGATTGTCTGATTTCAGTATTTTCATCACATGCAGCTCATGAAAAGAAGGTTCCCAAGATTTCATTTCATGTCCCTGGATTTCTTCAGCAGGCTATGAGGGGCCCAAAATACAAGCCTATTTTGCATAAATTGGAGTAGACTGAAGACACTTTTCCTTCCATTAAAATGGTAGAAGACATGTCTCCAAATCACAGAATCACAGAATTACAGAATGGTTGGGGTTGGAGGGGACCTCTGGAGATCACCTAGTCCAACCCATCTGCTAAAGCAGGTTCACCCAGAGCAGATCACACAGGAATGCGTCCAGGTGGGTTTTGAATGTCTCCAGCGAAGGAGACTCCACAACCTGACTGGGCAGCCTGTTCCAGTGCTCTGGCACCCTGAAAATAAAGAAGTTTCTCCTCATGTTTAGAAGGAACCTCCTGTGCTCCAGTCTGTGCCTGCTGCCCCTCATATGATCATTGGGCACCACCAAAGAGTCTCTTGACATCCACCCTTGAGATACTTACAAGCATTAATAATATCCCCCCTCAGCCTTCTCTTCTTCAGGCTATACAGACCCAGCTGTCTCAGTCTCTCCTCATAAGAAAGATGCTCTAGGTCCCTCATCATCTTGGTAGCCTGCTGCTGGACTCCCTCCAGTAATTCCTTTTCCTTCTTAAACTGGGAAGCCCAGAACTGGACACAGTACTCCAGATGCAGCCTCACCAGGGCAGAGTAGAAGGAGAGGATAACCTCCCTCGATCTGCTGGTCACACTTTTCTTAATGCACACCAGGATTACCACTGGCCTTCTTTTCAGATGGCCTTGAAAATTTCAGATATCCATCCTTGACTATAAGTCTTGTGAATCCTGTGGGTAGCAACAGGCACTGAGAGCATTAGGACAACATTGGTCTCACCTTGGAAGGAGAAGTGAAGAGGACCAGTCAGTTTGTACACTTTCACAGGAAACCTTTGGACCAGCCCTCATGAAAGCATAGCAACTTAAAATACTTAATCTTCAGACAGCACAAGAAAATTCTTCCAAACATTCAGTGCAGATTGACTCCTTCTTTTAAGATGTATTTTAACTTTATTTATGAAACAAGACCTCAAAAGGTAACAAATCTCTAGTCATTCTGGATCAAGACAGATTTTTAAATTCTGGGATATCATCCAATCACTGTAACATTAAAGATATTGCTTTGCATATCTGTAGAAAAGGATAATCACACAGACCTCTTTTGAAAAATGCTTTAAGTACAACTTTATATAAGTATCAGGTATTAGGTTTTCAGTAATAGACAACTTGTGTAACGGGTAACAACTGTGTTAAACAAAAGAAACAAAACAACTTATTCTTTTCATTAAACCACCTCACTAAAAAACTTGACAAACCACATTTTATTACTATAAGAAATCCATAATTTGACTGCAAAAATGATTGGTTTAGTGATATCAGCCATCTCAAAAAGCGCAGGGATATTTAAATCATCTAATCATCTTGTCATACTTTTCAAACTGAAGCATTAGTAGCTTGATCAAGGGTTCAAATGCAGCTGAGACCTTCAGCCCTGATTTAATCTGACTCCCTGCTGACACTGAATGGAAACACATAAATCTTGTTAGGCTTACAGCGATTTCCTTCAATCATGAATTTAATAAAACAGGTTGGTTTCTTTCAGTATGCCAAAATCTGTAAAGTTCCAAAAGCTAAATAGTTTTTGATTAGGTAAACAGAAAGTCAGTATGAAGTAGTATTAAAGTACATTATATAACATCAAGACTGGAACTTGAAGGATCATTTGCAAAACCCTAAACCCATTGTGAAGTTCATTTTTTTGAAGGG
Source organism: Caloenas nicobarica (assembly GCF_036013445.1). Classification (NCBI taxonomy): domain Eukaryota; kingdom Metazoa; phylum Chordata; class Aves; order Columbiformes; family Columbidae; genus Caloenas; species Caloenas nicobarica. Next base: position 49,555,927 of record NC_088245.1, read on the forward strand.
AAATACTTGTGTGTTGACAACAAGGTCCTATTATAGTAACTGGAGATACATTAATTGTTTTATTAACTGTGCAAAGCTAGTTTAAGATTAAATACAATTATGTGTACCATTAAGAGAACAGACACACAGATGCTCTGCATGGCCAGCAGATCAAGGGACGTGTTCCTGCCCCTCTACTCTCCTTTGGTGAGACCACACCTGCAGTACTGCACCCAGCTCTGGAGTCCTCAGTATAGGAAAGACATGGACCTGTTGGAGAGGGTCCAGAGGAGGCCACAAGAATGATCAGAGAGATGGAACACCTCTCCTGTGAGCAAAGGCTTGGGGTTGTTCAGCCTGGAGAACAGAAGGCTCGAGGAGAACTTTTTGCGGCCTTTCAGTACTTAAAAGTGGTCTATAAGAAAGATGGGGACAGACTTCAAGTAGAGGCTGTTGTGATAGTACAAGGAGCAATGACTTTAGACTGAAGAGGGGAGATTCAGACTAGATATAAGGAAGAAATCTTTTATTATGAGAGTGGTGAAACACTGGCACAGGTTGCCCAGAGAGGTGGTAGATGCCCCATCCCTGGAAACATTCAAGGTTCGGGCTGGACAGGACTCTGAGCAACCTGATCTAGTTGAAGATGTTCCTGCTCATTGCAGGGGGAGTGGTCTAGATGACCTTTGAAGGTCCCTTCCAACCCAAATTATTCTATGATTCTGTGACTTGGAAACCATTAATGGCTTGTACTGCCATATGCCATATCCTGTATTCGTTGGACATTCACATGCAAATCTCTAATAAAGTACCTGTGTATCCTTTTGCAAGAAGTGCTAAAGACGACATTGGACAAACATTGGAGATGGTGTAGAGCTTGCAAAGATAGACCAGAACCTCTCCCACATTAAAGCTATTTGAGCAATAAATAGGTTTGTATTCTCACGGAGGGAAACACAGCAAGTAGGAAATGAGACAAGAGACAGGAATGTAAAGAGGTAGATCCAGCCTAAGCTTCTGAATTTTTCTTATCAAATATCTTAGAAGACATTTTCATTAGCAAACATCAGTGAAAATAGTCCTGTTATTAATAAAGCACTGCATAAAAATCCCTATAGTCTTAAGTGAGAAGACAGATTTCTGAACGATAAAAGCTTGGATTCAATAAAGGGTGCACTAGACGCGTTTAAAACAACTACATATATTGCATCGGAACATGATTTATGAAATGTTGTGGACACTTAAGTGTATATAAAAGTATTACTCCATTGTTAAAATGATGGTACATGCTTTTGATGATCAGTGAAGTTACTAGTATTTTTAATGGCATTTTCAGGGAGGGGAAGGGGTTCACACAGCAGAAGCTATCTACAAGTGTGAATAGGATCTGATGAAAAATGCTAGCTGAACAAATCAAGGGAATTTTAAAAATGTAAAAATATTTTTACAATTTTAATTATGGAAAACCCAAACCATTTGCTTTCTAAGTTTTCAAAATTAAAAAAAAAAAAATAATTCATAGTAGATTAAAATAAGGAAGGGTTAACAGTCTTGAATAAGCCAAAACCAAATGCTATTTTATTTCATATTAAGCTTTTTTTTGCTGAGGTGAAAATGAGGGAGCGTGGGATTTCCTTTTTCATTTTGCAGAAATCCTCTCTTCTCATGCAAAATGTGTTTTGATTTGAACTGGCCTAATTTTTTCATTGTTTGGGGTTCAATGACTATATTTATTCGTTCCAGTAAATCATATCACAAGATTGGCATTACAAGACAACAATAACTGAGTAGTAAATTCAATATCTTTGAGAGTCTAAAGATTTAAAGAAGTAGATATTCTTCTCTCTCTTTTCTACTGAGTGTTCTCCATGGACTACAGAGATTTATTTATTGCTTTATTAACTATTTTATAACATAAATGAGAAATAAGTAGCTCAGTCACTTCTTCAAACTCTTATTCTTTTTAAATATAGATATGTGTTAGTTTGCATGATGTGCTAAGCTCACTGCAATCATCCAGAAATAGTTGAATGCTATTCCAAGATACTCGCAATCTAACAGCCAAGAAGACAGAGAGAAGGAAGGGGAAAATAAATGCTGCTCTAAAAGGAAATAGGGTGGACATAAGAAAAGTGAAAATATGTGTAAGTTGTAGTGTATAAAGTCTTTTTCACTTTACATATGAATGTCTCAACATCTAGTGACAGTGAACAGGTATCACTGAATGCATAGGCATCATAAAATCATAGAATATTTTGGGTTGGAAGGGAACTTCAAAGGTCATCTAGTCCAACCCCCCTGCATCTTCAACTAGGTCATGTTGCTCAGAGCCCCATCCAGCCTGGCCTTGAATATTTCCAGGGATGGGACATCTATCCTATCGCAACAGGCCCTACTTGAAGTCTGTCCCCATATTCTTATAGGCCTCTTTTAAATACTGAAAGGCTGCAATAAGGTCTACCTGGAGCCTTCTCCAGACTCAACAACCCCAACTCTCTCAGCCTTTTTTCACAGAAGAGGTGTTCCATCCCTCTGATCATTTTTGTGGCCCTCCTCAGGACTGCCTGCAAGGTGGCACATGGGCAAAACTGTTCTCAAGTTATAGCAGAAAAATAAGAAAAATCTCATTTATTTTACTGCTGTGAGGATTGTGTGAGTTGTGCTGTCAGAGAGCTACAGCCAGACTCAGGCCCACAGCTCCTCTGACAAAGTACACTTTGACAGACTGAGGAAAGAAAGAGTAGCTAGTGACTTAAACAGGAGATGTGATTGGGAATATGAGCAGATACAATGCCTCTGTGATTCACACTAATACCATATGCGCATACACACACAGAGCATGTAAATCTAAGGCCAGATCCAACTGCAGCAGCCGTGTGCACACCATCAGTCACCACACCATTTTATTCCCAAGGCATTTCACAAACTGTGCCCATCAGATCTGTGTGGGTAGTCCATGTGGAGGAGGTTCTTTTTCTTCCTAGTTATCGGTATGGCAACAGTTAGTTACATCTTGGTTGCATTCAGAAAATGATAGAAATTCTTTGGCTGGATCACAAACAGGCAAAAAAATGTGACAAATGTTAAAAAGTGTTTTTATCAGACTGTTTTTAATTGTATAATAGCCTACTGCATTATGGCAGGGAACTATGTTTTTTTCCTTCCCAAATGGCTTTAACTGCTTGTTGAATAGTGTCACCCCTGTGATAGAAAAAGAAATGTCAACAACACACTTGTCTTTAGAGCTCCCATTTGACAGATGATGTTTACTACATATAGATAATTTCTTTTTAAGATTTACAGAAAAGAAAATTAGATAACTTCTCCTCTTTGAACTTTTAGCACCTCTTGGAAACCATGGAAGTGAGCATTCAAAAAATGTAAAACCTGAGCTTCAGTTTCCTCCCCTTAAGCAGTGCTGATGAATTGGAGTAGATCCAAGGGTTCCAATGGTATAAGAGGCTGAGAAGTTTTTGTAGGTCAGGAGTAACATAAAAATCTTCACAAAATCATACCAGATATATGGTTTAGTAGCAAGGTCTCAGAAAGAAGTTTGTTCTGTATCTCATTTCCTGCAGATCCCATGTTTCTTAAAGATCTCTGCTCAGGCAGTCTTATGACCATCCCAGTCTGAGACACCAAATTGAAACACATGACTGACATCAACTATGATGAGACTGAAACAAAACATCCATGGACTCTGTGAAGAGTTGGGTCCAGGTATAAATGCTATCACTGAGAGTCAGCTACACTAATTATTGCCCAGCCATGCACTGATAGCTACAGTGCTGTAAGCTGTGGAGCTTATGCAAGGCTTCCTTCCCTTGCCCATCAGGGAACTGGGTTTATCTACTTCCATCCTATAACACTTTGGGAAAACTGACTGTTTTCCAGTGGTTATATCCTCAGTCTTGAGATATATCCCTGATACTTGGGCATGTATGTGTGTATAAGACACTTAATGTTAGTCCCACAAGCTGTTCCCAAAGTCCTTTCTTAAGAGCATGATCTATCTTCAAGGGACCGTCTTGCTTTCTGATTCATTCTGTTAAACACATGTTGGTTAATCAAACTGTTGACTTCATAATATGATTAAGGAAGCAGTTTCTTGTTATTTATGCCTAATAACAGTCTTCTTAGATGATACTGTAAAGTCTACCCTCAGAATGAATCAGGAAAAAACAAGGAAAATAGCATATATCTTCTGCAAAGAAAATTCTTGTTCTGAAACAAGCTGTTTATAGTATTATACTTCTTTTTTACTATATGGCCTCCAGAAACTAAGGTAGATTTCTTTTCTTCTTCAATAACATCCAGCACTCCACCTCACTGTGCATATTCCGGGTTTACTGATACTGTTCCCAGCATCACTTCTCTGCTGGAAGAAATATTTGTTAAATGTTATTTCCTAGACACAATGGTGCTGGTGCTGATCTGCTACTGCCACAATCAAAATCATAAACAATAACAAAATTAGTGGAATTCTTAACTTTTTCTGGCTAATCTTCCCAAAATATGTGAGATAGATATATTCTTTTTGGAGATACATTTTTCAGCATATCTAGATTCTCAAAACATCAGAGACTAAAATTCAAGTGAGAAATAATTCTGTATTTCTGAGTATAGCTGAAGTATAGTGAAGTATAGCTAGGAGCAATCAGGCAAAGTAAAAGCTATGTTTAGAGAATATTTCTTGCGGAATACTTGATCGTCTCTAGTTATAATAATAATTTAACTGATCATCTGCAATGTTCTTCAGGCATGGTTTACATAGTATTTGTTCAGTAGAATATTGTTCATTGAAGGGCACAGAGATGGTGGTTGGGAAGGTCTTGTGGTGAACAAAAGAAGATATTTACTGAGTGGAGTGGAAATCAAAGGGAGGTGATTCCTCAGATATGATTTTGCAGATTGTTACAACCTTGACTACACATGCTATTATAACACCTATAATTTCATGAGATATGAAAAAGCAATTAGATAGAAGGGCATTGATCATGCAGGATGATGTCCTTTTGGGAACGTAAAGTGTTGGTGAGGTCTTTACACCCTTCTCACATAGAAAAAGTGTCCCCAGTTCTCACGAACTTTAGAGACAGATCTGAGGAAGGTTTCTGAAGAGATTCAAAAGAAGGTGGTTTCTGAAGTACTTGTGGGTAACCCAGTCAAAGGAAAACATAAAACAGCTTCACATGTGTAATGTTGCTTATAAATGTAAGCTCTGAGAAGCTCTGCATCTGGTAAAGACTTTTTCTCCTGAGTTGTTCAGAAACAGCTTGGGAGATCAGACAGGTAACTGTAACCGATAACTGATTCATAAAGCATTCCTCCCTTATTTCTATTGAAAATCTTCACTGATTGGTCTCTCATAGACCTGGTTGGGGAAAAAAACAAATTCCATGGGAAATGTGATACATCAAAGCAGAATGAAAAATTGGAGTATCAAAAAAGTAGGACAAAAAACTATGAGAAGTTTCAACATTAAAATTGTAGAAGTGAAAAATTACCACACCTGTGATTGGAACAAAAGTTCCTGCATAACTTGATCTGCTTTTGGTTTTGTTTGTTGTTTTTGTTTTTGTTTGGGGTTTTTTTGTTGTTGGTTGGGTTTTTTGTTTTTGTTTGGTTGGTTTAATTCAAAACATTGTTTGGAACTGAGAAGTATCTTATTTTCAAACTGTCACCTTGACATGTAGAGGGCTTTGTTTTGATTACCCCAATTGTAAAATAAAAAATATGCACTGAAAATGACATTTTCTCACAGCAAGTTCTTATTTCAGTAAAACCACATTTTCCAACAAGAAAACTTTTAATGTAAAAATATTTCAACCTGCTTTACTTACTTGCCAGGAAATACGAAGCTTTCTATAACCAGCATCTTACTAAAATTTTTCCAACATGAAAGTTGTTATAATTTTGCAGTTGAAACTTTTTAAATGTTCCGTGATGAAGAGAATTTGGCCATGAAACAGAAGAGTGCTTATTATAGCACCAGCACATAGAAGTCTGTTAGCACACTTCATGGCTATTGCACGTTCAATTTCAGTGGCAGATTCTAAGCATGGGTCAAATGCAAATAAACCCAGGAGTTTAAATTTCTGTTTCTTTAAACATTCCAAATGTAGAATTTTTCCATTTACTTCACCTCGGTCAACTGAGTTCAATGTGGTGGGATAATTAATCTCCTCAAGTGTTCTGCAAATATTTCAGTCTAGATATAGCTTTACATCTTTGTGAATATCAATATACTTCATAACAAAATCCAGTTGACAGATTAGGTTGAATACAAAATTTTACCAAAAAATCAAGTAAAAAGATTGTTAAAAAGTAGAACATGAATAATATGCTTTAGAAATGTTTGTTGTTACTACAACCTACAACGGTATATGAGCAAAATTATTGTACTGTCATATTTGCAATAATTTTCTGGGAACTTACTCTAATTAAGCAGAAACTGATGCTTTGAGATAGCTCAGTGTTTTGATATCCACACTAAGACATTTTACAGATGTTAGTTTTCCATAAAGTCATGGAGATCTACTCTCAAAAAAAACAGGTCTATTTAAGGAACTGAAATTAGTCACCTCAATATAAACAGCAGCATTCTTCCATTTTTTAAAGTCTTTCTGTTTCTTTAGTACTTTAGCTCCATATAGTTGACAGGCCAAGAATGGCATAAAGCACCTAATTTTAAAAAGCAGGCTAGTATTGGAAATCTTAAATACTGAATTAAATGTTCCAATAATTACTTAGTACACTAGAAGTATCCAGACTGGACATTCAAAGGCGCTACAGTTGGGGCAAGTTATAGATACAGGTAAAGGAGTTAGTTGTCCACAGTAGTAGAACCAAGGACAGCAAATGGCTATTCAAGTCCTAGAAAGCCAGGTCTGCAGCTGCAGATGAGAAAGCAGAGTCAGAGTAGGCTGGTCAGCCATGGCTGCAACCAAGAAATAGTAGGAGCATCAGTGATTGGGAGCAGGAGGGTTAGTGGCATCTTTTACAGGCAGAACCAGACACTGGCAGAACTGACACTTTTTAACACTCCTTGCATTATAAAAAGGTACACTGACTTCTCCAAAGCTCTCCTCCTTCATCTTGCTTTCAAATTGAGCAACTGTCCAAGTTTGGATATTCCCAACTCAAATTTTTGCACATTGCTGAAGAACTTTGAGTTATCTATGGTTGCAGTTTACACAGGAATGGAATCTTAAATCTCCTTTTTGGTGTTCCTCAATCTGAGACCACCTTGGGATTAACATCTCTGGAATAATTCAGTTTGCCCAGGGTTCCATGAGCTTTCAGCTACAGCACACTGAGGAGAACAACTCTGCCAGTCCAGAATGAGATGAGTCCATGAGGCTCAGCTTTCCTCATGACACAAATCTCCAATTAAAATAGTTCTCTTAGGCAAAATGATTTGAATGAGTGATGTGAAAACTGTCTCTATTCCTGATTTAACATTGCCTGGCTGTAAAGGGAAGGGACTGGGAGTCTCTAATAACAGGGATTTGATTGTACTATGAGCAGATTCCTTGTTGCCTTGCACTGCGTAAGAACTTTAGTGTGATTGGACATGAGGCCAGGGACCTGACCTTTGAGCAAGATGGAATATCATATAATTACTGCTCTGTAAGTCCACTGCTTCTCTCCTCCCAGCTGTTTCACAAGCTTGACCAACAAAGGAACTACTTTGAGATTTAACATATTTTTAAAATATTGTACTGTACGTTACACAGAAGTTAATTGACTCACTTTGACTAACACGTGTTTATATGGTCAATTTGGAGCCCGCAAGCTATCACCTATCTTATAACCAGCCTTCTTTTTAGAGATCACATATTTACAGTTGGAGTATAAACTACTTTGCAATTACTAAATAAATATTATTTTTCTAATAAAAATATGTATATAAATAATGGTACAAATCAAATCTTTAGATTGCTCCAATTTTGTTAGCTCTGAGCAGATAACTGAATATACCAAGACAGAGCTTACCCACAACAGACAATAATCAAAAAAAAGCCTACTCCAAAAAGCAAACATTTTAATGACTCCAAAACATTCAGAAATTAACAACTCAGAATTCTAAAATTACATTAAATCTGTATCCCTTCCTAAAAAAGTTTATTTGAAATGTCTTTTTAAATTTTTAAGTGTCTTATTTAATACCCAAAAATAATAAAGAGAAAGAAAAAAGAAACAACATCATCTAAGTTTATTATTAAGCATCATACAGCATGAAAATTCAGTGCGTTGTCACCTCAATGAATTAAGATAAGGAATATTTTCTTTAACAATAGCAAAGCACCAAATAAGTTACTTGTAGTTTAGGTCTCATCATTGGTTCATCCTGATTCTTAATTAAGCACACAACTGGTTTCTTGCTAACCTTAGGAAGCTATTGCGTTAGTTTATGAGTCCAGCTTGAAGCACAAGAAGCAAACAGGCAAGGGAGAATTTTGGACCCAGTCAAACTTAATGAATGTTATATGCAAGGTTTTTTTGCAAGCCCTGGATGAAACCAATAGGGTTAAGAAGGGCAGGAGGTGGTGGGAGGAAGCAGGCAGTGCTTGAAGGAATCTGTTGCTCCCATTCACATTTGTCATTTGCCTCCTGTTGTTATTGGCTACTCAGAGTGGGCAAATAAATGCCTTTCACATGCATTAAAAGGAAAACAAGTGATTAAGTGATTTCAGGGTTAAACACTACTTCATTAAGCCACAGCAATGTCCTTCTCATGTGATCCGGAGTGAATCACATTGCTCTTTTCCATGTTCTCCAAAGGTGAAGCACAGGACGTACTGCCTAGAGCACCTGGATCTGTGCATTAGTGACAATACTGCCAACCTCAAACGTAAAATTTGTGAATTGCTTCTCTCTCCAAAAATCACAATGGCTTATTTTTTAGTTACATATTTGCATGCTTTTATCTCTCACTTTCTGAGCCTTCAGGGCGAAATTGTGCCTTGGTTTTGAGTTTCTCTTTTCAAGAAGGCTAGGAAGATTTTTTTTTTCTCTTTTAAGAAAAGTTGAAAATCCCAGTCACTGGTTTTCAGGAATTACACTTCTAATTAGAAATATCCAATGTCACTGAGACCTATGATAAAATATTTACACTTGCCGTTGCTTTTATAGTAAAAGTAATCATTGTCTGATATCTCTTCTCACTTATTCTTTAGTTTCATCACCCCCATGAGCTCGGATAGAGTTAGGAATAGGATTAACATCCCTCTCTGCCCACACGCTTCTCTTTAGTATAACTAGAAGGTACATAGACTAGAAATAGCACATCAGTCAGCTAAGTGTAATGACTGATATTTCTGATCTCCACGAGGCTACAGAACTTTTCACAAATTTTTCCTGTTTGAACTACAGCATGTGTTTAAAAAATAAAAAAAATCTCCCCCAAAAACTATGTTGTATTTAAGCATTTCTGATGAAGAATCCACCTTGGTAAATGATTTTGATATCCAATTATCTTTTCTGAAAAAAAATAAAATTCTTCCTTAATTCAAGACTGAACATGTTTGCCTTCAAATGCAGACAATGTGTTCACTGAATACCGCTTTGTTATCACATTACTTTTTCTCCCAGTAACTCTTCCTTCCACCCATTCCCAGTTTTCAACACTTCTCAGGAGCTCTGGACACATGAAATAGACACGCTATTCCAGTAGAGTCTGCCTTCACAAGCACAGAGGTGACAGAGCCTTCGCACTCATAGGTTTTGTTTCTACAGTGAAGAGCTACACCAGTGCTTTTTGCTATACAGTCACGTTGGGACTTCATCTTCAATGGGTACAATTCCACATAAACGAAGCCCACCAGATACGAAAATAATCTCCAGAATTATTCTTATAATTTTTACTGCTTGCAATGGTCTTTGAACACAATACGATTGTGTTACAGGTTATCTTTAATTTGAATTTCAAGGGAAGTTTTTCAGTAACAAAATCAAGACAACAATAGCTTTCCTGTTGTGAAAAAGCGCATAAACACAAAAAAAGCCTCTAAATTGCAAGTTTTCTTTTACCCAAATAGTTGTTTGCATGAGTGGTTAAGCCAATCAATCAGTTTGCACATGAAATTGTAACTTGAACTTATTTTGCACTGAAAGCATATTTAAAGGCGCATGATAAAATTCTTTAGCATAGTTGTCTATAATTATTTTATTCATTTCTAAGACAGAAGCCATGAAGTGTTGTAACAAATGTAATTGTATTACAGGTCTTTCCAGTTTGGGTTGCAGCCATTCTTCAAATTGGGAAAGAAAAGAAAGATCACATCAGGTATTTTGGGTGTTGAATGATGACATGTATTAGCAGAGCACATCTACTGCTTTGTAAAAATGTATGTTTAAGCCAGCATTAACCTACTACCTATCTTAGACACCAGTAGTCACCTCAGTAGGGTAGCACAGGGCTCAACATGGGCCTCTTGCTAAGGTAATTAGATTATTCTGGGCTCTGTGCTTCTGTGATAGGTTTTAAAAGTATAGGAGCAAATACCTCATGAGGTAAATAGAAAAAACAAAACTCGTTCTGTGGCAATATATAGGACAACAGAATAGATGGTGTTATAGATCAGTTGTAATGAGAAGAAACAACTACAAACTAGGGATTACATAATCTCAGTAGGCCAGCCATTTGAGAGGAGGAGGATATACAAACTCAAGGAAGAATATAAATGGTCAACGTGTTGTCAATACTGTCTGCTATTTCTCTGATGAAAGTAAAATGGACAGGAATAGTTGTCAGGTAATCAGCCCCTGATATGAGGAGAGCTGAAAGAGGGAATTAACAACTTCATACTACAATGAGTAAATTACAAGACTAAGTAGGATCCCCACTAGTTAATTCCAAGCTAATGAGGACACTTTGGGTATTACTGGGGCTCCAGTGAAGAGAAAGGTGGTTCATATCATAGGAGAGGTCTCAGTTAATAAACAATGAGGTTTGAAACTGAACAGAGGTTACTACGTATGAACCCAAAGTCCTCTATGTAGAGCCTCATCTAAGGAATGTCAGCTAATAATTTAAAGCCCTGTCTTAGTTGAAATATAGATATTGTGTGTCTCTAATAACCAGACATCTACTTAATGATGAAAACTCTTCACAGGCAGAACAATCTTTTCTATGCGTTTTTACCTACATAGAATGAGACACCAATTCTGTTTGGAGTGCACGCACTATTGTAATGTTAACCATAAATAAATATTATTCTCACTCGGAGCTAGAATAAATTGTAAGCAATGTTTTGATCATAGGGTTGTCACAAACTAATGCTTAGCACAACACGTTAGCCCTTCTCTAAAATACAGTATGGTTTGATCAGCAGGGCAATTTCTATTGCAGACTCAGTCTGTGTGTTTTGGTTTTTGTTGGTTTTTTTTTTTTAAAGGAATGAAAGACTTTTTTATCAAAACAGCAGGTTTAGTTAAAGATCATTGTTTTCAGTGGAGTGTTACTCTTACCTGTTTAGTGGTGCAAGTAGCACATAAATAGAGATGTTTGATGAGAAAGAAATTTCCTCAGAGAAAAAAATCTGTAAGTACAAGCTGGCAGGCCTAGATTTTTTTCTGAGAAAATGGGTGCATCCAGAATGCTTGTACACCTTTTGTATTCCATCTCCAGAGTGACCTGTGACTGAGGTAGTCACACCTAACAGTCAGAATGGTTCTCAGGTACTAGCGAAAAGCTAGACAAGGCAAAGTCTTTCTACAGGATGCCAGCCTTTGGCTCTCTAGTTTTACATGGTTCCCAAATAATAACAAATAGCAGGAAATTCAACACATCACATATACTATGTAAAGTTCTCTGTGCATGCTTACATAATAAGTCTGGTCTAATATAAAGTCTTCTATGTGCAGGCAGTAAGTATGCCATATCACATTTGCTGTACTCTCAAGAAATTCCAAAAAAAATGAGGTCTGGTTTGTAAGGAAGAGGTTTCCCAAAATTAAATTTGATTGAAATGCACTATTTTTGCATTTCATATCTTCACAGCTTCACAATCACAGCCATAGCACAAATAATAGTAGAATAGTCTCCCGTTTTGCTTAAATAGGGCTGAATATAATGTTCAAGATAGTGAATGTGATCATCTACTTATAATCATAGAATCACAAAATCACAGAATAATTCCAGTCAGAAGTGATCTCAGGAAATCTATAGTCCAAACTTTCACTTAAAGCAGATTCAGCTTTGACATCAGACGAAGTTACTCAGATCCTTATCTAGTCAGATCTTGGAAACCTCTAAGGATGGAGACTGCACAGCCTCTGTAGGTAACCACTGTTTGACTGTCCTTACAGTGAAAAATTCAGTTTAGAACATCCACTACTTGACTGTTCTCACGGAAAAAAAAAAACAGGTAGGAACCCCTCTTGTTTTTATTTATCCCCACTGTTTCTTGTCTACCCACCATCCACCACCATGAAGTGTTTGGCTCTGTCTTCTTGATATCTTGTAGGTACTGGGCATTGTGGGAATGGAGGGCAGCTATTAGGTCTCCCTGAAACCTTCTTTTGTTCAGGTTGAACCAGCCTTGGTTCTTTAGTCTCTCCTCACACGCCAGGTGCTCCAACCCCAACGAACTTGGTGGCCCTCTGCTGAGTTTGCTCAATTCACTGATGACTTTCCTCTATTGCGAGGCCTAACACTGGGTGCAATATCTAGATGTGGTCTCACAAGTAAAAGGGAATTACCAGTTCTATCAATCTACTGCCTGTGCTCCTGTTAGCACAACCCAGAATGCTGCTGGCCTTCCTTGCAGCCAGGGCACACTCCTGGCTCATGCTCAGTCCTTAATGATTTGATGTTGCTACATATGTTTTCATCTGCCAGACAGATACATATTCTCATATATACCAGAATGTATATGCCAATATGAAAACAAGTATGGACGTATAGGTTTAAAGGCACAGGATTCCATCTTTCTGATACGTCCAATATTGCGTCTCTCATCAGCATCAGTAGTGCCAATGGATGCCCACAGGGTTACACAAAGATAATAGGAAACAGTTTCTGCTTGTATATCTTAACTTGTTAATATAAGACAGGGTGGAGCTAGTAAATATAATAAACTCTTCCTAGACATGGAATTGGAGAAATGGTTTTGTTAACCTTCCCTGTTGACCATTTAACATCCAATCACTCACTGTCAACTTAGTCCAGTGATAACCTGTGACAATATTTCTCTGTTCCTCTGGACTCATTCTTCAGGCATGAGTGGTCAGATTCCCTTTTACCATAGTTCCAATGAACTCGGCTACTAAATAGGCTTGAAGAATTTACATTCACATGTTCAAGGGCTGTAGACACTTCTGAATAGTTCCAGATGATCACCACAGGGGAAAAAAAAAAAAAAAAAGCCAGTAATGGGAATTACAACTTTATACAAAACTCTAGTGTTCATGCCTGTGTAGTCCATGCTGTTGATGTTAACAGGAAAAAAAAAAAAGGGATGTGAAGATGAGAATAAGAGGAAGAGAATGTTGGGTAAGAATGAGACAAATATTGAACTATTTTGTTTATACACAGGCCATATGGTGTGGACATAAACAGCGTGAGCTTACTTTACCAGCATTATGCAGTCTGTAACCTCCCTTTCAGATAATTTCTGTCTGCCAAATGTTTTTCTTGTCTCAAAAACCACTGCAGATTGTACAAATATGAAACCTGCATGCATACATATATGTCAGAGCTAGATTCGGTAGACAAGCTTTCCTAAACTATGCCAATTTTCTGCTAAGGCTATCGGTAATAGCTGAATTGACTTTAAATAAATTTTAAAAAATAAAACTCTTTTGTCCCTTTAACAAATAAAATGCATACTTACTGAACTTTAATGTATAATGCCTATTAAAGGCATATATTTTTTAGGCAAAAAAATTGCAATTACAGTATAATCATTGCCAGACTTGATGTTTGCCATGCACCAGAACTGCAGGGACACATTAAGATTTTTATCTGGTATTGATATACATATAGGTTTGAAAGTCCATGGCCAGCAATTTGGCAGCCTATCTTTGATCTCTACATTTTTGTTGCTAATTTGCTTAATGGTTTCTGAAGACCCAAGGGCTGCGGGACAATACTTTCAGGAGCAAATTACATGCTATCTCAGTCACAGTGCTGATAAATGTATAGCTGATGATGAAATATCAAGTGTTCTTAGTGTAGCAAGCACCTGGTTTTAATTCCATCATCTAATATATCATTTTGTCATTAGCTCATCTTTTACAACTCATTTTATCAGTATGTATACTTTGTAAAATTAATGTAATAATCTTAAAATGTTGTGGGTACTTTTTTTCCCATTGAGCTGCTTGCATTTTTTCCCCAAGAGTTTTGGCAGCAGTACAGACTTCTGCAAGAAGATTTTCTTTTTTAAATAACACCTCCTGTATAAATCAGCTTGTTTCCATTTCAGTCAATGAGTGTTATGCCAGTTTGCACAGTATAATGCCCTGCTGCAAAAATGCCCTTTTTGGACTGTCCAAGAGAAGTGTTGTGGCTCCTTTTACTGTGCTTGTCCCTAGTCTGGTAACTGTATGGTTGAAGATATCATGACAACTGGGTAACCAGTCAACATTCTCCCTGCTAGCAAACAAATTTTAGAGATCTAGTGAGGTTTCGTGTAGCCCAAAGCCGCATAAATCAAAGCCAGTGTAGAAGTAAAGTTCTGCTAGACAGATACAATCTGTCACATATCCAGAACACTTCTGTTCAGCCTTCTGAGAGCAACCAAGAAAGTTATCAGTGACTGCAATGAGGGTAAGGACAATCTGTGAATACTATTACGTGTCTGTGACATTTTGTCCTGCTGCCTCACTTCCATTTCAGCTCCTGCCCCATTTGTTTCTAAATCAACAGCACATTGTTTGAAGGATTACTATATCATCTGTTTCCAGGAAACTTTCTGAATTTTACATTACTTTTTACTCCTGCAATATACCCAATAGGAGCAGAAGCTGAGTAGCCCCTTCCTCCTCACAGGATATTGTCTTAACCACTAAACTGCCTGAAAAGGACTTTTGCCAGAAAACTTGGGTTCCTCAATAATCTGAGGACCTTGTTCAGGTCTTTCAGGTCTAGTTCTGTATTTTTTATTTTATTCTGTTTTAAAGATTACATGCTTTAATATAGAGACCTAAGCCTACACTACGTTTCAAGAGTCAAGCTTCTACTTCTGATGTTGCTCTTTGTGCCCATTTTTTGAAGGTACTTGCTTTATTTTCAGGTTTTGAAATGCATGCTAAGCACATCCAAAACAGCTTAGCTTAATGTGCAGGTATGCTCTAAAGCTTTGGTAACTCTTTCCTGTAAACAAGCTCCAAGATATTTACAATATTCAGAGACAGTTCTGCACAGTTTCCATTCTGCAATTGCTATTATAAGACACCTCTCATCCCCTTTCCCCCTCAAAAATGCAGAGCTGAATCCCATTAATCCCCCAATGAAATTACAATAAGGTTTAAACATTATTCTCATTTTCAGCATACAGGACTTTACTTATTATTTCAGTCATTCCTTTTCCTTTTTGACCAAACTCAGAAGTTGTTCATCAAAACAGTAATTGTTAGTACATTTGAGTCTCTGTTGATCTACACGACAGCTTCTGAGACTGTACCTAGAAACAACTTCACAAAACACTCAGAGCCGACAATAACATAAATCTATTTGCCTTAACATCTATTATATGCTTACAGCTTGTAACCATGCAACCAAATAAGTGTTTGCAGTTTCTAACCACAAGTCCTCGTTTATGTTTTAACCTTTTTTTAGAAGACAGGAAAGGTGTGGTCAAAACTGATCAAAGAGCATTTTGCAGAAAAGAGTTCACACATCTGCAAAATGAATTCTCGGTCAATGCACGTTTTCTCTGTTCTGCCTAACACCAGAGCTCAGGACTAAAGAAACCATTAGAGCTCTTGCATTCTTAGTAAATTTAAATTTTTTTGCTTGTAAGCATGTACTGTGGTCTTATTTTCATCACGTTCCTCATACATACATAGCCAGCTCCCTCTCCCCAGTTCTGTCCTGGAGAAGCCATAACCCACGGACTTCATGTCTGATTGTAGAAATCAGAGATGTCATTACAATCAAGAAATTATACTCACTTAAATATGACATTGTATACTGTTGTAGACAAAGTCATATTGAACATTAAGGATCCACTCTAACCTACAATTTTGTATTAGATTGAGTCTCATTTCTTTCTTCATAGCTTTTATTATGACATGTAAATCATGCCAGAAAAGAGGTGTGCTCCCCTGAAGTATAGAACAATTAGGCAGAGTTTATGCCAGTCAAATATAAGTGCTATAAATATATTTTTCATAATCTCTTGTCTCTGGCACTTCTTTCTGACCACTCTTTTCTCTCAAGTATAAACAAAATTATATGACCTCTTCAGCAATGCACACAGCAATCCAAATTTCCATTGCCATCACAATACATGGTTTAGGATGCATTTCTGGGAACAGGGAAATATGCAATTAATAAGATAATACAGAAAAACATATTCTGGCTACAACTTTTGAGTGATCATCTGATGCATTTGTTTTTACCAAATCTATCTTCATTTTATTTGGCAATGTGAAGCAGTGTAAACTTGGCTTAATCGACCAGTTTTGGATTGTTGAAGCATAGTGGTCAAACTGGCTTTCTACATTAATTTCCATAACTTGCTGCTGTCAGGGTGGCACAATTCACGTGCACATATAGAAAAATTGTTTAATTCACTACTAAAACTGACCAAAAATAGTCTTTTTTTTCCATTCACCTGAAGAGAAACTAGAACTACATCAATACCAAAACTCTCTTCTCAGGATGATTCCTGCCCTGTCAATGCACAGATATGGGTGCTGCTGTCTGACATTTCAGGAAAGCACGAGAAGAAGAAAATCTGAGCTGCTGAGTCTGCATGTTACATGCAGTCGGAGAGAATTAGCTCACCACAAAACAGTCAACTTAAGAAACAGTTGCAAGATATCTCCCAGAAGTGTTAGAGAAAATGAAAAAAAAAAAAAAAGGAGGAAAAAAATACCTAATCAGTGAACCAGGGGCAAAGGCTAATGCACAAACAAACCAGGCACAAATAGATAATAAACAAGCTAGATGTGTCAGCTCACTGCATGATACTGCAGACCTTGTCCTGCCTTTCCCTCTCCCCTCTCAGACACACACCAATAAGCAGAAGGGATAGCGGTGTTCTTCAAGGCATTAGCTGTATCAGTTATTTTGTCCAGTGGAAAGACTGACTCCACAATCAATTCCCTCTTTGTTTGGATGCCCAGTTTTCTGTGCCTTTTGCGAAGGTTAATTATTTTGTTGCCCATTTTTCCTTGCACAGAAGTTCTAGGGTTGACCCAGCCCATCCTCATTCTTTCACTTTGTTTTCTCAGATCTGCTGACGCTATCAGCATTCAAACATCAAGTTTCTCTTAGCAGTCACTAACAGATTTCGTGCTTGTGATGGAACCTAAGGCACAATCTGGAGTTCGAGGCAGGATGAACAAAGCAAAGCAAACCAGCGTGCCTCCTTTCATGGCAGACAGCACAGCTCAACCCTGTGCAGTGGCAGATACACTCATTTACCTCCAACCCAAGCCTGCCAGCAGTATGCAATTTCAGAAACCATTTTACAACTCCTCATTGTATCTTTGATTGTTATGTGTGGGCATAAAAGATACAATGGAAAAACTTACTCATGGAAAATTATGAAATAATTGCCTCCCTCCATAGCCAGTCATTACTATGATAAACAAAATGAGCTGGTGATAGTAACTCACCTTTACTCTTTGTTTGAGATATTAAATATTCCATATGCCTTCTTTCCTTTTGAAAGAGTATTTATGACTTGCTTGTAATTCACTGCAAACCTATGCCAGTTTACATCAGAATAGCTCTACTCACTTCAGGAACGTTTTTTCTAGTTTGCATCTATGCTTAGATTTATTTTCTTTAAATTACGTTGATGCCTACCTACTCTTTGCAGCTAGATATAAGCAGATTATTGCATGGACTCTGCCTGCAAAACAAATATATTCACAGTGATAATCTAGGTCATCAGTTTTAATCCAGCTAATTTCTGCATGAAGCCCATAACTTCTGATTGAACTACAGAATGTCTATGAAAGAGAAAATCAGTCTGTAAGGATTGAACAGATAATCCACTGTCTCCTTTGATAAATTATTCTAATAGTCCATCAGGCTTGCTTAATGTGTATCTGCGGCTCAGAGCTCTCTATCTTGGACAGATTTGTTTTTACCCTCTTGAGTTAGTTTATTTTACATTTGTCTTGAGAGTCAGCAACATCAGCATGAGGAAGAAGACCAATGAATCCAGTTCAGCAGAGTGCAGAAGGCAGAAGATGGTCTCAGCAACCTGAATGCTGTCTGAATGGAGGATGGCAGGGAGGCCACGGTTGTATAATCTGGATGTTTCTTGGTAACTCGAGGCTGATTCAAACAGCTTCCGTTTAGCAAGCAGATGATATCTGCCAGGATCTTTCATAGATAAGAGGTATGTGATAAGACAGTAATGTAACATAGATGTAGCTGGCACTGCAGATGACACCAGGGTAAGTAAGAATTACTGTACACAAGGAGTGGAAGCAAGAAGAGCTCTGAGCAGGTGGCTATGGGAAGACTTAAGCGGGAGTTACCCTATGCCTATGCCTTCTAACATGCTTTTTGGTGCCATCTTACATCACCCTTGTGGTAGGTATTTGTGGTACAGCTCTATGCTCTCACCTGCTCTGTGTGGCAGTCAGGACCACTTAAATCTAGGCTGATGTATCAACATGGAAACTTTGTGCATCGCCTGGATGCGTTCCTGTGCAATCTGCTCCGGGTGAACCTGCTTTAGCAGGTGGGTTGGACTAGATGATCTCCAGACGTCCCTTCAAACCGCAACCATTCTGTAATTCTGTGATTTATAACCATGCCACATCAACCACCTTGTGAATTGCTGACTTTGCAGATATCCTGAACTTTCCTTTCCCATGAACTTGCAGGGTACTGATATCATAGGCAAGTGAAAAAAATGCTGACTCAATTCTCCCTCTTGTGATTTTATTAGGGGAGACATGGGGAAGTAAGATGGAGGCAGCTCTTCCCCTTTCGATCATACCCCAAGTAAAATCTGCTTCCAGTCATGTTACAAGTGACTTGTCAGTTCTGCAGTTGTGCAATTCCTGCACATCCATCCACAAGGCAGCAACACACAACAGCAGCCAATTTACCCTGTTGTAATGACCTTAGGGAAGTATCTGACCCTCATTTGGAAACCTAAACACATAAGCAGGGCCTTGCTTATCTTCACAATATCTCAAAATTTAACTTCTAAACCGTTTTAACTTGTTTGTTTTCAGCCTTCCTTCTGCCTCTTCCTAAACCTTGAGACAAATACAAAAGATAGTATTTTATTGAAAACAGGAAAATCAAACTAAATGACTATATACACCATGATATTTTTCATTCGGATCAGTAGAATATGTTTCACTAGAAAGCAAATACAATATAAACAACTGGAACAAGATGGCAGTTTTGAATGTTGACGTCCTTAAAGTTTACCATTCACATTGCATTGACCAAACCTAACGTGATGTTTATGCAGATTATTTGTTAGGCTATGACTGATTTAACTAAAAGAATTCTGTAAGATGATTGGAGTCAGAAGTCTGATATCATAAAAACAACATCTTATAATCATCATTCACAATACCAAGTATATCCAGATTGTTCAATACATACTGATAAACTCTCATTGCACATCAATAGATAATGTCGCTATGAACTCCTGACTTCAACACTATCTGTAAGAACCCCAGCTTGTTTAAAACCTAGAGGGAGCAGCATGCAGTGTAAACAAAGATGATGTTTGAGTATCAATATTTAATGAAAATGTAAAACCCGCCAAGTCTCAGATCAATGTATTTTTTTCCAGCTAAAAAGGAGTTGCTATTCAGGTGCTGAGTACCAAGTCTCAGATCTCAATCTTGTTCATTTCGGCTTCATGAACAGATGGAAGAAAACGTTTTTAAGTTCTCTTCCACTACCAGAATAGAGAAAAGAGGGAGAAGAATTGGTACTGCCCAGCAATTTTAAACACAAATATGTTGAAATTGATGTTTGATATGTAACTCATTCCAAAAGGAAATGCCAGAAGAGAAAGCCACTAAAACAGTAGATAACTGAAGAGATGAAGATTCTGAGGTGGGGGTGAAACAATCTAATAGAACTAGAAAACTTCAGGTGACCCTTTCTGTCCCTGCACATAGCTTTGGATTCTCTCTTCATTTCCTTTATCCTCCTGCCTCTTTCAACTTCTACATTCTTTAGTGTTGCTTCCTATGTTTGGAAATCTCCCACTCATTTTCAGCCAAGCATCTTTCTTTGCTTTCAAGGCCCATTTAAAACCCACTACCTCACTGCACCTTTACTAACCTACGCAGTCTTTGTTCATGCCTTCCTCTTCCTGAACCTTCTTCATGTTCTGTGTTGTCCAGAGCTGACCTTTGGAAAATCTTCATGCTTGGAACCATGTTTTGGGTTGGTTTGGTTTGGTTTTTTTGGCAAAGCATGGAACTAAAAAAAATAGGTTTTCAACCTTCTAGGATTCCTGGAGGTTTCTTGTGGAAGCATTCTGCTACTCACAGCTTCTTCCTAAGATATGCTGCTGTGCCAATAAGGGAGGAGGGGAAGTCAACTGGTGCACATTTTTGACAGGTGCAATATCTATTTATCCAGACTAGCTAGTGACCTGTATTCCCGCTTCTTCTCCATCGTTTTCCAACAAGTTTATTTCAGGATGGGAAAACTGACAGCAGCTACCCTGTGGTCTTACCAAAGCCTTCACACAGGCTATGAAAAAGAAGTTCTCTGCTTCTTCCACACCCTTGTCAGTCTTATACACCACGTAAGGGAGAACAAGATTTTCCCCTTTCTCCTCTTCCTTCCTTCTATTTTTACAGCACAGTTGAGATAATACCTACAATGTGTTGCAAGAAATAAAATATTGCTTTAGTATCCCACAAAGCATGCTTAGAACTTGTCTGTTTTCAATCATTCCACTAAATTTAGTCAGAATACAAAAATACATAGAATAAGGGAAACAATGACACCATATATGGTGGTGGGAACTTAGCAACAAATAAAACTTGAAGAAAAAAACAAGAAAAAGACAAATCTACAGTACTTTGAACTTGGCAGAGTAGCAATACAAAAAGTCAGTGACAAATAATTTCTGCATAGACTAAGTCTCCATTTTTAGGAATGTTATCCTAAAACTTGAAAGGAAAATGCCAGTTGAAATGAACTAAGAGTTTCCCCAAGAATCTCACTTAACAAGCAAGAATGAAGTCCAGACAAGCCTTTAAAGGTTACACTCTGGTAATTTTATGACAAAATGTAGTTTGAAATACATACAAATTACCTAAAGGAAACTAAAGCTTAAAATAACATTGATAAATACATGAATATTTTAAAAATATGAAATATGCAGTGAAGGCAAGACAAAACCAAAGCAAATATAGCAGACAGTCAAGGTGTCACCGAAATAGCCAAGGGCCTCCATCAAGCTTTTTGTCCTTATTGCCCTGTGTTCAGATATATTTTTATGTCATGTAAGGCACACTAAAAGGCACTGTGAAGTTTTCCAGCTGGAAAACCTCTTTTTCCCAGTCTCTGGCTCTCAAAAATATGTTTTCTACTTTGCAGTGTCATGTATATTGAAAAGCATACATGATTTACAGTGCAAAGCACCCTATATGAACATTCATAAGATCAGAATGTGATTTATGTCACAGAAGCTGAGAATTTGACCCAATGAACACAAATAAAAAGTTTTAGGAGACTATCTACAGTTTAATATTGTGAAAATGTGTTCTGATCCAACTGAAGTACAAAGGACTATATTGATGTAGTCTGGTTTATGATCTAGATTAAAGTTAGGAAGAAAAGTTCATTTACTGGTTTTAACTAGAAAATTTTAAAAAAGTCATATATGTTCAATTTTTGCTCTGATAGAAGATTTGTGTTACATCATTGATGACAATTGATGGTAGTTCTTCCCAAAGAGCAGCCTCCTGTCTGGACCAAGATTATGAGCAGGTTTTCTCCAAGGCCCACCACAACACCTCTTGCATTCTTGCAGAATGTCCTGTACTTCTGACCATCATCCCAGCTCTTAGGGAGCAGCAAAAATGTGTTACTACAGCTCCAGGATGCAAAGGCAGAGCACAGCCAGCCCAGTGGAAGCAGAATGGATGCTCTGCACTCTGACAACAGGCTTCAGTAAAAAATGAACAAGAAGTCATGGCAACACCTAAAATCTTGTCTGATTCATCTCCCCTACTGTAAGTTGGGAGCCATAGCATAAACAGAGCACAGACAACCTCTAGCATTTTAAGCAGTGTTGATTAGGCCTACTCTAAATAGATAACAATGTTGAAAATGCTGGCAGCCTTGTTTACTTGAAGGCTCTAAATGCTGCCAGGACCTGCAGACCAAACCATCTCTTCGAGGCACTGGGATGGGTTTGCAGAATTTTCCTGTGCCAATGAGAGTCAGATCTCTAGAGATGTCTGACCCATCTCCCTCAAGCAACATCTGCTGCCAAGTTGGAGAAGAGTTTAGAGAACCTGCAGCCCTTTCCTTTAGATTAGATTGTGTCTTCTCTCAGCTTTATTTGGGTTTTGAATGAAACACTGACAACCTATTTATATAAACAGCAAGAAAACAACCATCTTATCCCAATTAGTAGCTATCTACTAGAATACTTTAAAAAAAATCTCATTAAAAAACAGAAGAAAGCCTATTCCACTTCTGGGAAACACAAGACAAGGAAAGCCTCACATCCTCTGAGAGAAAAATGGATGAATTGAAGAACTGAAGCACACCAAGCAGAAAGAGCTCTCATCAGCTTGGGAGGAGGGTCACAATGGATGTTCAAGTGCCCACCAGAGCTGCTAGTATCCTGAATATGGCCTCGCCCGGGCAAACACTGTTTCCACAAAATGACTTTTCTTTCTCATCTTTCATCAGATGAGGCTGAAAAAGCCCAACCCAGAATATCCTACCAGTTGATCTTCAGACTTTCACCAGGAAGTGACAGGTTGAAATTTCCTACAGAAGGAAATCAGACTTGTGTGCCCCATCTAACAGGTGAGAGATTTAACCATCAGGTTAGCAGATAAAGCACTTTCTTCCAGCATCACAATGGGAGTTTAGGTTAGGTTTTCTTTAGCTGATGTTCTCTGAATACATGCAGCGGGTTATCTGAATATTCACACCTTGGAAGCTGGTGCCTAATTTGTGCATTTCAATGACTCTTTCAGCCCTGTGAGTTTGTCAGTGCCTCTGAGCACCCTCAGGTCAGACCTATGCCCACTTGGGGAATTCTACTGGTATTAATAGAAACAGACCAATCTCAACGCAGGTCTCAGGTGATGTCAGGTATGAAGTTCCATATTTTTGAATTAATTACCTACTTTTGCAGCCTATAAATAGCACTTCAGGATGTATTAACTTTCCAAACTCCACAGGAACAGAGTTAGCCTCTGAGGAGGATGTTTGGATCTTCCAGGTTGAAACTAGACTCTGCTAGATTGAAGCTTAGGTATATACAATGTAAATGGCTACTAGGTTTTTGTTGATGGTCGATATTAGGGCCAAATGAACTATCAGTAAAGACACATATAGATATATGCTTTTCTGGATCTAGGTTCAGGAAACACAAAGAAAACGATCTAGTTGAAAGATTTTTTTGCATAAGATGATTATTATTACAAGCCTATTTCAAGTCTGCCACACTATATACTGTTTAATATGCCATATAAGGTAGCGTAGCAATTTCTTAAGTTTAAGATTTTCAAGTTATGGTCTACATGTTCTGCATAAGCTGTTACCAGTATCTTTAACAGGTAGCAAAGAAAACTACTTATTGACAGTCAGCTTAAATTGACTATGCAAGACCGGCACTGCCAGTGGAGCCAAGAGCACAAACAAATAGAAGTTGAAAATGTTTCACATGGGTAACTGCTCTACATCACAGGCAGGAGGGTATGTTCAATCTGACATTCCAAAATCCACTTAAAAGAAGTTCTGACTGCAAATGCTGAAGCTCAGAGTATTTATTAAATCCTCTGTGCAGATAAGAGTGTCTACCCAAAGCAAGTATTTTTAAGCGTGATTACTGATGAGATTGCCGTGAAACTTCTAAGCACAAAGAAATTAAAGTCACTCAGTCAATACAGAGATGCCTTGAACATGTTTACATAATAAAACTTGCACATTAAGACTAGTTTTACAAGCAATTTGCTCTTCCAGAAAAGTCTACTAGTAGACTAAAGGCACTTTTGACAGTCAAGATGGATGGGTTCTGGACCTGTCCACTTTGTCAGGCATGAAACCACGTGCAGAATGGCCAACAAGGCTTCATGCTTTCCTTACCTCACCTAGAAATTACATTTAAGACAGGTTTCATTTTCTTTGCACTTCTATACTGACCCTATTCAGTGATCTCAGTTATTGTATTCATTCTGCCTCTAAATTATAAATAAGGAGTGTGTGATCCCCCTCCAATCTGTTATTTCAGCCAAGTTTTCATTTGAGAGCTCCATCTCCACTTTCTTCTTCAGGATCCAAATTTTAGGGTTTTTTCTTTCCCACCAGTACATAAATATGTCACAGATATTTGACTTAAAGTTGCAGTGATCTAAAAGTAAATAGGTCCTACTACAAAAATGGACAAAACATTGAAGAAAAATACATTGATTTTTTTTTTTTAATCAATGTGACAAACATCTCATTATTTTATCATTGCATGTCCCATCTTACATCTCAAACTATTTTTTTTCAGGATTTCATGTTCAAAACAGCATTACATTTATTTTACTTTCAAATAACTGGAGGATGCTTTGCAGTCTTGGTGTATTGACCCTAATGTCCTAAAGACTTTGTTCCTCTTTAAATGTTTGCCTATCTGAACTGTGATAGTTTCCCCAAATTTCTGTAAGTCAGTTTTTAAGACACTTAAGCTGCTGACATACTTCTTGTGAGTTGTTTATACACAGTCACAGAGAAGCAGGCCCTTGACAGAAGATACCACAAGATAACCTATGTTGTCACCACTGTAACACCTAATATAGCACCCAGTTGTGGACACTCTCACATGACTGCAGAGATTCAGTTACTGACCCCATTTTGAGATGTCCACCATCTGGATGGAAACCAAGTGCTACTTTTCACTTTGAGAACATATAGACCAACTATCAAACATTTCTCCTAAGAGCCAAACCCACAATGTGGCTATGTCTATGGAGGAGCCAGTTCCAGCTACCACCATAAGCTAGACATACCTTTTCTGAGAAAACAACACATGATAATGATGAGCAACTGCACTCCTGCATGACCTTTTCAAGCGTACAGTTTCATTTACTCCAAGGAAAAAACAAAGACAGTCAGAGATTGCTTTATAACTAGCAGGTCTCAATACAAGACTTCTAAGCCCATTCATCTTGGAAGCTCTGACAGCCCAGCAGTCAGCAAGAAGACAGGAATATTTGCTCTTCCTTCAAACTGCAGACAATTTCTCCTTAGGTAGGATGTCAAAAATGAAAAAGTATATGCGTTTACTTTAGCTCCTTCCGTTCCAAACCTTCCAGTCTGCATGTCAGACAAGACCCATCAGATGTCTACAAAACCCTGTTGGACAAATCTGTTGACCAAGTGATCTGTACAGTTATACTTCGTTTCATAGAAACTATTTCCTTCCTCTATGACTATGATGTTTCAGTTAGCAAAACAAACCAACCTATACAGAGAATTCCACTGCAATTTTAGTTCACTAAAAAAGTGAAACACCATAGGAAATCAGAGTCACAGTCTGCAACTGACTTGTGTATACCTTATAACATCAACCAGTATCAATCAACTGTATATAGCTATATACATAAATCATCACAGATGTGGTGTGCTCATGTATTTGTATTTGAAAACCAAATGCAGAAAAAAAACCAAAACAAAACCACATACATGACTATTGGACATATTAGCATAAAAGAAAGATCTTGAAAGGAATTTCATAAGCCAAATGACAGAAGCTGCAGCATATACGGTATGGTGAGAGTTCTCACAAAGGAGGACTTCTTATCCAATTTAACTGCCCTACTGTACCTTGTAGAGGAACTGCAAATCAACCTTTCTTTCTTTAAAGACTGTAGGAAAGGTAAAAGAAGACACAGCATTCTTGCAATGGTGAAGAATGTGCAGATCCAAGCTGCTTATGCTTTTACCAGGGAACAGATCTTAGTATTGCTGTGAAATAACAATGCAGAAGAATTTGGGAAATGACAAGAAACTGAGCACACAATGTAGCACTCTTTGATTTGTAATCCCTCTATCTAGATGAGTAGGAATACCTAACATCAGAATAGACTTTAAAAAGTAGGTTGGTAAATGTAAAGTTATCTTATTCAAGAATTAGGGATGCAGAACTCGGAATGAGCCATATTATCCTTCAGATGAAAAGTACAACGGTTTTGCCTGCCATGCTATCAATAAAATATTGTCCAATTTTATAAAGTTATTTGTGAAGTTATTTTTAGCACATTGCGGTGAGAAATATTTTTGTCACTAAACTATTGTTTCCATGGAAATTTTCTCACTAAATTCCTGTTTTATTTGCCCTTACATAGAAGAACAATTATTTTAACATCTAGTTATATAGTTACAATCAATTCAGAAATGTTGCTGAATTCCTTAAGGGCTCTATGGACAGGGAAGGAGAGAAGGAGGAAAAGAGAAGGGGGGGAAAGATGAGAGGGAAAGGAGAAAGGTAGGAAAAGAAGAAGAAGAAGGAGGAGAAGAAGAAGAAGAAATGGAGAGAGGCCTTCTGCTTCTGAATACAACTGATTAAGCTCCAACATCCTTCTTCAATATCCTCAAATTTAAAAAAAAATTAAAAATAAATAAAAAAGCACAGCTGTGTCTATAACTAAGCAGTCTTCGCTGCCTTCTCTGTCTTAAAGCTATACATGGAGAATAACCGATTTGGAATTTAAAAAGCTAGCAAGGAGGCAGTGGCTGGAAGAAAACACTGAACCAAGTAAGCAATGAGATCCTGATATTCAAGAAAATGTGGAAATTAAAAGTGAAACCTTAAAGACAGGAAGGTCACAGAACTAATATAGGGCATATCAAGCAGATCTTTACATAAAGGCTTGATCCCTTTCCTCCTTAATCTGGTTTTGTTTACTGAGTCTATAAAATCCTGCAGGTTGAAACTTCCTAAAACCATGGATTTCAAGTACCTGCTATGCCTTGAAGAGCAAAGAGTGATTGCACTGGTGTGGTCCAACAGCCTCAGCAGAGGGTAAGGATTCCTTTGTCATACTCTATTCCAAAAGCTGGGAGAAGAAAACTCCTTATTGCAGCCAGAACTATGTGGTTAGCATCCTCACCACTGGTGTGCACCAGGCTAAATGAGGGGACAAGTCTGTCCCTCGCCAGGTGTGCAGCCCTGCAGGAATGAGTCATGTTCCCTCAGATGTACTGATCAGTCTGCACCTTCTGCAACTGAAATGCTGGGGCAAGGGTGGAAACTTTCACCTGGAAACATTTTTAATGCCCTGAAACAAAGGAATGTTACATAGAGAAAACAACTATATCATTGCATCTGGATTATTGTGTCCAGTTCTGGACCCCTCGGTTCAAGAAGGACAGGGAACTGCTGGAGAGAGTTCAGCTCAGGGCAACAAAGATGATTAAGGGAGTGGAGCATCTCCCTTATGAGGAAAGGCTGAGGGAGCTGGGGCTCTTTAGCTTGGAGAAGAGGAGACTGAGGGGTGACCTCATCAATGTTTATAAATATGTAAAGGGTGAGTGTCACGAGGATGGAGCCAGGCTCTTCTCAGTGACAACCAAGGATAAGACAAGGAGTAATGGGTTCAAACTGGAACACAAGAGGTTCCACTTAAATTTGAGAAGAAACTTCTTCTCGGTGAGGGTGACAGACACTGGAACAGGCTGCCCAGGGAAGTTGTGGAGTCTCCTTCTCTGTTGACATTCAAAACCTGCCTGGACACCTTCCTGTGTAGCCTCATCTGGGTGTTCCTGCTCTGGCAGGGAGATTGGATTAGATGATCTTTTGAGTTCCCTTCCAATCCCTAACATTCTGTGATTCTGTGATTCTGTGATTCTGTGATATCAGACCAAGGATACACAAGATATCACATGATACATTTCTACATTTTACTAGCTGCAGCTTCTTAACATTTCCTGTGTTGAAGTGCTTCAACACAAATGTGCTTTTCATATTTCTTTTTTTTTACTCGAGACCACTCGTCACACAAGATACTTTATTTAAAAATGATCTAAAAGTCTTTCCAACAAGACCTATTAGAACTTTGATAATTCAGAAAAATGACTGAGAAAGTATGGCCTTTTTTTTTTCCAAATTAGCAAGGAAATGAAACAAGAAATTAAATTAATCGAAGAGAATATATCATAAAACAAGAAACTTGAGAAGTGCTATTTAAATTGGAAGTAATATTTCACAGGTAAAGAGTAACTGTCCTAAACTGCATGTAATAAAAGTACTAAAGTCTCCTGAGTCAGATTTCTTTTTTTTTTTTTTTTTTTTGTTCTCTATTTTAAATATACGATGACAAGTGCCAGGGCCAGTGTTGTTTGTGTGGAAATTATAAAGTGTGCTGATTAGTTAAGCATGTAATAATGAGGTTATGAGTTCCCTACACACTGATGGAAATCTAAGTGTCTGAAAAAAAACATTGCAGAGATGTAGCTATGACTTTTCCCTTCAGCTTCTTCTTTCATTTATTTTTTTCCTGTGATAACTGAACATATGGAGATTAATTTAAGTGTGGGAGTGACAGTGTGGATGTCTAATTAATTGCCCTAGAAAATAAAAAATGTTTCTGCCTTACTCATAGGGGCCATTTGGCTGAACTGGCGCCTTATATTATCAAAATCTGGATGCAATATGCAGTATTTGCTGTGAAAACTGAACAAAAGGCAGAAAAACTTAGTTAAGAACCTCGCTTAGCCATTATCCAGGATTTCAAGCTGGAGTGAGTAAGCTGGACTGTCACGTATGTGTGTTGTTTATTGCTTGTCAGCTACTGAAGAACTACACATATGAATCAGTACAAGTAAAACAGTGATTTTTTTAAATAAACCAAATGCTATAGTCAAATAGACACAGGCAAGTTTTTCTTCTCACCTTCAGTAGAGGATATTTTCAGAAGATGTAAGGTTGAAACAGAATCTGGTTTGTTCCCCCTCACACGTCTCAGGTAGGTAGATACTGGATTTACATTTCTAAGATTTTGGTCTCGATGCTCTGTTAATTCTGGCCTTATTTTTCCCTGCCACCAGATTCCCCATAGCATAAACAATCTGGTGGATAATTTTTAGTAAAGAACTTCCCAAAAGCACTTCAGTACCATGTTTCCTACACTAAAGGGTTTTTTTTTCTGAAGAAGAGCTGATGGATATTGTCATTACACTGTGTGTGAGACCCCTCTTCCAACGGGAATATGCTCGAAGGAATTTCAAGCTGTTAAGTGAGAACAAGGTATTTCATGGATAAAGCAACTCCAAAAACAACAAACCAGGAGAGGATGTCTCTGAAAAGCATATCCAAAATATTCAGCAGTCTCTGTCAGGTAGACTGTGATGTTGATGTAAAAATTCAGTTGTGCCACAGCACTTCAGACCATTATACAAGTGGTGCCTGATTACAGATTTGATGAGTAGACACTGTACTACAGACAGAACTCTTGAATGACTACATAACTTAGTATTGAGAGACTACATAGCTTAGCAGTGAAAGACCACATAACTTAAAAAATAAGTCAGCTACACATAAAGGAAGACAACCACCCATCAAAAATATAAACTTGAATTCTTCTCCTTTCAAGTGTCTCATCATTATCCTGCAGAGTCATGACCATCATAGGTTTATACTGGCTATGAAAGACAATTTATATCCTGTTCAAGTCTTCAGAGGCAACATTATTTTTTCTTCTGTGTTTTTGTTTTTTCAAAGGACATCACTGAACGAATCAAATGACTTGAACCTGACATCAAACATCCAGAGTTCAGGAGAATACTTAAGTGTGCATTAAATAAGAGGATAAAAGAGTGTGATGAAAAGGCAAATAGTTTCACTTAATAATTGGCAGCAATTCTGTGGACAAAAAGAAAATTATATAATATATCATGAAAATCTTTTGCATGGGTAAAGCAAATTGTTTAATTGCAAGGTAATACTATAATTAAATAGGGATTAGCAATTTTATCAAACTATATTCATAAAAATATATCCCTGTTATTATCTTGTAAAATGAAATTTAATGAGTCAACAATGTATGAAAATTAAAGTGTACCAAAGAATAACAAACATTTCTTCATAGGTTAGATTTTATCTTCAAAAATAAGGATTGCAAACTTTATTAGGGAAATTAGAATTTTAAGATTTAAAGAACCAATCTTGTACACGGTTGATATATATTTTCTTTCACTATATCATCTGTTTCTCAGAGCAATATTAAACCCTTTGTTAGGATAAATATTAACTACAGAGGGAACCAAATATCAGGGAAGGCAAGAAAAAAATCTAGATACCTTTCCCCCAGTTCTTCTTTAGGTTGGTAGAAACTTGACTCTGTCATGCTCATTCTGGGTTAATATTGCTTTATTTATTTACCTACTAAACTGGTAGTACCTGACACTCAGTGACTAAGTTTTTCTCAAACTTATGGCATTGGTAGTTCATTAGAAGGCTGTTCCATTTTTCACCACAATAAAAAGTTAACATATTGTCTTCTCAATGTACACAAACATTATTCTAGCTCATTTGAATCCTCATGAACCTTTGATATATCTTCCACAGTTTACAAAAATATCATCTTTTACTCCTTCTTGCAATTGATTTTGATAATGTGAAACTCTTTCTTCTTCATGAAAATCCGACTATATTTTAAACTTACTTTTGGCTTTGTAATCAGATAAATCATAATTAATGCATAGAATGTATCATAGTATAGGAACACTGTAGAATAATTAAGTGAAATCACTGAATACTAAAAATTATTTATCCGAAGACATATAGTATATAGCAAAATACAGAAACTATTCTGTAACTGTTGTATTAATTAAACTGATCCTCCAGTCTTCAACTAAATGTACTTAATTTAGAGACAACAATGGAAAAGCAAGCCAAAAATAGAGAACAAATAGGCATTATCAGGAAGGAAGAAGTATTGTATAAGAAGCATAGAGAAGACTCGTGAGTCATGTTTAAAAACAAAATAAAACATAAAATAACTTGCATAACTAAAGCCAAGTGGAAGCAGACCATGCCATTGATATTTATATAGATTATGGTATAAAAAATGCAGTATCTGTCTTAAACACTAAAAAAATTTATCTTTGAAACATAATTTAGATAAATTTGGATTTATTACATCTCTTATTTCACTGGTGGTTCAAAATACAGATTAAAGGAATTGGAATACAGGTGAATGCATTTTATATGATCAATTATTTGTATTTTTGTGCTCAGTTAGTTTTCAATTCCTGTAGACTGGCAAAGTACCTCTAAAGACAGCCCTGAAAAATAGGAGAAAGCTAGATTGCACCAGTCTGTGAATGAATATCTAACACATAATTACTCAGAGGCCCATGCCTGAGATCCAATACACCTCTGATTTCTCCTGACTCTGAAGAACTAATAAACATCTTTCTAGTATAATAGGTCAACATATATAAAGTGGCATCTGAGTAGGGGTGTGGGGAACCAGGACTTTGTCAATTAATTTTCTTCCTTCCTCCCTCCCTTATACAACCTCATGAAAGAGGTGAATACTCAGCAAAGTCGTTCATTCTTTCCACACAGTGGGACATAGGTAAAAACTGGGAAAAGTTGAACAGCAAGATAAATTGGACCTGCCCAGTGATTTCTGTTTCAAAAACGCTTGCTAATCCTTGTAACCCTGCTGAAAATGACACACACTATGAGGCTTCAGATCAGATACTTCTTTGATGTATTTCGGGAGTGCAATAAAATTGGCATATATTAAGAAAAAAAACTTTCATTATTCTCATAACAATGGAAAATAAGTGCACATGTTTAAATTTTCAAAGGAACAGATTGGGGTTCTGGCAAGTGCTTTTTTAATATTTCAGATGGAAAACAATGACTATGCTGAGAGAGATACAGAAACTCCCTGATACAACACAAGCAATATATTTTCATGAGTTCCTTTAGGCAGTTTATGTCTTAAACCTGCAAAGGCATGCACAAGTTTAAGTTAATCTGTGTGCATGTTTCTGTCTGGAGCTTGCAACAGAACAATAAAAACCCCTCATCTAGTATAGGCAAGAGATATATATATTATATTCATCACTTTCTCTCACATAATTTTATTTATTTTTGTCAACAATAACCCAAAAAATAAAATAAGAATACATTCCAATGTGCGGAACACATTGAAGTGGAAAATAGAGATGTTGTAATAAGGTATTTAAAAACCCTACCTCTCAACCTCAAACCAAAAAATTTTGAGGGAAGGCAAAAAAATTATCTGTTCTTACCTGTCTCAGCATTATGTCAACAATGAGAAACTCCACACACCAAAAGTACTGCAATATGGCATAACAGTGATGTTGTAGCTTCATCTCTGAATTTCCCAGCTTTATGCATTTAAGAAAGGCACTTTATTTTAGCTTTACTTGTCTGCCAATTTAATGTTTCACATCATTTTTTATCTAATCTGGAAAAAAGATCCGGGGAAAAACCTCTTATTTGTGCCACACTACCTGTTTTCTGGCTTTGGAGGTCCTAATTAACTCTTTCTAGTTTCATTTCTCATGGTTAACTTCCATTATTTACCACAAGAGTTCTGTTTCCTTTTTTAAAAAAGAACAGACCTTCAGACCTTCTAACTTTTTTCTAAAATGGATATTTTTGCTTGTGTTCTCAGCAAAATTAAAATGGATGGAGATATGTATAAAAGATCAGTAATAAGGAAAGGAACGGTTTTGTTTAAGGTAACAAGCTGGATTTTCTAGTGTCAACAGAATTTATGGACACTGTTGGTTTATAATTTTTAAATGGTTACTATTTTTGATAAATGTAATACTGGTTTAGAGTACTAGCTGGACATATTTTTAGATTATAGTTTCCTTCTAAAGGAAGTTTTCTTTAAGTATATGTATATTTTTGTATTTATTTAGACACACTAACACTATCTTTTTAAAGGGCATTTTCAACACTTTTCCGAGTGCTAACATTTCCCTGCACTTCAGCAGAGCATCGTGGACTTCGACAGAACCACTTAAACGTGGGAGGCGGACAAACATATAGTGATTAGAAAGATCAGAGCTAAAGTCACAGTGCCACTCAAGTCCCAGTGTCATTTTCAAAATAGGCTGTAATAGTGCTGGCAATTTGACACTGTGTCTCAAATCTTATTCTTAAGAGACTCCTTGCGCTATATCCAGTATGGGCCCTACACTCATTTTCTTCCTGTGTCTGGCTGGTCTAGCGACAAAGTGTACAATCTCAGGGAGTCATGGAATCAAAGAATAGTTTGGGTTGGAAGGCACCTTCAAAGCTCATCTAGTCCAACTCCCCTGCAATGAGCAGGGACATCTTCAACTAGATCAGGTTGCTCAGAGCCCTGTCCAGCCTGGCCTGGAATGTGTCCAGAGATGGGGCAACTACCACCTCTCTCGGGAACTTATGCCAGTGTTTTAACACCCTCATTGTAAAAAATTTCTTCTTCATGTCTGGTCTGAACATGCCTCCTTTAGTTTAAAAAAAAACATTACCCCTTGTACTGTGGTAACATGCCTTTCTAAAAAGTCTGTCCCCATCAAATTTAACCTAAACTGAGTCTATCAGGACCATGACCTACCAGCTCAGTGGAATTAAAGCCAGGAGCCATGTCCTGCAAGCCTTCTTCACGCCAGTGTCCTTTTCCTTATAGATGGCTCCACTGGACTCTGACATACTTCATTTGTGTCATTACTTAAAATCATGTCATTTACTTCATAGAGATTACTAATCTCGAGTTTCTATGCTTTAATTACTAAAGGCTGTTAGCAAAAGTTGCACTAATGAAACAATTGGCATTCAAATCGCTGGCAATAGATAGTTTAAAAACCTGGTTCTCCTAGTGTATTTTTCTACTTCTGGCTTCTTGGCATACATTTTCCAGTTCAGTGGCCAATTAAAAGTAATGGCTGGTAGATTAAGAGAGTCCAGAAAATCAGGCAGTCTGAAATAGAAGTTCATCTCACATACCGACTGTTAACTTTCTATGACTTCACCCTTGTTTGCCTCCAGAATTAAAGGAGATACATAGACAACTGCGGAATTATCCTAAACATTAAACTTAGAATGACATATATTGCCTTCTGGAGGCTGCAGCTTCTCACCATTGAGTACAAAAGGAGTCTAGGGTT
The DNA here is from genome assembly GCF_036013445.1 of Caloenas nicobarica. Classification (NCBI taxonomy): domain Eukaryota; kingdom Metazoa; phylum Chordata; class Aves; order Columbiformes; family Columbidae; genus Caloenas; species Caloenas nicobarica. The sequence continues at coordinate 49,590,413 of NC_088245.1, forward strand.
ACTAGTACAGGTCTAGATGTGTCCCTTTTAGATGTCCATATGAGGACAAATAAATCCCACCCTACTAATAAGAGGAGGAATACCACACACCAGCAGCATAAACTGCAAATTCACCATCTGATGCATTAATTCCATGGGATGTTCTTGGGGTTTGGTTTGCTTTGTTTGGCAGGAAGTGTGGGAAAGGTGTTACTCGGGGGAAAAAAAAAAAAGGCTAAACTGAAGGAAAAGTGAAGGAGAGAGTACATAAAAGGAAAAGAAGCAAAGGGAGTTATGCAAAGGAACCGAGTGGGTGAAAGAGTGTGGCTCAGCATTTCGGCATAGGACTGGGCAAAGTCCTAATGAAAGACCTCCAGAAGTTCCCAAATGCCTACCGCGGATGTTTCTGAAACCACACTATGATGTGACTGAATCCTTGATTAGTTCACCTCTGCATTTTCCCTATGTACAGCAGATAAATATGAACACTTGGGTCAACTTCATTATAAGTCTCCCCTCTAGTATTTTTAGTTCAGAGCAGACGATGGGGAGACGTGATTCTAGCTGAGCTTGATTTAAACCTCCCACACTCCAGTGCCATTACAAGTTCTTCTGCAGCAACCTGTAGAGCAAGTATTCCTGTAGAGACTGATTACGGTAAGTAAATATGTGTTTTCAATGCATATAGCCAAAAACTGCATGAATGTGCTAGGATAGTGGCTCTCAGATGGTTTGGACCAGTGGATTATTACCAGCCCTTAACATTTTTAAAGATCATTACATATGCTATCAAGGATATATCATATGTTTACTCTTAAGTAGAGACCCACAGATCAGATGTGGGCCCTTGCTGGTATCCTGGGGGACTGCTCTGAGCACAGGGTTTGCATTTCAAAAGCCACTGCTGGGGCTTGGGGGCTTGAACATGAAAGGCCCTGAGAACTGACTGGAACAGTGAAATGGACCCAATTGCCTTTAACATCAAGCTGAGTGAAACACAAATGATACAGAAATTTAAGATTTATTTTCAATCTAAAACTGAATAGATCTAAAAGCCTTTAATGGGGATTCATTTCTAAATCCTGTTTAGCAATCCAAGGTATTTTTAGCAACATAGGTGTCAGTTTTAGTAATTATTAAGTCTGTGCAGCTCTCACTGAATCCAGTCAGAAATGAAGCAAACAAAACTGTCAATGTTTGGACTGCTCTCATGTACAAAATATTTTTATATCTTTTAATCCACTTCTGTCCTAAACAAAACTGCTTTTACTACTGCATAACATGTTGTAGCCTGAAAATAACCTACAGCAGTGTTATTACTAGATGTGTCCAGAACATAGTATATTTAAACTCTGGTGGTTCAATACCAGTCTGCCATGTTATCCAACTGACAAAAGAGAATTCAGGCAGAGGAAAACCCTATTGATCTTTTCTACTAGTACATAATAGGAATAGAGTTGATGTCACAAGAACTCAGTTAATTTTCCTCATTTTTATGAGCTAGTAAATTTGTTCCTACTCACTGTAATATTTATAGCTGTAGTATTACCTGATAGGAGAAACAATGTCCTAGTCAAGACTTTCCTCTTTTCACTGCCCATAATCTACACTTAAGGACTCTAAGCATACTTGATTTTATATATACTCAAGTATAAATATTTTATGTAATACTTTTACTATAATTTATACTACTATGAAGAGTCACTTATTTTGAGGCTTTGATACTAAATATTTTATATCCACACCTTTCCATAGCTATCCAAATTTTGATCTCGATAATCTTTAGATCTGTTATTTGTGACCTGGAAACGCTTATTCCCAAATAAGGCCTGCAAGGTTGAGCCCAGAGTTTCAAACTATCCATGCGAAATAGGTCATTATTCCTATTTTTAAATGCAGTTTTAGGTAAGTGATATGCTTTCTTTGGTATCTTAAAAACAGGCAAGAAGATTTAGAGCGGTATCTGATCAACAAAGAAAACAAGTAATTTATTAAAGTATGTTCTGCTCATTGTTTATAATTTGAATGATTAATTATTGATTAAGGTAGTGGGAATAAGGTAGTGTATTTTTTTTCTGATACTCCTCCTTGAAGGAAATGCAGAATGGGAGCTATTAGCTCTAATGACTCTTAAATGTTTCAAAACCATTTTGAACAATCACCAAGGGGCAGAAATGATAACATTTGCTGAAGGAACCTAAGGCTTAACTGAATTATCTATTTCCTTATCCAAAGGACTTTGAAGTAGCATTGCTAAGAGACAATTTATTGTTCTTCTCAAGACAATTACCCAGCACTCGTGAGAGAAAGGAGGGGCTACATTTACTTTTCCCAAAACTAATTTTTGTGAGTCAAGAGCGGGATTCAGATTGGTCAGTGATGTTGATGTTGGCCTCAGAGAAAGACAGCTTGGTTACCCGTGTTGCTTCTTATCTTGGGAACCCTTGTCACTTGATCACAGAGGAGAGCATCAAAACATGACAATTTATGAACCAGATATTCAGTCAGCCTGAATTGGAACAGGTCCACAAAAAGAGAGAAATCAATGAAGCTTCACAAATGAGCATCAGCTGACAAGAGGCTCTCAAAGATAAGACCACAACTTCGTCAGACAAGTTGAGCAGAGAAGCCATAAAAAGCAACACATCTAAAAGCACCTACAGCAGCATGAATCAAATGAACCAACAAATCTTATTTCAATCCAGAAATGTACATACCATGAGGCCCCACAAAGCACTTTTGCACCTCAGTAATTTTAACGGCTACTCCCACTTTTGGAGTCTTGGGGCGATAGGTGAGCTGCCTGACCAACACATATTCATACCAAGGACAGGCACAGAGAGGTGATGGCTCCTAGCAGGGCCAAGGAGATGGCAACAGTAGAGTTATTTTTAACAAACTGTCCTAGCGAACTGGAGTGAATTGTTTCCAGGACAGCCTTGCTTGAGACCCTGGCCATTCTTTAGGAATGCAACAATGAAACACCAAGAGTCTGGCCTTGGGTGACAAAGTAACAGCTCCAAATTGAGAAAGTGCTACATAGGAAAAGTCACTGCCATGGAAGTAGCTAGATGCTCACTGTGTGCATTTTTTAGCTCTCACTAGTACGCTATTCATGTCTCACTTTCTAAGAGGCAGCCATGGTTATACTATCTCATCACATCCATACTTGGTTTTATTTTTTAAGTTTTATGATGAAAAGCTTCCCAAGTATGTTTTTTCCTGCTCTTCCTAGCAGTGTAAAGTATGGCTATCCTGACTTGCTCTTTTTTTTCTTCTCTCTCATGCTTGATCCAAATTCTTCAATTGGTTGGATTCTCCATCAATTCCAGGACTTTATGCTTTATTAATTTTTTTTATTTGCATGTAGACAGTGCGCCTTCGTTTGTGAATATCTTTCTACTCTTTCATCTGATCTGGTGCTGTAATGCTGCTGTGCTGTGGTGGTGCCTGAAAAGAACATGTAAAGAAGAAACAGTTAACGTATGAAGTCCAGTCTATTTTTTTTTTCTGATATATTTCTAATATAATATATATGAAAAAGTTATTTGTGCAATAACTGTTGCTTTTCACATTCCTTTGTTTAGTTCTTTTTTATCTTTCATCCTCCTGATCCTGCAGTATTGCAGTAAAGCAATATAATAGTAAAAGGAAACAAAAATAAACCAAAAATGTTGTGAGGGAATTGGAATAGAGAAAAAAAAATAAAGCGTTTTAAATTATCATACGCATTCACAACAGGAAACATATTATGCACAAATCCTGAGGTCCTGAACAGTCAAGAGCAAGAATTTTGCGCTGATAAAAATGCAAATGTTTACAGATAGGCCTCTTTCCTAAGGGAGGGGTGGATGACTTCAGGATGAATTGGGTGATATTTTGTTTCACAAGGTCATTGCTAGGCTGCATGGGTGGATGATAGAGCAATTTGGTCATTGTGACACCTACAAGATAAGCAAGAGTTCAATTGTTTACTTATCTAGATGGCTGGCTGGTTTTTTAGGCAACAAACCGATCTGTTACAAGGCAGGATACTGGAACCATCACAAGACGCTGCCTCCATGGCCAAACAGGAACTGGGCAGGGCCCAAGCCAGGAGCACACTGGTCAGGAATCTTCTCCAGGGTCGTTTGTAGCTGGTGTGGAGAATGTTTGGCTCTGCAAACGTGGTGGAAAATTTGGATATTCATCTCTCCGTGCTTATACACAAATATTCTCCCAACTTCTCACACTTTCTCCATGCTCTTCAGTTTCATCAAATTTAATTAATTGACTGAGTTTTAACAGAATCAGAACTAGCAGGATAGTCAAGAAACCAGTTTAAAAATGAAATAAATTTCAGTTTTATGCACAAGCTACAAAAAAGTCCGTTTTCTACTGTCTGTTCCCAGGTCAATCCCATGATGTGATTTTGCCAAAAGGCCCTTAGTTCATAGGGGATGGTGAGGTGGTCACTCAGACCTTGGCTGCCTTATTCATTGTTGACCAAATATTGTAGTGATCCCAACACTCCAATTCATGCTCTTTATGTTAAAAGCCTCATAGTAAGTGTATCAGATTCAGGCAAGCCATTTAAATTTTCTGTGACACATTTTCTGGCTCTGTTAAAATGTATGATACTTCTGCAATTAAGAGTGTTGGTCACAGAATGAGTTGAGTTATTGTCACTGATTTGTCAAGTCTGGCCTTTCCAATTTGTCTGCAAACCACACTGAATTTTCCTGAAATGGTAATGTTTCCTTAAAAGTTAAATGAAAGATCTCCAGAAATATTCCTTTGTGCATCTTGGTTTTGCTTGCTCTATACAACTGGTGACCTACATTACATGGAATGTTTTCTGTTAGTCAATTACATGTTCTAACCTTTAGAAATAGAAGGAGTGCCTTTTTTCTCACAAAAATCATGAAGAGTGTTGGAGCTCGAGGATTAATTTGGAAAACATTTTTAAATCCTTAGAGAGAAGATTCTGTAGAGCTAGAAGAAATTTCTTCTTACTTTAAATGTGTTACATATTTTTATGCTATCAGAGAAACACTAAATTATAACTATTTTGTGCCTTGAAAAATGTGTCCACTTAGAGAATTCTACCACAACAGTATTTTAAAAAATTAATGTTGATATGTACCTCTCCCACCTTTGCTTTCTTCCTGTGAATAAAATAGGATATTATTCCCATTTCATAGACAAAGAACTGAAGCACAACCTACCTACCTTCCCTCAAGACAAAAGGAAGCAGGTACAGACATGTACCCAAACTGCAATGTATTAAACACATCACCTCCTTCTTAGCTGTACCAAAGCTAGTTTTGTCTGCCTGAGACCTAGGAGATATGACACAACCATGCAGAACACCACTGCCAGTCTTATAAAGAAATGCAATTTCCAATTGCCTGGGGAAGCCTCGCTGAGCTACAGCGATCAGTGCAGAGAAGGGTGCTGAACTGCAGACAGAATGTAAGAGAATTTGTTTTATATGTGTGCAGATAGTTTTATATTCTCCTTCTGGGAAGAAATGCAAGAAATCTCCTCAACAGAACAGTCTGCGGGATTGCTTACCTCACTATTTGGATTTTTCAATTGACCTCTAGATATGGAGAGGTAAGGTAGTATTTTTAGCAACATCCAAAATGGGCAGGAGCCAATTACTGTTCACAGTCTCTTTTGATTGCCTCTCTCAAACGAGAAGAAAAATGTAACAGGCACTCAGGTAAGAAAGAAAGAGACAATGAAGCTCAGGCAAGCCATGATAATAACATAGTTAGGATGATTTATTTATTTGCTAGTCTTTGTGGGCTGTTTTGTGCTGACTTCATCCTGTTGCTTTAACCCTCTAGGCTCTGCGCTGTCTCGGGTCTGCAACAGTAGTGATATATGAGCTTCTCTGTTCCATTTCTTTTGCGGCACTGGCTCTGGTAGCAGGATTTGAGCAGTAACAAAGGAGAAGCAGGGTATTTATTGCAGGCTCAAAGAACCTGACAGCCTGTGGCACAGCTGGTCCATCATTCCAGCGAGATGCTCAACAGAGGGGTGTGTAGGATGTCAAAACAAGGCACGAAAAACACCACAAAGGGCTTGTAGAATTATGTATGGTTTATGGATGGGGATTTTTCATTGAGGGGTTTGATCTACTGCATCGGAAAAGAACTGAAATCAGAGTCTTCTATTTCCAGTTTCATTCCCAGCGCTGTTACTGACACCCAGCGTACCCCCGGACAGCTCACTTGGGCTCAGCCGTTCACAACCCCATTTATTTGTCTGTCTCCAATCGGAGAGCCTTCGGCTGGAGACAGAGACGCTGAACACCTGCGGCCCCCACGCCTTCCCCGGCCTCCCGCGGGAGCTGCCAGGGCTCCCCGGGAGGCGGGCGCGCTGCTCCGCCGTCCCCACCACGGGCAGCGAGCCACACGCTCGGCCCTGCCGCTCCGGACCGCGGCGGCCCCGCGCAAGAGGGGACCCGACACCTCCCGCCGCGCCGCGCCTCGGGGCGCCCGATCCATCCCCTCGGCCGCAGCGGAGCCCCGCCCGGGCCCCGCCGTGCTCCCGCGCCCGCTGGCGAGGAGCCGCCAACGCGCCGCTGAGGCCCCCGCGGCTCCCACGGAGAGCGCAGCGCCGCCCGGCTGCCCCCGGGACGGGGGAGGCCGAGAAGCGACGCCGCCTCGGGCCGCGGCGGACCCGGCACGGCGACCCCGCGCCCCCTGGGGCGGGGCAGGGCAGCACCGCGCCCCGCCGGACCGTTAGGGCGGCCCCGCGCGGTCACGCCTCCCCTCACGACGCCGCCACCGCCCCCGGGACGGCCCCGGCCCCGCCGACGGGTTCCAGCCCGCCGCTCTCCTGAGGGACCGCGGCCTCTCCCGCCGCCGGGGGATCCCCGCCCCGAGGCAGCCCCCGGCCCCGCCGGCGGCGGCCCCGGCACCCACGGGCGGGGGGACTCCGGGGGACACGCCGCTTCGCCCCGCCCCCGCCCCCGCCCCGCCCCGCGGAGCTGCTCGTGGCAAAGTCACCGACCCCCGAAGCCCGCCGGGCTCCATCAAACGCCGCGGCCCCGCCCACCGACGTCATGGAAACAAGCGCGTCAGCCTCCCGCCCGCCAGTGGCGACGGCGGGGGGGCGGGGCGAGGCGCGGGGCCCCGCCCCCTCAGGCGCCGTGCCTATCGCAGCCCCGCCTTCTCCTCCCCCATTGAAGACGCCGCACGTCGGGACCCCCCCTTCCCCGGCCGTGCGAGGAGCCCTGTCACGTGACCGGCGCTCCGCAGGCGGCGAGGGGGTCGGCGGGGACCGGCGGCTGCGGCGCCGGGAGGGGAGGGGGGCGGTGGGAGCGAACAAGTGAGTGACCGCGGCGGGCGGGCAGGGTGGGCGGAGGAGGGAGGCGGGCGGATCGCTGCGCTCCGCCCCGCCCTGCCCGGTGGCGCCCGGCTCCTGTAGCGGTTGCTCTGCGGCGCTAGGGCTCGGCGGCACGCTCGGCGCTGCCCGGTGCCTGCGGGGGGAAGGAGGCGGGCGGGCCCCGGCGAGCGACGGCGGCGGCGGCGGGAGCGCCCGCCAGGAAGGCGAATCGCTGGTTCCTGCCGGTGAGGCGACGGGGGCGGGGCGGGCGGTCCGCGCCCCCCCTCCTTCTTCCTCCTCCCCCGGCTCTCCCCGCGCCGGTGCCCTCTCCTTCCCTCCCCAATTCGGTCGCCGCTTTTCCCCCGCCCCCTCTCCCGTCCTCCTTCCTCCCTTCCCCCGCGGCCGCAGGGCGGGGGCGGCGCGGCAGGGCCGACCGGCCGTGGGCAGAGCGGGGAGCGCGGGGACCTTGTGCGCTTCGGCGGGCGAGCGGCGGCAGGTTCACGGGCGCCTCGTCCTGGCCTGCGGCTGGGCGGCGAGGTCGGCCCCGCGGCGCCGAGGTAAGCGCGGCGGCGGCAGCGGCGGCTCGGAGCGGATCTTCTCCCGGCCGGGGCGGGCAGCGGCGCGGCGGCAGGTGCAGCATTGCTCCGCTTCGCTCCCGCCGCGGGGCTGCGGGCCATGGCCGGGCTCGCCCGGAGAGGCGGCGGGCGGCGCGGTTGGAGCAGCGGGGCGGCCGCAGCAGCGGGGCCTCTGCCGGGGCTAGGTGCCCCGCTCCCCGGTTTTCACCGGTTTTCCCCGCAGGTAACCGGAGCGCGTACCTGGCCGCCGCCGTTCAGCCGGGGCGCGGCGTGACCTTGAGGGCAGCGGATGCGGGGCTGAGGCGCGGCGGGAGTGCAGCCGCCGGGCGAGGCGCCGCCACACCGCCGCGGACCCCGCGGCCGTGCAGGGCCGGCACGCCGCAGCCCCCGGCGGGCGGACGGGCGCGCACACGCCGCGGATTAAGGTGGTGCTCAGCCCCCGCCGCCCGCCGGGTTAAGTAGCCGGGATTAGCCCGCTGCGGCTGCACGACACCGACATCCCGGGCGCCTCTCCGCCGCCCCGCGGGGGCTGGGAGCCCGGCACCCGCGCAGCCTCCCCCGCCGCCGCCTCCTCCTCCCTCTCCCGCCCGCCGCGCCCCCGGGGCGGTGTTTTCGGCCGCGGCTGGGTCGGACGCGGGTCTCCGTCGGAGCGGGCGGGCCGTTTTGATTTATCGATGCCTGGCCGGGCTGCTCATTGACCGGCGGGGAAGGGATGCGGCGCCCCTTGCGCCGCGGGTGAGCTTGGACCCGCGCGGGGCCGCCCCGCTCCGCGATGGGAAGCGCCTCGAACGGCGGCGGCGGTGTCATCCTCGTCCCGGCGGTGCGGGGAACCTATGGATGTGGCACCACGTGAGTTTGGGAGCCGGACGGAGCCTCCACCGGGGAATGGCTGGCTGGCCGGCCGCTGCCAGGCGCGGGAGGGAGCGCTCGCCGCTCACGGTGGAGCGGAGCGGGGAGGCGGGTGGGCTGGTGTCCGCTCCGCCGCCTGCCCGGGCTTCCCGCCGAGCCCCTCGGACTGTCGAAAAAAACGCTGAGGTCGGAAGGATTTAGGATTTCGGGAGGAAGGCCTCCAGGAAAGCCGACGGGTAGAGAGAGGTGGTCGCGTGGTCTTCAGCAGCGTTTCTGTCAGCAATCTAAATCCTTACTGATCTTTAAATGTGTGTTCCTTTTTTTTTTTCTGTTTCACTTTTTAGACTGTATGAGAAGGGAGGGGGGGAAGAAAGATACACAGTAACAACATTCTGGAGGCTTTTTTCTTGTAATTTTAAGATCCCCATTACAGAAATCCTTAAATACCCGTTATAAACAGCATTCTTAAATTCGTAACTTCAAGTGCTGAGGTTTTCTTCTCAGGGTCTGTTTAAAAGGAGCTAGTGATAACAACTTATTCTGTGTCTTAAACTATCATTCTGAACATGTGTTTGCACTGGTATCTGGCTTAACAGTATTTGAGGGATGACTAGCTAGATGAATATTCAAATCGCATCCCTTAACGTGTCTCGAAGCGAGTCCCAAGCCAAATGTGAAACATCTCTTGCATCATTAGCGATTGGCAATTTTGACTTGCTGGAGGGAGAAGCAGAGAATGCCTCTGGAAAACCACCGCATGTCCAAATGCTGCTGCATCTTTAAAACACCCGTGGGTCCTAATGAATTTGAGTTGAAATAGTGTCTTTAGGTGCCTGAAAAGATCTTGGCTAGGTAACTTTCCAACTTTTGGTCGACCATACAATGTATTCAAAAGGTGGTAACTGTAGCTATAGGCAGTGCCCCTTTTTTTTTTTTTTTCCAGTTTGATGGAGCTTTTCAAGGATTTGTTCCAAACACCACAAATCGTGAATTCCAACAGAAGTAAACTTCTGTATCTTTAAAGTATTGGCTCTTTTGGCAGGAATAGCTTCCAATGTACTAGGACTTTAATACTTACGGCATAATGAATGGAAACTCTCTCGGTGTCAGTGGAAAAAGTGGTCACTGAATTCACTAAGGAAAAAAACTCGTACACTTCAATGTGAAATTTTCAGCCTGGAACAACATTGTTGGGTCATTCGGTGTATTGCTGTTTTTTCAGTTTGTTGTGATAACCCACTCAGGTTGGGTTATCTGAAGAAAATTAGGATCCTGTGTTGTGTACAGACACTTGCAGCTTTTCTCAGTCGATATTGCTATCTTTGCTGACTTGCAACATTACTACTTCAGTTCATTCAAAGAAAAATGCTACTTGTGATGTGGGTAACTAAAGTGATACAAGTGAAAACTAAATTTAAAGGGAATTGTGGCTGTGCTCTATGTCTGCACGCATACAGTGACTCACTATTGCATATTAAGCAGATGTGTTTGGGAACTTAAAGCAGAAAACAGACCAGTGTCACATTAGCACTGAGTGCACCTTGTGTTGGTTTCTTACAAAGTTCTGTTGCATACAGGTAACGATATAAGCAAAGGATCCCCATTTGTGTCATATACAATCAACTATTCTGTGAGTGATGCTACCAATTAAAATTCTCTTCAGTCTAACCTTAGAATCTCATTTAGGAAGTGACTGTTTCATGGACCACAACATAGAGAACTGTCAGCCGTTAAAATTGAGAACCTCTAAACCATGTTGTGGAAGCTTAAAAGGAAGCTGAGAGCCTTGTAAATGTTCTGCAACTCCTTCATGAAGGTCTAGTAATTACTACTTTTTTTTTCTTTTACTGTTCGAGTTCATTCAGAAAAGAAGAGTATGATGAACTGGAGACAGTCAAAAGGTGAAGATATTAAGAAGGAAGGTTGGATCTGCTCAAAGCCACCTCAAAACTGGATGCTTTGGAAGAATTAACTTTGCCAACATTTAAGATTTTAGATCTGGGAACTCAGTATTAACTGACAAGTTCAAAATGGACGTGGCAAAGCAATCAATAACATGCCATAGCAAGCAGGTCTCCCTTGACATAAGGGTGGACAAGATAACCTAAAGTATCTTCTAACTCAAATTTCTTCCATTAAGGTAGACTAAATATTAATGGCACTGAGCATTCTTTACCGCTGAAATGTGACCTCAGTGATGTCTTTCAGTGTTTAAACTGTTTATTTTAATATATGTTATTTTCTGGTTTTTTAAGGGGAAATAGCACTAGTGCAACAAGGATGCACGTTTCTCTCAGAGTTCAAGTCAGGTTTCAGTTAGCAAAAATTAATATAATGCAGAATAAAGAACAGGCATTATTAGCCTAGTGCTAATGTAAATATCTTTCAAGAAATAAGGAAGGCTGCTTGAACCTATGGCAGATTTTGTTATAGAAACACATGCTTACTTTCCTCCAGAAGGCTCAATAAAATAGCAATAATATTCTTATATTTGTACTCTTTAGTATTCTCAACTTGTCTTAAAATAAATAATAATAATAAAACTTGTTAAAAGCTGCTGTTCAGGAGATAATGATCTTTGTAGAGTGTTTTAATTAAAAATTAGATAAAATCTAGAGGTTGCTATATTGTGTCTAAAAACCTAAGATTAACTCTGTCTACTGGCTTGCTCTAGTGTGTGCAACAGTCTCAAGTAGGTTTATTTTTTTTTTTTATTCAAACCTATCAAATTTTCTCTTGAAAGTGTCATTTTTATTTCTCCTTACAAAGTTAACTGATTGAAGAACAGAGAGTGTAGCGGACATGGAGTGATACTGTTGCCTGTTTGAAAAAGAAAAAGGAACCTATGATGATTTGTGTAGAGGATGGATATTTCTCAAAAGTATTAAGAATTACTAATCTAACTCAAAATGTCTTGTCTTCAGATTCGTATTTATTCACTTTTCAATAACTCAGTAACATTTGTTTTCCCCTAGCTTTGGCTTCAAATAGTTGAAAAGGCCTTGCTCACTTATTGCACAGCAGAGTGATAAAAAAATAAGGAAGGATTTTTTTTGTTCATGAAGCCCCTCAAACCTGTATATCCTTGTGTAAAAACTAAAAATGTGTTCAGCATCTCTGAAACAGGGCAGTTCCTTAGGAAAGATGGGAGCAATGATAATAAGCAGTATAGAAGGAGGATTTCTGGGAGGTAATGTACAGTGAAATCAACAGGCAAAATATTAGACTATCCCATCTTGAAACAGTTGCACCTTTTCACACCGACTGTAATTTCAACACAAGAACATGGTATCATCCAGTTTGCCTTTTATTTTTAAAGTTTTGGGCTTTCAAATACTGTTTATAAAAATGAGTTTCTAGTTGTCATGACAGGTTTCACTTAATACGAACAGTAAATTTGAGGGATCTGCCTGTTCAGGCTATTCATATTCTGGTAAACATTATGAAAGTGATTTCTGCTGCCACTTATAAATCTTAATCTAAGTGCCAGATGACAGCAGGAGGTGTTATTAGTTTAATTTTGGTGAATTGCAAAGTAGGCATGAGGCTTTCTAAGTCGGTATTTCAAAGGTCTGGTGGGAGAAGAAATGTAAAGAAAATGTAGGAGGCATTTTAAACCAAACCAAAACAAAAAAAACAGAAATAGCTCTGAAAATAAATCCAAATTCTTTTTGTCCAGTACGAGATAAGATGTAACATGCTGTTACAAGACAGACAAATAACATCTGCCTTGCTGTTGGAGGGGAATGGACTGAGGAAGAGGGTACACCCTTCCCTTTCTGCTGTTTGCAACTGCACTGTGCAGTTAAGGAGTGCATGGATGCATTCTGAGGATGACAGAGCTTTGGTGCTGGCTGTTAAGTCTGGCTGGTTTTGCCACTTAAAATGTGACCAGTCTCAGCACTAGGGGTAGCGGTGGCTTATTGCTGGTTATTTTCTGATATTGCTTTGGAGGAGAGAGGAAGGTAAGCTCCTGCATGGCCTCCTACCTACGGTGAACTTCAGTGATCTGCAGGTCTCAGGGTCTTTTTTTTTTTTTAATATTGTTTATGAGCTGGATGTGAGCACAGGAAATACAGTGTTCTTAAAACACACTTCTGCAGAGCCTATCACTTGTAATCTGCTACCCTTACTTGTGCCCTTATATTCACAGAAAGATAAGGTGGCAGCAGGGAATACAACACTATTGGGTTCTGACCACTTGGTGTACAGTGTCTGGTCTGCGAAGAGGAGGCCTGGGATGTACCGTACTCTGCATAGTCGATAGCGACAAACCCCATCTCAAGGCAGAAAGGATGATTCAGCTGCTCTTGATTAAAGCAACTATCTAAGTTCCTGGGATGCAACCCAAGGTTCACAGTGGTGTGCTCTTTTTCTGCTTGTCTTATGTCTTCAGTGAAACTCCAACTTTGATATTAATTTTTAGATTTTGAATCTGAGATTATCTTAATCACCTTTACAATACACGCAGCAGTGGAGGAAAAAAAATCAAGTGTTTTTTTGCTGGAATATTACAGATGTGCCCTTCCATAGAGATCACACAACTTTTTTTGCACTTGTTACTTGACAAGTCACTGGCAGCTTGTCCACATGGCTCTTCTATGGCTATGCAAATACAAGGATTGTTGCTTGCGGTGTGTACTTTAACTTCCTGGACTACTGTATCTCTACTGAAATCAAGACATCTTGGATCTTACATGATAACAGATTTCTTAAAAAATAGAGTAAAAATAAATATATTGCTGTATGATACAATAAACAGAATCTGTAAATCAGCTCAGAATATCTGTTTGGATTTCAAGCAGATAAAAAACAACTGATAGCTCCATATGAAGAGAGGAGGAAGAAGGGACATTAGCTGTGTTGGATGGAGTTTTTCCACCATAGAAAAAAATAGCCATAGTGCTATGCTCTTTGTTGAAATAAGGAGCTTGGCCATGAGCAGTAAGGAAGTCTTGTACCTACTGCAAACTTTTTAGGAATACTTTTAGAATGTTACTAAAAGTTCAGAGGATGGCCACTGTGACTCTCCAAAAGCCTGGAAAACATTCAGGTTTGTATTAGGTAGGTGTTTCGAGAGACAGGAGTCTTAAGTCCTGATCAAAAGACTTGGTCGTCACTTCTGTTAATATGTTTGATTGCTTTTTTAATATTCTCAAGTTATGGCACGCTTTTGTTATGGCCTTCTGAAGCTGCTGTGTTGATCAGCATAATCCAAGAGACTGTGAGGATGGTGAGACACCTTCATTTGTACTTGCCTATTTGGCTTGTCAGCATGAGTGAAAAGTTTCATGGGGTGGCTGAGGTGGCCTGGTAGCTATTTTCATTTCCATCCTGTCCTGGGCTGCTCAGTAACTCCCTCCTCCTCTGTGGCATCTCTGCTCCTTTACATCTACTCGCTGCACTGGTAGATGATTTGTGTTACAAAATCTTCATGCAAAGATTGGCCTTTCCAAGGCGAGAGGCGAGGCTTGTGTGAGGGAAGCAGCATGTGTCTTCGGATTGGTGGTGTGGGAATGTTCCTCTTGCTCAGTCATCATGTGAAACCATTCCCTAGAGAGTATTAACCTTTTCATGTAGAAGAACTTGAAGTTTTTCTGACAAAAGAACTTGAAGTGATTCTGACAGTATATTGGAGAGCAGCTTGAGTGTCAGTCTTCATGTCAGTCTTCAACTAATGGCTTTCCAGAAAAGATTATTTGGATCTATCCAAGATCTTTGCACTAAGTAAAATATTAAAGAATATTACAACACATTAGCTATATGCCTAGGTGGTTTCTGATACTGCAGTGAAGGAAATGAAAAAGTGTGTGTCATATCGTGCATTCAGACTTGCTTTCTGAGGTTTTTACTTGGATGAGACTGAGGAAATAGTAACAAGAAATGGGTAGAAAAGATGACGGGTATGGTTAGCCCTTAAATTACCTCTTCTGGCTATTTAGATAGAGACTAAAGCAAGATCTTAATATGGGTATTGAGCAGGAGTTTTTTTGCTTCCATCTAGTGCTGTCACTGTTGATGCTACGCTTTAAATTGCTTTACATGGCTTGGGTCTGCCAATTTTTCTTTGCTCAGAAATGCAGCTGGTGCAAAACTTAATGAAGCCTATGGAATACAGTACAAATCAATATTTAAATTAGAGCAGTGTCTAGCAGCCCCACTCTGGTGAGGTTGTATGAAACATGACGTGATTTAAACTGGCTGGCAGGATCTGTAGCAGAAGGCTTTCAAATGTACATAGTTGAGACTGACATTTTGGGGAGCGTAGGGAAGGTGGTCTATCCACTAGCACAACTGTTTTACTTCTGCTCTATTAACAACTCAAATAATTTCAGCTTGTGTTCACTTCACCTCTGAAATCCATGTAGCTAACAGTGACAATGATTTTCACATTCTTCAATGAGCTGGCTTTGCATAGTGAAATGTCTTAATGTCTTCACGAAGTCTGATTTCAGATGTGTTTTGGTAACAGGTTGATCTGGCTGTGGTGACTGCAGGTCTAGTGGTTTGTTTCTAAGCTGGAGCTGTATTTCTAAAGCAAGTTGAAAGAGATTTGGTAATAAAGCACTACATTATCTAGGATTTGAGAAAAGCATAGTCTCTTAGCTTTTAATTTTTTGTGTGTGTGTGTTAGTTGGTTTCTATTAGTGAAGGCACTCATCGTGGAGCTATCCTTCAGAGGGAGACGGCTGCTCATGGTGTATATTAGGTTACAGGGACCTTTTGAAAGAGCTTTAGTACAAACATGCACTTCCAAAAATGAAATCCCAGCATATAAAGCAGTGGTACATACTAAGGATATCATTTGCTTGCGAATGAACAGTTCACATGTGGCTTTTTTCCTTGTTGATCCTAGCGTTTCTGGGCACTGGAGAGCAGCACCTCAAACTGTACTACCAAAACTGTTCAGAAAAGGTTGTCTTGGTTATGCAAAGTCTGACACTCTAAAGCTGTGGTGTGAACTTCAGCTACCTCAAAGCATAGGAAATCAGTTTACCACATGGAAAAATAAAAGGAGCAGATGCTTGAGGGCAATACTTTATATTTTCTGGGAAGATACTGTAGTAACATTTTTGGTAAGTGGACTGCTTACTCCAAAACTGAAATGTTGAATTTGCATAGGCTTGAAGATTTATGTTCTCATTCTACTGTCAAATCTAAAACTAGAGAAGGGAATATGGAGAATAAGGCTCTATATACGAATCGCAGAATCATTTCAGTTGGAAGAGACCCTCAAAATCATCAGGTCCAGCCATTGACCTAACACTGGCACTAAACCATGTCCCTAAGAACCTCATCTACACACCTTTTAAACACCTCCGGGGGTGGTGACTCCACCACTTCCCTGGGCGGCCTGTTCCAATGCCTGACAACCCATTCCGTGAATAAATTTTTCCTAATATCCAATCTAAACCTCCCCTGGTGCAACCTGAGGCCATTTCCTCTTGTCCTATCACTTGCTACTTGGGAGAAGAGACCAACACCCTCCATGCTACAACCTTCTTTCAGGTAGTTGTAGACAGCGATAAAGTCTCCCCTCAGGCTCCTTTTCTCCAGGCTAAACAGCCCCAATTCCCTCAGCTGCTCCTCATCAGACTTGTGCTCCAGGCCCCTCACCAGCTTCGTTGCCCCCTGAACATACTCCAGCCCCTCAATATCTTTCTTGTAGTTAGGGGCAAATATAACCACGGGCAAAATACAACCATGGGCAAAATACTTTGAACTGGACAGAGTAAGTACAAGTTACTTTGAGTCACTGATCATAAAAAAGGCCTGTTTCAAGCTCCTGATGGGAGCTGCCAAAGGCCCCTCTTGTGTATTACTGAACCAGCAAAATAAAATCACTCCTGAAGGGCTTTTCTCTTCGCTGCAACAGTTGGGAGTACCTGGAAATGGCAATGTGCGGCCGGTGCTAGGCTGTGGTCCTGGGGCTGTGGGTGGTCTGAATCCCTGGGGCTGAGGGCAAACAGGGAAGCCGGGGTTGCTTGGTGCCTGTCTGCCTGCAGTGGGACTAGAGGAAGAGGTCAGTAGGAAAGGTGTTGCCATCCTCCTGGGTGGAGGAGCCTCAGTCAGCAATGGGGTTCTCCTGTGCTGGTGAGGTCTAGCCCATGCTGGGCTGCTTTAGCAAGAGCATAGCCGGCTAGTTGTTGCCCTCCATCATGCTTGTGAGGCCACATCCAAAATGTTGTCCTGTTTTGCACCTCTTCTGACAGAGAGAGGCCAGCGAAGGGTCACTAAGCTGGTTAAGGGCCATCCTGTGATGTGTGGGGAGAGGCTGAGCAAGGTGGCTTTACTTAGCCTGGAAGGGAGAAGGTGAAGCGGGACTCTGGTGATGGTCTTCAGTGGGGCCATACAGAGGATGTGCAGCCAGGCTCTTCTCTTTCCCAGGATGGACATGGAGGTGAGGAGAAGAGCTTTCATGACTGACTTGAGCTGGTGAGGCCTGTGCTGCACTGGAAGGGGCTTATCCCCATCAACTGTGTGACCTTCAAGAGGAACTGCTGGTGTTGCCAGTGTCTTCCTTGTCACCAGTTCTCATCTGGGGCTGTCCCCTGACGCTGAGCTCAGGTGAATGTCAGTGCTGGTGCCGGTCAGGGCACAGGACTGGACCTCCTGGCACTGGCGTAGACTTGGATCATCCTACACTAACTGTGAAACCACATCCTTCCTCTTGTGTGTGCCTGCTCCGCCATGGTAGTGCAGCTGCTTGATGTGTGAGTTCAGCCCACCCGACTGCGCTTAATTTCAGCAGAGCAATACTGACCATGTCTATAAACATCTTAAAAACTAAAACTAGTCACTCTGGGCCCTTTTCTGTTGTTGAAGAGACACAAGTGCATCTAAGGTGAGATTCATATGACTATTTTAGATTGTGTCCTAGGTATGTAAATTTAATCTTTCGGCAGAGAAGTTATAATTCATCCATTGCCTATTAAAAAAAAATCCAACAAAACAACAAAAACCTAAAGTACCTACCTTAGATATAGATGTTACCCATTTGGTCAGGTGAATCTTGCATGTGATGGGAGGAATGTAAACTTTAAACCTGTGGAATGCAAACAGGCTTCAGAACTTCAGATCAGACCTGCAGGTGGTGAGAGGAGAAAGGGGATGGGGAAGAGCACAACTTCAGCATTGGTTTCTAAAAATGTTCTTGCATCTGCTGCATGCCGTCTGTTACTAACCATTGAAGTACTAAACTCAGGGACTGATAAATACTGGAATCAGTAATTGTTCAGCTGTGTACTAAGTGTAAGATCTTCAGTTTTTCAGGTTAAAAACTGAGATAACAACAAACCTCCCTCAATCCTTAAAGGCAGCTGTAGTAATTCTAAAGTGTAAAATTCTGTGGAATTTGCCATAGAAACTTATCCAAGAGGAAAAGTTCTCCAAGCATACTCATGTTTCAAGGGGCTTTTCAGTGCTTTTCCCCACCCTACCTATTCCATATAAATGGACCACATGTTTTAACTTGCTGATTAGAAGCCTAATGTCAGTGTCTCAAATGTAAAGGATATTATAAACATAATTATTTAGGAGCTTAATGAGGCTCTAGTTGCAGGATGAATTAGAGTTGTGGTATCATACTCAACCAATAAATTGCTATGTGATTTTTTTTTTGCATTCACCTTGCTTATACCACCTGTTTATTACTTTGTAGTCATACATTCAGTCATGACTTTTGAAAAATGAATCTTTCCTGCAAGTATGGTTTCACATTTGACTCAAGCAGATTCAGTGTAGTTCTGTGCCCCGCGTTGACTTGGCACTGGTAATGGATTATCTGTGTGGTAAGCCTGGTTAGATAACCAGCTTTCCCAAAACCCAGCATTTTTCCTATCTTATCAGCTTCTCGTGTATCTATAGAAACTTAACTGATGTCACAAGAGACAGCAATGACTTGGGGAAGGGCAGGAGAATCAGGAATGGTTGGGGCACATCCTGATACTTGGGCATCATGATGTTTGTGATGGAAGAGGCAGGGCTTTTCCTGCTGCAGTTGCCCCACAAAAAGCATATGGAGTATCCTGACTGGAGTCCTGGGAACCAACCAGGCAGAGCACACAAATAAGGAATGCTGCTGGAGCCCTGAATTTTGACAGCAAAACTGTGAGGTGGTCTCATTCTGTGCTAGGGGAGAAACTTTAGTCAGCTGTACTATATTTAACCATAAGCTCTGTAAGATGGGAACCAGTATGGCTCACTTTGACTTATTCATTTAGTGAATCTACTATATGAAAACGAAGCTGAGAAGTGAATGCCACTTACCTGTAGGAAGCAGGGAGCAGAAGCAGCCATCTAACTTCCAGAAGGGTGGTTCTGTTGTCAAAACTTGAAACAAGTGAAGATTAAATTCTGTGGCTACAGGCACATTCTTCTTTGGTAGGTAGTAATCAAAATCTAATTATTCGAGCTGTCAAATCTTCTTAAAGTTCATGTAAAGTTTAATATGATAGAAATTTATCTTTCGGTGAAGGAGAGTGTTTTGCTCTTTGTTTAGAGGAAATTTTGAGAATAAGGAGCTCATTATATTTGTGTAAGCTTTTTGTATACAAACTTTTAAATGATGAAACTTAAAAATAGCCACCCAATAAAATAATTTGATAAACGATTAAGATTGGCAAGAATTTTGTGTTAGTTTAGCCTCTTCCCAACAAGTTGGGAAATACTGACTTTATTTGAAAAAAAAAAAAAAAGAAAAAGAAAAAAAACTGGTCAAAGTTTTGCAGTCTAAACAAGCAAGGAGTGTCTATTTGTGGAGTTTTTGCCAGAAAGGTATGTTGTTGGTCTAGAGCTTAGTGTTCACCTCCACAAGATGGCAAAAAGCTATCAATCTGTCTGCCTCAAGCCTGTTCCTCTTTCAAACTGTTTCCACAGCCGCTGCTGTGTCAACACTGTTCAGTCATAATTGCCAACTCCAAAGCAGGCTGATCAATGGAAATGCTAAATAAAGCAGGAGAGCTCTTGCCTCAGAGGATGTGTAAAACTAGATTTGCCAGTAGGAGCATGCCTCTGCAAACGCCAGCAGAAAGGTTAGCTGTTTGTTACCTTCCAGTCCAACACCACGCCATCCATACCTTCCTGGCTCCTTTGCTAGTGCGTCGTCTTCAACTCTGAGTTTCTCAACTTTTCTTCCAGGTGAAGTTGCTTTTTAAGAAATGAACACTCAAATGGGTTTAGCTTTTCTGAAACTGAAAAACGGCAGAATCCATAGGAATAAAAACTGTTGACTAGCTTGAACTGTAGTTGTAATTTTTTTTTTTTTTTTTTACATGTGAATCATCAGGCTTATGGTACTTGTTAGTACTGTTAGAGTTGATACCTCTGTTTTCGTCAGATACTAGACTTTGAGATGTGACTGCTGGTTGGGAATCAGAAACAAAACATCAGCTCTGCTGGCCAGTGACATACATGTCAGTGAAAGCCCAAGGAAGTTCTTGGCATGCTTTAAACTGACCGCATTACGTTTGCAAGAGCAGTTCTTTTAGTGCTTTCTTACTAGGTATCTTTTCCACAGCTGATAAGTAAAATGATGTCTGTACTCCCTCTGCTGGCTCTGCAAAAATAGCTTTCATGAGTTTAAATAGTTGAGTAACACCTCTTACAAATATGCCTGTGTGAAATTCTGAGATAAGAACAGTTTAACTAATGGAAGAAGCATTTTCCTGAAAAATGGGTCAACAAATAGTCACTGAAAGCTAATCAGGTGTCTCAGATGCTATCTCCTGCTATAATGGTAAACATTGGTGTTGTATATACCTTTGTAATTGTAGTCTGGGCTGTTTTTGTGTATCAACAACTGGATGGGCCTATCCAAATTAAGATACCAAATACTTGTACATATAGTCATATGTCTGAGCCCTATTTTTATAGGTATTGTGTGCTATATGTACATAAAGAGGTATGATATCTGGAAGTCTTCCATGGGGGAATAGAACTTACCTTTCTATAGCTTACAGTGCTCAGTGCATTTATTTGCTTATTCTGAGACTACAGGTTTCTTCCTATGTGAAGAGATATTGAACATAAAAATTCTCACCCAGAATGGAAGAAGTTCAGGCCTTGAATGAGGTCTTGGTATAGATAAGTGTCATGTCCGTAATCAAAACAATTGCTCTGGGACGTCAACAGATATATCTACATGCTAATGCAATTCATTCTGTTTCCTTGTTTTCTGATACTATTACTTGATTATGCAACTATTCTAGTTATTTTTGCATTCTGGAATTTAGGAATGGCTTAACAGTTTTGGAGGACGGAGAGAATAACTTACCCTCCTATAACGTGTCTGAAGCTGGATAAGTGGTATAACAAGCCAAACTGCCTTTTTAGCATTTGCTAGTTCAGGATATCTCTGAACAAGAACCCCTGAGCCTTGTGATGTGGAGAGCCTGAGGATGTTCTCTGGCTTTTCATACCCATCAGGTGCATTTCCTGGGAAGTGCAGTTTTTTGTCCAGATGTTTGCTTACATAATTCATTTGACACTGTGTAACAAATGCATTTGACACTGTCCCTGTCACCGTTCACTGCAGGGTGACAATAAACCGTGGCAGATACTCTCTGTTCACCCTCCGCCTTCCCCACTAAGGAAAGGGGATAGGAGGAAAAGGGAGAGAGACTTGCGAGTTGGAGAAAGTTAAAAATGCTTTACTAATGCTACTGATAAAATAGAGAAAACAATACAAAATATACAAAACCAATTTTGAATTTCCCAGGGTAGTGCAGCGCTGCCCTGCCTGCAGTGGAGCTGGCGTGGCTCCAGCACCTGCAGAGCAGGCACCCAGAAGTCCTGGGCTGGACTCCGCAGCAAACTGGAATTGGATTCAGGGATGCAGGGTCTAGAACCAGGTCTTGGATCGCAGGCACAACAGGCAGGGTCCTCTTGAGATGCCGGCCACAGTCAAAGGGAGCGAGACCCTCGTGATCTCCCACTTTTATAGGGTGTATGACATGTATGGGATGGAATACTTAGTTGGTCAATTTTAGTCACCTGTTCTGTTCGCCCCTCCTTGCAAATATGCCCCTCTCACTTATGGGACATGCAAACTTTATCAGTAACCTTGGCTGCCATAGCAATAAGTCTAAACCTGGGTCTCTTCTGCATACCATTGCTGCTGTTAACAGCTCCGGAGCGAACAGTGTCTGAAAAAACATGCAGCCAAATTCAGAAAAGTACAGTTACTTAGAAGAACTTAGCTGAAAGGAAAATTCACCAGGACATTCCTGCACAACATCATTGTCTCTAAATTGGAGAGACATGGATATTCAGCTAACCCACTGCATGTATTCAACAAATGCCAGCTGGTGGTTTTTGGGTGGGAGTGCTGATCTGCTGGAGAGTAGGAAGGTTCTACAGAGGGATCTGCACCGGCTGGATTGTTGGCCTGAGGCCAGTTGTATGAGGTTCAACAAGGCCAAGTGCTGGGTCCTGCACTTGGGTCACAACAAGCCCAGGCAACACTACAGGCTTGGGGAAGAGTGGCTGGAAAGATGCCCGGCAGAAAAGGATCTGGGGGTGTTGGTCATCAGCCAGCTGAACATGAGCCAGCAGTGTGCCCAGGTGGCCAAAAAGGCCAACGGCATCCTGGCTTGTATCAGAAATTGTGTGGCCAGCAGGACAAAGGAAGTGATCGTCCCCCTGTATGCGGCACTGGCGAGGCCTCACCTCAAATACTGTGTTCAGTTTTGGGTCACTCACTACAAGACATTGAGGTGCTGGAACATGTTCAGAGAAAGGCAATGAAGCCGATGAAGGGTCTGGAGCACAAGTCTGATGAGGAGCAGCTGAGGGAACTGGAGCTGTGTAGCCTGGAGAAAAGGAGGCTGAGGGAAGACCTTATCGCTGTCTACAACTACTTGAAAGGAGGTTGTAGTGAGATGGGTGTTGATCTCTTGTCCCAAGTAGCAAGTGATTGAATGAGAGGAAATGGCATCAATTTATGCCAGGGGATGTTTAGATTGGATATGAGGAAAAATTTCTTCATGGTAAGGGTTGTCAGGCATTGGAACAGACTGCTCAGGGAAGTGGTGGAGTCACCATCTCTGGAGGTGTTTAAAAGACATATAGATGTGGTGTTTAGGGGCATGTTTTAGTGGTGAGCTCAGTATTGTTAGGTTAACAGTTGGGCTTGATGATGTCAAAAGGTTTCTTCCAACATAAACAACTCTATGATTCTAAAAGAAGCATGACCTGCTATGACCAGCAGGTCAAGAGAGGTGATTCTCCCCTCTACTCCACTCTCGTGAGACATCACCTGCAGTACCGCACTCAGCTCTGGAGCCCCCAACATAAGGAGTACCTGGACCTGTTGGAGATAGTCCAGTGGAGGGCCACGAAGATGATCACAGGGCTGGAGCACCTCTCCTGTGAAGACAGGCTGAGAGAGGTGGGGTTGTTCAGCCTGGAGAAGAGAAGGTTCTAGGGGGACCTTATTGGGGCCTTCCAGTACCTAAAGGGAACCTACAAGAAAGCTGGAGAGAGACTTTTTAAAATGGCATGTAGTGATAGGACATGGGGTAATGGCTTTAAACTGAAAAAGGGTAGATTTAGATGAGATAGAAGGAAGAAATTCTTCATCATGAGAGTGTTAAGACACTGGAACAGGCTGCCCAGAGAAGCTGTGGGTGCCCCATCCCTGAGAGTGTTCAAGCCCAGGCTGGATGGGGCTTTGAGCAACCTGGTCTAGTGGAAGATGTTCCTGCTCATGGCAGGGACATTGGAACTAGATGGTCTTTAAGGTCCCTTCCAACCCAAACCATTCTGTGATTCTATGACTGTCAGATATTTCAGAACAGTAAGATTAATGTGTAAACCGAAATTAAGAATTAGATGCAGCCAAACACTCTGTGGTTCCTCCTGTTCAGTTTCTCTTTGGTTATACCTGTGGTAGTCTGCAGATGTCTTTAGGCATTACTGTACTGGAAAGGGACTGCTTGGCTGTATAAAAACAGACAGTTGTCCAGGTATTCACACAAAGTTTAGAACAAGTCTTCCTCTCACAATGAGTGTGTTCCCCCTACCAAATATACTGTTCTTCCAGTTTTTCCTCTTTGGGCATGCTACTGTGAATTGAGGTCTTGAAGTTTAGCCCTATGACTTGGATATCCCCCACTTATAATCAGAATTTATAGAGGTTTACTGCCATGCTCAATAATTTTTGTTTTAATGTCCAAAACTGTATTTTAATAACTTTCGCGTTAGTCGACAAGTAAACCGAAACTTGCTGACCTGCATAAAATTGGCCATAAAATTTAGTTTAGCAATGCCTGCCTTGAACCGTAATCTTGTCAAGCAAGTACAGCTGAGGATTCTCTGCACAGGGAAATGCATCCTTTTTCTAGGAAAGCCTGGCGTATTTTAGAAATGTCCAAGTTAAGCAGTCAGAGACTCCTAATCTTAAAATAGCTTAAAATAATAAAGTAGCTTAAAATAGCTTGTCTTAGGCTTTTTTTGAGCGATTTTGCTGTGAGGCAATTGTTTAAATACTTGAAAATATTTGCACAGTGAAAAATACATTTGCTAGCTAATGGCTCATTTTAATAATTGCTCAACAACAAGGTAATGTTTTTGTAAGTACCTACTTTCTGAGTTTTAAGGAAGAAAGATGTCTTGAAAGCTGTTTAGTGTTAATTATGTGCATAAAGCATAATTCCTCAAACTAGATTGTGGTTTTGACAGACAGCTGTGTAACTGCCTGAAATTGTTTGATTCTGGATTATGACTGTATACTGTTTGATCACATTGCGGAGTTCTGTTAGTTAGAGAATTGGTCTAAACTGTGTTCAAAAACCAACCAAATAAGATATTCCACCATTCCCACCCACCCCCATCCAAAAAAAAAAAAAAAAAACCACCAAAAAACCCAACAACAACAACAAAAAACCCCACCAAAATGTCAAAACAACCAAAACCAAACACACACCTCCCCCCTAACCCCCAAACACCACCACCAAACAAAAAACCCCCACAAAACCCACTCTCCCCCCAAATGCCAACCAAACCAAACCAAACAAACAAAACAACCACCACCCCAATTTCATGCTGTTCTCGTTACAGGGAAAGATTTCAGTAGGAATGGATACATGTGCAAAAATCTGATTCCTATAGAAGGAATGTAGCACACCAAAAGTCAACTTGTTATTAATAGTCTAGAGAAAGCTACTAGCTTCTAATATCAAGTCTACACCTGCAAAATGCAAAACTACACATAAAAGTTTAAGCTGTGCTGCTGTACCTATGGATGTTAAACACACAAAGGATATTCAGGATTCTGTTGGTATAAATTTGTGTCTATTTTAAAGCATCCCTTTCCACCAGAAAAGGAGGAAACAGAAAATGACGTTGTAAAATATTAGAAGTAGAAGCGAACTAAGAATTTAACTAAACATAGATTAGAGACCATGGTAGAACTTGGCTGTCAACCTGCTTGACAGGATGTACAGACTTGACTATTGCACATAACTTAAATCAACCAAATTCATAACATAACTTTGAAATGAGGTGTATGGTTATTTTTCAATGTGTAGGACTTCTCAGTTAGAAGTTTCACATCTTCCTCACCCAGTGTTTTGTAGCCTGCCTAGACAGAACTTATGAAGTCTGAAAGTGTGAAAAACCAAGTCTGCTACTTGTTACTAGCAGACTTCATACTTGCACCAGTTTTTTCTGTCTCGTCTACCTCAGGTGGGTTTTTTGGAAACACTACTGAAGTCATCCTTCATTAAGGTTTACAGATGGCTTCTTCCTGTTCTTCCCTTGACAAACTGATTGAAATAAGTCATTCTTAATGGGACTGAAATAATAAGCAGGTTTTTGGAGAGCAGTCCTAGCACAGTTGCTTCCTAGCAGTCTACTTTCTCTTTTTCATTAAAAATAGAGACAGACTGCTATATGTCCTTCAAGCTAAAGAGTCTGTTGAAGGTGCTGAGAAACCAAGTGATGGTATCCTGGGAGGAAGACAGGGATACAGGAGGCTGCTTAGGAAACTGTGGAGCACTAGGAGGCAGAGGGGGAAACTTCTATGCATCTTCTAAAATTACCTTGAGAAAGACTCAGTCCCTAACCAGGAGTTTTGGTAATTCCCGTTATCTTCTGTTTCATGGTGCTGTGTCACTCTTGTTTCATGATACTCTGATGCTCTCCTCAGTCACTTCCCTCCAGTGGGGAAACAGTAATTTTGCTGAGTCTTGCTAACCTCGGGCTAGAGGAAGCTTTTGGCTTCTCTACTGTGCTTTACCTGTTTGCTGCATCAAGTGAAACTTGTGAGCTGCAAGGGGTAGATTAAAAAAAATGTAATTAGCTTCTGACTTATCAGGGCTGGTCTGTGAGCTGTATGGGGAAAGAAACTCATGCTGAGCTGAGGTGTGCTACAGTCAGACATGCAATTGCAATGGTCCTTTAAGGAAGTTCATCGGAAACCACGAGATGAACATACAAATCTTGGTTCTTAAAAGAGTTTGCGCCTTCAGTAGTGGCCAGTTGGAGTTAGTCTAACATGCACGAATTCAACAGTTTAGCAAGTTGCTTGCAGTTTGTCATTTGAGTGGAGGAGCTGATACTTGGTGCCCTTCCCAATTCCTTTTCTTCAGAAATACTGTATGCTATTGCTAAAAACAACCCGATTGCAGAAGTTGCAGTGCCACTGTAAAATAAACACTTGTGGGAAGTAGCTCTATGTAGAAGGAACAGACTAGGCTTGATTTAGCTGAGTCAGAATGATGAGCTGTGGTCTTCATGGATGGACAGACTCTTGTCCCTGAGAATCAGTTGCAGCTGAACTAATGGCAGTACATTCCCAATTCAGATGCTGTCTTTGGAAGGATTGATATTACCCTTATTGAACTAGCTACTAGGAATTGCTGCTGAGGATTCAGAGCTGCCTTAGCAGGAGACTGACACCTTACTGCGTATGCCAATGGTAGTTATGCTTTAGGTACCTGAGTGCCTTCTGGGTCACCACATTATTCCTGAGAGCCTTGTGCTTCCATTGGGCAGGGCAGTGAGGGAAACAAGTATCTGATCCTCAGCACTGAATAGGTCTAGCTGGTTGCTATGAAGATTTTCAAGGCACGGCCTTTCCCTACCTAGAAGAATAAGCATGATGCCAGAGCTAATTGATGCCTAGTTCACCTCTTTTTTTTTTTTAATGCCTACTGTTTAGACTGGAAGCACGACCATCTACAAATTGTGTTAGGATCCACTGATGCTAGTTAAGAAATTTGTTTATGGGAAACTAGGGAAGGGATTTCCTTTACTGGGTGGAATAGGACTTTTAAATATTGTCATGGAGCCTGGCTCCATTTGCATTCTTTTCCCCAGTTACTTTTTTTCTAATGAATTAATCATGCAACTGATGTCTTTGTGCTCTCAGAAACCTGAAGAGTTATACACAGTACAGATCTTCACAGCTGAAGACTTGAGAAATGAAGACACAACTGTTAATTATGCATAGCCAGTTTATACAGCAATTATTAAATAGCCTACTGAAACTGAGGAATGAATTAAATTTACTAAATCTGCTTAAGCTTCTGTTAAACAGACTGGTGAATTTGCTGTTCAGCTCAAACAGTGTCTGGCCTTGGCAGTAAAGCCATGTATCATGCAATTTGTTTAGTGGCATGTCACTTTACCTGAAATAACAGAGTAAAGATGAACCTTTCCTTGAATGGAGACTAATGTTATCTTAAAGGTGGCAGCAACATAGTTCCATGATGAAGATGGTCCTAGCATTAGCTGAATGGATGTTAGCACATTGATTTCTACAAATAAATCAGCTATTCTGGCAGCTTGTGGAAAAACTTCTGGGGAATCTGTTGTGATAACTTGCTCAGCCAATAGAAACCCTGATATTTAAACCTTTTGGTTTTATTTTGTGGCTGGACAGGAAGAAATGCATTTTTGATGACTGCCTTCTGCCAGGCTGCTGCGAGTAGCCCACTCTTAGACTGTAGAGAAGTGAACTGCATGGCTACGATCACAGCTAGTGGGAGAGGGGAGGCTTGGGAACATGTGTGGTGCTTTCTGCCTCCTTGGATCTGGATGGGCTGATAGTACTGCTGTAAAAAAAAATTATCTGTTCTTAAAGCTCATGGAAGTGCAAGGAGAAGGCAAGAGGAGTGGAAAAAGAATTAGTAAAGGAAAAGGTGCTAAAACTGATTGGAGTGCTGTGTGTCCCGTGGTAGACAGACATAGAACAGGACCCAAATTGAAGTGCAGTCTGTCTGTCAGTGGCTGAGGTGCTGTGAAAGAAGAGTAAAAAAGTTCACAAGAAGTTACTGTTCTGAGCCCTGAGTTGCCTGTGTGCCTGTTGCGACAACAAGCTTTCACATAGTCTACTACTTCATTAACGCAGTTGCCAATTAATGTGGGTGGCTTTTCCCAGTGCAAAAGGATGAGGGTGGCAGGTGTAAGTTGCTATGTTGTTGTTAGAGTCAAATAATGAGACCTGCTTTGGGACCTCTGTGGGTGGAAATCTTATGCCTTGACACTTTAGCACAGCCATACCTTTGGTTACCTGAGGATATGACAGACTTGCTGCTTGCATTGTTAGACTTAGGTAATGCTATGATAGGAAGCTCAGCTTTGTGCATCCTGTTTACTTGCAGTGCTTATACACTTCCTGTCTATGTCAAAGAAACAAACTGCAAATAAAATAATTTATTACCTTAAATTGAATGGTGGACCATGTTACTCATACTAATCACACAGCGTTTAATTCATCATCATTCTGTGGCCTCTACCAATAGCTATATTGCAATAATGCTTAAATGTACATAAAAAAACCCAAACCCAGCAACCAACCCTGCATAAATGAGAAAGTTCTTTAGAAGGAGCAGCTAAAAGAGCAGGACAGTGCAGACAGTGTGAGAACGTAGCCTTTAATTGAGGGTCACACTTCAGGAAGATTAAAAAGTATAATCACAAGGAAGGACCAGTTTTGAAACTGGAGATGTGCTTGAAGGATAAAGCAGTATGTAGCCTCACTAAATGGTAGAAAAATACCTTGAGGCTCAACTTCAGATGCTTCTTATGCTGTACCTGAAAGAGGCGGCCCACTAGAATGGATTAGTGAGCTAAGCTCTCCAAATTTATCAAAAAGAGCTAAAGGTATGATCAGTATTATCATAATGAAGAAGTTTGCAAGTGATTCCACACCTGTGTTTCTTGCAAAGCCATACAGTGGATTCTGAAATTCAAATATTGAGATTAAAAACCAAACAAACTCCAACAAAAAAAAACCCTGAACCTCCTCTTGCCACCACCAGCAGGAATAGCAAACTTGTGCAGTAGTTCTGAAAGAGCTACTCAAGTGTAGCCTTGTTATGACATTTGAATTAAAACTTTGGCTGTTTAGGAATAGAAGATAGCAAATGTAATTGCAATTTTTGAAAGGCGTTTTCTCAGCATGACTCTTTAGCCAGTTTACTTGGTGTATTTCTGGCAGGCAAGGATTAATATGACATGCAGGGCAAGCTAGCATAGCTTTCAAACTACAGATTTTTCAAGAAGTAAGGCTTTTTAAGGGTTTGAGGATATGGATAAACTGTGTTCTTGTATTTTCAAAAGGCCTTTGAAAAATCTAAAGATGAAGGCTCTTAAACTGGCATGTTACAGGACAAGACAGAAGCTTCTTTGGCCACAAGAGGACAAAACAGATACCCAACATAACATTATAGTGTATTCTTATTGAGATGGGTGACCAGAGCTGGGGTTTTTGTTTTATCTTTTATGTTCCAAAATGTTGCTTGGCAGGGATGATGATTATGAGGATCATAAATAGATGAGTTACCACATAAATATTACTATTTATGTATTATGTGTTTACAGTTCAATGAACAAACAGTATTTCCTAGTACTTTTTCAACATCGCAGTAAGCTAGTCCAAGATAGCAAGAAAAAAAGCCATTAAACTTACCCCACTAAGTTAATTTTTTTGCCCTAATAGAGAGGAGCCCATCATATGCAGAGTG
This sequence comes from Caloenas nicobarica, assembly GCF_036013445.1. Classification (NCBI taxonomy): domain Eukaryota; kingdom Metazoa; phylum Chordata; class Aves; order Columbiformes; family Columbidae; genus Caloenas; species Caloenas nicobarica. The sequence goes on from NC_088245.1 coordinate 49,620,108, forward strand.
ACTTTATGGAAGTAATTAGGCTTAATGTCATTAGGCATAAATATTTCCTAGTAGTTCTAAGACTAATTTTAAAATTCTTTCAAGGTTTCCTGAATAGGAGAATCCGGTAGGCATGGACTTTAGCACTTTGCCTGAAGGTTCATAGCTCTAAAGAGCTTTTGGCACCTCTTTGATATCAAGAAGCAAGGTTACAGTCAAAAGCATACCACTCTGCTTAAATGGATATTAATATGAAAGAATACTTTCTGGAAGAAAAAAGGGGGAGTGTCCAAATCAGGATGAGATGGTAAATGGATGGTTCTGGCTGAAGTGTTACATGCAGTTTAACTTGAACATGTTGTAATTCAAATGGCTGCAACATGCTCTGAATCAAGATTTCTGGTGTTAAGAATTCTTGAAGCTGACTTGGAGCTTCAGAACAGAAAAAGCTCCACTAATGCTACTTACTGTCTGATGACAAGGGAAGGCAGAAAATCATTGCTCAAACTGACTAAAGCAATTTCAGTGCTCTGCGTGTATGGTATTGTGGGAATTGAAAGACGGAAGTAAAAATAGAGGTGAAATGTGTTTAGCTCAAAAAGTATTGGAAGCAGGGTTAAGGAGAAGCAGCAAAATTTGGAGGTTTTGTGAAAAAAGGTAAAAAGATTTCTCAAGACAAGTAATATAACTGTGAGAATAACTGTGATGAGGAAGTCAGCTGCTGTTTTGCTCTGAGTCATTATTGTCAGAACTGCCCAGCTGGATGCATCGCTTACAGGCACACACTAAGCTTTAAATGCAGCAAGTAACTGAAATCCAGGAATACAATTCCAGCTCTGTTGGATTAAATTGGATACCATCTCACTTTCCCTTTACTTGAAACTTAGCTGCATATAATGATGTCATATGCCTCATTTAACACAGGCCTGTCAGATTTTGTGACTGGAATGCATCTTGTAATTTGGGAATGTAGTCTTATGAAGCATAATTTTAATAAGTAGGATGCCATGCTACCATCTCTCTCTCTTTTTTTTTTTTTTTAATGTTCAGCCTTTTGTGTTTTTTGCCAATATGGTTTTGATAAGTATTGATGAGAAAAGTGTGTTAAGTTGTTCCTGAACTTATTAATGTGAATATTTGTCAATGGATAACTTTACTGCAAGCACACAAAAAGTATATCTATCTACTTTTAGGGTTAATATATTAAGTTATTAATATGACATACCTGTTGATAGAACTTCCTTTACAGCATAATTATCCCAAATAAACATTTTTGGCCTGAACTTAAGAGACTTTAAATCCTCAGTCATCTTACTTTGGACTCAATGGATCTGAAGTAAAGGAAAATATGAATGGGCGTTGAGCAAACTTTTTTTTTTTCCCTCCATTTTAAACACCAGTAGGTGGAGCTTTTTGATATCCCAGGTTTGCCTTCAGCCAGCAGCTGCCTTCGTCCAGATTTTGGCAGCTCTGCTCATCTCAAGTTATCTGAGGAAGGTGACGCACACAGTAAATGCATCTTAGGTACTTGAACACACTAGGAACGATGCCGAACCAGACAGAGTCATATCTAGAGGTTAAAACTTTTTTCTCTTGGCATTGTAGTCTTCACCTAGTATTATAAGCAGTCTTGTCAAATTTAGACTTTTTGGTTTAGTTTACGAAGTCATTGGAGAGCAAAAAGTAGATGAGCCTAGTAAAAAGAAGTACTCAAAAGGAAGCTTCAGGGCCTGTGGGTGGAGAAAGGAGAAGCTGTCTGAGTGCTGGTCAGAGCTGTGGACCATAGGAGACCCTTAAAGACATTGTTCTGTTAATGGCTGTCTGGAATGAGTAGCTCCTGCTTCCAGAAAAGCATTTGAAGTAAACTCAGCTCTTCTGCATTTTCGTCTTGACATGTGTGGCTTCTTGTGGACAACTCAGCATTGTAATATGAAATAGAAGAGTATGAAAGCCGGGTATTTTAAATACATGAGACACTTGATGCTTTCTGTAATGATAATCACATTTGTCTTATTCTCTAGGACAGGGGTGTCGAACTCATTTTCACTGAGGGCCACATCAGCCTCGCGGTTGCCTTCAATGGGCCAAATGTAGCTACTGCTACATTTATACAGTCCTAAAATTACATTTGGCCCGTTGAAGGCAACCGCGAGGCTGACGTGGCCCCCAGTGAAAATGGGCTTGACACCTCTGCTCTAGGGCTTTCCAGTAGGTCTCAAAGTCTGACGTTCCTTGATGTTCACAGGCTTTTCTGAAGCCCTGCTTGTTGGGTCCATCTATTGTATCTGTTTATAGTAGTTCTCATATTCAAGTTTAAATACCTTAAATTCAGAAAGCTAATGATAAGTTTAAGCTTTTGATAAAATATTTTTTCTTCTCAGACTATTCTATACAGCACTTTCCAGTCTTGTTTCTTAATCCAGTGTCAGTCAGCGTTGACTTGTTTCGTGAGTGTGGAAAGGCCATGGCTTGGGAAACTCAGGACAGTAACAGACCTGCATGGTTTGTTCATGGTATAAGACGATGTCTGATTGCTTGCTGGGCTCCTTGCAGAGGCTGTGAAGTGATCTGCTTCGTAAGAGGTCTTGTTTTTCATGCTGTAATAACTCACCTTCAAGACTTACAGTTTTCCCTTGCTGCTGCCTAAATAGGAAGGAAATTATATGGGAGTCCTTTGCATGAACATGGCTAATGTGTATTACTGATTTGAGTTCAGACTGCTGAAGTTCTAATTTGTTAGCCATCACTTCAATCAGAAATAATTTGGGATCTTAAGGAAACTACCACTGGATGAAGCTGCTACTGCAAAAGTGGCAACCGCTGTAGGCATCAGCAGTCTGTTAGATTAAGCGTGGTAAATACCAGTGTTTACACCCACTGCAGAGTCTAGGAACAGCAGCCAGTTTTTATTTCAATGAAGTGAGTACATCTGCCTCCCAAGAGTTTAAGCTTCAGAATGAAGTTAAAGTTTTCTTTCTCAGCAAAACCCTTGACCTTTGATTAATTTACCATTTAGAACACAGGATTTGAAATAAGGAAAACTTGCCATTACAACACTGTTGAGCACATTTAAGGCTGAAGGTGATGTATTGAAAACTTTGTTGCAGAGCGTCTTCCCCAAGTGTGCTCTCTCCTTCTTAGCTCTTCAGTGTAATTGTTTCTTCATCAGTCAGGCTCTCTGAGATGCTTGCACTGAAACAACAGCATGCCACTGAAATGATTTAACTCCTAGTTGTTCAGTTAGGCACTTCTAAACATGAGGGATAGTGACCTCTAAGTGCATACTGTTCTGTATGAACTTTTTGTTTTATTAGCATTCATTTATATTTCTTGTGAAGCAGCTGGTGGTTTTCTGTAGCCTTTCAAGTAAGTGTGAAGGTCTGTGTCTTGAAGTAAGAAAAGTTACCCCCCAGAGCAGAAGACCTCAGACTTTTTCAGTGTAATTTCCAGGTCACTTTCTCAGTTACCATTACTTTCCATTATAATAATACTACAGACGACTTCACATTTTTCCCTCGGGGTGGGGGCGGGTGTCGGGTAGAGGAGTGGAAGTGATGGCTTGAAACTGTGGAATATACTCAGCCTGGAGAAGAGGAGACAGAGGGGAGCTCATCGCAGTCTACAGCTTCCTCACAAGGGGAGGAGGAGGGGCAGGCACTGATCTTTTCTCTTTAGTGACCAATGACAGGACCTGAGGGAATGGCAGAAAGATGTGCCAGGGAGTTTTAGATTGGACATTAGGAAAATGTTCTTCACCCAGGGAGTGGTGGAGCACTGGAACAGCTCCCCAGGGAGGCAGTTACGGCCCCAAGCCTGACAGTGTTCAAGAAACATTTGGACAACGCCCTCAGACACATGGTGTAAACTGTGGGGTTGTCCTATGCAGGGACAGGAGTTGGACTCGATGATCGTTGTGGGTCCCTTCCAACTGAGGACATTCTATGATTCTATGATACCCACTGCTGTGGGTTTCAAACTAAAGTATGCAAAGGCATATTATATTTTTCAGTATCTTAAAAGCTGTTATTTGAAACAGATTAAAATGGCATGACAACTGAAACATATGGGGACAGTTTTACCCCTGCAGCTTCTTGGTATGTAGATCTGTCCGGTCTTCACTGAACTAATTGGATTAAATGAAGGCTTTCCTGAGATAATCACTTTGCAAGCCTTTTCCCATATTACAGCAACCAGCTTTAGTTGTTGTTGAAGGTCAAATGCTAGTACCAGCTAATGCTTAACATCTGAATGCAGAGTGTTCAAGCAGTTAGATAAATCGAATTGAATGACACAGGGTATATAATTGCTGGAGCTTTGACTCTTGAGGTATGAGTTTGCTTAAGTGTTTTAATTTTCTTAATATTAACATGCATTTCCTGTAGGTTGGTGAAGCAAGTATTAAATGCAAATTCAATGACAGGAAAGGCTTGGATAGAGATCTGGGGCATGCTAGGTCCTGTGCGTCTGGGCAATAGTAATTACGCCACTCTTAAACTCTGCTGTTATTTGGTTGTCAGTGTGTTGGCATTGCAAGCTATCACTTCAAGGTAACCTTAATTTTAATGAATGTAGAACACAGATTTCTTCCAAATAGAGGGAATTACTAAATACTAAATTACTAATTACTAAATACTTTCACCTGTGAAGGGCTATTTCTGGAGTCCTTTTTGAAGCACACTTAATGTTCAGGGCAGGTGGAGGAGGGAGGAGACAATTAACGTGGGTTTATATTTAAAGTGTTGTTACAAGAACACTTCAAGAAACATTTTACAATTTCTTCTAGCTTGGTCAAAGCAGTATGTTCTGATGGCCCTAAACAGAGCTGTAAATTATAATCTGTTCATGCTTTGGTAAATATCTCTACATGTAACCTTTAGGGCTTGGCCTTTTTCCAGTCCAACTACAGAGGCTAGTGACGCTTTTGAACTTCTAACACTGATAACGCATGAAACAAAGGTTAGAAAATTTTATGATTTTGAATTGTTGTCTTGGGTAACTAAGCACACTCGGCCAATTTGATTTGGCTAGCCAATTTAAGATGCAGTACTCCTCATAGGCAGCCATGATGATCTTACATGTCAGTGATGCTATTACAGTCATAAAGCACTAGGGTTTTTGCACAAATAGATGAATTCTGCCTATGAGAGCATGTGCTGCTACCATAAGATGCCTCTACAGGATATTTAGTCACTTGAGTGTGAAAGACATTAAAGTATGACAGCTTTAAAGTTGTGCCTAGTCTCTGTGATATTTAAACAAAGGATTATCCAAAAGTTGATGTGCCTAATGAAAGACAGATTTCTATTTAATCTATTATAGAATCATAGAATAGTTTGGGTTGGAAGAGGCATTCAAAGGTCATCTAGTCCAACCCCCCTGCAATGAGCAGGGACATCTTGAACTACACCAGGTTGCTCAGAGCCCCATCCAGCCTGGCCTTGAATGTCTCCAGGGATGGGGCATCTACCACCTCTCTGGGCAACCTGTGCCAGTGTTTCACCACCCTCATTGTAAAAAATTTCTTCCTCATGTCTAGCCTGAATCTCCCCTCCTTTAGTTTAAAACCATTCCCCCTTGTCTTATCACAACAGGCCCTGCTAAAAAGTCTGTCCCCATCTTTCTTATAGGCCCTTTTTAAGTACTGAAAGGTCACAAAAAGGTCTTCCTGGAGCCCTCTCTTCTCCAGGCTGAATTAGCACAACTCTCTCAGCCTGTCCTCATAGGAAACGTGTTCCATCCCTCTAATCATTTTTGTTGCCTCCTCTGGCCCCTCTCCAACAGGTCCATGTCTTTCTTGTACTGAGGGCTCCAGAGCTGGACACAGGACTCCAGGTGGGGTCTCACCAAGCGGAGTAGAGGAGCAGAATCACCTCCCTCGACCTGCTGGCCATGCTTCTTTTGATGTAGCCCAAGATACAATTGGCTTTCTGGGCTGCAAGTGCACATTGCCAGCTCACGTCCAGTCTCTTATCCACCATTTTGTGTCTTGTGTGCAGCTTGTTTAAGTGGGACACTAACATAACTTCAACTGAATTAAACTTTAAATAAGCTGGAACTTTAGTAGAGGTGTATATGTTACTTTAAGCTGTAACTGTTTCTTGAATTGAAAAATTTGAGGTATAAGTAGATTGGAAGTTCGAGATGAGTTGCTTTTAACTATAATGCTTTAGAGCTCCTGTTATTTAAATAACAGATCTCAAATGGCTGCTGCAAGAATTGAGATGAGAACTGGAACACTGGTCAAAACAAATAAAATATTCCACCAGTTGAAGAGATAAATATTAGATGATCTGTGTAGCTTAAAAATATGCTTTCTTTTATGATACTTGAATGTCGCTGTTTATAGTTATGTTATGCATCGCCACTTTGTTACAAAAGTGGACTGTTGGAACTTGCTGTAACAGGAAGTGATTGAATGTTGCAAGGTTTGTCACCAAAACTGCTTTAAGGATACTTCTTAAAGAAATTGTAGCAAGATTTTCCTGTAGGAATCAGCAAAGAAACTCTGTTAAGATAAGTGCATTCTGTTCAGCTGTGCCAAAAGGCTTTTGTACTGTCCATTGAAATGCCTGGTAAAATGGGCTGCTGGAGCGGATTCTTTTTGATCTGATTTGGTATAACAATTGCTAATGTTTAACCAAGGTTTCATAATTTGGAGCAAAACTGCCCTTGCTCAGTATTCAGAATTTGAAGAATCTTCACACTGTTCTTCTCATTTTTCCAGAGCTGTTTCTTAACATGGATGTACCAAATAGTCTGTAACTACCTGAGCTGATCTGCAGAACCACACTGCTCTTGTAGCATTAATGTAAGCTCATTGAACTCGTCTGTGAACCCTAAGGGTCCGTTGGTGTTGTAAGGACACCATTGAGGTACTTAAAACATCTAAGAATCCCTTCCAGTATAAACTGATAGTAATAGCTAATCCTTGGACTATTATGTCTTAACGAAAATAAGTCTAGATGCATAGAGATGATAGAACTGGAGTGCAAAGCACAGTATGAGCTATGATTAAGCAATGTTATTGCACTTAGGATGACTCGCACATGAAAGCAAGTCTTGCCCTGGCCCAGTATTCAGTCTCAAAGCTTTTCAGTGCCGAGTGAGCAGTGACTAGAGCTACTGTAGCTTTTCGTAACCTCATGTCTGTACTTGGATTTGGGTGTATTTGGGCCTCAAGTGCAGGGCTCCTGCTAAGAGGCTTGAACAGAGCTTTTCTTAATTAAATTTGAATCAAGTTTGATGTAATTAGTTGTGGGGCATTCTACTTGGTCTATTTTTTTGCCTAGTTAGCAGCTGCAGAATGTTCTCCATAGCTATACAATCTAATTTATGTGACCTGCTTCTTGCTATACTGTCACAGCTTGTGATCAGATGCCAATTTATAAATCCTTCTAGGTTACTAGTCGGCCAACAGCGTCGAGCTTTTGATCATTAGAAAAAGATGTGGTGTGGCTTTAACACTCTTCTATACATGATTTGCATGAATTTCTTCACTTACAAGATACTCTAGCAGAACATGTTATAATCAGCTGAAGAATGTGTGTTAATGAAAACTGCATCCTAGCATGCAGGTTAGCTCCATCACCATGAACTCTTCAACCGCTGTAATATTTTTTTTGCAAGTAACGAAGGAAACAATGAAGATTTAAAATGAATTCATAAATTGGGTACCTTGTTGATATTATAGGATGTTGAAGTTTTATGCATATGAATAGTGGTTGCTTTATGCCTTTTGTCACTCTCCAGAAAAGAGCCATAGACAGTTCTTTTCTCAGAATATCCTGGCGATAGGACGAGAAGAGCAGTCATAGTTCTGCTGGAAGATGGGACTGTCACTTGTGGTTGGGTCACATCACTTCAGGGTCTTTCAGCATTAGTGGTTGTCTTCAGTGCAAATACAGTACTGTGGCACGGTGCTTAAAACTGTACATTAACTATAGCTGAAGCTGATGGTTTCCAAGGCAGAGAACTGAGACTTTTCTGGAACCAAGACCTTTAATTTCTGGCAATGAGGTGCTTATACCTGGACCTCAACATAAACATGATGGTTCACCTAAAGAATCCTCTAACCTGACAGGGCAATAGCCAGAAATCTTTTATTTGCTGTTTGACTCTTCATTCATAAAGCAATGCAGACAGTGGTGACTGTTTGCTGGGAATTTGACAGCTGAGTGTCTTTTTGACCTGGAAGTGTCCAAGTTATTGTTCACCTGAGCCTGCCAGTCATAATGATTCATGGGGGGGGTTATATCATTACTTGTGCTCACTGTGCCCCATTATGTTGATAAAGCTGACTTACATGATCAGACTTCTGTCTTCTGCACACAGTAGATCTTTTATAGGCATGAAGTGTTTGTGCAGTCACTATGCTGTTGTGTAGACACGTGTACATGCAAGATGTGTCAGCTGAAGCAGGAATTAAATATAGGGTGCCTGTGCAGGTTAAGAATCCTGTGGGTAGATGTTAATTTCTCAGCTATGGTGCTCTGATAATCAGTTGGAAGAGCTGCTTTTAGCATCCCTATCCCTTCTGTAGCAAGGAGGTTTTGTGCAATTTTCCCTCTCTTCAAAGAATTAAATACAGATACTGTGGAGGGATTGAGTTATGATGAAATGGGCTGGAGGGGGGCTAAAACTGGACATGAAAATGCAATAAGACCTAGGTCTGCCTGAAGATAAACTTCTACTTACACTACAAAAAATACTTCAGGTGTGGGCTAACTTACTATTGAAACTGTTTTCCTTGAGGTTTGCACAAATTAATTCATAGGAATGCACAAAAGCTTGCTCATCCCACACTCTGAGGTGAAAGCTTCAGTGAAAAGTTGGGATTTTTAACTGCAGCATGTTCTTACCCCATGTGACATCAGTGGTGGATGCTCCAAACTCCATTTCCCTGGAAATGGATTTACTTCTAGGTGTTTTTAAAGGTTTCCTCTTGATGATTATCTAGATGGATATACCAACCAAAATGCAAGACTTAAAGAATACAGCTCTTTAAAGAAGTTAATGATTTAGGAAGCTATACTAATGCAAGATTACTTTGGGATGGGAAACATCCATTTTATGCCTCGTCACTCTTGCCAGTTAAATGCTAACCAAAAATATCATAGGAAATAGGAAGAAATTGTCCTTAAGCAGAAATTCGTTCTGTAACCTCAATAGAAAGACTGGGATTGTCTTACAATGTATTCAATATAGCTGTTATGTAACTGAACATATATTTATTCTTTCCCTAGACCGTACATGCCATTTGGCTTGGGGAACAGAACGCACCATGGGACAACCTCAAAGATATCTCTCCAGACGGGGTCTCTTACTTGGTTGATGTGTCTGCTCTCCTGACTGTCTTCACACCCAAAGGATTTATTTTTCTTTTGGAAATAAGCTGAAATCTTGTTTCTTACTGGAAACTGTCTACACTAAAGACTGCACGCATCATGGGTGATATGGCAAACAACTCGGTTGCATATAGTGGCGTAAAAAATGCTGTAAAAGAAGCTAATCATGGAGATTTTGGAGTTACTCTTGCAGAGCTCCGTTCTCTTATGGAACTTCGAGCTACAGATGCACTGCATAAAATACAAGAATGTTATGGAGATGTACATGGCATCTGTACAAAATTGAAAACTTCACCAAATGAAGGTAAGTCAATTTTGGCACTGTCATTGAGGAAACTCCATTTAGGAAAAACCTTAGCGAAGGAAACTGCTTCTTTTTTCAGTATAACGACGTTTATAAAAGTATTTCGGTTACCATAATGCTTCTTAGTCCTCTAAGGCAGAGGTATTCAATGGTAATAAGTAAGCAAGAGCTTTTCCAATTGGTCTAACTGCATGTGAGATGTTTGGTTAGTGGTGAAGTTGCACTTTGGAATAAAGTTCATTGATGTAGGCATCCACATATGAAACCGCAATGCAACGTAGCAATGTTTAACTCACTGTGGAAGTGTAAGTTTTGTGAGTAGCTCATATGACCTGTAGTTCACAACTGAGATCATGCTGTCATAGAACATGAGGTTTTAATAGTCTAATGCAGGGCTTATTAATGCTTCTGTATTGCTACCTAGCTCTTGTGTTCCCTAATGCAACAATTTTTGAAACTGGGGACATCTATGTTCTATTTGTACTACATTGAATTCCTAATAGCAGGATCTAGTTTTAAAATCTGTAATATTTCTGCAGATTTCTTTTGATCTATACAAAGCAACTATCAATACAACTTTAGGCACTAAAGGTACTGTCACTATTAGCAGAAGGTTTGCAAAGTGATCACACAACCTGATTCTCTAGAAATAAACATCTTTAAATGAGTCTTTGCCGTGTTGGACTTGATGGCCTTCTGTGAAGTGTGGCTACCCGATGTTTTTGCTCTCTAGAGTTATTACTCCAAGATTGACTGTACAAATATAAAGAAGGAAATATCAAGTCTCCTTCCTGAGAGCTTTTCAGAAGTTAACCTTAAGATCCAGCCCTCTTTTACTTCCCTCTGCCAATGTAAATGAAATCTATTAGCTTTAATTTGTGAAAGAAAGATGCAAGTCATATAGCTTAAAATATGTAAATGGTAGTATCCTGTAGACATATTTTTACATATTTTTATCTAACATTAACTCAAACTTAGCATGAAGTCCTGCTGTTAGTAGTGATTGAGAAGTACTAATATCAAGATTTTGGCTAAGTATGGTGTCTCAGCATTTAAGCACTTGCATAGCTTTTAACCAATGGGGTGTCAACGTTGGTGACAGCAAAGTACGTGCTGTCTTAATCCTGGAAAGCTGTTGCTTTCTGTTCTTTAGAAATGCTATGGAAAGGTTTGTCTCCTTGGATCATGAACATCCTACTAATGTCATTAGGCAGGGAGAGCAAACTCATTTTCACCGGAGGCCACATCGGCCTCGCGGTGGCCTTCAACGGACCGAGTGTAATTTTAGGACTGTATAAACATAACTACTCCTACATTTATACAGACCTAAACTTACATTCAGCCCTTTGAAGGCCACCGCGAGGCCGATGTAGACCCCGGTGAAAATGAGTTTGCCACCCCTGCTATATGGTATCTCTGGGTACATCTGCATTTAGTGTGTTTTGGCTTGATCAGCTTTTGAAGACAGACTCCTGATTTCCAGACACCTGAAATTATTTCAGTACACAAGCTGAGTTTCTCTTATCGAACCGAAGTAGCCAGCTCTCGTGCCTGACCTTCCAGGGAATGGGTGTAGACTAGTTTTTGTCTGAAGAAGAAATTAGTAAAACATCAGGACTGCAAACTTCTGTTCCTTGGCAATTAATGGAGTTGCAAAATTAGTGCCTGTGTGTGAAGCACTGCTGTGTACTAGCAGTGTAGCACCTCTTAAGAAGGCAGGAGCAGCAGTCTCTTGTTACCCTGTTGACCTGTTGCATAGTGCTGAAAGACAGTTTTCTTTCTCAGTGAAAAGGGCTGTAGCTTTCCACAGTCAGGAACTGAACTGAGGGCTGAATCCCATTTTGCGGTAATCTGCAAGGTTTAAGGCCCATTCTTACTGCAGGCTAGGTGGGCGTATGACTGTAGATGGCCAGATTGCACTAAGCACCAAATACCCGGTATGCTGCAGGGTTCACTTTATGTCCCTTAATGTAACAAGCAGGTTAACGCATGGGAATTTTGAGTGTCAGCGTGCTATAACTAGAAAAGGTTAGATGCCCTTTCCTGCAGATTGATTCTGCTGTACTGAGGACTGTGTGATCAGGGCCTTTCCCTTTGAAAAGGGTTTGACATTTAGATGTGCTGTCCTGCAATCATTTAAATATGATCACTAACTTGATAAAAGGGCGCCATCTTTTTTTGAAGTGTGGGAGCAGCTCATAAACACAGCAAGGCCTCAATAGTCAAATGTGATAATTAGTTCAGAAAAGGTTAAGTAAGATGAGTTAGAGCAGTGTCCTCTATAAAGGTGTCATTTTGCCTCTAAATCACTACATGAACCTTTAGAGAACCAGGCTACTTGTCAAGTAAGCTGCTATAAATTTGTCAGAGGTAACACTTGTAGAAGTAGAACTAGGTCTCTTCTTTTGTCAAATTCAAGTACAGAAGTGGAGACATTTCTCATGAAGAAAATCTAGGCAAGATGTATGCAGAAAGCTGCTCTGTTTACACTAGTTCTAGCTCTCTAAAATTTTGAGTGAACCCTTACAAGACCCTATGACACTTCTCTATATTCAGAGGCTTTCTTTATGATATGAAGTACTGACATGCATAATTACCAGTGGCTTCACAGCAAAAGTACAGGTAGTTCAGAAATACTACACAGTGAATGAGTTCAGCTTGTATAATTTCTTGAAGTTGTTAATATTAGGCAATGTTTGTTTTCAGGCAAACTGTGGATCAGACCTACCTGATTCGAAATGAGAAATGGGAACTGTCCTTTACCAATATTACTAAAAAAAAAAAAAAAGAAACTAAGCAGACTTTACTGCTTAGTATTTAATGTTTATTATGTCCATGTACACATGTACAAATGTATACAAATGTGAATAAATGAATGCTTGATGTATCTGTAATAGCAAAAGTCCTTCTATTCTGGAGAGAGGGACCACCATCTATATTTCCACAGGTCTACATAATTTTGATTGTCTAGTAGTTTCTACTTTCTAATAAAATTTGATATGAAGCTATAACTAGTCCCATGCCTAATATTTTTCAAAATTAACCCCAAATAACATAGACTATCCTTGTTAAGATACATAAAGAACAATACAATGGCATTAGTTGCAACCTCAGAACTGTAGATTGTGAACTACGAAATCGCAAGCCAGGTGGTAAATGTAGCAAGTTCAGTGATGGTGTATTATGGCAGATACTAAAAATACAAATGCTTTTTGTCTTTGCTAGGCTTATTTACTAATCTTCATTAAGTGGTTCTCATAATAGCTTGATTTTATATAGCCTTGTTGGAAAACACTTTTCATTCTTCAAAAAACATTGCTGTACACTGCTGATGTTCTGCATCCTGATACCCTGAGAAGGGAGGAGCAAAGTGGTGCCACTGACATTATATAATCAATCTTCCAAACTCTGTCGTGATAAAAGGGTGAGAGAAATAGTATCTGTTGCAAAATAGCTATATGTTGTATATATAATAGCTATAGCCTTTTGGAGTGGCCAAGCTGTCCTCAGTTTCTCTAGTTCTTCTCATATAGCTTGATTTTCAAAATGGTCTTGCAGTGCTCTTTGAGAGTGAAAGTAAGTAAAGCTTGTTATGCCTAACCAGTAAAATTGCTCCTTTGTATTAAACCTCCAAAGCCGTGAATTCCAGGTGGATCTAAGAGTGTTAGAAAAAATCCATTATATATGCTAAGAGTAGGTTTAATTCATTTCACTTTTGGAAAGATCTGCACATAATATTTTCCTTTTCAGTTAAGTGATTCTGTAGCAGTTGGTAGCATTTAAAACTGAGCTTTGCAGTTCAGTAGTCTTTACAAAGCATCTTGAAATATCATGTGATGGTTCTAGGAAATGTCTGTTAGTTGTGTTAAATACCCCACTTATTACGAAAGCTAGTTGCAGTCCTTGCTGTTCTTATTGATTACCTAGCATGTTTGCAATGCCTTGATATCACTAAGCAGTTGGGTTAACTAATAAAAAAATCCTCTACTAGGAAAACTGTTGTCTTTAAGCAGGCGCTTATCATAACCTTGGGGACAAAATGGTTGAAGTATCCAGATCTTTGCTCTGAACACAGCTGGATGTTTGACCTTTTTGCCTGGAAAAATGAGCTAGCAGCCTAAATCCTGAATGGTGGGTTAGGCAGCTGGAATCTGTTGAAGGAGTAAACTTACAGAAGACCTTGCGTGCATGACCTTACACTGAATATACTTGGTATTCCTTTATTTTTAAGGACTTGGCTAACTCTTGAAGTGCCCTTGTCCTAGTGAAGGCCCATCAGTTTTGCCTGCTAGTGTCCCTTAAGGATGGTACAAGATTTGAGACAGAGGACTCTGAAAGACATATGTCATATAAGAAAGAAGTGAGGAACAAAGCTGAGGTGACAGACCCTGCACAGTGCTAAATATGGACTCTCTCTAGGAGAGAGGAGACAGAAAGTGAAGCTTCAGAAGAACAAACCACTGCTATGCAGGCAAAAGCAGCATCATTAAGTGATTGCCTCCCTCCACATGACACCTGGAGAGCATCACCAGCTTTTTATAGTATTTGATTTAATAATTAAATAATATACAAATACAACATTTATAGTATTTTATATTATTTTTTAAATATTTCATTACAAGTGTACATGTATAAATGTAGGATTCCAGAATGTTATCTCTGAATATAGAATCTCTACAGAAATAACCAGAGCTGGCTTGACAGGCTGTGGTCTTGCTAAAGCTGCATGATGCTATTCACTCTCGATAGTAGTAACTCTGCTAATGATCTTGTCTTGCAAACTCATTTACTTTGTACAAAGGTATGTCAGTCACTGTTATTCTGTTCATATGTCATACTAAGTGCAATTAGGTAGACTATCAGCTTACTTTATATTACAGAATCACAGAACGGTTGGGGTTGGATGGGACAACATCTGAATGATAAAATATAGCTTGTTTTCTACAGTAACTCTGATTTAAGGATAATACTTATATAATTATATTTGACATATGGCTTTTCAGTATTGTTACTGAAACATGGAGTGGGACTTGACTCCATGAATAAGAAACTTAAATCACTTCTGATGTTAGGGTGAAATGCAAATAAGTGTCACTAATTTTGTCTTATTATTAAATAGGTTTAAGTGGAAATCCAGCAGATATAGAAAGGAGAGAAGCAGTGTTTGGGAAGAACTTTATACCTCCTAAAAAGCCAAAAACATTTCTTCAGTTAGTATGGGAAGCACTACAGGACGTTACACTAATTATATTAGAAATTGCAGCTGTAGTATCCTTGGGCCTTTCTTTTTACCAGCCTCCAGGAGGAAATGAATCATGTAAGTAAACTTTTTATGAACTCTGTATCTACCTGTGCTATACTACTGACTTTCCTGGTACAACATGCCTACACTGTAAATCTGATGGGAGACAGTAAGTCAGTGGAAAAGTAGCTTATTGTTTGTGATTGAGAGAACACGACTAAAACTCTAGCTTGCCTTAAAAGGACAAAATGAGATTTTCCCTTGTCATGGTCTGGTATGACAATGACCAAAATAATGCCAAAGGTCAAGTGCAAGAAGCAGGAACAAGGACTCATCTTAGATCCAGTCATGTTTACGTGCAAGTGGTTTTTTTCAGCTTTGCTTCAAATATTTATGCATTTTAGAATTTGTGATCATGTGCTTTCTTTGGGGAGCCACCAAGTCTTTTCCTTGATTTGCAATATGACACTGGTAACTTTCCAATTTAAGAAATGAAGCTATATTTATACTTCTAAATGGAAGATGAAGGGATCTGGCCTTAATTGAACTCAATTTTTGCAATCATAACTGGCTTGTTAAGATAAAGTGGGAAATGTTGAGAAAGTGGAAGGTGGTTAACTAATTGTCTAGTCTGGCATTTTTACATTATCATTTAACAAGATAATAAGGACAAGTAACTTTCTATATCAACTTCTTTTGTGTTCAGATAAGCAGAGATGTAAATTTTAGGTGGTTTAACTTCCTTGAGATGCTGTAGCTTTCAGGTTCTTTAGCTTCTTTGTGTGTACCCTTACTGAAAATAAATCTAAACCTGCAAAGAAGGCTAACATGGAAAATGTTTAGCAACTATTAGTACTTTCTTCGGTTTGACAAAACTTTTGTTGTTGTTGAAATAACTATCTGCATGAACTTTCTTAAATCTAAAACCTGTTTTCTACAGTATGTGGATCAGTAAATATTGGTGAAGAAGAGGAGGAATCTGAAGCAGGTTGGATTGAAGGAGCAGCAATCCTCCTATCTGTAGTTTGTGTGGTATTAGTAACAGCTTTCAATGACTGGAGTAAAGAGAAACAATTTCGGGGATTGCAGAGCCGTATTGAACAAGAACAGAAATTCACAGTCATCAGAGGTGGCCAAGTCATCCAAATACCAGTAGCTGACATAATTGTTGGAGATATTGCACAAGTGAAATATGGTAAACATATTTTTAAGGTTGAACTTTCTTTTATTTTTGAAAAAGGAACTGCAGTCAACATACCCAGTGATCTCTCGTAGGTGATCTTTTACCGGCTGATGGTGTACTCATTCAAGGAAATGACCTCAAAATTGATGAAAGCTCACTGACTGGAGAATCTGATCACGTTAAGAAGTCTCTGGACAGAGATCCTATGCTGCTGTCAGGTGGGTAACATTTGACAATTCTTGAAGAAAGTGGTTTGCTTGTGGGGATAAACTGGTTATTTAAAATTTTGAGGTTAAAATCTGTCAAACTGGACCTCAGCTAGGCTGACTCCTAAAAATATCCAAAAACTGCGCAACTAGTACAAAACTTCGTCAAAGTGAGTAGACTTTTAAAACTGACAAACATTTTGTGTAGTTGCTTATGGTTTTATTTTCCCGATAGTTTTGGCATTTGAAGCTCTAGGTGGTATCTAAACAAATCTTCTGGTTTCGTCAATGCGAGGTCTGAGAACTCATTTCCTTTGTGCTCTGCCATATAACTGTTTAAGTCTCAGTGGCAAACCTGATTCAATCTTTCAGGTACACATGTGATGGAAGGCTCTGGAAGAATGGTAGTCACTGCTGTAGGTGTGAACTCTCAGACTGGAATCATCTTTACCTTACTTGGGGCTGGAGGAGATGAAGAGGAGAAGGAGAAAGAAAAAGAGAAGAAGGACAAGAAAAGTAGGCATAATATTCTTAAATCGCTGGGGAGGGAGGGTTGAACTCCTGAATGTGACTGGATAAAAATATGTTCTAGTCATCTGAAGCCAGAAATCTTTTTTTTAAACCTCATACTTCCAGTAGGTTTCACAAGAAAAAAACCTCAGGTCCAGTTACCTGAGAGTACACTACTACTACTAACTCTTGTCACATGGATTTTTAGTTAAACTTCAAATGTCATTGATCAATTAGAGGTTGGAAAGTTTACAACTCCTAACCAGCCATAGCATCTATAAATTGTTAAAGTGCCATCCTGTGTAACTTCAAAGTACATTCATGTCTAATAGCAAACAGGTTATTACCAGTAGCTCAACCTAATAAGTATCTAGTTCTGCTTTTGACGGACAGAAAATGTCCCATATAGGAAGTTTTTCTATGACACTTGAAGGGGAAAAGCTTGTATCATTGATACTGCTGAGTTTGTGGATGTCTTAAACATATGTAAGACTTGATTTTGATAAAGGTGAGCAGACAGCTTCTTCAGAGAGACACACAAGGCAAATCCCTACCAGCACTTTTCTCTAAACTACTTTTAGGGGGATAAGGGGCTTGTAACCCAAAGCATTTTGGAGTTCTTCTGTGAAGCGTGAAATGAGCTGTCTTCCTCATTGTGAAGGACTTGGTCAGTAGCTAGAATTATAAGGTCACTTATCTAAGCCTTTATCCTGAGAATCAAAGCTAAGGAATGTTAACCAGTAATGTTTTGAGACTAGCTCTCACAAGGCATGTCAGCACTGAGCTTCACCAAAGCAAAAATTTTTGTAGAAACTGTTGTGAAGTTGACTGGATGTGACTGTGAGGATTCTTGGCAGAAAAATGTACTTTTCTTTCAGAGGAATATGAAATAGTAATGGAAAGCTGTAAATGGAAAGCCATACAGAAATGTGTTTAGGAATCCTGGTGCCTTCCAAATAAAGAGGCAATTGTTGAAAAGTGTGCTTTGTGCAGCAACTAGGATTGAACTGTACTTCTTGTCTTCTTGTCCTAACCTACAAATACTTACAGTTCTGACCCTTCTTGAAACTTAGTAAGTTTCTTCAGAAGTTACAAGAATTGAAAGTTCAAAATTAGTTTCAAGCTAAAGTGCGGTAACAAAGAGTAAAATTTCACCTGCAACACTTACAGGGATTAGTGTAAAACAGTGTCCATCCTTTGCTCTTTCCCTTACAGAGGAAGGATAACGAAGCAAGCAACAGCACCAGCTGCTACAGGAGATACGGAGAAGATTATAGCTTTTGTTAATATTCTGCCAGTGTATATTATTCTATAAGCAGAAGTCTTTTTGGCAAGTCGTGTTTTGGTATACCCTAGGGCTTGAACACCTGTGGGTTATTTGTCTTCCAAGACAGACAACTTCCTCTTTCCTTTAAGTTAGGTGCCTGATAAGATTCTCCTTGGTAAAACTCAGGTTAAACTAAATTAGCTTCTCTGTGACTGCTAAGAAGATTAAAGTGGCTATTTTTAGTTGGCTGTGAATGGCTTGGTTCAGGCTGAAAGCAAATGTATGTGCAAGGAGTTAGAAGTAACTAAAGTGTAGAACTTTGCTCTCGTAAGAGGGAAAGGAGAACTAGGAAAGAACAAGTATTAAATTAGGAGACAATGATGAGTTCTTAAGAAGTCTGAAGTGGCATCTTCTGGAGAAGGTGAACATGTTTTTTTTCCTTCCTCAGCTGTATTGAGGATGCCTGGAGGGGGAAATCTTGTGTGTAGAAGTCAGACTGTGTCTACAATAATAAGGCAGTGGAGGTATTAAATGCCATGCCAGACAGGCTGCTTCACAATTTGATTTTCTTCTACTTGAGTACTCTCATGCATCTCAGTCTGCTTAACCTGAGGCTGAAGATTTAACAAATTACCAGCGAGACTGAAAAATTCTGGGTTTTGTTCTAAGTCCATCAATTTTGTGCTTTCATCTCAGGTTATTGCAAATAGTAACCATAACCCTTGCTTTCTCTATTTAGGAGAAAAGTTTGTCACTTCTCAAGGTAGTATCTAAGCCTTTTTACTCAAAAATCCAAACAAAAATAGGTAGGGTTCCCCCCTGACCCCAATAAGCTGCATGTGATGGTCTTGTAGTTACCTTTAATGTTTTACTCATTAATTTCTTTCATTATTTCACTGTCCTTCTTTATGATCTCTTGTTGAACTCAATTTCTGAACAGAGGTAGGAGCTGTATTTTATTATGAACTTGAACTATTCTCTTAGCGGTGTTATATTGGTATGTTGCCAACAGATTATGTTCATGCTTGCGTAAATAGGGTTAGCATAGATCCAGTAATCCAGTGATGTACATCCATTAAGCTTTGGTGTGGATTTATAAATATTTTATACTACAGTAGCTTCTGCAATGTTGTACAAAAACACTGATTCTGGAAGTGAGTTCCTACAGTTCTTTTACAGTAGCAGTCAGATGTAGTTGCCAAGTGCTGGAAGAAGAGAGAGTAAGACTGAGGCCACCAGAATCACTTCAATGTCACAAATTTCCTTTCTAGAAAAATATTTAAGCAAGCCTTTTAAAAGCTTTCCTCACAAGTAATACATGTCTGTATCAGTAATTTGTGCAAACATAATTATGGTAGCATAACACAGCAGCAATCTTGTATGGGAAAAGTGAAGTCCAAAAGACTGACACAAGCTTTTTCTGAGAGCTGACTTATGCTTTTCAAGCCTCAGTTATGTCAGCACTCATCTCCAGTTTGTTCTACACTGTCTTTTAAAAATGCAGTTCCTTGTTTCAGCGTATGGTAATGTATGAACTGAAATGAACTCCGCACAGCGAATTTAAAATGCAACTTGTTCCCCTCTCTGACAGGTAAAAAGCAAGATGGAGCTGTTGAAAACCGAAACAAAGGTAAATGCAGGTTCTCTGATCCTTTCTTTTAAGTTCCTTTTTTTCTGAGAATGTATGTAATGAATGCATACTTTCCTATGAAAAAGCATATTGAATATTTAGATCCAAAGTGCTTATGCTAAAGATGGCGTAAGTGAATCTGCCCAGAACAAATGTTTAAATGAACTTGGTAGTCTCAACAGTGGTAAAGTAAACTTTGCCAATGATTTTCAAGCTGTCTTGTTGAGCTGAGTTACTTGGCTGGCTGTCAGATGCCCACTCAGCTGCTCGCTCACTTCCTCTCCTCAGCACGATGGGGCAGAAAACAGGAGGAGAAGCTTGTGGGTTCTTCACAGGCAAAACAGACTCAACTTGGGGAAGATTAATTTATTGCCAAATAAAATAGAGTCGGATGGTGAGAAACAAAAACAACTAAAAGCATCTTCCCCCCATTTTCCCCTTCCTTCCAGGCTCAACTTCACTCCCAGCTGCTCTATTTTCTCCCTCTGAGGAGTGCAGGGGGATGGGGAACAGTGTTTTTTGCTCAGTTTGTAAGACTTGTCTGTGCTGTTCCTTCATCCTGATGCTCTTTCCTGTTCCATTGTGAGGTCCCGCCCATGGGATACAGTCTTTCATGAACTTCTCCAGTGTAAGCCTGTCCCACAGGGTACAGTCCTTCAGGAACAGATTGCACAAGCGTGGGTCTCCCACATGGGCCACAGCTCCTGCCAGGAGCCTGCTCTGGCACAGGCTGCAGCTTCCTTTAGGGCACATCTGACTGCCGTGGCATGGGGTCCTCTGTGGGCTGCAGTGTGGATCTCTGCTTCTCTGTGGTTCCCAGTGGGCTGCAGGGGGACAACCTACCCCACCGTGGTCTTATCCACAGGCTGCAGCTCCCCTGCTCCCAGCACCTGGGCACCTACACTCAATAAACTTGTTTAAACATTCATGTGTAGTGTGGCATCTCTGGACACAAGGTACTACATGGTACTGGTGTTTAGCGGCACCTGGTGTTACGAAGCTTTTTAAGTATCATTGTTTTGGGGACTCCTCAATGGCTAAACTTTATTTGATCTTCCAGCTAAAGCTCAGGATGGTGCAGCCATGGAAATGCAGCCACTGAAGAGTGAGGATGGTGGGGACGGAGATGAGAAAGACAAGAAGAGAGCAAACTTGCCAAAGAAAGAGAAGTCGGTTCTTCAAGGGAAACTCACAAAGCTTGCAGTTCAGATTGGCAAAGCAGGTATGATGTATCGGTACCCTCCTTATATTGACGTCTTACATTTGAATAAAGTTGGAACATGCATAGTTTGTGAGGGGATAGCTTAAGTAGTTAGCCTTGAGTGGTTTGATTAGTTTAAGTGCCAAATTCCAATGCATGCAAGTATGCCATCATGCCCGAGCATGCTGATGGCTTCTCGGACTGTCATATGGATGACTTTTATTTTTCCTTGATATAAATAGACTCAGACTTTAGAGTGTCAGCTTCTGGGAGAGAAAATTCCAACTTCATAACATTGGCCAACTGTTATGAAAGATGTTTTTAGATAAGGTATGGCATTTAGTGATTTGCCTGAAGAACTATACATTTAATGAAGTCTGGAAGATGTGGTAGGGTCAACCAGGTTATCTCTGGTACTTCCAGAGGCTTAGGAGTTTCCACTTAATATATGCCTTGCTGATACATAACATTATTGACTTTCTACTATCCTTTAGCTTCTCTTACTCTTCTCTCAGCTATGATTCAGCTGTCTTGTGAAAACATTTGGTAAACTGTTGCTTCTTGGAAGTACACTAAAACAACAATGAAGTCCAGTGTAAATTTTAGGGTCTATTTTCTAGTATATAGAGCTTTAATTCAAATATCTCAGGATTTATTTAGATCCATGTAGAACTGTTGAAAGATTTAGGCTAGAAGGAACTTCTAGAAGTCCTGTAGCCCAGCCCACAGCTCAAAAGGGGCTGTCTTCATAAGGCAGTTATGGTGTTAAGGACAATGCAATTAAACTTTTAGCTTTAGCACTCCGTAGTTACGTATAGCAATGTTAATTTTTCAGAGAAACTTGTACTAACAAATGTTGAAAAAAGGTTCCAGGGTATGTGAAATACTGTTATTATCCAACAGTTCTTTTACGTCTTTCATAATTAAGAGCTCTTGTTTTCCTTTATGCATCTTCTGACCTGCTGTAATTCCCCACACGCCCTTAATTGCTCATCTACTTCATGTATGTGTTTTTCTGTCCTACTGCTTTGGGACAGTGTACACGCTGAAGCTTTTTTCTGTAAAGAGCTGACACTTCAGTGACTTCTGTTCCTTTATTCCAGGCAGCTCCATTTACCTTCACTGTTTTCATGCAGTGCCTTAACTGTGCCGCTCGGCTTGCTAACAGCAGTTCTGATTTGTCTTCCCAGTTACTCCCAGTTCACTGAACACTGTGCTTAGCTGCTGTATTTAATCCCACCTTCAGCAGGAAGCAGGGTACAGACTGTCAGCAGCTTTCTCTACTGAATAAGTCAGCAGTACAATCGCTGAAGGCCTGCTGAATTATTTTGGTTCTTATTCTGCTTAGTCAATTGACTTTACGTATTGGTCTCTGCTCTTCATAATTAGATCTACACTTTTCAATTAAATGGGAGGAAAAAAATATTTTAGAAGTTTCTAGGTGAAACACATGAGGAAATACTTCCATTGGAAGTCGGAACACCTTTGAGAATGACCTAAATGTTTCCTGACTTGCCTGTTTAAAATCTTAATTATAAGCTAACTTCTATAAAGAGAGAAGTATTTGCACTTGGCTTATCCACAGTCTCTATTGCCACACATTTGAGATAATTTCTGAAACTGTTAATTCTCTTTTTCACAAGGTTTGTTGATGTCTGCGATCACAGTCATTATCCTTGTGTTATATTTTGTAATTGATACCTTCTGGGTTCAGAAGAGACCTTGGCTTGCTGAATGTACACCAATTTATATTCAGTATTTTGTGAAGTTCTTCATTATTGGAGTTACAGTCTTGGTGGTGGCAGTACCAGAAGGTCTTCCACTTGCAGTCACTATATCTCTGGCTTACTCTGTTAAGGTAAGTGGACAGATGGGGAACAGATTTTAAAGGCAGGCGGGTGTATTAATCAGCTGTAAAATCTCAGTTTTTGAGATATGCTGCATAACATACATGTAACAGACTGTGGGGAGAAGCATTTCTTGTTTCCCTGAACTGCACAAGAAATCTGCTGCAGTATTTTTCTTAACTTCTGAATACACACTAACATGAACAGTGAGCAGTGACAGCCTGTTGTCACCAAGTAAAGATGAATGGGTTTAGCTCATAACATAGCATTTACTTTTAATAAATAGACGTGTTAGATTTTTTAAATAACAAACTCTTCTGTAAACCTGAACTTCTACCTAACTGAAGTGTTAAGCAACTACTACCTTTTGTAGGTAGGCTTCCAGATATGTTCTTCGTGAGGACTGAATGTAGAACATGTAGCTTTCTATTTATTATACAGCATGTTTTTCAACTCATGCTCTTTATTCTCTTAATTTCTTATTGCTTCAGAATGCTGGGACTGGTTAGAGATCTGAAAATCTAATTGTAAAGACAATGGCTGTTTAGGTTGTGTTCTAAAACTTAATAACTTACAGCATAAACTAGTAGTGGCCTTAGTGTTGTATCATTTAAAGTTACTGCCTCTTTAAAGTTAAAATACTATCCAAACCTGTTAAATAAAGAATATAAAGTGGTATTTTGATGTATGAAACTGGTGTAGTACTCACTGTCTTAGTCCAAATATTACGCTTCACGTTTGTATTTGATTCTAAGTCTGACTCTAGCATCTTTGAAATACATATCATCTGATGTTTGGGTAGGTCTGTCACATAGCTTACTTGATCTTTCTTGTAAGCAGACTTTTTTAGTGTTGTATCTAGTGAAGCTCAATCTGTACCTCTCCTGTTTCTAAATATCATCATAAACTATTTGCTTATGACAGTCTGAACAGCATCAGTGTGACATGCAGATACAGGAGGTTAAGACTGTATTTATGAACCTTGTGCAAAAATGAAGTTTACTGTGACATAATAGACTTAAAAGAATTCCTACAGAATGTGGCAACTACAAATTCCTCCTCTGTAAGTTGCCAGATAACTTAAAGTCTGAGTGTCTTCTGAAACTGCTGTATAAGACAGGACACCCTAAATATGAATTTCTGAAATGTGAAGTAATGGTCATGGATAGCTGTTGACTGCTTTTATTTTCTTAGAAAATGATGAAAGATAATAACTTGGTGAGACATCTGGATGCATGTGAAACAATGGGCAATGCAACAGCTATTTGCTCAGATAAAACGGGAACACTGACCATGAACAGAATGACAGTGGTCCAAGCCTACATCAATGAAAAACATTATAAAAAAATTCCAGAACCAGAAGCTATTCCAGAGAAAACTATGGCTTACCTTGTCACAGGAATTTCTGTTAATTGTGCTTATACTTCCAAAATACTGGTAAGTGGATTTCTTCATTCTAATCAAGGTAACTAAACAACTTCCGCAAAAAGATGCAAATTGTCTGGTGGCCACACAGTAGGCAGTTAAGCGTGTGTGGCAAAATGCAGTGTTAGGTATTCTGTACCTGCAGCAAATTGCTCAACTGTTCAATTGAGACTAAACTTCAAAAATAGTTTATTTCAGTTAGAATTGATAATTCAAGTTTTGAACTGATAATTCAAAGATACCATCTCAGGAAGATAACTTCCTTTAAGTTCACGATTGTGTCTAAATTTGTTTTTGTAAGTGGGGCTGTTTACCTTACTCGAAGAGCATCTTGGCTCAATTTGAGTACTACTTCAAAGGAAACATGTAAAAGCATGGCTGGACTCACTGCTAGATGTCCATGTCTCTTGTACTCAGGAGCCCAGACCTAGACATCTCAAACTGCACATTAAAGTGAACACTTTGAAGGTTTGAGTATTCAGTACAGCCAAACCAAAGAACTTGCAGCTCTGAATAACGAAAATGGATCACTGATTTATGATTAATATAGTTCAGCTCTAGCTGCCTGAGGCATCTCAGGCTGAGAAATTGCTTCTGCCATTTTTGCTACAAACTATTCTGCAATGTTATAGCTATATAACCTCAGAAATATCTTGAAATATTTGACTTATAGCACAACTATGTGCAGATTCTGCATTGCTGACATAAGAAACTTGTTCTGGTGTTAACAGGTTGGAAACTTGTTTCTGAACTCTTTTCAGTTAAATAGGCCATGGCCTGGAAAACGGAACTTGTAGTGAGACTTAAGAAGATTAAAGACTTAGCTTGTTCAGTAGAAGGCTAACAGGTGATGTGATTGTAGTCTAAGTCATTGAGGAAGAGTTATTACAGGAGAGGATACTTTAATTTTGCAGAAATAATGCAATTTAGCTTGCTTAAATCAGTTTAACTAAACTTATCCGCACTTCTAAAATGCAAAATAATTATTCAGGGACTACTCTCAATTGATTAGGTAGACATTTCAAGCAATGGAAAATGCGTTTTTAGAAATGTCATGTGGGGATTCGATACAAACGTAATGGGTGATATTTGGGTCTGAGAAAGGGACTGAAAAATCCTAAACAGGTACAGAAGAAGTCACTTACAAAAGCCAGCAGTATGACTTTGGCTCATGGCTCACAGGAATTCGTAGAGTAATCATTGCAAAAGTAAAAATTCCCCATCCCAGACCTAAGTTTGCTCTTAGCTTCCTTGTTTTCTGAATGCTTTACTTCAGTGATTTATACGTTAACTTTCTAATCAGTGGAGGTTCTTGTTCTTCTTGCAGCCTCCTGAAAAAGAAGGTGGCCTACCCCGTCATGTTGGAAATAAAACTGAATGTGCCTTGCTGGGATTGCTCTTGGATTTAAAACGTGATTATCAGGACGTAAGAAATGAGATACCAGAAGAGGATTTGTACAAAGTGTACACCTTCAACTCTGTTAGAAAATCTATGAGTACTGTGTTAAAAAACTCTGATGGCAGTTTCCGGATATTCAGTAAAGGTGCCTCTGAGATAGTTCTCAAAAAGTAAGAACAACTACTATTGTCATTCAGCACTTAAATTTGGCTAAATGCTGTGATAGGTGAGGAGACTGAAATGCTAAACATACTTGTGCCATAGTCTGTGAAATATTTCTGTCGCCTATTGACAAACAAGCGCTGCAGTCCTATACCCTTGTGATTGCAGCCAGCTTCCCAGCTTTTCTACCTCAATCATTTGACTTTCTACTGTAAGACGGGCAATTAGCATTTCAGTTACTTTAATTCTCACACCTCAGCCCGACCCCCCCAGAAAAAGAGCTGGTTGTGATTAATTTTAACTTGTGAACTTTGCTCTGATACAGGAAAGCATCTATGAATTATTCTGTTCTCTAGTTGAACTGTTTTCATTTTAGATGCGGTTGATCAAAACGCTCACCCATCTTTCAGTAAAGTCCCAACAGCTGATATGCCTAAATTCCAGGAAGGGCTCATGCCTTTGAAAAGTGATTACTTTTAACTTTAAAAGACTGTGCAAGTTGGTGTCTTAAGTTGATCATTTTAACAGGAGATTGAACTTGACCAATTGAGAAACTTAAGGGTTTTTAATGTGAGAAAGCAAAATACTTCCTTATCCATGAGATTAGACTATTAGTGAGAGCTTAGTCCCCACTGGGACAAACCTCTAGGTGTGAAGAAAGCTCTGGTAACTCCTCACTAGGTGAGAAGTCAAATATGTATGCATCATGTTACCTAGGAACACCATTTGTAACCAGTCTAGTTTTGGTTCCAACATCACCCTATTTCTAGCCTGAGCAGCACATACATTTTTGCTTGCTACTAGCCCCCCCAATTCATTATCTAGGAAAATACTAGTGCACTAAAGAAAAACTATTAAATCTTCCTTCTCCTCAACTTAGTGCTGACAACAAAAGGTCAATCTTTAAAGGACTCTTGTTCCTTGTGACACAGAACTTAAATATACGTGGGAATTTTTTCATAGCCAGTTTTTAAGCCAAGTCTCATAGGTGAATATATTTGAATTACTTCTACTTTCAGAAGTATTTTGTACCTTACTATCTTATTGAGCAGTTGAACTGTAGAAGTTGCCAGAACTCATTTAGCTCATTAGAACTCATTTTAACTCATATGGTCCATTTGGCTTCATAAATGAGATAAGAAAATAAATAATAAGGGCATTTGGCAAAGAACAAGAAAACCTAGACCGATTTGGTTACTATTGGAATAGCTGTAGTTCCAAAACTGTTTCAGAGTATGCACCAACTAGGAAAAAGTCTTATCATAAGCCACTTTCTCTACCTGCTACCTGTGCAGTGCCAGAAATTAATCTCAGAGCTTGTAACCTGGTTTGTCAATTGTGTTGCTCATTCCTTATTATACCATTGATGACTATTTTTGAGCATTGAAAGCTTAAACATGAATATTTATAAGATGCAAATGAGCCACTAATAAGCCTAGAAGTCAGTGCCAGTTCTGAACTTTATGTTTTAAAAAAAGTCATAAATTATATTTTTTCAGTGCCACATTATTACTGATTTGTAAAACAAGTGCTTTTAGCATTGTTTTGTGGCAAAACTTTGCTAAGGATTCAGATGAACAAGACTAAATTTATTGTGTGAAATATTTGGTAGTGTTATTATATTCATGGCATCAATATCGGTAAAGTACGTATGCTGTCTGTGAAAGCAGTGGCATCTTTGGCATGAAGGAGCACAAGTAAAAGAGCATGTGTTCAAGTGCCAGAGTACATAGTGTTGAATCTAGTCTCTTATACAAACAGTTAAATAAGATTTAAGTATTTGTTTGCAATTTAATACTTCACATTAAGGACTCTATGCCAGATGCTCTCTGGATTCTCTGTACTTGGAGTGGGTGGCGGAGGGGAGCAAACTTGAACACTTTTAAGGACAGCAGTACCAGAATTTGCTTTTAGTGCTGCAAGTTGAGTACAGAGCTGTTCCATGTTCTGGAAGCATGCTGTACTTCTGAGACTTGTGTAACTGTTAACAAGGAGGGATTCTTTTGTTGAACTTGAAACTGGATTGACTGACTAAACCAGCGTAGACACCAGTCAGTTTAATACAATGGAGAAATGGGTACTTCTGGGAGGTAACTAATGTTTCTGTTCTAAATTCATTGGACATTATTTTCATCCTAGGATGACTGGCTTAGTTAACTTTCTACAGCTAATACGTTCGGCAACTGGGAAGAGATTGTGTGTGGAGATTACCTTAGAGATGCTGCTATTGGCTTTTTTGTGTGTATGTGAGTCTAGTGAAAATAAAGCTTGTGGAAACTTAATGGAGTTGACTAATAAGCCATTGAATGGGCTGAACTTCTGATTAAAATTTGATAACTCTTTAAACCTTCCTTTTCAGGTGCTTCAAAATACTGAGTGCTAATGGAGAACCAAAGGTATTTAGACCTAGGGACCGCGATGATATCGTGAAAACTGTAATTGAGCCAATGGCTTCTGAAGGGCTCAGAACCATCTGCCTGGCATTCAGAGACTTCCCAGCAGGGGAACCTGAGCCGGAATGGGACAATGAAAATGATATTGTTACTGGTCTGACGTGCATTGCTGTTGTTGGGATTGAAGATCCTGTGAGACCTGAGGTAGGGTCACTGACTGAGCTGCAGTGATTCTGTTACAATGGATCTGTATTCATGTTGTTGTTTGTCACGCAGAGAGTACAAGCAAATGAATGGCTATTGTATGCCTTAAGCATAGTTGATAAATCTAATTTTATTGGGGGGAAAGTATATAAAAGCAGATTAAAACTTCTTAATGTCACTTATGCTGTGTTACTGGAGCTCTGTACAAAATAATGACTTCAAGCGCTTACTGTGCAGGGTCTCAGTAGATGGAATAACTTGTGGGGGTTTTTTTGTTTGGTGTTTTTTGTTGTTGTTGTTTTGTTGTTTTGGTTTTTGGGGGGTTTTTACCACTTGGAGTATTATGAGTATTGTTTAGGATAATAGTACCCATTGTGCTTTTTGACAGCTTCTCATGGGGAATAATGGAGAGGGGGGTTTGCCCCATGATAACTGAGGTAAGGAGTCTGGCTTGTAGTTGAGGTCTAAGGAGGACAGTATTTTTCAATAGTGAAAGCTTTTATGCCACACGTAAGTGGAACTCCAGTCTGATTTGAACTATCATCACTTCATAGTAAGAGTCATGGGTGAAGTAGTGGAGTGTGAGCTGTAGTTTATTTCAGATAATCATAAATGAAAAGCCAGTACTTCCGTACCTTTGAATACTACAGCCTAATATGTCATGAGGGTTTTTGTGGTATTTTTGAATACTGCAGTACTTGAAAAATGAAGGGGGGAAGGAAGGCACATGATATAACAACAACACGGCCCCTCTGCCGAAATGGACATTTTTGTCTTTTTCAGGAAAATAAGTATGGTAAGCTACTTAATTTTTTTAAATGTTCCACAACAGCAGTCTTGATCTTAAAATAAGAGTTATCCTGGGTTGAGCCAAAAACATTTGTTTCACTTACATGTCTAGATTTATTCAGCTAATGTACAGTCTCTGAGCTTCTGTGATTTTTTTTTTTCTTTTTTTCTTACAGGTACCTGATGCAATAAAAAAATGTCAACGTGCAGGCATAACTGTACGTATGGTGACTGGTGATAACATTAACACTGCTCGTGCTATTGCATTAAAATGTGGTATTCTGAATCCTGGTGAAGATTTCCTGTGTTTAGAGGGCAAAGACTTTAACAGGAGAATACGCAATGAAAAAGGAGAGGTAAGCACACTGACGGTGTAAAGTAGCTCATCAGATATTTCAAGTGTCCTAACTGTAAAATATAACCAATGTTCCTTTTGCAGATAGAGCAAGAGCGAATAGATAAAATTTGGCCAAAGCTTCGGGTTCTTGCAAGATCTTCTCCCACTGACAAACACACTCTAGTAAAAGGTAACTAAAAATTATCTGACCTTTTAAGTAAAGCTAGATTTTTAAATTTTTCTTACTTCTAGAAAAAACTCTAGGACTGAGCAGTGGGTAGTGCCTATGAGGGTGTCTTGATTTACCAACTGTATTTTTTTCTCTTTTTTTTGTCTCCGCTTGAGAAATGGAGCCAACTAGAACTATCTGTTGTGACTTTTTTTTTTTTGATGACTCTGAGGAAGACAAAACTGGGTTTCTCTTTCAGGTTTAATCTGTGCTGTGTTGTCAGTTTTGAACAGTAACATCAAGATGTCATTTTATTTTAGGTATAATTGACAGCACTGTCTTTGAACAGAGGCAAGTTGTAGCAGTAACTGGTGATGGTACCAATGATGGTCCAGCTCTGAAGAAGGCAGATGTTGGATTTGCTATGGTACGATTTTTTTTTTTTTTTTTTTTTTGATCTTCAGTATTTTGGAAATCTATTTTGATAAAATAGCCTATCAAATCACTTAAAAGAAGATTAAACAATGTTGCGTGTTTCATGAGCCTAATATATAAACAAGTTAATGGATTCAACATCTCTTACACTTAATACTAATTACTTTTTTCTCCTTCCTCAGTCTTCCAACTTAACCATGTTTTTATTTGATGGAAAATGCCCTTATGGCATATGCCATTGAATAAAACTTAAAAACTGGAAATCCCTGGTCACTTGCAGATCAAAACCTTTTTACACAAAGGCTTGTTGCAAAATGTAGGAGCAAAATTACTGATACTGAAGGTTTCTGAAATGGGATTTGTTCAACATATGGCAAAATGACTTTAGATGGTAAATAGCATACTATGTTGACTTTCAGTAAAGTTTATACACAATATCGAATGAGCTTACTCATCTCTTTTCCATGAAACTATGCATAGGAATAGGGAGACTGTAATGAGAAGACTGCCAGTTGATGTTTAACATGGCTTTTGAAGTTATACTAAGAGACATTTCTAATGCAACTGAAGTAAGAGCATTTTATGGCAATCTAGGATATGAATTTGTATGGATGGTTCCTTAGATTACTTGGCTTTTTCAATTTAAATTCTCGAACACTCTTTTAAATAGTAGTCAAACAAAGTCTTGCACAGAATCCAAAAAAATTAACTGCTGGGGGTAGAACTTCTTAGCCTAGATTTACCTTGTATTAAGGACTAATTTATTGCAGGCTCTAAAACAAACTTTTCTTCAAGTGTTAACACTAGATACGCTCATGACTTAAGTATGTAGGCTTCAGCTTGCTTCTGTCTCTTTCAAAACACTATAAGATAGATTCCTCAAGCTTCCTCTTGCCTCAAGATGCCTCCTCAGTCTTGAGCTGAAAAGGTATAGTTTGGTACTAGTAGGTCACTTTAATCTTTAAAAACTCATTATTGAGCATTTGAAGGAAAAAATAAGACCATATTCTTCCTATACCACATGCAGATGCACTGACTCAGATGCTAATCTTGAAGAAAAAAACAAGAAGAACTTTCATGTCATTTTCAAGGAGCATTTTGCAAAAGCATAACTTACAAATTTGACAGCTACACATGAACTGTTCTCTAGACTGTAACAGTCTTGTTTTAATGAGTATCTGTTTTCTGCTATTGGATCGCTGCTGTACTTGGCACTGTCAGGCGGATTTATTTTCATCTTCCAGAACTTCAATGTTTCCTGCAGTTGCCATCTATGTTTATCTGTGTAAGAAACTGGTTTCTGTAACTGTTTATCTAAATAGCACTTAAAATATACCATCTACTGCATGATATTCAAAGATACCTTTTAAGGTGAACACATAGCTGTGCAGGTGACTCATTTCCTTGGCAAAATAATGGATCAAGAATAAGTATCATTAAATTTGCTATTGAGTTCGTGGGTTTGAAATGCCAAAAGCAAGATAAATATCCTTGAAGTAGGTATTACATAGAACTCACTGTTTAGATACGTTAGGAGACTCAACATATGGCAAAAAGACTCCAGGCGCTTAAAATTTAAGAATGTCATATTGCATTGCAACGTCATATGCAATGACATTGCATATTCTAGTGTTTAATGTCGATGCTCCTCTGCAAAAGGTTTTTGGTAATGTGTATCATTCTGCTGTGTTGTGAGCACATGCATTGTGCTACTGCTGGAATCCATATAGTAAACTCATTAGGACATAGACTAAACTGTAGTACTGCACCACCTGGTGGCCTTAAACTTGAACAGGGTTCAGTAATGCTTCTTCAGGAGAAACTTATACAGTGTCTTTGTCATCAACTTGAGGATTTTTGTTATTAAGGTCTTTCTTTTAAAGACGTTACCTTTTTTTGCTTACATTTTCCCATGCTTGAGAAGAACTTGCGAGAAGAACTTGCAAGCAGAACTTCATTCGGTAGAACTTTAGGTGCTTACATTAAAATAGTCCTTCAGACATGGCGCATCAAAGTGAACGCTGACCAAGAATATAATAATATATTCTATTATATAAGTTAGTGCATCCTGTTATACTTCATAGCATTTTTCTTTTTCTTCCAGGGAATTGCTGGAACAGATGTAGCGAAAGAAGCTTCTGATATTATCCTTACAGACGACAACTTCACAAGTATTGTTAAAGCAGTTATGTGGGGACGAAACGTGTATGACAGCATCTCCAAATTTCTTCAGTTCCAGCTTACTGTCAATGTAGTAGCAGTAATTGTTGCTTTTACAGGAGCATGCATAACACAAGTATGTACTGGTGGTGAATTGTTTCAGCTTATAAAGGTTGAAAATGTCTTGACTCTTTAATTCAAACTTTCAGTTAAATACTAGTCTGAAGAACATGCCCATGTTGTGTAATAAATGCCTTTAATAGCTGCAATTCGTTCACTTATATTGGAGGGTTTATGTATCTATCTTTATAGGATTCTCCGCTTAAAGCTGTGCAGATGCTGTGGGTAAATCTCATAATGGACACATTAGCTTCTCTTGCCCTGGCAACAGAACCACCCACTGAAGCTCTTTTGTTGCGAAAGCCTTACGGTAGAAACAAACCTTTGATTTCTCGTACAATGATGAAGAACATTTTGGGTCATGCATTCTACCAGCTCGTAGTGGTCTTCACACTCCTGTTTGCTGGTAAGAATACTGAGGCTTTACAAAGTTACTATAAAAGTTGTACAGAGATGTGCTCTTAAAACTAGTGTTTTACTGTAGTGCGTGTGTAAAGACACCAATTATGCTGCTGATAAATGCCTTTTGTACACAGGTGAGAGAATTTTTGATATCGATAGTGGAAGAAATGCACCTCTGCATGCTCCTCCTTCAGAGCATTATACTATTGTATTTAATACATTTGTGATGATGCAGCTTTTTAATGAAATTAATGCCCGAAAAATTCATGGTGAAAGAAACGTTTTTGAAGGCATCTTTAACAACGCTATCTTCTGTTCTATTGTTCTGGGGACATTTGTTGTGCAGGTAAGTAACTTCTTGGAGGGTGGGGGGGAAAATGCATTTAGTACACTGATGTACTTGCTCACCTTGTAAATGCTGATCAGGTAGTGCCAGGCATTTCATTCCTGCAATGTGAAAAACCTTCAGTGTCAAACATGCTATAAACCACTTGGAAGTGGTGCTTGACAGGGTTTTTGGGAAAGACCTCTTTGAAATTGGCCAAACTGGAATGTAGAAGTACTTGTGAATTTTCTGGTCCTTCAATTTGATCTTTGCTAGTATTTTGACAAAATGTGAAGAAGTTGTATGTTCCCTCCGCTAGTCGGAACTCTTAATATCTGCCTGTGCATCTGAACAAAAGCCCATTTAAACAACTATAAAAAAGTTACAACTCCTGGTATCTTCTTAATGAGATTAGGACATGAATAAGCTTTAGGAACTTAAGTATCAGGTTTTATCTTCCTGATGCAGAAATTGGTTATCTTTATAGATGCTGCTTTAGGTGTAATTTTCATGTGAAAAACACTGATATCTATGGACTTTCTGTTGGTACATCTAAACAGATCTGTAAAAGCTAGTTAGTTAACTCAGTATATGCTAACCAATTAAATAGCATTATCTGAAATTGATTGGGTTAACACACTGGTGTTGAGAAACGCCAAGTCAAAATTGAGCCTGAAGAAAATAGTTGATAAGAAATAGTTTCACCTTCTAAATGGCCTTAACTTTTAATTAAATCAGAAAAAAAATAACCAACAAATCAGTAAACTACTACTTTTTTTTCATTTTGGCTTAAGTTATTTTGGACTTGAGATGTAACTCATGCCTTAAGCTTGTCCTTCGACTTGGGATTCCATGAAGCTGACCAAATTCATAGCAGTTTAAACAATGTAAATGTATGTACCTCTGCTGCGCATGAAGTTAGTTCACTTATTGTCCCAGGTTTAGGGGTTTTCAGATGATACTTCTTCAGAAGCTGCTCTTATTTTTAGGGTTGCAAATGCAGCAGACTGACTGTTATTGTGAAACAAAGCCAAATATGTAGAAATTACTCCTGACTGCAACTGTGTTCCCTTTATAAACTTGACAGACTGAATGCCTTCCCAAATAAGTAACTCCTGAGATGTTGTCTCAGTGTTTTATTCTGTGTTAATAAAAGAAGATACTCTTGGGCTTTTCAGCTGTCAGGTGTCCTACTTAATGGTCAATACTATCTCCTTTTCATGCCCGCCCTGCTCCAGGGCAGACTTTCATGCATATAATTCCTATGCAGAGGGATACCTTGCTCATTAGGGCCTATACAGCTTGTCATAATGGGTAAGTCAATAGGAGCTCATTTAATTTAGCTTTTGAGATTTCTGTCCCCTCCTTCCAGGCCTTGCTACATAGATATCATAGTGTGATGATTTCAAGTCTGACATTTAACTCTGACAGGATACATAGTAATATTCTGTTGAATTATTTCGGAAATGTCTTGTGGATCTATGACTTGTGTTAATAGAAGTTTATTAATCAACTTGGTCCTGGGATGGGTGTTCATATGATAAATAATAACTATAAATTTGTAGCATCGAATTCATACTATGATTGTGAAATGAAGGGAAAGAAATGCAAGAGAAGTAGTCAATAGGTTTTTCTGAGCGTGACCTGAAGAACAACTAAATGGGTAGTTCTTGAAATACTGAAAAGCATAAGAGGATGGCTTAGCTTTGGAAACTTTCTCAAACTGCTGACACAGTGGAAGTGCATGCATAATAAGATGGGAAATACTATGTCCTAATGCAGAGTTGTCAGTAGTAATCTCGAAGCATTAGGGTGTTTTCTAGTAACAGGTCTCTGGTAGGTGGTATTTAATGATGTTGCTCTTCACAGATAATTATTGTGCAGTTTGGTGGGAAGCCTTTCAGTTGCTCAGAACTCTCGATTGAACAGTGGCTGTGGTCCATTTTCCTGGGCATGGGAACACTACTCTGGGGCCAGGTAAACTGACTTTTTCAAAATGCCAAATATCCATTCGTAGTAGAATATATGAAAAATACAATTACGCTATCTTAAACATTCAGATCTTTCAAGTGGACTATATGAATATGTGTAGGTGAACAGTAAATACCAATTAAAATAGACTAGTTCAATAGCTAGAAGTTCTTAGTTGGATATTCCTTCCGCTGACTTGGTCAATCAGTTACATTTTGTAACTAGATGCTATGGCTGGTTTATGTTTAGTAACTTTTAATTAGAAGCCCCTGTAGCTAAATATGGACTTATATCTTTAGCCAGATAAGTACTAGAAGAAGCTCTGTAAGAATACAGATGCAATGAACATGTTAATGTTGAAGAATATTTAACTTAGTGTTGAATGGTTTTCTTGAAAAATCAGAATTGTTAAACTTGCTAGTATTTTGTTGATTTAAAAACTTCCTGGAGTAGCAAGAAATGCAGCAAAGCTCAGAACTATTTTCTCTTTAATCTTCATTTGCATAATTATGAAATAATTGTAAAGTTCTCCCACCTATCAAGCTGTTGCATTTTGATTTGTATTTCTTTTTCCTCTCTTAGGGTTTCATTACTATTGCATGCACAACAGTGCTTGTAAGCAGCAAGCTTATTTACATGAAACTTTAGAGCTATGGAGTTTTCCATTATTTAATGACATAGTTGTCTAAACTTTTCATACCACATGCAGAGTTTTCCGTTACAGTTTCTTTCCTTCCATTTTGTAAAGGACACTTCAGCTTTCAGTAGAAAATTGGTAGGGTGAATTTTAGTTACAAATACATACATAGATGCATATTCTAAAAGTGAGTACAAGCTTTTTAATAAGGTTCTCTGGAAAATTAATTATTAAAAAAAATCAAATAGAGTCACTCTGAGGTTTAAAAGTAGCCTAGAAGAGAACTGAGATGGCTCAAAATACCTTTGACCCAAAGTGTCTTGCAAGGGCAAAGCTTGCCTGCTGCAGTTTGTGCTGCTCTAGCACCTCATTAAAGTCAAAGAGCTTTTGACTTTCTGAGAACAGTAGAAACTGAAGTGTGATCTGGGAGCATTCATAGTAGCAATTTCAGCATGAAGGGCTATTTATCTTGCTTTTGGAGCAGTCTTTTTCCTCTGCAGCTGCTGAAACTCTTCTAGGTTTGTGATGATCAAGGAAAGCAGCCTTGGAACTGATCTGGTTCTGCTAGATGGGACGTATCAAAAGATGACTCCCCTTAACTACCTAGTTCACCAGAATAGCCCTGAAGGTGGGGATGAAAAGGACAACTGGAACAACCATACGTAGCTTTTGTTGCATTTAAGATAAATGAACTAAGTAGCAAAGTAACAATTTGGAATAAAGGTTTTGGAAACATCACTCACCTTGCAAATGGATTGATACCTTCCAGGTCACAAAAGAATGCGTGTCTGTTCTATATTTCTAAATTAACTGTGGTTACTTTAGTTAAATGATGTAGTCCTCACTTGAGGTAAAAAATCATGCTTATCAAACTGATGGAGTTCTGAAAGCTCTCGATACAAGCACAATCTACAGAATTAATGGCTCTTGCAGATTCAGTATTGCTCCTTCCTGGCATAGTCAAGTAAAGCTAAAGGGGAATTCTTCGTCCCAGGCCAGGATGCTTTGTTTCCTAGATTTGTAGTCCAAGTGTAATTTCACACCTCAGCTGAGGTGGTAAGGATATTTACAGTTTTGCAGCTGTTCAGCTGGAGTGATTGCCCTGCATTGATGCACTTATCCCGCTTAGATAATTTGTTTTCTCAACTTTGCTAATTGTATGCAGGATATTATGTTAAGCCTTAAGTCTGGTATGACACATTAAAAAAAAAATCCTGATTCATATTTTTCATTCGCTCTTAGTTGATTTCAACAATTCCAACCAGTCGTCTGAAATTCCTTAAAGAAGCTGGTCACGGAACACAAAAAGAAGAGATTCCTGAAGAAGAACTAGCAGAGGATGTAGAGGAGATCGATCATGCTGAGAGAGAATTGCGTCGTGGTCAGATCTTGTGGTTTAGGGGCCTAAACAGGATACAAACTCAGGTATGGTCTTGAAAAAGGTAGGGCGCTGTGGGTGTTATGAGGGAAATATCTCTTCTCCATCTCCAGTCCTTTGACTAAGCTGGCAGTTCTAGCTGGTGCGACTGAGACTGTCAAAAGGGGGTGCAGATGGATGTGTAATCCCTCAGGGTCCTCTGTTTTCTTCAGCTCTAAATGCAACTTTTGCCTATGTATCTCCTCTATGAAAAAAGTGCCTTTTTTCTTTACTTTTTGTGTGTTATAGATGAGATGGTCCTTTCTCTTGTTCTCTCTCTCTCTCTCTTGCTGAGCAAGCTGTCACAATCTCTGATTCCTTGCAGATGGATGTAGTGAATGCTTTCCAGAGTGGAAGTACCATTCAGGGGGCTCTAAGGCGGCAACCCTCCATCGCCAGCCAGCACCATGATGTAACAAATATTTCTACCCCTACACATGTAGTGTTTTCCTCTACTACTGCTTCTACTACTGTGGGGTGTGAGTGTGTGTTCCTAAAGTGCATGAAATTAACATTTCCTAATTCACGTACCTAACGTTTCTCATTTTCTCCTTAGTACTTAAAATCATCGTTCAGGCTTTTATAGAGCTCTTCCACAAAGTGGAGTCCTCAAGACTTTTTTTTCTTAGAGGGCTGAGAACAGGTGGAACAGTTTCAACAAAAGACTTTAATGTGAAAGCTGTGAGCCTGCACATCCTGTGCCTTCATCCATTCGTGTACAGAGGGGATGTTTAAGATAAAATGGGAAAACTGTTGTAAATTTTCGAGTATATGCCTCTTAGGGTGACTTACATTGAATAAATGAATTACCTGTATAATCATGGACCCAGGTCAACAAAAATAGATGCCCTGTACTGCAGCACAAATGATACTTAAGGTAAAGAAGCCGATGGGAAAGCAAATGGTATGCTAAAAATATGAATGTAGTTAGAACATGGAGCACTACATGCATTTTCTTTGTAGCCTGTAAGGAACTTCTGAATCATCTGCTTTTGTTGGACCTTTTTTTACTGAACAACACAACTTTCTCAACATCAGGATTCAGGTGGTGAAACAAGGCTTCTAAAAGGCATACAAGTCAGAAGAAACACTTAATTAGCTAATATAAAAAGGAAAAAAGGGTTTAAGAATTGAGTGGTGAAAGTTTCAAATCCGAAGGGTTTTTTTCCTCTCTAGGTTCTTCTGGCAGCAGTTTGTAAGCCATCAGTGAAAGTAAAGTTTGTCTCACCTTAATTCTGCCCTCTTTATATTGTGATCTAAGTGGCATTTTGGTTTCAGCCTTCCTCTCTGTAGAGGCTAGAGATTTAATTACTCGTGTATGTAGGCTTAAACTCTGGAGCCCGAAGATGCATAACAGCTGTAGTTGAATACTAATAGCAATATCTATTGTTGAAAGAGTTTTCTATCTTAATTATATATTACATGTTTAACTTTCTTCTCTAACTTCCTAGGGACTGGTTAAATAATTGTTTTTTAAAATAACTCTGAAAGGGCTTCTTTCCCCTCCTGCTTTTTAAACTTTCAGATTACCAGATGGATGAAGACCCTTAATTTCAGGAGCTGTTTTAAATGAAATGTTCTCTCCTGATTTTTTTTTTTTCTTTTTGGCTTGGCCAGAATTCCTGTGTGAGCCTACACAAGTATTTACCTCTGTACTTGTCCTCCGTGGGTGAGAAAGGTATTTCCCTACCTTGCAGCAGTATTGAGAAGCTCAGCTCACAAATTTGCATGCCTGAAGAAGACGAAATGAAAAGTAGATTTAACAGTAAGGATGCACAGGATTGCATCTCCTAGTTAAAATGCTAATTAGTAACTTGTATCGCTAACTGCACTCAAGAACATTAATTAGACATTCAGTATTCTCTAGAGAGCAACTTCATGCCGTGCTGCCATTTGAGCAGAATCTCATGGGCACTGCAGCATCTCATTGCATCGAATGACCGATGCAGATACGGAGCTACAATAGCAGAGAAGTAGTTTTTGATCCTCATTAAGTAGTACAGCCTTCTGCTACACCCTCCAGGAGAACAACTTTTGATAACTAATATGTATTAATGGGAAGCAGATGTGTTATTTCATTGTGTCTCTCTTTTGGAGCCATTTGGAAAATAGTTCGGCTGTTCCTATGAAGTGAGGTTGCAACTCTTAAGCAGCCATCTGGCTAGGAGGATTTGCAGTGCTTACTGCATTCCTTGCTATTCTGGTACAAGATGAGGAAGACCCAATGACAGTATAAATTACACATAACAAATTGTCTTGTTTGCTCCTCACTTATGCAATTTATTTATAGTTACCTCTCTTGTTTAATTATCTTGAGTAGTTGAAAATAAAGCCTTCAAAACAGTAGACTTTCCCTTGTTAAGTATAACTTAAAATGCTCATACTCTGATTTTTGCCTTCATGGCTGGACTCTTTAAGGGTCCTGGGTTCACAGGAGCATCTAGACCATTTGTTTAGCATGCATTCTGGATGGGAACCAAGTCTTTATTGTGGGTATGCTTATCTTCCCATGATAATTAACAGCTGTGCCCTTTTAAGCCAAAAATTGTTTTCCATTACTGCTTATGTTCTAACTTAACATC
Organism: Caloenas nicobarica; assembly: GCF_036013445.1. NCBI lineage: Eukaryota > Metazoa > Chordata > Aves > Columbiformes > Columbidae > Caloenas > Caloenas nicobarica. Next base: position 49,659,748 of record NC_088245.1, read on the forward strand.
TGTAAGCAATGAAAAACCAGTCCCATGAGGCAGTCATATTTCATTTTGCCACATAAATCAGTGGCACAGTGGGATGCAACAGGCCAAATAAAGGCATTGCAAACTTTCAGTCTGGCACTGTCACCACTGGTTTTCTTGGTAAGTGCCAAGACAGTTTCTGCAGCTTGCTGGACTTTTTTAAAGCTCATGTAACATGCCAACTCCTTAACAGTGTGCTCATTTGGTTTTTTGTATGATGAACAGTAAAAAGTACCAACTGCTGTTGTAATCTTTCACTTCTCCGGCACATTCACACTATTCCCTGTCCTCCTTTTATTGGTAGTTGTGGCCTCCCCCTTGAAATTGTTCCTCCCTTCTGTGGTTGCCATGGTTAATGGGCTCAGCTGTGTACCTGTAGTATAAAACTGTGGACTTGATAGCTTTTGAGTAAAATACTTTGTGCCAAGTGCTCTGAGGGGGTGAGGATGGGGGAACAATGCTACTTCTAGAAGTCAAAGAGCATGATCAGGACCTAAGACTTCATCACGTCCAGTGATTCGGTGGTAATAAATTTGATAGCACATTGCTTTTGGGGAGCCCTTCTCTGTGTTTACAGCGGGGTTCTTTGGTGTATTGTAGCTGTTTTGAAGTCAGTGCTCTTGATCTGCTTGATATTCCAGCTTCATTCCTTCACCTGGAAGTCACTTTAATTTTTCTATCAGGGAATGCTGCGGTAGCACAAAGTCATGACTTCTCAGCTTAAAACAAGTCATCTTGGCTGTGCTTAAAAACATATTTAAATTGGAGTTAGTGTTTTGTAACAGTACGTTCTTGTTTAATACAGAGTTGCTCTGCTTCTTACTATACAACAGGAGCTTTGGGATTGAAACTGCTTAGCTGGAGATTTACTGAGGTTACTTAAAGTGAAGATGTTCAGAATTGAATAGGGTGCTACCAGAAGGAGGAAACTGTATCTTGATGAAAATGTTGGACAAAGGGGTCATTGACTTCTGCCTAACCTTACTTGTTTTATCAGTTCAAGAATGAATCCTGATTTCCTGTAGTTTGGTTAAGGAAACTCGTGTGGCGTGGGAGGAGAAGGGAGGTGCGGGCAATTGGTTCTATCATTCAAATTACAATTTGAAAAGCTTAAATTCAAGTCAACTTGGACAAGCACAATTTGCAAAATGAGTCTGTACTTTATTCTGTCTAATTTCACTCTGAAATGTTTATTTATGAATTCTGTAAACTTAGCTTTCTGATTTGAAAAATGTTAGTTAAACAATGAAAGGACTTGAAATAATACTCAGCCTGGAAACTTCGTCCGTGAATTCAATGTAAATTGAAGACTCAAGGAAAGGCCAATCACCTGCTTATACTTTGTGCTACTTGAACAGTCTCCTCGAAGTTGCAACCTGCCGCGGCTACTTAATTGTACAATATGATATTCAATTTCCTAGTTCTGGTTTTAAGTTTCCAAATCACTATTGAGTAAGGAACTTTCTCTAGTGTGGTAACTGGCTATATACTCGAATATTTACAGCTGTTACAGCGGGATCCTTTTTTGCATGACTCTTCGTAAATGTCCGGTCATTGTGACATTGGCTTACACTTGCTTGGCTTTTTCATAGTCAGTCGACATCCTAATTCCTAGCATGAGAATTAGTAACCCTTTTATCCTCTAACTTATTTTCAGCCTCTCCCCCCCTTACCCTCCCTGCCCTGCCTGTTCCACCTCCCCAAGTATCCAATAAAACACTCATTGAGATTCAATTTGTGAATAAGTAGTTGGCCTCACTTCTGGGAAATGCTTTGCCCATGTTCAATCATTGAACGATTCTAGTGCCATGTCTGAATTTTTAGGCCCTTCACCTTTTTGCAGTACTTTTACAATTTTTATTCCTACTGTGTAGACTGGCAGTGCTCTACTGAAATGCTCTTCATTTTTTACAGTTTATTGCAAGTTCCACTGCATCACATGCAAATTCGATTCACTCATGTCTAGCTGTTTGTGGATTCAAACTCATAAGAACCATGCCATTACCAGTAAACCTGCAGCATTTTAACAGCCTTTTTTCTTTGTTTACAGATCCGAGTGGTGAATGCATTTCGTAGCTCCTTGTATGAGGGGCTAGAGAAACCTGAGACACGAAGTTCAATTCACAATTTTATGACGCATCCTGAGTTTAGAATAGAAGACTCCGAGCCTCATATTCCCCTTATTGATGATACTGATGCTGAAGACGATGCTCCAACAAAACGCAACTCTACTCCCCCACCCTCTCCCAATAAAAATAACAATGCGGTTGACAGTGGAATTCACCTTACAACAGACATGAACAAGTCTGCTACCTCTTCATCCCCAGGGAGCCCGCTACATAGTTTGGAAACATCACTCTGATTGTAAGCTGAATGTTAACACACTAGCTGCATTGTAAAGAAATTGAAACTGGGTCTCTTCACACGTTATGATGGACAAGATGACATTCTTGTCTTGGACTTCAACAGAAGACACACTTGTACGAATGTAGATTTATTTTTTTAAAAAAAAGCTTTCTGCCAGACTGGAGGGTGCTTTTCTGGGGGTGGGAGTAATAATGAACTCTGACAGATAAACAGTAACTTGGCATAAGTGACCTGTGGATCATCTGTTGTACTTAAGAATGGTCCTGAACAGTGTGTTAGCAGAGCTTTAGTTAATCATGATCCTTTTCTGAGGGGAAGGCTGGGAAGGGCAAGGAGGCCCTGGATCATTGAATTGATACTTTAATTTCTGCTGTTGGCTGTTAATAATTTGGATTATTTATGTTTATAAATGATACAGATCTGTTTACAAGGTTTGTAGATACTTTTTTTGTTCCTGTTCATAGATGGGAAGCTTCCTTATAAATGATGCAGAGAAAAAAATAAAAAAATTAAAAAAACTAGTCCTTCAAATACTGCTGTATTTTCAGGAAAAGGGTGTTTCTATTGAAACTGTACTAAATTTTGCCTGCAATTTACCTTGTTAAATATTGTAGATAAATTGCTAATACTAATAGCCAAATAGATAACACTAATGCTTTGTAAAAACATGAGCAGTGGTGTTCTAATGAAGTTATGGCCTCTGTCCTAATTAGTTTCTTAAATACATTTACTACTTAATGGTTTTGAAACAACTGTTTAATTTTTAAAAATTTTGAGAAACTTACAGAATAACTTTTGTTCAGAACTTAGTAGGATTGTTTAATGCAGGACATCAATATGTGATGGAACTTGCTTGAAATATTTCTGTTATCTCGGGCAAAATGGATTAAATCAAAATACATCGGAATCTTAGTCCTTTGTTTCTGTCTAAACATGTTAGTTTAGTGCTGTCTTGGTGAACTGTGAGTGGAACTGTGATTTTTTTCTAATCTATAGAATCCTTCATGCAGCATGAGGGCTGTTGGCATTTTGAAAGGTTGTTAGTGGGTAGCATACATGTTCTCCTTTTTGTTTTTGAAACTTGTTTGTAAACATGAATAAATCTGCCCTTTTGTTAAAATAAAATTGCAGCGATGGTTTCTTACAGATTTTTTTTTTTTTTTTTCCTCGGCTCATTCACTGGAAACACTGGAAAGTACTCTTTTGTATTACTGGTTAAGTTAAACTGCAATTTCAAGATAGTAACAGCCCCACTAAAAGTAGTACTTTGGGTAAATGGAATCACGGTGGCTGCCTCCAGAATGAATGTAAGTTAAGGTACTCAAAAGTCTTCACCTGAGCCAAAAGGAAACTCCTTGGGAATGAATAGGTCTACCTGAAACTCCGAGACTTACTGTGAGTACTGCATAATAAATGTACCCCGACCACTTAAATGAGGGGAAACTGAGAAATGACATGTAGCATGCGTGAAAATACATTCTTCACCTGAGTATCTTGTGCACCAAAACTGACCTGCTAGTGATTGACTGAAGATGTTCTGGTCTGCCTCAAGTGTATTGTTTAAACAGCAAAGGATGATGGAACAGTACTTGATCTGGTACTTCCCCATGTTTTCTACGTCCAACACTGTTTAGAAGAGCAACTGAAGAGATGCGTTCTAAACTTTTTTTTCCCCTTCTTTTTCCAGCTCTGTGTTCTTCAGCCTTTTTTTTTTTGGCCAACTAATCAGGAATTTCGGAAATTTTTAAAGAGGTCTCTTCAAAGGAGTACAGGAGTTAAGCTGATAATGAGGGAGGAGACAATACTAGAGCAAACTGCAGAAATGGGCAGGTTAAGAACCTCAAGCGTGTCTGTCCGTTGTGGTGGGATACATGCATGCTGGGGTTTGTCCTTTAGTGGTGAATGCTAAACCTGTAGCACTGCATCCCACTGTCAGCCACTCCCAAATTCAGTCTTTTCTATTGTACTTAAGTAAATATGCTGGATTCTAGGCAAGGGGGGTTTGCACTTGATACTTTGTATAGTAATTTCTCCTATATGTTTCTAGCACTTCCCTTACGTCATAGTTCTTTTGTAGAATGCTTGGTTGGGGGATCAGTTTTTGTGTAAACTGTTTTCCCCCTACTACGAAAGTCAGATATGCATTGGCTTAAAATGAGGAGAGTTTATTTACCAATGATGTACACTGCCATGCGAGAAAGTATATTCCTTTAACTTCACTAACATCATAATTTGACTTCATTTGGAAAGAGACTTTGATTTTTGCCTTTCTAGCTATTATCACAACTGCGTGTTATATTTTTTGGAATAAAGTCTACACTTAAGCGTTTTGCAGGTAGTAGGAGAGTGAATGTAGGCTTTGTACATCGCTGGTCCCTCTTGGTTCTGTTAACATCAGTGTGCTGTTCTTAAAGGAAATTTCCTTACAGAAACAAGGAGAAGTTGTTTAAGAGGGGGTGTGCTTTCTTTGTGATCTCAAGAAATCATAACGTTGCCTAGATTATGAAATGGTTATCACTTAACTCATGAGGCCTTCATTGCCTTTCTGGTTGTAAGGTTTACTTGTCTTTCTTCTTGTAACTGAAATAAATAAAAGTGCTGTTCATCTCAGTCTGTATGGGGACTGAAATTCTTGAATGTCAGTACAGTACTGATTCAAACCTGAAATGCATGCCAATTCTGTAAAATAGCTCTTGCTATGACTTTCAGCTCATTCCCTTTGAGAGGTCATGGTGTATGTTGATTTCTGACCAAGCAATAGTAAATTTTAACACAAATGCAGTTCTAGACTGACTACTGTTTGAAGCGGCTTAACCGAGCAGGATGTCCACTATACTTGTGTATAAGACATGCTAGAACACCTAATGTTGGCTTTGAGGGAGGGGTGAAAATTTATATTTGAGGGTATTCATTTTTTCTGTATTAGTCTTAACAGGAAGAGGAAAATGCTGCTTCACGGAATAGGCTGGAGGGAATCATGGAAGCAAATGCCTTAATGCCAAACTAATGGCTAAATGCAGGGGCTTCTAGCAAGTGTAAGCAGCCAAAAAACGCGAACTAACGCTTTCAGAGACTTTCTTAGAATAACGGGAAGTTTTCCAATGTGTTTCAAAGTAGGCAAGCAAATGTAATATTCATGGAAGGATAACTCATGTATGACTGATGGTATTGGGACATTGTTCCAAAGGCCTGACAAGTTCAGTGTCTGCTAGTAGTGCCAGCTGCTGCAGAGTCCTAGAAGACCCCAGATCATATTATGCCTTGCATAAATTAAAGTAGAATGTCTTAATGTCTGTACTGCTTTACTGATGCAAATACTTGGTTCTAAAGAGCTCCTGCTTTTTCAACCCCCGCCCTCTCCCCAAGCAGTGCATATCTTTGGATCTTACAGATTTCAAGCCCTCACTGAAATACCTTAACTTTGTTGGATAAGCCTGACCAGCATGGAGGGTCCAGCTCCAACTTATCTGCAGAGTGAACTGCCCTGCTTATTCAGGGCCATGTCATGAGAAATTCTGGGCCAGAATCAAGAGCCTGAGAGCTGTTCCTGCTTAATTTTCTCCCCTGGACTGTATATAGAACCATCTAACTACCTTCTTCAAGAGACTGCAGCATCCATCAAGGAGATATGGCTTACACAGTGTCTAAACCAAAAGCCTCCTACAGGTACTACTTGTCCTTTTTGTTCCAAGTGACATCTAGGATGAGGATTTGCTTAGAAAACTGTGGGATGGGCTTAAAACACCTGACGGCAGCATGAAAAAGGTAGCTCACTAGACAGTGGCAGCACTATTCTAGTTGCAAAGCACAAAGCTAGAGTTGGTGCGTACACTGCAAATATGACAAAGCAGGGAGTATTTCTCAGTAGGGGCAACAAATTGGACTCAGCAGCATTAATAGGACATTATATATAAAAGGAGAAGAGATTGACATAGTTTATGTTCAAAACATGAACAGCTGCAAGGAAGCAGGCAGGTTTCTCCTGCCCTGTGTGGAGCAGGCAGAAGATTTTGTTCTGGGTCCACATACAACTTAATGATCACTTCAGCTCTTGTTAAGTGTTTTGGGTGTATTCCTTTAAAAGACAGATAAGGATACCTAGCATTGCAGAAGATGGGCAGTAGCTTGCTTCAGCCCTATGTGATCTTCAAGATGTAGTTAATTCCTCTGTAACTCTACTAATGTTATGTGCACCTGCCATCTCCTAGTTTTCTGAAAATCTATAAAATTGTTAGAATGAAAAGGGTTCCTTGGCTTGCCCCTACTGGGAGATGGTGGGAATTCAAGCTTGGAAATGACTAGCAAGAGGATTTCTGGGAATTAACAGCATTTGGTTGATGGAAGTGTACATTCTGGAACACTGGAACATCGCCTGGCATCTCGAATTCTGGTGCAGCGACAAGCGTCAGTCCAACTACGAAGCAAGAGTTGCTCACTGAAATGCAAGTATGCATTATGTATCCCTTTGATTCATTGAAAAGTTAGCAGTATCTAACAGTATTCTGAACATCTTTATCTGCTTTCCTAGGCTGCCTCTCTTACAGGGCATGAAGCTGAAGTATGCTGGAAGACCATAAGTATGATCACACGGAAAACTTTCTAAGGCTTCCTGCTTAGCAAAGGCCCAATCTTGGCATTGCTCAGGCACAAAGCAAGTACTATTATAATAGCTTTTCCTGTTTCAAAGCTTTCAGAGTCTCCTGTAGGGAATCAGAGTGTGCAGTTCAAATGCTTCTAAACTTTCTGTGAATAGCCTCCCAAAACTTCTGATTAAGGTACTTACACTTGGAAGAAAACAAACAAAACAAACAACCCACACCCTACAAATAAACCCCAGAAGATACAGCTGTTATTTCTTACTATTTCATGTTTACAAATGCAGGCTTTAACTTGACATTTTCCCTTTTTCACAAGTTGGTTGCTCTGATGGCTGTAGGCAAAAGCATCTTCAGTTATGACCTAAGCCAGTCTTAAGATCTGAAGCCACTATGTGGCTGATGTTTGTGGGGAAATACAGAGCTTGTTTTGAATACTTTGCTGGCAGCTACTATATAGTGTGTTGTTCTATGTACTTTAGGGGGGAACCTGCAAAACTGTCAATTTGGAATATTCAGATCCTTGTCACAGGACCTGTCAAAGGATACATGGGTCAGGCACAGATTACCTGAAACAGGGAGCTCTTGGAATTGAAATTTTGGTAGGAAGCACTAGGATTTTTTTTCTGAGCAATGCTACTTTTAAAGATGGGAAGGAATGTCTTTAATCACTTGCCATGTATTGTGCATTAATATTCTGATCAGCGTAACAGTCTAATTCATTGAGGACTATCATCCAAAAAGCACTCTACTAAACTAGTGTTTTAAAATTAAAAAAATACTCTGGAAAAGGTACTTTCTGTCATATTTTAATTTCCAAAAAGATTAGTCGTTCCTAGCACTTTTCCTTTTACCAAATGAACTAGGCTCTGTTCTAATAAATCTAGCAGTAGTATGGACATGATCTAAGGCTTGGTATCTTCTCCCTTTCTTCTCTTCCCCCTTCCAGTCTGCCAAGGACTACAGTAGGGAATCAGTGAAGGACAGGTAGAGTAAGAGTTACAATTGTGAAGTTGTCTCCTTTATCATCCTCCTACCCTGCCTTGTGATCTCCTGCCTTCTACTTCAAGGTCTCTCCCACTATTAGTAAACATGCAGGAAAAGTTCTGTGCTATGTGGCTGTTGGTGTTTCCAGTGAAGGATCCTTAATGTGCTCCTTCGACTTTTTAATTGGCGTGAAGGCTTGAAGAATTAAATTTTGGACTAAAAATGAACAGTGAATAAACAGAAGAATAAGGAGTAGAGAATGAACATTTAAGACCAAATGTTTCTCCCAGGTAGTTAAAAAAAACCCCTTATCTAGCTGAGCCCTTGATGTTTGTTTGTACCTCTGTGCCTGCTTGTATGAAAGCACCTTGGTATATAGACAAGGTTCCAGCTCTACATATAGTGGGACTTTGATCATCCTTGCAGATGTACAGGTGCTGAGAAATAGGCTAACACTTTTAAATTTAAGCTTTGGGCAGGAGACTTCAAAAGCACTACACCTTACAGCAGACTTCTGTCAGGTATGCCTTGAAGACCAGCTTCTCTTAAACAGCCCTAAGGGCAGGGCTTTGAAAATACGCATAAAAGGCCTATGACGACTTAATAAGGAAAACACATACAAAGGCAATGTAAGGTAGTTATATAAGAAAACATTTACTTGAATAAGTGTAGTGATCCTGACCAGCAGACCCCTATATGTGGAGGAGCAATCGATCCACAACATAATTAACCTGAGCAGGGGCAGGCTGTGCTGTTCTGCACATACAATGTGGCCTTCAGGCCCATCTTGTGCTGCACAGATCCCTTGACCACAGGTAGGAAACACCTGCCTAACAGCCCCTCCTGCCCTACCCCACCCACCCCACCATTCCCCAAAACACTAAGCACCCCAAAGCATTAACCTCTTCAGACGTATAGGGGTCTATTTTGCCACAGTTGTGTACATGTGATGAGTAGAATCAAAGGAGGGGGCCAAATTCTTCTCAGTGTTGCCCACTGACAGGACAAGGGGCAATAGGCACAAGTTTCAATATGTGCCATTTTGCTTGAACACAACAAAACAGTTTTCCACTGTGCTAGTGGTCAGATGCTGGACCAGGCTGCCCAGAGAGGTTATGGAGTCTTTATCCTTGGAGGTGCTCAAAACCAGCTAGATGCAGCCCTAAGCAACTGCCTGTAGCAAACTCTGCTTTGAGCAAGAGGTTGGACCAGATTATCTGCAGACATCCCTGCCAACCTTGGCCATTTGGTGATCCTGAAATTCTGGAGCAGGAGTTGCAGTTTTGTAGGGTTTCCCCATTAGCCTCACAGATATTATTTGGATGGATGGATGGAGTTCAACAAAGAAATCAATTACTGGAGTGATCAAACCTCATCCAAAGCAAGAAATAAACTATCACTTGTCTTTCTCTTATCTTAATCTGACTTGACCAAGGGGCTTGCTGATATTTGCCTGTTTTAATGCTTACTGTGATAGGAGAGATCTGATCACTCCTGCTATAGGAAACCTTTTTGAACAATGACTGGGAGAGTCAAAAATTAATGTCTTAAAATGGCATCAAGTTTAGCTAATCTCAATAAATACATGATGAGCCTTCTGGAATACTGATGCTCTAAGTAATCAGCTGAACAATTCTACGGCAGCTCTTTTGACCTTTGAAACCTTAAAATTAAACTTATAATGAGGAAAAAAAAGCTGTCCTATCTTAAGAACATACATTTTTCAAAGCTAGTTCTTTTCATACTTCTTCTCAAAAGAGCTTTCCTATGAATTGCTCTAGACAACAGCACTGAAAGATACTACCGTTTTAAAAGTACTCCCAAAATGATATGATTAAGCATAAGCAACTCTACCTTGTTAGTGTTTTGTCTAAAATGCTACAACTTTCAGGCTTTAAGCCACTGCATGTAAGGTGATTTCCTGTGCTTGTTGGCCTATTAGGTATTCCAGAGGACTTCTTACAACAGAGGGACCCCGGTTGTCTCCAGTGGCTTTGATCTTTTTTTGGAAAGATGAGGACATTAAGTGCAGAAGAAAGGGGATAGCATATGTGCATTGAAAAAACCTTGCAGTTCCCATTCCTCTGTAGAAGGATTTTTTTTTTTTCTCATCTGTTAGGAGAGAAACCTGCAGGAGAAATAACACAGAGCTTAGTTGTTACTGTTCAGTGCTGAACTGCACAGGTTTTGTGTGCCTTCTCTCTGCTCCTTCCCCTCCTTCCTGAGCTTATCCCATCACAGTGCAATGCAGTTCTGTGAACAGCTGCCTGGGAAGATACTGTGAGCTGTGAAGAGGGATGCTGGGCTATATCAGTATTAAAATGTTCAAAATAAAAGCTTATTCAGTTATTCTTTTGTGGAGATGGAAGACTATTCAGCAGAAAATAACTTTTTAATGCGGAAAATTCACAGCCTTTTTGTCTTTTCAGGCATTAAAGGAATGATGCTTCACAAAATAATCTGAATGAAACTCCATTAAGTTCTACTGCTTTGAGCAGGAGTTTGCATTAGATGACTTCCCAAGGCCTCTTTCACCCTGAATTATCCTGTGATCCTATTTTTAAACTGTCTTCAGTGGATATCTGTTAAATTTTGCTTATGCCTTCTAATGTTCTAGAAAAATCTATGTATGTGGTTTGTACTACAAGCAAGACATACTTAACCACTTCAGGGCAACAGTGTGTAATACAAAGACCACAGATTTCAACGTGATCTCCAGAAAGCTCTGCTGCAGACTTGTGGAAGACAGCTGCTCCTCAAGGAAGAAGAACACTTCTCACTCCTTTATGTGGCTCATTCAAATCTTTAAAGTGTATATAGAAAAATATTGTAGCTGTTTCTGAGGAAAGTGGAAAGCTGACTTATTGCCAAATTTGTGTGGTTTCACTGCCCTGCTCTCTACTTAGGACTTTTGCAAGAACCTGCTCCTTTTTCTCAAAGATACTGTGTGTTTTTTCTGCTTTTGTGTGTTTAAGATCAGTTTCTGAAACATAAAGTTCTCTTGCAGTCATGAAAAGCTAATGAAATCTATATTATTGTTCTAACCAATCAAGAATAAAGAGCACTGAAAAATATATTACCAATCATAGAAGTCTATCATTTAAACGGAATTGAAAAGATGACTTATCTCCTTACCTTAGTTCACAGAGTGGTAGTGTTACAGGCTTTTATCTAATCGAGCAAAATACCTGTGACATTAAATTAAATGCAATATCAGTTCTGCTGTTACACACAAATGTTCCCTCTTTTGCCTTGAATTACAAAAATACTTCTTTTACCATTGGAGAACTTAGTGTTATATCAGATTTGGAGTCTATTTTTACTGGTTCTCAGAGAATTTCACATAAAACTTTAAATGTTAATGTAGGAAGCCTGACATTAAAAACTGCCATTCTTGCCTTAGAAGGATGCAACAGGAAAAAGTTTCTGTCAAATATTCCACATATAAATGGTACAGTAAAACTGGCTGTCTGGATGACCAAATGTTAAAGTAATGTGAGATAATTCAAATAAAAATTTGACATTCTAACTATTGAAAAAATAGCTAGGTTTCTGCAAAAGAGTTGTCATAGTCCTTTTTTTGTTAGAAATACTGCATTGCTTTTGAAACTAAACCAGATTTAAAATAAGTATATTTGGAAGATGTGCAGGAGTGCCTACACCACTAAATCTTAATATGCTGTGTTCTGGCTCTCTACCTTAAAGGTGCAGAAATAATTTGAATTTTCTTCTATAGGGCCAGTATATTGCAACACATTTCAGTTCAAAGGTATTAATGTTTCAATAAAAGAATAACTAAGCTCTGGAGAAGGAGGTTAAAAGCATTCCGAACTGCCATTTTTAAAGAGCTTGGGATAGCAGGGGTCGCCAGCCATTCTGCAGACACGTCAGTACTTGAATACAGTTATTACAGCTTTAAATCTCACTGACTTTGCTGTTTTCCAAAAGGGCTACAAACAGTGGAAGCCTGAATGTCAACTAAATGATCATGTGTCAGCTTGATACCAATCAACACAATCAGCATTTTATATGTTTGAATGAAGGAGTACTATAGGCTTTTTGATCACTGGATGAAGAGTGGTAAAATACTACTTGAGAACACTACTTTGCATCAGCTTTCTTCATTACTGTCCCCAAAGGCAATCAGCACAACCAACAGACCTTGCAGTGTTTGTTTTCCAAGGTCATGCTTGATCTCCGACAATCATTGTCAAAAAGACTGAAATGCCGAAACATGCTCCTGCATGCTATAATAACCCCAGTTTGAAATATTGCACTTAGAATCAATCCAAGTTCAACAGTTAAGCCGTAGATAGTTATTTCCAAACCGACTACATTTGGGATATTGCCAAATACAAGTGCCCCTGTGGCTTTCTTGCCTTGTTTCACTCCTGCAAAGCTCGACACTGTAACTTAGAAATCAGGCCTTTGAGGAAACTTCATTGAGAAACACGTTCAACTGTTAACCACCCTAAGAGAATTATACAGCTCCAGAGGTTTGCTTTTGGGAGGGAACAATAATGTTATGAAATAAAAGGGCTTAACCATTTCGAAGAATGGAATTGGAAGGAGAAGTGTTATTTTTCTCTTAATACTTGTTGTTACTGATACTCTACCATCTCCAAGCTTCTGAACAAGCTTTGACACTTGTCAGGAAGGATCTCCTGGTGCTGGGGATGTCTTTCGCTTTCCCAGTGGAAAGCATGGGCAAGTCACAACCAGCTAGATATCTCTATAGTCAGCCTTGCCCATTGCCCTGCCCAGTTCTCTGAAAATTATACCCGTTCTGAGCAAACTTCTCCACCTGATTGCAGAGGAACATGATAAGGTTGCAGCTGAGCTTTTCACAGTGATTGTACTCCATGATGCTGTCTCAGGTCACCTCCTCTGCTCCCACTCCTCTCATCCTGCAGTGTCCCCTCAGTTGTGCCATTTCAACAGCTGCTGTGACAGAGTGGTGAACCGCACCGGAACCACTTCTGGGGAAACTGCTGCTGCAAAACATGCTGCGTGGGCGCTTCTCTGGAGAGCAAAGCTCAAGCAGAAAGGTGCTTGCCTCTGTGGCTTTTTGTGCCCTGGCGACTAGAGGTGGAGGAAGCAACAGCTAAAATAACTGTGGATGAAGGAAGTTAAGTGGGAGGTGAAAAGGGAGAGTGGAAAGAAAAACAGGAGCAGCAAAGAGGCTGCTGAAAGTTTCAAAGGAAAGGAGTAAGAGGAGCAAAAAGAATGAATATACAAGTTGAAAAGGGTGTAACCGGCTCCTCCAGCTCGAGGCACTAATGTCAAGAGTGGTGCCAACTATGCCCTCTATCAGTTCATACTTTTGCTTGAGCATTTCAGTCATCTTCTTGCTTTGGTTTGGAGGAGAACCTACTATGATCCATGCTGTGAATATGAATACCAAAATCTGACAACCAATATGGATCATTGTATGATTTCACACTAGCGATATGTTGGAGGGAGTGTAACAAGACTAGAATACCAAATGTTCTAAGTAAACTGATGTAAGAAACTTAATCTAGTACTTTTTATTTAGAACACCAAAATTAAATGTGGCTAACATAGTTAAGTGGTGTCTCAATAAAATGTGCCCATCTGCAAACATTCATATGCTTCTGGTGAACATTTAAGTTTCACGATCATCTTCTACACTATGGCAGGAAAACCTTTTTGCAACAGGAGTGATCTTGAAGGCAGCTGTTGTAGCAAGTACATAGGACCCTTTTCTGACAACAACTGGGAAATTCAAAGCACACCCTGTCTGTTCTATAGGTGCAAGAACAAGCTGTATATTAACAGCAGGCTGTGTTTTTCAAGACAAAGTCTAGTTAAGGATGGATTCTCTTGAACTAGAATTAAAGTAGCCAGCAAAGAATTTTTGAGTAAGAATTAGTGCAAAAAAATGTAAGCAGTGCACAAAGTATGTTAGGTACTATTGTCTCTAACAGGCTGCCTCGTGATCCTTTTAGCATTAACTTAATGTTTTGTCCCTGTCAGAGAACTCGTGTGGCATAAAAATACTTGTTAGGTTGCAGCCTCACAGCACACCAAAAGGAAACTGCCTGGGTTAGCTCTGAAGGGGCAGAAGCCACCAGAGCACGCTTCCTGCGCGGTTCCTGCTACTGCATCTGCAGAAGCTGTGGTGCCCAGATACCCTTCTAATTTTGAAAGGAAAGGCACTTTGTCTTCTGTTTTCTTTTCTGCAGTGCTCATGGATTACAGTGATACTGATGTGCTATATGTCTTGTCTGCCATGAGGCTCTGTTGACCCTCCCCACAGCTGGGACCAGTCTCCATTTTGTGATATTAAGCAGACGCCACATTCTGCTTCTCTCCACTGTGCAGTATGTGGGTTGTTCAGCCATTCAGAAGTTGTGTCTCTCTGAAAAAAAAACAGTCATTATGCTGAGATCAGCATAAAATTCCATAACATTAGAGCTCCTGCAAGAAGCCCTAAAGCAAACTGACATGCATATAGCTGGGCACGTATACAGCCTTCCTGCAGGAGAGGAAAGGGAGTTTAAACAAAGAAGGTGTGGAGTGGGGAAGATATTTGCAGTTTGGAGTTTCTACCCTAAAAACAACCCACTATATTTATTATACATATCTCAGGAGTTATTCCACTGTTGGTCAGATTGATTGTTTGATAAGAAGCATTTGACAAGATGCAACCGCCACTTACACTTTGAATCAGACCAGTGTCTAGCTGTTTCATTTAGGGTGGCAGCTTTTATTCTTGATGCAGGCATGCAAACAGGACCGTGTATTTAATAATAAAACTTCTGAGAGTCTGAAGCTCCTGGTACCCCCTTCATCCTGTGTGCACCAGCCACACAGGTAATAATATTCAAGAGAAAACCCAAATGGTAGCAGCCGGAAGCATCTGTGGTACTCTGTCATGTTGTGGGTTTGCCAACTGTCACGCTGGGAAAGCTCTTCCTGCCCAGGCAGCCAGCCCCACAACAGAAAAAAAAAAAAAAAATAATGTACGGATGTAGGCTTTCCTTCTCCAGAAAAAGAAATCCCTACCCTGCTCTGGCATAGCAATGATAAGTGGAGATCAATCAGCATTGAGGGTTGCCTATGAAGTGGCAAAAATGTAATCTGTAAGGTTTTTTCTCTCTCATGTGACTCAGTCTTCACTGTAACAACCCTGAACCTGAAACAGGTGCCTCTACTGGTCAGAAACACCTTGCCTTACTCCTGTCCCTCTGGAAATTAACCTAAGGGAGGGTGGAATCAAGTTCTTGTTCTTTTAAGTGTACTAACAAAATATAGTTCAGCCCTGGTAGAATAACCTGGTAGTTTGGTCCTTAGCTACATTCCATAAAGCAGCAGCAGAGGACAGAGCAATGACATTTCTAATTCAGTGCCCAAGCCATCTCTGGACCAGTCATGAGATGTGGAGTCAAGGATCCTTTTTAGAGAAGGCACAGTAAGCATGGGTGGTGTGGAGCTGGGAGTGTAGCATTGTGACATTGCTAAACAAATGTATATCGTGCAGCTGTGTGCTAAGCACCTGAAGTCTCTGATGGGTCAGAACCTGGCCTTCAGCAAGCACTTAGCAGAAGAAGCTAATGCCACAGATAAAACAGGGTGTGTGCACCAAACTGTGCAGTTGAAGACCATCCTTGATCCACTGAGTGCACTCTTCTGCTTCCTTCTCCATCTCTCTGGATACCATGTTCCCTCTCCTTTGCCACTACAAATAGACTTGTTGAACTGGAAGTCACAGGGAAGGACCCAGAAGACCAATTGGCCCACTGACCTCCCCTTGTGATTCTTTTATAGCTACATACTCCCTCTGTGTGTAGCTGCAGGTGTTCAGGCACCATTAAGTTCCTTCTTTTCCAATAATAATGGTATATTGTTTTTCCTCACTTGTTTCTGTAATTACATTTATTATCATTTCTCATACTCTGCACCTGGTAGTTCTGGTCATTGGTTTCAAGCACTTGCTTTAGTTTTTCTATTGTACCTTTGCTGTTTGCTCGCATTTGATATGTTTATGCGTGTTTTCCTCTAGTCCTCCTTGGGTAAGTGCAGATAAGAAAGCTCATGAAAGACAGGCAATAAGGTAATTTCCATTTTCTCCTCTCATCAGCAGCAGAAAAATTAAATTAGCATAGGAATTATGATGGTTGTTGTTACTAGATGAGCATGAGGTAGCAGCTGTACACCAATGAAACTAGAAAAATTAATTGTCTAAGGGTGTCATTTGACAACATCTCTAAGACAATTTACTGGCTAAGTACTGCCAAGAGGAGCAGCCCCACGCACAGCAGCAAGCTCCAGCCACTCAACATGTGCCAGTTACCATTGGTCTGATCCTGAGAAGAACCACTTCAATGCACCAAACTGGAATAACACTAAGCCAACAATAAACAAGCAACCACCACACCACTATTCACGTTGGTTTAGCTCTCTAAACCACTTCACTCCTGGGTCAGATAATGACTAATGCCAACATGAAAAGAAGGAGTGATGATGCCCCTTTTGACAGCAGCTAACCACTGGATTTATTTATGATTGTTTTGATACTATGACTAAGTATAAATATGCTACAAGGATTCAAGAAAATTCAAAATTACCAGAGTAACGTGATTTTAAAAGCACCTGAAATTATCTAGTGTTAAGCTAGCATAGTTAGACATACTGCCAATGCACAAACCTCGATGTACCTTGCTGACACTGGACTGCCCATTAAGCTTCAGTCTGAGCTATGAGACCCCTAAACCAAATTTAGCATTTATCAACATAAGCAAGAGACCATTTAAAAAAACCCTTGAGTTCTGACTTAGGCCTAAACCACACTGTGAATCCAGGTAATGCCCGCATACCTGTATACCTCTTGCTGTAAAACACCAAATCCAAGGCAATGCAAGAAACACAGAAACAGCCATTCCCTTGTTCTTCCATATGACACTGATACCAAAAAAACTCCCAACAAATAGCTAGTGGAAAACAAAAGCTACAGACAAATACAGTACTACTGGTATGAATTTAACCAGCTGACGGAAGTGACTGCTTTCGTCTTAACATAACATAAAGCAACAGAATGAGATTTGAACAAAGCATGACACAAAACAGTGATTGAATATGGTATAATATCAAGATTTTTGAACAGAAAATGTCATTAACCAAGCAGGACTGTGTTATACTCATTTATACGTAATTTTAGCAAGTGGCTTTACTTAAAAGAACAACTCTTACAAGTCAGAATTTTATTTCAACATATTTTTTGTACATATTCCTTGGAGGTACACTAGTAATTTCCAGGAGCCCTGAAATCAGAATTGGGAGTCAGACGTGAATTCTATTTCTGATTTTGCTAAAATCTCACCTAAAATTTGCTTCTTTGGAGGGCCCATTTTTGAACAGCAGCCTTCAAATAGCCTCATCACTGTGTATGTTTCTATAGAAATGAAGAACCGGAAAAATACTTTACTATCTCTGAATAAAAAGCACGGTATTCACGTATCTGATTTTTTTTTGCTATAATATGCACATCTTGTAATTTTTCATTCAAGTTCCCCAAAGCCTTATAGTAACACCTATGCATCCCTTCCTGTTTTGTTCCTTCAAGATCAGAAAACAGAAATAAAATCATAAACTACCCACCCTCACTGATATGCTCTGGATTATTACACAGCCTCCAGACCTGAACATCTTTCATTCACTTCTTCATGTTTCTGTCCCATACCCTGTTTGTCTATCTATGTACAAAGGGAAAATAGTGTATTTTTGTGAGTGTTTCTAACAGCTTTTTGGGTTCCTGAAAACTACTGATCAATTGTTATTGGAGGTGCTAAAAATAAGTGCTTCTTTACATTTTTTGTTTAAAGCGAATGCATATAGTATTTTTCCTCTTAAAAAGCTGAGTCGCGCGTGATGTATTAAGGTTTTATCACTCCTTATATTCTCTATATCTTCAGTTTAATGGTTGAAAACCTCACCCATACAGTTTTAATGTAGTCTAGTTTAAAACAAACCACATGAACTGAGGAGATGCCTGCTAATATGAATTCTGCAATGTGCAAACACCAAGTTCCTCCTTAACACCCAGCAAACAGATTTACTGCCGCCTTTTAACCATAAATTTGTAAGTTAAGCCAAAATTTGGTTTCACAGAGTTCAGACTTGAAGAAAAATTACATTTTTTCCTAAAATTAAGTGAGCTCAGATATCAAGAGCTCATTTTTCTACTTAAATTTCTTATTTTAGTTTCTCTTGGTCCTGTTTATTTCATCCCCTAGTTCATTCTCCTTACTAGTTTCTTTACGTGATGTGTTGCCTTGTGACACATACCTAAACAGGTATTTCACCAAGGTCAGTATCTCCATACAACAGTTCACTGTTCATCTGTTTTCACCAACTCACTCTTGCCATTCATATCTGCATTATCTTAAATGATGCTATCATTAAGCAATACTAAATGGAAGATATTCTATAAACACACTCTATAAACACCATTCTATACAGCATCTCCTGAAGTGTTAATAAATTTGTTCTAACCTTTGCTACGTTGTACTAAATTATTCCAAAGAGCCATCATACCACCTATCTGCTTTACTTTTTATAAAAGCTAGTCACAAGCTCACTGAAATAAATAAACATACACCAACAACATACGTATCCATGTTACTGGTGTCACAGCAAATATTATGTGTATTGCTCATCCGTTAAAACATTATTAAAAAAAAAAAGGGAGAAAGATGTTCTTTAAATTCAGAATTGCGTGTGGGTCTCCAGCCAGGTAGTGATGCCACGGCTATAAAACACCATAATAGGATTATCCCAGAAAATTCCATAGTCAAGCCAGTCCTGTTATCAGAAAACAGTCGGTGGCTGCAAACATTCTCAGATTCTAACAATGCACACACATTATAGAGAGTGTGAGCTATTATCCAATATTGCAAGTAACACCAAAGAGTTTTACATGCAGCTCAGTGTTTGCTTCAGCTGCATATTACTATGTCAGTATTTTTACTGTGTTGTTTGGGTACTTAGGGAGAAACATTAAGGAATTTGGTCTCTGGAGTCATTAGAAAGATATGTATCTTTTACACAAAAGTGTCTAATTAAAGGAACAGATGAAAAAACTCCTTTGGATAACACATCTACTTTTATACAAATTCTAATGATTCTAAGACAAGTTTTTTGGCAGAGTAATTGTAACGCTCAGCTTCTCATCCAGATAGTTATTTGGTTTAAAGTGCTGATTTTAAATTATGCGGTTTTCCTTTACACGTTCCCCTTCAGGTGTTTTCAGTTCTCTTATTTAGCCTTCAGTAAAAGACAATCTATATGCTGAGAAGGGAAAAACATCAAATATTTATCAGCTACAACAGACCTCTGATAATTTTGATGGCCTCCTCTGGACCTGCTCCAACAGGTCCATGTCCTTCTTATGTTGGGGGCCCCAGAGCTGGACGCAGGACTCCAGCTGGGGTGTCACCAGAACGGAGTAGAGGGGAAGAATCACCTCCCTTGACCTGCTGGTCACATTACTTTTGATGCAGCCCAGGAAATAGTTGACTTTCTGGGCTGCAAGTGCACATTGCCGGCTCATGTCCAGCTTTTCATCCACCAGTATCCCCAAGTCCCTCTCTGCAGGGTTGCTCTCACAAAAAAGTATTCTTTCATGCCCCAGTCTGTACTGATACTGGGAATTGCCCTGAGCCATGTGCAAGACTTCACACTTGGCTCCATAGAACTTCATGAGGTTCACCCAGTTCCGCTCCTCACACCTGTCAAGGTCCCCTGCCTGGCATCCTGTCCCTCTATTGTACCAATTGCACCACTCTACTTGGTGTCATTCACAAACTTCCTGTCTAAAAGTCCCACTGTCTATGTCATTAATGAAGATATTAAATAGTATTGGTCCCAAAATAAACCCTTGAGGGACACCACCCATCACTGATTTCCATTTGGACACTGAGCCACTGACTGTAACCCTTCAGATGCATCTACGCAGCCAGTTCCTTATCCACCTAATAGTCCCTCCATCAAATCTGTACCTCTCCAGCTTGCAGGCAAGAATGTTGTGGGGAACCACATTAAAGGCCTTACAGAAGTCCAGGTAGATGACATCAGTTACTCTTCCCTTGTCCACTGGCGCAGTCACTCCATCATAGAAGGCCACTAGGTTAGTCAGGCATGATTTGCCCTTGGTGAAGCCATGTTGGCTGTTTCTAATCACCTCATCTTCCATATGCTTCAGAATAACTTCTGGGAGGATCTGCTCCATGATTTTATTGAGCACAGAGGTCACGCTGCCTGGTCAGTAGTTTCTGGGATCTAGGTGTGATGTTCCCTTTTCTTTAGTCACTGGGGACTCCATCTGGTTGCTATGACTTTTCAAGTAAGATGGAGGATGGCTTAGCAACTACATCTGCCAGTTCCCTCAGGACCCCGGGAGGATTCTTGGACTATCTGTTTCTTAGACTATAAGTCTAATAACATCATACATATTTCAAATCGCCCATGCATTTCAAATCTATCTGTATATATTTGATATCCTTTTCTTTTCCATTTTCTTGCTGCTGTTGGCAAACAGACTTTAATGGGATTTTGATAAGAAAGTTTCAACGAAACGAGAAAAAAAACCAGTACCCACAAGTTACTTTACAGTCTTAATATTTATTTTCATAGCCATTTTGATGTAGGAGGAAAAAAGGTAGGATCAGACGTTGGAAATATGCTGGGGGCATAAGGTATTAATGGTTCTACAGCTGCAAGACAGCCTACAATTAAATCTTTGTGCCCTGAGACTACATTCTTCTGCATGTAGGTGGATGCATGATGCTGGCAAAGCTTATCTCGCACTTCCCTCCAGTGCCCATGGAGCACCACTGTCTGCTTGTGTCCCCCATCTGCCAACAACCCAAGGGCCAAAGGCCTCTCTGGGGGTCTTGGCAGCCCTACTGCTAATGCAGTTGCTCCCAGTATGATCCCATGTAGCTAAAGCTGAGGTCCTCGGTTTTATTTTAAAGTAGGATATGACACTCAAAGTCTGCATTAACATTAAAATTATAAAGTCCTCATTTTAGATATGACAGTACTTTACATGGGCTAGCATATTAAATTTGTCCCTTGTGCACATATTACCTCATTCATTATGAAATCCTATGTGATCAGTGAAATTTATGCGTGCACTGTGACATATGTGCACAAAGGGTACTAAGTTCATCTATGTGTCCTTGAATTCTATACGCACTTTTATTAGGTCCTTTCCTGCAGTGACCATGCAGCCTGCAGGAACCTTGAGCTGCAATTTTAGTATTCTTCTGTGTATATGATTTCTGTTTGGACATATACTACCTTAACTCAATACCTGAGAAAAAGCTTCACAGCTGCTGAAACAACAGCCTACTGACATGCGACACTTGGAAGATTATTTTCTGAAGCACCATTTATCATTCTCATCACAGTGCACAACAACTTAATATAGTAGATCGCACTTGTATGTGGCAGAACAGGTATTCTCAACCTTAACAAAACAATGCCAACTCATAATTGTATTAAATTATTAGGAGTTACAATGATCTTAAAATAATTCTAAAAATAAAATCTATGCATGCTAATGAGAAAAATTAGTCAGCATAAAAACTATTACCTGCCAGCTTTATAACGACAATCATTATAGCTAATTATATGTCTGCGGCAAGGGAATACTTTACTTCCTACAAGCATTTGGGAGCCTTCAAAACACTCTCACATGAGGAGCAGCAGTGAGGAACAGATTAACCTTGTAAGCCCTACAGTTTGAGAAATGCTCTTCCAGCAATTTGTAGAAAGAGGGATGCTGCCCTCTTTCAGTAACCCCAGTCTGTCCATTGCTTTGTGCCTATCAGCTGGCACTTCATAATTCAGGAATTTTGTGGGCAGGTACAGATTCCAGTTTATTGCTAGCACCCTAAAATGAGTAAAGGATACTGGGCTGTGGGAAATATAGCAGCTGTGAAGAGGGCAAAAGGAGAAAGATTCAGTATGACAGAATTGTCATTTAGCTCAGCTTGTAAATAAAATAACATATACTTCTGTTCACTGGGTTTTAAGGAGCTTCCAGAATACAACTGAACCTGAGAACATAACATAGCAGGAATACTGAGATAACATAATACGCAATTACAGGAGCATAGAGGGTAGATTATGTCATTCAAGAGAAAAGGAGAACACAGACTAACTTAAGATCATCCAAAGCTTGGTACTAAACCTGCTTCCCAGAGGGGCAGGATCTAAATGTAGCTTGGCTGTCTCCCTGATGAGAGGTCTCATTCACAGCTGATAAACTATAGAAGAAAAAAGACAGAAAAACAGTTGAGAAATGGCTGGAAGACTTCAATAGTGGTGAAGAGGCCAAGTGAATTTAAGTTTAAATAGTTATCTCACTACTCCTGCAACATGACAGAATGTGGGACATTGAAGTCTTCTCATTACCAACTTTGTTTAGTGCTATGCTTTTCTTTGTGATAACTAAACCATGGGAGCTAACACAAAAGGATGGGTGAGTGAGCTGTGCAAAAAAAGTAAAAAACCAACCAACCAAAAAAAACCCCAAAAAACCCAACAAACCCACAAACAAAAAAAACCCAACACCAACAAGAACAAATAATGACATAAAACTGTAGCTGTAGTTATGTTCAAGTTAAAGCCAATGTATCCTGTCCCACCACTTAAAAAAACATTTTTGTGTTCTGAAGCTGTAAAGACAAACTATCGGTCTGCAAAACATCAATGTAAGAAGCGTCTAGCAGATTTTAATGGAAAACATTACATATTTGTGATAATCCTGTTTTCAGCATGTATAAAATTATTATTTTAAATGTGCATTTCTTGGTTAAATGCAATTGATTTGGAACTGTCCTATAACTGACAAATCTTGCATGTTGGCCTAATTACTGACCTGTTTCTTTAGATGTAGGAGTTTAATGTCAGATGAAACTCTGTAAAATGCAGACTAGATTTTTTTTAAAAAAAAAGGTAATTCCAGTATAAGTTACTTCTTCACGAAGATTTTCATATCAAATGACGGCTTTGCTATCACAGCCCTCCCTTTTCCTAAATGATGTCAACCCCATTTTTACTAGCATAGCTATTGAAGCAGTATTTTTTCAGTGAGATTAGTTTATTTACCTAGCTTACACGAAGCTGCATAAATATCATAGCACTAGTAACACCAAAATTTGTGTTTGGTTTGGTTTTGGTTTTTAAATAAAAAAAAGCTTGTTGTATTTTTTCAAAGCATTAAAGGATGGTATCTGTATGATACAAATCTGAGCGCTCACTTGGAAATCTAGAAAGCACTCATAGGCTAAGAAATCACAAAGGCCAATACTACAAAACCAGTCTGAGATGTTAACCAGAGCTTTCCTGCACCAATGTATAAGTCACAAAATGGAGGTAACATGGGCCAGACCTTTCACTGTCTTTGTGGATTTCGCTTCTTCAGGTTTGCTGTCAGCTAACCTGAAAGAACAGGTCCTCAAGAGCAGGCAGGTGAAAGCCCGCTCCACCTGCAGCCAGGGCAGCAGCACCTCAGGCCCTGTGCAGCCTCCCCACGGCCCCGGCCTCCTCCGGCCACCCAGCCGAAACACCGACAGTGCAGCTCTGGGCATTGCACTGCGGCCCAGCAAAGAACCAGCCCAGCGCCAGGGTGTTCTCTCACAGGCTGGTAGGAAAAAAATGGGGTTTGAGAGTTGGTTTTTTTTTTTCATAGAATCATTTCAGTTGGAAGAGACCCTCCGAATCATCGAGTCCAACCATAACCTAACTCTAGCACTAAACCATGTCCCTAAGAACCTCGCCTAAATGCCTTTTAAACACCTCCAGGGATGGTGACTCCACCACTTCCCTGGGCAGCCTGTTCCAGTGCCCGACAACCCTTTCCATGAAGAATTTTTTCCTAACATCCAATCTAAACCTGCCGTGGCACAACTTCATGTCATTTCCTCTTGTTTTATCACTTGCTACTTGGGAGAGGAGTCCAACAACCTCCATGCTACAACCTCCTTTCAGGTAGTTGCAGACAGCGATCAGGTCTCTCCTCAGCCTCCTTTTCTCCAGGCTGAACAGCCCCAATTCCCTCAGCTGCTCCTCATCACACTTGTGCTCCAGACCCTTCCCCAGCTTTGTTGCCCTTCTCTGCACTCTCTCCAGTACCTCAATGTCTTTCTTATGATGCAGGGCACAAAACTGAACACAGGATTCAAGGTGGGGCCTCACCAGTGCTGAGTACAGTGGCACAATCACTTCTCTTTTCAAATGACCCACAGGCCCCGCCTGCTCCAGCACCCACAGAACGACGCCCGCTCGGCGGTGGCTCGGCCCGTCCCAACCACAAGCCGCTGTGTCCCAACCAAACGGCCAAATTCGGAGACAAGATAATTTAATTTGCCCCGGCCCGTCCGGAGAGGCCGCCCCGGTACAGCCGGACACCGCGGAGGCGCCGACGCCAGCACGCGCGGTAGCCAGGGCAACGCGAGGGGCGCTGCGGCTCTGCGCCTTTAACAGGGAATCGAGCACCTACACAACCGATAGGGGCGGATCCACAGCCTCACCCCCTCTCCGGGGCGGCCGACGAATGGGCGGGTGGAAAGACGCGCTGTTGGCGCCGCGGATGAATTCGGAGCTCGACCGGCCGTGACTAGAGCGCGGGGGGTTTGACGGGCCGCCGCGCCGCTCCGGCAACCGCTGCCGCGGCGTCCCGCTCCGCCCATGGCCTCCGCGCTGGTAAGGCCTCGGCGGCGGGCGGGGGCAGCCGGGGCGGCCCTCCAGAGGGCAGGCGAGCTGCGGCCGCCGGCCTGCGAGCATCGCACCCGCCGGTGGGAACGCCCAGCCCGGGGGCGGCGGAGGGTGCGGAGCCTTTAGCGGCCGTGCCCCCGCCGCGTACGGGACGTTAACGGCTCCGGAGGGGCGGGCGGGCGGGAGGCGGGGCCCCCACCTGGCGCCTGACGGTGCGCACCCTCTCTCCCAGGAGGACCCCGCTTTGATCCGGACTCTCCGGGGCCACAGAGCGGCGGTGACGGGCGTCGCTTTCAACGCGGACGGCGCGGGGCTGGGTGAGTGCCGGGGGCCGGGCGCCGTTTGCTTTCGGGCGGGGCGGCTCGCTGCCTCCCTCCTTCCTTCCCTCCCTCCCTCCCTCCTTCCTTCCCTCCCTCCCTCCCTCCCTCCTTCCTTCCCTCCCTCCCTCCCTCCTTCCTTCCCTCCCTCCCTCCTTCCTTCCCTCCCCCGGCAGCCGGCGGAGCCGCCGGGCGCGGAGGCGTGGCGGGCTCCCCCGCCCGCCGGGCGGGCTTAGGAGTCTCTGCCCCTTCCTTAAGCGACAACTTTTTGAGCAAACCACGCGGCGGGAGGAGGGGTTTGTCCCGCGGCGAGAGAGGAGGAGGAGGAGGAGGAGGAGGAAGTGAGGGGAGCGCCGAGGCCGGAGGGGCGGGGGGCGGCTCCGTGCCGCCGCTACTGCGCCGCGGCCCCCCGGGAAACCTCCGGGCCCGCCACGGAGAGGCTGGCTGCGAACTCGGCCGGCGACCCGAGCCCGAAGCGGGGAGCACCTGCAGCCCCCTTTAGTCCTGGCGGCGCAGGGGGCAGCCAGCGGTGGGTCACTGAGCTCCTCTCTGCTGGGGGCTGCTTTTAGTCGCCTACGATGAGGATCCGTCTGGTGAGAAGATGGACGTGGGTCCGCAAAAGCTGCATGTTTCTCGGCTTCTTGATGATTGCATACTTCGTGGTCGAGCTGTCGGTTTCTTCCTTCGGTGCCTCCCTCGCCGGGGAGAGCATCACCAAAGGGAAATGGGAGAGGCGCTTTTCTGACAGAGCAGAAGAGGCTATGGATTTGGCTCGTCCAGTTTATGACAAATCCCCGCCTGATCCTTATGCCCCGGGAGAGTGGGGTAAGCCTTCTCGCCTGCAGCTAAGTTCTGAGGAAAAGAAACAGGAAGAAGAGCTGATTGAGAAGTATGCAATAAACATTTACTTGAGTGATAAAATCTCTCTGCACCGGCACATTGAAGATAATCGACTGGGTGGCTGTAAAACTAAGTCTTACAACTACAGAAGGCTGCCTACAACATCTGTTGTAATTGCTTTTTACAATGAAGCTTGGTCAACGTTGCTTCGGACGATACATAGTGTTCTTGAAACATCACCTTCAGTGCTTCTAAAAGAAATTATACTGGTGGATGACTTGAGTGATAAAGTGTATTTGAAGACTGATCTTGAAAAATACATAAGCAGTCTGAAAAGAGTTCGTTTGATAAGAACCAACAAACGAGAAGGATTGGTTCGTGCACGCTTAATTGGCGCTACTTTTGCCACTGGTGATGTTCTCACATTTCTAGACTGTCACTGTGAATGTGTCTCTGGCTGGCTGGAACCACTGCTTGAGAGGATTGCTGAGAATGAGACTGTTATTGTTTGTCCTGTCATTGACACCATTGACTGGAAAACGTTTGAATACTACATGCAAACAGCAGAGCCCATGATTGGGGGCTTTGACTGGCGGCTAACATTCCAGTGGCACTCAGTGCCTAAACATGAACGTCTTAGGCGCAAATCTGAAACCGACCCAATCAGATCCCCAACTATGGCTGGTGGGTTGTTCGCTGTCAGCAAGAAGTATTTTGAGTACCTGGGTACTTATGATACTGGAATGGATGTTTGGGGAGGGGAGAACTTAGAATTATCATTTAGGGTTTGGCAGTGTGGAGGCATGTTGGAAATTCATCCGTGCTCCCACGTAGGCCATGTGTTTCCAAAGCGCGCACCCTATGCCAGACCAAATTTCCTTCAGAACACGGCACGTGCTGCTGAGGTATGGATGGATGAGTACAAAGAGCACTTTTACAACAGGAATCCTTCAGCAAGAAAAGAAAACTATGGAGATATTTCTGAAAGAAAGATACTAAGAGAGCGTTTGAAATGCAAGAGTTTTAACTGGTATTTAAAAAACATATTTGCGGAGTTGCATGTACCAGAAGATCGTCCTGGCTGGCATGGTGCTATCCGCAGTGCAGGAATAGCTTCAGAGTGCCTTGACTATGCCTTGCCAGAAAATCATCCTACTGGGGCTCACCTTTCTCTCTTCGGATGTCATGGTCAGGGAGGCAATCAATTTTTTGAATACACATCAAATAAGGAGATTAGATTTAACTCTGTAACTGAGCTGTGTGCTGAAGTCCCTGAGCATGAAGACTTCATAACTATGAGGAACTGCCCAAAAGATGGATCTCCCATCCCAGAAGTTATTATATGGCATTTCAAAGAAGATGGGACTATTTATCATCCTCATTCAGGAAAGTGCCTTACTGCTTATCGTACAGCTGAGGGACGTGCTGATGTGCAAATGAGAACTTGTAATGCTGCAGATAAAAATCAGATTTGGAAATTTGAAAAATAATCACTGCTGATTGTACGAATCAAATGGACTGTGATCTCCAAGGTTTTTACATTTGTGAGCAGATGGCAACATGCAGTTGTTTACCTTGGAATGTCTTCAGATGCATCTGTGGTGGTGTAGAAAGTATATCTGCTATGGCGAACTGTATGGAAAGCAAAAGTAAATACTGGGGTTTAGTTTCTAAAAAATTGAATACAGATGTAATGCCTTTTATTTTTGTAAAATTTTGATCTGTTATTTTCTTACTTTGGTCTGTCTTGATTATGCTAAAACAAAGTCTTTTGAGTGGACTGAGGAGGGATTTTATTTTCTTTAAAAAATACATATTAGACCTGCAAGGTAATGATACGTGATGGTAAAGAATCTTTACTTACAGAAGTAAAAGTTAAGGTTCTTGCAGTGGAATTAACTGACCTATATTGCAGGTACTTGATAACTTCTGTATCTATAAGTAATGGTACAGTAGCATGTGATTGAATTGACATTGATGTGGCAAGTTGAATCTTAAGTCTTGTAGTGGTCTGCAGTTTTCTGGGAATTTACATTCTCCTAGGGGTTTCAGGGTGATAACTAGTTGTATTACATTGAAGAAAAGGAAGTTTCTTTAGTAGATGGGCTTTGGCATTGTTTTGCAGCCTTGTGCCTAGTCTCAAAGTTACCTCATGAGGGTGAGTCAGGTGCTCTTATGCATTTAGAGTGTGGTAGCAGCTGAACCAAGGACATGCTGGCAGTATCACAAATGGGAAGAAATAGGGATGGCTACAAGTAAAAAAACTGGTTTAAAAGTAATGGAGAAGGAGAGACAGCACAGAATTGCATTAGCTACTGCTATACATTTAATATTTATTTTGCCTCTGAGTAAGCTTTTTTGTGTTAAGCCTGACATCCTAGGGACACATAGCTAATGTGACTGTTCCATGTATCCTTTTTTTTTTTTTTTTTTAGGTCTGCCAGCAGGATAGAGAAAGGAGACACAGGGAAAAACTTGGTCTCTTTTATTTTGCATCGTGTTTTGGCAACAGCTAGAATACGTCAGCTCTAGGTAGAGTTTTGAAATAATGCAGCATATGCTGCCTTTTTCTAGTCACAATAGTACCATGAGAGACCTCGAGTAAGGTTGGGAAGCTGGAGTGCTTGAAGTGAAGGGAGTTGACAAAGCGAAAGGCTGCTTGGAGGAAACCAAGATTTGTTGGTTAGGTAGTTCACAGAACAGCTTAGAGCGTTTTCTGTATCCTGTTATGTAGAGTTTTGAAGAATATTGATTCTTGAATTCTGTCACTAATCTGTTTTGAGTGTGATTATAGACAGTAGATGTGATAGATATATTGTGTACTTGGAAAAAAAAAATCTTGTGTTAGTATCTGTGTGTTTAGCTTTACATGATTTAAATTGAATAGTTATCTTAATGGGTCAGGCATCTCAGCTTTTTTTTTTGTTATTTTCAATGAAGTGATAATGTTTTCCAGTAGCCATGGTGTAGTAATTCTTGACCTGGGGCTGGTAGGTAGGAATTTGAGCTAATAAGCAATAAGAATCTGGATACTTAAAGAATGTAGTAGGTGTACTTTTGCTGCAGGTGTTAGTAGGAAGAAGAGTTAAAAGGGAGCAAGTGAGACCTGAAATAAGTGAAGACTTGCCAAAAACAAAACAAGAGTAAGTTAAGATATATTATTGAATCATAGCCGTTTCAAAGAGTTGAGCGATTTGGGTGGAGGGAGGCTAAGATGGAAGGGGAACAGAAGGAGAAAACTCGGAGCTGGGAACGTAGTATTGAATTGTGCTAAGAATGCTTGCCGCTGTGTGGCATGGGTTGTTTTAAGTCTATAACTTATTTTTAGGAGATTACTTGCAATTTTTTTTTCTTTTCCCTGAGCTGATTATTTTTTTTTTTTGGTAGAAAAAGGGAACTTCTTTACTATATAAGGGAGACATTCCTGAAAAATTCCATTCCACTTTGCAGCAAGGAATTCTTTTTGTAGATGTAAAAGTAATGAACCATTTATCAAATTTGAAAAAGCAGCCAGTCATTATGTGCTGGGGCAATATATTATACAAACTATGTGCTTTTGTGAAAAGCTTGCTGTAGACTGCTATGTTCAATAGAAATGACAAGAAAAAGGCTTGGATTCTCCTACATGGCAAAGCACAAGTTTTATGTGCAATGCTTGTTTCCTCAGATGAAAGTAATTTAATGGTGTGTGAATATAGACTATGCAACTTTTATACAATTAACTTTTCTAGGACTTGGCAAAAACTACATTTCATATAAAGAACTACCTTCATGTTAAAACTGACAAAGTGTTCCTTATTTATTTAAGCAATAAGTCGAAGTGAGTCTGCCTCTTAATAGGGATAATAGCTTTATGTATCTGAACCCTTACTCCTTTTGCCTACCACCTCTCATTCTATTTTTGTAGTTATAACAAGACTAACAGGGGAAAAAAAGGCAAAAGTAAATAACCTGGACCTTAAAATAAACAAAGTTAAATTTGTTCCTAAGGGTAATAAAAAAGGTTGGGCGAGGAGCTAGATAGAGAAGAAAAAATACCCATGCCATTTCACGTTCCACTGGTTTTGAACTGAGTTGCAGCAATTTTTCAGAAATATTCCAATTCAGTTGGTTTTCAGTGCGTGCAGGTTTCTGGAAAATCTGAAACTCTGAAAGAATTTCTATGCTGTTGGACTTTGAAAATTTAGGGAACACTTGTATATATTTTAAACTACTGATTTTAAGTGACTTAAACAAAACTGAATGTAAACTTAACACTGAATAAATATGGGAGGGCTTTGGGATTTATTTTGAAAAAATAAAATCCAGAGTGATAATTAAATGTTGGTTAGTGTGCTGCTTCTTTTTAAGTCCCTTCTACTTGTGTCAGTACATAGAGCATAAAATAAAAAACTGCCGTGAACTTGAACTTATAGGAGTTATTAAAAGTTCCATGTAAGTCATCTACTGTGCTTAGAATTCTAGATAGGTTCCCTTGAAAGAGGTTTGATTAGTAATTGTTTTCCTCCAAGTATGAAATCTTGCAAATCACTGTTAAACGTGTTTGTATTGTGACGTTGTGCCTTATGACACTGAAATTTCCAAGGTTCCTATAAAGCATGTGGGTTTTTTGGTGGGGTGGTGTTTGAATATTCACACACACATCATATGCATAGCCCTGTACTTTGTCTGACCTGTAATTCTTGCACCGAATTAACCATATTGGGGATTCTTAAGTATTTGAGGGGGAAAAAAGAGTGACCAAGAGGTACAGCTAGCTTTTAAAGCCTGGCTAAGTATGTCTCTTCTGATCTCCTGCACAACTTGTAGTCGCTACTGTGGTATTCTGGGAAATGGGAGTGTAATGGTAATTCTACAGTGTGGCACCTTTTGTCTTCATATATACATGTGTATATATGCAAATATATGCCATCAATATTCACAACTTGTAAATCGAACTTGGTTTCATTGCAAATACCATAACATTTTTTTCATGGCATATGTAAAGCCCGGATATCTGTTCAGAGAACTGCAGCAAAGCGGTGTGTAAACTTGGCCTTTGCATAATGCCAAGTCTTCACCCTTTGGTATTTAATTCTGTTATGACTCATCACCAGAAAAGCAAATTACCTGGAGATGTGTCAGCTCTACTTGGGTGGGTACAGAAAGCACTGATGATTTTTTTTAAAAAAAGCACTGAAGTTATAAACTGGACTACATTCCATATTGGAGTCAGCTCAGGGTGAATTTTCAGCTTGCTTTCCATTATATTTTGCAGTTGATCAAATACTTTAATTATGACAGCAAGGACAATTTTTTTCTTTCACCTCTAAACATGGTTCTGGCTATGTAGTGTTTTCTCTGAGGAGCATGTGCAACAGACTTGTTTGTGGTATGGGCCATCCTAACAAATCATTCTGGACCCTCTATAGGTCTTTTGTTTCAGTTACAGTACTTTAAGTTGTCCTGGGAGATCTGCTGTGGACCATTTACTGGTGGTCTGGTGACTGAAAGTCAGACCGTAGGGTGCTGCCTTAGTGAGTGCTGACAGAATGTATCACCTGGGTCTGGTCTTCATTGCTGTAGGACCTCGTGTAATCTGTCCTAGAAGGTTCTTGCTCTCCTCTTTTCGAACACTTAAATACATGGACAACATGAACTTGAGGGAAGCAAAATGCATAAAGGATTAAAAAGCAATCCTTAAAATACTGTGTTTGAGTAAACTGGAGAAGCATTGTTATGAAGTAGGCAAAATCCCTTAAAATGGAATACAAAGAGAACTAGAGAAGCTTATTTGATAATAGTAGTATGTTTTTCATATATAAAACTGTTTAAGATTAGTATTGATAATAGAAATTATTGCTGGCAATCATTACCCTGTAGACTCTTATTTAGTGCCTGTGGTTAGCAAAGATAAAATGCTGTTACAGCAAAATACTTATGTGTTAGCCATATGCACAAAAGTTGATTTTTAGCCTGCTTGAACAGGGAATAGTGTGGCTTGGCTGAGGTTGTCAATGGTAAAGGAACTGAACCTGGTTTTTGAGGGTGGTAAAATACTGGAAGAGGTTGCACAGAGAGGTGGTAGATGCCCCATCCCTGGAAACATTCAAGGCCAGGCTGGACGGGGCTCTGAGCAACCTGATCTAGTTGAAGATGTCCCTGCTCATTGCAGGGAGTTTGGGCTAGATGACCTTTGAAGGTCCCTTCCAACCCAAAGTATTCTATAATTCCTTGGCAGGATAGGGGCTGAAGTTGAACAAAGTTTCAGAGTTTTGGCTTAGAGTTTCATTGTCTGGGTTTGCGCCTCTCCCGTGCTGGTCAGGTATAGAGTCACATCAGTCTGTGTGCCTTAAGAAAATAATTCTGCAATGGATCTGTCAGTTACTCACCCTTTCCTGTGCAGGTCCTGAACCTCTCCCCTCTTATCAGCCCTGGGGTGGTGTCAGCTGGGCTGGAACTGCAGTATTGGTGATAATAATAGCCTTTGAGTGTTGTGGTAATGAGTGGGTGGCTTCAAGAGAGAAACCTACCTAAGGATGGAGAGGGAATAAATGTAGGCAACAGGGAGTTCAGAGGGACAAGGAAGACTCTTGTAGATGTCCATGTGAAAGAAGAACTTTAGATTCCTGCTTGTGTCTCATTAACTTTTAGATAATCCATCTGTGAGAGAGCAAGCTACAAGAAACCAGGCTTTGAATTTATTGTACTGTTATCTTTTGAAATAGTTCCTTCATTCTTTAGAACTGAAAGGAAAGAGTGCTGGTATTTCGCTGCCTTTGTGCAGTTCATAAGGTACCACAGGTACTTGGTAGTTAATGTGTGGTGGGGTTGTTTGTTTGTTTGTTTTTAAGAAACCATCAATCTTGTCTGTTCCACATTTCCAATGTGATGCTTTCAATTCTATTTTAGCTTATGTTTTCATTCCTCCTTTCTGTTTTATACCACGCTAGGTCACATTTTTCTGAATCAAAGGGAAAAAACAAATCATTCAAGTACAATTAGAAACAGCCTGCTGTAAAATAGAGTTCTGAAAATTTGGACGGGAGTAATATCCTGTACTTTTGTGTCAAATATAAAGCTATTGATAGGGATAGTGTGGTCCCATATCTTTTACCAGAATCTAGTCTTTTGGGAGTAAAAATAATATTTCTGTGCCAAATCCCTACGGAGAGTTTAATATCTAATATTTTGTTTGAGGCTTGCCTTGCTAATAAACAGACTCAATTCCTTTATGCTATGTTGGTGCCTGAAAGAGGTTGGGAAGGGGAAGAGCTGTTCTTTTCATGTCCTCTTCAACTTCCAGGAGGTCCTTGTTCTTACTCTCCCTCTCTTGCTGCACTAGGGGTAGGAATTTTATAATTGAGGAGTGGGAGTGTGAGTCCCTTGTTTTTATTTATGATCTGCTTGATAGCACTTAGCAGAGATGAAGATAACAGGGGCACAGGAATATAACACTCGTCAGTTGAATTCAACTGCTCATTGCTTTTGCTGCTTATAGTTCCCTGAAAATGATCAAGCTCTGGTAAAAGCCATGTCTGCTTTTTCTAGTATAGATAGTATGGTCCACCTGTAAAGTAACTGTTAAAAAAAAAAAAAAAAAATCTCTTTCTATTACCAGACTGACAACTTCACATTACGTTTTGAACTAGGTAGATGTTAGTATTAAAAAATTGGTACTTAAATAGGATTATAGGATTATCATATTTGGATATTCACTTTAGATACCTGAAGTGTTAGACATTATATTTTAAGTTGGCCTGTTTTATCAGAGTTAAACACTTGATGCTTGAATCAAATTCCATCTCAAAGATCAAAGTGAAGATGTCTCTTGTTATCAGTATTTGGTAATGCCAGATCTGGATTCATACTTAATGACGTGTGTTTGGCTTTAGATTTTTGTTTTTGTTGTTGTTCTAGATATTTAAAGTACTTGCAAGCCAGTTTGCTGAATATGTGGGAGAACTACCTGTTAAGAATTATCCTTTACACCTCCCAGTCTTCTGATGTCCTTCCAAAAGCCTGGTGTTGGCATTGCTGGCTGCCAGGCTTCTGCTTAGGCCAAGTATCTATTAAAACCCAATACTGCTCCCTCCCACTCACACCCAGTAAGTTCACTCGTGAATCCAAGTCTGTAGTCATTAGCTCTGATTTTTTTTTTTTTTTTTTTTTTTCCTCTCTCTAATAGTGGTGACCAGACTTCTGATATATCTTCTATTTCTTGCCAGCTACCTCCTCTTTGGATAGGTTTCTCATGGTGTGGAAGCTGAAGGCGCAATGCAGAGCTTACAAATTCATAGGCCATGCAGAAGCGGTGACCAGTGTCCAGTTCTCACCAGATGGGCAGCTTCTTGCTTCAGCTTCTCAAGATCGTACTGTCAGACTATGGATTCCTTGCATGTGAGTACAACCGGGTGATGCTGGCTGTGTGTTTCATTAATGCACAATGCGAATATTGGAGTGTTTACCCAATAAAAGTTTCTTTTTCCTTTCCATATCCCTGACTGGGCTTTGACAGAAATAGAGACTGAGCACAAACAACACATTTCTTCACTGTGTTACTTTGTTCTTCATTGAATATTCTGTAGTTTCCACAGAAAAATGTAGCAATTCAGAGGTGATAATTTAATGCGTGTAAGACTATGTTTGGTAGTATTTCTCTGGCCTAAAGGATGTATTCCTTTTCATAAGGATTGTATGGCTGCTCTTCATTTTGGGGAAATAAGTGACAAAGGAAACAACAAAATTTTTGTAAAAGCAGATATTTTGAATTGACTTGTCTTTTTAGACTCTTTTCAAGTTGCAGTGATTACAAGCTATTCAGGATGATCGTAGAAAGACTGATGTTACTTTAACTCTTAAGCATTTTGTAGATTTATATATCAAAAAACATAATAAATTCTAGTTCAAATACCATATGGAGGCTAATGCTGCTAGTTAATTGCACTCTTTTCTAAAATTGGTCATATTAAATACAATTACTTCAAAGTCTGTTACTCTAATATTTAATATACAAATAAGGCAAAAAATTATTGACAACACTAAGATACGTATACATTGCTTTTTCATTTGGATAAGATTTCAAATATGTTAACTTTGAGTTTTATGGGGTTTTAAACTCTTTCAATATATTTGTGTGAGGTTTTTGTTGTGTGTTTTTTTTTTTTTTTTTTTTCCTGAAGTCATGGAGAATCATCGGTACTGAAAGGTCATACAGCATCTGTTCGTTGTGTAAACTTCTCACATGATGGCCACTTTCTAGTTTCAGCATCCAATGATAAATCAATAAAAATATGGAGTGTTCGCCATCAGCGCTTTTTGTTTTCCCTATTCCAACACACTCATTGGGTTCGCTGTGCCAAGTAAGTGTTGTTTTTATTCTCTTTGTAAAGAAACAGAACTTCTAACAAAGGGTTTTTAGTTCTTAGGGCAGAACTGGAAGAAGAAAAACCTGTGCATGATAAGTGATGATCTATCACTAATAATGCCATTTTAATAAATCAGTCTTACACACACACCTTACATATAAATCTCCTAGTTGAAGTCTGAAAGCTTGCTCTACGTTAATATATGTACATATGACATCTGTTGCTGTGTGTTAATTCTTTTACTTTAAAGGACAAATAAGGTCATCTGTATTTATTTTCAGTCAGTATCCTGTTTCCCCAATTCTATATGTTTTTATGCTGTATTAACTTATTTCACAGCGTTCACTTGCTTCTAGTTTTGTTATGCATGGTAGGGGTTTTATCAGCTATTTTTGGAACAAAAGTGGTATAAAGGAATGGTCATGAGTCAAGATGAGTTAAGCTTACATAATTGAAAAAGGTAAAAGAAATGGTCTTTGTACTGCAAGTTAAGATTCTCACCCTATTTAAAGGCAGGACAGCTCTTCAAAGACAAGAAAAGATTCTTCTGTTCTGTGTGGGGGTTTTTTTTTCTTTCCATAATAATGGAAAATCTGCAGCTGAGAGGCCTGATTTAAACCTCTTGAGAAAGAACTTTAACACTGGTGAAGTGCAGAGCCCTACAAAGCTCCAACGTGTCTGATCATTGAGAAGAAAAATAAAAGGTCTAGGAAGTCATATATGGAAGTTCTTAAACAGTCTTCTAATGTCCCTGTGCAGTTGCTTAATATAAGAAATAATAAGGATTGGTGAAACTATAGACAGATCAATTTTCCTGTTTAAAAACCTAGTTCGCCAGTCTAGGAATAATCATGAATGTTTTGCTGACAGTTTGTAAGTCTAGAGAGAACTCACAGGAGAATATATATGTAGGTTAAAATGGAACGCAAGTTTTTGCTCTGTCCTCGTTGTCTTTTTGCCTATAGTTTTCTATAATAATCTCTTTGGCATCTGAAGTGATAGCCTTAGGCTCCTGTTACCTCCTCCCCTGCCCCTTTCTCTTGCTTATGGCTCTTTAAAATTATAGTTTATTGTGAAATGGGGCTGAGGGCAAGGAGGGTGTTCGGAGGAATGGAGGGAGAAAGTTTTATTACTGTGTGAAAAATATGAGAAATTAAAATGTTCTTTGAATGTTACACATTTTAATTCCAAACAGACTTTCTTGGTTCTGGTGTTCTGCCAATTACATCTTTTAATGCTCATTCAGGTAGTATCTGTTGTTTAGTAACGTATACATTTGCGTATTCCAGATATTCACCTGATGGAAGACTAATAGCCTCTTGCAGTGAGGATAAATCTGTTAAGATCTGGGATACAAGAAATAAAACTTGTATTGATAGCTTCTTAGATTATGAAGGGTAAGTGTTCCTACAAAAAAGGACAAATATAAGTGTGTAGTTTTAATGAGATTAAATCCATGTTTTGTGATGTCAACATATATATGTTGTATCTGAAAATATAATAGACCAAATTTCCTTCTACCACCCATGTGAACAAAAATAATTTCACTTTTTTTTTTTCTAAAGAGGTTGACTGGCTGCACTTATCCAGTTTTTCCATGGTCAAGAAATAAGGCAGAGAGAATTCAAATTGCTCTTGGATTTTTGAACGCGTTCATGTTTTTCCCCCATTTCAATAATGCTGTTTGTTATTGAATGCTTCAACAAGAAGAGAAGTTCAAGAATTCTCCACTTGTTGATGAAAACAGTGTTCTGTTAACTTCAGTGACCTGCCTTTTTAGGTTTAGAAAATACTTGCTTTTACTTATCTGAAGTTTTCTTAAACATCTTGGAGCCACAGTTTCAATTAAGAAATGCAATGGAATATTAATCTTGTATATGTGCTTTGCTAATTTTGTTGCTGCCATCTCTATCCTTTTTCCAAGCTAAAAGGTTATCGCTAGATGTTCTTCTCTTAGACAAAATTATTTTACTTGCTGCTTACAAACTCTTTGCAGCACTTTCTTCTAGGAACCGTGTGCTCCAACACAAGCTGTGAAGGTTTGAGTCAGAGCAGTTGTATTGTCTCTTTAACAAAAGCCAGATTACGCAGTCTGATCTGTCAGGCACATCTTGTTTTCTGTTGTTTATTTCAGTTGCTTGAAATACCTTATTTGAGTTTCCATACATGTGGATTTCACACAAGTTTGTGGCAACTCAGTGTTAACATGGCTTTCTATATCTCTCTCTCTCTCTCTCTCTCTCTCTCCAAAAATTTCCATGGAAACATGTAATCAATCTATTTTCATTAATTTTATTTAGATTTGCAAATTTTGTGGATTTCAACCCAAGTGGTACGTGTATAGCTTCTGCAGGTTCCAATCATACAGTGAAACTGTGGGATATTCGAATGAAAAAGCTACTGCAGCATTACCAAGGTAAAAACAATGTAGTTTGTATTTTCTTTAGAATGGAGTTCTTTGCAATGAAATGTGATTTATGTAGATTGTACAATTTCATTCGTTACTGGGGCAAGTGTACAAACAGGTCATGTTGGTGTTTTGTACGTAATCTTTTTACAGTCTAGCAACGCTAAAACCCCAAACTGAATCTTGATTATTCCTTTGCAATGCTTCTCTTAATTTTTAGAATAGAACGAAGCAAATAATTTGCAGAGTGGTCTATGTCCTAGCACTTTGGTTGTTTTTCCCTTAAATGAAGGAGGTTGTTCTTTGGGAAGTAGAAAAGAGCGAAGAAATAAAGTGTACATTTCCTATTAGTAGATATCTATAGTCTTTTGAATATTGTCTTCTGTAAATTAGTTCACAGAGCAGGGGTTAATTGTGTATCGTTCCATCCTTCTGGTAACTATCTCATCACTGCTTCTACTGATGGTACCCTTAAGATTTTGGACCTCTTAGAAGGAAGACTTATTTACACTCTTCATGGACACAAGGTATACATAATCTTATTTAAATGAACATCTTAATAGGTTGTTCAGTATCTTTTCAAAGGGAAAGTAACATTAATGCCATTGTGTCTTGCATCTTGCAACTTGCAGATTAGAGGACAGCCAAGTGTTGTATTTATAACCTTGTCATGAGTGATAAGGAAATGCATCAATTTTTACCTACAACCGTGCAGTTAATCTGTCAATATTGTATGCCTGCTTAATGCTACATCATAGATCATGTTCTGAATTAATTAATAACTCACTCTTTTGATTGTCAAAATCAATTATTTGACACATTAGTCTTTGTTTATTGAAAAACGGTGCTTTCTAAGGAGGGGGAAGCTTATGGAAGATAACTTTTGTTAAGAATGGTAGATGTTTTCTCGCTCTCCTCTTAATGCAAAACAAGCCTTACTTTTGATAATAAGTCACAGAAACACATTGTCTTGAGTAATGTAATATATATTTGCTTTTTCATTGTAGATTTAAAACATAAAATCTAAGGAAAATGCCACTATTTTCCTGGTATTGATTATAATAATTGTAATGCAGCATCTTACAAAGGTGTGCAATATTCTTCAATCAAGTTGTTTTGCAAAAATTTCACTACAGTTAAATTGTTCCCTATTTTATTAAAATTGAAAAATCTATATTAGATAATGGCATAAGTGTTGCATTTTAATTGCATTAAATTACCATGATTACAGTAATAGCATAATTTTACTGTGTGCCTTTTTTTTTTTTTTTTTTTTTTTTTTTCTTCTTTCAGGGACCTGTACTTTCTGTGGCTTTTTCGAAAGGTGGTGAGAAATTTGCCTCAGGTGGAGCAGATGCTCAGGTTTGTGGTATTCTCTCTTCAAATGTCTTAATGGTTTTTGAGTAGATGGGAGTTAAATATAGTATGTCACATTAACATGCTAATTACAGTATGCTGACTTGCATTCTGTCTAGTAGTATGTTATATAGACTTTCTTTAGCCTAAAGTTAAATTTGAGGGGAGAGAAAAGATAAATACATAATTTAAAAACTTTATTTTAACTATTTTCACTTGGATGTTATGATGAGAAGACCACAATACTAGCCACTTCTATTTTACATATTGAAATAAAAGAAAGATATTTGAATAGAACTAGTTTGTGTTGTAGTTCAGTGTCAACATCTGTGTTGCAACTAGTATTAACACCTACACGCTCCATTAGCTTTTCACTTCTTTTGAAGTCACTACTCAGTAATCATAAGAATTAAGCTGTACTACTGGCAATACTTTGAGGGTGGGAAAAAACCAAATCTTGTGTTAGCTTTGCTAGTTTACATTGGTGAAACAGCAAAGTACTGGATTTCATACAAGGAAGAGTTGTTTGAGCATTTAAAACAAAAAAGTTGTTTGACGTTAAACAGCAAATCATATAATTAATCTTCATCTACTGTGATAAATGTCATGATTCCAAGCTTGATAGTATTTTTGTAACTATAAGGTCTTTCGTTCTCCAAAAAGAAAAAACTTCTGTAGCCCAAGGCTTAGAGTTTCACAGTCTGAAATGTTCCTTAACACTAGTTGCCTTTTTTGTTGTTACCTTTTATAAAAAGCTAAAAGCTCAATGTAGACACAGAAAGCTGTGCTGTAGAAATGAAGATCATTTGAATTTACCACAAATCATGTTTATATTCTGTTCTGTGGCATTTGAAATATGTTTCAGCTCGTAACAGAGACAGTCTTGGAAAATAATAAATACTTTTCAGTTAAAAACATTCAGTATCATTAGGAAGAATACAGTCTGTTTCTGGTTTTTGCTTGGTGCTTCAGGTAGCACACTTTCTAGAATGACTTGAAATCACTCAAAGAAAACAAAATTGCTTTCAATCACAAGGCATTAGTAAGAAGTAGTGCCAAGACTTTCAGTCATTGGAAAAGTTAAAATGTTGGCAAACTTCCAACATAAATTTTACAAGTGGAAAAAGAAAAGGACAACAACAAAACAAAATCCCAACTAAAAACCAAAACATCCCCCCTCCTAAAAAAACAAAACAAAACAAACCCCAAAAACCAAAAAAGCGCCACAACCAAGAATGGGGAAAAGATATTTATTCTTTGAGCCATTAATCTTTTATTTTCCATATTAAAGGGTTTTTTAAAATGATAATTTTTTCAGTTCCAAGAGGAGACTTTGGTTTTTAGGTAATCCTGAATTGTTGACCTTACTTTTCCTGAGTACTTTTTTTTGAGTTTTATGACAGTATATTGTGCTTAACTTGTGGGGAAGTGCATATATTAAACTAGGTCACATGACAGAAGCTTCATCTGAGAAATTCTGATGATGGACCTACAGTATTAAGCCTAACTCAACCGCCCAAATAAATGCCAGCATAACCTGGGAATGCCCATTTTATTACAAGGCTCCTTTGAATTTGGGGCCCCCTGAATGATGTTCATGTTCAGTGCAGTCAGGTCATTGCATTTCTCCTCCATGCTGTAGGGCTGGTGGCACGTGGGATCACGGAATAAGTAGGTATTATAGTGCAAAATGTTTAAGATGACTTAGCAGTTCAGTGTAGTGGTTTCATGCTGAATGCATGAGAGTGAATATCCAGTTTCATCAGGAGGTGCTTTCTTAGGTAAATGTTGAATTTAAAAAGTACTCCTAGTAATGAATCCTGATTTTATTTACCTTACAGAAAGGCACATTTATGTCTGAAGTTTTTCCCTTTTTTGTGAATGTTCTGGTGGGAGAGAGCTAATTATTTTGCTGTTACTTCCGCTTTTGTATTGTAAGTTTTAAAATGTGCAGTACTAACCATTGTATGGTAACTGCCTATGTGTATATCTTTATCTATAGTAAACATAATAACTTTATTCCTCAGTGTCCTTTTTCCGTTGTTGTATGCACATACATACTCCACAAACATCCTTGTTTGCCATTCTGTCCACAGCCGCCTTCTAGGTCTGCCAGGAGAATTGTGATAGAATTAAGTTGGTTTAATCTAGGGTGTATTCATTTGAAAAGTTCTGGCAGATTGGCAATGTCAAGCTGATGGGCAGAGACTGGCCATGAAATTATCTTCTGTCCCTCAGGCAGTATCCAAAAGATACTGTCTGTCCTCAGTGTGAGTTGGAGGCAGCTGATTCGTCGTAATTTTATCACAGATCACTTGCTCTATACACATATTATTTCAAGACCAATACATTTGCAAACAGCAGATAAAATCTCTTTTTCCTCCATCAAAGAAGGAGAACCAGTATCTCTGCTTTTAGTTTCAAATTTCTCTCTGGTTGATGCAGAGCCAGCTGAGAGCATTGTTCAGAAGCATATTAAATATTTGAAACAAGCACTGCATACTGCTTTTGTTTCTTCTTATTTGCTTCTTTCCTCAATCAAAAAAACCCTGAACATGTAGAGATCTGAAGTTCGTGTTCCTCGCACTTCTTGGCTGTATGTG
Source organism: Caloenas nicobarica (assembly GCF_036013445.1). Classification (NCBI taxonomy): domain Eukaryota; kingdom Metazoa; phylum Chordata; class Aves; order Columbiformes; family Columbidae; genus Caloenas; species Caloenas nicobarica. The sequence continues at coordinate 49,701,331 of NC_088245.1, forward strand.
CACATGACAAATTATTTCATTTACCTGGTTCCATGGAAGACATAAGACATTTTACTCTTATTTTTAAGTGGAAGAGCAAAGTTCTACCTATGCCTTTGGAAGGTAGTAGCCTGTGCTGTTGGTTCAGTTCTTGCCATTTAGAACAGAGAAGTCATTGTGTCTGGTGACTGCCTTGACATAAAGGGAAATACTTCCTTATGGAATAAGTATTTTTCTAGGGTTGTGCATAGTTGCCTTTACACTGCTTGCAGTTGAGATATTCAAGGCATATACAGATGTTTCTGTGCTGGTTTTACTAATTTTATTACCTGTAATGGTGGAGCTGCAGCAGCATGGCCTTCCACTTTAGAGCCGTATAAAACGTATTTAGAGCCTGAGCAGCTCAAATGCTCACCACTGTTGAAAGGTCCTACTTCTGCTGCCTCCTGCCTATACCCTTGTGTACCTCAGTGCTGAGCCAGTTCGAATTGCTAAACCAGCAGAAAATTAGCCTGAAAAAATGGGGAAAAGCCACATTAAAAATGTGAATAACTTTATGCTGGATTAGATGATGGAGGTAGTGGAACTACGCAGCTGAGAAGAGGCGAGAGAGAAAGCAGGATCTCCCTCTTATAGCACAGTGAGCTGTTCTGAATCAGCTAATCTAACACCTAACTGTCCTGCAAGTGCCAGGTTCTGAGGCAGATTTATATAGTTTGTACTGACATCCATGCATCCCACTTTTCACTGTTACTAATGTCTGAGTTGGTTTGGGTCCATCTTTCTGGGTGCACTGTTTCTCCCAGTGCATATTTAGGGTCTTCCACTCAGAGTCATGAAAGATGTTGAACCTGAAGTGAACTTGTAACAATGCAAATACTTAGGAATATATTAAAAATATTATTTAGTCTGCTTGGAATTTGTGCTTCTTATGTGTAGTTTATTAACTTCTGAAAAATATTTTTTTGTCAAAAATATTTTTGCTTGGACAGGTGAGTAATTTTAAGTCAGAACATGGTCCCATCATTTTTTCTTCTAATTTAGGGAGCAGCTATAAAAATCAACAGTGGACTTTTGGAAACTGCCATCTTTTTTTATTTTCATTTTTCCCTTAGCACTTAAAATAACAAAGAACTCAAATAATGTAAACTTGTAGTAAACATAATTAAATTACTTACATATATTAATTTTGTGACACAAGATCAATATTGTGCATTATGATTTGGTTTCCTAGTCTATCCATAAGGCTGAATAGACAACCTTCTGCTATCTTACCTCTGCATTCTACTGCCTTCTGCATTTGGCCATGGTGTGACTGTTGTATATTGTGTTAGCGTTGAATGTCATTGGACGAAAGTTCAGAAAACAGATTCCTGTTGCTAAAACACTGGAACCAGGTGCTTCAGAGTTCTGTGGTACTCTGTCATTTCTCTTGTCCCCTCAAACTTTCTCATTTGACCTGCAAGCCTTTATAGGGGACAGAAATTTCATGGTATTTGACCCCTTGATATGGCAGAAAAATAACGTAGTACAGTCCAGTGGGACAGAAGTTTGCTTTATTTTATGATTATTGAGACATCTTCTAGAATGTTTTTTTAATAGATTGAACCATTCCTATTAGACTTGAAGTACAAGATACTCTGGGGAAATGCCTGTGTTGTAGTAGACATCAAACTAAGTGATGGCAGCAGGTTCATTCTGATGTTGTGATCTATTAGTATAATAATAGACTTCACTGAGTAGTTAGGTTTTGGGCACTGAATAGACTTCAAGTAGTTATTGGTATGATGGCTTCTTTACAGGTATTACTATGGAAAACCAACTTTGACTCACTTGATTATAAAGAAGTTCTTAAACACCATATTAGAAGAACACATATTGATGATCCTCCTCATCTTCTTGATATTTACCCAAGGTCACCTCATCTCCATGATGAAAAACTTCAGTCAGTTGAGGTGAGTGCAAGAAGTACTCTAATGCAGGAAACCAGAAGCTTTTGTAAATACTGCCTAACGTTTATGGTTGAATGTGTTCTCTGTATACCAGAGAACTTTTTGTTACATGTAATATTTTGGAAGTGACGATAGCTTATGAATCCACATTAAGGTTACTAGGCTCGATGATGCTGTCAGATTTGTCCTGGTGAATTCTTTTCATGCTCCTTGTGCAAGTCTGTGCTCCCCACCTGATTTAAACAAAACATAGGCTGTGTCTGGTTTCTGCTGAAGTAACATGGCAAACTTGCAGAAGATACCTGAATCTTCAGTGAGCTTTAGGATGCTACTCAAAATATATCATTATAAGCAGGACGAGGTGGCATTATTACTGAAAGTAATAACTTGATTAGTTGTCTCTCTTTGCAAGTCCTTTAGGTATCGCGAGAAGATCTTGATATCTACCCAAAAGTTTAGAAATGCCTGTAACATTTGTAGCTTATAGGCTTCTGGGTTAGCTGCTCCCTGGTAGTAAAAGGGTTTTATAGCTTTGTCATTTGTCATAGCAACGTTTTGGACTCCTGTGGTATCTTTCTGGCCTGACTTCAGGATTTCAAGAATAAGGTTACTGTGTTTAGTTTGCTATTAACATCACATTATCTGTAGAATATCTTGCTCTCAAACATGAGGTATATTATATTCTTTGAGGCAGAACAGTGCTGATAGTTTCAGCAAAATTGATATTACTGTAATGTACTATATTTTTATATTTCCAAGTTAAATAATAATGATTAGGATCATCCCAACTTATTTTCAGAATTAATGTAATAATATAATAGTTTAGACAGTGTTAAAGTGAAGTTTTCAAGTGTTGTTTCTCTTTTCCTTTTTTATTACCTTTCTTGTCTGTCTCAGCAAGAATTATGTTGCTTTGTTGTGCTGAGGAAGAATGGACCTCGCCATCTAGACAGAGAGACATAATTGATCTAGAAAAATAGTATTAGATTGCCACCAGCAGTAACGCACTTTGGTAGCACTATGGTTGAAGTTTTTCAGTGTTGCATCTTCCTAAATATTTCTTCCTGTAACTGAAAAATGCAGCATTTCTAGCTCCACTGTGCTATACTGTTGTTTAGAGAAGAAACAAAGAAAAATAGTTTTGTCTCTCTTCTCAGTTCAAACAAACATACTTTTTTTTTTTTTAACATCCCAAGTTCTTTCTAGCAACAGGCAATAGAGAGAATGTTAGTACTAGGCAGTTCCACTGCAACACCACCCTCATTTTTCTGTGGCTCATCATGTTTCTAATATACCAGGGAAAGAAGGACTTGAGTCACAGACATGTCAGTTAGAGGGAGCTTTTGGAGGTCTGGTCTTGTTGCCAATGGTACATCAAGTCAGCCATGATTTTGTCTAGTTAGGGGGCCCTTGAGGACAGATGAAGCTTCCCCAGTCTCTCTGGGTGATCTGTTCCAGTACTGCATAGCAATTATAATGACACCATTTTTCCTAGTATCTGTTCTGCACCTCAGACAAAATGCAGAACTGCTTGATTTCCGTTTAGGTTTTTTTGGTGGTTTTTTTGGTGTTTTTTTGGTTTTGTTTTGTTTTTCCGTGAGGAGCAGGAGAAGATGATTGATCTTGACTAAATTGAAGCAACAGTATTTGTAAGAGACTTGGTAACATATGCAAGAGTCATAGGCAGGCAGAGGAGACAGTTCAAATATTGGATATTTAAAAGTGTAGATGACCTTAAGGTTTCCTACAAGCCACTACAATTTCACCTATACACTTGAGATGTGTTATACATTGCCCTGAGTTATACTGAGCTGCTTATATTTAGTCCCCTCTATAGCAGGAATGAAGATGGATTGCCTTAGGACAAAATTCAAGGTGATAGAACACAAAAAGTTCAACAGATGTACAGGTAAAACTCAAGAGGGAGGTAATTCTGTCCATGCTTTTTAAATTCCTGGTGTTTCATGCCTCTCCAAGTTTCTTACTGCTTTTGGAGAGTTGTTGCTCCTCTATCCCTGCTTGCCTCCATGTGTCAAGGTCCCTGATATTCCAGAACTTGGTTCTGGGAAAACAGTACTCACAAAATGGAGCTGGCTTTGCTCGCAATTTATTTAGCTGGGTTCAGAGAGACAGTTATAGTGTTTTCACATATCACCACTTGCAAATGCTGTTTCAAATGAAACAGCTCACACAAAGAATTGCAGGTATCACCTGGTATTTTACATTCAGGGTAGCAGCTGAAACGTGGAGCTTGAGTGCACTTTTACCTCTTCTCAGAACTTTTCCTTATTCGCTCTTTAAAGCTGTACACAGAGCCAGTAATATTTAAGATACCTTCTCTATTTTTTTTTTCTCTCTCCCTGCCTACTTTCTGAAGCATAATTAACTTTTACAAGAAATTCCTTACTTGTGTTTCCTCTTCTTCAGACCAGCAGTAACTTGAATGTTAAATGTTGAATTTCACATTCTTGACTTATAAATCTTTACAACTGTTCTCCAACTGCACTGATCAATGTGATTCTTGAATATTCATGTAAGTAGAGGTTTAAAGCTTATCACTGCAGTTATTCAGATAATTTGGAAATCTAAGTAAAAGACTTGTTCTCTGAAGGCATCTACTTTTTTCCATTGACCATAGAGGTAATCCTGAGTGACTATCTCAAATACAGGTGTCTAGCAGTATGTCTAAATTTAGCTGAGATAAATACCAGTCACTTCCTCTCTAAGATAAGGTGCTTTGGGAGATATTTGAAAATACTATGTTTAGTAAGTAATACCAAAACAAATGTATTCCATTTGGTGACAGCTGTATTTCTGAATTTCCCATGTTTGTACATAATTAATCTCTCACTTACTAGAGACCTCTTTGAAGTGGATGGAAACTAGAAATAAGTTTCCTTTAAAAACATAGCACTGAGGTTTTTAACACATTAAAATGTGTAGAGTTTGTATCCTGAGCATTAAAAGCTACTGTTGATTTAGTTTCATCTTAAAATTTTCAGTGTACCTTCAGTTGTATTTTCTTAGATGAAGGAAGTCCAAATATACACTAGGTGGCAGTAGAAATAAGAATATGTAGCTTGCTTGGCTCCAGGGTTCCAGTCTAGCAAAAAAAAGAGTATTTAATCAAATTGAAAGCTGAATTACTTCTCGGTGTGTTTGGAGAGACTTTCACAGCTAGCTACATCCTAGAAATACTTTGAGAGACATTTGAAACTTCCTCTTTTATTTTTATAATGCATTTCGTAAGACTTTGGTATTATATGAAAAATAAATGTTTAATAAAATTAAAGTGAATGGGGGGTTGAGATTGGAAATACTTTATTGAAATCAACAGACGGATGTCTGCAGGGGCATAATCATTCACTTGAAGTGTATGGCTGAGAATCATGTAATTACTGGGCCTGCTGCTTTTGTTGCTCCCCTAATTCTCTGTCCTAAGCAGTGATCCTAATTCCTGCCTCTCACTTTGTTTAAATAATATATTTTGATTTTGCTTCACTTTAGTCTTTAGAAATATCTAATTCCTTAAATGAAAGGTCCTGTGGAAACCTTCCTTCAAATATATATTTTTTTGTGTTATGGATTAAAATGTGATTATTGTATCATCATGTTGGAAGAAGATAATGAAAATATATATGTATCAGTTCACCAGATAATTAAAGGAAAGCTAGAAGCCTGTGTTTTGGTGAAGTTTGAAGATCTGTGGAATAGTTTTTAAGCCTATTTTAGCTGAAGTGGGAACAAATTTTTGTGAACTAGAGACAAGCTAGAGCAGACAATATGGGTGCTGCAAGCACATGATAGCTACAGCTTGCCGTAATCTTTTTTGTTTGTAGCTACAGAAAACATGAACTTAGTCCAGTACTAAAACTTTACTAGCAGTGGTAACTTGGTAATCCGTATAACTCTAGCTTTACCCTATTTCCACTCTCTGCTACGGTACCAGCGTTGATTTGACTGCCTGAAGTCGTTCACTGCTTTAAGGACTACATTTTAATATAGTACAGGCTTTAATATGTCTATGTCAATTAAAGTGTAGGAGGCACTGTAACTTAGCAGAAGCATATGCAAAAACTTTCTAAAGCACCTGCAGGTGGCAGTTACAGAGTTGGGAAGTTTGAATACTTTCTACTGTTCATCAACATTGGTCACAGTTAATTACATGGTTTCAGCTTTGGGCAGGTTTTGAGTTAGCTGTCTTAGTACATCCATTTCAAACTAGTATTTGTAACTTCATTTTTATTGACTTGTCATAAAACTGAACTTCTTAATACTTGTACCTCTTGTGGTTGGAATCCCTGTGTTAGTTTTGGGTGATGAATGTTTATGAAGTATAAATTATATCTCTGTAATAAATGTGTATCTGGATTATTTTTCTGTATTATGATTGCATTTTACATGCTTGGGGGGTAATGTTCTGCCTTTATTTTTACAAATGTTAAAGCCTGTTTCCAGACCTTATTGAAGAGTGATGCCTTAATGTAGCAAATGGTCTTTTTTATTTCAGTCTTATTTCCCTTTATCCATTGGTGCTGAAATAATTATTATTATAATTCATTTTCAACAGGTCAACCCTACCTTTGATGTGACTAATACACAAACACTTGACCCACCTGTCGTAGAGATTAGTTCCTCTTCATCTTTCAGTACTCCAGTAAGTTGCCTTCTGAGGGGGATGGGTGGCAGGGGGAAGACAGGATATAGCTTAAACTAATATGTTATTGGAAATGTGCTCTTTTCTGTCTGTATAAATAAGTATATTTTTTTTAAAACAGTTTTCAACTGGTCAGAGCTCAAGATCCTAACTTTCAACTTAAGCTTTCTTTTGCGGTTCCCAAGGCCAACCAGAAGATGGTGTAGTAGCAAAGCTTTCAGTAATTTAACCCATATACCTAAGCAGAAATTCTTATTATAAGCCCATGTTAATTATTAATATATCTAAATATTATTGTTAAAAATTTGTGGCTTATTCTCAAACACTTTTGGTAACTCTGTCTTGATCTGCAAATAATGGGAAACTTAAAGAATAGTTGCCTTGTTGATAAAAATCCAAAAGCATGTTTTAGTTTTTCTCCTTTTAAGGCATCTAGTAGCTCTCTAGGAGGAGAAAAAAAAGTAACACGTTTTAAGACAGAATCATACGATTAGATGCTTCTAGTGTTAGCTTTTCATATGACATTGGTATGGCATGTGGGAGGAAAGGAAGGCAGTGTTTTAGCGGTAGTTTCGTAGGAGGAGAAATATGCTCTCCTGGTATGAAATCTAAAAGACATACTGTTCTTGAATTAGGTTAAAATGAGAATTTCTCTTTTAGCTCTGAATCTGTTCCTGTGAAGGCACAAATTGTGTCTTGGGCAATTTTAGTTACCAGAACAAGAGTTTGTGTGGCTGAAGGGTTAATACATATGAATAGGCAGCAGGTGTGGTTTTTGCTGTTCTGTTTTGTCACGAATGCTTTATAAAAAGGTATGTTGTGAAGGTATTTTATAAAATTCTTTGAGGTCATTTAGTGCAGATCATGGTACAGTGGTCCATGTCTAAGAGAAGCTTTTGCTTCAAAGCAAATAATCATATAATAACTTCTATTATAAGAGATAAGAATTTAATATATTTTAAGGTTTAGCAGTTGTGTTGTGTTTTCACATGGAAATATAGTTCTTTAAGTTAATTTCTATCAAAAGTAATTTGCAGACTTACAGGAATCTCTTTAGGCTTGACAGTTTATTGTGGCGGGTATAATTTATTGGCTACATATCACTTCAAAATCTTCTGTGTTCATTACTTTCTTAATACTGATCAGAGAATTCAAATTTATGGCTACACTGTAATTATTTGCTACATAGCTATAAATCTGCCAATCATTTTAATTTTTTTTTTTTAATATGAGAGCAGTTTATAAAATGTTATGCCCAGAACTCATAGTAGGAATAAGTCGGCCCACTAGAGACAGCATCCTTTTGATTGCTGGCTGGCTTTTCACAGTCATCTTCGTTAAAAAAATGTTGCTTCAAAATTCATGCCTTTTGACTGTGTCAGTAATCACCACATTTTCTTTCCATTATCTTGATCTTCTGTTCACCATTGATTCTCACCTTTTGGTATCTCAGCATTCACCATCTGCGTCTTTTTTCCATCTAGCAACATTTCTGTATCCTCGTTACTCGGACTACAGCCTTAAAGACAACTCCTCTGTCCAACACACCACTATTGACACAAATCCAGAAAACATTTGCATGTGTTCTCTGCCACTAGCATCCTTCCTTCCCCATAGTAAGTAACGCTTTCCCTAACTTTGCCAACCTGTCTGATTCCCCCGTGCTTCCTAATGTTAGCTCATCTTTTAGTGTCATCATCCTGTCTAGTGTCTGTCTGCTGCATTAGCAGCTTGTGTTGTTTGAGGAATTATCACCTGTTTCTTAATCAGACCGGTCACCTAGTCTCTTTGTGTCTTGTTTCCAAAGGTTCTGCATCTCCGTGTCTTTAACCTTTCCATCTGAAGCTGCCTTGATTTCCCTAATGTATAGAGGCCTTTTCTATTGAGGCTTCATGTGTTCTTCATAAGAATTAAAGGGAGAAATACAGATGCTGGATTTCTTCTGACTCCACATACACTGCTGGGTTTCCTCTTGATCATGTTTGTCCTCACTTGAATGATAGTGTGTTTGTGCATTATTTGTATATATATATATTTTTTTATCCTCCTCTAAGTTAGAGGTTACGAACCTCTAGTCTAAATTATCTTCCTCCTCCGTACCTGTTCCTGATTCCACCTACCTCCAGGTTGCTCTTTTTCTAATGGTTATCAAAGACAGTATCACTGTACATTTTTCTTTTTTTTTTTTTTCCCTGCAAACTTGTCAGGACCCATCTTGAAGCTGCTTATGGCTTTTTAGTCCTAATTCTACTGGAAGAATGCTGTTCAAGTGACTACAAATCTTTCATTGGATTGCCAGGTTAATTTACAAATCTCCTGTCTATACCTATTTCTTCTTTTTGAAGTGTTTTCCTCTAGCTTAAGCAGTTCTGCCCTTCTGATATGTGTGGAGAGAAGAATGCACTCTGCATTTACATATCTTTTAGGTTTCTTGTTCAATGTCTTTATCTGTTGTGCATGTAACACAGCAAGGCCCTGAGGGTTATTTACAAATCACTTTGGCAAGTCCCTGGGCCTCTGGAAGTAGCTAATCAACATATGTGCTTTTATTTTTTTTTTTATTTTTTTTTTTCCACTGAAGAAGAGAGACACAGCCTGTCTTGGATCACCATCTCAAGTATTTAAAGACTGGTTTCTCTGGGATAAGTAACAACTTTGAAGCCTTTGTAGGATCAGTGATGAGTTCCCTGAAGCCCCCGGAAGATCTTCAGGGTGGTTGGAAGTCTATACAAAACCTCATAACGTTTTGTTGAATGGCTATCAAAATACCTAATGATAAGAGGGAAAACTCCCATAGATCTTAAGCTACTTCAGAAAACAGGAGAAAGATTCTCTCTGAGAATCTTTTCTCCAGCTATTGGAACCTAATATGCTCTGTGGCAGTGCAAAAAGGTTTTCCTTTTCTTTCCTTCTGTAAAGCGTTGTTAATAAAAATAATAGAGCAGTATAGGTTGGGATTGATGTCTGGAGTCATTTCATCTAACCTGCCCCGTAAAGCAAGGCCAACTTGGATCAGGTTCCTAAGGGCCTTGTCCACTTCATTTGTTAATATGTGTAAGGGTGCAGATTCTACCACCTTTGTGGCAGCTTACTGTGGTGTTTAACTGGTTAATTTTTATATAAAATATAGCTAGAATTTCCTGTGTTCTACCATGTGTGTTGCCTCTAGTCCTATCACAGTGGTCCCCTGATAAGTGTCTGGCTCTATCTTCTCTCTGTCCACTCATTAGATATTTGAGAAGGCAGCAAGATCTCCCTGTATCCTTCCTTTGTAAGGCTGAACAAATCTGGTTCTCTTCTTCTATCATGTGTTCTAGCGCCCTCACCATCTTGCTCACTCTCTGCTGGACTTGCTCCAGGATGTCAATGTCCCTCTTGTATTGAGAAGCCCGAAACAGGACACACAACTTCAGACAATTAAGGTTCAGCGAAGTATCACTTTGTATTCTTGACAACAGTCTGCCTGGAGGAGGTTTGAAAAAGAAATGTTTGAAAATTTGACACTGATTCTTTATTGTGAATTTAAAATATATGTTTAGATATTTTCTTACCAATTCATTTATATTTTGAGCTTTATCTGTATGAGGAAATACCGGTATTATCTCTTCCTTCCACTCCTCCTCCTCTTTTCAAGCTATTTTAATTTGTTGCTTCATCAAAGCCAACAATCCATAACTTCCACACTTAAAATGCCTACTTATGTAGGTTTTTAAAATTTACTTACTTTTTTTTTCTTGCTTCAAAGACTAAGCCAAGTTATGGAGGTATGAAAGTTCTCATAGGGATTTTGCTAGAAAACAGTTAAATTATTAAACTCTCTGAATTCTAAACACGTTATCTTTTCAGCTTGTGTTCTGTCTTAAAGCTGTAAGGCCAGTTCTTTTTGAACATAGAGAAAAACCTGTTTTCATCTAAGATTCACACTGATGCAACTTCCTTTGTAAACTTAGTGAAGGGAATATGGTTATTGTGTCAGTGGAAAAACTTCAGTGTAATCTTCAGTATGGTGCTGCTTTCTTTTGGACTATAATTACAAAAACATTAAGAATTCCTGTCTGTGTATTATTACTGTCAGAAAAATAGCTTTGAATTTGATGATTCATTTATTCACTTCTCCCATGTGTTACTGAAACCAGTATAAACACAAGCTATATATGCTTAACTAACTGGTATTTGTGTAATGCCCTGACTTCTTGAATGGTCATGTTACAGTTGTTAAAAATGAGGAATGTTCTAGCCCTTTACACTCTGAAAATGTTCACAGAATTGGGGTCAGGGTTTGGGGGTGGGGTGGCTGTTTCTCCTTTCTATCTCATTGAAGACCCCAAATGCATTGCTGTCTCTCTCCCACCCCTTCTCAAAGTGTCAAGCAGCATAATATTGCCTTTGTTTTCTGGGCTCTTGAAAAGGAAAAATTGGAAATCTTGTTTCCCTTTGGGACTATTTCCTCCTGCTTCATCCTCTGATTTTACTTATAGTTTTGAGGGAGGTTGGGTTTTTTAAGTCTGTAAGGCAATACATCAGTAATCTCTGGTCCCTGATAAGATGTTGGGAACAAGGGAAAGTTGATGATGTCTTGGTAGTTTTTACTGATAGCAGCAGGAAATCACTGCACAGGCTCTCTAATGTTCCATCCCGTGACCTTGCTCATGTAAACAGGATTTGGAAGAAGCAAAGCAATGTACTGTAATCTGGAAGTCAGAATGTCTGCACTGGCTGGGAGATGTTTGCTGTTCTTTTCCAGTACTAGTTAACAGCGAAAATAAGACATGTTTATTGTTCACTTACAGTATGATCTCTACAAAGTTAAGACTAAGTTAATTATTGGCAGGGGAAAGATAAGAATTGTTCATCTTTGAGGCAAAAGAAACATCCTATGTTTTAAAATAAAGTGACCAAATATATTCCACCCTCCACACTTGTAAAATGTGAAAGCAAGTAAGACCATGTGCAACTTCTATTCCTGTGGGTAAGACAGTGTGTAAACTGCATTTGTAGTAGGTGTTGTGATGCAAAAAAATGGAGTATCTGTACTCTCAATTTATTCTATACATGTTGCTGCTGCACTGTTTGTCAGGGTTTAGATGTCTTTGACACTTTTTTCCTGCCTTTATTTTGAGTATAACAAAAAAAAATCCCCAACCCAGAAAACAACCGATATATTTTGCAAAGACAGCAATTATGAATCAAAAATTTGCATCTAGTTCTTCCATCTCTGTACATCTGAAGGCTTAAACAACCATTCTTCCTCACAGGAATTTCATTTGAAAATACCTTGGAATAATGGCTCTTCCTTGCATGGCTTAGCACGACTCCAGATTCCTGTAGAAGAGGATGACAAAAGAAATTTTATCTTAAAAGCTAAAAACACTGCATATTTTCCTTAACATATAACTTCAAATTTATTCTGATTTACATCCTTTCTTGTCTCCAGTCTTACATGGAAATAAATATCAACTATCTTCAGTGAGGTTAAGGGGAGGGGAGAAGGAAGAAAGGAAAGAATAGGAATTTTATACGTAGATCATCTGCTCTGGAGCCCAAGTCCAGTTCAGAAGTGAACAGCCAGTAGAGCAAAACTCATATGTCACTTCACTGTGCACTTGTTCACTTGTTCAACCAAAAGCACAACAGTTTTCTGTGGTTCATGGATATCAAGCTTCCTTGGGACCTCGGACATTTAGCCTTTCTCTTTAAACTCTGATCATTGCATGATATTCATACATTTTTCTCCACTGAAGGAAAGTTCTGGTGCTATCCCTTTGAAAGGAAGACTGGAATCATTGTCCTCTAAGAAAAAGATAAAATTGTCCTGTTTGTGTTCCTTGTCGAAAACTCAGTTGCCAATTAGACCGAGCTCTGCATTTATGAGTGGTCCCACCAAGAGAAGGGCTTTGATAAAAATTGACAGTTTCCAGCCTTTCCCATTTCCTTACCTTCCTTGCTCCCAGAGAGAGAAATAAGAAAGGCCATTCCCTGAATAGCTGTAGATTTTTTTCATGTACTGCTATTCTTCTGATTACCAGCAAATGCATATTTGAATGAACTGCCAACCCTCTGATCTGAACTCCAGATGAAATTAGGGAATAGTGTTCCTCCAAAGTTTTGGCATAAAACTGTCTACACCTTTTCTGTAGATGAGTATAGCAAGAACTCTCAAACAGGCTCTGCATCTCTTATGCTAGATCTTATAAAAACATAGAATAAATTCTACTAATATAAATAGAGGAGCTCAAAGTGTTCAGTGCAGTAGAATAAAAAAAATTTGAAAACTCCACTCTAGTGTCTTTGCAAATGAATCTTTCTCTGTCCAATCTTGTTCTTAGACAAGCAATTTTTAGTGTCATCTTGGCTTACAGGACACTCCAGACAGACCTTTCTACTCTTCGCATGCTACGCAGGTACAGTGTGTGGGGCTGGGGGAAGAGGATAAGCTGCCTTCTCCTCATAGCTCTACAGCTAAACAGGTTCAGCTGCTCTCAGGGAAGGAAAGTCTCCCATCCCTCCTCATCCACCTGGAACAACCATGAGGCAGCAGAGATGGACTTTTCTGATGCCCAGCTTGGGGCCTTCCGAAAGTGTGGTGTGTACAAACAAAACAGCTCATCTTCTGTCACAAGTGCCAAAAGGATTGAAGCGTTTGGCACATTGAATGGTGAATTTCTAAACTTGCATTTTGAGCCTCTTTAAAAGTGCAGGCATGTTTAAAAAGATTTGTGTGCTTAATCGTGAAAGCAATATGCTTTGATACCACTAGCATCGAATAACATGAAGGTGAACTCAACATTTGTAATAAAAGAATGTGATCCAAATGGCCCTTGTGTTTTGCAGTGATGCTATTCTAACACAGCGTGTAACTGCTGGTTTACAAGGAGAGAACAGGAAATGTGTTGTGCTGCTACATAATTAGGTAATAATACATGTCTTGATGTTCCTTAATAGGCGTCATTATATTCTTTGAGTGAACTGGAGCTTGAGAGAAAGTCAGGTTTTCATTGGAGACAGAATTCTCAATTTGGGCACTAGAGAGTGCAAGAATATAATATTTCCTATACTATTTTTAGCCTGCTTTCCTGAGGAAATGTACCTTATGAGATTGCACTGTTTATTTATCTGTCTCTGTCCTATCTCCCTAATAATTTTTTAATCAAATAGTCAGGGTTGTGGTTTGTTGTGTGGTTTTTTGTTTGGTTGGTTTTGTTTTGGTGTTTGTTTTGGTTTTTTTTTTTTAACTAAGTTTGGAGATAAGCAGTTAGTAAAATAATGAAATGTATTAGTGCTACCACTAAAGAAAAAGCCAGTGGGATGTGACACTGAATTAACTGATAGTGAACTAGGCACGGGCCAGCTACTGGTGACCTGCCCTGTAAGAGTGTCACAGCACATAGAGAGGGAGCTCAAGTTGCTGTAGGACAGGAAGCTCAGGAGAGGGACCTAAAAGGAGGGAAAAAACCCAACAACCCTATATCCCCCCCCACCTTCCCCATACAAAAGATTAAGTTTCAATATTTAATTTCCTCACAAGGCAGTTTGTTCAATTGTGTTGCTTTTGCCCATAGTGACACTACTAACAAATGCAGTTGCTGGGCTATTGGTACTGTTTTGTGGGATAACTGGCTTGCTATAGACGAGTTTCAGAACCGGCAATATTTTGCTTTGTGTAGGATCTTACAGCAACAATGCAGTGCTTCAGGAGCTCTTTTCAAGTTGATTCATGTCTGTATATTGTTCCTGTAGCAAATCAGCACATTTCTGGGAACTAGAGGGATAGAAGTTCCAGGTATTATTTCTATTTCAACTTCCTGAGATACTGTACATGTATGCTCTGACCTTGTCTGCCCAAGTAGTGTTTTCCCTTGCTTCGGCTGGGAATCTAAGCTGCATTCACAGTTCTCACAGCTGATTCCATGGCATGCAGAAAATGCCCGACAGCTATCAGCCCACACATCCAATAACAACTGGTTCCTTCCTCTTCCTGGGGAAGAGTAACATCCTCTGAGAAGAACTGTCCCCTGAGGAATGCCGGAACAGCAGCAAGCCTTTCACACAGGAAATTACTACTATAGCACTTGTAGAAAAGTGTTTCTGTCACTTGGATTGTCAGTCCATAATGAGCTTCCTGCTGACCTAGATGATGATTTACTACTGATCTACATGCCATTTGTGAGTCATTTAGCTTAATGAAAGTTAATGAAGTTAGCGTTCAGTAGCTCTGTTACTCTCTAAACACCTGTTTTATTTTTTTTCATGCAGTAGCACAAGTTAAATTTTGAACTTCTCAGTATTCATGGGGCTTTATACTTCTGAAATTGCACATGTTGTGGGACTGAGAAGGGAATGTTTGGATTAGTTCACAGTGCCTGACTCTTAGAGAAGGTTGCAAGGTTTTATTTTTGTTTATCTTAGGGTGGATAATAGAGCTGTGCTACGGATCAAGCATGTCAGAAAACAAGACACTGAAGCTAAAATACTGCCCTTGAATTACCCTTTGTTCTTAAATACTACTGGAGCCTAAGTTTAGCACAGCCTGCTTGCAACTGTGGTAGAATCTTGCATATAGAATATAAAATGAAAAATAAATATAACCAATATGATATTCAAAATTACTAATGCAAGTTTGTTATAAAAGCAAAATACTTCAATACTGTTCAAGTCTTTTCTTATTTTTCCTAAATGACAGTGCTTGTATTTATCATTTAGATTACAGTGATTTCTAAACCCAGAGAGTGCTTTCTGCCTAAAAGCTTGTTTGACTGTTTTCCAAATATATCAACTCTTCTAATACAACACATCTCTCCTTGCAAACCTAGTTTGCTGTAAGAGATGTAGTTACTTGCTTCATGTGAGATAATGGAAACTCTGAGGCAGATGAAAAAATTTCATAGGTTGCTTAAAACAAGACAGAGACTTTTCAAATAAGATTCAGCACCAAGGGCAAAAATGTTCCTTCATCAGGTAGATGTTTGATGTAGAAAAGCTCTGAAAGCATCTTGGGATTGTACATTCCACCAAAATAGTTTGGGAGTCAGAAATTAGGTAGGACAACGCTAAAGAATGATTTCATAGTCATTTTAACTTAACAACTGTTTTTGTCTGGTTCATTCCATCCAAGTCAATTCCCTAAGCTGCTCAGCTATCCGAACACTAATACCAGCACAAAGGAAATAATGAGAAAAAATTATTTGGAGATCAAGTAGGAGATTAGTGCTGGCTGTAACCTAACTGGGGTTGACCACTGTCCATGGACCTGTGTATCCAATGTGATTGTGCTGGAACATCTACAGATGTGTTACATGCATGATGCATCTGAACATCATATTTCTTAAGATGCAATGGAAAAATACAAGCAAAGGAGGTGGTAGTAATGGCTTCCTTTGGTTCAGGTGGTAGGTGTGTTGGATTCAGTTTTTCTTTTTCAGCCTAAGAGGATTCAGTTTGCTTTCTTCTGTCTGCACGGCTGTAAGCTAAACAGCAGGTAACTGAGACAAAAGCTGCATGGAGGCAGCTTCATCATTTGTGCTTGAATTTGAAGCACCGTAAAGTAACAGCTCAAAGTATATGGCATCAGAGGAAAGCAAGTGAGAAGCAGTCCATGGTTGGTGATTAGGGCGTTCTGGAGGAGGAACTCTGGATTCCATTGCCCTTATGCATTGTGCAATAAATAATGTTTGGGAGGGGGGGGAAAAAAAAAAGTGGATCTGTGTGATTGTACTTCCTGAGCGCAAAGGTGTCACTTCCCTACAGCCCATCAGGTACCTGAAGTGCAGGCATTGCAATGCAAAGTTTTGACTATCGCAGTATTTTTATTGTAGAGGAAAACCCCTTTCTTGGCATAGAGATTTAAGAGAATTAATTACTTTATCTTTAACCTGTTCTTAGATAAACCAGTGTCAGATGTTCCTCACTGAAAATATTACTCTTCCAAGCCGTGATTCATTCTTATAGGTGTTTCCTCATTTCTCACACATCTCTCAGGGTGGGAATTCTGTGTCCATACTTGCAATTTTTACCAGTGTAGTGTAACAGTGTAATAATACTACCTTTTGCTCACTACTTTCAGCTAGTTAAAACTACATGTAAGAAGTTACTGTAAGTCTTCACTCAACCTTATAAATCAAAGTTTTATCATCTCACTCAGTTATATATTGTTATTGTAATTCTTTTCAACACCTCTGCTTTCTATAGTGTATTACTCTAGGGTGTTTTCATCCATGAGATCTTACATGTATACATGAAGTTGCATTTGGACAGCTGAATGAAGTCAGATCACCAAGTAATCCTGACTATTTTAGTAGTTTCTAGTATGCCTTTTGTGTCGTCTGTCAACTTGAGCTTCCAGATTGGTGGTGTTTTTTGCATGGGACTAAAACAAGAACGGATTTCAGCAGAATCTCTAAAACCAGCATAATTCTGTAGTAATCTTCTGATTTAACTGTTTTTGAAGGAATGCTAGCTAGATCATTGACTTCATACTGCGTTACAACCTAAAATGTGTTAATTAAAATTGTAGCATGCATATCATCTGGGTTTTTTTAAAAGTACTTTCATCAGGAACAGTTTGACTGAATATTTCACTAGCACTTTGACAGATGATTTCTTTTCTTTCTCAAACTGTATTGATTGCTTCATGTTATGCCTTAAATCTTTGCTATATATGTCCTAAATCAACTTCTCAGTGTTTTTCCCTGACACAATTCCCAAGCTGACTGTGACCTGTGACCACATCCTTATCCTGTTTATCGTTTCTAACTACTGATGGAATGTCAGCTTTCCCATTCCCCTGGTATTTCGGTATTATTCTATGATATATTAAAAATCAGTACCATTACCTTTGTTGTTATTTCAAAAGCATTGAGTACAAACTATGTAACCCAGGATTTTAAAATATTTGCATACAGTGTAAACTGTTTAACAGTTTGGGTTTTTGTTTTGTTTTTCCTGTGGTTGAAATACAGAAAGTATTTCACTACAATTATAGTTACAGTGTTTACCTTCCAAAATGGAAGATAAAAATATTTCATTAACCACTTTAAAAATTTTCTGCATCACTTTTTAACACTTCTAGCTGATAAGTATGCCATTGCTAGGACTACTTTTTTTCCTTGTATTTGTAATGTATGAATAATCCTTAAGTGACAGAAACAATGTAGACTAACTTCCTACAAATCTGTGTTTCAAAGCTGACTGTAATGTTATGTTTGAAGCTTTTTCCCTTGCTTTGAGGTAATTATAAGTTCTGTTTCTCTTGTATATATTCTCTGGTCTCCAATAATGTGTAAACTTATGCCAGAGCCTTCCACCCAGTGGGGCTTCTTACTGATTTCTCTCCTTTAGCTGGCAATCTCTTCTCAGGAAACTTATATAAAATCCGTTCTCTCTAGGATATCTCTTCATCAGACCCTCTTAAATTTGCTATGAGTTCAAAACTTAAAAGTGAGGTGTGGGCTCAAGCACATGTAAATGATAGTCTCAGCATCATTTCCTTAGGAAAGAGGACTAAAATGTCATTTTTATTGCTCCTAATTCTAATGGCTATAGAGTTTTTTGCTGAGGCCTTCAGTTATCTCGATCAGCTGTGTTCCATCACTTCTAATTTATGGTCATTTGTGTTATTCTGCCTTTTTACAGCTGTAAAAAGCAACAGTATATTTTATCCGTGAAGGCTCCAGATCCCCAACAGGAATTTGGCATTTAGGACCGGAATGCCAGCTGTTGATCTAGGATTATAGTGCCAACTGCTTTCATTTTTATTGCCATTTTAACATCAGATATGGAGTGTGGCACACATTGGGGATGTGCCTCCTTCCATACCTCACTGAGTGTGGCATCTCCCCATCTTGACTAGACCACTACTTGTCATAGCTGATAGTCTACAACTGATTACATGTTGTTTAGCTCTTCTGTGCAGTTGCAAGCACACAGTCAGCCTTAATCAAATAAAATTAATAAAGAGAACATTACACTATGATATTCTGGTTTACATGCCTTTTAGCATAGTTGTGTTTATATTTATTTTCTGTACTCCAGTGGTATTTATTTAATGCAGTTTTTCATTAATGCTATTTTAGTATTTAAATAATATTTATAGCTTTATATATCTTTCTTTCAATTCAGTTATATCCCTAATCCAACTCTTAACATATACAACCAAACTATTTAGAGAAATGTATTTTATTTTTAAAGAAAGTGCCAGGTGGCTGTAAGCATGAGGGAGCGCAAGCACATTTCAGAATCTATCTAAGCTGCACTTCTTAACAGGAGTACCTTCTGTGTAAGTGTCAGGTGCTTAACCTGACTGATCACTAGAAAAGATTTGTGCTAATGTTGTCCGTTATTATTACTAGAAATTCTTTTCCTTAAGAAGCAGAGACACAGATGGCAGGGACCATCAGAGAGATGCTGTTTGTTTTTATTAGAGTATGGGAAAAGATATATTCTCCTGTACTTTGCATGGAGACACAATTCCATATATTCTTGCCATCACCACTTTGTGTGTATGTGTGTATATATATGTATATTTCCTTATATTCTAGTGTGATATTTCACAGAATGTTAGGGTTTGGAAGGGACCTTGAAAGATCATCTAGTCCCATCCCCCCACCGGAGCAGGAACACCTAGGTGAGGTTACACAGGAAGGCGTCCAGGTGGGTTTTGAATGTCTCCAGAGAAGAAGACTCCACAACCTCCTTGGGCAGCCTGTTCCAGTGTTCTGTCACCCTCACTGTGAAGAAGTTTCTTCTCATATTTGTGGAACCTCCTGTGTTCCAGTTTGTACCCATTGCCCCTTGTCCTATCATCGTTGTCACTGAGAAGAGCCTGGTTCCATCCTTGTGACACTCACTCTTTACTTATTTATAAACATTGATGAGGTCACCCCTCAGCCTCCTCTTCTCCAAGCTAAAGAGACCCATCTTCTTCAGCCTTTCCTCATAAGGGAGTTGCTCCACTCCCTTAATCATCTTTGTGGCCCTGCGCTGGACTCTCTCCAGCAGTTCCCTGTCCTTCTTGAACTGAGGGGCCCAGAACTGGACACAATATTCCAGATGAGGTCTCACCAGGGCAGAGTAGAGGGGAAGGAGAACCTCTCTCGACCTGCTAACCACCTTGCTTCTAATACAGCCCAGGATGCCATTTGCCTTCTTGGCCACAAGGGCACAGTGCTGGCTCATGGTCATCCTGTTGTCCACCAGGTCCCTTTCCCCTACACTGCTCTCTAACAGGTCATTCGCCAACCTATACTGGAACCTGGGGTTGTTCCTGCCCAGATGTAAGACTCTACATTTTCCCTTGTTATATTCCATTAAATTTTTCCCTGCCCAACTCTCTAGCCTGTCCAGATCTCGCTGGATGGCAGCACAGCCCTCTGGCGTGTCAGCCACTCCTCCCAGCTTGGTGTCATCAGCAGACTTGCTGATAGTACACTCAATTCCCTCATCCAAGTCATTGATGAATATATTGAATAGTACTGGTCCCAGTACTGACCCTTGAGGCACTCCACTAGATAGAGGCCTCCAACTAGACTCTGTCCCATTGACCACAACTCTCTGGCTTCTCTCCTTCAGCCAGTTCACAGTCCACCTCACTACCTGATCATTCAGTCCACGCTTCCTCAGTTGTATTTCTTTGTATATGTATTTTACTGCCCTGTGTGATGTGTTTTTTTAAAAACACAAATTGCGCTACTATCTTCAACTTGTGTACATTAAGTGAAGAGAGATGTGCCAATTCAGAATGAACCTGGTCTTCAGAACCTCTTGTGTACAACAGATGCTACACCTTGCTGAATGAGAATAAGCATCAGTCTTGTTTCTTGTGAGTTGTGTAGCTGCTTGTAGCACCTCAGTTTTTCTTGTCACCTGAGCATCGCTACAGAGAGCAGAAATTTTAAGTTGAGTTTACTCTTGTATCAAGAGTAATAAGCTGTGAGAGTGATTGAATTCGGAACATGAGGTGGTGAATTGTCATGAACAGTAGACCAGGTTGTGTCCTTTCTGCTGTGTTTGCCAACTGCCTCTCTGCACCTTGGGGGTAATGGGATCCTATAAGGATCATGAAGTGGAGCTTCTACAAGCTGTTGGCCTCATAGCACTTTGCTGCTGAGAGAGACAGGAGTTTGTAATAGAGGTTTGTGGTTGTAGTTTTGTTTTGGTTTTGTTTTTCCCCTCTCAGGTTTGCAGGGAGGAAAAGCTGACTGCAAAGCAGCCAGCCATGTCACATCACTAATAATTTGAATCAGGATCTTAATCCATAGCACGTTCCCACACAAAGAACTGAGGGAACGGGGGACAGCAGTTTGTAAAGTCATCGGTTTCCTTCTCCACCCTTCCTGTTGCCTCAGGGTTCTGTATTCTGACTTTCTCCCAGCGTCATTTGCAGAAGTGGAGAACAAACCCCTAAATTTTAACTGACTACTCAAATTATTTTCAAAATACTTCATATTTATTTTTAAAAAGTCAATGGGATTGTGGATGTGACCTTTGTGATATTGAGAGCATCTGTTTAGGCAGAAGTGGGAAGGTTTTATGCTTTTGCTTAGCTAGAGCATAATCTGTATAAAAAAGTTTTGCCTATATTTATTTCCTTTTTTTTTTTAAATTAAAATAAATAGTTAAATAATAATTGAAGACATTCAGCATGGGAAATGTTGTCAGTTCCAAAATAAGAGATTGCTCGGTGAGAATGGTATAGATGCAAACTCTTTCTCATACTTGAGGACTGGACTTAGTGATCAAGACCTCTTTCTAGGAGTACGTTCCTGTGAAATTTAGGAATAACAAATGTTACTGGAATTGAAACTTGCTGAGTTGGCCACCATCCCTACCCTTCCCTACCCTGCCATTTATCCCCTGCTGACAGTTAGTCATCTCCAATGGTTTGTTAATTTTTGTCACCGCAAGTAGGAAGAAATTGGCTAAAATATGAATACCAAGTATCAAATAGGGAGAAGATTAATCTTTAGAGCCTGGTAGCTAATGAATTGCTTAAGCACTGAAACCCACTGTCTTGGTTTATCACAGATTTTTTTTTTTTTAATTGAATTCTGATTTTAATGAGCTGGCAGAGTTACAGAACATATTCTTAAATCAGTAAGGTGTTTATTTTGGTTTCCTCAAAGTTCCAACTGTCACAGCCCAACAGTGGGAGAAAATTATGAAGCATTTCAAAATAAAGCTATTATTGGCAACCTTAATGCTTTTACTGTATTTTTTATCGTTGTTGAATTCCTTTTTTAATACAGCTGAGCAGAACCTATCTACCTACCAATCTTATGTGCCAACACATTTAGCGTTTTAATTGGTGCTGAACACTGTGTGTATTTTGACAGAAATTTGTAAGAGAACGCTAATTAAAATAAACTATTTTTTAAGAGTATAACAGGCATGACAGACCACTCCAAAGTTAACATTTATTGGATATTTGTATGCAATTCTCAAATTTCTCAGTTTCCGCAGTTCTCTAATTTGATTCTTATCACAGTAAATTATAAACCTCAACTGACTTAAGTATAAAGTTATTCTAGTGCTGCTAAAGCAATTTTTGAAAATTCCAGCTCTGAACTAAGCTCAGCAGCACTGAGTATTGTTTTCGCCTGAACAAACTGGACAACTTGACCAAACCCTCAGTGTATTACTAATGCTGAGCACTGAAATGGCTCAGTGTAGACTTTTGCTTCTTTCTCTAGGTGTTGAATGAAACCTAACAAAAGCATTTAAATTTGACTTTGCAAGGAAAATTTTGAAGCTTCATTTCATTGTTAGAGGAGTTTTCTGTGACACTACAGTTGAAGTATTTTACGTCCTTGTCAAACCTTTCTTCATCGTCCATTATAGGTGTAACTTTTTATTAACAAAAGCCTTGGTCAAATGCTGAGGAACAGTGTTCCTCTATTACATAGTAAGGTATTTTCTTCCTGGCTGTACTCAGGGCATTTCAGTTCTGAGCTGTGAAATTTTGAGCTTTGCTTTCCCCCCACCTCCCTACTAGTAGCATCTGGCTCTTTGGCAAAGCCATCAAGCAATTGTGCTGTGGCCCTGTTGGATTTAACTTTGGATTCTACTATACTGGATTGCTAGTAACGTAGTTTCTAATGCTTTCTGCTCGTTGATATTTTCTTATAAATAATTTGAATTGAAGGAGATTGTTTGCTCCATGGAAGTAGGAGTAAAATCCCAGTGGTATTGTCAGTGGCCACACGGTGAAGCGGCGTACCCTCCTGTTGTTACCCCCTGCTCTGAAGGGAAGTCAAAGCTGCCAGATCTCAGCTAATATGAGAAGATTTCTCCGTTAAATCTTTGTGTGGACACCCTGTACCTCCTAGCATCTCCTAACGTGGGAGGTAAGCTAGTGTCATCTATACCAGGGGTATCAAACTCATTTTCACTGGGGGCCGCGTCAGCCTCACGGTTGCCTTCAAAGGGCCGAATATAATTTTAGGACTGGTCTATGTAATAGTTTTGTTGACATGAGTTATGTTGGTATGAAGTACCAAAAAACACCCCAACTGTACCATAGCACTGACGCTGTTATCCTGACAAAAACCATTGGTACAGGTGCAGCTGTGCCAACTGAAAGGAGCTTCTGTTGGCTTTGCCTGTAACTTCGAGAGAAGGTCATGTGTAGGTATGTATGAGTATACACTTATGTATGGGCTGGCAAAAAGATCTTACGTGCTCCTTCTACAGCAGGGGCCTCTGCTAATGCAGTACATGTATGTGCATGGAGGGAGGCCCTGCAGCACAGAGAGCTCTGCACTGGTTGTCCTGTGCAGCCACCTCCCACTCTGCTGAAGCACCAGGCCCCTGGTGCACAGGAACTGCAGCTCTTCTCAGCTTTCTGCTGGGTTTAGGAGGAGGTTACTCATGTCCTTCAGTCCTTCTTGTCCTGGCAGAGTCTGTCTTTTCAGGATTTTATCTTCAGTAATTTTTTTGTTCATTCTTATTGAGAGGTGGGGTTTGGAGACAGAAGTCTGTTCCTTTAGCTCTTCTCATTCACATACAGTGTAACTTGGTCAAGATTGGTTTTGGCCCAACAGGTTAAGTAAGTATAAGAGACACTTATCTTAGAGAAATCAATTACATACTGTAAAGCATATGATTTAGTTTTAAAAATTAAACTTAAAAATGGTTTTGATTTGATTTTCCATGGAGTGAACATGCCATCAAGAATGAGAAATTCCTTGAGTTTTGTTGACTGATTTCTTTTCATTGTAAATTAATTTAGAACAATACCAATTAATATACTAGGTGACTTTGCCAGCCATTTGAATAAGATAGATGAAGTGCTGGCCCTTATATATAGTTTAAGACTCCGCACAATAAATCATACTGTTACCAGCTATTGTTTCTTTGTGAACTTCAGTTAGACTGATTTAGCCAGCTATCGGTCTAAAGCAGAGGCTCTCAGTCAGTTTCTTCAGTAAGGGGAAGAAGACAGAATGAAGTCATAAGCAGGCAATCTAGAAGCACGGCTGTCATTTCTCTAAGTGGACATGTTCCTGGTGAGGATGCTGTGCTCTCGCACTCTGAGGTAACCTTGCTTATGTTCCTCCATGCATTTGATGATCCATTCATCTGATGCCCTTTGTGACCCTATACAATCTGCTGCTTGGTGTGTAAGGAGTTTGCCTGTGTGACAGGAAAATCCTAGGCTTTTTTACTTCTGTTGTTATTCATTAGCAATTGTAGTATCAAATATAGCAGAATATTCTATTTATAGTATTAGAAAGGAGGCCATGTCCATATAGGGTTGTTCATTTGCTGTAATTTCTAGTATATATTTAATTATGTTTCCAGTTTCTGTTACAAGTATTTCTCCTGCCCTCCTTCAACTTTTCCCTGCCCTAGTATGGATAAGAAGTTCAAGCAGAGTACGTAATATAATTTTTTTTGGACTCTATATGGATAAAAACAAGTTATCGCTTGAAATTTTAGCACTGATTTTAGTTACAAGATTTTCCCTTGGATGTGCACACATGCAATCCAAAGTTGTTTCCCTAAATTAAAATTGTCTGCTTTATTTTGTAACTGTGAATAGTAGGAATGGTTCTATGATTTCATGTTTTCTGTCCTCAGCTTTACAAAGCTTCCTTGCTGAAGATATATTGAAGATCATTTATTACCTTCCTTTACCTTTATTCCATAGAGTACATATTGTGTTTAGTGGATGTAGAATCATAGAATGGTTTGGGTTAGAAGAGACCTCAAAGATTATCTAGTTCCAACCCCTGTGCCATGGACAGGGACACCTTCTATTAGACCAGGTTGCTCAATGCCCCATCCAACCTGTCCTTGAGCACTCCACAGCTTGGTGTTGTCAGCAAGCTTGCTGAGGGTGCACTCAATCCCACTGTCCATGTTGCCAACAAAGTTGTTAAAGAGCACCGGTCCCAATACCGACCCCTGAGTAACACCACTCATCACTGGTCTCCATATGGACATCAAGCTGTTGACCACAACGCTTTGAGTGGGATCAACACCTTATCCACCAAGTGGTCCATCTATCGAATCCGTGTCTCTCCATTTTAGAGACAAGGATGTTGCATGGGACAGTGTCAAATGCTTTGCACCAGTTCAGGTAGATGACATCAGCTGATCTTCCTTTATCACTAGCACACTAACCCTGCTGCAGAAGGCCATCAAATTTATCAGGTATGATTTGCCCTTAGTGAAGCCATGTTGGCTGTCATCAATCACCTCTTTATTTTCCATGTGCCTTAGTGTAGTTTCCAGAAGGATCTGGTCCATGATCATGTTGGGCGCAGAGGAGAGACTGACTGGCTTGTAGTTCCTCAGGTCATCCTTTTTTCCTTTTTTAAAAATGGGGGTTTTGGTTTCCCTTTTCCACTCCATGGGAACTTCACCAGACTGTGATGCAAGTATTTTTATAATTTATGAAAGTGTTTGAATGTGGTCTTCCTGAACTGTTATATTTAGAACTGACTTCCTGGCAGGGAATTTTTCACCTTTGGAAATCGAACCTTTAATGATTTCTGTCTGGTTTGTGTGGGACATTAATGACATTTATTTGTTTATTAATTTTTCAGCACTATTTCTTGCTTTATGGGGGGAAATCCTGTTTTCTCTAAATGCTTAAAATTTGTGTAGTGGTTTGATTGGAACACGTTTGAGGGGGCTGTGTGGTTTTTTTGTTTTGTTTTTCCTTTACAAACTGCTCAGTTTACTATATGTAGGTACTGTATTTAATTTTAAGGGTTAGGTATGTCTAAATCCAGTGGAAACAGCATAACTATTTAGTTTTTTGCATCTCTTTACTGAATCAGACTCTGACTGTGCAGGCAACTATTGATGATAGAAATTAAATAATCCGTTTTTCAGGTTTTGGGAAAAGCATAGGTATTCCTAATGGTCAAAGAGTTAAGAAAAATATTTCAGAATTATTATTTATTCCTAACTGGATGCATTCAAATATTTGTGGACTTCTATTAGCTTTTTATTGGGGAAATATAATTGTTATATTTCTTGGAGAAAACAAGGCTTATTTCTGGTTATTTTTCTGTGTTGTCTTGATATTAATGGAATATGGAGAAAATTTTTTGTTCTGTACTAGATTCTGTACATGTGGAATTGGAAAATACTTGGTGCATTGGATGTGCACTATTTTACAGTGTTTTCTCAGACCTTCAGCAGCAATGGCAAATATAACTTCTGGGGAAAAGCTGACATAACAAAACCACATATCCAGTTTCTCATTATGTGTGTGAAAGAACACTTGCATGATACGATTTCTTTACATAAAGCTATCTATTCAGGATATCTTGAGAAGTGCCTGTGAATAGAAGATTTTATTATTTCATGTTATCACAGCAATGCTAAATTTAACATAGCTGTAATCCTGATAGAAATAAATAAATCTGATTAATTCGACCGAGCTGTAAGTGCATCAGGATTTCCGTTACTTTCATACCGATATTTAAAAAAAAAAAAAAAAAATAGCAACTAGTTTTCGTTGTACTGCACTGACCTTGTCACCTCTATAAACTCAGCTAGCTCTAGGCTGAATTTGTTATTTTTAAGACTAAGAAAGTGCTATTCCATTTTAGGTGAAAATGCTTTTTTTTTGCTAAGGAACGGTCTGATAGTCCGGCTTTGTTTTTTAGCTGTGAGTTTGTATCCTGATACCACCACTCATGGTCAAGTTCTGAAGTGACGAATGTGTTACCTTAAGTGATGATACCCGTGCCAGAAAGGAAGAGACCAAATATTTCCTTGTCAGATTGGAAGAGGTGCACTTACATTAAGTGTTTTCAATTTTTATTTTTACCTCGGACTTTTTTTTAAGAGATTGAGAAGACTGAGATGCATAAGAAACCATGAAAGACTTTCAATTAAATGTGAAATTCTGTGTTACAAGTTGTTCTGAAAGAGGTCTGCTTGAGCTAGAAATGCTTGGTAGAACTTTGGTTTAGACGTGCAACATCGTTTATTTGTATTTTACTGCTTGAATGCAAAACTTTGATTGAAGTTGGCAATTAAATTATACCAGCGCTACCTCATCAGATAGCAAAGGGCAGAAAACTGCAGTTTGGCACACAGTGGGTTTTTGCTGTGTGGATTCATGTGCGTGTGAGAGGAGAGGAAATGAAGAGTGCTGACATCAGCCGAAACAACAGGGAAGTTTTCTGCAGTAGAAACTGATAAAACAGATTGTGATTTAACATACTCAGTGTTAGCCTAATAGATCAGAGAGCTCTGTTTTATGTGGATCACTTATTGACTGGAAAAAAAAAAAATCTTTCAAAGCAATAGAAGCGATCTGTGAATACATATGACCTAAAAAACCCCAAACTTTTCCCAAACGGTTCAACTTAGCGTATCCAGTGAACCATTTTAGTTCAAAAGCAGATTCACAAGATGGAGGAAAAAATGGTGATAATGAGTTCTGTTAAACCTCCTGAGAAACTTCTTGTGATTTTGATAAGAACATGAAATACAGGAAAACAAGGTCTTGTAAGACCTACTCTGTTATGCCTTTGCTCTTGGGTCTATTTGAGCTTAATGCCCTATGTATGACTAATTGTTTGCAGTTGTTTTAATCACGGTATCAGAAATGTTGTAATATTAGTAGGGAATTGTGCCATGTGTTCAAAATTTAAAGGATTATTTTTAAAAAGCAGACCATGCCAATTTTTGTGATTCATTAGGAAGCTTACTAATGTCACTTTTTCATATAAGCCCATCTTAATTATAAGATCATTAAGATATTCATCTGGAAGCTGTTGTGTATATTTTCTGAATTTGAAGCTCTTAGAAGATTGAAGACTAATGATTTTCAATTAAGTAACAGAGACTCGTATTTTTTTCATGTGTTTTCCTTGAGGGAATTTTTTCTCTCTATAAATAAAACTCAAGCATCTTTATATAGGGATGCATTTTACTCAGATTCTATTCTTATACACCATGAAGTGAAAGGAGACCGAGATGCAGCGTTTCTTTCTATCTGATCTGTGACTGTTTCATGGGGAAACACTTGGGAATAGGCAGAGGTGATAAGGTTATATGTAAGGATTTTTCACAGTTCAATTAAGTACCACCCACAGGGTTTTAGCTATTTTGCTTGACAGAAAACAAAGATGAGCAATCATGGTTTGCTGCTTGTGACATCATTTATAAGCTAAACTTAATTTTCTACCGAACATCTGCTTGGTAATGTCATGGTAATAACTTCCTATTGATTAATTAAATCTGTTCCTTCTCCTCTGTATTTGTAACGCACATGAAGTTGCCCAAATGTCAGTCCATTTTATTACTAACAGGCTGCAAATGGAAACACTGTACACACTTTCATCTTCTTTTTAGCTTTCTCAGAAGTAACAATTTAAAATTGATTGCCTTATTGAAATGTATTCTCTCAAAATAAGCTATAATTCTGAAGTCTTTTGGAACAGTTTGTGGTTTTTTGAATTATGAGGCATTTTTACATTACTGGCAACATACAGAATTGTTGTTCCTGAATTGGTATTATATGAAGAACTTTAGAAAGGGGCTAGTTTGAAGGAAAGGGAGCATCTAGTTCTTGAAACACGTTGTGTAAAATAGACTGTTGCATAGAGTTTCTTTAAAAATTCCTTTTATAAAAAAGGTTACATTGAATGGAAGTGGTGGATGTGAACTGATTGCTATCTAAAAGTAAAGGAAATCTACTAAGACTAGTGTCACTCCTTTATAACATTTTGGCATTTAGGTGTTGCATTAGATTTCAGCAGTTTTGGCCCCATCGCTGAGCAAGATTGTAAATTTGAGTACTAGAAATGGTTAAAATATAAATCAGGCACCTCATGGATATAACAGTATACTTGATGTCTGACAGCATTTAAAAATGTGTACAAATTTCCAGAATATGATAAAAATTACAACCATTTTGGCACAACTTGGATAAGTTGAGAATTTGAAACTCTGTAATTTCATTGCTCTTACCAATTTTGAAAGTTCAATTATTTGCTTACCTATATTTGCTCCTTTCAGATTTTATAAACATTGAGGCCTCTGCCTGATTTACATAATCACTTTCGTGTCACATTATCCCTAAATGTCTTTGAATATATAACCGAAGACCCAGTTTCCTGTTTAACCCACTAAATTACAAGAACGCTTTTCCCATACTCTGACTTGGCAATGTTAGTGGCAATTTACTGAGCTACAAAGCATTTTTCACAGCCTGTTTGTCTGATACATTGAATTTTGGATGAACTTTACTGTAAGAAAAAAATGGCGAGATTTTTGGTAGCTTAGCATTTGATCTGTTAACCTGAATTGACAGCTTTCCTCCTTGGCTTGGAAGAATCCATCTAGATTGGCTGTAATAGCAAAATTTGTAATCACTTTGTGGGAGCTTAAACTGAAATCTCGACTTCATTTTCAGTCTGAAGTATAGGAGGCTTATTCGCAAAGAAACTGCAAAACAGCTACCTCAGAGCAGATCTGTTTTAGAAGAACTTGTCAATGCCTAATAACCTCAGATTGTTTTCCTCTCCAGCTCCATTAGTGTAAATTAATTTTAAATCCTTATAACTTCAAATCACAGGTAGCAAATTTTTAATTTGAGTGCCACTGAATGCGAAATCTGGTTTTTAATTTTTTAAGTACTTGACAATTAATAGGTTATCCCTAGGACACTGAACTTGCAAAGCAATATGCTGTAGGTGAAGTCAAAGAGCATCAATTGAAGTTTCCAGTTACATCTCTTTTGGCTGTGTTATTTAATTACTTGTATCATTCAAACTGCAAGACAATGAATTTACTTCTCAAAACATTAGTACAGGTAGCTTTATTAATATTAGACAAACTATGCTAGATTCCTTTCCAATGGGCTCCTTGATATTAGTGTCTGGGAAGACGTGGGTTCCAGTCAGGGTCTTTCTCACACTTCTGGAACTCACATCCTCATTCGCCTTCGGAGCAAAGGAGTGTGAAGTTGTACAGCTATGTTACCCTCAGGTGGAAAACTGACAAACAGTTTCCTGAAGCTTTCAGAAACTTAATTACTTCTGAGATCCCTACTTCTTCATTAGATTCGATTAAAAGCAGCAAAAGGTGCCAGAATTTTCAGAGGACATATACAGGTGTCTACAGAGACAGATTGTGTAAGCTTTACAAATTGTTCCTGCACCAACTGGCTGTTTTTCACTGACACTTTTAACTTCCCTTATCAACTGCCTGTGTTTCATAAGCCATGCGATAACCTGGCAGGTTTACTGCTGCCATGCTGAATATATAACGTTTGAGTTCTGACTGTGTTGTCTGCAATGTGTTCTATCTACCCTGCCTCCAATTTTCCTGAAATTTGTTGTAGCATAATCAGTGAGCCCTCTACCTCTCTGTAAATGTTAACGAATCGTGGTTGAAGTTTGGAAGCTTCTGGGCAAGCAGTCAGATTTACAGACAGAAGCAAGGTTTCTGTACTCTCACCATTTTTCTATAGAAATCTCACTAAGAAGTCTATTCTAACAGACTCTCCTGTTGTAATTAAATACAAGGATGGTCGTCTCCATAGTATGATTGGTTGTAAGGCAGGAAATCTTTAATGTATGGCAATATTTTTTCTTTAACATCTGAATGCCAAATTGAGCTTAATCTTTTCTGTGTTAATCAGCATTTGAGACTGTCTCCATCTTGTGAGTTAGTAAACGTACCAAAAAGCTTCTGTTAATCCTGTTTCCCAAGGACCTCAGCCATAACTTGGTAAGTCAGAAATAACACAGTGGATCTGAGCTCTTCTGGGATTGAATTAACGGTATCTCATATAATGAAATCTGCAAAGGGAAGATATGGACAGTCTTAAGATGCAATAATCCTATATACCTCATGCTCATCCAAAAGTACATGGAATACATTGTGAGCCAGAATATTCTGAGATATTTGGAACACTTTCTTTTGAGGACTTCTAATGCTTTAAAGCAAGGAGCTAAAGTTTGGCGGGGGGGGGGGGGGGGGCGCTTTTTTTTTTTCTTTTTACTGCCTGCCTTGTCCGAAAAATCAAACTATTTGTATTCTAGTTCATTTTGTGCTAACAAGTGACTCCCTCACTATGTACAGTTCTTTGGAATAATTTGAAGTTGACGCAACAAGATTTTTCATATTGAGAAGAAATTGAAATTCATGGTACTGGAGACAAAGATATAATTAAACCAGGTAGTGATGAGTGGAGAAGTTCTGGGTCCAAATCCTTTATCCTATGGAGTTTTTATTCGTTTTATCCTCTAGCTATTAAATATTAAATATATAAAGCCTCTCATGGGAACAGAACTTACCTGCTCCTGACTGAGCATCCTGACCACTGAACTAAAGCTGCTTTCTGTTGACCAGTAACAAAACTCAACCAGCACGGCTGGAGAGAGTACCCTTTCTGCCACAGTTTCATTCCTTTTAAAGGCAGCATCCCAGATGACAAGCATTGTGCTTTGAGCCATGAGTTTAGATAACCCTAGACTGAGAAGGCCAGTTCTCTGCAGTCCAATGCAAATGTTTTAAACCATTAGGGCATTCTATAGAATGGCCTCAGATGTTTAATATTTTAAATCAGTAGTTTGATGTCTAGCACACTTTTATTTTTTGACACAACCCAGTATCAATACAAATCACTACTGGATTTCAGTATTAGTTCCATCAGACGTTTGACTTGACATGCTTAGTTCATTTGCATGAATCAGTCACCAAGCACAGAAAAGAGGGCTGAACGGGAACCAGAGGCATCTTCTAGTTCATTTTTCTGTTTCTTTCATCATAATGGAATCAATGAAAGTGATATACCATCAAATACCATGGTATTATCAAACCTTGAGAAGGGTTCTGTGTCATTTGGTAGCATTGTAAATGAAGTTCTGAAGTATACGCATGGGTATCTCCCACTGTCCCTATCAACCCCATGCTCTGCACGTCATGAGTTCATACCTGGGGGCTGAGACCTGTCCTTGCAGAGCTTAACTGCACAAGGGAGCTTTTAACCCAGACAGGATGGTGAGACTTTGTTCTTTTTCCGAAGAGACAAAACCCTCTTACCTCACCACAATCTCTGCTTTCAGCCCTTCCCCTCCCTAGACCCACGGTCTTCTACTGACTGTGTGTGTGTGGCATTTTTTGTTTGCTCTTGTGCTTTGTTAGTTAAAAGAAAAGCCCTTCCAGATAAATGGTGGACACAACTTGTCTCTTGCCTAGTCCTCTCTCATTGATGTAGATAACAACAAGCCCAGCACTTAGAGAAGAAAAGATTTAGGAGAATTGGCACAGGATGTCCAGAGAGGGTTGGTCAGAACTGTGCAGGATGGCACTGAAGACACAGGAAAAGTATTGTGGGTAATGCAGCAGTTTCACTTCCTGATAATATTATTACGATTTAGTATTATTTATATTTAAAACCATGACATTATCATAGTAGTGGTATTTAATCCATCACTCTGATCCTGCCTGATTCAAAGGCAGGGTCAACTACACATAAATCATTCTTGACAGAAACTCATCAACATGCCTAGGTAATCTCGTAAAGGATTGTCACTAATTCTGCCTAGCAATTTACATTCTACAAGATTATTTTGGGACAAGTTATTTTAATGGCTGAGTTTGATTTTAAGACTTTTTCTTTTGAAAATCAGTTCAGCTTTACATGATAAATATATTTTCGGTACATTGCAAGTATTGCGTATTTTAAATACATCAGGTAAGACTAAAATTTAACCTTTGCATAGCTATTGGCTATTTTCATCAGCTGTCTATATGTTTCAGAGAAACAGTTAAACCATAACCATTTAAAAGTTTTATTTTGTAAATGTAGTGGATATCAGAAATGTAACTAGAGTTAATAAAACTTAACTAGCTCAGTTTATTTTAGTGTAAAAATAAACTAAAATTACCGGAAGGTATAAGAAGTTTTCAAAGAAGACTCAAAAAGTCATTAATAAATCAGGTCAAGTTGGTATGAAAGACCTTCTAATAAATTAGTGATTATTTAACCTTTCATGACTCAAAAGCGCCATTAAGAACTTCAAGGCATAAACAAAACCAGAAGTAATTGGGAAGATCATGTTTTCTCACTTACCCGGGAGCAATGTTTATACATTAAAGATGTTTATCTCTCAATGTTGCACTGTGCAGGTCTTTTGTGTTGTTTCCTTCTCTGATTTTCTGAAGGAATCGGTTTCTCAAAAAGCGATACCACTGAATAAACAACTAAAAATGACTTTTTAAAATTTATTCTGAAAAAAAGAGGTTAATTCATACTAAACAAAGGTTTCATACTGTGAAGCTGGAAGGAACCCTTGTGATCATCTAGTCACATATGGAATTTTTTTTGTCCATGTGACTGCTGTGAATGAATTCCTTTGTGAACTAGAGCTATATTTTTTGAAGAAAACTCCAGTCAGCAATAGTATTTATTGAAGCTTTAATTCAAGCTCTAGTAGTACACCCTGTAGTTCCTCAATCATATGTACCTGAGGCATGTACCTAAAGACTGCTGAGATTTCTCTTACTGCCTCATCCATCATAGCTGAAATCCTCTCTTAGGTCATAACAAATTAAGGTGTTAGGAATTGGACCTGGTACAAGCAGCAAATCTGAAGGCCCTTATGTGTGTACATATATGTATAAATAGATTTTTTAATTTTGTTTTTTTCCAATTAAAAGCCAGACTTTTCTGGCTGTATTGTGTGGTTACAATTAAATGAAAACAAAGGCAACTGAATCTTCAAATGGTGTTTCTGTGTTCAAGGATGATGTCAGCAGTGAGGATCTGCAGCATTCCCCTGCTTCAGTCTTGGCCACAAGTTCGAAAAGGAAGACGGACAATGAGATCAAATCAGCGGTGCATGATGTGGACAAGCAAACAGGCATCTCCCCCTCCCTGGGTAGTGCTTTGGAGCACATCGTGGGGCAGCTGGATGTTTTAACTCTAGTAAGTATGCAATAACAGGTAATACTTGCAGTGGAAAATGATAATGCTGTCAATGGACAAAAAAAAAAACCAACAAGAACCATGTTCTTAAGTCAGAATACTAAAGTCTATGGGGTTATTTTGAATATTTGTATAGTTAAGTGACTGTTTTGTTTTTTTCCTTTCAGCAAATATTGATCGCATGTATTGTGTTTGCTAAAGTGAAAGCTTCCTGCTACGTAATCATAAAGATTATTGTTGTATTTGTAACTCTGGAGGAAAAGAGTCACCATTTTTCAGTAGTGAGATCTAGCGCAGATTTACCAGAAGCCAGTTATTGAGCAAACGTTGTCAGATTCCAGCTTGAACAGTCATGTGTTAGCAGGGAATGAACAAAGTAAATTGGCGATGTACCATTAAATCCCTTTTCAAAGTTAGTGTTCAAGGTGTTGGCCTAGGTAGGAAGCTAAGCAGTGGAATAATTCCCAGTGTCAGTGAAAATGCATAAATACTAGTCTCAGTCAGCGACTCTGAGTCACTTGTTTGCAAATGCTCAACGCTTTTTAGTAATCCAGATTTAGCCAACCTATGTTTTAAGATACTACTCTGGAGTCTGTGATATATTAACATGAAACCAAATCAAAAGGGAGTGGCTGAGCATTGGTTGGTTGATTGGTTTTTTTTCTGCATTCTTTTGCAATATATATGTTAACTGAAGAAATAAGTTTTGAGAAGTATGGAGTCAAGTTATCAGTTGAAAATGATTTGTGTAGTAAATTGGATTAAAAAGAAACTGCCACACTGTGTCCAGAAACCTACTTTTACTGATGAAGGTAATCTCTGGGAGAATGCCTTTAATGGTACATTTTTTTTCTCACTTCCTTTTTTTTGAGGATGCCTTATAAGTTTCTTTTAGGTTTTTTTGGAAGACATCATTTGGGGTCCCCAGTGATGGCTGTTTTTCTATTGAAATTTGGATGCAAATTTTGCATAGTATTCCAAAGTCATTTGCGTATGCACATATATACTTCACTCTCTTAGAGAAAATATTTTGTGAAAACAGTTTTAAACCTTTAGACAATCTCCGCAGATACAAAGCCATTATTTTTAAATACAGTTGTAAATAGGGGAATAGCTAAGGAAAAGCCGTCTTTGGATATTTTTTCCTGTTGAGTTAAAATGTTTTTTCTTATGTTACTATGTTGCACACTTTTATAGTACTCTGTGAGTAGTATAAAAATAAATTTAAATTACTGTCCTTTTCATGCAGACTATTTCAATCCTGGAACAACGTCTGACTTTGACTGAAGATAAATTGAAAGAATGCTTAGAAAATCAGCAACAAATGTTACTTCAGGGAAGACAGGAAGAATAAAAGATGAAATCAAACTGTATTGATTCATATGTTTCATATATTCACAAGGAAATAATAAAGGTTACTTCATTGGATTTTGCTATAAGCAAAAAAAAAAAAAAATCGTCCTTTTCTAGCAAGTCAATGTAATAACAAGTGAAGAAAAAAAATACACAACAAATTTTAAACATTGTTAGCAAGCAGATAGTCTGGCTCTGTATTTAAGGAAGTGCAGCCTAGCCAAAACTGATATTTTCTAAAATCATTCCCACTGAACAGTACAGGACTCTTGTTTCAACCTAATGAGATCTTTAGATATGACCAAGCAACAAACTATGTATTTTTAGATGAATAGCAATTATTTTGAAAGTGTACTATGCAGGTTTTTTAACTCAGGTAAGGACTGTGAAAAAAATGCTCTACGTGTTCAGGCCACATTACTCAAGCATCTAAATTATATGATGCCTAATTAGCCCTAACTCCAGGAATGCCAGAGGTTTTCTTTGTCCCTTACATGCTCTTGAATATTTCACAAAACAGTAGCAACGGTTACTCTTATCTTCTAAATATATTAGTGATGATTGCAAGAAGATGTAGTGTAAAAACTTTAAGCTACAAACATGAAGTGACTTAAACTTTGAAATTGTAATTGCATGTGTGTGAATTCAGCTGCCAGACTGATGCAGTTGAGCACTTCTGCTTATCTCATCCCCATCAAAATTCAGTTTTCATATTTAGTAAAATAAAAATCAGCTTCATTCTTCTGAAGAATGTATTTGAACCAAACATAAAATGATGCGAAATCTATATCCTAAGTACAAAAGTTCTCATTCTCCAAAGACTTCCACAGGTGCTCAAGCTTTGCATGCTATGAATGTCCCCCATCAGTTAACGCGTTATGAATGAAGCCATGAAAGAGGAAAGACTTTGCAATGTATGATGATTATGGTTTTATTTTTAATAAAAATGCAATTTTTAGCAAAATGATTGGAGTTCTTGGGTTTTTTTTAATAGAAAACATCTATGCTTCCTTAAGTCTACCTACTATTTTTTAAATGGCAATTGCAGAACACCTGTTGTAAATCCACAAATCGAAACTTGGTAGTCATGCACTTCTGCAACTTCACATTTTGTTTGTTGAAAAACAGGAGACTTGAAATGGGGGGAGCATCTTAATCCAGTTCTGCAACTGACTGTATACAGATAAAGACCATTTCCCAGGCTGAACCTTGTTAACATCAAGAGAGTTCAGCTTAAGTACAGAAGCTCACTGTGCAAATACTATTGCAGTTCGAGTCAAAGCAATGAGCAGTCAAATTTTCTTTTAGAACTTTCTTTCATAGTGATCACCTTCACATAGCCAGATATCCCCTCATTTTACCAGCAAGTACCACGTATTTTCAGCTCTGTCTTAAGTAGTACTGTTTATCACAAAGAAGCAGTGTCTTTAGATGCAACTACTTCTATGCAACATCCTAGCCAAAGATTTTTTTGTGGAAGGATGGTCCAGCATATTCCAATATATACAGCCTGACCTTTGATTATGCAATTGTTTATAATGCTATATAATTCTTAGTTACATAAATGCTGCCTTTTAGGTCAGATGTACTTTCCTGTACGCATTTGCAAATGCTCTTGTGGTCTTTGCCTTTTCTTTGCTTCATTAGAAGACACAAAACCATATAGCTATTTAAAACTTTTGCTTATTTCTTCTTTTCTCTGATTGGAATATATATGTGCTTTAAATCTGTAGATTTTTTTTTCTTAAGCTTTTCAGGATTATGTATCAAAAAGGTTTGCAATTTTGTTTTACTTCTGTATTTTTTAATAACAAGTCTGCTGAATTTTTCCTGTTTGCCTTAGCTCCTATTGCTAATCCTTCTTCCTTTTCAGTACCTATGACCTGGAGCATTCACTACTTAATCCAGTTTATTCCTCTGTTGTTTGTAAATCTGGTAAAATAACATTTCCAAGTTACGATGTGTTCTTTCCATTCTGTCAGGTGGCCTGTTGATATTGAAACTCAACATGCATGACATTTGGGATGTCTGTATAACTCAAGATTTTTTTTGAGGAAAGGATGGAGGTTGTGGGTTTTTTTTTTTCAAGCCGTGATGGCTCTCCTAAAACACAACCACAACCAGTTCACATGGTGTTTTGTTTAAAGGAACTTTGATGTGGGTTAGTTATCTCATTCTCTTGATCCATATACTTTCAAATAAAGCTATGGAACAGAAAAACTTCCTTTAAAAGTACTTGAAGAGGCTGCTTAAACTCTTAGTTGCGCTTACTCTAAGGTTTGTGCTCTGGCAAATAACTGGTAACTTGACTGATTTCAATTATCTTACAGAGGTAGAGATGTTTAGCCTTAGTTGTGCTTCTGCACCATGTGAAAAAATAGTTGCACAGGTCGTTAAATGATTATGAAAAGTATATTGGTATTGCAGACTGTGGTGAAGTGTTGAAAATCCATACGTGTTCTAAAGAAGCTGAACCACGTACCTGATGCAGTCGAGCTTTCCTCGAGCTAAGTTATCCTTCTGATAGCAAATGTAAATAGGCTGTCCTGTTGGAGAAAGACTGCTTCCAGCATCCAGGCCAGCTATGGCAAAAATGCATCAATTACTTATTAACAACAGTAACACCCATGTCTGAATGACAGGCAGTAGATCCCCGAGGTCTGTGAGGGAGAGAGAGAAGGTGGCAGCAGGAATAACCTCTTCTGGTGTCGCTGGGACACTGTCGCTGGAGGAACCCAACTACTAATTCCTGAAACTTCAAAGTGTTAGGCAGTAGCCCAATAACTCATTGTATGTGCTTCTACAGCCATTTCCAAACAGAGGTGCTCTTCCCAGCTGAAAGAAATGCTGTCAGTTAGTACTGTGTCTTAT
This sequence comes from Caloenas nicobarica, assembly GCF_036013445.1. Classification (NCBI taxonomy): domain Eukaryota; kingdom Metazoa; phylum Chordata; class Aves; order Columbiformes; family Columbidae; genus Caloenas; species Caloenas nicobarica. Next base: position 49,739,546 of record NC_088245.1, read on the forward strand.
ATCTTATTTCACAGAATCATTTAGGTTGGAAAAGACCCTTAAAATCGAGTAAACCATAAACCTAACACTGCCAAGTCCACCCCTAAACCATGTCCCTAAGTGCCATGTCTACACACCTTTTAAACCCCTCCAGGGATGGTGATTCCTCCACTTCCCTGGGCAGCCTGTTCCAATGCCTGACAACACTTTCTGTGGAGAAATTTTTTCCTAATATCCAATCTAAACCTCCTCTGGTGCAACTTGCGGCCATTTCCTCTTGTCCTATCACTTGGGAGAAGAGACCAACACCCTCCATGCTACAACCTCCTTTCAGGTAGTTGTAGAGAGTGATAAGGTCTCCCCTCAGCCTCCTTTTCTCCAGGCTGAACAACCCCAGTTCCTTCAGATGCTCCTCAAAGGACATGTGCTCCAGACCCTTCACCAGCTTTGTTGCTCTTGTTTGGATGTGCTCCAGCATATTTTTGTAATTTGTAATTCCCATCAAAGTTTAGATGTTAATTTTAATGATTTTTTTTATCTCAAGCATTACATAAAGCATGATGTTGAGGCAATAAAGGTATTTTTGTCAGTTTTTAATTTTGGATGGCAATATGCACTTCCTTTGGGAGCACATTTAGAGGTTCCTAATTTATCACCATGGGAGCAGACAACAAATGGTTAAATGTTGCAACATCAAACCTTAAGGTGCGTCACTTTTTCTTTTGATCTGAACATATAGCTAATTAAATACCAGGGCAAAATCAGGCTCAGGTATTAGTTTATGCCAATAACCCAGTGTGCTTTATGGACCAACCTGACAACTCAAACAGTACTCGGGGTTTTCTTTTTTTTTTGGGGGGGGGAGGTTGTTTTGGTTTGGGTTTTCTTTATTTGGTTTTTTGTTTATTAAACACATCACTACATTCTCCAAAAAGTCTTCAATATTTACTTTTTACTATAGCTGACACATTTTTTATAAACTTACAGTTTTAGAAAACCAGTTCCTGGAGGCAAATGTATCTGGACAACTTCCCTGTCTTTGGGGGATTGTTTTTTCTTGCTTTTATGTGTGTAAGATAATAACTCAGTTTCATTATCATCATCTTTAAAATGAGAAACTTAACTGTAGGTTTAAATTCTGATTAAACTAATCTTCTAGCTGCAGAAATAGTTGTAGAATAGGTTCTTCTCACCTTTTTAGGATGGCCTGAACAGGTCCCTGTAGCATGGGAGATTTGAGAAATACAAATTCCTGCCTTTATTTGTTAACATTTCTTTAAATAAATGTCCTGTACTATTTTTAGGGTAAACATGTTTTCTCTTTTTCTTCCTAAAAGTCTTATTACAACGTCGCTGAATTATTTTCATTGCCATATCACAGCACAAAACCCACTCTTGCATTTTCTACTGAATAAGGGTAGCCAGGATCTGAATGTATTTCCAAGGACACAGCTTTATGTAACCTGTTTGCCTTGTAAGGCTTGTAAAAATCAGAAATTCTGTACTCTTTGCTCCAAACAATTAATGAATATGTATGTTCACATTGGATCCAGGAACAGTATGTTTTTGTCAGAGTGCCCCCTCAGGGACTTTTGCACGCTTCGGATGCATAATACAATTGAAGCCGTTCCTTTGTGAGAAAATAGGTTAATGACTTGCCAAAAGGCAGATGTTAATTGGAAAAAGTGCACACAAGTCCTTTTCTTTACATTGTATATGGTTTGCATTTGTTGTGACTTGCATCCAGGAACAGGTGCAATTTCAATTGACTCAGCTAACAAGATGTGCTGAGTGCACTCCTCAACCAATTTCGCCAGAAATTTTAAATCTAGCAGAAAAAAAATAGAGTTTCTAAACTAGTCGGTGAGTGGTAAGCTGCATTTATTACCTGTTACAGAGCATATTTATAACTTACTATTGTACTTGCATTTAAATGTTGTAATAATATGAAAGTAAGGCCTTTATTTATTGGTGTTGAAGAATTTTCCTGGTGAGCACAGGCGAATCTTACAGAAGACAAAAGATGTCTTCTGTTCAAAAATGTTTATCTTGTAAGAGAGTCAGCAGTTCTAGACAAGGTACCACCAGTGTATTTGTAAATGCAACTTAAAGAAGAAAAACTGCTTCTTTTCACTAACACATTTCCTGCCACGAAACTACACAATCAGATTAAGCTCTTCACCTTGCCTCCCTTGATTTTCCCTGTCTTCAGAAGCAAAAATTAATTTTTAAAAAAAAGGAAAAAAAAATCTGCGTGTGTCAGGATCAGAAAAGCTGCTGTTTGATAGTTTAATTCCAAAGGTTTCTGAGAATTTCTAGGCTACTTGTAGCAGGGACTCCAGTTTGGAACTATGTGCCCAACCTGACCTCATCCTTCAAAAGTCCCTCTCCCTCACCTGAAGAGAGCTGAATGTAAAATTTGGCTGTCTGGGAAGGAGCAATGGTCTAAACCGGTGCAGGAACATCTAGTTTAGGAATCCCACAGGAGCTTTGGCATTAACGGGGGTACTGAGTCTGCTGGCGATAGGGGTCACACCATTTTCACACGCCTATAGGGGGACTTGGACATCAAGGGGGCTCAGTGCACTCGCAGAGGCAGGAGTGGGCTGAGGAATGCTGAGGGTATTGATACCATCTAAAAAAAAAGAATTCTGCAACTCAGGGTAGTCGTTGTTAGGTTTCTAAGTCCCTTTAAGTCCTGCGCCCTTGGAGACCTAGATAAAACAGAGGGACCCAACTTCTCTTCAAAGCTGCTAAAGAGGAAGCAATTGCCAGAAGAGAAGAAGAAAAGACAACTATTAGCTATCTTTTTCATCCTTTTGTGCTTTGTGTTGTAATGAAATAATACCTCTGTCTCGAGTTTTTTTCCTCCCCCTAGTCTCCAGAGGACATCTCTGCTCCTTTTAGAGAGATAAAACATTAGGACAAAGAGAAAGTAGCAGGAACTGCCAGTCTCTGTGCTGGAGGGTGTCACTGGACCCCTTTCTGGCCGCAGTGGAAGCCAAAGGCTCACAGCGCTTATTGCAACACCTGTATCAAACGTCAATTCTCTCGTATGATTCAGAAGAAGATTTATAAGATTGATAAGCAAAGCATGTTTGCAGCAGTCTGCTGTTTATTTGAACTTCAGGAACAAGTGTCATAAAGACAGAAGTTAGGGAAGGTCAAAGCAGTAAAATCCTTTCTCTGATTTCTTCGAAGAAAGATCCAGGTGAGGCACATGCAAAGGGTCTTGCTGCTTCATGCTGCCTTTAATCTCGCACATCTCAAAAAGAAGCATTTAAGATGCAGTACACTCCGGTGGTGAAAAGGACAGAATGCTCCTGGCAGTAATTCTTCCTTATAAGTGCACTTGTTGAACATTTTTAATCTTTTTTTTTTTTTTTTTAATATTTTCACCCTGTGATACATGCTGGGAGCACAAGACCCAGGGTATATGTTAGAGCCTAAAAAGAGCAACTTGAAAGAGAAAGATGAGATGGTTGTTGATGGTTTCTGACTATGTTCAAGTTCTGCACTGATTAGTGGGGGTATTCTGTTAAAATTGAGTGACGCTACACCTAAAAATGGATGTTGTGAGCAAAGCAGGGTTTAGCTCTTAATCTGTAAGACTTGAAAATTCTTGTACTTCACAATACCAGCTTTTCCTTCTAAGAAAATTTTATAAATGTAATAAGATGCCATTAACTTTTCAGTTAAGCAGTGAGTGTAATCACGCAAATCATAGTAAATTATAATATTTGATTGTGTGTAACTGTACTGAGTGGTTTCAGTCTGCGCTGATGTTTCTCTACAGCTTCATTGCTAAAACACTGTGAGCTTTTGTACAGCTTCTCTAATCTATTCAGTATAGACTTAGCCTATAAATAGCTGCATTATTGAAAGACTGTGAGAGGTTCATTAGAGAAGTTGTGACAGCCTCGTTCAAGCCAGCGCTGATACAGTACCACTCCAAGTTACCAGAGAGTTTCAGCATGTGGGGAACACTAAGCACCAAGCTGGGCTTTTGGCCATGCAGCAGAATAGATGCCTCTCCGTTCATAGACCAGATCTCCAGTGTTGATCTCTTCTAAGCAGCAAGTGATAAGATGAGAGGAAACAGCCTCAAGTTGCATCAGGGGAGGTTTAGATTGGATATTAGGAAAAATTTCTTCACAGAAGGGGCTGTCGGGCACTGGAACGGGCTGCCCAGGGAAGTGGTTGAGTCGCCATCCCTGGAGGCGTTTAAAAGGCGTTTAGATGAGGTTCTTAGGGACATGGTTTAGTGCTAGAGTTAGGTTACGGTTGGACTCGATGATCTTGTGGGTCTCTTCCAACCAAAATGAGTCTATGGCTGTATCCCCTCAATCGCCCCGGCTGCAGACTCATTGTACAAAAGTACAATGCACTTCTTGCCGGCTCCGGGCACAGGGATTTCTTTCCAAATGAAAGCACAGCACGCGTGAGCTCATGGTCACAACGATCTTGCCCCAGCCCCGAGCCAGGATGCAGCCAGGGCGTCTGCTGGGGGCCCGGGCCACAGGACATCCTGCCCAATGTACCTTCCCGCCGGCGCAGACACAGCCAGGGGGATTAGTCATCTTCACAGCACACGCAGGCAGAAGTACTTTGCTGACTCAATAGGAAGTCACTGCCTGAAATCAGTGGGACTTCTCACATGATTGAAGTTACATGCTGAAAATGTCTTAATCTTGTGCACTGTATTCACATAGCCTGGGGGCAAAGAAGGGAAATTTGAATAATGGCTGATAGCTGTTCTCTTTCAAAGGTAGGTGGAAAACAAATACAGCCATGAGAACTTGAGCTTCTGGTTAGTTTAAATGGGTACTTTGCTGTTTATTTCACAGCTATCTGAATTAGAGCCTCCCACTTCTGGCTCTGCCGCTCAGGTGAATGAAAAGTATGCAGGAATAAGTCCTCAATTTGTATGCAGACCCTATCCTGTGGCCTTTTGGGTACTTCTTTGGAAGAGATGCTAGAATGAGAGAGCTTTCCAGTATCATTCAAGACTATAAATATCCCTAATTTTGTCCTTTTTCTCTTTTATATAAAAAAATGCTCTCAGCTATTCAGCTATTCCAAGTTCTGTATGTGTTTTCCACATTTCTCTCTTTTCTCTAAATGCTCAAGTTAGTCATTTCAAAGGGAGCAACTTATGCCTTTGTTACATAATCTGAGTATTGGGAGGGAATTATGCATATTTTTTCTGTCAAATGCATTTGGGAGGAACACCAAGCTAACAATCTGTAATATTTGAAAAATGCTTTTCAGAATGCAAAAATGATGGATACAATAAAATCGCTCTATCCTCACCCACCATCTCACCATTACTTTTACATTTGTATATGTTGTAGGGTAACAAAGCTGAACCTTCAGCAGTCATGGTGAAAAACAAGACTGAAATGCCTAAGGTCTCATTTTTAAGATCTGCCCCCTTGTAAGGAGTCACTTACAAAACTATATCTAACGTAGCCCATTGATGTTAGCTTTGACACACCCAGTTTCTTCTTCTTCTTCTTCTTCTTCTTCTCATTATTATTATTGGAACAATTATGCCATATGAAACACTGGCTGGGAGGTTTCCAACAGCACAGGGTTTTGTCAGAGAATGCTGATTTGTCGTAAGCAAAACGTTTCGCTGAAGCGCCTCTGTTTGGATGAACTTCCGATGGAACACAGGCAGGTTTCCACCACAAGCCTGCCTGATTTCCTGCCAGCTCGTCCTGGCAGCTGTCCAGGCTCCGCGGCTCCGGGACGGCTCTGGACTGAACCTGTGATTCTTCCTGACTTCTTTTTTTTTTTTTTTTTTTTCCCTTTAATTAGAGGGAAAAGGTCTTGGGAGAAATACACATTGGCTCTGCCTGGCTTTTTCTGATTGTTCAGAATTTGGTATTTTAATAATAAGGACCTCGCACAGCCCAGTCCCTTGGTTTGTTACATGGGAGACCCAGAGCAGATTTTCTCTCTTCCAGAGAAGCTGCTTGGGTTAAGCTGCCCTGGAAGGGAAATAGTTTTTGTACCACTGAGCTTAATTTCTGAGCATCTTCAGGAGACCTCCCAGTGCCAATATTGTTTCTTCTTCCTTATTTTCTAAAATGCCTAATTACATTGCAGTTTCTCTGTACTAGCAGTGCCCTTCAGCACTGTTTCCTTCGCTGACTTCTCCTAGGCCAGTTCCTGGTACAGAGGCTGCACCAGCCTTTCTAGTGTCTTCTAGGCACTCGTAGCTGCTAGAACTGTGGATGTGAGGTGGTTTCTTGGAACTTTAGGCAGAGATACACTCTAGAAAGCCACCTCAGTGGCCGACTGCTTGTGCTTTGGCTGCTGCTCCCTGGTATATCTGCTCCATCTTCCCTGGAGCCAGAGATATTTCTCTGTGCTTCGGTCTGAATCACCTGGGGGGTGTCAGTTGTTTCATTTTTTCTCTTTAATGTGGGGTTATCTGAGGGCAGGACCTTGCACAGGCGTGTGCCGTGGTCCTGAGGGCTTAATAGGTGAAGCAAGCTGGGGAAGGCAGATAACTTCTCTTTCACCTCAAGGCTCAGGCTGTAGGCAGTCAACTTTACCTGCCTTTGTACTCCAGGCCCTCGACCTCTAATAACCTCCAACACATATTTTTCTTTCAGCCCATGAGTTTCATCAGTATGTTAATTGTGTCTATGTATTTGGCTTAATTTGGCTTTGAAAAGTATCTGACTGAGAAGAAGCATTTGGCCAACTTCGAGAAGACCAGGTGATTTAAACCCTAGAGTTGGTCTTGGTGTTACCCAACAACAGAATCCAGCTATAAGCATCATTTTAATATTCTCTTTAAGCATTGGAGTATCTCATTTTTTTTTCCAGACCTCTCTGTTTTAATGATATTTTCTCAATCAGGAAACCCATTACATCTGAAAGTGGGTTGTCCAAGAGGTTAGTGCAGCCAGCACAATCAGACTATGTTGCTGTAACAGCATGGCCAGGAGCTATGGAAAGAATGGGGAAAGAAAGGGATGTGCCCCAGTGTGGTTTTCTAGGTGATGCTGTAAGCCCTGTCGAATGCTGAAACCTCCAAAGAGAAGAAGCAGCTTTAACTTTTGGGGGTGTGAGTGGAAGTGGCAATGCCAGCAGAAGCTGAAAGCAGGCAGAGAGAGAGACAGGGAGAAGACAAACGTGAACGCCATTCTGCTTAAGTACAGCCTCTGATAATTAGGTTGAACGATCTTCCCAAACATACCCACCATCTCTGCCTCGTTCTGCACTAATACTTTGTCCTGCCTATACTGTCTGTCCTACTGTAGCCCGTCAGTTCTTTGCTTATCTCTTCCTCTCTCTGTTTTCACCCTGTCTTTTCTCCCGTCCTTTTCCTCTGAAAAAATATTTTGCAGCCTACAATTAGTGCACTTGGCTGGAGTCTTGTTGGGCATATCAGGAAGTTTTCTGGATCGCTCATGGGTGGAGTTTCCCAAAAACATCAATTTGGTAATAACGTTATATAAACAATGGGTCTGCCAAACCCTGAATAGTGTGAGGCAACCTCAAAATGTTGTGCCTCCTCACAGATTTCTCTCACGGATTACCTCACGCAACAGAGATGCTGTGGCCTCCACAGTCACACAGCAAAAATGACCATGGGCATAACCTCAGCATACACTGACAGGGTGAATCATAGAATCATACAATGTCCTGAGTTGGAAGGGACCCACAAGGATCATCGAGTCCAACTCCTGTCCCTGCATAGGACAACCCCAAGATTCACACTAGGTGTCTGAGGGTGTTGTCCAAATGTTTCTTAAATACTGCCAGGCTTGGGGCCATGACTGCCTCCCTGGGGAGCCTGTTCCAGTGCTCCACCACCATCTGGGTGAAGAACCTTTTCCTAATGTCCAGCCTAAACCTCCCCTGGCACATCTTCCTGCCATTCTCTCGGGTTCTGCCATTGGCTGCCAGAGAGAAGAGATCAGTGCCTGCCCCTTCTCCTCCCCTTGTGAAGAAGCTGTAGACCGCAATGAGGTCTCCCCTCAGTCTCCTCTCCACGAGGCAGAGAGGAATGTGCCTTGTGTTCAGTCCCTTCTTTTGATGGGCCTGAAGCATTGGTACCGATACTGTTTGGTAGATGTCTGTCCAAATGGCCATTAAGATGTTATGGTGGGTAACACAGTTAAAAGTGCAGGCACATTTTCAAAGTTGCATGTGGATTATCAAGCTTATTTCTGCCAGCTGTCGTGGGATAATGAGCTGTATAATAATGACATTATTTGCAGCAGCTATGGGATCAAGTTTGAATCAGTACATTGTCTGCAAGAGGATTTTAAGTAAATATTACAGTTCATACAGCAGTAGTATGGCTTGACATGCAGAATCACTCAGCTCATTTGGAAGCCCTGGTTAGGAAAGTGGTGGGCAAGAGCTCCAATATTTATTCAAACCACAGACTAGGTGTGCCACAAATAGCCCTCATTTCCTACATTTCTTTTTGTAGCAGGCCATTCCCATAAATTTGCCAACATTTGAATGAAATTCCATACTAGGTATCCTTTTCAGGATGAAGTTTTCTAGACATTTTCAGCCTTTTCGAAGAACGAGATAATATGTGACATCTCCCCACCCCGCCTCCTTTGAACCTTTCCTGGAGGTCTTCTGGCATCAGAAAGCATATGGTAACCTGATAGAAGCAAACCGGTGTAGACCTTTCTTCTGAGGACATGGGCAGGTCGTTCACTGAAAGACATCAGGGAGAATGATCCAGGCCAGATGAAAAGCAGATACAGTGGGATGGATACTAGCTCAGCTGGTTCACCTGCTCAAAAGGCAATGGTCAATGTGCTGGACCTAAAAGCATAAAGAAAATACATAGAGAAAAAACTATCTGGAACTGTATGCTAAAATCATTTCACTAAGGCAGCCCTTGAGAATTGAATTTTATGTCTACATCTGTATCATCAACCCGGCAGTTGTACTCTGTGTAGGAAGAAGTGGGATGGAGATGTGAAAAGGCTGGCAAGGAGGGGGATGTAAAACCCAAAACCTGGAGACTGTGAAGTTATAAGCAAGTGTTTTGAATTCTTGGTTGAGATCTGAGAGATGCTGCAAGGGAGAAAGCAAGAGAGTTTGAAGAAAGAGAGAAATAGTGAAAAGCAATGCTGTGATTATAAGGCAAATCGACAGCTTTTATGTCATTTGGAAGATGAAGAGGAGAGGGAAAGGTCTTTAGAAGGAAATAATTAGTTCTGCATTAGAACAGTGAAAAGTAGAAATGTGAAAAGCTGCAGATGAGGTTGCCTGCTATCCTGCTTAAGAATAGGTTTCTGCTATCTATCTAACTATGGTTTTATGAACCGTAGACGATGTTCATTTGTTGCTCTTCCTATTCGATTTTATAATGGTGAGTGCATCCTTTTACATTTTTTAAAATCAATTTGATGCTTGCAGATTGATTTGCCACACTAACATCCTCTCCCTCTCTCCATCCCTTCAGCTTCTAATGAACAGCCCATGCTGCTTCCTCTCATGTGTTCACAACCCCGCTGACTCCAAGACATTTTCCAGTTGCTAAGTACCCTGCGGCACTTTTCCTCTGCCCCTTTCTTGCCGGTGGCACTGAGTAGGGATCACCTTGGCTGCCGTGCTTGCTGCTCTGGGCCTGTCGAAGGCAGGAGGTCCTGCTCAACTGCTTGAAGCTTCACCTTGTGTATTCCTCAAGCATGGGAAGCTCCATGCCTGGGAAAGGTGGTGAGCTAAGCACAGCATCGACAGGGAGCCTTAAAGGTTTGATTTCCTCCTAGAAGCTATGCTAAGGCACATGGAGGACAGAGAGGTGATTCAAGACAGCCAGCATGGCTGTCTTGCCTGACCAACCTAGTGGCCTTCTACAATGGAGTAACTACACCAGTAGACAAAGGGAGGGCCTTTGACACGGTCCCCCACAACATCATTCTCTCTAAATTGGAAAGGTATGGATTTGATGGGTGGACTGTTTGGTGGATGGGGAACTGGCTGGATGGTTGCACCCAGAGAGTAGCAGTCAATGGCACAATGTCTGGATAGACACCAGTGACAAGTGGTGTCCCTCAGGGGTCTGTACTGGGACCAGTACTATTTAATATCTTCATCAATGACATAGACTGTGGGATCGAGTGCACTGTCAGTAAATTTGTGGATGACACCAAGATGAATGGTGTGGTTGACACTCCTGAGGGACAGTATGTCATTTGGAGGGACCTGGACAAGCCTGAGAAGTAGGTCCATGCAAACTTCATGAGCTTCACTAAGTCCAAGTGCAAAGTCCTGCACCTGGGTTGGGGCAACCCCCAGTATCAATACAGGCTGGGGATGAAGGAATTGAAAGCAGCCCTGCTGAGAAGGACTTTGGGGTACTGGTGGATGAAAGATTGGACATGAGCCAGCAGTGTGCACTTCCAGCCCAGAAAGCCAATCGTATCTTGGGCTGCATCAAAAGGAGCATGGGTAGCAGATTGAGGGAGGTGATCCTGCTCCTCTACTCTGCTCTGGTGAGACCCCACCTGGAGTCCTGCATCCAGCTCTGGAGGTCTCAGTACAGGAAGGAGTTGGACCTGTTGGAAATGTTCCAGACGAGGCCACAAAAATGATCAGAGGGCTGGAACAGCTCTCCTGTGAGGACAGGCTGAGAGAGTTGGGGGTGTTCAGCCTGGAGAAGAGAAGGTTCCGGGGATACCTTATTGCAGCCTTTAAATACTTAAAAGGGGTCTATGAGAAAGATGTGGACAGACTTTTTAGCAGGGCCTGTTATGATAGGACAAGAGGTAATGACTTTAAACTAAAGGAGGGGAGATTCAGGCTAGACATGAGGAAGAAAGTTTTTACAATGAGGGTGGTGAAACACTGGCACAGGTTGTGCAGAGAGGTAGTAGATGTCCCTTCCCTGGAAACATTCAAGGCCAGACTGGACAGGGCTCTGAGCAACCTGATCTAGTTGCAGATGTCCCTGCTCACTGCAGGGGGTTTGGACTAGATGAGCTTTGAAGGTGTCTTCCAACCTAAACTATTCTCTGATTCTATGATTTCCTACAAAGCCCAGCACTGCCACTGAGAACGCTTTACCACATTACGTGTCTTCTGCTTCCCAGTATGCTTTCTCCCACAGTCCCTGGCACAGTGCACAACGTGTGGCTTTATCATGAGAGGAGATAGGGATAGCTTTGGGGTGTACAACGAGGGTTTGGAGCAGCAGCCTCAGGTAGATGCAAGGGCAAAGAGAAAGGAAACATGCCCAGTGAACTAGAAATTCCCACACTCTGTTGTCAAACATGCTTGCTCGTTGGTGTGGAAAAGGGAAGCTGAGGAGAAGAGAAATGAATTTGAATACGTTTTAATTGGGATTATGGGCATATGGCATGCTGCCATTTGTTTTCCTCTTCCTGCTCTGCAGTGGGGCTCTAATACCTTCACACATTTGTCTTTATTTGTCATGTCAAAAGGGGAGGCAGCAAGCGGCTTTTTTTCTCCCCCCTCTTTGGGGCCATGCTAACAGCTCTCACTTCACCCTGAACTTTGCCAAAGGAACAATCGTGATTTTCAGAAAAAGTGCAGCCAGATTGCAAAAGCAGATTAAGCAGCTCCGACTTATTCTTATTAAACTTTTCAGCTGCTCCTGGGAGGACCTTTGCTATTTTCCAGCAGCAGAAAGGGATGGATTCAAGTGGAGAGAGGGGATGTGATGTCCACAGTACCACATGCACATAATTCACAGGCAGCTGGATAGTTAGGTTTTATTGTTATGACAGTATATTTAGTGTTTTGTAAAAAGCTACTTAGGGAGCAGTTTCCCTTGTTGTACAGCAGTTTGTTAGCTGTAAGATTCAGACATAAGCCTTTAATTATGCCTAGCATCTCCGCAGAAGCAATTTGAGTTCTCTCTCCTGCCTCATGCAGCATCTTGGGATGCTCTGCATTTGAATGTGAACAAGCTATTGTTTAGCATGGCTTTAAATCATTACAGAAATGTTCTGTAGCATCCACTGGGAAAGCCTGCTCCCATCTGCCCTGTTCATTTCTCACAGTCGCTCTGGGAACCAGGACCAGTAATCACAGAAGTTTTGTTTAAAAGTTAAGCACAGAGTAGCTTTATCTTCATACACAGTACAAGAGAATAACAGGTGAAGGTGTTGCTCAGAAACATTTAAAGAGAAATGTAAAACTTAAGATTAAGCATCTTTCCAAGCCTTTATGTAAGCATCTTTCCATTCATTCTCCGAAACTGCATGTGACACAATATAGGACTTGCAGGGGACTTAGAAGCTAATGTCCATATAGAATAAAATGTCTCCAGCACAGCTGAAGCCAATCTGAATCTCCTTCTGCCTCCCCTGACACAAACTCTCTACGGTAGACTTTGGTCAGCTCAGTGCCATTGGCATCCCAGTTTGACCATAACTTTAGGTCTGTAGCTCCTGAATAAAAGTTGAGACTTTTATTTTTCTTCTGAAAAATATGTATTATGTATTATGGCTTAGGCTTGCAGAAAAAGTATAAAACATTGCCTAATGTTATTCAGTATATCCTATACTTGATGCTACTTTTGTCCCAAGGTTTCTGTTTCAAATAATGATAAAAAAAGTTGTATTAAATTTACATCAAAGGAAAGTTGGGGAAGCAGAAACATGAATAACAAACACATGCATAATGTGATTCTGAACAAAGAAACCTGTGCCGTCAGTGTGGGGATAGGCCACGTGGGAACACATGTATGTCATTGCAGCATATTGCTAACAAATGTGGGGGTCATCCAGATATGTTCAGGGGCAGCTGAGATCCCTGTTTGAAGGTAAATTTGACAGAATCTGTTTTGTAGGCACTGTAGCAATGACTGCACTTTACATCTTTATAGAGTGGTTACCACAATCGTTTATGTGTTATCCTGAACAGGTTTCCATGTACGGGGTATGCCAAAGAGAGAATATAAAGAATATATAAATAGTCAGTGTAAAGATTCACTGAAAAGAAATTACAGGTGACAATAACATTCTGAAAGTAGTTCATACACATCTTTAAAATGGATGAAAAAAACCCCATTAAATTTTAATGAATTTCACCCACCCAGATCTCAGAGCTCCAAAAGAGTTCAGCAGTTTTTCTTCATCAGCAGCTTGCAATATTCCCAGCTCTTCCAGTGAAACACAGAGCATGGCCAAGGGGTCACACCTCTGCAGGGATGTGAGGATGCATTTGCCAAACAAGAAGGCTCTGGATTCAGGATCTCAGTTCAGAGCTCTTCTGCAGGAGCTAAGGACATGCTGGTCTTTTGCAAAGATAATTCAGATTCTTTGTGCCAGAAGTGATTTAGCATTTTATACTTGTTAGGCAGATCTAGGTATGCTTGATGTTTGTTAGCAATACTCCTGTTTTGGTTTGGTTTCACCAGGTGTTTGGAATCTTGAACAGACACCGTCTATTAGTCTGAATGCATTTCTGCTTTTCTTTACTGGAAGCTCTGGCCCCTGTTCTACTGTCCTTCACATCGCCCTCGAACTGAAACAGCACTCCACTGACTGCCTGGTCTTTATCACCAGAGTTTCCAAATGTTCAGCACATTGCAGCAGATTTTCAGCAGTGGGCAGCCATCAGCTGCAGTAATTACAGTTAGGGCCAAATTCTTGAAAGAACTTGGCATACTGCCCCTAATTTGGTCGCAGGCATTGATACATAGTGCTTTCCTACAGGAATCACAGCTCCAATTTGGGGAGTCACCTAATTCTGTGCCCCACAGAGGTTTGCGATGCTTGTGGTGCCAGAGAAGGACAGAAAAAGCGACAATCACAGAATCACAGAATCACAGAAAGTTAGGGATTGGAAGGGACCTCGAAAGATCATCCAGTCCAATCCCCCTGCTGGAGCAGGAACACCTAGGTGAGGTTACACAGGAAGGCGTCCAGGCGGGTTTTGAATGTCTCCAGAGAAGGAGACTCCACAACCTCCCTGGGCAGCCTGTTCCAGTGCTCTGGCACCCTCACTGAGAAGAAGTTTCTTCTCAAATTTAAGTGGAACCTCTTGTATTCCAGCTTGAACCCATTACCCCTTGTCTTACTGTTGGTTGTCACCGAGAAGAGCCTGGCTCCATCCTTGTGACACCCACCCTTTATATATTTATAAACATTGATGAGGTCACCCCTCAGTCTCCTCTTCTCCAAGCTAAAGAGACCCAGCTCCCTCAGCCTTTCCTCATAAGGGAGATGCTCCACTCCCTTCATCATCTTTGTGGCCCTGCGCTGGACTCTCTCCAGCAGTTCCCTGTCCTTCTTGAACCGAGGGGCCCAGAACTGGACACAATATTCCAGATGAGGTCTCACCAGGGCAGAGTAGAGGGGAGGCAGAACCTCTCTCGACCTACTAACCACCTCCCTTCTAATACACCCCAGGATGCCATTGGCCTTCTTGGCCACAAGGGCACAGTGCTGGCTCATGGTCATCCTGCTGTCCACCAGGACCCCCAGGTCCCTTTCCCCTACACTGCTCTCTAACAGGTCATTCCCCAACCTGTACTGGAACCTGGGGTTGTTCCTGCCCAGATGCAAGACTCTACATTTTCCCTTGTTATATTTCATTAAATTTTTCCCCGCCCAACTCTCCAGCCTGTCCAGATCTCGCTGAATGGCAGCACAGCCCTCTGGCGTGTCAGCCACTCCTCCCAGCTTGGTGTCATCAGCAAACGTGCTGATAGTATAGTACACTCTATTCCCTCATCCATGTCGTTGATGAATATATTGAATAATACTGGTCCCAGAACTGACCCTTGAGGCACTCCACTAGATACAGGCCTCCAACCAGACTCCGCCCCATTGACCACGACTCTCTGGCTTCTTTCCTTCAGCCAGTTTGCGGCCCACCTCCAGCTATTACAAAATTACAGTTATGAACAGGAGGAATCCATAAATATAATACACATTTCACATTAATAAAATGAGGTGGCTGGCCTGCTGTATGCAGGGATTGATGTGAAAATAGCCACTTAAGTTTTGGCACATTATAGCTAAACATACTAGAGCAGGTCTTTAAACTTTGGTGCCCTAAGTTATTTTTAATGAATCTCCAAAAGGTATCTAAGGAAACCAAGTTTCATAGTCATTATGCTAGGATCTTAAATTTCCATCTATGTTATCACTGAAAGATGCTTAAAGCTGCACAAATTCAAAACAGTTGAAAAAAAATCACTGGAATAGAATTATAATCAACCTTAAAATAGCAGTTTTCAAGACAGTACACTAACGTCAGTTGTAGAAGTGACTGAAGTGATTGAACTTCTGCCTCCCCAAAGGCAGAGCCAAGGGTAAAATAAGCTGGATGAAATCACTGAATATAGGATTAGGCTTATCCAAGGGCCTGTTGGCCCTTCTAATTGACCCTTGAAAACTATCCTACCTATTTTGGGAACAGAATAAATGAAAGCAGTTCACCAACTTTTAGACTAATCCGAACAAATGAAAAAAAAAACCAAAACAAAACAAAAAAAAGTCTCCGAGCCAAAACCAAACAAGCAACCCAAGACCCCTTCTAGTCCCCTGAGGTAGGCAAGGTCACTGCCTGGGAACGCTCTCGTGACTTGCACGCAGATAAAGCTGCTCCAGCTCTGATGCGACGCAGAAGGACGTGACAACATGGCCACGTAGCACTGCTGGTGTGTGGGGTTTGGATTCGGGACGAGCCCTCGCTCCCCAGCTGTATTTCAGCACATTTCTAGTGTGTCTCAGGCTGCCACCCCCCAGCCCGACCGTGAGTAAATGCGCTCGCAGTGTGCCTGCACGCTTGCACAACGTCCCACCACATGCACAGGCGGTTGCTGAAGCTCTGCCCTGCCAAGGTCAGTGGGAATTTTTGTCATTGACTTCAGCGCAGGCAGGATTTCCCCCCATGGACACACGCCTCCTCCCAGATGCATGTGCTTGCGAGTGTTTGTGTATCTAGACATGCTTTACAGTACAAAGTACTTACAGGAAGATATCTTCTCTCTTCTACATGTTTTTCAACTTCGGATAGCGTGAAGTCAGACCCTCACTGTCACAGCCGCAGTTTCTCACAGCTTAATGGTGTTAAAGAGCCCTTCTTGCTCCTGGGCACTGCAATAACAATCAGGCTGGGAGGAAGGGGAAATGAGCAGCGCAGCACACGCTGTACCTTCCAGCCACCAGCTATTGTTAAGAGCACGTTGCTCCAGACAGAGTGGCAGCAAGGCACGGGGTGGGAAGCAGGTGTAACCTGCCAGGAACACCCGTCTAGCAAAAAGTCAATTTTTAAAGCAGACGAGTACCCCTCCTTCACAGCTGCCTCTTGCCACCAAAACGAAAAAAGGTTTTACATTCCTGTTGCTCAACACTTGAAAGCTTTACAAACAGCTTTATGGCAAACTAAGAGCTCGTTTTGTCGTCTTGGCCCTTTGCTCATTCATCTGCAAAGTCATCGATCTTTTTTTCTTCAGCCCCCTGTCACAACATAGCATTTCATGTGCAACAGTTTGCTCTCAGGAAGCACATTTTCAGACACTTAGCAATAGTGTCTTTACAGAGGAGTCCGAAATATCTCTTCCTTGCTTGCCTTGCTTGTCCAGCTCATTTTAATTCTGCTCTTTTCAGGAAGTGAAAGGCCCACCAGCAAAGGCTGCCTGCGCTGTGGAAGCCCCAATGAAGTACTTTGCCCAAGTGAGGACTGCACTGGTGTGTAGCCTGGCACAGCTGGCCAAGTTTGGATTGCTGCTGGGTGGCCTAAGCCCAGCTCCGTTACCTCCCCTCTCCCCCCCCACCAAATTCAAACACAATTTGTTGTTGGAGAACTCGTCTGCCTTTCCAGAGCCCCTGTGCTATTCCTAGACACCTTGTGGGATGGTTTATAAACATCAGCGTGATGGTCCTTGCCAGAATGCGTGAAGCCAGCAGCCCACACATTCAAACTCCTTCTTTGCTCTTGTGTGGGAGTTACTGTCCTCAGTGCAACATTAAAGCCTATTTGTGATCAGGTTTAGTTCACCCTGCTCTTGATCTGCAGCCTTTATAAATACCTTGTTTTCAGATACCTGCCTCTTTGTTTGCTGAGCACTCACACACTGTGCAATTCAATACAAATGAGCGCGTTCAGCCCAGCTGCCATGCCGTAAACAAGCATGACGAAAGAACACCACATCTCTGCCCACTACTACCCATCAGGATGTTATCTCTGCACCCTTTCCTCCACTGAAGCCTGGAGATGAAGTACTGCCATGTATACACCCCTCTCATGAAAAGCCTTCCCTGGCTGACTGTTCCCTGTCCAGGATTATCCATCAGCTGCAGGACACAGCTGCTTGGCAAGGGAGTCTGTGGACCATGAGAAGGCCTGGTATTTTCTGGCCCTTACTAAGCATTTTCTCCACTGGTCCCTTATATTTCTTTTCTCATTATAGTTATTGGTCCTCTTTTACCACAGGATCATTTTGGGGGAAGAGAATCCACCCGTCTCCTCCTCTCCCTCATGCAGCAGCTCTTGACTCTAGTTAGACTCTGCTTGGTTTTCTTCAGGATTTAGCTCAACACCCTGCCAAAGCTCCCAGGTATCTCCCCAGCACCTCACCCCTGATGGTCTTCCTTCCCTTCCCCAGCTGCTCCTGCATCACTCACGGGTGACACCACCCTGTTCTTGGTAGCTTGGCTGTTTTATCTGGGCTGGAACGATGCTGAAAAACAATGTAAAAAAGCCCCAAAAAACAAAACAACGAAAAAAATCCACAACAACCAACAACTTGGAAATGGTCTTTCCCCCAAGGAAAAATCTCCTCTTTAAACAGTCCCTTTGCATTTGGGAGGAAAAATATAATTTTTTTATCTCATTAACATGTGATTCCCCAGTCATCTGCACTTCTGAGCCCTGTAGCTATTTTATGTTTGCTCCTAATACATATGATTTAACCTGGAGTTGTGATGTATAGATTCAGACTATGGGACAAGGACTGGTGACTCTGTATTAGTAATCAGTTCAGCTTTATTTCACTCAGTGGTGACACTGGACAGTAATAACTTACAAGAAATTTTGGACTGAACAACACGCATCTGTCCCTGTGCTGCAGTGGAGATGCATTCGTCTGCACCCCAAGATCTGTCGTTGTCTCCTCATCTATCATTTCCCACTTGTGGCATCACTTCATTTAGTCAACAGTAACTTGCAGTCTGCAGTGCCAAGAAACTTAAAAAATGTTCTGAATTTCATACTAGGAAAGGCCATAAGGTGAACTTTGTATGTCAAATGCCTCAGAAACCTGTTCTGTGCTATTATGAACACTTACTAGAATACAAGAGGATACAGTCCTATGTTAATTGTTTGTCATTTTTCTTTTGCTGCATTGTTTTTGAGCACTGGTATAATGTACCCTAATAAATCATATCGCATTGCTTATGCCCCATGAAGAAATGAAGACAGGAAGAGATAAAAGCCATCCCTATGTGGGACTGGGCTGCCACAGCCCAAGCCATAAGCATATAAACTCAGCGATGCAAAGTCCAGTCTCCCCTGTAATGTAAGTGCCCTTGTAAGAGTAACAAACTTATCTGGTTCTTGTAGAGGTGTAATTATGCCAGATGGTCTCCCCAAGCTTGTTTCTATCCCAGTGTCTGGACTGCTGAGCTGTCCGGGGGACAAACAGTGCCATTGGGATGATGGCTTAAACCAGCTAGGACTGCTGACTCTGGGGAATCACCACACAGACATGTCTGTCCTGCTTCCAGAGCCAGATGAGGCAAGAAGAAGGATGACTATGGCCCCACAAGGCTGAGCCCAAACCCATCAGCTCTAGGCAGCACACGAGCGCACCACCTCCTGACATGGAAAAGTGGCTGGGACGTTGGGCAGGCTGTCTCTAGTGTGGCTTTGTTGGTATATGAACCCTACACCTGGGCCATCTCTTGTTCATGCCGCTGAAGCGCCACTGCACCAGAGTCTGCGCTACCAGCCCCACGTCCTGGAGGATTTATTAGCTGGAGCAGAGAACCTGCCTAGGGAGCATTGACTCACTGCCACCGCAGCCAATGTGTCTCTTCAGAAGCCAGAGTGCTGGGAAAGGCAACGCAGCGATACCTGAGCCCTTTGTAAGAATTAGGTTGTACCTGTGTTGTCTGTATCATTTCTATTACCAGGAATAGCCAGCCTCCTGTAAAGGAAATCCATATGTCATTTTATGTTAGGAAAACAAAGACTTGCCATAGAATCATGGAATCATTTGGTTGGAAGAGACCCTCAAGATCATTGAGTCCAACTGTTAACATAACTCTGGCACTAAACCATCTCCCTAGAACCTTATCTACATGTCTTTTAAACACCTCCAGGAATGGTAACTCAACCAATTCCCTAGGCAGCCTGTTCCAATGCCTGACAACACTTTCTGTGAAGAAATGTTTACTAATATCCAATATTAATCTCCCCTGGTGCAACTTGAGGCCATTTCTTCTCATCCTATCACTTGCTATTTGGGGGAAGAGACCAACCCCCTCCATGCTACAATGTTCTTTCAGGTAGCTGTAGACAGCGATAAGGTCTCCCCTCAGCCTCCTTTTCTCCAGGCTAAACAGCTCCAGTTCCCTCAGCCGGTCCTCATCAGATTAGTGCTCCAGGCCCCTTACCAGCTTCATTGCCCTTCTCTGAACTCTCTCCAGCATCTCAATGTCTTTCTTGTAGTGAGTGGCTCAAAACTGAACACAGTATTCAAGGTGCCCTGCGCTGGCTGCCCCATCATCATGTCTCACATGTCAGGTATAACTGATCATAGATGACACATATCACTGGAGAGATTCCTACCTGCAGCTCCCATCTTCACAGTGTTTCTTTTTTAAATCCTTGTGCTAAATAGCGTGCTTTAAAGTTGGGCTTGCTAAAAGCTCACGTGTTTTTGTTTCGTTCTGTTCCCAGAAGTCAATGATGAATTCAGAGGGAGCAGCGATGCAGGTGCTGACTGTCTCTGAGAGTCCTTCCTTATGGAATACTTTGAGAATCTAGACAGCCAAAAAGATAAAATTTTAGTTTAAAAATCAAATTATCGAAAATAATAAAAGGCAGTTATCGATTAACATCTTGCTTTGAAACACTGTTTATAAAGATTAATAAAACATTTACATATTTTACAAATCCATTTGTGACAGGATTTCTCATTTGTAGGAAAACTTGACAATACTGTAGCTTGTCTAGATTGAAAGGAAAACTAATTTCAACATGTTGAAAATCCCTTCAAAGTGGAAATTCCCAGTTCTAATCTATTCTGAAGATCACACAAACAACATTTCATATTTTTATGGCAGCAGATCAGAACAGCATCATTCCTTTCTTCCATATGGCAAAGATGATGCAAAATAATATCTGGAGGGAGAAAAAAAAAAGTGTGTGACTAGTTGGAATACAAAGAGCTTCATTGAAATCGTCTTTTCAGAGTATCATCCCTTGTAACTCAGAACCTCTCAGCCTGCGTTTGGCATAAAATGTGCTATGCCCAAGTTCTGGCTTCAAGGCTTGCTTCTTCGGGCTTGCTTCTGCACTGCTGACAGCTAGAGGTGCAGAATCTGGCTCCAGGCAACCTGCTCTGGCTGACCCTGCTCTGAGGAGGCAACCTGGACTGGATTGTCTCCAGAGGTCCCTGTCAGCCTTGGCCTGTTGCTTAAATAACCCCTTTTCCCCAAACCTTAACGACAGCCTGCTTCTCCTTTGCTCTTTTCCCCACTGTCTTCTCTCCAGGAGCCACCTACCCACTGGCCCTTGCAAAAGGCAGCATCCCCCTGGAGAGAGGGTGGTGCCATGTCACTGCCCAAACCAGTGAGCTTTTTGCAGCAAAATCGATGGTTTGTATGGCCTTTTTTTGTCGGTGAAGAAGGTCCGTGTGTCCAGGTGTTTGCAGACACTATCAGGGAGCAATACTTGGGCAAGCCAGAGACCCTGCTGGGCAGCACCAAAATAGCCAATTACTTCATAGCCCATTAAAGAGTGAATGGCCTAGAAGTTATCAGACACTAATGGCATCAGTCCTCCATGACTCCTTTCCAAGAGGCTGAGGTGAACAATTCATTGGCAAGAGTTAAAACGTCCCCAAATGCAAATGCAAAATGAAAAAAAAGGTTCATAAGATCCACCATTCAAATTAAAAGTGACAAACAGAAGCCACTACCTCTTACTTTAGACAGATTTTTGGAAAAAAAAAATATTTGCAGAAATCTAGAGCAGCCGCCCAGAACTCACCCTTTTATAACATAAATGAAACTTTTGTTTTCCATGTTAGATCTCTAGTGATGCTACCACTCCTTTGACAATTCATGAGATGAATTTGGGACCTAGGACATCTCACACAATTTATATTCATTTTAAGGCAGAGTTTAAAGCATCTCTCACTTATGGAAAAGGAATTAACTTTTTTTTCTTTTTCTTTTTTTCCCTAATGATGCATTGAAGTATCTTGCACACTTATTTTACAATCTTTTTTTTTTTTTTAAATTCAGCTGTTACCGCCTTGACCTATCTACCTAGAATTAATTTTTCTCAGACCAATATAAATGATACCATGTCTTTGCTTGTCCGAAGAGGACAAGAACACTTTGTAAGAATACAGTTCTCAAGATCCTTCCACAAATAAGCTTATCTGCACCCTGCAAGTAGGTTTTTGTGTTCTATGGTCACAGTGAGCTTGGAAGTCATAGCGGCAAACTGAAGTGTGCTGCTATAGGTGTTTGTGTCCTTGTGAGTGTGCATGTGAAGATCAGATAATTAGGTAACTCGTGCACTAAGAAGCTGGTATTTCTATCCATCTTGATGAGACAAAAAATTAATTAAGTTTTAGTTTCATTCCTTGGAAATTGTAAATTTCTCTGATCATAGTGCCTACTGTTACTTCTTAATCTCAAGTAGTGCAGTACTTAAGGGTGCTGCAGGCCACAGATAAGTATTCGATCTATGGGCAGTCACATACGTTAATAGTAGCAAATCAGCTTTCATTTATACTAAAGCAAAGCAAAACCCCAGTGTCCATTATATAATAAAAAAGAAAATGAATAAATTCTTGTGCCCAGGGTCCTTGGCTACCTGAGAAAGCAGGTGCAAAACAAAACAGTGCAGGTGAACTGATGGCAAATCGAAACCAAACAGCTCCTCAGTGGGAAGCATTTTGTATCAGATGCAGGGGCCAAAAAGGCATGCAGGGGTAGCCGTCGTCCCTATGACCGGCCCCAGAGCTGTGACCCAAACGCAAGGTGCCCAGCTTCAGGGCATCCGCAGTGCTCCCAGCACCCCTCCTCCTCCTGGGAGAAGCTGTTCTTCGTCAGCCTCGGAGCAATACCCAGAAGAGGGTGGAGTCTAATGTCTTTTCCATCATCTGAAGAGCTCACAAACAAGTCTTCCTTCCCTGCTCCCGCCCACCCAAAAAGGCTGTAATCTCTCTGGAAGGCAGCCTGGTACGGAGGGACATGGAGGCACTCCCGGGCCAGGGCTAGTAAACACCCACAGGGAGCTGACGGAGCACCAGCACCCGGGCACCAGAGGTGCATCACCAGGGATTTAGGACTGCTTCCAGGAAAGACAATCCGAAAGCCTCTTTGTCATTCCCATCAGTGCCTGCAAGGCCATTGGTGTTTGAACTACAGCGTTTTCCACAGGAGCCACTGGAACAGAAAAGCTGTGGTCTTTGGACAAGGGCGGGAGCATCGCTGCCGCAGTAGAGCTGATGTCTGGTGCCTGAGGGGACCAACCTCTGTGCTGAAAGCCCCAACACGAAGTCAAAACACTGACATCAGCCCAAGCTACTCCTCTGCCTTTTGGTAGGGGCCAGGACCTACATTTGAGAGGATGAATCTTTTTTTGTCATTGGATTTTATGGCCTGCTGAATCTGTTTGTTCAGCCTGGAGAAGAGAAGACTGAGCAGAGACCTCATCACGGCCTACAGTTTCCTCACAAGGGGAGGAGAAGGGGCAGACGCTGATCTCTTTTCTTGGGTGGCCAATGACAAAATCTGGGGGAATGGTGGGAAGATGTGCCAGGGGAACTTTAGGTTGGACATTAGGAAAACGTTCTTCAGCCAGAAGGTGGTGGAGCACTGGAACAGGCTCCCCAGGGAGGCAGTCACAGCCCCAAGCCTGACAGTGTTCAAGAAGCGATGGGACAACACCCTCAGACACATGGTGTCCTATGCAAGAACAGGGGTTGGACTCGATGATCCTTGTGGGTCCCTTCCAACTCAGGACATTCTATGATTCTGTGATGTCTCTGGCCACATATGAACACAAGATCTGCTAAATTTTTATTTCAGTTCTGAGGAAGTCTTTGACTTCGGAGCAGCACTGAGGAGAAATGTTCTGTAAAGGATTTTGCCATCCCTGGGCCTGATGCTGGGTACATATCCGATAATGGTCATTGCTACAGGTGTCTCACTGACAGTTGCAATGAAAAACCTGCTTATTTTTTGGGTCCACAAATTCTGCCAACAAGCAGAAGTTGTCATCATAATCAAGCCCAAGTATCAATATCCTAATTACTCAAAACAGTATTTGATTTTAAAATTCACCATCAGAAAATAGCAATATTAGGGCTTTCAGTCTACACATTATAGTAAGCTGCCTTCATGATTTCAAGATTTTCTTTCTTAGGCATGATGACTAGAAAGATTTGTTTCAGATACATGAAAACTGATATTGTCATGAAATCATACAACTTCAGAAGCTAGGGCTTAGTGGCAAACACAACATATGTCATGAGATTCACACCAAAATTGGGAAAGCAAGACGTACTGCAGTATAACTGCAGCACAGGTATGCAGAACTGAGTAACTTTATCTTCAGGAAATACAGTTATGCAGTAGAAATGTCTCTTAAGTCTGTATGTGATGGAAATCTGAAATGACACTTCTTTATATCCACTGAAGCAAGCCAACAAAACTTGCAGAGCCTATGCCACCGTCTTAAACCCTCCATACTACCAGTACAAAGCCACAAGGAGAAATAGCAGGGAACTGTCACTCAAAGCTGCATTGAGGCTGTATTTTCACATGGAGTTTGTCCTGGGGAATATTAAGAAATCTGTCCTTTCAGTTTCCATATCAGGTTTTCAGATCAGCGCCCTCCCCAGCCTCTCCTCCTCCTGGCTGCTCTCGCAGTGTGGAGTGCTCTTTTCCTGTTTACCCTCACATCTCTTTTTATTACTAGGCAGGATTTTTTTTTTTTTTTTTTAAAGCACACTCAGGCGCCTGCTTGTTTTTTTCTAAAGCTCTACGGGGATTTGTTGGCGTCTTTTGCAGCAGGTCATCCTGTTTTCAGACAAAGTTCCTGTCTTGTTAAAAACAATCATTTCTGGATGTCTCTGTGTGGCTCCTGCTTTTAATCATCCTGAGTCCTTGAGCCATGCAATCTGCACTCCAAATATTTAGGGTTTGTTTGTTTGTTTGTAGCTAAAATAATAAAATTTTAAAAAAGCCCACAGAACATTTTCAAACTGCTGCATTTCTGCAGGACAGGAGGCCTCTGTGCACTGCAGCAACACAGGCCAGATGTGCTCAGGCAGTGGCATGCTCAGGATGAAGACTACGAAAAAATGATGGTGGCGGCAACAAGCCCCTTTACCACCACTCAAAATGCCCTCACTGCTCCAGGTCGGAGCAAGCTGGCTACAGATATCCAAGTCTTGGGTAAGTGCCTCAGAGGCAGACCCGCAGGGCACAGCTACAGAGATGGGATGGGCCAAAATAGGGCTGGCCCATATTTTGGGCATCATCTGCACCCTCAGCAACTGGCCAACAAAAGAGTAATACTGTCTTGTACAATGGCAATAATTTTCAGAGCAGATCAAAGGTCTGTATGGCTTTCAAACCTAGTGATGGAGAGTAATAGAGCTAGTATAACGCTGTATAACTTGTTGGTTTTAAGTTCTATGTTGACAGAAAAACTCAGACAACTGTCTGTCGTATTTCATCTATTTTAAGTCTGTACCTGCCCCCTACTATTGCAGCAAGGTCAACTATTCAACAAAGAGTACATCCATGCTGACAACAGCTCCTATGATGAGGGACCACTATTGTTTTAATTCCACTGAGGTGGGGACAAGTATTTTGCATGGCTTCGTTTGAGACAGAGGCAAGAGATTACTCTCCATGGCTCCCTTTATAGCCAACAGTAGAAGGTATTCTCTGTTAGGAGGCAGCCAGTGCCCCTAAATTAGGATCCCCTGCTGAACTCTGCTCTGTGTAGTCTTTCCTCATTACCCTAGTGAAGGGGGCCAGTACCTCACCTTTTAAAAGTTAGAGAATGTGAATAAACCCTCAATAATCGGCGACATAAGATGCCAAAGTGTTTAACAAGTGTATTTAGTACCCTTCATATATAAATAGATGGGGGAAGTTGGAAGTCAGTTCACAGAAGGTGATGTGTCTCACCTTAAGCTGGGACAAGAAGTCAAGTCTCTCCTATCCAGCCTCAGAGGAAGGGCTACATCTTTCTGGCAGGCTGTGCTCCTGCCTCCAGTGCAGCAAGGAGTCGTCACAGGAGCACAGGACTGAATCTCTGAGCTCCTGAGCTAGCGTTTTCCAGTCTTTCACCTATTGGGAAATGCTGGTAATACAATGGAAACAAACAAACAAACAAAACAAAACAAACAAAGCCCCACAAACAAAACCCAACAAAATAAAAACCCCACAAAAATCCAAAACAAAACCACCAAACAAAACAAACAGCCAAAACCAAAAGAAAACCAAAACCAACTAACCAACCAAACTCCAGAACAACTGAAAAACTTTTTCCCCTTACTGGCTCCCAATTTGCACTACAGCAAGCTGCATCTAAAAGGGTCTTGGGTCACCTTCTTGGAGCCAAGGGAAAGCTCACTTTCAAGTGTACCTCCAGGGTTTTGTGTACTGTTATGTTCCAGATGATGATGAAATGTGTTTCAAAATATGTATGTTTAAAGGTGCCACAGCCTGCAGCTCCATGAAGAGAAAGGGTCTATTGTGTGCTTCCTGAGGCTGAACACTCATGCAAAATGACCATCAATCAAAGTTTCAGGCTTTGGTAAATTTACCCCTGACAGTTCTTATAGGAAGATGTTACACAATCCCCAACCCAAATGCTTTGATCTCCTAAGTCAAAGTCAATATGTCCAGCTGGATAAATAGCATTAAGCCCAGCACCGTTTCCTGTCTAAGTGATAAAAAAATTGATAAAATCCTGACTTTAGAAGCACAGGTGCTTTAAATCAATGGAGTACAGTACACCAAAGCTATTAATACCAGCCCTGGAAGTCCTGACTGGAAGCAAAAAGCTTTGAAATTTTCATGCACCTCAGTTCAGAAATTGAGTTTAAATTAGGTCATTTTTAGGCAGACACAAACACTGAGCCATACTCTGGGCCAGTATCAACCAGAACTGTGCCATTTGTTTAACTGGACCAGAGTCCCAGAGCCACGGTTCAGCCTCTTCCACTGCCAGCCTCTTTGCAGTGCAACAGGATTCGCTTTCAAGGATGTGCTCACAAAAACTTTTGCAGCCTTGTCCTTAGTCCCTGTCCTAATCAGTCCTCTCTTCACATATCCCCCCCGCCTCCCTTTCAGGGTCCTACCATTTTTCACCAGTTAGTCTCCTTGGACTCCTAATTGACCATGATGAGAATGCTTCTTCCTCCTTGTATCATCACCAGCCCACAGCCCTTCTTTCTGGGCAACAGCAGGGCTGGTGGGGTCCAGGCAGGTTTCCTTCCCTCCAGCTTACCCTCTTCCCAGCATCAATAATCTATTACAGATCCTGTTGTACTGCCCATTCCCCTCCTCCCCCAATAATAATGACATCCTTGAAAGCTTGAGATAAATATCCTGTTACAAAACAGATGATCAGGATGAATATTACTTTCATCCTCTAAGTCACTACTTGTGGGGGAGTGGAGATAGTCTGTTTAGCCATATGGATGGTTTCCCATCATTCACAAATGTCACTGACAGCGAGGCAAAAAAAAAAAAAAAAAAAAGTGATCTTGAGGTTGCTTCAGCTGAAGTTGATTCTTGGAAGGTAAAACTCACACTGGTCAAAGGGCCACTCCAGAGCAAATACTGCCCACATGTTCTTATGAAAGCCCTGAAAACATATGGGAAATTTCAGAAGAACATGGATGTGTGCTAAGAAAACCCTTGGAGGAAATCTTTGACATACAGATCTCAGGAATTCATTTTGATTCCTCTGAAATCATACACCCATCTTCTTTCTTCCAAGTATATAGTGACTGTAGGTTCCTAGAAGTGTTATGTGTTCTAAAAAAACCCAAACCAAACCAAAAGTTGCTTCCTAGAAACCCTTCTTTGGACTTGAGGGAAGGAAAGGAGTCAGAGAACAAAGTCCTCCCTGCCACTTCTCAAGAAGCATTTTGTATTTCCTCCAAAAGTGAACTAGACCATGCCCACGAAGAAATCTGAGATGCCAGCAGCAGAAACAAAAACAAACACCTTGAGTTTCAACAGATGGCCTTGCTGAGTAGCTTATGGAGAGCTATAGAAAACAGTCTTTAAGAATATGTTGGCTAAGGTGTTTTCTCCTGATGCCAGTAAGAAGAGCTCAGACAGAGACTGGACTATCTGGGCAGCCTGTTCTCAGATAGAGAGACCGCATTTCATGGGGGCTGTTACTTCAGGTTAAGCAGCCCCACTTTGTCTAGACCCTTCTTCTTCCTCCCCAACCTCAGGCACAGCTCATAATCCCACCCTGAGAGAGGAAAAAAGTCTCCTGGCCGCTCCCAAACAGGCTTTTGCTCTAAGGGCTGGCCTTAGGCAAAACCAACCTCAGCAAATGCTCAGTTCCCTCCTCGCCAGCCCGTGTAACCCGTTCATCAGCATGCCTCACCGCAGTGCATGCAGGACACACATCAGATGCCTAGGAGTTGCTCACAGGCAAACTCTTCAACTCGCAGTGAATGGAGGAAGCTCACGTGGTTTTTTTGGAGTCCTGAGTTTGAAATTGAGGTGGGAATTTGGGAGGAAAGGCAATAAGGGGTGCAGGGCTGGAGCTGCACAGATCCACAGGGTAGCTGTTGGCATAGGGGAGGTTTTGGGGTCACCTTCACCTTACTTGCAAGCCCTGCTTGGAGCTTGCCTTGCCACAGCTGGACCTGATTCCTCTGGTATCCTTTTCTCATCTCATGTCTACTGACTCTGTGGTCAAAAGTTCATTTTCCCCTTCTTTCTAAAGGCAATGTGCTGAATCCAGCTTAATGGATGACCAGAGTGACTGATCAATTCCAAGCCCTGAGAATAAAAAGGCCTTGGTTAATTTCTCAGTAATTTTGGCCTCATTTGCCTTTTAAAGTAATATGAAATGTATGTTTGCAGGGCCTCAGTTGCAAAATCAATATGGGCTATGCTTTTAAGAGCAAACAGATAACCAACATCATGGGTCCTATTCTAGACACTGTTTTTGCCTTACTATGTCAGCTCACCTAGCTTGAAAACTGCTCTAACGCCACTCACAGGGAACTGAGGCACTACATCTAAAATGGTTTTCACAGCTCAGGCTGATGTTAATCTAATAGCTATGAATTTTCCTGTTGTTTCTTGCTACTATTTTAATGTTACAGTTGCTATTTGTTGTGAAACATACTGATGAAGAGAATGGGATCAAAGTACCTACAGTTGTCTCCACTAAAACCAGAGTACCTACCACTCTTATTTGTTTCCAGTTCAGTCTCTAGCTTGAGAATACTGATCATCTTACTCATATGAGATAAATAGCATCAAAGGGATTGAACCAAGTGATACACCCTCAATAGAGACAGACAGGTGTGCATCTGACAATTAGCAGATTGTAATCAGTATTTTCCCATAGCTTTCCCAATTAATAATGTGGCATTCGTGAATTTACTTCTGTAGGTTTTCAGTAAAGAAAAGAAAAAAGTCCAGCTAACAAAACCCTTCAAAGGAAATATCCTGTTGAAGGTTTCTGAGTTGCCCTGAAGCTGAATGATGCAGGTAGGTGACCTCTCCCTACCTGTATGTAACAATTCTCATCCACCTGATGCAGCAGAGACATCATGTGTGTTGTTAATGAGTCCCGAGGGAGTGGGAGCAATTTGTTTGTTAATTTTATCAGTGAGCATAAAGAGCTCTTGGTATGCAAGAACTCATGCTTATTTGCTCCCAGTTTTCTGTGAGTAACTACATGTATTGACATGGGTGGTTATTAAAAGTACTGGGCTGAAGTGAAGAGTGCTCTCATCCCGAGCACTCAATGCAGAAGACTTCTTTCCTTTATTTACTTTGCATAAACCCTGAGGAGGGAATATGAGGCACTGAGAGTCCCTTTGTTTTTGCTCATTGGATTTATGCAATTCCTCCTGCACACATCAGAACAATGAATCCCTTCAGTCCACCAGGCTGCGAGTGATACAAGGCCATGGATTCACACTGCAGATCTCCAGAATTTTCTACGTTTTGAAGGAACAATTGGATGATTGCAGCGACTTGAGATTCAAACTTTGAGTCTGCTATTTTCAGAGGCAAGTGATAAAATGTACCCCCTTATGCAAAGAGTCTGAGCTGCTATAATGTAGATATCATTAAGCCAGAACATCTAGGCTGAAGTTGTCCTCACTAATTAGGAAAATACCTGGACAAAAATATATTGGTGAGAGCCCAAACCCCACCGGTTATCCCAGTGATTCCTCACTACATACTGTCACTGGTAGAGTTCTCATCTTACACACTTCCAGTCTCAGTAAGGACTATCACAGCTATCACAGCCAACATGCTGTGTGTGGACAAGCATTCACACAGACGGTAGGTTCAGTCCTCCCTCTAAATCCGCAGAGCATGTAAAAGAGCCCTTCTCTCTGACTGACTTCAGAAAATATACTTTTTCAGGTGAAAATCATCCTACGGCTGTTTTTTGACTCTCCAAGGGCCACGGACAAATGCTGTTTTGCTAGACGATTGCTCAGGCATGTCAGCTGGATGACCAGCACCATTCAGCGTTGTGACCTAGCTCATTAATCATACCATGTAGAAGAAGAGACAGTATATCAAGGTCATGATAATTTGAAATATTTCACATTTATCCAGATTAAAAAAAAAAAAATCCATTAGCTAGGTTGACTGAAGAGTTTTGGTACCAAAGGCACAACTTAAATCAAATAAGAAATAAAACAGTTATCGGTTTTTGTTTATTCCATTGTTAACCTTTAGAGAGAAATCTCAAAAATGCCATTTGGACACTGACCTAGTCAGACTAATTTTAGTATCTTGCTCTTGGGAGAAAAACCAGTTCTCTTTCTTTCCCTGTGTAATACACAGAAAAGCAGTTGCCTCATAATTTAATCCACCATACTTCAGTGGGTTACCAAACATACCTCAAATATAAACCATAAGGCATTTCATGTGTTAGTTAGGATGTTGCATTATCATTCTGCAGCCCAAAAACTACACAGGCAAAATAGTCAGGCAAACTAAAACTCAAAAAAAAAAGAAAGAGAAAAGGTGTTGAGGGTGGGTGTGATGATGAAAATGCTGACAGGCCCTTGCGTTCAGTGGCAGTAATTAGTTTTACCATAGTAAATTCCAGGCATATGGCACAGCAACTTTCACACCCTCTTATATGATTTTAAATGGTTCTCACAAATGTTCGTCTCACTGTAACTGTGAAAAATCTCCTGTTTCCTCAAGAATAAAACTGCTCCAATATCTTGCCCTGACAACTGATGCTTAAAAAAAATGCCCCCCAAATACAGTTAAGGCAGTGATGTGTGCTTAATGCAAGAGAACGACAATTAATATATTTTTGACTGAAAAGAAAGTCAAGCTGCCAGAAATGTCAAAAGTTCCTCGCTACCCTGACACTTACGTAATTGTTCTGCAAACACCCACACTCCGGAATAGACCTACTCCACCAAAAATTGCAGGGCTGACTCACTGAGCGTTCCTCTACGTATCCGAAGATCTAACCATCTAAGATACATCACCCACAGCGTAATTCTAATGTGATTTCCCTGATTCAAGAAAGTTACACCTCACTCAGAAAAAAAAAAAAAAAAGGAAATCTAAATCTTCGGGATCCTGCCCACCCATCACAGAGGAAGCAGCCAAAAATGGCAGTGCTGCAGAAGGTATCTGCCCTCCGAAAATCTGTCTGAGCCCCATACAAGGCCAGAGATGGGACTGGATGTGGCTGGCCATGATCTTCAGGATTCTCCTTGCTTAAAAAAGACACAGAAACAACTGTACCTAGAGCCTACTCAGTTTTGACCTCCGTGCTGTGTAATGTTCACCTTTCTGAACCCAGTTATTACAGCTGGCCATGGACCTTCTTATCTGCAGGACAGCACTCCCCTCCATGCAGCTCATCCTAGCTCTGACCTGGCACAGACTGGAAAGGGAGCAGGGCACTGCTGGATCCTGGTCCTTGCTTCCTGCACGCTTCTTTATCTCCGCTCAAATTCCAGTGCGATCCAGAAATACTCCTCTGATCTGACAGGACTGCCACATGAAATGAAGCAGGCGGGTGCAAAATGGCACTGGAAGCAAAAACAAAATAAGAAATCAACATTTATAAATTACTGGAGAATACCTCTGAGAAAGAGCAGGGAGGCTCCAATGCATCATTGGATGCATACACCCTCGGGGGTGTAGGTGTCTCTAGAGCAACCTCTTGTGAATGCTTGAAGAGCAATGTATTGTGCACAGTTCAGCCAGAATAGGAAACTTTGTGAAAATGGTTTATGCTTTACTGTTATACAAAACTGCTCAGAGAAAGTAATAATTTAACATAATTTACTTTTGTGGTATGCTGATGGCACCGATGTACCAAATGAGTAACATGAACTGTGACCATGAACAGTATGGTAATCATCAAACCATTGTGTTCTGACATACTCAGTGACGAGCTGGTACTTGGATGGGACAGTTCTAGTATTAAGTCCTCATAAATATCTAAGCATACTAAAGCCAGGATAAATTTAACAGCAGCAGTTCTCTTGTCAACATTTGCAGAGATTACACTTGTACAGACCCAGTCTTCAAGGCATGTTGTGTACTGCAAAGCTCTTAAACACTGAATCAAAGGTGAAGAAATAACTACCATACCCATTTATGGCTGTACCTGAGATACATACCTTTAAAAAAACTGTACACCTTGAATATATACTTCTCTAGTAATACGTACAATCCAATACTGCCCTGGACGTTTTAAATACTGCTCCATGTTTACAGCATTATCCTTTCCCTATTTGTTCTATTTGCACCAAGTTCTTTCTACTGGTTTCCCTCTGACACCAATCAGCATCTCTTGAGCTTCCAAATGAAATTACTAGGTTGATCTGTTAGACTTACGAGTTGTGGTGACTGACCCCTTGAGACCACTATAGTTTGGCAGTTTTCTTTTTTATCTCCTGTTTTTTGTTTTTGTTTTTTGTTGGTTTTTTTTTTTGAGGGGGGCAGGAGAAGAGGGGTGGGCATGGGGAGGAAGGCATGGTGGTGCACAGTGTAGCAAACTAAACCAGAAAGCTAGGTCCTTGCACCACAGGACATGAAGAATTATGTGACGTGCTGTCCCCTGGAAGCCAGCAACGCTGTGATTTGAGCCCTGTTTTTTAACAGAGTAGGACATTTTAGCACCTAAGCCAAGCCATCAGTTTGGTGCTTCCCCCTCGATAAGCTTTTACCAAATTGTGTTTGACATCAGCAGGTCACCAGGGAAAGCCCCAGCTCCAGTAACTGAAACGCTTGTCTTTGTCAGTGCATCTACCCCACTTGGTGCAGGTCCTGCCTGGCCCAGGAGAGGACCCCATGCAGGTTACATCTGTGAAAAGTAAAGCAGACGTGCTAAATGGGAGTTGCAGGTGCCAGGACATGTATCTGTCCATGTCTCTCCCCCTGTGACATCCTGGAGCCAAACTGTGTGCTTGGCTCCATTGGGTCCCCAGGACACATTCCAGTGGCCATATAAAAAACAGACAGTGGAAATTGAATTGTTCATGCCTGGGTTGGACTCCTAATTGCCTCTCTTTGGAACTAGAACATAAGATAGCTGCGCGGCATTTCTTTTCCTGAATATGCCTGTCCCAGGATGAAGATCTTTTTTCTTACGTAATTTGTCCCTGCTCTGCTCTCTGCACAGCTGATTTACTCTGCATTGTGCAAACGCAGTCCTTGTTTACTCTTTTCATAGTCTAGAACAAGCCTTCAGTCATCCTAGGGGCAGGCTTCATTCTCATGGTCAGAACAGGAGAGATTTGGGAGCAGGGGACTCGTAAACATAGAGGAAAATAAAACTTTAGCACTGGTTTCTATACTTGCTTGATGCTGTCAGGTTTGCCTCCTTGCAGGATGAGTGAACTTGATGAAAATGGGACAGTGCTATCGAAGGAACATAGTTTAGTGATAGCACTAATGCCCTCCCAGGTAAGCCCACGTATTAGTGCCTAGTAAGCCCTTGCAAGCACATCAAAAAGGGCAGCACTAAAGAGATTACAGCATTTTCTCAGCAGCCTCATCTGGTGTGATGTATGTGCCCAGCAAAGCGAGATACAGGCTGTCCCTGAATAGCATGCAACAGTAGAGAGAAACACACCAGCGTGCAAAACATGAGAATGCGCTTTAGGTACTGCTGAACTCTTTGGTGTTGGCAAAGAGTTGATATAAGGACATTGTTGTCCCTATATAAATAGCACCACAGATTGGGACTTTTGAATAGGAGTTGCTTTTTTCCTCAGCTAAGGTAATAGAATCATATGAATCTGGATTCCCGCTAGTAAGCTAATTTATTAATTTCATCACTACCACTAAATTTAAGGGCATATCAGTATTTTTATTCAGTCACAGTCTCAGTACCACTTTTAAAATTGTCTGCTTCTCTTTTTTGCCTTACTATACAGTCCATTTTTTTATTTGAAGGCTTTCAAATTAACATGTACTTGATTACAAGAAAAGTATGCACACACATAGACTTCTGTTCTCTTAATGTTTATTATTTTTAAGACAGAGCTGCCCACCCATGCCATGTTTCTGTTGCCAGCAGAATGCAAATCAATGCAAAGTGATACACAGGTCAGTGCCACAAAAACTGCCACTACCAATGGCAGGAGCTGGTGGGAAAAAAAAAAAAAAGAGTGCTGGCCTGTTTGCTTGGCCAATACACTGTAAGCCTGGCTAAATGTGTGCCTCCTACTGCCCTCCTGCAAGCTTAGTTTTATCCTCTAAGAAAGGAGACTCCTACAGTCATTAGTGATCTGCTGTCAAACAAAACTGCTCACCTTTGTGCACCCTGAGGAACCATTTGGAGAACTCGCATATGAGCTACATTCAGAAGGGAACTTAGTTTATAATGTAAGAAGTCAAAAGAAAACAAAATCTCTTGAATAAATGCATGCCTGTAATAGCTGTTAAGTATTTTAAAGTGTCATTCCTAAGTAATTGCTAATTATATTACTTTATTACAAGGCACAATTAAATATGTGCTTGAGGTCATCCAGCTATTTGCTGTTTCAAGGAAAGCACTTGAGTCAAAAGGATTTCCTAAATGGAGTCATTCAGTGTTTTATTTCTCCAACTTCAGGAATTATTTTAGATGTGAATAATTGGACATTGAATAATCGGTTAAATGCCATTTCCATAAATTGTTTGTGCTTTACATAAAACAAGTAAAATGCTTTATAGGGCAGTTTTGTTCTCCCTTTGAGGCACCCTCCACTAACCAGTGCTGCACCAAAGGCACTGTACTTCATGGACAGCAGGATGGTTTCTGTATTTCTATTTTCAAACAGATCATTCACACAAACCAACTCAGACAGACCATTAATTCTCACTTTTACTGGAATTAAAAGGAACTATGAGAGGGACTTACAGATAAACCTATAGGTAAGAATCATAGACTGTAAGGTAAGCACCTAAAAGTAAGGGCTGGTTGCACTAGGCACTATTTAGAGACAGTGAAGGGAACTGAGCAGCTCCATTGCACAGTTTGTCCTCTCTGAAGACCCCCTGAAAGTGATTATTAAGAGAAATAACTAGCTGACACATAACATCTAACTTCTGACATCTAAAGCTGAATGACTACCCAGCTGAATCACAGACATCTGATGGTTCACTCAAAGCTGACAGTCAAGATCCTCAAAATCCATGCCTGAGTGTGACCGGTCAGTGGAGAAACCTGTCTCCACTACATTTTCCAAGCACTGGCATTTCCAGAGTTGAGTTGAGTTGGCTTCTCAACCAAAATCCTGATGCCACCATGTTTCATGCTCCTCGGCCTTCTCCAGCAGGCAATCCCAGAGTACACATCACTTGCCTGACATCAAACAGCACCGAGAGAGAAAGTGTGTCCGCAAATTCAATTCATCAGTGGGATGTGGAAAACCAAGGCTGGAGTCCCTGATTTTGTATCATAAATATTGATTGATGCAACATGGGAAAGGTCTGACCAAAGAAGCAGAAAAGCCTTTTCTGCTTTAGGCTCCATCTTCTCACAGAAAGACAGGCTCCTATCAAATTCTGCTCCAAATCAAGTAGAAGGCTGAACCTGCACCTTTAGAGGAAGAAAACATTTATATAAGAAGAAAACTTTCCCATCCCTGATGTCTGATGAAAGAAGAAACTTCATCAGTACTTAACCTCCTGAGGTTACAACTGCCTCCATATCGCTGCCTCCGTATCCCAGGCTGTGAGGTGTCTCACTGTGGCCCAGTTGGCCTGGTTTCAAAATGTCATAGATACTTGCCTTCTTGGTACGTCTCTCTCCCATTACACTGTGTAGATAGCCTGTCTGCCTAATTCAGGGCCAGGGTTCTTGTTGCAGGGAGAGACATGAAGGAATTGGACAAAGCAACACTGAACTCTAATCTCCATCCTCCATGAGGGACTTGTCCTCTCTGTCTGCATCTCTGGCCAAGACAAGCTCAGGTTATAAACACCCATGGTGATCTATTCAGGCCTCTACACATGCTAAGGATGAGCAGAAGGTTATGACCCAAAAACCAGCAAAATAGGCTTTTCGTGATGAGTATGCTTTGAGCTGGGATGAAGAGGTTTCATCTGCAGCCAGGGAGGTATAAAATGAAAAAACAAACTACAAATAAGACAAACTCCACATTTCAGGGTTCGAAAGCTAACTCTGCCAGTGAGTGGATGACTGAGGGGATCATGGTTAACAGGAACAGGCTCTTTATACTGCCTAGGTACTACAAAAACTTCTGGAAGTTGAAGGGTAAGTGACCTCACCTCCTGGTGAAGCTTGGGCTGTAGATCTGGTCTCTGACAAAGCATCAATGGTAGTGTGGTTAACTGAGTCCACTCCTGCATCCCTCGGTGACTGACAAGACAGTGTGGCTCAGACAGAAAGAGGAAAAGTGAGCTCATACATGCATGTGAACACAAAGATAACAATGTCCCACATAGCTTTCATTCTCCTTTAGACTTCTTCAGCTGGTGTGTGCTGAGGGAGGTACCACTACAAATTCAAAGGGTGTAATTTGTGTTTTACTTCTTGAACTCTCCTGCAGTGCAAAACCTCCTGCCTGGCTCCCAGTCCACCAAAGGCCACCCTCAGAGTGCTGCCATGCAATGAGCTGGCGATAGCCATCCTCATTACAAGTCTCTGTCCGAGCTCCACTGGGGAAATACAACTCTCTCGAGCATGCTTCATCTAGCATTTTATTGCCTTCATATACTTAACTTTAATGCTCATAACATTTCAATCTGATCTGACAGTGCTAGTGATAAAAATCTCTTTAAATGCTATAATTATTTATTGTTGCATTACTGCTAGGCAGGTATCTCCATGGGTTTGATGAACTGCTTGCATAATACGTAGCTTTCAGTTAAAACGTTGAATGACTAAGATTTTTATTTTAAACCACTGCCATAAAACGTCACTGAAAATGCCCTGAAGATGATAATTAGAACATGTTTTCTTCCTAAAATATTTTAGTCACCAGAGAGGCAAATTTACCTTATATGAATGTGGAAGTGTTTGATGGAAGTAATTTGGGGCTTGTTCTGTTTTCTTTGAATCCTAATTCTGCAATATGCTGATGTTTTTCTGCGTATCTTCATTTTTTAAAATGTAATCAAATACAATGTAACCCCAAAGAATCATGTTAATTAATAGTAACATGGATTACAAGGAACAAATTGTATTTACCATTGTGTCAGGCTAGCTGGGAATTGTCACAATGTTATATCGAAATTGTTGTATTGAAAATGTTCAGGATGGCTGTAAGACAAACATTGCATTATACTGCAACTTAAGAGATAACTACAGTTGAAGTTATTTGAGAATTTCTATTTCAGTTGCTTGTGCTTCGCAGAACTTCTGTTTCCAGAACTTCTATTTCTTAAGCCTGAAATCCATGGTTAGTAAGGCTGAGGTCAGGGTTACATTAGTTTGTAAAATTTGAACAAAAGTTCATCTCGTACATTTGAGAAGAAAGATAAAGAATAAATATGGTGCCATTTTTAAGAAAAAATAAATAAAAGTAGAACTTAAATAATGACCTGATTATTCATTTTACCAGGACTGTGCTGTTTGCCATATTAATACAGCGTGACCAACAGTGCCAGCCCCAACAAATTTGCTGTCCTGCTTGAGCCCTTACATGAGTTAAAAAAAAAAAAAAACAAAAAAAAAACCAAAACGACCTAAATATAGCGGGGTGGAGAATTAACAAATAAATACATAAAAATCAAAGGTTCCTGCTTTGCTTTGTCACTGCTTTGAACAATTAAACACCATACCCTGAAGGCACAGAGCTGAACAGCAAGTAAAGCACTTGGTAAGAACAGCCTGGAAAGTCTTTAATGGTGGGCAAGGTGAACTGGAGAATTTGGCCCCGCTGAGCGGTGGGACAAGGTAGGTGTGTGCATGTGTCCAGCGAACTGCACATCAGACTGGCCAAATGCCTCAGTTTAGGGCCAGGGCAAGGTTTGTTTAACACTTCAGTCCCACTTTCAGGCCTTTGAAAAAAGTAGCAAGCAGGGATCCTCTCAAAATCACCGCTGGGAGGATGTCTTTAATGCCATCTGGGTGTCAGCCTGGCTTGAAACTGCAGTGACTGATGTGCCAACTTTAATTAACGCCATGGCTGTTTTCTGAGCACAACACACAGGACTGTCCATAGCCTATGTGCTCCCAGGGTCAACGCTCTCCAGTCACTCCCTAGCTAAGGAACCTCCTTCAGCCGGGGTTAAAAATAATCAGCCCTGAAGCGCAGCAGCAATGTAAACGAGATTAGCTTCTTCAGAACAATTTTATTCCCAGGCAGATGCTGGCGACGGCATTAGCATTTAAAGCCAGGCTTCTCCCGATTTATTTTCGCTCCTTGTTTTTTCACTTACCCACTTGCTAACCCGCACCTTGAAACAACCCCGCCCGCCTCAGCCTCCGGCCCCGCGGCACCGCCAGCCCCGCTCCACCGGCCCCCAGGCGCCGCTCCGCCCGGTCGCTCCCAGCCCCAGCTACCCCGGCGCCGCTCCGCCGGGCCTCGCAGCCCCCTCGCCCGCCTCCCGGTGCGGCGGGGACCGCAGCGCCCTTCCGCCCGGCCGGGGCCAGGGGGAAACGCTGGACGCCGGGGCCCCACCCGCAGGACGCCCCGCGGGAGGAGCCGGTGCGGCGGCCGGGGGCCGCCTGCGCGGGGGCTGCCAGGTGCGAGGGCCCCCCCGGGCCGGACCCGCCGTGCTGGCGGCGGGCAGGGCGCTCCCCGCGCCGCCGGGGGTGTCTGGGGGCTCCGCGCTGGCGGCGGCCCCGCGTCGCGGCCGGGGGAGCACGGTTCAGTTAGCGGCCGTCGCGGCCGGGGGAGCACGGCTCAGTTAGCGGCTACCTGGAGGGGCCGGCCGCGCCGCTTTCCCCGGTCACGTTTTTAGGGTGGCCCGGCCAGGCTCTAGCAGCGCCCGCAGGCTGCTCCTGCGGCGGTGCCGGCTACCCAGCTGCGTTTCGCGCAGCGGGTAAAGCCGGGCCGCGTTGGAACAGGTTAGCTCGGGGTTCACCCTTCACCCGTGTAGAGATCAACTGAGGACAGGGGCTACCCGCCTCCCTAAAAATGGGACTCCCGGAGCTCCCTAATGAAAAACCGGGCCGGGGCTGGGGAATTAGGGGGGACGCGGACGCCCCTCCGCTACTATCGGATTTAGGGAGAGAAACCATGGAGAGGAAAGGTGCCTTTTGTTCCGCCCGCGGCGGGGAGGGCCGGGCCGCGCCCCCTCACCTGCCCCCGCCGCCGCCCCCGCCCGCCGCGCCGCGGCTGCCGCTTGTTTGCACTCGGCTTATCCGGAGCGGAAATTCCTTTCCGTTTTTTTGTGAATGACAAACTCATTAACGATTCATCAACACAACCTGTTCCAGCCGGCCCGTCGCCGCGGCAACAAGCCCCTTCCGCGCGCCCCCATTGGCTGCGCCGGAGAATGTATCCATTGAGGCGTCCCGCGGTTGTGCCCATTGAGGAGTCGCCGGGCTGCGCGGGGCCGCGGCGGAGGGGCGGCTGCTGCT
The DNA here is from genome assembly GCF_036013445.1 of Caloenas nicobarica. NCBI lineage: Eukaryota > Metazoa > Chordata > Aves > Columbiformes > Columbidae > Caloenas > Caloenas nicobarica. The sequence continues at coordinate 49,778,954 of NC_088245.1, forward strand.
GCGGGCGGGGAAGGGGCAGCGGCACCGGCACCGGCACCCGCGGCGCTTTTCTGCGCTGAGCGGGGGAGCCCTGCTCGGCGGCACGTTAATTGGATTTCATTCACTCGGGGCGGAGGAAAAGCCCAAGGGCTCGGGCTGCAGCAGCGATTAGGCAGGTTCATTCAGGGATTCATTGACAAAAAAAAAAAAAAGAGACCGGCCAGGCTGGCTGCGCGCACGCAGGCACACACACACTTACACAGACACACACGGACACACATACACACACTTGGACACGCACGCATTTACACACACACGCACGCCGGGGCTGCTTCTGCCTCCCCGTGACTCCACCGCCGCCCGGCGCGGGGGAGGCGGCGCGGGGGGGCTGCGTGATTCATTTTCCTGGGGCGGAGGGAGATAAGTTGTGTGGAGTTGGAGGGGTGCAGCCCGCCCGCCGAGCCAGCCGCATGCCTCTGTGAGAGAGAGGGGCGCTTCCAGAGCACGCTCCGCTTCCCCCGTCCTCCCTCATGCTAGATACGTTCAGACCCGTCCCTTTCGCGTCGGAAATGGCGATTAGTAAATCCGTGGCGTGGCTGAACGAGCAGCTGGAGATGGGCAACGACCGGCTGCTGCTGATGGACTGTCGGCCGCAGGAGTTGTACGAGTCGTCCCACATCGAGTCGGCCATCAACGTGGCCATCCCCGGCATCATGCTGCGGCGGCTGCAGAAGGGCAACCTGCCCCTGCGCTCCCTGGTCTCCAGCAGCGAGGAAGACCGGGAGCGCTTCGCCCGCCGGTGCGGCACCGACACGGTGGTGCTGTACGACGAGCACAGCCGCGACTGGAACGAGAACACGGGCGGCGAGTCCGTGCTGGGGCTGCTCCTCAAGCGCCTTAAAGACGAAGGTTGCAAGGCGTTTTATCTGGAAGGTGAGAAGGGCCGCCTGGGGTTGATCGCTGCCTGCCGGAGGGTCCGGGGCTGTGGGTGTCGGGGAGGCGAGCACCGCGGCTGGGCGGTGCGGTTCTCTGCCCGGGGAAGGGAGGGAGGTTGTCCGCAGCGTCCCCCAGGCATTGCACATTGAGGCTCCGGGAGGACACCAACCTGAAAAGCCCCCTGCCCCTCTCCCTCCCCAGCATCCCTGTCCTCGCTTTGTTTAAAGAGACCTCGAGGGCTGGAGTCGCTGTAGCGGCGTGGGGAGGACAGGGCTAACGGGAATCCCGGCATGAGCCGGGGAGGACAGAAGGACTTGCCGCCGAGACATGTCTCCAGAGGTCCCCGCAGGGCGAAGCGGCACAGAGCTTTAATCTTCAATGTGCTGAGCCCTCCGCCGCAGCGGGCGATTTTCTTAAGCCGTCTTTTAGGTTAGTCCGGCTGCGTGAGATTATGATTTTTTTTTTTTTTTTTTTTTTTTTATTCCCCGGGGCTCCAGAGGGTGGGAAGCAGATGACCCTTTGCAGACACGACTGTACCAGGGAAGTCGGCTTGCCATCTTATGTCAGGTTGCATTTTTCCCCTCCCTTCGCTTTTCTCTCCAGGTGGTTTCAGCAAGTTCCAGGCCGAGTTCGCCCTGCACTGCGAAACTAACCTAGACAGTTCGTGTAGCAGCAGCTCTCCTCCTTTGCCAGTCCTGGGCTTGGGAGGCCTTCGAATCAGCTCCGATTCCTCATCAGACATTGAATCTGACATTGACAGAGACCCCAATAGTGCCACGGACTCCGATGGCAGCCCTCTCTCCAACAACCAGCCTTCCTTCCCGGTGGAGATTTTACCCTACCTCTACTTAGGCTGTGCCAAGGACTCTACTAATCTGGACGTTTTAGAAGAGTTTGGCATTAAATATATCTTGAATGTTACCCCCAACCTGCCTAATCTCTTTGAAAATGCCGGCGAATTCAAGTACAAACAGATCCCGATCTCTGACCACTGGAGCCAAAATCTGTCTCAGTTCTTTCCTGAGGCCATCTCCTTTATAGGTGAGACTCGTTTATTTGCTAACCACCTATATGTCAAGCAGCAGAATTCAGGAAATTTCGGGCGAGAAGCGGTAGCAGCGATTCTGTCAGTCTCTGGGGGATGCCCGCTTTCTAGTTTTAAAGCCATCTTAAGTTGAGGGGCGGGTAGGGGCTCTTTGGGGGTTATTGAGGAGCCCTGGTGAATTGTAAGCGACGTTTGCAGGTTGCAGACACATTGCTGGTTTGGTTTGGCAGGCTCTGGGATTCCGGGATTCCTCCCCGAGCAGTTTATGTTGGAGCTGGGGACTGAGCAATGCGCAGGATGATGGGGGATCTTTCTATATATCTCTTCCTGGCGGGAGGGGGCAGGTAAATGAGCCAGGGGTTGATGGCTTATTCGTCCTTACTTTTGTTGTGTGGTGTTCGTTTCCCCCCCCACACACACCTTGAGGTTACTAAATAACAGTATAATAAGAAAATACCTGGGAACTAACTTCAAGTTTTAAATACAAGTTATTCATAACGGGTATCCTTGGCAAATGTATAGTCAGAGCTTTAATTAAATCTCGTGGTAATAATGATATACCTCTCGGGCTCGGTGCCTCGTTTAACCAGCCCTTAGACATTTGTCAGCTTTGGAAACACGTCCCCTTGGGCTCCAGAAGTTGTGGTTAAAATCTGAACTCTCCTTCGTTTCGGGGAGAACTAAAAACACCCCATCGCGGTGCGGCGGGGTGGGCATTGCATTATCTGTTGGGAAGCTGTGCTGTAATCCGGTTGAATGATACCGGTAATAGTGGAGAATGTAGGTAATCTGAGCCCAGCAGGAAGAAATGTGGGCTGGAAGCCACAAAGAAACTAATCTCCAGGCATTGTAATGCATTTCCTATTACAAAGGAACCCATTTTCAACCAATGTTGACATCCTGTTCCTCCTAATGGGCTGTCCCCTGTGACTTCCCTCATTCTTTTAAAATGCCTGAATACCTCCATTGTTAGCTGCACAACAGTTGGAGAATAATTTAATAGACCTTTGCAGTCTGCTGGTCTGTATAAAAGGCATTCGGTGACATATTGCAGGATTTCCATGCTGGGGCAAGGGGACTGTAAGAATTTGAGGCAAATCTCCAGGCAAAAGCCTGTCTTTTAAAACTGACTTTTAAAACAGTCATGCAGCGTATCCTGCTCCCTTTGTCTCATTCTTAGTGTTCTCAGCTCTTGGGCTCGGGTATATACACGTAGGGGGGTTGATTCTCCTCTTGTCCTGGTTTTAAACCGGTGAAGTTAACTCTTGCATTGCTCTGCTGGCCACTGGGATCAGAATCGTCCTTTCTTCCTGCTTGATACTGATCTCACTTGTGTTGAGAGATCAGTTACCAACCCCCTGTCTTATGTGTCCTTCTCTGCCTCTTTGTCTCTGTACAGATGAAGCACGGGGGAAGAACTGCGGTGTCCTGGTGCATTGCTTAGCAGGGATCAGCCGCTCGGTCACAGTGACAGTGGCCTACCTCATGCAGAAGCTCAACTTGTCTATGAATGATGCCTATGATATTGTCAAAATGAAGAAGTCCAACATTTCACCCAATTTCAACTTCATGGGTCAGCTGCTGGACTTTGAGCGGACTCTGGGGCTGAGCAGCCCCTGTGACAATCGAGTGCCAAACCAGCAGCTGTACTTCACCACCCCTTCCAACCAGAACGTCTTCCAGGTGGATTCCCTGCAGTCCACGTGAGCTCCCACCACCTCCCTTCTCCTGTCCATTTCATGGGATCACTCCTCAATGGTTTCTCTTTGGCAGTGATAAAGAAAATGCAGCTTTCTCTTTTTCTGGCCTCTGCTATCAAAAAGCAGCTGCCAGTGCAGGCTAGGAAAGGTTACACAGTATGGAATCGGCTATGACGAAGGGAGGGAATGTTGTGAGCTCTTGGGGAAGCACCACAGTGACCCGGTGGCAGGTGGGCAGTGTGCTCGTCCCCGCTTGCGCAGTGTCTTGGATCTGAGGACTTGCAGGGGGGTAGGGTAAGGTTGGACAGGCTGAGCATGTGTTCTCGGGAGACTGCAACTGTCCTGCTTCCCTCTCTGCTTTCGGATCTGTGACACACATCTTTGTCTTCAGTGAAGACTTGTTATTTTTGTTTGTTTGTTTTAATTTAGAGGAGCCAAAGAAAGAGATTTCAGCTTAGTTGTATTTGGAGTACTTGTTTGCCAGGAGCTTGGTAGTATTCTACTTGATCAATGTAAATATTTAATCTTAAACTGATTTGAGTTTTTCTTTTTTGAATTCACATGTATTCAAGAAATCAATCCAAGGGAGATCCATGTTTTTGTTCTCTTCATAAATTCTGCTTTTTTTTTTTAATTGCAAAGAATATATTTGCAGCATGCATAATTTTATTGTTCAGCTGAAGCAAGTTTTCCATGAGGGAGAAATGGCAATGGTGAGAAGTTTGTAAGTCATGTTTTGTGAGCAAGTACAGTCTCTTCTTTCATATATTTTTCTTGTGGTGACTTTTTTTTTCCTCACGCTCTTGATGTGGTTTCCACATGATATATATATATTTTTTTTAAATTAAATTAATTTTTTGCCTTACCTTTTGTAAATAGATCATCTGGGAGATTTGTCTTTGAATGCAAAAGATTTTTGATCACTTTTTAAAACTTTCAGATGTGCGAAACAGTGCATTACCTCTGTACAAATTCTTCAGGGAGCTTCACCTCAAATGCAATATTTTGCGTCTTTTTCTTTTTTTCGTATAAAACTGGAAGTATGTGCGAGCATTTGTACCTGTGTGTACGCACAGTGAACCTGCACACGGTTGCCAATAAAGGGGGAGTCTAATTCACGGTGTAAAAGTTTTAAGATGGAGTTTACTATAAGAATGTAAAACCTTAAATTATTAATAAATAACTATTTTTGGCTATTGAGAACCTGGCTGCTTTCTTCCCCTTTTCCCCTCTGTGTGGGTGTGGTTAATTGCACATACACATATGGTTATGTTTAAAGGTAATGATTGCTTTCAAAAGCTTTTGTACAGCCCCTAAGACAATAAAGCCTTGATTTCCCCTTTGGTCCACTGGTGCCTAAATGAATAAACAGTGCATGTGCTGGATTTTTGTCTTGTTTTGGTGAAGGGAATGCTTTTGAAGGCCTTTAGGTTAATTGCAAAGTATTTTGTAAGTATTTTGTCATTCCTTTGCTGCCTCAGGGATACACCTGGCCCTGGGCCATATGGATTTTTCTTTGTAAGAGTGGGGAGCTGCTGTTTTCTGGGTTTGAGTACAAGTTTTGGCCACTTTATTACAGGTGCCAGGAGCTGGGTTTGTGCTCTCCTTCTCTGTCTGGCAGGAACTCATTTCACAGATCCATCAACAGTCTGCAGCCTGTAAATGATTTTTTTTTTTTTTTTTTCCTGTTGCTGTTCAGCCACATTTCAATTTAGCAGGTGAAGGCAAGGAGGAAAAGTTTCTATATACCCTTAGTCACCTTGTTTCCTCTTTGGACCCTCCAAGTAGTCCTGTCTCTGCAGAAGGAAAAAGGGGGATTATAGTGATTGCAAAGCTTCCTGCTGCCATTTATTTCCATTAACATCCTTCCTGAGGAGAAGTGGCCTAAGGCAGGGTGGTGCCAAAAATCCGTGTGCAGCTCTGCAGCCCCAGCTGATGCCACAGCTGGGGCTGTTGTCTGGGGTTCTGCAGAACTGGCAGCCGGAGCAAATTTCAAGTAATTTTAGAAACTGCAAGTGTGTGAAATGAAAAGCAAATGAAACATGGGAAAAAAGTGAGTCAGTGTCTCATGCAGTAGTGGCCTAGATTGAGTGCATAAACTGTGAAAGTAGAAGTGGGTTGCAGTTAAACTTGGCTTGTGCTAATCCAGTTTTGAACCGTTTCCGCTCTTGGCATTCCCTGTGCTGCTCTGTTCAAAGTGGAGATTTGCAAGCAGCTCTAGCAATTTCCTGTCCAGCTGCAGCTCAAGTGACTTTTTTTTTTTTTAATATGATCTGTGGATAATTTTAGCCAGTTTCCTCTTTGTGGATTATTAATCTGCTTTCCTTGTAGAACCTACATAGCTGTGTCCCTACTGTTCTGCTGAAGTCAACAGATGGCCTCCCCACCACTTCCTCTCGTTTTCGCTGTGGGTTTGTTGTCAGGCCACTTCTGAAATTAATAGTGTTTTCTGGCTGGCTGCCACAGGCCATTACCACAAAGGGGAAGTAACACATCTGAATAGCAGGAAGCCGGGCAGGGTCACAGCGTGAACTGAACCTGTTGAGCGCAACCGGGTCTCTCCTGTTCAGCAAGTGTAGGGCTCCTCTTCCCCCCACCTTTTCATACGCCTCGCACAGCAAAAGGGCTGGAGCCGAATGCCTCAGCTGTTTGCACCGAGCAAATATTTCTGGCTGAATGAGTTGCAAATGTTAATTGTGATGAGGTGCCCTGTTAGGGTGAGGAGGTAAAGAGCAGCATGCAGCGATGTAGCCTAGGGGAGGAGGGCCTTGGTTTTCTTTGCAAGCTGCTTTGAAAAGTTAGTGCTCACAAGGGCTTCCTGCTTCCTTCCTGCTGCGCCGAATGACTAACACCAAATGGGTACTTCTGCAATTCATCATTTTTCAGGACAAGGAAGCAACGCAAGCCAGCTTTGCTCACACACACTACAGCAGAGTTGGGCAGAAAACTTGTTCCAGATTTTTCCTCGAGCGAGGCCTGAACCAGGGCTGTTAGTCAGAAACCTTGGCTGAACTTGAACCAGGTCTGGGTGGGAACAATTTTGGTCACAGGTAAACCCAAACCAGAACTGGAACGTAACCGAAACCTGCTTCAGCCTCTAGTTTTGCTGAGGATGTTCACATTCTTTCATATGCCAGCTCTTAATTACAAGTGGTTTGGAGGGAAAAGTGGAGAGGTCACTCACCAGCAATGCTCACCTTCCCTAAGCAGGTTCCTGGGTACCTCTGCCCCAGCGCAGGGAAGAGAATGGATCACGGTACACAAACGCTTGCCAGCTTTTCTGAGGCTGGGCTCTGCTTGCTCCCCTCTCCCTGCCCCCCACCAGCCCTTGTTTCAAAATAACTTGCTTCCTCTCTCCCCTCCCTCATTTTGGTCCTTGCTGGGATGGGGCAGAGGTCTTGGACTTCTGGGGGGTTTGGCAGCTATTGCGGTTCCTCAACTGGTAAAGTAATTTGTAAAGGGAAGAATAAATCCTTTGTGCCTGTAGGGACAGGCCTAATGTGTATAGGGGAAAGGAGGGAGAATATCCCCCCTTTGCAGCTAAAAAAGTCACAGCCTACTTCATATTATAGAGAAGTGATCATGCCACTGTACTTGGCGCTGGTGAGGCTCTACCTTGAATACTGTATTCAGTTTTGGGCCCCTCATCATAAGAAAGACATTGAGGTACTAGAGAGAGTGCAGAGGAGGGTGATGAAACTGCTGAAGGGTCTGGAGCACAAGTGTGATGAGGAGCAGCTGAGGGAACTGGGGCTGTTCAGCCTGGAGAAAAAGAGGCTGAGGAGAGACCTGATCGCTGTCTACAACTACCTGAAAGGAGGTTGTAGCATGGAGGGCATTAGTCTCTTCTCCCAAGTAGCAAGTGATAAGTACAAGAGGAAATGGCCTCAAGTTGCACCAGGGGAGGTTTATATTGGACATTAGGGAAAATTTCTTCATGGAAAGGGTTGTCGGGCATTGGAACAGGCTGCCCAGGGAAGAGGTGGAGTCACCGTCCCTGGAGGTGTTTAAAAGGCATTTAGACAAGGTTCTTAGGGACATGGTTTAGTGCTAGAGTTAGCCTATGGTTGGACTCGATGAACCTGAGGTTCTCTTCCAAACAATACGATTCTATAGGAGTAGGAGGTACTGAATTCTTTCAGAAGCTATGGAGATCTCAGGAAGGAAAACTACCCTCAGGAGCGATCAGAGCTTTCTCACTCGACCCATCTGTGTCTTTAAGAGTGAAGTTGTGTCTTGTGGCATCCATGTACCCTTTGCTCTGGTATGGCTGAGGTTCCTCTCAGTATTTGAATGCACTTTAGCACTTTACTTTAGATTTTCTTTGCAATAACATCGTGTAGCTCACTGTGCTGATTCCTCTTCCTGCATTTCCTCTTTCCTGCTCACACCCTTTCAAACCCCTCTATGGCCACATTTGAAATATCTTCCATCTCTTTCTGGTTTTTGTTGTTATATCCATCACTTTCTCTTTACACATTCTCTCTATCCTTTTTTTAATGCTTCTCCCATGCCTTCTTCCAGATCTTTTCCTAAGCTCCATGGTCCATCTTTTCTTCTCTTCCATTTTCTTACCTTTTTTCCCAGTTGCTCTCTTCCTGTTTGTCTTGTTTCCTAAATCAACTCCAGCTTCTCCCAGCCTTAGCCTCCCTGCTGCTTTTTGTTTTCACAGTGAAAAACAGGATGAGTATCGAAGACTCAATCAGTTTTAGTGAACTACAGGAAAGGTGTATATGAGAGGAAGAAGTAAGAAAATACCACTGCTGTCCTCTTGCCAGTTACTGGAAGATGAGCTCATTCTCCATCTCCATTCCCTGTCATTGTGTAGATTTGGCTTCCCTGGGTCCTCCTTATATAGCACCGAGTGCTCTGCCACTGCTAATAGAGAAGGTGGGCATGGGGAAGCAGCCTTTCGTCTGGGCCCATCCGGAGTATTCATCCCCTTTGAGGAGCAGGGAGTGGGGAGGAAAGCAGGGAGAGATCTAACACGTGGTTGCTAAAGGTGGCTCTGCTGACAAAACTGAAGCCAGGCTTAACGATCGTGTGTCTGGAGAGTATTTCTTTGGCTTCTTTTGCATTCTGAAAAGCTTATTCAAAAATTTTTCCTCGTTGAGAGGCATGATGACACTTTATTCAGAGCTCCAGCAAAAGCAATTGCATGTGAACATTATAACGAGGCTACAGCTTAGGGCCCTCTCTCCATGCTGCTATAAATTACCAGAAGCTTTGCCTGAGCGAAGATGGTGGAACAAATTGCTAAGCTCAGTTCGATGCCCCCATAGACCTTGAGTGTGCGTGTTCAGCATTGCTCAGTTACCCCAGGAACACAAGTATGGGGCCAGACCCCTCCATCATGCAGCAGCGCACACGAGTGACTCCTGAGACTCCAGCACGATGCTGCATTCCAGGAAGGTGGCTGAGTTTGCTCCAAACACCTCATAGCCAAAGGGAAATAAAGGCTACCCACTGGTGTGTTCTCATGGCGTGTGGTGACAGTGGAACATGCAAACTCTGCCCTTTCCTCCCACCCCCAACAGCCAGAAACGGATGGGGCTGCATCATGCACCTCCTTTCTTCATTGCCAAATTTGAGAGATAAGCGTGTGCTGTAACTTAGTAGATAGCACAGGCAGAAAGCTGATATGGGAGCTGCTGTCTTTTGAGTAAAGTGCTTGTCTCTGTAAGGAAAGGAAAAAAGCATGTTAGATGTTTTCCGTTGTTTGTTATCGTAGGGATCTGCAAGTGCTGAGGGAATTTTGGAGTGCTCACAGCCATAGCTTTTCCTCATAAGGCAAAGATGAAGCATGTTGACTTACCACAAACATAAGGAGATGATTATCAGATGGAAAGTGGGGGTATAGAGTCTGTTTAGGAAATATTTCTTAATGACAGGAGTTGCATTCAGGACTATATTTGAGAGATGCAACAGAAAGTGCACCCTGCTCCATTTCACAGCTGCGATCCCCAGGACGCAGGAAGCGCACAGCAATGCTGGCGCTCTCCCATCCCAAGGCTGTTCCAGCACTGCAGATACCAGCGACATAAAATGATACTATGTGGGAGGTCTGTTTACCATAATGTGGAGACCATGGTGAAGCACTTTGCTCATTTCGCCGGAGGCACAAGTGTTTTGGAAAGTCCTGCTGCCGAGATATTCTACTTTCCCAAATGGGCAATGTCCTTGCATAACTCCAAGATTTTTATTTTAACAAACTTCTCTGTTTTTCTGTTGAAGTAATGTTTTGGGACATTACGGAAGTTTCTCTTTTCTTTTCTTTTTTTTCTTTTTTTTTTTTTTTTTTTTTTCCTGCTGACCTCAACTCTGTAGGAAATAAACTCCCATCTGCAAGTGAAGCCATCTGAAAAACAAATGGATGGCTGACACTTGGTTTACTCCAGGCAAAAGTTCTTCATCATTTAAAGGTGATGTTTTTTTTCCCTTTGCTGGAAAATGATGTCCTAACAAAAGCAGACTAGAAGCACTAGTACTTAGTATTTGTGAAAACACATTAACTGTTCAGTTGGTGGGTTGGACACACAAATGATGTACATCAGTATAGCAGCAGAGACTACCAGTGGAGACTCTGCCACAGACTGGTGGTTGTAACCCTCTTGAACCCCTTGAAGACATTATCTGCCTCTATATAGAGACCATTATGGACATTATAGATTTTTGTAGAACTTTTTTTCCTGCATACAGTAAAGTTATAGGATTCTGAACTAGGTATTGAACAAAAAAGTAGAACATCTAAATGTGGTGAGAGAGAATTTTTCACCTTGTTTTAAAAAATCATGACTTTAATGTCCTGTGGACCTACTAACACATAAAAAAAAATTCAGAATCAGTGAAACTTCAGGTATTGCTCCATTGATTAGGATGTAAATTTCATTTTTTGTGTCAGTATTTCTTTCCCATTCATTTGAGGAATTTCTAGGCCAACCTTGCTCTCTGTGGAGAATTGTAGTGCAGCACCTCTCATCTGGGCTGAAACTGAGCCCATGCTGAAGCCCAGCACTTAGCTGATATTCCATTTAAGCATTAGGAATTCAGTAACACTAAGATTCTGTGGAGGATGTTTTTGTTACATATACAGACAAAATATGTTTGATTTCTGGGAATACAAAACAGGAACAACAAATTAGTCTTTCACACACACCTTTACAATCCTGCACCCAGGTTTTTTGTTTATTTGTTTGAAGTGAAGTTTTGCAGGCTACTGTATGTGGACAGAGGCTTTTTTATATTTGCAAATTACCATAAGAGCAGACAACAATGTCTATTATTAAGGTGGACTAATGCTTCCTCTTATAAGAGAACTTTAATTTCAGATGTTTACAACTTTGCTAGACTTTGTTTGGACTTGAATATAAATGCCTCAGGCCGATCTATAAAGATGAAAAGAAAAGAATGTCCCTGTGAAAATGTCATTCTAAAAGACTTGGCCCCTTTTTCTTTTCAAAAGAAAATGCCTTGGTTTTTGTCTGTGTAACAAAATCTGTTACTGTTTCTTTGAACAGCTTCAGCACTCTGTGCCTGGAAGAAGGGACATGCAATCTGGCAGGATATGTTGGGAACGTGCCTGGTGCTGCTTCCCCAAAAACCTCAGTTTACCCAGTATTTGAGCAGTTGGAAGATGGTGATTTGCACATGCAAAGCAACTGCATCTTGAACTTTCTTTATAAGTTAGCAGCAATAAAATTTAGCTGAGATGGCTCCTGGTGTTGAGCAGCTTGCAGAAATGCCAGCCCCACCAATCACAGCTAGCTCAAGTGCCTCTGCTCTGTGCAGTGTATATATGTAAAGAGTATACTCTTTACATCCCTTTTTTTTTCCTGGGAAAAATATGGATGAGTCATTGAAGAACAGTTTTGGGGTTAGACAGAGGAGGAAATGTATGCCAGCTGACAGAAAGCAAGGTGTCATGGTGATGTTGCTGGAAAGGCAAGAGATGAGGAAAGGTAGCTCTTTCTGAGGTTCATCAGCAGTTAAACTTTGTGTGTTTTGAGGAGTCTCAGGTGTCAGCTAGGTGCACAAGTTCTTCTGTAACCTTCGAAGTGCTTGACATTGTAACCTTAATAATATTCTTCTAATAGTGGTTTTTGATTCATGCAAGTAATACGTTTGAACCTCTCTGATGAGATCTAAATGAATGGCATTCCTATGGCTTTACACAAGAGTAGTGGAGATCACGCTCAAGCCCTCAGTTTGTTATTACAGTATTAAGGTTTTAAAAGAATCTATCAATTGCTGTGAGATAAAATTCACAGGATTGTCATTTTTTATGCTTCAAATTGTAGGTAAGCTTCCTTTGGCAAGGATTTAATCATTTGGTATGTTTATACAGTACCTTGTCTAATGAGAATTGGTTAGAGCTATGGGGCATTATTGTGATGTTAATAATAAATATGATAGTTATCTGTGGTGAAAAGTAAATTTCCCTTTTTTCCTGAGTCCTGTACAGCCAGGTAGTGTGTAGCCTGACTTAAAGAATGTGCATGTTGCTGTATTCCAGAATGACAGTTCTTATCTACATCCTCAGATTGCTGAGTCTTATTACAGAGTTCAGTGAGCTTATTCCTGTCAGTAAAGTTATTCACACACTTAACTATTTGCAAAATAGCAAAATAGCACTGGGGCTTTCTTTTGGCTGTGAAAACACATTGCACACTGCAAGCTGCATAATAATTAATAATATCAACTAATAATAGAAGAAGCCAGGAATTCTTGGGCAAGGCAATTTCTCACAGTACTAGAATTTTCTGAATTAACTAATGAGCTATTATAAATGCCCTTGTGTTTTGGTTGCTCAGCATAAGGGAAGAAGAAACTGTTTAGGAAGCACAGAGCCCTCACGCTCTGGAGAGCTGGTTCCACAGAGGAGCATCAAACAGGGAACTTAGGCAACTCGATCCTAAGTCATGAGCTGCTTAAAAGTCCATCCTATGCTTTTGCTTTTGAGAGCGTCACAGACAGGACTCATACTTCATGTCATTGCAGCATTATACATTTGGTCCCTGAAATAAAGCTGAAGTAATACAGTGAGGAATGAGGCCCAGGAGCCATGTGCGAGTGCCATTACTTGAGGGAAAAAAGGAAAAATAAACTTTCTAATATATTCTTGTAAATGTGAGTTTCTGATATTCAAGAAACACAGAAAGGAACCTGTATTGTTCCAGAGTGAATGTCAGATGATTCTGTTCCTTGTGCCTTCTGTCTACAGTGATGGAGATGATTGATTCATTCCCTGTAGAAGTTTCTAGCTGCTTCTGTATATTGGGTGTCTGCCTAGAAGTCACAATTTTTGTCAGGTGTGTCTTTGATCTGTTGGTAATCACAGACCTGGCTAAAGACAGTAGGTTTGCTTCTTTTGGACTCAGTACCAGAGAGTTTAATAAATGCTCTCTTATACAATGATGTTAGGAAGCAGACATGGGTTATAGACCAAGGCAAGAAGTGTGTGACAAAGCTTGAGCAGTACTAAAATACTTGGTCTGTGCATGCAATAACAAGAATACGATGGGCAAGCTGTTGTTTGTACAGAAAAGAGAAAAGCCACCAGACTATAAGGGAAACAGTCATGGTCACCATATTGAGATGGAGCTGACAGTCTGGCTGCAAAAGTTAACTAGTTTTAGTGTTGCTGCTAGTGCATCAGAGAGCAGTTTCCTCTAATCTGAACCTTGAAAAACCATATCCCAACGTTTGTTGTACCATGGGCACTGCTCCTGTGCTAGGTTTCAGAAAAAAAGGCACCCTTCACTTTGGTGGATTTTAGCATTGTTGTTGTGCCATTTATCTGGGGTAATTCACATGACCATAATTAACATAAAAATGCACTTGTCATTTTCTATCATCACGTCAGAAGAATGCTTCAAAAGAAAAAAAAAAAGCCTTGTGTCTTACGATTAGTCATCACCACTAACTTATTTTACTCTGATATAATTAAAAGAAAATATATGCAAAACCTTCCCATCACAAAAGGAAGCTATTACTGATGAGAACAATTTCATTTAGTTCATGTATGGAGAAAGTTTGCATTCTCATGCCAGCCTGGGGTTCCTAAAATCCCTGGGAAATGCCAACAAAATGACAGAGAACTAAAGAAGACCAGCTATTGCTTTTTTTTTTTCTGGAGAGACTGGAAAGTCTCCTTCTATCCACAGCCTAGGGAAGAGCTCTAGAATGCCACTTCCTTGGGCTGGAGACATCTTTCTGTGCACACGCAAGTGTCCCACCGCAGAGCTGAGAGTTGTTTTTGCTACCATTGTTCTTGTACAAAACACTTTTTCTGCTATGACAGTATGTGTGCCAGCTACTCTGGGAGCCTTCAACTTCACAGAGGAGTCATGAGAGGATCCTTCTGACAGCTCAGCTTGGAAGCAGAAAGCTGTGTCTGCCTTACTGTGCTTGGCTTAATCCAGCTGGCAACTGCAGCACTGTTAAATACACCTTTGCTCTGAGAATTGAACTGCAAGGTAATTCCACTGCTGTGCTAATTACCATCACAGACTGAGGATTTCCAAAGATACCCCTTGCCCGTGTCAGCCAAAGCATTTCCGTCCATTTCCCAAAAGCGAGGGAGGTGGCCAGGGTGCTGTGACAGAGCCCAGCGGGACCTGGCACGGGAAATAGCTGGCCTCAACATTTCCACTCTTCCGCTCCCATATAGGGGCTCAAAATCCACTGGCAGCAGCAGGCAGAGGGCTGCTCGCAGTGACGAGGGAGAACAAAGTGCCGCCGATCCTGTCGGAGCTGTCAGCTTTGATACCGGCGAGGGGGTAGCAGCGTATCTGTTATCCTTGACGGCAGCCAGCGGAATTAATTTTGGAGTGACTCCATGCTGTGGAATGAGGGCTGCCCTGCTCTGTGATGGATTTCCAGGCAAAATCTGTGATTTTGTTTTGAATGTTTAAAGATTTCCAGTGGTTGGGCTCTAACCCCTTAAAAAACTGGAATCTGCCCTCAACCTATGCTATGGGCAAGCAGCAAAGGCACAAAACTCAGTCTCGTGTTATATTCAGGACACTGCACAGATACCACTCTCTTGTGGTGCTTGTTTCCTCCACTGTACGTGTGAGTTTATCCTTGTTTATTCTTCTGACCACCCAGCAAGTCCCATTTGTCCACAGAACTCTTAAGTCAAAAGCAGAAACCTCTCCATTTCTAAAGAATTTTGTGCTGAGGCTTTTGGGAGAGAGAGGGAACATATTTAAGAAATAGCTTGTTTAATTTAGTAAATCAAACAGCTTTAGGAAACAGCCTGGCCCAAATACAAGGTGACATAAAAAAATAAGATCTTTTACTTTTGTCTTACTGAATAGACTAAAAATGAATTCCCAAATGAAAGTAAGTCAATAGATTCTTTATTGCTACACCTTTTGAAAGAAATGCTCTAGCCTTCCCTTCACATCTTGCATTCAGCTAGTTTCCAGAGCAAAAGCAGTCAATTCTGCATTATCTCAGTAGGACATTTTTAATTTTAACACTATCTGCCCTGATCTCTCTTTGTCCAGTTAACATTTCCTTGACCTAGAGTTCAACCCCTTTTACAAAGTAACCTCAGGCTTTGATGGCAGTAATTCTACCTTCACCGGATTCTGAATACACAACCTCCAGGCCCAAAGGAGAAGATTAGCAGACTTTACCCTAATTGCTTGTTATTGTGTAGTTGTTAAAAAAGATTTCGGCTCCAGAAAATGAGGCTGTAGCCAGACAGAAGTTAGCCTGGGGTTCAAAAGTCTTGCAATCTTTGGCTCCACAGGCCTATAAAAGCAAAGTGTTGACTGAATGCAAACAGCTTGCGTGGTGAGAGGCCTCCTTGGAGGGGTGACAGCAGACCATCTGTCATGGGAGGCAGCAGGGGTTGGAGGAGTCCCTCTAATGACTCCTCGCTGGCCTGTTAATGGATATCTCCATCTGATTCCTCCGCTGGTGGGAATGCCAGACTTTGTGATGGCTGCAACGTGCAGACCTTCGCATGCATCTTCTGTTCTTGGGATCTTTGAAGGGGTGAGCCAGGTCTGAGGCACAGCTGGAAAAAGTCCCCCCAGTGCCGTAGGTGCCTGCAACACACTAACCTGCCACTTCTCCAGATGCTCGTTTTACGTTGGTGTAATGAGCACCTATCAACAATTAATGATGGTTGTTGCATGGGGTGAAGGATCAGGAGTGCCTTTGGTGAAGTGAGAAGCAGTCAGTCAGCTCCTCACCTTCAAGCATTAAATGTCGTGAGAGGTCAAAAGGTTTTACGAGGAATGCAAAGTTTGGAATATTTTTAATTAAGCTACATCCTTTGAAATTCTTTCAAGTCAATCTTCAAACAAATCAGGTCTTAAATCAACACCCTTTAAAAGCACATACACCTCTGGTAAGTACCTTCTTGCAAGCTCTACTGGGTATCACAGAAAGCGGTTAATTTAATTTTATGTGAGTCATTAAAAACCTCCACTTAGTGTTGTGTTCATTCACCATAGTATATATTAATATTCCTTTTCCCTGAATACCCGAATTCCTTATCCTATGTAAAGTTGGTGTGTTTCTGCCTGAATGGGTTTACTATCTGAATTTATGAATGCCTTAAATATAAGGGTTACGAGGAGAGTTTGGAATATCAATGTTTTTGTTAACCTAAAACATGCTTGCTTCTTTGTTTTTGTTTTTGTTTTGTTGTTTTGTTTTGTTTTTTTTTTTTTTAAATAATCTATTTTTATGAAATGCCTGTCTCTTAGAGACTTACTGATTGGGGGATATTTTCATCATCCTATAAATAGAAGCTGCAGTTGACATACAAAAAACTGTACTCGTCACTGGAGTTTAAGGCCCTTTTGGAAAGTTTTACTTGCATGAAAAGATTCAGCAGCTGGCTAAATCCCACAACAAATTACATAAACCAGTGAAATCGAACTTGACCCAAACATTTAAAAGACAATAAATGCCATTAAAAGGTAGCAGCTTATCTGGTTTCCACCCTGTCATTTTCAGATCTGTACACTTTCTGTGTTATTTTTGTGACCAGCACACATGGGATTCAAAAGGCACTCTGCTAACAAAGACCTTTGATCCCTGGATTAACTCTTCTAACGCTATTCATAAGCAACTAGGAAAATAAAATTATTACCTCATTATCTATTTTGAGAGAATACTTTAACCGGTCTCTGAGGAGAAGGGCTGTAGGGGCTGCCCGAGTCTCCCAAGTGAAAGCTGATGGCGAGGGGCGACACCTATCAGTGTGAATAGTTCAAATTCCAGCCATAAGCATGAGGTGAGCCCAGCAAAGTCCTTCTGTTGTGAGCTCCAGCATCTGCCCTGGCTTCTCTGGGTCTGTGTTTTGGTGCTACCAGGGCAGCTGCCCCAAGGGTAGTCTCTGGCCCCAGGCCAAGCGATGCAAGATGACTCCTGTCTGCATTGCTCAGGGGTAGCTACTCTCTTTAGGGCAGCATGGCTGGATTCTGGATAGTGCTTGGCTCAGGTCTTCTCTGGCCCCATATGGCCCTGAGAGCTTATTTATTAAGCTTTTGTAATTTACTAATTCAAAGTATGTATTGCCTGCTTGTGGTGTGCCATGACAGCATGTAGGGGATTTGAGGACACAAGGCCTGTTGGAATAACATCAGACAACTGTCATGGGCTGAGGGAGTTAAACTTGCTGCAGTCCAAGTGCATTTTGTCTGTCTGGAGCGGAGCCTGGAGCAAACTATTCTGTCAACTGCATCCAGGCTTCCTCTCCAAGGAAACTAGTCATTTTGCTTCAGAAGGGAGCCTGGGAGTGAGCAAGCATATATTCAGCATGAATGATGAGAGGATCAGATGCTGGCAGCAAACAGGAAGCTGAAGTATGTGACAGTGGAGACGTCTGTTGATCTTTGATGGGGGCCTGTTTCATCCATGGCAAGGGTATAGTTTATGCTTGAAAATAACCCACATTTAGTACTCGGTGCAGCCAATGTTTCCTTAGTTTAAACTCAAGATACTCAGTTTGCAGCAGTGGAGCTACAAAGCAAGGGCTTTTATTGAAAGCTTAAGGCAGAGAGGCCCTGCAGAGGGATCTGGACAAATTGGAGAACTGGGCAATCACCAACTGCATGAAGTTTAACAAGGGCAAGTGCTGGATTTTGCACTGGGGACACGGCAACCCTGGCTGTACATACAGACTGGGTCACAAGATGCTGGAAAGCAGCTCTGCAGAGAGGGACCTGGGGGTTCTGGTTGACGGGAAGTTGAACATGAGCCAACAGTGTCCCTGGCAGCCAAGAGGGCAACCGTGTCCTGGGTGCATCAAGCACAGCATTGCCAGGGAGGTGATTGTGCCGCTCTGCTCTGCACTGGTGCGGCCTCACCTGGAGCACTGGGTGCAGTTCTGGGCACCACAGGATAAAAAAAGATATAAAGCTACTGGAGAGTGTCCAGAGGAGGGCTACGAAGTTGGTGAAGGGTTTGGAGGGGAAGCCATATGAGGAGCAGCTAAAGTCACTTGGTTTGTTCAGTCTGGAGAAGTGAAGACTGAGGGGAGACCTCATCGCGGTCTACGGCTTCCTCACAAGGGGAGGAGGGGCAGGCGCCGAACTCTTCTCTTTAGTGACCAATGACAGACCCCAAGGGAATGGCAGGAAGATGTGCCAGGGGAGGTTTAGGTTGGACATTAGGAAAAGGTTCTTCACCCAGAGGGTGGTGGAGCACTGGAACAGGCTCCCCAGGGAGGTGTCACAGCCCCAAGCCTGACAGTGTTCAAGAAGAAACTGGACAACACCCTCAGACACATGGTGTGAACTGTGGGGTTGTCATAAGCAGGGACAGAAGCTGGACTCGATGATCCTGGTGGGTCCCTTCCAACTCAGGACATTCTATAATTCTGTGAAGTCCCTTTCACTCTGGATATAATTACTGCACAGGCACAGCAACATCTGTCATTAAATTTGGCCTAATCTAGAATGAAGACAGTATCTAATGAAATTGTAGATTGGCTCTATTCTGAACGCCTGCATTTTTGCCACTATACTTTGAGCTGGTTCAGTTTTAAATTTGTCATGTATCCTATTTCATGAGAAACTGAACAAGGAAGCCCGACTTCCTATGGATTTTCATCTGACCTTCCCATAATAATCACAGTTTCTCTCAAAAGTCTGTAAGAATTCCCCAGTTCCCTCATGTCTGCTATACATCCTCGCATTAATCCTTACTTACTCCTTACTTAATCCTTACTTACTATTTTCTCTAATTCCCCATTTTTTCTTCACCTCGTTTCACCCCTATGTCCCTTAACTATAGGCTGAGATAGCACGGTGCTGCCGATGCATGCTGATCAGAAAGTAGAAACATGCATAGTGATTGTCCAGCCAGAAGGTCTTGTGGAGCTCATATTGAAACTTTTCTCTGTTTCTCTTTTCTCTAATTTGCATTAGTTACTTTCCTCTACCCACCTGTTGATTTTCACAAACCTTGTAGGAACTTACCTCCCATTGGAAATCCTCCCTTTTTGTCTGACATTGTTGTCAGCAGCTGTCAGATTTAAAAGCTACCAGGCTGGGAGGTGAATGACAGACAAACTAGGATACAAATGGAAAGACAGCATGAATAGAGAAGCTCAAGTTCCTCAGGAAATGAGGCTAAAGAGAAGATGATGGTGAGATCACCTTGGAGCTCTGCCGGCAGCCGGCGCAGAGAATGCATCTGCCAAGCAGGGCAAAGCTGTTCCTCAAAGCTGGTTTCTGCCAGTTTTTCTCAAAATGTAGGGCAATCAAGATGAAAAGGAAGTTCCTCTAAATGTGATTTCTTTATGCTTTCTTGCCAGGTTGTTTTATTCACAAGGAATGTCGCTGCAGTGTCTATGAGACACTGATACCACAATATCACCAGTACCAATGGGCAGAGTTCAAACAATGAAGAGGCTTTTTGGGTATGTAACAACACATTATTTTTCCACTTTAGCTTCACTTACACCTTCAACACTTGGCACCTAAGGTGAGTTAACTGATGATAATGCATATAAAGCAAAGCCATTTAGATGTACACAGGGAAGATCTGTTTTCAGTTACATGCCTCTGAAGTCAGCAGGGTCCAAAATCTGACACAGCGCATATCCAGAGTAACAGCCTCCAGAGACCTTTCGCGTTTGCACTTTTGATGAGTATTTTTGTGTGGACAAAGCTGACAGTTCATGCTTGTTTTTGCTTTTGGACTTTACCGCTAATGCATGTGACTGGACCAAGGGCTATATACTGCAGAAGATTTTAATCCTAAAGCAGGAAAAAAGTGTTTCTGAGGAACCTAAATCTAAAATCATGATAGAAAACCTGGTTGCTAGAAAAAGCTGCTAACCTCAGTATGTGCTTACCTCTTCAACCTGAAATTGTCCTGGTGGCTAGAATTATAAGTCTGTGCTTTGTCACAGAGATCTCTTTTGAGCAAAAGGACATGCAGACCTCATCTGAGACCAGCAGTAGCTGTTCCATCATCTACGTTCCTTGAGACACTTCATGCTCAGAGAACCCTTAATATACACTGATAGCATAAAGCCTCTCAGAAAACCAATGCTGGCCACTTTCTTTCGAAAAGCTAGGGATTTAGGAGTCCAATTTTTTTGTAATGACCTATATTTCTTCTGAAGAAGATCTGGAGCCATTCTCAGCATTAGAGATTTCAAACCCAACTTGCAGGAAGACCCGTCTATTTTGTCAGTGATGCCACTGTTCAGCAAGGGGCCAGGACTGCAGTGCCTTGATAGCAGTGGCTTTGCAGAGCTCTCCTACAAGAGACAGGCTGACTACTGGGACCATGGAGCCATTCCTTCTCTTTCCCACCAGTCTTTACCTCTTTGCTCTATACTCTAGCAGAGGGAGAGAAGAGTCTCGTCAGTTCCAGGCTAATCAATAACTTTCCTATCTGTGTAATCTCACTTTAGAGGGGAGACATGGCTCTAATCCTCTGCAGGCAAAAGAAATGCTACAGCCACTAGGCCATAATAGAAAAGGTTGGTTCCTTCTCTAGTGATACCACATAAGGAAAAAGTGCAGATTAACCCGGTCCAGAAGTGAGAATCTAGGGGTTTGCAAGATCTTTCCTCGTAGGTGTCTTTCAGAGACCTTAACTCTTAAAGAAAAGGTTATTTCAAACACAACCCTAATCTTGATGATTCTTATTGACTAACTCTAAATGGCTGCCTCAGTAAGTGGAATGTTTAGATTACTTCTCCAAGGTGTGTAACTCTATCAGCTGGTACTGGACGTTGAGGTGTCTGGCAGACACATGTCCCTAAAAGTAAAGCAGTGTGACTACAACTTTATCTCGTATTTCTAATAGTTGCTTAGACCTGAACAGAAGATATAAGACAAAATTTCAGCAGCCACAGAGAATATCTCACTGGGAAAACTTCCTGATGGCTTCTACAGGGCAAGTAGGCAAAGCAGATAAATTATAAACATAGTCAGACTACTCACTCTATGAATCGACGCAGCCCAAATCACTCATCAGGGAGGAACGTGAGGTCTATAAACAACAGGTACTTGCCATGGACAAGTTAAATCAATGATAAAGATCTGAAACACACAGTGCATCAGAGGTTTCCTTCTTTAAGCTCTCTTGTGTATTTGCCTGTCTCTGTTCTTACACATCCCCTTTTACAACAGAAACAGAACGCCTTTTTTTCCAGGACAGCACAACCCTTTATTCAGAGAGCCAAAATTAACGGGCTTGAGTGCCAAGAGTCCTTCTGTAGCCACATCTCTTCTATGTCGTAGGAAGTATTGATGGCCTTTTGTTTGTCATTTCAGCTGCACAGACTAGAAATATATGTGACTTCAGTGTGTACTTTCTATTCCAAGCATGAATCCCATTGGCCTTTCACATGCAGGAACCCCTGGTAACCTCAGCTGAAGTTTTCTAGGCTGAAAGAGAAGGGTTATTCAATGGCTAGAGTGCTACTTCAGGCCTTGGGGGATTTTGCTTGTGATCTCTTCACAGTATTTCTATACTTCTTTTTCAGTGAGTCATATAGTCTCTCAGGTCCCCATGTATAAAGCAAAGTTAACAGCACTTCACACAACACCGTGCAAGTTAGCGCATGACGTTCCTTCAGCAAAAGGGAAGACTGCAAATGAAAGTAAACTGTACAAAAATTACTGCTGGTATCTGAATCCTTCCAACAACCTGAGACAGTTCTTGTTTTTACAATGAAGCCGCACAGATGCCTAGCAGAACTATAGATTTGAACAAAAAATCTTGGTGATACCAAGAAGCGTTTATTGAAGAAATACCGTTATCACTGTGGTTTGTACCTGTGGAAAGCTTTTGTAGTGTTCACAGAAAATAATCCTAGGTTCAACTGGTAGCAGGAATGTATCAAGAATATGAATTACTCTGTTTCTCTCCTTGGGAATACTTATGCATCAGTCAATGTAATGGCCTATATTTATGAGGGTAAATATGGGGCAAGGGTGAAGGGAATAAAAAAAAATTGTTCCATCTCTTCAAGGCACTTCATACTGTGTGGTGTAGCAGCAAGGAAAAATATTCTGACATAGATTACATCCATTTTACCTCTCACTCACAGTCTGATTGTTAATCTGTTCTTGAACTTGCTGCAACCAGTCATCAGCCTCAAGGGCTGGTAGCAAAACTGCAGCTGGGCCCTGAATGATCTAGATTCACCTATCTACTCATCAAAAGCACCCCAGGAGATTTTAAGTGAAGTGAAGATTGAAATCAATGTATATAAAACTTCAGCATGGAAGTGCAAACCTTTGCTGTCTCAGGTGGCCACATTATATTATCTTCCTTACAAACTCATGAAGCTCCACTGCAACAGTATAGCCGCACACTTGTAGAAGAAAAGGTGTTCCAGATCATAACGTTCTGATGATTACAAAATTTTTCCTAATTTCTAGACTATGTTCACCCATGGCCGGTTTATACATGGCCTTAATCATCCTGACATTGTCCTCTAGCTCTACTATTTTTAATGTCTCCTCTGTTTTACCCCAGAAGTGTGGCAAACATATCACTTCACAGTTCTTGTTTTGCTAGACAAGCTAAGCTCTTGCAGTTGTTTGTCATTACTTTGCTCACTGTATTTCTTTCAGCTTGCATTCATCTTTCTTGAACACGGGCAATAGAACTATTTACAGAGGAGGTCTCATGATTACATTAATAGTTTATTTTGTCTCCTGGAAAAAGGATTTATGGGGATTGCAAGTTGTCTTCTTCACAGTCAGATCAGATTGATGGATCATAATCATCCTGTGAGCAACTGAAGCTCTCAGTTATTTCTGGCCCTCACTTTTTTCCACCCAGTGTGTTCTAGCAACAAATCTTCTTATTAGGAATTGAAAGACTTTGCAGTCATGATCATAGAACCATTCAAGTTGGAAAGGACCTTTCAGATCATTGAATCCAACATAATGTTGCATTTTATCCCATTTCTAGTACTTTAGACTGCAAAGTTGTCTACTTCTTCCTTTAAAAGAGCCTGCTCCTTCAATGTGATGGCAAATACTTTCAAGTAAGAATCGTCACCAGCTTTCATTAGCATATTTCTATTTCTGTGCCAAATTGTCTCATGACAGTATTCAAGAAGATGGGCTCTGACTGATCTTTTAGAAAATCCTTTGCTAGTCTTCCTCTAGCCACAAGTTATCCTTTCAACATTACCTGTTGTCTTCTCTTCATTATTCACCTATATTTGCAGTAAACCTCTTTGTTGAATAAAGAATTTCCCAGTGAAGCTTCTCAAATGATTTACCCACCTTTCATTTTTCCTGAAAGACAGAAAGATGTCTGGATATTCTGGCATGGTAAATGCATGTTGCACTTTATTTGATTTCTTTTTTTTTTCCACATCTCTAACTAATATTTCTTCAAAATGCTAGTTAGACACTCTTACTGATTTAACAAAAACACAAGAAGTGTTGGTATTTGGATCTGGACAAATGTGGATTATCTGGAAATTGGAATCTGTTTTTAACTGTCTAAGTTGTGAGACAGTACAAAACAGTGAAGCAACCTTTTTTTCCTGCGTTGATTTCCTCACATATGCTCTAATTAGGAGATTTTATTTTATGATCTATGTAAATGTCACCTTTAGAAAAATATTTATTTCAGAAAGGGCAGTATTCTCTTCAAGTGCAATAATTAAACACTACTAAAAAGATCTCAGAATATGATACCTTGTTTGTTTTCTGCTCTGATCCGGCGTGTCTCAGCGACACTTATTTTAGGTACTTATCATTAAGAATTTATGGGGTATTCTTTTCAAGAGCCCTGATGGCAGTGAATAAACAATATATTTGTCTAGATATTGGTGCTCACATTAGCACTCATAATGCATTCTATTGCTTTACCCGATGGGGCCATGAATCACAGGAAACAAAGTTCCATTTTTTGGATGGCTCCTTTACAAAATAGTTGTAAAATCCATCCCTAGCAGAGCTTTGCACATAACTAAACAATGATCGGCTAATTGATCTTTAGGGATCACTTTAGTTCCCACTGAAATTAATGGAAAAGTTCCCATCTATTTTGCTAAGAGGAGGGTCATGCCACTAGTAGGAAAGGAGATTAGGTCAGGAATATTCATGGGAATTAATAGCAACTAAAACTAATCTAAAAATGTCCTATAAGAAATGCTTGTGCAAAAAGACTGTGTAACTCACCTTGCTTTAGAGGCACTGTGTTTGATTGAAATCTGTGGTGACAGTCTTATCATTTGGGGATAAATTGTTTTAATTAAAGAAATATCTTATTATGAAGCTTCTAATTTCCCTGTTTAGCAATCACAAAGTGGATGTTTTTAGAATCAAGCAAACAAAAATTGCACATATAAAACATTATCCACTGGCTAAATGTCTGTGCAAGCAAGGATGATGGTACTTTCTTCACCATCACACCAAGATCCCAAATTGCCACAGTTCAAATTAAGGAGCCAAATCTCTATGGCAAGAGTCTGCAATACGTTTGACTTCTGGGTTTTGTCACAAAGAGAGATTAGTACCACTCATTCACCAGAAAGTTAAACAATCTAATCAGAAGTTTGTAGGGCTGTCCAGTTTGCATAAGCCTGCTGAAATGTAAAATAAACATTACGTATGTGGCAAGCAGCAGGAAGTAGAATATCCTTTAGAAGCCAGATGTCTGTTTACTGCCTGGCTTATAATGAGGCAGTTTGTTTTTAAGTTGTATGTCACTTGTATTCTTAGCTACTCAGTTAATATTGTATACATGTGATATAACCATTAACATAAAGGTGGTTTCTATGTCTTCGGTGTTTCTTTATTAAGACACATCTCTATTTATGGTCATTCTCTCCTTCTCAAGAGATAGTTGAGATGAACAACCATAATAGGCCAGCTACGATGAAATTTGGAAAGGTATAAAGATCAAGGACCAGTCATTCTGGCTAGGTGAAGAGATGATGAGCAGAGGCAAGTATGTGATAGTCAAAAGAAGGTGCAAAAATTTTATTTCAGATTAACAAAATGATGAAGACAAAAATACAGGATTTTTTACCTTATTTATATTCTTCATAAATGATAAGAATAATTTATCCCACATGAGAGATTTTCATCTGGATTTGGCACTCACACAAGACCTTGCATGCCAACGAAGTCCCACACCAGACATCCTTGTAGAACGTAAACCTTTGGGGGGGCTGTGGGTCGTTATCAAATGTATTTACCCACGATGTGTAACTGCTGACTCAGAGAGCTCGTTTTACAACTTTGCTGAGAACATATTGGGAGTGCCTGGGTGTGGGATTGCCCTTCTGTCAAGAAAACAACCAAAACAAAATGTATAGCAAGGAGTGTTTGGAGCAGGTATCCTGTGTGAATGAATATCCTGTATGGGCTGCAGGCCAGTTATGTCCTCTGCTCATTAATTAATGTGCTGTGGTTTAGTGTACACATGTATTTATTTTGTATCTCTACAAACAGAAAATGGAAGTCCAGCCTAGTTGGCCTAGTTTGATAGGTAGCTCACTAGTCTGGCCAATTAATTTTTTCTACAGTGATATGCATATCCAGCTGGTCAAAGGTGAGGCTGGAAGGCTTTGGAGCAATGCTGCTGTTCTGAGGCTGCTTGGACCTTCAGTTCACCAAACTGAAAGAAACAATATGGAGGGCTTTAATGGTCCTGATGGTGTCCACTGCAGACACCCGGCGCAGACCTTTCTGTGTATCCTAACAATGCTTGTGAAAGCTGCGGCACGAACATCCACAGACTGCAAGAGGACAAGGTGGCTGGGTTAATCTGGCTTCTGTGAAAACTCACTCATTTCGCTTACCACAAAGCCATATGCACTTCCTTGAGTTAGAAGGTATGCTGAAGTGGCTGCCCACAGGGAGCTGCATGCTATGTGGTTACACAGCTTCCTGGGGGAAAGCTGGCTGGACAAATGGCTCCCAGGCTTCCCAGGTTAGGCTCTGCCATGTTAGACACTTGGCTTTTTTAGCAGGCCAGCATGTCTATGGGCCAGTGGTGCTTGAAAGGGGGAATGGGCAAAGCGGTGCAACAACAGAAACAGAGGCACAGGGCTCAGGGTCCTTCTTTCCACCACCAAGAAGGAGGAATTGAAGGTATGAGAGCAAGAAAGACATCAGTGATAGGTTGCAGCCACCACTTTTCTATTTTGCTGTACGAAGAGGACAGTGCAGGACATGCCAAGTAGCCCCACCATCTTGTCCTGGGGCAGGAACAACAGGAACACGACTTTAGCCCATAACATCCCTGATGTGGCAGGGAGCCATGCAGAATGTCCCCCTCAAAATCAGCCAGAATTTGCCAGCTGGCATTTTGCATAAACCAGCCTTAATACTGGGTGGAAACCCAAGCTGAAATCTGTGGTGGTTCAGCTGTCCCAGGTTCAGGGCGGTGGTGTCCATCAGGAGGGTGGTACGTGTACAAAGCTGGGGAGTAGCTGTGTCAGCCGGCTGTGTTTTACCTCCTGGAACAAATCTGTCACAGCCCTCATTTTCACCTTTTAATTAAAGATCCTTTTAAGGTCTCGGATTTTTGACCAGGATTTTAATGAGTTTCAAAACTTTTAATAAACTGTTGGCATTATTGTGTCAATTGTATCATTTGGGTAAGAAACTTAACCCAATGTCTAAAACTGAATGCATTTGTTGAGTCTATTTTTAATCTTTAAACATGAAATCTAAATATATTTCTAGACAGTCAGAAAGGTGATTATCTCTGTTCTCTCCATCTAAGGCAATGTGCTTTCCTAATAATGTTATTTATAGCTAGAGGCTGTTAAAGTGTAGCACACACAGTCTGCCTACATATCATGTAAAACTGCTTGCTGGAGTAATTGCACATTTTTCTTAAGCAATGTGGTAGCAGAGAGATGGCTGAGTACTAAGCAGGTGCTTGCCTGGCTGCTTACCTGCATGTCTCAGAGGCTCAGTTGAGGTCTAGATGTGCTGGATCTGAAGGATCTTGTCATGTTGTGCTGTGCTCTCCCTTCTTACATTTTTGCCAAATGACTCTGATGCACAGTTTACAACTGTAAGTCTCCTGTGACAGGGTAAGCTGCAAAGTGACCCCACACCTTTCAGACTTTAAAGACATTGCAATAAGTCCAAAAGTGAGCCACACAAATGACCAGAGAGTGATGCAGAGCACCACCACCTGTCTTGTAACTGAGCGTTGGTCCTCAAATCAAATGTTCTGTGGGTCTGCTCAAGGTGTTCCTGGAAACCTTTTGGAAATGATTATTCACCTCCTTCCAGATAAAGAAATATTAAGTAGATGAGGATTTGAGCTTAAAAAAGAGCTAGGGTCTATGAAAGAATTTCTAATATTATATATGGTGAAGAGAAGAAAAAATTGGAACCATGATTCACTATCTGTAGCAATTTGGAAATGAAAGCATACCAAATGAAGTGATTTGGTTTAAAACACACACACAAAAAGAATTGTTTTAATGCAGCACATATATACATAGTGGAACTAATTGCCACAGGATATTCTAGAAGCTAAAAATTTACATGTGTTCAAAAAAGGATCAGACAAATTCTTGCAAGAACAACCCTTGCCAACTATTTCGGATGGAACCTCTGGCTCAGGAAGTCCTTAAATAACTTTTGCTAGCCATTATCAAGATTGGTAGATTGGGCTAGGTAGACTTTTAATCAACCAAAGTACATCAGTTCTTATACATTAATGTTGTTCTCCTTGCATGCCAAAGAAACACCTTTAACTGGACTATGTTTTTATAGCTAGCAAAGAAAATGCAGAAAAATGGCAGACTGATAAGCGAAAGATGCACAGTCTCAAAATAAAGAACTTATGACAAACTAGGAAATAAGTGTCATTTGAACTGATGAATTTTTTGTCATGATGAATTGTTGCTAAGTGGTCTAGATAGATAAAGGGCTATTGGGAAGTCAGCAGGAAAGTTAAAAGATGGCCCTTGACAAAGTGTTTCCCAGTAAACCAAGATTACAACTGATAATAATGCATAAGCAAATCTCTTACTTAGTAGTGTTAACTATTTTGTTCAAGGATGGGGAGAGAAAGATGAAAGAGAATTCTAAAAGCATCAGAACTAGCCAGGGAGTGAAAAAAAAACAACCAAGAAAGGACCCATTTCCAGCAGCCAAGGGAGAGATGGATAAGTAATTTGAGATGAATTTTGAAAAGCTAACAAGGTTAAAAGAAAGGCAAGAATAAAGCCCAAGAATACTCATATTTTCTTACATTTCTGCATGTTCTGTGTATTTGGTACCTTTGCTGAAAATTATTAATAATGATAGATTTGACAGTTCATTTTCAGATTGCTGTAGTCATGATTCAGGGCCCAAATGTCAACGGATAACAGGAAACATCGGAACATGTCTGGAATGACCCTAAACATAGAAAAAAAAACAAACAAAAAAAATAGCACAATGAAAGAATGATTTACGGGTTAAGGCATTGGATGCTTTGAGATGTGGCTCTACTCTCTTGGCTCTGAATGGACTTTCCTGAGAAGTCACAGTCAACTTTGTAGTGTATTTGGCCTTCAGTTCCCTGTGTGTGTGGTCTGTTTGCTCTTCCTGAAGCAGGACCAGTCTCTCCTTCCAGCAGTCAGCCTAAGCAGAGTGTCACCTTAGCAGTGACACAGTGGCATAGCTGTAAACCAGGTAGTACTAACAGAAAGCAAGACTGCACAGAGACCAATAACAAATCAGTTATTTTCATTACAGGAAAAACAGGAAACATCTGAAAGAGGCTATCAGACTTCCAAAAGGTGGTAATTTGTTTATAAAGACATTGCTAAAACTTTACAGTAATTTTCACCATATAGGGTAAAGAGAGGGAGTAGATACAGGAAAGACTTTTTCCTCTGTAGGAAGCAGAATTACTCAAAGAAATTGAGATGTTAGCAGCAGCAAGCTGAAAAAAGGAAAAAGTAGGACAAGTAATAAAACTCTTGTGCCAGAAGACTTCTTCTTGTTGTCCCCAGGTAAAGAAACAAGATCAAATACTTTAACTGTCCTTTAGAATGAGGGATGTTTCAGTACTCTCCAGAAGTTAATCTCAGTTTTACCACGTTGGTCACTTCTATGGAATAGCCAGGAAACTATTGACTTGGGTAACTCTCCTATTAGGGAAAGCAAAGTTGTTCATGCAGATCACAGTTAAAGCACAGGATAAATTAAGGTTTAATTATAGCTATTAAATATGAAGTCACACATGACTAATTGGAGGAATTGCCAGAAAGAGTTTTAAAGTGAAGCCAAGAACTTCATAATCCTGGACTTCTAAAAAGTTTTTTATGGAGCGTGAGTGAAAAAACTACACTGTGGATTTGCCTAGATAGCACAGATACATGAGCTTGCTATGCATGTGAGTTATCTGGGGACCTCGACAGCAGCACAGCTGTTAGCATAGTGTTGTGCCCCTCAATCAGGGCTAATTAGCCCAAAGGGAGCATTGCAGTAGCATAATCAATGCTGCTTCCAGTTTGGGAGGTAAGTTGTTTAGCACCCACCCTGGCTATCTCCGACACAGCAATGAAGGCAATAACTTGCTGAGGCTAGAAATGAAATACGTTCAAATAGTGTGAAGAAGTGTTTGAATAATCTCCATTAATGGACAGGTATCAACCTTCCTGCAGAAGATATCCCGAAGATTTCTAAAAGGTGAAGTCAGAGTTTAAAAAGTAGGATTATGGAGCATTTTTAGCTAGATATATGCTCTTGCTACAGCATAAGTATCTGCCTCATTTGTTTCTTTCAGGAGAAGATGTATGTTGAAGTCTATGCAAAGGAAATTAATCACTGCCATGGGGTAGACAGGGGTTTTTTTTTGGTGCTCTTAGAAGATACTTCTGAAGCCTTGCCAATTCAAGACTCAGCTTTAGGGATTTTCAGACTAGGATGAAGTAACAGGCCATTTTTCCAACTAAGTTATCACAAGCTACCCAGCATAATTTAGTGGAAAATTACCATCATTTTTGCTGTAAGTCAGTATCTCCTGCTCAGTTCTGGTCAGTGGGGCAGATGAATGAGAAAAGACTGATTTTCAAATCAGGGAAGACCTGACTGATTTTCAAATCAGGGAAGACCTGACTGATTTTCCTGTGCTGACCATTTGCTGGACTTGTACTTCGTTTAGTCAGTCAGATTATTCTCAGAGTCAGGCTTCAGATCACTACTGCGTGGCAATCAGGGAGTACAGCTGGATAAATGAGCATTTAGTTTCTTGCTGCCGGTCAAAATGTAGTTTGGGCCTTTTGTCCCTGCAGTCTCAGTTTGGAAGAACTGAAAGTTTTGAGAGCAAAACCCTACCTGGAGTAGGTGATGAAGCTTAGCTTTTAGTCACTAAAATTAAATCAAACTGCTCTGTTCATGACCAGTATGCGTGTGTGTGAGGGGGTGTGTGTGTATTTTACTTCAATGTGACTCATGTTTCATAGCTGTGACTATGTTTGCTAAATCGTTTGTCCAAATTTCCCAAATGGATATAAATCTTCTTAGGTTTAAAATGAAAGGGCTGCCACAAGTTATTAAAATAGAGGTGGTTAACTTATATCTGTGGCAACAGAGAAGTTGCAGTAGACTTCTGCTACACAAAAAAAAAACCCCAAACACCTATTAGAAAAGAGTAGGGAAAGCAGATCTGTATTCTCAGGGACAGTAAAAGGATGGGAGGCCCACGTTTCTAAATGAAGAGTAAAGGAAGATGTTAAAAGGCTGTTGGGAGTCGTGTGAGAGGGAAATAAGAGAGGGGAGTTATCCTGTTAACATGGAGTTTCTTCAAAGAAAGATTTTTAAAATATTTACTATAAATAAAGTGTTCTGCTGAGAACGAGAGCTAGTATGTGCACACAGTTCTCAGTAGACAATGAAAGAAATCTTGGAAGATAAAAAACATAGCTGGAGATAAAAGACACCCCAGATTAGGCTTGCTGACATAACACCATAAAAAATGCTGTAAACTTCCAGATTACAGTAACAAATAAGAAATAGCTGTGTGAGGGAGCTAATCTCCCAAACCATGTTTGGGATATTGGCAACGTTAAAGTTATGGTAATCCATTAACTCATGGTTTAAAGAGCTATTGTGACATATTTCCATGAGCCAATACCAAAACTAATTTATGTTTTTATACAGAACCAATAGCTACAAAACCAATACAAACCCACAGACCAGTGCCTTAGGAATACTTGTCACAAAGCTGCATGCCAGGACACAGTAGTTGGGGAAGTGGCAGGTGTTACCTTTTAGTATGTGTCATCATTTGGAGCTTGTCTGATGCTAGTTTCCTGGCACCTCATGTCTTGGAGTTGCTACAGCAAAATATTTGTCCTCAGATACCACTACGTTGATTATTTCTCATCACGTCATACAGCAGAGAAGAGAAGGGTAATCTCAGGTTTTACTTCTCTTTTTGTTTCCATGGACACAGTTTTCTAACTCTGTATGGAATCATGATCTGCTGCCTTCATTAAGTTTGTTCTTGGAACGAACTTCCCTATCAGCTTTTACAAGTCATTGAAATAATTTGGGGGAAAAAAAAAAAAAGGAAAGAAATGAAAAGGAAACAAACACAGGACTGAAAATAAACCACAACAAACACAGGACCGAAAATAAACCACATACTACAATTCCAAGTAAACAGGAAGTTGTAGGTTAAGGCTGAATAGAAAGTATCATTTAATAAATTGTCTTAGAGGGAATTTTATGAGCGTGTAACACTATGATTTAGTATAAAAGCTCTCTTCTGATGTTTTCTGAATATAGATTTTAGACTTTTTAGTTTGTTTTTTGCTTGCTAGCACAGCTTGTTGCATATTATTTGTAATATACACTTGTGTGCCTTGCTTGCCAGGAATCTGTGACAGTAAGATATCTGTGGCAGTAAGATATCTATGTTTATCAGAAAAGAAAAAAAAATGTTCAGGCATTTTCATCTGGAATGCCTCCTACCTAACACCTTGTTAAAGTAGCTCTTAGCACTTTTCTGTTATTGTCTTGTTTCTAAGGGTTACT
The DNA here is from genome assembly GCF_036013445.1 of Caloenas nicobarica. Lineage (NCBI taxonomy): Eukaryota > Metazoa > Chordata > Aves > Columbiformes > Columbidae > Caloenas > Caloenas nicobarica. The sequence continues at coordinate 49,811,083 of NC_088245.1, forward strand.
TCTTTGTACCTGCAGAAGCTATTGTTCCTCATGACAGACTAAACCTGTGATAAGCCTGACATTTAAGAGAGCAAACTCCTAGTGTCCAGTTGTGCAATGGGTTGTTGACTAGCCTTGGGTTTGCAGCAGCCACAGAAAGAGCTGCTCAGGGCTAAGGAAAGGATTTGTTCATTGAATGGCAGGGCCAAGTGAACACAATAGGGTCAGGCTCCATCTGCACCATTTGCTGCAGAATTTCCTTCCTTCCCTGCTCTGCGCATCTGCTGGGAGCTGCTGCTTGCCAGCTGCCAGTTCCCACTGTCTCCCTTCTACCAAAAGCCAGCTGAGGTAGCTGGGATGTATTGGAAAACAGAGATCTGGGGAAGAGGAAGAACTGCACTGAGCCAGAAATATCAGGGATCAGGGAGAGGTGAATGAAAAGGTGTGTATGATTTGGTGTGCACCAGAGACTCCAAGCTCGCTTTCACAAAGGGTGTTTTGACTGAGGGTAGAGGACAGAAAACAGAAAGATTTGTGAGGAAGGACTTAGAGACAGGACCAAGTAGTATTTAGAACAACAAAACTAATGTTAAGTAAACTTTGAATTTCACAAATATGTCAACAATATATTTCTATCCAGTGCTGCAGTTCAGGCATTACAGTAAATCCTAGTCAGTCTTTGAACAATTTTTGTGCTGCATTGACACTGCTGCTTACTTGGCTGCTAGAAGATTTCTATGTAAAGAAACCTTAAAACGGATCCTTAAAGAGACGTTGTCTACTAGTCTTGTGGGTAATGAGTGTGCTAAACATATTGAATACAGGATGTTTCTTTTTCTGTACACTTTATACACAGGTGATTAAATCTACAATGTAAGTGTCTTTTCAGGCTGGGAAATATTTCTGAAAGCAGATAAAATGCCTGTTCTATGTGCTTCTTAAAGTGGATTTTATCGAACTTCTAGACATACTTGCTTTTGACTAAAGATCAAGAAGTTGTGACCCAAAGTTTAATTTTTCTGCAAATGGCATTGCAGTGCCTGAGAGACTTAGAGTGAAACCAACTCTTCAATTAAAATGATGGTTTATTCCTATCAAAATGTACACTGCAAATTAACATCAGTCCAATACAGCAAAATTCACTTAATGGAAGATTGTCCTTGTTCCACAGAGGCATACTCCCCTTCTCATTGCATTCTAGATATACAAAGATTTATTGAGGTTGCTCAAAAGAGCTGCTCCTCTTTGAACATGCCTTACTCACAGCCTGGTCTATTTGTCAAAACCAAACTACCCCTATGGAGGCTTGGAGACCAATGGTAATAAACCTATCCAGTGCATCTAACCTTAAAACTCAAAAGTTTTGTACTGCAAGAGGCAGATAACGTCAGTACCTGTCAAACCCCTAGAAAATGTGACACACTTTTATCTTATCTTTCTACCATCTCCTGAGCCAGCAGACATTCAGTTCCTTCTGGCCAGGAGAGTGAAAAACAGCTAAAATGTCTGCAGCAGCTGTTGACACTTATACCTCCTTCATGGAGGACCTGAGCTGCTGCCCACAGCTGCACTCTACATTTTGTAATCCTCACTTCCCTGAATCGTCTTGCAAACCCCAACGGAGACAACCACCACAATCTGAGGAAAAATAATACACACACATATGCCAAGCGGATATTTAGAAGTCCTGATTTGGAACTTACTTGTCTGCAGAGGTATGAATGAAAATGCATGCATATTTAGTTTTTTTAAAAGTACAAATTGTATATTTACTTGCAATTTCTGTATGTGTAAGCATATGTATGCATGTATATAGCTATGGGAATATTAAACTTACAGCATCCAGGATCTCTTAATTTTAAAAACCAGACAGAAGTCATTAAAGTGCTGCTTAGAGGAGACTTTGGTGGTCAGTGTGTTCTGCCTTCCATACAAAATGGTTGTCAGTTTCCACCACCAGATCAGGTCAACCATGACTTTGTCTAGCCAAGTCCCAAAAACTTCAGAGGACGGAGATCCCATGTTCCTCTGGGCAGCCTTGTTCCGGTGATGCACTGCCCTTCTTGAGAAGATTTCCTAAGTCCAGTCTCAACTTGTATCTGTTGCGTGTGAAATTTTCAGGCAAAATAATTAGACATGAAGTAGGACTTGTAAAACCTTTTGAGCTCCAGGTTGCACAGGAATCTGTACTTTAACACAACTAACACTACCGGGCTGGGTATTAAAGCTTGTCTGAGCTTGTGTTTGTATGCACAAATCAGGCATCAGCCCTCCTACTGGCTGCTGCATAAATGACTGAAATCATTGTGCACGCTCTAATTGTGTGTGTGCTACTCTAACCACCTGGGATTTTGAAAAAACAGGTTTGAAAGTGTGAACATGCGATATCTGTTTCCTTTAAAATCGTAATTGTTCCCGGCTTCAGTTTATTGTGCCAAATGCAGCAGGAAGTGAATGTCAATAAAGGATTTTTAAGTGGATGTAGACACTGCTGAGGTATACAAACATTTATTAGAGGTAGTCATGGTAACTAGAACAATGTATTACACAGACTTAATATGCAATTGTAATAAATGTAGTATTCCACTGCTCCAAAAGCAGAAACTTCTGCCTGTTCTAGATTCTGAACTGGCTATTCAAAATTGGTGTCAAATGTATTACTGGGAATAAACTTTTCAAATTCAAGCAAGAGTTAGAACTAGTTGAAGGATTACTTAAGTTCAAGAATCAATTTAAATTTCACACTTCAGAGAGCGGGAACTATTTCATTCTTCATCAGAAAATGATAATCTGAGTTAAAAGCCTCACAGGCATGCTATAAAAATATTTCCAGAATCAGATTATCTTTGATTTATAATATTTATCTTCCTTCAAGCCACAAATTTCTCTCTCCTGGGAACAATAGTCTGACTTAAATTTGTCACTTCCTTGGTTGGTGCATTCAAATTTCACAATGAACTGACATCAGTTCACTTGCTGTGAAAACTGCCTGCAGATGCAGAGCTGGGTGTTTGCCCCTGAACTTCTATCAACAGACTGTACAAATATTTCTGTGTAGAAGAATCTCTCCTGTGTGACAGACAACTGCACCACTCTAGTGACAGAGCTTTGATTAAGTCTCTATTCTGTGATCAGCAGAACCTGCTCTGCTTGACATGAGAATCTTCTGTCATCTGGTTTTGTCTCTGGTAATCATTAGGAGAAAGAAGCCTCAAAAGCAGCCAAAGCAAATGAAAAGGAAAAAGTAAAAGTACTTTCCGGAATGTTTAAAATATTTTTCTTTTTTTGGGAATAGCAAAAGCCCTCTGTTTCCTTGCTTAATTTTATTTTGTCCAGTATCACATATGAATGCTCGCTCATTATGACTAGGTGTTTAACAAGTAGGCAGATTTGTCACTAATCATAGAAAAACAATAACATAAGTGTATTCTCTTAGAGGAAAATCTTCTCCATCTCAAGTACACTCACTGAGTTCTGCAATACCTTATTCAAGTACTAGAAATAGAGTCCAATTTTGCATCTTTCAAACTAAAGACTGCTCTTTTAATCTCTTAAATCTGAAATTAGACCAGTGAGATGTGTGATGTGTGGGAGTGAATGTGCATGTCAGGGCATAACCCTTCATCTTTCTTCAGAGTTGAACACTGTATTATGCACAGCTTCTAATCTTCAAATGATTCAGATGTTCAAATCCTTATCAGTGTCACTGTCTCAGCCTGCTTTTAGAAAGTAGATTAGCAAAGCAGGTGTATAGCTCTCCTCACATCTCCACAATGATTCACAATTCTGATGTCTCTGTTTGCTATTGTCGGGTGACCCAGGAGAGGAACTGAAGTATTGCAGAAAATTGCATTGAAGTTGAAATTGAGGAGAAAGCGTGGTGGAAAACCCTCAAGAGTTAGATTGGGAAATGGGGACAGTGGGTAGGTACAGAGAAGGGACAAGATGGATAGAAGGGTTGTACAAAGAGAAGGGAGATATGTAAAGATGAGCTCTGGTGGGCACAGACCTGGCTTTGCTTTAGTGGCACCGAAAGGTGGGTATGTTTTGATTTGTGATGGTCTCTATTGCAACTTCAAGTTCTGTGCTTGCAAAGGGCTTTTCAGGGAGAATTTTATATTTTTCAGGGAGTGCATAGCAATTGTGCATTTACCATGACCCCCTGGTGTAATGGTACACAGTCATCTGATGTCTCTCTGCTGCAACCCTGTTTTCAGAGACCAAAGGGCCACCAAAGAATGCACTTACCACTGGTGCCTGCAAAATAAAAATATTTTCAGTCCTTCTGGCTGCAGCCACATGGATAAAGTTGAACTGCTTTTGCCTTACTTTCTTTCCCATCTGAACTAACAACCTGAGAGCTGACAGAGCAGCTTAGCTAAGTGTGGCACAGTAGGTGACTGAGGTTTCTTCAGTGGTGATAAAAAACCCCTCCATGATGATTGACATAAATGTCTAGGTTACAACCAAGGCACTGTGCAGCTCATGTTTCCACATGCAGCTGGCCACTCAGGACTGGTTTGGTGCCTCTGACAGTACAGAGTGCATCATGAATGACCTCACCTTCTGAAAAGCCCTCTATAATAGAGACTGTTTCCAGATCATGAAGAAGGTGGCTTATGATCGCACAAAAGCATCACAACAAAAGCCTTTCCTGATTAATTTGGGAAAAAATCTAGTCCTTTTGAGTCCCGGTGAATTATTGGCACTGATTAGAATGCATCACCTACCGTTTCTGCTGTTATCCACTAATCTACAAGGCAGAAACTACTGCACCTCTGGGATGAGAATCACTCAGCACATTGGTCAGGGTGATGTTCACCAACTGACTCCTGCGCCTCTTCAAAAAACACTGCCTTCTGTAAAATAACTTTGTTTCTCTCAGGTCTCCATTGTAACTCCACTGTGATAGCCTAAACTATGCTGGGACCCTCTGAGGCCTGGGAGAAAGACGCGTTAGATTTTAAGAGCAAATCTTAAAGCAAATTTATCACTGTTATTTCCTTTGGTCCAGAGGAAACACAAGGACAAATATTGAATGATCACAAAAGTGCAGAACTGGAAAACAAGATTTAGACCCAGGAAAAAGAGTGTAGAAAGTCTCCTAATTATTACAAAAATAAGCTGAATTACTGCATTTTTAATAGTAACTTCTGTGAATGAGGGTTTGAAATTGGTTCAGCAGGCCCTTAGAATGATACCATCAGCTAGTACCACTGGCCTCCTATAAATCTGTGAGAAATACAGAATTGTATAACAGCTTCATTAGGGTTAGAATTGCCCAGTCTCTTGCAAGATGGAGGTAAGATGCAAGCAGTCCAATCTGTGGTTAGTATCACTGTGTGTATTTGCACCAGATAGTATGAATGATTACCACTAACAAAAAAGCCACTGTGTTACACCAATTGTTTAAAAAGTGACAAATATTTTGTGATAAAAATAAATAATTTCGAATGAAAAATAAGTTTTGGTGACACAGGAAGCTTCAAATGGTGAGTGTTCCCATAGATTCCAGGCTATGAGTTTTCTGATATTTACCCTGAATGTCTGAGATGTGTGAGGTTCAGGCCTGCCCGATACATGCCTGGTACATGATACAGAGGTACATGCCACCCTGTAAATGCTGTAGCTATCTACCTATGCACAGATAGATACTTCTAGATAGATAGACAGACATATTTATATATATGGGCAGATAGGTAAATGTATATAATTATAAATTTAAAGGATTATTGTGGCTGTATTACTCAAATATATTGCAGATCTAAGTAGGAAATCATCACTGAAACAAGAGAAATGTAGTGCAGAAGTCACCTCTTGAAATGTGTTACAGGAGTGTACCTTCTCCTACTCCTTAAAAAAACCAAGACCCTTAAATGGCCCATTTCTTGCAGATCCAGATATTGCAAAATGACATCTTTATTGTTCATTGCAGCTGCAGTCATGGAGATTATATATGTTTACCAATATCATAATGGGCATAACCGGCAAAATCCTTTCCACTTCCCTTGTTCTACCAAAAGCCCAATGTCTTGGCCTTTTCACTTTGAACAATCATTCTCCACAAGCCAAGCATGAAGAACTCAAGCTATGATTTCACTCAACTTCATTTTACATCGTTTGTAGTGCACAATGGAGAATCAGACTGAATGGCTCTGTACAGTTTGTTAAGTCATTCAGGATTTTACTCTATGTCATTCTGATTACTTAAAGAAAATTTGTATATATTTGGGGACTAGATTTACGTAAGAAAATAATAGTCTTGAAAGGAAGATATATTTATGACTAGAAAAAAGTAGTGGCTTGTGCACATGTGATTCACTCTGTGTATATTTATTCATCTGTCTGCTTGGACAATATGCATTAATATGTAGTATAATTCAAATAGAGCAGAATCTGCTTAGTCTTTTTTAATGATGCAATATAAAATGTGTATCAGAGATTTTATACTGAGTTTCCTTTTATGTTAAGCCACGAAGAAATGAAAAACCTGCAGTAATTTTTTATAAACTGGAAAGATTTTGTATATTTTTAGCCTGATCTGGAAGCAATAAAGATGTATTCCTAATTTCTTGCAGTACTTAGACTTTATGACAACCCGAATAAATCCTCCCAAACCGGTAGTACCTATTAGGTGCAAAACAAAGAGCCAAATTCAGTGGTTATCCTCAGACTAGTTAGAGTGCAGGAGGATGTTAATTAAAAACTCAAACTGCCATCCTGCTGTCTGGAAATCAAGTGACCTGGGTTAACAATGTTACAGGACAAAGCCCTCAGGTTTCATGATTTCGAAGGTCCTTTGCTCCCCACAGGGCTGTCTCCAGCAGCCTTGCCAGGAGCAGCCCTACACCCACTTTCTACTTCAGGCACCTGGGACCATCCAGCCTTGGAGATAAAGCCCCAGCAATGCCCTGACTCTACCTCCCGGAGACAGCAAGTGGCACAGCAGTTTTCTTGTTTTTTAATGAACCTTTTGGGGATCCAGAGGAGAAAAAGGGAGTGGTGAGGTTTTGGCTGTGGCACAGTAGGAGAGACTGGTGTCCCAGCTTTCCACTTCCTACGCAAGAGCCTGTGGGATGAGGGATCTTCATCTCACACTCCTGCAGAGAGACAGGCAAAAAGAGCAATTTTTTCCCAGCTCTTTGAAAGAGAGCTGTAGGAGAAAATAATGTGGGCTCCAGATCCCAAGGGGCTGGAGGTGCTTGTTGTTAGCTCTGAAGTGGGAACTCAACTTCTGAAAAGAGAGTGAGCTGAAACAGTTTTCTGTGCAATTTCTAATTGGTTGTATTTATGTAAGTGCCAAATCAGAGCTGGGATTCATCTTAATGAATATCAGCTGCTTAGGAGAGGTAAATGCCTAACTCTGGGTTTGGGATTTCCCTCTGGGGACCAGGCATATAAAACACAGCACAGGCATTGCAATACCTAAGTTAATGTGCCTTGGCACTTCATGAGTTACATCCTTTAGGTATTTAGCCAAGGATCTTTGCAAATGCTATATAAATACAAATACAAAAGATCTACCTTCAGTCCCCCCCTGCTTTATTTCTTTGGTTTACTTGTAAATGGGTATGGATTCTCACCTATCAGATGTTCTAAAAAAATTAATAACCTAATCATTTTATCTGGGCTAGAAAAATCTTTGTAACTGTAGTGTAATTCTTAGAGTTATGCTGCTATGTCTGCAGAACAAAGATGATACACATGACTTCTGTAACCAATTACAAGGACGCCATGGAGTTCACTTTTCAGTGTTTTCAACAAGCTGTTCAGAGACAGCCTTAGTCTGGCGCCTTTGCTGATGTCTCTTTACAGGTTAAGTGGTGAAATGTCTGCTGAAAGCAGTTTGCCTTTCTTTGTGGAAACCTTTGTAAACAATGTGAACAAGGGGCAGAATGAGGTCCCAGCTATCAACAGAAGAAGAGCTAGCCCTCAAAATACTGTGCTGATCCCTTTACCTGAGAAAAGCATTTGCTCTTTGCCAGCAGAAAGTTGGAATTTGTCAAGTAAACCATTCATTATCCTTGTTTCAACCAAGCAGGTGTGTGACAGATACACCAAAGCTGCAAGCGAAAGGGGAGCACAATGTGAAAACCATTAGATAATAATTCTTATTGTTACAGGAATAATATAGTTGTTATGAGTGCTCCAAACCATTAATCTTAGTAGCGAAGCACTAAAAGCTGAAATTCATCTTTGTTTTCCTTTCCTAAGGCACTAAAAGAAATGAACTCGGAGATCTATAGACCCCACAGAGACATGCCACATTTTCATTTCCTCCGTCTCCTTTAGAGATAACAATGGATCCCTGAAGGCTGTTCCTCTTGTCTAGTTAAGGTTAATGACTTGTGCTTGCTGACATTTAAACCTGCTTCTGCCACTGTTCCGTCTGCTTTGACGAGTGACTGACAGCCCACCAGAGCATATGGGCAGCCTGCCTTACCTGTAAGTCTCAAAGCTGAACTCTGACAGCTGGATATCAGGGAGCAAAATTGCAGCCGTGCTGCCTGACCTTGGCGCTCCCTCCCTTCTGCTTCACAGACAAGGGGCTGAAGGGACCAAACCTATGGGAACCACCGCCGCTAAGCAGGTGGGACAAGATGCTTGGAGTTGGAAAGGCAGCTGAGAGAACGGCAGGGTGAGAGGAGCCCAGCGCCTACTGCAGAGGAGCAAACAAGGCAGTCATTTGCCTTTGTACTGGTTTCAATGTTTTTCAGGGGATGTGAGAAAATAACTTTATTCTTCAAGTCACATGATGTTAAAACTTCATCGGAGAGGAGCAGGCAGAGGTCTCCGTAACCTCCACAGACTTCTTCCAAGAACCGTTAAAAGTGTGTTCTCCCAGCTCCTCTTTTTCATAGAGTGGGGTTGAAAAAGGGTGATCATTCACACATACCTTTGTTGGATATAATTTTCTTAAATCTTGATCCTTAAAGATTAGCATGTCACAGGCAACTCTGTTACCTAGCAACCAGGATAAAGCCAGGAAAAAGGCCTAAATATCAATTCCTTGCCAGTAATATAAACACTAATACAGTAATCTTTAAACTCTTAAGGAGTCTTCCTTTTATTACTAATGAAACTATCATGCCTGCCTTTTCCTAACATAATAAAGAAATTGACATCTTAATGAACTCAACTGCTATTGATCCACATCTATTTTTGAAGCAACCCTTGTGCTGTTCAGACATTCTGTTGGCACAGCTTTACACCGTAAATCTTTCATGTTAGCCACTGAACATCAAAATTACTTTGGTGACATCTGGTGTGATGAAAGTAAACAAGATAATTCCTTATCTAGATGCATCTGAAAGAAAACCTCATCTTTGAACAATCGCAGATATTGTGATAACTTGCAAACCTGATCTGTACTTCACATTTTGGCTCCAACCTTCCCACTTTGTAAAGGGCAACACTGTTCTGAGAAACTGCAGAAAAGAAGTGGTACCACAGATCCTTCTCACTGTGTTCATTCATAAAGCTGTTCAGCGCAGCTAACGAAGTAAGTTTCTATTCTAGTTGTTCCAAGAGTCATTACATACGGGAAAAGACTGCTCATTAAAATGGTGATAGCAGCCAAGACTCTATCAGACTCCAGAAAAAATGCAGTCCCTTGGGGCGTGCAAAAGCACCAGCAGAACTTGTAGAAGGCTTCACGGTAATCTTCCAGGGCGACGATAATGGCTTTAAATTCCAGTTCCCACAGGCCAAACATGACCTGATCCAGTTAGCTTGCAAGGCAGAACTTGTAAGTAACAGTTTTACACAGATGCAATTAAAACCAGAATTCGACCCAAAGACTTCATAGAATCATAGAATCATTCAGGGTGGGAAAGACCCTTAAGATCATTGAGTCCAATCATAAACCTAACACTGCTACCACTAAACCATATCCCTGAGCTATTTGTAGCTATCATCTACACACCTTTTAAAGTCCTCCAGGGTTGGTGACACAACCACTTTCCTGCGAAGCCTGTTCCAACGCTTGATAATCCTTTTGGTGAAGAAATTTTTCCTAATATCCAATCTAAACCTCCCCTGGTGCAAACTGAGGCCTTTTCCTCTGTCATTTATAAACATTAAGTCGTGAGTGTACCCCTGATCTAGACACGCATGCCACCACTCATTTCATGTGGCTTGCTTGCTCTCATTTTGGTTGATAAATCCACTAACAGTCTTGTTTTGTTTGATTGGATTAGTCCATTAGTCTCACGGAGCAGTCATTCAACTTCTGGGTCAGGCCAAGATGATTAAGAACTGAGGCCACTCAAGGTCTTAATTGTCAGGGTTCAGTTCTTGCATTTACAAAATGGTCTGTTGGAGCACTTGTAGGAAAGAGATTTCCACAGGTAGCTCTGATGTATCTGCATAAAAGCTAATTTTACTGTCCCTGTGGCTCCCTTCCCAACAGATCTCAAATCTGAGGATGTAGCAGGAATGTCCCAAGAGCTGGGTTAATCACCTTGGTCTTCGGCTCAGTGCAATGCCGCTTGTAACAAGACTCCCAGCAATTCATCTGGGCCCTGCCAAAAGAACATGGATTCCTCACCCCCGTCTCAATAATGGACCCCTCTTCCCCATCTAATAAATAGAGTTCATAAAGTCTGAGTGGCATCTACTCAGAGAGTGAGGAAAATTCCAGGGCCTAGGACTAAATCTTCTGCCTCTCTCGCAAACAGACACTCTTCCTGCCCTGTCACACCAAAGTTGGTACAACCATTCAACTGTTGATTCCACAAGTTGTTCTTGACATGTTATCAGATTTTTTTGCAGGACATCTGTGTTAAAATCATGAACTCTGTGGTTCGTCTCCAATTGGATTATCAATAGTGATTTCTTGTTTAATTGAGGGCTGTGTTGGTACAGAATCACTTGCTTTGCTTTCTTCCGCATCAGACTCATCTGGCCTGTTCCAAATGCCTCCATCCCAGTCACTATCATACATAGCTGTGCAGACTCTTTTGGGGTCCAGATCACCACCTTGTAACAGCATTTCACAATGTTTTCTTGCTTTCTCTATACCCTGTGGCACTGGGGTTTTTTTGAGATGTGCCCTTTTCCCAGACTCACTGCCAGCCTCTAATTTAGCTTTAATTCTACATCTTCTGTTGAAAATTCACCCTTCCACTTTCTAATTTCTTCTTCTAACTTCTCGGCCTGTTAGTTCTCAATTTTCCATATTGCAGCTAACAGCCAGAACACCCCTTCCTTCCTTCTTTCTTTATTTTACACATATCCTTCTAATTACTGAGTTAATTCCATATGGCTTTCAGATGATACCTTATTGCCTTTAGTCATTCCTTATCACACTTAGGATCTTACCATCCATTTTCCATAAAACCCTTTTGCAATAGACACAATTTACCCAGGGAATCAGTCATCATTCTAACCCAAGGATCCTGCTGACTATGCCAATTAATTTTGTCACCCAAAGCTATGGGGACAGGCAGATTTATTGATGATCCTCAGCAGAACAATGTCACAAAAAGTTGTTACAATCAAAACTTTATCTTAACCTGGACTCTCTGCACATTTTTCCCTTTTACAAAATTGGCATTGGAGATCCTCTGCAGATCAGGTCATTTAAACAAATTAACCATAACTTGATCTGAAAGTACACATACAAAACTCACTCAAGCCTTGGAGGAAACAGCCTATGATGGAGGCAACACCAGCCACTGGGATATCATGGGCCTGCCATCCAGCAGCAGTAGCTCTGGTCCAAGTCCCATCTAAGTTCTCAGGCACTCAGGAACCCTTGAAAGGACAATAAGGGGCAGTGGGTACAAACTGGAACACAGGAGGTTCCACTTAAATATGAGAAGAAAATTCTTCACAGTGAGGGCGACAGAACACTGGAACAGGCTGCCCAGGGAGGCTGTGGAGTGTCTTTCTCTGGAGACATTCAAAACCTGCCTGGACGCCTTCCTGTGTAGCCTCATGTAGGTGTTCCTGCTCCAGCAGGGGGATTGGCTAGATGATCTTTTGAGGTCACTTCCAGTCCCCAACATTCTGTGATTCTGTGAAAAGTGGGTACATGACAATCTCACCCACATCTAATGCCACCTGCCCCACAATATGGCATACTAAGAGTTAGGATTAGGGGGCACGGTTCACAAGGTCTGATGCAATTGCCCAGTGGAGCACAGTGCCAGGCTTCCAAGACAGCCCTTTGCAGCCACCCTGGCTGGGTCATGGCTGTGAGGTGCACTGCTGGTGCCTGTGTCTCAAGAGAAGCAGCCCACATCCCAACTGGGTGCCCAGTGAGGATGCCTGGGGGATGTTCGTGTCCCAGTGAGGTGTGTGGTAGTTGCTTCCCATGTCCCTGTAAAGTGGCAGTGGCCAGTGCCTGCTCATGACCCATTGGGTTCCTTAGGCCAAGGCTGGTATGAGGGCAAGCATCACACCAGGAATGGGGGAGGTGTTAGGAAGTAGGTAGATAACAATTCCAACTGTAGCATTTTCATCCAGCTGATAGTGAATTATGTTCATGGTAAGAGCCAGCTGGTGCATCAGGATGTGCCTCAGCCAACTGAAGACTCCAGGGATGAGGGCACTTCCATTGACTACAACCTTTTCTGCTGGCTGAAGGCCATTGTCGCCCTGTTGTTTGTCTGCTTACTCTCTAGGTGCCAGCAAAGCTTGCCAAGAAGGACAGTTGGAAAAACAATATTTTCTGAGAAAAATAAGCTGACATGAGAGAAGACCGTGAATTTGACTGTAGACTCCACTGTGCCCTGTATAATCACTTGCCATGGCAGCACAGTATTTAGACAGTTTAAGCCAAATTCTGCGTCGTTCATTCCTGTAATTCTACCAGTGTCAAATGTTTTCCATTGCTCATGTTATTGCTTCATAGAGTTTTCCCTAGTCGAGGATGATTCTGGTAAATTATGTAATAATTGCCTTGAATTTGCCAGCACAACCTGCATAAAATCTCTTCAGCATCTCAGCTTGTTAAATACAACTCTTTCTCTCATTGCTATTATTATTTTCCTTTTCTGATCCTCCTTCTCTCCTGATTCAGAAATATAAGAAAGCTCAAACGTGTCAGTATAAGAGTCCTGGAAAAGGATATAATAATTTAATAGTACTTACTTATGCCTGTCTAGATTTAACTCTCTGCTCCAATGGGCAGATATTATATGGTTGAAACTGTCTTCAGAACACCAAACTATCTGATTATCATCTTTTCCCAAACAAAGATTTTCAGGTACAAGCCAACTTTAACAAAAGACTTCAGCCTGACTGGCCATGCCTGTAACATGTCAGGCACAATATCTGACTTTTTGTCCATGGTGTTAGAAACTGGGAATATCTTGGAATATCTTGTTTTTATTTCCAGCTTGGGGACTTGCACACTACTCAGTGCCTTAGGCTGGATATGTCCACTGTGCAGCCATATTCAGGGAATAAGAAGTAGGGGAAGATGAGATCTGCACCTACTCATGTTTCACATGATCTGCAATAAACATTTAGTTTTGAGCAATGAGAATGGGAGTCTTTTCTATTTTCTCCAAAATCTCTTTTTTTCCACTACCACATCTTTCCTCTTCAGGCTCCATGCAGCTATATGAAGATGCAATTAATCAATAAACTCTTGGGTATAAATAGAGATTTAAGTCCCTTAGAAACTAAGTATTTTTTGCACTTATTTAATTATTGTCTTCATGTTGTTCTTCCTTTTTTTTAAAATATTCTTTTTATATTATCTTATTTAATTGCTTGGGACATAAGGAAAATACCTGATTTAGTAGCACTTACATGGAAATGGAAAAGCAGTTATCTACAAAACCTTTAGTACTTTTCCTATTCAACTGTCTTCTGTTATTTGTTTGATCTGTACATTTTTTTTACCTGATGATTTGACTGGGAAATTTGAGTTTTAACTGGTTTTGGACTTCTCTGTGAAAGCAGAGACAGTAGGACTTGGTGGATGCGGATAGTATTTTCAGGCCGTAATTCTAGACATTTTTCATGGGAACATCTTCTGGGAGTTGAAGTTAAGTCCTCCTACAGTTTCAAAACTACTGTCTTGCTTTGTGAAGGGAGGGCGGGTTTCCTGCAGATTATAGCTCAGGGCAGAATCCACACTTTTTTCCCCACATGTATGTAGGAAGTTATGAATCAGCAAGCATAAATCCAGAATGCCTTCTTAAGGCTGGCTATTTCTCATCCTTATGAGTCAGTAGCACCTTTTCCATCCAGCTTGACTGTCTCCCCACCTACTCTTTTGGAAAATAAAAATAATGTGGAAAAAAAAAAGGAATTCAAACGATTTAATACAAAACTCCCACACTACTCCCACACAAAGATTGTCCTTGCCAATTTTGAAGTACAATCACACAAGAGAAAACTCTGAATAAGGGGAAAGACTTGCATGTTGTTCTTAGAATGGACTTGTTGGCTACTTTGGAGAAGTCTGATATAGCTACAATAGTCGCATGATGGCTTTCTGTGTTTTTCCTCTAGCTCAACAATGAGAACTTTTCTCACATTTAGAAACTTTGAGAGAGATGGGTTTGAGCAGAATACAGAGCATGAAGGCTTGAGCAGACTGGAAAAATGGTGAAGACATCTCCCCTAAGCGCCGTAGGCACCGCCATCGAAGAGGCTAGAGTCACATCTACATAGACGTGGTTGCTGTAGGAGTCAATGATGTGGAGGTCTACTGGGCCACGAGGAGAAAAAGCATCTGTAATGCCCATTGCAAACCTGCTCAGCATCCCTTCAGATGCCATTATCCCATAGTACTTGATGTGTATGAATGTGGATTATTTATGAGACTTGAAAAATATATGCTCAGCACTCTGCCATGCACTGAGTGTGGTCAAGAGGAAACTTCGCCACCAAAGGTGCATGAACATATAAACTACAGGGACAGAAAAATAGGGTGGACCACCCAACGTGAGACCTAGGATGCTTTGGAGTAGGAGGAGATGCTATAGATGTTTTGGTATTTTAAATTAGAACAGAAAAAACCCCACAAAATATAAGAGCAAGAGAAAGAAAACACAGGTTTCAGACATGCTGGGAGGTACATATGGTGTAGTGACACTGATAATCTATTAGTCCAATATCACATTTTAGAATATTGAAGATTCATTGAAATAATGCTTAATTAAACAAGAAATAGATGCAAATAATTTATATAAACACTCAAAAATAGTTTTACATTATTCTGCATTTGGTTCTATAGAAAAAAAAATAAAAGATCCGTTGAATGCCAAAGTTAAGTGTTTGTAAGAGCAGACACAACAGAATTGAAGTTGTATATGGATCAAAATTATGCTTAATTACTTTTTTTTTTTTTTTTCAGGAGCCCTGCCCCAAACAGCATACACTACTAGGCTCTTCTCTAGGAACAGATCAGGAGTCTAAACTGCTCTCCCAGATCCTTGCCTCAGCCGTGGAGAAATTCAGATGTGAGTGAATGAAGCTGAGAACATCAGAAACAGCAAGGACAATCTAATAGTTGAGGTACATACAACATGGCCACGGTTGAGATATTTGAACTTCCTCCTGCCTCTGCCAGAGACTTTATACATGGTGATATGCTTCCAAACTTACATTCCTCATCTTCTATGCACCCATGTGAGCCTGCTGAGCGCTCCCTGATACAGTCAAATGTAGCTGGGCTTCATATCTGGTGTTGTTAAGCAGGCTAAAAGGTCAGGCTGCAGGTGTCTCAGACAAATGGTCCTTACTGGTAGATAGCTTTTAACCTTAGTTTGAGCCACAATTCTGAAGTGAACAGGGGAAAATGAACCTTCTTCCCATTTCCCCCTACATATCAATGTAAGAAAAGGTAACACCTTGTTTCTACAGTGATGACAACCATAAAAAACCCCTGTGAAACAATTAATCTGCCTTGAGAGATGGTGAGTAGTATGCATTAAATAAGCCTTGGGGAAATATCTATAGAAAACCAGAATATTGAGGACCTGCTGCTGAAGTTGCACTAGTAGTTCAGGCAAAGACAGGGTGAGGCGTCTTATGCATATAATGGTAATGCATAATGAGCTAATTCTAGCTATTGTAATATATACGGTTGCTTAAGGAAATCATCTGGACCTTCTTAACTCTCTGAGTATGCTGTTATGCTTTCTTCATGTTCTTTGAATACAGCTTTTTTATTTCCTAGTTTTTGAGAAAAATGACAAAGTGAAATTCCATCATCTAGTATTAATGATATACTGGCTTCTACAAGAGAAAGGTGGGCAAGTTGATTCCACTGGCAGATGTCTATGGAGCCTCTGGAGCTAATAGAATAGATGGTACCAGGCAGTTAGGGTATGAAATTGGTAGTTTTCTCTGCAAATTAGCTATGGGAAAGTTGAAACCTGTGCTTTAAAATTGTGTTTCTGTAGACAACAGGGGAAATGTGAGGAGAGGACAAGCCTGCTGGCAAGGCTGCTCCTGTCCTCTGATTTCCAGTCTAAATCCCAGTCCCACTGCCCCTTTCTGCTCTTTTTCTCTCTGTAACACATATAACTCCATCTTCTTTCTTCTAGCTCTCTTTTTTAACTTCCTTCTTCTCATCCAGTCTCAAACTCCACTCTTCTTGTGTTCTGTGCTCAAACAGTCCAAATTTCCCTTTCTCTCCCTGTGTCCTGATCTCATGGCCACCCTCCTCTTACCACTTCCTTCAGTGACTCATATTTGGTGAAGCATTTGAAAACTGTCTATTAAAATTGAAAGTGTTTGGCATTCTTTGTATTTGGAGGCACAGCAAGTTTCACCTGTGCCACACTTGTGTTAGGTGCACAGTGGCAACTGGCGAGTCTCAGATTTTCACCTCTGAGTTATTTCAGCTCAGCCACTTGAAGTCATGTCTGATTGTGCTCGTCTCAGCTCAATTCAACAGGCTTGCAGAGGGACAATCATAAGTGGAGTAATTTCGAACTGACAGATACACCTGAAACATTATGGCCAGACCTTATAACCCTGATCCTATTATACAAACAGGTATGGAAATACTCATGGCGTAGATTAAACAGTGATGCATGTGATTGCATGAAAAAGACCTCTAAAGCGTAATCTTTTGAGGGCTGTAGAATCTTTATTTTCCTCTGCGCAGGCCTAGCACACATTGGCACATGCATAAGAAACAGTAAAAGGAGAGTAGTAGGACAAATCAAGATCCATCAGCATCTTTGCTATTAACTTTACATTTTAGGGACGCAGACTACTCATCTGGGAGCCAAGACCTGTCATGTAAAATGTCAGAGTGGAAACCACTGCTGTATGAAAGGAGAAAATCTAAAAGACTCCTCCAAAAATCTAAAGACTCCTCCAAATTTTTAGCCTGTGAAGAGAAATATTGATATTGCAGACACTATAGAGAAGTTTCAGTCTCAGACAACTCTTGTCATTCACCCCACAATTGTTAGCAGTAAGGATTTACCTACATCCCCTTAGAGGGAAAGGGCCTGTTTTGTGTAGAAGGTAATTAAGACTGACTTAATGAAGTGTGGGTATTACTCCTTTTTTTTTTTTTTTTTTTTTTTTGTGAACTAGTAAGTTCATCTTGGAAGAAATGTGTCATGGGAAATAAATTGAGATCCTGTGATATTAGTATGGATGCCACAGTTCTCTTCTAGAGGATGTAAGATGTTAATAATGCTCGTAGATGTGCCAGTCTGTACCATAAAATAAAACAACTAAACACAGTCTTCCTCCCTTAGAAGAATAGTGTTTAAAAATGGCTACAGCCACTGTCAGGAATGATTTCTCAGTGAGTCATTCATCACTGTAAAAACGAGTTTAGCTTACCAAGAAAATGTTTGTTTCCTGCTATAACAAGAATTCAGTATATCAGCAAGAAAACTGAATCATCTCACTTGGCTGTAATGAACAGCTGAGTTATACTGAAGTCATAACTAAGTACAGCAATCAAGTGCCTTGGAAAACTAAAAGTGTTGTTTAAGGTGAGCAATTGAAACTAATAAATTCTAAATTAAAAATGGATTTGATTTAACAAAACTTGAATACAAGTGACCACAACAAGAAATTGCCAAGTTGCAGTCTGGGTAATACATTGGGTGGTGATCTAGAAAAAACAGATCTATGAGGAACTTGCAGGAACCGAACATAAGCTTTGCTATATTCTTACCAGTGCTTCTGTAATTGGATGTTACCTAAATCAACAGGTTTTGTACAAATCCCGTTAAGGTCTTATGGATCAAAGCTGACAAAAAGATCAACAAAGCAATACCCACAGAGAATGCAAGAGGATAAAAACATATAGGAACATAGAGTGTCATCAATCTATTGCTGCTCTTGAAAGCACTCATTCCTCACAGATGCAAGCTAAGCACTGCATGAAACAAACACATACACACACACACACACACAAAAGGGAGAAAATAAAAAGGAAAAAAAAAAAAAAAGAAAAGATAAAGAAGCCAAAAGGGAAAATGTGGGGATTGGAATGCCAATGCCTGATATTTGTTTCTCTTCTTGTGATGACCTTTTCTGGTGAATCTGTCATTCAACAGTAAAAGTAAGAAAAGGACTACATGTGTGAACCATGGCAGCAGGGAGAGAGGTCGGTTACCAAAATAAAATAAAATCAAGATGCAGCAGCAGGTGAAAGTGCCTGAAGCAAAACAGACAGAGGTGACTTTTTCTTACAGCATTCGTGAGCTCTCTTAGACCAGAGAAATGATTGCAAGAGCATTATTAGAAGAGACAAGAATGGCTGCCTTCAAAAAAGAAACCTCCTGTTACCTCCCCTCTTTCAGAAGAGAGGTTGTACTCAGATACGATAGTACTGTGTACAGTATAAATGTCTGCTTAAGGATGGGACAAACAGTAGGCAAGAGCAAGCCAACATGAGGGAAACTCAGGGGTTTGCAAGTGATGGTGTGTCTATGTGAAGCTGCACAATGTTCCCTGGGTAGAGCCTTGTATTACACAGTTGGGTGCTTCCAGTTGCTTAACTAGCTCAACCACACATAGCACATTAAAGCACGTAATACTGTCCTAACCTGAATAATACAACTGCATGTTCAAGGAAAAAGAAGTAGTTCAATGCCTAGGGAGCGGTGAGGACCTACTCTAACATGAGAGAAATGGAGACCAAGGCTCTACTTTTAAATCTGCCTCTGTGGAACTAGATATTAAAAGCACTGCTTTTTCTAAACTGACTGAAAAAGCACCTTTAGCAACCCTCCCTGCCCATCACTACAGACCTTGCTTCAGGAGGGGGCCTTGGTGGCTTAGGGGCAGCTCTTTCTTCTGCCTCTGACGTTCAGGCTTAGTCCTGGTTCTCCTTGTACTTAGCCTTATCCAATGCTCTAGCCCTGTGGCCTGAGAGCAATCTGACAGCCCGCTCGGGGGAACATCCCTGTTGGAAGGAAAAATCTGGAGAGACTGGAAAGAGAAATACAGAAGCAGAATTTGAGACATAGGAATAAGAATAAAACACCACAGGCAAGACTGGAAGAGGCAATAAGGGTGGACTTGTAGAGGACTGAATAGAATGGGGAAAAGCACAGTAAGCTGGGCAATATGCAGGTGAGAAAGAGGAATGAGCCCATTCTTAGTGGTTGCATGAAGACTATCTCAAACATCTTTATTCTCCTGTTATGTCATCCCTTGGGAGAGACCAAGAGTCTACAGCAAGATTCGCAAAATCTCAGTTAAAAAAAGTCTTCCAGTCAGCAGAGTGACTAATCTCCCCACACCACCTCAAACCTCTCTCATAACCAAGATCTTCTTTTTGAAGAGACTTCTCATCCCACCACACGGAAAAGCTTGCCCACATCTGTGATATTTTCTCTGGAACAACAGAAACAGAGACAAAGGATGACAAACTGGACAGAGCCTAACCTAACCACACAATCCGTTGTTTGGTAAGCACTGGGGTCAATCTGAATCACTCACATAAAAAAATGAACCCTCTACTCTTCAGTATTAGCCAGTGACTACAGACACAACACTGAGACTGCTAATGCTGTTCTCAAGGAGGCGTAGTTGTTAATCAAACTGAAATACATCACAGTCCAATCAGTGTTAAGAAACCTTATTTAATTCCAAAACACTGCAGTTCATTTTTTTTCCTCTAACCTTCCCTTTCTGAGCAGTGTTACTTCAGATCAGTAGTGGTCCATCTCCAGCAATACCCAGGCTGTGGCAGGGTTGTATCTCTGGCTTTTCTGAAACAGTGATCAAGCCAATATATGACATAGCATTGGATGATGATGCTCTTTAGAGAAGACATGCAGAAGCACTCACCTTGGAACTGACACGTATGCAGGTGAACAGTTCATTTCATTTCCAGTCTCTTTAATACCCCAAAAATAACACCACATGGGGAACACCTATTCTTATGTTGATTTCCACAAGGATCTTTTTTTTTGACCTTGAATTTAAAACATGGCAGAGGAGGACAGGATAAGGAAGGTGTTCATAATTGCAGAAGACACTGAAAACTGTACTTCATCACATCTAGCCTGGCCAGTGTGTTAGTGACAAGTATATGAAACAATTTCAGCTGGGCTCTCAGGAAATCAGATTGGAAAATGTGGAGGCTTTTGTAATATTGTTCAACAGATACTGCTGGTTGATCTTTTGCGTATCTTCTTACTGTTTTATCATGCAGTTTTGCATGTCCAAGTAGCAGGCATGGCCAAAGGTTTTGTTTTCCATTGTTCGAACTGATCTGAATTTTTCTTTTTTAAGTAGATAACGATTTGATGCCACTACTGTTACATTACATGTAGAGTAATGTAAATATCCCTGCATAAAATTTTGGAGGTGTCTAGGTGATAGTATCTAACAGCAGATACCTGAAGTGACTGAACTACAGAAGCAGAACACACAGAACAGCAGAGTTTGCCTGTCCAACCAAGGCAGCTCAGATCCACAGGCTATCTCAGCATATGAAAGTGGCTACCTCAGCCTACTCTGTGGCATGTGTGTTATGTGCACTCAATGACTTCTACCAGAACCACCTCAGGGATCTCTGTATGACATGAAGTACATAGGTATGGTGAGGACGTCTACACGCTTTTCCCAGCTAAAACAGGGGAAGTGAAAGTGAAATGATAGTCAAGGTTAAGAAGGTTTAGAGTCAGTGTCAGATTCTTAAACAGGCCATTTGGTGCAAAGATTCATGCTTTAAAATTTTGACCATTGAGAAATTATATAAGCAGGAAGACTGGCAGCAGTAATGTGCTCTCCAGGAGCAATACAACTGGGTATACCTTCTTACAACCAGAATATCCATTTATGCTATAAAAATCACATTTCAGACAGTAATGAAAATAAATTAAGAATAAAGAATACTGAGCCCTGCTTTTATGGACTCATTCATACTTCTTAATAGCGCATGTATAACCCTATAAAACCTGAATTGCTAAGCCAATGCCAGGCAATTGGATTTGGCAGCCACTCAGCATAGGTATGACTCAAAATGCCCATTGTTACCAGCCCATAGGCAAATTTTCTTTGAGTTATGGACACAGAGCCATGCACTTTTAGTTCTTATTTCTGATGTGTCCTACCAGGGTATACTTTACAGTAGCATTATATAAGAACAGACCTAAAGTGAGCTAACAGCATGTGACACTTTAGTTGACTTAACATAACCTGAAAATGCCCTAAATTCTTGGGATTATTAAGTAATTGTGGAAGTTGCAAGAACCTGGAACACTTCACTTTTTAATAGCTCAGTTCTTTGGTCCTGATAACATTCCTTGGTGAACAATGTCAAACAAAATGGATTGCCTACTAGCTGGGGATTTAAATGGGACCTTTCGTTTGTCTCCATGCACCTTATTTGCATGTGTATAAGTGTGTATATATATATATATATACTTGCAGTGGATAGAACCTTACTTTCACTGAAGGGAAGGTAAATCTAAGATTTTGCTTTCCTTCACTGGAGTTGTGCCAAAAAAATCTACAGAAATTAATGTGGGTAATTATCTCGAGATGCTGTCATTTTTTCCTTTGGAGAGCACAGGACTGGAATGGACCTCATAGCTTGACTCTTCCAGTCTCCTTCCTATTTTCAGTTACCCTCCTGTCTCATACACTGCAAGGCTTTGCTCTGGGTGATTGTGGGAAGTGAGTTCTGCCCTGTGCTGTGGAAAAATGCACAGTACTTGAGCTCTTGAAGAAGGTTGTCTTTCTCTCTGTGGATCATCAGTGGAATGGGAGGAGGCACATATTTTGCCAGCAGCTTCTGTGAATATTTGGCAGGACAGGAACACTGAGTTTTGGAAACTCTTGTTTCTTTTACACCCTATTGAGGAGGCTTCCTGATGCGTGCTCCTGCTGTGCCAAAAATGGGGGTCAGTGAGAGCAGGAGCTACTTACTCTCAGCTCCTCCTTCCTTCTTGGGAGCAGTCACTACAGAAATGTTATTTTTGGTGTTTATTTGCTTTGTAGGGAATGAATTACAGACAGCTTGGGTATGCAAACCTGGAGTTTGTTCATCAGAAGAGAGAATTTTTGCTAAATTTGTTTCTTAAATTACTATGCAAGTCAACTGACAATACCTAAAAAAGATTTTCTCAGTCTTAAAATGCAGCCAGATTTGGGAAAAGGAGGTGTTAGAGGGATGGATTTGCCACAGATTTCTCTGACATTATTTTAAATCCCTTTTGCAAACCTCTGGGAACTTAGAGCCACTATTAAGCAGTAGGTAAGGAGAAAGAATAGAGACAGAAAAAGACACTTGGTGCCTCAAAGGTTGGTGCTTCACCTTCAGACATTTAGAAATGTATACGTGATCAGGAAAGATGCTTCCTCTTGTTCACTATGTCTAGTTGCTAGCAGTAAGAAGAATCCAATATCCTGCATTTTTGCAATAATTGCGAATATGTTAAATAATGCTATTATTAATAGTTTATTTATGAGGCAGACATGCTACAAAGAAGAGCAAGGTTCCTGCCTGACCTGGAAAAAATTACATTCTGACTCCAGATAGGTTTACAGGTTATATCCTGGACATGATAGTCTTTCAAGTAGTACAGGAATTGAATGCTACCATGTGCCTCAAGACTCCTTGCTGTGGCAAACCTAGAATGGTCAGAGAAAGGCTGTCTTCTTCTTTACCTTGCCAAGATGGGCACCAAGTATGAGCAAGACTGGAATTTCTTTTCTGGCCCTTCCAAACCACTAGAGAACCCCTGAAACATGGCATTAAATGCAACAGAAATCTACTGCAAACAAGTAGCACAAAGATCCTTCGAAACGGGAGCACACGGGATGCTCACAGGCTCAGATCACAAGCATTAAATTTCCAGGGGTCATGAGACTGTTATTTCTTTGTGTATTTTCTAGTCTGTTTGTTCTCTTAGCTTTAGAAGTGCTTACTTAATAATATTCTGGAGCCTGACAGTGCCTTAATGGGAATTTAACAAAGGAAAGGTCAAGCTATCTCAACCTCAGAATTTGCCAGGGGGATTGTGCTGCTCCATGGTCATATGGCTATCTATAAATGTCTTCTATTTCTCCTTGTTGATCTACATGGTCTTTTCTTTGGCTTGACTTCAAGCTTCCCTTTTACTTCTGGATTTCCTTTGACTTAAGACTTTTTTTTTTTTTTTTTAAATGGTCTTTTGCTGTAAGCTTACCATTCTCTTTCTCTTTGAAATTGAGTCTGGCTTTGCATTTCTGTTTCTTTCTGGCTGTACTCACGAATCACTTGTGAGGGAACACATCATGAATTCAAGCTTGTAGACCATAGTTACTGTTCCAACTGTTATGTTCCATGATATGATAATAATTTTTAATAGCAATCTTAAAGCTTCTTTTACAGCGCAGTGGAAAGTGTTAAATAAGGGACTAAACCCTCTGGCTACTCAGAAGGTTAAATTAGTGCAGTGGATGCAGATGCCAATGTTTTGAGCAGGCCAGATTAGTAAAAGTCTTTAACTCTGCTGCACTGTGGTGACTAGCACACCTTCAGGTTAAATCCCAGCCATCTTCAAGTCATAAATCTCTCAGGTCTCATCAATTGCTGCTTGTGTTTCATCCCCACCATTTCATTCAGTGACATCAATTTGTCTATATTTCCTAAAAGTGAAGGTCAGGGGAGTCAAGGACATGCCATGATTTAGCTGTGAATCTTCAGACCTGAAAAAGCAATTAAGCTTGCTCACATTTATAACTTGTACGAGGCATTCTTTTTTTGTGGGTTTCCTACAACTGCAAGCTCTGAAAATCTTCACAATTGGCCCTAAAGTATAGATTTCTCTCTGTATATATTTTATAAGGTCTTGTGATGTTAATGAAAAGAATACTGCTGCTGTCAGTATTTCCATAATGAAAACAAGCTTCCAAACCCCTTATCTCCATCAGTAAATGTCTTATAAGTATCCCATGCAATATCTTCACAGTTATGTATTTTAATGGCTTCTTGTTTTGTGACAGTTGCTTCTAGACTGTAGGAAAAAACCACAGTCTGGAAATACAAATATTTTTAATGCATTTGGTAACACTTTCACTTCTATAAAATTCTCAAAGGAAATTGAAGTTCACAAAGCTACATTAAAATAACATGAAAGATAAAATGATCATGAGTTTAAGGACGAGGGTATTTTTTGTTTCCAAAGAAATACTAATGACATTTGAGCTCATCTCATTGATGACTTATTCACAAATGATCCTTTTCTTTGTTTTCTCTGTCTGCTTTTGTGCATTTAATCTACCCTTAGTGCAGACATATACTGTCTAATTACAAACTGTCCTTGGGGACAGCGATTTTGTTCGTTGCCCACAAATTTAGTTCACATTATATTTGGGAACTCATAAGATGACAAATTCATTAAAATGGTGTACAAAGATCAAAAACCAAAAAAAACCACCAAAAAAACAACAAAGTGAGGAAATTCAGGGACAAGACTGCAAGACCATTCACAGGGCAGTTCTATTATTAATAGGAATTAAAACAATCTTTGGCTGAGTGCTGGGAGAGAACTTGTCTATACTGGGAGCACTCAATCTGGATGTGGTAGCCAGGGCATTTTCCCTACTACTGTATGAACTGTTTACAGTCCTCCAGATTCTTTCCACAGCAAATGATCTATGGGACAAGTAAGGCTAAGAAGTCATAATTGCTCTTTAAAGCCTAAAACTAGGCAGACTAACTTGAGAGGAGGGGCATTAAGGTCAGATGAGAACTGTAAGTTACCTGTGTCTCATGAACCCATCCACAGAGAGTTTTGTGGAGAAGCCCAGAGAAATTTTGGCAGCTAAAATGCAATCACTCAAGTCTTACCATTTAGGGAGGAAGAAGAACCGGGTTAGTTTGCTTTGCATTTTAATCTTCCTTGGAGCGGAAAAACAAATAAAAAAATCAAAGAAGCAGCACATGGTTTCATACAGAATAATTGAAAACATCTGTAAGTAATTCTGCTTTACTAGTCCTTCCAAGGGCATGTATTTGGTTAATTTAGTATGGCAGCCTCAATTAAACAATTCCTGGTAGCATGTTGTGGCTAATTGCTTACTGTTTAACCGAGCCTTTTTTTCCCTTTGAAAAAGGATCCTTCTTTTCTCCAAAGCATGCCTGTTTTAGATTGAAACTACTGCTTTGAATCTGATTATTTAAATTTAAGATGCCCAAAGCAATAAAAAAAAAGAAAGTCAAATAAATGAATTTACACTCCTTGCCATCTGTTTAACAGATGATGGAGAACATATGCTATTTTCTTAGTTTATTTGAGAATTATAGTGTGTTAGTGATTTAAAGTGTTCTATAACAAAGTTAACAATCATTATCATAGGGTTTGTAAGCAGGATAGCAAAAAGAAATTTGTCCACCTGGAATGTTCACAATAGACTTTGGGTTCATTGCACTTTATTTCTTTAGGACAAAACCCCTATTTTTAACCTTGCCCTCTGCTCCGCTGAAATAGCCAGTTTATGTTTCATTCCTGATGTGTTTAGTTCAAAGTTCAACAACAACGCATGTCTTATATCCATTTTTTACATTTTTTTCAAAAAAACATTTTGGGGAAAAAATTATCATCTGAGAATCAAGAAATTGTACACTTGCTTTATTTTTAAGCATTCTCGGTATATCAATATATGTTTGAGAACAGTAGTATAATCTAATAGGTCTGCAGACTATCCTATAGCCTGTTGCATTTAGTGAAAGCACTTTAGACTTTTCATGCAAATAATGGAGTCTGAATCTGAAGTTTAAAACACCCAAATTGTTTCAACACTCCCGAAAGATATTCCAGATCTGTAGGGAAAACCTTACCCTTCAACCTGGCCAGCCCACTGAGGACACTGAAAAGAGGAGGAGTTGCTTTGGTTTGGGCACTCTTGAAAGTTCAACTACTTCACTGAAATCCCTTAAAGGAAGCTTAAAGAATGCTTGCATGAAAATCTAAAAAGCATTAATTTTCATCTGCTTTCAACACTCATGGCCAGAATTCCTTGAAAATCTGTTTTGGTCTGCTTTCCATAGCCGTGTTTGAGACCAGTCAGGTGTAATGCTGTTCTTGAATTGAGCTTTCATAGCTACTCTGATCACAATTTTTAGAAACTCCTGATCTGAAAAGAATGGAAGCTGTGCCTGCTAGATGTGCACAGGGAGCTGGTTCTCTGGTTCACAGCCCACAGTCAAAATCCCCGCAAATCCCATCAAGCAAAAAGTTCTGTTTACAGGATTGTCAGTCCTCATTCTTAATTTCATTATATTTAAAGAAATTTCAAGATTAATCACAATCTGCAACAAATTTCCACTGTTTCATTTTGAAAATACCCAAACCAAAGAAGTAGAATCGTGGGATATTTTCCCTGGTTTTCTCTGCTTAAAGTGGTTTGAAGAACATCACACAGATGTTCTTCAAAAAATTACAGATTGTTTCTTTCAACTTGAAGAAATTTTGCTAATCCCTCACATACACAGAGAATGCAAATGGCCTAAAAATTCCCTCCAGCACAGTTCTAAATGATTCTGTTCATCATAATGAAGAACTTAACCAGTGTCAGACTGGTCGCCACTGGATTGCTTCTAGGCATAGGCAGTTGTTTAGAGCAACAGAAATCCATGGCACATAAACTGGACAAAGTGCTTGTGACTAGTACATGTTCTGTGGATGTCAGAACACTGGAAAGCCAGGAGCATTGCTGTGGCATGAGAATTTGTAACAGCAGGCATGACTAGGGGCATAGCTACTCCCAGAAGTAACATTCACTGCTCCTATTCTTCCAAAAGGATCAGCAAGGCTGATTTTCCAGGGTTTTCTCCAGCTCCACTTTCTGAGCAGCCTATTTCATCAGTGGGACATGACCCAGTGTCATTTGGCAGCAAAAATTATTTTTCTTACCCTGCTGAAAACTCTGAACTGGTCGTGCCTCACTCATTTGAAATCACTGAAGGTTTTTTTTCTTCATATAAACAGAGCAGAGCAGAGACTCACCAGATCTAGTTTCTGACCTGTAGCAGTGCAGGTATATGCAAAAAGTGCTGTTCCCTTTTCCATTGACTTGCACTGGGCTGTGCTGATGTGTTAGGCTGGATCTGTGCTAGCTCTGGAGTCTCTCCACTGAAGCTCATTGCACAGCATGGCCAAACATGTCTGACTTCACTGTTGCTCTCCAGTAAGGTGGTCAAGAACTACAGTGGTGAAACCTGCTCTTGTTTCTTGGGAATAAAAAGGGATGATATATATGCCACGTTTGCAATTTACCTTAAAAACAAACAAAAAGCAAACAAACTTATTTTCAGTGTTCACACAGAAACCTTCACTTAGCTTAGTTCCAGACTGTAATGTTCTGGGACACTGAGGGACTAATAATTTTCCAAACCTTAGGTGCTAACTTCCCTCAGGTATAGAGGACAGCACTGGGAGAGACATGTGATCTTACCATCCAGACAGGCACTGCTGTCCTGTTCTTTACTAAGGACAACTATCACCTTCCCAGGCGAAGTTCTTCCCAAAAGATGGTTTTATCTCAGCAATTGTGTTCTGGTCCAGAGCTCAGGCTTCAGCTGGGACAGTTTTAGATGAGTTTTGCTGACAGCTGTTGAGAGACTCAAATACAGATGTTTGTGTAACACTGTGTGGCAGGCCTTGTGCTTTTGTTATTTACATTCCTCACATTATAAGGGGTGTGAGGGCTAAATCAGGTGAGAGTTTAGACATCTTAACTAGGACTGAGGTGGCAACAAATTGTCTCTACTCAGCATCATTGCCTGGAAATCCCTCAGCTCTGGTAGGGCTGTATGGTGGATCACTCTCTTCAGGATAGGAAACCTGGGATGGTTTCCTTTTGAGCACAAAGCAGGTTCAAACCTCCATTCACTCTCCTCAAAGAGGCAAGCAAAGCTGGAAATAGGGTGCTCTGTGTTGTGTGTATTTAAGGGCCCACTGTGAGAATGCTAGCTGTCTTTGAGTGTTAAGACATCACTCAGTGCATTACAGAAACTCTCCTTGGAGATGGGAGAGGAGCCCAAGTCATGTGGACACACAAATAGCAAGTGAATGCCTCTACCATTTGCTACACATTCAGGCTTCCTCTTGTACAGAAAGAGCCACATTTCCAGCACAGGAAGCTCCAGAACCTGGGTTAGATGGGTGATATGACAAGACATAGAGCTGCACTGGATCTTACTGTTACTGTTACTGTTAAGTCACTTGAAGGTATTAGTTCATACATGATTATTCCAGCAACTTCAGGCAGCACAAGCCCCTGCCAAAGACAGTCACTGCCTTTTCCAAGGTTGCCAAGCATTCTTCAAATATAAGTCCTGTTATCCCTTTTTTTTCCTATCTGTAACCTGACTTGCATGATGGAAAGCAATTCAGAATGAATGACAAATAGTGTTCAAGAAAGCCATAGGACACCAGAAGGGAGATGTCGACAAAGAACATTGAGATGCACTTACAAAAGCATTCCTCACTACCTGGTCATGACCATGGAAACATGCTGATGCAAAGCCCTGTGAAGTTGCAGCCTGCTCTTTTAAGCCATTCTTATTTGATCGACTTCTAGAAGAATCTGAAAGACTCTTCAGTTTATTTAAAACTCAAGGTCCCTCTCTAATCAATCTTGGCAATGTCACAGAAACCAAACCAACACTCGTAAAGACCTAATACCCTTCCTAACGAAATCTAAGTATTAAAATACCACGTAGTCCATACCATAGTGTTCCACCTCTGTGTTGATCTAATGGATCAGCACCTTTTTTTTTCCCCCTGTAATCATCAGTTCTTGTCAAAGAATCAAGATGCACTTTGTCATATGTTCCAGGCTTTGAAATTAGCATTGAGTTGAGGTGTTTTAGAGGTAGACAGTGAGCGTGTTCTGACAGAGGCATATTCCAAAAATACTCCAACCTTCTGTTTCCCCTGTGAAGAGCTGGAGATGGTGTAGGAAGACATTCATCACATGGCCACAATGAAAAGAATCCGTAAGAAGTTTTGGTTTTATTAGCTCACCAGTTGTGCTTGCTGCCAAGTTGACCTCAGGTACCGTTTCAGTGGCTCTGCCACTCATGACTTCCTTTTTCCAGGAGTGAGCTCTCATTGTCTTTCAAAGACTAAAAACATACTTGAGAGATACAATAGAGGAAAAGGGCAGCAAATGCTGAGCAATATCTGAACTACAAGCATTTCTGCCAAAACAGAGTATTTGACATATTTGATAAATTAAGAGATCGGTGATCCTTTACTTCTTGAACTATAATAATAACAACAACTAAGGAATAAAATCCACCTCATAGACATTTCTTGGACTCCAAACCTTCCCATTTCCTGATGCATTTGTTCTCTTTCAAAACCGGATCATCGCACAAGTCCCTCTGGCTTGTTGCCTTGCCACAGGTGCCCAGGTTTCCGGTGACTCTTCTCCCTGTTTAATTTATGCTGTTGCCGAATTGCAAGACAGCCATGGAGCCAGGGGGCCAAAACTCTGCCCAAGCAGCTGTTCCAGAGCTTTCAGCAATAGGAATGGACCAACCTCCTGGGCTTGCTGGCATTAAGAAACCATACCTTCCCATCATAAGCACTGCTGACTCCTGTGTCAAGTCTGCTGTAGAGAGATTAACAGCTTATCAATATTTCCTTTTTAATTATTATTATTATTTTTCCAAAGTCCGGAGGAACTCATTTCTTCTCACTGATTTTTGAGGGAGGCCCGGGGAGCTTGATTGGTTAAATTTGATTTCTGTAGTTGATGACCCATGAGTTCCTTCTAGCAAGACCCTACTAGCTGGGAGGAGAAGAAACGGTTTCTTCATTGTACTATTTAAAAAGCTATAAAGCTGCCTTCCACTTTTCCAAGAGAATATACTGAAAAATTTCTCTGCTATTTCACTCTGAATCTCATTGTGTTCCCTGGGAAGCATTCATATTTTACAATGAGTGTTGTCAGCCTGAATTAGCCTTGGGGTGAAGAGAAAATATAACAGAGTAGAAGTATAGAGAAACCCGGAGAATGATACGGAAAAATGAAAGACAAAACTAGAAGATGATAGAGTGGAGAGGAAAAAGTCTTGTACTTTCAACACCAACATTTTTAAGGTCAAACAATGTGATTATTTCATTCTACTCGGCATTTCCTGGGCCTCACCTGGAATAGTGTGTCTACTTTTGGTCCCTCTAGTTCAAGAGACAGATTAAAAAAAAAAATGTAGATGGTCAAGGAAAGGGCCACGAATATGATTAAGGAGCTGGAGAAATAGTCATATAAAGAAAAATTAACCAAATTTGAATTACTCAAGACTAGAGAAGAGGGGGCTTAGGCGTGACATTGTTACAGTCTTCCAAAATCTAAAAGGTAGTTACAGAAAAGACAGAGGTACTCTTACCACATAGACATATGGTGACAGGACAGGGGGCAATGGGAGTGAGTTGTTTCAGGGGAAGTTCTGTCTGGTGTTAAGAAAATATTATTCACGAAGAGGAAAACCAAACTTTTGAGTAGGTTGCCATGAGAAGGGGTGAAAATTCTCAAGATTTGGCTTAGCAGGGCCCTTGATAACCTGGTGTAAGACCCTGTTTTCAACAAAAGGTTGGATTAGAATGTTTCCAGAGGCCGCTTCCAGTCTGGGGGGGTTTTGTTGTTGTTTGATGGTTTTATTTATTTATTTTTTTTTTAAATAAAACTTTTTCAAACATTAGAAAACAGACTAAGATAGAAAAGAACCCTGCTCTTTGATCTGCAGGAAAACAAGACCAGTACTTATTGGCAGTAAAGGATCCTTAGGTTGTGTTGGTTTTCCAAGCAGTCTGTTAACCAGTATCTCCAGGTTTTCTCTAGTACTCTTCTACTTCTTTACTAGCTTTGTATCTCCTTTATCTTTCACCTGTTATCAGATACAATGCTAATGCTTCTTTAGATGTCTGCTACAGCTACAGCTTTGGCTAGGCTGTGGGAAATCAGGAAATCCCTAACACATCACTTTAAGGCACGTACAAATCAGCTCTATGGCATGTGTATGGCAGAACTGCTCTGCCCACATGGTGCAGCCCACTGAAGTGCCAAGATAGCAAAGTGAGTTCTGGTTAACCTAAAAAAGGTGCTGGAAGCAATGCCCAGACATGCCTCAGCTCAGCAAATAAGTCTAGGAAAAGGCCCATTTTGTATCAGTTAAATTTCTGATACCCTGACCTTAGCTCCCTCAAAGCGTATTTTGTTCAAAGTGGGAAGTAACAACACACTCAGACACTGTAAAAGTATTGACTTTGTCTCAACCAAGATTTTACAGTGCATGCAAGCTAGGATTGGAGCCCTACACCACTGATCCTTCTTCCTGTCACCTTTGGAACAAAAGTAGTTTCTATCTGTCATATAAATAACATACTTATGTATCAATCTACTAGGACCACTACCACTACCTCCAGTATAAGCCTTTATGCCAAAATACTATTGCTTCTTCTGAGACAGAAGATAGAAACTGAAATCCACCTACTAAAAACACACACATGCATAAACTACTTACCCTACTACGTGACTACCTGCTACAAATATAACTTCTAATTTGAAACTGAGACTATTTGTTGCAGATGTATTTAATTTTGCGAGTCCTGGTTTCATGTTCATTCAAGACATGACAGGTGTACTCTTTTTTATACATTATAAGAAGCTTGGGGCTGTACAACATGTGCCAAAAAGAAGTAATTAAATATTTAATGTTTCCTGTCTGTGATGCAGTCCCTCTTTTCTTGCTTCAAATGTGTTATGTTTAGACAGAGGTGAGAAATATTTCTGAGCCATCAGTAAATATTCTGTAGCTGGTCTTGACATGATATCATACACCTTCAAAGACAAGCTTTTTGCCAGAGTGCTCACTCTGTTTGCTGGTTTATCACTCTGATGCAACTGAGATGGAATCATTAGACAAATATTATTAGCCCTCCTGGTATTCTGCCTGTTTCTTGTGATAAGTTCCTGGGGGGGAATGAACATTGTATGACATTCAGGCAACAGCAAAAGTGTGAGTTTTCTGACATAGATCAGATATTAACATGAAACCTAGCAGAGTAACAAACGAGTTGTCTGATTTGTGAAAAAGAAGGGGAAAACCCCAGGGAAAGTTATCACTGGGGTCCGAGCAACCCTGGTTACAGAGCCAGATGTGCATAGCCCATACTCAAATGTGCCCTGTAAAGTTTTCATGTGGTTGTTTAAAAAAGCAAGAAAATGCTATTAAAAACATCAAAATACATGTAACTGGGAGGAGGGTTTATTGCTACTGAGTATCAGCAATCAGTGGAAGATAGAAATGAGAACATCAAACATTTTAATAGTAAGTTTTCAAATATATTTCAAAATTCAGTTCAAAGTACACATCAAATTGGCAGTATTACAGCAGGTTTCTTTGTGCTGTTTTTCTGCAATCAAGGCTTTTAGTAAGGAGAACAGAAGGAAATGTAAGAAACTCATGCCTGGATGATGAAAATTAGTGAGGATATAATCACACAACTGTGGCTAAGTCTTCATTAGCAAGTGATTTGGCACAAGAGAAGTGAATTATTATATAGAAACAGGTGGCACTGAGGCTCTTAAACCTTCGTGTTATGTGGTGCAGGGGGTTTAACTGGGGCTGGATTTTGTCTTGTCTCCTGGATGATGCATCCCTGGAACATGTAGTTCAAAGCTGCCTGGAAAAGTGGGTTTTGGCTTGGACCTTTTTGCCTGATTCACAGCTTGGAGCACATGGAAAGGCATGTATTTAGCCTTCCCCAGGAGGAATCTGAACGAGGTGCACCAGAAACACTCTGGGGCCAAATCAGTGTGTGGCAAGTGCAGGCCCTCAGGGAAATCACTTCAACACCGTGCTAACACATCAAACCGAAGTGCCAGTATGGGCACAGCAATATGCGGTAATATGAGCCCAGCCTTGCTATGGTACAACGTGCTAAACCCAGGGTACTGCAATGCCAAAGGCTCTTCACAAACCCAACAAAACTGGTCTGTGCCCACCTCTGCCCTGAAGGTAGAGAGGAAAGAGATTCCTGTACACCTTTAGAGCTCCACATCCACCTTGGCTTGGTATCATGCATGGTTGCCATTTCTATGGTTATTTGGTGATGAGGTGAGACTGCACAAGCAAGGTGGTAGGTAGGTGAGAGAAGAGAGGAGACAAGCCAAGGACAGGGTGGATCTCCAAGCATTGTTCCCAGGGAATGAGGAAGTCCTGCTGATAAGCCTGTCTGTGCTGATTTTACAGGCCACTTTCCAGCCCCAGGAATCCTCCCAGGGGTCTGCAGGACCGGAGAAGACTTTGTTCCTTTCATCAGGAAGGAAGGGAGTAGAGAGTACTGAAGATACTAAAGATTCCTCAAGTTCCCCAGGATTTCTATCAGATCTGTCTTCTTCCTCTGCTGCTATTTCAGCCTGAAAAGGTCCCTTTGCTCCTGTCACTGCCATGTGGAAGTGCTTCTAGATAGTGTTTCATCTTCTGGGTCTTCAAAGCCACAGGCGGCTGCGAGACAACAGCTGAGGGGAAGCAAGAAAAGAAGTTGCTTTGCTAAAGCCCCTTCAGGAACATTTCAGACAGGTGGATTCTGTGGCTGTGGGAAATGACTTTCTAAGGCATCAAGACTTGCCTGTCACAAAAGAATCACTGCTGGTACCTCTTAAAAAAATTTGGAAAAAGTTCTGCAAGAGAGTCATGGGCCATGGCCCTGACCAGAGAGATGCAAACTGTCACGAACCTTTTTTATCTTACTGCAGGTATTTGCTGCTGTTACTGTAACTACCATTACTTTTTAAAAGTCATCATACAAAATCTAATATATTCTAAAATTCCACAGGGCAGAACAAAAGATGGTCAGAAGGACAGAGACAGAGGGGTACAAGGAAACAGCAAGGCGATATATTTTTGCATGACAGGCAGTGCGGCCAGTGGCCTGGTACTATGTGTTTACAAGCAGTTTAAGCCATCAGAAATCAGTAACATTGCCAAAAGAGGCAGTTCTGCCTTGTCTTTTTCTCTGTCTGATTATTCTGGCTTCTGCATCCCCTGTGCCCTCTCCCTTCACCAGCAACTCTAGCCCTGCACAAACGTTGATGCAGAAAACAGCTAACCGAGCAAAATATAGTTATTTTTACCCATGTCAGCTTCCCACCTCTTCACTGTGCTGCCACACGACTGTTTCTGCTGGCACATGATAAGGGTCCAGAAAGGTGCAAAATGGAGCAATCCATATGGATGGGAGAAAAGTGCCTTTTTTAGTGGTGGTGTTCTCTATTGCAGGCTCAAGGTTATGGTGAAATGAATGGCAAAGTAAGTGTTGTAAGAGTTTTTATAGGCAGAAAAGGGAAATTTGAGGACGGATAATGAATTTGCTTGTAGGATGCTTTGAAGGAGCTCCACCCTGTGGAACACTGGACAGAAGGAAAAATCATGAGTATTTAGTAAAAAAACATAGGAGCTTGATGACATTCCCTGTTACTGTGGTTTGACTAAAGGCAGGAGTCTTCTTTAAAATGAATGAGACATATTTGCCATGCAGGGCCAAAAAACAGGAAGGAAAATGAGTTTAGGTGATAAAGAAAGAGGAATAAATGGAAGAACGGACCAAGAGAAGTGATGCAGTTGAAACAATAGCTTTGGAAGCAAACATTCTCTGTGTTTAAAATGGAGCACTGAATCCTATCTTCTCTCAAAGCTGATAGTGATCCTCTTTTTCTCGGTACAGGCTCAAGTAATCTGCAGACATCCTATGATGGAGTGAGACAGGTACACTCTGTGAGTATTGTCACTAGTTGAAGGGGATGTAAAAGTGTGTCTTGACCTTTAGGTTTTGAAAAACCGATCTCCAGTAATCCTTGTTCGTAGTGGTTTTTTGGCAGCAGGACCATAATGCAGCAAGCTGTTCCCAACAATCATCTTTTGAGACCTGGGTAAAAATAGTTAGGGAATGTTTACCCATTTGGCTCAGTATCTGTATTTTCATCTAGGTAAATGTCTCTAATTATTTTTCTCCCTCTCTGAGCTTCCCATACCTTGAGCACCGAAGCACTCGCCACTTCTGCAGGAGGTCTTTACAGCCATAGCAGAAAAAGAGGGTTTTCCTGAAACAAGAATGCAGGTCACTGACCTGCAAGGAAAGGGTTCCATTGCTGACAGAGAGCAGAAGAGGCTAATTATACTGTTATATTCACCTGTTGGTACCTCAATGGCTTAGTCATTCATGCCCAGGGGACAAGCACTTGCACTTACCTCTAATCAGTCCTGAAACAAAGGCATCCCATTGCCATTCTCTGATGTGCAAAGGCAGGTACACCCTAAATGTTTTGCAAGTTGCACGACTGAGATTTTATATGCATTAAAGAGCATTGTTCAGAGAAAGTTCTTGCATTACTTGAGTATCTGAGGCACAGATGGAAGAGTTAGATACTTTGGAGTCAGCCAGGAGCAGAATCCAGTTCTTTTGGTAGATCTGGTGGACCACATTGTGTATTAAGAGTTTAATCTGATATTCAGTGTGCATTTAGCTGTGGTTTAGGATACAACTAATTAATGTAAATTAAGACCAGTTGGCTATTTCCATGATATGCAACAACGAGCTAATAATTCATAGGAGGTTAACTGAAACACTGAATGCATGGACCATGTCTCTTAAGACTATTTGTTTGGCCTCCCTGGAAGCATTAGGACTGTAAATTGTGTAAAATATTTCTGGGTTCATTTGGTTTATTCTTTTATAATGACAGCTCTGGTATTAAAGACTCTGGGTTTGTTTGCCTCTGGAAGCTTTTTTTCACTGGGAATCCTCTTTTCATCTCCCCTGCATGAAGCTCTGTGAGCAAGAATCATGCAGGAAGAGAAAAGAATGCAGGGGCTTTAGGTTAGCATCGCTGTTTAGGCATAGGCCACTGATCAAACATCAGCTTGTATGGCAGGGAGAGTGCCACATAATTTATAAATCCAATGCCTTGTCCAAATGACCAAAAGACCCAGAGTAAATTTTAATCAACAGTACTTGCAGACAGGAAACTAAAATATGCGTAAAATTCTATCCTGCAGAGAGTGTTTTACAGAGAGTTTCTACTGCAGTAGTTTGGTCTGCAACTCATTGGAGTCCGTTTACTGGGGGGTGATTTTCAAAGGGACACAGTGAGCTTTTGTCAGCATGGTGCTCATCCAATTTAAGAAAAGTCTGGATGACTGGAGAGGCGTTATTCTGGAAATGCCTTAGGTTATTTACCCAGACCCTGAAATAATGTTTTCGCTGTACTGTAGTGTAAATATTCTTTCTCTTCACAGAGTATTTTACCCATTGCTATCTTCCCTCATGCTTAAGTACCAGTATTTTTCATATAAAACTGTAGGAAATATTCAAGTACTGTGATTATGAGGTAAAACATATTTTTAGGCCAGAATGCCTTTGTCCTGTTTGGCTTGAACATCCTTGTTACAGTACATTTTATGAAAACACTAGTTTTATATTCATTTGTTTATCTTTAGCATGATTGTCCCCGTTCCAGCATTCCCATGTGCTTTGCTGTTGCTGTCAGCACCTTTGCTTTTTCTCTCTGCTGAAGGTGCAGTCCAGACAACAGGATGCTGCACTGCAGAGGTATGTCCATGGCAGAAGAGGGTACGATGAGGTTTCAGGTGGGTAAAATCTCTTGTTACATTTGTAATAGAGCACAGCTTGCTAAAAGACACAGAAATCAACTACTGGAAATAAGAAACAGGCTGCTAATTTGCTCCTTAGACTGTTGATGCAATTTCCACTAGCAGCAGCCAGAGTAACTCTGGCATAGGAATGAGTTAGGAGAACACATTATGGAAAATTGTGGCATTGAAATCGCAGCTATTTCCTAATAATTTTTTTCCCAAAGACTTGAAAATAAATCAAGAGCCTGAATGTGCTAGTGCATCTCTTTTTGTCTGCCCAAACCAGCATTTGTTTCTCTGTCTTCACAAATACCAAAAGCCTCAAACATTGTCACTGATGACAACAGAAACTTTTTTTGCCACAGGGTTGTTAACAGTGGGTCTGTGGTTGGCAGGATCTAGTTCACTTCAAGGTAGAAAACTACAATACTTTGTTTCCATGCTGCAAGATAGCTAAGCACTTGATATCACGTGGTGGCCACCTAAAAGCATGGATTTCCTTAGCACTTAAGGCAAAACCTGATGTTTTGCATCCAGACATGAAACCAGGTCAAGTTTTTTGAGACCTGAGAGGAGATGTGAACATCTGCCACTACCACACAGTGTGTTGGACCTCAAAAGCACAACTGCTCTACTGTTTACCATGTTGTCCAAAGCTGATCTTCCTCTTCCAGATTGTGTGATGGATGCCTTTCTGCTTGCCAAATGCTGCTCAGGCAGCACAGGGGTGCCTCTGAGAAATATTTCTCCATCTGCATCCCTCTGACATCATTGACTCCTTCCATACTGAGGTCCTCAGGTAGGGCGATACCTGCTGTGTTTCAGCTTGTCTGCCCTAATGAGGTTTGTCACACTCATCGCAGAAAGGCTGGACAAAGAGCCAAATCACAACATGTGGGTGACACAGCTCTGGGCCCACACTTTCACCCCCTCTACCAGAGAAAAGCCTGGAGGAGAAACAGCTTTCAGTAAGGAGGATATTCCTCAGGAATCTTGAGTGGAGTTTCTTCCATGTCATTCCATGTCAATTCACAAATTCTGCCCCTGTCTTAGACTGATTCCTTGGGATTTAGGCAAGTGATCTGTATTTTGTGCATGGGCTATGCTACTGGGGCTTTGCTTATTCATTTGGGCCTTATCTGATACCCAGCAAAGCTGTGCTATAAAGATGTACCACCATGGCATACCAGGAGAAGAGCTTTACAAAAAGCTGTGTCTCCCATTTTTTGGGCTGACTGCTACCAGGAATCGTTCTTCCCATTGCTGCGATGTAGAATGACAACTTGTGTAAGGCTCTCACTCCTGCTCTACCCTGCACTTACACTTGACTCTGCACTGGTGCAGCCTCACCTGGAGCACTGTGTGCGATTCTGGGCACCACACTATAAAAAGGATATAAAGCTACTGGAGAGTGTCCAGAAGAGGGCTACGAAGTTGGTGAAGGATTTGGAGGGGAAGCCGTATGAGGAGCAGCTAAAGTCACTTGGTTTGTTCAGCCGGGAGAAGAGAAGACTGAGAGGAGACCTCATCATGCTCTAAGCTTCCTCACAAGGGGAGAAGGAAGGGTAAGCGCTGAACTCTTCTCTTTAGTGACCAACAACAGAACCCGAGGGAATGGCAGGAAGATGTGCCAGGGGAGGTTTAGGTTGGACATCAGGAAAAGGTTCTTCCCCCAGAGGGTGGTGGAGCACTGGAACAGGCTCCCCAGGGAGGTGTCACGGCCCCAAACCTGACAATGTTGAGGCAGAGACTGCACAACGCCCTCAGACACACGGTGTGAACTGTGGGGTTGTCCTGTGCAGGGACAGGAGTTGGACTCGGTGATCCTTGTGGGTCCCTTCCAAATTAGGACATTCTATGATTCTGAGGATAAATCCAGTTGTTGGCTTTAAAAAAAATGTTCAAAGCACTTTGTAACAGGTATTCTTATGCATTTTAGTAGGTCGGTGTCTCTCTATAGCTTTTGCACTTTCAGCATGTACAACCACAATTGCATTGATTCAATCCTCCTAAGAAAAAGTAATATAAAATACCTTGGTCTTGAGCCTTACATTAAACAAATAAAAATAAATTACTATGGTTTGACTGCCTGTAGATTACAATGGCAAATTATCATGGTTCCTATTCATAAAGCAATTGGAATATAATTCGTACAATTTCTCAAGTTGGGAAAACCTCTCTCTTTTAAGAATCATGGCTCTCCAGCACTGTAAGACTAACATTTGCATATTGATAGGGAACAGAAAAATACAGGTGCTTTTTAAATAGCTAGTTAGCTTCCCGTTGAGCCTGAGTTGTTGTCACTGTAACATTTTGACCTTTTATTTTATTTTTTCTAAATTGAGATTGCTGCTCCATTGCATGAGCCAACAGAGGAATTTTGAAGACAATTCTGCCAAAAGCGGGGTGTTTAGTTAAATTCAGATGTTGTGTTTTCCTCATAATAACCCCACAAATGCCCATATCTCTCACTTTCTGAAGTGCTAATGTGATTTGAATTGATACATTTTATTGTCGTCTAACCTGACCTTTAGTTGTTTTGAGCAGTACTGTTAAGATAAGTAATGTGCTCACAGAAGAACAATTTATCTTAGGTACAGATCATAGGAGGATAGTGCTGCAAGTGTGAAATAAACAGAGGTAACTTAAACCACTTGCTATCTCAGGTTCAAATCCACCCCCACTTTTTTTGAGATGCAGGCAAGTGCCAGCTCCCAGTGAATTAGTGAAACAGGTTAGTGCCTTGTCTCCTAGAAGTTTTTATTCTTTGTTGCTGGGCTACTCTACAAAGTGAGACCTTTGTCTACTTGCTAGTGAAAACACCCTTGTATACAAGCTCATTGTATTTATTCATCATCCACTTTCTTTGCGGTGTAGGACCTTTCTCCTGGTGACTCGTATTGTTCCTGTGAGAAAGACAGACTTTTTAACTGTATGATGACAGATACAAAATTAGGACAAAAAAAGGACATGTTTTTGTTTTACAGGGTAACTTGTGACATATTCGTGGAACCTCTTGTATATAGAGCACAGACAGTTTTACCTGCCAGAACTGGGAAGCAGAATAGAGAGAAGCAATAGGGCAACTGTTTGTTAGACTGGGCACTGCCTGAGTTACAATATATGTGTTACCCCAAATATCAGTGTTAGAGAGCTGGCATTGTGTTAGTGTCTTCTGCTCAGCACTGCATTGCCCAGCTTGATCCTGAGCAGCATCAGTAGCCGCCCTGTACAGTGTCTGCTTCAAGTGATGGGGAGATGGCATCCTGCCACCCACAACACCACCTTACTCAACCAGTTTTCACTTTTTGTCTAGCAAAGTGCCTGAGCAAAGCAAAATTATTGCGGGTCTGTTGCTTCTGGGAATCTGTGGGGCTTGGGAGGTTCAAAGATGAGGCAGCACAGGGATCATGACATGAAAGGGGTCCTGCCACTGGTGTCATCTTGGAGCAGCCTTCCTTGTAGAATGAAGTAGCCCTCTTGGCTTATGGGACCAGGACCTTGCATGCAGAAGGATCACATAGGTGAAGCCGTAGGTGACTACTCAGGAAATAGAGATCCTTGCCTCCTACCTCTGTAACCGAAGTCCTTCTGTCACTGCAAGAGTCAGGGATATTGCAATAGCTCTTTGACATCATTGGTGTCATGAAATATTCAAACAGCACAGCTTAAATAATACTGTACAACATCAATAATATGGCATAACGACAAAAATACTACACAGTCTGAAAAACAAAGTTGCATCAGACCAACTTCTGTAGTGTTCAGTATTAGATCTTTCAGGTTAGTATGAGGCTTGCCCAATGTGCTTCCTCTCCCAAAGGGAAAATCTTAAAGTGAGGATGATAGTTGGTTTTGCATCAGAATCTGCAAAAGTTTAATTGTATTTTTGCTCTTTATTACTAATAAAAAAGTAATAGCAGAATACAGAAGAATATTCCAGAGAATAAACAAATATGCAAAAAGTCTTGCTGTATAATTGATGGCTTTATCTAAAAGTCTCTTTAGTATTCTTCCTATCTCAAGGCAAGATTTACTTTTTTCAAGCTTGCCACACTTCACTATCAAACTAAACAAAAAATATCTGGTCAAAATATAAGAAGAAGGAAGATCACACAACACTCTGAAACCCACTAACATGATCTGCTTTTTATCTCTTGCCATCTGTTTCTTCCACATTCTTTAGGATAAGTTTATAGTAAGCCTTTAAACTCCAGATAAAGAATCGCAAGCTAGATAATTAGAGGCATCTTCTATCAGTAGTACTATATAATAAAATTAATACTGATCTACCACAACAAAGAGGAAATACTCAGAAATGAAAGCCTCAACCCACTAATGGCTGTATCACTAGCAATGACAGGACATAAATATATTGAATGAATGCTTTAGAGATCCAGCATTATCATCAGCATTTGAGATGAAGTTGGTCTTTTTGGACAAAATTCTTATTTTACATGCTCTGGACTCTGAAAGGGCTTGCTGAAAAAACAGCTGAAAAATTTCACATGCTTCTTTTCCCAAACCAGCCAACCCTTCAGATCGTCAGGTACATGGGACCGACTGTTGTCACTCTGAATAAATTTGGACTTAAAGCAGAAATGGATTCCTCACACCCATCTGTCCATCTGTAGTACGCAGGATATTAGGCAAGTGATCACGGCTGCCCCTTCTAGAATTAAAATCCACCAATCTATATTCAAAATATGATCTTCAAAACTGTATATATTTGCTTCCTTGACTACCTAGCTATTTGAAGATATTTTTCAATTCCCCACATTTTGAGAGTCTTGTAAAACTATATTTTAAAAAGAACATTTATAATGTATGTGTTTTCCATTTAGTCTCCGTTTTCAGTCTCCTAGGAGTCAAGAAGGCCAGACTTTTCTTCTTGCTCTGCATATGGTTGGCAGCAAATAAAGCAGTTTTCATTTTGATGAAAAATCTTTGTGTATAACCTGTCACCCTGAGGAAGAGGCACATCCTGTTTAATAAGAATTTCCTCCAAGCAATCCAAGAAAAGTCCATTCAGAATCTGCATGCGACCAAAATAAAAGAGTGGGGAATGATTTGATTACATTATGTTGTAATGAGAATGTGAAAAGCAACAAATACAGTATGTATGTAAGCTTAGAGGGCTTGTAGCCTTTGCATCTCCATATTGCTTTACAGAGAAAACACAGATTCAGAATAATTATTTATTTATTAATGAAAAAAATGGAATGTGATTAATTTTGCTGGCACTAAATTTTTGTCCTTGATATTGAGAATGACATAAGATGCCAATTAACAGTGATGTGAAATAGTTTCACAACTTTTAAATTCAAGAAACTACTAAAGATTGCCTGGTTTGTTAAACTTCACCCCCATAGGCACTGTCAGTCTTCCTTGACACTTGTGGACACATTAAGGACATTCAAGAAGTGATTGGTTACATTCAGTTCATTAAATAAAAGCCCAGCGAGACTGGGTTGCTTAATAAGTACAGGGACAGTGTTTCTGGTTAAAGAAGTCCCTGCATGGTAGTTTCCTGCAGGCTGGGAAAGTATTGTGGGGTAATATTAATGCCTCTACAAATGCTTATCTGGTTCTTGTATCCTCACCTATGCACCACTGTGGGCCTTTGCTGAGAATTGGTTACGGGGCTTTCATCCAGCACTGCTTTCACCTGCTCTAACACAGCGCGCTCCATTCCTACGAAAGAATTAGTCAGATCAAATGCCTCAGTTCTCAAAAACCAACTGAACAGACCAACCTGCCGGATTTGTCATTGCATGAAGATACAAGAGTTCAAAACGTCACTAGTGCCAAAAAAATGTATCATTTTAAAAACACCCAGATCACAGCAGCTGGTGAAGCATGATGCATAAAAAGGCAATTAATATACTCTCCTCAACCTCTCAGACTCCCAAAAAACCCGAAAAAAGAAGAAATTCTTTCCTTGACTCTGAATTTGGGGACCTGTATGTCCCTGGGCCTGTGAGCAATGCACACAGGCAGGACATCTGAGAAAATTTGTTCTATCCCCTTCCCGTTCTGTGTCCAGTCTCAGATGCTCGTTAGGAGAGGAGGATAATTCCCAACCATGGGAGGGACTATGTGTAAGGAAGGATGGAAATGTATTCAGAGTCACAGGATCAAGATTCATCCTCTGCTCACCCAGGCTGAAAAATCAACCCAGAAGGAACATCTGGTTGATCCTTTTAAATCACCTTTTCAAAACACAGCAAAGTTTCACATAGCAACCAGCAAATAGATGGGAAAATATAGAAAAACAGAGCTGATGTCTACTATAAACATTCACACAACAGCAAAGATGAGGGGGGTTGGGTTAGCTCAGGAAGCATAAAATACTAGTGAGTTTACCCCTTATTCTTTAACATGCATTTTAAACTTCCATCTAGGAAGACATCCATTAATAATTTCTCAAAGTTGAGCGAAGTTGGTTGTATACAGAGAGTAGGAAGACTTACTTTGCTGTTTTGCTTATGTTTTCTCATATCCAGAGCTACAATTTCTGAGTTTTCTACCAACTCAGCAAAGATGCAGCGAGTTGCTGATTCTGTTTCATCTTAGTTCTCATCTGTAACATGAGTGTGAGTCATCAGACAGTGCCCTTACAGACAGGCTTTGGAGGCCTATTGGAC
This sequence comes from Caloenas nicobarica, assembly GCF_036013445.1. Taxonomy (NCBI): domain Eukaryota; kingdom Metazoa; phylum Chordata; class Aves; order Columbiformes; family Columbidae; genus Caloenas; species Caloenas nicobarica. Next base: position 49,854,763 of record NC_088245.1, read on the forward strand.
TGATTTTATAAACATTTAGATTACAAGGAAAGCATACAGTCACCAAACTTTTTCTGGGAGGTAATCAGTGTTTGGGAAGAGATTTTTCTGTTGCTGTAGAGATACGATTAGAAAGGGAACTAGAATGAATCCTTCTGGTGTGCACCTGATGGAGCTGGCAGCTTTGGAGTGGAGAAGAAGACATCATTAAATGTGCAGTGACACACCAGCATGTAGTTTTGTTCTGACTTACCTTTCACAAAAAGGTAAACAGCTGTGAGAAAAGGTTGGGTACCAGTGATCTGATAAATCATGGAAGAGAATCCTGGCTTTTTTTCTCAAAGCTTATCAGAAAACCCTAAAAATAGAGCTGAATTAAGGGTTGTACCTGATAAGAACAGAAACTTTTACATCTAGTAAGGTTACAGGATATAATACATTTTCTTAACTAGCAGGAGAAAGATTCCTGTTTGTTCTCAGTTCTCTGAAAGCTTCTCAGCCATTTGACATGTTTCTTCAATTCCCTTTTCCTGCTCTCATAAACTAACCCTGTACCTATTGCTCAAAAACACTTAGTCAGACAAGTACTACATTAATAGAAGACAAGCACTTTGCAGGGAATGGCTTTCCAGTGCTCTTTGCCGTCTGCACCAATTTCTCTAATTCGATGACCCACTTATTGAAAAACTTAGTCAGAAGTGGAAGGATATGAAACAGTACATTTAGATTCATCTATATGTAGCAAGATGGCCCTTGGGATTCTGATTCATGACTGAGTTCCTATGTGTAATGGCACTGCAAGTAATAAATAATCATTGGCCTGTCTGAGTCTGCCAAGGGGAATCTTATTTTTATTTAGGCAGAGGATGTTTTGCAATTAAAAACAATTATTCTAGGACAGGGAAAGTATTTCTCCTTTGAGAACAGTAAGGCTGCAGGTTGATGTACGCCTCTCTTGAGAGACTCCTTGCTGCCTGCTGCTGAGAGTACTTACATGTAGGTAAAGAGACAAGAAGAGGGACAGGAGCCTGGTGTGTGACTAAACACTAAATGTCACCCAAGGAATTGATTTTAGGTGTCATTGCAACACTGGTTCTGCAGTTAATTTGGTTCTTCCTATAACATTTGAGTAGAGTTGTCTGAAGGAAGGTAAAGCCATTTCACAAAAGATTTTGGCACTTTGACATTTGGTTCTGTTCTGCCATGGAATGAGAACCACAAGTGCCAAAAGGCAAGAGAAGCTCTAAACCCAGGGCAGACAGGTGGATCTTGGGGACCTTTTGCTGCCAAGGAGCTGCAAGACTGGGAGAAGTGGTAGATAAGCTTGACAGGAAATCATACACATGTTTCTGACAGAAACCTGTGCATTTTGAAACTCACCCCTGTTCTGTTCAAAACTCTGGTGAAACTGAAGGGCTTCTGCAGAATGTTTCAATTTAACAGAGGCTGCTAATGATGACAAAGTGGGGCATCATCCAGATCAAGAAAAGTTACAAGCTATTTGAAATATAAGCAAAGATTTTGAGTCTAATTTTTTGCAGCTATGTAATCAAGTTGCTTTGCTTTTAGGTCACTGTGCAACAAAAATTTTATTGTTTCTTTGAATAATTTGGTATGATGCAAGGAATTGCTTGGCTAAAGCTTTGGTCATAGATTTTTCATCATATATGGACCCAGTTGTATTTCCCTTCCCAACTCTCTCCCTGCACCCACAGGCTGTATCCCTTTATGTCATGTCGTGTTGGGTTACCTCCTACTTTAGCAACACATGCCATGATGTGACATCCCATAATTCAGAGAGACAGGAACAAAGTACTCTAAACAGTAGAGCAATTGTGCCACTGTAATATCTGGGGCATCTGCAGAGTGCTGGATGATGCACAGGTTTTTAGCTTTCTGAATAAAAGTTGGATAGCTCAGCAGATATGCAATGCTTAATGGGCTAAAATGCAAGTGTAATCATTACCATAAACAACCCAGTGCCTAGAGTCTCAGCAGCCCATGAAGCAGAAAGTAATCAGTTCAGCCTTCTCCAGCGAGTGTCACTGCAGCTTCTACATGTGGCTTCAAGGTGCCTGAATGGATTCAAAGTGAAAGAGAAAAGTAGAGCAGAAATGCCATTCAACCGATAATACCCAGATTCTTAGAGGAGTTGTTATTTGGAAATGCCTTGATGACTGAGCTGTTTGTGGTTCTAGTGGGGCTGGTGTGTAAAACGTGCTCATTCTGTAGACTCATACTGGTGATTATTCATTCTCTTTGTTGTGGCCAGGCTTCCAAAGAGGATATGACACTCCCCGTGCTGTCCAGAGTAATAATCCTAAAACAACATCTGCTCCACAAGATTTGCAACCTGAGATTTAGATAGCATGCAGCAAATTAATAAAGGGACACACGTTGCAGTACAAAGACCAAATAACAAGTTAGAATGATTTTAACAGTCAGTGGTCCTCACCAGCATAATCCTGCCAAAGACTCTTATCTTGTAGGTGAGTTTGGTGTTTCCAGGCGTCACCACCAGGGATTTTCTTTCAGATATGAAGTTAGTGTAGACAGTCTAATTTGCCCCAGAAAGAACAAGAGCAAGTCCTTTTTGAGGAAGGAAATTTTGGCTGTTTATATGTTTCAGTCATGGCAGGCTCCTTCCCTCTTGTGTAAGAAAGCAGCAGAATTGCACTTAGCTAGCTCAGCCACAACTTCTCCTCAGCCATCCATACCGCAAAGAGCACAAGGTCAGAACAGAAGGAGCAGGACACTGCTGAGGTTTCAGAAAGGTGAACAGAGGCAATTAAAAATGAAGCAGATAAAGAAAATGGTAACGACAGGAGTTACTGCACCAGCCTACATAAGTGACTGGCAGAAGACTACCTGCCAAACAATGATTTAGTGAAGTCACAGGCTCTGGGTTCAGTTCCTAGAGCCAATGCAGCCTTTAGCTTCATTTGTCTAATTTCCTCATCTGAAAAAATCAGATAATTACAAAATTTCCAAATCTTTGTCACTTGTAGCTCTGAGGTCCTTCAGGAGGACCTAAATCTTGTCCAGTTGTTCCTATGCCAGGGTGATCCAACCTCACTTAAGGTTCTGTACTGAACCACAGAGCAGATTATTGCTGCTTAATGCTAACAATAATAGTTGTGTTAGTGTTAAGTAGCATCAGGAAAGACACTGGGAGTTGATTGTGCTTCCGCTGCTCTTTCCACTGTGCCTCAAGCACAGAGGGAACGTTAGCCTTTTTGACTAGGTAGATATGTAAAATCCGTACACCAAAACTCTGTCAGGTTAACATTTATTTTACAAATACTCTTTAAACAGGAAGAAGTTACATTCCATGCTCTAACTGTAGATCTGTACCCAGCTACATAGAGATGTAGCCAAGCTGGGTGCAAAGCATTGGACAGAAAAGGAGCTACTGCATTTACTGTAGCACTTATCACTTTATATAACATAATAGTATTACTGAATTAAACCTATGACTGCTGTGCATTAAGGTTTTGCCTCATGTCCCGGACAATCAGTTATGGTCACGTATAGTGGATTTTAGTTCTTGGCCATGTGAGCAATCAGAGTCCAGAAAAGTTTATAGAAAGCATGTGGGGTCATAGATCTTGAATCCAAATGACTCTAGCAGAACCCCATGTTCATGGCTACGCTACAAGGTTCATCTTTTTCCTACTTTGCTCTGTCCCTTGATTTGTTTAGCTGAGTATCAGCTTGTGATATGAACTTTCAGAGCACTGGGTGCCATATATTCATAGCAATGGAAGGATGCTTCTCTCGTTTCTTATGCACACGAAGTCCGGCTGAAATCCTTTAAAATAAAAATGAAATGTTTACAGCTCTAGCATGCATATTTCATTTAATTACTTGGACAAAAATTGACTCAAAACTCGAAGTACAGAGACACAAAGTACCATAACCAAAGTATTTCAGATTTTGGGGTGTTTGATTCTTTTGACAATCAATCAATATTTTCTGCATTAGCCAGCCACTCTACAGAATTTATCGCTTAGTGGAAAATTTACTTTTCCTTTAAAAATTATTCTCAGCCAGACACTTCAGTAAATCCATAAAATAGCAATGCCTGTATTCTCTGCAAATGCGTTTTTCTTTCTTATAAACAGTTAAGATCAGCAATAGACTGCTACCTGGAATAAAAGCCACACACTGTCCTGAATACAGTAAATTCTTAAAATGCTTCAGAACTTAAAAGACAGCAGAAAAATATGGACAAATATTACTACTTTTCTGTTACAATACGTTAGATATATCAAAAAGTAGAGAAACAAAAATTCAAATAAAATAATTTTAATTTCCTTGAAAATATGATTAAAAAAAAAGAAAGGTAAATAATTTAAACACATATTTTTGAAGTCCTGCTGTTAGCAAAGATTTCAAAATACAGCAGAGTGTTTCAAAACATTATTCTTTAACATGAATATGTACATGTTCATAAGGGTGTCCTTTGATAAGCTATAAAAGAGAACAATAATGGCAGGTAAACTGAAGTTCTTTTCTCAGAACCAAAATTAAAAAAAAAAAAAAAAAAAACAGAAAAATAAAATCATCTCCCAACTTCAAAAGAGTTTCAAAGCATCAAGTTCCTTAATCTTGAAACATAATTTAATAATTTGTGTTTAAGAATACAGTGTAGAGCTTTGAAAACTTGAGAAAAGAGGAAAAAATGAGTTGTCTTTTTTGTGACTAATGAAAATATGTCCACAAAGGCGTTTGAGTTGTGATACCCCTGATGTATGTGATGTATGAACATGTCATACCCAGAAATATTTTAAACTTTCAGTTCCTTTTTTTTCCTGTAGATTTACATGAAATAAAACGTTGTTTGAGGCCCAGCTTTCCCAACTGGAATGTATTCAGCTCAGATGTCTCTTTAGAAATGAGGAAAAAAACCCCAAACTCTTTCCCTCCCAAAACATGGAAGAGACATGCTGCATAACCTTTTTACTTCACTCAAAGTGTGCCTGCACTCTGGATTTTGTTAGTTGCGAGGGTTGCCATGAGCTGTGTATTTGTTGATATTTACTTGCATTGACCTTGTAATTTCACTAAAAGCAGAAATTAGCTGGTGCCAGAAGACTCAGCGATCACATAAGCAGTGTCACATAGTGCTTTCATTCCACGTAAACTTACTCTCTCTCTAAGTGGGGAGAGTAATACAACAATTAGCTTAGACTGGGTGCGTTACTTTTATTTGTGTAAAGCTGAATGAGACAAATCCCCTATGCCATGATTGTACAAAAATCAAGCACTTGTTATTGCCTAATCTGCAGCTCTGGCCAGATCTTCATAGCTCCTTAAAAATGTACAGGTCAAAAGCTCTTCCTTGGTCTGTGATTCTCTGAATGTTTTTGTTTCCTGTTAGTTGCTGCAACTAGCAAAAAAAATGCTGATAACAGATAATCAAATGCTGGTGCTCCAGGCTTTATTGCACAGGGCTAGGGGTGAGCTATCAGTCCTTTTCTTGGAGTTCTGGTGAATGTTAAAATGGGTCTGTTTCTATAGGCCTAATTGTGGCAAGGCATGAGTGTGAAAGGAGCTGAAATCTTTCTTCTAAGTAAGTACAAGCCTCTTTTCACAGATGTCAGGTAAAGACAGAATATTTTGGGATGGGATATTGTGGGTTGCAGCCATCTCTTATTTATATTTGCGCTCAGTTCTCCATACAGCACCCTGTATACGTGCATTTAAATAAGACTGTTTCTTTAAAAATAGGAGTAAAGCTTGAAATTTGAACTCTACCTCAGTGTGTTTGCTGAACAAACACTGAAGGGAGCAGGGAGGTAAATCGCTGTTGCATGCTGAAGGGAAGCGTGGCATTACTTATGAATGACTGCATGCATGGCTGCCTGACTCAATGAATGAATCACCCAGAATAAGACTGTGCAGCTTGAATGAGCACAGAAACTGCTCTGACTTTCAGTTACAAAGCTTAATCATAAATATTTTATACTCTACAAGGCAAGGAAGGAAGCCGCTGTCAGACCCAGTTAATGTGTTTTATTTCCAGGGCCAGGGACGTTGGATCATTGTGGTGCTGAGCCCTCCGAGATCACCTGTGGGTATACAGTCCTTTTGGTTCCAGCAGCGCAACCATTTCAAGCCAGGCTGGGGTTCACTGACCTGATGGGTTGCACCATATGCACATTCATTAAACAGAACAGAGCCATCAGGGAAAAATTATACTATAAACTACCTCTTATACTACAGAGTTTTAAAATCCAGGAATGTTTTCTGATCACTTAAATATTTCCATGGTGGCTTCCATTGTTAAATAAAGCAGGTAGACCTTAACAGGCCAACACTTATAGGATGTTTATAGCATGGCAAATGCCTCATGTCAGACTATCTAAAATGCAGCTGACATTGACAGTTTCAGCTGATGTACCACATTTTGGTGCCTTGGAAGCTTTTATAGGAAACAGATTTCAAATAATGAAATACTGTCTGCACTGAGGGACAGTGTCTATGCTATGACTAGTTTAACTCCATAAGTGGAAGTTACATATTATAGAATCAAAATTTTTACAATTTTTGTTTTGATTTTGAAAAAGAATGAAAAAAAAAGCACCATATTTTGCACTCTTCAGCCTCTGCTTGAAAAATAGTTTTAGTGCTTTTTGTACTTAGCAAGGTTACTATATTGTGACGATCAGAAGTTAGTCTATTTCTCCAGTAAAAATAAACCTTCATTAATAACAAGTGATGCTGGAAATCCACTCAAATGCTTTGAATACTTTAGATACTTCAAAATCTTTTAGGACTTTGAGTTTGATTTCAAGCTCTATGACTAGAAATTGATATGTACTGATAAGCTATGATGTATGTACAAATGATGACATTTCAAAATACCACTTAAAAAAACAAACATAAAGACCAAATTTTTAAAAAGAGACTACAAAAATATCTCTGTGCGGTAAGCCAGATGATTTTTAACTAAACGACATCGTGGTTGTTTGGGCTTTGAGCCTAGGCAGGATCAGATATAATACAGATATGTTTTGTGAATATGTCATACAAAAAATGTATCCTGAAATTAATTGATGGGATAGAGTAGAGCATATAACATAAATTGCAGAAAAGACAGCATGTAGATTGTGGCAAACAAATTTAGAGTAAAATCTCAAGGCTAATATCAAAAGTTAAATTTACAGAAACAATCCAGTGAATATGAAGAGAGTGTTCTGGTTTTGTTTGTTTGTTTGTTTTTGTTTTGTTTTCAAAAAAGTGTTTAAGATGGAAGTAGGGTGCTCCAAATGAAATTAATAGAGGCTTAAGGTGAGGTGAAAAAATGTATAAGGAGCAGATAGTTAGACTGTGTATCTTATTTTGCAAATTCTTAATCTGCTCTGAATAAATCGCCATTTAAGAGGTTTGTAGTGGGATCAGCAGTAGCTCACATGCAGCTGTACATGTCGAGCCCAGGCATACTTAAACATATGTGGACAAGCTTTGCAGGAGATCACTGCTGAGACCATGAGCAGCGTTTTCACACACCAGTGATGTTCAGATGGACACTAACTTTGCCACAGCCTCACAGATACTCACGGAAATCTCCACTGCTGCTGGGAACATGCCCCAGGCAGGTCAGGAGGTGTGTTCATGGCAAAGGAGTCCCTCTCCTTTAGTGTCAGATCTGCCCTTACAAACCTTGGCTACCAGCAGAGCTGTTTTCTGTCAGTCATCTAGAGCCTGTGCTCCAGAGGTAAGAAAATGATGTTAGGAGTTGCTTTTCTGCAGGATCCTGGTTAAATGTGGGACAGAGATGTCAGTTGCTAAAAACACAGATGCTCACCACATGATTTGCTGTGACCACAGCCATGTCCATGGCTCCTCACTGCCTCTGTGACTACACAGCTGTTAACATCTGACGTGGATTTGAAGTATCTCATTGGCAACGCAGATTGGCATTTCCCAGGACATGACATCTAGCATTTGCTTCTTGTAATCAGACAGGACTGCTCTTACAGAACATGGAAGCTGCAAGCTACATGCTGTTTATTTCAGAGACCCAAAGGACAGGGAAGTGCTCACAGATGGAGGTGACAGGGGCTTCCCAATATACTTTTGTGGATGCATTGCATTGAATATGCAGTAGGTTTTGCTAATTTATCCTGCAGATTGGGAATCATGGTGCCAACAGCACCAGGACAGTGTCACTGCCAGTCACGCAGTGCAGCCCTACCACAGGGGCCATGGTGCAACAGTTCAAGAGTTATGCACAGTTTACAATCTGTGGAGATCCTCATTACTTCTGGCTGTTCTCTGCTTCTCTGTTAGCTCTAGATCTAGAAATTTCACTCTATTACCACGCTTCCTACTGCAGCTGATTTTCCTACGAGGTGTACACTCTGCCTTCCTCCAGGCACGAGGCTAAAGTCCTGCCCAGGATTTCAAAATACCCTCTAGCTCATGAATACAAAACTACTGTAAGTGATCTGTAGAAATACAAGCATAAAAAGTAAAGTTTTGTCCAGATGTAATATCTCAGGTAGGCACATGAAAATACCTTTGTAAAGGGGTACACCCCTCCTCCTTGCAAACATAAAGGCACAGCTACAACCTGATGGTTGGTTGCCCCTGCAAAACCTCCTGTTGGGGCAACGTCTGACCTGCCAGCAGCTCCTGCTTCCCAGCGGTTCACTGCCTGGGCTTCCCCACACAGCAGCTGCTTCTGCTCACACGCAGCTTTTAGGACTCTGCTGAACCGTGTCTCCTCTGATCACAAGATGTATTTCCTCCTCCTGTTTGGTTGGCACCGTGGGGTGTAGTGCGGGGTGACAGTGCCTTCCCCGCCTTGCTGAGCTGGGGGGCTGGAGGAAGAGAGCTGAGGTAAGGAACTAAGATTAAGTACCCTGAAATGCATCAGAAAGATTTGTTATGATAATTTAACCTGCAGTGTTATGCAGATCCAAAGCTACCCTCGCTCTCCTACTCTTCCCTGGGGTTAGAAACTTGTATAAAACGTGAATAAGATATCCAGATCTGGAGCCTGTACACCTCCAGGTTTCTGCTTGCCTGTTACAGTCTGGGATTTAGGTTTGATCCAGTTCAAAAGCTGTGGGAGAACTAGGAAATGCAGGTGTGCTCCAGGAGGCAGACCTCCCCTTTGTCCCCTCCAAACCAGTGCAGCAGAGCAAATGGCAGCTTCTGCACAGATACTCCCAGTTGTAAGTGTGGAGATGTTTCTGGCCTCAGCTATTTTAGAAACCAAGTTTCCAGGTCATGTCTTGCATGTATTTTGAATGTACATTCTTGCATTTGCTGTCTTTCCCCTGGCTTTCTCTGGCAGATCATATGGTGCAATACAGAATGCCTAAAAATAATAATACAGGAATCAGTTTTTACACTTTCCTTTTTCTTTCATTCCCTCAATCCAGTTTTCTTGGATCTGTTTTACTATGATTGTACCTAAGCAAAGAGCCCTTTCAGTGAGGAAGTCAGTAATTTTAAAAAATGTTCGATTCTAAATAACTGAGTGCGGTGAGTCATGTAGCATGAAAAAGTTAAGACTCACAAACACTGACTCCAGTAATATGTTGCTTCTATTAGTAGCAATCTCTTTATGACCTTAAGACTTCCGTAGCAGTATAAATATTTTACATGGTTGAAGCAATTTGAATAATCTTGGTTATCTGAGGCATTAAAAATGCAGCAGTGAAGAAAAAGAAGGTTGCTAACAGCATTCAGGCTTAGAATTATAGTCACAGTCATGACCGTGTCACTGCATGGTCATAACTTACCAGGTGGATTTACAACACAGGAACTGCCTGTTGGCTGAAATGCAGAGAACTGAAGCTGGAACCTCTAAAACCAAAAATCATATAAGCCTCGGTTGGAGCTGAAGTGCTGTAAATACTCAGGGTGAATCCTGCTTCTGTGGGCTAAGTGCTACGTGCAGGGGGTTGCAGTAGCATGCAGGTATTCCTCAAACAATGAGTTGCAGTGACAGTATAAATCATGCAGATTTCATGTTTATCACTGTGGTAGTCACAGTTTGGTAGGCACTCTTTGTCAAGAAAGGGTAGAGAAATTTTGGCTACATCTTGAATTCTAAATAAAACAGGGATGCTCTGGTAGAGCTCCTGTGGGAGTCAAATACGTGCAAAAAAGATTCAAAGGATAATATAGGCAAAGCAAAATAATTGCTTTGTTTGGGAGCTTTTTTCAGTTGGAAAAAAAATAATGTGGGGACTGGCCTGCAGCCTATCAGAGTGGTGTTTTCGTAACATGAAACTGGAGCTATATGTTGCGTATGTGCGTAGGAGACAGAGTTGAGACTTTCATGTACCAAACTTTAAAATTCAAAAATAAACATGGCCCTACTGAAGCTCATGCAAGCATTCTTCCTGACTGCTTTGCTTTCTGATTTGATGTATTTGTTGTCTATCTTATTTAAATTTCATGCTTTGAGGGTAGGAACACTTGGCAGCTGTGGTTCTTATTGTGAATTCAGTAAGGTGATTAGTAAGGGTGATTAGTTTGCTTGCAGGTTGTGTGTGGAAAAAAATCCTCGGAACTAGATCTATATGTGGATCTGCTACATGAGCTAGATCATGCTAGCCTCATGTCTTAGCCCAAGCACTGGCCTGGACATGGCCTCTTAGAAGAAGGCAAACCCATGCATTTTGAATATCATGTATGCAACCTCTTTGTGATGTGTATACCATGACTTCATAAGAAATGTAATTTCTTAACTCTTGGTGATTGTCATGACCCATGGACCCATATCATGTTCAGTATTTGCTGAATGAAACTCCTTCATTTAAGCACTATGGATACAGTATTCCACAAAGATCTTCTTGCACAAGCAATATTGGCAGATCAGAAAACACTTTCATTAAAAAAGTACATTTTCCTATACACATGAAAACGTGTTTCTTTCTGCTCTTTTCTTGACCTGTGGAGAAAAGATGCATGAGCAATGAAGAAGGTGCTGTAGCTCACTCTCACTGCAGACTGATTCTGATGTTACTTTCTTATTTACTCTAGTTTTCTAAATATTTAGCAGATTATTTTAATAATTTATCTATCCTTTGCTTCAAGCTATTGTTATATAAACTTCTGCTAGGGTCACCTTGAAACATTTTATTTTCAACAGGAAGAACCCCCATTGTCTTTACTCTGCCTCATATCTTAGTTTAATTAAAACTAATTGCTTTTTCTTTTGGTTAATGTCACCATATTTCCAATGTAAGAACATTATTGCCTAGATTATTGCAGTTATATTCCCAGTCAATGTCATTGCTAGACCCAGGGCTTCCCAGAAAAGAGGCTAACACATAAGCTGTTCCTTTTCTTTCACACACAGTATGATCTGAACTGTATGTAGGACTGTTCACATGAATAAATAGTTGGCAAGGTGAATCAGGGTTGAAAAATCTGGCCTTGAAACTTAACCAAGAGACATAGCAGATCAGTTCTCTAAAGATATATGAACAATGTTATCATTTTATTAAGACAAATACTACTTTGGTCTATAGAATAAACAAGCTTCCTCTCAGTCCTGTCATATGATATTCATGCTGAATTCACTTGAACAAGAGTACATTCATTTCATAATAAATAACTGGTGGTTATACAACACCTTTGACTACAACGCCTTATAAAGACTATGTTGTGTTCCTTCCACAGTTACAAAAAAAAAAAATCAGAAAAAAGTAAGGCAGAAGTTTAATAGCATGAGTAAACTGCCAACAGATGACAGATGTGTCACAAGCAAAAGACTAGCTTTATCAAAGAAGGGGTTTTTTTGCCTGTTATTTGCTTGAAGCAAGCAAACACTCTGAGTACATTGACAGGGAAACCGAGTCACAACACATAATTGACCAACAGTTACAGAAACTGTTGTTATTGGAGCTGGCTTTAAAACTCAGGAGCTCCTGTCCTCCAGTTCTTTGTTCACAATCTTCCTGTCTTCTGTGGACTACATTAAAACAAACAGTAGTTTTAATCAACTTTTTTTTTTTTTTTTCCTTTTCCCAAGGAGAGGAAAAATAAGGAAAAAAGAGGAATGCATTTATTAGGGTTTGAAAATGCTGAAATTCACTTCAGCATGTTGAAAAGGGCTTAGAGCTCAGGGAACTCTTGACATGAATCTGTTTCTAGGAATCTGCAGAACGAGTTTGTTCTTCTGGTTATTAAATTCATCGTTTGGATGACTATAAGTGTATTCATGGAAAACATAAGTAAATCACAAAAGTCTTATGGTAGTTACCATGAATAGTCATTCATCTGAAACTTCATCTGAGAAGTATGTTCATCATTCATTACTTCAACACTGCTGTTGCACAACCAGATAGTACAAACAAAATTGTATAGTCTTGATGACATGTTCCTTACCACTAACAGTACACAGTGAATAATGCTGAAGTGTTCTCCTGGCAGACTATCTGCAGAGCAGGATGTGTCTATCTAAATCATGCAGTGAGCCCCCAGAATTGCAGACAGACAGGGAGTGTTCCTGAATGACTGGCAAACAGGAAAAAAACAACTAATAGTCATTGAGGGAGTGATTTGTGGTACATTATGTGATATCGCTTGCTCTTTTGTCTGCTTGTTTTTTTTCTAGAGATGAGCAAACTGAGCCCACATTTCTCATAAAATATTTACATTTTTGAGGCATTAAAGTCATCAGGCTAATACAGGTCTAACAGCTCTGTAGCATTCTATGGGCATGGTTGGATCAAAAAGAATTTTAAAAGAGTTTGGGTTTAGCATGTTTGAAACTGAATCTTTCAAGGTGCATCTAAAGTTTTCTAGAAAGCCATAGACATTACTAAAATCTCCATGTCTGTAGGCTATGTTCTATATATGCATACTTATGAAGGTTAGAGCTTGGATGATAACACATTCAGCTAACATTAAACTCAATATGAATTCCCTATACAGATAGCTTTTTCATATATCTGTTCAGGCTTATCTTACCTCAGCCATGCTTGCCACCACTTTAGTCCTCTTACAATCATTTACACCACTGTAAAGTATGATTGAAATATCATCTCATCACATCCTAACAGTTCTGGAGTATTGTGTCCTGTTCTAGGCTCCCCAGTTTAAGAAGGACAAGGAATTACTGGAGAGACCTCAGCAGAGAGCTACAAAGATGATGAGGGGTCTGGAGCATCTTTCTTATGAGGAGGGACTGAGACAGCTGGGTCTGTTCAGGCTGGAGAAGAGAAGGCTGAGAGGGGATCTTATCAATACTTATAAATATCGCAAGGGTGGGTGTCAAGAAGATGGGACCAGACTCTTTTCAGTGGTGCCCAATGACAGGATGAGGGGCAACGGGCACAGACTGAAACATAGGAGGTTCCATCTGAATATGAGAAAAAACTTCTTTACTTTGAGAGTGACAGAGCACTGGAACAGGCTGCCCAGAGAGGTTGTGGTGTCTCTTTCTCTGGACACATTCAAAACCTGCTTGGATGTATTCCTGTGAGATCTGCTCTAGGTGAACCTGGACTAGGTGATCTCCAGAGGTCGCTTCCAACCCCAGCTATTCTGTGATTCTGTGATTATCTCTGCTCCAAAACTGAGGGCTCATAGGCCTAATACCAGTGATGTGTTCTGAATGTAAAGTACGCATGGATCTTTAGAGACTTAAAGCGCAGAGACATTTACAGTCTTAGCAGATTCAGTCTGTGCCTTAACATATCTAATCTAAAATTCTACCTTCTAATTGAAGAGATTTCTAAAAATGTGTTTACCTTTTTCTGGAGCCAATATTTGACGAGCATCTATTTTTTGCCTTTGTCAACACTACAATTCCCATACTGGTTTGCAAATCTATAGCAACAGTATTTCCAGAGAAAAAAAAATACTGCTTTATTTCACACTATTTAAAAGCGACGGAAGCTGTGATGGTGCTAGCACTGGTGGTTATTTCAGGCATATCTGCAGAGACAAACTGTCTAACTGGACCTTTACATTCCTTTCTATGACAGAGATTTTTGCTGTAATGCTCCAAGACCGGTTCCTTCCTCTCTTTACCTCCTCATCTGCAGCTTTTGTACTTGCTTCTCCCTTAAGCAATGTGCAGGAAGAGGTCTCTCCTTAATTGATCTTTTTGTAGAGGTCCCCATCACTGATAGTTTCCTATAAGAAGGTCCTAGAAATGACCTTTCTTAGAATACACTGCTATCGCTGAGAGTCATGATAATTTGCAGTCAGTCTTAACACAGTGACAGCACAAGCCTCAGCCACCTGAGGGAATGGTACTGGTCACTGGTGATCTTATCTCCTGAACAAACTCTGCTCTGACAGACTATCACTGCTCTAGTATCCATCCCAGGAAAAAAAATAAGACTGATTTCTCTTTTAGATCTGGAGACTTCCTACCTGATGAGTTGCATTAAACCAGCCTTACTTTTTCTTTTCTAAAAATGGAACTTGTTCTGTACTCTTAAGGCTTGACTGAGTGCTTTTTAGTCAATGAGAAACTTGTAATTTACTGCAGTGGCCTTTGATTTATTCTCCATTTCCCTTCAGTTCCTGTACTGGTCAATTTTGACCTTTTTTGGAGGCTAAGGATTTGTTTTTATGCCAGTCACCTCACTCATAATGAATCTTCACTCCCCCCATTGGAAAAAAGCCAGTCTAGGTCCTTGACTAGCCATTTAAAATCAATAGCAGATTTTACCTTACAACCCATAGAACATGTGGACTTTGGGACATGGAAGCTGGGGAGGAAGTGTAACAAACAGTGCTTAAAAACAGGTGGTTTTGTGTTTTGCTGAGACATATGCTGTTATTCACCCGGAGGAGAAAGGGAGGACAGCAGAGAAGGAAGGGTAGTTTGGCCCATATGGAAGCGTAAGAGGAAGTGGGAGAACTGAAGGAAATGTAATCAGTAGCATTGTATGGCAGTTTATAACCTGAATCCGAGAAACACAGCAAGCTTTCAGTTACTTGATTTGGCTGAGAGTCAGTGAAAGGGATGTTACTTAGAGTTCTGAAGAATTTGGCAACAGAACAACTACATGTGAATGATGTTGCAAGAGAGGATGTAGTTCTGAGACAAAGATTTCATACAGATAATATTTGGCTCCAGACTTGCAAGATTTGGATATCTCCAATGCAAACACCACGACACTAACAGGAAAGATCAAACACACCCAATGAATTTTTATTACCTTATAAACACTGAGAAAAACTGTCTAGCCAGCTGTGCTGCTCATCTGCTCCTAGATACATGAGAAGTTGAAAACCAAAATCTGAATTTTCTCCTCTTGAAAAACTCCACCTTAAAGTACTTCTTCTCCGAAAAGCTAGTATTTACACTATTTTTCTTAAGTTTCCAGTTTTCAGCTGCTGCAGATCATTTACCACATCCCTGTGCAGTGCTGCAAACTCGTTGCCCGCTGACCCTGGTTTCCCATTGAGCTGTGACTAAGCTGTCCCCCCGAGGCCTGGCTCCAGCAGCACGAGTGGACACGTGCCGTCACTGAGGCCCCGTAATTTTAGTGAAATCAGTCTGCTGCAGTATTAACCTCCAGAAGTTTGGATTTTGGCGATAGAGTGCCCAAGGCATCTTTACGCTGCCTACGTCCTCAATAAAACATAGGGCATATGCCAAATAAATACCCCCTATCTATTCAGCTGTAATGAAACAATTGTGTTCCTCTTAGTGTTTAAGGAAAATATAGCCAGGCTTCCACTCCACTTTGGCTAAGTCAGTTTCTCACACCTTGAGTCCCCAGGTGGAAAACGGGGCCTACTCTCTCTTCCTCTTACACATTGACAGCTTTGTCAATTCATGTTATAAATGCTTATTTTTTATATACTGCCAATGGACACCTTGGTGGTGTCCTGCTCCACACAAGTCAGGGCAGTGGGAACCTCCTCAAAAGTGAAGACTAAGTGTCAATAATAATGCAGATCACATTTTCAAAGCAAAACACCATAATAACCACAGGAAAGACACAAACACATTTGCAGAGTCTACCAAGCCAAATCTTGTATGGGTGTTTTTCTGCAAGCTGATAAAGGCAGGAGATAAGAAAAAACAACATCCTATGGGTAAGATATCTTGAAATTTAGGTATTGACAAAGTATTTTCAGCAGCTCTCTGTAACAATCCTGATGTGTTCGGTTATGGTAAATGTGGTGGTGTCGTATGTGTCAGACTGGCAATGACATCATGGTGAGATATGATACAGTGGCTGCCACTATTGCCTCAGGCCCTTCTCATCTGAGCCTAACTTTGCCTACAACAACTCCTACTCTTTTTTTCTTCAGCCTCCGGCAGATGGAGAAAGAAGAGAGAAATAACTTCTTAAACAAAGTCTTCTGTAAATGGTGATTGCCTGTTGTTAGAGACGAGAGACTTGAAAAAGACAATTAGGACATCATGTTGTCCATGTTGTGCAAGCTAAAAAAGAACAAAGAATTAAAATGTCAGAATACTCTTCCGAATAGTTTGGAAAACAGAAATATATGATCCAGAAGAAAAATATTGTGAGTACTAGCACTCCTTTCCTATGTACTTGTGTGGCATGTACACCTTTTTCTGTTACATGAGCAGGAACCCTCTAGCAGTGCCATACTTTCTTGGGTAATTTATTAATGGCAGTCTAAATTACACATTGGCATTTTTGGAGAAATTTTGCTCATGGTTCCCTGTAATCTGAGTGAGGTGTAAGCAGGTGTAGCATGGAGAGGCTGGCCACATGGGGCGGATACTCTGAAGTCTGCTTTCATTTAGGAACAAAAGACAGGCCGAACTTAGGAGGGAGGAAATATATACCACAGCTGTGCCAAATATCTAATGCATAACTTTAACACTGGCAAAAGAGGAAAGGAAATTCGAATGTGGGGAGGGGAAGTGTCTCTAGGGAAAAGGCACATTAAAAAGAATAAGAGGAACCCAAGACAAGTCTGTTCTTGATTTGAAGGCCCATAGTGTAGCAGTCTGCTGAGAGGAACTGAAAGACTCTCTTTTGTAACAACAGAGGCTTTGAGTGTTGCACAACCAGCTGAGAAGCGTCCTGGGACATCCACAAGACTTCTGTGGATAAATACAGAGGAGGAGGAGGGACTGTCTCACAGCTTAAAGACAGAACAGAAAGGTGGTTTTTGGTACTCATACTACAAACCTGGTAAAAATAACAATGTATTCTGGAGTCTGGAACTGATGCTATGACAGTGCTGGGGACAGGGGACTTAGTCACTCTCCACTCCTGGGTTTTACCTCTGCTTTTCCTCCTATTGCTTCACAGGCCTGGGGAACAGAAGAGACTCGGGGCTGGATCTGCAGGTACAATTCCTGTGTAGAGATCTTGCTTGCTCTGGGAACTTTTGTCTGCTGTGAAGCAGAAGTGAAACTTTCCCTCCTTTCACTGGGCACATTTATTTTAGTCCAAAAGTTGTCCTGTTTCATGTGCTTTATCCTCTTGTTTTATCCCTGTAAGTTATTTGCATTAGAAAAAATAAAATAAAATAGGAAAGAAGAAAAGCCAGCAAAACCAAAATGAAAAATCCATGTCTACATGTGCGTACACACACAATTTCCTATGTCCTGCTCTTTATGACAAAATGGCTGCCCAAGTTTTCAGAAGCCTGACTCAGCACAAATTTTCCTGAAGATCTGCTCCCATTGTAAGCTGAGCAGCAAGGGCTTACACCGAATAGAATAGGAGCTATAATCACCTAGCACTTCTGAAAGTCAGGTCCAGAACCCACAAAGTACCCCCACTACTTTCAGGAAAATAAAAACAATTTCTATCAGGATTTGGACTTTTCCGGAGTTTTTCCCTGCCTGAGTAGATCTCAAGCACTGGGATAAGTAAAAAAAATGCACCATTTCAAAGTTCAAAATATTTGCTTTTGCGAGTTGTTATATGAAGGCACCTGTATTACCTTAGCAATTAATTGTATTTGCTTTGTCCCTTAGTCGCTGGATGTATTGAATGAGGGTAGCAATATTAATAGTACTGATTGTAATTGGAGCTTCTCCTTCAGCTTAGGGGATAGAACTACAAGGCCAAGTTCTGCCCTCATTTAATTTCATAAAGCCTGACTGAAGATGCTGAGTGGTACTGTGGTCTAACTGAGATATTAGTGCCATTAATGCCTTGCAGTACCAATCCACATATCATCTAAGCCAAACTTATTCTGCTGTACTTCATAGGCTACAAAAATGTTGGAAGGGTTCCAGCTCGGGGTTATCTCCTACATTCCCAAGGGGTTTCCAAGGATCTCAACCCAGGAAGAATTTTGAAATGACTTTATTGAATTATTTTCCTAATCATTCCAGTGGAGATACATAGATTGCTGTCTATGCAGGGAGCTGGCATAACAGCTCGTTACAAATAGGGCTACCTTGATAGGGAAGTACTGGTTTTCTACCCTAAGTCTTGAGAAGGTGCATCTGTTGTTCTCAGCATATAAAAACTGTGTACAAGCTAACACTAGTATACTCACTAGAATCTTGTAAGTGGTGCAAATGAATAATTTAGTGTGGATTTACTGGAATACTGTAACTTGAGACTTTTGAGGGGTGGCAGCAAGTTGTTTATGCCATTTTGTGACAACAAGGAATTGTTGATGTCAGTGGGAGCAGAACAAAATTCAGAAACAGTGAAAGTTGTTGGGCAGAGCACAGCCCTGGAGTGTTCAGCCCACAAAGCTCATTGATTAGATTTGGTTCATATAGAAACAGAACAAATTACCGCATGAGGGTATTTTCTATTTTGAGAATAAAAGATGGTTCTATAACCTTTTGAGCTATGCCTAATTTGCCTCAGGGCTGATTCCTGGTCCTGAGATTAAATCACATGGACTGGCTCATGTCCTGCTCCTTCTATAGCAGATTTGTCTTGAAGAAAACGAGCTGCAGAGAGCAAACAATAAAACAGTATGGATAATCAGAGCTCCAGTGTTCAAGCTTCCTCCTTGGCTCTCTGTTACTCAGCACTGAAGACATATCCTCAAAGTCCATTGCAGCCCTCTTTTCTGTGATTCTGTGAAAGTGATTGTTATAATGAGTTGCTAAAAGAAGCTGAACAAGCTTATTAGAGTAAATGTCTTTCAATGAATATGTGGTAATGGGGATTGAGCATTTTTTATTAAGGGATCTCCACTGAGAGAAAAAACTATTCCAAACTTTTGGTTAATGAGATTTTAAGGTCTTCCAGCTCCTCTATTCTACTGTCTCAGTTCAAGCCCATGTTACCTATGAATGAAAGTTTTAAGACAGTCCATGTGCAATAGTGCTGTTGTCTTTATCATGTGTTAGTGCCTTAACCGTAGAGTCCAGAAGCACAATCACAGAAAATCACAACCATAGCTTTGCTTACATGGGAAGGTTCCAAAGCCCAGATGGATTTGTAGTCCAAGGACCCTAAAAAGTGTTTATTGAAAAATGATCATCGAGCAACTTGTGATGCTGATGTCTGCATATCTTCCTGGTGCATATCACAAGAGCTGTGTTCTGTATCTGATGCCAAGTATGAAGCCAGGTAGTTAAACTGAAAATCATCACTCATATTCTTCATAATATTGGCATGGGGCAGAGTGGAGAAGGAAAAAACGCATATGAAAACTGTGGACATTTCCTTTGTGCAGACAGACTTTCCTCTATGAATTACAGTCAGTATGTAATGACTGAGCCACAGAAGGAGGAAACATCGTCTAGTTGTATAAACGCCAGAGGCTTCTCTAGATTAAGCACTGTGGAACACTGGGATCATTTAAAAGAAATAAAGAAGAACATGAAAGAGCTCCCCTATACTTATACCAGATCTATCCTGATGAAAAGACATAGAAAGAAAATTAAAAACTGGTCATTAAAAATAAATTATATCCTGTAGCATTTTTCTGCTGCTCTAGAGGGAAAAAAAAAATCAGCCAGGTTGCTGATTGACTTTTGAACAGTTTGTTGTAGAGTATATTACTTGCCATAAGACTAGATATTTTTAATTTCTGTATAAAAGCATAGAAACAGTTTCATGAAATGGAATATTCAATCCTTCCTCATACTAAAAACTCTTCAGTTTGGTGTAATTGAACTTCTTGCTTATATGACATACTGAAATCTTAACACCAGACAGCTTTCTGATGTAATTGGGTAGTACTTTATCATTCCATCAATTGTCTCCTTACGCAGACAACCTTGCTATTTAAACTCACTGTCTAAATGGGACACACTGTTGCTGAGGTTCTTGCAGTATTACTTTGCTCTTCAAAACCATCCTGCACCTAACCTGGAAAAAACAAATTCATTGATGATCTCTTGTTAGTCATTGGCTATTAACTCATGTGTTATTACTCATGAGACAACTCATTTGACCTAATCATGTCTTAGAGTTTGATGAACTGAATACACACACTTGCAATTTCTCAGAGAAGCAAGGTAAGAACAGCCTAACATTTGCAACATTGTGTGGGACACCACAGACTCTCCATGTGGAGCACTATGTCAAACCCCTGATGCCAGACCATGCTTACTTTGGGTCCCCAGTGAAAGCAGATTATTTTGGTGAATATGGAGCCTATCACAAAATCAGTCATTGACTTTCTCACTGGGAAGTTTTTCTCCTTGTTGCTGTGAGACAAAGACAAAACGGGGTAAAAGATGTTGTGAAGTTTTTCAGCTCCACACATCCATAAAAGTATAATTTGAAAAGTTAAATTTTCCAATTATTCTGAGGTTTGTGGATTTTAGTCAGCAAATGATTTGAGAGATCAGGACTGGAATTAGTTTTGAAAGCCATATGAAAGGACAAAATGAAGACTCTCTGTGCAGTAAGACCTTTAAAAATGTGTGGGTGTTATTCACTTCACCTCTGGATATTTTTTATCTCCTTCAAGACCAAAATGTTTTGTATGCATTTGACAATTAAAGTGATGGGGTTGTGAAATAGCACTGATAATGTACTTTCAGAAAGTCAGTAGAGTAACTTTTCATGAGCAAAGGAGGAAAGAAAGAGAAGGCAGATCTGATAACATTGCAGCACATACCAGTGACAACCAAAGCTGCTCTGTATCAAGATGAGAGAGAAATAGCTGCACTGATAAAAAGGAAATATTTGGTCACCGTCAGCTCCCCCAGAGCATCTACTAGCACAACAGACCTAATGAGTAAATCCACACTGGCACTATGAGTCATTTCTCTCAGCTGCATGAACAGAGTTTAAAGACTACGTGCTCGGCACCCCAGCCTCTCCTGTTTCAAAGCAGCAAAGAATATTTTAGAGGAGCTGAACGGCATAATTATCTGATTGGGAAATAATACTTAAGGGAACAGTGTCTAGTGGGGTAAATTATAAATCAACACCAGATAACCTGCAGAGAGAGGCTATTTGAATAAGAGCAATGCAGCCTTTGGAAAAGAAGCTAGGAGATCAGCTGGCCTCTATTCAGACTGTGGCTCAGTTACTGAAATGTCTTGTTGTGCAATTGCAACTGTCGTTGTGGCTGTGAGACTCTTGCTGGAACAGATGTAAAAAAGAACCCTGAATTGTAATGGCATGGGGTGGTTGGCCTGTCACAGAAAACATAGCAGGCCTCCAACTAAATACAGAATTTACATAAGCAAATTCTTAAATTTAAGAAAGGAAGTAGCCATCTAGGATTAAGGTAACTTTTGGATGATTTACAAGAATGACATAAGCAAGGTAAAGCCTATCTGTTTCTTTTTCCTTCTGTCTCATTTGATTTGTTTCAGAGCTGGTGTTTGACAGCTTGCTTGAATCGACTGGCAAAACCAGCTACCCAACATGAGGAGCAATTGCAGGACCATATCGTAGCATCTTTCAGAATGAAAAAGCACTTGAATAGGAATTGGATTAGTCTGACTTCATGATATCCTGGGCCTGGTCTGACTGTCCTTGGAAAGGATACTGATGCTGTTATTTATTTTTTTATGTGTTTGCTTGTTTAAGTAAAGACAATATTTGGAGTAGTTTGCAAGGAATATGCAAAACTCTAGTATTAATCCATACAGAAGATGACTCAGAAAAGAGACAGTTACTCTGAGAAGGCTGCATGCAGGTAAGAGCAGAGAACTTTAGATTATTCATATTTTTCAGTCATTTGCTGAACCATGCTATGCCTAACACAGGGTACATAAAGTAAACGGTTCTTGTGCTTGACATCTGAGTCACCGTTTTAATATCTTACATAGTACTATGTAACTTTACAGAAACTGGTCCATGTACAAGGTGCAACCTGTAATAAACTGTTTTTCCCCAGTGGAGGCTAATCTTTCTGAGCTTTGCAGCCATCTTTATACTTCTACATATTTTCAGAGTACTCCAGTCCTACTCTCCATTGATATGTAACTAATTAAAGATAGAAAGGACCTGGAGACAAGATGCTTGCTTAATTCTGCCTACCAATAGAAAATTCTATTATATGAGATACAGAAACAAAGTTTTGGAGGATAGACTTAAAAATTAAAGCTGTCTTTTGCAAGCTTAGTTCATGGTGTGAACATTTGGGTTTTTTTCTCACATGAGTAATTGAGCCCATTCAGGCCAGGCTCTTATGAATGCCTGGAGAGCTCCATTAACTTCACCAAAGCACAAACTCAGCTTGGCATGAGCTTTTACAAAATATTGTTAAGGAGATTTGTATGGAAAGTACTAGCTTCACTTTAATAACTCCTAAGACCAGAACCATAGTCTTTTCTCTAACAGCTTCTTTACTACTGTATAAACTCATTCAGAAACTTAAATTACTTTGAGGGACAATGATTAAAGAACCTTTTACAAAAGCCCCATGTGGCACACACTAGCCCTCTGTAAAATAATGCAAAAATAATTAGCAGGAAGCAACTGAATACTTAAGAGAATTGTAGGAAATAGATCAGTAAAGTTATGAGGCTAAATTCATCCCTGGTGTAATTCCACTGACTTCATTCTGTACGTAGATTTGCAATAAACACCTCAGAGCACTGAGCACGTGCTGGGAAGTGTCACTTTTAAGCTGACCTGTTACGACATGCCCCATGCCTGGGCTCTGTGCTGAGCTAGATCCTGTCTTCTGCCAGGTTTATTCAGGTTGGTGACGTTGTGGGTGTGCATGTCTTCCCCAGGAAAAAAAAAGATGTCATTGTCCTGTTGTCAGAAAATGGAGGAGATTTTACCAGGGCCACTTTTTTACCATGCAGCATCTTTGGGTTTCTCTTAGCCTTTGCTAAGCAATAGCAGTGCATGTGTATGTCTCTATGTGCATATGAAGGTATATATAGACACCAACTATGAAAGTACTTGATTCATTTATTGGCTCTAGTGGTCTGCTCAACTATATGTATCTGCTTTAGCTAGTCAAATCCACTGAATGAAAAAAAATATTTTCCTGAAAAAAAAAAGAAAAGAGTTGAATTTAAAACAAATATCTAAAATGTAATTTATTTTTTTTAATCTGTCTTGAGGAAAGACTAGGAATTTAATTTTTGCATCGTTCTGTTAGGGCGTGTTATGACTGGGTGTGGCTGAACACACCATGGAGTTTTTGAACAAGTTCTGAAATATTGCAAAACAGACACAGGTCTGTTGAGAGTCTGAGAGGGGATGAGGAAGACACTGGGCTATGGGAAAAGTATAAATTCATAGAAAAGCAGTAAATCATCATCTCTTTTTTTATGACTACATTCCAGACAAAATGCCTTTCTCATTCACTGAAACAAGCTTCTTTTCTAGTTACCATGCCTGGCAGTGAGCAGTAGTGAGCAGTAAGCATGAATTGCAGAGGCTGATGTACAACAGATGAGCTGTGAGTCCTTCTGTCCCCTTTCCTACTTGAACTTTGGCCATTCAATCCAAGACAATTTTCTAGACTTCTACTGAGGTTATTTAAATCAGCACATAAACACTGTTGATAATTATTCAAATAAGTGTACTAGTTTGACTGAAAATTAGTTAATTTTCTTCATGCAGTTGGAGTTTTTCCTTCTTCATAGCTAGCACAATCTTTTGTTTTGGATTTAGTATGAGATGACATTGCTCTTCCCTGGGATAGAGTGAATGTTTTTCATTCAGTAACTAGCTGTGTTTTTGAGTCTGTGAAGAGAGTGTAAGAACTTGCTGATATCTTGGCAGTTGTCAGGAAGACCAAGGATTTTTGGCCCTCCAGCTACAGGTGCAAATTTGTAGGAGGGGGCCACAAGCAGGACAACGCCTTGACTAACATCTAGATTGATCAAGGAAATATTCCCTACCATATAGCTTCATGCTCTTTATGTAATTGGAGACAGCTTTTCTGGCTAGTTAGTTCCATTTGTGTTTTCCAGCTCGTTAGTTCAGTTTGGGAGTTTCATTCCATTGGGGGTTTGGTTTTAGTTCAGCCTTTTGCCATTCTGCTGTTCCCCAATTGGTGTTTGGACCTTTCTGCCTTTTGCCTGTTCGCTCTCTCACTGGGATCAGCCATTTGGGACCAGAGTTTCTCCCTTCCATTTCAGTCCTCTCCTCTGTCCCACTACAGGGGATGGGGGAGGGTGAGTGAGTGACTATTGTAGTCTTGATTGCTAACTGTGGTAAGAAGAAGGAAGGAAGGAAGGAAGGAAGGAAGGAAGGAAGGAAGGAAGGAAAGAAGGAAGGAAGGAAGGAAGGAAGGAAGGAAGGAAGGAAGGAAGGAAGGAAGGAAGGAAAGAAAGAAAGAAAGAAAGAAAGAAAGAAAGAAAGAAAGAAAGAAAGAAAGAAAGAAAGAAAGGAAGGAAGGAAGGAAGGAAGGAAGGAAGGAAGAAAGGAAGGAAGAAAGGAAGGAAGAAAGGAAGGAAGGAAGGAAGAAAGAAAGAAAGGAAGGAAGGAAGGAAGGAAGGAAGGAAGGAAGGAAGGAAGGAAGGAAGGAAGGAAGGGAGAAGGAAAGAAAGAGAGAAGGAGAGAAGGAAAGAAAGAGAGAAGGAAGGAAGGGAGGAAGGAAGGGAGGAAAGGAAGAAAGGAAGGAAAGAAGGAAGGAAGGAAGGAAGGAAGGAAGGAAGGAAGGAAGGAAGAAAGAAAGAAAGAAAGAAAGAAAGAAAGAAAGAAAGAAAGAAAGAAAGAAAGAAAGAAAGAAAGAAAGAAAGAAAGAAAGAAAGGGAAAGAAAGAGAGAAAGAGAGAAGAAAAGAAGGAAAGAAAGAAGGAAAGAAGGAAAGAAAGAAGGAAAGAAGGAAAGAAAGAAGGAAGAAAAGAAGGAAAGAAGGAAAGAAAGAAGGAAAGAAGGAAAGAAGGAAAGAAGGAAAGAAAGAAAGAAAGAAAGAAAGAAAGAAAGAAAGAAAGAAAGAAAGAGAGGGAAGAATTGGTCGTGCTGACATTTTAATCACCTACTCTGAGACTCTCATCCCTGGCTTCTGACTTCCACCTCCATTTCCCTCCTTCACAGCCCAGATGCTGCTATGGCCCTGCTCTCCCAACCAACCTGCCACCATTCATGCTGGTCTTGCATGCACCATGGCCCAGCCCCAACCTGGGGCTGGTTATAGTGAACCATAAAGATGCCTCACTTAAGTATGAATACACATATATAGTGAACATGTGTATTCTGTCCTAAAATGCATCCTAAGTAGCATATTCATTATGCATATAAACATCACTCAAAATATTTCCATGTTTGTTAATGAATTTACTTGCAAATCATTATAATAATGGTATACTACTTCTTTTTTTTTTTTTTCCCCCACATATTTTGAACATGGTATATACGTGGATGTGAGAGTGCTTTCCTGCAACTGGGTAGTTGTGCTCCAAGATTATAAACACCTCTGTATGACACACAGACCCTTCTTTTAATTTGCCCCTATACAACTCTTTTTTCTCCCCTCTCCTATAGAAAACAAAATCAAAAATTTCTCTCCCACTCTCTATGAAGAACCAATTTATCTAGCTGAGAAAAGACTTAAAAATAAAAGGGCATGTGTCCCACGTGGAGATCTCTGTTTGTATGTTTGAGCAGGAAAAAAAGATATCTTTCACAAGCAGTCATAACTGTGTCTCTGACATTTGATAAGCAAAAGAAAGATCTGTTTGTGTGCAGAATTCTAAAGCCATTTAATGATCAAAGAGCAATCCTGATTTTATCTTCCAGTACTTCCTCAGTGTGATAAGATTAATTCTTTTAATGTTACATTAGACTGCTCTAACCATAAATAGATGTGTAAAAAATACAAACATGCAAGACTTGGGAAGGAACAAGGAGAATTACTTTGTCATCCAGAGGCAGAACACATTTAAAAAGAATGTGTTTTCTTTTTTTTGTTCAATTTTGAATCTTCATTAAATTTTTTAATAAAAATGTATAAAACTACAAAATTATCATTTACATACAAACCAAGAGTTCTTTGCCTTTTTTCATTTCCATATTTTCCTTCTCTTTCATCCATAGAATATCATGCTGATTTCAAGATTTTCTGACATCTATTTTGTACCCTACTGCTAATTCTGTCTGCCTTCTGCTTGATAGATGGGATGTTGGATGCAGGCCCTTCTCTGCAGGAACTCAGTTGGCACTTGCAAAGACGGCTGTCCCCAGCAGACGTCAATTCTGGAATGTGGCAGGGGATCCCCTTCCAGAAGTCAAGTGTGACTCCGGAAATGCTAGTAGCTATTAATACTGTCTGTATTTTTATGATGAAAAATTGGCAAGCGTGATGCTTTAAGACTCATTCCTACCCAAAGTGTTATTGTGGATGCTGGCATGAGACCAAGTGGGTGACTTGGGTCTAGTAAAACTAACCTTGTTCTCTCTTTTATTATCCCTCTGTATGGATAATCATCAAAATAATTGAGGCATTGCTTTAACTTAAAGAAAAAAAATGTGTTCTAGGAGCTTGATGACACAGTAAGACATGAAACTCAAGTTTGATATATTAAACCCTTGAAATAAATTAACTTTATTCATAGATCATGGTATAAAATAGCAAACTTTTATTCTGTCTCATACAGGCAAAACTCAAAATCAGTAACCTATATGACCTTTGTGACCTTCCTACAGAGTTACATGGTTGAATTATTTAAAAAATAGTTTTAAGCTTTTTTTAAAAAATAAATTAAAGGTTTGCATGTATAATAATACAGTTGCATAAGTGAGAAAGAATTTGCAAATGCATTGGTATGCACAGTGTAAGATCTGAAAATCTGAAAATTGGTATGCTAGTCTGCTTTTCAGCAGAGCTATTTCGGCAGCTGCATGAAGTGCCTGTTCTAGAAAGCACGGCATTTAACTTACACTCTAATGATTCTTACATTCTTGCCATCTTTGTCCCCACAGTAGTACATCAAAGAAACTGGTGGTATTTTGGATGTCAGGGTGAATACAATATTTACTAACTAGAGCTATTCTTAGATATGTATAGCCACAGGGTAGGGAATTATGGGTCTGTTCTATACTTGGATGGGAGACCATGAGGAAATCTGGATGTAGGATGAATATTTACTCACAGGAATTAGGCAGAAATGTTGCACCTAATTCCATTGTCACTTCTGAGCTGAAAGAATAGGAAAGAGGAGAAAGTAACACCTAGAGATTATGACGGGCTTCAGGGTTCTTTATTAAAAGATGTGATAACTCTAAGTCCTGGCTTTATAGAGTTAGATAAAGGGGAAAAAAGGGATAGTGGGGAAACAGAAATGCATTATGATTAAGTTACTTTTGGAAGCAGAAGAACAGTCAGAGCTGGGATTATAGTCAAAATCTTCACATGCCTGAGTGAACAACAAATTCATTCGCCTGTGCTGCCACTTCATCAAGTACATCAAATACACTTCATCAACTAACTCCCTGTTAACAGCCGTAGCATGGGGGCTGATAATGGAAATACCACTCTGTAATCCTCCTTGTTCTTTATTTTAAAACCAGAGGAACAGGAGGCAGAGCTGTATCAGAAACCATTCAGTTCAATCAGCTCTTCAAATTATAGTCAGCTCTGGAACAAGCTGTTTGCTTGGTTTTGCTGCATGCTCTTCTGCACTCCAGCTTCTCAGTGCCCATCACTGCCATCCATTGCTGCTCCTTTTCTTAAGAGCCATGTCAGCCAGCCTCACATAGCAGAGGGCATCTCGTTCTTTTCCTTTCTTCTCTCTCCTGTCTCATGCACAGTCTCAAAAGTGTCTACCCCTGGGCACAAGGCAATGGGCAACAGAGAAGCAAAAAGAGAGCGACAAACAACTCCAGATCACAGAATCACAGAATCACAGAATGTTAGGGATTGGAAGGGACCTCGAAAGATCATCTAGTCCAATCCCCCTGCCAGAGCAGGAACAGATGAGCTCCCTTTGGAACACTCTGGCTGAAGGAGCTAATGTCTGATGTATAGATGAGCTGACATGATTTAACCTTTTCATGCACTCTTGGTGAGAACAGATAAAGACCTGATGATGACAGTTTTAAACCAAGTTAACAACATTGGAAGAAGATGCAGGAACCATTCAGATGTAGGATGGCTGATTTGAAGTGAATATTGAGAAAGGACAAATCAGAAGAGATGTCTCAGTTACTGTTAATCAGAACCAGCAAGGAAAAATTGGTTGCTAAAAGATTATTGAATCTACTAGACAAAAATATAACAAGAACTAATGTTTTAAAGCTCAAGCTGGTCAAATCCAAACAGAAAAGAGGACATATATTTCTTAAGGATGAGTACAATGTTACCCTTAGAAAGATGCTTCCAGGAGAAGCTGTAAGTTATCTACTCTGGTTGTCTTTCTGGAAGATTAAGCTTTAATCAAGCCCAAATTATTTGCCTTGGTACAGGTAAAATATAATGGCCTGTGATACACGCAAACCCTGTAGTCCTGCCTAGTATTGAAATACATGAATAAAGACATTGTATGAGTCTGTGATTATGTGATGGATTCATGGGACCAACATGTGAATGACTGGGACAGGAACTTGGCTGTGTAACCTGCTGATTGGGACCTCTAGCTAGCTTTGGGAGATGGACCTAGGCCCATTCCTGTCTCTGTCTTTTACACTAGAAAGTCCTGGGGAGAGAGAAATTCAGGAGACAGATCCTGCACAGATGTAGGCTGTGGCTGTTAGACCTCAAAGACAAGTTCCTTTTTACACACTTTCCTATTATTTTTCCAAGTGTTTGTTTCTTAGCTGCACAGGGAATGTCTCCCTTGTCCTTGGGGTAGTACATAGCACAGTGGTCTTGATACACTCTTAAGATACAGAGTGTATGGGTGTGACTCCTGGGTTTAGATGAAGCCTCACATCAAGTCTCCAGTTCCCTGAAAGACTATTGACCAATAAGTAGTTATGTATAAGTGGATATTGCCCTTAGCTGTTGTTTTTATTAATGAAGTGGTTGCTTCCAGTTAGAGATTAAAGTACCTGTGTCTATGGTCCCATTACAGTTAGGGTAGATCTAATTGTAGTGCAGTCTTGCTGTAGCTGATAGAGGTATTCAGCTAACCAGCCATCAGACCTGCAATTCAGTTGCCCACACAGAGCCATTTGGGATCCTCTGAGCATCTGAAATGTCTGCAGAGTAATGGCAGAAATGACCTATGACTTACAGGAGGTCTTCATCTCCTGGAGTGGCAGCCAGAGGCCAGGGAGTATATCCCACAGCAACTAAAACAGCACTAGACATCTACATCTGGGTAGCTCAGTCCATCTCTGGGTGTCAAATTTTGGTTACCTAAATCAATCTCCTGCCTCTGTGGACTACGTGACTAGATGTTTGCTGAGTATGATGGCAATATTGACACCTCGCACAGAAGTAGGCACCCACATTTAGGGGTCTTAATCTGAAGGTGAATCCTACCCAGACTAACTATAGCTCTGGTACTCTGTTGTGGTCACTGGCTTAAGACCACGCAGAGTGTATCTCCTCAGGGCTCATAGGTTTTGTCTAAATGCTAGATTGAGCACCAGGCTCATCAGGTATGGTTAATTACACCAAAGTGACTAAACCTTGTGGTGCTGAGAGCTCCAGGGCTCAGCTTGGATTTCCCCTATGAGTTGTAAATATGACTGATGTAAAGCAGTGCCAGTGAGAAGGCTTTCCAGATCTGGTGTTTAGGATTAATATACCTAAACTGTGCTGCAGTCCCAGCTTGAATGGTCTGACCTTATCCTAAATGCCTTATTTATCACTTTAATGTTCCATAAAAATGTATGTATACTTTAGCTTAGACAGGAATGTGTGTACCAATGGCAACAAACAAATGTTAAGGCAATCATCTATGATGGGAAGAAATCTATTTTTATCATTAATGAGGAACAGACCTCTTTTAAAGCCTGTAAAGTGAAGCAAAATTTCTTAATCACTGTCCTGTTCTTAAGAACACTTAACAATATCTTTAATGGAATCTACCTTTGAATGTTTTTAACATCCACGGAGTCCTTTTCAGCATTCACTAAAGTGAGGGAATAGAACCGAAAGTTTATAACAAGAGTTTTCACTTCAGTCAAGGTAAGATCACTGAGGCAGATAAACCAGTTAATGAACCTTTTCTGACACTAGCTTCCTCACAACAACAAAAACATAAGAGTCTGGGTCTTCCACTGTGGACAGTTTTACTTCATATAATACCTACTACACAGTGACTGATGAGGTGAATAGAGAAAGCAATTATCACAGAGCTAGCTGGGAAGAGAGTTAGCAATAGGCAAAGAAAGAAAACGACGACCATCATTTTAAGCCAAAAAATTCACTGTTCTGACATCTGGCTATCTTACTCCTTTCTTTTCTGCCTATACTGGCACAGCTGATCCTGCTCTGCTAAAATGCTTTGTACAATACATATCCCGGCCTTATTTCTTCTACCAGCGTTCTTCAGCTGTCTCTAAAAGCCTCTTTGAAGCACAACATTGTTTAAAATAATGTAATAAAAGCAGAATTATTTGGAGTCCTTGGTTTGCTGTCCCACCCCTTTGCCATTACTGCCACAATGCACACTGTCCCTGGGTGACCATGGGCCAGCTGAGCACAGGCAGAGCCCCGAGCGCCTCCCACATCATCACACTCTTGTCCTTTGACTGCGGAACTGCAGGGCTTGTGCTGGAAATATGGAAAACAGATGATGATCTATGCCCACAGTGGCTTCCTCTGTGCTATGCTTCTTCATTCAGGACAGTTTTGTTGGGGCTTTGTCCTGCTTGCATTAAGTGAGAAAGGCAGAAGGAACTGAGTAAATGGGCGTGATGTGGTTAGCAGATGCAAACCCATGTCCTGTTTTAATTATCTGCAATGATCTTCCTGCCTCTTGCCAGCACAAACACCTTCCCAGGGAGGCAAAGACTCAGCCCCAGAAATGGATACTGCTGCACTATTTTCTGCTCTTTCACACATCCTGTGTCTGAAGGGGATCCTCCCTTTCTTCCTGGGGTGTTTAAAGGATAAACACCTCTCAGGCAGGATTTTTGCTTCTGTGATATGGCTGTGAGAAAGGTATAGCAGGGTACTACAGTGGAAAGCTGGACAACATGCTCTTTATTTCTAGAACAATGCAGCCTTTTTCTGAGTTGAACAAACACTTTACCCAGAAATACTATCCTTGGCAGTACTACAGTGTTCCTGGCTTCCATGGCCTAAGTAGGTAGATTAAGTTTCTCACCTGATTAATCACCCCAGTGGCCCTTGCCCAACCCAGGTGTCCCTGCAGAACAAACCATCATCACTTGCTGTAGTCACAGATGTTTGTTGCTGATGCAAACTTTTTGAGAGTTTTGATTTTTTTTTTTCTGGGTGCTTACTTCCAAGTCACTGCTAAACCATTCATCTGAATCTATTTGTTCTCCAGATCAGTCTCACTGCTGCAGACCTTAGCTGTTCCGAGCACCCAAACCAAGCTTGTCATGCTGCAGAGCCATCTTTTCTAGCTTTTTGTTTCTTGTCCCACTCCCACTGGCCTACCAACTAGTCTAGAATTACCTTGCCCATTACCCTGTCTTGGTTATGGACTGACAATTGCTGTCTCAAGGGACACTTGTTGCTACAAACAACTCGTTTTTGTCCATCTGGGTTTCACGCTTTCTGCCTTCAGTGAGTTGAGATGGTCTGTTGGATATTTATTTCAGACATGGCTTAGCCTGGTGGGAACTCTGCCTGTCCCAAACCAGTGACACCACGGCAGTAGACTTTTCCTGCACTGTAAAAAGGGGATCTAGCTCTGCTTTAAAGTGTAATCAGAAGAGAAAATATTGTTTAAGGTTTATAAAACACTGAGGGAGGGTATAACCATTAGAACTTGAGACAGCAGTTTGTTGAGAAGGAGGGCTTGAGTAGAGGAACACATTTTCAGTAATCTGCAGGGAGAGGCTATGAAAAGCTTTCTGTGTGTTTCAGTTCTCACACATTTCAGCGAATTGTCCCTGAAGAGGCAGCATGTACCATATAGGTAATCCTGAACCCTGCTTTCAAGCTGGAAGTCATTTGCATTCAAAAAGTTTCGCCCCAGATTTGTATACCATGCTTCAGAGTTGTAAAGTATGAGGGGTGCCAGGACCAAACCACCCCTCTCTAAACATTTCTTCTTCCTACTGAGGTAGAGGAAAGCTTTAAGGACTTCTGCTCCCTTGAGCATCTTTGATGTTGAGGTGGAACCCATTTGTTCTCCCTCCTCTCAGTGATGGATGCCATGTCAGGCCTCCTTCCCCTCATCCATATAGGCAGCTCTAGAGAAGATGTGTCCCAGGGAGGGCTGCAGAGAGAAGCTGCTTTTCTGTTTCCTGGTTAGGACTAACTGGCAGAGTTCAAAGCAGTTCCGTTAATCACCCTGTCATGTGATGGATGGCGATATCTACTCCTTTTGGTGATTACTGTTGCATCTCTCTCCTTATATCAAATCAAAAGCAGCCAAAACATAATGTCAGCCAGTAATTTATTGAGAGCTGCAAGCTAATTCACCCTATTAATAAAACACATTGGTTGGCACAATGAGGATGAGGCCACGGTAAACAACTGAAGTCTCCTGACAGATGAACGGATGAGACTGGTGTCACTGGACATCTATCAGCAGCTCTCTTCCTGAACCTTGCTTGTGCCTCATCACAGAGCTGCTTCCTTCTACCGAGGGGTTTCCTTCCAGTGCAGCCTGTTTGCTGCTGGAGCAAATCCTCTGTTTCCAGCCTGCTGCTCTGGTGTTTCTCACTGCTGTGGGCAGGGTGGGTGGTGGTACTTCTGTCGGTATGGAAGGGCTGTCGGGAGCCTTCTCAAGCTCTTAAGAAATACAGAAATTGCAGGCGCCTGTGTTCTGCTTCAGCATCTTTGCTTTCTCCTGTGGCATGGGGAAAAAGGGCTGGTTATGACGTACAGCTGCAGGATGAAAGGAACAAGTGTGGGATCCCCTATTCGTTTCATGGCATATAACATTTATTTCATTCCTCCCGCTTTTGGCTAAAGAAGTCTGTTGTAAAAACAAACATTAAGGCTTTGAGAAGACCTACCCCAGCTGCATCGGGGTGCTTGGTGGCGCCCTCTTAACACGCTGCACTGGATCTAGGAAGAAATGTCTGCTGTGGGAAGTCTTATCTGAGGGGCAGCCTCTCTTAGCGTGACTATAAAGAGGAACTTGTGCAAACCGGACATCTCAGGCGCTCTCCCCACCATCCTGTGACTTGTTGAAGAGGCTCTGTGAAAGTGATCCTTATCTGCAGCCTGGCAATTCTGTGTAGGTCTTTGTACAGCCCCACAGCCCACTGGTTTCTTCTGGACTAAAGGAGTCCTTTCCTCTGAGTAAGATATTTGACAGTCCCGAAATAGTGTTTTCCCTAATGCTACTTTGAATCAGTTTTATTGCATGACAACATTACGGGGAAAATAATATGTTTGCTTAAAAATGTAGATTTGCAAGAATGGAGCTACGCTTCAGAAAGACCATCCATGAGCAGTATTCTTTCTTTCCAGTTCATATTTTATCTTAAAACTGTCATTAAAACTGGCAAGAGAATATGAGGGAGGAGGTCACTGGTAGATAGATAATATCAAAGTTGGCTGGTTTATCTACCTTGAAACGTATCTTGTAACCATACTAAAATAATATACAATAAATCGTTTGTTAGTAATCAAAACAGGCTCCTCCCCATGAAATTCCCCTGGTAGAAGAGCAGAAATAGTTGCAAGCTGCTCTGCCAAAATGCTAATTACTCCCTAGGGAATCATCCAGTTATGCACAAACATGTGGCTGTTTATGTTTTCTGCATAATGCGTATAACTTAACTAATGCTTTTTTTTTTTTTCCTTTTTTCTTTCATGGGAGATCTGTATATCTGAGTTAATATTATGTCAGCTGCACTTCCAGAAGAAAGAAACAAATGAATGTTCATTACAGGAATGCACAGGAGTTAGCCATGGTTTTTAAATTACAAAAAAAAGATCATGCCTTCTCTGAGAGCAGCCACATATGTCTTTCTGTCCTTTAATAACTTTCAGGTTCTTGGGGGACTGCAATGTGAGTCCAACACAGACTCACTACCAGCTCAGAAAACAGGCAGAATGGATTATGAAGTGAAGAGATGCTCATCTTTCACTCCTCACTAAAGGTAATTTGAGGGAATGGGAGTTTCTGTGTGGGAGAATATGTGATGCAAGAACAATCTAAAAATATTTCTTTTTGCTTCCATAGCAACTTCCATGCCAGCATCGCTTTGAAATCATTGGTTCATTCTTTCAGCCCTCTTCATGGGCTTTGTCCAGTTTGCAGAGGTGTGAAGTGGTGTTTACAGCTTGTGTTTACAGATGTGTGTCTGCAGTCTGTTCTGGCAGCAAAGTACATCCTCTCCTCTGCTAGCAGCAGCACATGGTAGGGAAGAGGGTGATGACCCTAACCCCATGCATGGAGCCAAAGGACAGCAATTACCCTCTGAAAATTGTTCTCTCCTTTGCACTCTGGCTCATGCTCCAGCTGACCCAAAAACATCAGAAGAAGGGCCCTGGCAAACCTCATCTTATAGTACAGTGTTGTAAAAGTGGTCTTGTTCCTGTTTTATTTCTATGTTTTCTGGGACATAATGGTGCAATTCTGAAATTTATACTTGCAAACACTCATTTCAGTAAAAGACTCTTACTTGACTCTGTGAAGGAAGGAGAAAGAAAAGGGGTGCAAGGCTGTCTGAATTGGTTTTTTTTCATCCTGAAGGAAAATTGTTTGAGCTACTTACATGGCTCTGTTGAACACTTCCAGGTCAGCTGGATTTGAGGGAGGTATGGAAATGAAGTGCATTTTGCTATAAAAGTCTGCCTTCTGCCTTGTGGCTGTAAAAAACACACTTTAGACCCAATGGCTCCACTTTTGAGTGGGATTTGCAACATGACGACTGAGCAGCATCGTCCAGTGGGTAGGGCAGGGATCTGGGAGTCTCTGCTCCTCATCATATCACTGGTTCCTTGTAGTCAAGTCTTTCTGCCTTGTGTCTGATGGCAGTAATGATGGGTTAATACTGATCTCATCCCTATGAGGACCCCTGTAAAACTTCTGTGTTTATAGGTGAACAGTTTTAAGCTATGTTGGGTGAGCAATCAGTTGTGTTAGCACATCTTTGGGATATGGAGGGTGAAAACAGCCACATCATTTCCACCCTTCCACAGGCCATGGTGGACAAATGCCTTAGGCTTCATACGGATTTGTGCAAGGAGCAGTTGTCCTTCAGGATGATAACTATGAGGTGAAAACCAGCCTGCTGGCAGTAGTGATGGTGAGAAGGTGCTGCCAGCAAAAGGTCCGTAGAAGTCCATGCAAGTATTGCTGAGACAAGACCCCACCAGGCTCGGGGGCTCCCACAGCTGGGGCACATGGCCTTGGCCGGGCCATGGGAGCAAGTGGAACCACTCTCTGTGTCATGAAGCCCAGATCCAGCACTCTTTGTTTTTAATCCCAAACTTGCATCCTTCTGTAGTGCTCTGAACTTGTCTTTCAGGATCTTGTCCAGAATCTTCCAGTTCCCTAATTCAACAGATTCTCTTAGACCCCAGACTTTCATATACTCCTTTGTCAAAGGAACAGAGATTCAGCTGATGTAGCCAAATGGCTGCTGGACGGTACTTTCTATTCCTCCCTTTTAGTCTTTTGTCACCTTTGGACTACATTAAAAATTCATTTTGATCCTCTTACACTTTTGACTTCAGCCTATAGCAAATAAATTCATTAAAATTAAAAGCCAGCATGGATATATGTCAACACCATTTCAAGCTGTAATATCATAAAATAAAATAGCAGCAACCTGCTCCAGAAGATGCCATTTTAACTAATTCAAAGCAGCTGCTCTGCCATCTAGTGTCATTGAATAATATATTCTGAAACCAGCTTCTACCTAAACTGCTGAAACACCTCTACCATGTATTTTTCCTTCTAGTGGGTCTTTAAAATCTGGCAAGTGCCTTTGTCAGTGGGTGACTGAGAGAGGGATATGTCAGGAGTAGCCTCCAGTCATAAGCTTTCCTGTGGCAATAAGGTGAATATAAGTAGCCCCTTACATAAAAATACTGTTCCTTACCTGGAAATGTGAGCTGCAAAGCTAGGCACATGTGAAGAACTGCTGACCTTCTCCCAGTGATTTGTTAGCTCGATGGGGGTTATACAATATATTCTTTGTTTTAGGCAGGAATGCAACAAGTCTGTCAGGAAAATCCAATATTTTCACAGAATCGTTTACATTGGAAAAGACCGTTAAGTTCATCAAGTCTTTAAGATCATTCATGTCTACCAGATGTTCATTTTGCCCCAGGTATCTTCTGCTTCATAAATGAGGTCAAGTCCAGAAGTGAAAGATTGCCTAAATTAGGCCATGGAGGTCTGAATGCCAGTGGTCTTTGCTGGGTGAAGAAGACAGACTGGAATTTGTTTGTATGTTTTATTTATTCTCCCTTTGTATGTTTGACATCTCCCCCAAATGAACCTACATTCATCAAGTTCAGGGAACTGTTTGTTTTTTGAAAATGTTAATAATAGATAAAATAATAAAATGTGATAAATATCTTGGCCTATTATAATGCCATATGTAGGTACTTGAAAATATTGTAATTTAGAAATCTCCTTTTTTTTTTTTTTTTTTTCCAGGGCCAAACACCATTCTTGCCAGGGAAATCAAATACAAGGAAATTAGGAGTTATTCACATATTCTGCTTGTTTCTTACCAAACCAAACCTCCTTAGTTAGAGATTGTCCTCATAAATCTTTGGAAATTGACCTAATTTGCCAGAATAACTCCAAATTTGGATCAGTGCTCACAACTTCAATTGATAACAGATGTTTGGCTCCAGTTAAAGGATTTAAATCTTAAGTATGACTTTACACATCTTCATCTGAAATGTCACAGCTCTTTGTACTCATAACTAGAAGCCATGCCAGAACAAACCAATACCGTCAATAGCGGAGCTGAAAGAAAACATACAAAGCACAAGACACTGCATTCCAGAAACAGTCCAAATGTGGTTTGGAAAAGCTCAAATTGGAGGCTACTAAAACCATGATATAAATACTGCAGTGCACTAATGGTCTGCTCAATTTAGGAACTGATGAGAAAAACTGCCTAAAATCTTCTTTCTCAAGCAAGCCCATGAGATTGCCACTTTATGGGGACATAAGCATAATGAGACAGATCTCAGCTACAGTTGCTGAAAGGTTTCTTGAGTTTTTGAATTCCTAACCCAAATAGATGTCCATCTTAAAATAAGGAGAAAAAAAAGGAGAAGAAATTTTTTAGGACTACAGACACTGATTTTATCTTACCATAACATCTCTAAAAGAAACATTCTTGCAGCCTGTCTTGCTGGCAGGACCTCTAAATCCACATTGGTTGCTAAAGCACCCTAGTCTGAAGTGCTGTAAAGGACTCTGAATCCTCCTGAGTTGGCTCTGCTGAACATGCAGAACCTTATTGCATTGTAGGTAACTGAAGAGATCCAGGTTTTCCCTTTCCCAGCAAAGCTGACCAAAAGACAATGGGGTTTTCAGGTGTTAAGTGACAGTCAGAGACCAGCAATCTTGGTGCATGGGTGTTATTTACTCTGACATGCTCTAGTTCTCAGAATAAATAACTGATCCCCTGCTCATCAAAATTGAGTCACGTTTTGTTTTTATCACAATAGTCCCAGCTGTTACAAATAGCTGGCACTAATAATCTGTGGTTTAGACTGATTAGCATCCTATATCCCTTCATTTCTAAAATGGAATTTTAATCAGATTGTAATTCCTGGAAAACCCCCACGTCAGTGAGTACTTCCCTAACCATTAATCAATTGAATTTTGCCCTCTATTAAGCTGCTTAAATCCACTTCACTTTACTGATTGATAACTTCCATTGCCTCCAGCACGTCGCTGACATACTGTGGGTTTTTTTTAACATCAGGGCCATGACATTATTATAAGACTGAGAAAAAGAGCAGACGTTTGCATTGCTGCTGTTGTGGCTTTTCAGCTTTCCCATTTTAAATCCCTGTTTTCTTCAGGGATTTGAAAGTGGGTCATAAATTCATTCCAAAGCAAATTCACTTTCATTGGTCTAATCATGCAAGTACTCAATGTCTCTTTTGGGAGGCCAGTTCTTAGTGTGGAAGTAGCTTAGCTCCTTCTGCTTACACCCCCGCCTTCATATTTTCTGGTCCTTGTGCTTGTTTTTTGTCCTTTAGTATGGCCGTTTGCTTTTGGTGCTACTGTGCTGAAGCACAAATTTATTTTTAATAAGGAAGTTGTTAAGTGTGACTCTCCAGTGCAGAAGGATAATAAAAGTTGTTTTGGTTAAGAAGAAAAATGAAATTATTTAGTTTGAAATAAAATGGTTCCTATATTAATACATTGCAAACTGATTCACTGGAAATGTGAAGAAACTGCATTAGCACCTCAGGTCATGAACAGATTTAATGACTTGTCAGGACAATAACATGCAACCTGAAGGAACAATTCTGCAATCCTTGCCCAAGTCAAGCGGATTTAAGTCTCTGGGAACTGGGTCATATATCAACTGGCAATAAATAAACACAAAACATGATTCTCAGGCAGAGGTTTTTTTGGGTTAACTAAGAGTTCATGACGGAGGGCCTGAATCAGACATGTCCTTTCTTAGATGCTAGTTCTTACATATTTTCTTCCCCTGAAACAAAGTGGGTGCTTTGCATACTAATTTACGGCAGTACATGTGTTGTGTTTCAGTTTTAATCTGGTAACATGTTCCAGCTATGATACATCCAAGCATTTAAGTAATTATCCAAAAGCAAGAGGATGTGGACAGTTAACACCTACAGTCTGGAATGTGGCCACCAGAAAAGACCAGAGGAAGACAGATCGTCAGAGCCTCAAGGTAGCACAGAAATCACCTTGAAAAAGTAAGCTGAGTTCTCCTCAGGTCTTGTTGCTGACGTAAAAAAGAAAAAAAACCCAAACCCCACAAACTCAAGCATTTCCATTATGATTACTACTGCTAAACCTAATTAACTCTCAGTATGTGCCAGACATAGCAGACCTGATTAAAGTCTCCTGTTCTGGTGTTAAAAAGGCCTTTAAGCTTTTATTCAGATATCTATGATGTTGCTAGAGCACCTGCTGTACAGCATATGCTAATTAGAATTTTTGAATTAAAATGGTCTATATCGCCCGTTTATGGGAAGGAAGGACATTTTAGCACTAGCTGACTGCCAGTGGCAGCTCCTAGAGTGGAGTTCTGCAAGACCTTAGGATATTTCTTTCTTAATCACCTCTGCTGGAGACCGACTTTGTTTCACTTCTCCCTTATTGAAGTTATGTTCCTTACCTTGCCGTGTGTCGTTCAGGCTACTGGAAGACTGCCGTTTGTGTCTAAAGGTAAATTTTGGTTCCAGCTGAGAGCAGTTTTTGTTGCTGCAGTGGAGTTCTTCCAAGTCCAGAGCAAACAATTTAAGTCCCTTATTTTTTTTTGAGACATTCCACTCTGCACCAAAGCAGACTCAGAGCAACTGTGATGACCTTGGTGGTATC
Organism: Caloenas nicobarica; assembly: GCF_036013445.1. Lineage (NCBI taxonomy): Eukaryota > Metazoa > Chordata > Aves > Columbiformes > Columbidae > Caloenas > Caloenas nicobarica. The sequence continues at coordinate 49,894,576 of NC_088245.1, forward strand.
ATAGACTGTGGTTTTGACAGGAGAACTAGCAGCACAAGGTATTGTGTAGTAGGAAGTGACTGTATCCTGAGTTAATCAAAGTCTACAATATAACGCACAAGCCGGATTTGTTTATAGCTCATTATCTCAAAGACTTTAATGTTGGGAAGGAGAAGGACAGCTTGCTTGCATTTATTTTAGAGCGGTTCTGTCATTTATGGTAGGTTCCTGGTTTAGGTATTAGAAAAAGACACATAGTACTTTTTAGGACTTTGATGTTTACTAGAACTTGTGAAATCTCCCAATATTTGTCTACAAAGATGTACATAATACAGTCCTTTAATAACCAGCACGTGTCCTCATTTGTTTTAGGGGAAGTCCTTCCACTTTTATTGACATTTCAGCCTCCTGTGAACCACTGAGTGAGGAGGTGGAGAGTCACAGGTCCCATTTATAGCTTTCTAAGTCAATAGAAGTAATCCCAGGGGAATTTTGAAAGAGATGTTTAATTACTTAACAGTAGTGACCCTGGAAAATAATCTCCTGTCAAAACTGGTTGTTCAGTGGGGCAGTAGTCACCTGATGATTTGTTATGCTTTTTAAAAAAGCAACAAAACAACTGGATTTGTTATTGTCAAGAATATATTTTTTAAGACGTTAACTTGAGTTCTGACTTAGAAGTTTTCTAGACCAATTCAGAAAATACCTACATCTGTGTGGGGGTGTTCCTGCAGAAATGCAACACGGTTTTTTCTTTAGGGACTGTTAATATTTCAGGTTGACACTGCGTTAGAAAAATACAGAAACTCATTTTTCTTGTCTTTTGGGCTATGCTATCTGAAATTACTTCCAATGGCTACCAGAAGTGCTGGTGCAAACTGCAAAATTTTGTAAAGTGAAATCATACTGTACTAAAGTTGACTATTACCCAGTAATCCTGAGCTGAGAGAATACTTCAAAAGACCAAGTATTCCTCCCGCTCTCACATCAATCAGCAATGCATAAGTATTTGCATATGTGAAAAGATGGTACAGTTGATAGAGTGATAAAAAGCAAGGTTACAGTAATTTCACTGTTTCCACCATGCAAGGTTCATTTAAAAAAAAGCATATTTTCCCTTTTTTTTTATTTGCTTCATAAATTTTGACCCTTTGTGATTTGCATCTCCAGAATTTTTTCTGCAGCTGTGAAAGACAACCAAGATAAAAAGAGAAGTCTGTCATTTCCAATTACAAATTTTGAATAGCTATCAATTAAAGCAGGTTTTAATTTCTGTTCTGGCTTCATTTTGTAAAATCATTCTTACAACTGAATCCCTTCTTCAGTGGCTCAATAAAACTCTAGAAAGATTTATGGGATAACCTTTCTTTTAATCACTACTTTTTGCTTATGTGTTTACCTTTCTCTGTCCATTGCTCATTCTGTGCATATTTGCCTTTATTTCTGCTGCTTCCTTTTCTGTGTTTGCCATTCTCTGTCCTTCCTATTTTCTCAGTGTTTGCCTTTCTCATGCATGCTTTTAATGTACCTTTGCTTTTCTTAAAGCTTTCTGTGTGTTCATATTCTCTAAAGGTGCAGGGTTATGTTTGGCAATCAGTAGCTCAGTGACTGAGTCACCGATCACACAATTAATGCTGCATCTCTGCTATCCTCCCGTCACCTTTCTCAGCCTGCTTCTTTCTGACATTCCAAGGATTTGTTGAAATACTGTGTCATGGTAGGAAAACAGCGTAAGCTTGTCTCTGAGACAGTTTCTTTCCCCACTGTGATCTAGTTTGCTCTTTCTTGGCCTTGCATAGTTCATTGCCTTGCCAGAAGCCATAATATCCTCCCTGCTTTGTCTGCAAATGAGCCCACACATTTTTGGTGAAGCCCTGTCCTTTTGCTTCACTATAGCAAGCCAAAGGGAATGTGCTGATCATGACTCTACTTCAAGAAGTTCATATTGTGCTAATGCCACAGGATTGGTACAGACTATTCCCTTAATATGTGGTATGTGACCACATACTTTTGCTGTCATCCAACATCTCAGCCTTGTTATTACAATTTCCCTTACCATTCTGTGCGGCCCAGTATCTCACACAGGTATTATTTACAAAGCTAAGATTTTTACCCATGCATTTATTGGTTTTGTATGAGTTCTTCTCAGGACAGAACTTGGACATTCAGCTGATATTAATAGGAAAGACGTGATGTTATGCTACTGTGTGTGGGAGGCTGCGGCATATGGTAAAATGAGCTGAACAGCCTTGTCCAATTCCCATTGATAAATTGCTCACCAGTAATACCTCTATTGCCTGCAGGAAGTGAATGAACATGTATCTGAGCTGACATCTTGAACCAGAGTATAAAAATAAATGTGTGATAACTGCACATCTTCTCACCTTGAAAAAAAAGAAAAAAAAGGGACTGTGATCTCCCCTTGAAAAGAAGGTTATTCTTTTTTCCCCTCATTTCTAAAGCAAAATTTCCAGTCTAAAAAGGAGGAACACAAAATATTTATGACTCTGGAAAACCTTTCAGAAAAGAAAGATTCCATTTAAGAGTTTTCCATATAAAAACCAGAACTATTTTAGGAAGGTAACAGGTACATGGCAGTGGAATAAAAATTGAATGTCACTGATTGAATGACCTCAAGTTGGTTAGTGTTCCTATTCACAGGAGTACAAGAACAATAACCTTAAAGGTAACAAGTTTATAACTGGTGTAAAGATACAGCAGAAAATAATTAACCTCTGAAACTTCACTCCACTGGAGACTTTAAACAAGAATAAGTTGAGAATGGCCAGTATAACCTTAGCTACCCTAGCTTAAAAAAAAAAAAACAACAGACAAAAAACCCAGACTATCAGGGAACCTCGTCAGTACAAATTTAGAAATAAATTAAAAATATCCTCCTTGTATTGGAATTATTAGAGACCTGCCTAAATGCTTCATGATGAGTATTTGTCAATTTTGCACTCACCTCTGAGACCTTTAGCACTGATCATCGCTGAACAGGCTATTAGACTTGATGTGCCACGTCTGATGTAAGTGGGTAATTGCTGTGTTGGTGGGACAGTGTGGAAAAACTCTGGGATTACCTGGCAGAGCAGATGCAGCTGCAGCATCAATGGGGTTGGATTAGGGGAAGTACGATGTGAGACAGTCACTGGGGACTTTGGGCTAGAGAACACTTGCGGTACTGAATAACACTTCAGGGTGGGAGAAAGGTGGGATGTAGCATCCCATTAGGTCCTTACTCCCAATAGGTCTGCATCCATCCATGTGTGAATATGGAGTTCATGGGGAACTGTCAGCTTGACTTCCTTCAGAAATTTTAGTTTCATCCCACATCATTAACTTTTTTCTTTCAAAAATCCTGTTCTTTGCACTGACATTAACACTCAGTTGGTGGAACATAAAAGCCTCTTTTTGAAAGTGGCTCATACAAAAACATTCTCTAATAAAGAAGAACGTGTCTAGACTTAGTACAGTAGATAATTCTTGCTAAGATAAAAGTAATTTCTATGTTAAAAAGAAAAAATATTTTTAATAGAACTGTCTTTATAAAAAAGAACACTTTCTTCAGTAATGTTTTGTGATGGCTAAACTTTGCACACTTCTTGCAGCCCCAGATAAAAAATACACCTCTCACTTGCTTTCCTATTAATCTGCTGTCCTGACAAGAGTCCTTACTGTTTCCACCACATATTCTTCTAAAAAAAATGCCAGTGGGAGAGCAGTATATAAAATACAAGTCAGCACAAGCTCCAGCCTGTAAGAGTTGAGGTCTTTTACATATGACAATAGGAGGATTTGAAAGGATGGCAAGTGTGAGACTTTGGCACGAGGATACAATGCATCATCATTTCCAACCTCATAAACCTTAGTGGTTGTGAACATTAAGAACTGCTGTTAACAGCTAGTTGTTCCTACACAGAAAGTTCCTGCTTTGGCTTCAGGCCTGGAGAGGGTCCTATGAGTATGAAGGGTAGCTGATTTTTTCCAGTTCTGACAGTTGCCATATAAAAAATGTTACCTCTCCCTGCATCCCTTGCCTCTTTCATAGTGACCAGAGAAGCGTCACTGCAGCTGCACTGCCGGCACAGGCTCCTGCTTAGATTCCCTCTTCAGGCACCAGCTCAGTGTAGGAATGTCCGATATCCCAAATTTGATACATACCCCTTTTTAAATTGCCCTCAGTCACTTCTGGAAAAAATTTTGGGGCACGGCCAGTTTCCCAAAGATGCTGGGAATCCAGGATAACAGTGCAAGGGGGACATCTTGGGATGCCTGCTGGATTCACAGAGCTCCTGAATGGTTTGAATCTCACTTCTTCTTAGGACTGCCAATGTAAGAAGATTGGCAGCCTTGCTCATTTTGGCTAGCTAATCTTTAACAGAGTGGCAAAGTAATTTCAGGTTCCAGATTTTCATGCGCTATTGCAGGCATGAGTAAATGCTTCCAAAGGGGATTAATAGGCCAATTTGACTGCTGAGTGCTGTAACCAATTTCCAGTACAAAGTACAGCTTCATTTCTTTCTCTGCCTAGCCAGTCTTCCTGGCTCCTGGAACTCCCAGACAAATGGTCAGTATTTTCATGGGAGATCCAGGTTTCTGCTGCTTGGTCAGGCAATCTGTGAAGTTCACATATAGTAGATCCTGGAAAACCCCAGACATTGCATAGTTCACACTCTCGGTTTCACAGTACAACACAAAGAATAGATGTACTGGAAAAGATTCTTAGGACAAGATTTAGGATTTGTTGTCCTACGTAATGGTCTGGTGAGCACTAAATTTTGTTGGAGAAGCTGAAAAGCATCAGCTGAGATCTACCTACCCAGGAGCTACCTGGGCTGGATAGGTAAGAAAGAGTGTGGGAAATGCAGCATGCAGCACAATAGAAGAGAAAGAAGACCAGGAACGTGGGTGAGGTCTGTCTGGTGTGCAAGGGAAGAAAAAAGTGCTGCAAAGGAGGTAGATAACCCAATTTTTCTATAGATAAATGTGGCTGGTGAAGACCTTCACTCAACATAACAAAAACCTTGAGGCATATTTATTTGCAGAATCTTTCTGCTTCAGATCCTGATAAACTCCATTTTATACTTAGAATGTGTAAGCAATCAAAAAGGAAGTAGCTTCCGGGTATGAAGTAATGATATTTGTATTTACAAACACACACACACCATCACCTGTTTACTTCTGTACACAGAAACCCACATGTATATGTATTTATATTACTGTGCTCTACAGGATGTGATTTGGAGTGCTTGGCCAACTACCATCGCCCTGACCTGCCAGCACTGGACAGAGAATGTCTAAAGCAGTCAGGGGGTTTTGGAGACTTTCCATCTGCAGACTGGTGTGCATGACTGGCTATGCATGGGAGGGCTGGGATGAGAGCAAAGATGTGGGCAGTTGTAGGGCTGGGGTAATGATTTTTAAAACCATTCATGTTGTCAAATGCAGTATTTTAAAATTCTTCTTCCAAATGCCTTGTTACCTCCAAAATATCACCAAGGAAATTTTCCCTCTAATGAGGCAGACAGTTGCAGCAAGTCTCTCTGCTCACAGAAGGGGCTCGGTGATTCAGACAGGCGGTAATGATCAATGAGTAAAACAGTGTCTCGCATGTCATGAACGGAACAAAAAGCTTGGGGACATCTGAACGAGGGAGCTCAGCCGTCACCATGAAGCTTGCCTCCATGTTTCATTCTGAAAATTGCAGGGAAGCTAGGCTCTTCCTCTCTCAAGATTTGCATAGGACGTTTACTGCATCAAGGATTCCTTCTGACATTTCTAATGGAAACAGCTAGAAGAAAGAGGGAAATCAGATAGCAGAGTGTCTCTGCGTGCTGTGCTGTTGCCAAGCAGATTATGTGCTGTAATCTGTAAGCACTGAACTGTGTGTGAATTATGAGGAACCTCTCCCTTGCTTTTGTTTTAGCCCCCTGGGAGAGGCGATGTTTCCGGACTGCTAATGTCACAGCATGACCTGTTAATAACCTGCGAGAGCCTTCCTCCACTCCGCCGCCTCCCGCTCCCCCAGGACCCAGCAGCTGCCGTCACATGGATCAAATGCCTGCCTTGTATGTGGTTCATTGAGAAAAATTCAAGCATGTGGCCTGAGGTTCCCCTGATGACTGTCTGGGGATGATGATTTCTACCATCTGTTCCGGCTGCCTGCGGCTCCCGGAAACACCGAGGTGTATGTTGCTTCTGGCCATACGTGGGATTCCTAATGAAACCTCAGCTGCCATCCAACTGTCTGCGAAATATCAGATGAGTTTGAATTATCTTTCCGCCAAGAGGGGAGGGAGAAGAACTTTGTTTAACTCTTTAATCTGAACCGCTACACAGCACATGCATAATCACAGGGTATAAAGCCGCTGAATTATTAGCATCTGCATCACGTTGGCAGCTGCAGCCTTTGCACGTGTGCCGGCTCTGTCCGATTTGAGATGACCAGGCTGGTTGTTTCCAGGCTAAATATACAGCTTCGAGTCAAATTCATCTTACTGTAGCTTACTTGAAAGCCCTGTAATTATACCAGAGATTTATTTGATCCCTTCACTTCTGATTTGTGTTAAAGGCACATTTCAGCCATATAAATTGTATATCAGTATATAACAAAAGGCTGCTTATGAAATGGTTTAAATGCAGCCAAGGAATTGCAGCAGTTTCAAAGTTATTTGTTGAGACAGAGGAAGTCACAGCAAATTGATATTCATTTTGGTATATGAAAGAGACTTTCATGCAAAAAACCTTGATAACAAAAAATAGAAATCGTCTTTCGTGATTTGACATCCTGTCTGTTATTTTCCCTGTAATCTATCATTTAGAAACCTTTACTTGCCATTTGCTGAATATCGGATTTCAGCGAACATTGAGGGGCACTAAATCACTTAAAGTACCAGGTCTCAGTAGAAGAGATTTGACATTCTTTCTTATTAGAATGACCTAGACTTCTTCCATTGATATTCATACTATTTTCTTTGAATGAATAGATGCTCTCAGTAAGAAATCCACTGAGCTTTATGTGGTCGAAAAAACTGTTTACACAGTCAGTGCTGGAGCGGTGAAGTTATTACAGAGTTGCTGAATGGATCAGGAACAACTGCTTACATTTCTTGCACTTATTGTTCAGGCAGGGCAATACAGAATACAAAATTGCATACGTGACCTCAAAAGAAAAGAAAAGGAAGTAGCTCCCCATCAGTAGGCAACAGTGATAGCCTTGGGTTGCTAGATGGTAAGAAGAGAGTATCACTGCATGGTACCGGATGTTTCACATTTTCAGATTCCAGTTAAACACCTCTGTAACATGACCTCATCCACTTATTTTTAGAGGCTGTTTTTCCACTAATATTGTGGCTGCTAATCAAAGAATGCAAAAGCACTTCTTAGCAGTGGCTTGCTGAGGGGCGTTTGATTGTTTCTGCTTTTGGGGCTTATTTTGTTATGCTATGAGACATAACAGGAATCTGCAAATGCATTCAGCAGCTCGTGCCTAGGCATGGAGTGGGGGGCAGGGTTCCCACCATGGCTGTTATTCCTTTTTCTTGTCGACTGACTCACGCAGAGATGTGCACATAGCTCTTACATATGCACACTGTCAGAAATCGATATCAGGGTAGAAGACTTGAAAGTGGATATTGCCAGAAAATTCAATAAAGCTTAGAAATATATTTCTAATCTTCTACTTTATTGATAGTTTTTTTTGGTTTTTTGGTTTTTTGTTTGGCTGGTTGGTTGGGGATTTTTTTAAAGATACTCAAAGACACAGGAACTATATAAGGAAACATTTCACACATTTGTCTTTTCCATCCTGGAATGACCCAGTAACTACCTCTGCTTCATCTTTAAAGCAGTTTTTCTTTTATAAATCAATCCAAGACTACTGGCTTTTAGCAAACATGAGCTAGTTAAGCAGGGCATGGAAATACTGAGGAGGTGGTTTGTCTATAATGTAAAGCTTCTCTAGGGACATTTTTCTTTCTGTGGTCTGGATGTAGGAAAATTTACTAGCAGTGTCTGAAAAACAAACAAACAAACAAAACCACCCCACCACAACAGAAAAACAAACAAACAAACAATAAACAAATAAACAAAATCCCCCACAACCTTAATTTTTAAAATAGTTAGCTTTCAGCCTACAGCTTTTTAAGGAAAATCTGTTATTTCTTTCTTCTGTCTGCGTAGTTCTCTGCATCATTTAAGAAAGATTTGACAGATGGAGACAGCTTGTAACAATGTACTTGAAGCTCTGAAAGACTAAAATGAGTAATCAAAACCATTCCAAAAATGACTTTTTCATGAATCTGTCTAAAAATATATGTCACAGAGAATTTCGTTCCCTTCCTTTCCACTCCTCTTTTTTGTTTGAAGTAAGGTGGGTATTTATACTTAGCTGTATCTCATTATGCATGATTTCCCTTCTCTGTTAGTCACATCATGTGTTGGCTTGCAGTTCATAAGTGACGTAAGATGTTGCAAAATGTCACTAATACATCTGTTAAGTGACAGTGAACTATAAATAAAACAAGGAGATCCCAAAGTGAATCTCAGCATCTATTTCTGCCATAGTCCACTTTTGATGAAATTTAGATTATGATGAGATATCTGAAAGAATTTTTCTGAAGTGGAAAAATATACCTTGCAATTCCCAAGCCTCAAAAGATGACTGTAATCATGCTCCAAGGGACAGAACACAAATGCTTCCCTCCTGTCACTTGAAATATTTCCTTTAGGCTTAGAGGGCTATTAAAGGGATTTGAGTCTACATACCTGTGGGAACATTTGGCCTGAAGGGATTCTTTCTTGGTTGCTGTTGCGAGTTGACTTTTGCACTGAATTTCCAGTCATCCATGCTACAAACCCTAACAGGACTAGATGGAAAACTGAGGAGAATATCACAGATGACGGGGGAAGAAATAGTTGTCAGAGCAATTTTGTTGGTAGCACAACAGAGGGAAGTCTGCATTTCCAAGTAGATCCATACCTATTCCCTGCCTCAGGTTATGAACATCCAGTCTGAGGCATCGCAAGGGTTTGGCTTATGCAGGTGCTGAGCACTTACCTTTTTGGTTGTAGCGTTGATAGTTTGCATTTCTGAAAACAAAATCTGTGATTTCTCAACACATCCATCATTTATGGATGCATGGATTAAAAGTAGCTGGATGGCTATGCTTCAGTATACCTGATCATAGAATCATAGAATCATTTTGGCTGGAAGAGACCCTTAAGGTCATCGAGTCCAACCATAACATAAATCTAGCACTAAACCATGTCCCTAAGAGCCTTGTCTATGATCTGGATTTGTGTGTGATTATAAGTGGAGTGTTAACTATCTCTAAATCAAGGAAATTTCAGAGCTGAGGGCTTCTTTTGATAAAATCCCTAGAAGTATTGGGGTTACCCATATAATTCAGACCATGAAGAGAATCCTAAGGTTTTAGAGCCCTCCTAAGCAGCCTTGTTAGATAGAGAGGAAGATTAAATTTTACACGGAGAAAGTGAACAAAGGCAACTTCTCTGATAATGGAAACAGATGGTGGAGTACTTTCCTACAGAAAATATGGAGGTGCCATCACTCAAGATGTTCACAAGACTGACTAAAACACTGAAATATTAATTCTATGCTGAAATAAGGTTGTAATGTGACTCTCCATCTCAAACAGCTATGATGACATTCCTTTGCAGTAGCAAACTCAGAATGAGCAAAGAATAATTAGTGCTAAGTAAGGGAGTCCTTTGCCAAATAAGTGTCCCATCTTCAATTAGAGCAACCTTCTGACTGCTCTGGCTTGCCCTGCCTGTCTGCTGTTTCAAGGAATTGATACAGCAGCTGACAGTCAGCAAGGTTTGTTATGACAGCAAGTGCATACACAAACAATAGAAGTCCGAAGTTGCTGGGCTTCCTAGAAGGAAATTTTAAACAACCTCACAAGATCTTAGGTAAATCATTTAGACTGGCCAACAAAAAGTTAAATCCCAGACATGTGCAAGGACAAAAACTGTGAGCCTTACAAAGATAAAATGACTACATAAAATGGTACTCTTTGAAGAGGTTGTAGTTGCCATGCCAGAGAAGATTTTTTTTGTTGTTTTTGTTTTCATTTTGCTTTGGGCATACCACTGAATTTAAGTTACTGAAGGTGACATTATTCAGGTGTGATACCAACTGCGAATAAACTTCTTAACATTCTAGGTAAGTTTAGACCTAATTTTGAAATAGTTATACTGAACTGAAAAAAAAAAATTATGAATACATTATTAAGCACTTGGTTTTGACTGAGTTTTTGCATAACACATTAAATGCAACGTATAAGTAACTGGGTTAATGTGTAAGTCACTGGGTCCTGCTTTCTGAAGCAAGCAAGTAGATATCAAAAGTGCCAGTAGATAATGACACAAACCTGCCATTCTGCCAATTCTTTCAGTTAAATTACGTCCCAAATCCTTACAATACATAGCTGTGTACTAGTGAAAATTTCATCAAAGGACAGCCAAAGTCTGTTTCTGGATAACTGATGTGATTGCTTGGTAGCCTTGATCCCTGATAGGCAACTGATACACAGCAGTCTTCAATCATCTTATTTTAATCCAGACTTTAAGCCAAATTCTGCTATGCCTATAAGACTTAAGTCCTCAAATACCTACAAGGTCAATGGGACTACCGTTGGAATAAGGACTTTTCATTAAGGTAATCAAGTGTGTGAGACTCTGGCCCCTTGCTAATATGCTGTTTTACTTTTTTGCTTTCAGATTTTTATTGTCTTTATATTGTGTACTCATCCTATGTGTTCATATGTAGTGTTTTGCAGTGAAATTGCTGCACTAAAAATACTGTCAGTAACAAGAAAGATAAATGACGTGGTATCAGGAATGACTGTCTCAGTATGAAAACTTTTGTGATAGAGACCTTCTTTGCTAGCAACTAAGAAAAGAGTATTTTTTCGCATCTTATGTGCCTTTTGTGTTTCTAGGAGCACACACAAAAAGTTATTTCAGAAAGTTTCACAGTGGTATGGCTGAGGAGAAAGGAATGACATCCCAAAGAGCTGGATCCCTTTCTCCTGCCAGGTTCTCCTCAGAGACACTTGCCCATTAAGGGAAAGCACACAGTTTCAGTTTCAATGGATGCAGTTCTTATTTATGCCGGGTACAGTTGATAGGGTGACTCACTGCTCTGCGAATGAAGGCCTGGTGTTTTGCTTTTAAAAAAATACATTCTGAATTCATTCAAGCAAACCAGATTTTACTTACTGCCTTTGTTCTGCTATTTTAAGGGTAGGATTAGAGGACAATGCTAATAGGTAGAATTAGAGATATGTGTTGGTCCCTGCATGAGCATAAAATGAAAGCACACAATTAAAAACCCAGTGAACTAGAAAGGAAGGTGTACTGTGAGTAACAGCAGGTGTACAGGTCTACGTGTCTCAAACAAGGCGTAATGTGATCGCAATCTCCGCCTTCCCGTGGACCATGAATAGGAACATGAAACAAAGGAAGAAAACGAGGCCACATCCTCCCTTGGTGTAAAATGTCAGAGTTCTGCCGAAGTAAATGGGACTGTGCTTAATAGCCTTAGGTACAGATTTCGTCTTCTCAACGTTGTCCACAGTTGAACCCTTGCCAGACTGCCACACATCAGAGAATCATACAATCATAGAATGTCCTGAGTTGGAAGGGCCCCATCCAGCTCCTCTCCCTGCGTAGGACAACCCCAAAATTCACACGATGTGTGTGAGGGCATTGTCTGATCGCTTCTTGAGTGCCGTCAGGCTTGGGTAGGTGTAACTCCACTCCACCTGCCTGATCTTCAGCTTTCGTTTGCTTAGGTAAATAGCAACATTTCTCTTCCTGTAACTGGGATCTCAGGTTATGCCTTCATGGGACGAAAGCTCTGCTGCTTTGCTCTCCCACCAGCAGTGATGTCTGCCCCGGGGCTCAGGCGTACATTTCCCTGAGCTGCTACTCAGTGGGGACTCACAGTCTGTGGCTTCACTTCTCAAGGGCATGCACGGATGTACAGACACTCATGCACAAATACATTGTACATGAGATTAAGCAATATGTTAGTTTTTATTTTACTAACATGGAAAACATTCAGATTAAGAGGGAAGAAAATAATGGGCTAAATCCCAGATGCGTTTTTTCTTCTGTTTTCTGTTCTGAGAATTTTGTTTGGGTTTTGCGTCTCTGTGTCCAAGTTCCTTATCTTTCCACCAAGACATGGAGCATCTCTCCCTCTCTGCTGGCTGCTGGCCTGTTTGTCCATTTCTGATAGTCAAATTGAACACAATCCTTCAGCTGCCATAAAAATATGCTGCTTTCTCCCCACTCAGCTGCCTACCGAGTAACTCTGTGCTACACCTCTATGCTCTTAAATAATGTAATTACCAGGGATTTTCTATTTTCACATTCAGCAGTAAAAAAGCCCTATATTTTTCCGGCTTTAGCCAACCGATTGCTCAGTGCATTTTCATCTGAAAAGATGGCCTTTTAGATTTGACTACAGATTGCAGTTCTTTCAGAGGTGTTACTCAGCTTTTGTTGGTAAACGCATCTATAGAAATGATGTTCTATAATACTGGTATTTCCATATTAACAATCTAATAATTTCTATATTTTTAATGAGCTTTATCTAGTTGACACCCCACAGTCATAGGTTATTATCTACTTAAGTCCTGAGGGTATTTTTATTGTTTGGTGAGTTTAAAGATAATTTTCAAAGGCAGGTACAGGTTATATTTTTCTGAAAGTTATAAAGCAAAGGACAACATGAAATCAGACCTGGAAACTGAATCTACTGACTGCTTTGGAGAACTTATTCCTAAGTACTTTACAGTTCAGGTTTCAGCAAAATGAAGGAGACAGTTCTTACTATAATCTGCTTGAAGAAGGGGAATTATGGACATCTTACTTCTAATTTCATTATAATAAAATGGAAAATGTTAGATAACTGCCAAAAACAAACCTTTTAAAGAGAAATCCTGGCCCACTAAAGAAAATGGCATAATTTCCAGTGCTTTGAATGGTGCTAACATATCATTTCACTGGTTCAATGGGGTAAACAATGCAAAACAGACTCTTTTTTCTATACATTAGTTTCCTGAGTCAAGTGACAAAATATAAAAGATAAGGACAGGTGGCTTCAACACATGATAAAAAGGTTGGATGTCCATTATCATTTGAGTTAAGGAAAGCCATATCATGTGTCTGTGAGAACAGGCAGAGGAAGTTTAAATGATAATTTGAAGTGCAGACTTAAGCCCAGCGCAACTGGAATAGTACTTGAGAGTAATGGTCTACCACACTGTAATGACATTTTGCCAGTTGTAAAGTAAAATAAGGGCTGCATTGCAATAACATGAGATTTTAATATTAACTCCAGAAGGGATAAGTTTTAATTTTCTTGCTAGTCCTAAGAGCACTTTTCTCTTCTGTGTTATCTGATGGAGGAGAAGAAAATTTTGCCCTTTTCTAAGTGTCCAGTGCACTCTGCTGTTGGAGAGCACTGGAACTTTTCACTTTTACCTGAGTTCTGCTCTTACATGTGAACATACAACAGCATTCTTCAGGTTCTGAGGGATGTGCTCTCATTTGTTCCAGTACACAATGCAAAATAAAATCCACAGAAGAAAATCTGCTGTTAGCTGGTTAGTCCCACTGGGTACATTTGCTTCTGGTATCCATAGTTAGTTCACTTGAGATGGAAAAGCAGAGACCAGACTTACTGTTGTCCTACATAAAAGCTCCCGCACAGTTTGGCAACTGCACTTTGCAGAGTCATTTCCTGTGAGTCAGTAAAAGCTCTCAAAGAGAAGGAATAGTTTTGCTAAATTGGATAAGTAATACCTGCTTTTATGATTTCCAGTCTTGGGGGAGTCATTTTTCTTTATCCAAATTTCCATGGTATTCTAATAAAAAACACTGGATGCCATTTGCCTCTGCTCTCCCTAGATTTCCACAGCTTTGCTTATTCAAGAGAGTTTTTCAGGAAAGTTTTGTATGTCTCTCTCCCTGCACACAGTGTTCTGGTGCCAGGTGGGTAAACTTCAGGTTCAGCTACAAGCCTTTATTCACACTGTCTCCTAGTGTGCGAGTGCAACACAGAGAAGTGGGCCTTGGAGAAACAGCACAGCAAATGCAACTCCTAAGAAGAAATGATGTTGATAGGTTCCCAGTTAAACTGCACTAAAATATTCATTGTTAATTGTGTATTCTTTCAATGTTCCAGCTTACAGCCCTGGAGTTTGAAAATACCTATTAACGACACAGGAAGTACCACGCAAGAAATGTCTGTTCCAGCTGCCCAACAGCACCAGCTAATGTGCTCAGATCCATTTTCAGGGGTGAGGAAGCAGGTTGTTTGCTCTATTCAGCCTGTGCCAGGGTTGCCAGGATGTTGAACAAAACTGTATTTACACAAGGAGTTCTTTGCTGATACGAGAATACTGGTGTGCTCCACTGGCAAAAGGCTTCTCATGCAATTGGAAGCTACAACAGCAGAACTGTGGAAAGCCACCCCTCACAACTGAGACAACGGTGGGAGTAAAACAGCTCTTTCTTCTGGCATAACCCTTTTTGAATTGCAGAATTCAGACGGTGTGGCTATGTTGAGGCAGAGGTGCAAGGAGGTGAAAGCCTTCCAAATTACTATGGACAGAGTGTACGTTTCTGAGTAAATTTATGTGTGAGGAAAAGAGGCGGAAGAGTGGGAACAATAAGAGTCATAAAAGTTGTCCTGTAAGTGCTCTTAGAGATTTGAGACTCACTTCATGTAGACAACTGCCAATTTATGTTTTGTACTGAAATGAAATTGCATCATCCCATGGAAAAATCCGGGAGGCAAAGATGAGGAAGGAGAAGTGAAACATTGATACTCCAAACGTTAATATAAGCACAAGAGTACAAACTGGACGAGAACAAATTTAGTCTTCAAAGCAGAAGAAAATTCCTAACCATTAGAGGGCTAATGTCCTGTAATGGTGTCCCAGCAGATAAATGCTAGGGGCAAGAAGTGTTTAACTACTGAGGGACTGACAGTAGGATATTGGTCACAAACACGCTTGGTGACTCAGGAAGACCCTTGCAGTCTTATGTTCCAAATAAATATTTTAGGATCTAAAAAAGACTGTAAAAATTTAGGAATACAACAGTACTGTGTCCTGGATGCCAAATGGAAAGGAGTCTCAGCTCCAAAATATGTCTGGGTGAAAAACGCTACTCCACGTTGTTACTCCTGGCTGCAGCTGTTTGAGCCCCTGATGATGTATAAGACCAATGCAAGAAATCAGTTTGAAAATAAGTAGATAAAGTTATTTTTAAAGGGGGAGCGTGTGGCAGTTTGCAGAAGGCTGCAGAGGGAGCAGTATCCAACAGTTCACCTCTGTCCGCATCAAGTCCCTTTGTGGGGTACATCCACTGATGGACTTCTCAGGAAGAAAAGAAAGTGATTGTAGATATATAGATACACAGGTTCTTCCTTGTCCCCACTGCTGACCTGTAGGTCTGTATCACAAGCAACATTTCTTCCCGAGCTGGATGTACACTCCCGTTGCTTATGAAGAGGGAAACATCCGCAGGAGTAAGGATATGACCTGGATGGCATCAAGTAACCCAGGAGAAAAATGTTCCTCTCTGCCTGTCATTGCTGGTTCATAGAGCTATTTTTTTCTAATTCCCAACTGCTGCCTTCCTGGTATTGCTAGGTATTGTCAAAACAGTAAACAGCCTGAGCCTGTCCTGCAGAACTGTTTTTCTTTGTTTTACAGTCATAGATCCATTTAAAGCACCGCTGCCTTTTATAGCGAAAGCTACACACATGCTGCCAGTGGTGTGAATCGCATTACATGCCAATTCAAATGCTGTAATGGTACCTTATGTAGTGGAAATGCCACCATCTGGTGGTTGCATCACTGCTGAAAGGCGTACTGGCGGGGGTGGAATGAGGGACTGAGCTGCCTCTGCTCAGAGAGGAAATCCTGGTTTAGATTTAGAGATTAAGGCTCCCTGGAAATCATTTCTCCTGGACAGCATTTCACATTACAGATGTGCCAGATAAGCCCAGCAATGCAGAGTAGGAGACACCAGAATGAACGTCATTTTTTATGATGGGAAAATATCACTGGGAACCTTGCGATGTTCAGACACTTCTAACATGAGCTTTGTTTCTGGTTGTTTTTTTCAGGAGAGGTTGGTAGGACAGAGTCTCAAGGTGACTTCTTTAAGAAGCGCATACTGAGGCCTCCTACACACTGCTTGAACATGCAGCTCCTCCCTCCTCCTGTTTAAATGCTTTCTACAGGCTTGTGAAAGGGAAGATCTGACACTGGCAGAAACTTATTCTCTCCCTACGAGACGCTCTAGAGGATCTTACTTTCTCCTGTATTTTTTTTTGCTGTCAATGTCACTGTGTTCCAGAGAGGCTTTTGTTAGGGTGTAATTGTGTATATATCCTTCTGAGCTAGCTCAGTGAGTTTTGTCATGATTGTCACCATGGTCTGGGCTGAGTAAAAATACTCTTGAAATAATTTTAAAAAAAACCCCAATTATTCTATTCCTGCATATCAGGGGAGCAGCAGAGGAATAGAGATGATCTGTATTTAACCTAGGACAGAAGAGAGCATGGTGAGTCTTTATGTTTAGCTGAAGAAAGAATGAGTGGTAGAGCAAGCCAGAAGCTTTCCTGCTTTTTGACGGAAGAATTTTGAGTCTATCTCATTTTTGGAAACCAGATTTGTGATTAAGTTGCTAACATATTTTGTGCTGTAGGTAAGGCCTGAATTCACAGGAAAATGGATTCTCACAGTAGAGCAAAGCCCTGCTCTGTGTGGTAGAACAGAGCTACAGAGTGGGACATTCTGCATAACTTGTGGAAAATTTAAAATGAAGTTTTGATGCAACACAGCAATATGTTATGAGGAATACTTTGTGTAAGTGATCTGCAGAAAGCCAAGGTGTTTGGGTTTTTTTCCTTCTTCCAACAACTTCTTGTTATTCTCAATTACATTGATAACTCTTGAATATGGTGGCTGCTTCTCCTCACAGACTTGTATGGTGCCTAGTCCAAGGGACCTCAGTCTCTAATGGGATCCATTGGCAGGATTAGCATGTAAAACAGGTGTTCTTACCATGCACAAATTCCTCTGACGGTGACAGAAGCCAGTTCTTGCCTCTCCTCTTTCCTGAGTAATTCTTGGATGCAGATAGCAGAGAGCAGGTAGGAGATACATCCATGTGTGCTAAATCCCATGAAGTAAAATAACTAAGGTACATGGATGGTGGGCTCTGGTACTTCAGGGGAGCACTGGAGATACCACAGGGTGCATGCAGGACACCCTGCTCTATCATATTACCCATCCAGTCCACAAATTTCTCTGCCCAAGTGTAAATAAGCATGAAAAAAACATGCAAATAAAAAGAGAATGATTCATACTTAATTTGCCGCTGAAGTCCTCCTACTTTTCCTCAGCCTTTGTGAAACACAGTTGTTAATGCATTTCACATTTTTTCAACTGGCGACTCTCAGCTGCTTCTTTCACCTCAGATCTCTTGGTTCCCAACTCTGCTGTGTATGCTATAGCTGGTGAGAAAGGCTGGACCTATGTGACTGAAATACAGCGAACAGCTTCGCAGTTGATTTTGCCTCTCCATTTTTAGGAAACATCAGATTGCTTAAAAGATCACACTGGGAATTGTAACCTCCTCCCTCACCAGCTCTTTGTGAGTTGGTGATTAAACACACTAGCTTAAAACTAGGGATGACTTGAAAATATTTTGTCAAAGGATAACTTCTCATTCCAGACATTTTTACCCTTGTACTGGTGTTGATTTTGGCTGTCAGAGTTCCTGAGTTTCCTGTTGGTGGTATTCATTGCCCATGGATGCCAATGGCAAGACCGTACCCTGTCCCACTGTGTCTGGTTCCTCCCAACAAAGCCAGTGTGCAGTGACATCCACTAGCAAACAAACTGAGAAAAAATACCTGGAAAGCAGGTATCTTAACTTGCTATGTGCAAGGCCATCTGTCAGCTACCTGGCAGCTAAATGTATACTGGCTAGCAAGTATGTCTTGTTGAAGACTTAATTGTCTATCACTATTACTAGTTACTGAGTGCCAACAATCTGTTCCCTGCCGTACAGTAGGAGACACAGCTTTCTTGTCCTCAAACAGGTCTCATGAAACTATAATGAGAGAAGATAAGTAATAAACAATCATGAACTACTTGTTTCAGCTTAACTCTTGCAGAAATAGATTTCCTCCCCTGCTTTCCCAGGAGGTTTTTCTCTTTCAGTAGATTCTCTTAAAAATGCACCAAAACCGGAAAAAAATGGATTTATGCAGGTGTTTATAATGTGCCATCCTGTTTAATTTGCTCCTAAGCAGTGACTGGGATTACTGTATTGTCTAAATATGTATAAGGAGGGAATTTAAGCCACAGGGATTTCAAGCTCTCTTGTTACCTAATCCTCCTCTCAGACAGCTACATCATCCAATTAACGCTGGTTCTGTCAAGACTTTCAGACTCCTCTGAGAATAAAATATTGCTTAAGGTCCATGGGGACATACTCTAGAGCATGACAGTCTATGTCCTCTAAACATGGGAGCTAAACTCCCCTGCTTCCTCTCCATAACTGAAGCTTCTGGGAAAAAGCAACCAAAAATAAAGAATTTCTGAAGAAATTTTTAAATGCATGATGGGCTTTATATTGCATTACTTCTAAATTTCAGTTTAGCCTTAATAGAAGTATATTATTAAATAATTCAATAGTCACAAGAATTTCAGATTCTGTTTGACTGAAGACTATATGAAAGAGAACATATAGTGTAAACAGATAGAAAAACACTTTTATACAGACTAAGTAACTTAGCCACCTTTTTTGCAAAGTAAGTTTGCTGACTAGACTAGACTACACAACAGCAGCAGTAAGCAGTTAACAATCAATTCAAAAAACTGTGTGCTGGCAATGTTCCCTCACCTGCTACCTGAATCCCTGGGGCCTGTATGTTTATATCAATTAAGTTAATGCCTGAATGAGGTGATAAAAATAGGTAAGCTGCATCTGGCCCAAAGTCCTTTTGAAAAATGGGACTTATGACTTCATGAAATCTTGAAAATTACAATCCAGTTTGAAAATTCAGAGGAATAATAAGATGGCTGTCCTGAACTGGATCATTAAACCAAAACTGCTGTTCAGTTCTCTCCAGCAGCTATGGTTTCATTTTTAATTTTCCACTAAGCTGAAGCTGGGCACCTCACTGATGTCTAGTACAGTGTGTCACACAGAGTACTCCCTGCTTTGCTCAGAAGAGAGAAGACTAAATAACAATATATGCTGCAGATGGCCATTTTTCATTTATAGCCATGCATAAATCAGGGTTCATACATGCTGAAGTTTTATCTATGGAAATCTACAATCTTACTGTTTCTCTCCCTCACAGGTCTACTTTTTGTTTATATGTCCTTCAGTTTTCTTCTCCTGTTACCTTTAAAAAGGGTGGGGTTTTTGTTTGTTTATTTGTTTGTTTTTTCCCTTTTCTCTTGATTTTCTATCTTATGTGTAACTTTGCATTGTAGCCTGAGGGAAATACTCCAATCAGGAGAAACAGGTGATTAGGTGATGTTGCGGCTTGATTGTTATCAGCTTTTCTTTGACTTTTCTCAGGAATGCTATTGCTGTGCTGGAAGATGTTAATGGCTGCCATAAAGTTTGTCTTTGATCTACAGAAAATTCCAGGCCTCATTAATCCCCTGGTTATGGTGGGCACCCTCCATTTAGTCTAAACAAGAAGCAGCAGCTAGGCTCTTACATGAAATAAAATTGCTGAAAACAGTAGAAGCCACCACCCAGGCAGTTATCCTACAAAGAAAAGCTCAAGCATGAACTAATTTGTGAAGAACAAAGAACTTTTCTGGGAAATTATTATATATTCACTGTCTGAGACATCAACTGATAGGAGCTATGTGTTTAAAAGTAATCAGAAAGCTGTGAAAAAAACAAAGAGGCAATGTGGGTGGCCCACGGAGAACACCAAAAGAAAAAGCTTTGGTTGAGCAGAGTACCTACTGAAAAGGGAGAGCTGGATTTCTGAGCAAGGAAATAACCTTCTGCTATTTGTTCCTGCCAGATTCAGTGAAACAAGACTTTGTGTACATTCTTTGCAGATACAGAGGATTTAATTGGAGAAACATAACCTGGCCAGAATCAACAGCTTCTTGTGCTGAAAGAAACATGTTAAGGTCGTAATTGGTAGCTAAATGCTTGGTCAGGACAACAGTTCATTGAAAATCGGGGTTATTTTATAAAGTTTGTTTGTTTTCTGAGAATGTAGACTTTTTTTGAGAAGTCCAGTTCATGTGACCAGCTCAGGGAGGCTCAGAGAATTGCGGCATCATGCAGCTCAGATTGTCTTTCCTTTTTCACCACAACAAATTGCAGCATAAATCTGGCAGCTGAGTGATCCTCATGACTTTGCAGGTGAATAACCAAATTCTACTAGACTGGGTGAATCTCTCATTAGTTCTCAGAATCCTTGGAAAGATAGTTCCCGCTTTTAGTCCAGTATATGATTAAGTAAGGTTAGAAGACTGTAAATCTGTGCTGAGTTGAGCCTAAGGCTAGATAGAGATGTTTCAAGCTGCTAAGCTGGCTTGGTCACTGTCAGAGCCCTTTTGAATGCATATAATTGCTTTAAAGAAACTTTTTGTGTCAATGGGAGTTGGGTCACCGAAGTTTTGTTACCGTAGTTTAATGATAGAGCATTAAAAAGCTTATTTCTGCTCTGACACCCCTACTAATATGAGGCTTTTTCCTAAATTGTGTGACTATTTCGTGATCTACAGGATTTTTCAAGTTTAGAATTATAATGGAACTTTCCTGGAATTTCTTTCGAAGGCAATCAAAATTTGTGGCTGAAATGTAATAAAGTATTGACTATTTTACCATATCACAAATAGATTTGGAACTGATTTTTTCCTACAGATATCTTTATTGTCTGTAGTTTCATGCGTTTATTTTTTCATATATCAGTTTGGCCTTAGATGAATTAGTTTATGAAAGAATATTTGAAGTGCTTGTTAGCTAATATCAGTGCTTCCTCTCCTTTGGGGCTACCTACATATATTTAAACTCCTAAGCCTGGAAAAAAAAAATAATAATCAGTGCAAGAATCTGCTGTTGCCTCATGGAGCCTAAATTCATACTGGACTTTGACTGGTTTCCATCAGAAAGAGAAATTTCTCATATAGGACAGATATCTAGAAATACATCTGGATCCAGCAACGCAATCAGATTTCAGTTGTTTTGGATTTAAAATAAATATATTGAAACATATTTGTATTTACCAGTTAGTTATGAGACACCCTTTGAAAAATTTTTGTGCTATAAGATCAGAACGGAAATTATGTATTTTGGTTGTAGTATTCCCACAGCATCCTCACGGCTGAACTGAAGAAGTGTGGACTGGACGATCAGGTAGTGAGGTGGACCGCAAACTGGCTGAAGGAGAGAAGCCAGAGAGTCGTGGTCAATAGGGCGGAGTCTGGTTGGAGGCCTGTAGCTAGTGGAGTGCCTCAAGGGTCAGTTCTGGGACCAATACTATTCAATATATTCATCAATGACTTGGATGAGGGAATTGAGTGTACTATCAGCAAGTTTGCTGATGACACCAAGCTGGGAGGAGTGGCTGACACGCCAGAGGGCTGTGCTGCCATCCAGCGAGAGCTGGACAGGCTAGAGAGTTGGGCGGGGAAAAATTTAATGAAATATAACAAGGGAAAATGTAAAGTCTTACATCTGGGCAGGAACAACCCCAGGTTCCAGTATAGGTTGGGGAATGACCTATTAGAGAGCAGTGTAGGGGAAAGGGACCTGGGGGTCCTGGTGGACAGCAGGATGACCATGAGCCAGCACTGTGCCCTTGTGGCCAAGAAGGCCAATGGCATCCTGGGGTGTATTAGAAGGGGGATGGTTAGTAGGTCAAGAGAGGTTCTCCTTCCCCTCTACTCTGCCCTGGTGAGACCTCATCTGGAATATTGTGTCCAGTTCTGGGCCCCTCAGTTCAAGAAGGACAGGGAACTGCTGGAGAGAGTCCAGCGCAGGGCCACAAAGATGATGAAGGGAGCGGAGCATCTCCCTTATGAGGAAAGGCTGAGGGAGCTGGGTCTCTTTAGCTTGGAGGAGACTGAGGGGTGACCTCATTAATGTTTATAAATACATAAAGGGTGGGTGTCACGAGGATGGAGCCAGGCTCTTCTCGGTGACAACCAACAGTAAGACAAGGGGTAATGGGTTCAAGCTGGAACACAAGAGGTTCCGCTTAAATTTGAGAAGAAACTTCTTCTCAGTGAGGGTGACGGAACACTGGAACAGGCTGCCCAGGGAGGTTGTGGATTCTCCTTCTCTGGAGACATTCAAAACCCGCCTGGACGCCTTCCTGTGTAACCTCATTTGGGTGTTCCTGCCCTGGCAGGGGGATTGGACTAGATGATCTTTCGAGGTCCCTTCCAATCCCTAACTTTCTGTGATTCTGTGAATCTGTGAAACACACATTCAGGAAAAAAACCCAAAACATTTTAATTACCATTTGTAACAGCTATGTAATTTTGATTTTGAAGTAGTGTATCTGCTGTCTTTTGAATTGCTGCTTAGAAGAATGCATATTAAAAGGGCTGTCTTTAGTTTTTCCACTTTTTATGGACTTGGCAGGGGAGTTAAGATCTGGAAGGAAAAGGTATCTGTACTATATCTCTCCTCTCCTTTCCAACCTACTGTGTGCCAGTGAGCACGTATTCTGTGTAGTTTGGGGAGTTTGTTTCACTGCAGCCTTCTCAATATCTATTCTGCAGAGGAAAAACCTACCTGTTCGGCCTTTCAGAAGTGCAAATTTTGCTTTGGAAATTCTTAATAGACTGCATTTTATTTTGGCTAATTTTATTCCTACAGTTTGTTTGTAAAATGGAAAACAGAAAAAAAGAACATACAGAGTATACCAATGCCTTAAGCAAAAATAGCTCAGCTATCTAAGCTGACCTGCTGTTGGAAAATCTCCTAAGTAACTCCGATCCCTCCCTTCATCATTCTCTCATCTCCAAAGTAATAAAAGTGGAGTTAGAACAGCAAACACCTGGCATGTTGGTCACGCAGCATGACTTTACATTGTAATCATCTCATCAAGGAGCTGAAAATAGCATTGTACTGCAGTGTTCGAGCGGCACAGCTTCAGGAAGGAAGACAATAACCAGCATTTGGCAGCAGCCTACACGCTAACTGCGAGCGATACAGACGTATTCCATGAATTGTATCCCTCATCTAATCTTGAAAACATTCACTCTGCATCCCCTGGCAATGCATCGCTGGGGCCCACACGCTTCTTGTCTCCTAGTACAAGGTGGTGGGCATTTGCTGTGATGCATATAACCATAAAGCAGTCTTCTGTATAGCAACACTCACTCCAGCTTTCAACAAAATACTGCATAAAATGAAATTAATTCTAGGATGTTCAATGTGCCATACAAGTTGTAGGAGAGAATGGCACAAAAAGGCTTTGTTTGAATGAATTAAAGTGAATCACGAGCAGGTAAGAATCATGATACACGATTACTAGACTACGCAGCAGTCCAGGAATATAAGACTTAAAGTAGAAATTTGGACAAGAGATCTTGCCTGAAGATAATTTGTTAAGGAGATCAAGAGTGTGGAAAGTGTCTCAGCTAATCTGGCACCAAGGCAATGCCATTCAGGATTATGAGGACCAAAGAGATTGAAAAGAGGATAGAAAATAGGCACTGTTTTCCAAAAGTGGGTGCCATAGTGCCAGATAGAATTCTTATAACCTTCTTGGGAAAAAAGCACAAACTTTGAAACATGTAAATCTGAGTATTTTCATGTTCAGTCACTCATTCATACATGCAGCTAACAAATTAATCAGTAGACTAATGGTGCTTGTACATTTTTTGCTTTGGGGAACTGCATCTTTCATTATGAGTAGTTTTTTATCACATTATATCAGCACAGCTCTCTGGGTTACCGTCTGCAGAAGTACATTGGAAGTTACAAGATCAGCAAAGGGAATAGGACTAGAGCACAGCGCTTTTGCATACTAGCAATTTTCGTTCAAATTTAACATTACGTTGGCAGTTCAAATGAATAGGGCCAGTCACTTGCATTCACTAGCCTGAAGAAGCTGGTGGAGGTAATCTCTGATCTAAGTATGATTACTAAATTGTGGCATACTAGAAACATTAAAGAATTCTGAGTGCTAAGATTGTAACAGTTTTCCAAATGTCAGGTAGGACGACCCAGATATCTGTGGAGAATTTTGCATGTCCTCATTCCCAGGCAATATGATCAGAAAGCAGATATTCCACTGCCTGAGTAATACAGGTATAATCAGTACAACTCTATGTTATTTTATAGAAAATGGTCAAACAAATATGTTTTCATTCTCTGAGGAAATTACTTCCATGCAAGCTTCTTCATTTACCAAACTCACAGTCTGCTTGGTCATTTTCTGGACACTTGAGCTAACAATACATGGCTTTCTGGTTAAAAAAATAGTGCTATATAGAATAACTCAAGCATACTGCATTACATAAATTAAGAACTGCCTAACTAGCAGGCCCAAAAAAGCAATCACCAAAAGGAATTGCCTTCAAATGGAGATGCTTCTACTGAAGTTTGCAGGAATCGGTGCTAAGCCATAACACCATGCAATATTTTCTTCTGCTGAAAAAGCTGTGGATAAGAAAAGATGAGCAGAATGGTAACTAAGGAAGAGGGCAGGACAGTTGTACAAAACAACCTGGACTGTATAGTAGAACAGGTCCCTGTTAAATAAAGTTATCTATTAGCACAGTCAAAGCAAAACTGTCTATGCAGAAGTAGGAAATACAAAAATGTAATAAAACCTTTTTTTTTTCACCAGCATTTGGATGCTATTCAGAAATAGGCTTCTGTTCTCTACAGAGGATTTGGGGATTATAGAAAATAATCAGTAGATTTTAGCTGTGAGGTTATGGAGGCTAACACTGGAAGTAGAAACAGGAGAACAACAAATAGTAGAAGGCAGGCAACTTTTCCTTCTTTGTATTTTATGGGTGATGCTGCACAGGACAGGCCATAGAGAAGAGCCTCAGAAATAATTTTTAAAAATGAGGAAAATGGAAAGACTGTAAAAATTCAGAGTTCAGCTTATTAAAACAAAATGACATTTAATTACAGAGTGTAAGTACGATAACTAGGAAGAAAATAGTGGTAACTGGAGGGTTTTTTATTCTAGCAGAGAACAGTATGATGAGAAACGAGGGATGTAAGTTAAACCCATAATAGAATTTTTTCCAACACTGAAGGTGATTACCTTCTGGAAAATGCTTCAAAGGGAAATACCAATTTATCTATGTAAAATATCTTTAGATTAACATTTGAATTGGGCCTGCTGCTGAAACAATCAGAAAAAAGTTAAGATCTGTACAATGAGTGACTCCTTTTCTGGTCCTCAGAACTTTCGCATTCATTGCAGGTGATGCCTTAATATCCTCTTTCTATACAAGCATTTAATGTATGTGTATTTTTAATGCAGTTTTCTTGTCTGAGTTCCCCTTTTTGAACAGTATATTATGTGGTCATCATAAGGGTAGGGCCTAATCTATACTTTTGAATCAACAGGCAAAATTTAGTCTGCTCTCCTGTGTTGTCTTTTGGTTTTGGTTTTGGTTTTGGGTTTTTATTTTTATTTTATTTTAGTTTAGTTTTGGTTTTGTTGTTGTTGTTTTTTTTTCACTTGGATTGACAAACTTTGTTTTCATGTTGTTGTTGTTGTTTTTGTTGTGACAGGGAGCTAGCAGAAGGTAAAACACGGTGGGCATTTTTGTAAAATGAAATTTTAAGCAATGGCCTTGCTAATACATTATTGTTTCCCAAGGATCTTCGCACATGAAAAATGAAAACCTGATTGCTATTTTGCTGTGAAATACGCTGATGTGTCCCATATGCTATCATTTTTTCATGCTTAGCAAACAGGTAACTTTAGCTAGAGGAAGACATGAAAAATATGTAAAATTAAGACATTTAGAAAAGGATGAAGGAGAGAGCAATCTATAATAAAAGAGAATGCAGTTTGGCATGTTTGAATTCTATGTGATGTTCAGCCTCATTATTTTTCCCCAGTGGAAGTCAGGAAGTTTTCAAATAATTATGTTTTATCACATTGTGTATGCTGAAACAAGAGAAGAAGAGAGACACTGCCCATAACTCATGTGCACATGACTTTTTTGCGGATTTTAACCTCTTTAATTGCCTCTCTTAGCAATCCATCACTTCTGCTGCTTATATTTGCTAAAATAATATAAATTGAAGAAAATCAGCTCTGGCACAGTACATTTTAAGATATAAAGATATAAACACACTGGAGAGTAGCTACTTGAATCAGAGCAGTTAAACAGTCATGGCTCAAACTAGTAATTTAAGATTGATGACAGCTGTCTTTGCAACTGGAATATGAGCTGAATATACATTTACCACTGCTTGCATTCATTCTTTCTAGGGGCTGGAATGACAAATGCATCAGTTTCTAACTGTCTGGCACAGCAAAAATGAGTGTTGTGTCTTGTGCCCCTTCCAGGTTTAGGTTTATAGATCCTAGATTGCTCAGTGCGTGGCTGCCGAATAGCAAGTAGGATTTGATGCTTCTCTCTGTGAGATATTGCTCTAGGATTCAGTTAATGGTAGAGGAAACGTCTACCTATTTGATTTTCAGCTTATTGCAATTTCTTCTTGGACTGGTGTCACAAAAACACACCAGTATGACTCGGACCATCTTCAGTAATTCTGTGAGAGAAAAAGACAGAAAAGTGAGGAAGAGTGATTTATCATGTCATTCCTGAGAGTGTGCCTCTTCTGCTTGGAGATGGAGCCAACTGGCAGTAAAAAAGCTCACGCTGCCACTTGGCACTGACAGCCTTAGGCTGTCAACAGCAATACTTAGCATTTATATAATGCTGTACTGGCATTAGCTAATTAATTCTTACAACACTACTGGGAGATGAGTCACCAAACACCTTTAGGAAGACCTTCATTTTAATACCTCTGGCAATGTTATGTACTGAAATGCACAGATTACTGGTATTCATCTCAGAAGCTAGAAGGTAACATTAATATTTTATCACATTTTTTTAAATAAAAGAGGAAATAATGTAAAAAAAATCTCAGAAGCTTAGTAATGAAAGATGTTTATGCTTTCAAACCTTGATTCAAATCCACCTTTTGTCAGCAGCAAATAAAAGGGAATTCCACCAGATAACTGGTTAATTTCAAATGAAATCTCAAGGGATAGTAACAGGTGTCAAATGAAAACACACCAATGCACTTGGGATAAAATAGCATCTCCTTCAGATTGTTAACATGGAGGGAAAAGCATTGGAAATTAAAATATTTGGGTTTCTCACCTTGACCGCTGGGTCTCCTAGGCAGCATTTAAAGATGCCATTACTCTTCCAGAGCAGATCGACACTGCTTGCCAGAGCAAATCCTGCTTCAGCAGTGGGAATTTATTTCTTCCCCACTTAGAAAGTCCGATTTTTGGGGGTGAGGACTGGTTTGTGTTGGTGAAGCCTCATGCTGTTCTTCACCTGTGGCGGGCACAGCCACAGTACTGTCCTTGGCAGCCTAAAGTTTATCTTTGCACTTTTCCCTCCTGATAGGTGGTGGCCTGTGACAGGCTTGCTGAGGAACATTCCCTCTGGTGCCACCCCAGTTTCTGCTCCTTGTGGGGTGCCCCACAGCCAGGAGGGCAGCTCTGGGGCTGCTGGCAGTGCCTGCACTCTGGCAAACCATCAGCAGTGCAGCCCTCGGCAATGTCTTGCAGGTGACAGAGAGAGGGACAGAGTGCTTACACCAGTGCTGTTTCTAGCAGAAGCAGGTGTACCACATACGGTAAAATACTGGAAACATAAACGTATTGTTGAGATACAAATGAATGGATTCTCCTTTTGGGCTCAACCAGAGCATCTCACTTCCTAGCCTGGTAATTGTTCCCGAGTCTTTCTACTTCACAGAATCACAGAATCACAGAGGGATTGGAAGGGACCTCAAAAGATCATCTAGTCCAATCCCCCCGCCGGAGCAGGAACACCCAGATGAGGTTACACAGGAAGGCGTCCAGGCGGGTTTTGAATGTCTCCAGAGAAGGAGAATGCACAACCCCCATGGGCTAAATACATCCATGCCCACAAAAATGTGTGAAAAGATTCAATAACACAACTGGTATTATTTTCAACGCAGTACGCAATGGAAGAAAACAATTCTTATTCTTTTTTGTCCAAGTGTTATTTTGTATAGTAAAAAAGGACAGCTTGAAGTATAGATATCCACAATAATTGGTAATCAATAAATTGAGCATCTCTTGTTTGCATTAAAAAGTATTTATCAAGCAGCAAATGCGCAAGCCCAGCATTTTAAATATATAAATGGAGATCCATATACTTCTCTCAAGTAAAGCTCATAATTTCAGTGGTTTTTTTGTTGGTTTGGTTGGTTTTGTTTTTTTTTTTTCCCCCCCTGCCATGGGTGTCCCAATATGTCACAATTATTAATAAAGCAGTTTCTTAAGGAGTTGTGTTTTACAATGCAGAGAGTGGAGGATGCTTTTTATACATTGGTGCGAGAGATTCAACAGTACAGAAAGAAAAAAATCAGCAAAGAAGAAAAGACTCCAGGGTGCGTGAAAATAAAAAAATGCCTGTTCCAGGGCTCTGTCACCCTCACTGAGAAGAAGTTTCTTCTCAAATTTAAGTGGAATCTCTTGTGTTCCAGCTTGAACCCACTACCCCTTGTCTTACTGTTGGTTGTCACCGAGAAGAGCCTGGCTCCATCCTCGTGACACCCACCCTTTATGTATTTATAAACATTGATGAGGTCACTCCTCAGTCTCCTCTTCTCCAAGCTAAAGAGACCCAGCTCCCTCAGCCTTTCCTCATAAGGGAGATGCTCCACTCCCTTCATCATCTTTGTGGCCCTGCGCTGGACTCTCTCCAGCAGTTCCCTGTCCTTCTTGAACTGAGGGGAAGTACTACTTAGAAGTAGTCCGCTCTCTCTCCAATTCATCTACGAAACGCACAAACTGGTAACTTTCCTCTGAGTACTATAGCTACAAAAGAAGGACAAGAAAGACCTTTCAGAAGGGAATGTGCCATCACATCTGTGTCAGCCAAACAGGCTGCTGTTTGTTGTATTATTACTACATACTTGCACACAGAAGAACACTTCTGTACACGGAAGTACAGGAAAATTCTGGTACTTCTCTTTCTACTGTAGGCCACTGTTTTTTACAGAGTAGGAATTATTTGGAATTAAACTATTCAGAAAACACATTGCTCACATTCCTGAATTAAATAATTTAACTTAAAATCAATGCATTGCATTTGGAGTCACATATCCACAAAATTTTTGTTGATTTACTGGTTTGCTATAAGGACTATTGAACCCAAAATACATCATAAGTACTTATCCCACCTACAAAAAAAAAACAAACCCTAAGTGTTACAATACATAGCCCATTAAAATATAATACCCAACGTACATAATGTGACATCTTTACGTTCTACATATAATGATACCAAACATGCAAAAACTAACCCTGGAAGTTCCTAAAATATTGATGTTTTGGATACATCATGTGCATGTATATTTGTGCATGTATGTATGTAAACACATATACAACATATATTTAGTATAACATTATAATATTTAGTATAATCTTAGTATGATCTTTAGATATGCATATAATAAAGACATTTATGTTGCAATTTTTCTAGATCGCCACAGTTACATTTTTGTTTATGTAAAATGAGAGCACACATCAGAGTTATCTGTCAATTTAATGTACGTAAGACAATAATAAAAAACAGTGTGCAAGTAATCTGTATCTGTTTTTTTTCACCACAGAACCATAACTTGTCTGGCAACACATTTAGAGTGCTGAGACACACCTGTATTCTGTGGCAGAGTTTTAATGTATGTGATAATGTGATTAATATGTGTGATATTTTTTTAAAGCTCAAAAAGTAGCCTGTAAATATTCACTAATCATCTGTAATTGAATTCAGGGTTGATTTGTTTTCTGTGTTAGAATTAAAATAAATTTAGGAAATTGTTTCAGGAGGTACCTTTAGAAAATGCTTTTCAAACACCTCAGATTTTACTTGCATACATTCAGAAGCAGCCAGTAATGCTACTCACTCATGGGGAGCATGTGATTTCATTAACAAGCATGAATTAAGCCTGAAGTTTTCAACAGTTTATTAAAAAGCAGGTGAAAAATTATTCTGGAAAACATTTCCACAGCTTGTCTATAAACAGGCTTCAAACTTCTTGAGGAACTATCTTCTTATACTAAAGGATGTCTATTGCAAGAGATTACGAACTAGCAGTTTATTTGTATAAACTCTTTGTTTTCAAGTGTTGCATCACTGTGTATGTTTTGATAAACTGGTCTCTATTACTTATCTTCATTATTTTAAAAACATCCTAAGATAGCCCTACTGCCTCATTTCACGCAAATACATTTAGTACAAAACTGGGAGCAGTGGCTGATACACCAGAAGGTTGTGCTGCTTTTCAGAGAGTCCTGGACAGTCTGGAGAAATGGGCCAACAGGAACCTCATGACATTCAACAAAGACAAATGCAATGTCCTGCAGCTGATGAAGGATAACCTCACGCATCAGTACACACTAAGGGCCGACCAGCTGTAAAGCAGCTCTGCAGAGAGAGACCTTTGAGTCTCTAGCAGGCAAGGAGTTGACCATGAGCCAGCAATGTGCCATCCTGGCAAAGAAGGTTAACAGGAGTGAGATCAGCACAGGACCACCAAAATGATTAAGACATTGGAGCATGTTTCATATAAGAAGAAGCTGAGAGGGCTGGGATAATTCAGTTTGGACAAGAGAAGGCTTGGGGTAGGGGGGGATGTTATCCATGTGTACATCACATCTATGTTACGGGGAGGGAATGAAGACCTTTCTCAGTAGTGCCCATTGACAGGGCAAGAGGCAACGGACACAAATTAAGACACATGAAATTCCATCTGAACATAAGAAAACACTTTTTCACCAGCAGGTGATCAAATGCTGGATCAGGTTGTCCAGAGGCGCTACAGGGTTTCCATCCTTGGACATACTCAACACCCAGCCGGCCATGGTTTTTGGGCGACTTGCTCTAAATGACTCTGCTTGAGTGGGTGGGAGTAGACTAGATGGTCTCCAGGGGTCCTTGCCAACCTAAAAACTTCTGTGATTCTGTGAAGATAAGCCAGTGAAACCCTCTGAAATTTGGTAGTATATAGGAAATCTTTTTACCAGTATCAGGGCTTTCAAAAGCTCTCTCAAACCCTCAAACAAAGCAAATATTCACATTCAACTTTTTCTTTGCCTTGTCATTTTACTTTGTTGATACTCACTAGAGTGTCTCCATTTCCCTCCTCTCTTTCTGCTCCTTACATTTTCTAACAAGAAACTGGACAAAGAAGAGATATTGACAGTGGCTGTAGAGGTCAGAGTATACAGGGTAGTGTCGATACCAGAAAAAGTCTCTGGGCCTTGCATGGTACAAAATATTGTTGGGTCTGGGTAGAACAATTCAGTTATCACTCTCAGGAGCCTCATCTAGCATGAACTCCATGCTGTCCCTTACTGGGACCATGCAACATATCCAGGCAGATATTCCTCCTTCACAGGAATATTTAGTGTATCATGTCTAAACTCCTTCCCCTGTCTTCTCTAGTGTATACTACTTAGTCACCCTTGAAGGGACTGCAGAGTCCAACAGCGCTAACAGTTTCTCTGCTAAACCTCCATGCCAATGAATTACTCAATGGCAAGCAGAGATTCAGATAAAGCTGAAGAAGTCCAAGTAAACAGTCTTTCCCAGTGTTGGTGCTGAGAGGGAAGCGAAATCTGTTTTTGGAAGAAAATGTGCAATGTAGTATGAAAAGCTCTGTAGTTTATGTATGCCTTGAGACTAGATCTGCATTTAAAACTGAGATGATTATTCATCATTTTATATTTCAGAGTCCAAAATACACATACTGAAAATCCCCTTTCAGCTGTTTTCTATCTGTCTTAAAGGAGCTTACTTTTTATCAGTGAAGTTCTCCAGATGCTCAAGTTCTGCTCCTGAGCATGTTATGCGGTATTTGACATCCACACTGTGCCTCACAGCTGGATTCTCACAAGGAGAAAAGACCTAGACTGCAGTTCCTACATTAGTAGGGAGAATAACTCTTGTCAGAAATGCAGTAGGAAATTAAACTTGTACAGTTTTGTACCCTGAATGTTCACCAGGGCATTTTATTGTAGGTAAGTGCCCAAGCTAAGGACTTCAGTGTCAGATGATTCTTGTTCATACTGTATGGTCCATTGAATACTTTGTGCAATCTAGCAATTTCTGCAGAAAGGACTGTGATTACTTGTATATGTACACACACATACAGTTCAGTGTGTATCCTGATCTAAAGAACTTAAACATGTGGGATGTACAACTTCACAGCATATTAGTCAGAAGAAGAAAATGAAAATACACTTACCAAAAAATAATATGAGTGCTCTAACAAATGACCAGTGCTGAAACACAAGATTCTCTGCTCTCTGTGTCTGCTAAATGCATATCTCACCTTGTACCAAATATTAGCTTTTTCAGAGAAATGTTCCTAAATGCAAATTTAGACAATAACACTGTGCTCAGAGCAGCTATGGACCTGCACTGCAACTCAGGTCTCAAGTTCGTTGAACTTTGGCAGGTTTCTTAGTCTCAATCAAGTGCCAATTTCAGTGTAACGCTTCAGTTGGAGGGTTTGGTTCCTACTGAACTTCTTCAAAACAGATGATGAGTCTCTAAATCTGGGGCCATATCTCATAATTTTGGCTCATGTATTTGACTCTTCAGTTAGCACATTTGACTCTTTCATTAATGCATTTCAGTGAGATTGTTACACTTAGTGGTTGATTAAATCCATCCAGCCATGGGCCTGCTATTTCATAATTTTAACTTAAGAATATCTGAGGGGTATTACTTACTTCTGACTCATTTTTTCCTGCTTAAATAACAAGCTCACAATATAAGATTCTCCTTACTCCTTTCTGAGGACTTTTTATGCTCTCTTCCCACTGACCTTTAAAAATGTCCTACGAGGACCTATGTCATAGCTGCTGATTAGAATATTGTGGGGAGAGTCATATCTTTCATTAGACCAGCTCATCGATACAGTGGGAAGAAATAA
Source organism: Caloenas nicobarica (assembly GCF_036013445.1). Taxonomy (NCBI): domain Eukaryota; kingdom Metazoa; phylum Chordata; class Aves; order Columbiformes; family Columbidae; genus Caloenas; species Caloenas nicobarica. Next base: position 49,927,819 of record NC_088245.1, read on the forward strand.
GCAAACCTGCAGCTCAACAACCATTCCAGTCAAAAGTCAGTCTGTTTTTTCCAACTCTCATTTGCTCTCATAAAAGATATAACTTCTCTATACAAAACGCCTTGCAGATTTCCTTAGGTCAGCACATTCAAGCCAACATTGCAATTATTGTTAAAGTATTCGGTAGAGTCTCCTAAACCTGATCAAGAATAAGGCAGTTTGACCCAGAAGTGTATTGCACTTCTGAAGGCCAACCATGTGTTTCTGGTTAGTTTGGAAGTCAAATTCACACTTTTCTTACATATTATCAAACCCTTCTCCTCCTCAGGGATGGTCAACATGTGTGTAAAGACAAACAGGTCCATTACCGTGTCTTCAACTCAAGACAGAGTCAATTTGTCCATAACCTTTTGTTTCTCTAATGCCAATACAAACACTAGCTCTAAAGCATAACTGGTGGTATGTATTATATCACAAGAAATGTTAATTGATTCCTAGGTGGTTCTATTACCCACGAGGTCCTGAGCTGATGCACTCCCTACCCAATGGCTAATCACCAAGGTATCTCAGATTTCAGCTGTTCAGTGCCACAGTCAGGCAAAGTGTTAATTGGTCCATGTAATGACTCTTCTGCAAAGCAGTTTGTGTAGTTTGGAACTAGTCGTGACACATTATCCCTGGGATCACATGCCTGCAGACCTAGTGTATGAGATGTACTTTTGGAAATCACAGCATGATACCAGTCAAACAGTCCCCATTCAGTTCCGACTATGCTGATTACCGTCTTGGGACACTAATAGTCATAGCTGTGATGGGACACAGAGTGCACCTAACATCCTTTTTAGACCATGACTAGTTGCACCTAACCACGAGATGCCTGGAGAATCATTTTTCTGTAGCAAAGAAACCAAAAACAAGGTTTCTGTAATAGGTGTAAGAAACAGCATCCTTCAGAAATATCCCAATAATTATTTTTATAGGCAACAAAAGCCATGCCCATTCAGAAGTGAGCTTACAAAAAAGTGCATGTACGTAAGCCACATTAAAATATGCTATTCTTTTCATTCATTTTCACAAGAACCTGTAATCTTATCTGCAGTATGTGCCATCAGATGTTACTTCACACTGGTCTCTCGGAAATCTCATTGGAGAACTTTCCACTTTTGACAGATTTGAGAGGTTTCTCCAATTTAGAATGAGTCCTTTGCATTGCAATACAACATATGCAACTTGACAGTTTGAGTAATAAAGGAATACCTTGGTCAGTACCTGCTATTACGTTCTGTTTTGGTTTAAAATAGAACCATACAAAATGAGTATTGCACACAGTCTTTGGTTTAAACTGAATAATGGATAATCTCCAGGCATAACTGCATACAGAGATGTTAGCCCTCTTCCATTTACATTTTTCTTATTGACCTGGAAAACATTAAATCATCACTAAAAATTTTCAGCCATACAAAGAATACTGAGATGATATGTTGGACTAGTGGGTACTAAGTAATTTGAATTTCTTATTAACTTGGCAGCAAAGAGTGAGTGTCCGAGGCCAACAAGAAGTCAGGACTTAAAAACACAGACCACTGGTTGCATTTTCATTTAATATAGAACAATAACAGATTTTCTCACAGCCCTTCTTCTGCAGGCCTACATCACTGACTTTCTGCTTAACACTGATCATTACCATTTCTGCCCAAATTTAGCTCTGACCAGAGACTAAACTTCACCAGTGGATGAAAATGATTGGAGAGTTGCTGTCAGTGGTCAATTTGCAGTTAAAGTCTACTAAACACACTTCAAGTTTTGGAAACTCTACCTTTCTGACTTTGGCAAAGAATTGGGATCATACCAGGAAATCATGAAGGCTCAGGTCACAGTGAAAAAAATGTGATCAGAAGGACTTATACAACAGAGCATATATACAGATTTGCAGATAAAGAAAGAAGAAAATATACACATGTCCACTGTCTTCTTCCCTCCTGCCCTCCTCCATGATGGCACTCATACAATAGTTCTTGTTTTGGTATCCACATACCAGAAGGATGATAATTTTTTTTTTTAGAGAGGCATGAGTATGTTAAAGAATTAGAAAACATTTGCACAATAGAAGGCTCAAGAAGTTCAGTTTATTTAACTTACTGAAACAAAGGAGGAAGGTACAGGTATATAGCCTATAACTACCTATAAGATAAGCATTAGAAGAGACAGCTCTTCAATCTATCCCATAAATGTGTAACAGCCTCTAATGGAAGGAAAGGTTAGAGAAATCCAGTCTAGAAATAAGATGCAATTTTTAAAAGTGATGGTAGTTAAGCAACAAGTATTAGATTTCCGAGTGGAATTTCATTTCTCACATTCTTAAATCACAATTGGGTCTATTTGTAAAATATTTTTTGCTGCTCTAACTACATCTATTGAAATCAGCTGTGAGACATTTTCTATATCCTATACTGCAGGTGTAACCACAAAAAATCCTTTATAATCTTAACATTGGTGCATTTTCTGCTGTCACTTCCAGAATTACTGACATGACACAAGATAAGTGCAAAGGTACATGGTTCCAATCACAAGAGATGTTCAACTGCATCAGCAGCCTTTTCATCAGGACTTTTGCGTGGAGATAAGTTGGACCCTGGTAAACTGTTTACGCTGGGCTGTTAAGCATTGTTTTTATATGAAATAAAAGACTTTAACTGAAAATTCATGCACTTTAAAATATAACATTCATTTCTGAGTTGTTGTTCTGTACCTGAATGATAGCAAGCTCCACATGCACAGATAGGAAGACAGCAGAGAACACAGGGGAGCAATGCTGGCAGGAATGAATACTCTGCTGCAGCAATTTCAACCACTACCCTGGAAAACCAGACGTTGCTTGTTTGCCTTCTAGTGGCTTGAGTTTAGAATAGCTTCAGCCAATAATAGGTCTTGCAAAAGAGCTAAGTGAAACTGAGAAGTTATTAGCTCACAGACACTATTATTATAACAAGTTCTGAAATGTCAAGATGCCTTTGGTGGGAAACATCTGTGAAATGCCACATACTGTATTAAGAATGTGTAAGGACTAGATCAGCAGTACATGTGCATGAAGCAGATCTAGAGAACCATGATTTCAAACGAAAAAATGATTTTGAAGTAGATGTGGCTTCTCTGATATCTGTGACTTTTCATTCAAGCAACTACATTAATATTTTTGGAAATCTTTGGCACAACTTTGTCTCTGAAACAATGATCTCTCTGGAGCTGCTCCACTTAGCGTTGGATGGATCCCCTCTGGTGCAACTGGGCCTACTGAGTATAGCAAAAAAGACTGAGTGTGCTTTACATGTCATAACACAATTTGAAATGACCTTCACAAACTTTCCTCATTCCCTGCTGGAATATTCGAGCCTAAGGGTATAGTCAAGGACCAAGTTGCTGCAATACAGACAAACTGCAATACGGAAAAACCTGCTCCTGCTGCTACTAAGAATGTAAATTCACGTGCCTCTTTTTCCTTTAATGAAGCTACATTGATTTACACTACTGCTCAGGGATGGATTACAGTAATACATGAAGCAGTAATATATGAACTTACCCACCTGAAACTTTTATGATGTGATATCTTAATACATATGAAACTGTTACTCTCAGTGACTGAAAACTGCTGTATTAGCTTGAATATCTTTTTTCTGAAATACGGTCTTTACCATCTAATCTATATTTAGATATACTAGATTTTTCTTTTATTTTAATAATACACTGTTCTTTCTGAGTGGCATAAACTCATTCAGAGATGATCTTTGTCTGCTGGGGTATTGAAGCTGCTCTCACATCTTGTTGATTTTTCTCCTCTTCACTCTGGAGCACTAGTACCTCTCTCCGTGCCAGCTGGGCTAAATTAGTCTGCACTCCTCTGGTCTGTTCTGCTGAACACTGAAGGCTTACCAGAAATCTCTGTTACTTATATGCAGCTCTACTAAATTTAAATGGGTCAGAAACTCTTATCATGCTGGCACAAAAGCTATTTTTAAAGTTAATACAGCTCAGAGCTGGATTAATGAGCACACGTCCCTCTAAATGTGCATGAGCTCAGTATGGTCCAGCAGGAAATCGTGCCCTTGGCAAGCACACGTGAGGAGCATCTTTCTGTGTCAATGCTCATGGCCACCTGTTCAGATGGCCTAGTGCCCTCTTACAACTTGGTCAGACAGCTGACTTTGGTTGCTCACAAAAGCAAGGACAGGTTTAGAGCCATACAAGGAACAACACTGCAAATGCCAGCTCTTCAGCCATCCTGCATGTGACCACATCAGTAGTACATGCCCGTTTATTCTCATCATTTGCATGTTACTAAAAGTGTATCAAAACTTTCAAGAATATAGAATTTCTGGCACATATTTCTGGCTGCCAAAAATACATATATTCTGCAATGGGAGAAGACAGGAGAACAACATGGAGATTTGGATTCTTCCTTTATTAGTTTGTATTAATAATTAGGTATGGTACTTTTGCAGATCAAAAGAGTTGTCTCTCTCTTTTTTTTTTTAATATGGAAAAACTTTTCATATATATGATGAAACTTGTTTCAGAGGAGATACACACCTAAGCCTTTAGTGTTTGTTTCCTACACAGAAGCCCCACTCAGCTGCACTACAACAACAATTCAGAAGTGACCTCCAGCTGTCTCTCGCGAGATGTGGCAGCAACAATATGTAACAGGAATACTTTCTCTAGTTGAAGTAAGACTATGTAAGGATGTTTAATTATTCAAAGTATTTACTTATTTCGGTTTACAAATGTGTCACCATTCCATTTTGCAACAATATCTGAACATTGAAATATCATCCAATGTACTGTTTATTTTACTCTTGAAAAACACCCTCTAGCAAAATTACTACGAGCAACATATAAAAACTTTGCCTTCTAATTCCATTTCCACCTTAGATAACCTTGAAAACAAACATTTTTCAATAAGTCCAGAAGTCAAATGGGTTTGGATAGCAAAGGTCAAAAGACAAAATAAACTCCAGAGGAGGAAAATAGATTGTCTAAGCATGTCTTCAACAGGTAAATATTGTCTATTTATTCTCTGAAGAGTCCTTGTGACCTACTAACTGATAGGTGTAGCTAAGAACAACCTATGCAGAACCATTTCTGGACACAAATCCAGCTATATTGCAGTGTAGCCTTGCTTGGCTTCTGCCTGGACATCAGACTAAGGAAAATCAGGTTTCTTGGAGATGCAATTGTTTTAATGCACTAAGCCCACTATTCTTTCAAGTAGGGAAAGGCAATTAATTGAAGACTGTTACAAGTTAAGATGGTATCAGCCATCTTAAAAAACTGTTAAGAAACTGAAAATAACAATTTGACTCATCTGCGTGAATGATTGGATTGTAATTTCATCTGATTTTATGTGTCAAGTTCAAGTAGCAGCATTAATATAGTATCATTTCTTCATTATTTCTTTGTGGAAATGTCCCATTCAAAAACTGAACTACTTGTTCATAGTTAACAAGTCAGATTAACAAAATACAAGCATCCCTTTGGTGTAATTACAAGTTACATTATTTTACTTACACAGACATTGTCAAATCAAACTCTCTGACAAAAACACGCCTGAATGGAGCCTCTTTGCTCAGACACAAATGATTATGAAAGGAAATACCTCATCCATATAATAACCCAAGTTCTTCAGGATGTCTTCTGCAAATCCTACTCTTGGTTTGCTTGTGTCTATGCTGTTGCAGTCAGAGTCTCTCAGTCTGCCATCTGCTCACTGGAGCTGCACACATGTCCACAGATGTCCTCATGGAGAGGGCAATGCCACAGAGGTTTCTAAGCCAAGAATACCATAATAGCAATGAAACAGAGTGAACTGGTCATTATATGAACAGACTATGAAGGTATGAAGCTACTCTATGATTAGTTTTTTTCCTTATTTTGAAAATTTGTTCACACACACACACATCCAGTCTTGGTGAGTCACAAGTAAAGGAGCTGGAAATTTGGAGTTAAGGACAGACTGTCACACAACCTTGCCAAAAGACTTCTACCTCCTAAAATAGCAGTGTTTTGTCAGAAGTATACTAATTTTTATGTGACTGGTCTAGGAATATTAGAGAAAGAAATGGGACATGAAAACTCTGCAGATGGTCTCCAGGGTCTGCTAATATAGACCTTACACTGACCTGAGGGATGCCTGTGTTGTAACAAGCCTAAGCTGAGTCTTACGTTGGCCTAGGTCTAAAAATCTGTAAGTACTTTGAGGAAAGGCTGTGATTGGATATAAGTGATGTTTTGTTTGAATAAGCCCAGCATCAAAGCTAGTGTCTCCACAGCCTTCCTGTTTTATGTCACCACACTGAAGGAGACTTTCAGAGCTAAACCTGGCATGAAAAGTGGTGGTGTGCTTCCACTTCCTTCCCAGTCAAAGGGAATTACAATTAGGTCTTATGGGCAGAAATATTTTCTGACTGATAGAAAGATCCTGGTAAGACCCTTCAAAAAAGGTGGGTTTGCACAATCCTGGGGTGATTATGGAGAAAGAACTGTTCAATACTTGCTAATCAAATTCATGCATAATCATCATGTTTTAGAGAGAGTAAGTGGGCCAGTATGTTAGGCAGCTGGGTATCAATAAATTCCCACTATCTGTTTGCACCAGCTGCTAAATGTCCCAGGTCAGAGAGCTGGCCAACCTAGGCCATTTCTAGTGTGTGTTAAAATAATCTGTATTTCTGAAAACCATGATCCTTCTCAATTTGGCTTCCAGCCAAAAGCCAAGTCATAACATTGAAGAAGGCTGCATTTGAGTTTGCAACAGACATTTTGTATCAAGTGATGGGATTTTGGCTGGAAGGAAGATGCACTGGAGGATAAACTAAAGACGGGGTGAACTCTGAACACTGCAACTAACAAAATATTCATGACCCTAATAAATTTTGTCTGATCTGCCAGCGTAGCTGAAGAATCAGGAAGGCTAGAAGACAAAAACATGTAAAATGTTACAGACCCCACTGTGAAAAAAAGAGACTGGAATGGATCTCAGATGTCTTTTGTCCCAGATCAAAAGGCATAGCATTTCCTATTCTCAGTTTTTACAACCCTATCTATCACTGGCTGATAGCATCTTTCGGACATATTGTGAGTCAGTGCATCTTTTAACTCCCTCTCATGGCTTGACGAGAAATGTCTGCTCAGCCTGTCCACTGAGTTTTGCAGACACAGCAGAAATGACTCAAAATCAGTGGTTTCTTCTCACCAAAGCTTGTTTGGAAAGTTAATCCCTGTCCCAGCTCTTGTGTAGTACACAAACAGGGACAAAGAGTGTCCTTGGAACATGAACAAGAAACACAATGTTCAAGGAACCTATGTTTAACAGAGTTTTAAAAGTAAGATCTACCACTATTTTTCCCAAAATCATTGTCTGTTTTCCTAAAAGGTACTGACCAGTACTAGTGGCAGACTAAACTGAAGTTTTAGAGTTCTTCCTAAGAGCTCTGGCCCTGAAGAGCTCCCAGAGAAAGGTTCCAGAACTGGAAAGGAATCCAGGAGAAAGCTTGTATCCAGATTTGACAGCAGTCTTCTAGTAGCTTAAAAAAAAAAAAAAAAAAAGTGCCTTGTTTAAAAGAGTTTCCAAAGGACAAGGAGGATGATCACTACAATTGCACACCAGCAGGCAACACTGATTCTTTTCTATGCAAGTATAGCATAAAGTTGCCATTCTCCTATATCAATGCACCTGAAATCTCTACACCAACCCTTTTTATTTTTTTATTAGATAAGTCCCTATTAAAGGAGTAAAAGAGATTTTAAAATTTCTAAGCATGTTATCAGTAGAATTACAGGTCAGAGAGCTACAACTTTTGACAAAACTTGAAGGGAAAAGCCGTTCACTCTTGGGACATGCTTATGCAGTTACAATGAGCTTGCCATTCAAGTTCAGAAGACAAAAAAAGGACAGATCTCACTGGCCAGAAAGGACTGTAAAAACTGAGACAACCAAGGAGAATCTTGAAATCTGTTTTTTTTCTTTGGATTTTAGAAAAAGATTGAGAGCAAGTTGCTCTCCACGTAACTCCACTTAGACACTAGGAATATATTTTTCACTTGATTATGGACTGCCATCTGATGGTTGCAGTTAATAATGCTGAAGGACATGTTGAATCTAGCTTTAAAAAAATTTAGCTCAAAATAAAACACACTTATGGCCTCATATAACACTGCTGTATGGATTTCAGCTGACTGGTGATTTAGAGTTGAAGTTGAGTTATTGACAGACTATTTCATATTTGCAATAGCATCACTCTGAAAGGTTTTTTACTTCAGTGAAGAATGACTAGAAAATTCCAGTGTTGCTTTACAGAACAGCTGTGACTTTTAGTTGAATTTTCCAGGATTCATGAAGCTCATGAATGTCTGTCTGTCTGAGAATTTTTCTGGCAAGGAACACAATTTTCTCTTGCTACCAAGGTTTATTGACCTATCATTGGCATGTCATGAAAGTCTCTCACAATGGGGAGAGCATGAGGCCCAAGATAATGGTGGCAGCCCTGTTAACAGAGGTTAGGGCTCTTTGAAAAGTAGACAAGTGTCTTCTCCTTCCCAGGCTGATATGTGAAGAAGTTAAGTGCTGAAGAAGCTGATAGAAGCTGTTGTTGACCTTTCTTAAATCTAATGTTGTTTGTTCAACAAAACAGCCGAGAAACTAGCAACAAATATCCTGTGTCAGTGGACCCATCTCTTCACAGTTCAAGGCACAATACAAATCAGACTCAAGACTAGAGGGAATATCTTTGTTCCTCCAACTTCATCTCCCAGCAGCACCTGTGCTTGCTACATATTGGAAGACATTCCCAGTATAAATGAATTCAACAACTTCACCTTTACATGTCAACGAGTGTGTTAGCTGAGAATGTATATTCTAATTATTTTAACTAAAGCACTGGTGTTGAATAAATCCCTCATCATAATGTAATCTCAGAATTTAAAGAGAACGTAAATATTTTAGGATGAAATACTTTTTTGTGTATACCATAAAATATGTTAATTTAAAATACAATAAAGCAGTATAGATATTGTGCTGAGTATCTGGCTGTGCTGCTCAAAAGGAAAATCTACTATGCTGGGAAAAAACAAACCAAAACAACAACACAAAAAAACCCCAACCACAAACAAAACCCAAAACAAAACAAAACAAACCACAAAAAAACAAAACTAGACCAAATTTTTTTAAAAATATGAAATGTGACTGTTCAGATATTCAATACTCAGGTTACATGTTATTCAGAATGCTTTTGTTGCAAAGTGTTTTATTACAATTCTGTTAACTTTTAATTGTTCAAATACAATGCAGAAGGTCAGTGACTGATATCAGGATCTCATATGGTCTCACTTAAGCAAATTTTGCAAATACTTATTCATACTAAATTCCTTAGTTCTTCCTATACTGAGTGAAGAAGAACAACACTTATGCAATAAAAGCAAAAGGTCAAGGTATAAACAATCACTGCTGAAATCCTTAAAGTAGCTTTATATACAACAGGTGAACGTCGACTTCTATGCATGTAACTTTGAGTAGAATTTCACACACATTTGGATAAGTAATGTTTATCTCTGGAAGAAATGTTCATTGTTTTGACCACCAGAAGGCCTCCTTGCACTAGGAAAGCTGCTGCAGCAAAGCCATTACACTTTTCTTCTGCTTAGTTTGCAAATCACTTGGTTAAAGGAAATTAAAAGTGATCAAATTTTTAAAATGTTCTACTTTCCAACCACATCAAATTTTTATTTTAGATTTATAATGCTTTAGTAAGGTTTACATTTGGGAAATATTTGTATTCTTCCCTAGCAGGCACAGCTGAGTCACTTGTGCTACACTTAAGGTGTGGAAAGGCCAGAGTAATGTTATATTGTGGCTTGGAGTTCATGGCATCTGTTTAAAAACACATATGAATGCAAAATTTCAGATAATACTGAACAGGAATATATTAGAGATGGGATCGTTTATTTGTCACATATTTTATCTTCATGGGATGAATCTAGGATTCTGAATTTAAATTGAAACATGTTTTTCTTTCATAATTTTTGTGTGGAAAGAGGCTTTCTAGTTAAGAATTTGGCAACATTTAGCGTTTAAGTGGATAAGAAACATTCACTTGAATCTTAGAGTTATTTTTTCAGATTACTATAGTACTATCAAAAAAGAGAGAATCTTGCAGTTTTATGTATATAGATTTCCTGTGATTTCAAACTTAATCTGCAATAAACCTAGTTAAAAAGCAAGAAAGAAATCACAGTATTTTCCCCTGACAACAGCGCTTACCAGGATCTTTAGTCTTTCAAACTCTGATGATTCAAGTCAAAGGACTGGGCTCCAAATATTGAGTGCAATTGTATTTTGCAAACAATGTACTTTAAACACCAGAAAGTGTGACCCATTTTATAATATTTTAAACACTATTGTCAATATATGAAATCATAGAATAGTTTAGGTTGGAAGGAACCTTCAAAGATCATATAGTCTACCTCCCCTGCAATAAGCAGGGACATCTTCAACTAGATCAGGTTGCTCAGAGCCCCATCCAGCCTGGCCTTCAATGTCTCCAGGGATGGATGCAAATAAGTTTGGTTTCTGTTCTGTTGCTTACTTATTCATGAAAATATTTTTCGAAGCATGTTAAGCAATTACTCAAACATCTTGATTAAAAAACACCAAATGTTTCTGTGTTTCTAAGAGCTCATGAATTAGCACTTCTAAGATGTTTAGACACAAGCATTTTCAAATTTCGAAACTTTAAAAATGTGTCACATGTCATATGTGACTTTTTTTCTTATTACACTTCTGCAGCAGTACTGGACATAACCGAATTAAGTACTATCTCATTCTAGTTCTTAGATATTCTGACTGTCTTTGAATCTTTTCTACTAATCATTGTCAGAAAAAAAATTCACATTGCAAAACTAGTGCACTGTTGCAAATGAAATAGACCAAAAATGTGGAAAATATACATTTTCAGGTTTCCTAAAACATGGCTCAGGTTTGATACTTTAAAATAAAGGCATGTAAAATCAGTGGACTCTCTAAAATTTGAAACTGATACTGTACTTCATTTACTCATGCTTTAAAGTAAAAGTAATTCATTTAAGATTCACAGGTGAGAGTAGAAATATGGTCTCATTATTTTTCAAGCATGCTGTCATCTTATTCATTATAACTATTCCTTTCTTGTACTGGAAAACAAAAAGTATAGACAAGCCAGAGTTTGTTATATTCCATGATATGGTTTCATAACAATGCTCTGTTATGATGGGAGATACAAAATACATAAATAACAATTGCAACATAGACTATTGTGGCATTAAGTTCCAAAATAAGTTATTTTTTTTTCTTTTCATGACTTGTTCCTAAGGAAAAATATAGAACTATTAGTTCAATTTTCAGCTTATTAGAAATGCTTAAAATAATAATCGAGAGATCTATTTGCTTACAGCACATTCAGTCACACAGTTTTCTTGTCATTCAGAGATTTTAAGTGTAAAAATGGATTTTTTTTTTTTTAAGTGAAGAGTTACATGAGAATGTAGGCTGTGAACTTAAGCAATGTTTTAATGTCCATTGAAGATAAGCCAGATAATTATGTGAAAGTGATTTACGTGAGTTTGATTTTGCCGCTTCAGCCTAGCACCAGCGATAAAAGAACTGCCCAATTTCTTCTCATGCATATGAAAGCAGCTAGCACCAATGATTTAACCAAGTGAAACTGTAAATTAAAATAATTTTTTTCCCACATAGAAATCTACATAAACCAAATGTTCCGTATTCATTCATCACCTATTTTATAATGCCAGCACTCTTTAGATATCACACATCTAAAGGACAACATTGAAACTCAAACATCGAAAAGCTGAAAAGTAGATATTTTTTCTTTCAGAACATTTTACCAAATAATAAGCATGCTCTTTACTTATTCTTTCCTTAAATTATTGAGATGAACCATGATGAGTGCATTCTAGTTACTGGATTTTTGTGTGATCGAACGTGCACCCAGTACTTCCACAGCCACGGTTCAAACTATCTATACCAAAGCTGAATACTTACAGTGTGGGCACCAGAGCCTGAGCAGGTTTTTGAGGAGATCTGGGCCCTGGAAGCCAAGGCATCTCCAAATCAGTGTCAATGTGAGGCAGGTACCTCCAGCTTTTCTGCATTTCAAAGTCTCTGGACACTGCCTCTCTTGCCTCACACAGCCAACTGGTCTCATCTTGCCTTTATGAGCATCATCCACTTCCACCTCCTGTTGGGTTTCAGTTGTCATACTGAACCACTAATTTGAGAACGAAAACTGTGGTCTGGCACATCACTCTTGAAACATAATCAATCCCCTCTGCAGTAATTATGGGATCCATATTCCAGGGAAGCACTGCAGAGAGCAAAACTTCCCTTCCCATCAGCACCAGACATCTCTGCTCACCAGGGAAGTGTTTTGATGGCAAGGAATGTTCTAAGTGCAGCCTATGCAAGAGATACCTGCACTACCTGTACAGTATGGGAATAAGTGATCTCACTGGGCTGTTCTCAGCTTAGTTGTAGGTTGTATTTGTGAAGCTAAGTATCTCCTGTAATTTCTCATCACCTCCGTTTCCCTAGGGTAAAATGGGTAGAATTCATTAACATTTGAAAAGCCATCCAAGATCCTGAGATGGAAGGCGATGCATAAGTGCAGATCAAAGAGAACTCTGCACCAATACTGATAAAAAGGAGATCACCACAGCTCAAGCTATAGCCTCAAGTACACCATTAGCATAACCTCAGTGAAATTTATCTGCATGAGTGGAGTTTGTGAAGGATGCCTAAGGACATGGGTAAGCTCTTGAGGATGCCACGGTCTTCAAAGTCTCCTCAGATATTCTCTCACTTTAGTGGGGATTATCAGCATTTATGACCTGGCAGGACTGGTTTGTAGACATGCAATGTACTTGTAATTTTATTAAGCATCTGTTTAAACAAAGCATTAGCACAAAAAGATCCCTGATACAGAAGGAACAAACCAGAAGACCTTTTATCTGTAAGAAACTAGTTGAAAGTAAGAGTGGACGATGAAATCACATTTTGGAGGTAGCTGGTAATTTATGGAAAGACATATATACTAATATGAAGAGCATCACAAACATGCCAAGACTAAATACAGGTTTAATAATATAATCTTCTCCTTCATGCTCTTCTGCAAACAGATATATAAGGAAACATTCTTTAAAAAAATAACCAGAAAATTCTGCTTTTCCAACCCCTTTCAGGTACATTGCCCATGATTTCATCCGTCATAAGGGAGAGAAGAGGAAGAAACAGTCAGGATGATTAACAGAATAAAGCCTTTTTCTGACCTGAGTCTTGGCAAACTGCTATTTTTAGCTTTCCCACAGCAAATGACAAATCCTTTGTCCTGTGACACAAGCCATTGTTTAAAAGGAAACCTAAATTGACTGTGACTGTTCTTCTCAAGTAGTAGTATTGGCCTGAAAACCTCAGGTATTTAAAGCTTTGCTTTATCTCATTATTCTTTAAGCTTGTAACATTGCAAAAAGGTACCTTCACATGTTCTTCACCCACAGACTGAGCTTGTGAGAAATAGCAGTCATAAAAGTAACTGATTAATGTGGACACTAAGGCAAGATTCCGACTTTGTCTGGATGTATCCAGCCATAATGATTTTAATCACAGCTTTGCCATCAAACACCTTTATTTCTGCATGCAGCAGAATTACCCTAATTATCTGGGGTTACTTTTTTTTTAATTTCCTTTTTTTTTTTTTATTAGACTAAACATTAAAAAGCTGCTTCAGAGCCCTAAGCGCCTTCTCAGCTATAAATCAACAGAAATGCTGTAGACTAGCCCTCAGAACTCACAGATGTTCTTGCACACAAACCTGCCCACAATGAGCTTGTCTCCCCACATGCCCCCACTCTGCATTTTGCCTTCTGCAGCTGCCTGTGCAATACACGCACCAGACAGCATGCCCTGAGAACTGGCAAAACAGAGGTCATTCAGATGGATCTTGTTGGAGAGCTGAAGGTCTGTAAATGAGAATGCTGCCATGTTGCTGCAGCTCAGATCCTGCAGAATTGTTCATTAATACTTGTCACTGACAGTTGGACAGGGAGCTGTTTTTGCAAAGTAAATCAGGGATTTTCCTTTTGTCGTCATGATGTTAAGCCTGGGACATTTCCAGCAGTGCTAAGGGAAGTGACAAATGCTCAGATGACTTGGAAACACCCTCAAGCAGAGACTCTTCCTGAAGTGTAGTTTCTTTTGGAAGGTCTCCAAGGTTCAACATCCCTGTTCCATGCACTGTTAATTCTCTTTTCAGTTCCCTAGAAATGCTGGTCTCCCTTTTTCTCCTGCTTATGTCAGCTGCAACTTCATTAAGTCACTTTTATCTCCACTGAAAATACATACACTCCCTTTCCACTTCTTTCTTGTTAATCTCTGCTTCTCACTCTCTTTGACACTTTTCCAACAGTGTTTGCTTTTCTGCTGTATTCTGCCTGTGCTAATGTCCATATTCTATCCCACTTGATATAACATATTCATTTCCTGTCTCTAGATAGAAATCGTACCATCTTTCATGTCACCACAGCATTTCTCCTCCCAGTGCCCCCAGGGAGAAGATTCTGTTGGTGGGTACTGCCTCTGCCCCCCAGCATTACCACTGCTCTCCGACCTGGACACTGGGGGCCAGGGAGGGACAGCTGATGGCTCTCCAACAGGCATTTTAAGTGAACTAAAAGTCCCAGACATGTATGTGAGCACATCCATGGCAGAACTTAATTGGTAGATAGAATTTTATATACCAGGCAACAGTTAAAGGAAAGAAATTTAAGTGCCTATGTCTGAAATTGTATTGTTGAAAACTGCTCAGCTGTCACATAACCCTGAGCAGCTCTAGACAGATTACTCTTTCGTGTTTTCCAGACTTGAAGCTCTGCAGACCAGTGTTCTGTTAGTATTGAAACCCAATTTTGAGTTCTGAGCAATGCAACACACTTATCAACACAAGCTTAACAGTCCAGATCTCACAAAATACAGAGGTATGTGCCCCTTTCTTTTGAAATGCCCAAGGTGTTCCCAGAATTCATGCATAAAATAAGACATTGGAAGGCTGTGAGAGGCCTAGGTTTAATTATGGTTTTTGAGGAATTCAAGCCAATGTTTTCTGTTTCTCAGGAATAAATCCTAAAACTAGATGCTAGACCATGCTGACCTGAATCAGTGGAAGGTGATAGTCTATACTTCAGACCTAGTGTTGGAATTGTGGGAGCTTCAGACAGAGTCAAATACATGGACCCCTTCCATACTTATGTCTGCAAACTGAATGAATTTATGGCTACAAAATTTAAGTAGCAGTGAAGTTTCCCAGAGATGGTGATTCCAAGTAGTTTCCCCAGTTGCTCATTCCCTTCTGCAATACTATTTTGAATCTACGTAGTTAAAAACATGTAATTTCAAGGATATGTTGGTGCCATCAAAAGTGGGTTTTTTGAGATGTCAAGTCCAGAAATTGAGTAAAAATTACAGATATGCTGAAACATTTACCAAGACTGGTGGTTTTCATATGAGGATTCTAGTTCAGCCTTACGCTCACATTGTATTTATACAGCATATTTACACAGCATTTACTGTATTCACAGTGCATACATAAAATAAAAGATCCCCCAGTTTTGGCAGGATTTTATAGTGATCCCAACTTATATGTTGTTTTTTCCTCTTCTTTCCCCCTCATCGTTCTAACCTTTGCCTTATGATACTGTTCCCCAGACTACTATTGGTAGGGGCTAGGATATCTCAATCACAAATTGGTTAAGGACAGAGATTCTGTGCCCAGGTAAGTAAGTTTAATAACCAGTGGTGGGTAATTTTTATGTGCTTTTAAAAAAGTTGAATTTGACTTTTAGCCATACCACAGAACAGTTTAAAATAATAATGCAATAATGAGAATAAACAAACAGCAAAAGATAAGGGCTGGGATTTTTTTTTAGGTACATGGCTTTTGTGCTACATATTTTGTGCCCAGTGTGGTGGTTAAACTTGTAAACCCACCAAGGTCACGTCTGAAATTCAGAATAGAGCTGAGCTTGTTTTTGTCAAGATCAATTTGTGGCAACAGCAGTTTTATCAGCAGGGTGTAGTAACTATGGCAGAGGACTGTCAAACTGCCAGTTCAGTCTCTGGGAAGCCTATTATAGGGCGACGATGATTATTACAGTCCCATCATCTTGGTTTTGCTGAAATATTCTTGTAGAAATGTGAAAAAATAATTGATAGACACAATACAGAGAATGAAATTACTTGTCTATGAGGGTGAACCCTTACAATAGACCCTCTACCTCCTTCCTCACTTTACTCTGTAAAAACGAAGGAAAAGACATGAACAAAAAGGTGAAGATACTGTAGGAAAACTTAGATCTTTCCTTTGTAATTAGAAACGGAAAACTGTGTTGCAAAACCCAGTACGTACCACACAGAATTTAACCTGAAAAGCAGTAAAGAATTATTCTTCTACAATGCTGATAAGGTTACATCAGTTACACCATAGTTTCCAAAGACACTGAGCAGTACCTATAAATGTAAAAAGAAAAAAAAAAATTCTAGGAGAAAGGTAGAGGGAGAAGACTGTAGACCAGAGAAATGGAAGAAGACTGTTGTCAAAAGACATAATTGCCAAACAGCTAAAAGTACTACACAAGTGAGAAAAGGAGATATAGAAATGAAATAACAGAAGGGCTGGCCCAGCAGATAAGGCATAGCTTCTGTTTTCACAGTGGCTTGCTGTGACCACACACATCTGCTGCCCACAGAAAGTTCATTTCAAGGTCCTGCCCAAGGTTACTTCCTTATGATTGCACAAGAGGCAAAAATATTTCACTTTCTGGTATTCTCCCTTTGGCAAGCAGTTTTCTTCATAGCAGCTTTGAAAATATCACACAGCAAGGAATGTACATAGCAGATGCCTTAGAAGAGCACTGAGTACCATGTACTTCATGCACCATTATCTTCCTCTAGGCTTCTGTATTGCATATAATCCAGAGGAAAGAGGAAGAGGGGGAGCAGAAAAGATTTTTTTTTTTCCATCTGGCTATCAGTGTTTTCTAAATTTCTCCAAGTGCTACTGTCTGCAATGTATGTACAAGTCTGTGAACAACATGTCAACAGTTGCATGTAGAAGTCAGCAACTATCTCATCTTGCATGATACCTACAGATGCAGATGGAAAACAATCTCACTGATTATTGAGAATTTTTAGCCTTTGAATTGTCAAGATTTTCTAGTTCAAATTAAATGCAATCAATTTGTAGCAGAGGCTTCTGAAATACCTTTTATTTTTCTTTAAAACCACATTACTTGATGCTAACAGAGATTTTCCATTCAGTAAAATCCTGTAGCAAGAAGAATTGTTCAGAATCTTCTGTGGGGTTAAGAAGACCATGTCATTTTCTAAAATTAGACCACAATTTCAGGTCAGTGTAAACAAAAAAGCTGACAATCAAAATAGTCTCTATGTTTCCTTCTCTTTTTCTTCCCAGTCTATTTCTCTAATTATTTCTTATGGGTTTAGTGTAATCATTTTGTTTTGATTATCTGCCTGTAGATATAACTTGCCTCTATCTCCCTCAGACACAGACACTTCCTGCACTGCAAAGATATACAGCTCTTTCTGGATAGTCAATTTACTGCCATTACAGTAAACACATCAATCTTCCAGTATTAAATCCTGCAGCTAAATTTTAGGTCTTGTCAGAGATTTTGAAAATTTGTTACTGATGCATCCTGAGGGAGGATCAAGCTTTACTTGATGATTTCTCCCTCTGCCATTCTTTAGTTCAGAGTTCCTGGTTGTACTTTGGAGTCTGCCAGGTAGGTCAAAGTTCCTTAAAAACAGCGGAAAAGATATGTGGTGCCAGCCTTCCCACGCTGCGTTGCCAGTATGTGGGCATGGAAGGGCATATATACCAAATGTTCCCATCTTTCCTTCATTCGTAAAGATTGAGAAGCATGAGCAATCATCTTCTTCTCCATCCATCTGTTAAATCTGTCTCATTCACCTCCTAAAAAGAGATATTTCTATTGAATTTGGTTATACTAATCAGAAATAGCACAGAAGCACATCTATCACCAAAAGAAAATCATTTTCATGTGTGTTCTGCAAATGGCTTTGGTTTGTGATTTAAATTGTAAAAGTTAGTTGGGAAGGTTCATTTCTAGTCAAGTCTGGGGTTTTTTTTTCCTTTTTTTTTTTTTTTTTTTTTAATTTATACAACTTCGTAATGCATTTGGAGGCATAGGGTTTGAAGGGATGTGCCTGAGAAAAAGTGCTTTGGGCCATATTAACCATTTGAACCACTCCCTCTGCCCCAAACCAGGATAAAATTTTAGGTATGGAGACGATCGGAAACTGATACTCACAGAAATGTACAGCAGGATCATGTGATCTCAGCTAAAAGATATTTTAAAATTAAATTTAGTTAGACAGGAATGCTAAAAATACGGGCAGAGACAGGAAGAAACGGCCAACTTGACTCATGTAGGCAAAAGGTATGCACACAATCCCTCAGAGTATGCACAGCTTTTAAGCATCAATTGAGGTCAGAATCCTTTCATGCTCTTGCACTCAGTTACCCCTTAGGACAGAGGTAGTGAAAAAGGAGGGAAAAAGACTATGTGGGGTGCAAATATACCTCATGTACGGAGCAGCTGAAAAAGGTGGTGATCCTGCAGAGTCAGCACAGAACACCAAGGGCAAGACTTGACAAGTGCAAGATCACAGCTCTTTGTCCTACCGTTCCCATGCTCTATATCATATTAACTTCCATAAACAAGGAGTATGGCAGTAAGCCAAGATCTCTTTTTTCCTCCTGACAGCTTTAAGAAAAGCTTTTCCATTTGAAAGAAGTAACAGAAACAGCAGTAAAGCTTCACCAAAGACAGGCTGGCTCCTGAATCGAGGGAGTAAGAGAGATAAGGTGACCTTGCTTGAGAAGAGCAAGTCGTCTGTCTGAGTAAAGGAGTGACAGGGAAGTCTATTCAGACTTTGCCAAAACCCTGGATATTTATGGCTACAATGTGCCTCTCAAGCTCTTCGTCTTAGCCCACTTCAATGTATGAAGACTCACCCCTAGATTTAGTGAAAACCAGCCTTGCATGATAGCATTAAAGCAATGTGCTGTCAAGTGTCCCAGTCAATTAAGCCCAATGTTTGCAGTTCCCTTGGCAACCTAATCCTGGGGTGTGTGGATATTTCAGCTCTTTCCATACTGCTAAATAAAACAAGGGCAAGCAACAAGCTTGAGCACTGGCCTGGTCATCATCCAGATTGTTTAGCTGCAAGCATACATCCAGGCTACTTTGGCTTATTCCAGTTCTTTGGGAAGAAGTACCTGAGACTGGCTGGAGGGATAACCCACGCAGGGATCAATTCCAATAGACAGTGTAGACACCATGGCACCAGGTTTTGTTCACTCCAGCCTCAACAGTGTTCCAACATCATCTCAGCTTTGCACCTCCAAACACTTCTCAAGCTGTACCCCAGAGCAAGCTACGCATAACCTCTACGTCATATAGAAAACATCATTCTGATGAGACTCCCAACATAATACCCAGATTATTTCAGATGCTTTGACTGAAAAAAAAATCACAGAAAATAGTT
Source organism: Caloenas nicobarica (assembly GCF_036013445.1). NCBI lineage: Eukaryota > Metazoa > Chordata > Aves > Columbiformes > Columbidae > Caloenas > Caloenas nicobarica. The sequence goes on from NC_088245.1 coordinate 49,947,482, forward strand.
CTGCTATAGCCCTGGAAGGGCACGTTTCAAGATTCATAGGAGGATAGACACTATACAGCATAACAGTAGCTACACTGCGCCACCTGTTCTTAGGGACGGAAAATTGCTCCTGTCTCATTTAGCAACAGAGATGAAGGCCTTGCATCTCTGTAGAGAGCTCAGTGGTTCCACAGAGCATTATGACTTCTCCCCTGTACTGCCCTGTATTTCATTTTCCTAAAGACCTCAGGCTTCCATCAGGGACATACAGATTTCAATTACTTTTTTTTTTTTTTTAAACTGGCTTTATAAATGGACTGGTGCCAAAAATATTTCAAGAAATTTCCAACAAGAGTTAATTTTCCCTAGAACTCTGACTTGGCTGGAACTCAAGGTATGTGAGTAGAAATCATAGCTCTTGGCACCCAGGCTTCATTATCATAACACAGATCTAAACCCATGCAGTCCTCTTGTGTGTTCTCTACCATACAGCGCTATGGTCTTGCACTGCTATTATTATTAATGGTCTTGTTATTCTGACTTTCAACTGCATCTCAGTACAAATGGGTTCAAAGGCCACAATTAGAACTGAGGACCAGTATACCAGGGCATACACAGAAACCCTCACGCACACAGAAATCCTTTGGCTCCAGTACCAAAAGCTTATTATTATAATTAAGATTTATATTATAAAGGCAGTTAGAGGTGCCAAAAGAAATTGGGGCCCATTATGCCATAAATACATGTCCTGCATAAATACATAGTAAAAAGCATTTCTTGCCTTAAAGAACCTGCTGTCACGAGCTTCAAGCAACCGCTAAACCTGCAACTGCAAGTTCAGCAACAACGTTTGAGACAAATCCAGCTTAAGTAGGCGACTAGTGTAATTTCTATCAGCTGTGTTCTTTACTCTTGCCTCCACGTTGGGCTGAATCATGGTTCATTAAAAAAATGCATTCTGTTTGTCAGATAATAAAATGACAGGAAGAAGAAAGGACTGCTGAGGATACCTGTTCCTATGACATATTTTATAAAGCGCGGCCAAGGGCACAATAAGATGGTTTCATCATTGATTCTTTTTCAGCTTTTCTCACTGAAAAATTTCCAACTCCTGTGACCCATCAAAATGATTTTACTACCTATTTATTCCATAGTAACCGTTTCTCTCTTGTCCTTATACAATCACCCACTACCTGAGGAACTTCCACACTTTTTGTTGTTATGTAGGGATCATGCGTAAGTGGGAAAAAGGTGGGAATTTCATTTGCGAAATACAAAGTGTGGAATCCATTGTCATGGCTTAAAAGCTTCTGAGATACCACCAAGGTCTGCCCATTGCTTGAGCTCTCAGTTTAGTTGTCTCTTTCTCCTTCCTCCAAAAGTCAAAAGCTTTTTACAAATAGCAAACCATCAGAGTCTAGAGATCTGGGCATTCTAATAATATCTGAGTCTGTAAATGGAGGAAAATCAGATTGCTGAGTTCACATCTCCTGGTTGGGACAAAAATTAATGGCCTTTTGCCACCACGCACAAATGAAAACAGAGAATTGCTCTTAAAGCTCATTTTCTCAGAGAAACTCTGTGAAGGTATTCAGCCACAAAGGGAGTGAAAGGAAAGGTAAATGGACCATGCCAGAAGGTTGTGAATCTCCTCCTTCTGGAGGATAACCAACTTTGTTTGTCTTTTTTAAAGGATTTTTTGGAGGACTTTTGCTTAATCTCATATACTTACGGTATGTGATTGTCCAAGGTAGCACTGTACATAGTGGTTTCCTTCAGTATGCTTACCTGATTTTACAGTTACAGCAGTTATCTGATAACAGAGTTGGTCAAAATGCATCTTTGATTACTGTTACTATGCCTAAAAAACCTGATGCTGAATGTTCCCAGCAACGAACTCTATATAAAGCCCAGGTATACAGCAGGAATATAAACACAAGGCACAGAAACATCCTGCTCTCTGCACTAACCTCCTTGAAGTATTAAGTCAAGATGAAATTCAGTGTTTAGGCTCTCAACAAAAAAGGGCCCTGCTCCTTGTTGCAATACTTACCTTCTTGACTTTCTCTGCTGTAGGACCAGCAGCCACAGGTCACATCCTGACTCCTCTTTCAGTGTGATGAGGGTCAGAGAAAGCAGAGTACTGAGCAAGCAGTTGTCTAAATATGCTGGTGGCAAAAGTATAACAGAGACTCCTGTGCCCACCCTCACCAGCAATTTATTTATCTTTCAAAATTTATAGCCGTGACTTCTGAGATATTCTGCCAAAGCCCTGCCAGGGTTTTGCCAGTCCCCAGCACTCTGCTGAAAATGACTTTCCCTCTATATTCACACACACACAGAGGGATTTGAACCTGCTCTTCTGACTCACTAATGAAGGTCCTGACTTCAAGGTTACAGGGGACTTTGACTAATGCTTTTCTGTTCAACTTAGTATATTTTCTTGTTCAACTTACTCAATTTAGTGTAGAAACCTTGATTATTTTTTTATTTGTAGATAGACAGATCCTTTTACACACCAATAAGGGCACTTACACAGGAAGCGTGGGTTCCTCAGCCTGACCAACAATAAGGTAAAAATGTAAACTGAAAGATTAGAGATTAAAGGAAAGACTCATCCAATGGATAACTAACAGCTAAGTGTAGCTATATTCTTCATTTTTAACCACACAATTCAGGAACTGTGATTTTAGTTCAGATGGATATTTTAAAAAAATTCACAGAAATACAGCAGGAAATACCTGATTGTAGAGAACGAGAACTAAATACCCTGCCCTTTCAACACAGTTGTCATTTCTCACCATGACAGTATATTCCTATCTCCTGTATCAGCTGACAGCAGAGTAGGAGCTTCAGATTTCAGCTTTAGATATCTCCATTCTTTTGAACACCTAGCTTTAAGTCCCTATATGCAAGGCACTCTGTCATTTGGTGCTAGAACAGCTAAAAGGCTTAGTCATAGTCTGGATTAAGGACTGTCATCCAGAATTCCAGCTGACCTGCTGAGGATGATTCATGACAGTGGGTCATACCCACAGAGGCATTTCAGAGCACCACAGATTTTTAAAAGCAGGCCAAGAAAACTAAACATATGGAGAATGTAATTCCTCCCCTAGTCAGGAGAGACAAACCAAACCATATCTGACAGTGTCTCACAGTATTTACCATGCTATTGAAGGTGCTGAGTTTGCTGATGGTATGGGAATTATTTCTAATGGAATGAAATACAATTAAATAAGACATTTATTGTGTCTCCCAGAAACCTGAGATTCACCAGTACTTTTTAAAAAAACATATAATCAGGAGTGTATTAATTACAAAAAAATGCCTAGTATACTACAATTTTCTATCTGCTGCCAGCACCTCAATCATATTCAGTCTCATACGTGCCTGCAGCCACAGGCATGTCAATACTACACACTGAAGGAAAAAACAAATTCATGTCTTATTAAGTTTGCAACTGTAGCCGCACCCATTTCACACCCGAATTTCTCATCCTTCAGGCAGATTTCACTTACACTTTTTCAAGTAAAATGCACAATGTATGAGTTTGTTTCACCATTTAGGCTCTTAAGCATGCTGTTTCCTTCTCCTTTAAAAATTGTATTTGTGTGGTCAATGAAGGATCATCAAATCATGAACCATCATCTCTTTCTCTCTTCCATTCAAAGTTAAAATCATTAGAATACAGTGTATGATGTAAAACTCAGGTTGCATAGTCTTTTTTTTCCTATAATGAAAATTCAGAAGTTATTCAACACCTTCACACACTATCTTGTCAAGTGCATTTAAAAGTGAAAGCAACTCATTTGTCTTTTCAATTACTTTTTGCCATACTCTGTAGTTAGACAAATTCACACAACTGACATTCATTTCTTTCTGTTTCCATGTATACAAGTGAGACCTGACTCACCTGACATTACAATTTAGTTATATGATGAGATACTTAAATTCATAGAAGAAAAGCAATGGTAGGAAAAGAGACAGAAGGAAAGTTCTTGGTTAAACCAGTGAAGAGTCATAGATACTGTTGACAATTGCTTATTTGATTGATGGGATATTGGACTCTCTATCCCTCTTTTGGTTATTCTCCGTGAGATAGGAGAGCTTTAGCAAGGGACGCTGCAGAAGCTCCCTATTTTCTAGGACATCCAGGCCAGGTGGCTGGCACACTGGTCTTACTGGTTGAACATGTGCATTTACATCACCTCAGGCAGAAGGTGGTTGTGAATTCAAGTCTCCCACAACCCATTTGAGTTTTCTAGTCACCTGGCTACTAGAGAGGATGCAAGGAGCATCACTGCCCCTTCCACTGCTTCTGCAAGACCTGACCAGAGAGGCCTCTTCAGAAAAAAACCCACACAATTTGGCCGCATAGGTGGACAGATTGAAGAACATGCAGTCTATAGGTCTCAGCAAGGCTCAGGTGCTTACTGCCTCAGTATTGTCAACAAGACCATTCTCACAAAAATACTTCTAGTGTGCAGGTATGTTACTGAGGAAACTTTAGGCAATTTATGCTTTAGAAGTCTATAGAGCTAGGTGGTATTTTAGTAGAGGTTTTGGAAATGAAAGCACCAAGCTTAAGAACCTGCACACACAGCAAAGCGACATCCATGTGAGTACAACCCACTATCTAATTGATGGGAGACATGGAGGTGCTGAAAGGCAGGCTGTTTTTTTTCCCCCATTATGAACAACACTTGTGATCCTCAGCAGAGAGACGTAGTCAGCAAATGGAAAATAATCAGTAATCTTGGACAAAGAGATTGGATCAGTCTATGAAATGCGGGCCCCCGCCTAGCACAGAAAGGCCACTGTGTCAGTCACTAGTTCTTTCCTGATGAACTAATGATTTGTGCAACTGTTTTGAAGGGCTGTATGCTGAGGCAATGTAACTCTCTTAGATACTTTTAAGATATACTTATGCTCAGCAGAGTCATCACTTTTCCAGGGTGATGTACTATTTTTGTGATCTATATCCCCATGAGGACCAGTTTCTTATAAAAAATACAATGTATTTCTATAAACCTGTGAAATCCTCAAGAAAGGAGGACATACCGAGAGATCAAAATGTAACTTGGGATCCAATGAATTTCTTCTGTAGACATTTTGTATGGCTTTAACCAAATACCTTTAGCTTTCGAGTCAAATTTGATACCGACATGATGACTGGAAATAAGACTACTAACATTCGTGCCATTGGAGACTGTTCTTGTGTTACCGCCACTATACAGTGAAGATGGTACTCCGTTCTCACTGTGAGAGCTGGTATGAAGTTCATGAGAGTTAATTCGTGTTTACAAAGTGTTGCCTAAATACTGAATAATAATGGAAGATACCATAGCCCAACTAGTCTCTTTCTTCTTTACATCACAATCTTATTTTTGTTTACTCTTCAATGTCCTCATGCTTCCTTTTCCTTTTCCTGAGACGTCATTCTAACACAACTGTTTAAAGGCAACAGATTGCTTGTAGATCCTAAGCAAACCTAGCATGTACAGGAATAGTTCAGGTCTCTGTTTTTCCCATTTGTTTTAAGACTTACCTGCATTTGATATATATCGGTCTCTTCTTTTTGTCTGTGTCTCATGTCCAAGCATCTTAAAGCAAAAACCAGAAGGACATTGCCTGAGCTAGTAGGAGGAGATGGAGGAAATCCTATACTGAAGGAACAATTACAGGAAGCTGACACAGTCATTAACATGTTTAGAAGAATCGACTGAGAAGAAAGTGGTTTTGGTGTAGTGCCAAGTTAGAGAAGGAAATGGCTTGTATGCAGGGATGGATTTCAAAAAATAAACATAAAAACAGTGCAAAAATGGTTGTGTTAATATTTAGCTGAAAACAACCTTGCAACTTGGAGACAGTCTGTTGCCTGTCACCTGCTGTAGAGGAGGTGAACAGAGGTCACATCTTTCCAGAGAGGGATTGAGTCCAAACTGAGGATACTCCCAGCAGAAAAAGAGCTGTCAAAATCTTGTACCCATGTTCATGTGGCCTGACTATGAAAATGAATGTGACTGAACTGCATTGTATTCTAACTCTATCCAAGTGGCCCATTAGGAGCTCTTAGCGTCTGGCATAATTTAATGCTGCCTGAAAGTCTTACCCGTAAACTGCACTGGTCTGAGAAATGGAGAGGCACACAGAGCTTAATTTTTCACCTTCAAAAGCTTTTAAAGCTATGGTTCTTTTCCTTGGTCTCCCAAATTTTCTTGAGTTAAAAGACCTTTAATTTGCATACTCTTAGTAGAGACTTTCATTTTAAAATAGAAAATCTTCATGCTCATGAAGCATATTTCCATCCCCCTGCTGATGCTAATGCTGGTCCAAAAGTTCGTGTTCCATCAACAAAGAAGAATTTATCATATTCCGTCACCTCAGGGTTTGCACATGTGACAAGTCTGCATTTGCTCCATCTCTACTGAGTGACTTAGTGTACACAGTCCAGGCTGAGAGGCAAGGAGGATAGACACAAGTATGCAAATGGACAGGAGGAAGCCCAAGCCCCTGATATTCTGACAAGTAGACAGAAACTAACCTATGAGGACCGAATAATACTTTCCACAGGGAAAATGAATATGCTACAAAAAGTGTTGAGATTGAGAACTGCATCTGGGCCTGGAAGGCCATATGGGAAACGAAACAGAATGACTATGGCTGTAAAAGAAGGAGAGATCGGAATAGAAACACTTTGTTGTTTAGTAACATAAAATTAGAAAACACTATATGGAAAGTAGATGAGGTAAGAAATAGAAAGTCAAGTTCATCAAAGAGCTGGGATGTGGGAGGGACAGTGGGATGAGCTGGTCTAGAAAGCTGAGATGAGGAGGAGGGCAGTAGAAAAGTGGAGCAGGTTCTGGGCAGTAAGATTGGGCAGTAAGTAAGATTACCCCACCAGTAAGATTGCTGTGACAGAAGAGAAATAGCTGAAGAACAAAGACTGAGACAAAACATGGTGTAAGGAAAAGGGTGGAAAAAGTAATGGATTGAAGAGGCAAAGAGAATTAAAGTGGGAAAACAAGCATAAGAGTCAGTGCTAATTAAAACTCACCTTATTCCATAATCTTCGTTGGAGCTTTACTGCTGTGAGCCCTGCTGCCAGAAAATATCTCTGAGACCCAAAAGAACAATGCAGGCCTCATGCCATCATTAACAATGTCTGCATGGAAGACTCATGTTTAAACTCACAGGAACTAAAACTGAAGATACCATTGACTTCCAAATGCTCAAAAAGGAATCCACTCTTGACTTCAAGTCAGGAAAAGACAAAAAATGTCTAACAATTGTGGAAACAAAAGTCAGCTCATGACTTCCAGTACAAATTCACTTTTTTTTTTTTTTTTAACTTCCAGACATGGCTGCATGTTATCTCTCTTTTCCATTCTATTGTTTCTCACAGCTAGGGTATTTAACTTCTGAAAACAAAACACTGTTTGATAGTATTTAAAAGCTAAACAGATTGAGCCATTTAGATTTCTCACAGTTTTCAGATGGTAAGTCATTTTTGTTGCTATCATTTTCACAAAGCCTTTCCTTTTCTGGTGGTAGCAGTTGGAGTCTCCTGCCATTTCAGTGCTGTTTTATTGCACTAACCCAATTTTTCATTTAGTTGAGAAACTGAGATCCTGGTTAAACTCACACCTTTATTGAGTAGTTACTTAAAATACTTAAGAGATCATTCAGATAACACCAATGGGGTTTACTGGTAGGTCACTGATAATATTGTAAATAGAAACAAAATTGTCATGAAGAAAAAACAGGCCTGCATATCAGTTTCTAACTGAGGTCACAGCTCTATACTTCTGCTGATGTCACTAAGCATGAGGTTGATCCTTTTATTTGACCCTAAAATAAGCATTAGACTTTAAGTGTATGACCATTCCTATGAGTCACAATTCTTTAGTAATACCTCCTAGCATAACATATTCAAATACCCAAATGTTCAGTAACAGTTTGGTTCTGTAGCAAGAAAAAGTAGCAAGAAAAATTCTTACGAGAGATTTATCAGGAATTATTTCTGGTTTAAACTTCATAATGTAAGTGTGTGCCATTATGTTACAGTACTCTTTATAGTTACATAATTATGCACTTAATCTGGAGTTATAGCATGCACTTTATAGATAAAATGATTGTCAGGAATGGCTAAAATCATGAGATGGACCCAGACTCTCAGTTCATTATAAGCAATAATTCACCTCAGAATGTTCTTATCTTCTCTCTCTCACAAGGAATCCACATAATCTGGCATTTCCTAAAGGCAAGTAAGAGAACAAACCACCCATATCCTATTCATACTGAAAACTGTACACTTCTTCCTTTTAACATGTATGAAAAAGGTCATGTCAGTCATGGACACTTAATTTTCCATATCTTATACACGAATCTATTCCACTAGCCACAAATCTGTCCAAAGGAACTATCTATCTCTACTTTAGACTCAGTGCTATATGTTTATGTGCATTTCTCCCTTTTACCGGTCATGTAATAATCACGAGTAAATTGTTGTAAGCTATCTGCTTAGCCCATATGTCCATGTTTTTTACGTAGAATGTAAGGTTTTAAAATCTTTTGCTTAACCACACTAGTATCACAATCTTTGTGTTTTGTTGTGGGGTTTTTTTTGTTTTGTTGTTTTGTTTGTTTGTTTTTTCAGATTTCCCTTTTTTTAAAATAGGAAATTACACAACTTCCATGTCTTTTATATTAAAAAACTTTTATTGAGTATGAAAACTGAGTAAGAAATGTCAGATATATCTGTACCATGCCAGTTAAGCAATCTAGAGTATACGCCCTATGATTCAAGCTGTTACTTCTAGAGGGAAGTTACAATCTTTGTGTGTGTGATGATATATAACATGCAGTAATATGATTTTAAACATTAAGATATGTAAAATGTAGTTTATTCATGCTTCCTTCTAATTAGACCTTGTCTTTCCAACAATGCCCCAGTTCTGTGTTCATTATCTTTTTCTTTATTGCTCTACCCAGTTTTGGCTGTTAGAATTGCAGAAGTAGAGACTCATGTATTTCCCTGTAAAGCTCTGCTGTTTGAAAAGAGAAAGCATTTTCTAAAAGCCACGATATTGCTTATAACAAATGTGGGCGGTCATATATCATGGTGTGACAGAATTTAGTAAGTACAGAGGTTTTATCAGTGACTATCACGTGAATAATAAAAGGCTAGGTCATTTTAAACATCCTTCTCTGTGACACTAACATGGATAATGTCAACAAATACGTCATTCACCCAAAAGATTCATTCAAGCACAGGCCAATAGGGCAACAAAGACTGGTACTATTCAGGAGGCAAAAGAGAAAGCCTCAGGCGTACCCCAATTGTGACACAGATCAGAAAGCTATATGAGGGTCAGAGAGTTCCATGGAGAGGTCCATGCTCCCTTTGCCTATCAGAAAGCAGCCGGAGTATAAGAAATTTGTGAACTCAGGAAAGGCATGTTGCATAGAAATATGTTATTTGGAACTGAGCAAAAGGAGGGGTCCTCACACGGCCACAGCATTTTTTTCTGAGCAGAGTGAACCCCATCTAAGCTGGAGGAAGCTGCAACAGATCATGGATGTCCCCTGGGAGACTACTGCATCACCCCTGGATCACCCATAACACCTACACCCCACTAGCTCCCACAGTATTCAGTGTGCCCTTGGGTTGCCCCTTCAAAAAGAAGAAGGAGATAATTGTCTCAGAGTGACATGCAGGAGGCAACAGAGCAAGTGGTGGGTTATCATAGTTGTTCAGTAGCAGAAATAAAGAATAGGAATAACACTTTGTTTTCCTCTGTCTGTATGGCTGGCTGAAGGAATATGTCCCTCCCTAATCAGGATTCATAACCCTAGATCCTCTCCTGTCTTTTCTCTTAAGAAATGGCTAAAAATGTAGAAGAAGCTCCTTTTAGTCATCAGCTTGCTAATTGTCACACTTTCCCTGGGGGGAGAACCAGTTCAAATATTTCTTGCAGTGATTTGGACATATTTTTTACCTTAGGAGACAGCCCAAACAACAGGCTATGCAGTGTGATGGGGTGCATTCCTTCTTTTGACAGTATTCTCGTTTGGATGAAATAATGTCATTTTCATCAGACGTAATGATGGGTTCAGACGCTCATTGGGTGAAAATCAAAAGCTAATTTCTAGCACCTGTTTTCTGCAATACTTTGTGTAAAACTCTAAAATTGTATCTGAATCCTATGTGTCTGTATCCATTATTGATAAATGCTGTTTAACCACTATGTCTTACATGAGGCATCTAAATCCCATAGGTGAGCACAGTGTCTTTTGTCTATGGACATTTTAGACATACCCTGCTTTGCAACATGAGTGATGTGCCATGCATAGGAAGAAGGTACCTGACTTGGATGCTATGTGTCTATCAGATAATCAATTATTAAACTATCAAAACATTGTGCTATCTGAGGTCTCTAGGCAAACCGTAAGCACGCCAGATGAGCAGTGGTACAAAACATGAGTGCCTTGCAGAATGCAACTGCTCCTGTGGTTCAGTCAGCAGCCAAGATGGGGTTCTATGGACGAATACCCGGTACTTAAAAGCTCAGAGAGACATTGTAATACCCAAGTGGGTTTTTTTGTTTGTGTTGGTTTTGTTGTTGTTTGTTTGTGGGTTTTGTTTGGTTGGTTGGGTTGGGTTTGTTTTGGTTTGGCTTTTTTTCAGAGATAGCTCTATCTTTAATTTTGTACTTCAGGGTTAACACACAATTATGTTATGCAATGATCAGTTAGTGAAGGCATTATTTGCCCTGGGAATTAGGACTTCCTCATATTCAAAGTCATGCATAGCTGGAAGAGTATCTAGACTCAGTTGTTATATATTCTTAAGAAGGAAATTGATTCTACAGACACTGAGAGGAGGTTGTGTTCAAGGAAGAACAAATAAAATGCCTTTTAATATTTCAGATACTCTTGTCCAGAAGTTTGCAGTACATCCGACAAGAGGAATGAACCGTAACTATCAAGAATACAAAGGTATTTTTTCACTGGATGAATTAGTGCAACTTTGGTCTTAGTGTACACTCAGGAGCTCATTTAGGAAACTGTACTAATTTAATTTTATCTAGAAGAGAGACAGAATTTGCTCTCCCACATACTGGACAACCACTGATTGCTCAAAAAAATAACTGTCAAATAAAAAGGGTCTGAAAGTTTTTACCAGAACTATATTTTAAGTCTATCTTCCTTTTGGAAACCTTAGGTATGAACTTGTTTGTTATGTACACCATTAATCAAAGATACTGTAAATAAACGTATTATTTTTGAAAGATATGACATGGTTTGTTCAGACAAAGTCAGGCACAGCAGAAATGTCACTAGTGTGACTACAGCAGGTGTTAGTACCACAGCCAGGCACAGAAGCTGCCACACCAGAGATGAGGAAGCAAGATTTCCAAGACTTCCAATGAGCTTCAAAGCACCAACTACCACAGCTCAGGTCTCAGGGTAAGCAAATTAACCTTAGCAACACTGTGCACAGCAGATATCTGGAAGTTAAATTATTTTTACATTTGTAATTTACAATATAATTCAGAATTATAATTTTCAGTAAAGGACAATCAGTAATCTACTTCAACCATGTTCATATAAATATTGAAGATATGATTATTTTTACATTACCACTGATGAAGTAATAGCATTTCATAGTAACTGCTTTTCATTCCCATCAGCAACAACTGTATCTTTTATTTAACAGTAGAACTTAATGGGAAGAATTATGGCCATAGCCCTTGCACTATGATTAAAATATTCCATTGCAAACAGAAAATGTAAAGTAAGGTTGCCAGCACTGTAAAAAAGTTGATATTGCAGAATTTCTGCTCCGCCATCCAGAGCTTAAAGGCTGATGTTGTGCTTAGAGAACAAGGTGGGAGAGTCACAAGTACATGCTTCAGACTTGTGCCTCTGATCTACAGTTTTGACTGATGCTGGGCAAAGAACTGAAATCCTCAGAAAAAAGAGGGGAGAAGTTCTTCTGAGTCTTTGATCAGTCCTTCAATCTCTTTAACCGAGTTCCCCACCTCTAATATAGGGATACCATTACTCTTTTGTCTAAGTTTTAGCCACTAAAAGGTTAAATATCCTGCGTAACTTGGACAAGTTTCTTCAGTGCAGAATACTCACATAAACTAATTTAGACTACTAGAAACATCTACTTTCAATTCCATTCAGGCACCAAAACTTGGGACCTAAGGCAAGGTTCGTCCCACCTAACTCGGACTGCTAAATTAGGAGTCTAGTTTCCCCAGAGTCCTTGCAGTTCAGAGGGAGAGAGACAGAGACATGTACAGAGGTATTTACAGTGTTGTAGTGGGAGATGTACCTTGCAGGGCCCTTCATTCTCCTCTGGCTCCAGGAAGGATGGAGTGACTTTAGTCCTATCACAGGTAATTCTATTACCTATACTTACCTGAGCTGGATCTGGATCTCAGTTCCGCATTGAGTCAATGGAGACTGTTATTGAGATCACTTAAGTACCCCATATAACCTAAAGTAGGTACAGCTAAAAAAAAACCCAATAGAAGGAAATATATCATCACTGAAGTGAATTAGAATATGTCCACCACCTCTTAGACTTAAAAATCAGTTTATTTAAAGCTATTTATCTTGTTAAATCTGGCCTATTCATTTAAGGAGTTAAGTATGAGACCTTGCTCTGCTTTGCTAGTAAGGAAGAAAAGAATGTCTATTTGAAAAGTTTTTCATGCCCTTTACTCATTCTTCCTTGTACATTTCAATTGCCATTGTCATATTTTCCAGTCTTAATATCCCCCTGAGTAATCATGGCAATACAATTAAGAAAACATTTAGAATGGAAAAGTAATTTGTTAAAGTTTCACTCCAAGCCAATGATGTTCGCCTGTGCTTTCACTGATAACCTTTCCCCTGACAACTTGCTGGGATCTGATGGCTATTTAGGTTCACTCATTACTGATTCTTGAGTTGAATTGTCTGTGACAACAATAACCTCACTAAGACTTTTTTCATGAACGTTACATGAATGTCTAGTATATACTATGTATTAGTATAGTTATTTTTTTATCCAAAGTAAATATTCTGGAGTTGCATGCTGTGACCAATACTTTACACATTTAAAAACAGTGTGAAACAGAATTGTACAGAAAGAATAGACAAATTTGCACCTGATCCATAATCTGTTGCATTATGTGGCACAGAGGAGTTTACTAGGACTTCGGAAAGGATTAACAAACAAGATTTGAAATTATTGAACTTTAATTGAATTTGAAATTAAAGGGGATTTGAAATGCCGTGTTGCCAGTTCAAAAGAAAGCACAACAAAAAGAATGATCTGAAGTACTGATAGGCATTAATAGAACTCTAAAGATCATAACTGCTTATAAAAATGTTTTGAAATGTCAAGAAAAAAATCCTGCTTGCAGTTGTTTAAACTGTGTGTTCTGAAAGTAAACAACCTGGCTGCATTAAAATGAGTAGAAAATACTAATGCAAATAGTATCGATGCATAACATATAACAATAGTATGACATCACTCAGAGCAGCAAGTTCAATTTCAGCCATGCTGTTATCTTGGAACAATAACTGACACAGCAGAGTTTGGAGTAGGTAATGAGAATTAGTGGGAGCAATGGGAAAAAATATTCTATTTTCCTATGAAGGAATGGGGATATTACAGTTCTACAAATTAACGACTAGCAGTCAGTTGTGAAAGCAGGCCTTCCTCTTTCATCTTTTGTTCAAAATCAAGAATCAAAGGACAATCACTGATATTATCAGGTATCTCATTTAAAGCTGATGGATGGACGTAAGTTTTTCTTACATAACGCATAATTAATGGTATTCTTTGGATCATTGCTTCAAATTCATACCAAAGCAAAAAAATTAATAGGAATTTTTAAAGGATTAGACAAGTAAAGAGATAAAAAGAAAATTCAATTATATAGGTGTGTGAGATTATACACACACACAAGATATTAAAAGAAGTTTATTAAAGTTGTGACATCATCCTTTTAAAAAAAGTTGGAGAATGCCAATATTAAAGTGGCCTGCACAGTATTAATTCAGCCTTTTATGCATGTAGTTATAAATCAAGCTTAAGTTAAACGATCACATCCTTTTTTCCCACAGGACTTCTGCCTCATTTCAGTAATGCTACAGGGACATGTCCAGACAGAGTCAAGTTTATCTGCCTACTCACCCAGCAAATCAAGTGTAAAAAAAACCCCAAACCTAACAACAACAACAAACCTCTGGTCCAGAAGCTGTACAGTCATGTTAGCAAAGTACAACATTTGATTTAATACGCCTCCTGCAAGAAGGCTGCATGGCTTCCCCACCGCAGCTGGCTTTGCTTCTGCCCAGGGGAATGCAAGTGTAGTACGTGGGGCTATCTGCAGCTGGCCATGTAGGTTTGCCTGCAGTTATATCTTGCCAGAGCACTCATACATCTTCATTGGCAGGTGCAGATTTTTAATTTTGAGAATATTGAGCTCAGCAGTGGTATCTTAAGCAACTTATATTTTCCACTCTTTAAATTCATTCAAGAAAAAAGGCTGCTCTGTATTACAGACTGTTTCACTAAGTGACTAATTACTCCAGGGAATGTTGCACAAAGTGTTTTGCATCTCTGAACATTTTTTTCTCCTTTTTCCCTTTCTGGTTTTAAAGAGTCCCAAGACAATTATACCTGTGAATAAGCAGCTTCCAAAACACTGGTTGTTATCACAGGGAGGACAGAAAGCCAGTTGCCAGGATTGTGAGGAATAACATTCAGAAAAAGTTGGTCTCCACCGTTCTTCCTTCTTACTCTCATGTTTCTGTTGCAGAAATCATCTGAATGGGATGCAACAGGCAGTGGTGTGAAAGTGCTCCATGCTGTCACCAGTGTGAGAATTCCTATAACCTGTAATATAAAGTGTCCAACAGACATCAACAGAAAAATAACATGTGCCAGTTTTTTACACTAAAAAATTAGCTTTACTTAACAGTAGGCTTATTGAAACTGCATGTGGAAATACTTGAAAAAAATCAAGATCGTTTAATCATTTTACCAAACAGCATAATTTCGGTTCCATCTCAGTTATGCCAAAAAAAAAAAAAAAAAAAAAAAAAGAAGAAAGAGAAAAGGAAAAAAGAGAAAAGAAAAAAGAAAAAAGAAAAAAGAAAAAGGGAAAAAAGAAAAAAGAGAAAAGGAAAAAAGAAAAAAGAGAAAAGGAAAAAAGAAAAAAATAAAAATGGAAAAAAAAAAGAAGAAAGAAGAAAAATGGAAAAATGAAAAAGAAAACAAGACAACATTTTCAAATGCTTCCACAAAGTTTAAAGACAGAAAAATTTCCTGTTTCAAACATGCTCTCCAAAAAGGGCTTTTTAAGATCTGATTATTTGGAGTTTGAATAAATCCACAGAAGGACAACTTTTCAAGGAAAGTAATTGCAGTACATTTCAAATTCTGTCCAAAACATCCACCTACAAAAAAGATCTAAAAGTTTACAGCTGAATGGATTAAATTACATCCCCAAACCAGGAAAAATATATGATGTCTCCAATCCATCTGTAAACATTTTTCTAATTTCAAGTGATGTAAATCTCCTGACTCAAGTGAAGTTCTTCAAGGAGATATCAGTTCAAATAAAGTCAGAATCTGGCATGAGAGACCAAATCCACCTTTTTAAGGAAACAGAATTTAATAGTTTAACATAATAGATTATTGTTATTATTATTCTCCTAAAGGCTACAGAAGGATAAGATGATTAATGGTTGGAGAATGCATCACACGCTTTCAAAGTTGTTCAGCATGCTTACAGTCCACTCAAAGTTAGCTTGTATGTTTAAGGTCCTCTTAAGTGCATATTCATGCTTAGACCTACTAAAATACCTGTGACCACCTAAAGCAAATTTCTTCAGATCACTTCCCAGAAAAGAGTTGTACTTGGAGTAATAGTTATAAAACACTGTAACATCTGTGAATGTAGAGAACTACTATGAATGAAACATTTGAAAAGTGAGGCTCCTACAGCTCCGTTCTTCAGCTTACAAAAAAAGTCTGGAAAAAAAAATATCCTTAAGTCATAGTCGTGTTACAATGGCACCAGCTCTTGAAAAAAAAAAATCTGAAAGAATGAAGTATCATCTAAATCAAAGTGAGGCATTTATCAACACAAGGATGATTTCTCTATTATAGTATGTTATAGCAGCACTAGTATGAGGCTACTTTCATGCTAATTATGCTCAAGAATTCAGCTCATTCCAAAATCAACACTGCAATTGTACAAGATACAAATACCCTGAGTTGGTCCATTTAACTCAGTTCCTATGGGCAATGTTTTAAGTTAGTGTCTAAGCAGAAAGAAGGAAATGGTGCGGTGATAAAGGCTGGGTGAGGTGTACGCTGAGTCAAGGCGATTCAGCTTGCAGAGGAAAAGAGACTGACCACAAAGGCAAAGATACGGAAAAAGCAATAGAAATTAGTTCAGACAAGTAGACAAGAAGGAGCTGTGTAGGGCCCCAGATGAAAAAGGAGATACGTGAAGTACATGTGTTGGGCAGTTACAGCCACAGAACTGCTTAGAAGGTGATGTGTCATGGATTAAACAATAGTCAGCATAAAAACAGGGGTTTGGCGCATAAAAATAGGGTTTTGACACATAAAAACAGGCCTATGGCATCCATGTATTTACATGGGGAAATCAAAGCCCTGATCTAATTAATGTACATGCTGAGTAAGTATTAAATAGGGCACTCATTATCATGGTATCTAGTCAACAGAAGTAACCTGTCGAAACATTTACCAAAACTTGCCCAGAAAGTGGTGGAATTTAATAATCCTACCACTAATATATACACAGGTATTTCTAACCTTCTGAAAACTGTGTCTATGCACAAATTCAGACTTTTGTAACATGTTGAATATGTGTCACCATGGTGCCTTTACTTAAATATAATCATAGGATCATACAGTGTTTTGGGTTGGAAGGCACCTTAAAGATCATCTAGTTCCAATCACCCTGCCGTGGGCAGGGTCACCTTCCACTAGACCAGGTTGCTCAAAGCCCCATCCAACCTGGCCTTGAACACTTCCAGGGATGGGGCATTCACAGCTTCTCTGGGCAACCTGCTACAATGTATCACCGTCCTCACAGTGAAGAAATAAAGATGTTTTCTATGAAAGTGAAAGTTTGGAGAGATGTTGTGCAAAGATGTTGCCAGGGAATAACTTTCTCCAGAACTGATTTCTTTATTTTCCAGACATTCTTGACTTACACCATGTTTTGTTCTCTCTCTTTGTATAGTTTTAAACTAGGGTATGCATAATAGATGCCAGTATGACCATCTTAAAGCAACTGTAAATCAAGTCGGTCAGCACTTCCAGTACAAATTACTTATGGATGCCCATGAAAACTTTCTTTGGACAGTCAGGTTCAATAAAGTTTCCAGTCACACGCTGCTTAAGCAGACACTGACATGAAGACTAAGTTTGGTACCATGTTCCTAACCCTAAGTAAGTTGTTCTTCTTCTAGGTAAAAATCTAAATCTCACGGTGATTATGACATGAATCAATTTCAAAACAGTTTTTGACTACATATTCTCTGTCACAGGTTGATTATTATAAAAACTGTGCTGCTCAATCAAATGGTAGCTATAACACATGAATTATACTGAACTTGCTGACAGAACTTGCTGTGCCACTGTCACAATCACTGTGTTGTGCACAATACACATAACCAATGAACAATGAGTAATACTAATCTTCAGTTTAATAATCCACTTATTAAAGTGGATGGGTTGTTTTCTCATAAAGATGTATTTCTTTTATAATTAAGTTAGGTCCATTAAATGGTTCCAGAGAAAGTGTTGATATTTTCAATTCCAATTTATAAAATATTCCAGCAACCTGTTGTTCTAATACAGACAAGATCTGTGTTTCTTTCAAACTCAAACATTTTTGAGCTTAGAAAAGGTAGGAGGATAAAGAAAGAAATGAGACTCTCTACTGAGATATCCACAAAACAAAATGCGATAGGTTCAAGCAATGTTACTGTGATCCACTACTTCCATATTGAGGATACTTGAAGAGATCCTCCTGTGTGCTAGCTATCCACTTTGCATTCTTTGTGGATGTCAAAGTATACGTGAAATCAGTGGGAGCTATGATACACATACAGTGCTCAGCTGATCTCACTGATATAAGATTACCCTTACAGCTTTTCTATCATGCTACACTGCATAATGTGCATCTGAGTTTGACAATACTTCTGTATGATGGATCATACTTGAAAGGGAATGTGACTTGTAGACCACATCCTTCTCCATTTAAACAACAACTCTATGACAGTGGCAGCATGTGTTTATATGGAAAAGTAGTATTGGGAAAGTATTTTCACTATTCCTTTCTGTCATTTAACGTGATTTAATGGTTAGAAGGAAAGGAAGTCACACCATATGTCTGGTGTGACTGTAAATTGGGGACAACTGTTCTGAATCGTGTATGCTTTGCAAGAAATAAAGATCTTCCTCTTGCTTCATTCTGAGTACTTACTGGCTTTTTTGTGCGTTTTCAGCTCATCAGAGGAAGACAAGGTCAAGAGCATATAGTACATTAGAGCAAGGAGATTAATCTTACTTTATACCAGACTATTTCCGGAGTAAGGAGACCAGACTTGTTTCATTTTAAATGTACCTTAAATGACTAAGATTACGCATACTAAAACAAATGGTACAAAGGAGTAATTGCCTTGGCTTTGCAGAAGACCGGTACTGCAGAGGTCACAGTTTGAGAGCTGCTGGTACAATATATTTACTTCAGGAACTACTAATATATACCTCGAATCCAAAGTACTAAGGATATTAACTAAACTGATGAAATGATGAATAAGATTCCTTAACTAACAACTAAGTTTGTAATATCTCTATTTTTTTTCTCTTAGTTTGAGTTTATAACTATCTTGGTTGGTTGTCATTTGCAACTCATGACTGAAGCATCTGTGTTCTTTTCTTCATAAATGTAAACTTGAACTTTCATTTCAGATACAAACAGGAAATTAATTTTAATTTCAACTCACAAAAATCTGTGACAGCTTTCAGAGTTGCAGTATTAATTTTTTTTTTAATAAGGAAAGCTTTTTTCTTTTTAGTTTCTTTGCAGAAAAAGTTAATCAAATATCTGATTCACAGTGGAAATACCAACAGAAAGTTACAACAATCCTATTAGATTAGCACCCAGGATTTCATTGGATGGTTAGACCCAAAGGATATGTTGGATGCCAGTATGAAAAGTGGTTTTGAAAACCCTTTAGATATTCCTCCCTTCATTTAGCATATTTTATTTAAAGCTTACTTACCCTTGGCTGCTTGTATAATGCATTAATCCACTCACACCACAGCATTCAAAACTGCCTAGGTGTTAGCACTCTGCAACTTAGAGGAACTGGTTTGACCTAAGATGGAACATTCAGCACTTTCTGAAATGCAATACTCTTTGAGTTATCTGAGATTGGGCAACCATCAACCCTAAGACTTCAAATTCTGGTGTTTAATAATTAAATTGTAGCATTTAAACAACTCTGCTAAAAGTAATAACTAGGTTAAATCACAAAAGCATAGTTTCCTAAATAGACTGATTGTGTCTCCTTGAAAAGGCAGAGAAGGGAGTGAAAGACTACAAGGTCGGGACAAATTCACCTTTCGCTGTTTTTCTGGAGAAGGTGGACTTCTTGATAAATTGTTCTTAGGGAGAGACGAGGAGAAGGAGGCCCAGGGATTACTCCCATCTGCTGCAGGTAGTAATTGTGTTTGGAAAGGCAGAGCCTTCACAGAGCCATTTGGTGGAGGCTGGGGAATGCAGGTCAATGGAGTGAGTAAATGAGACAATAGAGCCTATAATCATTATAGACTTTGTCCTGTAACAGTTAACCTTACAAAGTATTAGACTTGTCCTCTCCTTTCCAGATTAAAGTACCTTTATTCACAGCAGGTGATATATGTCTAGACTAAGCATATTTTAAAGATGGTTTCACCAGAAAGAAGCATATGATCATCTGAGAGGACCCAAGGAAACAGGTTCAGCTCCCATGCTTTGTTGCTTCTTTCTGCCTAGAGAAAATGAAACTAGGACTACAACTAGGTGAGTTAAGCTAAACTGCTTGAGCAATAATTAAACTGTCTAATAAAAGTTTTGGCATATAAGTCCATGGAGAAAAAAATACATCAGTAGCTTTTATTACAGTTAAAAATACTGATTCATTTATCTGCTTTGATGTACAGACATTGTGATAACAGTTGCTACTTTCCACAGATGTTCTCTAAATATCTAGATAGCTATCCCAGACACTATGCGTCAGCACATTTTTTCTTACCTTTTGGAGATGGGAATATCCCCTACTCTGCAGCCCACTCACAGTAGTTCAGTGACCTTTTTAGGATGCTTCTGTTACCATGAACAGTAGGTGGCAACCATGCTCCCTGCTGTTTGTGACAAGTCCCCTTGAAATCCTACCTCCCCTAGGCTTGCACCCCCTACCTAAAGCTGGAGCTGTCTCAAAACTTGTCAGCAGTGAAGCCAAAATTGAATGGTAGGGAACTTTGAAGGGAAGGACTTGAACCTGAGCCTGTGTTGGACAGGTAGGCATTCAAAGTGGTGTTTGTCTGATTCTTCTGTTTCTTCTCTCCTTCTGCCTTCTCAGCCTCACCAATATAGTTGTAGCCCAAACTGATAGATGTTCTCTGCAGTTCACTGTACTGTCACATCTTTCCTTCTGCTCTCTCCCACTGACCAGTGACAGGTTACCTCAGATGCAAGACAAGGAATCAGCTGTGTCCCTGGAAGTCTGTTGCCCTAGCCAGCTCCCTAAGTGATTTGTGCCTAAAATTGGTCCACACATGTCACAGGTATCATGAGACTATGACTGGTAACAATATGGAAGCTGACCTGACTTTCCACAGGAAACTTAATACATAGTGACGTCTCCAGAATTCCATTCACCAAAAGACTATAGATCTTTATTAATAAAGACTATAGGTCTCTATTAATGACATAAATGGTGGGATTGAGTGCATCCTCAGCAAGTTTGCAGATGACACCAAGCTGAGTGGTGCAACTGATATGCCTGAGGGAAGGGATGCCATCCAGGAGGACCTTGGCAGACTTGAGGAGTGGAAACCTCATGCAAACCTCATGAAGTTCCACAAGGCCAAGTGCAAGGTCCTGTACCTGGGTTGGGGCCCTCCTCAGTATCAGTACAGAGTGTGGCATGAACGAATTAAAGGGAGCCCTGCAGAGGACTTGGGGATACTTGTTGATTGAAAAATTGGACATGAGCCAGCAATGTGTTCTTGCAGCCTAGAAAGCCAGTCATATCCTGGGCTGCATAAAAAGAAGTGTGGCCAGCAGGTCAAGCAAGGTGACTTTCCTCCTCTACTCCACTCTCATGAGACCCCACCTGGCATGCTGCATCTGACTCTGGGGTCTCCAGTACAACAAAGACATGAGTCTACTACAGCAGGTCCAGAGGAGGGCCATGAAAATGATCAGAGGGCTGGAACACTTCTACGAAGAAAGGTTGAGACACGTGGGTTTGTTCAGCCTGGAGAAGAGAAGGCTCTGAGGAGACTCAGTTGCATTCTTTCAACATATAAAGGGGGCTTATAAGGTGAAGAGACACTTTTTACCAAGGACCGTAGCGACAGGACAGGGGGCAATGGTTTTAAACTGAAAAAGGTTAGATTTATATAGGGTATAAGGAAGATTTTTTTTTTTTTTTACTATGAGGGTGGTGAGACACCGGAACAGGCTGCCCAGAGAGGTTGTGGATGCCCCATCTTTGGAAGTGTTCAAGGTCAGGCTGGATGAGGTTTTGAGCAACCTGATGTAGTGGAATATGTCCCTGCCCACAACAGAAGAGGTTGGAACTAGGTGATCTTTAAAGGTCCCTTCCAACCCAAACCATTCTGTGATTCCATGACTCTATGGTCCTTTAGTACTGGTAACGTGGTAAACCCCATGCATAGAGATAACCTGGACATCATTGCCACAGCTGTGGCTTTTCTTTAACTCATTCAGTACTGTCCAAAATTGCAATTGTCTTCAGCCACAGAAAGCAAAATAATCACATTGCTATATGACAGAATATATCCAGTACGGTTTACCAAGGAGTTTCACAGAAATAACCTAGTCACAGTTGTGGGTCTCCTGGTGCTTGAGAGAACATCCTAAAATGGTCCTTGAAGTATAGCAACCTATTATTGTTCTCAGTGTATTATTACGTTATGTAATGTATATAATGTATATCTTTTAATAAACCCATCTTTGACCCATGACTTGCTGATGTTTTAGAAGAACTCAATGAAGTTTGCAATGTTTCTGTGGATACTAGTAATTGTGGAAATGCTAATGGAGTATCTAGAAGCTTAACCAGGTGTTCTTTGGTTAATACTTGGTAATGGCTACAATTAAAATGTTGAGCTGTATATTATGTTAGGTCTCAGGTAAACATGAATTTTTTATTAAGTTCAGAGACCAATTAGACTGGATTTATATTCTTAGGTCTGAGACTAGAAATGAGCAAAGAGCCAAGTAATTCCTCTGTCATATGTATGCAGGAGTAATATCTCTTATTAGTCAGAAAAAAAGAAACTTTTATTTCAGCCATCGTGCACTCTCAGCCTTGCCTGGTTGTTTAGCTATATCATATGGTGTAATAAAACATGTTCCTTTTTTTTACAAGTCCTGTGCAATGTGTTGCAGGAGAAGTTACTCTAATGGAATTTGCCCTGAAGTCAACAAGCAACCATGTTAGACCAGCAAGACTGGCATTGACCATTGCTGAGCTTATACCTACTGACATCAGAGGGAATGCTACTGGTGCAGCTACTGTTTCTGCACGTGGTTTGTACTCATTTTGTTTCACCAATTTGACATTGGTATAAAGTATCTCAATTTTTAGCTGTCTTAAAGTGAATTAGGTCAATTATTATCTGAAACTTTTAGTGACTCTTTGAAGAAAAAGCCAGTAAATGAAGGCAGCAATGTCATAGTTTTTTTGTCTTTATCAAGACGCGGATCCAAAACCAGTTTTTCAGCTTGTTTGCCAAGGAGATAAGTGTTTTTATGACCTAGTGCATTTTTCTACAGCTCTGTTCTGCAGATGCTTTGTCACAATACACATTTTTATCTTAAGAACAGGCACTAGAGCATCCTAGAAGGACGAAGTAGGATTTAACTGCAAGAATATTTGGCTACATGAGGTAATCCATTTACATATTCAATAATAATATACACCATAATAGACAATTCTGTTGAAAATTGTGGGCATTGGCTAAATATATAAAAAATTAAACAGTTTAGGATCACAGAAGTCACCATTTCTTCCTTGAGGGGGAAGGGGTAATATCAAACATAATTTAACATCTTGGAATCTGAGTTATTTTACTAGTTGTCTCGGCATTTATACGTGGTCTGATGTGAAACACTTAGCAGCAGACAAAATACAGATGTTTCTTACTCTATTCCAGTTAAAAAATTGCTAAATATATTGGTTTTATTTAGGTTGCAATAACTACTGGAGACATCAACCAGCTCAGGACTCTACTGTAGGGGGATTACTCTAGCCATGCAACAGAACTGGAGTTCACTTTACCTCATTTTCACTGTCTAAAAGATGGAAAAGTGGTATACAGTAGCTATCTAGACTCCATCTGCAGTGAGGAGAGACAAAAAAGGAAAAATCAGGTGTAATTAATTCCACCTGCCCCATGCATCTGTTATGCAGAGGTTGAGTCACTACTTGAAAGTCTCTGTTAGCCACAGGGAAAGCCTGAACAGCTATGTGGGTCTGCTTTTATACTTGTATGTATCTAAATTATCAATCACTTGCTAAATTATAATCTTTATTCTTTTTTTTTTTTTAAACAAATAGTACTAAAAATAGATGGTGAGAAAAGTGGAAACCAACAGGATCAGCAGTCAAGCAAAATATTTACAGGCCTGAAGCTAAAACATAAACTATATTATTGTCTACTGAAGCCTTATTTTTGTTCATTATAAGGCATTAATTTATTTCCCACATCTGATGTAAAGTACCCAACTGCTTGGGGTAGTCAAATATTTATTTTAACTAATCTAACTTTTTTTTTTTTAACTTACTTTCCTTATTACTTCTTTCCTTCACACACAAGTTCCCGGTACCTGCAGATGTCCTCTCCTCCCTTATTTGGATTCTTGGGGAAACATACTCAGACATTTGGAGCACAGGTTTGGTGGAGCCCCAAGTCCCCACGCAAAAGTGCTGAAATGACTCCTCATGGTCTCCACAAGCTCCTGAGTTGCTGGAATAGTCAGAAGATTTCTGCCAATCCTCCCTTAGGTCCAGACTGTTTCTCAATGGCCCCTGGCACTGAGGGCTTCCTTGGTCTTGAATTAAATAAAATCAGTTCTGTAGATTCAATGGAAAAGTTGAAAAATTAAATTAATTTGTTTCTTCCCCCAGGCATCTCACGTTCCTTTTGTTAACAGAAGAACTCTGAAGAGCTTTAAAATTTGGGCATTGACTCCTCTAGGGATCCATTAAAAGGGCTAATCTGACACTTAATTTCCAATCCAGATCCATCTGTAGAGGAAAAAAAAGAACACCACCCCTGCAACTCTGAAGTGCCACCTTACAACATTTTATTTTTTTAAATAGAAAAGAAAGCAAATAAATTTAAGAGAAAACAAGGAAGTTCTATATGAATTGTGTTGTTTGAAGTGCTGTCCATGACTCTATCTATCTTTAAAGCTGCCAAGAATTTCCGTTACAATTAATTCAGCTCAAAGCACATGGTTTACATTTTTTTCTCAGTAAGAACAGTGAAGAAAAAGAAACAAGTCCATTTGTGGAATAACCCCAGATCTCAATGTTCTGGATTTGATCATATTTGATGATAAATAGAAAGTTTAATGGGCAGACCCTATCCTTCATCCAGGTCCTTCTTCCATTTGGCATGAAGTCTTCATAGTGGACTCCTTACTAATGCTATTCACATAGAAGGACTATTCACTGGCTCCTGCTAAGCCTCAACAACAGGACAGACAGAGCAGTGAAGATAGCAGATGAAAAAAAGAAAAATATAGGAAAAATAAAGCAAATAAAACAATGACTGCCTAAACTGAGAATGAGCTGTGGAGCTGAGAGGTTTAATGTAATTAGAATATCCAGCCGTCAAGCTGTCAATATACAAGTGCACATGATGTAAGAGAAGAACAGTATTTTAGAAGAGATGGTATTCTGAACTCTTTTGGACCCTTTTCAGCAGAAACCAGTTGCCAAGATAAAGACATTGTCCCAAAAGGGCTGTTTCAAAATTGGTATTTATAACATTATCCAGTGGTTTTGTGGTGGGATTAAATGTCCACTGAGTACACCAGGTCAAGTCTACAAAATGAATTGACTTGTGACCTACTTTGGACTTCAAATTGCTCCACCAAGGACAGACAAAAGGCTAGGTGGCTCATTGCATGTTGTCTTTAGCTTTACAATCATACCTCTGTCTGAAGTTCCTGGACTTTCCATACCAATAACACTCAAAATACATTAGAAAGGAAGAAAGCAAACTGAAGCAGTCTGATCCTTTCTACATTTCACAGTATCCTCCTCTGCCCAACTGGTTTCCAGTGCTGTGGTGCTAACAAAGGAATTAAGTCTTGAGAGTCTGCAGAGCCCAGCTGATTTCACACATTTCATTTTAACTGTCTTTTCTTAAAATGATCGGTTGTCAAGTTGCCTCAGTCTTTTAATATCTTGCTGTAGAACCTAAATAAAACAATTTATGCATACTCTGTCTTGATCACAGCTTGGGAGAAACTGGCCACAGATTTAAGCAGGGCTGTTGCAGGAACATACTGTACCAGATCTCCCAGATATTGTGAAACTAATGAGAGGCTTGAGTTTCAAGATTTTAGATGACTGTCCCTTAGCCAGAAACAATGTTGCGTTTAAACCTTTTCCTCTAGGCAGTCAGGGAATACATGAATTGTCATTATGCTGACAAATAGCATGCTCTGGGTGTATTACCACATGCAAAGATGGATAAAGTATGAGTTATCTGCTGCCAAAACCTTTGTGCCATTGAAGCATCGCGTATGATGGTACAATATGCTACTGTTTGGTCTACATTTAGGATAATTGTCTTAGATACCCAAATAAAATCTGTTCAGAAAAACATAAATCTATTTGAAAGTTACATTGGTTAACTGTGATCTTTGTTTTCATGGCTATTCTTTTTGAGCCATTGCACATCTTCCTGTTTCCCTAGAGAGATATGAAGCGACAATGTACTTTCCAAAACTGTTGGAAGGCTTTGTGCTAACAATTATGTTTAATTTAAGAAAATAACTGCGCAAAGCAACATTCCCCTTCCCTAAGTTTAGAGATGCCCTTCAGCACATCTACCTTGAAGTCCATTATCAGATGCACCCATAGAAAAGAAGGAATAGTGAAGGCTACCAGCACTGTTGTACGAGATGAAACAGTGGGTTTGAAGAGACAAAATCCCATTCTTTGCTTTACATGGCTGCTAGGGGAACAGTTTGATAATACTGATCATGTTCATGTGCCTGGAAATATTTTGCCTCTGTCACTTTTTGAGGATGATGCCTTTCTGACCTACTCTTGAGATACTATATTCTCATTCACATATATAACATGGACATCAGAAGTTATTATTTAAATCTGGGTTTTTTCCCAGTTATTTAAACAAGATAGATTGCTGTACAACAAAATCCAGAAGGGTACAACCCTTCTGCATGAACCAACCTTTTTCCATCCCCATACAACCCTCAGTCTCCTAGGGAAAAACTGGCCTCAGAGTTTCCTTAGATACTGAAACAGTTTCTTTGATTTTTGCATTTCCTTTTAATACCAGTCAATCTCTGCAGCTGCAGAAATGCACTGAATTAAGTCTATCAGAGACAGGGGTCTACGGACTGAGCAACAGGAAAAGCTGGATATAATTGCACAGTAAATGACTACTGTTGGTAAGAACATCTTTAGAAAAGTATTTTAACATACTGGTTTGCATCAACTGAGATAACAGGAAAAAAAAACTAGACAAGGAAGAATTACATGAAAGAAAATGAAGCAGAAATTACTGTCTGTATGATTAAGTTAAACTTAACAGTGGTGAATGCTTGAAGAGCTTTGTTGTGCTATCTGTATAAAATCTGAAGAAGCAAATCTAGGCATTTTATAATAGTGTGAAAATACAGATTATTTTCCCAATCCTGCCACACCCACTTGTAATTTTATATTGTCTTTGAATGAACATGAATTACATTCTTCCACAAAGGCATCATTCACACTATTGTAAATGTCATATTGTCACTCGATGCATTAAAGACTCACAATTCCCATTTTTATGGACTGCCTTTCTATCTACAATCAGGTACCTTACTTCAGTTGAGATTTAAAGCCAAGACTTGTTCAAATACGGGCAACACAGAAGATTCCTAGGGGAAAAGCATCCTTCATTTAACTGGTGATGGCATTTGGTTGCTTTCTCCCATGGTGGAAATTTATGTCTCAGATTTAAAGAGCACAGCTGGGAGAGCCAACCTCTTAGCCTCCAGCCTAGGCTGCCTGCACACAGATGCTGTATTTGTCAGCTAATGTCATACATGCTAAAGGAGCCAGAGATTTCATGACTTTCTGCTTGAAAGAGCCTGGGGCAGCCTCACTTGAGACTGCATAGCATGTGCAGAAGAGATCAGACAGGAGCTAAGGGCAGGCATTAGTATACCGGTTAATACAAGGGCACACTATAGGCTTAGCAGCTTTGTGCTAGCCCCTCATAATTTTATATTAGTGAATATTAGCTGTATTAGTCATATTAGTTCAAAGTTGATACAGTATGGCACCAAACTAGAGTACTCCACCCACTAGTAGTAGTACCTTGCATCCAGCTTGCTCTCACAGAGAAGCAACTGAACATAGTGTAAAAGAAAGGAAACTGACAGCACATATTATCAATGCAGATTATCTGAGACTAATCTAACACACAGAGTGTAAGGCTTTCTGTGCTCACTTTTAAGCCATGAGCATCTGGTCTTGGCCATATTTGGTCTACTACCAATGAATGGAGAAATCTGTCATCTGTGGATACCCTAACAGAGCTAGTATCTTCCAAATAAATGTCTGAGCAAAATAAACGACTAAGGCGAAGCTCTGTTCATTGCACTGCTCCAAAAATAGGTGTACACTAAAATAGAGTCAAGTGTTATACAAAGTGTCCTGGCAACAAGAACTAATATTGCAGTGAGTTGTAAGTCCCAGGAATGCAAAGGCAGTTGAGCAAACAAACTGAACTGCTAAGTTATAAACACAGGCTGCTGCTGCAGAGAAAGGCAACAACCATAATGAAACATGGGAAGGAAACCTCAGCATACCGCAAATCTAATGCGCTACCTTCGAGCAAAATATCACAGAGGAAATAAAGGTTTTGAAACTTTTAGAAAAAAGATGGAGAACTTCAGCTGCACTAAAGACTCACAGCAGAGTGGGAACAGTTTCCAGAATGTGACAGCAGGTAAGGATTTTCTGGTGAAGGGGAGAAGGAAAAAGAAACTTTCAGCTTTTTAGTCTCTACTTTTATTCCTGTCAGATTCTCAACAGCCAGTGCAGTACAAAATTTTGCCTCTGGATATGTACTGTGGTGACACATATAACCCCCTGCCCATTTCTGCATCTCCAACTCTTCAGTACATGTTCCAGTCATAGAAATAAATTAAAACACCAATCTGATGAAATATTTAGATGACTAATAGTTCTGTCCAACAAATAGTTCAGATGTTTTTACAGAACATTGTTCTTATTAAGTGGAAAACGATTTCAGTAGGGGTCAGCTCCAGTGGGCTTTCTGCATGGCATGCTGATACTGGGCACAGCAAAGCTGGTTATAGATATTGTTTTGGAGAGAAGCACAGGAAACTAATTTATTTCATGTGACCTAGTTTGTGGTGATGCATGGCCTTCTTTCTGGAGACACATTATCTCAGATATATTGAGTACCGAAACAGCAATTTACACTAACACATTTTAAATCTGTGCAGAACTATCAGCTCTGTGTGGCCACTAGTTCTAAACTTCTGGGAACCAGGTACCTACAGTCCTCCCTGACAAACATGAGTTAACGGAGCTATTAGTTTGGAATGGCCAAACTAAGATCCAGCTTTAAGACTTAATCATCCTTACGAAGATCCCTGCAAACTGTGTCGCTATTGTCATAGCTACAGGTTTAAATGCAGATTTATCTTTACAAAAGTGTCAGTCTTTCCACTTGTCTGATTTCCTGTAGTTTTACTAATCACAGTTAGCAATAAAGAAAATAAAAGGAAGTCTAGCACAAGAGAAAGATAAAAGCAAACAGTCAGTTTGTGTTTTGATTCAGAAAAAATAGTAAAATATGGTAATTGTCAATGACAAGGATTGCCAGATATCTACACATCTTTCATTTTTGTAAAATTATACGTGTTGAATAATTTTCATAAATGAGAGAAGAATACGAGAGGAAGTTACCTACTTGCCCACTAACTACTTGAAATTCATTAGTTGAAGTATATAGCAATCCAAATGTTAGGTTAAAAATATATATTTGTGTTCCTATAGAGCACAAAAGAAGAATTTAATCAATCGTCAAACTTAAATGATGGTTCCACTAGTTTCTGGAAATTATATATCTGCTCTGCATGAGAGTCATCAATGTAAACAAGTAGTCTGGATACTACTGTGATTATAGTAGGTAGAAGTTTCCCTCAAAAATCATTTCTCTTTCAGCTTCATTTCAATGCTTTTTTCTCATTACAAGTATCCAAGACCTACCCATCATTCTTTGGCATTTGAAGTGCATCAGATGTATTTTCAAGCAAAGTATCAACTTTTGCTTCTCAATTTTCAAATAAGATTCTTATCATAACATAATCAATATGAATGCAAAAATCAAAGCTTTCCTCAATTATCTCTATTACCTCTATTCATACAGAAGGCCAGCTTGCCGCCTTCTGAACAGAAATGCTTTTCATTCCTTTGCAATAAAGCCATACAGCCACACTGTTGGCTTTACAAAAATAAAACCAGGAAACAGATAACAACTGATCCTTTTATTGTGATGTAGTGCTGAATGCTTAATGTCCATGCCTCAGAAGACCTGAATTTTTACCACTGTTTTCTTACTTATGAAAATTACAGGATTGACAGGAATAGCAGGGTAGAGTTTTTATCACCATTGCAAATAAATGCTCATTCACTTTTTATAACATAAATGTTTGATTGCATATTTTCCATTTTAGAATGATTTCTGCCTCATATTAAAAATACTGCATATTTCTCTGAAGAAATCTGAGTCTTCATTGTTTACTTAGGAGAAGGCAGTTAACTCTGGATACTGAACTGGTTACAAGATCCTTATTGTATTCAGTCTGTCCACGCAGAACAGTATCAATTGATTTTGTGAAGATTCTTGTTTGAAATTACATAGATTTCAAAGGTGAAGTCTATAGATCTACTGACTGTAAAACCATAAAAAGGGCTTCATGGTCTAACTTGCACAACATGGCCATATTACATGCCAGCATAATTTAGTACTGGACTAGATCACATGAGTTAAGATTAAAAAAATACTTTAAAAATATTTAGTGACGAAGAAGCTTTATTACTTGGACCCTTCTTCAACTCATCACAGTGCTGGTTAAAGATCCATATGTTATTTCTAGAGTCTTTCTGCCTAACGTTAGCCTGTAGTCACTGTTGTAACTTTGCTTAATAAGTTGAGAAGTGCCGTTACTGAATTAATGATCAAACATCAACAGTTTTTGTAACAAAACAACTAAAATGAGCTTGGATTTCCACATGTAGAGTGTTTTCTCATCCTTCAAATGTTTTGTGCAGATCTTCTTGGAAACTTCACACCCTCTAGCATTGAAGGTACAAGACCTGGTGCATTTTTTCTAGTCAAAGTCTCACTAGAACAAAATGCCAGCACCAAACCCTTTGGCTCCTTTATTCTTTGGAACGTCATTCAGGGACCACATTTATACACATGTCTAAGCCATGTTTTGGATATGATAATATGTGCTTTCTCCTCAGAATTTTTAGAATGTTTGAACTCACATAAGCAAACTGAAAGCAATTCTAATTTCAGGGAAGTACTTCCAGTTTCTATTGAGAAGTCATATAACAATTGCAGTGATATTCTATATTTTTATTTATCACTATCTGTGTCAATGAAGTAGATAGTATGGCTGTACATCACTTCTGAGTTTCTTCATACAACAATGGAAAAAGCAAGCAGTATCTGCTTTGGTACTGTAATAGATGAGCATGCTCAAAAGATAACTACTGAAAAAATAGAGAAAAAATACATTTAAAACATTTAATGAATAAATAAAGCAATAATTGTTCTGGAAAGTAATTCCAATAAGAAAAACAAATACAAAAGGTGTATTTCATAATGCATTATGTATTTATAAAGATAGCCTAGGCAGTTACTTTTGTTTCCAGAAAAATATTACAAGAAAAGCAGCTCCTCTGAACTACATATTTCACTTAGAGGCCATGAGACCAATTATACCTTTTCATGCATCTATTATTCTGATCAAATAGAAAAAGAATAATTCAAATGAGATGTATATATACAAACAAAATTGGAAGGTTGACTCTAGATATGAACATATCAATTATTTGTAAAGTAAAATGGTTAAGACTCTTTTTCCATTCTGTCCTCCATTTTATTTTCTTAAAAGTGAAAAATAGAACTGTTCTTACTGAGAACATGGTTTCTAGGAGGATTAACAGAAATTTCCTAAGGTCATTTCTATAACTCACAAAAGTATCAGTAACATTTAATTAATAATAGTCTCAGTGAAATCAGATTAAAGCAACAACATTGAGTTTCTAGCCATCACTTCTTACATTGCTTCTGGCTTCTTTGAGATGCTGTGTAATGTTATCACAGAAACATTTAGCCGAGGCAATTTAATATTTCCCATAGAGAACACAAATCCATTTGCATTGTTATCACCAAATGAAACCTTATTTCATTAATATGTAACATAATTAAAATCTATGAAAAGAGCGCAGATTATATTCTGAAAATAATAAAAGATTAAATTTTAGTGACAGTTCTTCTGATTAAACACAAATATATTTTTTTTCAAGTCACTAAGTGATCCCCCCTGTGTTTTTTGTTAGTTGAATATTTGTAATGTACTTTGATATTGGGTGTAGGTGTGAAGTTGTTGGAAGCAAGAGATCTGCAGTGGGCACCCTCTTTGTGAAAAGCCAGGGGCTGCCCCATGTCAGACACAGCCAGGTTGAAAAATGGACCCACCACAGGACACAGCTGAGCCCATCAGCCATGCTGGTGACACGTCTGAGAAAACATATTTAAGAAAGAAGAAAATACCACATAGGCAGTGAGGACTGAGCACAAAAAAAAAAAAAAAAGAAAAAAAAAAGAAAAAAAAAAAAAAGAAACAACCAAAACCAACCAAGCCAAAAACATGTGAGAAACAATCCTGCAAACAACAAGGTATGAGAAGAAAGAGTGGGAGAAAGTGCCCCAGGTGCCGGAGCAGGGCTTTGACTGCTACCCATAGAGGGGACCACAGTAGAGCAGGTATTTCCCTGCAGCCTATGGAGGACCCCACATCAGAGCAGGTGAATATTCCCTGAAGAAACTGTGGCCTGTGTAGAGGATCCCACTCTGGAAAAGGTTTATCCTGAAGGACTGCAGCCTGGGTAGGACCCATGCTGGAGCAGGGAAAATTGTGAGGAGGAAGGAGCTGCAGAGAGGAGCTGTTATGGACTGACTGCAAGCCCTTGTTCCCCAGCCCCCAGCACTGCTCAGGGGTAGGTTGAGTAGTGGAATCAAAAAGGAAGGAATGAAGTTGAGCCTAGGGGAAATAAGGTGGGGGGAAGATAGTTTAGTTTGTGTCTTTGTTTCTCACCTTCCTACCCTACATTCAGTTGGCAATAAATTAATTTTCCCCAAGTATATTCTGTTTTGCCCATTTTCTCCCTCTGACCATTGAGTAAGGGGAGCGAGAAAGCAGCAGGGTGGGTGTCTGGCAGCCAGCCAAGGTCAACCCACCACACTGTTGTACATTATTTTCCAAGTGAAATGGTTTTGATTAGTAGGTCTCAAGATACTGTTGCTAAAGGATATCCTGATGTGAAAATCTCTTTGAAACAAACACTCATAGTACGCACTGAAAATAGAAGGCAGAAGGAAGGTGGGGAAGAAGGCACATTAATCCAGTTTAGTGTGCAGGTTTCAGATGATGAAATGAAGTTCTACGTTTTTAGTTTTTTCCCATTTTTTGAAGGTACTTGAGATTGCTTTTTCAGAACTTCACTAGTGAAACCAAAATCTCATAGAAGTGCACAGTTTATTGTAATTAAATACTTATAGTAGTAATATACGCAACTAGGCAGTTTCTAATTATTATTGTATATGCATTGCATTAGTTCACATACATATCAATACAAAATTGAATTTAAAAGTTCATGAAAATGCATACCTGTAAGAGAGTGAGTGCTTACATTCCTATTTTGTATGCAAACACAGAGATGAATGGCTTGTTGCCGTTTCATGAATTTTCAGAATGTATATGATATAACTAAATTTCTGTGCATGCACCCACAGTATAAACTGACAGTTTGTAAAAGAGCACAGCAGATAAGTTATAAACAATAGAGTGATGATAATAATTCAGACAAATCAAGTTGGTTGACTCAAAAATATGTTTTATAGTACCTTAATTAATTTGCTTAGATTTTCAGATGCTGTTTATAGCCATTTCAGCAACTGTGACAAATTACCTAAGTTGGAGAAAAAAAGGTATGGTTTAGCAAGAATATATCAGATTCAGCCATGATGCTCTCCTAAATAAAACAGCATCTTTTCAACACAATGTATTAAGATGAATTACTGGTAAGGTTTTTAGTTTCGGTTATAGTGGTCTAGCAGATATGCAACTACTTGGAGTGTTATTGTTCAAGTGCATAGGAATTTAGAAACAAGATCAGGAAAAGTGAATCTAAACAGCCATCTAAAAATTATACTTCTGGGAAACTATTTTGTGAACTTGCTGAATTGGATTGTACAAATCAGAGGTCTCCTGAGATGTGAATATCTAAGAACTGAAAAACGGATGGAGTGCTTTCATAACAGAATGCCAACACTTCATGCAGATTTTTGGTAAGGAATAAGAAAATTCCTTGGCAAAAATTAGTATGTCTGATATATCCCTTGAAACACTGAATGCTGTTCTGATTAGAGCATTTATAAATAAAGTATCTGTTGTCAAGTCATATACAAGATAGGTAACAGCTCACAGGATAGTAATTTTTAATTGGACACAGGCACTTTAACCCACCCAGCTAAGGTAATTATCACAGAATCACAGAATCACAGAATGTTAGGGATTGGAAGGGACCTCGAAAGATCATCTAGTCCAATCCCCCTGCCAGGGCAGGAACACCTAGGTGAGGTTACACAGGAAGGCGTCCAGGCGGGTTTTGAATGTCTCCAGAGAAGGAGACTCCACAACCTCCCTGGGCAGCCTGTTCCAGTGTTCCATCACCCTCACTGAGAAGAAGTTTCTTCTCAAATTTAAGCGGAACCTCTTGTGTTCCAGCTTGAACCCATTACCCCTTGTCTTACTGTTGGTTGTCACCGAGAAGAGCCTGGCTCCATCCTCGTGACACCCACCCTTTATGTATTTATAAACATTGATGAGGTCACCCCTCAGTCTCCTCTTCTCCAAGCTGAAGAGACCCAGCTCCCTCAGCCTTTCCTCATAAGGGAGATGCTCCACTCCCTTAATCATCTTTGTGGCCCTGCGCTGGACTCTCTCCAGCAGTTCCCTGTCCTTCCTGAACTGAGGGGCCCAGAACTGGACACAATATTCCAGATGAGGTTTCACCAGGGCAGAGTAGAGGGGAAGGAGAACCTCTCTGGACCTACTAACCACCCCCCTTCTAATACACCCCAGGATGCCATTGGCCTTCTTGGCCACAAGGGCACAGTGCTGGCTCATGGTCATCCTGCTGTCCACCAGGACCCCCAGGTCCCTTTCCCCTACACTGCTCTCTAATAGGTCATTCCCCAACCTATACTGGAACCTGGGGTTGTTCCTGCCCAGATGCAAGACTCTACATTTTCCCTTGTTATATTTCATTAAATTTTTCCCTGCCCAACTCTCCAGCCTGTCCAGATCTCGCTGGATGGCAGCACAGCCCTCTGGCGTGTCAGCCACTCCTCCCAGCTTGGTGTCATCAGCAAACTTGCTGATAGTACACTCAATTCCCTCATCCAAGTCATTGATGAATATATTGAATAGTATTGGTCCCAGAACTGACCCTTGAGGCACTCCACTAGATACAGGCCTCCAACCAGACTCTGCCCCATTGACCACAACTCTCTGGCTTCTCTCCTTCAGCCAGTTTGCAGTCCACCTCACTACCCGATCATCCAGTCCACACTTCCTCAGTTTTGCCGTGAGGATGCTGTGGGAGACGGTGTCAAATGCTTTGCTGAAGTCAAGGTAGACCACATCCACTGCTCTGCCATCGTCAATCCACCTTGTTACGTCTTCATAAAAGGCTATGAGGTTGGTCAAACACGGCTTCCCCTTGGTGAAGCCATGTTGACTGTCCCTGATGACCCTCTTATCCTTGATATGTCTTAAGATGGCACCAAGGATAAGGTGTTCCATCACTTTCCCAGGGATGGAGGTGAGGCTGAGCGGTCTATAGTTGCCCGGGTCCTCCTTCTTGCCCTTTTTGAAGACCGGAGTGACATTTGCTTTCCTCCAGTCCTCAGGCACCTCTCCCGTTTCCCAAGACTTGGCAAAGATGATGGAGAGCGGTCCAGCAATGACTTCAGCCAGCTCCCTCAGCACCCACGGGTGCATCCCATCTGGACCCATGGATTTATGGATGTCCAGATTGCTTAACTGGTCCCTAACCCAGTCCTCATCAACTGAGGCAAACTCCTCCATTGCCCTGCCTTCCTCTGGGGCCTCAAGGGTACGGGGCTCCTCAGGACAGCCTCCGGCAGAGTAGACAGAGACAAAGAAGGCATTCAGTAATTCTGCCTTCTCTGTATCTTCTGTCACCAGGGCACCCACCTCATTCATCAGTGAGCCTGCATTGCCTCTGGTGTTAGTTTTATCTGCCATGTATTTGAAGAAGCTCTTCCTGTTGTCCTTGACCCCTCTTGCCAGGTTTAACTCTAAGGAGGCCTTAGCTTTCCTAGTTGCCTCCCTACATCCTCTGACAACAGCCTTATATTCTTCCCAAGTGGCCAGCCCCTCCTTCCAAGATTTGTAAACCCTCCTCTTCCACTTGAGTTTGCCCAGCAGTTCCCTGTTTAACCACGCAGGTCTCCTGGCTCCCTTCCTTGACTTCCTGCACGTCGGGATGCACTGATCTTGAGCTTGGTAGAAGCAGTCCCTGAATGTTAACCAACTATCTTGGGCCCCTTTACCTTCAAGCAGCCTTGCCCACGGGATTTCCTCCAGCAATTGTTTGAAAAGGCCAAAGTCGGCCCTGCTGAAGTCCAGGGTTGCAATTCTGCTCGGTATTCTGCTCCCACCACAGGAGATTCTGAACTCCACCATCTCATGGTCACTGTAACCAAGGCAGCCCCCCGCCCTTACTGCTTCAACCAGACCCTCCTTGTTAGCGAGGATGAGATCCAGCAGCGCACCCCTCCTAGTCGGCTCCTCCACCATTTGCATCAGAAAGTTATGCTGGCTTTAGAAAAATCTGATACTGTATAATAACTTTGAATTGGAGCTTACTTGGTAGGGAGGAAGTTATGCAATAAAAGTAAATATTTATAATCTCTGAGAAACTTTTATCTTCAAGAGGAGTGTTTGCACAGCTAGAAGAGGACTATAGCTATGAAACGGCTACTGACATTTCAGAAAATAAACACAAAAATACTCCCGGCCCAACTCCAATGCATTAAGGATATGACACATGGAACATATAATTAGACTGGGGTTAAACACAACTTCAGCTTCAAGTCCATTCATTAGTTGATGTCGAAATGGCATAGTAAGTTTTAGACCCATTCAAAATCATCATATGAAGATGTGTAATCATCCATACATTTTAGACCATCACTGAATGTGTTTCAGACAATGAGACAAGGGGTAGTTTTTAAAATATTCTCCTAAGAAAGGACTTCCCCAAGAATGGAAGGCTTGCCTGTTGAGAAGTCCCAGAAAAGGGCAAGTAGTTTTTATTTATATACAGCAGATGTATTTTGTACAGTGACCAGTCTAGGCACTCAAGGATCTCCACTGTCCTTTAGGCATTGCAAAGTACAGTTAGTAATTTACCGTCAATGAGTCTATTTCTAATTGTGTTTCAGTGGCTCATACTTGTTAAGGCTTGCTGATCCACAAGACTTGATCAGACTGAGGTTCTTAACTAGACTGTATGAGAGGTAGCAAGAATAACACTGGTATTGGTTATCAAACAGTAAAATATGGTGTCTGACTCATGCGGTGACTGGAATACAAAGATTTAAACATCCTGCTTCCCCAGGCAAGTACTTTATTATTCCCATTATACTGTGCCACACATTCTTCTAGTGGTTACCGCCGCCTTTCACATTTTTATCATGCCTCTCTTAACTGGCTATTATCCATACATTAAACATATGGTCAAATGCCAGCAATTCTTATCATCATACATTCAGTTCATACACTAGCCACAAAGCAGCAAATAACAAATTATTAAATTTCCTTGTCTACATATATCCATTGTGCAGCATCATTTTGAAGGGTGATATAAGTCTGGTCACAAATATTGCATGGCATTCTCTGAACTACCTCGACACTCACCTGGGAGCATTTATATAAGTCAAATAATTTTCCACATAAGACATATTTCACTAGATTAGCTTTAATGATATTAGTCATGTAATCCAAATCCTTATACCTACATTGTCTTCTGCTTTTAACATACCCATTCTCTTGATGCCCTGAATTTTATTTCCTATAATCAAATTCTGTCATTCTTCAGATGATTGGCAATAGCCCAAATTCATACATAATTTCCTAGCAAAAGCTTAGTTTTTACTAAGTAGGGTAGTTCAGACACAAAGAGACTCTAAGAAAAAGAAAAATGGTTCAGGGCTATAAAGTACATTTGTTATCTGTTGCCCAGCATGCTTAATACACCACATTTAATGAAAAACAAGTCTGTCTTAGAAAAGATAAGCACAACTCTGGCCTGACTGAATAGGAAGCAAAAATGTTTATAGCACAGGAAAGTATTATTTGATTATAACTAAATATTAATATTTCAGTCTTCTTAAACACATTCATATTGAACATGCATATTCCTTACAGAAAAATCAGTCAGTTTATTTTAAAGATCCCACATTGTAAGAGGTGTTCTAATCCATGGAGTGCACTGGTGACTATAACTGGTCCTAAGCAGTGTTCACTTTTACCTTTTTCACTTATTTAACTTTTTCATGGAAAAAAAGTACTATAATTCCATTTTACCACTTTGGAAAGTGTTTTCTGCACTCTTTCTTTCATATGCTATTTTGCACCTTCATTCACACATCTTTTTACATTCACTTAAACTAAACACATAAAGGACAACTTTTACATTTTTAGACTCACCATCTTACTTGAAGAGAAGCTTAATCTCATTCCAAAACAATGGGAGGAAGTAGCCACCTTCAAAGCAAATACTTCAAAGAACTCAACATAATTAAGTAGCTCTTGGTGAATAGAAATTTCAGCTATGAAGGATAATTACATGAAAAGATGATGGAATCTTTCAAAAGTGAACAAGTTAAAAACCACAAACATTCTTCATTTCAAAACATTCTTATTTTATAGGAAGTTTCAAAATCAATATTACTCATTCTTCCAATCATTCACAGCAAAATCATGGTATTTAACCTGTCCACAAGACAATGTTTTCTGTAAGAGAAACAGTATGTGCCAAATCTAACCATCCAAAACATCTAGTCAGATTTTCATATATCGGCCTGCTTGATATGGCAAGCAGGCATCAGTAACAGGGAAGGCACACCCTGGGTTCAGTGATAGGCAATACAGGCACGGCATTCACAGCTTTGCTATTTGCTAAGCTTACTCTAGTAACCACTTAGTAACCAATATCAAAACATAGTAGAAAACTACTTTAATTGCTCAAGGAACAGTAAAGATTGTTCCTTCAACAAACAGCACTGACCAAGATCTTCATCTTAATGAATTGACCATACTCTATTGATTTAAAGGCTATGAAAGGCCCTTATTTATGTTCATCTTTAACCTGTTCCACATTACAAGTTGTGAGACTTACATGAGTCAGTTTCTGCATCCAGTACAAAACCATGGATGAGCTACAGCATCTCTCTTTTAATCATGTGCAACCTCAATTTCAAAGTTTCCAGCAATTTAAAATCCACAGAATATCTTTGTAAATTTCTCCATGGACAAGTTACCTTCACTACTGACATTTGTCTATTATTTTTATGCCATTCTTGCTTTTAGATATTGTTTTGTCTGTTGGAAAAAAAAAAAAAAAAGAGCATGAGTAGATTTATTATTTATGATGAAGACATTATCTTTGGGAAAGACTATATTATCCCATCATCTCTCTGTCTTCTCTAATAGGAGATAAAACTCAGTTTAGACTTGTCACAGCTTTGTCTCAATTTCTGAATTTTCAACTTCCTTTTTGAACTACTAATTCCTGATTGGCTGCAGTATTCCAGTAAAGCAATGCCAAAAGGAGTGATATAAAAAGGTCTTGCTTCTCTTCACAACATATTCCACTATTTTTATATCCAGCAGCTGCCTGAGCTCTTTTCAGTACTCCAAGCATGTGCTTTCACTGCGATCCTGTTTAAGCCTCTGTCCTCTGTATTGGGTGAATATACCTCCACCTAGTACCTCTAGCACAAAGTCTTTTTTATCCAGAAGTGCAACCATACACTGGGTTGTATTTCACACATATGTTTTGATAGCTTCCAGCTTGTTAAGTGATCTAAATTCTGTATCATTTATCTGTCTTCCTAAGTGTTTGCTACTGTCACAGTTGCAAGTTTGTCAGTGGTAATTTCATACCATATCATTGATAAAATATGTTGAAAGTGCTGAACTAAGAATAAGCTCATGTAAGACCTCATTAGAAATGCCTGTGATTGCAGGTCTGTAATTTGTAAGCCACTAAACACTTGGTGTTTCTCTAACATTAAACCACCTAATGAAAATGTAGTGCAGTGCCACAGCTCTTCATAAATCTCTACAAAAAATGCATCCACACCTTTGCAAACTATGCTTTTAACCTCATAAGGAAAAAGATGTCAAGGTAGATATATGACTGTCATTCTTTATAAACCAATTCTGACTGGTATTGTTACCCCCTTTTCAATTCTTTATTAATAATGTCCAATATTAAGTACTTTCTATTTTGCCTTTATTCAAAGTTGGATGGGCAGGCCTGTAAATACCCAGATCATTTTGTTTAGCTATTCAAAAGTTATCGAATGGACCAATCTTTCAAATGTTTTACTGACATCTTTTCCTAGTATATATTTACTAAGAAAACAAAATATAACTTTTTATGAATCCTTTCTTTTTATTATGCATTATAAACTTATTTTCCTTTATACTTTCTGCCATAACTTTCTTTTTGCACCTTTTATCTTTATCAGTTTCCCGTACATTCTAGCTTCTGGTTGATGTTCAGTAGCATTAGTTTCTCCCATCTTCCACTTCTTATGAGTATTTTTGTTCATTTCTTCACTTCCTCTCTAAATACTGAAGTATTTTGTTTAGTTTCATTTATTTGTTTGTTTTTTATAAGAATAGTCTTCCCAATGGTGTGATAGCAAGGTTGACAGCATCTAGTAAAATGCTTTTGAGTAGTATCCAAACGTCATTCATTTCTTGCTAAATTCTTCCTACTATCTGCATTAGCTATCAGTGTCTTTTTGCTTTATGAGAGAGTGTCTTGAAATCATTACATGTATATTTTACTTTTATGTATTATATTCTGTATGCATATTGCAAACAAGATTCACTGGAATATAATGGCAGATGAGGGAAGAGGCTGAGGGAAGAGCTTGCTGGGTATGAAGAGAAGGCGGCTTTGCAGGGACTTAATAGCAGCTTTCCAATACCTAAGGGGAGGTTATCAACAAGGTGAAGCCAGACTTCCTACTGAGGTGTGTGACAGCAGAACAAGGAAAACTGAGATGCCAACTTTACATAAGATTAAAAAAATACCACACTGTGACACTAACCAAGCATTGGAAGAGAGTGCCCAGAGAAGCTGAGTAATCTCTGTCCTTGAAGGTTTGTCTGACTGGATGAAGACCTGAGCAGCCTTGTCTGATCACAGAGTTGATCTTGTTTTAAGCAGGAGGTTAGACTAAAGACCCCTGAGGTCCCATCTGGCTTGAATGATTCCAATTCCTGTGATAAGATCACTCATAACTCTGCCAGCAATTATTTTTAATGCTGTTTACAATCCCCTCTGTCTGTCAGAATGAGGCATTCCACTGGCTTGATTATGATCATGCTTTAAGTTTAGATTTTTAGAAAACAAAAGTGTTTAGAAATTTTGAGGATATTTTGAATTAACCATGTGAGACATCCAGCTCTTGTCAATGAGTAGATTACCTACAATAACACAAGTTCAGTAAATGTGTATGTCTTTTCAAGCCTTTCTCTCTGTTGTTCATTTTGTATAGCAGATATGCAGCAGGCCTGTGTCAATCATTTAAAAACTTTAAAACTGTGTAAAATGCCAGTTGTGGTAGAGTCACAAAGTAGCAGTTACCAGTTGTGATAATACCTTGTCAGAGGAACTAGGGTAAATTAGGATGAGGAACTCTCTGTTGACACTAACTGCTTGGTTTCCCAGCTCTAGGACAGTTCTTTAATACTTAATGTCACTTGGCTAAAGTTTATTTTCTGTGTCCTATAAGCCACAAACTGGCCGATATTGAACACAGCACACACAATATTCTCTTGCACTGAATGTGACACACACAGATCTTTTTTTGCTGACAAAACAAGAGGCCAGATGGTCCAGATTCACTTCTCTGAGCTACTAAAGAATTTTGTTTTCATGACTTAAGAGTGTAAATAATAATTTAAAAAGACTAAACAACCCCCTCTTCTCTGAAAGGTCGCTTGTGCTTGGCTACAGGCTTTCTACCCAGTCTTCTTTCTGTTAATCAGAAAAATGTCTGAGGGTGCACGCCTTTTGATAAGATCCAAAGATAACACCTTAAAGATTATTATTCCCATAATACTGACCTTTTCAATGTGTTAATGTTGAAATGTTAAAGTGAATTCATGCCAATGAAGATTCCTTTGCTTTCATGTCAGGATTTGAGACTCCTTGTCATAAACAACCTCGGTAATACGTCTGTAGGCTTGTGACTCTTCCCATAAAACCAGTCACACTAGCAATCCCATTTTGAAGTTGATCTTAAAAGTGGGATAGGCTATTGTTCCCCTGTTACCATAATCAGGACAGAACTTGCTGTGTACAATTGAAGCATAAAACTTTTCCTGTTATCTGGTCTGCCAGTAGAATTGGAGACATTCAGCAGGACTTGACCTGAGACTTTGCGGGATTTTGTCTGCAATACGCTACTATAGTAGTCATTAATTCCCCAGACTTTGGTTTTGCTATTCAAATTACACACTCAGTATATATTATCCGTTGGTACCCTGGGAGTAATCTGAAGTGGACATGGGTACAGCATATAGCTGAAATCTTATGTTGTAAAAGAGAGTCAAGAAAGCATGCCTTTGTCACAGCATAAACAAAAGCAAACCCTAAGCACTTTCTAAATGCACACGAATATCTTGGTTAATGTCATCTCCCTCTGTGTCATAACATGGATCTTCTTTTAGCCACCCTTTTATATCTTTGCCTCCACTTCATGGAAACACATATAAACCACTGTTCTCACTTGTGGGAAATGAGTGCATTGTCTTTAGTATAGCGTAGATATGGACCTACATATCCGCATTGTTCTCAAAGCATTCAAAACCAAGGAATTGGTTTCATTCTGAATCTCATCAAACAGTGCTGAGTAACATGATTTGTTATGCATGGCAAAATAATTTTTACATCATCAGAACCCTCTGCTTCATCTAAATGGAAATCCCTAACCTACTAATTAGTAAATGCATTGGAAGGAGAGGAGGGGAAGAAAGAATTTTGATGCAACTGCTACATATATAGTTTTTCTCTAAGTATCTTCTGACCATTGTCAGAGGTAGAAAATTTTGAAAGCCTTACATTTTTATCCTGTCTTGGGGACTTGATAAAGGAATCATGTCTGAGGTTTATAGACTCAAAAATCGAAACAGTCATTTGGGAAAATGATTTTGTGTATTACATGAAATTTTATTACCTCTCTCATGAAGATATCATGCTAATACAGAAAAAGAGGGTCTCTGTTAGCCTGTGGCAGTTTCTAGCCAGCAAAGTAATTGTTGTAGACAAG
This sequence comes from Caloenas nicobarica, assembly GCF_036013445.1. Classification (NCBI taxonomy): domain Eukaryota; kingdom Metazoa; phylum Chordata; class Aves; order Columbiformes; family Columbidae; genus Caloenas; species Caloenas nicobarica. Next base: position 49,991,007 of record NC_088245.1, read on the forward strand.
ACGTACATTTTAAAATAATATAAAAACAATGTTAGTCTTGTATAACTTCAGCTGTCTAAAAGCTGGGCATCTAACCAATTTGTCTTACACATAGTCCTTCTCTATAAGCAGTCGGGAGTGGTATGGAAAAGCTGATGCATCTCACATCCCATGTTAGGCACCCACACAGTGGGTCTCAGCATGAGGGTACATTTAGAGACAGACTAGAAATAAAAAGACATATGGAACATGGTTATTAGAGGACCAAATAAGTTAAAGATGGGAAATATACCTATTAGTTGAGGAATCAAAATTTCAGGTCCCAAAATTTTAGGCAAAAAAATTTTAGCTCCTAAAGTTCTTCTCTACTTAAATTCTATACTGAAGATTCTTGTATAGCAGGCTTTTGTAGTGGTTAGCCATGTGGTGTTCTCTCCTGTAATTTTTATTTGTGTTTTCAATTACAGTACACTTCTTAGTAGACAGGCAACACCTTTTATACTAAAAAACTGCTCGAAGTATCAAGCCCACACTTAGAGATAAATTGTTAATTATTTTTATTTTTCTGATGTGGAATAAAAGTCCATGTTATTTTCACCACAAATTTTAATTAATCCAAATCAAATTTCATATATGAGCTGTCAGAGGAAATGCCCAACCCACTTGTGAGAGTATAGCTACCTAATGTAATGTGAAGAAGCCTCTACTTGCTGTTATTTTGTTTAGGCATCGTAGGTGTTTAATTAGATTCTTTTGATGTCAGTAAAATCATTTAACTTTCCCTGAAGACATTGAAAAGTATCTTCTATATTGAAAAAAAGTATTTTCCCATGCCACAATTTGAGTTTTAAGCATAACTACTTACCCAACACATAGTTGTGCCTTTTAAAAGTTCAAAATAAGATCCATGCTCAAATAAGAAATCGGTCATTATATTTTGCTTTTAAAGTATAGTCAGCAATACACTAAAAAAAAAAAAAAATTATATATATATGTTTCCATAACAAAGAACCCCATAGCTGGAGATATATTTGGAAGCTGTTCTAATGGTGCAATTTCAGATAATTTTATTTCTTTCCACAATAATTTTGTTATATACCTAAACAGCAGAAACTAGAGGATAGCTACATAATTTATAACCGTATTTGAAATTTAACACCTGGGTCAGCATATTTGATAGTGTAGAAAACTAAGAATTTAGTCTGTCCATGATGTTTCCAAAGTCCCATTTGGAATTAAATTCTTTCTATGCCATAATTTTTTGAACAAGTCTACAAAGGAGAACGTTAAATGGTAGCTTCAGGAGCAGAACACACTGTCCTATTGCTCTGTCTACTTGCATTTCATATTTACATGTTTTGTATGCTAGCAATGCATGTCATAGAAAGGTGCATTACTGACTGAAGATAAGTATTCCATTTTTCATGACAATTTTCTTCAGAACTCCGATATCATGTAAAATGCTTTTGGCTCATTATACCACATTTTCATCACTGTTACAACAGAATGTTCACACACTGTCCTTCAGAGAGCAGCTGTCAGCTGTAAAAAATTAGTATAATATGATACCTCCAACATTCTGTGACCTTTTTATCTATTCACGCTAAATGAGACACAGAAAATGATACATGCTCATTGCTTGCTACTATAATCATAACTTCATTTTTCTATTTTTAAAATATATAGACATTGAAAAGCTTAATAACTGATGTATTTGCAGTGTTTGCTTGTGAACACCCATCTGTAACTCCTAAAAAAATATTTGTGCCTAACCGTTACTGTGCATTTTTGGTTACACCTGGGCTACAGCACTGAGTAGTAGTATTTAAGCGCATGTGAATAAGAACTGAAAGAAAATAATTTCAAGACACTAAAGACAAACCATCATAGCCAATGTTCCTTTATATACGTTTCCCTTGTGCTGCTGCATCCAATTGCCATTGAAAATATTATCATATTCCTTTTTACTATGGCACTTTTTAAAAACAGTTTACAGGTAAGTAGAAATTATAGAATTATTAATTTTTGTAATCTTTCCTATAAATTATGTAAACACAAGTAGTATCTTTCACTGCTCATTGTTAAAAAAAGAAAAAAGCAAGGCTTTCAAGTCTGGCTGTTAAATCACATTGAGAACACTAGTGGAAATCTCATAAGGACATTAAAACAATCAAAATACTAAAACGAGGCCTCACCAAAGGAATTCATAGATTTTTGACAGATTTTAATCCAGTCCAAATGCAAGTTAATCCAAAACTATTTCCTCAGTTAGGCAGCTGTATAGTCACAAAACTGCTGCCATGCTGCAACAGCAATATATATTAACACGTGTAAAGTTTTATATAGCCATAAATATCAATGCAGAAATATAAATTCATCCTACCTAATTTCAGGTGTTAAAATATGTCTCAAGTGAGCGTGCTGAAATTTCTCGTCCCTTACCACTAACTGTAGAGGACATCTAGACATCTTACTCAGAGTAGGTCACTGATCTTTAGGTGCTAGTATTAGGTGAGATGTATTCCATTGTAAAAATTGTCATCTATGTTCTACAAAATCCTTGACATAGAAGATAAGTTAAACTGTAAGAAGCAACCTTAATTTTTTTGTTTTGATAATATATACCATCAAATAACAGTAAAGGAATGTTAACATGTAGAAGGAATGCGAATGAAAATTCTCTCTAGTGCCATGGTTCTCCTTTTGGTTGTCTGTCTTACATTGTAATTATCATAATAGCTTTCGGCTTTTTAAATATAATGTATTCTACTATTAAATATTTCCATGGTCTGTAAAAATATTTTCTATTAAGGAAAAACAGTGACCGATTCTCATTATATATGTCATTTGTTTCATATGCAATGATATCCATGTAGTTCTTGTGCCTAATAAATTCGACTAGGAAAATTCAAATACAAAATACTCTGTAGTTTTTTTTCCAGAAGCAAGATATAACTGGCAATTATAATTTAGTACAAGCTATGAAACTTACATTGAACATTATTTTATTCCTCAACTATTAGAATTTATTTCACTGGGACTGGAGCTCAATGTAAATACATAAGGATGAATGGCATCATACATCGACATGATAACTAGAATTTAAGACTTATTTAATATAAATAATAATGTGCACTTATCCAAAGCTGTAAGTAGCCTGACTATTAATAACACAATATATAAAATAACATCAGCATTAAGTTAATTGGAAACTTAGCAAACAAGAAATATACAAACATTCCTTTCCAACCTCTCGTCTTACTGGGATGTAAAATTTCCAACACCTTTTTCCCTGCTCTCTCAAAATTATTTCTTTTGCAACCTGAAACTGAAGATTATTGTACTCCGGTAGTTTCAGACTCAGGTGGTACCAAGGTAATGTTTACAGTCCTAGGGCATTTGTAGACAACACATCTGATTGCATGTGTGAGTACAGGGAGAAGGGTAAAGAGGAGAAAGGGAGGGAAGAGTGCAAATAAATCAGTATAGAGTTCTCTGCTGGCAGCAGCTGTGGTAATATGACACTGGATAATACAATATTTTGTAGGCGTACATGATTTATAACATCTTAAACTGTTTCTGGAAGCAATTAAGTAACCAGTGCAGGCCTTAGAAGATGGGATGCTGCCTGCCTCCCACAGTTCAATACCTCACTAAATTGACTGCTGCACTTATTATCAGTTTCAATCCATGACTGCCTATATCAGCTTGGGGCAATAGTCTAATTTCAAAGTAGCAAAATAATAGAAAAAAAAACAGCAAAAAGACATGCTTTCAAAAGATGGCAGCTTACTAACCAAATAAAAATCACAATAAGCTTACTGGGTAAGTCGTATAATAAGATCACCAGCAGAAGTTAGGAAACCTAAAATTGTTTTAAATTACTACTTTCACGAATTTTAGCAAGCAATGGTTCCTATTCTCAGTTGTCTTATTTTTCCTTTTTCTGTATCTCTTTTTGTAACCCATTTCACAACTTCAGTCTTGGTCTAAGTTTCAGACAAGTCACTCCCATGTTTCTAGCTCATGTAGATAATGACTGCAGTCCTTTGTCTCAATGTCCAAGCCACAGGCCCAGGACTACACCTTACTGGTAACATCATTTCCTCTGCCCCCTAAAAACTCCTGTAACAATGGGGAATACACACTGAAGAGGAAAACTGGAATCTATGCTTGAGACCTCTCTTGGGAGAGACTGTTAGCTAAGATTTCATCTAAGGACAAGAATGAAGAATTATTCTGTTTGTTTTTGTCAAAGTCTTCAACTGCAATATAAAGTTAATTAATAGACCAGCAGCAGAATTCATAACACATCAGTGTGGACACCTGATCATTATATGTTTCCCAGAGGAAAATCTCCATTGTCCTTATATGTCTATCTGACATAAATGTTTTAGATAGAAACCAATTTTATAATTTCTGAGCAAGCAAACAACTCTTCTAAATACAAACCAAACAATGGATGTGTCTGATTGATGTTGAGTCAATGCTACCTCAAGAGCTTTGGACATACACTGAGCAACCACAGTTTCTCTTTATAGCTGACAAGTTAATAATGGGGGCTAACACGGTTTTAACAAAGATTAAGGCTCTTTTAAAAATAATTTGTTATTTTACAGTACTGCCACCTGTAATATAATGAAATGTTTATGAGTGAAGCTCTGATGAATGATTGCTCAGTGGTCTGGCTGGATAACAAAATGGATTTTTTACTGAGTATGATTAGCTGAATAAATGGTGAAGTGCCAACACATTTAATTTCTAAAGTATCATAAAACAAATGTAAGACTATTAATACAACACAGCATCACTGGACTTTTTACTGTTCTTGCCATACTCCTTGAGGACATGTAATAGTTGTCTTTGGCATTTTAACATTAATTTGCTCATTTGTTTTCACAAGTGTATAACTGTGCTTTTCTTGCCAGGTGCTGATGGTGGTAACAAAGTCTAAGTTTAAATATCAAGGGTTGGAGTAAAAATAACAGAACTAGTGGCTAAAACCCTACCCAGAAATCTGAGAAAACTAACACCTCCTTTTGAATCACTGAGAAAGCCATGGATCCTCTCTTAAAAGCATTGCATCTGCGGATAAATAAACAATACAAGAGCATTAATGTCAGAAGACACAAAGCCAGATCCACCATGTGTCTATCTTATAAACAAAATAGTCAATCTGGTGATGTCTTGGGCTAAAATCCACAGTATCTGGTATCCTACCTTCCAGATTCCATGCCCAGTAGACAGTTGTTTCCTCAAACATTCCTCAATTTTCTAACGCATCACTTTCAGAGTATATTAATTGTGCATAATGTCCCAGAGATGCACTGTGCAACTGGCTGTGTTGGTTCCCTTGGGAAAATGCTGACTAGCAGACACACCATCCTAGCAGCATCACCTCAGGCAAATGCTGCATCTAGTCATGATGACAACTCTGCTCAACGGCACCGGCACCAGAGCTTTGCACTAAATTGTTGCTTCCATCCAAGCAATCCAGAGGTATGCCACCCAATTGAACCATGGGTGTCGGAAAAAAAAAGCCTGGTTCAGAAGTCTTTCTGACTTAACATCATGCTATGTAGGCTCACTTTCTTTTAAATAAAATATGTTGTTCAGGATTTTAACCATACGGCCATATTCTGGGCAGGGCTTGTACCCACCTTTGGTTCATATCCTTACACAGAATACACACCAGCAGGGACTTCACTCCCTCATACAAGATAAAAGTCATGTAGTATTAACTAAGCGCTCCAGCATCCACTGCTCTTGGATGTATATCTGAGTTTAAGATCATGATGGGGTCAGTTCTGTTGCTCACTAGTTGCACAAAATTTTCTTACTCCTGCCTCCAAAGAATTAATGAATCAAACAAACCAAAAATAACCAAAATATTTGAACTAGCATAGCAAGTACCAGTCATGCAGATTAGGATTTTTCACTATGCAGTTTGTTAAAAAGTAGAGAAATAGGCAGGAGAAGCTCCATTATATGTAATCTTGATACCATAAATATATACTAATCTATTCTAAAATATGCCAAATTTGCCGAACTAAAATTAATGACACTCATTTTCTTGGAACAAATGGCTCATCGAAGTCATCATGACCCACCTATTAACACAAAGATTCACGTCGGATTCATTTTCTTAAATCATTCTAGTAGACTAATGCTTAGTATTTGAAAACTACTATGATCCTATAAAAATATTAAGATAATGAAATTCTAAAGTGAATGGATTAAAATTAACTAATTTCAAAGAAATTAGCATGATTACTCAAGTTACCTTCTTTTTTTCACTAAGGAGTTTCCATATCCTTTTCTTTTTATTTCCTCTACACCTAGATTTTATTTAAACTCAGAATAACACCTATAAAATTACACCATTAAAATATAAGTTGACAGGGAATCACCTTTTGGGGACTCAGTACTGAGAGTATCCACTGTCTTGACAGCCTTCTCCCATAGCCTGCCACTCACTACTGCTGAAGTTTGATGCCTTTTGACACTTTGTCCTCAGTTTCTTACATGTGTCAGCAAGCATTTGCCTAGTTTATGTACCACCAGCTTACTTTTTTCAGCCAGGTCCAACAATCTACTTTCTTAAATCCCTACATCTGAGATTGGAAAATCCAGTTTTCCCAATTCTGTTCTTAACAAAACCACTATGGCGCCATGAATATTAAAGATAATTGAACTCCATTGTACTTCTCCACTTATAGCTATACCCACTAATGGAAAAACAGCATCAAAGCTGTTAGGTTATGTGATACAATGCTGCTCTCCATGGACACCAAGAAGTGCTGAGGAAGAATGACAGGCAGGGGAACTCAAATCCTACCCAGCCCCAGCCACTCACAGGCTCATCACAGGAGAGCTCAGCCCATCAAAGGCCCATGTACATAAACACAGAGGAGCACAGACAAAATGGCAGGAAGAGGAAGCCAAATTACAGACTCAGGTGAATGAACACTCTGTCTGGGCACCTTCCAGGGCTTTCCCAGGAGAGCATCAGTCTCGGTGTCCAAGTGTTAAATCCATCAAAATGAGTCAACAGAAGCAACTCTGTAGAGCATCTTTCAGATCACTGCCTAGGGGCTATGGGGCACATTATAAGACACAGGGGAAGAGCATTTTAAGATTGCACAAAATGTGTTATGGGATAAGGGAGGAATCTAAGGTGAGGAAAGGTGGTTTGGGGAGGAATAAGCATGGGAAAATAAAGGGATAAAGTGGTAACTGGGCTGGCAGAGCATAAATAGTGGGTGGTCAGTGGTCTTCTCTGGCCGTGCTCTGCACAAAGGGCTTGTGTACCTGGATGACAGTGTCCAGAGAGACCAAGCAAGTGCCAGCCTCTGAACTGGTGCCCACAGTGCAGCACCTGGAGCAAGTATGGGTGTGTGGACACTAGCAGAGATCAAGCTGGACTTGCCAGCAAGTAGGTGAAGTGGCCTGGGAACAAGGTGGGGGTTGGAGGAGGTGTATCTCCAAGGATGAGATCACAGGAGGACATGGCTACAGAAGGGGAGTCTCTGCTGTCAGAGGGACCACAGGGTCTGGGGGTCCCTGAGAGGAAGATCAGCTGGAGGGTGTGCATGCTTGTGTGTGTACCTGTGGCAGCAACCAGAGTAGGGCTGTGGACTTGGGAGTTCATATGTCCAGGTGCCAGCAGCGGGGGGGAATGGGACCCAGGGACCATCACTGTGCCAGTGGAATGTCTGAATCCAGCTGCTGGGTGGATCCACCTTGTATGTATATTCCCACTGGAAGACCTCCATCCTGCTCAGCCACAGAGGGGAGCTGGATGAAGCCATTGGTCCCATTTGCATGAGTGCTGAGCATGTCTGCCTGTGTGATGTGTGTGGCTGGCTGTGTGTACATGTGTATTTGTGGTCCTGCACATGTGTGTTTATGTGTGTGCCTACTGGGAATACCAGCCTTGCTCACTAGTGGGACCTGGGACTGCGAAGCTGTGGCAGCCTTACCTCTGTTGGGCTGCTGAGTTTGGTATCTCCCTGGCAGAATCTGCAAATTTTTGCAGTAACACCTGCTTAGTAACATTGCATCATAAGCCAAATTATGGATGAATTTGTATAAATTATATATATATATATAATGCCCCAAATTATTACAATGGATACTACGGAATAAAAAAAACCCCAACACGTACAAGATTTAAACTAACATTTTGCTACGTATTTTAAAACTGTATGGGTTTTTTTTCAACATTTGTTGCCTTTCTAGCAATTAAAAAAAAAAAAGGATATTGTATATTTTCATTCTTACTGTTACTTCACCAATACCAGAAGGACTCTGCCGACAATGCCTTGGTGACATGTGCCAGAGGTTAAATGAAATAGAGCTGTACAAAAGTGATTTTTTTTTTTTTTTTTTTTTTTTTATTTCTCCAAATGGACCAGGGAGCCAGTAGAAGCTGATGACATGTAGTTATTGTCTAAGCTCTTACTTGTCAGTGGTGATGGAAATAGAATAGCTAAATAGTATTATCTAAACCTGTGTTCAGAATCAACATAGATAAATAACATAGTATAAACTGTAGAGAAATCTATTAAAATTATTTCTTTGACAGTTTTTTCAACACAAAACCCCTAAAAATATCAGAATAGCAAGGCTGACGCTGTCATTTAGCATTTATTAAGAAAGTGGGGATGGGAATACCGTAATTTTAAAAGCTTGCTAGATCAAACAAAAATCATTAACATACTCTCATTTTTTATTTTCTTCTCCCACAGTCTCAGTGCCAGAATACAGTGGTTTAATGTGGATCACAGAAAGTGTTGTATGCAGATAATACAAATAGAAGTGCAATAAATGTATTCTTTTTATTTACAAAAAAACCTAGTTTAATCTCCATGTTGCCTTTTCACAGGAAAAATGAAGGTTATATGGATTCAGGAACATTCAGAAAATGAGCAAAGGGCTCTGCTTAAGAAATTAAACATCTGTTGACTGAAATTTGGCTAGCAGAAAGTGGAAGATATTTTTGTTCGGTTCAGGGAAATTATTTGATACAGAATATCTGCTATGCCAAATTTGCCCTCAGTTTAGTTCAGAAAATATAGAGAAAGTTCAGTTAACAAGACCACATTTCTGTTTCACTGAATCACTGCTGTCCAAAGGTTTAACAGCTCCGTGAGTCTGGTAAAGCAGCCTAGGAATTACATTTAATTGCATTGACTAATTCCATTCGCATTGATTTGACTACTGCAGACAGTTGTTTTAGCCAAAGTTCAAAGGATTTAATGTTAGCTTTTACACTGATCTTCACAAATGGAAGTGGTTTCTTCATCTTCTGGCATGGCCCTCATCAAACTAGTCTTGTCATCCTTTTAGGCATTTTTCTATCTGTTCCGTGAAGCTTCAGATGTTCAAAGAAAACAGAGATGAGTCTACAAACCCAAGCCTGTCCTTTTTGTATTACTTACAGCCTATTCAAACAAAAGTCTCAGAAAAAAAGTATCTATGTAAAAGTTTTCTGTGCTTCTGCTCCTTTAGGTAGAGCTTGAAAAATCCCCAGTTACCTTCTCTGAGGCTGATAAATATCTAATAAAAAAACAGGGGATTTGACATGAAAATAGATAGACATACAGGAAGAAAAAGAAGGAATTTGTTCAAATTGAATTTTTCAGACTTCTCTATGACTAAACAAAACAATGACAAAAATAACAACACTCCTTAATGAAAACATAATAAAGACCACAAAAATGTTACACATCAAACTAACAATTGTTTACAAAACATGTATTGAATCTCAGGTTGGCCTGATTCATCATTATTTCACTTCTTCAATACTCCTTTTTTAAAAATACCATGCTTTTTTGCTGGCATTTTAGAATCTGGAACCACTAACTGTATGATATATGTACCTATCTGCAAAATTTATAGTAAGAATAAGAATGGCTCCTGAGAGGTCAAAGCCCATTTTCTGTCACTTCTACCTGATCTTTGTCTAACCTCTCCTTACATAGTTTTGAGTATGCAAATTTTATACTTCAACATTTCACTCTCCTTAGTGATAAAAATTTTTCCATGAACAAAAACCAGCCCTTTTCTTGTTGCTTACATCCATCATTTTTTCTTCCATCCACTGTGGATACAGAGAATGGATTGTGCTCTTTTTCTGCAGTACCATTTTAGTCCTATTGCCCTCACTGTTGCTGGTGTAAAGACACGAATAGAAAATTTTTCTTTGGCTCTATGCATGCAGCAGTAGCAAAATTAAGACCTCCTGATTTTGATTCATTTTTCCCACCCTTTGGAACTGGAGAAGGAAATTTACCCAGAGTGTGATTTTCAAGACTACATAATAGATCCAGGAACACCAGGACCTGATATTTACTGGCATTTCATATTTAAGTGACACTCAGCAACTTGTGAAAGACCTACTCTTGGCAAAACTGTACATTGCACATGAGTTATTGCACATTTTCTTGAAGACAAAGGTTCAAGTTACTACTGCTATACCATTACTATAATACAGTAACTTCTAGGACCTATGGTGATGTAGGAACACATTTCAGTTGACTATGGGCTTCACAAACACACAGTGGCTCCTGTCTCCAGGGAGTTTGTGATACAAACTTAAGACAAAACAAATGGATATAACAAGTGTAGCAGTATAAGGTCATACAACATAAATAACTATAATAGTGAGTCCACTGCTGCCAAGTTTTGAGGCCATCATGGTAAATGAGAACTTGAAGGAAAAACATTAACGAGAACAACTTGAGGGATTTTTGCGGGGAACTACACATGGGAGAAACCACAAGCATTCTTGTTTAAAACCTAGTAAAAAACTTGTGGCCTTTAATGTTTTTATAAATTATCTGGATGCAGGATTCAAATGTACATTAAGTAAGTTTGCCAATGATACTGAACTAGGAGGAGCTGTGGAATCCCTCAACGGTAGAGAGGTCTTACAGAGATTTGGATAATCTAGAGAGCTGGGCGATCACCAGCTGTGTGAAATTTAACAAGAACAAGTGCAGGATTCTGTACTTGGGACACGGTAAACCTGGTTTTATGTACAAATTGGAAGATGAGAGGCTGGAGACCAGCCCTGTGGAAAGAGATGTGGGGGTGTGAGTTGATGACAAGTTGAATATGAGTCAACAGTGTACTCTGGAAATAAAAAAAGTGCCAATCGTGTCCCAGGGTGCATCAAAAACAACATAGAGAGCCAACTGAGGGAAGTCATTGTCCCACTCCACGTTGCACTAGTGTAACCTCACCTCAAGTACTGTGTGCAGTTCTGGGTGCCTCAGTATAAGAGTAACATCAAACTATTAGAGTGTGTCCAGAGGAGGACAATCAAGATGGTGAAAGGTATCAAGGGCAAGACTTATGAGGAGTGGCTGAGGACATTTGGTTTGTTCAGCTTCGAGAAGAGTAGTCTGAGGGATCGCCTCATTGCAGTCTACAACTTCCTCAAGGGGGTAGTGGAGGGAGAGGTGCTGCGTTCCTCTCTCTGGTGACCAGCAACAGGACACGAGTAAATGCAATGAAGCTGCGTCAGGGGAAGCTCCGATTGGACATTAAGAAAAGGTTCTTCACTGAGGGTTGTCGATGAGTCACTGGAACGGCTCCCCAAGGAAGTGGTCACAGCACCAAGCCTGTCAGAGTTCAAGGAGTGTCTGGACGATGCTCTTAGTCATATGGTTTAGTTTTAGGTAATCTTGCAAGGATCAGGGAGGTGGACTTGATGATCCTTATGGTTCCCTTCCAACTCAAGATATTCTATGATTCTAAATGGGAGAAAAACTGCGGTATTGGCTGACTGGAAGTGGTATTAATGAAAGCTGAAGAATGGGATAAAATCAGTGGTAGTTTTGAAAGTAAAACCAAATATACTGTTTAGGTGAAGGAGAGCAGAGTGGGTTTCAGGCCACAAAGCAATGTGTGACATGGGCAGGGACATAATCTTTACAGCACCACCCAACAGATGCAAGCAATATTTATACAAACAGATTTATATTAGTCAATGTCAGAAAAAAAGGATGTTGTAATAAATCCGATGTGAAATTATACAATTTTTGATTGTGTGGATATGTAGGAGAGGTTTTAAAGGAAAATCTTCAACCATTTGATAGTATCAGAGAATGAAATGTTCCTTTGTTCATTTGAAGACTTATCAATAAAAAATTAATACACAGGGACAATCTGAGAATAACATAGGACTCATCCTTCAGTCTCTCGCAGTAGAATTCCTAAAGACCAGCTGCAAGATCCTGACCACATTTTTTTGATTTTGCAGAGTAACTCAATTTCATTCAAATCACCAGCAAACTTACCTGACCAAAAAAATTTTCCTCTTTATTTTTTTTTCAGTCTTCCCGTGCTACCACATCCAGCACCCCAGAAACATTTTGTAGATAAATATGTGTAAAAAAAAACAACGAAATGTTAAAAGGTCATTTTGTCTTATCCATTTCTTATCCATTTATATGTGACTCATGCATGAGTAATAACTTTTGCTCAGTGGAAGAATGAGTGGTAATATTTTCCCATGCAGCAGTTACCTGAGCATTAGCAGAATCCCTTAACCCCACCAGAAGTATATCTTCGAGACTGGAAGGATATGCCTGTCCGGCTCTTTGATTCAAAGTAAAAACTGCCAGACTTCCTGAATGAGAACACGTCCTGTGGAAACAGAGGGTGGGTCCACAACATTACTTAAAATGTTTGACTTTTTTGCATTCTGAAAGTTCACCTTGCAGAAACTTTCTAAGAAGACTTCTATGCTTATTCTTCTAAAATTCTTTAGAAGACACCTTTATAGTGGCACTTGAAATGAGAATTCAGTGTTCTCCAGCAAAAGCTGAGCATAACATGTTCCAGTAAAATGACAGGATCTTCCTCTCCATATTTTCCCTTAATCAATAAAAATAATTTTTTCTCTATATACCATTTTAGAATTTTAATCTAACCCATGTTTTTCACAAACATAACATGAAGGCATGATAGACTAAAATATTTGCATTAATTAAATGTTCAAAACATGTTAGACCTGTTTTCATTGAAGACTGTGGGTTTCCTCTGTCAGGTCACAAATTATTATAGTATTTCTTCTACAGTATATGCATCAGTTTCAAAAATTCACTGGATAATAATATCAGAAAAATATGCATACTCTAAGAAACACCTGGACAGATGAAGCAACGTAGTTTGCTTTTGTATTGTTACAAGGGAGTTGTAGGAGGATACATGTTCCTTCGCAAATTTCTGCTTACTGTCTGTGACTCTTTACTTGCAGCTTCTGTGATGCAAGTCAATTTGTGTTCAGTATTCCCAAAAAGTGCACAGGGAAAATTAGGTGTTCTAGACTGGTGTCTATAAAAACAGTACTCTCAGAAAGGAGAAGACTTCATAAAACCTGAAGCTAAAGGGTGTACTCCAAATCTTTCCCTTTCTCTAGAATCAGTACTAACAGAAGGCAAAGGACAATAGCATAATTCATGATGGAAGGGATCACATCTGCCTCTCCAATCAGGAGGGAGAAAAAGAGTTATATTTTCAAATCAGGAGGAACTGAGCACTTTGACACCAAATTGCCAGACCCTAGCAGCAGAGTCAGCTCTCAAAGTCTATACTTGCACAATATAGCACTGGCATTCATTCTTGTTACTCAGCAAATACAAACACAACTTGAACTGCCTTGAGCTCTCAAAGAGGCATGTGACCTTGTGAAAAGGCAGAGAACTTGGCTAACAAACTCTGCCTTCCACTAGGGCTGATCAAGTTTGGTGGTACAGTTGGTTGCACAGACTCTTGGCTTTGCTTCCTTTGGAAGAGGAGCAGGGTGAGCTTGTGTCTCTTGAAGCAGCTGTAGTAAATATGCTCTAAAGAATAAAGGCAAAAGATTAGTTCCTTCAAGAATCCTGAAAACCACCATTCTCAGTAGAGGGTTCCTTCAGGTAGGTTTTTGGTGATCCAGGACTTTTTTAGCACCTGAGGGAGATTTTTAGGATGTCAGGCTTAGGCATGTACATCAATCCAGTTTAGAATCTTAAATTATTTTCTAGAAGTGAGCCTAGTAGTTCCATTTACCATAATGAAGTATATACTAAAAAAATGCTGGGTGGCCACTTTTAGAGATATCAGCCATCCCACACACTGAAGGAAGATGTAAAATATGGAAAAAAGCTATTTGAACAGCTAATTAAAGACTATGTCATCTGATACATATTCATAGAGGAGGAAGGGAGGATAGATTTTGTTTGGACTAGCTATCTTGATCTGATGTTCTCTGATTTCTCAGTATAATAAAGAACAAGTGGGATTTTAGAAGACACTGTAGGAACAGAAGAACTTGTAGCTGAGAGGCTGTACTGTGCAAGGGAATACACTTGAATAAAATACAAAAATTTTGAAAAGATATGGAAGGAACAAGCAACAGATGCATTTAGCTAAAGCAGAAAATGTTAAGAGAAAACAAGTACCAACAAAATTCCAGCAGCGGATTAAAGAAGAAAGGTATATCCTCTTACTCTTCTTAATTTCAGTTGAAAGCTAATTAATGAAGCTACATGTTATGTATGTAAACTAATGCTATATTTTGGGCTTACATGTTTTAATATTTCAATGACTATCTGAAGAAATTAGTAATGGTGACAGCACTCTATGAAAATAGTTTTCACTGCAAGACATTCATGATATCAAACATTTATGATATTAAATTAGATATGGTATTAAATTAGATATGAAATTAAAGATTTATTATATCAAAGGGTAAATCTGTAGTTTTAAACATTTACATAATACAAACCTAACTTCTTGTGTCATCTAAAAATAATAATAAAAATTAACATCAAAAAGATATCTAATTATAAACTCTACATGCCATTTCTCAGCATTTTTTTTGCAGACTCAAATTTAAATGTACAAACAATTATGCAAGTTCCTTCTACTAACACATGATGTAATTCCACAGATGTCAAATTGAAAACCCAATAATCAGCAGTGTTCCTCAGTATATTTTATACTATCTACAATAGGAAGAGATACAGATTAGCAAACTAATAAACTCTGTTTTGTAAAACATTAACGGCATCTCATTCTGAACAGCCACCCATTCACACATCACAAAGATTTTGCAATAATAGCCTGTGAAATCAGAGGATTTAATCATTAAAGAGTTGATTTCTACTGCTTATTCCTTTTGTAGAATGGGGTACAGGTATTTAAGGAAGGCGCAAATCTGCCAGGTGCTTCTGCACTAATACATTCTCCTGAACAAGAAGCAGTAACAATGGTTAAAGTTTTGGGTAACTTAGACAATCAATACTTCATTTGATTTGCCTGTAATATATCAAGACTGACAAATTCATATATAAGTACATCCAGCAATACTTTAAATATGAGAATGATAAATTTGTAGAGATGTTTTTACAGAATGCCATGAGAGACCTGAATCTATTACTAAAAGATAAATATCTTCAGAGAATTAGATGATGGAAACATCTGATCTTCATTATGTCACTTCTGATCTTAGTCCAGAAGCTTGCTATAAAGGTGTGAAGCAGTTAATTTTTCCCAGAATATCTTTGAAACATCATGCCATCATCTATTCAATATAATTCTGAAAAGTGATTTAATCAAAGCACTTAACATATTTAATTACGATAATTTAATAATTAGATAATAGCAAATGCTTTCATGTATGCTTCCAAAGGTTTTTGCATTCTTGCAGACATGTAGCCATAGTTTCTGGATGCTAAGTATATTTCTGGCCATAGTTAATGAACTGTTTTGGAAACAGATCCAGTATTGGGGTTTTTTAGTGTTGATATAATAAACTTCTCTATTATGGCAGCATTTATGTTGGTTGGAATTTCTAATAACCAACTTTGCTCCGCACAGTTGCAGTTTAACGTGGGATACAGAGAAATAGAAAGGAGTCATAACAGAAAGGAGTTATAATTTCTGTCATAAATTTTCATATTAAGAGCTCATACATGAAAAAAAAAGGAAAACTTTTATAAAAATATGCAAGTTTATCTGCATGGTAACAAACTTAGCAGTTAACAAAACATTTTCAAAGCATCACGATGTGGCTTTCTTAAATATTTGAAGATTTCCTAGCCTTCGTAGGATGTTGCTAAAAGAGTTCCCTTAAAAGTGCGATGTTGTTATGTCATATCAAAATGAAATGCTGCAGGCCACTTGTTAGTGGTTGCATATAAAATATTAAAATGTGACATAAAAGTTAATGTTATTGGACTGATATAAGTGCATTATTAGATGTATGATTTTTTATATTAAAATAAATACTTCACAATGACATAACTTACAAAAGGCTATTAGAAGACACAATACAGCATAATGCTGTTGTTTTTAGACAGTTTTTTCAAGGCAGAAATATCTTGCCAATTTGATCAACAGTGAAGAAAATTAATCTCTTTCCTAGAAACTCATACTGCTATTTCAGTGAAAACAGGAGGTCTTTTGGTCTTTTCTCTTTTTTTTTTTGTCAGTTACATGTTCCAAAACTTACTAAAAATTTGTGAAACATTTATTCAATCTCGTCCTGCTAGCTGACATGTACCATAAGGCACAGAGACTATATGAATGCCTCTCTGCAGTTTCAGGATAGTTCGCAAACACATACTATCTGTGTCTTATAATATTCTAGTGATTTAAGACTTGATATCTGGAAATATATGTAGAAACGGCTTAAATAGGTCTTAACAGCAAGTCAATTTTACAGCCTGGGTAGAACTCAGGAGATCATGGCTGCTAGATAGGGGCTCAAACTATTGCAGACTATAAACTAAATCACTGAGAGATTGCTATCAAGCAAAAGGTAATTCCACAAGTTAAAACAGATCTAGGAAATTTCATCCTTGTGTCACCTGTTCTGACAAGTTTCTTGCTCTTTCATATCTACCAGCTGCTAAAATCAGTGTTGAAATTCCTGGGGGCTAGAAAATCTCTCCTGCAAGCAGAAAGAATGGTTACAAACTATGCCTGATTTTTTTTTTTAATATGTGCTTTCAAATAAGATGGAGGACATGCTGATTAAACTAACTCGTTCAATTCTGCTTGAAAAGAGGAAATCAAACTATTGTATCACCCCTGGAGCTTTCTGGGATACTGCATCAGTAACGGGTCAGAGAAATTAAAGTTGTCCAGCAAAATGCTCAGGTTTGCTTGTTTGATTTTTTTTTTTTATTTTTTTTTTTTTTTCCTCCCCAGGAAAGATATAGCAATAACATTCAGGGTAGCAGCCACTTAGATCAGGACCCATGTGTAAAGGGCTACCACAAACATACAGAGACAAAAGAGCTTTGTTACTGCTTCCTCAAAAGGATATTCATCAGACTGCTCTGATTAGGTACTGCCACACTCAAGTTTAAAGTCCCTTCCACAGTGCTAGACCTGATGAGTCCTTGTTTCCATTTGCCACCATGGGATACTGTGAGACGCAGTCTTGATTGTTACTCTTAACAGAGCAAAGACCACACAATCTCACAGCACTGTAAGCTGTAATTGTTAGACTAGGATTGACTACCCATAGAAAAAAAAAAAAAGGAAAAAAGAAAGAAAAGAAAACCCAAAAGGGATAGTTCACTTCTTCAGGGCATATGATAGCTACAGCAAACAGCCTTACGGGCTCTATGAGCATACCACATCTCTACACCTTCTATATTAGGGTAAGCATACAAATCTAGATAAAACACCTACATGCTTTCCCTTGTCTCAGTTTCCTCAGCAGTTTGAAACACTTCTTTGATCTCAGATTAGAGTCCCCTAGGGTGTTTTTGATCTCTGCCCCTGTAGCTCATGATTCTTAATCTGATCCCGTCTCACTTGTGTATCCAGTTTTCAGCTTCTGATGCTTTCCCTTTCTTTCTCTTAAACATACCTTGGTCAGCAAAAACTACTTCACACTGTCTTAACTTCCAAAACTGAGATGTGTTTCTCAGTTATCTTGCTCTGTAGCTTGACCTTAAAAACTGGCAACCATCTCTGAAACTCAAGAGGATTATGCAGGCAGGTGCCTTCTTCTGAAGGCAGTGGCCCACTGTCCAACAGTGAAGATGAAAAGAGAACACAAATAGATCCCAGCCAAAACAATTTTGCATTTTGCATCCAACTTGGGAGCCTTCTGTATCTCATTGATTGTGTAGAATGATTACACAGGTAGATTTTAAAATTCCAAAATACTCATCTTAAGTTTGGATGATTTGGAAGAGCTCAGTTTCTTGATGAAAAGCTGCAAATTGCTAGGAAAAGCAAATATGTTTGATAGGTGTTTTTTAGACAAAAGTAGATTTCTACCAAAACTCACTTTCAATAAAATGCCCTAATAATGGAAGGATTAGTTATTTACACTTTGTAGTTGGGCTAGGAAACCTGCTATGATGTAAGATTTATTATTTAATAATTAGAATCAAAATTTTGAAGATTATTCAAAATAAAATGGTAAGCTTATTACTAATTATCCCCCTCACCTCTTCCCCACCAATCCTTTAAAACTTTAGTGATTCTTCCTTAGATGAGATCAGTTTTGAAATGAAAAACACTATTTAGTACAGATATATAAGTTCTCCACCTGTAGATTTCCTATCACTTTTCTGTTTTCTCTTGCTATGCATTAGACTTCGCTGCCACACGATTTTCCTTATCAGGTCGAAATGAGTACAATATACCATTTCTTTGGTGAGCTAGATCTAGCTAACTTATAAACTGGTATACTTGCCACAATAATCAAGAAAATGTTTGATGAAATTCTTGATACTGAAGTAGAAAGAATTTCCTTCCAAGTTACCTTTGGCGTGTCACACTATACTTAAAAAAGACTTTTTTTTAAATATTATGCAAGAATTTAATCCTTTCCACTCATCTATATAAATAAATTTCAAAAAGCCAGTTAAAAATATTGCTCAGATAGGTGCAACACCTTCTTTATTAAATTTTCAAAAGGTATTCAGTATCTCTTAATGTTTTCCTTTGTATTCACTTCACAGACGTGTAAACTCACATTTATAGCAGCTGATGGCTGCAGTTGTTAGCAACAGGTGTTCCCATACTAGGGCTGAGGATGAGATACCTATTGGAGCTGATGGGATAAGATTTATTGTTGACACAGCAGAAAATAATTTAAAGGCAGAAGTTTGCAAAATGCTTTCCAAATCAGTTTGCAAAATGCACTACAAGACGTGGAGTCTAAGGTTAATAAGAACACAGAAGAGGCATGGCTGGATGGGAATGTAATGATGGTGCTTCTAGTATGCGTGGGAATGCAGACACAGGTCTATTGGCTAGGAGAAATATTTTAATGTCCTTTGATCAAAATGAAAAAGGAAAACAGTTAAATAAATTTTGAATTTAAAATACTAATAAAGCTAATGTGTAGCGAAGATGTGGTGTGAGAATTCCCCATGTTATAAAATGGATAACCTTGTTATCCATAATCATAGGCAACTGTTCATTACTTTGCTAGTCTGCACTCGTGATTTCATCGAAACAGTCTGAGATTTTGCATTTATACCCTGGAGAGCTAATTTTCTCTCCAGGGTGCCCCAAAAGTTTTGGCAGTTAGTAGTGCTTTTGCTGCCCCTCCAGGAAATGAATGAGTTGATGAGGACTGATAAGAGGAACTGTTTGCTGTTCCCTTAAAGACTGACTGGGCAGAAAGCTAGTAGTTTCCCTAATGGGACAGGAAGACGAACCATGCCATGGTATCAGTGCCTTTCCCCCTGCCATCTCATTAGACCTCAGCAGCTCAGTCTTTTTGGAAAAGCTGACAACTCCCTTTCTGATTTCACATGCAGGCCAGATCTAGCAGGCCTCCTTTCAAGTGACAAAATATCCCAAAACACAGCAGTCATTTCTCTTCAAGTCTTTCCTCAAGTATCTCCAATCCAGCTATTTCTTCTCTACTGACAAGAAAACAAATATGGTATGAAAGTTGCCTTGGTGACTCATCCTAATCATGGAACATCTGGCAGTTGAGATTCACAAGTGGGACTCTTAAACAGGACACCTTATCTGTTCAGCTATTATAACCCCCTGGCCTGTTATACAAAGGTCAGTTGATTTCCCATTGCTATACTAGAAAAAATACTGCTTACACAGCAATGCCAACAGTAAGTACAAGACTATTTGCGTATGAACCACTTGAAAACTGACATCATAAAAGAAACTTATATCCTTTCAGACATTTAAAAAATTAGCACTGAAAGGCTTACATTCGAGAACAGAATTGTTAATTAAATGCAAAAAAAGTAAATTAAAAAGTAAAGAAAAAATAGATAATATCCATTTTAGCAAGTGATGTTTTAGACATTACTAGAAATCACTTTCAACAATAATACTTCTAAAATAGCTCGTAAGAGCTTAACAAAGACTTTGTTTTTATTCTTAATGAGAGAAGCTAGGCTTGGCTGGCCTTGACTAACCAGGTGTTCCCTTTCAGAAAACAGAAAAATATCCTCAGTGCTTTTTAATGAGCCCTCCTGCTTATTTAAAATAATTGCTAAAATCACAATTTACTTTCATCCCTTACCTATAAACAGCAATTCAAATGCCAACAAAACACTTTATCAAACACCAAATTGTTTAAAAAGTAATAATTATATAGATATATACACTTACACAGATTATTAAAGCAAAACATCTGTTCAGAGGTGCCTTGACAAAACCTGTGGCCTATGAGATATTCCTTATATTACTGCCTCCCTTGAACCATTAGACTAGTACACATGTTCCCTTACTTCTTTACAAACTGGGTCCACAAAACCAAATAAACTCATGCTTTATGTTTGAAAGGCCATCATTACACCAAAAAATAATCTGAAGCAAGGCACAGAAATATGTTCTTCTGACTTCGAACTTTGCTGCACTCTTTCTTAACACTGTTGAAGTTCCACTGGCATTAAGGATAACAACAGTATTATTGTATTATGCTGAAAACTGTGTGATGAGTGTGGTATTTTAAAATCAGTTTTAGAAAATTAAGTTTTCTAATTACGTTATCTACTTAAATGCCTAAAAACCCTACAGCCATAAGTCTTCTGTGCAAGTGAATCTAAATTAGAGGTCATAATTTTAGAGATAAAAATACTACAGCAGACATGACTGTAAAGAATATCTCCTGGACACTTACTAATGAAAACATTTAAATGAATTATATAAGCAACTTCAGTGGAGACTTTAATGCTACCTAAAAGCACAATCACAAGCAAATACTAACCACCCTTTTAAAATAAAGATTCACTTAACATCCTGCATCCATAGTACATAAGTTTTTTAAAAGGGAAAAAAGCCTGAAGGAAATTGCTTAGCACTAACAGAAGGATGTAAGATAGTCCAGCTTGAAAAATCACAAATCAAAATGAGTTAATTAGACAGACAGATAAAGTATATAGAATTGAGTACTTCAGGTGCTCAAACAGGATGTATTTTTCAAAAATAAAACCAAAACAGTTGACAAAATTTACACAGCTCTGATTTCAAGTTGAACAGCTGATTCTTTGTTGCACCATGGTGAAACACTGCAAGATAGCAGCACGAATTTAAACTTCATAAACAGAAATGAAGATGCTTCTGTTTACCAGAAGCAGTATAGGAGCAACAGGTGGCTGAAGTGCAAATCTTGTTCTCACACCCACTTTTGCATTGATTTTATGAGGTTTATATGGGAAGAAGGAGAAAGTTTTTTTCTTCTTTCTGTTTTACGAAAGAGTTGCAGTCTTAGGTTAGTTGATACAGACTCATGAAAATGTATTAATTGCTCTCTCATTTTATCAAAAATATTTTTCATACTTTATACCCTCTTCAAATTCATGTAAGTGCAGTAGCCATCATATTGATTGTGAACAAATGCATTAGAAAAGATTCCTGAAATTAGAAAATTAAAGACATGAGAAGTCAAACGAGTTATTCCTAGGTATACCAATTTCTGGATCTCTGCCACATCAGTTTCTCTTCAGGAACTACCCATATGCAATGTTCTTACCCTGAGGCACATGCTGGTAAATGCTAAGGAGGATATTCCTCTCTCTCTCAAGGATGTACTCTCTCATGTTTCCACAGAGTGAGAACATGCAGACAGTTTGTCTGCCTTGTTGTAAATTAGTACATAGGTTGACTTGCAATAAATAAATTTTAGAAAAAAAAAAAAGGCCCACCCATATTCTTAGAATAAAAGTATCAAATACACTTTTTGCAACACAGAAGAGAGCTAATACAGAAAAACAAAAGCATTGCAGATTACTTCATGTCTCTCTTCTAAGAGAATGATACCTTGACCACTGTTTCATATGGAAATCATTGGGACACAAAAAAACCTGCAGCGATCAGCAATAAATGCCTGAGATCATGATATATTTTCTACAGAGGTATTTACTTCAGTTGCAAAATTAACTAAATGATACAATCTTATTAGATCAATGTGTCCTACCTGCTGTATAATACAGACTGCAGAACTTAATCTAGTCCCTCCATTACAGGTATCATAACTGGCATTTAGCCAGTGTAATCAATAAAGCCATTCAGGTTTTTATAGGAAAAACTCTAAGAGCTGGGAAGATTTTTAATATTTAATCTTATTAAGTCATTGCTTGATTTCATTTGTAATAACATGAACAGACTGAGCTTCTTAGTATATGACTGTTTTCTGATATTAGAATATTTTTTGTGTTTTGCTGCTATACCTCTAATTTTTTCAGTATTTTAAAATTATTTTTAAATCTATAACAAGACTGCATATGGTATTCCATTATGAGACACAACTATGCTGTAAAAAATAATTTCTTTTTCAGCTCATTCCTGATTCATTTATATAGTCTCTAGATCTAGATTTATATTTTTCCCCTAACATTCATGCTGGCAACTCATTTCAGAATGTCTATCTAGCCTTTTTTTGTGTACAGGAAAAGATAATTTGGAGGAGATCTGAGAGGAGGAAGAATTAGTTGGGTATTCTGAAATTTAGGAGAAGCAATCTAGGTGTGGTGCCTGGTCAAGAAAAACAGAAGTACTTCTCCAAAAATTGAACAATGGTGCAATGGAGGCTGGCAGCATAAACTGAACAAAGTGAAGAACCAGCTTTTCAGGACTAAATGACGCATAACTGACAAAGTGAGGGTAGCCTGTTCAGAGCTTTGGCTAGCCTTTGGGCCCTCTCCTACATCATATTGATTGTAATCTATAGGAGAAGAAAGCCATCAAATGTACAGAGAGGAATATAAATATGATCAAAGTGGCTAGGAAAATATTCTTTACTTGTTCTTGGAGAGAAAAAAAAGAGTCCCACAAAGACTAAGCTAGGAGGATAGAAAGACATTTGGGAAGAATACACATGTAGCATCAATGGGCTGTGCAAAAGTGTGTTGTTGGCCTTTGTCCAGTTTCCAGTTCTACAGCTGAAAAACATCAGAACCTCAACCTTCTTTAACAATACTTTCCTGGTTTCACAGGAAAAGGTCATCTGGGTAGATGCAGAGCAGGTACTACGACTCCCCAGTAGGATGAAGGATTAGATGGAGTTGAGGAACATTAATAAAAAGTTCAAGCTACTTGTACTATCATACACGCTATCTTCTCTTCAAAGTTATTACACCTTTCACCTACAAGGTTATTAAGTTTTCTAACACACTTAATATCCAGTCAAAGGTGAAAAAGAAGTTCCACCCTGAATAAAAAAAAAAAAATTAGGCATCCTGAAACTAATTAACACCTTCCCATTTGACCCTCCACCTCACAGAGAGCGTGTTATTGCCCAGAAGGTGGATTCGTGCATTTAACTCATTATTTTTATGAGAATGGTGGCAGACACTTTGCTGCTTAGATTGTTACGTACTCAAAGACCTATACTTTTTATTAAGTTGAAAGGTGTTAGACAACTATGAAAATTATACTCTTCAAATACCAAAGATATTTCCACTTTAGTTTTCTGTTAAAATACTTTTGATCCAATGCATTAAAATTACACTAAACACAGCAAGTTAAGACATAATGTAGACTTTATGCAGCTAAATCCACAGCAGAATATCTAGGTTTAATTTAACATGTTTCTACTATAGTCAAATTTTCAATATTATACTTCCTTGGTATAAAACAAATTAATTACCTTTTATAATATGTTAGCTATTAGCACTGGTAGATTTTTTTTTAAGATCACGCTGACAATCTTCTAAAAGTCACTGCTTAACGCTTTTCTACATTCACTAGTGTATTGATTTCTGTAACCTATTTACATTTTAAGCCTACATTTAATCATGCTCCCTTCATGAATTCAGGCCAGTCTAGAGCCTCTGTAGGTATGACAAGATCTCAGATATAAATTTGACGATGTACTTAGATTTCCATTGTAAGTAGACAGAAACATAATTTTCTACAAGGATGAGAGTCTGGCAGTCACTAATGTATTTCAAAATTGACTGGGTCATTTATTCTCTCAATCTAAACCATTTAGTGACAGGAAGCCATTAAAATGAATGGGAAATCTTATTCTATAAAAACAGTAAGGAGATGCTTTCCAGATTTCAACTGCAATTCCTTTCATTTCATTCTAAGATAAAATCTTTAATAAATTATGTAATTATTAATCTTCGTATTTTCTTTTCTGCATTTTTTTGATCTTTAAATACACAGCATGCAACTGTCCTAATATAAGAGGACAGGAAAAAAAATCAATGAAAACATGCATCAGATATTTTTAGATTTTTTTTTTCTCTGGGGGAATAGTTCTAATCTGTGGCATTTGAATAAAGATGGAGAAGGGGGGCTGAATCAGTGTTTCTATTTTAAAAAAATATTTCCTGTTTCCCTCTTAAAATCAAATTATCAATAGACAGAAAATTTAATTCACTGAACATCTGCTGTTCTTAGATCAAATGGTTTAAAGTGATTCTGTATGAAGCAAAGCAGGCAGAGCAGGTGCTGATCAGCAGGAATTGCTTTTCAATAAAAATATATTTCAAGATGGGCAACCCTTCTTGCCCCATTGTCCTCTTTTTGTCACTTTTTATAAGAGAGCAGATTACTTTTCTCCTTTTCTCCTTTCCCTGGTGGGGAGGGCAAGGCTTAACAGAGAGCATCTGCCACTGTTTTTAATTTGGCCCACCCTTAAATGGTGACAATTGCTGGCTGTTAAATAACAAAGCCTGATACCTAATTTTGGAGGCTAATTTCCCTGGGCTATCTGTCCAGGGAAAAGAATTTGTGTGGAAACCTTAGCTTAAAGATCACAGAATCACAGAATGTTAGGGATTGGAAGAGACCTCAAAAGATCATCTAGTTCAATTCCCCCACCGGAGCAGGAACACCTAGGTGAGGTTACACAGGAAGGCGTCCAGGCGGGTTTTGAATGTCTCCAGAGAAGGAGAATCCACAACCCCCATGGGCAGCCTGTTCCAGTGTTCTGTTACCTTCACTGTGAAGAAGTTTCTTCTCAAATTTAAGTGGAACCTCTTGTGTTCCAGTTTGAACCCATTACTCTTTGTCTTATCATTGGTTGTCACCAAGAAGAGCCTGGCTCCATCCTCATGACACTCACCCTTTATATATTTATAAACATTAATGAGGTCACTCCTCAGTCTCCTCTTCTCCAAATTAAAGAGACCCAGCTCCCTCAGCCTTTCCTCATAAGGGAGATGCTCCACTCCCTTAATCATCTTTGTGGCCCTATGCTGGACTCTCTCCAGCAGTTCCCTGTCCTTCTTGAACTGAGGGGCCCAGAACTGGACACAATATTCCAGATGAGGTCTCACCAGGGCAGAGTAGAGGGGAAGGAGAACCTCTCTTGACCTACTAACCACCCCCCTTCTAATACACCCCAGGATGCCATTGGCCTTCTTGGCCACAAGGGCACAGTGCTGGCTCATGGTCATCCTGCTGTCCACCAGGACCCCCAGGTCCCTTTCCCCTACACTGCTCTCTAATAGGTCATTCCTCAACCTATACTGGAACCTGGGGTTTTTCCTGCCCAGATGCAAGACTCTGCACTTTCCCTTGTTATATTTCATTAAATTTTTCCCTGCCCAACTCTCCAGCCTGTCCAGGTCCAGACCACACTTCCTCAGTTTAGCTGTGAGGATGCTGTGGGAGACTGTGTCAAATGCTTTACTGAAGTCAAGGTAGACCACATCCACCGCTTTGCCCTAACTTAGTTAGATCCCTAACTTAATCCAGTCACAAAAGAGTCAGGTGTTGCAGTCCCTGATTTGGAGAGATTACTGTAGTCCAAACATACTGTGAAAGATGAAGACGATGGCAGCTGAGGCCAAAATCATTGCTCTACAGTACCCATGTGACATGAGAAAGCTGCCACCTGTATCAGAGTTTCAACGTCATTCTGTCTCCATGTATCTCTTAGTGTTCATACTTGGAATGTTCTGATTTAATCGCAGAAGCAGAAGGAGAATCATCTACTTTCCATCATGATAATATTCCTTGGCAGAGTAGTAGACAAGAAATTCATTTAGTGCATTAATATTTATATTTGAGGGTCTTATTTAAAGTACATCTTTGTGAACACTGTTCAGACTTGCATCCAGCAAATATTTTTAATTTAAATCCAGTTCTTTCTTAGAATATAAACACTTTTATTACTACAACGTTCATAAGCTGCATAAACACAAGACCTTTTTCACCTCTGACATTTCTTGTTTTAATACATTTCTCATAATTATGAAGAAAATTAAATATGGCTTACCATATGCTAGCTGCTAGCTATAGACTGAGAAATGCCCTCATGTCCCACACAGACATATTTTTAAAAAAATGATATAAAGGAGAACCTTGTAGGCTATAGACCTGAGGCTCACTGTTCATAACTGAACTTCCCAGGCGAAAGCTAGCTCTGTCTTTACTCAATACGATGAATAAGGCCCGGATCTTGCTTTACGTCATCTTTGTTCGATTTGCATAACTATATTCCTGATTTTAATGATGAGCTTTTTCTCCTCAAATAAGCAAGAATTAGTTAAAAATGAAAGCAGGTTTGCTGCAGGTCAGGGTAGAGATTATGCTTTAGCAATGCCTATTTGTATCATACTTCCATGAAACTTACAAGTCTTCTACTTCTTCAGTTATTAAAGCCAAAGAAGTGGAGAAAATGTTTTCAAATAAAAATGTCTTTTGGTTTATGTGCTCCTTACTCCAGATACTACACACAGAGGCTAATACATGCTGTTGGTTTTTAATGTTTTCTTCTTGGGTGTTAGATACATGATAACAGTAATAGTCTAGCATCAAAAGTATATGTTAAACCAACTCAGAATTAATTTTCAAGCACATAAAAATACTTGCAATGTTTTGTCCTTCATTAGTTATTTCATCTTTTTCAGTTTGGCTAATTGTAGATGTCCAGAGGCTTATACAGGCTTATTGACTTCTTTATCAAATGTTCTGCAAGGACTTGTTTAAAAAGGGTGTTGGTATTATATACTTCAAAGCATTTTCTCATTCAATAATCCAGAACATGACAGACAGCTTTGGTTATGCAAACAAAACTCAGAGCTTTGTTTCATAATATTTTCCTCTGGTTATTATTGACTGCAAATAGTAACTGCTTTTCAAATAATTTTTCTGCCCTTTATTTTGCTCTGTGGTTTGCACTAAAAGCTTCTATTACCTTTTGCTTCTTTTCGTGTTGTTGTCACACAAGGACTTGGTCTTTCCAAAAGGAATTGGTGTTCTTATCTCCTCCCTGTTAGCACTTTTTGGTGCTGTGTAAATAAAATAATCATAGAAACATAGAATGGTTTTTGTTGGAAGGGACTTTAAAGCTCTTCTAGTTCCAAGCCCCCTGCCATGTGCAGGGACACCTTTCATTAGGCCAGGTTGCTCAAAAAATAATGCTGAAGACCAAAACTATGTTTCGTTTCTGCATACACTGTATTCAGAATAGGGCAACAGATATCAAAGAAACAACAGCAAGGAACCCTGAAGTATCATCTAATTCAGTCCACTGTTCCAAGGCTGAACCAACCATCTTTAAAAACATTCTTATGTATATCTTTCTAACTTGTTTTAGAGAAATGTCAATGGCATAGATTTTACCTTTGCTAGTAACCAGTCTCATTGTTTAGATATTTCTAACAATTAACAGATATTCCTGCTTCTTAACTTGCTGCTCTTTAATTCTTGTGCACTACCAGCTGGTCTCCGGGATTGAGTAAGGACTATGATCTGTTTGCAGTGAAAGTGCAGACGAAATAGGAACATCCTTGCTTTTTTAGAAAACCAAAGACATAAACCCCAAAGAGCTGCTTGTGGAACAACATTTACCCTGGGGCAGCCTACAACACAACATACCTTCCTCTTTTACTGACAACTTTCTAAAATCCTAATTTGTCCTCTCTCCCCATCCACTCTGCAGTAAGAACAGTGGACATGACATGAGAAAGGATTGAGGACACCACGGATGGGCCTTCTTCACCACCTGTAGATTGGGTTGACCAGACGGCCAGGTGGGACCATTCCCTTACTCTGTTCTCCTCAAGAACGGGTTCAGGTTAAGTAGGACAGTGTAGATACATGGGACTTTTGCAAAACGAGTTTTGGTGAGTGCATTGTGGTAAATACTCTTGTACTGGGGCAGGAAGATATTAGAAGCTGAAAAAGTTGATGGCATGTAAGCCTTGCTTCGGCGTCACCCACTAAATGAGCCATTGAACAGGTCTGGCAACCAGGAGATGAAAATCAACAATATCCTGGCAGAAGGAAAAAGTTTCATGTACACCTCACTCCCCTCCACCTCTTCCCACCGCTCCCTGCTCCCTGCCAGCACCCAAGGGGAAATCCAGGCCCAGCCCAAGAGGGCCTGATGCACAGGGACTGCTTGGTTCTTCCTTCTGGTAGCTAAATATGCAATACCTCCAGCTACTGCTGGTCAATCATGGGCCACACTGTCCACACATGAGGGATGCTGTCAAAGTGTGCTTGGCCAGCTGTTGACAACTCATCCTGTCAATGGCCACTCACATCCAGTGGTGGTTTCTGATGGCAATGGATGTAACCATACTGTGGGTTGTCCAAAACAGCAGTTTTGAAATAATTGCTGTTACTATTTTGATGCTACACCCTGGTGTTTGTAACCCCAATCCTTCCCAAGCAAGGTCTTCATGCATGTCTGTCTCTCCCTCTTCCCACAAAAGCAAGTGGCTGACTGAAGTGTGCAACATCCTCCTTTATCTCCCTTCCGTCACCAGGAAATGTTCTCCCATAGTCCTGGCCATGCTCTGGGGGTTTTCCCACTCCACGGAAGTCTGTTACAGGAGTCAGGATGGGGGTGGCTTGTGTCACCAAATGACTGCCACTCCAATGGGCAACAAGAGCACTCCCAGCCATGCTCTGGACTAAAACCATAACAAGGGCCTTTCTAATAATTTCTAATAACCCTTAGACTGGGTTCCTGTGTCCCAGAATGCTCTCGGGACTGTTTATTTTACTAATATTGGCATAGGCTGATTTTACAGGAAGTACCCCTTTCACAGGAAACGTTTTCAAGTTTACATCAACACCTTAGGTCTTAGGTTTGCTACAGACAGACACACAAATAAAGACTTTCCTAATTTGGGGCCGTGTAGAGGAAGTTTTGAGTATGAGTGCACTCATTTTTCTCTCCATTGATCAATCTGTTTCTTAGTATATTCTGTGCCTCAGAGAAAATGGTTCAGCAGCAACACGTCTGCCCTCTGTTCCCTTATAAAGACTCCTTAAACAAGCCGTACTCATGAATTATGCTATTGCAGTCCTATGAATTATTCTAAGTGTCTTCCTTTTTTTTTTTTTGGTTAGTTAAATAAAAGACTAATGTATCGAGATCTCCAATTCCTCCTGCTTACTGCTGTTGTGTATTGATAAGGATCATGGCCAAAACCATTGTGGCAAAACTAGTTCCTCCAGCTCCAGGACTCAGGAGATGACACATCCAGTACAGGATGAACTGTGATTTACATATCAACGACAAGCTAAGGAGCCACAGCCCAGGCCGGATGGCTGATACAGGAGGTGGGGGATGTGCTGGAGGGCACATAGCTCCATCTTCTGATATGCCCAGCTTGGCACACAAAGGGGAAAATCTGAGACCTTTCAACGTGGCCCAGGACTTGTCCAGACTTGTCCATCTTTTGCAATCACCCCTTCCCCCCAGACTTTCCTTTACTCGGAAAGCTATAAAAAAAGCTCACCTAAGCACCGCTAGGGAAGCCACCACCCTGAGGACCCTCTGCGCACCAGCCTTGCCGCGAGAACCGGACCAGAAACCTGAGGATGCTGCGCTCCTGAACTACAAACCCCAGCATCCTCACCATGGGACACCGGAGGCCACACATCATCATACACCACGCTGCGGAGTCGTAAGAGTGGTCAGATCCCTCACTCTTTTCTTTCTTCCTTTCTCTCTGCTCTTTCCTTCTCTCCCTTTTTCTATATCCCTATTTCTTTGTCATCTCTTATACTTTAGTTTTCCTTCCCTCCCTACTACTCTCTTTCTCTCTTTTTCCTTTTGAACATATAAGAGTAACATCATCTCAGCTCTGCTGTTGGATTCTTGTTAAGTTTCGTATTATAGCTGCTAATGGTTGCCAATACATAGCTTGTTGAAGGACCTTTTGCTGTTAATGTGTTGATAAGTTCTGTGATATCATAAAATACTTTTGCCAAGCCACTATTCGCTGTAACTAATATTCCAAAACGTACTTTTAGTAAAATTCATAATTGAATTGGACCCCTGGAGTGACTGTCTGTCATTCACTTCACATAACCACGCAGAACTGACCCAGAGTTAACTCACACCTGGTCTCATCTGTTGAGTCAGGGCGCGTGTCACGTTCAGAGTTAACTCATCCCTCATCCCATCCGTTGGGACAGGACAACTGCCTGTGCTGCCTGAACACTGAGGACATTTCAGATTCTCATACTGTTTTCCTATTTGTGTCTTCTGTGACCTTATTACAAGTGTCCACAACTCCTCTACCTCTTAGTTTTGTTTCCACATCTTTTTGGTTAATATTGATGATGTGGTGTTATTGGAAAGCACTAATCTTAGTTTAAAGCCATCCTCACAAGTTTAGCTAATGTGTTTTCAAAGGCGTGTTCCTCTTCATGACATGATCTCTGTCTCTGCTCTTTTTCTTAGAATTTTACTCCTGATGGAGGAAACCAAAACCTCTCCCAGTACCATAACCCAAGAAGTCATTCATTAACTTTCTGGGTTGTGCTTGGCTGCTCCTGGGCCTTATTAATCTGTCACCAGGGATAGTGACTAGTAAATGGTGACTAGTGACCACTCTCTCCTTGTCAAGAAGCTATTTATCCTTCTGAGGTTGTGCAGCAATTGCCCTTCTAGCTATTTATCCTTGATACTGTTTTACAATTATTTACACTTCATTGATTATGTCACATACTCTTGAACGCTTTCCAATCTAACTTATGCTATTGGTATTTTTAACCCTGCTTCCCAAGAGATTTGAGTAGGAGGCATGCTAGACTATTTTCTATTCTCAGCTTTCATTGATAGAAACCTTTGGTTGCAGTGTCCAAAAGCTGACTGAAGACCAGGACTGGGAATGTATGGGCAGAAAGGGGGAGAAAGCACTCAGGATTTTTTTGTGTGAATGCATCATTCATGGTAAGAAAATCTCTGTCATCATTGGCTGCAGTTTGGCATTTTTTTAAATCTCTGTAGACTTTTCTTCACACTCTTTCCCAACGCTCCCTTGTTGCTCATAGTTTATCTCCCACTGTCTCCTAATCTGTTAATTTTTCAGCTCTTTTTTGTATACATAAAGCCCTGTCCTTTTGTTAGGTATCACCGGTAACCAAAACCAGTGACAACAAGACAGCCAGTTACACTTTTTCTTTCTCAGTCTCCCTGTGACACCTACTCAAGCAGCAGGCCTGACACTATCAATCACCCACACTCTTCCATATCTTTTCATCCTCAACTACTTTTGCAGCACAAATTACAATTTTTTTCACCATCCCAGGAAATTTTAGGAATGGTAATACTACTTTTTCATTCCCTCAGTGAAGAATTGTTTTCTTCCTCACCTAAATTCCAGAAATCCTTACATCTAGCTGACAAGCAGCAGGTGAAAAAGAAAAAGAAAAAAGAAAAAAAAAAAGGCATGCTGTTCTACAAATTAATACTATGTCATAACATGATGTCATAAGGGGGGAGAAGGGTGAATTAAATTTCACGGGATGCTCGCCTATACCATTTCATAACTTCTGAGCACTGACCTTGTCACCTTAGATATTCTTAAAACAAAATTTTTAACAAAATCTATTAGTCCAGCTGAACCCACTGTTCTTTATTAAAAGTCTTGTTCTTTTCCTGCACAGTGGTTTCCATTACCTTAAAGAAAACAGGTTTTACTGCTTGAATGCACAGAGGTTTGTTCAGATCTTCAACTCTGAACTTGTTTACTCGAGGACACATCCTTTCCTTTTGAATTTTCTGACACCTACCTTGCTCAATCTACTCTAAACACAGATGCATCTATTTTTCTGCCATTCTGACATTCCTATGCCTACTCAGAATTCTCTATTGAATAAAATTCAAGCTGCTGCTTCTCAGCATCAGAAGTTTTACTCCTCTCTACTTATCCAGTGTCTTGCAAGTTATTCAGTCATACCTTAAGACACCTCCTGCTCTTATAGAAATGCAACATTTCATAACAGATGTCCTTCTGGTTTCTACATTTCCACTTAAAAAACCTGAATTCTTTAAAATTCATTTAACTTATTACAACACCCAACTCAGAAGTGGTCAAAGAGCAGTCATATCATTATTTCGTCATATGGACATAAAGACAACTTATAAAAATATATAATCATATGCCTATTAATTTATCTGTATTCTCTAGCTTTTGTGTATTACATCTGCCTTATTCTTTTGAGCTGTATACAGATACAATTTTCTGGAATGTCAGCAATACATAAAAGCTGAAATACAAAGGTCACAGGTTATAATCACTTAGGGATTTCAACACATTTGAGAATAGTAGATTACTACAAAGACCTGAGTAATGGTAGAAACATAGACAGTGTATATCAAGAAACACACTGTTAGACTTTCTGACATTGAATCTGATTTTATATCATTATCAAACTTGCTTAAATAAAATGCCAATTGTTCCAGATTTACTAGAACTATCAGAATCTGATCCAAATGCAAATAACTACAATAAATTTTGGAGAAAAAAATATAGAGGTAAGATACTTGTCGAGATGCGCTGTGTTTCTGAAAGACAGCATGTTCAACAAATTAAATGTGAGAGATTTGGCAGCAAAAATGCAAGTACAATTTAGGTTTCACACAGAGAAGAATCAAGCCACACTGCAGGAAAGCAAAAGTTACTTTCCCCATTACTCTGGTGACACTACATGTGGAATAAAATTTATGTCAGAAAAATCAAAACATTGAAAAACTGGAAAGTGTTTGGAGAACCACAACTTTTTAATGTGTTTATAGGAGGAAGACTTACAAGAAGAAATTAATGGAGCTTTTTTCTTTTCTTTGTTAAGATATGGTTAGAGAAAAAGACTGTTATTCACTGTTATTATTTATGTCCATATACTAGGAAACAAAACCTCAGCTAGTATAAATCTGTGCATTTTATATGAAAACAGAGTAGTTATGCTGATTTATATTAGTGGAGGATAAGGCACTCAGAAGAGAAGCAAAATTTAAATTTATATGAAGATGTAGTAAGAGAATTTTAGTAGAATATAATGAAAAAAAAAACTGTAAAGAACCATTACATTTTAGAGCAGCCTCCCGAGAGAACTGGAGCAATGGAGACTGCTATGACTAAGAAAGTAAGAAGTGTTATAAATTGTAATTATTAATGGTACAGATGAAGGACATCATCAATGTGACTAGGGCTTTTTCTTTTCCTATTTCAAACTTGTGGGATCAAACTAAAAGAACGAATTAGAAGATTTTAAGGCTGTGATGTGTTTTTCTTACTTTTATACACATTTTTAAATGGCAATAAACACCACAGATTTGTGGTCTCTTGAATTACTATCCTGACATTTATACAAACAATAACAGATGATCATGCTTTAGAAAACCATAATGAAAATATTTTAAAACCTCACTAAACAGCACTGTCTGATTCCTGTAAGAAGTGTTGTGCAGTGGCACTGTCATTTGCAACAATCCGAATTCTGACACGTACAATTATAAAAGGAGGGCACTCTCCCCTTGCAACAGTCATGTCATGTAATCATTTATATGGTGTGGTATATTTTTTATGTTATTTTTGATATGCTGGCATTCCACCTGGCAGACTCACAAGTTTGGAAGACATTCTCTATCTCACTCACTCTCTTCCCTCTCTGCCCTTGTAAAATATAACTGTTCCCTACAAAATGGAACAGATGCAACAGGAGACACTGACAGGTTAGCACAGACTTCCAGCTGAAACTTGAGTCCAAATTCTCTCATCGTGCGCACAGTTTATGTGTTGAATCAAACTGTAGGCTCAAGGCTAGCATTAGCCAACTGGCTCAGCATTAAGCAGAGCTTTACTCCAGAGTGCTCTATGGAGATTATGACATAGGAAGAGGTGGGAATCAATCCAGCTGTCCCAGATCCTGGAAGAGAATTTGGACTACTCTCCCCTTGAGCAAGAAGATGGGCGGTCCATCCTTCTGTGCAGGGCTAAATTCAAGAGGTGCAGTCTGGGAATGTACAATGAGCTGGACTCTTCAGGGAAGAAGTGCAGAGGAACACTTTGACAGATGATCTCAGGTGAGCACAGCAACCAGCTACTCAGTCCTGTCGAGACTGTGGCAGTTCTAATAGACTGGTACCCAAGAACCTCATTCAGGAGACAAGGGGAAATGTAGGCACACACAGTTTATAAATATCCAAACTTTTCACCAGCAGGTGTTGCTGATTATGGTGCCTACTTGGAGAGTACTCGAGCGAGTATTCACTTTTTGTGAACCTTTGGGTGAGTGAAAAAGGGAAAACTGGAAGCAGGACCACCTATGGACTGTTGGAAGTCTGGTGCTGGGACAGGTTAAGATCTACAGCTGCAACTGGGGGAGTGTGGCACTGGGAGATGGGGAGATTTGAGAGCCTGGAAATAGAAGAGAGACAACTCTCTCAAAGCAGTGGGGACAAGGCAAGACGTGGTGGTGACTAGGGAAGGAAGGTGATATGAGGAGTTGAAGAAGTGTTGGTGAGGACATATGTGGGGTCCAGAAAGAAAGACTGTAAGTAGAAGAAAATTGAAAGCAAGAAATATGTAAATGAGAAGAAAGCCAGAAAGAAGGAAATAGAGTTGTCTGTGCCAGAAAAATGGGATTTGGAAGAGAAATCAAGGGTGAGAAAGAGATAGGAGTGGTCCTGGCTTCAAGTTAGAGAACACATGAAAAAGAAAAGAGACCATGTTTTGAGTGAATGGGCAGAAATATATGTATTCAGAAGAGACATATATTCTGAAAGCCTGCAGTGAAGCTGGCATGGACTGAGTCTCTCTCAGTCCTGGTAATGTTTAGAATTAGAATGTTTAGGCCCAATTTTGCAAGTTTCCCATAATCAGAATTTCTAAAAGTCACTGACAAAACAGATGTATAAATTCTCTGTTTGTTATTAATAAATTACTGTATCGTGAAGTTCTTATTAAAAATCTATCTAATATGTTTATACAAAAAACATAAAAACAGAATGTCGCACAATCTGCTTTGCTATACTCTTGGCCAGAGTTAAATAAAATCCCATAATGAAGTGGTTCACTTCTAGCAACACAGTTCTGGTGGCTATACAGTAGATGCTAGTATGCATCTTAAAGGTTTCCTTTAGTTTTGCTACAAAATGCATAGCTCTGTATGAGCAGAATGATAACAGAGGTACAACTAAACATTGTTTTAATCTCTCAGATGGCTAAATGAGAGATCCACAGAGTCATAAGTACTTTTACAGTTTTCTGTCCCTTAAGTCATTTCCAGGGAGGAAAAGCCAAGGATGATTACATTATTCTTCACACTACTAATAGGTGTAACTTCCTCCTCCTCTGATATCTGGAGGTTATATATAATATTTTTGTCATTCCTATCTTAAGAGGAAGGAACTGAAGTAATTCCCTGCACTGACAACATCAGGAATCTTAGTCTACCCTCCCCAAAAGAAAGTTAAAGGGAGAATCTGTTAAAATTCACCTTAGACATCTGCACATATCTGAAAGGAAGCACCTATTTTATTCCTATCTAAATCTATTCCTAAAGGTGGATCTTTGGTCTTAAAAGTATCATACTGTTCTTAAAAAAAAAAAAAATTGCCTAACTGGCATTATGCTTCTAATTTTTTGTCTTGTATCTGTTCAGTTTACAAATAATAAATGTTCTTGTAATTATGCCAGCCTTGCATACTCATTCTGAAATGTCATACTGTGGGCTTTCTCATGTGTATATCAAAGAACAGGCGCAAACACATTTTGAAGTTAGTAGAAATCTACCCACTGAAATATATTCAACATCTAAATCCTAGAATTTTCAGTGGATTATATACGTTTAAATAATCCCAGAATTTCACAGTGGAACATGATTATTTTTTTGTCATGATGCACACGTTAAATATGTGTGCATGTGTCTGTCCCTTAGGACCCAATTAGATCCAACTGTCCAAAATAAACACAAAAAATAGCCTGACATACAACACAGATGGCAGTGTATTGATGTGATACATGAGCTAGCTGTAAACAAGAATCAGAACGTACCAAGCCACAGTCACAAGATACAGCGCAAACCACTGTATTTTGAATGTCAGAGATTTAACCACCCTGAGTGTCATGCCAGACGGCTGCTGGTATCCTTTAGAGATGCCTTGGCTGTCATCACACAGCTCTGCAGCCTGGGGTGCAATCCAATCCATAGCCCCTCTGTAGAGGAGCTTACAATTGCAGGAAAGCAGCATATGAAGAGCAGAAGAAATGATAATATGTCAACATATTATTTTATGTTCAAATTTATCTTTCAAATTTTCAGCACTAAGCTTATAAATCGAGCACTTAATTTGCAACAGTTATAGAATCATAGAATCATTTTGGTTGGAAAAGCCCCTTAAGATCATTGAGTCCTACCATTAACCTAACATTGTCAAGCCTATCCCTAAACCCTGTCTCTAAGAACTTCACCTATGCATCTATTTGCTTTGACATTAAAATCAACATTAGTTCCAGATATGCAGAGATCAGATGCATGGAGTAAGTGTGCTGTTTTTACAGTCTGATTTCAATTACAAATCTCTCCAACACCAGCCTCCAGGACTGTATTTCTGTGAGTTATACAAAATAATACAATATATTATTACCAATATCTTAAACATAGTTATGTAAAACAACATAACAAATGTCACTGTAATTCTACAGTAACATTAGGATATCTAGAACTGAAATTTGAAAACAAGCTTTTAAGCTTAATCAGAAAAAACCCCACCATAGTCAGTTTGTAATTCCACATCTCATAGTTATGTTCACAGTGCCATTCATTGTTAATTACATTTTCAGTACTCTCTATTCCTCTCTGTCTATGAAAACAGACATCACAGAAAGACATGGATCTCTAGTTATGACATCATCACACTAAAAACCAAGCCCAGCTTACTAGCAAGACTGATCATACAATTAGCTGGCTGAAAACATGCTTCTCACTAGAACCAAGCTCTCCTCTTTGACCCCTTTTTCACTCCCCACAATGTCAGAGCTCACACTTCTCATCTACCAGGCTCCTACTTCCCAGGTCTGCCCCAAGCCCTATGCATTAGCACTGCCATCCCCTTCCTCTCAAGCTGTTTCCTCAGAATCACCATGACGCTTCACAAATTCCTCCTGCCTGCCACATAAAGCCCCCTCACCATGCCCCAGCCTAGGAAGGTCTCCACTTCTCCTCACCTCCAGCAGAGATCTGTCCAGTGAAACCCCTGAAACCAAGTGTGCAGCTCCCAGCAGCAGAAGACAAGCGCTTCCTAGGAGGCCACCGAGCACAACAGCTACCTCCATCCCTTGCTGACAGGTGGGATTGCTATGGCACAGCCTGTTCCCTCCTGGGATATGCTTGGCCAGGTCAGGGAATTGCAGCATGACAAACCATTTCTTTCTTCTCAGAGGAATTAGGCAAAAAAAATCCCTTGTGAGGTTACTGGTACTAACGCAACAACAAGAGAGAAATGTGATCGCTATCTGGTATCTCACATTAAAAAAAACCAAACAAACAAAAAAATCCAACTGATTGACATTTAAGCAAACTTAATGTTTGTTTGAATTCAGAATTCTTTTGTGTGTTTTCTTAACTAAAGATTGTTCCCCTCTCTGTCAGTTTGGCCACACTTCCAAAATGAAAATAAATCTAATCACGCTAAGAGATTTGAAGTTTTTTAATGCATCTGCCCATTAGCTTCCATTTTTTAACAATTGTATACTACTTGCATTGCAGTCATTAAAAAAGCACTAGGAAGGTAGCTTACCCAAAAACTAAAAAGCTTTCATTTCTGGCACCACACTGCAAATTGAAGTTGTAGAACATTACATTAGGGGTAAGCAATCAAGCTAATCAAACGAAAATGTTTCAAATGTTTCTCATAGAGATCCTGACAGCAAACTGGTCTCCTATATGAATTTCAAATCTCAAAAGAAAAGAGGCTAAAGCAAGCCGTTTTATTATACAGAAGAAGAGAAGAAAGATACCAGTGAAGCCAAAGATCTATGTTCTCTTTCCACCACACACAAAGATCCAATGTGAAACATTTGGAAGTAGGAGCAGTCAAAATCAAAGAGCAGTCATCCAGATATACAATATACAAATCAGCAGTTAATGAGCTTGTATGTAGGCTTATTACTCAACAGCTCTGTACTTCAACCAGGGACACTACAGCCGACGATGCTTTGAATGCAACCAGCTTATGTCCTTTTCTTAAGTCGCTTGAGTGTTCTTTGGTTGAAGCCCCATTCATCAAGAGAATTGTCCACCATGAGCAGGGGCAACATGCACTATTACTCCTTGAGTGTTGAACCCTCCTGAGGGAATAGTGGGAAGAAAGAAGTTTTGGTTAAACTCT
Source organism: Caloenas nicobarica (assembly GCF_036013445.1). NCBI lineage: Eukaryota > Metazoa > Chordata > Aves > Columbiformes > Columbidae > Caloenas > Caloenas nicobarica. Next base: position 50,030,032 of record NC_088245.1, read on the forward strand.
TCTCTCAAACACAGCTCTGTTGTTGGTAAGTAGCAGCAGCTGCAGTAGGCTCTTATCCAATGTGGTCCAGCCACTGAAACTGGGAACATTAAAAAATTAACTAGTTTGTTTTGTTGTTTTTTTTTTTTTTCCTAAAAAGAGAAAGGTCAGATTCTGTAGGCAGTAGGCTGAAGTAAAATTCAGAGAATGCTGCTAAGAAGATAGTACATGGTGGGAAATAAGACAGATCTGATATTTACTTGCTGAGCTTCCCGTCTTATCTAACGGCATTTGTAAACCATACAATCCTGCTTTGGCTCCATTTTCTGAAGTAAGTTGTGGGATAGGCAGTTAGCCTACTGTGATACAAAAAGACATGAGTTCCAGACTTGGCAGCCAGATACATCACATCCTGGGCAAAAATCTGAAGATTTCATAATCATCTGAGTTGCACAACTTCTGGTGGTTTTCTCATAACTTGTCCTTTCATTCAAAAAAAAGGTCTTATTTTTTCTTTTCTAAAAAAATAATATGCAGTGTAAACCACTGTAGTGCCAATCCCTTCACCCAGATTTATTTTAAAATGTTTTCTGCCAACTGCAGATACAGGGAAAATAACTGTGGTGTCTCGACAAATATATCAGTTCTAGCAAGGTTGTGAGAGAATGTGGAAATTGGGGAAAATTCCAGTTTTATTAAGCAGGTAAGAAAAAACATAACTAAAGGCAAGCTACTTTTGGAAACTCTTGCAAAAAAAAGAAAAAAGTTCTTTCTCCACATCCTATTTTAAATAGCTGAAGAAGAATGTTTTTAGAGCAATAGGACTAGGAGAGTGTTAACATACCTATGTAGATTTATTTTTCTGTGTTACAGACTTGGAACATATTTGGGAAAAAGATGAAGCTGTGCAGTTTACCTCTTAAAGAAAAATACCAGTCATTATTAATTCTGTAAGAAACATTAAGCAAAACAAGCTGATGTACTCTGTACTGTATGTTCAGTCACCAGTGAATCACATCCCATATTAATAAAAATAGTTAGAGGTGGCCAACACTACTCACACAACTGTTCGTTAGTTAATTAGAGACAATGGTGAAAATTGCTATTTGGGTGGATATCACAGTTCTTTCTAGAGTAAATTCAGCAGGTTATTTCACAAGGTCAATCATGGGAGATAAGAGAAGATTTATAAAGAGAGGGTAAAAGTAGATATAATAAATTCATTTGAAAAACGTACACTATATATTATACATTTTGAACATATGTTACTAATTATATTAAAACAAAATTATTCAGATGGAATGCAATGAGGCAAAAGGGCTATAACTATTTTAAAGAGTCTCATGAAGATTCCTCTAGGTTAGGTGAATCCCTAGGGTCCAAGCAGCTTGTGTTATTCTGTTCTTCTGACATTTATTAGCATATGCCTGTGCAACAGAGTCTAGCCAGATATACTAAAGCATTTTAAAAATAATTGCCTGTATGTTTCACTCACACTCTTAGATAGACACTGATGCAGTAGATTGTACTACACAGAATCATTTAGCCTATCTCCAGCCTGGAGCTTAGAAGGAAGCTCAATTCCAAAACAAAGAATTCTAGGAAAGCTTTTAGGGGAAATAATGGTACCGAAGAAACTGGACAAAAATGTTGTTTTTACTCTCTGGAGAGATGTTCTATTTCACTTCAACTCAGATGTCTTCGTCATGATTTACTGTCAAAGAACACCTTCATGAAAATGACCATGATATGCTTTAAAATATTGGCAGCAGCAGCAGCAACAACAACTAAAAAAACCCAAACAAAAATTTGAAAAAACCCACAACCATAAAAAAGTAATTATGACTGTGGTCAACTCTGAAATGAAGAATTACCTAAGAGTAATGAAGCCTGCTAAAAAATATGCTAAAAGAGGTAGCTAAAAGATGAAAAAGAAGCTGACTAAAAGAGTTAAATCTCTGTCAGCAGCATGAGCGCAACTTAGAGACTATACCGAAGGTAAAAAGGATATGCATACTTCCTGTCATGAAAGACTTGAGAAAAGCAAAAGGAAGCCAGCATGGCTAAACAACAGCGCAAGAAAGATTAGTAAATGCAAGAAGGCAAGTTGGAAAACATTGAAGTGGTGTCCAAATATGGAAACTAGAGAGGATGAAACTTTGGTAGGTTAAATATAAAAACAAGGCAAACCAGAAGACCACTTGAAGAAAGTTTGCAAAAAACAACGATAAATATTTTTTCAAACATATCAGGCACAGGAAGTCTGTCAGTGAGTCCAAAGAGCCAGCAGATATTCAGGGGATAAAAGGAGCACTCAGGGAAGATGGTGCCATAAAAAAGAAACAAAATTAATCCTCTATTTTTGTGTTCAGTGTAGATGCATGTGAAAAAGCTCTAAGTCCAGAAACTTTCTTTACTGGGAACTCATTACAGCATCTAACTCAAATTTGAGTGTTGGTAAAAGAGACTTTGGCAAAAATAGATAAAATGGTAACAGCCAGGACTGGATTTCATTCATCAAGAAACTCAAGGATAAAACAGCTCAGTTCATAAGTGTGGTGTGCAGCCTTTGAATTAGAAGTGCCTGAGTGTCTGTGGACTGGAAGGGGGCAGATGTGATGCCAGTTTTTAAAATGAGTTCCAGAACAAACCCAATGAGCTAATAACTAGTAAACTTATCATCTCGACAAATTGGTGGTAATTACAGCAAAGAACAGAATCAGCACACACACACATGAACAAATACCATATACTGTAAAAGAGCTCAAGGCATTATTGAGAAGGGAGGCTTTGCCTTAAAAGCATTCTTTGAAGGCAACAAACTTGTTCATCGGGGAAATACCGCCACTGCAGTCTACCTGGATTTCCCAAAACTGTCCAATGAGGTGCTTCATCAAAAACTCTTGTGGGTCTTAGAATAAGACAGAGCATTTACTCATTCATTAAAATAGGATAAAGATAGGAAACACTCAGTAGCATTAATTTGATCCCTGGAAAAAGGTCTACATGTCTGCATGCTGGGACTGTGCTGCTCAAAATTTTAGAAAATAGCAAGGTGATAGTGTTTCCTGAGACTCTTACATTATTCAATGATAGATAGATAGATAGATAAGATAAAGATAAGCATCAGCTATGAAGTGTAGAAAGAAAGCAGGAGCCATAGTGACTGGATGCTAAAAGGGTAGATAAGATTTAGTGACAACCAGTGTAAAGTGCTGTGCAAAACAAAAAAGCTAATGACCGGTACTCCACAGGAATGAGTTCAAGGATTACAGTAGATGTTTCTATGCTCAGTACCTAGTAACCATCAGAAAAACAAACAGTGTTTAGAAGTATTATGAAGAAAACAGACAGCATCATTATGTCACTGAATAGACTGTACCCTCTTCCTTCCAACAGAAGGTGTCAGCAAATAAAACTAGTGATTGACTGGGTCAAAACAAACAAGGTAATGTAGCTGAGCTATGAAACTTTTTGCCGCAGAATTTTCAAAGAGTTAATGAAACACAAAATGATCAAGGGCTATTAAAAAAAATTATCATCCCTGACACAAATTTAGGCATTGAGCCACAAATTGCTGGAAGGCAGGAGAGTATTCTGGGGAAGTAATACTGTAGGCTCTCTCTACTTCTCTATGTGTTGTCATGGAGAAGACTTAGGACAGACCTAATTGCAGTCTTCCGATACCTAACAAGAGGCTACTGAGAAGATGGAGGTTGGACTAGAGATCTTCTGATGTCCCTTCCAACCTGAATGATTTTGTAATTCTATGATTCGTTAAGTTTCGGCACTACTGGAGACAGGCTACTAGGCTAGTTGGGCTGTGGTCCAATCCAGTATACCAATTCTCATACACATGTATGCATTAAAATACACGCTTAGAAACTCAAGGTCAAACTCAACCTCAGTAGCAACTCACTATCTTTGCAAACCAAATGATGCCAAGTGTCGCTTATATTTGCAGCTTCAAGAGATAAAACTGGCTTCCTGAGTTTTACCTTCATGCTTTCAAAAAGCCAAAAATATTTAAGTCTTCACAATTAATAGAGATTAAAATATCATATCTGAGTAATTTAAAAGAAAATCAGTATCAGAGAGAAACTCATTCATAAACTGAATATTTACTGGGTTTTGGTAAATAATGAAGACACCAGTTTAATTGGCAATTTTAACGTCAGTCACAGGACTGACATATTACTGCCAAAATGTGACATGTTCAGGAAGAATGAGCAAGGAAAAATGGGAGAAGGTAGTCTACTGTAAATTAAGACTGTTCTATGTTGTATAGATGTACAAAATTTTAGAGGTATAAAATATATTATCTGATGAAGAGCTGAGAATGTGAATGGAAGAATAACCACAAATAAAAGTAAAAGAGAAAAAAGAATATGTACACTGTCAGCACATGAGACTACTATAGCTATTTTCATTTGAAATAAGTTGGGGTTTTTTTAATGCAGACTCTCCAGTAAGATATTTCAATACACTCAGGCTCACTTTTTTATCTTGGAGGTAATTATTAGCAGGCTATTGCTTTAGAGACTAACAAATAGAGGAAGTAGTTGAAAATAGGAAAATGGACAATCATTTGTATGCAACTGATCAGAAAATACTGCAGTACCACTCTAAAAAGAGCAAGGAAGGGAAAGAGTGAAAGCAAAGAAAAAAAATAAAAGGCAATAAAACAGATGTTATAAAATCTAATTTGGGAATGTGTGGTTTCGTTCTCATGGGAAGGTAGAGGAAGGGGAAAGTAGTAGGAAAGCAAGCACTTACTGAAGGAAACCTTATCAAACACACAATTAATCTGAGACACAAAGAATAGAGGAGGAATGGCTTTTGCTTCATTAGGCACAACTGAAGCAGAAACGAATCGTACAAGAGGTGGAACCTGACAAAAGGCACATCAGAAAGAAGTGGTACAAAGGAACATCAGAAGTGCATGGGGTAAATCAAATGCTATTGTTGACATTGAGAAGCAGCAGGTGAGGGGAGCTGGATGAGAAGAGAAAGGAGTTAGCAGGAGTGCTAAAAGACAAAGCAATGTGGCGTTAAAGGAAGGCAAACAGGGACTGCCAGAGTTTGAATCTCATAACTCCCAATCCTACAGAAAATTGGCTGTGCAATATAAGACATGGGACAGGGAAATATTCAGCATCTGTGCAGAAAACGCAGGCCTGGGCCATATAAAGGATCCTTCGTTTTTCTGCCATTTCGGGATTTCTGCCATTTTGTGTAGAAAGAGAATACAGTCAGATTTTTTAAAAACACAAAGCCCTTACAATATCTATCAAATCTGAGTTTGTGTAAAAACAATACTATATAAAAGAATGTTAAATAAAGTATTGAGCTATTCTACTTAGAGTTTAGATATAAAGGTATATAGTTCTTCTATAATGTAATTTCTCTGCAGTTTTTCTCTTAGTCTAGTGATAATTTAGAAATGTAAAGAGTTGTCTTGGCTCTCAGCTAGAACTCTATTGAGAATGAAAATGTGCAACAAGTAAGACTCCAGCAGTTTCACCTGCCTTGTTGTGGCCCTCATGAGTGCCTACCCAGTTCTAGGAGATACTGATACCACTCTTACTTCTGTATGCGTGTCACCAACATCAAAGGCTGCTACCCTTCAAAAGAGAGGGAAAGTATTCACCATGACCTAAACCAATGACTCATCCATAAGGAGTTTATATTGAAGTTCACACCTGGACTGAGTGGTCAAGTGATAGAAAATGTTACCAGTAAATTCATCAGCTTCTTCATAAACTGAATAATTACATCACTTTGCATAAATTAGCACAGTTAAGGTTCAAATAAAGAAAGCAATATTGCATTGGAATACACCTCTTCTGCTTCCAGAGGTGTTCACAGATAGCATTAATGTTCTTTCATTCATTTTACAAAAAACACAGGGTGCTAAGTCAAACACTATGAAGAACATGCGAGAGCAATATCTCCTTTCCTTAAATGATTAACTGTTCTAGGAGCATGATGTGATTTTTTTCATTGAAATAGATTACAAAAGGCTTGTGATTCTCTGATTTTAAAATCACCGTGAAGCTGTTATCTAAAAGATCTAGTTAGAGGAAATACAATTCGCTGGGCTATATACATGTCACTGCTTGAAATTTTATGCCATATGTGATACAGTATGTGACTCGCTTTTCATCTGTACGTTGACTGTAATGATGAAAACTCTATAAAACATTATATAGATAAAATACATGTAAAATATATAATGTATAGTATATAAAATCTGTAGCATACAACATGTAATATTTAACATTTATTATGATATATAATCACATGAATTATATAAAACAGGTCAAAAAGATAAAAACTTTCAAACACAGCAGCAAACATTGCCTAATTAAATACATAGCGTAGTATGAGAAACAAGTGGGAAGACTGCAAAAACATCTGGAATTTGTTCGCTGGAAAATTTGCTCACAACAGAAAATCAAAACAAAGAAGGAAAAAAACAAAAAAGAAAAGGTTAAGAGTGAGGTTATTCAATCCCATCTGGGTTTCTCTTTTCTTTTTTTTTTTTCTTTTTTTTTTTTTTCTTATGTGGGCTATGTAATCACAATTCAAAATAATCACAGAATCACAGAATGGTTGGGGTTGGAAGGGACCTCTGGAGATCATCTAGTCCAACCCAGTTACATTATAACAGAAGTAATGAAAGAAAAAAAAATCGTTTGTTCTGTACATGTTTAATACATTTGTATAACTTTACATATAATTACTTTCAAGATAAGGATAGAAAAATGGCATTGTTTGTATAACTATTCAGGAGTGAAGCACCAGAGTTATGGAGGAACCAAGCAGCAGAGCCTAATTATCCAGTCAATAAAAATATTGTCTTAGAACTTATTGTCTTTTATATTCTGTGACATGGATTTCTTCACTTTCATCACTTTGAGCTCAACCAATAAATGAGATTCAAAAGGTATATAAAGTCTATGCCTCTGGGGTTTTTTTGCCCACTGGCAAGTACAAGAACTGATCAAAGCTAAAGCTCCAATTGTGCAACGAAGGAAGAGTGTCTGAAAATGCATCTGTTTTGTGGAGTGCTTTTTGTTTCCCAGGAAATGATGGTATGAAGCATGCACTCCCACCAAACAACTCCATAAAATATAAGCCTCTAGGTGTTCCCATAGACATTATCTACCACAGACTAATTAGCCTTTCCTCCTTCTAGCTCTGGGCTAGTTCCATGGAACATCTTCAGAGACCATAAATCTCTCTTCAGGCAGCTAAGGCTACATATACATTAACAGGTAGTTCAGCAAACAAAAGCAGATTGCCAGACTGAAGCTGCTGATACCCCTGCATCCACATTATGTGTTTCGGGGCCTGTCCTTAAGACTAGATCTGTCTGATGCCTTGAACTGAACATCACCATCATGCACATGATTCATAGCTGCTCCAAGGGATGGTCAGTGGTTTGGACTGCTACTAAGGGTTAGAGCACATCTGTAAGTTCATAGGGAAAGCTTCTGGTTTCATTTCACACAGATGGAAACTAGTACACATGCACGAAACTTGCTTTGAACTTGCTTTAGAAACCAAGCCAACGTGCATTAAATGGGGATGACTGAAACTTACTTTCTCAACTGCACTACTGTACTGAATCAACACATTCATACACACAAAGCCTACATCCAATAAAGGAGTGTAACTGGTCTTTTCATCTAGCTGTGCATATGATAAAATTTCTGTTCACAAAAACCTAGCTCAAAACTTTGATTGTGCAAGCAAAACTGAATTCTACCTTTATCTTCAGAGTGGCAAAATTTGCCTTCATATGAGAAACAGACAAACTCCATTGAAACCGCCCTTCTGGATGGTGAAGGTAAAGCCCTGCTGAAAAGGCTGGTGTGGCTGCAATGCAGCCATCTGCAGGGGAATAGAAGAGGACATGATTATGGCTGGGAATCGCTTGGCTATCTGTGCCTTACTTTCCTCCTCCCATTGCTGGAACTCCCTACTACTTTCATGACCTCTCCTCCAGCACAGAGGGGACAGGGTAGAAGCGACTGACCAGACAAGTGCAGGGTCATCCCTGCAAGCAGCAGGGATGTGGCTGACTATTAACAGGAACGAGAAAAGTCACCCAGTCCTGTCTAAGGAGGACAACATCTGTAGAATCACTCCACTGTAGCAAGCTGTAAGACTTTTCCTCTTGTTAGCTCCAGGCCCCTATCCCTTAAACAACTGGAAGGGTGTTGCCTATTCCCCTTAACTTACTGCATGATATAATTCAGTGCTGCTTAGACTGCAAAAGCCACCCTGCAGAGAGCTGCCTGTGCTGTGGAAACAAGGCACAGGCAGAATTAACGTGGGGTACATCTGAATTGGCCAAGCAGGAAACCGGGAGAACGATTCCAATGCTGTAAAAGCTAATGGAGTGAAAGCTCCAAATCTCCAAGTCACGCAACTCAATTTGTGTTAACGGGCTATAAAAATTGTCAGACTCATATTGCTGCCACTGTCAAGGAAGACAGACAGGTGATAAAGGCCAGCTGTGTGACAAAATTATTGTAAATGATGGAATGAAAGCTAGAGGAGGGAAAGACAGCATGGCTATAGAAAAGTTCTGTTTCTCAGGTTGAGTACAATGATTAGATAAACTTATAATTTATATGTGAATCTTTTTCCATGTCAACTGCCCTAATGTTTTCTTCACTCACAGCCTTATTTAGGCAGTAATAAGACAAACAACAAAATGTCTTTCTCAGCACTTGACTTCCTCTATTCCCCAGACCAAAGTTAGCTTAGCACTTACAGGTCTAACCTTGGCTAAAATTAAATTGGAGAAGGTCTCAGAAAAAAAAAAAGAATGTTGTTAATCCCATCAAAGTGCTTAACAATAGCCTAAACTATTTTTAAAGCACTTGTTTAAATTTTAAAGCAGTAAGGGATTAAGAACAAACACAGGCATTTCTTGTCTCCCTTGCGTGTAAGTAATTTTAAAGGTCAAGCATGGCTTTTTTAGTCCTTGAAAAAGCCCTCCACATTTTTGAAAGTTAAAAAGCATAGGCCAGATAATCAGCTAATGTAAATTATCAGAGCTCAGTCACGGTCAATACCAGAGACCAATTTACACTGGCTGAGGTTCTGGCTGCTGTTTTGTAAAATTCCAGGAGAAAAAGATTACAGCATTTTTAAAGAAATATATCCTGAAAGAGGAGATGCAGCTTTCCCTGTTTGAGCCAGAGGGAATGAACTCATAAGTACCATAAATCAAGACAACGAAAACAGGCAGTTAAAGTCCAGTTCTTGCGACAACAGGTATACTGTTTATTTAAGTTTGCAATAGAAAGCCAGGCTGTACATGCACCTGGGTAGGAGCTCTCTACCAAGGCAAAAAACCAAGCACCATACTTTTCAGATGCCATTCCATTCATTCCAGTAAGTGTCTTGACTTAAAAGCCATTAGAAAAGAATCACACATGCCTCTGGCACAATAGTTCTCTCAAAGGACTTTAGAAGCCCTGTTGATGTCCCTTGGACAGAAGAAGCAAGTCAGCAGCTTGGAGTTCTCAAGACCTAAACCAGGAGTTTCCTAAAGCTGACTTTAGAATATGACACTAAGAACACTGTTTTCGTCATAACATGTACAAACTGTTTCTTCTGGAATATCAGAGAAGAAGTTTGTCAGTTTTTAAAAAAGAGTTATAATTCACCTCTGAAATGTCTTTTTGCTGATTCTTGCCATGATGATGAAAAACAGCAGAGTGGTATTCTAGACCTCTCCTTCCAGATCTGCAGCTAGTGGATATCTGAAAGCTGCGTAAGACCTGATCCAAAGGCTAATTAAATCAATGATATACCTGATCACTAGAGGAACAAAATCATTATTAGCAGCCTAATCCTGATTCCATGGAAATCAAGGAAGCAAATTTTCAATGGGAACAGCATCAAATACTTATGCTACTTTTTAGACCTTTACTGAATAACTTTTAAAGTCTTTTCAGTAGGTACTATTTAACTTAAAATTCCTCATGAATAAAGCATCTTGCAAGACATAGTATGAACAAAATTAGTAGCTCCTTATTATAAAATTTTGCTATTAAAATCAGACTCATAATCATTTTCCCAGTGCTTCACAAGAAGACATTTGCAGATCTAGGAGAAGGATTCCTGAATCTGTCTTTTCTTCTGCGCTCCCATGCTGTAATCACTGCAGAGTGTAAAGAGCATATTCATGTAAGAACACTTTATTTTCTAAATATGGACAACTGGTTATTTTTCTGAGTGAATTTCTGAAAAGAAATGATCCTTCTTGGGTCTTCTATTCTAGGCTTAAGTCACAATAAATATGTTTTCCTTCACTTTTACTCTCCCATTTCAGTGCATGTAAATAACAGGTAGGTTGTAGCAAGTTTTTAACTTACTTCTACACCAGAACTGACTTGTAATCACAATTCAAGAACCTAACACGATAAACACTTCTGTGATTACTGCTAACAGAAGCTGAATAGTAACAGAAGAGTCATATAACGATTACTCCCAATGAGTAAAAGTCAAAAAGTATAGGGACAGATACGTGTGCTGGTTTGACTGAAAATGAGTCAATTTTCTTTGTGCAGTTAGAAATCTTTCTTTTTCATAGCTAGCACAGTCATTATTTGGACTTAGTTTGAGAACAAGAAATAACACCCCAACACAGAGTTAATGTTTTTAATTGCTCTGGTCTGAGAGCCAAGGACACTCTGAGCGCTCTGCCCACAGGCGTGAGGCATCAAGGAAGGGGGGCATGGATGGGGCAGAGCTTGACTGACATCCAGATTGATCAATAAGAGTATTCCAAACCCGTTAGCATCATGCTTCATATTTAAAGAGAGGGGGGATCTTCTGCTCTCTCTCTCGGGTGTTCTCACTCTTGCTCTCGGGCATTTTCTCTCTCAAGCCGGGGGAGTTTGGTTCAGGACATTTAGTTCAGCCATTTGCCATTTTGCAAAGGCCTCTGGGCTTTTCTGCCTTTTCCCTTTTTTTTTCCTCTCTTCGGGACCAGGGTGCTGCTTCCTGGGACTGGCTGCTTAGTGTGGACGGAGTTCATGAGGAATTGCCTTGAGTATCTTTTATTTCTGTTTTATATATATATTTACTAGTAGTGTATTAGTATTTTGTTATTTTATTAAACTATGTTTATCTCAATCCAAGTTTCTCCCTTCCCTTTTCATTCTCTCCCCTATCGGCAGGGGGAGGGGGCAGGGGCTAGTGAGCGGCTATTGCGGTTGTATTGCTAGCATGGGTTAAACCACAACAATATGCATACTCCACTCCTGGTTGTTTGAGAGGTTTCTAATTCCACATTTAACAGCAAGCAGCACCAAACATTAAGCTGGTCTACACGCTACATACAATGAGTCTTTCCTAGCAGATAAGTCCTCTGAGATGAGCATGAGGCTGGGTACTGGAATTTAGGCCACCTGAATATAAGCCATCAATAGAATTATTTTAAATGTCATGTTTTATTATTTCGCATTTTTAAAATTCAAATAATTTCTACACCAGGATCAAAGTATAGGATTCAAAAACAAAGATACAAATATCAACATACAAGCAAGACTTAAAATGCATTGGTTTAATGATCTTTTGCAAAAGGGCACTCTTTCTGTGCTCAGAAGGCATTTCAAACTGCATTTGACACACAAGGCAATTAATTATTTTTGGCGCATTTATTTTATCATATTCCGCTCTGTGACATCCAATGTAGAAAAAAAGCTGCTTGTTTAAAATTTATAAAATGCTGGGGTTTAGCTTTGCTTCCTGGGGATTCCCATTCTAGGGTGACTATTCTCCTCTGTTTTTACTCTGTTCAAAACCACTAATAAATCTGTGTGATAATTAACATACTTTAACTTTTTTTTGTTTGCAGTGAGTGATAGATACTTAGAGACTGGATGAAATATTATAAATATACACACAGGAAGGGAAACTATGTTCTGGGTGAAGCATCTTTATTATCTCTGCTCCCTCAAGAAACACTAATAGAAAATGTCACTATATAAGGAACCTCCAGAATTACAAAGCCTGAGTTATCTTTTTAAACCATATGCAGAGATTACTGCAGTTCTAGCATGCATTTTCCAGCTTATGAAACGCTAAAAGTAATGCTATCCTTCTTTTATTAAAATATTTTTAGGATCCAAAAGCAAGGACTAAGAATATAAGGAAATGCCAAATCAACTTTAGTTGCACATTAGTTAGTCAGGACATTTTATCTCTTTATGCATCTGTCTCACACATTAAATGAAAGGGGAAACAGTAGATGGACATATAATTAGACATTCTGTACAATTAATTCATCAAAGACACATAAATGTGGTTTCAACAGACACAGTGTATGTACCATTTATTAAATTCTGGAACACTCACACGATACAGTCTAATGGTTTCTGTACAGAATTTCCTGTCTTTAAAAAAAAAAAAAAAAAAAGAGGGAGAGGTGATGGAACTTTCTGATTTATAAATTAAGTTACATGTCCAGGGAAAACCCCTAAACTCAGTTCTTCAGCATGCATGCAGACCTGAGCCTGAGCTGCCAGTCTCATTTGAATAGCCAGCAGCTAAGGCCAGTTTCTGTTCCACATCAGAAAATAAGCCGCCGCCACCACCACCATTCCAGAAATCCAAGTCCATCCTGTTTTCTTTCCCATCATTAGAAGCCTGTGCTTTGCTGAGTCTGGAAAGCAGAGACAATATGCCCATCTTTCGCCTTCGCCTTCCACTTCCACTGTCATGGCTCTGAAAGCTTTAGGACATTTGCAGTTCTGCATGTATCTCCATGGAGCAGAACAGATTCACTCTCAGGTTGTTCATGTTCAGCTAGTATTTTAGCAGATTGCTAAAGTTTTCCTGGGAGACACAAGTCCCAGAAAAGAAACTGCATTTTTTTCAGTTTCTAATTTAGACAAACTCAAAGAGAGTTTCACGAGATAAAGGAAAACGCATTTTTCTAGGCTAAATTCTTGATCTGTGACAGCCTTAGAGGAGGTATTAGAACATTTAACACAGATACAAGAAAAATGTAAAATGAAAATGGAACATATTAGGCAACCAGGCTGTTTCCAGCTCCCTGTATAATTATTATAAACCTGTTTCCACTCATCCTGTAGATGTTCTGTGTGTTTGGAGACAGAGCGGAGCCTCCTTCCAGTATGCAAGTTCCCCTTGTGTATAATTCCTTTTCTGCCAAGGAAGAAACCTAAAGTGGTTACTAGACGCTTATGTGGTCCCAGAATTCCAGAAGTGAATGCTGCCATTTGTCTCTTCCTAATTACCATGAATTCTTCCTTTGTGTATTCAATGCGGATTGGATTAACGCAGCTATTCTGTTTAAAAATCAAACCTCGGCATCGTCACTTGCAATGCTCTAGTAGCTAAATTTATAGTATCTTATCTTACTGAGGAATCTTTGCTGTGTTCCAGGACCATTTGTCAATGTCAGCACAGTCATTGAAATGGCACAAGTTCATTATATTGTTATTGTACATACAGCATAACAAAAAACTAAACAGAAGGTCAAATTCTGATCATGTGAGTATGTATATAAATCAAGAATATTTCCACTGAGTAAAACGCAATTGTTGGAATAGTTGGCCAAAGATCCAATTTATTATTGTGTCACCCAAAGAAATAATGATTAGAAATAAATATGTGGACACAAGTGCAGTTAGTAGAATATATAATATTATAACTCTGTACATTTAGATTTCCCTTAAAAAGCAAATGGAAAAAGATCAAGAGTACAAAGGGATTTTCCATTAGTTTACCACAAAAGAAAATCCAATATGGAGCCTAAACTGCTTGAAATAAGAACTTCAGTCAGCTAAAGGAATTTTTCAATACGATGAATATATTTTGCTTTAAGCCACTTACTTTTGCAGCCTTTTTTCACCACTCTACCTACCCCAGGAAAACTGGCCATTGAGAAAACAGGTTTCTTAAAATTAAGTGCAGGTTTTTTTAATCCCATGCTTTGATCAACAATTAGTGCAGATTTTATAAAATAAGCAGAGATGAGACCCATTACTAAATCTGTCCCATAATATTTCCTGCTTGGGTCAGAGATAGGATCAGTTTCCAGGACCATTCTTAGTTCTTCTGTTTCTACTACCCTTCTACCCACTCAGGGCCCACTCAGGCCGGCCTGAGGATATTCGAACATGTTTGAAACATCCAAAGCCTGACACATTTCATTTCTCCCCAGACAAAAGAAAAGCACAGAGAGAAGGGTTTTAAACTGCTAAGGATCTAGTTCACATCACAGCACCAGGAAAGGATCAGTCTCTTTTACTATAAGCGTATGGATACATTCATACTTGTTTTGAAAGACCAGTTCTTCTCGGCATCTTTGTCTTGTAAAAGACAAGTTTAAGATATACCAAACTGCTTCCAACATAATAGATTCCATTTGTAGTATACCTCTACATTGGCATGAGGTTTTTTCCTGACTCACAGCATGAAAACATATGACTTACAAGAACTTGCACGACCTACTGATCCTTAGAGTAATGAAGAGATGTGCCACTGCCTCATGCAGGCTAGGGAAAACTCTCTTCTCCCTGTGTATCAACCACTACGTCACACATAAAAATCATACTAGGTGGTTCTATTGCTGAAAGTACAGATTATAAAGGACAACAGTGACAATGCTTAAGAGGGAAATGTTTCTCGTCATTATAAAGAAGCATCACATACCTGTCTATGGGGGCATGCTTGGATATTCATTTGTCGGGAAAAGCAGAGATTAAAGAATTTCATGCACTGACATTCACCAGGCAGTTAGGATAACTATCTCCCCTCTGATATGACAGCAAGGGATGGCCTTGGCCTCCAGCTCTTGTTACCTGCCAATTTCTCCTACAAACACAATATATTATCCCCTTTGTATGCTCACCAAACTTCATATAGGTATGATTTCTTCCCCGTTCCTTTTGGAAGGCCCAAGCTGGCTATTGGCCAGTTTATATCTATATATCCTAGTTTACTGTTCCTGCTTTACCTCCTTATTTCCTGACCTCCACAGAAAAGTATGTCTTAGCCTTTAGCCTTCCAGATGAAGAAAACCAAGACCTTTTTATCCCTTTCCACAAAACAAACTTTCCATTCTCCAAAATAAGCCTTCTTTCCTGGTGTACAAAATATATAATATGAATAATGAATAATATTTTTGGTTTTGTCTTTTCAGCCAGGGTTAATAGAATTCTTCATCCATTATTGAAGGTGAGAACTTAGGAGGGCCTCATGCCTCGACACTTTTCTGTTGCTCTAGGGTGTACGGTAGACCAACTACCATATCTGCCTTCTCCACAGCTACAACCGTTTCTTAAATATTAAAAACCACAACTGATCTTGCTTTATTTCATTTACAAACCTTCTTTTCACTGAAAAAAGTTTTATTACAAACACTAAAGAAAATCCCTGTTTTCCCCATTCGTGATTTCTGCCTTTTAGAATCGGATTTAATATTTCGTTTTGCAAAGAAAATGAATGTGTTGAGAAAGTAAATGTGTTACAGAAGATGAAGCAGGCAGCTCAAAGCTGTGTATTTGTCACTAGCTGCAGCACACAGCTGTAGAGCTCCAGGATCATGCGCTGCCAAGGGAACAGCAACCCACTTCAGGGCCAGGGCCAAGACCAAGAAGCTGGCAAGGATACACACGTCCTCCTATAGAGACGAATGGACATACAGAGAAGGGGGGACAGCTAGGGCTCAGTCTAGAAGAGGAGAAGGAAGGGCCATGAATACAGAGAGCCAAAGTTCTTAGAGAAAGGCTGCCATTAGCGGCAGTAGAATTTGTTGATGGCAATTTTTAGCAGCTGGGTCCTGTCAGATTGAACACCACCATTTCCAGTACCAGCCTGTAGTGTGCTGTCTTCATTACTACATAAGCTCAGCTCCTGTCTGTCAGAACAAACACGCCTCCTTTTTCAGACACTTTTTGACAGGGTAAGCTATGATAAAAGATAGAGAACGGAATTTATCAAAGTCATGGTATGATTTTCCTATTAAAGGCACTAAAAACTTTAAATTATTACTTGAGAAAAGATATGCAGATATATGTTCGATACATAATAAATAATTAAGCACCAATACTACAGTAAGTGCTCTTTTGTAAATTCAACAATAATTAAAGAACACAGGGTAAGCAAATTATACTAAAAGGTGGTTTGTTTAAAATGAAAAGGAGATATATTTTACAAGATGAATACTTAGCTTGTGGAATAGATATCAATAAAATAACGGAGCAAAACTTCAGAAAATTTAAATAAGACTCAAATGGATAACAAAAATGGCACTGCATTTTCTCTGTCTTTCACTTGCTTTCCTAATGCTTTCTGAAATAACCATTCACTAAACCTAGGACTAAGGGAGAAAATATGGCAAATCACCCTTCTGCAACAGCTGAGGATGATGACTGTTAGATATTGCATGACACAGGGAAAATGAAACAAAATGAAAGCCATTAAGCACAGTCCTCCAGAGCTGGAAACTCTGGGAAGAGAGTTGTCACATGAATCTGTCCTTCTAAAAACAATACTTTGAATTCATATTACTTCATAAAGGAAAGCAGACTACATTTCCTTTTTATAACTACTCTTTAAAACTAGCGAGTGACTTAATAGATTGAATATAGTAAATGAAAATTGCCACTGTTTACAAAATCTTAAGAAGAAGGAACAGGAAAATACATCATCCTTTCAACATACAGGTGGCACTTCTTTAATGTCCAGTAGAAGAGCAATGTAGTGGTTAACCCCGCATGAAATCAGACTGAGGAATGACTCAGACTTATGTATTTGTCACAGCTCTCCGTTTTGGATTATTTCCAAAATGGGGAGGTAGGGGAAAATCTCATTTCCACATTTCTTCATTATCTATCCTGTCAGACCTCAGGGACTGCACATGGATTAGTACTGCCATCTTAATGAAATCAAATATCAAAGCAAAATACTTTAATTCTGTATTTTCTTATGGAAGCAAACACATAGTGAACTGGACACTCAGGGGGATTTAAACTGTCACAAAAAACTAATTTAAAATATTTATCATCATTCTAAGTGGAACTCTAGTCCTGCACAGGGCCTCTTCCTACAGCTGCACTGAAAACAGCCCAGTCACATTGAGTCATTTTAAATAGGGAAAAATCATTAACTTTCTACCTTTCCTTTCTCTGTTATCTTTAAAGGGAGATCTAAAGCAAATACATGGTCTCCTTCAAAACGTCTCAACTCACTGCCTGATGTACCTGTCCTCCGTTCTTCAGCAGTTTAAAAGCTTTGGCTGTTTCCCTACAGTAATACATAAGGATAACAAGAGCAGACAATCTGTCAGTGTATCATAACCTCTTGTTGGCACAGTGAAATCTCCCTCGGTGAGCTCCAACAGCAGAGGATCTTCCAGTCAAGGACAGAACACTTATGCATGAGGTCACTTCTGCATTCTCACTTTTTTCCATGTTAATAGAATGCTATGACTGAATTTCCAAACCTCAAAAGGGAGGAAATTCCAGAATTAAGGTTGACTTTTACTACACAGGTGCTGCCGTTGGGCATTTCCTGAACATCTATTTTACCAAACTTTTTTTTTTTTTTTCCCCAATATAATTTGCAAATACTATTTTTAGTGCATGCATTAAAAGAGGCAGTCCAAACCACAGTTTTAGTCCTGGATCCAATGGCTTGCCCCAGGATAAGTGGCAGAGGACGACTCTCTTCCTTCCCCAGAACAGGGGAGAACTGCCTGTTGGAAATGGATCCTGGCTTGTAGCCTTCCTCTGGCTGAGCTCAGACCTGGAGAACATCAGTTGGCTGGACCAAAACCGTGCCAAAATGAGTGCTAAAAATCAAACTCCAGAGGCCATTGCATGTCAGTACTTGAGCCCACGCTTCGTCTCTGCTTGGTTTATTAGTGTACGTATTGCCAGTAGCTCGGGCAGTAGGATCAAAAAGCAGTAGGGAAAGGAAAGAACTATTTATGGTAAAGGATGACTCTGGCCCAAGAACAAACGTATAAATTAGCAATGAAAATATTAGACTTCAAATTAAAAGAGGGTTTCCAACCATGCGATGAGTCAAATTCTACAACAACATTCCTATAAAAGAGTAGGGGCAAGAAACTTAACTCATTTTGTGCTGGAAATGGATAAGCCTTCAAAGGACTTAATGATACAGTTACTCTTGATGGCAGAGGACTCAGCCTGGGAAGTCCTTTTACTCCTACCTACATTTTAGTCCTTCCTACAGTCCTAATGCAATCAGACTTCATCAAACAAAGAGAAGAGTGATGACATACAGCTCTGAAGTCACCATACCTAATACTGTGCTCTCCCTTTCTTCAGACTAAAGGTACTATACCAAAAACAAAAAATATCATTGAACAGGATTAGTCTCAGTTTTCCCTGTAAACAGTGAATATTTATACCCAGTCCCACTTACACAGCTTTTTGTTTTCAGATGAAACCATTTTGTCATGAAACTCCCTAGGGTTGTAATTACTGTGAACAGGATGACAGACTAATGCAAATCGAGTGATGTAGGCAACAAATCTGGGAACAGATATATTTATTTCTCATACATTTATGACCTATAAATTACTGGAATCAAAATAAAAATATAACAAGGAGCTACTTAAGTATGGCAAAAATTATAAACTATGTTATTTTCTTTGAAATAGAAATGTACAAGTAAAATAACATGGGGGTTTTGAGCTTGTATAACTATAATTAATGCATTAGGCTACACAAACTGATCTCATGACAGGCAAACAACTGAATTTCAGACATAATAAGCAGTGGTTGTCTTGTCCTGTAATAAACATCCAGTTGCACTATAGATGTCCAAGATGATATATCAGCTTGCGTCTGCCTACCTCTAACATTGTCTGGGTTGCTGAATGTAGTGTATAATTGTCTTATTTTCTCACAAAGTGGAAAACAGGGCAAAACGTGAGGAAAGTTAAAAAACATATGAACATTGGGGAAATTATTATTATTTAATACAGTAAGTATTACTCTTTGTAATGCTGTAGGCAGTGTGTTTTACACTGTCTGTGAACATGCTCCTTGGAAGCACGAGCTCCAGTACTTTCGAGTAGTCATGTCAGTGCCTCTGGTATTCCTGTTTAAGAAGTAATTACAAATCTCCCTGTTCCTTCATGACTGGAAGACTGTGGAAACTAAAATAACCCCTACTATAAATGTGGGCATAGAATTCCATCCTTAGAAGTCATATCAACTACAGCATCTTAAAGAAACCAGTATTTGTAGCATAAACTGCTCTTTTTTCATCCAATATGTCAGAGGCATGCCACAGTAGATGGGTGGTAGACTTCAGGAATAAAGTATTCAGAGTTAGGACTACTAACTGCATCTGTCAAACAGAGAGTTGAGCACTGTTCTCCAATCAAATCCAGTACAGAAACCTTTGCAAATAAGAGTAAATTGTCCTTGCAGCTTGGGTACTCCATCATTTCAGAAACAGGACAAAGGCGGTGTTTGGCCTCTGGTAAACTGAGCTGTGCTCAACACTGTCAAACTTCACCACTGGCAACTACCACAGCATGGTGTACTATGGTTACATGCAAACTTGAGGCTTAGAAAAAAGCTGATCTGTCCATCTCAATATATACTCTGGTCTATTTCTGACCAAATGCCAAGACCAGGGTTGGATGGGCACCATTCATCCCTGCAACCTCCTGCACCACAGAAGGAAACAGAGGCATGCCATCAAAGTAATCACAGTGTACTCCAGCAGGTCTCCCTGATCTGGACAACTAAATAACTTTCAAGATCACGCTTGTAAGTAAGTCTTCAAAGCACATGTAGCTCTTTTTAGTGCAATCGCAGATGAATCAGATCCCTCTTAGCACACCTGCAGACAAAAAAAAAAAAAAGAGTCACAACCAAAAAAAATATTTTAATGCTGCTGTCCTCTGACCTTCTTGGAGTCTTAGTGGCTGTAAAACTTTACAAGAGTTTCGCAGAGCCTCACGTTTCTATTAACATCTACTAAACCATCAGTTTTTCCCAAGTTATGTTCTCCATGTACCAGTTTTTTTCTAGCTTAAAATTCCCTCATGACAATGAGATCTTCAGATTCTTATTTTAGACTTCTTTAAAACTGTAGTGTATTGAAAGAATAGTAGAAAGAAGCTTTTATGTAAGTCAAGAAATGGACATCTACTTTTTAGCTGCTACCACTACATTTTTACAGGCTCCGATCAAGTTTTATACAACATCAGTGTAACTTCCTGTTTTGGGCTAGTCTTCCCTGTCAAAAACTTTTCTTAGCAAAAGAGGGTATCTTTTGCATGTTAATTATCCTGCTGTAAAATCCCAATGGAAATAAAACTGTCACTTTACTGCAAAGTAAACCAGCAAAGACACTAATAGACAGAAGCAATTTTAAGCTTTCAGTAAAAATCTGTCATTCCTTCTCTCCATCAGTATTCCTGACCAGGATGGAAGTCAGATGAACAAAGTCCACTTTCCCTCCAGGGAAAACAACGACTACACTCCAGCTTTGCCTACCTGCTTGTCTCCATAGCTCCCTCTGGGCAAACAAAACTCACACACAATCGTGCATCTCTAGCCTCCTTCACTGGCACTTTTTAAACAAATTTCCAGCAGTCTGAAGCCACCTGGCTCCAGTTCTGTGCTGTGCTGCTTACTTCTTCTTTTTCCTGTATCTAGATAGCTTTTAGAGTGCACAGGTTTTTTTAAAGAAGCATCATTATGAGGTACCGAGCGACTCATACTGTCATTTCAATAAATAATTGATTTTCAATTCATTTTTTTTAATATGGAAATATCTCTATTCATCCAGAATATTGCATTTACCCCCAGCTGGTCTGCCGATCAGTCTGACAAATGAACTGGCTAGTTAGTGATTTTACCATATCACAACATCATTACCCCTAAAATCCCAGTCTGTACTAATATATTATGAAGAATCAAACAGTTACATGGAAACTGCCTTTCACAAATTAATCTTTAGAGCCAGATCACGTGAATGAAAAAATGCAGCTGAATCCTGCGCTCTTATGGTGCTCAATGAAATAAAAGCAGCTCCATAGTGGTGTAGGTGTCCCTGTGGACCGAAGTCTTGATTGACTCATTCACTTACTTGCTGATTAGCTATACTGAATAACCACTAAGGTTCTCCCTGTCATGTATATAAAGCACAAAGGATGTATGGTGCTCAAAATAAACCAACGTCACTTCAGTATCTGTTAAGCATAAGAAGACTCAATTAGAAATTCAAAACACTTACTTTGATCCAATATTAAAGTACTAATACTCAGTTGTGGTTGTGCTTCAAGACTAGAATATATGAGTTCTTAATCACAGAATAACACCTAGTACATTTTGTGGTATCAAAGATAGGGAAGATCTCTTAAGTTAGTTATCTCAATATACTTCTTCAAT
Source organism: Caloenas nicobarica (assembly GCF_036013445.1). Lineage (NCBI taxonomy): Eukaryota > Metazoa > Chordata > Aves > Columbiformes > Columbidae > Caloenas > Caloenas nicobarica. The sequence continues at coordinate 50,051,454 of NC_088245.1, forward strand.
ATCAAAGTAATTCACATAACTTCTGTAGATCTTGCAAGTTTGCAAAGTTTTTCTTTTGTTCAGAGAAGCAATTCCTCTATCATCAAGTACTTCTGTAAATAAAACCTAAGGAAGCTTGCAGGCACCTTTTGAGTTTGACTGTATATACTTCAATTTTAACTCTTATTTTTATTTCTTTCCGCCTAAGGTAGGTTACAAAACTTGTATCTATTACTCCATGTCCCCAAAAAAGACCGAGGGGAGTGGAATTAACTGAGCTAATGCTACAGAATGGGCTTCTGTGCCAGTAAAGGCCTCCACATACTCAGGGTCTGTAACAGATTAGATGGGATCAGTGTGTTATCTTTCTAATATGTACACACTGGTGTTTGTTTAGATGATTCCACAGGAAAAATTTTTCAATTTTCCAAGCTGGTGCAGAGCACTTTTTTAACTCAGAAACCTCAGTAGCTGAGTCTGGATCTAATTCTGCATACTCCTGAATTCTGGCTGTTCCAGCCAGCAGCCAAGCTATCGACACGCTGAGCAGGGTCATTCTTCTCACAGCTGGAACTATAGAAACCACGGCAGACATGCCACAAAATTCCAGAATAAACAGCACTTAACAGCCATTTCTCACCTGCAGAAGATGGTGAGACTCTTCCATTCACACTAGACTGGAAAGGTGTCATTTATGCTTCAGTTGTTGCTATTTCCATGTACGCAGAATGGTACTCCTGGTGAAGGACAATCCTGCTGAGTAGGTGGAACCAAATCCTGTGAAGAGATGAAGAAGAGCTGGGTTGACCAACACTATTTTCCATAGCTTCCCTGTGAAGAAACAGGTTTACACAGAGCTATTAGAGGAGCCTGTGCTCACCCTCAAGCATTTAGAGGTGCAAATGAGGTAGGCCATAAAAGACTAAATGTGGTTTGCAGTTTTGCTTTGGAAACCTACCACTCAATGCGCTAACAGTCCATGGCTTACTAGTTCTCACCTGGTAAATCAAAAGTTGGTACCACATTGGACATGGCCAAGACTAATAAAATCACGTTTTCTTATGGGTTATGGACGTAAGTTATTAACAAATTTAAAGTATTAAACTCTGAATTTCAAAGAAAAGACTTCCCAAACTGTACTGAGGTCAATGTCAGCAGCAATACCCTGGCAAATTGCCAGCATAAAGGAAGAGATGAAAAGGCCATTATTTGACTATAGCTGGGCTCATTTAAACACAAGGGCAGATTCAAGAACTCAGATCAGGGATGGAGAGAAAAGGTGCATGATGCCAGGGTGGTAAAGAAACTTAAGTCTTACTGTCTCTGCACAACTATCAGTAAGGTAACTGGATGCAGGGCATCCACTAAAGCTTTCCTGTCATGACTAACAGTGGACTGTGACAGAGCTCAAGACCAAGAAAGACCAGAAGAGTTTTCCATAATGTAGGTAACTGCTATGACAGACTACTCTTTCACACTTTCCAGGGCTTCTCCCCAGGAGACTAAACCTGTCATCTGTTCTAAGGAGGAAATATGCCATGACATTTTAATTTCCTGGCCCTATTTGCTAAACACGTAAAGCGTGGAAGCAGATTGGGTTGATCTCCACTAGGTGATATAAAAAATATCCTTTCAGTGAGTGTGGTCCTTGATTTTTTTGTTGTTTCAGGCTTCCTCCCTTTCACTGCTTGTCTATTGCTTGAATCATAACCTTTTAGATGAAGAGACTATTACTATACACTATAAAACAGTCTGACAAAGCTCAGAGTGTAACACAAGAACTCCAAGGTAAAACAGCAAGGTAATAATCCATAAATGCAAAACAAACCTGTAACGAATTCATCACCAATGTCATGCTGTAAAAGGAAATTATCAATCCATTTGTCTGTATTGGATGCAGAGTCACAAGAGATTAGGTGTTTATCTGTCCTACACTTAAACCCAAATATATAGTGGAGTTGGGGATTGGTTCAAAATCTTTCTGTACCTTAACAGCTCATCTTTAATTTGGAGAAATTTAGTCTTTTGAAAGCTTGCCATTAATTCTAGGTTAAAACTAAGCAAACTTTTCTAATGAAATATCTTACTGTGTACTCTTAGCATATCTAATCTCCCTTAGGAAATGACCTTTGACTTGGGTAGACTATTCTTTCTTCATTCCATGTTAATGTGCTTTTTAATCATCACCAAAGATTGCTGTCTCAGGAAATGCTAGTTCCATAAAGCACTCTGCTTTCCATTTAATGCACACTCAAGACTTACCCTGTGTTAACCTGACAGCTGTCTTCTCTGAAGAAGACTCAAATTCTATCGCTACTGCTGGGATGGATTTGCCAGCAGGACTCCATATGGTATCAAGCGTCGTTTTTCCACACCCAACACATATACATTATTTACACAATATGCAAGCTGTAACAGCATGTTAAAAGACCTGCAAGATCACCTTTACAAAGCATTAGGAGGCACTGCTCAACAACTTTTCTGTGGCTGGAGCAGGTAAAAGGAGTTCTGAAGCTCTAGTTGCAATGCATATTACACTGCCTAACTTGTATTCGCCGATTATGGAAAAGGCAGCACTGAAATGGAAGTCGCAAATCCGGAGTTGCTTCCCGGCTGTGCGCGCCGCTGCTGCAGACGGGTGCTGCGCTGAAAATACCGGGCGCTGGCCGGGAGTCCTGCCAGCCCTCTGGGCCCGCTGCCTTCCCCGCCGCGGGCCGACGCGGCGCCCCGGCGGCGGGAGGGACCTCCAGTTCTCACCGGCGTGGGTGGGGGAACCCCACCCAAGGGCTTGGCTCAGTGCCGTCAGCCTAATTGCCCTGGAGTGCGGCGGCGGCAGGAGGTTTCCCTGCAAGTTGTCAGAGCCCACCGCGGAGGAGGCCGGAGACCCCCGCCCCGCACGGGCTGCTGGGGTGGCTTCTCTCGGTCACTGCCGAGCTCCCGGGCATCGGATGGGACAAGCCCTCTGCCACCCTCCCAACCCCGCGGCCGATAGCGAGCGCCCCCTGCTCCGCATCCCACCCCGCATCTCCCCGCGCATCCCCGCCTGCCGCTCCCCGCGGCGCTCAGCCCGCGGCCCCGCCAGCCCCGCGGCGGGCGCGCTTCCCTACTGCGCTGGGGAGGGGCAGGCTCGGCTTGATCCTGCCTCCAACTTCCCCAACTTTACTCGGGTTTCCCCCTCCCTGCAGAGTCTGCCTGGGCTCCCGGTCCTCCAAGAGGGAGGGAGGGAGGAAGGGAGGGGAAAGGCGTGTCTTGCAAGGGCTGCTGCTGCCGCCGCCGCTGCTGGAGGCAGATCGGAGATATAAAAGATCTGGCCGGGGGCCGGTTGTGGTTCCAGTCAGTGCGGGCGCTCACGCCGCGGGGAGAGGGGCGCAGCGGGGCGGCGGCGGGGGAAGCGGGGCAGGCAGAGGCAGCGCGGGGCTCGCCGTGGGCAACCCCAATGCGTGGACTATCCGCTGCTGCATTATGCTGGAGCTACAGTTCCTCTGAAGGGAGTTTGCACACGGCCGGCTGGGCTGGACTGCAGCGCTGCCGTTCCTTATGAAGAAGGCACAAGTGAGTGAGGCCGGGCGGCGGGGGCGAGGGGCGGCCGGGCGCTGCGGGGGGCGATCGGTCCGACCTGCCGGGCAGCGCTGGACCGCGGCTCGCCGGCGGGGAAGGTCCGCTGCGGACCGGGGCGCTGCTGGGGTCGGGGCAGCCGCCGGGCGGGGAGTGCGAACCCGCGTCCGTGGGGGTGTCCGCGGGGGGCGGTAGCTCTCAGGCGGCCCGGGAGGTGACAAATTTTACAAATATTACCGCACGGTCTTGCCTTCGGCGCCCGCAGCCCGTGGAAAAGTTGCAGGAAGCGGTCGGATCAGCGGCTGAGCCGTGGGAGATCACAGAAGGCACTTGGAGTAATTGCCTCAATAAATCAGTTGCCTGTGTTACACTAACGAACTGAGTGCGAAAACATGAAATAATCGGAGGCAGCAGTGCCGCGGCTGCTGTGCTCAGTGGCTCCATTCAAGCCGCTCCGGCGTGCGGCTCCCGGTCGGTGTTGCGGGCAGCCCCCGGTGTGCCGCCCCTCGCCCTCCCTCACCCCGCCGTGAAGACCCCCGCTGCACTGTTGTGGGGGGTCCCTGCCTTTATTTCTCCAAGTTCTGTAGAGATTGCAATCGCTGCATTGCCCATTAAAAAGAAAAAAAAAAAAAAAAAAAAAAGGAAGGATGGGGACAGACACGAGTGTAAAAATTATCTCGTAACAAGAAGCAGCTCAGGGAAACTCCACAGAGAAAAAGTTTAAGGCTCGACTTTGCAAGGTGTCGGTACCCTCCATCCTGGCTGACCTCAGTGAGAGCCAGGGGCTACTCAGTGCCGAGATTGAGCTCTGGGAAAGAACAGTGCATGGACACACCGCTGGTCCTGCACTGAGGGCTTTTGCCTTTGCCTACACTTTTTGGTTAGAAGCAAGATTCTTATTGCCTTTGTCTATTTCTTGGCAATTTGCTGTGTCGTCCACACACCAGTAGCCTGAAGACACTTCAGCATATGGTCATTGGAAAAGACATAAACTATATTATAAGAAGAAGGGAAAGACCTTACTGAAGCCTTTTGGGCAGTTAAGTAGTTTTTCAAGAGATGTCAGGAATTAGAAATATTCGCTTTTTGAAGTATTTAAATCTCAGCTGGCCAAAGTACTGGAGGATGTACCCATGCTTAAGGAGTTATAACTTGGAGACAATTTTTGTGATGCTGAAGTACAGTGAGGTATTATCTTAAATGATCAGTTCCGAATTCTAACAGCATATATCTCTTGCTGTTATTCTCTTTAGATGACTAAAGATGCTTTGTACCTCAAAGCCGTTGATTCAGACCCTAAGTACAAACTCGGTCAAATATGCTGAATAGATTATTAGCTGGGAAGCGTCTGTTAAAGTGTAAGAGCCATATTTATGTGAGCTTAGTTGTATGCATTCATTTGATATCAGAGTGGATAGCAATAAAGTCACAACACATTATACTAGCCAATGCAATCATATATGTAGGGCTGTTTCTTCAGAGAAGAAAAAACTGTTCAGCAAACAAATGAGGATTTATGAGTGCAAGTGGTCAAGGATTTTATTTCATACAAACTGTAAACTTCTAAAACCAACAGAACAGTTCTGCAAATTCAGAGCAAAGCAGGAATAATCCCTCTCTCCCAATAAACTGGGAAAGACAGGCAGTCCTGGCATTCAGGACCATATGGCTTGACTCAGGGGCTTATGAGCTGTAGCCTGTGGAACAGCTTCTTGTCATGGTGTTGAAGCATCTGTCAGCCTTCAAGCAGTTATGCTTCCTGCTTTTTGGAGATAGTGACAGACTCCTAGCTCTCCAAAGGATTGTTTCCTTCATTTTAAGGATTAGCAAACAAATGTGATACCAAACCATTAATCATTCCAAGGGGATCAGAGCAGGAGATACTTCGAGAAAGACTTTGCATTAAAACCGTGAAGACCATTGTGCAAAGAGAGAGCAAGCGAAGTGGATACAAGGAGGACTTCAGTGCATTGAGGCACCCAGCACCTTCAAGTACATTTTTGTCTTTATGCTCTCATGTGGCTACTTTTGCCCTTGTCTAGTCTGGTAACTGGCATAGTGTGAAGAACAGGATTGGGAAGCCAGGAAAGAAGTTTACATTTCTTAAATAAAATATTCTGCAATAGACATAGTACAGAGAGTGAGAACAACTACATCATTGAGCCTTGAAAACAGTAATACCTGGATAGTGCTTAAACTAAATCGGGGATTTTGTTGTTTGAGGTAATGTTACACAGGGATAATATATAACTAGTGCAGCTGAAGGTAGCTGAGTCATACATCAGTGCAATGGAAGTGCTGAAAGAGAAGCGTCAGGCTGAACATTAAACTCAAAGTGAGCAGGTTGGTCAGTTTATTTAAATCAGTCTTAACCTGAGAAACCACAGGAGCTGCAGAAGCATGTTCTCCAACAGTGTCAGTCCTAGAAGGATTGTTTCTGAAACTATACAGTTTGATAAATATATAATCCCTTGTTTTAAATGTACTAAGACCTCCTGGATATATTTTTTTAAGTAAAATGCCTTTGAAAATGTGATTAAGCATTGAGGGTCCAGTCATACAAATCCTTTTTCAATGAATTAATCTTATTGAAGGATTACTTTTATGAGAGGATTTGCAGGTTTATATACTTAGTAATTAAAACTGTTATGAGAAGTGAGTTTATGTCATTTTGCATGCTAATATAACAAGAAATAAAATATCACTCATGTTGGACAGCCTTGGTGCTAGTGTGATACAATCTTGCAAAAACATGTAGCAGATTTTTTATTTGCTTGTTCTTTGTTTGATTTGAAGACAGTCTAAACAGGATTAAGTTCCTAAGAAATACGCCGCAAGGAGGGGTCACCCATGGGGCTAGCTCAGAAGGTTGCTGATGTTAAGGTATCACAGATACTTGGTACAGGCACTTGATCTTCAGCAGTGGGTTAGATGCACAGCCTCTTAGAAACTGCAGTATTAGAAGGGTCTTAGATCTCAGCTCAGCTTTTTACCTCCGAATGTGTGCATTATTGCTGGTAGTTAAAGGACCTTCTTAGGTTGTCCCATCTGTAGTATGTTTGTGTCCCTGAAATGGGAGCCTCTGGAGAAATTATTATAGAATGGTACCTGGAAAAAGAATTAGTACACAAATTGCCAGTTCCAGTCTCATATTGGCAGGCAAAATCAGAAACACAAAGTAGATATCTGATACCTTGCTACAAGCTTGCAGAGTCATTATTTTAGGGGAGATAGTGAGCTCTGATCTCCAATGTTTCTTGCTCATGCTGCAAAAAAAAATGAACACTAAGTACTGGAAGACATTTGGAGCTCACAGTAGGTATAGATCTGCTGCTCATCAGACAGAAAAAGAGAATTTGCTGGAGCCAGAAAGATGTTGTGCTATTCACAATGAGCAGTGGACTAAGGTCTCGTGTTTTCCCTTGGTTTTGACTCTGCTTAGGGAGGCCAGTTTTCAAGTGCTGCAGCTGGAATGAATGTCCTGGAATAAAGTGTTATATGGAAAATAAACAGCAGATGACCTGGAAGACTCTAGGGTGGGGGAGTATTTTGAAGGTGTGTTTAGTGATCTTTTTATTATTTTTTTCTCTGCCTGCTTGTATTGGGTGCCTGTAAGTTTTTATCTCCATGAACTGTGTGGCACTTGGCTTTGTAGTTTAAACTGAGGCCGCTAACCCAGTATGCTTCTGACCCAGTTCTGCCGTCGTACTGAAATCTGGTTTCTCCTTTCGTGCACTGCATGTCAGTTGTTCAGGTACAGTTCTGCAAGCTGACAGTGCCATTCTCCAAGTTTTGTTATGCGGCTTAATGGTATGCTGGCTCATGTAATCGCCATATTGTACAAAAGTTAAGAGTTGGCAAGATGCAGCCCTTGGCTTCGGGTGGGCAATGCTCAGTATGCAGTATGTAAACACAACACCCATTTATTTGAAGCAAGGCAGGAAAAATCTCCCTACGCAATTCCATTTGAGTGGTGTGGGAGCTGACAGATGAAAACGAAAGTGTTTGTTCTTGCCCTGGTCTTTGGTAAGCCAAACCTGAGGTTAGTCAGCCTTTTAATCACACTGCAAATCCACTTGTTTTTTTGGTCTGTTTCGTTTTTTTTTTTTTAATTGTGCACTTGTGGAAAAAGGAGATGGACAAATGTAAGGTGAGTGGAGAAGGGTGGCGCTCCTCTTTATTTTTGTTGATTGGCCTGCATTTGCATTGCATAAAGCCGCAATACCAACGTTTGTAAATATTACCAGTGCTGAAATAACTGACTGCAGGAAGCATGTAAAATACAGGTTTCTTTGCTGGATGATTTTAGTTATTGATAAATGGAAATTGTATCAGACATTATTAATATGAGAATGAAAGTAGAAAATATGCTATAGTTACTAGCAGAGAGAACAAAGGTAATTTTAAGTATTTCATTTGATTAAAGCTGGTAGCACTCATAATATCTGAGGTCAATGAAAGTAGATATTCTAATGAAGATATTATTTCTACTGTACATCTAAATAAAAGCCAGTTTAAGAGTTCAAATTAATTAACACTTTGGATCACAATGAGGTAGGAAATAAATGATCATCTCATTTTCTATTATTATCTAATAACCACTAGGCGAATGATTGGTTTTTGTTGCTGTTTGAATAATGTTTAAATTATATGAGGTAGATGGATGCAATAACCATTTTAAATCTGATTAGGAATTTTCTGCTTTGTACAATTTTTGTGTTATTGTTGCTGTATGGAGCAGACTTAAGTTTGGGTGCAAGGCAAAAATAGCATCAGGTCTAAGATGTCACTGCAGGTATTGCTTGAAGAAGGTCCTTATGGTACCAGCTGCTTTGAAGCTGTGCTTTGGAGCACACTGTTTTACAAACTGTCTAAGTCCCAAACCTCCAGCTATTCCATCACCACTTGAAGCAATGCTAGAAGTGAGACCAGGTGGTGCAAGCCAGGGGAGGGTGACTGCAGGGTCCCCCTCTGCAGGGCCAATAGTTGACCACTAGTTAACAGTGGTCAATACTCCTGGGATGATCTCTCAAGCAGGTCTGCTGTAGACACCCCTTTCAGATACCTGCCAGGCCCAAACCTTCACTTCTGTTAATGAGCACTTGTAAGCATGCAGGGACTGCAGTATTTGCTTATTTTTATTTTTCTTCCTTTTTTGCTGCAAAACCTAGTGGCCGGAGAAAACCAGGTTCAGGAATAACCATTGAGATCCTACTTAGCCCAAGCCTTGAGAGCTGCGTTTTCTCCCATGTGTGATTTGGCACCTGTATAACAGCCTTTCACATGGTATTTTTTAGTGTTCCAGTGAAGAATTTCTAAGAGTCAGGATGGGTATCTCTGTGCTCTTCCACCTTCACTGGCATCTCACTGGCATTGGGCAGCAGAGCTGGGAAGTAAGAGAGGAGGGTGTGCTGGAAGCCTTGGGGCCCGGGCAGAGGTGAGTTGCACACTTCAGCTCAGACTGATGTTCTCTAAAGCCTGCAGGTTTAGTCTGGCCTGTCGCAGGAGGGTGAGATTACCTCTGGGTTTGTGAACAACCTTGATTCAATCCAGACAGAAAAAGGCTAATCTAAAAGAATTTACCTGAGCATTGATTCAAAAAATTCCTCTCCGTTTAAGGAGATTCCATAATTGTGTTTAAAATGGGAGCAGGATATCAAGGTGCTGACTTTTGTGGTCTGACTGAAGTAAGGCAGTTAAGGAGTTAGTCATGATACATTTAAATTAATAATAGGCTGCACATATGCAAAGTAATTTGCTAAATGAAAAGAAGTGCTTAGAAATTTAGGAACATTGAAATTTAAAGATGCTCATGTTTTATTGTAAAGTCCTGAGTTCCAGCCCTCTAATTTCCAGCCTCCATTTACTTGTTATTAAGTGAACTCAGCAAAATTTGTCTTTTGCATTAAATGGCAAGCAGACAATATTATGCATTATGTCTTTAAGCTGATATAGATCTGAATGTCAGTTCTTCTTGAGATTTGTTTTTCTTTGACTACTTCGAAGCATGCAGGAATAAGAACATTAGTCAGCCAAATGAATTTAGGAAGCTTGTATAACACTGCTTGGCACCCTCTTTCGTTTGGATTAAAAAAATTATTCCTGAATAAACAGAGCTTTTTAGTGGTTATATTAGAAAAGAGGGGAAAATATATCTCCAATATTTGTAATTGCTGTATTTTTCAAATTACTGTGGTTCTGCAATGTGTGGACTGCATTTCTATTCTAATAGCAAAAACTATCAATGCTGTATTTTACACCGGTTTAAATGGTTCTGATGAGTATTGCATTCTTTATTTTCAAGGAAATATGAACCTTATTTATAAACCATAAGTTTAAATACTGTCACTGAGGATGCTTTGATCTTCTGTATTATAATCCCTGGCAAAGAATGTGCCCTAGATTTGCCATGCATTCTCTAAATCCATGTCCTTTAAAAATCCTGGCCATAATCATAGTCTGTTCCAAACTGTTTTGATAAATTTCTTCAGTATTTGTTCCTCTAATAGTGTAAAGCTGGGCAGTGAAAGCCCTCTTTTCAGGCTACTAAATCGAGTGAAAATCTTGCTATTTTTAAAAAATAGACTCCATTTCCAAGCAAGGTGGTGTTCATAATCCCCCACCAATTTTCTTCTGCTAGGGATGTTGGAAGATTTTGTTGCCTCCATGTCTGTGACCAAAATTTCTGGATTTTTTTTTTTTCTGTCTTCACATCTCAAGCCCACATTGAAAAATGATTGTTCATTCTTCAAGTTTTTCTCTCCTCTCCCTATTCAGACAGTAAACTCACAGTGCTACCCTCACTTATTTGTGCACCTTTCCTGGCCTCTGTTGTGTTTAAATCAGCATCCTCACCTCTGACAATACAACTTCAGTACTTCTGGTAGCCAAAATACTGAAGGTGTCTCTGTCACCATCCTGTTTCCTTTCACACAGTGTAGGCTTTATCTCTGGTGAATGTTTTATATGGTTTTATAGTAGTCTGTACATCTTTTTGAGACCCACTTCAAATATTAATCATCTGAATAAACTGGTTTTACTGTATTTCATCTTGTCTGTAAAAACGAAGCAGTTCAGAATTAGGATGAATCCACTGTTCTGTGGAATATGTTGTTTATTTATATGACGGCACTCATAAGCTATTAATATGAAGAGTCCTCTGAAATACTGGCCTGCCATTTCTAGAAGCAACAATACCTTTTTCTCTGTAACATCAGTAATTTTCTTAATATATTAAGAAAATCCTTGCTTGCCTTTTTTTTTTTCCCAAAAAAAAGCTCATCTACTTATTGACACCAAAGGAAATCCTTTTAGAAATTGTTACTACATTCTCCTGTATCTCAGCTTTGTCACATAACCACATTAGAAATATCTGATTCAGTGTTTTCATTTGGCCTTTAAAAAAATCTGGCTTAAAACATTCTTTAAATCAACTGGAGCGAATTTCCTGTCTTTCTTCTCTTTCTTCTCAGCACATTTTTAAGAATCTCTTCTCACACACAGGTTTTAGTGATCAGCTAGACATTTGCCAGTACTTTTGGTCATTCCCACTGTAACAGAATGTTGTCGACATTTGCAAACAGTCTGATGCATATGTGAAGTTAATCTGATTTTAGCCTACTGGTTTCTTTCTTTTGAAACAAGCCCCTTTTGCTTTGCATCCAATAACATTGTTTCAGTTACTGTTGAATTTGTACCTGTTTAAAGTGCTAATTGTCAAACTATGATGTGCTTTTTGGCTTTATTCACTATGACAGATTATTTTTCTTAACATACGTACTCCATTACTTATTTCAGAATAAATGGCACAATTCCTACAAAACTAGGGAGAATTTTTTTTACTGCACGAGTTGACAAGTATCACTTAAGTAAACTTGCTAAGAAACTGCGTCACTTATGAAAATACCTAACTAGCCTTATAGGAGTTTCAGAGTGTAAACATTGAAAAGTATATAGTCTGAGGAGATTTGCACTAATCTGGGATATATTTTCTGTAAGATTAATTATGGAAGCCAAAGAAATTTCATGATAGGCCAAGCGTCTTCTTTAAGAAGAGTAGTCCTAGGAAACTTGTGAGAATTACGTGCCTAAATCACGTAAGAAGTCATATTATATTTTGTCAATATTTGCTTGAGTTTCTCTATCAGCACGTCTATAACAAGGATGCTGCTGAACATATATCAGAAGGGTAGTTTGACTACTGACAACTGTGGTTCTTTGTAATCCACACTGATATTTTTGACCATATGTAAAGCTCTATAGGAAGCAAACGCTCTGCACAAAATCTACAACTGCATTTTTTATAAGTGCCCTCTGTGAAAAATCATCAGTAAAACTCAGGTAAAGTAGTTGTTTTTCCAAAGGGTTGTGTTCTGTCTCATTGTTGTAAATCTTGTGAGTATACCAAATATTTCATATCATTTATTAACTGAATTCAAAGTACTGTATTACTTGTGTCTTTAGAATTATATTTTATAGGCACCTCTATTTAATAGACATCTATATTTCTCCAAAATAGTACAGATTTTGGGAGCTTTTTTCCTCAGATTATTTTTCTTCCAGTTGTATCTGCATCTCCACAGTCATACCGAGCTGCAAACTGTCTGACTCAACATGTTCTTTCAGTATGCTTACCCCACAATTTCTGCAGTTTTTAAGGAAAGCCACAAGTGGAGCTTCAGGTTTAAGTTTAGGTATTTACAGTTCTCTCTAGTTACCATAACTCAAGCGAAAACATTGAGGCAGCATTTGAATGACATTTGTATTAATTCCGTGGTCACAATTCTGTGACAACGGAGTTAGCTGTGCCTCTTTGTTCTAAGCTGAGGGCACTTGCACGTTGATGTAGATCATGGGAATGTGCCTGTTCTTCCTGGAAACACAGGGGAATTGTGGGGCAACACTGAAGCGCTAGAAACACTTTGGTGGAGTTTGTAGTCGCCAGCCTCTACAAATCCCAATCGAAATAAAAACCAAACGATAAAAAATAAAATCAAAAAACCTAATGCCAGCTACAAACCACCAGGACATTAGAATGACAGTTCGTGTGGACAGGTTTAAAGTTTGGGGCAAGATATAAATTATGACTCAGGTTAATTTTACGGGAAAGGCAAGGCGTTCATAACTTGGTAAAAATAGCTGATCATGGTGTTCCCTTCTTTTTCTTAAATATATAGTAACTCTTCACTCATTAACTCCTAATTATTGTCTTTAGAGTTAATGAATATGCCCAGAGTTTAAAAAAGAATTTTTCTTAACAGCTTGCCTCTATTGTTGCATTGTCAGCAGATCTTGCTGTATTTAAACCAGTCAGTGGAAGAAGATGGGAACATTGCATTAATAGAGTTGAATGAAAGGAGTAGAAAAGCCCAGCTCCTGCAACACAAATGCTTTCAATGTACTAAAATTCTTTGTGCTTCAAAATGGGTGAATAAAGACAAAATGTTGAAATTACTTATTTAGCTTTAAGATTAAAAAAAAAAAAGCCTAAAAAAACCGGGTAGACCCATATTGTATCTCCCTTAGGGACAGAAAGCAAAATGTAGGGGTAAGCCATTAAATTATAACATGGCAAAAACCTAAGAGGTAACGTTCTCGAATTGTCAGCAACCTCGTATAGTTCAATCTGGTAAGAGGGTTCACAGATTGATGACAACATGTGCAAGCTACATAAATTACTCAGGTTAATTGAAACTAAAAGAGATTCCGAGGAACTTTGTAAAGGTTTAGAGAAGATAAAAGAACAGATGGCATGGTGGCAAGTGGAGTTCATTGTGTCGAAGTGCAAGGGGGCTGCATTTTGGAAGGAATGTTTTGAACTAATTGTAACTACATTAATAAGAACAGTTTTCATCAGTTTGTACAAACTTTTTACAAGCTCTTTTAAAATATTCCTGTAGCAATACTTGGTCAGGAAAAATGGGTGAAAAAAATCCCTATATTTCACCTGTGCTAGAACAAATCAACCAACATATTGAGATGCAGTAGGAGCAGGAAGAGAAGTGTAAAAGGAGAATGCTTTTATGATGATGATAGTCAGCCATCCTGAAAAAAAGTCCTGGTTGCCCCATCAGAAAAAAAGAATATAAGAGCAATGGTGATCCTAAAATAGGGAAAAACATTATACGGAAACAATGCATATGAAAGGGGACTGAAAGCTGAGGGCAAGAAACTACTGAGAGATCTGTATAGTGGTACATAAGAAGTAGTAGTGAGAAAGATTACTGGACATTACTCATTTTTTCTTGGTACAAGAGCAAAGAAATACTTAACACAATTGAAAGTCAGAAGATGCTAAAACGGGCAGTGCTACCTTCACACACAATTAGCAGTCTGGAAAGCTTTTTGACACTAGATATAATATGGCTTGAAATTCAGCTTGATAAATGTCAGAGTGAGCCCAAGAGGTCACTTCCACCAAAAGGGGTAGTCCTAGTCTTCTCATCCTTGCATGTCTCTTCTCCTCCTCCACTCATTCCTCGGGGATTAGTTTTCTGTCTCTGAGCTGAATTGGCTTGTCACTGGCTGTGAATTTACTCACTTGCGGAGGGGTCGGGTGAATGTCAGAGCAGGGAAGCTGCAGAGGAGGAGATGCTGAGAGCTTCTCTCAGCAGCAGGGAGCTGTTAGGTTGCTTCAGACCATCTCATTAACCTCGACTGAAGAAAAAAGGATTATACACTTAAGTAGGTAAAAAGCCATGGTTACTTTAGTTTATGCTCTGAGCATGAAAGGTTGCTTATCTTCTAATTCATGCAATTAGGGAGAAATTTTCAAATAGGCAATATATTCTGTAAGTGTGAGTGATCAGGCTTCTTCAGTTTTCTGTGGCTACCAGACTGATCATGTACCAATCTGACACTTCTTATTTTCCAAATCTTCATTGCCTTAATTGCACAAGTCAGATTTGGCCTAATTATAAACTCAGTTTCATACACAACCATCTGCCAAAATTACCATCTGTAACAATTCAGCCTTTAGTTTTGAAAAAAGGAAAATCCTTTGAAATAAATTGTAGCTGAACTCCAATTACATATGAAAGTAATGACAGCTGAGAGATACTGAAAGATCTTTATTTTACCATGTGAGTATGAATGGTGAGAACCCACAAGATTTTATGCAATGCTGACACGTTGCATAGCCCTAGCCATTGAAAGACAGTGGAGTTTCAATGGACCATCCCTGAAAGATGCTCTTTACAGTATTTCAGTATCAACAAGAAAAGGCACTTAAAGTATGTCTTCCCCTTTTAGGGGTGCACAGGTATTCAAAGTATCCTTGAGTTTCTGACGCAGTAATGCAGTCGCTGGCTTTTTATGTTGTAGGAAACATTTTGATCAGTCCCATCCCATTTTTGCCATCTTCAACTTACATTGTCCTGAAACAACCTTATACATTGCTTCAAATTCCTAAAATGGCCATTCTGGCAATTTGCTTTCTCTAAAAAAAATAAATAGTGCATATGTCTCATGAAAATAATTTCAGAAAGAACTTTTAAAATTAACAGTGGCACAATGCATTTTAGTAAATCTTGAAAAAGGAACTGATGTTCATTTTCTGTGGTAAAAAGATGTGCAGTTGGAATAGTAATATCTCTTAGGTATTTTTGATATATGAAAATTTTTCAATTTAGGTCAAAAACTTAAAAAAATGTTGCTGAT
Organism: Caloenas nicobarica; assembly: GCF_036013445.1. NCBI lineage: Eukaryota > Metazoa > Chordata > Aves > Columbiformes > Columbidae > Caloenas > Caloenas nicobarica. Next base: position 50,066,646 of record NC_088245.1, read on the forward strand.
TTGTTCCTACTAATATACCAACTTAATTACTTTAAGACAAGGCGTAATGTATTTGTAATTCCAGCTTGCTGAGGTAAATGGCTTATTGCCTGCCCAGTGCTTACGTTGTCTTGCAAGCATACTTAAATGTTTTGAAGATTAGTTTCTAATTTGATGTGCCAGTTACCTGATTTGTCTGCAGTCTCACAAGCTTTAACTTCAAGGCATTTGAGATTAATCTCATCCATGAGTATACTCCTTTGGATAAATATTATTGTCACAAAAAATATAGATTTGTTTTTAATGTACTTATATTTCAATAACAGTGTAAATATAAGATTGTGTTATTCTTTCACAGATCATTACCTTAAAGCTATATTGTTCAGTTTGGTTCTGAGAATGTATGGGAAAATGTCTGATTCAAATGATGTAGGAAATTAAATGCTGAGCTTAGAGCATTTTCTGAAGGTAAAATTATTTACTGGGTAGATTGCATGAATACATATGAGAGAACTGAGTTGAAATCAGGATCTGGAATTTAAAAAGTTGTTGGTTTTTTTTCCAGTCAGAAAATGATTTAAATTTGGTTTTGGTTTACTCTGTGTTATTTGGAAAGAGCTGAGATAAAACAGCGTGTTTCTCACATTTCTTGGTGCGCTACTAATACGTGCAGCTCAGCTTGTCAGGTACAGTGATAAAAAGAAGTACAGCATTCTGAACAACCTACTGAAATCTTACAAATGAATAGTTTGAAATAGGTACAGGGAGAATGTAAGCCTGGCCATGTTGTTTCTGATGGGCTCATTGGAACTTCGTTTTGTTATTGACAAATGTGCAGTCATATGCTCAAAGTTTTTGAATGGTAAGGTTTAAACTCACACATTTCACGGGAAATATTGCAGGAGACTTCCTGGTTAGCTCACTACTGTATCAAGAAATGCTATGTAAATGAACAAAGAACAGTAGTATTTTTATTGTGACAAATCAGTTCAACATGCCCAAAGTCCTCAGGGTTTTTCCTGGATCTCCTGATAAAGGAAGATGAAAACTTGGCACCAAAGCCAGGAGATGACCAGGAGATGCAGGTTTCATTTTTCCTTCTTTCTTTTTTTTTTCTTCTTTTAAATAGCTTGGGGTTTTTTTAATCTTTTCCTCTGACAAATTCTCTTCCCAAAACCTCCTGCAGTTTTTGTAAAAATTGACTACAGATTATTATTAAAACGTCTGCATTGGCTGTTTATGGGGCCAGAAGCCACCTTCATTGCCTAACAACGTGTTTTGTTGGAGATAGAACATAGTGTGGAAAGTTTTATGTATTTGTTTTAAAACTTACACTGTTTCTAGCAAACTAAACAGTGCTAAATTCTCCTCTGCATATTCACTTATGGCACATACTAGGTCTTTTATTGACTTAGTGTTTTGTACATAACATGCTTGTAGAACACGCTCGTGTTAAATCCATAAAGCCACATTTCTGAATCATTAATGGGTATACAGGCACATAATTTATAGACATTATGTCCAATATAGTAAATTTCTCAATTAAATGAAAGTAGACCAAAGGGCCAGAAAGTCAAGCTTCACTATGGAAGACCATGACTTGGCCCCATTTTTGCAGCTGAGCTCTGCACTGATGACACTTTTTCATCCTGCAGTAGAGCTCTATGTGAAGAATGTTTTTCATCCCTGTTACATGCTCCAAGGTAATCATATAGGTTTAGAATACTGCTTATTAAAGAATCTTTTGAATTCTGAAAGAATGAGTAACAGGTTTTATTACTTATGTTCAAAATTTGAGGTGTCACTACTGATGATGGAAGTGAACCTAAAACATCCTTTAAGTATTTCCCAAAAGATCCAAGATGAAAAGCAGCTGAAGAGCAGAGTGACTCTTTCATCAGTGTTGTAGTTAGTGTTGAAAACTTTGACCAAAGGCTTGGCAAAAAACAAAACAAAACAAAACAACAAACAAACAACAACAACAAAAAACAAAAACAAAACAAAAACCAAAAACAAAACAAAAAAACCCTGCAGCTCCTGGCTTTGGTGTCAAGTTTTCATCTTGTGTGAAAACTTATCAGTTCTGGTGCACCTAAATTTCCTGTTCCAAGCCTTTTTAAATTGATGCAGATGCTGTTTTCTGGAATATATCCAGAGAAGCCAGCTTTTGTGTGAGTAAATTGGGAATACCTTTTATGTCAGCTATTACTGGCATAAATGGGATAAACCGCTCTAACTAATGAGGAACAATGCTACTTAAAAGTTGCATGACTTTGATTTTAAGTTGTTTGCTCCTCTTCAGAAACAACCACCTGGCTGGATAATGCATCTGTTGTAATATCTGCAACAAGGCTCAGTAAGAGTTGGGGTAATCCTCTATTTACATTTGCTGAAGAGCAGAGCCTGTGAAACTAAGGTACCATAGAGAGTAAATAAATGCAGTTTCTAATCTGAGAAGAGGTAAGAGAAAGGGAATGCTTGCTTTATTTTCCATGGGGTTTTGAGTTTTTATTGCTTCTGTGTGGCACTGGAAGTCAGATGGGCTTTTTAATTAGGCATAAAGAAGATTCGGATTGTAGGACTGATCTCCATAAATACATCAAGAGAACAAACTGGAAAGATGGGAGTATAACTGCATAAGCAAAGGAGCAGTGTTGCCATGAGAACACATTGATATAAACTGCTATCAGTACACTTAAACTGGACAGTGCAAGAAGGCTTTTAACCATTGGAACAGTGAAGAACTGGAACGATTTCCCAAGATTCACCTCAAATATTGTGTTCAGTTTTGGGCCCCTCACAAGAAAGACATTGAGGTGCTGGAGAGAGTTCAGAGAAAAGCAATGAAGCTTGTGAAGGGCCTGGAGCACAAGTCTTATGAGGAGCAGCTGAGGGAACTGGGGCTGTTCAGCCTGGAGAAAAGGAGGCTGAGGGGAGACCTGATCGCTGTCTACAACTACCTGAAAGGAGGTTGTAGCATGGAGGGTGTTGGTCTCTTCTCCCAAGTAGCAAATGACAGGATGAGAGGAAATGGCCTCAAGTTGTACCAGGGAAGGTTTGTATTGGATAGTAAGAAAAAATTCTTCACGGAAAGGATTGTCAAGCATTGGAACAGACTGCCCAGGGAAGTGGTTGAATAACCGTCCCTGGAAGTATTAAAAAGATGTGTAGATGTGGCATATAAGGACACGGTTTAGTGGTGGACTTGGCAGCATTAGTTTTATGGTTGGACTTGATGATCTTAAGGATTTTTCCAACTTAAATGATTCTATGATTCTATGATTTATTCCGTTCACTCCCACTTTACTCCTACGCTATTTCTGTTTGGTTATATCCAGTCCTATTACATATCTAAGCTACCTGTGACATCAAAGGAGTGGGGTATAACTGAACTGTTATCTGAAGCCTACTTATCCCAGGAGTTACCTGAAGTCCACATTGGCTTTGAAGACTGATATCTGCTGTGGAATGGGGCAAATCAGTCAAGAGATTTGTGCTCTAAGAATACCAGTTTTTTGATTGCCTTTTGAGGAGGACTGCCTACACCTAGCGCTGTATGTTGGAATTCAGGTGCTGATACCATTTGCATTACTAGCAGATGATGCCAGAGCTTTTCTGGATGGACTGCAGAGTACCACATTTGTGTGATGTTGGTCATGAGATCTTCACAATGGCAGAGAGACTGAGGAAAGCTGCTGGACCTCATTGCCATGATCTTTATCATGATGTAAACCACATAATTCATGGAACCTCTGTTTCTCACCTTATCCTGAGTGCTCTTGTAGACCAGCAATGTAGACAGCTGCTATAAGAAGTCAGGAAATGAATAGTCTCATGATATATAGTACAATACTGATGTGAAAAACATCGTTCTTCCGTGCTGTCAAAGTTTATACTGGTGTTGGCATACCTGAGAGATCCAAATAGTGTTCTTTAATCACACCTAAGTTCATAATTGTAAGGATGTAATACAATTAAGGTAGGTGGATGAAACACTCTTAATCTTGGCTGTACTGGCATCTAGGTTTAGTCTGTGTTCAGCAATTATATTTTTGTAATTAGATCTGTCATATTGAGCAGGTCAGCAAAATTAGTTCTGAATTTGCATCCCTGTAAAAAATACAGGGCCTATCAGGGATATTATTAAATAAATTCAGAGTTCAGAAACAGAACAATATCTTTCTGTGGACGTGTGTTTGCTTTAAGACCAAGTTGACCAGTCTGTGATTTACATTTCAAAAATCATCATCTGGTTATACAAGAAAGTATAAAAGGATTGGAGGAAAAAAAAATAAAAGAGAGAAACATGCATAAAAACTTTTAAATTTTGTATAAGAATTTCTTTTTCCTGATGTTCTCTTTCCAGATGCTCAAGTGTGAACTGAAAACTATTAACATTTATAATATAGTTTACTTTCTAGGAAAGTTGATGTGCATGAAAGAGTAAGAATGCACTTAACCTATTTTACTTCATACTACAAATGAAATACTAGGGAGGACAGAGACATTTTCATCATGTACCTGAGTTTCATTGTATGCCAAGTATCAAAATAGCTGATGTTTTTGCTGTTCTTGATTTTTTTTTTTTTTTAAATTTTCAGTATAATAGTTCTCCCAGCCCAAATTCCATGCACTTTGTAGCAGATGGTAAGAAATAAAGATCCAATACAAAGTTTCTGTAAGAACTCTTATTCCATTTTCTTTACTGTTTCTTGAAGGTCTAAGATTAAAAAGTGTGGCTCTGTATAGATTTTCATTATAATTCAAAGGAATATTCAAGATAGTGGATTTTTTGCACAAACTTGGCAAACAAGCAGGACATCTGAAATACATTTTTAAAACTGATCTTGAATTAAGTATTTTACTTAAGAGAATGACTTTTCATTCCCTGAGGAAGTCAAATTATCCACCTCCATACAGTGTGAAAATCTTGTCTTCCCTACCAAGAGAATCTTGTATCTTACTTTGCCTTTCCCTTTCAGTTACTTAAAAATGCCTTTGGATTTATGCTAGAAAACTTTCATAAGTGCTCAGGAGGGGGAAAAAAAAAAAAAGGCAACTTCCTCTTCAGAGCTTGTGGAAGGTTTTGTTGAGTCAACTCAAGTCTGATTTTCTACTTATTTCTGTTTTGATTGTGTAGATATTTTGGCTCTCAGTGTCTCCGTTAACAGAAGAAGTAAATATTGATCTCTATCACTCTAAAGTGGTATAGAAAAATGTCCTGGGTGATTGTAATGGAACCTTACAAGGAGGGGGAAAAAATAACTCTTGCCAGTACTTATGTCCTAAAAAGACCTATGAAGACCTTTGTAGGTCCTCATAATCTCTGATTATGATTTAACAGGAAGACTTCTTTCAAAATATGTGGGGGGGTTGTTTGTTTATTTGTTTGTGGTTTTGTTTGGTTTTGTTGGTTGTTTTTGTGTGAGCGGGCGTTTGTTTGTTTGTGTTTTTTTCCAATTTAATCTTTTTTCCTATTGAGACATTTTTGTCCATAAAACTGCTGGTTCTGTGCAGAACTAGAATGGCACCTGATGGATGCTAATCAGTAAATATTTGTTTTGACACCATTACCACAAGGTCTGGAGGCAACATCCATATATAATTACCTGTCTCTTGGTAACTTCACTTCCCAGTGTTTGGGAACTAAACAAACTGACTGTCATCCAGGACACATGGAAACTGCCTGAATCCCTGATTGTCAAGGGAGATTAAAGAGTGGACAAAATATATTATGGAATGGATAACATTTTTAAAGAGACAAAGCCAACATTTTTATAACAGCCAAATATTTTGCATTGGTATCCTTACAGGGATGGCAGATAAATATATTAATTTACACATTAAAAAACACTGTTTCGTAGTTTACTGAACATAATTGCAAAATACGTGGATTACATTGATTTCCAAGGCAAACTGTATCAATTTACACTTCTTGCTTATTGTGTTCATCTTGGTTACAGCTGAAACACAGCAGGAGTGTGGTTGCACCTTGCTAAGTACAACAGAAGCACATTGGCTGGAGCAGCCTGCTGCTTCTGCATCTGTGAAAGAGAGCTGGAAGGAGTAGAGGATGATAGTAATTGGCCTGAGGTTGTATGAAATGAAGTTGGCATATAGTCTAAGCAGCTTCCTAGTTTGCCCAGGATCTGGATGGTGGGAAAGAATAGCGTGATTCATCACTTTCTCAGCACAGTAAGACCGTTATCTTGAATTTGTCTGTCTCAGGAAAAAGATGTGCATAACTTGGCAGAACTAGAGAATGGTTTCTCCTTCCAGATGAAGAAAAAGTAGTGAAGAATAAGTAGTTCTGCATTAGCATTTAACAGATTTGGAACTATTTTTATCCATTGACCTGAACAGAGTTATTTCTGATTCATTAACAGTGTACCTTAGAAGGAAACAAGGTCTGTAAGCATCTGGATATAGCAGTTGTCTTTTCCTTTGCACATGTGGCTGGTGGAGTCCAGCAAGTGCCACTTTAGCATTCTGCCACTAAATGGAAAATTAGCTGAAAAATCCTCTTCTTGTCAGTTGTCATTAGGCATTCCATAAGTACTCCCCAAGAAAGTGAGTGTACAAAGGTTAGGTGGAAGAGGTTTTATGGTTGGAAACATCACGGAAAGGCAAATATATAATGTCACAAAAAGATCAAACAGCTGTGAAAGCAGGTTGCCTGTTGAACTCCTTTGAATTTAGGGGGCAACGGCACCTTTCCCTGCTTATGTTTGTAACAAGAACTCATTAATTTCCTTCCCCCTTATCCCATGAAGTACCCTGATATTATTTGTTTTAGATATTATATGCAGAAGTGGGTATAAGAGTATTCTGCACTTCATAAATAACTGAATATATGTTCAAATATTTCATGTCTAAAGTACTCCAAAACTTAGTCTGAAATAAGTGACCAGCATTTCTGTAGTCTGTGTTTAAATCAGAATCTAAATAAATCACTCTGATACTCCCTGATGAATTTTGTTTACTTTTATCATAATTCTCCCTACTACACATCATTGTTTAAAAAAATGAAGAATAGTATCAGTCACTAGAAAAGTATGCATCTGCTTTTTGTAATCTTAACAAAGCTTGTAGGGCGTGATCCAAAGATTTTTTTAGGTGTCTCACCCTAGCAGGGTAACTCACTGAGCTGGAGTTAGCCTCTGTTTTGTTCAATGGGCTGCCAAAAGGTTATTCAAGAAAACTCACATGTTGACTGGGGAGCTTCCCAGAAGTTAGGGCGCCCAGATGGAGGAGCATGTGCGAGGCGAGGATACACATAAACGTTCTGATGCCTGTGCAGCGAACTGTCTTTTTTTTTTTTTTCCTATGTAATGGCCTGCCAGTGTAAAATGCATAAATGTTCTGGAAAATAAGGTTTGGGAGTACCAGTGTACCCCCATTTTGCCCCTTCTGGCTAGGAAGCCATCATAGGTGGGAAAGTGCCTCTGGTGGTAATTACAAGGGAGATGTCAGAGGAACAGATCCCAACTCCCATGAGTTGGAATTACCTTGGTTAGAGGAAATTTAACCTTGGTCTGTCACTCATTAGTGAGTACCCTGGTCGTTAGGCTATTATATTTGGTGAGACCAGTGCATATTTTTTGAAGGACGGGGATGGGTGTACACTGGACTTAATGCTTCAGCTATGTGTTATTCAGGGATCATGCAATGTTTACTCCAGCTACACTGAAGTTATCTCCAGGGTACCTGAGAGCATGTAGGAACCTTTCCAGTTCCAGTTGTGCTTGCCAAAGTACTTCACTGCTTCCAGAACTAGATGGTCATGTGTGGGTGACTTTTTTTCCACACCTAACTCGCTCTTTTGGGGTTGGAGCAATATTTAGCATTTAAGCAGTGTTTAGGCACAGCCATTTAGACTATTAAATTTAATGCTGTCATTGGCACAGGTGAAAGTATCACTGAATACCATGAAAATGGGAATTGGATTACATTCTGTATAAATGCTCTTCTTTCAGTTGAAGATAATTCCACGCTGATGGTGAATTTCTTAATTGGTTAAAGACAATCCTTCCATGACTTTAATTATCTTGATCACAACAAAATATCTAAATAGATTAGTAGACATATGAAATAATTATTGTGCTTTTATGCTTCTGGATGCTTTGTGGTTAAAAAAAAGTAGCAAGATCTTTTCTTGCTATTTTCTTTTTCTCTGAATCTTCTTACAAAAAGCTTTGTAAGGCATAAGTATGAACACTGTTAGCTATCCCAGACTGACTAGCCAATGTTGTCTATGGCAGAAGTTCAGAAGATGTGACTCTGCAAAGCAGCATGCAAACACTGCCTGAGGAGCCAATATTGAGAGATGTTCCTACCTCAGCACTAGGAGAAGTGAAAAATAAATTTGGGAAGCCTGGCCCAGGGTAAATGTTATTCCACATTGTCAGCTAACCCTACTGCAGCCGTGGCTTGGTTGTGGTTAACTGGATGATTTATTCAAGAAACTGGACTGAAAAATTCTGTGGCTAACATGCTCTGAATGCAAGTAATTTTATAATGAAGAATCCATTCATCTGTGTAGTTACTACATCTCCCTGTGCTTAAATAGGTTTTTTTGCATTTTATTATTTGCCTTTTTTTTTTTTGTGGATGATTTCTCCCTACTTATGATTAGAATTGTTAGCAGAACAAACAGATATTTGGAAATATCCAGACTTTCCAATGTTTGTCTTATTTAGCAATGTGGTATTCCCCTTGCTGCTTTCCACTTAAGGAATTAGATGAACATTAACCAGCATGACTCGATATCTTTGATAGCATACTGTAAAAAAGTCACTAAAGCACTCATTCAGTAGCTTTTGTCAACACTCCAGATCATAAATGAAGAACATATATGCAAAAGTTGTTGATTTACAACTGAAAGAACGCTCTGAAAGAACTGAAAGAACACTCTGGATCACTAGCTAAGCCTCTAAAATGCAGTTAACCGAAATTATAGATTATGGCATATAGGCAATAATAAAAATCATTTGCAGAAAAATCAAAAGTGTATACTGTAAGCCTTTGATCTGAATTATCCTTTCCAGTCTAATCATTACTTTCCACCCTTTCACAAAATCAACTTAAATATTCAGTATTTAAGAGATTTCAGAGTACAAAAACAATTGAATAACTTTTGAGTCAAAAATAGGAAGAGGCCCTGTGGTATACAGGTCTGCCTCCTGCCTGCCACATATCTTCAATTTAATGCTAGTAGATGATGTGTGATTAAATCCTGTGGCAGCTTTGAAAGTGCCATTTTAGCTTAGAAGTAATTACACATGGAAATCTGTTACAAGTGTTGTGTGGGTAACATTCATTTATGCTTAGTAAAGTGTAAAACTGGAATCTCTATTTATAAAGCTGTTGTTTAACGTTCCCTTTTGTTCTGTCCTTGATTTAATTCAGTCTATACAAGTTTTGCTCAAACAGCAGGTTTGGTCATTAGTAAATAACACAAAAATAGCTTAGCTCTTTGATCTGAACAGTTCTTACATACAATGTGCCTGTAGGCATGTGTAATATAAATATTTTGTAAGTGCAAATAATTAAAAGATTTTGGATAATAGGCATGTTGAAACTAGCAGTCTATTGCAGATTTTCAGTTCCTGTTGGATGAGACAGGGAACGAATAAGCAAGAAAAACCTCAAACCTTCTCAAAGATTATAAAGCATTTGTTTTTAATAGCAGTTATAAAAAATTACTATGCTTTAAAATCCCATTATTTACATAGGAAAAAAATGTGTTCTTGTTGATTTGCATAATTATAAAATGCGTAGTGATTTTAAGCTTCATGTGTGGGGTTTCTTTAGATCCAGAAGTATGAAAACTGACAAGATGCATCAGAGTTCTGGTTTTATTTGGAGAGTGCTGCTGCTTTTGTTAATATTAATCAGTCGATCTGGCAAAAAAGTATTTCCAGTTAAAAAGTGTTGTTATTTTTTTGATTGTTAGACTGTTAGGTTAAACATCGTCCTATGACAGTGACACAAGTCAGTGAACAAATCCCATCTTCCTTTACATACTACTCAGTGGTGAAGAACCCAGTAAAGAAATCAGTGATTTCTGGTGTGGACTCCATCTGCAAAGAATACATCAGGGAAATATCCCTGAATCCCAGCGAGTATAACTGCAAGCGTACTGTTTAACCCTGAAGGTAGAACTACTTTTTTGAAATTCTTAATAGCGGTATAGTTAGTTCATTTTGGAGCTGGTGTCATTAATTTCTTGCCTTTTCTATAGCAGTTGTGTTCCAAAAATCACAGTGGGGAAGTAGTCTGTTAACTTGAGGTCACCTTTGCTTTCCTCTGTGATTCTGGAATTTATATGAGGAGAAGGAGATGTTTCTCTGACTACTTAAAGCTAGCTCTTAAATGACTTTGAGCTTCTATACTCTGCAAGGAAATCTCAAAGGTCCTCTCAGATATTAGCAGCATTGGTTTCACTGCTATATGCAAAAGACAGAACCATAGAATTGTAGAGTAGTTTGGGCTGGAAAGGACCCTCAAAGGTCATCTGGTCCAACGTGCCTGCAATGAGCAGGGACATCTTCAACTAGATCAGGTTGCTCAGAGCCCCATCCAGCCTGGCGTTGAATGTCTCCAGGCATGGGGCATCTACCACCTCTCTGGGCAACCTGTGCCAGGGTTTCACCACCCGTATTGTAAAAAATTTCTTCCTCATGTCTATCCTGAATCTCCCCTCCTTTAGTTTAAAACCATTAGCCCTTGTCTTACTGAAGCAGAAGTACAAACACACCAAGGCTGGCGGAATTACTCAAGAGGAGGAATGTCAGCAGAACCAGGTTCCCACATTCCAGGTCTCAATACCCTTTCATTAGAAAGCAGGGAATAGATACGGGGTTGTTATCTCTTTTGTCTCGAGTGTGGCTCTAAACATCTACCAAGAGCTTGGCTTGTGCATGTATGTTTAACTGCAAAGCTGCTGCATAGCATAAGATACAGAGGTTTTGTAAGACTGTTAAGTACCTAACTTCGTGTTAGGTACTTAGTGTCAATTCTTCACATAGGCAATTCTTCTTAAAAATTATTCCTACAAATATTAAATTAAAAGTATTTCTAAATTCTAGTTATGTTGAAAAAAGAGGCATTCTCAAAAGACATGCTGCATATTCAATGTGTGCTTTGCTTAGAATATTTTCGTGATCCTGTGGTGTCTGAAGGTACAGTTTAGGGAAAGCTGAGCGCAGGCTCCACCAAAACGGGTGGTCCTGGCTTGTCCCATCTGTAATGGAGCATTTCTGCTGTCTCAGTCACCTGGATCAGAAAGCTTGTCTGCCTGAAAAATAGCACAGGAAAACAAAAATGGAAGTTGTAGGCCTGGTACAGCTGGCTAAACCGTCTCATCAGTGCCAGTGCAAGAGGCAGGGAAGGAGGCTAGATTGTCTTTTCTAGCAGGAGCCCACACTGGTTTTGCCTAAGTGAGTCAGGAAGAAATATTCTAAGAAAGCAAATGACCAGTTTTGCTTCATATGTAAGATACATGTAAGACTTAAGAGATATAAGATACAAGAGAGAGATTTACTTGTCATTTAACAGCTCTGGAGAAATTGGCTGACACTGCTCCATCATGTTTATGTAGCTCCCAAGCGATCTTCATCATCATACTTCCCTAGCTCCTCTAGGTTACTTAATCTTACTTAATGATACTTATGATACTTAATCTTTTAAATCTGTGATTTTTCTCTCTCTGGTTTTCTAGGGATCTTCATCTATGTTGCTTGATTTACTTTTGTTTTAAATGGAAAGGTTGGATAGTGTCTGAAGGCAGTGCTGGAGATGGGAGCTCTCTACTTGTCACAGGGAACAGACAGGGCTGAGATGCATCTTAGTTCATGCAAAAGCAAATTCTGGTCTCAGTCGTGTGCTCATGGAGGCTTGGGAGCCTGCAGAGGCAAATTCCTTACTTGCAGTGAATGTACATAATCATCGGCTCCTGCTGACAGCTTCAGTCAGCTGGCACAAGAAGCTTCACAACCCGAGGCAACTTTTCATTATCCATAACTTAAATGCTTTAACATTCTGGAAATAAAGATCTGTAGCTTAAACTTGGCACAGGGCTCTGTGGGAAACCAGCAAAGCACAAGGAACAACAGAAGGCGAGGAAGTTCGGGCAGTGTAGCCAAGGAGACACCCAGGTGCATTGCAGCTAGTTATCTGGTGCTTTTCTGGCTGTGTCCCACAAGCCCGTGTGAGTACATTGCTTTGCTCTTCCTAACAGTATTTAGGAGGGGATGTAGTGCCAAAGCCAAGCTGCCACTCCTGAGATGCCAGGGCACATCACTTAAAGAAAAATGTATTGTATTGCTGCTTGAGATCTCAGTGTTTGACCAGAGTTCAGTTGTAGTTTTGCTTGCAGTTTAAGTACCCAAATGTAATGGCCATGATTATGAACTTTCTCCTTTTATCTTGCTATCCATTATCACATTAGGGGAACAGGTTTGTCAAATGTCCTATCAGGTGAATGACAAGTATTTAGTTAGTTTTGTGTCAATGATGAAGAATATTGCAAAGTTCGTCTCTTGCTTTTCTTTGGTATTGGTAAACTTTGCAGAAACTCACCTAAGTGGGATCCTGTGCAAGTAATCTGATGGCTCAATACCAGGTTTTCCATAGTTACTCTAAAGGTATTTGTTTCCAGAAAAGATCAATTAAGTGCATTTCTGTGGATCCCTGCCATGAAATTATATTATAGTGCTACAAGTATGTCCTCATGAAAGATGAAGAGTATAGTTGCATCTAGACTTCGTATAGGAAAAAACATTACTACAGTCTCTTGTTACTTCACATTTGGAAATTGCTTACTTAGGGTTTCTTGTTTCTTTTTTTTTTTTTTTTTTGCTAAATAGACTTGGATTATCACTTGCTTTTGTCTTCAACTACTCCTACTTAATCCTCTTGTCAAAGCCCAGAGTTCCTGTGGGAATCCAGTGACAGATGATGTGAATGACATTGCAAAACTGGTAAGTAGCTTTTATTTAAAATTATTCTTTATGTTAAACAATAATCAATGGCTAATGGCACTTAGATTTTCAAGCAAAATTAGCAAATCTATATTAGAACCAGGGAAATATTAAAAAAAAAATCCGTCAACATCTGTTACTTGGTCAAAACCAAAACCTCTATTGCAGAGAGCTGAGAATAGTTTCAGTGTTCACCTTCTTGACCAAGCTGAAGTGTATGTACATATGTGCTTTCCTCCCTCCGAACTTCCATAAAAATTGTCAAAAGTCTTGATTTCCTCAAACATTGCCTGGAATCTGATTATTTCCCGTGCAGATGAAAGATTATTGCCTTTGTGTTACTGATTTGTGTGGAGGAGACTGGCAGCAAAAACGACTGAAATGAATCAGAAGTCTTTACCTTAGGTATATGGGAAACATGTGCCATATATGAAAATAGTACGATATTAGACATTGTTGTAGCAAGCAAGGCAATAACAATTGAACAGCTCTTACAGTCTTTAGGTGTCAGTGGGGTACACTCATTGCACTTTTCTCTCTCTACTTGCTGTACCTAGAAGTTAAAGTCTGAAGGACTCATGGCTTCATGTAAGAACTGAATCAATTTAAGTACATTTTAGCTGTTACTTAATTGAATACTGCATTAGCCTGAAAAACTGCATCTCCTTGTGTGGAGTCAGTGATTATGCTAACTTGCAGTAGTGCAGGATTTAACACCGAAGTTTTTGAAAAAACCATATATACTGAACACTTAACAAGCATACCTTCATTTACATATTAATTTCAGCTGAAACGTATGGCTTCATTAAGGAAAAACCAGTGTTAATATTATCAAACACTTAATTTGGAGTCCCTTGCATTTGGTGCCACTGCAGTGTTCTTAACTTACTTTCTTTTGGCATTGTTATATACGTTGGCACGTAATGTAAGTCACGGGGGGTGCTCAATAGTTCTACTCAAATGCTTAGTGCTTCACATTAGTTCCTTTAGGCAGAATTCTGAAGTATTGGTATGTTTATTCAAGATAATATTTAATCTCTTGAAAAAGTATTAAGCTTTGATTTAAACCTGTTGAAAGCATGACAGAACAACAGAACTCCTGTGAGGGCTAGTGAAATTGTCTAGTACAGGTTTAGCGACAACTTTTTGTCAATTATGTATCCTCAGAACAAATGCTTGAACTTTCCTTTTAGGACTATTTAAACTTCAAGAATGTATAAATACAGGTTACAAAAATTTCCATGCAGCTTGAGCAATCACACTTTGCTTTTGAGATAAATTATGAAAGAAATTAAACATCATAAAAATTAGGTTAGTCTTTAGTTTGACTGTGATGTTCCATATCATGTTCTTACCTCTTCCTCCAGACTACTCCAGCAACTGAAGTTCTTGCACATATCCCTGCAGTACTATGTTTCCATTCCCCCACCCTCTTCCAGATCCCCTCTTAGTTCTCCACATGCAGCATGGTTGCTGGTTCCCTCCCATGCACCCTGGGCATGATGCCCACTTGAGCAATGTTTTGAGAGCTTGCCAAATTTTTATCCCCTTCTGCTCGGGCTGCTGCTGGGCAGGAAAGACTGTGTGGTGACTGTTTCGGTGTATATGCTGCTTGTCCAGGAAGAAAACCTCTGTCCAGGTTACACTGCGCTTCTGCTGCTGCCAAGCCTGAGCAGAGGATGGTAGGGCTGAGCTCCTCTGGCCACTCCTCGGTGAGGATGCTGTACAGTCCTTCTCCTGATTTACACCCATACCTTTCAGATCTCTCTACCAAACAGAAAATTTGGATGAAGTTAACTAGCAAGTTCAAAGATATTTTGGGTTGGAGAAATAACAGAGAAATGCAGAAAATACGAAGCCCAGACACCTGGATTCTCTCTGTTTTGAGTTGTGCATCTAAAAATGTTTTGAGGAAAGTCCCTGTTTGTCTGTCTGTATTAATATTTGCATAGATTTTTCATGTGAAAATAATTTCTATAAATCCACTTGAGAACTGAAAGGATAACATGGAAATAAGTTTAGTATCTTAAATTTAGTATAAGAACTCTTGGTTTCAGTTAAACTGACTGTATCGCAAGTTGGTCATTCTCTTTTGAAATGCGACACCATGACTACTTGACACTGAGAACAAAATGAAAAAAACCCTATATTTAATAAGGTTTAAAGTACTTTTAAAACAAAATATCATTAGCTGACTGATCACATTAGTTTCCTAAAAAGTACAATGTTTTTTATGCTACACTGAGTATATCCTTAGTACATATAATATGGGCTCCAACATGATATTGCTTAGAAATACAGTCGTAGAATCATAGAGTAGTTTTAGTTGGAAAAGACCTTTAAGATCATCGGACCCAACTGTTAACCTAGCACTGCCAAGTTGACCTCTAAGCCATGTTCGGAAAAAACACATCTACACGTCTTTTAAACATCTGCAGGGGTGATGACTGAACCAGTTCCCTGGGCAGCCTGTTCCAACACCCGGCAACCCTTTCAGTGAATAAATTTTTCCTAGTATCTGACCTAAACCTCCCCTGGTGCAACTTGAGGCCATTTCTTCTTATCCTGTCACTTGTTCCTTGGGAGAAGAGACCAACACCCTCCATGCTACAACCTCCTTTCAGGTAGTTGTAGACAGCGATCAGGTCTCCCCTCAGCTTCCTTCTCTCCAGGCTTAACAGTCCCAGTTCCCTCAGCTGCTTCTCACAGGACTTGTGCTCTAGACCCTTCACCAGCTTTGTTGCCCTTCTCTGAACTCTCTCCAGCACCTCAATGTCTTTCTTGTAGTGAGGGGCCCAAAACTGAACATAGCATTTGAGGTGGTGCCTCACCAGCACTGAGTACCGGGGTCTGATCACTTCCTTAGTCCTGCTGCCCACACAATTTCTGATACACGCCAGGATGCTGTTGGCCTTCTTGGCCACCTGAGCACACTGCTAGATCATGTTCAACCGGCTGTTGATCAACACCCCCAGATCCTTTTCCTCCAGGTGGCTTCCCAGCTACGCTTCCCCAAGCCTGTAGCACTGCATGGGATCGTTGTGACCCGAGTGCAGGACCTGGCACCTGGCTTTGTTGAACTTCATACAGCTGGCCCCAGCCCATCAATCCAGCAGGTCCAGATCCCTCTGTAAAGCCTTCTTACCCTCCAGCAGATCAACACTCCCACCCAACTTGGTGTCATCTGCAAACTTGCTGAGGGTACCCTCAATCCTCTCATCCAGATCATTGATAAAGATATTAAAGAGAACTGTCCCAGTACTGAGCCCTGGGGAACACCACTCATAACTGGCCACCAACTCGATTTAACTCCATTCACTACAACTCTTCGAGCCTGGCCATCCAGCCAGTTTTTGATCCAGCAAAGAGTATGCCCATGCAAGACACGAGCAGCTGGTTTCTCCAGGAGAATGCTGTGGGAAACAGTGTCTAAGGCTTTACTAAAGTCCAGGCAGACAACATCCACAGCCTTTCCCTCATCCACTAAGCTGGTTACCTTGTCATAGAAAGAGGTCAGGTTGGTCAAGTAGGACCTGCCTTTCATAAACCCATGCTGACTGGGCCTGATCGCCCGGTTTTCCTGTATGTGCCACGTGATGGTACTCAAGATGATCTGCTCCATAATCTTCCCCAGCGCCAAGGTCGGGCAGAACCTACAACTCTTGTAAATTACTATAAATGTTTTTGTACCACTTCTGCTTTTTGAAACTAAATATACTAATTGAATTAAGGAATAATATTCTGATGACTTACGTCTTCAAAATTAGACATAGCACCCATAGGTGGCTGGGTTCTTGATCCTATTGGCAATTAAAAGTTTTATTTCATGACTGATCCAAAGAGTTTGTGCCAGTAGAACACACTGTCTTTAATAAAAGTCCTCCTCTTTCACACTGAGAACAAATTGAGGATTTCAGAGGAGCTAATGTTATGTGTACAGTTATTTCCCACAGTTATTGTAATGTTATTTTTCAAAAACTCTATCACACTTGCCAAGATTGGTATGACAGTTGTTTCCAAAGGCTTTATTCTTGGCCACACTGTCATGTTCTTTAAACCCTTTTGTCCACAGTCGTGAATATAGTCCCGTATCTGTGCACGATTAACTTGTCATTCAGCAGTAGTACAAAAGTCCCATCATTTAGCTTAGCATATTGACCCGTCTGCCTCCTATCTCATCACAAATGTTCAGACATAACTTGAATTCAGTATGGCCTGAATCCTCCACTGAGGCAGATTATGATCTCTTCATCTCCCCAAAATGTTGTTTTTTCCTGGGCCTTTTCCTCTCACTGTAAAGGTATATTACCATCTGTCCCCATCCATTCAGGTCTATAACAAAAGTGTCAATACTGGCTCTCACCACTTCACAGACCCTTGTAAGTTCACTTTTAATACCTCCATTGTTTTTCCTGTCATAATAGGAAAAAATATTTTTGTAGCTCTGTGTCCATACAAACTCACTTTCCTTCCAAATTCTTGGTGAATAAAAATCCAGTCTACTGAAAAGTCTTTTTCTGGCTTCAACTTCTATGGTTTTGCCCTTCTGTCTATTAATTTCCTGCTCTGACCCTATATCTTTTACTTCCTTCAAGCTGTTCCTCCTTTTTTTCATTGTCAACGGCAAGCTTCTTGTTTTTGTCTCCAAAGGCACTAAGTATTAACACAGCCTGTGCTGTCTTAACACATGCTGAGTTTGCCCGCTTGTCCTAGCTCCTCTTCATTATTTCCATGGTATCTGTTACACTGCTCATAGCTGCAGGAATGGTGCTCTTTGATGAACTCCAGACAGATTCTCGTCCTCTTTGTATCTCATGCTAAAATTCTTTGCAGCATGAATCTGTGCCTCTATCCTTTGTTGTTGCTACTCTGTTCTTTCCTACCTCTACTGTAGTTCACCTACAGATAGCAAAACAGTGTCACAATTCCCTACCAAAATCTTTTGCGTGTAGCTCGATCCAACCTAGTCTTCGTTTATTCGTCTCTGAGTTTGTTGTTTCAAGTACTGCAAACCCCCTCTATCACTGGTAGAAAACTCCTGCGTATGACTGCAGCTGTGTTATGCTCAACTGTGCTGTATTCTAGGAATGTGGGAAGAACATGCCTCAGTCAAAACTTTCTGTGAATGTAGACCAGGGATGTATACTAAACCTAAGCTATTGGAGAATAAATAAAGCACGCTGTGCAGTGCCTGAAAATGTGGGTCATTTACCTAATCAACTTTGTGTTGAGTAATAAATTGAGAACAGATGTATTGTGTAACTTAGTTTTAGTGGTGTTACTCTGGATTTTCACTGGCATCATACTAGACACATACCAGAAGCTAGAATCAGAAAGAAAGCGCAGATTCAATAACAATAAAGTTTCTGAGCATTAATCAACTGAGATGAAACCAGGCTGGTGTCTGTTCATACAAAAATGACTTGTATTTTATGTAAGATTAAATTTATTCAAATCTTTGTAACATAATTTTGTCATATGAGGAATGTGTCCTCAGTAAAATGATTTTAAGAAGCAAAGAACGATTGAACGATCATTTTTTGTTCATTTTTTAATGGTGAGAGCTTTAAAAGAGCATAATTTCATACCTATAGAGAATGAAAGTATTTAGCAAGTATTCGTTCTGCATTACTAATCACTTGGACTCCTGCTTCTTATTTGATGAAGATGTCTGGAGGGAAACACATTACCTGATGGACAAGTGTTTTGTATTGTGAAATTGTAATTGCAGCACCTGTCAATAAAGCCTGTCCTCATTGTTCTTTTCAGCATAATAAGTCACCAGAAAGATGCATTGCTGTAATTGTGACTCTGATTTTGCATAAGAATTAGGAATCTGTTGTATATATGTTTCTTAAATATGAACATCAAACCCCTATATAAGTGGAATTTTCACTGAGCTGTGCAGTATATATAGAATGTACCTACATATTTTGGTTTCATCCATTAACGATATCTAACATATTCACCTCTTCTTCCATGATCTATTTCTCTAAAGCAATTTTTTTCTTCTGAATGTTGGAACCCCAAACAATAGTCAGCATTTACTGACCAGGTTGCCTGTTGGAGACGCACTATTTCAAACACTTTGCCTTCACATTGCATCTTTGCTGTAAATGTGTACTTTACACTCTCTGCAATATTTGATATTTATTTTTAAATGGATCTAACTCTCCTGAGTGAAGGGGTTATAAAAAATGATCCAGTGTTGTTATCCTGCAAATATTCTGCCACTATGGCTGTAAGAAGTGTGAACGGAAATCGTTAGCATGTTGTCTTAAGCCAAATGATGAGGATTTTATTAACTGCTTCATTAGCAGATGAGATACATTGCAGAGATAATGGACAGAAAGTGAAAGCTCCTGCAGGAAAAGCCAAGGATGCAAGGAAGGGAGATGCAATGGCATTAACGAGTAGGAAAGGAAAACGAGGAATAGAGAAATGGGAGGCAGAAAAGGTAGCCAAAAGGAAAGTATGGTTTTCCCATCATATGCCTCAGAGTAAAAAAAGAAATCACTGACAGTGATGAATGGTTATTTTTACTTTAAGGACTTACTTTATCTTTGATCTGTGTATAAAAAAATATCATCATATCTATGCTTGTCTCCTTAAATTTTTCTGAACAGTCATAATTAAGAGAAATTTCAAGAGCAGTAGCCCTCATTTTAAAGCACTTGACTGTAGAGATACATCATCTCATTTCTTTTATTCTGTTGTGATGAAAGAGTAGTTTATGGAACCCAAATCGTTTTTGCAACATCCCTTTTTCATCTCTCTATCTGACCATGAGCATACTTTAAAAGTATATTTGGGTTATGCAATGTTAACAGTGCTGTATTAAATATTCAGACTCTGTATGTCAAAAGGAATCTTACATTCCCCAGTTTCAGATTTTGTTACAACTGGGAATATAGCACTTAATGTTAGTTTTATATGGATTTAAAGACATAAATCTAGATTCCCTGTTCTTCACCTCTTCTCAGAGCCTTGTAGGAATTCTACAACCACACACCCCCACTAAATCAGAGAATTTTTGGTGACATTTTAGTTGCAATGCAGGGTTATTTTATTTCTATACATTACTTTGCAAGATTATCAGTTGACATTCTCTATAATCATCAAAAATATTACTTTTGTCTGAACTAAAGAAAATCATGCAGGCAGGTGTTTTGTGGCCCCCAAATTTATCACTGTACTTAAGGAGCTGAGTACAGGAGCCAGAAAAAGCCAGTCCAGGACTCAGAGAGTTTCAAAGAAGTCACTTGCCATCCCCTTTGCTCAGGCGACTCACAACCCTCTTGTCCTTCGCTCCTTGTTCAAGAGGAGCCACAGCAGTCGGGCAACCCGCACAGAGCAGGTACTCAGGGTCCTTTCATTTCTTTCAGGATCATTTCAGCAGTTGCAAATCAAGTGCTTGGTTTTGGATCATAGTCTTGGTGGTTAGTCTTCAATGAAATTTCAGGGTTCTTTTCAGGAAAGCAAGGCAGTACAACATGCTCAGATTTAGTACAAACATATCCTTCACTCTTACATCAGGGGCTCTACCCTATTTTCTATGTGTGAGTTGGGAAGTCCAACTGGGATACAAATATAACTCCCTCACATTGACTGAGCTCCATCATTTGCCATCAGCAGAGCATCTGGCATGTGGAGTTTAATCAATAAAACTTTAACAAGTTGTTTCATCTTTTGCGTTTGACACCCTCCCCCCTAAGTGGTCTTCATTTTTAGTAGTAAATTCAAAAATATATTTTCTGATTCACAGTCTGTCAAGGAAAAAAATATCTGAGGCTGAGCTGTATTCTCTAGCTTTGTTTGAGAAGCTGTAAGAACTCTTGGGCACTTAGATTTTTTTTTTAACTGTGCATGAAAAGTGCTTGACAGGCTCTGATGCCAGTAAAGTAGATTGTATACATAATGCATATCAGTTCTTGTAGTGTTCATTGATTTGGAACAAATTTAATCTTCCAGTGACCTTTCTTAAAGAGCGGTGCTTTTGCTGACATGGCAAAGTGTTGAATCCCTAGAGAGTGAGTATGGGAAACTTTGCACATACAGTAGCATCTTCACTATCTTTGCTGCTTGAAGTGTTGCTAATCCTGCCTCTCTAGGCACGCAAAGGAAGCTGGAAAATAGACTGGATTACCTGTTAGTGTGTCGTGATGTCAGGATGTTTTTAGAGGAAGGAAAAATATACAAAAATTGTCGATAACAATTTAAAATAAATCAGATGCTGCAAAGAAAGAACAAATGAATTGAAATATTTTTCAGTATTTATAGCATCTTGAATCACCTCCCCCAAATGCCAGGTAAATAGAAATTGATATAGAGAATTTTAGTGGCATTTTGCAACTGCTGCTTTGGGCATATGTAGGTATAAAAAATAAAGAAAATTGATCCGTGGAAAGGAATTTACCAGGATAATTTCTAGAAAACTTGTTTTTTAAAGCTGGAGGAGAGAGCTAGATGTCATTGAATTGAAAGATTGTGGCTAAGCCCACGTTGTAAATAAAAAAAATGTTTGGAATTCACTAGTGACTGACTGTGCGTAAGTAATGTCCTCGCTCATTTCCAGAACCATAACATTTTGAAATTGCTGTTTTAATTTTTAATTTAAACTAAATTTTAATTAACAAATAAAACATTCTGTTGTGTCAAACAAAATACTACCTAAAAACTGCACAGTAAAAAAAATAATCCCTGTGTTGGTTGCTATAGCAGCAGAATTAAAAGCAGCCATAACAAGATGATCTTTAACCCGAACAAGTAGAAATGCTTTGCTGAACAAAGTGTAGATTCTGTTTCACCAAAGGAATTATGTATGTTTTTATCGTCTTTTGACTAAATGGGTGAGAAATACCGATTGAATATTTCACTGATACAAAGGAAAATTGATTTGCTGTATCACTAAGCACCATAATATTGGTAAACCTTTTGAAAAAAGTACTTCAAGAGATTGTGGACTGTGACAGCATCTCCCTCTTCATCTCCCCACTCAGCACATTTCCCAGATGATCAACTATGCCTCATAGTAGTGTTGAGTCCCATCTGTGGCAGATTGCATTATATCATTCAGTGAGAACCCTTCTTCTGCTCCTTGTCTTTGTTTTAGCCCATCCCATGCTCACCTACATCTGCAAGGCCACCCTCAGCCTAGGTGTATGGAAGCTCTCCTTTGCCCCAGGACATTGCTATGATATGACATATTGCTTATCATTAGTAAGAGGCACAGCTTCAAAGTTAAAGTTGTGCTCAAGCGTTTTTCTGACCTGGTACAGAACTAAGCACAAGGCTGGCAAGTATTTCTTTAGGTTCAGATGCTTGCTGAAGTTGGAAGTTGAAGGAAAAAGGCTTAGAGACTACTGGGTCCCCTACTGTGTGGAGTGGTTGGGGTTGCGTATAAATTGTCACATAAACACATCAAGATGTCATTAAAATATGAAAATGCCTTGGAGTTTCTGCAGTAATTAATAAACCCAGATCACTTCTCCTCACCACATTACTGACTTTCATTCTACTGGGAAGGAGTAGCATTGAACATGATCAGATCAGATCTGGGAATGTTACAGAGGTGTGGAAAGATACTTCCCTTGTGACGAATAACAGTAGTAGTTCCACAGGAAACTGAATATGTAAGCTGTTGCACCTGGTAGGTTACTGAAAACTTGTGTTGAATATTTTATAGATTTTTTTGAATACAGTGATGGAAATTAAGTCTTACTTTGTATAGTCAGTGATAACATTTTTATTATCTGTTTATTGTAGGTCGGAAATCTCCCAAATGATTATTTGATAACCCTTAAATATGTCCCGAAGATGGATAGTCTGGTATGTAAAACCATTTCAAGTTAATCCACTAAAATGGCCCACTGGAACCAGTGATGGCTGCAACATTTTGTACCTAGTCCTGTATCTTAGTAAGTTACAGTTAAATAATGGTTCTTTCGCTTTTCATATGCTTTGCAATTATTCATTTAAAAGAAAAGTGGAGAGATTCCTGCAGTCGCTTAAAACCTTTTTAATTACAGAAATCTTAGAAAAATGTTTCTTCATATTAAATTTTTTAACATTTTCTCTGGAAAAAGTCAAACTATTATTTCATCATGTCGATTGAAAATTGTTGCTTTCTTAAAGAAGTACTTTCTAATTGAACTTTGGAATATAGTGTAGAATGTCCTCCTCATTTCAGCCATTGGAAATGCCATTAAAGCACAACAAATACTGAGTAGACAATAAAGAGAACCCTAAGTTCGGCAAATGGTAGTGTCAGTAACTAAACAAACCAGTAGAAAAGGAGGACACTATTTCATTCAAACATGCTTGATACATAGTGGTATTTTCAAAGAAGCATCATCTGCCCTCTTTAAAATTTTATAATATTTTGTATTAAAAACTTTTTCGTGTTATCTTATTGCTTATTCTACTAAATATTTTGTATGTTTTTCTTTAATTTTTAAAAAATATTTTTAGAATGATGCATTGAAAATGCTCTCTTGGTTGTTGCATACACTGCAAGAAAAACGAGAGAGGGAAACAAGCTGAAAGAAATTATGCTGAATGCTGTACTGTACTATATTGTTTAAGGAAAGAAAAATGTAAGAAAAGGACTAGTTCATCAGTTAAACTGAACAACATTGTGCCTTCCTTAAGAATGAAACATTGTACAAACACATCAGTAGTTGGGAATAATATGGTAGATAGTTTTGTACGAAGTTTTCATTATGAAAATCCAATTTGTGTGTGATACACATACGAAAATGCATCCTGTCCTACAACATTGTAGCAATTCTAGCAATATTCCCTATTGATATTGGAGAACGATGCCAGAAGCAACATTCTCTGAGTCCCAAATAACAAGGAGATGACTGGAGGAAAAGGAGGTTGTGGGATAATGAAGGACCCTGAGTTGTGAATTTATGAGGTATTATGGCAGATCTGGCGGTGTTCTTATGAGTTTTGTTGGAAGGTCAAGGCTTTTACTAAAACTTAGAGTACTTTAGAAAACCCAGTTTAAACTTAATTCTTTAGACAGAAAAACTCTGCAGAACAAATGCTATGGAAGTCAGGTACTAGATCCTCTAGAATGTAATTCAAACTGATGGAAAAAATTCCATTTCCGAAAATAGCCAATATCCAGACAAAAGGGAAGTAAGACTGGCTGTCACCATCCCCTGGTTGCCGTGCTTTTTGAAATTCAACGATTTTGGTGCCTGATGTGATGAGATTCACATCTGGGGAGGGCAGCCATAGCTGAGCACAGCAGCTGATGGGCAAAAGCTGGATCAGGGCTGTTCCCTCTGCTGTGCTCCCAGGGAGGCTGGCACTGTGCATGAAGGCAGCCAGGGACCCTGCTTGAGCAATGAGTCCTGGTCGTTCTCCCTGCTTAACTCTTACCTCGCTCCGTGGTTCGGTTTTGGCTGCCAGTACACAGTTGCTTTTCTATAGTTAAATGTCATGTCATCTTGCTGCATCGTGTCTAGAAACTTAGATCCAGTTTACATTTATGATGTGCAGCCAAGAAATAAATAGAAGGAGGGAAGTTTAGAGCCAGGATTTCCATATTCCTTTTGCTCACACACCACTCTCATTCGTGGTGATGGAAGGTGCAGCTTTTGGCCACATGCCTTCACAGGAGGAAGTATTCAGTAGTATTCACATCCCACTTTGCCAAATTCCTCTCTGGGGATTTCAGGTTGTGTTACGCATACCACAGCAAAGGCTGGCTGAATATGTAGGTTTTGCTCTGGGTTCTGCAAGGTCCCTGCAAGCTGGGAAACCCACAGCTTTGCCTAAGGCGAATGCTCTTTGTTCAGCTTGAAAAGGAGTGAAACAGTGCTCTGCAATTTTTTTCAATACGTCTAAATCTTCAGTGTGTGCATAAAGTGGGAAATGTACTCCAGGTAGCAAGTCTCAAATGTCAATGACTGAAGGTAGAAAGGCAGGGTGAAAGCAAAGCAGATGGGAAGCCAGTGTAGTGCATGTAACAGGAACAGACTGACCCGATCCATTAAACAGAAGGGCTGTTGCATTATGCACTAGCTCAAGGCATCTGAGTGGCTTTAAAAGTAGTCTTGCATCGAGTGAACTGTGTAGTCTAACCTAAGGTTAAAAGGCAAAGATGACAGCAGCAGGGGCTGAACTCAGAAGAGGAGATAAAAGTGAAACTTTTACATGGATGCAGAAAGAAAAAGCTAAATGAGGGCTACCTGGAAGTTTAAAGGAAGTCAGGTTTGCAATTGCCCCAAAATTTAAATCTTGGCCAAACTTTACCAAAAAAAAAAAAAAGCAGTATTAAACCTCCATTTCTCCTTGCAAACAACATCACATTTCTCAATTTCAACAGTTTCATCCTTGTGTTTGGTAGGTTTTGAGAAAGCAAGCAACTGCACATCTTCATATTACTGAAAAGAACACTTTAAGCTCTCATGAAATACAGCTTTGCAGGTCAGAACGGTTCAGTCAGAGGAGACTCCCACACACACGCTAAATCGCAGGAGCAACAAAATAGATTCCCTGCTGGAATCACCAAATGCTCACTAGGAGAATCTGCAAGCTTTTGCTAGTCCCTGTCAGAGGAGAATGTACACCCACCAGACAAAAGGCTTTCCAGGTTTGCAGCTCAGGGAAGCACAAAAGTTCTGTGCCCTTCCATACGCTAAAACAGAGGAAAATGCGTGGTCTGTCTCATGAGGGCTGTAGGACATGGCACAACTCATACTGCTTGAACACAGTATGTTTCAACAGGCTTTCTCTGATTTATTTCCTTCTGCTTCTCCCCTCCGGTTGTTGTGCTTGAGGGAAAAAAGGGAAGCAGGATCAAGCCAAATGCCATCCATTTCATATTTTGTTTTATTCTTTTTCAAGTCATTGCTGAGATGATTACAGAAGGTGACAATACTGACTTGCCACTTGTTATCAGTGTGTGAGAGAGTCATATACAAAAGTGAAAAGTCAGGTGGAGCTGAACAATGTATTTACATTTGGTTCTCTAAGCCTGGGAGCCTAATAGTCTTGTTAGTCTTCAAAAGTGTGAAGTGTGTCAAAAACATTTACACATCAAGGCAGAACAACACCTGTGTCACTGAGAAAGTAATTTGTCGCTAAGTGATGATATTGATAGTAATAGATAAACTTATTAGAATAAGGAATGTGTATGCAGGTTTATTGCAGAAATTGAGTAAAATGAGATTAAGTCTAGAAGCAAAACATTTACTGTGGAATGGATGGATTCAGTGGATGCTGCCCATCCATTGGGAAACAACTAGAAACTGTTTTAGTGATATTGAGAGTACTTAGGGGTTGCTGGGCCAAGAACTTAATTGTTTAAGCAGTAATTATTAAAAAAAAAAAAAAAAAGGTTAATGAAAGCGTGGAATAGGGTTTGTAGTAGTATGTCCCAAGGCTCGAATTCTCAACAGACTGATGTTTAGCATTCATTAAGAATTTAATGAAGGGATGGCATTTAACAGCCAACCATAAATATGTCAGTATCAGTGAGAACAGAAATTTTACCAAAAGGACTGAAGAGAAAGTTGGCCACACTAAAGAAGACAAATTTTAATTTAAACTTTCAAGATTATTTAAATTGGAAAGAACAGTCTAATCTACTTTTGCACATTGAATTGCTTAACCAGTTTTTGCAAAAGTCTCATATTTAATCTACCTCTCTCTTTCTCTTTTTATCTCCTGATAGCCTAATCACTGTTGGTTGCATTTGATGGTTCCTGAATTTTCAAGGAGTCTACATAATCTTCTCCAGAAGTTTTCAGATATTTCAGATATGACTGATGTTTTAAGCAACTATTCAATCATCAATAATCTTACAAGGATAATTAATGATCTTATGGCATGTCTAGCTTTTGATAAAAATAAGGTAATCTAGTACAAAGTTTCCACTTTTATGCTCTATATTTTTATTTGAACTTTCTGTTGCACAATGCTCAGTAATAGTTTAAAAATGTCCAAAGCTTCATTAAATTTGTACCTATTTCTATTCCTGTACATCCAAAATCCTACTTTGTTTAGAAATGCAATGAATACACTGTGCTAATGTTGGCTAATCATTATCTCCTGTTGCAAAGGAAAATTACTTACAAGGAATTACAGTACATACCATGACCTGTATACAGTTGTTTAAGTAGTCAAAAATGTAACCGTCATTTTAAAAACAATTTATTCATTCTGGTCTGTTTGAAACTGGCAGAAATCTTCTTTTTGCATCCAGCTTAAATTATTCATTTTGCTAGTGATCTTAATGTAAATTTAAACATGATGTGGTTGAAGCTATTAATATACTCTTAGTATGTATCACAGTGTGTGAAGCTCTGAAAGCTTCACCATGGTAAAATGAACTTTTTTATACAAAGAGACAGCAAAGACTAGAGGATATCAGCCCATTTCCATGTGTTTCTGGATGCCAATAGCAGCTGGAAGGATTCCAGGAGTCTCACTCAAGAGATGTCTGATTCTCCTGTGTGAAAATGATGGGTAAAAACAAAACAAAACAAAACACTTTGTAATCCCTTGCCCGGCTCTAATCACCTATCAATAATTAAAAATAAGCCATGTAGGTGAAGGTTTTGTCCCACTGAACAAAATGGGTAAAAACCATCATGTTCTTTAGGGCACGGTTTTCGTCTTCTATATGCATTCATTTTTGTTAAGTAAGTCCTTAGGTGTTGTAATTGCACTTTTTTAACATCCAAAATTAATCAACTGGACTAAAACAGTCAATCTCATTTAGAGTGGCATAACCTTGTAATCTTGTCATATATTGGCATTATATTGCTTAGAGTATTTAGACATTCCTTACTCTTCAATTTCAAACAGAATTCTGTCCAATCTTCAGTGTATTTTTTTTTCTGGTCCTGATGATTCGAAGCACTCAGCTGGGATGTGGTTGGGAATAGGAATTTTATTCTGTAGAATGAAAAGTAAATATCCTGTAATTCAGAGAAACAACTAGCTGTTGATTCCCTCAGAGAAGAATGGTCTTAGGTCTAGTACTTTGAGCATTAAACATAAAATAATTATGGAGCCAGAACTAGGAAGTTTTCTTTAGTACATATTTAACTTGTGTTCTTACCACTGTCCTTCCTGGGAGTACAGAGTAACCCCTGGCCATATTCAACCTGCTGGCATAAAAAACAGTTGTTATAAAAGCCAGAGTCAGGTATAAAGAAAAAAAGAAGAAAACCATCAATGATCATAACATGGACCTCAATCTTGTTGTTTAGTCTGGCATAACATGCTTGTCTGTTAGACCTCAGAGTGATTTGGCTTCCTTGTTTATAGTCCTGCTCGTATTTTTAGGTACATTATCAGGAATCTCAGCCTGCTTCTGTGTAGTAGTATATCCCAGCTATTGTATTCTGTTCCCTGTACTCTTATGACAATAGCTTTGATTGTGTTGTGTTCCTGTGTTCAGATTAAAAGGATCATGTGGAACATTGCAAAGTAATGTGAAATCAAGGTAATTTTTTTAAGGAGGGAAATAAAAAAAAAGTCTCTTCATTTTCAGTGTAGGATGGGAGACTGCCTTTCATTCCTTCAGAATTTTGTAACACTGGATTAATAAATTATTTCTATTTGCAAATCTAATTTGAAGTCCTTAGATTGTATGTTTTATGAAGATTGCATACAGCAAGTTTGGTCTTCTGCAGCTTAAAAATTTAAACTATTTTGTGTGAACTTTGGGTATTTTTATCATCTGTTGAGGTGCTGAAATGAGCAGCTCTCTTAGCCTTCTTTCAAGCTGAATTTTATATTTTACCCCAGGATTTTGTAAAAGAAAATGGTCACCTTTATGAAGAAGGTCGTTTCATTCCTGAGGATTTTTTTAGGCACTTTAATAGTACCATTGAGGTCTACAGGGAGTTTGCAGACACACTGGATAAGAATGACTGCATTCTGCCTTCAACAGTAGAAACACCAGAGAATGGTAAGATGGCTCTGATTTTGGGGAACAGAATTTAAGTAGATATAAATGGGTGATATGTCTTTGATTTCAGAGATGCTAAGGATCTGATGCTGTACCTCCATGTCTCCTTTTTACTGCCAGTTAAAATTACTACTAATGCCAAAGCTTGTATTTCTGTTCTAAGTCAAGTTCTATCTGGCAGTAAAACTAGTGCCATCGTTCCTAGTGACATCATTTATTAATATAATCCAAATAACCTCACCATACTCTGCCCTGTTTCTTTTCATCCCAAATATATCCTGGATCATCTTTTTAGATTGTTCTTCTTATCTTCTATTAATGCTCTATTTAATTTTTATAAGGCAGTAAAGGAGCCTTAGATTGCACTACTGAAAGGATAGGAAGCTAGGAAAAGTTGTAAATTGCAGCAGCCTCAAGTCACCTCTGTAGTCATCCCTCCTCTCCTGAAAAGAACCATGTTTACCTCATATAGAAAATTTAACAAGCTCAAGTCAGGCTCCTGCAGTTCATTCTCATCCCTCCAGTAATTGGTGGTTTTGTATTCTCTTTTAGTCTCTCTAGTGACAGCTATTAGATTTTTTAATTAGGGCAACATATCCAGTTGCGCAGTTACACCAGTAGTAACTAGAATTAGATCAGTGCCATAACCTAAGAACTTGTTTAAAGCAATTGCTTTTCCAGAATAGCTACTCAGTAGCAGCTCAGTGTGTAGACACATCTGCCTCATAGTAAGACTGTCTTTTTTGGTTTAATCCACTCTATAAACAACCCTGTAGCCAGATTTTTAAAACAGCCCTATAGCCACATTAGAGTAACCCTATAGCCCGTCATCTTATATAGAGAGAACTGTATTTTAAGTTACATAATGCTGACACACTCGTTTTCTATTTAGATTCCAGAGTCGCTGTCACAAAAACATTTTTGTTTCCTCCTGTTGCTGCCAGCTCCCTTAGGAATGACAGCATTGGCAGTAACACTAGCAGTAACAGTAAGTACAAGTGATTGAATTAATATATGTGTCTCCATTATGCTCTGGTAGCTGGTTGTTGTGAGAGCTCAGAGGAAAAGAGTGTCATTAATTGTGCAAATTAATGGGAAGTTACTCGTGCCTGATGGTGTACCATGTGTTTCTCAGCTGTCGTACTGAAATGCAATGAGCTTATCTAATCAAAATTTAGAGATGCGATCGAGTTACAATGATGTGACAGCTCTCTAGATCTCAGAGAGGGCAGGTCTCTTTGTTTTGGCTGTCATGATGTCTCACTAGTCATATGGCCTCAGCAAACTTTGCTGTTGCAGACACCTCATTGTCATTCTCAGAAAAGGAATTTGCTCCAAATGAACAGAATAGCTGTCCTGAATCAGGCCCAGAGTACTGACATGGACAAAGAGGTTGCCTGTACATTGCATTTTGAGAGTACTGTCAGTGCCAAGCTTGACACCAAACCTGAAGGCACTCCTCGTGATTGCTTGCTGTAGTCACAGTAGGGCCAACTCCATAGTCAGTGTGCTTTTGGGTGAGGTCAAGGACAAAGTCACCACGCTTTCGGCAGGCTCTAAGCTTCTCTCTGACCATCTCCATGTTCCTCATCTGTCGTGGTCAGTGTATTACATGACTGGTCGCTGACAGATAAGAGAGCCTGGAGTTGTTGCTGTAAGAATTTCAGCATTACCCATCATGAGGTCAGAAAGGGTATAGGAATCAGAGGTGAAAAGAAAGAATGAAGTTTCAGGGGCTTGTAGTGACATCATGTATAACAAGGTGAACATTCTCTGGAGCTTTCCATGTGAATAGAAAGAAGGGGATTTTCCTTAGAGGTTCCTGGTTAAAGCTTAACCACGTTGTTGTTTCCTTTGTTCCTGTTTCCTGGATGCATCAGGATGACAATGTGTATCTCTCTTACAATTTTCCCCTTTCACTTCACAAGCATCAATGTTATCTAAATGTGTGATGATGAAACGTGTGGCTGGTACTCCTTGTACTCAAGAAAACATGGGCAAGGATGCATCCTGATGTAGTCTGGCGGGAACAACAGCAGCTCCTGATGTTGGGACAGATACTACTAAGACTGGGTTTCTTCTCATGCTACTTCTCTTGGGAATATGTAATCTAGTTATTCTGCGGGTTTTTATCACTGTGCATGCTGCCTCTTATTTGGCTCACAGCTGCTGTCAGGTTTCAAGCCCTTCCTGATCGCTTTCTAATTAGGAGAAGGTCTTAAGTCATCATTCCCCAGAACCCTATGAGTAGAAGGCTGGAACAGAAACCACCTTCAACTCTTAACTGCAGCCTGCCTCTCTGAAAAACAAGGGTCACTGCCATAAATTCCTCACCAAGAGGTCACAGAGCCTGGCTGCAAATAACCTGATGAGCCCAGAGCCAATTATGAGGAACCAGGAGGGGGCTAAAAAGCATATACCTGTCTCTTTCAGGTCTGAACATGTGATAATTTTTGCTGTTGCTGCTAGAGGAAGAATATTCGGCTACAGCCTGAAGCAATGGGAATGCATGAAGGAGCCAAAAGACAGGCAGATAGATTGCAGGAGCAGTTCAGATGAAAGGAGTTTGACCCAGAGCAGTAACAGGAGGGATGCTGGGCAGCTCAGTGGAGTGTGGCACTCATGTCTGTACTGTGGAGGGGAGTACAGAAGCAGGTTTATTAATCTTATTTTATAACTGGAACTGATAATCCAGCAGGAAAAAACCCTAATTAAAATAATGCAGTAAGTCAAATAAATTGCTTGGCTGGCCATATGCTGTACAGGTGTGTTTTAACTGATTATCATTCTCTTAAGCAATTTATTGGAAAATTGGATATCAGCTAACAGCCTTATGTAGAAATGACATGAGGAGTGCATGTCTGGGGCTTGGGACAGTTTGAACTCCTAATCAGATTAAATTACTTTGGATTCTGACTGGTTACAGTAGAGTTATTCGTTTGGACTTTTTTTGCAGGGAGGGACCTGTGGCATCTTTGTTGCCATCTCTGTCTTAGTTGCTGGAAATGGTCTTCAGTGCGAATTTTAGTTTTGTCTTGGCTGTTTATTGCTGAATAAATTTTCTTTTTTTTAGTTAATATTTAGCTTCTTGAAAGGAACGACAATTAATAACTCTTATTACTACTTCTGTGAAAACTCCCTAGCACAGAAGACCCTGTCTGGTGGTTTCAGTATTGTTCTCAGAACAGTACCATTAGATTCAAATTTCAAAAAGGAAAACATTTGGAGAAGAGGGCAAAAAGATGGTGGAAAAAGCATCTCCAGACATGACTACTGCAATATTTTATTTAAATGACCCTCTTTAATTTTAAACAGTTTTAAATTGACCTGTTTAAAATTAATGGTTTCTAGACCATTTAGGAGCATTCACTGTTTGCAAAAGAACACCTCAGATTAATAATAAATTTTTAATCCATTAATAAAGTCTGTGTAGTCAGATTATTTGAACTGCTCTTAACTCTGAATTCAATTTAGACAAACCTTAAGTGCATCATCCAATAAAATCATTTGTGAAATAATTATCATAGAAACTGTATATAATATAAATTAGCTGAATTAAGTTTTCTTTGTGTTATTGCTTTCTGTTGAAAGAGTTCCATTTCATGACTTCATTGTTATGACACAACAATAAAATTAAACTACTATAATAGAGTAGAACCTTGATTAAGTCTACACCACAAGTCTCGCCCCAACTAAGAGTACAATGAAACAGTTATCCCTGTCTAATTTTTTCTGAATGGCAATAGTACTGTTTTCATCCTTGCAATATTGAATGTAGATCTGTGGCATGATCCCACTCCATCTTTTCTCCCATAAAATTCTCAAACACCACCACCCCCTCAATTTATTTAGGTTGGTTTGTTTTCTTCTCTTTGTGTTACATGACCGTAGTCCAACTTAAATTCAAATTAACTGTTTAAGACCCAGTCTCATTGACATTTCTTTGAATCATTAAACCATGCATAGTCTGGAGAATTCAGATTAGATGGTTCCTATGAAAAGAACAGGTGTCAGGGTAAGTAGTCTTGAATCCTGATCTGTTCTTTTCAGTGCCCAAACCAAACAATAAAATCTAGTCCTTTTTTTTTTTTCTTTCTTTCTTTTTTTTTTTTTTTCCACAACTCACTCAATTTACTGCCATGGTATTATTTATATTTTCTTGAAAAAATCAGTGTTGCTTTCTTCCATTTTTGCCTATAATTTCCTCACAATAATTTAGTTTGATTTTCCAGTACTGAACAGCTCAAAGAGCACGTAAACACAGAGATCTCTGTAACTGTTTTCAGGCAGAAGGTCTACTTTTATGATTAAGCAAAGAATATCATAGCTTAATTCAGTAATTGCACAACAATTTGAAAACGTGAACCCATGGCTTAATGCAATTGGTGTTACCTTCTGTGCCTTTGTTCCAACTTTATAGTTAATGGAAAACCCTAATGAACAGGTGAGAGCTGCTCTGCATTTTTTAGATAAGATCTTGTGGTAATTGTGTTGGAGCTGAGCTGAGGTAAACTGAAAATTCCTTTGAGATATAGATGGCAAAAAAATTGAGCCAGCGCTTCGAATCATAATTGGTTGCTAAAATTACACACATGGCTCAAGGTGGAGAGCAGCTCAATAACTTCATTGTGTAGCTGAGTGACTTTTAATGTAAATATATTTTGTTCACAGTTTAATATCCCAACATTCATGAAGACAATACGTAAATGTACATCAGATAAGCTCACTTCCAAAGGGTTTCTTCCAGAAAGTGCAGAGTGAGAGCTCTGAGAGGTGCTAGCCTGCTTCCACACCCCTTTTGCACCTTGCAGGATAGAGTCTATTTTAAGTCAATAACACACTAACTGCAAAGCCAGCAGTTCCTCTGGCATTTCCCAGGGAGTTCACAAAGTTACTGATACACCTGGTTCCTCCTACTCCTTCTCCTGCTCTGCCTTTATAACTGCTGGGAGTGGGAGTCTTTCTGTGTGGAGCTCTAAAGTTTCTAAGAGAGGAGAAGGTCTCTATGGCAGGAATAAAAACCTATTGGCAGCCAGCTTGCTTTCCTTATCTCCCTTTTCTTCATCAGGACACAGGTCCTTGGGAGTTTCTTCAGGCTGAAAATTCTCCAACCTGTTCTGTTTTAGATGTTACTATAAATAAAAGGCACATGAAGAAACCTGCCATGACTCATTTCATTCTCTCCAGATCTTTCCAGACACTTTTTTTTCTGAACTTGAAAGTGGAATTAGATAATCCATATTTGTTTGCTTTTTAAGGTAGCTATGGGTTACTTAACCTTCAAATTAATTCAGTCAGTATCAAGTTATGAAGAATATCTGTTGCCATTTTTAAAAGGTAGGCTGGGGAGGATGTGACAAGTTGACTGTATTTAGGCTCTGTCCCTAGGTTGCAGGTCCCACATGGAAAGCTAATTATGCATTCCTTTTGGTATTCTATTGATGGTGAAGAAAGCATCTGCATTGGTGATATCTTTTCAGAAATCAGATTTTTCTACTTTTAGATATCTCCTTGCAAAGGGAGCTTTTCTCTTACCTGAGACTCTCTAAAGTTTGTGAAAAATAATGGTAAAAATGAAAGTGCTAAACTATCACTGATTGCCCTGCATACAGAATATTTCTCTAGAAATTCATGTAAAAATCAGCATGCTTGCCATGACATGCTGCCCAGCATTGCAGAGTAGGCAGAGGATTTTTGAGGTCATACACTCTACCGTATTAAATAAATTATGCTCTATATGACTTGAAGAGTTTTTCCTTTGATTTCTGTTTCACTTTTCTATTTTTTCTGAAGTTTGCAGGGCAGAATCCGGAAAATATGACCATCCCCATAGGATTCACATAATTCAATTGTATAACTCAGTGGTCTCTCACTGAAAAGAATGGCTAATGGTATTAGGCAAATCAGTGTTGCATTTTTCTTGACTAGAGCACAAGAGCAATGTAGAAATTTCTTCTGCAAATATGCTGAAACTACAATTCAGATAAAGTAATGACAGGATTTTTTTTTTTTTTTTGAGATGTTCAGTCTGGCTCTACCCGACCTGAGTTTGTCCAGATTTCTTGAAGGTCAGTTATGCAAGCAAACCTCCTGCCTAATCTGGGACAGACAGTTTGAGAAAAGATACACCCCTCCAGTTAATTTATGTTCTTGGTTTTAATGTCTGAGCAGACAGAGGCAGACTAATCAGTAGCCTCTCTTTTTCAGCTGATGTTCACCTCTGTAGAATATTGTCTGCTATTTTTTCCTTCTCCTCTGTAGACAGATTTTTTTCATGGTAAGCTAGCATTGGTTCTGCTTGACCAATGTTTTCTTTTAGTGTGCCAGGTCTGCTGGATGTAAGTAAAATTCAAGCCCCTAGATTGAGAACCTAGAGTTTGTAAACAATGTATGAGAGACAGAGATATATGTAGTATATGAGCATGTAAGATACAGACTTTTTGTTTTCTTACTCTTTAGTTCTACCATGCCTCCAGAAAACACAGCTGAATTTCAGAGATGAAAAGAACATTTGTGTGAAAGCTTACAAAATGACAACCAGAAAATCTCAGAGAGTTGAAAATGAGTTACTAGTTAATTAAGAGAATGCTCCTTTCTAAACTAGAGTGTTTTCTTAGAGACTGTTTAATAATATACTAAATGCACGTTGCTTGACTCAGTGTATCATGCCATACGTGCTTAGACATTTGCTGTTTGCATGAGTCACACAAATTTCCAGTGCTGTCAGTCCATTTTCATTTCTGTATCTAATCACCGATACTATTCTGGTTCTTACAGTTTGGTTCTTTTCCTGTAATCTGACAAGACACCCACCATTCGAGCTGCAGACACCAAATCTTGAAATGAACTAAGACTGGGTGGATGGTGTCTGAACTGGCAGTCTCCTGTGGCTGGCTTTGCATTTCAGAAGGCAGATCCTGGGGAGACTCTGTAGGACTTTTCACATCCTGCTCTTGATTAAGTAACTGAAGGGCCACATTCAGTCTCAGCATGCATACAGCTCCCTGTGAGGGGAATGGAATTGCTGGTGTGCATAAAAGACTAGGGTTTGGGTTCTCCCATATAAAATATAAAAAACTGTCAAGAAATGGTTACAACAAAACAACACACAGCTAGACTTCAAGGTACAAGGGTTGGATCTTACTGAAGGCAATGGGATCTTTCCAGGAAGACATTAGGAGTGAAGTCAGGCTTATTTTGTTAAATTAACCTTCCTCAAGAGGTCTCATGTTGATTGTTCATTGGTGGCAAGGCAAAGTGTCTACCTGCAGTCAGTGGGATCTGTCTTAGCGAACTTAAGCAAATGCACAAAGTGACAGGTATATCCTCTTCCAAATAAGTAGTTTGTGTTACAAAATAAGACCTTTAAAAATTTATAAACCCAAAACTTTAAAGTATGGGAAAGAGAAAATGCTCTACAAATGACATAAAATGTACTAGTGTTGGAACTACTCAACACAACCATTTCAGAAATGGGAGGAGCATCCTTGTGGTCAAAAATTTCCTGTGAGATTTTGTATGAAATGAACCTCACGTACTCAGCACTTTGAAGTATCTGTTCTGCTATTTAAGATGCCGTTATGTAGGTGGTGCGTAAAAGTGGTCTTGCTAATACTGTTGCCCTGAAGATAGTTTTCTGCTATAAATTTATCTTCCCTAACAAGAACATCTGTAATTGCAGAAGAGGCAGTTGGCTTCATTAGCAGCTCCAGCCTGCAAGGGATCAGCATAGCACTGACATCATTGCTGTCTCTTCTTATTGGCTTTATTTTGGGAGTCATATACTGGAAGGTAAGAAATATTACATTTGATTGTTTACATAGGGATACTACATTTCTTAGCTATGGGGAGGTGGGAAGAACAGTACCATTCTGCATTTGAAAGCAAGAGATGTTTCTTTTTATCTTCACTGAGCTGTGTGACACACAAATGTAAATTTTTGTCTAATTCTTGAATTCCACCACCAAAGTGCAAATCTTATCAGCGTGATAGCTAATTGGCAATTAAAAACATGGGATTCCCATGATTTCCCAGTTCTTCTATTATATCTTGAGAAGAGGATTCTTTTACTTTTGCCTCTTGTTCCCCTGCCTACAATATGAAGGCTTTTTTTAGTAAAGTTCTACCAAGAGAAGATGTATGTTAGAGGACTAGATTTGGCCTACATTTTGCAAGATGACTTTGAAAATTTGAAGCAAACTGAAACATACAACTGGTTAAAGAAAGCTGTAGAATATATAATGCATTTTCTTCCTAGAAAATACATCCCAAATCCAGACCAGAAAGTGATGAAACTACACAACATCATGACTGTCAAGAGGAAAATGAGATAAGGTATATTGTTTTACTTTATATGCATATATACAAATGTAAGTTTATCTTTGAAAACTACTTCCTGAAGGTTTCTTTCTAGCTCTAGGACAAACACAAAAGAAGCCAAACACAAGGTCTTGCTTTAGAGGCAAAATGTGTACTTAAGGTGGATCCTTTAAAGGAGCTCCTAGTTTAAATACAGAAATTGATATGGAGGAGATCTCTGTATACAAAATTTTATTAACAGGACATTAGTTTATCTGTCCTTGCTCACACTGTGAGAAAGAATTGCTGAGACCTATAGGGGAAGTAACAAAAAAAGTGAATTTTGTTGTTTGCTGTGTCGTGTAAAGCTGTTTATTATATAAGTAAATGAAAAACAATGTCTTCTTGGTAGTGCTTCTAAATCATTTCAAATATTTTTTAAATTAACATTTTTTATGTTCTTTCACTTTTTTACATTCTCCAGGGTAGGTGTATATAAACATCTGTGTTTTCTGGGGTTTTTTAATGTCCTTAGGAAGTTAATGAGAACTCATTCAAATCCTAGCAACTTCATAATGTCATCCTCAAATGAGTCACATCTTTGTTCATACTTAAACACTGCTTTATCTGATTTTTAAGCAGAAAAAAA
The DNA here is from genome assembly GCF_036013445.1 of Caloenas nicobarica. Lineage (NCBI taxonomy): Eukaryota > Metazoa > Chordata > Aves > Columbiformes > Columbidae > Caloenas > Caloenas nicobarica. Next base: position 50,104,495 of record NC_088245.1, read on the forward strand.
AAATTTGTCTAATTCAGTCAATCGAGTTTACCTTAGAAATTACAACTGGCATTCAAAGTTGCTTGGACATGACTTGGGCAAAGAAGTCTGTGCAATTCAGAAAAGGACTTAGGGATAATTTAAGTTCATGCTAAAGGATTTTGAGATTATTATTTAATCTTGTATTTCAGGCTGTTTATTCAAATTTTAACTATGAGGGATTAAGGGAAAGATCTGATGGAGGTGGTAGAAGGACACATCTCATACTGTGTGAATGCCTGGTGCTGCCACTGCTGAAGGCAGGAATAGGCAAGGTTCTGATCTAGCAGTTTTGGTCACAGGTGCCAAAATTTTCAGTGTTTAAACTTTCTAGAATAATACATTCTTAAAACAAATTTTGTTCATGTACAGTACATAGAGTAGAAGACTGTGTATTCACCAAGTATGTTAGTTGCTAGAAATAACTCATCCTGTACTTCGTCCTCACAGATATTAAAACTTCTGAAATGGAACATACATCTTCATTGTAAATATAAAACATTGTTTTATAGGCGGAAAAGTGGAAAGAGGAAATAGAACAGTTAGTTACATGCAGGACGTGGCCTTACCAGGAAATTTAAACAGGTTACATTCTCCATCGAATGTCTTCTTAAATATATGGTGTGTGTTTTTTTCTCCCTCCTCCTTGAGAAATTTGGAATATTCATCTATAACAAAGAAGACCTATTAGGAAACATAAGCTGTAAGACTTGGGGGTTGTTTTTTTTGTAACAAACTTATAAAACCTTCCATTCTATTTCCTTGAAACGCATTGCAGTAACAAAGTATGGGTTTTGGTTTTTTTTTTCAGCATGTTGCAGCAAAAAGAAAAAGAACATCTACAAGTGTAGCTGTTGCTTTTTCTCCCTCAACACTGTTACTGTTTCGTGTACTGGTAAGTTGTTACAGTTGAGAGTCTTACTATAGACTTAATAACTTTTGTCTGCTGAAAGATAAAGTGATTTGGAGTCCATTTTGGGGGAAGAAAACAAAACCAAATCAAATCAAAACCAAGAAACAAACAAACAAACAAACAAAAACTCCAACAAAACAAAAAAAAAACACAACCAAAAAACCCCACAACAACAAAAAAACCTACAAACACTTGTTCTCTGTAGGCTTCATTTGCACCTAAGATCTGTCTTTAGCTGCTAATGTAATTAATCCTGTATCATTAATTTAGGGATTTGACTTTTAACCCAAATGTTACAAAATGAAATATGGTGGAATTCCAAAATCAAGGACAGCTACCGCTTCTCCTTTTTGGCCTGAGAGCTGACATGGAGAAGTCTTCAGCTGTTGTCCTACAGCTGTTTCAAAGCAGCATGACCTGAAAAACACAATCCTTAAACTAGCAGGTGAATGTAGGAGAACAGGCCAAGTAGAGCTGAACTTCTATTAATTGTTGTTTACTCAGCATAGTTTGCAGTCTCTGTAGCCTTATCAAATCCATGATTCTTGCTTCAGTAGGTAAGAGTGAGCAGCAAATGTGAGTGAGTTTTCTTGGTCTCAGCTGTCCTCCACAGGACAGCGCAGGTGTCTGGCAAGGGGCTTCTTACTGCAGTTGTGCTGCGCTTAACCCACAGCATTTCTCACATGGGTCCAGAAAATTCAGGCAGTGATGAATTATTCGCTTATATCAGGAGTGAAAAGAACGGGCAATCCAGGTTTTGCAGTTCATCCTATAGCGGTCACTCAGGTGTGTATTCCAGAGTGTTTGTTGTGATCCGGTTAGCTACAACTGGAGAGATTTCCAGTCTCCTTAACTTTACTCACCGAGAAGGGAAATTGTCACTGCATTGGACAGGTCATTTGATTTTCTCAAAGGTGTAAACTCGGTTTGGTGTTGGCTCATCCAGATGATTTCAAAGGGAAGTTTTCTGCCTGAGATTGCAGATACCAACACGCACAAACATAACGGTTCTGTAAAACCATGAGAGTTGTTTTATCACCATAGACGGCATCAAGGAGCTTTTGCAGGCAACTGTGTCAATCATTTTTCTTTCAGAATAAGGGAATGTTTATGCAAGTGTCGTTGAATTTATCTGTTTCCAAAATTATAAGAAAAAATGTCTATGTTGTATCTCTGTGAAAAGCTTAACCGTTTAGTAATACAGAGAGCAAAACTAACCAGTAATATTATTATTTCTATTTTTCTCTTCAGGCAGGTAACAGTTCCATGTTCGCTTCATAAATGAAGCAGCTTAAAGCACATTCGTATTCCTTCTGGAGTGACAGACTGAGTCTGCATCTGTTGTTGCTGCCCATGACTCCATAGACATGATATAGAAATGAGGAGAATTTGTGTTTGTTACTGTGAAACCAACACTGAATTGAACAACGACGAGAAGAGTATGCACTTAGCAGGACTGTATCTTATGTGAATATCTACTTTGTATGGCATTTGGGGATTTTTAATTGCATTAATACTCGCAGCTGACTCTGGCAAACAAAGCAATTGTCCTGAACAAAACGCATCTTTCAAATGCCTCCAAATGTGTGTAATCATCGAAAGTCATAAATACCTTTGCATCCTTAATTTAAGTTCTGTGTCCTCTGCCTTACCTTGATGTCTTCACATGGAGTTCTCTGAACTGACAGAAAACACAGAAATGGATACAGATAACATACTCTTCATTATTGTATATAAAACTTGAAAGCAAAGTCATGCCATGGACCCATGTTCTAGCCTTTTACTTACAAGGAGCTGCATTTATACCTGGTGAGGGTCATGTGTACAGCAACATGTGATCTCTGTCGGGTGCTAGGTGGCTGGTGGCCCACCCCAGAAAGACTCAAGAGTTCATCAGCATTGGTGGTCTCTGTTCAGGAGAAGCAAATACTGGATGAAGACAAAGGAAACAGGAGGTGGATGTACCTCATGGAGCTTAGAAGCATTGAGAGTAACTGCTGGGTATGCGAACACTGGTGAAATTTCCAGCCATGCCAAGGGAAAGTAAAGAGTCTGAATTGCGTTCAAACATTAAAGATGAATCTATGAAATGCATTTTAAATGCTGAAGAGGCATGCCATTGATACCTTGTCTTTAAATGTATAGCACAGAAAGTCTGAAAGATCCTGAGAGTGTATTTAGCTTTTACTTACATCAGCTGTAATTAATGTTTGCATTGTGTTTTTAATGATTAGTAAGCGTTAATATCCTGGCATTCTCCACTCTTACAGTTAATTCTTTCAAACCAAAAGAGAAAGCTTTATTTCCCACTTGTCTTCTGCATCTATTGCTGTTACAGCATCCAATGAATCTGTACAGGACTGGTGTACAGACATGTATTTTCAAGTAAATCTTAAAAATACTGTGGTAAAAGTTAAAAGTGTAGTTGTGCATCTTTTCTTCCTGGATTTTTCCAGACAATGGGTGTGAATTATTTATCTTTATTAGAGGTTTGTACTTCAGAAAGTAAAGGTGGCTCCCTTTAGATGACAGACTGTCATCTGTGATCAAACTGACCAGGTCAGCAAGAGTTTTCATTTAAGTGACTTGAAAACTTAAAAAAAACCAAAAAAAAACCACACCAAAAAAAAACAACAAAAAAGCAAACAAAAAACTACCCCCCCACATTATCCTTTTAATGTTTTGCATAAATTTTGAGTTGTCTTTAAAGTATATTGTTACTTAATTTTTAAGAATTATTGTGCAAATTTTAATATTTTAGTCATTTGCTGAATTTTCTGAGAACCATGCATAAAAAGAACATGACATATATATAATATATACGTGTGTGTGTGCATGTGTGTGTGTATTATTGGTTAAACTGATCCATCTTTCATACTTACCAAAAAGAAAAAATCTCAAAACCTTACTCTGTTTCATGCCATAGCTTATGTGTGCATGTAGCCACTCTGTGTGGAATTTTGACCCTACTGAGATCAATGTCAAAACTTCTCATTAATTCACTGATACAAGGATTTGATCATGTGGACCTATTTTTTATTTATACTAAGGCTTTTTTGTACTTTCTGCATGTCAGAAAATGATCCTCAAGTCCTTGTCAGCTGATATAAATTAGCATAGTTCTATTAATGTTAACAGAGCTTTGGGGTTTGCATCATCTGAGGAACCTCTCTTAGAGTAAATCAAAAGAAGCTTAATGTGAGAATTAGGCTTTCATTTTTATTCAGAAGATGCCAGAGCACTCACCACTTAGTAAGAAATAATAAAGTTTGCTCGTCACTTCTAAAAAGCGAGTGCATTGCAAATTTTAGCTCTGCAAAAATCAAACAACAGAATTCTACATCTGCAGCTTAGTCTCATTTGACATTGTGTAGTTCTTTACGTACAAGGCCCTCAGACTTTGTGTTTCAGACTTAATTAAGAGTTACCCTGAAAGAAATGTCAGCATGACCTAATTGGTGGGAAACTTTCACCTTATTGGTAATGCAGAGAATAACTGCATATTGCTTTTGGCAGAGAGGAAAAGTATCCACAGTAAATGGAAGCAATTATCCTTATGCATTTTACAAAAACCTTAAATACTTCATGTTGCTATACAATATGTTCTCAAAGCAAACTTATGCATTTGAGGTTTTACAGTATTTTTCTTAAATTCAGTTTAAAAAATCATGTATTTATTTATGCTCTTTGTTCATAGTTTTCCTAAATGCATTTTTTCCAGAAAATCAAATACACAATTATGTTGCACATTGGTGTGCCCCAAGTTATACTTTGATATTTAAAATGCACAATGCCCTAGGCTTCTTAACCTACTGTTCAATACTAAAGAAAATATCGGTTGTAAATTGAAACATACATTGAACCCAGATAGACTGCTGCAAAATGTTCACCTTCCAAGAGTAACATCTTAAAATAGTAGCTAAGTCACTTCCAAATAATGTCAGATACTTTAATCTCTTCCATGAAACAAGGCAAATTTAAGGCTACATAACAACAGAAAGAAAATTTGTGTATAAACCTTCCAACTGCACATCACAAACATTGTTCTTTGAGTGTGTACCAAAGTAGTATGACACATGGAGTAGCAGAACTGTTGTCGAAGCTCATGGTTTTCCTGTTCTCTGTACCCCCTTTTGGGAGATCTGAATGAAACATTGGGTGTTCTCAGTCATTTTGCAAAACAGGACACTTCTAGACATTCATGGATACAGTGGATGGCATGTCACTTGAAAATGTGATCATGGAATTATTTGAAAAATTCTGTGCCCAGTTTGTCTACCCACTGAGGAGGCACTTACTTCAGATGTATTGAAATTTTGGAAGACTACTGACTTGTGAGACAACTTTGAAATCAATGGAAATAGAATAAGTTACTGTTCAGTGCAAGCAGTGGTGGCAGGAATAGTCTCTTAATTGCTTCTTTATCCAGTTGTAAGCTGTTTACCTTCTGAAGAGTAATCAGTTTTTCAGTCTTCTTTTTGGGTAGACAACAACCCATGCACTAACACAGTTAGAAAATGAACGGTCTTTCTCTTAAAATGAAACAGGGCCAAAGCAAGTGTTTTATTGTTTTGTATGAAAGTCAGCCGAATTTGGTTTTCAAATATCTGTGGTTTTGTGAGAAACTAAGATTTTTAGGTTTCCTTTGAAGTAGTTGAACTTTGCATGCAATTAATAGTGGCCTTGTGAGAATAAAAAACAGGTAGTAATATACTGAGTAACTCAATGTGCTACTTTAGATGTGTGTTTACTTGAATAAATTGATGGTACTTATTTCATCACAAGGTCATTTTATAAGTAAGGTTATAAAATGTGCTATACTATGGAGTATGTGTACAACCGGCACATTTTTTTCGATTCTAGTTTTCACCAGCTGTTTTCTCTGTTGCTCTCTCTTTGTAATATGCTGAAACTATTCAGTACACACAATACGACTTTTAAATTGAAAAGCTAACCATATATATAAAATACAGATATTTTGAGTTAGATTTACATTTAAGAATTATCCAACATTCTTTAGTTCAGGAATCTGATTCAACTGTCTATTAAATGCAGATCTACAGTAATGGTGGCATGTTGCTATTACATTATCAAATTGATGGAACGCGAAAACTTCAGACTCTTTAGTGATAGAGACACAGACGTTTGCTGGTTGTATCATGGGCAAATTCATTTATTTCAATGTAAATGTCAGCACAGTCTTGCATAGTTACATTCTGACTGAAGGGAATCAACAAAGTTTATAAAATGTGATGTGTATGTATATATGTGTCCTCTTAAAGATAGATGTTTTCCCTGATCCTTTTTTATACCAGTTCAAATTTGGAATTTGCATTATATACATATACTTTATTGTTCTAAATAAAGATATTATGCACTGCCAAATAATTAATGTATTGCCTTGTGTCAGTCTGGTTTAAGACCTTTTTTTAAGTCCTGTCATCTCCTGGAAGAATTTTCTGCCAGAATGTATGCTACTTAGCTGCAGACTTCTTCATTACACGTTTCATTTTTTAATCATGCATTTTGAACTCTTGTGCCACCGAGGTGTATGTCCTCATTATCAGCTTTCAGTTCTGATCCATAGTGTATCTATGGTTATGAAAATTATTCCAAATTCAAAATTAAAAGTTTCTTGTAGCTCCTTAATGAGCTTAAGTTTGTGCCCTGCTTTAGGCAGTTTTTCACATCTTGCTATTAGCCGCATATTGGGATTTTAATTTAATGTAGCACTACAATGTCTGAATGTTGTTAATGCATTTCTTTTGCAGTAAGTGGCATTTACCAACTCAGAAAAATGATTAAAAATAACAGGGTTTTTCAGCTGAAAACAGAGCATATCCTGTAAGGATGGCATCCTTCCTTTCAGGTTTCAACAGTCCATTGTGGATTTTCAGTAAGAAGCCCAGGAGAGGTGATGAGGTTTTGAGGAAAAACTGAGCTGGTCAGGGAGCTCTGGCACCTCTCCACTCCTGAGAGCAAATGAAAAGACACCAGCCTAAGAGGAAGAGATGAACCTGCTGAGGCTTTCAGCCTGCCTCGGAGAGTAGTAAGGAGCCTTGGAAGAAAGAGAACCAAAGGTGCAGTAGGCAGATACAGAGAGCTTACAAATAGGAGTGAGGTGCAGGCAGGACTGATGAGAAGGAGTGTAGGGAGAGGCTAATGGGCTGGGAAACAGGGGAACAGAATTTGGGTATGGCAGAATTTGAGGCACAGACAAGAATGAGACCTGTGGCTGTTGGTCTGGACACAGCAAGAAATGCAGAGCTGATGGGCTTGAAGAAGGCCATGGAGCAGCAGGATCTTACGCTGATGGTGTAGCAGAAATAATGTCCTGAGGAGTAGCACTGGTGGCTCAGGTGAGTTGGACGTACAATGGACACCTGGTTCAGCTAGGGCTAGGTGAGCACCACGTAGCTGCAGAGGTTGGAGGAGAGCATATTTGTGTGGAAAGCAGCATTAATATAACAAAAAGGAGGCAGACTTGACCTGGCAGTTCAGGAAGGCAGAATTAACAGCAGGGCACCTGGAAACGAGATGTGAAAACTCTGCTAAAAAAAAGTGCCTCTCACTGAACTCGAGAGCTGGTGATTGTAACACAGATGGAGTAAAGGGTAAGAGTGAAAATCTGGGAAAACAGATGTAACTCTCCAGCCAAAGAGGGACCACCATAACATTTTGGTACTCTGACTTTAAATTTTTGGTGCCTTATATAATGCTGACTAACTACTCCCCACCACCACCGCCACCACCACTTAATCTGAACCCTGGGGACTTAAATGTGCTAATGAAACAAGATAAATGTTTACCTTCAGTTTTCCAGTTTCAGCATCTCCAAAATAATGCACATAAATATCTCATTCAGCATACAAAAACAAAGACAATCTTTGTTCAAGGCATGAAGAGCATGAATGTTGGCATTTTCCTACTTCTGTCAAGTAGAAAAACAATGCTTATTGTAATAAACTATTGTTTCTTGATAGCAATACCTTTGAGCAGCTTAACGCTTCCATGAAATGGCAGTATTTTAGATCAGCTGGATATATGTCCATAACCCGTTACATTCAAGTGTAATTTTATTCCATGTTAACAAATATGCATTACTAAACATATTTTTGCCCAGACTTTCTGAAATGTAATACCTAAGATGTTTTTAGTTTAAACAAGATGGGTTGTTTCAGGATTTCACACTACATTAACAATTTACAGAAACACTTCCTTACTACTCCTCATGTAGCCGTTGATGATAAATTATCTTCTAGAGTTTAAACTTTCCTAGAAGGGATTGAGTTTCCCAATAGCTACACTGGAGCATGTGCTAACACAGTTGAGTTTCATGCTGTTATATGCTTAAACAGAACTGTTTTGTGCTGGTGTGTAGTAGAAAATAAGGCTAAATTGAAGCAGACTGCCAAAGTTGTGAAGAGTAAGGGAATGAAAGTATTAGCACTCTTTTTCTTCCACCATATCCTGAGGAAAGTTATTTCAACATGTAACAGGAAAAACCCCAAATGCGATTATAGTTCTTCTGACTTGTGGCTCTTTCTGCAAGATCCGATGATAAGCAAGCAGGAAGTAAAAATACAGATTAGACTTTTTCCAGACGACGTGAGCCTTGGGCTTCTGGCCAGTCACAAAATACAGGGACAATTTTCATTCTTTTTGGCAAAGAAGATATTTTCTTGAGCTCATGGAAATGTATTTGACTGACATCACAAAAGCCTCTTTGTTTGTCACCAGTTCTGCTGTGCAGGATATTAGCATGATAGTAAAATTGGCCCAATTAAAGTAAAGAAGCTGCAGAGCAGAATGTATAGCTTTTGTCAGATTAAGTGACTACCACAAGTGACAAAATGTCATCTTAGAAATTTCACCTTGTCATCTCCTACATTGTGATTGATAATTATTAGGACCCCACAGGTTATTTAATCTGTCATGTTCTTAAAGTTAAATATTTTAGACCTTCCTTTTTCATGGCAATGCTGTCATCATTAACAAAACACAGAACAGCCTTCACCTTTAGAAATGACAAAATGGGGATGTGTCTCAAAACCAATTAATGGCATCAGTGAAGCCAGAGACATAGCATCTAAATCTTTTGAATCACATCTCCAAGAATAATGCAATGAGTTCTTCAGAGTAATTACTCCTTTGCCAGAAGTTGAGAAGAAAGTATCCCATCAACATAGCTGTACAGCTCAGCATTTGTTGTTAAGTCTTTGTTCATACTGATCCAGAGGAATCCAGTTGTCTCAGTCAGTAAGCACAGTGTTTCTTGATTTTGTTGTAAATGTTCTAACCTTCGGATCAAACAGACAGTTGTGCAAATGAACAATGCTGTTACATGCTATAATTGGGTACTCGCTACTTTTCAAATGGGATCGCTGTACACACTGAAGTTTTAAGCAGGCATACTGATATACACTTGTAATATAGTGTCGGCACATGTGTGTAGTATGGGGTGTGCTGGGGCAGGCAGAGTGGAAGGTGGTGTTGGGATTTTGAAAACTTTACAGGTAACTACCATGAACTTCAATCACACATCCTGAAGGAATGGCTGCATGTTAAAGAATCTTTTCACAAATCCCACCCTTGGTGAGAGTGAGCCTTAGGATTGCCAAATTCTGTGCACTGATCAAAAAGCTTGCTGTGCACCCCACCCTGCGTTGGGCTCCCCAGCCATCAGCAGCTCAGCAGTGTCACCCTTCTTGCTCCGTGGCTGCGCATGCCAGAACCACACACACGTACCACATCCCTGGGGGCACCTGTAATGAATCCATCTGTATTTCCATATAGGCCACCAAGGTCGTTTCACTGAGACTCTGGGTTGCGTGACTCAAATAGGTCTTCTGCATTTCAACCTGGAACACAACTGGAAACTCCCCAAAGCCCCAGGTTTCCCCTCTTGCATGCATACAGCTTTGTGTCCTGTCACTATCCAGTCCCTCCTTCAGCCCTGTGATGTGTACTGCAGAGCTATACACATGCAGGCTGCCAGCACAGAGACACCCTGAGAGCTTTTCCACAGAGAGGAAAAAAAAGAATTACGCTGCATAAATATGTTAACCCTGTTTTACCCTAAAAGCATCTGCACATCAAATTTAAGATAGCAACAGCTGGTCAAATTAATCAGATGGTCATTTTTGTAATCAGATCTTGTAGAGTTCCTGTCCGTAGAGCTGCCTGAACAGACTGACTGAAGCCTAACCTCTCCTTCTGGTGAACTTCTTGTTGGTCTTGCTCAGACTGATTATAGCCTGAGCTCATTTTTCTGGGTTTTGTCTTGCTGCATCCCTACTGCCTCCTGTGACCCTTGCCTGTCCAACCACAAGTCAACTCAAACCCCATGCTCTTCCCACCCCTAACTCCGTATCCCTTACCGAACCTTGCTATGTTGACCAAGGCTGAGGAGCAGTGCGTTTCTTGATCTGAGATAGGCAGTGCACCCAGCCCAGCACTACCTGCACCTTCTTATGGCCACCCAGTAGTTCAACTTGCATGCTTGGGCCAGTCAGACACCTAAAGGGAAGCCTCGAGGGGCAAACTGTCCACTGTGTCTTCACCCCGCACCAGCAGCGCTGGTCCACAGGCTGTGGGAAACCATGCCATGCCTTTCTTTACCTTCCCTCTGCCCTGGTCCCAGGAGCACTGCACGGTATTTTGCACAGCAACCCTGATTCAAAGGGAAAGAGGAGCATGGCCTTGCTCCTAGACAGGCGAGCAGGTAGTTTAGAAGACCTTTATTTCATTTTCCCTCCCTCCTTCCCAGGCAAATGCGAACAATTAAGCTATTTGGTAACAGGAGGAATATCCATCATTCGCCTTGGTTGCAGTGATGGTGAGGTAGGTGACTGATCCTATATATTAAAAAAAAAAAACAAACAAATTCTAAAGAAAATGTAAAGATAAGCAACAATGGAGGAAGTCAATATGAGTAAACACAGCCTGAGATTGTTGTCAAATTTCCTCATGGTTTTGTAAATATCATGTCTAAATATCATGACAATAACTTAAAAATAAACTGCAAAATTTGACTTCTCTTCATTTTTAAATATTAGAAAAATGAAATAAGTCTGAGAAACTGTAAAGCAGCAAAAAGCTAAATAGTCTTCACAAAAATGATATTGTTTTAAATTATACTAAGTCTGCATAGCTTTGTATATAGTGACAGCGAGCAACCCAAGAAATTAAGAAAGTAACATCAAAAAAAAGTCAGGTTGTATAACAGTTCTGCACTCAAGAGATCAGATTTTGGGGTTTTGCAGGTCATTTATTTTTCAGATAAACTTATTTCCAGGTCCTGGAATTCTATAACTTCTTTGGAAGGCCAGAGTAAGCATAGAAGATAAGAGCATAGCAAATTATTAATTCACATTAACCAGTTAATTATATGAAACTCGTGCATTTACAATTTCACACAGAGATTCCTGAATTTAATCTGACAATTTATAATGGAACTTGTACATTGCAAATATCCATTTAATCTGAACTGAGAGACATATGAATGCAAATTTGCTATGCAAAAAACTATTAAGTGTCATTATGTAAAATACTAATTTCATTTCCACTTCAAGCTTTTTTGTGTGGTTCTATAACGTGATAAAAGTGCTCTAATAAGGGCAAAGTTCAACTGCAGGAGACAGAGGCAGCCACCAAATTATTTTGGCAATTACATTTGAAATATCAGAACATGCCATCTACTTGTTAAGATGTTACTCTTCTTGGAAATGTAAAAATCTGTTCATGGAAGAAGCAGCAAAACAAGAAAACACAAGGTTTTTTTCTTTAAAGAGTATAAAATAACCTTTCTGTTCACAACCATTTTTATGACCTTAAATACTACTCTGCTCTATCAGTGAGGTATGTAACTTGCTTTCAAAGCCACTGAATACATTTCTGAACTAAACTTAATTCGTGACTGATTCTTCATTAATTGTTTCCAGTCTCATTGAAAGTTTCTTTCAGTTTCAACACATATCTTGGATCTTAGCACTTCTAGAAATGAACCAAAGCTACAGCTGTAGTAAAAAGCTATCTAAAAAGAAGTCTCTAGAGGTTGTATGTGTTGCATTTTGCCAGCATTTATCACAGCTTGTCTGCCCAAGGTTATTGCTTTCAGAGCAAAGCTGGCAGAACAGCGCTGGTAAATATTTCTCACTCATTTTGATAAAAAATTAGCCAGACCAACTTAAAAAAAGACACTGTTATTCAATAAATGAAGCTGAGCGAGGCAATACATCACTGCAAGAGTTGAGGACTTCACCCATCATATGTTCTGCCGTCTCTGGAAGCAAAGACAACGTCCAGCAAAGGACTGCTAATGGACACCTGAAAATGTGAAAAATCACATCATAGCCAGTGGCAATCAATCTGACTGCAGTCTGCTACTAAAAAATAAATAAAGAAACATACCAACAGAGTGAGCTGGCAAATCACCCATCCAGAGAACAGGCATGTTGACTGAGCATAGCAACACAAAAGCTGATACTTGTTCATACCATATCATCTTCAGAAATATCAAAGCACAAGTTCCAGTTTTGAAGTTATTCCCTAGAAACTAGATTTACGATAATCGTGAAGATTAAACCCTCCTTTCTTGCCTCATTTCCAGTTATATGAGGCACACTTTCTTCATTCCAGGCAGTGTTTCTCAATGACAACCAGGACCTCAGAGCACCAGCGGGTCAAAAATAACCAAATCCACTGGCTGTTGCATCTGCAAACAGCAATGGAAAAGAAAAGAGTTTTAAAGTCCTTTTTGTAAAACATTACTTCTCTGGGTTCAAAAAAAAGCTTTGGAGTCACTCTGTTTATTTGTTGCAAGTACTGATGTGCAGAATTTACTTCCAGCTGTAACCTTGAGGACAAAGATTCGAGTTTTTGCCCTAGAAAATAGTATCTGTTACATTTTATCCATGTATTGGGAATACCTACTTTACCATGTACAGAATAGATTAGCGTCTACAAAAATTTTCCAATTAGAGTTCAGCCAAGCATAGTATCTGAATTGTTTATTCCAAGGACTATGGTACTTTTCCTTTTTCTTTTTTCTTCACTATCTTTTGCAATTCTTTTCTCTTAAACTTAAACCGCTTCTGGTTGTTTTTCTCTTCAACTCATTTGACCTTTTCTGCCTAGCTCCCATGCCTCTACAAATATGAACTGAAATGTTTTATCAGAAATTCCTACTATGTTGTAAGGCTTTAAAATTGATCTGTTTATTATTTTGTATTTTAGGAAAACAGGCTAGAAGAGTAGCCCATCCTTCTATTCAGTAGAGACGCACCAGTAACTTTGTCATTTTTACCTGTCAGTCATAAAAAGCCCATGCTCTCCCTGGGTCCACTCACCTGAACATCAATCTTTATTCTTAAAATAATGTCCTATAGTGTCTCACTTATAGCTCCCACACTATGTTGTGTTACTTACTTTCCTAAAGAATGGAGAACAGACTATTCCCTTTCCCTCTTCAGAAGCCTTCTGTACATTTGAAGTCTATTAACCTGGGTCTTTTCAGCCTTTTCCAGATTAAGCAATCCTACTTACTACAGTCCTTCACAGGCCATGTTACCAGCAAGCTTCATTTGCTGCTGTTCTCCGGACTTTCCAACTTATTCAAATCTATCCAAAATGTGTTGCCGATAAATTAGCAGTACATTCTTGAAGTGGCTTTTACCTGAAATAGGGTGAAAGTATTTATTACTTCTCTGGACTTAATCAGCAGATGCCGAAACACTAGAACAAATCCCCCAAAGATTTTACTTTTCTCCAATGCAACATAGATATGAGTTAGCTCCTGTTGTTTATGTATCTTCTTGGTCAGCGTACTTTCTGTGAACTCTATCCCCTTTTGAAGAATACAGCAGTAGCTGTTCCTGTTTATTTTTTATTGTTTAATGTACTGTTATCCAAAATATTGAAACATTTTTGTCTTGCAATTAGAAGTGGTCCAGAACAAAACAAGTTAAGATCTTTGCTAATGAGAAAATTCTGAAACTAAATCAACAGTCAACAAGTGAATTCAGCCATATAGTGGCTTTAATCAACTAAAGTATGTTGTATATTGAGAGGCTGTCTTTTTTTGAGTGTGTTATGATGAAATTAGACATAGCCTTTTCTGATTTGGTTTTCAGCTAGGAAGTCACTGTGAGCCTCAGCACCCAAACTGCACCTTCTCCTAACATTGAATAGTCAATGTGTTTCTGAAGTTTTCTGTTAAGAAATGTTTACAGGATGTTTTCCTTGGACTTTTTGAAAAATGGTAATTGTATGTGACTTTAAAACTTCAGCATTTTTCAGATAGTACAGCATTTCCATAAAGAAGGGAATTCCATTTCTGTCTCTGAAGGAGAAGTTTGCCGACATGGGAGTTGTTCCAGAATAGCTACTTCTGATTAAATACAGAAGTGGGCCTTCTAAATCTAAGCTAATACTGTCTACTTCCAAATAAGTTAACCCATTTTGAAAAGGGATGAAGTTCATTTGATATAAACAGTCTCATTTTCAGTCAGGATGCCCAACACCATGTACAAATTAACTACGTAACAGAGATAAAGAGGAAAAGGTTTTTTGCTTTCATTTAAGCTTTGTTTTGTTAGAAATTAAGAAATAAGTCACCAAACCAACCACATTTCTGGTGCAATAGAAATGCCAGCAGTGGAAAATTGTCAAAACCCATTAGACAAATAGGTTGTAAAAAGCTGGAAAATATACATTATCTGGGAACTAATTATTTGATTATTACAGGACTTTCTCAAAATTTTAGTGTAATTATTCCACCACCTTCAACAAATGCACATTATGTAAATAATATAGCAATTATGTCTAAATATCTGTTCATTTAAGTAAAAATGCTATCCACTTTTGGGTTCCAGTCATTACAACCATTCTAAGTCATCAAGTTTTATATTTTTAAGAAAAAATAGAATAAACACACACACAAAAACGAAAGAGCTCTCCGACATATTGAAATGAGATCAGTAGGCACTGGTGCTTCAGCAGCAAACAGCTACAGTGAAACACATGTTTTTAGACATAGGCTTTACAATCCATTTCTCTCCTGCTTAGTTGAAGAGTCACCCACTATCAAATGATAACATCAAAATTTAGCATTCTTTGGAACACTAGTCTATTCAAGGCATATGGCTTGTATTACCAATGGGCATGTAATCCATTTGGTTTGCTTTTCAGATAAAATCTCTTTGGTCAATTCTGTGTCACAGGCCAAAAGCATAAAAGAAGCAGAATTTAAATCACACCTACCTATCATTACATATTTTAATGGTCTCCTTTTCTCTGGAAAGCCACTTAAGTTCGCAGGAGGGATGCAATGTTTCAGACTTTTTTGTATTTTCTTACCTGCCAGCACCTGAAGCTGATTCAAGACATGAGTGGGAACAGTGTGGCAACACAAGACTTGGCAGACAGGCTGGTAACTTGTCTAGCTGTATGAAGTTTTTACTGCCAGTTGCAAGGGTTAGACACCATACTTTTGCCTCAGAGATTATGGAAAAGACCTGCCCAGCCCAGACACTGGGCAGGTCTGCAATTTCCTCTTTCCTATGACTTCTCCTCAAGAATCTGGGTGTCCTTTTTTTTTTTTTTTTTCCCATAGACCCACCCATGTTTGACAAGAAAGCTTGGGAAACAAGTGAACACATCAAAAGATGAGAACTAGTGAACCACAGACTGCCTTAGCACAGATCAGCACCTTTAGTGTGAAGACCAACCTGTGAGGGCATCCCCAGTGGTGACATATTTGTCTTTGTGCATGATGGAGACATTATGGGAGGAATACTTCATCCTTCCCACCACTGTGTTAAACCCAGCTTTCTCTGAATTCATTTGCAACCTGCTCTCTCTGTTTCTTTTTCATCTCACCTAGCTAGGAGCTGCTATCTCTAGCAGTGACACAAGAACAATACTTCATGCAAATAACTTCCAAGTGGAGGTAGTCATTAATGCAGATAGATCTGAAGGCAAGTGAAACAACATTTGGCAGCAAGCACCATTAACGAGACTATCTCTTAGGATTGTAGTCTGATTCAGAACATGCCTTTCTGACTTCCTTATTTTTCACTTTATTTCCACAAATAAAATCCCCTAAACCGTAAGGCTTTCTCCTGTTGCAGCAGAGATTATTTGGGAAGTTGTTACCTCCAATGCAGAGAGGAGATAAGGAGCAATTAAGTGCAGGATGGAATGACAACACAGAAGGGAGGGAGGTGTTCAATATCCATCATTAGTCCACAGTCTGTAGGTTGCCAGCCTATACAAACTCCAGCTTAAAGCTATATCCACAGCCACATGTACACAGCTGCCCACGTTCAAAATTCAGACAGTGTTAGGTAAGTGCCAGCTTGCCCTTTGTGAGTGGCCTGCTCCTCTCCTCCTGCCCCAGCACACACTCACCCAGACACACAAGCACAGCAGCGCGCACTGGAGCATATTTCATCTGAATATGCACAGCCCCATAAAACATTCTTGTGCAGATGCCAGCTTCCAATGGCTGGACACAACAGACTGATCTCAACCGAAGGCAAGAAAAAAGCAGAGCTAAGTGTCTCATGTAAAGGGTTTTAGGGGAGGATGAAAGAACAAGCTCTCCCTTGTTGGCAGAGACACTGCAGAGTGCTTGTGGGATGTGGATTATTTTGGTTTTGATTTTTTTCCTATAGTACATAAAGAAAGCTGAAAAATTAGCAGGGAAGCAAGTGAACATCTATTTTTTCCAGCATGTGTTACTGTGTTACCACACACAAAAAAACTCAGAACCAGTAGCTGATCGATAAATGTGCAGTTAAGTCCCCAAAATGGGAGAATTAGCTGGTACATGCTCCCTTGTCCATGCTTAAGCCACGGTATCAAATCAAAACCATAGGATAAGAATGTATGTTGGAAGGAGCACCTGGAGATTGTCTTGTCCAACACTTGCCGATGTTTATCAGGTCTATTACCAAAGTGATAGAAGGTATTCTAGCCTTTCAGACAACGTGAGAGTACTTTTTGGTGTGGGAAATGGGAGTTTTAACTCTAGCACTTGAGTTATATAGACAAGTTAACTACAAGGGGAAGACACACCTAAATGATGTGAAGAAGAACAAAAGAAAAACACAGTGTAGAAAAGAAGTTGGAAATAGAATGAGATGTAGGAAAAAATATAAAACAATAATCACAGTTTCTGAAAGATACCATACCCACACTATGTCTTTTCTTAAGGACCTATTGCTCTCTGCCTCACACCGTGTGTCCCTGTGCCCTTCCTTAACTGTAGGGTAATGAAATACACTCAGTAATTTAATTCCTCCATTTTAATATAAAATTTGTTGGAACACAATGCACTACATAAACACTTTTGCTTCACCCTTCAGAAGAATGGCTGGGAGACTCAGAGCCAATGCACAATCTGCTCTACCCTGAAGTCAGTTTTCTATGGGGTTTGGGTTTTTGCTTTTGCATAGGCACCAAGACATGAAATAACTTTCTGTAATTTACTAGGGAGACTGGGAAAATAAAGAACTAAGTATTTTGAGAGAGTGAATTAATGTGGTATTGTGGCAAAGAATTATGCTGTGTGTATGACCAGTGACTGGACATGCAGTGAATCAGAAACCTGAGCCTGAAGAGCCTGTATTTTTTTTCCAGGTATTACCTTAATTTTCCCAAGAAGAAAACGTTCCTTTCTGGCCTATCACAGTGTAGAAAACATAGAAAAGTTCAACTCTGTATCCTTATAACAGAAATATATGTTCTGCCTTAGTCCAAATCTACTCATGTACTATGCTTTCATGCATGAGTTTAATCTCTGTGGAACTTCTTTTCCATTCCTTATTAGTTAGTAGACAACGAAAAAAAAAAAAAGAAAAGAAAATTGAAAACAAACACCATGATAGATGATGTGGAAGGAAAAGGAGGAGCTAAGTGAAATTTTTTACTGGTTTCCAAGTAGCAAGAATGACTAAATTGCCTGAAGTGAGTGATTCCTAATGACAAAAAGATGGGAAAATATATAGCCTACATGATGTGGAATTTTCCTAGAATAATCACTGGAATATTATCCTTTCTATACTAGCAATTCCAAACATTCCATACACAAGTGAATGTCTTGCCTCCTCAGTGGAAGAGCATGTATAGAAAGCCACTTTAGGACAGCCACCATGGAAGAGTTCGTACCAAAGTTTGTGTTCTAATCAACTTTACTATGTTACACAAGATTCACAGTGGTATTTCTAAGTCTATATTTGTTCACATCTTGTTTTGCAGAGGGGAGCAAACAGCTGCAATATGACACAAGTCTTGAACCAAAAGGAACTACTCATACAGCCAGTGAGATTCCCAGTCACACATCATCAGGCACAACAAAAGATCAACTAAGCTCTTTTGGGTATTAAAACAACAAATAGTTTGGAAGGAAATTCCAGAGTACTGAGATGTTGGACACTAACACTTGGATGAGGGTTTTCATAAGTATCCATTTAGTTTGGTATTCCATCATGACTGCACAACAAACCCAGAATAAAATAAGCTGCAGATAAAAAGGGCTACTGTTCAAGCATCTAATCATGAGTGGGAACTAGTGTAGGGGTGATGGTATCAGCACCAGCTGTGGGTTTCTGCAAGGGCAAAGTGGCAGATGGGGTTAAGACATGACACTAGGAAGAAGGAAAGAAATCAAAGCTTTTGCAGCAAGAAGCTTACTTGCATGACGTATCTGAGTATTTCTGAGCAAGAAAAATGCTTGCTTTTTAAAAAATTTCTCTAGTTAGGCAAGCAAGACACTGTGTTTATATTGTGAATAAAAATTTTACTAAAAACATAGATATTTCATGTAATAAACTTTTTTCCTAATTAAAAAAAAAGTAGCAGGGCCCTATCTTGGTCTTTAAAAATGTAAACATATTTAAAAATATTAAATTGTCATTAGTATCGAAGTTTCAGCAAAATTTTCAAGTGCAATGTTATTTCACAAATTATTTAATTAACTTATTTTGTACTGAAGCGAACTAGAAGCATATTTATAGATACAGTTGATCTATAGATACAGACATAGGAAATTACAATATCTAGGTTAAAAGGTGATTAAATTTGCCACATCCCAACTGCCAAACTTGATCACAAGACCTATCCTTTAGATGCTTAAAAACTTACTTAGTTACTGAGCACCAAAACCGCCCACTGAACCTACTGAAGACCACAGAGAGCATTCTTATCCATAACTTCTGAAAGGCAGGCCCTGACATAAAGCAGAGGTTAGAGATTTTGAGCTGTGTACCTTTGCTCCTTCTATTCATATTTCAATGTATTTGTAAACATGTAAGTCATCTGTCACTTAAAGTTTGGAACTTTTCAGGCAAGTGCATTTTGATTGAAATAAAAAAAAAAAAAAAGTGCAGATCACCTATTGCTCAAAGACACCACAGGCACTGAAGAAGGCTAAACTCTGAAATAGCAGTACATTTGTAGGTGAGGTAGGTTTTAGACCAGTCAATGTACTAATTGACAATCTACTTATTGAGGTAACAATGAAGTATCAAGAGAAAATCAAGGCCTTTCTGTAATCCTGCCCTACCTCCTGCCTTCACTAAGCTTACAGGATCAAAAGTACATTTCAGGGCAGCTTAACAGTTATCAGACTTCAAACAGAAAGAGAAACATCCTTTCAGGTTCTACATCGATCTCAGCGAAAGCTGAGAGAAAATGAAAACTTTCCATGGCAATCAAGTTATAGAAGTGGATGGAAAAGAGCTGGCACAGCTCTCAGCTTGTGGGGACACCAAGCAGTGTCACAGTGTGCCCCAGCCTCCCAGCATTGCTCCTTCCACAAGAAATACTGAGAGAGTCTCCACAAACAATGCTGAGTCTCAGAAATTTTCTGGCAGGCTTTCAGTGATGGTCTTCTGCGTCATCCTCAATGGTAGTGTGCTCAGCCCTCAACCCTTGCCTCTATCTCCTGCTGTCCCTAGTCCTGCACATTTTCTCTCTTCCCCTTGCCCTCTTTGCTCATCCCCACCAAGCTGTTCAACATTCAATGCCTCCTTTATGTTCTTCTACTTAACTCTTTCTAGATCCCTGAAATCTTCTCCTCTCCACAGTGGAGGAGCAGCCAGATCAGTAAGCAGAAGGGTGCTAAGAGGAGCCAGTAAGTCCCAGAGACAGCAGCACAAGGGCCTTTCCCAGGCAGGGCTGCGTGCGAGGCAGGAGTGAGGCAGGAGCCAACATCCATCTTCTCTGGCAGGCTGCTAAGTCCACCCAGCCGCTTGCAGACATAAGGCTTCAGCTTAGGACTATGCAGGAGTTATATAAGGTCTGAGTGGAGGTTTTTACAAGACTTCCTATAGACAGCAAGAGGTTTGTGACATCAGTGGGTCAGCAGGGAAAAAAATAGAGACAAAGCCATGATAGGCTATGTGGAAGAAGAATGCCCAGGTCCATTAACTGAAAACGTGACATGCAGCCTTCTGTTCAAAATCAAACCAAACTTTTTTGCACTTGAATTGAAATTGGGTTAAGATGTGGTATTAATGCAAACGATGACAATTATTTGTAGGATACCATTCATGTATGGACTTACTTGGTCATTTATAAACTCAATAAATAACTGTTAAAACCCTATCCTTCCAGTGGAGAAATAGTACAATATAAATAAAATTTAAAAAAAAAAAAAAAAAGACAAAGAAATGCAATCATTGCTATCATATTCATTGTTCTTTCACTGGAACAGGCTGCCCAGAGGGGGTGTTGAGTATCCTTCTCTGGAGACATTCAAGACCTGCCTGGACACATTCCTGTGAAATCTGCTCTAGGTGACCCTGCTTTAGCAGGTGGGTTGGACTAGATGATCTCCAGAGGTCCCTTCCAACTCTAACCATTCTGTGATTCTGTGATTCAAAAATTTTAGTGTCAAAGACTAATTTCACATTTTTTGTCATGCTGACTGACAACTTTTTCTCATATCTGAGACTGATAGTATTGCTGTCATCTCTATTTCCTCCCTTCTGTCCCTCCCCAGGAAAGTTACTCTTTTTCTCTTGGCAAACTTTAGTTCTCAGACCTGAGGGACCAAATGCTTCTAATTATGACAGATGACTCTCCATTTATTTTCATCTTCTTATTTTTTGGTTCCCTCTCGAAAAAATGGTATCAGATCTGCTTCCTTCCATATGGAACAGTTCTGGAATTTTGTGAGGAACAGCCAACAGTAGCCACTTCAGATATATTTAGCTTGTTAACTCTCTTTTCCCTCGCTCAACTCAAAGATTATGTCAGCACAATAAAAGTATTTTTAATGCTAAAACTCCAGTTTTGCCAGTTTTTATTATCAGATCCTTTTTAAATGAACAAAATTGTTCTATGTATCCATACTGTGTTAAACTGGCAACTACAGATAGGAGTATACAAATATCTTAGTAGGAAAGGAAGCCCGCAAATGACTAAGGAATTACTACTACACTGTTCCCACTCTCCCATTCCCATCCTTCTCAGAAAAACCTTTAAGATCTTCTCTTGAGTGAATGAAGCTGAATAAACTTAGACTAGAGTGCAGGCAGACTAAAAATAACTAGATCTCAAATAGAAGTATGGTTTTTATTTATAGAAGCATTACTTGCTAACAAGCTAGATCAGATCAATTCCATCAGAAGGAGTATAAGGATTAAGTTGAAGCTCTTAAATTTCACAGGGTCTTATCTGATAAAAAAAAGTCACATCATACTAATCATAAACAAAACTTTCACTAAATGAAATTTAGCATTGAAGCATATAGAAGTAACATTTGAAATGAAGTTAGCAACATTTCACTCATTGCTTGAGTAATTGTGCATTTGAAATGTGAAATGTGTTTCCTGTTAAAGTATATTGGTTATTATTTTAAGGATGCCATATGGAAATAATCCCCTCATAATCTTAGGAAAACTCAGAACTCCCATCAGTTATTCTCGCACACATTGAGATAAATCTAAGAAACAGACATCAAGAGAAGTTTTATAAGATTAAATTTCACATCAGTGGTACTGAAAATGAGAGAGAAAGACAGAGAGAACAGGCTGGCCCAAATCCATTTCATTAATGCCTAGGGAATTCAGTATTAAACCAGTTATTCACCTTAGCCAACAAGATGTGTTTTTGTTTTATTTTGTCAGATTTAACTTTTCCTCCTCTTTCTGTCTATCTCTTCATTGTGTGAGAGCAAGAAATTAATAAAATTTGTAGAAAAACATTAGCTTTTTTGGAGAATGTTCTGCTTTGTCTCAATCCAGCCACACTTAACACACGGCTTGTGTTTAATTGATGTTAGGTGGTGATAAAAATTAGCCATCCTAGGCTCAGTCTTCAAAGATTTATGTTTGTGTTTGAGGCATAGGGGTTGTTCTTCATTGCAGCAAATGGCTCCTGTAACCTGTGACTGACATTTGGAGTTCCGCTATAGTGTGCGCGTAGCCCCAACCCATATCAGCCTAAACTCTGAAGCTACCCATGAAACAACACCGAACTTTTTAAGTAGTAGTTTTCACCGAGAGCACACATTACTCTACTAGATTATAACTACATCTATGCTGCCAGTGACTTTGTCCCTTGGGAGCATTGCCTGAAGCCCAAGCCAAGTTGCGCAGCATGGGTCACGTTCTCACTGCAGATGGCAATGCTCTTAGAAGCACACAAGCTGTGTGCGTGCTGAATAATACTAGGACCAAAGTCTTCCTCTGAATGTCCTCTGAATCTTACATGGTACTCATCTGAACTGTGAAAGGTGTATCATTTTGTTGCGATTTTTCAGTTGAAAGTACCTAAAATAACACAGAGAATGCTGCAGAGCCTAATGGCATGGTAGGATGTTGATGGTAGACATTGCATGCATTGAGGTATGAAGCAAAGGTGAGGAGAGTTAGCTGAGGACTCGGAACCTACTGAGGTAGCGTTAAAGGCAGCACAGAGCAGGGAGTCTCAGAACTCGTCCAGAATGACTCTTAGAATTCATTACTGAGGCAAAGCACTTCCTGAGTTACATCACAGAAGGAGAACTGACTAATGTGTTCCAAACCAGAATTTAGGCAAGAACTGACATATTTATTATGTGCTAAAGAAGCTGGGACCTGAGGAAAAAACAGAGAATGAAGTTACTGTGAGCTTATCTTCCCTCATGGCTGTCTACTTGTTCTGAGCTGGAAGTAATGTGTCCAGATTCCAAAGAGGTTTTGTGAACCTGTCTCTCACCTTGCCAAAACACTGATATTGTGTAACAATCTCCATCGTCTGTTAGAATTCCTCTTTATGTTTCCATATTTAACAGTATATTTATATATGAAAAACAAACTTTGCAGAATGGCTTCTGATGTCTACTGTCTTGTTTTGATTGAGGGAACTTTTCATAGAGAGTAGTGTTCTAAGATCACCCAAACAGAATACGAAAAACAGTTTTCCCTTTAAATATGAAAACTGTTTTTAATGAATAATGATAGGTCAGACTTGGATAATGAAAAAGGTGGTTTTTTTCAACTCAGTTTAGTCTTACTTAGCTATGTTTTTTACTCCTTAGTAAGAGAGTAAAAAGTATCCAAGAGGATTTGGGCGAAAAGGGTATGAAAAAAGCCACCATTATCCATACCACAGCCCGGCTCTGTACCTTCTGAAGGCTTCTGTGGGTGAGGCAAGGGTTTTCAGGACAGCACTGGCATAGTTTATAACTCGTGTGCCTAAATCATGGTGCGGGACCTAGATTTCTTGTCTCAATTCTTGCATAAAGCAGGGACGATGCTGCAGCCAGGCCCCTGAAGTCCTCTAAATATCCTTTGATCTCAGCTTAGTCCTTAGCTTGTCAGTGTTTGAGGCTGGTCAGAATCTTTTCTATTTGCACAAGCCCTTAGACTACGAGGTAAAAGGCACACAACTCTGGCTCCTGTTCCGTCTCCAGAGCTCTTGGCTGGATAAACCATGTCCCTCTGACGCACACCCGACCTCTGCTCAGGTCTGTGCCTGCTCCACAGGAACAAATTGACATTTATTTGTGCCTAGGGGATAAACCTTGCTTCTCTTTGAGCATTGTTTGCTGTCATTGTTTTCCCCAGGATAGATGGCATTTGATGCCTATTTAATAAGCTGGCATTTCTCCTAGTGCAGGCAATCCTTCTCAAGAAGTAGCTTTAGGTCTTTCTAGGTTTGATAGCTGCATGGGCTCTTTTGGTGGTGGTTTTATACATTTATTTTTAAAAATGTATAAAGAAAAAGATATAAAGAATGTGGTCTGTGAAAAAATTGCAATATTTTTTTCTTTGTCTAAAACAAGTACTAGAAGGCCACTCAAAAAGATTTTTAAAGGGACAGAGGTTTTTGGCCTCTCTTCACAATTAGCTGGGACACGATAGTATCATTTCTCTTCGGAAAAAGCAATTTCATTTTTGGCCATGTTGCAACAGCTTACTATAAGATTTGTATTTTTTTATTCATGTACATTACTCATAATACATAGATATTGAACAACAGAATTACAGTGATACATGTTTCTTTAAAAAGAAAGGAAGAGACTTATTTGTTTGCTTTTTTTGGTCTGCTGGACAATACAATGGTGGGAGTCAGTTTATTACAACTTTTCCCACAGGCCTGCCCTTGGGAATATCTTTCTATAAAATCCCATTCTTGTGGCCCTACAGAAATAGAACGTAGCGCCTTTTTTAACTTGAAAATTATTACACCAGGCACCCTACTGCAAAAGAGCTAGAACAAAGCTGTGTCCTGTAGTGTGATACCAATTTTTTTGAATATATCCACACACTTTCGTGATGGGATATTTAGGGAAAGTGGCACAGCTGCAAAGTATATAAACAAAGAATCGGTAGATGTGGCATTCCCAGCATTTTTTTGGTGTCCTAAATGGGAATGAATTTTAAAATGCAAGCAGTCATTTTGATTTGGTCTTTCTGAAAAGGTCTGTCACAATCACCCTAGCTGAGGCATGGAATACCTATTCTCCACCTGTAATGTTTAATATAATGCAAAAAGTAAGAAAATATTTATATAGCATCACAAAACATCCATCACAAAACATCGACTGGCACAAAGTGCATACAATACCCAGAGTCGTCTGCAAGGAACAAAAAACCTAGCCAAATCCTGGAGATGCTAATGTAGATTCCTTGGGATTCTGTCGATTGTCTCCTGAAGCTGCAGAAATGCTAGTGGCTTTAGATAATACAAAGAGCTTGCCAGAATTTAGCAGGGGGATGGGAGAGAAAAACATCTCTTCACACAGGAAGGTTAGATGATTTATTCAAAGTGACTTTTATCAGGGTAAGGTTTTTACAGCCTCCTAAGACATTCTTAATAATCCCTGCAGATCACAGATTTTCTCAGCATTTAACAGAGATAATCAAATTGCAGCTCTCTCTCTCCAGTGTCATTCTGTTTGCACTTGCATATGCAAATTGCTTTCTGTCGGAAGTTCAGCAGAATCTGCTAGGACCTTGTGAGGAAGGAAAAAGACACAAAATAGAAGAAAAGCAGTTGGAAAAATAGATGCAAGTTTTGCATAGGTTGCCACTTCTTGTTTCTATGCAACATATTATATTTATGCATAAGCTGCTAAACCCAGGGTTGTAGCCAAGTACTCAGGCACACTGTGATGTATGTGGAGATCAATTGTCTGTGAAGGCAGAAAGAGTTCTAACACAAGCTGATACTTTTAAATTAAACAAATTATGCCACCTCTTTTTGCATAACCAAAATGTTTACAAATATTACCTGCTCATATGTTATGATCCTTTCTTTTTTCACAAAGGCATATAAAAACTAGGTTAATTTTGTTTGCTATGAAAATCTGGGGCTGTAATCTACTTGTTTTATTGAGACCTCTTTCAAACATTCACTGACAATGTTACAGGAAGTGTCTCCCATAGCCTGCAACAACACTTGAGACTTAACTTTATAACTATCCATATAGATAACCAGAAATGAAGAAGGAGGCACAATTTTTTTCTCAGTAGAAACTCACTTTATTAACATAACTTGTCACTGTGTGTAGTTTCTTCTGGTGTTACACTGTTGCTCAAAGAAACACATTTGAAATCCACAACCATACAAAGTGATCCATTATGTCATGTTCGTTGAAAGTGCCTTTCAATCAAAAGTCAGAAAAAAGCTGTAGTGTTAGTACAATGTATATGTCAGTATAATGTGTGGTTGTCCAGTTATGTATTCCTAGACAATATCAGGGTCAATGCAAAGAGATACCATTCATTGACTTAATAAATGCTTTTGCCCCACAGTGAATGGCTTAGCTACTCACTCAGCTCCCCTTGCAAATAATCCTTCATTTGGTGTATGGAAAAATAAGGTTAGCCCTGGATCGTACCCAAAAGACATTAGCTTTTCCAAGTTAGATAAAGCAGACACTTTTCTGGTGGCAGGAAAGTTGAAACTTTGCCCAAAATCCTGAGTCTCACAGAGGGAACATTAATTCTGTTAAACCTCAGCAGGAGAATTATAATATTTGTGAACTAGGAACAGCAAATCCAGGATCTACTTCCACAAATGTAGTTGGACAAAGTCAGGTTGCTTACAAAACAGGCTTCAGACAGGAAGGCTGTGAAGCATCTGTCAGCTTCCCTCTGCAGAGTGGAATGGACTTTGAAGCTAAAATGCTGGGTAGATATATGCACTTCTTTTTATTTCTGAATGTTTGCAAACAGTGTTGTATATTTATATTTGATAAATAAATACTTCTTTTGTTTGTTCTTATGTAGCCTGGTTTGAGATAAAAGGTGATTTAAGTGTGTCACCTGACCTCACAGCATTCCATACTTACTGACAATGGAGGGTTTAAAAGCAGGTCCTGGTCCAGACCGACTACATTCAGTCCCCCGGTGCATTTCATTGAAGTAATACAAGGGCAGTAAGGCTGTGCTTCCATTTAACCCAAACAAGCTGATTCTAAAGATGTTAATGCAAATGTCTGAGAAGAGAAAGAAAAAAAAATGCTGTTATGGTGAGCTGCTAATATAATTTGATTTCTACCAGAAGATATTTTCTTTCATGAATTACACCTCAGCTTTACTGTGATGAACATGAATATATTGAGTGCTGTGTAAGTCTATCAATGCAAGTTACTCCATCAATGCAGTATAGTAAAAGTGTCATCAATAGCACTTGCATTACATTTGATTTCAATTTCTCTTTATCACTTGCACACTTTACTATCCCATACTTTTATTACTATAAATAGATTAATTAAAAAACCCATACATTTTATTTCCATTATACATGGCTAAAGAAAGCCCAAGTTGGTATTATTGGAATTGTTGGAACCAGAAACAGCCTATTATTCTCATTTTGCAGATATATGGTCAAGATAATATAGTAAGGTTAGGAAGTTGCTTTCTTAATTTATACACTTTATTGCAAAACCACTCTGGGAATGCTCTTCAGTTACAACGGTCCTATGAAACAAATTCTAGTTATCATCCTTGCTGTCCAGCAGACATAGTGTGCTTTGATACTGATATAAAAATAGCACTTTAGAAATTTATTTAAAGAGTTTATAAGAATAGGATACAAATGACACCTGCATATATGGGGGGTTTTATTAACAAAATAATATTGGTTTTGATCAAACAGGAAAGACAAGCAAAGACTGGCACAGAAGACCTGTCCAGCAATGAAATAACCACACAAAGACCTCTATCCCTAAGCTGAAGAAGTTTGTCCCAAACATAACTTTTTTAAAAGTCTTACAAAGTATTGTGACTGAAAAAACAGATGCCACAAGTGCCACAAACATGAACTATTTATTTTAAGAGTCAATGCAACAAATAAATTTTAATAAGTACACACAAAAATAGCATCTTCAAATGTAAAACCTGGTTAAAAAATTTTAATGTAAAATTTTTATATCACCCCTGCTATTCATCCCAGACAACGTGAAGAGATCCTAGATACAGATAACTAGATGGCTCTGAAGCAAATATCCACTGTTCTTCACTTTAAAGTGCTTCCAGTGCTAACATAAGACCATGTAATTATGAAATAACATAGTTTTCATGTGACATATTTAGTTACTTTCTAAGGTGAGCAACCAAAAGTATCACCCCCCCCAAAAATAAAGGAAATTTGAAGTAAGGTTTTGCACTTGATCCGATGTGCAGAATTACGGGTGTCCCTGCCTCAGCAGGTCCGCACCTGAGCTGCTCTGTTCAACCACTACCATGTTCTACTGCTCCCTCCCTACAATCCAGGGGACCTGCAAGCTGCCTCCAGCCTGTTATGGCCTTGCTCATCCCATACTCTCCTTGGGCCTCCTATGAGTACGGTAGCATCCAGCACTCATCCCACACTCTCCTGCATGCATGTGCACCATGCATACCCCATAACTCTCCACACCTCTTCCAAACAACTCCACTTTCTTGTTCTGACACAGTTTTTCCTTTCCTTTCTCTGCCTCATTTGCCTATGGAGGCTTTCCCTCTGTTGCCATCACAATTTTTGAGGCTGCTCAGCCCACTCAGGTCTTCCCTGTTCTCTTTTATCAAAAAACATCTCTTGTGACTAAAATATAGCATCCCACCTACTTTCTTCTGAATTTTTTACTATTCGGTTGCCATGGTACTGAAGGCTTGTGGGGGCTGGCTAGACTTCTGTGCCTTGGTGCTCACTGCCCAGACTCACATATCTCTGCATTGGCCTTGTTCTCCTAAGAATGTGACCTGAGGGTCATATGAAATGCTCCCCATTTGGAGCAGAGTTCCTCCTTGCCCAGATCAAGGCACAGCTCAGCGACTCTTGCACTCCACCAACAGTGGGGAGGAGAGGTGGAAGACAGGGAGGTAAAAGCTCTTTGAATTCAAGAGAACAGACACAATGATTTAGAGTGCAGAAATATTTTCTTACTGTCAAACATGAAAATATTTTTCTTTTGGCAAGTACAAAACACATTGGTCCTGAAAACCAGTCCATGCTTAACAGAACTTTAAGGACTAACAGCTCTCTTAGAAAACTGGCAGAAAGCAACAGAGAGAATATTTACATCTAGGCTAGGCCTTATTACTGGCCAGAATGCATTAGTCAAAGTGCAATGAGAATACATCAAGAAAAGTCACCCTTTCCTACTGAGGCCATCTGGAGTCTCTCAAAGCCTTTGAGATTTATGTGCCCAAAGGCCCTCTTCAGGCTATGGTCTGGGCAGATTGCTCAGGGGAAGTCATGGCACGCAAATAGAGGCAATGGCCTTTCAAGGCAGTTAAGGAATAAAGTTTCAGCTACAACAGAAACCTGTGGACAAAGAGCAGTTAATAAGAATGAGGGCTGTTTATACTTTGCCTTCATAATAATGAATTATAATTGTGAGTTTTAATAAGTGGTAAGTGGTGTCTCTGTGAAAGCTATCAAGAAAAATGGTCCATTGGGAGAGGCCAGTAACACCCGATGGACCTTTATTGTCCTGTAGACCCATCCTGCCAGGCACCATTCCTAAACACTCCCTTGTCTCTTCGTGCCTGTTACAAGGGCCATCGCTTTAGGTCTGGAAGACTTTGCTGGCATCACTGCCATTCTGACTGCAGGCCAAGGCCCACACGGACATCTGTGGGGTTACCCATTCAGTGAATTTGTGAGAATGAGTAGGGAGAACAGATCTGATCTGACTGGATTGCCAAATATTTGGAACCTATAGAGTCCAGGTGCCATCTGTATCTGAGCCCTAGTGCCCTTTGACAATGGGAGATAAGGCTGCAATTCTTTCACCAAGTCCTGTGGCACGATTTTGTCATGCCCCGGTCATGAGAAATACTGCTGGGACAATGCCAAGTTATATGCCTTTGGAAAGAGGCATCTTGCTGTTATCCTGCTTATGCTAGTGGATGTTCCAGTTGGTTTGGTCTCACAAAAATATGAGGCCTATGTATATTGTCCTCTTCCACATCAGTATCAGAACCTTAATTTTTTTCCTCTTGCCTCATCCTTTCTTCTTTGCAATGAGGAAGAGTGATTTTTGTCTTCCCAAACTTCTGAGGAGCATAAATGCATTTCATTCTGTGGACATTTTACCCTCAGGACTCCTGCTGTAGGTCTACTTGACCTTGTCCTGTTTAAGACAGAAGAGCTGCTGCTTCTCTGTTCTTCCTCTGTCTCTGCTCTCTCTTACCTCCAAGCAGTTCTGCCCTTCTTTGACCTTGCTGCAAAAGTGCTTTCAGCTTCATCCATTGCTGATCTCCTGCCCTCATATAACACAACCCACCATCTGATCAGAGATGTAAATAGCTATAAAGAGTCTTTCAGGCATTTATATTCTTCTTCTTCATGGAAAGGAACATATGTGTCTTCTTGAAGATTCAGAACATGCAATGTGTCCATTGGAGACAAGCATTATTAGATTTAAGTGGAGTCATTCAAAACTGTGTATCCATCCTCCAGACTGTTCCCGAAAATATTGTGGAGGGCATGATGGCTAAGTTGTCCTAATATTCTACTCTGAGTGATATTTTAGCCCTCAACATATTACAAAGGGCATTCCAAGAGCTAGGAAGTGGGAATGATCAAGGAGTTTAGCCTTTAGGATGACCATGCTGCCGTTGTATATAACAGTATAGCACAAGCCATCTGTGTCTAGCTGATTTTGTAAAATGTGGTATATAAATATGATGCTAATGTCAAGGGTTTAGAAATCTGCAGCCTTCCCATTAATCTGACAACATTCATGCTGTGGTACCATTCTCAGTCTGGTAGCATATATCCCTCTCTGTCACATTCACAGGTACTCTGTCATTTCCATGAGCCAGAGAGTTTGATCTGCAGGATTATGATACACAGGAGAAACCTTGCACTTCAACTGAGGAGCATATCACATAGTGAATTTCTGAATTTATAACACCCCTGCTAGAAGAGACCTGAGTAAAGCATGGTGTCAGATCCTTCCTTCATTACATAAATTGATCCACTACATACTCCTGATCACACAGTGGAGAAGTGGCAGTTCCCTATTTATGTTGCAACAGCAGTTGGTACTGCAATATATACTGTAGTTAATGGCAGACTTGTTAAGTAATACATTACAAAAGGTGCATATAGATTCTGTGTGAAGTCCGTCTAACTGTTGAATCAAGGGAGGTAAATAAGTTGACTGTGTTGTTCTATTTTGAAGACTAAAGAAATTATTTAAAGATAAGGTCAATCCATATACTTTTAATAGGGTAAGACAGTATGAAGAGAAGTTGAAAGACCTACAGTGCATCAGTATGTCAGGAACACTGTTTCTACTGAAGGGCTATGTTGATGTTGTTATCAGATGCATAGAAGCCAGGATTTAAAAGATTGACTTAGTAATAAGCTTAGCTCCAAATGAATATGGCTAATCTTTTAAAACACCGTTAAAGTATGTTCCTTTCCAAAATGTGTCAGAGAAAAAATCATCTACTTTACTTCTGTATAGAGCAGCAAAGTCATTAAAATATCATGTAGTGTTTTATTCTGCAATAAACCGGGTATGCAAATAAACTTATGGATAACTGACAGCTTGAGTGTGTTAGGTAATATCCAGAACAACACATAATACAACTATCAGATGTCCTGTTGAGAAAGACTACCTATAATGGGAAGTTATGTAGTTAACATTTACAAAAGCTATCAAAAATAATAAAATACTCACAGTATATGGTAAAATGTTCTAAATGCATTTTGAGACTTTCCAGTACCTGATTAGTTGAGCTAGAAGACAAAAGATTTGCTTACATTTCCAATGATGTTAGGTACCAACTGAAGAGTTGTCAATGGTAATTGAGGAGAATGTATCTGCCTACATGTGAAATTCACAGTAGCTAGACTGATCAGAAAAATTGGAAAGAATTTCCAGTGACCTAAATTGAAACTGAAGACAAAAGTGAGGGAAATTTTTGGTCAAAGGTGTTTAACTGAGAATGACAATGCTGGTAATTCATTTTTTTAATGGGCTTCTTAGAGTAAAGAAGATAACAGTAGGACTTTTAATCTGATTAGAGTAAGTATCTTGTTAATAATCTTGTCTGATTACTCTATAGTTAGTTAAAAATGTAAGAGTTAAAACTTTGACTAGAAATGTTGATAAGATTGTCTCCTTGTAGTGCATATGATTCACCTAGAAAGAAAACTCTTTGTGGAAAACCAGAAATACTCACCTAAATTCCCTGGCAAACATATGCTGTCTTTTTAAGCACAGACCTGTAACTAGATCTAACAATGAATTTAGAGAGTGGAGGAAGATGCTTCTCCTGGAAACTGAGAGGAGTGACTTCCCTCAAGTGGAACAGAGAATTAAACCTTGACTTCTCACTTCCTCTGCAAATATTTTAATCACATCAAAAACAAACTCTTTCCTACCATCATATTTCTAGGGGAAAAAAAATATCAAAAAACTCATTTTGAGAAGAATCCAAAATTAGCAAAGCACAGTAATTATACACTTCTACTATATTGGCCCATTACTATATTCCTTCTAACCAGTTTTTGGAAATGCATTCCAGAAGGCATCTGCTCATTTGCTTTGGTAAAGACAATACAGTATGTTCACAACAAAATTCTGTTAAATATGCAAGGGAATTGTCAGGTCAAAATGGGAGAGAGATAACCTCTTTAGCTACCTTCATGGTTGGCTTGTTGCTGAGCATTTCAAATGATAATTTGGGATTGGGCACCTGAAATGCTAGAGTCCTGAAATGGTGTGCCAATACACTGGGAGATTTTAAAATATAATAAAAAAGTACTCATTTTGCAACATGAGGAATAAACTTGATGGGGCAGGCATGAATGTCCTATCCATTTGAGAAGAAGGAGGAGGGAGGAACACACCTTTAACTGTGAGAGAAAAGTCAAACTGTCTGTATGTTTGGGGATTCCTTTGGCACATTCTCTTAACTGGACTGTGAATCAGATTAATACCAGACAAGTTAAGTTGTCCGGCGGGGAATTCTCAGAATCTTAAGGTGCCTTGTTTTTAACAAATGAGTTTTGTATAAGAAATGTATTTATGAAGCAAAGGGCCTGATTCTATGTTGTTATAACTCGTCACAGTTCCACTGATTTCAAAAGCGCATAGCTGATTTACACCAGATGAGAGTGTGGACCAATGAACAATGTCACAAATATGAGACCATCTTATATAAAACCGGCTTGAGTCCACAAACAGGATATTCATTATCCCCATTATTTCTTTGAACTGCCTGCGCTCAGGGCTTCCATAATATTTTGAACAACTTCAGAGCGCTCGAAGCCTTCCTGCTAGTTTGAGTCCTGAGATAGTTCCCAAGAGCTCACAAAGAAGGCTAATGATGCCAAGACTGCTGAAATTGGGAAAGCCTGTGTTTTAGGCTCAGTCCAGTACTGGAGGCTAGTGCAGATGAATGGAGGCTATGTCAACAGTCAGATTGATGTAACAGGTTGGCCAGTCTCAAGCCATAGCATCCTGCTTATGGCCAAGACTACCTAGATAAGAGATGTGCTGCTGGTCTTAAGCTTTAAGCAACTGGATGGGATTTGTCTACTGGTATATATTCTGTGGAAATACAACTTTTTCTTTCAGACACTGCTACCTAGACATGCCAGGCTTCCAAATGAATATTCTTCCTAAGTTAAGAGGAGCAGCGCGTCAATGACAACTCCACTCATTCCCATAATGTAAGAAAGAATAGATGTTACATAGTGCTATGCTACCAGGGATGCTATATTTCCATTAGCACTACTTTGATACATCTAAGTTTGTTTTTGCTGGCTCAATAGGTGAAAACATCAAACCAAGGAACCTACCCATTCACTTCTGCAGTCATGAGTCAACCCCAGAAGGAAGAGTATTGCCAGAGGGAGACGTTTACCTGCCAGCTTCCCATGTCAGCCCATTAACTTGTGGTCAGTTGGCCCTACTGAGCTCTGACAGAAAGGCTGCAAAACTCTGCATGGTTCCCACATGGGATCCTACAGCTGGCTGAAACTGCACTTGCAATTTTGGCAATCTGTAAGCAACTCTTATTATATTTTGGAAGGGCAGTATTGTTTGAAGGAGACTATGGATATTTCTGTAGAATACTTTTTTTTCCCCTGATCTTTTTGGCCTAGAAAGTGAATATAAAGTAAACCTCATCCTTTTCCTATAAAAGCTTGGAAAATTTTGAATGTGTGATGTGTTCCAGAAGTCAGAGAGACTGTGTACAAATGTACGCATTACTGCACTGCACAGCAGTGCTGAGTGGCAGTACATGGAGGTTTGTTTCAGACAAGTCTTGCTACCTTTTTTTCTCTAGGTAATGGAAAGAGATGAGCTACTCCAGGGGGAAATTCAGAAGATCCTAGAGTTTCTGAATTGTCATCTGAAATAACCTCTTCTTATTAACCTCTTACTATTCCTCTTTCTAGGAACCTCCTATTTGCTGTAGGGAGAACCCACAAAAATATCACTAGTCTTTGATCTTGTTGCCTTTCTTCCCTGAAAAAAAAAAAAAAAAAAAGAAGAAGAAAAGAAAATAAAAGAAAAAATGACAGTCAGTGTAGATTCTGCCTTAGTCACAACTCTTAGGAAATGAAATTTCAGCTTTACCTACCAATCCATACTTTGCCTAGAAGTAGTGCTAGTGATACAAACTTTTGCATTGTATTTCTCTTTCTCTTTTGTTCTTCTTTTCTTTTTCTTTCTTTTGTTCTTTTTTCTTTTTCTTTCTTTGTTTATCTCCTTCCTTCCTTCCTTTCCTTCTTTCTGTCTTTCTGTCTCTCTCTTTCTTTCTTCCCTTCTTTCCTTCTTTCTTTCTCTCTTTCTCTCTTTCTCTCTCTCTCTCTCTTTCTCTCTTTCCTTCTTTATCTCTTTCTCTCTTTCTCTCTCTCTTTCTTTCTCTCTTTCTCTTTCCTTCTTTCTTTCTTTCTCTCTTTCTCTCTTTCTCTCTTTTCTCTCTTTCTTTCTTCTCTTTCTTGTCTCTCTTTCTTTTCTCTCTTCCTTCCTTGTCTTGGACTATCATGTAACTTTGCCCAAACTTGCATAAACACCCTGTAGCTTATTATAATACAGATAATTAAGGGTAGAATTTGAAACTCTACGAAACATACTGACTTGTTTCACTTAGCCAATCAAACAAGTATCACACCTTAGCAGACTTAATCTGTCATAATCAAAATTGATAAAGGAATTTTCCTGTGAAATAGCTTTTGTTGAAAGATGCTGATTGACTGAAGCCAGAATTATTATGAAGTTACTCAGTTCTGGGATGAGGTAGCTGATGAGAACTAGTTCAACAAGAAAGGATCAGCCCTGTAGCAGCCCTATAGGGACTGTAGCAACTCAGCATATAGCTATTAAAATGTGTGGACTCTAGCAGCTCCTATGTTTAGTCATTTGTTCTGTCTACATTTTCTACAAATTAAAACTGATAATTGGATCTGCTCCACTTTCATGACTGGTTGTTTCATATACACAAAATTAAAAGTTTCATTAACTAGTGGCAGGGGCACTCCTTCAGTTTGTGGGAGACCCAGCTTCAAGTTACACCCCTAAATTAGACAGAGAGGGGAATTAAACTTGACCATAACACAGTTTATATGAATGGTTTGGCTAGTCAGTGGTTTCCCTTCTTGCGGAGGTGTGAGAAATTTCAGAAACCTCAGTTTCAGCTATATAGAATACAACCAAATTCCCCTAAGCCACATTTAAACATGATGCAGCCTGATTTCCACCAAGCAACTTAAAATTGTAGGCTCTGAAGCTCCAAAACCTCTCCTGCATTTCCTTTTATGCAAAACAAGGATCAGATGTGCTTCCAGACCTCACTGGCCCTTTCCCCAAAGAAGGTGATGAGAGGCAGGCCTAGAAGGAACGAGAGATTTGGGCAAATTGTTTCACATTATTCCTATTTCTAAATTATTATAAGTGAAGATTGTTGCCAACTGACCCTCAAGTTAATATGAAACATTTATTTCTTTTTTTTTTCTTTGTAATTTAACTTTATAACAGAAGTGGTTTGGAGAAAAAAAAAAGTTACTTTATGGAGTAGTGGTGTCTGTCTTATCAAAGCTACTCATAATATTATGGTTGCTAATGATATTCGGTATGATCAGCACATGTTAGAACACTACTGCGTCAAAGCAAGTGATGTTTCCCTTTTTGGTATAACAATAATGTTTTTTGAAAGTTTTTCAATTTTCTGAATTTTCTACCCTATAAATATAGCAACAAAATAATTATATAACAAGCTGGATATGTTCTGTGTTTACATTGTAGTTTTGCTAGTTTTGCCTTACAAATGTTTTAATTAAATGCCATTGAACAAAACCCCTCACGTGCAGGGTGTTTCAAAGCAGTTCACATTTTGTGCTTCTCTTGAAAATGTATTACAGGCATATAGACGGAGCTGCTGGTTTTCACGAGCTGGAGCAAAGGAAAACACAGTGTAGCCCCAGGATTTTATTCACAAAAGATGTAAATGGCAAAAGATGGAAGTAAACACTGAGATCAAAACTCTTTAAATCACTTTCCAGTTATTGCCCAGTTCTTAAGGCAGTAAAATATGGAGGTTTCAAGTTCTTTGCAAACAGGAAACCTGGAGTTCAACCTCTGGATATGACCAGGAGTGATGTATCTCACCTTCTGGTAGACATCTGTCTCATGTCTAAGCCTACTCAGAATTCAGAGACTGGACATTTGTCTTCTCCTTTGTGCATCCTACAGGCAGTCTCGCTGCATCCCAACAGATCCAATGGAAGAAAGTACACCCAGTAACTTCAGTATTGCTTGCGACACAAGAAGTTAAAAGTCTGCCCCTTTCTCTGTTACATGTCAATCACTGTCTTCCAGAAAGATGACCAAAAAAGCAATTCTCAAGCCTTTTGTAACTCCCACTGCTATCATACCAGAGTGTCTGTCTCTGCTGCTTTACTTTCCTGTACCCAGCCCAAGGCTACTTCTTACTCCTTTTCCTCACTGCTCTGTAGATTTAACTATTGAAATTTACCTTTTGCATCTTCTGCACTTTCAGAATACCCATTTCTGAGAGAACTCATTTGCTAGGATTGTGTCTATCATCCTGAGTGAAGACCATGGTTATTATGTGTTCCGGAATTAGGTTTGTTGTTATCACCCATTCAAGCTGCTCCACTTTACATAGTAGAATTGAATATTCATGAGACAAGAGAATGTAAGAAAGAGTGAGATCCTGAGGGCATTCACCTGGGAAGGAGAAGAACCAGACTCCACAGTCTGTTTCAATTAATTATTTTTTTTCTTAATTTTTCTTTGGTTCGATAAATATTTCCCTGCAAAGCTGAACAGCTCCCTCAGATGTGTTTGAGAAAATCAAAGCCAAGAGTATTTCCTAACAAAGATGAGAAACCCTTCAGCCAAGGTTTGCCACGTCACTTCTTACGTAGGAAGTGGACAGTTGTTTCTGTTGCTCTACCCCTGTTCCCTTCTGCACTGTAACTGCACATGCCACAGGGCCAAAACCCATGTAACAGTAAAAGAGACTATACATAGCTCCAGGTGCTAAGGGAACAGATAACAGGTCAGAAGATTTTAATTCTCGCATTTGGTTTCTAAGGTATCCTGATTGCATAATATCCTGGTTTTCAGTCATACTGTCAAATAAACTCCCCAATTATTTTGATTTTCAAGAAACAGAACGTAGGGATTGATCAAAAATATGAGCATGAAAAACAAGATGAAGAGATAGAACAGAAAAGTAAGATGTAAGATGTTATGAAGTTTTTTTTGTTAGCAAGTTTGACTACTGTCAGTGAAACAGGTCAGGAAGCCTTTGATTCCAAATCTGTGACTACAGCGTCATGCCAAAGCCACTCATGCTCTCCCTAACTTCTGCTGCAAATTGAATTATTCCAAATTTGTATCAGACATGAGCACATGCTAAGGCATGAGACTTATCACCACAGAGAATAATTTGCCTTCTGATGGAAACAAAAGGGTAACTGTCTCTACTGGGAATCCAGTATGATGAATGCCTAATAATATACTATTATTTAACAATCCCCATGTATGCTTTTAAGTAGAAGAATGGCACAATGATTGCTTCAGAAGTACTGTTCTTTTATTGTTTCCCTGATGTTACCAGAAGCTGTTCTATAAAATTTATGTTAAATATCACTTTTCCAGTTCTTATTGCACCCTGGAGAAGTTAAAGTTTAATCATTAATACACAAGGGAATTTTTAGAATGAAACTGAATCTTGTTTTTAGGGAAAGATGAGATCAAAAGATAATCACTAGAGACATGTGTGATATAATTAGCAATGAAACAATGACACTCATGCCATATTGGCTTAATTGATGATATTTTCCTGTAAAAATATTTACAAAAATAAATATTAATAACAAATTAATAGGCTGTGGATGTCTACAATGAAATATTATGAAGTAGAAAACTTGTTAGAATGTGAGTCACTGTTCAACAGAAAACTTTTTTTTATTGAAAAGGGATTTATTAGAATGGCCAAAAGTCACAAATGAAGGACAGCAGGACCAAGCCTGAGTATATGACCAATATCAACACATCCCTGATTCTCCCTGTTATGTTAAAATCCTTATTTTCAAAAATTGTCCTTTTCATATGTGTTCATTATTTTCCTCCTATAAAATTATTATATCCTTTTCATTGCTAGATACTTTTTGCTCAGCTTTAGCTGACTTACGGTACATGAGGTTTCGAATCAAATCAGAAATGGTTCTGATTTTTGGTTGCTGAGCTCCAGCTGACCTAACTGTTATCTGCTTATTAAGTTAATTTAATTAACTGCACCTAATTTGTGTTAAAGGCAACTGGAATTATAACAGCCAGAAAAGTTAGATATTAAAAAAAATATCTTGAAGTTTAAATTATTATAAAATTTGCTAGAGTGGTTATCTGGAGCTTGGTGACTTCAGAAAGTTTGCTTTGAGACTGACTTCCCATTTATTCCATGTTTATCTAGAAACATCCTTTAAGTAGTCAAATCAGAGCTCTGAGATCAAGTATCAACTATCACAAATTTGTAATTAGACATTATAATCTATTTTGTGTATAAATCCTTCCAGATAGTAGATGATACTCTGTACTTAGAGAACTGTTTCCTCTTTCAATCTTCAAATTCAGTGTTTGCAGAGTATTTCAAAAGAAGCTCTTGGGGGCAGGGTGGGGACAATGATGACACATAAGCTGCAAAGTTCTTGCACAAAATTGATTCAATTAGTGAGAAGCCAGAAGAATTACAAACACCTTTTCCAACCTAACTTTGTATTGATGGAGTGGGTGGGGAAAAAAAACAATATAGTTCTCTAAATTCCTCACCTTCATGCAAGTCTTCTTCCCCAGACAAAGATAAAATCAGATACACCAAACACTTGTCCCAACTTTCTTTAATATCTTGCAGCCATGGAAAATGAACAAATTGAGATGAACTTTCCTGCATCTTACTCTTTTTTTTTTTTTTTAATTGGATACATTTTCTTGGTGTCTGCTCTTACTGTAGTTTACATTTTAAAAAATCTTTTTGTTTTATTTATTTTTTACTACTTCTTTCTATATATTTTTCTCTGGATTAAATATACCATTTTCTTTCAAGAATTCATTGCAGATGCAGATCATTTTTCTAAACTTTGATCACACAGCACCAGATAGCACAGACATCATGCATTTCACAGAAAATACTTTGATTTATTTATTAATGTATGGCTTTTGTCTTTTTATAACAATATGAGATTTACCTCATTTTCCACATGTGGTTTACTATAACTGTACATTTTGCTCTGAAGTACTTGTGCATCCTCCCTCAAGCTGTATTTGTACAGCCAAATATTTCTCTGTAAAGATAGATTTTCATATTTATCCTACTGAATTGTAGACTGTTTTTATCAGACCGTTTATTTGATTTGTCAGGATGATCTTGAATTCTAAATTTACCTCAAAAACGCATGCAGCCTTTCATCCAAGTCACTAACAGAAGTGTCGAACACTCATAGGTGCAGGAGAGATCCCCATAGAAACCTACTTTATTTAGCTGCTGGTGAAACACGACTGACTGTTCCTCTGGATATATGTTTCCAATCAGTTGTGCAACTGCTTCATCCAGCTGTCATTTTTCTAGCTTACTCATGAGAGTACCTTTTAAGTAGTACCTGACAAGGCAGACAATATCTGCTAATTTCCTCCCTTCCAAAAAAGTTTGCCACTTAGTCAAAGTAGAGGAATAATTTTGTTTTTAAAAAAGTAGTATTTTTGGTGAAGTCCATCTTGATTGTTACTTATCTCCTTGTTATGCTCTATTTGCTTAGAAAATATTTGCAGGTTTTTGTTTCAGCAGGTTTGTTTGTTTTGGAACTGAAATTAAATTGACTAGCTTAGAGATCACTAGTTCCTTGCTTTTATTAAACACATTTGGATGACTCTGTTAGGCCTTCGAAGTATTTGCAACTCATCCAGCTATTCTACAATCCATTCTTCCCTTATCGAAGCAGTGTAAACACTTTTTTCTCTGATGCACCTGTACCAATAGTCTGATCACAGTTCACATTTTTAGTGGAAAAAAGAGACCATGAAACACATGGTCATATCAAGATAATAGCTCTCTATCCTACTTCAGCAACAAAGTTTATTCTCTAAGTCAATATTAACCCTTTTGTCTTGTGTTCATTTTGCACCTTGGACTTTTTGACCATGTCCCTTTATGTCTGTGCAACCAGTTTATATTCATCTTCAGAAATATCAGTGAGAATCTGCTTTCAG
This sequence comes from Caloenas nicobarica, assembly GCF_036013445.1. Taxonomy (NCBI): domain Eukaryota; kingdom Metazoa; phylum Chordata; class Aves; order Columbiformes; family Columbidae; genus Caloenas; species Caloenas nicobarica. The sequence continues at coordinate 50,145,117 of NC_088245.1, forward strand.
TGCTCTCCTTTCTTGTTTTTAGAGTGACTGAAACCTAATCCAATCATCACGATCTTTCAGCCTCTGCGTGACAATTAATGCAACCCTGTACCACATAACTGCAAATTGTGTGTTTTATAACAAGTCTGTGGCTGGGCAACAGAAAGAGAGGCTCCTTTACCTGGCTGACACCACCAAATGCTTTTGGTGCCCCTGCTTCTGGAAAGTTTGCATGTTCTTAAAGAAATGTATTAAAATAGAAAGACAGACCCATTAGAAAATCTCTACCCAAAGGTCAGTCAATTTTGGAAGCAGTTGAGACTTCAGCTACCATTTAGAGATCAAGATAAGTGTCTTATAAACCAACGATTCATACTGCCACATTTTAGCTACATAAAGAAATTTAATTAAAACGTCAAAAGTGTCCTCCTCTTCAGAATGGGTTTGTATTTTTTCTGTGGTAGCAACCTAGACTTTCCTCTTCTACTCTATTCTAGCAAGTGAGAAACTTAGAACGGTATTTGTAGACTAAAGTTTTCAGTAGAGCATTGTCCCGTCCCACATCGGTGGGGTAAGGGCAAAGGGTCAACTTTTGAATACTCTATGTGGTAACCCAAGAGTAATGACAATTACTCGAAAGGTTCAATTAAATCACAAATTTACTAAAAACACTCAGTGGAATTACAGAGAATAGTGACTTGGCAAAAGTTCGTAACTGTATCATAAAACTTAGCAAGACTTCAACAACAAAAGTCACAAGATATTAATCTTATGTGCCCAGAATAAGGTTAGAAACGTGGAAAGAGAGAGAAAGAGAGGAGAAAGACAGATAGATCAAGATATCAGAAGAAAGGTAAGATCTCACCACTCTGTTCTCTGTAGCTGTCTTGGTGGTGGGTGCGATGAAACTTTGTTAACGCCATGCAGCACAAACACACACACACATATCAAGTGTCTCAAGTGAGGAAGTTTCATAATCCAGTCCATTTGCATGCAAGATAGGAGAGGGCAGTTTGTCTCCTTCCTCTGCTCACTCTTCATGCTAATTAAGAAGATTGTTCCAGGAATAGGTCTGGGGTCTCCAAAAATAGGTTGGTGGTCTCAAAAGTGGTGCTAGATGACCCATCTTGGTTCCAGCCCAGGACTGAGGCCTTGGCAGGACTTCCACAAGCACTGTTGTCTTTATCTCAAAAATGTATGCCTTCATTTTGCAAGGCCTTGAAATAGACACAAGTACTATCTCCACAGTATTTTAATCTATTCCTGTCAGAAGTTGCAAAAACCAGCTGTTTAAGACATAAAAAAAAAAGCTACTGTTATTATTTGGCAGTGGTATTACTGTAGGTTTGTTATCATTGATTACAAGATTATTTAATTATTTTTTTATTCATGCATACCAAACAGCAAAGATCACGAATTATGCTATTTGTTTTTATAAGTATTTTATATGCTTTCAGCAATAATGAGTTGTCAACTTGTCGGTATCATGCAAGTATTTGTATATTGCTCAAACCATAAATTGACCTTTGAAGTACAGCTATAATCATATTTTCCCTTGTATCTTATTTTTTTTTTTTATCATCTGAAAAGAGTCATATTTCAACTTTCTCACTGCTTCTTTTAAATGAACAGATGAACCTCTTCTCATCACTGGCCTGGATGCAACTTCCTGTTGTGCTGCAAAACGTAACCTTAAATATTTATAAATATTTATTGGCGTTAAAGTAGAAATGACGTTTTGTTTCTCACTTTTTATTATGAAACATACACAAGCACATACAGATAAATATGTACACAAATATGAATAGATTTCATTTTTCAACTCTCAATACTTGAATTCACCATACATCCAGAGAACATGCTGTTACACGGTTTGAATAAACGTTGTGCATATCCAAAGTATTTCTAGCACAGATTGAACAAATTCTTCCTGCAAAACAAAAAATCATAAGCAGTTTTATCTAAAAATATGTCTGTCTCTATTCTTCAAAACCTATTTATGTAGTCCTGAATTATGTATTTTAACCACTTTTTCCAGTATTCCAACAGGCATACCAGGGTCAAAGGAAATCTTAGTAAACTTTTGCAATCTAAACACACCGAATTGCAATTTTTTTTGTCTCCCAAGATAGAAATTATAGAGAAAGGGAGAAAATAAACAAAATACTAGCTAGTATAAACAAGCAAATGAAGGTTGCTGCCAGAACAATATTTTTTTCTGTTTTGAACTTTCTCCCACACCAGTCATAATGCCAGAAGATATATTTCAAATAATTTTAAACACTGTTGAAAATAGCTCAAAGATTATTTTGACATACAGAATCTGAGAATCACAGAATGATTGAGGTTGAAAAGGACCTCTGGAGATCATCTAGTCCAACCCCCCTGCCCAAGGACAGTCAGCCACAGCAGGTTGCCCAGGATCGTGTCCAGTCCAGTTTTGAGTATCTCCACGGATGGAGATTCCATAACCTTTCTGGGACACTTCATCTATATTTGACCACCTGCACAGTAAAAAAGTGTTTTCCCGTCTTCAGATAGAATTTCATGTGCTTCAATCTGTGCCCATTGCCTCTTGTCTTGTCAGTGACTCCCTCTTCTTCATTCCCTTCTCTCTTTTTTGTACACATGGATAAGATCCCCCTGAGCCTTCTTTTCCCCAGGCTGAACACTCCCAGCAATCTTAGCCTCTCCTCATATGTCAGATGCTCTAATCCCTTAGTCATCTTCATGGCCCTGCACCAGACTCAGTCCAGTAAGCCCATAACCTTCCTGTACTGGGGAACCAAGCACTGGACTCAGATCTCCAGATGTGGCCTTATCATTCCTGAGTAGAGGGGAAAGATCACCTCCCTTGACCTGCTGGCAACACTTGTCCTACTGCAGCCCAGGAGTCTTTTGACATTCTTTCCTCCAGGAGCACATTGCTGACTCAAGGTTTGCTTGTTTTCTATGACACCAAATTCCTTCTCTGAAGAGATGCCTTTTAGCTCATCAGCCCCAGTTTGCACTGGTGCCTGGGTTTATTCCTCCCAAAGTGCAAAACTTTACACTTGCCCTTGTTGCACTCCATGGGGTTCCTGTTGGTCCATTTCTCCAGCCTGTCCAGGTCCCTCTGGATGGCAGGATGACCCGCTGGTATATTAGCCACTGCTCCCAGTTTTGTGCCACCTGCAAGTCTGCTGAGAGTACACTCTCTTCCATCATCTAGGTCATGAATGGAGGTATTAAACACAATTTTTCTCAGTATTTATCCCTGGGGTACACCATTTGTGGCTGTCTTCCAACTGGACTTTGTGCTGCTGATAACAGTCCTATGATCCCAGCAGTTCAGTCAGTTTTCAGCCCACCTCACTGACCATTTGCCTAGTTTGTATTTTATCAGTTTTTCTATAAGGATTTTAATGGAGATGATAGTGTCAAAAGCCCTGCTAAAGTTGAGACAAACAACATCTGCTGCCCACCCCTAATCTGCTAGGCCAGTCATCTCATCACAGAAGTCCATCAGATTGGTCAGGCGTGATTCACCCTTCACAGTTGTATGATGCCTAGTCCCCATTACTTTTCTGCCCTTCATGTTTGGAAATGTTTTCCAGGAGGATTTATCTCCGTTACCTTCCTGTATACAAAATAAAATGTTTAGTATACAAAATATATTGTATATCTCAAAGAGGATTGGAAAACTAAGAATACTGCTACAAAGATCCTGTTGTTAAAACCACTGGATTGTAAGATAGTAAGTAGAAGTGGAAGTTTCTACTTAAGAAGTCTCATATTTTATATGAAATACTGTTTTAAGGGTAGCCTGGCTAAAGCATGTTCAGTATTTTTTCGAAAACTGAGGTATGAAAGTCCTTTTTATCTTTACCATATTTTTATATCTACCAAGACAAAGAGAGAGAGAGAGAAATTCTTGGATATGCCGCCTAAAGTAATATTTAAAATCTTGGAAAACTTTATCAATTTCTTTTTACATTCATACGCCTTTGTAGGTTTAATTCTGTGATCAGATTGCTTACTTAAGAGGAGGTCTCAAAGAAGCATAATTAAGTTAACACTGTCCTAGAGAGACCTTATTTTTGAGTATCAGGCAGAGTATTTCCGGAGACGTTAGTAGGAACTTACCAAATGACCACGAGGAATTCAGGGATACACACTGAGAGGATATAGGGTGAGGAATGCCATTTTTAATCATCTCGATGGCCTGTTCTTTGTCCATGACAAACAGTTTTGTGCTGCTCAAAAGGAAAGAAGCAAAATGCTAATTCAAAGATTATTTCTTTAGTCTGTTCTCTGTCCTTTTCACATAACAGTTTGTATTCTTCTACCTGATCTCTCTCCTTTTTCTCAAGAAAGGTCACTGTTTATTTAACAATGTAAAAGCCTACGTCAAGACCATTATTGCCTATACCCTTCTTCTTATCTTGACTCCTTTAATCTTAGAAGATCAATTCTTGTCTTCATTCAGAACAGTAAGGCCAGCTTGGGATCTTTGTAAAAACTACTTTATTGTTCCCTTTTAAATTCCTCTTTAAAACTCTCCTTCGCATTGATGCCTACTTCACCACTCGTTTGTCAATGTTGATCTCACATCTTTACTCCTGTGTTTATAGGCACAGCCTTCAGAAGTTGCCAATATTTTTTCCTGTATTTATACAGTATTTAAACAGCCAGTACTGATCCGTCACTAGTGTTCCTCAGCCATATGCTATGAAAGTAATCAGTAATAACTTTGTTAGTCTAGTTCCAGAAGTTTGGAGAAGGGTCAGCATTTGAGAGGATTTGAGGATTTCAGCCAGCTGATAGTGTGTGGCTGAGAGGAAACCATATAAACTTGATGGTATATAATAAACAGCGGAGGGAACAGCAAATATTGTTGAAGAGGTTGGTGATGATCAGAAATTGCTACAAAAGAGCTACTTCCTTTTAGTCTATTATTTCTGTCATTTAGGAGTGCTATTATCCAAGACAGTAAGGGGCAGAGTCTGCTAAGATTTATATCCAGAAGTAGAGCTGCATACAAACAGTTCCATCGATGTCAAGTATCTTAGTTTCTTATAGTAAAAATATACTAAAAAAGGAAAACAATTATGTTCATGCAATCAAAATGTCCCTTTCATATGCACTTAGAATTGTTTTATTTCTTAATTATTAGGAAAAAAGCACACAGAAAGAAATAAGAGCACCTAATTTACAGATTAATTTATGATCTAATGGTTGCTGGGAACATCCTTATGTTATGTTTCAGATGGGTTTTATCTCAAGTGAGGGCTCAGAAGCTAATCATAGAAAAGTACACTTAACACAGAGAGTGTTTAGCTGTGGTTGATGTCTCACCCACAGCATTCGCCATTTTAGGCAGTGAAATTTTATGGATCAGATGCTCAAAAAGCATTTTTTTATACCTTGTTCTCTTGTGATGACAATCAGATACTGCTTTCAAAGAAAAAATCCTGGTATACTAATGAACAACATGTGACTTCAACAAAATACTGAATTTTTCTCAGCTAATCAGGCTGTGCAGAACCCCACACCGATGTGTCCAAGCAGTTTTGAACTGCGTCCCACCGCTGTGAAACACCCGTTTGCACTTGACCATGTCAGGTCATGCGCAGATTGGATATTAGGAAAAAATGCTTCACAGAAAGGGTTGTCGGGCATTGGAACAGGCTGCCCAGGGAGATGGTGGAGTCACCATCCCTGGAGGTGTTTAAAGGGCATTTAGATGAGGTTCTTAGGGACATGGTTTAGTGCTAGAGTTAGGTTAGGTTATGGTTGGACTCGATGATTCGGAGGGTCATTTCCAGCTGAAATGATTCTATGATTCTAGGTTGTCAGAAGGGTGGTCAAGCTAACTGTGGAACCAGGAACCAGTGCCAGACCCTTAAGATGCTGTAAGCAGGAGATTTTTTCTAATTGCTAAGAAATACAGAATACACATGCTAGTAATAACCCAAGCTAACATTTTTTGGGGCGGAGGGAGGTTATATTCATTTGAAAAACTAAAATCAAACTCAGATTAATATTGCATTGATTTGACTTCTCCTACGGCTCAGCACTATGCAGTTTTGCACATCTTTCAAGCGCTATTTGCCTGTGACCAGGTTAACCCAGCACTGAAACATGTTTTTTTCCTAATCAATTCCCTTCCTATTGAAAAAAACTTCCTGTAGGCTTGATATCACTAGCACAGGTGATTATCAACCATTGTAACTAAGATACATTGTTGTCCACTTCTATCTCAGACAGAATATAATCATATCCTGACAGATATACAATTTTAGGCAGGGGAAAAAAAAAGTTCTCCCTAGGATTAAGAGATCCTTAATTAGCATATTGCCTATTTACAATCTAACTATTTACCATTACTTCTGAAAATGACAACAGACTGATTTCATTTGTCAAATAGTTTAGTTATGATTAACATTAGGAATTCAAATTTATCTATCTATGCTTTTGAAAGCAAATTTTCTACATGGCCATCAGGTGAAATGCACATGATCAAACTAGGAACAATCATTTAAACCAGTAAAAAAAATATTTTTTATGTGCTGCAAAGATTTTCTGGCCATATATCCCTGCTGACAGCTAATCGCAACTAATCAATTAGAGACATCTGCTAAAGTAGATAAAATAATCCCGTTTTGCTGATATTGTTGATAGAATTTTTAAAAATTAGAATTTGCTTATCACAAGAAGTGGAGTGATAATCAGAAGATTTCTTAAATACCATGAGGCATTCCAAATTCAATTAACAAAACTTGTTATATATCCTTTAAAGAGGACTGAAGAAGAACAGGCCTTTAAGTATGTACACATCTCTGCTCAGAACATACATCTTGGCACTGCAACACTCATGCTTGCATGCCACATTCAGGTCACACTAACGAAGAACCCCTTATGAGAAATGTACAAACACTATTGTGACCTGCTTGTGTTGCATCATCCCTTCTTGTAGTGAGGTGGGAGAGTTCTCTGCAGTGATTCAGTAGCCTAATTGGCTTTTGAATTAGCTTGATTCAGCAAGGAAGAGTTTACAAAACAAGCAAAAGCTTTGTTCCCTTTCAGATCCAGCTCCTGTATCCTCTGCTTCCACAGACACCATGTTAGATATTGGTTTTAATCTAACATCCTCCAAAAATGTATCTGAAATCTGTTACATAAATAATTTTGCAATAACTTTGCTTTCAGTAGAATAAGAGTCCTGTAAATTTCATTTCATTTCTAATTCTTAAGAATAAAATCCTGGCAATATAAACCGTAAGTTTCCTTTTAATGTATTCTCACTTCTACAAGAAAGTTTTGTCTTTTAAAATGTTGCCTTTGCATATAAATACATGTCTACTTTACTAAATAGGTCCATTTAGTAGAAACTTGCATTGACATGTTCTCTTTTTTTACAGTAAAATATTTTGGACTATCTTATATAATTTATGAATTTTGAATACTCTATACAAAGGAAAAAAATCTACTGAATAGTTCACTAGGGTAACTTACAGCCGATAGATATCTGAGATTAAAAAAAAAAAAAAAGCAATATTATTCCTTAACCTCTGAGAAATATATCCCTGCACTATTTTCATGTCATAAAGATCTAGACCTTTACTGAGAGCACAGGATTTGTTATTCAGAGTTTTTTGTGACCACTCTGGTTAATTTCTTTCCCTAAACACAACAGGTTCCCTACATAAATACTAAAATGTGCATTCAATTTACGACTGCTCGCAGACTTGAAATTTATTGGATTTACAGAAGAGAAGAATAAAACGTGTTGTCATCTGTATGGATCAAAGCATTTCTTTATTGGTAGGATGTGCACAAAGAGCACTGCTAGTGACAAAATAGTATCTTCAGAGCAAGCCCTGTAAAGATTTAAAGCTGGGCTAGTATTCAGAGATGAGGAAAAAGGACTTGGCAAAAATAAAACCGTTAAGGTGGTTTAACTTTTTAAGTATGGAATACAATGAAGTAGAAGAGAGAGCGTTTTCTTTAGCAGCATTTTCATAGTGATAGCTACACTTGTTGTCTTGTTTCCTGAATGTACAACTCGTTGCCAAGAGCTCCATGATATCCAAAAGAAATTAAATGTCAGATGTTTCTCTATTAGATTTTGCTCACACATATGAGTACAATAAAATAATACATACAGCAAGTGTTGGCGTTTCATTTATTTCAATGGGATTTGTACCTGGACTTCAGTGAAATTAGCTTTTTAATTTCTGTTTCTACTTTTTCGTATGCAGTGTAATCCATTACAAAATATAATAGCTAGTGGCCTCTTTAAAATACTACCAATATGCAGCTGTTGTGCAATATGTAAATACAGGATCTGAAAGTGACACTGTCACTCTTGCCTAGAGGATGAATTTTGGTGGCATTTTCTTTAAAATCTACTCCCATATTTTCAAAGCGACAGAGAGACTTCAGGGTTCTACTTTTCAAAAGTACTGTTACGCTCATAGTACTAAAGGTACTATTTTCAAAGGATAACTGAAAATCACCAGAATGTCAAGAAAACTGTTGCAGGCTTTTTCTCGTTACTACAGCATGTTCCCTGTACACTTATGCAAACCCCACAGGTGTCTACATTTTATAATACAGAGATATTTTCAGCCAATCCATCATGCATACCTTACTGCACAAAGTAGCTCAACACAGGCTACAACTTGCATGAAACCTCTTAAAAATCTACACCTGAATCACTACAAGTGTTAATATTTACATTCACAACCTCGTTTGCCTTCAGGGCTTTGCAGATGCTACAGCCAAAAGATGACACATGTTAGCACCTGAAAAATAGTTACATAAAGCAAAGATATTATTTGTGAAGTTGTTTATTAGAGGATGTGTTTAAGTACTGCAAGACAGAACTAAACGAAGACATCTAAGATAACTCTAAAAACACATTGTCACAAAGACGAAAAGCCATAGTCATACTAATGTGATATTCTGCATTGGCTGTGGTGTATCGTTTCTCAGCCAAACTAATTTCCTTGGATGCAACTCTATACAAGATGTGTGCAGCTCTCTAGCACTGATTGAATAAGAATGCTCTGCACTAGCCTGGATATCTCTTTGGTGTTCCACTTTGCTGTGTAGACTAACACATAAGACAAATTTTGGAGGTTTGGTCCACTGTTCCTCTTTTCACAGGACGTGACAATTCACAGCTCTTACATGAACTGCAAAGACTCTAATTACACAACTCTGAAAATTAAGAACTTGACAGGCCTAAGGTCACAGAAGATGAGAATGCCAGAGGGTTTTTGTGGCAACATTTTTGGGATCCTTTGTGAGTAACACTGAGTATATGATTAATACAAAACATATATGTTTATGAGGAACTAAATAGAACTGTGCAGATTAATTTGAGAACCTCTATCATGGGATTAAGAGTTGATTAATACGGCAAGATGAAAAGCTGAATGGAAGGTTTATTTTCTTTAATATGTCTAGCAGCATTTGAACAGAGAAAGTAGTTGCTTACACAATTCAAAGGTGGATGACAGATGCTAATCCTTACCAAACAACTGATCTATCATGGGTTTGATTTACATAAGGGCTCTTCTTCCTCTGAAGTATGTTTACTGAAGTACTCAGGTATCTAGGGAGGGTGAAAATTGTCCTAGAGTGACTAAAAGGATCCATTTTTACATAAGGCTTGTGGTATGCTTTAAGAATCACTGCAGTTTTCTTTCTTAAGTAAAAGTACATGAATGCAAATCCACATAAGGGAAATAATTTATAACAGTTTTTAAACCCCAAGTTTATATGGATCTATGGCTTAGACACGTTTCTTCTTAGCAGTGACTTAAAGGACTTGAAAAATGCACAAGATGTGTAGAAACCCTAAAGAACCACAAAGATTGTGGTGTGGATAAAGATGATCCCATCAGAAAATCTAGGACTAGAGAGAAGTTTGTTTACCCTATCTAACCAAGCTACTAAAAGAGAAAACCTGTTTTGGCCTGGAATTCTGCCTTGGAGGTGGGCACCAGAAGAAGTTATGTTTTAGGAAGTTATTGCGTTTAGAAGTTATTGTTGGGAGGGCAACAAAGGAAAAGAGTGTCCTCTCTTCAGCTCAGTTTCTCTAATATCCTGATTGTCATGAGATACAACATTTTCTGTCTTTTCAACCCATGCTTACCAGATCCTCCTTTAACCCTTGTGGTAGGTTGACCATGGCTGGCCACTAGGTGCCCACCAAGCTGCTCTATCACTCCCTCTCCTCAGCAGGACAGGCTGGGGGGAGAAAATAAGATGAAAAAGAACACACGGGTTGAGATAAAGGCAGTTTAATAAAGAAAAAGCAAAGGCCATGATGAAAGCACATGTCCATTTCCTATCAGCAGGTGATGTCCAGCCACTTCCTGGGAAGTAGGGCTTCAATACATGTAGCAGTTGCTCCAGAAGACAAATGAAGCTTTTATTGCTGAGCACGATGTCCTGTTGGTCACTTTGGGTCAGCTGTTCTGGATATGTCCCCTCCCAACCTCTTGCCTACCCGCAGCCTACTGGTCTTTGGAGGGGACACAGTTTGGAGAGACAGCCTTAGTGCTGTGCAAGCACTGCCCAGCAGTAGCCAAAACACTGATGTGTCATCAACACCTTTCTAACTACAAATACAAAGCACGTCACTATGAGAGCTGTTTTGGGGAAAATTAACTCCACCCCAGATAGAACAAATACATCCCTGCATAATTTGAAGGGCATTCAGAATTTACTTCCTGAAGACTATCTTAGCCATAAATCCTTAAAACTGAAGGAACCAACATGCCACTGTCTTCTGTTGGGTGGAATATGTCCCAGTTCTGAGAAATACTTGAGTGTTGTTTGTCTGAAAGTAAACACAAACTTGTCACGGTTCAAATCTACTGTGTTTTGCAACAGATCTCTGATTTATTTAAAGGGCTGCAAAAGCTGATTTCCATAAATGAGAACCAAAACATACATCTGCAACCATGTTCGAGTGCACAGAATGAAAAACGCAGCATAATATCACCTCCAGCAAAATGCCAGTTCCTTCTTCCTCAGATCAGGTAAGTTTTTAATTTCAGCTACTATTTCAGCTATACACCTTTTATGTCTTTATTTTTTTAAGGCGAAGAGACAACAAAATTGTCTCAGATTCAAAATGCTTCAATAAATCCACTGATTAATCTGTGGCAACTGCTATTCCCAACTCAATATCCAGCCCTGAAGAAGGCCCTATAATCCCAAAAAGAAAAACATTTTCTCTAGCCCTGACAGTTGAAACTAGGGTCTGAAATCATCATCCAGTCCCAAGGACTAGAGGGTAACAGTGGATTAATTGCTTCTATAACATGGATTCATCTCTTCTATAATTCTTAAAAGGGCTGGTGATAAAATACCTGCACCCTTTCTTACTGGCAATCCCAGTAAAATAAATTCCCATGTTTTTCAAACTGTGAATGCTTATGGAGAGCCTATTAGTATATAAAGCCTGTGTAATTTACATCATGCCATGTCTATGGTGTATGGGTATATCCACAAAAGCTTATCATCCCAAAGTGGGACCAGTAACACAGGCAACAGGAGAACTAATGTTACTTTTTCTAATAGGCATTTATGAAATATCCATCTGTCTGAACAAACTCAAAATGCAGATTTATGATGAAATCCTTAAAAGGTAGGTCAGATTTCAGACTTCTGGAAGAGTCACATATCCTGCCATAGAATACAAATGAAAATGTTGATGAACACACATAGTGTCTCATTACAAAGTAATGTACATGTATTTATATATAATAAAAATGATATTACATTACTTAAACTATCTTAAACTACTAAACATTTGCATTGGATTCCAAAAGTACTCTAGAATTCCCTGGTAATGGATGGTGAATATAGCTCAAGGAAACTTCACATTGCAAACCTTCCTGCATTTTTGTAGTTGATGCACAGCCTGGTCAAATACATGCTGCCACATCCATCAGCCTTTATCAAACCACAGCCACCACATGTTACCTAACCTCTGGCAGTGGGCACTGTTCACTGCACATCTTTCCTTCACAACCTGGCCCATCTGACCCACAAGTTTCGCAAACTCAAGTTTTTTTTGTCTGCTCTGATTTTATCAGGCTTAACTCCTGTTATGACAAATGTAAGCAATTTTCTTCTCATTAGCCATGTCTAAGACATGACTAACAAGTGGTATTCTCTCACAATATTTCAATGTGAAAGTAGTGGCTTCTTAATATCTCTTTTTTATTCAATATGTAAGTTTCACATGTGGATGGTAAAACATTTTACATGAAACTAAAACAGATTCATTTTTACACTATTCAGAAGTCTAACTGCCCATTAAATTGCTAAGTTGAATGTAAATTCAATTATTTTGTGTAATATTTTATTCATTTATTTGAATTTTCAATTGTCTCTTTGGGCTAGGACAGTAATGGCAAGAAAATGTTCCACTATTTTAGATGTCAGAAACAACTTTTGACATTGTGTGGATTTAGACCTAACATGTTTATTTTTTCCTGCTGTTCTTCCTCAATTTTTCCACATCTTGTTGCAATAACTCAAATATTCAATACCTCAAAGTATATATATATCACTATTTTTTTTGGCTCTCCTTATGCAAATTCCATCCCATAGGTTTCTATTAGTGCTGGTTCTTGTGAGGTCTTCTAGGTTATAAATAAAAAGGATTGAGTCATACTGTGGGACTCTATCTAATTCCTATCTTCAAGTCAAACCAATTAATCTTATTTTAGCCTTATATGATTTTGACCAACTCTTACATAAGACATGAATAGTAAATACTTGTTTTCATAAACTTTTCTGGAGCTAAATAGTGCTGCTTCATCAGCCTGAGGTTTTCTGCCTTGGTTGCAATCCTCAAAAAGACACTCCATAAAAATATTTTGCAAGGGTGTCGATAATGTGTTTACACAGTAATTTTTACATGGAACAAAGCAACCATCAGGGACCATGGATATGCATCCTGTCTTTGGCTATTTTCCTGAAATCCTAGTCACATTAGACACAAAATATCTGGATGACTGCCCTTTCATTTTATTTTATTTGCATGTTACTTATTTAGACTTACTATTTAACTATGTCCTCACTTCAACTAGATCTCTTATGCTTTTTTCCCACATAAAATCTTGCAGTTACTAGAACACAGCCAGATTTCACTTTTCTTTATGGATAGCTGAAGGGTGCTCTAAATGTAAATTCTGGATAGTATCCTTTTAACCTGACTTTGATAGAATACAAAAGAGCATGTTTTCACATGTTCCCACAGTTTCTCTCAGGTTAAAAGAATTGACAAAAATAAAGAGGGATTAGCAATACTGATCTCTGCTGCAAGTAAAATTTGTACTCAGATCAAATACAACAGTTTATCCTTTAGTTGTCTGTATCCCAAAATGCTACATTTCAGAATATGAGAAAACTTCAAGTTTCCATTTTTGTGTTTCAGCCTGGCTGTATAATGATTTAGGGAAGTCGTGTCCAACAGTTCTGCAAAATATTCTTTATTTGACAGTATCTATCCATATTGTTAAGTGGGAAAGAAAAGTTTGATTGAATAGAATTACAAGTCTGTATCTCAGATAAAAATTCCTCATTTTGTTCTATGATAGCTCTCAAAAAACAGACACTTCCTTCAGCTCAAGCATCTTTCACTAGGCTGCTCTGTTAGTACGTCGCTGAGCCATAATATAGTCTTCTCATCAGACAGAGGCTTATTAAAGGTCTGCTGCATGTCTCTTTCTACTGACAGAAGATCTCAGCAGGGAGGAGGCTAGTCAAATGCTTAATTTGGTTATAAATAAAGGATTCAGAACGCAGTTCTCCATTCTTGACAGATCCATTGATTTCCTGAATTTTGGCAGGTTTGTTATGGCAGATGTGCTCAGTAGAACTGCAGGGTATGCTTATAGCTACTTACAGATTTTGGAAGCTGCTGTTTCTGCTAAGTTATTCAGTTTAGAACTGGAAACCCACATTTTATAATAAAACTTGATGACATCTGTCACAGCTTGATTACTTACACTGAGGTAGTACCTTAAGTCCCGTAGTATGAATCAATAACCGTGTGATAGTTTGTATGTAATGCTGCCATCTATCCAAAAGCTAAAATCAGTTTTCTATCAAATCTTGAAACAAAAAAGGCTCCAAATGGACATAAGGACAAACTTTTCACTATGAAGACAGTCAAGCATTGGAACAGGTTTCCTAGAGAAGTTTGTTCAGTCTTCTTATATGAGATTTTCAACTCAGGCAGGATAAAGCCCTGAACAATGTAATCTGACCCTGCTTTGAGAGGGACCTCTTGAGGTCACGTCCAATCTGACAGCTGGCTGAATATGAGCCAGCAGTGTGCCCAGGTGACCAAGAAGGCCAACAACATCCTGGCATGTATCAGGAATAGTGTGGCCAGCAGGACTATGGGAGTGATCGTCCCACTGTACTCAGCACTGGTGAGGCCCCACCTTGAATACTGTGTTCAGTTTTGGGCCCCTCACTACAAGAAAGAAATTGACGTGCTGGAGAGAGTTCAGAGAAGGGCAACAAAGCAGGTGGGAGGTCTGGAGAAGCAACTGAGGGAAATGGGACTGTTTAGCCTGGAGAAAAGAAGGCTGAGGAGAGACCTTACCACTCTCTACGACTACCTGAAAGAAGGTGGTTGGTCTCTTCTTCCAAGTAGAAAGTGACAGGATGAGAGGAAATGGCCTCAGGTTGTGCCAGGAGAGGCTCAGATTGGACCTCTTCATGAGAGAGTTATGAAGCACTGGAACAGGCTGCCCAGGGAAGTGGTTGAGTCACCATCCCTGGAGATGTTTAAAAGATGTATAGTTGAGGTTCTCAGCGTCATGGATTAGTGTTTGGGTTAGGTTGTGTTTGGACTCAATGATCTTAAGGGTCTCTTCCAAACAAAATGGTTCTATGATTCCATGATTCTATATACCATAATTTGTAACAGTTCTGCTTTTGTTTATCAGTTCTACCTGTAAATTGCCCAAAGCTGTCATCTGCCTAAAATAGAACATTTATAGAGCTGGCACTGAAGGGCTCAGACTTAGGGTGGGCTGTAGGAGTTCAAATGACTTCGTAGTATCAGGGAATCAAATATAAGTTTTGTATTCATTGCAGGACCAAAAGCTCTCTCCTGAGACTGAATTTCTCACATAATAGTGGAGTCCATTAAAATTTACTGGAATATGAAAAGACTAGACTAAGGCTTTAGGCAGAAATTACTTTATGTGAAATGTAAATTGGATTTATCCAAGATCTTTGTTTCTAATTAAGACAAAACAAAAGAGATATGTATACCAAGCATTCACAATGTTAATCTGTTTCATTTTTCATAGTTTAACTATGAAATGCAGAGGAATAAGGCAGTGATCATTATCTTTGGCTATCTTGAGGCGCATTCTCTTTGTAACCTTAAAATCAGGTAATTTCTGAGTACTTCATGTAGAACTAAACTTGTTCTGCTGAGTTGAGAAATGATGATTTTAATGCCAGTAGTAACTTAGGATTTTGTGGAAGTATTGTCATGTGTCCAATGTAGGTAATTATCTGGTAGATTTTACAGGAGTCCTCAGGCACTTAATGTTCACTGCAAACTCCATCTGTGGGTACTTGTTTGTTGTACTTAGCTGCTAGCAGATGCATCTAACATTAGTATCTAACAGTAATTTTCAGAAGTAACTCAACACATACACACATACACAAGTTCAGTTCATAACAAATTAATCCCATTAATCTGAGTTTGGAAAATGTAATCATTTTTCTGGGCAGTGCCTACAGGTAAGATACACCCAGGTACAGTAGGCTTCATGTTTTAAGTATAACACAACTAAATAAAAATAGTAATTCAGGCAGTTAGCTGAGATGGAGCTGGGAATAAGGGCTAGAGCTTTCAACAGCCAAAGTCCCTACTAACTGCTTCATGCAACAGATGCATTCTAAAAGTGTAGGTGTGAAAAGTGTATTTCTGGCATCCTTTAAAAGAAATCAGACGGCTTAACACAAACACCCCATATAGGAATGATTCAAATCAGAAGTCTTGCTTCTGCTAAAGCCCATATTGATCTTTGAGGGGTAAGAGTCAGTAAGGTAATCAATGCTATGAACATAATTGCCTACAATCACTCTGAGTGAAGTGATAAAATGAGGCAAAGACACTGACTACGGCATCCAGGCAAACTGATCCACTTGCACTTGATCAGCCCAACTATAGAGTCACAAAGGAGAGGTGATATTTCAAAATATTCTGTTGTCATAGGGAGTGCTACACACCAACAAGGCAACAATTGTTCTATGGAAGTAGTTTACTTCCAGAGAGTAGAGAGGACATTCTCAGTCTGTGGGTTTATGGCGACTGCCTGCACTGTGGACTGCTGTGCCTCATGGTGCACCCTCAGTGCTGATGTGAGGGGCTCAGCAGGACCAGAACTGTCAGGTACAACTGAACCTGCACATCTCTATGGACTTGCCATGAGCTCAGCTGGTACCAAGGCAGAAGGAAACATCTGTCTGCAGCTAGAATGACAGAATAAAACAATCTGTGAGGGCATGGCTGCTTAGGAAACAAACTGTCTCTTCTCAGTAAGGTGGGCATGAATTCATGAGGTTTCAGGGAAAGTGATGATTGTCCCCTGGTTCTGCCCCTCTCTTTCCTTAGCAAGCTGACTTTCTCCTTCTCGCCTCTGTTCTGCTTAGACAAGCCAGAATGCTGAGGCTGCCCTAAAAATGTTCCTGATGCCAGGACTCCAACAAGAGAAAGCCATGAGCTGACTACTTTCCCTAAGTCACTGAATGAGTTGTGTATGAACTGGGCTGACTGGGCTTCCCTACTGCTGCCCTTGGAGCTACTGGATCTGTGCCAGGTGCACTGCTCTCTGACTGGGAAAGCTCAGGTGAAGTAAAAGTTTCAGTGCAGAACCTAGACCACAGCTATCGCTACATCTTCTGGATCCAGGGATCACACTCAACACTCTCATTTGCTGGAGGTAGATGTTAAGGGTAGGATTCAGTGTAGAGGTTAAGACAGCTACATGTATATGTATGTGACTGTTTGGATTCTACTGATCCGTACTCTTCTTGCCAGTGGAGAGCTACTCACTCCAAAGGAAAATGACTTTCAGCTGTTTCACTGTATAAGCTTCACTGGCTGTATGCCAAGATCTCCAGTCACTGTAATTGCAATTTAGAAGAGTAGTGCACATCTGGATGTGTAAATGTAGATGTCTTAACTTTGGACAGAATCCCACCCTCAGTTCTTGGAGATGAACTTTTCTTCCAAAGCTGTTAAGTGTATAAAGGACATTTTCTAAAGAAATCACACAAGCCCAACAAACTATTGAACTATCATGCACAGCATCCTACAAGATAGCCTGGTAGGTTTCTGTGTTCATTAGATGACAATAATAAAACAGATTAATCTAGTATGAAGGTTTATACACAGGACAGAAATTAGAAGTGTTGCACTTCTACTGATATTTTTAGCTACATAGTTTCTGTACAGAAAAGTTGCTGTTGCAGCCCATCCCTATCGAAGCTGCTGTTGCTCTGAATGGACCAAAGCACCATGGAGGTAGGTTAGAATGTCTCTAAGAGAAAAGGACCAAAAAACTAGTGGAATGGTGGTCAACAAAGAAAGTCTATGACAGGCAGGTAAATAATAAGACATTTCCTGTTCACTTTGTCTACTATTTTTAAACTATGTTTGGGTTTTTCTACAGTAAAGGTCAGAAAACTATGGTCAGGTTCAATACATAGGGGCTTTCATAATTTTTCTCCAGTTCTGAAATGAGACAGACAGGAAGCAGTTCTCTTTTAAACAGAAAAAGAGATCTCACAATAACTTGAAAGTTTGGAGATCTCTGTGTCATTGTTAGAAAAGATCCCACTATGAAAATAACTACACTGATGTAGAAATCTTCCTTGAGGAAGATCATGGGGTTATCTACATTCTCTGGCCCTCCATATGTCAGCTTCACCCATGATGCTATCAGAAGTAGCAGGTTTGAGACTATACTTATCAGGATAAACAATTCTAGTATGCTTATAATTAAAAGAGCTGTCATCGGGGGAGAAAAACCTGAGAGTAACTTGCTGTTACTACTCCAAGATGATCCAGTTCGAAGTTGCTTTCAGTAAGACAAGAATCTGTATGTCAGCTCTAACAGAGCTGTCAACTCCTGGCTCTCAGCAGAGGCTCTTAGGCTACATCTGTATCACAACATTAAATAGTACCAAGCCATAGGCTCAAGTCCAGGTGGAAATCATCCATGCAGCACATCTCCTGGCATATTTTGCCCCATGCAAATTAGAACTCCATGATTCAGATACTGTTCTTAGCTGGCAGCATAGATAAGAGCAAACTATTTTGCAGGAGGAGATGGTTATGAACGCTTTTGTGATACTTGTCCTCCAGGAGAAATAAAACACCCCTGAGGGCACTAATGGCCCTGACCAACTTCACCTGAGACCCACAGCCATGGGCCCAGAAGTTCTATTTAAGCTCAGACTTGGGCTTGAGCTGGAGGAATGTTGGTTTCTAGTTCTGCCACAGTTATGGCTGGTGGTGGACCTTGTTGATTTAGACACCAACCTGCAGTCTGAACTCCTGTTTTTACTTTGGTCTTGCCTCATCACCATGAGTCTGCCAAATGACTGCTGAACCTGATCCCGAACTGCAGGTTGGTTTCTAGGCTTGATTGCAGAACTACCTCATCACTGTGCTATAGATCTGAGCTGATGGTTAGACCAGGCTGCCACCTGTGAGTCTGAACTGCTCTCTGCCTGCCCCAGGAGCTCCAGCTGGCCTCCACTGCTCCCTCACAGCCCAAGTCTATTTTATTTACTAGTGTGAGTTTGGGTCTGCAGTGCCTGTACTGCCAGGGTGTCAGATGTCCAGCTCCAGTGCTGATCTCCAGAGCAGCTGCTCGAGGCAGTGCTCCCCAAAGAGGCATCCTTGGGTAGTTCCTCTGCCATGCCATTAAACCAGATGGGGACATTAGTGGTTCCAGATTCTTGGCCAGCAGTGATTTTGGAAAAGTGTTTTCAAAAATCGTTTCATCATTTTTTTTTTTTTTATGACACTGAGCATTTGTGAAGACTTCTGTCAATCTGCTCTGGATCAAAACTAAGTTTTAAAAAAGAACTCATCACATTTCTGATGTATCTGGCCCAAGTCAAGACTGGATATGCAGCCTTCCCTTGAGCAGACTGCTTCTGACTGTCATTGCTACAAGGGTTTAGTACACCTGCTTGTATTCCTGTAGCCACATTTAAGAAAATACTTCTGTAGCATAAGCAGAAACGTGAAGGAAAAAAAAAAAAGCTATGCTACAGTACAAGGGTATCAGCTGGAGTCTGTAGTGCATATGAACATATGTTCTCAGCCACTGTCACTATGTTTGACTAAAACTTTAACACGTGATTTTCTATTATGTTTCTGTAAGAGTGCAAGTTTTTTTGCCTGACAGTCGTATTAAAAAAATAAGCTTACAAATGCAAATGTTGGCACGAAAATGCAGTGCTAATTTATCTCTATTACGTAGCCCTACCATGTATCACTTGTAGATCTGCCCAGAAAAAGCTTTCCTTCCTCTAGTAGGAATCTATTTCAAGAGTGGTCTATGACAAGCCCTCTGGCATTACTTGGTAATTACACCAAAGGCTTCAGCATTAAACATGTCCTAAAATACTAAGCAAAATTTTATATCGTTTAGGATACAGTCTTCTAGTACCTAATTTTGCAATTCATAAGCAAATAACTTCTTTGATTATACAGCTGTAAACCTTTATTTTAATTGGCTATTTGCAAAGTGATGAATTTTACTGGAGATAGTAATTTGCAGATTTAAGCAGCCTGACTTTGTGTGGCAAATTATGAAAATTGTGAACTTACTGTCTGATACCTGTAAAATGAACAATTGTCTCTGCAGGAGACCAGATGACTGCAAATCATCATGTTGTGGGGAAGCTAGCATGGGTTAATCTATTTATGGTCTGTTGTCCTTTTCCCTGTAAAGAAATTGCTGCCTTTTAAGCTGATTTGTACTCCTGAATCGGGCATGTTAATTCAGTGGGTGTTAGGCCACCTCCTTTCTTTTTCCCTGATGACTAGATGGGACTTCAGATTGTCTATTAGTGACCCTAAAATTTGAACTCAGTAATTGTTCCTACAAAACAAAGCCTAGCAGTGCGCCTTCCATGACGAAATTAAAGCCAAAGAAGTATTTATATGACTAGGAATCCCTTTATTATCTTCAAAACTGTCACACACTAAGAAAAATGTCATTTTTTGTCAGCAAGGGCCCTTGTTTGGTAGGCCTGGACACCTCTGCCCTTTGGGTACTTAATTAAGAGAGTAACATGAAGATAATTAAGACTGCAGAAAGAGGGTGGCATTCACAGAATCATAGAATAGGATGGGTTGGAAGGGACCTTCCAAGGTCATCTAGTCCAATCCCCCTCCAATGAGCAGGAACATCTTGAACTAGATCAGGTTGCTCAGAGCCCCGTCCAGCCTGGCCTTGAATGTCTCCAGGGATGGGGCATCTACCACCTCTCTGGACAACCTGTTGCAGTGTTTGACCACCCTCATTGTAAAATGTTTCTTCCTCATGCCTATCCTGAATCTCCCCTTCTTTAGTTTAAAACCATTACCCCTTGTCCTATCACAACAGGCCCTGCTAAATCCATCACCATCTTTCTTATAGGTCCCTTTTAAGTACTGAAAGGCTGCAATAAGGTTTCCCCAAAGCCCTCTCCAGGCTGAACAACCTGAACTCTCTCAGCCTGTCCTCATAGGAGAGGTATTCCATCCCTCTGATCATTTTGGTGGCCTTCTGTGACCACTCTCCAACAGATCCATGTCTTTCCTGTAGGACTTGCAGGACTCCAGGTGAGGTCTCACCAGAGCAGAGTAGAGGAGCAGAATCACCTCCCTCGACCTGCTGGCCACTCTCTAATGTGAAAATGGATTTTTTTTTTCCATAGTACTTACATTTTTGAGGTCAAGGAGTGAGTTCCATGTGTTTTTAAGATATTTATAAATGAAGTCACAGTAGTGATGGTATTGTCTTAACAGTGGTGATTTTAGAGAAATATCTTCTAAATTATTAGCTTTAGTTGCTAGTTTGAGATTCTCAGTGAAACCAGCTGTAAACATACATAATATAAGTGGTTTAGGGGTATTTTAGGAGGTCAGCTGTTTACTTGGGGAGGAAAATGTCGAAACAAATTAATAAGATTCAAGTAGTACACCTCAGTCTCTTGCTGCAGATGGTAAATTGTACCTTGTGTCCTTTTTTAACCTCTTATTTCTCCTTCACACTAGGTTTATTAAGAGCACTTTGTGCTTTGAGTTTTAGTAGCTAACATGAACTTAAACATCGTGTTATTTTCTAGTAAATGAGTAGTTCCATTTGAGTCACTGAACAGCCGTACAAATGTCTGGTTCGATCTTCAGTTAGTATAAAAATACTGGAAAATACCCTCCACAACAGTTATTCTTGCAAACAAATAAAAAGATATTGTAGATACACCCCCAGGCTGCAAATTCTTCAGAGCAAGGATTATAAGTTACTTTGTTTTCATACCTCCTACAGCCCGATGATATATCTAAACACTTAAATGCTTTGAAAAAGTTGGAAACTAGTGCTGGGACACACCTGCAAAAAGACATAGTAAATAAAAGATGCTTATTGTTTAGTAAGTAATGAAAAAGTGATGTATCTTAATCTATTTAAGTAGATAATGCTAGTTTAATTTCTAGTGAATGTTACAAAAAAAACCTGTCAAGTGTATTTTCATTTTCTTTTTCAATACTTCTCTTGTGGAGGCAAAAAATTAAACTGCTCATCTTCTGGAAAATAAATTATTCTTCACGTGATGAGATGTAATTATGCAAAATAAAGAGAGGGATACCTTAGATAAATTCCAGCATTGTAAATACTGAGAAATGATTAAAAGGTACTGTTTGTTACAACATAAATACTAGTTACAGCATGCAAGGACCCTGTCCCTTCTTTTTGATCTCATTAGTCCCAGAGTATTTAGCCACTATTGTATTAGGAGTCATAAAATACTGTTGTATTAGAATGCATTAATGAAACATACACACTAAGTGCTGGGTCCAATTCTGGGCTCCTCAGTACAAGATATAGACTAGAGTGAGTCTGGTGCAGGGCCATGAAGATGACTAAGAGATTGGAGCATCTGACATGTGAGGAGAGGCTGAGATTGCTGGGAGTGTTCAGCCTGGGGAAGAGCAGGCTCAGAGGGATCTTATCCACATGTGCAAACATTAGGAGGGAATGAAGAAGGGGGAGCCACTGACTTCTCCCAGTGGTGCCCACTGACAAGGTGAGAGGCAATGTGCACAAATAAAAATACATTAAATTCCACACAAAAACAGCAAAACACTTTTTTTTTTTTTTTTCTATTGTGCAGACAGTCAAACGGAGGACCAGGTGTCCCAGCAAGGTTATGGAGTCTTCATCCTAGGATTTACTCAAAACTGGACTGAACACTGTCCTCGGCAACCTGCTTTAGCTGACCCTGCTTGAGCAGGGAGGTTAGACTTGATGATCTCCAGAGATCCTTTCCAATATCAACCATTCTGTAATTTCCAAAGCTAAATGATGCACAAAGATCAGCAAAGGTGAATACCTAAGTAATGTCCTACTGGTTTTGTAACTATTCCCACCAGGGCCTGCTTTAAGCCACCAAAGTCCTCACCATACTCTAGCAGAACTCTCTAACTGCAGCACGGTGTTTCAATGCATAACTACTCTTGCACTGAGAGTTCAGTTTCTGGTACCATAAGAATAAGACTGAAGAAAATGTAAATTTAAGTCCCATCCTTGTGCCTCTTCCTCATCTTTGTACCTCTTCCTTAAATCCACACACACACACGCATCTGTTTGTGCCCTCCCTGTTTCAGCTCCCCAGGACATTACTCCCACATGCAGCACGTTGAGGAAGGTGCCAGCAGCCACTTCTCCCCTAGCGAGCCAAGCAGGAGACAGCTGACAGCTCCCTGGAGAGCTCCAGTGCCTGAGAAAAAGAGACCACATTTTTCATGACCATGGTATGCTATGTGTTACATAACTCAGCTGCTGAATTCTAAGAAATTAAACAACATGGCAGCTGCCTGAACACAACATTTTTTCAGGGAAATTACAGCTCAAGTACAGTGGAAACTCTGATACTCCCCTGTGGCAAATACTCTTGAAAAATTGAGAGAATAAAAACAGTCCTTGAAAGCATTTAACAGCTGCAGACAGGCTCAGAGTATAATAGCTCTTTGATCTGCTGTATGATGGGAAGAGCACCACTGGGAGCTTAATGCCATCATTTTATGCAAATGTCACGGAAGGAGACTCCATGTAGTTAAATTGTTCCGTCTCAAATACAACATTTATGAAAGCAATCACTTCTTCATTATCATCCAGGTGGATACCATAGATCATTATATAATAGAAATTAAATCTAAATGTTATGTTTGAGTTTGGAGAACTAGAAGATGCTTTGATGAGAGAGAACTGCCTGTGATATTTATGAGCCTGCTCGCAAAAAGCTACCGTTAAGAAATGCAGACTGTAACTAAAAATGCAAACCCTACTATATCATAAGCAAATCCCATATAAACAGCAACTAAAAATGTACAAAGACAAAACCCAATCATTTAAACAAAAAGAAAACTCTAGGATACAATTTCAATTTTCTTTGTGCAAGCACATCGAAGCTGAAATCAGCAGAGATTTTTTTTTCAAAATGGGCCCTGCAAATTAAATATTTTTTAAAACATTGTCAGTACTGTTTTCAAACAATGCCTTTAAATTAAATAGGATTTCTCCAAACTTGTCCTGAAAAATAAATTGAAGTACTGACTTCTGACCCTGCTCTAAAGTCAGTCTTTTTTTCAGGGGCTTCAAGGATGTTTTTATCTTATTTATGTAAACAAGAAGGTGTTTGTTTGATTTTAACTTTCTGGTCTTTCATGAGTTAATTTTAAAATCTCATGAAAACAAACACGATCGTCTGAGAAAACTCCACATCTTTAACTTGCAGCAAATGTTTCCGAAGTACAGACTGAATTTTTTTTTTTACTGCACAAGAAAAAAAGTATAGGAACAATATACAGAACCTTTAATGAAAAGAAGGCATTAAAAAATCACACAACTAAGTGATACATCTCTGTACAAACTATTTATTCAAAGGAATTCCATGTCAGAAGAAAAAAATAAAGTTAACTAGAGAGGAAGACAGATATGCTATGGAGTGTATCGTGAGAAATTCTAGGAGAAAAAGTTTAGAGGAAATTTATTCTAAATTGTTTGCTAGTAAATGTAAATAAATAAAGTAAATCAAATTCTGCATAAGACCTCTTGGTTAAAAACAACTGAGATCATAATGGTTTTGGGTCACTGCTATTGCGCCAAAAAACAAAGTCAATTAAATTTAAGGGTCAATCCTTATCCTGGACTCAAGAAGGTTACAAAATTCCTTTTTTTTTCACTTGCTCTCTTTGTTACAAGTTAATGGCTTTGACTCAAATTTTAAAAGTAGGTATTATTGAAATGTAAGACTTCTGCTTTAAATGTATTTGACAATTATAGTTCCAATATGGATTGATCCTGTTGCTTTAATGGTAGACAACATAGCAAACACAGGCAGTTCAAAGAGTAGAATCCACTTGGTACAGTAATAGCAGAACTTTAGATCATATTGCAATTAATTAGTATTACCACTTCAGAAATAAAGCATCGTTAGATTTGTTATACAGCTGTGAGAAGCCTATAGGTTTTATTTATTTGTTGTAGTAGCAGTAGTCGTAAATTCTCCCTTCTGCAATTATCTTACATTAGCAAATATAGAAATGAGGAACTGAAGTAGGAAACAAGAATTTGTAAACTGAGCTCTTCTCCAGCCAGTCTACTAATGACCTACAAAGCCTTATTCCTTTATCATTTGTGATGTATACGTCAGTGTTCCCCCCCCACAAGAAGTAACCAATTAGACAGCAATTAGACAGCAAGTTCAAGAACTATTGAGAAAGTATTAGTAAGACATAAACATCCCCTATCCATCATTTTTATCTCAATGTTCTGAGGGCTTTTAGGGTTTTTTTAATTAATTTGATTTCATGAATATTAATTTAAGTGATATCTGCCAAATTTAATGTATTGAGGAAAAAATAGTCTGTATTAAAGGAAAAAATCACTAAATCATTTTTCGGTTCTTAAAAATTTGTACCAGGAAACAACTGATTCATCAGTATCAGCAAGATTTAAAAAGAGAGATGAAGGACCCAAGTAGTCTTCTCATAGAATAAGTAACAGGGAAGGACCCAAGTAGTCTTCTCATAGAATAAGTAACAGGGAGCACACCTTTTTATTATTTACTACCTAGTATTAGAAATGTTTGTAAAAAGCATGGGGTTTTTTGCAAGAATATTCACTTAGGAGAAATTTTTTTCCCATTTTTTCTCAAAATAAAAGCTTCATCTATTACAGAAAGACCTGACACGATTCTCTTTTTACATAAAGCTGATGAGCACACTATGTTTGCTAAGGTCGTGCCTAATAAAAAATCAGTTTGAGAGCCAATCCCTGGCAATGCTGGCATGCTGCTACAGCAGATGTTTCTTACTTTAAGAAAGCTGAAATGGCTCTTAGCTATATCCTAGAACCGAAGAGCACAAGGGGCAGAACTTGGCAAGAACAAAGTATTGTGATTCATAAAAATTGGGCTTCATAGAAAGACTCCTGAGAAAATGGAATTGTCTCCTTGGCTCAGGGAATTCTATTGCCATGGACTGACTTTGTTCCCTTGCTCTCATATGAAAAAAACATTTTTGTGGGATTTATAGTAGTTTTTCTTGTATCTTAGTTTAAATATTTGATCTTAATGTTATTTCATAAACCAAGAATCTCTACTTCGTGTTCTGCTGTCAAAACCATACAAGTTGGTACCATTTTTGAACCTGAACTCTGCTCCAACAATGGGCTGAAACATTTACTGAGCCATAGATTGAGATTCAGTTTTTTTCCATAGGTAATCTTGCTATCCATGGAGGCAGCTCTACCACTATTAGGGCTTCAGCTAGTAGACCTGTCTAGTGCCTCTGTTTATCAGGAGAACATACCCTGCAGCTTTGAGCAGCTCTAAGGTCTGATCTGGTGCTCTGTTGAGCCCTGTACAGTTTTGGCTATCCCTTCTGAATCCCCATCTTTGATGAATTCCTGGCATCCCTGTCAGGGTAGATGATGTCACTTACTCCATTTCTATACTACTTAGCACAATGGAGCTCTGTTCTTGGATGTCCCCAGGATGCCACCCTAATACAAACAACAGTATTCTTTCCTGCTCTCTGACTATCTGAATTTCTCTTGGAAATACAGCAGAGCTGGATACTGATGGCATTACAGACAGAAAAGTCAAAACTTCCTTTGGATTTTACTTCTTGATATCCTTCTCAAGATTAAATTACTACTTTAAATGTCATGGGCCATGTCTACAAGTCATGCATCTGATTTTCACAGGTGTTTTTTGCAGATCCACAAGGAAAGGAAGTATAGAGAAGATTCATTATAGCTTGCACTTTGTTTCTCTTTCAGTAAAGAGAGAAGCAGTCATATGAGCAACTGTTGGCAAAGATTAGCTATTCACATAAAAATAACTTTCACCTACAACCTGAACAAGGTATGTCAAATTACTGTATAGTAAATGATCGCTTTCCACTCATCACTCAAAGAGATGCTTCCTCTGTTCGTCATTTGTTTTCCTCATAAAGTGAATAACTAACCACCCAACATGAAGTACAAAGGCTGTTGCAAGTTCTGAGATGTTGCAAGTTCTGAGCTGTTGTAAGTTCTGAGCTTTATGTGAATTTAATGTGTCCTCAAAACTCAGTAGAATTTCCTCAGTTTTTCTTCTTTATTTTCCTACACTGAAATGAAAACAGATATAAAATTGAATAGCCAATGAAAACAGGCTTACTTTTTGATTTGCAGAAGCCATATGTCAATCCCTTGAAATCACTAGATTTTTATATGGGTTCCTGTCCCTAACAGAGCAAGCTACAAGTGTGAGCCCAAAACATCAGTTTAAATCACATTTTTAAAGATAATTCTTTCTATTTCAGGTAAATACCACAGGAAAAACAGAAGTGTTCAAGATTTTGCTGTGTTTTATGAGTACACTCTAGATGATTATTCCTAACTTGAGCAGAAGCCCCTGACACATGTTCTTTCAAAAAAGGAACTGTAGAATCAAAGGAAGGCGACCGCTGTAGACATAAGGTAGGGCTGGATATCACTGTGCCGATATGCTGTACCTACAAAGAATAGGGAAAGAAGCAAGGAACTGCCACTGCGCCGAGAAGCCTGAGATACTTAACCTTTTACGAAAAAAAAAAATAGCTTGGGAAAGAAAAGACATAAATTAGAAAATAATTCTCTTTTTCTCTATCCACAGCAGAATGCAGAGCTCTGTTTATCCCCATGAACCAAAAACTTTATGCTGTGTTCCGACATCTGCTTAACAGGATTGATAACACTCACTGCTGCGGGAGGACGTGGCCACCTCTAATTGCAAAAGCACCTGACAGATAAAATTGTGCTGGCAGATATAGAGCTCAGAAGGTTTCAGGCAGAAACTAAATGGACTAAATTGTAGGCATGACACTTGCTCATGGTCTCTTCAGCCTTGCTGTACTCATCAGACTTCCAATGTGGCTTCTGGTGATGCGCTCTGAACAGTGGGACAAACAAGGGCTTTAGGTGCTTCAAAAGATAATTCCCAGGATGGTAGCAAATCGTTCAGTCCCTGTGAGGTCACAAACAACATTTTCTCATGGACGAGGATGTGAAGACATGCACTGTATGCTGTGTGGAGCCCAGAATTATCAAGAGCTTCCTGGGCTGGACAGACCTGAGGAGGAGAAGCTGTGAGCAAGGTAGAGCTGTTCTAGTCCAGCAAACATGGTACTTTACCACGATGACTAAAAGTCCACAGGCCTGGTGTTAACATGGCAGTGTGGGAGCTCCACACTTGTCTGGGCTAGCCTATGGCCTAAGCTGATTTTAGCTTGTTTTGGGTACAATAGGTATTACCTAGCAGTCAGGTTTGGTTAAATTAGCTTTAATTTTCTGTGAGGAAAAGTAATTATTCTTTGCAGATTGAACTATCTATGACCATAACATAAAATACGGCTTGTAAACACAGAACGGCACCAGAGGTGCTGAACTAAGCAAAAAGCACAATGGTCAGCCAATGGTCACTTCAGGAATACAATCTTGTTAAACCAGTTTAGATGTACAAAGAGAACATAAAACTGGGCAACTGAAATCATATGAAAATAACTGAGAACAAAGTAAGAGAATGCTCATGTACACATTAAGAAAATGGATAAACATAAACACAAGGGACCTCAAGACAAGGAGGAAAGAACCCTTTCCCTTTTCCCCAGAAGTATCAGACCCCTGCTAATATAGAAATAGGGACACAGACAACCTGCTGGCACCCTTTCCTGTCTCCTCTGCTTGAGAAAGACTGGCCAACAACCTTAAGAACTTGTAGAAACACTAGAAAGAGAGCATACCACCAGAGAAAGTAAGACTAAGAATTATTTTCTGTGTAATTAGCTGTATTTCTGAGACTTTCCTATATTGAGTTGGACTGTGCTATTATTAAATTTTAGTATTGTGTAAGTATTATTATAACTCTTTGCTTTATTTTGATTAGACTATCAAATTAGACTTAGAAAAAATCATAGCTTCACATATATAGAATGAGTTTCCTTCTGGCAATGAGAAGATTTGGAGTCTTACACTGTGCACATAGTTTCCAAGTTCATCTATTAATAATAGCTGTCTCCTTTCTATTTAGTCAGAATTCAGAAAATGTCCACACCAGCAGAGCCCCACCACCAGGAAAGGCGAACACCATGTGGCTGCATAGCAGCTTGAGCTGACACAAGAGGGGAAGAGGGAACGAGCAACCAAGGACAGAGAGAGGGAAATTGTTGTATTTTCCAGTGCAGTATCACATTATACCCTCACTGAACTTTTCCTTTACATCCTTGAATGTGGATGCACCGTGTCTCATAATCAGATAGTTTCTCAAATAACAAAAACATTATCATCATATTTACTGAAAAAAGATGCACTGCAAGTTCTACCTCCCAGTTCCTCTATCCTAAAATTTAGTAGTGGCTCCAAAGCCACTAGTGCTTAGCTTCAAACCCACTTCTCCGCAACCTACTGTAAAGACCTCTGGCACACCAGCCTTTCCACTTCACATGCTGTACTTCATCTCTCTTCCTTGGTGATCAAATTGCCAGTACAGCATCAATGGCATTTGGTGGGATCACAGATATTGTACACGCTTAATGAGAAATCTGAATTTAGGTTCTTCTTTCTACATCTGCTGTGCTGCCACACTTCAGGGCTTTGATGAAACAAAATAATGAATATCTATAACCACTAATTACATGCACACATTAAAAGAAATAGTCTTTTGAAGCAGTTCCTCACATTTGTTGACTGTTTTGGAATCTCCAAGGGGTCTGAATTCTTCCTTTCAGGTTCTATCATGACTTCACATATCTAAAACACTGTTTAGAGCTTAAATTAGCCTTATTAAGGAAGCAGTAAGGTTAGTATGAGTTCTATGTTAGGACAAACTCCATAGTCTCTCAGTACCTTTGTTGAGCATGCTCTTGCCTCACAAGACAGCTTTCTTAGTTATTTATCCCTTGACAACAGAATATAAGTTCAAGATTTTTGAGGGATTTTTTATAATAGACAAAATAAAGATGGCAGTTACAGATGTTTATAAAAGACTCACATGAATAGAAGAGTTATATCATATTCAACCTCCTCACATAAATATAAATGTTCATAGTTTCTTTATTTCCATTCAAACACAGCTGGCTGTCCATGTGCTTTTACCTGATGCAGCTCTCTGATACTATCCAGCAAAAAGTTTTGCCTCTACTAAACCATGGTAGCTTTCTAGGTATAATCTCATTTCCCTCTGGTGATTGCAGTCATGTTCAATTCTTTCTCCCCAAAGTTTATCACCTTTAAGTTTTCCTAGATGTCATTCTGGCAGTATCTTTCTGCTAAACAAGGGACAGTGTCACCTGGCTGAAGATTCCAGTGCCTCTGCACTTGACTCACCCAATGACAATAACTTGAGTCAGGAGTAAAACTTCTCTATTCTGTAGCCTTCTATAATTCAGCATAAAATGCCTCCATCCATTGAAACTTATTACTTGTTTCAACATCTAATATGAAGAATACCCTTCACACAAGTGTGTGATTAGTGTTAAGCCATGTATTATGGCTCTTTGCTGGCTCTTGGTGGAGAACATATTAGTGATGGCAATCACCTACTTTCTGTTGGATTCAAATGGCCAGGACTACCAAACTACTATTGAGAAACACTGTAACTTTAAAAAAAAAAATAGAAAATGTAATAGTCAAGGAAGTAAAGTAGTAAGAAAAACAGATCAGAGAGGACAGATACACATTGAAGGAAATTAGGTTTTTTTCTTAATGCCAATTTATCTCATCCTGATGGAGATAGATCAGATAACAAAACATTTGCTTCTCTCCACTGGCTATAGGAGGGGACTGGGAAAACTAGCACAGATGTAAAGTCTACAATGTAGGAGTCTAACATGAAGTGAAATGAATTGACCCCAGATATTTCATGAGAGGCTTTTCATTTAAGCATTTGCATTTAAAACAGCATTGTTTTTTTCCATTTTTTACACTCCTGATAACAGTTTAGAGAGGAGTAAATAGTATAAAATGGTAAATAAAATAAGACCTTATTTTCTTTTTAGGAAAACAGATTTTAAGATCAAATCAGAAAGATACACTGAAGTGTAGGTCTCTAATCAAAGGTCATCAATATGTAAATAGAAAAACCTACATCAGAATGAAATAAAACTTCATTGTTTTTCTTCTATACTGAGTGTAGCCTTTGATGTCTACACTTCATAATTTGTAAATTGAACAGATGAAATAATATCTGTAAAAACAGAACATGGAATTGAGTGTTTTCCTTTTCACTAGAAAAGACTCTTTAGGAAAAACAAAAAGGAAGCTTCTGTAAGTATATTTGCAGAAAGCATTCTCTCTGTGACACCATGTTTATGAAAAGTGGAGAAAACTATCCTACTCTAAGGAGAGCAAAAAAATGAAAAGCAACTTTGAGAAATTTTGAAGCTGTCCATAGTGAAAATGTTTTAATATAATGGGGAAAATGGAATTTGCTATGTTGCGTAGTCCAAATGTTGAACCAACACCAGAAGAGGCTCTACTTTTACTTAAAATCTCATTCCCAATCGAAAAAAGTATTCAGGAGTATTATTACTTGAAGAAATGTGTCAAAGACAGGAAGGAAGTGTTGGTAGGGAAAGTGTGCCTTGATATGCAGTGAAGGTGCAGCCAGGATCTGTGAGTATATTTTGAGGCACCCTATCAATGGGCTTAACCAATTCTTAGCGCATTGTAGTCTAAATCAAATATAAAGTGACATTTGACAGTGTGCAGTGCAAACACATTGATTTAGGAGCTAATAAAAAGTTGAGGGTTCATCATCGGAGATGGCAGAGGAGGACACCAGACAGGATGCTTGGGTCAAACACAGATGATCATAAGCCAAAGGGATGACACAATTGAGAAACGCAAGATGACAGTATGTGTAGATGGGTGTGAAATGCTCATTTTTTTGGAACCTGGAATCTCAAACTACAGCCTGCCCCCTTGGGTTGAGAAGTAAAGGTGCAACAAAGGAAAACTTTTTATCGCTTCTGTCCTTTCCCTTTTCTCTTTTCCTGGTCCTTTTCTATGAAAATTGTTGAACATATTTGTCCTAGTTTAAAGTATCTATGGTGTATAACATTACATTCTTTTGATTCTTGGCCCCAGCGCAGAATTGCTATAATCATTTGTTATGAACTAAAGCATCTCTCAGGCACACATAGCTGTTGTTGCAAATGCAGTCTGCAACATATTGTGGCCTTTCAATACTTAAAAGGGGCTTACAAGAAAGATGGGGACAGACTTTTTAGTAGGGCCTGTAGAGATAGGATAAGACATAATGGATTTAAGCTAAAAGAGGGTAGATTTAGACTTGATGTAAGAAAGAAATTTTTTACGATGAGGACGGTGAAACACTGGAACAGGTTGCCCAGAGAGGTGGTAGATGCCCACAGCTCACTTCTTTTGTAAAACCTGGCAGACAAAATAGTTTGTCAGTCTGTTTTCTCTACTCTTTAGTCAGGTCTATTGGGTAATCAGGTATCCCTCTAAGTATATTCTCTTGCCTTTCTATTATGTGTGCTCTCCAGACTAACGAAGCCTTCAGTACGTTAGGTGAAGCCAGATGTGCCTCAGTTACTCCTTTCCAAAGCTAACAACACAGAATACAGACAGGAGATAAAAGATTTACAGAAAAAACAAGTAGAGTACTCTGCCAGGTAAAGTGCTGACATGGTGTATAGCCAAATGCACTGGCACAGGCTGGATAAGGCACCCAGCTCAGAGAGATATGCTGAAATGCAAAGTACTGAACTGCAGTGATATTACTGTGAATACCAGTGGACTTCTCTAGGAGTCTGTAACATGGACAATAGCTGTGTTTTCATCAGTTAAGTACAGTTAAGTAAAAAGCAGATTAGAGGTTTAGGAGGTGGAAGAGGAATGGCCTAAGACTGGAAGAGGAAGGAAGTCCATAACCTGGCATTGCCAGTGAAACTGCTGTACTGGGGAAACACCCCGTTGCTTTCATTTCCCTTACCTTCCACACCTCCGAAGTGAACTACAGCTTATGAGTTTCTGTGGCTTCTGCACACATCCAATTGTTTTCAAATAACACCTTTATTTTTAACCAAAAGTAGAAATCAGCAATTTTAATTAAAGCAAGCTTGCAGCTTATGCTTTGGATTCATTTACTTCAAAAGAATCCACTCTCTCTCTCTCTCTCTATATATATATGTACGCATGTATATAGTCCATATACAGTCAATGCATTATGGGCATCACATATATATATATTTGTGTGTAGGAATACTATATATACACACACGTATACATAACATATACACATGTATAAATGTTATAGATTTTAATATACATATATATACATAACATCTATAGTACATTAACTTTCCCATTTTGCACTTTGCCAAGAATCTTGCAAATAATCTACGTTTTATTCCATGGGGTTGCTCTGATTTATTGAAAAGTACTAGAATTTCTAGCTGAAGGACTAGCTAGTCTGCAAACTTTCAAGCTAAATAAAAAACCAGCAGCACTTTTTAGCACTGACTTGTTTTCCTGACAGAAATAAGTGGTTATAACTTTCAGATTTGCTAGTTTAATTCCAGACCAACATGGGAGGGGCAGTAAACTCCTTTCAAAAACTAGCATTAGGACAGAAAAGTTCATTACTTCTAATGTTTTCTAAACTTCACGCTATTAAAGTCCTTTGAAACCACTGTGAGATGTAAAGGTTGACAAGAGGTTGCCTAGGTGCAGCTCAGACAATCTAGATTGACTGAAAACTGTGTTGCCAGTATAAAATTTACACTTACACACTCTGTCAACAAGAGTCTTTATCCAACAAGAATTAAAGATATTTCAAAGAAATGCAAACAAATTCAAAGGGAATGCCAAACCCATAAATTTAAGATAAAAGAAAAAATAATATTTCAAGTATCAGAATTAATAAGTCCTCCATCTTCAGAATATTTTGTCTATTAACTACTTTAAAATATTTGTTGCAATTCTTGTTAACTAAATTTAAGCATTCAATACTTCAAAGTATCTACTCAGTAATTTTGTTGTTTCAGATTCCCAGTCTACGATTTATTCATATGATCTCTAACACAGCATGAGAAGAGCTCATGTGGAAAGAAAACGTTATTATGGGCAATGAAAATAGTTCTGCTTAAAAAGTAAGCCAGAGCTAGTAGTCACTGACAGATGATCCCTGAGGGCATACAGTGAAAGAAAAACATTATGTAGTAAGACGTACTTTCTGGAGTGTCATATGCATATCTTACTGTTATGGCTGACTTTTCTGACCTAGAATAAACCTCTGTTAATGAACACTATCCATTGTTTCCTGATGTGAACGCACCAGGAGTCTCTTCCTGCTTCTGTGTAAGCGAAGAGATAAGAGAAGCAGCATCATAGCCAAACCAGTTTGCAATGAACATTCATAAAAACATTTCTCTTTGCTCTCTTTTGCAAAATTACATAATTACAGTCTTTTTCCTATAATGTTTTGTCTACTAATTAATGAGAGACAATTTCAGGTGACTGTAAGCTGGTTTGGGGGTGAACATGATATTTCTAATGTGTAAGCTCTAATGATGTGTCTGAGACACCCAAGGAGTTTAAATGTTTCTGGTTTATGCATGATGGACATGCATAATTTAAGCCAAAGGAGAAAAAAATATCATCTAAAGATCTAAGTACAAAAGTTCTCCTTTTCCCTCCAAGTAATCATGCGAAATACAGCTTATTTGAATTTTGCTGTTAATAGGCAATATATGACCAAAAATCAACATATGACCAAGAGACCAATGTGTGTTTATATTGTGCAGTCACTGCATTCTTATGACACTTTCTTTACATTATGAATCATCTACCCAAAAAGAAACAATTGTCAGGCAAATATATTTCCTAATGAATAATACAACATACACTGTTAATTTTTCATAGCAGGAATTCACTTTTAACACAGACAATATGGAAATGCATATTTACCCACAAAAACACATTGCTGAGAAGGTCTCACAGTGCTTGTACCAGCCACTGTTTGAGTGGCAGGGCTGGACCACTGCAAAATACCTGCAAACAAGACCCAAGATCTAGCACATGGGAAGTAGAAACCAGCTTAGTTAAATTTGACAAAGTTCTGCTGCATTTACTCTCTGACAATTGCAGCTTTTTAGCAAAACAGCAATGTCTGCAACCCTGCCCCAGACATCCTGTCTCCAAAGCTAAGCTGCTTTGAAGTCTCCCACAGCATCATCACAGCTAAACTGAGGAAGTGTGGTCTGGACGATCGGGTGGTGAGGTGGACTGCAAACTGGCTGAAGGAAAGAAGCCAGAGAGTCGTGGTCAATGGGGCAGAGTCTGGTTGGAGGCCTGTATCTAGTGGAGTGCCTCAAGGGTCAGTATTTGGGCCAGTATTATTCGATGTATTCATCAATGACTTGGATGAGGGAATAGAGTGTACTATCAGCAAGTTTGCTGATGACACCAAGCTGGGAGGAGTGGCTGACACGCCAGAGGGCTGTGCTGCCATCCAGCGAGATCTGGACAGGCTGGAGATTTGGGCAGGGAAAAATTTAATGGAATATAACAAGGGAAAATGTAGAGTCTTGCATCTGGGCAGGAACAACCCCAGGTTCCAGTATAGGTTGGGGAATGACCTGTTGGAGACCAGTGTAGGGGAAAGGGACCTGGGGGTCCTGGTGGACAGCAGGATGACCATGAGCCAGCACTGTGCCCTTGTGGCCAAGAAGGCCAGTGGCATCCTGGGGTGTATTAGAAGCGGGGTGGTTAGTAGGTCGAGAGAGGTTCTCCTTCCCCTCTACTCTGCCCTGGTGAGACCTCGTCTGGAATATTGTGTCCAGATCTGGGCCCCTCAGTTCAAGAAGGACAGGGAACTGCTGGAGATAGTCCAGCGCAGGGCCACAAAGATGATTAAGGGAGTGGAGCATCTCCCTTATGAGGAAAGGCTGAGGGAGCTGGGTCTCTTTAGCTTGGAGAAGACTGAGGGGTGACCTCATTAATATATATAAAGGGTGAGTGTCACAAGGATGGAGCCAGGCTCTTCTCAGTGACAGCCAGTGATAAGACAAGGGGCAATGGGTACAAACTGGAACACAGGAGGTTCCACTTAAATATGAGAAGAAACTTCTTCTCGGTGAGGGTGACAGAACACTGGAACAGGCTGTCCAGGGGGGTTGTGGATTCTCCTTCTCTGGAGATATTCAAAACCCACCTGGACACCTTCCTGTGTAACCTCATCTAGGTGTTCCTGCTCCGGTGGGGGAATTGGACTAGATGATCTTTTGAGGTCCCTTCCAATCCCTAACATTCTGTGATTCTGTGATCCTGTGATAGTTTCCAACAGTACATCTTTGCTTGCTGGGCTAGAATAGCACCAACAACACTAAGCACTTATGGAACACAGAACTCTAAATACTTCTCAGATTGTTTAGTTAGCCTCTGAGATACCCTATTCTGCCATTTGGACTTGAAAAACAGCTTTGGTTATGAGTATTGCTGAGAGATGGCAAAGCCATTTGTTCTAACAGCACCATGTCCTGGGGCTTACATGCCTTACATGTTTCTTTCCAGGAAAAAGCGCAGAGTAAATGTTCCTTATCCTCATCAATTAAACACATAAAACATCTCAATGACTCCTTTTCACTATCTGTCCAACTAGCATGGATGTATAACAACTCATTTAATGTTTCATGGTGTCTGGCGATCATTGACTCCTACCATATGTATCACCTTCACCATTCTTCTGAAATATAATATTTACACAGGTTTTTTTGAAGTCCTATCTGTCCATTTATATTTTTTTTAATTCCCAGTTCTTCTTGAATAACATGTCACCAGTTGATAGCATGTTAATCTGTGCTATTCCATAGCAACCATACTAAATATGGATCGGTGTCTGACTGCATTCTTTTTTAGTATGCTTTTTTATTAGGCTGATTATTTTTTTTTCCCACCAGCCTATGTCACTGGGTTGTAAGGACTAACAGTTACATATCTAAATCCATATCTTACTGTAAACAGCCTAAATCATACAAAAATATCTCGAAAAATAGACCCCTGTGAATATACCATGGCTGAAAAAAAAACCAGCCAAAACCCACCAAAGAAACAAAAAAACCCACCCAGAACTAATACATATTATCTGCTGTTTATCCAATGGAAGGAAAATAACCTACTGTAAATGAATAGTTTGTCTGGTGAACGCAAACCTGTTTATACCTTTTTGCTTTATTTACTTACAGTTTGGTGTCTATATAAATCACAAATTTCCTCAACATTGCTGTTTTTAGGGATTAATATAGTACTGGGGGGCACACCTGGAGTGCTGTGTCCAGTTCTGGGTTCTCTAGTACAAGAGATGTGGACTTGTTGGAGTCAGTTCCTTGCAGGGCCATGAACTTGATTAAGGGAATGGAGCATACGACATACAGAGTCTGAGAGAGCAGGGAATGTTCGGCCTTGGGAAAAAAAGGCTCAAGGGGATCTTACCAATGTGTACAAATATACGATGGGGGCAGAGGAGATGATAAAGTCATACTTTTAGCCGTGATGCTCAGTTAAAAAGCACAAAGTGAGATACTAGAATTTCCACTTCAACAGAAGGAGACTTTTTTTTCTGTTGCGAGGGTGGACCAAGTTGCCCAAGGAGTTTGTGGAGTCTCCATTCTTGGGGATGTTCAAAACCTAATTGGACACAGACCTGAGCAACCTGCTTTAGCTGACCTTTCTTTGAACAGTGTGGGTGTACTAGATGGTCTCCAGAGGTGCTTTCCAACCTAAACTATCTTGTTATTCTGTGATTATTTGGTGCTAGGGGCTGGAAGCTCACTATCCTATTCAACCTGTTCTGATAGTTTCAATCGTTCTCCAGAGTAAATTGAACAGTAGATTGCACAGTTAATGTCCTATTTTGTCTGATACTGCCTATATTCTTTGTTTGGTTTAGGTTAAAACATGCTGTTGTAAAAATTAAATTTGTACTTTGCTTAACTGCATTTTTTTCAGATTTTCTAACGGGTGCGTCCACAACCTATATTCATGTTCTAACCCATATTAAACAACAGCAGCAAGTGATTTATAATGTTTCAACCAGCCTTAGTTAAAGACAAAAAACTTTCTTATACGCATGAAGTTATCTGTTCAAAATTATTATGTACATCTTGATGCATCTGGATGTACTGAGAGCAGGAGTAATATGACCCAATCTAACAAGCAAAAAGTAAGGAAGATGAATCAGGCCTGTCCTTTCCTTTTCTCAAAGGCCAGGTTGTCCAACATAGATACAGCCATCTTCAGTCCAGGTTTCAAACTATGACAATAATAAATATCTTGTGGTGAATTATAATTTCAATTTTCATTAGTGCTCAAAATACCTAAATCTCTAATTTTGATCTTATTTCTTTCGAACAGAACTGTATCCTTCTCTAGAAGTATCTATGGAGAACTAAATTTTGTACTTCATTCTGACTGAGAATTTGAACTTTTGTGAGTTTTCCTTTTCTCAGAGTCTTTTATCTGCATTGCACATCTGTGGGAACATAGTGCTTAACAGTATTAACAAGATGCTGGGTTAAGCAACAAAATTAAATGAGAATTTCCAAGTATAATCCGTCATTTCCATGGAAATTCTCCTTGCCAGTTAGGGTGGACACCTTGGTGGTGATCTCAACTGTGCTGTGATCTACGTGTACATGTCCAGTGTTAATGTCTTCCAGCTCCCTGTTGTTCTATATTAAGTGTTTCACTGTTCTCTGAGAGACATTTTTAAACTATTTAATTGTTCTGGACCTCTGAGCCCTCAATGAGGATATCCTCCTGACAATAGCACAAACCTTGGTGCATGGCCAGTCTTGTAACAGCATTTATTTTCCTTTGCATTACAATATATCACTTTAAATTTGTTATTCAGCAATGTAAATATTTCACAGGCTCCTTTAGGAGGAAACTGCATCCTCCAGCTTCTTTTGTTTTAATTTTTGAATATATCAATAGATCAAGCTGCTGTCCCTCCTGAATTAATTCATGCATTGTGATTTCCATAGTTTGAAAACTTCTAATTTTTTTTTTTTTTTTTAATTTTAGGGGTTAATTCCAAATCTTCCAGTAATCCACCCCTCCCTAAACTTGTCTACAGTGTCAGATGTCAAGAATAACAAAATCAGGAGAAAGGAAGCCTCTCTGAGAGAGACTCTTTATATAAATGTGTGGTGAGTTTATATCTGCTCCACCATGGACCTCCATGGGCAGCAGAGGCACAACCTGCATCACCATGGTCTTCAACGTGGGCTGCAGGGGAATCTCTGCTCTGGTGCCTGGAGTCCTCCCCCTCCTTCTTCACTGGCCTTCGTGTCTGCAGAGCATGTCTCACTCCTTTCTCTCGGCTGCTGTTGCGCAGCATTTTTTAACCCTTCCTTAAATATGTTATCAGAGAAGTGCTACTGACATCACTGATTGGCTCAGCTTTGGCCAGTGGCCAGTACCTACACATCTAGACAGTCACTTCAGACTTCAGCTAGTGTATGCCCTATTAATTCACAAACAGATGGTTCTACCTTGAAAAAATCTGTACTTGGTCAGATCCAAGTCATAATTTTGTCTTCCATAAGCCTTGGTCAGTACTCCTTGCGTTTGCCAAATCTATCATATTCAAACACATTAGTCTCTTCTTACTGAGTTAACTGAAACTTTGTGAACTCAGTCAGTGTTTCAAGACACATGACAGTCGAAAATAAAGCTGCCTCTTTCCTTTCAATTGGCCAGCCTTGATCTGTTGGCCACCTCTCACAACTTCCAAAAAAAACCAGAGCAGATATTAGTTAAGTATTAGTGTGTCATGATTTATATAAACTACTCCCTTATTTGTTCTTAAAAAACTTCTATATCTATTTTTGCATTTCACGAAAACACACACACATAAATATGCACACATATATATTTATATATAATTGGATTACGCTTCACTAGAAGAAAAGCTTTTACTCAAGAGTATTATAGAAATGCTAAGGTTTTCTTTCTTGAATTAGTCCTTGTTTAGCCTCAAGCTCTTTACAAATGAAACAACGTTTTAGAGGAACAGTTAAAGTATATGGTTAAAGTATGAAATAAGTGTGTGAGTTCACTTGAATATCCCAGATAAATTCTATGTCAGCCAATTACACCTTCCATTACACCTTCTCTTTCAGCTCCATCTTTTTATGCCTGAGTGAATGATGACAGAAAGTGTAAAGAAATATTTGTGAATTTAATTGTAAGCATATATATGGATTAAAGGTTAAAGACATAACTAAGAACTGGAAAGTACACAAAGGGACTGGCATAATACTGCAGA
This sequence comes from Caloenas nicobarica, assembly GCF_036013445.1. Taxonomy (NCBI): domain Eukaryota; kingdom Metazoa; phylum Chordata; class Aves; order Columbiformes; family Columbidae; genus Caloenas; species Caloenas nicobarica. The sequence continues at coordinate 50,185,251 of NC_088245.1, forward strand.
GGCAAATTTATTTCTGATATTTCCAAAATTTTGAGAGCATCCTTTTGCAACCTAATAATGATATATGAACAGAGGTGCATATAGGTGTATAAAATATAAAGATGATAGCCTTCAATGAAGTCGGACAGGAAGGTCCTACTTGCACTAGAATTCAAAACGTTTTCATTCTCAGACCAGCTAAAACTGAAATTAGAATTGACAATAGGGACACGTTCTGTGTTTAAACAACAAAAGCAATGTTAGCTTTTAGAAGAGAGAACACGGTATCGACTAAACTAACTGCGTCTTTAAAAATGCCAGACACAATTCTAGGAAGTTTATCAAAAGCATCCATTTTTAGAAACAATTAAGTATAGAACATCAAAGAAAAAAATCTTGCCAAGATTTTAATTAACTTCTGCAAATAATGAAACCTCTTTTTCATTTAGGCATTTTTAATTTGCCTGTTACCATGCTATTACACCTAACAAATATATTCACATACTTACACTTGTCTATATAACCTGCTTGTGCATAAGCAATGTAGCTGTGGCATGTCTCTATGTATTTTCAAAACAGAAGTCCTCCATCTAAATTGTTTGAATTAATTTCCATATGAAGGCTACACTTTGATTTCAGCTGTCCCATATGAAGAAATTTGGTTTTTGTTTCCTACAATCATACTGCCTTTGGTCTTCAATAATCCATAAGTGCTTTAAAAAAAAATAAATCTTAATTAAATTTTATTCTCCTGTAAAACAAACAAACAAACATAACTGTAATGTTTCTTCATTCTGAAACATTTAGTATTATGAAGGACATTTCATGTTTTGCTGAAAAGCTTAATAAAGACCCATGAGTGCAAGAGACAGTAATTTAGCAATGTCAAGAATAATAATTAATGTGCTTCCTTACAAAATGAACCAATAATAAGTAAAGCAGTTTGGAGGGTTTTTAAATAATTTTTAAGTGATTTTGGTTTGGTAGTAATTAGTCAAAATCCTGAAAAGAATTTTCTTCATATTTTTTTCCTTCATACTGCCATCTCACCTTGTTTAATTTTCTTAATGTTCCATTAGCCAGCATTTTAATGCGAAAAGATGATTTAGAGTCTTTCTCTTCCTCTCGTCTGTGCTGGCATCTATGATTCCTTTCTGTCAGTTTGCTCACTAAAACTGATTGTCAGTCTATTTTCTGATAAACATCATATGTCTTTTATACGTCCGAGAGAAAAGAATCTATGCAATAAGCAGTTATAGCATTTTAAATTAGATTAAAATACTGTTCAGGAGAACATATATTCTCAGTAATACTAATTTACAGCATGGGATTTTTTTGAACAAGGTTGTCAGATAATACAATTCTGGTTAAATCTTTCCTATTTCATGTGATTACTTCTTTTCCCAATACATCCAGTCATCAATGTTTACCAAAAGGAGCAGCAGCTAAGACGACGAAAAACACAGAAAATAAAAGGAAATAATAATATCCAGCACCCTAAAATAACAATTTTTGTTATTTGTAATTTTTGTTGACATCATTTTTTTTTGGCAAACTATAGATTATGCTTGCAGAGCACTAGACTTTCTTTTGAGACAATCAAAAAGCTTCTGATCAACAAAACAACATAAATTGAATTCAAATTATCGACGTGAAGTGAATGTCAGCTGAAACTTCCTTCTACAGTTCCAGTAAATGTTTTGGAATTTCAGAGAGTTTCACTTTAAAATTTCAATAAAAATATATAAAGCAAGTTGGAATCTTAGAAACAAGAACTTGAAATCATAATTTTCAGCCTGCCTGCAATTTTGTCTCGTATTTCTTGGATATCCTGAGGTCACTATGTTCAGTTTTGAGCATGCCTGTAAGCTTCCCAAAGTTAACGTAAGTGTTTATATGCTTAGTTAATAAGAGTTCCTACATACCTTCTTAAATTGTGTCCTAAAAGCAGTAGCTCTCATTAGACCTACATGCAGACTACTATTTTTGTATTTATTGCAGAACTAATTCATCATTCGCTAAAATACACACTTCTCAATGACCCTTCTAAGAATGAGAAAAATTCCTGAGTCCTTCGGGATACAGAGTTTAGAGAAATTAGGTTGTATTTGTAATACCATTTTCCCTTGAAATTTCTTAGAAACTATCCTAACAGTGTTAATATAATTTGTGGTAAGTGAATGTACTAACCAACCAACTCACCATGACTCAACTAATATTTTCTTGCAGGACAAGTAGAGCAACGCTGACAAGAAAAGTAGGCTTTTTTTTTTATGCCTTCTGTTCCCTCTGTGTGTGGGTCCTAGTATTTCAAATCTTGCAGGGCTGAAACTTAAGTTTGTTGGTGAAAGGGAAAAAGGCCATGACAGGTTAGAGAATAGCTTGAGGGAGGATGCCCACATGTTGGCCATGGCACTGGAGCAGAGTGAGTCATCAAAAGATCCTGGGCCTGTATCCAGCTGAGACTGGGAAGAACTGGAGATTTGATCCTCTGTATACCTTGTAGACAGACACAACGCTGGAACACGACCTCAAGGTTAGTGTCTCAAACTTGCATCTGAGCGATATTTAACACTGTTTGGTACTTGACTGAGGATTCGTGTTTGCATGCTTCACACCAGATGAACGTGGAATGCTGAATTCATCGACACATTCCAACTTTTTTTGTTTTAAACATTATATTGTAATATCAGAAAATTATGCCTGCTGGCCTCTCCTCATTAATTAGGATTTTACAAAGAATGTACTTTGTTTTCCTAAGAAAAAATCATTATCTTGTATAGAATACTTGTCGTTGTTAAAAGCACCACAGAACAATACCAGGAAATTTATCAGGCAACTTTGATTTCTAGCAAGATGAGGTATACAGTGGATGGCATTGAGAAAGTTGCCTAAACTCTGTCTGCACTTTTTAAATCACTGAGACAGACTTGACATCTGTACATACCCAAAAAATTGAGCAGATGAAATACATAGTTACTCCTACTGGTATTAATTTCAGAGTTGCTTTTCAGTTAAAACTTCTGACCAATATTTCAGTCAGTGCACAGATTCTTGTTAGCAGAAAATGAGGAAACGCTTTATAATAAATGTAAATACTATGTTCTCATTCCATTTAACATCAATATCAAGTACTTTGGTGTAACTGCCTGTGCAGGAAGTTCACCTTATCTCAAATGTCTACCAAATTCTCTATTTTACATGGAAATTATTAGCTTGAATCAACAATAATCAGTAGGCTTTAGACCTGATGCAAAAGTTTTAAAGCCATCCAGGATACAGAGAATGGAGTAGAAATCCAGCTGCATGACTTTTGATGTTTGATATACTTAATTTCTTCAGTGCTCAACAACCAAACACATCATAACAAATAAGAGTTCAAAAATTTTGAGAAGCACTTCTGGAGGAAAAATCAGACCAGAAGATTTAAGAAAGAGGCAGAACTAATTGAGGGATACCACACACAGAAAAAGCAAGATCTGAAAACGAAGTGGTGTCTTTGCTCAAGTAAGATTTGGATAAATTTACAAAAAAGAGTAATGAAATTATAGTTAGATAAAAGAAAAGGGGACTCTATCCAAAAGTCGAAATAGGATGAGAACAGCCAAAAAACCCCTGATATTTTTCAAATTAATATAGAAAAGCCTTTTGAAATACAAAACTAATGTTCTATTATTTCTAAATTTCTGCTCAAAGAGGGTAGCTATACATGGTCCACAGTGACTTAGAAAATAAATATTTATCGAAAAATAAAAAGAGCCTCATCTGCAAAACTTGGAACTTCACATCTGTTGGGAGCTGAATCAAAATGAATCCTGTCATGCAATGAGTGTTTCCTGTAAAAGTGCAGTGTGAGCCAGGTCCTCTCTTACAAATGTCATCTATATGCACTACGTATGGCTATACCCTGCTCTCAGGGTCTGCTATCAGTTATCAGACAGTGGCACAGAAATAGGCCTTTTGATGGTAATTTTGTCCCCCAGGACAGTATTAATATATAGCCTAAAGTAAAAAAAGAGAAAAAGAAGGCAGGCTATGCCAAAAAGTGCAGTGCCAGCTGGTCTGCTAAAAATATTTCTGGAAAACAGTGCGGGATTTGGGACTATTGGGAGCAGGGCGAGGAGCATTCACTCCTCATCTACACAGCTTTAAGGGAAGCAACACAAAGAAAAGTAAGCTACACACACCTCTTAAGAACAGTTACTTTACCACTAGAAAAAAAGAGACAAGTCTAAATAGATCCAAATAAATTTGAACACACACACACACACACACATACATCCCCCAAGTCTTAGTTATTACTTCTATGACACTTTATGGATGTCCAAGTCACAAAGATCTTCCAATAGAGATTAAAGTTTCAGGACATGAGAATGAGAACTGATCTGATCTCCTGCAAATAAGAGAAGACCAAAGTTTATTTCCCCACAACCTGCAGCAGGTCTTGCCTAAGTGCAGCAATTTAAAATCTTGTAGCATTAAAAGCTAACTTCAGACTTATTTTAAAATTATTAATAGAAAAAAATAGGTTACACACCCTTAACAGGCATTAGTTGAAGTCCATATCACTAATAAGTAAGACTCAGTAAAGTCAGTATGTTCCAGATGCTCCATTAAACTAAAGACTGACTTTTGGTCCTATATCTTGGCTTCTTTCTTCCTTGCTGTTGTTTTGCTGCTGTTTACAGCTTGCTCATGAAAACTGATCTCAGTGCGGAAAGTGCATGAGCTAAGATTGTGCAGCACAGTAAGTTATAAATCAGAAAGCAAAGCCAGAGATGCATTGTTTTTCTTTTTCCATGGTCTCATCAAAGACAGAAGGTCTTTCTGGGACTTAGTTATACACAGATTATACTCTCCAATATTTTTCAGTTTTCAAGACTGTAATGGGAATTAGCTTTACTGTAGTCTTCATTTTTTTAATACAAAGTCCTCTATGACAGAAAATATTGGTTTGCTTTTTTTCAGTGGGAATAATATAATAAAATAATATAAATAAATAATACTATAATATAAAATAATATTAAAAATAAATAATCTAAAATAATATTGAAAATAATAAACCATCTTAATGTTAATGGTTTAGCTATTTATTGTTTCGTTTCAGCTACTTTTCTGGGGTATTCTTTTAGTTTTGTCAGGCTGTAATAATAATGAGAACTTTGGACCAAATAATATATACTTTTTTAATATAAAAAATTAGGAAGTCTTTCTTTCATTTTTTTAATAATAATCCATTATAGTGCCTTAGTACCTTGCTATATTTGCACATAGAATGCTAATTTTCACTTAAAAGAATTATCAGGCTTGTATTACACAAACGGTTATATTTAAATACTTATAAATAAATAGAATAAAAACATTGATTTTCAGAGAAGAAGAGAGAGAGAGAATTAAATACTGGTAAATGCCACTATCCTTCTGAACACTGCTTTGAAAGTATTGCAGGATATCATGGGTTTACTTCAGAAGAAACCAAACCATGATTTCATGTGGCTACTAAAATGAAAACAGCATAAGATTGGAACAAAACAGAAAGACAAGAGATGCATCAGCTATTATATATTCACAGATAAGAACCTGTTTCTTCATTTAACCCTAGTTCTGAAATGGAAACTTTTTCCAAATATTTCTTAACTCTTAATAGTTACACAATTGACTCTATTTTTTTTCCAGATTTGCATGATAATGCATCACTGTATTTTAACGTACACATATTTTTATAGAATACTTAAAATTGATTACTAAGTAAATCTTGTCGAAGGCCCAAATCAATGTAACTTCGAGACTCCAACTTTCCGCTTTGCGGTTTCTTCAGGACTAGCAGGCTTTAGAAGAAGAATGTAATCCGAACTAGTGAACCCAAACTAGTGAACAAAAACAATAAATATTTTCATTTGTAAGCAGAAGATGGGCTTGACATTATCAAGAGATGTGAAATACTGCAATTGTGTTTTACTGAATAGCACTGAGAACCTAGTATGTGTGCCTTTAAACTATGCTTTAGTTAAAACGCTTCTATTATAAAATTTGGATTTATGACTAAATGTTGTCTTTCAGTGAAGGTGAAAGATATTTGTCCAGTATTTCATAAAGATATAAAATCCCATCTGACCGAAAATTGGAAGTTTGTTTTGAAAGAATTTGTTTACTTTTTGAAAGTACTTTCCAGTAAATGGGAAGATTTTGGCCCTGACTCTCGTCATTGTGTGTTCTTGGCTACTTCACTACTAAGAGAATTAGCAAATCTCCTAAGATAATCACATTTATGAGGCTATTTACAAGGTTATTCACAGGGTCAATTACCAGGTCATTACAAGATTGGTGGCCACACTGCTGCCAGCAATGCAGCTTTGCTGAACCTGCTACACATCCACCAAAAACCTGGCAGATTTTCCCTATGCCAGTGAGACTCCTGTCTTGCCAGCCCCAAAATTTAATCAAACCACCAAAAGTTCATTTGAGCAAAACACAATAATAAACATCTATAAATTGGTTTTTCAACAATGCTTTAATTAACAATATTTATTACTCATTCTATTGTCAAATCACTCCAAATGTGACTCTTAGGAGTATAATAAATAATTTTCCTGTGTCCCTTGATGTAAATAACTCTCCTTTTAAAGATAAACTTTCTGAGGCAAGGGAGTATTTTTTTTAAAATCTATATACTATACTACATATTATATAATTTTTAAGCAATCTATATACAACTTTGTCTCGCACGATTGTAATATTTGTTACAGTTGAGACTACTTACCTTTATTCATTGATTTCCCTAAGTGTATCATTTACCACTTCTTGTATGCCAGCAGTCGGCCAGTAAGAATGTCAGTGCCTTGGTTTCTAAACAGAATATTTTACAGTCTGTCTTCAGAGAACATTCATAGCTCCTGTTCTCTGTGATATACACCTATTTCACCACCAGCAAGAAAGAAAATGTGATGGCTTTATAAGGTCAGTGAAGAAATGAAAAACTTTGTTCTAAAACTAGGCCAACTTGCAGTAAAGAAGCAACACAGCAAAGGAAATAATTGTGAAAGGTTACGATTGCCATTTTAATATGTTTTGGTTAACAGTGTAGCCCCATTCTCACTAATAAGACAGGTCAAAAAGACAGCAAAATGCACATGCAAGCTCAGATCTGAGCATGCTCTCAGATGCATGAAGAGACTCATGTGCCTGAATGTGTCCAACTCTTCGATATCTCATGGCACAATTGGACAGGTTACAAGCACGGCAGCCGCACCTGTGGGTGTATGTCCTTTCTTTTTAATGAAGGCTGAGGAAAAAGACCTTTCTTAAAGTTTAGGCCACCGTTGGCTCTAAATCTCAGAGTCATTGGCAATAATGCTTAGCCAATAAATTTTGCCTCATTCAGTTGAACTGCAGGTTTTGATCACTTTTCACATGAAACCTGCCTGATACAGCTAGACTAGAAAATTTTATTGCTTAGACACATCTCAGCAGCACATTGCCTATAGGGACAGAACACCTAACACTGCCCAACATAAAGGACAAGTATCTCCGCTACTCTGGCACAAGGGAATTGTCATAGGGCAAGACGGGTTCTCAGTCTCCTCAAATAAGGCAGTATGCTTGACAGCTGACCTGAAATCTTGGGGTAAATTCCTCTAGAAGGTAGAAGCTGATCTGAAGATCATGTTGTTTGACATTAAGACTGCAGAGCAGTGCTTCCATAGCAAGCTTCTTGACTGTGTTGCTTGCCCTGAAAAGGAAATGATAAATGACAAAACTATTGTTTGTCAGATTGTTTAAAGCAATAGTAGCAGGCAGTAAGATACTAGGAGTATATCAGAGCTTTTGTCTGTAAGTAGACAAGAATACATATCCTTTTCTAAACTTAACATAAAAGAACTATGGAATATGGGAAAAAAAAATAAAGTATGTAGCCAAAATATTTGAAGGCTTAGGAGTATGAAAAACTAACCTTTGACCCACGGCTACTGACATCATTAAAGAAGGCAGAGATTTCCAAGTCCACTGTGAGCATAAAAATTCTATCTCCTAAAATGCATTGAAGGTAAAAGTCATAAGAACTTCACTTTTTTATAAATATTAAAGTCTTCGAGTAGCATGCCCAATATGTGCATGGAGTTCAGTTTTGCTCAGCATAGAAAGATAATTTGGGCTTCATTTAGTTCACTGGCCAGTCTGCTGGAACAGATTCCACAAAAAGTTTCATGGACTGTGGTATTTCACACTAACTTTCTAACATATTTGACCCTAAAAGTCAAGAATTTTTATTTGGGTCATGTAAAAGTGCAATAAGGAAGAAAATGAGAGGCCACAACTTCAGTGTTTATTTCTTATTATCAAAAAAAAAAAGAAAGTCTAGTGTTTATTCTAACAACCTGAGATCTTATAGACCTACTATAAAAATGGTCTGGTACAAAACCAGAAGTGCCAACCTCTACAAATGCAGAATAAAAGCTGAAGCTGCAGTAACATCAAATAAATATAGGGATTATAAAGATACTCTGAAGAGTTTTACTTTTTTCATACAATTCTGAAATACATAGCATTAGCAGCATTAATTATCAACAGGTACACTCTAAAAAATTGTGAAACAACATACTTTCAGGAGTCATCTTCCAGGCCTCTTTGGAAGGTATTTCTCAAATACTCAGTCTATTAGAAGGATTAATTTCTGAGATGTACCTCTATACACACAGAAAACGATGTATAACAGTATTAAAGATTTTACAAATTTGCTCCTTTTTATATACTGCTGTCATCAAATGTTAATATCTTACCTGCTGAAGCTTAGGTCTACAGAATTTGTGACTAGGCTTGTCAAAATTATATTCCATTCATCACCTTATCTTCCAGATGTATTAAAAATAAAAATATTTTTAAAATCTCATGCCAAATTAAATCTCCAAGCAGGATTTTATTTGAAAGTTAAATTAATTCATTGCTGACTCACTTAAAAGTATTTGCACGATCTTCTCTGGGAATAATGTGTTTTCATGTGTATGACTCATTAGAGACTAAAAAATCCAAGCACACGCTGTGATTTAACAGCTGAATAGTTTAAATGCATGTGAGAGTTACAAAAGAGGAGACTGAAACCCAGGACCTGCTCTCCTTTCAAGTCCTCTTGCTCCAGATTCCAGAGAGTTTGCTTCCTCGTCTGATTTCACTTATCTTTCCGTGTGATATGCTTACACAAGTTATCTGAAAATGTATGTAGAAGTTCCTATCATTAAAGGAGTGCTTCTATTTGGATAATACCAGGTGTTTCAAAAAGATGGACCGAATTTCAAACCACTAAATCTTTGAAACTGGGTCCATTTTTGGAAACAGCCAGTATTATCTCCAACTGTAACTACTCAAGAGGAGGAAAAGAGCAATCGAAGTGTAAGTAGGAACATAATTTCCACTTTGAATGTTTTCAATTTGTTTACATAGTAAAAATGAAGTACCCATGAGAATAATTGTGACTATGGCTTAAGAAAACTTTTTCAGAAATGGTACTTGAATAGAGAATACAGTGAAAGATCTACATTAGCTGTACAAAAATCCACTTAATCATAGCCATCTGTTGCACAATACTTAACTCTACTCAAATATTACAATGGTCTTTTTTGTGGTTTGTTTTATTACTAATTTGAGTACCATGGCAGGTTAAGAAATGCTGTAACAAAACTTAGGACAGGTTGCATGGCTCTCATTCTTTATGAGAAAAAGGCAGGCTGTGTATCTGCAACACATTATTTGATTGGAAAATGCCACCTTCAGCACACTGATACATTCATTTCATTTACTGAGGAATGAAAACATGGTCACAAGCAACTGTTGGGGTGCAGCTAGTACATTTCAAAAAATACCTATAATTTTCCTCACCCTTATTTTCCTAATTTAGTCATACGCTAGCTTATCCATGTGGCCACTAGAAATCTTTCTGAAAATTTCAAAAACCTTCTACATGTTCTGGTCCATTGTGCTTTTTGCCTTAAAAGAAAAGGGAGAAAAAGATAATTTAACAATCTTACCCCCAAAAAAACCCCACCCACACAACAAAAAAAACCCAACACAGAGTCTCTTAGAAACTCATTAAATTTATTAATAACAAGATGTTAAAAGAGTCAGAAAACTTTTATATATATTATATAAAATATACATTATATCCACTAAGAATATTAAATATTATATATTCATATATAATAATATGTGTACATGTAAATATTGCATATACATATACATGTGTATAATTTCTCCTGCCTCTTACCCTCACCATGTGTTTTTTCACCGTGTTAATTTTAAATTTCACTCCAATAATATTATGGGAGTGAAAATGACTCAATAGATCTGAGTTACTTTTGCCTGTTACTTATTTGCCCTATCATCATAGTCATTATAAGTTGTATTACCTATAAGTTACATTGCTGCTAAGATCTTAATATAATATTTTCCATTACTAGGGCTGCCCATATCAAATCTATTTTATACTTTTTTCTCTCTAGTTATAGTAGAATGTTAGATCTTTTTCATAAATCTGATAAATCATTTCCTGGATTAATTGTCTGATTGTGCATGTCTTCTACATCAATACATGACTTACAAGCATTTATTTGAACAGCCATTTTTCCCTAAAAGAAAATTCAAACAGCTTTCTTTACCAGATTAATATTACAGAACAAAGAAACAAACATCCTACTCTGGAATACTAGTGACAAGACGAGGAGGAAAATGTTTTTCCACATTTAGCCTCATCTATCTCACACCTGGGATAAACCTAATCAAGATCCTTTCCTTGTATGAGACATATCTGCGGGCTGAGTTCAAAATGGAACAATTACGCACTTAGCCGTTGTAGGTCAGAACTCTGAGATATGTAAAAAGCAAAATCCTTATAGTCATCTATTAGATTATTTAAAAATTACTTCTTTCTTTACAAAATAAATCAGTCCAGCCAGGAGGAGAAAAAAAAAAGAACACACAACACATTCCACACAAACAAGCTCTTCTGTGTGAATACAGGAGAGAACTAAATAAAAACAACAAAACTGTCATTTTCAATAAAGATGAGATAAAGCAGCATGAAATATGATGCAAGTTCTCAGATGTAATGTCAATGGGTCCAGTGTCAGGAGAATTCCCCTGACCCTTAACAGCTTGGGTCCTAATGAACACCTGAACTAAATCACTATTGCTCTCAAAAGAATGTTGCCTTAAAATGTAGCCCCCATGCAGTTGGGAAGACAGTCTCAAATCAAGAGGCTAGCTTTAAACCCGAAACTTCTGCGTACAAAGCAAACCTATATTTACAGATGGTGGTTAGGGGAAAAACAAACCAAAGAAAAAACCCAACACAATAACAAAACAAAAACAAACAAAAAACACCAAACCAAAACAAACAGCAGCAAATTCAAAAACACCAAAAGAAGATTAAACCTTTTTTTCTTCATTTACGTTTTGTGCAAGGCTGGATCATACCAATGCATTTTAAGAAGGAGAAAGGGAGTAAGCCTCCATAGGAACAGAAGCTCAAGTGTGCCCATGTCCTGAAGGCTGAGAACTGAGCACTGCGGTGCCTTAATGACTTGGGACAGCACATACGTGTGGAGATAGAAACTTAAGCCCCATGAGATCGCAGCAAGCAGAAGCTTAGGGTGCTGGTGAAGCGAGTCCTGTGTATGTGAGGACAGCCTCAGTGTGAGATGACAGCTGAGCAGGGTAACCGAGGATGTGATTTTCAGCCTTGCATCCCTCACACAGCAGCCAGACATTTAAGAACCTCACAGGTCTGGCACATACTGTTCAGAAATAGGTGAAACCTATCTTCTAGCAAGCAAAAGTTTTGAAAGCAGTCGAGTCTTTCTAGAAAGACTGCAGGCGAGAGAAGAACAAAGCTCATGCTTTTTAAGGGAGGAGGGATAGGAAAAAAAATGCAAAAACCTATAATATCATAGCAAACGGAAAAAGCTTTGGTGAGCAGTCTGGAGAACGAGTCTGATGAGGAGCGGTTGAGGGATCTGGGGCTGTTCAGCCTGGAGAAAAGGAGGCTGAGGGGAGACCTGATCGCTGTCTACAACTACCTGAAAGGAGGTTGTAGCATGGAGGGTGTTGGTCTCTTCTCCCAAGTAGCAAGTGATAGGATGAGAGGAAATGGCCTCAAGTTGCGCTAGGGGAGGTTTAGGTTGGATATTAGGAAAAATTTCTTCCTGGAAAGGGTTGTCAGGCATTGGAACAGGCCACCCAGGGAAGTGGTGGAGTTACCATCACTAGAGAGGTCTTTAAAAGACATGCAGATGAGGTTCTTAGGGACATGGTTCAGTGCCAGAGCTGGGTTATGGTTGGACTTGATGATCTTGAGGGTCTTTTCCAACCTAAATAATTCTATGATTCTATGAGGATTAGGACATGCTCCTAGATTTTGGATTTAACCTCTGATGCTCAGAAAGAATGTCTTAAATTAGGCACAACCCTGCAGTGATTTATCCTGGTTCAGGATCATGGTTATTGTATTCAGCCATCCCAGAGCAGCAGTAGAGGTGGCCAGGGCTGCCTGCTCCTGACTTCTTGTGTATGTGCCAAGGCACATTTGTAAGCAAAGTCTTTAGCACTGCAGTGTCAAACCTTTACTGCAATATGAGCAGGAAACACTTCAAAATACAAATTATCACCACCAAAATTTCAACAAAGCTTATATACTATTGATTCCGTATAAATATGAAAATGCGTTTATACCTCTCAGGTGCTGAAAATTTCAAGATAGACCCTCACCTGGCATTTCAAATATAGCACTTCTGCTGGAAGAACCTGTTAACCAATGAGAAATAAAATGGTAATTAGTTTTACATTTGGATCTTTTCCGAATTCTACAATTATTATTCATTTTAAAATAGTGCAAGCACATTCCTTAGATCCTCATGCTTTCAGAAATAAAAGGGAGATACATAAAAAGTTTGGATGAAGATCAGACCACGTTTTCCAAAAATGTGTTCAATAATTTAAAAAACAACAACTCATTTTTAAGCATACATTGTCCACGTTATTTGGTATTGTCATTGCTTCATTGTGATCTTAGAATTGCTTTCAGTCCTTTTTTTTTTCTTTTAATATGTAAAAGATGAATCTGAAATTTTTTTCCTTAAAACTTAAGAAATTATTTCAGCAACCACTTTTTCCCTATTTCCAGAATAAAGTAGGTTCTACCTTTGTTCTGTATTTAATGTCTTAAAACATTTCTAGGAGACGATCCTGTCCCTGTGATTTACTTTTCACATATATATGACAGAACTATAAATCATATTAAAAAACCAAGAATGTAATCCAGTACAAAATAATGCATTTCCGTTTCTTTTTCGATTTACAACCAGGTTTTTTTACTATTTTTATAATGTATAATAAATATATTTTATTATAGATATAGTTGTAGCAAACTGTGTCATCTTGGCCTACAAGCCAGCAGGCATGGAACCAAGAAAGGGAGAAATCTGGATATTCTTCTCTAACTTCATATTACCAACGATAGCGATTCACTCCAGTGTTTTGTAAGGCTTTCACTACCATTTCCAATAAATATAAAAAGACAATATTTGCCTCTTTATAAAAATGGAATTCTACTGCAAACTTTCAGTTACTTCATGTACTCCCCCATGAACTGTACCAGGAAATCCACACACGTGACTTTACACATCAAGGGACCTGTCTTAACATCAATTTGGCTCTTTAAAAGCTCATTTATTTATCTTATAATAGGAGTTTCTTAATGCAAAGGAGTAAGAAGGCAAAATAATTCAGGGAGAAAATAAATGTGCAAGGTTAGAGCACTTATTTCCACTGTTGCTTTAAAATTTCAGTAAGACTACAACCGTCGAAAACAGGAAATTTTAACATGATCTAGTTTTACATTGTTCTGTGCAGAAATAATTCACATGCAAAATATGTCAGCTTGCAATATCACAGGAGTACCTCCAATTTAAACATGCACTGCAAAATAAAACAGAAGATGAGATGGAAATTCCTATCATTTCTTAGCTCAGAGTGCTCTAAGGAATCACAAAATTAGAATGAACCTCCTGGATCACAAAGTTTAGCTCTGTATTATTACAGATAGTGTTTCATGTATTCACATTCAAAAATGTTCATAGCCTTAGCTTAAAATAACTTTTATTTTTCTGCCCCCTGCCACCGTTCTCCTTGAAAGATAGTCCCAGAATATATTGTTCCAGCAGTCCAGGCCTTTTGCCTCATTTCCAGCCTGAGTTTATTTATAATTGTTTTCTCCCTTTTTGTTCTTATACAAACATTGGCTTTTAGCCTAAATGGTAATTTTTCTTCCAGTTTTTATCCTCCTACTGAATATCTTGATAACCACATGCCCTTTTGACTTGCTTAGCCTCAGATAACAACCTCTAGCTCTTTGCAGAAGATAAGCCCCCTCTTTTCCTTATTCACCCTTATTCATTTTGTATTTGTTTAAGTTTGAGTTCCTTAATCTTGAACATAGGTAATCAAAACTGAATATTCCAAATGAGCATCACTAGTGTCTTGTAGCAGAAACATCTCTATTTCTACTGGAGTTACCATTTCAACACAGTCACCTCATTTTCTGGCTAAACGACTTCAGCAATTTGTAATCCTGCTGTTCTGCAGGACAGCCAAGTGCATTTCCACCCTAGTTCTTTGCAAACTTCTAGCTTTCAATGGTTTGACACCAGTACCAGGGTGGATCACCTTGTATTATTATTGAATTTTATCTCATTTCTACTAATCCAGCCCTGAGAAGTGACTTTTATACAATACCCTACCCTGTGTTGACACTGCTTAGAGATTTATCTTGTCAACAGATAAAACCAGCATTTTTACTGTATTTCTACCAGCACCATTGATGACAGTATTAAACAATTTCAGTGCCAAGTTCTTTTAAGAGCATTGCTAATAACTACTGTGCTACCAAATATTCCAGGGCTGTCTGTTGCTTCTTCTGTTTCAGATAGCTTTTATCCACCCTCCAATAACTCATAGAATCATAGAATGTCCTGAGTCGGAAGGGACCCACAAGGATCATCGAATTCAACTCCTGTTCCTGCATATGACAACTCCACAATTCATACCTTGTGTCTGAGGGCCTTGTTCAGTCTCTTCTTGAACACTGTCAGGCTTGGGGCCGTGACACCCCCCTGGGGAGCCTGTTCCAGTGCTCCAGCACCCTCTGGGTGAAGAACCTTTTCCTGATGTCCAACCTAAACCTCCCCTGGCACATCTTCCTGCCATTCCCTCGGGTTCTGTCATTGGTCACTAAAGAGAAGAGTTTGGCACCTACCCTTCATCCTGCCCTTGTGAGGAAGCTGTAGACTGTGATGAGGTCTCCTCTTAGTCTCCTCAAATTAACTCCATTAATCTTGTCATTTGTAGTTTAACGTTAGTTTCTCCAGCACTGAATTTCAGGTCTTACCATATTCTTAGCATTTGTTCTCTAGACAGTATCTGCAAAGTTGAGATCCCATAACATTTATGTGTCCAAAAACATCACAGACAACATCTTCATCTATATTTATACATCCAAACCCAGGGTTACAATAGATAATTGTTTATTTTATGTTACTCCAATCAAAACTTTTCTACTTTTTACTCTAATCATTTTGAAGTTAAGAATAATAGTTCTTATGGCATAGGTCAGACCAAAAGTCCATTTAGCTTGCTACAAAGTCTTTGTGTTTACAGCCATATGCTTAGGGGAAGAGTTTAAGGACAAGTTTAGGAACAGGGCAATTACATGGTGTATTTTCTCTTGGTATATCCTACCATATTTGGGGAGTTTGCACACGAAGATCTTCCTAAACCAGAAGTTTCATCTATTTCCTTGTGTTTAATGGTATTTCGTAGATCTTCAATAGATTCAATGGATATTCATAGATTCCTCAACGTAGCTGTTTGTTTCTTGGGATCTTTTATACCTCAGCGGCCACAATATCTTGCAATGAACAATAAAATTTGATTATGTATTCTGTAAAGACATTCTTTTCACCAACAAAGCCTTCATTCATTTAAGTCTCCCAGCCTGGCGTTAAGAGAAATAGAGAAAATTTGTTTCCTGTTCACCTTTACTGTGAATTGCATATTTCTTCCCCGGAACTCTTCCTCCCTGGAAAACCCTTGCATAAGTAAAATACATGACATTTGCAATGCCTTTGCATCCATTTAGTTGCTGTTATCCTTCTCTGTACATTTTTGAATTCTACGTTGTACGCCTGGAGTTGGCCCAGATGGTGTATGACAAGGCAAAATGACTTGCTTCAGCTCTGCTAAAGTGGTTGTCCAGTCGAGTCCTGTTCTCACAGGGATGTGACTACTGAAGAGCCTGAAGCAGGCAATATGCCAAAGGAGTGACACACTCCTGAACAGTGTGATCATTTGCAAATGGGAATGCCAAGAAGAATTATTTTCTTGCATTTAATTAAAATTTCTCCTGCTGCAACTTGTGTCCATTACCTTTAGCTGTGTGTCACCAAGGAGAATCTGGCTCCAGCTTCTGTGCAAATACCTACAGAAAGTTGAAGACTGCAGTAAAAAGCTCCTATAGTCATGTTTTCTTTAGGCAAAACAAAATCAGCTTCTTCAGCCTCTCTTCACACACCATGTGCTACAGCCCCCATCCACCTTGGGTACACAGTCTCTGAAAGTGAATGCTTAAAAAAAAAAAGTAAAAAGCAAGTTGGAAGTGATATTTCTCTAGTGTGTACTCAAGCACCCAGTAATTTGTGGAGTAAACATGTCTTGACGCACTGATTGTATCTTTGTGTTCAAAAACCTTGGATGATTTTTTTTTTTTCCTCTTAATCTTTTCCAGTCATGTTGTACCTGCAATATTCCAAACATGGCCTTCACAGCACTTTCGGGTTTTGGTGCAATTCTACATACAAGCATAATCACCCTGAATTAAAATTAAAAAATTGTGAGTATGGGATTTGACAGTAACATTTAAAAGTGAATTACCTTTTTTCCCTCTAATTATGCAGGTTCAGAAAAGCAATAAATTCTTAAGAAGAAAACTACAGTCCTGGAGGGATGTTACCAAGAGATATCATGAAGATCTTCATATTTCAGTAGTATTAAGAAGCTTTGTAATACCCTAGATGCTTTATTGCTAGTTCCCAATATGTAATGGAAATGCCATTTTAATTTATTTCATAGTTTAGGTCATCACATACTTTTGTGATGATAAGCCTCTCAGGTCAGAGGCCACATCTTCCAGTGGTGTTATTCAGAGCATTGCAATTTATCCTGTCACATGGAGAACAGGAGGTGAATTGCTGCTTACAATTTATATTGTTACTGGCCTAAATTGTCCTAAAGTTGCTACTAGGATTACAAGGAAGACTACCTGCAAACAGCTAAATGCAGGACAGAAATATAGAACCACGCTAGCTAATTTCATCCTTATGAGCAGATCAGCTGGCTTTGATGTAACCATGATCTGCTTGAAATCTTGTTCTAGTTTAGCTTGTTGACTCTACTCCTCTGCTCCTCCTTTTAACAAGATGCTTGCTTACCAAGAGCTCAAGTACAAAGACAGCAGCCTTCACCTCTAAAGTGATAATGGACAGCAGATGAACAATAGGCTGAATAGCTGCTACCTCTGGAGGCAGAAACTGCCTCCTCGAAACCCTGCCAGATCCCAAGCAGTAAATAAACCAAATCACAAGACATAACAGCAAAATTCAGTTACACAGTCTTATACTCTACATATTATCCAACTCTACAGATTTATATATGTAAGTCTGTACTTAGCTTGTTTGTGTGATTTATGCAACTGCTCCATACTAGGTAATAACCTGAAGCAGTAACTTGATCATCACTGCCTGTAGGTATTTTTCTGCATTGCTGTTCCAAATAGAAATAATAATAGTTTTCAATAATAAAGCTAAATGAGCACTCCTCCTAGCAAATGTTGAAATAATTGTGTTCCAGTTCTTTAGCAAAGACTTACATATATGATGCATATAAATGTTATAAATGTATATGTAAATCAGAAGCAAAATGCAGAACAATGAAGATGCTTATTAGTAATACATATATAAAGACTTAAAAACCTTCAGTTACCCTCTTTGCTTTTTCTTTTCCTTCTTTAAAGCTTTCTGTCCTGGAACACTGGCAGTGTGAGAAAGCACCACTGCCACAGAAACAAAAGAACACAAGAGAAAAAAGACAACCCAAAGGTATTCCAGAAACACAGAGACTGTGCCACTGAAATTCAAGCTCACCTTTGATCCTTTTATACCATTTCATCTAGAACTGAAGTAGGAACAGTATACTGCTAAAAACGACTGTATGAAATGGTTTTTAAACTCTGAAGTTGAGATGGTCGGTAATTGATGAGTTAAAGTTTGCTGTATTTCTTCATCGGCCAGAAGACTCTTAGGACACCCAGGCAGTAGACAGCCTAAGATAACAGTGTTTGCTATTTTGGTTTTAGTTTTTAAAACAGAAAAGCCTAGATGTTGCATTTCAGTTGCTTTCAGGTTTATGTTTTTTTCATTTTCTACAGTCACAATATGTTTTGTGTTCATAAACTGAAGATCATCTGCCAGCTTTGTACCCATAATTTAAAAAAAAAAAAAAAGCTATTTTTCAGGGGAAAGGTCTTACAGAGAGTAAGATAATCAAAAGGTAAAGGAAGTAAAGGGAAAGAGGGCTGCTTTTGTTATTTTTACCAAACGATAAACGAGTGCAAATAATTGGAAAATCCTTGCGAAGTCCTTATGCTTAATTTTAATTTCTTAATCTTTGTAATTTTGTGTTGCTTTTATCTTTGTTCAAATATGTATTTTTTGTGTGTATATTGATCAGAAGTAAATTATCCCCAAAAGTTAATTATGCTTCTCATTTTTGCTTTTCATGAGTGTTTCAGAAAATTAGTTCTTCTGCAATACCTGCAAAAAAAGGCAAAAGAATATTCCTGGACAGGTGAATTTAAACCTAAATATTTGCACTAAAACCTTGACCATATTCACCCAAGTAAGGGGCAGAAATATAGTATGACTCGTCCAAGTAATCCTCATCAATACAGCTCACACTTTAACTTCATGCAAACCCACTCATATAAATACATCTAAAGAAAAACTACCTATTCAGCTTCTTTTATGTTTCTGCACAGTATTTGAATTTCATGAGTTTTAAGCTTTCACATACCTTTCGTTGTCTCTATTTATTTGTTTGTAGCTATTTATACTAGAAAAGCGATAAAAGCATTCCAGCCCTGTTTAGAACTTGTTCAGGAGGGTAGAAAAGGGTGCTCAGAAGCTCCTTTTAAACTTCTTTTATCAATTGTTGTCTTTTTTTTTTTTTTAACTGAATAAGCCTTATATTTTTGCATAACTTCAGAGCACAGCAGTTATTATGTACTTTTTATTTTACTGGATTTCAGTACTGCTTAATATCTCTTATAATTTGGCTTCCCTCACTTGTACCCTCTACAGCTTCCAGGTGTGCCTAATAACATCATGCTATCTCTGCTAATAAGAAATCACATTTACAGAGAAATTACTATATCTTGCAGAATTATATAGTCGCACATAACAGCTGATATTCCTGTAGATGAAACAAGTAGTGTGCTCAAACAAAGCAGCCTCGATTATTCAGCTCGAGGCTGAGGAGAGATAACAACTCATCCCCCATCCTGTAGGAACCAGTTGTCACAATCTCGTTTGAGCTCCCAGTCCTGGGGAGTCAGCACTCCAGCATCGCGCTCTAATGACGATCACGGACAACAAAAGTGTAGGACCGGCTTAAAAACTGCAAATGAAATAAAAGATGAGTGCATGCTCAAGACTGTTTTAGAAATCAAGATTTATGACTTCTACTTTTGGTAAGACATCCTGGAATTGTTGTATTTTCCTCCTCCACCTACTCGCATTGTGCGTGGCTGAATACACGTATAATTAAAAATACCTTGCTACGTGTGTTTAAAAAGACAATACTCTGATAATTACATATAAGGAACAGACATGTAGGTTGAGTAGGTGAGGGAAATCTGAACAACGTGCTTTATTTCAGTGCTCACTTCTATTCCACCTGGAATCTTTCAGGCTTCACATTCATTACAGCTGCAGCATAGAAAAGACACAGAGAATTAATTTCCTTATAAAAAGCTCATAAGTCATGTCAACTCCCAAAACTCTACAAAATATACCAATTTGTCTGCTACATTGACCTACCAGTAACTAGCATTTTGGCAACTCTCTATACACAATGCCAAGGTGCAGCCTGGCGTGCAAAGCCCCCCAAACCCAAGCATTTCACTACTCTCTCTGTTCACATCTGAAAAAGGCTGAGCTCACCCAAACCAGCATGTAACCTCCAAATTCCCTGCAAAGAAAGTTAGTGCCTCTGTATGGACATTTAACAAAAGACGTTTACAGTTCTGTATGAACCAGGGAAGCCACCAGCTGAACAGGGACTTTTTACTCACTTTTTTCTATAGTGTTTTTCTTACTCTGGTAGAAATGTAGCAGCTAACAGTTATTTGCATTATGTTGGCATATTAACATTATATTGATACTTTATTTTAAACAGAATTCCTTAATTCAAAGTATATGGTATCTATAAAGTCCAATTCTATTTCTGTAAATCTTTGAAATTACGAGACTGTGCCAGGGAAGGTTAAATGTGTTTTTCTGGAACTGGTCCCTAGCCCAAGAAAGTTATACAGCTTATTATGTTGTTCCCATCCCAAGATAATTATGCAGAATGTGCTGTGATATGTTTTTTGTTTTGGTTTGAGTTTTCATGTGTTTTGTTTTGTTTCATTTTCATCATCATTGCTTTTTGTTTGTTGATTTGTGTATACTATTTCTTCTGGCTGTTTGCAAAACAGACATATATCCCACATGCATGACCACTGGTTTGTACATAGGCACTAAATATTAGACTGCAGAAAGCAGCTTTTAAGTTTTCAAAGAATACTAGCTGCGCTATCTCTCACTGAATGCTATAAAAATAATGTGATAACTATCTAGGATCATTAAAAAACAAACAAACAAACAACAAAAAACCCAACATAGCATAGTAATGTATGTAACAGAGTAAGCTATGTTATTTTGACCCCAGGCAGGAATGTCTTACCTTTTTGTAAGCTATGAAGGACAGATCCTTTTTGATCAGTTGAAACACTACATAAAGAGTGTTACAATTCTGTGCGCAGAGGAAGTGAGGTGAAGGACGAGTGGAAGGAGAGATGTATCTTCCAGCCTTTCCATTCTCAAACTTTTAAGCAACACAGGATTCCTAGTCAGAAAAGCATAATTTTGGTTACGCGGCAGTGGCTGAAGCAAGACTCAGCAGGAGTAGTAAGTTCTGCTGTAGTTCCAGACATTTTGCCAGGCAGAGGTAGATTATAGAGTCTCTGCAAGAAAAAGCCCAGCCACACATGCTCACCCAGACCGGGAATCTTCTTGCTGCTTTTGTGGGAATGCAAAGTTCACAAGAGCCCGGGGCGGGCTGCTAACTTCCCAGAATTGTTCTCATCTTCATTGGGTCTTTCCAAAGCAAACTTCAGAGGGGAACAAATGCCTCCAAGTTCAGCCCAAAGCTCCATACCCTGGAAGCAGGTATGTGAGCAGCTTTGTTACTACAAGGCACAGCCTGACCTTGCAGCAAACTGATCTGCCAATGAAGTGGGCAGACACCTGAAGTTCTGCACCTGAAGAGCTGCTCTTCGTGCCCCTTAACCCTTGAAAGCCCAGTAGCTGTGAGGAAGGGAAAGCTGCTGAGATGTTGTCCTGGACAACCTACATGAACAGTGCCAAATGTTCTAGCAGCTTTTGCTTTCGGAGATTTCTTACTCCCCTATCAGAAAACTGACAGTTCTCGCAGGTCAGTGCTTTGCTCTGAAGTCCCATTAAATATGACATTGCCTGTCCCACAGGCCTATGGCTCTGGTAGGTGTGGTGAATGAAGTCTGAGCAATAACACATACTGTTGTCAGCAATTTAAATCCATCTAGGGAGAACTCAGTAACACTCTCCTGGAAAGCAAGGAACATGTGCGTCTTCAGCATCCCATGGGCACAGAACCAACCTGTGTCCCCTTCGGAGTAGAAGGATCTGTCTGCTTCTTACCAGGGAGCCGGTGGGGAATGAGGAGCTGGATGAGAAGTCCCAGTAGGTTTTACAGCTGTACAGGCATTGTGTCACAGGTTGAAGCCAAGACCCACTTGACCTAAGATTTCAGCGGGTAGTTTTCCTTTTAAATACACTGGAATTGCTGTTGAGTTCCAAACCAAGGTGCAGCTCTATAAGTCTCCACAACAGAGCAGAAATCTAAAACTTCCTATTTCCTTCAGTTAAAGGCTCTGGCAACACATGTTTTGCGTGTTTTCTTGCTTTCCCTTGTATGAAACCCTCCATCCACAGCCATCTTCCTGTATGTTTACTCCTGGCTTGACTTTACCTCTTCCAGTACTGTCCTATCTGGATACAAACTGCACTGCTCATTGAAAAGAATTTCTGACCCACTAATCCTTTGTGACTCTAATCTTCAACACTTCGTGCATGCACTTTTGTAGGAAAATGTTTCTGTTTACCTATTTCCCTGTCA
Source organism: Caloenas nicobarica (assembly GCF_036013445.1). Lineage (NCBI taxonomy): Eukaryota > Metazoa > Chordata > Aves > Columbiformes > Columbidae > Caloenas > Caloenas nicobarica. The sequence goes on from NC_088245.1 coordinate 50,207,802, forward strand.
AAGCTGCTACAAACCAAGAGACTAAAAAAGAAAAAAAAAAATCAGATCTGAAAAATCGTATTTCTAACTGTAATGCAAAGAATAATACTTAGAAAACAACGAATATCTGCAATACTTAGAAAATGAAGTCCTATGACATTTCACGTGCAAAACAGATAAAACGACTTCTATACTCAAAGATTAACTTACATTTGCACGTTGTCGTTCTGCAGGTGCGCTACCCATAAGCATCCAGTTGTCTCAACTATATGCACACATACCTAATTAATCCTTACATTTGCACCTATTCACCTCTAACTCTTTATGCATATACTTACCTGCGAAAGATCCAAAAATTAATCTGATGAATCCATGAGTCTGCACTGAAATTATATGCACAAATGTGTATAACACTTAATATGCTTATTGCAGCTGTACATGTAAGGTTGAACAATTTGTGTATATAGGCAAAGATAAGACGTCTTTGGGTTTCTTCAGCAGCCATAGCAATTGCGTTGAATGAGAAGAGGGCTGCAAATTATTTCAGTGTGCCTGTCCCATCCTTAGAAATCCCCATTTCTTCCCCCTTGACTGAGGCTCAACTGCAGAAATTGAGAATGTGCCTTTCCTCCCCTCTTCGATCTAGAGACTGAACAAAAGCAGAGAGGCAACAGGATTCTGGGAGCTCTTGACATAAAAGGGAAGAGAATCCTGGCCCACTCCATCAGAGAGAAAGTACCTTTTCTTACTACTCAGTTCCTTCCATTTTCAAATGAATGCTCCTTTGTACCACCCAGAACAATGGCTAATTCTTTTGTAAAACAAAGGTTTGGAGGGATGACTTAATATGCAAGTTAGTGTTTCTATAAAGGTCAACACACCGGCTAATTTAGCTACAAGTAATCGAGTTATTCACAGTGAAGATAAACCCAGCAATTTTCAAGGTGTGGTCAGTAGATTCCTGGGAGCGCTTCTCCACACAGCACTACAGGCAGCACTTAAACCTTCTGTATGAAGAACGGCTGCGCACCACGTATCTGTTCCTGTCTGCAGCTTTTAAATCACGTTTTTTAAAAACATTTCCCCCCCCCCCCCGCCGCCCTGCCACACCCTATTACGAGCAATTGTTGTCGTAACATTACGAATGATACATAACAAAGAAAAAGTCTGCGCAAGGCCTTCAACAATTTAAAATCCCTCCCACAGAGATAAATATTACATCTTACAGCTGGATTGCTGTCCCAGGCAGTTACAGAAAGGATTAAGTTTAAACAGTAGAATTGCTAAGGAATACTTCTACACCATGAAATAAGACAAAACATGAAGAGTAAGAGTTAGATTTAATGATTAATGAAATTATTACTGAACCCAGCTCTTACACTTCTTTTCTTTCTCATAATCAAGGAAAACATCGGGTTTAGGTAATTGGTAGTATATCTAAACAAAAATATATGCATTGCACAAGGATAAAAGCAATACTAAAATTGCAAAGATTTTAATTTCATATAAGAAATCAAAATTATGCATGAATGGAAAAGTGTAAATGGGAATATTTTAGTAGTCAAATATTTGATAAAAACCACACACCCGTGACAAAGTATCAAAACAACAGAACTTAGTATTTGGAAGGATACTATCTACATTTCTGTGTGTTAAACATTGCTAAATTCAGTGGCTTAATTATTATCACACTGCCCTTCAGCAATCGTTGCTTATATTAGTGTTGTAACAAGTCAGGAGAACAGAAATACTGTTCCAATGGCAGAAATAGTAAAGCCAGTTTGCTATGAACAAGGAATAATCTACTACATCAAGGAGTCAATCCACAGCCATTGATACAAGGTCAACAAAGACTACTGCATAGCATACTGGTTACTTTACCAAAAGTGCATTTATCAGCATTCAATGAACTGGGGGAAAAATGAGAAAACCACTCCTTTTAATATATTTTTTTAAAAACAAACAGATGATTGACAGTTGAAGAAAAACTCACATTTCCTTTAAAAGTAAGAGCATAGTCTAAAGATCTTAAGAGCACCAGAAGATTTCTATCAGGTAAAACAGTACAAAACATTAGCATTGTAAGTAAAGAACAATTAAATGGTGGTTATATCATTCCGTATTTAGAATGCAACTGAAAATTTTAGTGTGTTGTTGCATCCTCCTATACTACAACCAGTGGCATTTTGAATGACTTTTTGTTAAGTTCTGGAAACAAATCATGCAAAGAAAAACTCTTTTTCATGTACAGCAAAGGCCCAGAAAGATTTAAACTGGTGATGTGTAAACTGAAATGAAGATAACGTTAACACAAACAGATATATATGGGGGAAAGCAGCAGTGTCTGGCTTATCCCATTAGTTCTCCATTCAGTTCTTACACTGAACCTTTGAAAGTAGCATTACTGAATATCCCTTACTACCAGTAATTTTTATGATTCTGCATTTTAGGATTCTGCATTTAAGATTATCCTCAATCCTTTATCCTTTGATTCCCACCCCCCCGCCCCCCATATTTAAAAGTTGCAGTTTTCTCACATAAATCATTGCTATGCCTTTTGCTGCTTGTTAAGTGATATGTGGTCAACATTATTTCTATTTTCAAAGCACTGAGACCACTTTTCTGTTGGATCACATATTAAACAATAATTAAAATAGTATTCTTCCCTTATTCTATTGTGACATGATAAAGACTATTCACCATTTAATATACGTTCAATCTCTTCCAGTCTTTTCAAAGCAGCAACTCTCTTTTTCTCAATGTCTTTGATTTCTTTTGTAGATTTTTTGGGAGTCTCTTTGTCTATATTGTTTTTCTCTGTTCGTTTCTTATTTTTTGAGTGCCCTTTATTGTTATCAACTATTGTCTGGGTGGTTTTATGCTCATTTTTTACTTCTTTCAAATTTTGAAATGATTTTTTTTTTTCTTCTGCAGCTACAGTTGCAGTCCCATCTGCTGGAAGTGATGACTGTTCCGTAGCACTGAGTGATGCAATTTTACTTCTAACTATGTTTAGATGACGCTGAATATACTCTTCATGAGGTGCCAGTGCTAGTGTTTCAACCAAACATTTTTCTGCTTTTATTAAGTCTCGTTCTTCAAAGTAAACCACACAAAGATTATGTTTTCCTTGTACATTGTTGGGATCCAGTTCCAAAATTTTTTCAAAACACATTTTAGCTCCAGCAATATCCTTCTTTTGGTTCATAAGGATATCTCCCTTCAAAATCAGACCTTTGGTATGATCAGGGTAGTATCTCAGTAGGTCTTCCAGGACAGGCAAAGCCATCAATTCTTTTGCTGTCTGAGAATAAAGCAGTGCCAAATTGAACAAAGCACTTCGGAAGTTTGGTTGTAACCTTATGGCTTTCTTCATCCATGCCTCTGCTTCCGTGTCTTTTTTGTCGTCCATTGCCAGCATACCCAAATTGAAGTACCCATTTGCATCCTGTGGTTCTTCTTTCACATAATGTAACAGTCTTTGCTTAGCTTCAGGCCGAAGCCGAGCGTCACCTAAACGACAGAAAACAAACTTAATTCTAGATTTACTCTGATGGAATTTTAGACCAGGCTTGTAAAATGCTAATTTCTATACAAATTAAAATGTAACATCTTTAACACAACTGTAAAAAAGAAAGGATTTAAAATGCTGCTTTTTATCATTGCTGTCTAATAGCAAAAGTAAATGACATCTACCCTTTTTAGAGAATGAAAATACTTACAGTTGACTTGTAAGCAAAAGTCAGCATCATTATTCCATTATCTGTTGAATTATATTTAGATTTGGTATAACAAATAGAAGAAGTATCTCTACAAGTTTAAGAGAAGTTATTTCCATGTGTGGTTGACCAACCGGATTGCAGAGAAGACATCAGTTCTGACAAACCAGTTCTTACAAAAGCAAACTTGGAGTGGAAGATTTCATTTTGTTAAAGATAGATTGAAAGAGGCTAAAGACAGGTCACAAAGAGTGACTTCAGATGTAGCCAGGCTAAAATATCTTCTGACACTAAAACGATAAAATCTAACACTCCCATATTTTAATTCGCATTAAAGTTTGAAAAAGATATAGTAAAATAATCTTATCTGATAATACCAGGATTAGCTAGACTAGCTTGTAGTCTGTGCTGTTTTTCTGAATACTCCAATGAATGTATTCTAGTAAGGAATTCCAGGCACAGACTTATTGAAGAATGGAGGAGCAAGGAGCTGATTTTAACTGCCTTCTTTCACCTCCTGAAACAGCGCTGCACCTTCCAGTATGAATCATTGAATACTAGATAGCTAATGCTTCTGCTTGTTTGAAGCCCCTTGTGGTTCTACAGACAAGAAACAAGGCATTTCTTGTACGACCTGACTTACAATGTGAGATGGAGAACAGTCCATCTGCATCGGCTCAAATCAACTCTGTATTATCTTTCTTACGGGTAAGTTACCATCGCAACAAAAGGGAAATGAACATTACTAGTCACTCGCCAAATACTCTTACCAACAGCCTGAATTCACAAAAGGCTTACACTTACCCATACAGCTAGAAGCTATACATAAAAAAAAAAAAAACCTCATGAAAATCTGACTTCATTCATACTAATTAGCACTATTACAGAGGAACCTATGAGAGCATTCACATTTCCTAGGGCTAGATTTGAAACCCATAGAAGTCAGCTATATTTTTAGCCAATGAAAAATGAAATAAACCAATATCAATGCAAAATATAGATATTACATATATTTTACTAAATCCAATTTTTTAAGATTATATAGGCACAATTTTGAAGGTGTTTGTGTAACACTGTTCTTTATATGTATGAGATGTTATATTGTAAAATAGCACTTGTATTAAAGATGCTGATCAGGTAAGATATATGTACACTTTGCACAAATTCCACACAGTACCAATAAATTACAAAGCTGACTATTACAATAAACAGTTTCTTCTTTGATGATGCTACAAACTTCTGATTTCCAAAAATAAAACAGCTCATTAAAAAAAATTAAATTGTATGGGCCATAATAAACGCAAATACACAATATTTATATCAGGGACAACTAACGTACCAGATTCCTGCATTAGCAGTGCTGAGTTGAACAATGCCAGTTTATGCGCTGGGTTGAGCTCTAGGGCTTGGTTGAAATTCTTCAGGGCTTCTGTTGGATCTTTCAGTTCAATGTAAACAATTGCCAAGTTGTACCACAGGTCTGCATTGGTTCTGTCTAGTTCTAGAGCTCTAAGATAAGCTTCCTTAGCTTTCAGAGGTTTGTTCATTTTTAAAAGTAATTCTCCCCTGTCGAAGAATCAGATTTAGCCTTCAACTTTTATTCATACTAATATGAAAATAATTGACAAGTTTTTTAAAAGCTTGCCTTCCTCACTATTTCTTGCTTGTTTTAAACACAAAACAATATAGGACCTTCTTTACATCCCATTCCCAAAGCTTTCAGATCCCAAAAGCCTGTATACAACAAACACACATACAGAACAAAAACCAAAATAATAAGTGATCAGCATGATAGCATCTCTGTAACTACACTGCAAGAGCTATAGTTCAGGCATCTTTGCAACTCCCTAAGTCCCAATGGGAATCACAACTAACAGAACAGTGAACAGAAGCTTCAACACCCACAGCCACATTACTCATCTATTTAGCTGCCATTTATGTGGTTTTTAGTTAAGTCCTGCATTTTCTGGACCACCTTTAACAAAAAAAGGATAAAACAAGCTCCATGATTCTGACTTTATAGTCAGCTTCATAGTTCGAACCTGAACTAGGAGATTAGAAATTTGAGTTTGAGATTCATCAAGACATCTAATGGAAGCATCTTGCTGTACGATGTTTAAATATACAGCCTACGTGGAAACACATCATTTGAAGCAGGAATTTAAAAGAACAGGGCTTGTAATGAATAATTGATTATTGCTCCAAATCTTGATGATCTCATTTGGAAATGAATTAAGTCCAGCATCTAATTCAATTGTATGAAGTAAATACTGTTCATAGCACTGCAAATAACTGTTTATTCAAGAATGCGTATCTCTAAAACTAGAAAAGATACCTGCTGATGTAAGCCTGCTTGAAATCTGGCCTCATACTAATTGCTTGTCGATATAATTGATCTGCTTCTTCAAGGCGAGATTCATTTGCTCGTATTAAGTTTGCAAGATTGATATAAACATTCAAATGGTTAGGAGCAACTCTTGCTGCATACTTTTTACCTGGAATGATCTGTCAAAAAGAATACACGTACCAAACACAGGTAAGTCAAAATATGGAAGACAATGAATCTTCTCTGCCACATTTCTTTTAGGGTATCACAGGACATCAGTGTGCTGGTTCTTAACAATCACAAATAGCAATTATTTTTTCCCAGAAAATCATACCAAGATCTAAACAATATATTTTCTTCTTTAATTCTATGAAGACATAGATGGCTTTTATATCATATTTAATATATCAGTTAATTAAGCTCTGCTACTACCTAGCTGGGTTTAAGCACATAGCCATTAGAAACCAATCAGACCTTGCAAACCTTCTTCCATTCAGGCAAAGAGTATTTCCAAAAGCCTGAACTGACATTCTGTCAGACATTTTCATTTCCTTATTTAACCCTCCAGCCTAAAGTAAGTGTAAATAAGATTTTTACCAGCCACTGATACAGCAGATAAAAAGTAGTTGTGAAAGATGAAAATGCTGACAGTGCAACTGTTGTACTGTTTACATTTCATCTGTCTAGAATCTTCATACTGTTTCACAGTACAAACTTTTTAATGCCATACTTCTACCAAAGAGACTGCAGATTTTTGTTGTCATTCTCATTTTACCCACAGCTTTTGTTAACTTCATATGTTCTTCAAAATATTCCTCTCTCTTCCTCATAAAGAGCTAGAATAAGTAATATTTGCTAGGTATAAACGTAACTTAACAAATGGTAAAGGTAAAAAAGCACATGTTTTTAAAAGTATGTTCAGGCAAAAATTTTTTTGTTGCTGCTGCAGCTACTTTCTTCCACCTTCAGTGTCGCATTTAAGCCTTCTCTTGAGGGCTCAGAAACTCAGTCATCAATGTATTAGCTGTAAGTGAAAATAAACCTACTGTGACTAGAAACTGTAGGTGTACAATTCTAACTGCTGCTTTCTTTTATATCCTCAATTTCATCAAAAAAATGACACAGCAACGTAAAAAAACTTCAAATAGTTTTAACAAAGAAGTTCCAAATTAGCACTTTTTTTAACAGCCATGATTGTATACAACCTACTTTTTCAATAGATAGGTTTTAAAAAAAACCCTAACAACTTTTATGTATAGCAATACAGAGCTTCAAGAAAAATACAAAAATTGTATCATGAATATAAGTCTGAAAGAGTTCCCTTCTATCGTGGCAGATAAAATAAAATTACTTATTACCTGTGGCATCAATGATTTAGCAATCATATATGATTCTTCAGCTTCTTTAGTTTTGTTTAAGTTTTTGTAAGTTCTTCCTACATTCATGTGGGCACCAATATCATCTTAATAAAGAAAAGAATGAAATTTCAAATACTGAGCACCATGAAAATAAATACCTATGCCTTCAGCATAGCATACAGGTACTGCACAAAGACCAACAACAAAAAAGCAATTCTATATTATTTTTCATCTTAATTATGAAGCTAATAACTCAACTATGAATCAAAGACAGATTACAAAGTTACTTGGGAAACGGTAAAAAAATTGAGGTCATACTTCCACACATCTATCTTTAATCTCTTGCTATAGTAGAGGCACATATATTGAAGGTTATTATTAGGTTTCTAAAAGGAAAAAGGAAAGGTTGTCCAGTACTATCTAGAACTTCTTTTGCAACAGCATGTAAAATACAGTAAATGTGCACTTTGATACTATCTAGATTTCTATACACCTCCTTAGTTTTAGAGAAGATAATTAAGTGATAATTATGTTTCATAAGAAATTACAGTTTAACTTAATTCCAAATGTCATTCAAATAACAGTTTTAAATGGAAAGTCTTTGCATCTTTTTATAGATAAAAACTTTTCTGGAAGCCTTTTTTTTAGTTTATTTCCAAAAACTATGGATCAATTAACGTAGTGTATGACATTGTTTGATGTTCAGTTGGAGAAAAAGAGATCATCAAGAAGATTTTAAGTAAGCTAAGCTACTGAAATAGCAGGAGTGCAGAGACATCATTCAAGGGCAACTAGTCAAAACTTTTACCTGGTTGCACTTGTGTGGCTTGTATGAAGAACTGCAGAGCTCTTTCGAAATTCTTTTCATTTTCTAATGCATGCCCCACATTGTTCCATAGTTTTGCATTGTTCTTATTTACCTAAAACCAGAAAAAGGTGCTAATGCATACAGTATTAAGCTGAAATTACATAACGACTGCTTTTCTTTTAACTATGTCTTAAAGATGTAAAAATATACAGCTAATGACGGATTTAATCAAGCTGCTATAAGAGTAACGAAACACTATACAGAATGATTACATTGGACTTGTTGCTCAACATCCATCTATTTTAGTTATTTGCTCCTAGAAATACCAAACATTTTAAAATTCATTACCATTGTTATGGGATGTTGTGCAAACTACCCTATCATGCTATATGAACATTAAAGAAGTTATTCTATGCATCAAACTTTTTGTAGATTTTCATACTGAAACATATCGTGCTTTCATGCAGATAAGAGAATACATTCAACAGCTTTAACAAAGGAAAAAATTATCATCTATTTCTTGCACATGAATTCTCATGTGTGCATCACACTGCTTTTATTAAAGGATTCCCAAAAGCAACTAATTAGATGTTAATACTGTTAATGTAGAAATAAAAGTGGCTAAACAAGCATCACTTCCCTCCATTTTTATCATGCTCTAGTGCAGCTTTTTGAGAGGAAAAGCAAGACAAAGTTTCCATTTCCATTTCAAATAGAATACAGTACCTTTAAAGCTGACATAAACAATGTGTACTCTGACTCCCAGTCCCAGTTTCTGTGCAGTGTTTTTAAGGCATGAGTGAATAGTACCGCAGCCAAACAAACCCAAGAAATTTTTCTTAGTACGCTATTAAATAAAACAAAGATTTGTTATAAGCACACAAACAATGCTAATTTATACTAGAATAAGTATCTCATTTGCTAGGAGGAAAATAAACTGAGGAAGATATTTGTGTATGGTATACTCCAATTTAATTGCCTCATCATCAAATGACACACTCCAAAATTTGAAAGGAAATAATGTCCAATTCCAAGTTAACTTTGTTATTTACCCAATTTTTTTTGTTATCATTACACAATTCACTTAATAATAACAAATGCAATCCACATAACAGAACGTAAACAAAAAATACAGGAAAACTATACTTCTGTTAGACCTTATCTGTAATTTAAGGCAAGGAACATGATCATGATATCAAACAGTGAGGTTCTTCAAAACACTGTACAAAATGTTAAAAAAATGAAAAAAGCAACTAAAATGTCATCACATGTTGTTTCCTATCAGACAATTCCACACAAATTCTTTACTGCACACATCACCAATATTTCCCACCCTGTAGAACACATCTAAATAGAGAGGTCTGCAGTGGAGACTGCCTAATCTTCCATAAGCAAATAAAATCCTAGTGTTACTATAATATCTAAAGAGGAGAAAGGTCATGAGTCTTTATAGTAATTTTGAAGTTGCAAATTGGGGCAGAGGTCACTCTCTGAGAAAAGCTTCTCAGGAACAAACTTCTACATTTCATGCAGTTTATTCTTCTGAAGTTTAAACATGACTGACTTTAACTACAACAGATGTGAAATAATTTGCTTTAACAGGCTGGTCATTTGGTCTCTGAATTCTAGCTCAACTATGAAAAAACATGTTAAACACCCAGTAGCCTTCCTACAATTACGAATATCATTTTGTTTTTAAAAATCTCATTCTTGAGCAGACATATAACTGTTCGTCATTGCCAGCTATTTCTTATACTTGACTTATGCAACAGCTGTTCACACTGCTATGTACGTCACAGGGGTTTGCTAAAATCTGAAAGGGTTTTTTTTCCTCCATTTTTAAGATGCACAAAAAGCTGTGCAGACTTATACGACTATGCTTGGTTTAAAAAAAAATACTAAAAAATAAAAAGTAGAACAGCAGAGTTAAGAGATAAATTCTAAAACATGAGCAAAGCAACTGCTGAGAACTAGCATATCAGTAAAGTATATTCCCACCAGCCCTATGAGGAAGTTTTTCCTTTCCACATATTTCTAAAGCAAGGAGCCTTCTCTTTCTCATAAACTTTTTAGAGTGCTGATTCCCAATATTTCTGTCATAAACGACACTGCTGTCTAATTTTTTCCCCATCCACCCTCTCCTAGTTCCTTCCTTTCTTTCACCTCACTTCTATTTTTACTGCCTCATAGTGGGATTTATGATAATACTTTCTCCTCACTCCCACAAGGTACCACTAATTTCTGTCAGCTTTCGCAGCACCAGTTAGCATAAGCTATACTACGAGACTTCAACTCTAATCATAGCAGACGACAAAAACTGGGAATTGCTGCCTTACTGTTTGTCTGAAATTGTATTAGGATGGCACCGGGGTAAAAAGGGTAAAGCATCCAGGTCAAAGGGAGGTATGTGCAGATCAATGCAGAAGACAGCAGAAAAAACAAAGGTGCATGCAAAACGTGCTCTCAGAGCAGAATTTCCTAAGGAGAAACTGTTATAAAAAAAATTCTTTAGTTTAAGAAATACTAAATGGCACTGATGTCCGTTCCTAGCACGGCATGTCTGAAAATTTAATCAGTAAAAGATATTTTAATATACTGTAGACTAACATACATGCATTATATAAATTTCAGTCAGTAATCACCTTTGAATAAACTACAAATCAAATCTGGCCAAGAAATTTTTTTGCCTAATCCTTAAAAATGTCTGTAAGTTCAATAGAAAATATTTGTGATTCTGCCCCTCTACTCTGCTCTGGTGAGACCCCACCTGGAGTACTCCATCCAGCTCTGGAGCCCTCAGTACAGGAAAGAGATGGACCTGTGGAAGAGGGGCCAGAGGAGGCTACAAAAATGATCAGAGGGCTGGAACAGCTCTGCTGTGAGGACAGGCTGAGAGAGTTGGGGTTGTTCAGCCTGGAGAAGAGAAGGCTCCACAGAGACCTTATCACAGCCTTTCAGTTCTTAAAAGGGACCTATAAGAAAGACGAGGACAGACCTTGTAGCAGGGCCTGTTGTGATAAGGGGTAATGGTTTTAAACTAAAAGAGGGGAGATTCAGGTTAGACATGAGGAAGAAATTTTTTACAATGAAGGTGGTAAAATACTGGAACGGGTTGCCCAGAGAGGTGGTAGATGCCCCAACATCCAAGGCCAGGCTGAACAGTGCTCTGAGCAACCTGATCTAGTTGAAGATGTCCCTGCTTATTGCAGAGGGTTGGACTAGATAACCTTTGAAGGTCCCTTCCAACCTTAGCTATTCTATGATTCTAGAAGAGCTATAATGTAATAAATTCATACTCCTAAAAGCTCTGCTGGGAAAGCTTCCAGTTATAAATATGGTTATCTTTTACAAAATTAAGAGAGACAAGTTAAACCAGTCACAGGTAACACTATCTTACCTTTTATTTGACAATTTCTTCCATCCGTGTGCTACTAAAATGCAGAATCCCATGCTAGGAACATATAACACTCGTTCTGCTACTACAAATCCAACAGGAAAAAAGAGGTTTGATGCGGGAATGAATGGCAGCACTATTAAGCAGAGTGCCTACAAAAGAAATGCAAATCAATTAGTAATCAAGATTATGCAGTAACAAACTGTACTCAAGAAAGAAATCAGGAAGCAGTTACGAAAAATCCCAGAAAAACAGATATACATAGCAGATCTTTGAGATTTTTTTTTCTTTTAAACAATAAGACCTGTTTTACATTGAAACCACTCTGAACATGGCAAGTTTTAACGTGCAAATGACTCTCTTCCTTTCTTAAGGGCCTACAAATATATTTGCTTTTCTATACCACAGAAAATAGTGGCTGTATAACAAAACACTAGGATCAAAGGATCAAATTCAAGACAATATTTTAATAAGAGTTCCACATACAAAAACATGACAGTCTGAGAACCTTGGACACTACAGCAATTAAAAAATTATACCAGCTCATATGATGCATAAAGCAGGCTTGTTTTGTGGGTTTGTTTGTTTTACAATACAATAAAGTCAATTCTTATTTTATGTAAAAAATGTGAAGAAATAATATAAAAATCAGGATCAACCACTGAATAAACATCGGTGTTTATCCAGTACACTAAAGGCACCCTGGAATATCTAAAATGACAATGAACTGAAGAACTGCATCATTGCAGCTCTTAGGTTGGTCACAGACATCATAACAAAAGGTGCGTTTATTATAAGACAGAAATCCATCTGCTGCAAAGGAAGACTTGACGATTTGCTTTAAGTTCTGGGTCACTGTTAAACAGCAGCCTTACAATTGCTGGTAGCCGAAGACTCAAATAATTCTCTTCAAATATCTGGGTCCATGTTACAAAAAACAAAATCCCTACAGAAACTGAATGTTTCTTTGAATAAAGAGGAATTATCTAGAAATTTTCAGTGAAACTGGCTGTCGCCTTCTGTCAAGATTTAAGTGTAACTTTAACTGCCTTTTCCATGTTAAAATAGTTAACATATCCAGTTTGAAAATCAATCTAGCAGTTCCCATATAAAAATGCAACACCGACTTAAAATGTCATGGTTTTATAGCTCCTGTTTCAAGGGGCCAAGAGTATGCACATGGATCATTAACATGGCTCAGCTGATCCACAGCAATTCATTAAGCTACATGAAAATAAACACATAATTGAAACTTGAAGAAAACACAAGCACAATATAGAGAATATGTGGATTACTTGGGGACAAAATTTAATTTATTGCCATTTCACATTCCTCTTTCTCATTGACATTTTTAGAGTATGTGCTTGTTATAGAGCACCTATGAATGTGTAAAAGCCTTAACATGGAACTCTATATAGATTTTTGTAATCCACTTAGAAATGCAGGATTCACCATGCTCTCCCCAAGCCAGTCCTCTGTAACAGTTTTTTAATTTAGTTATAGCAAATGCCTTCATACTTTTGAGAGTGGATTATGGGAAGTGAGGGTATCGTTCTGTATTTCATTCTCTTTTTAAACAGCCAAACACATTTTTGAATTCAAAAGCAAATGTACAGAAGCATGTTCGAAGTGTGCTTTAGCAAATAACGTGCTGTTTTGCAAATGTTTTCACTGCAATGTGAATAAACAGTATTTAGCTTTGAAATGTATGTTAGGCTTGTACACAGGCTTGAATGAATTAACTTTTCATAAACCAATTTGAAGAGGTCACCTCTTCAGATTTAAAAAAAAATATTGTTTACATTATTGCTCAAAAAATGCAGTTTGTTTTGGTTTTTTAATATAATAAGGACACTGGTCCCACATCCCCATGAGGTCAACATATGTATAGTCAAAGCCAATTCTTTCCAATGGGCTTGAGTAGAACAGATTCTGCAGTTGATATAGCTAGTGCTTGGTCTCCACAGAGCACTTATGATCTAGGCATCTGATAAAGGTTTTTGCATGTTCTGGCCTGTGCAATTACTCTGATGATGAACGTTACACAATGTTTTGACAAACTTTCCTTTAGATCCTTGGTACACTCTCCTTCAAATACAATTTTCTGGGCAATAGATTCAAAGTCCTAGTGCGGATAAAAATGCAATCTCTTCTGTTCATTTACTCTTTCTTTTTATCACAGTCTTTCAGTAGATGCAGAGGCTCCATTCAAAAAATACCCTGATCAAGGCAACTGGAAAAAAAAAAAAAAAAAGCAGAAACCATTACAATATGCTGGAAGAAAAAAAGCATATGATAGAACTCTAAAACACGACCATAAGTTATGAAAAGCATCTGAACTGCTAAGTAACCGGTCAAAAGTTCACAAGGAAATATTTAAAAGCCTGAGTGAGTTGTAAGCACAGGGAGTAGAAAAATAAATACTGTTAAATTTAGAAGTACTGATGTGTGGGCACGACACTTAAAAGCGTTAGAAACTTACACCAAGAAACCTAAGAACACCTGTCTGTTCCTCACATTTGCATAGTAACAAGCCACCAGAGTTTTCAGTTGAGTAGCATGGAGTGCTGTCGTATCAGAAGGGAGGTAAAGCACCCTTGTTTCGGACACTCAGTAAATATCAAAAAAACCTAAAGAGCTTTTATTAAATTTCACCAGCCAAAGGAATGTTTATACCCAGGAAATTCCATGAACAAACAAGGGCCACGATCACAGCTTGATTCTGAAACCTACTGAAAAGCCAACCAGGTAATTCTACATCAGTACTACTCTCAGTACTCAACATTTTTCAGTATGTATAGTGTAACCTATTTACAAAGGTCACTTAGTCTGACAGTCAAGTTATCTGATTGTTTACAGGGATAAAGTAAATAGAAAATATAAGAGAATTTAACTGCTTATACATTGTTTCCAGGGCATGTCCTTTAATAATGTAAGAATAATTGATTACTTCAAGCAGCATAATGACATCAACCTGCCAAAGCACGTTCCATTTTATAATATACAGTCCCACTTTTTGTTAGTTTAAAAGTCAGTTGGTAAAAAACAAAACCAAAAAACAACAACAAAAAACCACACACACAAAACCAAACACAACCAAACCAAAACAACTGATCTGTTTTGTCTTCTCTTAGTTCTGTTACTTTAAAAAGAGAATTTTAGAACCTGTGGCAAAAACTAAAATAAGACAAAATGTAACACTATGTACCCACTTACCGGAATTATTTTTCCTGGAGATGACTGGTATCAAACAGACGAAAACTGACTGAAAATGAGCCCTTCAGCTTTTGCATCTCCCAATAATGAATTCATCCCGTGAGACTGTACTTGGGGAGAACTGTGAAATGTCCATTGGCACTTGAGGAAGTGGGAGAAGGAATCTCTTCTGTCTTGTCACTCAAGCAGTAGAGCACAAAATGCATATTCACATCAGCAAATACAGAAAGACATGCTCAGACAGATTTGTGACCTCCTTTCTCTTTTGCATTTTGGATCCCTCTATTCTGCATTTTTTTTTGCAAAGTGTAAATAAACATCTTTAATTCTGAAGCAGGTCTAAAGTTGTACCTTTTCTGATCTTACAAACAAAAGTAACTTGAGATTTTCCCTTAGAACAGGCTTCAGTATGACACCTCAGGGTCTCATAGAGCTAGTGGAAGAGGCAAAACATGCTAAAGATTTGTAGTGGCAGAAGCTCTTTACAAAACCCTTTATTACTCCATTGGAGTGACACTCATTAGAGTGTGAAACATCAAACAGTGCAGTCAATCATGGTAACAACTGTGATGAAGCCACAATTATACTAACACCATGTGGCATCCATATGGATAGCACATAGAATTCATACCTGCCAGTGTAGGAGTTTATTTTGACCAGCACAAACTCAGGCTTTTATTGGCAGAACTGAGAACCAAGCATGGAAAAAAGTTTTTTAAAATTAGTAATTCAACATAGTTTTCTGGAACATTGCCATAGTCTGTGTAAATGGGTATCACTAAATAAAGATTCACTTTCTTCATTTGAAAGACAGTACTACAATTTCTCTAGTAAGTCAGACTGAGAAGGCATCAGAAATAAATTGTTCTCTCCCCCTCCCTCCCTTGGCAGACTATCCAGTCTACATCAGGCTGTTAATGGCTTACTGGAAGGCAGAAATAGGCTTTGGTCTACAGTGTTATTGCACATTATAGTACACAACAATTAATTTTTAATATAAAATATTGCATTCTCATTTCCTAAAAAAATTCGCTTCCGGGCACTTAAAAATTATGCCTGAAAAAAATCAGCATCATCCTGAAGGTTATATACACAACACAAGTAGATATTAAAGGAAAACGACTTTCATTAAACAAGGATTATAATGTATTAAGTGACACTGAGGCTCCTGTACTGGAGTGAATGATCTCAGAAGATCCTTTGTATAAAAAACACCTGGAATAATAAAAACAAACACAAAAAAGCACCCTGAAACTGACTTACAACAATGTCTGCTGACAATTCCATTAACCCTTTCCTCTTCTGAGCTTTACTGGGTAGGGAGCAAACAGAAATGTAAGGAAATAAAGAGCCTTGAAGTTCATGAGCTGTCCTATGAAAAAAGTGAACCACTCCCCACACACATTTCTACTATCAGTGCACTAGATAAAAATTGTTTCAGCTTATATAAGAAAGAAGATTAAACTACTCCTTTCCATTTTCTAAGTGCCGTAAAGCGATAACATTTTTTACTAGGTATGTCATATTTTACATTTATTATATCAATAAGCTAAGTTTATTTTCTTCCTAGAGAGTTTCCAAATTCAGGGCAAGAGGCTTCATCAGCAATACTACAAATAATTTTCATGGATTTACTAGTGAAACAAATTGCCTCACTCCAGTGACAAGAAGAACCATATGAGCTAGAACTATAACGTTAGGTCTCTTTGAAGTGATTCAAAGTTTGCCAGCTGATTAGCAAATAAATCCTTAGTCTTAAATTGTGCATAAATATTCCCACCCATCTGAAACTTTTTTTGGCTAAGTCAGATATTTTAAAAGTACATTACTTCTGAAGCAGACTAAGATCTATGCGTGCAGGTTTGCTGTACAAATAATTGCACCACTGATTTAATAAAAACCATGGTTATCAGGTAATCATTAACCTTGTGAAAATTTGCAATGGGAGCAATCAAAAATATGACTGGGTATGGGTGAAAAAATACTAGCTCGTTTGATCTTTAATTTCTTCCAAAATATTCTTTCTTGTTAATACAGTTCAGTTTTAAGGTCATGTAATACTGGAAAATAGGAACTGACCTTACAGGTTAATAAATTAGCTTTTCCTTAGAATATGAAAAAGACTACATAAAAGTGCCTTTGATAAAAGAAAAAACACAAAAGAGGAAAACTTATATTCCTAGATGCTGAAACATCCTTTTCTTTCATACCTATGAGAAAGAAAATCAAGCCACTTGCTAAATACTACTGACATTTAAATAAGGTAGACAGTTTGCAGGACGGAAATGCATTCTGATCCTTAAAACATATTTAAGTTCTACTGAAAACCCCCAGTTGCTAATTGAGTTCTGAATACCTGAGAAAGGTTGTAGTACAGTGCGCAAATACACAACAGGGGGCATATTTATTCTCATCTCTTGTCTATTCTTCTCCATCTCAGTCCTGATGGAGTCACATATTTAATTGCAATTTAACATTTTGTTGCTACAACTATTTCACTCTTTTATGTGTTCATTCTAGTCCAAAAGGAGATACATGCAAAATCTCCAGGTCATATCAGATTAGACATGTGACCAAACAACCCAAGCCACCTACACTCTTAAAAAAATGACAAAAACAATGCATCATTCATACCATCAATACAGTCTTGGAGGAATCCCCAGGATATCGGAGACTGAAGACGATCAAAGATCCCAGAAAGCAAAAGAACGTGAGAGTGGCAACATTTCTAACATCTAACAAAGACTCCACAAGAGGAATAGTTCCCATTGTCCAGTCACAGCATAATTCTGAGGGGTTGAGAAGCAGCCATGCATTTACAGGGAGGAGGTAGTTGAAAGTCAGCTGTCTTGCTGGGGATGGACTAACAGCAGCTGGGTTATCAAACCTAAAGCAAAAGAGAAACAGAATGATTTACACCTAAAGTTGGGTTCAGTGGTCTTTGTTCATGTTTTTAATAGTTCGCCTCATTTTTCAGGGCAAATATTAGATCCTTGTATGTCTACATTGCTCACACACATCTAAGATCAATTACAGTTTTTCAGTTCTAACATTATCCATACACACTTATCTTCAAGCATTGTATCTGAAGTCAACCATGCTTTCTGCATAGTACATACCTAAAACAGATATTTTTATGTAGAAGAGGAAAAACTTATTAAGAGTGTTGGAGTGTTCAGCCAAGGTTCAAACATATAGCAAAAAAAAAAAAAAAAATCTAGTCATAAAACATTTACTTTCTGAATTGCTAAGATGAACTAACAACTGTAAATTTTTTAAAATTAATGCCTGCCCAGATACCTCAATAATTTGGACATTCTTGTCAACAGGTACTGAAATATACCATTTATCGATTTCACAAACAATGTAATATTGTACGGTCATTGCTTACCAATATTAATATATGTTAATAAACACTTAAGTTGATGTATTTTTCCCATTTCATTCAGACCTCATTAAGCCACATCTTATTTCTCAGTTTCTGTAAATAAGAGACACTTTACTATTACCTTGTAAACACTGGAAGTTGAGACTGGATAACCTGGACTCTGACAACTACAAGCAGCAGTGTACTGAACATTAGGACTATGAGCTTCAACAGTGTTTGGAGCATAGAGAAAGGAATACTGCCCTTCCCTCGGAGAATCTGTACAGCTGTGTCCAACAACACTGGCAAGGTGTACTGCAAGGGAAAAAAGTGGTTATAATCATACAGTGCACTCATTAATCCCTTAGATAAATATGAACTACCTTATAGTTTCGGGTTTTTTGTCTTGCTTTTCTCTAAATGCCTGTTCCCAATAGCTACTTAACTCAGCTTCTTAGAGCTTTCATGACAACCCCCAAATAGAAGTCCACCATTCTAATAAAAATAACTCTATTCAAGTATTCTTGCTAACACTATCATAGTTGAATTCGTATGCCTTTAGTTCTCTATTTTGCATTGACAGATTAAAAAATTTGTGCCATCTTCAGAGACTTCGATAAATCAAGTATGACCACGAAACAAATTTTGAAGAAGAGAAATCACTATTTCTAGAATTATCAGCCATTCCGAATACTTGTCCTATAAACAAAATTCCTTAGGAACAGTAGAAATACTATTTATTTCCTGATTAGCCCTGGATTTCTATTTTATGTTTCTGTTCCAATAATCCATCTCTCCCTGCCTCATGAACATTATAACCTTGCACAGTTCCCCATTATATACTCTCATTTCTTCCCTGTGTACCTTTTACCCTACGTCTGCATGTCTTGTGCTGGGGATGATTTATTGCTTCACATATACTGGTTCGATGAACTACAGATAGAGGTTTTTGAGACCTGGCCAAACTCTCAGTTCATGCTACACCTGTGCCCTCAGAAGAAGCCTCAGTTTGGATTTTATCTTTTCTACTCAGTCGATTTACACAAACTCGTTAAACTTTCATGGAATTTAGAATCAGATCAAAAGTTACTAAAAGAAAGGAAGAGTGGATTGAAAAGTACAGTCACATACTGGTGATTTCCTTAGACACCCAGTTTGAAAATTACATGCTTATTCACTACACTTGCTAGGGCAATAGTTATAAACTCCTGTATTTCTGTAAGCACAAAAAAAGTGATTTTAGTATTTTGTTCTTGAATACACATCCCCAAGAGAGACAACCTTTCAAATTTTACAGGTGTGGTTTTTGCAAAATATTCCTTCAAGTAATTAAGGAATAGTAAACTAGAAAATGTTCTTAGAATATGCAATCATACATTTTTAAATTGCATATGGTTTGACTATTAAAAAGCCAATAATTATTTATCTGCAGGAACATCTTGTTTCTCTAAACAAAAGTTACTATTAAAGACTTGTCAGTGTTTAAGATGAAACCTATCACATTAGAATTTAAATTTAAAGGTATTCTTAAAACAACGTCATAAGAATATTATTGATTCAAATAAGACTACTCCAAAATGTCTGGTATTCATTAGAATGTGATGAAATGCATTTTTTATATAGTATGTTCCCTATTTTTGCTACTGGAATTAAAAACAAATAATCCCCCATCTTTTTGTACCTCAGACTTTAATCAAGACTGTTATATGCTAGTCAGCAAACCTCAGTCAACTAAAACGTTAGGTTTCCACTAAGACATGTAAATACTTTACTGAGTCAATTTGGTAACATCGTTGTATGACATGTAAAGCACAATTTAGAAGTCACTGGATTCCCTCACCATGAACCACGTATGTTAAACATTAGTTGAGTCAAAGAAAATCTGAAAAATGTAACAGAACTCCAGAGTTAGCCTGAACTGATAAAAACAGTGCTGAAATATGACACTTCAAAGTACTTAATGTCTTATTACAGAATTCCTGAGAAGAAATCCAATTTATTTTTCAACAGCTTACCCCTTGAGCAATAAATACTTCATACACACAGCATATCCCCACCACTGTTATTCCTTGTTCTTTACACAGTGTTGCAACAGCTACAAGAAACACAGTCATTGCAATTGGAGTCCACACTGCAAAGAAAGATGATGTTACTGAAAATGCTCCATCTTACAACAAAAACAAACATGTAATAAAGTAAATTAACCTAAAAAGTGAAGACTTTGGCTCTTTATGTTTGAACATGCTGTGTTCTATGAACTTATTCAGTAGGTCATTTGTTATTAAAGGGAAGACGACTAGCTTTACATAAAATAATATACATGTGTCAGTTTTAAAACTGTCTCCTTTAATTTGAAAGAACTAAATGAAAGGCAAAAGACTAATCTACGGTGAGAAAACAAAAAAGCCCAATCTTGCCTAATTCACCAGAACAGTTTTTCAAATTGAATGTTTTATAGGGAGTCATGAATTTTCAAAAGGTCAGTTTGACTTTGGAAAAGAGGTAAGCCTCCTACATCTCCACAGAAACTTTGTAGCTTACTTGTGACCATCTGAGGCATCTCAGCCCACATCTACTTACTTGCATTAACAGAAACCAGTGTAAGAGTCCCCTACTCTAGGTGTTACAAAACAACTGAAAAGGCGTTTAAGTCTTGAAGACAAAAAAAAAAAGCCAATTCATAACAGAAAGTACTATTACATGGGTTTCTTGGGGCTGAAGGTTTTTTTGTACCCACTTGCTGAATAACCAGAACACCCATAATACCATTTTAAGAGTGCTATTATCAGTGATACAGAAATGAACTTATGTATATATTTGTCAATCATTTACCTATGGTATTATCGGGCCCTTTAGATTTTGTATATGACAAAAACGCAGCTAGAAAAAAGATAGATGATAAAAGCTCTGCTCTGCCCACAACTCCGGTTACCTGAAAGGAAAAAGAAAACGAGATTATTCTTCTTGTGACTATTCTAGTACTAGAAGAGTGCATGACTGGTATTAGCATATGCATAAACAAGCTCTGTAAACCAAACAAAAACAGCTAAGAAAAGTAAGGCTACTTTCAGTTCAATCAGTACTGAATTCAAGATCAGGACCATACTGGCCTGTAGCTGCTGTTCCCCCAAGTATCACCATTAACAAGACAACTGAGAAATCTGTACTTCCCTTCATCTTTAGTAACACCAGTCACAAATAGCATTTGAGGCAGATTATTTTATCTTCAGCAACACCAGCCAGGAATAGCATTTCAAGCAGAATTTGGGCACAATAATGACTGCTTTCTCCATAACACTTGGAAGAAACTAGCTTTCATGAATGGGAGCTTTAAGTGAAGCCTGACAAGGACTGTTGTACATATACATCCTACAGGGAGTGGCGGACAGGAACTATGATTTTGTTCATACCTTTTCTGACTGAACAGATCTGAACCTGAAAGCAGCATTCCCTTGGCTGGTGCTATGGCAGCTCTTAGGTGAGCAGTCAAGAGTTACAAATAAATTGATGGCAAGCTCTTTGCAATGGAGTTAAAGAATTACTCAGGCTTTACTACAAGTCTGGCAATTTTCTGAATGATAAAACTGCAAGTAGTGCCTCCTTTGGTAATGAGACAGAGAGGAATGCATTTTATGAAAATTTGGAGAAGTGCTAAAATCCATAGGGCAAAAGCTTGTTTCAGAATCCCCAATAAAATACCAATTAATTTCCATTTCAGGAGCTGTTTTCAAAATACACTGGGGTGCAACGAACAACCAGAGATGTAAGACAGGTCACTACATTCACGATTACTGAAGTAGCCACTGTGCTGACCTCAGTACCATTCACGACAGCCATTCTTCCTCATTTGTCCTCTTCTGTAATGCCTCTGATTACATTCAAATTTTTGCAAGTGAACTGGCTGTAAAATGGCAAGCCATCCTGAAGCAGACAGTCATATTTAACTAAGACCTCATAGCTCACCATTTAATTATGACGATGCTGAAAACTGACTTTCAGCCATCCAGACCCAGCTAGAAGTTTTTATTGCTAGGTACATTCTTGGTCAAGCATGATTGATCCAGTACAACACAAAAAGATAAAGTAACTCAATATCCAAGGTCACAGTGTAAAAAAAGGTATTTAAATTTGAATGCGAAATCATGCTCCGATGCTTCCATTTGGAGTAGTGTACATTTACCAGAAGGCACATTGAATCATGCACAGACAAAGCATGTTTCACAACTGACAGGACATCAGAGTTTGTGTTAGCATTTTGGATCGTATCCAGGTGTTTGTTTCGAAATGTCTTAAGATATTTCAAGGTTTCCTGATCTGGATCTCAAAATTGTCCAGCATTAAGCCTGAAATTAAAGAGAGCTTTGCCTGTAGATCTGGTGAAAGAGATCATTAGTAAAGCAAGTGTGTTGGTGTGCCTCCCTAGCCCCCTGCCAAGAAAAGAGTGATTCTATTTCTGGATATGAAGGTGGCTTATGAGAGAAAATTCCAGTGTTCACAAGGTTAGCAGACATCTCGTAGCTGTAAAGGTGGTCAACATGCGTCTGGCCAGAAGAGTAGCAAAGTAGCTAGGAAGGCTGAAATGGAATTCCAAAGACAACGACAAACAAGACTATGCTGCTGTTATTCAATCCGTTTCCTCAAAAATTCTTCCTCAGAGAATGATACGTTACCACTGCAAGAGCCCAGCTTCTCTCTGGAGTCAAGCAGAAAATTATTTTCTATTTATCCTGCTCTGCTAACTTTTCCAGGAAAAATCCATTTATCACAAGATAGGTAAAGGTTTGAAATGCTTATGTATCGCATCTGCTGTTTCAAACTCTTGTGCAGGGGAGTAGTAAGTAGGAAACTAATTTGAAGGAATTCAAATTGGATACACTTCAATTATCGAAAGAAAGAAAAGGTACTATCAAATATAAATATAAATAAAAACTTGGAATTAGACCTGTTTTGAAGTTTTCACTGAAGCCTGAATAAGTTAGTTGGCACCCAAGTCCCCAGATCTAAAATACAGCTCATTATTACCTCCTCTTTTCCACGTATGGAAACTTGCAGTTGTTTTGCCTTTTATACAGATCCACAAGTCTCAATGGCCAACTCTAAGAATCCTTTCTTGGTTGCATGTTAGGCGGAATTCTCAATGCTAACACTTGACAGGATAAAATGTGCTATTTCTCAAAAGCAGAAAGCTTAAATTGAAAAAGGTGGGGGGCAGGAGGAATAAAACTCCTGAACTGATTCTTCACTGAGTACCTAAGTACAACAGCAGCGGAATTCAATTACAACTGCACTTAGATCGCACAGTCTCCAAGTGTTGGAAGTACAGCACAAAGTTCTACCAATCGCAGTCTTAAAGTGCCCTCATGTGGCCAATATCAGCGATTACACACTTATTACCAATTTGCTTCATAACTGTACTTTGTAACTTTGTAAAAACATTGTCTTACACAAAAAGCTTTCATGACACAATGTTTTGTAGGATTTGTGTAATACCTCTTGCTAACTGTTGCATAGTGCTAAAAGTAACTGTGTTACTGTTATATGGAATCTGACAGTTCAAGTATGATGAAGAATTATCCTATTTGGAACAAAAGTGATAAAATTACATAGGGTGACTGAAGCTATGAACCACTAATGTAAGTTACTGGCAACTTAAAGTTCCTGCAAAGATACTGTCACATTTACTGCAAGGAGACAAAGCCAAACATTGAAATTTAAAGCATGTTTTTTTCAAACAAACAGAAAACCAAATTAACATTTTTTTTTAATCCATATTTTACCCAAGATTTTATGGGGGATTGTGCTTTCAAGCACAAAGGCAAGCAAAAATTTTTAACTGTTTAACTTCTGCATTTTTAAACATACCACTAACAACTTCTAGCAAGGACATATTATTGGCTCAAATAGCGGCCAATTATAAACCTCATAAACTTAATTCCTATAAAGACTTGCTCAAAATACACAGATGCAGGCTACTGAATTGCTACTGACAGGAACTTGTGTCTTTAGAGAACAGGAGAGAGAGACATGAACTCTTTACCCAAACAAATCAGGACCAAAAGAAAAAGCAACATAACGTTAAGAGCAAACCCTTCCCATTTTCTTCATATCAAAAGACATCCCCCTCCCCTCAAAAAAAAAAAAAACAAAAACAAAAACAAACACAAAAAAAAAGAAAAAAAAAGAGAGAGAGTAACACTTCCAAAACAGCAAAAGGTTTGAACATTTTCAGTTTTCTGAAAATCAGATAATACTATGAGAAAAGTAGAGTAAGAATGGGCTTTGCAACAGATGTGAACTGGAATCTAGGAAAGCCAGTCTAAGTGGTGCAGAAATAACAGCAGAGAATTCCACAGATCTGCTTTATCAGTGTTTTTGACCAAAATCTAATGAATGGTGATCACAAGACTCCATTTACTCCAGAACATTGCAAGCCTGGTTGACCATTAAAAAAATAATATAATCAGACAGCTTGTATAGATAATGCTTTTCATAGAAGTGAAAAGCTCCCTTCAGAATCTAAGGAATGTTAAATATGAGAGATGAGAAATGTATTTCCTCTTTCTTGTATCAGATATGTTCAAAAATGGAAGGTTCAAACAGAATGGCCCTTAAGCTGAATGTAGCATGCAACAACAATCCTAAAAAGAATCCTGTCAAAATAGATATCTTGACATAAAAGAAAGTGGACAGAACAGACTTGGTGATTAGCTTGAGGGGAGTGCTTAGCAATTCTGGAAATAAATTACGAGGTATTAGTAGTATTTGCAAAATATTATACTGGATCAATCATCACAGAATACAAATATCTAGGTAAGCTAAAGTAGCCGTTATCATAAAAGTCAATGTTCGTAGCAGAGACTCAAGTTTCTTTATTTTTCAGTAGCTGCATGGAATACCAAACAACTCCAAGCATTAAATTTGTCAAGTCTACCCACTCATTGCAAAAGGCAGAGTAAATACAAGTAAAATCACATGCTTTTTGGAGTTAAACATATAAACAAATACAAACCCCATGAAATTTAAGGCTTATTAATACAGCTAGAATAAATTAAGCACGTCACAGATATACCTACCGCTTCAGTATGTATTGGGTGCACTGCAAAGAGCAAGGATGCAACTATACTGCTCCTGTTGTCCAGAAAAAGTTTACAGACCTTGAGGAAGACTACACAAACCACCACATGAAAGACCAGATTTAGGAAGTGGTAAGAAACTGCATTTAGCTCACTAAACAAGTAGTTTAAGCGAAACGTAAGAACTGTAAGGGGACGATAAGATTTATGACTCCTCTCCTAAAAGAAAATAAATAAATCAGTTAGTCACCACCAACATATAAAGGAACTTTTACTCTAATCCTTCTAAAAATCTATGCATATGTGACTCTCCCTCTATTCTCAAGCAAACCTTCCAAATAAAGACCTGAAAATTAGTAATACTAACAAAAAAAAAAAAATCTGGTGAATTAAATGAAAACTCAATTTAAAATCAAAATGTTAAATAAGTTAATTTGACTGTTTTTCCTGCTTCCACAGTTTAAATGTATTACTCAAGTATGTCGACTGCCATTTCATGTTTTAAAACATTTTGTAAAATAAAATAAAAATTTGGTGCATTCAGCTAAATGTATTATCTATATATTCTCAATATGTCTACCAGTCAACATGTCTATGTTAGCAATTACTTCACCTATAAACCCTTTCAAAAATTACATTTAATGCTATTTTCCTGTTTCAGAATGCATCTGTCAACCCACAGCCTATTTTGCCTGGGGAGCAAGGAGAAGGGACAGAGGATGACAGGGAACCAAACTGCACATACAGAGAGAAAAAAACACAAGGTAGGAAAAAAATATTTTAAAAGCCGTGAACAATCAAATTAATCTGACTTCATTTAGTTAAAATTAACCTGACTTTCAGTTATTTGTAAGTGCAAAATCACCACTGAATGATATGTCTTTCTCCTGCTCCACATGACTACACTTTTTTTGGATTAAAAACATGTTGAAAAATACTACTTGAAATTTTACTGAGAGGAGTTTAGGAACCTACTTACTCTCAATGACTACAGGACTAGATGGCATCTGAAAAATTGTCTGGAAGCTTTCATTATGTATCAAAGTCTATTTCTAGAGCTAGCAATTAGCATCTCACAAGGAACTAACACTATGTTATGGACTTAAGAGAAGATTAAAAGGCAGAATGCCTTGACAAGCAAAATACCTGTGACCATCAGAGAATTTTTATTAATTTGCTCAGCAATGACACCATGTGCAACTTTCTAAAATATATATAAATCCTTTATCCACTGCCATTTGACAATGTTTATCAACAACTTTAATGCCAATGCAGCTTTTCAGATAAAAACACAGCCACTCTACAGGGGCTACAAACCAAAAACTCTGAATTCATATAAACATACTTACTCAAAGAAATTTAACAGATTTAATACCCATTCTCTAACTCCTAGCTTTGCTGTTTAAGTGTTCTCTTTCCTTCCAGACTACAGTTAGAAATAACTATCCCTCTATGTCAATGTCTAGCTTTTGCAGGACAAGAAGGGAAAATGGTCAGAGTTGTCCAATTTCAATATTGGAATTAGATAACAGACAGAGTCTTGAAGTTTGATATATGACTTCATTTTCTTACAAGTTCTTTTACTGTACAACGAGAAAGAATATAAGCGGCATCTGATCTTATAGTGCAAAACACTAACACCACCAATTATATCAGAAACAAACTACTCTGTTGAAACCATATTAGGGAATAAAAGTATATAAACTCTCTGCAAGATTTTTTTCCATTTCCTAAATGCCTCAAATTGTTTCACAAACAGTTTACCTCAGACATTGGAGTGCCCCAGAAGTCATTCTGAAACAGGTTTTTTAATGGAGTAGAAGGATGCAAATCTTTATTGTCCAAAATTGCTGACACATCATCAAAAACAAAGCCACAAAAGAGACTGTTCCAGTAGCAGGCTGCCACCACACCAACTATTAGTGCAGCTTCCTTCAGGCTTATATCAGCCATCTTCTCCAAGAGTTTTCATGGACAAAAGCTGAAATATACAGACAGAAATTCGAGTAGTTTACTGATGATCAAAACTTAAACTTGATAAATGAAGTCAAGACATCCAATATTTAAGAAGTTTATGGCACTACATATCTAAAAATCAGTGACATAGAAAGCTTTCCTAAGTCTCATTCATCTTCCGCAATTTAGTCTTTAAAAGAAACAGTCTCATTAAAAAGTCTCACCCCAAAACATCCTCGCACAGGATGGATGCTCTTCTACATTTCATGTTTTACTAAAAAAAGAAGACTGATGATAAATTGTGATGTAGTTTTTAGCAGACAGCTATGCAGTTCCAGTGAATGCTGCAAACTGGAGAGCTATGAAAATTAAGTTCTCTAGAACCCTGCGTAATATAACATACTGACAGAGAATACTAAGTTATCAAAAAGGCAGCCAGTGTGTTAATTATTCATGTTTTTTAGGTTTAAATGCATTTCTCAAAATATTTCAAAAGCAATTAAAAAATTTTCAAATATTCTGAAGAACAAACAGGAAACTTGAAGAACTTCAGAAATATAGGTGTTCAAGAACAGTTAAAGAAGTACACTAGTGATAATAAATAATAAATAAGTTAAACTTACCATTGAAGCTCACACTTTGGTCATTTGCATTCTTCTCAGAAGTTCACGAAAAGGTCATATTTTTTTCTCAACTCTGCCAATTGATCTGATGTCACTGAATGTCCATGGGAGTCCTGTCCAAAGAAAAATAGCATGGAAAAAAGACATTACAAATGAACTTTACCTTACATTATTTTCTCTCATCTTGCATAAAATTCCTAAGCCATAGAAATTATTAAACAGCAGTTTTACAATTATTTTAAAACTAATATAAGTGCAACCTGATCAAAGGGTGAAATTACTATGTATCTGGTTGTTTGCCTTGAAAGAATCAGAAGGTAACTACAGGTCAAAGGCATTCTTTTTGACCACTAGTTGACACAGCACAGATTACTGCCAATTGTTGGGACCAAAGATATTGAAAAGCTACAGACAGTTGAACTCTGACTTAGTTTTGAGAAAAAGGAGAGATGACTGAACAAAAATATATAGCATTTCCCCCAAAACTAGAGAAGGGCAACATCTGTAAGGACACAGAACAGTTAATATTTACCAGAAAATGTGGATCCATAAATATGTAAAAACATCAGCCTTATGTCTAGAAGCTATAATTTGTTTTATTGTCCTAAGCCTTGAAATGTGACAATTTTTTTTTGTTTTGGTTTGTTGGGGTTTTTTTTAAATTATGTTCACATTTAAGAACACTATCCTTTAAAAACAGGCTGTAGAGATATCTCATCCAGACAGGTAATCTCATTAGCGGCTTGAAGCCTGGGCCTGAGAGCACAACAATCACCTATCACAACTAATAAGGAGCAGTGGTACAGGAAGGAACATGTGTGCAACAAGATGCAGGAGCAGTTAACCAAAAAAAACAGGAAAAAGATCATTTAAAAGGAATCAAACTAATCCATTCAGTGTTACTCACATAATGGCAGTGAAGGTGGTTTTTTCTTCGGTAGTACTTGGAGCACTGGCTATTGGTGTTATTTCAACCAAGGAAGAGCTTTTTCCAAAGCTGCCACCACCTTTGTATTTAAAAAAAGGAAAAAAAACCCCAATCTTAAATGTTAAAAAATGCTGCTACATGTGTTTGCCAGGCTGGATCAGAGTACTTTAAAGCACTAAGCCAAGATTAAGTCTAAACATATTTATGGTCTTCTTGGCAGTCAGAAACATCTTATTTTAAAAAAGAATATAAAGCATACTGCAGGAATACAAGAAAAGACAGCCCACTTTTGAACTTCAACATGCCAAAGTTTTTTAGTTGACTCCCCAAAGAATGTGGAGAAGAAACTGCTGTTTCCCAACATACTGAAAACAGAGTTTGAAATTCCTCATCCTGAGCAGTGCATTTCCTACTTCTGGAAGTTCACTAGTTCTACTGAAAAGCAGTGACACATGAAAAGGACCTACAATTAACATGTAATGGTTTTCCAACATCATAGCCTACATTTTTTAAATGGGACAAGATAATATTGCCATACAGAACCAACTCTAAGTTTTATCTAAATTCGCCCTTTAAGAAAAAGTGTCGCAAGGTGAGTAGGTTTTTGGTGACTTGAGACTTCTTTATTAACAATATAAGATTTCTGTACTGGTTGAAGCAGCAAGCCCTTGCTTGCTGAGGTAGTTCTTTTAACAACCTTATTTCAGAAACAGTTACTGCTACCCAACTAGGAAAAAAAAGAATAGATTCCGAAGTATAGCCTCCTATTAAAAGGAAAAACTTAACCAGCCTTAATTGCTAGCTCCTCAACTGCTTTTTGTATGTTTTTACTTTTCCCTACATGGAATATATGTCAAAACAGCTACTTTGCTTATCCTTTAACCCTAGGCAATTCTGATGCTTTGACAAGCCTGCCTTTTTGCTCTTAATTTCTAGTATTTCTTCCACCCAGAACTGTACTTTTACACCACTACAGACCACGCTGTTCCCTCACAGAGCTAGATGTACGTACATGCCAACTGTAGGGAAAATACTGTTTTAATTGCATGAAAGGGAACTGTTAAGCATAAAGAATTTAGCTACATCCAAAGTCAGATTTAAGTGGTTAGCCCACCGGCAGTGAAACCTATTTGAGGCCTTCAAAAGAAATTCACCTTTAACATTACAATTTTTTAATTTGCAATTTGTCCTCTCCTTTACACGCACATTTCAATCACAAATATGATTGCAAATACATGGCTATAATTTGGTCTTTCAAGACAAGTATTTGAGCCACAGACACTCCAGGCAACTCTGAATAGCTTACTAAATTTACTGTAAGGAATGAACATATGCCACAAAACGCATTGTTCTGGTTTTAGAACCAAGTCGCACAACACACTGCTTGAACTGTGCCAAGCTTGATAACCTCAAATGCATCACACCATATCCCTCTCAACATTTTGTTTTGCGCAAAAGCACTAGTAGGTCTTGGCAACAGACCAGCATAACGGAAATCTGCAAGAACCCCCATCTTCCAGCAATTGGCTTCCAGGGCAAGCACAAAGAGAAAAACAGAAAAGGTCATGTACAACCTGTCAATCGCACAAAACTGTAGCACAGACACACTACTACTTTTGACTTTATGCTGGTTTAACTGAAAATGAGTTAATTTTCTTCATGCAGTTAGAAACCTTTCTTTTTCATAGCTAGCACGCTCATTATTTGAACTTAGTTTGAGAACAGAAAGATAACATCCCAGCACAGAGTTAATGTTTTTAATTGCTCTGGTCTGAGAGCCAAGGACATTCCGAGTGCTCTGCCCACAGGCGTGAGGCATCAAGCAAGGGGGACATGGATGGGGCAGAGCTTGACTGACATTCAGATTGATCAAGAAGAGTATTCCATCCCATTAGCATCATGCTTCATATTCAATGAGAGTTGGCATCTTCCAGTTTCTCTCTCTTAAGCGTTGTCACTCTTGCTTGCTCTCGGGCATTTTCTCTCTCCCACATTCTTTCTCCACTCTTTTTTTCAGAGCCTGGGGAGTTTGGTTGGGGACATTTAGTTCGGCCTTTTGCCACTTTGCAGAGGCCTCTGGGCTCTTCTGCCTTTTTCCTCTTTTTTCCCTCTTTGGGATCAGCTGTTCAGGACCAGGTGCTGCTTCCTGGGACTGGCTGCTCAGTGTAGATGGAGTTCGTGAGGAATTGCATTGAGTATCTTTTATTTTATATTCTATTTCTATTTTATATATATCTTTACTAGTGGTGTATTAGTATTTTATTATTTTATTAAACTGTGTTTATGTCAATCCAAGTTTCTCCCTTCCCTTTTGATTCTTTCCCATACTGGAGAGTGAAGGAGTAAGCGAGCAGCTATCATGTTGTATTGCTAGCTTGGGTGACAGACTTGCATTCTGGCATTCTAAAGTCCTATTTTCCTGAAATATACTGTAAAGATACATAAAGTTAGGAAAATTACTTTTTCGATCTGGTCTGATTACAGGGTGATTTAATGTTCTTGCTGAATTAAAGCATAAATATGGAAAAGGTGTTTTTGCAGTCCTTTATGTTAGCATAACAAGGCAGATTTTGAGGAAGGCTCAACATCATAACTACTACTTTCTATCTGCTATTACAGTTGGGTCCACCACCAAACTCCAAATTTCAAACCTAGAACAATCAGGTGGAGAACAGAATGCCCAAGGTGTGGAAAACACTTAATTTTCTCAAGCTGTTTGGCACAGAAATCTGCATTTTGCACTGTTCTGTTTTCATGCCTGTACAGAGGCATCAAGTGAAAAGGACATACAAGAACCAGAGCTCTCGAGCAGGTTTGGCTTGTAAAGTATGTAGTTTTCTCCTCTTCCAGCTTGTTGAGAACCCTCTACATGTTCATCCAGTATTCTCCTTCAAGATAAGAGTAAGACATAAAAAAATCCCACAACACAAACACACAAAAACCTCAAAGTTATTTTCTAAAAGTAGGAAAACAAAGTATTTCTCTACAATCACTACCAAATCCATGACAATACAGACAGTTTAGCACTGCATAATGCAAAATAATAGTAGTCTGCAGAAAAAAATTCCACACAAATAAAAAAATGCATAATGATGCCCTAAGAGTATCCTCAGTTGGGAGATTTGGGAATGTGGAAGTAATTTTCTGCCACTGTGAACTTAGGAAAAATTAGGGAGTATGTATTTAGGAAGGAATAAAGCTGCAATCCCTAAATATGAACAGCTATTTAGCCCCCCATAATTAGCTATCGCCAAATAAACTTGCTCTCTGCCACCTTACATTAACAACAGTCTCTTGCAGGAGCAAATATAGTTCTGTTGATTAGACACATCTTACTACTTAAAAGTTAGAAGCTTAGCAAAATATCTAAGATTTTTCTCCTAATGGGTAATGGCACCCTGAAGGGCATTAATAAAAAATTCTGTTCCAATGAAGCCTACTTCAGAGAAAATGTTCTATGCAAGTCTCTTTTTCCCTCTTTAGGGGGAAAAAAAAAAAAAAAGACATGGGTAGTGGCAGTAATAAAGAACTTGAAAACCATGGTACTTCTGTATGGAAAAAAGCTTGTACAATCCACCTAATCCTGCTCAGGCTTTCCAGAGAAACTGGCAGGAACAAACATGATCATTAAAATTCAACTCAAACAGATGTCCCAATTGCGAAGTTTCAACCTATTCCAGCTTTCGTATGAAAGCGTGTACTACTCTTGAAAATATTCAGCATAATTGACTTGTTATTGATAGTTGCAGCTTTTGATACAGTCAGTATTTTGAAAGTCAGTTCAAGCTGTCAGACTTTTTTTAAAATTCACCTTATTCACTGTCTGTAACAGAATATCATTTACTACAATCTAAAGGTTGACTTTTATCTCATATTTGGAGGATATTTTCATTCACACTTTACTAAATATTCATATATTTAAAAATACACCTGACACTTTTCAGTCATAGCAAGATGTTCACATTTTCAAGCATAATCAAAGTGCAACTGTTTCCTGGAGATGATGTAAACATTAGTGAGGAGTCTGTAACTCCACAGAGTCACTTTGATAAAGAGTGCTTTGTATGTGCAATGTGAAGCATAGTTATCATGTAAATCTCAAGGAACTTAATTTTGTGTTATATTAATTAGACTGCTGGAAACAAAAAACAGGCAATTTGTGTACGGATCAGGCAGTTCTTTGAAAAGCTTTGAAAACAAACTAGTGAGCATTTATACACATACCTAATCAGAGTGGGCTTCCCACTCTCCTGTTTGGAGTTCTAAAGTCAGTGAAGAAACAGACATACACAAAGGAGCTGCCAATAAATAGTCGTGCATTTCATTTACTCTGGAGACATGTACTTTGATAACCATTGAAGGTCCTGAACTGTTCAAAACATATTTACAGTTCATAAAGAAAATCGTCAAAATATCAAAGGTGGAAGAAAGCAAAGAACTGTTAAAACCACTCCTAGATTTATTTTTAAACAGGTGAGCAACAAGTTCATCTAACAGCTGGTGGCTCAATTGATGAATATCAATAGAGAGATATACAATGGGTTACCAAACCCAGTAGTATAGTCACAAATGGCATCGGAATCCAGCTTTGAAGGCTCTGCTAATATCCTAATTTGTCTTGCCTACTTGCTACCCTTTCTGTGTTTTTATTTTTGGGCTATAATTGAATATTCTTTCTGCTGACTTAATATGAGTGTTGAATGACAGAAAGAGATCATAATTTTGATTCTGTTGTCCCTTTCCAGCAGAGTCTTTAAATTTATCTTATCTTAAATGTCACTGCAAGGTATAACTCAAGTACAAAACAACTTAGATGCACAGCTGAGATTCAAATGATTGGGCTTGAATCTCATATAGTAGAAGGCGAGCAGTATTTGGGAAGATGGGAGGAAGAAGAATGCAAAACATGCCTGGATTCCTCTTTCATCTTGCTGAGTTCCTAGAGCAGAACAAATATAACAAAAGTTTTATTGTGGCAAACTTCCTGTGCACAAACTACAGGATCAAGAGGAATGGGATCGATCTGAAGTACTCTTAATTCCACAGCAAAGCAATGACCCCTAGCCTTCTCTTCATACAGTTCTGAAGGATCAACTAGACGAGGAATGGCAGTTCTGACATGGAGTCGGAACATGTGCTGCAGCCAGAGGAAAGATTTCCCGAGGGAGGACTGTGAAGAGCTTGCTGGTAACCAAGCAGCTGAACTAACACTCAGGACATTTTAGGGTACTCTGGTACAAACAAGGCTCAAAACACAAAGCAATTTAAAAATGGGTAGAGATGAAGATACAGGTTTAGCTGGTGGTTTAGCTTCAACTTGTTCAATGCAACTGGTCCAACAGTTGCTTGAAATAAAACCACACAGGTATGGTTTGTATTTTAAGTATTTTATACCTTAAAATGATTCTTAAAATGATTAACAGGATCTCACACTTCCAAGTCAAACCTCTAGGGTTTTTTTGGTGATAGTGTTTTGGTTTTGTTTGTAGTTTTGTTTTGTTTGGGGTTTGTTTGTTTGGCCTTTTTTCTTTTGCTACATTCAAACAGTAACAAATAACACTTTTTTATATTTAGAATAACTACATAAACTCTGATTTGTTTCCTCATAGGACACTGGTGCAAAAATAGTGTCCCTAAAATAATGCTGATCAACACTCAGTGTTCTAGAAATACAATAGCAGAAACTGCATGTTTATTAATGCCACAGAATAAACTAACAAAAGCTACATGGGTGGCATAAGCTGAAAAGACAGCCTTTAAAGTCTGCTGTGTATGTCCTTATTTAGTATGCTTGGTCTGCATACGACTTCTTGTGGTATTTTTAATAACATTACATTAGATCTTTCATATTGTATTTTTTTGTACTAGCTCTTTCAAATAGCATACTGTTACCAAACCTGTGGTTTAACATGGATGCCTAACTTTTCTAACAGGATAGGTCAAGCTGTTTACTATGGAGTTAAAACATTATTTGGCTCCAGAACTGCAAGCATGCAATCCCACCAAAAGAAGATCTACTTATTCAAAGTTTGTCACGCGATTAGAAGTGACACAGAACAAAAGAAAACTAAATCACTTGCCCTAAGCCATTCTGTATTTTACAACTTTTCTCATTTTGTGTGGGGTTAATACTTCCATTCTTCTCAACCTCTTTTGTTACTTTTGGAAGTTTTCATACCCACCTCAAAATCCCCTTTAGTTCTACATAAAACTTCTTTACTAGCTGCACTACACAATTATAACCTGGATCTGGTTTCATTACCAGTATAAGTAATGGTGTATTTTCTAATGGTTCTGTAACAGAACAACACTCCAAAAATGCTGAAGCACATTAAATAGCTACACTGGCATTAACAGATTGGTAACTTAAGAGGATTAAAACAAAACAAAACAAAACAAACCTACTCAGAAACATCCCAACATCAAGGGATTATTTTATTTTCTGTATCACAGTGGGATCCATTTCCTGAAAGTTCCTCTTGTAGCAAGGAAGCAATATTCTCTGTGGATCACCTGCTCCAACTATAAAAGTCCCTCCTGCTAAGAAATTCTTTTACACTTAACCATAATGAAGCCTATTTTTAGTAACATTTCCCATTCATGAAATATAATCTGGTCTCTTTCCCTTCCCTAACTACAAAGTTTGATTTTTTTACACAATATAGAGCTGTAATTAACCAATCTCTGACTGCGGTATAAAAATCTTTCCTTTCAATCAAGAATTTAGAGTCATGCCACGACTGGCACAAGTTACATAACTATAAGGAGTGCCAGGCATCTTGTGTCTTGTCAGCCTTCCTTAAATATCAACACTTGTCAAGAGAGAGCAAAGAAAAAGAAAACGATGAATAATGCAGAAAAAGGCAAAAGTACAGAGATGACATTCTGATCACCTTTCTCTTTCCACTGAGAAAAAAAAAAAAATCTTCAACTCTCCACAGCTGCTGAATGCATACAAAGCTATACACATGCCTCAAATAGTTGCTGGTTTTCCTTTTTAATTTGTAAAGATGTGCTCACACCCATTTAGCTAAAAACACAGTATCCCAAACTTTTGGGGCCATCAGACCACTACCAACACCCAGACTTCCTCGCTGGCCACCATGCATCAATGGATCCGAATAGTTTACAGGTGTGATCTCTCCCTCCACTGCTCTGCAAGGTAACTTCTGGGCCCCGACTATTACAGAATCACAGAAAGTTAGGGATTGGAAGGGACCTCAGAAGATCATCTAGTCCAATCCCCCTGCCGGAGCAGGAACACCCAGATGAGGTTACACAGGAAGGCGTCCAGGCGGGTTTTGAACGTCTCCAGAGAAGGAGACTCCACAACCCCCCTGGGCAGCCTGTTCCAGTGCTCTGGCACCCTCAGTGAGAAGAAGTTTCTTCTCATATTTAAGTGGAACATCCTGTGTTCCAGTTTGTACCCACTGCCCCTTGCCCTATCATTGGTTGTCACCGAGAACACACACGCATATCTGGGCAGTGCTGCAGCCCTCCCGTCGGTCGGTCATGCGGGAAAGAGCAGGCTGGCCGCAGCCCTGGGCCAAGGTAAGGCTGGGGGAGGGGGGAGGCAGGAAGCCTGAGGAGGGGAGCGGGCCGGCTCTTCGCTCAAGAGGCGCAGAAGAGCGGCCAGAGACCGAGGCCGCACCGCAGGCCGGCGCTCAGCAGCCGCGGAGAGCTCACGGATAAGGCCCGGCAGCACGGCCGGGGGGGAGAGGACCACCCGCCGCCGCGGGCAGCAGCTACGCCGAACCCAACTCTCCTTCCCACCCAAATCCCGTCCGTGAGGGAACCGCCGCTGCCCGCCCTACCTGAGGCCGCGGAGGAAGCGGCTGCACCGTTACCGGCACCAACCGCCGCCCACAGCTCGCTCCGCCGCCGCCAGGCACCGCGCATGCGCACAGCACCCCCGCCCCGGCCAGTGGAGGCTGTCGGGAACCCGCCCCGGGCAGGCCGGCCCCGAGGCATGCCGGGACCCGGGGCAGCCGCGCGGCACGCTGGGACACGCAGTCCACGGGCGGGGTTGCGGCCCAGCGACGGGGTAACGGTTCCCCCCGAGCCACATCGCGCCCTGTCCCGCCCGGCTCCCCGCCGTGTGGCCGTCGGGACCGGGAGTGCCCGGCTGGCACCGTGTCGTGCCGCGGGAGCGTGGACTTTCCCCGCGCCGATGTGTATCCGGGTCCCCGGGAGCGGAGCCGGCGGGACTTTGATGGCGTCGCCTAGCAGCGGCCGCCGCCGGCCTCGGGGAGCGGTGAGGCCGAGGGGCGGGGGGTGCTCCGAGGGGAGGAGGCCAAAATCGCTGCGCTCTGCGCTGCCGCGGGAGCGCTGCGGGCAGCCGGGCCGGGCCGGGGGCGGCGGCGGGGCCGCGGGTCCCGGGCAGAAGCGTCCGGGCTCAGGCGGTGGCCGGGACAGGTCACAGCCCGCGGTGTCCGCTCTCCACTGGTGCCTCAGCCGTGCCCCGTTGTGAAGGTGGACCCAAAAGAAGGCAATTTGTTAATTCAGCACAGTCGGATGAGTTGGAGGCAAAATTGTCTCTCGGCAGCATCCTGGAGGGATCGTGGTCTGTCACTGTGTCCTTTCCGGCCTGCGATTTACAAACTGGAAGAAAACAGGAACACTGCACAAGATCCTATTTTGGTTGAGGCTTTGCCTTTAAGATCTAGTGCTCTGTAGAGCTAGTAGATGAGAGCTAGTCTGGGTAAGCTAATTTGAAAATCACAAGTAGCTAAAGACCAGTTAGTCCTAGTAAACTTATGTCGAGCTAGGAGAGCACATTTCCCACGTGACTGTGCTGCTTGTTGGTATGCAGTCTTGCTCAAGTAAACATTACTGTGCTACACGTTATACACACCTTCACGGAAAAAGAACAGCTATTCCTTCTGGTGCTTAATTTCACTCTGATGATAAGGTACCTGCATGGTAGCTTAGTTGCTTCTTGGTTTCTTGGAGGCAGCAAGGGACATTATTGTTGTTCTGATAGTACTTGAAACGCCCACCAGACCTCCTTTTCTATCTGGCCTTACTGAACTTTGTAATATCTGTCCATTTTATGTGTATTTGATTCCTTGAGTAACTCAAGAAAATCTTGTCATAGCTAATGTCAAATGCACATCTATCTCACACTTTTTGTAGAGCTGCAGTCTCGATGTCTTGCTACACATCATGTGTCAACTGAAAGCACAGGTTGTAGTTGAGGGCAAGGGATCAGCTAAATGTTATGACGGAAAACTCTTCAATTAAAGTTGCTCTTACTTTTTGTCCTTAAATATGTACATACTGCATATGCTTAGGTTGTGCCTCCCATGGCTTATTATAGATGGTCTCCCAACAAGTTGGATTATTTTGTTTATGTACAGCTATCTCTCCTTTTGGAGACTAATACTTTCTTAAGATGTTATTTTATAAGAGAAAAAGAGATTTGAAAGATGGAAGGTAGGAAAAGATTGACAGTAGTAAGGTTGTATGTTTGCTTAAGAATAGTTTTGATTTTCAGGCATTTTATACTGATAATTCCTACATCATTGTAACAGGTTTTTTTTAATATTCAGAAATATATATTTAAAAATATATTCAGAAAATATGAGGAAAGATTCATTTTTATCCTCCTTTAAGCATACAGCTGGATTTCAGAGTCTTACGACTCTTCTTTCAGAATGCTTAGGCATAATTTCAGCCTTTCATTACAGAAGGAAATTTCAGTTGTTGGGTCTTTAAACTGCTGAGTGATGAAGAGGGTACATGATGGAACAGATCTCAAAATAATCATGCTCAGCATAGAGCATTATAGCAGTTATTGATTTAGCTTCATTTTTTTTCCTATAAAACATATATCCCTGCTCTATTGTTAGTTTTTTGAATAATGAATTTAATATTCCTGATAGTTTTATTTCTTTCTTAGTTTTCTTAACCATTTAGGCCATATTCATAATTTAGGGCAATAAATAGTTTTAAATTGTTCTAATTTAAACATAGCTGAATCTAATTTTTGAAATATTGATAATAAAGGCTAGAGACAGCTCCAGAGAATAGAACAGTCCAAGACTTCCAATCCTTTCTGCCTTTTTCAGATACTGCATTGACTTTCAGGTGTATGAGAAGTCACTGTGGCCCACAGCAACCAGTAGGTAAGCAGTAGAACAAAACTTTGCACCACTTTCAGATCAGATTTTTTTCAGTTTCCAGATTGTTTACCGTCCTTTATCAATTCAAGTATTCTAATCAACAGGAAAGGATATTTAATAAAACAGTTTATTGTCTTAGAAATGAATGTCAAGAAACGGATGCTCGTAGTATCAAACTAAGGCAGATGTTGGTTGTGTTTTAACTATTAGAAATAATGATTTTGTGACTGTAAGATATTTATCCTACAAGGACTGATTGAGAGGGCATCCAGTTGTGTTTTTTCATTAGCGTAAAAAGAACACATTGAGAGGTGGGGAGGCAAAGAAGGATATTAGAGTTAAAACAGAGGTTTCACATGTGTCTTGCTCCTCACTGTTAGCGTCACAAATTCATTGAGTATGCATGATGTAATTTTTTACTTAATGGTTTAACTATAGTCTCCTTGTTTGGAGTAGGTGAAAATGTGAGCACTATGTTAATCAGTGTTACAAAATCGATACAATTGTTAGAATCATCTTCTGTGGTTCAGTGGGCAACTTGCTTTAAATAATTTGACATAAAATTGAATGGCACCAATAATGTCTGATAATTGTTATTTTAATCTTTGTTCCAGAAAAAACTACAAATTCAATATGGCACCCATTTTAGATTGGAAGAAGCTTATGAAAGTTGATCCAGATGCTCTGCCTCATGAAGAGGATCTAGCGGACAGATTGCTGGAAACCGTGTCCAAGGTATTCCAGGGGAAAACAGAACATAAGGGTTTTGTTACGCATTCTTCCCTAAACTATCTCTGGTCCCTCACATGCATAAATGACATGAGGAAGAAATTTTTTACAATGAGGGTGGTAAAACACTGGCATATGTTGCCCAGAGAGGTGAGAGATGCCCCATCCCTGGTAACATTCAGTGCCAGGCTGGACGGGGCTCTGAGCAACCTGATCTAGTTGAAGATGTCCCTGTTCATTGCAGGGGTGTTGGACCTTTGAAGGTCCCTTCCAACCCGGACTATTCTATGATCCTGTTTTGTGAATTTCATTATTTGTATAAAACCACTGTTGTCTCTTTTCTTAGGTTGATGGGAAAGACTTAAAAACTGAAACTCCAGAAAAACTGATACACCTTTTTAAAATTACTCAGTCGCTAATGAAGGTTTGTATTAATCCTTACTTTCTACAACTCTGCAGATGCAT
Source organism: Caloenas nicobarica (assembly GCF_036013445.1). Classification (NCBI taxonomy): domain Eukaryota; kingdom Metazoa; phylum Chordata; class Aves; order Columbiformes; family Columbidae; genus Caloenas; species Caloenas nicobarica. The sequence goes on from NC_088245.1 coordinate 50,247,867, forward strand.
TTGTTTAGTTTTTGTTGAAAAAAAGCATCATTACTCTCTTTTTTTTTTTCCTCTATTAAACACACATGCTTACTCCTAAGAGCACTTATATGATAAATGTGTGCTTGCACCAGAGTGTCTGCTCATAGCTGTTGGGATTATGGCATGTAGCAATGGAAAGTGAATAGGGCTAACATAGTTATATAGTTAAGGAACCTTAGTTTTATAGATGGAAAATGCAAGAAATATCTCAAAAATTGGTTAGATGTTTTAAGTCACTGGTGATGATTTTAACTTTAATAGAAGTTTACATGGTAGTTTATGTTTTAGAGTAAATAAAAATGTCACCATGAATGAAAAAAACACCACCATCCTAAAGCCAATACTATAAATCTTTCATACTTTCTTGTATTTAGTGGTAAATGTACGGACAGCAAGAAATACCAGCAGCAAAGTTTAGCACATTGATTTTAGAACAACTTTTTAACCATTTTTAATTCTCAGCAGTATACTTTTGAATGTTTAGGTAGCCTTGTAGAATAAATTGTTGAAGAAGATATTTCAACAATCTGATCATCTTAATTTCCAGCACAGGGAACAATGGGAGTGGTTTCATTTGTTTAAAGAGAGAAAATCAATGTTCTTTTGTAAATGTATGTATCATTTTAAACATGAGGTCTATGGAATAATCTTTTAATTTATTTTAATAGTAAATATTTCTTCTTTAATTACTATACTTCTTTTTTCCAAGATGAAAGCTCAAGAGGTAGAGCTGGCACTAGAAGAAGTTGAAAAAGCTGGGGAAGAGCAAGCCAAATGTGGTAAGCAAGCCTTTTTATGCTGTTTCTAAATGATTTGTTAAATGTATTTTTTAGCGTTTTTTCAAGTTTAGGGAACTGAATAAAATATGCTGAAGTCAATTGCTTCAGTGAAGCCAAATATTTAAAGACTAAGACTATCGTTCTTTTATGTATTTTTTACATTGTTAGGTAATTCACTGTATCTGTTCTATTTTAACAGAAAATCAATTTAAAACAAAGATGATGAAACTTCAACATGAATTAGAGGTATGTTTTAAAATGTTGTTAGTTTATAGAGTGCTGTTTGGTGTTGGTTTTATGAGATTTTTTAGACTAGTATTTTAATCTAGTAAAGAGATGTAGTAGCCCTAGATTTTCGCTTATTCTTTTTATTAGCTTTTGAATATTCACGAGCCTCGGGTTTGCAAAGAGCTGTATGTACACTGAATTTTTCCATACTTGAATAAATCCCATTTATTTTTAGAGATTTCTGTGTTTTGTTGAAAGAAGCTAGTGAGCCCTTCCTGTTGCTTTTCCTGAACATTAGGAACGTTAGTCTTAGCATCTCCTTTGTTTTTTTAGTTCTTTCCATTTTTGAATAACTGTACTGTATTTATAATGTTATTTTAATGCTCCTAAGATGGCACAAAGATCCGCTGGTGGTCGTGATACTCGGTTTTTGCGTGATGAGATTCGCCGACTGGAAAAACAATTAGAACAAAAAGAGAGGCAGTTAACAGATATAGAAAAAGAATTGGAAAAAGAGAAGAAAGTGAATGAACAGGTAAGACAGACTTAAGCTTGACATCTCTTCTGACACATCTTTTGAAAAGTTGATGTTCTGAAAGAGCCTCTGGAATAAAAAAAAACCAACACCACCACCACTTAATGAAATAGGACCACTGTCCTTTCATTTTCTGTTTTGTTTCTGGAGTTCTTTATTTTTGTAGTTTGTCGTGTTAGTGATACATATAAAGGTTTTCCATGTTGTTCTAGCTTGCTCTTCGAAATGAAGATGCTGAAAATGAAAATATCAAATTAAGGAGAGAGGTTAGTAAAGAATTTTTTGCTGATTTACTCTATTTTTAACTTTATTTATAGATATATTATCTGCTTTCTGTATTTATAATCTTTGGCGTGGCATGACGTTTAATTCTGGTTTAGAACATATCCTGGTTACTTGTACAAACAGTATGTAATTTTAATCACATTTAGCAAATATATCACACATCTGCTCTGATGGAACTTAGTTAATTGAGGTCAGGAGATGTCTACATTTGAATTTACATAGTCCTACTGTGCATTAATTTTGTCTGGATTTTGTGTTTTGAATTGTTAGTATTTTTCTTAAATACTATTGACAAATAGATTTGCTTGATATTAGACAAGATTCAGCTTATGCTTGCTGCTTTTGCTAAGATCATCTTATTGGTTAAAATAAAATGATAAGAAGTCAAAAGTTAATATAACAATAAATGCAAAAGGAGTTAACATTCTTCATTATTAGAATTGGTTTTTTTAGTCATTCCCTGGAAACTTTGTTTCCAGCTGCTTTTAGAAAAAATTCATGTTTTAGAGCATTTAGTACCTGTAGTCTTGGCATCTGAGAGAATAAAACAGACAGCAAAAGTTAAAATAATGTCCTGGCTGGAAACCTTGAGAATCGCCCCTCAAAATACCCTTTTACATGTGTGTGTGTATGTATTTACATGCATGCACAGGTACACAGAAAACTCTATTTTATTTTGTCTCTCTGTTGATTCCTATTTAGTCTTCCTAAAGCACAGATAATTTCTAATATTTTTCATGCTTTGTTCTCTTGGTCTTGTTCTCTCCTTTTTAATCCGAAGAAAAAACGCATAAAGAAAAAGGTGAGGCTTCTAAGTTCTTTAAAAGCAGACTGTAGGAAATTGAATGGGTTTTGTCTTAGTTCTTTGTGTTAGCTTGCTAGGAAAGCAACAACTTTGTCTTGAACTCTTCAAACCAGATTTAAGTTTGGATTCCTTTCTGTGCAGAATGAACAGTTGCGTCAGGATGTAGTTGACTATCAGAAGCAAATAGATTCTCAAAAAGACACAATTCTGTTACGAAGAGGAGAGGATTCTGATTACAGATCACAGCTGTCCAAAAAGAACTTTGAACTTGTCCAGTATTTGGATGAAATTCAGGTAAAATCTGCACATTGTTGAATATTTGTTAGACTGTTATGCACGATAGTGTTTTTCACAAAGCTATGCCAATTTCTTGATCAAGTCATGTGGAGTAAGGGAATTTGGAATACAGTTGGGTTCTGTGATGTGTTGGTGTGGTTTAACACCAGCTGGCAACTAGGACAACGCAGCTGCTCGCTCACCTCCCCCACCACCCTCCCAAAGTGGGATGGGGGAGAGAATCAAAAGGGAAAAAAACCCTCGTGGGTTGCAATAAGAACAGTTTAATAGGACAGCAAAGGAAGAAGTAATGATAATAATGACAGAATATACAAAACAAATGATGCACGATGCAATTGCTCACCACCAGTGACACTAATAGCCTGCAGGTTCCCAAGCAGCAGTATTTGCCCCCCAACCAACTCCAGTTCATATACGGAGCATGACATCATATGGATGGGAACACCCCTTTTGCCAGCTTGACTCATCTGTCCTGACTTTTCTCCCTCCCAGCTTCTTGTGCACCTGGTAGAGCATGGGAAGCCACAAAGTCCTTGACTACCCAGCAACAACCAAGACATCAGTGTATTATCAATGTTCTTCTCATATTAAATCCAAACCACAGCACTATCCAGCTACTAGAAAGAAAATTAACTCTGTCCCAGCTGAAACCAGGACATGCATATTCTCTGCATCTGTGAATCTGACATAAGTAATGAAGTTACTGGCAACTGGAGATGTGTCTTATTTGCTGTTCAGATTTGTTGAAATTGATGATCTAGAGGTGTAATACTCTCTTTTGTGCAAATTTCATGTAAGACTTTTAAGTCTTACATTTAAGGTAGCTATCAATTAGTGCTTTAGGTAGTAAGATGTGCACTTTTAAAAAATAGCTTTTTCTTTAATTTTGCAGAATTTGACTGAAGCCAATGAAAAGTTAGACATTCAAAACCAAGAAATGAGGAAGAATCTTGAGGAATCAGTGCAAGAAATGGAGAAGATGACTGATGAATACAACAAAATGAAACTAATTGTGCAACAATCTGATAGTGTTATGGATCAGTTAAGAAAAGAGAAAGAACAGTACAAATTTCAAGTAGGAACTGACTCTGATATTATTGAATGTATTTTTCTGTGGTTTATACTGTATTTTCATTTTTTTTTGTTAAATTAAAAAAAAAACATTTAACATATCTTTATGTTAATGTTAAACACGTGCTCTACTGAAATAGCTCTCTAAAAGTAGTATGATCTTTAAATTTGGGGCAAATTTTAAAACTTGACTGCAGATTACAAAATTTTTCTATACAAAATGTTAGTCATACTCTGTTCATAAGAGTCATCACCTTCCCTTGCTGCTATAATGCTAATCTGTTAAATTGTATATACTTAATGTACTGTGTTTGTACATATACGCTGATTAAGCAAAATATTTTTGTGATATGATGTTCATCCAAATCACATTTCTAGGTTCAGGACCTTTCAGATCAGCTGAAAGCAAAAACTGAGGAAGACGATCCACTCATGGCAGCTGTAAATGCAAAAGTTGAAGAATGGAAGGTACTTTTTAATAATTTTTTATTCTTTTTAGGAATTATTTTAAGTGTTCTGATGGCATTTTATCTTCTTTTCAGAAAATCTTAGCTTCAAAAGATGATGAACTCCTGGAGTATCAGCAAATGTTGATTAACTTGAAAGAGAAAATGAAAATGGCCCAGCTTGATGTAGACAGAAACAATATACTGGCCCTTCAGCAGGTACAGTCTATGTGAGAAATTACATGCATAGAAATTACCATTCACTAAATATGCTAGTGACCAAATAATTATTTAGTCTTTCATAGTTTGCAGATACCAGAATATGTATTACTTATGTTTGAGAATTATGAGACAGGTTGATTCATTCCACTGCCAAGTGAGCTTAATAGACGGCGCACAAAGAAAACTTCTCTTGCTGTATAAATGAGCTGAGCTCTTGGTAGTTGGTTTGGTTACTTTCATATTTACCTTTTCTAACTATTAATAGAGTGATTGCTTTAACATCTAAGCATCTGTAATTTAAAGTTTTTGCATTATAGCTAAATATTTGTCCTCTAAATTTGTTAGTCAAGGCAGAGTCTTACATAGTGTTTAATTTTCTGTGTTCCTTTGTCTCACCTGTGGTTCAGCCCATGATAGAGCTAGCTAAATTTGAGTCTCTCTCATATTCATGCAAAATTACATAGTTTTTTATGATTTTGAATTTCCCCACTTACTCACAAAACGTAAAAAGGATAAATAAATAATGCTGCCCATTAGGAATTCTGAAATATACATTATGGAAAGCATACTGTATGATACCAGGATGATTTCCTGCTCTGCTTCAAGTTTTTTAAATAAATGTATCATGACATTTGTGTTACATGTTGGGCCCTTGTAGACTGAGCAGTGTGGTGAGATACATTTATGCAGTCTTCCAAAATCAGGAACAGAGGCCTTCTCAGGAGAAAACAAACCTTAAGCACAAATCAGCCTGTAATGATCAGAAGAGGAAGGCAGCTGAAAGTGACTTTGATAAACAGTTGCAAAGTCTGGTTTTAGCTGACTAGATGGCTGTAGAGGTTGCTTGTTTGGATGACTGTCATTAGCATGACATTTTGAACAGTTTTGTGGAAATAAACGTATTTTTAAAGCAGACGCTTAAAAATTAAATCAAGTTACTGCACTGTGCTTTAACTCAAAATAGACTGAGCTTGTTATGTGTCAATGTATGTTTGCATTCTTAAGGGTTATGTTTAGCTCCTTACAACTTTTCTAAGCTCTTTGCCTTTAGATTTGAAATGGATTTATATTTGTCCTCTTAAGAAGGCCAGAGCTTTTGTTTTTCATAACATCGTTATAAAGTAAGAGTGGCAACTCTTGAGGTTTTTGGTTTATAATTACTTTCTGTAACCTTTTTCCAAGTCTCTTTTTTTATATTTTTCCTCTTCTTTTTTTCATCACAGAAAAATTAACATTAAGCTCTGTGATATTTCTAAATTTCATATATAAGCACAGAAATAGTCTAATATAGATAGAAGTCACTTCCACAGTTTGTGTGTACTTAGGGATGTATATGCATGCAAAACAAGGTGTGATATGAATTTTTAAAAGTTGGATGACTTGCTGAAAGGCAGTCTGCAATACAGGTGTCATGTATGATGGATTGTTAGTCCTCCCAGTCTTGAACTTGGATCTTTTGGCTGCCACTATCAATTGTTTATGACAAAGCTGTAAGAAACCTGTATCATCTGAAACTTTTCATCGTGCTCTTAGAGAAATGTTCCGTTTAAAACTGATATACTGAAATACTGCTTTTATTTTTGTGTGTGTATTTGAATACTTTGTTTTTACTCTTTCTTTTATTTTTCCTGCTTTGCCTTAAAATACCCAACTTCTAGATAATATCTGAACTCTATGTTGTAAGTACAGTATATTTGATGTTCTATGAATTGTTTTGTGTTAGCTACTTTTAATTTCTTCATTTGCTGTGTGATGTTGTGTACTGGTAGCTTGCCTGTCAGTAAAGAAGAATTAATTAATGGAGTTTCTTTTTTTGTGTGTGTAGGGTGTGCAAGAGAGAGATGCTCAGATAAGATTGCTTACTGAACAAGTTGAACAGTACACCAAAGAAATGGAACAAAATGCTTTTATTATTGAAGAATTAAAAAATGATCTCCAAAAAGATAAAGGTAACATGACAATTTTATTTTAATATCTATGGAAAGGAAAATAAGAAAACACAAATATACTGTGCATTCTTTATTCTCTAGAAATACAGAAAAAATATTTGCAGTATTTGAGTAACATTAGTATCTATTTATTTTCGTTCATTTCTGTTTATTAAACATTAGTGAAGAGTTAAAATTTATTCATAGTACTTCAGTGGGTTTTACAGGTAATACAGTGCCTAATAAAACTATACCCGGCCTGTAAAGGTTAGAGCATAATGTATAAGGTTTCAGTTCTATCAAGAATTGCAAGCAAGTAGCAGCATACAATTCAAAATAAATTCTGATGTCCCTTACGTGCACTAACTTCTTACAAATATTATTTGAATGAACGGTTAGGAAAAAAGAAAGCTCTCATATATAGTCTTTTGCAATTACTTAAAAAGAGTGGAAAATTAAGGTCTCCTTTATAACATAATCTGAAGTATTTTTTTCTTGGTGAGTGGCTAATAGCAAGAATTCTTAGTTGAATGGTAAGTGGATCAAGGTTTTTCTTTCCAGGTCACTCATCTCTTGCTCAGCAGAATCGTATTGGGGTTATGCAAGAAAAGTTAAAAATGCTAGAAGAGAGAACTAAGGAGGCTGAGAAATCGGCAGAATTAGCAGAAGCGGATGCTAGAGAAAAGGACAAAGAGCTTGTTGAGGCTTTGAAACGAATGAGAGACTATGAACAGGTAAACAATTTGTCAGACTGGACAGAGTATTTAATCATATTTTTAGGAGATCATTTTATCCTTCCATTTTTTATTGACTGTGTTCTAGTTAGAAATGAAATCAGTGACTTTTGATGCTATTTTTTTCCTTTGCTTTCATAATAGCATTTAGTGGTCACTGCATGCAATTTGTTAGCCATGCTTAACAATTTTTAGAAGTTGTCAATTTTAACATATTCATATGTGCTTTTGAAGTCCATTGAACAGTAATTGAACACTTAAGATAATGATTCTTCAAAGGGTCATGTAGTAAGGGGACTCGGTTTTGAAATATGCAGAGATTTCTCTGTAGTCAAAAGACAGATTTGTAGGATCTGCTTTTTATTCAGTAACTTTTTTCATTAAGCATAGTGCAGAAGAGTGATACAAGTTGAAAACTATTTTTTCTTATCTGTGTAATGATGAAAGACAGATTCATAATTTACTTTCATACATCTTCTGTTGGTTGTTTTGTTTTTACTTCCCATTTGGGTTTTTACAGGGAATATACGGTTTGGAAGAGGCTGTTGCTGAAATAACAGATTTAAAAAAGCAAATCAAAATACGAGATCATGAGATTGAAACCTTAATTAAGGAAGTCAATAAACTTGAACTTAAAATAAATGATTTTCTTGATGAAAACGAAGAACTCAGAGAGCGCTTAGGTATGCTATATCCCTTATATTTTCAGTTATTTGTTGTGTAAGAATTGAAATAACATATCATGGAAATCTATTACTATACCAAATAACTACTGGGAAATAATTTTGTATATTCTGCTAATATTTGCGAGTAGTTTTAGTGAGTTAGGATAAAGTGCATGAATGTACATGACTAAACTTGAATGTACATGACTAAAGTTGGCCTACAGGTTGCTTTGAAGAAAGTAGGAGAATAGGTTTTATAGTGCTTTTTTTGTTTTGATTCCTCTTTGAGTCTACACTGCCTAATTAATTTCATAATATGGTATCTGGAAACCATAACATACTGAAGTTGTAATGCTAGATTGAAAAACACACAGAAAATTTTGGACAGGCTTATTTTTACATAGAAGCATCTAAACATGAATATAGTTAATTTTAGCTGGCATTTTATTGCATTTTGTCTTTTGAATAACTGAAGTAAAATTATGCTTTCTTCTGGTGTTATTACATGGAGAATAAGATGTGTGTATATATACACAAATACATAAATTCAGCTATCAACTTTTTTTTAATTCTACTTGACTAGTTATGTTCTGATTTAAATTAACTGCATTCTAGTGATTACTAACATTAATGTTTCTCCTTAATGAATAGTTATACAGCATATACTTTGTTTTAGGTCTTGAGCCAAAGACAATGATAGATTTAAATGAATTCAGAAACAGCAAAGCACTGAAGCAGCAGCAATATAGAGCTGAAAACCAGATTCTTTTGCAAGAGGCAAGTGATAAATCCTATTTTTGTGTAAGACGTACACAATAAAAATATATTTGAACAAACCGAAATACTGATCTGTGAATAATAATATGCAGATTGAAAGACTAGAAGAGGAAAGAATTGAACTGAAAAAACAGATTCGTAAGTTGGCTCAGGAGAAAGGAAGAAGAGTTGCAACAATAGGTGGGATTTTTAAAATTATAAACTCTCCTTTCAAAACCATCTTGTCTATACTTATTAATATAGCTATGTTATATTTAATCATTTGTTTGAATTACAAGGCTAAATACATTTCATTTAATATGTAGGAAGAGGTGCGTGGGTTTGTTTTTCCATAGTCTTACAGCCCAGCAGCTTTTTGACCCGTGATGGGTAGTAATGCATCACTGAGAACTGTGTCACTGGCTTGCAGTTCTTAGATGCAGTATGATCTCATCATGATTTCCAGTAAATATACATAATGTATGTGTTTCAAAAATCTTACAGTTCCAATTCTGTGCCACCCCAGGAAGCATAATGTGCTCAAATGGAAAGGTTTACAATTCCTTACTTTGCAGGTAGAAAACTGGAACTCAGATATACTGAATGGAATATATTCCGTTGCTTGGAGGCAAATTAAAAATTCATAACCATTTATTACTTTTACATTTACTTGCAATTAGTATTGGATGCTGGTGATGTGCAGATAACTGATAGCTTTACTGAAGAGAAGGAAATGAATAAGAGGAAGTTTGATTTCTTGAACAGGCGTGATACTGCTGAAGTAAAAGCAAAGGTAGGTTCATAAAGTAGGTTAATAATAAAAATAATGTTATTTTGTAAATGTTCAAATATTTCTCTAGGTGCTTTTATTAACTGCTTTGAAAAAATAAAAAAATAATAATTTGTAAGTTTTTAGAAGACTAATGAGTATTCTATATTTTTTGTGAATATAGGCTAGAAGTTTGTGTAACGTGGAAGGGAGAAACACAATTGCAGATAGAGAAGCACCAGTTAGACTTTTGAAGTCAGAGAAAGATATAGCTGAAAACAGGAAGGCTGTGGGAGATCTACCTAGAAGAACTGGCATACTTGAGCATTTACATCACTTGGAAAAAAATAGGAATGCTTCTTCAGTTCATTTAGGTTCAAAACATGTGACAGAGTGGCAGCTCATTAATGACAACTGCAATTCTGAAACTCTTAGTATAAAAGAGCTTTTTGTATCATCAGAGCTACAATTTACACAGACATCAGAGATAACAGGTTATACAAACAACAGAGAGATGTCAAAGGACTTAAAATCAGACTATACAGGTTCATTTTCTGCTCATCAGCAAGTGTGTCAGACCTCAGAGGTAAATAACCAAAATTACAGAAACAAACCATCTTTTCACAACCAAGTGCCAATAATTTCTAATTCAGACCAAACAGGTCAGGAAAGTTTTTGCCCAGCATGGTCTCTCAGCAAAAACTCTCTGATTCCTTGTACATCTGATCTTGGAGAGCCAGTAATGCACGAAACACAAATAATGACATTGAAGGATAAGCAACGCTATTCACAAGTAAAGTTTTCTGATTTAACTACCTCACAAGAAGACAGAGAAGGAAGTAAATGCCTAACAGAATTGTCACAAGTGAAAACTTTGGAAAGTGGACTTGAAAATGAACAATCAGGACACTCAGGTCAGGTAGATCCTGTTGAAAATCTCATAAAGCAACTGAAGAGAGAAATAGCACTTCTTAGAGCACAGGTGAGACACCAGTATACTGTGTGTATGTTTATATCTATTGCAATTATTGAAAAGATAAGTGCAAATAATAAAGATGTGTTAGTTGATTTTCATCTTTATTAATTAAAGCTATAGGGTAGTTCTAATAGAATGGTGCATTTTTTTCTTCTAATAAAGTGCCAAGTTATTAACTTGCAGTTTATTTGTTGACATAGGGTTGAAAAGTGTAGGCATATACTTTAATTTTGTTGGTGGAAAAAGTTTGCACAACAATCGTGCACACATACATAGATGGGTATAAAGAGAGCACAGTTTTCATTCTAAGACTTTACACACATCTGTGTAAACAAAGTACTCATCACTTTTCTTATTAGCCCATACAGCCTTGCATCTTGTACAAACCAATTGTTGTGACTGTATTTTAAACAACATGGTTTGAGGATTATTTTTTAAAACTGTTTTAAATAAATACAGATAAATTCAAATGGTAGTTTACAATCATTAGGTGAATGAAGTAGGAACTGAATCAGTCCTTTGGTGTGAAAGACAGAAGATGAGATTTCTGTTAAAAGATGCAGACGTTATTTGACTAGAGGACATTTCCTACCTCCAGAGAGAACAGATGGTGTAGAGTTAGACTTTTGGAATGAAAGAGGCTTTTCCATCCAGGAAACATCGAAGAAGTTCCTGAATTGGTTCTTCTATCCTTTTATCCATTTCCCTGCCAACTGAGGAAGATAATGTATATCTTCAGGAAAAAAATTATTTCCAAGGAAAAATTCCATTATTCATTAAAATGATCTCAAATGATCATGTATTTTAGGTTCTCAAAAGGGTTTTTGGAAACTTTTTATAAATCAGTGAAAGAATTGGTTGATTTCAGGGTGCTTGCTGTGGTTTCTTTTATTCACATGATAAGTCATGTAAAAAAATATTCACTGGTAGCTTCCTAAATTGGTACCTTAAAATGCTCTGTTAGTTTTCCGTATAGTGGAGGACATTGATTTGGTTGCTAGAGTTACATTTGGTGCATGGAGACAGCCAATGTTTCTGAGTCTCACAGACTTTTGGTCTGTGTAACACTGTTGTTCCAACCGCTGCATGACCCAAGAATATGTTTCCCTAGACAGTGTTATATGGGATACACATTGTGTAATTTTTCTAGTGAATCCATCTCTGTTGCAGTTGCATTTCAAGCAGGAGATTCATATGTGGACTGGGAAATTTTCATGAAGGCATACGCCAAATTTGGAAAAAGGCTGGGACTAGAAAGGTAGATTGCTAAAATTAGGCTCTATGTATTTTTTGACTGGGAGAAACCAGCTAAGAATGTGATGAAGAAACATCATGGTTACAATGTATAACATAAGCAAATAGGTCTTTCCTATCTTTAACTGAAATATTTTGGAACTGGTGCCATTTTTGATGAGCCCATTGAGCTGTGTAATTGATCAATGGAAAATGCAAGTCTGTATACATCAGGCTTTTTTCAATTATACAACAATTTTTCCATGCTACAGGATTAGGCTTTGCTGTTGTGATTGCTCCTAAAATACTGTATTAGCCAGCTGTGGAATGAATAATGCCTATATAATTGCATTTGAAGTAGAAAAGAAGTGTGTGTATACAGAGGAAGATAAGTCATGGAAATATGTAAATATTTTTGTATATAAATGGAGACAGAGTCCTATACTAATAACTTACCGATGTTTGGTTTTTTTTAGAATGAGCAGATATCCAAAGATTTGTTCATCAAGAGTATGCTAAATAGTTATACAGAATTAAATCTTGAAAGATGCAGAAGCCAGGCACTGCAGGTAGTAGAAGGTTTTTTAAAAAACAAAGCAGGATAAATATTTCTATAAAGTTTATTAATGGTTTAAATAATTTTTTCCTTATAATTTTGTTGCTGTGAAGATGACGCTATTTCTTTGGTTTTTGCCTTCTGTGTAACATCTGATTTTGGTTCACATACTATGTAATTTCACTGTTGAATAGATATGTATTAGCAATATTTTAAAGCATTTATTCCATAGATTCTTAATGAAAATTATAATATTAAAATGCATAAATTACAATTTTTGAGTCTTTTTTGTTCTTTTCTTTAGAATGAGTATCTTGCAAATGAATTAAGTGTGAGAGAGAGAGAGTTGGAGGAGAACAGGACTGTAATAGCCAAATTTCAATCTAAATGTGAGTTGCAACCTGTTTTAAAACTAATGAATATTATAAGGTGCCTGCAGATAGTTTGCTTATTTAGTTGTTCTGCTTCTGTGTTTGTGTCCACAAATATCTGACTTTACAGATTCTGTTTTAAATGCACTTAACTTTGGTATCTTTCACAATGATGGAATGTGTACATAGAAAGCTATTATACAATCATTCTGATATACTTCTAACAGTGGAAATTGTGGTTGTGAATTGGTCTGGATGTCAACACAAAGATCACAAAACAATGAAAGTCAATGGCATTTATCAAATTGGAATTTCTTTAAATTCTCGTTAATGACTTCTTATTTTTACATTTTGTGTTTATATTAGTGTATATCTTTGTATGTTGTGTAAATACATATATAGTGTTGCTAATTTTAAACTTAACTTAGCAATAGTACATAAAACATAGTTTATTCCCACTAACTACATTAAACTAGAATCTCTTATGTTTTTCCTTCCTGAACCAGACCTAATAAGGGCTTTAAGTCTGTGGGTGATCCCAATTATGACAATTATACAATTTGCTTGTGTAATTGTAGTGCTTTTCTGACTCCAAGGAAGTGTTGGGAAATCAAACCCGCTTGCTGCTTATGTGTATATATATGTGTGTGAGCTGAAGTGCACTGATTGCAAACTCTGAAATAAAAATAATGCTAATTTCTCTAGACAAGAATCTTAATTTTTTCTCAGAGAATGTGAATTATGATTTGTTTGTTTGTTTGTTTGTTTACTTTTCAAAATAGGCTTGGTGAAACTGCTCAAACTGCTTCAAATGTTGCAGTTCACTCCTGAGTATTCAGGACAGCCATATTGTTAAGAGAATGTCCTGACAGGTTTGGGGTTTTTTTTAAAGTTTCCAGGCTTCTTGTTCTGTGCTGGAAAGTCTGGACTTCCACTGAGAGACTAATGGTGGCAGGAAAACTCTGTGTCTTGATAGTCCTTACTACAGCCAAGTAATTTAAATGTTCTTTTTTTTTTTTTCCCCCCCTGGTCTGCAGCAGGAATTCTGGCAATTCCTGTATACTTCGTTGTTATACCCGAACATTTCCAAGATAGGCACATTTCTGGATTTGTGTCTGACTAGGCAGGCTACTAAAGAGGTGAAAAAAGTGGCAGGAAATGTTGAAAGCCAGAAGGTTCAATATAGTCAAATGTGTTCCCATGAAACTTTTCATTATTGTTTTGTTGGTATTTCTCCAGTAAAATACACTCTCTGGATGCTCCTAGCAGCTTTACTTTTAGCTTCCTAATTGGTTATTGTCTGTATATAACATCAACATTCTTTTTGTATATCAAATCAACAAGTATTATGATGAAACGTCCTAGGAAACCTTAAGTCATTTTCTTTAGTGCTTTTAGACACATTTACAATTTTTATTATAGTAAAAGAACTATCAGAAGAGAATAAACAACTTGAACAAGGAATGAAAGAAATATTGCAAGCTGTCAAGGAAATGCAGGAGGATCCTAGTGTGAACGGAGGAGAAACAGCTTTAACAATTCCTAGTCTGGATCGTTTAGTTAACGTAAGCTTACTTTCTAAAGTATTATTTAGCTTTATAGGATTTACAGGCTTTTTTTTTCCCTCCTCAATTATTGGGTTATTGTATAATTAAATAGTAGCTTTAGTTACAAGTAGGAGTACTTAGTGTGATACCTCTTTAAAAATGCAAATTAAAAATATAGAGCAACAAGAAATTGCCAATAAAAATTTAAAAAAAAAAATCTTCATCTGGATTGCCCCAGTCATAAAGCTTAGGGAAAAAATTGTTTGCATGTCTTTTATCTCTATGGGACCTGTGGGAAATGTTAAAGAAAAATTCTTTTTATTAAAATATTTTACCAAAAAAAATCAGTGTTTTTACAGGAAAATTTAAACTTCTAAATCACAGTCTGTGGCAAATATACCATCAGGAAACTGATAAGTAGATTTTAAAATGTTAACATGTCATACTTTTTTGGTAATTTCATGTAGTCTAAACTTAAGGGCTCCAGTTTACTATGGAAAAAGAAAGCTTTTCTGTACTTTTTCTCTGTTTTGTTAATTAAATGTTTACTGCATTAGGCAATGGAGTCAAAGAATTCAGAGGGAATCTTTGATGCTGGTGTGCACTTGAAAGCTCAGGTTGACCAGCTTACAGGAAGAAATGAAGAATTAAGACAGGAACTGAAACAAGCTCAGGAGGAGGCAACAAATTTCTCTAATCAGCTGGCAAATGCAAATGAAAAGGTATGCGATTTATTTTATACAATTTATTTCGTACTTGAAATGTGACTATTCTGATAATTTAGAATAAAACCACACAATCTCTAAGATACTCAATTTATCTTATGTGAACAGTGTAATTATACAAATTTATGGAAATGTGACTATTCTGATAATTTAGAATAAAACCACACAATCTCTAAGATACTCAATTTATCTTATGTGAACAGTGTAATTATACAAATTTATGTATTGGATCTAACAATTGTCCATTTTAGGTTCAGATCTTACTCTTCTTAATGTTACTTTATCCTTGGAATATTCTATCATGTTAAACACCAAGCTTGCCTATCTTTTGAGGAAAGTTGTGCCCAAAAAATCTCACAGATTTCTTTCTTCAAAAAGCCAGTAGTCTTGCATTTGTTATTTACTAATAGTGTTCTAAAATGATAAATCGTTCTCTAAAATCCTTTATCTTGTTTTAAGTTGTACAACTGATTGTGGAATGCTTCTCCCAGGGCCAGAATGAGGAATGTAATGTTATCTTACAAGAAGCCAGGTTTAAATTTGCCTTTTAGAACAGCTTTGGTGATGCAAAAACACTTGCCAGTAGCTAATATACTAGAATAGTGTTTTATGTACTGTTAGAGAACCAGAGAGCTTTTAAGAAGTTAAATGAAAAGGCAAAGATTTGTTTAGAAGAAACCGTCAAATAACCACTGCAATAATTCTGTCCAAAACTTAATATTTTTAGAAGGAAAAGAAATGCCGTGTGTTTTAAACAATTTGTAATAAAACTGTGGTGAATCCTTAGATATGTGAAGCTGCCCTGATTGCTGGAGTAATTTGATAAATTTGGCTTAAGATTTTATGCATTTAATGATTTATGGAATCACAGCATTTTTAAAAGGTTACTTTAAAGAGAGTTTGAATATGTTAGAATATAAGTGACAGTGACTTAGGTTGTTAATAACAACTGATGTAGCACAAGAAAACAATATATTTCCCACTAGTGATTTTTTTTTCATTGAATGGCCAGAGCTACTTCTTCGCGTTTTTGTTTCTTTTCTTTAGATTGCACAACTGACAAATGAAATTTGCTTATTACGTCAGTCAGAAGGTGCCAATATTGTCTTCCAAACAGTGAATCTTCCTGAAGGAATGGCTCCTTCAAGTGTTAATATGATTAATTCTCTGAATGAATATTTAATACGTCTTATACAGGTAACTGATTTACTCCTTGATAACAAGAATATTTGCAACATATAGCTAATTCCTCCAAAATCTAGTGCCACTCCATGAATGAACATGGGAGAACTCTCCAAAATTACTTTGAAGTTCTGACATTCACTAAACTCTTCAGGCTATTCACGTTTGCTTTTTTTTTTTTTTTAAAGTTTTAAGTATTTTGCTGTGCTGTAAACCTAGAAGGTAGTACTTAATTCAGTTTTCGACAACAATTCAGATTTTGTTTTAATCTGAACTTTTTTGGGTATTTGCCCACCCTTCTATTTCTGCAGTTGCACTTTTTCTTTAAGAAATTCTCTCTTACTGCTGTCTAGATTCCACACCTGAGTCCACAAGTGCCAATCTTATTTTTCTCTGTACAGCAAAGGTCTCTATTTACCATATGAATTTTCATTCCATTATTTATCAAAAATATGTGAACATTTGTAAAAAGAAGCTTAAATACATTGAAACCAAGGCTGGTGATTCCCATGGGAAGCAGAGCAGACGAGCATATAGTGAAGAATTGACTCTTTGAGAATTGGAGTAAAAAGAACTTACCTTTTTATTATTATTAAATTATTTTGTTCTATCTTTGATCACTTTAGTTTTGTTGATTAGAGAATATCTTTCAACCGTATATGATCATAAAGTAGAAGAGTATTTGGGAACATGAGAAGAAAACATTGCTTTCCATTTCGACATTCAATTAGTATTCTTTATGGACTAGCAACAAACACGTCATGGTGTTTTGAACTTTGAGGGCTGTAATCCGCAGTGAAATTATGCACTATTTCACACCTATTCATATGGATGCCGAAGTTTATTGGGCTTTTTATCATCTGCTGCTTCTTAAGAAAATAAACATTTTATATCTGCAGTTCCCACAGTTCGTGACAGCAGCATCTATCATGAAAAACACAAGGGAGAATTGGCATTTTGATTACTCCTTTCATGTTTAAAACCTGTATTAATCACTTCAATATTTTTATTTGGAAAATAATCATTAGGAACTGGAAAATAAAGAACAGCTACTTAAACAATTAGAAGACGCAGTGGAGGACTACAAGCGAAAATTTTCAGTAATTCGTCATCAACAAGGCTTGCTGTATAAAGAATATCAAAGGTATCATTCTCTTTTCTGAATTACAAAAGTTCAACTATCTAATTGTTTAAGAATTTTGAATACAAGATTTGCTGCTGGGTCAAAGTAGTTCTTTGGTTAATCTCATAAATGCTGCTGCTCTTAGATATGGGCTCCATATATTTTCTTTAGTCCTATACAGATTCAGAAAACTCTTAGAAAACATTTTCTGCTGGACTTTTTTCATATTGCATATTTTATGAGGATTGCATTGTGGTTTCTGCATCCGATATATTGTATTTTATTAGAATCTGGTATTATGAACTCTTCAGTGTCATTTTCTTTTGCTTTCGAGGATGGGTCCTAGAGTTTTTCTGAGGGGGGAAGAAAGAAAGTGGTTATCCAAATACAGTCAGAGATCTCTGTTTCAAAATATCAGATAGTCAGGACTTTATAGTTGGTTTTCTTTCAGACTCCTAGTTCCTTTATATGCTTCATTGAATCTAATTTCTGTACAATTCTTCTTATGGTCAAAAAAAAAAAAAGGATTTTCATCTGTTAGGAGCATAGGGATGAATATGGGAATTTGGTTTCTTCAGTTAACAGGCTGTTAGTTGTGTCCTCTCTGTCTTTGGATTGGAATTAACAGTCACTGGACAGCTTTTAGAATAAGGGTGTTTTATATTTTAGGACCTTCTGTTTGTTCTTTGAATCAGTTAAGACTTCCCAGATAACATTATCTCTCTTTGAGGCATTATAGCTATAGCTTTTTGAAAATATTAAAAGCTATAATGTCCTGCCTCATTAACTACTAGATCAGGTGTCTCCAATAAGAGGGGTAAGATGATGATTCAAGGCTCCTTCTCCAAACCTGTTGTAGATTGAAGTTAAGGGAGGAGATTCTTTGACTTGGCATCTCATAAAGATTCACTTTCAGAGCATGTTTTTCCTTTTCCTCCATTATCTTGCATTATGGAAAAAACTAAGGGATCTTTGAAGAGAAAATACTGCTTCTGAAATACCCTTAATTATTTGTTTAAACTAGCCTAAACTATCCTATACAGTCTATAGGAACTTTCTGATTAGACATATATAAATAGTTTGTAGTATTTTTTGTTTCTAAATAAATAAAAGTGGGTAGAGGAGAGTAGCTTGGGCCAAAGCAAAGCAGAATTTTTTTATGGGTGGTGTTTTTTTGGTTTTTTTTTGCTTTTCACTGAAATAGAAAAACTAGGGTGGGAAATTATGTCATTTATGCATCTGAAATAAATTAATGTAATGGAAGGAAAGCATTGCAAAACCATTGAAAAAAAAATTAGTCACAGCTACTGCCTGGCCTTTTATTTAGTTGTCTGACCTCTAATGCAGAATTTGGGTGTGGGAAACCAAAATTTAATTCTGTCCACTTCCTGAGGGAAATTTGAACCAATATCTTTTGAAGAAAAACCCAACCACTATGCTGTGGGGAGTTCTCAGAGGATGAACAAGTAATTTTTTCCCTGTGATACTGTATTGTTCTGTATGATTAATTAAAAATACTTCAAAATCAGCTTAGGTATTCCATCTCTCAGGAACTGCAGAAGCCTTGTTCTCCTTGCCGGTTGTCTCTCTTAGCCAATGAATATGCAAGTGCTTCATACTAGGGAAACAGTTGTGGAAAAAGTCACTGATTATTTGCCAAGCCATTTTCTCTAGCTGTAAATTGTATCAGCTAAATCATTGGGTACAATTGTGAATACCTGCTGAAATCTACTGGGCCTGGTCTGCTTCAAAAAGGAAAGGCCAGTAGCTTTTTCAAATTACCTTATTACTAAAAATAAGTATCTTGGTTTGCAGTATGTCAGGGTTGCTTTTTTAGTTACAGTTTTAGAAATCATGAAGTCTTTCGTCATTCTAAATGAAAATATTTAATTACTGTTTTAGTCAAAAGGAAAGCTGGCAGAAAGAATCAGAAGATATGAAAAAGGAAAAGAAAAAGCTAGAAGAGCAAAAAGAACAGGATGCTACAAAAATAAAGGCATATTCTGTAAGTAATTGTGTTGCTTTCATTTTTCAAGAAGGTTTTAATACATAGAACAGAAGTTTTAATGCAGTACTGTAATTCGCTAGATGGTGGAAATGTTGCAGGGAAAAACTGCTTAATTCAAATCAAATGAGAAGGGAAGTGGTTTATTGATTTATTAGTGGAATGTAAATAACTAGCAATCAGTAAACTGTACATTCGGAATTAGTATCAAGAGTACGAAAGGTAAATCATGAAATTAAGGCACATAGAAAATCTTACTATAGACTTAAAAATCTCCTAAGTACCATTCAGTAATTAATCCCCAATATTTCTCATCCCACACATCCACATTCACACAGCTGTATTCACACCCCAGCCCCTTCAGGTTACCAGCACGCACACCCTTTCCTGAGAGTGCAAGTTCACTGTGCCCAAGCACATTTTGGGCGTACTCTGGGGTGCTGTGTGCATGTGGAGATGCTGCGGAGTTACGTGTACCCGTGTTCCTCCCTGCAGTCTGCTGATCCATGCAGTGGTGAGAAATCACCGCAGCACGTCACATACACACACCTGAGGTCTGGGTCCCTGCTTGTTGTACTTTTACCGCAAGTCCATTAGCTGGAGTGCTCATGGTGTCTATCAGGGAGGAAGCACTCACACCTGCACAGAGGATGCAGGGACAGAGGGGCAACTTCTGAAGCTGAACTTGGTTACGAGAGCTGCGTTACAACTCTTTTTGCCCCCACGGTTAGAAGTTTTCGTGTTGCTTTTATACTAGTTTTCAAGCTGGCTATCTGTTTCACGTCTCTGATTTTATGGTTGCTGTTCAATCTGGTTGATTTAAGAAAAACAGGCTTCTTGATCAGAAAAGCCAAATCTTTGCCAGTTGTCACGGAACTAGATTTTTTCATGGGTTCAGGCTTCTGAGACTCACAAGTTTTTTCTAGCTGCGTGCTCAGTCTTCATTAGGTTCATAGGAATCTGGGATATTACAGTTCCCATTTCTACTCCCCGACTCCTTGGCAAGCTGATGTATGCGACAGCAAAGCTAAAGCTCACCTCACTTCTGCAACCTGAGTCGCTGCAGTTCCCTCTCCCCTTGTTTGCTCCTGCACCTCAGATTTCTGCATGCATGCAAACATGGGTCCACATACACACAAACACACATGTTTCCAGAGGAGATGTCCTGTGGTTACTACACAAGTACTGGTTTGGCCCTCAAAGTAGGATGTTATTAGTATTTGTTAGGAATTACAGGAATTCTATTTAGTTTAGAAAATTGTTCCAATACATCTTGATTCTAGTAAAAGGGGGGAAGATTGAGAATTATTTTTGTTCTAAAATTTGAAAATGCCAGCATTAACTAAAGTTCCAGTTAATCAGTCAGATGTATTTAGCTTCTGTTCCTCAGAACCTAATGATTTTGAAGATTTATTTTTTTTTATTTTCTTGTAATAGAATTTTGTATGCTTATGCATGTGGTGAGTGTGTGTATATGTTTTATTAGCAAGAAGAAATTGTTTCAGACAGATCAATGGTATTTTTACACCTAGATTTAAAAATGTACAGGAAAGTTTGTCTACATAGTTGAGTTTTACCAGATTTCTCTACAAAGTTCTTGTTAAAAAATATTTTACAGAATTTACTCAGTGCACTTCAGCTGGATCCTGATGAAACAAAAAAAGTACTTGCAGAAAATAATAGAAAAATAACAGTTTTACAAGTTAATGAAAAGTCACTAACAAGGCAGTATACTACTTTACTTGAAACGGAACAGCATCTTAGGAAAGAAAATGAGAAACTAAAGGGTGAAATAACACAAATGGAGACTGCAGTTATAGGGAAGATTGGAAACTTGCAACGGTTCAAGGTATAGTTTACAGTAGTATTAGTACACTTTTTTATTTTTACAGTTTGGCAATAAATACACTTTTTTAAATGGACGCAGTACTAATTTTTTGAGTGCATTACCCAAATGCTTTGCCAAAACATGCTTTGTATTTAAATAAGCATCATAATATGAAACCTCTCAGTTTTCCCCTTCTGAAGTTGCTTCAACAAGTTATTTTTATTGAAAATGTCATATGAAACCAAATCTTGCTTTTTGGCCTTGCAGGTTGCTAGGGCCTGTATTAACCCATCTTTATAGAACATGTTTCTGACAGTGGCTTATGACTGAGAGGCAACTGTTGATAAAATTAATAGAGAGTTGGAATACCAAAGAAATTCTGTCAATGTTTATTGCAAGCAATTCAAAAAGATGGACAGTAATTTAGTGAAATAAGAGTGTCATGTTCTAAATTGTTATATTAAGTGGTATTCTTTTTCAATTGAGGTTTTTTTATATTTAAAGATCTAGCAGAACTTAGTAACCCATTGTGTTGCTTATTTTCATAGGAAATGGCTAGCTTTAAGATTGCAGCTCTGCAAAAAGTGTTGGATGGTAGCGTGCCATTGTCTGACCTAGAACTGGCTAATAAGCAGTATAATGCATTAACTGCTAAATACAGAGATATGTTACAAAAAGATAACTTGCTCGTCCAACAGACAACAAACATGGAACACATGGAGGTAATGTTTGCGTTATGTTTGAACTCTAAGGGTAAGAAAAACCTCTTTATAGGTTCATTCTGCATTGGTTTTCGTTCTCACTTAATAAAAAGATAGAACGTTAAGTCCCAATGCTAGAACTACTGGTTATAACAGCTTCATATTGGGTATGAGATGTTGGAGCCAATATTACTGTTGCTATTGAATTTTAATTTGCTTATCTGGTATTTTTCAGTAGATTAAGAAACACATACAGAGTCTCAGATTTTATTTCAGTAGGCATATATAAAAGCATTTTTTGTAATTGTGTTGGTGGATTTGGTTATTTGGTTTTGTTCTTTGTTTCTTTTGAAGTTAAAAGGGTGTGTTCCCTCACAAAGTATTTTTAGTTATTTGATTACCAAAATGAGGCTGTCAGAAGGAATATTTGGTATCATCTTCAGTTTAGGAGGTCATAAGGAAAGCAGAACGAGTGTAAACACTTTCAAAGCTTTCTCTCAAAGTAAGTGCTCTTACTAATTCCTGACTTACAAGAATGAAATGTTCAGTTACAAAAGGCAGTAAACATTTGGAATTTTACTTCCATAAAAAAGTAACTAACCAAAGATTGTTCACAACATGTTTGCAAAATGTCACAGAGCCTGCAAATACGTAACTATTCATTTGAACTTTTATTTTCAAGTAGAACTGTGAAGCTGGCTTCAAAGATATGTTACCACCACACACTTTTCTTTCATGTCAGAAATAACAGTCCAAGAAAGTGGTAACCAGTAATTAAAAGTCGTGTCCTGTTCTTGTCTGTTGGGTTTCTGTGGTTGACAAAGGGTTAAATACATGTGGTGGGTAAACTTAGTGAACTGTTAAATTTGTCTGCTTGGGAACAGGTAGTTGCATTTGTGTTAGCTAAAGAATGAATGATTTCTTCTCTATTTTATGAAATTGTGTGTGAAAACTTGCATTGGCTATTTCTGCAATTTCACAGAGCTAGAGAATCATTTAGCAACAGCAACAAAAATGTGTTTAGAATATTAGAAATTGAAAATGTATATGAAGGATTCAATTTGTTTTACTGGTTAATGTGGAAATTCGTGTTTCTGTTTGGAGGGGTGAAGGAACATGTACAAAACTACTGTTCGGCATCATATTGGCTGCCTAAAAGTGCTAAATGAAGCATATGATCTGTCTCAAACATGCGTTTATGTGCAAAATGAAATATCCTGTGAGAGATGAAAAATCCTCCAGAAGTGCTTCTTTCTTTCCCACTATTAATGGGCTGTTTGGTATGACAAACGTAGATTTCTGAATCTAATTCCAGACACTCTAGGAATCACAGTCACTGATGATAAATATTCTCGGTAATGCTAATTGACGGTAAGATACAACATAGAAAGCCAAGACTAGCATTTTTACGCTTAGGAGGAAACCACTTCTTCTGTTGCCATATATGTAGATTATGGCTTGTGCTTGTGTGTAAAAGCTGTTAATTTCTAAGATTTTATAGGTACTGAACATCAAGTCCATTACAGTTAAATAGCTTGCTGTTATGTTGCAAATTTTGTCATACAGCGTGAGAATGAATCATTGAAAACACAGATAAATTCATTGAATAAGGAACTGGAGATCACAAAAGAGAAACTTCACACTGTAGAACAGGCTTGGGAACAGATGACTAAACTGGGCAAGTATAAAAATTATATTGCAACATTAAAAATCAAATGATATGTCCGGTATAAAAGTACTATTTTAAAACATTTTAAAATTGATGTATCTTAAAGAACAAAATAAAAAGTCAAAACTATTTTGCATCTTTCATTAATGGTCTTAAATTTTTTTGGTGATTTTTTTTCTTGGTATTTGTTTAATTTTATTTATCTGTTTGACCAAAACCAACTTGGCTGTCTTCCTCTGGAAACTGTTCCACCCTGATATTTCTTGGGTTACTGGCTCAAGGGTTTAAAAGCTGAAACTTGTAAAGTAACGTCACCTGATTTTTTTATTTTTTAATAAAGTGCAGTATGTTCTGACTTGATTATCAGTCAAAGTACTTCATATGTTCTCAGGAAAATTTATTTTTCCTGGGTTCATGCTCTGTAACAAAGTATTTTTTTCTTGACAGCTGGGGCTTCTTTGTGTACAGTTTACATTCCCATTATTCAGGAAGAACTCACCTACATCTATTTCTTTTGCAGTTTTAAAATTAAATTTCCTGAAGATTTTTCAGCTGAATTAAAGATATATGCAAATATACCCATTTATAATTAATAATAATATTTAATTCAAATTAGATACCTTTCAAACATGTATAGCCATGCTTGCAGTTTAAAAAAATAATACAGATGTTTCAATAAAGTTTATCTGACAGAGATAAAGTAAATCTCGTGTTGTGTTTCATGGTGCAAATAATTTCATAGTTGAATCAGCTTGCATGTTTCCTAATTTAAATATTTTTTCATGTAGGGGCTGACAATGCCATGGACAAGGCCACAAAAGCAATAACCAACAGTGAAATTTCATCCATTTCTAAGAAAATCACAATGTTGGAAATGAAGGAACTAAATGAAAGACAGAGAGCAGAACATTCGCAACGAATGTATGAACATTTAAGGAACACTGTAAAGCAAATAGAAGAACGTAATTTTGAATTGGAAACAAAATTTGCTGAGGTAAATCTGTTGAGGCTTTACAACGTAATCTAACACACCTTAAAAGCATATTTTGGGGCTTTTCAAAAAGGATTAATCTGTTTTGTATCACATCTGGCAAATAGGCTTGTGGTGCAAAATATAGCTGTCTCTAGGAGCTGCAATTCTGCATGCACAGGACATTTGTAAAAAATATAACTAATTTGTCGGTAGTTTGTTTCAAATATTAGTTAATCTCTACAAAACACATGATGAGCATCTTGACAGATAGTTTGCTAGTTTTTCAGCAGGCTGCTAGAAAAAAAGTCTGTTCTTGACCTGTTTTTTCGTGTCCTAATTCGTATGATCCCTTTTCTGCTAATTTTCCCTTAATTACCAATGATTCAAAAAATGTTAGACCTTTGCATCCCTTTTGCAAATTATATGATTCTGTTACAGACTGTCTATGTCCTCTGTCACATCACAAACTGTATCTATAATACAGGAATAGAAATTATGTGCTGTT
Source organism: Caloenas nicobarica (assembly GCF_036013445.1). Lineage (NCBI taxonomy): Eukaryota > Metazoa > Chordata > Aves > Columbiformes > Columbidae > Caloenas > Caloenas nicobarica. Next base: position 50,272,802 of record NC_088245.1, read on the forward strand.
AAAGCTGATGGTCTTCAGTATTCCTGTCATATCAGTCTTAAATCTTGTTAGATTTTTTTTGTCCCCACTATTCGTAATTCAAGTTTGTTCCATAAATTAATTATTTAATTGTAGGAGACTTTATTATAATTTCCAGCCTAAATTTATTTATAGGTAGTTGTACACATTTGTTCTTGTGTCAGTACTGGCCTATAATTTAAACACAAGGGAAGAAAAAGAATAGTTATTTTGGCAGGAATGTTGATAGATTGTATTCAATTCCCCCTCCTCGTGCTTTGCTAGTCTTCAGCCTAGCTATTTTAGTTTGCAATTATCTGGACTCCTCATTTCTCTACTGTTTTACTAGTATTTGTTACACTGTTTTGATTTGAATTAATTTGGGACATGGACTAACTGAAACTGTGTAAAGCTTTTCAGTGTCAGGATTATTAATTATGAAAGGTCTTTTTAGAAAGAACAAAAGAACTACACTATTATGAGTCTGTCACTTATGACTTGTATTTGTGTTACCAATCCCGGTATACTAAACAGTATAAATATATAAGACTGCTAATTTCCTAGATAGTTTACAGAGTTTATTTTTTCTTTTTTTCTTATTTTAGTTTAATAGCAAACTATTGCGGTAATAGTTTTAAGAAAATTCATTCATAAAAATTGTGTTTGATTTAGAATCCTGTTCTGTGCCGACCTTTGTATCTGTTCCTGTGTGTATGCAATGCTGCAAACAAAAAGATGTTTAAGCAAAGAGGAAAGGAAATTGGTTTTTGAACACAGCTGAACAATGTTTTGTAATGACTGAAAAGGAAAAGATACTTTTGACACTGCTTTTTCTTTGCAGGATTGGGAACATTTGTGTGCTTAGGATACCATTTTGTTTGTTTCTGGTTTTGTTTTTTTTTTTTTAAGCTCACCAAAATCAACCTTGAGGCACAAAAAGTGGAGCAGGAATTAAGAGATGAACTTTCAAAGAGTGTAAGTAAGGCAGTAAGTGATGCAGATAGGCGACAAATTATGGACCTAGAGAAGCGTGAGATGGAGCTCAAGATTGAAGTATCAAAGTAAGTGTTGAAGTAACAGATTTTGAAAGAAGTGTGGCAGCATGCAAAAATTTAGGCTATATAGGTTTATGTGATACGCTACTTATGTATTACTAACAGATAGTTTTCAATACCTGATTTTTTTGGCGTTTATATATGCCAAATTTAGGGTTGACAATTAAGCATTCAATTCATGACTATGAAGAAAGTAATTTGCTTCATTTTGATTTAAACAAGGAATTAAGTGCTGGCCTGGATAGGCATGGGTAAGTGTGCACTTACATAGTTACTACTAGTATTTTAAAACTAATTAATTAAGGTTTATTTTGTTTCTGTGCTACAGCCTCTCTTAAATGAATGAATATCTCAGAAATTGGAAAGCAATTCTTACTTTCAAAGGGTCACATATATCTTGAAGGTTAAACTGCAGTGGGTTTTGATTTGTTTTGCTTTTTCCATTTACTGAGAGTAACTTCATATGCATAAATTGGAAAACTGACCTTTTTAGATATGTTGGTATGGACATTTGTCTTCAAGTAAATAAACTTATTATTTTCGTAAAACAGTAAAGTCCATGGGGATATTTGCAGTGATTTTTGACACTGAAAATAAGTGATTAGACTTGGGGAAGCAAGCTTTTGAGCATTTATGTCCAGAAGTGAGAGAGAAGTAGAGGACAGAGATGCTTAGTGCAGGTAAAAACCACGGCATTGTTTTCCTGGAGTGGGTTACTGCTGGCAAACTTCTGCATAACTTACAGGAAAATGTCCTGTGAAAAATTTGAGAAGCAATGCAGAAGAATTTTCGTAACCAGGACTCTGAGTAGTAGAGAGGAGTGTGCTGAAAAGAACAAAGTCTTCAAATGTTTTGCTATGAGGAAACATACTAAGCATCTTTTCTTAGCATATTCTATGTAGAAAAAATAGGTTATTCAGTGGTTTCAAGTGACACATACTCTTGTCTTCCCTGCAAGGTTAAGAGAACTGTCTGATGTAGCAAAAATGCAAGTTGAAGCTCTGGAGGCACGACAGCAATACAGAGATAAAGAAGTGGAATCACTTAGAATGCAAATTTTAGACTATCAGGTAAAATTCAACCTTTATTAACACTGCAGTTTGGATTTTTTTGCAGTTTGGAGTGAGAAGAAATAAAGTAATGCTTTTGCATTTTTTCCAGAAGGATCTTAGGAAGCTGGTCCTTGCAGTGGCCGTACCCTTTCAAGAGTTCTGTATTCCATTAATTATTTCCATCTCCATTTTTTCTATTTCTAGCTGTACAGCTGTTACAGATCCTGAGCTTTTTTCAGTGTTCTTTGGGTAATATTTATTTCTATATGATTAATAGCTCATGGTCAATATTTAAATATAATATCAGAAAAGATTTATTGTTTTTATAAGATAAGCTATGACTTGTAAATCTCAAAGATTTGCAGCAGACTTGTTATATTGCTTTGTTATTAGCTGAAACAATTTTGGGGGATTTGTTTTCATGTTCTAGAATAATTTGACTCCCTAAATATAATACTTCTGTCAGCTTTTACGTTACTATATTATCTAAGTTTAGGTTTACATTTCTTCTTCATTTCCTGGTATTTTGGAATGATACAATTTTTAAGATCAGTCTCTGAAAAAGTGTACTTCTAAAATGTGACTGTAGGAACAATAAAAATAAAAAATAATTTTAAAAAGCTGGGTTTAGAGACTATTTGTTGCTCTTAACCATGGAATAAAATACATGCAAGGTATTTATAAAAGAAAAAAAAAATAGCTTGTTTTTATTTACGTATACACTGCATTAACATATTCAAAATGAAAAATAAATTTGTTCTATATATTTTGTTCTTAGGCACAGTCAGATGAGAAGGCAGTTATTGCAAAACTGCATCAACACATCATGGCCCTTCAAGATAGTGAATCTGTTGCTGTAGGCAAATTGGAGACGCTTAAATTGAAACTACAGAAGATGGAGATCCATAATCTACGTTTAGAGCAGAAGCTTGATGAGAGGGAGCAAGCCTTATATTTTGCCCGAGTGGAAGGAAGAAACAGAGCCAAACATCTACAACAGACTGTTCAGTCTTTGCGGCGACAGTTTAGTGGTGCTCTGCCTTTAGCGCAGCAAGAAAAATTCTCTAAAACAATGATTCAGCTACAGAATGACAAACTGAAGATCCTGGAAGAAGTTCAGCATGCCCAGCAGGAGCGTCGAAATGCAGAAAACAGAGCATTAGAGATGGACTTAAAGCTGAAAAGTTTAGAAGAATTAGTAAGTGCATTGAAGGATACAAGAGGAGCTCAAAAGGTTTGCTATTTTACAACTTTGAATAGCTTTGTTCATCTGATTTGCTTTTAAATTACATTTCAGTTTAGTTTGTTCCCTAAATGTATTTCAATGTAGAACTTAATGTTTTCAAAATACACTTTGTTAGAATATGACAGCTATCATTTTTTGGTTTTCTATTTTAAAAAAGAGTACATCATTAGTTATTCATCCTCTAAAAGTCAGCACAGTCAGATATACTAATTTTGTGCCCAATTAAGTGCCATAGGAAGTAGAGGCTAACTGTGAATTCAGTTATATTAAATTGAATTCAATTATAAATTGAATTAAATTATGAATGAAATTAAATTAAACACAGAGTGGCATTCTGAAAGTTCTGTTCCGTGAGCTTACATTGAAATCTTCACTACAAATCCATGTCTTTTGAAATAAATGTAGGGGCAATAATATAAGCAGCATGGTCAGAAATGTTATTATACTCATGTAATTCTACTTAATCATCTTTTGCTATTGTAAACAATGTTGCCTTGAAATTTGAGTAAGGGCTTTTCACTTCTCTTCCAGATCACTGTGTATTATATAATAATTATATCTGTCATGGCTAAAGATGTCTGTCTGTAAGGAGTGGCATGTTTTAGCTTTAAGCCAGTTTTCAAATGTTTTTCTAGGGCATTTTGACATAAATATGTCTGTTACTCTTCGTACATGTTCATTTTTGAATACGTACCAGTTTTGATCACTTTGAAAATCTTTTGCTTTTTAGAAAAGTCAACCAAACTTCTTGCATGCTTTTTTTGTTCGGTCTGGGCAGATGCATAGGGTGTAGCTTAGTTAGATGGTCTGAAAATTATTTGCGATGCACTTCTCTCAGCACAGGGGAAACCTGTTGCCTTTCCAGTTGTCTGCTGCACTTTGCAGTCATTCCTCTTGCAGTTCCATACTCTTACCAGGCCTCCTCACTCAAGAAGCAGCTTAAAAAGGCAGAACCCTTTTCTTCTTCTTGGTTGGATAAGTGTCATAGTGCCTCAAAGTCAAAGAGTGTAGCTGCATCTAGTTGCCCTGTGGGTTTGGTAAATATAATAGTGTACCATTCATTATTAGGTAATGGAATGGCATATGAAGATGGAGGAACTCCATCTGCAGGAACTTAAGCTCAATCGAGAGTTAGTCAAGCAAAAGGAAGAGGTGAAGTATTTGCGCAATATAATTTCTGAATATGAACATACGATCAACAATCTGGAAGAAGAAATTGTACAGCAGAACAAGGTATGTATTTCTGCATGCTACTAGAAAAATAGCCTATTCCTTATTTCACTAAGTGATTTTCAAAAGGAAGATTCTTCCTAGTAAGTTTTTAACATAGATGTTTGTATCTTGGTTCTGTTTGAGTATTTTACATTTTAGTGGCTCTTTTTTTTTTCCTCTTTAAGTTGGTTATAAAATTCGCATTGCTTTCAATGAATAAAATATCTTTATCAAACTTTCATTCAGTTTCATGAAGAAAGGCAAATGGCTTGGGACCAGAGGGAAGTCGAACTGCAGCGGCAATTAGACCTGTACGATCATCAACAAAATGAAATACTTAGTACAGCTCTAAAGGTACATGCACTGAATTAACTAAAAATAGACTCATAGGCACTTTTTTTAGAGCTTTCAGAATTACATTAATATGAATCTTTCTGTGCAGTTAGAAGAGGCTACAGGATCAGTTCCAGACCCAAATCTGCCACTCCCACAGCAACTTGAGTTGGCTTTGAGAAAGATTCGGGAGCATATTCGAACAATCCTGGAAACTAGGGCAACCTGCAAATCACTGGAGGAGGTAATTAAATGTATAAATTATCATATAAAGGGACAAAGTTTGTATTTCTATGCCCTTTAAATGTTTTTTTATGTAACAAATATCCTTTTATAAGTGTCACTCAAATGTGTCGAATCCCTTAGAAGTATTTAACACAGAGAAAGTGTAAATTATAAAATCACACCATGACTAAAATGGTATATTTTTTCCATTGGGACAAATTATTGGGGAAAATTTTTGAATGTCTTAGAACATTCATTTAGTAGGGTAAGATGCTCTTGCTGTACAAAATTCAGCTATTTAAATTTAGCAAGTGTTAAATTTAATAAGTAGCATAGCAAAACCCTTTTATCCTGGGTTGCTAAATTGAAATTCTGTTACAGAAGATACTTCGCGGTTCTTAAGAAATTTGAAAAACACCAGTTCTTAATTTGGTAGCACAAAATGAGTTGTATAAGTGTCTTATGCCAAGCAAATAATACATAAAGACATGGTAATGATATTCTGGGACTTCATCTAATAGTAATCCTATACAGCCAGAACTGAGTGCAAAATGTTGTGTGTTTGTAAGTCCATTTAGACAAATCTTTCTGGTACATTTTTTAAAAAGTAAGACCTTTTTTCAGTGTTTGAATTCTGGAAATGCAACAATTGCCTTCTGTTGTAGAACTTAAAAGAAAAGGAAGCTGCTCTGTGGAAAGCCGAACAAAATGTTTTATCAAGAGATAAAGTTATAAATGAACTAAGACTTCGATTACCTGCAACATCAGAAAGAGAGAAAATAATGGCCGAATTAGGCAAACAAGAAGAGGATCCAGAGTACCATCATGCCATAAAAATTGCTCATCAAACCATTGCAAATATGCAAGCAAGATTAAATCAAAAGGAGGAAGTGTTAAAAAAATACCAACGTTTGCTTGCTAAAGCAAGAGAGGTAGTTAAACATTTGGCATAAAATTTCTCCCATTTTTACATTGTTTCAGTTGATTCTTTGTTCAGCTCATTGCTAGTGAAATCTTTAAAAGTTTCTGACCTCAGAGGTAGCAGAACAGAGACCATTAGTAAGTTTTTGTGTAAAAAGTTGATGTAGAAATTTTAATCTTAAAATAGGAGGCGTGCTCGGTCAAGAGGTTATGTATATGATGTCTATCTAGGAATTAAATTAGTGTGACAGGAAGAACATTAAAATTCTGCTGTGGTCTCAGTATATTGTATATTTACATGGGGTTTTCCAGTACTTGCAATAATGATCACTGGACTGCATCTGGTAGTGAATTTGGAAGGAAAAGACATGCATTTATGGAAAATATGCTTGTTAAAGCTTAAAATGCTTAAATAATATAAATTATGCTTAGATAAATGGTTTACGCATTAAAATATGCTTCAATTTAAAATATGCTTTAACAAGCATAATTTATATTATTTAAGCATACTTTTTATTCTTTATACACTTGAAGCATATTTTAAAGCATAAATCTTGTGTCTAAGAGGTACTTCAAAACTAAACATGCATCAGATTTATTGTGTTTGGATCAGGAGGACATTTCCAAAGCAGACTTCTATCATCTCCACTTAATGTTCTTTGGTTTACATGTGTAGCTATTTCTTCTGGGGGAAATCAAGTTTTTTGATTTGGAGCTAAGCCAGAAGATGCACTTTAAAAATCAGTCTACTGTGTTCTGACTGATAGCAGACATTCAATCCCTGAGATCACACTATAATCCAAAGTAAAGAGACCTGAGAAGTACGTAGTATGGAAATCAATGTCCATACTGATAATCATAGATGATGAGGACCAACAGCAAGTGTTTTGCTCTCCAGCTCCTGTCATGTTGCACCATACTACTTGCTACATAGCTTAAAACTGCAATAGTAGATTTTTTTCCAATAGTGTTAACAAGTTAAAAAAAAATCATTGATTACATCAAGAAGAAAATAATTTTAAAAGCTGCCAGAATTAGAGGAAAATTTGGGGAGCAATACCAAGCAATGAGTGAGCAATCAACATGAAGATAGTCTAGTTTCATGGCTTTCTGGAATAGTGTGCATCAGTAGAGTTACATTTTTGTTTTGAACTAACAGGAACAAGAGGAAATAGCAAAGAAGCATGAGGAAGACCTTAGAGTTCTACACCAGAAGTTAAATTTGCATACTGACAATTCCCTTGACAAATTCAAACAGACTGCTTTGGTAAGTTGTATGTATTTGTAGGATTAGTGAAGTTGTTCCCAAATATTTAAAATTGTTGGTTAGAAGAACAGTTTTACAATCAAAAGTAGGTAATAAATGATGACAGGAAAAATAAATGGGTGGTTGATACACAATTATTGTATTATTCTTGAGAGAACTTGCAAGAAGTGGATTAGAAGCAAAGTGTAAAAAAACAAAGTTATGCCCTGAGTATATATAAGCATTTTTCATATCATCCTAATTTATGGAGACTTCTAGGAGATAAAGTTATGTTTTGTTTTCTGTTCTTTTCATTCAATCTGTGGTGGTGTTAAACCAACCCATTCAATACAAATTTTCTCTTGACACTTTATGATAAGATGAAACATCTATTTAACTGGTTATTCTGTGGATTATTAGATGCACAAAGCTCTTTTCAAACCAGTGTGACTCCTTTCTCTGTGAACTAAGAATCACATCTCAGTAAATAAACATGTTAGATATTAATGCTTGGTTATATCCAGGACTGAGTTTAAAATGCATCACTAATGCTTACCTTTAAATTAAAGCTTAAAATGTTTATCACAGGTATTTGTTCTGTTTTACAGGAGTTAATGAAAAAGACTTCTTTATCACTTTCCAACAACAAACATTTTCTTCGCCTAGCTGAAATGGAGCAAACTGTAGCAGAGCAGGATAATTCTCTTGCTTCACTTGTTGGAAAATTAAAGAAAACATCATCTGATTTGGAGAAACAAAAGCAAATTACTTTAATGAAAATCAAAGAGTTTGAGACTATGAGAGCCCAGTAAGTTTTTAGACTCTTAACATAAATCACAATTGGATTTGATTAAATCAATTATGTATTGCTGCTACAGGACTGGTCTATCCAATTGAACATGTTTTTGCTGAATTTCAGATTTACCTGGAAAAACTGACTCATAAGAGTTACTATGGTTGGTAATTGTAAATTATTATTAATCTGTAGCCCTTCATCGGGGCTAATACTGAAAAACTGTGGCTTGGAAAAATGCCTTTCAGTTTTCAGCTTTGTGAAAAAGTATGCAAGGAGTCTTGCTATTAGAGTTGTCTTTATCTTTAAGCTACTCTGATACTTGCTGGTTTGTGGTTTGGGTTTTTTTTTCTCCTGATACATCCATTTGGGCTTGCTGCCTAATAAGTTTAAACTCCCAAAAATTTAACCTTTGTTTTAAAGGAGAAAGGTATGATGCATTCTTTATCTGTTAGGGCCAGGAAGTAGAATGAACAGTGCTCTAATCTCATTTTGGTGATCTTGAGTAATTTTCATTTTAAATGGAGGCCTTCTTTGTTGAGTCAGCCTTTTGTTGCTGTTTCCAAATCTGTGTGTATTTGCTTTAACAATAATAGAAAATATAACAACGTGCCCTTCGTTATTTATTTGAAATTCAGTAACTTAATTGTTCCAGTGTACCCTATTAATGCTTATTTTTTATTAGGCTTCAGGAAAAGCACACAGTTGATGTGGGACATCTAAAAGATGAAGCAAATGAACTGAGGAACGTGTTATCTCAGACGGAGAAGGAATTAGCAAATGTAAAAGCTGAACTAGAGGTCCAAAAAGAAGCAAATAATAGAGCACCCACAGCAAGACTGAAAAACCTGGTGGAACAGCTGAAGAGCCAGTTAGCAATAAAAGAGAAGCAGCAAAAAGTTAGTCAACAAAGATTAATACCTATGTCACATAAACTTTTAATGTTGCTTAATGCTTAAGAACTCTGTATAGTACAGCAGGAGGTAGAATTTAATTGCATCATATAACATAGTAAAATATAATTGCCTTTTCTTCTTTTGTAATGTTCATATTAGCAGCTTCTTCACTTAAAATAACTTGAATTTATTCTTTTCAGGCTTTGAGTAAAGCACTTCTGGAACTCCGAGCAGAAATGACTGCTAATGCTGAACAGCAGATTATTTCTGCTGCATCACAAAAAGAGGCAAATATGAATGTCCAGGAGATTATTGACAGAGAAACAAAGGGGCTCACAGTGAGTACTAAGTAATATCATTATATCGCATTGCTGTCCTGTTGATAATACTGATTTTGGGAGTTTGCTGTTTTGTTTGTTTTCTTTTAGACACAGATTGAGGAATTAAATAATCAGATTACAAAACTTACAGATAACCTTAAAATAAGTAAAGCCAGGGAAAGTTCTTTATCTGATGAAAGGGATGAGTTGAACCAAGAACTTCAGAGGAAACAAAAAGCATTTGCTAAAATGTTGAGAGAAAAAGATGAAATGGAAAAAGAAAACGAAGAACTGAAGAAACGGATTAAGAGGCTAAGCACTATCATTCAGGTACAAGTGATTTTTAAAAATATATTTCTGCATAGATATGCTGGTTTTGCGGGGAGGACAAAGTATTTTGGCAGGCTTTGAGAGTTACACTTGATTTAAAAATTTATATTTGTTCATCAGCTGGGTTACATGTGAGCTATTAGCGTTTGCTGTTGGAAGTATGCCTCAAATAAAAGGAAGAGACTGAAAAATACTTCTTTTTTGGAATGTTTGAAAGAGTCTGAGGAGTTGAATTACCACTTTCAAAGTTTCTTTGAAAAATGGAATTTGTGATCTTCCCAGCTGTCCTGATTTCCCCTTGAAGAAGAAAAGTAAAGGAGTAACAGTAGAATTGTCTAGTTATTTTTTAATTCAGCTACTTGCCGCTGATTATTCCATTTAGAAATGGAAAGTTACTTTCCAATACTTTAATAATTTAAAGATGATTTTTAAAAGATTATTTAGGTTGTAAACTAATTCTACCAATTGGAATTAAACCCCTTATTTTTAAGTGGAGAAAAATACTTAGGTAGTGGTCATTACACTTTAAGTTTCTAAAAGTTTATAATTTTTCAGAGTAAAGCTGATGAACAAAATCTGATAGATGCACTTCAGAAAAAAATTAAAAAGTTGGAAACTGAACTTGAGAAGAAGTGTGAAGAAACAGGAAAAAAAGGTGTAAGAGAAGACAAGGTATGTGATATTTAGATCGCGGCTTTGAAAGACATCATCAGCCTGGGCCTAGGCAATTCAGCTCTCCCTGTTGCATCCAAAAAAACCCCAAACAACCAAACAAACTTGATCACAAGAAAAGTGGTTTCATGACTGTAACTTCTTCATGTTGCCCGTGGTCTTTGTTACTGCTCTTGTTGCTTAATACTGGTATATTAATGTTTTTCTGCCCTTCTTGTAGAATTAAAGATCAATTACAAATCTTAGGGAACTAAGATTTTATAGATAGCAGTGAAATTGGTTACGTAAGTGCTGTCAAATGTGTATTTGTGAAATCAATGCAATGATAAAAACATGAAGTACTTAGGAACAAAAATGTGCATCCTAAAAGGGATGATGTCTGTGTAAGTGATTATTCTTCACAGTAGTGTTCTCCACATACAAGAGGTTCTGAGTGATTGGAGAAGCGTTCATTTTACCAGTTGTTTGGTTTGTTTTTTCACTTGTTATTTTACTACTTTGGTAAGTAGTTAGTGGCTTGTCATAGTAACCATGAAGTATACTGGAATATTTTAGCATGCTTGTATTCATGATATTAAATATTATTCTAGGACTGCACTTACGCTTCCAATTAATTGAGACTTTTAAAATACCTGTTGCTTAGTTTCTAGAGTTACTTTTCTCAAACTTGACATTTTTCCTTTTTCCAAAATTTTGCTTTCTCTCTGTCCCTTAGTAGCAGTAACTGTTTAGAATGAAGATGGAGAAGTACAGGGGCTAACTGGAGAAGGGAAAAGTCCAATTTTTAAAAAAATTGCTTACAGGAATATTGACTGTGATTTTTCAGTAGCCATTTGTGATCATGTAGGCACAGGGTTTAACTGATGGATAATTTATAGTTACTGAATTGTAACTTTACACAGAGATTCCATTTCTCGTAGGAAAAATAAACTAAAATGACCAATTGTACAGCTGTGCAGCAAGGGCATATAAACTCCTGGTGAGCTGCAGAAGATGGATGTGCTGTACACTGGCATAGAGAAACACTTCTTTTTCTTTAGTCTGTCTTCTTTACTAATGTGTATTTCAAAGTTAAAAGATACATTGCACTAGCACCTCTAATTTCATAAAATATGGCACTCCTTTTTTGTAAAATGAATGTTGGAAGCTCAGGAAGAATTCGGTAATAGCATTAAACTGCATCAGCTTTATACACCAGTCACTACAGGATACTTAAAGTATCCATCTGGGCCTCTTTACTTTATAGTAGTAGAGTAAATATTAATAATATATGCCTGCTATAGCTTCATCAAATTGATAAATTAAGAATATATTATTCTTGGTTTTCTAACATGTTTCCTTATTTTGGTTTAAGAAAAAAATTCAAAAATAAATACATCATTTGTTTATGTGCTTCACAGACCTCCAAGGACGAAATAATTAGATGGGAAGAAGGTAAAAAATGGCAAGTCAGAATGGAAGGATTGCGAAACAAACTAAGGGAAAAGGAGAAAGAAGCAGATGCTTTAGCCAAACAGTTGAATACATTGAAGGATATTTATACCAAGTGAGTTGGTTTTAATAGATTCAGCTACAAAATGATGACATAAGGGAAATCCAAATATTTTTGCCACATAATATTTATAACAGGTTGTTATGTTTGTAAGATTGATGTCTAGAATTCGACATTGCTATTGAGATTAAAAGGATTAGTTATTTTTCAAGCAGCAAGCTACTCCTCTTGTATGCTTTCACTTGTAGAAGCCAACAAACTTTTTTAGAAGAAACTGTCTCTGAATAAAACTAACTTAAGTCCTTTATTATGCTTCTTGTAGCATTCTTTTATTCCTGTGAAACAAATAACAGCTTTATGAAGACAGACTGTTTCTCACCACTGTGTTATTTAATCAGATTGCTAGGACTGGATACTGTGCTACTGTGATGTGCAGCGCTACTGCAGTACTGGTGGTTCTAGGATTATGAGATGGAAGCCTTTAAAAAAAACAGCACATGCACTAACCCTCTGCAAATGTTATGTTGACTTCTGTACAGTAATGGCAGGGTTTTACTGATAAAGGATGCAGAAGAGGAAAAAAACTGTAACGGTGATTGTAGCTGTTGTTAGATTGTGGTTTGAAACTGCTCCAAAATGTTATTTATTCTTAACAAGTCTTGCATGAATTTCACATAAAACACAGGCAAGACCAGCAAGTGGTTTATGACATGCATGACACTGACTTAATGTTCATTGGTTTTTTTCCGGTTTGGTTTTTAGGTTTTGGTTTGGTTTGGTTTTTATAAAGCTGTACTGTCCATAAGGTCGCCTTATTGAACAGAAAGGGTGGGTGGTTCAGTGAGGAAATAAATTGCAAATGTGGATTCTTTAAGACAGACCATATTTTCTCCTAAAGAAAGCAAGTTAGCTAATAGAGTTTTAAATGTAAATTTACTGGATGTTACAGGACTGAAAAAGAGAAAATTGGTCTACAGAAGAAACTGAAAACCACTGGTATCACTGTTGACCATGTTTTTGGAGTAAGAGCTTCAGAGACTGAAAAAGAACTGGAAGAACTAAGAAAACGGAATCTAGATTTAGAAAACGAGGTTGCTCACATGAGGTGAGAGGCATTTTAAAAGAATCTATAAAAACTCAAAAATGTAAATGAGAAAAAAATCTGTGAAAAGAGTCTCTTTTAGACCAACTGATTTAATATGGAAAAAACCAGACAAATTTCAAAAATATGTCTTTGAATCTATGATGAGCAAACTTAGAGCTACTTGGGAGCAACTCTGCATGTTCAGAGAATATGCAGCATTGGTTCATTATTCTAAAAAGCTAGATAATATGAAAAACATCTGGCTCCTTTTGTGTAAAATTATAATTACAGTTAAGAGTAGGTGAAAGTTACTGGAACTGCTAAGTTGCTGTTCAGGAGTATATTCTTGATCAGGGTATCCACTATCACAGTGGATAGTGTACCTGAGTAATAGAAGCTGCACACATCTCAAAAGAACAGATTCCTTTTGACAAAGTAAGTGCTTTCAATTCATAGGGATTAGTTGAAATAGTGTATATGGCTAACATTGATTTAGAACAACTAGCCTAGTAATACTAGTAATCCAGAAGTTAATGGGTTTTTTTTACCTTAAGGGATGTTTTTCAGCATTTAATATCCATTTGTTTGTTTTGGCTTGATTCGTTTTTTGATGTAGGACACAGCAAGCAATGCCACGAGATTCTGTTGTAGAAGAATTACATTTCAAGAATCAATACCTTCAGGAAAAGCTTCATGCATTGCAGAGACAATGTTCGAGAGATATATATTCTAGGCCCTCGGTAAGTTAATAATGTAACCATATTATGTAGAGGAATTGCACCTACTTAACAAAAATACGTGTTATCCAATTGGTATTCTGTGTCATTTAGCTGGTTTTATTTCAGATGATAGTATTCTAGAACAGGATATGAAATATTCGGCTTTTCATGTTTTTAGAAAACGGAACAAAACAAACCCCAAAACCCCAAACTTATAGTTTCTGTATTCTGCAGGTAGAAGCTGAAGCATTCATCATCCTAGCATATGTGGAGTAATAAGTGATATATATTTAAAAATATGTGAGTCTGCAACTGAAAGACTACTTTTATATTTCGTATTGATTGAAAATCTGGGATACACAGACTCTTAGGAAATACTGAGCTGCATTTCAGTTACATAAGGTGTTTTAGTTGCAATTTGATTTTTACAAGGTTCATTATATTACAAATATTGCATTACTGGGTTATCTTAATCTTTCAATAAATTTAACAGTACATTCTAGGTTTCTTTATTTCCTGTTTTGTTTTACTGTCTTCTGCTTTTCTTTCATGCTTCATTCTGTCTTCAACTTGAATCAGAGTACATGTGACCAAACTGAACTGACCAACTCTGTTCCTATCAGTATCAGTAAACAAAAGTATCTGAATTCCCTTCAAAAGAAAGCTATTTCCAATAGGGATGAAATCAAACATCATACTAATTATAGAATTGGTGATGGCAATGAAATAGATGAGGAAGCAGACATACAAACATGCATCATGCATGATGAAGGCCATGAGGCTACTGCAGATGCAAGCACAGAGGTGTCTCCTGAACAGCATCCTGAAGAGAGTGAGAAATGCAAGGACACAGATATTTCTAGGGAAGGACTGAAAAACAAAAATATAGCTGATGAAGAGAACTTCAGTGAAAAAGAAGAAAATGTAATCCAACCTGAAAATGGAAAACTTAATGAGGAATTTGAAGAAGAGGAGAGGAAGCAAGAAATACTCAAGCAATCAAATGCTGATGAAGAAGAAGGTGTAGAAGAGCCTTATACTGACAGAATGAGCTGCAATCAGTCTGATTCAGGGGAACCTTCTAGTCAAGCTAAAGGCTGTGAAGCAGAAAAAAAAAATGTGAATAATGAAATGAATCAACACACTGCAGAGGATAAACATGAAACTTACCCACGTGGTACAGAGGGGGTTGAAACAACTCCAGAATTTTGTGAAATGCCTGAGGTTTGATACTGTAGCAGTCCTCTAGCATTTCTTTTGTATAAATGATGTAGAAATAGAATAGTTTGATCTCGGTAATGCAGTGGTTTCCTATGCGTGGTCTGCAAGGATATTGAAGTAGTCATAAAGCAAACCTTACACTTCCATGACTGGCACGCGTGTCAGCTCACAAGGAAGCTACTGCCAATTCTAACATTGTGTTCCAGAAAGCTTACAAATAATCACAATGATACAAGCAGGTAGTTAATGACCTTCATTCATTAACAGACTAATGATGTTTTATTGCTTACACTAAGAAAAAAAATGCTTTATGGAAGCAAATACTTTATTCCTGTCATTATTAGTGAATAATGGACCATGTGGTTAATTCCATAATTACATAAGTAAAAACTGCTGATTATTATATCATCAAAAGATTTTACTCTTTACTCGTCAAGCATAATAATTTACCATATACTTCTGTTTGGAATTGGCAATATAAGGCATGCTAAGCACTTTTATATAATAGAAATTACTAGCCTCCATGGATAAAGACTTAAGATTTTTGGAACCAACAGACTAAGAATTAGAGTTATATACTGCTGAGCTAGAGTTATATACTACTCCTTCTGCCTTGCTCTGTAATCTGTTTGACTTCAGTGAAATTCCTTATGCCATATGTACTATTTAATAAACAGATCAGAATATGTCCTTAAAATTAGATGCTGTTCCCAGGTACAGTATCACAGCTTACTACACTGAGTAGCTTTTTTGTCTTTTAGACTTTGAGATTTATTTCTACCCAATAGTCTGGGAGTTAGTTTTGGTTTGACAAAATTTTTACTCGTTTATACTGATTCGTAAACATCTCTTGAAGGTTAAGCAAGTTTAGAAACTGTAAGAGGAGCTAGAGCAGATTAGATCAAAACTGGTGACACAACTGTCATCAATTTTGTTTCTGTGAAAAATACTAATTCTCTGTTGCTCTTTATCAGCTACAACTGATGTAACAAATAATGCATTATCTCTTCATAACAGTTTTTTCTCCTCCGTTTTCTCAAGACATCAGGAATAGGATCAGATGATCAATATCGAAGAGAACAAGAGGTTTTCAAGGAAAATTTAAGATTGTCATCTGAAAACATTGAGCTAAGATTTCAACTAGAGCAGGCCAATAAGGATCTGCCAAGACTAAAGGTAACATCTTTAGTCCCCTTTACCCTGACACAGGCTAGGGGGCTGCTTAAAGAGAAATTGATATCTTTTCTGTACACACTGTAAGTTTTTAATGTTTTTATGGAAGAAGGTTGAATGGCTGAGAAATGAAGAAAAATGTCTTTTTCTTTGCATTTTTCAAAGTAAACCAACTGTAAATTTGTTACTGTTCACCTCAATTTGAAATCTAAATAAGCTGCTTATTACTTTGTTTTTATAAGGACCAAGTAGGTGACTTAAAAGAAATGTGCGAACTTCTTAAAAAAGAGAAAGCAGAGGTTGAAAGAAAGCTGGGCGGCATTAGAGGGGTGAGTATTATAACAGCATTTTTCATCATAATGAAACCAAAATATGAAAAAACCCAGTATTTCATTAAATAATATTTAATAAATATTTTATTAAAGCTAAATTATTAATTATATGTAAAATGAAAATTATATTCATGTATTTATGTAAATAGTTACAGCTTTGTTTTAAAAGATAGGATTTTGATTTGATGCAGATGTTATTTGCAGTGGTAGTTTTTGCATAAGGAAATTCAGCTTGTGAAACTGTTCCATGCAAAGCTTCTGGGGAAGCAGCAAATTCTGACTCTTCCTCCCTTTTCAGGCACTAAGATCTGACAAAGCTTTTTCTTTTACTCTGCTGTGTACCAACACAAACCTCCTGATCCTTACAGTTATTTTAGAGAAGAAAGAATAGGTCATTTTTACTTCCAAAACTTGCTTGCTATATAGATCTATGTAGGGCTCCAGGGAGTAAAATCTTCCCCATTTTCCACTGTACTGTGCTCCTCACCTTTGTAGAAAGAAAAGGAAGTGCTTCGTGGGCCCAGAACTGGAAACAGTGGCATCTTTTAAATTTTTATCACTGAGGAAAACGGTTGCTACAGGGATGATGAGAAAATAAATGCATTTGAATACACTTCAACATAGAATCATAGAAGAATAGAATCGTTTTGGTTGGAAGAGACCCTCAGGATCATCAAGTCCAACCATAACCTAACTCTAGCACTAAACCATGTCCCTAAGCACCTTATCTAAATGCCTTTTAAACACCTCCAGGGATGGTGACTCTACCACTTCCCTGGGCAGCCTGTTCCAATGCCTGACAACCCCTTCCATGAAGAAATTTTTCCTAATATCCAATCTAAACCTCTCCTGGTGCAACTTGAGGCCATTTCTTCTTGTCCTATCACTTGCTACTTGGGAGAAGAGACCAACACCCTCCAGGCTAAACAGCCCCAGTTCCCTCAGCCGCTCCTCATCAGGCTTGCACTCCAGACCCTTCACCAGCTTTGTTGCCCTCCTCCGCACTCTCTCTAGTACCTCAATGTCTTTCTTATGACAAGGGGCCCAAACTGAACACAGAATTCAAGGCACGGCCTCACAAGTGCTGAGTACAGTGGCACAATCACTTCTCTAGTCCTGCTGGCCACACTATTCTTTATGCATGCCAGGATGCTGTTGGCCTTTTTGGCCACCTGGGCACGCTGCTGGCTCGTATTCAGCCGGCTGTCAACCAACACCCCCAGATCCCTTTCTGCCCCGCAGCTTTCCAGCCACTGTTCCCGGAGCCATCTTTTCTACCTCTTAAATGCACCTAGTGAAAGAAGAAAAATGGAGAAATTACAATCTTTTTTCCCATATTTATTTATCACTCTGCAAGGAGAATATGTGTCTTGGGAAAGGGAGATTTACTCATTAAGATGTAGTTCTTCTGCCACTTTTATGCAGCAGAAGTATGGTCACTAAAAAAGGGCCCTCTTTTCCTCCTTTCTTCCCCCCCGCCACCCCGACAGTATTATCATTCAAGTAATTGCATGGCCTGTTGGATCAGGGAATTGCTCTACAAGAAAAGCTAAAATAAAAAGTAGTACTTTATTTTCCTCACATTTCGGTTTAGTTCATGAAGTACAGAGGATTTTGAACTAGCTGCAGCTTTGTTGGATAACACAGTAAACGAAGGAGCTGATGTGTTGACTTTGAGGGTGAATATATCATTTTGGGGAGCTAAGTATGCACGAAACTTTAGGGTTCAAGTCACACCAAAAATATAACATCTTTCTAATAAATATAAATTGCAATGAGAAAATAAATGATGAAGTAAGATTTGGAGTCTCTCAGAATGTTAAACTGAAGTGTTTACTTTTTTTTTTCCTTCCCTTTCTATAGGCTGGTAGAAGTGGAAAGACAGTCCCAGAATTGGAAAAAACAATTGGTTTGATGAAAAAGGTTGTAGAGAGAGTCCAAAGAGAAAATGAAGATCTGAAAAAAACTCCAGCTGTGGTTTCTACTGAGAAATTACTTGGTCTTGAACAGGAAAATGAGAGGCTAAAGGTACTGATTTGTCTCCAATAACTATATTTAGACAGCAGTTTATATGCAAGTTAGTAGGAAAATGGAGCAGCAAGCCTGTTGTTGACATTGACTGGCATGAAAAAATGTTTTAAAAATACCAAATAAATATGAAACATGTAGAACACAAAAGCAAAACTTCATTTTAGTATAATGTACTGCATCATTTATGTAAAGGTACTATGTACCTTAAGGATATATTTAAATATGTGATTAAATGTTATGTTCACTGTGCTAGGGAGCTGTAACTATGCTGTGCTTAAAAAACGGAAATCTGAAATTTTCTATTAAGCAAGATATATGTGTTTTAACAAACCGTTTGATATTTAGTCCGAAATGGAAAAAATGAAACTTCATCTGGAGGGCCAGCTGAATATGCGTTATGAATCTAAAACCAAAGGCATGGAAAAAGTCATTACAGAAAATGAGAGGCTGCGTAAAGAACTCAAAAAGGTATGATCATTGCAATGCATCCCTTTATTTCCATTAGTTACTGGTTGTGGCAAGTGTGTTGTGGTTTTTTTTAAATGGTTTTTTTTTAAAATGATATGGAATGGACACTTTTCTAAACACTGATACTGCTATGACAGAATCTTTAATATGTGGAGAGGAGACATCCAAGGAGCAGCCCAAGACACAATTTGGAAGTTGTAGTCATACTGACCTTGGATGCACTGTTTTCCTCTCAGTCAGCACTGACCCTATCTCACCATCAATTTAGATAATCCTGTGCTTCATGTGAGGTTAAGTATTCCATAAATCTTTTTATTTATTGAACAATAGGAAGCTGACAGTGTGGAGAAGCTACGAATAGCAAAGAATAACTTGGAGATATTAAACGAGAAGTTAACTGTACAGCTGGAGGAAACCACTAAGAGGCTCAATTTGGCTGAGAGCCAACTGGATGGAGCTGACAGCAAAAGCTGGAAATCCACTGTAACAAGGTAGGAATTGAGAACGAAGGAAGGAAGATAAACACAAGTGTTAATTCCTCTTTAAACATTAGCAAATTAGACTGTCATTTTCATTATTTTCTTTCCTCTTTTGAAGATAGTTTTGTATTATCTGTATTTTATTTTCTGATTCTATGTTAGTATGTTGCATCAGTGTCAGTTACTTCCCTCTCTTCTGCAGATCAGCTGTAGACTTCTGGATAGTAAAGGAAGTATTTTGTGTTCCTTGCTACTTAAATGTCTTGTATTTGTCCTTTGTGGAATAATGTCAGCATTTTTGCAGAACGTAGAAGTATTTCAATACCTTGCCACATGGATGACAATCTGAAACAAAAACTGGAAGCCAGCAGCCTGCATTGTCCAGCTTGGCTGCATTTGCATCTGCATTTAACCATGTCGATGTGCAGAGGTTGTGTCACAAAACCCACTGGGATTTCTGTACTCCTTGGGACATGTAGGCTTAGCCAAAGATCCTTCATGTGTGTTCTGAAGGCCCTAAAAGCTAACTGCAGTCAGCCAGTTGATTCTGCTATCTGTAGAAGGGAGAAAATCTTGGAGTTTATAGTTTTTAATATATAAAATGAAGTGTGGGAATTGCCATTTCTTAGATTTTTAGATAAAACTCAGACTTTGAAATCAGCATCAAAAATCTTTTTTGGTTTGGTACTAATAGGAACAACTTTTTACCAATAAGTTATCTGAAAGTTACCTATCAGTTGTTTTAAAATTCAGGTATCGCTTTTATCAGTCAATGTGGAACAAACTAAAGAAAACAGCTTTATGACACCAATTTCTGCTTTGCAATGTTGGCATACATTTTTAATTTATCTGTACTTCTGTAATTAGTTCAGATGCTTTTTCTATGACAACCTACTTGCGCTGGAGATCTTAACCCTGCAGCCCAAACAACTTCAACTGCATTCATTTCTTTGCTAGAAGCAAGCTGTTCAGTTCAGTGTTCTGTGGTTTGCTTACAGAAATGATTTTGGCAAAGTCGCCCCCAAACCACTGCCAGTCCAAAAAGCCTTACCATTACACCCACTTTCAGTAATGAGCAAAGATGCTGGTTATATGTCACACTAGCAAGTTTAATAATTAACAGATTGATATAGAGTTTGAAGTTTGAGGTAAGATACATTCACATGAAATATGCCTGTGATTGATCAAAGTGAATAAGGAAGGAGAATTTTGGCCCTCTTGAGGCAAGAGTTTTTAATTGGATATCATCTCAGAAAAGGACAAGAAAATGAAACTACACTTATGCTTTTAAGAGAAATAAACAGCCTGCATCCTGCATAAGGATGGAAGAGAGCAAACTTTTGGGAAGAAATACTTAAGTCCTGGACTCTCCTGGATGACCTTCAGGAGGAAATAAGATGAAATGCTCCAAAAGTACTCTTCTGTAGTTGTAAAGAGGTGGAAGGTATCTACAAAAACAACCTCTGACAGCAGTCTTATTAGGGCAGAAAATCAGCTGGACAGGAGAGAGGCTTGTCTGCTTCCATCTTAGGTCAATCGCTGTTGAATAGTCTATCTGCTGATGTCCAAGAATTTACTCACTTCCCACTCTTGCACTCCCCCAGCATCCTTTGGGGGGTTCTGGTGCTTCTCTGACGTATTGATGAGCCATTTCACTGAGACTTCAGAAAGCCGTTTCTTTTTTTTAACCTTTCCCCTAAGTATGCAGTGAGGTAAAATGTCTTAATGCAAGGTCAGATTTAGCGTAAAGAAGGAGGGCAAACCTGGCTGCCAGCCACAGGAGGAGGAGGCCAGGAACATGCATGAGAATGGTAGGCCCTTAACAGCTACCATATCTGCTCAGTAGTTTGAATGCAGTTCTTTTAGTTCTTCACCTCTTTGAAAATATTTCTGCTTAGCTCTTTTAAGTTCATATAGATAGGTAGTTGTGTATAGATAGATACAAAATATATATATGGTGGTGCTTAACTGTACTTGCCTACTTCAGCTGGTGTGAATAAACACTTCTATTTGCATTTACTTTAACATGATTTTAAAGTAAGTGAATAACATCAAGACATTACTAACCTAGAGGAGCTCACTGGGGCACTTTAACTTGCAATCCACCTCACCAGCACATCTTCCAAAGCCATGTGCATGGTAACAGAAAGTATTTGATAGGGCAGACAAAGGTGTCACCCAAGTGACCCTTGGGAAGGCGCTTTGGCAGGTAGCAAGACGTTGGCAATTGTATTGCTGTCCCACTTCAGATGGGCGACTGGGCTACATGATCTCCAGATCAACATTTCAATGACTCTACAAAAATATTTTTGTAACCTTGTGTGGCTCAAAGCAAAACGGAATCCTCGTCAGACTGCTGTTACTCCAGGGTAAACATGAGTTGTTGTAGAGCATTTTTGCCATTGGAGTCTTCATCTTCTCTATCTGTATTGGCCCTTTTCTCAGGACATCAATTTATTTTCCATTAATTATTAAATAATAAGAAAAATACTGTCAAAGGTGTGACACTGAAGTAATACCTGACCAATGTGCACACTGCGTCAATAAGAGACATGAATGTTTTAAGCAGGCAGTAGTTTGGGGTTCATGTGCAATTCCATAAAAGGATTCCAGTGTCCATTTAATAAAGGGTAGACACGAAGTAAGATCCGCAAAGCTGTAACATTTGGAAAAGCTTTTATTCTAAGAGTAAAAATGTACTTTTCATTATGCTTCTTTCAGCTTATGTATAAGACCAGTGATTACTTCAAGGCAAACGGCCCAAACATATTTTAGGGTGTATTTTATCGCATTTAATCTCCTAAAGATATTTTAATCTCTATTCCTGCAAAAGTATTAGCTTTTGCTCTTATCTTTTTCTAAATAAAAATACTACCAGGATGCACGAAACTAAGATGAAGGCAATGGAAATGGATATTGCTAAAAAAACCCAAAGCATTACTGACCTTAAACGGCTGCTTCAGGAAGCAACAGAACGTGAACACAATGCTGATAAAAACTTACAAGATCTAAAAGAACAAGTGAGTAAAATTTAGCTAGATGTCTCTGAAAATAGATTGCTTAATATTAATTAATTTCTTTCCAATGTCTATATTGGCAGAGTACATTTTTTTCTCTAATCCACCCTTTTATAAGTTTTTTCAGTCCTAGTTGCTGTAATTGTATATTTACATATTTTAGGCAATTAATGAGGTTTACTACATATTATCAATATATATTCCTGACTTGCAGTCTTAGGAAAAAAATTTTTTTTCTACTGTATTCTTCTGTTGTGGGTTTTTATTTTTCAATTCTAGTTTCATTGATCACATGAAAGCCTGTAGGTACAGATCCTTCAAATGGTCTTAAAATCTTTCTAGCGTGTTCCACAGAGTGAGTTTGCTGCAGGCACTTCCCTCTTCCTTTCAAGTCTTTTTTTGGGGATTGACTTTGCCATCCCAAGGAAGATCTTCATGCCTGTTTCCAATATGGCCTCTTACATGCAGTCCCTAGTAAGTCTTACAAACATTATTTCACACACGAAGAGCTGATGAATATTAAACTCAGGTAGCTTTGGAAAGATATATCAAACTTTGTCCTTTAAGTACTCCAGAGATGTAGCTCTAGGACTATACACCACCTAGATTGGCTTCTATCTTCTCATTTATTAACGTGCAAATGGGTTTTTCCCCAGACATCTTGTACTGGCCATTCTCAGTGTAAGGTATTGAATACACAACTTTCAATACAGGAAGTCATCATATATATCATGTAAGCAAGTAAATGCATTCAATAAATGGAACTGAGTCCTATAAAACAATTATTTTGTTGATTTTTGCTTGTTTTCCCTTTTCTAAAGTCAGCATTATTAACACGAATTGTATACCAGCAGCAAAATTAACAGAGATAAAATTCTTTCAGTATGTGATACTACTTTGGAGCAACACACTTGCCAGTTTCTTTCATGTCTCAAATACTGATGAAGGGATGTGGTCAAGGTTAACTGCATTTCAAAGAACCCGATTGTGAAAGATAACAAATCCTTAGCATTTTGGATAGAAATAGAATCAAATCTTATTACTAACAGTAGCCTTATGAGAGTTCATAAAATGTCCCTGCATTCAAAAACTGTATATAGTCTCATATTTAAAAAACTAATTTTTTGCTCCTGCATCTTCTACTGAAAGGCATTTCTAGAGACGAACTCCCTCTCTGGTCAGGGGCCTATTCTGGCTTACGGCTGCAGGTCATTTCTAGTCAGCGTACACTCATGTGGGTTTTCATTGCAAAATCACAGGCTTTACATATTTTGTTTAAAAAGGAACCTGGATACTTAGGTATGCAAGTAAGCACATCAGCAGTATTTTTAAAGAACTTTAAATGATCTAGGCAGATCACTTCCCTAAGTGTATATATACATTATGCTAATGTAGCAATATGTCTTAACTTTCTTTGTAACTCTTAACTTCAGAATACTTTTTATTCCCCCTTCATGAAATATGTAGCAATGATCTATACTAACTTTAAAAAGGCTGTAAATAATTAGCTTTGTGGAGATTGTCAGTAGATGAATACTTGGGTTTTCTTCTCTGTGATAACCTAGTAGTTGATTAAATACTTAGTATTATTTTCATTCATTTTCCAATCCTGTGTCAAAGAGAACTCCATCTGAACTGCATTATCCATGGACACTGTTTTCAAGAGTAAAACTATCTTAATTTTTCTTTTAAGGTTGAGCTTCTCAAACAGTTTCCTGAAGGTGCAAAGACAGTGCAAAGCCTCATGAGGGAGCTTCATCTTTTAAGGTAATGTACTTTTAAATAACTAAATACCTCAGCCAATATACATAAGAATGATCTGGAAATGACCATTGCAATTTTTAGTTCCATGTTTTATATTCTAAAATATTTTAATAATTTTTTTTAAATATTCTAAAATTGTTTTATATTCCAGATTAACTAATAATCGATTAGAGAAAGAAAAAGCAGAACTTGCTCACCAAGTGGAGGATTATAAGCACCACGTACACATACATACAAGTGAAGGTCCTGCAGCTGGTAATCATTTTCAGTACTTAAAATAAAGATCTTTGTGTATTTGGGGCCTAAAACTATTTTTACTTAGTATGTGTGTGCAAAATGATAATAAATCTATAGAATTATTTGAGTTATATTAATGCTAGAGTAGTATAAACTGGAGCAGATTAAGGTCTTGGATTTTTGAGTATTTTATCGGTCCCATGGGAGAAGCAGAGCACTATAGAGCAGCATATGGCCATATGACTGCGGAAAAAAAATACCCTAACCCTCTTGAAATTATGAATATAATTAACAAAATCCTTATCCTACATTATTCCCAAGTTTCCTGCATTTAATTCAGAGAAACTGTACACGGTGTATTTCTAAGATATACGCTAATAGACTGGCTCTTGGAGTATTGCATTCTATCACAGGAACTAGACATTACCACCTAATTTGTACAAGAACTAAAGAGAAGCTCAGATGACTTGAATTTTTGGTGGTTGCTGATCGCAGTTGGGTTTACACACTTCAACTGTTTTAGCTTTCAGGAGATGCAGAATTACTGAAACAAGATTATTCATGTCATTGATTTTCATCACCTTAAATTTTATAACAAATTATCATTATTTTTGCAGGATGTAATGAAATTGTACAGAATAATAATATTGACAAGTTAATGAGGGAAGTAGCTGATCTCCAGACACAGCTGAAAGCCTCAGAGTTAGAAAAACAGCAATTAAAGGTGAGTTGCAAGGATCATCCTACGCAAGACAATGAACAAAATTATTAATAGCTAGAAAGAGCTGTTTAATTTCTAAACTAATAATTAATGATGAAGTCAATTTCTAAACATTATGTTTATGAAGCCTATTTTGTTGTTAGTGAATGTGCTATTCATGGGTAGATTTTTGTATCTCTACAGAACATGCTCTCATCATTTAGCCTCTTAAAAAAAGGCAAAAAAAGCTGTTGTAGATGTGAATTTCCTAAGTTCCGGATAAAGGGTGTACTCCTTTGTTCTTTTTAACAGGAAGAAACAAAAAAGCTGAGAAGAGAACTAGAAAACTTCAACCCTTCTTTTTTTGAAGAAATCGAGGATCTCAAATATAACTACAATGAAGAAGTAAAAAAAAATATTATCTTAGAAGAGAGATTAAAGCAGCTTTCTGAAGAGTTTGGCATTCAAGGGGATAGTCCAGGCAACATTTCTGTTGATTAGGCGTGTGTTTAGTATCCTCAGTCTTGACACAGAAAATAAATGCCAGGGCAGTTACATAATACTGATTTATTTGTCTGTTTTTATTTTGGAATGTAACAAGTCTACTGAAGTTACAATAGTTTGGCACACACCTCAGAATGCAGAATTGGATTAGTCAACAGACTATGGTCAGTATTTATATACACCAGTCAAAATACAAAATGAGTTTAAGCTCTCCCAAATCCTTTGCAATTTGGGTAATCCACAGGTGTCAGGTGAAGCTGAAAACTTGGACTTACCCTAAAAGTTGATAAACTCTTAAAATGTGCTAAGTATTCTAAGTTCCAGATCGAGAAGTAGATGAAATTAGTTCTTGCCATCTTGTGCTATCATACCTCCTAACTATGGACTTGGGCTCAGTGTGCTGGATGTCTGTTCTTACACCCCTGGTTATTTTTACTTCAATTTTAGAAAATCCAAGAACAAATAATTGAAAATAAATTTATAGTGTTTCAGCCAAACTCATGTTATTTTTTGCAGAGAAATGATTTTTCATTTTGTATATTTTATATAGCTGGATGTATACTTTTATAGTACAGATAAAATAAAGCCAACTCAAACGATCATGAAGTCTCATGTTTATTTATATGCCATCTTACTTAATATGCCCTTGTTGAAGTTTCCTAATTGAGATGCAGTCTGAAAATGGCTATTATTAAGCCAAGTCATGTTTCTCCTCTCTAATTACTAAGGATCTCCAAAATAGAACTAGTATACTTTCTATTTGCTCTTTTTGTCCCAAAATAGTGGAAGCAACTGTAGGATATAGCTAATTAGGTTTTCAAGTCATAGCATAATGCTGCAGCTTACCAGTTAAATAATACAGTGAAAAGTTTACCCCAAAAGAAATTGTTGCAACTTGAAAAAACCCCACAAAATTTTAGGGCTAAATCTGGTCCCACCTGAAATATGTCCTTTACTGTTAAGAAACAACTAGATCCTAAATCTGAATCCTACATGTAACAGTGTCATAATAATTATATAAGTGCAACCTATGGAACTGTTACAGTTGACTGCATTCATTAGCTAAGCTATTAGGACCAGCCAGTGTTAGACAACATACTTCTTACACTTAATTAAAACAGTTTCCAGAATGGGTTCCAAAGTTAAGGATTTTTCA
This sequence comes from Caloenas nicobarica, assembly GCF_036013445.1. Taxonomy (NCBI): domain Eukaryota; kingdom Metazoa; phylum Chordata; class Aves; order Columbiformes; family Columbidae; genus Caloenas; species Caloenas nicobarica. Next base: position 50,299,477 of record NC_088245.1, read on the forward strand.
GAACTGAAAATAAACATGCTGAAAGCTAAGATCTGGGATCTACATGTCACATCTCTCGTTACATAAAATCAGTCATTTAGGAAAAATCTAAAATAATACAGTACCGAGGCTGCTGCCCAAGCTAGAAGATTATTTGTAGAGTTCTGTGGTAGACATAAGTAAAAGGAATGCACCACATGTGACAACAATTAACTTAAAAGAGAAAAATCATTACACATCAAACTTGATATCTTTGAGTCTGTCAAATCTTTGACCATCCAAGTTCGAAAAATGGTGAAACAAACTCTTTGGTTCAAAGTCACAGTCATATTTAGTTCTATTGAAAGAAATTACAACAGGCTGAGAACTCAGGTATGTCTCTGCAAGTGGCCAGGGTAAACCAAGATGATGGCGATGGAGCTAAAATAAAAAGAAATAAGACTAGTTTAGAGCTTTTGATAATAGCAGCCCAACAGTTCCCAGCTTCAGGGGTGTGGGTATGAGTGCTTTAATTCCGTGATCCTCTGCATTAGGGCACTTAGAACCATCAATCAGTTTTCTGAATAAGTAACAACAAAGCACAAAAGGCAAACCAGAACCAAGGTGTCCACCACAGCTTCAGAAATACATGCTAATTATCAAAACTCACATTCTTACTAACAATACTTTTCTATAAGTCAACATTACGATAAATGAATTTTTAAAATGAAAGAATTAAGCTTTAAAATGTTGAGTCACTCCTATACAGAGAGTCAAGAAAATATTATTTTATGTTCTTAATTACTTTAAGTTATTAGCTTAATGTACATAATAAAAAGTTTAACATTGCCATTGTAGTGATTCACTGGGTTGACTAATTCTACTGTCACTTGATTTGCTACAAGAACATGCACTACTAAAGAATTTGGAAAACAAATACCTCACAATACTTCATGTATTATGAATTATTATAGTGCTTTCCACATTTCCATTTATATACTTACCTTGATTAAACACCCATCATGACAGTGCCACACAATTCCTTCAACTTTACCCTCACTGCAGCCTTCAAACCAAGACAGTATGTCATTTTGTTTCAAAGCAGGTGGATTCTTTAATTCAAATGCTCCATGTGGTACAAGAAGATGTACAGGCTGCTTCTTGCTTCCTAATCCTACGTTAAAACAAAAATCTTCCTGCTAGTTATGTGTGATAACTGAAGATTCTCCTCACTTTTGTTGTTACTGCTATCTTAGAAGCACTCTAACAGTAGACTTCTATTAGATGCTACAACATTGTCCTGCCTTTAGGAGAACATCTAAATATACTTTTAAGTATCAAATGTAACTGTCTCCTCCTCACATAACTTTTAATTTATATAAAATAAACATGACACTGAGATTTATACAGCTGCCTGCTTTGCCCTTGTGGTCACCTCCTCAGTAACCATAAAGGTAACAGCTAAATTCTTCCTCAAAATCTGGCATATTCTCTTGTGAATATGGATTAATACTTAAGCCAGGCTGTTAACAACTGCCTTGTGTCTTCAATGACTGTTCAATACCTTCATCTAAGAATACAGCTATTAGAGTTTTTTGTTGCAGTTCCTTTACATTCTGAGGAAATTTAGACCAGGTACTACTATTTTTCCTTTCCATCCTTGCAAGTTATCCTAACATCAAAGCTCAGAAGTTAGAACTCACTTGTGCTCATACCTAATTATTTTTTGTTACAGGCTTTTAAAGGGAGAAGCTACAACCAAAATTTAGGTGAAATTACATTTCCTATAAAAATATTCATACTAATTGATAATTTTAAAATTGCAACTTATTAATAGTAATATGTAAAGCAATTTTTCCAGTCAGAATATTTTTTGAAAGACTAAAGCAAAGCATTTTTATAGTAACTCCTAAAGAACATGCAGGTGGAAAGAGGTTTGATAGACATAAACAGTCTCATGACAACTCAGCTTACTGAGGTGAGTATTTTGGGGTGAGTTTTCTTTGAGCCAGCCCTTTCTCCTTTCTAAAAAGGTTACATTGCTACCTTAGAACTTTTTTTAAAAAACTTATAGAAAGAAAATACATAGTTTTAACTCAAAAATTTCACCAAATAAAAAAGTATTTAAGAACAGACCATAAAGACTTACCATAAGGATTTGCATTAATATTAGTCCCAATAAGCTCCAATGTTTGTTCTAGAATTTCTGATAATGGCACCGGACTGATTTCCAGAAGCCCTGGGTCAGCATGGTGTTTCAATACCAGTGCTATTTCAGCCTCATAATTTATAACAGATGAATGCCAGCAATACTGCTTACTATTTTTCTCCACAGGCACCCAACCTATGAGAAAACATTGCATTTTACCGAAGTAAACATTTGAAGTTATCACATGCATACTAGCAGTGTAAATGCATTAAAAAAAAAAAAGGCAAAACCCACAAAACTAAAAACACACAAAAAACCCCACAGCACAATTAACTACAAACAGAAAGTAACAAGAAAAACTGTCGCATCTCAGAGAAATGTCAGAGGAATGCAAACATGACAACTATGCCTTCAGCTGAAGCCCTGGAAGTCTGTGCAGCAAACTGCAATTATTTTCAATGTGTCAAAAGAACAAAGCCTTTCTGGATAGTGAATGACATACTAATTGTTTTCTGAATATGTTAACTACTACTTCTAACTCTGGAACTAATTCTAATTCACTTCAACAATGGATTGCCGCCCCCTCCTCCCCATTTTACCTGTGCTGCATCGTAAGTACCTGGCATATGTCCATTTTCATCAGGCAAAGGATTGCCATTAGAGAACTCGATGTCCTTTGCTGGAATCCAGGTATCTGGAACAGGCTTGAAATCCTCTTCAACATTCCAAACAAATTCTAGACATACAAATGTGGTAGGCTTTGGCGAACAGTCAGTCAATTTTACATTTTTACCATCTTCCAATGCAAGTATTAGAATACCGTTGATATAGACCTTGTTTTACAGACAGTAGTCCCTGTTACTTTGTACAAGCACACCAACATCTGGCACACTTAGGCAGTCTACAATTAGGAGAGTTTAAAGAAGCATAGTAGCCTTTAAGTAATTTAAAAGTTCAAAACTAACCAAGACTAACAAATAGCTATCCTAATAGCCAACATTATATTTAAAATAGAGCAAGAAAGAACAGACTACAATATTTCAGCTGGAAGGGATGATCACTGAGTCCAACTGCCTGACCAATTCAGGGCTGACCAAGAGTTAAAGTATGGTATTAAGGGCATTGTCCAAATGCCTCTTAAACGCTGACAGGCTTGGAGCACCAATCACCTCACTAGGAAGCCTGTTCCAGTGTTTGACCACCCTCTCAGTAAAAAAAAAAGCTTCCTAATGTCTGGTCTGAACCTCCCCTCGTGCAGCTTTGAACCATTCCCATGAGTCCCGTCACTGGATAGCAGGGAGAAGAGATCAGCACCTCCTTCTCCACCTGCCCTACTCAGGAAGCTGCAGAGAGCAATGAGCCCACCCCTCAGCCTCCTTTTCTCCAAAAGGGACAAATTCAGAGTCCTCAGCCACTCCTCACAGGACATTCCTTCCAGCCGTTTCACCAACTTTGTTGCCCTCCTCTGGATGCGTTCAAGTGCCTTCACATCTTTCTTCCGTTGTGGGCCCCAGAATGCACACAGTGCTCAAGGTGAGGCCGCACCAACACTGACTATAGTGGGATAATCACCTCTTTTAACTGGCTGGCTCTGCTGTGTTTGATGCACTCAGGATGCTGTTTGCCCTCTGGGCTGCCAGGACACACAGTGCTGGCTCACGTTGAGCTGCTGTCAACCCGCCCTCCCAGATCCCTTTCTGCAGGGCTGCTCGCTTGCCAGCCACTCCTCTGCCAATTGGAATTTGTGCCCAGCATTACCCTGCCCTAGGTGCAGAATCTGGCATTTGGACTCATTAAACTTCATCCCATTGATGATTACCCAAATGCTCCAATCTACTAGATTCCTCTGCAAGGCCTCTTGTTGCTCACGAAGAGTCAACAGCACCTCAGAGTTTGGTATCATCAGCAAACTTGCTAATGGCGCATTCAACTCCTGCATCCAGATTGCCAATAAATACATTGAACAGAACTGTCCCCAGAACTGAACCATGAGGAACACTGCTGGTGACTGGTCATCAGCCGGATGTAGCCCCATTTGCTACAACCCTTTGCACTCTGCCCTTCAGCCAGTTCTTCACCCAGCTCATCCCACAGTTGGACAACTTGTCCAGAAGGATGCTGTGAAAAACAGTATCAAAAGCCTCCAGAAAAACTACAGCCACTGCCTTCCCTTCATCCACTAGATAGGTGACCTTGTCATAGAAGGATATCAAATTAGTTAAACAGGATTTCCCTTTGTGAACCCGTGTTGACTGTGCTTGATGATTGTATTATTCTTGATGTGCCTTTCAACAGTACCCAGTATATTCTTCTCCATAAATTTTCCAGGAACTGAGGTTAGAGTAACAGGTCTGTAGTTCCCTGGGTCTTCCCTCAAACCCCAGGGAAGATCAGGACCTCCCCAAACTTCCAAGACCTTTGACAGATGATCAAGATGGGTCCTACCACACTATCTACTAGCTCCTCCAGTACTCTGGGATGAATTTCATCAGGCCTCATGGACTCGTGAACATTCAGTTGATACAGCTGGTCCCTTACAATTTCAGCATCCAGAAATGGAAAGTCACTGTTCCAACACTCATGGTACTCCAACTCAGGAGACTGGGCAGCCCAAGGTCTATCAGTATTATTAAATAATGAGGCAAAAAAGACATTGACTGCTTCTGCTTTTTCTTCATCCCTATTAGTCAGATGATGATCTTTGACAAGTATCAGTCCAATGTTTTCTTTAGACCTCCTCTTGCTATTAGCACACTTAAAAAAGGCCTTCTTGTTATCTGAAAAAACACTGGCCAGTTTCAATTCTACTTGAGCTTTGGCATTTCATGTCTTCTCGTTGCATATACAAAGCACAGCTCTGTAGTCTTCTTGCAAAGCCTGATCTCGCTTCCAGAGATCATATAAGTTATTTTTCCTCTTGAGCTTCACAACGGTGTTCAGCCAAGCTGGTCTTCTGCCCCACTTGCTTGACTTAAAGCACAGTGGAATGGCCTGCTCCTGTGCTTCTAAAGGGTGGTCCTTAAAGACTGGCCAATACTCATGGACTCCAAAGCCCTCAAAAGCAGATTCCCAGAATACTCTGCTAAATAGCTTCCTGAATAGCTTAAAGTTCACTCTCCTGAAGTCCAGGGTAGCAGCCCTACTGTCGTTTTCTCTTATTACACTGAAAATTTTAAACTCAACCATTTCATGATTACTGCAACCAATACAACCACCTACCATCACATCGCTCACAAGTCCTTCTCTATTCACAAACAGCAAATCTAAAAGGGCATCTTTCCTAGTTGGCTCATTGAGTACCTGTGACAAGAAGTTATCTCCTAAAAAGTTCAAGAATTTCCAAGACCTGCTCATCACAGCAGGATGACACTGCCAGCCGATGACTGGGAAGCTGAAATCTCCTACAAGGACAACGGCTGGGCAACTGGCAGCAGACTGAAACTACAATATCTCCTTTGTTTTCCACTCTCCTAATCCTCAAGGTAGATGAGGTTCTTAGGGACACGGTTTAGTGACAGTGTTTGGTTAATGATTGGAGTCTATGGTCTTGACGGTTTCTTCCAACCAAAATGATTCTGTGATTCTAAACACATCACCACTAACTGTACGGCCTGTACAACGAAACTCTCCCTTACATCCACAGCAACACCTCCACCTCGCCTGCCCTGCCCCCTGAGCTGCTGTAGCCCTTCATCCCAGCACTCCAATCCTGGAACTCATTCCACTAAGTTTCACTAGTACCAATGGTATCATAGTTCTGGGAGTTGACTAATGCTTCCAGTTCATCCTGTTTGTTTCTCATACTGCACACCTTGGCGTACAAGCATTTCAGACATGCCCCTGAGCCATCCGTGCTCCTAGGAGCAGTGTCAACGCTCCCACAGCCACTATCACCCTTCAGCAATGTCATGCCAACCCTTGGCTTACCTACTGCAATCTTGTTGGTATCCCCTTCCCACACTGATTCTACCTTAAAGCTCTCATAAATTAAAGGTAAGAGTGACATTTAAAAAGTCGGAGCAGGACCACTGACATTTCCAGTGTTACACTAGATGTGTTTTTCCAACTGGATAACTTACATTCCCAAAACGAAGGAAAGAAATCTTCACTAACCTTTGCAATCTTCCAATGAATACAGGAATCGTTTAAACCTTTTTTCAGCTTGTTTGTTGGGTTTTCGGTCCAGCCTGGCCCATAGATATGGTTGCCCTAGAGTTTCCAGAGGGATAAAACCAGCAATTTACTGAGGTAACCACACCCTGCAGAGTGCTGAATTCAGCTACATCAAAGGCAAGATAGGAATCCTCAATCCTAGAGAAATTTTATATTCAAAGACATAATTTAAATTCATAAATTAACTACTGTATATAAATCTAAAAATCTATTTGTAGAATAATGCCTAGTTTAACACAGTTTCCTTACAATTTCAGGTAAAAGCAGGAACACCAGTGATGCAATGAACCACAGTGTTCTCATTTCCTCCCAACGTCCATTCTTTTAATCTTTCCAAAGGATATTAGACACTCTTTATTATATAAACTCTAGTGTGCAAGGATGATCTGCTAATAAGAAATTTTAAAACTTGAATAGTTCCTTGATTAGCATCTTCGCTTAAACCATAACTTCATGCATTTTAGAGAGAAAAATCCGTAAAAAATTCATAAACACCTGCTATGTTTACAGTAATGATTACTTTGTGGTCAAGATGTTTAATGACAGTTGAATTCACAACAGCTGTAACCCAATAAATCATACAATAGAAGTGAACGCCAAGTAAAACAAGGCTTCTAGTCAGCACGAGAAATCTGCATATGTATCTTCCTGATTACCTTTATAGGTAGTTACATAACAGCAGGTTCCGTCCACCTTTTCAGTAGGAATTGCATTGTATATATCTGCCTCTAACGCCTTCCCAGTTATAGTTTCAGTTGCCAAAACTTTAAATGGCTGAAAAGAAGACAGGTATTTTAAATCCTCATCATGGCTGTGATACTGCCTTGTTCTCACGCGGATTCTTGCTCCTTACAGCTGGTCTCTGCAAGTCCACTATTATACATTATATTGCTGATTTCTGATGCTATCAAAATACACCATTGTTTCCTCAAGACATGACAGTTTGGAAAATGCTCTAAGACAAAAGAACAAAGCCAATCTACTTGCAAACTCTCTCCCTCTCCTCCATTCTTGATTAATATTAGAGATTACTTTGCCTTCCACTTTACATAGTGCTTGTAAACGAGAAGTGTTCCAGTCCAACACTACAATATTTGGAGATGTGCCTTCCTGTATTACTATGGCAAGAGAAATTCATCATGATCAGCTGCTCCAAGCTTGCACTTTGGAGATGAAAGTCAATGGCACCATGTTAGTGCAATACACAGACCAGGGGAATATAAGGTGGCAAAAGCAGCCTGGTGTTAAATATTTACTATCAGTGCTGTCAACTAAACGCTTTTCTGATTAGAAGAAGCAAAGAAATAAGTGGTCTGGAAGTGTGAATTAAATATAAATATCCAGCCACAACTAGTCCAAAATTCCAGGAGGACTTCCATAGGACTTCTATAATAGTTTCACCACAAACATATAATCAGTTGTGTTTGGATGCAAATATTTTCCTGTATAATCATCACCCCTCTGTCCTGTCTCCCCAGTCAATTTTGACTTTGAAACTGGTCACTGTCTCGACCTGCTAGCAAAACACAAAGCAAGTCCTTCTTTTGCAAAAGTCTCAAAACAGAACTTGGAATTCATAAAATGAGAACCTTCTCAATGTTTTTGTTAAATTGCATGGCTGTTTCATACCTTAGTAATCAGATTTTTAAACATAACATACAGTATATATGAAGATCTTATGAAGATTACATGAAAGTTTTCAGTGGAGTGAGAAAACAAACCCATTGGTTTTCCCACCGCCACCATTCTTTGGCACTACAAGTCATAATCCCCTCTACTATGCTTGCCTGCACTTTGAAAACCAAAAAAATATAGTGTTTGCCAGTTCTAGATCCAATCTGCTGTTGGCGTTTTTTACATTAAGGAACAACAATGTAGGGCGGTACCCCTACATGACCATCACTGAGATGGTGTTGGTACTGAGAGCTGAACAATTAAGCTACTGATGTTTTGGCAATCATTTCAGCTCTTCCACCAAAAAGTCAAACACCAACATGAGAAAGTCACCCAGATGGATTCGAGTTCACTGTGCAGCAGACAGACAGCAGTAGGTGCTGGTACTAAAACCAGGAAACGCAAGTTGGAGAACTACAGCCAGACAGGCGAATGACACCCCGATCTGCCCAGACAATGCCTCTTACATCTTGGCAAGAATTAACTTTGACTGGGCTCCATTACTTTCACTTTGCTATGTACTGCACGTCTTACAGCCTCAAATGAATTCTTCTGTCACAGACTGATGCTCCCAGTGCAGCCATGTTGGAGTGGCCGCGTTCCTGCCATGACTGTGCCCAAACTCAGACAAAGCAAACTCAGCATCGGGGTGCACACCTGGATGCACTTGGCAGCAAAAGGGGGGGACACACCTGAACTGGCTCCCAAACGATCTTTCTCTCCCGCAGTTAAGGCGGGGAGCCATATGGAAACCCGGACCGCACATTTCTCTCAAGATCTGCAGCCAAACCTCCCGCCACTCGCTGTCCCCCTCCCCGCAGCCGGCCCGGGCGGGTCTGACACGGCCGCTGCCGCTGCCTGTCCACCCCGCTCCGCCCCGCCGTGCGGCGCCGCTCCCCGCGGCCCAGCGACTCCCCCTGGGCCCGGCCCCGGCCCCGTTCCGCCTCGGCCACCTGGCGCTCCCGCTTGGCCGACGGCTCCTCCTTCACCTCGGTCACGAACACACACGGCACCTTCCGCTGCACCGCGCCCCGCCGCCTCATGGCCCCGGCCACCCGAGCCCGCCCGCTCCCGCCGCCGGACCAGCGCCGGCCGGAACTGCGGCTGCACCGCCCCGCGCTGCGCCACGGGAAATGGAGTCCGTGAGCGCCCGCCCGCCACGAGCCCCGCCACGCACCCGAGCGCCGGGGAGGGCGGCGCAGGGCAGGGCGGGCGCGGTGGCCTCGGGGCCCCTTCCCGGCAGCCGGCAGCGAGGCGGGGGCACCCCCGCTCACAGCCGCCCGGTCCGGCCGCGGGCCTGGGGCAGCTCCAGGGCTCCAGCCGCCGTTCTCTCTCCAGAGCGGCTCCCGCTGTGTCAGGGCGGCCCCGCCCGCCTGTTTTCGGCTCCGGGCTGAGGCAGCGCGCGGTGGCGGTGCCGTTGGCCCGGCAGCCGTTCCTCGGGCTGTTTTCTGCTTGCCCGGGCGCCGCACGCCTGGCTGGGGCAGGGATGCCCAGTGGGGAACTCTCTGGGTCGGTTTGGCCCCCGTCAGCACAGGGGCCTCCGGGTGTTGCCCGGGCTCTGCGCCTCGGGATAAACCTTGCAAGCTGTGCTGGCTTGACCCTGGCTGGACACCAGGTGCCCACCAAAGCTGCTCTGTCACTCCCCTCCCTCCTCAGCTGGGCAGGGGAGAGAAGGCCCAAGGAAAAGCTCGTGGGTCGAGATCAGGACAAGGAGAGAGCGCTCAGCCACTGCTGCCACGGGCAACACAGACTCGACTCCCACGTGGAAGTTCTTGTAGTTTATTGCCAATCCAATCTGAGTGCAGCAATGGGAAATAAAACCTGCATCTTAAACCACCTTCCCAACGTGCCTCCTTCTTCCCGTGCTCAGGTTCCCTCCTGCATTTCCTCTACCTCCTCTCCCTGAGCGGCACGTGGGAAGAGGGAATGGGGGTTACGGTCAGTTCTTCACAGGCTGATGGGCGCAGCCTTGGCCAGCACTGGGTCCATCTTGGAGCCAGCTGGCACGGGCTCTATCGGACATGGGGGAAGCTTCCAGCAGCTTCTCTCGGAATCCTCCCCTGCAGCCCCACCCGCTTCAAACACCTTGGCATGCAACCCCAACACAGAATTAGTTCTTCCTGAGCTTACCACCTTAAGCTTACCTCGCCCAGGCACAGCCACGTAACTACAAAGAGCCCCTGTCTCGACAGCTCTTGACAGCGTTAACACTTTTTCGGATGGCTGCTCGGGCCCACTGACAGTTCAGTATTCATGGCCCGCATCTGCTTTCCTGAAAGGCAGTTGCGGGGCTTATGGAACTGTGGGAGTCTTTTCACGTCGTTTCTCTGTTCACAGCCCGCGTCACTGCTGCCCACCTTGATCTCAGTGAGCAGTTTCATCCCGTAGTCAGGTCAGGTCATTCCTGTAGAAATGCCCTTATTCCAGTGCCAAAGTCCCAGTGGTCAGGCAGGCGGTATTTTCCTCTGCAGTTAGTCCTCGGGCTGGCTGCTGACACTTGAATTACGAAAAATTCATAGGCTTCTATGTGATGGAACACCTTATCCTTGGTGCCATCTTAAGACATATCAAGGATAAGAGGGTCATCAGGGACAGTCAACATGGCTTCCCCAAGGGGAAGTCGTGTTTGACCAACCTCATAGCCTTTTATGAAGACGTAACAAGGTGGATTGACGATGGCAGAGCAGTGGATGTGGTCTACCTTGACTTCAGCAAAGCATTTGACACCGTCTCCCACAGCATCCTCACGGCAAAACTGAGGAAGTGTGGACTGGATGATCGGGTAGTGAGGTGGACTGCAAACTGGCTGAAGGAGAGAAGCCAGAGAGTTGTGGTCAATGGGGCAGAGTCTGGTTGGAGGCCTGTATCTAGTGGAGTGCCTCAAGGGTCAGTTCTGGGACCAATACTATTCAATATATTCATCAATGACTTGGATGAGGGAATTGAGTGTACTATCAGCAAGTTTGCTGATGACACCAAGCTGGGAGGAGTGGCTGACACGCCAGAGGGCTGTGCTGCCATCCAGCGAGAGCTGGACAGGCTAGAGAGTTGGGCGGGGAAAAATTTAATGGAATATAACAAGGGAAAATGTAGAGTCTTGCATCTGGGCAGGAACAACCCCAGGTTCCAGTATAGGTTGGGGAATGACCTATTAGAGAGCAGTGTAGGGGAAAGGGACCTGGGGGTCCTGGTGGACAGCAGGATGACCATGAGCCAGCACTGTGCCCTTGTGGCCAAGAAGGCCAATGGCATCCTGGGGTGTATTAGAAGGGGGATGGTTAGTAGGTCAAGAGAGGTTCTCCTTCCCCTCTACTCTGCCCTGGTGAGACCTCATCTGGAATATTGTGTCCAGTTCTGGGCCCCTCAGTTCAAGAAGGACAGGGAACTGCTGGAGAGAGTCCAGCGCAGGGCCACAAAGATGATGAAGGGAGTGGAGCATCTCCCTTATGAGGAAAGGCTGAGGGAGCTGGGTCTCTTCAGCTTGGAGAAGAGGAGACTGAGGGGTGACCTCATCAATGTTTATAAATACATAAAGGGTGGGTGTCACGAGGATGGAGCCAGGCTCTTCTCGGTGACAACCAACAGTAAGACAAGGGGTAATGGGTCCAAGCTGGAACACAAGAGGTTCCACTTAAATTTGAGAAGAAACTTCTTCTCAGCGAGGGTGACAGAACACTGGAACAGGCTGCCCAGGGAGGTTGTGGATTCTCCTTCTCTGGAGACATTCAAAACCCGCCTGGACGCCTTCCTGTGTAACCTCACCTAGGTGTTCCTGCCCTGGCAGGCGGATTGGACTAGATGATCTTTTGAGGTCCCTTCCAATCCCTAACATTCTGTGATTCTGTGATTCTAGAGAGACTGGAGGACTTCCAGTCATTTCAACGCCTTTGTACTTCTTCTCCAGCTTGGGTGTGACCACCGCTGAGCCAGCCTTGTACTCTTCGTGCCCATGGAGCCGCTGGCAGCTGCTTTTCATGTACACATCTGTCCCCCTTCCCGCTGGCTGACCAACGGTGTACAGCACAGGCGTAATCTGGCAATTGGTCCACCCAGTTCAAGGCGGGGCGGGTGTTTTTGTTTGTTTGGTTTTTTGCAAGGAACCACCCATCACATGCAGGTCTGGTGCTGCTATGAACCACTAGTCCTCTTTCTGGAATTCTGCCTTATGTCTCACTCCCTTCTCTTTGGCTTTGCCTGCATCCTTCTTCCTCTTTAAGCAATGGCATCCTTCTCTTAGGAGTTTGTGACTCCTTTTCCTTTCCGTGCTTCCTTTTGTGTTTGTCCTTAAGTTCTCAGGCTTTGATCTAAGAGTGCACTGAAGTCCTCATCTCCAAGTCACTGATGTCACTCGGGTTATAAATTTGATCCCCTGTCCTGGGAATAACAGTACGGCTTAGCATTTCCCAGGACTGAAACTTCATTTTCCCCCATCGGTATTTTTGGTTCGTAGCCAGCCCAGGACCTGAATGGGAACACAGGTGTTAATTCAGGATACAAGTGGACGCTGCTCTTTCTGCTTTAGATGTGGCAGTAGACGCCACAGAAGCAAGAAAAAGCAAGTAACCCCAACCATGTCAGCAGCGAACAGCCAACAGTGTACTAACAGGAGCGACAAGTTCCTCCATCCAAAGGAAGAGCTGCAGTAAAAAAACGTTGGGCAGAAGGATTTTGGTTAAAAAATAGTCAAAGAATAAGGTTTGTCTTTGTGCTATCAAAGGTTGGTTTATCGGGCCACAGTTCCTATAGCAAGATGTGGGGTATTATTTAAGCCCCGACAAATGGGTTTGTTCCATTTTTCATTAAAGAAACACTGGAAAGGGAGACTCCGAAATGCTCCCATTTTCTGTACTTTGCACAGAAGCAATGGAGATGAAGGTAGATGTTCAAGCTGGACATGTCTCCTGGCGCCATGATGTTGACATCAGGAGCTGGAGGAGCAGTTGGAACTTTCGAAACGTAACATTCTATACTGGCTGGCAACTGCCTTTGTCGGTTCGGCAAGGCTGCAGAAGGCACCAGCTCCTTCACTCGACTGCCTTTTGCTGTCACTTGGGGTCTTCTTTTGTGACAGAAGCAGATCTGAGGTTGTGAAGGCCCAGTTTTTAGAAGAAACCTGCTGCTTTCAAGGAAATCACATCGTTTTGCCTCAGTATTCATAGCTTCAATGTTTGCGTGTATGTTCTGCTGGTACTAAGAGCGTGGAGGAGAAGCGCAAGAGGTGAAAATGACCGCAGTTGGGAATGACTGCTATTTCCACCGTTCCTCCTACCCACAGGTAAATGCTGTAGAGTGCTTTGGATCCTTGGTTTCTTGATATAGCCATGTTGACAGGGAGGTCTGTTATGTAAACAGAGAAGCTGATATTTCACTCTGGCTGGGTCATGGCCACATCGGTAGAGGAAATATCGGACTTCTGGAAGTGGTGAGAAAAGGCAATGATCAAGTGAACCATGGACAATTTCTCATGTGAACTGCGCTCAGATACTCAAGGAACATATAAAAGTCACGCGTGAAGATCACTCATCTTTCGTATTGAATCAGGATTATGTTGATTATGAATACATATGCCACGTTTATAATTTCTGCTTATAGTGCCTATCTGAAGTACTGCAAAAGCAGTTATTGAAAAGTAAGTCCTGCAATATGTGTTTGTCCTTCAAATGAATATTTAAATTCCACCTCTTGAAAATCCCGGGTTGGGTGTTGGGCTCTCCATTATTGCATCCATTTCCACAATGGGGATTTAGGCATTTGCCTGGGAGCTGGGCTTGGGCTCCAGACCTCAGCGTGTCTCAGGAGATGGCCCAATTGTACTGACTACAGTCCGAACGTGACGTGTTTTGGAGATGCCGCTCTTAGACCCAGCTGTTAATGTCTGGATCTGGGTGAAACTTACCTTCAAATGTACAAACAGCTGGGAGATGGTGTGAGCAGTGCAATGTATGTTCGCTCAGAACATCAATTCCCAAACTTTTAGTTTTTGCTGGGAATCTTTCTGGGTTTGATTTCCTACTCCTTATTTCCCAAGGACCCATGTCTATCAATGGTAAGAGAGTCTAGTGTAGGATTTGCACTCATATGTTCACAGCAGTAGACCGTGTACCAATCCATTTAGTCCATTTTTATTTTTCTGCTTACAATACATGAGAACTCTTTTCTCCTGCAGCAGAAGTACAGCCACATCGCCTGTTTCTGGGAAAAACAGCCCTCAGGCTGTGTGAGGATCAGTTGTGCCTTCCATCATAGCAAACCTCGAAATATAAATGGACTTTTTTTGCCGCCTAGTAACAGTGAGTAAAAATATTTTCTCTACTATTTGTTCATTAGAGTAAGTACATACACAAGAATGTCCCTGCCGTGCTCAGTAATCCCTATGAAGGTTCAAAATGTACCATGCAAATCAATGGGGTAGGATCTGCTACCGCAGTGAGTTCAAGGCAAAGAAAGGAATTGTATTGGCATTTGAATAGAGTTGCCAAATGACTTTTTTAGCTGTCCTGTTACGGATCTTCGTATTGCAGGAAAGATGACGTCACAAGTGGTGATTTAGGTTGCTAGGATCCACAGAGTAGAAATGTTGCAGTAATCATTTGCAAGGTTACATAATATCTGAAAATCAAATTATTTTTGGAAAATAAAAAAGCACTATTACAAGTTGGTTTTTTTTCCACATTCCTTTCAAAGAGGAGCTCTTGGCTACCAGGAGTCCTGTTAGACAGCTGGAACCTGTAACACGGAAAGTGTCTGGAGCAGGGAACCAAGACAGGTGTCAGAAATCAGGCAGAAGCTGGAGTGAGAGCAAGTCAGCGTGACTTGTCACAGATGCATGAGCAAGGGCACTAAAATGGAGATGTTCATGGGCCTGAGCTCCAGAGCTGGAGAAAGGTGTCATGAGAGAAGTCCAGAGAGACCTCTAGTCAGAAGCAAACACCTTGTGTTCCAGAAATTCCCCCAGGGAAAGTTAGCGTGTCCTATGTGGGCGTGTTGAGCCAACCAACTCCAGAGGAGCATGGCAAGAACTTGAGTGCTCTTTCTGTGAGTGCACACACTGCTTTCTGTACAGTTCCCACATCCACAGCAGTGACCCCTGGCAGCTGGTGCTCTTGTAAATAAAATGTAGGCACATTTTGGGTGTGGTGTGAGTCAGAGAAGATGCCCAAGAGGCCCCATGGACATGGATAACCTCTAGAAGAGCAATGTACAACAAACAGAACGAGAAAATAGACCCAAACCTTTTTACTGAAAAATGCATACATTCAAAGGCCATGTGTCCCAGAATAGCATTGCAAACATTTTAACTGCATTTGTCCTTTTTAATACTTAGAAATCCTGTTAAACCAATTTAAGGTGGAGTTGGCTTACACTGTCCGGACCTAATAATATGCTATTCTGGGCAGTGACAGAGTTAACTATCAAGTTAAAATTGTATCTTACATTTTCTTGCATGAGATACAACTGTTCTGATCTGCAGGAGTGTTACTAAAATAGGTTTATTATGATACGCAGGTAAGCAAGAGATGCTCAAGAATAAGAGCAACTGGAATAAAAGAAAATGCCTATGCTTCATGCTATTTATTTAGAATTGGAAAACATAACCAACCTTAGTATTTTTAATATAATGCACAAAACCCTGATTGTATCTACAAGTGCAGATTGGTCAGTTTGAACAATGTGAAGAGATTCACCGTTTTTCATCATTTTTATTTTCAGTCAGTTGCATTTCCTGGCTCTCTGAAAATGGTATCCCAGTTTTGGTGTACATTCCTAAAGAAAAGAATGCCTTTTCTGATTTTCCTTTATTTAAGTGTAAATTATTTTCATGAACTTCATAATCTTTCTCAAAATACACATTTTGTACTTCGTAAAGAAAGTTGTGATTCTGAAAATTTGGACAGAAAAAATGTGTCTGCAAGCTAAAAATGGGTAATGCAGTGCTTAGCATTGCTAAATTCTCTATAGGATGACACCGTGATGAGTGATACTGGTCTGCCTGTAATTCAGCATATTTAAAATATGTTCACAGCCGGGGTCCAAAACTCCTGTATTCACTTCAGCCCAGGTATTACTACTCATATGTTTCCCTAAGCCGTAAAGACCTTGAAACGCATTGGAAGAAAGAAGGATACTGACTGAAATTAGTGTATCCACCAGCTGGAAGAGATATCCAGCCTTTTCTAAACATCATCAAATGATCAAAATGTTCCTCTTTTCAAAAGGCTTTATTCCTCATCTGTTCTTTCAGAGGAGATACAACCCGTGTTTTTTCATGCTCTCTGTTGTTGCAAGATGCTCTTTTGCCAAGCTCCGCGCAATAGTTTTACCACAAGGCACAATGTGCCTATGTAATGATCCCTTCCATAGGATAAAGACTTCAAAGTTACACCTCCTGATCTGAACCTGGATTTGATATTTTAGTTCCTCCTAATAACAGAAATATAATGTTCTTTTCTGCAGATGTGTCATTGCAACAGGGTGGCCAAGAAAGGATTCTGCATCCAGCCCATCATCAGGAATCACTCCGAAATCAAGAGAATATTTTCCTACCAGTTCATGCTCCACTGATTATAAGCCTCAAGAATGAAGAAGATGAAGAGGACGACGATGAGGAAGAGAACTGTAAACACATTCTTTTTCTTTTACAAAAAAAGTAGAATAGGGTCTTTTTCGACACTTCACAAGTCTCCAGCTGATCCCCAATATCTTGGAACCAGTAGTCACCAGAATTGAGGCAACGTCCTAATTCCTGTGAAATGCCTATTTGTATATTTCAATAGCAGTATCATCCACATACCCCATTTTCATTAAATAGAATTTGAAAAGTGATCCACAATTCAGATGGCCATCAAATACTCTTCAAACTTTCTCTAAATTTGGGGACACAATTCACTAGATTAACTGAATGTCTATGCATATTTTTATATATTTGTTTTGGCTTTGTATTTTTTAAATGTAGTTATTAAAGCGTTGACTGTATCTCACTCAGAGAAATTCATGATGGTATTTGATTATTAAGAATTGCTGAAGGTCTTTGTATGGATACCTAGTAATCTTTTAAAACTATTTCCTACAGATGTTTCTAATTGGGTGCCTAAGACTGCTGCAGAAATTGAAGAGGAAAGAGCCATAAAGGAAATATGCTATAAAACTGGTAAATATGAAATCAGTCACTCTTTCCTAAACAGCAACAATGCCAATATACTAAGCCTTGGGTTTATTTTCCCTCTCGGGCTATGTTTAGGAGAGTATTACAGGATCCAATACCCTCACGAACACCAATCAGCACAAACTGTGTCTTCACCTCGGGAAAAGGAGAAATTACTCCTGGAAGCTACCGAGCGAGACTTGCAGAAAGGTAAGGACTTTTCATCTTCTTGGACAATATGTACCACTTTTAGGATTACACTTACAGGGACAAACTACTAGATACCTTGCCCCTCCTCCCCTCTTTTTTAATTTAGTGACAATAAAAGACAGCATATTACGAAGAACAGTAAAACACTACATTAATTTTTCCCCACATATATATACATACATAGTGTCACACACGTGGTGACTACCTGTATCAAATGCAGATGGAAAAGGTAGAAACGGGCTGTAAACGTCATGTGTACTTTCTAGAGATATACAACTGTAACACAAATTTCGTCAGGTAAGATTCATCAATACAATTCATGAAAAGTGAGAAGCTAAAGAATGAGCAGGTAATTTGTAGCTGGTTCTTTACTTCGGAGCCATAGTTTGTCTTTAAGCTGCATTTTATGGAATTGTCTTAGAGAGCATGAAAGTTCTACATCAGTTACAGTAGACAGGAACCAAACATCTAAGAAAAGAGAAAGAATATAAAACGAGAGGTTAAAGGAAATTGCACTCATCACTATCTCACAGAGGTGGGAGGAAGAGAATGGCAGGGCCAGTCCCTGTGCTTACACACAAGCAGCTCACACATCCTTTCTGTTGCCTTTCCAGGTGATGGCAGTAGAATTCCCAGAACATTTATTAATACAAAAAGAGAAGGAGAGATTTCAGGAAGGAGAATACCAACAGAGCGTATTCCCAGAAGAGATCGTCGATCCTTTGACAATGGAGGTAAATACCCTTTAGCATCAGCTTCTCATTGATTAACATCTTGTCTTGTGGTAAATAAGGTAACTGAATATGCACGCCTTAAACTACAGTGTAATACCCTTAGTCACCAGGTACATTCACATCGGAGGTGAATCTATTATAGGAATGTTGAATCTCCCGCCATTCCTTGGTATTTCTGCAACGCTGTTTGTCACCATGTCAGCAATGCGCATTCAGCTGTTAAGACTCTGTGTGGGCCCGTGCTGTGAACTGTATCACCAAAGTGCCTGACGATTCAAGTAATCCTTTTGCAAACTGAAGTTATTTTCTATGCCGCGTTGTTTTAGTCGTTCAGTTTCCAGGACAACATGTAGCTGAACTGATACAACTGAGACACAGGCAAAGCATCCCTCATGTGCAAGGGGTGAGAAATAAGCAGCGGCAGAGAGGAACATATTAAGGGTTGTGGTTTTGTTGCTGAGTTCTCTTGTAATGACAGGCAGCTCAGGCTCAGAAGTTGTCACCCTGCGCTTTGGAGCCTGTTTGCATTGGGTTCCCATGCAGATGTCATACTTTGACTTTGGAAAAGGGTTTATTCCCCCTGTGACACACACACAAATTACATACAACTTTTCACTCTCAGTTCTTACAAATGTCCCTGTGGATTAAAGCCCATATTTGTTAAACTGTAAACCCTAAACACAACCACAGTGAGCTGGTAAATAAGCATCACTCCAAAGAAATAAAGAAGAATAAATGGACTTCTGAGGAGCCAAGAAATTCACCTCATACGGTACCAGGAAAAGGTATTTTGAGAAAACAGTTGGCTTATTCATTTTCATTTACTAAACTGTTAGATGATCCAGGACTACCTACCTAATTTCTCTTAATGTCAAATGTGGACAATCCATATTTAGATTGGACTCTCCACAAAGAACATTGTATTAATCTTGTCTTCCAGCCTCCAGGCTCCTGCAGTATGTCAAATTTTGACGAACAGCTCAAAATTTTCATTTAATTTGCTTTTTCACTTTTAGGAATTCACACTTCAGACCCCAAAGGAAAACCAAGTTACCAACCAAGGGGTCAAAGGAAGGATGATGAAACTGCTGCTTATGTTCCTCGTGGGAGAGCAGCTGGAAGAAAGACTTATTGTGATTCTTCAGAACCTCGAAGATCAGCATATGTATTCTACCGCACTGTCAACGTCAACCAGGAACCAAAGTTCAGCGGATCTACAGGTGGGCTCCTGTTTACACAGGATTCTTAAAATGCCTCAAATGTGCCTGTCTGTATTGTGCTGCTTTCGTTTTTGTCCCTGCAGGTGATTGTTAAGTCATTTCTGCCTAAATGCCTTCATAGCAGGAATTCATTTCTCTGCCCAAAGAGCAATGAATGCAATGATGTGCTGATGTGTACTAACATACTGACCGCCACTAATTACAGCTTCTTTTATCTGATTTCTTCTTCTGAAATATTTAATAACTTGTAGTAGTCCATTTAACTTCATGTTGGAGCATGATGGATTCATGCCTATTTTTATAATTTAGTATTATTTTCATCTTCCGTAAAGAAGTCCCGTGTGTTGCTTTTTGGCAATCTGTTTCAGATGTAACCGTAATTTTACATCTTACACTGTCTTTTCAACTTGCTAATACAGCTTCTCACAACCTCGTACATCAGTTGGGTTTTATTTGCCTTTCTGCTTTCCTTTTCCATGGTTACTCTGGATAATTCTGTTGTTTTCATCTCTCACTTCATGTAGAAATTTAGTGGTAAATAATTTCAATAATCGTAAGTTAAGAAAGCGATTTCATCTTGCCAGGTTCAGTCATCTCTTCTAAGACTGGTTGAATCTCCATCTTGAGGTGCCTCCCTGTCTTCATTTCCAATAAAAGGAATCTCACTCCGACAGAGTAACCCCTTCCCAAAGATTCATAATGTTAAGTCGAATTAATCCAAATGGTACTGCTTTACTCTGGAGATGAACAGTTTTACTTTTTTGCTTTTCATGTTTGCTTTGATTAAATGTGGACAGATTGGTAGAGAGATTACAAAGAGAACATTCTTCATCTGAATAACACAATTAATCAATTGCCAGGTTAAAAAAAGTTAGAGCATTTCACAAAAAAAGGTGATCAGCTTTTTTGTCATAAGAACAACCATTACCATTGTCACTACCTTTCTTTTCAGCAGTACCTGAGCCATATGGTCGGAAATGCTCCAAACCAAAGAATCAGCTTGACACAAATAGAAGATTTTCGACCCAAACAGAAAACTATGGTAATGCTTACATGTTGTGTATAAATAGCTATATATAAACTTAAAATCGTAGCATTATTTTGCAATTAATGATTTGAATTAATGGAATTGAGATGGAATTAATAGAAAAGGAGAACTAATAATATTTTTAACCAAATTTCACAGAAAACACTTAGTCATTAGGCAGCTTCTCTGATGCACAATCAACTGCCCAGCACAAAAACATCCGTTTGCCATCTATCTAGTGCTTGCACAAGCAGGGATAGAAGAGGAGATTGGATTATGGATTTGTTTAACTGAAAAGCAATTGATGCCTTTGGGAAGATTTTGAACACAGGAATATTGACGTTGTTCAAGTCACGGGTGTCCGTGGCAGAATCGCCTCGTTTGGAAGATCCCGTGAGCCTGAGGAAACGCTGCAAGATTACACATGATCTTTAAAGTACTGGAGAGAAAGTCTGTATTTAACACTGGCTTGTATTTCAGAGATGATGTGTGATTCACCTGATGCTTTCATTGATACTTCAGCTGATGTAATATTTAATTCACATAGCAGCCTAAGAGAGTCCTTCCTGAAATTGTAGCTGAACTCAGAAACAATGTTTATGTTTCTTCTACAGACAAATACACTTCAGGATCTTACAATGCACCAACTTGGAGGAGAAGAAATCCACATGCAAAAACATTCCCTAAATTTGGAACAACCATTCAGGTAACTGTTTGATCGAAATTTTTACAATGCAGTCTACTTCACAAAAGCGACAGGACTCTCCCCACCTAGAAAATGTAAAACTGCTCTTAAAGCTTTTGCAGCCAAAACCCACAAGATTCTAAGCAATGCTGAGTCATCTGAATGACCAGGGAGTAGTTCTGTTTGTTTGCAGATATGTAATTTTGACTGTAAAACTAACCCAGGATTTCTAATGTTTTACAATATTACTGATATGAAAGCAAAATACGTACCTGCCTTCAAAGTGAGGAGCTACAACAAGTGGGTTTTGGCTCGTAGCGCTGGCCAAAGCACAGCACAGACCACAGGAGTGTGATCTGTTTGTCTGTTTGATTGCTCGTGAAGCATCTGCAACAGCTGAACGATGATCAGCCGAGCTCCAAATTGATAAAAGGACTCGGGCTACAGAACATTCTCCTGATACCCTAAGGACCATTAATACATTTTACAGCTGCCTTGAAAGCAGAGATTACAACCTCTATCTCATGCTCAAAGTTTAATTCTTAACCTGTTTCTGAAAGAGCATCTATAGATTTATTCTAGTAAATAATGTACAAAACCTTCTGTATATCTATTTTGACAACAGAGCCAAAAGGACACGGAAGTGAACAGAAAACAAGAACTATACCCAGAGCGGAGAATAGGATGAAGCGAGTGGTTGAAATTACAATACTCTAAAGTGAAACGAGATGCACCAATGTTTCAAAAGTGACAAAAATGGAAATTAGGAAAGTATGTTCTGTATGGTCATATATTAAGGTTTTAAATATATTCACTAAGTTGTGTCTGTTACGAAAATTAGACAGTTGAGATGATTTTTAAAGACTGTGGCTGTTCACCACAAGACTGCTAGTACAATATGTGCATAGAGATGAAAAAAATCTCTAAGCAGAGTGTTCCCCTAATGTATTTCACAGAAGTTTTACTGCATAACAGAAGTTTTAATGCATATGTACCGTGATTAAATAAATTGGTTTTGGATTTCAGTAAAGCCTTTGATACTGTCTCTCACAGCATTCTCCTGGACAAGATGTCCAGCACACAGCTGCATAAACAACAATGCAGCGGGTGAGCAATTGGCTGATGGGTCGGGCTCAAAGGGTTCTAGTAAATGGGGTCATGTTGGGTTGGACACCAGTCACTAGTGGGTTCCACAAGGATCCATCTTAGGGCCAGCACTCTTCAATGTCTTCATAAATGACTTGAACACAGGGAATCCTAAGCTTGCTGCTTACACAATGTTGGGAGGAGCTGTTGACACTGTCGAGAGCAGAGAGACCCTGCAGAGGGATCTGGACAAATTGGAGAACTGGGCAATCACCAACTGCATGAAGTTTAACAAGGGCAAGTGCCGGATTTTGCACCTGGGACACGGCAACCCTGGCTGTACATACAGACTGGGGCACGAGATGCTGGAAAGCAGCTCTGCAGAGAGGGACCTGGGGGTTCTGGTTGACGGCAAGCTGAACATGAGCCAACAGTGTCCCTGGCAGCCAAGAGGGCAACCGTGTCCTGGGTGCGTCAAGCACAGCATTGCCAGGGAGGTGATTGTGCCGCTCTGCTCTGCACTGGTGCGGCCTCACCTGGAGCACTGGGTGCAGTTCTGGGCACCCCAGGATAAAAAAAGATATAAAGCTACTGGAGAGTGTCCAGAAGAGGGCTACAAAGTTGGTGAAGGGTTTGGAGGGGAAGCCATATGTGGAGCAGCTAAAGTCACTTGGTTTGTTCAGCCTGGAGAAGAGAAGACTAAGGGGAGACCTCATCATGCTCTACAGCTTCCTCACAAGGGGAGAAGGAAGGGCAAGTGCTGATCTCTCTGGTGAACAATGACAGAACCTGAGGGAATTAAAGGAACATGTGCCAGGGAAGGTTTAGGTTGGACATCAGGAAAAGGTTCTTCCCCCAGAGGGTGCTGGAGCACTGGAACAGGCTCCCCAGGGAGGTGTCACGGCCCAAGCCTGACAGTGTTCAAGAAGAGACTGGACAACGCCAGTTGGAGCTCTACAGCAGACAGGCGAATGACACCCCGATCTGTCCGGACATTGCCTGTTACATCTTGGCAAGAATTACCTTTGACTGGGCTCCATTACTGTCACCTTGCTACATACTCCACATCTTGCAGCCTCAAATAAATTCTTCCCTCATAAGCCTGATATTGCTTTGAGCACAACAAAAAGATGAGAAACAAGGTGGTTTTGTCTCTGCAGGGCTCACAGGTGGGCACAGCAAAACGGCTCCACACAGGCTCCCAGTGCAGCCGCGTTCCTGCCACGACTGTGCCCAAACTCAGACAAAGCAAACTCAGCATCGGGGTGCACACCTGGATGCACTTGGCAGCAAAAGGGGGGGACACACCTGAACTGGCTCCCAAACGATCTTTCTCTCCCGCAGTTAAGGCGGGGAGCCATATGGAAACCCGGACCGCACATTTCTCTCAAGATCTGCAGCCAAACCTCCCGCCACTCGCTGTCCCCCTCCCCGCAGCCGGCCCGGGCGGGTCTGACACGGCCGCTGCCGCTGCCTGTCCACCCCGCTCCGCCCCGCCGTGCGGCGCCGCTCCCCGCGGCCCAGCGACTCCCCCTGGGCCCGGCCCCGGCCCCGTTCCGCCTCGGCCACCTGGCGCTCCCGCTTGGCCGACGGCTCCTCCTTCACCTCGGTCACGAACACACACGGCACCTTCCGCTGCACCGCGCCCCGCCGCCTCATGGCCCCGGCCACCCGAGCCCGCCCGCTCCCGCCGCCGGACCAGCGCCGGCCGGAACTGCGGCTGCACCGCCCCGCGCTGCGCCACGGGAAATGGAGTCCGTGAGCGCCCGCCCGCCACGAGCCCCGCCACGCACCCGAGCGCCGGGGAGGGCGGCGCAGGGCAGGGCGGGCGCGGTGGCCTCGGGGCCCCTTCCCGGCAGCCGGCAGCGAGGCGGGGGCACCCCCGCTCACAGCCGCCCGGTCCGGCCGCGGGCCTGGGGCAGCTCCAGGGCTCCAGCCGCCGTTCTCTCTCCAGAGCGGCTCCCGCTGTGTCAGGGCGGCCCCGCCCGCCTGTTTTCGGCGGTTGTTCCAGTGCCAAAGTCCCAGTGGTCAGGCAGGCGGTATTTTCCTCTGCAGTTAGTCCTCGGGCTGGCTGCTGACACTTGAATTACGAAAAATTCATAGGCTTCTATGTGATGGAACACCTTATCCTTGGTGCCATCTTAAGACATATCAAGGATAAGAGGGTCATCAGGGACAGTCAACATGGCTTCCCCAAGGGGAAGTCGTGTTTGACCAACCTCATAGCCTTTTATGAAGACGTAACAAGGTGGATTGACGATGGCAGAGCAGTGGATGTGGTCTACCTTGACTTCAGCAAAGCATTTGACACCGTCTCCCACAGCATCCTCACGGCAAAACTGAGGAAGTGTGGACTGGATGATCGGGTAGTGAGGTGGACTGCAAACTGGCTGAAGGAGAGAAGCCAGAGAGTTGTGGTCAATGGGGCAGAGTCTGGTTGGAGGCCTGTATCTAGTGGAGTGCCTCAAGGGTCAGTTCTGGGACCAATACTATTCAATATATTCATCAATGACTTGGATGAGGGAATTGAGTGTACTATCAGCAAGTTTGCTGATGACACCAAGCTGGGAGGAGTGGCTGACACGCCAGAGGGCTGTGCTGCCATCCAGCGAGATCTGGACAGGCTAGAGAGTTGGGCGGGGAAAAATTTAATGGAATATAACAAGGGAAAATGTAGAGTCTTGCATCTGGGCAGGAACAACCCCAGGTTCTAGTATAGGTTGGGGAATGACCTATTAGAGAGCAGTGTAGGGGAAAGGGACCTGGGGGTCCTGGTGGACAGCAGGATGACCATGAGCCAGCACTGTGCCCTTGTGGCCAAGAAGGCCAATGGCATCCTGGGGTGTATTAGAAGGGGGATGGTTAGTAGGTCAAGAGAGGTTCTCCTTCCCCTCTACTCTGCCCTGGTGAGACCTCATCTGGAATCTTGTGTCCAGTTCTGGGCCCCTCAGTTCAAGAAGGACAGGGAACTGCTGGAGAGAGTCCAGCGCAGGGCCACAAAGATGATGAAGGGAGTGGAGCATCTCCCTTATGAGGAAAGGCTGAGGGAGCTGGGTCTCTTCAGCTTGGAGAAGAGGAGACTGAGGGGTGACCTCATCAATGTTTATAAATACATAAAGGGTGGGTGTCACGAGGATGGAGCCAGGCTCTTCTCGGTGACAACCAACAGTAAGACAAGGGGTAATGGGTTCAAGCTGGAACACAAGAGGTTCCACTTAAATTTGAGAAGAAACTTCTTCTCAGCGAGGGTGACGGAACACTGGAACAGGCTGCCCAGGGAGGTTGTGGATTCTCCTTCTCTGGAGACATTCAAAACCCGCCTGGACGCCTTCCTGTGTAACCTCACCTAGGTGTTCCTGCCCTGGCAGGCGGATTGGACTAGATGATCTTTTGAGGTCCCTTCCAATCCCTAACATTCTGTGATTCTGTGATTCTGTGATTCTAGAGAGACTGGAGGACTTCCAGTCATTTCAACACCTTTGTACTTCTTCTCCAGCTTGGGTGTGACCACCGCTGAGCCAGCCTTGTACCCTTCGTGCCCATGGAGCCGCTGGCAGCTGCTTTTCATGTACACATCTGTCCCCCTTCCCGCTGGCTGACCAACGGTGCAGAGCACAGGTGTAATCTGGCAATTGGTCCACCCAGTTCAAGGCGGGGCGGGTGTTTTTGTTTGTTTTTTTGCAAGGAACGACCCATCACATGCAGGTCTGGTGCTGCTATGAACCACTAGTCCTCTTTCTGGAATTCTGCCTTATGTCTCACTCCCTTCTCTTTGGCTTTGCCTGCATCCTTCTTCCTCTCTAAGCAATGGCATCCTTCTCTTAGGAGTTTGTGACTCCTTTTCCTTTCTGTGCTTCCTTTTGTGTTTGTCCCTAAGTTCTCAGGCTTTGATCTAACAGTGCACTGAAGTCCTCATCTCCAAGTCACTGATGTCACTCAGGTTATAAATTTGATCCCATGTCCTGGAAATAACAGTACGGCTTAGCATTTCCCAGGACTGAAACTTCATTTTCCCCCATCGGTATTTTTGGTTCGTAGCCAGCCCAGGACCTGAATGGGAACACAGGTATTAATTCAGGATACAAGTGGACCCTGCTCTTTCTGCTTTAGATGTGGCAGTAGACGCCACAGAAGCAAGAAAAAGCAAGTAACCCCAACCATGTCAGCAGCGAACAGCCAACAGTGTACTAACAGGAGCGACAAGTTCCTCCATCCAAAGGAAGAGCTGCAGTAAAAAAACGTTGGGCAGAAGGGTTTTGGTTAAGAACTAGTCAATAAGGTTTGTCTTTGTGCCATCAAAGGTTGGTTTCACAGGCCACAGTTCCTACAGCAAGATGTGGGGTATTATTTAAGCCCCGACAAATGGGTTTGTTCCATTTTTCATTAAAGAAACACTGGAAAGGGAGACTGTGAAATGCTCCCATTTTCTGTACTTTGCACTGAAGCAATGGAGATGAAGGTAGATGTTCAAGCTGGACATGTCTCCTGGCGCCATGATGTTGACATCAGGAGCTGGAGGAGCAGTTGGAACTTTCGAAACGTAACATTCTATACTGGCTGGCAACTGCCTTTGTCGGTTCGGCAAGGCTGCAGAAGGCACCAGCTCCTTCACTCGACTGCCTTTTGCTGTCACTTGGGGTCTTCTTTTGTGACAGAAGCAGATCTGAGGCTGTGAAGGCCCAGTTTTTAGAAGAAACCTGCTGCTTTCAAGGAAATCACATTGTTTTGCCTCAGTATTCATAGCTTCAATGTTTGCGTGTATGTTCTGCTGGTACTAAGAGCGTGGAGGAGAAGCGCAAGAGGTGAAAATGACCGCAGTTGGGAATGACTGCTATTTCCACCGTTCCTCCTACCCACAGGTAAATGCTGTAGATTGTAGAGTGCTTTGGATCCTTGGTTTCTTGATATAGCCATGTTGACAGGGAGGTCTGTTATGTAAACAGAGAAGCTGATATTTCACTCTGGCTGGGTCATGGCCACATCGGTAGAGGAAATATCGGACTTTTGGAAGTGGTGAGAAAAGGTAATGATCAAGTGAACCATGGACAATTTCTCATGTGAACTGCGCTCAGATACTCAAGGAACATATAAAAGTCACGCGTGAAGATCACTCATCTTTCGTATTGAATCAGGATTATGTTGATTATGAATACATATGCCACGTTTATAATTTCTGCTTATAGTGCCTATCTGAAGTACTGCAAAAGCAGTTATTGAAAAGTAAGTCCTGCAATATGTGTTTGTCCTTCAAATGAATATTTAAATTCCACCTCTTGAAAATCCCGGGTTGGGTGTTGGGCTCTCCATTATTGCATCCATTTCCACAATGGGGATTTAGGCATTTGCCTGGGAGCTGGGCTTGGGCTCCAGACCTCAGCGTGTCTCAGGAGATGGCCCAATTGTACTGACTACAGTCCGAACGTGACGTGTTTTGGAGATGCCGCTCTTAGACCCAGCTGTTAATGTCTGGATCTGGGTGAAACTTACCTTCAAATGTACAAACAGCTGGGAGATGGTGTGAGCAGTGCAATGTATGTTCGCTCAGAACATCAATTCCCAAACTTTTAGTTTTTAGTTTTTGCTGGGAATCTTTCTGGGTTTGATTTCCTACTCCTTATTTCCCAAGGACCCATGTCTATTAATGGTAAGAGAGTCTAGTGTAGGATTTGCACTCATATGTTCACAGCACTAGACCGTGTACCCATCCATTTAGTCCATTTTTATTTTTCTGCTTACAATACATGAGAACTCTTTTCTCCTGCAGCAGAAGTACAGCCACATCGCCTGTTTCTGGGAAAAACAGCCCTCAGGCTGTGTGAGGATCAGTTGTGCCTTCCATCATAGCAAACCTCGAAATATAAATGGACTTTTTTTGCCGCCTAGTAACAGTGAGTAAAAATATTTTCTCTACTATTTGTTCATTAGAGTAAGTACATACACAAGAATGTCCCTGCCGTGCTCAGTAATCCCTATGAAGGTTCAAAATGTACCATGCAAATCAATGGGGTAGGATCTGCTACCGCAGTGAGTTCAAGGCAAAGAAAGGAATTGTATTGGCATTTGAATAGAGTTGCCAAATGACTTTTTTAGCTGTCCTGTTACGGATCTTCGTATTGCAGGAAAGATGACGTCACAAGTGGTGATTTAGGTTGCTAGGATCCACAGAGTAGAAATGTTGCAGTAATCATTTGCAAGGTTACATAATATCTGAAAATCAAATTATTTTTGGAAAATAAAAAAGCACTATTACAAGTTGGTTTTTTTTCCACATTCCTTTCAAAGAGGAGCTCTTGGCTACCAGGAGTCCTGTTAGACAGCTGGAACCTGTAACACGGAAAGTGTCTGGAGCAGGGAACCAAGACAGGTGTCAGAAATCAGGCAGAAGCTGGAGTGAGAGCAAGTCAGCGTGACTTGTCACAGATGCATGAGCAAGGGCACTAAAATGGAGATGTTCATGGGCCTGAGCTCCAGAGCTGGAGAAAGGTGTCATGAGAGAAGTCCAGAGAGACCTCTAGTCAGAAGCAAACACCTTGTGTTCCAGAAATTCCCCCAGGGAAAGTTAGCGTGTCCTATGTGGGCGTGTTGAGCCAACCAACTCCAGAGGAGCAAGGCAAGAACTTGAGTGCTCTTTCTGTGAGTGCACACACTGCTTTCCGTACAGTTCCCACATCCACAGCAGTGACCCCTGGCAGCTGGTGCTCTTGTAAATAAAATGTAGGCACATTTTGGGTGTGGTGTGAGTCAGAGAAGATGCCCAAGAGGCCCCATGGACATGGATAACCTCTAGAAGAGCAATGTACAACAAACAGAACGAGAAAATAGACCCAAACCTTTTTACTGAAAAATGCATACATTCAAAGGCCATGTGTCCCAGAATAGCATTGCAAACATTTTAACTGCATTTGTCCTTTTTAATACTTAGAAATCCTGTTAAACCAATTTAAGGTGGAGTTGGCTTACACTGTCCGGAGCTAATAATATGCTATTCTGGGCAGTGACAGAGTTAACTATCAAGTTAAAATTGTATCTTACATTTTCTTGCATGAGATACAACTGTTCTGATCTGCAGGAGTGTTACTAAAATAGGTTTATTATGATACGCAGGTAAGCAAGAGATGCTCAAGAATAAGAGCAACTGGAATAAAAGAAAATGCCTATGCTTCATGCTATTTATTTAGAATTGGAAAACATAACCAACCTTAGTATTTTTAATATAATGCACAAAACCCTGATTGTATCTACAAGTGCAGATTGGTCAGTTTGAACAATGTGAAGAGATTCACCGTTTTTCATCATTTTTATTTTCAGCCAGTTGCATTTCCTGGCTCTCTGAAAATGGTATCCCAGTTTTGGTGTACATTCCTAAAGAAAAGAATGCCTTTTCTGATTTTCCTTTATTTAAGTGTAAATTATTTTCATGAACTTCATAATCTTTCTCAAAATACACATTTTGTACTTCGTAAAGAGAGTTGTGATTCTGAAAATTTGGACAGAAAAAATGTGTCTGCAAGCTAAAAATGGGTAATGCAGTGCTTAGCATTGCTAAATTCTCTATAGGATGACACCGTGATGAGTGATACTGGTCTGCCTGTAATTCAGCATATTTAAAATATGTTCACAGCCGGGGTCCAAAACTCCTGTATTCACTTCAGCCCAGGTATTACTACTCATATGTTTCCCTAAGCCGTAAAGACCTTGAAACGCATTGGAAGAAAGAAGGATACTGACTGAAATTAGTGGATCCACCAGCTGGAAGAGATATCCAGCCTTTTCTAAACATCATCAAATGATCAAAATGTTCCTCTTTTCAAAAGGCTTTATTCCTCATCTGTTCTTTCAGAGGAGATACAACCCGTGTTTTTTCATGCTCTCTGTTGTTGCAAGATGCTCTTTTGCCAAGCTCCGCGCAATAGTTTTACCACAAGGCACAATGTGCCTATGTAATGATCCCTTCCATAGGATAAAGACTTCAAAGTTACACCTCCTGATCTGAACCTGGATTTGATATTTTAGTTCCTCCTAATAACAGAAATATAATGTTCTTTTCTGCAGATGTGTCATTGCAACAGGGGGGCCAAGAAAGGATTCTGCATCCAGCCCATCATCAGGAATCACTCCGAAATCAAGAGAATATTTTCCTACCAGTTCATGCTCCACTGATTATAAGCCTCAAGAATGAAGAAGATGAAGAGGACGACGATGAGGAAGAGAACTGTAAACACATTCTTTTTCTTTTACAAAAAAAGTAGAATAGGGTCTTTTTCGACACTTCACAAGTCTCCAGCTGATCCCCAATATCTTGGAACCAGTAGTCACCAGAATTGAGGCAACGTCCTAATTCCTGTGAAATGCCTATTTGTATATTTCAATAGCAGTATCATCCACATACCCCATTTTCATTAAATAGAATTTGAAAAGTGATCCACAATTCAGATGGCCATCAAATACTCTTCAAACTTTCTCTAAATTTGGGGACACAATTCACTAGATTAACTGAATGTCTATGCATATTTTTATATATTTGTTTTGGCTTTGTATTTTTTAAATGTAGTTATTAAAGCGTTGACTGTATCTCACTCAGAGAAATTCATGATGGTATTTGATTATTAAGAATTGCTGAAGGTCTTTGTATGGATACCTAGTAATCTTTTAAAACTATTTCCTACAGATGTTTCTAATTGGGTGCCTAAGACTGCTGCAGAAATTGAAGAGGAAAGAGCCATAAAGGAAATATGCTATAAAACTGGTAAATATGAAATCAGTCACTCTTTCCTAAACAGCAACAATGCCAATATACTAAGCCTTGGGTTTATTTTCCCTCTCGGGCTATGTTTAGGAGAGTATTACAGGATCCAATACCCTCACGAACACCAATCAGCAGAAACTGTGTCTTCACCTCGGGAAAAGGAGAAATTACTCCTGGAAGCTACCGAGCGAGACTTGCAGAAAGGTAAGGACTTTTCATCTTCTTGGACAATATGTACCACTTTTAGGATTACACTTACAGGGACAAACTACTAGATACCTTGCCCCTCCTCCCCTCTTTTTTAATTTAGTGACAATAAAAGACAGCATATTACGAAGAACAGTAAAATACTTCATTAATTTTTCCCCACATATATATACATACATAGTGTCACACACGTGGTGACTACCTGTATCAAATGCAGATGGAAAAGGTAGAAACGGGCTGTAAACGTCATGTATACTTTCTAGAGATATACAACTGTAACATAAATTTCATCAGGTAAGATTCATCAATACAATTCATGAAAAGTGAGAAGCTAAAGAATGAGCAGGTAATTTGTAGCTGGTTCTTTACTTCGGAGCCATAGTTTGTCTTTAAGCTGCATTTTATGGAATTGTCTTAGAGAGCATGAAAGTTCTACATCAGTTACAGTAGACAGGAACCAAACATCTAAGAAAAGAGAAAGAATATAAAACGAGAGGTTAAAGGAAATTGCACTCATCACTATCTCACAGAGGTGGGAGGAAGAGAATGGCAGGGCCAGTCCCTGTGCTTACACACAAGCAGCTCACACATCCTTTCTGTTGCCTTTCCAGGTGATGGCAGTAGAATTCCCAGAACATTTATTAATACAAAAAGAGAAGGAGAGATTTCAGGAAGGAGAATACCAACAGAGCGTATTCCCACAAGAGATCGTCGATCCTTTGACAATGGAGGTAAATACCCTTTAGCATCAGCTTCTCATTGATTAACATCTTGTCTTGTGGTAAATAAGGTAACTGAATATGCACGCCTTAAACTACAGTATAATACCCTTAGTCACCAGGTACATTCACATCGGAGGTGAATCTATTATAGGAATGTTGAATCTCCCGCCATTCCTTGGTATTTCCGCAACGCTGTTTGTCACCATGTCAGCAATGCGCATTCAGCTGTTAAGACTCTGTGTGGGCCCGTGCTGTGAACTGTATCACCAAAGTGCCTGACGATTCAAGTAATCCTTTTGCCAACTGAAGTTATTTTCTATGCCGCGTTGTTTTAGTCGTTCAGTTTCCAGGACAACATGTAGCTGAACTGGTACAACTGAGACACAGGCAAAGCATCCCTCATGTGCAAGGGGTGAGAAATAAGCAGGGGCAGAGAGGAACATATTAAGGGTTGTGGTTTTGTTGCTGAGTTCTCTTGTAATGACAGGCAGCTCAGGCTCAGAAGTTGTCACCCTGCACTTTGGAGTCTGTTTGCATTGGGTTCCCATGCAGATGTCATACTTTGACTTTGGAAAAGGGTTTATTCCCCCTGTGACACACACACAAATTACATACAACTTTTCACTCTCAGTTCTTACAAATGTCCCTGTGGATTAAAGCCAATGTTTGTTAAACTGTAAACCCTAAACACAACCACAGTGAGCTGGTAAATAAGCATCACTCCAAAGAAATAAAGAAGAATAAATGGACTTCTGAGGAGCCAAGAAATTCACCTCATACGGTACCAGGAAAAGGTATTTTGAGAAAACAGTTGGCTTATTCATTTTCATTTACTAAACTGTTAGATGATCCAGGACTACCTACCTAATTTCTCTTAATGTCAAATGTGGACAATCCATATTTAGATTGGACTCTCCACAAAGAACATTGTATTAATCTTGTCTTCCAGCCTCCAGGCTCCTGCAGTATGTCAAATTTTGACGAACAGCTCAAAATTTTCATTTAATTTGCTTTTTCACTTTTAGGAATTCACATTTCAGACCCCAAAGGAAAACCAAGTTACCAACCAAGGGGTCAAAGGAAGGATGATGAAACTGCTGCTTATGTTCCTCGTGGGAGAGCAGCTGGAAGAAAGACTTATTGTGATTCTTCAGAACCTCGAAGATCAGCATATGTATTCTACCGCACTGTCAACGTCAACCAGGAACCAAAGTTCAGCGGATCTACAGGTGGGCTCCTGTTTACACAGGATTCTTAAAATGCCTCAAATGTGCCTGTCTGTATTGTGCTGCTTTCGTTTTTGTCCCTGCAGGTGATTGTTAAGTCATTTCTGCCTAAATGCCTTCATAGCAGGAATTCATTTCTCTGCCCAAAGAGCAATGAATGCAATGATGTGCTGATGTGTACTAACATACTGACCGCCACTAATTACAGCTTCTTTTATCTGATTTCTTCTTCTGAAATATTTAATAACTTGTAGTAGTCCATGTAACTTCATGTTGGAGCATGATGGATTCATGCCTATTTTTATAATTTAGTATTATTTTCATCTTCCGTAAAGAAGTCCTATGTGTTGCTTTTTGGCAATCTGTTTCAGATGTAACCGTAATTTTACATCTTACACTGTCTTTTCAACTTGCTAATACAGCTTCTCACAACCTCGTACATCAGTTGGGTTTTATTTGCCTTTCTGCTTTCCTTTTCCATGGTTACTCTGGATAATTCTGTTGTTTTCATCTCTCACTTCATGTAGAAATTTAGTGGTAAATAATTTCAATAATCGTAAGTTAAGAAAGTGATTTCATCTTGCCAGGTTCAGTCATCTCTTCTAAGACTGGTTGAATCTCCATCTTGAGGTGCCTCCCTGTCTTCATTTCCAATAAAAGGAATCTCACTCCGACAGAGTAACCCCTTCCCAAAGATTCATAATGTTAAGTCGAATTAATCCAAACGGTACTGCTTTATTCTGGAGATGAACAGTTTTACTTTTTTTCTTTTCATGTTTGCTTTGATTAAATGTGGACAGATTGGTAGAGAGATTACAAAGAGAACATTCTTCATCTGAATAACACAATTAATCAATTGCCAGGTTAAAAAAAGAGCATTTCACAAAAAAAGGTGATCAGCTTTTTTGTCATAAGAACAACCATTACCATTGTCACTACCTTTCTTTTCAGCAGTACCTGAGCCATATGGTCGGAAATGCTCCAAACCAAAGAATCAGCTTGACACAAATAGAAGATTTTCGACCCAAACAGAAAACTGTTGTAATGCTTACATGTTGTGTATTAATAGCTATATACAAACTTAAAATCGTAGCATTATTTTGCAATTAATGATTTGAATTAATGGAATTAAGATGGAATTAATACAAAACAAGAGAACTAATAATATTTTTAACCAAATTTCACAGAAAACACTTAGTCATTAGGCAGCTTCTCTGATGCACAATCAACTGCCCAGCACAAAAACATCCGTTTGCCATGTATCTAGTGCTTGCACAAGCAGGGATAGAAGAGGAGATTGGATTATGGATTTGTTTAACTGAAAAGCAATTGATGCCTTTGGGAAGATTTTGAACACAGGAATATTGACGTTGTTCAAGTCACGGGTGTCCGTGGCAGAATCGCCTCGTTTGGAAGATCCCGTGAGCCTGAGGAAACGCTGCAAGATTACACATGATCTTTAAAGTACTGGGGAGAAAGTCTGTATTTAACACTGGCTTGTATTTCAGACATGATGTGTGATTCACCTGATGCTTTCATGGATACTTCTGCTGATGTAATATTTAATTCACATAGCAGCCTAAGAGAGTCCTTCCTGAAATTGTAGCTGAACTCAGAAACAATGTTTATGTTTCTTCTACAGACAAATACACTTCAGGATCTTACAATGCACCAACTTGGAGGAGAAGAAATCCACATGCAAAAACATTCCCTAAATTTGGAACAACCATTCAGGTAACTGTTTGATCAAAATTTTTACAATGCAGTCTACTTCACAAAAGCGACA
Organism: Caloenas nicobarica; assembly: GCF_036013445.1. Taxonomy (NCBI): domain Eukaryota; kingdom Metazoa; phylum Chordata; class Aves; order Columbiformes; family Columbidae; genus Caloenas; species Caloenas nicobarica. Next base: position 50,334,222 of record NC_088245.1, read on the forward strand.
GGACTCTCCCCACCTAGAAAATGTAAAACTGCTCTTAAAGCTTTTGCAGCCAAAACCCACAAGATTCTAAGCAGTGCTGAGTCATCTGAATGACCAGGGAGTAGTTCTGTTTGTTTGCAGATATGTAATTTTGACTGTAAAACTAACCCAGGATTTCTAATGTTTTACAATATTACTCATATGAAAGCAAAATACGTACCTGCCTTCAAAGTGAGGAGCTACAACAAGTGGGTTTTGGCTCGTAGCGCTGGACAAAGCACAGCACAGACCACAGGAGTGTGATCTGTTTGTCTGTTTGATTGCTCGTGAAGCATCTGCAACAGCTGAACGATGATCAGCCGAGCTCCAAATTCATAAAAGGACTCGGGCTACAGAACATTCTCCTGATACCCTAAGGACCATTAATACATTTTACAGCTGCCTTGAAAGCAGAGATTACAACCTCTATCTCATGCTCCAAGTTTAATTCTTAACCTGTTTCTGAAAGAGCATCTATAGATTTATTCTAGTAAATAATGTACAAAACCTTCTGTATATCTATTTTGACAACAGAGCCAAAACGACATGCAAGTGAACAGAAAACAAGAACGATACCCAGAGCGGAGAATAGGATGAAGCGAGTGGTTGACATTACAATACTCTAAAGTGAAACGAGATGCACCAATGTTTCAAAAGTGACAAAAATGGAAATTAGGAAAGTATGTTCTGTATGGTCATATATTAAGGTTTTAAATATATTCACTAAGTTGTGTCTGTTACGAAAATTAGACAGTTGAGATGATTTTTAAAGACTGTGGCTATTCACCACAAGACTCCTAGTAAAATATGTGCATGGAGATGAAAAAATCTCTAAGCTGAGTGTTCCCCTAATGTATTTCACAGAAGTTTTACTGCATAACAGAAGTTCTAATGCATATGTACTGTGATTAAATAAATTGTTTTCAGATTTCAGTAAAGCCTTTGATAGTGTCTCTCACAGCATTCTCCTGGACAAGATGTCCAGCACACAGCTGAATAAACAACAATGCAGCGGGTGAGCAACTGGCTGATGGGCCGGGCTCAAAGGGTTCTAGTAAATGGGGTTATGTTGGGTTGGACACCAGTCACTAGTGGGTTCCACAAGGATCCATCTTAGGGCCAGCACTCTTCAATGTCTTCATAAATGACTTGAACACAGGACTAGAGGGAATCCTAAGCTTGCTGCTTACACAATGTTGGGAGGAGCTGTTGACACTGTCGAGAGCAGAGAGACCCTGCAGAGGGATCTGGACAAATTGGAGAACTGGGCAATCACCAACTGCATGAAGTTTAACAAGGGCAAGTGCCGGATTTTGCACCTGGGACACGGCAACCCTGGCTGTACATACAGACTGGGGCACAAGATGCTGGAAAGCAGCTCTGCAGAGAGGGACCTGGGGGTTCTGGTTGATGGCAAGTTGAACATGAGCCAACAGTGTCCCTGGCAGCCAAGAGGGCAACCGTGTCCTGGGTGCATCAAGCACAGCATTGCCAGCCGGGCCAGGGAGGTGATTGTCCCGCTCTGCTCTGCACCGGTGCGGCCTCACCTGGAGCACTGGGTGCAGTTCTGGGCACCACAGGATAAAAAAAGATATAAAGCTACTGGAGAGTGTCCAGAAGAGGGCTACAAAGTTGGTGAAGGGTTTGGAGGGGAAGCCATATGTGGAGCAGCTAAAGTCACTTGGTTTGTTCAGCCTGGAGAAGAGAAGACTAAGGGGAGACCTCATCATGCTCTACAGCTTCCTCACAAGGGGAGAAGGAAGGGCAAGTGCTGATCTCTCTGGTGACCAATGACAGAACCTGAGGGAATTAAAGGAACATGTGCCAGGGAAGGTTTAGGTTGGACATCAGGAAAAGGTTCTTCCCCCAGAGGGTGCTGGAGCACTGGAACAGGCTCCCCAGGGAGGTGTCACGGCCCAAGCCTGACAGTGTTCAAGAAGAGACTGGACAACGCCAGTTGGAGCTCTACAGCAGACAGGCGAATGACACCCCGATCTGTCCGGACATTGCCTGTTACATCTTGGCAAGAATTACCTTTGACTGGGCTCCATTACTGTCACCTTGCTACATACTCCACATCTTGCAGCCTCAAATAAATTCTTCCCTCATAAGCCTGATATTGCTTTGAGCACAACAAAAAGATGAGAAACAAGGTTGTTTTGTCTCTGCAGGGCTCACAGGTGGGCACAGCAAAACGGCTCCACACAGGCTCCCAGTGCAGCCGCGTTCCTGCCACGACTGTGCCCAAACTCAGACAAAGCAAACTCAGCATCGGGGTGCACACCTGGATGCACTTGGCAGCAAAAGGGGGGGACACACCTGAACTGGCTCCCAAACGATCTTTCTCTCCCGCAGTTAAGGCGGGGAGCCATATGGAAACCCGGACCGCACATTTCTCTCAAGATCTGCAGCCAAACCTCCCGCCACTCGCTGTCCCCCTCCCCGCAGCCGGCCCGGGCGGGTCTGACACGGCCGCTGCCGCTGCCTGTCCACCCCGCTCCGCCCCGCCGTGCGGCGCCGCTCCCCGCGGCCCAGCGACTCCCCCTGGGCCCGGCCCCGGCCCCGTTCCGCCTCGGCCACCTGGCGCTCCCGCTTGGCCGACGGCTCCTCCTTCACCTCGGTCACGAACACACACGGCACCTTCCGCTGCACCGCGCCCCGCCGCCTCATGGCCCCGGCCACCCGAGCCCGCCCGCTCCCGCCGCCGGACCAGCGCCGGCCGGAACTGCGGCTGCACCGCCCCGCGCTGCGCCACGGGAAATGGAGTCCGTGAGCGCCCGCCCGCCACGAGCCCCGCCACGCACCCGAGCGCCGGGGAGGGCGGCGCAGGGCAGGGCGGGCGCGGTGGCCTCGGGGCCCCTTCCCGGCAGCCGGCAGCGAGGCGGGGGCACCCCCGCTCACAGCCGCCCGGTCCGGCCGCGGGCCTGGGGCAGCTCCAGGGCTCCAGCCGCCGTTCTCTCTCCAGAGCGGCTCCCGCTGTGTCAGGGCGGCCCCGCCCGCCTGTTTTCGGCGGTTGTTCCAGTGCCAAAGTCCCAGTGGTCAGGCAGGCGGTATTTTCCTCTGCAGTTAGTCCTCGGGCTGGCTGCTGACACTTGAATTACGAAAAATTCATAGGCTTCTATGTGATGGAACACCTTATCCTTGGTGCCATCTTAAGACATATCAAGGATAAAGAGGGTCATCAGGGACAGTCAACATGGCTTCCCCAAGGGGAAGTCGTGTTTGACCAACCTCATAGCCTTTTATGAAGACGTAACAAGGTGGATTGACGATGGCAGAGCAGTGGATGTGGTCTACCTTGACTTCAGCAAAGCATTTGACACCGTCTCCCACAGCATCCTCACGGCAAAACTGAGGAAGTGTGGACTGGATGATCGGGTAGTGAGGTGGACTGCAAACTGGCTGAAGGAGAGAAGCCAGAGAGTTGTGGTCAATGGGGCAGAGTCTGGTTGGAGGCCTGTATCTAGTGGAGTGCCTCAAGGGTCAGTTCTGGGACCAATACTATTCAATATATTCATCAATGACTTGGATGAGGGAATTGAGTGTACTATCAGCAAGTTTGCTGATGACACCAAGCTGGGAGGAGTGGCTGACACGCCAGAGGGCTGTGCTGCCATCCAGCGAGATCTGGACAGGCTAGAGAGTTGGGCGGGGAAAAATTTAATGGAATATAACAAGGGAAAATGTAGAGTCTTGCATCTGGGCAGGAACAACCCCAGGTTCTAGTATAGGTTGGGGAATGACCTATTAGAGAGCAGTGTAGGGGAAAGGGACCTGGGGGTCCTGGTGGACAGCAGGATGACCATGAGCCAGCACTGTGCCCTTGTGGCCAAGAAGGCCAATGGCATCCTGGGGTGTATTAGAAGGGGGATGGTTAGTAGGTCAAGAGAGGTTCTCCTTCCCCTCTACTCTGCCCTGGTGAGACCTCATCTGGAATCTTGTGTCCAGTTCTGGGCCCCTCAGTTCAAGAAGGACAGGGAACTGCTGGAGAGAGTCCAGCGCAGGGCCACAAAGATGATGAAGGGAGTGGAGCATCTCCCTTATGAGGAAAGGCTGAGGGAGCTGGGTCTCTTCAGCTTGGAGAAGAGGAGACTGAGGGGTGACCTCATCAATGTTTATAAATACATAAAGGGTGGGTGTCACGAGGATGGAGCCAGGCTCTTCTCGGTGACAACCAACAGTAAGACAAGGGGTAATGGGTTCAAGCTGGAACACAAGAGGTTCCACTTAAATTTGAGAAGAAACTTCTTCTCAGCGAGGGTGACGGAACACTGGAACAGGCTGCCCAGGGAGGTTGTGGATTCTCCTTCTCTGGAGACATTCAAAACCCGCCTGGACGCCTTCCTGTGTAACCTCACCTAGGTGTTCCTGCCCTGGCAGGCGGATTGGACTAGATGATCTTTTGAGGTCCCTTCCAATCCCTAACATTCTGTGATTCTGTGATTCTGTGATTCTAGAGAGACTGGAGGACTTCCAGTCATTTCAACACCTTTGTACTTCTTCCCCAGCTTGGGTGTGACCACCGCTGAGCCAGCCTTGTACCCTTCGTGCCCATGGAGCCGCTGGCAGCTGCTTTTCATGTACACATCTGTCCCCCTTCCCGCTGGCTGACCAACGGTGCAGAGCACAGGTGTAATCTGGCAATTGGTCCACCCAGTTCAAGGCGGGGCGGGTGTTTTTGTTTGTTTTTTTGCAAGGAACGACCCATCACATGCAGGTCTGGTGCTGCTATGAACCACTAGTCCTCTTTCTGGAATTCTGCCTTATGTCTCACTCCCTTCTCTTTGGCTTTGCCTGCATCCTTCTTCCTCTCTAAGCAATGGCATCCTTCTCTTAGGAGTTTGTGACTCCTTTTCCTTTCTGTGCTTCCTTTTGTGTTTGTCCCTAAGTTCTCAGGCTTTGATCTAACAGTGCACTGAAGTCCTCATCTCCAAGTCACTGATGTCACTCAGGTTATAAATTTGATCCCATGTCCTGGAAATAACAGTACGGCTTAGCATTTCCCAGGACTGAAACTTCATTTTCCCCCATCGGTATTTTTGGTTCGTAGCCAGCCCAGGACCTGAATGGGAACACAGGTATTAATTCAGGATACAAGTGGACCCTGCTCTTTCTGCTTTAGATGTGGCAGTAGACGCCACAGAAGCAAGAAAAAGCAAGTAACCCCAACCATGTCAGCAGCGAACAGCCAACAGTGTACTAACAGGAGCGACAAGTTCCTCCATCCAAAGGAAGAGCTGCAGTAAAAAAACGTTGGGCAGAAGGGTTTTGGTTAAGAACTAGTCAATAAGGTTTGTCTTTGTGCCATCAAAGGTTGGTTTCACAGGCCACAGTTCCTACAGCAAGATGTGGGGTATTATTTAAGCCCCGACAAATGGGTTTGTTCCATTTTTCATTAAAGAAACACTGGAAAGGGAGACTGTGAAATGCTCCCATTTTCTGTACTTTGCACTGAAGCAATGGAGATGAAGGTAGATGTTCAAGCTGGACATGTCTCCTGGCGCCATGATGTTGACATCAGGAGCTGGAGGAGCAGTTGGAACTTTCGAAACGTAACATTCTATACTGGCTGGCAACTGCCTTTGTCGGTTCGGCAAGGCTGCAGAAGGCACCAGCTCCTTCACTCGACTGCCTTTTGCTGTCACTTGGGGTCTTCTTTTGTGACAGAAGCAGATCTGAGGCTGTGAAGGCCCAGTTTTTAGAAGAAACCTGCTGCTTTCAAGGAAATCACATTGTTTTGCCTCAGTATTCATAGCTTCAATGTTTGCGTGTATGTTCTGCTGGTACTAAGAGCGTGGAGGAGAAGCGCAAGAGGTGAAAATGACCGCAGTTGGGAATGACTGCTATTTCCACCGTTCCTCCTACCCACAGGTAAATGCTGTAGATTGTAGAGTGCTTTGGATCCTTGGTTTCTTGATATAGCCATGTTGACAGGGAGGTCTGTTATGTAAACAGAGAAGCTGATATTTCACTCTGGCTGGGTCATGGCCACATCGGTAGAGGAAATATCGGACTTTTGGAAGTGGTGAGAAAAGGTAATGATCAAGTGAACCATGGACAATTTCTCATGTGAACTGCGCTCAGATACTCAAGGAACATATAAAAGTCACGCGTGAAGATCACTCATCTTTCGTATTGAATCAGGATTATGTTGATTATGAATACATATGCCACGTTTATAATTTCTGCTTATAGTGCCTATCTGAAGTACTGCAAAAGCAGTTATTGAAAAGTAAGTCCTGCAATATGTGTTTGTCCTTCAAATGAATATTTAAATTCCACCTCTTGAAAATCCCGGGTTGGGTGTTGGGCTCTCCATTATTGCATCCATTTCCACAATGGGGATTTAGGCATTTGCCTGGGAGCTGGGCTTGGGCTCCAGACCTCAGCGTGTCTCAGGAGATGGCCCAATTGTACTGACTACAGTCCGAACGTGACGTGTTTTGGAGATGCCGCTCTTAGACCCAGCTGTTAATGTCTGGATCTGGGTGAAACTTACCTTCAAATGTACAAACAGCTGGGAGATGGTGTGAGCAGTGCAATGTATGTTCGCTCAGAACATCAATTCCCAAACTTTTAGTTTTTAGTTTTTGCTGGGAATCTTTCTGGGTTTGATTTCCTACTCCTTATTTCCCAAGGACCCATGTCTATTAATGGTAAGAGAGTCTAGTGTAGGATTTGCACTCATATGTTCACAGCACTAGACCGTGTACCCATCCATTTAGTCCATTTTTATTTTTCTGCTTACAATACATGAGAACTCTTTTCTCCTGCAGCAGAAGTACAGCCACATCGCCTGTTTCTGGGAAAAACAGCCCTCAGGCTGTGTGAGGATCAGTTGTGCCTTCCATCATAGCAAACCTCGAAATATAAATGGACTTTTTTTGCCGCCTAGTAACAGTGAGTAAAAATATTTTCTCTACTATTTGTTCATTAGAGTAAGTACATACACAAGAATGTCCCTGCCGTGCTCAGTAATCCCTATGAAGGTTCAAAATGTACCATGCAAATCAATGGGGTAGGATCTGCTACCGCAGTGAGTTCAAGGCAAAGAAAGGAATTGTATTGGCATTTGAATAGAGTTGCCAAATGACTTTTTTAGCTGTCCTGTTACGGATCTTCGTATTGCAGGAAAGATGACGTCACAAGTGGTGATTTAGGTTGCTAGGATCCACAGAGTAGAAATGTTGCAGTAATCATTTGCAAGGTTACATAATATCTGAAAATCAAATTATTTTTGGAAAATAAAAAAGCACTATTACAAGTTGGTTTTTTTTCCACATTCCTTTCAAAGAGGAGCTCTTGGCTACCAGGAGTCCTGTTAGACAGCTGGAACCTGTAACACGGAAAGTGTCTGGAGCAGGGAACCAAGACAGGTGTCAGAAATCAGGCAGAAGCTGGAGTGAGAGCAAGTCAGCGTGACTTGTCACAGATGCATGAGCAAGGGCACTAAAATGGAGATGTTCATGGGCCTGAGCTCCAGAGCTGGAGAAAGGTGTCATGAGAGAAGTCCAGAGAGACCTCTAGTCAGAAGCAAACACCTTGTGTTCCAGAAATTCCCCCAGGGAAAGTTAGCGTGTCCTATGTGGGCGTGTTGAGCCAACCAACTCCAGAGGAGCAAGGCAAGAACTTGAGTGCTCTTTCTGTGAGTGCACACACTGCTTTCCGTACAGTTCCCACATCCACAGCAGTGACCCCTGGCAGCTGGTGCTCTTGTAAATAAAATGTAGGCACATTTTGGGTGTGGTGTGAGTCAGAGAAGATGCCCAAGAGGCCCCATGGACATGGATAACCTCTAGAAGAGCAATGTACAACAAACAGAACGAGAAAATAGACCCAAACCTTTTTACTGAAAAATGCATACATTCAAAGGCCATGTGTCCCAGAATAGCATTGCAAACATTTTAACTGCATTTGTCCTTTTTAATACTTAGAAATCCTGTTAAACCAATTTAAGGTGGAGTTGGCTTACACTGTCCGGAGCTAATAATATGCTATTCTGGGCAGTGACAGAGTTAACTATCAAGTTAAAATTGTATCTTACATTTTCTTGCATGAGATACAACTGTTCTGATCTGCAGGAGTGTTACTAAAATAGGTTTATTATGATACGCAGGTAAGCAAGAGATGCTCAAGAATAAGAGCAACTGGAATAAAAGAAAATGCCTATGCTTCATGCTATTTATTTAGAATTGGAAAACATAACCAACCTTAGTATTTTTAATATAATGCACAAAACCCTGATTGTATCTACAAGTGCAGATTGGTCAGTTTGAACAATGTGAAGAGATTCACCGTTTTTCATCATTTTTATTTTCAGCCAGTTGCATTTCCTGGCTCTCTGAAAATGGTATCCCAGTTTTGGTGTACATTCCTAAAGAAAAGAATGCCTTTTCTGATTTTCCTTTATTTAAGTGTAAATTATTTTCATGAACTTCATAATCTTTCTCAAAATACACATTTTGTACTTCGTAAAGAGAGTTGTGATTCTGAAAATTTGGACAGAAAAAATGTGTCTGCAAGCTAAAAATGGGTAATGCAGTGCTTAGCATTGCTAAATTCTCTATAGGATGACACCGTGATGAGTGATACTGGTCTGCCTGTAATTCAGCATATTTAAAATATGTTCACAGCCGGGGTCCAAAACTCCTGTATTCACTTCAGCCCAGGTATTACTACTCATATGTTTCCCTAAGCCGTAAAGACCTTGAAACGCATTGGAAGAAAGAAGGATACTGACTGAAATTAGTGTATCCACCAGCTGGAAGAGATATCCAGCCTTTTCTAAACATCATCAAATGATCAAAATGTTCCTCTTTTCAAAAGGCTTTATTCCTCATCTGTTCTTTCAGAGGAGATACAACCCGTGTTTTTTCATGCTCTCTGTTGTTGCAAGATGCTCTTTTGCCAAGCTCCGCGCAATAGTTTTACCACAAGGCACAATGTGCCTATGTAATGATCCCTTCCATAGGATAAAGACTTCAAAGTTACACCTCCTGATCTGAACCTGGATTTGATATTTTAGTTCCTCCTAATAACAGAAATATAATGTTCTTTTCTGCAGATGTGTCATTGCAACAGGGGGGCCAAGAAAGGATTCTGCATCCAGCCCATCATCAGGAATCACTCCGAAATCAAGAGAATATTTTCCTACCAGTTCATGCTCCACTGATTATAAGCCTCAAGAATGAAGAAGATGAAGAGGACGACGATGAGGAAGAGAACTGTAAACACATTCTTTTTCTTTTACAAAAAAAGTAGAATAGGGTCTTTTTCGACACTTCACAAGTCTCCAGCTGATCCCCAATATCTTGGAACCAGTAGTCACCAGAATTGAGGCAACGTCCTAATTCCTGTGAAATGCCTATTTGTATATTTCAATAGCAGTATCATCCACATACCCCATTTTCATTAAATAGAATTTGAAAAGTGATCCACAATTCAGATGGCCATCAAATACTCTTCAAACTTTCTCTAAATTTGGGGACACAATTCACTAGATTAACTGAATGTCTATGCATATTTTTATATATTTGTTTTGGCTTTGTATTTTTTAAATGTAGTTATTAAAGCGTTGACTGTATCTCACTCAGAGAAATTCATGATGGTATTTGATTATTAAGAATTGCTGAAGGTCTTTGTATGGATACCTAGTAATCTTTTAAAACTATTTCCTACAGATGTTTCTAATTGGGTGCCTAAGACTGCTGCAGAAATTGAAGAGGAAAGAGCCATAAAGGAAATATGCTATAAAACTGGTAAATATGAAATCAGTCACTCTTTCCTAAACAGCAACAATGCCAATATACTAAGCCTTGGGTTTATTTTCCCTCTCGGGCTATGTTTAGGAGAGTATTACAGGATCCAATACCCTCACGAACACCAATCAGCAGAAACTGTGTCTTCACCTCGGGAAAAGGAGAAATTACTCCTGGAAGCTACCGAGCGAGACTTGCAGAAAGGTAAGGACTTTTCATCTTCTTGGACAATATGTACCACTTTTAGGATTACACTTACAGGGACAAACTACTAGATACCTTGCCCCTCCTCCCCTCTTTTTTAATTTAGTGACAATAAAAGACAGCATATTACGAAGAACAGTAAAATACTTCATTAATTTTTCCCCACATATATATACATACATAGTGTCACACACGTGGTGACTACCTGTATCAAATGCAGATGGAAAAGGTAGAAACGGGCTGTAAACGTCATGTATACTTTCTAGAGATATACAACTGTAACATAAATTTCATCAGGTAAGATTCATCAATACAATTCATGAAAAGTGAGAAGCTAAAGAATGAGCAGGTAATTTGTAGCTGGTTCTTTACTTCGGAGCCATAGTTTGTCTTTAAGCTGCATTTTATGGAATTGTCTTAGAGAGCATGAAAGTTCTACATCAGTTACAGTAGACAGGAACCAAACATCTAAGAAAAGAGAAAGAATATAAAACGAGAGGTTAAAGGAAATTGCACTCATCACTATCTCACAGAGGTGGGAGGAAGAGAATGGCAGGGCCAGTCCCTGTGCTTACACACAAGCAGCTCACACATCCTTTCTGTTGCCTTTCCAGGTGATGGCAGTAGAATTCCCAGAACATTTATTAATACAAAAAGAGAAGGAGAGATTTCAGGAAGGAGAATACCAACAGAGCGTATTCCCACAAGAGATCGTCGATCCTTTGACAATGGAGGTAAATACCCTTTAGCATCAGCTTCTCATTGATTAACATCTTGTCTTGTGGTAAATAAGGTAACTGAATATGCACGCCTTAAACTACAGTATAATACCCTTAGTCACCAGGTACATTCACATCGGAGGTGAATCTATTATAGGAATGTTGAATCTCCCGCCATTCCTTGGTATTTCCGCAACGCTGTTTGTCACCATGTCAGCAATGCGCATTCAGCTGTTAAGACTCTGTGTGGGCCCGTGCTGTGAACTGTATCACCAAAGTGCCTGACGATTCAAGTAATCCTTTTGCCAACTGAAGTTATTTTCTATGCCGCGTTGTTTTAGTCGTTCAGTTTCCAGGACAACATGTAGCTGAACTGGTACAACTGAGACACAGGCAAAGCATCCCTCATGTGCAAGGGGTGAGAAATAAGCAGGGGCAGAGAGGAACATATTAAGGGTTGTGGTTTTGTTGCTGAGTTCTCTTGTAATGACAGGCAGCTCAGGCTCAGAAGTTGTCACCCTGCACTTTGGAGTCTGTTTGCATTGGGTTCCCATGCAGATGTCATACTTTGACTTTGGAAAAGGGTTTATTCCCCCTGTGACACACACACAAATTACATACAACTTTTCACTCTCAGTTCTTACAAATGTCCCTGTGGATTAAAGCCAATGTTTGTTAAACTGTAAACCCTAAACACAACCACAGTGAGCTGGTAAATAAGCATCACTCCAAAGAAATAAAGAAGAATAAATGGACTTCTGAGGAGCCAAGAAATTCACCTCATACGGTACCAGGAAAAGGTATTTTGAGAAAACAGTTGGCTTATTCATTTTCATTTACTAAACTGTTAGATGATCCAGGACTACCTACCTAATTTCTCTTAATGTCAAATGTGGACAATCCATATTTAGATTGGACTCTCCACAAAGAACATTGTATTAATCTTGTCTTCCAGCCTCCAGGCTCCTGCAGTATGTCAAATTTTGACGAACAGCTCAAAATTTTCATTTAATTTGCTTTTTCACTTTTAGGAATTCACATTTCAGACCCCAAAGGAAAACCAAGTTACCAACCAAGGGGTCAAAGGAAGGATGATGAAACTGCTGCTTATGTTCCTCGTGGGAGAGCAGCTGGAAGAAAGACTTATTGTGATTCTTCAGAACCTCGAAGATCAGCATATGTATTCTACCGCACTGTCAACGTCAACCAGGAACCAAAGTTCAGCGGATCTACAGGTGGGCTCCTGTTTACACAGGATTCTTAAAATGCCTCAAATGTGCCTGTCTGTATTGTGCTGCTTTCGTTTTTGTCCCTGCAGGTGATTGTTAAGTCATTTCTGCCTAAATGCCTTCATAGCAGGAATTCATTTCTCTGCCCAAAGAGCAATGAATGCAATGATGTGCTGATGTGTACTAACATACTGACCGCCACTAATTACAGCTTCTTTTATCTGATTTCTTCTTCTGAAATATTTAATAACTTGTAGTAGTCCATGTAACTTCATGTTGGAGCATGATGGATTCATGCCTATTTTTATAATTTAGTATTATTTTCATCTTCCGTAAAGAAGTCCTATGTGTTGCTTTTTGGCAATCTGTTTCAGATGTAACCGTAATTTTACATCTTACACTGTCTTTTCAACTTGCTAATACAGCTTCTCACAACCTCGTACATCAGTTGGGTTTTATTTGCCTTTCTGCTTTCCTTTTCCATGGTTACTCTGGATAATTCTGTTGTTTTCATCTCTCACTTCATGTAGAAATTTAGTGGTAAATAATTTCAATAATCGTAAGTTAAGAAAGTGATTTCATCTTGCCAGGTTCAGTCATCTCTTCTAAGACTGGTTGAATCTCCATCTTGAGGTGCCTCCCTGTCTTCATTTCCAATAAAAGGAATCTCACTCCGACAGAGTAACCCCTTCCCAAAGATTCATAATGTTAAGTCGAATTAATCCAAACGGTACTGCTTTATTCTGGAGATGAACAGTTTTACTTTTTTTCTTTTCATGTTTGCTTTGATTAAATGTGGACAGATTGGTAGAGAGATTACAAAGAGAACATTCTTCATCTGAATAACACAATTAATCAATTGCCAGGTTAAAAAAAGAGCATTTCACAAAAAAAGGTGATCAGCTTTTTTGTCATAAGAACAACCATTACCATTGTCACTACCTTTCTTTTCAGCAGTACCTGAGCCATATGGTCGGAAATGCTCCAAACCAAAGAATCAGCTTGACACAAATAGAAGATTTTCGACCCAAACAGAAAACTGTTGTAATGCTTACATGTTGTGTATTAATAGCTATATACAAACTTAAAATCGTAGCATTATTTTGCAATTAATGATTTGAATTAATGGAATTAAGATGGAATTAATACAAAACAAGAGAACTAATAATATTTTTAACCAAATTTCACAGAAAACACTTAGTCATTAGGCAGCTTCTCTGATGCACAATCAACTGCCCAGCACAAAAACATCCGTTTGCCATGTATCTAGTGCTTGCACAAGCAGGGATAGAAGAGGAGATTGGATTATGGATTTGTTTAACTGAAAAGCAATTGATGCCTTTGGGAAGATTTTGAACACAGGAATATTGACGTTGTTCAAGTCACGGGTGTCCGTGGCAGAATCGCCTCGTTTGGAAGATCCCGTGAGCCTGAGGAAACGCTGCAAGATTACACATGATCTTTAAAGTACTGGGGAGAAAGTCTGTATTTAACACTGGCTTGTATTTCAGACATGATGTGTGATTCACCTGATGCTTTCATGGATACTTCTGCTGATGTAATATTTAATTCACATAGCAGCCTAAGAGAGTCCTTCCTGAAATTGTAGCTGAACTCAGAAACAATGTTTATGTTTCTTCTACAGACAAATACACTTCAGGATCTTACAATGCACCAACTTGGAGGAGAAGAAATCCACATGCAAAAACATTCCCTAAATTTGGAACAACCATTCAGGTAACTGTTTGATCAAAATTTTTACAATGCAGTCTACTTCACAAAAGCGACAGGACTCTCCCCACCTAGAAAATGTAAAACTGCTCTTAAAGCTTTTGCAGCCAAAACCCACAAGATTCTAAGCAGTGCTGAGTCATCTGAATGACCAGGGAGTAGTTCTGTTTGTTTGCAGATATGTAATTTTGACTGTAAAACTAACCCAGGATTTCTAATGTTTTACAATATTACTCATATGAAAGCAAAATACGTACCTGCCTTCAAAGTGAGGAGCTACAACAAGTGGGTTTTGGCTCGTAGCGCTGGACAAAGCACAGCACAGACCACAGGAGTGTGATCTGTTTGTCTGTTTGATTGCTCGTGAAGCATCTGCAACAGCTGAACGATGATCAGCCGAGCTCCAAATTCATAAAAGGACTCGGGCTACAGAACATTCTCCTGATACCCTAAGGACCATTAATACATTTTACAGCTGCCTTGAAAGCAGAGATTACAACCTCTATCTCATGCTCCAAGTTTAATTCTTAACATGTTTCTGAAAGAGCATCTATAGATTTATTCTAGTAAATAATGTACAAAACCTTCTGTATATCTATTTTGACAACAGAGCCAAAACGACATGCAAGTGAACAGAAAACAAGAACGATACCCAGAGCGGAGAATAGGATGAAGCGAGTGGTTGACATTACAATACTCTAAAGTGAAACGAGATGCACCAATGTTTCAAAAGTGACAAAAATGGAAATTAGGAAAGTATGTTCTGTATGGTCATATATTAAGGTTTTAAATATATTCACTAAGTTGTGTCTGTTACGAAAATTAGACAGTTGAGATGATTTTTAAAGACTGTGGCTATTCACCACAAGACTCCTAGTAAAATATGTGCATGGAGATGAAAAAATCTCTAAGCTGAGTGTTCCCCTAATGTATTTCACAGAAGTTTTACTGCATAACAGAAGTTCTAATGCATATGTACTGTGATTAAATAAATTGTTTTCAGATTTCAGTAAAGCCTTTGATAGTGTCTCTCACAGCATTCTCCTGGACAAGATGTCCAGCACACAGCTGAATAAACAACAATGCAGCGGGTGAGCAACTGGCTGATGGGCCGGGCTCAAAGGGTTCTAGTAAATGGGGTTATGTTGGGTTGGACACCAGTCACTAGTGGGTTCCACAAGGATCCATCTTAGGGCCAGCACTCTTCAATGTCTTCATAAATGACTTGAACACAGGGAATCCTAAGCTTGCTGCTTACACAATGTTGGGAGGAGCTGTTGACACTGTCGAGAGCAGAGAGACCCTGCAGAGGGATCTGGACAAATTGGAGAACTGGGCAATCACCAACTGCATGAAGTTTAACAAGGGCAAGTGCCGGATTTTGCACCTGGGACACGGCAACCCTGGCTGTACATACAGACTGGGTCACAAGATGCTGGAAAGCAGCTCTGCAGAGAGGGACCTGGGGGTTCTGGTCGGCGGGAGGTTGAACATGAGCCAACAGTGTCCCTGGCAGCCAAGAGGGCAACCGTGTCCTGGGTGCATCAAGCACAGCATTGCCAGGGAGGTGATTGTGCCGCTCTGCTCTGCACTGGTGCGGCCTCACCTGGAGCACTGGGTGCAGTTCTGGGCACCCCAGGATAAAAAAAGATATAAAGCTACTGGAGAGTGTCCAGAAGAGGGCTACAAAGTTGGTGAAGGGTTTGGAGGGGAAGCCATATGTGGAGCAGCTAAAGTCACTTGTTTTGTTCAGCCTGGAGAAGAGAAGACTAAGGGGAGACCTCATCATGCTCTACAGCTTCCTCACAAGGGGAGAAGGAAGGGCAAGTGCTGATTTCTCTGGTGACCAATGACAGAACCTGAGGGAATTAAAGGAACATGTGCCAGGGAAGGTTTAGGTTGGACATCAGGAAAAGGTTCTTCCCCCAGAGGGTGCTGGAGCACTGGAACAGGCTCCCCAGGGAGGTGTCACGGCCCAAGCCTGACAGTGTTCAAGAAGAGACTGGACAACGCCAGTTGGAGCTCTACAGCAGACAGGCGAATGACACCCCGATCTGTCCGGACATTGCCTGTTACATCTTGGCAAGAATTACCTTTGACTGGGCTCCATTACTGTCACCTTGCTACATACTCCACATCTTGCAGCCTCAAATAAATTCTTCCCTCATAAGCCTGATATTGCTTTGAGCACAACAAAAAGATGAGAAACAAGGTTGTTTTGTCTCTGCAGGGCTCACAGGTGGGCACAGCAAAACGGCTCCACACAGGCTCCCAGTGCAGCCGCGTTCCTGCCACGACTGTGCCCAAACTCAGACAAAGCAAACTCAGCATCGGGGTGCACACCTGGATGCACTTGGCAGCAAAAGGGGGGGACACACCTGAACTGGCTCCCAAACGATCTTTCTCTCCCGCAGTTAAGGCGGGGAGCCATATGGAAACCCGGACCGCACATTTCTCTCAAGATCTGCAGCCAAACCTCCCGCCACTCGCTGTCCCCCTCCCCGCAGCCGGCCCGGGCGGGTCTGACACGGCCGCTGCCGCTGCCTGTCCACCCCGCTCCGCCCCGCCGTGCGGCGCCGCTCCCCGCGGCCCAGCGACTCCCCCTGGGCCCGGCCCCGGCCCCGTTCCGCCTCGGCCACCTGGCGCTCCCGCTTGGCCGACGGCTCCTCCTTCACCTCGGTCACGAACACACACGGCACCTTCCGCTGCACCGCGCCCCGCCGCCTCATGGCCCCGGCCACCCGAGCCCGCCCGCTCCCGCCGCCGGACCAGCGCCGGCCGGAACTGCGGCTGCACCGCCCCGCGCTGCGCCACGGGAAATGGAGTCCGTGAGCGCCCGCCCGCCACGAGCCCCGCCACGCACCCGAGCGCCGGGGAGGGCGGCGCAGGGCAGGGCGGGCGCGGTGGCCTCGGGGCCCCTTCCCGGCAGCCGGCAGCGAGGCGGGGGCACCCCCGCTCACAGCCGCCCGGTCCGGCCGCGGGCCTGGGGCAGCTCCAGGGCTCCAGCCGCCGTTCTCTCTCCAGAGCGGCTCCCGCTGTGTCAGGGCGGCCCCGCCCGCCTGTTTTCGGCGGTTGTTCCAGTGCCAAAGTCCCAGTGGTCAGGCAGGCGGTATTTTCCTCTGCAGTTAGTCCTCGGGCTGGCTGCTGACACTTGAATTACGAAAAATTCATAGGCTTCTATGTGATGGAACACCTTATCCTTGGTGCCATCTTAAGACATATCAAGGATAAGAGGGTCATCAGGGACAGTCAACATGGCTTCCCCAAGGGGAAGTCGTGTTTGACCAACCTCATAGCCTTTTATGAAGACGTAACAAGGTGGATTGACGATGGCAGAGCAGCGGATGTGGTCTACCTTGACTTCAGCAAAGCATTTGACACCGTCTCCCACAGCATCCTCACGGCAAAACTGAGGAAGTGTGGACTGGATGATCGGGTAGTGAGGTGGACTGCAAACTGGCTGAAGGAGAGAAGCCAGAGAGTTGTGGTCAATGGGGCAGAGTCTGGTTGGAGGCCTGTATCTAGTGGAGTGCCTCAAGGGTCAGTTCTGGGACCAATACTATTCAATATATTCATCAATGACTTGGATGAGGGAATTGAGTGTACTATCAGCAAGTTTGCTGATGACACCAAGCTGGGAGGAGTGGCTGACACGCCAGAGGGCTGTGCTGCCATCCAGCGAGAGCTGGACAGGCTAGAGAGTTGGGCGGGGAAAAATTTAATGGAATATAACAAGGGAAAATGTAGAGTCTTGCATCTGGGCAGGAACAACCCCAGGTTCCAGTATAGGTTGGGGAATGACCTATTAGAGAGCAGTGTAGGGGAAAGGGACCTGGGGGTCCTGGTGGACAGCAGGATGACCATGAGCCAGCACTGTGCCCTTGTGGCCAAGAAGGCCAATGGCATCCTGGGGTGTATTAGAAGGGGGGTGGTTAGTAGGTCAAGAGAGGTTCTCCTTCCCCTCTACTCTGCCCTGGTGAGACCTCATCTGGAATATTGTGTCCAGTTCTGGGCCCCTCAGTTCAAGAAGGACAGGGAACTGCTGGAGAGAGTCCAGCGCAGGGCCACAAAGATGATGAAGGGAGTGGAGCATCTCCCTTATGAGGAAAGGCTGAGGGAGCTGGGTCTCTTCAGCTTGGAGAAGAGGAGACTGAGGGGTGACCTCATCAATGTTTATAAATACATAAAGGGTGGGTGTCACGAGGATGGAGCCAGGCTCTTCTCGGTGACAACCAACAGTAAGACAAGGGGTAATGGGTTCAAGCTGGAACACAAGAGGTTCCACTTAAATTTGAGAAGAAACTTCTTCTCAGTGAGGGTGACGGAACACTGGAACAGGCTGCCCAGGGAGGTTGTGGATTCTCCTTCTCTGGAGACATTCAAAACCCGCCTGGACGCCTTCCTGTGTAACCTCACCTAGGTGTTCCTGCCCTGGCAGGCGGATTGGACTAGATGATCTTTTGAGGTCCCTTCCAATCCCTAACATTCTGTGATTCTGTGATTCTAGAGAGACTGGAGGACTTCCAGTCATTTCAACGCCTTTGTACTTCTTCTCCAGCTTGGGTGTGACCACCGCTGAGCCAGCCTTGTACTCTTCGTGCCCATGGAGCCGCCGGCAGCTGCTTTTCATGTACACATCTGTCCCCCTTCCCGCTGGCTGACCAACGGTGTACAGCACAGGCGTAATCTGGCAATTGGTCCACCCAGTTCAAGGCGGGGCGGGTGTTTTTGTTTGTTTGTTTTTTTGCAAGGAACCACCCATCACATGCAGGTCTGGTGCTGCTATGAACCACTAGTCCTCTTTCTGGAATTCTGCCTTATGTCTCACTCCCTTCTCTTTGGCTTTGCCTGCATCCTTCTTCCTCTCTAAGCAATGGCATCCTTCTCTTAGGAGTTTGTGACTCCTTTTCCTTTCTGTGCTTCCTTTTGTGTTTGTCCCTAAGTTCCCAGGCTTTGATCTAACAGTGCACTGAAGTCCTCATCTCCAAGTCACTGATGTCACTCAGGTTATAAATTTGATCCCATGTCCTGGGAATAACAGTACGGCTTAGCATTTCCCAGGACTGAAACTTCATTTTCCCCCATCGGTATTTTTGGTTCGTAGCCAGCCCAGGACCTGAATGGGAACACAGGTGTTAATTCAGGATACAAGTGGATGCTGCTCTTTCTGCTTTAGATGTGGCAGTAGACGCCACAGAAGCAAGAAAAAGCAAGTAACCCCAACCATGTCAGCAGCGAACAGCCAACAGTGTACTAACAGGAGCGACAAGTTCCTCCATCCAAAGGAAGAGCTGCAGTAAAAAAACGTTGGGCAGAAGGATTTTGGTTAAAAAATAGTCAAAGAATAAGGTTTGTCTTTGTGCTATCAAAGGTTGGTTTCACAGGCCACAGTTCCTACAGCAAGATGTTGGGTATTATTTAAGCCATGGCAAATGGGTTTGTTCCATTTTTCATTAAAGAAACACTGGAAAGGGAGACTGTGAAATGCTCCCATTTTCTGTACTTTGCACTGAAGCAATGGAGATGAAGGTAGATGTTCAAGCTGGACATGTCTCCTGGCGCCATGATGTTGACATCAGGAGCTGGAGGAGCAGTTGGAACTTTCGAAACGTAACATTCTATACTGGCTGGCAACTGCCTTTGTCGGTTCGGCAAGGCTGCAGAAGGCACCAGCTCCTTCACTCAACTGCCTTTTGCTATCACTTGGGGTCTTCTTTTGTGACAGAAGCAGATCTGAGGTTGTGAAGGCCCAGTTTTTAGAAGAAACCTGCTGCTTTCAAGGAAATCACATCGTTTTGCCTCAGTATTCATAGCTTCAATGTTTGCGTGTATGTTCTGCTGGTACTAAGAGCGTGGAGGAGAAGCGCAAGAGGTGAAAATGACCGCAGTTGGGAATGACTGCTATTTCCGCCGTTCCTCCTACCCACAGGTAAATGCTGTAGATTGTAGAGTGCTTTGGATCCTTGGTTTCTTGATATAGCCATGTTGACAGGGAGGTCTGTTATGTAAACAGAGAAGGTGGTATTTCACTCTGGCTGGGTCATGGCCACATCGGTAGAGGAAATATCGGACTTTTGGAAGTGGTGAGAAGAGCTAATGATCTTCTGAACCATGGGCAATTTTTCGTTTTGCATCCATTTCAGCAATGGGGATTTAGGCGTTAATGCCGGGGAGATGAGCTTTGGCTCCAGGCCCAGCGCGTCTCAGGGGATGGCCCAGTTGTACTGACTACAGTCCAAACGTGGCGTGTTTTGGAGATGCTGCTCTTAGACCCAGCCGTTAACGTCTTGAACTAGGTGAAAATTCCTTTAAAATATCACATAGAATCTCATTAAGAAGTGAATTGCATAATCAGAAATGTTCCTAAAATCGGTACTCTTGAATAAGGCAGGGATACAGAAAACCAATTTTAAGTAACAGTAACTAGAGTGACTCTCATGAAAGCGCTATCTCTGCAATCTTGTGTGGACTTTTTAGCTGGTGAAATTTTGACCAATAGAGGGAGAGCAGCAGTGTGAGCATATGTATTAGTAAAGAAGGAATAATTAAACAAATAATTAACAAGTCCATGTAGATATGCTCTTTATTGTTTTGGGTTTGGTTTTGGTTGTTGTTTTGGTTATGTTTTGGGGTTTTTTGGTTATGTTTTTGGGTTTTTTTTGTTTTGCCTGGGACTTTTTTTTGGGGGGGGGGGGGGGGGCGGGTAGGTTTTTCTTTTCCCCATTAGGCTTTTGTTTGTCATCTGTACAAACAGCTGGGAGAGGGTGTGAGCAATATTAATGACAGTAATCTCAGAACATCAACTCCCAAACTGTTATTTTTTCGGTTTTTGCTGAGAATCTTTCTGGGTTTGGTTTCCCATTCCTTATTTCCCATGGACCCATGTACATTTCTTAAGAGAGTCTAATGTAAGATTCGCACTTGTACAGCCGATTTCGTTTGGGATTGACCTGATTATCCCATTCTGCGGGAAAGGAAACTCAACCACATGCCAGTTAAGTAACTAATAGATTCTTTTTCTTCCCAGCATCTCACGAAAAGTCAGCAGTACTTATTAGACTGCTTTACTCATGTTCTCATCTAGGAACACTTTTACATGACGGAAGCTCCATCGACCAAACTCAGGATAACTTTAGAGTGTTCTGGAGCTTCAGGTATCTGTAAGGATAACTTTAAGAGTTCTAAAATATCAGAATAAGGTCCCAAAAAATCTTGGTCATATGTTCACAGCAGTACACCGTGTACCAATGCATTTATTCTATTTTTATTGTTATATTTACAATATATGAAATCTCTTTTCTCCTGCAGCAGAAGTACAGCCACATCGCCTGTTTCTGGGAAAAACAACCCTCAGGCTGTGTGAGGATCAGTTGTGCCTTCCATCATACCAAACCGCGAAATATAAATGGACTCTTTTTGCCACCTAGTAACAGTAAGTAAAAATATTTTCTCTACTATTTGTCCCTTAGCATAAGCAGATCCACAAGAATGTCCCTGCAGTGCTCAGTAATCTCTATGAAGGTCCAAAATGTACCATGGTAAATCAATGGGGTAGGATCTGCTACCCCAGCAAGTTCAAGGCAAAGAAATGAATTTTATTGGCATTTGAACAGGGTTGCCACATGAATTTTTTAGCTGTCATGTTACAGATGTTTCTCTCAGTCCCATGAAAGAGGTTAGCAAGAGCTATGGAGTAGAAATGTTGCAGGAATAGTTTGCACGGCTGTGCAATATCTGAAAATCAGATTATTTATAGAAAATTTTAAAAATCCAACCATTACAAGATGTAGGGTTTTTTCATCAATTCTTTCAAAGAGGAGCTCTTGGCTACCGGGAGTCCTGTTAGACAGCTGGAACCTGTAACACGGAAAGTGTCCAGGGCAGGGAACCAAGGCAGGTGTCAGAAATCAGGCAGAAGCTGGAGTGAGAGCAGCGTGACTTGTCACAGATGCATGAGCAAGGGGACTAAAATGGAGATGTTCATGGGCCTGAGCTCCAGAGCAGGAGAAAGGTGTCACGAGAGAAGTCCAGAGAGACATCTAGTCAGAAGCAAACACCTTGTGTTCCAGAAATTCCCCCAGGGAAAGGTAGCGTGTCCTATGTGGGCGTGTTGAGCCACACAACCCCAAGGGAGCAAGACAAGAACTTGAGTGCTCTTTCTGTGAGTGCACACATTGCCGAAAATGCACATCTTCATCTTATTTCTTTAAAACTGGAAAATATATCCAACTTCAGTATTTTTAATGTAATGTACAGAATCCTGATTGTATCATCATTTTTATTTCAGGCCATTGCATTTCCTGGCTCTCAGAAAATGCTATCCCAGTTCTGATACACTTTTTTAAAAACATAATGGGTAGATATAAGTTTCTAAGGAAAAGAATGACTTTTCTGATTTTCTTCTATTTAAGTGTAAATTATTTAAATGAATTTCATAATCTTTCTCAAAATATACATTTTGTACTTCATAAAGAGAGTTTTGATTCTGAAAATTTGGACAGAAAAAAAATGTCTGCAAGCTAAAAATGGGTAATGCAGTGCTTAGCATTGCTAAATTCTACATAGGAGGATGCCATGGGGAGTGGTACAGGTCTGCCAATTACTCAGCATATTTAAAATATTTTCACAGCTGGGGTCCAAAACTCATGTACTCGCTTCAGCCCCAGTATTACTACTTGCATGTTTCCCTATGTTGTAAATATCCTGAAACAGACTGGAAGAAAGAAGGATATTGACTGAAATTAGTGTATCCACCAGCTGGAAGAGATATCTAGCCTTTTCTAAACATCATCAAATGATCAAAATATTCCTCTTTTCAAAAGGCTTTCTACCGCAGTGCTTTATCTGCCCATTCAGAGGAGTTACAACCCATGTTTTTACATACTTTCTGGTGTTGCAAGATGCTCTTTTGCCAAGCTCTGCAGAATAGTTTTACCACAAGGCACAATGTGCCTATGTAATGATCCCTTCCATAGGATAAAGATTTCAAAGCTATACCTGCTGATCTGAACCTGGGTTTGATATTTTAGTTCCTCCTAATAACAGAAATATAATGTTCTTTTCTGCAGATGTGTCATTGCAACAGGGTGGCCAAGAAAGGATTCTGCATCCAGCCCATCATCAGAAATCACTCCGAAATCAAGAAAATATTTTACTACCAGTTCATGCTCCACTGATTATAAGCCTCAAGAAAGAAGAAGATGAAGAGGACGATGATGAGAAAGAGAACTGTAAACAGATTTTTCTTCTTTTACAGAAAAGTACAATAGGATCTTTTTCTACACTTATTTGTTATAATAACCATTAGCTATTTAGAAAAGAGTTGTCTTTGTATGCATACCTAGTAATCTAGTGCACATCAGCACATCATTATTTCCTACAGATGTTTCTAATTGGGTGCCTAAGACTGCTGCAGAAATTGAAGAAGAAAGAGCCATAAAGGAAATATGCTATAAAACTGGTAAATATGAAATCAGTCACTCTTTCCTAAACAGCAACAATGCCAATATACTAAGCCTTGGGTTTATTTTCCCTCTCGGGCTGTGTTTAGGAGAATATTACAGGATGCAATACCCTCACGAACACCAATCAGCACAAACTGTGTCTTCACCTCGGGAAAAGGAGAAATTACTCCTGGAAGCTACTGAGCGAGACTTGCAGAAAGGTAAGGACTTTTCATCTTCTTGGACAATATGTACCACTTTTAGGATTACACTTACAGGGACAAAGGATTAGATACCTTGCCCCTCCTCCCCTCTTTTTTAATTTAGTGACAATAAAAGACAGCATATTACGAAGAACAGTAAAACACTACATTAATTTTTCCCCACATATATATACATACATAGTGTTACACACGTGGTGACTACCTGTATCAAATGCAGATGGAAAAGGTAGAAACAGGCTGTAAACGTCATGTGTACTTTCTAGAGATATACAACTGTAACACAAATTTCGTCAGGTAAGATTCATCAATACAATTCATGAAAAGTGAGAAGCTAAAGAATGAGCAGGTAATTTGTAGCTGGTTCTTTACTTCGGAGCCATAGTTTGTCTTTAAGCTGCATTTTATGGAATTGTCTTAGAGAGCATGAAAGTTCTACATCAGTTACAGTAGACAGGAACCAAACATCTAAGAAAAGAGAAAGAATATAAAACGAGAGGTTAAAGGAAATTGCACTCATCACTATCTCACAGAGGTGGGAGGAAGAGAATGGCAGGGCCAGTCCCTGTGCTTACACACAAGCAGCTCACACATCCTTTCTGTTGCCTTTCCAGGTGATGGCAGTAGAATTCCCAGAACATTTATTAATACAAAAAGAGAAGGAGAGATTTCAGGAAGGAGAATACCAACAGAGCGTATTCCCAGAAGAGATCGTCGATCCTTTGACAATGGAGGTAAATACCCTTTAGCATCAGCTTCTCATTGATTAACATCTTGTCTTGTGGTAAATAAGGTAACTGAATATGCACGCCTTAAACTACAGTATAATACCCTTAGTCACCAGGTACATTCACATCGGAGGTGAATCTATTATAGGAATGTTGAATCTCCCGCCATTCCTTGGTATTTCTGCAACGCTGTTTGTCACCATGTCAGCAATGCGCATTCAGCTGTTAAGACTCTGTGTGGGCCCGTGCTGTGAACTGTATCACCAAAGTGCCTGACGATTCAAGTAATCCTTTTGCCAACTGAAGTTATTTTCTATGCCACGTTGTTTTAGTCGTTCAGTTTCCAGGACAACATGTAGATGAACTGATACAACTGAGACACAGGCAAAGCATCCCTCATGTGCAAGGGGTGAGAAATAAGCAGCGGCAGAGGGGAACATATTAAGGGTTGTGGTTTTGTTGCTGAGTTCTCTTGTAATGACAGGCAGCTCAGGCTCAGAAGTTGTCACCCTGCGCTTTGGAGCCTGTTTGCATTGGGTTCCCATGCAGATGTCATACTTTGACTTTGGAAAAGGGTTTATTCCCCCTGTGACACACACACAAATTACATACAACTTTTCACTCTCAGTTCTTACAAATGTCCCTGTGGATTAAAGCCCATATTTGTTAAACTGTAAACCCTAAACACAACCACAGTGAGCTGGTAAATAAGCATCACTCCAAAGAAATAAAGAAGAATAAATGGACTTCTGAGGAGCCAAGAAATTCACCTCATACGGTATCAGGAAAAGGTATCTTGAGAAAACAGTTGGCTTATTCATTTTCATTTACTAAACTGTTAGATGATCCAGGACTACCTACCTAATTTCTCTTAATGTCAAATGTGGACAATCCATATTTAGATTGGACTCTCCACAAAGAACATTGTATTAATCTTGTCTTCCAGCCTCCAGGCTCCTGCAGTATGTCAAATTTTGACGAACAGCTCAAAATTTTCATTTAATTTGCTTTTTCACTTTTAGGAATTCACACTTCAGACCCCAAAGGAAAACCAAGTTACCAACCAAGGGGTCAAAGGAAGGATGATGAAACTGCTGCTTATGTTCCTCGTGGGAGAGCAGCTGGAAGAAAGACTTATTGTGATTCTTCAGAACCTCGAAGATCAGCATATGTATTCTACCGCACTGTCAACGTCAACCAGGAACCAAAGTTCAGCGGATCTACAGGTGGGCTCCTGTTTACACAGGATTCTTAAAATGCCTCAAATGTGCCTGTCTGTATTGTGCTGCTTTCGTTTTTGTCCCTGCAGGTGATTGTTAAGTCATTTCTGCCTAAATGCCTTCATAGCAGGAATTCATTTCTCTGCCCAAAGAGCAATGAATGCAATGATGTGCTGATGTGTACTAACATACTGACCGCCACTAATTACAGCTTCTTTTATCTGATTTCTTCTTCTGAAATATTTAATAACTTGTAGTAGTCCATTTAACTTCATGTTGGAGCATGATGGATTCATGCCTATTTTTATAATTTAGTATTATTTTCATCTTCCGTAAAGAAGTCCCGTGTGTTGCTTTTTGGCAATCTGTTTCAGGTGTAACCGTAATTTTACATCTTACACTGTCTTTTCAACTTGCTAATACAGCTTCTCACAACCTCGTACATCAGTTGGGTTTTATTTGCCTTTCTGCTTTCCTTTTCCATGGTTACTCTGGATAATTCTGTTGGTTTCATCTCTCACTTCATGTAGAAATTTAGTGGTAAATAATTTCAATAATCGTAAGTTAAGAAAGCGATTTCATCTTGCCAGGTTCAGTCATCTCTTCTAAGACTGGTTGAATCTCCATCTTGAGGTGCCTCCCTGTCTTCATTTCCAATAAAAGGAATCTCACTCCGACAGAGTAACCCCTTCCCAAAGATTCATAATGTTAAGTCGAATTAATCCAAATGGTACTGCTTTACTCTGGAGATGAACAGTTTTACTTTTTTGCTTTTCATGTTTGCTTTGATTAAATGTGGACAGATTGGTAGAGAGATCACAAAGAGAACATTCTTCATCTGAATAACACAATTAATCAATTGCCAGGTTAAAAAAAGTTAGAGCATTTCACAAAAAAAGGTGATCAGCTTTTTTGTCATAAGAACAACCATTACCATTGTCACTACCTTTCTTTTCAGCAGTACCTGAGCCATATGGTCGGAAATGCTCCAAACCAAAGAATCAGCTTGACACAAATAGAAGATTTTCGACCCAAACAGAAAACTATGGTAATGCTTACATGTTGTGTATAAATAGCTATATATAAACTTAAAATCGTAGCATTATTTTGCAATTAATGATTTGAATTAATGGAATTAAGATGGAATTAATAGAAAAGGAGAACTAATAATATTTTTAACCAAATTTCACAGAAAACACTTAGTCATTAGGCAGCTTCTCTGATGCACAATCAACTGCCCAGCACAAAAACATCCGTTTGCCATCTATCTAGTGCTTGCACAAGCAGGGATAGAAGAGGAGATTGGATTATGGATTTGTTTAACTGAAAAGCAACTGATGCCTTTGGGAAGATTTTGAACACAGGAATATTGACTTTGTTCAAGTCACGGGTGTCCGTGGCAGAATCGCCTCGTTTGGAAGATCCCGTGAGCCTGAGGAAACACTGCAAGATTACAAATGATCTTTAAAGTACTGGAGAGAAAGTCTGTATTTAACACTGGCTTGTATTTCAGAGATGATGTGTGATTCACCTGATGCTTTCATGGATACTTCAGCTGATGTAATATTTAATTCACATAGCAGCCTAAGAGAGTCCTTCCTGAAATTGTAGCTGAACTCAGAAACAATGTTTATGTTTCTTCTACAGACAAATACACTTCAGGATCTTACAATGCACCAACTTGGAGGAGAAGAAATCCACATGCAAAAACATTCCCTAAATTTGGAACAACCATTCAGGTAACTGTTTGATCGAAATTTTTACAATGCAGTCTACTTCACAAAAGCGACAGGACTCTCCCCACCTAGAAAATGTAAAACTGCTCTTAAAGCTTTTGCAGCCAAAACCCACAAGATTCTAAGCAATGCTGAGTCATCTGAATGACCAGGGAGTAGTTCTGTTTGTTTGCAGATATGTAATTTTGACTGTAAAACTAACCCAGGATTTCTAATGTTTTACAATATTACTGATATGAAAGCAAAATACGTACCTGCCTTCAAAGTGAGGAGCTACAACAAGTGGGTTTTGGCTCGTAGCGCTGGACAAAGCACAGCACAGACCACAGGAGTGTGATCTGTTTGTCTGTTTGATTGCTCGTGAAGCATCTGCAACAGCTAAACGATGATCAGCCGAGCTCCAAATTCATAAAAGGACTCGGGCTACAGAACATTCTCCTGATACCCTAAGGACCATTAATACATTTTACAGCTGCCTTGAAAGCAGAGATTACAACCTCTATCTCATGCTCAAAGTTTAATTCTTAACCTGTTTCTGAAAGAGCATCTATAGATTTATTCTAGTAAATAATGTACAAAACCTTCTGTATATCTATTTTGACAACAGAGCCAAAAGGACACGGAAGTGAACAGAAAACAAGAACTATACCCAGAGCGGAGAATAGCATGAAGCGAGTGGTTGACATTACAATACTCTAAAGTGAAACGAGATGCACCAATGTTTCAAAAGTGACAAAAATGGAAATTAGGAAAGTATGTTCTGTATGGTCATATATTAAGGTTTTAAATATATTCACTAAGTTGTGTCTGTTACGAAAATTAGACAGTTGAGATGATTTTTAAAGACTGTGGCTGTTCACCACAAGACTGCTAGTACAATATGTGCATAGAGATGAAAAAAATCTCTAAGCAGAGTGTTCCCCTAATGTATTTCACAGAAGTTTTACTGCATAACAGAAGTTTTAATGCATATGTACCGTGATTAAATAAATTGGTTTTGGATTTCAGTAAAGCCTTTGATACTGTCTCTCACAGCATTCTCCTGGACAAGATGTCCAGCACACAGCTGCATAAACAACAATGCAGCGGGTGAGCAATTGGCTGATGGGTCGGGCTCAAAGGGTTCTAGTAAATGGGGTCATGTTGGGTTGGACACCAGTCACTAGTGGGTTCCACAAGGATCCATCTTAGGGCCAGCACTCTTCAACGTCTTCATAAATGACTTGAACACAGGGAATCCTAAGCTTGCTGCTTACACAATGTTGGGAGGAGCTGTTGACACTGTCGAGAGCAGAGAGACCCTGCAGAGGGATCTGGACAAATTGGAGAACTGGGCAATCACCAACTGCATGAAGTTTAACAAGGGCAAGTGCCGGATTTTGCACCTGGGACACGGCAACCCTGGCTGTACATACAGACTGGGTCACGAGATGCCGGAAAGCAGCTTTGCAGAGAGGGACCTGGGGGTTCTGGTCGGCGGGAGGTTGAACATGAGCCAACAGTGTCCCTGGCAGCCAAGAGGGCAACCGTGTCCTGGGTGCATCAAGCACAGCATTGCCAGGGAGGGGATTGTGCCGCTCTGCTCTGCACTGGTGCGGCCTCACCTGGAGCACTGGGTGCAGTTCTGGGCACCCCAGGATAAAAAAAGATATAAAGCTACTGGAGAGTGTCCAGAAGAGGGCTACAAAGTTGGTGAAGGGTTTGGAGGGGAAGCCATATGTGGAGCAGCTAAAGTCACTTGTTTTGTTCAGCCTGGAGAAGAGAAGACTAAGGGGAGACCTCATCATGCTCTACAGCTTCCTCACAAGGGGAGAAGGAAGGGCAAGTGCTGATCTCTCTGGTGACCAATGACAGAACCTGAGGGAATTAAAGGAACATGTGCCAGGGAAGGTTTAGGTTGGACATCAGGGAAAGGTTCTTCCCCCAGAGGGTGCTGGAGCACTGGAACAGGCTCCCCAGGGAGGTGTCACGGCCCAAGCCTGACAGTGTTCAAGAAGAGACTGGACAACGCCAGTTGGAGCGCTACAGCAGACAGGCGAATGACACCCCGATCTGTCCGGACATTGCCTGTTACATCTTGGCAAGAATTACCTTTGACTGGGCTCCATTACTGTCACCTTGCTACATACTCCACATCTTGCAGCCTCAAATAAATTCTTCCCTCAGAAGGCTGATATTGCTTTGAGCACAACAAAAAGATGAGAAACAAGGTTGTTTTGTCTCTGCAGGGCTCACAGGTGGGCACAGCAAAACGGCTCCACACAGGCTCCCAGTGCAGCCGCGTTCCTGCCACGACTGTGCCCAAACTCAGACAAAGCAAACTCAGCATCGGGGTGCACACCTGGATGCACTTGGCAGCAAAAGGGGGGGACACACCTGAACTGGCTCCCAAACGATCTTTCTCTCCCGCAGTTAAGGCGGGGAGCCATATGGAAACCCGGACCGCACATTTCTCTCAAGATCTGCAGCCAAACCTCCCGCCACTCGCTGTCCCCCTCCCCGCAGCCGGCCCGGGCGGGTCTGACACGGCCGCTGCCGCTGCCTGTCCACCCCGCTCCGCCCCGCCGTGCGGCGCCGCTCCCCGCGGCCCAGCGACTCCCCCTGGGCCCGGCCCCGGCCCCGTTCCGCCTCGGCCACCTGGCGCTCCCGCTTGGCCGACGGCTCCTCCTTCACCTCGGTCACGAACACACACGGCACCTTCCGCTGCACCGCGCCCCGCCGCCTCATGGCCCCGGCCACCCGAGCCCGCCCGCTCCCGCCGCCGGACCAGCGCCGGCCGGAACTGCGGCTGCACCGCCCCGCGCTGCGCCACGGGAAATGGAGTCCGTGAGCGCCCGCCCGCCACGAGCCCCGCCACGCACCCGAGCGCCGGGGAGGGCGGCGCAGGGCAGGGCGGGCGCGGTGGCCTCGGGGCCCCTTCCCGGCAGCCGGCAGCGAGGCGGGGGCACCCCCGCTCACAGCCGCCCGGTCCGGCCGCGGGCCTGGGGCAGCTCCAGGGCTCCAGCCGCCGTTCTCTCTCCAGAGCGGCTCCCGCTGTGTCAGGGCGGCCCCGCCCGCCTGTTTTCGGCTCCGGGCTGAGGCAGCGCGCGGTGGCGGTGCCGTTGGCCCGGCAGCCGTTCCTCGGGCTGTTTTCTGCTTGCCCGGGCGCCGCACGCCTGGCTGGGGCAGGGATGCCCAGTGGGGAACTCTCTGGGTCGGTTTGGCCCCCGTCAGCACAGGGGCCTCCGGGTGTTGCCCGGGCTCTGCGCCTCGGGATAAACCTTGCAAGCTGTGCTGGCTTGACCCTGGCTGGACACCAGGTGCCCACCAAAGCTGCTCTGTCACTCCCCTCCCTCCTCAGCTGGGCAGGGGAGAGAAGGCCCAAGGAAAAGCTCGTGGGTCGAGATCAGGACAAGGAGAGAGCGCTCACCCACTGCTGCCACGGGCAACACAGACTCGACTCCCACGTGGAAGTTCTTGTAGTTTATTGCCAATCCAATCTGAGTGCAGCAATGGGAAATAAAACCTGCATCTTAAACCACCTTCCCAACGTGCCTCCTTCTTCCCGTGCTCAGGTTCCCTCCTGCATTTCCTCTACCTCCTCTCCCTGAGCGGCACGTGGGAAGAGGGAATGGGGGTTACGGTCAGTTCTTCACAGGCTGATGGGCGCAGCCTTGGCCAGCGCTGGGTCCATCTTGGAGCCAGCTGGCACGGGCTCTATCGGACATGGGGGAAGCTTCCAGCAGCTTCTCTCGGAATCCTCCCCTGCAGCCCCACCCGCTTCAAACACCTTGGCATGCAACCCCAACACAGAATTAGTTCTTCCTGAGCTTACCACCTTAAGCTTACCTCGCCCAGGCACAGCCACGTAACTACAAAGAGCCCCTGTCTCGACAGCTCTTGACAGCGTTAACACTTTTTCGGACGGCTGCTCGGGCCCACTGACAGTTCAGTATTCATGGCCCGCATCTGCTTTCCTGAAAGGCAGTTGCGGGGCTTATGGAACTGTGGGAGTCTTTTCACGTCGTTTCTCTGTTCACAGCCCGCGTCACTGCTGCCCACCTTGATCTCAGTGAGCAGTTTCATCCCGTAGTCAGGTCAGGTCATTCCTGTAGAAATGCCCTTATTCCAGTGCCAAAGTCCCAGTGGTCAGGCAGGCGGTATTTTCCTCTGCAGTTAGTCCTCGGGCTGGCTGCTGACACTTGAATTACAAAAAATTCATAGGCTTCTAGAGAGACTGGAGGACTTCCAGTCATTTCAATGCCTTTGTACTTCTTCCCCAGCTTGGGTGTGACCACCGCTGAGCCAGCCTTGTACCCTTTGTGCCCATGGAGCCGCCGGCAGCTGCTTTTCATGTACACATCTGTCCCCCTTCCCGCTGGCTGACCAATGGTGTACAGCACAGGTGTGCTCTGGTGATTAGTGCTACAGTCCCGTTGAAATAGTTTTTTGATTTCTTTTCCAAGGAAGCAGCAATGACGTCCTTTTCCTTGTAGGTCGAGGCTTCCTCTCCTTCCTGTGCTTCCTTTTGTGTTTTAGTCCTAACTTCTCAGGCTTTGATCTAAGAGTGCTCTGAAGTGTTCATATCCCAGTCACTGATGTCACTTGAGTTATAAAATTGACCCCATGTCCTGGAAATAACAGTATGGCTTAGCATTCCCAGGACCGAAACTTCATTTTCCCCCATAGGTACTTTCTGTTCAGAGGCAGCCCAGGACCTGAATGGGAACAAAGGTGTTAATTCAGGATACAAGTGGACACTGCTCTTTCTGCTTTAGAGGTGGCAGTAGACCCCATAGAAGCAAGAAAAAGCAAGTAACCCCAACCATGTCAGCAGCGAACAGCCAACAGTGTACTAACAGGAGCGACAAGTTCCTCCATCCAAAGGAAGAGCTGCAGTAAAAAAACATTGGGCAGAAGGGTTTTGATTAAGAACTAGTCAATAAGGTTTGTCTTTGTGTCATCAAAGGTTGGTTTCACAGGCCACAGTTCCTACAGCAAGATGTTGGGTATTATTTAAGCCCCGGCAAATGGGTTTGTTCCATTTTTCATTAAAGAAACACTGGAATGGGAGACTCTGAAATGGTCCCGTTTTCTGTACTTTGCACTGAAGCAATGAAGATGAGGGTAGATGTTCAAGCTGGACATGTCTCCTGGCGCCATGATGTTGACATCAGGAGCTGGAGGAGCAGTTGGAACTTTCAAAACGTAACATTCTATACTGGCTGGCAACTGCCTTCGTCGGTTCGGCAAGGCTGCAGAAGGCACCAGCTCCTTCGCTCGAGTGCCTTTTGCTGTCACTTGGGGTCTTCAATGTTTGCACGTATGTTCTGCGGGTATTAAGAGCGTGGAAGAGAAGCACGAGAGGTGAAAATGACCGCAGTTGGGAATGACTGCTATTTCCACCATTCCCCCTACGCACAGGTAAACGCTGTAGATTGTAGAGTGCTTTGGATCCTTGATTTCTTGATTCAGCCGTGTTGACAGAGAGGTCTGTTATGTAAACAGAGAAGCTGATAGGTCACTCTGGCTGGGTCATGGCCACATCTGTAGAGGAAATATCGGATTTTTGGAAGTGGTGAGAAGAGCTAATGATCTTCTGAACCATGGGCAATTTTTCGTTTTGCATCCATTTCAGCAATGGGGATTTAGGCGTTAATGCCGGGGAGATGAGCTTTGGCTCCAGACCCAGCGCGTCTCAGGGGATGGCCCAGTTGTACTGACTACAGTCCAAACATGGCGTGTTTTGGAGATGCTGCTCTTAGACCCAGCTGTTAACATCTCGATCTGGGTGAAACTTACATTCAAATATTCAAATATTTCTAAGCGTGACTTCATTTTCTTTTAAAATATCACCCAGAAACTCATTAAGAAGTGAATTGCATAAGCAGAAACGATTCTAAAATCTGTACTCTTGAATAAGGCAGAGATACAGAAAAACAATTTTAAGTAACACAAGAGTGACTCTCATGAACGTGCTATCTGTGCAATATTGTGTAGACTGTTTAGCTGGTGATATTTTGACCAATAGAGCGAGCAGTAGTGTCCACATATGTGTGAGTAAAGTAGAAAAAATTACACAAATAATTAAACAAGTCCCTGCAGATTTTTTTTTTTCGCATTAGGATTTTGTTTACCATCTATAAAAACAGCTGGGAGGTGGTGTGAGCAGTATAATGACAATAGTCTCAGAACATCAACTCCCAAACTTTTAACTTTTCAGGGGTTTTTTTGGGAATCTTTCCTAACTCAGGATAACTTGAGAGTTATCAGGAGTTCAGTATACTAATAGATTCGTTTTATTCCCAGCATCTCATGAAACGTCTGCAGTACAGTTATTAGACTGCTTTACTCCTGTTCTTATCTGGAAAGTTTTACATCACGAAAGCTCCATCGACCTAACTCAGGATAACATTAGAGTGCTCTGGAGCTTCAGATATCGTTAAAGATAACTTCAAGTGTTCTAAAATATCAGAATATGGTCCATAAAATCTTGGTCATATGTTCACAGCAGTAGACCATGTACTGCTCCATTTAGTCCATTTTTATTGTTCTGTTTCCAATATATGACAACTCTTTTTCTCCTGCAGCAGAAGTACAGCCACATCACCTGTTACTGGGAAAAACAGCCCTCAGGCTGTGTGAGGATCAGTTGTGCCTTCCGTCATACCAAACCTCGAAATATAAATGGACTTTTTCTGCCACCTAGTAACAGTGAGTAAAAATATTTTCTCTACTCTTTGTTCATTAGAGTAAGTACATAAACAAGAATGTCCCTGCCGTGCTCAGTAATCTCTATGAAGGTTCAAAATGTACCATGGCAAATCAATGGGGTAGGATCTGCTACCGCAGTGAGTTCAAGGCAAAGAAAGGAATTGTATTGGCATTTGAACAGGGTAGCCACATGAATTTTTTAGCTGTCATGTTACAGATCTTCCTAACCAGAAATTGCAGGAAAGATGATGTCCTAAGTGGCAATTTAGGTTTCTAAGATACACAGAGTAGAAATGTTGCAGTAATAGTTTAGAAGGCCATACAGTATCTGAAAGTCAGATTATTCCTGGAAAATTAAAAAAACAGCATTACAAGTTGGTTTTGTAGGCTTTTTTTTGTGCTTTTTTTTTTTTAAGCTCTGGTCCTTTCTAAGGAGAGCTCTTGCTTACCAGGGTCTTGCTAGACAGCTGGAACCTGGAAGAGGGAAAGTGTCCAGGGCAGGGAACCAAGACAGGTGTCAGAAATCAGGCAGAAGCTGGAGTGAGAGCAAGTCAGCGTGACTTGTCGTAGATGTACGAGCAAGGGGACTAAAATGGAGATGTTCATGGGCCTGAGCTCCAGAGCTGGAGAAAGGTGTCATGAGAGAAGTCCAGAGAGACCTCTAGTCAGAAGCAAACACCTTGTGTTCCAGAAATTCCCCCAGGGAAAGTTAGCATGTCCTATGTGGGCGTGTTGAGCCAACCAACTCCAGAGGAGCAAGGCAAGAACTTGAGGGCTGTTTTTGTGAGTGCCCAAAATGCCCATCTTCATCTTATTTCTTTAAGACTGGAAACCATGTCCAACTTCAGTATTTTTAATATAATGGACACAATCCTGATTTTATCTATAGGTGCAGATTGGTCAGCTGGTATAATGTAAATAGTCTCACAGTTTTTCATTATTTTTATTTCAGGCAGATTTATTTCCTTGCTCTCAGAAAATGTTATCCCAGTTCTGATACCGTTTTCTGCAAACATTACAGGCAGCTCTAAATTCCTAAGGAAAAGAATGCCTTTTCTGATTTTCTTCTGTTTAAGTGAAAATGATTTTCATGAACTAGATTTTTCTCTCAAAAATCTACATTTTCTACTTCATAAAGAGAGTTGTGATTCTGAAAATTTGGATAGAAAAAAATGTCTGCAAGCTAAAAATGGGTAATGCAGTGCTTAGCATTGCTAAATTCACCAAAGGTAGATGCCATGGGGAGTGGTACTATAATTCTGCCTATAATTCAGCATATTTAAAATATTTTCACAGCTGGGGTACAAAACTCATGTACTCATTTCAGTGCAGGTACAACTACTTACATGTTTCCCTCTGTTGTAAATATCCTGAAACACATTGGAAGAAAGAAGGATACTGACTGAAATTAGTATCCAACAGCTGGAAGAGACATCCAGCCTTCTCTAAACATCATTAAATTATCAAAACGTCCCTCTTTTCCAAAGGCTTTATTCCTCATCTGTTCTTTCAGAGGAGATACAACCCGTGTTTTTTCACGCTTTCTGTTGTTGCAAGATGCTCCTTTGCCAAGCTCTGCGGAATAGTTTTACCACAAGGCACAATGCGCCTATGTAATGATCCCTTCCATAGGATAAAGATGTCAAAGTTACACCTGCTGATCTGAACCTGGATTTGACATTTTAGTTCCTCCTAATAAAAGAAATATAATGTTCTTTTCTGCAGATGTGTCATTGCAACAGGGTGGCCAAGAAAGGATTCTGCATCCAGCCCATCATCAGAAATCACTCCGAAATCAAGAAAATATTTTCCTACCAGTTCATGCTCCACTGATTATAAGCCTCAAGAATGAAGTAGATGAAGAGGATGACGATGAGAAAGAGACCTGTAAACAGATTTTTTTTCTTTTACAAAAAAGTAGAATAGGATCTTTTTCTACACTTCACAACTGATTTGTTGTAACAACCATTAGCTATTTAGAAGAGTTGTTAACAAGACTTCAAAATAGTCTCCAGCTAATCCCCAATATCTTGGAACCAGTAGTCACCAGAAGTGAGGCAACGTCCTAATTCCTGTGAAATGCCTATTTGTATATTTCAATAGCAGTATCATCCACATACCCCATTTTCATTAAATAGAATTTGAAAAGTGATCCACAATTCAGATGGCCATCAAATACTCTTCAAACCTTCTCTAAATTTGGGGACACAATTCACTAGATTAACTGAATATCTATGCATATTTATATATATTTGTTTTGGTTTTTTATTTTTTAAATGTAGTTAAACCCTTGACTGTATCTCACTCAGAGAAATTCATGATGATATTTGATTATTAAGAATTGCTGAAGGTCTTTGTATAGATACCTAGTAATCTTTTAAAACTATTTCCTACAGATGTTTCTAATTGGGTGCCTAAGACTGCTGCAGAAATTGAAGAGGAAAGAGCCATAAAGGAAATATGCTATAAAACTGGTAAATATGAAATCAGTCACTCTTTCCTAAACAGCAACAATGCCAATATACTAAGCCTTGGGTTTATTTTCCCTCTTGGGCTATGTTTAGGAGAGTATTATAGGATGCAATACCCTCACGAACATCAATCAGCACAAACTGTGTCTTCACCTCGGGAAAAGGAGAAATTACTCCTGGAAGCTACCGAGCGAGACTTGCAGAAAGGTAAGGACTTTTCATCTTCTTGGACAATATGTACCACTTTTAGGATCATACTTACAGGGACAAAGGATTACATACCTTGCCCCTCCTCCCCTCTTCTTTAATTTAGTGACAATAAAAGACAGCATATTACGAAGAACAGTAAAATACTTCATTAATTTTTCCCCACATATATCTACATACATAGTGTCACACACGTGGTGACTACCTGTATCAAATGCAGATGGAAAAGGTAGAAACGGGCTGTAAACATCATGCGTACTTTCTAGAGATATACAACTGTTACATAAATTTTGTCAGATAAGATTCATCAATACAATTCATGAAAAGTGAGAAGCTAAAGAATGAGCAGGTAATTTGTAGCTGGTTCTTTACTTTGGAGCCATAGTTTGTCTTTAAGCTGCATTTTATGGAATTGTCTTAGAGAGCATGAAAGTTCTACATCAGTTACAGTAGACAGGAACCAAACATCTAAGAAAAGAGAAAGAATATAAAATGGGAGGTTAAAGGAAATTGCACTCATCACTATCTCACAGAGGTGGGAGGAAGAGAATGGCAGGGCCAGTCCCTGTGCTTACACACAAGCAGCTCACACATCCTTTCTGTTGCCTTTCCAGGTGATGGCAGTAGAATTCCCAGAACATTTATTAATACAAAAAGAGAAGGAGAGATTTCAGGAAGGAGAATACCAACAGAGCGTATTCCCAGAAGAGATCGTCGATCCTTTGACAATGGAGGTAAATACCCTTTAGCATCAGCTTCTCCTTGATTAACATCTTCTCTTGTGGTAAGTAAAATACCTGAATATGCACGCCTTAAACTGCAGTAGAATACCCTTAGTCACCAGGTACATTGACATCAGAGGTGAATCTATTATAGGAATGTTGAATCTCCCGCCATTCCTTGGTATTTCTGCAACGCTGTTTGTCACCATGTCAGCAATGCGCATTCAGCTGTTAAGACTCTGTGTGGGCCCGTGCTGTGAACTGTATCACCGAAGTGCTTGACGATTCAAGTAATCCTTTTGTCAACTGAAGTTATTTTCTATGCCACGTTGTTTTAGTTGTTCAGTTTGCAGGACAACACGTAGCTGAACTGATACAACTGAGACACAGGCAAAGCATCCCTCATGTGCAAGGGGCGAGAAATAAACAGCGGCAGAGAGGAACATATTAAGGGTTGTGGTTTTGTTGCTGAGTTCTCTTGTAATGACAGGCAGCTCAGGCTCAGAAGTTGTCACCCTGCGCTTTGGAGCCTGTTTGCATTGGGTTCCCATGCAGATGTTACATTTTGACTTTGGAAAAGGGTTTATTCCCCCTGTGACACACACACAAATTACATACAGCTTTTCACTCTCCGTTCTTACAAATGTCCCTGTGGATTAAAGCCAATGTTTGTTAAACTGTAAACCCTAAACACAACCACAGTGAGCTGGTAAATAAGCATCACTCCAAAGAAATAAAGAAGAATAAATGGACTTCTGAGGAGCCAAGAAATTCACCTCATACGGTACCAGGAAAAGGTATTTTGAGAAAACAGTTGGCTTATTCATTTTCATTTACTAAACTTTTAGATGATCCAGCACTACCTACCTAATTTCTGTTCTTAATGTCAAATGTGGACAATCCATATTTAGATTGGACTCTCCACAAAGAACATTGTTTTAATCTTGTCTTCCAGCCTCCAGGCTCCTGCAGTATGTCAAAATTTGATGAACAGCTCAAAATTTTCATTTAATTTGCTTTTTCACTTTTAGGAATTCACACTTCAGACCCCAAAGGAAAACCAAGTTACCAGCCAAGGGGTCAAAGTAAGGACGATGAAACTGCTGCTTATGTTCCTCGTGGGAGAGCAGCTGGAAGAAAGACATATTGTGATTCTTCAGAACCTCGAAGATCAGCATATGTATTCTACCGCACTGTCAATGTCAACCAGGAACCAAATTTCAACGGATCTACAGGTGGGCTCCTGCTTACACAGGATTCTTAAAATGCCTCAAATGTGCCTGTCTGTATTGTGCTGCTTTCGTTTTTGTCCCTGCAGGTGATTGTTAAGTCATTTCTGCCTAAATGCCTTCATAGCAGGAATTCATTTCTCTGCCCAAAGAGCAATGAATGCAATGATGTGCTGATGTGTACTAACATACCGATCGCCATTAATTACAGCTTCTTTTATCTGATTTCTTCTTCTGAAATATTTAATAACTTCTAATAGTCCATGTAACTTCATGTTGGAGCATGATGGATTCATGCCTATTTTTATAATTTAGTATTATTTTCATCTTCCGTAAAGAAGTCCTGTGTGTTGCTTTTTGGCAATCTGTTTCAAATGTAACCATAATTTTACATCTTACACTGTCTTTTCAACTTGCTAATACAGCTTCTCACAACCTCGTACATCAGTTGGGTTTCATTTGCCTTTCTGCTTTCCTTTTCCATGGCTACTCTGGATAATTCTGTTGTTTTCATCTCTCACTTCATGTAGAAGTTTAGTGGTAAATAATTTCAATAATCATAAGTTAAGAAAGCAATTTCATCTTGCCAGGTTCAGTCATCTCTTCTAAGACTGGTTGAATCTCCATCTTGAGGTGCCTCCCTGTCTTCATTTCCAATAAAGGGAATCTCACTCAGAAAGAGTAACCGCTTCCCAAAGATTCATAATGTTAAGTCGAATTAATCCAAACGGTACTGCTTTATTCTGGAGATGAACAGTTTTACTTTTTTTCTTTTCATGTTTGCTTTGATTAAATGTGGACAGATTGGTAGAGAGATTACAAAGAGAACATTCTTAATCTGAATAATACAATTAATCAATTGCCAGGTTAAAAAAAGTTAGAGCATTTCACAAAAAAAGGTGATCAGCTTTTTTGTCATAAGAACAACCATTACCATTGCCACTACCTTTATTTTCAAGCAGTACCTGAGCCATATGGTTGGAAATGCTCCAAACCAAAGAATCAGCTTGACACAAATAGAAGATTTTCGACCCAAACAGAAAACTGTTGTAATGCTTACATGTTGTGTATAAATAGCTATATATAAACTTAAAATCGTAGCATTATTTTGCAATTAATGATTTGAATTAATGGAATTGAGATGGAATTAATACAAAACAAGAGAACTAATAATATTTTTAACCAAATTTCACAGAAAACAGTTAGTCATTAGGCAGCTTCTCTGATGCACAATCAACTGCCCAGCACAAAAACATCCCATTGCCTTATGTCTAGTGCATGCACATGCAGGGATAGAAGAGGAGATTGGATTCACCTGATGCTTTCATTCATACTTCAGCTGATGTAATATTTAATTCACATACCAGCCTAAAAGAGTCCTTCCTGAAATTGTAGCTGAACTCAGAAACAATGTTTATGTTTCTTCTACAGACAAATACACTTCAGGATCTTACAATGCACCAACTTGGAGGAAAAGAAATCCACATGCAAAAACATTCCCTAAATTTGGAACAACCATTCAGGTAACTGTTTGATCGAAATTTTTACAATGCAGTCTACTTCACAAAAGCGACAGGACTCTCCCCAACTAGAAAATGTAAAACTGCTCTTAAAGCTTTTGCAGCCAAAACCCACAAGATTCTAAGCAGTGCTAAGTCATCTGAATGACCAGGGAGTAGTTCTGTTTGT
This sequence comes from Caloenas nicobarica, assembly GCF_036013445.1. Taxonomy (NCBI): domain Eukaryota; kingdom Metazoa; phylum Chordata; class Aves; order Columbiformes; family Columbidae; genus Caloenas; species Caloenas nicobarica. The sequence goes on from NC_088245.1 coordinate 50,374,240, forward strand.
TTGCAGATATGTAATTTTGACTGTAAAACTAACCCAGGATTTCTAATGTTTTACAATATTACTGATATGAAAGCAAAATACGTACCTGCCTTCAAAGTGAGGAGCTACAACAAGTGGGTTTTGGCTCGTAGCGCTGGACAAAGCACAGCACAGACCACAGGAGTGTGATCTGTTTGTCTGTTTGATTGCTCGTGAAGCATCTGCAACAGCTGAACGATGATCAGCCGAGCTCCAAATTCATAAAAGGACTCGGGCTACAGAACATTCTCCTGATACCCTAAGGACCATTAATACATTTTACAGCTGCCTTGAAAGCAGAGATTACAACCTCTATCTCATGCTCAAAGTTTAATTCTTAACCTGTTTCTGAAAGAGCATCTATAGATTTATTCTAGTAAATAATGTACAAAACCTTCTGTATATCTATTTTGACAACAGAGCCAAAACGACATGCAAGTGAACAGAAAACAAGAACTATACCCAGAGCGGAGAATAGGATGAAGCGAGTGGTTGACATTACAATACTCTAAAGTGAAACGAGATGCACCAATGTTTCAAAAGTGACAAAAATGGAAATTAGGAAAGTATGTTCTGTATGGTCATATATTAAGGTTTTAAATATATTCACTAAGTTGTGTCTGTTACGAAAATTAGACAGTTGAGATGATTTTTAAAGACTGTGGCTGTTCACCACAAGACTGCTAGTACAATATGTGCATAGAGATGAAAAAAATCTCTAAGCAGAGTGTTCCCCTAATGTATTTCACAGAAGTTTTACTGCATAACAGAAGTTTTAATGCATATGTACCGTGATTAAATAAATTGGTTTTGGATTTCAGTAAAGCCTTTGATACTGTCTCTCACAGCATTCTCCTGGACAAGATGTCCAGCACACAGCTGCATAAACAACAATGCAGCGGGTGAGCAATTGGCTGATGGGTCGGGCTCAAAGGGTTCTAGTAAATGGGGTCATGTTGGGTTGGACACCAGTCACTAGTGGGTTCCACAAGGATCCATCTTAGGGCCAGCACTCTTCAATGTCTTCATAAATGACTTGAACACAGGGAATCCTAAGCTTGCTGCTTACACAATGTTGGGAGGAGCTGTTGACACTGTCGAGAGCAGAGAGACCCTGCAGAGGGATCTGGACAAATTGGAGAACTGGGCAATCACCAACTGCATGAAGTTTAACAAGGGCAAGTGCCGGATTTTGCACCTGGGACACGGCAACCCTGGCTGTACATACAGACTGGGGCACGAGATGCTGGAAAGCAGCTCTGCAGAGAGGGACCTGGGGGTTCTGGTTGACGGCAAGTTGAACATGAGCCAACAGTGTCCCTGGCAGCCAAGAGGGCAACCGTGTCCTGGGTGCATCAAGCACAGCATTGCCAGGGAGGTGATTGTCCCGCTCTGCTCTGCACTGGTGCGGCCTCACCTGGAGCACTGGGTGCAGTTCTGGGCACCCCAGGATAAAAAAAGATATAAAGCTACTGGAGAGTGTCCAGAAGAGGGCTACAAAGTTGGTGAAGGGTTTGGAGGGGAAGCCATATGTGGAGCAGCTAAAGTCACTTGTTTTGTTCAGCCTGGAGAAGAGAAGACTAAGGGGAGACCTCATCATGCTCTACAGCTTCCTCACAAGGGGAGAAGGAAGGGCAAGTGCTGATCTCTCTGGTGACCAATGACAGAACCCGAGGCAATTAAACGAACATGTGCCAGGGAAGGTTTAGGTTGGACATCAGGGAAAGGTTCTTCCCCCAGAGGGTGCTGGAGCACTGGAACAGGCTCCCCAGGGAGGTGTCACGGCCCAAGCCTGACAGTGTTCAAGAAGAGACTGGACAACGCCAGTTGGAGCGCTACAGCAGACAGGCGAATGACACCCCGATCTGTCCGGACATTGCCTGTTACATCTTGGCAAGAATTACCTTTGACTGGGCTCCATTACTGTCACCTTGCTACATACTCCACATCTTGCAGCCTCAAATAAATTCTTCCCTCAGGAGGCTGATATTGCTTTGAGCACAACAAAAAGATGAGAAACAAGGTTGTTTTGTCTCTGCAGGGCTCACAGGTGGGCACAGCAAAACGGCTCCACACAGGCTCCCAGTGCAGCCGCGTTCCTGCCACGACTGTGCCCAAACTCAGACAAAGCAAACTCAGCATCGGGGTGCACACCTGGATGCACTTGGCAGCAAAAGGGGGGGACACACCTGAACTGGCTCCCAAACGATCTTTCTCTCCCGCAGTTAAGGCGGGGAGCCATATGGAAACCCGGACCGCACATTTCTCTCAAGATCTGCAGCCAAACCTCCCGCCACTCGCTGTCCCCCTCCCCGCAGCCGGCCCGGGCGGGTCTGACACGGCCGCTGCCGCTGCCTGTCCACCCCGCTCCGCCCCGCCGCGCGGCGCCGCTCCCCGCGGCCCAGCGACTCCCCCTGGGCCCGGCCCCGGCCCCGTTCCGCCTCGGCCACCTGGCGCTCCCGCTTGGCCGACGGCTCCTCCTTCACCTCGGTCACGAACACACACGGCACCTTCCGCTGCACCGCGCCCCGCCGCCTCATGGCCCCGGCCACCCGAGCCCGCCCGCTCCCGCCGCCGGACCAGCGCCGGCCGGAACTGCGGCTGCACCGCCCCGCGCTGCGCCACGGGAAATGGAGTCCGTGAGCGCCCGCCCGCCACGAGCCCCGCCACGCACCCGAGCGCCGGGGAGGGCGGCGCAGGGCAGGGCGGGCGCGGTGGCCTCGGGGCCCCTTCCCGGCAGCCGGCAGCGAGGCGGGGGCACCCCCGCTCACAGCCGCCCGGTCCGGCCGCGGGCCTGGGGCAGCTCCAGGGCTCCAGCCGCCGTTCTCTCTCCAGAGCGGCTCCCGCTGTGTCAGGGCGGCCCCGCCCGCCTGTTTTCGGCTCCGGGCTGAGGCAGCGCGCGGTGGCGGTGCCGTTGGCCCGGCAGCCGTTCCTCGGGCTGTTTTCTGCTTGCCCGGGCGCCGCACGCCTGGCTGGGGCAGGGATGCCCAGTGGGGAACTCTCTGGGTCGGTTTGGCCCCCGTCAGCACAGGGGCCTCCGGGTGTTGCCCGGGCTCTGCGCCTCGGGATAAACCTTGCAAGCTGTGCTGGCTTGACCCTGGCTGGACACCAGGTGCCCACCAAAGCTGCTCTGTCACTCCCCTCCCTCCTCAGCTGGGCAGGGGAGAGAAGGCCCAAGGAAAAGCTCGTGGGTCGAGATCAGGACAAGGAGAGAGCGCTCACCCACTGCTGCCACGGGCAACACAGACTCGACTCCCACGTGGAAGTTCTTGTAGTTTATTGCCAATCCAATCTGAGTGCAGCAATGGGAAATAAAACCTGCATCTTCAACCTCCTTCCCAACGTGCCTCCTTCTTCCCGTGCTCAGGTTCCCTCCTGCATTTCCTCTACCTCCTCTCCCTGAGCGGCACGTGGGAAGAGGGAATGGGGGTTACGGTCAGTTCTTCACAGGCTGATGGGCGCAGCCTTGGCCAGCGCTGGGTCCATCTTGGAGCCAGCTGGCACGGGCTCTATCGGACATGGGGGAAGCTTCCAGCAGCTTCTCTCGGAATCCTCCCCTGCAGCCCCACCCGCTTCAAACACCTTGGCATGCAACCCCAACACAGAATTAGTTCTTCCTGAGCTTACCACCTTAAGCTTACCTCGCCCAGGCACAGCCACGTAACTACAAAGAGCCCCTGTCTCGACAGCTCTTGACAGCGTTAACACTTTTTCGGACGGCTGCTCGGGCCCACTGACAGTTCAGTATTCATGGCCCGCATCTGCTTTCCTGAAAGGCAGTTGCGGGGCTTATGGAACTGTGGGAGTCTTTTCACATCGCTTCTCTGTTCACAGCCCGCGTCACTGCTGCCCACCTTGATCTCAGTGAGCAGTTTCATCCCGTAGTCAGGTCAGGTCATTCCTGTAGAAATGCCCTTATTCCAGTGCCAAAGTCCCAGTGGTCAGGCAGGCAGTATTCTCCTCTGCAGTTAGTCCTCGGGCTGGCTGCTGACACTTGAATTACAAAAAATTCATAGGCTTCTAGAGAGACTGGAGGACTTCCAGTCATTTCAACGCCTTTGTACTTCTTCCCCAGCTTGGGTGTGACCACCACTGAGCCAGCCTTGTACCCTTCGTGCCCATGGAGCCGCCGGCAGCTGCTTTTCATGTACACATCTGTCCCCCTTCCCGCTGGCTGACCAACGGTGTACAGCACAGGTGTAATCTGACAATTGGTCCACCCAGTTCAAGGGGGGGTGGGTGTTTTTGTTTGTTTTTTTGCAAGGAACGACCCATCACATGCAGGTCTGGTGCTGCTATGAACCACTAGTCCTCTTTCTGGAATTCTGCCTTATGTCTCACTCCCTTCTCTTTGGCTTTGCCTGCATCCTTCTTCCTCTCTAAGCAACGGCATCCTTCTCTTAGGAGTTTGTGACTCCTTTTCCTTTCTGTGCTTCCTTTTGTGTTTGTCCCTAAGTTCCCAGGCTTTGATCTAAGAGTGCACTGAAGTCCTCATCTCCAAGTCACTGATGTCACTCGGGTTATAAATTTGATCCCATGTCCTGGGAATAACAGTACGGCTTAGCATTTCCCAGGACTGAAACTTCATTTTCCCCCATCGGTATTTTTGGTTCGTAGCCAGCCCAGGACCTGAATGGGAACAAAGGTGTTAATTCAGGATACAAGTGGACACTGCTCTTTCTGCTTTAGAGGTGGCAGTAGACCCCATAGAAGCAAGAAAAAGCAAGTAACCCCAACCATGTCAGCAGCGAACAGCCAACAGTGTACTAACAGGAGCAACAAGTTCCTCCATCCAAAGGAAGAGCTGCAGTAAAAAAACATTGGGCAGAAGGGTTTTGATTAAGAACTAGTCAATAAGGTTTGTCTTTGTGTCATCAAAGGTTGGTTTCACAGGCCACAGTTCCTACAGCAAGATGTTGGGTATTATTTAAGCCCCGGCAAATGGGTTTGTTCCATTTTTCATTAAAGAAACACTGGAATGGGAGACTCTGAAATGGTCCCGTTTTCTGTACTTTGCACTGAAGCAATGAAGATGAGGGTAGATGTTCAAGCTGGACATGTCTCCTGGCGCCATGATGTTGACATCAGGAGCTGGAGGAGCAGTTGGAACTTTCAAAACGTAACATTCTATACTGGCTGGCAACTGCCTTCGTCGGTTCGGCAAGGCTGCAGAAGGCACCAGCTCCTTCGCTCGAGTGCCTTTTGCTGTCACTTGGGGTCTTCAATGTTTGCACGTATGTTCTGCGGGTATTAAGAGCGTGGAAGAGAAGCACGAGAGGTGAAAATGACCGCAGTTGGGAATGACTGCTATTTCCACCATTCCCCCTACGCACAGGTAAACGCTGTAGATTGTAGAGTGCTTTGGATCCTTGATTTCTTGATTCAGCCGTGTTGACAGAGAGGTCTGTTATGTAAACAGAGAAGCTGATAGGTCACTCTGGCTGGGTCATGGCCACATCTGTAGAGGAAATATCGGATTTTTGGAAGTGGTGAGAAGAGCTAATGATCTTCTGAACCATGGGCAATTTTTCGTTTTGCATCCATTTCAGCAATGGGGATTTAGGCGTTAATGCCGGGGAGATGAGCTTTGGCTCCAGACCCAGCGCGTCTCAGGGGATGGCCCAGTTGTACTGACTACAGTCCAAACATGGCGTGTTTTGGAGATGCTGCTCTTAGACCCAGCTGTTAACATCTCGATCTGGGTGAAACTTACATTCAAATATTCAAATATTTCTAAGCGTGACTTCATTTTCTTTTAAAATATCACCCAGAAACTCATTAAGAAGTGAATTGCATAAGCAGAAACGATTCTAAAATCTGTACTCTTGAATAAGGCAGAGATACAGAAAAACAATTTTAAGTAACACAAGAGTGACTCTCATGAACGTGCTATCTGTGCAATATTGTGTAGACTGTTTAGCTGGTGATATTTTGACCAATAGAGCGAGCAGTAGTGTCCACATATGTGTGAGTAAAGTAGAAAAAATTACACAAATAATTAAACAAGTCCCTGCAGATTTTTTTTTTTCGCATTAGGATTTTGTTTACCATCTATAAAAACAGCTGGGAGGTGGTGTGAGCAGTATAATGACAATAGTCTCAGAACATCAACTCCCAAACTTTTAACTTTTCAGGGGTTTTTTTGGGAATCTTTCCTAACTCAGGATAACTTGAGAGTTATCAGGAGTTCAGTATACTAATAGATTCGTTTTATTCCCAGCATCTCATGAAACGTCTGCAGTACAGTTATTAGACTGCTTTACTCCTGTTCTTATCTGGAAAGTTTTACATCACGAAAGCTCCATCGACCTAACTCAGGATAACATTAGAGTGCTCTGGAGCTTCAGATATCGTTAAAGATAACTTCAAGTGTTCTAAAATATCAGAATATGGTCCATAAAATCTTGGTCATATGTTCACAGCAGTAGACCATGTACTGCTCCATTTAGTCCATTTTTATTGTTCTGTTTCCAATATATGACAACTCTTTTTCTCCTGCAGCAGAAGTACAGCCACATCACCTGTTACTGGGAAAAACAGCCCTCAGGCTGTGTGAGGATCAGTTGTGCCTTCCGTCATACCAAACCTCGAAATATAAATGGACTTTTTCTGCCACCTAGTAACAGTGAGTAAAAATATTTTCTCTACTCTTTGTTCATTAGAGTAAGTACATAAACAAGAATGTCCCTGCCGTGCTCAGTAATCTCTATGAAGGTTCAAAATGTACCATGGCAAATCAATGGGGTAGGATCTGCTACCGCAGTGAGTTCAAGGCAAAGAAAGGAATTGTATTGGCATTTGAACAGGGTAGCCACATGAATTTTTTAGCTGTCATGTTACAGATCTTCCTAACCAGAAATTGCAGGAAAGATGATGTCCTAAGTGGCAATTTAGGTTTCTAAGATACACAGAGTAGAAATGTTGCAGTAATAGTTTAGAAGGCCATACAGTATCTGAAAGTCAGATTATTCCTGGAAAATTAAAAAAACAGCATTACAAGTTGGTTTTGTAGGCTTTTTTTTGTGCTTTTTTTTTTTTAAGCTCTGGTCCTTTCTAAGGAGAGCTCTTGCTTACCAGGGTCTTGCTAGACAGCTGGAACCTGGAAGAGGGAAAGTGTCCAGGGCAGGGAACCAAGACAGGTGTCAGAAATCAGGCAGAAGCTGGAGTGAGAGCAAGTCAGCGTGACTTGTCGTAGATGTACGAGCAAGGGGACTAAAATGGAGATGTTCATGGGCCTGAGCTCCAGAGCTGGAGAAAGGTGTCATGAGAGAAGTCCAGAGAGACCTCTAGTCAGAAGCAAACACCTTGTGTTCCAGAAATTCCCCCAGGGAAAGGTAGCGTGTCCTATGTGGGCGTGTTGAGCCAACCAACTCCAGAGGAGCAAGGCAAGAACTTGAGGGCTGTTTTTGTGAGTGCCCAAAATGCCCATCTTCATCTTATTTCTTTAAGACTGGAAACCATGTCCAACTTCAGTATTTTTAATATAATGGACACAATCCTGATTTTATCTATAGGTGCAGATTGGTCAGCTGGTATAATGTAAATAGTCTCACAGTTTTTCATTATTTTTATTTCAGGCAGATTTATTTCCTTGCTCTCAGAAAATGTTATCCCAGTTCTGATACCGTTTTCTGCAAACATTACAGGCAGCTCTAAATTCCTAAGGAAAAGAATGCCTTTTCTGATTTTCTTCTGTTTAAGTGAAAATGATTTTCATGAACTAGATTTTTCTCTCAAAAATCTACATTTTCTACTTCATAAAGAGAGTTGTGATTCTGAAAATTTGGATAGAAAAAAATGTCTGCAAGCTAAAAATGGGTAATGCAGTGCTTAGCATTGCTAAATTCACCAAAGGTAGATGCCATGGGGAGTGGTACTATAATTCTGCCTATAATTCAGCATATTTAAAATATTTTCACAGCTGGGGTACAAAACTCATGTACTCATTTCAGTGCAGGTACAACTACTTACATGTTTCCCTCTGTTGTAAATATCCTGAAACACATTGGAAGAAAGAAGGATACTGACTGAAATTAGTATCCAACAGCTGGAAGAGACATCCAGCCTTCTCTAAACATCATTAAATTATCAAAACGTCCCTCTTTTCCAAAGGCTTTATTCCTCATCTGTTCTTTCAGAGGAGATACAACCCGTGTTTTTTCACGCTTTCTGTTGTTGCAAGATGCTCCTTTGCCAAGCTCTGCGGAATAGTTTTACCACAAGGCACAATGCGCCTATGTAATGATCCCTTCCATAGGATAAAGATGTCAAAGTTACACCTGCTGATCTGAACCTGGATTTGACATTTTAGTTCCTCCTAATAAAAGAAATATAATGTTCTTTTCTGCAGATGTGTCATTGCAACAGGGTGGCCAAGAAAGGATTCTGCATCCAGCCCATCATCAGAAATCACTCCGAAATCAAGAAAATATTTTCCTACCAGTTCATGCTCCACTGATTATAAGCCTCAAGAATGAAGTAGATGAAGAGGATGACGATGAGAAAGAGACCTGTAAACAGATTTTTTTTCTTTTACAAAAAAGTAGAATAGGATCTTTTTCTACACTTCACAACTGATTTGTTGTAACAACCATTAGCTATTTAGAAGAGTTGTTAACAAGACTTCAAAATAGTCTCCAGCTAATCCCCAATATCTTGGAACCAGTAGTCACCAGAAGTGAGGCAACGTCCTAATTCCTGTGAAATGCCTATTTGTATATTTCAATAGCAGTATCATCCACATACCCCATTTTCATTAAATAGAATTTGAAAAGTGATCCACAATTCAGATGGCCATCAAATACTCTTCAAACCTTCTCTAAATTTGGGGACACAATTCACTAGATTAACTGAATATCTATGCATATTTATATATATTTGTTTTGGTTTTTTATTTTTTAAATGTAGTTAAACCCTTGACTGTATCTCACTCAGAGAAATTCATGATGATATTTGATTATTAAGAATTGCTGAAGGTCTTTGTATAGATACCTAGTAATCTTTTAAAACTATTTCCTACAGATGTTTCTAATTGGGTGCCTAAGACTGCTGCAGAAATTGAAGAGGAAAGAGCCATAAAGGAAATATGCTATAAAACTGGTAAATATGAAATCAGTCACTCTTTCCTAAACAGCAACAATGCCAATATACTAAGCCTTGGGTTTATTTTCCCTCTTGGGCTATGTTTAGGAGAGTATTATAGGATGCAATACCCTCACGAACATCAATCAGCACAAACTGTGTCTTCACCTCGGGAAAAGGAGAAATTACTCCTGGAAGCTACCGAGCGAGACTTGCAGAAAGGTAAGGACTTTTCATCTTCTTGGACAATATGTACCACTTTTAGGATTATACTTACAGGGACAAAGGATTACATACCTTGCCCCTCCTCCCCTCTTTTTTAATTTAGTGACAATAAAAGACAGCATATTACGAAGAACAGTAAAATACTTCATTAATTTTTCCCCACATATATCTACATACATAGTGTCACACACGTGGTGACTACCTGTATCAAATGCAGATGGAAAAGGTAGAAACGGGCTGTAAACATCATGCGTACTTTCTAGAGATATACAACTGTTACATAAATTTTGTCAGATAAGATTCATCAATACAATTCATGAAAAGTGAGAAGCTAAAGAATGAGCAGGTAATTTGTAGCTGGTTCTTTACTTTGGAGCCATAGTTTGTCTTTAAGCTGCATTTTATGGAATTGTCTTAGAGAGCATGAAAGTTCTACATCAGTTACAGTAGACAGGAACCAAACATCTAAGAAAAGAGAAAGAATATAAAATGGGAGGTTAAAGGAAATTGCACTCATCACTATCTCACAGAGGTGGGAGGAAGAGAATGGCAGGGCCAATCCCTGTGCTTACACACAAGCAGCTCACACATCCTTTCTGTTGCCTTTCCAGGTGATGGCAGTAGAATTCCCAGAACATTTATTAATACAAAAAGAGAAGGAGAGATTTCAGGAAGGAGAATACCAACAGAGCGTATTCCCAGAAGAGATCGTCGATCCTTTGACAATGGAGGTAAATACCCTTTAGCATCAGCTTCTCCTTGATTAACATCTTCTCTTGTGGTAAGTAAAATACCTGAATATGCACGCCTTAAACTGCAGTAGAATACCCTTAGTCACCAGGTACATTGACATCAGAGGTGAATCTATTATAGGAATGTTGAATCTCCCGCCATTCCTTGGTATTTCTGCAACGCTGTTTGTCACCATGTCAGCAATGCGCATTCAGCTGTTAAGACTCTGTGTGGGCCCGTGCTGTGAACTGTATCACCGAAGTGCTTGACGATTCAAGTAATCCTTTTGTCAACTGAAGTTATTTTCTATGCCACGTTGTTTTAGTTGTTCAGTTTGCAGGACAACACGTAGCTGAACTGATACAACTGAGACACAGGCAAAGCATCCCTCATGTGCAAGGGGCGAGAAATAAACAGCGGCAGAGAGGAACATATTAAGGGTTGTGGTTTTGTTGCTGAGTTCTCTTGTAATGACAGGCAGCTCAGGCTCAGAAGTTGTCACCCTGCGCTTTGGAGCCTGTTTGCATTGGGTTCCCATGCAGATGTTACATTTTGACTTTGGAAAAGGGTTTATTCCCCCTGTGACACACACACAAATTACATACAGCTTTTCACTCTCCGTTCTTACAAATGTCCCTGTGGATTAAAGCCAATGTTTGTTAAACTGTAAACCCTAAACACAACCACAGTGAGCTGGTAAATAAGCATCACTCCAAAGAAATAAAGAAGAATAAATGGACTTCTGAGGAGCCAAGAAATTCACCTCATACGGTACCAGGAAAAGGTATTTTGAGAAAACAGTTGGCTTATTCATTTTCATTTACTAAACTTTTAGATGATCCAGCACTACCTACCTAATTTCTGTTCTTAATGTCAAATGTGGACAATCCATATTTAGATTGGACTCTCCACAAAGAACATTGTTTTAATCTTGTCTTCCAGCCTCCAGGCTCCTGCAGTATGTCAAAATTTGATGAACAGCTCAAAATTTTCATTTAATTTGCTTTTTCACTTTTAGGAATTCACACTTCAGACCCCAAAGGAAAACCAAGTTACCAGCCAAGGGGTCAAAGTAAGGACGATGAAACTGCTGCTTATGTTCCTCGTGGGAGAGCAGCTGGAAGAAAGACATATTGTGATTCTTCAGAACCTCGAAGATCAGCATATGTATTCTACCGCACTGTCAATGTCAACCAGGAACCAAATTTCAACGGATCTACAGGTGGGCTCCTGCTTACACAGGATTCTTAAAATGCCTCAAATGTGCCTGTCTGTATTGTGCTGCTTTCGTTTTTGTCCCTGCAGGTGATTGTTAAGTCATTTCTGCCTAAATGCCTTCATAGCAGGAATTCATTTCTCTGCCCAAAGAGCAATGAATGCAATGATGTGCTGATGTGTACTAACATACCGATCGCCATTAATTACAGCTTCTTTTATCTGATTTCTTCTTCTGAAATATTTAATAACTTCTAATAGTCCATGTAACTTCATGTTGGAGCATGATGGATTCATGCCTATTTTTATAATTTAGTATTATTTTCATCTTCCATAAAGAAGTCCTGTGTGTTGCTTCTTGGCAATCTGTTTCAAATGTAACCATAATTTTACATCTTACACTGTCTTTTCAACTTGCTAATACAGCTTCTCACAACCTCGTACATCAGTTGGGTTTCATTTGCCTTTCTGCTTTCCTTTTCCATGGCTACTCTGGATAATTCTGTTGTTTTCATCTCTCACTTCATGTAGAAGTTTAGTGGTAAATAATTTCAATAATCATAAGTTAAGAAAGCAATTTCATCTTGCCAGGTTCAGTCATCTCTTCTAAGACTGGTTGAATCTCCATCTTGAGGTGCCTCCCTGTCTTCATTTCCAATAAAGGGAATCTCACTCAGAAAGAGTAACCGCTTCCCAAAGATTCATAATGTTAAGTCGAATTAATCCAAACGGTACTGCTTTATTCTGGAGATGAACAGTTTTACTTTTTTTCTTTTCATGTTTGCTTTGATTAAATGTGGACAGATTGGTAGAGAGATTACAAAGAGAACATTCTTAATCTGAATAATACAATTAATCAATTGCCAGGTTAAAAAAAGTTAGAGCATTTCACAAAAAAAGGTGATCAGCTTTTTTGTCATAAGAACAACCATTACCATTGCCACTACCTTTATTTTCAAGCAGTACCTGAGCCATATGGTTGGAAATGCTCCAAACCAAAGAATCAGCTTGACACAAATAGAAGATTTTCGACCCAAACAGAAAACTGTTGTAATGCTTACATGTTGTGTATAAATAGCTATATATAAACTTAAAATCGTAGCATTATTTTGCAATTAATGATTTGAATTAATGGAATTGAGATGGAATTAATACAAAACAAGAGAACTAATAATATTTTTAACCAAATTTCACAGAAAACAGTTAGTCATTAGGCAGCTTCTCTGATGCACAATCAACTGCCCAGCACAAAAACATCCCATTGCCTTATGTCTAGTGCATGCACATGCAGGGATAGAAGAGGAGATTGGATTCACCTGATGCTTTCATTCATACTTCAGCTGATGTAATATTTAATTCACATACCAGCCTAAAAGAGTCCTTCCTGAAATTGTAGCTGAACTCAGAAACAATGTTTATGTTTCTTCTACAGACAAATACACTTCAGGATCTTACAATGCACCAACTTGGAGGAAAAGAAATCCACATGCAAAAACATTCCCTAAATTTGGAACAACCATTCAGGTAACTGTTTGATCGAAATTTTTACAATGCAGTCTACTTCACAAAAGCGACAGGACTCTCCCCAACTAGAAAATGTAAAACTGCTCTTAAAGCTTTTGCAGCCAAAACCCACAAGATTCTAAGCAGTGCTAAGTCATCTGAATGACCAGGGAGTAGTTCTGTTTGTTTGCAGATATGTAATTTTGACTGTAAAACTAACCCAGGATTTCTAATGTTTTACAATATTACTGATATGAAAGCAAAATACGTACCTGCCTTCAAAGTGAGGAGCTACAACAAGTGGGTTTTGGCTCGTAGCGCTGGACAAAGCACAGCACAGACCACAGGAGTGTGATCTGTTTGTCTGTTTGATTGCTCGTGAAGCATCTGCAACAGCTGAACGATGATCAGCCGAGCTCCAAATTCATAAAAGGACTCGGGCTACAGAACATTCTCCTGATACCCTAAGGACCATTAATACATTTTACAGCTGCCTTGAAAGCAGAGATTACAACCTCTATCTCATGCTCAAAGTTTAATTCTTAACCTGTTTCTGAAAGAGCATCTATAGATTTATTCTAGTAAATAATGTACAAAACCTTCTGTATATCTATTTTGACAACAGAGCCAAAACGACATGCAAGTGAACAGAAAACAAGAACTATACCCAGAGCGGAGAATAGGATGAAGCGAGTGGTTGACATTACAATACTCTAAAGTGAAACGAGATGCACCAATGTTTCAAAAGTGACAAAAATGGAAATTAGGAAAGTATGTTCTGTATGGTCATATATTAAGGTTTTAAATATATTCACTAAGTTGTGTCTGTTACGAAAATTAGACAGTTGAGATGATTTTTAAAGACTGTGGCTGTTCACCACAAGACTGCTAGTACAATATGTGCATAGAGATGAAAAAAATCTCTAAGCAGAGTGTTCCCCTAATGTATTTCACAGAAGTTTTACTGCATAACAGAAGTTTTAATGCATATGTACCGTGATTAAATAAATTGGTTTTGGATTTCAGTAAAGCCTTTGATACTGTCTCTCACAGCATTCTCCTGGACAAGATGTCCAGCACACAGCTGCATAAACAACAATGCAGCGGGTGAGCAATTGGCTGATGGGTCGGGCTCAAAGGGTTCTAGTAAATGGGGTCATGTTGGGTTGGACACCAGTCACTAGTGGGTTCCACAAGGATCCATCTTAGGGCCAGCACTCTTCAATGTCTTCATAAATGACTTGAACACAGGGAATCCTAAGCTTGCTGCTTACACAATGTTGGGAGGAGCTGTTGACACTGTCGAGAGCAGAGAGACCCTGCAGAGGGATCTGGACAAATTGGAGAACTGGGCAATCACCAACTGCATGAAGTTTAACAAGGGCAAGTGCCGGATTTTGCACCTGGGACACGGCAACCCTGGCTGTACATACAGACTGGGGCACGAGATGCTGGAAAGCAGCTCTGCAGAGAGGGACCTGGGGGTTCTGGTTGACGGCAAGTTGAACATGAGCCAACAGTGTCCCTGGCAGCCAAGAGGGCAACCGTGTCCTGGGTGCATCAAGCACAGCATTGCCAGCCGGGCCAGGGAGGTGATTGTCCCGCTCTGCTCTGCACTGGTGTGGCCTCACCTGGAGCACTGGGTGCAGTTCTGGGCACCTCAGGATAAAAAAAGATATAAAGCTACTGGAGAGTGTCCAGAAGAGGGCTACAAAGTTGGTGAAGGGTTTGGAGGGGAAGCCATATGTGGAGCAGCTCAGCCTGGAGAAGAGAAGACTAAGGGGAGACCTCATCATGCTCTACAGCTTCCTCACAAGGGGAGAAGGAAGGGCAAGTGCTGATCTCTCTGGTGACCAATGACAGAACCTGAGGGAATTAAAGGAACATGTGCCAGGGAAGGTTTAGGTTGGACATCAGGGAAAGGTTCTTCCCCCAGAGGGTGCTGGAGCACTGGAACAGGCTCCCCAGGGAGGTGTCACGGCCCAAGCCTGACAGTGTTCAAGAAGAGACTGGACAACGCCAGTTGGAGCTCTACAGCAGACAGGCGAATGACACCCCGATCTGTCCGGACATTGCCTGTTACATCTTGGCAAGAATTACCTTTGACTGGGCTCCATTACTGTCACCTTGCTACATACTCCACATCTTGCAGCCTCAAATAAATTCTTCCCTCATAATGCTGATATTGCTTTGAGCACAACAAAAAGATGAGAAACAAGGTTGTTTTGTCTCTGCAGGGCTCACAGGTGGGCACAGCAAAACGGCTCCACACAGGCTCCCAGTGCAGCCGCGTTCCTGCCACGACTGTGCCCAAACTCAGACAAAGCAAACTCAGCATCGGGGTGCACACCTGGATGCACTTGGCAGCAAAAGGGGGGGACACACCTGAACTGGCTCCCAAACGATCTTTCTCTCCCGCAGTTAAGGCGGGGAGCCATATGGAAACCCGGACCGCACATTTCTCTCAAGATCTGCAGCCAAACCTCCCGCCACTCGCTGTCCCCCTCCCCGCAGCCGGCCCGGGCGGGTCTGACACGGCCGCTGCCGCTGCCTGTCCACCCCGCTCCGCCCCGCCGTGCGGCGCCGCTCCCCGCGGCCCAGCGACTCCCCCTGGGCCCGGCCCCGGCCCCGTTCCGCCTCGGCCACCTGGCGCTCCCGCTTGGCCGACGGCTCCTCCTTCACCTCGGTCACGAACACACACGGCACCTTCCGCTGCACCGCGCCCCGCCGCCTCATGGCCCCGGCCACCCGAGCCCGCCCGCTCCCGCCGCCGGACCAGCGCCGGCCGGAACTGCGGCTGCACCGCCCCGCGCTGCGCCACGGGAAATGGAGTCCGTGAGCGCCCGCCCGCCACGAGCCCCGCCACGCACCCGAGCGCCGGGGAGGGCGGCGCAGGGCAGGGCGGGCGCGGTGGCCTCGGGGCCCCTTCCCGGCAGCCGGCAGCGAGGCGGGGGCACCCCCGCTCACAGCCGCCCGGTCCGGCCGCGGGCCTGGGGCAGCTCCAGGGCTCCAGCCGCCGTTCTCTCTCCAGAGCGGCTCCCGCTGTGTCAGGGCGGCCCCGCCCGCCTGTTTTCGGCGGTTATTCCAGTGCCAAAGTCCCAGTGGTCAGGCAGGCGGTATTTTCCTCTGCAGTTAGTCCTCGGGCTGGCTGCTGACACTTGAATTACGAAAAATTCATAGGCTTCTATGTGATGGAACACCTTATCCTTGGTGCCATCTTAAGACATATCAAGGATAAGAGGGTCATCAGGGACAGTCAACATGGCTTCCCCAAGGGAAGTCGTGTTTGACCAACCTCATAGCCTTTTATGAAGACGTAACAAGGTGGATTGACGATGGCAGAGCAGCGGATGTGGTCTACCTTGACTTCAGCAAAGCATTTGACACCGTCTCCCACAGCATCCTCACGGCAAAACTGAGGAAGTGTGGACTGGATGATCGGGTAGTGAGGTGGACTGCAAACTGGCTGAAGGAGAGAAGCCAGAGAGTTGTGGTCAATGGGGCAGAGTCTGGTTGGAGGCCTGTATCTAGTGGAGTGCCTCAAGGGTCAGTTCTGGGACCAATACTATTCAATATATTCATCAATGACTTGGATGAGGGAATTGAGTGTACTATCAGCAAGTTTGCTGATGACACCAAGCTGGGAGGAGTGGCTGACACGCCAGAGGGCTGTGCTGCCATCCAGCGAGAGCTGGACAGGCTGGAGAGTTGGGCGGGGAAAAATTTAATGGAATATAACAAGGGAAAATGTAGAGTCTTGCCTCTGGGCAGGAACAACCCCAGGTTCCAGTATAGGTTGGGGAATGACCTATTAGAGAGCAGTGTAGGGGAAAGGGACCTGGGGGTCCTGGTGGACAGCAGGATGACCATGAGCCAGCACTGTGCCCTTGTGGCCAAGAAGGCCAATGGCATCCTGGGGTGTATTAGAAGGGGGATGGTTAGTAGGTCAAGAGAGGTTCTCCTTCCCCTCTACTCTGCCCTGGTGAGACCTCATCTGGAATCTTGTGTCCAGTTCTGGGCCCCTCAGTTCAAGAAGGACAGGGAACTGCTGGAGAGAGTCCAGCGCAGGGCCACAAAGATGATGAAGGGAGTGGAGCATCTCCCTTATGAGGAAAGGCTGAGGGAGCTGGGTCTCTTCAGCTTGGAGAAGAGGAGACTGAGGGGTGACCTCATCAATGTTTATAAATACATAAAGGGTGGGTGTCACGAGGATGGAGCCAGGCTCTTCTCGGTGACAACCAACAGTAAGACAAGGGGTAATGGGTTCAAGCTGGAACACAACAGGTTCCACTTAAATTTGAGAAGAAACTTCTTCTCAGTGAGGGTGACGGAACACTGGAACAGGCTGCCCAGGGAGGTTGTGGATTCTCCTTCTCTGGAGACATTCAAAACCCGCCTGGACGCCTTCCTGTGTAACCTCACCTAGGTGTTCCTGCCCTGGCAGGCGGATTGGACTAGATGATCTTTTGAGGTCCCTTCCAATCCCTAACATTCTGTGATTCTGTGATTCTAGAGAGACTGGAGGACTTCCAGTCATTTCAACGCCTTTGTACTTCTTCCCCAGCTTGGGTGTGACCACCGCTGAGCCAGCCTTGTACTCTTCGTGCCCATGGAGCCGCCGGCAGCTGCTTTTCATGTACACATCTGTCCCCCTTCCCGCTGGCTGACCAACGGTGTACAGCACAGGCGTAATCTGGCAATTGGTCCACCCAGTTCAAGGCGGGGCGGGTGTTTTTGTTTGTTTGGTTTTTTGCAAGGAACCACCCATCACATGCAGGTCTGGTGCTGCTATGAA
This sequence comes from Caloenas nicobarica, assembly GCF_036013445.1. Taxonomy (NCBI): domain Eukaryota; kingdom Metazoa; phylum Chordata; class Aves; order Columbiformes; family Columbidae; genus Caloenas; species Caloenas nicobarica. Next base: position 50,391,809 of record NC_088245.1, read on the forward strand.
CCACTAGTCCTCTTTCTGGAATTCTGCCTTATGTCTCACTCCCTTCTCTTTGGCTTTGCCTGCATCCTTCTTCCTCTCTAAGCAATGGCATCCTTCTCTTAGGAGTTTGTGACTCCTTTTCCTTCCTGTGCTTCCTTTTGTGTTTGTCCCTAAGTTCCCAGGCTTTGATCTAAGAGTGCACTCAAGTCCTCATCTCCAAGTCACTGATGTCACTCGGGTTATAAATTTGATCCCATGTCCTGGGAATAACAGTACGGCTTAGCATTTCCCAGGACTGAAACTTCATTTTCCCCCATCGGTATTTTTGGTTTGTAGCCAGCCCAGGACCTGAATGGCAACAAACGAGTTAATTCAGGATACAAGTGGACGCTGCTCTTTCTGCTTTAGATGTGGCAGTAGACACCACAGAAGCAAGAAAAAGCAAGAAACCCCAACCATGTCAGCAGCGAACAGCCAACAGTGTACTAACAGGAGCGACAAGTTCCTCCATCCAAAGGAAGAGCTGCAGTAAAAAAACGTTGGGCAGAAGGGTTTTGATTAAGCACTAGTCAATAAGGTTTGTCTTTGTGTCATCAAAGGTTGGTTTCACAGGCCACAGTTCCTACAGCGAGATGTTGGGTATTATTTAAGCCCTGGCAAATGGGTTTGTTCCATTTTTCATTAAAGAAACACTGGAAAGGGAGACTCTGAAATGGTCCCATTTTCTATAATTTACACTGAAGCAATGGAGATGAAGGTAGATGTTCAAGCTGGACATGTCTCCTGGCGCCATGATGTTGACATCAGGAGCTGGAGGAGCAGTTGGAACTTTCGAAACGTAACATTTTATACTGGCTGGCAACTGCCTTTGTCGGTTCGACAAGGCTGCAGAAGGTACCAGCTCCTTCGCTTGCGTGCCTTTTGCTGTCACTTGGGGTCTTCTTTCGCGTCACAAGCAGGTCTGAGGTTGTGAAGGCCCAGTTTTTAGAAGAAAACTGCTGCTTTCAAAGAGAAGACATTGTGTCGCCTCAGTATTCATAGTTTCAATGTTTGCATATATGTTCTGCTGGTATTAGGAGCGTGGAGAAGAAGCACAAGAGGTGAAAATGACCGCAGTTGGGAATGACTGCTATTTCCACCGTTCCCCCTACGCACAGGTAAATGCTGTAGATTGTAGAGTGCTTTGGATCCTTGATTTCTTGATACAGCCGTGTTGACAGAGAGGTCTGTTATGTAAACAGAGAAGCTGATATGTCACTCTGGCTGGGTCATGGCCACATCTGTAGAGGAAATATCGGATTTTTGGAAGTGGTGAGAAGAGCTAATGATCTTCTGAACCACAGGCAATTTTTTGGTTTCCATCCATTTCAGCAATGGGGATTTAGGCGTTAATGCCGGGGAGATGAGCTTTGGCTCCAGACCCAGCGCGTCTCAGGGGATGGCCCAGTTGTCTGACTACAGTCCAAACGTGGCATGTTTTGGAGATGCTGCTCTTAGACCCAGCTGTTAACGTCTTGAACTAGGTGAAAGTTCCTTTAAAATATCACGTAGAATCTCATTAAGAAGTGAATTGCATAATCAGAAATGTTCCTAGAATCGGTACTCTGGAATAAGGCAGGGATACAGAAAAACAACTTTAAGTAACACTAACAAGAGTGACTCTCATGAAAGCGCTATCTCTGCAATCTTGTGCGGACTTTTTAGTTGGTGAAATTTTGACCAATAGAGGGAGAGCAGCAGTGTACACATATGTATTAGAAAAGAAGGAATAATTATACAAATAATTAACAAGTCCATGTAGATATGCTCTCTATTGTTTTGGGTTTGGTTTTGTTTGGTTTTTGGTTATGTTTTAGGGTTTTTTTGGTTATGTTTTTGGTTTTTTTTGTTTTGCCTGGGTTTTTTTTTTTTTGGGGGGTAGGTTTTTCTTTTCCCCATTAGGCTTTTGTTTGTCATCTGTACAAACAGCTGGGAGAGGGTGTGAGCAATATTAATGACAGTAATCTCAGAACATCAACTCCCAAACTGTTACTTTTTAGTTCTTGCTGAGAATCTTTCTGGGTTTGGTTTCCCTTTCCTTATTTCCCATGGACCCATGTACAATTCTTAAGAGAGTCTAATGTAAGATTCGCACTTGTACAGCGGATTTCATTTGGGATTGACCTGATTATCCCATTCTGCGGGAAAGGAAACTCAACCACATGTCAGTTACGCAACTAATAGATACTTTTTCTTCTCAGCATCTCATGAAAAGTTGGCAGTACAGTTATTAGACTGCTTTACTCATGTTCTCATCTAGGAACACTTTTACATGACGGAAGCTCCATCGACCTAACTCAGGATAACTTTAGAGTGTTCTGGAGCTTCAGGTATCTTTAAAGATAACTTTAAGAGTTCTAAAATATCAGAACATGGTCCCAAAAAATCTTGGTCATATGTTCACAGCAGTACACCGTGTACCAATGCATTTATTCTATTTTTATTGTTATATTTACAATACATGAAATCTCTTTTCTCCTGCAGCAGAAGTACAGCCACATCGCCTGTTTCTGGGAAAAACAACCCTCAGGCTGTGTGAGGATCAGTTGTGCCTTCCATCATACCAAACCGCGAAATATAAATGGACTTTTTTTGCCACCTAGTAACAGTAAGTAAAAATATTTTCTCTACTATTTGTCCCTTAGCATAAGCAGATCCACAAGAATGTCCCTGCAGTGCTCAGTAATCTCTATGAAGGTCCAAAATGTACCATGGTAAATCAATGGGGTAGGATCTGCTACCCCAGCAAGTTCAAGGCAAAGAAATGAATTTTATTGGCATTTGAACAGGGTTGCCACATGAATTTTTTAGCTGTCATGTTACGGATGTTTCTCTCAGTCCCATGAAAGAGGTTAGCAAGAGCTATGGAGTAGAAATGTTGCAGGAATAGTTTGCAAGGCTGTGCAATATCTGAAAATCAGATGATTTATAGAAAAATTTAAAACCCCAACCATTACAAGATGTGGGGTTTTTTCATCATTTCGTCTTAAAGAGGAGCTCTTGGCTACCGGGAGTCCTGTTAGACAGCTGGAACCTGTAACACGGAAAGTGTCCAGGGCAGGGAACCAAGACAGGTGTCAGAAATCAGGCAGAAGCTGGAGTGAGAGCAGCATGACTTGTCACAGATGCATGAGCAAGGGGACTAAAATGGAGATGTTCATGGGCCTGAGCTCCAGAGCTGGAGAAAGGTGTCATGAGAGAAGTCCAGAGAGACCTCTAGTCAGAAGCAAACACCTTGTGTTCCAGAAATTCCCCCAGGGAAAGGTAGCGTGTCCTATGTGGGCGTGTTGAGCCACCCAGCCCCAGAGGAGGAAGACAAGAACTTGAGTGCTCTTTTCACTTCAGCCCAGGTATTACTACTCATATGTTTCCCTAAGCTGTAAAGACCTTGAAACACATTGGAAGAAAGAAGGATACTGACTGAAATTAGTGGATCCACCAGCTGGAAGAGATATCCAGCCTTTTCTAAACATCATCAAATGATCAAAATGTTTCTTTTCAAAAGGCTTTATTCCTCATCTGTTCTTTCAGAGGAGATACAACCCGTGTTTTTTCATGCTTCCTGTTGTTGCAAGATGCTCTTTTGCCAAGCTCCGCGCAATAGTTTTACCACAAGGCACAATGTGCCTATGTAATGATCCCTTCCATAGGATAAAGACTTCAAAGTTATACCTCCTGGTCTGAACCTGGATTTGATATTTTAGTTCCTCCTAATAACAGAAATATAATGTTCTTTTCTGCAGGTGTGTCATTGCAACAGGGTGGCCAAGAAAGGATTCTGCATCCAGCCCATCATCAGGAATCACTCCGAAATCAAGAGAATATTTTCCTACCAGTTCATGCTCCACTGATTATAAGCCTCAAGAATGAAGAAGATGAAGAGGACGACGAAGAGAACTGTAACCAGATATTTTTTCTTTTACAAAGAAGTAGGATAGGGTCTTTTTCGACACTTCACAACTGATTTGTTATAACAACCATTAGCTATTTAGAAGAGTTGTCAACAAGATTTCAAAATAGTCTCCAGCTAATCCCCAATATCTTGGAAACAGTAGTCACCAGAAGTGAGGCAACGTCCTAATTCCTGTGAAATGCCTATTTGTATATTTCAATAGCAGTATCATCCACATACCCCATTTTCATTAAATAGAATTTGAAAAGTGATCCACAGTTCAGATGGCCATCAAATACTCTTCAGACTTTCTCTAAATTTGTGGACACAATTCACTAGATTAACTGAATGTTTATGCGTATTTATATATATTTGTTTTGGTTTTTTATTTTTTAAATGTAGTTAAACCCTTGACTGTATCTCACTCAGAGAAATTCATGATGATATTTGATTATTAAGAATTGCTGAAGGTCTTTGTATGGATACCTAGTAATCTTTTAAAACTATTTCCTACAGATGTTTCTAATTGGGTGCCTAAGACTGCTGCAGAAATTGAAGAGGAAAGAGCCATAAAGGAAATATGCTATAAAACTGGTAAATATGAAATCAGTCACTCTTTCCTAAACAGCAACAATGCCAATATACTAAGCCTTGGGTTTATTTTCCCTCTCGGGCTATGTTAAGGAGAGTATTACAGGATCCAATACCCCCACGAACACCAATCAGCACAAACTGTGTCTTCACCTCGGGAAAAGGAGAAATTACTCCTGGAAGCTACCGAGCGAGACTTGCAGAAAGGTAAGGACTTTTCATCTTCTTGGACAATATGTACCACTTTTAGGATTACACTTACAGGGACAAAGGATTACATACCTTGCCCCTCCTCCCCTCTTTTTTAATTTAATGATAATAAAAGACAGCATATTACGAAGAACAGTAAAATACTTCATTAATTTTTCCCCACATATATATATATACATACATAGTGTTACACACGTGGTGACTACCCGTATCAAATGCAGATGGAAAAGGTAGAAACGGGCTGTAAACATCATGTGTACTTTCTAGAGATATACAACTGTTCCATAAATTTCGTCGGGTAAGATTCATCAATACAATTCATGAAAAGTGAGAAGCTAAAGAACGAGCAGGTAATTTGTAGCTGGTTCTTTACTTCGGAGCCATAGTTTGTCTTTAAGCTGCATTTTATGGAATTGTCTTAGAGAGCATGAAAGTTCTACATCAGTTACAGTGGCCAGGAACCAAACATCTAAGAAAAGAGAAAGAATATAAAATGGGAGGTTAAAGGAAATTGCACTCATCACTATCTCACAGAGGTGGGAGGAAGAGAATGGCAGGGCCAGTCCCTGTGCTTACACACAAGCAGCTCACACATCCTTTCTGTTGCCTTTCCAGGTGATGGCAGTAGAATTCCCAGAACATTTATTAATACAAAAAGAGAAGGAGAGATTTCAGGAAGGAGAATACCAACAGAGCGTATTCCTACAACAGATCGTCGATCCTTTGACAATGGAGGTAAATACCCTTTAGCATCAGCTTCTTGTTGATTAACATCTTCTCTGAATATGCACGCCTTAAACTGCAGTATAATACCCTTAGTCACCAGGTACATTGACATCAGAGGTGAATCTATTATAGGAATGTTGAATCTCCTGCCATTCCTTGGTATTTCTGCAACACTGTCACCATGTCAGCAATGCGCATTCAGCTGTTAAGACTCTGTGTGGGCCCGTGCTGTGAACTGTATCACCAAAGTGCCTGATGATTCAAGTAATCCTTTTGTCAACTGAAGTTATTTTCTACGCCACGTTGTTTTAGTTGTTCAGTTTCCAGGACAACATGTAGCTGCACTGATACAACTGAGACACAGGCAAAGCATCCCTCATGTGCAAGGGGCGAGAAATAAGCAGCGGCAGAGAGGAACATATAAGAGTTGTTGTTTTGTTGCTGAGTTCTCTTGTAATGACAGGCAGCTCAGGCTTAGAAGTTGTCACCTTGCACTTTGGAGTCTATTTCCATTCGCTTCCCACATAGATGTGATACTTTGACTTTTGAAAAGGGTTTATTCCCCCTGTGACACACACACAAATTACATACAACTTTTCACTCTCAGTTCTTACAAATGTCCCTGTGGATTAAAGCCAATGTTTGTTAAACTGTAAACCCTAAACACAACCACAGTGAGCTGGTAAATAAGCATCACTCCAAAGAAATAAAGAAGAATAAATGGACTTCTGAGGAGCCAAGAAATTCACCTCATATGGTACCAGGAAAAGGTATTTTGAGAAAACAGTTGGCTTATTCATTTTCATTTACTAAACTGTTAGATGATCCAGCACTACCTACCTAATTTCTGTTCTTAATGTCAAATGCGGACAATCCATATTTAGATTGGACTCTCCACAAAGAACATTGTATTAATCTTGTCTTCCAGCCTCCAGGCTCCTGCAATATGTCAAATTTTGACAAACAGCTCAAAATTTTCTTTTAATTTGCTTTTTCACTTTTAGGAATTCACACTTCAGACCCCAAAGGAAAACCAAGTTACCAGCCAAGGGGTCAAAGGAAGGATGATGAAACTGCTGCTTATGTTCCTCGTGGGAGAGCAGCTGGAAGAAAGACTTATTGTGATTCTTCAGAACCTCGAAGATCAGCATATGTATTCTACCGCACTGTCAACGTCAACCAGGAACCAAAGTTCAGCGGATCTACAGGTGGGCTCCTGTTTACACAGGATTCTTAAAATGCCTCAAATGTGCCTGTCTGTATTGTGCTGCTTTCTTTTTTGTCCCTGCAGGTGATTGTTAAGTCATTTCTGCCTAAATGCCTTCATAGCAGGAATTCATTTCTCTGCCCAAAAAACAATGAATGCAATGATGTGCTGATGTGTACTAACATACCGATCGCCATTAATTATAGCTTCTTTTATCTGATTTCTTCTTCTGAAATATTTAATAACTTGTAATAGTCCATTTAACTTCATGTTGGAGCATGATGGATTTATGCTTATTTTTATAATTTAGTATTATTTTTCATCTTCCATAAAGAAGGCCTTTGGTCTTATTCAAACCACTGTTACTGCTTTAAATGTAAATCTCAATTAATATTTTTTGCATATTATTTATGGTGGTCGGAGGATTTAATTCATTTTTCCTGCCACTCATTCCAGATGGTATTTAATCCATATTTTCCATCTTTGAAATACTCTGCTCTCCTCTTCAGAGGACGTCCTATGTCATAAATTTGACAAGAGCGTACAGGTGCGATTCAGAGTCCTGCATCTTTCTATTCGGCAATCTGTTTCAGATGTAACCATAATTTTACTTTTTATGGTTTATGGTAATACAGCTTCTCACAACCTTGTACATCAGTTGGGTTTTATTTGCCTTTCTGCTTTCCTTTCCAATGGTTACTCTGGATAATTCTGTTGGTTTCATCTGTCACTTCATGTAGAAGTTTAGTGGAAAATAATTTCAATAATCATAAGTTAAGAAAGTGATTACATCTTGCCAGGTTCAGTCATCTCTTCTAAGAATGGTTGAATGTCCATCTTGAGGTGCCTCCCTGTCTTCATTTCCAATAAAAGGAATCTCACTCAGACAGAGTAGCCGCTTCCCAAAGATTCATAATGTTAAGTCGAATTAATCCAAACGGTACTGCTTTATCCTCGGGATGAACAGCTTTACTTTTTCTCTTTTCATGTTTGCTTTGATTAAATGTGGAAGGATAGGTAGAGAGATTACAAAGAGAACATTCTTCATCTGAATAACACATTTGCGGGGAAGAACCCCACCAGGGATTCAGACCTGAGAAGGCGGAGGAAGAAATGCAGCCGACTCAGTATGAGTGATAAAGCATACTTCAATTTATTAATAAGTTGCACACACTTATATAGTCCCTTAGATAATTATGCCTACTAGTCATTCAATAATTGGAGAGAATACATAAGTAGCCCAACCCCCCTTGCGGTTTCTCTGGTATGCAAGTTCCTCTTCTTCCCGGAGCTAGCTCCTCAAGGTCGTTCACCGAAACTCCTCCTTGCCCGCAAGCAACCCAGGTTACCCTTGGTCAGTACTTTTCCATCAGCAGTTTCTGACTCCTGCTCACCGAGGCCTATCGAGGCCTACTCATGCTGACTAGAACAAGCTTTCCTGATACAGCAGATCACTGGACCCATGCCCCTTTTCCCGTAGCCATTCCCCAAGAATTCCCCCTTTTTCTTTTTGGGCCAATAATACATCTTTGCGAAAAACAGATTCGATAACTTTGACACACATATTGCGGATACAAGATAAACAACAGATTCCAATACTTAATATAATAACGATAAAGATAAAACCGACCAACATTGGCCTTAAAAAGCTGAGCAACCAGCTTGGAAATCTTAGCGAAGCCCACCATGCTCTAAAAGGATCGTCCTCTACGTGTAACTTAAATCAAGGCTGTAGGCCACGCATCTCGAATAGGACGCAAGGCATTGTCAACAAACAACTGACACAATGTAGGACTGTTTTTCATTCCCTGAGGTAACACTGTCCATTCAAATCGCTGGGCAGGCGCTTCTTTGTTGATGGCTGGCAACGTAAATGCGAACCGTTGTGTATCATTGGGGTGCAATGAGATAGTAAAGAAACAGTCCTTTAGGTCTACTATCAGCAACTTCCACTTTTCAGGCAACATCGCTGGGTTTGGTAATCCTGGTTGCAAAGCACCCATTGCCTGCATTTGCGCATTTACGGCTCTAAGGTCATGCAGCAATCGATACTTCCCCGATTTCTTCTTGATCACAAAAATAGGAGTGTTCCATGGACTTGTTGACAATTGCAAATGTCCTTGCTTTAACTGTTCCTCCACTAATTGATGTGTGGCTGCTAGGCTTTCCATTTTTAATGGCCACTGCTCGATCCATATTGGATCCTCAGAAATCCACTTCAGCGGGATCAGGAAAGCCCATTTTGCAGTGACCATCAGCGAAAAGTCCCTTCCGTGGTCAAGATAACTCCAAGCTGATCCAAAACATCTCGACCTATCAGGCCATTTACACCATTTGGCAGGCTCATTACTGTAACATAGGCGCTGGCCCTACGACCATCAATGGTCAAGATGGCGTGATCAATACTACGACGTACCGACGAGTGACCCCCTACGCCTTCTACTCCTCTGTCCATGGGTCTCGTCGGCCACTCTGGAGGCCAAGCACCTTCATCCACGATGGTTAAATCTGCCCCAGTGTCCAACAACATAGACAGTAATAAAAATTGGCCCCGACATTCCAGTCGCACGGTTGTATTCGGTCGTCGATGCATGGGCATTGTCAGCAATGCTGCAGGTCCTGTAGATCCAAAACCCTGATCACCTCGCTCCTCCTGAGACGCTGTTTTCATGTCTCTTGTCAACTGCATTAGCGGTATCAATTGCGCAATTCTGCTGCCTCGAGGAATATGGATAGGTGGAAACAATATCTGAATCATGATCTGTATGACACCCGTATAGTCTGCATCGATAAGTCCGGGGATAATTGTCAGTCCTCTCATACTGCTTGAAGATCGCCCTATCAGTAATGCACCCTGCGGTTGACCGTTGATCACTAAGGGCGCTCTTACTGTTGTAGCTACACGTCGCGGTTTGGAGTCCGTTAAAGTTATTTCTACTGCGGTTGCCAAGTCCAACCCGAGGCTCCCTCTTGTGGCTGGCTGGAGGACGGCTGCGGGTTGCATGACGCTGGTACTGGTTCCTCCCGACTCGCTGTTTGTTGCTCCGATGTCGCGACTGCAGGAGCTGCCATTTTTATCGGGGCGCGGCGGCTCGACGCACTCATTCTCCCGTTTCCCGAGTAACATGCTTCTGAGCTGTGGTTGGTCGATCTGCAGTTCTCGCACCACACTCGAGTCGCTCTGCAGTCTCGACGGATATGACCCTCCCGTCCGCATCTGAAGCACTTATTACTTCTTCTCCCCTCAGTACTGCGAGGCCGGCTTCCAGCTTCCACAGCACCAGCACGGAGCGGAGCTAACGCAGCAAAGACTTGTTCTTGAAACTGCAACTGGGCTGCTAGAGCTTGTTGCTGGGCCTGCAGGAGGTCTTTCCCTAACCTATCCATAGCTTCCACTAATATAGCCTGAGGCCCTACCGGAACCCTGCTCATTCGATCTAACATCAACTCAATCGTAGCGTCTGCTGGCAACGTTATTAGAATAGACCGAGTCGCCTGATTCGCATTCTGAACTGCACACTGCCTCAACAACGCTGCCCTCATCCACTCAGGCACATCCGCCTGCTCTATGGCCGCGGTAACTCTATCTATAAATTGTGCGAAAGGCTCCTCTCTACCTTGTTTTATAGACATATAGGAAGGCGCTGGCTGTGCCGTCTTAACCTGTTCCACCGCTAGCCTCGCCGTTCGCATTGCCTCAATACACCTTTCCGGCCCCATCTGTAATTGGGCCCGTACTTCCAGGAACGGTCCTGTACCCATCAACTGCTCTACTGTAACGCCGTTCAACGGGTCATTGGGCCCCCTTCTTTGCTGCACCGATGCCTCGCAAAACCGCTGCCAGTGCGCCTGCCACAACAACAGCTGCGACTGCGTCATAATCATCCTCATGATCACCTTAAGGTCCTCCGGAACTAATACCGTAGTTCCAAACACATAATTCAACATCTGCTTAGTTGGCTCTCCATGCAAACCAGATTCCGATACCGTACTCCTGAGCTGAGATAACAACTTCCAGCTAATTGGACTGTACTCTGCTTGCATGTCCCCATGCTGATCCCTTTGAAACATCGCTGGAAACGCTAGAGGAGTAAAATCTCCACCTTCTGCTGCATCTTCCATGATCCTTCTCCAATTAAGCAACGTAGGACAACTACCCCGGTTTGATTTACCCGTCTCTTCCTCCTTCTCTGGCTCGCTTGCTTCGTCCACACTACGGCTATCTCCCTGCTCTCTTGTTTCCGCTTGTCGCTCTAACTCCCCTCTTTCCGTAACTTTAACTGTTTGCCAACAAGGTGGATTAGGAACCCGACAATTACTAAACAACAAGTCATTCGTCTGCGGCGGCGGTGCAGACCCACCCGAAAAGGGTGATATTCCGGCATCTAGTGGTGGAGCAGATGGCTCCATCCGACCTAACTTCTGAGAAGCAACTGCTGCCAAATTTTTCTCGACCTTATGCCTCTTAATATTATTTATAACCTCACACCACGGTTTCATTAACTTTTTCGCTGTTTTGTCCTCATCTATCACCATATCCCATAACACATCTCCTAATTTTCTCCACTCCGCTTCTTCAAATAACGAATCCGGATCCTGAAAACACCCCTTAGCTTTCCCTGTTGCTACTAGACCAGCTAGCTGTTTAACGCAACTATGATCCACCCCCCGCTTTTCTAAAAAGCTTTGCAATAAATCTAGGGCTACTTCTAAATCCATGCTACCGTTATTTATAGCCGAGCACGGTACCTCCTCCTGCGCTTTAAAGACCTCCTTGCAGCCCTCCTGTAGCCCAGCAACGGCGAACTTCACTCGGTTCAGGCGTCGGAGACGATACACCGCAGCACAGTGTTCGATCGCTCTTGCCCGCCGGTCGCTGCTCCCGGCGCCGTTCCTTTCCCTATCCGCCACTCAGGTCCCTGTTCGGGCGCCAATTGCGGGGAAGAACCCCACCAGGGATTCAGACCTGAGAAGGCGGAGGAAGAAATGCAGCCGACTCAGTATGAGTGATAAAGCATACTTCAATTTATTAATAAGTTGCACACACTTATATAGTCCCTTAGATAATTATGCCTACTAGTCATTCAATAATTGGAGAGAATACATAAGTAGCCCAACCCCCCTTGCGGTTTCTCTGGTATGCAAGTTCCTCTTCTTCCCGGAGCTAGCTCCTCAAGGTCGTTCACCGAAACTCCTCCTTGCCCGCAAGCAACCCAGGTTACCCTCGGTCAGTACTTTTCCATCAGCAGTTTCTGACTCCTGCTCACCGAGGCCTATCGAGGCCTACTCATGCTGACTAGAACAAGCTTTCCTGATACAGCAGATCACTGGACCCATGCCCCTTTTCCCGTAGCCATTCCCCAACACACATTTAATCAAATTGCCAGGTTAAAAAAAGTTAGAGCATTTCACAAAAAAAGGTGATCAGCTTTTTTGTCATAAGAACAACCATTACCATTGCCACTACCTTTATTTTCAAGCAGTACCTGAGCCATATGGTCAGAAATGCTCCAAACCAAAGAATCAGCTTGACACAAACAGAAGATTTTCGACCCAAACAGAAAACTATGGTAATGCTTACATGTTGTGTATAAATAGCTATATATAAACTTAAAATCGTAGCATTATTTTGCAATTAATGATTTGAATTAATGCAATTAAGATGGAATTAATACAAAACAAGAGAACTAATAATATTTTTAACCAAATTTCACAGAAAACACTTAGTCATTAGGCAGCTTCTCTGATGCACAATCAACTGCCCAGCACAAAAACATCCCATTGCTTTATGTCTAGTGCTTGCACAAGCAGGGATAAAAGAGGAGACTGGGTTATGGATTTCTTTAACTGAAAAGCAACTGATGCCTTTGGGAAGATTTTGAACACAGGAATATTGACTTTGTTCAAGTCACGGGTGTCCGTGGCAGAATCGCCTCGTTTGGAAGATCCCGTGAGCCTGAGGAAACGCTGCAAGATTACACATGATCTTTAAAGTACTGGAGAGAAAGTCTGTATTTAACACTGGCTTGTATTTCAGAGATGATGTGTGATTCACCTGATGCTTTCATTGATACTTCAGCTGACGTAATATTTAATTCACATATCAGACTAAGAGAGTCTTTCCTGAAATTGCAGCTGAACTTAATAAACAATGTTAATGTTTCTTCTACAGACAAATACACTTCAGGATCTTACAATGCACCAACTTGGAGGAAAAGAAATCCACATGCAAAAACATTCCCTAAATTTGGAACAACCATTCAGGTAACTGTTTGATCAAAATTTTTACAACGTAGTCTACTTCACAAAAGCAACAGGACTCTCCCCACCTAGAAAATGTAAAACTGCTCTTAAAGCTTTTGCAGCCAAAACCCACAAGATTCTAAGCAATGCTGAATCGTCTGAAAGAGCGGTGAATAGTTCCGTTGTTTTGCAGACATGTAATTTTGACTGTATAACTAACCCAGGATTTCTAATGTTTTACAATATTACTCATATGAAAGCAAAATACGTACCTGCCTTCAAAGTGAGGAGCTACAACAAGTGGGTTTTGGCTCGTAGCGCTGGACAAAGCACAGCACAGACCACAGGAGTGTGATCTGTTTGTCTGTTTGATTGCTCGTGAAGCATCTGCAACAGCTGAACGATGATCAGCCGAGCTCCAAATTCATAAAAGGACTCGGGCTACAGAACATTCTCCTGATACCCTAAGGACCATTAATACATTTTACAGCTGCCTTGAAAGCAGAGATTACAACCTCTATCTCATGCTCAAAGTTTAATTCTTAACCTGTTTCTGAAAGAGCATCTACAGATTTATTCTAGTAAATAATGTACAAAAACTTCTGTATATCTATTTTGACAACAGAGCCAAAACAACATGGAAGTGAACAGAAAACAAGAACGATACCCAGAGCGGAGAATAGGATGAAGCGAGTGGTTGAAATTACAATACTCCAAAGTGAAACGAGATGCACCAACGTTTCAAAAGTGACAAAAATGGAAATTAGGAAAGTATGTTCTGTATGGTCATATATTAAGGTTTTAAATATATTCACTAAGTTGTGTCTGTTACGAAAATTAGACAGTTGAGATGATTTTTAAAGACTGTGGCTATTCACCACAAGACTGCTAGTAAAATATGTGCATGGAGATGAAAAAATCTCTAAGCTGAGTGTTCCCCTAACGTATTTCACAGAAGTTTTACTGCATAACAGAAGTTTTAATGCATATGTACCGTGATTAAATAAATTGTTTTCGGATTTCAGTAAAGCCTTTGATACTGTCTCTCACAGCATTCTCCTGGACAAGATGTCCAGCACACAGCTGCATAAACAACAATGCAGCGGGTGAGCAACTGGCTGATGGGTCGGGCTCAAAGGGTTCTAGTAAATGGGGTCATGTTGGGTTGGACACCAGTCACTAGTGGGTTCCACAAGGATCCATCTTAGGGCCAGCACTCTTCAATGTCTTCATAAATGACTTGAACACAGGGAATCCTAAGCTTGCTGCTTACACAATGTTGGGAGGAGCTGTTGACACTGTCGAGAGCAGAGAGACCCTGCAGAGGGATCTGGACAAATTGGAGAACTGGGCAATCACCAACTGCATGAAGTTTAACAAGGGCAAGTGCCGGATTTTGCACCTGGGACACGGCAACCCTGGCTGTACATACAGACTGGGGCACGAGATGCTGGAAAGCAGCTCTGCAGAGAGGGACCTGGGGGTTCTGGTTGACGGCAAGTTGAACATGAGCCAACAGTGTCCCTGGCAGCCAAGAGGGCAACCGTGTCCTGGGTGCATGAAGCACAGCATTGCCAGCCGGGCCAGGGAGGTGATTGTCCCGCTCTGCTCTGCACTGGTGCGGCCTCACCTGGAGCACTGGGTGCAGTTCTGGGCACCCCAGGATAAAAAAAAGATATAAAGCTACTGGAGAGTGTCCAGAAGAGGGCTACAAAGTTGGTGAAGGGTTTGGAGGGGAAGCCATATGTGGAGCAGCTAAAGTCACTTGGTTTGTTCAGCCTGGAGAAGAGAAGACTAAGGGGAGACCTCATCATGCTCTACAGCTTCCTCACAAGGGGAGAAGGAAGGGCAAGTGCTGATCTCTCTGGTGACCAATGACAGAACCTGAGGGAATTAAAGGAACATGTGCCAGGGAAGGTTTAGGTTGGACATCAGGAAAAGGTTCTTCCCCCAGAGGGTGCTGGAGCACTGGAACAGGCTCCCCAGGGAGGTGTCACGGCCCAAGCCTGACAGTGTTCAAGAAGAGACTGGACAACGCCAGTTGGAGCGCTACAGCAGACAGGCGAATGACACCCCGATCTGTCCGGACATTGCCTGTTACATCTTGGCAAGAATTACCTTTGACTGGGCTCCATTACTGTCACCTTGCTACATACTCCACATCTTGCAGCCTCAAATAAATTCTTCCCTCAGAAGGCTGATATTGCTTTGAGCACAACAAAAAGATGAGAAACAAGGTTGTTTTGTCTCTGCAGGGCTCACAGGTGGGCACAGCAAAACGGCTCCACACAGGCTCCCAGTGCAGCCGCGTTCCTGCCACGACTGTGCCCAAACTCAGACAAAGCAAACTCAGCATCGGGGTGCACACCTGGATGCACTTGGCAGCAAAAGGGGGGGACACACCTGAACTGGCTCCCAAACGATCTTTCTCTCCCGCAGTTAAGGCGGGGAGCCATATGGAAACCCGGACCGCACATTTCTCTCAAGATCTGCAGCCAAACCTCCCGCCACTCGCTGTCCCCCTCCCCGCAGCCGGCCCGGGCGGGTCTGACACGGCCGCTGCCGCTGCCTGTCCACCCCGCTCCGCCCCGCCGTGCGGCGCCGCTCCCCGCGGCCCAGCGACTCCCCCTGGGCCCGGCCCCGGCCCCGTTCCGCCTCGGCCACCTGGCGCTCCCGCTTGGCCGACGGCTCCTCCTTCACCTCGGTCACGAACACACACGGCACCTTCCGCTGCACCGCGCCCCGCCGCCTCATGGCCCCGGCCACCCGAGCCCGCCCGCTCCCGCCGCCGGACCAGCGCCGGCCGGAACTGCGGCTGCACCGCCCCGCGCTGCGCCACGGGAAATGGAGTCCGTGAGCGCCCGCCCGCCACGAGCCCCGCCACGCACCCGAGCGCCGGGGAGGGCGGCGCAGGGCAGGGCGGGCGCGGTGGCCTCGGGGCCCCTTCCCGGCAGCCGGCAGCGAGGCGGGGGCACCCCCGCTCACAGCCGCCCGGTCCGGCCGCGGGCCTGGGGCAGCTCCAGGGCTCCAGCCGCCGTTCTCTCTCCAGAGCGGCTCCCGCTGTGTCAGGGCGGCCCCGCCCGCCTGTTTTCGGCGGTTGTTCCAGTGCCAAAGTCCCAGTGGTCAGGCAGGCGGTATTTTCCTCTGCAGTTAGTCCTCGGGCTGGCTGCTGACACTTGAATTACGAAAAATTCATAGGCTTCTATGTGATGGAACACCTTATCCTTGGTGCCATCTTAAGACATATCAAGGATAAGAGGGTCATCAGGGACAGTCAACATGGCTTCCCCAAGGGAAGTCGTGTTTGACCAACCTCATAGCCTTTTATGAAGACGTAACAAGGTGGATTGACGATGGCAGAGCAGCGGATGTGGTCTACCTTGACTTCAGCAAAGCATTTGACACCGTCTCCCACAGCATCCTCACGGCAAAACTGAGGAAGTGTGGACTGGATGATCGGGTAGTGAGGTGGACTGCAAACTGGCTGAAGGAGAGAAGCCAGAGAGTTGTGGTCAATGGGGCAGAGTCTGGTTGGAGGCCTGTATCTAGTGGAGTGCCTCAAGGGTCAGTTCTGGGACCAATACTATTCAATATATTCATCAATGACTTGGATGAGGGAATTGAGTGTACTATCAGCAAGTTTGCTGATGACACCAAGCTGGGAGGAGTGGCTGACACGCCAGAGGGCTGTGCTGCCATCCAGCGAGAGCTGGACAGGCTAGAGAGTTGGGCGGGGAAAAATTTAATGGAATATAACAAGGGAAAATGTAGAGTCTTGCATCTGGGCAGGAACAACCCCAGGTTCCAGTATAGGTTGGGGAATGACCTATTAGAGAGCAGTGTAGGGGAAAGGGACCTGGGGGTCCTGGTGGACAGCAGGATGACCATGAGCCAGCACTGTGCCCTTGTGGCCAAGAAGGCCAATGGCATCCTGGGGTGTATTAGAAGGGGGGTGGTTAGTAGGTCAAGAGAGGTTCTCCTTCCCCTCTACTCTGCCCTGGTGAGACCTCATCTGGAATATTGTGTCCAGTTCTGGGCCCCTCAGTTCAAGAAGGACAGGGAACTGCTGGAGAGAGTCCAGCGCAGGGCCACAAAGATGATGAAGGGAGTGGAGCATCTCCCTTATGAGGAAAGGCTGAGGGAGCTGGGTCTCTTCAGCTTGGAGAAGAGGAGACTGAGGGGTGACCTCATCAATGTTTATAAATACATAAAGGGTGGGTGTCACGAGGATGGAGCCAGGCTCTTCTCGGTGACAACCAACAGTAAGACAAGGGGTACTGGGTCCAAGCTGGAACACAAGAGGTTCCACTTAAATTTGAGAAGAAACTTCTTCTCAGTGAGGGTGACGGAACACTGGAACAGGCTGCCCAGGGAGGTTGTGGATTCTCCTTCTCTGGAGACATTCAAAACCCGCCTGGACGCCTTCCTGTGTAACCTCACCTAGGTGTTCCTGCCCTGGCAGGTGGATTGGACTAGATGATCTTTTGAGGTCCCTTCCAATCCCTAACATTCTGTGATTCTGTGATTCTAGAGAGACTGGAGGACTTCCAGTCATTTCAACGCCTTTGTACTTCTTCCCCAGCTTGGGTGTGACCACCGCTGAGCCAGCCTTGTACTCTTCGTGCCCATGGAGCCGCCGGCAGCTGCTTTTCATGTACACATCTGTCCCCCTTCCCGCTGGCTGACCAACGGTGTACAGCACAGGCGTAATCTGGCAATTGGTCCACCCAGTTCAAGGCGGGGCGGGTGTTTTTGTTTGTTTGTTTTTTTGCAAGGAACCACCCATCACATGCAGGTCTGGTGCTGCTATGAACCACTAGTCCTCTTTCTGGAATTCTGCCTTATGTCTCACTCCCTTCTCTTTGGCTTTGCCTGCATCCTTCTTCCTCTCTAAGCAATGGCATCCTTCTCTTAGGAGTTTGTGACTCCTTTTCCTTTCTGTGCTTCCTTTTGTGTTTGTCCCTAAGTTCCCAGGCTTTGATCTAACAGTGCACTGAAGTCCTCATCTCCAAGTCACTGATGTCACTCAGGTTATAAATTTGATCCCATGTCCTGGGAATAACAGTACGGCTTAGCATTTCCCAGGACTGAAGCTTCATTTTCCCCCATCGGTATTTTTGGTTCGTAGCCAGCCCAGGACCTGAATGGGAACACAGGTGTTAATTCAGGATACAAGTGGACGCTGCTCTTTCTGCTTTAGATGTGGCAGTAGACGCCACAGAAGCAAGAAAAAGCAAGTAACCCCAACCATGTCAGCAGCGAACAGCCAACAGTGTACTAACAGGAGCGACAAGTTCCTCCATCCAAAGGAAGAGCTGCAGTAAAAAAACGTTGGGCAGAAGGTTTTTGGTTAAAAAATAGTCAAAGAATAAGGTTTGTCTTTGTGCTATCAAAGGTTGGTTTCACAGGCCACAGTTCCTACAGCAAGATGTTGGGTATTATTTAAGCCATGGCAAATGGGTTTGTTCCATTTTTCATTAAAGAAACACTGGAAAGGGAGACTCCGAAATGCTACCATTTTCTGTACTTTGCACTGAAGCAATGGAGATGAAGGTAGATGTTCAAGCTGGACATGTCTCCTGGCGCCATGATGTTGACATCAGGAGCTGGAGGAGCAGTTGGAACTTTCGAAACGTAACATTCTATACTGGCTGGCAACTGCCTTTGTCGGTTCGGCAAGGCTGCAGAAGGCACCAGCTCCTTCACTCGACTGCCTTTTGCTGTCACTTGGGGTCTTCTTTTGTGACAGAAGCAGATCTGAGGTTGTGAAGGCCCAGTTTTTAGAAGAAACCTGCTGCTTTCAAGGAAATCACATCGTTTTGCCTCAGTATTCATAGCTTCAATGTTTGCGTGTATGTTCTGCTGGTATTAAGAGCGTGGAGGAGAAGCGCAAGAGGTGAAAATGACCGCAGTTGGGAATGACTGCTATTTCCGCCGTTCCTCCTACCCACAGGTAAATGCTGTAGATTGTAGAGTGCTTTGGATCCTTGGTTTCTTGATATAGCCATGTTGACAGGGAGGTCTGTTATGTAAACAGAGAAGGTGGTATTTCACTCTGGCTGGGTCATGGCCACATCGGTAGAGGAAATATCGGACTTTTGGAAGTGGTGAGAAGAGCTAATGATCTTCTGAACCATGGGCAATTTTTCGTTTTGCATCCATTTCAGCAATGGGGATTTAGGCGTTAATGCCGGGGAGATGAGCTTTGGCTCCAGACCCAGCGCGTCTCAGGGGATGGCCCAGTTGTACTGACTACAGTCCAAACGTGGCGTGTTTTGGAGATGCTGCTCTTAGACCCAGCCGTTAACGTCTTGAACTAGGTGAAAATTCCTTTAAAATATCACATAGAATCTCATTAAGAAGTGAATTGCATAATCAGAAATGTTCCTAAAATCGGTACTCTTGAATAAGGCAGGGATACAGAAAACCAATTTTAAGTAACACTAACAAGAGTGACTCTCATGAAAGCGCTATCTCTGCAATCTTGTGTGGACTTTTTAGCTGGTGAAATTTTGACCAATAGAGGGAGAGCAGCAGTGTGAGCATATGTATTAGTAAAGAAGGAATAATTAAACAAATAATTAACAAGTCCATGTAGATATGCTCTTTATTGTTTTGGGTTTGGTTTTGGTTGTTGTTTTGGTTATGTTTTGGGGTTTTTTGGTTATGTTTTTGGGTTTTTTTTGTTTTGCCTGGGACTTTTTTTTTTGGGGGGGGGGGGGCGGGTAGGTTTTTCTTTTCCCCATTAGGCTTTTGTTTGTCATCTGTACAAACAGCTGGGAGAGGGTGTGAGCAATATTAATGACAGTAATCTCAGAACATCAACTCCCAAACTGTTATTTTTTCGGTTTTTGCTGAGAATCTTTCTGGGTTTGGTTTCCCATTCCTTATTTCCCATGGACCCATGTACATTTCTTAAGAGAGTCTAATGTAAGATTCGCACTTGTACAGCCGATTTCGTTTGGGATTGACCTGATTATCCCATTCTGCGGGAAAGGAAACTCAACCACATGCCAGTTAAGTAACTAATAGATTCTTTTTCTTCCCAGCATCTCACGAAAAGTCAGCAGTACTTATTAGACTGCTTTACTCATGTTCTCATCTAGGAACACTTTTACATGACGGAAGCTCCATCGACCAAACTCAGGATAACTTTAGAGTGTTCTGGAGCTTCAGGTATCTGTAAGGATAACTTTAAGAGTTCTAAAATATCAGAATAAGGTCCCAAAAAATCTTGGTCATATGTTCACAGCAGTACACCGTGTACCAATGCATTTATTCTATTTTTATTGTTATATTTACAATATATGAAATCTCTTTTCTCCTGCAGCAGAAGTACAGCCACATCGCCTGTTTCTGGGAAAAACAACCCTCAGGCTGTGTGAGGATCAGTTGTGCCTTCCATCATACCAAACCGCGAAATATAAATGGACTCTTTTTGCCACCTAGTAACAGTAAGTAAAAATATTTTCTCTACTATTTGTCCCTTAGCATAAGCAGATCCACAAGAATGTCCCTGCAGTGCTCAGTAATCTCTATGAAGGTCCAAAATGTACCATGGTAAATCAATGGGGTAGGATCTGCTACCCCAGCAAGTTCAAGGCAAAGAAATGAATTTTATTGGCATTTGAACAGGGTTGCCACATGAATTTTTTAGCTGTCATGTTACAGATGTTTCTCTCAGTCCCATGAAAGAGGTTAGCAAGAGCTATGGAGTAGAAATGTTGCAGGAATAGTTTGCACGGCTGTGCAATATCTGAAAATCAGATTATTTATAGAAAATTTTAAAAACCCAACCATTACAAGATGTAGGGTTTTTTCATCAATTCTTTCAAAGAGGAGCTCTTGGCTACCGGGAGTCCTGTTAGACAGCTGGAACCTGTAACACGGAAAGTGTCCAGGGCAGGGAACCAAGGCAGGTGTCAGAAATCAGGCAGAAGCTGGAGTGAGAGCAGCGTGACTTGTCACAGATGCATGAGCAAGGGGACTAAAATGGAGATGTTCATGGGCCTGAGCTCCAGAGCAGGAGAAAGGTGTCACGAGAGAAGTCCAGAGAGACCTCTAGTCAGAAGCAAACACCTTGTGTTCCAGAAATTCCCCCAGGGAAAGGTAGCGTGTCCTATGTGGGCGTGTTGAGCCACACAACCCCAAGGGAGCAAGACAAGAACTTGAGTGCTCTTTCTGTGAGTGCACACATTGCCGAAAATGCACATCTTCATCTTATTTCTTTAAAACTGGAAAATATATCCAACTTCAGTATTTTTAATGTAATGTACAGAATCCTGATTGTATCATCATTTTTATTTCAGGCCATTGCATTTCCTGGCTCTCAGAAAATGCTATCCCAGTTCTGATACACTTTTTTAAAAACATAATGGGTAGATATAAGTTTCTAAGGAAAAGAATGACTTTTCTGATTTTCTTCTATTTAAGTGTAAATTATTTAAATGAATTTCATAATCTTTCTCAAAATATACATTTTGTACTTCATAAAGAGAGTTTTGATTCTGAAAATTTGGACAGAAAAAAAATGTCTGCAAGCTAAAAATGGGTAATGCAGTGCTTAGCATTGCTAAATTCTACATAGGAGGATGCCATGGGGAGTGGTACAGGTCTGCCAATTACTCAGCATATTTAAAATATTTTCACAGCTGGGGTCCAAAACTCATGTACTCGCTTCAGCCCCAGTATTACTACTTGCATGTTTCCCTATGTTGTAAATATCCTGAAACAGACTGGAAGAAAGAAGGATATTGACTGAAATTAGTGTATCCACCAGCTGGAAGAGATATCCAGCCTTTTCTAAACATCATCAAATGATCAAAATATTCCTCTTTTCAAAAGGCTTTCTACCGCAGTGCTTTATCTGCCCATTCAGAGGAGTTACAACCCATGTTTTTACATACTTTCTGGTGTTGCAAGATGCTCTTTTGCCAAGCTCTGCAGAATAGTTTTACCACAAGGCACAATGTGCCTATGTAATGATCCCTTCCATAGGATAAAGATTTCAAAGCTATACCTGCTGATCTGAACCTGGGTTTGATATTTTAGTTCCTCCTAATAACAGAAATATAATGTTCTTTTCTGCAGATGTGTCATTGCAACAGGGTGGCCAAGAAAGGATTCTGCATCCAGCCCATCATCAGAAATCACTCCGAAATCAAGAAAATATTTTACTACCAGTTCATGCTCCACTGATAATAAGCCTCAAGAAAGAAGAAGATGAAGAGGACGATGATGAGAAAGAGAACTGTAAACAGATTTTTCTTCTTTTACAGAAAAGTACAATAGGATCTTTTTCTACACTTACTTGTTATAATAACCATTAGCTATTTAGAAAAGAGTTGTCTTTGTATGCATACCTAGTAATCTAGTGCACATCAGCACATCATTATTTCCTACAGATGTTTCTGATTGGGTGCCTAAGACTGCTGCAGAAATTGAAGAAGAAAGAGCCATAAAGGAAATATGCTATAAAACTGGTAAATATGAAATCAGTCACTCTTTCCTAAACAGCAACAATGCCAATATACTAAGCCTTGGGTTTATTTTCCCTCTCGGGCTGTGTTTAGGAGAATATTACAGGATGCAATACCCTCACGAACACCAATCAGCACAAACTGTGTCTTCACCTCGGGAAAAGGAGAAATTACTCCTGGAAGCTACTGAGCGAGACTTGCAGAAAGGTAAGGACTTTTCATCTTCTTGGACAATATGTACCACTTTTAGGATTATACTTACAGGGACAAAGGATTAGATACCTTGCCCCTCCTCCCCTCTTTTTTAATTTAGTGACAATAAAAGACAGCATATTACGAAGAACAGTAAAACACTACATTAATTTTTCCCCACATATATATACATACATAGTGTTACACACGTGGTGACTACCTGTATCAAATGCAGATGGAAAAGGTAGAAACAGGCTGTAAACGTCATGTGTACTTTCTAGAGATATACAACTGTAACATAAATTTCGTCAGGTAAGATTCATCAATACAATTCATGAAAAGTGAGAAGCTAAAGAATGAGCAGATATTTTGTAGCTGGTTCTTTACTTCGGAGCCATAGTTTGTCTTTAAGCTGCATTTTATGGAATTGTCTTAGAGAGCATGAAAGTTCTACATCAGTTACAGTAGACAGGAACCAAACATCTAAGAAAAGAGAAAGAATATAAAACGAGAGGTTAAAGGAAATTGCACTCATCACTATCTCACAGAGGTGGGAGGAAGAGAATGGCAGGGCCAGTCCCTGTGCTTACACACAAGCAGCTCACACATCCTTTCTGCTGCCTTTCCAGGTGATGGCAGTAGAATTCCCAGAACATTTATTAATACAAAAAGAGAAGGAGAGATTTCAGGAAGGAGAATACCAACAGAGCGTATTCCCACAAGAGATCGTCGATCCTTTGACAATGGAGGTAAATACCCTTTAGCATCAGCTTCTCATTGATTAACATCTTGTCTTGTGGTAAATAAGGTAACTGAATATGCACGCCTTAAACTACAGTATAATACCCTTAGTCACCAGGTACATTCACATCGGAGGTGAATCTATTATAGGAATGTTGAATCTCCCGCCATTCCTTGGTATTTCTGCAACGCTGTTTGTCACCATGTCAGCAATGCGCATTCAGCTGTTAAGACTCTGTGTGGGCCCGTGCTGTGAACTGTATCACCAAAGTGCCTGACGATTCAAGTAATCCTTTTGCCAACTGAAGTTATTTTCTATGCCACGTTGTTTTAGTCGTTCAGTTTCCAGGACAACATGTAGCTGAACTGATACAACTGAGACACAGGCAAAGCATCCCTCATGTGCAAGGGGTGAGAAATAAGCAGCGGCAGAGAGGAACATATTAAGGGTTGTGGTTTTGTTGCTGAGTTCTCTTGTAATGACAGGCAGCTCAGGCTCAGAAGTTGTCACCCTGCGCTTTGGAGCCTGTTTGCATTGGGTTCCCATGCAGATGTCATACTTTGACTTTGGAAAAGGGTTTATTCCCCCTGTGACACACACACAAATTACATACAACTTTTCACTCTCAGTTCTTACAAATGTCCCTGTGGATTAAAGCCCGTATTTGTTAAACTGTAAACCCTAAACACAACCACAGTGAGCTGGTAAATAAGCATCACTCCAAAGAAATAAAGAAGAATAAATGGACTTCTGAGGAGCCAAGAAATTCACCTCATACGGTATCAGGAAAAGGTGTCTTGAGAAAACAGTTGGCTTATTCATTTTCATTTACTAAACTGTTAGATGATCCAGGACTACCTACCTAATTTCTCTTAATGTCAAATGTGGACAATCCATATTTAGATTGGACTCTCCACAAAGAACATTGTATTAATCTTGTCTTCCAGCCTCCAGGCTCCTGCAGTATGTCAAATTTTGACGAACAGCTCAAAATTTTCATTTAATTTGCTTTTTCACTTTTAGGAATTCACACTTCAGACCCCAAAGGAAAACCAAGTTACCAACCAAGGGGTCAAAGGAAGGATGATGAAACTGCTGCTTATGTTCCTCGTGGGAGAGCAGCTGGGAGAAAGACTTATTGTGATTCTTCAGAACCTCGAAGATCAGCATATGTATTCTACCGCACTGTCAACGTCAACCAGGAACCAAAGTTCAGCGGATCTACAGGTGGGCTCCTGTTTACACAGGATTCTTAAAATGCCTCAAATGTGCCTGTCTGTATTGTGCTGCTTTCGTTTTTGTCCCTGCAGGTGATTGTTAAGTCATTTCTGCCTAAATGCCTTCATAGCAGGAATTCATTTCTCTGCCCAAAGAGCAATGAATGCAATGATGTGCTGATGTGTACTAACATACTGACCGCCACTAATTACAGCTTCTTTTATCTGATTTCTTCTTCTGAAATATTTAATAACTTGTAGTAGTCCATTTAACTTCATGTTGGAGCATGATGGATTCATGCCTATTTTTATAATTTAGTATTATTTTCATCTTCCGTAAAGAAGTCCTGTGTGTTGCTTTTTGGCAATCTGTTTCAGATGTAACCGTAATTTTACATCTTACACTGTCTTTTCAACTTGCTAATACAGCTTCTCACAACCTCGTACATCAGTTGGGTTTTATTTGCCTTTCTGCTTTCCTTTTCCATGGTTACTCTGGATAATTCTGTTGTTTTCATCTCTCACTTCATGTAGAAATTTAGTGGTAAATAATTTCAATAATCGTAAGTTAAGAAAGCGATTTCATCTTGCCAGGTTCAGTCATCTCTTCTAAGACTGGTTGAATCTCCATCTTGAGGTGCCTCCCTGTCTTCATTTCCAATAAAAGGAATCTCACTCCGACAGAGTAACCCCTTCCCAAAGATTCATAATGTTAAGTCGAATTAATCCAAATGGTACTGCTTTACTCTGGAGATGAACAGTTTTACTTTTTTGCTTTTCATGTTTGCTTTGATTAAATGTGGACAGATTGGTAGAGAGATCACAAAGAGAACATTCTTCATCTGAATAACACAATTAATCAATTGCCAGGTTAAAAAAAGTTAGAGCATTTCACAAAAAAAGGTGATCAGCTTTTTTGTCATAAGAACAACCATTACCATTGTCACTACCTTTCTTTTCAGCAGTACCTGAGCCATATGGTCGGAAATGCTCCAAACCAAAGAATCAGCTTGACACAAATAGAAGATTTTCGACCCAAACAGAAAACTATGGTAATGCTTACATGTTGTGTATAAATAGCTATATATAAACTTAAAATCGTAGCATTATTTTGCAATTAATGATTTGAATTAATGGAATTAAGATGGAATTAATAGAAAAGGAGAACTAATAATATTTTTAACCAAATTTCACAGAAAACACTTAGTCATTAGGCAGCTTCTCTGATGCACAATCAACTGCCCAGCACAAAAACATCCGTTTGCCATCTATCTAGTGCTTGCACAAGCAGGGATAGAAGAGGAGATTGGATTATGGATTTGTTTAACTGAAAAGCAACTGATGCCTTTGGGAAGATTTTGAACACAGGAATATTGACTTTGTTCAAGTCACGGGTGTCCGTGGCAGAATCACCTCGTTTGGAAGATCCCGTGAGCCTGAGGAAACGCTGCAAGATTACAAATGATCTTTAAAGTACTGGAGAGAAAGTCTGTATTTAACACTGGCTTGTATTTCAGAGATGATGTGTGATTCACCTGATGCTTTCATTGATACTTCAGCTGATGTAATATTTAATTCACATAGCAGCCTAAGAGAGTCCTTCCTGAAATTGTAGCTGAACTCAGAAACAATGTTTATGTTTCTTCTACAGACAAATACACTTCAGGATCTTACAATGCACCAACTTGGAGGAGAAGAAATCCACATGCAAAAACATTCCCTAAATTTGGAACAACCATTCAGGTAACTGTTTGATCGAAATTTTTACAATGCAGTCTACTTCACAAAAGCGACAGGACTCTCCCCACCTAGAAAATGTAAAACTGCTCTTAAAGCTTTTGCAGCCAAAACCCACAAGATTCTAAGCAGTGCTGAGTCATCTGAATGACCAGGGAGTAGTTCTGTTTGTTTGCAGATATGTAATTTTGACTGTAAAACTAACCCAGGATTTCTAATGTTTTACAATATTACTGATATGAAAGCAAAATACGTACCTGCCTTCAAAGTGAGGAGCTACAACAAGTGGGTTTTGGCTCGTAGCGCTGGACAAAGCACAGCACAGACCACAGGAGTGTGATCTGTTTGTCTGTTTGATTGCTCGTGAAGCATCTGCAACAGCTAAACGATGATCAGCCCAGCTCCAAATTCATAAAAGGACTCGGGCTACAGAACATTCTCCTGATACCCTAAGGACCATTAATACATTTTACAGCTGCCTTGAAAGCAGAGATTACAACCTCTATCTCATGCTCAAAGTTTAATTCTTAACCTGTTTCTGAAAGAGCATCTATAGATTTATTCTAGTAAATAATGTACAAAACCTTCTGTATATCTATTTTGACAACAGAGCCAAAAGGACACGGAAGTGAACAGAAAACAAGAACTATACCCAGAGCGGAGAATAGGATGAAGCGAGTGGTTGAAATTACAATACTCTAAAGTGAAACGAGATGCACCAATGTTTCAAAAGTGACAAAAATGGAAATTAGGAAAGTATGTTCTGTATGGTCATATATTAAGGTTTTAAATATATTCACTAAGTTGTGTCTGTTACGAAAATTAGACAGTTGAGATGATTTTTAAAGACTGTGGCTGTTCACCACAAGACTGCTAGTACAATATGTGCATAGAGATGAAAAAAATCTCTAAGCAGAGTGTTCCCCTAATGTATTTCACAGAAGTTTTACTGCATAACAGAAGTTTTAATGCATATGTACCGTGATTAAATAAATTGGTTTTGGATTTCAGTAAAGCCTTTGATACTGTCTCTCACAGCATTCTCCTGGACAAGATGTCCAGCACACAGCTGCATAAACAACAATGCAGCGGGTGAGCAATTGGCTGATGGGTCGGGCTCAAAGGGTTCTAGTAAATGGGGTCATGTTGGGTTGGACACCAGTCACTAGTGGGTTCCACAAGGATCCATCTTAGGGCCAGCACTCTTCAATGTCTTCATAAATGACTTGAACACAGGGAATCCTAAGCTTGCTGCTTACACAATGTTGGGAGGAGCTGTTGACACTGTCGAGAGCAGAGAGACCCTGCAGAGGGATCTGGACAAATTGGAGAACTGGGCAATCACCAACTGCATGAAGTTTAACAAGGGCAAGTGCCGGATTTTGCACCTGGGACACGGCAACCCTGGCTGTACATACAGACTGGGTCACAAGATGCTGGAAAGCAGCTCTGCAGAGAGGGACCTGGGGGTTCTGGTCGGCGGGAGGTTGAACATGAGCCAACAGTGTCCCTGGCAGCCAAGAGGGCAACCGTGTCCTGGGTGCATCAAGCACAGCATTGCCAGGGAGGTGATTGTGCCGCTCTGCTCTGCACTGGTGCGGCCTCACCTGGAGCACTGGGTGCAGTTCTGGGCACCCCAGGATAAAAAAAGATATAAAGCTACTGGAGAGTGTCCAGAAGAGGGCTACAAAGTTGGTGAAGGGTTTGGAGGGGAAGCCATATGTGGAGCAGCTAAAGTCACTTGGTTTGTTCAGCCTGGAGAAGAGAAGACTAAGGGGAGACCTCATCATGCTCTACAGCTTCCTCACAAGGGGAGAAGGAAGGGCAAGTGCTGATTTCTCTGGTGACCAATGACAGAACCTGAGGGAATTAAAGGAACATGTGCCAGGGAAGGTTTAGGTTGGACATCAGGAAAAGGTTCTTCCCCCAGAGGGTGCTGGAGCACTGGAACAGGCTCCCCAGGGAGGTGTCACGGCCCAAGCCTGACAGTGTTCAAGAAGAGACTGGACAACGCCAGTTGGAGCTCTACAGCAGACAGGCGAATGACACCCCGATCTGTCCGGACATTGCCTGTTACATCTTGGCAAGAATTAACTTTGACTGGGCTCCATTACTGTCACCTTGCTACATACTCCACATCTTGCAGCCTCAAATAAATTCTTCCCTCATAAGCCTGATATTGCTTTGAGCACAACAAAAAGATGAGAAACAAGGTTGTTTTGTCTCTGCAGGGCTCACAGGTGGGCACAGCAAAACGGCTCCACACAGGCTCCCAGTGCAGCCGCGTTCCTGCCACGACTGTGCCCAAACTCAGACAAAGCAAACTCAGCATCGGGGTGCACACCTGGATGCACTTGGCAGCAAAAGGGGGGGACACACCTGAACTGGCTCCCAAGCGATCTTTCTCTCCCGCAGTTAAGGCGGGGAGCCATATGGAAACCCGGACCGCACATTTCTCTCAAGATCTGCAGCCAAACCTCCCGCCACTCGCTGTCCCCCTCCCCGCAGCCGGCCCGGGCGGGTCTGACACGGCCGCTGCCGCTGCCTGTCCACCCCGCTCCGCCCCGCCGTGCGGCGCCGCTCCCCGCGGCCCAGCGACTCCCCCTGGGCCCGGCCCCGGCCCCGTTCCGCCTCGGCCACCTGGCGCTCCCGCTTGGCCGACGGCTCCTCCTTCACCTCGGTCACGAACACACACGGCACCTTCCGCTGCACCGCGCCCCGCCGCCTCATGGCCCCGGCCACCCGAGCCCGCCCGCTCCCGCCGCCGGACCAGCGCCGGCCGGAACTGCGGCTGCACCGCCCCGCGCTGCGCCACGGGAAATGGAGTCCGTGAGCGCCCGCCCGCCACGAGCCCCGCCACGCACCCGAGCGCCGGGGAGGGCGGCGCAGGGCAGGGCGGGCGCGGTGGCCTCGGGGCCCCTTCCCGGCAGCCGGCAGCGAGGCGGGGGCACCCCCGCTCACAGCCGCCCGGTCCGGCCGCGGGCCTGGGGCAGCTCCAGGGCTCCAGCCGCCGTTCTCTCTCCAGAGCGGCTCCCGCTGTGTCAGGGCGGCCCCGCCCGCCTGTTTTCGGCTCCGGGCTGAGGCAGCGCGCGGTGGCGGTGCCGTTGGCCCGGCAGCCGTTCCTCGGGCTGTTTTCTGCTTGCCCGGGCGCCGCACGCCTGGCTGGGGCAGGGATGCCCAGTGGGGAACTCTCTGGGTCGGTTTGGCCCCCGTCAGCACAGGGGCCTCCGGGTGTTGCCCGGGCTCTGCGCCTCGGGATAAACCTTGCAAGCTGTGCTGGCTTGACCCTGGCTGGACACCAGGTGCCCACCAAAGCTGCTCTGTCACTCCCCTCCCTCCTCAGCTGGGCAGGGGAGAGAAGGCCCAAGGAAAAGCTCGTGGGTCGAGATCAGGACAAGGAGAGAGCGCTCACCCACTGCTGCCACGGGCAACACAGACTCGACTCCCACGTGGAAGTTCTTGTAGTTTATTGCCAATCCAATCTGAGTGCAGCAATGGGAAATAAAACCTGCATCTTAAACCACCTTCCCAACGTGCCTCCTTCTTGCCGTGCTCAGGTTCCCTCCTGCATTTCCTCTACCTCCTCTCCCTGAGCGGCACGTGGGAAGAGGGAATGGGGGTTACGGTCAGTTCTTCACAGGCTGATGGGCGCAGCCTTGGCCAGCGCTGGGTCCATCTTGGAGCCAGCTGGCACGGGCTCTATCGGACATGGGGGAAGCTTCCAGCAGCTTCTCTCGGAATCCTCCCCTGCAGCCCCACCCGCTTCAAACACCTTGGCATGCAACCCCAACACAGAATTAGTTCTTCCTGAGCTTACCACCTTAAGCTTACCTCGCCCAGGCACAGCCACGTAACTACAAAGAGCCCCTGTCTCGACAGCTCTTGACAGCGTTAACACTTTTTCGGACGGCTGCTCGGGCCCACTGACAGTTCAGTATTCATGGCCCGCATCTGCTTTCCTGAAAGGCAGTTGCGGGGCTTATGGAACTGTGGGAGTCTTTTCACATCGCTTCTCTGTTCACAGCCCGCGTCACTGCTGCCCACCTTGATCTCAGTGAGCAGTTTCATCCCGTAGTCAGGTCAGGTCATTCCTGTAGAAATGCCCTTATTCCAGTGCCAAAGTCCCAGTGGTCAGGCAGGCAGTATTCTCCTCTGCAGTTAGTCCTCGGGCTGGCTGCTGACACTTGAATTACAAAAAATTCATAGGCTTCTAGAGAGACTGGAGGACTTCCAGTCATTTCAACGCCTTTGTACTTCTTCCCCAGCTTGGGTGTGACCACCACTGAGCCAGCCTTGTACCCTTCGTGCCCATGGAGCCGCCGGCAGCTGCTTTTCATGTACACATCTGTCCCCCTTCCCGCTGGCTGACCAACGGTGTACAGCACAGGTGTAATCTGACAATTGGTCCACCCAGTTCAAGGGGGGGTGGGTGTTTTTGTTTGTTTTTTTGCAAGGAACGACCCATCACATGCAGGTCTGGTGCTGCTATGAACCACTAGTCCTCTTTCTGGAATTCTGCCTTATGTCTCACTCCCTTCTCTTTGGCTTTGCCTGCATCCTTCTTCCTCTCTAAGCAACGGCATCCTTCTCTTAGGAGTTTGTGACTCCTTTTCCTTTCTGTGCTTCCTTTTGTGTTTGTCCCTAAGTTCCCAGGCTTTGATCTAAGAGTGCACTGAAGTCCTCATCTCCAAGTCACTGATGTCACTCGGGTTATAAATTTGATCCCATGTCCTGGGAATAACAGTACGGCTTAGCATTTCCCAGGACTGAAACTTCATTTTCCCCCATCGGTATTTTTGGTTCGTAGCCAGCCCAGGACCTGAATGGCAACAAACGAGTTAATTCAGGATACAAGTGGACGCTGCTCTTTCTGCTTTAGATGTGGCAGTAGACGCCACAGAAGCAAGAAAAAGCAAGTAACCCCAACCATGTCAGCAGCGAACAGCCAACAGTGTACTAACAGGAGCAACAAGTTCCTCCATCCAAAGGAAGAGCTGCATTAAAAAACGTTGGGCAGAAGGGTTTTGATTAAGCACTAGTCAATAAGGTTTGTCTTTGTGTCATCAAAGGTTGGTTTCACAGGCCACAGTTCCTACAGCAAGATATTGGGTATTATTTAAGCCCCGGCAAATGGGTTTGTTCCATTTTTCATTAAAGAAACACTGGAAAGGGAGACTCTGAAATGGTCCTGTTTTCTGTACTTTGCACTGAAGCAATGAAGATGAGGGTCGATGTTCAAGCTGGACATGTCTCCTGGCGCCATGACGTTGACATCAGGAGCTGGAGGAGCAGTTGGAACTTTCAAAACATAACATTCTATACTGGCTGGCAACTGCCTTTGTCGGTTCGGCAAGGCTGCAGAAGGCACCAGCTCCTTCACTCGACTGCCTTTTGCTGTCCCTTGGCATCTTCTTTCACGACAGAGGCAGAGCTGAGGTTGTGAAGGCCCAGTTTTTAGAAGAAAACTGCTGCTTTCAAAGAGAAGACATCGTTTCGCCTCAGTATTCATAGTTTCAATGTTTGCATATATGTTCTGCTGGTATTAGGAGCGTGGAGAAGAAGCACAAGAGGTGAAAATGACCACAGCTGGGAATGACTGCTATTTCCACCGTTCCCCCTACGCACAGGTAAATGCTGTAGATTGTAGAGTGCTTTGGATCCTTGATTTCTTGATACAGCCGTGTTGACAGGGAGGTCTGTTATGTAAACAGAGAAGCTGATATTTCACTCTGGCTGGGTCATGGCCACATCTGTAGAGGAACCATCGGATTTTTGGAAGTGGTGAGAAGAGCTAATTATCTTCTGAACCACGGGCAATTTTTTGGTTTCCATCCATTTCAGCAATGGGGATTTAGGCGTTAATGCCGGGGAGATGAGCTTTGGCTCCAGGCCCAGCGCGTCTCAGGGGATGGCCCAGTTGTACTGACTACAGTCCAAACGTGGCATGTTTTG
Source organism: Caloenas nicobarica (assembly GCF_036013445.1). NCBI lineage: Eukaryota > Metazoa > Chordata > Aves > Columbiformes > Columbidae > Caloenas > Caloenas nicobarica. Next base: position 50,424,015 of record NC_088245.1, read on the forward strand.
GAGATGCTGCTCTTAGACCCAGCTGTTAACGTCTTGAACTAGGTGAAAGTTCCTTTAAAATATCATATAGAATCTCATTAAGAAGTGAATTGCATAATCAGAAATGTTCCTAGAATCGGTACTCTGGAATAAGGCAGGGATACAGAAAAACAACTTTAAGTAACACTAACAAGCGTGACTCTCATGAAAGCGCTATCTCTGCAATCTTGTGTGGACTTTTTAGTTGGTGAAATTTTGACCAATAGAGGGAGAGCAGCAGTGTGAGCATATGTATTAGAAAAGAAGGAATAATTATACAAATAATTAACAAGTCCATGTAGATATGCTCTCTATTGTTTTGGGTTTGGTTTTGTTTGTTTTTTGGTTATGTTTTAGGGTTTTTTTGGTTATGTTTTTGGATTTTTTTGTTTTGCCTGGGTTTTTTTTTTTGGGGGGGGGTAGGTTTTTCTTTTCCCCATTAGGCTTTTGTTTGTCATCTGTACAAACAGCTGGGAGAGGGTGTGAGCAATATTAATGACAGTAATCTCAGAACATCAACTCCCAAACTGTTACTTTTTAGTTCTTGCTGAGAATCTTTCTGGGTTTGGTTTCCCATTCCTTATTTCCCATGGACCCATGTACATTTCTTAAGAGAGTCTAATGTAAGATTCGCACTTGTACAGCCGATTTCATTTGGGATTGACCTGATTATCCCATTCTGCGGGAAAGGAAACTCAACCACATGTCAGTTACGCAACTAATAGATACTTTTTCTTCTCAGCATCTCATGAAAAGTTGGCAGTACAGTTATTAGACTGCTTTACTCATGTTCTCATCTAGGAAAAGTTTTACATCAAGGAAGCTCCATTGACGTAACTCAGGATAACTTTAGAGTGTTCTGGAGCTTCGGGTATCTTTAAAGATAACTTTAAGAGTTCTAAAATATCAGAACATGGTCCCAAAAAATCTTGGTCATATGTTCACAGCAGTACACTGTGTACCAATGCATTTATTCTATTTTTATTGTTATATTTACAATACATGAAATCTCTTTTCTCCTGCAGCAGAAGTACAGCCACATCGCCTGTTTCTGGGAAAAACAACCCTCAGGCTGTGTGAGGATCAGTTGTGCCTTCCATCATACCAAACCGCGAAATATAAATGGACTCTTTTTGCCACCTAGTAACAGTAAGTAAAAATATTTTCTCTACTATTTGTCCCTTAGCATAAGCAGATCCACAAGAATGTCCCTGCAGTGCTCAGTAATCTCTATGAAGGTCCAAAATGTACCATGCTAAATCAATGGGGTAGGATCTGCTACCCCAGCAAGTTCAAGGCAAAGAAATGAATTTTATTGGCATTTGAACAGGGTTGCCACATGAATTTTTTAGCTGTCATGTTACGGATGTTTCTCTCAGTCCCATGAAAGAGGTTAGCAAGAGCTATGGAGTAGAAATGTTGCAGGAATAGTTTGCAAGGCTGTGCAATATCTGAAAATCAGATTATTTATAGAAAAATTTAAAAACCCAACCATTACAAGATGTGGGGTTTTTTCATCAATTGTTTCAAAGAGGAGCTCTTGGCTACCAGGAGTCCTGTTAGACAGCTGGAACCTGGAAGAGGGAAAGTGTCCAGGGCAGGGAACCAAGACAGGTGTCAGAAATCAGGCAGAAGCTGGAGTGAGAGCAGCATGACTTGTCACAGATGCATGAGCAAGGGGACTAAAATGGAGATGTTCATGGGCCTGAGCTCCAGATCTGGAGAAAGGTGTCATGAGAGAAGTCCAGAGAGACCTCTAGTCAGAAGCAAACACCTTGTGTTCCAGAAATTCCCCCAGGGAAAGGTAGCATGTGCTATGTGGGCGTGTTGAGCCACCCAGCCCCAGAGGAGCAAGACAAGAACTTGAGTGCTCTTTTCACTTCAGCCCAGGTATTACTACTCATATGTTTCCCTAAGCTGTAAAGACCTTGAAACACATTGGAAGAAAGAAGGATACTGACTGAAATTAGTGGATCCACCAGCTGGAAGAGATATCCAGCCTTTTCTAAACATCATCAAATGATCAAAATGTTTCTTTTCAAAAGGCTTTATTCCTCATCTGTTCTTTCAGAGGAGATACAACCCATGTTTTTTCATGCTTCCTGTTGTTGCAAGATGCTCTTTTGCCAAGCTCCGCGCAATAGTTTTACCACAAGGCACAATGTGCCTATGTAATGATCCCTTCCATAGGATAAAGACTTCAAAGTTCTAAATCCTGGTCTGAACCTGGATTTGATATTCTAGTTCCTCCTAATAACAGAAATATAATGTTCTTTTCTGCAGATGTGTCATTGCAACAGGGTGGCCAAGAAAGGATTCTGCATCCAGCCCATCATCGGGAATCACTCCGAAATCAAGAGAATATTTTCCTACCAGTTCAGGCTCCACTGATTATAAGCCTCAACAATGAAGAAGATGAAGAGGACGACGAAGAGAACTGTAACCAGATATTTTTTCTTTTACAAAGAAGTAGGATAGGGTCTTTTTCGACACTTCACAACTGATTTGTTATAACAACCATTAGCTATTTAGAAGAGTTGTCAACAAGATTTCAAAATAGTCTCCAGCTAATCCCCAATATCTTGGAAACAGTAGTCACCAGAAGTGAGGCAACGTCCTAATTCCTGTGAAATGCCTATTTGTATATTTCAATAGCAGTATCATCCACATACCCCATTTTCATTAAATAGAATTTGAAAAGTGATCCACAGTTCAGATGGCCATCAAATACTCTTCAAACTTTCTCTAAATTTGAGGACACAATTCACTAGATTAACTGAATGTCTATGCGTATTTTTATATATTTGTTTTGGTTTTTTATTTTTTAAATGTAGTTAAACCATTGACTGTATCTCACTCAGAGAAATTCATGATGATATTTGATTATTAAGAATTGCTGAAGGTCTTTGTATGGATACCTAGTAATCTTTTAAAACTATTTCCTACAGATGTTTCTAATTGGGTGCCTAAGACTGCTGCAGAAATTGAAGAGGAAAGAGCCATAAAGGAAATATGCTATAAAACTGGTAAATATGAAATCAGTCACTCTTTCCTAAACAGCAACAATGCCAATATACTAAGCCTTGGGTTTATTTTCCCTCTCGGGCTATGTTAAGGAGAGTATTACAGGATCCAATACCCCCACGAACACCAATCAGCACAAACTGTGTCTTCACCTCGGAAAAAGGAGAAATTACTCCTGGAAGCTACCGAGCGAGACTTGCAGAAAGGTAAGGACTTTTCATCTTCTTGGACAATATGTACCACTTTTAGGATTACACTTACAGGGACAAAGGATTAGATACCTTGCCCCTCCTCCCCTCTTTTTTAATTTAGTGACAATAAAAGACAGCATATTACGAAGAACAGTAAAATACTACATTAATTTTTCCCCACATATATATACATACATAGTGTCACACACGTGGTGACTACCTGTATCAAATGCAGATGGAAAAGGTAGAAACAGGCTGTAAACCCCATGTATACTTTATAGAGATATACAACTGTTCCATAAACTTCGTCAGGTAAGATTCATCAATATAATTCATGAAAAGTGAGAAGCTAAAGAATGAGCAGGTAATTTGTAGCTGGTTCTTTACTTCGGAGCCATAGTTTGTCTTTAAGCTGCATTTTATGGAATTGTCTTAGAGAGCATGAAAGTTCTACATCAGTTACAGTAGACAGGAACCAAACATCTAAGAAAAGAGAAAGAATATAAAATGGGAGGTTAAAGGAAATTGCACTCATCACTATCTCACAGAGGTGGGAGGAAGAGGTTGGCAGGGCCAGTCCCTGTGCTTACACACAAGCAGCTCACACATCCTTTCTGCTGCCTTTCCAGGTGATGGCAGTAGAATTCCCAGAACATTTATTAATACAAAAAGAGAAGGAGAGATTTCAGGAAGGAGAATACCAACAGAGCGTATTCCCACAAGAGATCGTCGATCCTTTGACAATGGAGGTAAATACCCTTTAGCATCAGCTTCTCATTGATTAACATCTTGTCTTGTGGTAAATAAGGTAACTGAATATGCACGCCTTAAACTACAGTATAATACCCTTAGTCACCAGGTACATTCACATCGGAGGTGAATCTATTATAGGAATGTTGAATCTCCCGCCATTCCTTGGTATTTCTGCAACGCTGTTTGTCACCATGTCAGCAATGCGCACTCAGCTGTTAAGACTCTGTGTGGGCCCGTGCTGTGAACTGTATCACCAAAGTGCCTGATGATTCAAGTAATCCTTTTGCCAACTGAAGTTATTTTCTATGCCACGTTGTTTTAGTTGTTCAGTTTGCAGGACAACACGTAGCTGAACTGATACAACTGAGACACAGGCAAAGCATCCCTCATGTGCAAGGGGCGAGAAATAAACAGCGGCAGAGAGGAACATATTAAGGGTTGTGGTTTTGTTGCTGAGTTCTCTTGTAATGACAGGCAGCTCAGGCTCAGAAGTTGTCACCCTGCGCTTTGGAGCCTGTTTGCATTGGGTTCCCATGCAGATGTTACACTTTGACTTTGGAAAAGGGTTTATTCCCCCTGTGACACACACACAAATTACATACAACTTTTCACTCTCAGTTCTTACAAATGTCCCTGTGGATTAAAGCCAATGTTTGTTAAACTGTAAACCCTAAACACAACCACAGTGAGCTGGTAAATAAGCATCACTCCAAAGAAATAAAGAAGAATAAATGGACTTCTGAGGAGCCAAGAAATTCACCTCATACGGTACCAGGAAAAGGTATTTTGAGAAAACAGTTGGCTTATTCATTTTCATTTACTAAACTTTTAGATGATCCAGCACTACCTACCTAATTTCTGTTCTTAATGTCAAATGTGGACAATCCATATTTAGATTGGACTCTCCACAAAGAACATTGTTTTAATCTTGTCTTCCAGCCTCCAGGCTCCTGCAGTATGTCAAAATTTGATGAACAGCTCAAAATTTTCATTTAATTTGCTTTTTCACTTTTAGGAATTCACACTTCAGACCCCAAAGGAAAACCAAGTTACCAGCCAAGGGGTCAAAGGAAGGATGATGAAACTGCTGCTTATGTTCCTCGTGGGAGAGCAGCTGGAAGAAAGATATATTGTGATTCTTCAGAACCTCGAAGATCAGCATATGTATTCTACCGCACTGTCAATGTCAACCAGGAACCAAAGTTCAACGGATCTACAGGTGGGCTCCTGCTTACACAGGATTCTTAAAATGCCTCAAATGTGCCTGTCTGTATTGTGCTGCTTTCTTTTTTGTCCCTGCAGGCGATTGTTAAGTCATTTCTGCCTAAATGCCTTCATAGCAGGAATTCATTTCTCTGCCCAAAGGGCAATGAATGCAATGATGTGCTGATGTGTACTAACATACCGATCGCCACTAATTACAGCTTCTTTTATCTGATTTCTTCTTCTGAAATATTTAATAACTTGTAGTAGTCCATTTAACTTCATGTTGGAGCATGATGGATTCATGCCTATTTTTATAATTTAGTATTATTTTCATCTTCCATAAAGAAGTCCTGTGTGTTGCTTTTTGGCAATCTGTTTCAGATGTAACCATAATTTTACATCTTACACTGTCTTTTCAACTTGCTAATACAGCTTCTCACAACCTCGTACATCAGTTGGGTTTTATTTGCCTTTCTGCTTTCCTTTTCCATGGTTACTCTGGATAATTCTGTTGGTTTCATCTCTCACTTCATGTAGAAGTTTAGTGGTAAATAATTTCAATAATCATAAGTTAAGAAAGCGATTTCATCTTGCCAGGTTCAGTCATCTCTTCTAAGACTGGTTGAATCTCCATCTTGAGGTGCCTCCCTGTCTTCATTTCCAATAAAAGGAATCTCACTCAGACAGAGTAACCGCTTCCCAAAGATTCATAATGTTAAGTCGAATTCATCCAAATGGTACTGCTTTATTCTGGAGATGAACAGTTTTACTTTTTTTCTTTTCATGTTTGCTTTGATTAAATGTGGACAGATTGGTAGAGAGATTACAAAGAGAACATTCTTAATCTGAATAACACAATTAATCAATTGCCAGGTTAAAAAAAGTTAGAGCATTTCACAAAAAAAGGTGATCAGCTTTTTTGTCATAAGAACAACCATTACCATTGCCACTACCTTTATTTTCAAGCAGTACCTGAGCCATATGGTCAGAAATGCTCCAAACCTAAGAATCAGCTTGACACAAACAGAAGATTTTCGACCCAAACAGAAAACTGTTGTAATGCTTACATGTTGTGTATAAATAGCTATATATAAACTTAAAATCGTAGCATTATTTTGCAATTAATGATTTGAATTAATGGAATTAAGATGGAATTAATACAAAACAAGAGAACTAATAATATTTTTAACCAAATTTCACAGAAAACAGTTAGTCATTAGGCAGCTTCTCTGATGCACAATCAACTGCCCAGCACAAAAACATCCCATTGCCTTATGTCTAGTGCATGCACATGCAGGGATAGAAGAGGAGATTGGATTCACCTGATGCTTTCATTCATACTTCAGCTGATGTAATATTTAATTCACATACCAGCCTAAGAGAGTCCTTCCTGAAATTGTAGCTGAACTCAGAAACAATGTTTATGTTTCTTCTACAGACAAATACACTTCAGGATCTTACAATGCACCAACTTGGAGGAGAAGAAATCCACATGCAAAAACATTCCCTAAATTTGGAACAACCATTCAGGTAACTGTTTGATCAAAATTTTTACAATGCAGTCTACTTCACAAAAGCGACAGGACTCTCCCCACCTAGAAAATGTAAAACTGCTCTTAAAGCTTTTGCAGCCAAAACCCACAAGATTCTAAGCAGTGCTGAGTCATCTGAATGACCAGGGAGTAGTTCTGTTTGTTTGCAGACATGTAATTTTGACTGTAAAACTAACCCAGGATTTCTAATGTTTTACAATATTACTGATATGAAAGCAAAATACGTACCTGCCTTCAAAGTGAGGAGCTACAACAAGTGGATTTTGGCTCGTAGCGCTGGACAAAGCACAGCACAGACCACAGGAGTGTGATCTGTTTGTCTGTTTGATTGCTCGTGAAGCATCTGCAACAGCTGAACGATGATCAGCCGAGCTCCAAATTGATAAAAGGACTCGGGCTACAGAACATTCTCCTGATACCCTAAGGACCATTAATACATTTTACAGCTGCCTTGAAAGCAGAGTTTACAACCTCTATCTCGTGCTCCAAGTTTAATTCTTAACATGTTTCTGAAAGAGCATCTATAGATTTATTCTAGTAAATAGTGTACAAAACCTTCTGTATATCTATTTTGACAACAGAGCCAAAACGACATGCAAGTGAACAGAAAACAAGAACTATACCCAGAGCGGAGAATAGGATGAAGCGAGTGGTTGACATTACAATACTCTAAAGTGAAACGAGATGCACCAATGTTTCAACAGTGACAAAAATGGAAATTAGGAAAGTATGTTCTGTATGGTCATATATTAAGGTTTTAAATATATTCACTAAGTTGTGTCTGTTACGAAAATTAGACAGTTGAGATGATTTTTAAAGACTGTGGCTGTTCACCACAAGACTGCTAGTACAATATGTGCATAGAGATGAAAAAAATCTCTAAGCAGAGTGTTCCCCTAATGTATTTCACAGAAGTTTTACTGCATAACAGAAGTTCTAATGCATATGTACCGTGATTAAATAAATTGTTTTCGGATTTCAGTAAAGCCTTTGATACTGTCTCTCACAGCATTCTCCTGGAAAAGATGTCCAGCACACAGCTGCATAAACAACAATGCAGCGGGTGAGCAATTGGCTGATGGGTCGGGCTCAAAGGGTTCTAGTAAATGGGGTCATGTTGGGTTGGACACCAGTCACTAGTGGGTTCCACAAGGATCCATCTTAGGGCCAGCACTCTTCAATGTCTTCATAAATGACTTGAACACAGGACTAGAGGGAATCCTAAGCTTGCTGCTTACACAATGTTGGGAGGAGCTGTTGACACTGTCGAGAGCAGAGAGACCCTGCAGAGGGATCTGGACAAATTGGAGAACTGGGCAATCACCAACTGCATGAAGTTTAACAAGGGCAAGTGCCGGATTTTGCACCTGGGACACGGCAACCCTGGCTGTACATACAGACTCTGGCACGAGATGCTGGAAAGCAGCTCTGCAGAGAGGGACCTGGGGGTTCTGGTTGACGGCAAGTTGAACAGGAGCCAACAGTGTCCCTGGCAGCCAAGAGGGCAACCGTGTCCTGGGTGCATCAAGCACAGCATTGCCAGGGAGGTGATTGTGCCGCTCTGCTCTGCACTGGTGCGGCCTCACCTGGAGCACTGGGTGCAGTTCTGGGCACCACAGGATAAAAAAAGATATAAAGCTACTGGAGAGTGTCCAGAAGAGGGCTACAAAGTTGGTGAAGGGTTTGGAGGGGAAGCCATATGTGGAGCAGCTAAAGTCACTTGTTTTGTTCAGCCTGGAGAAGAGAAGACTAAGGGGAGACCTCATCATGCTCTACAGCTTCCTCACAAGGGGAGAAGGAAGGGCAAGTGCTGATCTCTCTGGTGACCAATGACAGAACCTGAGGGAATTAAAGGAACATGTGCCAAGGAAGGTTTAGGTTGGACATCAGGAAAAGGTTCTCCCCCAAGAGGGTGCTGGAGCACTGGAACAGGCTCCCCAGGGAGGTGTCACGGCCCAAGCCTGACAGTGTTCAAGAAGAGACTGGACAACGCCAGTTGGAGCGCTACAGCAGACAGGCGAATGACACCCCGATCTGTCCAGACAATGCTTGTTACATCTTGGCAAGAATTACCTTTGACTGGGCTCCATTACTGTCACCTTGCTACATACTCCACATCTTGCAGCCTCAAATAAATTCTTCCCTCATAATGCTGATATTGCTTTGAGCACAACAAAAAGATGAGAAACAAGGTTGTTTTGTCTCTGCAGGGCTCACAGGTGGGCACAGCAAAACGGCTCCACACAGGCTCCCAGTGCAGCCGCGTTCCTGCCACGACTGTGCCCAAACTCAGACAAAGCAAACTCAGCATCGGGGTGCACACCTGGATGCACTTGGCAGCAAAAGGGGGGGACACACCTGAACTGGCTCCCAAACGAGCTTTCTCTCCCGCAGTTAAGGCGGGGAGCCATATGGAAACCCGGACCGCACATTTCTCTCAAGATCTGCAGCCAAACCTCCCGCCACTCGCTGTCCCCCTCCCCGCAGCCGGCCCGGGCGGGTCTGACACGGCCGCTGCCGCTGCCTGTCCACCCCGCTCCGCCCCGCCGTGCGGCGCCGCTCCCCGCGGCCCAGCGACTCCCCCTGGGCCCGGCCCCGGCCCCGTTCCGCCTCGGCCACCTGGCGCTCCCGCTTGGCCGACGGCTCCTCCTTCACCTCGGTCACGAACACACACGGCACCTTCCGCTGCACCGCGCCCCGCCGCCTCATGGCCCCGGCCACCCGAGCCCGCCCGCTCCCGCCGCCGGACCAGCGCCGGCCGGAACTGCGGCTGCACCGCCCCGCGCTGCGCCACGGGAAATGGAGTCCGTGAGCGCCCGCCCGCCACGAGCCCCGCCACGCACCCGAGCGCCGGGGAGGGCGGCGCAGGGCAGGGCGGGCGCGGTGGCCTCGGGGCCCCTTCCCGGCAGCCGGCAGCGAGGCGGGGGCACCCCCGCTCACAGCCGCCCGGTCCGGCCGCGGGCCTGGGGCAGCTCCAGGGCTCCAGCCGCCGTTCTCTCTCCAGAGCGGCTCCCGCTGTGTCAGGGCGGCCCCGCCCGCCTGTTTTCGGCGGTTATTCCAGTGCCAAAGTCCCAGTGGTCAGGCAGGCGGTATTTTCCTCTGCAGTTAGTCCTCGGGCTGGCTGCTGACACTTGAATTACGAAAAATTCATAGGCTTCTATGTGATGGAACACCTTATCCTTGGTGCCATCTTAAGACATATCAAGGATAAGAGGGTCATCAGGGACAGTCAACATGGCTTCCCCAAGGGGAAGTCGTGTTTGACCAACCTCATAGCCTTTTATGAAGACGTAACAAGGTGGATTGACGATGGCAGAGCAGCGGATGTGGTCTACCTTGACTTCAGCAAAGCATTTGACACCGTCTCCCACAGCATCCTCACGGCAAAACTGAGGAAGTGTGGACTGGATGATCGGGTAGTGAGGTGGACTGCAAACTGGCTGAAGGAGAGAAGCCAGAGAGTTGTGGTCAATGGGGCAGAGTCTGGTTGGAGGCCTGTATCTAGTGGAGTGCCTCAAGGGTCAGTTCTGGGACCAATACTATTCAATATATTCATCAATGACTTGGATGAGGGAATTGAGTGTACTATCAGCAAGTTTGCTGATGACACCAAGCTGGGAGGAGTGGCTGACACGCCAGAGGGCTGTGCTGCCATCCAGCGAGAGCTGGACAGGCTAGAGAGTTGGGCGGGGAAAAATTTAATGGAATATAACAAGGGAAAATGTAGAGTCTTGCATCTGGGCAGGAACAACCCCAGGTTCCAGTATAGGTTGGGGAATGACCTATTAGAGAGCAGTGTAGGGGAAAGGGACCTGGGGGTCCTGGTGGACAGCAGGATGACCATGAGCCAGCACTGTGCCCTTGTGGCCAAGAAGGCCAATGGCATCCTGGGGTGTATTAGAAGGGGGGTGGTTAGTAGGTCAAGAGAGGTTCTCCTTCCCCTCTACTCTGCCCTGGTGAGACCTCATCTGGAATATTGTGTCCAGTTCTGGGCCCCTCAGTTCAAGAAGGACAGGGAACTGCTGGAGAGAGTCCAGCGCAGGGCCACAAAGATGATGAAGGGAGTGGAGCATCTCCCTTATGAGGAAAGGCTGAGGGAGCTGGGTCTCTTCAGCTTGGAGAAGAGGAGACTGAGGGGTGACCTCATCAATGTTTATAAATACATAAAGGGTGGGTGTCACGAGGATGGAGCCAGGCTCTTCTCGGTGACAACCAACAGTAAGACAAGGGGTACTGGGTCCAAGCTGGAACACAAGAGGTTCCACTTAAATTTGAGAAGAAACTTCTTCTCAGTGAGGGTGACGGAACACTGGAACAGGCTGCCCAGGGAGGTTGTGGATTCTCCTTCTCTGGAGACATTCAAAACCCGCCTGGACGCCTTCCTGTGTAACCTCACCTAGGTGTTCCTGCCCTGGCAGGCGGATTGGACTAGATGATCTTTTGAGGTCCCTTCCAATCCCTAACATTCTGTGATTCTGTGATTCTAGAGAGACTGGAGGACTTCCAGTCATTTCAACGCCTTTGTACTTCTTCCCCAGCTTGGGTGTGACCACCGCTGAGCCAGCCTTGTACTCTTCGTGCCCATGGAGCCGCCGGCAGCTGCTTTTCATGTACACATCTGTCCCCCTTCCCGCTGGCTGACCAACGGTGTACAGCACAGGCGTAATCTGGCAATTGGTCCACCCAGTTCAAGGCGGGGCGGGTGTTTTTGTTTGTTTGTTTTTTTGCAAGGAACCACCCATCACATGCAGGTCTGGTGCTGCTATGAACCACTAGTCCTCTTTCTGGAATTCTGCCTTATGTCTCACTCCCTTCTCTTTGGCTTTGCCTGCATCCTTCTTCCTCTCTAAGCAATGGCATCCTTCTCTTAGGAGTTTGTGACTCCTTTTCCTTTCTGTGCTTCCTTTTGTGTTTGTCCCTAAGTTCCCAGGCTTTGATCTAACAGTGCACTGAAGTCCTCATCTCCAAGTCACTGATGTCACTCAGGTTATAAATTTGATCCCATGTCCTGGGAATAACAGTACGGCTTAGCATTTCCCAGGACTGAAGCTTCATTTTCCCCCATCGGTATTTTTGGTTCGTAGCCAGCCCAGGACCTGAATGGGAACACAGGTGTTAATTCAGGATACAAGTGGACGCTGCTCTTTCTGCTTTAGATGTGGCAGTAGACGCCACAGAAGCAAGAAAAAGCAAGTAACCCCAACCATGTCAGCAGCGAACAGCCAACAGTGTACTAACAGGAGCGACAAGTTCCTCCATCCAAAGGAAGAGCTGCAGTAAAAAAACGTTGGGCAGAAGGTTTTTGGTTAAAAAATAGTCAAAGAATAAGGTTTGTCTTTGTGCTATCAAAGGTTGGTTTCACAGGCCACAGTTCCTACAGCAAGATGTTGGGTATTATTTAAGCCATGGCAAATGGGTTTGTTCCATTTTTCATTAAAGAAACACTGGAAAGGGAGACTCCGAAATGCTACCATTTTCTGTACTTTGCACTGAAGCAATGGAGATGAAGGTAGATGTTCAAGCTGGACATGTCTCCTGGCGCCATGATGTTGACATCAGGAGCTGGAGGAGCAGTTGGAACTTTCGAAACGTAACATTCTATACTGGCTGGCAACTGCCTTTGTCGGTTCGGCAAGGCTGCAGAAGGCACCAGCTCCTTCACTCGACTGCCTTTTGCTGTCACTTGGGGTCTTCTTTTGTGACAGAAGCAGATCTGAGGTTGTGAAGGCCCAGTTTTTAGAAGAAACCTGCTGCTTTCAAGGAAATCACATCGTTTTGCCTCAGTATTCATAGCTTCAATGTTTGCGTGTATGTTCTGCTGGTACTAAGAGCGTGGAGGAGAAGCGCAAGAGGTGAAAATGACCGCAGTTGGGAATGACTGCTATTTCCGCCGTTCCTCCTACCCACAGGTAAATGCTGTAGATTGTAGAGTGCTTTGGATCCTTGGTTTCTTGATATAGCCATGTTGACAGGGAGGTCTGTTATGTAAACAGAGAAGGTGGTATTTCACTCTGGCTGGGTCATGGCCACATCGGTAGAGGAAATATCGGACTTTTGGAAGTGGTGAGAAGAGCTAATGATCTTCTGAACCATGGGCAATTTTTCGTTTTGCATCCATTTCAGCAATGGGGATTTAGGCGTTAATGCCGGGGAGATGAGCTTTGGCTCCAGACCCAGCGCGTCTCAGGGGATGGCCCAGTTGTACTGACTACAGTCCAAACGTGGCGTGTTTTGGAGATGCTGCTCTTAGACCCAGCCGTTAACGTCTTGAACTAGGTGAAAATTCCTTTAAAATATCACATAGAATCTCATTAAGAAGTGAATTGCATAATCAGAAATGTTCCTAAAATCGGTACTCTTGAATAAGGCAGGGATACAGAAAACCAATTTTAAGTAACACTAACAAGAGTGACTCTCATGAAAGCGCTATCTCTGCAATCTTGTGTGGACTTTTTAGCTGGTGAAATTTTGACCAATAGAGGGAGAGCAGCAGTGTGAGCATATGTATTAGTAAAGAAGGAATAATTAAACAAATAATTAACAAGTCCATGTAGATATGCTCTTTATTGTTTTGGGTTTGGTTTTGGTTGTTGTTTTGGTTATGTTTTGGGGTTTTTTGGTTATGTTTTTGGGTTTTTTTTGTTTTGCCTGGGACTTTTTTTTTTGGGGGGGGGGGGGCGGGTAGGTTTTTCTTTTCCCCATTAGGCTTTTGTTTGTCATCTGTACAAACAGCTGGGAGAGGGTGTGAGCAATATTAATGACAGTAATCTCAGAACATCAACTCCCAAACTGTTATTTTTTCGGTTTTTGCTGAGAATCTTTCTGGGTTTGGTTTCCCATTCCTTATTTCCCATGGACCCATGTACATTTCTTAAGAGAGTCTAATGTAAGATTCGCACTTGTACAGCCGATTTCGTTTGGGATTGACCTGATTATCCCATTCTGCGGGAAAGGAAACTCAACCACATGCCAGTTAAGTAACTAATAGATTCTTTTTCTTCCCAGCATCTCACGAAAAGTCAGCAGTACTTATTAGACTGCTTTACTCATGTTCTCATCTAGGAACACTTTTACATGACGGAAGCTCCATCGACCAAACTCAGGATAACTTTAGAGTGTTCTGGAGCTTCAGGTATCTGTAAGGATAACTTTAAGAGTTCTAAAATATCAGAATAAGGTCCCAAAAAATCTTGGTCATATGTTCACAGCAGTACACCGTGTACCAATGCATTTATTCTATTTTTATTGTTATATTTACAATATATGAAATCTCTTTTCTCCTGCAGCAGAAGTACAGCCACATCGCCTGTTTCTGGGAAAAACAACCCTCAGGCTGTGTGAGGATCAGTTGTGCCTTCCATCATACCAAACCGCGAAATATAAATGGACTCTTTTTGCCACCTAGTAACAGTAAGTAAAAATATTTTCTCTACTATTTGTCCCTTAGCATAAGCAGATCCACAAGAATGTCCCTGCAGTGCTCAGTAATCTCTATGAAGGTCCAAAATGTACCATGGTAAATCAATGGGGTAGGATCTGCTACCCCAGCAAGTTCAAGGCAAAGAAATGAATTTTATTGGCATTTGAACAGGGTTGCCACATGAATTTTTTAGCTGTCATGTTACAGATGTTTCTCTCAGTCCCATGAAAGAGGTTAGCAAGAGCTATGGAGTAGAAATGTTGCAGGAATAGTTTGCACGGCTGTGCAATATCTGAAAATCAGATTATTTATAGAAAATTTTAAAAACCCAACCATTACAAGATGTAGGGTTTTTTCATCAATTCTTTCAAAGAGGAGCTCTTGGCTACCGGGAGTCCTGTTAGACAGCTGGAACCTGTAACACGGAAAGTGTCCAGGGCAGGGAACCAAGGCAGGTGTCAGAAATCAGGCAGAAGCTGGAGTGAGAGCAGCGTGACTTGTCACAGATGCATGAGCAAGGGGACTAAAATGGAGATGTTCATGGGCCTGAGCTCCAGAGCAGGAGAAAGGTGTCACGAGAGAAGTCCAGAGAGACCTCTAGTCAGAAGCAAACACCTTGTGTTCCAGAAATTCCCCCAGGGAAAGGTAGCGTGTCCTATGTGGGCGTGTTGAGCCACACAACCCCAAGGGAGCAAGACAAGAACTTGAGTGCTCTTTCTGTGAGTGCACACATTGCCGAAAATGCACATCTTCATCTTATTTCTTTAAAACTGGAAAATATATCCAACTTCAGTATTTTTAATGTAATGTACAGAATCCTGATTGTATCATCATTTTTATTTCAGGCCATTGCATTTCCTGGCTCTCAGAAAATGCTATCCCAGTTCTGATACACTTTTTTAAAAACATAATGGGTAGATATAAGTTTCTAAGGAAAAGAATGACTTTTCTGATTTTCTTCTATTTAAGTGTAAATTATTTAAATGAATTTCATAATCTTTCTCAAAATATACATTTTGTACTTCATAAAGAGAGTTTTGATTCTGAAAATTTGGACAGAAAAAAAATGTCTGCAAGCTAAAAATGGGTAATGCAGTGCTTAGCATTGCTAAATTCTACATAGGAGGATGCCATGGGGAGTGGTACAGGTCTGCCAATTACTCAGCATATTTAAAATATTTTCACAGCTGGGGTCCAAAACTCATGTACTCGCTTCAGCCCCAGTATTACTACTTGCATGTTTCCCTATGTTGTAAATATCCTGAAACAGACTGGAAGAAAGAAGGATATTGACTGAAATTAGTGTATCCACCAGCTGGAAGAGATATCCAGCCTTTTCTAAACATCATCAAATGATCAAAATATTCCTCTTTTCAAAAGGCTTTCTACCGCAGTGCTTTATCTGCCCATTCAGAGGAGTTACAACCCATGTTTTTACATACTTTCTGGTGTTGCAAGATGCTCTTTTGCCAAGCTCTGCAGAATAGTTTTACCACAAGGCACAATGTGCCTATGTAATGATCCCTTCCATAGGATAAAGATTTCAAAGCTATACCTGCTGATCTGAACCTGGGTTTGATATTTTAGTTCCTCCTAATAACAGAAATATAATGTTCTTTTCTGCAGATGTGTCATTGCAACAGGGTGGCCAAGAAAGGATTCTGCATCCAGCCCATCATCAGAAATCACTCCGAAATCAAGAAAATATTTTACTACCAGTTCATGCTCCACTGATAATAAGCCTCAAGAAAGAAGAAGATGAAGAGGACGATGATGAGAAAGAGAACTGTAAACAGATTTTTCTTCTTTTACAGAAAAGTACAATAGGATCTTTTTCTACACTTACTTGTTATAATAACCATTAGCTATTTAGAAAAGAGTTGTCTTTGTATGCATACCTAGTAATCTAGTGCACATCAGCACATCATTATTTCCTACAGATGTTTCTGATTGGGTGCCTAAGACTGCTGCAGAAATTGAAGAAGAAAGAGCCATAAAGGAAATATGCTATAAAACTGGTAAATATGAAATCAGTCACTCTTTCCTAAACAGCAACAATGCCAATATACTAAGCCTTGGGTTTATTTTCCCTCTCGGGCTGTGTTTAGGAGAATATTACAGGATGCAATACCCTCACGAACACCAATCAGCACAAACTGTGTCTTCACCTCGGGAAAAGGAGAAATTACTCCTGGAAGCTACTGAGCGAGACTTGCAGAAAGGTAAGGACTTTTCATCTTCTTGGACAATATGTACCACTTTTAGGATTATACTTACAGGGACAAAGGATTAGATACCTTGCCCCTCCTCCCCTCTTTTTTAATTTAGTGACAATAAAAGACAGCATATTACGAAGAACAGTAAAACACTACATTAATTTTTCCCCACATATATATACATACATAGTGTTACACACGTGGTGACTACCTGTATCAAATGCAGATGGAAAAGGTAGAAACAGGCTGTAAACGTCATGTGTACTTTCTAGAGATATACAACTGTAACATAAATTTCGTCAGGTAAGATTCATCAATACAATTCATGAAAAGTGAGAAGCTAAAGAATGAGCAGATATTTTGTAGCTGGTTCTTTACTTCGGAGCCATAGTTTGTCTTTAAGCTGCATTTTATGGAATTGTCTTAGAGAGCATGAAAGTTCTACATCAGTTACAGTAGACAGGAACCAAACATCTAAGAAAAGAGAAAGAATATAAAACGAGAGGTTAAAGGAAATTGCACTCATCACTATCTCACAGAGGTGGGAGGAAGAGAATGGCAGGGCCAGTCCCTGTGCTTACACACAAGCAGCTCACACATCCTTTCTGCTGCCTTTCCAGGTGATGGCAGTAGAATTCCCAGAACATTTATTAATACAAAAAGAGAAGGAGAGATTTCAGGAAGGAGAATACCAACAGAGCGTATTCCCACAAGAGATCGTCGATCCTTTGACAATGGAGGTAAATACCCTTTAGCATCAGCTTCTCATTGATTAACATCTTGTCTTGTGGTAAATAAGGTAACTGAATATGCACGCCTTAAACTACAGTATAATACCCTTAGTCACCAGGTACATTCACATCGGAGGTGAATCTATTATAGGAATGTTGAATCTCCCGCCATTCCTTGGTATTTCTGCAACGCTGTTTGTCACCATGTCAGCAATGCGCATTCAGCTGTTAAGACTCTGTGTGGGCCCGTGCTGTGAACTGTATCACCAAAGTGCCTGACGATTCAAGTAATCCTTTTGCCAACTGAAGTTATTTTCTATGCCACGTTGTTTTAGTCGTTCAGTTTCCAGGACAACATGTAGCTGAACTGATACAACTGAGACACAGGCAAAGCATCCCTCATGTGCAAGGGGTGAGAAATAAGCAGCGGCAGAGAGGAACATATTAAGGGTTGTGGTTTTGTTGCTGAGTTCTCTTGTAATGACAGGCAGCTCAGGCTCAGAAGTTGTCACCCTGCGCTTTGGAGCCTGTTTGCATTGGGTTCCCATGCAGATGTCATACTTTGACTTTGGAAAAGGGTTTATTCCCCCTGTGACACACACACAAATTACATACAACTTTTCACTCTCAGTTCTTACAAATGTCCCTGTGGATTAAAGCCCGTATTTGTTAAACTGTAAACCCTAAACACAACCACAGTGAGCTGGTAAATAAGCATCACTCCAAAGAAATAAAGAAGAATAAATGGACTTCTGAGGAGCCAAGAAATTCACCTCATACGGTATCAGGAAAAGGTGTCTTGAGAAAACAGTTGGCTTATTCATTTTCATTTACTAAACTGTTAGATGATCCAGGACTACCTACCTAATTTCTCTTAATGTCAAATGTGGACAATCCATATTTAGATTGGACTCTCCACAAAGAACATTGTATTAATCTTGTCTTCCAGCCTCCAGGCTCCTGCAGTATGTCAAATTTTGACGAACAGCTCAAAATTTTCATTTAATTTGCTTTTTCACTTTTAGGAATTCACACTTCAGACCCCAAAGGAAAACCAAGTTACCAACCAAGGGGTCAAAGGAAGGATGATGAAACTGCTGCTTATGTTCCTCGTGGGAGAGCAGCTGGGAGAAAGACTTATTGTGATTCTTCAGAACCTCGAAGATCAGCATATGTATTCTACCGCACTGTCAACGTCAACCAGGAACCAAAGTTCAGCGGATCTACAGGTGGGCTCCTGTTTACACAGGATTCTTAAAATGCCTCAAATGTGCCTGTCTGTATTGTGCTGCTTTCGTTTTTGTCCCTGCAGGTGATTGTTAAGTCATTTCTGCCTAAATGCCTTCATAGCAGGAATTCATTTCTCTGCCCAAAGAGCAATGAATGCAATGATGTGCTGATGTGTACTAACATACGGACCGCCACTAATTACAGCTTCTTTTATCTGATTTCTTCTTCTGAAATATTTAATAACTTGTAGTAGTCCATTTAACTTCATGTTGGAGCATGATGGATTCATGCCTATTTTTATAATTTAGTATTATTTTCATCTTCCGTAAAGAAGTCCCGTGTGTTGCTTTTTGGCAATCTGTTTCAGATGTAACCGTAATTTTACATCTTACACTGTCTTTTCAACTTGCTAATACAGCTTCTCACAACCTCGTACATCAGTTGGGTTTTATTTGCCTTTCTGCTTTCCTTTTCCATGGTTACTCTGGATAATTCTGTTGTTTTCATCTCTCACTTCATGTAGAAATTTAGTGGTAAATAATTTCAATAATCGTAAGTTAAGAAAGCGATTTCATCTTGCCAGGTTCAGTCATCTCTTCTAAGACTGGTTGAATCTCCATCTTGAGGTGCCTCCCTGTCTTCATTTCCAATAAAAGGAATCTCACTCCGACAGAGTAACCCCTTCCCAAAGATTCATAATGTTAAGTCGAATTAATCCAAATGGTACTGCTTTACTCTGGAGATGAACAGTTTTACTTTTTTGCTTTTCATGTTTGCTTTGATTAAATGTGGACAGATTGGTAGAGAGATCACAAAGAGAACATTCTTCATCTGAATAACACAATTAATCAATTGCCAGGTTAAAAAAAGTTAGAGCATTTCACAAAAAAAGGTGATCAGCTTTTTTGTCATAAGAACAACCATTACCATTGTCACTACCTTTCTTTTCAGCAGTACCTGAGCCATATGGTCGGAAATGCTCCAAACCAAAGAATCAGCTTGACACAAATAGAAGATTTTCGACCCAAACAGAAAACTATGGTAATGCTTACATGTTGTGTATAAATAGCTATATATAAACTTAAAATCGTAGCATTATTTTGCAATTAATGATTTGAATTAATGGAATTAAGATGGAATTAATAGAAAAGGAGAACTAATAATATTTTTAACCAAATTTCACAGAAAACACTTAGTCATTAGGCAGCTTCTCTGATGCACAATCAACTGCCCAGCACAAAAACATCCGTTTGCCATCTATCTAGTGCTTGCACAAGCAGGGATAGAAGAGGAGATTGGATTATGGATTTGTTTAACTGAAAAGCAACTGATGCCTTTGGGAAGATTTTGAACACAGGAATATTGACTTTGTTCAAGTCACGGGTGTCCGTGGCAGAATCACCTCGTTTGGAAGATCCCGTGAGCCTGAGGAAACGCTGCAAGATTACAAATGATCTTTAAAGTACTGGAGAGAAAGTCTGTATTTAACACTGGCTTGTATTTCAGAGATGATGTGTGATTCACCTGATGCTTTCATTGATACTTCAGCTGATGTAATATTTAATTCACATAGCAGCCTAAGAGAGTCCTTCCTGAAATTGTAGCTGAACTCAGAAACAATGTTTATGTTTCTTCTACAGACAAATACACTTCAGGATCTTACAATGCACCAACTTGGAGGAGAAGAAATCCACATGCAAAAACATTCCCTAAATTTGGAACAACCATTCAGGTAACTGTTTGATCGAAATTTTTACAATGCAGTCTACTTCACAAAAGCGACAGGACTCTCCCCACCTAGAAAATGTAAAACTGCTCTTAAAGCTTTTGCAGCCAAAACCCACAAGATTCTAAGCAGTGCTGAGTCATCTGAATGACCAGGGAGTAGTTCTGTTTGTTTGCAGATATGTAATTTTGACTGTAAAACTAACCCAGGATTTCTAATGTTTTACAATATTACTGATATGAAAGCAAAATACGTACCTGCCTTCAAAGTGAGGAGCTACAACAAGTGGGTTTTGGCTCGTAGCGCTGGACAAAGCACAGCACAGACCACAGGAGTGTGATCTGTTTGTCTGTTTGATTGCTCGTGAAGCATCTGCAACAGCTAAACGATGATCAGCCCAGCTCCAAATTCATAAAAGGACTCGGGCTACAGAACATTCTCCTGATACCCTAAGGACCATTAATACATTTTACAGCTGCCTTGAAAGCAGAGATTACAACCTCTATCTCATGCTCAAAGTTTAATTCTTAACCTGTTTCTGAAAGAGCATCTATAGATTTATTCTAGTAAATAATGTACAAAACCTTCTGTATATCTATTTTGACAACAGAGCCAAAAGGACACGGAAGTGAACAGAAAACAAGAACTATACCCAGAGCGGAGAATAGGATGAAGCGAGTGGTTGAAATTACAATACTCTAAAGTGAAACGAGATGCACCAATGTTTCAAAAGTGACAAAAATGGAAATTAGGAAAGTATGTTCTGTATGGTCATATATTAAGGTTTTAAATATATTCACTAAGTTGTGTCTGTTACGAAAATTAGACAGTTGAGATGATTTTTAAAGACTGTGGCTGTTCACCACAAGACTGCTAGTACAATATGTGCATAGAGATGAAAAAAATCTCTAAGCAGAGTGTTCCCCTAATGTATTTCACAGAAGTTTTACTGCATAACAGAAGTTTTAATGCATATGTACCGTGATTAAATAAATTGGTTTTGGATTTCAGTAAAGCCTTTGATACTGTCTCTCACAGCATTCTCCTGGACAAGATGTCCAGCACACAGCTGCATAAACAACAATGCAGCGGGTGAGCAATTGGCTGATGGGTCGGGCTCAAAGGGTTCTAGTAAATGGGGTCATGTTGGGTTGGACACCAGTCACTAGTGGGTTCCACAAGGATCCATCTTAGGGCCAGCACTCTTCAATGTCTTCATAAATGACTTGAACACAGGACTAGAGGGAATCCTAAGCTTGCTGCTTACACAATGTTGGGAGGAGCTGTTGACACTGTCGAGAGCAGAGAGACCCTGCAGAGGGATCTGGACAAATTGGAGAACTGGGCAATCACCAACTGCATGAAGTTTAACAAGGGCAAGTGCCGGATTTTGCACCTGGGACACGGCAACCCTGGCTGTACATACAGACTGGGTCACGAGATGCTGGAAAGCAGCTTTGCAGAGAGGGACCTGGGGGTTCTGGTCGGCGGGAGGTTGAACATGAGCCAACAGTGTCCCTGGCAGCCAAGAGGGCAACCGTGTCCTGGGTGCATCAAGCACAGCATTGCCAGGGAGGTGATTGTGCCGCTCTGCTCTGCACTGATGCGGCCTCACCTGGAGCACTGGGTGCAGTTCTGGGCACCCCAGGATAAAAAAAGATATAAAGCTACTGGAGAGTGTCCAGAAGAGGGCTACAAAGTTGGTGAAGGGTTTGGAGGGGAAGCCATATGTGGAGCAGCTAAAGTCACTTGTTTTGTTCAGCCTGGAGAAGAGAAGACTAAGGGGAGACCTCATCATGCTCTACAGCTTCCTCACAAGGGGAGAAGGGAGGGCAAGTGCTGATCTCTCTGGTGACCAATGACAGAACCTGAGGGAATTAAAGGAACATGTGCCAGGGAAGGTTTAGGTTGGACATCAGGGAAAGGTTCTTCCCCCAGAGGGTGCTGGAGCACTGGAACAGGCTCCCCAGGGAGGTGTCACGGCCCAAGCCTGACAGTGTTCAAGAAGAGACTGGACAACGCCAGTTGGAGCACTACAGCAGACAGGCGAATGACACCCCGATCTGTCCGGACATTGCCTGTTACATCTTGGCAAGAATTACCTTTGACTGGGCTCCATTACTGTCACCTTGCTACATACTCTACATCTTGCAGCCTCAAATAAATTCTTCCCTCATAATGCTGATATTGCTTTGAGCACAACAAAAAGACGAGAAACAAGGTTGTTTTGTCTCTGCAGGGCTCACAGGTGGGCACAGCAAAACGGCTCCACACAGGCTCCCAGTGCAGCCGCGTTCCTGCCACGACTGTGCCCAAACTCAGACAAAGCAAACTCAGCATCGGGGTGCACACCTGGATGCACTTGGCAGCAAAAGGGGGGGACACACCTGAACTGGCTCCCAAGCGATCTTTCTCTCCCGCAGTTAAGGCGGGGAGCCATATGGAAACCCGGACCGCACATTTCTCTCAAGATCTGCAGCCAAACCTCCCGCCACTCGCTGTCCCCCTCCCCGCAGCCGGCCCGGGCGGGTCTGACACGGCCGCTGCCGCTGCCTGTCCACCCCGCTCCGCCCCGCCGTGCGGCGCCGCTCCCCGCGGCCCAGCGACTCCCCCTGGGCCCGGCCCCGGCCCCGTTCCGCCTCGGCCACCTGGCGCTCCCGCTTGGCCGACGGCTCCTCCTTCACCTCGGTCACGAACACACACGGCACCTTCCGCTGCACCGCGCCCCGCCGCCTCATGGCCCCGGCCACCCGAGCCCGCCCGCTCCCGCCGCCGGACCAGCGCCGGCCGGAACTGCGGCTGCACCGCCCCGCGCTGCGCCACGGGAAATGGAGTCCGTGAGCGCCCGCCCGCCACGAGCCCCGCCACGCACCCGAGCGCCGGGGAGGGCGGCGCAGGGCAGGGCGGGCGCGGTGGCCTCGGGGCCCCTTCCCGGCAGCCGGCAGCGAGGCGGGGGCACCCCCGCTCACAGCCGCCCGGTCCGGCCGCGGGCCTGGGGCAGCTCCAGGGCTCCAGCCGCCGTTCTCTCTCCAGAGCGGCTCCCGCTGTGTCAGGGCGGCCCCGCCCGCCTGTTTTCGGCGGTTATTCCAGTGCCAAAGTCCCAGTGGTCAGGCAGGCGGTATTTTCCTCTGCAGTTAGTCCTCGGGCTGGCTGCTGACACTTGAATTACGAAAAATTCATAGGCTTCTATGTGATGGAACACCTTATCCTTGGTGCCATCTTAAGACATATCAAGGATAAGAGGGTCATCAGGGACAGTCAACATGGCTTCCCCAAGGGGAAGTCGTGTTTGACCAACCTCATAGCCTTTTATGAAGACGTAACAAGGTGGATTGACGATGGCAGAGCAGCGGATGTGGTCTACCTTGACTTCAGCAAAGCATTTGACACCGTCTCCCACAGCATCCTCACGGCAAAACTGAGGAAGTGTGGACTGGATGATCGGGTAGTGAGGTGGACTGCAAACTGGCTGAAGGAGAGAAGCCAGAGAGTTGTGGTCAATGGGGCAGAGTCTGGTTGGAGGCCTGTATCTAGTGGAGTGCCTCAAGGGTCAGTTCTGGGACCAATACTATTCAATATATTCATCAATGACTTGGATGAGGGAATTGAGTGTACTATCAGCAAGTTTGCTGATGACACCAAGCTGGGAGGAGTGGCTGACACGCCAGAGGGCTGTGCTGCCATCCAGCGAGATCTGGACAGGCTAGAGAGTTGGGCGGGGAAAAATTTAATGGAATATAACAAGGGAAAATGTAGAGTCTTGCATCTGGGCAGGAACAACCCCAGGTTCCAGTATAGGTTGGGGAATGACCTATTAGAGAGCAGTGTAGGGGAAAGGGACCTGGGGGTCCTGGTGGACAGCAGGATGACCATGAGCCAGCACTGTGCCCTTGTGGCCAAGAAGGCCAATGGCATCCTGGGGTGTATTAGAAGGGGGGTGGTTAGTAGGTCAAGAGAGGTTCTCCTTCCCCTCTACTCTGCCCTGGTGAGACCTCATCTGGAATATTGTGTCCAGTTCTGGGCCCCTCAGTTCAAGAAGGACAGGGAACTGCTGGAGAGAGTCCAGCGCAGGGCCACAAAGATGATGAAGGGAGTGGAGCATCTCCCTTATGAGGAAAGGCTGAGGGAGCTGGGTCTCTTCAGCTTGGAGAAGAGGAGACTGAGGGGTGACCTCATCAATGTTTATAAATACATAAAGGGTGGGTGTCACGAGGATGGAGCCAGGCTCTTCTCGGTGACAACCAACAGTAAGACAAGGGGTAATGGGTTCAAGCTGGAACACAAGAGGTTCCACTTAAATTTGAGAAGAAACTTCTTCTCAGTGAGGGCGACGGAACACTGGAACAGGCTGCCCAGGGAGGTTGTGGATTCTCCTTCTCTGGAGACATTCAAAACCCGCCTGGACGCCTTCCTGTGTAACCTCACCTAGGTGTTCCTGCCCTGGCAGGCGGATTGGACTAGATGATCTTTTGAGGTCCCTTCCAATCCCTAACATTCTGTGATTCTGTGATTCTAGAGAGACTGGAGGACTTCCAGTCATTTCAACGCCTTTGTACTTCTTCCCCAGCTTGGGTGTGACCACCGCTGAGCCAGCCTTGTACTCTTCGTGCCCATGGAGCCGCCGGCAGCTGCTTTTCATGTACACATCTGTCCCCCTTCCCGCTGGCTGACCAACGGTGTACAGCACAGGCGTAATCTGGCAATTGGTCCACCCAGTTCAAGGCGGGGCGGGTGTTTTTGTTTGTTTGTTTTTTTGCAAGGAACCACCCATCACATGCAGGTCTGGTGCTGCTATGAACCACTAGTCCTCTTTCTGGAATTCTGCCTTATGTCTCACTCCCTTCTCTTTGGCTTTGCCTGCATCCTTCTTCCTCTCTAAGCAATGGCATCCTTCTCTTAGGAGTTTGTGACTCCTTTTCCTTTCTGTGCTTCCTTTTGTGTTTGTCCCTAAGTTCCCAGGCTTTGATCTAACAGTGCACTGAAGTCCTCATCTCCAAGTCACTGATGTCACTCAGGTTATAAATTTGATCCCATGTCCTGGGAATAACAGTACGGCTTAGCATTTCCCAGGACTGAAGCTTCATTTTCCCCCATCGGTATTTTTGGTTCGTAGCCAGCCCAGGACCTGAATGGGAACACAGGTGTTAATTCAGGATACAAGTGGACGCTGCTCTTTCTGCTTTAGATGTGGCAGTAGACGCCACAGAAGCAAGAAAAAGCAAGTAACCCCAACCATGTCAGCAGCGAACAGCCAACAGTGTACTAACAGGAGCGACAAGTTCCTCCATCCAAAGGAAGAGCTGCAGTAAAAAAACGTTGGGCAGAAGGTTTTTGGTTAAAAAATAGTCAAAGAATAAGGTTTGTCTTTGTGCTATCAAAGGTTGGTTTCACAGGCCACAGTTCCTACAGCAAGATGTTGGGTATTATTTAAGCCCCGACAAATGGGTTTGTTCCATTTTTCATTAAAGAAACACTGGAAAGGGAGACTCCGAAATGCTACCATTTTCTGTACTTTGCACTGAAGCAATGGAGATGAAGGTAGATGTTCAAGCTGGACATGTCTCCTGGCGCCATGATGTTGACATCAGGAGCTGGAGGAGCAGTTGGAACTTTCGAAACGTAACATTCTATACTGGCTGGCAACTGCCTTTGTCGGTTCGGCAAGGCTGCAGAAGGCACCAGCTCCTTCACTCGACTGCCTTTTGCTGTCACTTGGGGTCTTCTTTTGTGACAGAAGCAGATCTGAGGTTGTGAAGGCCCAGTTTTTAGAAGAAACCTGCTGCTTTCAAGGAAATCACATCGTTTTGCCTCAGTATTCATAGCTTCAATGTTTGCGTGTATGTTCTGCTGGTACTAAGAGCGTGGAGGAGAAGCGCAAGAGGTGAAAATGACCGCAGTTGGGAATGACTGCTATTTCCGCCGTTCCTCCTACCCACAGGTAAATGCTGTAGATTGTAGAGTGCTTTGGATCCTTGGTTTCTTGATATAGCCATGTTGACAGGGAGGTCTGTTATGTAAACAGAGAAGGTGGTATTTCACTCTGGCTGGGTCATGGCCACATCGGTAGAGGAAATATCGGACTTTTGGAAGTGGTGAGAAGAGCTAATGATCTTCTGAACCATGGGCAATTTTTCGTTTTGCATCCATTTCAGCAATGGGGATTTAGGCGTTAATGCCGGGGAGATGAGCTTTGGCTCCAGACCCAGCGCGTCTCAGGGGATGGGCCAGTTGTACTGACTACAGTCCAAACGTGGCGTGTTTTGGAGATGCTGCTCTTAGACCCAGCCGTTAACGTCTTGAACTAGGTGAAAATTCCTTTAAAATATCACATAGAATCTCATTAAGAAGTGAATTGCATAATCAGAAATGTTCCTAAAATCGGTACTCTTGAATAAGGCAGGGATACAGAAAACCAATTTTAAGTAACACTAACAAGAGTGACTCTCATGAAAGCGCTATCTCTGCAATCTTGTGTGGACTTTTTAGCTGGTGAAATTTTGACCAATAGAGGGAGAGCAGCAGTGTGAGCATATGTATTAGTAAAGAAGGAATAATTAAACAAATAATTAACAAGTCCATGTAGATATGCTCTTTATTGTTTTGGGTTTGGTTTTGGTTGTTGTTTTGGTTATGTTTTGGGGTTTTTTGGTTATGTTTTTGGGTTTTTTTTGTTTTGCCTGGGACTTTTTTTTTTGGGGGGGGGGGGGCGGGTAGGTTTTTCTTTTCCCCATTAGGCTTTTGTTTGTCATCTGTACAAACAGCTGGGAGAGGGTGTGAGCAATATTAATGACAGTAATCTCAGAACATCAACTCCCAAACTGTTATTTTTTCGGTTTTTGCTGAGAATCTTTCTGGGTTTGGTTTCCCATTCCTTATTTCCCATGGACCCATGTACATTTCTTAAGAGAGTCTAATGTAAGATTCGCACTTGTACAGCCGATTTCGTTTGGGATTGACCTGATTATCCCATTCTGCGGGAAAGGAAACTCAACCACATGCCAGTTAAGTAACTAATAGATTCTTTTTCTTCCCAGCATCTCACGAAAAGTCAGCAGTACTTATTAGACTGCTTTACTCATGTTCTCATCTAGGAACACTTTTACATGACGGAAGCTCCATCGACCAAACTCAGGATAACTTTAGAGTGTTCTGGAGCTTCAGGTATCTGTAAGGATAACTTTAAGAGTTCTAAAATATCAGAATAAGGTCCCAAAAAATCTTGGTCGTATGTTCACAGCAGTACACCGTGTACCAATGCATTTATTCTATTTTTATTGTTATATTTACAATACATGAAATCTCTTTTCTCCTGCAGCAGAAGTACAGCCACATCGCCTGTTTCTGGGAAAAACAACCCTCAGGCTGTGTGAGGATCAGTTGTGCCTTCCATCATACCAAACCGCGAAATATAAATGGACTCTTTTTGCCACCTAGTAACAGTAAGTAAAAATATTTTCTCTACTATTTGTCCCTTAGCATAAGCAGATCCACAAGAATGTCCCTGCAGTGCTCAGTAATCTCTATGAAGGTCCAAAATGTACCATGGTAAATCAATGGGGTAGGATCTGCTACCCCAGCAAGTTCAAGGCAAAGAAATGAATTTTATTGGCATTTGAACAGGGTTGCCACATGAATTTTTTAGCTGTCATGTTACGGATGTTTCTCTCAGTCCCATGAAAGAGGTTAGCAAGAGCTATGGAGTAGAAATGTTGCAGGAATAGTTTGCACGGCTGTGCAATATCTGAAAATCAGATTATTTATAGAAAATTTTAAAAACCCAACCATTACAAGATGTAGGGTTTTTTCATCAATTCTTTCAAAGAGGAGCTCTTGGCTACCGGGAGTCCTGTTAGACAGCTGGAACCTGTAACACGGAAAGTGTCCAGGGCAGGGAACCAAGGCAGGTGTCAGAAATCAGGCAGAAGCTGGAGTGAGAGCAGCGTGACTTGTCACAGATGCATGAGCAAGGGGACTAAAATGGAGATGTTCATGGGCCTGAGCTCCAGAGCAGGAGAAAGGTGTCACGAGAGAAGTCCAGAGAGACCTCTAGTCAGAAGCAAACACCTTGTGTTCCAGAAATTCCCCCAGGGAAAGGTAGCGTGTCCTATGTGGGCGTGTTGAGCCACACAACCCCAGGGGAGCAAGACAAGAACTTGAGTGCTCTTTCTGTGAGTGCACACATTGCCGAAAATGCACATCTTCATCTTATTTCTTTAAAACTGGAAAATATATCCAACTTCAGTATTTTTAATGTAATGTACAGAAGCCTGATTGTATCATCATTTTTATTTCAGGCCATTGCATTTCCTGGCTCTCAGAAAATGCTATCCCAGTTCTGATACACTTTTTAAAAAACATAATGGGTAGACATAAGTTTCTAAGGAAAAGAATGACTTTTCTGATTTTCTTCTATTTAAGTGTAAATTATTTAAATGAATTTCCTAATCTTTCTCAAAATATATATTTTGTACTTCATAAAGAGAGTTTTGATTCTGAAAATTTGGACAGAAAAAAAATGTCTGCAAGCTAAAAATGGGTAATGCAGTGCTTAGCATTGCTAAATTCTACATAGGAGGATGCCATGGGGAGTGGTACAGGTCTGCCAATTACTCAGCATATTTAAAATATTTTCACAGCTGGGGTCCAAAACTCATGTACTCGCTTCAGCCCCAGTATTACTACTTGCATGTTTCCCTATGTTGTAAATATCCTGAAACAGATTGGAAGAAAGAAGGATATTGACTGAAATTAGTGTATCCACCAGCTGGAAGAGATATCTAGCCTTTTCTAAACATCATCAAATGATCAAAATATTCCTCTTTTCAAAAGGCTTTCTACCGCAGTGCTTTATCTGCCCATTCAGAGGAGTTACAACCCATGTTTTTACATACTTTCTGGTGTTGCAAGATGCTCTTTTGCCAAGCTCTGCAGAATAGTTTTACCACAAGGCACAATGTGCCTATGTAATGATCCCTTCCATATGATAAAGATTTCAAAGCTATACCTGCTGATCTGAACCTGGGTTTGATATTTTAGTTCCTCCTAATAACAGAAATATAATGTTCTTTTCTGCAGATGTGTCATTGCAACAGGGTGGCCAAGAAAGGATTCTGCATCCAGCCCATCATCAGAAATCACTCCGAAATCAAGAAAATATTTTACTACCAGTTCATGCTCCACTGATTATAAGCCTCAAGAAAGAAGAAGATGAAGAGGACGATGATGAGAAAGAGAACTGTAAACAGATTTTTCTTCTTTTACAGAAAAGTAGAATAGGATCTTTTTCTACACTTACTTGTTATAATAACCATTAGCTATTTAGAAAAGAGTTGTCTTTGTATGCATACCTAGTAATCTAGTACACATCAGCACATCATTATTTCCTACAGATGTTTCTGATTGGGTGCCTAAGACTGCTGCAGAAATTGAAGAAGAAAGAGCCATAAAGGAAATATGCTATAAAACTGGTAAATATGAAATCAGTCTCTCTTTCCCAAACAGCAACAATGCCAATATACTAAGCCTTGGGTTTATTTTCCCTCTCGGGCTATGTTTAGGAGAATATTACAGGATGCAATACCCTCACGAACACCAATCAGCACAAACTGTGTCTTCACCTCGGAAAAAGGAGAAATTACTCCTGGAAGCTACCGAGCGAGACTTGCAGAAAGGTAAGGACTTTTCATCTTCTTGGACAATATGTACCACTTTTAGGATTACACTTACAGGGACAAAGGATTAGATACCTTGCCCCTCCTCCCCTCTTTTTTAATTTAGTGACAATAAAAGACAGCATATTAGGAAGAACAGTAAAATACTACATTAATTTTTCCCCACATATATATACATACATAGTGTTACACACGTGGTGACTACCTGTATCAAATGCAGATGGAAAAGGTAGAAACGGGCTGTAAACATCATGTGTACTTTCTAGAGATATACAACTGTAACATAAATTTCGTCAGGTAAGATTCATCAATACAATTCATGAAAAGTGAGAAGCTAAAGAATGAGCAGATATTTTGTAGCTGGTTCTTTACTTCGGAGCCATAGTTTGTCTTTAAGCTGCATTTTATGGAATTGTCTTAGAGAGCATGAAAGTTCTACATCAGTTACAGTAGACAGGAACCAAACATCTAAGAAAAGAGAAAGAATATAAAATGGGAGGTTAAAGGAAATTGCACTCATCACTATCTCACAGAGGTGGGAGGAAGAGAATGGCAGGGCCAGTCCCTGTGCTTACACACAAGCAGCTCACACATCCTTTCTGTTGCCTTTCCAGGTGATGGCAGTAGAATTCCCAGAACATTTATTAATACAAAAAGAGAAGGAGAGATTTCAGGAAGGAGAATACCAACAGAGCGTATTCCCACAAGAGATCGTCGATCCTTTGACAATGGAGGTAAATACCCTTTAGCATCAGCTTCTCATTGATTAACATCTTGTCTTGTGGTAAATAAGGTAACTGAATATGCACGCCTTAAACTACAGTATAATACCCTTAGTCACCAGGTACATTGACATCAGAGGTGAATCTATTATAGGAATGTTGAATCTCCCGCCATTCCTTGGTATTTCTGCAACGCTGTTTGTCACCATGTCAGCAATGCGCATTCAGCTGTTAAGACTCTGTGTGGGCCCGTGCTGTGAACTGTATCACCAAAGTGCCTGATGATTCAAGTAATCCTTTTGCCAACTGAAGTTATTTTCTATGCCACGTTGTTTTAGTCGTTCAGTTTCCAGGACAACATGTAGCTGAACTGATACAACTGAGACACAGGCAAAGCATCCCTCATGTGCAAGGGGCGAGAAATAAGCAGCGGCAGAGAGGAACATATTAAGGGTTGTGGTTTTGTTGCTGAGTTCTCTTGTAATGACAGGCAGCTCAGGCTCAGAAGTTGTCACCCTGCGCTTTGGAGCCTGTTTGCATTGGGTTCCCATGCAGATGTCATACTTTGACTTTGGAAAAGGGTTTATTCCCCTTGTGACACACACACAAATTACATACAACTTTTCACTCTCAGTTCTTACAAATGTCCCTGTGGATTAAAGCCCATATTTGTTAAACTGTAAACCCTAAACACAACCACAGTGAGCTGGTAAATAAGCATCACTCCAAAGAAATAAAGAAGAATAAATGGACTTCTGAGGAGCCAAGAAATTCACCTCATACGGTACCAGGAAAAGGTATTTTGAGAAAACAGTTGGCTTATTCATTTTCATTTACTAAACTGTTAGATGATCCAGGACTACCTACCTAATTTCTCTTAATGTCAAATGTGGACAATCCATATTTAGATTGGACTCTCCACAAAGAACACTGTATTAATCTTGTCTTCCAGCCTCCAGGCTCCTGCAGTATGTCAAATTTTGACGAACAGCTCAAAATTTTCATTTAATTTGCTTTTTCACTTTTAGGAATTCACATTTCAGACCCCAAAGGAAAACCAAGTTACCAACCAAGGGGTCAAAGGAAGGATGATGAAACTGCTGCTTATGTTCCTCATGGGAGAGCAGCTGGAAGAAAGACTTATTGTGATTCTTCAGAACCTCGAAGATCAGCATATGTATTCTACCGCACTGTCAACGTCAACCAGGAACCAAAGTTCAGCGGATCTACAGGTGGGCTCCTGTTTACACAGGATTCTTAAAATGCCTCAAATGTGCCTGTCTGTATTGTGCTGCTTTCGTTTTTGTCCCTGCAGGTGATTGTTAAGTCATTTCTGCCTAAATGCCTTCATAGCAGGAATTCATTTCTCTGCCCAAAGAGCAATGAATGCAATGATGTGCTGATGTGTACTAACATACCGACCGCCACTAATTACAGCTTCTTTTATCTGATTTCTTCTTCTGAAATATTTAATAACTTGTTTAACTTCATGTTGGAGCATGATGGATTCATGCCTCTTTTTATAATTTAGTATTATTTTCATCTTCCGTAAAGAAGTCCCGTGTGTTGCTTTTTGGCAATCTGTTTCAGATGTAACCGTAATTTTACATCTTACACTGTCTTTTCAACTTGCTAATACAGCTTCTCACAACCTTGTACATCAGTTGGGTTTTATTTGCCTTTCTGCTTTCCTTTTCCATGGTTACTCTGGATAATTCTGTTGTTTTCATCTCTCACTTCATGTAGAAATTTAGTGGTAAATAATTTCAATAATCGTAAGTTAAGAAAGCGATTTCATCTTGCCAGGTTCAGTCATCTCTTCTAAGACTGGTTGAATCTCCATCTTGAGGTGCCTCCCTGTCTTCATTTCCAATAAAAGGAATCTCACTCCGACAGAGTAACCCCTTCCCAAAGATTCATAATGTTAAGTCGAATTAATCCAAATGGTACTGCTTTACTCTGGAGATGAACAGTTTTACTTTTTTTCTTTTCATGTTTGCTTTGATTAAATGTGGACAGATTGGTAGAGAGATCACAAAGAGAACATTCTTCATCTGAATAACACAATTAATCAATTGCCAGGTTAAAAAAAGTTAGAGCATTTCACAAAAAAAGGTGATCAGCTTTTTTGTCATAAGAACAACCATTACCATTGTCACTACCTTTCTTTTCAGCAGTACCTGAGCCATATGGTCGGAAATGCTCCAAACCAAAGAATCAGCTTGACACAAATAGAAGACTTTCAACCCAAACAGAAAACTATGGTAATGCTTACATGTTGTGTATAAATAGCTATATATAAACTTAAAATCGTAGCATTATTTTGCAATTAATGATTTGAATTAATGGAATTAAGATGGAATTAATAGAAAAGGAGAACTAATAATATTTTTAACCAAATTTCACAGAAAACACTTAGTCATTAGGCAGCTTCTCTGATGCACAATCAACTGCCCAGCACAAAAACATCCGTTTGCCATGTATCTAGTGCTTGCACAAGCAGGGATAGAAGAGGAGATTGGATTATGGATTTGTTTAACTGAAAAGCAACTGATGCCTTTGGGAAGATTTTGAACACAGGAATATTGACTTTGTTCAAGTCACGGGTGTCCGTGGCAGAATCACCTCGTTTGGAAGATCCCGTGAGCCTGAGGAAACGCTGCAAGATTACACATGATCTTTAAAGTACTGGAGAGAAAGTCTGTATTTAACACTGGCTTGTATTTCAGAGATGATGTGTGATTCACCTGATGCTTTCATGGATACTTCAGCTGATGTAATATTTAATTCATATAGCAGCCTAAGAGAGTCCTTCCTGAAATTGTAGCTGAACTCAGAAACAATGTTTATGTTTCTTCTACAGACAAATACACTTCAGGATCTTACAATGCACCAACTTGGAGGAGAAGAAATCCACATGCAAAAACATTCCCTAAATTTGGAACAACCATTCAGGTAACTGTTTGATCGAAATTTTTACAATGCAGTCTACTTCACAAAAGCGACAGGACTCTCCCCACCTAGAAAATGTAAAACTGCTCTTAAAGCTTTTGCAGCCAAAACCCACAAGATTCTAAGCAATGCTGAGTCATCTGAATGACCAGGGAGTAGTTCTGTTTGTTTGCAGATATGTAATTTTGACTGTAAAACTAACCCAGGATTTCTAATGTTTTACAATATTACTGATATGAAAGCAAAATACGTACCTGCCTTCAAAGTGAGGAGCTACAACAAGTGGGTTTTGGCTCGTAGCGCTGGACAAAGCACAGCACAGACCACAGGAGTGTGATCTGTTTGTCTGTTTGATTGCTCGTGAAGCATCTGCAACAGCTGAACGATGATCAGCCGAGCTCCAAATTCATAAAAGGACTCGGGCTACAGAACATTCTCCTGATACCCTAAGGACCATTAATACATTTTACAGCTGCCTTGAAAGCAGAGATTACAACCTCTATCTCGTGCTCAAAGTTTAATTCTTAACCTGTTTCTGAAAGAGCATCTATAGATTTATTCTAGTAAATAATGTACAAAACCTTCTGTATATCTATTTTGACAACAGAGCCAAAAGGACATGGAAGTGAACAGAAAACAAGAACTATACCCAGAGCGGAGAATAGGATGAAGCGAGTGGTTGAAATTACAATACTCTAAAGTGAAACGAGATGCACCAATGTTTCAAAAGTGACAAAAATGGAAATTAGGAAAGTATGTTCTGTATGGTCATATATTAAGGTTTTAAATATATTCACTAAGTTGTGTCTGTTACGAAAATTAGACAGTTGAGATGATTTTTAAAGACTGTGGCTGTTCACCACAAGACTGCTAGTACAATATGTGCATAGAGATGAAAAAAATCTCTAAGCAGAGTGTTCCCCTAATGTATTTCACAGAAGTTTTACTGCATAACAGAAGTTCTAATGCATATGTACCGTGATTAAATAAATTGTTTTCGGATTTCAGTAAAGCCTTTGATACTGTCTCTCACAGCATTCTCCTGGACAAGATGTCCAGCACACAGCTGCATAAACAACAATGCAGCGGGTGAGCAATTGGCTGATGGGTCGGGCTCAAAGGGTTCTAGTAAATGGGGTCATGTTGGGTTGGACACCAGTCACTAGTGGGTTCCACAAGGATCTATCTTAGGGCCAGCACTCTTCAATGTCTTCATAAATGACTTGAACACAGGACTAGAGGGAATCCTAAGCTTGCTGCTTACACAATGTTGGGAGGAGCTGTTGACACTGTCGAGAGCAGAGAGACCCTGCAAAGGGATCTGGACAAATTGGAGAACTGGGCAATCACCAACTGCATGAAGTTTAACAAGGGCAAGTGCCGGATTTTGCACCTGGGACACGGCAACCCTGGCTGTACATACAGACTGGGTCACGAGATGCTGGAAAGCAGCTCTGCAGAGAGGGACCTGGGGGTTCTGGTCGGTGGGAGGTTGAACATGAGCCAACAGTGTCCCTGGCAGCCAAGAGGGCAACCATGTCCTGGGTGCATCAAGCACAGCATTGCCAGGGAGGTGATTGTCCCGCTCTGCTCTGCACTGGTGCGGCCTCACCTGGAGCACTGGGTGCAGTTCTGGGCACCACAGGATAAAAAAAGATATAAAGCTACTGGAGAGTGTCCAGAAGAGCGCTACAAAGTTGGTGAAGGGTTTGGAGGGGAAGCCATATGTGGAGCAGCTAAAGTCACTTGGTTTGTTCAGCCTGGAGAAGAGAAGACTAAGGGGAGACCTCATCATGCTCTACAGCTTCCTCACAAGGGGAGAAGGAAGGGCAAGTGCTGATCTCTCTGGTGACCAATGACAGAACCTGAGGGAATTAAAGGAACATGTGCCAGGGAAGGTTTAGGTTGGACATCAGGGAAAGGTTCTTCCCCCAGAGGGTGCTGGAGCACTGGAACAGGCTCCCCAGGGAGGTGTCACGGCCCAAGCCTGACAGTGTTCAAGAAGAGACTGGACAACGCCAGTTGGAGCTCTACAGCAGACAGGCGAATGACACCCCGATCTGTCCGGACATTGCCTGTTACATCTTGGCAAGAATTACCTCTGACTGGGCTCCATTACTGTCACCTTGCTACATACTCCACATCTTGCAGCCTCAAATAAATTCTTCCCTCATAAGCCTGATATTGCTTTGAGCACAACAAAAAGACGAGAAACAAGGTTGTTTTGTCTCTGCAGGGCTCACAGGTGGGCACAGCAAAACGGCTCCACACAGGCTCCCAGTGCAGCCGCGTTCCTGCCATGACTGTGCCCAAACTCAGACAAAGCAAACTCAGCATCGGGGTGCACACCTGGATGCACTTGGCAGCAAAAGGGGGGGACACACCTGAACTGGCTCCCAAGCGATCTTTCTCTCCCGCAGTTAAGGCGGGGAGCCATATGGAAACCCGGACCGCACATTTCTCTCAAGATCTGCAGCCAAACCTCCCGCCACTCGCTGTCCCCCTCCCCGCAGCCGGCCCGGGCGGGTCTGACACGGCCGCTGCCGCTGCCTGTCCACCCCGCTCCGCCCCGCCGTGCGGCGCCGCTCCCCGCGGCCCAGCGACTCCCCCTGGGCCCGGCCCCGGCCCCGTTCCGCCTCGGCCACCTGGCGCTCCCGCTTGGCCGACGGCTCCTCCTTCACCTCGGTCACGAACACACACGGCACCTTCCGCTGCACCGCGCCCCGCCGCCTCATGGCCCCGGCCACCCGAGCCCGCCCGCTCCCGCCGCCGGACCAGCGCCGGCCGGAACTGCGGCTGCACCGCCCCGCGCTGCGCCACGGGAAATGGAGTCCGTGAGCGCCCGCCCGCCACGAGCCCCGCCACGCACCCGAGCGCCGGGGAGGGCGGCGCAGGGCAGGGCGGGCGCGGTGGCCTCGGGGCCCCTTCCCGGCAGCCGGCAGCGAGGCGGGGGCACCCCCGCTCACAGCCGCCCGGTCCGGCCGCGGGCCTGGGGCAGCTCCAGGGCTCCAGCCGCCGTTCTCTCTCCAGAGCGGCTCCCGCTGTGTCAGGGCGGCCCCGCCCGCCTGTTTTCGGCTCCGGGCTGAGGCAGCGCGCGGTGGCGGTGCCGTTGGCCCGGCAGCCGTTCCTCGGGCTGTTTTCTGCTTGCCCGGGCGCCGCACGCCTGGCTGGGGCAGGGATGCCCAGTGGGGAACTCTCTGGGTCGGTTTGGCCCCCGTCAGCACAGGGGCCTCCGGGTGTTGCCCGGGCTCTGCGCCTCGGGATAAACCTTGCAAGCTGTGCTGGCTTGACCCTGGCTGGACACCAGGTGCCCACCAAAGCTGCTCTGTCACTCCCCTCCCTCCTCAGCTGGGCAGGGGAGAGAAGGCCCAAGGAAAAGCTCGTGGGTCGAGATCAGGACAAGGAGAGAGCGCTCAGCCACTGCTGCCACGGGCAACACAGACTCGACTCCCACGTGGAAGTTCTTGTAGTTTATTGCCAATCCAATCTGAGTGCAGCAATGGGAAATAAAACCTGCATCTTAAACCACCTTCCCAACGTGCCTCCTTCTTCCCGTGCTCAGGTTCCCTCCTGCATTTCCTCTACCTCCTCTCCCTGAGCGGCACGTGGGAAGAGGGAATGGGGGTTACGGTCAGTTCTTCACAGGCTGATGGGCGCAGCCTTGGCCAGCGCTGGGTCCATCTTGGAGCCAGCTGGCACGGGCTCTATTGGACATGGGGGAAGCTTCCAGCAGCTTCTCTCGGAATCCTCCCCTGCAGCCCCACCCGCTTCAAACACCTTGGCATGCAACCCCAACACAGAATTAGTTCTTCCTGAGCTTACCACCTTAAGCTTACCTCGCCCAGGCACAGCCACGTAACTACAAAGAGCCCCTGTCTCGACAGCTCTTGACAGCGTTAACACTTTTTCGGACGGCTGCTCGGGCCCACTGACAGTTCAGTATTCATGGCCCGCATCTGCTTTCCTGAAAGGCAGTTGCGGGGCTTATGGAACTGTGGGAGTCTTTTCACGTCGTTTCTCTGTTCACAGCCCGCGTCACTGCTGCCCACCTTGATCTCAGTGAGCAGTTTCATCGCGTAGTCAGGTCAGGTCATTCCTGTAGGAATGCCCTTATTCCAGTGCCAAAGTCCCAGTGGTCAGGCAGGCGGTATTTTCCTCTGCAGTTAGTCCTCGGGCTGGCTGCTGACACTTGAATTACAAAAAATTCATAGGCTTCTAGAGAGACTGGAGGACTTCCAGTCATTTCAACGCCTTTGTACTTCTTCCCCAGCTTGGGTGTGACCACCGCTGAGCCAGCCTTGTACCCTTCGTGCCCATGGAGCCGCCGGCAGCTGCTTTTCATGTACACATCTGTCCCCCTTCCCGCTGGCTGACCAACGGTGTACAGCACAGGTGTGCTCTGGTGATTAGTGCTACAGTCCCGTTGAAATAGTTTTTTGATTTCTTTTCCAAGGAAGCAGCAATGACGTCCTTTTCCTTGTAGGTCGAGGCTTCCTCTCCTTCCTGTGCTTCCTTTTGTGTTTTAGTCCTAACTTCTCAGGCTTTGATCTAAGAGTGCTCTGAAGTGTTCATATCCCAGTCACTGATGTCACTTGAGTTATAAAATTGACCCCATGTCCTGGAAATAACAGTATGGCTTAGCATTCCCAGGACCGAAACTTCATTTTCCCCCATAGGTACTTTCTGTTCAGAGGCAGCCCAGGACCTGAATGGGAACAAAGGTGTTAATTCCAGACACAAGTGGACGCTGCTCTTTCTGCTTTAGAGGTGGCAGTAGACACCACAGAAGCAAGAAAAAGCAAGTAACCCCAACCATGTCAGCAGCGAACAGCCAACAGTGTACTAACAGGAGCGACAAGTTCCTCCATCCAAAGGAAGAGCTGCAGTAAAAAAACGTTGGGCAGAAGGGTTTTGATTAAGAACTAGTCAATAAGGTTTGTCTTTGTGTCATCAAAGGTTGGTTTCACAGGCCACAGTTCCTACAGCAAGATGTTGGGTATTATTTAAGCCATGGCAAATGGGTTTGTTCCATTTTTCATTAAAGAAACACTGGAAAGGGAGACTCCGAAATGCTCCCATTTTCTGTACTTTGCACTGAAGCAATGGAGATGAAGGTAGATGTTCAAGCTGGACATGTCTCCTGGCGCCATGATGTTGACATGAGGAGCTGGAGGAGCAGTTGGAACTTTCGAAACGTAACATTCTATACTGGCTGGCAACTGCCTTCGTCGGTTCAGCAAGGCTGCAGAAGGCACCAGCTCCTTCGCTCGAGTGCCTTTTGCTGCCACTTTGCATCTTCTTTCGAGACAGAAGCAGAGCGGAGGTGCTGAAGGTCCAGTTTTTACAAGAAAACTGCTGCTTTCAGGACAAGACACTCTTTTGCCTCAGTGTTGAAAACTTTAAAGTTTGCATGTATGTCCTGCGAGTATTAAGAGCGTGGAGGAGAAGCACAAGGGGTGAAAATGACCGCAGTTGGGAATGACTGCTATTTCCACTGTTCCCCCTACGTACAGGTAAATGCTGTAGATTGTAGAGTGCTTTGGATCCTTGATTTCTTGATATAGCCATGTTGACAGGG
This sequence comes from Caloenas nicobarica, assembly GCF_036013445.1. Lineage (NCBI taxonomy): Eukaryota > Metazoa > Chordata > Aves > Columbiformes > Columbidae > Caloenas > Caloenas nicobarica. The sequence goes on from NC_088245.1 coordinate 50,463,006, forward strand.
AGGTCTGTTATATAAACGTAGAAGCTGATAGGTCACTCTGGCTGGGTCATGGCCACATCTGTAGAGGAAATATCGGATTTTTGGAAGTGGTGAGAAGAGCTAATGATCTTCTGAACCATGGGCAATTTTTCATTTTGTATCCATTTCAACAATGGGGATTTAGGCGTTAATGCCGGGGAGATGAGCTTTGGCTCCAGACCCAGCGCGTCTCAGGGGATGGCCCAGTTGTACTGACTACAGTCCAAATGTGGCATGTTTTGGAGATGCTGCTCTTAGACCCAGCCGCTAACGTCTTGAACTAGGTGAAAGTTCCTTTAAAATATCACATAAAATCTCATTAAGAAGTGAATTGCATAATCAGAAATGTTCCTAGAATCGGTACTCTGGAATAAGGCAGGGATACAGAAAAACAACTTTAAGTAACACTAACAAGAGTGACTCTCATGAAAGCGCTATCTCTGCAATATTGTGTGGACTTTTTAGTTGGTGAAATTTTGACGAATAGAGGGAGAGTAGCAGTGTGCACATATGTATTAGTAAAGAAGGAATAATTAAACAAATAATTAACAAGTCCATATAGATATGCTCTCTATTGTTTTGGGTTTGGTTTTGGTTGGTTTTTTGGTTATGTTTTTGGGGTTTTTTTGTTTTGGCTGGGGGTTTTTTTTGGGGGGGAGGGGGTAGGTTTTTCTTTTCCCCATTAGGCTTTTGTTTGTCAACTCTACAAACAGCTGGGAGATGGTGTGAGCAATATTAATGACAGTAATCTCAGAACATCAACTCCCAAACTGTTACTTTTTCAGTTTTTGCTGAGAATCTTTCTGGGTTTGGTTTCCCATTCCTTATTTCCCATGGACCCACGTACATTTCTTAAGAGAGTCTAATGTAAGATTCGCACTTGTACAGCCGATTTCATTTGGGATTGACCTGATTATCCCGTTCTGCGGGAAAGGAAACTCAACCACATGTCAGTTAAGTAACTAATAGATTCTTTTTCTTCCCAGCATCTCATGAAAAGTCAGCAGTACTTATTAGACTGCTTTACTCATGTTCTCATCTAGGAACACTTTTACATGACGGAAGCTCCATCGACCTAACTCAGGATAACTTTAGAGTGTTCTGGAGCTTCAGGTATCTTTAAAGATAACTTTAAGAGTTCTAAAATATCAGAACATGGTCCCAAAAAATCTTGGTCATATGTTCACAGCAGTACACCGTGTACCAATGCATTTATTCTATTTTTATTGTTATATTTACAATACATGAAATCTCTTTTCTCCTGCAGCAGAAGTACAGCCACATCGCCTGTTTCTGGGAAAAACAACCCTCAGGCTGTGTGAGGATCAGTTGTGCCTTCCATCATACCAAACCTCGAAATATAAATGGACTTTTTTTGCCACCTAGTAACAGTAAGTAAAAATATTTTCTCTACTATTTGTCCCTTAGCATAAGCAGATCCACAAGAATGTCCCTGCAGTGCTCAGTAATCTCTATGAAGGTCCAAAATGTACCATGGTAAATCAATGGGGTAGGATCTGCTACCCCAGCAAGTTCAAGGCAAAGAAATGAATTTTATTGGCATTTGAACAGGGTTGCCACATCAATTTTTTAGCTGTCATGTTACGGATGTTTCTCTCAGTCCCATGAAAGAGGTTAGCAAGAGCTATGGAGTAGAAATGTTGCAGGAATAGTTTGCAAGGCTGTGCAATATCTGAAAATCAGATTATTTATAGAAAAATTTAAAACCCCAACCATTACAAGATGTGGGGTTTTTTCATCATTTCGTTTTAAAGAGGAGCTCTTGGCTACCAGGAGCCAGCCAGTTAGACAGCTGGAACCTGGAAGAGGGAAAGTGTCCAGGGCAGGGAACCAAGACAGGTGTCAGAAATCAGGTAGAAGCTGGAGTGAGAGCAGCGTGACTTGTCACAGATGCATGAGCAAGGGGACTAAAATGGAGATGTTCACGGGCCTGAGCTCCAGAGCTGGAGAAAGGTGTCATGAGAGAAGTCCAGAGAGACCTCTAGTCAGAAGCAAACACCTTGTGTTCCAGAAATTCCCCCAGGGAAAGGTAGCGTGTCCTATGTGGGCGTGTTGAGCCATCCAGCCCCAGAGGAAGAAGACAAGAACTTGAGTGCTCTTTCTGTGAGTGCACACATTGCTGAAAATGCACGTCTTCATCTTATTTCTTTAAAACTGGAAAATATATCCAACTTCAGTATTTTTAATGTAATGTACAGAATCCTGATTATATGATCATTTTTATGTCAGGCCGTTGCATTTCCTGGCTCTCATAAAATGCTATCCCAGTTCTGATACAGTTTTCTGCAAACATTATGGGTAGATATACATGCCTATGGAAGAGAATGCCTTTTCTGATTTTCTTCATTTAAGTGAAAATGATTTTCATGAAATTCATACTCTTCCTCAAAATATACATTTTGTATTTCGTAAAAAGAGTTGTGATTCTGAAAATTTGGACAGAAAAAAAATGTCTGCAAGTTAAAATGGGTAATGCAGTGCTTAGCATTGCTAAATTCACCAAAGGTAGATGCCATGGGGAGTGGTACTATAATTCTGCCTGTAATTCAGCATATTTAAAATATTTTCACAGCTGGGGTACAAAACTCATGTACTCATTTCAGCGCAGGTACAACTACTTACATGTTTCCCTATGTTCTAAATATCCTGAAACACATTGGAAGAAAGAAGGATACTGACTGAAATTAGTATCGAACAGCTGGAAGAGACATCCAGCCTTCTCTAAACATCATTAAATGATCAAAACGTCCCTCTTTTCAAAAGGCTTTATTCCTCACCTGTTCTTTCAGAGGAAATACAACCCATGTTTTTTCACGCTTTCTGTTGTTGCAAGATGCTCCTTTGCCAAGCTCTGCGGAATAGTTTTACCACAAGGCACAATGTGCCTATGTAATGATCCCTTCCATAGGATAAAGATGTCGAAGTTACACCTGCTGATCTGAACCTGGATTTGATATTTTAGTTCCTCCTAATAAAAGAAATATAACGTTCTTTTCTGCAGATGCGTCATTGCAACAGGGTGGCCAAGAAAGGATTCTGCATCCAGCCCATCATCAGGAATCACTCCGAAATCAAGAGAATATTTTCCTACCAGTTCATGCTCCACTGATTATAAGCCTCAAGAATGAAGAAGATGAAAAGGATGACGATGAGAAAGAGAACTGTAAACAGATTTTTTTTCTTTTACAAAAAAGTAGAATAGGATCTTTTTCTACACTTCACAACTGATTTGTTATAATAACCATTTCATATTTCAATAGCAGTATCATCCACATACCCCATTTTCATTAAATAGAATTTGAAAAGTGATCCACAATTCGGATGGCCATCAAATACTCTTCAAACTTTCTCTAAATTTGGGGACACAATTCACTAGATTAACTGAATGTCTATGCATATTTTTATATATTTGTTTTGGCTTTGTATTTTTTAAATGTAGTTATTAAAGCGTTGACTGTATCTCACTCAGAGAAATTCATGATGGTATTTGATTATTAAGAATTGCTGAAGGTCTTTGTATGGATACCTAGTAATCTTTTAAAACTATTTCCTACAGATGTTTCTAATTGGGTGCCTAAGACTGCTGCAGAAATTGAAGAGGAAAGAGCCATAAAGGAAATATGCTATAAAACTGGTAAATATGAAATCAGTCCCTCTTTCCTAAACAGCAACAATGCCAATATACTAAGCCTTGGGTTTATTTTCCCTCTCGGGCTATGTTTAGGAGAGTATTACAGGATCCAATACCCTCACGAACACCAATCAGCAGAAACTGTGTCTTCACCTCGGAAAAAGGAGAAATTACTCCTGGAAGCTACCGAGCGAGACTTGCAGAAAGGTAAGGACTTTTCATCTTCTTGGACAATATGTACCACTTTTAGGATTACACTTACAGGGACAAACTACTAGATACCTTGCCCCTCCTCCCCTCTTTTTTAATTTAGTGACAATAAAAGACAGCATATTACGAAGAACAGTAAAATACTTCATTAATTTTTCCCATACCATATATATACATATATATATACACATATGTATACATACATACATATATATATATACACATTCCATATATATACATACATAGTGTCACACACGTGGTGACTACCTGTATCAAATGCAGATGGAAAAGGTAGAAACGGGCTGTAAACATCATGTGTACTTTCTAGAGATATACAACTGTTCCATAAATTTCGTCAGGTAAGATTCATCAATACAATTCATGAAAAGTGAGAAGTTAAAGAATGAGCAGGTAATTTGTAGCTGGTTCTTTACTTCGGAGCCATAGTTTGTCTTTAAGCTGCATTTTATGGAATTGTCTTAGAGAGCATGAAAGTTCTACATCAGTTACAGTAGACAGGAACCAAACATCTAAGAAAACAGAAAGAATATAAAGTGGGAGGTTAAAGGAAATTGCACTCATCACTATCTCACAGAGGTGGGAGGAAGAGAATGGCAGGGCCAGTCCCTGTGCTTACACACAAGCAGCTCACACATCCTTTCTGCTGCCTTTCCAGGTGATGGCAGTAGAATTCCCAGAACATTTATTAATACAAAAAGAGAAGGAGAGATTTCAGGAAGGAGAATACCAACAGAGCATATTCCCAGAAGAGATCGTCGATTCTTTGAAAATGGAGGTAAATACCCTTTAGCATCAGCTTCTCATTGATTAACATCTTCTCTTGTGGTAAGTAAAATACCTGAATATGCACGCCTTAAACTACAGTATAATACCCTTAGTCACCAGGTACATTCACATCGGAGGTGAATCTATTATAGGAATGTTGAATCTCCCGCCATTCCTTGGTATTTCTGCAACGCTATTTGTCACCATGTCAGCAATGCGCATTCAGCTGTTAAGACTCTGTGTGGGCCCGTGCTGTGAACTGTATCACTGAATTGCCTGATGATTCAAGTAATCCTTTTGCCAACTGAAGTTATTTTCTATGCCACGTTGTTTTAGTCGTTCAGTTTCCAGGACAACATGTAGCTGAACTGATACAACTGAGACACAGGCAAAGCATCCCTCATGTGCAAGGGGTGAGAAATAAGCAGCGGCAGAGAGGAACATATTAAGGGTTGTGGTTTTGTTGCTGAGTTCTCTTGTAATGACAGGCAGCTCAGGCTCAGAAGTTGTCACCCTGCGCTTTGGAGCCTGTTTGCATTGGGTTCCCATGCAGATGTCATACTTTGACTTTGGAAAAGGGTTTATTCCCCCTGTGACACACACACAAATTACATACAACTTTTCACTCTCAGTTCTTACAAATGTCCCTGTGGATTAAAGCCCATATTTGTTAAACTGTAAACCCTAAACACAACCACAGTGAGCTGGTAAATAAGCATCACTCCAAAGAAATAAAGAAGAATAAATGGACTTCTGAGGAGCCAAGAAATTCACCTCATACGGTATCAGGAAAAGGTATTTTGAGAAAACAGTTGGCTTATTCATTTTCATTTACTAAACTGTTAGATGATCCAGCACTACCTACCTAATTTCTGTTAATGTCAAATGTGGACAATCCATATTTAGATTGGACTCTCCACAAAGAACATTGTATTAATCTTGTCTTCCAGCCTCCAGGCTCCTGCAGTATGTCAAATTTTGACGAACAGCTCAAAATTTTCATTTAATTTGCTTTTTCACTTTTAGGAATTCACACTTCAGACCCCAAAGGAAAACCAAGTTACCAACCAAGGGGTCAAAGGAAGGATGATGAAACTGCTGCTTATGTTCCTCGTGGGAGAGCAGCTGGAAGAAAGACATATTGTGATTCTTCAGAACCTCGAAGATCAGCATATGTATTCTACCGCACTGTCAATGTCAACCAGGAACCAAAGTTCAACGGACCTACAGGTGGGCTCCTGCTTACACAGGATTCTTAAAATGCCTCAAATGTGCCTGTCTGTATTGTGCTGCTTTCGTTTTTGTCCCTGCAGGTGATTGTTAAGTCATTTCTGCCTAAATGCCTTCATAGCAGGAATTCATTTCTCTGCCCAAAGAGCAATGAATGCAATGATGTGCTGATGTGTACTAACATACCGATCGCCATTAATTACAGCTTCTTTTATCAGATTTCTTCTTCTGAAACATTTAATAACTTGTAATAGTCCATTTAACTTCATGTTGGAGCATGATGGATTCATGCTTATTTTTATAATTTAGTATTATTTTCATCTTCCATAAAGAAGTCCTGTGTGTTGCTTTTTGGCAATCTGTTTCAGATGTAACCATAATTTTACATCTTACACTGTCTTTTCAACTTGCTAATACAGCTTCTCACAACCTCGTACATCAGTTGGGTTTTATTTGCCTTTCTGCTTTCCTTTTCCATGGTTACTCTGGATAATTCTGTTGGTTTCATCTCTCACTTCATGTAGAAGTTTAGTGGTAAATAATTTCAATAATCATAAGTTAAGAAAGCGATTTCATCTTGCCAGGTTCAGTCATCTCTTCTAAGACTGGTTGAATCTCCATCTTGAGGTGCCTCCCTGTCTTCATTTCCAATAAAAGGAATCTCACTCTGACAGAGTAACCGCTTCCCAAAGATTCATAATGTTAAGTCGAATTAATCCAAACGGTACTGCTTTATTCTGGAGATGAACAGTTTTACTTTTTTTCTTTTCATGTTTGCTTTGATTAAATGTGGACAGATTGGTAGAGAGATTACAAAGAGAACATTCTTAATCTGAATAATACAATTAATCAATTGCCAGGTTAAAAAAAGTTAGAGCATTTCACAAAAAAAGGTGATCAGCTTTTTTGTCATAAGAACAACCATTACCATTGCCACTACCTTTATTTTCAAGCAGTACCTGAGCCATATGGTTGGAAATGCTCCAAACCAAAGAATCAGCTTGACACAAATAGAAGATTTTCGACCCAAACAGAAAACTGTTGTAATGCTTACATGTTGTGTATAAATAGCTATATATAAACTTAAAATCGTAGCATTATTTTGCAATTAATGATTTGAATTAATGGAATTGAGATGGAATTAATACAAAACAAGAGAACTAATAATATTTTTAACCAAATTTCACAGAAAACAGTTAGTCATTAGGCAGCTTCTCTGATGCACAATCAACTGCCCAGCACAAAAACATCCCATTGCCTTATGTCTAGTGCATGCACATGCAGGGATAGAAGAGGAGATTGGATTCACCTGATGCTTTCATTCATACTTCAGCTGATGTAATATTTAATTCACATACCAGCCTAAGAGAGTCCTTCCTGAAATTGTAGCTGAACTCAGAAACAATGTTTATGTTTCTTCTACAGACAAATACACTTCAGGATCTTACAATGCACCAACTTGGAGGAAAAGAAATCCACATGCAAAAACATTCCCTAAATTTGGAACAACCATTCAGGTAACTGTTTGATCAAAATTTTTACAACGTAGTCTACTTCACAAAAGCGACAGGACTCTCCCCACCTAGAAAATGTAAAACTGCTCTTAAAGCTTTTGCAGCCAAAACCCACAAGATTCTAAGCAATGCTGAGTCATCTGAATGACCAGGGAGTAGTTCTGTTTGTTTGCAGATATGTAATTTTGACTGTAAAACTAACCCAGGATTTCTAATGTTTTACAATATTACTGATATGAAAGCAAAATACGTACCTGCCTTCAAAGTGAGGAGCTACAACAAGTGGGTTTTGGCTCGTAGCGCTGGACAAAGCACAGCACAGACCACAGGAGTGTGATCTGTTTGTCTGTTTGATTGCTCGTGAAGCATCTGCAACAGCTGAACGATGATCAGCCGAGCTCCAAATTCATAAAAGGACTCGGGCTACAGAACATTCTCCTGATACCCTAAGGACCATTAATACATTTTACAGCTGCCTTGAAAGCAGAGATTACAACCTCTATCTCGTGCTCAAAGTTTAATTCTTAACCTGTTTCTGAAAGAGCATCTATAGATTTATTCTAGTAAATAATGTACAAAAACTTCTGTATATCTATTTTGACAACAGAGCCAAAACGACATGCAAGTGAACAGAAAACAAGAACGATACCCAGAGCGGAGAATAGGATGAAGCGAGTGGTTGACATTACAATACTCTAAAGTGAAACGAGATGCACCAATGTTTCAACAGTGACAAAAAAGGAAATTAGGAAAGTATGTTCTGTATGGTCATATATTAAGGTTTTAAATATATTCACTAAGTTGTGTCTGTTACGAAAATTAGACAGTTGAGATGATTTTTAAAGACTGTGGCTGTTCACCACAAGACTGCTAGTACAATATGTGCATAGAGATGAAAAAAATCTCTAAGCAGAGTGTTCCCCTAATGTATTTCACAGAAGTTTTACTGCATAACAGAAGTTCTAATGCATATGTACCGTGATTAAATAAATTGTTTTCGGATTTCAGTAAAGCCTTTGATACTGTCTCTCACAGCATTCTCCTGGACAAGATGTCCAGCACACAGCTGCATAAACAACAATGCAGCGGGTGAGCAATTGGCTGATGGGTCGGGCTCAAAGGGTTCTAGTAAATGGGGTCATGTTGGGTTGGACACCAGTCACTAGTGGGTTCCACAAGGATCTATCTTAGGGCCAGCACTCTTCAATGTCTTCATAAATGACTTGAACACAGGACTAGAGGGAATCCTAAGCTTGCTGCTTACACAATGTTGGGAGGAGCTGTTGACACTGTCGAGAGCAGAGAGACCCTGCAAAGGGATCTGGACAAATTGGAGAACTGGGCAATCACCAACTGCATGAAGTTTAACAAGGGCAAGTGCCGGATTTTGCACCTGGGACACGGCAACCCTGGCTGTACATACAGACTGGGGCACGAGATGCTGGAAAGCAGCTCTGCAGAGAGGGACCTGGGGGTTCTGGTCGGTGGGAGGTTGAACATGAGCCAACAGTGTCCCTGGCAGCCAAGAGGGCAACCGTGTCCTGGGTGCATCAAGCACAGCATTGCCAGGGAGGTGATTGTGCCGCTCTGCTCTGCACTGATGCGGCCTCACCTGGAGCACTGGGTGCAGTTCTGGGCACCCCAGGATAAAAAAAGATATAAAGCTACTGGAGAGTGTCCAGAAGAGCGCTACAAAGTTGGTGAAGGGTTTGGAGGGGAAGCCATATGTGGAGCAGCTAAAGTCACTTGGTTTGTTCAGCCTGGAGAAGAGAAGACTAAGGGGAGACCTCATCATGCTCTACAGCTTCCTCACAAGGGGAGAAGGAAGGGCAAGTGCTGATCTCTCTGGTGACCAATGACAGAACCTGAGGGAATTAAAGGAACATGTGCCAGGGAAGGTTTAGGTTGGACATCAGGGAAAGGTTCTTCCCCCAGAGGGTGCTGGAGCACTGGAACAGGCTCCCCAGGGAGGTGTCACGGCCCAAGCCTGACAGTGTTCAAGAAGAGACTGGACAACGCCAGTTGGAGCGCTACAGCAGACAGGCGAATGACACCCCGATCTGTCCGGACATTGCCTGTTACATCTTGGCAAGAATTACCTCTGACTGGGCTCCATTACTGTCACCTTGCTACATACTCCACATCTTGCAGCCTCAAATAAATTCTTCCCTCATAATGCTGATATTGCTTTGAGCACAACAAAAAGATGAGAAACAAGGTTGTTTTGTCTCTGCAGGGCTCACAGGTGGGCACAGCAAAACGGCTCCACACAGGCTCCCAGTGCAGCCGCGTTCCTGCCACGACTGTGCCCAAACTCAGACAAAGCAAACTCAGCATCGGGGTGCACACCTGGATGCACTTGGCAGCAAAAGGGGGGGACACACCTGAACTGGCTCCCAAGCGATCTTTCTCTCCCGCAGTTAAGGCGGGGAGCCATATGGAAACCCGGACCGCACATTTCTCTCAAGATCTGCAGCCAAACCTCCCGCCACTCGCTGTCCCCCTCCCCGCAGCCGGCCCGGGCGGGTCTGACACGGCCGCTGCCGCTGCCTGTCCACCCCGCTCCGCCCCGCCGTGCGGCGCCGCTCCCCGCGGCCCAGCGACTCCCCCTGGGCCCGGCCCCGGCCCCGTTCCGCCTCGGCCACCTGGCGCTCCCGCTTGGCCGACGGCTCCTCCTTCACCTCGGTCACGAACACACACGGCACCTTCCGCTGCACCGCGCCCCGCCGCCTCATGGCCCCGGCCACCCGAGCCCGCCCGCTCCCGCCGCCGGACCAGCGCCGGCCGGAACTGCGGCTGCACCGCCCCGCGCTGCGCCACGGGAAATGGAGTCCGTGAGCGCCCGCCCGCCACGAGCCCCGCCACGCACCCGAGCGCCGGGGAGGGCGGCGCAGGGCAGGGCGGGCGCGGTGGCCTCGGGGCCCCTTCCCGGCAGCCGGCAGCGAGGCGGGGGCACCCCCGCTCACAGCCGCCCGGTCCGGCCGCGGGCCTGGGGCAGCTCCAGGGCTCCAGCCGCCGTTCTCTCTCCAGAGCGGCTCCCGCTGTGTCAGGGCGGCCCCGCCCGCCTGTTTTCGGCTCCGGGCTGAGGCAGCGCGCGGTGGCGGTGCCGTTGGCCCGGCAGCCGTTCCTCGGGCTGTTTTCTGCTTGCCCGGGCGCCGCACGCCTGGCTGGGGCAGGGATGCCCAGTGGGGAACTCTCTGGGTCGGTTTGGCCCCCGTCAGCACAGGGGCCTCCGGGTGTTGCCCGGGCTCTGCGCCTCGGGATAAACCTTGCAAGCTGTGCTGGCTTGACCCTGGCTGGACACCAGGTGCCCACCAAAGCTGCTCTGTCACTCCCCTCCCTCCTCAGCTGGGCAGGGGAGAGAAGGCCCAAGGAAAAGCTCGTGGGTCGAGATCAGGACAAGGAGAGAGCGCTCACCCACTGCTGCCACGGGCAACACAGACTCGACTCCCACGTGGAAGTTCTTGTAGTTTATTGCCAATCCAATCTGAGTGCAGCAATGGGAAATAAAACCTGCATCTTCAACCACCTTCCCAACGTGCCTCCTTCTTCCCGTGCTCAGGTTCCCTCCTGCATTTCCTCTACCTCCTCTCCCTGAGCGGCACGTGGGAAGAGGGAATGGGGGTTACGGTCAGTTCTTCACAGGCTGATGGGCGCAGCCTTGGCCAGCGCTGGGTCCATCTTGGAGCCAGCTGGCACGGGCTCTATCGGACATGGGGGAAGCTTCCAGCAGCTTCTCTCGGAATCCTCCCCTGCAGCCCCACCCGCTTCAAACACCTTGGCATGCAACCCCAACACAGAATTAGTTCTTCCTGAGCTTACCACCTTAAGCTTACCTCGCCCAGGCACAGCCACGTAACTACAAAGAGCCCCTGTCTCGACAGCTCTTGACAGCGTTAACACTTTTTCGGACGGCTGCTCGGGCCCACTGACAGTTCAGTATTCATGGCCCGCATCTGCTTTCCTGAAAGGCAGTTGCGGGGCTTATGGAACTGTGGGAGTCTTTTCACGTCGCTTCTCTGTTCACAGCCCGCGTCACTGCTGCCCACCTTGATCTCAGTGAGCAGTTTCATCCCGTAGTCAGGTCAGGTCATTCCTGTAGAAATGCCCTTATTCCAGTGCCAAAGTCCCAGTGGTCAGGCAGGCGGTATTTTCCTCTGCAGTTAGTCCTCGGGCTGGCTGCTGACACTTGAATTACGAAAAATTCATAGGCTTCTATGTGATGGAACACCTTATCCTTGGTGCCATCTTAAGACATATCAAGGATAAGAGGGTCATCAGGGACAGTCAACATGGCTTCCCCAAGGGAAGTCGTGTTTGACCAACCTCATAGCCTTTTATGAAGACGTAACAAGGTGGATTGACGATGGCAGAGCAGCGGATGTGGTCTACCTTGACTTCAGCAAAGCATTTGACACCGTCTCCCACAGCATCCTCACGGCAAAACTGAGGAAGTGTGGACTGGATGATCGGGTAGTGAGGTGGACTGCAAACTGGCTGAAGGAGAGAAGCCAGAGAGTTGTGGTCAATGGGGCAGAGTCTGGTTGGAGGCCTGTATCTAGTGGAGTGCCTCAAGGGTCAGTTCTGGGACCAATACTATTCAATATATTCATCAATGACTTGGATGAGGGAATTGAGTGTACTATCAGCAAGTTTGCTGATGACACCAAGCTGGGAGGAGTGGCTGACACGCCAGAGGGCTGTGCTGCCATCCAGCGAGAGCTGGACAGGCTAGAGAGTTGGGCGGGGAAAAATTTAATGGAATATAACAAGGGAAAATGTAGAGTCTTGCATCTGGGCAGGAACAACCCCAGGTTCCAGTATAGGTTGGGGAATGACCTATTAGAGAGCAGTGTAGGGGAAAGGGACCTGGGGGTCCTGGTGGACAGCAGGATGACCATGAGCCAGCACTGTGCCCTTGTGGCCAAGAAGGCCAATGGCATCCTGGGGTGTATTAGAAGGGGGGTGGTTAGTAGGTCAAGAGAGGTTCTCCTTCCCCTCTACTCTGCCCTGGTGAGACCTCATCTGGAATATTGTGTCCAGTTCTGGGCCCCTCAGTTCAAGAAGGACAGGGAACTGCTGGAGAGAGTCCAGCGCAGGGCCACAAAGATGATGAAGGGAGTGGAGCATCTCCCTTATGAGGAAAGGCTGAGGGAGCTGGGTCTCTTCAGCTTGGAGAAGAGGAGACTGAGGGGTGACCTCATCAATGTTTATAAATACATAAAGGGTGGGTGTCACGAGGATGGAGCCAGGCTCTTCTCGGTGACAACCAACAGTAAGACAAGGGGTACTGGGTCCAAGCTGGAACACAAGAGGTTCCACTTAAATTTGAGAAGAAACTTCTTCTCAGTGAGGGTGACGGAACACTGGAACAGGCTGCCCAGGGAGGTTGTGGATTCTCCTTCTCTGGAGACATTCAAAACCCGCCTGGACGCCTTCCTGTGTAACCTCACCTAGGTGTTCCTGCCCTGGCAGGTGGATTGGACTAGATGATCTTTTGAGGTCCCTTCCAATCCCTAACATTCTGTGATTCTGTGATTCTAGAGAGACTGGAGGACTTCCAGTCATTTCAACGCCTTTGTACTTCTTCCCCAGCTTGGGTGTGACCACCGCTGAGCCAGCCTTGTACTCTTCGTGCCCATGGAGCCGCCGGCAGCTGCTTTTCATGTACACATCTGTCCCCCTTCCCGCTGGCTGACCAACGGTGTACAGCACAGGCGTAATCTGGCAATTGGTCCACCCAGTTCAAGGCGGGGCGGGTGTTTTTGTTTGTTTGTTTTTTTGCAAGGAACCACCCATCACATGCAGGTCTGGTGCTGCTATGAACCACTAGTCCTCTTTCTGGAATTCTGCCTTATGTCTCACTCCCTTCTCTTTGGCTTTGCCTGCATCCTTCTTCCTCTCTAAGCAATGGCATCCTTCTCTTAGGAGTTTGTGACTCCTTTTCCTTTCCGTGCTTCCTTTTGTGTTTGTCCCTAAGTTCCCAGGCTTTGATCTAAGAGTGCACTGAAGTCCTCATCTCCAAGTCACTGATGTCACTCGGGTTATAAATTTGATCCCATGTCCTGGGAATAACAGTACGGCTTAGCATTTCCCAGGACTGAAACTTCATTTTCCCCCATCGGTATTTTTGGTTCGTAGCCAGCCCAGGACCTGAATGGCAACAAACGAGTTAATTCAGGATACAAGTGGACGCTGCTCTTTCTGCTTTAGATGTGGTAGTAGACACCACAGAAGCAAGAAAAAGCAAGAAACCCCAACCACGTCAGCAGCGAACAGCCAACAGTGTACTAACAGGAGCAACAAGTTCCTCCATCCAAAGGAAGAGCTGCAGTAAAAAAACGTTGGGCAGAAGGGTTTTGATTAAGCACTAGTCAGTAAGGTTTGTCTTTGTGCTATCAAAGGTTGGTTTCACAGGCCACAGTTCCTACAGCAAGATGTTGGGTATTATTTAAGCCCCGGCAAATGGGTTTGTTCCATTTTTCATTAAAGAAACACTGGAAAGGGAGACTCTGAAATGGTCCCGTTTTCTGTACTTTGCACTGAAGCAATGAAGATGAGGGTAGATGTTCAAGCTGGACATGTCTCCTGGCGCCATGATGTTGACATCAGGAGCTGGAGGAGCAGTTGGAACTTTCGAAACGTAACATTCTATACTGGCTGGCAACTGCCTTCGTCGGTTCGGCAAGGCTGCAGAAGGCACCAGCTCCTTCGCTTGCGTGCCTTTTGCTGTCACTTGGGGTCTTCTTTCGCGTCACAAGCAGGTCTGAGGTTGTGAAGGCCCAGTTTTTAGAAGAAAACTGCTGCTTTCAAAGAGAAGACATCGTGTCGCCTCAGTATTCATAGTTTCAATGTTTGCATATATGTTCTGCTGGTATTAGGAGCGTGGAGAAGAAGCACAAGAGGTGAAAATGACCACAGTTGGGAATGACTGCTATTTCCACCGTTCCCCCTACGCACAGGTAAATGCTGTAGATTGTAGAGTGCTTTGGATCCCTGATTTCTTGATTCAGCCGTGTTGACAGGGAGGTCTGTTATGTAAACAGAGAAGCTGATATGTCACTCTGGCTGGGTCATGGCCACATCTGTAGAGGAAATATCGGATTTTTGGAAGTGGTGAGAAGAGCTAATGATCTTCTGAACCACAGGCAATTTTTTAATTTCCATCCATTTCAGCAGTGGAGATTTAGGCGTTAATGCCGTGGAGATGAGCTTTGGCTCCAGACCCAGCGCGTCTCAGGGGATGGCCCAGTTGTCTGACTACAGTCCAAACGTGGCGTGTTTTGGAGATGCTGCTCTTAGACCCAGCTGTTAACGTCTTGAACTAGGTGAAAGTTCCTTTAAAATATCACGTAGAATCTCATTAAGAAGTGAATTGCATAATCAGAAATGTTCCTAGAATCGGTACTCTGGAATAAGGCAGGGATACAGAAAAACAACTTTAAGTAACACTAACAAGCGTGACTCTCATGAAAGCGCTATCTCTGCAATCTTGTGTGGACTTTTTAGTTGGTGAAATTTTGACCAATAGAGGGAGAGCAGCAGTGTACACATATGTATTAGAAAAGAAGGAATAATTATACAAATAATTAACAAGTCCATGTAGATATGCTCTCTATTGTTTTGGGTTTGGTTTTGTTTGGTTTTTGGTTATGTTTTAGGGTTTTTTTGGTTATGTTTTTGGTTTTTTTTGTTTTGCCTGGGTTTTTTTTTTTTTGGGGGGGTAGGTTTTTCTTTTCCCCATTAGGCTTTTGTTTGTCATCTGTACAAACAGCTGGGAGAGGGTGTGAGCAATATTAATGACAGTAATCTCAGAACATCAACTCCCAAACTGTTACTTTTTAGTTCTTGCTGAGAATCTTTCTGGGTTTGGTTTCCCATTCCTTATTTCCCATGGACCCATGTACAATTCTTAAGAGAGTCTAATGTAAGATTCGCACTTGTACAGCGGATTTCATTTGGGATTGACCTGATTATCCCATTCTGCGGGAAAGGAAACTCAACCACATGTCAGTTACGCAACTAATAGATACTTTTTCTTCTCAGCATCTCATGAAAAGTTGGCAGTACAGTTATTAGACTGCTTTACTCATGTTCTCATCTAGGAACACTTTTACATGACGGAAGCTCCATCGACCTAACTCAGGATAACTTTAGAGTGTTCTGGAGCTTCAGGTATCTGTAAGGATAACTTTAAGAGTTCTAAAATATCAGAATAAGGTCCCAAAAAATCTTGGTCATATGTTCACAGCAGTACACCGTGTACCAATGCATTTATTCTATTTTTATTGTTATATTTACAATACATGAAATCTCTTTTCTCCTGCAGCAGAAGTACAGCCACATCGCCTGTTTCTGGGAAAAACAACCCTCAGGCTGTGTGAGGATCAGTTGTGCCTTCCATCATACCAAACCTCGAAATATAAATGGACTTTTTTTGCCACCTAGTAACAGTAAGTAAAAATATTTTCTCTACTATTTGTCCCTTAGCATAAGCAGATCCACAAGAATGTCCCTGCAGTGCTCAGTAATCTCTATGAAGGTCCAAAATGTACCATGGTAAATCAATGGGGTAGGATCTGCTACCCCAGCAAGTTCAAGGCAAAGAAATGAATTTTATTGGCATTTGAACAGGGTTGCCACATGAATTTTTTAGCTGTCATGTTACGGATGTTTCTCTCAGTCCCATGAAAAGAGGTTAGCAAGAGCTATGGAGTAGAAATCTTGCAGGAATAGTTTGCAAGGCTATGCAATATCTGAAAATCAGATTATTTATAGAAAAATTTAAAAACCCAACCATTACAAGATGTGGGGGTTTTTCATCATTTCGTCTTAAAGAGGAGCTCTTGGCTACCGGGAGTCCTGTTAGACAGCTGGAACCTGTAACACGGAAAGTGTCCAGGGCAGGGAACCAAGACAGGTGTCAGAAATCAGGCAGAAGCTGGAGTGAGAGCAGCATGACTTGTCACAGATGCATGAGCAAGGGGACTAAAATGGAGATGTTCATGGGCCTGAGCTCCAGAGCTGGAGAAAGGTGTCATGAGAGAAGTCCAGAGAGACCTCTAGTCAGAAGCAAACACCTTGTGTTCCAGAAATTCCCACAGGGAAAGGTAGCGTGTCCTATGTGGGCGTGTTGAGCCACCCAGCCCCAGAGGAGGAAGACAAGAACTTGAGTGCTCTTTTCACTTCAGCCCAGGTATTACTACTCATATGTTTCCCTAAGCTGTAAAGACCTTGAAACACATTGGAAGAAAGAAGGATACTGACTGAAATTAGTGGATCCACCAGCTGGAAGAGATATCCAGCCTTTTCTAAACATCATCAAATGATCAAAATGTTTCTTTTCAAAAGGCTTTATTCCTCATCTGTTCTTTCAGAGGAGATACAACCCGTGTTTTTTCATGCTTCCTGTTGTTGCAAGATGCTCTTTTGCCAAGCTCCGCGCAATAGTTTTACCACAAGGCACAATGTGCCTATGTAATGATCCCTTCCATAGGATAAAGACTTCAAAGTTATAACTCCTGGTCTGAACCTGGATTTGATATTCTCGTTCCTCCTAATAACAGAAATATAATGTTCTTTTCTGCAGATGTGTCATTGCAACAGGGTGGCCAAGAAAGGATTCTGCATCCAGCCCATCATCAGGAATCACTCCGAAATCAAGAGAATATTTTCCTACCAGTTCATGCTCCACTGATTATAAGCCTCAAGAATGAAGAAGATGAAGAGGACGACGAAGAGAACTGTAACCAGATATTTTTTCTTTTACAAAGAAGTAGGATAGGGTCTTTTTCGACACTTCACAACTGATTTGTTATAACAACCATTAGCTATTTAGAAGAGTTGTCAACAAGATTTCAAAATAGTCTCCAGCTAATCCCCAATATCTTGGAAACAGTAGTCACCAGAAGTGAGGCAACGTCCTAATTCCTGTGAAATGCCTATTTGTATATTTCAATAGCAGTATCATCCACATACCCCATTTTCATTAAATAGAATTTGAAAAGTGATCCACAGTTCAGATGGCCATCAAATACTCTTCAAACTTTCTCTAAATTTTGGGACACAATTCACTAGATTAACTGAATGTCTATGCGTATTTATATATATTTGTTTTGGTTTTTTATTTTTTAAATGTAGTTAAACCCTTGACTGTATCTCACTCAGAGAAATTCATGATGATATTTGATTATTAAGAATTGCTGAAGGTCTTTGTATGGATACCTAGTAATCTTTTAAAACTATTTCCTACAGATGTTTCTAATTGGGTGCCTAAGACTGCTACAGAAATTGAAGAGGAAAGAGCCATAAAGGAAATATGCTATAAAACTGGTAAATATGAAATCAGTCACTCTTTCCTAAACAGCAACAATGCCAATATACTAAGCCTTGGGTTTATTTTCCCTCTCGGGCTATGTTAAGGAGAGTATTACAGGATCCAATACCCCCACGAACACCAATCAGCACAAACTGTGTCTTCACCTCGGGAAAAGGAGAAATTACTCCTGGAAGCTACCGAGCGAGACTTGCAGAAAGGTAAGGACTTTTCATCTTCTTGGACAATATGTACCACTTTTAGGATTACACTTACAGGGACAAACTACTAGATACCTTGCCCCTCCTCCCCTCTTTTTTAATTTAATGATAATAAAAGACAGCATATTACGAAGAACAGTAAAATACTTCATTAATTTTTCCCCACATATATATACATACATAGTGTCACACACGTGGTGACTACCTGTATCAAATGCAGATGGAAAAGGTAGAAACGGGCTGTAAACCCCATGTATACTTTCTAGAGATATACAACTGTTCCATAAATTTCGTCGGGTAAGATTCATAAATACAATTCATGAAAAGTGAGAAGCTAAAGAACGAGCAGGTAATTTGTAGCTGGTTCTTTACTTCGGAGCCATAGTTTGTCTTTAACCTGCACTTTATGGAATTGTCTTAGAGAGCATGAAAGTTCTACATCAGCTACAGTGGCCAGGAACCAAACATCTAAGAAAAGAGAAAGAATATAAAATGGGAGGTTAAAGGAAATTGCACTCATCACTATCTCACAGAGGTGGGAGGAAGAGAATGGCAGGGCCAGTCCCTGTGCTTACACACAAGCAGCTCACACATCCTTTCTGTTGCCTTTCCAGGTGATGGCAGTAGAATTCCCAGAACATTTATTAATACAAAAAGAGAAGGAGAGATTTCAGGAGGGCGAATACCAACAGAGCATATTCCTACAACAGATCGTCGATCCTTTGACAATGGAGGTAAATACCCTTTAGCATCAGCTTCTTGTTGATTAACATCTTCTCTGAATATGCATGCCTTAAACTGCAGTATAATACCCTTAGTCACCAGGTACATTCACATCAGAGGTGAATCTATTATAGGAATGTTGAATCTCCCGCCATTCCTTGGTATTTCTGCAACACTGTCACCATGTCAGCAATGCGCATTCAGCTGTTAAGACTCTGTGTGGGCCCGTGCTGTGAACTGTATCACCGAAGTGCCTGACGATTCAAGTAATCCTTTTGTCAACTGAAGTTATTTTCTATGCCACGTTGTTTTAGTTGTTCAGTTTGCAGGACAACACGTAGCTGAACTGATACAACTGAGACACAGGCAAAGCATCCCTCATGTGCAAGGGGCGAGAAATAAGCAGCGGCAGAGAGGAACAGTATTAAGAGTTGTGGTTTTGTTGCTGAGTTCTCTTGTAATGACAGGCAGCTCAGGCTTAGAAGTTGTCACCTTGCACTTTGGAGTCTATTTCCATTCGCTTCCCACATAGATGTGATACTTTGACTTTGGAAAAGGGTTTATTCCCCCTGTGACACACACACAAATTACATACAACTTTTCACTCTCAGTTCTTACAAATGTCCCTGTGGATTAAAGCCAATGTTTGTTAAACTGTAAACCCTAAACACAACCACAGTGAGCTGGTAAATAAGCATCACTCCAAAGAAATAAAGAAGAATAAATGGACTTCTGAGGAGCCAAGAAATTCACCTCATACGGTACCAGGAAAAGGTATTTTGAGAAAACAGTTGGCTTATTCATTTTCATTTACTAAACTGTTAGATGAGCCAGCACTACCTACCTAATTTCTGTTCTTAATGTCAAATGCGGACAATCCATATTTAGATTGGACTCTCCACAAAGAACATTGCATTAATCTTGTCTTCCAGCCTCCAGGCTCCTGCAATATGTCAAATTTTGACAAACAGCTCAAAATTTTCATTTAATTTGCTTTTTCACTTTTAGGAATTCACACTTCAGACCCCAAAGGAAAACCAAGTTACCAGCCAAGGGGTCAAAGGAAGGATGATGAAACTGCTGCTTATGTTCCTCGTGGGAGAGCAGCTGGAAGAAAGACTTATTGTGATTCTTCAGAACCTCGAAGATCAGCATATGTATTCTACCGCACTGTCAACGTCAACCAGGAACCAAAGTTCAGCGGATCTACAGGTGGGCTCCTGCTTACACAGGATTCTTAAAATGCCTCAAATGTGCCTGTCTGTATTGTGCTGCTTTCTTTTTTGTCCCTGCAGGTGATTGTTAAGTCATTTCTGCCTAAATGCCTTCATAGCAGGAATTCATTTCTCTGCCCAAAAAACAATGAATGCAATGATGTGCTGATGTGTACTAACATACCGACCGCCACTAATTACAGCTTCTTTTATCTGATTTCTTCTTCTGAAATATTTAATAACTTGTAATAGTCCATGTAACTTCATGTTGGAGCATGATGGATTTATGCTTATTTTTATAATTTAGTATTATTTTTCATCTTCCATAAAGAAGGCCTTTGGTCTTATTCAAACCACTGTTACTGCTTTAAATGTAAATCTCAATTAATATTTTTTGCATATTATTTATGGTGGTCGGAGGATTTAATTCATTTTTCCTGCCACTCATTCCAGATGGTATTTAATCCATATTTTCCATCTTTGAAATACTCTGCTCTCCTCTTCAGAGGACGGCCTATGTCATAAATTTGACAAGAGCGTACAGGTGGGATTCAGAGTCCTGCATCTTTCTATTCGGCAATCTGTTTCAGATGTAACCATAATTTTATATTTTATGGTTTATGGTAATACAGCTTCTCACAACCTTGTACATCAGTTGGGTTTTATTTGCCTTTCTGCTTTCCTTTCCAATGGTTACTCTGGATAATTCTGTTGGTTTCATCTGTCACTTCATGTAGAAGTTTAGTGGAAAATAATTTCAATAATCATAAGTTAAGAAAGTGATTACATCTTGCCAGGTTCAGTCATCTCTTCTAAGACTGGTTGAATCTCCATCTTGAGGTGCCTCCCTGTCTTCATTTCCAATAAAAGGAATCTCACTCAGACAGAGTAGCCGCTTCCCAAAGATTCATAATGTTAAGTCGAATTAATCCAAACGGTACTGCTATATCCTCGGGATGAACAGCTTTACTTTTTCTCTTTTCATGTTTGCTTTGATTAAATGTGGAAGGATAGGTAGAGAGATTACAAAGAGAACATTCTTCATCTGAATAACACATTTGCGGGGAAGAACCCCACCAGGGATTCAGACCTGAGAAGGCGGAGGAAGAAATGCAGCCGACTCAGTATGAGTGATAAAGCATACTTCAATTTATTAATAAGTTGCACACACTTATATAGTCCCTTAGATAATTATGCCTACTAGTCATTCAATAATTGGAGAGAATACATAAGTAGCCCAACCCCCCTTGCGGTTTCTCTGGTATGCAAGTTCCTCTTCTTCCCGGAGCTAGCTCCTCAAGGTCGTTCACCGAAACTCCTCCTTGCCCGCAAGCAACCCAGGTTACCCTCGGTCAGTACTTTTCCATCAGCAGTTTCTGACTCCTGCTCACCGAGGCCTACCGAGGCCTACTCATGCTGACTAGAACAAGCTTTCCTGATACAGCAGATCACTGGACCCATGCCCCTTTTCCCGTAGCCATTCCCCAACAATTCCCCCTTTTTCTTTTTGGGCCAATAATACATCTTTGCGAAAAACAGATTCGATAACTTTGACACACATATTGCGGATACAAGATAAACAACAGATTCCAATACTTAATATAATAACGATAAAGATAAAACCGACCAACATTGGCCTTAAAAAGCTGAGCAACCAGCTTGGAAATCTTAGCGAAGCCCACCATGCTCTAAAAGGATCGTCCTCTACTTGTAACTTAAATCAAGGCTGTAGGCCACGCATCTCGAATAGGACGCAAGGCATTGTCAACAAACAACTGACACAATGTAGGACTGTTTTTCATTCCCTGAGGTAACACTGTCCATTCAAATCGCTGGGCAGGCGCTTCTTTGTTGATGGCTGGCAACGTAAATGCGAACCGTTGTGTATCATTGGGGTGCAATGAGATAGTAAAGAAACAGTCCTTTAGGTCTACTATCAGCAACTTCCACTTTTCAGGCAACATCGCTGGGTTTGGTAATCCTGGTTGCAAAGCACCCATTGCCTGCATTTGCGCATTTACGGCTCTAAGGTCATGCAGCAATCGATACTTCCCCGATTTCTTCTTGATCACAAAAATAGGAGTGTTCCATGGACTTGTTGACAATTGCAAATGTCCTTGCTTTAACTGTTCCTCCACTAATTGATGTGCGGCTGCTAGGCTTTCCATTTTTAACGGCCACTGCTCGATCCATATTGGATCCTCAGAAATCCACTTCAGCGGGATCGGGAAAGCCCATTTTGCAGTGACCGTCAGCGAAAAGTCCCTTCCGTGGTCAAGATAACTCCAAGCTGATCCAAAACATCTCGACCTATCAGGCCATTTACACCATTTGGCAGGCTCATTACTGTAACATAGGCGCTGGCCCTACGACCATCAATGGTCAAGATGGCGCGATCAATACTACGACGTACCGACGAGTGACCCCCTACGCCTTCTACTCCTCTGTCCATGGGTCTCGTCGGCCACTCTGGAGGCCAAGCACCTTCATCCACGATGGTTAAATCTGCCCCAGTGTCCAACAACATAGACAGTAATAAAAATTGGCCCCGACATTCCAGTCGCACGGTTGTATTCGGTCGTCGATGCATGGGCATTGTCAGCAATGCTGCAGGTCCTGTAGATCCAAAACCCTGATCACCTCGCTCCTCCCGAGACGCTGTTTTCATGTCTCTTGTCAACTGCATTAGCGGTATCAATTGCGCAATTCTGCTGCCTCGAGGAATATGGATAGGTGGAAACAATATCTGAATCATGATCTGTATGACACCCGTATAGTCTGCATCGATAAGTCCGGGGATAATTGTCAGTCCTCTCATACTGCTTGAAGATCGCCCTATCAGTAATGCACCCTGCGGTTGACCGTTGATCACTAAGGGCGCTTTTACTGTTGTAGCTACACGTCGCGGTTTGGAGTCCGTTAAAGTTATTTCTACTGCGGTTGCCAAGTCCAACCCGAGGCTCCCTCTTGTGGCTGGCTGGAGGACGGCTGCGGGTTGCATGACGCTGGTACTGGTTCCTCCCGACTCGCTGTTTGTTGCTCCGATGTCGCGACTGCAGGAGCTGCCATTTTTATCGGGGCGCGGCGGCTCGACGCACTCATTCTCCCGTTTCCCGAGTAACATGCTTCTGAGCTGTGGTTGGTCGATCTGCAGTTCTCGCACCACACTCGAGTCGCTCTGCAGTCTCGACGGATATGACCCTCCCGTCCGCATCTGAAGCACTTATTACTTCTTCTCCCCTCAGTACTGCGAGGCCGGCTTCCAGCTTCCACAGCACCAGCACGGAGCGGAGCTAACGCAGCAAAGACTTGTTCTTGAAACTGCAACTGGGCTGCTAGAGCTTGTTGCTGGGCCTGCAGGAGGTCTTTCCCTAACCTATCCATAGCTTCCACTAATATAGCCTGAGGCCCTACCGGAACCCTGCTCATTCGATCTAACATCAACTCAATCGTAGCGTCTGCTGGCAACGTTATTAGAATAGACCGAGTCGCCTGATTCGCATTCTGAACTGCACACTGCCTCAACAACGCTGCCCTCATCCACTCAGGCACATCCGCCTGCTCTATGGCCGCGGTAACTCTATCTATAAATTGTGCGAAAGGCTCCTCTCTACCTTGTTTTATAGACATATAGGAAGGCGCTGGCTGTGCCGTCTTAACCTGTTCCACCGCTAGCCTCGCCGTTCGCATTGCCTCAATACACCTTTCCGGCCCCATCTGTAATTGGGCCCGTACTTCCAGGAACGGTCCTGTACCCATCAACTGCTCTACTGTAACGCCGTTCAACGGGTCATTGGGCCCCCTTCTTTGCTGCACCGATGCCTCGCAAAACCGCTGCCAGTGCGCCTGCCACAACAACAGCTGCGACTGCGTCATAATCATCCTCATGATCACCTTAAGGTCCTCCGGAACTAATACCGTAGTTCCAAACACATAATTCAACATCTGCTTAGTTGGCTCTCCATGCAAACCAGATTCCGATACCGTACTCCTGAGCTGAGATAACAACTTCCAGCTAATTGGACTGTACTCTGCTTGCATGTCCCCATGCTGATCCCTTTGAAACATCGCTGGAAACGCTAGAGGAGTAAAATCTCCACCTTCTGCTGCATCTTCCATGATCCTTCTCCAATTAAGCAACGTAGGACAACTACCCCGGTTTGATTTACCCGTCTCTTCCTCCTTCTCTGGCTCGCTTGCTTCGTCCACACTACGGCTATCTCCCTGCTCTCTTGTTTCCGCTTGTCGCTCTAACTCCCCTCTTTCCGTAACTTTAACTGTTTGCCAACAAGGTGGATTAGGAACCCGACAATTACTAAACAACAAGTCATTCGTCTGCGGCGGCGGTGCAGACCCACCCGAAAAGGGTGATATTCCGGCATCTAGTGGTGGAGCAGATGGCTCCATCCGACCTAACTTCTGAGAAGCAACTGCTGCCAAATTTTTCTCGACCTTATGCCTCTTAATATTATTTATAACCTCACACCACGGTTTCATTAACTTTTTCGCTGTTTTGTCCTCATCTATCACCATATCCCATAACACATCTCCTAATTTTCTCCACTCCGCTTCTTCAAATAACGAATCCGGATCCTGAAAACACCCCTTAGCTTTCCCTGTTGCTACTAGACCAGTTAGCTGTTTAACGCAACTATGATCCACCCCCCGCTTTTCTAAAAAGCTTTGCAATAAATCTAGGGCTACTTCTAAATCCATGCTACCGTTATTTATAGCCGAGCACGGTACCTCCTCCTGCGCTTTAAAGACCTCCTTGCAGCCCTCCTGTAGCCCAGCAACGGCGAACTTCACTCGGTTCAGGCGTCGGAGACGATACACCGCAGCACAGTGTTCAATCGCTCTTGCCCGCCGGTCGCTGCTCCCGGCGCCGTTCCTTTCCCTATCCGCCACTCAGGTCCCTGTTCGGGCGCCAATTGCGGGGAAGAACCCCACCAGGGATTCAGACCTGAGAAGGCGGAGGAAGAAATGCAGCCGACTCAGTATGAGTGATAAAGCATACTTCAATTTATTAATAAGTTGCACACACTTATATAGTCCCTTAGATAATTATGCCTACTAGTCATTCAATAATTGGAGAGAATACATAAGTAGCCCAACCCCCCTTGCGGTTTCTCTGGTATGCAAGTTCCTCTTCTTCCCGGAGCTAGCTCCTCAAGGTCGTTCACCGAAACTCCTCCTTGCCCGCAAGCAACCCAGGTTACCCTCGGTCAGTACTTTTCCATCAGCAGTTTCTGACTCCTGCTCACCGAGGCCTACCGAGGCCTACTCATGCTGACTAGAACAAGCTTTCCTGATACAGCAGATCACTGGACCCATGCCCCTTTTCCCGTAGCCATTCCCCAACACACATTTAATCAAATTGCCAGGTTAAAAAAAGTTAGAGCATTTCACAAAAAAAGGTGATCAGCTTTTTTGTCATAAGAACAACCATTACCATTGCCACTACCTTTATTTTCAAGCAGTACCTGAGCCATATGGTCGGAAATGCTCCAAACCAAAGAATCAGCTTGACACAAACAGAAGATTTTCGACCCAAACAGAAAACTATGGTAATGCTTACATGTTGTGTATAAATAGCTATATATAAACTTAAAATCGTAGCATTATTTTGCAATTAATTATTTGAATTAATGCAATTAAGATGGAATTAATACAAAACAAGAGAACTAATAATATTTTTAACCAAATTTCACAGAAAACACTTAGTCATTAGGCAGCTTCTCTGATGCACAATCAACTGCCCAGCACAAAAACATCCCATTGCCTTATATCTAGTGCATGCACAAGCAGGGATAAAAGAGGAGACTGGGTTATGGATTTCTTTAACTGAAAAGCAGCTGATGCCTTTGGGAAGATTTTGAACACAGGAATATTGACGTTGTTCAAGTCACGGGTGTCCGTGGCAGAATCACCTCGTTTGGAAGATCCCGCGAGCCTGAGGAAACGCTGCAAGATTACACATGATCTTTAAAGTACTGGAGAGAAAGTCTGTATTTAACACTGGCTTGTATTTCAGAGATGATGTGTGATTCACCTGATGCTTTCACTCATACTTCAGCTGACGTAATATTTAATTCACATATCAGACTAAGAGAGTCTTTCCTGAAATTGCAGCTGAACTTAATAAACAATGTTAATGTTTCTTCTACAGACAAATACACTTCAGGATCTTACAATGCACCAGCTTGGAGGAAAAGAAATCCACATGCAAAAACATTCCCTAAATTTGGAACAACCATTCAGGTAACTGTTTGATCAAAATTTTTACAACGTAGTCTACTTCACAAAAGCGACAGGACTCTCCCCACCTAGAAAATGTAAAACTGCTCTTAAAGCTTTTGCAGCCAAAACCCACAAGATTCTAAGCAATGCTGAATCGTCTGAAAGAGCGGTGAATAGTTCCGTTGTTTTGCAGACATGTAATTTTGACTGTAAAACTAACCCAGGATTTCTAATGTTTTACAATATTACTCATATGAAAGCAAAATACGTACCTGCCTTCAAAGTGAGGAGCTACAACAAGTGGGTTTTGGCTCGTAGCGCTGGACAAAGCACAGCACAGACCACAGGAGTGTGATCTGTTTGTCTGTTTGATTGCTCGTGAAGCATCTGCAACAGCTAAACGATGATCAGCTGAGCTCCAAACTCATAAAAGGACTCGGGCTACAGAACATTCTCCTGATACCCTAAGGACCATTAATACATTTTACAGCTGCCTTGAAAGCAGAGATTACAACCTCTATCTCATGCTCCAAGTTTAATTCTTAACATGTTTCTGAAAGAGCATCTATAGATTTATTCTAGTAAATAATGTACAAAAACTTCTGTATATCTATTTTGACAACAGAGCCAAAACGACATGCAAGTGAACAGAAAACAAGAACGATACCCAGAGCGGAGAATAGGATGAAGCGAGTGGTTGACATTACAATACTCTAAAGTGAAACGAGATGCACCAATGTTTCAAAAGTGACAAAAATGGAAATTAGGAAAGTATGTTCTGTATGGTCATATATTAAGGTTTTAAATATATTCACTAAGTTGTGTCTGTTACGAAAATTAGACAGTTGAGATGATTTTTAAAGACTGTGGCTGTTCACCACAAGACTGCTAGTACAATATGTGCATAGAGATGAAAAAAATCTCTAAGCAGAGTGTTCCCCTAATGTATTTCACAGAAGTTTTACTGCATAACAGAAGTTCTAATGCATATGTACTGTGATTAAATAAATTGTTTTCGGATTTCAGTAAAGCCTTTGATACTGTCTCTCACAGCATTCTCCTGGACAAGATGTCCAGCACACAGCTGCATAAACAACAATGCAGCGGGTGAGCAATTGGCTGATGGGCCGGGCTCAAAGGGTTCTAGTAAATGGGGTCATGTTGGGTTGGACACCAGTCACTAGTGGGTTCCACAAGGATCCATCTTAGGGCCAGCACTCTTCAATGTCTTCATAAATGACTTGAACACAGGACTAGAGGGAATCCTAAGCTTGCTGCTTACACAATGTTGGGAGGAGCTGTTGACACTGTCGAGAGCAGAGAGACCCTGCAGAGGGATCTGGACAAATTGGAGAACTGGGCAATCACCAACTGCATGAAGTTTAACAAGGGCAAGTGCCGGATTTTGCACCTGGGACACGGCAACCCTGGCTGTACATACAGACTGGGTCACAAGATGCTGGAAAGCAGCTCTGCAGAGAGGGACCTGGGGGTTCTGGTCGGCGGGAGGTTGAACATGAGCCAACAGTGTCCCTGGCAGCCAAGAGGGCAACCGTGTCCTGGGTGCATCAAGCACAGCATTGCCAGGGAGGTGATTGTGCCGCTCTGCTCTGCACTGGTGCGGCCTCACCTGGAGCACTGGGTGCAGTTCTGGGCACCTCAGGATAAAAAAAGATATAAAGCTACTGGAGAGTGTCCAGAAGAGGGCTACAAAGTTGGTGAAGGGTTTGGAGGGGAAGCCATATGTGGAGCAGCTAAAGTCACTTGGTTTGTTCAGCCTGGAGAAGAGAAGACTAAGGGGAGACCTCATCATGCTCTACAGCTTCCTCACAAGGGGAGAAGGAAGGGCAAGTGCTGATCTCTCTGGTGACCAATGACAGAACCTGAGGGAATTAAAGGAACATGTGCCAGGGAAGGTTTAGGTTGGACATCAGGAAAAGGTTCTTCCCCCAGAGGGTGCTGGAGCACTGGAACAGGCTCCCCAGGGAGGTGTCACGGCCCAAGCCTGACAGTGTTCAAGAAGAGACTGGACAACGCCAGTTGGAGCTCTACAGCAGACAGGCGAATGACACCCCGATCTGTCCGGACATTGCCTGTTACATCTTGGCAAGAATTACCTTTGACTGGGCTCCATTACTGTCACCTTGCTACATACTCCACATCTTGCAGCCTCAAATAAATTCTTCCCTCAGAAGGCTGATATTGCTTTGAGCACAACAAAAAGATGAGAAACAAGGTTGTTTTGTCTCTGCAGGGCTCACAGGTGGGCACAGCAAAACGGCTCCACACAGGCTCCCAGTGCAGCCGCGTTCCTGCCACGACTGTGCCCAAACTCAGACAAAGCAAACTCAGCATCGGGGTGCACACCTGGATGCACTTGGCAGCAAAAGGGGGGGACACACCTGAACTGGCTCCCAAACGATCTTTCTCTCCCGCAGTTAAGGCGGGGAGCCATATGGAAACCCGGACCGCACATTTCTCTCAAGATCTGCAGCCAAACCTCCCGCCACTCGCTGTCCCCCTCCCCGCAGCCGGCCCGGGCGGGTCTGACACGGCCGCTGCCGCTGCCTGTCCACCCCGCTCCGCCCCGCCGTGCGGCGCCGCTCCCCGCGGCCCAGCGACTCCCCCTGGGCCCGGCCCCGGCCCCGTTCCGCCTCGGCCACCTGGCGCTCCCGCTTGGCCGACGGCTCCTCCTTCACCTCGGTCACGAACACACACGGCACCTTCCGCTGCACCGCGCCCCGCCGCCTCATGGCCCCGGCCACCCGAGCCCGCCCGCTCCCGCCGCCGGACCAGCGCCGGCCGGAACTGCGGCTGCACCGCCCCGCGCTGCGCCACGGGAAATGGAGTCCGTGAGCGCCCGCCCGCCACGAGCCCCGCCACGCACCCGAGCGCCGGGGAGGGCGGCGCAGGGCAGGGCGGGCGCGGTGGCCTCGGGGCCCCTTCCCGGCAGCCGGCAGCGAGGCGGGGGCACCCCCGCTCACAGCCGCCCGGTCCGGCCGCGGGCCTGGGGCAGCTCCAGGGCTCCAGCCGCCGTTCTCTCTCCAGAGCGGCTCCCGCTGTGTCAGGGCGGTCCCGCCCGCCTGTTTTCGGCGGTTATTCCAGTGCCAAAGTCCCAGTGGTCAGGCAGGCGGTATTTTCCTCTGCAGTTAGTCCTCGGGCTGGCTGCTGACACTTGAATTACGAAAAATTCATAGGCTTCTATGTGATGGAACACCTTATCCTTGGTGCCATCTTAAGACATATCAAGGATAAGAGGGTCATCAGGGACAGTCAACATGGCTTCCCCAAGGGAAGTCGTGTTTGACCAACCTCATAGCCTTTTATGAAGACGTAACAAGGTGGATTGACGATGGCAGAGCAGCGGATGTGGTCTACCTTGACTTCAGCAAAGCATTTGACACCGTCTCCCACAGCATCCTCACGGCAAAACTGAGGAAGTGTGGACTGGATGATCGGGTAGTGAGGTGGACTGCAAACTGGCTGAAGGAGAGAAGCCAGAGAGTTGTGGTCAATGGGGCAGAGTCTGGTTGGAGGCCTGTATCTAGTGGAGTGCCTCAAGGGTCAGTTCTGGGACCAATACTATTCAATATATTCATCAATGACTTGGATGAGGGAATTGAGTGTACTATCAGCAAGTTTGCTGATGACACCAAGCTGGGAGGAGTGGCTGACACACCAGAGGGCTGTGCTGCCATCCAGCGAGAGCTGGACAGGCTAGAGAGTTGGGCGGGGAAAAATTTAATGGAATATAACAAGGGAAAATGTAGAGTCTTGCATCTGGGCAGGAACAACCCCAGGTTCCAGTATAGGTTGGGGAATGACCTATTAGAGAGCAGTGTAGGGGAAAGGGACCTGGGGGTCCTGGTGGACAGCAGGATGACCATGAGCCAGCACTGTGCCCTTGTGGCCAAGAAGGCCAATGGCATCCTGGGGTGTATTAGAAGGGGGATGGTTAGTAGGTCAAGAGAGGTTCTCCTTCCCCTCTACTCTGCCCTGGTGAGACCTCATCTGGAATATTGTGTCCAGTTCTGGGCCCCTCAGTTCAAGAAGGACAGGGAACTGCTGGAGAGAGTCCAGCGCAGGGCCACAAAGATGATGAAGGGAGTGGAGCATCTCCCTTATGAGGAAAGGCTGAGGGAGCTGGGTCTCTTCAGCTTGGAGAAGAGGAGACTGAGGGGTGACCTCATCAATGTTTATAAATACATAAAGGGTGGGTGTCACGAGGATGGAGCCAGGCTCTTCTCGGTGACAACCAACAGTAAGACAAGGGGTAATGGGTTCAAGCTGGAACACAAGAGGTTCCACTTAAATTTGAGAAGAAACTTCTTCTCAGTGAGGGCGACGGAACACTGGAACAGGCTGCCCAGGGAGGTTGTGGATTCTCCTTCTCTGGAGACATTCAAAACCCGCCTGGACGCCTTCCTGTGTAACCTCACCTAGGTGTTCCTGCCCTGGCAGGCGGATTGGACTAGATGATCTTTTGAGGTCCCTTCCAATCCCTAACATTCTGTGATTCTGTGATTCTAGAGAGACTGGAGGACTTCCAGTCATTTCAACGCCTTTGTACTTCTTCTCCAGCTTGGGTGTGACCACCGCTGAGCCAGCCTTGTACTCTTCGTGCCCATGGAGCCGCCGGCAGCTGCTTTTCATGTACACATCTGTCCCCCTTCCCGCTGGCTGACCAACGGTGTACAGCACAGGCGTAATCTGGCAATTGGTCCACCCAGTTCAAGGCGGGGCGGGTGTTTTTGTTTGTTTGTTTTTTTGCAAGGAACCACCCATCACATGCAGGTCTGGTGCTGCTATGAACCACTAGTCCTCTTTCTGGAATTCTGCCTTATGTCTCACTCCCTTCTCTTTGGCTTTGCCTGCATCCTTCTTCCTCTCTAAGCAATGGCATCCTTCTCTTAGGAGTTTGTGACTCCTTTTCCTTTCTGTGCTTCCTTTTGTGTTTGTCCCTAAGTTCCCAGGCTTTGATCTAACAGTGCACTGAAGTCCTCATCTCCAAGTCACTGATGTCACTCAGGTTATAAATTTGATCCCCTGTCCTGGGAATAACAGTACGGCTTAGCATTTCCCAGGACTGAAACTTCATTTTCCCCCATCGGTATTTTTGGTTCGTAGCCAGCCCAGGACCTGAATGGGAACACAGGTGTTAATTCAGGATACAAGTGGACGCTGCTCTTTCTGCTTTAGATGTGGCAGTAGACGCCACAGAAGCAAGAAAAAGCAAGTAACCCCAACCATGTCAGCAGCGAACAGCCAACAGTGTACTAACAGGAGCGACAAGTTCCTCCATCCAAAGGAAGAGCTGCAGTAAAAAAACGTTGGGCAGAAGGTTTTTGGTTAAAAAATAGTCAAAGAATAAGGTTTGTCTTTGTGCTATCAAAGGTTGGTTTCACAGGCCACAGTTCCTACAGCAAGATGTTGGGTATTATTTAAGCCATGGCAAATGGGTTTGTTCCATTTTTCATTAAAGAAACACTGGAAAGGGAGACTCCGAAATGCTACCATTTTCTGTACTTTGCACTGAAGCAATGGAGATGAAGGTAGATGTTCAAGCTGGACATGTCTCCTGGCGCCATGATGTTGACATCAGGAGCTGGAGGAGCAGTTGGAACTTTCGAAACGTAACATTCTATACTGGCTGGCAACTGCCTTTGTCGGTTCGGCAAGGCTGCAGAAGGCACCAGCTCCTTCACTCAACTGCCTTTTGCTATCACTTGGGGTCTTCTTTTGTGACAGAAGCAGATCTGAGGTTGTGAAGGCCCAGTTTTTAGAAGAAACCTGCTGCTTTCAAGGAAATCACATCGTTTTGCCTCAGTATTCATAGCTTCAATGTTTGCGTGTATGTTCTGCTGGTACTAAGAGCGTGGAGGAGAAGCGCAAGAGGTGAAAATGACCGCAGTTGGGAATGACTGCTATTTCCGCCGTTCCTCCTACCCACAGGTAAATGCTGTAGATTGTAGAGTGCTTTGGATCCTTGGTTTCTTGATATAGCCATGTTGACAGGGAGGTCTGTTATGTAAACAGAGAAGGTGGTATTTCACTCTGGCTGGGTCATGGCCACATTGGTAGAGGAAATATCGGACTTTTGGAAGTGGTGAGAAGAGCTAATGATCTTCTGAACCATGGGCAATTTTTCGTTTTGCATCCATTTCAGCAATGGGGATTTAGGCGTTAATGCCGGGGAGATGAGCTTTGCCTCCAGACCCAGCGCGTCTCAGGGGATGGCCCAGTTGTACTGACTACAGTCCAAACGTGGCGTGTTTTGGAGATGCTGCTCTTAGACCCAGCCGTTAACGTCTTGAACTAGGTGAAAATTCCTTTAAAATATCACATAGAATCTCATTAAGAAGTGAATTGCATAATCAGAAATGTTCCTAAAATCGGTACTCTTGAATAAGGCAGGGATACAGAAAACCAATTTTAAGTAACAGTAACTAGAGTGACTCTCATGAAAGCGCTATCTCTGCAATCTTGTGTGGACTTTTTAGCTGGTGAAATTTTGACCAATAGAGGGAGAGCAGCAGTGTGAGCATATGTATTAGTAAAGAAGGAATAATTAAACAAATAATTAACAAGTCCATGTAGATATGCTCTTTATTGTTTTGGGTTTGGTTTTGGTTGTTGTTTTGGTTATGTTTTGGGGTTTTTTGGTTATGTTTTTGGGTTTTTTTTGTTTTGCCTGGGACTTTTTTTTTTGGGGGGGGGGGGCGGGTAGGTTTTTCTTTTCCCCATTAGGCTTTTGTTTGTCATCTGTACAAACAGCTGGGAGAGGGTGTGAGCAATATTAATGACAGTAATCTCAGAACATCAACTCCCAAACTGTTATTTTTTCGGTTTTTGCTGAGAATCTTTCTGGGTTTGGTTTCCCATTCCTTATTTCCCATGGACCCACGTACATTTCTTAAGAGAGTCTAATGTAAGATTCGCACTTGTACAGCCGATTTCGTTTGGGATTGACCTGATTATCCCATTCTGCGGGAAAGGAAACTCAACCACATGCCAGTTAAGTAACTAATAGATTCTTTTTCTTCCCAGCATCTCACGAAAAGTCAGCAGTACTTATTAGACTGCTTTACTCATGTTCTCATCTAGGAACACTTTTACATGACGGAAGCTCCATCGACCAAACTCAGGATAACTTTAGAGTGTTCTGGAGCTTCAGGTATCTGTAAGGATAACTTTAAGAGTTCTAAAATATCAGAATAAGGTCCCAAAAAATCTTGGTCATATGTTCACAGCAGTACACCGTGTACCAATGCATTTATTCTATTTTTATTGTTATATTTACAATACATGAAATCTCTTTTCTCCTGCAGCAGAAGTACAGCCACATCGCCTGTTTCTGGGAAAAACAACCCTCAGGCTGTGTGAGGATCAGTTGTGCCTTCCATCATACCAAACCGCGAAATATAAATGGACTCTTTTTGCCACCTAGTAACAGTAAGTAAAAATATTTTCTCTACTATTTGTCCCTTAGCATAAGCAGATCCACAAGAATGTCCCTGCAGTGCTCAGTAATCTCTATGAAGGTCCAAAATGTACCATGGTAAATCAATGGGGTAGGATCTGCTACCCCAGCAAGTTCAAGGCATAGAAATGAATTTTATTGGCATTTGAACAGGGTTGCCACATGAATTTTTTAGCTGTCATGTTACAGATGTTTCTCTCAGTCCCATGAAAGAGGTTAGCAAGAGCTATGGAGTAGAAATGTTGCAGGAGTAGTTTGCACGGCTGTGCAATATCTGAAAATCAGATTATTTATAGAAAATTTTAAAAACCCAACCATTACAAGATGTAGGGTTTTTTCATCAATTCTTTCAAAGAGGAGCTCTTGGCTACCGGGAGTCCTGTTAGACAGCTGGAACCTGTAACACGGAAAGTGTCCAGGGCAGGGAACCAAGGCAGGTGTCAGAAATCAGGCAGAAGCTGGAGTGAGAGCAGCGTGACTTGTCACAGATGCATGAGCAAGGGGACTAAAATGGAGATGTTCATGGGCCTGAGCTCCAGAGCAGGAGAAAGGTGTCACGAGAGAAGTCCAGAGAGACCTCTAGTCAGAAGCAAACACCTTGTGTTCCAGAAATTCCCCCAGGGAAAGGTAGCGTGTCCTATGTGGGCGTGTTGAGCCACACAACCCCAGGGGAGCAAGACAAGAACTTGAGTGCTCTTTCTGTGAGTGCACACATTGCCGAAAATGCACATCTTCATCTTATTTCTTTAAAACTGGAAAATATATCCAACTTCAGTATTTTTAATGTAATGTACAGAATCCTGATTGTATCATCATTTTTATTTCAGGCCATTGCATTTCCTGGCTCTCAGAAAATGCTATCCCAGTTCTGATACACTTTTTTAAAAACATAATGGGTAGATATAAGTTTCTAAGGAAAAGAATGACTTTTCTGATTTTCTTCTATTTAAGTGTAAATTATTTAAATGAATTTCATAATCTTTCTCAAAATATACATTTTGTACTTCATAAAGAGAGTTTTGATTCTGAAAATTTGGACAGAAAAAAAATGTCTGCAAGCTAAAAATGGGTAATGCAGTGCTTAGCATTGCTAAATTCTACATAGGAGGATGCCATGGGGAGTGGTACAGGTCTGCCAATTACTCAGCATATTTAAAATATTTTCACAGCTGGGGTCCAAAACTCATGTACTCGCTTCAGCCCCAGTATTACTACTTGCATGTTTCCCTATGTTGTAAATATCCTGAAACAGATTGGAAGAAAGAAGGATATTGACTGAAATTAGTGTATCCACCAGCTGGAAGAGATATCCAGCCTTTTCTAAACATCATCAAATGATCAAAATATTCCTCTTTTCAAAAGGCTTTCTACCGCAGTGCTTTATCTGCCCATTCAGAGGAGTTACAACCCATGTTTTTACATACTTTCTGGTGTTGCAAGATGCTCTTTTGCCAAGCTCTGCAGAATAGTTTTACCACAAGGCACAATGTGCCTATGTAATGATCCCTTCCATAGGATAAAGATTTCAAAGCTATACCTGCTGATCTGAACCTGGGTTTGATATTTTAGTTCCTCCTAATAAAAGAAATATAATGTTCTTTTCTGCAGATGTGTCATTGCAACAGGGTGGCCAAGAAAGGATTCTGCATCCAGCCCATCATCAGAAATCACTCCGAAATCAAGAAAATATTTTACTACCAGTTCATGCTCCACTGATTATAAGCCTCAAGAAAGAAGAAGATGAAGAGGACGATGATGAGAAAGAGAACTGTAAACAGATTTTTCTTCTTTTACAGAAAAGTACAATAGGATCTTTTTCTACACTTACTTGTTATAATAACCATTAGCTATTTAGAAAAGAGTTGTCTTTGTATGCATACCTAGTAATCTAGTGCACATCAGCACATCATTATTTCCTACAGATGTTTCTGATGGGGTGCCTAAGACTGCTGCAGAAATTGAAGAAGAAAGAGCCATAAAGGAAATATGCTATAAAACTGGTAAATATGAAATCAGTCACTCTTTCCTAAACAGCAACAATGCCAATATACTAAGCCTTGGGTTTATTTTCCCTCTCGGGCTGTGTTTAGGAGAATATTACAGGATGCAATACCCTCACGAACACCAATCAGCACAAACTGTGTCTTCACCTCGGGAAAAGGAGAAATTACTCCTGGAAGCTACCGAGCGAGACTTGCAGAAAGGTAAGGACTTTTCATCTTCTTGGACAATATGTACCACTTTTAGGATTACACTTACAGGGACAAAGGATTAGATACCTTGCCCCTCCTCCCCTCTTTTTTAATTTAGTGACAATAAAAGACAGCATATTACGAAGAACAGTAAAACACTACATTAATTTTTCCCCACATATATATACATACATAGTGTTACACACGTGGTGACTACCTGTATCAAATGCAGATGGAAAAGGTAGAAACAGGCTGTAAACGTCATGTGTACTTTCTAGAGATATACAACTGTAACACAAATTTCGTCAGGTAAGATTCATCAATACAATTCATGAAAAGTGAGAAGCTAAAGAATGAGCAGATAATTTGTAGCTGGTTCTTTACTTCGGAGCCATAGTTTGTCTTTAAGCTGCATTTTATGGAATTGTCTTAGAGAGCATGAAAGTTCTACATCAGTTACAGTAGACAGGAACCAAACATCTAAGAAAAGAGAAAGAATATAAAACGAGAGGTTAAAGGAAATTGCACTCATCACTATCTCACAGAGGTGGGAGGAAGAGA
Organism: Caloenas nicobarica; assembly: GCF_036013445.1. Classification (NCBI taxonomy): domain Eukaryota; kingdom Metazoa; phylum Chordata; class Aves; order Columbiformes; family Columbidae; genus Caloenas; species Caloenas nicobarica. The sequence goes on from NC_088245.1 coordinate 50,499,362, forward strand.
ATGGCAGGGCCAGTCCCTGTGCTTACACACAAGCAGCTCACACATCCTTTCTGTTGCCTTTCCAGGTGATGGCAGTAGAATTCCCAGAACATTTATTAATACAAAAAGAGAAGGAGAGATTTCAGGAAGGAGAATACCAACAGAGCGTATTCCCAGAAGAGATCGTCGATCCTTTGACAATGGAGGTAAATACCCTTTAGCATCAGCTTCTCATTGATTAACATCTTGTCTTGTGGTAAATAAGGTAACTGAATATGCACGCCTTAAACTACAGTGTAATACCCTTAGTCACCAGGTACATTCACATCGGAGGTGAATCTATTATAGGAATGTTGAATCTCCCGCCATTCCTTGGTATTTCTGCAACGCTGTTTGTCACCATGTCAGCAATGCGCATTCAGCTGTTAAGACTCTGTGTGGGCCCGTGCTGTGAACTGTATCACCAAAGTGCCTGACGATTCAAGTAATCCTTTTGCCAACTGAAGTTATTTTCTATGCCACGTTGTTTTAGTCGTTCAGTTTCCAGGACAACATGTAGCTGAACTGATACAACTGAGACACAGGCAAAGCATCCCTCATGTGCAAGGGGTGAGAAATAAGCAGCGGCAGAGAGGAACACATTAAGGGTTGTGGTTTTGTTGCTGAGTTCTCTTGTAATGACAGGCAGCTCAGGCTCAGAAGTTGTCACCCTGCGCTTTGGAGCCTGTTTGCATTGGGTTCCCATGCAGATGTCATACTTTGACTTTGGAAAAGGGTTTATTCCCCCTGTGACACACACACAAATTACATACAACTTTTCACTCTCAGTTCTTACAAATGTCCCTGTGGATTAAAGCCCATATTTGTTAAACTGTAAACCCTAAACACAACCACAGTGAGCTGGTAAATAGGCATCACTCCAAAGAAATAAAGAAGAATAAATGGACTTCTGAGGAGCCAAGAAATTCACCTCATACGGTAGCAGGAAAAGGTATTTTGAGAAAACAGTTGGCTTATTCATTTTCATTTACTAAACTGTTAGATGATCCAGGACTACCTACCTAATTTCTCTTAATGTCAAATGTGGACAATCCATATTTAGATTGGACTCTCCACAAAGAACATTGTATTAATCTTGTCTTCCAGCCTCCAGGCTCCTGCAGTATGTCAAATTTTGACGAACAGCTCAAAATTTTCATTTAATTTGCTTTTTCACTTTTAGGAATTCACATTTCAGACCCCAAAGGAAAACCAAGTTACCAACCAAGGGGTCAAAGGAAGGATGATGAAACTGCTGCTTATGTTCCTCGTGGGAGAGCAGCTGGAAGAAAGACTTATTGTGATTCTTCAGAACCTCGAAGATCAGCATATGTATTCTACCGCACTGTCAACGTCAACCAGGAACCAAAGTTCAGCGGATCTACAGGTGGGCTCCTGTTTACACAGGATTCTTAAAATGCCTCAAATGTGCCTGTCTGTATTGTGCTGCTTTCGTTTTTGTCCCTGCAGGTGATTGTTAAGTCATTTCTGCCTAAATGCCTTCATAGCAGGAATTCATTTCTCTGCCCAAAGAGCAATGAATGCAATGATGTGCTGATGTGTACTAACATACTGACCGCCACTAATTACAGCTTCTTTTATCTGATTTCTTCTTCTGAAATATTTAATAACTTGTAGTAGTCCATTTAACTTCATGTTGGAGCATGATGGATTCATGCCTATTTTTATAATTTAGTATTATTTTCATCTTCCGTAAAGAAGTCCTGTGTGTTGCTTTTTGGCAATCTGTTTCAGATGTAACCGTAATTTTACATCTTACGCTGTCTTTTCAACTTGCTAATACAGCTTCTCACAACCTCGTACATCAGTTGGGTTTTATTTGCCTTTCTGCTTTCCTTTTCCATGGTTACTCTGGATAATTCTGTTGTTTTCATCTCTCACTTCATGTAGAAATTTAGTGGTAAATAATTTCAATAATCGTAAGTTAAGAAAGCGATTTCATCTTGCCAGGTTCAGTCATCTCTTCTAAGACTGGTTGAATCTCCATCTTGAGGTGCCTCCCTGTCTTCATTTCCAATAAAAGGAATCTCACTCCGACAGAGTAACCCCTTCCCAAAGATTCATAATGTTAAGTCGAATTAATCCAAATGGTACTGCTTTACTCTGGAGATGAACAGTTTTACTTTTTTTCTTTTCATGTTTGCTTTGATTAAATGTGGACAGATTGGTAGAGAGATCACAAAGAGAACATTCTTCATCTGAATAACACAATTAATCAATTGCCAGGTTAAAAAAAGTTAGAGCATTTCACAAAAAAAGGTGATCAGCTTTTTTGTCATAAGAACAACCATTACCATTGTCACTACCTTTCTTTTCAGCAGTACCTGAGCCATATGGTCGGAAATGCTCCAAACCAAAGAATCAGCTTGACACAAATAGAAGATTTTCGACCCAAACAGAAAACTATGGTAATGCTTACATGTTGTGTATAAATAGCTATATATAAACTTAAAATCGTAGCATTATTTTGCAATTAATGATTTGAATTAATGGAATTAAGATGGAATTAATAGAAAAGGAGAACTAATAATATTTTTAACCAAATTTCACAGAAAACACTTAGTCATTAGGCAGCTTCTCTGATGCACAATCAACTGCCCAGCACAAAAACATCCGTTTGCCATCTATCTAGTGCTTGCACAAGCAGGGATAGAAGAGGAGATTGGATTATGGATTTGTTTAACTGAAAAGCAACTGATGCCTTTGGGAAGATTTTGAACACAGGAATATTGACTTTGTTCAAGTCACGGGTGTCCGTGGCAGAATCGCCTCGTTTGGAAGATCCCGTGAGCCTGAGGAAACACTGCAAGATTACAAATGATCTTTAAAGTACTGGAGAGAAAGTCTGTATTTAACACTGGCTTGTATTTCAGAGATGATGTGTGATTCACCTGATGCTTTCATGGATACTTCAGCTGATGTAATATTTAATTCACATAGCAGCCTAAGAGAGTCCTTCCTGAAATTGTAGCTGAACTCAGAAACAATGTTTATGTTTCTTCTACAGACAAATACACTTCAGGATCTTACAATGCACCAACTTGGAGGAGAAGAAATCCACATGCAAAAACATTCCCTAAATTTGGAACAACCATTCAGGTAACTGTTTGATCGAAATTTTTACAATGCAGTCTACTTCACAAAAGCGACAGGACTCTCCCCACCTAGAAAATGTAAAACTGCTCTTAAAGCTTTTGCAGCCAAAACCCACAAGATTCTAAGCAATGCTGAGTCATCTGAATGACCAGGGAGTAGTTCTGTTTGTTTGCAGATATGTAATTTTGACTGTAAAACTAACCCAGGATTTCTAATGTTTTACAATATTACTGATATGAAAGCAAAATACGTACCTGCCTTCAAAGTGAGGAGCTACAACAAGTGGGTTTTGGCTCGTAGCGCTGGACAAAGCACAGCACAGACCACAGGAGTGTGATCTGTTTGTCTGTTTGATTGCTCGTGAAGCATCTGCAACAGCTGAACGATGATCAGCCGAGCTCCAAATTGATAAAAGGACTCGGGCTACAGAACATTCTCCTGATACCCTAAGGACCATTAATACATTTTACAGCTGCCTTGAAAGCAGAGATTACAACCTCTATCTCATGCTCCAAGTTTAATTCTTAACCTGTTTCTGAAAGAGCATCTATAGATTTATTCTAGTAAATAATGTACAAAACCTTCTGTATATCTATTTTGACAACAGAGCCAAAAGGACACGGAAGTGAACAGAAAACAAGAACTATACCCAGAGCGGAGAATAGGATGAAGCGAGTGGTTGAAATTACAATACTCTAAAGTGAAACGAGATGCACCAATGTTTCAAAAGTGACAAAAATGGAAATTAGGAAAGTATGTTCTGTATGGTCATATATTAAGGTTTTAAATATATTCACTAAGTTGTGTCTGTTACGAAAATTAGACAGTTGAGATGATTTTTAAAGACTGTGGCTGTTCACCACAAGACTGCTAGTACAATATGTGCATAGAGATGAAAAAAATCTCTAAGCAGAGTGTTCCCCTAATGTATTTCACAGAAGTTTTACTGCATAACAGAAGTTTTAATGCATATGTACCATGATTAAATAAATTGGTTTTGGATTTCAGTAAAGCCTTTGATACTGTCTCTCACAGCATTCTCCTGGACAAGATGTCCAGCACACAGCTGCATAAACAACAATGCAGCGGGTGAGCAATTGGCTGATGGGTCGGGCTCAAAGGGTTCTAGTAAATGGGGTCATGTTGGGTTGGACACCAGTCACTAGTGGGTTCCACAAGGATCCATCTTAGGGCCAGCACTCTTCAATGTCTTCATAAATGACTTGAACACAGGACTAGAGGGAATCCTAAGCTTGCTGCTTACACAATGTTGGGAGGAGCTGTTGACACTGTCGAGAGCAGAGAGACCCTGCAGAGGGATCTGGACAAATTGGAGAACTGGGCAATCACCAACTGCATGAAGTTTAACAAGGGCAAGTGCCGGATTTTGCACCTGGGACACGGCAACCCTGGCTGTACATACAGACTGGGTCACGAGATGCTGGAAAGCAGCTCTGCAGAGAGGGACCTGGGGGTTCTGGTCGGCGGGAGGTTGAACATGAGCCAACAGTGTCCCTGGCAGCCAAGAGGGCAACCGTGTCCTGGGTGCATCAAGCACAGCATTGCCAGGGAGGTGATTGTGCCGCTCTGCTCTGCACTGGTGCGGCCTCACCTGGAGCACTGGGTGCAGTTCTGGGCACCCCAGGATAAAAAAAGATATAAAGCTACTGGAGAGTGTCCAGAAGAGGGCTACAAAGTTGGTGAAGGGTTTGGAGGGGAAGCCATATGTGGAGCAGCTAAAGTCACTTGGTTTGTTCAGCCTGGAGAAGAGAAGACTAAGGGGAGACCTCATCATGCTCTACAGCTTCCTCACAAGGGGAGAAGGAAGGGCAAGTGCTGATCTCTCTGGTGACCAATGACAGAACCTGAGGGAATTAAAGGAACATGTGCCAGGGAAGGTTTAGGTTGGACATCAGGAAGAGGTTCTTCCCCCAGAGGGTGCTGGAGCACTGGAACAGGCTCCCCAGGGAGGTGTCACGGCCCAAGCCTGACAGTGTTCAAGAAGAGACTGGACAACGCCAGTTGGAGCGCTACAGCAGACAGGCGAATGACACCCCGATCTGTCCGGACATTGCCTGTTACATCTTGGCAAGAATTAACTTTGACTGGGCTCCATTACTGTCACCTTGCTACATACTCCACATCTTGCAGCCTCAAATAAATTCTTCCCTCATAAGCCTGATATTGCTTTGAGCACAACAAAAAGATGAGAAACAAGGTTGTTTTGTCTCTGCAGGGCTCACAGGTGGGCACAGCAAAACGGCTCCACACAGGCTCCCAGTGCAGCCGCGTTCCTGCCACGACTGTGCCCAAACTTAGACAAAGCAAACTCAGCATCGGGGTGCACACCTGGATGCACTTGGCAGCAAAAGGGGGGGACACACCTGAACTGGCTCCCAAGTGTTAGAGGCTTTTGAATCAGATCCGGAGGTAACCCTAGCACAGTATGTAGATGACTTGTTGTTAGCAGGGGAAAGTCAAGAAGCGGTCCGAAATGAGAGTATTAGGTTATTGAACTTTTTGAGTCTCAAGGGATTAAAGGTTTCAAAATCCAAGTTGCAATTTACGGAAGAAGAAGTAAAATATCTAGGACATTGGTTGAGCAAAGGGACAAAAAAATTGGATCCTGAGCGAGTGAAGGGTATCCTCTCGCTCCAAACACCTAAAAATAAAAGACAAGTAAGACAGTTATTAGGACTCGCAGGTTATTGCAGACACTGGATCGAGGACTATAGTAATAAAGTGAAGATTTTGTATCAAAAGTTAGTGGGAGAAGGGCTAATGAAATGGAGTCCAGACGATGAGCAAAACTTAGAAAACTTAAAAACTGATCTGGTGAACGCCCCAGATGTCAAAAGACCTTTCTATCTATTTGTAAATACTGAAGGGGGAACAGCATTCGGTATATTAACTCAGGATTGGGCAGGAAGGAAGAAACCTATAGGTTGTCTGTCGAAACTACTAGACCCAGTTAGCAGGGGATGGCCCATTTGCTTACAAGCTATAGTAGCCACGGCTCTCTCAGTCGAAGAAGCTAGAAAAATAACTTTGGGAGGAGAATTGAAGGTATATACGCCCCATAATATACGGGGGGGCTTGCAACAAAAAGCGGACAAGTGGATTACGGATGCGAGACTACTAAAATATGAGGGCATCCTTATACATTCCCCCAAGTTAGAACTCGAGACTACAAGTTTGCAAAACCCGGCCCAATTCCTGTATGGGGAACCGAGTGAAAACCTAACCCACAATTGTGTACAATTAACAGAATATCAAACCAAAATTAGAGAAGATTTAGAGGAAGAAGAACTGCAGGATGGGGAAAAACTATTTGTAGACGGGTCATCCCGAGTAGTAGATGGGAAGCGAAAATCAGGATATGCTAGAATAGACGGCAAGACCCTAAAAGTAAGGGAATCAGGTCCTCTTAATGTGACCTGGTCTGCTCAGGCTTGTGAACTATATGCTGCATTGCGGGCTTTACAAATACTAAAAGATAAAATAGGAACTGTCTTTACCGATTCCAAATATGCCTATGGAGTAGTTCATATGTTTGGAAAAATCTGGGAGGAACGAGGTTTAGTGAACTCCCAAGGGAAAGGACTCATACATGAAGCATTGATCAGGCAGACCTTAGAGGCTCTGAGAGGACCTAAACAAATTGCGGTAGTACACATAAGGGGTCACCAAAAGGGGGTGTCACCTCGAATAAGGGGAAACGACATAGCAGATGAAGAGGCAAAGCTGCTTTACTAGTACTAAAAGAGGCAGAACAAACGCAAATTAAAGTGAATCATACCATGAGCTTTACCATCCAAGAAAAAGAAAAACTCAAGCAATTAGGGGTCACTGAAAAGGAAGGAAAATGGTTGTTATCGGATAGAAGGGAAGTTCTCCCGAAGGGGGCTGCATGGAGAATAATGAGAGAATTTCACAGGCAAACCCACTGGGGGGTACAGGCATTAGTGGACCAATTTGGGGCTAAATATATGTGTATAGGAATATACGATATAGCTAAGAAAATTGTTGGAGAGTGCCTCACGTGCCAGAAAGTGAATAAGCAACAGCTTAGAGAAAGAGTACATGGAGGGCGTGAGTTAGCAAAAAGACCCTTTGAGAAAATACAGATTGATTTTACTGAGCTTCCAAAAGCTGGGAGATATAAATACCTTCCAGTTCTGGTGGACCACTTGACTCATTTCGTAGAAGCCTTCCCAGTAGCTCGAGCCACAGCAGAAACTGTGGCCAAAACATTATTAGAAAATATTATACCACGGTACGGAAACATAGCAGTAATTGACTCTGATAGGGGGCCCCGTTTCACTTCGAAAGTTATCAAGGAGATTCTAGGTCCCTTAGGAACTAAGTGGGAATATCATACACCACGGCATCCTCAAAGCTCAGGGAGGGTAGAAAGAATGAATGGCGAAATTAAGAGACAGTTAACCAAATTAATAATCGAAACAAAAATGAGTTGGGTAAAATGTCTACCTTTGGCCCTATTAAATGTGAGAACACAACCCAGAACAGACACTGGAATTCCCCCTTTTGAGACGTTATATGGAATGCCGTATGACCTAGAAACACCTATCGAACACCTGAAGGCAGAGGAAAAAGTATTGCAGGAATATATTGTGGAACGTATGAAGAGAAGGCGGGAATAAATACAAAAAGGACTGATAGTACAAAGACCGCCTCTAGACATTGCAACACATAAAATTAAACCGGGAGATAAAGTATTAATTACAACTTGGAAAGGATCTTCTCTAACCCCCCGCTGGGAGGGGCCTTTTCTTGTCTTGCTTACCACAGATACTACAGTCCGGACCGCTGAAAGGGGGTGGACTCACACTGATCGAATTAAAGGGCCAATTCGGAATCCTCACTGGGAAGCGACCAAGAATCCGGACAATCTGAAAATTACCTTTCGGAGGAAAACAGATGAGTGAAATTATCTTTTGTAACAACCTAAGCTGTATTTGTTATCCTTTTATTTGTATAAGTGTAGAAATTGTAAAGGAAAGTGGCGGGTCCATTGTCTCTATGGGAGTCCTCCCAGCGGTATTTGTCCTAAGTGTGACAATAATGGGAGGAAACTAACTAACTGAGCACTTCGAGTCGGGGGGTAGCAACTAGAAAACTGATAAAGGATTCTGAAGAGTGGTGGGATAATACAGACGACCTTTGTCTGATAAAAGTTGAGACCGTACAGGTACTCTGCTGAAAAGCAGTAGCTAGAGTGAGGTGTGGAGCTTGGGAAATTGGGAAGTGAAAGATAAGAAAATAAGGGTGCATGTAAGTCAAGGCCGATTAAAATGAAGGAGGTTCCCCTGAAGAATACGACTGCTGCCAAGAAGATGGTACACCTCGCTGCTCTAGGCAACAGAGTAGGCAAGGAAAAAGGCAGAGGCGTACTACTGTGGGGACTGGGGTTAATGAACCAACTCCAGGAAGGGCTCATGAGACTCCTTGACTTACAACTCCCAAAACAAACCATCTCAAAACTTCCCCAGAACCTCCCAGCCCTCTCTAAAAACAAATGCAAAATTCTAAGAGATCGTCAGAACACCTGGAATGCTAATGGCAATAGAAAAGTCACACCACTCTTCTCAACCCTAAATCTAAGCATTTGGATAATAGGTCTATTACAAAACGAAAGAAAGAGAGGGAAGCAAAGTGGAGCTGGTACGAATCCTGGTTCACCCAATCCCCCTGGTCAACTACTTTGTTATCTACTATAGCAGGATCTTTAATAATATTCGTGTTAATTCTGACCGAGAAACTATTACCCGGTCTGATCAACAAAATGATAAAAAGGGGGGATTGTAATAAACTCATGTTGTAAATTTGTTAATCAAAGCGGTACATTATCTTGTGCAAACATTTATGAACCAGTACAACTGGGGACATGTATTAGAGTTGTGTGGGTGAGGTGAGCTGCGCGTGTCCGGAGGGGGGGTGGGGTCGCCGCCTGCGGTGTGGAGGGAGGGTGTTGCCTCCGTCCGGCAGCCGCCGGAGAGCCTGAGGAGACCCCCGCCTGGCAACCAGACGTGCAGCCGCAGAAGACCTCGGGCTAAATTGTATCCACTTGGAAATCTACCTGGAGACAAAAAAACTATAAAAGAGGGACTCTGGTGGGGGTGGGTTGCGCGCCCTTGGTGGAGCTGAGACTCCGCAGGCGCCCAGCGCTGTTTTGCCTGTTTACTGCTTGCTTAATAAATTTTAATTGGATAATCAAAATTGGCATATGATTCGCGATCCTCGTTTATAACAATTTTGGTGCCGTGTCTCGGATAAAGGCTCCTTGGCTTGGATTCCGAGACCCCGGGGGGGCGCCCCATCCTGGATGGCCCTGGAGTCGAAGATATCCTTTCCGAGACCTTTACCTCCAAACCCTAAATTTGGTAAACAGGCAAAAGAGTACTGCAGTACCCCATAATTTTTGTGCACGAAGAGCCGAACGAAGACTCCAGGGCGGGGGAGTAAGTATCTAAAGCGGTTCCATTCAGTCGGGGTGGGTTTCCCAAAGTGCGCATGAACGAGACGCTCCCTAGAGGGGCGAAGTGAGTGCGGACCCTCTTGTAGTGCGGTTCTCATTGCCCGCGAGGGCGTGACCCACGAGCGAGGGGCGCGCGTGTGCGTGTGTGAGAAGGCACTTCGGAAGATGGGGCAGAAGAAAAGCAAGCCTTCTGACTCCATGGGAGGGGGCCCCAAGAGAGGGTTGCCCGATATCCCGCAGGATTCCCCCTTGGGATTAATGATTGCCCATTGGGATGAGTGGCCGTTTAGGCAAGGTAAAAGTAGGGAAAAGATGGTATACTATGGTACGCAGGTGTGGGGTGGAAAACAGATAAGAAAGGATCGCGTATTTTGGCCTGGTTTTGGGTCATTTGAGGATTGGATAGGTCAAGCTTTAAATATATATGTGAATTCTAAGGAACCCTTCAGTCTAGAAGAAAGCGAATATGCCAGTTTATGGATAAGGGCAGACACCAAAATCCATGTGTTTGCTTTAAGTGAAAGAACATTCAAGAAAAAGAATAAAACCCCTGAAGAACTTTCTGTTTCCCCTGCCTTATGTTCCTCCTGTACCTATGCCAGACCCGATCCTGTCCTCTTCCTCGACAGCACCAGACCCAGAATTAGACCCTCCTAGTTCCGCTGAGGAGACACAGAGAATCACAAGGAGTCAGGCTAGGAAAAAGGAACAGTCAGAAAGAGGGCTATATCCTTCACGGGAAATAGCTATGGGAGGTCCACAGCCTGGCACGGGGTTTGTGTCAGTACCCCTGAACTCAGGGGACGTAAGAGAATTTAAGAAAGAGATGGGGAACCTGTTAGAGGATCCTCTAGGAGTATCTGAAAGGTTGGATCAATTTTTAGGTCCTAATGTATACACCTGGGAAGAATTGCAGGCAATTTTAAGCATACTCTTTACAGTGGAAGAAAGGGAGATGATTCGAAGAGCAGGGATGAGAGTTTGGGATCAGCAGCACCAGCATGGTCCAGGCACAGACATTAAGTGGCCGCTACAGCGACCCAATTGGGATAACCAAAATACCGAACACAGAGCCCATATGCCCGACTTGCGGACTATGATTGTCCAGGGTATCAAGGAATCTGTCCCCCGAGGACAGAATAGTAATAAAGCATTTAGAGAACACCAAAGATGAAACCCCTACTGAGTGGTTAGAAAGGTTACGAAAAAAACCTGCAGCTTTACTCGGGGCTAGATCCTGCTTCTCAAGTAGGGCAAGCCTTGTTAAAAACGCAGTTTGTGGCAAAATCATGGATAGATCTAAGAAAGAAATTGGAAAAGTTAGAAGACTGGCAAGAACGAGGGTTAGATGAATTGTTAAGGGAAGCTCAGAAGGTGTACGTGAGGAGGGAAGAAGAATCTCAGAAGAGACAAGCCAGGATTTTGGTGGCAGCTGTCCGGGAGGGGCAGGGGGGTGCACTGCCCCGCACGGGGGATGTGGTGCCCAGGGGCCAAGGGAAAGAACACAAGAAAGACCCCAGAGGGACCAGGGCGGCAGAAGAGATTTAAGACAAGTCGAGTGCTTTTCCTGTCAAAAGAAGCGGCACATGAGGAGAAATTGTAGAGAGCGTATGCGAGATGAGCAAATGTTTAAAGAAGATTAGGGGGGTCAGGGGCTCTACTTGCTGGGGACTACTAAAAATAAAAAAGAGCCCTTGATAAAATTAAAACTAGGTCCCCAGCGTCAAGAGACAGAGTTCCTTGTGGACTCTGGGGCAGAAAGATCCACTGTCCAAAGGGTGCCCCGAGGATGTCAGCTGTCCTCGGAGAAATTACAAGTAATAGGAGCAAAAGGAGAACCCTTCCAAGTCCCAATAATAAAGGGGGTAGAAAGAGAAACTCCGTCTCGATTTGGAGTAGGATCCGTTTTATTAGTGCCTGAAGCAGAATACAATTTGCATGGAAGAGATCTAATGATCGAATTAGGAATTAATTTAGAAATAAAGGAAAAAGAAATAGCAGTAAAATTGTGTGTTTTGACCACGGAAGATGAAACTAAAATTAATCCTGAGGTTTGGTATGTTCTGGAGTCAGTGGGACGATTAGACATTGCCCCTTTCGAGGTCACTATTAGAAATCCGGAAATTCCAATTAGAGTTAAGCAATATCCTCTGTCACAAGAAGGCAGAAACGGATTGCAACCGATAATTGAAAGGTTGTTGTGACAAGGGTTATTAGAACCTTGCATGTCACCCCATAACACCCCTATTCTACCTGTTAAAAAGCCAGATGGATCATACCGATTGGTACAGGACCTAAGAGAAGTAAATAAAAGAACCCTTACCCGATTCCCTGTTGTAGCTAACCCCTATGTATTATTAAGTCAGCTATCTCCCAACTCGAAATGGTATAGCGTGATAGATCTAAAACACGCATTTTGGGCTTGCCCTTTAAAGGAAGAATGTAGAGATTATTTTGCTTTTGAATGGGAGAATCCTGACACCCTTCGTAAGCAGCAGCTAAGGTGGACGGTACTCCCACAGGGATTCACAGAATCACCGAACTTGTTTGGGCAGGCTTTAGAGCAAGTGTTAGAGGCTTTTGAATCAGATCCGGAGGTAACCCTAGTACAGTATGTAGATGACTTGCTGTTAGCAGGGGAAAGTCAAGAAGCGGTCCGAAATGAGAGTATTAGGTTATTGAACTTTTTGAGTCTCAAGGGATTAAAGGTTTCAAAATCCAAGTTGCAATTTACGGAAGAAGAAGTAAAATATCTAGGACATTGGTTGAGCAAAGGGACAAAAAAATTGGATCCTGAGCGAGTGAAGGGTATCCTCTCGCTCCAAACACCTAAAAATAAAAGACAAGTAAGACAGTTATTAGGACTCGCAGGTTATTGCAGACACTGGATCGAGGACTATAGTAATAAAGTGAAGATTTTGTATCAAAAGTTAGTGGGAGAAGGGCTAATGAAATGGAGTCCAGACGATGAGCAAAACTTAGAAAACTTAAAAACTGATCTGGTGAACGCCCCAGATGTCAAAAGACCTTTCTATCTATTTGTAAATACTGAAGGGGGAACAGCATTCGGTATATTAACTCAGGATTGGGCAGGAAGGAAGAAACCTATAGGTTATCTGTCGAAACTACTAGACCCAGTTAGCAGGGGATGGCCCATTTGCTTACAAGCTATAGTAGCCACGGCTCTCTCAGTCGAAGAAGCTAGAAAAATAACTTTGGGAGGAGAATTGAAGGTATATACGCCCCATAATATACGGGGGGGCTTGCAACAAAAAGCGGACAAGTGGATTACGGATGCGAGACTACTAAAATATGAGGGCATCCTTATACATTCCCCCAGGTTAGAACTCGAGACTACAAGTTTGCAAAACCCGGCCCAATTCCTGTATGGGGAACCGAGTGAAAACCTAACCCACAATTGTGTACAATTAACAGAATATCAAACCAAAATTAGAGAAGATTTAGAGGAAGAAGAACTGCAGGATGGGGAAAAACTATTTGTAGACGGGTCATCCCGAGTAGTAGATGGGAAGCGAAAATCAGGATATGCTAGAATAGACGGCAAGACCCTAAAAGTAAGGGAATCAGGTCCTCTTAATGTGACCTGGTTTGCTCAGGCTTGTGAACTATATGCTGCATTGCGGGCTTTACAAATACTAAAAGATAAAATAGGAACTGTCTTTACCGATTCCAAATATGCCTATGGAGTAGTTCATATGTTTGGAAAAATCTGGGAGGAACGAGGTTTAGTGAACTCCCAAGGGAAAGGACTCATACATGAAGCATTGATCAGGCAGACCTTAGAGGCTCTGAGAGGACCTAAACAAATTGCGGTAGTACACATAAGGGGCCACCAAAAGGGGGTGTCACCTCGAATAAGGGGAAACGACATAGCAGATGAAGAGGCAAAGCTGCTTTACTAGTACTAAAAGAGGCAGAACAAATGCAAATTAAAGTGAATCATACCATGAGCTTTACCATCCAAGAAAAAGAAAAACTCAAGCAATTAGGGGTCACTGAAAAGGAAGGAAAATGGTTGTTATCGGATAGAAGGGAAGTTCTCCCGAAGGGGGCTGCATGGAGAATAATGAGAGAATTTCACAGGCAAACCCACTGGGGGGTACAGGCATTAGTGGACCAATTTGGGGCTAAATATATGTGTATAGGAATATACGATATAGCTAAGAAAATCGTTGGAGAGTGCCTCACGTGCCAGAAAGTGAATAAGCAACAGCTTAGAGAAAGAGTACATGGAGGGCGTGAGTTAGCAAAAAGACCCTTTGAGAAAATACAGATTGATTTTACTGAGCTTCCAAAAGCTGGGAGATATAAATACCTTCCAGTTCTGGTGGACCACTTGACTCATTTCGTAGAAGCCTTCCCAGTAGCTCGAGCCACAGCAGAAACTGTGGCCAAAACATTATTAGAAAATATTATACCACGGTACAGAAACATAGCAGTAATTGACTCTGATAGGGGGCCCCGTTTCACTTCGAAAGTTATCAAGGAGATTCTAGGTCCCTTAGGAACTAAGTGGGAATATCATACACCACGGCATCCTCAAAGCTCAGGGAGGGTAGAAAGAATGAATGGCGAAATTAAGAGACAGTTAACTAAATTAATAATCGAAACAAAAATGAGTTGGGTAAAATGTCTACCTTTGGCCCTATTAAATGTGAGAACACAACCCAGAACAGACACTGGAATTCCCCCTTTTGAGACGTTATATGGAATGCCGTATGACCTAGAAACACCTATCGAACACCTGAAGGCAGAGGAAAAAGTATTGCAGGAATATATTGTGGAACTTATGAAGAGAAGGCGGGAATTAATACAAAAAGGACTGATAGTACAAAGACCGCCTCTAGACATTGCAACACATAAAATTAAACCGGGAGATAAAGTATTAATTACAACTTGGAAAGGATCTTCTCTAACCCCCCGCTGGGAGGGGCCTTTTCTTGTCTTGCTTACCACAGATACTACAGTCCGGACCGCTGAAAGGGGGTGGACTCACACTGATCGAATTAAAGGACCAATTCGGAATCCTCACTGGGAAGCGACCAAGAATCCGGACAATCTGAAAATTACCTTTCGGAGGAAAACGGATGAGTGAAATTATCTTTTGTAACAACCTAAGCTGTATTTGTTATCCTTTTATTTGTATAAGTGTAGAAATTGTAAAGGAAAGTGGCGGGTCCATTGTCTCTATGGGAGTCCTCCCAGCGGTATTTGTCCTAAGTGTGACAATAATGGGAGGAAACTAACTAACTGAGCACTTCGAGTCGGGGGGTAGCAACTAGAAAACTGATAAAGGATTCTGAAGAGTGGTGGGATAATACAGACGACCTTTGTCTGATAAAAGTTGAGACCGTACAGGTACTCTGCTGAAAAGCAGTAGCTAGAGTGAGGTGTGGAGCTTGGGAAATTGGGAAGTGAAAGATAAGAAAATAAGGGTGCATGTAAGTCAAGGCCGATTAAAATGAAGGAGGTTCCCCTGAAGAATACGACTGCTGCCAAGAAGATGGTACACCTCGCTGCTCTAGGCAACAGAGTAGGCAAGGAAAAAGGCAGAGGCGTACTACTGTGGGGACTGGGGTTAATGAACCAACTCCAGGAAGGGCTCATGAGACTCCTTGACTTACAACTCCCAAAACAAACCATCTCAAAACTTCCCCAGAACCTCCCAGCCCTCTCTAAAAACAAATGCAAAATTCTAAGAGATCGTCAGAACACCTGGAATGCTAATGGCAATAGAAAAGTCACACCACTCTTCTCAACCCTAAATCTAAGCATTTGGATAATAGGTCTATTACAAAACGAAAGAAAGAGAGGGAAGCAAAGTGGAGCTGGTACGAATCCTGGTTCACCCAATCCCCCTGGTCAACTACTTTGTTATCTACTATAGCAGGATCTTTAATAATATTCGTGTTAATTCTGACCGAGAAACTATTACCCGGTCTGATCAACAAAATGATAAAAAGGGGGGATTGTAATAAACTCATGTTGTAAATTTGTTAATCAAAGCGGTACATTATCTTGTGCAAACATTTATGAACCAGTACAACTGGGGACATGTATTAGAGTTGTGTGGGTGAGGTGAGCTGCGCGTGTCCGGAGGGGGGGTGGGGTCGCCGCCTGCGGTGTGGAGGGAGGGTGTTGCCTCCGTCCGGCAGCCGCCGGAGAGCCTGAGGAGACCCCCGCCTGGCAACCAGACGTGCAGCCGCAGAAGACCTCGGGCTAAATTGTATCCACTTGGAAATCTACCTGGAGACAAAAAAACTATAAAAGAGGGACTCTGGTGGGGGTGGGTTGCGCGCCCTTGGTGGAGCTGAGACTCCGCAGGCGCCCAGCGCTGTTTTGCCTGTTTACTGCTTGCTTAATAAATTTTAATTGGATAATCAAAATTGGCATATGATTCGCGATCCTCGTTTATAACAATTTTGGTGCCGTGTCTCGGATAAAGGCTCCTTGGCTTGGATTCCGAGACCCCGGGGGGGCGCCCCATCCTGGATGGCCCTGGAGTCGAAGATATCCTTTCCGAGACCTTTACCTCCAAACCCTAAATTTGGTAAACAGGCAAAAGAGTACTGCAGTACCCCATAATTTTTGTGCACGAAGAGCCGAACGAAGACTCCAGGGCGGGGGAGTAAGTATCTAAAGCGGTTCCATTCAGTCGGGGTGGGTTTCCCAAAGTGCGCATGAACGAGACGCTCCCTAGAGGGGCGAAGTGAGTGCGGACCCTCTTGTAGTGCGGTTCTCATTGCCCGCGAGGGCGTGACCCACGAGCGAGGGGCGCGCGTGTGCGTGTGTGAGAAGGCACTTCGGAAGATGGGGCAGAAGAAAAGCAAGCCTTCTGACTCCATGGGAGGGGGCCCCAAGAGAGGGTTGCCCGATATCCCGCAGGATTCCCCCTTGGGATTAATGATTGCCCATTGGGATGAGTGGCCGTTTAGGCAAGGTAAAAGTAGGGAAAAGATGGTATACTATGGTACGCAGGTGTGGGGTGGAAAACAGATAAGAAAGGATCGCGTATTTTGGCCTGGTTTTGGGTCATTTGAGGATTGGATAGGTCAAGCTTTAAATATATATGTGAATTCTAAGGAACCCTTCAGTCTAGAAGAAAGCGAATATGCCAGTTTATGGATAAGGGCAGACACCAAAATCCATGTGTTTGCTTTAAGTGAAAGAACATTCAAGAAAAAGAATAAAACCCCTGAAGAACTTTCTGTTTCCCCTGCCTTATGTTCCTCCTGTACCTATGCCAGACCCGATCCTGTCCTCTTCCTCGACAGCACCAGACCCAGAATTAGACCCTCCTAGTTCCGCTGAGGAGACACAGAGAATCACAAGGAGTCAGGCTAGGAAAAAGGAACAGTCAGAAAGAGGGCTATATCCTTCACGGGAAATAGCTATGGGAGGTCCACAGCCTGGCACGGGGTTTGTGTCAGTACCCCTGAACTCAGGGGACGTAAGAGAATTTAAGAAAGAGATGGGGAACCTGTTAGAGGATCCTCTAGGAGTATCTGAAAGGTTGGATCAATTTTTAGGTCCTAATGTATACACCTGGGAAGAATTGCAGGCAATTTTAAGCATACTCTTTACAGTGGAAGAAAGGGAGATGATTCGAAGAGCAGGGATGAGAGTTTGGGATCAGCAGCACCAGCATGGTCCAGGCACAGACATTAAGTGGCCGCTACAGCGACCCAATTGGGATAACCAAAATACCGAACACAGAGCCCATATGCCCGACTTGCGGACTATGATTGTCCAGGGTATCAAGGAATCTGTCCCCCGAGGACAGAATAGTAATAAAGCATTTAGAGAACACCAAAGATGAAACCCCTACTGAGTGGTTAGAAAGGTTACGAAAAAAACCTGCAGCTTTACTCGGGGCTAGATCCTGCTTCTCAAGTAGGGCAAGCCTTGTTAAAAACGCAGTTTGTGGCAAAATCATGGATAGATCTAAGAAAGAAATTGGAAAAGTTAGAAGACTGGCAAGAACGAGGGTTAGATGAATTGTTAAGGGAAGCTCAGAAGGTGTACGTGAGGAGGGAAGAAGAATCTCAGAAGAGACAAGCCAGGATTTTGGTGGCAGCTGTCCGGGAGGGGCAGGGGGGTGCACTGCCCCGCACGGGGGATGTGGTGCCCAGGGGCCAAGGGAAAGAACACAAGAAAGACCCCAGAGGGACCAGGGCGGCAGAAGAGATTTAAGACAAGTCGAGTGCTTTTCCTGTCAAAAGAAGCGGCACATGAGGAGAAATTGTAGAGAGCGTATGCGAGATGAGCAAATGTTTAAAGAAGATTAGGGGGGTCAGGGGCTCTACTTGCTGGGGACTACCAAAAAAAAAAAAGAGCCCTTGATAAAATTAAAACTAGGTCCCCAGCGTCAAGAGACAGAGTTCCTTGTGGACTCTGGGGCAGAAAGATCCACTGTCCAAAGGGTGCCCCGAGGATGTCAGCTGTCCTCGGAGAAATTACAAGTAATAGGAGCAAAAGGAGAACCCTTCCAAGTCCCAATAATAAAGGGGGTAGAAAGAGAAACTCCGTCTCGATTTGGAGTAGGATCCGTTTTATTAGTGCCTGAAGCAGAATACAATTTGCATGGAAGAGATCTAATGATCGAATTAGGAATTAATTTAGAAATAAAGGAAAAAGAAATAGCAGTAAAATTGTGTGTTTTGACCACGGAAGATGAAACTAAAATTAATCCTGAGGTTTGGTATGTTCTGGAGTCAGTGGGACGATTAGACATTGCCCCTTTCGAGGTCACTATTAGAAATCCGGAAATTCCAATTAGAGTTAAGCAATATCCTCTGTCACAAGAAGGCAGAAACGGATTGCAACCGATAATTGAAAGGTTGTTGTGACAAGGGTTATTAGAACCTTGCATGTCACCCCATAACACCCCTATTCTACCTGTTAAAAAGCCAGATGGATCATACCGATTGGTACAGGACCTAAGAGAAGTAAATAAAAGAACCCTTACCCGATTCCCTGTTGTAGCTAACCCCTATGTATTATTAAGTCAGCTATCTCCCAACTCGAAATGGTATAGCGTGATAGATCTAAAAGACGCATTTTGGGCTTGCCCTTTAAAGGAAGAATGTAGAGATTATTTTGCTTTTGAATGGGAGAATCCTGACACCCTTCGTAAGCAGCAGCTAAGGTGGACGGTACTCCCACAGGGATTCACAGAATCACCGAACTTGTTTGGGCAGGCTTTAGAGCAAGTGTTAGAGGCTTTTGAATCAGATCCGGAGGTAACCCTAGTACAGTATGTAGATGACTTGCTGTTAGCAGGGGAAAGTCAAGAAGCGGTCCGAAATGAGAGTATTAGGTTATTGAACTTTTTGAGTCTCAAGGGATTAAAGGTTTCAAAATCCAAGTTGCAATTTACGGAAGAAGAAGTAAAATATCTAGGACATTGGTTGAGCAAAGGGACAAAAAAATTGGATCCTGAGCGAGTGAAGGGTATCCTCTCGCTCCAAACACCTAAAAATAAAAGACAAGTAAGACAGTTATTAGGACTCGCAGGTTATTGCAGACACTGGATCGAGGACTATAGTAATAAAGTGAAGATTTTGTATCAAAAGTTAGTGGGAGAAGGGCTAATGAAATGGAGTCCAGACGATGAGCAAAACTTAGAAAACTTAAAAACTGATCTGGTGAACGCCCCAGATGTCAAAAGACCTTTCTATCTATTTGTAAATACTGAAGGGGGAACAGCATTCGGTATATTAACTCAGGATTGGGCAGGAAGGAAGAAACCTATAGGTTATCTGTCGAAACTACTAGACCCAGTTAGCAGGGGATGGCCCATTTGCTTACAAGCTATAGTAGCCACGGCTCTCTCAGTCGAAGAAGCTAGAAAAATAACTTTGGGAGGAGAATTGAAGGTATATACACCCCATAATATACGGGGGGGCTTGCAACAAAAAGCGGACAAGTGGATTACGGATGCGAGACTACTAAAATATGAGGGCATCCTTATACATTCCCCCAGGTTAGAACTCGAGACTACAAGTTTGCAAAACCCGGCCCAATTCCTGTATGGGGAACCGAGTGAAAACCTAACCCACAATTGTGTACAATTAACAGAATATCAAACCAAAATTAGAGAAGATTTAGAGGAAGAAGAACTGCAGGATGGGGAAAAACTATTTGTAGACGGGTCATCCCGAGTAGTAGATGGGAAGCGAAAATCAGGATATGCTAGAATAGACGGCAAGACCCTAAAAGTAAGGGAATCAGGTCCTCTTAATGTGACCTGGTCTGCTCAGGCTTGTGAACTATATGCTGCATTGCGGGCTTTACAAATACTAAAAGATAAAATAGGAACTGTCTTTACCGATTCCAAATATGCCTATGGAGTAGTTCATATGTTTGGAAAAATCTGGGAGGAACGAGGTTTAGTGAACTCCCAAGGGAAAGGACTCATACATGAAGCATTGATCAGGCAGACCTTAGAGGCTCTGAGAGGACCTAAACAAATTGCGGTAGTACACATAAGGGGCCACCAAAAGGGGGTGTCACCTCGAATAAGGGGAAATGACATAGCAGATGAAGAGGCAAAGCTGCTTTACTAGTACTAAAAGAGGCAGAACAAATGCAAATTAAAGTGAATCATACCATGAGCTTTACCATCCAAGAAAAAGAAAAACTCAAGCAATTAGGGGTCACTGAAAAGGAAGGAAAATGGTTGTTATCGGATAGAAGGGAAGTTCTCCCGAAGGGGGCTGCATGGAGAATAATGAGAGAATTTCACAGGCAAACCCACTGGGGGGTACAGGCATTAGTGGACCAATTTGGGGCTAAATATATGTGTATAGGAATATACGATATAGCTAAGAAAATCGTTGGAGAGTGCCTCACGTGCCAGAAAGTGAATAAGCAACAGCTTAGAGAAAGAGTACATGGAGGGCGTGAGTTAGCAAAAAGACCCTTTGAGAAAATACAGATTGATTTTACTGAGCTTCCAAAAGCTGGGAGATATAAATACCTTCCAGTTCTGGTGGACCACTTGACTCATTTCGTAGAAGCCTTCCCAGTAGCTCGAGCCACAGCAGAAACTGTGGCCAAAACATTATTAGAAAATATTATACCACGGTACAGAAACATAGCAGTAATTGACTCTGATAGGGGGCCCCGTTTCACTTCGAAAGTTATCAAGGAGATTCTAGGTCCCTTAGGAACTAAGTGGGAATATCATACACCACGGCATCCTCAAAGCTCAGGGAGGGTAGAAAGAATGAATGGCGAAATTAAGAGACAGTTAACTAAATTAATAATCGAAACAAAAATGAGTTGGGTAAAATGTCTACCTTTGGCCCTATTAAATGTGAGAACACAACCCAGAACAGACACTGGAATTCCCCCTTTTGAGACGTTATATGGAATGCCGTATGACCTAGAAACACCTATCGAACACCTGAAGGCAGAGGAAAAAGTATTGCAGGAATATATTGTGGAACTTATGAAGAGAAGGCGGGAATTAATACAAAAAGGACTGATAGTACAAAGACCGCCTCTAAACATTGCAACACATAAAATTAAACCGGGAGATAAAGTATTAATTACAACTTGGAAAGGATCTTCTCTAACCCCCCGCTGGGAGGGGCCTTTTCTTGTCTTGCTTACCACAGATACTACAGTCCGGACCGCTGAAAGGGGGTGGACTCACACTGATCGAATTAAAGGACCAATTCGGAATCCTCACTGGGAAGCGACCAAGAATCCGGACAATCTGAAAATTACCTTTCGGAGGAAAACGGATGAGTGAAATTATCTTTTGTAACAACCTAAGCTGTATTTGTTATCCTTTTATTTGTATAAGTGTAGAAATTGTAAAGGAAAGTGGCGGGTCTATTGTCTCTATGGGAGTCCTCCCAGCGGTATTTGTCCTAAGTGTGACAATAATGGGAGGAAACTAACTAACTGAGCACTTCGAGTGGGGGGGTAGCAACTAGAAAACTGATAAAGGATTCTGAAGAGTGGTGGGATAATACAGACGACCTTTGTCTGATAAAAGTTGAGACCGTACAGGTACTCTGCTGAAAAGCAGTAGCTAGAGTGAGGTGTGGAGCTTGGGAAATTGGGAAGTGAAAGATAAGAAAATAAGGGTGCATGTAAGTCAAGGCCGATTAAAATGAAGGAGGTTCCCCTGAAGAATACGACTGCTGCCAAGAAGATGGTACACCTCGCTGCTCTAGGCAACAGAGTAGGCAAGGAAAAAGGCAGAGGCGTACTACTGTGGGGACTGGGGTTAATGAACCAACTCCAGGAAGGGCTCATGAGACTCCTTGACTTACAACTCCCAAAACAAACCATCTCAAAACTTCCCCAGAACCTCCCAGCCCTCTCTAAAAACAAATGCAAAATTCTAAGAGATCGTCAGAACACCTGGAATGCTAATGGCAATAGAAAAGTCACACCACTCTTCTCAACCCTAAATCTAAGCATTTGGATAATAGGTCTATTACAAAACGAAAGAAAGAGAGGGAAGCAAAGTGGAGCTGGTACGAATCCTGGTTCACCCAATCCCCCTGGTCAACTACTTTGTTATCTACTATAGCAGGATCTTTAATAATATTCGTGTTAATTCTGACCGAGAAACTATTACCCGGTCTGATCAACAAAATGATAAAAAGGGGGGATTGTAATAAACTCATGTTGTAAATTTGTTAATCAAAGCGGTACATTATCTTGTGCAAACATTTATGAACCAGTACAACTGGGGACATGTATTAGAGTTGTGTGGGTGAGGTGAGCTGCGCGTGTCCGGAGGGGGGGTGGGGTCGCCGCCTGCGGTGTGGAGGGAGGGTGTTGCCTCCGTCCGGCAGCCGCCGGAGAGCCTGAGGAGACCCCCGCCTGGCAACCAGACGTGCAGCCGCAGAAGACCTCGGGCTAAATTGTATCCACTTGGAAATCTACCTGGAGACAAAAAAACTATAAAAGAGGGACTCTGGTGGGGGTGGGTTGCGCGCCCTTGGTGGAGCTGAGACTCCGCAGGCGCCCAGCGCTGTTTTGCCTGTTTACTGCTTGCTTAATAAATTTTAATTGGATAATCAAAATTGGCATATGATTCGCGATCCTCGTTTATAACAATTTTGGTGCCGTGACTCGGATAAAGGCTCCTTGGCTTGGATTCCGAGACCCCGGGGGGGCGCCCCATCCTGGATGGCCCTGGAGTCGAAGATATCCTTTCCGAGACCTTTACCTCCAAACCCTAAATTTGGTAAACAGGCAAAAGAATACTGCAGTACCCCATAATTTTTGTGCACGAAGAGCCGAACGAAGACTCCAGGGTGGGGGAGTAAGTATCTAAAGCCGTTCCATTCGGTCGGGGTGGGTTTCCCAAAGTGCGCATGAACGAGACGCTCCCGAGAGGGGCGAAGGGAGTGCGGACCCTCTTGTAGTGCGGTTCTCATTGCCCGCGAGGGCGTGACCCACGAGCGAGGGGCGCGCGTGTGCGTGTGTGAGAAGGCACTTCGGAAGATGGGGCAGAAGAAAAGCAAGCCTTCTGACTCCATGGGAGGGGGCCCCAAGAGAGGGTTGCCCGATATCCCGCAGGATTCCCCCTTGGGATTAATGATTGCCCATTGGGATGAGTGGCCGTTTAGGCAAGGTAAAAGTAGGGAAAAGATAGTATACTATGGTACGCAGGTGTGGGGTGGAAAAAGATAAGAAAGGATCGCGTATTTTGGCCTGGTTTTGGGTCATTTGAGAATTGGATAGGTCAAGCTTTAAATATATATGTGAATTCTAAGGAACCCTTCAGTCTAGAAGAAAGCGAATATGCCAGTTTATGGATAAGGGCAGACACCAAAATCCATGTGTTTGCTTTAAGTGAAAGAACATTCAAGAAAAAGAATAAAACCCCTGAAGAACTTTCTGTTTCCCCCTCCCTTATGTTCCTCCTGTACCTATGCCAGACCCGATCCTGTCCTCTTCCTCGACAGCACCAGACCCAGAATTAGACCCTCCTAGTTCCGCTGAGGAGACACAGAGAATCACAAGGAGTCAGGCGAGGAAAAAGGAACAGTCAGAAAGAGGGCTATATCCTTCACGGGAAATAGCTATGGGAGGTCCACAGCCTGGCACGGGGTTTGTGTCAGTACCCCTGAACTCAGGGGACGTTAAGAGAATTTAAGAAAGAGATGGGGAACCTGTTAGAGGATCCTCTAGGAGTATCTGAAAGGTTGGATCAATTTTTAGGTCCTAATGTATACACCTGGGAAGAATTGCAGGCAATTTTAAGCATACTCTTTACAGTGGAAGAAAGGGAGATGATTCGAAGAGCAGGGATGAGAGTTTGGGATCAGCAGCACCAGCATGGTCCAGGCGCAGACATTAAGTGGCCCCTACAGCGACCCAATTGGGATAACCAAAATATCGAACACAGAGCCCATATGGCCGACTTGCGGACTATGATTGTCCAGGGTATCAAGGAATCTGTCCCCCGAGGACAGAATAGTAATAAAGCATTTAGAGAACACCAAAGATGAAACCCCTACTGAGTGGTTAGAAAGGTTACGAAAAAAACCTGCAGCTTTACTCGGGGCTAGATCCTTGCTTCTCAAGTAGGGCAAGCCTTGTTAAAAACGCAGTTTGTGGCAAAATCATGGATAGATCTAAGAAAGAAATTGGAAAAGTTAGAAGACTGGCAAGAACGAGGGTTAGATGAATTGTTAAGGGAAGCTCAGAAGGTGTACGTGAGGAGGGAAGAAGAATCTCAGAAGAGACAAGCCAGGATTTTGGTGGCAGCTGTCCGGGAGGGGCAGGGGGGTGCACTGCCCCGCACGGGGGATGTGGTGCCCAGGGGCCAAGGGAAAGAACACAAGAAAGACCCCAGAGGGACCAGGGCGGCAGAAGAGATTTAAGACAAGTCGAGTGCTTTTCCTGTCAAAAGAAGCGGCACATGAGGAGAAATTGTAGAGAGCGTATGCGAGATGAGCAAATGTTTAAAGAAGATTAGGGGGGTCAGGGGCTCTACTTGCTGGGGACTACTAAAAATAAAAAAGAGCCCTTGATAAAATTAAAACTAGGTCCCCAGCGTCAAGAGACAGAGTTCCTTGTGGACTCTGGGGCAGAAAGATCCACTGTCCAAAGGGTGCCCCGAGGATGTCAGCTGTCCTCGGAGAAATTACAAGTAATAGGAGCAAAAGGAGAACCCTTCCAAGTCCCAATAATAAAGGGGGTAGAAAGAGAAACTCCGTCTCGATTTGGAGTAGGATCCTTTTTATTAGTGCCTGAAGCAGAATACAATTTGCATGGAAGAGATCTAATGATCGAATTAGGAATTAATTTAGAAATAAAGGAAAAAGAAATAGCGGTAAAATTGTGTGTTTTG
This sequence comes from Caloenas nicobarica, assembly GCF_036013445.1. Lineage (NCBI taxonomy): Eukaryota > Metazoa > Chordata > Aves > Columbiformes > Columbidae > Caloenas > Caloenas nicobarica. Next base: position 50,524,348 of record NC_088245.1, read on the forward strand.
ACCACGGAAGATGAAACTAAAATTAATCCTGAGGTTTGGTATGTTCCGGAGTCAGTGGGACGATTAGACATTGCCCCTTTCGAGGTCACTATTAGAAATCTGGAAATTCCAATTAGAGTTAAGCAATATCCTCTGTCACAAGAAGGCAGAAACGGATTGCAACCGATAATTGAAAGGTTGTTGTGACAAGGGTTATTAGAACCTTGCATGTCACCCCATAACACCCCTATTCTACCTGTTAAAAAGCCAGATGGATCATACCGATTGGTACAGGACCTAAGAGAAGTAAATAAAAGAACCCTTACCCGATTCCCTGTTGTAGCTAACCCCTATGTATTATTAAGTCAGCTATCTCCCAACTCGAAATGGTATAGCGTGATAGATCTAAAAGACGCATTTTGGGCTTGCCCTTTAAAGGAAGAATGTAGAGATTATTTTGCTTTTGAATGGGAGAATCCTGACACCCTTCGTAAGCAGCAGCTAAGGTGGACGGTACTCCCACAGGGATTCACAGAATCACCGAACTTGTTTGGGCAGGCTTTAGAGCAAGTGTTAGAGGCTTTTGAATCAGATCCGGAGGTAACCCTAGTACAGTATGTAGATGACTTGTTGTTAGCAGGGGAAAGTCAAGAAGCGGTCCGAAATGAGAGTATTAGGTTATTGAACTTTTTGAGTCTCAAGGGATTAAAGGTTTCAAAATCCAAGTTGCAATTTACGGAAGAAGTAGTAAAATATCTAGGACATTGGTTGAGCAAAGGGACAAAAAAATTGGATCCTGAGCGAGTGAAGGGTATCCTCTCGCTCCAAACACCTAAAAATAAAAGACAAGTAAGACAGTTATTAGGACTCGCAGGTTATTGCAGACACTGGATCGAGGACTATAGTAATAAAGTGAAGTTTTTGTATCAAAAGTTAGTGGGAGAAGGGCTAATGAAATGGAGTCCAGACGATGAGCAAAACTTAGAAAACTTAAAAACTGATCTGGTGAACGCCCCAGATGTCAAAAGACCTTTCTATCTATTTGTAAATACTGAAGGGGGAACAGCATTCGGTATATTAACTCAGGATTGGGCAGGAAGGAAGAAACCTATAGGTTATCTGTCGAAACTACTAGACCCAGTTAGCAGGGGATGGCCCATTTGCTTACAAGCCATAGTAGCCACGGCTCTCTCAGTCGAAGAAGCTAGAAAAATAACTTTGGGAGGAGAATTGAAGGTATATACACCCCATAATATACGGGGGGGCTTGCAACAAAAAGCGGACAAGTGGATTACGGATGCGAGACTACTGAAATATGAGGGCATCCTTATACATTCCCCCAAGTTAGAACTCGAGACTACAAGTTTGCAAAACCCGGCCCAATTCCTGTATGGGGAACCGAGTGAAAACCTAACCCACAATTGTGTACAATTAACAGAATATCAAACCAAAATTAGAGAAGATTTAGAGGAAGAAGAACTGCAGGATGGGGAAAAACTATTTGTAGACGGGTCATCCCGAGTAGTAGATGGGAAGCGAAAATCAGGATATGCTAGAATAGACGGCAAGACCCTAAAAGTAAGGGAATCAGGTCCTCTTAATGTGACCTGGTCTGCTCAGGCTTGTGAACTATATGCTGCATTGCGGGCTTTACAAATACTAAAAGATAAAATAGGAACTGTCTTTACCGATTCCAAATATGCCTATGGAGTAGTTCATATGTTTGGAAAAATCTGGGAGGAACGAGGTTTAGTGAACTCCCAAGGGAAAGGACTCATACATGAAGCATTGATCAGGCAGACCTTAGAGGCTCTGAGAGGACCTAAACAAATTGCGGTAGTACACATAAGGGGTCACCAAAAGGGGGTGTCACCTCGAATAAGGGGAAACGACATAGCAGATGAAGAGGCAAAGCTGCTTTACTAGTACTAAAAGAGGCAGAACAAACGCAAATTAAAGTGAATCATACCATGAGCTTTACCATCCAAGAAAAAGAAAAACTCAAGCAATTAGGGGTCACTGAAAAGGAAGGAAAATGGTTGTTATCGGATAGAAGGGAAGTTCTCCCGAAGGGGGCTGCATGGAGAATAATGAGAGAATTTCACAGGCAAACCCACTGGGGGGTACAGGCATTAGTGGACCAATTTGGGGCTAAATATATGTGTATAGGAATATACGATATAGCTAAGAAAATCGTTGGAGAGTGCCTCACGTGCCAGAAAGTGAATAAGCAACAGCTTAGAGAAAGAGTACATGGAGGGCGTGAGTTAGCAAAAAGACCCTTTGAGAAAATACAGATTGATTTTACTGAGCTTCCAAAAGCTGGGAGATATAAATACCTTCCAGTTCTGGTGGACCACTTGACTCATTTCGTAGAAGCCTTCCCAGTAGCTCGAGCCACAGCAGAAACTGTGGCCAAAACATTATTAGAAAATATTATACCACGGTACGGAAACATAGCAGTAATTGACTCTGATAGGGGGCCCCGTTTCACTTCGAAAGTTATCAAGGAGATTCTAGGTCCCTTAGGAACTAAGTGGGAATATCATACACCATGGCATCCTCAAAGCTCAGGGAGGGTAGAAAGAATGAATGGCGAAATTAAGAGACAGTTAACCAAATTAATAATCGAAACAAAAATGAGTTGGGTAAAATGTCTACCTTTGGCCCTATTAAATGTGAGAACACAACCCAGAACAGACACTGGAACTCCCCCTTTTGAGATGTTATATGGAATGCCGTATGACCTAGAAACACCTATCGAACACCTGAAGGCAGAGGAAAAAGTATTGCAGGAATATATTGTGGAACTTATGAAGAGAAGGCGGGAATTAATACAAAAAGGACTGATAGTACAAAGACCGCCTCTAGACATTGCAACACATAAAATTAAACTGGGAGATAAAGTATTAATTACAACTTGGAAAGGATCCTCTCTAACCCCCCGCTGGAAGGGGCCTTTTCTTGTCTTGCTTACCACAGATACTACAGTCCGGACCGCTGAAAGGGGGTGGACTCACACTGATCGAATTAAAGGACCAATTCGGAATCCTCACTGGGAAGCGACCAAGAATCCGGACAATCTGAAAATTACCTTTCGGAGGAAAACGGATGAGTGAAATTATCTTTTGTAACAACCTAAGCTGTATTTGTTATCCTTTTATTTGTATAAGTGTAGAAATTGTAAAGGAAAGTGGCGGGTCCATTGTCTCTATGGGAGTCCTCCCAGCGGTATTTGTCCTAAGTGTGACAATAATGGGAGGAAACTAACTAACTGAGCACTTCGAGTCGGGGGGTAGCAACTAGAAAACTGATAAAGGATTCTGAAGAGTGGTGGGATAATACAGACGACCTTTGTCTGATAAAAGTTGAGACCGTACAGGTACTTTGCTGAAAAGCAGTAGCTAGAGTGAGGTGTGGAGCTTGGGAAATTGGGAAGTGAAAGATAAGAAAATAAGGGTGCATGTAAGTCAAGGCCGATTAAAATGAAGGAGGTTCCCCTGAAGAATACGACTGCTGCCAAGAAGATGGTACACCTCGCTGCTCTAGGCAACAGAGTAGGCAAGGAAAAAGGCAGAGGCGTACTACTGTGGGGACTGGGGTTAATGAACCAACTCCAGGAAGGGCTCATGAGACTCCTTGACTTACAACTCCCAAAACAAACCATCTCAAAACTTCCCCAGAACCTCCCAGCCCTCTCTAAAAACAAATGCAAAATTCTAAGAGATCGTCAGAACACCTGGAATGCTAATGGCAATAGAAAAGTCACACCACTCTTCTCAACCCTAAATCTAAGCATTTGGATAATAGGTCTATTACAAAACGAAAGAAAGAGAGGGAAGCAAAGTGGAGCTGGTACGAATCCTGGTTCACCCAATCCCCCTGGTCAACTACTTTGTTATCTACTATAGCAGGATCTTTAATAATATTCGTGTTAATTCTGACCGAGAAACTATTACCCGGTCTGATCAACAAAATGATAAAAAGGGGGGATTGTAATAAACTCATGTTGTAAATTTGTTAATCAAAGCGGTACATTATCTTGTGCAAACATTTATGAACCAGTACAACTGGGGACATGTATTAGAGTTGTGTGGGTGAGGTGAGCTGCGCGTGTCCGGAGGGGGGGTGGGGTCGCCGCCTGCGGTGTGGAGGGAGGGTGTTGCCTCCGTCCGGCAGCCGCCGGAGAGCCTGAGGAGACCCCCGCCTGGCAACCAGACGTGCAGCCGCAGAAGACCTCGGGCTAAATTGTATCCACTTGGAAATCTACCTGGAGACAAAAAAACTATAAAAGAGGGACTCTGGTGGGGGTGGGTTGCGCGCCCTTGGTGGAGCTGAGACTCCGCAGGCGCCCAGCGCTGTTTTGCCTGTTTACTGCTTGCTTAATAAATTTTAATTGGATAATCAAAATTGGCATATGATTCGCGATCCTCGTTTATAACAATTTTGGTGCCGTGACTCGGATAAAGGCTCCTTGGCTTGGATTCCGAGACCCCGGGGGGGCGCCCCATCCTGGATGGCCCTGGAGTCGAAGATATCCTTTCCGAGACCTTTACCTCCAAACCCTAAATTTGGTAAACAGGCAAAAGAATACTGCAGTACCCCATAATTTTTGTGCACGAAGAGCCGAACGAAGACTCCAGGGTGGGGGAGTAAGTATCTAAAGCCGTTCCATTCGGTCGGGGTGGGTTTCCCAAAGTGCGCATGAACGAGACGCTCCCGAGAGGGGCGAAGGGAGTGCGGACCCTCTTGTAGTGCGGTTCTCATTGCCCGCGAGGGCGTGACCCACGAGCGAGGGGCGCGCGTGTGCGTGTGTGAGAAGGCACTTCGGAAGATGGGGCAGAAGAAAAGCAAGCCTTCTGACTCCATGGGAGGGGGCCCCAAGAGAGGGTTGCCCGATATCCCGCAGGATTCCCCCTTGGGATTAATGATTGCCCATTGGGATGAGTGGCCGTTTAGGCAAGGTAAAAGTAGGGAAAAGATAGTATACTATGGTACGCAGGTGTGGGGTGGAAAAAGATAAGAAAGGATCGCGTATTTTGGCCTGGTTTTGGGTCATTTGAGAATTGGATAGGTCAAGCTTTAAATATATATGTGAATTCTAAGGAACCCTTCAGTCTAGAAGAAAGCGAATATGCCAGTTTATGGATAAGGGCAGACACCAAAATCCATGTGTTTGCTTTAAGTGAAAGAACATTCAAGAAAAAGAATAAAACCCCTGAAGAACTTTCTGTTTCCCCCTCCCTTATGTTCCTCCTGTACCTATGCCAGACCCGATCCTGTCCTCTTCCTCGACAGCACCAGACCCAGAATTAGACCCTCCTAGTTCCGCTGAGGAGACACAGAGAATCACAAGGAGTCAGGCGAGGAAAAAGGAACAGTCAGAAAGAGGGCTATATCCTTCACGGGAAATAGCTATGGGAGGTCCACAGCCTGGCACGGGGTTTGTGTCAGTACCCCTGAACTCAGGGGACGTTAAGAGAATTTAAGAAAGAGATGGGGAACCTGTTAGAGGATCCTCTAGGAGTATCTGAAAGGTTGGATCAATTTTTAGGTCCTAATGTATACACCTGGGAAGAATTGCAGGCAATTTTAAGCATACTCTTTACAGTGGAAGAAAGGGAGATGATTCGAAGAGCAGGGATGAGAGTTTGGGATCAGCAGCACCAGCATGGTCCAGGCGCAGACATTAAGTGGCCCCTACAGCGACCCAATTGGGATAACCAAAATATCGAACACAGAGCCCATATGGCCGACTTGCGGACTATGATTGTCCAGGGTATCAAGGAATCTGTCCCCCGAGGACAGAATAGTAATAAAGCATTTAGAGAACACCAAAGATGAAACCCCTACTGAGTGGTTAGAAAGGTTACGAAAAAAACCTGCAGCTTTACTCGGGGCTAGATCCTTGCTTCTCAAGTAGGGCAAGCCTTGTTAAAAACGCAGTTTGTGGCAAAATCATGGATAGATCTAAGAAAGAAATTGGAAAAGTTAGAAGACTGGCAAGAACGAGGGTTAGATGAATTGTTAAGGGAAGCTCAGAAGGTGTACGTGAGGAGGGAAGAAGAATCTCAGAAGAGACAAGCCAGGATTTTGGTGGCAGCTGTCCGGGAGGGGCAGGGGGGTGCACTGCCCCGCACGGGGGATGTGGTGCCCAGGGGCCAAGGGAAAGAACACAAGAAAGACCCCAGAGGGACCAGGGCGGCAGAAGAGATTTAAGACAAGTCGAGTGCTTTTCCTGTCAAAAGAAGCGGCACATGAGGAGAAATTGTAGAGAGCGTATGCGAGATGAGCAAATGTTTAAAGAAGATTAGGGGGGTCAGGGGCTCTACTTGCTGGGGACTACTAAAAATAAAAAAGAGCCCTTGATAAAATTAAAACTAGGTCCCCAGCGTCAAGAGACAGAGTTCCTTGTGGACTCTGGGGCAGAAAGATCCACTGTCCAAAGGGTGCCCCGAGGATGTCAGCTGTCCTCGGAGAAATTACAAGTAATAGGAGCAAAAGGAGAACCCTTCCAAGTCCCAATAATAAAGGGGGTAGAAAGAGAAACTCCGTCTCGATTTGGAGTAGGATCCTTTTTATTAGTGCCTGAAGCAGAATACAATTTGCATGGAAGAGATCTAATGATCGAATTAGGAATTAATTTAGAAATAAAGGAAAAAGAAATAGCGGTAAAATTGTGTGTTTTGACCACGGAAGATGAAACTAAAATTAATCCTGAGGTTTGGTATGTTCCGGAGTCAGTGGGACGATTAGACATTGCCCCTTTCGAGGTCACTATTAGAAATCTGGAAATTCCAATTAGAGTTAAGCAATATCCTCTGTCACAAGAAGGCAGAAACGGATTGCAACCGATAATTGAAAGGTTGTTGTGACAAGGGTTATTAGAACCTTGCATGTCACCCCATAACACCCCTATTCTACCTGTTAAAAAGCCAGATGGATCATACCGATTGGTACAGGACCTAAGAGAAGTAAATAAAAGAACCCTTACCCGATTCCCTGTTGTAGCTAACCCCTATGTATTATTAAGTCAGCTATCTCCCAACTCGAAATGGTATAGCGTGATAGATCTAAAAGACGCATTTTGGGCTTGCCCTTTAAAGGAAGAATGTAGAGATTATTTTGCTTTTGAATGGGAGAATCCTGACACCCTTCGTAAGCAGCAGCTAAGGTGGACGGTACTCCCACAGGGATTCACAGAATCACCGAACTTGTTTGGGCAGGCTTTAGAGCAAGTGTTAGAGGCTTTTGAATCAGATCCGGAGGTAACCCTAGTACAGTATGTAGATGACTTGTTGTTAGCAGGGGAAAGTCAAGAAGCGGTCCGAAATGAGAGTATTAGGTTATTGAACTTTTTGAGTCTCAAGGGATTAAAGGTTTCAAAATCCAAGTTGCAATTTACGGAAGAAGTAGTAAAATATCTAGGACATTGGTTGAGCAAAGGGACAAAAAAATTGGATCCTGAGCGAGTGAAGGGTATCCTCTCGCTCCAAACACCTAAAAATAAAAGACAAGTAAGACAGTTATTAGGACTCGCAGGTTATTGCAGACACTGGATCGAGGACTATAGTAATAAAGTGAAGTTTTTGTATCAAAAGTTAGTGGGAGAAGGGCTAATGAAATGGAGTCCAGACGATGAGCAAAACTTAGAAAACTTAAAAACTGATCTGGTGAACGCCCCAGATGTCAAAAGACCTTTCTATCTATTTGTAAATACTGAAGGGGGAACAGCATTCGGTATATTAACTCAGGATTGGGCAGGAAGGAAGAAACCTATAGGTTATCTGTCGAAACTACTAGACCCAGTTAGCAGGGGATGGCCCATTTGCTTACAAGCCATAGTAGCCACGGCTCTCTCAGTCGAAGAAGCTAGAAAAATAACTTTGGGAGGAGAATTGAAGGTATATACACCCCATAATATACGGGGGGGCTTGCAACAAAAAGCGGACAAGTGGATTACGGATGCGAGACTACTGAAATATGAGGGCATCCTTATACATTCCCCCAAGTTAGAACTCGAGACTACAAGTTTGCAAAACCCGGCCCAATTCCTGTATGGGGAACCGAGTGAAAACCTAACCCACAATTGTGTACAATTAACAGAATATCAAACCAAAATTAGAGAAGATTTAGAGGAAGAAGAACTGCAGGATGGGGAAAAACTATTTGTAGACGGGTCATCCCGAGTAGTAGATGGGAAGCGAAAATCAGGATATGCTAGAATAGACGGCAAGACCCTAAAAGTAAGGGAATCAGGTCCTCTTAATGTGACCTGGTCTGCTCAGGCTTGTGAACTATATGCTGCATTGCGGGCTTTACAAATACTAAAAGATAAAATAGGAACTGTCTTTACCGATTCCAAATATGCCTATGGAGTAGTTCATATGTTTGGAAAAATCTGGGAGGAACGAGGTTTAGTGAACTCCCAAGGGAAAGGACTCATACATGAAGCATTGATCAGGCAGACCTTAGAGGCTCTGAGAGGACCTAAACAAATTGCGGTAGTACACATAAGGGGTCACCAAAAGGGGGTGTCACCTCGAATAAGGGGAAACGACATAGCAGATGAAGAGGCAAAGCTGCTTTACTAGTACTAAAAGAGGCAGAACAAACGCAAATTAAAGTGAATCATACCATGAGCTTTACCATCCAAGAAAAAGAAAAACTCAAGCAATTAGGGGTCACTGAAAAGGAAGGAAAATGGTTGTTATCGGATAGAAGGGAAGTTCTCCCGAAGGGGGCTGCATGGAGAATAATGAGAGAATTTCACAGGCAAACCCACTGGGGGGTACAGGCATTAGTGGACCAATTTGGGGCTAAATATATGTGTATAGGAATATACGATATAGCTAAGAAAATCGTTGGAGAGTGCCTCACGTGCCAGAAAGTGAATAAGCAACAGCTTAGAGAAAGAGTACATGGAGGGCGTGAGTTAGCAAAAAGACCCTTTGAGAAAATACAGATTGATTTTACTGAGCTTCCAAAAGCTGGGAGATATAAATACCTTCCAGTTCTGGTGGACCACTTGACTCATTTCGTAGAAGCCTTCCCAGTAGCTCGAGCCACAGCAGAAACTGTGGCCAAAACATTATTAGAAAATATTATACCACGGTACGGAAACATAGCAGTAATTGACTCTGATAGGGGGCCCCGTTTCACTTCGAAAGTTATCAAGGAGATTCTAGGTCCCTTAGGAACTAAGTGGGAATATCATACACCATGGCATCCTCAAAGCTCAGGGAGGGTAGAAAGAATGAATGGCGAAATTAAGAGACAGTTAACCAAATTAATAATCGAAACAAAAATGAGTTGGGTAAAATGTCTACCTTTGGCCCTATTAAATGTGAGAACACAACCCAGAACAGACACTGGAACTCCCCCTTTTGAGATGTTATATGGAATGCCGTATGACCTAGAAACACCTATCGAACACCTGAAGGCAGAGGAAAAAGTATTGCAGGAATATATTGTGGAACTTATGAAGAGAAGGCGGGAATTAATACAAAAAGGACTGATAGTACAAAGACCGCCTCTAGACATTGCAACACATAAAATTAAACTGGGAGATAAAGTATTAATTACAACTTGGAAAGGATCCTCTCTAACCCCCCGCTGGAAGGGGCCTTTTCTTGTCTTGCTTACCACAGATACTACAGTCCGGACCGCTGAAAGGGGGTGGACTCACACTGATCGAATTAAAGGACCAATTCGGAATCCTCACTGGGAAGCGACCAAGAATCCGGACAATCTGAAAATTACCTTTCGGAGGAAAACGGATGAGTGAAATTATCTTTTGTAACAACCTAAGCTGTATTTGTTATCCTTTTATTTGTATAAGTGTAGAAATTGTAAAGGAAAGTGGCGGGTCCATTGTCTCTATGGGAGTCCTCCCAGCGGTATTTGTCCTAAGTGTGACAATAATGGGAGGAAACTAACTAACTGAGCACTTCGAGTCGGGGGGTAGCAACTAGAAAACTGATAAAGGATTCTGAAGAGTGGTGGGATAATACAGACGACCTTTGTCTGATAAAAGTTGAGACCGTACAGGTACTTTGCTGAAAAGCAGTAGCTAGAGTGAGGTGTGGAGCTTGGGAAATTGGGAAGTGAAAGATAAGAAAATAAGGGTGCATGTAAGTCAAGGCCGATTAAAATGAAGGAGGTTCCCCTGAAGAATACGACTGCTGCCAAGAAGATGGTACACCTCGCTGCTCTAGGCAACAGAGTAGGCAAGGAAAAAGGCAGAGGCGTACTACTGTGGGGACTGGGGTTAATGAACCAACTCCAGGAAGGGCTCATGAGACTCCTTGACTTACAACTCCCAAAACAAACCATCTCAAAACTTCCCCAGAACCTCCCAGCCCTCTCTAAAAACAAATGCAACATTCTAAGAGATCGTCAGAACACCTGGAATGCTAATGGCAATAGAAAAGTCACACCACTCTTCTCAACCCTAAATCTAAGCATTTGGATAATAGGTCTATTACAAAACGAAAGAAAGAGAGGGAAGCAAAGTGGAGCTGGTACGAATCCTGGTTCACCCAATCCCCCTGGTCAACTACTTTGTTATCTACTATAGCAGGATCTTTAATAATATTCGTGTTAATTCTGACCGAGAAACTATTACCCGGTCTGATCAACAAAATGATAAAAAGGGGGGATTGTAATAAACTCATGTTGTAAATTTGTTAATCAAAGCGGTACATTATCTTGTGCAAACATTTATGAACCAGTACAACTGGGGACATGTATTAGAGTTGTGTGGGTGAGGTGAGCTGCGCGTGTCCGGAGGGGGGGTGGGGTCGCCGCCTGCGGTGTGGAGGGAGGGTGTTGCCTCCGTCCGGCAGCCGCCGGAGAGCCTGAGGAGACCCCCGCCTGGCAACCAGACGTGCAGCCGCAGAAGACCTCGGGCTAAATTGTATCCACTTGGAAATCTACCTGGAGACAAAAAAACTATAAAAGAGGGACTCTGGTGGGGGTGGGTTGCGCGCCCTTGGTGGAGCTGAGACTCCGCAGGCGCCCAGCGCTGTTTTGCCTGTTTACTGCTTGCTTAATAAATTTTAATTGGATAATCAAAATTGGCATATGATTCGCGATCCTCGTTTATAACAATTTTGGTGCCGTGACTCGGATAAAGGCTCCTTGGCTTGGATTCCGAGACCCCGGGGGGGCGCCCCATCCTGGATGGCCCTGGAGTCGAAGATATCCTTTCCGAGACCTTTACCTCCAAACCCTAAATTTGGTAAACAGGCAAAAGAATACTGCAGTACCCCATAATTTTTGTGCACGAAGAGCCGAACGAAGACTCCAGGGTGGGGGAGTAAGTATCTAAAGCCGTTCCATTCGGTCGGGGTGGGTTTCCCAAAGTGCGCATGAACGAGACGCTCCCGAGAGGGGCGAAGTGAGTGCGGACCCTCTTGTAGTGCGGTTCTCATTGCCCGCGAGGGCGTGACCCACGAGCGAGGGGCGCGCGTGTGCGTGTGTGAGAAGGCACTTCGGAAGATGGGGCAGAAGAAAAGCAAGCCTTCTGACTCCATGGGAGGGGGCCCCAAGAGAGGGTTGCCCGATATCCCGCAGGATTCCCCCTTGGGATTAATGATTGCCCATTGGGATGAGTGGCCGTTTAGGCAAGGTAAAAGTAGGGAAAAGATAGTATACTATGGTACGCAGGTGTGGGGTGGAAAAAGATAAGAAAGGATCGCGTATTTTGGCCTGGTTTTGGGTCATTTGAGAATTGGATAGGTCAAGCTTTAAATATATATGTGAATTCTAAGGAACCCTTCAGTCTAGAAGAAAGCGAATATGCCAGTTTATGGATAAGGGCAGACACCAAAATCCATGTGTTTGCTTTAAGTGAAAGAACATTCAAGAAAAAGAATAAAACCCCTGAAGAACTTTCTGTTTCCCCCTCCCTTATGTTCCTCCTGTACCTATGCCAGACCCGATCCTGTCCTCTTCCTCGACAGCACCAGACCCAGAATTAGACCCTCCTAGTTCCGCTGAGGAGACACAGAGAATCACAAGGAGTCAGGCGAGGAAAAAGGAACAGTCAGAAAGAGGGCTATATCCTTCACGGGAAATAGCTATGGGAGGTCCACAGCCTGGCACGGGGTTTGTGTCAGTACCCCTGAACTCAGGGGACGTTAAGAGAATTTAAGAAAGAGATGGGGAACCTGTTAGAGGATCCTCTAGGAGTATCTGAAAGGTTGGATCAATTTTTAGGTCCTAATGTATACACCTGGGAAGAATTGCAGGCAATTTTAAGCATACTCTTTACAGTGGAAGAAAGGGAGATGATTCGAAGAGCAGGGATGAGAGTTTGGGATCAGCAGCACCAGCATGGTCCAGGCGCAGACATTAAGTGGCCCCTACAGCGACCCAATTGGGATAACCAAAATATCGAACACAGAGCCCATATGGCCGACTTGCGGACTATGATTGTCCAGGGTATCAAGGAATCTGTCCCCCGAGGACAGAATAGTAATAAAGCATTTAGAGAACACCAAAGATGAAACCCCTACTGAGTGGTTAGAAAGGTTACGAAAAAAACCTGCAGCTTTACTCGGGGCTAGATCCTTGCTTCTCAAGTAGGGCAAGCCTTGTTAAAAACGCAGTTTGTGGCAAAATCATGGATAGATCTAAGAAAGAAATTGGAAAAGTTAGAAGACTGGCAAGAACGAGGGTTAGATGAATTGTTAAGGGAAGCTCAGAAGGTGTACGTGAGGAGGGAAGAAGAATCTCAGAAGAGACAAGCCAGGATTTTGGTGGCAGCTGTCCGGGAGGGGCAGGGGGGTGCACTGCCCCGCACGGGGGATGTGGTGCCCAGGGGCCAAGGGAAAGAACACAAGAAAGACCCCAGAGGGACCAGGGCGGCAGAAGAGATTTAAGACAAGTCGAGTGCTTTTCCTGTCAAAAGAAGCGGCACATGAGGAGAAATTGTAGAGAGCGTATGCGAGATGAGCAAATGTTTAAAGAAGATTAGGGGGGTCAGGGGCTCTACTTGCTGGGGACTACTAAAAATAAAAAAGAGCCCTTGATAAAATTAAAACTAGGTCCCCAGCGTCAAGAGACAGAGTTCCTTGTGGACTCTGGGGCAGAAAGATCCACTGTCCAAAGGGTGCCCCGAGGATGTCAGCTGTCCTCGGAGAAATTACAAGTAATAGGAGCAAAAGGAGAACCCTTCCAAGTCCCAATAATAAAGGGGGTAGAAAGAGAAACTCCGTCTCGATTTGGAGTAGGATCCTTTTTATTAGTGCCTGAAGCAGAATACAATTTGCATGGAAGAGATCTAATGATCGAATTAGGAATTAATTTAGAAATAAAGGAAAAAGAAATAGCGGTAAAATTGTGTGTTTTGACCACGGAAGATGAAACTAAAATTAATCCTGAGGTTTGGTATGTTCCGGAGTCAGTGGGACGATTAGACATTGCCCCTTTCGAGGTCACTATTAGAAATCCGGAAATTCCAATTAGAGTTAAGCAATATCCTCTGTCACAAGAAGACAGAAACGGATTGCAACCGATAATTGAAAGGTTGTTGTGACAAGGGTTATTAGAACCTTGCATGTCACCCCATAACACCCCTATTCTACCTGTTAAAAAGCCAGATGGATCATACCGATTGGTACAGGACCTAAGAGAAGTAAATAAAAGAACCCTTACCCGATTCCCTGTTGTAGCTAACCCCTATGTATTATTAAGTCAGCTATCTCCCAACTCGAAATGGTATAGCGTGATAGATCTAAAAGACGCATTTTGGGCTTGCCCTTTAAAGGAAGAATGTAGAGATTATTTTGCTTTTGAATGGGAGAATCCTGACACCCTTCGTAAGCAGCAGCTAAGGTGGACGGTACTCCCACAGGGATTCACAGAATCACCGAACTTGTTTGGGCAGGCTTTAGAGCAAGTGTTAGAGGCTTTTGAATCAGATCCGGAGGTAACCCTAGTACAGTATGTAGATGACTTGTTGTTAGCAGGGGAAAGTCAAGAAGCGGTCCGAAATGAGAGTATTAGGTTATTGAACTTTTTGAGTCTCAAGGGATTAAAGGTTTCAAAATCCAAGTTGCAATTTACGGAAGAAGTAGTAAAATATCTAGGACATTGGTTGAGCAAAGGGACAAAAAAATTGGATCCTGAGCGAGTGAAGGGTATCCTCTCGCTCCAAACACCTAAAAATAAAAGACAAGTAAGACAGTTATTAGGACTCGCAGGTTATTGCAGACACTGGATCGAGGACTATAGTAATAAAGTGAAGTTTTTGTATCAAAAGTTAGTGGGAGAAGGGCTAATGAAATGGAGTCCAGACGATGAGCAAAACTTAGAAAACTTAAAAACTGATCTGGTGAACGCCCCAGATGTCAAAAGACCTTTCTATCTATTTGTAAATACTGAAGGGGGAACAGCATTCGGTATATTAACTCAGGATTGGGCAGGAAGGAAGAAACCTATAGGTTATCTGTCGAAACTACTAGACCCAGTTAGCAGGGGATGGCCCATTTGCTTACAAGCCATAGTAGCCACGGCCCTCTCAGTCGAAGAAGCTAGAAAAATAACTTTGGGAGGAGAATTGAAGGTATATACACCCCATAATATACGGGGGGGCTTGCAACAAAAAGCGGACAAGTGGATTACGGATGCGAGACTACTGAAATATGAGGGCATCCTTATACATTCCCCCAAGTTAGAACTCGAGACTACAAGTTTGCAAAACCCGGCCCAATTCCTGTATGGGGAACCGAGTGAAAACCTAACCCACAATTGTGTACAATTAACAGAATATCAAACCAAAATTAGAGAAGATTTAGAGGAAGAAGAACTGCAGGATGGGGAAAAACTATTTGTAGACGGGTCATCCCGAGTAGTAGATGGGAAGCGAAAATCAGGATATGCTAGAATAGACGGCAAGACCCTAAAAGTAAGGGAATCAGGTCCTCTTAATGTGACCTGGTCTGCTCAGGCTTGTGAACTATATGCTGCATTGCGGGCTTTACAAATACTAAAAGATAAAATAGGAACTGTCTTTACCGATTCCAAATATGCCTATGGAGTAGTTCATATGTTTGGAAAAATCTGGGAGGAACGAGGTTTAGTGAACTCCCAAGGGAAAGGACTCATACATGAAGCATTGATCAGGCAGACCTTAGAGGCTCTGAGAGGACCTAAACAAATTGCGGTAGTACACATAAGGGGTCACCAAAAGGGGGTGTCACCTCGAATAAGGGGAAACGACATAGCAGATGAAGAGGCAAAGCTGCTTTACTAGTACTAAAAGAGGCAGAACAAACGCAAATTAAAGTGAATCATACCATGAGCTTTACCATCCAAGAAAAAGAAAAACTCAAGCAATTAGGGGTCACTGAAAAGGAAGGAAAATGGTTGTTATCGGATAGAAGGGAAGTTCTCCCGAAGGGGGCTGCATGGAGAATAATGAGAGAATTTCACAGGCAAACCCACTGGGGGGTACAGGCATTAGTGGACCAATTTGGGGCTAAATATATGTGTATAGGAATATACGATATAGCTAAGAAAATTGTTGGAGAGTGCCTCACGTGCCAGAAAGTGAATAAGCAACAGCTTAGAGAAAGAGTACATGGAGGGCGTGAGTTAGCAAAAAGACCCTTTGAGAAAATACAGATTGATTTTACTGAGCTTCCAAAAGCTGGGAGATATAAATACCTTCCAGTTCTGGTGGACCACTTGACTCATTTCGTAGAAGCCTTCCCAGTAGCTCGAGCCACAGCAGAAACTGTGGCCAAAACATTATTAGAAAATATTATACCACGGTACGGAAACATAGCAGTAATTGACTCTGATAGGGGGCCCCGTTTCACTTCGAAAGTTATCAAGGAGATTCTAGGTCCCTTAGGAACTAAGTGGGAATATCATACACCACGGCATCCTCAAAGCTCAGGGAGGGTAGAAAGAATGAATGGCGAAATTAAGAGACAGTTAACCAAATTAATAATCGAAACAAAAATGAGTTGGGTAAAATGTCTACCTTTGGCCCTATTAAATGTGAGAACACAACCCAGAACAGACACTGGAATTCCCCCTTTTGAGATGTTATATGGAATGCCGTATGACCTAGAAACACCTATCGAACACCTGAAGGCAGAGGAAAAAGTATTGCAGGAATATATTGTGGAACTTATGAAGAGAAGGCGGGAATTAATACAAAAAGGACTGATAGTACAAAGACCGCCTCTAGACATTGCAACACATAAAATTAAACCGGGAGATAAAGTATTAATTACAACTTGGAAAGGATCTTCTCTAACCCCCCGCTGGGAGGGGCCTTTTCTTGTCTTGCTTACCACAGATACTACAGTCCGGACCGCTGAAAGGGGGTGGACTCACACTGATCGAATTAAAGGACCAATTCGGAATCCTCACTGGGAAGCGACCAAGAATCCGGACAATCTGAAAATTACCTTTCGGAGGAAAACGGATGAGTGAAATTATCTTTTGTAACAACCTAAGCTGTATTTGTTATCCTTTTATTTGTATAAGTGTAGAAATTGTAAAGGAAAGTGGCGGGTCCATTGTCTCTATGGGAGTCCTCCCAGCGGTATTTGTCCTAAGTGTGACAATAATGGGAGGAAACTAACTAACTGAGCACTTCGAGTCGGGGGGTAGCAACTAGAAAACTGATAAAGGATTCTGAAGAGTGGTGGGATAATACAGACGACCTTTGTCTGATAAAAGTTGAGACCGTACAGGTACTTTGCTGAAAAGCAGTAGCTAGAGTGAGGTGTGGAGCTTGGGAAATTGGGAAGTGAAAGATAAGAAAATAAGGGTGCATGTAAGTCAAGGCCGATTAAAATGAAGGAGGTTCCCCTGAAGAATACGACTGCTGCCAAGAAGATGGTACACCTCGCTGCTCTAGGCAACAGAGTAGGCAAGGAAAAAGGCAGAGGCGTACTACTGTGGGGACTGGGGTTAATGAACCAACTCCAGGAAGGGCTCATGAGACTCCTTGACTTACAACTCCCAAAACAAACCATCTCAAAACTTCCCCAGAACCTCCCAGCCCTCTCTAAAAACAAATGCAACATTCTAAGAGATCGTCAGAACACCTGGAATGCTAATGGCAATAGAAAAGTCACACCACTCTTCTCAACCCTAAATCTAAGCATTTGGATAATAGGTCTATTACAAAACGAAAGAAAGAGAGGGAAGCAAAGTGGAGCTGGTACGAATCCTGGTTCACCCAATCCCCCTGGTCAACTACTTTGTTATCTACTATAGCAGGATCTTTAATAATATTCGTGTTAATTCTGACCGAGAAACTATTACCCGGTCTGATCAACAAAATGATAAAAAGGGGGGATTGTAATAAACTCATGTTGTAAATTTGTTAATCAAAGCGGTACATTATCTTGTGCAAACATTTATGAACCAGTACAACTGGGGACATGTATTAGAGTTGTGTGGGTGAGGTGAGCTGCGCGTGTCCGGAGGGGGGGTGGGGTCGCCGCCTGCGGTGTGGAGGGAGGGTGTTGCCTCCGTCCGGCAGCCGCCGGAGAGCCTGAGGAGACCCCCGCCTGGCAACCAGACGTGCAGCCGCAGAAGACCTCGGGCTAAATTGTATCCACTTGGAAATCTACCTGGAGACAAAAAAACTATAAAAGAGGGACTCTGGTGGGGGTGGGTTGCGCGCCCTTGGTGGAGCTGAGACTCCGCAGGCGCCCAGCGCTGTTTTGCCTGTTTACTGCTTGCTTAATAAATTTTAATTGGATAATCAAAATTGGCATATGATTCGCGATCCTCGTTTATAACAATTTTGGTGCCGTGACTCGGATAAAGGCTCCTTGGCTTGGATTCCGAGACCCCGGGGGGGCGCCCCATCCTGGATGGCCCTGGAGTCGAAGATATCCTTTCCGAGACCTTTACCTCCAAACCCTAAATTTGGTAAACAGGCAAAAGAATACTGCAGTACCCCATAATTTTTGTGCACGAAGAGCCGAACGAAGACTCCAGGGTGGGGGAGTAAGTATCTAAAGCCGTTCCATTCGGTCGGGGTGGGTTTCCCAAAGTGCGCATGAACGAGACGCTCCCGAGAGGGGCGAAGGGAGTGCGGACCCTCTTGTAGTGCGGTTCTCATTGCCCGCGAGGGCGTGACCCACGAGCGAGGGGCGCGCGTGTGCGTGTGTGAGAAGGCACTTCGGAAGATGGGGCAGAAGAAAAGCAAGCCTTCTGACTCCATGGGAGGGGGCCCCAAGAGAGGGTTGCCCGATATCCCGCAGGATTCCCCCTTGGGATTAATGATTGCCCATTGGGATGAGTGGCCGTTTAGGCAAGGTAAAAGTAGGGAAAAGATAGTATACTATGGTACGCAGGTGTGGGGTGGAAAAAGATAAGAAAGGATCGCGTATTTTGGCCTGGTTTTGGGTCATTTGAGAATTGGATAGGTCAAGCTTTAAATATATATGTGAATTCTAAGGAACCCTTCAGTCTAGAAGAAAGCGAATATGCCAGTTTATGGATAAGGGCAGACACCAAAATCCATGTGTTTGCTTTAAGTGAAAGAACATTCAAGAAAAAGAATAAAACCCCTGAAGAACTTTCTGTTTCCCCCTCCCTTATGTTCCTCCTGTACCTATGCCAGACCCGATCCTGTCCTCTTCCTCGACAGCACCAGACCCAGAATTAGACCCTCCTAGTTCCGCTGAGGAGACACAGAGAATCACAAGGAGTCAGGCGAGGAAAAAGGAACAGTCAGAAAGAGGGCTATATCCTTCACGGGAAATAGCTATGGGAGGTCCACAGCCTGGCACGGGGTTTGTGTCAGTACCCCTGAACTCAGGGGACGTTAAGAGAATTTAAGAAAGAGATGGGGAACCTGTTAGAGGATCCTCTAGGAGTATCTGAAAGGTTGGATCAATTTTTAGGTCCTAATGTATACACCTGGGAAGAATTGCAGGCAATTTTAAGCATACTCTTTACAGTGGAAGAAAGGGAGATGATTCGAAGAGCAGGGATGAGAGTTTGGGATCAGCAGCACCAGCATGGTCCAGGCGCAGACATTAAGTGGCCCCTACAGCGACCCAATTGGGATAACCAAAATATCGAACACAGAGCCCATATGGCCGACTTGCGGACTATGATTGTCCAGGGTATCAAGGAATCTGTCCCCCGAGGACAGAATAGTAATAAAGCATTTAGAGAACACCAAAGATGAAACCCCTACTGAGTGGTTAGAAAGGTTACGAAAAAAACCTGCAGCTTTACTCGGGGCTAGATCCTTGCTTCT
Source organism: Caloenas nicobarica (assembly GCF_036013445.1). NCBI lineage: Eukaryota > Metazoa > Chordata > Aves > Columbiformes > Columbidae > Caloenas > Caloenas nicobarica. The sequence goes on from NC_088245.1 coordinate 50,543,579, forward strand.
CAAGTAGGGCAAGCCTTGTTAAAAACGCAGTTTGTGGCAAAATCATGGATAGATCTAAGAAAGAAATTGGAAAAGTTAGAAGACTGGCAAGAACGAGGGTTAGATGAATTGTTAAGGGAAGCTCAGAAGGTGTACGTGAGGAGGGAAGAAGAATCTCAGAAGAGACAAGCCAGGATTTTGGTGGCAGCTGTCCGGGAGGGGCAGGGGGGTGCACTGCCCCGCACGGGGGATGTGGTGCCCAGGGGCCAAGGGAAAGAACACAAGAAAGACCCCAGAGGGACCAGGGCGGCAGAAGAGATTTAAGACAAGTCGAGTGCTTTTCCTGTCAAAAGAAGCGGCACATGAGGAGAAATTGTAGAGAGCGTATGCGAGATGAGCAAATGTTTAAAGAAGATTAGGGGGGTCAGGGGCTCTACTTGCTGGGGACTACTAAAAATAAAAAAGAGCCCTTGATAAAATTAAAACTAGGTCCCCAGCGTCAAGAGACAGAGTTCCTTGTGGACTCTGGGGCAGAAAGATCCACTGTCCAAAGGGTGCCCCGAGGATGTCAGCTGTCCTCGGAGAAATTACAAGTAATAGGAGCAAAAGGAGAACCCTTCCAAGTCCCAATAATAAAGGGGGTAGAAAGAGAAACTCCGTCTCGATTTGGAGTAGGATCCTTTTTATTAGTGCCTGAAGCAGAATACAATTTGCATGGAAGAGATCTAATGATCGAATTAGGAATTAATTTAGAAATAAAGGAAAAAGAAATAGCGGTAAAATTGTGTGTTTTGACCACGGAAGATGAAACTAAAATTAATCCTGAGGTTTGGTATGTTCCGGAGTCAGTGGGACGATTAGACATTGCCCCTTTCGAGGTCACTATTAGAAATCCGGAAATTCCAATTAGAGTTAAGCAATATCCTCTGTCACAAGAAGACAGAAACGGATTGCAACCGATAATTGAAAGGTTGTTGTGACAAGGGTTATTAGAACCTTGCATGTCACCCCATAACACCCCTATTCTACCTTCGGGCCCTGTATATTGAATAATCGAACTAGTGAAGAAAAAAAAAAAAAGGAGATTAGAAGCCGCTCACTTAATGTTATTGAAGAAAACCAGTATGAGCAGATAGAAGACGACGGAGTTGTTGAACATGAAACTTCCATCCTTTCTCTAGCCCGAGAAACTATTACCCGGTCTGATCAACAAAATGATAAAAAGGGGGGATTGTAATAAACTCATGTTGTAAATTTGTTAATCAAAGCGGTACATTATCTTGTGCAAACATTTATGAACCAGTACAACTGGGGACATGTATTAGAGTTGTGTGGGTGAGGTGAGCTGCGCGTGTCCGGAGGGGGGGTGGGGTCGCCGCCTGCGGTGTGGAGGGAGGGTGTTGCCTCCGTCCGGCAGCCGCCGGAGAGCCTGAGGAGACCCCCGCCTGGCAACCAGACGTGCAGCCGCAGAAGACCTCGGGCTAAATTGTATCCACTTGGAAATCTACCTGGAGACAAAAAAACTATAAAAGAGGGACTCCGGTGGGGGTGGGTTGCGCGCCCTTGGTGGAGCTGAGACTCCGCGGGCGCCCAGCGCTGTTTTGCCTGTTTACTGCTTGCTTAATAAATTTTAATCGGATAATTAAAACTGGCACATGATTCGCGATCCTCGTTTGTAACACACCTGAACAGGCTCCCAAACGATCTTTCTCTCCCGCAGTTAAGGCGGGGAGCCATATGGAAACCCGGACCGCACATTTCTCTCAAGATCTGCAGCCAAACCTCCCGCCACTCGCTGTCCCCCTCCCCGCAGCCGGCCCGGGCGGGTCTGACACGGCCGCTGCCGCTGCCTGTCCACCCCGCTCCGCCCCGCCGTGCGGCGCCGCTCCCCGCGGCCCAGCGACTCCCCCTGGGCCCGGCCCCGGCCCCGTTCCGCCTCGGCCACCTGGCGCTCCCGCTTGGCCGACGGCTCCTCCTTCACCTCGGTCACGAACACACACGGCACCTTCCGCTGCACCGCGCCCCGCCGCCTCATGGCCCCGGCCACCCGAGCCCGCCCGCTCCCGCCGCCGGACCAGCGCCGGCCGGAACTGCGGCTGCACCGCCCCGCGCTGCGCCACGGGAAATGGAGTCCGTGAGCGCCCGCCCGCCACGAGCCCCGCCACGCACCCGAGCGCCGGGGAGGGCGGCGCAGGGCAGGGCGGGCGCGGTGGCCTCGGGGCCCCTTCCCGGCAGCCGGCAGCGAGGCGGGGGCACCCCCGCTCACAGCCGCCCGGTCCGGCCGCGGGCCTGGGGCAGCTCCAGGGCTCCAGCCGCCGTTCTCTCTCCAGAGCGGCTCCCGCTGTGTCAGGGCGGCCCCGCCCGCCTGTTTTCGGCTCCGGGCTGAGGCAGCGCGCGGTGGCGGTGCCGTTGGCCCGGCAGCCGTTCCTCGGGCTGTTTTCTGCTTGCCCGGGCGCCGCACGCCTGGCTGGGGCAGGGATGCCCAGTGGGGAACTCTCTGGGTCGGTTTGGCCCCCGTCAGCACAGGGGCCTCCGGGTGTTGCCCGGGCTCTGCGCCTCGGGATAAACCTTGCAAGCTGTGCTGGCTTGACCCTGGCTGGACACCAGGTGCCCACCAAAGCTGCTCTGTCACTCCCCTCCCTCCTCAGCTGGGCAGGGGAGAGAAGGCCCAAGGAAAAGCTCGTGGGTCGAGATCAGGACAAGGAGAGAGCGCTCACCCACTGCTGCCACGGGCAACACAGACTCGACTCCCACGTGGAAGTTCTTGTAGTTTATTGCCAATCCAATCTGAGTGCAGCAATGGGAAATAAAACCTGCATCTTAAACCTCCTTCCCAACGTGCCTCCTTCTTCCCGTGCTCAGGTTCCCTCCTGCATTTCCTCTACCTCCTCTCCCTGAGCGGCACGTGGGAAGAGGGAATGGGGGTTACGGTCAGTTCTTCACAGGCTGATGGGCGCAGCCTTGGCCAGCGCTGGGTCCATCTTGGAGCCAGCTGGCACGGGCTCTATCGGACATGGGGGAAGCTTCCAGCAGCTTCTCTCGGAATCCTCCCCTGCAGCCCCACCCGCTTCAAACACCTTGGCATGCAACCCCAACACAGAATTAGTTCTTCCTGAGCTTACCACCTTAAGCTTACCTCGCCCAGGCACAGCCACGTAACTACAAAGAGCCCCTGTCTCGACAGCTCTTGACAGCGTTAACACTTTTTTGGACGGCTGCTCGGGCCCACTGACAGTTCAGTATTCATGGCCCGCATCTGCTTTCCTGAAAGGCAGTTGCGGGGCTTATGGAACTGTGGGAGTCTTTTCACGTCGTTTCTCTGTTCACAGCCCGCGTCACTGCTGCCCACCTTGATCTCAGTGAGCAGTTTCATCCCGTAGTCAGGTCAGGTCATTCCTGTAGAAATGCCCTTATTCCAGTGCCAAAGTCCCAGTGGTCAGGCAGGCGGTATTTTCCTCTGCAGTTAGTCCTCGGGCTGGCTGCTGACACTTGAATTACAAAAAATTCATAGGCTTCTAGAGAGACTGGAGGACTTCCAGTCATTTCAACGCCTTTGTACTTCTTCCCCAGCTTGGGTGTGACCACCGCTGAGCCAGCCTTGTACCCTTCGTGCCCATGGAGCCGCCGGCAGCTGCTTTTCATGTACACATCTGTCCCCCTTCCCGCTGGCTGACCAACGGTGTACAGCACAGGTGTAATCTGGCAATTGGTCCACCCAGTTCAAGGCGGGGCGGGTGTTTTTGTTTGTTTTTTTGCAAGGAACGACCCATCACATGCAGGTCTGGTGCTGCTATGAACCACTAGTCCTCTTTCTGGAATTCTGCCTTATGTCTCACTCCCTTCTCTTTGGCTTTGCCTGCATCCTTCTTCCTCTCTAAGCAATGGCATCCTTCTCTTAGGAGTTTGTGACTCCTTTTCCTTTCTGTGCTTCCTTTTGTGTTTGTCCCTAAGTTCCCAGGCTTTGATCTAACAGTGCACTGAAGTCCTCATCTCCAAGTCACTGATGTCACTCGGGTTATAAATTTGATCCCATGTCCTGGGAATAACAGTACGGCTTAGCATTTCCCAGGACTGAAACTTCATTTTCCCCCATCGGTATTTTTGGTTCGTAGCCAGCCCAGGACCTGAATGGGAACACAGGTGTTAATTCAGGATACAAGTGGACGCTGCTCTTTCTGCTTTAGAGGTGGCAGTAGACCCCATAGAAGCAAGAAAAAGCAAGTAACCCCAACCATGTCAGCAGTGAACAGCCAACAGTGTACTAACAGGAGCAACAAGTTCCTCCATCCAAAGGAAGAGCTGCAGTAAAAAAACATTGGGCAGAAGGGTTTTGATTAAGAACTAGTCAATAAGGTTTGTCTTTGTGTCATCAAAGGTTGGTTTCACAGGCCACAGTTCCTACAGCAAGATGTTGGGTATTATTTAAGCCCCGGCAAATGGGTTTGTTCCATTTTTCATTAAAGAAACACTGGAATGGGAGACTCTGAAATGGTCTCGTTTTCTGTACTTTGCACTGAAGCAATGAAGATGAGGGTCGATGTTCAAGCTGGACATGTCTCCTGGCGCCATGATGTTGACATCAGGAGCTGGAGGAGCAGTTGGAACTTTCAAAACGTAACATTCTATACTGGCTGGCAACTGCCTTCGTCGGTTCGGCAAGGCTGCAGAAGGCACCAGCTCCTTCGCTCGAGTGCCTTTTGCTGCCACTTGGCGTCTTCTTTTGCAACAGAAGCAGAGCGGAGGTGCTGAAGGTCCAGTTTTTGCAAGAAAACTGCTGCGTTCAGGACAAAACACCATTTTGCCTCAGTGTTCATAGTTTCAATGTTTGCACGTATGTTCTGCGGGTATTAAGAGCGTGGAAGAGAAGCACGAGAGGTGAAAATGACCGCAGTTGGGAATGACTGCTATTTCCGCCATTCCCCCTACGCACAGGTAAACGCTGTAGATTGTAGAGTGCTTTGGATCCTTGATTTCTTGATTCAGCCGTGTTGACAGAGAGGTCTGTTATGTAAACAGAGAAGCTGACAGGTCACTCTGGCTGGGTCATGGCCACATCTGTAGAGGAAATATCGGATTTTTGGAAGTGGTGAGAAGAGCTAATGATCTTCTGAACCATGGGCAATTTTTCGTTTTGCATCCATTTCAGCAATGGGGATTTAGGCGTTAATGCCGGGGAGATGAGCTTTGGCTCCAGACCCAGCGCGTCTCAGGGGATGGCCCAGTTGTACTGACTACAGTCCAAACATGGCGTGTTTTGGAGATGCTGCTCTTAGACCCAGCTGTTAACATCTCGATCTGGGTGAAACTTACATTCAAATATTCAAATATTTCTAAGCGTGACTTCATTTTCTTTTAAAATATCACCCAGAAACTCATTAAGAAGTGAATTGCATAAGCAGAAACGATTCTAAAATCTGTACTCTTGAATAAGGCAGAGATACAGAAAAACAATTTTAAGTAACACAAGAGTGACTCTCATGAACGTGCTATCTGTGCAATATTGTGTAGACTGTTTAGCTGGTGATATTTTGACCAATAGAGCGAGCAGTAGTGTCCACATATGTGTGAGTAAAGTAGAAAAAATTACACAAATAATTAAACAAGTCCCTGCAGATTTTTTTTTTTCGCATTAGGATTTTGTTTACCATCTATAAAAACAGCTGGGAGGTGGTGTGAACAGTATAATGACAATAGTCTCAGAACACCAACTCCCAAACTTTTAACTTTTCAGGGGTTTTTTTGGGAATCTTTCCTAACTCAGGATAACTTGAGAGTTATCAGGAGTTCAGTATACTAATAGATTCGTTTTATTCCCAGCATCTCATGAAACGTCTGCAGTACAGTTATTAGACTGCTTTACTCCTGTTCTTATCTGGAAAGTTTTACATCACGAAAGCTCCATCGACCTAACTCAGGATAACATTAGAGTGCTCTGGAGCTTCAGATATCGTTAAAGATAACTTCAAGTGTTCTAAAATATCAGAATATGGTCCATAAAATCTTGGTCATATGTTCACAGCAGTAGACCATGTACTGCTCCATTTAGTCCATTTTTATTGTTCTGTTTCCAATATATGACAACTCTTTTTCTCCTGCAGCAGAAGTACAGCCACATCACCTGTTACTGGGAAAAACAGCCCTCAGGCTGTGTGAGGATCAGTTGTGCCTTCCGTCATACCAAACCTCGAAATATAAATGGACTTTTTCTGCCACCTAGTAACAGTGAGTAAAAATATTTTCTCTACTCTTTGTTCATTAGAGTAAGTACATACACAAGAATGTCCCTGCCGTGCTCAGTAATCTCTATGAAGGTTCAAAATGTACCATGGCAAATCAATGGGGTAGGATCTGCTGCCGCAGTGAGTTCAAGGCAAAGAAAGGAATTGTATTGGCATTTGAACAGGGTAGCCACATGAATTTTTTAGCTGTCATGTTACAGATCTTCCTAACCAGAAATTGCAGGAAAGATGATGTCCTAAGTGGCAATTTAGGTTTCTAAGATACACAGAGTAGAAATGTTGCAGTAATAGTTTAGAAGGCCATACAGTATCTGAAAGTCAGATTATTCCTGGAAAATTAAAAAAACAGCATTACAAGTTCGTTTTGTAGGCTTTTTTTTGTGCTTTTTTTTTTTAATCTCTGGTCCTTTCTAAGGAGAGCTCTTGCTTACCAGGGTCTTGCTAGACAGCTGGAACCTGGAAGAGGGAAAGTGTCCAGGGCAGGGAACCAAGACAGGTGTCAGAAATCAGGCAGAAGCTGGAGTGAGAGCAAGTCAGCGTGACTTGTCGTAGATGTACGAGCAAGGGGACTAAAATGGAGATGTTCATGGGCCTGAGCTCCAGAGCTGGAGAAAGGTGTCATGAGAGAAGTCCAGAGAGACCTCTAGTCAGAAGCAAACACCTTGTGTTCCAGAAATTCCCGAGGGAAAGGTAGCATGTCCTATGTGGGCATGTTGAGCCAACCAACTCCAGAGGAGCAAGGCAAGAACTTGAGTGCTGTTTTTGTGAGTGCCCAAAATGCCCATCTTCATCTTATTTCTTTAAGACTGGAAACCATGTCCAACTTCAGTATTTTTAATATAATGGACACAATCCTGATTTTATCTATAGGTGCAGATTGGTCAGCTGGTACAATGTAAATAGCCTCACAGTTTTTCATTATTTTTATTTCAGGCAGATTTATTTCCTTGCTCTCAGAAAATGTTATCCCAGTTCTGATACCGTTTTCTGCAAACATTACAGGCAGCTCTAAATTCCTAAGGAAAAGAATGCCTTTTCTGATTTTCTTCTGTTTAAGTGAAAATGATTTTCATGAACTAGATTTTTCTCTCAAAAATCTACATTTTCTACTTCATAAAGAGAGCTGTGATTCTGAAAATTTGGATAGAAAAAAATGTCTGCAAGCTAAAAATGGGTAATGCAGTGCTTAGCATTGCTAAATTCACCAAAGGTAGATGCCATGGGGAGTGGTACTATAATTCTGCCTATAATTCAGCATATTTAAAATATTTTCACAGCTGGGGTACAAAACTCATGTACTCATTTCAGCGCAGGTACAACTACTTACATGTTTCCCTCTGTTGTAAATATCCTGAAACACATTGGAAGAAAGAAGGATACTGACTGAAATTAGTATCCAACAGCTGGAAGAGACATCCAGCCTTCTCTAAACATCATTAAATTATCAAAACGTCCCTCTTTTCCAAAGGCTTTATTCCTCATCTGTTCTTTCAGAGGAGATACAGCCCATGTTTTTTCACGCTTTCTGTTGTTGCAAGATGCTCCTTTGCCAAGCTCTGCGGAATAGTTTTACCACAAGGCACAATGTGCCTATGTAATGATCCCTTCCATAGGATAAAGATGTCAAAGTTACACCTGCTGATCTGAACCTGGATTTGACATTTTAGTTCCTCCTAATAAAAGAAATATAATGTTCTTTTCTGCAGATGTGTCATTGCAACAGGGTGGCCAAGAAAGGATTCTGCATCCAGCCCATCATCAGAAATCACTCCGAAATCAAGAAAATATTTTCCTACCAGTTCATGCTCCACTGATTATAAGCCTCAAGAATGAAGTAGATGAAGAGGATGACGATGAGAAAGAGACCTGTAAACAGATTTTTTTTCTTTTACAAAAAAGTAGAATAGGATCTTTTTCTACACTTCACAACTGATTTGTTGTAACAACCATTAGCTATTTAGAAGAGTTGTTAACAAGACTTCAAAATAGTCTCCAGCTTATCCCCAATATCTTGGAACCAGTAGTCACCAGAAGTGAGGCAACGTCCTAATTCCTGTGAAATGCCTATTTGTATATTTCAATAGCAGTATCATCCACATACCCCATTTTCATTAAATAGAATTTGAAAAGTGATCCACAGTTCAGATGGCCATCAAATACTCTTCAAACCTTCTCTAAATTTGGGGACACAATTCACTAGATTAACTGAATGTCTATGCATATTTATATATATTTGGTTTGGTTTTTTATTTTTTAAATGTAGTTAAACCCTTGACTGTATCTCACTCAGAGAAATTCATGATGATATTTGATTATTAAGAATTGCTGAAGGTCTTTGTATAGATACCTAGTAATCTTTTAAAACTATTTCCTACAGATGTTTCTAATTGGGTGCCTAAGACTGCTGCAGAAATTGAAGAGGAAAGAGCCATAAAGGAAATATGCTATAAAACTGGTAAATATGAAATCAGTCACTCTTTCCTAAACAGCAACAATGCCAATATACTAAGCCTTGGGTTTATTTTCCCTCTCGGGCTATGTTTAGGAGAGTATTACAGGATCCAATACCCTCACGAACACCAATCGGCACAAACTGTGTCTTCACCTCGGGAAAAGGAGAAATTACTCCTGGAAGCTACCGAGCGAGACTTGCAGAAAGGTAAGGACTTTTCATCTTCTTGGACAATATGTACCACTTTTAGGATTATACTTACAGGGACAAAGGATTACATACCTTGCCCCTCCTCCCCTCTTCTTTAATTTAGTGACAATAAAAGACAGCATATTACGAAGAACAGTAAAATACTTCATTAATTTTTCCCCACATATATATACATACATAGTGTCACACACGTGGTGACTACCTGTATCAAATGCAGATGGAAAAGGTAGAAACGGGCTGTAAACATCATGCGTACTTTCTAGAGATATACAACTGTTACATAAATTTTGTCAGATAAGATTCATCAATACAATTCATGAAAAGTGAGAAGCTAAAGAATGAGCAGGTAATTTGTAGCTGGTTCTTTACTTTGGAGCCATAGTTTGTCTTTAAGCTGCATTTTATGGAATTGTCTTAGAGAGCATGAAAGTTCTACATCAGTTACAGTAGACAGGAACCAAACATCTAAGAAAAGAGAAAGAATATAAAATGGGAGGTTAAAGGAAATTGCACTCATCACTATCTCACAGAGGTGGGAGGAAGAGAATGGCAGGGCCAGTCCCTGTGCTTACACACAAGCAGCTCACACATCCTTTCTGTTGCCTTTCCAGGTGATGGCAGTAGAATTCCCAGAACATTTATTAATACAAAAAGAGAAGGAGAGATTTCAGGAAGGAGAATACCAACAGAGCGTATTCCCACAAGAGATCGTCGATCCTTTGACAATGGAGGTAAATACCCTTTAGCATCAGCTTCTCATTGATTAACATCTTCTCTTGTGGTAAGTAAAATACCTGAATATGCACGCCTTAAACTGCAGTAGAATACCCTTAGTCACCAGGTACATTGACATCAGAGGTGAATCTATTATAGGAATGTTGAATCTCCCGCCATTCCTTGGTATTTCCGCAACGCTGTTTGTCACCATGTCAGCAATGCGCATTCAGCTGTTAAGACTCTGTGTGGGCCCGTGCTGTGAACTGTACCACCAAAGTGCCTGACGATTCAAGTAATCCTTTTGTCAACTGAAGTTATTTTCTATGCCACGTTGGTTTAGTTGTTCAGTTTGCAGGACAACACGTAGCTGAACTGATACAACTGAGACACAGGCAAAGCATCCCTCATGTGCAAGGGGCGAGAAATAAGCAGCGGCAGAGAGGAACATATTAAGGGTTGTGGTTTTGTTGCTGAGTTCTCTTGTAATGACAGGCAGCTCAGGCTCAGAAGTTGTCACCCTGCACTTTGGAGCCTGTTTGCATTGGGTTCCCATGCAGATGTTACACTTTGACTTTGGAAAAGGGTTTATTCCCCCTGTGACACACACACAAATTACATACAACTTTTCACTCTCAGTTCTTACAAATGTCCCTGTGGATTAAAGCCAATGTTTGTTAAACTGTAAACCCTAAACACAACCACAGTGAGCTGGTAAATAAGCATCACTCCAAAGAAATAAAGAAGAATAAATGGACTTCTGAGGAGCCAAGAAATTCACCTCATACGGTACCAGGAAAAGGTATTTTGAGAAAACAGTTGGCTTATTCATTTTCATTTACTAAACTGTTAGATGATCCAGCACTACCTACCTAATTTCTGTTCTTAGTGTCAAATGTGGACAATCCATATTTAGATTGGACTCTCCACAAAGAACATTGTTTTAATCTTGTCTTCCAGCCTCCAGGCTCCTGCAGTATGTCAAAATTTGATGAACAGCTCAAAATTTTCATTTAATTTGCTTTTTCACTTTTAGGAATTCACACTTCAGACCCCAAAGGAAAACCAAGTTACCAACCAAGGGGTCAAAGGAAGGATGATGAAACTGCTGCTTATGTTCCTCGTGGGAGAGCAGCTGGAAGAAAGACTTATTGTGATTCTTCAGAACCTCGAAGATCAGCATATGTATTCTACCGCACTGTCAATGTCAACCAGGAACCAAAGTTCAACGGACCTACAGGTGGGCTCCTGCTTACACAGGATTCTTAAAATGCCTCAAATGTGCCTGTCTGTATTGTGCTGCTTTCGTTTTTGTCCCTGCAGGTGATTGTTAAGTCATTTCTGCCTAAATGCCTTCATAGCAGGAATTCATTTCTCTGCCCAAAGAGCAATGAATGCAATGATGTGCTGATGTGTACTAACATACCGATCGCCACTAATTACAGCTTCTTTTATCTGATTTCTTCTTCTGAAATATTTAATAACTTGTAATAGTCCATGTAACTTCATGTTGGAGCATGATGGATTCATGCTTATTTTTATAATTTAGTATTATTTTCATCTTCCATAAAGAAGTCCTGTGTGTTGCTTTTTGGCAATCTGTTTCAGATGTAACCATAATTTTACATCTTACACTGTCTTTTCAACTTGCTAATACAGCTTCTCACAACCTCGTACATCAGTTGGGTTTTATTTGCCTTTCTGCTTTCCTTTTCCATGGTTACTCTGGATAATTCTGTTGGTTTCATCTCTCACTTCATGTAGAAATTTAGTGGTAAATAATTTCAATAATCATAAGTTAAGAAAGCGATTTCATCTTGCCAGGTTCAGTCATCTCTTCTAAGACTGGTTGAATCTCCATCTTGAGGTGCCTCCCTGTCTTAATTTCCAATAAAAGGAATCTCACTCAGACAGAGTAACCGCTTCCCAAAGATTCATAATGTTAAGTCGAATTAATCCAAATGGTACTGCTTTACTCTGGAGATGAACAGTTTTACTTTTTTTCTTTTCATGTTTGCTTTGATTAAATGTGGACAGATTGGTAGAGAGATTACAAAGAGAACATTCTTCATCTGAATAACACAATTAATCAATTGCCAGGTTAAAAAAAGTTAGAGCATTTCACAAAAAAAGGTGATCAGCTTTTTTGTCATAAGAACAACCATTACCATTGTCACTACCTTTCTTTTCAGCAGTACCTGAGCCATATGGTCGGAAATGCTCCAAACCAAAGAATCAGCTTGACACAAATAGAAGATTTTCGACCCAAACAGAAAACTGTTGTAATGCTTACATGTTGTGTATAAATAGCTATATATAAACTTAAAATCGTAGCATTATTTTGCAATTAATGATTTGAATTAATGGAATTGAGATGGAATTAATACAAAACAAGAGAACTAATAATATTTTTAACCAAATTTCACAGAAAACACTTAGTCATTAGGCAGCTTCTCTGATGCACAATCAACTGCCCAGCACAAAAACATCCGTTTGCCATGTATCTAGTGCTTGCACAAGCAGGGATAGAAGAGGAGATTGGATTATGGATTTGTTTAACTGAAAAGCAATTGATGCCTTTGGGAAGATTTTGAACACAGGAATATTGACGTTGTTCAAGTCACGGGTGTCCGTGGCAGAATCGCCTTGTTTGGAAGATCCCGTGAGCCTGAGGAAACGCTGCAAGATTACACATGATCTTTAAAGTACTGGAGAGAAAGTCTGTATTTAACACTGGCTTGTATTTCAGAGATGATGTGTGATTCACCTGATGCTTTCATGGATACTTCAGCTGATGTAATATTTAATTCACATACCAGCCTAAGAGAGTCCGTCCTGAAATTGTAGCTGAACTCAGAAACAATGTTTATGTTTCTTCTACAGACAAATACACTTCAGGATCTTACAATGCACCAACTTGGAGGAAAAGAAATCCACATGCAAAAACATTCCCTAAATTTGGAACAACCATTCAGGTAACTGTTTGATCAAAATTTTTACAACGTAGTCTACTTCACAAAAGCGACAGGACTCTCCCCACCTAGAAAATGTAAAACTGCTCTTAAAGCTTTTGCAGCCAAAACCCACAAGATTCTAAGCAATGCTGAATCGTCTGAATGACCAGGGAGTAGTTCTGTTTGTTTGCAGATATGTAATTTTGACTGTAAAACTAACCCAGGATTTCTAATGTTTTACAATATTACTGATATGAAAGCAAAATACGTACCTGCCTTCAAAGTGAGGAGCTACAACAAGTGGGTTTTGGCTCGTAGCGCTGGACAAAGCACAGCACAGGCCACAGGAGTGTGATCTGTTTGTCTGTTTGATTGCTCGTGAAGCATCTGCAACAGCTGAACGATGATCAGCCGAGCTCCAAATTCATAAAAGGACTCGGGCTACAGAACATTCTCCTGATACCCTAAGGACCATTAATACATTTTACAGCTGCCTTGAAAGCAGAGATTACAACCGCTATCTCATGCTCCAAGTTTAATTCTTAACCTGTTTCTGAAAGAGCATCTATAGATTTATTCTAGTAAATAATGTACAAAACCTTCTGTATATCTATTTTGACAACAGAGCCAAAAGGACACGGAAGTGAACAGAAAACAAGAACGATACCCAGAGCGGAGAATAGGATGAAGCGAGTGGTTGAAATTACAATACTCTAAAGTGAAACGAGATGCACCAATGTTTCAACAGTGACAAAAATGGAAATTAGGAAAGTATGCTCTGTATGGTCATATATTAAGGTTTTAAATATATTCACTAAGTTGTGTCTGTTACGAAAATTAGACAGTTGAGATGATTTTTAAAGACTGTGGCTGTTCACCACAAGACTGCTAGTACAATATGTGCATAGAGATGAAAAAAATCTCTAAGCAGAGTGTTCCCCTAATGTATTTCACAGAAGTTTTACTGCATAACAGAAGTTTTAATGCATATGTACCGTGATTAAATAAATTGTTTTCGGATTTCAGTAAAGCCTTTGATACTGTCTCTCACAGCATTCTCCTGGACAAGATGTCCAGCACACAGCTGCATAAACAACAATGCAGCGGGTGAGCAATTGGCTGATGGGTCGGGCTCAAAGGGTTCTAGTAAACGGGGTCACGTTGGGTTGGACACCAGTCACTAGTGGGTTCCACAAGGATCCATCTTAGGGCCAGCACTCTTCAATGTCTTCATAAATGACTTGAACACAGGGAATCCTAAGCTTGCTGCTTACACAATGTTGGGAGGAGCTGTTGACACTGTCGAGAGCAGAGAGACCCTGCAGAGGGATCTGGACAAATTGGAGAACTGGGCAACCACCAACTGCATGAAGTTTAACAAGGGCAAGTGCCGGATTTTGCACCTGGGACACGGCAACCCTGGCTGTACATACAGACTGGCTGCCGAGATGCCGCAAAGCAGCTCTGCAGAGAGGGACCTGGGGGTTCTGGTTGACAGCAAGTTGAACATGAGCCAACGGTGTCCCTGGCAGCCAAGAGGGCAACCGTGTCCTGGGTGCATCAAGCACAGCATTGCCAGCCGGGCCAGGGAGGTGATTGTCCCGCTCTGCTCTGCACTGGTGCGGCCTCACCTGGAGCACTGGGTGCAGTTCTGGGCACCACAGGATAAAAAAAGATATAAAGCTACTGGAGAGTGTCCAGAAGAGGGCTACAAAGTTGGTGAAGGGTTTGGAGGGGAAGCCATATGTGGAGCAGCTAAAGTCACTTGTTTTGTTCAGCCTGGAGAAGAGAAGACTAACGGGAGACCTCATCATGCTCTACAGCTTCCTCACAAGGGGAGAAGGAAGGGCAAGTGCTGATCTCTCTGGTGACCAATGACAGAACCTGAGGGAATTAAAGGAACATGTGCCAGGGAAGGTTTAGGTTGGACATCAGGGAAAGGTTCTTCCCCCAGAGGGTGCTGGAGCACTGGAACAGGCTCCCCAGGGAGGTGTCACGGCCCAAGCCTGACAGTGTTCAAGAAGAGACTGGACAACGCCAGTTGGAGCGCTACAGCAGACAGGCGAATGACACCCCGATCTGTCCGGACAATGCCTGTTACATCTTGGCAAGAATTACCTTTGACTGGGCTCCATTACTGTCACCTTGCTACATACTCCACATCTTGCAGCCTCAAATAAATTCTTCCCTCATAATGCTGATATTGCTTTGAGCACAACAAAAAGATGAGAAACAAGGTGGTTTTGTCTCTGCAGGGCTCACAGGTGGGCACAGCAAAACGGCTCCACACAGGCTCCCACTGCAGCCGCGTTCCTGCCACGACTGTGCCCAAACTCAGACAAAGCAAACTCAGCATCGGGGTGCACACCTGGATGCACTTGGCAGCAAAAGGGGGGGACACACCTGAACTGGCTCCCAAACGATCTTTCTCTCCCGCAGTTAAGGCGGGGAGCCATATGGAAACCCGGACCGCACATTTCTCTCAAGATCTGCAGCCAAACCTCCCGCCACTCGCTGTCCCCCTCCCCGCAGCCGGCCCGGGCGGGTCTGACACGGCCGCTGCCGCTGCCTGTCCACCCCGCTCCGCCCCGCCGTGCGGCGCCGCTCCCCGCGGCCCAGCGACTCCCCCTGGGCCCGGCCCCGGCCCCGTTCCGCCTCGGCCACCTGGCGCTCCCGCTTGGCCGACGGCTCCTCCTTCACCTCGGTCACGAACACACACGGCACCTTCCGCTGCACCGCGCCCCGCCGCCTCATGGCCCCGGCCACCCGAGCCCGCCCGCTCCCGCCGCCGGACCAGCGCCGGCCGGAACTGCGGCTGCACCGCCCCGCGCTGCGCCACGGGAAATGGAGTCCGTGAGCGCCCGCCCGCCACGAGCCCCGCCACGCACCCGAGCGCCGGGGAGGGCGGCGCAGGGCAGGGCGGGCGCGGTGGCCTCGGGGCCCCTTCCCGGCAGCCGGCAGCGAGGCGGGGGCACCCCCGCTCACAGCCGCCCGGTCCGGCCGCGGGCCTGGGGCAGCTCCAGGGCTCCAGCCGCCGTTCTCTCTCCAGAGCGGCTCCCGCTGTGTCAGGGCGGCCCCGCCCGCCTGTTTTCGGCGGTTATTCCAGTGCCAAAGTCCCAGTGGTCAGGCAGGCGGTATTTTCCTCTGCAGTTAGTCCTCGGGCTGGCTGCTGACACTTGAATTACAAAAAATTCATAGGCTTCTAGAGAGACTGGAGGACTTCCAGTCATTTCAACGCCTTTGTACTTCTTCCCCAGCTTGGGTGTGACCACCACTGAGCCAGCCTTGTACCCTTCGTGCCCATGGAGCCGCCGGCAGCTGCTTTTCATGTACACATCTGTCCCCCTTCCCGCTGGCTGACCAATGGTGTACAGCACAGGTGTGCTCTGGTGATTAGTGCTACAGTCCCGTTGAAATAGTTTTTAGATTTCTTTTCCAAGGAAGCAGCAATGACGTCCTTTTCCTTGTAGGTCGAGGCTTCCTCTCCTTCCTGTGCTTCCTTTTGTGTTTGTCCCTAAGTTCTCAGGCTTTGATCTAAGAGTGCACTGAAGTCCTCATCTCCAAGTCACTGATGTCACTCGGGTTATAAATTTGATCCCATGTCCTGGGAATAACAGTACGGCTTAGCATTTCCCAGGACTGAAACTTCATTTTCCCCCATCGGTATTTTTGGTTCGTAGCCAGCCCAGGACCTGAATGGCAACAAACGAGTTAATTCAGGATACAAGTGGACACTGCTCTTTCTGCTTTAGAGGTGGCAGTAGACCCCATAGAAGCAAGAAAAAGCAAGTAACCCCAACCATGTCAGCAGCGAACAGCCAACAGTGTACTAACAGGAGCAACAAGTTCCTCCATCCAAAGGAAGAGCTGCAGTAAAAAAAGTTGGGCAGAAGGGTTTTGATTAAGAACTAGTCAATAAGGTTTGTCTTTGTGTCATCAAAGGTTGGTTTCACAGGCCACAGTTCCTACAGCAAGATGTTGGGTATTATTTAAGCCATGGCAAATGGGTTTGTTCCATTTTTCATTAAAGAAACACTGGAATGGGAGACTCTGAAATGGTCCCATTTTCTGTACTTTGCACTCAAGCAATGAAGATGAGGGTCGATGTTCAAGCTGGACATGTCTCCTGGCGCCATGATGTTGACATCAGGAGCTGGAGGAGCAGTTGGAACTTTCGAAACGTAACATTCTATACTGGCTGGCAACTGCCTTCGTCGGTTCGGCAAGGCTGCAGAAGGCACCAGCTCCTTTGCTCGAGTGCCTTTTGCTGCCACTTGGCGTCTTCTTTCGCAACAGAAGCAGAGCGGAGGTGCTGAAGGTCCAGTTTTTGCAAGAAAACTGCTGCGTTCAGGACAAAACACCATTTTGCCTCAGTGTTCATAGTTTCAATGTTTGCACGTATGTTCTGCGGGTATTAAGAGCGTGGAAGAGAAGCACGAGAGGTGAAAATGACCGCAGTTGGGAATGACTGCTATTTCCGCCATTCCCCCTACGCACAGGTAAACGCTGTAGATTGTAGAGTGCTTTGGATCCTTGATTTCTTGATTCAGCCGTGTTGACAGAGAGGTCTGTTATGTAAACAGAGAAGCTGATATGTCACTCTGGCTGGGTCATGGCCACATCTGTAGAGGAAATATCGGATTTTTGGAAGTGGTGAGAAGAGCTAATGATCTTCTGAACCATGGGCAATTTTTCGTTTTGCATCCATTTCAGCAATGGGGATTTAGGCGTTAATGCCGGGGAGATGAGCTTTGGCTCCAGACCCAGCGCGTCTCAGGGGATGGCCCAGTTGTACTGACTACAGTCCAAACATGGCGTGTTTTGGAGATGCTGCTCTTAGACCCAGCTGTTAACATCTCGATCTGGGTGAAACTTACATTCAAATATTCAAATATTTCTAAGCGTGACTTCATTTTCTTTTAAAATATCACCCAGAAACTCATTAAGAAGTGAATTGCATAAGCAGAAACGATCCTAAAATCTGTACTCTTGAATAAGGCAGAGATACAGAAAAACAATTTTAAGTAACACAAGAGTGACTCTCATGAACGTGCTATCTGTGCAATATTGTGTAGACTGTTTAGCTGGTGATATTTTGACCAATAGAGCGAGCAGTAGTGTCCACATATGTGTGAGTAAAGTAGAAAAAATTACACAAATAATTAAACAAGTCCCTGCAGATTTTTTTTTTCGCATTAGGATTTTGTTTACCATCTATAAAAACAGCTGGGAGGTGGTGTGAGCAGTATAATGACAATAGTCTCAGAACATCAACTCCCAAACTTTTAACTTTTCAGGGGTTTTTTTGGGAATCTTTCCTAACTCAGGATAACTTGAGAGTTATCAGGAGTTCAGTATACTAATAGATTCGTTTTATTCCCAGCATCTCATGAAACGTCTGCAGTACAGTTATTAGACTGCTTTACTCCTGTTCTTATCTGGAAAGTTTTACATCACGAAAGCTCCATCGACCTAACTCAGGATAACATTAGAGTGCTCTGGAGCTTCAGATATCGTTAAAGATAACTTCAAGTGTTCTAAAATATCAGAATATGGTCCATAAAATCTTGGTCATATGTTCACAGCAGTAGACCATGTACTGCTCCATTTAGTCCATTTTTATTGTTCTGTTTCCAATATATGACAACTCTTTTTCTCCTGCAGCAGAAGTACAGCCACATCACCTGTTACTGGGAAAAACAGCCCTCAGGCTGTGTGAGGATCAGTTGTGCCTTCCGTCATACCAAACCTCGAAATATAAATGGACTTTTTCTGCCACCTAGTAACAGTGAGTAAAAATATTTTCTCTACTCTTTGTTCATTAGAGTAAGTACATACACAAGAATGTCCCTGCCGTGCTCAGTAATCTCTATGAAGGTTCAAAATGTACCATGGCAAATCAATGGGGTAGGATCTGCTGCCGCAGTGAGTTCAAGGCAAAGAAAGGAATTGTATTGGCATTTGAACAGGGTAGCCACATGAATTTTTTAGCTGTCATGTTACAGATCTTCCTAACCAGAAATTGCAGGAAAGATGATGTCCTAAGTGGCAATTTAGGTTTCTAAGATACACAGAGTAGAAATGTTGCAGTAATAGTTTAGAAGGCCATACAGTATCTGAAAGTCAGATTATTCCTGGAAAATTAAAAAACCAGCATTACAAGTTGGTTTTGTAGGCTTTTTTTTGTGCTTTTTTTTTTTTTAATCTCTGGTCCTTTCTAAGGAGAGCTCTTGCTTATCAGGGTCTTGCTAGACAGCTGGAACCTGGAAGAGGGAAAGTGTCCAGGGCAGGGAACCAAGACAGGTGTCAGAAATCAGGCAGAAGCTGGAGTGAGAGCAAGTCAGCGTGACTTGTCGTAGATGTATGAGCAAGGGGACTAAAATGGAGATGTTCATGGGCCTGAGCTCCAGAGCTGGAGAAAGGTGTCATGAGAGAAGTCCAGAGAGACCTCTAGTCAGAAGCAAACACCTTGTGTTCCAGAAATTCCCCCAGGGAAAGGTAGCGTGTCCTATGTGGGCGTGTTGAGCCACCCAACCCCAGGGGAGCAAGGCAAGAACTTGAGTGCTGTTTTTGTGAGTGCCCAAAATGCCCATCTTCATCTTATTTCTTTAAGACTGGAAACCATGTCCAACTTCAGTATTTTTAATATAATGGACACAATCCTGATTTTATCTATAGGTGCAGATTGGTCAGCTGGTACAATGTAAATAGCCTCACAGTTTTTCATTATTTTTATTTCAGGCAGATTTATTTCCTTGCTCTCAGAAAATGTTATCCCAGTTCTGATACCGTTTTCTGCAAACATTACAGGCAGCTCTAAATTCCTAAGGAAAAGAATGCCTTTTCTGATTTTCTTCTGTTTAAGTGAAAATGATTTTCATGAACTAGATTTTTCTCTCAAAAATCTACATTTTCTACTTCATAAAGAGAGTTGTGATTCTGAAAATTTGGATAGAAAAAAATGTCTGCAAGCTAAAAATGGGTAATGCAGTGCTTAGCATTGCTAAATTCACCAAAGGTAGATGCCATGGGGAGTGGTACTATAATTCTGCCTATAATTCAGCATATTTAAAATATTTTCACAGCTGGGGTACAAAACTCATGTACTCATTTCAGCGCAGGTACAACTACTTACATGTTTCCCTCTGTTGTAAATATCCTGAAACACATTGGAAGAAAGAAGGATACTGACTGAAATTAGTATCCAACAGCTGGAAGAGACATCCAGCCTTCTCTAAACATCATTAAATTATCAAAACGTCCCTCTTTTCCAAAGGCTTTATTCCTCATCTGTTCTTTCAGAGGAGATACAGCCCATGTTTTTTCACGCTTTCTGTTGTTGCAAGATGCTCCTTTGCCAAGCTCTGCGGAATAGTTTTACCACAAGGCACAATGTGCCTATGTAATGATCCCTTCCATAGGATAAAGATGTCAAAGTTACACCTGCTGATCTGAACCTGGATTTGACATTTTAGTTCCTCCTAATAAAAGAAATATAATGTTCTTTTCTGCAGATGTGTCATTGCAACAGGGTGGCCAAGAAAGGATTCTGCATCCAGCCCATCATCAGAAATCACTCCGAAATCAAGAAAATATTTTCCTACCAGTTCATGCTCCACTGATTATAAGCCTCAAGAATGAAGTAGATGAAGAGGATGACGATGAGAAAGAGACCTGTAAACAGATTTTTTTTCTTTTACAAAAAAGTAGAATAGGATCTTTTTCTACACTTCACAACTGATTTGTTGTAACAACCATTAGCTATTTAGAAGAGTTGTTAACAAGACTTCAAAATAGTCTCCAGCTTATCCCCAATATCTTGGAACCAGTAGTCACCAGAAGTGAGGCAACGTCCTAATTCCTGTGAAATGCCTATTTGTATATTTCAATAGCAGTATCATCCACATACCCCATTTTCATTAAATAGAATTTGAAAAGTGATCCACAGTTCAGATGGCCATCAAATACTCTTCAAACCTTCTCTAAATTTGGGGACACAATTCACTAGATTAACTGAATGTCTATGCATATTTATATATATTTGGTTTGGTTTTTTATTTTTTAAATGTAGTTAAACCCTTGACTGTATCTCACTCAGAGAAATTCATGATGATATTTGATTATTAAGAATTGCTGAAGGTCTTTGTATAGATACCTAGTAATCTTTTAAAACTATTTCCTACAGATGTTTCTAATTGGGTGCCTAAGACTGCTGCAGAAATTGAAGAGGAAAGAGCCATAAAGGAAATATGCTATAAAACTGGTAAATATGAAATCAGTCACTCTTTCCTAAACAGCAACAATGCCAATATACTAAGCCTTGGGTTTATTTTCCCTCTCGGGCTATGTTTAGGAGAGTATTACAGGATCCAATACCCTCACGAACACCAATTGGCACAAACTGTGTCTTCACCTCGGGAAAAGGAGAAATTACTCCTGGAAGCTACCGAGCGAGACTTGCAGAAAGGTAAGGACTTTTCATCTTCTTGGACAATATGTACCACTTTTAGGATTATACTTACAGGGACAAAGGATTACATACCTTGCCCCTCCTCCCCTCTTCTTTAATTTAGTGACAATAAAAGACAGCATATTACGAAGAACAGTAAAATACTTCATTAATTTTTCCCCACATATATACACATACATACATAGTGTCACACACGTGGTGACTACCTGTATCAAATGCAGATGGAAAAGGTAGAAACGGGCTGTAAATATCATGCGTACTTTCTAGAGATATACAACTGTTACATAAATTTTGTCAGATAAGATTCATCAATACAATTCATGAAAAGTGAGAAGCTAAAGAATGAGCAGGTAATTTGTAGCTGGTTCTTTACTTTGGAGCCATAGTTTGTCTTTAAGCTGCATTTTATGGAATTGTCTTAGAAAGCATGAAAGTTCTACATCAGTTACAGTGGCCAGGAACCAAACATCTAAGAAAAGAGAAAGAATATAAAATGGGAGGTTAAAGGAAATTGCACTCATCACTATCTCACAGAGGTGGGAGGAAGAGAATGGCAGGGCCAATCCCTGTGCTTACACACAAGCAGCTCACACATCCTTTCTGTTGCCTTTCCAGGTGATGGCAGTAGAATTCCCAGAACATTTATTAATACAAAAAGAGAAGGAGAGATTTCAGGAAGGAGAATACCAACAGAGCGTATTCCCAGAAGAGATCGTCGGTCCTTTGACAATGGAGGTAAATACCCTTTAGCATCAG
Organism: Caloenas nicobarica; assembly: GCF_036013445.1. Taxonomy (NCBI): domain Eukaryota; kingdom Metazoa; phylum Chordata; class Aves; order Columbiformes; family Columbidae; genus Caloenas; species Caloenas nicobarica. The sequence continues at coordinate 50,565,353 of NC_088245.1, forward strand.
CTTCTCATTGATTAACATCTTCTCTTGTGGTAAGTAAAATACCTGAATATGCACGCCTTAAACTGCAGTAGAATACCCTTAGTCACCAGGTACATTGACATCAGAGGTGAATCTATTATAGGAATGTTGAATCTCCCGCCATTCCTTGGTATTTCCGCAACGCTGTTTGTCACCATGTCAGCAATGCGCATTCAGCTGTTAAGACTCTGTGTGGGCCCGTGCTGTGAACTGTATCACCAAAGTGCCTGACGATTCAAGTAATCCTTTTGCCAACTGAAGTTATTTTCTATGCCACGTTGTTTTAGTTGTTCAGTTTGCAGGACAACACGTAGCTGAACTGATACAACTGAGACACAGGCAAAGCATCCCTCATGTGCAAGGGGCGAGAAATAAGCAGCGGCAGAGAGGAACATATTAAGGGTTGTGGTTTTGTTGCTGAGTTCTCTTGTAATGACAGGCAGCTCAGGCTCAGAAGTTGTCACCCTGCGCTTTGGAGCCTGTTTGCATTGGGTTCCCATGCAGATGTTACACTTTGACTTTGGAAAAGGGTTTATTCCCCTTGTGACACACACACAAATTACATACAACTTTTCACTCTCAGTTCTTACAAATGTCCCTGTGGATTAAAGCCAATGTTTGTTAAACTGTAAACCCTAAACACAACCACAGTGAGCTGGTAAATAAGCATCACTCCAAAGAAATAAAGAAGAATAAATGGACTTCTGAGGAGCCAAGAAATTCACCTCATACGGTACCAGGAAAAGGTATTTTGAGAAAACAGTTGGCTTATTCATTTTCATTTACTAAACTGTTAGATGATCCAGCACTACCTACCTAATTTCTGTTCTTAATGTCAAATGTGGACAATCCATATTTAGATTGGACTCTCCACAAAGAACATTGTTTTAATCTTGTCTTCCAGCCTCCAGGCTCCTGCAATATGTCAAATTTTGACAAACAGCTCAAAATTTTCATTTAATTTGCTTTTTCACTTTTAGGAATTCACATTTCAGACCCCAAAGGAAAACCAAGTTACCAGCCAAGGGGTCAAAGTAAGGATGATGAAACTGCTGCTTATGTTCCTCGTGGGAGAGCAGCTGGAAGAAAGACATATTGTGATTCTTCAGAACCTCGAAGATCAGCATATGTATTCTACCGCACTGTCAACGTCAACCAGGAACCAAAGTTCAACGGACCTACAGGTGGGCTCCTGCTTACACAGGATTCTTAAAATGCCTCAAATGTGCCTGTCTGTATTGTGCTGCTTTCGTTTTTGTCCCTGCAGGTGATTGTTAAGTCATTTCTGCCTAAATGCCTTCATAGCAGGAATTCATTTCTCTGCCCAAAGAGCAATGAATGCAATGATGTGCTGATGTGTACTAACATACCGATCGCCACTAATTACAGCTTCTTTTATCTGATTTCTTCTTCTGAAATATTTAATAACTTGTAATAGTCCATGTAACTTCATGTTGGAGCATGATGGATTCATGCCTATTTTTATAATTTAGTATTATTTTCATCTTCCATAAAGAAGTCCTGTGTGTTGCTTTTTGGCAATCTGTTTCAGATGTAACCATAATTTTACATCTTACACTGTCTTTTCAACTTGCTAATACAGCTTCTCACAACCTCGTACATCAGTTGGGTTTTATTTGCCTTTCTGCTTTCCTTTTCCATGGTTACTCTGGATAATTCTGTTGGTTTCATCTCTCACTTCATGTAGAAATTTAGTGGTAAATAATTTCAATAATCATAAGTTAAGAAAGCGATTTCATCTTGCCAGGTTCAGTCATCTCTTCTAAGACTGGTTGAATCTCCATCTTGAGGTGCCTCCCTGTCTTCATTTCCAATAAAGGGAATCTCACTCAGACAGAGTAACCGCTTCCCAAAGATTCATAATGTTAAGTCGAATTAATCCAAACGGTACTGCTTTATTCTGGAGATGAACCGTTTTACTTTTTTTCTTTTCATGTTTGCTTTGATTAAATGTGGACAGATTGGTATAGAGATTACAAAGAGAACATTCTTCATCTGAATAACACAATTAATCAATTGCCAGGTTAAAAAAAGTTAGAGCATTTCACAAAAAAAGGTGATCAGCTTTTTTGTCATAAGAACAACCATTACCATTGCCACTACCTTTCCTTTCAGCAGTACCTGAGCCATATGGTTGGAAATGCTCCAAACCAAAGAATCAGCTTGACACAAATAGAAGATTTTCGACCCAAACAGAAAACTGTTGTAATGCTTACATGTTGTGTATAAATAGCTATATATAAACTTAAAATCGTAGCATTATTTTGCAATTAATGATTTGAATTAATGGAATTGAGATGGAATTAATAGAAAACAAGAGAACTAATAATATTTTTAACCAAATTTCACAGAAAACACTTAGTCATTAGGCAGCTTCTCTGATGCACAATCAACTGCCCAGCACAAAAACATCCGTTTGCCATGTATCTAGTGCTTGCACAAGCAGGGATAGAAGAGGAGATTGGATTATGGATTTGTTTAACTGAAAAGCAATTGATGCCTTTGGGAAGATTTTGAACACAGGAATATTGACGTTGTTCAAGTCACGGGTGTCCGTGGCAGAATCGCCTCGTTTGGAAGATCCCGTGAGCCTGAGGAAACGCTGCAAGATTACACATGATCTTTAAAGTACTGGAGAGAAAGTCTGTATTTAACACTGGCTTGTATTTCAGAGATGATGTGTGATTCACCTGATGCTTTCACTCATACTTCAGCTGACGTAATATTTAATTCACATATCAGACTGAGAGAGTCTTTCCTGAAATTGTAGCTGAAACTCAGAAACAATGTTTATGTTTCTTCTACAGACAAATACACTTCAGGATCTTACAATGCACCAACTTGGAGGAGAAGAAATCCACATGCAAAAACATTCCCTAAATTTGGAACAACCATTCAGGTAACTGTTTGATCGAAATTTTTACAATGCAGTCTACTTCACAAAAGCGACAGGACTCTCCCCACCTAGAAAATGTAAAACTGCTCTTAAAGCTTTTGCAGCCAAAACCCACAAGATTCTAAGCAGTGCTGAGTCATCTGAATGACCAGGGAGTAGTTCTGTTTGTTTGCAGATATGTAATTTTGACTGTAAAACTAACCCAGGATTTCTAATGTTTTACAATATTACTGATATGAAAGCAAAATACGTACCTGCCTTCAAAGTGAGGAGCTACAACAAGTGGGTTTTGGCTCGTAGCGCTGGACAAAGCACAGCACAGACCACAGGAGTGTGATCTGTTTGTCTGTTTGATTGCTCGTGAAGCATCTGCAACAGCTGAACGATGATCAGCCGAGCTCCAAATTCATAAAAGGACTCGGGCTACAGAACATTCTCCTGATACCCTAAGGACCATTAATACATTTTACAGCTGCCTTGAAAGCAGAGATTACAACCTCTATCTCGTGCTCCAAGTTTAATTCTTAACATGTTTCTGAAAGAGCATCTATAGATTTATTCTAGTAAATAATGTACAAAACCTTCTGTATATCTATTTTGACAACAGAGCCAAAAGGACACGGAAGTGAACAGAAAACAAGAACTATACCCAGAGCGGAGAATAGGATGAAGCGAGTGGTTGACATTACAATACTCTAAAGTGAAACAAGATGCACCAATGTTTCAAAAGTGACAAAAATGGAAATTAGGAAAGTATGTTCTGTATGGTCATATATTAAGGTTTTAAATATATTCACTAAGTTGTGTCTGTTACGAAAATTAGACAGTTGAGATGATTTTTAAAGACTGTGGCTGTTCACCACAAGACTGCTAGTACAATATGTGCATAGAGATGAAAAAAATCTCTAAGCAGAGTGTTCCCCTAATTTATTTCACAGAAGTTTTACTGCATAACAGAAGTTTTAATGCATATGTACCGTGATTAAATAAATTGTTTTTGGATTTCAGTAAAGCCTTTGATACTGTCTCTCACAGCATTCTCCTGGACAAGATGTCCAGCACACAGCTGCATAAACAACAATGCAGCGGGTGAGCAATTGGCTGATGGGTCGGGCTCAAAGGGTTCTAGTAAATGGGGTCACGTTGGGTTGGACACCAGTCACTAGTGGGTTCCACAAGGATCCATCTTAGGGCCAGCACTCTTCAATGTCTTCATAAATGACTTGAACACAGGGAATCCTAAGCTTGCTGCTTACACAATGTTGGGAGGAGCTGTTGACACTGTCGAGAGCAGAGAGACCCTGCAGAGGGATCTGGACAAATTGGAGAACTGGGCAATCACCAACTGCATGAAGTTTAACAAGGGCAAGTGCCGGATTTTGCACCTGGGACACGGCAACCCTGGCTGTACATACAGACTGGGGCACGAGATGCTGGAAAGCAGCTCTGCAGAGAGGGACCTGGGGGTTCTGGTTGACAGCAAGTTGAACATGAGCCAACGGTGTCCCTGGCAGCCAAGAGGGCAACCGTGTCCTGGGTGCGTCAAGCACAGCATTGCCAGCCGGGCCAGGGAGGTGATTGTCCCGCTCTGCTCTGCACTGGTGCGGCCTCACCTGGAGCACTGGGTGCAGTTCTGGGCACCACAGGATAAAAAAAGATATAAAGCTACTGGAGAGTGTCCAGAAGAGGGCTACAAAGTTGGTGAAGGGTTTGGAGGGGAAGCCATATGTGGAGCAGCTAAAGTCACTTGGTTTGTTCAGCCTGGAGAAGAGAAGACTAAGGGGAGACCTCATCATGCTCTACAGCTTCCTCACAAGGGGAGAAGGAAGGGCAAGTGCTGATCTCTCTGGTGACCAATGACAGAACCTGAGGGAATTAAAGGAACATGTGCCAGGGAAGGTTTAGGTTGGACATCAGGAAAAGGTTCTTCCCCCAGAGGGTGCTGGAGCACTGGAACAGGCTCCCCAGGGAGGTGTCACGGCCCAAGCCTGACAGTGTTCAAGGAGAGACTGGACAACGCCAGTTGGAGCTCTACAGCAGACAGGCGAATGACACCCCGATCTGTCCGGACATTGCCTGTTACATCTTGGCAAGAATTACCTTTGACTGGGCTCCGTTATTTTTCCATCATAATGCTGATATTGTTTTGAGCACAACAAAAAGATGAGAAACAAGGTGGTTTTGTCTCTGCAGGGCTCACAGGTGGGCACAGCAAAACGGCTCCACACAGGCTCCCAGTGCAGCCGCGTTCCTGCCACGACTGTGCCCAAACTCAGACAAAGCAAACTCAGCATCGGGGTGCACACCTGGATGCACTTGGCAGCAAAAGGGGGGGACACACCTGAACTGGCTCCCAAACGATCTTTCTCTCCCGCAGTTAAGGCGGGGAGCCATATGGAAACCCGGACCGCACATTTCTCTCAAGATCTGCAGCCAAACCTCCCGCCACTCGCTGTCCCCCTCCCCGCAGCCGGCCCGGGCGGGTCTGACACGGCCGCTGCCGCTGCCTGTCCACCCCGCTCCGCCCCGCCGTGCGGCGCCGCTCCCCGCGGCCCAGCGACTCCCCCTGGGCCCGGCCCCGGCCCCGTTCCGCCTCGGCCACCTGGCGCTCCCGCTTGGCCGACGGCTCCTCCTTCACCTCGGTCACGAACACACACGGCACCTTCCGCTGCACCGCGCCCCGCCGCCTCATGGCCCCGGCCACCCGAGCCCGCCCGCTCCCGCCGCCGGACCAGCGCCGGCCGGAACTGCGGCTGCACCGCCCCGCGCTGCGCCACGGGAAATGGAGTCCGTGAGCGCCCGCCCGCCACGAGCCCCGCCACGCACCCGAGCGCCGGGGAGGGCGGCGCAGGGCAGGGCGGGCGCGGTGGCCTCGGGGCCCCTTCCCGGCAGCCGGCAGCGAGGCGGGGGCACCCCCGCTCACAGCCGCCCGGTCCGGCCGCGGGCCTGGGGCAGCTCCAGGGCTCCAGCCGCCGTTCTCTCTCCAGAGCGGCTCCCGCTGTGTCAGGGCGGCCCCGCCCGCCTGTTTTCGGCTCCGGGCTGAGGCAGCGCGCGGTGGCGGTGCCGTTGGCCCGGCAGCCGTTCCTCGGGCTGTTTTCTGCTTGCCCGGGCGCCGCACGCCTGGCTGGGGCAGGGATGCCCAGTGGGGAACTCTCTGGGTCGGTTTGGCCCCCGTCAGCACAGGGGCCTCCGGGTGTTGCCCGGGCTCTGCGCCTCGGGATAAACCTTGCAAGCTGTGCTGGCTTGACCCTGGCTGGACACCAGGTGCCCACCAAAGCTGCTCTGTCACTCCCCTCCCTCCTCAGCTGGGCAGGGGAGAGAAGGCCCAAGGAAAAGCTCGTGGGTCGAGATCAGGACAAGGAGAGAGCGCTCACCCACTGCTGCCACGGGCAACACAGACTCGACTCCCACGTGGAAGTTCTTGTAGTTTATTGCCAATCCAATCTGAGTGCAGCAATGGGAAATAAAACCTGCATCTTAAACCACCTTCCCAACGTGCCTCCTTCTTCCCGTGCTCAGGTTCCCTCCTGCATTTCCTCTACCTCCTCTCCCTGAGCGGCACGTGGGAAGAGGGAATGGGGGTTACGGTCAGTTCTTCACAGGCTGATGGGCGCAGCCTTGGCCAGCGCTGGGTCCATCTTGGAGCCAGCTGGCACGGGCTCTATCGGACATGGGGGAAGCTTCCAGCAGCTTCTCTCGGAATCCTCCCCTGCAGCCCCACCCGCTTCAAACACCTTGGCATGCAACCCCAACACAGAATTAGTTCTTCCTGAGCTTACCACCTTAAGCTTACCTCGCCCAGGCACAGCCACGTAACTACAAAGAGCCCCTGTCTCGACAGCTCTTGACAGCGTTAACACTTTTTCGGACGGCTGCTCGGGCCCACTGACAGTTCAGTATTCATGGCCCGCATCTGCTTTCCTGAAAGGCAGTTGCGGGGCTTATGGAACTGTGGGAGTCTTTTCACGTCGCTTCTCTGTTCACAGCCCGCATCACTGCTGCCCACCTTGATCTCAGTGAGCAGTTTCATCCCGTAGTCAGGTCAGGTCATTCCTGTAGAAATGCCCTTATTCCAGTGCCAAAGTCCCAGTGGTCAGGCAGGCGGTATTTTCCTCTGCAGTTAGTCCTCGGGCTGGCTGCTGACACTTGAATTACGAAAAATTCATAGGCTTCTATGTGATGGAACACCTTATCCTTGGTGCCATCTTAAGACATATCAAGGATAAGAGGGTCATCAGGGACAGTCAACATGGCTTCCCCAAGGGGAAGTCGTGTTTGACCAACCTCATAGCCTTTTATGAAGACGTAACAAGGTGGACTGACGATGGCAGAGCAGCGGATGTGGTCTACCTTGACTTCAGCAAAGCATTTGACACCGTCTCCCACAGCATCCTCACGGCAAAACTGAGGAAGTGTGGACTGGATGATCGGGTAGTGAGGTGGACTGCAAACTGGCTGAAGGAGAGAAGCCAGAGAGTTGTGGTCAATGGGGCAGAGTCTGGTTGGAGGCCTGTATCTAGTGGAGTGCCTCAAGGGTCAGTTCTGGGACCAATACTATTCAATATATTCATCAATGACTTGGATGAGGGAATTGAGTGTACTATCAGCAAGTTTGCTGATGACACCAAGCTGGGAGGAGTGGCTGACACGCCAGAGGGCTGTGCTGCCATCCAGTGAGATCTGGACAGGCTAGAGAGTTGGGCAGGGAAAAATTTAATGGAATATAACAAGGGAAAATGTAGAGTCTTGCATCTGGGCAGGAACAACCCCAGGTTCCAGTACAGGTTGGGGAATGACCTATTAGAGAGCAGTGTAGGGGAAAGGGACCTGGGGGTCCTGGTGGACAGCAGGATGACCATGAGCCAGCACTGTGCCCTTGTGGCCAAGAAGGCCAATGGCATCCTGGGGTGTATTAGAAGGGGGATGGTTAGTAGGTCAAGAGAGGTTCTCCTTCCCCTCTACTCTGCCCTGGTGAGACCTCATCTGGAATATTGTGTCCAGTTCTGGGCCCCTCAGTTCAAGAAGGACAGGGAACTGCTGGAGAGAGTCCAGCGCAGGGCCACAAAGATGATGAAGGGAGTGGAGCATCTCCCTTATGAGGAAAGGCTGAGGGAGCTGGGTCTCTTCAGCTTGGAGAAGAGGAGACTGAGGGGTGACCTCATCAATGTTTATAAATACATAAAGGGTGGGTGTCACGAGGATGGAGCCAGGCTCTTCTCGGTGACAACCAACAGCAAGACAAGGGGTAAAGGGTTCAAGCTGGAACACAAGAGGTTCCACTTAAATTTGAGAAGAAACTTCTTCTCAGTGAGGGTGACGGAACACTGGAACAGGCTGCCCAGGGAGGTTGTGGATTCTCCTTCTCTGGAGACATTCAAAACCCGCCTGGACGCCTTCCTGTGTAACCTCACCTAGGTGTTCCTGCCCTGGCAGGCAGATTGGACTAGATGATCTTTTGAGGTCCCTTCCAATCCCTAACATTCTGTGATTCTGTGATTCTGTGATTCTAGAGAGACTGGAGGACTTCCAGTCATTTCAACGCCTTTGTACTTCTTCCCCAGCTTGGGTGTGACCACCGCTGAGCCAGCCTTGTACCCTTCGTGCCCATGGAGCCGCTGGCAGCTGCTTTTCATGTACACATCTGTCCCCCTTCCCGCTGGCTGACCAACGGTGTACAGCACAGGTGTAATCTGGCAATTGGTCCACCCAGTTCAAGGCGGGGCGGGTGTTTTTGTTTGTTTGTTTTTTTGCAAGGAACCACCCATCACATGCAGGTCTGGTGCTGCTATGAACCACTAGTCCTCTTTCTGGAATTCTGCCTTATGTCTCACTTCCTTCTCTTTGGCTTTGTCTGCATCCTTCTTCCTCTCTAAGCAATGGCATCCTTCTCTTAGGAGTTTGTGACTCCTTTTCCTTTCCGTGCTTCCTTTTGTGTTTGTCCCTAAGTTCCCAGGCTTTGATCTAAGAGTGCACTGAAGTCCTCATCTCCAAGTCACTGATGTCACTCGGGTTATAAATTTGATCCCATGTCCTGGGAATAACAGTACGGCTTAGCATTTCCCAGGACTGAAACTTCATTTTCCCCCATCGGTATTTTTGGTTCGTAGCCAGCCCAGGACCTGAATGGCAACAAACGAGTTAATTCAGGATACAAGTGGACGCTGCTCTTTCTGCTTTAGATGTGGTAGTAGACACCACAGAAGCAAGAAAAAGCAAGAAACCCCAACCATGTCAGCAGCGAACAGCCAACAGTGTACTAACAGGAGGAACAAGTTCCTCCATCCAAAGGAAGAGCTGCAGTAAAAAAACGTTGGGCAGAAGGGTTTTGATTAAGCACTACTCAATAAGGTTTGTCTTTGTGTCATCAAAGGTTGGTTTCACAGGCCACAGTTCCTACAGCAAGATGTTGGGTATTATTTAAGCCCCGGCAAATGGGTTTGTTCCATTTTTCATTAAAGAAACACTGGAAAGGGAGACTCTGAAATGGTCCCGTTTTCTGTACTTTGCACTGAAGCAATGAAGATGAGGGTCGATGTTCAAGCTGGACATGTCTCCTGGCGCCATGATGTTGACATCAGGAGCTGGAGGAGCAGTTGGAACTTTCGAAACGTAACATTCTATACTGGCTGGCAACTGCCTTCGTCCGTTCGGCAAGGCTGCAGAAGGCACCAGCTCCTTCGCTTGCGTGCCTTTTGCTGTCACTTGGGGTCTTCTTTCGCGTCACAAGCAGGTCTGAGGTTGTGAAGGCCCAGTTTTTAGAAGAAAACTGCTGCTTTCAAAGAGAAGACATCGTGTCGCCTCAGTATTCATAGTTTCAATGTTTGCATATATGTTCTGCTGGTATTAGGAGCGTGGAGAAGAAGCACAAGAGGTGAAAATGACCACAGTTGGGAATGACTGCTATTTCCACCGTTCCCCCTACGCACAGGTAAATGCTGTAGATTGTAGAGCACTTTGGATCCCTGATTTCTTGATTCAGCCGTGTTGACAGGGAGGTCTGTTATGTAAACAGAGAAGCTGATATGTCACTCTGGCTGGGTCATGGCCACATCTGTAGAGGAAATATCGGATTTTTGGAAGTCGTGAGAAGAGCTAATGATCTTCTGAACCACAGGCAATTTTTTTATTTCCATCCATTTCAGCAATGGGGATTTAGGCGTTAATGCCGGGGAGATGAGCTTTGGCTCCAGACCCAGCGCGTCTCAGGGGATGGCCCAGTTGTCTGACTACAGTCCAAACGTGGCATGTTTTGGAGATGCTGCTCTTAGACCCAGCTGTTAACGTCTTGAACTAGGTGAAAGTTCCTTTAAAATATCACGTAGAATCTCATTAAGAAGTGAATTGCATAATCAGAAATGTTCCTAGAATCGGTACTCTGGAATAAGGCAGGGATACAGAAAAACAACTTCAAGTAACACTAACAAGCGTGACTCTCATGGAAGCGCTATCTCTGCAATCTTGTGTGGACTTTTTAGTTGGTGAAATTTTGACCAATAGAGGGAGAGCAGCAGTGTACACATATGTATTAGAAAAGAAGGAATAATTATACAAATAATTAACAAGTCCATGTAGATATGCTCTCTATTGTTTTGGGTTTGGTTTTGTTTGGTTTTTGGTTATGTTTTAGGGTTTTTTTGGTTATGTTTTTGGTTTTTTTTGTTTTGCCTGGGTTTTTTTTTTTTTTGGGGGGTAGGTTTTTCTTTTCCCCATTAGGCTTTTGTTTGTCATCTGTACAAACAGCTGGGAGAGGGTGTGAGCAATATTAATGACAGTAATCTCAGAACATCAACTCCCAAACTGTTACTTTTTAGTTCTTGCTGAGAATCTTTCTGGGTTTGGTTTCCCATTCCTTATTTCCCATGGACCCATGTACAATTCTTAAGAGAGTCTAATGTAAGATTCGCACTTGTACAGCGGATTTCATTTGGGATTGACCTGATTATCCCATTCTGCGGGAAAGGAAACTCAACCACATGTCAGTTACGCAACTAATAGACACGTTTTCTTCTCAGCATCTCATGAAAAGTTGGCAGTACAGTTATTAGACTGCTTTACTCATGTTCTCATCTAGGAACACTTTTACATGACGGAAGCTCCATCGACCTAACTCAGGATAACTTTAGAGTGTTCTGGAGCTTCAGGTATCTGTAAGGATAACTTTAAGAGTTCTAAAATATCAGAACATGGTCCCAAAAAATCTTGGTCATATGTTCACAGCAGTACACCGTGTACCAATGCATTTATTCTATTTTTATTGTTATATTTACAATACATGAAATCTCTTTTCTCCTGCAGCAGAAGTACAGCCACATCGCCTGTTTCTGGGAAAAACAACCCTCAGGCTGTGTGAGGATCAGTTGTGCCTTCCATCATACCAAACCGCGAAATATAAATGGACTCTTTTTGCCACCTAGTAACAGTAAGTAAAAATATTTTCTCTACTATTTGTCCCTTAGCATAAGCAGATCCACAAGAATGTCCCTGCAGTGCTCAGTAATCTCTATGAAGGTCCAAAATGTACCATGGTAAATCAATGGGGTAGGATCTGCTACCCCAGCAAGTTCAAGGCAAAGAAATGAATTTTATTGGCATTTGAACAGGGTTGCCACATGAATTTTTTAGCTGTCATGTTACGGATGTTTCTCTCAGTCCCATGAAAAGAGGTTAGCAAGAGCTATGGAGTAGAAATCTTGCAGGAATAGTTTGCAAGGCTGTGCAATATCTGAAAATCAGATTATTTATAGAAAAATTTAAAAACCCAACCATTACAAGATGTGGGGGTTTTTCATCATTTCGTCTTAAAGAGGAGCTCTTGGCTACCGGGAGTCCTGTTAGACAGCTGGAACCTGTAACACGGAAAGTGTCCAGGGCAGGGAACCAAGACAGGTGTCAGAAATCAGGCAGAAGCTGGAGTGAGAGCAGCATGACTTGTCACAGATGCATGAGCAAGGGGACTAAAATGGAGATGTTCATGGGCCTGAGCTCCAGAGCTGGAGAAAGGTGTCATGAGAGAAGTCCAGAGAGACCTCTAGTCAGAAGCAAACACCTTGTGTTCCAGAAATTCCCACAGGGAAAGGTAGCGTGTCCTATGTGGGCGTGTTGAGCCACCCAGCCCCAGAGGAGGAAGACAAGAACTTGAGTGCTCTTTTCACTTCAGCCCAGGTATTACTACTCATATGTTTCCCTAAGCTGTAAAGACCTTGAAACACATTGGAAGAAAGAAGGATACTGACTGAAATTAGTGGATCCACCAGCTGGAAGAGATATCCAGCCTTTTCTAAACATCATCAAATGATCAAAATGTTTCTTTTCAAAAGGCTTTATTCCTCATCTGTTCTTTCAGAGGAGAGACAACCCGTGTTTTTTCATGCTTCCTGTTGTTGCAAGATGCTCTTTTGCCAAGCTCCGCGCAATAGTTTTACCACAAGGCACAATGTGCCTATGTAATGATCCCTTCCATAGGATAAAGACTTCAAAGTTATAACTCCTGGTCTGAACCTGGATTTGATATTCTCGTTCCTCCTAATAACAGAAATATAATGTTCTTTTCTGCAGATGTGTCATTGCAACAGGGTGGCCAAGAAAGGATTCTGCATCCAGCCCATCATCAGGAATCACTCCGAAATCAAGAGAATATTTTCCTACCAGTTCATGCTCCACTGATTATAAGCCTCAAGAATGAAGAAGATGAAGAGGACGACGAAGAGAACTGTAACCAGATATTTTTTCTTTTACAAAGAAGTAGGATAGGGTCTTTTTCGACACTTCACAACTGATTTGTTATAACAACCATTAGCTATTTAGAAGAGTTGTTAACAAGATTTCAAAATAGTCTCCAGCTAATCCCCAATATCTTGGAAACAGTAGTCACCAGAAGTGAGGCAACGTCCTAATTCCTGTGAAATGCCTATTTGTATATTTCAATAGCAGTATCATCCACATACCCCATTTTCATTAAATAGAATTTGAAAAGTGATCCACAGTTCAGATGGCCATCAAATACTCTTCAAACTTTCTCTAAATTTGAGGACACAATTCACTAGATTAACTGAATGTCTATGCGTATTTATATATATTTGTTTTGGTTTTTTATTTTTTAAATGTAGTTAAACCCTTGACTGTATCTCACTCAGAGAAATTCATGATGATATTTGATTATTAAGAATTGCTGAAGGTCTTTGTATGGATACCTAGTAATCTTTTAAAACTATTTCCTACAGATGTTTCTAATTGGGTGCCTAAGACTGCTGCAGAAATTGAAGAGGAAAGAGCCATAAAGGAAATATGCTATAAAACTGGTAAATATGAAATCAGTCACTCTTTCCTAAACAGCAACAATGCCAATATACTAAGCCTTGGGTTTATTTTCCCTCTCGGGCTATGTTAAGGAGAGTATTACAGGATCCAATACCCCCACGAACACCAATCAGCACAAACTGTGTCTTCACCTCGGGAAAAGGAGAAATTACTCCTGGAAGCTACCGAGCGAGACTTGCAGAAAGGTAAGGACTTTTCATCTTCTTGGACAATATGTACCACTTTTAGGATTACACTTACAGGGACAAACTACTAGATACCTTGCCCCTCCTCCCCTCTTTTTTAATTTAATGATAATAAAAGACAGCATATTACGAAGAACAGTAAAATACTTCATTAATTTTTCCCCACATATATATACATACATAGTGTCACACACGTGGTGACTACCCGTATCAAATGCAGATGGAAAAGGTAGAAACGGGCTGTAAACCCCATGTATACTTTCTAGAGATATACAACTGTTCCATAAATTTCGTCGGGTAAGATTCATAAATACAATTCATGAAAAGTGAGAAGCTAAAGAACGAGCAGGTAATTTGTAGCTGGTTCTTTACTTCGGAGCCATAGTTTGTCTTTAACCTGCACTTTATGGAATTGTCTTAGAGAGCATGAAAGTTCTACATCAGTTACAGTGGCCAGGAACCAAACATCTAAGAAAAGAGAAAGAATATAAAATGGGAGGTTAAAGGAAATTGCACTCATCACTATCTCACAGAGGTGGGAGGAAGAGAATGGCAGGGCCAGTCCCTGTGCTTACACACAAGCAGCTCACACATCCTTTCTGCTGCCTTTCCAGGTGATGGCAGTAGAATTCCCAGAACATTTATTAATACAAAAAGAGAAGGAGAGATTTCAGGAAGGCGAATACCAACAGAGCATATTCCTACAACAGATCGTCGATCCTTTGACAATGGAGGTAAATACCCTTTAGCATCAGCTTCTCATTGATTAACATCTTCTCTGAATATGCATGCCTTAAACTGCAGTATAATACCCTTAGTCACCAGGTACATTGACATCAGAGGTGAATCTATTATAGGAATGTTGAATCTCCCGCCATTCCTTGGTATTTCTGCAACGCTGTTTGTCACCATGTCAGCAATGCGCATTCAGCTGTTAAGACTCTGTGTGGGCCCGTGCTGTGAACTGTATCACCAAAGTGCCTGACGATTCAAGTAATCCTTTTGCCAACTGAAGTTATTTTCTATGCCACGTTGTTTTAGTTGTTCAGTTTGCAGGACAACACGTAGCTGAACTGATACAACTGAGACACAGGCAAAGCATCCCTCATGTGCAAGGGGTGAGAAATAAGCAGCGGCAGAGAGGAACATATAAGAGTTGTTGTTTTGTTGCTGAGTTCTCTTGTAATGACAGGCAGCTCAGGCTTAGAAGTTGTCACCTTGCGCTTTGGAGTCTATTTCCATTCGCTTCCCACATAGATGTGATACTTTGACTTTGGAAAAGGGTTTATTCCCCCTGTGACACACACACAAATTACATACAACTTTTCACTCTCAGTTCTTACAAATGTCCCTGTGGATTAAAGCCAATGTTTGTTAAACTGTAAACCCTAAACACAACCACAGTGAGCTGGTAAATAAGCATCACTCCAAAGAAATAAAGAAGAATAAATGGACTTCTGAGGAGCCAAGAAATTCACCTCATACGGTACCAGGAAAAGGTGTTTTGAGAAAACAGTTGGCTTATTCATTTTCATTTACTAAACTGTTAGATGATCCAGCACTACCTACCTAATTTCTGTTCTTAATGTCAAATGCGGACAATCCATATTTAGATTGGACTCTCCACAAAGAACATTGCATTAATCTTGTCTTCCAGCCTCCAGGCTCCTGCAATATGTCAAATTTTGACAAACAGCTCAAAATTTTCATTTAATTTGCTTTTTCACTTTTAGGAATTCACACTTCAGACCCCAAAGGAAAACCAAGTTACCAGCCAAGGGGTCAAAGGAAGGATGATGAAACTGCTGCTTATGTTCCTCGTGGGAGAGCAGCTGGAAGAAAGACTTATTGTGATTCTTCAGAACCTCGAAGATCAGCATATGTATTCTACCGCACTGTCAACGTCAACCAGGAACCAAAGTTCAGCGGATCTACAGGTGGGCTCCTGCTTACACAGGATTCTTAAAATGCCTCAAATGTGCCTGTCTGTATTGTGCTGCTTTCTTTTTTGTCCCTGCAGGTGATTGTTAAGTCATTTCTGCCTAAATGCCTTCATAGCAGGAATTCATTTCTCTGCCCAAAAAACAATGAATGCAATGATGTGCTGATGTGTACTAACATACCGATCGCCATTAATTATAGCTTCTTTTATCTGATTTCTTCTTCTGAAATATTTAATAACTTGTAATAGTCCATTTAACTTCATGTTGGAATATGATGGATTTATGCTTATTTTTATAATTTAGTATTATTTTTCATCTTCCATAAAGAAGGCCTTTGGTCTTATTCAAACCACTGTTACTGCTTTAAATGTAAATCTCAATTAATATTTTTTGCATATTATTCATGGTGGTCGGAGGATTTAATTCATTTTTCCTGCCACTCATTCCAGATGGTATTTAATCCATATTTTCCATCTTTGAAATACTCTGCTCTCCTCTTCAGAGGACGGCCTATGTCATAAATTTGACAAGAGCGTACAGGTGGGATTCAGAGTCCTGCATCTTTCTATTCGGCAATCTGTTTCAGATGTAACCATAATTTTACATTTTATGGTTTATGGTAATACAGCTTCTCACAACCTTGTACATCAGTTGGGTTTTATTTGCCTTTCTGCTTTCCTTTCCAATGGTTACTCTGGATAATTCTGTTGGTTTCATCTGTCACTTCATGTAGAAATTTAGTGGAAAATAATTTCAATAATCATAAGTTAAGAAAGTGATTACATCTTGCCAGGTTCAGTCATCTCTTCTAAGACTGGTTGAATCTCCATCTTGAGGTGCCTCCCTGTCTTCATTTCCAATAAAAGGAATCTCACTCAGACAGAGTAGCCACTTCCCAAAGATTCATAATGTTAAGTCGAATTAATCCAAACGGTACTGCTTTATCCTCGGGATGAACAGCTTTACTTTTTCTCTTTTCATGTTTGCTTTGATTAAATGTGGAAGGATAGGTAGAGAGATTACAAAGAGAACATTCTTCATCTGAATAACACATTTGCGGGGAAGAACCCCACCAGGGATTCAGACCTGAGAAGGCGGAGGAAGAAATGCAGCCGACTCAGTATGAGTGATAAAGCATACTTCAATTTATTAATAAGTTGCACACACTTATATAGTCCCTTAGATAATTATGCCTACTAGTCATTCAATAATTGGAGAGAATACATAAGTAGCCCAACCCCCCTTGCGGTTTCTCTGGTATGCAAGTTCCTCTTCTTCCCGGAGCTAGCTCCTCAAGGTCGTTCACCGAAACTCCTCCTTGCCCGCAAGCAACCCAGGTTACCCTCGGTCAGTACTTTTCCATCAGCAGTTTCTGACTCCTGCTCACCGAGGCCTACCGAGGCCTACTCATGCTGACTAGAACAAGCTTTCCTGATACAGCAGATCACTGGACCCATGCCCCTTTTCCCGTAGCCATTCCCCAACAATTCCCCCTTTTTCTTTTTGGGCCAATAATACATCTTTGCGAAAAACAGATTCGATAACTTTGACACACATATTGCGGATACAAGATAAACAACAGATTCCAATACTTAATATAATAACGATAAAGATAAAACCGACCAACATTGGCCTTAAAAAGCTCAGCAACCAGCTTGGAAATCTTAGCGAAGCCCACCATGCTCTAAAAGGATCGTCCTCTATTTGTAACTTAAATCAAGGCTGTAGGCCACGCATCTCGAATAGGACGCAAGGCATTGTCAACAAACAACTGACACAATGTAGGACTGTTTTTCATTCCCTGAGGTAACACTGTCCATTCAAATCGCTGGGCAGGCGCTTCTTTGTTGATGGCTGGCAACGTAAATGCGAACCGTTGTGTATCATTGGGGTGCAATGAGATAGTAAAGAAACAGTCCTTTAGGTCTACTATCAGCAACTTCCACTTTTCAGGCAACATCGCTGGGTTTGGTAATCCTGGTTGCAAAGCACCCATTGCCTGCATTTGCGCATTTACGGCTCTAAGGTCATGCAGCAATCGATACTTCCCCGATTTCTTCTTGATCACAAAAATAGGAGTGTTCCATGGACTTGTTGACAATTGCAAATGTCCTTGCTTTAACTGTTCCTCCACTAATTGATGTGCGGCTGCTAGGCTTTCCATTTTTAACGGCCACTGCTCGATCCATATTGGATCCTCAGAAATCCACTTCAGCGGGATCGGGAAAGCCCATTTTGCAGTGACCGTCAGCGAAAAGTCCCTTCCGTGGTCAAGATAACTCCAAGCTGATCCAAAACATCTCGACCTATCAGGCCATTTACACCATTTGGCAGGCTCATTACTGTAACATAGGCGCTGGCCCTACGACCATCAATGGTCAAGATGGCGCGATCAATACTACGACGTACCGACGAGTGACCCCCTACGCCTTCTACTCCTCTGTCCATGGGTCTCGTCGGCCACTCTGGAGGCCAAGCACCTTCATCCACGATGGTTAAATCTGCCCCAGTGTCCAACAACATAGACAGTAATAAAAATTGGCCCCGACATTCCAGTCGCACGGTTGTATTCGGTCGTCGATGCATGGGCATTGTCAGCAATGCTGCAGGTCCTGTAGATCCAAAACCCTGATCACCTCGCTCCTCCCGAGACGCTGTTTTCATGTCTCTTGTCAACTGCATTAGCGGTATCAATTGCGCAATTCTGCTGCCTCGAGGAATATGGATAGGTGGAAACAATATCTGAATCATGATCTGTATGACACCCGTATAGTCTGCATCGATAAGTCCGGGGATAATTGTCAGTCCTCTCATACTGCTTGAAGATCGCCCTATCAGTAATGCACCCTGCGGTTGACCGTTGATCACTAAGGGCGCTTTTACTGTTGTAGCTACACGTCGCGGTTTGGAGTCCGTTAAAGTTATTTCTACTGCAGTTGCCAAGTCCAACCCGAGGCTCCCTCTTGTGGCTGGCTGGAGGACGGCTGCGGGTTGCATGACGCTGGTACTGGTTCCTCCCGACTCGCTGTTTGTTGCTCCGATGTCGCGACTGCAGGAGCTGCCATTTTTATCGGGGCACGGCGGCTCGACGCACTCATTCTCCCGTTTCCCGAGTAACATGCTTCTGAGCTGTGGTTGGTCGATCTGCAGTTCTCGCACCACACTCGAGTCGCTCTGCAGTCTCGACGGATATGACCCTCCCGTCCGCATCTGAAGCACTTATTACTTCTTCTCCCCTCAGTACTGCGAGGCCGGCTTCCAGCTTCCACAGCACCAGCACGGAGCGGAGCTAACGCAGCAAAGACTTGTTCTTGAAACTGCAACTGGGCTGCTAGAGCTTGTTGCTGGGCCTGCAGGAGGTCTTTCCCTAACCTATCCATAGCTTCCACTAATATAGCCTGAGGCCCTACCGGAACCCTGCTCATTCGATCTAACATCAACTCAATCGTAGCGTCTGCTGGCAACGTTATTAGAATAGACCGAGTCGCCTGATTCGCATTCTGAACTGCACACTGCCTCAACAACGCTGCCCTCATCCACTCAGGCACATCCGCCTGCTCTATGGCCGCGGTAACTCTATCTATAAATTGTGCGAAAGGCTCCTCTCTACCTTGTTTTATAGACATATAGGAAGGCGCTGGCTGTGCCGTCTTAACCTGTTCCACCGCTAGCCTCGCCGTTCGCATTGCCTCAATACACCTTTCCGGCCCCATCTGTAATTGGGCCCGTACTTCCAGGAACGGTCCTGTACCCATCAACTGCTCTACTGTAACGCCGTTCAATGGGTCATTGGGCCCCCTTCTTTGCTGCACCGATGCCTCGCAAAACCGCTGCCAGTGCGCCTGCCACAACAACAGCTGCGACTGCGTCATAATCATCCTCATGATCACCTTAAGGTCCTCCGGAACTAATACCGTAGTTCCAAACACATAATTCAACATCTGCTTAGTTGGCTCTCCATGCAAACCAGATTCCGATACCGTACTCCTGAGCTGAGATAACAACTTCCAGCTAATTGGACTGTACTCTGCTTGCATGTCCCCATGCTGATCCCTTTGAAACATCGCTGGAAACGCTAGAGGAGTAAAATCTCCACCTTCTGCTGCATCTTCCATGATCCTTCTCCAATTAAGCAACGTAGGACAACTACCCCGGTTTGATTTACCCGTCTCTTCCTCCTTCTCTGGCTCGCTTGCTTCGTCCACACTACGGCTATCTCCCTGCTCTCTTGTTTCCGCTTGTCGCTCTAACTCCCCTCTTTCCGTAACTTTAACTGTTTGCCAACAAGGTGGATTAGGAACCCGACAATTACTAAACAACAAGTCATTCGTCTGCGGCGGCGGTGCAGACCCACCCGAAAAGGGTGATATTCCGGCATCTAGTGGTGGAGCAGATGGCTCCATCCGACCTAACTTCTGAGAAGCAACTGCTGCCAAATTTTTCTCGACCTTATGCCTCTTAATATTATTTATAACCTCACACCACGGTTTCATTAACTTTTTCGCTGTTTTGTCCTCATCTATCACCATATCCCATAACACATCTCCTAATTTTCTCCACTCCGCTTCTTCAAATAACGAATCCGGATCCTGAAAACACCCCTTAGCTTTCCCTGTTGCTACTAGACCAGCTAGCTGTTTAACGCAACTATGATCCACCCCCCGCTTTTCTAAAAAGCTTTGCAATAAATCTAGGGCTACTTCTAAATCCATGCTACCGTTATTTATAGCCGAGCACGGTACCTCCTCCTGCGCTTTAAAGACCTCCTTGCAGCCCTCCTGTAGCCCAGCAACGGCGAACTTCACTCGGTTCAGGCGTCGGAGACGATACACCGCAGCACAGTGTTCAATCGCTCTTGCCCGCCGGTCGCTGCTCCCAGCGCTGTTCCTTTCCCTATCCGCCACTCAGGTCCCTGTTCGGGCGCCAATTGCGGGGAAGAACCCCACCAGGGATTCAGACCTGAGAAGGCGGAGGAAGAAATGCAGCCGACTCAGTATGAGTGATAAAGCATACTTCAATTTATTAATAAGTTGCACACACTTATCTAGTCCCTTAGATAATTATGCCTACTAGTCATTCAATAATTGGAGAGAATACATAAGTAGCCCAACCCCCCTTGCGGTTTCTCTGGTATGCAAGTTCCTCTTCTTCCCAGAGCTAGCTCCTCAAGGTCGTTCACCGAAACTCCTCCTTGCCCGCAAGCAACCCAGGTTACCCTCGGTCAGTACTTTTCCATCAGCAGTTTCTGACTCCTGCTCACCGAGGCCTACCGAGGCCTACTCATGCTGACTAGAACAAGCTTTCCTGATACAGCAGATCACTGGACCCATGCCCCTTTTCCCGTAGCCATTCCCCAACACACATTTAATCACATTGCCAGGTTAAAAAAAGTTAGAGCATTTCACAAAAAAAGGTGATCAGCTTTTTTGTCATAAGAACAACCATTACCATTGTCACTACCTTTATTTTCAAGCAGTACCTGAGCCATATGGTCAGAAATGCTCCAAACCAAAGAATCAGCTTGACACAAACAGAAGATTTTCGACCCAAACAGAAAACTATGGTAATGCTTACATGTTGTGTATAAATAGCTATATATAAACTTAAAATCGTAGCATTATTTTGCAATTAATGATTTGAATTAATGCAATTAAGATGGAATTAATACAAAACAAGAGAACTAATAATATTTTTAACCAAATTTCACAGAAAACACTTAGTCATTAGGCAGCTTCTCTGATGCACAATCAACTGCCCAGCACAAAAACATCCCATTGCTTTATGTCTAGTGCTTGCACAAGCAGGGATAAAAGAGGAGACTGGGTTATGGATTTCTTTAACTGAAAAGCAACTGATGCCTTTGGGAAGATTTTGAACACAGGAATATTGACTTTGTTCAAGTCACGGGTGTCCGTGGCAGAATCACCTCGTTTGGAAGATCCCGTGAGCCTGAGGAAACGCTGCAAGATTACACATGATCTTTAAAGTACTGGAGAGAAAGTCTGTATTTAACACTGGCTTGTATTTCAGAGATGATGTGTGATTCACCTGATGCTTTCATTGATACTTCAGCTGACGTAATATTTAATTCACATATCAGACTAAGAGAGTCTTTCCTGAAATTGCAGCTGAACTTAATAAACAATGTTAATGTTTCTTCTACAGACAAATACACTTCAGGATCTTACAATGCACCAACTTGGAGGAAAAGAAATCCACATGCAAAAACATTCCCTAAATTTGGAACAACCATTCAGGTAACTGTTTGATCAAAATTTTTACAACGTAGTCTACTTCACAAAAGCGACAGGACTCTCCCCACCTAGAAAATGTAAAACTGCTCTTAAAGCTTTTGCAGCCAAAACCCACAAGATTCTAAGCAATGCTGAATTGTCTGAAAGAGCGGTGAATAGTTCCGTTGTTTTGCAGACATGTAATTTTGACTGTATAACTAACCCAGGATTTCTAATGTTTTACAATATTACTGATATGAAAGCAAAATACGTACCTGCCTTCAAAGTGAGGAGCTACAACAAGTGGGTTTTGGCTCGTAGCGCTGGACAAAGCACAGCACAGACCACAGGAGTGTGATCTGTTTGTCTGTTTGATTGCTCGTGAAGCATCTGCAACAGCTGAACGATGATCAGCCGAGCTCCAAATTCATAAAAGGACTCGGGCTACAGAACATTCTCCTGATACCCTAAGGACCATTAATACATTTTACAGCTGCCTTGAAAGCAGAGATTACAACCTCTATCTCATGCTCAAAGTTTAATTCTTAACCTGTTTCTGAAAGAGCATCTACAGATTTATTCTAGTAAATAATGTACAAAAACTTCTGTATATCTATTTTGGCAACAGAGCCAAAACAACATGGAAGTGAACAGAAAACAAGAACGATACCCAGAGCGGAGAATAGGATGAAGCGAGTGGTTGAAATTACAATACTCCAAAGTGAAACGAGATGCACCAATGTTTCAAAAGTGACAAAAATGGAAATTAGGAAAGTATGTTCTGTACGGTCATATATTAAGGTTTTAAATATATTCACTAAGTTGTGTCTGTTACGAAAATTAGACAGTTGAGATGATTTTTAAAGACTGTGGCTATTCACCACAAGACTCCTAGTAAAATATGTGCATGGAGATGAAAAAATCTCTAAGCTGAGTGTTCCCCTAACGTATTTCACAGAAGTTTTACTGCATAACAGTTTTAATGCATATGTACCATGATTAAATAAATTGGTTTTGGATTTCAGTAAAGCCTTTGATACTGTCTCTCACAGCATTCTCCTGGACAAGATGTCCAGCACACAGCTGCATAAACAACAATGCAGCGGGTGAGCAATTGGCTGATGGGTCGGGCTCAAAGGGTTCTAGTAAATGGGGTCATGTTGGGTTGGACACCAGTCACTAGTGGGTTCCACAAGGATCCATCTTAGGGCCAGCACTCTTCAATGTCTTCATAAATGACTTGAACACAGGACTAGAGGGAATCCTAAGCTTGCTGCTTACACAATGTTGGGAGGAGCTGTTGACACTGTCGAGAGCAGAGAGACCCTGCAGAGGGATCTGGACAAATTGGAGAACTGGGCAATCACCAACTGCATGAAGTTTAACAAGGGCAAGTGCCGGATTTTGCACCTGGGCCACGGCAACCCTGGCTGTACATACAGACTGGGGCACGAGATGCTGGAAAGCAGCTCTGCAGAGAGGGACCTGGGGGTTCTGGTCGGCGGCAAGTTGAACATGAGCCAACAGTGTCCCTGGCAGCCAAGAGGGCAACCGTGTCCTGGGTGCATCAAGCACAGCATTGCCAGGGAGGTGATTGTGCCGCTCTGCTCTGCACTGGTGCGGCCTCACCTGGAGCACTGGGTGCAGTTCTGGGCACCCCAGGATAAAAAAAGATATAAAGCTACTGGAGAGTGTCCAGAAGAGGGCTACAAAGTTGGTGAAGGGTTTGGAGGGGAAGCCATATGTGGAGCAGCTAAAGTCACTTGGTTTGTTCAGCCTGGAGAAGAGAAGACTAACGGGAGACCTCATCATGCTCTACAGCTTCCTCACAAGGGGAGAAGGAAGGGCAAGTGCTGATCTCTCTGGTGACCAATGACAGAACCTGAGGGAATTAAAGGAACATGTGCCAGGGAAGGTTTAGGTTGGACATCAGGAAAAGGTTCTTCCCCCAGAGGGTGCTGGAGCACTGGAACAGGCTCCCCAGGGAGGTGTCACGGCCCAAGCCTGACAGTGTTCAAGAAGAGACTGGACAACGCCAGTTGGAGCGCTACAGCAGACAGGCGAATGACACCCCGATCTGTCCGGACATTGCCTGTTACATCTTGGCAAGAATTAACTTTGACTGGGCTCCATTACTGTCACCTTGCTACATACTCCACATCTTGCAGCCTCAAATAAATTCTTCCCTCATAAGCCTGTGCTTTGAGCACAACAAAAAGACGAGAAACAAGGTTGTTTTGTCTCTGCAGGGCTCACAGGTGGGCACAGCAAAACGGCTCCACACAGGCTCCCAGTGCAGCCGCGTTCCTGCCACGACTGTGCCCAAACTCAGACAAAGCAAACTCAGCATCGGGGTGCACACCTGGATGCACTTGGCAGCAAAAGGGGGGGACACACCTGAACTGGCTCCCAAACGATCTTTCTCTCCCGCAGTTAAGGCGGGGAGCCATATGGAAACCCGGACCGCACATTTCTCTCAAGATCTGCAGCCAAACCTCCCGCCACTCGCTGTCCCCCTCCCCGCAGCCGGCCCGGGCGGGTCTGACACGGCCGCTGCCGCTGCCTGTCCACCCCGCTCCGCCCCGCCGTGCGGCGCCGCTCCCCGCGGCCCAGCGACTCCCCCTGGGCCCGGCCCCGGCCCCGTTCCGCCTCGGCCACCTGGCGCTCCCGCTTGGCCGACGGCTCCTCCTTCACCTCGGTCACGAACACACACGGCACCTTCCGCTGCACCGCGCCCCGCCGCCTCATGGCCCCGGCCACCCGAGCCCGCCCGCTCCCGCCGCCGGACCAGCGCCGGCCGGAACTGCGGCTGCACCGCCCCGCGCTGCGCCACGGGAAATGGAGTCCGTGAGCGCCCGCCCGCCACGAGCCCCGCCACGCACCCGAGCGCCGGGGAGGGCGGCGCAGGGCAGGGCGGGCGCGGTGGCCTCGGGGCCCCTTCCCGGCAGCCGGCAGCGAGGCGGGGGCACCCCCGCTCACAGCCGCCCGGTCCGGCCGCGGGCCTGGGGCAGCTCCAGGGCTCCAGCCGCCGTTCTCTCTCCAGAGCGGCTCCCGCTGTGTCAGGGCGGCCCCGCCCGCCTGTTTTCGGCGGTTATTCCAGTGCCAAAGTCCCAGTGGTCAGGCAGGCGGTATTTTCCTCTGCAGTTAGTCCTCGGGCTGGCTGCTGACACTTGAATTACAAAAAATTCATAGGCTTCTAGAGAGACTGGAGGACTTCCAGTCATTTCAACGCCTTTGTACTTCTTCCCCAGCTTGGGTGTGACCACCACTGAGCCAGCCTTGTACCCTTCGTGCCCATGGAGCCGCCGGCAGCTGCTTTTCATGTACACATCTGTCCCCCTTCCCGCTGGCTGACCAATGGTGTACAGCACAGGTGTGCTCTGGTGATTAGTGCTACAGTCCCGTTGAAATAGTTTTTAGATTTCTTTTCCAAGGAAGCAGCAATGACGTCCTTTTCCTTGTAGGTCGAGGCTTCCTCTCCTTCCTGTGCTTCCTTTTGTGTTTTACTCCTAACTTCTCAGGCTTTGATCTAAGAGTGCTCTGAAGTGTTCATATCCCAGTCACTGATGTCACCTGACTTATAAAATTGACCCCATGTCCTGGAAATAACAGTATGGCTTAGCATTCCCAGGACCGAAACTTCATTTTCCCCCATCGGTATTTTTGGTTCGTAGCCAGCCCAGGACCTGAATGGGAACACAGGTGTTAATTCAGGATACAAGTGGACGCTGCTCTTTCTGCTTTAGAGGTGGCAGTAGACCCCATAGAAGCAAGAAAAAGCAAGTAACCCCAACCATGTCAGCAGCGAACAGCCAACAGTGTACTAACAGGAGCGACAAGTTCCTCCATCCAAAGGAAGAGCTGCAGTAAAAAAACGTTGGGCAGAAGGGTTTTGATTAAGAACTAGTCAATAAGGTTTGTCTTTGTGTCATCAAAGGTTGGTTTCACAGGCCACAGTTCCTACAGCAAGATGTTGGGTATTATTTAAGCCCTGGCAAATGGGTTTGTTCCATTTTTCATTAAAGAAACACTGGAAAGGGAGACTCTGAAATGGTCCTGTTTTCTGTACTTTGCACTGAAGCAATGGAGATGAAGGTAGATGTTCAAGCTGGACATGTCTCCTGGCGCCATGATGTTGACATCAGGAGCTGGAGGAGCAGTTGGAACTTTGAAACGTAACATTCTATACTGGCTGGCAACTGCCTTTGTCGGTTCAGCAAGGCTGCAGAAGGCACCAGCTCCTTCGCTCGAGTGCCTTTTGCTGCCACTTTGCATCTTCTTTCGAGACAGAAGCAGAGCGGAGGTGCTGAAGGTCCAGTTTTTACAAGAAAACTGCTGCTTTCAGGACAAGACACTCTTTTGCCTCAGTGTTGAAAACTTTAAAGTTTGCATGTATGTCCTGCGAGTATTAACAGCGTGGAGGAGAAGCACAAGGGGTGAAAATGACCGCAGTTGGGAATGACTGCTATTTCTACTGTTCCCCCTACGCACAGGTAAATGCTGTAGATTGTAGAGCACTTTGGATCCTTGATTTCTTGATATAGCTATGTTGACAGGGAGGTCTGTTATATAAACGTAGAAGCTGATAGGTCACTCTGGCTGGGTCATGGCCACATCTGTAGAGGAAATATCGGATTTTTGGAAGTGGTGAGAAGAGCTAATTATCTTCTGAACCATGGGCAATTTTTCATTTTGTATCCATTTCAGCAATGGGGATTTAGGCGTTAATGCCGGGGAGATGAGCTTTGGCTCCAGACCCAGCGCGTCTCAGGGGATGGCCCAGTTGTACTGACTACAGTCCAAACGTGGCATGTTTTGGAGATGCTGCTCTTAGACCCAGCTGTTAACGTCTTGAACTAGGTGAAAGTTCCTTTAAAATATCACATAGAATCTCATTAAGAAGTGAATTGCATAATCAGAAATGTTCCTAGAATCGGTACTCTGGAATAAGGCAGGGATACAGAAAAACAACTTTAAGTAACACTAACAAGAGTGACTCTCATGAAAGCGCTATCTCTGCAATCTTGTGTGGACTTTTTAGCTGGTGTAATTTTGACCAATAGAGGGAGAGCAGCAGTGTGAACATATGTATTAGTAAAGAAGGAATAATTAAACAAATAATTAACAAGTCCATATAGATACGCTCTCTATTGTTTTGGGTTTGGTTTTGGTTGGTTTTTTGGTTATGTTTTTGGGGTTTTTTTGTTTTGGCTGGGGGTTTTTTTGTTTTGGCTGGGGGTTTTTTTGGGGGGGGAGGGGGTAGGTTTTTCTTTTCCCCATTAGGCTTTTGTTTGTCAACTCTACAAACAGCTGGGAGAGGGTGTGAGCAATATTAATGACAGTAATCTCAGAACATCAACTCCCAAACTGTTACTTTTTCAGTTTTTGCTGAGAATCTTTCTGGGTTTGGTTTCCCATTCCTTATTTCCCATGGACCCACGTACATTTCTTAAGAGAGTCTAATGTAAGATTCGCACTTGTACAGCCGATTTCGTTTGGGATTGACCTGATTATCCCGTTCTGCGGGAAAGGAAACTCAACCACATGCCAGTTAAGTAACTAATAGATTCTTTTTCTTCCCAGCATCTCACGAAAAGTCAGCAGTACTTATTAGACTGCTTTACTCATGTTCTCATCTAGGAACACTTTTACATGACGGAAGCTCCATCGACCAAACTCAGGATAACTTCAGAGTGTTCTGGAGCTTCAGGTATCTGTAAGGATAACTTTAAGAGTTCTAAAATATCAGAACATGGTCTCAAAAAAACTTGGTCATATGTTCACAGCAGTACACCGTGTACCAATGCATTTATTCTATTTTTATTGTTATATTTACAATACATGAAATCTCTTTTCTCCTGCAGCAGAAGTACAGCCACATCGCCTGTTTCTGGGAAAAACAACCCTCAGGCTGTGTAAGGATCAGTTGTGCCTTCCATCATATCAAACCGCGAAATATAAATGGACTTTTTTTGCCACCTAGTAACAGTAAGTAAAAATATTTTCTCTACTATTTGTCCCTTAGCATAAGCAGATCCACAAGAATGTCCCTGCAGTGCTCAGTAATCTCTATGAAGGTCCAAAATGTACCATGGTAAATCAATGGGGTAGGATCTGCTACCCCAGCAAGTTCAAGGCAAAGAAATGAATTTTATTGGCATTTGAACAGGGTTGCCACATGAATTTTTTAGCTGTCATGTTACGGATGTTTCTCTCAGTCCCATGAAAAGAGGTTAGCAAGAGCTATGGAGTAGAAATGTTGCAGGAATAGTTTGCACGGCTGTGCAATATCTGAAAATCAGATTATTTATAGAAAAATTTAAAACCCCAACCATTACAAGATGTGGGGTTTTTTCATCATTTCGTTTTAAAGAGGAGCTCTTGGCTACCAGGAGCCAGCCAGTTAGACAGCTGGAACCTGTAACACGGAAAGTGTCTGGAGCAGGGAACCAAGACAGGTGTCAGAAATCAGGCAGAAGCTGGAGTGAGAGCAGCGTGACTTGTCACAGATGCATGAGCAAGGGGACTAAAGTGGAGATGTTCATGGGCCTGAGCTCCAGAGCTGGAGAAAGGTGTCACGAGAGAAGTCCAGAGAGACCTCTAGTCAGAAGCAAACACCTTGTGTTCCAGAAATTCCCCCAGGGAAAGGCAGCGTGTCCTATGTGGGTGTGTTGAGCCACCCAGCCCCAGAGGAGCAAGACAAGAACTTGAGTGCTCTTTCTGTGAGTGCACACATTGCCGGAAGTAAATATATCCAACTGGAAAATATATCCAACTTCAGTATTTTTAATGTAATGTACAGAATCCTGATTGTATCATCATTTTTATTTCAGGCAGTTGCATTTCCTGGCTCTCAGAAAATGCTATCCCAGTTCTGATACAGTTTTCCGCAAACATTATGGGTAGATATAAATTCCTATGGAAGAGAATGCCTTTTCTGATTTTCTTCATTTAGGTGAAAATGATTTTCATGAAATTCATACTCTTTCTCAAAATATACATTTTGTATTTCGTAAAAAGAGTTGTGATTCTAAAAATTTGGACAGAAAAAAAATGTCTGCAAGCTAAAAATGGGTAATGCAGTGCTTAGCATTGCTAAATTCACCAAAGGTAGATGCCATGGGGAGTGGTACTATAATTCTGCCTATAATTCAGCATATTTAAAATATTTTCACAGCTGGGGTACAAAACTCATGTACTCATTTCAGCGCAGGTACAACTACTTACATGTTTCCCTATGTTGTAAATATCCTGAAACACATTGGAAGAAAGAAGGATACTGACTGAAATTAGTATCCAACAGCTGGAAGAGACATCCAGCCTTCTCTAAACATCATCAAATGATCAAAACGTCCCTCTTTTCAAAAGGCTTTATTCCTCATCTGTTCTTTCAGAGGAGATACAACCCGTGTTTTTTCACGCTTTCTGTTGTTGCAAGATGCTCCTTTGCCAAGCTCTGCGGAATAGTTTTACCACAAGGCACAATGTGCCTATGTAATGATCCCTTCCATAGGATAAAGATGTCAAAGTTACACCTGCTGATCTGAACCTGGATTTGATATTTTAGTTCCTCCTAATAAAAGAAATATAACGTTCTTTTCTGCAGATGCGTCATTGCAGCAGGGTGGCCAAGAAAGGATTCTGCATCCAGCCCATCATCAGAAATCACTCCGAAATCAAGAGAATATTTTCCTACCAGTTCATGCTCCACTGATTATAAGCCTCAAGAATGAAGAAGATGAAGAGGATGACGATGAGAAAGAGACCTGTAAACAGCTTTTTTTTCTTTTACAAAAAAGTAGAATAGGATCTTTTTCTACACTTCACAACTGATTTGTTATAATAACCATTACCTACTTAGAAAAGAGTTGTCGACAAGATTTCAAAATAGTCTCCAGCTAATCCCCAAAATACTTGAACCAGTAGTCACCAAAAGTAGAGGCAACATCCTAATTCCTGTGAAATGTCTATCTGTATATTTCAATAGCAGTATCATCCACATACCCCATTTTCATTAAATAGAATTTGAAAAGTGATCCACAATTCAGATGGCCATCAAACACTCTTCAAACTTTCTCTAAATTCGGGGACAAAATTCACTAGATTAACTGAATGTCTATGCATATTTTTATATATTTGTTTTGGCTTTGTATTTTTTAAATGTAGTTATTAAACCGTTGACTGTATCTCACTCAGAGAAATTCATGATGATATTTGATTATTAAGAATTGCTGAAGGTCTTTGTATGGATACCTAGTAATCTTTTAAAACTATTTCCTACAGATGTTTCTAATTGGGTGCCTAAGACTGCTGCAGAAATTGAAGAGGAAAGAGCCATAAAGGAAATATGCTATAAAACTGGTAAATATGAAATCAGTCACTCTTTCCTAAACAGCAACAATGCCAATATACTAAGCCTCGGGTTTATTTTCCCTCTCAGGCTATGTTTAGGAGAGTATTACAGGATGCAATACCCTCACGAACACCAATCAGCACAAACTGTGTCTTCACCTCAGGAAAAGGAGAAATTACTCCTGGAAGCTACCGAGCGAGACTTGCAGAAAGGTAAGGACTTTTCATCTTCTTGGACAATATGTACCACTTTTAGGATTACACTTACAGGGACAAAGGATTAGATACTTTGCCCCTCCTCCCCTCTTCTTTAATTTAGTGATAATAAAAGACACCATATTACGAAGAACAGTAAAATACTTCATTAATTTTTCCCCACATATATATACATACATAGTGTCACACACGTGGTGACTACCTGTATCAAATACACATGGAAAAGGTAGAAACGGGCTGCAAACCCCACGTGTACAACTGTTCCTTAAATTTCGTCAGGTAAGATTCGTCAATACAATTCATGAAAAGTGAGAAGCTAAAGAATAAGCAGGTAATTTGTAGCTGGTTCTTTACTTCGGAGCCATAGTTTGTCTTTAAGCTGCATTTTATGGAATTGTCTTAGAGAGCATGAAAGTTCTACATCAGTTACAGTGGCCAGGAACCAAACATCTAAGAAAAGAGAAAGAATATAAAATGGGAGGTTAAAGGAAATTGCACTCATCACTATCTCACAGAGGTGGGAGGAAGAGAATGGCAGGGCCAGTCCCTGTGCTTACACACAAGCAGCTCACACATCCTTTCTGTTGCCTTTCCAGGTGATGGCAGTAGAATTCCCAGAACATTTATTAATACAAAAAGAGAAGGAGAGATTTCAGGAAGGAGAATACCAACAGAGCGTATTCCCAGAAGAGATCGTCGATCCTTTGACAATGGAGGTAAATACCCTTTAGCATCAGCTTCTCATTGATTAACATCTTCTCTTGTGGTAAGTAAAATACCTGAATATGCACGCCTTAAACTGCAGTAGAATACCCTTAGTCACCAGGTACATTGACATCAGAGGTGAATCTATTATAGGAATGTTGAATCTCCCGCCATTCCTTGGTATTTCCGCAACGCTGTTTGTCACCATGTCAGCAATGCGCATTCAGCTGTTAAGACTCTGTGTGGGCCCGTGCTGTGAACTGTATCACCGAAGTGCCTGACGATTCAAGTAATCCTTTTGTCAACTGAAGTTATTTTCTATGCCACGTTGTTTTAGTTGTTCAGTTTGCAGGACAACACGTAGCTGAACTGATACAACTGAGACACAGGCAAAGCATCCCTCATGTGCAAGGGGCGAGAAATAAACAGCGGCAGAGAGGAACATATTAAGGGTTGTGGTTTTGTTGCTGAGTTCTCTTGTAATGACAGGCAGCTCAGGCTCAGAAGTTGTCACCCTGCGCTTTGGAGCCTGTTTGCATTGGGTTCCCATGCAGATGTTACACTTTGACTTTGGAAAAGGGTTTATTCCCCCTGTGACACACACACAAATTACATACAACTTTTCACTCTCAGTTCTTACAAATGTCCCTGTGGATTAAAGCCAATGTTTGTTAAACTGTAAACCCTAAACACAACCACAGTGAGCTGGTAAATAAGCATCACTCCAAAGAAATAAAGAAGAATAAATGGACTTCTGAGGAGCCAAGAAATTCACCTCATACGGTACCAGGAAAAGGTGTTTTGAGAAAACAGTTGGCTTATTCATTTTCATTTACTAAACTGTTAGATGAGCCAGCACTACCTACCTAATTTCTGTTAATGTCAAATGTGGACAATCCATATTTAGATTGGACTCTCCACAAAGAACATTGTATTAATCTTGTCTTCCAGCCTCCAGGCTCCTGCAATATGTCAAATTTTGACGAACAGCTCAAAATTTTCATTTAATTTGCTTTTTCACTTTTAGGAATTCACACTTCAGACCCCAAAGGAAAACCAAGTTACCAGCCAAGGGGTCGAAGGAAGGATGATGAAACTGCTGCTTATGTTCCTCGTGGGAGAGCAGCTGGAAGAAAGATTTATTGTGATTCTTCAGAACCTCAAAGATCAGCATATGTATTCTACCGCACTGCACTGTCAATGTCAACCAGGAACCAAAGCTCAACGGATCTACAGGTGGGCTCCTGCTTACACAGGATTCTTAAAATGCCTCAAATGTGCCTGTCTGTATTGTGCTGCTTTCTTTTTTGTCCCTGCAGGCGATCGTTAAGTCATTTCTGCCTAAATGCCTTCATAGCAGGAATTCATTTCTCTGCCCAAAGAGCAATGAATGCAATGATGTGCTGATGTGTACTAACATACCGACCGCCACTAATTACAGCTTCTTTTATCTGATTTCTTCTTCTGAAACATTTAATAACTTGTAATAGTCCATTTAACTTCATGTTGGAGCATGATGGATTCATGCCTATTTTTATAATTTAGTATTATTTTCATCTTCCATAAAGAAGTCCTATGTGTTGCTTTTTGGCAATCTGTTTCAGATGTAACCATAAGTTTACATCTTACACTGTGTTTTCAACTTGCTAATACAGCTTCTCACAACCTCGTACATCAGTTGGGTTTTATTTGCCTTTCTGCTTTCCTTTTCCATGGTTACTCTGGATAATTCTGTTGTTTTCATCTCTCACTTCATGTAGAAGTTTAGTGGTAAATAATTTCAATAATCATAAGTTAAGAAAGCGATTTCATCTTGCCAGGTTCAGTCATCTCTTCTAAGACTGGTTGAATCTCCATCTTGAGGTGCCTCCCTGTCTTCATTTGCAATAAAAGGAATCTCACTCTGACAGAGTAACCCCTTCCCAAAGATTCATAATGTTAAGTCAAATTAATCCAAACGGTACTGCTTTATTCTGGAGATGAACAGTTTTACTTTTTTTCTTTTCATGTTTGCTTTGATTAAATGTGGACAGATTGGTATAGAGATTACAAAGAGAACATTCTTAATCTGAATAACACAATTAATCAATTGCCAGGTTAAAAAAAGAGCATTTCACAAAAAAAGGTGATCAGCTTTTTTGTCATAAGAACAACCATTACCATTGTCACTACCTTTCTTTTCAGCAGTACCTGAGCCATATGGTCGGAAATGCTCCAAACCAAAGAATCAGCTTGACACAAATAGAAGATTTTCGACCCAAACAGAAAACTATGGTAATGCTTACATGTTGTGCATAAATACCTATATATAAACTTAAAATCGTAGCATTATTTTGCAATTAATGATTTGAATTAATGGAATTGAGATGGAATTAATACAAAACAAGAGAACTAATAATATTTTTAACCAAATTTCACAGAAAACACTTAGTCATTAGGCAGCTTCTCTGATGCACAATCAACTGCCCAGCACAAAAACATCCGTTTGCCATGTATCTAGTGCTTGCACAAGCAGGGATAGAAGAGGAGATTGGATTATGGATTTGTTTAACTGAAAAGCAATTGATGCCTTTGGGAAGATTTTGAACACAGGAATATTGACGTTGTTCAAGTCACGGGTGTCCGTGGCAGAATCGCCTCGTTTGGAAGATCCCGTGAGCCTGAGGAAACGCTGCAAGATTACACATGATCTTTAAAGTACTGGAGAGAAAGTCTGTATTTAACACTGGCTTGTATTTCAGAGATGATGTGTGATTCACCTGATGCTTTCATGGATACTTCTGCTGATGTAATATTTAATTCACATACCAGCCTAAGAGAGTCCTTCCTGAAATTGTAGCTGAACTCAGAAACAATGTTTATGTTTCTTCTACAGACAAATACACTTCAGGATCTTACAATGCACCAACTTGGAGGAAAAGAAATCCACATGCAAGAACATTCCCTAAATTTGGAACAACCATTCAGGTAACTGTTTGATCAAAATTTTTACAATGCAGTCTACTTCACAAAAGCGACAGGACTCTCCCCACCTAGAAAATGTAAAACTGCTCTTAAAGCTTTTGCAGCCAAAACCCACAAGATTCTAAGCAGTGCTGAGTCATCTGAATGACCAGGGAGTAGTTCTGTTTGTTTGCAGATATGTAATTTTGACTGTATAACTAACCCAGGATTTCTAATGTTTTACAATATTACTGATATGAAAGCAAAATACGTACCTGCCTTCAAAGTGAGGAGCTACAACAAGTGGGTTTTGGCTCGTAGCGCTGGACAAAGCACAGCACAGACCACAGGAGTGTGATCTGTTTGTCTGTTTGATTGCTCGTGAAGCATCTGCAACAGCTGAACGATGATCAGCCGAGCTCCAAATTCATAAAAGGACTCGGGCTACAGAACATTCTCCTGATACCCTAAGGACCATTAATACATTTTACAGCTGCCTTGAAAGCAGAGATTACAACCTCTATCTCATGCTCAAAGTTTAATTCTTAACATGTTTCTGAAAGAGCATCTATAGATTTATTCTAGTAAATAATGTACAAAACCTTCTGTATATCTATTTTGACAACAGAGCCAAAACGACATGCAAGTGAACAGAAAACAAGAACGATACCCAGAGCGGAGAATAGGATGAAGCGAGTGGTTGACATTACAATACTCTAAAGTGAAACGAGATGCACCAATGTTTCAAAAGTGACAAAAATGGAAATTAGGAAAGTATGTTCTGTATGGTCATATATTAAGGTTTTAAATATATTCACTAAGTTGTGTCTGTTACGAAAATTAGACAGTTGAGATGATTTTTAAAGACTGTGGCTGTTCACCACAAGACTGCTAGTACAATATGTGCATAGAGATGAAAAAAATCTCTAAGCTGAGTGTTCCCCTAATTTATTTCACAGAAGTTTTACTGCATAACAGAAGTTTTAATGCATATGTACCGTGATTAAATAAATTGGTTTTGGATTTCAGTAAAGCCTTTGATATTGTCTCTCACAGCATTCTCCTGGACAAGATGTCCAGCACACAGCTGCATAAACAACAATGCAGCGGGTGAGCAATTGGCTGATGGGTCGGGCTCAAAGGGTTCTAGTAAACGGGGTCACGTTGGGTTGGACACCAGTCACTAGTGGGTTCCACAAGGATCCATCTTAGGGCCAGCACTCTTCAATGTCTTCATAAATGACTTGAACACAGGACTAGAGGGAATCCTAAGCTTGCTGCTTACACGATGTTGGGAGGAGCTGTTGACACTGTCGAGAGCAGAGAGACCCTGCAGAGGGATCTGGACAAATTGGAGAACTGGGCAATCACCAACTGCATGAAGTTTAACAAGGGCAAGTGCCGGATTTTGCACCTGGGACACGGCAACCCTGGCTGTACATACAGACTGGGGCACGAGATGCTGGAAAGCAGCTCTGCAGAGAGGGACCTGGGGGTTCTGGTTGACGGCAAGTTGAACATGAGCCAACAGTGTCCCTGGCAGCCAAGAGGGCAACCGTGTCCTGGGTGCATCAAGCACAGCATTGCCAGCCGGGCCAGGGAGGTGATTGTCCCGCTCTGCTCTGCACTGGTGCGGCCTCACCTGGAGCACTGGGTGCAGTTCTGGGCACCACAGGATAAAAAAAGATATAAAGCTACTGGAGAGTGTCCAGAAGAGGGCTACAAAGTTGGTGAAGGGTTTGGAGGGGAAGCCATATGTGGAGCAGCTAAAGTCACTTGGTTTGTTCAGCCTGGAGAAGAGAAGACTAACGGGAGACCTCATCATGCTCTACAGCTTCCTCACGAGGGGAGAAGGAAGGGCAAGTGCTGATCTCTCTGGTGACCAATGACAGAACCCGAGGCAATTAAACGAACATGTGCCAGGGAAGGTTTAGGTTGGACATCAGGAAAAGGTTCTTCCCCCAGAGGGTGCTGGAGCACTGGAACAGGCTCCCCAGGGAGGTGTCACAGCCCAAGCCTGACAGTGTTCAAGAAGAGACTGGACAACGCCAGTTGGAGCGCTACAGCAGACAGGCGAATGACACCCCGATCTGTCCGGACAATGCTTGTTACATCTTGGCAAGAATTACCTTTGACTGGGCTCCATTACTGTCACCTTGCTACATACTCCACATCTTGCAGCCTCAAATAAATTCTTCCCTCATAATGCTGATATTGCTTTGAGCACAACAAAAAGATGAGAAACAAGGTTGTTTTGTCTCTGCAGGGCTCACAGGTGGGCACAGCAAAACGGCTCCACACAGGCTCCCAGTGCAGCCGCGTTCCTGCCATGACTGTGCCCAAACTCAGACAAAGCAAACTCAGCATCGGGGTGCACACCTGGATGCACTTGGC
Source organism: Caloenas nicobarica (assembly GCF_036013445.1). NCBI lineage: Eukaryota > Metazoa > Chordata > Aves > Columbiformes > Columbidae > Caloenas > Caloenas nicobarica. Next base: position 50,601,576 of record NC_088245.1, read on the forward strand.
AGCAAAAGGGGGGGACACACCTGAACTGGCTCCCAAACGATCTTTCTCTCCCGCAGTTAAGGCGGGGAGCCATATGGAAACCCGGACCGCACATTTCTCTCAAGATCTGCAGCCAAACCTCCCGCCACTCGCTGTCCCCCTCCCCGCAGCCGGCCCGGGCGGGTCTGACACGGCCGCTGCCGCTGCCTGTCCACCCCGCTCCGCCCCGCCGTGCGGCGCCGCTCCCCGCGGCCCAGCGACTCCCCCTGGGCCCGGCCCCGGCCCCGTTCCGCCTCGGCCACCTGGCGCTCCCGCTTGGCCGACGGCTCCTCCTTCACCTCGGTCACGAACACACACGGCACCTTCCGCTGCACCGCGCCCCGCCGCCTCATGGCCCCGGCCACCCGAGCCCGCCCGCTCCCGCCGCCGGACCAGCGCCGGCCGGAACTGCGGCTGCACCGCCCCGCGCTGCGCCACGGGAAATGGAGTCCGTGAGCGCCCGCCCGCCACGAGCCCCGCCACGCACCCGAGCGCCGGGGAGGGCGGCGCAGGGCAGGGCGGGCGCGGTGGCCTCGGGGCCCCTTCCCGGCAGCCGGCAGCGAGGCGGGGGCACCCCCGCTCACAGCCGCCCGGTCCGGCCGCGGGCCTGGGGCAGCTCCAGGGCTCCAGCCGCCGTTCTCTCTCCAGAGCGGCTCCCGCTGTGTCAGGGCGGCCCCGCCCGCCTGTTTTCGGCTCCGGGCTGAGGCAGCGCGCGGTGGCGGTGCCGTTGGCCCGGCAGCCGTTCCTCGGGCTGTTTTCTGCTTGCCCGGGCGCCGCACGCCTGGCTGGGGCAGGGATGCCCAGTGGGGAACTCTCTGGGTCGGTTTGGCCCCCGTCAGCACAGGGGCCTCCGGGTGTTGCCCGGGCTCTGCGCCTCGGGATAAACCTTGCAAGCTGTGCTGGCTTGACCCTGGCTGGACACCAGGTGCCCACCAAAGCTGCTCTGTCACTCCCCTCCCTCCTCAGCTGGGCAGGGGAGAGAAGGCCCAAGGAAAAGCTCGTGGGTCGAGATCAGGACAAGGAGAGAGCGCTCACCCACTGCTGCCACGGGCAACACAGACTCGACTCCCACGTGGAAGTTCTTGTAGTTTATTGCCAATCCAATCTGAGTGCAGCAATGGGAAATAAAACCTGCATCTTAAACCACCTTCCCAACGTGCCTCCTTCTTCCCGTGCTCAGGTTCCCTCCTGCATTTCCTCTACCTCCTCTCCCTGAGCGGCACGTGGGAAGAGGGAATGGGGGTTACGGTCAGTTCTTCACAGGCTGATGGGCGCAGCCTTGGCCAGCGCTGGGTCCATCTTGGAGCCAGCTGGCACGGGCTCTATCGGACATGGGGGAAGCTTCCAGCAGCTTCTCTCGGAATCCTCCCCTGCAGCCCCACCCGCTTCAAACACCTTGGCATGCAACCCCAACACAGAATTAGTTCTTCCTGAGCTTACCACCTTAAGCTTACCTCGCCCAGGCACAGCCACGTAACTACAAAGAGCCCCTGTCTCGACAGCTCTTGACAGCGTTAACACTTTTTCGGACGGCTGCTCGGGCCCACTGACAGTTCAGTATTCATGGCCCGCATCTGCTTTCCTGAAAGGCAGTTGCGGGGCTTATGGAACTGTGGGAGTCTTTTCACGTCGCTTCTCTGTTCACAGCCCGCATCACTGCTGCCCACCTTGATCTCAGTGAGCAGTTTCATCCCGTAGTCAGGTCAGGTCATTCCTGTAGAAATGCCCTTATTCCAGTGCCAAAGTCCCAGTGGTCAGGCAGGCGGTATTTTCCTCTGCAGTTAGTCCTCGGGCTGGCTGCTGACACTTGAATTACGAAAAATTCATAGGCTTCTATGTGATGGAACACCTTATCCTTGGTGCCATCTTAAGACATATCAAGGATAAGAGGGTCATCAGGGACAGTCAACATGGCTTCCCCAAGGGGAAGTCGTGTTTGACCAACCTCATAGCCTTTTATGAAGACGTAACAAGGTGGACTGACGATGGCAGAGCAGCGGATGTGGTCTACCTTGACTTCAGCAAAGCATTTGACACCGTCTCCCACAGCATCCTCACGGCAAAACTGAGGAAGTGTGGACTGGATGATCGGGTAGTGAGGTGGACTGCAAACTGGCTGAAGGAGAGAAGCCAGAGAGTTGTGGTCAATGGGGCAGAGTCTGGTTGGAGGCCTGTATCTAGTGGAGTGCCTCAAGGGTCAGTTCTGGGACCAATACTATTCAATATATTCATCAATGACTTGGATGAGGGAATTGAGTGTACTATCAGCAAGTTTGCTGATGACACCAAGCTGGGAGGAGTGGCTGACACGCCAGAGGGCTGTGCTGCCATCCAGTGAGATCTGGACAGGCTAGAGAGTTGGGCAGGGAAAAATTTAATGGAATATAACAAGGGAAAATGTAGAGTCTTGCATCTGGGCAGGAACAACCCCAGGTTCCAGTACAGGTTGGGGAATGACCTATTAGAGAGCAGTGTAGGGGAAAGGGACCTGGGGGTCCTGGTGGACAGCAGGATGACCATGAGCCAGCACTGTGCCCTTGTGGCCAAGAAGGCCAATGGCATCCTGGGGTGTATTAGAAGGGGGATGGTTAGTAGGTCAAGAGAGGTTCTCCTTCCCCTCTACTCTGCCCTGGTGAGACCTCATCTGGAATATTGTGTCCAGTTCTGGGCCCCTCAGTTCAAGAAGGACAGGGAACTGCTGGAGAGAGTCCAGCGCAGGGCCACAAAGATGATGAAGGGAGTGGAGCATCTCCCTTATGAGGAAAGGCTGAGGGAGCTGGGTCTCTTCAGCTTGGAGAAGAGGAGACTGAGGGGTGACCTCATCAATGTTTATAAATACATAAAGGGTGGGTGTCACGAGGATGGAGCCAGGCTCTTCTCGGTGACAACCAACAGCAAGACAAGGGGTAAAGGGTTCAAGCTGGAACACAAGAGGTTCCACTTAAATTTGAGAAGAAACTTCTTCTCAGTGAGGGTGACGGAACACTGGAACAGGCTGCCCAGGGAGGTTGTGGATTCTCCTTCTCTGGAGACATTCAAAACCCGCCTGGACGCCTTCCTGTGTAACCTCACCTAGGTGTTCCTGCCCTGGCAGGCAGATTGGACTAGATGATCTTTTGAGGTCCCTTCCAATCCCTAACATTCTGTGATTCTGTGATTCTGTGATTCTAGAGAGACTGGAGGACTTCCAGTCATTTCAACGCCTTTGTACTTCTTCCCCAGCTTGGGTGTGACCACCGCTGAGCCAGCCTTGTACCCTTCGTGCCCATGGAGCCGCTGGCAGCTGCTTTTCATGTACACATCTGTCCCCCTTCCCGCTGGCTGACCAACGGTGTACAGCACAGGTGTAATCTGGCAATTGGTCCACCCAGTTCAAGGCGGGGCGGGTGTTTTTGTTTGTTTGTTTTTTTGCAAGGAACCACCCATCACATGCAGGTCTGGTGCTGCTATGAACCACTAGTCCTCTTTCTGGAATTCTGCCTTATGTCTCACTCCCTTCTCTTTGGCTTTGCCTGCATCCTTCTTCCTCTTTAAGCAATGGCATCCTTCTCTTAGGAGTTTGTGACTCCTTTTCCTTTCCGTGCTTCCTTTTGTGTTTGTCCCTAAGTTCCCAGGCTTTGATCTAAGAGTGCACTGAAGTCCTCATCTCCAAGTCACTGATGTCACTCGGGTTATAAATTTGATCCCATGTCCTGGGAATAACAGTACGGCTTAGCATTTCCCAGGACTGAAACTTCATTTTCCCCCATCGGTATTTTTGGTTCGTAGCCAGCCCAGGACCTGAATGGGAACACAGGTGTTAATTCAGGATACAAGTGGACGCTGCTCTTTCTGCTTTAGATGTGGCAGTAGACGCCACAGAAGCAAGAAAAAGCAAGTAACCCCAACCATGTCAGCAGCGAACAGCCAACAGTGTACTAACAGGAGCGACAAGTTCCTCCATCCAAAGGAAGAGCTGCAGTAAAAAAAGTTGGGCAGAAGGGTTTTGATTAAGAACTAGTCAATAAGGTTTGTCTTTGTGTCATCAAAGGTTGGTTTCACAGGCCACAGTTCCTACAGCAAGATGTTGGGTATTATTTAAGCCCCGGCAAATGGGTTTGTTCCATTTTTCATTAAAGAAACACTGGAAAGGGAGACTCCGAAATGCTCCCATTTTCTGTACTTTGCACAGAAGCAATGGAGATGAAGGTAGATGTTCAAGCTGGACATGTCTCCTGGCGCCATGATGTTGACATCAGGAGCTGGAGGAGCAGTTGGAACTTTCGAAACGTAACATTCTATACTGGCTGGCAACTGCCTTTGTCGGTTCGGCAAGGCTGCAGAAGGCACCAGCTCCTTCACTCAAGTGCCTTTTGCTGTCACTTGGTGTTTTCTTTTGTGACAGAAGCAGATCTGAGGTTGTGAAGGCCCAGTTTTTAGAAGGAAACTGCTGCTTTCAAGGAAATCACATCGTTTTGCCTCAGTATTCATAGTTTCAATGTTTGCGTGTATGTTCTGCTGGTACTAAGAGCGTGGAGGAGAAGCGCAAGGGGTGAAAATGACCGCAGTTGGGAATGACTGCTATTTCCACCGTTCCCCCTACGCACAGGTAAATGCTGTAGATTGTAGAGTGCTTTGGATCCTTGGTTTCTTGATACAGCCTTGTTGGCAGGGAGGTCTGTTATGTAAACAGAGAAGCTGATATTTCACTCTGGCTGGGTCATGGCCACATCGGTAGAGGAAATATCGGACTTTTGGAAGTGGTGAGAAAAGGCAATGATCAAGTGAACCATGGACAATTTCTCATGTGAACTGCGCTCAGATACTCAAGGAACATATAAAAGTCACGCGTGAAGATCACTCATCTTTCGTATTGAATCAGGATTATGTTGATTATGAATACATATGCCACGTTTATAATTTCTGCTTATAGTGCCTATCTGAAGTACTGCAAAAGCAGTTATTGAAAAGTAAGTCCTGCAATATGTGTTTGTCCTTCAAATGAATATTTAAATTCCACCTCTTGAAAATCCCGGGTTGGGTGTTGGGCTCTCCGTTATTGCATCCATTTCCACAATGGGGATTTAGGCATTTGCCTGGGAGCTGGGCTTGGGCTCCAGACCTCAGCGTGTCTCAGGAGATGGCCCAATTGTACTGACTACAGTCCGAACGTGACGTGTTTTGGAGATGCCGCTCTTAGACCCAGCTGTTAATGTCTGGATCTGGGTGAAACTTACCTTCAAATGTACAAACAGCTGGGAGATGGTGTGAGCAGTGCAATGTATGTTCACTCAGAACATCAATTCCCAAACTTTTAGTTTTTAGTTTTTGCTGGGAATCTTTCTGGGTTTGATTTCCTACTCCTTATTTCCCAAGGACCCATGTCTATTAATGGTAAGAGAGTCTAGTGTAGGATTTGCACTCATATGTTCACAGCAGTAGACCGTGTACCAATCCATTTAGTCCATTTTTATTTTTCTGCTTACAATATAGGAGAACTCTTTTCTCCTGCAGCAGAAGTACGGCCACATCGCCTGTTTCTGGGAAAAACAGCCCTCAGGCTGTGTGAGGATCAGTTGTGCCTTCCATCATAGCAAACCTCGAAATATAAATGGACTTTTTTTGCCGCCTAGTAACAGTGAGTAAAAATATTTTCTCTACTATTTGTTCATTAGAGTAAGTACATACACAAGAATGTCCCTGCAGTGCTCAGTAATCTCTAGGAAGGTTCAAAATGTACCATGCAAATCAATGGGGTAGGATCTGCTACCGCAGTGAGTTCAAGGCAAAGAAAGGAATTGTATTGGCATTTGAATAGAGTTGCCAAATGACTTTTTTAGCTGTCCTGTTACGGATCTTCGTATTGCAGGAAAGATGACGTCACAAGTGGTGATTTAGGTTGCTAGGATCCACAGAGTAGAAATGTTGCAGTAATCATTTGCAAGGTTACATAATATCTGAAAATCAAATTATTTTTGGAAAATAAAAAAGCACTATTACAAGTTGGTTTTTTTTCCACATTCCTTTCAAAGAGGAGCTCTTGGCTACCAGGAGTCCTGTTAGACAGCTGGAACCTGTAACACGGAAAGTGTCTGGAGCAGGGAACCAAGACAGGTGTCAGAAATCAGGCAGAAGCTGGAGTGAGAGCAAGTCAGTGTGACTTGTCACAGATGTATGAGCAAGGGGACTAAAATGGAGATGTTCATGGGCCTGAGCTCCAGAGCTGGAGAAAGGTGTCATGAGAGAAGTCCAGAGAGACCTCTAGTCAGAAGCAAACACCTTGTGTTCCAGAAATTCCCGAGGGAAAGGTAGCGTGTCCTATGTGGGCGTGTTGAGCCAACCAACTCCAGAGGAGCATGGCAAGAACTTGAGTGCTCTTTCTGTGAGTGCACACACTGCTTTCTGTACCGTTCCCACATCCACAGCAGTGACCCCTGGCAGCTGGTCCTCTTGTAAATAAAATGTAGGCACATTTTGGGTGTGGTGTGAGTCAGAGAAGATGCCCAAGAGGCCCGATGGACATGGATAACCTCTAGAAGAGCAATGTACAACAAACAGAACGAGAAAATAGACCCAAACCTTTTTACTGAAAAATGCATACATTCAAAGGCCATGTGTCCCAGAATAGCATTGCAAACATTTTAACTGCATTTGTCCTTTTTAATACTTAGAAATCCTGTTAAACCAATTTAAGGTGGAGTTGGCTTACACTGTCCGGAGCTAATAATATGCTATTCTGGGCAGTGACAGAGTTAACTATCAAGTTAAAATTGTATCTTACATTTTCTTGCATGAGATACAACTGTTCTGATCTGCAGGAGTGTTACTAAAATAGGTTTATTATGATACGCAGGTAAGCAAGAGATGCTCAAGAATAAGAGCAACTGGAATAAAAGAAAACGCCTATGCTTCATGCTATTTATTTAGAATTGGAAAACATAACCAACCTTAGTATTTTTAATATAATGCACAAAACCCTGATTGTATCTACAAGTGCAGATTGGTCAGTTTGAACAATGTGAAGAGATTCACCGTTTTTCATCATTTTTATTTTCAGTCAGTTGCATTTCCTGGCTCTCTGAAAATGGTATCCCAGTTTTGGTGTACATTCCTAAAGAAAAGAATGCCTTGTCTGATTTTCCTTTATTTAAGTGTAAATTATTTTCATGAACTTAATAATCTTTCTCAAAATATACATTTTGTACTTCGTAAAGAGAGTTGTGATTCTGAAAATTTGGACAGAAAAAATGTGTCTGCAAGCTAGAAATGGGTGATCCAGTGCTTAGCACTACTAAATTCTCCATAGGAGGATGCCATGGGGGGTGATACAGGTCTGCCTGTAATTCAGCATATTTAAAATATTTTCACAGCTGGGGTCCAAAACTCATGTACTCATTTCAGCACAGGTACAACTACTTCCATGTTTCCCTATGTTGTAAATATCCTGAAACAGATTGGAAGAAAGAAGGATACTGACTGAAATAAGTGTCTCCACCAGCTGGAAGAGATATCCAGCCTTTTCTAAACATCATCGAATGATCAAAATGTTCCTTGTTTCAAAAGGCTTTATTCCACAGTGCTTTATCTGTCCATTCAGAGGAGTTAGTACCCACATTTTTTCATACTTTCTGTTGTTGCAAGATGCTCTTTTGCCAAGCTCCACGGAATAGTTTTCCCAAAAGTCCTAATCTGCCTATTTAATGATCCCCTCAACATGATAAAGATTTCAAAACTATACCTGCATGTCTGAACCTGGATTTGATATTCTAGTTCCCTCCTAATAAAATAATGTTCTTTTCTGCAGATGTGCCATTGCAAGAGGGTGGCCAAGAAAGCATTCTGCATGCAGCCCATCATCAAGAATCACTCCGAAATCAAGAGAGTATTTTCCTACCAGTTCATGCTCCACTGATTATAAGCCTCAACAATGATGAAGATGAAGAGGACGATGAAGAGGATGATGAGAAAGAGAACGGTAAACAGATTTTTCTGTCTTTTACAAAGAAGTAGAATAGGATCTTTTTCTACACTTCACAACTGCTTTGTTATAATAACCGTTACCTATTTAGAAAAGAGTTGTTGACAAGTTTTGAAAATAGTTTCCAGCTAATCCCAAAATGTTGGAAGTGGTGGTCACCAGATGTGAGGCAACACTTTCTAACTCCTGTGAAATGCATACCTGTATATTTCAATAGCATTATCATCCACATACCTCTTTTTTATTAAATAAAGTTTAAAATGTGATCCACAACTCAGATGATGTGATCCACAATTCAGATGGCCATCAAATACTCTTCAAACTTTCTCTAAATTTGGGGACACAATTCGCTAGATTAACTGAATGCCTATGCATTTTTATATATTTTTTTGTTTTGGTTTTGTGCTTTTTAAATGTAGCTAAATGGTTGACTGTGTCTCACTTAGAGATGAGAGACTCCTGGGAAAGAATGAATTGCACATTCCCAGAGAGTGAGAGAACGACCTGCTCTCACGCGGGCACTCTGCATACTACTGTGGCAATTCTCATTCAGCCCCAAGCTGCTTTTCACTTTCCCCCCTGCCCTTCAGCTTGGCTGGTGGGGCTGCCTGTTAGTGCTTCCTAACTCCGTTTCAGCAGGAGTGAGCCCCATGAATTCAAACCAAATAAAAGCTGGGGCTTTGCTGATCTCAGTAGCCTTAACTGAGACAGATAAGGAGCCCTCACTTCGCCATCTCTGCCAGCGGATGTTCCAGGACAGGCACTGTGGGCAGAGGTTTTGTGACAAGCATTCCCTGGTGACATGTTTAATCAGAAGATTTCCTTTTCGTTGTAAGTGAAGGATTATGTTGAACATGAGCACTGAAGATGGTTTTGAATAGTTTTAAATCCACAAATATTAGCTTATTACTATGTGTTGTAACTGCAATTCCATTGCTTTTGGAAATACGTAATATCAAGGAATCATTTTTCTGTCCAGAAGGAGAGCTTACATTCAGAAAAAAACCCGCTGTGACCAAAATGAAATTCATGATGGTACATGATTATTAGGAATTGTTGAAGGTCTTTGTATAGATACCTAGTAATATTTTAAAACCATTTCCTACAGATGTTTCTAATTGGGTGGCTAAGACTGCTGCAGAAATTGAAGAGGAAAGAGCCATAAAGGAAATATGCTATAAATCTGGTAAATATGAAATCAGTCACTCTTTCCTAAACAGCAATGAAGACAATATAGTAAGCCTTTTAATTTTTTTTTTCTTTTTTTTTTTTTTTTAAATTTTGTTTTCCTTTTTGGCTATGTTTAGGAGAGTATTACAGGATCCAGTACCCTCACGAACACCAATCAGCAGAAACTGTGTCTTCACCTCGGGAAAAGGAAATACTACTCTTGGAAGCTATGGAGCGAGACTTACAGAAAGGCAAGTACTATTAATATTCTCAGACAATATTTACCATTAATATTTACCATTTATTTTTCCCCACATATATATACATACATAGTGTCACAGGCATGGTGACTACCTGTATTGATTGTGGATGCAAAAGGTAGAAATGGGCTCTAAACCTTACATGTACTATGTGGAGATACACAACCATTCCATAAATTGGATCAGATAGGATTCATAAATACCATTCATGGAAAGTGAGAAGCTAAAGAATGAGCAGGTAATTTGTAGCTGGTTCTTTACTTTGGAGCCATAGTTTAACATGTATATTATAGATTTGTCTTAGAGACCATGAGAATTCTACATCAGTTACAGTAGACAGGATCCAAACATCCAAGAAAATAGAAAGAAGAATATAAAAGGAGAGGTTAAAGGAGATTGCACTAAACTAATCACTATCTCACAGAGGTGGGAGGAAGAGAATGGCAGTGCCATTCCCTGTGCTTACACACAAGCAGCTCACACATCCTTTCTGTTGCCTTTCCAGGTGATGGTAATACAATTCCTACAACATTTAATAATACAAAAAGAGAAGGAGAGAGCTGGGGAAGGAGAATACCAACCGAGCGTGTTCCCAGAAGAGATCGTCAGTCCTTTGAAAATGGAGGTAATGTACTTTAGCATCAACTTCTCATTGATTAACGTCTTATGGTAAATAGCTGAATATACACACATTAAACTTTACCATTTCATATTTGAGTTATTCTTTGTTCTTTTTGTTCTAGAGACTCTTTCTCATGCTCCACCATTAATTATAAAATATGAGGATTCTGTTTGTTTTAGGATTATGCCTGAAAAAAATTCCTCTATGCTGATTGCAATTTATGTTTTCCTGTTTAATTTTGGGAAAGAAATGGTTCTGTGGAGTTAGAAACAGATAGGTCTATAGTATAATACCCTTAGTCATTAGGTACGTTGATATCGGAGATGAATCTATTATAGGAAGTTTGAATCTCCCGCCATTCATTGGTTTTTCTGCAACGCTGTTTGTCACCATGTCAGCAATGCCCGTTCAGCTGTTAAAATTATTTGTGGGCCCTTGCTGTGAATTGTATCACTGAAGTGTCTGAGGATTCAAATAATCCTTTTGTAAACTGAAGTTATGTTTTATGCCACGTTGGTTTAGTTGTTCAGTTTGCAGGACAACATGTAGCTGAACTGATACAACTGAGACAGAGGCAAAGCATCCCTCATGTGCAAGGGGCGAGAAATAATCAGCGGCAGAGAGGAACATATTAAGGGTTGTGGTTTTGTTGCTGAGTTCTCTTGTAACGACAGGCAGCTCAGGCTCAGTTGTCACCCTGTGCTTTGGAGCCTGTTTCCCTTGGCTTCCCACTTTGACTTTGGAAAAGGGTTTATTCCCCCTGTGACACCACAGAAATTACATACAACTTTTCACTCTCAGTTCTTACAAATGTCTATGTGGATTAAAGCCAATGTTTTTCATTTTATACTGTAAACCCTAAATACAGTATTCATGAACATGTTCTAATTCATCATGAGAACCAGAACCAGTCAAAGGAATTGTATGAGTTCAAAGTACTGATGCTCTTTGTGTTTATAGTCAACTTTGGAGTTTGCTTTTGTCACAATTTCCTGTGCCAGAGGAAACATAGCCACTTCTGCTTTCCTTTTGAGGAATGATACTTTCAGAATAATTAACATGTAAAAGCATGTTCCACCCAAGAAGACCTGTGTATGAAGTGGGAGATTAGGTTTTCAAATCACCATATTGTATTTGGAGAAAATCTTGTGTGTTTTTTAAGAAAGCAAATATGTGTTATTTTAATCCCTCAGAAACAAACCACAGCGATCTGGTAAATAAGCATCACTCCAAAGAAATAAAGAAGAATAAATGGACTTCTGAGGAGCCAAGAAATTCACCTCATACAGTAGCAGGAAAAGGTATTTTGAGAAAACAGTTGGCTTATTCATTTTCATTTACTAAACTGTTAGATGATCCAGCACTACCTACCTAATTTCTGTTCTTAGTGTCAAATAAGGACAATCCACATTCAGATAGGACTCTCCACAAAGAACATTGTTTTAATCTTGTCTTCCAGCCTCCAGGCTCCTGCAATATGTCAAAATTTGAGTAACTGCACAACATTATAAAGTTTGCTTTTTCATTTTTAGGATTTCACACTTCACACCCCAAAGGAAAACCAAGTTACCAACCAAGGAGTCAAAGTAAGGATGATGAAACTGCTTCTTATGTTCCTCGTGGGAGAGCAGCTGGAAGAAAAACATATTGTGATTCTTCAGAACCTCGAAGATCAGCATATGTATTCTACCGCACTGTTGACGTCACTCAAGAACCAAAGTTCAACGGATCTACAGGTGGGCTCCTGCTTACACAGGATTCTTAAAATACCTCAAATGTGCCTGTCTGTATTATGCTCATTTCTTTTTTGTCCCGGCAGGTTCATGTGAAGTCATTTATGCCCAAATATGGGCAAGAGTAAATTTAATCCAGCATGATTTTCATAAGGAGAGTGCAGCAGTATCCACAGACAGAAATCTAAAGCTTTATTAAGCTTTATAATTAGTCAGACAGTATATTCATGACCAATAATTTAGTCACCTTCATAGCAGGAATTCATTTATTTCCCCAGAAAGAGGAATTATCACAATGTTCTGCACAAATATATTGATCCCCTCTTTTGACAGTATTTTTAATGTGATGTATTCTTTAGAAATATTTAGTAAATCTCAGAATAGTCCACCTTTATCTTCCCAGTTTACTCTAACTATTGGTAGGTGTAGTTCTGCAATAGAATTTCAGTTTCCTTTAGGAAATTCTTCCTGTTCAACATCTCTCCTCCCAGCAAGGGATGAAGGAATGACCTTGCTTTGCATGGTATTTTTCCACAACTGGGATTTCACTGGTGTTTTGATTGTGATGGTTTGTTTTGGCTTCATACCACCCCATAAACTGAAGCAGAAGTACAGAATTTCTTCTGCATTCTGGCCTGAACTGAGAGGAAGCAAAAGTGCTCATTTTTGTGAGCAGGAGAAAAGGAATAAGAGGCAAAGCCACATCTTCCTGCAGAGCAGTAGGGGCCAGGTGAAGAGCCCTGTGGGTACCTTATACTGACACTTGCCTCTTGAAGTTCTGTTTGCAGTTTGAGGTGGCCTTACCTATGCAACCAGTGCCATTACAGTTTTAGCCTCATCGTTTGTAGTGCTTTGTGATGTTCACAAACTGCCCATGTCCAGCATGTGTCTAAATGCTACAGACAAAAGAAATCATTCCTAGTTCAGCCCAAAGGTCTCCTTCAGAGTACATCAGTCTTCGTGGGCTCAAGCATGGATGTTCCAGAGGTCCACATACCACCTGTGCAGTACAGAGAAAGGACGGATCTGGGCAGGTAGTCAGCACTTAGAGGACAGTAGTGGATGAGGGGATTGTGTTCACAGCTGCACTCCAGACAGTCTGAAAATAGAGATACATTCAGAGAAAAGGATAGAGATGTTTTCCCAAAGCAATTCTTCCATTGAGTTCTCTGAGATTTTAGGTACTATGATGACATGCATCTTGAAAACACCATAAATTTGATCAGATAGGATTCATAAATATCATTAATGAAAAGTAAGAAGCTAAAGAACGAGCAGGTAATTTGTAGCTGGTTCTTTCCTTTGGAGCCATAGTAATCTTTAACCTGATAACCTTAAACCTGAGACCATCAGAGTTATACGTCAGGTGCTCAAGTTACACTAGACAGGATCTAAACAACTAACAAAAGAGAAAGAAGAATATAAAACGAGAGGTTAAGGGACATTATACATATCACTATCTCACAGAGGTGGGAGGAAGAGAATGACAGTGCCACTCCCTGTGCTTACACACAAGCAGCTCACACATTCTTTCTGTTGCCTTTCCAGGTGATGGTAATATTCCTGCAACACTCAACAATACAAAGAGAGAAGGAGAGAGTTCAGGAAGGAGACTTCCAATGGAGCGTATTCCCAGAAGAAACTGTCGATCCTTTGAAAATGGAGGTAATATACTTTAGCATCAGCTTCTGATTGCTGGACACCTTGTTGTAAATAAAATAACTGAATAGATTTGAATTGGACTGTCCACAAAAAACTTTTTTTTTTTTTTGTTAATCTTGTTTTCAGCCTCCAGGACCTTGTAATATGTCAAATTCTGAGTAACAGCACAACATTTCTGTATTTCTGTTTGCTTTTTCACTTTTAGGAATTCACACTTCAGATCCCAACATAAAACCAAGTTACCAACAAAGGCGTAAGAATAAGGATGATGAAACTGCTTCTTCTGTTCCTTACGTGAGAGCTTCTGGCAGAAAGACTGATTTTGATTCTTCAGAACCTCGAAGATCAGCATATGTTTTCTACCGCACTGTGAATGCCACCCAAGAACCGAAGTTCAATGGATCTACAGGTGGGTTTGATTGTGATAGATTTATTATTATTTTCAATATTTAGTATTATTTTTCATCTTGGAAAATCATGGAGTTTGGTCATATTGAAACTTCTGATATCTATTTAGTGTAATTTTTTGTGATTGTTATTATTATTATATTTTTTATGTTGGACAGGGGACTGAATTCATTCTCTTTCCATTCACTCAGGGTGATATTTTAATTCATGTTTTTTCCATCTTTCTACTGTCCTCTTGAAAGGATGTACTATGTCATAAATATGACAAGAGTCTACAGGTGGGATTCAGAGTCCTGTATCTTTCTTTTTGGCAATCTGTTTCAGATGTAACCATAATTTTACATCTCTCACTTTATTTTTAACTATCTAATCTGTCACTTCATGTAGAAATTTAGTGGTAAATAATTTCAATAATCATAAGTTAAGAAAGTTATTTACTCTTGCCAGTTTCAGTCATCTTGCTTAAGCTGGGTTGAATCTCCATCTTGAGATGCCACCCTATCTCGAATTTTCAATAAAAGGAAGCTCCTTAAGAGAGATTATCCTCTGTTAACATGAATACAGTTTAGTTAAATGAATCTCAACAGCCATGCCTCATCTTGGCATTAATACTTGTGTGTGTTTGGTTTGGGTTTGTTTGTTTGTCTTTGTTTGTTTTCTTTTCATATTTGTTTTTATAAATGTGGACAAATTGGTATAGAGAATACAGAGAAAACATTCTTAATTTGTGTCATAACAACAACCATTACCATTGTTGCCAATTTTCTTTTCAGCAGTACCTGAGCCATATGGTCGAAAATACTCCAAACCAAAGAATCAGCTTGACACAAATAGAAGACTTTCAACCCAAACGGAAAACTATGGTAATGCTTACGTGTTGTGTATAAACTGAAAATCGTAGCATTATTTTGCAATTAATGATTTGAATTAATGTAATTAAGATGGAATTAATAGAAAACAAGAGAATTAATAATATTTTCAGCCAAATTTCACAGAAAGCAGTCATGAGGCAGCTTACGCTGATGCACAATCAACTGCCCAGCACAAAAACATCCCATTGCCTTATGTCTAGCGCATGCATAAGCAGGGATAGAAGAGGAGACTGGATTATGGATTTCTTTAACTGAAAAGCAATTGATGCCTTTGGGAAGATTTTGAACACAGGAATATTGACGTTGTTCAAGTCACGGGTGTCCGTGGCAGAATCGCCTTGTTTGGAAGATCCCGTGAGCCTGAGGAAACGCTGCAAGATTACACATGATCTTTAAAGTACTGGAGAGAAAGTCTGTATTTAACACTGGCTTGTATTTCAGAGATGACGTATGATTCACCTGATGCTTTCATTGATACTTCAGCTGACGTAATATTTAATTCACATATCAGAGTGAGAGAGTCTTTCCTGAAATTGTAGCTGAAACTAAGAAACAATGTGTATGTTTCTTCTACAGACAAATGTACTTCAGGATTTTACAATGCACCAACTTGGAGGAAAAGAAATCCACATGAAAATACATACTCTAAGTTTAAAACAACCATTCAGGTAACTCTTTGATAAATATGTTTACAATTAATTCTTTTTTTGTAAAAGCAACATCTCTCCTCACCTAGAAAATGTAAAACTGCTCTTAAAGCTTTTGCAGCCAAAACCCACAAGATTCTAAGCAATGCTGAATCGTCTGAATGACCAGGGAGTAGTTCTGTTTGTTTGCAGATATGTAATTTTGACTGTAAAACTAACCCAGGATTTCTAATGTTTTACAATATTACTGATATGAAAGCAAAACACGTACCTGCCTTCAAAGTGAGGAGCTACAACAAGTGGGTTTTGGCTCGTAGCGCTGGACAAAGCACAGCACAGACCACAGGAGTGTGATCTGTTTGTCTGTTTGATTGCTCGTGAAGCATCTGCAACAGCTAAACGATGATCAGCCGAGCTCCAAATTCATAAAAGGACTCAGACTACAAAACATTCATCAGATACCCTAAGGACTATTAATACATTTTACAGCTGTCTTGAAAGCAGAGATTAGAACCTCTATCTCATGTCCCTTGTAGGAATGGCCAGAGCGTTAGTCTGCAGTCTGTGCTTCATTGTGACGTTTCCTTTTTATCTCCCATCTCTGTGTTCCCCACAGATGTTACAAGGACTTTACTCTGCAGTTGCACAGTTTGAAATGTGGACTAGCAGTGTCCTTCTAGTTCTTGCAAGCTTAGCCTTCTAGCTTTTACTGAAAGTTCTTCCCTGAAAGGGAAAAGAGGTTAAGTTTGAGTGCTGTTGAGCACTGCCCTTTCTTGGGTGAATCATTTTACTGGTACTCTGTTTTATACCAGATGGTCAGTAACACTTTTTTTGGATGGTTGCATTAGTTTTTGGACAGTATGAGCTTGCTCCAGGAGATCAGTCCAAAGTGGCTGGCTCAGAAAAGTGCAACTTAGTGACTTTGTGTTTCAAAGCCCTCTAGGTGACCCAGCTGTCAGTATGAGTTTACCCAGGGCAGTTCCATATTCAGTATTAGGCCTTCTGCTTCCAGTCTGAGATACAAATTCTGTTGAGGCACTGTATAGATACAAACAACCTAAGACCACCTTGTGAAATCCCTCCACCAGGCTTGCTGCTTTATTTGGGTTCTTTGTGGAAGTACCATATCTGCTTGGGAAGGTTTTAGAGAAAAAAAACTTGAACAGGACATTTTCAAGCATGGGTGAATGACAGTAGACTGATTTTTTTCCTGTTGCTTCTAGAACTGTTGAAAGTTTAATTCTTAAAATGTTTCTGAAAAAGCATATAGTTTTGCTCTAATAAATTATGCACAAAGCATTATGTATATCTATTTTGACAGCGGAGCCAAGAAGACATGGAAGTGAATAACAAAGGAGAACGATATGTAGACATGAGAAAGAGATGAAATGAGTGTGTTAGTTTACAAGAAAAATCGACTGGAAAATCTAAAGGTGAAAAAGCGGCAAATTTGAAAAATAAGATGCAGGAAGTACGCTGTAACATTTCAAAACTGATAGAAATGGAAATTAAAAAAGTATGCTCTGTATGGTCACATCTAAAGGTCTTCAATATATTCAGTAAATTTTATCTGTTATGAAAATTTGATAATTGAAATTATTTTTACGGACTATTTTTTAATGCACAATTACTAAAAAGAATAGATACTATCAGTTTTACTTTGGACTTTCAGAGGACTTTTAATGTCAACAGCAACACTAATGCATTCTAGAAAGTAGCTGTTTCAGTGTGAAAGCCAGATTCTTAGATGGTTTAGCTGTTTGCTGGATGTTTGGGGGCTCAGTCTGAGTTTGATCTTGAGATTTTGCCAGTTTAGCAGGGCAGCAGAACTGTGTGATGAACTAAATGAACTGTGCAACAAAACTTTCAGAATTAACTGAAATATGCTTTTACACACACTTTAAAGTAAAGCATAAAATATTGGGTATAGACAGAGAGGAAGACTGATGAGAAGGATACTTTAATATCTGAAGAAACAAACCTCTTACTGAGATATTGCTTACCTAAGCAGTTTGGAGGAGCCCTTCAAACTTCTTTCTGCAATGCTCGGATCCAGGAATTATCTCAGAGGCACCCGTAACTGTGAATATAAAAGTGTTTTGCTTCCTGGGAGCCTTTTCTTCATTGTGACTGTTTAGAATATTAGAATGGATCAGATACCTTCCAGGGGGCCTTCTAGCTCCCAGCATTTGAAGGGTCACATGATTATCTACATTATCCTCCCTTTCTTTTTAGCGTGATCTCAAAAAACTGGCATCTTAAGAGAAGCTTTATAGAATCTGAGCACCTTTTTGACTGGGATTATAGAGAACTAGCACCTCCCAGTGCAACTTTATCCACCTCCCCACCCTAACAAGCCAACCCAACAAGCCAAAGCCAAAACGAAATTGGTTTGTAGCATCTTAACGTGCCAATATTTCCAGCAGAGGATCAGGCTAAGTGTTGGGCCCAGCTCAAGGGAAAGATGAAGAAATGCAGGAGGAGAAGGCCATGGCCATGAGGGCAATGCCTGGCTGATCCTGGATTGTTGTGGAACTGCAGCCTTGGTATATTGTCTCTTCTTTTTTCACTGGAATTTCCTCTAGAAAAATGACAACTACTGTTCTCTTACTCATCACTTGCTCAACCCAGCAAGCCACAGATACTGAGAAATACCGCATCATGGTACAACAGATGCATGGCTCAACAAGATATTAACATTTCCTGTGAGATGTTTACTACTTTCAACTGAAACCAGAGGAATGGAAAGTGATCACTGCTTTGTGTGATCAAATCCTTATTTCAGATTTCCCTTTCACAGCTTCAAAGGCACTAAGATCCACGACAATAATAAAACTGTGTGCATGTCTTCTGGATCACAGATACATCCCCTACTGTATTATTTCACCCCCTTCTACCTGGTTGTCTCTGTCCTTGGGACCCCAAAGAGGAGTCAAAGGAAATTGAGGATATTCAGCATTTCAGGCAGTGAGGCTCTGAAGATCGCATTTCTGTGTTTTCACATGCTCGCTGCATGACACAGCTCCCACACTGCTTTAAGGTAACAGTACTTGAAAATAAACCCTGAAATAATGAGCCAAAGATCAGAGGCAGAGGATTACTGAAAGAGAGTTGCACTTGACCTGGTATTATATCTGCATATACGTAATTTGCTGCTGAATTGAAAGGCCCAGAGGATAGAAATGATTTTTTGCTTTCACCTCATACATATTAAAATATGCTAATGTTTTTCCAGATAACACTTCTAAAAGCATCTAGTGTAGGTGAATCATATTAGATAGTAAACAGATTAACAGTGGTACCACAGGTATTTTAGGTTTGAAAAGCTTCCAGCCTGAGATTCTACATTCCTGAACAAGCTCGTATGGCTAAATTAAAACCCCTAATTCCCAGCATCTTAGAAGCACTGATCTTAGAAGCACTGATATTTTAAATAAGCTGTTTATTAATTAAGGTAGAAAAGTTCATCTGTAGTCAACACCTGAATAAGAAAAAAAAATAGGTGGTTGTTAAGTAAAAACAGAATGTAACTTCCCTAGGCATTGTAGAGGTTGCTTAAAAAAGGATTTTTACAATTTCCTCCTAATGAGGACAGTTGCTGATAAAATCTCCCTTGTACAGCAACACGCTATGTAAATATATATATTTGTTTTGTTTTTGAAGGAGTCTGTAAAGTATTTATCTGGCTCTGCAGTCACTAGGGGTCAGTGCAGTCCCAGGAATAGACACGAACAACGCCCCGGAGTGAACCTCATCACAGTGCGCTCGATTCCAGCTCTCCAGAGCTGAAGCCTCTCTGCAGTGTTCTGCAGCAGCTTTAAATTAAGAGAAAGGGGCCCAGTAGGCTTATGCTGCCTAATGGCCAACTCGGGGAAGAGGTACAACAGCCTGTATTCAAAATCGCTAAATAGCTATTTTTTGTGTCTTCAAACACGGTGATGAGGTAACCCTATTCTCCCTCATCCTGCATGTTTTCCAAAAGGCATTTCTGTTACCTCCTGATCTGGGCAGACCTCGCCATAGCTTCTTCTCAGGGAACAGTCTTTGAAAAGAGTTGTTACTACACTGAGAGTCTCCTTTAACCTTTCCAGTCTGGAAACATTTCAGATAATTTTAAATGCCTTTGCTTTTCACATTCTGTTTTTTTATTTTTAGAGATGAAAAGGATAGAAAAATGCCACTGTGGTATGTAACATTTGAGGTACCTGAGAGTTCAACTATTATGCTCAAAATATAAGGGAAGCCCTGCTGCTTTTTTCCTCTTTTTATTTCCTAAGAAAAAGACACTTAGGCAGAACTAAATATTAAAATTTACAAGACATTTGAGAAGGTAAGGTGAACATCCAAGACTCTTTACTCAGTTTAAGAACACGTACATGAAAGGCACCTTTGGGTTTTTTATGACACAGTTTTCTTCCCCTGGACAAAAACAACGTCTTCAAAGGTTGTTGTTGCTGTTCATACGTGATGAGGGCTTATTGATGACTTTCCACTGTAAGGACAGAACGTGCTTCTTACATCTTCACAACTCCTTCTGTCCTCCAGGAGAATCTGCAGAGCAGATTTTGAAGATTATACTGCCTCAAAGGAGTGTGCACCAAGCACAACATACTCTGACATGATCCGTGATAATTCTATTGACTTCAACACAATTATTCATATTCTTAAATTCAAGTGTGTTTTCACCAATCACAGCAGAGTGGCTTCCAAGGTTTTCATTGCAGTATGCATTGTAGCCTGCCAAATTCATATTGCTCTGGGAGATGAATGAGGATGTAAAATCCAGCAAGACTTTGCAAACTAGGCAAATATAGCAGAGAATTGTAGGAGGAACAATAAATTATGGAAATGTGACAATCACTTGCAAGGTAGATAAAACATGCCTTGTACTAGCTCTTTCAGTGGGTCCGTGCCAAACAAAACCTTTGGTCTGTTGACACAGGGAGCACCTGATGGTGAAGGGAAGACAGAAGCCTTGAACAGCTTGTGATCATAAGTATCACACCATTAACATTCAGAAATGAAATATTTGTTTTGTGGGATTATTCAGTTTATTCCATTATGTTTACATTTGTAGGTCTTTCTCGTATGCCAAAGCACATCAGCAGGAATAATTCCAGTACAGCTTGGACTGAAGTTGACAATAATATGATTTCTCATGTCACTGCCAGCTGTCAAGAGAAGTCCTAAGGCTGTTAAAGAACTAAAACTGAATAGTTTGTGGCTGTATTTTTGTGGCCAGTATAAGGAATTGAAAAATATGATAACTAAAATATTTTGCAAATTACTTAGAATTGGATCTTTGGGAGAGGGAGTTGTTCAATGTTTTGTGAAGTGACAATCAATATATTTCTTAGTGAAAACACCATGTGATGGTAGCACTGAGATTCCTGGTACACTAACAGTAAAATTTCTTACAGGTAAGGCAGCTGCAATGTTTCAAGTCTGGAAACTGGCAGATGTTTAGCATTTCTTACCTCGAGGCCACAGATACCTGCTGTTTGATTTAAGGCATTAGAAAAAGTATCAGCATGGGTTGAACTGAAGTTGCTGTAGAATAAATAGCCGCAGCAGTTGAACTCTCCTGATTTCCTATTGTTTTATTTGCCCTAGAGTGCACTGCACTATTTTAAAGTGACACACATCAGGGATTCACAGCAGACTCTCCTCCCGTTATTCCAGCATGACTGAACCAACATTTGGTTTTCTGGAAAAAGCTGTCTCAAAAGCCATTATTTTAAAATCCCTAGGATGGTACACACTAATGTTATTTAAAAGCCAAGGAACAGCAGTGCATAAGATCTACTGTAACAGACTAGCAACCACTTTTTATTAGTGTACATAATGGAAATAAGTTTTAGCTTACCAGATCCTATCATTCATATCTCAGGAATTTGATATACGACTCTCATCAGAGCTGCTCTAGAGAAAACCAATCTCTTAATTCCCATGTAAACTCCAGGCAAACAGTAGCAGAGAGATAATGTCCTGAAAATAAGGTTTCTTGATTTTTTTATATATACTTTTTTTTTGTTTAATGTACACTATTTTACTGCTGCTAAAAGTACTATTTTCCAAGTTATATGACTTGTTTCAGTGACAACCTTGTACTATAAATTCAGAACCTGTACCTCCTTTTTCTTAGAATCTATAAGTTGCAATACCTGCAATTTGTAGTCCCTGCATGCATAGTATATCTGTGCTGATTGAAGCTCTACAGGATAATTAACTATGATTTCTCCAGGCAGATTACCAATCCAGATATTCCGATAACCCATTTTCAATCGTCACCAAAAGAGGGTGCTTCAGAGAAACTGCAGGCATTTCCAAAGCAGTGAAATAATGAGCAGTACATGCTTTGGAAAGTTTATTTGTTTCGTAGTGATCTTATGGCTTGAAGTGTGTGAGGTTTGGTTTTTTTTCTTTCCAAAATATTTCCCCCCTGCCCAGTATAATTGGAACAGTGAGTTCCACAGCTTTTATTTGTGATGTACTAAATGTATTATTTTTTTAAAGTCATATTTCAACTTCTTGACTTTCCATTAAATGGTGTGCCCTTTTTCTAAACAAGTAACTACGCTGAAGACAGACAAATGGTATTTTTATTCTGTTGAAATTTCTGACATTTCAAAAAGGTTATAATTCAATATTTCATTTTGTACAAGTTGAGTCCTCCCCTGCCCTTGTCATTTTTGTGAAATCAGAGCAGTTTACTATCTCAGTTCTCAGGAATTTTATGATGCCACTATGCCTGTGTTCCCCTGAATCCTGTGAGGGCAGCTTTCCATAGGCTGTTGTCAAGAACTGGGAAATTGTAAAGATTTATTGGATTTAAGGGCAAAGTTCTCCAGATTAGGGGTAGAAAGTTGTAACTGTACATATCAGAGAACAATAGATGCATTACCAAGCACTCCCAAAGGAAATTTTTTCCTACAAACCTTTGCCATCAGAATAGTGGGCCTCATGAGCATATGCTGCTGTGACCTTTCACCTGCCACACATAGAGGATGATTGCACTCTCCCTATGACCATCACCTTCAATGAAGCGCGAATTCTGTTCCTGCTCATCCATTTCCAGCTTTACTATAGATGACATTGCAGTGCCTGCTCCCTGAATTGCTGCTGACTACTGCAAAGATCCAGTGAAAGGTGAGGGAATGACAGGATTATGCACACACCTGCAACATACCTTTCAAAGGACACCTTGATGACCTGCTCCCAACTCTCCCAGATCAGGAAGGTGGGTTAATAACATTCTGAGAGTCTCTGCAGTTGATCTGCCCTACTGGAAAGCAGCACTGCAGAGAAGGACTTGGGAGTTCTGGTCGACAACAGGTTGACCATGAGTCAGCAATGTGCCCTTGTGGGCAAGAAGGCCAATGGTATCCTGGGGTGAATTAAGAAGAGTGTGACCAGCAGGTCAAGGGAGATTATCCCCCTTTACTCTGCCCTGGTGAGGCTGCATCTGGAGTAGTGTTCAGTTCTGGACTCTCCAATTTAAGAAGGATAAGGAATTACTGAAGGGAGTCCAGCGGTGGGCTATGAAGATGATTAGGAGCCTAGAGCACCACTCTTATGAGGAGGGACTGAGACAGCTGGGTCTGTTCAGCCTGGAGAAGAGAAGGCTGAGAGGGGATCTCATCAATGTTTATAAATATCTCAAGGGTGGGTGTCAAGAGGATGGGACCAGACTCCTTTCAGTGGTGCCCAATGACAGGATGAGGGGCAATGGGCACAGACTGAAGCACAGGAGGTTCCATCTGAATATGAGGAGAAAATTCTTTACTTTGAGGCTGCCAGAGCACTGAAACAGGCTGCCCAGGGATGTTGTGGAATCTCCTCTGGAGATATTCAAGACCTGCCTGGACACATTCTTATGCAATCTACTCTAGGTGTACCTGCTTTAGCAGGTGGGTTGGACAAGATGATCTCCAGAGTTCCCTTCCAACCCTAACAATTCTGTGATTCTGTGTTGATCCGCCCTTTGTTGATCAGAGGTTCTTTCTCGAGGAAGAGGAAACATCCAGTTTGTGGGGCAACATTGTGCTCAGGACAGGGGATGACCAGCAATGGGTGCAGGAAGACCTTTGGATGTGGAGGAACAGAGTGGGAGGCCTTCTGCCAAGAGCTAGCACCATGACTTTGGCATTACTCAACAGCATTTCAGGAGTGACAGTTCAAGATGGTGGCTGTCATTCCACATAGCCTTATTACCTCTGACGAGGCTAATCAGCGATTGACAATTTTGAGGTAGGTAAAGGTAAATGAAGACAGCAAAAGCTTTTATCAAGGTATTTGTAGTCTTTCTCCAACCCTCTTCTTACAGATAGTGGGAAACAAGAACGAGATCATCCAAGCCTTTTCTCACTGGGAATGCCTGAACTATTTGGATCCTGCGGATATCGTGCACTCTCAGCCCAGCACCTAATCCACAGGAACAGACCTAAACTGTGAGACCTATGACTAAGTTGCTCTTTGGGCTTTAGAGGACTACTGGTGCAGATTCACTGTTGTCTTAGAAGACTTCTTGGGAAAGACACAGTGCCTGCATCCTTTGGTTCACCTTGGATTCTAGTCTGTGTATGCCTACTCATTTCCTTTATGAGGAACAAATGAACAATGAGGAACTAAATGAACAATGAAGGATGGTATGTGCTAAAGCCATACTCCTAAAATCCTGAGAGACTCAACCTGGGGGGATTTACAACTACCTGCCTTTCTACAAGCACAGTGATATTAGATCCACAACTCCCAGAGCACTGGAAATTCTGAATTTCAAATTCTTGCTTGTCCCTAGAGTGGATTTTCCCTGGAGGTTCGAACCTAAATAATCACTTGTCCTATGTCTGAGGAGGCCCATGACAAAGATCTGTCACAGAAAGCTGGGATCCCAGATAGCCTGCTTGGAGCAAATAAGGCATATTTCTAATGCTGGAAATGTCCCTGACAGGCAGAAACCTTGGCTGTGATTCCTTTGAATTTTTTTTTTTTTTTAAATTATACATTCCCAGAAAATACTTCTGTTTTGACAAATTCACATTTTCTACTGGAACTAGGCAGTTAGAAAATTCCCAGCTCTCCCCAAGTTCAATTTAGCAAATGTATTATTCATGGCACTCTAAATAGTGCCTCTCAAAGCTGAACAGTCCCAGTCATTTCATTCTCCACATAATCCACGTTTCCCCCAGCCTCTCTTCATTTTTGTTGTCTGTCTGTAAACCTTATGCCACATCCTTTTTTGATGAAGTGATCAGCGCAGAACAGCGGTTCAGAGGAAGCTCTCATTGATTTATATGATGGTGTTCTCTTTCAATATCGTTTTCAACACCGCTCCGTTTGCATCCTAACATTCTGTTTGCTCTTTTGATCAATGCCAGGTATTGAGCAGAGACTGTTATTGAGTTGTTCAGAGAAGTATTCCAGTCCTTTTTTCCCCTCTATGATTGCAGGTAATTCAGAGCCCTGTCAGGCATATTAGTAGGTCAGATTATTCTTCCCAATGTCTGTCATTATCTTTTCTTTCTGAGCCCTGCGAAGCAGGCAGGCAGTGGTACTGCAGTCAGGCTTTTCCCAAAGGAGCACAGCTCGAAATTTGGTCTGGGACTCTGTGAACACACTGCACAAGCAGCTGTCCAGGGCAGGCGGGGAGGTAATGTCTTCCCCACAGAGACCTGTCCTCTTCGTCATCAGTGTGACCCACTCCATGCTCTCACAATTACACACTCCAGCTGCAAATTACCAGAGGAGCAAATACTAAAGAGAAGGTGACATGTCCTTAGTTTTCTCAAATAATTGTGCCTCAGAAGCTGAGGTTTTACTGCAGACTATATGATGTATGAATAAATTATTTCCTAGTATTAACCTAAAAATCATCTGATAAATAACTGGTGGGCGCTATGGCTTAGGACAAGACATGGCAAAATAACTTCCTTCATTTGAATTGCTAATCCTAGTTCTATAAAACTGTCTGTGGCCTTTGCTTAAATGTTCTGTTTTTAAAGGACCTGAAGGCTTCCTGAAAAACGAACCTCTTGGCTGCTATGGAAATGCTCAGTATTTTGGGCTTTCGTTATTTTTTTCTTATGTGCTTTTAATTGGCCTTTCTACCATTTGTCTGCAAACTATGCTGTGAGTTGAGCACACCAGCTAAACAACACAGGCTGTCTCCTACAGGCAAATACAAAGAGCAAATAACACAAAGGGGGAAAAAAAAGCGCAAAATATATTGTAACAATGAATTTTTTTTTAAAGTTTCTTGCCACCAAAAAAAAGTTTATTATTAGACTGATCAGCACAGAAGGACAGTTAAATGGATAATTGATCTAGATTTCATGGATAAAGATTTTCTACATCTGGTAAGCAAGTGCTGAGAGATCAGTTTAGCCTCTTGGGCTTTTGCTGTGCAACAGTTTGCTGCTTGTAAAACAAATAACGTGGATTAAACTAGATTCATTTTTCTGGCAGATTAAACAGCTGTCTTCCGTCAGGTTCCCTGCTCAATCCTTCTTGCTACTGCTTGCTCATAAAATAAATTTGTCAGCTACTAATGCATTGAAGTAGGAATAATTCTATGCATATGTTTGTATCTCAATAGCAACACAAGTTATATTTCCAATTTACCTTTCAATTACTTCCTGGAGCAGTACTGTCCAGGAGAAAGCCTACTCATGATAGCTTGCTCAATCATGTCCTGGATGTATGATTAAAAGCAAGTGTCAGAAGAAACTTTTCCTCCCAAAGGAGAGGAATTACACATCCTACTGAATATTGCTCTTGCAAAGGGATGTAAATATGGTATAACTCAGTGTTATATCTGATTAATCTGCTAATATTGATAGTCAATTCACTACAAAAATAAAATATATCCCAGTCCTATGAGATGCAAACATCAAAAACTCAACCAGGCCTCCAGAAATATCAAATTTTTGTTTTTATTTTTCTTTCCCAAGGACTGATCAATATTCAAAATGAGGAGGAATCAAATTAACTTGTCCATGACTCCTGTGCAAGCTCAAATCTTTTGATCAATTTATTAACAGCACCTTGGCAAATGCAGAGTCTGCAGTCAGGGTTGCTGAGGTATGGCTGAGCAGAGTTTAGCAGATAAGTTTGTTAATGAAGTGTGAAAAGTGGCAGCATCCTGCTCAGCCTGTCTGCTGGGCTGGGGCGGGGAGTGCATAAGCATTGCTTGTCTTGCATAGGTTTTTTTTTGTAGCTGAATGAAATTTAACTGCAGAAGTGTGAGAGCCATTGGGTAAATGGTGCCATCCCTGTAAACTGACACTTCCATTATCCTTAGGTGAGACTGCTTTTCTGCTTCCCTGTTTCTCCCCTCTCGCCTGCCCCCAGGATTTTCACTTACAAATGTAGAATGGCTATACCATTCCTGGGAGCACTGGGGAAAAACAGTTTTTGTGGTCCAGGTCTCAAAAGGACAGTTGTCTTTGCAGTGTGAGCTGTAAATTAGAGAAAACTCCAGGTAGCATAAAAGGCTGCAGCAGTTTACAGTCATTCTCTGAGGCACCATCTGGGGACTGGGATGGGGAAGTACCCTACAGTGTTGTTTAGGCTGATGGGAAAGAAGGGAGGTCTCAGCGTAACCTCCCACAAACTGTGAGGAGTGAGAAGCGATCAAGATTTAGCCTCATTTCTGGAATAAAAAATCAAGGCAGCCATGTTAATCAAAGTATAACCAAGATAGGCAAAGTGCTAGGTGTGGGCCAGGTAGAGACAAAACACGAATCACAGAAGTTGTTTGGGAGATGTTGGAGGCAAAATAGATGAGGAAGACTCATCTTGCAAGAAAAAAATCCACTGGATAGCTGAAATGATGTACTTTCTACCTGACCCTTTGGCAACTTCTGCTTTATACAGTCCCCAAGCATGAATAGACATCTGGGCTGCCAGGTAGATACAGTGAAAATGCATCTGGGAAGGTCCTCAGGAGCAGCTGAATGGGAAGCTAGCCAGACATGAAATGTGAGAAAAGCAGCAGAGCTTCTGTACCTATTGCAGAAGCTGGAGGTACCTCGTCTTTCTTCCTGTGAAGTGCCCTTTGTATTTAGCATTTTATCTGTAAAGAATGGGAGCATCCTTCCCTCTGCATCCATATTGCATAGAACATTGCAGGTGCTCCTTCAAATAATGACCTCTGTGATTATCAGCCCCAATCCACTCCTGTCTACCTAGTGCATGTCACCTGTTTGCACCCAGGGGTTTATTAACCTATTTAGATTTTATTTCTACTACTCTTGTTAGAATAACATTTAAGACTTGCTGCTCTGACAGAGTTTATGAAACAATAAGTGTTCGGTTAAATAGGGAGAGAGAAAAACATAGAAAATTGATGGAGGGAAATATCTAAAATAAAATCAAGAAACAAACAAATGAAAATATGTGCATGACTGAGGTGTACAAGACAGATACTAACAGGTGAAGGACTTGTAGGAGAACAAGTCAAAAGAAGGAGGAAAAACAATGTTGTGAATTTGATGCAAATAGATGTTATTTTATGGTCATTGAGTTTGGACTAGATGTTTACAACTACAGCTTCTAGTCTACAAGTGGCTTTTATATATTAGAAAGTTAAAAGTTAGCAAAAGAAAAGGATGAACAACTTGAGGATTTTAAAGAGCTTTTTCTGGAATTGCACTCTGAGCTTGAGGACTTCTGTGGGTTCTTTGATACTTAATAGTAATTGAGTACTTATTGTGACTTGGGAAGACAGGGCAGAATTAGACAAAGGCTTTTTGTTTCTTTGTTTGTTTCCCCCTTGTATTTGGCTGCCTACTTTTTCATAGCATTTCTGGGAACTTTGATATTTTGTTATACTCTTGTTCTTCTTTCATTCTACAAGTTTCCTGGCAGTCAAAAACTTTATTTTGCACAAGATGGAAGCATAAATACAAAAACATGAAGCTTATGTGGCTATTTCTTTTGGCAGCTGGTTTCTTTCTAAAAGAAGATTAAAAACTAGAACAAATCATAGAGTGTAGCGATAAAATAAAACACAAGGTAACTGTTTATTTGTACTTCTAGGGCTTTGACTTAGAATAAATCCTGCTATTATTGCTTCATTTGAGCTGCTAAATAGTGACAAAGTCTTATTCTTTCTTAGTATCTTCTGCCCTTGATACTCTGTACTGAAGCAGAGAAAAAAGTGCTATTGTACTTCACCAAACTTTTCATAAATGTCCGCTGTCACTGTTGTGTCAGTACTTAATAAATAAATTTTCATTTTCCCAGAAGAAAACAGTTCAGCAACAATCAATTATTTTGTGGCCAGTCTTCTCTGGCCTTCCCTGATCTCCTCCTGTGAGACTCTGCTACATCTTTTATGAGGTTAAACTCTCAGGTCTTGCAAGGTTCTGCCTCTTGAGGTCTCATAGGCAATCATTGTAATTATATTACTTTCTGTCCAACCTTCGCTCTATGAATGAATCACTCATGAACTGAATGCTGTTATATAATCTCGACTTCAGAGTTGAAGAAGATCAAGACTTTAATTTTCATCACATGATATCCACTGTGGGCAAAAGGATGTGCTGGAAATGGAAGTGTTAGAATTGGTGAATCATGGGGAAAGAAAAAAGTAGGATGCTTGTATTTGAGATGTTGTAAAATACAGATTGAGAGGAAATAGTAGTGTAAATCTGTCAGAGTGAAGAAAACAGAAACTATTTTGTGAAGAGGTAATCAACACATTACAGCCTCTTTGGTGAAATACAGACAGGTTTAGCATAGGATTTAGTTCATATTGTGCTGGGTAGGCACAACCCACATACTCCTGTAAACCAGGAAGTAACTCTACAACAGAGTGAGACTTTTTCACCAAGAAAGAGTAGCTGTGTGGGGGCTCCACCAGGAACTCCACTGGCAAATGCTAGCTCTCATCTTACCTCTTATCCAGATGCTTTAGTCTAGTTCCATTGTTTCTTCTTCCTGATAAATATTCAGAATGAATCTATGCCAGATACTACAATTAATTGCATTCACTCTTAACTAAACAGAGTGGACTACAGCATAAAATCTAAATTATGCGTGTCTATTTGTTGACACCTTGCAATTTTTGCTTGAAGGAATACAGATAACTTCCAAATATTTGGTGCAAATTCAAACTACTGAGGTGTAATGGAATGTGGGAGAAAGAAATGCTTTTGCGTTCTCCTCTTGCAAGTAAAGAAGTAACGTATAAAATGCATACCTTTGTAATGAAGTATGTTTTGACAATAAAGAGATTTTCGGCAACTGAATAAAGTGACAAATAGACTCAATGATTCAGGTTAGAATAAATGCCCAGACTTCTGTACCTCCACACCTCACTGTAGGGTCATGCACTTGTTACCAGCCCCTTTCTATTCCACCAGCTGTTTTAGTCCTTTTGGTTACTGACTGTGATACTGATTGCAAGTGTTGATAGGCTGGGATAGATCCACTGTGCAGTTTCTGAGAGATTCTTTACTGCGTGCTGAGTGTGTCTGATGTGTCAGATTTGTTAAGTATGCACAGATCAAAGGTAAACTTAACACTGAACTTACTTGCACATACGATTTATCTGAGGAATACCTGCATTTTCAGAAGTCTGATAGCTTATGCTGTTGGATGTCTGAAAAAAATGCAAGTATAACAAAACACAAGGAAAGTTATATCCTTGTTTTTTGTTTTACTTGAGATAGAACATAGGATTTTGATGTCTTCTGTGGGATAGTTGATGATAATGCCTTAGACCAATGGACTTCGGGAAAGAGAGGAGGGAGAAGAAAACCAGAGAGAAAGAGGCCTTTCCAAATATGTTATCAAAGGAATGTGGTTTTGTTTCCTAAACTGAAAGAAGAATGGGAGCAAAGAGTGGCAAGTACAGCTTTCAAATTAAGGCCATTTTAGCATACTCTTTATCTCAATAGCTGTATTTAAATACCTTTGCTTTGGGAGTGGGTCACCCTAAATAAATCCCTTTGAAATCTCTCTCTTGCCCTCCCTGTCAAATTCCTGTGGCAATTGACTTTCTGATGTGTGCTGTTTCAGTGGCAGTTAGGCTCTTATTTACAAAGATTAGATAAAAACCTGCTTAATTTCTCCCAAGGCCAGTAAAAGGAATGATTAAAATAAAGAAATGACAATGTTTGAGTGAATGTGCATGATAGAAAAGAGGCATTTGCAAAGCTCTTCAGATTAATCTTAATCTGATTATAGTGCATAAATTTAGGAGAGGAAATAACAGGAGTTGTTTTTAACATGGAATCACAGAATCACAGAATTGTTAGGATTGGAAGGGAACTCTGGAGATCATCTTGTCCAACCCACCTGCTAAAGCAGGTTCACCCAGAGCAGATCGCACAGGAATGTGTCCAGGCAGGCCTTGAATGTCTCCAGAGGAGACTCCACAACCTCTCTGGGCACCCTGTTCCAGGGCTCTGGCACCCTCAAAGTAAAGAAGTTTTTCCTTATATTCAGATGGGACCTCCTGTGCTTCAGTCTGTGCCCGTTGCCCTTCATTCTATCCTTGGGCATCACTGAAAGGAGTCTGGTCCCATCGTCTTGGCATCCACCCTTGAGATATTTATAAACATTGATAAGATCTCCTCTCAGCCTTCTCTTCTCCAGGCTGAACAGACCCAGCTGTCTCAGTCTCTCCTCATAAGAGTGGTGCTCTAGGCCCCTAATCATCTTTGTAGCCCACCGCTGGACTCCTTCCAGCAATTCCTTGTCCTTCTTAAACTGGGGAGGGCAGAACTGGATGCAGTACTCCAGACCCTAAACTGTACTGGTGCCTGGTTATTGTACTGGTTATTCCTCCTCAGGTGCAGGACTCTACACTTGCCCTTGTTGAACTTCATTAGGTTCTTCCCTGTCCAGTCCTCCAACCTGTCCAGGTCTTGCTGAATGGCAGCACAGCCTTCTGGTGTGTCTGCCCTTCCTCCCAGTTTGGTATCATCAGCAAACCTGCTGACGGTGCACTCTGTCTCTTCATCCAGGTCACCGACAAACCTGTTGACCAGTACTGGTCCTAACACTGATCCCTGGGGAACCCCACTGACTACAGGTCTCTGACCAGACTTTGCACCATTGATCACAACCCTCTGAACTCTGCCATCCAGCTAGTTCATGATCCATCTCACTGTACATTCATCCAGCCCACGATTTTTGAGCTTGCCTATGAGGATGTTGTGAGAGACAGTGTCAAAAGCCTTGCTGAAGTCAAGGTAGACAATGTCCACTGTTCTTCCCTCATCTACCCAGCCAGTCATACCACCATAGAAGGCTAGCAGGTTGGTCAAACATGATTTCCCCTTGGTGAATCCATGCTGACTACTTCTGATTACCTTCTTTTCCTCCACATGCTTGGACATGATGTCCAGAATGAGCTGTTCCCTCACCTTTCCAGGTATGGAGGTGAGGCTGACTGGCCTGTAGTTTCCTGGGTCATCCTTCTTGCCCTTTTTGAAGACTGGAATGATGTTGGCTTTCTCCCAGTCCTCAGGCATCTCTCCTGTTCTCCAAGACCTTTCAAAGATGACAGAGAGTGGCTTAGCAATAACATTTGCCACCTCTCTCAGTGCTCATGGGTGCATCCCATGGGGGCCATGGATTTGTGGATGTCCAGTTTGTGTAAACAATCTCTAACCTGATCTTCCTCAACCAAGAGAAAGTCTTCCTTTTGCTAGACTTTCTCTCCTATCTCTAGGGTCTGGGATACCTGAGGGCCGGTCTTAGCAGTAAAGATGGAAGTGAAGAAGGCATTCAGTGACTCTGCCTTCTCTGTATCATCCATCACGAGGTCACCCTCCTCATTCAGCAGTGGACCCACATTTTCCCTAACCTTCCTTTTGCTGTTGATGTACTTGAAGAAGCCCATCTTGTTGTCCTCAACATCCTTGGCCAAATTTGCTTCCAAGTGGAGCTTGGCCTTCCTCACTGCATCCCTGCATACTCTTAACAGCCTGTTTGTATTCCTCCTAGGTGGTCTCTCCCTTTTTCCACATAACATAAACATCCTTCTTCCACCTGAGTTTTGACTGGAGTTCCCTACTTATCCATGCTGGCCTCTTACTCCCTTTACTTTATTTCTTCCTTGTAGGGATGCATCTGTCTTGGGTTTGGAGGAAGTGATATTTGAATATTAGCTGGCTATCTTGTACCCCCCTACCTTCTAGAGCCCTATCCCATGGGATTCTTCCAAGCAGGACCTTGAAGAGGCCAAAGTTCACGCTGCTGAAGTCCATGGTTTTAGTCCTACTTATTGTCTTGCTTCCTCCACACAAGATCCTGAACTCCACCATCTCATGGTCATTGCAGCCAAGGCTGCCCACAACCATGACATCTCCAACCAGTTCTTCTTGGTTTGTTAGAACAAGGTTCTGCAACCTGGTGCTGCTGAAGTCCCACTTGTAAGGCTTGCAAAAAGACCTGGGTTTTGAGTACCTTCTACTATTTAGAAACAGATCCTCTTTCTCCTATTATTTGCCTTGTAATACTTGTTAGCAGAATCTGTTACATGCACAAGTCGTAGTTAATGGTATATGGATATATTCAAGTTGCATCAACACACACACACACGCGCACACACACACACACGCGCGCACACACACACACACACCCGCACACACACAAACACACAATGAATTCCAAAAATATCTTTTTTCCCCTCAGCCAGAACTATAATTTTAAAAAAAGAAAATATGCTTAATATGAATAGTCTGATACAAAGTGATTCAAGCAAAAAACTACAAGTGGTTTAATGAAAGGTGAAGGTGAATACTGAGTATAGTATTACCAGT
The DNA here is from genome assembly GCF_036013445.1 of Caloenas nicobarica. Lineage (NCBI taxonomy): Eukaryota > Metazoa > Chordata > Aves > Columbiformes > Columbidae > Caloenas > Caloenas nicobarica. Next base: position 50,634,702 of record NC_088245.1, read on the forward strand.
GAGGACGGATTAATTAGTAAATAAACTATTAATTTCTGGGGGATTAGAGCTGTTAGAGATGAACTGAACAGATCCTGCCCCAAATGACTATAAGGCTGCTGAGAATAATGCAGGATTTATGATCTTAGATAGCATGGATATGGTGAAGTGGATAAGGTATTTATTCAGGAAAGCAAATGCACAACAGATTTGTTTCTCGCCCATATGTTCTTCAGAACTTGCTCTTCTCTCTTCACCTTTTAAACAGTCCTAGCCTGCCAGCCTCACTAAAACACTTCTATTTTTAAAATTTTAGATCTAACAATATTAACCATTAAAGATGTCAATAACATCTGTTGCCCATGAAACACTGGGAGTATTTTAGTGGAATCTGTTCTTTCATGTTAAGATACGAAGTCCCTGTTTTAAAAGCCTTTAATTGATATCCACATAAATGGTGTTAAGTTCTTTTTCAGTTTGACTCTGGGTTTCGCCTGCCTAACATTATGAACCTCTGTATTTGTGCTTGGATTCCAAGTGTTGGAGTTAACTGTGTTCATGTTACTGACAAATACAGAGTAGTAAACGGAAAAAGGAAGAAATTTCAGATGCACCAGCTTAAGATGAGAGAAATAAGTGAATGTATGCATATACAAGCAGTCTATAAGCATAAAGACATTGGGATTACATAACTATTAACTTCCATGAAATGTTAGCTGGCAATCTCCTAGTTAAAAAAAAAGCCAACATGAACAGATAGATAATGGTTGTTTAGTTAAACTATGCTGACTTTTACTGTGGTTATTGTACTGCCACTATTTTTGTAGAATGAAGTAGAGGGATGCTAGTATTGTCACTAATCTCTCCTTCAAGGAGAGTATCTTATTTTTGCCTTAGCTCTTCAGCATCTGTGTGTCCTCTGATTTTGGTGCAAAACAGTTTATATTAGAGATTCCTGCTCTTACAGCTTCACAGGAATTTTTTTCATATCTATAAGAAATAGCATACATGACAATGAACTGTTTAGTGATTCACAGTTTGTTGTCTGTCTTCTACCAATAGGAGAAAAATGGGACTTATACGTCCTTATGTTTAATAAAACCAGTTTAGCTTGGACAAGATTTTCTACTCTAATGGTTTTTTGTTGTGTGTTTCTTTATGAAAATACTGGTTTCAAGAACTGTAACAGAAGATTGCACTGCCTTTATATAGCAATCTATTGAATTAAGAGCAAAACTCCTACTTTTTGCATACACTAAAAAGACTCTTCATGGATATCCTGCCCTTGCAGGCAACTGTCAGAACTAGGGTTTAAATGATGTTGTCTAGTTAAAATGCCTTTCTTATGCTTTTTTTTGAATAATTAGAAATGGTCAGCACTGACACTCCAGTTGAAACAATTTGCTTTTCTTTAAGAACATATGGTGAGTTTTTTTATTATTAGGTTTTTCCAGCCTCGCGTGGGGGGAAAAAAGTTGTTGTTTTTTTATTTTTTAATATTTGAACTTAGTTCTCTATAGCCTTACTCATTTGCTCACATAAAATGGTACTTCAGAAACCTTTAATGTGTTTTTATAAGATTCAAAAGTAAGTTTACTTTTGAACATCAGCTGCTAGCTCACTTGCTTTGAAGTGCTATTAATGATACTTGAACTGTATATCATTGATACTGTGACCTTTCTGTAGGAGTGGTTCTGGATCATTAAAGCTGTGAAAAGCTTTGCTGTCAACTCCAGTGAGTGTCAGAAGATCCATGCTACATCATGCTTATAGTATTAATCTCCTTTGTAACAAAGCAGTATAGAATCAAAACGTATTTGATTCATTTTTTATAAATCTTATAATTCTCAACTTCTTAGCTTGTTTCCACCTCCCACAATGTTTAAAGCCTTCATGACTTGTGCTGATCTGGATTTGTAAAGTAATTATTAAAAGCCTTTGATATTTATGAGAGATCTGAAACATTTCTACTAATTAATTATTAATTCCCCAAGTGATTCAATCCTACCAATTTGTAATAAATATTTAAGATTTCCATGGAATAAAGAGAGTTGGTTTGTTGGTTGATTTTTTTTTTTTTTTTTAATTTTGCCTCCATGGATTTGAAGTCTGAAGCAAGAGGACTTTTAATAAGACTCAAAGTGTTTTCATCTATGTGGATTTTAATGTATACTATATACATTTGTCTTAGTGTTGAGGGCTTGTCCTTGAAATTAGCAAAACAAATCAGTTGTTCTGTCTCTGAAAATATGCATTAGGCCAGGCTCCAATCCTGCAACAGTTTGCATGTGTCCATAATTTCACACACTCGAAATCCTAAACTGTAGGTGAATGGTCCCAGAGAGGCTTATGAAGGCTGATGAGGGTCTTCATGCAATGTGTTTGGAGAACTAGAACTTCAGAAAGTGAATTAAAAAAAAAACCTCCCAAGCTTGGTTGGTGGCCACCTGGAGTTGATGGGAAACAGTAAGTACAACATCTAATCTCTATTTCCTCTGTGAAGCTTCAGTACTGAAGTCAGACCGCTCTTCGGCAAAGGACGTGATTGTGCTTGAAATTCAGAAAAAATAATCTTATCCTGAGAGTAGTTGCCTAACTTTTTTCGGCACTCTCTGAAAGGGCAAATAAGGGCTAATCACTGAATTTTCAAAACATGACTGCTATAGAAAGAGAAGGTAGTGATGGACAGTGTGGTGCTGCCTTCTTAGATTATTTCCTGGCAGTTAAAATAGTAGGACGTGGAAAATATGGCTTTGTCATCTCATTATCTTTTAAATAATTCAAAGTTAACTTAGCTGGAAAGAAAATAGGATACAGCCAGGACACCAGTACACTCTGCTGAGAGCTCTCTTTCCACCCACTGTGGGATCTTTTACCAGTCACAGAGAGGCTCTGCATCTTGTTGGTGACTGCACAAAATAGATAGTTAGTATTAACTACCTAGGAGGCTAAGTATTAATATGCTCACTATATCCAATGAAGGGAGTGTCTGCCAGCCCAGCAGCTACCCACCAAGTGTGGAGGTATTAGCCTCTGTTGCTTGTTGTTAAAGGCTAATCCTTCATGCTGTTGAGTTGCCGTCTTATTGTCTGCTTTCCTTATTCATTTTTCCCTTGAAGCTTTTTGCCCTTTTATGTTAGCATTTTTACTCTTAAATCACTGAGCTCCTTACTCTTCCACCTCAACAAAGTCTACACTTCTGGAAATGGCTTCATATGAAATTTTGTCCAGCTCACTCCGAAGTCACTTTTAGAATTCAAAGGTTTGAGACTTGCAGTTTCTACGCTGCTGATTTTCACTTTTGAAACTTCTTGATGAAATCAAATACCCCAACAAGGAAGTATTTTTTGGCCAAAATATGAAATATTTTGCCCTCTTTGATATGGAGACCACCTAAGCATTGTCTAGGCTGTTACCTTTGTGGGCTGAATCTTCTGGCATGCTCTTTCTGCTTTGGGAAAGTAATATACAGGCAGGTTTTAAACATGGCTAAAAAAAATCCTCTTTACTTCAGAGAGTTAAGGCATTCTGCTGTGTACTTTTCTTTCATACCACTGTCAAGCACAATCCTGTATTGTCATGGCAGCTGTTCACAAAGCTGTTCTGCGTCCTCTGCGTACAAGGTCCTTGCCAGCCTGGGCAAGACGCTACTGTTAGCATGGAGGCATTCTAATGTTATTACTGCTTCTCTTTAAAAATCAAAGCTATCCTTTCCTTGAGAGAGGCTTGCATTCATGAAGCTAAGCTCAAAAAGTATGTCTAAATAATGTACTCTTACCTTCTCAGTATGACAGGGTATCAAATTTTACACTGCTGGCTTGCATCAAACCCAAGGAATTGTTAAAGCTGGAAGTCCTACACTGCCTGCAGTAGGATGCTATCTGTAATTCAGCTCGCTAGGTCACTTTTGTTTGAGGTCTTTTACTATGCACAATGAAAACAGGATATACAGAGCTTAAGAGCTTTATATCCTTTCATGTCAGTATTTTTCCTCCTGAATACTTGAGCCACTCACTATCTTAACAGCTACACTCTTTTTTTACTTCTGTTATCTGGAGTGGCTTTAGATTACTGACTTTTTTTCAGCTTAGCAACAATGTTCTTAATAGATCTGAGCCTTGGCCACGTAGCTGTGCTGTATCTGCTAAACCCCTGTGTAGGGAGTCGCAGTATCAGTGTCCACGTAAGAGGAACTGATTATGTGAGACACGGTAGGCAATCTGAGCAGTGTCTGATGTTGCAGAGACATGGCTTCATTTCCAATGTAAACTCAATATTCCTATTTTAGATCTTTTAAGGTTATTGTTACCTCTTTCAGAAGATATTTCGAAGAGTCATGAGACAATTACTCGAAGAGTTGTGATCAATGGCTCAATATCCACATGGAGATCAGTGACGAGTGGTGCTCCTCAGAGGTCAGTATTGGGACCAGCGCTGTTTAACATCTTTGTTGGTGACACGGACAGTGGGATTGAGTGCACCCTCAGCAAGTTAGCTGATGACACCAAGCTGTGTGGTGCGGTGGACATGCTGGAGGGAAGGGATGACATCCAGGGGGACCTTGACAGGCTTGAGAGGTGGGACTGTGTGAACCACATGAAGTTCAACAAGATCAAGTGCAAGGTCCTGTACACAGGTCAGGATATTTCCAAGCTTAAACACAGGCTGGGCAGAGAATTGATTGAGAGCAGCCTGAGGAGAAAAACATGGGAGTGTTGGTTGATGAGAAGCTCAACACAACCCAGCAATGTACGCTTGAAGCCCAGGAAGCCAACTGTATCCTGGGCTGCATCAAAAGAGGTGTGACCAGCAGGTTGAGGGAGGTTATTGTCCTCCTCTACTCTGCTCCTGTGAGACCCTGCCTGAAGCACTGCATTCAGCTCTGAGCCCCCCAGCATAAGAAGGACATAGACTTGTTCAAGCGAGTCCAGAGAAGGGCCACAAAGATGATCAGAGAGCTGGAGCACCTCTCCTATGAAGACAGGCTGAGAGAGTTGGGCTTGTTCAGCCTGGAGAAGAGAAGGCTCTGGGGAGACCTTATAGCAGCCTTCTAGTACCTAAAGGGAGCCTACAAGAAAGCTGGAGAGGGACTCGTTATGAGGACAGGTAGTGTTAAGACAAGGGGTAATGCCTTTAAACTGAAAGAGGGTAGGTTTAGATCAGATATGAAAAAGAAATTCTTCACCATGAGAGTGGTGATGCACTGGAACATGTTGCCCAGAGAAGCTGTGGACGTCCCATCATTGGAAGTGTTCAAGGCCAGACTGGATGGGGCTTTGAGCAACCTGGTCTAGTGGAAGGTGTCCTTGCCCATGGCAGGGGGGTTGGAACTAGATGATCTTTAAGGTCCTTTCCAACAGAAACCATTCGATGGTTCTATGATGCAATTGTTGAAACCCTGCTGAGTCAATAGACTTGTATCCTAAGGTTGTAATCTGCATATGAAATCTTGGACACAGGTCTCCGGTATTTGACTATATTGTGACAAACATTGTAGCACTGTGATCATTTATTCAATGATTCATGTTCCTCTTTAACAGTAACTTTCTAATTATTTACTGCTCTTTTGTGAGGTTACAATGTGATTTACATCTGTTTCTGGGACAATATTGAGTGCAATTGCTGTATAATTATTTGTATATACTCTCTTTTGATCCATATTTTCCATAAAGACACATCCATAATTGATGTCACAGGTCTGTTTTTATTTCCAGAGATAAAGAAAGTATTAATTCCCATAGCTCATTTGGACCTGCAGGGAAATTGCAGTTCTTAGACCTAAATAAGCTATTCAGCATTCCCCTTTGGTATTTTTGTTTTTCAGAGCAACTACTTGAATATGTACCAAATGAACATATTTAGCACTAAAATTAACTACATTCAGATAACTCATCTGTTTAAAAAAACCCTGAGAAACACGTGCACATGGATCTTTGCAACTCTGAATGCAAGCAAAACCAAGGGAAATACAATCACTGAGTACAATATTGTAATAAAACATCAAAACACATAAAAACATCAGTCACCAAGTTATTGGCTTCATATGGACTCATAATTAATTCATCGCCTGCCTCAACTGCGGCTGGGGGAAAGGACATAAACAAGGAATGTGGGGTTTTGTTGTTTTCCCCTCTCTGACTTCCTTTCTGCCAGATTCCAAATGAAATGAAACCAAAGCTGGTACTACACAAAATTTGATTCAGATGAAACTTCAGACACTAAAGCCATTAAGCATACATTTCCTAAATAAAAAATGAGTTGTCTGCAAGCTGGCTTAACATGGTCTGCAAAGTCTAGTACATAAAAACCAGCCCAGTATATTGTAAAATGCTACTGAAATAAGTAAAAAGAAAACAAACCTCCTTTGCCTCCTTTCTTATCCTATGATTTCTGTGTGGATATAATACTTCAGATAAAAGGGACTGTTATGAGCCTCAATGCAGAAGCAGAATGATTTTCCATATCGCCAAGTCACTGCAAAACAATTTGAAAAAATCAGATGTGATCATTTACTATTTAAAAATGTGTTTACACCATTTCAACTTTTCATGCAACAGTTGTCTCTTCCCTGAAGATGTTAGGTGTAATCATGCCTTCTTAGAGGTTAAGTCTCTTTACCATCACCTAGATGCCAAAACTATGGTACTGAGAAAGTAACAATGAGTTTTTTGGATGTTTTCCTGTCTAGGCCCTAATAGTGCTTTCTAACTGGATCATAGACCATGTTCAAAGCACATAATGGGCAACTTATAGAGCAAGGCAACTGTTGGTCGGTTTCAATTTGCTATACGTAAGCCTGCACATCCGCTGAAAATAACACCTCTAAATCAAAGCTCTTGAGAACTACTGGTACGACTATAAGTATTGCTGTTATGACTCTGCTCATCTTGATGAAGCCAGCCAGTGAATGTCATCTGTTCTCAATCAGCTGTAGTTTCATGCTCAGATGCCACAGTGTATATGTGGCACTAGTGATTAAAATAAACATCTAGCTACTATCATGTCGTAATCTGAGCTGAACGGACTCACTACAGCTGTGCAAATTCCTAAAAATTTATTTAACTGATATTGTCATGAGATCCATTGCAGTGGCTGACAATAGTTGCAATAAGGTCCATGATTCTGTTGGATAATTTCCTCATCTGTAAACAACCCACAAAGAACATCAGGAAAATAAATGCCTAGTGAATGGACTTTCCCCTCTTAAAAAGCTTTCACTGGCACAAATGGCACAGTTATGATACCCTTTCTGTCTCAAAAGAAGAAAATGTGCCAGAAATAAATCAGCTTGAATGAAACAAAACATAATATAAAAATAAAAAAGAAATGTCTTTACTTAAGAAAAAGACAAATCCAATAATTTCTGTAGATCTTTAGGGAAGTGCTGTTATTATTATGTAGAAGAAGTTTGGATCGTGAGAAGATAAGCTACAGAATGATACCTTGAGTAGCCAAGAATACAAGATGTACTGTACTATAATACCTCTTTTTATTTTAGACTACTTGTACTTTTGTATTGACCAATTAAAAACTTTTTTCAAAGACAGGCTTATCAATATGGAAGTGGTGAAAAATGTTTAAATGGAACTTCAGTAAGGAAGAGTCTTTAAAAAGTGTTGATGTTCTTGCTGTTCAACCATTATAATTTTGATCTTGTACGTGTAAAGAGAGACTCTTTTGTCTGTATTTTATTATTTCATATGAGAAGTTCTATGTGTTACACATAGCAGATAAGGAATTTGCATGTCAGACCATAAATTAGAAAGTTATGAATCCTACTGTATCTTGTGCTCATTTATTTATTTATTTATTTATTTATTTATTTTTCTGAGTGAAGGCATCTTGCCAAAAGTGTATTTAAGTAAACGGGCAAATGGGATATTATTAAAAGACTTTTTTTTTTTTTTTCTCCTCAAAATCAGCACACTAGTTATTTTATTACTCACAAATGCCATGTGAGTTACACAAAACCAATTTTTTAAAGAAAGCTAACATATGTCTGAAATATAAGGCAGAAACTAACTTTCTTATACCGATAGTTCACTGCAAAAGCAAGGACAAAAATCTTTGTGTTTGTTTGGTTTTATTTTATAACTAAGGAGGCTGCAACTTTAGGTATGAGACAGAATGATTAAGCTGTGGAATTTACTCAAAAAAGGCATTGTTTAATTCTGCTGGTATTGCTAATAGTAGCATTCTTAGATCACTGTCAGTGTCAGAGAAATTATCTTTTGTTTGCCAGCTACTACTCTGATTTACATAAGATCTTCTAGAAATATTTTATGAGGGAGAAAGAAAACAAGGAATAGACTTAACCAGCTTGAGAATTGTTGGAGAGAGGCAGCAAATTTAAAGATGTAAGAAGAGGAAGTTTACACACACATACTGAAATATATACTCTGTGTAGACACAGAAAATCTTGGGTATTGAAAAGGTTTATCAAAGTCAGTTAGAATAGCCAAATGTTATAGCTGTAAGCACTTACATAAATCTTTGCAGGATCCAGGCCTTTGTTAATAAGACTTGTCATAATTCTGTTTCATGACGAAATGATATTTTTGAACAAAATAAAGCACATCACTTTGAGAATTTCTTTATTTCAAAATGAGCTGAAACAAAAAACCTGTGATCTATGTATAGACTCATTTTTAAAATCTGCAAACTGATTGGTTTACTTTCCCTTGACAATGTAATATTTACTGGAAAAAATTACCACTTATTTTTCCTCACCTCCTGCCTCCCTCTTCACCTAAATCAGTGAAAAAGTATCCTTAATAAGACATCCTTATTTCCTAAGGCACTTTTAAGTTAAGGCTATGTGTTGCCCTTTTAATATCTATGAATAATATCACTCCATTTGGAGTTTATAAGTTTCACGCAATTGCATAAATTCTAATACCGCATGAACATATGCAAGTTTAATCATACCATTTTGAGTAGTTCTTAGTACTACAGTTAGGAAAACATGTAGCAATGCAGTTAAATTTCAGCAAATTAAAGACCTAGGGGTTAACATTTTACTTTTACTTTCCTGTAGTAGATTATTTCCCAACTCGCACCTTTTCAGTGGGGCAAGAAATTTTAATGGCAGATTTAGTCAAGAGAAATCCTCACATTAATTTTATAAAACGTGTCATGGGAACATGTCAGGTACTTTTGAATTGAGGCAACTCTTGTACTTTTGTACTTTTGTAACTATGCCTCTAGGTGTCTAAGTTTTTGACAGAAACAGCTTATAAGCAATTAATTGGAAGCTTGTTCTTCCTCTGTCAGAAACATGCATACCTTTTTTGTGACTGACTGCAAACTTTTCTAGCTATGAATATGTGCTTTGGCCAACCTGATATTTCTAATCCTCTTTTGGTAAAACATGTCTGTATCAGTTTCATAATATTCCATTGGCCTGCATTTACAGCAAACTTACTTGGGATAGCATCTTTCTTTTGTTAGGAGTTTTCATTTTCGGCTCTCAGGCTGCACTGTTGACAGTAGTTTGCTGTGATTCTACCTATCCTCCCACAACGTGCTTAAATCAAATGGATCTTAGGTCACATTCCCTGCTTCTTCCCTGAAGTAATACTTCTCAATCTTCACACAGTTGCTTTCTGCATCTTAGATCCTCGCCTTTTCTGTGCATGCACAGTGCAAGAAGGAAAAAGTGCTCTAAGGAGAACACAATGTGGTATATAGGCACATCGATTTATAGGCTGGTGGACTTGGGATATTTGCTGAATAGAAAAGGTCTGTGTTGGTGGGAGAAGGGAAGTGAAAGAAGGACTGAAGGATGGCTCTTAGTTGACATAAACCCTGAGGAAACCCTTGACACTTATTTTAAGATCACATAGACAACTCCAGCAGAGTGAACCATGTTAGTCTGAAAGATATTACAAAACAGGGCAGGCTGTTTGTGGGCGATGCTTAACTCAGCCCAGAAAGGAAATTATGGAAACTGAAATGTCAGCTCTTCTTCTGGCTATAGATTTCTTGTATCTCTGTTAATTATGTTAACTGCTAAATGATAATTAATTTAAATGGCAAAACTGTGATCATTTTTTGACAGATTTTGAGATAAGATGAGTGACAGCTGGAACTAGGCTCCCCTGTCTCTGAGTTAATGAACCCTCGAAGGGGAAATAGAAAGCTTATTCAGTTGATGATAAAAAGCAGTACCTGAGTGACGATGAGAACATAGGTAACAGGGCAGCCTGCACGGCAGCTTTGCTCAGGAAGGGGAGAAAGAAGAACTCCTTGGTTTGGAGGACAGGGAAGCTCAGGGAGTGTTAAGTTCCTGGGAGGAGAGGACATTTCTTTGGTAGCAGTCCTGCACTTTGGGAAAGCAGCTGGCAAGTTTTTTACAGGCAAATAGCTGAGGTGTGCTGCGTGCTTGCCTCTCAGGGCTATGCAAAAAGGGTGTGAATATGCTTAGAAAGACCCTTATAAAGGGATGAAACCTTACCATTTCCGGGTGAGGATAAAGGACAGTAGCTTAACGACTTGGTGGCAATCAAAAAGGCTATTTGCACTGGGAGTATGTATTGGTGAAGGTGCAGAGCACCTCAGGTCAGCCTATTCCTGTTGTCTTGATATGCTTAGATATTTCTTATACATTAGTAGCTAGCCTGCAGCTGAATAAGAGAAGAGCAATCCTGGGCGTTGCTTCAAAAGAGAAAGTAAATTAATATAAACTTCAAAAAACCAATATTTTTTTAGCTCAATATGCAGGTAGAAGTCCCACAGCTGAATGAAGGCTGCTAGATTTATTGCACAAAGCACAATAGATTCTATGTTGGGCAGCCAAATGATATGTCAGTTGCAAGGGCTTCAAGTATGATGTTATAAATCTGAGAGACTGGACAAAAGCTGGCAGCTGAGCTTTAATTTTGACTCCTTTAAAGTAAGGCATCTAAGGAATGCATCCGGGTAGACACAATATTAAATGTGAAATTTGTGTTTACCATTCAGGAAAGTGATCTTAGAGTAATTTTTGACAGTCCTCTGAAATCATTGCCTTAACATGCAGCAGCAACCAAACTAGTCAACAAGATGTTGGACATCATCAGGAAGGACAAGAAGACCAAGACAGGATTAAAGTGCTGTAGGGAAAAGAGTTAGAAAAAGGCAACTTGAAACATCAGTGAAGTAGAACAGCTGCCTAATGAGGAATGACTGGGATGTCTCAGCTTAGAGAAGGCTGAAGAGGAAGTTGAATTTGGAGCTGTTATTCACTAAGTACCATAATACAAGAATTAGAGGGCACTTGAAACTAGAAAAAGGTGTTTTGAGCAGGTAGAAGAAAGTAATTCTTTATACACTAGGCAGTGCATCTCTGAATGTTGCTACCAGAGGAGACTGTAGAAGAAGAGGATGTCGTCAGGTTCAAAAAAGAATTAAGAAGATTCATAGAAAAGAATTCTGTTAATGTGAAATAAGAGAATGGGCAAAGATGCACCCTTTAGCATCACAAATATTGTAGCTGCAGATGAACAAACTTAGAAAGAAGAACACATAAGAAAATGTTCGGGCTTGTCTCTCACAAAGTTATGTCTCCCATTGCCACTGTCTGAGATGGAGTACTGTGCTAGGTGAACAAGTTCCCTGTCCCTGCATGGTACTTCTTATGTTCTGATATAGGTGATCATAAGCTGGAGTTTCTGAATGACAATAAATACAGACAAATATAGATTAGAGAAAAGTTCTGATATATGTTTGAGGCCATTTTAGGGCATGACCTAATCCATGGTGAATAAATCCACCACCACCTGATCCATCGTGAATGAATGTACCAGAATAGCTCCTCAGTGCTGAAAACAAGCCTTAATAGGACTCATTCTTGCTCTGTGGTCTTCATAAATCATGGTATCCTAGTTTTGGATGATGAAAGTGATCTTTGTCTTGTATGCTTTCTGTACTGCAATGTTAAGACCATAGCATGCATACAATACAGACAGTATATAGGAGATATGTCACTGAAGTAGAGAAAAGATAGCTAGGTATGGGCAAGGAAAGACAAAAAGGTGACAATGACAAAAAATTCTTTAGCAATACTGGAAAGAAGTCCTGTGGATACATTTGAAATTGCTGTAGTATGTAGTTAAATTTTCTAAGTGTGTTCATCTGTTTTATACTTTTCATTTCCTGTTATTTCCCACACTTGTGCATCATAGTAGATATAAATGATCCTTCCCTTTGCTGTTGCCAATGTGAAAGGATATCACCTCTGATGCAAATAATCTGGGAAGGATTTAATTCCAACACTGAAATTGTACAGACAGTATTTTTCAGGTCACTTTAACAATAGTACTATCTTTTCAGTACTACAATAGTGGTACAATAAAAAGAGTTTAATTGCTACAGATAAGGCAATGCAATGTCTTTATACATATAAACTAGAGTAAAATATTCACACGAATATTTGTATTTTGTACATTTATGGCTGTCCCTCTCTTGCTGAGCGTATCATAGTTATTTCATCCATGCATGGAAATTATTGTCTTACAGCTGTATAAGCAGTAAAAATCAGGTTGACTAATTGACTAATCTCTTCCTGTGTTTGTTTATGTTAATAGGTTTACTCAATTATGCTATCCTAATGTGTCCTGGACAGGACTGACTTTGTGATTTTAAGCCATTTTGATCACATTTACTTTTTCTGGAAAGGTCCTAGATAAAGCTGCAAGACCACAATAGAGATTCAGAGGGCAGTTCTTTTTAGATACTCCATAATGCTTCATTATAAGGTGAAAGTTTTGATAGAATAATTTAGACAAAAAGAACCAATGATTTCCATACATAGATAAATGCTGCCAGCTCTCTGATAAAAAAGGTTTCTTCGATATAGCAGGCTTAATAGAGACATGTGAACACGTGCAGTTTTATGGAGAGGTAAACTTATGTTGCAACAACATAGTTGTACAAAATTTCTGTATCCTGACACAAAGGTGAACAAGTGATTCCTATCTGCTCTCTTTAATGAGTTCAGTGAACTTTCTATGTAGCTGATGTTGAGATCCAGCTGATAAGAGTCAGTCAAAATGATGTTGGTGACTGAGCTACATGAGGTAATTGAGTGTAGTAGGATTAGTGTTCCTTCTGAGGAGCAGGTTGAGTGGTCAGAGCTCTGTGGCTACTGGGAGGTGGTTACTGAGCCTTGGGAAGCCTCTGACTTTTGGAGGTGAACTCCTGGAAGCATTAGTATGGGATCAAGTGGTAGGTATGTGTTTGTATTTAGACTGTAAGTTTAACTTGTCCTTTCGGTTTCTAAGCATGATAAATCTGTGCTGTATTCCCACAGGAAAATCTGCTTTTTTTTTTTTTTTTTTTTTTTGCTGTTTGTTTCTCTGATTCCCTGGAGAGAAGCTGCAGTGTGTATTACCAGCCTTGAAGACTCCGTTCACGACCTGCACATCCCAGTGGAGCTGGAGTGGACATATTACTTGCTTCTGGATATATCTAGGTAAAACAAACAAACAAAACCCAAAAAAGGCTAGTTATGCTGGCATTCATTAGTGCTGTAAAAATACGGTTAGAGCATGAGGATTCTGAATAGTTGTAGAGCTGTTGGTAAAATGTTAATAATTGAAGTTTCAGTGTCTTTGGCACCTAGAATGTGCCACTAAATAATCTGCAGGTCAAAACTTAGTGCCAAGGACTCTGTGAGGAGCAAGTAAAAAATCCTTATATGGTACCTCTCTGGGGAACATTGGGATTTTACTCTGTAGAATGAAGGTTTAGCCAGACTGCTTACCTGAAGAAGCTCTGGATGTTTTTCTTCATAGGGGCCCTGGGCAGAAACAAGGAAAGGAAAAACAATTTGGCAGAAGAATCTGGGCAACAGATCTGGGAGAAAGCCTTAAGGAAGGCAATTTAGGAGGCTTATTGGAAAGCTGCAGATAGAGTTTGAATAGAAGAAACAAAACATAGAAACCTACAGAGTGGCATTGTCTGTTCATATAAAATGCTTAATTTTAAAAATAAGGAGATAGCTTAAAAAAATCAAAATTTTTGAGTAACTTCTGTGGAAATCTAGTGCTGGGTTGCTAGAAAAAATAGCTCGTGTTAATGTCAGTAAGAGTAGAGTAAAAAAAATGCTACCTCAAATACAGGCAGTGATTCTTTGCATTGTCTAGGATACTCAAAATGGCCTCTTGTATAGACAGTAATAGTATTTTTTTCATCACAGAGGAACACCAAAAACAAATTATGCTGAAAATCCATTTCGTTGTTGTTGTGGCCAAGGTGTTCAGGAAACTTTAGCAAATGAAAAACTTTTGTCCTCTTGACCTTTGTAACTATTTCACATATTTTGCTGCACAGCTTGGGATGAAGGATAGGAAACTCTTTTCCAGATGGTCTCCTCCTCACTGTATCTGAGCACAGCTTTGACATAATTGACAATTTGTCCCTGCATGGCTCCTCTCTGATGTAGGCAAGGAAAAAGAGATGGTGGTGTGTCTGATCAACAACCCCCCACTGTGGAAGACTGCTCAGAGGAGATGGGCACAGGCTCATGAAGCTCAGGGAAGAAAGCAAGGAGTGACCACAGCTACTGCAAAGAAAGCTGAATTTGGGTCAATAAAAGGTGACTGAAGGGTGGACTTAGTTTTAGATCAGCTGGCTGTATCTGTTGAGTGGATCAACGGGTTGTGTAATTGATTTTTTTTTTCCTTCTTCTTCTCAAGTTAATCAAGAATAGAATGTTTTCCTGAGCTAGCCAAACCACCACGGATGAAGTATATAAGTCGATCAATAAAGTGTAAAAACTGAACAGCCAATAGAAAGAACTTTGAAGATAGCAATGGATTTGTGCTGGATTCAACTAAATATTCCTTCCTGGTGACTGAGGATACCCAGTGCTATGATAGTGAACATATAAAGGCCAATAATAGAAATAATATTTGTATTGTCACCCAACTGTGTGTTGAATTGCTATGTTCTGCTCATATTGTGATTTCGCTACCTTGTCATATCCCTCTGCTAAATCAAAATCCAGTGTAACATGAAATATCTTCAAATAAGAAAGGTTGGTATTAAATATTAAACCTTCCTTGCATGGAATGCCTAAAAGAAGCTTCTCAGAGAGTAATGGGTTCTGACAGGGCATACAGGATAACAAGGGGTTTTATTTTCAAAGTCTATTTTTCAGCTCCTGTAGACACATGTCAATGTGGAGAGGGGAGAGATGAGTGAGGAGTCAGTGGAATTGCCACTGTATTGTATTCATTTGTTATTTCTTGATGCCGCTTTGTGTTGAAATTAATCTTACACAGATTGTTATGCAAGTAAGAAAATAGTTCTCTGAAAGTAGAAGAATACAGATATCTCATAATTAATGGTCAGTTACTTTATAAATAAACGTTTAGTTTGCCACTAGGTGCCCCCACAACCATAGGAATGTTAATCTTAAAAGACTGATACAATAAAATGTTTTGAAGAAAGTGTAGGCAGTGTTTTTTATGATACAGCCTATATCAAAGATCCAATAATGCTATAAAATTATTGGATTTTATGAGTTATGTAACTTTAAAATGCCTTCCAAATGCTGTTAAACTAAGTGGTTTTTTAATTTCTTATTTTTAAAAAATATTTTTAAATTTTTTTCCCTGCATGTTGATTTTTTTTTTCCATGAAAACTGCGTATTGTGTATAAACGGTTGTGCAATTAGGTTGATATGTCAGTCATAGTTCTTTATGGGATCAATTACTAAAAAGAATAATCCTTCCAAAATAGAAACTTCCATCTGAATACTACTTCAAGGTCATATATGTGATATTTTGGCTAGCACAGGATAGCTGAAGACAAGGGATATAGAAAGTTTTGGCTTCTATGCAACCAGCTGTAGTTGTGACAGCTTAGAAGGATTCAAGTCACTACTGACTGTATGTCTTGAAGTCTAAATAAAATGACATATTGACTTGTTATAAACACTTGTAACCTGTTATATTTTGCTGTGTGATGGACTATGTTAAAGTGTAGCAGAAAAAAAGGTTTTAGAGAGGGGAAAAATAATTTGGATTTGTTGCTGTTTACACTATGACGTGCCTCTTATTAACTGGACATGACCAGTCAACGCTGCATTGATGCTTTTACCAGACTGTTCATGTGTTAGCTAGGAGTCTGCTCTTTCTGTCAATTCTAAACCTTATGTTTGATAGTGACACTAAGAACAATAAACTCTTGAAAAGAGCGCTATGTGAAATCTCTAAAGCTGTGGTAAGCACTGAACACTTAGAGTATTTGGGAGGAGTCTTTATTATTTATCTTGCATCTTGCTATTTATAATTAATTTTATCAATATTTTTTTCCTTAACATAGCAGAGAATAATAAAGTTTTACAGAAACATAAGGTGAGAAATTTGAGAGGAAGAAATGAACACATTTGATTTGGTGCAAGCATCACTTTAAGTCTTCAGCTGAGAGGGCTAGAAGCCACAGTCACTGCAAAATAAGCATCTCTGCTTCCAGAGACAGAGAATAGACTGTTAATCCATGTAGTCCACCAATCAAGAGCACAGTTCAAGAAAACAGCTACTTAACTATTCTTTGTGTTTGAAAATGAGAATGGTTAAGATGGTGGTTGCACTTTGGATTGTATGCCTTAGCTTTTCACGTCATGGTGGATTTAAAAAAACCCAGACATTTTCTCACTCGGTGCTCTATATAAGCAGTGTATATCAACTAAGGAGTTAATTTGACAACAGGACACCTGGAATAAGACCCCTTTAATACTTTCTTGTAGACCCCTTTAATACTTTCTTGTATGATTTGTATATCTCTCTCTAGAGTGAAGTGGTTCCTGACCCTTTTGCAATGGTACTTGACCTTTCGTTCTCTTTGTCTCCAATCTTGCTAAGCAGCTGCATCCTTCTCCCCTCATCTTGAGATCCTGCTGTAGTCATTTCTCTCTGTTTGACCCCTCTGAGCTGAGCTGAGCTGTTCATGTCTTCTCCTTCCAGCTGCCTGTTTTGTTACTGTCTTCAAGGAATGGAAAATGACCACAGGCTGGGAGATCCAGGAAATGTAACCTGGCTGGGCTGTATGGAATAGGTAGAGTGGACCTGGGCATGGTCTATGCCTTTGTGCCTTCTAGGGATGTGTGTGTGCCAGGTGTCGGTCCCTAAGTGGCAGGGGAAGTAGTGAGCGGAGCTACCAGAATTGAGCTGTGACTCCTTACTAATGTTGGCAGACTTGTGTTGAAACCTCTCACTTCAGTTTGCTGTTCAACTCCTTTCTCCTTTGTAATGCCTTTTTTTCTAAGTAGAAAATTAAAAATATTTAACCTATTTCCAAGGAAAATGGATGCTCTTTTCCCACCTCAAGAAACTTCTGGTAGACCTTACTAGTCAATGTTGCTTCTCCTTCTGCAAGCGCCACAAAATTGGAAGGAATTATTAAGAAGTAAACTTTAAAATAATAGTAATTTAGTTTTAAAATAAATGTATGTTTTGGGGACTAAAAGTGAAAACTAATGTATTTTCCCAAAACCTGCTTGTGCATTCTTTAAAGATGTTATTTTCAATTCAGGAGGGAAAAAAAATAAAAGCTTATTTTGTGTTGCCTGTGACAGTCAGAGAGCTTAGAGATTATCTTCCAGAAAATTTTTACTCTTTCAGGAGATTCAGCAATGCAGATTATCTTAATATATGAATTTAATGACTTCTATCCTCTAACTCATTAAGTATAAAAGAAGTGAAAATATTGGTGGAGGAAATGCAAAGTGTGCCTTGTCATGTGTGTATGTCACCTTCATATGTGTGGGGTGAAGAGGTAGAAGGTATGTCTTGTTGACTTTGTATTTCTTTTCTAATGGCATGGAAATTCCACAACTGAAGTATTTAACAGCTGGGTAGTTAGTTCACAGAATAATAGTGAGCACTATAAATAATTACCTACATTTCAAAAATTTATGCAAATTAGCTGATATTAGCAGATCTTAGAAGAAGAAAACAGACGGCTGGATAAATGGAACAGACAGATGATCATCTGCAGTGTCATTACAGTTTGAATTTTATCTGTAATATTTCTTGTAATGCAACTCTAGTTTGTGGTTGTCTTCTGTGACTCATATTTTCTTGCTGTGAGGGTTATGGAAGATTTTGTGATGAGAAGATTGATAGGACAGGTCATCTCTGTGAAATTTTTCATTCATATCCTAAAATCACATCTGTTATGTATTTATAAAGAATTAATGAACTAAGTGTTACCATTTCAATTTTTCATGCTGCTTAGAAATGGACTGAGTGCGTTCAGACATGGCTTGAAATATTTAATCCAGCTGTAGTGTAACTACAGTCTAATGTGGTGAAATCTCTAGAACAGATTTTTATTCATATCTCAAGGGCAGAGATTGCTTGTTTACTTTCTGTGATGTCTAAAACTACCCCCTTTGGACTGGCTGGTGAGAGGTGTTGTAGGACAGGAATACCAAATTCCAAACTATTGCTTGTGCTTTATTTCCCACCTCTCCCACACCTATCGTTGTATGAAGAATAGCGCTGACTCCTGCATCTGTATTCATATCTCTTTTCTACCATGCAAATGTTTAAATTGGAAATCACAAAAAGCATGGAACATACTTTTAAAAATGTTTGTACTAGAAACATGACAAAGGAATCTGATCTTTAAGGCTGTGCTGCAATGACGATTTCTAGATAAATAGCATATGTCTGTGGCTAGTAGAGAGGGAAGTAAAAATGAGATAAACATGAAAGCAAATAACAGGTGAACTGCTCTTTTACTTACTATTGCATTTCTTGTAAAATGTACTGTATTTTACCCAAAAGGCTTATTGGCCACTTCAGCTGGGGTACTAAAATTAAACAAGAATGTCTCAGTGTGTATCAAGCTGGCATCTGACAATATCCGTGTATGTCATGATATTTTGTACTCTGGAAATGTCAGCATATATTAAGCAGAATGAAATCGTTGCACTAGCAGTCAAACCAAAATATCTATATACATAAAATCCATTCAGTTTCCCTAAATTACACAGATAATGGCAAAAGAGAAAAAATTAATGTCCTCATCCTGCAAGAGCCCTTTCTGGGCAAAAGAGTCCCCTCCTGAAGAGTTTCCGTTGTGTTTCAGGCCTTAGTTCAATAACTTATATTCCTGACTATACTGAAATACTGAATATTTTAGAACTGAAAGCCTTTCCTTTATTCCCTGTGCTTATTTCTCTTCAGTTTTTGTAGGCTTTGTTCTTTGAGACACTACTGACTTGCATGTTAGGACTTCTAAAGAAAGCTGCATCCTACCTGGGGAACACAAGTGAGCTAGGTTTCCACCTAATGCTAAAGTAATAGAAGTTACCATTTACTAACAATTCCTTGTTGTTTTGATTTCCTTAAAGCATCACAGGGAAATCATGAATACAATTTCTTGTGTAATGGGTCTGACCGACACCCTTATTCAGTAGAGAAAACAGATGGAATAAAAAGGAGTCACAGTCCCTCAGGTCGTATTGTACTAAATATCACTAGAGACTATATATGTTGAGAGCCTGACTGTAATCTCCTGTGAGCTGTTCTTCATTCTTTGCCCAACACCCTGTAATTTAGACTTGAAGAGCTAAATTAAATACACTTCCAGAAGGTCTGCTGGTTGCACAAAACAGCAACATCAGTACAAATGGAATTTTCTCAGGCTTTCAATGGACTGTGGTACTGCATGATTCTGCATATTCAAGAACAGGAAAGGAAGGGAGGAGAAGGGCATGACTGTTTTTTTTTGCAGCTCTTTCAGCTGACTCAGAACCTGCAACTGAGAGGAACCCAGGGGAGCAGTGCTCATCCAGCCTTTTCAACACATCTTCTCTGGCTACCATGGGACCTTGCCAACGGGCACTTCTCACTCTGCCTTGTAGCTGACTCACATTCCTCCATACAGTGAGCATCTGCAGATCTGAGTAGTTACTCTGAGACTGTTCTTCCAACAGGGAAAATTATGTAACAATTTCATAAGCAGTGCAGAATCAATCCAGTGGTGAAATAATTGTTTATTGTCCTTATAAGGGCATAATATCTGCCCTGTTAGGGGAGAAGAAGAAATAATTGCTTTCTATTTCTCTTCTTGATTATTTCCATTCTTATTTCAATTTAGAGTTTGCACTATTAGGATTTCTTATTATTACCTGTGGCTGATTTCTGGGTATTCCTGCCAGCCTGATTTGAATTCCATGGGGGGAATTTTTAATTGGATCATGCATTAAGTGATAAGATAAGCCAATAACTCTGGTTTCTGTGGAGCTGGAACTTGAAGGGAAAAGAAATCTAGCTTTGACATCTGAACAGAAAAATCTCAGTGTTAAAAGTGGCTGATATCTTTAAATATTTGCCTGACCTGAGGATGTATTGCTGTTCATAAGAGATAGCAAATGATAAAACCTAAACGTACTGCATATCACAGCTTTTTTTTTTCTTCTCAATGTATGTGACAGGCACATTGCTTAGGTAACCAATACATCTCTTCTTGTCCTGATATTTGTACAATATCTGAAAGGGTTTAGGAAAACAAGTGTCATGGTTTAATGCGAGTTAACAATATAAGCACGGTAGCCACTTGCTCACTCCCCCTCCCAGCCTCATCCGCCCCACTCCCCAAATAGGGGAGAGAATCAAAAGGAAAGGGAGAAACTTGGATTGAGAGAAACACAGTTTAATGAAATAACAAAATACTAATACACTACTAGTAAATATATATATATATATAAAATAGAAATAAAATCTAAAATAAAAGATACTCAATGTAATTCCTTATAAACTCTGTCCGCACTGAGCAGCCAATCCTAGGAAGCGGCACCTGGTCCTGAACAGCTGATCACAGAGAGAGAAAGAGAAAAAAGCAGGAAGACCCAGAGGCCTCTGCAAAGCTGCAGGATGGCAAAAGGCCAAACTAAAGAAAGTCCCAAACAGATCTCCCCAAAACAGGTCTCTGTCCTGCCTCTGACAAAGAGAGAGCGCACGAGAGAAGAGAGAAACTGGAAGATCTTGACTCCCCTTAAATATGAAGCATGATGCTAATGGGATGGAATATTCTTATTGCTCAGTCTGGATGTCAGTCAAGCTCTGCCCCATCCATGCCTCCCTTACTAGCCACCTCACACCTGTGGGCAGAGCATTTAGAACATCCTTGGCTCTCAGACCAGAGCAACTAAAAACATTAACTCTGTTCTGGGGTGTTATCTCTTGTTCTCAAACTAAATTCAAACAACAGCTGTGCTAGCTACGAATGGTTTCCAACTGCATGAAAAAAATTATCTCATTTTCAGCCAAACCAGCACGAGTGGTCTGAATCATCCATTGAAAGATAAACAGAAACACTGTAAGTGGCAAGTTGACAGAAAACTACCTGAATTTTCTAATTTTCCTGTAAATTACTTCTATTTCATCTATAATTGGTCTTAATCAATACATCATCATATTTTATCATAGGAAGTGTTTTTATAAAAAGTTAAAGTACCTCCAATTAATTAACCCATTCATCTTCACTGTGCATTATGTGGTTTTTTGCTTGTTCTCCAGTCTGTCTAATAATAACGAGAAGAGTTATTCAAATGCTGGGTCTAACTAGTCCTTTTCCTAGGTCCAAGACGTTATCTGTGGTGGTATACTTCATAGGAAAGTAATGATTAAAGAAAACTTCTGTAATGTATTTCAGAAGGGAAACTTTGACCGTCTCATCTGAACCTCCTCAAATGTCAACCCTCATGCAAAGACATGATCAAAAAGGAAACCAATGTTTCAGGTCCTGAAGATCCATTAATAGAGGTGCATTTTCTAGTATGGCTTCAGACAGGAAGGCTACAGTGTGTGCTCTTCAAGGTCCTTCTGCAATATAAACCAATGTGTTGTGAGTAGTGATGACTGAGGGATCTTCAAAAGCTCACTCCTAATCTGAGCTAAAATACTGAAGTTTGGGCATCTGTTCTTTGTCATCTGGTGAAGACACTAAAGGAGGTGGGTTATTCTTCAGTTCCTGGTGTCTTGAAATTAAGTATCAAAGCTTTTGGCGAAAATATTCCTTTCAAAAAGGCAAAACACAAAAAGGTTAATGGAGGGAAACATATAGGAAACTAGGCCAAAACGATGTAAAAGTCCCTGTTTTGGCCTTAAATTCTTTGAATCTGTTATATTGAATCTATGGAGATGGCCTTAAGTGATAATGGCAGAGAAGTTTTAAGCAGATAAAACTGAAGAGATGCTGAGTCTGGAAAGAACAAGCAAACAAAAGTCACCCTACTGAATACTGCTGCAAACTAGTACTGCTGCAGTAGTTAGTACTACATGAGCTAAGCTGTGTGCACCAAAGGACTGCATTGTTCAGGGTTTTTGGACTTACCAATATTTAAAAAGTCTTCAGTCCTCCTCCTAATGTTGTCCATTTTTGTTAGGACCACACCTATACTGCTGGTCTTGCTGAGCAGTCTTTGTAGCAGAGTTGGGAAAGGTAAAGCAAGATAGATATTGTAATCCTAATGGCTAGGGAATTTGAAAGTCAGGTAGGCGATATTGACATGTTGTGAGGGAAAACCTGGTTGCTGGTAACAGTGACCCATATAGTTCAATACAAGTGTTTAAACTTACATTTAATAGAGGTGCCACCTGGGCAACTCATTGGGACAGTGTTATCTTTAGTTGCAGTAGCTACAATGGTATGATAGTAACACGAACAGAACTGCAGCCCCAATTCTTATAAGCACAAGATACAGAGCTATCATGCTTTTCTATCTTTTCTTGATCTGCTCTGGCAGTTATACATGGAAGTGAGAGCACAGGGCTACAGCTATGGCTCCAACAAAAAAGGAGCCAGGATTGAAAGATTTTTGCAGCCCTTACCTTCCTTTGGCAGCACCTTTGCATCCCCACAAACAACAGATCCCTCTTCTTTCTCTTGTGCCTAACCCTAACCCAGATGGCACACATGCTCTTTTACATCATGTAGGCTCTTGAGGAAAGACTGGACTTGACTTTGGAAACAAGTCATCCTGTTGTTTGTCCACCTCAAGAACATACATTGCTAGCAAATCTGTATCCCAGGTGGGATATTTAAGTTGGAAGTACTAGGCACTCTCTGTGTGGGTTTCTGCTTCAACAATGCCTGGGCTCTTACTGGAGCTTGTCAGGTTTTATGGCTTCTAAAATCCAGTTTTGTGGAGAAAGATATGGTGGAAATGCTGATTTGCCTCTTTCTCTTCTAATATGTTTCCTGCAGTTTCTGCTTCTGTTTTGCTGGATGAGAACATGCTAGTCTATGCTTCATCTTGAAAATGAAGTTCACTCTTCCAAGTAAACTTTTTATTTTTCAAATTATCAGTTGTTAGATCTTTATCTGTCTAATGAATCCTGTGTAGAAATTCCAGTTGACTATACAAGTGTTTAAAAAATTTTCTTTTTGTTGAACTCAACTGTTGATGACTTTGCTAGTTGACGTTATTTGTAGGCCAACGATGGTTGATGGCATTGTTTGCTCCTTGTTTCCAAGAGCGATTAGGTTCCAAAATCTTACAAGTCAGTGCCAGAATCAAGCTGTCTACTCTAAGCTGAAAACATACATCTGCTCTGTATCAAAGGTACAGAACAAGAGAAACACTTGCGTAGGTATGCTGAGCTATACATGATGTATTAAAATTGCGTTCACTTACTTATCATAGCTTTGATTATTTTTTGTAATTACTCACTCGAATTTCTTAATGTCTCATTACTATATTATGCTTTGCTGTGCTCTTTCATCTTGCCATTTTACTTCATTTTAAGTAAATCTGTTGCAATATAACAAGATTTGTTATATATCAATCAGTTAATTTGGCGACTTTTTAACGGCTTATAAGCCAGTCATAGACACATTGCTAATAGATGCATCCAGATGGACTTTTAAGGAAGCTACAGAGGAGATGTGGAAAGGAAATACACCAAAAAAGCTTAGACTGTGTCTCTCATGGTGCATCCTCACTGTACAAAACTGCTTAATAAAAGGAACATTTATCAAGGAGCTGCCACTTCTCATTTCATTAGATTTATAAAAATTCTTGACAGTGCCCTTCAGACAATTAGAATTTTCTGGGGGAAATTTCAAGTTTGATTAATTTATTTAGCACTTATTTGTCCTAGTGCTTAATGTTCATTTAGGTTAATCTTTTGTGAACTGGAAATTTTCTTACTGTTTTTTATTTCAGTTGATTCAGTTTTAGTTTGTTTTATGAGTGAAGAGAATTTGGTGCTTCATGTCTAACATGATTCTGTGGTTTAGTTATATTTTTTAATACCTTGTAACTCAACAGGACTCCTAAGCACTACTCTGAGTAAGCACATAAAAAATCCTGATATGAGGTCATGTAATTATATTTTTTATAATGTATAGAGAAAGAATTGTATAAATGTAGCTGTAACAATATGTAGAGGAGTTTTTATTTTCTGCCAAATTCCTCAGCTTTTCTTTAACAAATTGTGATTTTGAGTTCTGCTGTTAAGCCCCAGAGGCATCTAAATTTTGCTTGTTCTCTTGTTTGCCTCATCAGATGTTTATAAATGTTAGTTTGGGAACCTTTATTTTTGGAGATGGTGGAGGTCTGGCCCCCTTCTGGAAGTAGGTTTATCATCTGTGATGCATTTGACTTTGCATCAGCATTTTATCAGAGAAGCAGATCTAGTTCCTCTTTGATGTGTGAAGAGTGTTTCTTCCCTTATGGGTTCATCTGAATTTAGAGGCAAGCAGGCAAAGGAGAAGCAAATCACAGTGACCATAGGTTTGTAATCCTCTGTAGCAACTTTTCTTTTTTCCTTCCCCTTTGCTTTTCATTTGCAGTAGCTGATAAAGGGAATAATCTGGAAAACTTGTTTTTGCTTACTAGGAGAACTAATTATTCCTTCCATGTCTTCTGTTTGATACCTGTAGTGGTTGTGAAAGGGTGAGCAGATCCATCCTACAGTTGATGAAACAGCAAGTCCCACTGAAGCTGGAGCTGATTGAATCCTTACAGATAGCTTGGGAGTTCATGATGGGGATGGATTGTTCATTTGTTTGTTTGGTTTTTTTGAGGATCAACATAAGCGATTGATGCTTTATGGGCATTTTAAGGTAGAATAGAATATTTCCAGTCTAAGTACAAGCTTTCTGGGAACTGTCACTTCTGTAGAAGCTAGAGAAGCTAACACAAGAAGTGGGAGAAGGGTACCTGATAAGTAAAAGTAACGTTTGTTTAGAAAGGTAGGAAAAAAAATAATTGCAAACGAGGCTCTACATTCTGAAAATTAGTAAATTAGGATTAATAAAGATCTTGGTCTCTGGACTGTTTGAAAACACCTGTGAAAATTTTAGGGCTGCTTTTTTTTTTTTTTTAAACATAACTAGTTACAGGCAGTTAAACATTTCAAGGGAGAGTTAATGTTAGATCTACAACATCTTGAAAGGTCCAGGAGAGGGGCTTATAAATCAGCTTGGCTGTGGAGCCAGTTGGACTGGACATAGGACTCTTAGAGTCACCTTCAGAGAAAACCTTGAAGGAATGTGGGAGCAGATTGGAGGGAGTATTTGTAATTTCAGAGGAATCATCTTATATTTCCTGCTTTTGGACTTCAACTGAAAAATAGCTGAAGATATTTTTAAACCCTTTGACAATTACATGAAGTTCTTAACTGTCCAGTTCTGTCTTCAGTGAGCAGGAAGGCTAACATCTTGAGAGAGATTCTGAA
Source organism: Caloenas nicobarica (assembly GCF_036013445.1). NCBI lineage: Eukaryota > Metazoa > Chordata > Aves > Columbiformes > Columbidae > Caloenas > Caloenas nicobarica. Next base: position 50,660,367 of record NC_088245.1, read on the forward strand.
ATGATCTCAGATCTGAAGGATAAGTCATGTTATCAATGTTTTGACTCTTCTTTGGCATTCTACTTGACTTATCTGAAAATTATTGATCTTTAATAATAGCTAAGGGAGAAAAGATGAACAGTATGATACAAAGTACACACAACTAACTTTCCATTTATATACAAATTCACACACAGAATAATAGAGCACTGAAGAAGAACAGAAAATTAATGTGAATCCATAGAAAACTATGGGATGTGACTGGTTTTTAGACATGCTTTCTGAAGAAATTATTGCTCCATCCAGTAGCAAGGCTTTAGTTTGGTTTCCTATAGACTATTTTTATTATTATTTAGAAAAAGCCTAATTACATTTTTTTACACATGGTTACAGCTCTAATTATTCTGTTGACATTTTATAGGATAATTCAAAATTCCAACTGTTCTCAGGGCTTACAAACACAGGTCATATAGTAAATATAGTAAATAATTTTACTCTTTTTTTTTTTTTTTTTTTTTCCAGCTAGAAAGTCTTGTGACTTCTGTGTACTGAACAAAACAACATACTTATGGTTTGTGTGTGCACATGTATTACACCTTTTCATACAACCGTTTTAAAAAGCTGCTCCGCAATATTTCATAATAAAGAGACAATTTTGTTTATAAATATCAGTTTGTTAAAGAGCTCAATTCTGTGAAGGCTTTCCAAAGAAATATGGCAAGTCTGAGGATGATGTAGTTCGGATGGTCTTTACTTAAATACTGGGTGCATGCCATTGTCTTTGGACAAAACCTGACTATACATCTTCAGAAATGAGTTCTGTTTTCCAGCACCCCCTGCAGGGCACAGCTGAGTCCCTCAGATAAGACAGTGGTGCCTGTGGGAAAACACATTTAAGAATGGGGGAAAACACATTTAAGATTGGGCAAAAACACTGGACAGTGAGAGAAGAGTGAGGAAAAAACCCACCTGAATGCAGATTCAGTGTTTCCCTTTGGTATTTTGCTTCAAATAGAGGCCTCTGACTTTGCTGCCTGAGGGCTACAGAACATCAGATTGATGGGAATTTCAGTTTATTCTTTACCTACTATATAATTTGCTAGGCTTAAGATTTTGAACCTGTATGTTTTGCAAAAGGAAGCCATTAAATGAACAGTGATATAAAACCAAGTTTCAGCTCTGTGGAAGAAACAACACACTTTTGAATTTTCTCCTATTTTCCTGTCTCCTATTGCATCTCAGTAATACTTTCTGAGAAAGCAGCATCACAAACTAATGGTTCTTACCATCATGTGTCTTTCTTTAAAAAGAGCATTTCTTTTCAAATCCATCCTTTGTTCTTATCCTGTACTGAGATTTGTTTAGTTTTTGACAGATGGCAACAGCAGAAGTTCATTATCTACTACTCAGAGATTGCCTCACTGAACTGGTAAGAAAAGACTCCTCAGAATCTGGTCACCCCCTCAGCTGGGCAGAAATCTTGCACAGCAGGTCCAGGCTCTTGTTTTCACTAATATAGCAGGAAAATCTATTATTCCTGGATGCAGCAAAACTGTTGAGGTGAAAAGACTAAATTTACGTCCCACTTTTCATCTCTGAGAAGGAAAAACTTTCCAGTTTGTCAAACACTTGTGGAACCCAGCACATTTGACAACTGAAGGCTGAGTAACTCGAAATGTCAACAATTAAAGACAAAGATCAAGCCAGTTATCCGAACATTGCTTTTTATTATTTACTATTGTTATTGTAATAGTTTGTCTAATCTTGCATAAATTTGAATTTTACTGTCAACTATGTTTGATCATAAAAAACCAAACCAAAACACCTACTAAATACCAAGATCTTGTAAAAATTTAAAATACTTTCTGTTCAGGGAAAGAAAACAATAAACTATGTGACTCTGACCAAAGATACCTTAGTCAATAAAGTACAAATTTGCTTTTCTTAATGAATTTGACTTTACGTCTGTGAATTAAGTATCAACCTATATATTTAAGAATACCTCTGTTTTCTTTTAGATTACTTCCATTTTGCTACACATATTTTAAAAACAATTTTGTCTGTGTAAAGGCCTTGATGGTTGCTGTTTGCAATTTTTTACAAATGTGAACTGCAGAGGTTGTGCACTTTAAAAGTAATGAAGTATCTTTTGAAAGAAAACCTTGGTAATAGTGTCCTCAACAGAAGAGTGAGGACTCTGAAAATGGAAGGGAACTAGTGAAGGATGGCCATAAATAGCATTCTTGAATGAGGTATTTTGATTCACCATCTTTGTTAAATCTCATACCGGCTGGGATACTGAGAGGGAGATTCAGGACAGGAGCAAATACATATGGTTATGCTGGGCCTTTTTGTTAAATTCTGGCAATTCCTTCTTTGCACTGGACAAATATAACTCAAACTCTTTCCTTGTGTTAATTGTGTGTGTTTTCTTCTCAAGGAAGACTGATGGTATTTAAGGTGTTTAACAAATAACGACCTGGCTGAGATTTGCAGCATCAGAGCATGTAGGTTGTTTTCTTCAGGGAGAAATTGAAGCACATTCTTTCATCACATTCCACAAGAGAGAGGTTAGAAATATCTCATAAGAACCACAGGCACTGTGGAGTAATTATTCATTCCCGGTCTAGTTGTTGCAATAGCACAACTCACCAAATTAGTTCTTGCATTTTAAGGAAGCTGTAAATTAGCGTGTTTGAGCAACAGACAAATCTGACTACATGGAGAGGCCTCCCCTCATGTTGCACTAATTACATTTTTTTAAAGACATTAAGCTCCTTTTTAGCAAGTAGTTTGTCATTCCTTCTTACTTTTTTAAGCAACCTTCATACTTACACTTGCTAACAGTTTGATTAAGGAGCACAGTAATTATGTCTACCAAAGACAAGATCATTCTGCTACACTCTCTGTTTGAAACCAAGCCCTAAAGACATTGGGATGGAGTAGAGGAAGTTGAATGAGCCTCTTTAGAAAGGATGCCAGTTTTTGTCCTAACATCTATAGCAATTGCTTCGTCTGACCTTACCTATTGGTTACGTTGTATGGTGCTGTTCCTATAAGCTATTTCTCTGAAGTACTCACCAAATGCTTAAGGACTTCCTTTTTCTACTCTGAAAAGCGTTCATCTTTTGCTGACACTAGGCAGTGTTGTCCAGTTGGACTCTATTCAATTCACTTGAGCCTTCTAGAATGTGAAAACTCTGGAGCAGTTTCAGAAATTACTCCTAATGTAAGGATCATTTGCTATTACAGTTGATTCTAGTATTCAAGTCCAGCTTTACTAATTGCATTATTACTTCTAGCAGAGATCATTGCTTAAAGGAATGATTCCTCCAGGGCACAATACCTTCCAAGGTGAGCAACGGCCTTTCAGATGAGATGTACTGACATTTTACAGAAAAATGCGCTCTCTTTTTTTTTTTTTTCCAAGCACAGCTTGTTCCCTTTATGATCACAGGAGAACTTCAAGTATAAATCTTTTTTCTTTGCCTTTAGTTAAGAAAAGTTGAGGAAAATGAAACAAAGGTCTTCAGCTAGATCCTATTCTGTAAAGAGGTACAAATAAGATGCAGTCTCCTTGCTCTCTGGTTTAAAGAATTTTTTTTCAATAGTTCACTTGGCACTAAAAATTAACTCCATGGGACAAGGGTGTGTATATGTGGCTGCAGTCCCAGTGCTTCCTGAGGCTTGTGTGCCCATCACTGAAGCATACACAGTCTTTCAGTTGTCTGTCTCGGTCACCTGTCTCTTGGGCTGCCTTTCTCTCTTTGTTACCTCCCTGCTGTCTCTCTGTCTGTCTCTAATTTGTTCTCTTACTTCATCTCTGTCATTTTCTGTCTCTCTAGTTCTTTCTTTCTTTTTTAATAGCACCTTACAATATTTAATCAAATTTGACCTAGAGATTTAAGTGAGAAGCAGTTTTGATCTGGGAAATTGTATTTTTTCTTCCCTATGAAGACCATATACATTCTGTGTATGAACAGATAACTTAAATAGGTTCCCCAGATGCATCTGAGTTTGAAGTAGAGCTTGGGGACCTGAGGTAAAATTTTTAATTTCAAAGACTTTACTATACATTTTCTCTATGACTATGGCACAGTTGAGATGTGGTTCCTGTTTTATGAGCTGTGGAAACAATTGGTTATAGACCTGTATGTGTGCATCATTATTTTTTTAAGTGCTGAAGTCATTAAAAATCTGGAAGATTTGCTTTTTTTTTTTTACACTCAAAAAAATATGTTAAGTGCTATTTCTAAAGTCTGTTTCAGTGTGATTTTTTAAAAGTGTGATTTTTTTAAAGTGTGATTTTTTATAAATTTATTTTATCTTTCTCTGTCTCCATCCTTCCCTTCATTTGTGTTATGTAGCAGTGAAACATCTGTAAACTAAGAGTCAGTTATCTGTGGGTTTGAATTTCAGATAGGACATTAGACTTGCTCCAATTCCCTGCTTTCCTAGAATGTGCAGAGGCAAGTAGTGGTTGCTGTCTTGTGAAAGAGCTGTGAGCTGGGAATTGAAGGCAATTAGTACCATAAAGGAGGCAGAAATATTTCTGAGCAGCTTGTTGTTAACATCAGTTATTCTCCTAAAGACTCCTTAATGAGTCTGAATCAACAGCCTTATGAATTACTATCATGTCCCGAAAAAGTATAAAACTGAACTGTGTCCAAGCACTCTTAATATTTACATATAACATCAAGTAGTATAATCTGCATAACAGCTTGAGCTGTGTGAAGTAGAGGCCAAGGCAAAATAATATATATATTTTTTTCTCTAGAAGTACATCAACTTCCCAGTATGCATAGCAGTCCTTTTTTTTTAATTGAAAAGATCATACATGAGTGAGCTCTGAAAAGCAGAGTTCATTACACTATCATATTTGACAAATGTATCCCTATCTTCATTTTAGAGATAATATTATTGTAAGTTATCTAACAGAAGAAATTTTTTTTTTTTTTTTTTTGACTGATCTGGCATCAGCCCATCAGAAATACAGATTTTTTACTTTTTAAGGGACTGAATAAGATGGCTGTTATTTATCATTGCAATTGCTTTAATGGTGTGTATGATTTGGTGATCAGTACTCCTGAATTATCACTAATTATTAATTAAACTGGGTGTGCTATGGATTATATTAGAGTGTTTCTGATTCTAAATAAAGTGAACTTAAAGAACTATGAAATGTAACATGCTATATGAACGTACAAAAGGCAGTAGCTATTCATCCATTTGTTTTTCTGAATAGCTATTCAAAGAGCTCTGTAGTGAAGGATGAACTCAACAGCTAACTATATTTTTTTATGGAATATTCACAAATATATTCTAGGAGTAGTGGTCAAAATAACTATTTTTTTTCTTTTTTTAGAGAACAACCGGATACGTTTTTGCTGCTTGTCTGCAAGTTCTGTTTCAATGAAAGAGACAGAGGTCAAAGAAAACATATTTGTAATTTTCAGAAAGCTGAATTCTGCGACTATTCTTTCACTAAGAAAAAAAATCGTTCTATCAAACAGACAATATCAAAAAGTAGTAAAAAATTATTTGGAAAAGGAACAGAAGAAAGTAGTTGAAAGTAGTCTTGTGTCACTTCTGGACTTTTAGAAAGCAAGTCAATAAATAACACCTCATCCATGATCCATTAACATGGGTATATTAAGGGAAAAAATGAACAAGGTCAGATGCTGAGAATATTGAGCTTTAGTCTTGATTTTAAGATCCGATCCTGGGAAAAGTTAAATGTCTAATTGCCTGTTGCTAAGAAGCTAATATAAGATACAGGCTTACTAATTGAAGCACTGGAAAAGATGTGTTCATTTGATTGACTGCTGCGTGATCCAAAGGATTTGGAACATGCAGAAATTGAATAATTACAGAAAACGAATAGCAAAAAAAAAAAATTCAAGAATTTTCTTGATGAAGATGATCCTTGGAGCATTGATAGCACGGAAGGATTGACCCTTCTCAGTATTTCCACTGAGACCTGTAAGAATTTTTACCTTTTTTTGTGTGTGGTGTATTTTTTTTTTATTTAACCAAGTCTTAGATGCTAAAGGCCAGGATTAAAAAAATATTTATTATTTATTCTTCTTTATTTATGTTTAATTAGGTCCCTAAACAGTATTTGTTTATATATTATCACTGTTAAATGTCTCATGCTTTGAGATTTTTTTTTTCATAGGGAACTATGCAAGTAGTGTATAAACTTTCTTGTTATGAATCCAAAAAGTAACTTTAAATTATTTGAATTTCAAAAAGTCTACATATCTTCTAATGTCTTTTCTATGATTTAATTTTTAATTTCTAATATTTTACCTACTTTAAATATTTTTAGTATTTATTAATGGTTAATGCTTCCCACCTGACATTCTCTGGTCAATGAAGTCCAGTGAGATTTATAGATGTCGGATTCAGGTCTGCAAATAATGTAGGACATATAGAGTTACACCTGGTGAAATTTGTAATCTAGTTTAAAGTTTGAAGTAAGATTCAGAAAAAAAAAAAAAAGAAGAGGAAAAGCTTACATTTTATGTAAAATTTATCCTAGCTCTGAAGTGGTGAAAAATGGTTATTAAAAAGGAAATGTAAGATAATAAATTTGGGTAATGCCTATACTTATTCTTCCTTGAAGACTTTCCATGCATACTTAGCATAAAACTCTTGAAGGTCTTTCATATCAGTTGAAAAAAAATTCCGAACTTTTGACAGAACATCTGCTCTACCAGACAAAAGAATTCATGGAACTTTAAAAATTCGGTTCAGATACCTTACTGGTAAATAGGTGTTATCTGTATTCAGATTAAGAAGTGATCTTGAGTGACCTGAGGGTTGTTTGTTTGTTACTTTGAAAAAACAAGTATTTTCTGCACTAAAAAGCTGGGACAACTTTCCCCAGTGTAATGTATCTCATTCAAGAGAACTGACCGTTCTTTAAGGTTCTGCACGTTCAAGCATAAGAATGGTTCATCCCAATACCTAGAAAAATGCATATATGTATATCAGGAGGCCAGCTTGGCCGAACGGGGAGCTCATGACTAAACTCCAATACATAAAGGGCATGTTCTGGAGACTGAAATGAGGGCAAGCTGCGACTTAGAAGCATTGCCTGGGCCTGCAGAGTTGGTGTCAGAAAAGCCAAAGCTCAGTTAGAAATGAAATGGCAAGGGATGTTGCAGGCAATAAGACCTTCTACTGCTACATGAGCAGTAAAAGAATAAATGAAAGTGTGGGTCCCTGACTGAACAGCCCAGGCATTTAGTGAGGTAGAGGATGCAGACAAGGTAGGGACATTTGTGCCTTCTTTGCCCCTGTATTCATTATAAGGCTTCCAAAACTTCTGTGCCTAGACACAGGGTGCAAACAGAGGAACAACCAGCAGTGGAAGTTGATTAAGTCAGAGATCTCTATTAGTTTTAAAACGATATACAGGTTTTGGGCTTTTCCAATGACTGCAAAAAGGCAAATGTTGGACTCATTTTTCAAAAAGGAAAATGATGATGGAGTGAACTACAAGCCAGTCAGCTTGTGTATATTTTCTGTTAGCACAATGTTAGTGCAGTTTCTTTGCATCTTTAAATAAGTCATGTTGTCTTGTATTTGAAATACTTGAGAATAGTGGATTTCTGATACAAGTAGCTTTGATGAACCATTTGCTTTAAAAAGCCTTTTTAACTTCAAGATTTCCACACTTGCTTCATCTTAAACTGAATGTCAAGCTATTTGTAGAATATGCCATACATTATTTTTTTCTTTAATGTGTGTGAGAAATGTAACATGGGAGAAGTTGGGCAAGAATTAATTTCATTTTTGTGAGTGGGTAGAGAAAATATTTTAATAGAACCTGCTAACTTCATCAATTTGGAGCTGCTCAAATTCTTGTGAAATAGGATCAGAGATCATACTAATTTTGAAATGCAGTGTGTTATATCAATTTAGAGTGGATAATGTGTATTCCATGCATAACTGTTGTAACAAACTAACGTTGTGTCTTGCCAGGAATTTGGAGATTAGAACAAGGAAGCAATAAAACATAAAAGTAGATATACTGGCTGCTAACTATATCTTCAGAAATGTCCTATAATGTTTCTGAACCCGCTACTTTCAGCATTGTGTTCTATTCAAAATAAATAATTAACCCAGAAGACATTGTTATGAATTGTGAGTCCTTTGAGGAAATAAGTGAGAAAGGGCAGGCTGGTCCCTGAATGTGAGACTTCGGCTTGACTTCTAGCACTTCCGTGGTACTGTAAAAACATGTCTCACACTCCTTCAATCTGAGATTTTTCCATTGCTTGAGATACCAGTTGTTGGATCACATCTAGAATACTGCATCTAGTTCTGGGCCAACCAATACTGGGATAATATTGATAAAATGAGGAAAGCTTGAGCTGAGTATGAGGTGGGTCTATGTAAACTTTTGAATTCAAAGTTCCCTTAGATAGACTCCTTCTGGAACTGGCCCCCCACATGTATGGACAGAGACACTTTTATTTTAAAGTTATGTACATTAATTTAGCTTGATAGCAGGTTTTACTTGAGAAATATGAGACATCTGCAGTAGGAGTATAAGCTTCTTTGAATAGACCTTAGATGTGTGGCATTAAAGTTTATATTTACAGAGAAGTGATAATCGGTGTTAAAAGAAAAAAAGAAAGGGACATGCTAGCTAATACAGAACTGATAAATTACAAGTCTGTGGTAAGTCAAGCCTTTCGGATGTGATCTTCCTTCATATCAGATGAACGGTTGGCTGACCTATTTATTATTTTTTATGTATAAATTAATAAGTGGGTAGATATTGAGGCAAGACAAGAAGAATGACTCATGCTTTGAGAAAAGCAAATGTAAGTTGGTATTGCAGAGGAAAGGCCTCAAAATATCTGTATGCTGGTGAATAACACCTCATAAAAGTTCTGCATTTTTTTCCCTCTACGAACCTTCCTTTATTTCATTGTTGTTGTTTTTTCGTTCTCTGAGAATTACTGTTTTTCACATATCCATACAGTTGTGGGTTGTTTTTTGTTTGTTTGTTTGTTTTGTTTTGTTTGTTTGTTTTTTGTGGTTTTTTTTCCCCACCCCCCTTTGATGTTTTTACCTTCAACTGAAATTAGTTACAATAAATCAAGTGGCACAATATGACTACTAACCTTGGATGACATGAGCAAGACTCCATAGGGACCACAAAAAGATGTCGTGGGGGTGTGCTTTAACAGATATGTTGACAGACTTTTATGAATATCTATTTAGATAGCTGATATCTTCAGAAAAGCTTACCTAGCTGACATCTGCATATCTTATGGAATTATTTTTAATTTGTTTCCCCATCTTCCACCCATTTAATCAGATGTTTAAACTTTTAATCACACAAACAGGCTATTTCTGGCATTTCCATGCTGTGCATAACAAGAAACAAAAAGCAAACGGACAATTTCTGTTGTAACAACCTCAGGAAAGAATGCACTTCTGAAAATATCAGATTTCTGAAATTAAATAAGACAACTAGATATACTTAACAGACTGATACTAGTAATATAATGTAACATTGCAGTCATATGGAAGTCATCTCCAGAAGAAGAAGCAAATGGGAAAAGTCCAGCGTGGATTTACCAAGAATAGATCAAACCTGATGAACCTGATTGCTTTCTGTGAAGAGATGTACAGGTCTGTGGACCAAGGGCAAGCAGTGAATGCATTATAGCATATTATTTCAAAAATATGCAGAATTCAGTATTTTATCTGTCTCTATATGAATTTCTAAATCCATGTTCTTTACCTCCCTCCTCACCTACCTCACAGTGACTCTTAAGATTTCTGCTTTTCAAAGCTTTTATAGTACAAAAAAGTGTGTGTATTTACACATGAGTACAAATTCACATGACAGTGAGTAATGGGTGATTGTATTTTCTGTGAAGTTTATGGTGCTCTCTGTAATGTCAGTCATTATTCTATCTGACACGGATAGTATTTTTAGATTGATGTGCCTAAAATTAATGAGGCGTTTATTTTCTCAGTGAAGAAGCTAATAAAGAACATTTTTCCTTATGAGTTATGTAGACGAATTAGTACAAATCAACTTAATTTTCAGAGTTTTGTGACTTTCTTCTTTCTAGCTATTCTAACATTCTAACATTTAGAGGTTGAAAGAGTTGCAGTGACTGGAATACTAAATTTCAATGAAAAAAGTTTTTTTGAAAAGTAAGTAAAATGGTGTCATTCTTCAAGGGAAAAAAAGGAAGAGCTTAATGATATACATCAGCTTTCCAGTCTAGAAAAAAAAAGTTTAAAGTTACTTTTTTTTTTTAAATTTTTAAGCAGAGAATAATTTAGGAGTTCAGTTATCTGCATAGTTGAATATGCAGATATACAAATTTATTCTCTGAACAGATGATAACTGATTTATTCCACTGTGTTTGTGCTTGGGAAAATCTATGAATTTCCATTTTTGTTGTTTTCATCTGATGGCCCTTTTAATGAAGGATATCTGTCACTGTCCCAATTTCTTGATTTCAGAAAAGCATGCCTATTTACACCATATTAACCTGTAGGTATTATTTGGTATCATGGAAAGATTAGGTTCAATTATATGCCAGTGTGTGGCATTGGTTTTCAGCATAGCATCTTCACTCTTAGAGAGTGCCTACAAAATTATTTCCAGGGTGTAAAACACGTTACATCTGACCATGCTGCACAGTATCCCATTCTTAACTGTAGCACTCGTGCTCATTAGCTTGGATAAAGCACTATGTGTAGATATGGCTTCAGGTTCCTAGCTAAGAGCTGGCTTAGGGCAATACTGTGCCCGGCAGGTATATCTGTATTTAACCTCATAAATATTCTTATGCTTACAGTTTTTATGAAAAAAGTAGGTTAAAACCAGCTCTGTTCTGAGATGTTTCATCCACTATACGTGTATGTATGTGTATCTACAACTGCTTTCAAGCATATATTTGACTGTGCTGATCTGGATGATAAGTTTTTGTTTTTAATGATTTATGCAATAATGTCACTGATCTGAAGTGAAAGGATGAACTGTTTAGCAGATAGTATATTTGCATATTAAATTATTTACACATGTAACGACACAGTATAGATGGGAACACATACCAGTTTTATGCAAAGACAAATAAATAATCTGTTTTTTAACACACAGAAATACCAGAAGATATGTGTCGGATGACTAACACTTAGTTGAATGTTTTACACATGTGGGTGACTTGGTCTTGCTGGTGATAAAGCAAGCTAAGTTACTTCAGTTCTCATCTTCTTTCATCACCTTCCAAAGTGTCCAGAAATACTGACAAGTTATTTCACAGTTTATTGGGAAGGAACTGGAATAATTAATGCAAATAGAATAGTGGAGTATGTTTCTATAAGACTTTGCAACACCGAAATGCAGTGTCTGTAAGGAAATGGTTGCTCTCAGACACGTTTTTTCATTTTGATGACCCACACTAAGTAATCTTGAGCACTCTAATCCTCTGAGCTGACTTCGTAATGAATTAGCATCCAAAAGTGATTACATGCTTAACTCCCATCAGGTGTTTGAGTTCCTTTGCAATTTTGTAAACTTCAGAAACAGCAATATCATAAAAGTCCTTTTACAACGTTTTCTTCTTTTAGGTCTACCCCTAGATTGCTAATGGATTTTGAACACTTACAGTATCTAGAAGCTACATACCATATTTTTTTCTCATCTTTTTTGTTCCTTGAAGCCTGCCCTTCCTTTCTAAAAGTCATCTTGTGCAGCTGCCAGCTATACAAGCGTAAGCGCAGTGTAAGTCCTATAACTGTTGCCTATTAAATTTACTCTGAATTTAGATGATCCTGTCATTGAAACAACATCTGGGCTGCTACATTCCTATTTAGTTCTGCCAAACAGTTTGGAGGAACAGTGTGAATAGAGAATACTTTTCTGCTAAATATGCAGTAATTTATCTTTGTTGCTCTGCATGTGTAATTATGCAAATATCACCTTTGGAAACTTATTACGTTGATTATGAAAGAGAATACAGGTGATACAATGCTCTCACTACCTTAAATATACAAAAGATGGTGGAAGTGAGAAGAGAATTTATTATGATAATGTTCCTACATATTTATAATCTTCCTAGAAATACACCGAATAAGCAAAACCTAACAAAATCAGCTGGAAACATCTTCTGCTTTTATTATAAACGTCATTGTTCTCTCCCACCTTACTTTTTCTGCCTTTTAGTATTCTTTAGCCATTTTGAATTCAAATTATGAACAGCTTGAAAGAAGGAACTGTCTCCTCCAGATTAGAAAATCTTCCTGTTTAGGATCTCCTAAAGCTTCTTAATAAGAATTATAATTTAATATACCACATTAAAAATTTCAGCTCCAGTACATTAATTAATCTGCTACACAAATTAGAATATTTAGGAGTACCGCTCTCATGTTAGAGGGTAGCAGAGAAGCGACTTCTAGAAATCTAGGTCAATATTAAGCTACTCAAATCACACTTTTAAATTTGCAGAACAGTTACTGTCAATAAGAATTTACCCTCTTGTACAACAAGGATGCAGGAAACTGGATTACATTTCCAATGAAGTTATAATCTCAGCTGCAACACTGGTGCAAATCTTTAGTGATTTCAGTGATTAATAAAATACAATGTAAAAGACACCACTATCTAAAATTCAGATTCTTAGACGACTAAGAGGAAATTTAGGTAACTGTTTAGTTTTAAAAATGCAAGTTTATTGGTCCTGCTCTCTATATGTAAGAATCATGGAACTGTAATTTGTTTTGGAAGGGTTGCCCAGAGGTTGTCTAGTGCAAATCTTTGCTCTAAACAGGTCTATTTAGATCAGGTTGCTCAGGCCTGTGTCTTCTGCCTCTCCTCCCATTGCTGTGCACCCCCAAGAAGAGTCTGGCTCTGCCTTCTCTGTATCCTCCAGTTACGTATTTGTAGACAGAAGTGAGCCCTTTCATTGCCTGAACCTTCTTTTCTCCAGGATGAAATGGCAGAACTCTCTCAACCTTTCTTCATAGGTCACATTCTCCAGCCCTTGACCATCCCAAGATGGTGGCCCTCAACTGCATTTGTTCCAGTATGCCGACGTTGTACTTGTACTGGAGAGACCCAAACTGGACGCTGTACTCCAGCTGAACTTGCCTGGACCAGCTGGCTGCGCTCTTGTCAGTACAACCCAGGATGCTTTTGGGCTTTGCTGCAAAGGCATTCTGCTGCTTTGTGTTCAGCTCGTCTTCTGCTGTGACCTCCAGATCCTTTTCTGCAGAGCTGTTTTCTACATAGTCAGCCCCAGCCTGTGAGTTTGGCAGTACAGCAAATTTTCTATCCACTTCCTTACTTGCCCAGCCTGCAGCTCCTGGATGTGGTGATAAGGAGACTATGGGACACTTTCAGAGGAGTTGCTAAAATCAAGTTATAAAACATCCACTGTCCTCCCCTTGCTCACAGCACCAGTTGCTTCATCACAGAGGGCAATGAAGGTGATCAGGCATGACTTGCCCATGAAAAACTCATGCTGGCTGCTCTTAATCACCTGGTCTTTCACATGTTAAAAAACCTTACAAGAGGACTTGCTCCATAGCCTTCCCAGAGACTGAGGTAAGGCTGACCAGCCAGTAGTTACCTGGATCCTCCTTCTTGCTCTTTTGAAGATGTGTGTGTCCTTTGCATCTTTCCAGTCAACAAGGACCTCCCCAGCTGCTGTCACCTTTCAACGATAGTGGAGGGTGGACTTGCAAAGACATTGGCCAGCTACTTCCTCACCCTTGGATGCATCCCGTCAAGTATCTGGGACTTTTTAATGTCCCACTCTTTTATTCTACTACCCTCTCCTTATGTCTCCTTTTCTCTTGATGCACACACCTTTCATTTTGCTGTTCTCATTTTCTCTTGGTAATTTCGGTTTCAGCTGACCTTTGGCTTTCCTGACTCTGTTCCTACATCTGCAGGCAATGTCTTTGTACTGCTGCTTCCACCTCGTATCCTACCCACTTTTCTTCATCTGAGCTAAGACAGGAGCTCCATGTTCACCCATGCTGGCCTTCTGCCATGCATTCTTGCCTTCCTGCACCCTGGAAAGGACCGTTCTGATCTGAGGAGACTGTCCTTGAAAAGCAGCCAGCTCTCCTGCTCCCTTTTGCCCCCTGAAGCAGTTTCCCGTGGTATGCTGCCAAGGAGGTCACTGAAGAGGCTAAAGCTTGTTTTTCTGAAGTCCAGGATTATAATTTTGCTGTCAGCCTTTCTCACTTCCCTTAAACTCCACAGTCTCAGGGCCACTGCAGATCATATTCTAAGGATATTGTGATTTGAAATACCCATAACTAGATTAACTGTTGCTGAGAGCTATAGCTGTGAAAGTATTATGTATAATGTAAATTAGTTTACTAGAGAAATGTTTCTTATAAAAATATTGAGAAAGATGACCTCCAAGTAGCATAAGAAGGAAAGCTGTAATGATTGCCCCAGTGTACAGGTTCTATTAGTTTAACACATAATGCTAATTTTACTCCCCTGAAATTGCATGAGCAAGCCAAATAACTAGAAACTGGGTTTAATTAATGGCAAAATGATCTCTGCATCCAGAAGTGAGAAAGTAAATAATACTCAGGTGGAATTATTTTAAGGGAGACAGATTACAGACTAGGATATTATAAGGATGGGTAAGGATGCTACAAATATATGGCCTTTCCCCTGCTAGAAGATTAATTTTAATTCTGAGTTTTAGAAATTAGTGTCTAGAACAGTGTAGGATAGTTGATCCTGGTTTGGACTATGGCATGAAATGGCCTATTTTTAAAAAATGTTCTAATGATTGATGTCTCGGCTTCTCCCCCAACAGCCCTTTTCTCACATAAAATAGAAATTATTAGTTCTTCCTGGTTTTATCCACTCCTTCTGTTGAGGAACATATTAATTCATTTATCAGGATTACTATTTTTTAATGTATATTCAAAACATCCTCCTCATATTGTTACATGGCTTGTGCTATTTTTTAGTTTGTGTCCCTATCCTTAGCTTACCAATCCTCCTCAATTTGTAGTTCCTGATTTGCATTCATTAACGTTTTTATCCCTTCTGCCATTCATTATATGCTTTTAATTTGGCTGCACTTCTAATCCATTGTGATTTTTTTTAATCCAGTGTAATCTATTCTTTGCATATCTTGTAAAAAAATCTTAAGTTATTTCTTTTTTTTGGATGATGCTTGCTGAAATTGTGAAAGTACTAGTTCTTAAAGCATCATGTCTCTGTGTTTCAGCACTTTTTTTTTTTTAAATGAGTTTAAATCATAGTCAATTTTTTCTGAAATCTCACAAATTATCCCAAGGGAAGGAGTTTCTCCAAACCCTGTGCAAATAGAGAAGACAGAATTCAGTGTTCTGCCTTTTCCTGAATGTCAGGTGTGAGAGAGGTACTGTGAATGTTTCAGCTATAAAAAGTTCAGTCAGAGCTCGCATCATTTTATATGCTAGAGAGCTCACCATGAGACATGAATCTATAGAAAAGCACGGTTTTGGTCCTGCCCCTCCCAGATTCACTTGTCAGTGCTGTGATGAATTCCTGTTCTTAGTAAAGAAAGCTCTGGGTAGAATGCTACATCCAATGAAAAGGAAATTTGAGATGAGAGGATCTGTCTCTGTCAGAGTTCTGAGAATTTTATTCCAGAACTAGCATTAACCTTGATTAACAAGAGTTAAAAAAATCACTACTGATCATACTGACGTTATTTGTGGCATCATATGCACTTTTTGCTCTTTACAGAGAAACGTTAAAGCACACTGCATTTTCTGACTTTCATCTGAATCGCGCTAACTTTCTAACAGCACTGCAAGGTAAAATGTCATATGTGGTGAGGAAATCAGCTAGTCAAAGAGCTAATACCGGCTGCCAAATAGCTGATACCTGCAGAGTTGATGAGATAGGTCAAGTTTAAATTAATGTTAAATGTTACAGTAGACTGGAGTTTTCTCCCCTGACGTATTTCAGATGCTGACTGCTCCAACCTGAAGTTTCAATTCAAGTACAGATGTGGGCTCACAATTGCTGTCTGTAAGAGGCATGTCTTTAGGAGGAGGAGTGTTATGCCTTCCATGGGCACTGGTTCTACTTTGGATAAATTGCTAAAATTGCTTTCAAAATGCTATTCGAGGCCTAAACTCTTTCTGAATTTTCCAAAGAACATTCATGATTATAAGCAAACTAAAATACTTCTCATGTTTTTTTGTTCTCATATTTTTTCTCATTTTGTCCCCTCACATTTTCATTCTCAAACTGTGATAAAATGTGCAGTTTGTCAGTATAATATATATGCAATTTTATGTGCAATTTGTGTAACTTATACTAAATGTAAAAATTGAATTTTATGAAAGGCAAGACACATTCGGACATACACTATCTCTTCCTTACATTTGGAATTTTTAGTGTCCTTAATTTTGCCCTCAAACCTCGAGGTTAACACTTCAATACCCTTTCTCATAACCTAAAAAATTGCTGTTGCTGCCGACATACATATTTCTTCAATACTAGATCTTAAACGAGAAGAAAAAGTTATCTTTTTGATATTTGCATACAATTTTCACTGGTTTCCTTAGTCAGAGAGAGAATACAAACTTGAATAAAATTATACTGAATAAACACTTCTACAAAAACTTGTGGCTTTTTGTATACAAAATTAGCTTAAGAAAAATAGAAAAAAATCTAAAGTGTTTTTATTTCTCCTTCACCCATGTGGAGTGAGGTGTAACTGCTTTTAAGTGTTATTTAAGCATGTGTTTAACATCATCTGTTTCATAGTATGTTCTATTTTTGTACCTATCCAGTTAGTGAGTTTAATAACATATTGAATATTATATAAAAAAGACCTCTGTTTTTTTAATTTTATGTTTTTCTTTGTGTTCTTTTCACTTCGTTGTGTTACCTTTTTATAAGAAGTAACACAGATTCAAGATAGATTTTTTTAAAAAAATATTATTCTGCAAGGTGTAAGAAGAATGCTTTGGTAGAAAAATTTCTTTCCCGTTCCCTTTGAAGAAGGTATTGGCTTTTCTATTGATTTGTACCAATGTAACTATTTAGAAAGAAATTTGTTTAACCACTACCAAGTAATCTAAAGATAACAGTTGTAGTGCAGACAGCTCTTTTTCAGCTCATTATATGATTATTTGGATCTTTTTAAAATTGATTTTGAAAAGAGTTGTGAAGTAGAAATTCACTGTGTGTTCAAAGTACATGGTGTGGTCTGCTAAAAACATAACTTTCATATTCTGTCATTAATTCTTGACACAAATATGCCTCAGGAGTAAAATGTGAAACTTCTGTTTGATTTTTTTAATATTGTCAGTATAGCTTCATAAGTGATTATGTCGCATTATTGTTTCATAGAAAGATTAATACACCAAGTCCTTTCCCCTCCCTTATTTTCTAGAACAAGACTGAGAACATAAAAAATGAAAAAAAGTGCACTTTTCTCGGCAGGGCAGATTTTTGACCTGGAGGAATTCTCACTGATAACCACTACTTGCTGCTGCTGACCAACGTTGTAACCTTGTTATTTTCTTTAGAGAACAAGTCCTTTACATGCAGAAAATTGAGAAAGCTCAGAGAAAAAAAAAAAGGTAGAAAGAGTTACTAACCTGGGAAGACCATTTTTTAAAAATTTAATATATGTGTATGTATGTATATTTATTGTTAAAAATAATACTAATAAACATAGGGGGAAAAAAGGATCAAGGTATAACTTTTTTCATAAGGCTTTGATTTAGTACCTGTGTATATAATAACAGCACTGCATGTCTCCAGATTGTCACATTAAAAAAAATATCCCAGAGATAGGCTGAATGAATCCTCTCTGGGTTAGACCTGATTGCATGCTTCATAAAAGAGTGGTTGTTATCAGCATAATGTTCAAAAGAAAGTATTGTCTTGCTCACGTAATACTTTTAATCTTGGACTAGAAAACCTTAAAAGACTAAATAGAGATTTATTGTCCCAGGTGAGATGAAAAATGAAAAATGTTATAAGGATCCAGAATATTTACATTTTTCCTTGAGAAGATCCCTTAAGGTTCTTGCAATAACAAATCCTCTGGAAATCTATATGGTTGCAGTAACTTAGTATTGGTTTTTGTGGGCAGAAAGTCGGAGTAGGTTTATTGCTTAGTGAAGTAAAGTTTAAAGCTATGCATCTCATGCAAGCTGAACTGGCATACAATTTTGAATAGCTAGTGAGTCTTTACCTCTTTTGTGCAGAGTGTAAAGAAACTGACAGAACCCTGGGTGAGAGGATTTGGCTGGCCCATTATTACAGAGGTGAAGAATGAAGGATATGATATGTATCTTTGTACCGCACCATGCAGATCATCCAATTGCTTCGGATTTGTTGCAAATGTAAAGACAAAGACTCAGATCCATATTCTTCACCAAATTATTTTAACACTTTTACAGATCTTAAGCAGGAAAGTCAGTTCTGCGTCTGTAAGCACATTGCCTATCATTCTGAAAGGTAAATTGAAGTGAGGAAAAAAATAGAAGGCTCAGTCATTGATTGTGATTGTGAGGGCTTACGATCACTTGGTGATTTAAGTAATAGTAATAAATAATAAACAACACCTATGTATGAAGAAAGCCAGAGAAATAGAAATGGTGGAGAAATAGGTTTCTCATTTTCTGTCTTTGAAAATGCTCAAATCTTAAAGTTACAGGAGGATGCAGGCCATAACTTGAAATCTAAAAATCACTGCCTGAAGAAGAGAAAATCTGTGCCACATCTCTTATTTCAAGCTGTCTGCTGCACTGGTAATAACATGGAGCCACATCACTTTTTGTTCCACTTTAAGAAATGTCAAGAAGTAATGCATAGTATGGAGTTTGTACTGTGGTGACAGTTTTATGAAACTAAGTGGCAACCTCAGATTTTATCCATCAGCAGGATGTTGTCTGATATATGTTACAGGTCTCTGAAAAGAAATTTGCTCTAACTTTATTTCTGTTCATATGTATGTCCCCAATGGTAGAGTAGGACTGCAGAAAAAAAAAAAAAGCACAAGAGATTTTTACTTCCCCACCTTATTTTCCATAATTTCAAAGGCTTTAAAAGGGTGAAATAAATGCTTGACAGTTCTGCTACCTCAGCTACCTTTTATGTCAACTTCTAGTCTTAAAAATTGTGGCAACTATGTGGCTAGATGTCACCACCATGGAACAAGGGAAAATTACGACAGCATCTACTGAAGGACTTTCCTAAACAATATAAAAGTGTGCAAATGCCTCAGGCTAGTTTCTTTCTCTACAGCACATGTGTAGTACTCTAAATAATACTGAAAGGGGATTGTTTTTGTACTGTATACTCTGTTATGACACCTCTACCAGAATGAATCTGTGAAAGAAGCTATGTTTCACCACCTGAAATAGGTTGCTACCTTTTCGTCTTATAAAAATTTGCAAAGGTGAATGCCCATGCTGTATAATTCTGGATGCTTTCGGTTGTGGTCTTTGGGGAACATTCTTCTCCATCGCCAAACTTATCATTATGAAAACAAAATATTTTGGAAAAGGCGAAATGTATTTCTGTTTCTTGTCATAATTCATAGATTACAAGGAGTATTAAGTAAAAAATCTTTTCTCATGGCACTAATGATGATACTTTTTTGCGTTCTTCAAGGAAAAAATCTGTAATAGCCCAAAGATTTTTGTTAGATTTGCTTTTTTTAAGATCTATTAGACATGAGTTCTTTTTTCCAGCTGATTGCTGATCAGGTTCAACATCACTAGATTATTTGGTACTGGGAGCCCCAGATGTTATTAGGAGGTCTTTGTGCTATAGCACTTATGAAATAGATCTAAGGTTGTTTATTACGTGATGAAGGTGTTGGGTACCTATGTCTTGCAACTATGGAGGGACATCTGATCAGTAGATCTGAAAATATCTGTATGCTAGTTCATATAACTTATCTATAGACCACAACTGGGATTATTCTTTATGTTATCTTTAGCATCTTGTGCATCTCTAGATCACTTTGGTTGGAAAAAACCTAAACCTCCAAAAATCATACTAAATGTTCTTTCTTCTCATCTTTCCACAGTTATGTAAAAAACTTCACAGGATGGAGAAAAAGAAAAAAAAAAAAGCTAGTGTCTTTTCTCTTAATGTTTGCATCAATATAATTGTAATTTTGTTTCTATTCGCAAGAAAAATATAAAAATGTTTTAATTACATGTACACCATACAAATGATGTGCAGAATTTTTTCTAGTGTTTTGAAAGTCCTACTGTCCCAATAAACTTTACTGAATATCTGTGGAATAAAGATACACTTTTCTAGATTTATAATTGTCATTTTTAGAGGGCTTTTGATTATTAAACATTGTACTTTTTATCTTGTTTACTTCCTTCCTCTCCTAGTTTATCATTTGGGTTATTAATTCTACTCTCTGTGTAGTCCTCTTAACACTGAAATTCATAGCAACTGGGAGAACTTTTGTTCATGTCTAGGCAAATATTTTCCTTGTTGTGTTAGGCTACTGCTCCCACTTTCTGAGGCTTTCTTCCTTAAGAATTACCACTAATCCTTTCTGAGTAACTCTTCTTTTTCCTTAAATATAACATAGGCTAAAAAACCATAAATGTTACTCTACATAGCTGGTCTGCTGCCACAAACGATAGTTGGATAAAATTCCAGCTGTTTCTACTTCGTGCCTTGAATAACTACAAAATAAAGCAAGAAATTGAATAAAATACCAGGTCTCTTCTGGATCCTTTGGCCCAATCTGATAGACCTGATAGATTCTAAGAACCCTTAATTCTCTAGAATTCTTTACCACATATATCACAGAATCACAGAATGTTAGGGATTGGAAGGGACCTCGAAAGATCATCTAGTCCAATCCCCCTGCCAGGGCAGGAACACCTAGGTGAGGTTACACAGGAAGGCGTCCAGGCGGGTTTTGAATGTCTCCAGAGAAGGAGAATCCACAACCTCCCTGGGCAGCCTGTTCCAGTGTTCCGTCACCCTCACTGAGAAGAAGTTTCTTCTCAAATTTAAGTGGAACCTCTTGTGTTCCAGCTTGAATCCATTACCCCTTGTCTTACTGTTGGTTGTCACCGAGAAGAGCCTGGCTCCATCCTCGTGACCCCCACCCTTTATGTATTTATAAACATTGATGAGGTCACCCCTCAGCCTCCTCTTCTCCAAGCTGAAGAGACCCAGCTCCCTCAGCCTTTCCTCATAAGGGAGATGCTCCACTCCCTTAATCATCTTTGTGGCACTGCGCTGGACTCTCTCCAGCAGTTCCCTGTCCTTCTTGAACTGAGGGGCCCAGAACTGGACACAGTATTCCAGATGAGGTCTCACCAGGGTAGAGTAGAGGGGAAGGAGAACCCCTCTCGACCTACTAACCACCCCCCTTCTAATACACCCCAGGATGCCATTGGCCTTCTTGGCCACAAGGGCACAGTGCTGGCTCATGGTCATCCTGCTGTCCACCAGGACCCGCAGGTCCCTTTCCCCTACACTGCTCTCTAATAGGTCATTCCCCAACCTATACTGGAACCTGGGGTTGTTCCTGCCCAGATGTAAGACTCTACATTTTCCCTTGTTATATTTCATTAAATTTTTCCCCGCCCAACTCTCTAGCCTGTCCAGATCTCGCTGGATGGCAGCACAGCCCTCTGGCGTGTCAGCCACTCCTCCCAGCTTGGTGTCATCAGCAAACTTGCTGATAGTACACTCAATTCCCTCATCCGAGTCATTGATGAATATATTGAATAGTATTGGTCCCAGAACTGACCCTTGAGGCACTCCACTAGATACAGGCCTCCAACCAGACTCTGCCCCATTGACCACGACTCTCTGGCTTCTCTCCTTCAGCCAGTTTGCAGTCCACCTCACTACCCGATCATCCAGTCCACACTTCCTCAGTTTTGCCGTGAGGATGCTGTGGGAGACGGTGTCAAATGCTTTGCTGAAGTCAAGGTAGACCACATCCGCTGCTCTGCCATCATCAATCCACCTTGTTATGTCTTCTTAAAAGGCTATGAGGTTGGTCAAGCATGACTTCCCCTTGGTGAAGCCATGTTGACTGTCCCTGATGACCCTCTTATCCTTGATATGTCTTAAGATGGCACCAAGGATAAGGTGTTCCATCACTTTCCCAGGGATGGAGGTGAGGCTGACCGGTCTATAGTTGCCCGGGTCCTCCATCTTGCCCTTTTGGAAGACTGGAGTGACATTTGCTTTCCTCCAGTCCTCAGGCACCTCTCCCGTTTCCCAAGACTTGGCAAAGATGATGGAAAGTGGTCCAGCAATGACTTCAGCCAGCTCCCTCAGCACCTGCGGGTGCATCCCATCTGGACCCGTGGATTTATGGATGTCCAGATTGCTTAACTGGTCCCTAACCCAGTCCTCATCAACTGAGGCAGACTCCTCCATTGCCCTGCCTTCCTCTGGGGCCTCAGGGGTACGGGGCTCCTCAGGACAGCCTCCGGCAGAGTAGACAGAGACAAAGAAGGCATTCAGTAACTCTGCCTTCTCTGTATCTTCTGTCACCAGGGCACCCACCCCATTCATCAGTGGGCCTACAGTGCCTCTGGTGTTAGTTTTATCTGCCATGTATTTGAAGAAGCTCTTTTTGTTGTCCTCGACCCCTCTTGCCAGGTTTAACTCTAAGGAGGCCTTAGCTTTCCTAGTTGCCTCCCTACATCCTCTGACAACAGCCTTATATTCTTCCCAAGTGGCCAGCCCCTCCTTCCATGATTTGTAAACCCTCCTCTTCCACTTGAGTTTGCCCAGCAGTTCCCTGTTTAACCACGCAGGTCTCCTGGCTCCCTTCCTTGACTTCCTGCACGTTGGGATGCACTGATCTTGATATGTTTATATGTTTATATGCTGCTCTGACATCTCTTCCATAAGGATCTAAAGCAAAAATACTTATCACTTGACCATCTGAATACAATGGCCAAAGAACCATCTGGCACCTGTCATTTCAAAGAAGAGACAAATTAACATCATCATGAAGCCACAGGAGCATGTGAGACTTTGAGCTGATCACTGTGAAAGATGCCATTGCAATATTTCTACACAAAACATGACAAAAAGAAGTACAAATATCAAACCACTGCAAAAAATCATATTTAGAAATGTGTAATAGGACATTTGGAGGAAAAGCGTGTGTTTAAGTAATTCTGTTTGTGGGAGACTGGATGCTTTACTGTTCCCAGTCCAAAATATTCCTGTGACAGTGGTTGTCAATGCCATTATTTCAAAGAAATTACTGTAACTCACTATTTTCTTTTAACGCGGTGGTAATGGAGAACATCTGGATTCTATAAATTTTTTTATAAAATATCTGCTGTTCAGAATGCTTTCTAGAAAGATAAGAAGTGTGGTTTCAGCCACCTTCTCTGCTGAACAGACTCAAACACCAAGCTCTTACTTTGCAAGAGTATTTGGAAAGTAAGAAGCTAAGCAATGAGTACGCATCCCACTGTTCCTACTGATAGTATGAGGCTGGACAGAATGACATCTGTAAAGACATGAGAAAGACTCCAGCTCAACTCTTATTCAGTGTGGAGAGAGTGAGTATTGGTTCCAGTTCAGAGCCAAAAGGCAGGAGCTGACAGGTATTTGTATCATGGGCTTTTAGCTTAGAGGTATTACGACTATTTGCTTTTTAAGCTTCAGGTTCTGCTTAAGTCTCTGGTGGTGGTGATGAATGTACCTGATCCTGCATATATTTTTAACTGCTGCAGAAATGACTGAGCTCTGTGCTATGGAGAGAAAGAGACCTCACTCTTATGCAACTGCTTCTCAGTTTGACATCTGAGCTCTGCTTGTATTTAGGTGAATAGAATTTACAAGAGCTCAGCTTGTCATAAAACTGACTCAGATGTTTGTCTTATGGATGAAAAGTCATTGTCTTATGCATGAAAAATCTTTCTCTGGATTTCCAAGTGGAATTATGCTGATACTGATATTGACTCCTGCTATAATAATGCAGAAAGAAACAATTGATCTTTGTTTTCTATTGTGAAGCTGATTAAGAAATGCAAACGTTGACTGTGCGGTTTTGAGTATTAATATGTTTGCTAGCACGTTATGAACAATATGCTACAAATATAACCTAGCAGAACTAGAGATGTTAATGTTATTAATTAATACTATCAAGCTGTTAATAATAATTTCAAATGTTAGGTAATTTTTCATTGCAGTGAAGAACACTGGCAGTTTTCCCATGACAGGCTGTTCTGAAGAATTGACAATTTTGTGATCTTTCTTGTTTCCAAATATTGAAGACAATTGCAACTGTTCCAAAAATATGTTAGAGAAGCTACCTCAGGCAATATTTCATGTTTAACATTTAAAATTCATTAGAACAGTGGAAACACATTAGGTATCGTAATACATATCTGTTTCTGTTAGAAAGGCAGACAGATGGAATTGATCTTGAAATTTTGCCTGTTGTTAACATCAAAATGGAGGTACACACTGGACGATGCTGTTATGTCTGATATTTTAGAATACTGAACTGACAGCAGTTGTCAGGAGAGACTGAACGTCTGTCACGGGATGCACACAATACCTGCTAGTAGGCTAACCTGGAATTCCAGTTCAGCAACATACTTAAAACGTGCTGAATTTCAAATGTCACTGAAATTAACAGGCTTTAAAGATGAGTTTAACCTGAAGCAAACAGTTAATTGACCTACCGAATCATTATCTGTGTAGATGTTATTTCATCGAGTGGAAAAAATTAGCTAGGAAGATGGCTTTTGTAAGTAGTCATGTAAGCTCAAACCCCAAACTTTTCTGGCTTGCAGATAAGGTGGGTATCAACTCCTGTTTTTCTCCTTCCTGTTGACTGTAGCAGAACAGTCATGATTACAGAACTTTAAGGATGAGAACAGTGACAGTGAGAACAGGATGCTATGATTTCTGAAACAGAATTTTAAGTCTGGCTTTACCATTCTGTTTATTTTTAGATAGCAGGAAAAAAAAATCCTTAAAATCTGAAGGAAAGTATTTCCAGTCAATGTCATCCAGTTTGACTGCACATAAGAGAATCTATCCTACATGCATATCAGTGCTACCTGGTGTTACTGATTTAGCTTTGTAGTCCTTGTTACTGTTTAAACGCTACCACCTTACTATTTTTTCCTATAGGCTACCTAAACCAAAGATTTCTTTGTGTATGTTCAGGTTTTTGCTTTGCTCAAAAATTTTTCACCTAAAATAAATCAAATTTCATGTGCAGGTTTTCACTCATGCTAAGGACTAATTTCTTTTTAGAAAAGTCTTTTGGAACTCTGAAACAGATATATATGTTTAGAAACATGCAAACTGCTCCAGGAGTATTGAAGGTGCCAGTCACGTGAAGAGCATTGCTTGGATTATATCATCTAAGAATAGTTTGCAATTTGGAAATGGAAAGAATGATTTCAAACAATTAACCTGAGAACATGGCAAATGAAGTTTCCAAGAACTAAATACCTCTAAGCAACTTCATTGTAGCAATTTTTGTTATTGTTACTTATGCTAATTTTAATACATATTGGCAAGTGTAAAGAGATGGCTGTTTACATTTTGTTTATTATTATAAGCATTAAAACATGGAAAGTTATATGGTTGTTCTTTTGTCATCAGTCTTAAAGATAATTATTTCCTCATTCTCTCTTCTTTTGTTGTAGCTTGCTGTTGCTAGTGATTCATCTTCAAATCATCTCAATAATTTTCGTAGATGAATACCTAATTCTACTTACAAATAAATACAGTTTATATCATTGACATTTGAATCTTTGTGTATTCATTAAGCCTGCACATTGTTTAAACAATGATGTGATTTGAATATTAATAAAAGAAGCTTTTGGGGTTGAATATCTCTGTACATATATTTTGGGGGGTAGGTCACGGAGGCACCCCAAAATAAGTTTAGGAAGACAACAAGGTCCAAACCAAACTTTATTCTGGCCGGAAAAGTACCACCGATAAACCAATTAGAAACAGGGTTTATACAATTAGTTAGCACTCCGGTAACATAAGATACAGGTTTGGAATTAGGTTAGTAGATTGTTTGGGGTGCAGCGAAATAAGAATAACGAGGATCCACAGCGTGCATTACGCACTCACAAGAAAAGAAAAACAGAGTCCTCTCTGTCCCGTTTTGCCCATAAGAGAGAAACACTTGCCTGTCCCAGGCAAGGAAGTTACACTCGTCTGTCCCAGATGAGGAATTTACACTCTTATTAAAGCATATATTCAGTAGTTTATCACTCACCCGCACAAGGAGGTGAGGCGCTCCCCATCCCGGGAGGTTACCTTAGACAGCTTCTCCGTCTAAGGGGAGGGACTCCGGCAGCACGGCAGACCCGCAGCTCCGAGGAGACCACACAAAGGGGGTCTCCGGTGGGAACCCCATTTATAGTCTGTTCAGATCTGGCTGTGGGCATTCTGAAAGCTTCTTGGCTTCTCTGCGGCCCTCCCCTGACTGTGGGCATTCGAGAAGCTTCTCAGCTTCTCTGGGCTGTGGGTGCTCTTGGCCCCTCCTCTGCTGACGACCCTGCCCAGCGACTCTGGGTCTCCACAAAGAGCCGTCAGCTGCGTGCAACTGCCACACCAGTTCTGAGGGCGTGGGGGGGGAAGTGCAACAGCCAACACAGGGTGTTCGTTCATAATATACTTTATATTTCAGAAATCAAAATTGCCATGCTGTTTGTTTTCCTATGTAAGCAATTGATTTTCAAAAAGAGCACATGGATTGATGGCAAATCCACAGTTAGGCAGAAATGAAAAACCATCACTGTGGTGATGCGGATGAATTGTCGTACACCCGATTTTGAGATTATTTGGTACTGGCATGGGTTCTAATGTAGGTAGCTATAGTGAGCAAGTATTTGATAGTAACAACCTTCCACTTAATTGACTGATTCCTGAACCAGCCACTAGAGGTAGGAGAAGAGACTGTCCTGCAGCTGGCCAGCCTTGTCAAATGTGACCGAGAATGTTAGGGCAAAATGCTAACGAATAGAGACTACTTATTTTTTTTTCAGACTGATTAGAACAAGCTGAGGAAGGAACTAATGTGGAAAATTCTTTTAAAGTGTTGCATAAACATCATATAGACAGCTAGAATTAAGTCAGTCTTTACTGGTAGATCTTCACTTATCACCTCACCCCCACTGAAACCTTTCAAAGTCAAACCCTTTTGAAAAATATCATGAGATTTCTGTGCTATGACTAGGGTGAGCTTTATCTGGTAATTATGAGGTTCCTACTAACAGAAAAAATAATGATTGGAATTAGTTTAATCAGCCCATGATTCATATACATTCAAAACTTGAAATGCATAGTCAGACTTTGGCATTAGATGCAAAGTTGATACTCTTGAAAATAAACCCTAACCTGTGGCAACTATAAGATCATCTGTGGTGGCAGTCAAGTAACAGTGAAATTTTGGTTCTTATTTAGTATAACATTTTGTAATGCTTGAGAAATACTGAAAGTTAAGAAGACATTTGGCCCGGGATAATTAGCCTGTCATGCATTCTTATTTTGGCATTCAGCCTTACCTAATACGCCAGTGTAACAGGGCATGATGTGCTGTCAAGATGATTTGACAAGGCTGGGAAATTTCAAAGACAGTATCTTACTGCATGAGATTTTTTTATTTATTAACATGCTTCCAAGGAATTGTTTAAATATGCTCACTACCATGTTTGTGTAGTTCATTGGAGTTTATGAGCACAGCAGCATCAAAATGTTTGTTTCCAGCAGCTCTGAGCTGGCAGCATACAGGGAACTACTGGGAGCAAATAGCACAGGATCCGTGACCGATTTCCCTTTACTTCCTTGACTCTGTACTTTTAGTTTGCGTAATAATGGCACATGGCCTGGGTCTTGATTAGATCATCTGACTGTTACAAAAATATGAATACCGATTGTGGAAAACTTTTTTTAATTTAAAACTTGCATTTTTTTCAAACTTTGGCAAACAACTGGGAGACAGCTCCTGTTTTCCTCAAGATAAATTGCTGAATACTTAAGTTGAAAGGCCAAATACCTTTATACCTTTCTTTGCTACTAAATGCTCTCCCTGCAAGATTAAATGACAGTGGGAAACACAAGTAAACCTATTCCTTTTCCCTTGACAGACAAAATACTAAAAAACCCCACCAATCTTGTTTAATTATATATAATTATAGATCATGAGGGAATGGTAGTGCAAGTTCCCGTATTATTAAACAAATTCAAATGTATTATACAGTTTCCACAATTTGTATGTTATAATTGATATGAATAGAGAATTACAGGAATATAGCTGTATCTAATTTCAAGCCTTCCCAATCTATTGATGCATGAGGAGGCTTGCCATATGTTGATTAAGGCTATCCTAAATGGCCATAACGTGCTGTTTATCATGTGTGAAGGAGTCCAGTTCTTTCCTGAAGCATCAGACCTACTCTGTTTTTGCATTGACTGTATACCACTGATTATGGACATTATATCCAACATTTTCAGAAAATGTAATATCTTTGATGCCCTACAACTATGGTGTATGTTCACCATTTGTTGCTGGATGCATGCCAGCCACTAGTGAAAAGTTTGATGCTATTAGCATATGGGTAACTTGCGTGGCTGGAAATACAAGGCAAAAATACCAGACCTGGAAAAAACAAGCACAAGTGAGGTAAATGCAATTGAGGAGAAAGCTAGTCAGATTGTGTGTGACAAGTAGGAGCAGCTTTACTTTCTTCACCAGGAGAGCCAAACAGTTAGCAGATACAGACGTTACAGTAATTAAGATTTTTTTTTCCTAGGTATGAAGTCATAAGAAGTAAATGATAGATGTTTGTAGGGAGAATAGCACTCTATTTGAATGGAAACTCAAACCCTCCATCCCCTTTTACTCTGCACACCTTTTAGTCCTAACAATAAATGATCAATGTAAATAATGATCAATAAGCTATCTTTGGGAAGTTACAGTGCTTGACTTCTATCGAATGGAAAAATGGAGATACTTAGGTAATGTTTTGTCAAATTAAGCTTGCCAGCTGAGGGATATCATTTCATGCATGAGAGGAAGGCTTTAAATCATGTGGCCTTTATGGGTTGTGTTTTTAGTGTTGCATTAATGCGTCGCATTAATGCTTTGCATACTCATGACCCTAACTTACAATTCAAGACAAAATTCCCTTCTCTAAACATCTCAAAGCTTTGCTGGCAGAATAGTGATAGACTGTGCTTGGTGGGGTAGGATTACAAGCCTGTATGTTATTAGTTATGGAAAATTGCACGTTGCATTTTGAACTCACTTTAAATTCACTTCACGCCAGCTTAATGGTGTGAAATGCAACAGAGTGGAACCAATTTGTCCTAGCTAATACCAGATCTCTACATGTGCATCCATGTTTTTAGGCTTGTTTTAGGATTGCATCAACAGTTACTATTTTTTTGTTTATCAATGTAGTAGTTTATATAAATTTTCATAATCTGTTGCTCTTGATTCCATAAGAGTCTAAAGTAACAGAGGTACCTGTTAATAGAAAAAAAATTATTTGTAATTAAAAAAATACAAAGATACTTAAAAATTCAGAAAATGAATCATTATTCTGGTGGCTTTGTTCCTCATTTGGCAAAACACTGAAACACCCTGAACATTTTGTTTTTCTGTTCATTTCAATAGACTTTGGGTTTGAACCTAATGATCTGAATGGCTTAGGTCATTTCAGTTGTATTGCAGGGAGTGTGAAAAATTATAATCCTTATTCCCAATATTAATTATTTTTGAGATTTTTTTTAAACAGTTTTTTTCTAAAACTTTGTATCCATCATGACTGAAATTTGGCAAGGATAACACAAATTTCTGATTACTTAATTTTAGTTGCCAAAAATAAACCAAAAGCCACAGAATCCTGCTGTGCTAATATATGTCTTTGATGTTGTTAGTAGCTTAAACCAACTAGGAAATGGTTTCCAGAAAAATCGGTTTTATTTTTTCCATTGGATTAGTCTGGTCGTAGTCTGGTAAAAGCATATTACGCTATGACATTTTGAATTTGGTCCCTTTGCTCTAGCTGAAACTATATCTATCACTTCATTACTTTTATTGTAAATTTCATTAATGAGATCAAGGAAGAGTCTTATGTTATTGTTTGAGTAGCTTTTTTATGAATTCTGGTAGGAATCAATTCAAATCATTTTTGCTATTGCTTGTGTAAGTATTTTGCAGGCTGCATTAATTAAGAAAATTGGCCTATAATTACTGCAGTTACCCATATCCTACCAGGTTTCAAAACTGCAGAAATAATTATGATCCTAAGAGAGTCAGGCAACTTTTCAAATGCTGCATTATACATGCTACACTAAATGCCATGAAAGGCTTGACTAAAATATTAATACATCTCAGCTGGAAAAACTAGTGTGTCTTTCTGCAAAGCACTTTGCTTAAAGACAGAATAATTTTTGTTGAATTTTCAGAAAAGTCTTCACTTTTGAAGGTCGGTGGATTTTGTTTTTCAGGTTCTAAATTGAACCAGTTGATACCCACAGAATACCATTTTTCATAGTAAACACCTAATATCAACTTCATTTGTGTTTGCTTCTGCATAAACTTCAAATGCTGAATGGAAACATCTGTGGAGACACTTAAGTCAGGGAGAAGAGGAGAAAAAGGACCCCTTCTTAAAAAATGGCATTTCTCAGAATGTCAACAATGGTGAAATACCTGGATGATTTTAACAGCCTGTATTTTACTATATACTATTTTAATATTTCTCTCTTTTTTTTTTCTTCTAGTGTAATGTCTATATATGAAAAAACAAATAACTTATGACAAAATTATGTAAAGGCCTATGTATTTGTTATTATTGTGTTTGAGCTTTTGGATGCTAGTGGTGACTCCTATGTGGTGCCGTCAACTTGTACCACGTTGTTGGTACAGCCTCAGGTCTTGCAGAACCAGGTTGCTGAGGGAAGGGGACTGATGGAGCACAGCAGATCTGTTAGACTGGTTTCTCTCCTGCTTCTGGAGGAAGTAAAGAGCTAAGGGAAAGGAAAGCAGCTACAGAAAGTGAATATTCAGCCCCAGGGCAGTATGGTGATCCAGGGTGTTAGACTTTGGCTTTTTGTGTAGCTACCAAAGTTGGACATTATATAGAGCCTATAAGTTTCTCTGCTGCAATGATTTTTGATTGTAAAATGCAAAAGTGAACCTGGCATTTGATTCCTAATTAAGTCTTCTCACCTGAGTTGTTGAAACAGTAGGCAGCAGGGCCATGATGTCTGTGCTCTCCCTGTGTATCTCTTGCATCTTAGAATTCTACTAGTGTCAGTTTTCTCTCAATTTCTCCCATTGCCAGTTGAACTTTATGCATTTTCAAAAAGATCCATTTATCCCTAGATCTATTATTTCAGGGCTGGCAAAACTCCTCTATTCTTATCTAATATTAATCCCTGCCTTACTATACTAAGGAACATTTTTTTTTCAATTATTTTATTTTATTTTTGCCATGACTATATTATTTTTGTGTTCATATACTATTTCGTATTTGTGTTTCAGCTTTACCTATTCCATTTTCTGAGACTTTGTAATAGACTCTGTTTGCCACCTGCCTCCTGACCAGAGTGGTCACCATAGCCTGGTGTCTCAATGCATTTCAGGGGAAAAAAAATAGGCTGAAAATAGTTTTTACTCTATTACGTTGTGACAAATTTTATGTCAATGGTTCAGAAAGGAGGCAGTGGAGTATTCAGTGCTAGTTGCAGGACAGCAAAGGTCAAACTCTGCTCTCTTAAAGGAAACGGAACCTTCCTTGTGTCTGTCTGTGACACAGTCCTACCTCATGAATTACTGGGGTTACTGCTGAGTGTGACAACATATAGCAAGTGCTCAGAATTTCCTTATCCCTTGTGAACACCTATTTTTTGGAATCTCCAGAGGTGAGGATGAAGTATCACTCCAGACAATAGATGCAAATGAAATAAAAAAGGAAACATGAAACAGCTGACTAAGACTATAATCTTAGTAAGATGGGATGGGTTATATCATGATCCATATTGAAATTTTGAAGAATATGTGAAATTTGGATTCAACCTCTGTGTTGCTGAAAACCCAGGACTCCTAATTTCAGATATTTAAAAAGTTTCAGAGTACTAGAAAAAATTGCCAGTAACAAACCACCTTTGTTTTAATAGAGTGGCTGTATTTGTTTTAATTTCAGGAACCCAGTCCTATGGCTTGGTATTAGGAATACTTGCAGAGCATCTACTGTATTCATTTCCTCAAATTCTTTTAAGCATTTTTTCACCTAGCTTTGGGTCCCATTTAGGTTTAGACCTGACGATCCTCTGTTCTAGGCAATTCTAAATTAAAAAACTACATCTAATTCTTACAATATTCTAAGGTCAGACAAGAAAGAATACTTATCTTCTTTGTCCTTTTCTGATGCTTTTGCTGGATGGCTTCATAACAAGACTTTCTTTAGTTTTAAAATAATCTTTCTTACAGGCTTAGTGGAGAATCACTTTACAGAAACTTCATAGTCTGAGAGAATGCACTAAAATTGCTACATAGCTACATAGCACTTTCTTTAGAAAATTGTCTCATTCTGAAGTTGCTTATCTATTGTCATCCACTTTTTTATTTCTTAGCTTTTCGCATTTTTACTGGTTTTGTGGTTTATGACTGCTTGTTTATTTCTTCATCAATGTTCATTAAGAAGTGATGATTCTTCCTCCCCTCCCACCCCTGCTTTTCTTTTTCAAGCATTTGAAAACTTTTAAGTGCCCCACAATGTATTTGTGAGTGGGAGTTCAACTACTCACACTGAACAGTTGCAACATACTCACAGGTTTACTTTCCTGTCAGGAGCTGCTGATGTAAGAGAGCTCTACGGTCTTAATGACAGAGTTTGCATTACAAAAAGGGAGTTACAATGCATAAGCAATTGAGTGCATCATATTGCATGAAATATGCTGAATTTAAACTATGGAAATGTTAAATGAAGTGTTTTTAATCGCTGAAAAGGAAAACACATAGGATCTCTTATACCTCACAGATTAAGTACTAAGAAAATTAATCAGGGTGGAAAAACGCCCCACGTGTTTGCAGTTCCTGTTTTGTGTAGCTAATGACTTGAATAACCTAAATAATGCTGGCATTATCAAGCTGGATTAGCAAATGTATATGCTAGCCTGACTGTACAACATGTCTGCACTGATGAATATAAATATCTTTTGGGAAAAGGCTGTATTTGCAAAGGCTTCAACCTGCATTGTAAAACAGGACATAACATTTTAATATTTCTGATCGCCTAAGATGAATTCTAATGAACACATTTTTGTAATCTACGTCATTAGATGGACATAAAATGTTCCTCTGGTAAGTGTTTGTGGAAAGGATTCTTAATAAACAAATCACTAAACCTTTGAGAGCTTCTCCATGCATTCATTTACATGCATTTTCAATAAAGCAAGCATGGTTTGCTGAAATATAAACATGAAACCTAGAAAACAAACAAACTAAGAAATATTTTCTGCCTTTAGTTATTATTTGACTAAAGCAGCATTTGGATCACTTTCTTCAAGGCACAGGAAAACTGTTTCTAGAACTGACTGGAGAAGAAAATGAGGAAGAATTTGTCTGCTTCCTACAGAAATGTCACTGAGGTGATATTTCTGGACACAGATGAGAGTAAACTATACCCTGTTGGATGGACCACCCACTAAGAACTGGAAAGCTATACGATCCTTGTTCACTTGATTCAAAGCAGGAGTAGGAACAAAGTTCTTTACCATTTGAAGCAAATGACCTACATAACAGGATATGGAATTGATATCTGTTGAGCCAGAGGAGAATACATGATTTATATCAAGTAGCACAACTGCAAAAAGGTATTACTGTGAAATATATTCATTAGGGCACTCTTTGAATGAACAGACTTGAATCCTTATCTCCCACAACATCTGAAAATGAGTATCTCTCATAGTGCTTGAATGCCATGGATCTGAGGTTACTGAGAGAGTGGAGGTTTGTATCCCCAAAACAGAAAACTACTGAAACCACCTGATAACACATTGACTAGATTGGAAATTTACAAGAAATGCTTTTCAGAAAAAATTGCTAAACTCTCTTGCCAACTCACCATAGTTATGTGGAGATGAAGAAAGAGGTTGCAAAAAAGTATATGACTGTCATTTTTTTATAAGTTAACTATTAGGGGATTGAGGAATAACAAATTTCCTTTGAACTTCAGCTTTATACTAAACTTATATTCTACAATATGAAAAAATATACATCAGTCATGATGATTTTTTAATTTTTACCTGGGAAAATCATTATATGAATGCATAGTATTGACAATACAGAAAAAACGTTAATAAGGACAGCTGAATGGCTTAACGGTACAGAAAAGAACTTGGATCAGCCTCGACCTTGGTGAGTTCTACTCTCAGATCTTCTCTGTGTTCTCTCAGCATGTTTTTTAGGCAGCATCACACTTCTGTACTAAAGATATTTTCAATATTTCAGATTAATCAAATGATTTGCTTGTATGTGTTTTTTTCCTGAATCACATCTTGAACTACATTTGTTGTCTGTCAGAAATTTCCTGACCATTTAATTAAGAAGCACAAAGCCATTTAGATGTTCCCCTAAACTGTTTACCAAGAGTGAAAACTAATGGAGTTTCTATTGAGAAACTCAAAATCAAGCTTTGAAACTGTAATATTTTTTATGTACTATCTTGCACTCTAAAACCAATTCACACTTGGTGACACACAGGACCTGTGTTTTCTCCCTAAACCATGACATGTACAATGTAGTGACATAGTGTTTTGCATGTATATTCACAATGCATTGTAAATTAATGAAACCATCAATGGTTCAGTAGGGTGGTCCTTCCACAATACAGCACACTTGGACTCTAAGTGCTCCTCTTGGTGTACCTCTGCAGAGTCTCTACAAAATAATACATTGAAATACTTTTTCTTCCCTATTTCCGTCTGTGTTTTCATAATAAACAGAGATCATGATGACTATATGCTTTGCATCACACTTTCTAATTACTTAGCTGCTTTGGACTCCTGTGTGTTTGTGGAATTTCTGATGTAACAAACCTACCAAATGAAAAAAACCCACAATAAACTACATACAGGTTTTGTGTTCTCTCATGTGCTGGAATAAACGTATAGAAGGATTTATACCAGGCAGGTGAGACAAGGACCAAGAGCTTGGGCTGGCTGATAACCGAAAGCGTATACTGCTTAAGGCAAGGCAGATCAAAAATGGGAAACAGAGAAGATACCAATCTGAAGTTCTCGAAAAGAATTGTGATAAAATGCTGAGCCAAAAGATTAGGTTGAGAACCTGGCCAAAATCAAGGCTAAAGATCAACATCTGTATTTCAAGGCAGAGAAAGAGGAGCGAAGTGGAAGGATAAGAGAGAGTAATTTAGGATTAGAAGGATTAGAGATAGTAACAAACAGGTGAGAGGCTGGAGTAAGGTAAATTTAGGCCAGTGAGACCAGGAAAAAAAAGTACAGAGCCATTTCCTGGAGTCCCTCTGCAGCTCAATGGCAAGTTTCAGCTCCTTGGACTATATCATGTATCTGATGGGAAGAAACTTTGAGTGTGGCTAAAAGACCAATCTGAAACACTCAAATAGATCCAGTAGGTAAAATCTCTCTGATCTTGAAGATATGCGAGTGAACTCTGCAATACAGACAGATACACAGATCTGTCCAGCACAGATCAATTAATGTCCTAGAAGGATGGCTACTGAACATTGCACTTTTCTTTCCATCATTTTCATCACTAGAATGTTGTCCTCACTACCCTCACTTTGTTTGAAATTAATGTGATATTTACACTTCCTTCTTTTTTATTTTTAATTTAAACTCCATCCCAAATCTTATCTTTGTAGTGATCAAATTTTGGTTTTACTGTGCCTCAGATTTCTTTCCAAGATGCACTGGAATCTGGATAAATTCAAAATACTTCAACTGAAACCAGAGGTGTTAAGATGGTGGGTTTTTTCTGATTGTTTGCTTGTTTGTTTTAAGAGACTAATGTAAATTCAATATTTTTACTTGTGTTGGATCAGAGGTTAGTGGTTATATTTTTATTCTTTCCATAGAAAATAAATTACTCTACTGTGGCTGTTTGTAAAAAAGTTCACATTCTGAGCACCAGGAAGCCTTGTGTTGTATCAACATTGATTTTTGTAGCTTAGGGGAAAGTTATTTGTTTGCTCTTAAAAATAAGCATGACAAGATAAAATAATTGACCTACAAAAGTAAGTTAAGGGTTCTTTTGCAGATGTCCTTTTCTCTCTTTCCAAAGTGGTGTGTTCCTTTGGCCTACTGAGTATTGAAGACTTCCAGCAAAATAAAGGACTACAACAAAATCAAATCCCATGTCAGCCTTGTGAGAAGAGGCTTGATAGTTCTTTTCGCTTTTTGTTTTATGCAGAACATTGTGTTGGATATTGGTTATTCTGCTGTCAATAGTTCAAGTGCTACATCTCTGTTTCTCTATTCTCTGTTGCTCAACAGTCAATAAAACAGTGAGGGCTGTCTGTCTTCATCAGCCTGTCATGCCCATGCAACACTACCGCTGCTGCACTTGTCCAGTCACCCTCTGCCTCCAACATGACTGCTGCCTTGTGCTGCTCAATATTTATTAATGTACACTGAATTCCCTAGGAAACCTACTCAGAGATCTTTTCCGATACTTACCATTGCAAACCCTCTTTTGGTTATGGCAGACAAACGTGTTATTGAGGTCTCTTGATTAAATCAGTAGCTTGCTTTTTTTTTTTTTCTTTTCATTCGTACTCTATATACCAGTCTGAATAGTATTTTGATAGTGTCTTGGCAATATTTACATTAGGCCACACACTGAATTTGGGAATGATACAGTTCTACTTTATAGTTTTAAATGTATAAGTGTAGAAGTGAGAACTAAATATGCTTTAGAATATTATTTTTTGTGAATGTTAATAAAATCAATTTAAACTAAGATAATCCCCTTAGTAAACTCCAATTTGCATATATTTATGTGTTTTTGTGTTTTTCTAATGACCAATGATGTATTGAAATGTATACACATGCTTAAATAAGCTTGTTAACCTTCATTGATATTGAATGATTCTAAAATTCTTCTCAGTTAAAAAAACCTGATGTTAAAATTACTTTAAAATAGCACATAGATGTTATTTGAAAATATTTTTGCTGACATTAACCACAGTTGTTTTTTACAGCAAGACTTATTTTTTCATTCTGAACTTTTCAAAAGTATCAAAATTTTACCACTTGCCTCAACTTTAACATGATACCATCTTGAACAAGCATTCCTTTTTGTTATAAGCTCTAATTTATTGAAAACCCCCTAGCTTTGTTTTTTTTGGGAAAGGTGGGGAGGGGAACCAAGGGGAAGGACTGCTGGTAGAAGGAGAGGATATAAATTAAGAGTTACTTTTCACTCGTAGACACCTAGGGAAACTGTGAACTAAGAAAAATCTATGATAATGCTAACTGTAGAAACAGCAGGTGATGACAGCATGAGTACACTTTTCCCATTTAATGAGTAACATCCTTAGCAAAATTTTGCTTGAAGATATTAATAAATCTATTATATGAAAAATCTGTCATGACACAATAACTTACATCTGTCATGACACAATAACTTACCTTACCAAGAATAAGTTTTTATTTTTTCCTTCCCTCATTCGTTAGTTATCTAAGCTTTAACCTTTCCAACATCCCCTGAGTTAACTTGCAGGCTTTTCTACGATGATTTATGTATCACATTATGAAATATTCACAATAAAGTACACTTTTACTCAAATAACCCTCTCAGTCGTTTTGATTTGCCCTTTTGTAGAGTGTCTTTTTTTTTTTTTTAAGGTAGTTGATGCTATTTTATTCACTGATGAAACAAACCACTTCTAAAGCACATAGTTTTATTAATGCTGAACTTGGCTGACAAATATACATAAGTAAAAAGTTGGTAAGCTTAGAAACAAAGTGCTATACTATTTTCTCATCACCACATGATTTGATATTATTGGTGACAAGAAATAATAACATCCTTTCGGCCATCACACACCAGCTTTCTGAACTGAGACACATGGCCAAGGTGGTGGTAGCTTGTGCCTGGAGGCTGGAGGACTCTGGCTGTGCTGGAGCGTGGGAGATCCTGGTCTCATTTCTGCTACCCAGTGTATAATTTCATCTCTGCTTCTGCCTCTTTTCACACTATGACTGTATTTTCCTTATTTTGCCAGAAAGCCTTGTACCCAAATTGAAGTGAAAGAGGAAAACAGTCATTTAAAATACAGTCTATCTGTCTAGTCCATGCTAATTTACTTTCAAGACCCACTGTTACTGCATTAGAGCTAATCAGAGAAGTTCTGTTGAAATGTTTTGCCACAGTCAGATTCTTAGCCAGAAATTAATTTGATTTTCGTGAGGTCACTGATAAAAATGAAATAAAATTTTTGAATTAAGAGAGTTTAATAAAATATTTCATTTATTTTTACACTATTTTATTTTGCCAATAACAATGTAAAATATGACACATGAATTGTAATTTCCATTGGAAATTATATTTGCTTTAATCTCATCAATTTACAGAATGATTTTCTCATATGTATTCCACAGAAGATACTGAAATCTTCAAAATGTTGACATTTTCCATAGAATTGATGATTTTTTTTTTTTTTTTGGCATGATCAGTAATAAAAAGACCACGCACATTCAGGACCAAGATAAGATACTAAAAGGTGAAATCTGTTGACTGGTGTCTGACGATGTCTAAACCAACTAACAAAGGGAAGAAATTACTGGAATGGTAATTAGACGAATTATTTCCAAATTGTCAATTTCCACACATAACCAATTAAAAACAGAACTAAAGCCTAATAAAGTAATTATTAATAAAATTAATATTTATCTGTAATAAAAGATTACTTCTAATATCTCAAGGGTTTTAATTTTTAAATCAATATTCTATCCACTGAAAAAAATTACATAATAATAGGTATAGTTTCTTTTGTTAAGTCACCAGAAGAAAATTCTGGTGGGAGGAGTTCATCTGGAGAGAGTTTATCTGGAGAGAAAATTCACTAGAAAAATGTGAAAAAAAATTGATAAAACTGCAGCTTTCCTAAATTGTAGTTTGTGTTATAGATTGCTGTAAATCTGGAACAAAACATTTTGAATACACAGAAATAATTAATTGGAAACACATATAAATGATACAAGTAGATATACCCCAATTATATTTTATCTCAAATATTTTTTAATGCAATGGTGTCAACGTCTTGATTACAGGGGAACATCAATGTTTAAATTTAGCAAACAATCTTGGAGGCAGAAAATCCAGCATTTTTTTTTTTTCGTCTTCAGACTACTGGAAATCATTAGAAGCTTGACAAACAGCTAAAGATACTTTAGCAGCCATATCTTATCTCACTGTTAGAGGTCTATTATCCTTGCAGCTAGCATAATATGGCTGTTCTAGTCTGAAGTCTTACAATTTTGGAAAGAGAATAGGCCTTTCTTGTTTATTTATCTTTTCATTAGTGAAGAAACTATACGTGGTATCAATACTTAGAATATAATAATAGCTTCCATTAGAAAATAGAATGTTAAGGAATTGGGTGTAACTTTTCAGCGATGTAAAGCATATTAATTATAACATAATTAATATTATAAGCATAGGACAACTATGCTGGCTTATTGTAGTTAGGGGTTTGAAAGTTTGCGGTTAGAAATAAGTTGTGGATTTCTAGGTTTTTAATCCAACAGTATTGCTGTTTAGTGTTCTATTTGCCATAGTGAAGAATGGCAGGACTGCCATCAATTTGTGTTTTATTTTCTGTTTGTTATTTGCTTGTTTGTTTCCCCCCTTAATTGTTTTGACTGATGAATGGGAGAGATTTGATGTTGCTGTATGGCTTAATTATTTCTACCATGTAGAATCCTACCCTGAGACCTTCTAAAATACTCTGTTTTTATCCTTTACACCAGTGACACAGGAAAAGCAGAATTCGACCAGAGTTAATTTTTAAAAATTTCATCACAGAGGAAGACAACTGAATTAAATATACGCCTCTTAATAACATAATATTTCTGGAAAAAGTGAAGTTAAAGCACTTCACCATTTTTAATATATTGAATGAGATGATGCTGTTGCTGTCACTGTTATGTTGTTACTGAGATGCATCCAAACAAGTGAGGGGAAAAGTATCTGACTGTGTCTTCATATCTGTGGATGGTTTGATGACATCTAATGTAAAACAATATTATTGTATGATCTGGCATGTTGTGTATTTTTCTTCAGTAGAATTTTTTTATTATTATTTTTTTAAATATTATTTTGTTGAATTGCCCATGCTGCTTTCCTGGAAGGCAGAGAAAGTAGATTTTATGGAGAGCATATTTCTGCATAATTTTAGTTATGACAGTGTAATGAGCTTTAAGATGGGATCCATATTTACTTTGTTTTGAGGCCCAGTGTAATTACATAGCTTCTTCCTGTATGGAATAGAGAGATGTTCTCTAGAGAGAAAGAATGAGTTACTATTTGGAAGGCAAAAGGGAGACATCCAAGGTCCGGTTTCTATTCAGTAATCACCACTGAAAAGGATACTACCACCTTCTTAAGCTTTTTTTTGGGGGAGGGTAACGGAACAAGAGCGTGTGCTTAGTCTTTCCAGCCCATGGGTGCAAATCCGTGTTAGACACTGATGTTCTTCCTCTTTATATCAAATTTCTTTTCTGTGATACTTTTGCAAACATATTCAACATAAATACAAATTCGAGTTCTTTAAAGAATGTTGAAAACTTTCATCTTTCATATATGCATATAAAGCAAAATCCTAAGAAAACAGCATGTCAAATACTGGGAGTTCTCTAGGCAAGTTTGTCATCAACAGTTGGTGCCTCTGCAGTTAAGAACCAGACCATAAACACAAATTCAGAACGTTTTGTTGTGTATTATCACAAATAAAAGAAAAACAACCAAAAAAATTATGATTCTGCAGCACACTAACGTGCAGAATTAGATGGGGGTATAACCTTCATATTCTGGTTACATGTTTTGCTTGAAGCATGCTGTTCTTTGTTTCTCGTTTTTGAAGTATTCAATATAATCTTCTCTTTTTTTTTTTTTTTTTTTTTTTAAAAACTTGAATTAGCCCCCAGAAACTCCTTCAGAGTTCATAAGATAAAGCTGACACCTTTTTCTTTTTTCTTTAAAGGCTCCTGTCTTGTTTCCAACTAGTCTTTTGGGAGAAGGAATATTTCAAAATGCATTTCTGGTAACGTACTAATTTCTGTAGTACCAGCAAAAGCATCAGAATTATATTTATTATACCCTTTAATGTGAGTTCTAAAATATTGCAATTCCTGTCAAAAGCCCTATTAAGCTTTTATAGCTAAATAAGTAGATGGATGAATGCATCACTGCACAGGGCAAATTAATCACTGAGTCCCTCACTACTAGAACGGTTCTGATCCTTCTTCTGTTTGAGCTAGGAAAATGCTGCTTCAGGATGAAAACACTGGTGATCATAAAACATATTTTACATACTTGAAACTGTGCTGAACTGACTGTAGAAGCTTTAAAAGACATGAAAATACATTCCAAAATGTGCTTACACTTTCAATATAATTATTACTCATCCTTAGCCTGATAGCACAGTTTTTTCTCCAGTGGATGATTTTATAGTCAGGATTTGTTCAGTAGAGATTTTCATACAGAAGGTTGTTTTAATCCAATAAATGTCTGTTTCTTTGGAGTTTGTTTTGCAGATTTATTGTAATGTTTCCATTGAAAATGTTTTTGGTTTGGTTGTTTGGACTATGGCTTCAGCCCCTGTGCCAGACTGCTTAAAATGTAACCTGTAAAAATGCATTTGAAAGTGAAGCTATTTCGTTAAGGTTCTTCCTCACATACACTTTCATGTTTCTTCACAGGTAGAGATGTCAATCATTTTAATATAAAGTACTATCTGCTATGTAATAGCATAGTCTTGGGTAGGAATGAGCAGAGAAATTAATGAAACTACAAATAATAGAAGTTCCAGCTTAGATAAAATATCAAAAGCTTATTTGAAGCAAATCTTCTCTTCCTTAGTGAAATTATGTTCAAGACTAAGATACCTGTATTTAAATGTCCAAATATGAGCAGTAGATGCAAGGGAACTATTCAGCTCACATTCCAGGGCACTCAGGACAGGATTCAGTTGCTTTAACATCAGGGTCAAATGCTGTTTT
Source organism: Caloenas nicobarica (assembly GCF_036013445.1). NCBI lineage: Eukaryota > Metazoa > Chordata > Aves > Columbiformes > Columbidae > Caloenas > Caloenas nicobarica. Next base: position 50,702,608 of record NC_088245.1, read on the forward strand.
AAATCTCCATGAGTGATGCCTCCCATTTCCAGAGGTCTTTACAGAAGGATGTAGGTCTCTTGAAGATCCTGTGTCATAGTACTTATAAATAAAGGTAGCTTCCAGAAAGTTGTTTTGCTGACTAGTCAGTAAAGGTAGCCTATTTGTGCCTAAATCTAAGTATAAGGTGCCATATCAGAGGGACTCAGTACCCATGACTACAAGATGAGACATGGACAGGACTGCTGAGTTATCACAGATTTGTGCCTATGGCTACAGACTGAATCCTCTTTCATACTTTGACATGTTTTCTCACTTTTTTGGAATTATCTTCTCAGAGAAATAGTCTGCTAACTTGACTTTAGCCTAAGTATATATCTTTATTCTTAGTTTTCAATGTATCCACTGCTTTTTGTTTTTCACTGATGGGACAGATTTTTATTTGCTTGTTTCTGACTTGCTGTTGTGATTCCTCTATAAATCCCTACCTAGGAGACTATCATGATGCAGTATTACAGGATTCATTTGTCTTGGAGATTGGCAATAAGTGAAGAGATTCTGGAAGCAGAAAATGTATCAAAAAATCTATGCTGACTGTGTTATGCTCCATATCTTGTTTATGAGCAAAGAGGAAAGCACACCTTATATAAAAAGTCAAGAAAAGATTTTTAGTGGAATTCTGATCTTTACAGCCACCTGGCCAGTTAGAAGAAAAAGTGGTGTTTACTGCTGAATCAGGTAGTTCAAAAAAGTTGAGAAAAAACAAACCTGTCAAACATCAGTCCTGAGGCCTTGCACACTAGATGAAGCTTGCAATCTTTCTATTAACAGTGTCAATACTGTATTATGGAACTGTGGGATTATAGAATTATAGAATCATTTAAGTTGGAAGAGACCCTTAAGATCAGAGTACCCAGAAGCTCATATTTTCCAGAGAAAATTGTATATAATTTATACTGATGAAAGATGACTTCTTACAAACCTTGCTCTCTTAGGTATTCTGCAGGCAAGTGTAATAGAGGTAGCATCAGCACAAGTCATGCTGGTTCATATATTGGATAAAGCAGGAGGTTGAGAAGACTGGACAATATTTACTAATGAAGGATGATGTATTTGTGCTAGGAAAACAACACCCTGTGCTGCCAAATAGTTCAAAAGAATTCTGACCAATATTTCATGCTCTGAAAGGGTAGAGATGAATAGGAGAAAGGTTTCAGTGCATCTGTGATTAGCAAAGTGATTTATAGAGGAAATATTTCTTACAGTAGTACTTCAACTTCTATTCAGTGGTCTGTATTGCTCCTCTCTGAGCAGCCAGAATTAACTGCTTTTCAGGAATAATTCAGCAGTTGCTTTACTCTGCCTTATATGTCTTTTCTTTTTAGGACACAGCTATAACCTTCATTGTTCAATTGCAAAGGTGTTGAAGAGTGTTTTAAAGTGCTACAAAAGGTTTCCCTTATTCCTTATTAATTAGCAGAATCTAGGTCTTTTCTCAAGCAGGTGAAACATCTTTTGCAGAAGGATACCATGTTGGAAAATACCCCTGTGACCATTAACTCTTCTTTAGAACTCAGAAAGGAATATGACCAAGAAGGGTTTTCAGGAAAAAAAAAATTATAAACATTTTATCCTGTAAGCTACTTCTTCCTGGCCTTTTATTATCCCCTAGACTGTTATCTAACTCCAATACTTTCACAGCAAGATGTTCCTAGATGTGGGAATCTGCTTTATTTACCCATAGTTTTATGCTTCTGTTTGTCTTGTTCCATTATGGTTGGACTTGATCTTGAAGGTCTTTTCCAACCAAAATGATTCTGTGATTAATTTGGTGTCTTCAGGAAGGATTCTGGGCAAGTACAATGTTATGTTCTATGAATGCGCATAATCACCTCTTAATACAGTTGTCATTACAGTGTCTTTCCTAGCTCAAGCAGACTTTATTTTTTAATCTTTACTTTGTGTGGACTATAAATACTCAGTAATTGCTGGGTGGTGGGTGTGGTTTTGTTTTGTTTTGTTTTTGTGGTTTGTTTTTTTTTTTTTTACCAGCGAGATGTGCCTCTGTTTTTGGATCTCCTGCTCTCTACTCCCTCTACACTCTGGCAAATCCACACACACGTTTCCAAACCTGACTTCCATGATTTGGGTGCAAAGGAACTAAGAGGGGTCTGAATGAGCTCTCATCTGTAGTTGCTTACTGGAATGAAGTGCTCACGCTGCTGAAGTGCTTCCAGTCTGAACGCTCTACATATGCATAATAAACACTGAAGTACAAATGCAGATATCTACATTGACATAAATAGAAGAAAGCATGTTTTCTACAAGCAAATAATTCATAGGAAATTAATTGGACAGCATACTGAAACCAGATCTTACTGAATCCTTCCCAGATACAGGATTATCTCCGGTGATTTTGTAGAGTGAAGTTTTTAGGAAGGGCTGCCAAGGCTGAAAGAAAAAAATTCTCAAAGATAATTCATTGTAAAAAGTTATTAATCTTTCCACAGGTTTTTCTTTCACTAGAACATCATTCAGAAACTCAGACTAAAATGCTACTGAAGCTTTCAGATACAAGTAAAATAGATAACCTAAGAACCTGAACAGTGATTTTTGATACCTTTCCCGTTGCCATATTTGAAGCATAAGGCTCTATCAGTTTTTTAAAACCTTGCAGACAAAATACTATGCTGATGATATTAAGAAGCACTTGATGCATCTGTGAAGCCATATATTTCACATACATAAACATGATGGACATCTTGTGACTATTATTACCAGGCAGTTTTAGTGTTGTCATTTTAAATGAGTGCAGCTTTGTTGAGATGCCATTACTTTTTATTTAATTAATACCTTGGTTTGAAAGATTAGGATTGTTCTGAAACCACATTATTATTCTATGCAGCAGCTTACTTGAGGCTCATTTATTTTCATGTCTACATTCTTGGGGAATGTCAGATTTGTTTATTCAGAGCAGATAAATCTGCCATGTGGTAAATGATAAAAGGGAGATGGTCAAGTATGTTATGTTTCTAACACTCTGAGTCCTGTCAAAATTATTGTAAAAATGTGTGATATATTTTGAAAGAAAAAGAATAATGTGTTGTTTTATTCTGTGGAACACTTCTGAATTTCATATAGAATACTATTAGTCTAGAAATTGGATATGTCAGTGTACTATAGAGAAATGAGTTTTTGAATATAATGTTCTGCATAAAATGAAGAATGCTATTTATCATAATATTTGGCGTTTAAATAGAACTTTTTTGAGTCTCTAAGCATTTTATTAACATTCATTAAGCAAGGCACATGACAGATTCTTTGAGGTAAGCAATCTTACTTCCATTAAATTAAGAAAAAAAGATAACACCATAAGGATTTTATGGTTAGTCAGAACCATCATCATCTGCCTTTTCTATGTTTCCTGCTTTGATTTTGAGTCTACATTCCTTCAGTTCTTGAAAACGAATAGTGAGTGCTAACAAGCCAATTGGCAAAGTTAAGATTAAGTTTATATTGGGTCACTTCAATAAGTAAAACGTTAGAAGATGCTTAGTTTCTTAGTTTGAGTTCTTTTTTTTTTGTTCTATAATATGAAATGAAATGCTCTATTAACTCTTGACAGCCTGGTGGGTCATGACCTTTTAAATTTGTGCTCATAATAAGAAACCATTCAAAAAGTAGTCTTCCTTTAGTTGAAGACATTTCTTAACATAAGAAATATGGTGCCCCATCATATTTACACAAACTTTCATTTAGAATAGTACATACTTAGTTAAACATATTCTTTTACTGAACAGCTCTAATGACCCTTAGATATTCTAGATACAGATTTTCAGATATTACTGACAAATATCCCACTTTTTTTGCATATAAAGTATTCGTAATGACAAAAATTTGAAAATAATAAGGAATCTGTTTTTTGTGATATACTTGTTTCTTGAGACTGAATTTATCTTTGACCTCTTAAATACTTCTGATTGGCCAGGCACCAGCATGCCCATGGTATTTGAAAAATTGAGATTTTACTAACAGAACTGTGAATTAATTTGCTGCTGAGGTAAAGTATGTCATATCTCAGAGAGTTTCTGATTTACATCATGTTTGTAAGAGCAGTAAGTAGCTGCATCTCCATAGTTTGCTCTGAAGGTCTAATTGGTAATGTGGTTTTAAAAGCCTTTGGCTCCCTCAAGGAGAGAAGATGAAACCACCACTTTTTTTATTGGGGTGAGGAATAAATCCAGATGGATTAGTACAAGTGTCTTATAAAACTGGTGCTTGCCCAGAAAACATTTTTTCAACTGACTGACTAAAAGAGGGGAAAAAAAAAAAAGTTTTATCTAGTATTCAAAATGTATGAGGACAGTGAGCAGCTGAAGATTTCCTATGCTAATAAAACTACAAGTTCCTACTAAGTCTTATATTTAGATGCAGAGGATTATAGTCCAGAGCTTCAGAAATAAATTGAACCATGTGCTTCCATTTCCAAACACTATTACAGAACCCTAGAAATTATGGAATGTTTCTGCATATAAATGTTATATAAGTATGAACTGAAAAATAGATGGTATCTTTCTATGAGAATATCTGTGAGAATGATTTTGAATATGAACAATTTAATTATTTGTCTTGCTCCTTTTCATTCATGTAAGGCAGAATACTCTGTCCATTGAAATTTGCCTTGTGAGTACTGAGATTTGTTAGTCTGTGGAGAAAGAATAGACTGCATCAGAACAGGGTCCCTCTGCCGCCTTCTTGTAGAAATATACTTCAGGTTATCCTTGTCAAAGTACACAAGAATAGTTTAGGCTATCTTATAAAACTTGTAATGAGGTGAGGAGAAAATCCAAAATCTTATTCTTTGCTAGTTCTTTTCTGTTTTACCTACCTGTCCCCCCACCGCCTTTCCGGTTGGAGCCTTGAAAGAGATTTCTGCAACACTTGGCTCACAGTGAGCAGTTTAAAAAACCCACCGAAACCTAACAGTGTGGTGCACAGTCACCGAGAGTAGACAGGGTGACAAACTATTTGTTAAAGAAAAAAAAATGGAATATGAGCCACAAAAAAAGTAGTTTGACCGTTGCTTATTATATCTTTTTCCACTCTTATATCACATTTTTATGCTAAAAAAACCAAAATCATGTGAAAATAGCAATCCATTTCTATTCAGAATCATATCTATTTTTACATGCTAAGTATTCATTATGTTACACTTTTGTCACCTTTGTATCTCCATAATCTCATTAATTACTTAGTTATTCTTTAACTAAGAATAGTTTGACCATTGTATTTCACACTTTTCATCAACTGGCTATTGTTTCATTATGCATATGTAGCCTTCCCAAAGATGATGCCATTGTACAAAAGTTTTACCAAGATTATGCTTGATGATTTCTGTTGTGATTTTACATGAGACAGAAGTCTAGTGGGACTCCTGACCTCTTGGTCAGAAAAGATATATGAAAAACGTTTTTAAACTCAAATGATCACACTTTTAAATACATTATTTTAACCAAAATGCATGCAACCTCACAATAGGCATTTTACAAAGTTTTTAAAGAGTAGGTTTTTTTTTTTAGGTGTTTTTCCCTTTTAAATAATAAAAAAGAAAATCACCTACCTATGTAATTTATCTTTCCTCCAGTTTTCATTAAATGAAGAGTGATGAATGTGCTTAGCATAATATATGATAAGTCTTTCAACACATCATGGACCATGAAGGACTAGGATGACTTTATCTGGAATTTCCAGTGTAATAGTATTAACTAGAGCATATCTGAAAATGGCAATAACACACCCTATCCACTTCAAGAAAAGTATTTTTTTTTTCTTTCGCATTACTTTTAGAAAGATGATGAACAAAATTGATTTAAAAAAATCAATATGTGATAATTTTCTTTGTGCTGTCGTGCAAATGCAAGAGTGTTTGTTTGTTTGTTTGTTTTAAAGTTCTCTAAAACTACTTTGACAAAAGAGTGCACAGGGGTTTTTATCCAGGTGCAGGACTTCACACTTCTCCTTGTTGAACTTCATGATGTTCTTGTCAGGCATTTTTCCATCCTGTCCTCCAGGTCCCTCTGGATGGCAGCAAAACCCTCTGATGTGTCAGCCACTCCTCCCAGTTTGGTGTCATCCACCTGCTCCAGCACGATCTCCTCCATGGGTTGCAGGGGAATCTCAGTCCCTGCACCTGGAGAACCTCCTCATGCTCCTACTTCTCCACCTTGGTGTTTGCACTTTTCTCACTCCTCTCTCACAAGTGCCATACTGTACAGATACACCCAATACAAAGTTTGTCTCAAGCATGTTTTTAAAATTGCAATTGTATCTTCAGAAAGATTTGTTATTGTTATCTTTTTACTGATATCTACAGCAGTTAGGAAATTAAAGAGGAATAGATACACATTTCCATTCTAGCTCCTAGAATTGCTGCCTCTGTTAGAATTAAAATAAAATACACATGTAAGTGGTTGGATTTATTTAATGAACTGTGCATTTGTATTTTTAACATTGTCTACTATTGAAAGGGATTAGCAGTTCTCTAAGGCCAAATAAAAATTTTTAGTAATTCTATAGAAGTTAGACAGTTGGACTGCTTCTATTTTTTTTTTTTTTAATTTTCGTATTTCTTAGTACATTGAATATGTCTAGTTTTCCCAACTACAAAAGAAAACATAATGTCTTTTTGAGATAATAGGAAGGATTAACTTGTTCACTGGAGATTTTTCAAGTGTTTATTTTCATAAAGACAATTCTTTTTATCTTTGCCCCTGTTGGAAAAATCTCATCCAGAATCTCTAATCTCAGTACTGCAGGTTTACTTGGCCTCTCTGTTGCTGAAATATAGTGCTGGTCATGGTTAATGTTTTACTTTAGTAAAGACAGTTTTTGTCTATGTTGGAAAGTAATATCCACCATAAAGGTCACGACTTGCGAAGATACATGAAGTGAAGTGAGTGGCATGAAACAGTAGGTAGCAAAGCATTGTACAATTCAGTGAACAACAAGGTCAATTACTTCATATCTACTTGTAGTTCAGCACAGCTGGACTGAAAATAATCGTAATGCCTGACTGGCATTCTGCAGAAGTTTAATGCAGAATAATAATGGAGTTTAAATCACCAGTTTACCAAAAAGTGTCATTCTGAGTGGGCAAGAATAGAAATGAGAAGCAAGCTGTCTGTCAGGAAAGTATTACAAAAAGGACTGAAAAGTATTAGTAGAACAGAAAAGAAAGAAAATAGCAGACAGCACATTGCTTGTCAAACTATGAGTCCGACATTCTACCTTTCAATACAATTTTTTGTCTTAAAACTAACTGGTCAGACTATTACAGGAATTCATTACTATTCAAAAACTGCTGGTAGCTTCTTATAAAGCCAAATTATGTCAGTAAAGAATTTCCAAATAATCTATCTGAGTTCAAAAGTTCAGTTGCACTAGCAAAATCCTTTAAAAAAAAGTTATGATTATGTACATTACTTCAAGTACTGCACTTCACTAGAAAATAATTTGAAATAGTAAAGAATAAGTCCCTAAATGCAGAAGAAACATCAGGCACTACTTTAATAATGGGAAAGATAACTAGCAAGGAATAGAGGAAAGTCAAAGAAAAATTTGGCATATATTGGTAACTATGCAGCAAGCAGCTCATAATATGTCTTTAAGATCATTATAAGATGAACCTATCAGGTAAAGCCATATATATCCTTTCACAAACTTTGTAATTTTAAAAAGTTGACAGGAACTGTTACAGAAGTACAATGCATTCGAGATGTTCTTCACAGATTTTATATCAACTCCACTGCCACATGTATTTTAATGCTTGTATGCAAATTAGCAAATAAAGTGATTTTAGGACTTGGACAATATTTTTATAAGAATATTTTTGGCATTACATGAAACAGATTAACTAAGATGGGATATCCTCATTAGTATAAAGAAAGCTCCTGTAATTTAATTGGTTTTAGGTATTCGCACACAGTTTAGGACACCTTCTGAGGTTTATTTTACCTGAAAATAGCCAATAAAATTACTAAAGCTTTTCAGGAGATAATTTTTATTGTGTAGGTTGAACATGATTTTAGTGGTAAGTCAGAAACATAAATGCATTGATAGGATTTGGAAACAATTTTTCCTTTCAATATTGATTATTTACCTGTCCAGCTAGTATAGGGCTGCAAAATTGCAAGAACAAGCTTGATTGTGAAAGTTATGCTTTCTCTATAGGATTTCTAATTTTCTCCAGCTAAGACATCCCTTACAACATCCTGCCTGGATTGATTTTGCATTGGAGTTTCCAAGCGTCCCATATAAAATAGGATTTCTATGTTGCAAGTTCAAATCCTGGGCTCCTTATTAAAAGCCATGCAGCATAGTACTTTTTCAGTTTTCCTGAACTCACTGGCTTCTGGCTCTTTCGATATTGCAGGTGAAATAACTATGTGGAAAAGGGTCTTGTCACCCATGTTTCTGCCTTACTCTTCACATCATTGTCCAGCTGTTTCACTATGTCAGATGGAAATCAGGAACAGTAATACCAGAAGCAGGTGATGCAAAGGATAAAGATGGAAATTAAAAGGGCACCTGAGGGCAGAAAGCTTTTGTCTCAAACTGCTTATCTTCAATTAGAGTGGCAGCAGTGACTACACAGATCAGAGGTTAATGTTCTGGCTATTTTTAATAAGAAATCTGGCAACTAGATTTCTATTTTATGCCATTTTAGAAGAACATGTTTGACCTCAAACATGTAAAATATGAAGTTCTTTTCTCAGTGGAATAAATTCTTTGCATCATAGGGAATTCTTTCTCACAAACCTTTTCAAATCAAACTGGTATAATTTCACATGCTTGCTTTTTCTGAGCATGGTAGATGCCAGTTCACCCACCTCAGAAACTAGTTTAGTAACTAAGGATATTTCTGTTATTAGCACAGTTTTCACTTTCATAATTTCAAATCATTAAATTTGTCTTGGCTGGTTGCTAGGTCAAACACTAATTATAAGTTAGTTTTCCTTGATGAAGAACCACAGGGTTTATGCCAAAGATATTAAAATCTCATTCTTTTAGACAGAGGGTGGTCATTGTACTGCTAATGAAAGAATTGCTTCTCAGGTGAATCTAGTAATTCAAATTTGGCTTTTTGCAGCATGAAAACATTCTTTTACAACAGATATTACCCATTGCTAGAAGTGTGCTGTCAGATTAAATGGATAAATGGTATAATCTAGTGTGGCAGCATTCCTAAATTGACTAAAACAAAATTAACTTTAGTACTGTGTACAGTGTACTTGGCTGTTGTGTATAGGGCAATGCCCTGGGAAAATGATGATTGACTGCTCTCAAGACAGCAGTTCCAATACAAAGTGTAATGGCCACAGGGAAATAAGACAAAGGTAAACAATATTGTGTGTTCTTCTGGTTAGTGAGATGGCAATTTCAGCAAGTTCTGATCCTCTGATTCAGCCTTGCAATATACATAAGGTTTTTGACAAGCCGCCAAACTGTAAGTTTGACTGACTTTAGATACACAGTCTTTCTCAAGCAATAACTTCTTTTTTTTTTTTTAATAACCTAGGTAATAAACTTTTTTCAATAGTGTTTAGAGGCACCTCAGAAGTTTCTTACTGCAATTGCAACTCTGAAGTGGTTCAATTATTTACAGCATTTTGAAGATACACAAAAATGTTCCTTTTCTTTTTCCTCTAAGCATGTCTTTTTCTGAAACCAAGATCAGTCATTTGCTTTAAAACTTATTTGTTAAATTAATTGATGTAAGTTTTTGGATATTGTTTCATATAATTTTCATTAAATCTATTTTGAGAGATTAAAAATGAGAAGAATAACCAACAATGTTCTCAAATATAACCTGGGGGAAATATGTATTGCAGATTATCTTTGGTAGACAACAATAGACATCACACACAATAGTCTGCACCCATTAAATAACCCGCTAGACAAGATACTACATAATTACAGCTTAATGACATGTGACGTAGAAACTTTTAAACACACTGGACCTACATCACATCTGCTGCCAATGGTAGATCATTCCACATGTAGTCCCACTGAAACCAATTGTGAACAGAATTATTTTATTAAATTTGGAAGACATACATCTAAACCATTTGTTTGGATGTATGTATTTATCTTGTATTAAATTTCAATGTGGGACTGTTAAATGACTGTGTCAAAGTTGATATGAGTTTTAACTGAGCAAAGACTAGAGGATCTAATCACTTTAATGTAAATTTTCTGTGACTATCTGAGAGAAATGAACTGAAATAAATAGAGCAAGATGAGGAGGAAAAAGTGACAATTAACTGTCTGTCCTTCTGCAAGTGAACAAACAGCTCCAGCAACCTGCTGTTAAATTATTACACAAACCCTCAGGTTATAAAATGAAGGTACAGCCATTCCACATTACTTTTTCATGTCCTTTTGCGAGGTCAGAATGCCGTTAAGTTAGAGTGATGGATCTGCTGGGAATCTTTCCAAAGCATATTGCCCTCTTGCGCGTATACTTCTGCCGTTTTCGCAGATGTGTGGGAAATTATAGCATAGCAGCAGTAGCGAGCTTATAGGGGAGATCAAGGGTCTCTGGAAGTCCTAGAACAGAGAGAATACCTGGGTTTTGTGGAAAACTAGCAGTTGGTACTTGAATTTGTTAGCTGTAACCTCTCCACAAAAGGATGGTCTACTTAAGACTGTTAGTATAGTAAATATATGTAACTACTCTTCACATTGTTAGATGAGAAAGATTTTCAGCATTTTTAAAGAATTTGAGAACTCAATATGTACTTTTGCTTTAATTTTTGCTTTGTAAAACATAATAGAACTGGAGAGAGATGACAACAGGAAGACCAGAGAAATTAGTAAAAAGCCTAAATGAATCTTCTTGGTTTTAGATGCACGTAATGACCTCCAATATGCTAACATCATTTTGTGAAAAACACTGTCCTCTGAGGCCCTGCAGATCCTTACAAATTTGGTGCCACAGTCTGTGGCTTAATTGCTGACCTGAATGGAGGACAAAACAATGCTGCATTGTTTGGAAGAACAGGGGGAAGACTGTGGTAAAGGCACCTTCCCTATCCGAATGCAGGGAAAGTGGTGTTAGCTCCATTACTCTTTCTAATGACCACCTGCTACCTTTCCCCATAAGCATTCTCTCGGGCATTGTAAACCACAGCAGGCACACTGGCTGAGCAAGAAATCCCTTCCCCTTTCTAAGCACAAAACCTGTAACCAAACCTAAGAATCTGCCTGGGAACCATCAAGAAAATGGACTTCTAGTATCTTTTTTTCCTAATCTATCCTTTATCATGTCTGATTATTTAATGATCATTGTAAGTCTGTGTTGGCAGATAATGTGGCACTTAGTTTCACTGTAGTTTTTATTTGAATATAAAATTTTGCATGCTATAGCTTTTGCACATGAGAATTTACATCCATAAATGTGTTTACACTATCTATAAATTTTTTCTTCAAAGGAATGTATAGGCATCATGAAGTATTTTTTTCAAATTTGGTTTCTTAATTTTTCTTCTCTTCTTTCCATCACAACTTAAAAGCTTCTCTTTCTGTGAATATAAGGGGCAATTTTCAATGCAAATGAAAATTAGAACAGAAGATAAATATGTTCTATGCCTGACTTCCCTTATCATGAATTAAATACATGCATCTCTTCTACAGGATAATTGTTGTTTGGTATCCTTATATGCAGTAATCATCCTCATTAAGTTTTGAAATGATCTCCTGAGCAGTGACTTATAAAATGTTAAAGTTAATACTATAATTGAAAGTTATGTTTTGAGACATTGAAGGTACTTGCTTGGAAAAAGAGCACATTTAGAAAAAATGCATGTATCAGCCCAAATACACTTGACATGGATGTGTACTAGTGTTAATAGGAGTGCAAGACATGTCAAAATTCTTTTCTTAACTCCTCTGTGCACGTCCTCTCTTGCTACTCCTTCCACAGGAAGCGTTGCAGCAAATTATATTTGCGACTTCAGCACTATATGCTGTGTCAGTACCTCACCATCAGAAAAGAAAAAAAAAAGTTTTCTTGTGTGTGTGTGTTTTTTTAAACAAGAAAATGAAAAAACAGGCCTTTGTTAAAATCCTGGTGTCAGAAGACTTTATATATATATATTTAAACTAGCACAGAGTGATCTCTAGGTATTCTGTTCTTAAAATCGAAATCTATTGTGGGACAGGTGGCATATTTCTATACTTTCTGCTCACATATCAACAAGAGGTCCTATGTATAGTATAAAGAATGTTTAGCGAGTATTTGCATGCAGTAACTTGTTATCTCTGCAGATCAGGTATCCAATTGTTTTTCTGCTTGAATAAGAAAGAAGTGCAAGGTCTTTCCAAATAACAAGTATACACGAGTTGTAGCAGATCCTTCAGCTAATCCATCATCAAGGTATAATTGCGAATGGAAAAAGTCAGTTTTAAATCCAATAGCAAAAGTCATGTTTATTGAGATGATTATGGCCCGATATGGTAAAAGGTTTTCTTATAGAGTTCATCTATACTGCATTGTAGTGCCAACATATCTGCTATTAATACCCTAATTAGAATGTCTCATGTTTAAGTACTTTAAGTATCTTTGCCACTCAATATAAAAAAAGATTTTCATTTTTAAACAAGTCAGTGGATGAATGACCTTATTTGAGCAAACATCCCATAGACCACAGGCTAGAACACAATCCCAAACCCTCTGATTCCTCAGTAGCTAATACCAGAGAAAGATGGAAACCTTTCAATCTCCTCCCCATCAACAAAATCCCCACTTAAGCCTGGGCTGTTTATTTGAGCAATCCATTTGGGGGTGATTGTGGAAGCTGAGGATCTTCTCTGTAGAGGGCTGTGTGCGTAAATATCTTTCAGCAAGGAGCCATCCACATTGTAGGCAATAGCATCCATGTCTGCTAAGTATTTTTAAAGGAGAGCATAATCCAAATACAGATCAAATTGTTTGTATTGTTGCACATTGAAAAAACTATTTTCACAAGCATAGGGAGAATTCCTGTCTGTGTTGTGTCATCTACGCAAATGATGTGGATGCTAATGTTGTTGCATATGTTTATGCATTGGAACAAAAACATCTAAATCAATGATGAGAAGTGTTAATGACAAGATTATATATTCTCTTCATTTGCTAGGAATAAAGAAAAATCTTCTAAAATATAAAAATGTAAAGATACAGTCTTGTGTATGTGACATACAACATAAACTATTTTAAGGGGTTAGTTTTTGGTACTTCCTTATGGCTTGCAGCCATTACACTTCTTTAACGAACATTTCACCTCCTCTAATTTGCCCTAAAAACCAAACAGGGCATCATCACTTCATATGCAGCTGTTACTGTATACTTTTAGGTAAAATTGAAAATTTTCTTGGAGTCAGTAACCATGATGTATGTATACCTGTGCACTTCTGTATGAGATTTTCCCTTTTAATCATCTCTATCTATAACAAGATTTACTGGGGTAGAAATTCCATTTACACATTCATTTTTTTTTGTCATGAAGGACACATGAACCCTAAATCGACTCTGAGAATCTGAAGATATCAGATTTTTAAAACTGTTCAACAATAATAATGCCAAGTTTCCTTCCTTAGGTATCTTAATTTCACTCAACCAAAATTTAGTGGATCTCTTACGCTAATTGAGGGTCCATCAAGCTGACAGTCAAAATAATCACACATCTCAGAGATCACAATAGGCGGTTACTGACACTGGTGACACGTTTCATTAGTAAGCCTTCTGTCACATGTTGGTAGATACTCTGCCCTTAAAATTAAAAAGTCCCTCAGTAATGGAATTAGACTTATGTTGTCAGTCTGAATGGCTGATAAATCAACTCTATCCATAATCTTGACTCAAATGTAATTTTATTGCCTGAATATGCAGGCTCCTTAAAAAAAAAACCAAACTCACTCTTTTGTTTTGTTTTGTTTATTTGTTTATTTGTTTTCATTGTGTATTTTGGTTAATCCAAAAGACCAATATATTTAAAATTTTGAAGCATCATCTTCTGAAATAAATTCATATATGAATTTATATCTTTAATTATAATGTATTAATTTATTACTTTTGTATATTAATATATTGATTACCTCAAATATAGTGCTGGCCAAAAGCAGATTTCAGCTCCATAGTTCGTTCATATCGTGGTATCTCACATCTCTACATAAGCGGAACTCCACATGTTGATGCCTCCAGTATGGGTAACATATGATTTATGTTGGTTTTGTACCTGACATTTATTTGTTTCTCTTCTCTGACAAGTTGAGAAAATGATGTATCTTGTCTTGTCTCAACCCACACAACTCAAAATCCAGCTTACACAACTGCAGAAACATGTTTCTTTTTTGTCATATACATGATTCACCTACAATAAATTTAGATATTTGTGGATGAAATTATATCCAGTATCGTGTTCAGTATACACTGTGTTTTCTCTTTTGCACAAAGCCTTTAGAGTGTACAGGAAAGATGCTGAGTTCACTAGTTATTTTGGTTCCTTCAGATTTTGTAACAGTATCTTGCTTTTGACAGTTCATATACAAGTTGTGACAATTCAGCCAGTATACCACTAGTGAGGTTAGTGAGCTAGTGAGTAGCATGACTGCTGTTGAAGAGATCTTTTTCATACATCTTGCCAAGAAACATTAGAATACATTTCAGAAGAGTCAATGAAATATAGGTTAGACTGGTGGAGATTAGCATTAAAATTATTTTGAAGACTTCGACAGCAGCATAGAGAAAAGAACAGAATGAGTTTAGATGATAATAGAGAGAAACACAATTATGCATGCAGAATATTCAGAAATGTCAGAATTATACTCTCTTCCCTGCATCGAAACAGGATTCAGTAACTATTGGAAAAATCAGTGATTCTGAGTGTCAAAAGTCAGAATTGCTGCCTGTGGTATCATTTGCCTCACTAAAGACGACAAAATAGGGCCCAATTAACTCATGTTATCTTCAGTCACAGTCAGGACATCACTCAAGCAGAAATCACGTAGCTTTTGTGTAGAGGCTGGATTGCTAAACTCAAAGCAATTTTTCACCTTGTTCATCTTAATGTGTCCTGGCAGGAGTAGGGTGTTATGAAGACTAGAAACAGCAGTCTTGGGAAAGATTTGAGAGAATCATCCCATTAAATGTATCCTTTACATTTTATTTATATATTTGTGAAATACCTCAGATGTACTAGTTAATATGTTAAGATGTTCATTGCTGATAAACTTAACATATGCAAACTATTTTATTGTTGTTTTTTAAATTAGAATAGCATTATTAATTGACATGAGCTTTTTAATTTCTCTTTCCATCACTAATCTATAGGCTTTCAGAAAAACAGTGTCACCATTCTCTGTCAATGTTCCTAAAATGCTACTTATTTCTATCAAACTCTTAATTTTAGTGATTTGCCAACTTCCTTTTCTGTGAAGCTGTACTCCAACGAAGGCCAAAATCAGCAACCATTCTTCTGGTCAAGACTTAACCATGCTGGTCTAAGCCAACCTTCATTTAAATTTTTCCTCAAACCCAAAAGTCAATAGCTGAAATAGATTGAAACTGCAGAAAGAGCTCTGGCCACAAGAACTGTGAGAAGAACAAAAATGGGGCCATATTGCTCTAAATCAGAAGAGGAAAGGAGAGATGTGTCTGACTGCTTTTTGGCAGGAGAGAGAACATTGGATGGGCTCAGTCTCCCCTCCTGCCTCAATATGTATACTCTCCCATGCAGTAATATTCTAATTAAAATCTGTTTGGAAAAAAATGCCAAATGAACATAGGCTGTTAAAGTGAATAATTGACAATGTCTTTGTGATTGATAGTCTATTGATGAAACCTGCAATTCACATCTTTCTACTGGTTTTCAGTCATTTTCACAGCCATCTGGTTTAAGTTATGTTTTTAAATACTCTTACTCCAAGTTAATCCAAGTAAAACAGTTTTCAGGTATGCCGCTCTGAAGATGAGAGAGAAAAACAGTCTAAATGGTATCTAAAATGCTGTCAATATTTTACATGTTTATACTTTAAATGCAATTGAAGTTTCGTATAAGCTCAGAGTGGTTATATTTAATTTTACTATATTATATCATGCTATATAACTTCATATAAAATCTTAGTGTATTTTTGAACAAAATTACCTTGAAATTCAATACTTCAAATCGTTTTGAAGCAATAAACTGATGTATAGCTTGAAAATTAATCTGAAGTTTTTTCTGAACCCTTTATAGCCACAGAATTACTGCTTTATACACCAAGAATTTATGCATGTAGACAAAGGGAAGTTATATTCAGAAAGCATCACAAAGGAAAATAAACCAACAACATGTAGATCTTGTCTTTTGCCTAGCAAAAAATTAAAAAGATTTTCCAATTTAATTCAAAGGGCAGGTCTATGTGTGTTGCAGTTGCTCAAAGCAGTTTTGCTTATTTTACATATTTACTATGTAAAAAATCATTTTTTGCTACTGCAGTTCAATGTAAAATAAAAAATTTTCTGGATGGCCTGGTTAGCAACATTTTTATTAATATAGCTTTACACTTTCAGTTATAAGGTTAAGGTTATAAATATTCACTGAACAGTATGTATTTGAGATAAAATTTTACAGACCAAATGTATTATCAGTAATATTTTGGGTGATTTTTTGGTTATGTTCAGCTGACTGATTTCTCAGGATAAGCTTAAGGAAAGCACATCACATTTTTGGGAAGCAATACAAAATAGAAATAAGACATTACATTTGCATCTACAAGTTTTCTACTGAAACCATGAAAAATCGACTTCATTTTGGTACATTTCAGGAGAACACTGTGATCTGAATATACTCAAAAGAGACCTGTATGTATGTCAAAGGAGATATCTGTTCCTGTTGTACTGGGAGTATTCCATCCTTGGACAATAGGAACCAAAAATTACTTTTGTTATGACTGCACCTCACAGCTGTCAGGGCTTGCTCTGTAAACAGGATCAAGCATAGAAACTGGAAGTGGAGGTATTATCTCTTTTTTGAAGAACAAGAAATTTGAGTTACATCTTTTCACACACACACACACACAGACACGCGCACACACACACAATCTTGGTTTTCTTGTCACACTGAAAAGTAGTCTGCTTCTTTGTAGAGCTGCAAAGCATTGTGCTCATGGCTGTTACCAACAGAAAATTGAGTCATGCGCTTGGATGTCCTGCAGGTAGGTGGAAAGCAAATTCAAGTTTGAGGCAAATTGTTATTAAAAATCTTTTTTTCAGACCTCTAGGCATCACTTGAGCTATTTTCTCTCTAACTGAAATTTACCATGGCACTGTATCAGTAAAATGCTAGTAGTTACTGTAGAATATTTGAATAGATTCTTTTTAATGGAATTACTTAGGACAAGGTAAAGAAGAAAGAAAAAATATTTACAAAGAGCACCAATAAATAATTTTTAATTGATATGGAAGAGGGTACAAAATAATACAGAAATACTTTACAAAGATACCTCTAATTACAAAGGTAAATCAAAAACAACAGTAGAAATATCAAAGATAGAAATTTTAATGTTATCTCTAGAAATGTGTGTATTTTTTGAATTCTATAAAAAAATCCTTGTTTTCTAAGCAAAGATTCACCTGGTTGTCTGACTGAGTTTAGATTAAATGCAGGATTTTCAAATTTACAAATTTCACTTGTTTATGCACTTGCCATTTTGTATAACTAATTTTTCATCCAAAGAGGAAAGTCATTTGGGTTCTGTTAACCTAACTGGAACACCTTTTTTTCCCAACTGGTTGATGTATAATCAAATAATTTCTAACATATTATCAGGCATTTATAGAAAAATAAAGAAATTAAGGAAAGTCCTTATAAAACAGTAAATGAGGAGAACAGTAAATTATATCAACAAGAAATATTTGGTGTTACTATTCCTCTTTTTGAGTTGAAGTAAATAATAGTTGACATTTTATTTGTATGGGTTGTAAGCAGTGCTTATACAACACACTTCTTTGCAACTTACAGAGTGATTCCCTGAGCTTAAGAGGTATCACAGCATTTGGGACACCAGAGAGAGATGGTGTCCATGCTGTGCCCTTGCCACCTTTCTTGTCCTGTGCAAAGGATGTTCTGCCCCCTGGAATCTTCATATCTCAACACATGCACGTTGGCATCCTGGGCTTCAGACTGGCCTAACTAACAAGAGCTATAGAAGACTCTTACAAAAACTGTACTTGATTTACATGAAAAATCGGAAAATGCCAGTTCTAGCAGCAGGTGAAAGGAAAACATCATGAAAGGAGCTGAGCTGGACTAAAACAGTGAGAGTTGATGTTAGAGAATTCTTAAAATTGCTGTTTCTAGACGTAATGATTGTCCAGTGTTTCATGGGTCAGACAGATCTTCAAATGGCATTTCAGGACACCTAATTCAGACACCTGATCTGAATTCTGCATTGAAAAAAACCCTCTCTTTTTGTCCCTTCTGACTGTTGAAAAAAACCCTCTGGGAACTGTCTCCTTTGGTCAAGTTATCCTTTGGAGGTATTTCCATTCAATTTAATTTGACCTAAAAGATAATAATAGCTAGCTGCTGCTTCTAGCAGCAACTATTCATCCATGGAAGAAAGATATTGATGCCAAATTTTTCAGGACTGTTTGAACGTAAATAGCAGTGTTTCTTTGGAATTAATTAATTTTGTTAAATCATGCATTGGTTTTGATCATGATGCATTTTTCTCACATTTGCTTTAAATATGAGTGCAATTGAACCTGGCCAATCATGGCTAAATAGTATTCTGGCTGTGTAGAAGTGATACATAATTCTGCAGTGCACTGCTAGTTTGATTGAACAGTACACTTTTAGTTGAGAATAGGTAAGGTATTTTTCAAATTGCATGAGTAATCTGAATAAGATTTAATAAGCGTGGACAGGAATTTCTGTAAGAATGAGATGAAGAATACACTTAAATGATATTACTTTGGACACTTCATCTTCCAGTCTATGTTCAAAGTTAGATCAATGATAGGAAAAGTGTGCTAATCACAAAACAACATATAATGCAGAAATATTTATTCACATATTGTCAACTGAGTAAAGAACTGGAAGTTCAGCTGGAAGTTCAGTGCAAGACTACCACAATGGGCACCTAATTTGTGGGATCTTTCATAAATTGATGAATTCCCATGATAAAACTAGAAAAACTATTAGTGGGCAGCACTGCTGGAAAGCAAATAAGAAACTTCATCTTCTGCTGGATAGAAATCTTTTGATTTACAGCTTGAATGTATTCACAGTATGTTTCTACTCACTTGCTCTTGTGCCAACAGTGCCCTTCAGCTTAAATAACTCTCACTCCTTTATAATTTTTACCTCCCAGTGTGTTTAAAGACAGCAGCCATATTCTCTCTCACTGTTTGTTTTGTTAGGCAAAATAAGACTTTTTCATTTATTCTCCACTTATAAGATGGACTGTCAATTCTCCTGCTGAGATGCAGGGTATGATTAGCTCAAGAACTGTGCTACTGCAGTTGCACAGCTTCTGAGCGGCACTTCGGTTGAATCTGCCTGGCTGGAAGCATGTGAATATATATGTCCACCTATGTAGGCTAACCTTTCTTAGCCTTTTCTGTATCTCAATTTGAATTAATCTCTAGTGAAGACATATGGCCAGAATTGGAGAACATAGGTGTGAAAGAAACAGTGTTTGAAGGATGAATGGACCATGTGAGCAAAGGCTGAATTAAGTCTGCTGAAAGAATGAGCTGTCACAATATTTGCCTAGTTTAAATAAATGCTTAAAACCATTTTCTTTCTGAGTGGAATTTTAAAATTTGTTAAGAATCAGCAATAACTTGCTCTCGTGAAGAATTCATGCAAAGGATGAAATTAAGCAAGAAAATCATACTTCTGAAATCAATTTTACTATAATCTGAGGCTGCAATGTGATCCAAGCTCTTTCCTCTGCAGGAGGAAATGACTGCAGGATTTTTACTGTATAACATAGTGCTACATATGTCAAAAAATCAAAGTGAAAGTAATTAGAAACAAGAAAGAGTACTTTCAAATGGTCATAGTATGCTTTCATTAAAAGGTGATATAGGGCTCATAGCTTGATGTTGAATAATTTTATTTATGTGGAGATGGAAGTCAGGTATTGTGGATTTTTTTCCTTTTATGGCCACTTGTTTTCCTAAAATTGTAATCTCCATATTGAAATCCATATTTAGAAGGTATAAGTTCCAAGTCTTTCTTTTCAAATTGCAAAATTTTTTATTCGCTTCACTCTTAGGCAGCCAGATTGACTATACTCTTTCTATTTCCATTCTTCTAAACCAAAATCAAGGTTGCCTGAATTTTGCTGAAAAATTGTTTATCTGGGAGAATTACAGAATGAAATAAATGCTAGTTATGAAAAGTTTGGCCTACAAATTGATTTAATTTCATTTCAAGAGGATTTGGAGTGGAAAGGACCCAAGTAATAATATCTGAGTTTCTCCGTTCCCACACTTGAATCCTCAGCAATATCGAGTTAAGTATAAGAATCTATCATCTATTTAACCTTGGTTTCAGAAAATGTGTCTTGCTAACCTGTTTTTGATACAGTGGATAAGGTAAACAACATTAAAGTAATGCTTGAAGGAGCAGGAGGGTTAATAAGACTCTGACATTTAGATATCACGTAGAGTGGACTTTCAGAGCAGTTCTAGGCAGTTCATTAAAAAGCAATATTGCCACCTTGGAGAAAATTTTGCTTCCAGTAGAGATTATATCACGTATTTGTAGCTTTTAACACAACTGATGGTAGAAGTAAAGGAAGTAGTGAATGGGATGCCCCTATCAAAGAAAAATACTCTTAGTAACGTTAGTCCAGCAAGGACCCTCCTTTTTTATGTACTTCAGTGTCACCAAACTTGTTTTAGAGACTGATCTCTGCATTTCTGTGCTAGAGTTATACAAGCACTGTCATAGATGCATATGTAGTCACTTGGGAAAGCTTGAAAGATAACAGTAATTTCTATTGTATTCCTAAATCCCATATAGTAAACAACTCAGATTTTTAAAATTTTTTAATTTTTAAATTTCCCCCCCCCCTGATTGTGAGACAATAATTGCGGGGAAGAACCCCACCAGGGATTCAGACCTGAGAAGGCGGAGGAAGAAATGCAGCCGACTCAGTATGAGTGATAAAGCATACTTCAGTTTATTAATAAGTTGCACACACTTATATAGTCCCTTAGATAATTATGTCTACTAGTCATTCAATAATTAGAGAGAATACCTAAGTAGCCCAACCCCCCTTGCGGTTTCTCTGGTATGCAAGCTCCTCTTCTTCCCAGAGCTAGTCCCTCAAGGTCGTTTACTGAAACTCCTCTTTGCCCGTAAATAACCCAGATTACCCTCGGTCAGTACTTTTCCATCAGCAGTTTCTGACTCTTGCTCACCGAGGCCTACTCATGCTAACTAGAACAAGCTTTCCTGATACAGCAGATCACTGGACCCATGCCCCTTTTTCCGTAGCCATTCCCCAACAAATAATCTGTAAAGCCTTGATTTGTTATACTTACATGCTGTTAGGACTCCCCTGAAGCAACATTTCCAGAAACATCTGTCTTTGTTAATTGGGAGCTGTTGATTTAATCTAAATGTGCATATGTGGAGAAAGGGTAGAGAAGAAAGAGGAACAGTAAGGAGTGAAAACTATTATGAGCCTAACATCTCTTTCCATTAAATGTAATTTTATATTTACTGCTCACTCAGAAGTGGTCTGTGACACAGGGTTATTCCTGTACAAATTATCATTCAGTTAGCAGAGACTGTTGCTTTATGACAAGATGTTCTAATAGCAGTGCATTGTCATAATGTCATTGTAAAGCTTAGAGATGGATTTGGCAGATGCAATTTCTTTCTGGAGACATATGATAATAAGAACAACCTACGTGTTATGTGGTGTAAAAAATCACAGTAACCAAGGTCTTCAGCTGACACAGTGACACTGACAGAAATATAACATAGATTTGTATAGAGATAGTAAAAGGAAAAATTCTTGCTAGGATAAACCCGTGAATGAATTTTCCGGGCATGCCAAGGTGATATTTGTTTCATTTTTTTATATCATGCCTTAATATCTAACATACTGTTAGAATTCAAGGTTTATGGTGAACTACTCCAAGTTGTGACAGAAAGTGTAATCATTGGCAAATAAGCAAAAGACTTCTCTAAGTCTACAGCAATAAAACATATGAAATGGTACCTAGATTTCCAGAGCCTATTACAGGATTGAAACTACTGAAACAAATAGGTGACTCTGCATGTTCTTCAAGTTGGACATAGGATACTCATCTAACAAACAAATACTTTCCTTTTGGCTTGAAGAAAATACAGTGTTATTAAAAATAAGGTGAGAACAAATGGAGGATTTTTTTTTCCTAGGAGGTGAATATGAGGAATCCATAGTTTTCAGCAGCAGCATGCTATGAGTCAGAAGGGAGAAAAGAAAGTAGCGTTTGGATAATTCATTTAATTTAAATAGTTTTATAAGAACAAGTTAACTGATTTTTCTGATTTGTCTGTGATTCTATCTTGGTGTTACAGGTCTTAATAATGAAATATTATTTTTAAATGCATACAACTACTTTTTCTTTTGACAATAACACATAAGCAGTGGTAAAATTCTTTATAGAGATTACAACACATCATTACAACAAACACAATGTGACTTTGGACAACTTATTTATATGATAAAGAGATTATAATGAATGACATACCTACATTTTCAGTGTGAATTGAGCTCTGTGTCAAACAGTCTAAGATCACTCTGTATAATTTAATACGTTTCTTATAGACGTAATTAATTTTAGTTTCTTTGCTTCTGTTACAATGAACTAATCTTTTGTTTGGCAGAAAGGTCTTTGTGGACATTTTCAAATAGTGTATTTGCCTGTCTGAGACAGAGAGATATTTATCCTGGTATTCTTGGATGCTGAATATAATATTGTTTTGCAAATTTTTCCTATTAATTCATTGTGTAACAGTAAGTACATCTGGATTTTTTGAAGGTGTAGCTTGATTGTTTTCAAGAGGGAGACATAGGAGAGATTTTAGCATTGTTCATTATGCTTCATTCTCTGAGGAATTAAAACAGGATTAGTTGAAATAACTGGGGAGAGATGGAAAAAATATCAAGGGTTTTTTTACAGATGTGGCAAAATGACACTTCTGACTGAAAAGCCAAACTTGTTGAAAGATTTAACATTGCTTTTTTAGTTCACATCTATGCTAGGATTGTTTGAGTAAAAATTCAAGGACTTTTAAAGAAGAAAACATTTTTTTTTACCTCACTTTAGGAAAAAGCTAATATAAAAAAACATAATAAAACTGGATACTGAAGTAGATAACTACTGTGGGAAATTTCAGTTCAAATACTGGAATTCTGGCAATGTATAAGCGCTTGGAAATATAATCATACATGGCAGAGATCCAGTCTAGTTTTTAACCATAGAGATTCTAACAGCGTCAGGCCTTCTGTGCTATATTTAGTATAATGCTTTACACATTCTAGGTTTAAAAATCTCTAAACACAAGTTGAGAAAGTTCATTCTAATGGAAGAGGATTAAGTTTTTCATATTAATTTTACAGATTTTAAACTATAATTCTGAATTCTTTGTCTCTGAGAGTTGAATAGCTCTTGTATGGTGATTTACATGAAAGCAGGATTATGGTAAGCAATCTATGTGATCCAAAGAACAATACAGAATTCTTCAAATAATCATGGACTAGCATAGCAGTGATGATTGATGACAATAGTTTAAATGTGAACAACTTGCAACACACCTTTTTTTAGCAATGGTATCTTCATGCAATGATATATTAAAAGAGAATACTCCATAAAAATAGTTCAATTTAATGAACAGAAAATCAGATTTAAAGTATTATGTTGATTTGCTGGAAGCTGTTTTGATGAGTCAGTTTTATAGAGTGGCAACTCGTGTGCACTTAAATAATTTATCAAATATTTTATGGTTATATATGTAATCATTGTTTCATGCATATTATGTTAAGTTAGGTTCAGTTAAATGTTTGCTGTGAGTTAGGGACATAGTTGGCATAAGTAAATGCTATGCAATATTAATAAGATTTTTTTTAACCTGTAGTGTGAATTCAAGTAGTATCTTAGGATACAGTATGACGATTGCCATGTTTAAAGGGGAGGAATTAACTCCTCTTAACTCTTTCACCTGTTGTCTTTTTTTTTTTTTTTTGGTTGGTTGGTTGGTTTTTTTTCAAAGATATTATATTAATGAAAAACAAAATTATATTTGTACTTTGGTGGAATTCATTTCTAGACAGACACCTTAGCTGATCAGCTGACCAGAAAGTACATCTCTATTTGGAGAGACTAATTATAACAGAAATTTACTAATTATAACTAAATTTATAATTAAAACAGAAATTTACACACCTAGCTTTTAGATTAACGCCAACATTTCATTGTCTTCGTCTTGAATGGAATCCCAACCTGTTTAGAAAGCTTCTGTTATTAACAGAAACTCAGATTTTCTTAATAGATTGCTAAATTGCTAAAAAGTACATTATTCAAATCGGAAAGCAATCTTTGCAAAATGTCAAGAAAAACTTTTGTGGGCTAATGCAATAATTTTTATTAAGACAAGAAAAATGCAAACAAATCTCCTCTTCACTAGCATCATTTAGTGTGATACAGTTCTCCTCATTTGATGAACCTCAAAATGATTTTTTTAAAAAACATAGTCTAGCAGGTAAACTTACGTTTTAACTGCAGCTGCGTGTTTGCTGAATGTAAAGCCTCTTGGATCTTTTCAGTTGGGATTTTTGCCTTTAGGAAGCTGTGCTGATGAAAATAAATTGTCAATAGAGTGGCTACATTGATGCCACCTGTTATGATCATTTTCTGCCTGCTAACAGCTTGTTCAGACCTGTTCTGAAATGCTCAGGTGCTAAATAATAATTGGCTGGCTGTAATTGGGCAATGAACAAAATAATGAAAGTTATATATTTTCTTTATCTGTGTCTTTTTTTGTGCCACTAGTGAGGCATGGTAGACAGGCCTCCTTTCTTTGGATGACACCTCTTGAAAGTGATATGCCAAAAAAGAAGATTTGAGCACATTTTGTACATTTGATTGCCAGAACCACAGGTTGCATTACATCAGCTGGCTGAGAAATCAATGACCTAAAAATTACTTAAACTGTTAAAATTCATGGACAGTATACGCACTGGGAAAATAAATGAAAAGCTTAGCCATGAATACAAAGCTTTTATAACACATCGTGTACCTATGCACAAATGAAAGTTTTTGTTAAAAACCTGTCTCTTCTAGGTTCAATAGAATTTCTTTAGTGAAGTTTCACAGCAGGAGATAGAGGGAATGCTGAGAGACAAATTACCAATCCATTTTAGGTCCTTAGCCTATTCAGAGTTATCTTCCTCATTAGGTTAAAAACCTTGGTCAAATTCTACTTTCAGCATAAAAATGAGATCAAATGTTTTTTTTTTTGTTCAGGACTGTGTTTGGCTAGCTTTGGACGGATTAAGAGGAGGCAGTTATGAACATTTTATGGAGAAAGCTCACAATTTCTGCTCTTCTTTCTACAATTAGAAGTTGCTAGTGAATAGTTTGCATCCCAAATATGTCCAGTTCATCTCTAGTGGTTCTCACACTGCTTTTTCTTTTTGGCTGGATTTGATTACTGTATCCAAAGGCAACTAGGGAAACATTCATTGATGAATATGAACTAATTCTCGCACTGAATGCAATCTTTTGAACTGTGCTTTTGCTTTGAATGATGGATACTGTTGTGAGTCACATTGATTGAAAAATGCTGAACAAGCAGTATGTAGCAGAAATCTCTTGTTTTCACAGTTGAAATTATCAAGTATATGAACTGGTGTATTTGTCTTTTTTTTTTTTCCTCTTAAGAACAAAATTAAAAGGAAATACCCCACTAGGTGGCCAGAAGTATTCAAAGTTTGTAACTATATCAAAGGTGTCAGCACTAATCTGCCTTCTTGGGGGAATTTGAGGCTAAAATTTATAGTAAAAGAAAATATACCAGAAAAGTGGCTTTCTGACTCATACAATATTCTCTCTACAATATTGTATTTGTTCTCATAAGTTCTGCTTGACTGCTGATTTGAAGCACTGAACAAGAAGTTTACTATGCTGTCAACTTTCCCTGCTGTTAAGCCACCAGACAATTTACTGTAGGTTTTTCCTCATACAGGCTTTCACTGTAAATGGTGTTCTATTGAGAAAGGACTAACATTTAGACCGAGTCAGACTGTGTAGAGGGTGTTAGTAGGGTCTGCAATACATATGAAATTTACCTAAAAAGTATGTTGTGCTCAGAATAAGGAGAAAGTTTAGGGACTCGGGGAGACAAAGCCAGAAATCAGTCTTTTATTGTTTAAAAGGTTCTGGATCTTGTGAACTTTACCTGATTTCGTCAAGACCATGATAATGTATCTGGTTTGATTTTGTCCTAACAATGGTCATCCTCATTGCATAGTAGCCATAGTTCTTTCTTCTTCTTTTTGTTTTTATGACAGAGTTACCATGTTTAATCTGCTTGAAATATTACAAGTTCTTATCTATTTCTTCAGCTTTTAAATTTTATTTTACTACATTTCCAGTTTATTTGTGGTAGCAATCAAACTGTGACCTATGCATGGGCCATGAACACTTATACACCTTCCTCACCACATTGTGTCATCTAGTGTCTTTTAAAATTTTATCTCACTAGCTATATATTAAAAATCTTGGGGATTTAATGAATATTATATGCAATACATTTAATAATAATAGAAGTTTTAATCACTTCCCTGTGTTGCAATCATGATATTCTATTTATAAAGCATACAAAAGAGAAAATGTGTGTGGGAAAATTATATGTTTCAGTAATACAAAATCTGCCACACCTAAGAGATTTGTATACTAAATGAGTTTTTTCATTTGATTAAACCTTTGCATTTAAAATAATATTGTTGGACACAAGCTAAGCGGTTAAGTTAGACGTTCTAATTGCTTAGATTATTCTCAACTCAAGTTCCCTGGTGGGCTTTTTTAATCCTAGACTACTTTCTGGAAGAGAAGGAGAGCTAGACACTTCAAAATACCAGTGTTTTTGCATTCCTAAAGCATGTAAAATACCATCAAGTGTTAACTTATTCTGTCACCTTCCTTTTATTCATAGAACAAAATAAGTCTGTAACAAAAGCAGTGGCATCATAAATCTCTGAAATAAAATTAAATAAAATTCAGGGTTATAAATGTTATTTCTTCTTTAGTGTTCTCCTTTGATAATTTCATTTATCTCTAACTCTTGCCTTCTCTCTATTAAAATTCTTAGTTGTACACATCTCTGTGAGAATCAAAGTTTTATAATTATTTAAACACCTTATTAGAAAAGTAAAATATCTCATGTACAAATCAAAAATACAAGCCTGAATATCCAGGAGCCATGTAAACAGTACATTCAGTTTTCCTCTGTGTGGAAAGTACTGATATTTATAAAGAAATACATGTATTTATTTTTCAAATATATTAAATTTAAGTATACCTTATAGCTTCTATTATGTACTAATACTGAATAAGTGACATTTAAAAATGTATTGTATTGTGAAAATGATATGGTATTATTCCAAAATCAACATATGATACTTGATGCACTTAAATTTTTGAAAATCTGCTGCAAACATTGTTATCTCTCTTTGAAATTAAATGTAGTTTAGTCAGATTCTGCAGTTAGAGAACAGTTAATTTTCAAGCATGTTATTCTGGTCATAGTAATTAGTCTTTTCCAACTGCCAAACTCAATAAAAAAATTATAACTTTGATGCTACATATGTTCCAAAGGCAATCATTTCAACACAGTAATGATTCGATAGTGATGTGCAGATATTATTGTTTAAACATATTGCATGATAATAAGTGATGAAATATTTATTCTCGCTTTAAATATCCAGGAAGGTCCAGCAAGGAATTTCACAAAAACTTACCTTCTATATATATTGCTGATTATGAGGTAAAAAATACACTAAGTCCTTTTAAGTATCATACTAAAATGGACTTCTATAACATTTCTGGTGTTATGTCATCAGTCTGAGCTTTTAAGATCCAAAATATTTCTGAAAAAAAGAAAAAAACCAAAACAAAACAGGAAAAGATTCTTGCTATTTCCTGGCAGTAATAACAGACCCTTATTATAAAACCTGTTACCTGTATCAGTAAAACATGCAAATACTCAAGGCATACAATGGCTGTAATTTCTGTCCAGGCAATATGGTAAAATAAATTGGATCTTTTTATAAAGCATTTTGTTGACAACTGATCTAAATGTTAAAGGGCTCTTATATTACATTTATCTGAATTCTGGTAAAGTATAATTATTGATTTAACTAAACATCTGGCTTATGTTTAAGACTAATGAAAATCTGCTCTTATGTTACTCTGAAGGCTTCAAATGCATGCAGATCTGTCTTGATCACTGAAATTCTCCTGTGTAGAAAACCACACTCATTGCCGCAAATTCCATTTGTATTTGTTTAAAAGAATTAGATAGTAGCAACTAGCATATTACTAATTTAGCATCCTACATTCTTCTTTCAAAAGAAATCTAACTTTTAGCAAGAACAAATGGAGGAAAGCTGGGGAGAGGTTGGATTTAGTATGTTATAGAGGTAAGTTATTTAGAGGTTTTATTTTATTATTTCATAACATTGCATGGTCTACCTCCAGGAAAATACTATCTGATTCAATATTTCATATTTCCACATGTATATCCTGACTTCCTTGCTTTTTGGTTGGATGAGAGTACTAATTAAAACAAATATAACTATGTCAAGATCTAATGTCTATCTTTCTTAGCCAAGATGAGGAATTAGTCAAAAAACCATTAAATGACACATGGAATCTAGCCCAACTATTTCCAAGCTGCTTTTCTTTCCATTTTACATCCACTTCAGAATAAAGCAGAGAATTAATACTACCACAAAGCTGGATACTGGAATTATATGGAGTTGTATTAATATATGAAGGTCAGCATCATACTGGATAGTGTAAAATACCAAATAATAGTGGTTGCATCTCTCAATAAATTGCTGTGCTGACCTCAGTGAGATTTGAATCACCTGTTGAAAAGTGTAAATCTCAGTCATGTGTTTATGATACCTTATGTGTCTGTAGATAATTTATAAAGTGCAGTTTTTCAGTTTCCCAAAGATTAGATCATATTAGGGACTTGGTTGCACTGGTTTTGGTTGAGATAGAGTTATTTTTCCTCATAGTAGCTAGTATGGGGCTATGATTTGGATTTGTGCTCAAAATGGTGTTCATAACACAGGAATGTTTTAGTTATTACTGAGCAATGCTTACACAGTGCCAACACCTTTTTTAGCTCCTCCTGTGTGCTAGGATACATAAGAAATACCAGTATTTAAATGTGTGAGTTTAAAATTGGTGTGTGTAGGGACAGCACATATGAATTATGCTTGTTATTATGCTTCCCAAAGTTGGAAACAATTTTGAATGGAATATGTCAAACTTATTGGGAATTCTTGCGCAGCTACAATCTGCTCAAAATCACTCTCTGGGACATGTATTGATTCACATAGTCAGGAGCAAGAGCCACTGATCCTTCATCAATACGATGACTAATTTCACCTTAAATCTTAGCATAAAGGTGTAAGACTGCACAATACGGTGCAGATTCTTCACTATCTCTTAGTATGAATGGAAAAGTACAAGAGACACATGGACTTGTGTATTTATACGACTGGAATATAAATGGTAATTGTCACCGGCTTTTTGTTAATTTTAATGTTTATTGAATCAACTAATTCTTCTCAGCTTCCTCTAGATTGGCTGTTGGTTTTAACAGAGAGATTGCAAACAAAATACATATGTTTTAAACCAGATACAGTGTTTTGCATAAGCAGATTTCCTTCACTCTGTAGTCAGATAGGTTTGTAAAATGTTCATTCAAGGGAAAATATATTTATTTGAACTGCAAAACCCAAAGTTTTCGAGGTTTTTCCCTTCTTTTTCAAGAATCTAGTACTTTATTGGTAAGTCTGCAGTGAAAAATACACTAATAATAATAATAACAACAACAACAACATTCAGGCGTCGTACCTTTAGGTTTTCCTGAGTGGAACAATTTCTCTTAGTACACTTACTTCTTTTTACTATTTTTGGATTGTAATGTTTCTTCTTGTCCTTTACAATAAAACTGGCCAGACTTAAACCTCTTGAATTTTGATTTCTTTTCTGGTTCTTCTACAGTAAATACTGGATAGATTTTTAAAATATATTTCAAAATGTTTCGTCAGTTATGGATTTATTTTTATTTTTTCACTATACTTATTTTACATTACTGACAGATAAATATAAACAAAAAAGAAACTTTGCACAATGCAACTCAGAAACAGCTCTTTTAACACATATGGACAAGTTTATTTTCTTATTTCTAATTATTATTAATGTTAAAGAATTTAATTAAGAAAATATTAAATACGCTATGCACCAGAGATTATTTTTTGATTACTCAGAAACTAATAATCATTGAACATGGTCACGATATTTTATGAAACCAGAACAGCAGTTATAAAATGGATTTATTTGCCTTTATTGAGCTTTGCTAATGCTAATATATATTTTTTTCATATTTTTCAAATTTTCATAACCGATGCAATGGTGTGTCTGCTTTATGCAGCCTTTATTAATTACATTTAAGGACTGTCATCTCTTTGCAATCTCCTTTAAGAAATAAAAAATAACCCCAAACAAGCAGAAACACAATACCACATCCTCCATTTGACAAACTTTACCAAGTAAAATGTCCTTGCAAGAATGTTGTCAAGTCACAGTGTTCAGAATCATAAACCTCTGACACTAAGGGATTTGTTTTCTTACTTTTTTATTATTTCAAGTTAACTTCAGTGATGCGTTTAAGTAGAGTAAAAATTGTTACATTCCTAAAGCTTCTGCTCCAATTTGTGTTTGACTGAAGAATTTGAATATACTGTATTGGTAAAACTTGATAAAAAACCATGTAAATTTCACCTCTGGAGGATCCTACAATTAAGTGGCTCAGGTATTTCAGTCTGAAGTGAGAGGGAAGTGACCTGGTGTTCTCAGCATCTTACAGTGGATTATAATAACTACAAAATCAGACTTTTGTATATACGTGTCTCAGAAGAAATTGAGATCCTCATTTTCTTTTAGGCGACAGCATTTTAGATATGATTGCAGACAAATTTCAGTTTATGCCTGGAAAATAAAAGAAAGGTACATACAATTTCACAACTGCTGATTATGTTTTCCTGAATATTAAATTTCCTGGTGTCTTGTCAGGTATAGCACCTATATTACCATTTCATCCTTCAATATTTAGGCATTTTAAACAAGAAAGGTGTTGCAAAGTATTTTTAAGTGTGCATAGCAATAACCAATTGAATGGAATTGTAGAATATAAATAGAAGTTGCATCTTATAACAAGTCACAGACTTTGTTGTGTTTTGTTCAAGCAAAACCTATCATTGCTTCTTTACATTAAACTTTTTTGTTTAGTTCTTTAAGAAAGTTGTAGTTATTTGATGTTCTTTGAGATACAGCTTTATTTCTGAGTCATAGAAAAAGACAAACATTTTGTTTTAACATGCAGATCTGTATTTTCTCTTAGAGACAAACTACTGCATTTCTTGGCATTTTTATAGCAGACCCTAAATTGTTTCTTGCCATAAATGCTAAGTGAGACAAAATCTCTTCCAGGATTTGCTCTTAGGTTAAGTAATAAAATGAAAAAAAAATCTTCCAAGAGCAAGTATAGTATATATAGTCTGCTGCCAATCATTATCAATGATATGTTTTACAAAAGTTTGGTGTGATCTACTTTCATATTTACGTGTATAATTCATTTAGAATTTGAAAAAATAAAGAAGTTTGTGTTGATCAAATTTTTCTGTAATCCTAATGGTACTATGGCAATGAAATATTATGTATAGATTTATAAGGAGATTTAAGCAATAACATCTAAAATGTAGATCCTCAGAAATCTTGTCTGCTGTGAAAGAAGCTCAATTCCTTGGGCATGTGAATTTCTCCCAGCAAAATCCTATAGATATCTAATTTTACACTTCAGGGCATGAACAGATAGTTGAAATTCTGACAACACTAATCTGTTTGGAAGCCTAGTCTGCAGTGGGAGTAATAAATTACAGGTTTCTGTACCTGTCTCTGTACAGAGCCTAATCCTGAAGCCATGGTAAGCAGAAAATAAAGTGGTAACTTTCAGTTTTTATTGTGTAACAGCAGCTTTTAACATTTTAAGAAATGTAGACTGAAAAAATATGATAGGATACAGTATATGGTATATGCAGCATGCTACTGAGATACATAAAGTGGTTTAACAATAACAGTAGAAAACAAAAACTTCATAAACTTTTCAGTTATCTCTGTATTGCCTGCTTATTCTCTCCCATTTCATGTCTGTCATGTATTCTTTTAAAACCTTTCCAAAAAGTGATTTAATCCTACATATTATATAGGAAAATATGACTCCAGATCTGGCAATGGTAAGGGTTCCAGTACAGATCAATAGTACAGTCTACTAGGTAAAACAAACCAAAACCAACAAACCAAAAAACCAACTTGAAATAAAATGACCAAACGAAAAAATTCCTTTTCTTCCTAAATATCATTACTGGAAAACTGTATTCTGATTATCTCTGAAATATATATTATACAAAGTCTGATTTTCTTTTCCCTCCAAATTTCTTAGGGAAATTTTTTTTCTGTCCAATGCAACTTCCTTCCATATGAGCAATTAAACATGTTATGTACAGCATATTTTTTTCAGAAAAATACATAAATTTTAACAGTGATGTTAAGAATACTAGCACAGAAATTTTCATAACTTCTGATGTTCTTTTCTGATTTTTCATTCTCTGACTCTCTGATTTATGATTACATCCTGTAATCTATGTCCATTTCTATGATGAACAATTCCTAAACTTTCCTTCTGGGTAATGAATTAAAGCAGCACTACATAACAAAACTTGAACAGCATTTTCCATACGAAAGGATGCATAGGAAGTGATGTGATTACACAGAGAAAACCAACAGATTGGCAGTATCTTGCTGTAATATATTTTCTTTAGCTGCTCATGTAATAACATAACAGTTTGTCTTAACAAATAGATTACGCCAAGTTCTTGCGAGTAATACACAATGAGCAGTCAGTCTTTATCCAGCCTTGTTGTGCTTTTTGTGATTTTTAAACTTCTACCATAACCTCTGTAAGTCATCTCTTTCCCAAGCTGAAAAGTCCTTGACCACTAAACTTTTCAATATATGGAGGCTGCTCCATACCTCTGATCATCTTTATTGCCCTTCTTTGAACACTTTATGTTTAGTGGTGCTATATTATTTCTGTAGATGAGGGAGAATAACTGCACACAGTGTTCAAAGTGAGAGGAACTCATGGATCTGTACAGAGGAATAATGAGGTTTTTCTTTGGCTTGTCATTCTTTTCTAATAAAAAAGCAAATCAAATGCCAGAAATGGGTCTCTATTATTGAGCTGGTGGTTTCATGAACTGCCTGTTACCAACACCACTCCCCCACTCACTCCCCTGCCAAGATGATTTGCTTGGATAATAGTCATTTAACCACCTCTCGTGAAGATAATTAACAATAATAATAATGTTTGTCTATCTTAAGCTTCATATGACATTTTATTGCTGAGTCAGTTAATCTTATAAGACGTTTCTACAAGTCTTCAAAGACTGTCTTTTTCTTTGATGTGAGATAGACTTACCAGCAGACTTCATATCACTCCTTGGTCTGTTTTGTCATTTATGCATGGCTAAATGTATTAGCATAGATCCCAGCTCAGACCTCTGCAGAGCTCTTCTGGTGACGTTTCTTTGTAGACTGGGTGGAGACTCAAAATGTACTCCTACCACCTGTTTCCTGCCTTTAATTAAATTATTTAGGTATGCAAGGGTCTTCACACTATTGATGTACTACACTTTTATGCTAGGGTCCATTAGTTTCCTTTGTCAAAAATATTTTGTTAGTCCATGGAAGTTATTACCCAGTTTGTCTTTATTTGTGTTTGATTAAGAATTACACCTGCATGATAGACTTGGGTAAATAAACTGGAACACAGCTGTCTGTAAATAAATGCACAGAAATTGCATGGATTCAAACACATTAACATAAGAGCTGGAAAGGATAGCACAATGTGCTGAAGTTAGCTGGTGTGGAGACTTGTCTGGAGACTTGTCATTGCTTCTCTTCTTTATTCTCTGTATTTGCTTGCAAGGAAGTGATACCAAAGGCTGCACAGGAATTTCAAGAAGAAGAGGAAATAATGAATGTCAGGGAAATGTTTCAGGAACAGATTTTTTTAGGATATAAAAGTACTGTAAGTGCTTTCCTAAAGAGTTTGCAGCAATGAATCAGCTGTCATAAGTGTAAAAGTGCTGAATTTTTTTTCAGCTGTTATATCTGGACTACTTCATCCCACTGACAAGCATTTTACGATTATATTTTTCTGTCATTGCAAACTGGACTTGAAAAACAAAGTAATATCATGTTTGGTTTCTGTTCTGGGAATTCAGAGTAGCTGATGAAATGTAGAGAGATGACAGAAGTTGGTTTGTTTTGCTTTTCCCCACTTCGATAATGACCGAAACACAACAGAATTCAACCAATATGCACTCTCTTGAGCACTGTATCCTTTGAAAACATCTGTTGAAACAGAAGACTGCAGGTGCGATGGAGAGGAAGAGGACTCAAAGTCACCTGTAGCACTTCGGTAATCAATTTTCACTGAAATAAGAACTCATTTTTTAACTGTCATTTACTCCCTGACTATCACAACATAAATTTCAAGGAAGCATAAACCAAACAAGCCCTAATACAAACGAAAAAAACCAACAACTTTATCAGAAATAATTTTAAAGCCTTTGTATTTCACTTAATCAACATTGGCTAAATCTTTATGTTACTGTACTGAAATATAATTAAAATACCTCTGCTTGGATTGCTTTAACTTATCCCTCATGAGGCATGGGAGAAATACATATCCAAACTGAGAGATCCGTGCTTTGAATTAGCAAGGGTTACACAAATTTGAATGACCTATACCATCACTGTGTGATTCCTGTATCTCAGGCAACTTAAATGGAGAAATTGTTACTGAATGTGTACATACACAGTTTCATTTCTTTTGTAAGCAAGTATTCTGTCTTACAGTGGTCAACTATTTTTATGAAATACATATTCTGGGGATAACTTGTGTATGCAGCATCTACATACTAAAAGCCAGCTAATGAGATAAATATTGGTTAAAATCAAGATTGTGGGGAAAAAAAAGGTGTTTCATCCTGTGCTCCACTAAAGCATTAATTACTAAGTGTAAAATAAGTACTTAAATTAACAAAATAGTTGTTTGCAACATTTTTTCATTTAGCAACAATAGATCATATATAGCTACAACACAGAATATTTTTAAACATACATAATTATCAGATACCTATGAAATTTATTTAATTTTGAAGATTCTTACATGTCTGTGTCTTGATGTTGTATAACTGATATTTCTGTAAAGTTTTACCTATGAAGAAAGTAAAGAGAAAATTATGTTTGGATTTCAGGGCTTGGTGCAGAATAAATCCAAATAACATTTTAGTTAAATGAGCATCATAGCATAGAATGAATACTCTAGCAACAGCTTTGAGAGCTCTGTAGTCAAGGGTCTGTGACCAGGTTGAGCTTGGCAGGGTTTATTAGCATGATTGTGACCCTATGTTCATTTAATGGTACTGTTCCTGAGACCTATACTAGACCCTTTCTTAGTGATACAAAGCTGTCCTGCACTATTTCATGCACAGACCTTCTGCTTGGTTATCCTTTTGTGTTGCACAGCATTTTCTATTGTGAAAGAGTCCCTTAGAATCTAACCCACCTTTGAAGGCAGTGGGCAAAATCTCATAAATTGGTCTACTGTTGTTTTCTGGCTATTGATTCTCTGAATGAAAAGGAGATTTTCACCTGTTTCAGACGAGATAGCTTTTTTCCACTGTATTACCACCCTCTCTCAGAAACTTCTATAGTCACCAAGAAAGAAACAACAGTGTCACAAAAAGGCATCTTTTCCTATTTCATTTCCTGCTGCACATAGCCTATTTTTACTCTCCAGGCTGTCAATTTGACTGTTGTACTGAAAATTGCAACTATTTCATATTTCCCAGCTCTCTTGGACCTCCACTTTCATTTTTTTTATAAAACCTAGAAAGAAATGTAATGGAATCCTGAAATGGAATATCAAGTAATAGAGGTTGAAAACAATTCAGAGAGGTCATTCTGTCTAATTTTAAGGTCATCTTCATCCACTTTTTCCAGCAGGATGTAATTCTTTTAGTATTTATACCAGTTACAGGTATAAACCTCTTCTGTCTTTATAGAGACAGAAATAGCTTCTCTTCAGTTTTGTGGAAGACATTTTCCTCTTATTTTCTCATCTTACCTTTCTTTCCAATCTCTTCCACCCCCACTCCCTACCAGGAGCTCACATCAAATACTAAGTTTTAGAGGTAAATCATTTTATATTAGGTCAAGTTTCAAAAAAATTATTCCAAATCAGCAATTTCACATCTATATCTTCAGAGTATGTCTTCAAAATAAATATTTTTGTATTATCCACAGGATTCTTAAATCTTTGCTTTTTTCTGAATGCTTACATATATACTCATTTCACCTAAGAACACTTTACTATTCGCTTTTCTTGCCTCTATTATACCCTTGCAAAGCAGTCATATGATAGCCTCTCATCCAGTGCTATCGAACTGTAAATAGAGATGCTCTGCTCAACCTTTTCTGTTCATACGACATTCCTCCTGTTCAACTGATGATTCCATTCTTTGACAGAAAAATACTTCTATCGATCCTCCTATATTTAAAAACCATTAGTGAGGGAAAAATGTCTAGGAAAAGTCACAGAGAAAGGTAAGAAGATGTCTGTGACAATTGGGTCTTATTCTGATTACTTCATTTACTAGCCCTGCCTGCACCATTTGCTGAATAAATAAAATCCTTTTATTGCCTGACTGTTTGCTACATAGATATGAATTTATAAAGACCTTGCAAAGTCTTCAACTTTGAACCATTGGAAACATAACAGGAAGACAAGGAAACGTCTTTTCACTACTATGAAAAGTAGTGAAAAGCAAACCTTTCTCTGTGCAAATGTTGGCTCGGCTTTGAGATCTCATAGTGAATTTATTGTCATTTCTAAATGATGCAGCAGTGAATACGGCTTGTTTGCCCTTTTTAGCTGATGTAAAAGGTCAAGCTGTCTGATTGTGATAGACAGCACTACCACAATGGTCTAAGTGATCAAGCAAGGAGATGTTAGATCTAGCTCGCAATGCTGAAAAGCCATTATATAATGAATCATTAAACTCCAGATAACAATTTTTGTCATTCATTTAACAGGTATTTTTTAAAAGCAGGCAGACACTTGGGTAGTTCTTTTTCCTACCATTAATGGTCTATCCCATCCTTGTCATCAGGTCAGTCTGATCACTGTGGAATACTTTAGACACATTTATTTACACTTATACAGAAATGTTAACATAAAATCTCTTTTGTGCTCACAGCACATAGAATCCATGCATTCTGACAGACATTTCCAGTTCTGGGGACAAGAAGTGTTATGTTTATCTTTCCATTGATCTCCTCATAAAAGCACAGGATAATTCCGACTGGAAGGAGCTTCAGGATATTGAAACCTCTAAAGATGGAGGCTGAACAAACTCTCTGGGCAGCCTGTTGAGGCACTTAGGACTAGATGCTTTATGGAGACGCAGAACAATCTGTTGCAAAAAATGAAGATGATTTGGGTGTAATCTATCTTGAATAAAAAGTCTTTCTGGCAAAGACAATCTTATGTTTCCATTTAAATCAGTCTTAAGGCCTATATTTTCCCCTCTACAAAACCTTTCAAGGGTGAGACCTTAATTTTTTGTTTATGCAGAGACATTTGAAGAATGTTCCTTCTTATTTCTCCCTCTGAAAGAATTTTAATTTCAACTCAATTTCCAAGCAAGGTGTTTGATTATGATTAAGCATAGCATTATGGTGTTTTGCAAGTAAAATGCCTGTAATGGAAATGGCCCACACGTACTCAGTATCTCTTTAAGTTGCCATTTATGTAAGTGATTCTCCATGTCAAATATTAACACAGTGTACTATTGCTAGTTGCTTCTGAGATCAAGCTGCATTTATACTTAGTTAAGTTACTTCCTTGAAAAATAAAGATGAGATGATATGGATGAGGTTAGTAAAAATGTGTGACATGCTAAGCACTTAAACATCTTCCAGAAAAAATATGAAAAACTTAAAAAATATCTCTCTCCAATTATTAGTGTAATAAGAGGGATTAAAAAGCTCCAGTTAAAATACTGAATTATTCGCCTTCCCATTTTTTATTGCTAAATATAGGATTGTAAATTCTAGTGTGACCTAGGTAAGCAATAACAAGTATATTTAAAAATATTTTGACTTAAATTATTTTTCATGCTGTTTACATATTGTAATAAAACCTGCAAAGACACTTTTAATGAGTGTTTTCCAAAGCAAGTCACAAATATAAAACTGAATGCAATTAGAACACCAAACAAGATCAGTCTTTCCAATATCTAAAATTCCATTTCTCTATTTCTAGCTTGGCCTGAATGGGAGATGCCTCTTAAATTGATTTATCCTTCTTCGGTGAAGTCCAGTTAGAAAAAAGACTATAATTAAAGTCTAAAATCTTTCTGGTTATTTTTGACACAATTAAGATTACAATTAAGAACCATATTGTATATGATCATATGGTTAAAAAACCAAACCAACCCAAAACCATTATGATCCATTAGAATACTTTTAGAGGGATATTGTGTAAACATCCCTCAAGCCTTCTTTGAACAGTGATTGCTGATTGTGCAAGATGCCATGTCCTGCTTCTGTAGAATTAACCACAAACAGCACTTGGGCTCATTGCTTAGAAAGTAGACTGAGAAAGGTCAGCATTTTATCCATTAAGCCATCAAGGTTTTTCTTCTTAAACAGTAGATAAGAAGCTTTAACTTGAATCACAAATGTAAAGTTCAGCAGTCACAGTCAGACGCTGTCACAGTACATATTGGTATTCAGTGTTCTAAATGTCAGCACGCAATGACAGAGTATCAAATACGTTGAATCATATCACTGAAAGACAGAAGACAGAGCAATTTTCAGCTTTCTAAGTCCAATTTACATTTATAAATGGAAAGCTCAGTTTGAGCCCTGCTTAACTGAAAAGACAATGCTCGGATGAGGTTAGATTTTTATATGAGCCTGCTTGGTTATCTCTAATTATATGCTAATCAATTTGATTTCTCATTTAAACTCAAACTAGGCTGTTTCCATGTAACAATCAACCTCACATTGAAGCAACAAAGCAGCTTTATATTTACCACATCAGCAGGGTTTAATTGCACATTTGGACAATAAAAATGAAGATGGATTCAGTTTCATTGTCCTTACAATGCAGCAGTATACAATGCACTTTTAGTTTGAGCTGACACATTTATGGTGGAGATATTAAACTGCAACATCCAAATATTTGCTAACATATTGCCAAGTTATTTTGTTCTTATTATTTTCTAAATGATGCACATTGGCTGTGCTCTATTATATTTTCTACCATTTAAAAATATTGACACTAATTGTATTACTTTGGTACGGCATAGGTCAAAACAATAAAATTAGGAAAAGGTCTATTTCCAAAAAAAAGAAAGAGAAATAGTCCAAATTAAATACGAGGAGCACAGGCTTATTTCCTACTGCAAGTCGCAAAACATGTCATGCTATGAAAAGAAAGCTATATTGCTAAACCCATGTGCAAATGCAAGCTAGAAATCCAATTCATTTGCAGGTACTATAGGAAAAAGAAGTCGGAGAGATGGAAGTGTCTTTTTTACTGCTCTTACAGATATACAATCATGATGATTGAGAGCACTCTTGAATAAGTGCAGTTAAAAGTTTTATTTTTTAATCAAGGCTTTTAATTATGCAAATCTTTAAGTAGTCTCTACATCTATGACTGTTAAGACACCCAAGTGCTTTACTGAGACCCGAACAAGACAAAGCCAGTGTCCAAATATTTGTATAAGTTACTCTTTTAAAATGCTCTAATGAGTATCTTCAGAAAAGTCGTTAGTTTTATCTGGTTTACTTGTGAACCTTTTGTCACCAAATGTACTGAAATTATCTTTGTATGAAACCTTTATCTCAGCAGAAAATGTAACAAAATATAATACCAAATAAATTAGGTTACTGAAAAAGCAAAACTCAAATCTGTTTTATTCTCATAGTTAGATTCTTTAGCTGGATATTAATTGATAATACCATATGATTTTAAAAAGCATATTGAATTGATTGTACCAAACTTTATTGAAAACCTTGAAAAATTTGAATACATGAAAGTTTGTTATCACTCCTACTCAACAATTCCACAGAGCAGTTGTTGGATACTGCACAGTTTTTTATTGCATTCTTAAGGTGTGTTGACCGGTATGCCAAATCCACTACTGTAAAATTGCTGTTCAGCATGCCAAGCCAAAATTACTTTTATTTTCTTTATATTACTATCCCTACACACTACACATAAATAGCTTTTTCCTTTGTTTTCTTCGTAGGAGTCTATTAAGTTTTTCAAGGGATAATTTTTTTGCATAATTTTCGTTCTTTGTTCTCAGAGTAGAGGCTGTCTCCTGCTGTTGTTGCATGAATTGAAGCATGTGGGCCTTCAGTCTCTACACTCCCTTTCAGAACTGTTTGTGGTAGAAAATTGACCTTATCAGATGACTGCCATAACCAATGCTTCTGCCATTAAGAAGAAAAACAGTTAACGAATCAGAAATGAATCTGTAGGACTTTTGGGTGTCTTATTCAAGTCTTCCTGGAGGACCTCTTGTCAGTATGTAGAGCCTCTATAGTATTATTTTTAGAGACAAGAGATTGAGAGGGAGGCTTCTCTGGGCTCTTCTTATCTAAAGAGCTTTCAGTGATTACACAAGACTGCCTTACTAAAGAGTAAGACTATTTTGATCTTTTGTAAGATTTATGTAGTACTGTATGGGTCTTTCTTTACAAAGAAAGAAAACCTTATTTGAGATAGGTCACATTCTGCTATAAATCTGGCAATTTTGTGGCTTCTCTGTAGTATATTTGCTAATAATATGGCAAAACCGAATACCTGAAGCTTTGTTCACACTTTCTTCTAAGCCTCACAGCGGTACTGAAACCCCCAGTTTTTGGGGAAGGCTAATCCTGGGTCTTTTTAAGGAGGGACTCTGAGCTTTTCTGTAGCATATGTGGTGATAGAGTTTTGGTATACAAATAGACTACTTGTAACTGTTCTTTAAGGTGTGTCACCTATATTCTTGTTCATAATCCAATCTCTTTTCCATTCTTGCAGAGTCATTAGGAATTTTCAGTTAAAAGAGAGTGAGAAAGAAGGCATGCTCCACTGCTTCCATAAAGAAAATATCTGATCCTTATAGCTGAAATAGACAAAAATCTTCAACTACTGTGATTGCATAAATGTATAACCACAGACTGACCATGTACATGGATAGTTCCGAGAGAATGATGTCAGGTAAAGAATCTCTCTTTTTTGTGTTCTGGAGGCAATTTAAATGTTATTTATAATTTAAAACAGGTGGCAGAATCTTACAGCATGAAATACAACTTTTATTTGTGCAAACTTTAAAAAAATATCCAAGTAGCAATCGGTGAAATTCAGAAATGTTTATCTGCTTTCTCTTTGCCAACACTGTTAAAACTAAGACAGAACTTTGTTAAATGATACAGCTGAAGTATAAAACAGTTTCCACCACACCAGAAAGGACTTTATGAGAATTAATCACTCTGTCAAGTCAAAAAGATTTATTAGCTGGGCAGCAAAACCTCCAGTTATCTCTGAGCTACAAGCCCCGCTGAAGTATCTTTTATAAGTAAAGAACCTTTGCCTTTTACTGAAATGTCTGAGTTCACAGAAAAACAATATCAGCTTCTCACTACTACTTTTTAAGGTTACTCCACAATTTCATTATCTAAGGTGGTTAAACTTCTCAAAAAGCCGTCTGAGAAAGATCTGCCATTGAAAATCTCTCCGCTTTTGGATCTATTGTATTCAAAAGTTTAGCACTATTATCTTTCGAGCTACTTGTTGTTTTTTGTTTTTTTTTTTCCCCAACCAAATAGCCTTTCTTATAATATCTAGACTTGCCAGAAGGAAAGCATTGATGGCAAAGCTTTTTCAAATACACGGTACCCTGAGGCATGATCATCTCTAATTGCATGGTGCATAAAACAAATCATGAATGTACTACAGTGACCATGAAAGTGGCAGAAAAACCTTATTTCTAAATTTTCTATATTTTTTTGTTCTATAATAGGAAAAACAAATAGGCAATAGATTTTCTAAGGACAAATTTATTTCAATTTTCAAACCTACTTTCAATTTACAGTTTATACCTACAGGTTGAAAGTTCAGATTTAATAGGAAGTCAGATCAGAGGAATATGTTTCAAAGGACAAGACTGCCTTTTATTATATACATGAATGTAAGTTTGTAATAATTCAAATATGGCAATTTTAGCAAGTTGCTATTCTGCAATTAAGATACATTGGACTCTTGGAATTTGTCCAAGATTTTACTGTCTCTCTGTATTTCTTGCTACTGAGTTTTCTTAGGTATTGCCACTTCCTTTTGATTATGTTTCCCTTAACATTATTACTCAGCTAACTTACGTTGTTCTATGAAACACTGTGAAATAATTTAGATGGCATCAGTTGATCTCTCTGTATGCAAAAAATAAATGTTACAGTTTTCTCATAGATGATTTAGCTACTTTAACAGGGAGGCTATCAGTTTAGATTTCTATTAGCCCATATGGATGCTCTCATTAAGATTTTCCCTTAATGGATGTGAGCAAGCTCCCAATCAGTTCCAAATGAAAAACGGTGCCACTGTCTGTGACTATACCATCAAACTGAAATGACTGAACCCCCTTTTGGTTTGGCATTCAGCCACCCAAGAGAAGGGACAGAGCTTTCACATGCTTAGTAGAAGCAAATTGAAAACAGAATCACTGTAAGTTTCAGCTGTTGAAAATATCATCTAACCACCTCAGTCTTAGTGCTGTTTAGGATGCAGCACATTAATGATACTGCCAGTTTTAAGGAGATCTCAAAACGTACCAGGTCAGTCATCCTTTATTTCAACTAAACAGATTACATCAAATACTCTGAATATGATGGTGGTAATATTTGCAAATTATGATGGTGATAATATTCAGCAAAATGTGCAGCAGTCAGGCTTCCATGTAATCTTCCTAAAGGTATGACAACTCTGCGTTACGTACTGGAGATGAAGAAACGAATTTTTACTAATTTTTCTTGTTAAATGCTAAGTTCAGTAGGGCTCTCAGAAGGGACTCTAAAAGAAACTCCTCTTAATTTTGTCTTGGAAAAAATGTCTTTAATCTCATCAGCTTCAGTTCCTTTGCCACATGACCTTACTTCATTCTCAGCAGCTTCAATTCTGTTCTGTTTCAGCTGAAGTAAAGCCATTTGGTGCTACTTCATCCTTGAACAAATCTGCTGCATTTTATCTTCTCTGCTTGTCTGAACACATTCTTCTTCTCTACTAGTTCAGGCAGCAGTAGGATCTCAACCATCAGGACCTTCCCTTGCGGACTCTGTTTTGCCTTACAACCCCTGCTCAGCACAGGAATAGCTTGTTTGACTCCTATTTTGGTAAGAAAACAGCGAGACCATGTAAAGTGTGCATGATAAAAAATTCAGCTGAGCAGAACCCTGGGGAAATAGTGCGGAAAATAGGTAGGAAGAATGGAAGCATCAGTTGAACAAGAGGAATGTCATATGTGCAGAAAAGGCTGAGCAGAGCATCTCTATTTACAGTTTGATAACACTAGATGAGAGACTATCATATGACTGCTTTGCAAGGGTATAATAGAGGGAAGAAAAGTGAATAGTAAAGTGTTCTTAAGTGAAATGAGTATATATGTAAGCATTCAGAAAAAAGTGAAGATATAAGAATCCTGTGGATAATACAAAAATATATATTGTGGACTGTTTCAATATGTTATATAGA
This sequence comes from Caloenas nicobarica, assembly GCF_036013445.1. NCBI lineage: Eukaryota > Metazoa > Chordata > Aves > Columbiformes > Columbidae > Caloenas > Caloenas nicobarica. Next base: position 50,746,860 of record NC_088245.1, read on the forward strand.
AAAGGAGATGAAGTGACCTGGAAATTATAATGCTACTCTTTCATTTATTTTATGTAGATTATTAAGCCAAACAAGCACCAAGAACCAATTAAAGTTCATGTCTAAAAAGCATGTAGGACTATCAAAAAGAGCTACGATTTCACTTTCTAAAAATAAAATGTTGTATTTCAGATGAACAAACATTCAGTTCAGCTCTTTCTCTCTTTCTGAAATGTATTTGAGAACATGAAAGAAAAGAAATAACCTGAAACAATTTTGTAGTGAAAAAAGCAAGCAATAAACTGGCTAACAGAAAGGGAGAGGATGAAAGAGCAGAGCACATAAAAAGCCAAAAGAAATGTGTGTGAGAGAAGAGTTTATCTCTCTATAATTTACAAAGGACATTCATAAGTACTTTAGTGTTGTTAAACAGTAACGTGGATTCTACCCAACAGGAATTCTACAGCTAAACTGCAAAACTACAGGGGTCTGGTTTGTATTTTTTATGACTACTAATAAAGTGTTCAGAACAATTGGCAAGATGATTTCTGGTGTATTACCTCATACATTGTACTTTATATTTCCCTACATTATTGATGCAGATCTTATTAAGAACTTTAAAGTGTATGATCATGTTATCATACAGGATTTAAGAATGTTTTCTGAGTTCCATCAGCAGGCCATAATTATAAGCAATGTTCAGATGAGTGTAGTTCTTAGATGGTGGAAAAAAAAATAACTAAAGGGGAAAGCAGAAAACATGTTAGCTCTTATTTAAACTAGGCTTAAGGTTCCAAAGGTCACCCACAGCCAGTTGCCCAGAACCATACCTAGATTCCTTTTGAATATCTCTACGGATGGAAACTCCACAAGCTCTCTGGGAAACCTATGCCAGAGTAAAAAGTGTTTCCTGATGTTCAGAGGGACTCTCCAGTGTTTCATTTTGTTCCCATTGCCTCTTGTCCTGATACTGGGCACCGCTGAAAAGACCATTCTGTCTTCCGTACAGCCTCCCTTCAGGTATTTCTACATATTGATGAGATGCCCCAGATTCTCTACTCCAGACTCAACAATATCATCTCTCTCAGTCCCTTCTTATAGGAGAGATGCTCTAGCCTTTTAATCATCTTCATGGTCTTTTGCTGGACTCTCTCCAGTATGTCCATGTCTCTCTTGTACTGGGGAGCCTGGAACTGGAGCCAGCACTACAAATATGGCCTAACCATTCTGAGTAGAGGGAAAGGGTCCCCTCCCTTGACCTGCGGGCAATATTTTGCCCAATGCAGCCCAGGTTACTGTTAGCTATTTGCCAACACCCTGATTACATCCACTTTGAGGACAAGTCTAAGCTTACTGTTGGATTTCAGTGACATCTAAACTTAGACCTACAGAAGAACTGTGGTATTTCATCTTGCAATACTGAATGTAGGCTCATTGGCTCTGGCTTGAGACTCATAGGTCTGAATAAAGCCTGTGCTTACGTCAGCTGATATATACCTTTGGGATTGTATGTTTTCCACACAGAAATATTAGCTCAGAAATCATTACAGCTTTGTTAATACTGCACAGTGGCAAATAGCTTAAACAAAATTCTGGATCCCTGACACTTTGAACAAATATATTGCTGGGCTAGACAGTAGTGATCATTTTTCTCATGAGCCTAATTTTGAATTCTACACAACTATACAGTTTTACCTGGTAAAAATAGAGCATGTCCTGTAAACTCAGACTACTCTGTAGCCAAATGTTATAATATGATTTTTTTCTGGGGAAAAGGAGTTGGAAAGCCTCAGTCTGAAAAAGAATTTGATTCCAGAACTCAGGTAACCTCTGACAACTTGCTGGATTGGCAAGGAATGCCTAGTGTGCAGGTAAGGAGTGGTTTTGTTTGCTCATCTGTAACAAGATAACTGTATTATGTGCAGTAATGGAACTCTAATGGGCTAGGAATCTTTATTGGTGAAAACTCTGTTTCAAACATTTGTCTCTCAAACTTGGGTAGCTGCACACCACCTAAGACAATTTGTGGACTTAAAACTTACTTTTAGGAGTATTCCTTTCTATTTTAGATAGTTTCGCTGAAGATAAGAGCAGGAACAAAAAAGAAAAAACAAAATAGTGGAATATATGGAAGAGGCGGTCTAGGAAGAATGGAAAATATCATATGGTCTTTCGACCTCCTAACAGTTCATGTGATTTGATTGGTATAAATTTTATTTCTCTGACACATGCAGGTTCTAACAGGGTTCTACCAGGATCTTAATGACAGCAGTATTATATTTCAAAGGATGATCAGGTTAGGTTTATGCATACGTGTATTGTAAAGAATCACGAGATATTAAATGTTTGGAATATGTTTTACCTTAGATGTTTAGCCTTTGCCAACTAGGAGTTCTCAGTATTGGACACAGAATTGAGTAGAGGAGTGATATTCTTGAAGATACAAAGGAACTCTTAGAGAGGAAAGTAAACAGGTCTGTTTTGATTTTTGCTTCGATTTCCTTCACCAGCCTTTTGATCCTCAGAAGATTAGTGACAACCAGAGATTTCTTTCTGATAAATGACGAAAAAACTAAAAAGTAACACTTGCCAGAAACTAGTGCAATCCGGTAAGTTAATATTCACCTGCACATTTGTTAGCCTGTGACATTGCAAAGAAAAAGACAAGTAAGAAGAGACAGAAATCAGAATTTCTTTTACATTTTGTCATACTTTTTTTCCTACTTTTAGTATGCAAAAAATCACATTTTAGAAGACAGTTTCAACATATCTAACAAGATGTTTTTGAAAGTAAGGCCTTCCTTTTTTCTAACAATAACAATTTCATGCTGAATGTCTAGAACATTGCCTTCAAGAGAAATCCCTAAGCAGTCGCTGTAAAAGAGTTTCATTTAGAACTCATTCTGTTTATTCAGACACGGCCTTGGGATATAATGAGTTCAGTATTTGAACAGTAGGAAGCAGCAATATGTTACATTTAGGGAAGAAGGAAGGAGTGACTTTTGCCCATGAAAATTCTAAGATAATTTAAGTGGGCAGAATGTAATTAATTACTAAACTGGAATTCAACCAAAGGACTGGAGCTAACTATTTCTTACTTGCCAAAACAAACAGAAAAGACAAACAGAACTGCCATGGTGTCTTTCATGACAACTGGTCAGGATTAGGAATTTAAATCATGTTCTACTGATTTAATGGCCACAATTTAAAATGCTTATCCCTAGCACCCTTTTTTTTTTTTTTTTTTACTTTTTTTTCCCTTTAAATGATTCTGAATATAATAGAAACCAGTTTCTTTCATGACTGTAACAACCACAAATGCGACTGGTCTCAACTGCCTGAGAGACCATCTTTGTCAACAGTCAGGGCTGCTATATTTCTGTTCAAAAAATTGATATTTTTATATGTTGTGTACTCTATGGCCTAGAAATCCGGGCTCAATATTAACAACAAAATGCTATCTCAAAAAAATCCCTGTGCCAATTTTGGTTTTGCAACCGGCCATCAATTATTTGTCAAGTCCCTCCTTTCCCTTTTTACTAGTGAGTTGCTCTGATGTGTTCCTAGGTTGTTTGTTTCTTTTAAAAAGGTTTTCAAGTCCTTTGCTTTGTAGTTCTAAGCATTACTCTTCTGAGAATCTCAGTGCTTTTTAGTCAATACTAATGATTAAGCCAACGCAATATAGTCTTTTTCGGTTTTACGAATTATTTTGGACATTTTGTTTCACGAACTACAATGCTTTCCCATCTGAAACTGCAATGCTTGCCACTGTCGGAAATTATTAATAGAGTGCTAGAGACTTGAAAATAATGCCTTTAAGATTTAGAAGTCCAGTTAAACTTGTCCTGGAATTGTCAGTGTGTGGGATAGGAGAAACTTTTGAGAAGGACAGTGAAAGGCTTTGTTGCCTATTAGCAGAAAAGAAGCTTTGGGTGAAGATGATAAGAAGAATACAGAAAGTTTCTCGGCTGACAAAAATTGTAACATTTCTTTGAAGTAATGTGAAATACTAAAAATATTCAGGAAAGAGTAATTCTGTGAAGGTCAGAGCTTAAGAAAATTGTTCACTCATTCACCCTCATTTACTGGGAGAATGAATGAGCACTGGGACAGGTTGCAAAGAGAGGTTGTGAAGTCTCTCTCCTTGGAGATATTTAAAAGTTGTCTGGACGCAGTCCTGAGCAACTTCCTCTGGGTGGTCATGCTTGAGCAGGTGGTTGGTCCAGATGACCTCCAGAGTTCCCTTCCAATCTCAACCATTCTGTGCTTCTGTGATTACTAGTTTCAGTGATTCCAAGCGTGACATGAATCAGTTGTTTTCTGGAAACATTTTTTAAGTATGTACATATTTACAGAAGAGTGCAATGAAAAATCAAGTTTATAATAAATTGCAGTGTTTTGAAGCAACACGTCATATCTCAGAAGTGGAAGGATGTACCAAGCACCACTTTTAAATACAACAGGCAGCAAAAGGAGGACATCTATCAACAAGCTTGCTTATTTACCTAGCTGGATTTATAGTGCCCTTGCTAAGACTAGACAAAAAAGAAAGATAATTGTGATTTTACTTTCAGCCAAGGGAGTCTCCTGAATTCATGGTTTCAGAAAATGTGGTCAATTCACAGTCACTTTTTGTTAATCACAAATATTCACAAATGTAAGAGACTGTTATAGCAGTAAATTATTAGGTATTCTGAATTTTGTATTTTGATCAACATAATTTCTCCTATGTTACAATCATGCTTTTCTACAGTCAAACTAGTGAAATTTATTTACATATGACTTCCATTATAAAAGCTGCAGACAGATAATAGTGTCTGTCTAATTAATTAAATATAGACTTTTGAATTGAGTTGCTTACACTACTACTGTGCTATAGAGACAGATTTTAAAAAGCAATATATACATTCAGTTTTTCACTGTGTTTGTTTTCATTTACCAGTTATCTGTCTATAGAACCGGTTATCTGTTTATAGAAACAGTTGAAGGAGGGTATTTTCAAGAAAATTTTGTATAGTGATAATGTCTTCTCTGTTTTTACGTTTTAGTTTTCTTAACATAACCTTTTGTCTTACCTGCAGCTGTATACTGTTTCTAGTTTCAGTTTGGTTTTTTTACTGAATACTGCACTTTTTTCCTCTTTTTATTGTGCTGGCAGACTGTTCTGTTCAATACATACCCTCTGGATGGTTTCGCAGAAGACCACTATCTAAAATTATTGTTACAAACAATTCTGGTGTAAACTTCCTGACTCTTTTTTTTGTGAGTAATAGTGATGATGTTTCCTTATGCTATAGTAAATGCAAACTATTTAATTTATTTAATACTTGTTTATGATGAACATGTCTGAAACCAGCACATTAGCTTTGTTTCCTTCTCACATACCTTCAGCATTTCATATACAGCAACATGTAGATCATGTAGATTATTCTGGATATTTAGCATTTTTCTAGATTAAGGTTTGGGGTTTTTTTTTATTTGTTTGTGGGGGGGGGTTGTGTGTTGTGGGGTTTTTTTGTTTGGTTGGTTGTGGGGTTTTTTTGTTTGTTAGTTTGTTTGTTTTTGTTTGTTTGTTTATTTTCTTCCTCATGTTTCTTTAAGTACTCGTCTCATTTCCAGTCTTTAGTCAGGAGCTTATTTGAAAACTACTTTATGGTTAAACTGACTAAGGTAGTAATACTGTTCTGAAAGTGCTTTCTTTGCCAGTGCCATGTCACTGAGGAAAAGAAAAGGAGTAACATGATAATCTAGAATTTTGATTCTGTGTTTGGTATTATTATTTGCGATTTCCTGACTGAATTTTATAGAAGCAAATATAATGTATTTGCTAAGTCATCTTTATGTTATTCTTTAAATCTGGTTAAAAATATACAGCAGCATAAATAAATTTCCCCTTTTCCTTCATTTCCAATGTTTTTTGTGTAATTTATACAACATGCCCTCTGTTGATAGTGGTTTCCTTTAGTTGCCATCAACATCTTAGCTTTGTATCTGCTCCTTTCTGAGGTATTCAACCTAGAGTTTCAGTTTTCTATACAGCATTTCTGTTATTTTATTTAGTCTATACTCACGAATCAACACATTTTGCTTAATATATATCCTTTATTGGACTCAAGAACATTATCTACTGACTGTGCCCTGGACAGCAATTTGAAACACCTAAGCTGCTTCATCAGTTATGCTATTGATTCACTGCCTGATCGGTAATGTGAAAATAATTTACTTAACAAAATTCTCTAAAATATCTATATTATAATAGTCAGAAAGAAAAAAAAATACAACCATAATATACTTTATAGCTTTTACAGTGTGCAAGTTATGAAACACTGAATCAATAACAGTGTCAATGAAGTAATAATTTTGGATTTTTAAAATTTTCATGATTTATAAACACTTAATCGAAATAATTTTTATAGTTTATCAGAATAGACTTCACTGGTTTTGAGAGTTTGTATAAAAACAGGTGACAAAACCCAGGACGTTATTTTAATAACATATTTCTTAATATTCCCACACCTATTCCTAAAGTCTTTTCATAATAGAGTTTTGAATTTTGAATTAGGGTCAAAATTTTGAAGGAAGCAGCTGGAGTTGCATCTGAAATGATTGTGCTTCTTTCAAGAGCTGTGTAATTGTTTACTTGTATGAGGATAATACCTTATGATATTGTGGATTTACCTTCAGTGGTTTAAAAGACAGATTCTGAAAAGTAAAGAATCAATGCCTGTGATTTTACGTTGGATTTATTACTACAGTCATTCCCAGCAAAGCATAAAAATGTACTAAGTGAAGACATACTGTTAAATTCTTAAGGCTAGTTACTGAGGAATGTATTAATAAAATGTATGTTTTCCATCTGGACTGCTGTCATATCTCATGAACGTCTTGATAATGGTCATCTTTCCTGTTTTACCTGAAAGAGGTTCATGTCTCAATGAAGCTGAGAAGTAGCTGTTCTTGAAATCCACCAAACCGAGCTTCCATGAAACCCAAATACTTTAATATAGTTTCTTTGCAAATTTGCTCTCAGCTAAGGGTTTTATGTGATTTTTTGCTCTGTAGTTTATGTCTCCTGTACTCCAGTGAAAACATGCAGAAGATAAAAATCAGTAGAACTGAAATCAAAGGAACTTCAGAAGTTGCAATTCCTCTTTTATATAGTATATATAGCCATAGCATCTATGAACTACAGTCATAGGCAAGAGGCCCTGCTGTGCTAATAAAGAACAGAAAGATAATCTTGCCATGTACAGTTTACAGAATAATGCTGTGCTCTTCCCAGTCCTCAGGCAAATCCTTGACAAAAAATGTCACGATACAACAAACACTAAGGCCATGAACACTGAGAAAGAATGGCAGGTTGCAGTGATGGGCACACAACAGCACAGTCTTGACAAGTCATACACTGTAAATTACCTACATAACCCATGTTAGAATAGTTATACATTCACTGTAGCCTGTATCATCTTTCCTTCCCTTCTTTTTTTTTTTTTTTCACATACGTTTATTCTTGCTACCAATGTTCTGTTTCCATTTAACACATCAAACAGAGGCCATAACTAACTTTATATATTCCTCTGAAGCTAAAAATGTTAGAGGCCTCTCATAGCACTGTCAGGAAACCTCACTCCAAATTCATGCAGTACCCTGCAGAACTTTATCCTCTGCTGAAGTAAAATTACTAAATCTTTATGGTAAGTGTTTTCCTTTTGAATAAAAAGACAATAATAATTATGATAGGCTTATACTTAAACTTCTTACTTGCAGGAGACAGGACTTCTAGGGGAAAGGGGTTTCCGTTTTCCTATACAATTTACAATTTCACTGTTGTGAGAAAGAATTTTTGCAGGCTATGCTGAAGGGTAAACTCTAAGAATTATTCATGAAGCATTGAATTTGGTTATGTCAGACATGTATGGCCTAGGTTGCTCAATTTACTGCATAATCAGGCTGTTGGATATTGGACTGTTTAGACTTTTTTTTTCCCTCAAAAATGTCAAATATTTAATTTAGAGATTAGAATTCCAGGGTGTAGAAAAATAATACATCTTTAAATCTGAAAAGCTGAGCTCATGTGTTTCGTGAAAGAGTTTTTTTCATTGTGGGGGTCCTTTAAGACTTGAGGAAATATGCTTGCTGTATTTCGTATATCCACAAGTAGCATTGTGGTGGGAGAAATGATCGTATATCCTGTTCAGGATGAATCTTTTTTTCATCACTTTTTCTTTATTCTCCTAGATCTTCATGAACCCTGCTTCTCAAATATTCTGTCTTTCATAAATTGTTTATATAGACAGTGAAACCACTTTTTTGATTGATTTAACTCCCTGGAGAACTTTGGCTATGAGGATGTTTATGTTTTAATGCTTAGTTAAAGAAAGAGTCTGGAAAGTGGTAAAATACACATAATATGCAAACGAATGAAGGCTACATTGGGAGCCATAAGCTAAAAAAAAAAAAAAAGCATCAAATTGTTAGGTTTATTCACACATATCCTTTGCAATGCTTCACGCTGATTTTTTTTTTTTTACAAACAGTATTCATTGCTCTTTATATCTATTATCTCCTCTAGAATTGACTCATCATGAGCCATTATGTTAAACTTGCATTAGCATTTGATAATTCTCTCATTATTTTAGATCATCGGTATTTTGGAGATTGTGAGTCACTGCAAGTTATCTTTTGGTAGACATGGTACCCATCCGAGCGTTCCCAGGGGCTTGTGATTTTAGTAGTAATTGCTGCTAACCTAGGAGCAGTCTGTGCTCAGGGATGACTAGCTGTATAGATTTTGTTGAAAGTCCTTGTTCTTAGCATGCTGTAGATGTTGAGACAAAGCTTGAGACAACAGGATATGATATAGCTGTCCATCTTAGCATGACTACGGTGGTCTGGAAAACTATACTTTTTTTTTTCTTCTCCTTGAGCCTGTTATAACTTAGGCAGTCAAGAACAGGATTCAAGCTCCTCTGAAAAAAAGGCATGAAAAAGCAGATTGTGAACAGCTGTGAGCATTGTGCTTAGCAGGGCTGTGCTTGGTAGTAGGGATGTAGCTACTGTGAGGTGCTGGCCCATCAGTGGTGGAGGATCTAGGGATTAGACGATTAGACCTTAGACATTAGGGAGAAGATGTGTATCAAAAGGAGAGGTATGTGGGCACTTTAACACTGTTTGGGAAGAGGAGAATGAGTGTGAAGACATGGAAATGTGCATAAGAAATCAGAAATGAGGTAGGAATGGAAGACACATATAGGAGAACTTAAAGAGCTATATAGGAGGGTATTGGACACAAACTCAGTCAGAGGACATACTAGGTAGAGAATGAATAGGACCAATGATTGGTAAATATGAAAAGTCATATTAAAATAAAGTTAACTATTAATATATATTGAAATATGTATTCCATAAGAATCAGTTATCAAGCAAGTAATATAAGAATCAGCAATGGTCATTCTCTTTCTTTGGCTGGCTGAGATTTAACTGGTTGACAGAGAGTGAAACAGCATTTAAGACAAGGTTCAGGATAAAATTGTACCTCATTTGTCCATCTGATAGATTTTGGATATCAAACTTTTACTCCCTGCTGTGTCTTCTCTTCTGATCACGACTCCTTTCTTGTTCTGGGGAGCTTCTGGCCCTCCACTTGAGTAAGTTTGCTAAAGTCATCAAAAAGGAATTTTACAAAGGCTATTTTTGTCCTAGCCTGATGGGCTGGATCAGATCGAGAAAAGGCCAGAGTCACTTCAAAGAAAGGTTCAGGAATATGCAAATGGCAAAATAATGTAGGAAAGAAGGAGAAAAAGCAGCAGCAAATGGTGAACTGTTAGATTAGCTGAGACATAAAATAGAATTTAACTCTGGGAGACACTATAGAACTGTCTATAGTTCAGAACATGATATTTTTTTGATGCATAAGTGGCGTGGAATTTAGAGATGTTCCCTCAACTGAATACTCACGTTATTCCCAATGGAGGCTTCATCTGACCAATACTGCAGACCAGCCATTTAAGTGCTCAGGCCAGCAGGAAGAATATATTTGTATTTTCTCACAAGATAAAGCTGACACTGAAGATTCCAGTGACGTATCGCAGGGTAAGACAGATTGTCTGGCTCTGTGATTGTCCAAGAAATCCTACTGATTCTCCTCCTTCATACTGCGGTCTTCCTGCTAATATTGGAATATTTACTTAAGGTATGTGGAGACATTATTGGTAACCTCTCAAAGAAAAGATATTGAAGAAAGAGAGGAAGGGGAGTTAAATCTGGAGCAAAACAATAATATTCCATGCTGAGCCTGGAAGCTAGCTTCCTTTCCATAGCAGCTGAGAGGAACTGTGACCACTTTGGCTTGTTTCTCCTGGACTTTCTTTGTATAATGTACTTTTTTAAATTATAATTGTCCAAAGTGGTCAAAATGGTCCTATTTTAGTGATCCAAAAGAATTATACGGGCACTGAAGTCAGCAACAGTTTTTGGACTTCTGTCTATCATAGACTCAATTTTAGAAAAGATTAAATGAATGGTTTCTGCAACTGTGTAATACCTGCAAAAGACCTTCAGTGATATCCATTATATGGGACAAAATCACTTTCACTTTTAGAGGTGATACCCAAATATTTTGTCTCCTTGATGTACTTCAAAAAAATTGCAGGAATCATGTTGACTGTCTCAGATGGAAACACGGAAAAGAAAGAGTTATTTACGAGCACATTGCATTTCATTCTAACAGTGTGGCTTGGGAAGTGTAATATAATTGCTGATTATTTTCATCTATAACCAAAAGTGGATTAGTGTATTACATGCAGTCAAAATAGATGAAACAGTGGGACACTTTACAATTAGTAGCTTTTTAATGTCAAAATATGTGAGTTTTTCTTTGATTCTTGCAATTCCTGCTGAGACAGAGAGAATACCACATTTTGGAACAGTCTTTAATAACAGTCCTCGCTTTCTTTTTTTGCACATAAATGAAAAGTAAATAGGAAACATCTTGTTTATACAGAGGTAATTTTAAATTATTTCCTAATTAGGCTTCTTATACTGTACTTTGTGTTTTGATTTATACCTGTGGTGGTTTTAACAAAATCATTCGTGTTTGAATGAAAATGTAATTTTAAGAGGGGATGTAAGAAAGAAAATGTAAAAAAAAATTCCTTAAAATAAGAGTCCTTGACATCTGTCACTCCAAATTAACACAGTTGTGTCACATTAAAAAAAAAAATTCTTTTCAGTTTTTAATTAAAGGACGATTCCTGACTATGTTCAGGACTTGGGATTTTGTGATACAAAATAAATATCTAAAATAATATAATATCTAAAATAATATAATAAATATATAAAATAATAAATATCTAAAATAATCAAAATAAATATATTTAATAACATTGTGTATTAAGTGACATAACAAGTTCTATTATTATTTTAATGCATGGTTAGATACAATTAATCTACCCTTACTTTTACTGAATTGAACTTATTCAAAGTATAGTCTCCAGGAAGAAATAAAAGGAAGGAAGAATGGACATACTTTCAATGTTATTTTGATCTTGGCTTTGTCTTCATGGATCAATATGTGATTTATGCATTAAAAATTTCATGCAAATTCTTTCCTATTACATAGTGTGATTAGAATTGTATTTGAAGCACCATTCTATAATTACTACAAAATACGTTCTAGCAGTACTTAAATAGGCAACAAGTTTGACATCTTTAGTTTGGTCATTAGTGACCTGTGTTTTTAGCAAATTAGAAAAGATTTTCTAGAAAGTAATTTTGGAATTGTAATGTATTCTTAGGGTTCTCTTTCCACTTCTGTGCTCAGTAAAATTTTTACATTAACTTTGACTGGCCAAATGCTAGAAGAGAATAAGATTACATGTAAAAATATTTTCTTAATGAAATAACACTTTATCTAAAACACAAGCAAAACCAAAACAAAAAACCCCACAGAACAACAAAACAAACAAACAAACAAACAAACCAAACCAAAACAAAAAAAAAACCCAAACCAAACAAGTTCTTTTATCAATTTTTCTCACCATAGGGCAAGAAAAAGGGAAGGAGAGTGATATCTTCATTTAAAAGGATTTAAAGATTGAATTATACAGGTAAAGGCATATTTACATGTGTGAGCTGCATATTGATACATAAGTCTACAGTAATGGAAGCTGTATGCTAAATAGAAACCTATTTCCTATATCTTCTGAGTGACACATGGTCAATTACTAAACCGTCCATGTCACCTCATTAACCTAGGTTTGACAAGTATGACATAGCTCTTAGTTCTTTTGAAGTAAAGAATCTTTCTTTCTATACAAAATCCAATCCTCAGTTTCCATTATGCCTAGTACTGTGGTGACTCTTGTCATCGAAGTAGAAAATTATAATTAATTAATTTATTTAAAAATATTTATTTATCAAAGTTTCAAAATATTATTTAATTATAGTTAAGATGGAGAGAAACTAAGGACAGATCTTTTGAAGTCTTCATTCACTTTCCTTTTCACTTGCAGTTTTGGTGGTTATTATGAGCACAGATTAACACTTAGCTCAAAGGTAGGATTTGTTCCCATAAGAAAAGGCAGAGGTCATAAAAAGATACCAATTTTTGCTTTGCTCCAACAAAAGTAGCACTTTAGAAACACTCAGCATGGAATCTATTCTCTTGAGTGCTGTGTGTAAGGAAATGTATCAATGTTATGTGCATAACCATTAAAATTTAGCTTTCCCTTAGGGCCTGATTCCAATACTTTATTGATGTAGGGTTTTAAGTAACTTGCCCAACATTCATTTCAGCATTTTAAGGAATAGATTATGCTTTAGGCTACTGCTACTTTTTTTTTTTTAATTTAATAACAAAGTTAAGAGAAATATTTATTTCATAATGGACACTGGCAATCTATTATTGAACTCAGAACAAGCTGCTACGAAAACACAGAAATACTGAGTCAAGAAATGAGGGAGAAGTTGGACAAAAAAAAGTCCCTATGCAATTATTTTAAGGCAGATACACATAGACATTTGTGTGTGTAAATGAAAGTATGATGGCTGCTTACTACTCAGAAATAACAAATATACTGTAGCAGTTCAGCAGTAGAAATAAAATGAAGCCACTTCCATGTATTTCCCAAAGCATGGTAAATCGACAATGTGGAACACTTTGTAGGAAAGCAGGATGCCAAATGTACAATTCAAGGATCATGAACTAAAATGCTGCATTACAAAAAGTAATTTCCATAAACTCCACCATGATTAGTGCTATATAGCAAAGATACAACTGCAATGGTTTCATTAAGCCTTCTTTCTCCACACGACCAGAAGCATTTAGAGTTAAAACTCCCGCAGATTTACCCAGAAAAATTATTTTGAACTTCCCAACACACAATCCTCTGTTTTCCTGAGCTCATAGACTTCAGAGATTTACCACCTAGTATCTTGCAGAAACCTATCTTGCACTGGTATTTTCTTCTTCTTACAAGCTATATCTCAGTATCTATATCAAACAGTCACCTTGACCTTTTGTGCTGGAGTCCCTTATTGCTCTTCCCTGCAAGAAGTCCTCTTGACCCTTTGTGGGACAGAGATTCCTCCTCTCTCTCCAGCTTTCTGTTTGGCCTGTACTTTCCTATCTGCTTCCAGCTTTGGTCAGACGGTAGCACATACCAATAAAGCTTTCATGATGACTCTGGAAGTCCTTTTCTCTAATAGGAGAAGTCAGTAGGTAGTTTCATGAAATTTCATTGAATTGGATTGAGCCATTGGCATAAGATGAGTATGTAGAAAACAGAAAAGGCTATGAGATACCAGTAAGAATGAAAATCTTACTGCTAAAAAAAATTAGTCTTTTTCATCCTAATTCTCCATACAAGATTTTCAAGGATCAATGAAATAAAAAATGCAGCAGACTAAAGAAATAATGTAACAAAACTGGTAGAAATTGTCCTGTTTTCCAACAAAGTCTCCTAAAGCCAAGCTATCAGTTTAATTTATCTCTACTAATTCTTTTTTTCTTTTATTCAGACATTATTTTTTATTTTTTAGACATGTTTTTGGGCAGAAGGGGTTTGGCTTTGTACCTTCTGTTCCCTTAGTAGTCAAACTTACTGTAATGAAGTTAAAATTTCTTTACTTTTTTGCAGTTCCTGTGAAGATCATGAAACGGAATTTCATAATGTAGAGCTATACGAACAAAAGCTTATAGAATACAATATTTTTAAAAAGTTGTCAAAAATACATTTTTTTTCTTAGTTCTACTTTTCCTTTTGGCCTTTGCAACAGAAAATAGCCTCTGCTCAAAGGTGCATGCATTTTTAAGATAATAGGGCACTCAAAAGCATGTTACTTGTCCAGTAACATACATCAAGTCATGAACCCAGCTGAGAATGAAACTCTGCTCTTCTGGTCTTAGTTCTGAAGAGCATTGTATCACCTGTTAGTGGATATGGTAATGGAAACAAAGTATGTTTTGTAGGTAATTTCAATTTAGTTAGATTGGATAAGAATTCATTTTTGGTTAGAAGCAGGTAAAGGCTTGTCTGAACCAGTTTTAGTGGAGGGGAAAGAAGGTTCAAGGAGATTTTCAGGAACATTAGAAGCAGAAGTTCAGCTTAGGAGAGACCAATATGTTTTTAATGGGGAATATAAGTAAGGACTTTTGAGGCTTCCCAGACCTTGAAGATCTCTCCTGTTTACTTGGTTATCCTACCTCTCAATTGTTGCTCTATGCAACTTCTATGTTAGACTTTTCCCCCAAATGCTCAGTCTCTTTTGACAGTATTTCCTATCTACTTCAAAGCCCTTGTACAAGAAGTAATCCTTCTTTCCTCACCTGTTGACTCTGTTTAGCTTCTTGCATTCCATGGCCCACTGAGAAGGAAATGGGAGAACACTCTGCATTGTGACTCCTTTCTGTTTCCAAAGGAGTTGTGACTTCTTTCTTCTTCTGAAGAAATTGTAGTCAGTAGGGACTGTCAGCTCTCCCTGGGAGGGAAAGAGGAGGAGCAGTGGTCACTGCTTTTCAAAGTGATTGATCAAAACTGCGATGAAGTATTAAACTTCATAGTCACCATCTCTGAAGGTATTTAACAGATGTGTAGATGTGGCATCTGGGGACATGGTTTAGTGGGACTTGGCAGTGTTAGGTTTACATTTAGACTTGATCATCTTAAAAGTCTTTTCCAACTAAATTATTCTATGGTCCTGGCTTTTCTTTTTCTGACACTAGTGTTAATTACAGATTTACTATCTTGCCACTGTAGTCTCACAAATGTAGGATTCCCCTTCAATACATTTTCTAAACATAACAGGCTCTCGAAAAGTTTAACAGACTTAAAAACTTCAGTAGAAAGAAAAAAAAATGTAAAAAATTGAATCACATTTCCATTTTAAAATACTTTCAAAAGAAACACAGTTCAAGGTGCTTTCCAAAATATATAAATATTTCATAGCAGTCTTTGAACTTATGAACCAGGAAAACTTCTAATAATATGAGTGTGGTTATAGCCCTATACTGGTTCAGGTATCTCTTACTGACCGATAGCTTTGTAGATTGATTTGGCCATTGTAAAATTTGCTTAAATAATATAGAAGCATTTTTCTAGATTGGAATACTGACTGTCAACCAACAGAAGCCTGCCTTGGCAGTCTGCCATCTCCTTTTCTCCTCCTTACTGTAGCAACACACAATTTCTTTGAAGTAAACAGGCCCCATGCAGTTAGGTTTCAATATCGCTAGCTCTAATTATTTCTCTTTTTTACATCTATCCCTTTGCAACACTAAATTGCTGTTCGCATTGTAAGCAAGAATTTGTTAGATATAATCTTTATGTCTTTTTCAGTAAACAGAAAAAATGATCTAAGAGTAGTTCAGAGCTAGGTTGTTGATGAGCTGGAAATGTGTTGCTTAAGAAATAAAAATAAAAATAAATAATGCTCTTTGTTTTTCAACTAAATTGTGTGATATATAGCTTCAAAGGTCCTTCGTAGGTGTAAAAATTGCTACTCTTCCAGAAAGAGCTTGAAAAAAATCACCATTCTTCTATTTATTGCATGATACCATGCAATAGTGCTAACGATTATTATGGATGTTTAACAGTAACTATTATTTATAAATATGTGTCACCTGTGTGTTGGTGTTATTATTATTTATTTTGTAGATACTTTGAATTTGTAAGCAAGAATTTTTCAAAACAGTCAGCCAGCGTAAAACAGCAGTACTTTGTTTTCTATTCTAAAAAATTGCACTGATTTCAATAAATAATAATGAGTTACATTTACTGAGTATTTCCTCAAGTGAAAAAAAGAGAGTGGAAAATAAATCTATAACATGTAACAGTCTAACTTCGATATCTAAGAAGTCACAAAATGATCTAAATTAAACCATTCATTAGCATGTACATATCAACGTATATCAGGTTTCCCCTATATGTTCATAATTTCATAACGTTCTCCAGTTGGCCCAAATGTTTCCTGGTCTGTGCTGCTTCTCTTGATCCAATATTTCCTGTCCTATCCACAGCCAATACAAAGTAGCCAAATAAGATTTGTCTTAATTGGTTTGAAATACATAAAGATTTCAAGCAAGAAATGTTGCTAAAATAGTACTTTTCAGGCTCTCTAACACCAGCCTTTTAAATCTACAGGAGAGCAACTGACTTCTGCCACAGGTGGTGATTTTTGCTGCACTCATGGTTCCTAGAGCCATGCCCCAGAAGTACTTCTCTTAGACTGAGGAAGTTAGTTCAGAACTGTAGAATCATAGAATCATAGAAATGTTTTGTTTGGAAAAGACCTTCAAGATCACTGAGTCCCACCATTAACCTAGTACTGCCAAGCCTGCCACTAAACCAAATTCCTAAGAACCTCATCTACAGCTCCAGGGACAGTGACTCAACCAGTTCCTTGGGCAGCCTGTTCCAATGCCTCACAACCATTTCCAGGAAGACATTTTTCCTCATGTCTGATCTAAACTTCCCCTGGCGCAACTTGAGGCCATTTCCTCTTGTCCTGTTGCACATTACTTGGGAAAAGAGACCAACAACCTCTTCACTACAACCTCCTTTCAGGTAGTTGTAGAAAGCAAGAAGGTCTCTCAGCCTCCTTTTCTCTAGGGTGAACAACCCCAGTTCCATAAGCCAATCCTCATAAAACTTGTGCTCCAGGCCCCTCAGCAGCTTATTTGCCCTTCTTTGGACATGCTCCAGCACCTCAATGTCTGTCTTGTAGTGAGCTGCCCAAAACCAAATATAGGTTTCAAGGTGCAGCCTTGACTAGGGACTAGGGATGATCACTTCCCTAGTCCTGCAGGCCACAGTATTTCTGATACAAACAAGGATGCTGTTGGCCTTCTTGGCCACCTAGGCACACTGCTGGCACAAATTCAGCTGCCTGTTAACCATCACAACCAGATTCTTTTCCGCTGCGCAGCTTTCAAGCCACTCTTCTCCAAGCCTGTAGCATTGCATGGGGTTGTTGTGACTCAAGTGCAGGACCCAGCACTTGGCATTGTCGAACGTCATACAATTGGCCTCAGCCCATCAATCCAGCAGGTCCAGATCCCTCTGTAGAGCCTTCCTACCCTCAAGCAGATCAACACTCCCACTCAACTTGGTGTCATCTGCAAACTTACTGAGGGTGTACTAGATCCCCTCATCCAGATCATTGATAAAGATATTAAAGAGAACTGGCCCCAGTAATGAGCCCTGGGGAACACCACTTGTGACTGGCCACCAACTGGATTTGACTCCATTCACCACAACTCTTTGGGCCCAGCCATTCAGCCAGTTCTTTACTGAGTGAAGGGCGTGCTCATCCGAGCCACACGCAGCTGGTTTCTCCAGGAGAATCCTGTGGGAAATGGTGTCAAAGGCTTACTAAAGTCCAGGCAGACAATATGCACAGCCTTTCCCTCATCCACCAAGTAGGTCACTTTGTCATAGAAGGAGATCAGGTTGGTCAGGCAGGACCTGCCTTCCATAAACCCATGCTGACTGGGTCTGATCGCCTGGTTGTCCTGCATATACCATGTGATGGCACTCAGGATGATCTGCTCCATAATCCTTCCAGGCACCGAGATCAGACTGAGAGGCATGTAGGTTCCCAGATCCTCCCCCTGGCACTTCTTGTAGAAGGGTGTCACATTTGCTAACCTCCAGTTAGCTGGGACCTCCCTGGTTAGCCAGAACTGCTAACAAATAGTTGAAAATGTCTTGATGAGCACCTCCATCAGCTCCCTCAGAACTATTGGTGGATAAAGTTAAATTCACATTTTAGTGTACCACTGTTCTTAGTAAGGCTAGTCACCGCTCTGTCTGCTTTCATGAAATACTTGGTTTCTGTGGTTCTAGTATGGCCTATCACAGTTTGTTCTTGTTTATTAATATTTATTCTTTATAACATAATTATTCTTCTGCTGGAGTTGCTAGCTAGAAAGCTTTTGATCACTGAAAGAAGGTTTTAATCTCTGCAAGAAAACCTAAGAGCTATTTACTCACCCTTCCATGATACACTTAAATAATAGACTGTTGACTTTGTCCAGCTACTTTGACCAAATACTACATGCTGGTATAAGCTATCAAGCTGGTCTCAGTGCTGGCCGCTTCTCCAAAAGCCATTCAGGATAACCATGTCAGTCTTTGCTGTATTTTATGGCTCTCAATTTCTCTGATAAATCCTAAAAAATGTAGGACAGACACGCCAGTCCAGCACTTGTTGGTGCCCCAGCTTCAAAAGGACACAAAAGGGCTAACTCACTAAAGTGACTTGTGAAGAGGAAGTCTGACACAATCTGATTTTACTTTTTTTTTTTTTTTTTTTTTTAAGAAAGCAGAAGCAGAATGAAATGATAGTCTCTTTTCATTTTCCCAATTATAGTAAAAACTTTTCTTGAAGATTTAGTCTTTGGTCCACTCAACTTTACTTTTCATTTGAAAGCATCTATTCTAGGTATCAGTTGAAAGTCTGTTAAAATACTTGTCTTACTTTGAACACAATATCAGTTTTAAACCTTTTTTTCTTGAGACAAAGAAAAAATTAGAATTATTCTTTCATTATTTCTGATTTCTTTGTGACAAAGCATAAACTCTGAAGTGTTCAGTTTACCTTGACGAGGAGGGCTAACATATTAGACATTTAGTTTTGCCTGGTGAATATCACCTATTGTGATAGGTGCTATCACAATGCTATCAAGTACTTCATTATAAACCTTTTACTTAACTGGGGTATCTTTGCATATTCAATTTCTATGTTTTCAAAAATAGGACCACTTTTACTGCTACTTACTAATGCTAAGTGTTTTCCTTTCCTTGCAGGGAGAGAGAACAATGATGCTAGAGACTGTAGCAGTTCATCCCCAGCCCACCCTAGCTGGCAACTAGAACCATGTACTGCTTGCTCACCTGTCCCTGCCCCTGGTGGAATGGGAGGATGTTCAGGAAACAAAAGGCGAAATTCATGGGTTAGTATAAGAACAGTTTAAAGGAAGAGCAAAATGGAAAACCAAAACCAAAATCCAATAATAATAATGAAAAAATATGCAAAGTGAGGGATACACAATGCAATCTCTGACCATGTGGCAACACAGATGTGCAGCCTGTTTCCAAGTAGTGATCCCCCTTGAGCAGCGATCGTGAACTCCATGCTGCAGCTCACGCTGAAACCTCCCTTGGCCCACCCTGTCTTGGACAGCAGCTCATGCTTGAAACACAATAACAGCCAACCCTCTGTTCCCGGAGAACAAAGAGCTCCCTGGACCACCACAAGTCCCCTAGAAATGAAAGAGTTCCCACTCCCAGCCAGCCCCCAGTTTTAAATGGAGCATGGCATTATATATTCTTGAATCCTCCTTTGGCTAGTTTTGGGTCAGCTGTCCTGGCTGTGTTGTCCTCTCAGCTTCTTGTGGAAATTAACCCTCTCTTGGCCGACACAGCACAATGCGGTGAAATGTAGTTGTTATCCTCTGCTCTTGTTGATCCAGTCATCAAAGTGCATTATTGTAGAAAATAAATTTGAATAGTTTGATATATGTTCAATACTTCATTTTGGTTCCTTTTTTTTTTTTTTTTCTTCCTGGTTTCTCTTGTAACTCTTGTGCTGGCAAGAGGTTGTTAGCTCCTCAAATAAATTCAGAAAATAATATGATATTCATCAGTGTTTGTATCAGCTTCAGAAAGAATCTTCTATTTCATGTACTATCAATAATTCCCAATGATATAGACTTTTTATAATATCTCAACATAGTTTACAGATGTTATTTCCCTTTACAATAAATTTGCAAGATGCTGTACATCAATGTTTGAATGACTTATTAAGCAAACACAAGAGACTGTTACAGCTTCTTTCTTACTTCAATTCCTTCTATATGTGTTTTGCTTTATGAGGTAGTTTGTTGTCCATTCTTAACAAACTGACTTAGGAAATCAGTAGCAGAATTACATCCGGATAATTGGGCTATTTAAAAAAATGTTTTATTGTATTTAATGTAAATTTAAATTTAATTTTAACAATGAGTTCATAATTTCTCTTGTAATCAATATCGTGATTTTTAATAGATTCAATGGCTTAATTTTGGTTTAGTAGGGAAATTAATTCTAGTTAGATAACTTGTCAGATTCCTTCAGATGAATGGGGATAAAATATTAGAATAGTCTCTGTCTGACTTCAGAAAGTATATTTACCATCCTGATTAAAGCATATTTAATTAATTGAGAGTATAATGAATGAAATGATCAATAATTGGAAATTTTCACATGCTACTACTGAAGTGACATTTTACAGAGTTTGTTAAGGGGTGAGCATGAATACAACATAGTGTTTTTTAGTTCTCACAATTACTACAAGTCCATGAATTTTAGAAAGCATATTCTAGATGATATGAATCTGGTTAGGAGTTATGCTTACTAAATTAAGAATTTTTGTTCCGTAGATTGACATAATTGTCACTTATAAATTTCAGTCTTAATCTACTTTCTGCAAATTTTAAGCATAAATTATGTATGTGATTTTTATGAGAAAAATTAAGGTAATTACTTTTAAATTGTTAATCTAAAGAGGAGCTTTCAGTTCTGTGTGTTCAGATGTCTTCCTGAAACCTGTGGGCTTAATGATGGAGAAAAAAAAGCATCCTCTGTCAGTTTATATGTACTGGGATTTTGGAAAAAGTTTTCTTTTCAATGTAGACATTTCTTATTACCTTTTTTGGACACATTGATTCCTTCTGGAATTTAATTATTTCTATTTCAGATTCTGATTAAGCCACTTTCTTTTTTCCATGGCTACAAAACCTGTTGTATGATCGTTACTTTCATCCTTAGAAAGTGGTAGTTATGTTATTGTCGTATTAGCTGTCTGTGAGGTAGGCAGGTATTTTACGGGTTCTTTTACATCTTTGGCTTTCTTTTATCTCTTATTCTGAATGTGAGCCATGTTTCTATGAAGGAAACAGTTTCCAAGTCTTTAATATTCCTCTTTTGTTTAATATGGAAGTATTTCTAGGCTATGTAGAGTCCAACACATGCTTATTTATATTTTAAGATGTATATATTTATGAACTAATGTATATTATACACTTTCACTTGTAAAAAAGATTGGTAACTAGATTTGGTAAGAAAGTGGAAACTGTGGAAACTCTGAAAACTTTCATTTAGCAAGGGAATGGAAATAAAGCTATCAGATGACATACAAAATAATATCTGTTGTAAGGAAAAATATAAACTATCCCTACCTTTTGCATGGGTTTACAGTGAATATACTAATACAAGATAGTGATCTAAATGCCATGGGGAAGAGCTCAGATAATGTGTCTTCTGCTGCTGAAAAGAAAACAGAGTATTAGTCTGCATAGAATAATCAAGAGTATAGTTTTGTAGGAAACAATATATGCTGTACCAATTTACATTGTAAATTTACATTTGCAGTACCTGATCATTGCATAGAATTTAGGGAATTGTAAAAAAAACAGCCAAAGGTATTGAAAAACTCTCACAGGAAGAAGACAAAGGATTTAACCTAGAAAACTGGAGAATGAAAAGAGAATATTAACTACATAAAATAATGCGTTGCAACAAAGATCAGTTTAAATAATCTGTTTTTCTTAAAACATAAACACAAAAGGCTGCTCAATTAAAATAGAAGGTGACAAATTCAAAAGTGGTGGAAATACATACTTTGTCGGGCAGTTAATGATTGTAGTATTTAAGTTGCTCTCACAAGAATATGAAAATGATTAACTATCATATTTCAAGTTTTAAACTAATCTCGATTTACTGGAGATTAGCAGGGAAGATTATTTTACCCCATTTTTCTCTGTGGCTTACCTCTCCATCCTTACTCCCCAAATTTGTTATACTTTAACTACTCAGCTGGAGGATCCTCATGCCTCAATTAGTGTGGCTGTATTTCTTTTCCTATTGTTGCTTACTTTTGTTCTTCATAACACAATTCTTCTTTTGCTGGGGATATTAGCTAGTGAGACTTTTATCACTGATTTCTGAGTCAAGTATTTTGATTTTGTTTAAAACATTCTGCATAAGAGTTCAGCGGCAGTTTAGCTTATTAGTCCAGTGCAGTAAAATATTTGTGTGAGAATTTTTAGTAATGTCTATCAATGTAAAAAGCACCCTATCTTTCTTTGCCTGACTTTCTTGACGAGATTTTCCCCCATCTGCCATGGAAATCATATCGATTGTGGTCCAAGAATATAAAATTATTCAGACCCCTTAACTAGTATTAGCATCTGCTATTTAATGGAGCTGACATCTAGGGTTTGATAATGTGTTTTCATGTAAGTATTTCTGTAAGTTGCCTGAACTTCAGCTGTAATCAGTGAAAGTCTAATAATTGCAACCGAGGAGACAGAGAGTGATTCACTCACCTTGAAGTGCATGCACAAAGTGTTATTCAGATGCCAGAGGTGTCCCAGGGGAATTTGCCTTGCCAAAAAGGAAAGGAACAGATATTTCATAAGCCTTCTGTCGTATCTATGAATCCCATGTGGATGCATCAGATATCACCCGGGCCCTAAAGGCAGACCTGTACAAGACAATAGCTCTCCAAGTTTCTCTGTTGACATTGATAGGTCTCCACAGAAGGTAAGATACCTAGCACTTGTGTAGCCACCTATGCGTAAGAGTACAAAACTGAATCTGAATCCCATCTTAACCTTTTTTTTGTGGGGTGCCACACCCTGTGGACATGATACTACACCTGGCAGGAGAAGAGGGCTGAAGGTTGAGAAATTGTCTTGGGACAAAGCTTTTGCAGCCGTTGGAAACATGGAGGTGCTATTTCTACTGTTTTGGATACTGCATACAGCATAGTAAAGAATGGAGACAGAAGAGTTATGTTTAACTGATAAAGGTAATTTGTGTCCTCTAAGGAAATAAAATCAAGATAAAAGCCCTAAATGACCTTTTTTCTTTTTCTTGAGCAATAGAAAAGTAGGACAAGCAAACATTACAGACACAGAGTAGATTCTACTCCCATATTGCAGTTTAAGTAAGCATTCTGGTACAGAGGTCTTATATGAAACACAATGATTTTTTTTTTCCCAAATACATTAACGGCCATTCTTTTATGTGTTTCTTGAATGGCTTCTGTTATGAAGGGAAGACTGCATCTGGTCTTTCACAGGAACAGGGCCTGGGGGCGTGGACATGCCAAATAACTTAGTAATATATGCAAGAAATATACAACTGCTTTCTATAAACTTTTGTAATTATAAAATTAGAAAGATATATTGCAATAAAGTTTGCCCTGAAGTAACATTATGAGTTTATTGATTCACTTCTCAGAAATCTAATACACTTCATTTTCTGCTTTATGATAGATGCATACCTATGTGAAATGCTGAAAACAGTACAAAAACACTTGACCAAAATAGTCAGATATAATTAATTGTCAGTGCCTTCATAACTGATACTAATAATTGCTTGTTCTGTTTTCAGCTGGGATAGAGTTAAATTTCTTCCTAGTAGCTTGTTTAGTGCTGTGTTTTGGGTATAGTATGAGAAAGTTGATGACACACTGAGGTTTTACTTGTTGTGAAGCAGTCAAGGACTATTCAGCTGTTCATACTGGCCTGCTAACGAGGCACAGAAAGCTGGAAGGAGACACAGCTGGGACAGCTGACCCCAGCTGATGAATGAGATATTCCAGACCATATGACATCATGCTCAGTATATAAAGCTGGGGGAAGAGGAAGGAAAGGGAGAATGTTTGAAGTGATGGTATTTGTCTTTCCAAGTAACCATTATGTGTGATAGAGCCTGGCTTTTCTGGAGATGGCTGAACACCTGCTTGCCGATTGGAAGCAGTGAGTGAGTTCCTTGTTTTGCTTTGCTTGTGTGTGTAGTTTTTGCTTTCCCTATTAAGATGCCTTAATCTCAACCCACAAGTTTTCTCATTTTACCCTTCTAAGTGCCTTCTCCCATCCCATGGGGATGTGGGGAAAGTGAGTGGATATGTGATGTTTAGTTACCAGGTAGGGTTAAAACATGACATTGCTCATAGACAGGTTTATCAAGGGTTTCATAAAACAGAAGTGTGTAAATGTTACACTTCAATATGCCAGTTTTCTCTCAGGAAACAGTATAGGTGCAGGTGAAATTTAAGTTATTTAATATAACACGATGAAATAGTTAATTTGGAAAAAACAAATGGAATTTCAAGTGTCTCTTGGCAGAGAGTCATATTTTTCTGTGGACACTTTGAATAAGATGTGCGACAATTTTAAATACTTGAACAAGTTTCACACAGCAGAAATCTATTTGTCTCTGTCAAAGACTCCTGGAGTAAGTGAAATGCAGGGCTGCTGCAGGTGCGATTGCTACCATGATGGTGCATTGGCAGCAATACTGCACCAATGGAGAATTCCTGGTTCCTGTCCATGAGCTGGTTCATCAACTGGAGAGCCAAGGACTAATCAGCAAGACTCTCTCAGCCTTTAATATCCCTGTATGGCCAGTACAGAGGTCTGATGGAGGGTGGAGGCTAACTGTGGAGCACTGTGGTCAGAACAAAGTCATGTCAGCACTGAGAGCTGCTGTACTGGACATGCTAGAACTCCAATATGAACTGGAGTCCAAGGCAGCCAAGTAGTTTGCTGTTACTGATATCACTAATGCATTTTTTTTCTTAATTCCTTTGGCAACAAAATGCAGGCCACAGTTTGATTCCATGTGGAGAGGTATTCAATACACTTGGAATGTGTACCTCAGGGGTGGAAGCACCATCCTACCATTCGTCATAATCCAGACTGCACTGTAATAGGGTGATGCCCCTGAACATCTGTAATACATCAATAACATAATTATACAGGACAACAAAGCAGAAAAAATGCTTGACTAGGGAAAAAGAACAATTCAGGTCATTCTAACAGCAAAGTCAAAGGACTTACCTAAGAGATCCATTTCTTTGAGTTAAATGGCAGCTTCTGAGCCCTCTCTACTAACTGATAGAAGAAGTACTTTGAGTACGGCCCTGAGCAACAGCAAACCTTGGAGCAGATCAAATTGAGCAGTGGCCCTTGAATCCATCCATACAGGACCAGTTTTGCAAAATACGCTCTACACTGTAACTAGGGGGCATGACTTCACCTGAAGCCTCTGACACACCAGGAGAAACCCAAAGTAGACCTCTAGGGTTTTGGAGCTGGAGATATTGAAGCTCACTACAGCCAAACTTAAAAAGAGACACTAGGAGAATATGAGGGAGTTTGGGCCACTTCAGAACTTGTTGGTAGAGATGTATATCTCCTCTTGGCATCACAATTACCTGTGATAGACTGGATGTTCAAAGGAAATGTCACCTCTGTGTATTGTGCCACTGATGTTACATGGAGTAAGGGGGTAGCATTGATCATGCAATGAGATTTAATGGGAACCCCAATCACCCAGGAATCCTGGAAAAGATCATGGACTGGTTAGAAGGGAAAGATTTTGGAGCTTCACCTGAGGAGGTGACCCGTATCCAAGAGGCACCACCATATAATGAGTTACCAGAAGATGAAAGTAACTAAACTCTGTTTACTGACAGATACTGTTATATTGTAGGAAACCACTGGAAGTGGAAAGCTGCTGTGTAGAGTCCTACGTGACAAGTTGTTGAAGCTGTTGAACAAAAAGGCATGTTTTCAGTTTGCAGAACTGAAAGCCATCTAGCTGGCCCTGGAGATTGCTGAATGAGAAAAGTGGCCATTATCTCTACACTGACTCATGGGTAGTGGCAAATACCCTGTTGGTGTGGCTACAGCATTGGAAACAGCTAACATTGAGGCATGCTGTTCCCATCCTGTAGACATGACCATGGCCAAGATGGGAGAGTAATGAGCACTGTGATTGGTCAAGATGTCTGGGGTATGAGATTGGGTCCTAATTTGTGATGGTGAGGAAAGCAGGTTGGACAATGTCAGGAAAACAAGAGAGTAATGAAACTGAAAATGCATCTTTGAGGGGATGGGAAGCCGAGGCAAGAATAAGAGGAGGGGAGGGACAAGTACTGCCTCCAGCATGCATGTGGCTAACTGAACACAAAGCAGGGAACTGCCCAACTGCCTTTTCCATTCCCGATGACATGTTTGCAAACAGATACTTAGAGCTCCTGCTGGTACACCTGGAACTTTAACACTACAAAAGCCAACAAACTTGGAACTCTTGTTTTGTCTTTCTGCTTTTCATTGAAAGATATGAGCTTCTTTGTTCTGAAGTTATTTTCTAATGTAAGGTGTTGGTGATTTAGTAGTAACTCTGAATGAGGGAACAAAAAGCAACTTTTAAACTTTTCTTTGCCTTCATCTGCCATATCTGCCTGGAAACTCCTCAACTGTTGCAAATTCTTTGCTTGACTTAGTATGTGTTTTATTTGCAAAGAGGCAAAAAAATCCCAGATATTAATTTGAGGTGACTTGCAATTTTCTTTGTTGGCTGTATTGCAAAGTAACTTCTGCTATATCCACAAGGTGATTATCTGCTGACAGTTTTATTTTCAACAGTAACATTTCAATATATACATCATAGTATCTTTTAAAAAGCTTAATGGATATAAATACATGGATATAAATTAATTTTTAAAATTTGTAACAATCTTTACCAAAGGAGATAGAATATGGGTGATAATAATGTTCAATTTAGCTTGTTCTAAACTTTTTTGGTTGGTTTAAAAGATCATTTGTAAAAAAGAATGACATAAGTTCAGGTAGAGGACAAGACATTGTGCTAAGCGCAGGAAGGTCTGTATTGAAACTCATTACATTAAAACACTGTTGTAAATACTCATATTAAAACCAAATGCTCTCACTTTTTTATTTTTCATGTCTTTGGCCGTAAGTGAGGAAAAGATGTTGAGTAATTCATCCATCACTTGACAAGTTTAACAAACCTGTCTTTGCAAAATATAGATTGCAAGGCAAAGATATCAGCTAGGAGAAAAACATAGTTTTTAACTAAACAGTGTATCTTAATTATGCATTTTGTCGTGATTGTTTTTCTTTATTGGGTTGTTTTTAATTTTAATCGTGTTGAAGATTTCCACTGGGAAAAATCAAGTGTAGCATGATGATTTGATAAATGTTCTGTGTTGAAGCTTAAAACGTATTTGGCAATACTTTAAAAGCCTGAATCTGTTTTTGACAACAAACTCTCTGTGTCCTGAAGTCTATGATGACAATCTTTTGGAATAACTGAAAATGCAAGACGGCAATTGTCCTCTTTTTGACACATTTTGTTAAATAATCAAAAGTACTTAGAAGCTATGTATTATGACAAGAAGTTATGATATGAGGGTAGCAGCCACCATGTGCATTCCTTAAGAGAAAAACATTTTTAAACACTATGATGCTTTTATTCACCTCACTTCACTTTCTTCAAATTACTTTTAAAGAATAAGTCTGCAAGAGCTCTCTGATTTTGATGATGGCATCCACTCCAAGTTCTCCAGGGTCTATAGAAACAAAGCAATGACAGTGGTAATAAACTTTTTTAGTCATCCTACCAAAAAACCCTGAACGTTTTTTTGTCAATGGTCCTCCAACCTACTGAAATTGGATGTAGATCTTTGTAAGAAAAGAAAAAAATGTTTTTTAATATAAATTTACATGTTCATGGGACTGGACATAAGCAGGACATTCCACATACAGCAGAGCAGAGGAACCTTTTTTTTGTGTGTGTGTGGGGTTTTGCTTGTTGTTTTTGTTTTTTAATCAAATGTATCAATAAGTGCACCTCTGGAGAACTTAATAGTCATATTGTAGTCAAATATATATGCAGTCAAAAATGTATATGTATGTGTCAGTTTGTATATGTGTAGGTATATGTATATGTATGAGTGATTTCAAATGCTTATGCCTTTATCAGGAAACTAGATGTTCATTAGCAAATATAAATTTGTTTTGGAGGTTGTTGGTTCTTTTTCCTTTTTTAGAGCAAAGCACAACAGATCCCTATTCACTGGTCTCCCTCAGTTATCAGTATGGCTGTTGATGTATGTATTGCTGTAATACCGTCAAATGCTTTTGATGGGTCAAATTAGAGCTAAATACCTATGAAAAATCTTATTGTATGACTTTCTTCAGAGAGCTCTTATGGAGAGGTCAATTGCATAGATATGGAGTCAGGACCCTGAGGTATCTGAAAGTGATATGCTAATGATAAGTGGGCAATGTGTTTGAAGAGTTTAGTTAGAGACACAAAAAATGTTCTGCCTTTGACCTCCTTTGCTAGTGGAGTTGCTGTTTATGTGCATGTCGTGTTCAACACCTTTTTACAGATATTCTGAATTCTCTGTCCATTAATATGGAGAAAAATACAGTGGTCTGATTTAGCAATGTGGTCTAGGAGGAAGTAAAAATAATCTTAAATTATTACTTAATTGTCACATTCTGCTAAGGCCAAAGCAGTTAGTCCTTTCTTGTTCTTAAGAAAAATAGCTACACAGTTTACAAAGACTTCTGCTAAGTTTAATAGCAGTCTCCTTTATGGTTCTTTGTAATATAAAATTTATTCTACAAATATTTCATATGCTTACTAATCATAACAACGTACCAGTATCTCCCTCACGGTTGGTAAGCTTTAGCTTTATAATCTAGTCCAGACTTCAGTTTTTCTGACAAAGTGGAAATATGTATCAAACACTTTTATCATAAATTTAACTGTTTTTCTTCTTAGCTTTGCTTTTACAATCATTAGTAAAGTTACTACTTATTTGCAGCAGGATCTCCCTTGTCTTCTGTAGAGAAAAAAATCTTTGCAATTTGCCACTCACCACATTTTATTACAGCAGACACATTAGTAAAATGAGAAGTGCTATCTTTCTCTATTAGGAAAATTAGGGTTAAATTATTTATCAGTTAAGAAAATTAAAATTTAAAGAGTGTGTCTGTGTGGGTACTCTGCTCCAAACTCCATCCAGCAAGATGATTGACACGAAAGTACAAAGTGAAGAGTAAGCCAGGATGTGTCAGATGTACTTCTGCCCCAGTGACAGCTAACTAACCCTCAATTATATCTTGCACAAATTTGAAGTCACATTTCCAACCTGAGCAAAATCTTTTAGATCTGAACAATAAAATGCTTCAAATCTCACCTCTATGCCTCCTTCCTCTTCAGTATAACAAATACATTGTGTAGATACTTGATTGAAGTTCTGGAAATATAACCCATGTTATTTCTCTAACGTGGAGAGGAAATGTCATTCAATTTGTATTTGACCTTTTGGAAGTGTCTAATAGTGATGAAAAGATAAATTACGGATGATGCAAAGTATTCTGTCACATACACATAAATATCTACCTTCAGAAGGTATCAGTTTGAATTGAGGGTTCTCTTTATGTGTCAATGTATTTAGTTTGAGAACTTTTATTTGATTTTGATAATAGATTACTCTTGGTACCATTGTGCTGTTTACTCTGCCTGAGACCAGTCAAGTAAGAAACGAACCACCAAAACAAGGCTGTGCAACTAATTGATTCTTTGGTTCGTTGGCTGAATGAAGCAATTGTGGAAACAATCAGGTCAACATGAAATTAAATGTTTGTTTTTATTCATTCTGAAACAAAAAATAAAAGTTTGAAATATGTAAAATATTTTGATTTTTTTTTTCTTGAAATAATTACTGTATACTTAAGTTAGACCCTAAAATTTGTTATTTGGGTTAACAAGTAGTCCTTCTATGACCCTGATGCAGATATTTATTTCTCTCCTTTTTTATTGCAGTGGTAATATTAATAACGTCATCACTGCGCTAACTACGGCTTTTCAAAATTATGTGGTTCAGCATTTCCATAACATGTATTTTCTTTATATTTCTATTATTACAATATATTACAATACATTTGATGATGCAGTACTCTCATCATACCACTGTCATAGTAATGATGATCAAAATTATCTTCTCTTACAGAGCTTTTTTTTCCTTTATTCAAAAGCAACTCTGTTAATCATAATTTTGACAGTTTAATGCTTGGATTGCAGCATTAAAATGTAATTCATTAAAATTTGTTCCAGGCAGTGTGAGTCATGCAGTAAAATATTTATTACTGTTTTCAGCAATTCTGGCAGAAAACTGAATTTTTATAAATAAAGAATTATCATATATACTTTTATATATTGACAATAGCAGCTTGTTTAAAAAAAAAAAAAGGCGCTACAGGAATGTGTGATATACTCTGTAATGTGGCAGTCTTGTTCCACCATTCTTCTTCTTCAACATCCAGCTTTTACCAGAATCATCTAGCCAAAGTGTCTACCCACTTTTTCCATTCACTGAAGCATACTGACTGATGTCTACAACTGTATCACCAGTGAATGTTAAAATTCTTATTTCAGCCAAAGGGAAAACACACCAAGGCATGAGCAACTGAAGAAGCTTTAGGAGTGCATTGATGGCAACTTCCTAATAAAAAAGAAAAAAAAAAAAAAGAGGAAAAAAGAAAGAGAGAACAAGGAGACAGACTTTATTGGATTTCATACTTAACAAAGACAGATTGTTTGGCTTGTGAGGGCAAGAGCTGCCTTGGCTGCAGTGACCATGACAGGAGTTCAGGATTCTGCCTTTAGTCTCTTCAGTGATCTGCTTGAAAGAACCTCATGGGACACTGTCCTGGAGAGAAGAGAGGTCCGAGACAACTCATTAATATTCAAGAATCACATCCTCCAAGCTCAAGACTTTGAACATCTGAATGAACAAGAAATCAAACAATGGCAGCAGGAGGCCTGCATGGATGAACAAGGATTTCCCAGTCAAACTCAGACTTCAAAAGGAGGTGTACAAGAGATGGAAGCACAGACAAATGACTCAGGAGTAATACAGAGATACTGTCCAATTGTACAGGAATGGGGTTAAGAAAGTGAAGCCTCACGTGGGAGTTAAATCTGTCAAGGAACATGAAGGGCAACAAGAAGGGATCACACAAATACACGAACAGTGAAAAAAGGGAAAATGTGGGCCTGCTGTTGAATGGACAGGGAGACACAGAGATGAAGGACACAGAAAAGGCTGAGGTACACAATGCCTTCTTTGCCTCAGTCTTTACTAATCAGGTCAGCCCTAAGCCCAGGCTTCTGAGACTGGGAGGGAGTTTGGAGCAAGGAAGACTTTGCCTTGGCAGAAAATTATCAGGTTAGAAAACATATAAACAAATGGGATACCGACAAGTGCACAGGACAAGATGGGAGGACCATGAGTGCTGAGGGAACTGACTGATGCCATTGTGAGGCCACTCTTGATTGTCTTTGAAAGGTTATGGTCAATTGAGTGAGGTTCCTCAGAAGTGGAAGAAAGCGAATGTCAGTCCTACCTTCAAGAAAGTGTACTAAGAGGTTCTGAGGAAGTACATGCAGGTCAACCTCACTTTGGTTCCTGTAATGATTGAGCAACACATTCTGGGACTGGGCAATAGGAAGGGCACTGTCGCAGGTTAAGGGAGTTGATCCTCAACCTTGATGAGTCTGTATCTGGAGTGATGAGTCTGGCTCTGGACTCACCAGCACAAGAGCAGAATGGACAAACTGGAGTGAGTTCTGTGAAGGGCCATGAAGATGATGAAGGAACTAGAGAATCTCTCATATGAGAAGCTAAGAGAACGAACACGTTTAGTCTAGAGAAGGCTCAAGTGTTATCTTATCAATTTGTATAAATAACCAAGGGGAGCAGTAAACAAGACAGAGGCTCTTTTCAGTGGTGCACGGTGACAGGACAAGAGGCAATGAGCACAAACTGAAACATGGGAAATTCCATCTGAACACAACAAAATACCTTTTGATTGTGTGGGTGATCAAGCACCATATCAGGTTGCTGAGAGAAGTTGTGCAGTATCCATCTAAGAAAACAAACAGCTGGACATAGCCCTAGGCAACATGCTTTTGGTGACCCTGCTTTGAACAGGGGCATTGGACTGGGTGATGTCCATCTGTCCCTTCTGACCTCAATGATCGTGTGATTTTGTATATTTCTTCTGATTTGGTGTCTCTTCTTATGAAGAAAATACAGACTTGTGAGTGATATAGATGTAATAGACACTTTAAGGGCTCAAAGTTTATACTGTTTGACTGGAGGTTGATCCAATGTTCAGTGCCTTTCCCTTCAAATCTGTAATACAAAACGTGAAATTAATTCCAACAGATTTCACTAACACAGGAAGCAGCAACTTGTTCTTAAATCTTGCAGCATTTTAACTAGCTCAGAATATACTTCCAACACAGACTGAATCAATCTGAGCTGCTTCCTACTTTTTCTCCTGTGTGCAATTCCAACTCTAGCTGCAAGTGCCTTCTCTCTTTTTCATGCTAGTACTGGTTCTTCTTTATTCTTTAGTAAACTGATTCAAAATGCCAAACTGAAAGAAATTTAATCCGGAAAAAAAAAATATAGTTTTATCTCAAGAAACAGAAATGAATGGCTTCCACATGAAAAATAAGTCTTCGCACTATTATTTTGTATTTATAGGACACTGACACTAAGAAGCCCAGAGTTGATGTGTTCTATGAATACAGAACATTCTGTCCCAAGGAGCTTGAAATTTTAAGTCCTCTCCAGGATTAGCAGGGATGTATGGAACAAAGAACTCCCCATTGGCTGCTTATGAAATGTCTCAATTCCGTTGCCTCTTCAGAAATTTATACACCCCTTAATCCTGTAAGTCTGTTAGAGTCTCTAATATCCGACATCACTGTCTTCTAGTCAAGTCTTACTCTCAAAAATTGTCAATGTTCCTTGTCTTACTGCTTGCCACTTGATCTGCCTCAGTCTTCTAAATTGAATTAATGAAATGAAGTGTTTTCAAGAGTGTGTACTGTTCTCTTGGTGGTAATTCAAGGTTTTTTCTCTGGACAAATTTTTACTTACTTGCAGATTTGGTAATCTATCTTCACAAAAATTAGAAGACTGTCTAGATAAACTGAACACCAGTCTTATTTTCTCTTAAAATATTTTTCTTAAGAGAGGTGGATTTTAAAAGACAGTAAAACGTCAGTTCTAGTGATCTATTTAAATTTATGACACTGCAGAGAATTATTTGTCAGAGGGAAAGGGAGGAATACTGTTATTGCTTTTTGCATGGAGTGACTCTTGCTCTGTGAAACATCATTTACACCTTGAGAGATAAATCAACTGGGCTATGCTCTTGCAGACATCCTTCTCTTTCAAACAATATACTACTAGCTTATTTTAGTAGTGACGTAACCCCTGTGATGCATTGCCTGTTTTCACATAATTCATGCTGTTTAAATATTAGAAAAAAATACCTAATAACTATGGAATAATGAATACACCATGTTTATTATATTTTTAGCAATGTTAAAAGGAGTTACATGCAGAATTATAATAATACCATATTTTTTAATCATATTTTGGTTCAAAAATATTAAAATAAAAATGTATTTTTCTATTTTATTTTGTGAGACTAAAGATATAGAAAGGCAGTTAATTAAAATCAGGAATATTTCTCTTTGACATTGAAAATAATCCTAGTATTGAAGGCCAAAGGCTCTCCTTGGTGTATACTGTGGGTAGATTTTGAAATCTATGAGATCCATATTAAACTATTATTATCCTATTAGTGCTTCACTCTTGTATGATTGGATATTCCTATTTGTGCCAAGGCCTTTTTTGTTTCATGAGGAAAAAAAAAAGGCAAAAAAAAAAAGGTATGTTTGGTATTTGGAATTTATTCTCAGTGTTTCCTCCCCAAATTAGTTGTGTTTTTTTGTATTAAATAATGCAGTTTCTCTTGATTATCTCTCTTCCTAAAGCAGGGGTCTGTCTTCAGATCAATTTTTGTTTCTGGTTCTGACTTAACAGAGACTGTGACACAATTGCACAGGTCTGAAGGAGGAAAGTTTCAATTCACTGAAAAGACAGACCAGAAAAAATTGTATATCCTACTGTTTATGGTTCTGCAATATGGAATTAATTCTGTTAATTGTCAGAAAGAATACATTAGTACATACATATTTGAGGAAGTTCTAGCCTAAACATTCTCTCAAAACAGAAACTGGTTTTGATTTTGGAGACACAAAGAAATATTGATATTATATTTGTACTTCTTGTTTTCTATCCAAACCGAATGTGGGAACATTGAAGAAACAGAAAAATCTTGTCATTACTGATATTATTCTTTGTGTGTGTGTGCTCAGAGGTGCAGAATTTGGGTGAAAGCTATTAGATACTATTCAATCACATAAAAAACGATGTTTTCTTGGTGAACTTCTGATCTAAATTTAAAAGAAGTAAACAATTGTTTATAAAATCATCAAATTACGTACAGTGGGTAATCTGATGGGCGAGTAGAATAGGAAGATCATGAGGTAGAAGATAATACAATCTTATGTAGCAGTTTGGGCTCTTGTCTTCTACCTGAGCTTTACATGTGAGGCTTTGTAGGGCAATCCACCTCTTGGCCACAAAGTCACACTGCTGTCTTCCCTGTCTAATGAAGTATATCAAATCTAAGAAGAAGATAGTGTAAAATCAAGACGTGCTCTAAGAATCTGAATGTATTAGCCTTGATAGAGAGATAGATCTGTGTATTTATGAGCGCTGTTGCAAAGATGTGACTTGCATTATCAGACATTTGATAATTTTTAATGTCATTCAGCAACTTCACATTGTTTGGTAGATTAAAGGTCTGCTAATTAAACTTTAAGAAAGCACTGTGCCTCCAATGATGAAGGTTTTCTGATTTACAGAGGAAAAGAATTATGTAACATATGCAAATGTATTGTTACATGATATGTACTGCAGTTATCTAATTTGATATTCTTTCTTTTACTATTCACTTACTTTATTTTAAAATTTCCAATAGATAAGTTTCCAGTATATAACTTTCTCATCATATCTAAATAATTAAGCATAAACCTATGAAAGGATCTGGATCACTTTAAGCTTATTTGAATGTCTTCTCAGTTAATATGGTATCAGTTAATATGGTAAGGCATATCTATGATCATTTATTATATATCAAGGTATTGTAATGGAAGTCAAGAGAGACCCTTCACTACTGCAGAATTGGAATCGTATTACAATATCAAGAAAATTATGAGACCACTGTTTTGGTATTGAAGAGTGCACACATGATTTGTTTTCATGTTTGTAGCGGGAGTGATAAGGTGATGAGGAAACAAGTGTGACTGTATGAAAGCTGCAGGAATAAATGTTTGAAAAAGTCTTCTGTTTCAAGCAGAAGGCCTTTCCTAGATGCGTGATATTTTTAAACGAAGGACCATTATTTCAGAATATTTCTTTCTTCTGGTCTCTCCTAAGACTGTTTTTTGCCCTTTAGAAGACAATGTGAAGCCTCCTTTCCATCTTTACTATTAGCTATCACTGGCTGATTTAGACTTCAGTGGAAAGTGAGTGGGAAAAAACTTTTTTTTTAGAGGCAAAGGAGAAAATGCAGTAATTACTTTATATAATTGGATTAATTTTTATTTCTGTAAATCTTTTCATGAAATGTAAATTAATGCAGAATTTTAGATTCAGTATGTGCCCATTGAATTCAAACGTGTTATAAAAATTCTTGCAGTGAGACTCATTTACAGATCTCAGTTCAGTCATTTCTAACTGTTCACATAATAGAATGTGTTATACATATTGCTGTCAAATGTAATGGCACTAACACTGAGCACAGACTAGCTCTACTGGGTAATGTCTGACAGTACAAGAAAGAAAATGAGGAGATGCACTCCAGCCAATTCTGCATGGTTGAAACTAAAGTAAATAATGCTACTGACTTTACTAGCAAGATTATTAGATTCAGGTGTATGATGGTTCTACACCTAGAAAAATAGGATGTTCTAATGTGAACAAGGCAAGTCTGAACTGTACAGTACATATTAGGTTGTAGCAATTACCCAGACAGGCAAGTCACACAGTAGCTTTAAACTGTGGCTAGGCTCTTGAATAAACATAAAAATTTCCCTCTTAATCTTTTATCAGTAGAAGTTACCTGAGAACTAGGTAATTAGTTTCTGATCAACTGCATTATAAGGCAAAGACAAATTAGGGGCTATGTGTATATAAATATATGCGCATGCTTGTAAAATATCTTCTATAGTTTCTTATCAGTCAATGAAGAAGTCATTTTTTTTTAAACTGTAATTGTTAAGAAAAAATGTCATTTTTCTGTTAGATTTATGATAAAATTGCTGTTATATTCCAGTTCAAAAATTAGAAGAGAACAGGTATTACTTTCAGTAATTTGGAAACAACCTGGTGGAGGATTTACTTATCATGTGCTTCTCTTTTTCTACTTACATAAGAATTAATATATAAGCTCAGTTAAGGTTATTGCAGACATTGCAGTGTTTAGCTGATTTTTACAATTTCTTAAATAAAAAA
The DNA here is from genome assembly GCF_036013445.1 of Caloenas nicobarica. Lineage (NCBI taxonomy): Eukaryota > Metazoa > Chordata > Aves > Columbiformes > Columbidae > Caloenas > Caloenas nicobarica. The sequence continues at coordinate 50,783,661 of NC_088245.1, forward strand.
AGAATGTAAGCAATAGAAAGCCAAAACAAGTCTGTGAGATATATCTAGACTCTCTAGAAAACGAAAATTGTGTGAGGAAAATGCTTGTTCCTAGTATATAACTCGTTGTATGTGTTACAAGGGTTTAGCACCATAATAAATGTCTAGGAGAAATATAGAGAGGACTCTTGGAAGTTCATCATTGGTGCTGTTCATGCTTAAAATTAGGCATCTCAATTACTCAATTGCGAGGGTGTATTTATGAAGATTCTCTTATAAAAAAAAATTCTCCATAATGTAAAAAATGCCTTATCAGATAGTATCATCATTTTTCCTCCTTAATATGTGTTTATTGAGAAGATTGTTGACATTGGAACAATACTATTGCCATCTCCTAACCTAAATACCAGGACTCTGTTTAGAAGCTTCTGTAACAGAATATTTCTTTAAAAACTAAAAGCCTTTAAGAATTCATATCAAACCTGAGATTGCTTTTTCAGAGACTGAATAAAAGAATATTGGACAGCTAGTAATCTAATTTATTTATTGTATTCGCTGATGTTGCTACTGATTCTGAAAATAGCAGTATCTTTTTGTTCCCGCTATATCAAAGGCAAATTTTTCATCTTTTCCTAAAGAGCAATACCATCTAATTCAAAATTTCAAGCCTTCCCCTGTAAAATGCCATCTCTTCTTATTATGTTCTTGGGGGCACAAAAAACCATGAAATCAATCCTTCTAGTTTATTATGCTGTAAATAGGACTAGGGGATAAAAAAGGTTTTGCTTAGTTGTAGAGCTCTACAGTACAGCTTTCTGTATATTTTTGTGGTTTTACATTATTTCTAAGTGCTCTTGATGACTATTTTCATATTGGCATATGGAGAATGATTTACATAATTCAAATATATTTTCCCAAGGAAAATGAAAAGAAAGTAGATTAGGGAAAATATTGAAAAAGTGATGATAACTTGTACAGTGAGCTAAGAATATTAAAGAGCAACTGAAGGTTTAATGTGGAGGAACCCATATAATCTCTTCCTGAAGGAGTTTTGCTTTGGAAAAAGAGCGCGATATTCTTGCATTTTTTTGGGCTATAGCTAAATAGGTCAGTTTTAACTCAGTGTTTCATCCTATGGCTTTGGGCAGAAGTGAGCACGTGCACAGCATACATGATTTCTTTGCAATAGAAATACCTTATTTTCTGAATTCTGCTATTTATGTGTCTGTTCAGAAACCCCTGCTTTTATTTAGAGGAAAGAACACATTATTAACCAACTCTCTTTTTTCAGGTTTTATTCTTAATTTAAAAACCAGCACCAGAATGGAATTGCCTTTGCAAATGATTTTATGCCAATCCTCTAAGAGTACATTTCATACAGTCTCATAAAATTGAGCTGAAAATAACTGATAATGTACACTACCAGCATAAATTGTAACAGAGGCAGACAACCATATGGGTGACAATTATTACTTGAACAAATACATGCTAGAACATGGCATTCTCTAAAAGCAAATCAGTGTGAAGCCAACAAGTTTATTAAGAATAACTTTTAAACTACTGTTCAAGTTGTGCAAGAACAAAGTACTGCAGGCCAGAAGATCCATTGTGTGGAGTGATGCCATCATTCTTTATATACAGAATGTCCGTAAATCTAATGTGACATCCAGTACTGGGGTGGGGGATACGCATGCATATGCATGGCACCTTCTCAATTCCTTGCCTGGAGACTCATCCTATCACTTCAGTAAAATCCTACTGAGTTCTAATAGGACATTTGGACAACTTCATGCTGCCTGAGGTCAGGCTTTGAAGTTTATAGTTACGGCTTCAGATGATGTTCTCTCTGGGAAGACATTCTTTCAGTTCAAAAATCTGAATTCCCTTTTGAGTACTGCATTGCTTACCAGATTTTCTTTCTGTTTCCTTCTAGTGATCTCCTACACTCAATCTAATCAAATTTTTCAGTAGGATTGCCAAGTAGAGGACCTGATGGATGAGAATCATTGGTCCCTAGAAAGGCTCAGCCTTACTGTCAGAATTCTACAGCTTACAGTAGGTACTGCGTAGTAACAGTGAGACCTCCAGGTACACTATGTGACTACATCTATCCATTAGAGATTGTATTTGTCCTATCTGTCATATAGTAGACATACAGAACTTGTATTACACATTAAGCTTCAGAACCATCTGTAAAACATGCTCATCTCCTGGCTCCCTTGATCCTGACACTTAAGATGGTTGTTAAGCCTTACTTTGAGCCTCTACCAATTTATGTACTTTGTACCCACCTAAGGAAGTGTTGTTCTTGCCTTAAGTAATTTTTAGCAAGAAAAGAGGTTTCTAAATTTCATCTAAAACAAGAGAGCATTTTTTTCCCGAAACAGTATAATATAGTCCTTAAGGTTAATTTATATGCCTGCACTCCTGGTCCTGATGAGTTCAGACTCAAGGTTTTGATATTTAAAAATGACAGTATAAACTTCTCCTTGCAAAGGCTCTTGAATTGATTATTGGGTTGTGTCAACACTTTTGATGAGACAGGAGAACTTCCTCATCTCAGGATACGGGGTATGAAACCACTTGTTACACTACTTCAGTGGCCTCTCATCTGCTTAACAGTCCCTTGAAATTCTGACTACAGTTACAGGGAACAAAACCATCACGAAGTTTGGCTACACTGCACAAAGGCATTCGGAGATAATATATATTTCAGCAAGCTTGTTATTTTTTTTTTCTTTTTTCTTTTTTCTTTTTTTTTTTTAAATCAAGGTCTTTGAGATCTACATTCAGAAAATCATGAATGCTGTGGGGTTACTGCTTGGGGTAGCTTACCATGTAATGTGTATATCACTTGAATACAGAAAGATTTCTTCAGTATCTATAGGTCTTTAAGGTCTATACATCCATACAGAAAAATTTCTGCCCTTTTTTGGTTTTCAGAGAATTCTTAAAGTACATGGCAGCACAGCAGTTCTCTGGCTGAGTCAGATCTGAGAGCGCATGTGTATGCTCTGCCCTACATAGCTCTATAAAACACAAGAAAGGAGGTTTAAAAGTGTAAAAATTCTCTAGTCCTGAATGCCTAGTCATATATACACTCGTTGTGAGAATGTACATCTGGGTGATATATTGAGTACAATATACCAGTTGATTAGCTATTTTTCATTTTTATTTCAAGATAGTTTAGTCCGTAGTCTGTGTACTTTAGTCCAAAACATTGAAGTACATCCTAGACGTTGGCCTTGGACTAAGATAGTTCCTGCTTCCTGTCATAGCTCAAAGGGTGGACTGCACATCAATCGCTTTGGATTTTTGTCTGAAAAAATGACACAAAATTAAATCTCTATAGAAGATAAATAAAACAACAACAACAATCTGTCTTTCTGGCAATTAAAAATCACTCATTTTTCTTTATCTTTTATTTTGAAGGTATGATGCCTAATAGGGTTAACTTGTCATACTAGATATATTCTTAGAGGCATTTCAAAACAAAGATTTTAATCATACTTGTCATCTCAGAGTTCCTTTCTGGCAATACATTCGGGATATATGGTGAGGAGACACCTAACATCTTACAGAGGCACGGTGTTTTTATTCACAGAAATAGTGTCTGGATAGTTCAGTATTTGATACAGGGAGATCCTTCTAAGAATTTGCTTTTTATTCAGTTTTTGATCCAATGTAAATAGCAAAGTAGAACTCGGGTTGGAGGACCAGAAAACCAAACCTTTCTTCTCCATGCTTAATGCTTCACCTAAAAGCTTGAAGAATTTGCTATACGTTTGACTTCTGGGTATTTGATTCTTGTTTTCTTGCCTATGCAGCAGCCCTACTTCCAAAAGGATTGTGGTTGGTGCTGCTAACACTGACTGTGTTATAATCTAGAGAATAATGCACTTGGGAAGTGGGTAAAGTAAGCTGAATTCTTCTCAGATCTAGGAAGGAAATGATCCCTGAATGCTCACTTCCTAGATGTGTTCTCCATCTTAGTGCCTGTTATTACGCAGATGTGGACACTGTGGCCATCAGCATTTTAAAAAGACTGATAACTGCCCAATTAGATATCAGTCCATAGTAGAGGACACAGTGCTCTGAATTTAGAATAGATGTGCCTTGATAGCAACCTTTTGTGAGGTGTCTACATTCAGGAAGGAAAACTTCTTCCTCCATCAATATGTCTGACTGACAGACTTGAAGAGGCTCAGTGCTTAAAATTCAGGGACATTCTTTGGAAACATACAGGTTCACTAGACACAATAACGGCTGTGCTCCTAAGGGAGGTGCCTGAACTACCCATCCAAATCTAAGGAGGGTGGGCAAAATAGATGCTCTGGTTCTGGACATGTGCCTCCATGACACAGTGAGAACATTTGGCAGTAGACTGTTTATTTTGCAGTGCGCTATATAATTCCTCCCACTACAGCCAAATACCACAAAGGGCAGGGCTCCAAACTAGAGTCTCTTCTGCAGTCTCAGTATCCCTCGTCATTGTTAATAAAAAACCCTAATCCCAGGTATTCATGATCAGAGAATAAAAACACTTAGGCTCAGTTGCCCTTGTGTCCAAGTGTTCACAGACCCTTCTTGCACCCACCTTCCACATCCAGCCAAAGCATTTGTTCAAGAATAATCCATAAGCTTTTCCTAAGTACATCATTTAAATATTTATTGTAGTGATACTCAGCATTTACATAACTACTATATGCATTATACAACACTTCAGTAAGAATGACCTGTGGGGTCAGCATTTCTTGACAGTTAATGACTATCCAGAGGAGTTTGCCCCTAAAGCGAGGTAGTCATTAACTGTGAGAAAATATTAATCCCAGAGGCCATTATTTATAAACCATGCAAAATTAAGAATATATAAAGTACCATTTTCCTACATTTGCTGCATCTCATGCTATGTGATGCTGTTTAAGTAATTTTCTAGTAGTTAATGACTGATATTGCAACAATAGGAAATCATGGCTTCATTTTTAACATGCCATTACCCTTATAATAAACTTTGAAGTTCATCATCCTTCCTCCTTTCTTCTTTTAACAAAATCTTTGTCAGTTACTGATTGAAAAGCCCAAATAATTGGCATTTTAGGTGCCATCTCAAGATTGCATTTCTAGTTTCTTTGTTAAAGTTAAGATGGGTGAATAAGCAAGGCTTGCTTTTAACTTTTCTTTTTTCAAAAGCTTGTTTAAAAAAAAACAGATACAGTTTCCATGTAGCTTATCTTAGTTTAGTTCCATATCACACAACTCTAGCTCCAAGTCAGCCTGTGCAAACTGTTTTGCTCAGATAACTTTGGTATCACTTATGTAACAATTTAGCATTTTTTTCTCCTTCCAAAAGTTTTGTAATTTGATGCTTAAGTAGTGTATTGTTCTTATGGTGATTCTTTAAGGATGAATTTCAGTTTATGTATTTGAGGGTACTACATAAAAATGTAGCATAGCTGTGTGACTACTTGTATTTTTTAATATTTTTATTTTTTCATTAGAAATATTTTAAATATTTCAGATTTCCTTAAACTATGCATTAGAAATTTTCCATATTAAACAGATACGTTCTGAATTTTGTCCTGGACAATGTTAACTACACCAAGACAGAGCCATGGTACAGACAACTTTAATATATTTCATCACTGAAGTAACATTTTTGCTATCCAAATTTTGACTTTTCTTGACAGTATTCTTAGAACTGTATCTAACTCTGAAGATTTTGTTACACAGAAGCTTCAGGGATTTTACATTTCATAGGCTAATACAAATAATTTTATTTCTTCAGTAATTGATGGAATATCTCTGTCTAGATATTTTAGTAACTGAAGATACTGTTATTATTCTGAGGAGTGTTTTGAAGATGGAAATCTGTCAATATAGATCTGCAAATATTCTCGGTGCATTATTCAGTTATTTTTGTAAATTGCCTACAGTCTTGTATTTAGTATTCCAACACAACCATGTGGTAAAATGAGTCTAAATTCATTTTAGTGCACTGCAGCAGTCGACACACTTTGCTATACCTCTTTTAATAGATCTGTTCCATTTCATTCCTCATATTTAGTGATTTATTTGATGTGTATATTTGCAGCTTATTACTGATATTACTGAGCAAAAAAACCCCCAAACTATAGGTAGTTAAAAATAATCCATTGCATAGTGACAGGAAGATGGATTTTACTCATTCTCAACATTCTTGCAGTCATGTCCTTTTGTTATCCAAGAAAATGTACTTCCCTTTTGATAATCTGAATTGAAATATGTTAACATTCCTGGGAGAAAAATTAGGGTGGTTAGCACTGAAACACTTATTAAAAAAAAAAAAATCCCCATCTTAACATTAATATCTTTATACGTGTGCAGGATGTATCATAATGGGGAGCTTCTCTGAGCATGAGATAAAATGTAATGAAGTTGAATAGGTCATGACAACAATTAAATGTAAAATTAAGTCACACCAGAAAAAAGATAATAAAATGAGATCTGATTCAGAGAGGAATTATAGCCAGGTGATTTCACAGTTTCAGGATTTTGAAAATATGGCAAAGGAGCTTAATGATGAGGGTAGTTAGTTCCTCCTTATTCTGTTTATGTACCATGCTGCTGAAAAAGGACCAGGAAAACCAGAAACCTAATATCCTCAGACATTATCTGGAGTATCTGCTGAAGGTATATCACGGTCTTTGGTATTTAAACATTACTTTTTCAGGAAGTTGAAGAGTACCTTAAAATCATGTAAGAAAGATAACAAGGTATAAGACTCAAAAATTCACTGAGGATTTACTTAAAAAAGGTATCTTGAGGTTTAATAGGTCAAAGTTGTTAGGAAAACTATTTAGGTGAGTTTTTTTAGGCTGAGAAGCTGCAGAGCACGTATGTTTTTGCCTTAATTTGTGATAAAGGATTACCCTTTGAGCATGCTTGTGAATGGAGAGAAAGCCCTGGTACCGTATATATATTACATCCATTAAAATATAATGGATATCTATTCATGGCTTCAAAGCAAGAATAAATTACTTGTTGAAAACATGTCTTAACAAACACAATGTAAGGCAAAATTTAATGACCTGTTGGAGAAAGATCAAGATCATGCAATTTAATAACACTTTCTGGCTAATAGTGAGTGAAGTTACTGAAATCTTGAAATCAAACCCCTCTTTTTCAATAGCTAGATTATTATATCTCATATTCTTTCCATCAGTGCTAAAAATTCAGGGAAATTACTGTTTCCTTGTTGACTGCAGAGGCAGTGTATTAAGATGTAGAATGCTTCATATAAAAATCAACTTACATGCAGCTAGGATATCATGAAAACACCCCTAAAGAACCAATCAATTTATAAATATATTCTTTACTTATCCAATGTGATACTGTTCTTCCTTAAAAAAAAAAAAAAGAAAAGATAAAGCAGCTCATTGTTTGACCTAATACAGACAGTTGTAGTAGAATGAATGGTTTAGAGCAGTAATGTTCAAACTTTTAACTGAGTATAGACCACTTTTATGTATCGAAGTTTATCATGACTGTCATGAGTCCTTATCGCAGTGTTTATTTGAAAACATTTTGAAAGTGATTGTGTTTTGCAGATTAGCTAGTCACTTCAAGCTGTGGGTTGCAGTCCATTGACTGAAAACTACAAATATTGAAAGTTGTTGTTTTATGCAGGAAAGGAAGCAGAGGAACCCTTAGAAAAACAAACAAACAAACAAAAAAATCAAACCAGAAAAAAAGAGAAAGAAATCATCCTATTAAATAAATCTAAGTTCCAGAAAATGTTGCAAGTGAATATTACTATCTGAATTTTGCTTACCAAATAGACTGGGGGAAGGTTTGCTCAGAAAGGATTTCAAAACAGATGCAAAGCAAATTAGTCCTGAACTGAAAGTTCAGAATAAAGTGATGTTTGCTTCATTAAGCGCTTACCATATTGAAACTTCATTGAAGAGTACACTGATAACACAGGTAACATATGTTGGTACAGCCAAGGAAAGGCCAGATGTGAAGGAATGCATTTTGGCTTACTGGTGTCTCATTTTCAACAGGAGCATCCGTTTAAGTCATGTTAAATTGCAGTGCTGTTCTGTCTCTCAGCAACCGGTTAATTCAATCAGAACACATGGATTTTTCATCAGTCTTTAATTTGCTTAATTTCGGTGAGGTATTGTCTCAGAAATTTTCCCATCTTTCAGCCCTGTGGCTATAACATTGTTGCCTTGTGCTATTCTTTCCTGCCATTTCCATTTCAATATACATTTTATAGTTCATTACCTGTCAATCAGTTTTAAATGGTGCAGTGTTCATTTTATCATGTTCTGTAAAAGCTGCATGCTTTTTCCAATGTCTTACATTTATTTCAGCTTGAGCTCTATTTATTTCCCTAAGCACTGCAGCTATGCATAGCTATATTCATTTTAATGTGCATTTATTTTAGCAAATGCAATTTTTTTTTTCATATTTCATCTATTTGGCATGTTTATTCAAGCGAGTTCTGACTCAACAGCACTCTGAAACTTTCTTATTTGTAACAAACAATTTTTTCCATAATGTCTTTATTTGTCATAGAGCTTGAAGGGTTACATTTTCAGTCTTCATCGTAGTTGCCCTAAACAAAACCAGCAAATTAACACAGAAATACTGTATAAGAAGTTTCTGCTTTTGGCTCTTCTGAACACGTGAGGCATGTCTTACCTCAAAAAAGAGCCTCTGCACTTTCCTGGCCAGATTAAGTGACTTCAGGTATTTAGTAGAAGATTCCTTTGATGGTGTTTTTTGCTCTCATTAGGCTACTCACTTTGGTCTCCACAGTATGCCATTATGTGGTGGAGTGTTACAGGGAAATTGTGTAAACAGGGACAAAAAGGCCTCTTACATCTACTAACACATGAAAACCTAAAGAAGTTGAAAGGTTTCCTGTTTGTTGGTTACTTGTATTGGTAGTAACTTTCTAAATTCTGTGAGGGTTTTAAAAGATGAGATTGTGGACAATGCAAATAATATTCAAATTAGAAGAATCATGACATTATTTTGAATTAGTACATCAGTAACTATTGTCAATAGTAAAGAACACTTATTCAGTTTATGTCAACTAGACTGCTTAGTGGCCAGCAGTGTGACCTAAAAATGTTGTATACTTTATGGTAATGACAAGTTATTGCTTTATTTCTGTCCTAGGCCCAGCATGCCACCACAGTTGTCCAGGAGTAGAGTTAATATCTTTTAAAACTTGTTGCCTTTTCAGGAACCATTTTTTTCTCTTGAGGCTATACAGCAAGGACAAAAGTGATTGTGAATGCCTGTGGAAGGGGATGGCATGGACAATTTCTGGGGAAGTTAGAAGTCCGTATCGGCTGCTAGGGGAAATGTCAGTTCTTCTCCACTCAATTACACAGATTAGGTGAACATGCAATCTTGAATATATACTTCTAATGAACAGTCATTCAGAAGCAGGATTAACTGTTGCTACCTTCATAATATATTGCAGTATAACAACTATTAAAACAACAATTTTAATATTGTTGCTTTCATTAGTGAGTTAATATAGCTGTATTTCCTTACTTTATATGCATACACTAGTAGTAAACAAAAGTGTTCAGCCTTGACAAAGTGTATTAATGATATTTTTAATATTAATTAGTCATACGACCTTTTTTTTTTTTAAATAATTATTTTGTAGTGAATCTGTATTTTTCTGTTTTGATTTTTCCATTCACTTTTGCTACAGTGCATGACTCATTGCCCAGTCCTGGAAACTGTCACACCTATCCTAATTGTCAAAATGTAGACTCTGATCTATGGTATTTATGAAGCACTCGTTCAACTTTAAGCATAAGAAGACTTACAGAATGCCATTCACTATTTGTAAACTGAGTGCTTGTAATTTTTGTTGGACCACGCCTATAATTCATGATCACTGTTTAAGAAATTAAATAACTAAACAGCTTCTAATTCAACAGGATTATAGGAATGCTAAGGGTTTGTACTAACATTTTCTCTGCTTCAAGGAATTTATATAGGCTGCTAATGCTGTCAATTTTGTTTTTTCATTATAGGAAAAGGAAAAAGCCACTACTGGTGAACAGAAGAGATAAACGAAGGCTTTTACATTAGCAGGAAGTGCCATGCAGTGGGAAGGTCTCCAGAGTGAAACAGCTGGTATGGAAAATGAGGTATTCTACACTATGCACATTTCAAAGGGTTAGCATTCAGTCCTGCAGACTGAACAGCTGTAGTGGTTGTAGCACATTGAGGTTGATTTCAGCGGTGCATCTCTGAATTTATTTTCATTTAGAAGGAATCAAGCTTATGCATCCCAAGATCATTTCCAGTGAGAAGTATATTATGTTAAGTGGAAACAATTCAGAAATTTTTTTGAAAGCCTGCTGTTGATCTGAAGTGTAGACTCACTCAAAGTGCAGCCATTGAAACCACCCTACTCTGCAGAAATAAAGGAAAATGAATATACTGCTGTGTTTCCTGTTCCACCACGCAGTGAGAGAAAGATGGCATGATATCTACTTCTGATTATAGTTATTAATAGAGAGAAGCGCATAATACAAAAGGGAAATGTTACCTCTTAAGCTTGTTTCAATTAATACTAAGGAATAAAAGCACAAATGAAAATTCAGAAACTATGATCATGTGTTGTAATCTGGAAAGCTACTAGATGAACATGTGACTGAACTTAGTCCATTAATTTATTCCCATGCAGTATACATAGAAGATATAGACTGCTAGAAGATATACTACAAATATATTGACTGTTTTTCTGAATGAAAATATCTTTCATTGTCCCTGATCCTGGATCAGCAATTATTATTGTTGCTGATAAATAATGCATGTTACTATCATAGGTTCTTTTCAAGTTTAATATGAAGAAATTAAGAGTGCTTGTGATCCTATCTTAGTTGAAAATTTGTCTGTAGGTTAACTTTACTTTGGATATCACAACTAGGTCCATAATAGTGAGAATTGTCCTGAAAAGGCCCTCATGGTTAGTGGTCACAGGTATCTCTAAAGAACCGCAGTTCCAAGAGCAAGAGTCCTTTTTAGTGTATATACTTATATGAACTACATTCTACAGTTATTTTATGGTCATCTAGAGATCTTTGAGTTTGTTTCAGTCTTAACTCAAGATAATCATATACATGTTCACACAGGCCCTATTTCTTTTACACACTAAATCTCTTTCAGCTGGACAGTGAAAACACAGTGGCACAGCCATGCCCCGAGTTACCTACAGGCCTATCTTTGCATAAACCATCTTGGAGACAAGGCTGGCGGAATAATGACGGTATTTTGATGCTATGCTGAAGAGCTATGCATTATTGTTGCCTCCCTTTGTCTTTATCAAATTCCTCAGCTTCTTTTCTGGGACTGAGTGTCAAATTTACATTAAACATCTCAGTTTATAATTTCTGGTTAGTGAGTTTTGGATGTCATAGCCAAGGATTCTACTATCCTTTTTTTTTGAAGGTACCACCTTTCAAGTCACCCTGGTCTTGCCCTTTTCAAGAGGTCTGTCTTTTGAAAAAAAGGAAATTTAGTTTGTCTCAGGGTTAACTGCTGGGTGGCTTTGAGTTAAAGCATATCTTCTCTCTAGGGAAGAAGAGTCTTATAAAAGGTAGAAGAAATTCTAGATCTGCCTACTAAATTAAATAGTTACATTTATGTATTGGTACTCTCATAAGTCATGTTTCCCAGCTTCAGCAACTTTTCCAGTTCTTAGCTATGTCTCAAAACTAAAGATTTGTGGCCTGTAATTTTCTTCAGTCACAGCCAATTTAGCAGCCATCATGGCTTTTTGTCCTTAGGTAGAAGATTAATCAGTATTCTCACTCCCCAGGAGAAATTTTTGAAGGATCTAATAGGCTTTACCTACAGCTAAAGACCTGCTTTCCAGTGCAATATTGATAGGCTCTTTCAGTTCAAAAATGCAGGCTCTACAAGCCTTAAATGATACAATCTCTTCCTCATTTATCTTTCAAAAGCCTTTTCAGTGGCTATCATTTGTACAGGAAGGCTTAGCTGAGATACAGGGTCTTATGGCTGATTCCTCTTGTGTCATTTCCTTATGGGAAAAGCAACCCTTAGCAGGCTTTCCAAGGTTTTACCAGAAGAATTTTCTGACTGTCACATCTCTCCTAAGCCCCATGATTCCTCAGTAAATGCAACTCTCTACACATTAGAGTACGAATACCCATTGTCCTTTTACACTGACAGAAGAGACTTTAGGAGCTTTCTCCAAGTCCTTGTGTCCAGGCTGAAAGGCCTCAGGGGGTGTCAGTGTCCTCACAAATAATACCATCCTAGTTATCATAATGTGTCAACGAATGCTATCAATCTGCTGGCAGAGAAACTACCTTAATTACAAAGGCTTCTTTGACCATTTTAAGCAGGGATGGTGGGTTGTCTGTGGAACATTTCACACTTGACATTTGCAGAGAGGCCACCTGGAGCTCCGTTCATACTTTTACTAAGCATTATGCACTTGCTGAAGCATCCAATGATCATGTTGCCTTTGGGAGTTATCCTTCAATCTTTGTTTAATTAAGAACTCTAAGGGTCCTCCTCCAGGTAATTATTAGTTGCTACACTCTTTAGTCACCCACAGTGTGAGTGAACATATAGACAATTACTTCAAAGACATTTACAGTACTCTCTCCTGTCCTTCTCTCTCAAAGTCTTACCTAATTTTCTGTACTCTTTAAGAGAAACTGAAAGGAATGGACAAGCTATGCCCTTTCTTTAAATCTAATGTTCAAGGACAATCAGGAAGGACTGACTTGGTAGTGCCTACTAATATAAGTGTTTTCTAATAAAAGTGGTATGTGTTAACACTGTGACTGTCAGTTAACACGTCTCAAAGTTATAGGTTTGTATCTAAGTATTCTAGTTACAAGAAAACCAGTATCCTAATTTGTGTGTGTGGGGGGGTTGGTGGTGGAAAGGATGTCTTCTGACTGCAGATAGCTTTTTATATACCCATGCAAATATTGAGGTGAGCCTGTTAATGCTGTCTCCCTAAATATGTCTTTAGGCAAATTTTTGCTTTTATGAATACCGGCACAAACTAGGATCACAAATATTCTTACAAATTTACAAATAATCAGACCAGTATAACAAGTACATTTGCTTTACTTCTACAATACATATCTAATGAGAACTTTTGTTTCTCATTCATGTAGTAGCTGCTTGTTAAGTAACAAACATAACAGCTCAAATACAGGAAAGGATTCTTGCTAAGATAAGCAATAAACATTGAAATCCGTGAGATCAGTTAAATGCTGTCTAAAGTAGGGTCAAAAAGTGATTGACAGGAAAAAAGAAAACGCTATCTAGATATTTATATCTGTGACACATTTGATATCAACATATATATATTTGCAAATATCTGGGTTTTAGTAATATAGTACAAAGAATTGAAAGGCAGCATGAGGAACAGAGCTTAGTGCCTACACTGAATTATGTCATAAGTCTGTTTCATAGGGTAGCTAAATTCAGTTTAGCTATGGTTTTTCCTCTGCTGTTGAATGAAGGGTTGCTCTACAGCATCTTCTCTTTTAGAATTATAAATCTTCTTCTCACTTCTGGTCAACATTATTCACAGTCAACTGAAATCCATTTGTTATTGTGAGAATTTTGTCCTTGAACTTGAATAGCAATTCTCCCTCCCCGATATGCAAGTTTTTGAGTATTTGTTGAGAGTAATCATATATTCTGTCAGTCTTAATTTTGGTTGCATAAAAAACCTAAGTATTTGAAGCCTTTATTGTCAGATCCATTTCCAAATTATATATTGTTTTAAAATTAATACTATCTGACCTCCCAGTTTAAGTTCACTAAATTCTTTGACGTATTTCCATATATGCATTCTCATTGACTCTCACACACTTCCATTCATATTCCAGTGACCTCAGGATAAAAGCTGAGACAAAGAATTCAATTAGTATCTGGTTGTGTCTGGATTGGTTTTAGTGTAACCTTATTCTCACTGCAAAGCTGTTGCATGTCTGTTTCTTTGTCTTTTATTTGTGTAGTTATGAATTCTTTCCTATTAATTTCCTTTCTTTTTTTTCATTTGTCAACTTTAAATAAGCACATTTTTGTAGATCAGTCAGAATGCAAAGACAGTAAGGATCCCAAAGTGAGGTGTAGGTGGCATGTTGCTCTGCAAGTCTTAAAGACAAATTCTCAAAACTTTTATATTGCTATGACATCCTGAAGTCAGTAAGTCACTGGTTATGAACAAATATCATTTGGAAACACCACAGTCTAGCCAGTATTAGGTAGATTACATCAGCCTCCCAAAATTCACACATTTCTGTCTCAAATCACCCTCCTTGCAGGTGTTTAAAAGATGTGTAGATGAGGTTCTTAGGGACATGGTTTAGTGGTGGACTTGACAGTGTTAGGTTAACAGTTGGGCTAGGTGATCTTAAAGGTCTTTTCCAACCAAAATGATTATCTGATTCTATGATTCTGTGATTCTTGCCTAAAATAATCAATACAGCAAGTAGTAGAGACTGCACAAAACAAGCTGCAGCTTCTGCTTTCCATCAAACCTTGGAGTAAGTTGTCTGTGTGCAAAATGCATAGAACTTGACCTGTTAGCTCTGAGACTCAAGGAATTTGCAGGGTTGGGGAGTGGGGGTGGGGGATGGGAGTGAGGTAGGGTTGGTTTTTTTTGTGGCTTTTTATTTAAAATCCAAAGTGTCTGAAATAATGAGAGGACCGAAGCTTATGTGGTCAGAATGGTCATTTCATAATGTAATATCAAGGATATCTGTTGCATATCATGAGATTTTTTTTTAGAAACAATGCTGGTGTGCTGGGCTGTCATGGCAGGTCTGTGCAAATTAGAAAGAACTAAACCTGGTGCCATCTTGCTGGTGTTATCTTCACAGAAAAATCTTAGTGTGAACTGAAGAGGATATCAGGATGCTTTTTGTCTCAGCAGGAGCTATTTGTTTTCACTTCCCAAGGAAGCCTGGGAATTAATAACAAATGTGCAGTATAGACTATAAGTGGGACAGATAGCCGTGAAAAAGGAAGAAAAGGATTCGTCAATGTCAGCATAGACACAATCACTATCCTGCCCTCTCCCTGCAGAGAGCATCTTGAAATCTTATCTACAAACTGAAATAACCAAACAGAAAGACATTCATGCTGTCTCTTCAGTAATATTAAAATCTAACCTTATCTGTATCCTAACATGGGCACCTACAGCAGATTCCTACATTAAAGCAATAAAATCTCTTTTACAGTCTTTCCTCTGATTATTTCTAGTCAAGGCTAACTATGCTACATCAGGTTTTCCATCTTTATATCACGTCATATTTTTTCCTTACCATAAGTGTTTTTCCAACTACTTCTAGCTTTAGGTTTTTTTTTTGGAATGTCTTATGCCCTAACATAACATTCCAGTTATGAGGATTCTTCTCTTCTTATAGCATTTGTTCTCACGCATTGCAATGAATTAACTAGTTTCTCCATTTTGTTATTCCATCAGCTTGTATTAGTTGTTTATTTCAGCTCTCAGCTAATGTTCTTGCTGATTTAGTTGTACTGTGTGTTGTCCGACTGATAGTCACATTAATATCAAACCTTATTCTGTACTTATTTGCATAATCATACCTGCAAATACTCCTGTACCATCTACTGTATCCTCACGTACCTGATTTTCTACATCTGCTATTACAGCACACATGTAAGTTATAGTTTCCTTTATCAGCGTTCTCTCTTGTTTCCTGCTTTAAGGCCCTTATACATCTTGCCATACTTGATCCCAAAAGATCATACTCCAAAAATAGTTGAAATCTATCTAACAAGAAAAATTTTCTTTCCACAGAGGCTGCCAGTAGTCAAACATCTTCAGAATTTCCTCACAGCCCTTGTTCTCAGGCCATCTGCTGAGCTTTAATGATTTGCTGCACCATTTGATGCCTTCATGGAACACAGAAAAAACATCACTTGTGCCCAAAAACTCTTGAAAATCTTTTACAGCCAGGTGATTCAAGGACAGTTAAACCAAATGTATCATACCTATCTCTGGAGAGACAGAACTCCTTTCTGCTTCTTGCACTATACTCAGGACAATTTTTGTGGGATAAAGCATCACAGCTGATGTGCAGAGACAACAAAACTTTGTTAGACAATAAAAAAAATTTTAAAAAAACCCAACCAAAAAGAAAACCCAAGGTGATACAGTTAGTTCACTTACACTGATACGAGCACTTAAAGTTCAGTTCTCCAATTGTAGCTCATTATAAATAAACAAGCACGTAAAACTGTTGTGCACTGACCCTTTCTCTAGCCTTGTGCTCACCTTCTTCCCAACGTGTTGTTACAGAGAGTAGTCAGTGTTATGAGTTCATTGCTGGAAGAATTATGAAATAAATGGAAGGGATTCTTTTCTCTCACTTGTAGGTTTAACTGGAGGTAATTTTTAAAGTTTGCTGACATGATCTGCTTTATTTATTTTTTTTTAATTTACAATGCTGGTTTTTAAGACATGGTATTTTACATGTACGAGATAATTGTTTGTTTTCTTTGTTATCACTAAAACAAGTTTTATCCAGCTCACAAGACTGCTTTTCTGCAGCAACTGCTAATTTCTGTTTATAGCCCTAGGGCCTCTGGCATGATGTGGTGTTTGTACTTTCAAGGACACTTCTATCTTCCTGTACTTTCATACATTTTTTTTTCCTAGGATCATAGATATTGCACTCTGCATAGAACAACTATCTGTAGTTACTATCTAGCAGTTACAAAAATATGTAGACATTATTACAACAATAGATGTTCAATGACATAATTACACAAAGCTAAACAAAAGCTAATACAAGTTAGATAGCTATCACTTGGTTATTAAAAAAACATGGTTATCTGGAAACCTGACAAAGTCAAATGAGTCCTGAGGTGTAGCACTGTCGAGCCAATACAAAATTTCTGGGCCTATTTCTAGAGATTGCAATATCTTGTTTAGAGGGCTATGTGCTCTATAAATTCAACAGTTTCAGAGTGCTCATTCCTGTCTTTTTCCTATCATCTTTGCTGTGATTGTCTAATTTTCTACCACCTATTTTTTTTTTTCTTCGTTATTTCCTTGCCCAACATTGATACAGAATCCTTTTCCGAAATTCTGATGATCTCTTTTATCATTGTCTTTCCTCTACTGGCCTTTTTTCTTTTCTTCTCAATATTTAATCATAATATATTTAATTACTTACTAACTCTGAGTACTAATTGGAAATATTTATGCTTAAAAAATTACAATAAATTATTCATTCAGCCTGCAGTGCTTTGTTTTGCCCTTTTTTGTTTGTTTTTGTTTTTTAATATATTCCTGCTAGGAAGGTGTGAATCTACATTAGTAATAATCTAACTCTACATTAAATTTATTATAAATAACAATTATTAAAATGTACTGAACCATTACATAAATTTTGATTTATAAAACTATAGCTACTGCCACTTTTAGGTCTTTAAAAAGGCTGTAAATACCTGTAACTTTTAACCTTTTTAATCTCAATTTGCAGATGATGGTGAAGTCTGAAGCATGGGACAAAAATTACCAACAAAATCTTTCCTTGTTCCTTGATCATTTTCATGAGAAAATAAAAAATATAAGAATGTTTACAGAACTGGAATCACTTATTTCCTAACACCACACTATCATTCTTGGAAATACAACTCAAAATGCTTCAGCTTTGAAGATTAATGTATAGCTTGGAGCACCACAGCAGTTCAGACAGCAGTTGTTATGAAGCCTTCTTTGTTGTGTCAATAGGGTGGAAAAGATTAAAACAATAAAAAAGTGATGGTTCTGAATTCTTCCATTCTTTTTACAGCTCAGTTAATACAGCTTAGTTACCTTTGAAGTTTTAAAGATTCCAAAATCATCCTTAATTATGCTTTATTATAAAAAGGAAGGACTATGAAATATTACCACTATCTTGAAACAATTGCAAACAATGGACAATAACAAGTAAGAGTCGATGTCTTTGTTAGAACTCATACTATGAAGTATTATCAGTGTTTTTGTGACTAGCTTTCTGTATAATGGCATTGCTGCTTCAAGTACCTGTAGCTTATTGCTATAAATAGTGATAGGCCATCAAACGCAACCAAGTAGCTGGACCAAGATATAATGTCTTTAGGCTATTTTAGCTATTTTATTTTGAAGGGTAAAGCAAAAAGAAAAAAAAGGATAACTGAGAAGAGGAAATGGAATTAGGATTTGGTGCATTTGCTGAAGCCTTAGAGAGAAGTTTTATTTTTCAGACTGTGAATTAGTCCCTGATCATAAAACCCAGGTCATATGACATTACTGTGTATGAGAGTGCATTTTGATGCTCTTTGTTTGCCTATGGAATTTTTTATGGTACTATCTAACTTAGAATCTGAGCATTTAACATGAAGTAATGTGAAATAGAGTTCTGTTTGTGTTTCAATTTTACATAGTAAAAACTGAGCAATGAAAAATAATAAAGATGCTTCTTTTACATTTTTAAAGTTGCCCCCACTGAAAAAGAATTGCCATTTGCCCAGTTTGACAATGCACTGACCCTCTTAATGCACTGACCCTCTAAAACATCAGATGAAGGTAATGTTTATCATACTCATCCTCCCAGGTAACTGGGCTAACCGTGGATGTGGGATGAGAGTGATGTGATGTGCCACGGTGGGTTTTTAGAATTGCATGTTTAACCATCTTTCCTTACCAATTTCTATATCAATGAGTCTGCCAGGAAGAAATACCAAAAGACTTGCAATATCTAATGCTATGTTTTATTATATTATGAACCAGAATGAAGTGACACTATCTACAGAGAAAACAGATCTGCTGTATGAGATAAAAATAAATAAAGTCTGAAAGCTTCTTTATGTTATGTGATTTTATTGTAGCAGAATGGATCTAGCAATTCTCAATATCATTTCAGATTTTGCCAACTGCACATTCTCCTTTCTAAGAAAAAAATTTGTTGTCATTCAACTCCAAAGGTTTTTTCTACATTAACATTTTCGTTTGGATCAGGACTGTTTTTAAAACAAGTCTCCCGATCATCACTATTTATTGTCCTTTGGTTTATTATGAACCAGTCTCAGTACACAAACTAGATATTTTTTTAGATGTCATTAAATTGGAAGTTACATTTCAGAAGCACATAATCCTACTGTTAATGGATTTTCAGTGCATAGAACAGACTAAATTTACACTGAAGTAAATCCTGCTGCTTACTGCAGACACCAGGTCCTTAGTACCAGGTTGCTCCACAAGCAGTCAGCATTCAGAAGGAGTCAACTTACCCAACCTCAACCTTTTGATGTAAAACATTGCATGCTATAAATAACGCAGAGTAAATAATTAATAAAGAGAAGAGATACTGTCTGTTGTAAATGAAGTATTTGTTGGAAATAAAAATGTGAATTTATTATTTGCTTGATTGAATTATTTAGAATGTTCTTGCAAGTGACTTAGAAGTCCTAACCTCACTTAGGGGTTTTGGATGATTTAGATATTTTGAGTCAACTGTCCGCAACTGGCATGCTTGTGTCCATTATATATGTTTACATTTGATATTAAACTTATAAGCTATATATACGTAACTATATATATAAATTGGAAGATCACAGTGTGTATATATATGCTTTCAATTTAATACACAACTCATAAACTACAGAATCATATAAACTGTTTCAAACCTCATGTGAAACTTTTTGTTTTATTTCCACCTGTCTTCCTTTGCAATGGGAAACAAATCTGGTATGTCACTGTCATCATTTTAAGCATCTGATATATAGCAGTTTCTATCCATACGTTCCTTGTTATATACTAAAATTTAGATAAGAAATATTATCACTGCTTGAGGATAAAGTTTGTTTGTAATATTACTGCTATTACCTCTGTAAGTACTGTAGCAAAACATATTTGGACTTCTCTCACAATGTTCTTGTTTTTGTGGGATTCAGATTTGAGTATTGCCTTCTTATAACAGATGGCTGAATGGTGATTCAGGATGATAAATAGTCTTTTGCATTTTCCAGCTAACCTTAGGTAGATGCATTCCTCTGAGAAATGATTATACTACACAGTTTTAAACACCAGCAGATATTCTCTAAAATACTCTTGTAATGAACCTTTTGTAAACAATAAAATCATGATTAGCTCTGGTATAGTAAACACATGATACCAGCAAGACAGTAATTAACAGCACTGTGGCATTTTAAAGGAGAGATTTACATGTTTCAACATTCTCTTACTGTGAGGGCTCTTCAAATGGAAGTAGGAAATTCTTGCAGAAGTTCAGGGAAAGCTGCTAATGTGATGGACCTGTGCAATTTGCTTCTGGAGCTGGTCATTTATCATGAGGAGAAGTAGAGGGAGAAAATGCGGTAAAAAACTAGTAATTGTAAATAAAGCATAATCAGAGGGAAACAGAAAACGAAGGCTCAGAAATGTATGTTAGATAACAGCCGTGACTACATCTGTGTGCAAATGTAGATTTTTCTTCTTACAAAAAGGATTTTATTGAAATGAAGAAATAATATTTATTTTTAAATGAGCCATTAGTCCAAAAATCTGATTTGCATCTATACTTCATTAAGTCAACATATTTTGGAATCATGGCAGAAATAATTAAATATCGAAGCACAGTGAAGTACTGTGAAGTATCAAAGTATCCTGACTTAATATACCTTATTTGTGAGGAATATGTATTTCTATTTACACAGAAGGGAGGCTGGAAAAGCTGTAGGGGAAAAAAAGTATTCTGCTCCTGAAATCTGCACATTATTTAGCATGTATTTAGCTATATCAAGTAATGGCATTGATATAACCTCTGTTATATACTTGTTGCTTCTACATGATGAAGAAATGACAGAACAAGTACCACACAGGATAAAATTACAAGGTCCTTTTCAAGGTAATTACCGTTACTCATTATTTTCCAGTGTATAACAGTTAAAAATTCTCATCTCTGTTGTTTTAAACTGTTAAATTTGTGTTGGGACAAAGACACACAGATGCTTACTAGAAAAAATTCTCTTGTGATCCAGAACAACTATAAAGCATTAGAGATGCCACTATTTGTACTTATTTGATACTGTTCTACCTAATAGAAGAAACAAAAATATTGTACTGTGTTTAAGCAAATGAGTTAAGTGAAATATCACTTAGTCAAATGAAATGAGTGAAACCAAACTCACTGAAGCTGCTTTTAAAAACTGAAAACAGAATGGATTTTTAGGTACTTTCAAATTCCAAAATTCGAATACTTTAAAAAACCCTGCATTTGGAATCGGTACAGTTTTTCAGCCCCCAAAATATTATTAATTCTGGACAGACAGTGTTTTTTCCATGTTATATTTTGAAATTTAACAAATGATCCTTTTTAATGGAAGAATGAAACTAGAACTTTTTTTTTAAAAAAAAGAAAAATTACTAACAAAAAATCAGGAGGTGATGCAAAATTCAGTGTCTGTACCACTCACCTCCTGCTGGTGATGGTCATTCATTAAACGACAAAAAAAAATAGTTCTGTGATGTAGCAATGTTACAGAAATGAGTTTCAAATGGAATCTTTTTCAAAATATCATTTACACAAAAGAGATGATACCAAGAGCACATAATAGGGAAAAAAACTAGCTTGGTGTATTCACATGTCCAATAATTGGGACATTCACTTGGATTGTGGAAAAATTGTTAATCAAGGACCTTTTATATGAGAAGAGAATTCATGTGGTTCATCTCTTTTTTTTTTTCCATCCTATTTTGGCTAGAAATTTCAGCTTAGATCCAGAGACTCTTTTTCAGTAAGTCAGCTTACACAACTGATGTATTTTTACAGCGAATTTTAGTCTTGATGAATTAGTATTTTCTCATTACCACTACTCCCTCTTAAGAAAAAAGTTGTTGAATGCTGAATTATTAGAACAGTTCTAACACTATTTCTAGGGATGTACAACCAATCCTAGCTATTTAACTGAAGTCAAAGGTTTTCATTTAGGCTACAGCAGATACATAATACCAGTATGTAGGTAATTATTGCCCAAGGGAAGTGAAGAAAGTTGTAAGGTATTTTGATACTCATATCTTTACTGCAGATACTAATGTTTATCAGTACAGATAAATTTAGATAAGAATGAGAGACTCACTCCGAGAAGGTAAACAGTAATACTCATGTTTTGAATAACCTTGATCTTTGTGTAACAGCTCAATCAAAAATACTTCTTTTTTTCTACCATTTCTTATCATAGCAGAAAACATTTATTAAAGAGAGTACTGGATGTTGGGAACCTGGTCTAAAATGTGTATTTAAGGTTAGCTCATATTTGGGTGAATTCTACAGATCAAATCTTATTTTTCAAGGAAAAAAAAAAAAGAGCATGGGGAGAACTGGTTCTGAGATGCTGAAGAGGCTGAGTTAGAGAGAATGTATAAATTGGAGACTGATACAGAGCAAAGTGTGATTTGAATCTTTGCTTTATCCTTTCAGCACTGCAGGAAGAGTCAGATAATTGACAATTTCATGGATGGCTTCTAGTCTTTCTAATTTTAGCAATTTAATGTCATGTTTATTATTTGTTTATTAAGTATAAATATTGTGGCTTGTGGCTGCAGTTGGTAAAATACTTACTTCCTGGCATACTTGGACACATTCTGAGGCTATTTCAGCATGAGGTTTATTATATACATTGTTCACCACAAAAGGTCATTTTTTAAGTATAAGGGCAAGAGGCTGTAGCTAATAGGAAAACATCTGTATGAAAGGAAAGTTATTTCTCTACAGGAACTATTTTCAGGTTTTTTTCTTATTCAATATCTGTGTATTTCATGATATTTATTACATATCAAGAAATATCTAGCAAGTATTTTAAGACAACACATATATACCTTATCATTCTGTACACAGGCCGGAATCCTAAACCTGAATGTTTAAAACTGAGCTTATAAATCCACATTTAAGCACAACTCTTGCACTAGTTTCATTTTCAAAAGTGCTGAAATCTGCCAGAGTTCCTTTTTCTCTTTTGAAACAGAGCAGCAACTGCTCACCTGGGTAGGTCAGAGGTGTTCACTTTATTTTGTGCTTCTGTAAGTGTATGGAGGACATTTGAAAAGTGCTGTTAGAGAGTACTGTATTGCATCAGAGTCTAGGTCTAAGTTTGATTAACTACAGAGCAGAAGACTATCTGAAACTATGGGTTGGTTGGTTTTTTCTGAAATGCCCAATTGATAAAACTCTTTGTACTGCAGAAACTGATAAAGATAATTCCTTTCTAACTTGAAAAACTATTTAGTCAGGACTGCAATTGTTAAACCATTACAGATATTGCATAACCTTAGTTACAGTTGCTCTTGTTACATATATAGTTGTAGTATGTAATATATAAAGAAAAAGAATTATCAAGTCATGGTTTCACCAAATTGCACCGTTTAATTCAACACTAGACTTTCGTTCTAGCCACTGAATTTCACATGCTCCAACTGATATGGACTTAATGCTAAATTTTGGGACTTTACGTGAGATACTTTGACACTTACCCATCATGGGATTCATTTTATGTAATTCTTAGTGGTTTTAGTCTGGACATCTAGATCTGAATTAATTATCCTAAACTCTGCTTCTCTAGAGGATTTGACTCTTTCTGCGCCCCCCCCCCCCAATAGATGTACTTTAGGCCTAGGAAATTCACAGCCTAGAAGTCACTATTTCTTTTCACTAGTTATGGAAGATGTCACATGATTACTTGAAGAGATAATCCTTTATTAGAATGATCATATCTCTCATCTTCTAGATATATTGCCTTTTCTAGATTTTTCCCAGAATTTCTGGGTATCTGGCTATCACATAATCAGAAATCTCAGTCAAAATAGTAACACGTACGTGCCGTGACTGTAAAGCAGGTTTAGCTCATGTTTATATACAGCACGAGTCCAATTGTACTTATCTCCACTCTCCTAAAATTCTATAAGCCTGAGGACTGCCAAATTGCTTGATGCAGAGCAGATATTACAGGCAGAAAACCGATACATTTATTATCATGACTTATTTTTTTCTAAAACTAAAACTACAATGCACTGGACTAAAAGGGACTTTATGGATCATTTAATCTAATCCCTTATTTGAAAGACATCTATATAGCAATAACATATAATTCTTGGAAAGATCTGGCAATAAAAATCAAAATGAGACACAGAGACAGAACACAATATTTACAGGTTGACAAACATCATCAATCAGTCAGTAACAGCAATGTACAATAAGAGGACAGATACCAAATGCAGAATGATAACAGAGAATGTATTTCTACCTCAGGTGCAGCAGTATGTGCACAAGCCATTGCTAGCCCAAAATTTCTGTTCCTGATACAACTGTAAAAAAGGTCTGCAGTTGCTCTGATAATAGCTAATGAATGTCCATAAAGTATTACTACTACCCATGTATGTTCAAACATAAAGGAGAAAGGAAGTACTCCAAAGGAACAAGAAAAAACAAATTTTGCTATTTATAGCAGGGAAACAATCAGTTGTTTCTTCAAGTATATTATCATATCTTTCCAAAATGCTAATGACATAATTGTTTAAGTCTAGTGTCTTGGGTTTGTGTGGCAAGGTTTTGGTAGCCAGAAGGACTGTAGGGGTTGCCTCTGTGAGAAGATGTCAGAAGTTTCCCCCCAAGTCTGATAGAGCCAGTGCCAGGCAGCTCCAAGACTGACTCATCTGTGGCCAAGGTTGAGCCTATCAGTGCTGGCAGTAGCACCTCTGTGATAACATATTTAAGAAAGGTTACAAAACATTGCACAACGGCAGCTGGGAGAGAGGAGTGAGAGTATGTGAGAGTAACCACTCTTCAGACACCAAGGTCGGTGAAGAAGGAGGAGGAGGAGGTGTCCAGGTGCCAGTGCAGAAATTCCCCTACAGCCCACGGTGCAGACCATGGTGAAGCAGGCTGTCTCCCTGCAACACATGGAGGCCCAGAGTGGAGCATAGATCCACCTGCAGCCTGTGTAGGATGCCATGGCAAGGCAGGTAGATGTTCCTGTGGAGAAGCTGTGACCCCATGGGAAGCACATGCTGGAATAGGCTCATGGCAAGAGCTGTGGCCTCTTGAAGAGAGGAGCCCATGCTGAATCAGGTTTGCTGGCAGGACTTGTGACCCCGTAGGGGACCCACACTGAAGCAGTCTGTTCCTGAAGGACTGCTCCCTATAGAAAGCTGGAACAGTTAGTGAAGAACTGCAGTACATGCAAAGGACCCACACTGGAGAAATTCGTCAAGGACTGTCTCCTGTGGGTGGGAACCCATCCTCGATCAGGGCAAGAGCATGAGGAGGAAGGAGCAGCAGACACAAACCATTATGAACTGACTGCAACCTCTGCTCCCCCTCCCCCTGTGCCCCTTGTGGGAAGGAGGTACTGAAGCTGGGAGTGAAGTTGAGCCTGGAAAGAAGGGAGGGGAAGGGGGAAGGTGTTTTTCAGATTTGTTCTTATTTCTCATTGTCTTGCTCTATTTAATTGGCAAGAAATTAAGTTAATTTCCCTAAGTCAAGTCTATTATTTTATTTTTAAAGAGTAGATCCATAAGCATTCTTGCATAGTCATGAAACAAATAAGATTTTATTTTGATTTTGGGAATCTTTGGAAATAGAAAGGCCTATCATATACCTATTAGCATCAAAAGGACTTCGGATCAATGTAGTGAATAATGTTTGATTTTTGTCTCCAGGCAAAGATATAGATTATTGTTGTTATTGTGAATGTGTACCACTAAAGAAATTAAAAGAACAGTCTTTTGGAAGTTGACTAAAATATATTCCACTTGTCTACATCTATTTATACCATGAACTGTATCCATTAGAGTAACACTACAAGCTTTAATCAAGATCAGTGTCTTCTGATGTATGCAGTGAGAAAACATCCTTATGCTGAAGAACTAACAATCCATACAGACAAATGGAATAGGAAATATAGTGTTATTACCCTCATCGTACTGACAGAAAGCCAGAACATAAGTGTAAAGGGTGATATTCTGGGTTCCTTGACATTAATAGCAAATTCCCTTTCATTTCACTGAGACAAAATTTTAGTTGGTCAGTTTTCTCTGAAGTCACTAAGAACAGCTGTGGCAGAGCCAGAAGTTCTTCAATTCACATACACTTTTTTTTTAAT
Organism: Caloenas nicobarica; assembly: GCF_036013445.1. NCBI lineage: Eukaryota > Metazoa > Chordata > Aves > Columbiformes > Columbidae > Caloenas > Caloenas nicobarica. The sequence goes on from NC_088245.1 coordinate 50,809,812, forward strand.
AGAAAGAGATAAGTCACTCTCAGATGTTGGCATTTCACAGAGCATTTTTATAAGCATTCTAGATTTCCTTGTCACAGTGTATTATTCACTTTCAAGCTGTTGAAACTCCTCACAGACTTACAATCATATTGCAAAACAGTCTCTAAAATCTTTAAAGAAAAAGCAGTAATGGAGATGGGTTTTCACATACCTATTGGAACGATTGGTTGCAGGCTCAACTTCTGGGACCAAAGAGAAAGTTATGTAGATAGAAAAAAAGAAAACAGCTAAATGTGCATCTGGCCCAGAATGATAACAGAAAAAGATTATTATAATTTACTAAAAATTCTGCCAAGCTATATAATTAATATATATATTTGAAATATTCTAAACTAGCATAGCGACTTTTCATATAATGACAGCCAGCTCATTTGGATCCTTTTTACATTAGTTAGTCTGTCTTCAAAATAGCTGTTGGAACACAATTGCCAAAGACATTTGCTAAGACTTTCACATCCAGGTAGGAACTGCAGTACTATAATTTCTCTATGTTATTCTTTCAAAGGGTACGGCTGAAAAAGACAAGTTTACATTTCAAGTGACCAATTTATCTGGCGAAGAGCACAAGCATCAGGACAACAGCGCTATTTGTGTGAAATGTAACCATTAATCCTGTGCATTCAAATTTCTGGTTGATAGGCTATTTTGGAGCAGTGTATATTTTGATTTTCATTGACATAATCTAAGTAAAGACAGAAAAAATTGCACCTCTTTCCCTCACCATTTCTAGGTATTGATTGTTTCCAAGCTACTGACATACCTAAGTGTTGCAATATCACTGCAGATAGATCAAGTAATGTACTTTGGAGTATAAATGCATCTTCTTAAGAAAAAGATCTTCCACCTTCCAGTAACATTATAGCACACAGAGTGTAGGTTTATATACTTTTTTAAGTTGATCACACTACCTGAAGAAAGAATAATGTGGCTGTCCCTTTTATCTGAGGAATAATAGGAGTTACATTTTCTTTAAGCCTTAAATTTGCCTCTGAAAATAATACAAATTCTGGTAGTACCTTTAATGAAGATATACTAGGTCTATAGCTCTCATATATGTGATTCATGGGAATCCAGAAATTACTGCAAACTGTTTTTGCACAGAGTGTGTTCTGGAATTATTTTCTTTTCTTGTTTGTTTTGTGTGGTTTTTGCTTCTTTCTTTCTTATTTCTTCTCTTGAGTCTGTATACAAATTGTTAAGAATGTATAACTTTTAATAAAGAATTTATTATTTTTATGACATAAATAGAAGACAAATTTACCCAAAGTAGACTCCTTTTAGAATGGTGTTAGGAGAATAGTGTTAGTTGACTAATTGAAGCAAAACAAGAAAAAAAAATATTTTTTAAGAGTAACAAGAAAGGTTCTACAAGAATCAAAATTTATAACAAACATGTGAATACATACTGTGTTTGATATTTTAAAGATAAAAATATCATATTTATTATGTGAAAAGATCAACGATAACTTTCAAACTTTTTACCTTTTTTTTTTTTTTTTCTGCATAGGAGATTAAACTAGTTTGAACTTAGCCTAAAATAGCTGCAGATCATTGTGTGTTCTCTTTTAGTAGTTTTATCTTTATAATGTTCTATTTTGCAGCTTTTGATACAGTCATACTTTCAAGCGAATTAGACAGCACTGTACTGTTCAAGCTCCTTTACTCATTGCATTTCTACGATGTGTCAACAATTAAAGTGGGCTGGCAAATTTTGGAAACAAAGTAGTAATTCCAGGCATTTTCTCACAGAGATATCTACTGCAATCGATATAATTAATTTCTGAATCAAGACAATCATGCCAGTGGGTTTCATCTACAAGCTTTCTACAATAATACACTGAAGAAAAACATACAGATTTCAAAATGAAAGTCAAAGTCATTTACAAAGGATTTAGTTTTGTCCTCAGTGTACCACTTTCTGGTATACCCAAAATCAAATATTTGACATGAGATATACCCTGCATAGTGATCAAAGTCAGAAGACACAGATGAACAGACCATACCTGAAACACAAACTTCTGAATTTACCTTTTGTCACAGATAAGTGGAATGCACCTGACTTAAAAGAGAGAAGCAGACATATGTTTTATTTAGATAAAATAATAATTTGATAGAATTCAGTGAATTTGATGGAATTAAATGAAGTTTAACGGTGCTTTGACAAGGTTCAATAAGTTTGACAGCAAGGTTCAACTCATTAATTACTGCATGGAAGAAATATACGAACAAAAATTGAATTAGACTCCAGTTAGAATGAGCCACACAGAGTCTGGAGATGCAAAGTGTAAGCAAAATAAAGGTTATAATAATGAATATTGAATGGCTACATGGATTAGTAATGTTTCATTAGTATCAATTCAACATGCATTCAAAGTTACCAAGGCAAAGTCAGAGTTACCATACTGCAGTGTTATCAGTCACTTACCAAAGATCTGCTGTTGGTAAAAGGTCTCTCTGCCTCGAGGAGCAACCTTAGAAGGTGTCCCAACTCAAAGGGAGGGCACTGTCACACGGCTACCTAGCACAGAGAGCTCAAAGAAGGCTCTCTTAGGCTGCCTTATTTATGGAATAAAGTGGTTGGCTTGCAGTCAAATCACATGCAATGGAAAGGTTGGCACGAGATGCGTTGTACCCACGACTTTCTTTGTTCCTTGATAGGTGAGTCTTGGAAAAGCCACTTGCTATTCACATGTTAAATTGCATGATTAGTGTTCCAAGCTCATGTGCATGGATGAACACTATGTCACTCTGCTCCTTTGTAGGTTTCCTTAAAGGAATTCTTGGCCCGGCTGCAGCTGAGGCCTTTGTCTCCTTTGGAGCCTGTACCAAACTACTGGTAGTTTGGTCAAGGGCTTGAGCGCACCCATCACACCTTTGTTATTCACTAGCTGGTTGAATTTGCTATCTGAGTTTTACTAATGGGAGCTGGTGACTGGGCAGGGTTAACATATTCACGGCCTTCAGTTATAATAAAGTTGTCATAAGGTGAGTTGGATCTTAGCATTTGTATCTCTCCTTTAATTCAGGTATCAAATTCTGCAGCCATTTTGTCCAGAAGATGAATGTTTTAATTGTAATAATATGGGGAGAACCTGTCACAATCACTTTAACTTTGACAGCTTTGCGATTGTTAATGCTCTGACTCTTGATGCAATTTTCTCAGTGCAAATGCAGAGGCGACTAATACATACCACTACCAGTGATTTTTTTCAAATGAGTCTAGATACACTGCTTTGGTGTTTCATTGGAAATGTGGAGCTACTTGGTTCTGAGAGAGAACTTGTGGAGAGGGGAAGAGGGTTCTCCACATCCAGGGATAGCTGACTAACTTTCAGTGTTAGTAAAGCTAGAACTATCTGTGCTTTGTGCCTACTTTTCATTTGCTCTATTTTCATTATATATGACATTTAGATTTGTCACAGTCTATTAGCTTACAGCTGTAGGCTGATAAGAAGGAATTTCATCAAAATATAAACCTCAAAAGAGAAAATCCGAAAACCTGAAATGACAAGATTGTCACAGTAACTTTACCTTAATTACAGCTCAAAGAGCAATGGTGGTGGCAACATTGCAAAGTGCTGAAATGAAATCAATGGTGACCACCTAGTGGTAGTGCTCGACATTATAGAAATTACAAAAATGATCTTCCTTTCTCATTACAATTTTCAAAGCCCTGCTGCTTTTCTTAAATTGCTGTCAGGTATGTCCTAAATGAGGTAAGAATGAAAATTTGTCTTTTCGTTGTACACTGCAGTCCTGACTGTCTGCAGCAGAACATGACCAGAACTGCTCAGACACAATGCTCAGAATAGAAAGTGGCAATGGAATAGAACTACAATAATTTATTGAGTTCATTTCACCCTTGATCATTTAATTCAAAATAGAAGGTTGCTAAATTTATCAGTGACTGCTTACAAATATTACTAAATATATGGCTTTAAGAAGATAGGTTTTTTATGTATTAAATGTATTTACATGTATGTATCAAATAAATAAATAATTCATTACTTCATTTTTCAAGAGACTGTCATCACCTTCGAACTGACTCCAGGCAGCGAATGATCAGCCTGTGCTATACTAATTGTGTTCCTGTGGTGTCTTTTTACTGAAGATATTGTAGCTGAAGCAATGCTTGTACCTAGTAATAGGCAGAGTTATATCCAAAATGGAATCAGCTAACTAACAAGAGCGCTATATTAAAAATTTAAGAATAAATTATTGAAGTGCTGAGAAAACACAGGTTGCGTGTGAGAGGTGCTGTCTTTGAGTAGGGCAGAGTTGCAAGACTGAGGGCTGTGGACTTTTCTGACACAACCTTTGAAAAATATTCTCAAACTCAAGGGGACAAGAATTTTTTGTTTGTTTGTTTTTTCCCCTGGCGGTGTTATATGCTATTATTAAATGACTTACTGGACACTGACTCTTCCTCTTCAATGATAAATTTTCTGTTTCTTAAATTTTTGGATTTGTTTCCCATCTAATCTTGCTGTAATATCTCATAGGTAGCTGTACCTCACTAAGACTGATGTCATTTTCACCACAAATTGAAACAGATAAGAGGATTTCTATTTGTAAATATATATTGAAATTATTTCCTGTTTATTTCCTCTCATATATCTGGTTTCTCATTTTCAGCTGACAAACAGGACTGTACAAGAAAACTGACTAGAAAACTTTTTGGACCAAAATCCTTTGACACAAATTTTAGAAGCAGATGCTTTCTATGTGGCAATACTATATGGATATATTTTTTTCTTTAAATCAAAATGGAATCTGAACACTAGTCCAAGAATGCTGCTGCTGATCCCTATCTTTGCCTTTTATGAGGCAAGTCGGAGTGTCCTAGGTGCTAAGGTCCTCACCATTTGACACCTAACTGATCAGAAGAAAAGTTTATATTCATACCATTCATTGTAGATCCCAGAGCAGCAATAATTACTTTGACATTGAAGGGGTGATTAGCTTGTAAAAATTCCGAATCTGTCTATTTTTCCAAACAGTAAAACCTTGCAGTAATCTATTCTGAAGCTATAAATGTATGGACCATGGTGGAAGTTAAAACTGAAAAAAAATATGAGCAACAGATGTGTGTATTATGGTAAACTGCACACAACTGCATCTACCTTTTGATCTACTACCAAACCCATAAAAATGGTGAGCATTTGCCGTACTTGAAGGCATAAGGTGGACTCTCATGAAGACAGTAGAATCCTTAAAGCAGATGACCAGGTTTACTAGACTGTATTGATAAACTCTATTGCTGACCATAAGGAATTCTGCATGGATTTAGAAGTAATTTTGGAAAGACTGTTAATCCGAATGCTGGTACATACAGGTATATGACTAATATTGTACATTTATTTGGCTTTATGATGAATTATTTTACTTTGACCATGATGAGGAAAAAGAAAAAAAAAAAAAAGAGGGGTTGATTACTTTTTCTGAATGTTTCTTATTATCTGCTGTATGAAGGGACCACATCAAGAGATGGTGTTGGGATAAACCCAGAGCCAGACAACAGTTTTGCTTTTCGTGAAAACAAATATCTGCAGGAAAAGTTCAGCTAGTTAACCAACAATACAGAGTCTTCTGATGATATTCTCCAAGGGCACATATCTTAGCTCAAGACCTGATGGGTATCTACTGCCCTTCATGTCATATGTGCCTGAGTGTTTTACTTTAGCAAAAACATTGATCTCTTTTATGTCTTAGCACAAAGTGTTTCCTTATTACGCATCACAGCACACATTCTGTCAGCCTGTTTTGGGTAATAGTAGAGTCATTGGAAAGAGAAGTCATTTTGAGACATCTTCTAGCATCATCTGTGTATTATGTATAAGGGGACCTAATGGGAAATATCAGCAGCTTGAAAATATTCAGGCTTTCAAACAACGCATTTCCAAGAACAGTCTTGGATTTCTTCTTTGTGTGAAATTCTGAGTATGTACCATGAGATGATGCTTCCATGTAGCAGCCTGTTGATGAAATTCATGTGAATTCTGTGATTAACTTCCTAAAGATTTCATTATTTATAAATAAATGCAATTAATGTTTTAAATTAATGTTTTAAATTAGCACATTTCAGAACAACTCAGGAGTAAAACCTTTGTATCCTTTATAAAGTGAGGGACAGAGAGGGATCATGTACAGACACTGAGATTTTGTGTTCAGAGGCACTACATTGACTCTGGCATTGTGATTTTTGACTCTTCTGGTGTTTTCAGTTTCTATTGCATATTGCATTGTCATATATCTCTAATATTTGATTATTTTGACCTCTTTACATATAATTTATGTATCTCCAAATTCATGCATCTCTGATAGGTGTTCTTCAGACCAAAGACTCTGAAGAATTCTAACTGTATGCTAAACCCGATTATTTATAACTGTGCAGAATTGTTCACTATTATGTATGACAGTTCAGGGCAAAGAAACCCGAAAACCTTGACCTTTTCTCTGAAACTGTAAGCAAACTACTAGCCTATCTTGATTCAAGTCATCAAAAAAGTGAGCTATGTGCAGTTCTAAAAGTACCCTTGGGATACAAATTCAATATAGTGTTTACCTCCTACTTACCAGTGTTTTGTCATTCTAGTACAGAAATTAGAGTGGGTGAATTGGGCTGAAATAAATTCTCTGTGAAGCTAGATGTATTCTTTAGCTGTAAAATGTTCTTGACAAAGTGTTGAAGAAAGCTGGTGCTATAGATTTTGTTAGGAGGAAATATTTTCTGATATGCCTAATTTTGATGCTTGTAATTCAAATAGTTCTAGATGAAATAAAATATATTTCAGTCGATAGAATATGGAACATGGAACTTGTTCAGATGTTGATAGCTGATTAAACAAAAAATTTGAAAGGACTTGTAAGCAGGTTTTTAAAGCAAGAATACTCTGCAATTATCAGGTACCATGAGTCACTAAACACAGAAGCAAAAGCTTATAAGTCTATAAGTACTGAAAGTATCACAAGTATGATTCACAAGTATGATGACCTTTCCTGCCATTTTTTTTTTTTTTTTTTTAATATCCTGGTTTAGATAGATGGAAAGGCAAAAAGCAATTCAGGTTGTAGATGGTACTTCAGCCTTAAACAGAACCTTTTAAAGATAGCTAACTGCTGATTACATAGGAGATACAGTACTTTCTTGGACAAAAACCATATCTTTATAAAGAGATGTAATTTTACGTGCCCTTTTTAAACTGGGATGGTAGCTGTTCAGGTCAATTTTCTAGAAAACTCAGGGTATGTTGACGTTCAGAAGTCCTGTTATTATTATTATGGTTGTTATTTTCTGGTGATGGGTTTTGTTTGGTTTTATATTAAGATCAAGTAAGGATTTAGGAACTGCTCTGTGTTTCTGACGTTAAAGAGTCACAGTTTCAAGCTGTTCTGTATAAGGCGATTTTAAGATGGAGTGGTTAGAAGCAGCAAAAAAATCGCCATACTTCTGATAACATTGTGGGAGCTCTACTGCTCTGCAATGTGCCTCTGTTATTTTATATATTGTCTCCGTTTCAACCTGAATTAGAATATTTTGAGGAGAGCAAATAGTGAAAAGTACTTAAAATTCAGTACATGTTCTTTAAAATTCAGTACATGTTCTTGAACAAAATTGTAAAGTTTTTTTACTTGGACTTGATACTGAAATAATGAGCCTTATTCTTCTGTGCAGTGGTATTTCTCTCCTGATATTCTCTTTGGCAAGGCACATAGGGACATCAATCTCATGTTTAGCAGTGTGTCACAGCCTTCTTTATGCAGCACAGTTCTGTACAAATGTTATCTCCCTCATACCAGATACCAAGACCCAAGTGACTGCACCTCTGCAACCACATATTTACCAGTGGAGAAAAATCAAAAGGACTAACTATTTATTCAGAGACTATATTTTTGTCATAATCTATCCTAATAGCATCTCCTTCTGTTGACTGAAAATTATCATCCATATCTTGTAAACTATGCAGTACATCTTCTAAATTCAGCTCCTGATGATGTTAAGAAAAGGTGACAATGACATTTTTACTGATTTAATTATGATAGACATAGATAAGGAGAAAAAGCCTTGGCCTTTCTTCAATATGTATATGGAGGCCAAGATGCTTAATACTGGAGGAAAGGAAAAAAGAGAGAGTCACAATATACTATATAGTATACAAAATTTACTAAAGCAGAGGCACCTAAATCCCTTGTTTGTGTATTTTTTCCTTTTTGCAAGGGTAACATTGCCTTAATTTAGAAGGACAATAGCAACTAATTTCCATTCATATTTTGAAAATACATAATTCATGGACTCCATTCCTGTCCTTTGCTCATGGCTTAATTTCAGCTGTAGCGAATAAAGTTTCCCCAAAATAGTGTAATTCCAGGGACAATCCTGTGGCCTATTGGGACAGGGATTCATTGAAAAATTAACAGTGTAATAGATAATGATTATCCTGCTATTGCTTATAAACCTGACTGTTTTTCTGATAAGCTAACTACTAACATCGATATTAATAATTCTAGCTATTTCAAGGACAAAACTGTGTTAGTGAAGGAAACGTACTATGAGTGTATGTCTGAAATATGAGCATTGCATACTGTTATCTACCAACGGATCTTAAATAGCATGTGAGATACATAAATACATTTTAAAATATTTTCCCATAGGTTGTTATATTTTTTTTCTTGAGGCAGAGCACAGTTTTATAAAGATAGAGGTTTACAATATGAGAGATTACTTTTTTTTTTCTTTTTCCCTTAGAAGACTATTTTGAAACATGCAGTATGTAAGAAATACTTGGAAACATCAGAATGCTGAGCATTGATGTATATAATGAAAGCTACAGACTTTACCTGCTTTTCTCATTTATGATCATTTATGTAGCAGCAGTTTCTCTGCTACAAGCAAAATTGCAGAGTCATCTTCAGCAAAAATACTCTTGTGGTGAGAATATTCTTGGAAATCTTGGTGATATTAGGAAGTTATGTGAAGGTAGATAGCACAATTGTCTGCATTTATTTGACAAGTCTATTGTCTCAAACATTTTTAAATATTGGCAGAATCAGTTGATTTATAAGCAAGACAAAGCAGCTGTTAGTGATATGAAACTGGACTCCATTATGCTTTGAGACCTTGAAACACTGCTTTACCAAACTGCCTTGATGCGATGTTGCAATTGGTAGGCGAAAGACAAGAAGAGGTAAACTTTGATGTGACTATCAATGAGAATTAAATATCTTTTAAATTGATAATTGTAGTATGTTTAATAAACATTTATGAAAGATAATTTAAAAAGAAATTATGCTTAAAACTTTTAGTGAATACTGTAAATAAACACACATGAAGAAAAAGATTTTCCTCATATCTATGTCCTGTATTGTGGTTTCTAGACTCTGCTTGCCTCTTTCACCACCAGGTGAGAGACTTGAGTTACTACATAAGTGAAATTACTGTTCCCACATCTAAACATATTAAAAAGATAGTGAAACACTCATATTGAGGAAAGAAGTCTGACATAAAAGTCATCTTTTCCTATTGCGATACTAAGATCATGCTATGCAAATATTATATAGCTTATGCTGTGTGGTACAAAGCAAAAGCCATAATTTCTGCTCATCCAGATTTGTCATTGTCAAGAAAATGCTAATTAGGCAGGAACAGCTTTTGAGAAGACTGTTCAGGAATGGAGGATTCAAGCACGGATCTTTCTCAGTCAGCTTATTGTTTGGAGCTGCCTGTATTTATGTTTTAATGTCCTAGATTTTCAGGACTGATAGTACTCAGTGAATAATCAGAGTTTAGGAACTTGGCTTTCTTGTGCTAAAACTCTGGAAATAATGGGAATGAAATCTTCTACTGTTCTCTCATTAAGAATATCTGAATTTTGCATTTCCTAGTAGCAGTATGGTAATACTTTTAAAGAATAAAAAAAAATTCAGAACCTCAGCTGGAAAACTGCGAGTTTCCAGTCTTAGAACTTAGGTTGGAAAATATTGTGATAGAGAACTCACAAGCATATAATCCATGATCATTTGTTCAAAAAATTCTTTTCTTGCTTTTAAATGATATTCAACAGTAAGCAGACAAGAAATTTTGGATTCTTTTTCAGAATATTAATTTCAGATGAATATGTATTTTTGTTAGACATTGATAAGACACTGGCCTAATTATAGCCTGAACTCTGAACTCTGATATCAAACACAAGCTTCCAACTCAGAAAACTTTCTCTGTCATATGAAACAGTCATATGGAACTTCACCTGGGGAATGTATAACACTTCAAAGAATGCAGTCTAAATCACATTTTCTGCCAGTTTTGCCACAAATATTCTCAGGGTAAAAAAAGAAATCAGATTCAAATATATTGTCTGAAGCTGGATGGAGGAGAGCAGGAGTCTGAAACTATTGCAATTTATAATACAGCAGAACAAGAAGACGAGAAGACATGGTTAGATCTCTCGGTGCAAAGCTCAGATCTATTCCTATTGGCAATGAGGTATCTCATTATAACTTTCTTAAAAAAACCCAAATGCTGTCCAGGGGACATTACAATTTTCCAATGGCAGGTAAAAATAATAAAAAAATGAACTTCTGATCCCCCCTTCTGAGTGTCTTTTTAAAGTCTGCAGAAAGGATCAAATATATGAACTATAAAATTACAGAAGAAAGTAAAGCCTGACCACAGACATTTCAAATAGAACTCAGTTCCAAAAAAAGTCTATTAAAAAAAATATATGTATTTGAGGTTCCTGAGTCCCTTTGGATGTTTTTGAAAATCTTCCCTTAAACATTGGTTAGACTGTGAGGTGCTGTTGCCTCATTAGAAATAGAAGCTTTTGTTTTCTGGTAACGAGCACCAATTGACAAAGATGTACAGTCTCATGCTTGGGTCCAGTGACAAGCCTTACTGTGCTGAATTATCCTTTGTTGACAAATCTGATCCTACCTAGGTTTTTTTTGTTTGGTTGGTTTTGCCTTTTTTTTTTTTTTTTTAATGGTCTTATTGGTTAACCATTCAAGGCTCCCCATCCTGTACAGAGCTTCCACACAAGGTGTCATGCATTTTCTCTATCCAAAATAATGGAAACACCTAAAGACAACATTCTCTCCTGAAATACTGGGGATCTGGAGGATTCACTTACTTTGGTTGACTCTGCCCATGCTACAAAAATTATTATGGGACAATGCTGAGAACTATTTTCATACCCCTTCCATGCTAAGCAGGCATCTTAGATATGTGGAGCCAATGGGAGCAAGCTATAACACAACAGGGAAAGATTAAAAAAAAAAAAAAAAAGGAGTGATAATTAAGAAAATTTCTATGGAGTAGTGGGATTCCTTTTTACCAGTCACAAAATCACTAAGAAGTGCTGTCAAAGTCGTGCAGATTCTGTGTCAAACTTCACTTTATATTGCAAATAGTAATATCTCTTCCTATTATTTTTTTCCTTCTTGTCAGTTTAGATGCAGTATTTAGGTTTTCATCATATTACCTTAATAATCTCAGGATAAATGTATTCACTCAAAAGTCATGACCAAACGTACAGTTGCTTTCATTTCCATGGTAGTCAACAATAACAAGGATTTTTTTATAGCAAGTGACTTACCAGGAGAGAGAGCTGAGAAGGATTTTCCATTTGTGATGTATTTCATAGACAATTTCTCCATCAAATACTCTGACACTTAAGCCTAAATGCATGCATTTTTGTAAACAGCAGCAATAACACAACAGCAGGTGGTAAGCTTGCACATTGCTTTGTCGTCGTACTCTAATGAATTCTTTTTTGGGTGGTGGGGTCCCTATAGCAGAGACTATAACCATAAGTCTTATTTCTGTTCCTTGGTGCAGTTCCAGTTTGGGTAGAACCAAGTACATCTACTTTTCTAGATGCTGCAGTGGTTACTGGAATTCCATTAGCTAAGCCTTCAGTTCCAAAGACTTTCATTTCAGTAGACTGTGTTTCGTTTCCAGTACATTTCTCCAGATGATACGTTAGCATAGTTTATTTTTCAACTCTTGGCTGTGCCGTACAGAATTATTTTGGTTTTGCAAAGGTGGATTTAACACATCTGCATGGATAATTAGAAATCTAGATTTCTGTATTGTATCCTGCATTTGACTGTTCATTCACTTTTGAAATGTATTTTTCCCTGCAATGCTTTAAAATAAATGTAAACCATTTATAAAAAAGGAAGTATCAGGTCTTCATGTAAATAAGCAGTCAGTTGGATTTGAAGTAAACCATACTTCAAGTCTGTTGAGTGGTGAGAAATTTTATACTGATAGGTGCATTGATCTTGAGGAAAATTTGTGTGTATATATATATATATAAAAATAAGGTTTTCCATTCCTATTATTTAATTAAATTATGTAGTAGCCTGAAGGCCTGCTGGGGCAAATGCAGTATGTTTTCCACATCTTTCGGAGCTCTGAATGAAGATGCAGGTTCAGCTCTGATAACTTACGGGGGTAAATGCTCTCTATAAAGTCTTACCAAGCAGTGTTAGGGGACAAAAATAACTTTTCTTTGCACTTGTAGTTATAGATGCAGATTACTATTAATAACCAAAATGGGAAAAAAAAAAAAGAAGAAGAAAATAAGAGAGAGGAATTGATATCGGAATAGAATGGGAGGGTGGTGCAGGGGCGAGGGAAAAAAGCTACTATGTTTTGTGTAGCTGGGTCATAGAGATGAAAATTCAGTCTTATGTGTGCTTCTGTAAACTCTTCACATATTAAGATAAACTCATTATTCCTTCTGTATGTGAATTTGTAGGATTTTCAGAAGAATAATTATTTACTGCCATTCTAATGGTGTATTAAAGAACAAATAACAAGTTTTCCTTTATCTGCTTTCTCAAGAGTCTGCATCTTCAGAAGCACGTGCAAGAATGTCCTAAACAACACCTCTCATCACAGCTCTGTCTATTAAACAAGATGTTCAGTAACCAGCAGAGTGGAGAATAGAGCTCATCTTTCATTCTAAAGATAGTATTTCCACAAGGCAGAAAAAGACACTGTAAAACATCACACCAATTAAAGAGGATCCAACTTTCTTTGTCTTCAGTGAAGAAGCTTTACTAGTACTTCTCCTTTAATACACTTACTACCCTATTGCAGCCTCAAAATCAGCACATAAATCCCACTTTATATAGAAGGAATGCTTAAGTATTTTAAACAGTACTACCTTCAAGGTGTATCTAAGTTGCTGTCATCCTTTTATTGATGCAAATGATGATACTTCACAGTTCAAAATGTAGGGAGGAGAAAATCTCTCCTCGGAACTTTTCTTTCACATTTAATATCACCAACAAAATATAAAAAAAGATACAGCACAAGAATTTCCACTTTCTCAGAAGGCTCAAACCACAGAAGAAAACTACAGAAGGTTCTAATTCTCCATTGAGTGTGTTGATTTCACATGGATACAAAGGTTATTTAAAATCAACTCCTCCTTGTGCATTCTGCTGATACTGTGACCTTCATGAAAGTTTTGTGTATCTAGAAGAAATTGTTTTCTTTGAATAACGTGAGTCTGAAAACTTAATTGTTTTTAAGTGGTTTGGTTCTCATTAGCAATATAGTCAGAAAACAATCTTTTATTTGTTTTGCAATAAGTGAATGATAAGACTATATTAGAGATTTTTATTCTCCAAATTACAAATTTTAATCTACTAACAAAAATCTGGACTTCTTCTGCTGTCTCACCTCACGCTTATTTAAGGGCGATTAGATAATTTTCATCTCAGTGAATTCCAATTAGACATGCATGAAGGTGTTTAGCAGAGAAACCAGATTCTGGTAAATAAAAGTATCCTAGTTGTCCAAAACAATGTCTCCAGGCTATCTATTTATCCTCTTCTCAGAACTGTAGAGGCTACATAGGAATATAAAATGCTTTTCCTGAAACTACTGCTATTTTTGAAGGAAGTGAATTTTGATATCTTTGTCTAAATAGGAAGCTGTTATTTTCTAATTATGTGCTAGCAAGGGACCTAAAGTTATAATGGTAAGAAAGGGCAAAATGTATGTGTTGTATTACACAGTTTTAAGTTTTGTAAGCCATTTCTACACTGTAAAGCTTTCTAGACATCTGCATGAATGTTGGGAGTGTAAGAAAAAAAAAATGTAATTCCTAAGTGCAGGAAAAAGCACTGTAATTATCTATATGATATAGTTATCTCATGTAGAGCTAATTTATACTGAAAAAAATGAGTTAGCTGTCATGTGGGGACAGATTTTTTTTTTTTAATTTTTGTTTCTATTTTTTGACACTTTAAACTTTGTCTCTGCTGGAGAACTTCATGCCACTGCTGGCATGTATTTACAGTATTGGTCTATAAGACTGAAAGAGGTTGGTCTCTTGTAAGACTGGAAAAACAACAGGAAAAAACATACTCTTGGAAGGTCTTCCTAGAAGTTACAAGTCTGAATGAACTTTCATTAATTTACTTAGTGATGGGGAGATACTCACCCAGCAATAGCATGTTAATAAAATCGGTATTTGTATGGTGATACAACATGTAGCATTAATTAAACAAAAAACATCCGAAATGAGAGAAGCTTCAATAAATGCAGTTACACAAAGCTCTGGGAGAAAGTGACAACTACTTTAATAACAAAGTTCTTGGGGACATCATGTCTGGCTCAGTGTTTGCCTCCTCCTATTGCCAAAGTACAAACCCTTTTCTAAGTTTTATAGTTTCAGCTTGATCCTTTGTGTTTTGCATTCTCTAAAACCAAAGTAATGTCCAGATACTAGATAAGCATTTTAATTACTTTTTAATTTAAAATCAGAGGCATAAATCCCTAAAGCAATAAGGTTATAGAAATAATTTAAAGTCAATTAAATGAATGCAAGCTTTGAACTCTCCTGTATAATACCATTTCTGCTGCTAGTAATTGACTTACTTTTGTTCTTCTGTTAATCAGAATTAATTTGTAAGTCCTTAAGGGTATTGATATATCCCATTCCAGAAAAAAAAATAAAAGTAGTACATCGGACTGCCAAATGAGTTACTTGAACACATTAATATTATTTTAGTGACATAGGTTAAAGTATAGATATTTCAGAAAAGTTTCATTACTGTTTTCTTTTTGTAAACATGTACTATTGTAATAGATACAAAACAAACCACATGATGTGACTGTTTTCAGTGTGTCACCATAGATTAAAATCTTCCAGACTTAAAAAAGATATTTCTGTCCGTACAGATGACATTTTAGCCATAAGATGTAGGTACAGCAGTCACCAGCTGATGCTGATTAGCAGAGGGTTGTAGACAACATTCCTATTGTCAGTGATAATGTTTAACACAGAACAGTTCTTCAGCTTCATAAATTGCAGACGCAAGCTTGGACAGTACTTCAACAGCCAATTTGGCATAAAACGTGTTGGCAGGGTGTTGTCTGTGAACCAAACTATTGGGATGACTTAGGCAGTTTTCACAGCAACTGCAGCATGTAGTTTGGTTAGTATGATAAATAGTCTATCTTGAGGTCAGCAAAAAGGATTCTTTTATAATTCTCTTGGGATTGCTCACTTCACATGTCACATAAGCAAAATGACATTTTGACTAATCTACAGATTAATTCATTTTTACATGAATTACACATTTCAGTAAATACAGAAATTCTCACGTGAAGTGTGAAAGTGGTCCAGAAAGGGGAGTTTAGGTCTATACATCATTTCCACTATCCATCTAGACTGCAAGCAGTAGAAATAGACTCTCACATACAAATGTCTCTGGGACCTTTTCCAGGAAGACATACAGAAGCTCTAGCTGATACTCAAAAAAAAAATCCCTCAGTTATAGTAATTATAAAAGTTGTTAGAAACTTTTAGGCGCTATAGATCTACAGATTCAGCTCTTTCAGTTCATTTAAACATCACATCCCTGTTTTCTAGTCCCAACAGGTTTAACACTGTGTAATTGTATGGCAAAATTGGCACCAAATCTTTCCAATCTCAAGCTAAATCAGGACACTGGGAAGTAATACGTGCTTTTCTATCTTTTCCTGTTACCTGCAGATGTTCACATACTTTGTTATATATTTGTGTGTGTGATTCTGTGTTTCAACAGCTGCTCTGCTGCTGAAATTAAGATCATAAAGAATTGAAGTGCATAAGAAGGACTACAAAGAGATTGATCTTATTCTAGAAAGTATTTACAGCTTACTAGTGATTTTACAGGAAATTCTTATTCTTTTTATAAGTCATTGAATATTTTTAAAAGAGATTTAAGCCTGGTCATTATTTTTTCACCTTGAAACCCCAGTTTTACTGTAGCTGTTTACCTATTTTTATATATTAATCATCCATTTCTAGATGGCCTTTTCTTCAGACCAGATCATGAATTTGGGAGCTGTGCACTGCTTGCAACTACCACTATTTTAAATGCTTATGCACAGAACAAGTCAGACTTTTGTGACATTTTTTTGATCATCCTGTGAAAAAAAATGTTATGCACAGTTGTCTGTTACAGACTGTTGCCAGACACTTCATTAGCTGAATGGCCTGGTAGATAAAACCAAGTAGTTATTGCCATCACAGGATTTAATCTGTCTCACTAAAGTAGATTTCTAAAGGCAGGCTGCATCTCTCTACTAAAGTAAGGTTCCTGCATTTAATAATTACTCATCTACCCCAGAAGAGAAGTCTAATTACTGTATAAAATTGGAAGACAGTTTAGATGTCTGAGCTCTTGACTAGAGCAGTTTCAGCTATTGAACATTTCATGTGGATATCTGCTCTTGTCTCTTTTCCTCCTACGTGAAAATCATTGGAAGATGCAAGTCAGTACAGTACATTAAACAACTTCCCCCTCTCCTCCTCTTGTTGCTTCCCTCTACACTTCTGCTCCTTCTTTACAATTGCCAAAAATCAGTTTTCTGTAAGGTGCTGGCACACTCATATTTCTTCCTGTCCAGCAAGATCTACATGCTACACAAATCTCAGCAAACAGGAAGATCTTCATAACTAGAAAGAACCATCCCCTATCGAGTGCTGCTAAAACCAGGGGCGAAACTTTTCTACTTTCACAGCCATATTACCCAATCTGTTACTGAGTCTGTTGGAGGCTCCACAAAGTACAAATGTCTCCCTCAAATGCCAGCTCCATTCCCAGCTGCTGCCAGAGGAGTTATAGATCCTCACTTTTGCCATGTAGAGACAAAACCTGAAAGACCTTTAAACCCACTACTTAAAGTAATTTGTGTAGAATTCATAAAAATTCATCTGAGCAATCAGGTCTTTCCTTAGTTTTCTTATATATATTAATAGAGAATTAAAGCTTTTTAACTTGCATTATAGAGAACTCTAAATTATGCATTAAAACTTTCAAAACCAGCATGCGTGGTTAAGGATTCAAAGAATCTGTTTCTAAACATTTGAATCCCCTTATTAATATTATCATCAAATAATTCTACCAATAGTCATGCCCATGGAGTTGTTCAAGTATTCTCATTTCAAACTCTGTTTTCTTGTAGATTTCTGTGTGCTGTGCAAAACTAACAGCTCAATTATACCTCTTTTCAGGCAGGGTAATTAAGAAGTGCACCAAATAAATGTGTGATCTGCAGCCACTCTTATGTCTTTATCTTTTGTAATGTTATTGTGCAACAAGATCTGAAATAACTCTTCAAAAGTGGCCTGTTGGTACATAAAATAGGAATGCACAGTTCTTTTCAGACACCTTACGTCTCAAATAATAAGCTTCAATAACAGTGCCGGTCAGTATTTATCTTCAGTTCAGGAACTTTATGGCATAGTAGTATATTATACATTTGAAAGATAGGGCATCAGAACAGGAACACTCTAACATTGGTACAGAAACTCAGACCTTTGCCCAAGGCAGTAATGACATAGCATAAGCTTTCAAATCAAATTAATCAAAAAATTGAATGAAAACTCATTAAAATAATATTGAAATTATAGTAGTTCTAGAAAATTACTTAGTAGCTTAATATTAAACTACATATACAGAAGTAACAGAAATAGAAATAAAATGTACTTAACTATAATTTTTTTGTACCACAGCATGAAGTAACAAAAAAATCTAAATTTTATGCCTGGCTACTGAAAAATCATATTCCACCTGAGAGAGGCCCTTTAAACAATTAGGAGAAATTGTAGATTCCAGAATACAGAGTAACTACAACCAACATAATAAACAATCACTTTCAAGTGTTACTCAATAAGAAATGCTTCAGAGAGGACCTGGCCTTTTCTTCCACTAAAGCATTTTCTTCCACAGGGAATTCATAACTTCAGTATCCTTCACCACCACAAAGGTAATCTGCATCTTCAGCTATCAAAAACCAGCCAGAGATGTGAAGAATGGACTTTCTTCTCATCTCACAGTTCAGGGGATACTGCACTCATACAACATACAATTTTCCCATTGCATTTTTTTTTAACCGATAGAAACCTTCATGAAAGAACCTGGTAGGAACTTTACCACCAGGTCTTAAGTGTCCCTGATTGGTCACATACTCCAGATAAAGCTATTTTATTTGTTTTTAAGACGGAAAGAAAACATGAAAAATAGAAGGCATATGGCATGAGAGAAGCAAAATAACTTGTGCTACAGTTCTGTTTCAATTTTTGTTTTCCTGAACAGTTACTAGCTAATATAAAAACTGAAACATTAATTGGCTCAGGTACTAGAACAGCCTGGGTGAGCATCCTAATCAGCAGGATGGAGAGCCATGATAATTTACATGCTCTTTTTGGTTCTGTTAGTCTTTATTTGTGCAATGTGAAAAGAGCCTGAAATTTTTGCTGCTAGCCTCTGCTCCTAGCAATATCCTCCTGTAAAGCACATCATCCTGGAGTGTTAAGGGAGTTAGCAGGGAAGAGTGGGAAGCCTGCATCATTTCAGGGAAAGAAAATAATTGAGCCCTTGTTCACTACCTCTAAAAATCCTTGTGGTCTGTTTTAACAGAAAACCTGATCTTCTACATCTGTTCAGAACACACCAGATTGCCTCAAGCAACTCTAGTTGATGAACAACTATTTTATTCATTTTAACTGGATTTATAGAAGAGACAGGTGCAAAACTGTAGACATGGAGGGCCATCTGGACAAGCTCAGAATAGCAGTGTCTTATGAATCTCTGGATGGTACATGTGTCATTAAAGAGATAAAATACCATGCAATATTAGAACAGATCTACTTTATGTGTGCAAAGTCCTCTGAATATTTCCAGACCAGCTACTCAACATTTCTACAGTAGGAAAGACACAGGACATATTGTCCTTTAGCATCTGTCTGGCTGAGCCTCTTTCATTCGTGATTCTCTGAAGTGCAGCCACAGGGGCCATGTGTGAAGAGACAGATGTGGTACTGAAGCAGAACTGTAACAGCCCCAGAAACTTCAGTACAAAGCCTTAGATTGCACGCTTCTGATGTGCTTCCCAGATAAGGGCACTCAGGGCTCTCAAGAACATTAGGCACACAAAATTAGCTAGGTAGGGCTTCTTCGCCTTTTATCCTGGGAGACTAAATTACCCTTTAATGAAACAGTGGGTGTAAGTCACTCCAAAATTAGTGTAATAACTGATTATATGCAGTGAATGACTGTGCAGTGATTAAACATTAATGTGAATGATTCAAACTCGTACATCTGGATTAGAACTTTCTTTACAATTATTTTGTATTGTAGATTTACCAGACTCCTTGCTAGACTGGACATAGATCAAAAATATGACAGACCTTATTATAAAAATGAGGATAGATGTGAAATAGATTATACTTTTTTTAACCCCACAGTGCAGTCAGGGTTTGAAAAAACTATCAAAGACTCCTCTTGCATTCTTTGCCAGTGGTGCAGAAATCTTTAAATGGTAAAGATGTTTTGTAGATATTTTTTTCTGCCTGTGATACTCTAAAGATAAATAATGGTGATTTTTTTTGCGGGGGGGGAAATATTTTCTAGTTTTACTAGCCCCATTTATGTAGTTGAAACCCTCACCTTTCCCATTTTCTTACAGGGTATATGGAACGTGATGCTTAGCTTAATTCAAAATAAAAGAAGATGTGATCTGTTCCCAGTCAAACTAAAGTATTTCAATAATGGGTTCTAGAAAGTGTTGAAGGGTTTATACATCCAACTAAATGGCGTACTTCTTCCAAGTAGCTATTTATTCCACCTATGATATTGCAAAGCATACATAATTAAAAAGATTAATTCTTGTTAGGTGTCTAATATCAACAAAGATGGTTAGAGTTTTTTTAATGTATGCTACGTTAATTATTGCACTTTGATACATATCAAAACCAGCAGATAAACTCAATTAATTTATGTCTTTTTCCTTTGGCCGATGCTGTGAACAAATTTGTTTCTTACATTTTCCACTCCCAAAGTAAACGATTTCAACTGTTGTTTGTTATTGTTCGTTTGTTTTTAAGTGTCTTAAATAATCTTAATATATTTAATTATTATAGATTGATTATTTCATTTTCCAAAAGGCTAGTGAACAGCTGAATGGCATGATTAGAACTAGGAGTTGTACTTGCATAGCATTTGAAATTTCTTAATAGAAGTACAAATATTTAACCAGTTGTAACTAATATGTAAAGATTAAGAGCACCAGTTTGATTAGGTTGTCAATTACTGTCTATAAGTGAGTAAAACCAGCAGGAATCATAGGTAGAACAATGGAAGAACAACAGAAAACACAATCATATATCTGAAACTTATATTTACTAAACAAATTAAAGATTTAGTGCTTTCATGTCTAAAAGTATATTGTCTTAACCTCGGTCAGGCTATGTAAACAAGAGATTTAGAGACTAGACATTTTCTCAAGCAAAGTTCATGTCTAAAGTGATATCTGTTCTCCTAAGGATATCACATATAACCAGGAAATAATTGCCTTGAAAAGAAAGCTTACTTGAATTCCAAGACTTTGTCAGCTAGCTTTTGAAGAAATGAAGTAATTTGCAGAAAAAACAGAAACACTTTTTCTGTAAAATTATTAAATTATTATTCAATTAATATGGCTCAGATATTTTTAGATATTGTAGCTAAGAATACACCTACTGCACAATTAATGTTGTTATTAAACTGATTTAATTATTCAGTGACTGAATTAGCTAAATTTAGGAAGGAATCAAATGTTCAGCCCCTGATAATTACTACATTGTTCACCAATACCGAAGGAATGAGCACAGCTGATAACTTCTACTTCACAATACTTCAAGGAGTTTTTGTAGGAAATTAGCAGATCAAGAATAATGGCTGTATGCAATCTGTGAGTGACTATGCAAGGACTGTTATATATCATTGAAAGGAAAAGCTAGGATCTCCCATTGTCTGTAAGGTGATCTGGATTTTAGTGTCTAATTCTCATTCTTCTCCAGACTGCGACTGAACTATTCTTTTGAGGTTGACTGGATGAAAATGGACAATTTCAGGTCACTGACATCAAAGTCAGTTGATTGAGTTGATGGAAAGATTATGTTTGAAGAAATAAAAATTATAGGAAAGAACAGTTTCATAAATATTTTTTGTGTGTTTATTACACTAAAATGCTATGATATACTCTAAGTCGTACATATGTTTTCACCAAACACAGAATAATGGAGCCAGGATCTAGACTTGGGTATTAATTCCTACTATATTGATTATTTGAAATCTATCTCACTGTATCAGAAGAGTTTGTTAATATTCTTTCCATTAAAATGCGAATATATTCCCAGTATGTGAATATTCCCACTAATTCCAAATGTTTCAACAGGTCAGAAGAAATTTCTCCCTTCACTATAGCCTTTTATGTTTCCTTCAGCCAACAAGTTCTCAAAAGTCTGAACCAGAGAGGCTGAATTAATTAACCAGCTCTTCTTGTAAGTTTTGATTTTTAAATTATGGATATGCTTTAAATTTAATTTACTTATTATGCAACACAATCAAAATACATGGTTACATAAGTAGCAGTGGGCACAGTTTATATGTTACACTCTTCACTGTACAAACACTCTGTATCAGTTTGCTTTTGTTATGAGTTGATTTAGGAGAAAAAGAAGAGGCTGGAAAGTTTTTTTTCTCTCTCTCTCTCTCTTTTCAGGAATGCTGTTCCTACAACAATGGGAATAAATATTGCTGTATACCTCGACCAGTCACTTCTGTTCTTAAAATGAAGGCCAATGCAACAAACAAGCAAAAATCCCAGAATAGTCCAACTTAAAAACAAACAAAAAACCCACACAAACCTTAAAAAAACATCATGAGACAGCAATGAATTTTCCTTTGCAGAGGATTTCAGAAGGAAAAACTTTGTCTTAAATATCTTGACCTTTAAGTAGATAGAGGTGATCAAACCACCTGTTGTCCATTATTGTTAAAAATTGACAGCTCTTCACACCATAGGTAAAAACATAAATATTTCTGCTTGATAGCTTATTTCAAAAAGGTATGCAGAGACAGTAGGAATAAGTTTATCTGAAGTGTACTTTTCATATAAAAGGAAAATAGGAGTTCTTTTTACTTCCTTTCTTAGAAACTGATTTTTTTTTCCTTTGATAGAGACCTCTTCTCTTTTTCTTTATTTCTTAGAGTGTAACACATAGCTTTCTTTGTTGAAGACCAGCCATCCTAGAAGTTGTTTTATTGAGGTTTGGTCTGCCCTCTAATTTGTATTTATCATGTTCTATATTTTAGTTAGTCACTATCCCATCCCAACAGATGGGATGAGGGATGAGTTAACTCTGAATGCGACACACGCCCTGACTCAACAGATGAGACAGGTGTGAGTTAACTCTGAGTTAATTCTGCACGGTTATGTGAAGTGAATGACAGACAATCACTCCAAGGGTCCAATTCAATTATGAGTTTTACTAAAAGTATGTGTTGGAATACTAGTTACAGCAAATAGGGTCTTGGCAAAAGTATAACAGCAAAAAGTCCTTCTACAAGCAATGTACTGGCAACCATTAGTAGCTATAATACAAAATTTAACAAGAATCCAACAACAGAGCTTAAGATGATGTTACTCTTATATGTTCAAAAGGAAAAGAAAGAGTGGTAGAGAGGGAAGGAAAACTAAGGTATAAGAGATAGGGAAAGGGAGTAACATATCACCACTCACAGAAGGAGAGACAAAGAAATAGGGACACAGAAAAAAAGAGAGAAGGAAAGAGCAGAAAGAAAGGAAGAAAGAAAAGAGTGAGGGATCCAGCCACTCTTACGGCTCCGCAGGGTGGATGACGAGACTTGGATGATGATGTGTGGCCTCCGGTGTCCCGCAGCAAGGATGCTGGGGTTTGTAGTTCAGAAGCGCAGCACCCTCGGGTGTCTGCTCTGGTTCCCGCGGCGAGGCTGGTGCACAGAGGGTCCTCAGGGTGGTGGGTTCCCTGGCAGTGCTGTTTTAGGTGAGCTTTTTTATAGCTCTCCGAGTAAAGGAAAGTCTGGGGGGAAGGGGTGATTGCAAAAGATGGACAAGTCTGGACAAGTCCTGGGCCACGTTGAAGGGCCTCAGCTTTTCCCCTTTGTGTGCCAAGATGGGCATATCAGAAGATGGAGCTATGTGCCCTCCAGCACATCCCCCACCTCCTGTATCAGCCATCCGGCCTGGGCTGTGGCTCCTTAGCTTGTCGTTGATATGTAAATCGCAGTTCATCCTGTACTGGATGTGTCATCTCCTGAGTCCTGGGGCTGGAGGAACTAGTTTTGCCATAATGGTTTTGGCCATGATCCTTATCAATACACAACAGTCACAAAAGCATCTTTGGAAGCTGATATATTGTCTCCGACATCTTGAACTTAATGTTCTGAATGAATCACTGTACAGAGAAAAACTTTAGAACATGGCTACTAAATTTGTAGATTGTGTGTTTTCTGTAATTTTTTTGTATATGTGTGATCAAAATATTTTATTTTTGTCATGAATTTGTGAATTTGATGTGACCCATATATATGATGGCATATCATTTTTAACAGTCACTGTTGATACTGTACATTTGTATTTTATTTCTTCAAAAGACAAATTCATTTGGTCATTTTAAACGTAGCAAAAGTGTCTGAAAACCAATAATAAATCAGAAAAAAAAAGTGACAGAACTGCCTCTAATTTGATTTCGAAAAAATTATTTGTTTTATTCTATCCTTCTTAACAATCTAATAAATGTAATATGTAGCTGGTGCAGATGAGTGATTTAGGGTCCTGCTTACCACAGAACAGCGTTTAGATCACTTAAAAAAAAGTGCAATTTAACAGAGTTTGATGGCAAGGTTCACTCTATTAGTTACTGCATGGAGAAAATATGCCAAGCAGAATTGGGTGAGAGTTATTTTAGAGTGATTTCTATGGGGACAGGATATCATTGATAAAGAGTAGAGGGAGGCCCTCTTGTTAAGTCATGAGGTTCAGAATGGACTCTCTTGCTTTCTAAGCTCCTTCTCAGAGAGGACTCTAGGTGTGGCTACATCCAAACAGCCCCAGACTTGGTCAACGGCTTAAGTCTAAGAGACATAGGGGGTAAGGGAAAACAGGTAAGGGATTATACGTGCTTGTGGCCAAAGGATTATATATGCACTCCTGATTATTTGTATTGCTTGGCTAGGATTTCGAAGTTTCGTCATGCTGCATCTCAACCTGCTCACCTCTTCTCTGGGAGCCTGGTGACAGGTCATTCCAAAATATGGATCCCAGGTGTCTTGAAGCAAGCTCTCAGGCATTGAAATTAATTGCTGACAAAGATGGGATCCCAGATCTCTCAAAGAAAACTCTCAGGCGTCGAAGTTCAAATAAATAAATAATTTACTGGAGTAGTACAGCTGCAGGTTTGGCTTGAGCTAAGTGTGTTCAAAGAGGTGCTGAGAAAAGCATAGAAGTCCCTGGGTAATTATACCCTTACAGACTAATTATCCATCCTTCACATGATGATTCAGTCCAATAGTTATATTTGAGTCTGGGGTCTTCTTGCTTCTCACTGGATTCTTTCACTGCCTTTAGACAGGCCCTTGTTTTGTTTAGCTGCAGATGTTGATAGTTTACAGCTGCTTCATGCTGGCCTTGAAGGCATTATTTTGCCCAAGTGGAACCTGTTTTGCTCAACGAGGTACAAAACAGGCCTTATCTTGCACGTGTTGTTGATGTTTTGTCGCTGCTTTGTTTTAATACAGGTTTGGCAAATATGAGTGGAACTTTACAATGTGCAGTTTAAGATTGCAGCAAATTTAGCTACTAAGTAACACAAAACAGACAGTATATTAAAAATTGCATGACCTTATAAGTCTAAATGATTCATTCTATTGAAAATCTACTTATTTAAGATAAACAATTAATACAGAACTTAAATTGGGCTCATCCAGTGATCTGTGATTAGTAAAAGATCATTGCCCTACAGCCATGTTTGTCTGAGAGAGCTCAAAGTAGGTTCTCCCAGGCTGTCATATTTGTGGAATAAAGTTGTTGGCTTATATTCAAATTGCAGACAGTGGGAAAGCTATGTGTGAACCTCCTTGCACCCACAACTTACTGATGTTCACTGCTCCTTCGTGGGTTTCCTCAAGGAGTTGTAGAACTGGCTAAAGCTCAGACCTTTAGCTCTTTTGGAGCCTGTACCAAACTGATGCTGGCTTGGTTAAATAGGGGGTCGGGGCATCAGGTCAATCTGTCACGATAGCTAGTGAACACGGTAATTAGCCTGACCCTTTTTTTTTGGGTAAAATCCCATTCTACCATACTTTTTCTCCAGTGCCCTCTGGCTAGTTTTTAAGTGGTACAAATTAGATGTTCTTGTCAGTCCACTAAAAATGCAACTAGCATAATATTTCATGCAAAAATTAGTATTTTTCATGCATCACACAATGTATTCTTTCTATTTAAAGTTCTCACAAGGAACGTGTAAGTTGCATTCTCAAAGCAGCTGTACTACTGGGACAAATGTAGCAAATAAACCTTTACCAAAAAAAAAAAGTAGAGTCCAGTTAATTTCCAGTCATGTACTATCAGGCAGATTGTAGAGATACACGGATGTTGGTGGTGTGATCAACTTCTGATAAGCGGTGTGAAGCTATTTCTTTTTGAGAATTTGGCTTAAAGTTATGTCCTCCCACAATCTGAATTCCTGAATTCTTTCCTGAAATGCAGTGTCTGATCTTTTTTTTTTAGGTTAGTTGCATTTGGGAAAGGAATTTCTGTTTCTGTGTTAAGAGCGTGACAACAGGATGTGGGCACTTTGAAGGAATAATCTAGGATTCTTTTTGTTTCTTTTAATGTACATTAGGTTGGAGTATAGCTAGGTGTCAAATCTAGTGAGTGGGACACCTACACAAGAAGGGACCACCCTGAATTCCAGTTTCTAGCAGAACGGAGTAATAGTTTAAAATACTACAGCAGTTACTGGAACAGAAAATGAAGATCAGGACTCTGCCTCCCATATGGATGTCCTAAGAAATGGCTGAAAAGCAATTCTTACTCTTGAACTTCAGCTCAATAGATGTGTAATTATTTTCTACCTAATGAAATGGTTTCAGCAAGCCAGGGTGAGAGTGCCCTGCACATAGACAGCTCAGTTACTGTGCTAGGAAGCTTGAAATGTGGGTTTAATTTGTCTTGGGTCAAATAGGGTTACTGAACTTCATAATTACATATGCTGAGCCATTGCATAAATGTGGCTGCATAGTGGTATAGGAAGTGGGACATTCTCTTTGAGATTTAAGAACAATGCTAATGAGTCACAGGTTTGAGCAGGGTGCTTGCACCTTCTCACACTGAGGACTAAATGGTTACTAGGATTTTCAAAGGCAGAATTTTAAGATGCAGGGAAACTTTTATGCCCAGATGGTCAAACATATGGTCAAACATAAGGGCTGAGTTTTAGGGTCAGCATTAAGAAAGTATTTCATTAAGACCAGTGCAGACAGGACAACGACACCAACATCTTTTAGTTACCTCAGTACCTGGTAATATCTGAATGAATTCCTTATGAAGGAGAATCTCTGTCACCTTTTTTGGGCTGGATGTCTCCATTGACTGTTATTAACATATGGAGATTAGTTACTGTTCTGTTTGAAATATCTGGTTTACCAACAGAGGAGAATGGATATGGGATGGGCTGTAAGAGCTGCAAATAGTCAAACAGAGGTATCTTGGGATGATCTGTCTTTTCTGCTATTACTCCTTTTCATTTGCTTATTCTTTTATTATTTTTTAAATATAATAGGGTTTTGTTTTGTTTTGTTTGTTTTTTCTTTTTTTTTGGGGGGGTGGAATTACCACGTGTGGTAGGATTTTAAGGAGGAGAGGAGATTAAAACAGGGATGACAGACTGTTACCAAGACATCATTTATGTGCATAATGGATGCTGCTCTATTAAGGATTCAAAATACATGTTTAATCACACTACACAACGACATCTGTATTTCAACATTTTAACACTGTAAAGTGTCTTGTTAAAGTCGTTATGATGAGCAAAGGGCCATTTTGTTGAAAATAACTTGAAACACAAAAATGAGGATAGGAAGTGAAAGTTTCAAGGTGACTAAGGCCAGAGAGCTATCATTTCTGGTTAAATGGCTTATCTAAGTCTGATTGTCTCTTTATGTTTGGGTCATATTCATCCCTCAAGCAGAGTCACTGAAGCAGTAGATGAACTTGATTCTTTCATCCTCATCCAGCTGACCCTGCTGGGCAATCCTATTTTTTAAGACATTCTTTTGATGTAAACTGACTTGATTTTGGCAGAAGGTACTAAATAAAGCTAAAGTATTACTATAAAAAGTAGTTGTAGTATAAATATGAAATAAACCATGCTGAAAATCCTGCTGTTGAAATAAAGATGGCCCTGTTTCATAGATTTCCATTTTTAATTCACTGTCATTGCATAATTTTGCTTTACTCTCTAAAGCTGATTTTGGTCTGTGAAGCTCATGTAAATGCTGTCTCCTCAGTTTCTACAGCATTATATATTTCCATTTGACAACCTACAGGTCTCAAAAGTATGAGACAAAAAAAGCTCGTGAATAATATTAGAATAACATTAAGAGTACGTACTTGATTCTGAAACATACAATTGTATCAAACCACAAGAATGGATGCAAGTATGCTATCCTTTAACAAAAGAATATGGAATGCCAAAGAGAAAAAATATCAAATTGACTTTCAGTATTGTATAATTATTTGAAAGATTGATAGAAGATTGTACTCAGAAAGCACTGAAATCAATAGGAAGCCAATATTAAATACTTCAATCTAATATTTCAATAAGTAATTGGGAAAATAAGATTTTTCATTTTTATGGTTTCTTGCACCTGCTGCTCTCTCTTGAATGCTAGTGATGCTATGAGTAGTTACTAAGGAAACAGAGATTCTTGGATTTAATTAGGACTTGTCAGGTAAAGCTCTTTAACTTATATGACTTTTTTTTTTTTTTTAAGAAATAACCTCCAACTTTCAAAACAATGTAGCTAAAATCAGTCTGCATATATCTAGTTACTGAGAAAAGATACCAAACAGGGTTAAAATAGCCTGTAGCATTTCTTCCTCATTCATTTACAATAACAAAAAAAATAGAGAAAAACGCCTAAATGTATACATACAATTAAGAGAAAGAATGACGGTGAAAATTACCATGAAAATGACCACTTCTAATTTATTCCTTATTCTGCAATATCATCTCAGAATGACATCAAAATATATATAAAATAACATTTGAGGTCCATTTAAAGTCCTTGTGTTTTATAACCTCTGTCTCAGTAGGAAATAATATCTACCTATAGCTCACTTTGACAGCAGTAGTTCACATTTCACTGATAGCTCAGATTCCAAGATTTCATGTTGAATAAACTTATCAAGGGGACAATTATGTGGCAGCAAAATTCTTATCTGACAGAGGTATCCATTTTCTCCTCTCTGTAGTAGGGAAAGGATTTGTATAAAGAAATAAATGTGGCCTGAATGAGTTCTCAGTCCCTGTAGAACTGCTGAAAAGAGCTCAAATCTATAAAGTTGACTGAAAAATCACAAAGAAGGAATTTTAGGCAGGTACTAGTCCTACAGAAAGCTGTTAATAACATACTGAAAAATGGGACAGGAACAATGTTCTTAAAGGGGAAGATTTGAGTTCTATGTGCAATTGTGTTTTTTAACCCTTTAGTCTTTCTTTTTGACACTATTCTTCTTAGTTCTCTAGAAATTAACTTCCTAGAAAATACCAAAAAGTAACCAGAAAAAGAAAGTAGTTTTATTTTTTTGCCTTTTTTTAAAAATTACTTTTTATTTTGATCTTATTTAATTTTATTTGTTTTCTTCCTTGGTAGTTTCTTGCTGATTTTCTTCTTCTGTGACATCCTCCGCAGTTAGTTCTGATCCCAGGGTTGTACAGACAATATTCTCTCAATTTCTCTGGACTTTTCTTAAGCTATTATCATGTTCCTTTCACCAGAATCTCTTTTCAATGAGGCAATGATTATGAAAACTAATACCCCAGGAAGACCTAGGAATTCATAAATATCATGAGTAGTTCTTCTATCCAAGAAACAGATAGGGAATCTGCAATTGTGCTATCATTAGCATAATTCTATGTTAAGTTACTTTTTTTTTTTTTTTTTTTTAATTTGAGTTTTGCCAAATAAACAGGGAAAAGTGCAAATGGCAGGGCTTTCCTGGGTGGAAAGAGAATACAATATTACTGTTAATGCAGGTCACCATTTTGTTCAGATTAAACTGGATTTGAATTGTTCTTGTCGTATATGCATCTATGTATTCTACCGTGCCTGTATATTATAATTTTATGCAACTTAACTTGTTATTTGATTTGATGAACTGCTAGAGTAAGAATATATCTGATCTCATATTATTATTTTTTGCAACAAATGAGTAATTTCTGTCCAGGTCTTGTCCAAAGTCCATCAAGAACATTCCTAATTAACATTTGAATACTGTCTTAACTTTATAAAACATGCAATAATAATGTGTAATTAGTTAGACATATTGACATCACTAGTGGTAAAGCTGTCCTGAAAATATATAATAATTTTGAATACCAAAGAGTATTTTAGAATTGAATTTAACAAAGTGATGGTTAGAAAATCAGATTTTTCTTTTTTGAGGCTAACTGGATTGTATAATACTGATACTTTATAATTGTAATTCTGGTAGAAATTGTAATACAGCTTCATCTATATAATGTTCTTATTTAAAAAGAAAAAAACCCCAACAACTACAAAACCATGAATTCACAAAATGTATTGTTGTCATTTGCCTATAGACAAAAGTGAAAATCTGTTGGTATAGAACATGGTCTATATCTGCATTCTGTTTCCGTGATAAATTAATGATTATGTGAATTTCATGACAGCAGGACCTGTCATCTGTGGAAGCAGCAGAGCAAACGATATGTTAAAGCGCTCCTAAATCCTTTCTTATGAGTAAGGTAGATACATCAAAATTGCTATTAGAAATCTGGCAGATTTTCATTAAATTATTAGACCTTTTGTTGTGACTCAGGAATATGATTTTGTTTGTGTGCATGCTTTTTCAGCTGATGGATGAACTCTTCAGTGATACCCAATATAAAAATGTAAAAAAAAAAAAGACACATAGACGCATCCTTAAATTTAAACTTAGTTTAAATTACTTTTATTTGTAAGACAATGTTTTTGCCTTTCTCTTCATATACTACTCCAAAAATGTTTCCCAAACAACCAGAAATTTGATTCACTTTTAAAGTTTTCTTGAAGGCAATTAAGATCACATGTAATTTAAAAACTACTCCTTGCCCTTTGAACAGTAAATAGCTAATGAGAAACAAAAAACCAAACAAAAACCACAAACAAAACCACAACACGTAAAATAAGTTGCACTGCTTTGAATATAAGTTGAAAGATAAAATCAACAGTCTCATGCATCTACAGTATTAGCATAATGAAATATAATGCTGCTTATATGGTACAGTTTTACAAAGATTTGTATAAGTTTTAAACACTGCTCAAGGACTGTCAGTATGTAATTTGTATTCTGGTTAACGATTGCACTGCAATGCAAGTGGAAAGAAATATTATCTGCACATTATATGTTACAGCTTGTCCAGGGATCAGGGATCAGGATGCATGTAGATATTTCAATCCCAGCTACTCTTTATCAAAGATGGACTGCTCCATATATCTTTCAGAAGGGAAGTTTATGAGGTTCTTTAATAACTTCTCCAGTAGTGCAAGACCTTATCATGTAAATTATCCTGTAACACTTCATTCTAGATGTGCACTATAATTCAGTTTACTGAGTGATAGAAGAGGGTGCAAGATAACAGGGAGAATAATCTAATTCTTGCTCTCTTACTTGTAAGTACAGTAATTACCTGGTTTGTAACCTTGACCCTTGCTATTTGTTGGTCCTTGAAAATTACTGATTAAATAGCATTCCTCTTGCAATTAAATGCAACCTGCAGTTTCATAATGTTTCCTGTTGTCAAGCAACAAATACTCCAGTGGTTTTTAATGCTCTGCAAGTCAAATTAATAGAACTGATCTAAAATATCCCAGTAAATAAAATGAATTATTATTTATCTTTCTCTACAATCAAACTCAGATAATCTCACAAGAATACAACTTTAAACTACAATTAAAATACTAATATTTTGTATGCACAGTTAATATTTTAGGAATATAAACCACGTCTTTATGCTGCTGTGTTATATTAATATATATATACACAATGACAGCTTCTTTTCTGATGTGTCAGATAAAGTAGATCACACTGCCACGCATTTATCTTACACTGTTTAAATCAGTCAACACAGTCATAACTATAAGTATTCACATTATTTATGTGGGCGGGTAAGATTATAAATAAAGAATACTAAACAGCCTGTAGGAGAACTGTTGTTTTTACATTTTTCATTCTGTTTCATAAAATAAAATATCAGACAGTCAGCTTTTGTTTGTACTAACATAATGTACTACTGCCCTCATTATATTTTTGTGATCAATGGATTGGAACTCATGTTTAAAAGAGGTGTAATAAATAAACTAAGAAGTGAAGTAAGCAAATTGGGGAAGGTAGAATTATACTGACATGTGGGACCACTCAACATAATTTGAAAATTAATGCCAATTATAGTTGGCTCACTTTGCACAGGTGCTGCTTCATCATGAAATTACAAAAGACTTAAAGTCATAATTTCTAACATAAGCTTGAATAAATCAGTAATTAGAATGAAATATACATTGGTCAACACAAAGATATGGTTTAAAGAAATGGAAAACACCACAATATTTTAAGAAATATATTTGATAGGGAATTATGCCATATGGTTGGTTTTCATTTAATAGTTCTGGATGATCACTATCAAAACTATTTATGGAATTATAGTAGTTTCAGTTAAATTTTAATCAGTAAAAGGCTTTTGTATCAGTAGAGTCCATGTTAATCAGGAAAGATCTCAATGCATTTGATTTGTGTGAGGATTAGGGCATGTGAAACATTGTTGAGTATTCTACTCCACATTAAATGAAAAATAACTTGTTACATAGGAAACGTGAGTTTCATCTTTTCCTCATCTTGAATTGGAGTATCTGAAAATGATTATCAGTTTCCTTTTTTTTTTTATGAGAACCTTTGAAAAGTCTTTTTCTTATTGATGCAAAGCAGGTCTGCTTGAAAGATTTGAAAACTAAGTGGTATGGAAAAAACCTTATTCCCTTCCCACTCTTACTTAGGAATACTTTTGAAACATTACAGACTGATATCTCTTAGGCATAGAAGAGACATCCATCTAGGGACAGTGGAAATGGCATTTTTTATTTATGTTCAAATACCATACCTGTCATATTTTTGAAGGTGTTACTTATATATGCACATTTTTAGGGGAAAAATCCCCAACATTTAGTCATGTCCTTTATTACTATGCCAATTTTTGTTATTTACATAACAAGATGAGTCATCAGGTGGTCAGATATATTTTTGATCTGGAAGGAGATACTTCAGAACTTTGGTAGGTATATTTTTGCATGGATATAAGTACTTTTTATTGCTAAAGGCATTCCATTTCTGGTTTTAGTTTGCCTTTCCACTTGAAACCTGTCACCTCCACACCCTGATGCTCCCATCTCTACTTTCTCCAGTCTACCTGCCAACTTGTAGGTTGCTGACTCCATACTACAACCAGCACAATAGATAATAAGCAAATACTAGTAATCTTATTATCCAATAAACATTACCCAGTTATAGGTGTGCTTAAATCTAGCTGTCACTCAGTGCACAGTAATTGTACCTATTTAAGCATCAGTGACAGCAGTGTCACGAAACAAAGACCAGTATAATACTTGAGTGTCAATGGAAGGCATTACTGTACCTCGTTTGTTTGTTTTGTCACTGTGACCCCTTTCTGCAGAGCAGAGGAACCCAGGAGACGGCTCTTATTGGAAGGCCTCTGCCACTTCCTGCATAACCTCTTCCCTCTCCCTGTTTTTTTGCAAGGTGACCTTGAAGGGGATATGTTCCATTAGGAGAGGATGGTGGGAATAAAGCTTTGTGTATATCAACCTTCCTCCACTTTCCTTAATCAATAATATTACTTATTTATCGTAGTATAAAGCGAAAATGAAATTCACTTATTAAGTAGAAATATAAAAACCATCTCACTTCTGTTGCTTCCACACAGGCTTGTGGAGCAGAAATAATAGAACTGCCTATTCTCTTATTTTGAGAATAGTGTTTACTGTTTTGTAAAAGAGCTAGGAAGACTGTATTATTTAAATTTATATAAAAGAAAACATGGTATTCAGGTTTCTAACTATGACTTCCGGTAAAATGAAATGATCAGTCAAATTGATATTGTTCTAAGAATATGTGTCCTAAGCAATATGTTTTGAAAATCTTTTAGGTGAATAACATTTGTTGCTGTATGAGGTGAACAAACAATTTTTTACCAGATAAATATGAAACTAAAAACCTATTATGTTTGATATGTTTCATGTTAATACAGGAGATAATTATAGCTCTCTCATCTAGGCAATTATATAAAACATTTTCTCTCCACAGAGGTTTGCAAAGTCTAGACTATTTCTATCATAACGTTTACACGGTGTATGCGTTTTGTTCTTACTTAAAAGCCTGAATGTGGTTTTAAGCCACAGAATCATGCACAGACATCTAGCCTTCAGTTTTTTTTGTGGTTCTGATGCACGAATGAATTTTGTAGAGAGCGTCTGGGATTTTATTTATGCAGCTCACATAAGAGTACGATTTTTGTTTTGTTCTCAAAACCTTGGTGTCAGAAAGTTTCCAGACTGGAAGAGTAAACATCATGCATTTCATCTCTGAAGTGTATTTGTAACATCTAACATGCCCTTTAGAGTTTTGTGTCTTTGTAAAATCTTTATCAGGATTAAATTGCTGTTTCTTATATGGTTTGAGATACATGCATACCAACACTGACTCATGTATATAGGCTTCACCTCTATACTCAAAATAGGCTGCATTGCATTTTTTTTTATTTGAGGGTTTACAAGTCTGAATATGTCATTTTCCTTTTTAAATAGTAGGTGTTCCCTATCTAACCTAATCTTAGTCAGCTTCCTCATCTTTTTCCTTTTACTTGTTATTAAACTCATTGATGAGACTGTACATAAAGAGAAGTCTTGGGAGTGATCATAAATAGAACTGGAATGTAGCTTTTATGTACAGAAGAAGTGATGTAATTGTCTATGCATGAAAAATAACTTGTTTTACAGCCCTGATTTTTATAGATAAGGCTTACAAATGTTTGGAAAAAAGTCCAGATTTTGCATATCTTATTTCTAGCAATATATGTATATATGTTTATATATATTATATATATATTTAATGCAAATTCCATTCCTGGTCTTGTTTTCTTCATTCAGTCACATACCCACAGTTTGGACCTATGATGCTTCTGTAAGAAGGTAAAGTTTAAATATTCAAGCATCTGAAATGAAACATTTCTGGAAGATTTAAAAAAAAATACATCAATTTTATGTTTTATTGCTGATGAGGTTAGCAAGGTTGAAACGAAACATTGAAACATTTTTTATAATGTTTTCTATAACACGGAGAAAAGCTCATATCAAAGGTATTTTAAAGGAAAAAAAAGATTAATCTGAGACTGAGTTTTCAAAAGACAACTGTATGAACTATTTTTTTTCCTTAGCCAACACATTCCAGTGGGAATAGAAACCACATAAAAAGGGGGTTTTTTGTAATATTTCCATTTCCTTCTACTGTGCAAATCAAATTTGTGAGTTCAGAGTCATTACTAGAAATGATGCATGCAACACACAAAACATTCCTTACTCTCTAAATAAGCGTAATTTAATATTTTCTACATTAGTATTTTTTCTTTCCTTTTTCTTTCCTTTTTCTTTTTTTTTTTTTTTCCCCCCTAATGTGGACACTGCAAAACAGCTATTATTATAATTTAAGAGAATGTGAAAATTTTGTCTTGGGTTTGGAAATTTTCCACTGGAATAAAATCACTGACTGTGACAGTCAGGATCATGTCCATGCCATCTCTTGCTGTCTTCTGGAACAAAATGAAAGAGAATGTGTTTTGTCTGAAGAGATTAATTCAAATTTAAGGCCTCAAAGTAGAGCCATTTATTCTTTCTTAGGTTAAGAGAGTTCAAATTTGAACTCTGTGCAGCAGAGCTGCAGATACTATGTACTGAAGAGGGGAAAGGGGAGAGAGGTAAACAACAGATTGCTGTGTTGCACTGAATGTTTAAATTTAAATTACTATATATCAACCTGGGATATTTCTGGTATGCTAAACGAGGCAAATTTACTGTAGGAGGGCAAAACCACAGATGAAACTGATGGAGTCCAATCATTTGTCATATCAGTAGAGATCTTAACTGAACAAGCAATGAGCTCAGATGCCTACTGACTATGAAGAGGTGATTATAATGGTAATCTATTGTCTATTTCTTGCTGTTATCCTAAAAGAGCATACAAAAATTCTGTTACAGTGACGCAGAGGTCTAGGGGAATAGTTACACTTGAAGTCAGTTCTGAATTGAAATTTTTACTTAAGCAATTTATATTCTATTTTTTTGTTTTACACAGAGTATATAATGTCCTTTGGACTAAGATATTTCACTGTTAATGTGTTCACTGCTTGACAGTGAAAACACTGACATTACATATTTATATAATTGAGCTACCTCAGAAGCATTGTATCACTTGGGATAAGCTACCTCTGCTCACTTCAGAGGGATTTTGTTAAAAACAACTAAGGTGGCTGCACGTACAAAGCTCACAACAGATACAAGTTGTATTCGAAGCCTAAGCTAAACCACATTTTTTTGTGCCAATTCTTGTCACAGGAATGAACAGGTAAGGGTTATAATTTCTTCTCCGAAAGACATATCCCTTTCTTTGGCTGAAGCTTTTTTTCACTCTGTAGTTCAGCACAGTCATGAGATTTGTTTTAAACTAGCAAACATGGGCAATTATTTTATGTAATCATTTCTGAACAGAATTAAGTGCAAACAAAATGTCCTAGTGTATAGGTTGACTTCTAACTTATGCTACATCATTGTAGATATGCCAGTATTAGTACCTAGGATAACTCGGGCATGTCTACCAAGGTAGTAATCAGAGATCTGAACTGTTTGATAAACATGCAATTAGTCACATTGACCTGTAGTAGATGTCATTACTGCTAAGCTAAAAATATGATCAGTTTTTGAATATACTTTTCTTGGTACATGAACTTCAGAAAATATAGCTTATATAAATGCAAGGCATATTGTATGTATGTATAAATGTGAAGTTACTTGATGAATTTCTAAAGAAAGTAAAACTAACATAGCGTGGGTTGAAAATGAAGGAAGAAATTGCTAAATGATAATAAAGCAAAAGCTGTTGCTGTGAATAGATAGCATTTGTGAATGCTTTGCTGTAGTGATGAGCACAGTTTATAACTGGTGATTAGTTTGGTTCAGATAAGGAATGAACTATGATCACTCATTAACATTTGTTGCAGTATGGAATTTATACTGGAATCTCATATATCTGAGTAGAATATGCAGAATTCAGCACTCCTCCCAATGTCTTCAGCAGTAGTGAAGAGCTATGCAAATAACAATAACAACAGGTGTGCAAATAGCAGAGGAAGTTAAACTTGTTAAAAAGCAGAGGAATTTAAACTTGTTAAAAAGCAAAAGATTGCACTCAGTGTCACATTTTGGAAACCATGACAAAAACTGCTTCTCAGGATTGCTTCTCTCAACACTTTTTTGCTTGAACATAGCTAAACACTAGCATTGATTTCTAGTACTAAGGTAAATCAAAGCATAAATGTGGAGGAGCTGTGATTATTCTTTATTTTATGATTAAAAAGTCACAAATCAGAATCATGATCGAGCTGGAAAAGAGAACAAGTGCTCCAGCTTCTCTGCTCAGTTTATTCTGTATGTTACTCTCTCCCAATAACTTTCATTTCTTTCAATGGCAGAATCAGAAGTATGATCTTCATTTGACAAACTCAAGAAGCTGGTGCTCAGATGCTGTATAAAAAAGTGCCAATCCATCACTACACTATTTGTCATATGCTATCGGCAATACTGCTACAGTTTATATAATTAATGAGTTTGCAATACATTGTCATTTTAGTGTTTCACTGATTTAAGTAAGGGAGGTATCTGATCCTTTCACACCTCCTGAATCAACGGGAATGTCCCTGTGGCTTTAAAGGAAAAATGACTTTACTCTTCAGTTTCAGCTTTATGATCACTAAGGTTTTTCAGCTCTCCTGTCTGCATCCTGTTGCAGTTGTCATGTATAGGTCCTCAAAATAGTAGCAGCATATTTCTATAAGAAATAAAAAGAGCATCTATGTTCTAAGTTATTCTATTATGTCATGGTGCTTCTAACAGGAGAGGAAAAAAGCATTTAAATGTTTAAAACAACAATTCCCTTTTACTTCACTGATTTCCACTCTTCCCTCTTGCTCAGTAAAATCCAACACTGTCATTCATGCCTATTTAGCCAGAGGTTACAGGTTATGTTTTCGCCATAGGTGAAATACGACCCAGAGCAAACCATCTAGTCCAGGTTTACATCCTTCCATGACTATCAGTCATGATGAACGGTGCTAGGTTAATTTCTTTGGAAATGTAGACATGATTGCACTGAGTTCACATTATTTTCCATTGCTGTGAAAATCTTTGTCATGATAACAGATTTATGATGTTTCACATTCTTTGCAATAACTGCCAGAAGTGTTATATAGTCCTTGAAATATAATAGCAAATGGAATTACTTTTGATTTTGAAATTTCATTTGCTAGTGACAATTTTTCATGATTACAGCTTTAGTAATCTGTAAGTAAATAGAGCAACAAACAGGCAACAAAATGCGGAATACTGAAAAGGCTAAAATAGTACAGGAAGGCTCTAGACACTGTAGTCTCCCTTGCATTTTAAAATTTAAGGCTAAATTCTCATGACTAAGGTTGTACTCCTGTGAATGCTCTATCTGCACCTAACATCATCTGTCAAGATACCTTATCTGAGAAAAAAAATGATCTTGATGCTCTTTTTCATTGCTTTCTTTCCCATGCATATGGCATTTTGAGAAGCAACAGTAGATGATAAATTTATATTTTGGTTATAGAGTTATTCAATAGAACCAGAGGGGACTTAATGAATTCCTTTTAGGCCTTTTGCATTGAACATATACTCATGTTTGAGTGATAATCTCAATTTGCCAGGGCTGCTATGCAGAAAACTGTGTGACTCCATTATTGTAAAGGATATTTATGACTTATGTGAACTGTTACGACTGAGTATAGACCAATACCAAAGGAAAACTGTATCTTTATACTAATTTTATTGGAGCCAAGGAAGTCCTTGTTTAGAACATCAAATCACTGATGTTTCTTGTCTTTTTTTTGGTCTTTTTTTTAATAACTCAAGATTTTTCTCATTTCTGTTGCAAGATCTAGTGATATATTCAGGCTTTCTAGAATTTAAGTGGTTAAGTATATTATCAATGCAATTATAGCCTACTAAGTTGATATCAACCATGATTTTTGTGCTTCTGTAGCATCAGTACTTCGTGTCTGAAACTTACTGGCATAGTGTTTCAAAATAGGGAGCCAGGGAGTTCTGAAGAGAATTTAGCACATCTTTTATCATTCTTAAAATGAGATTTTACCTAGCAGTGTGGTATGAGGGCTGCTTTAGCAAATGACAGCAATGCTCTGCTGCAAATGTAATTAATGCCTGTGCTAAAATCTCTAGGGTATAAGTATCACTGTATTGGTATTATGTCCTAGCTTGTTTGTGATATTTATTGGTCTTTCGTCTTTCATTTGCTTTTAGCAACTATGACTTGTACTCTGCAGCTGAAAGATACTTTGGGTAGTTGTTGATTTACCTTGGTCTTGTGTAACAGAAATTTATTGTGAGCAGTTTTATGGCTTTTGCTTGTTCAAGTGGAATACAGATAATGCAATCCTTGGTTTCAATTGCTGATCTGTGACATAAGTCACTAGAACTGTGAGGTTTTGTTTTTTTGTTTTGTGGTGGTGTTTTTTTTTTTTTTTCAGGATTTGTTTAGCCTTCTCTATTACAAGTGTAATGTCATTCAAATGTATGATTTTAATGATGAAGTTGGTGAATGGGAAAAGTGAAATGGGAAAAGGGGAAAAATGAAGAAAGGATTTGAGTGTAGAAGCTTGGAAGTCCATTGTTTGTCATGTCACTGTTTTGATGGCCAAGATAAATTTTCTATTTTCTACATGAGTGTTTAAATGATCAAAGTAGATAACAGTAATTTCAAACACAGATGAGAGGCCAACAAATATATTTGTTATCTTTTTACTTCTCTTCATCTGTAGGTGAACAGTGTTGGCATGTTCACACAATCACATCAGCTGCAATTGCATTTAAACCGAGTTTGCAGTACTGGGCATCATCTGGAAAGATTGATTCAAGGGAAAGGAAAGGAAAGGAAAGGAGAAAGAAAAGACTTCCTAGACTTTATAACTTGAATCTGTGAAATCAGTGTTCCCTATAAGGTTTTGTCTGGACAGGCCTAGGAATGTTAGTGAAGAACTTGTTATGTTTTATATTAAAATAATACTTCATTTTCAATTGATCAGCACAGTATGAATGTTTCCTGAACATGTCAGTAAGTATTGCATTCAGTTACTTTCCGCTGTGTTTTCCAAAAGATTAATGAACTGGCTATAATTACTTGGAATAGACAGGACCTAGACCTCTGTTTTTAATGATATTTCTAATGATGTTCGGATATCAGATCTTTGAATAAACCTGTGTAAACTGATGAGTATTATAAAAGGTCAATACTGACTGCAAAGAACTTGTTAGTTGCCACTTTCGATACTTTGAGTGGCTAGGCCTGGTTTATCCTGCACTGCAAAGTAGACTCGAGGCATATAGCAAACTTTCCTGCATACCAAAGTAAGTATTAAATACTGGTTAGCATAATACAAATAATATTAATTTATTTGTGCAATTAAGTATGCTCACAACTATTTCCAAAATTTGAATCTAAAATTGTGGTTAGGATGTGGAATCTCTTCATGATCCCTTTTCTAAGTTGAGGGTAAATCTTCATGGGTCCATAACTTCATTGGAGCTGTGTTGGATAATCTGATGATCATCTACTTTAGTAAGAAACTTATCATGTCTTATCACAAATTCTTCTGAGATGCTGTCAGTAGGCCTGTGGCATTCCTTACATACCTTACGACACTGAGTCTTAAGAACTAATATTTTTTCTTTTTAGGGAAAATATCTCATGATGGATGACACCACCTTGCTCTTGATGCTGGTAACATTGCAAGAAAAGCATTCTGGATCACCAGATTTATCATTTACCTGAGTACAAAAAAATATGGGAACATAACAATTACTTTATTAAGGTACTAGTTCAGCAAAGCTGGTAAACAGACATTTAACTCAAAGTAGCTGGATAGTTCTACTGGTGTAACTGGGCTTCCTTACATACTCAGATGCTTAGCTATTTACATAGATGAAGGATTTCGTTTCACTCTTATGCCTTTTATGCTTTTCTTTTGTCCTCTTTCTGTCTTGGAATGAGGATGTAATTAGGGCGAATGTCAGTTATGTTCTTGTCCATTAAAAATTCAGATGAATTAGATTCACAGGAATGCAGAAAGTGGTCCTTGAAACACTAGCTATTTTGGTATTTAAATAGGAGCTGTATTTCATTCAATGTTACAAAAGTTAGGTCATTTAATACAGTGATGAGGAATCTGTATTTTTAATTACTGTTATGCATCACCAGCTTCACTGAAAAGCACAAATTATAAGGTAATTCAATTTGGTTAAGATGGCCTCCAGGTTAAAAGCAAAACCAAAATGAAAAAAACCCCAAAACTACACAACCTTGCACAATGAAAGACTGATATGCTGATAAATGTTTACATCAATACATTAAGTGCAAATTACCCAGTTCTGTAGGAGATCACATTCTTTGTTCACAGTGATTGAAAGAATAAAATTCCCACGTGTCCTGGTTTCAGCGAGGATAGAGTTAATTTCCTTCCTACTAGCTGAAATATTGCCATGTTTTGGACATAATATGGGAAGAATGTTGATAATACACTGATGTTCTGGTTGTTGCCAAGCAATGTTTATACCAAGTCAAGAACTTTTCAGTGAGGAGGCTGGAGAAGCACAAGAAGCTGGGAGAGGGCACAGCCAGGACAGCTGAGCTGAACTGGCCAAAGGGATATTCCATATCATATGAGGTCACCCTCAGTGTATAAACTAGGGTAAAGTAGGTTGGAAGGGACCCACAAGAATCATTGAGTCCAACTCCTGTTCCTGCACATGACAGACAGTTCACACGATGTATCTGAGGGTGTTGTCCAGTCTCTTCTTGAAGAGACTCTCACTGTCAGGCTTGGGGCCGTGACTGCCTCCCTGGGGAGCCTGTTCCAGTGCTCTACCACTCTCTGCGTGAAGAACCTTTTCCTAATGTTCAACATAAAACCTCCCCTGGCACATCTTCCTTTAATTCCCTCGGGTTCTGTCACTGGTCACCAGAGAGAAGAGATCAGTGCCTACCCCTCCCCCTCCCCTTGTGAAGGAAGCTGTAGCCACGATGAGGTTTCAGTTTCCTGTTCTCCTGGCTGAACAAACCAAGTGACTTTAGCTGCTCCACATATGGCTTCCTCTCCAAACCCTTCACCAACTTTGTAGCCCTCTTCCGGACACTCTCAGTAGCTTTATATCTTTTTTTATCCTGGGGTGCCCAGAACTGCACCCAGTGCTCCAGGTGAGGCCGCACCAGTGCAGAGCAGAGCGGCACAATCACCTCCCTGGCCCGGCTGGCAATGCTGTGCTTGATGCACCCAGGACACGGTTGCCCTCTTGGCTGCCAGGGACACTGTTGGCTCATGTTCAACTTCCCGCCGACCAGAACCCCCAGGTCCCTCTCTGCAGAGCTGCTTTCCAGCAT
Organism: Caloenas nicobarica; assembly: GCF_036013445.1. NCBI lineage: Eukaryota > Metazoa > Chordata > Aves > Columbiformes > Columbidae > Caloenas > Caloenas nicobarica. Next base: position 50,852,263 of record NC_088245.1, read on the forward strand.
CTCGTGCCCCAGTCTGTATGTACAGCCAGGGTTGCCGTGTCCCAGGTGCAAAATCCGGCACTTGCCCTTGTTAAACTTCATCCTGCCTTAATGCAGAGATCTTTGAAAAAAAACTTTTATGAGCCATCTTTCCTCAAAGCAAGTGGTTTTGATTGATGAAAAGTTGTTTTAATAGTGCTGAGACTGCCCTTTCCTAAGTAGTCAGTAAAATGACATGATTTGGTGAAGTATCATCTCTCAGCAGCATATTCCCTGAAATCTTTTTAAATTAATCCCTGTGCAACTTTCACCATTCTTGATCATTCTGCCTTTAAGAGCAAGTCTGTTCTACAGTTAGGATCGTTCTGCTAATTAATTTTGTGAATTTGAAGAGCATTAAATTCCTGTATGGATGTCCCTTCCCTTTCCTCAAAGCAACGAAACTAAAGTAGATTAAAACCACCTGTCTTTTGAAGAAGATAATCAAGGAGGTATTTAGTATATTTTAAATTCACATCTTTAGTTACTTCAGCTTAATTTTCTCCAGAAAAGAAAACCATGTGCTTGTAAATTCTACACTTTTAATCACATTATGATTTTCATGACTTACCATTTTACTATTACTTTCAATTACAAAGTGCTCCTAAACTGTTCTCTTTTTCATTGGTTTTGTACCCAGGGGATATCAGAATGTTACTATCACCCTTACTTTATGTGAACAATGAACTGTTCTACTCTTTCTTCTGAATGCTCTTGCTTATGCCTAAAATGTTTCATATCAAAAGAACTTAAAATTCAGGCAGTGATGAGATTAGAGAAATGCTGATGAAGAGTGTCATAGAATGGCATAAAGAAAAACTGCAGGGGACATGAAGGGTGAATGGAAGCAGTATTAAAAATAAAAGGAAAGAAAACTGAGGTAATTGAAATTAAAATTTGAAGTACAGACAAGGACAAGACAAAGGCTATATTAAATATAAGTTTTATTATGTTACCCTTGCAATGTAGGATTTTATTATAGAATGACACAGTATAGGGCGTATATAAAGTCATTTCAGTCCGAAAGCAAACTAACAGAAAATGGTGATCCTTTAGAATAAAAAAAAAAAATTATTTTATTTTATTTTATTTTTTTTAATTAGAGGCTCTTTCTCAGACGTATTTCACACCATTGACAGGAGATTTTGTATGCATGTGTGTACAGATCTAAAAATATAATGAAATCGAAGACTGAATGATGATGCGAATGCCTTTTCCCATGGAAATGTGGTAATAGAAGTGGACAAAGAGATAAGATAGAGAAGGAACAGTAAAAAAGGCTCAAACCCATCACTATTTTGCAGGAGTATTTGATATTGGATAGAAAATTCTAGAGAAATGTTACCTCAAATTAGATTTGGAAATAGGTTTCTTTGCATGAAAAGAACCAAATTATTTTGTGTTTAAACTGACACGTCTTTGTTTCTTTTTTTCCCTTCATTTTTCTTCCTTTTTTCTCTCTCTTTTTCCTTGAATTCCCTAGTTTTCTGTGAAGTGGTTGGTTTCCTTTGTGTTGTTGCTCTTTCAAAATATAGGTTACTGATTTTTGTATATATTTTCAGAACCTAAGCAACTTCACGAGCAGAGCTAAAATTTAATTAAAACTGAGTCCACAGAGGTACTTTTCTGGTCAGTGTCCAAATTAGGGGAAATATTTGAATCAATAAATAGATGTGTAATATTCCTCAAAATATTACTCATTATTACAGAGTCTCAATGCACTAAATTGCTGGTTTTTATTTAATTTATATTTGGTTCTTGGATCTTTGCAAAGTAAATGTTAACTTAGACCAGGAACAGAGCAATAATTTCTCCATTCTTTGTCTGTCTTGTCTATATTTTCCACACAACAGTAGAATGGAGAAAATTCCTCCATCTCAGAAGCATGTCGTCTTCTAATAATCACATAGAGCCCTTTAAAAGGTGAAAGTTGAGAAGTAGACACGCTATCAGTTATTTTAGCACTTGACACTGCAATGGCTTCTCTGAGGAGATACTTTCTGAAAAGGTAGGACCATGTTTTATGGATTGTTCACATACTTCTGTCCCTGTGGTTTTTTATGCTCTCAGTCTCCTTGTTCTTCCTTTCTGGCCCAAGCCAGCATGCCTTTTGCAAAATTCCCGATAGGATTTTACGTAATGCAGAGTTGTATATGTATACAGAAAAGTAGGGAAATAATGCTCCTAAGAATCCCTAGCTTTTTGAATCTGGTCAAGCATGGACAATTTTAAGTTTCATTGCAATTCAAGGGGAAAATAGAAGTAACTAGAAATTACAGAATCAGTTTCCAGGAGAGAGAGTATAGTTTTGCACAACTAATAATTTACATAGCCAGTTACATTTTGTGGCAATCCTATAGAAAATAATTCTAGGCAGAAAGGTTTAGTTAATCTAATTCAATTGAAGAAATACAGCATTATATCTGTATAGGACCAATACCATTTGGTGAAAATCAGTTATGTAGTACTTATAGCTCATTCATATGTTCATGTTAAACTTAGTTTGTGCTGATTGTGAAAGCTTTCAAACTGAATAGAATCAAAGAAACTCATTTTATTCCAAAACTCTTCCGTAATTGTTCTGGTTAGAACTCTGAATGATATCTCTTCCCTTCCTTGTCTGTGTGTTATTCATGAAGGCTTAAAAGTGGCCCTCTGTGACCACAAAGACTACTCTTTTAAAATTCTAATGTAATCCCATTCTTATGTGCTGAATTATGGAGCCATCAGATCAGCACCCATGGAGTGAGGAATTTCAGATGATTAGAATTCTTAATCATTAGCTCCACAGAGTAAGTTCTACACTGCCTCATTTGTATGGAAAAATTCACCTGATGCTCAGCAGATGCCCTACTGTTGTATTTTAATGAACTGAATTTTAACTCCATACTGTTTTAAAGAAACTGTCCCAACCCCACTCCAGAATTTTTAATGGAAAAAGGAAAGAACATTGATTAAAATTTCAGCATTCTTGGCTGAATCCAAGAAGAATTGCCTCAGTAAAGGGACAAAATATTATATGAAGGCAAAGGACACATTTGACTTATTTACAGTTGGAAAAAATTACACATTTTCAAGTGTTTTGAACATTTTAATCAAGACAGTTTTCTGTCATATAATACCACAATACTTACCTGTTTTATTTAAAAAGCATAGATTTTACAATACTATTTTTTCTCTTAGGGTAATGCTTAATTTCCATAATAAAAATTTCTTTTCTTTGTTTATAAATTATTTTTCGATTGAAAAATATCTTATATGTTTGTGTGTAAAATGTATGAAATGTAGAGTGGTTATACACATGTATACAAGGTTTTATATGTATATGTATAAAAATATTGTATATACAAGTAATTTATATTATTTTTATGTAATTTAAATTATATATAATGCAATTATGATATATAATTTTTATATATAGTGTACATATAGAATACATGAAGTCGTTTAAATTATATAAAAATTTTCCTCTTCTCTGGTCCACATCAGTTTTGTACACTAATTTGATTTTTTTTTCTCTAGGTTAAGGTTTGTACTTAAAAAAGTAAACCTAAAATAAGTTTTCCTTTAAAGAAATGTCATTCTCTGACCAGATCTACATGGCCTCGTTTATATCCATGCAAATCAGAGTTAGTATAATTGACTAATGCAATTGAGAACAAAATTTCCTACCCTAACCTTCCTTGAAGTCAGTTTAATTTTCTCATGTTAGTAGTTTGATGCCCCAGGTATTCTTTAACAGTTAGAAATATTCAATTAACTGTATTTCAGTGACTGTGATTTTACTTCTTAGCTTCACTCAATTATCTTTCCCTCCACAGTTTCTCTCTCCCTACACATTTCAAGATTTAATCTATCCAGAAAGTACTGCTGCACCTATTGACTCACAGATCATGCAGGCTATCAAATGTTAGCCTCATAATCAGATTTGGTGTTCAACGATCATAGGAGAGAAAATCATTTGATGCTATAAATAAATGCTAAATTAGGCATTCCTTTCTGCTCATGAGACACATGCTTTGTCCAGCTGTCTGTTTGTAGTGATCAGATCATGAAACGACACCATTAGGAGTTGTGTAAAAATAAATGCGACGTGTTTTGTGTAACTTGATTTCCTACTGTTCAGCACTTTATAGCAGTCATGAAGCTAAGTATTCAATGGGAGGAAGTGAACTAGGAACACTTAAAGTGAAATAGTAGAAAATCAGAAGCCTCAGAAAGTCAGCCGAGCCATTGAAGTGCTTGAATTAACTGTTCCAAATGGAATAAAGTAAGAGGTTTTAGGCAGAATGCCCTTTTTGATTCCTGAAAGTAAAGAATACCATACAAAATATCAGAGTGTCTTTGTCTAGGTTTTTCTGTATGAACCAAGGGTTCTATTCAGTTGTTTATTGTGGTGGGTTGACCCTAGCCAGCAACTATGCCCCCACACAGTCCCTCACTCACTTCTGCCCTGGCAGGATGGGGGAGAGAATCAGAAGACGAAAAGCTGAAAGCATACGAGGTGAGATAAAGACAGTTTAATAGGTGAAGCAAAGCTGTGTGTGCAAGCAAAGCAAAACAGGAATTTACTTACTACTTCCCATCTTCAGGCAGGTGTTCAGCCACTTCCTGGAAAGCATGGACTCAGCACATGTCAATGTTTCTTAGAAAACAAGCACCATAACCACTAACGTGCACTTCATTGGACTTTAATGAAATACCTAACTACATCTCCATTTACTGCAGCATGAGCTAGCTAAAATCTAGATACCTAAATTTTGAATTTTTACTCTAGACATGAGTCCTATTCTAGAAGTTTAATACTTGCTTCTAGAAAAGATACTAGTGAGAAATTAAACTGACCATTAAAAGAATATACATATAGTATAATTTAAGAAGAAGGGAGCAGAAATAATAAAGCACATAAACAAAAAGACCAGACATATACTTTCCTCATCTTATTTCCAAGATGTTAAATTGGTCTTCTAAGAGTTATTGCTGTTGCTTTTCCGATTTCCTCAAATCTTTTCAAATTTCTTTACCACCCTGAACACGGTTCAGAACCAGAAATCCAATGAATTAGGCTGATTGTTTTAGAAAGTTCTTGTTTTTAGAGGAACTGGGAATGTATGCTACAGAACTGAAAATTTTAATGACCACGTACAGAAAAAAACCCCTAAAATAATAATCTCACGTTATTACTAATGTATATATTTTAAAATGGTAGCTTATATTTCTTTATTTCTCTGCCTTTCTTTCTTTCTACGTATGGTTCACATATACATTTATACAGATAGTTTTATCTTTTTTTTTTTCTGCCCAGGTGCTGTCTCAATTTTTTCCATTTGGAAAAAGACATGTTTTCCTGTGATTGCTAGTTTCACTAATGCATAGGTTACGAGATTGTATGTTGAAAGTATTCTTATTCCGACAAGACTTTTTCTGTCTTGCACACACTGAATACTTAATTGATTCAGGTCTTGCTCCTGAATTCCTCCACTCCAAAATAAGGAAAAGAACTGGATGGAACCGCTAGCTGAGATCTGAAACATAAGGAGGTAACGTTTGCAGATAGCCTATTTTAATAAACATTTTGAAATATTTTTTGTGATTTTGAAAGGGATGTCATGCTCATCAAAGTTGTACAGCTTAATATCTTGATGTAGTAGGAGAAAAAGAGACACAGGATAGACAAGTCTCTATGACTTTGTCAAAGGAACCCTTTTAAGAAGATGAAATGCCTGAACTCTGAAGAAGTCTAGTTTCAGTTTTACTTTTAAAAGATAAGATCAAGCATCTGCCAAAATACATTATTCACAGTGAAACATTTCACTGATTCTGTACTGTAGATACCTTGAGGCCTATATCTTCTGGCAGTATGACTGCAGCAGCAGAACTGCCAAGAGGGAAGGGTTATTTACAGTGATTGGGAACAACTTCCCTGACGATGGGCAGGCTTTTGAAAGTGAACTTGCATACTGGAAAATGGGGAGAATTCCCTCTGTATGTTTTATTCAAAGGACAGCAGGGAGCTGTAGTGAATATTTTTCTTTTTCTGATTTTGCTATCTGGGTACCTCTGGTGACATGGCCTATTTATTTTATCCTTTCTTCTTAAAAAAAAACCCCAACACTAATAAACACCTCCCCCTGCCATTCTCTTCTACATCTTATCATCTCTTTATTAAGCATGAGTTTGCCTTCTTGTTTTTCAGTGTAGCAAAAACTCAGCGAGGTGAGATGGACCTCAAACTGCATCTAAGCTTCTAATTCAATTTTACTCTTGGCTATGATGGATTTCCAAAATTTAAGAAAAAGTTAACATATATACATATTAAAAAAAAAAAAAAATTATGCTGCTCTTATCGCCTATGTGAGCTGTCATCTATGACACTAAACCTAACAGGAATCTGTAGAAAAACCTACATTTGGAGAGTTCAAAGAAGTAAGGACCGCAAATCTTCAAGTGCTTTGGGAAGGTCAAGGCTTTGATTCCTCCCAAGCTTCTTCTTGGCAGGTGTGGCAGACCTAGACCTCTCTGGTCAGACTGCTCAGGTCAGACTCCTCTAAAGTTTTAATGCTCTGAAATTTTTTTCTTGTGTTTTGTTCCCGCTTGCTATCATCAGATTTTGTGTTTTCAAGAAGCAAGGCCCCTGTGCACTTGTTATTTCAACATCAGCTACAGAGAAGTTGGAGTACTTGATAGTTCTTATACTTAGGAACACTGATTAGAGTTAGTATGGAAATGAGAGGCTCTGGACAAAAAATATATTATTTTCTCCAATTAAAAATTACCCATGGAGCTGGGTTAGATGGAGGAAATCAGAATTTGAAAAGAATTTGAACAATATAGGCAAGTGAATAATTGCCAATTGCTCCTCACTAATTAACAAAATAATTCTATTTTCAGCTATAAATACTAATTAAAATATGTATTGCTTATAATCCTTGTTTACATATGTAACAATGTTGTAAAATAATAACAATTCTTACCTGAGATACAATATCAACTTTTGTCATGGCTGCTTTGAGCTAGTCTTCTTTCTTCTCCTTGTAGCTGGGGAAGATACACAGGTGTGCAAAAAACCCCACCAATCATGTAAGATAAGAAAGTAGATATTTTTTAAAAGTTTATGAATATATTATAGAGGGATCTAAATAGATTAATTTATAGTAGCCCTTACACTTTAATTAGCTGGAGCTAAGAGGCCTCTCAGTCAGGATTATTGGATAGAAATGGGTGATGCTATCAAAGGAAGAAAATTTAAATAGAGACCATTTCATTTTTTTTGGCTCTATCACTTCATAAATATAGCAGATGTGGCATTGAATACTGATGTTCAAGTGGATATAGCAAGCAAATAAAAAAAATTATAAACCTCTCTCATGTTGTTTTTTGCTAAAACTAGACATACTAACAAAGAAAGGAAACACTGATTCCTTTCTGACAAATCACAAAATAACTCTTGGTGGTAACCAGCATATCTGAATGATATCTTGCTATTACTACACTGATCCATCTAACAAGTCTGAGGTCACATTCCTTATTTAAGCTACATAAAGGGAATAAAGTGATTCAGGGAAAGTACCAAATTTCATCAAGCATTGCATATATAACTTGCCAAGGTTTAATTAAGTAGACTTTAAATATTTACCAAATGGAATCCAAATATCTCCATTCTAATGGGACCACAAAACATGTTGCACAGATCTATTACACATAAAAAATGATAATTCAGAGCAGTTTCAGAATTATTATTACTTAATGTTTTCTCATGCACATGGCTTGTAGACTCAAGTCAAAACGTTCTTCCACTGGAAGCACTACAGTATTTTATAGATTTATTTTAAGCCTCAGTTAACATGACCTTTAGCAATAGAGAATGTGTTTTGTTAGTAATATTTTTCTTAATCATGATAGAATAACACAAATAATAGAAGGCACAGCCTGAATATTACTGCTTTGTATTGAATGGGATGTTCATTGCAGTGTTGAACTTGCTTATGGGTTTCTATATGCTGCTTATATTTGAGGACAAAGCCAGCTTTTGTCCCTGTTGCTGCACTAAAATATACCACTTAGTTTGTTTTTAATCTGATTCTACAAAAGAGGGGCAGTTTCAATTCTAATTAATTTTATCTGAAATAAAATAGAATATAGAGGAAACAAGCCTTCATACAGAGTAAGTATAATGGAGCCATCTTGTGAATGTATGAAGCTGGATAGGCTGTCCAATTCATGCAGCACTTAGCATTAATATTAATCAAATGTATACAAGGTTTCTTTTTTCACACAGTAGTGTTCTTATACTTTAATAAAATGAGGTCTGTTTTCATAAGAGCAATATTTGTCATTAATTAAAACCTTCCCAAACACCACAGCATAATTTTTGGAATAAGAACTCATTATTGATGATGGGCTTGACTGTGTTTTCCTGAGTGTCTAACGATCTTTGCATTTAAAATATTTTTTCATGTTATTTATTATTTTCATATCTTGGATTTTTTTTTTCTTAGTAAACACTTGAAACTCTTAGTGTTAATTTAAATTGACAAACTGTATTTTCTAGGGTGCTGAGTTCATTTTACAGAAGCAACACTGTAGCTTTCAACATTTTATAGGTATCCTAGAGTCTTATATTACAGTGTAAACTGTGCTCAGGAATATAATTTTCCTCACATGAAGGTTGCTAGGCAACAGCACTCACAATATTTTTGTTGACCACAAACATAGCTCTGTGTGTTCTTGGAAAGAAGAATTTATTGTCATTTTTATGTTTAAAAGAAGGTAAATATTAACTGTAATCACCTTGGAAACAGATAAAATAATAACACAAAAATGACTGATATTTTATTAAAATTCCATCACTTAAGCTAAGCTGCTTTTACTCCGTAACAATATTACAAGACACTTATTAATGCAAGAAGGGTTTGGCATCAGGAAAATGCACCTTAAATTTATGAGCAAAAATTCATTATATATTTGACCTCTTTGTACAGTGTGACCTTTCTAAAATGCTTTGGTTATCCGGTGTGGGGGAAGAAAAAAAAGCAATTTTGGATTAGAGTATCTGAATACAGCTAAAATGTGGTAATCTATAAAAGAAAAACATGCTGAAAAAAGGTGTATGTAAAATCACACAGACACGCATTGATTTTCCAATTACCTCCAACCAGTCTTCCTGAAATGGAAAGCTTTGTCAGTCACCAAACCCAGAATAGACTCCAAGCTTTACCCTGGCTCCACCTGTGATTTTTAACAAGTGAGATGTGGCCTCAGGGTGGAAATAAGCTTTACTTTCATCAACGTGTCATTGCTCCTTGCAGATGGCTTATTACAACATATTACAGGACACAATTTAGAGATAAGTTGACACCATAGCTGTCTTACAAGATACATAATTTAATATATAAAAGATACTATTTTAATATGTAAAATTATTTTGAATAATTTTCTTTTTAGCAATAGGGGTAACTACCTGTAACAATTGGTTTGTTTGTTGTTTTGTAGGGGTTTTGTTTAAGTATACCTTGAAAATTCTGCAGTTAGGCTTTTAGAAGCATAATTCTTATTGATACTTTCTGGTTATATAGTTTTAGACTAACACGTGGGAGTATTATGATATTTTTGTCAGTAGATGATTTAAAAGTAGATATGTTAATGTACTCTTAATACTATGAAATGTTAATATACTGAGTGACTACATATAGTTTAAAAGAGTAAAATATACTAAAATAAATTCATATTATAGAGAACATGAATACTAAGAGTACTCCCTTGATTATAATAAAATATTTATTTAAGAAAAAGAGTGAAATCTTTATGTATTAGTATCTTAGTACAGCATGAGAATGTTTTTCACCAGTTTAGTTTTATGATAACTAAAATAATTTTAGCATGATTATTTGCTGGGTATGAGGAATACTGGATATTAGTGCATACTAAGTTAAATACTTCTTCAGTAAAGTATTTAAGTTTATGTTTAATCCTTATTGTAACTAATAGAGGTAAGTGATTGTATAACTTTAGAATATGTTTACTTGCCCTCTAAATGTATGGTCTGAGTGAAGCAATGAAGAAAACCGTATGCAGAATCCTATGAGAAGTGTAGAATGAAGCAAGCATATTTTTGAAACTTTCAGAAAAACAAAACTATATTTTGTATACAGTTCATATTCAGTTATTTCAAATTACTTTGAAAAAAGCTTAGCTTGAATGAGGCATAGGAATAAAGCAGGAAATTGAGGCACAAGTAGAATTAGTGGAATTAAAATAATAGAAATATTTTTAGAAACATAAAGAGATTATAGTCTTAATCCTTCTTGTTATTAGAGATGAAAATAAAACAGCTGAAAATATGATAAATAGTAAGCTAAATAGCAAACTTTTCCATCTGGTGAGATAAAAATAATTCTTAATGCATTAGAGCCACAGATGACTTGCAAGAGTAAATTTTACATTTCTGTGTGGGTATTTCAAAGGTTGCAAGAAATGAAGTTTCTCTTCTGATCTATATCAATTTGTAAAGGTAGGCAATTCAGCTCGCTTCATGAAATATATTCTTATGAAGCATGACAAAATCCAATTTACCAGTAAAATCCATTTAAATTAAAATCAAAGTGTAATCTTCATACGATTCACTACTTGTACCATAATGATGAAATGAGATCAGATACCTATGCTGTACATTTTTGTACCCTGATTATTTTCAGCCTTATTCAGCAGAAATTGTCCTCAGTGCAAAAGCTGCAGGAAGGTCGTAGAACTTGCTTTTTCACTCTGCCAAACCGTCCAAGCAGGAAACTGTACTAGGGACCATTTGAAATATTAGCCTGAGAACACCTACAGTTTTGTGTACCTGTTTAGTGATACAAATATATTTACATCCCTCAGAAGAGGAAATTATCTTTCTTCCTTCTCTCAAATATCACTGTCAAATCATTCTAGAAAACTAAGTTCTTCACATCACTGTAAGAAACTCTTTGGGATATTTTAAAATTGTCTCATCTTTGTTTGGGAACATCTTTTTTTACTAAGTCTTCGTGGTAGTACTATCCAGTAGAAATAATTTCATCCTCTAGTATGACCTGATTTTTCAGAGGCATTGGGAAATTACAACTTCAGGTAAACTAAGAGAAGCTGAAAATCCTTCTGAAAATCAGCTCAGGCCCAGTACTGTATCTGTTCAACTCCTGGCTATCTTTTGGGTTGTGGTTCATTTTTAACCTGGCTGCTAACAGATTTTTGTACATGTGGATTATAATGTGATATTTTCTGCAAAGGTTCATACTAGCGGGAAATTTAAGAAAAAACTTCAGTCCTGATTCACCAAAATGTTTAAGCATGTGCTTGGTATTGAAATCTGTGGTCAAGGAAAACATTAATCTGCTTGGTTTTACACATGTGCTTCAGTTTTTTATAAGAAATGAAAATAATTTTTTGATGTGGTCATCATTTACCTACTCAAAATGAAGTAGAAAAATAAATTACTTTCATTTAAAAAGGATACATAGTTCTAGATTGCCAAGCATATATTGAAAAATGGAATAATAGAATCCTTTTGGTTGGAAGAAACCCTCAAGATAGTTGAGTCCAACTGTTAACCTGAAACTTACTAAACCATGCCCTAAGAACAACATCTATTTGTCTTCTGAACACCTCCAGGGATGGTGATTCAACAGCTTCCCTGAGTAATATCTGACAGCCCTTTCCAGGGAGAAATTTTTCCTAATATCCAATCTAACCCTCTCCTGGCACAACTTGAAGCTGTTTCCTCGTCCTGTTGCTTGTTACCTGAGAGACCAACACCCTCCATGCTGCAACCTCCTTTCAGGTAGTTGCAGACAGCGATCAGGTCTCCCCTCAGCCTCCTTTTCTCCAGGCTGAACAGCCCCAATTCCCTCAGCTGCTCCTCATCACACTTGTGCTCCAGACCCTTCCCCAGCTTTGTTGCCCTTCTCTGAACTCTCTCCAGCACCTCAATGCCTTTCTTGTGGTGAGAGGCCCAAAACTGAACAGAGTGTTCAAAGTGTGGCCTCACCAGTGCCAAGTACAGGAGGACAATCACTTCCCTAGTCCTGCTGGCCACACTCTTTCTGAAAAAAACTTGAAGCTGTTCATGCTTAAAACGGAATTAAATTTAATATAGGAGATTTTTAAAACGTTTTACAAAACCACTATTGCCCATCATACATTCATTACTGAATTCCAATGTGCAACTTTAAAAATTTAGTCTGATCATGGTCAATCAGAAAGAGGGAGTTGCAGTAATTATCTACAGCAATAACATATTATAAATAGAGGTACTTTAAGGGATCAAAAGCTTTCTGAAAGAAGCAGATAGAACATGTTTGATTTAAGACTGTAAATGTTTTTTTGAAGAATATAGAAAGTACTCTCTCTACTTCATAAGACAGTAAAAGCAGAGTAAAGAACTCAGTTATGTGATGCTTGATATTGTAGGATATTGAGATTTCTCAGATGAAAAATGAGGGTGAGGGTTCCCCACAGTAAAATATTTTTATTGAATTTTCAAACTCCTGTATTGTGTAAGACAGTTTTTAAAAAAATCAGAAATTACAATGTTTATTCTGTTTTCTTCTAAAGAGCTAATCATGCAGCCTAAGGAGAAATAGTATGGAATTGCAAAACCATTAACATTAGAATTGTATTGTTTGTAATTGCTAAGCAGAATTTGAATCTGTAGATCAACTAAATTCAGGAAGACCAAAGAGCCAAAACCAGCAACCATTATTGGTTTTGATGTAGCTGCACTTTGGTATAGCTTTCTTGTTGAGTACATCACTGCAAAGGATCTTAATTGTTTATTGATTTAATTTAGGAAGTCAATTACCTGTTTTCACAGAAGCAAATTAAGGAGTTCAACCAACATATATATCTAGACCCACTTATTCAGTCAGAGTATCTTGGAAAACTATTAGAGCTTCTGACAAGGAATAATCCATCATGATAAAATTTTTCAGTAGCAAAACTACTCTTTAAAATGAAAGTTCTTGTAGTTTTTTGTCTGGAACTCTGATGGCTGTATGTTGAACAATTCCATAAGAGCCTGGACTGATTCAGTGTCTCTTCTGACAGAGGTAGCAGTTGAATATTGTTCCTCGAGTCATGTCACTGACTTCAGTATTAGGAAAAAAAGCAGAATTTAGATCTTGAAAAATCACATTGGTGGAACAAAAAACTAAAAAGTAGTTGTGTGAATCTCAGAATAGACTCACTTTGAATTTTGACTTCTCTGATTTTTTACCTACACTGTGAAATTTTTTAAGTCTGCATTAACTAATACACTGCAGTAGAACTCTGGCTAAGTGAACCCTATATCTATTGGGAGGTTGAGTATTGGTTTAAGAGCTTGTTTATAAATATTGTATTAGGTGGACAAATGAGTTGTACATCTCTGAGAGGGTTGAGGAATACATTCATTGTGTCTACAACTTGCAGTTTGAATATCACTGAAGTCATATCATAATTGAAAAAAATAGGACTGGAGACAGACATTTTCTCTGATTCTGTTGATTGCTGGCAAAATATCAAGTGATTTGATGATTTAACTTGTAGGGGGAGACTCAGTTTTTAATGAAAATACAAAGGTATGCGTACTTGTATTGTCAAATATCTCATTTAAATGAGTATAATATCTTTTGCTCAATTATCTTAGAAAACCGGAAATAAGATGAACTAATAAAAAAATTAATTTATTGTTCACCATTTGAATAGGCATAACTTCAATTATCTCCAGACAGGTCTTCTCCTATAAAACATTGAAGTACCTTATCTGACACAGAAAAAATGAACTGAGTCTGACCTGATTCAAGTTTCATGTAATATATCAGTCTGGAGAGTGTCAGAACATCTGGCATGAACTCTGCTGTTTCAAACGTCAACAGTGTTTTAGTTAGTACTTTGGAGAGGAACACATTTTTATCACACTCATGACATTTTCTCTGTATGTGTTTATCGAATTCACTTCATAGAAGAATATCATATATGGATTTTTTAATTTAAAAATTTGGAAAAATATTTTAAATATTCTTAAACACGCTTTTATATTTTTTTGTTACTTACACAATAAAACTTCCACTCTCAGGTAATGAAAATTTAAAAATAAGTATTTTTGCTTGCTTATAAACTCTTCACACGTATTTGGCATAGACATTTTGGGAAACAAGCAGTCCACATGCATGTTTGCACATGATTGGCTGAACGAATCAAGATTTTGAGGTAAATTTTGGGGGTGTGGGTGGGGTGTAATATTTTTATTTGGGCTTCTGGTTAGTTTCAAATTTTCAATGCATGTTCTGGACATTACTATATGGAATCCACGAAACATCATGGATCTGATTAGCCAGCCACAGACTTAACCATTTCTATGTGTATTTGTAGAGCAAAGTGATTGGTAGCAAACATGGGCATTTTCAAGCATAAAAATTAACCTCTCCTACATTCCTCTTCATAATTTTCTTTCATTTTCTAGGAAACAGAGAAGAGAAATATTAGGCTGAGCATAAAGATGCAAAAGAGAGGGTGTAGGGGAGAAGGCAGAGCTGCTGGTAGAGGAGCAGATGAGGCAAGGGTGGCCATGGTGTGGCATTGAGGAAACAGCAGTACACTCAAGAGTTTCTGCCTCTGGTGATGAGAGGGAAGGAGGCATGATCTGTGGTTCTCTGACTTGATGGAAACATGTAACTTTGGCACAGATTTCCTGTGTGCTCTGCAGCGAACAAGTTAATTAGCAATTTTTAAAAAACACATACTACTTGTGTGCTTGTACAGTTGCTATTGTCCCATAAAGTGCTGGGAATTAATGCTCTGTTTCAGAGAATGTTTCTATTTGGTAGATAAACTGAGAAATAACTTTAGTGGGGTTTCATTAACGAAAATGTTTAATTTCTTTTTTGTATAGATATGATCAAGATCAATTAATCAGGATCTGAATTAGTGTCTACACTGTATTTTTGTAATCTTATTCAGTCTATATTTTCCCAAAGTATTGGTAATAAACATTTTATTTATAGTTTCTTTAATGTTTGCAAAATACTTGGATTTAGTTCTGGTGGAGGCTCCCCAAGTAACTAATCGCATATATTAACATTTGTTTAATTTATTTTCATATGTATATTAGAACATATGCAGTACTCTTTGCTTTCTGGATGAAGTTATTTCAAGGAATTCAGTCAGGACAAGAAAACGTCAGTACAGTGCATTTTATTCAAACATTCAGAATCTTTAACAAGACTTGGTGTCATCAGACTTGTCTTCAGTCTAAGGTTAAAAGAAGGGAATTATCAACAAATAATTTTAACACTAACTCTACCAGTAAGATTTAATTTCTTGTATTAGTTCTGGGTCATGCAATAAGTTCATAGTGTCCAGTAATGATTATAGGGATCTTACTGGTACAGGGAGCCTTAGGAATGTCACTAAAGGTAAAGGAAAGGTCCATGATGAACTCCAAAATAACATGAAAGAGAAAAACTCAACACATATAGATATGTCCATGGAATGGAAAATTAAAAAAAAAAAAAAGAAGTTAAATTGCCTGGTATTGTAAAATAGAAATGGAGAAAAAACCACAATAACAATAAATATTTTAATTGAAAAAAATTACTCCATTTGAAGAAATTAAATGATAAAACAAAAATTAATTATGGAAAACATCTAAACATGCTTTAGAATGTTGTTGTAAAGCATTTCGAATTATCAGCAGAGTGATTTTTATATTTTATTTTTAGCTTTTTTTAAAAAAAGTCTGTTCTACTGATTTTGAGTCTTTGGGAGGGGAGAAATACTCCCTCTCTTCACAGTGGGATTCATTTAGTCTCTCCTTATCTATACAAAACCTAACAGTCTTCCCTAAATTCCTAGGTTCTTGCTATTATTGTGGAAAGCACTAAGCATCTGCAGAGAGAGCTTCTTTACACTGGTTTATCTCCATGAAATATTAAAGAGGTACAGATAACCTTTTAGGTGGACAGAAGTAACCAAATTAATCTCTCTCTTCAAAAATTATGATCTCCTCTCTTGAGAAGATAGGGTAACTGAGATTGGACAGGACTTCATGTAGTCTCTAGTCCGACCTCCTGCTTCAAATATGGATCAGCTCTAACTTCAGACCATTTTGTTCAGGGCTTTGCTCAGTTGGACCTTTACAAACTCCAAGGGTGGAGACTACACAACCTCTTTAAGCAATCCAGGAAAAACTTTTTTCCTATTAGCCAGTCAGAACATCTCCTGTTTCAATTTGCGACCATTATGTCTTGGCCTCTACAGCACACTCCAATGAGTTTAGACCTCTCCTCTCAGTCATGCCCTCTCAGGTATTGGGAGGCTTAAGCAAATATACTGACTCTTCCATCACAAATAATCACCCACCCTAAACTGTCCCAACCATTGCAACCTCTTGTCTTCAAAAAGAACAAATGTGGTTACTGTTTATGCAAGATTTCATATAGTAAAGCAACAGTGTGCTGCCCTGTGAGGGATGTTGAGCCAGGAGCAGGAGGCACCAACAGGCAGGCAGAGTAGTGCCCTCACCAACAAAGGGTCTGCCCCACACTACCTAAGAAAAAGCAGAGTGTGTCTGGTTGTGACAGCCACAGTCAGCCACAGGCCAGTGCTAACCAGACAAGACAATAATCAATGCATACATTTATAGGCTCAAAGTCAAGTCAATTCAGATAGGCCAGGCCAGGTACAAGGATGGGCACAAGCAGGTCTACAACATAGCTCAAGGCAAACTCAAGGGAAAGTGCTTGAGTAGTCCCCAAGACATAGCACAAAGGCCTCCACATCAGTTTCCGCAGACAGATCTTCTCCCAGCAGTCTGATTCTGAGTGACTCAGTTGCACCATATCAAATCTGGCCTTGAGTACAGGTAGCCATAGCCCAGGTGGGTGAAGGTTGCAGAGTTTGATGGTCTGCTCAGGGCTCTAAAAAAACTTCATGTTTCAAGTATTCTTCTTGCCTACTATCACTTGCTTTTTTTTTTTTTTTTTCTGATGAATTTGTTATTCAAAGAAGGAGGAAAATAAATGTTCAGCTGGGTGATGTGCAGTGTGTTGAATGCCTTTCCAGTTGTTTGACTGATGTCCTGGGTACACTGAGGTGCAGATTATTTACATTTCTCTCACAAACAAGTCTGCAGTGGAAAAAATTGAATTAATCTGGTTTTGAAAATTGGGGGTTAAAACCAATTTTGTGGGTTATGCTTCATCTGAATGCACTCACACGACCCCAATAGTTAAGTAGCCAGATATAAGTTTAATAAAGGAACCATTTCATTACTCCTTAAATGCAGGCTGAATTGCATTTTGAGGATTCTAACATGGGCTAATTTAAATCACTCCTCAGCAGTTTGTGTCAGAAGAATAACAAAGAAGTATATTTCTTCAATGAATGATAAATCAAAGGATCTGGTAAGGTTTTTCATTTAATGTCCGAGCCAATACCTGTTTCCATTAATCACTGAGGAACAAATGCTCCTTTTCAATTTCTTAGCACTTAAAAGTTATTACTCGGCATAGCAAAGCGTGGCAACCAGCAAAGAGGGAATACATAGTTTGTTCTCAGTTATTTCTTATTCCAACTTTCTTTTGTTTTGTGGGTGTTAAATAATACACAGAGCATGCAAAGTCAGACTTTTTTTTCTTTTTCTGTTAAGGTCTATTTAGTTTTTGTGATGACCTAAGTATCATGTTTTGCCTTAACCTCCGTTTTAATGGCAAGCTCAGTTTTACTTTGAGGTGTGTTTATAAAGGAAAAATAAAACCAAAACCAAACACAAACAAACAAAAACAAACAACAAAAAAACCCTGAAATGCCAAAAGATGATTTTAACATACTATGTTTCACATTGAATAGGAATTTCAAATTAAAAGTTCTGAAAGGTGAGTAAATGTATGTTTTTATGCTGGTTTGTATGTTTCTATAATGCCCCTAGGAGGGAGTGAGTTAGCTGACTAATGATTTAACCCTAGATGGGAAGAATCATAGGTTTCGTTCTCCCTCTGAAGGTACTTTTTTTGTAAAATTGAATGCTAGTTCAAGTCTTACTCTTGTCAGACCATGGTGTTTTTTGAAAAACTAGTTATGAACTTTAAAGTAAATGCAACAGAAGATCTCTTCCTGCCTTTTCATGCTCACATAGCCAACTGATTTGCTTCTGGGGGTTATTTGGAATTGTAGTTTCTTTAATTTTGGTGAGTCCTGGTTACAGAACAAAATTTGTCTTGTCATCACTGTAACGCCTCAACCAGTGGTGTCAAAAAAATCACACATAATATCATGACTGTAACTTAATGAATGATAAAAATAAGCACAAAGACTAATTATGACAATAAGATCTAGACTTATCTTTTGAAAAAACAAATTGAGTTTGTTCTAATAATTTCTTCTTTTTTTATCCTGAAATAAGCTTTTAATCAACACTCTGATGATAGCTTTTAAGCATCTTAATAATATTGAGTGAAATTCATTAAATCCAGCTGTCTTAGAATTAGCTATCTCATCTAAGTTAATTATGTTGGCTCCTTCTGTAGACATGGAGAGACAGACCAGGAAAGAAAGAGCTTTAAGACAGTTGCACCTCAGTAGCAGAGATGTCTGTGATTGCTAAGATGTTGCTTATACCCCTTAATCGATTATAGGTAGAGCCTAAATGGCTAGCTTTATTTTCATCATCCATGGTACATTAGAAATCAAACATGGTCAATCTTTCCTAGCACAATCATTTGGCTTTTCTCTGCTCTGTGCCCAACTCATCTTAATAACTAATTAAGTAAGTAAGTAAGTAAGTAAGTAAGTAAGTAAATCCATTGCAATGAGCTTTAACTGGAAACATGATGAGGACATACATGCTTTGACATTCAATATTCTCATGTCACTTTTGTATGTTTTAATCTTATAATGTATAAACGTCAGCAAAAAGAATGGAAAATTAATTAAGAAACCCCCACAACATGGCAATGATTTCTCAATCATACAATCATAAAAGAAATTTCTCTGTAGAGGGAAAAATAAACCTTTGCTTAGAATCAGTGACTGGAGTGAACACATAGGTTAACACCAATGAGAACATGAAGTACCTTGTCATAGATTGTTTCAGCAGAGTTGAAACTTTATGTTAGGTTTATTTTTTGTGTTTATTTGTATGTGTCTTCATGAATAAAGTTTACCAGAGTAGCAAGGTAGACTTGAGAAAATAGTTTCTTCGTCTTGAATCTAAAATTAGGAAAATGCATAAAAACACAAATGCATGTAGAATTAAAATTGTTCAGAAAGTCAGTATTTCTGTATACTCCAGACTTGTACGTTTTTTTCCTTTTCTTTCTTATCCCTTTCCCTTTTTTCTAGAGATCAACATAAATTTACATTTCCATTAGAAACATTTTCTTCAGCCACATAAAAGCTCTTCAAAAAACCCTCTTCTGACCCACCACTTCGTGGTGCACTTGCTGATCATCATAGTTCCCTCTTGAGCATAGAATTCTCTACTTTTATACATCTGCAAGAAATGGAAAAAAAATATGACAGAGAACAGTTAACAAATGATAATGAACTATACTAACTTGCAAGTGAAAAGTACACAGAGCAAATAAGAAAAGTAATGTTTAATATTTTTGTGTAGCTTATGTTTTCCTGATTTTACATTTGTAATTTGAAGTATATTTGGGAACTTATCGAACTCTGCAGTTTGTTTTTATGTATGATGTATATGAATGAGCATTTTCAACAATGACACCTTCTGCAGTTGATACTAATGTCCAGTTTACTTGTGATGTCTTAACTGGATTGTGTGACACTTTTCCTTTGTAGCCAAGTTTATCTTCTAAAGCTTAAGTAACAACGTTTGATTTTAAAAATTCAGTAGAAAAATAACAATACATTTTTAAGTTTTGAGATTTTACTTGGTACAGTAATGTAGAAAAAAATCTTGTTGTGGTAATTTATTCACTGATAGTATGTATTGATATCAGAAGGGCTATATAGATGTTTTCCAAAAATAAATGTTGATATATTTTTTTCCTTAGAGCCTGGGTATTTTTAAAATGCTAGAACTCTTGAGGAACAGATTTTACATTTTCCTTCTTTTCTAGTGTATTTTTACAACAGTTAAAAGTCAAGTAACCATAGTACGTGGTTATAATTCTTAATTGAAAGCAGTGAAAGAGATGAGACATCTGAAGGTCTTATTAAAGCTTTAGAGAATACAATTCATTCAAAAGGAGAAAAAACCCACCACCTCCCAGTCCTCCAACGTCCTCACAGATATACATGGCGTAGTAGGTTCACTACGTCCTTTGACAAGGAGAGATTAAAGACCACATGGTGTGTTAAGAAGCTTAAATAACTGGAATACAAGGAGTATGAAAAACTTTGGGTAACAGGAAAAGGTGAAAGAAATAGAGATGTAAATATTTTGGAAAGAAAAACAGAAGACTTCAGTTTTTGCAGAGAATAAATGTTTCCCAGACAAAGACACTCTGCTGCATTACCTCAAGGCAAAAGTACCAGAGTCAAAACACTTCATATAAAAAGACCTGAGAATAAAGTTGTTGCTGAGGTGAGATTAAAGCTATATTTACATAGCTGTGTCTTGAAGTCATTGAGCTCACATTCTTTCTTAGCCATGGGATCAGGCAAGCAACTCAGTATCTAAAGCATGCTTTCTGAAATGAATTAAGTTAATCTAACCAGTAGGAAATAATTCTGGAGTTAACCTAATTCTCTCATATTTTTTATGCAAAATGAATTGCTGACTTTTAAAAATATAAGAAAAGAAATACATGCAGAGACTTTAAAAATATTTACCCATTATAGAAACTTGGTAATAGACAGTACTGTTCCAGATGTAGAATTTGTCAATTTCTAAATTTCTTCCTTCCTTTGGCTCACCAGAGTGACTTTGGTGTTGTGGTTTAATGCAGAAGGCAGCTAAACACCATACAGCCATTTGATCACTCTCCTGTAGTGGGATGGAGGAGAGAATTGGAAAAAAAGGTAAAACTTGTGGGTTAATATAAAGACAGTTTAACAGGACAGAAAGGGAAAATAGTAATAATGGTAATAATGATGATGATGATGATGATGATGATGACAATGATAATAATGGAGTATATAAAGCCAAGTGATGCACAATGCAATTGCTCATCACCCATCAAGTGATGCCCAGGCAGTTCCTGAGCAGCAGGTCCGTGACAAACTTTCCACATACTTTATACACTGAGAATGGCATGAAATGAATGGTATGAAATATCCTTTTGGTCAGTTGGGATCCATTGTCCCGGCTGTGTCCCCTCCCAGCTTTTTATATACTCCCAGCCTCCTCACTGGCAGGGCAGTAGGAAAAGCCAAAAAGTCCTTGGCTTAGTGTAAGCACTGCTTAGCAACAGCTAAAAGATCAGTATGTTATTAACATTATTCTCACACTAAATCCAAAACACAGCACTATACCAGCTACCAGGAAGAGAATTAAGTCTACCCCAGCTAAAACCAGGAGACATTTGCTTTTCATAATTTTTATCATTTCAAGAGTTGATTGCAGTTGAAGTTTAAATGCTTTTATTGCCTTAGTGATCTTGTGAAAACTTCTTATAGCAGCCAATAGAAAAACGAGAAATTCAGAGATATAAAGTGGTGTGTTTTGACATTTGTAACAGTTACCAAAAGGAGTAGTGTTGCACAGGACAGCATGGCCTGGTTTGTTAGGAAATTCAGGTTTCAATGCTCCCATGCATCTATCTATCAGTGAGTTGTGTCAACTATACTTTCAGCAAATTTCAACTCACATTTCACTGAGGTGTAGAAAAGTAGCTGTAGTGAAGACAAGTCAAGATACTCCAAAGCTTTGAAGTCTCTACAGATTCCAGGAAAACTGGTTATCATGGGGAAAGAAGATACAACTATTTTCCCCATTGAGATTTACTCTTTATCATATTTTAGAATGACAGAATAATATATTAGAAGGGACTCATGGTATTTTGTCTTTGTCAACCTGAAGAATCCTAGCCTACTTCCTTATTCCTTGTGCAGAAGCTATTAATATTTCACACTTTTCTTCATTTTCGTTGATGCTGTCTGGGCCTTATCTAGCACTACTTTAGCCTTTTAGAAATAGAGAGACAAGAACTGCACACTATATTTAAGGTATGGGTAAACCATAGATCAATACAATGATTTTATATATCTGTTTATTCTTTATTCCTTTCCTGCTAATTCACAACACTTGCTTTGCTTTTTTTTGGTCCCCACTGAATACTGAGATGAAGTTTTCATGGAGGTATCTTCTCTGCCAAAACTCCAGGTAGCAGTTAATTGTAGAAGACTATTAGTAGAAGACTAGAGAAAACAGTGGTTCATTGGTTCTGCTGCTTGCGAACTCGATGTCAAGAGCTGGGCAGCACTTCTTCAAATCTGTGATATAAACTGCAGGTGTAAATAGACTAAGTGAGCTAGTCAGATGAGAAGGCCTTTCTTAAGGCCTAAGTTAAGAGAGATGGTTTTTAACCGTGGATTGCCTGTGCCTTGGTTCCTATCTCTATAGAGTAGTATTTAACTGGTGAACCATAATTCATACTAAAAAAAATTAAAGCCAGCAAGGTCTTCAGATGTTGTACTTATATAAAAGGACAGTATGTGCCATTTTTGTCACACTTCTTTAAAACTTTTTGGAAGGAAAGAAATGGATCCACTCTCTTAGATTTTAAAGATTCTAAGACTTTAATTTGAAAACACATTTGCTGCACAGCCAAAGAAGTGGAAGATCAATATTTGAAAAGTATTCTTTGAATGTTTAGCAGTAAGATAGCACTTCACAGGCAGTTCCAGTATGCTTTTATGCACACATACTCACATTTTCAGCATTGATCAAAAAAAATCCCAGGTGAATTATGCTAGGCAAATCCTTCTGTTCAAACTCCTTTTCATTAATCCTAACCTGCAGATAAATATACAAGAGGGCTGAGATCTGGAGACTGCAGAAAGGATTACCTTTGATGGTTGCCTTCATCCTTTGGGGTGTTTGCATATGCTGGACAGGACTTTTCACTCTTCTAAACAGAAAACTTTTCTAAGAATTAATTTCTCAAGCTACTTGATTCTTGGTTCAAGGTCCTTGATTCTATCGCCTGCAAAATATATTGCGGAGAAATATGTGCATGCAGCTTCCAGAATGTGTTTAAACCAAATAGCAGAAAATGAGACAGGGAATACAGGCATTTATAGCAGTTTGCAATGAAACAAAGTGAAATGAAAGAATAATAAATGTGGATTTTTCTAAATAAAAAATTCTTTTTAATTAGATTGAGAAAAACAATTTTTGAAATTCAGTTTTCCAACAGAGCTCTATGTACACAGTTTTCAGTATCTCACTTGCTCAAACCTGGGCCTCAGATAATGACCTATACTGACTTGTGCCTTCCTTCTGCACTTCAGCACATCAGACAAGTTTCTGTAATTTCGTTTTATGCAGGGTTGTTCAGGACAAATGAAAATGTCCTGTGACATGCTCCCTAACCAAATAAACTGCCTATTTCCTGAGTCATGATAAATAATTGCAAAGTGTAGTCCTTTCCTAGAATATGTTCCTTCTTCAACTAGCTTCTATTTGAAAGTTGATTTTCACAAAAGTGTCTGTGTTGAATCCAATACTATGTCTTTTTTTCAGACTTGAGAAATCTGAAGAAGTTAGAAAGGAAATATATATTATGTGAAATATGGAAATGTTCTAGTTTTTAGTAATTTTTCACTTGCAGAAAACAATGAATTATTTTTCAATAATGCATAAACAAGGCTAGTTGATTTTATTTTGTTTTGTTGACTTTTCTGTGCTTTAGTATTACTTGGTATTATGAATCTTGCAACTGGAACTTCAGCAGTCAGTTTATTTATTCCATAAACCCAGATGTTTTATTGACCTTTCAGGTAGCTTTACCATGTTTGTTTATTTCACATATGACATTTTCTCCTCTTTATGGAAAATTAAAATTATAATTAAGGGATGAAGCCTACATTTGAACAGTTTTTATGTTATTTCATCTACTTATACAAAATCCGTTTTTATATTTCTGTTAATTTCATTGGAGCTAACCATACGAGCTCCTAGCCAATCCTGTAAGTATTACTGTACACAGAATCAAAAGAAAAACAAAGTAGTCAATGTAATTAGCAGATTGTGTAATCACAGATCATCTTTAAATGTGTATGCACAAAGGATCTATGTATATTAATTTGCACAAATAGCCTCACTTTAATAATTTCCTAGCTTGAATGTTTTTACTTGGCAGTCCTTAATAAATTTTTGTATTTAATAATTGAATTAAATGAAATGCCACTAGCTTTTTGGATGCACATTTTCTCTCAGTGAGTTTAAAAGTCTGATAATTTACACTGAAGAAAGAAATGACTGCATTGTGTTGAAATTTGTCCAACAGAAGATATTTATTATTATGGGACCAGTGCATTGGCTTAATAATATGAGTTAAAAATCACCTTATATGTAAATATATAGTACCTACTGGAAAATCTACTAGAATGATGGAGCATTTCATCACTTGTTACTGTAATTTATAGTGTGTGTCAAAGGCAAGCAAAGAACAGGCCAAAATTGTTCTGAGTAAAGTACATGAGATTTACATCTGCTGGAAAGCATATGGCAATTAGTATTTGCAAGGGGAAAATACTCTTTTCTTGCTATGACAGTAATGAAAAACTAACTGAGAAGCCTGATATTTTCATGATTGTAATTACTGCATATTTGATATTTGCTCCATTAATGTAGGATAGCAGAAGAGGGTAAAGTATATTGTAAAAATTGTGTATAATTTTATTTTAAAATGAAACTTTTTCAACTTTTCAGGACCGCTTAACAGAAATAGGAAAAAGTTTGACTTTTCTGCTAAAAGGTAAATAAACTGAATTGATTCCCCAACGAAAAAGCCATAAGATTAATTTTGGTTTCTTCTTTCACTTGAGATGAGCACATGGCAGTCTAACATTATGTTTTAACAATTTGAAAAGAGCAACATGAACATGTCATTTATTTGTAATGAATTGTTGTATTATAACTAGCAAGCATTCCATTGTTTTAGCTGGAGATATAAACATAATCTGACATCAGAACGTAGTGGTTATTTTTGTTAAATTCTTGCTGAGCTCTCTGTGTTTGTATGTATATGAACATGTTATGCCATAGAGGGCTTTCTAAAGCTAGAGCTGTGTAGGATGCCACCTAATAGAATCATAGAATAGTTTGGGTTGGAAGGGAGCTTCAAAGGTCACCTAGTCCAACCCCTCTGCAATGAGCAGGGACATCTTCAACCAGATCAGGTTGCTCAGAGCCTCGTCCAGCCTGGCCTTGAATATTTCCAGGGATGGGGCATCTACCACCTCTCTGGGCAACCTCTTCCAGCATTTTACTAGCCTCCCACAAAATACTCTGTATGGTGCCAGGGCACTGAAATATATACTCCTAAAGGAGTAAAATTTTGAAGGCACATCTGTTTCATCCTATTTTTCTCTTTGACAGGCTGATATTTCTGAGCTTGTTTAGTCTTCCAGCAAAACCCTGGAAAAGAGGAATCATCACAGAACAAAAACTAGTTTAGTATTCGTCCTCCGCTTTTTGCTATTACCAGTACCATATAATATTTCTTTCTTATGCACCTGAGATGCACACTCCAGCCCATGATTGTGTGAGATACTGCTGTAGCATGTCACAATCCAGCAGCAGGAGCAGCATAATTTTTGATGACAGGAGGGTGGATTACCAGAAAAAAAAGATGCAGATTTGAATGCATTTCAACAGTAAGTCATGGCCTTGGACTTCTGTCTTAAAGACAGAAAATCACCTTCAATTGAACCAGTTTCCCATCCTGGAAATGGAGATCTGGCGTTATCCATGTACTAGCCATCAGAGAGTTAGCTAGGCTGCCAAATGTTAATTAAATGCAAATATAATCATTGAAATCCTTTTGCCTGTTTTTATCCAGTGTTTGCGACTATGTTGGAAAGCAATTTTATTGACTCTAGTCCTTACGTTATACTTGCAGAAAATAAATTAGATTTTGTTTGTGACTGTATTTGGAGGACATGAAAAGCTCTGGGCTAAAAAAAATTTGAATGCACTGTTCATTCTGGCATACTCAATCCTAGTGAAGCAATTTTTAAACAATTTATATGTAATACTGAAGCAGTTCCATCCCAGCTCCAGGAAAACACGGTTGGGGAACCTTCCATAATTACATGAAAAGATCAATATTGATACAGTGTTAAAAGAAGATCATAAAAGCAATAATCCTTTTATATAGCTTTGAAGGTGTCTTGGAGATTAAAACCAGTATATTTTGCCATGCTTACTCAGGACTTTTTGCACGTTAGGCAGCCTTAAATAGATAACAGTCCCTGAGGATAAAACTGAGTGATGTTTCTCTTTTGCTTTGCAGTGTCTGTACAAGGAGGAAAACTTTCAATATGTGTGTATTCTCTGACTGATATACAGTTCTTCCTACATAGATTTCAAATACACACATAGAATATACATGAATATACACATATTCATATGTGTATATTTTTTGGTGGTTATCTTTTAATATATATATAAGCTGAAAGGTAAAGACAGTAATAATTTGGAGCTTTTGTAAGAAAAATCTAAAATGTACTATCCCCTGCACAAAACAACTATGGGCTATTTACAGATTTCTAAGTGGTCATTTTCTCAAATGTCATGATTTAGCAGCAGTTTTGATAGAGAGAAATTTGAGAAAGCTATAAAATTTACACTTAGAGCAGCAAAAAACCTGTGAGTTAACACTGATTGTATTTATAGATTTGAGAGATACTATATCACCGTGAAATTGGGATATAATTCAGAATTTCAATGTTTCTTATAAATAATCCCTAAATTCTCATCAAGAATACTTTTTCCTCTCTTACCCAATAAGTAGCGGAATAAATAGAACAGTGTTTTATAAGTACCCCTAAAATGAAACCCACCTATACAAAGTTTGACACTGGAGTTTGAATTTGTCCCTGTTGACTAAGGAAGGTCATGCAAACTCTAATACCTCCTGTATACCTAATTCAGCTGCAGTTGTTCAAAATTCTTTAAAAGTATTCACCTTATTTATAGTTTTACCCAGATTCTCATCATATTACAGACCATGTTACTGGTATAAAGCATGGACATACCTTTATAGGAGAAAACCAAACAAAAATTATGAAACTAATACAAAAAATGCACTATAAAAATGGGGAAAAATTCATTATAAATATTTCATTTTAGTAAAATCAGTAACTGAATTCTGAATAAAAATGCTACATTTTATATTCTTGGGGATTTTTTTAGTAGTCTTGTGAGAAAAGCTTAATGTTAGAAAAATTGCTTGGATTTAGAATTAAAATCCCTCATAAATTTTAGTTCTTTGGATATTATTTCTCCATGAAATGCATATCACCTTATCAGTACCAAAGAACACACTAAGTGCTGGTATTCCTATGGCATTCCTTATATTCTTTCACAAATGCCACTGAAGCTGTGCAGATTTCTATAGGTCAAAGAGATAATTTATTATTCTTTAAAAGACAGCTTGTGTGTGTAAGAGAAACACAGAAATGATGAATGGGACATTAAGTTCAAGAACAGCTGAATTTTGCCTAGTAAGAATCACCGATAGCAAGGCTATGTTCATTAACTGAAACATGAAACAACCCTCTTCTTTCCTTGGGTCTATACACTTTAAATTATCATGTGTTCTTACAGCAGCCTGTATTTGCACCTGTAGGAATGCAGCATGTTTATATAACTTTGTATATATTGGATAAAAGTGACATAGTCAAGGTATTTGAACATGAATATGAGTCACACATACTCATCACATTCAGTAACTTCAGGGTTTTTTGAGGTGGACATGGAGACAGAAATGACCAGAGGAATTTTCTTTTTCACACTGACAAGCAGTTTCAGATGTTGCATAATTAAATTGGTGATTTTTTTTTAATCCCTTTATGCTCATGAGAAATGGAGTAGAATAAAAGCTGCTTACAAATTTTCCAATAAATCGTTAGCAGAAAACTACAGACAATGTAGCTAGCAAAAAGGAGTTTAGAATTCTTAGGTTACCAAAACAGTAAAACTTGAGACAGCTGAATAGAAATGAAGTTTGTCTGGTTTACATGAGTTTTCTTCCATGAAGAAAGACTCTCCCAGAGGGCAGCAGGATTTTTTCTTTACCGAATGAGTCAAAGACAAAGAAGAATGTGAATATTTAAGAGTATAACCTTCTACATAATAAAAAGTACAAAATGGATGTGTATTTGATCAAGGAATGTGCTGTTAGGATGCTGCTGTTAGTATCCCTGAAAAGGATAAAGTTCAGGTATGTCTGGGTTTTATGCATAAGTAGTGTAGTTATATTACATGTACAGAATTTACTGAAATGTAAATTTTTACAGAATGTAGGAGTTTATTGATACAACCATTTTATTTGTGGCATTTATCCCAGATTTAGAAACAAAACAGAACTTTTATGATAATTTGGTTTCACCTATTGCATAATGTGACAGGGAATTCTAGTTGAAGAAATAATGGGTAAAGTTTATATTCCCTGCAGGAAATGACTATATTCTTTCAAATGATATTTCTCTCAAGACTTAAAGCAACAGAGAATTCATTGCCTTTCTTGATAAAATATCCCAGTTGAGTGATTACTCTCACTCTTTAAAAGTTGGTACATTATTATTAACCTGAGTAAATTTTTCTAGTGTAAATTTTCAACATTATTTTTGTAATGTTCTTTTCCCTAGATTAAAAAGCTTCATAGTCTCAGAAAACTCATTTCTACATCTACGTATGCAAAACCAGATAAGAAATCACCTCTAAAGTTTAATTTATTAGGAGGGAAGATTTGGGCAATTTCTTTCAATTTCCAACCCCAATCAGAGAGATTAGGAGACAGTACATTCCAGGTAATAAATTAAAAAAAAAAAAAAAGAAAGAAAGTGGTATTTGTGTTTCCTGTCTAAGATTTTTAGATGTGTCTGAATTTTCTCAGATTAATTGTTTAAAAGAAAAGTGAGCCTTCAAAAATAAACAATACCATTTATATGCACCAACTCTGTTCATAAAAAGAATCTAATTACTTGTAGTCTGCTCCAGAGTCACACTGGCCCTGTTCTATGATTGATTTCATTGCCATTTACATACTAATGAACAGAGGCTGGCTTACGGCTTTTGGCAAACTTTGCCTTTGCTGTGCTATATTTTAAACACGGATTTAAAACATCTGATTTTATTCAGTGGAATCTGGACAAAATTAAAAAAAAAAAAGGCTTACCTCTCTGCAATCATGTGTTTGTTGTTAACAACAGCTAATATGAAAAATTTCAGAAAAAGGGGAAAAATATCTATAGATTTTATCTATTTGTGTATTACATATGTTTGCATGGAAAGATGAAGTTGGGAAGGAAAAGGAAAACTTCGAAGATTTAACATGTAACTTTATGAAACTGGGAAGAAATAAATTGTGGGAAGATCATTTCACCAGCAGAAAAGTGAAACATTTATGCTGGAAGCGTACCTTGTGATGTGTATTAGGGTGAAATGCACCAGAGTGGAAACCTGGCCTGTTAACATTTATGGCAAAAATGTTATTAACATAATTAATTAGACTACGGACTTCAATTTGAGTGTAAAATGGGTTTTAATCTTTCACAGAATCCAAAGATGGGAGTCATCTAACAAACCTCACCTTCCCCAAGGTAACCTAAATACAGTGGCAGCTGCAGAATAACATGAAAACAGGTGGTACAATACAGTATTTCATAGCTAATAGACTGTTTTATAGAACGTATGTCCAGTCACAGGTTCACAGCTCTGTACGGTTGTCATGAGCCATGAATTCCACAAGAAATCAGTATTAATCACACCCTTGTCTTAAAAATTTTGTGATGCCTTCAAAATATTTTACTAGCACCAGCTCTCTCTTTATTTCCACATGCCAGAACAGTATTTGGTTTTCAAAACATAGCAAAGATGGGCTTCCTGTCCTTGTCTAGACAAGTGGTCTATGTGGTGGGTGGGGAACTGGCTGTTGGGCCATACCCAGAGGTTGGTGGCAAATGGCTCCTTTTCAAACTGACAACCTGTCACAAGTGGGGTCCCTCAGGGATCGATATTGGGCCCAACACTGTTTAATATCTTAAATGATCTAGATGATGGGATCACATGTACTCTGATGAAGTTTGCTGATGATACCAAACTGAGTGGGGAAGTGGACACTTCAGAAGGGAAATCCACTCTGCAGGATGACCTGGATAGGCTGGAAGAGTGGGCTAAGAAAAATCTTCTGAATTTCAACATGGAAAAGTGTATGGTCTTGCACCTGGGAAAGCATAATCCAGGAGTGCAGCACAGGCTGGGATTTACCCAGCTGGGGAGCAGCTGTATGGAAAGAGACCTGGGGGTGCTGGTGGACAAGCCCAATATGAGCAAACTGTGCTACTGCAGCAAAGAAAGCCAACAGGATGCTGGGCTGCATCAAGAAGACCATCTCCAGCAGAGACAAAGAAGTCATTATCACATTCAGCACTCCTCAGGCCACATCTGGAATACTGTGTTCAGTTTTGGTCCCTGCT
The DNA here is from genome assembly GCF_036013445.1 of Caloenas nicobarica. NCBI lineage: Eukaryota > Metazoa > Chordata > Aves > Columbiformes > Columbidae > Caloenas > Caloenas nicobarica. The sequence continues at coordinate 50,882,911 of NC_088245.1, forward strand.
ATGAAAAAAGATGTGTACAGGCTGGAGAGGGTCCAGAGAAGGACCACAAACATGATCAAAGTCCTGGGAAGCCACCGTGTGAGGAAAAGCTGAGAGAACAGGGCTTGTTCAGCCTTGAGAAAAGAAAGCTTAGGGGAGACCTCACCACCATGTTCCAGTATTTAAAGGATGGCTACAGAGAAGATGGAGACTCCCTCTTTACAAGGAGTCACCTGGAAAAGACAAGGGCTAACGAGTACAAGTTACTCCTGATGAGGTTCCAGTTGGACACAAGAGGGAACTCTCCATGATGAGAACAATCAGCCATTAGAATAATGTGCCCAGGGAAGTGGTGGATTCCCCAACACTGGGCATTTTTAAGATTAATCTGGAGAGGATGCTGTGTCATCTTGTCTAGATCATGCTTTTGCCAAGAAAGGTTGGACCAGATGATACTTGAGGTGCCTTCCAACCTGGTATTCTATGATTCTATAAAAAGTATGAAAATTAAACAGGGACACAAATCAGAGAGATAAGAATGGCAAAAGGTAAAAAAGATGAACACAGGAAGAAAAATGACACATAGATGAGAGTAGAAAATGGAATAGGAAGAAGATCATGTTTATCTCTTCATTTTTTAATGTTTATTGCCTGCTGATACCGAATTGCTCTTCATTGTTTAAGTAATATCCTGCAATTCATAATCTGACTGGCCTATTTCTCAAATAGACATTTTTTTCTTAGATTTCACGTACTTATTTTCTTTTATGAAAACTATAATGAATTAAATTGCTGAATTTGATAGTCAATATACTAACCAAAGCTTAAGGTGAATTGAGTCTAAAACGTTCAGAATATATCTCAAAAAGCTGGACTCAGGGTTTGGGCTACTCTCACTAGTTCTGGTGAAGAAATGAAACATAGTGCCTCCATTAAGCCAAACCAAAAAAAAATTGTAGGATAATCTTTTCTGACCCAAGGGCAGCTGTTCACTCATAAGTTTGAAATGATGACATTTTTCACAATTCTTTGGTTTCTTTTACATTATTCTTTCTACTCCACTAGAAGCTTGTGATTATGTGATGATAATTGGTAGCCACAGTGACAACCTCCGCATTGAGTGGGATTCAGTCCTAGGCTCCTATTTGTGTCTCTGTGCAGCCTGGAATTTTTTTCAGAATATGTCACACTCGAATAGTGTTGTGTAACTGAATGCACTTTGAAGTTATAATAAAAAAAAAAAAAGAAAGAAAAGGAACCTTGATGTCACACATCTTAGTATTCAACTCAGCTAGTTAGCCAAAATTGAGTATACTCTTTATTAAATAATTTTCTCTGAAAATATAGTGTTAAAAGAGAACACTTTAGGATTTTACTTTGGTGCATGGTGGAGCAAGAAAAAACAGAGTCTGAAATTCCTTAAAGCCAATTTTTGTTTCATTAGTTGAAACAGGTACTTCACTATCTAAGCCTGACAGGTTATTTTCTTTGAATTCTGTCTAAGGACCATAAGGCATAAGGAGAAACATAATCAACAAAACTGTAGCCGCTGCGATTATTCTCCATCTAAACTTATATTTTCACAAGGTCTGTGTTTTCAGTGTACTGGAATGCTGATATGTTTTTGTTGTGGATTTCTGATGCTTAAGGATCCATTTAAATGTCACTTTGAGGTCAAAGTAGTTACAAGAATATCAAGTCCCATCCTCTTTTCTCATTGAAAATTCAACTGGATGGTGTATTTACCCAATGAAAGATTGTTTCATCTCCTGTGATAAGTTTTAAGTAGATGAGTGGAATTAATAATCTGCATGAGCTCTTGAGCAATCCACTTGAACTGTGGAGGTATCTTGCATGATGCCTCTGAGAAATTAATTTCCCTAGATAAATAACAAAGGAGTTAACAATCCTGGGAAAGACTGGGAAATATGATCAGTCATGATCATATTTTGTGCTGCCAGCAGCTTTTGTGCCACCAGATTTTTGAGTAGTTTCTTCTTGTCTTTTTTTTTTTTTTTTTTGATTTATTTTCTTTTTAATTTTTAGGTTTTTTTTTCATAACAGTAGCAAAACCAAGTAGCAAACAAGACCCTGTCATTGCATCAGGGTCACTGGTTTGTGAAATATTCAACAAACAATGATGAAACTTTGAAAAACACTTATGGTTTCAACAAAACTGTTACTTTCAAAATTGTGTTAACAAGTGATGTATTTCAACACTTATGAAATTAACTATTGTGCTTATATCAAAAGCAATACACAATATTTGTATTTATTTCTGGAGATGTAGGGGAACTAAAGAAGGATTAAGCATCCTTTCTGAAGGAAGAAACCGTCTGCAGAATTTAAAAAAAACCCCTAAACTAACAAAAACCAGCTAAAGAACAAATAACAAAAGCAAATCCACACCCTTCATATTAATGAAGAGATTAATCTTTTTGGTAGCATTATTATCTCGACCATCAAAATTCCTTTCAGTTTTATGTCTGCAGTTTTTGAATATTTTATTTATGCCCATTTTGATGAAGGGGTGACCAGTGCTTCATGCTATATTCCAGACAAAATAAGAAAATAGGTTTATACAAAAGATCATTGTGACCTTAGTTTTATTCTCAACAATCAAATTCTGGATTTTTATATATATATATCGATATATATATCTCTATAATTTTTTTTTTAAGTGAGAATTGAAAGAGAGTCACATATGTCTTTATGGTGTAACAGAGATAGCTTGCTGTACAGATGAAAATTTCATGCCTGAAATTAAACCCCTGTTAAAGGAAAAATTTAATGGATTTCAGCCTACATTATAATGACAAACATAAAGCCCAAGAAAGTGTTTCATTAGAATTATTTTTGGTGTTTAATTTTTGAATGAACTTAGTTTTAGTGCTGCTGCTGCTGTTGTTGTTGTTTTAAGGTTGAAGATAGGTTCCAATTAAGGTCAGAGTAAAGATTTTGTAAAAAAAAATTCTTCATTCGTTCCTTATAACTGAACATACATGGAGAAACGTATACATTTTTCCCTGCATGGTAATGGCTAGATTTTAATGGCTAAATTTGTTACTTTTAAAATTAGTTTAAACAGTATTTTTAAAAAAATATAATTTATTTTGAGTTATCATGGCAATGATTCCTATATTGTGAATTGCTTGTTTCCTGAGTAAATCTAAATCAGATGCAACTGACCTCCAGATTGCTTTAACATAAACCCTTGCTGCTTGTGTATGGGTATGCTGTTAATCCCATTAACATGACTATTTAAGATGTGCAGTCATGAAAAATACCACACTTTCTTCCTAACACCTGAACCACAGCTTTATCTCGCAGCTCCTCCTAATGGCAATAAACATATAAAGAGTATATCCGCACTTGCCATTTAGTTTAAATTTGCCAGTCAATGCATTTCGAATAATGAATGGAAATCCTTTCTAAAGGGCAGAATTAAGACAAAAAGAGACAGTGGTAATTTTGATGCCTGTTACATCTTATAATAGGCCACAGATCCATACTTACCCTCTTGTGAGATTGGAATTCTTGGAGAAACCTTGGTGAAAATTCCTCTAAGGCAGTCAGTATTAACAGGCAGCCTGCACTCAAGCTGGGTTGAGGGCACTTCAGCTCTTTTCTGAGCTGTGGGCAGCCCACATCTCATGGGCACGGATGTGCAGAACTGAATTAGGTCCTTAGATAAACTTTCAGCAGAAGGCATATTAAAACATGGGCAACTAGGATGATAAATCACCCCTTACCCAATTTCATACAAGATACTAGAAGAATTTTTCTTCTAAGCATAATTAACTTGGCTACACAAGAGGTAGCAAATCCTGTGCCAGATCTACAGTTCCAAGTTTTACTGCTTGGTTGGTTATAACTGTAAAAAACATGTACATTTCTGACCAGCATATGTATAACAGAAATACACATAAAGCAAAATGAAAAAAATTATACTGTGACTTACCTCTTTTGCAAAAGCAATTTACTTAGTCATCTAAAATAAAACTATGCCAAGAGGCACAACAGAAAAGCCTTTTTCTGTAGACTTCATCTACTCAATGTCTCCGTTCTTCCATCATTATCTATATGTGATTGAAGGTATTGAGACCATGATTAGAAAATAATGTTAACAGCATCAAAATATAAACTCCACATTTATGCACTAGTTCAAACTAATTTAAAAATCTAGACTCGCTTCCCTTCTCTTTCTAATACATCTCCCAAAAGAAAAAGTCTTTGTGTAGATGTGTGGAAGGGTGTAAATATATTACTATACAATTTACTAAAAATGATTAGTATAGATCTTTAAGAATGCTTTCTGCTGTTTCCCCTCCACCCTGGAGAAGCCTGTATTTCTCTCAGTTTGGAAGAAATGTTCAAAGAAGCCAACTAGTCTCATAAAATGCTAGCTAACAGACTTTGAGTCCCAGAGTGATCATCTGTATCATCTATAATGAAAAGACTAAAGTTTATTGTTTTGGAGATAATGTACTTTACATGCACCTTTTTCCCTCCTTAGCTTTTCTTTTTTCCTTTTAAAAATCCATAGTATATTAACAATCACTTGCAATTTATTTACCTTCATTTATGTAGCTGAATATATTGCATGAATACATCAGTGATGTATTTTACCAAGTGAGGACATCGGTGTAAGACTATGACATTAATGGGAAAATACAGCTTCTTTACAATTAGTAATGTATTCTGTTTTTCCTTTTTGGACACTCTCTTAAAACAATCCATAGAATTATCATGTAAGTTGACATTTTGCAAGTGTGCCTCCACTCACCAAGAACCAGCTTTTCCATTTCTGTTCTTATATTGAATGATCATTACTTGTAAGGCGATGGAATTGTGATCTACAAAAATAGGAACCAAAAGTAGTCTGATAAACAAAAGTCATATAATTCAGCATATATTTTAAACCAAGAAAAGGCTAACAGAAAGCTACTTAACTCTTCTCTATTTTCTGTGACCTATTGAAATGATGGAATGATGTGAAATATTTTCATATTGTCATAAAAAATGAGAAGTTTAGATATGAAGTGTCAAATTTTTTAAAAAAAAAAAGCAAGTCCCAAGACCCTTGCAAAACTAACAAACTTCACTGACTTCACGGTACAGAAATTTCTATGCGTATTATAGAAAACATATGAAACAAATGGGCTCTCTACTAAAATTCTACTTTAGAAAGCCTAATTTGTTGCAAATCAGATTAAATTAGGGCTTAAAATGAGAACATTGCCGCTTTGCACTTCACCTAGCAATTCTGCATCCTAACAGCATGTAAGCCATCACAAGATTTAGAGCTCAGCTCAATCAGGGACAACAAAATTAGAAATAAATAGAGAAGGATCAATACAAAGTGTTGTCTGGCATAATGAAACAGCCCTTAGGTAGAAATTGTATTTTATTTCTCCCTCAGCAGCTGTACTCTTTGACAAACTCTGACGAAGTCCAGAACACAGTAAGGTTATTTATTTTATTGAGAAAAAACATGGAGTTACATCTCTTATATTAGAGAAATACTGTTTTGTTGATCAATAAAGTGGTTAAACAATTTAGTTTTTGTTGTTAAAGATACTTGTATTAGCACTGCTGTTATTTAATACAACATTTAGAATTACCTCTTATTTTATGCTGTTATGGCAATCAATGCTTAGCAGGAAATGCCATCCACCACACTTTTATGTAACATCGGAACTTGTGCCAGATGTTGTTGAGCCATTCTAATAATGACAGAATTCAAAACATTCCTTATATGACTGAACACTCAGCATCTGGTGTGGAATGCTCAGTGCTTATTCCTTTCTTTTTTTATTAATTTATTCCAAGGTTTAAGGAGAGACTGTCCATACTGGGATTTTTAATTTAGAAAAGTGTCCCCCTCATGTCTCTTTATGCCTCTCTTTCAGTGCCTCTCTAAGTGCTGAAAATTCTGCTCCTGCACACGCAGAAAAGTAGCTTAGTCAAAACGTGGGGATACAGAACATTATTTCAAATCTATTTTTATAGGTATTAGGGAGTTCTTAACACCTTCAGCTATTCTTGAGATGATGAACTTGGCAATCTTTCCAGAGTGCTATTGACTGGCCCTGTGACTGCACTATCAGATGTCTTTCAAACTTGTGGAGATGCTCCTCCGCCTTTTGTGCAACATATTTAAGTGAGAAGTTTTCTTCAATTTTCTCTCCTGCCAGAAGGCATTTAAAGCTTAAGTCGCCTAAGAGTACTGTATTCATGAAGCTGTACTAAATTTGATCACTCTGCACCACAGAAACACAGAATGCTTGAGGTTGGAAGGGACCTCTGAAAGTCACCTGGTCCAACACACCTGCTCAAGCAGGGCCACCTAGAGCCAATTGCCCAGGACTGTATCTAGACTGTGTATTTTAGTATCTCCAAGGAGACTCCATAATCTCCCTGAGCAACTTGTGCCAGTGTTCAGTCAACGTCACAGCAAAAAAGTGTTTCCTGATGTTCAGAGGGGACATCCTGTGTTTCTGTCTGTGTCCATTGACTCTGGTCCTGTCACTGGGCATCACTGAAAAGAAAGGCATCACTGAAAAGAAGAGCTCTGTCCTCTATGCACCCTCCCTCCAGCTATTTATATCCATTGACGAGATCCCCCCTGAAACTTCTCCAGGCTAAACAGTCCCACCTCTCTCAACCTTCCCTCCTAGGAGAAATGCTCCAATCCCTTCATCATCTCTGTGGCCCTTTGTTGGGTTCTCTCATCTCTCTTGTACTAGGGAGCCCAGAACTGGACACAGCACTCCAGGCATGGCCTGATCAGTGCTGAGTAGAGGGGAAGGATCCCCTCCCTTGACCTGCTAGCAATACTTTGCCTGATGCAGCCCAGTATACCTTTAACCTTTTTTGGCTCAAGGGCACATTACTGGCTCATGATCAACTTGATGTCCACCAGGACCCTCAGGCCTTTTTTTTTGCCAAGCTTCTTTACAGGTGGGTAAAAGATTTCCAGCCTTTTTTTTTTTTTTTAATATAGAACAGCTCTGTCTTTAAATTTAATATTCCATGAGGTGGAGGGAATTTTATTCAGGTTTCTTATCTGTGAGCACTTGCATCTCTACAGTGTTTTAGTCAAAGGGAGAAGGGTAAAATGAAAAGGAAGAAGTACAGCTTGAACAACAACAAAAAGCCAAAATCAAAACCAACCAAACAAAAAGAATATGATTTATATGTTTCCAAGTACACAAAAGCACCTTGTGTTTATAATTAGGGCATGTAATACTGCGGAGTTTGGAGTCTAAAATATATCGCATTTCCTTTTGACTAGCTCTAGAAACTTCATAGTATATTCTATATCCTGTAGCATCTAGTTCCAAGTGTGGGCCATCCTAGATTCTGTTCAGAGCTATCTCAACTCCAGAGATTTCATAGCTCATTTACCCTGAATAAAGTTCCAAGCGCAAGATATTTGAAAATAGGATGTTGCATCACTACAACATTTATACATTAATCCTTTTCTTAGAATTACTTTATAGACCTGAAATAAATCATTAAATGCTTGACATTTATGGCTCAGAGCTGCCATATACCCATATTTTGAAATCTGCTTGTTGGGGGGAAACAAGACCTCCTTTATTTTTAATTCTTGTCTCCAGTAAAGTTATGAATAGGTCTTGAGCCAGCAGCAAAACACATTAGTCAGTCAAATTCCCCTTACCACCACTAATATCTGAAATAAGAGCAAGGAACAATACCTTTTGTATGATTTTGTAAGGTTTTGATAGTAATCAATCTTTCTCCTGCTAGAGCAGTTTGAATTTCTTATTGCTTCAAAAGTGACTATTTTATTATTCAGGCTGTTGTTGTTGAGAAGTCTAGAATATGTTAAAGTTACATGCATTTGTTAGATTAGCAGCATTAAAGAGTCTATCTAGCAAATAAGAAAAGATACATTTTGTTAAAAGGAATTGAGGATGAGTATGAATTGAATATGATTGCTATAGGTGTTGATGACATATTAATAGTCTAAATCCTTCTGAAAGCCAGTTTTGCCGTAAAACAAAGTAAGGTCAAGAGACCTGCACAGGACATTCTGTTTTTAGGAATAAAATGGCAAGATGGAGGTTGTCAGATCCCAATGGATGTGATCAACAAAATAGCAGCTATGCCTTCATTGACTAATGAATAGGAAACCGAAGCTTTTTTAGTGGTTGTGGGTTTTTGGAGAATGCACATTCCAAATTACAGTCTGATTATAAGTGACCCAGAATAAGAATGATTTCAAATGGGGCTCTTAGGAACAACAAGCCTTTGAACAAATTAAGCAGGAGACAGTTCATGCAGTAACCCTTGTCGCAGTCCAAGCGGGAGAAGATATAAAAAATGTGCTCTACACTGCAACTGTGGAGAATGGCCCTACCTGTAGCCTTTACAGAAAGCACCAGGAGAGACTCGAGGTCAATCCCTGGGATTTTGGAGTCAGGGAAACTGAGGATGTGAGGCCTGTTACACTCTAATTGAAAAGGAGACATTGGCAGCATCTGAAGGAGTTCGAGCAGCTTCAAAAAATGATTGATACTGAAGCACAAGTCCTCCTGACATCCCAACTACTGGTGCCGGGCTGGATGTTCAAAGGGAAGGTCCCCTCTATCTATCATGTAACTGATGTTACATGAAGTAAGTGGGTTGCACTGATCACACAACAAACTTGAATGAGAAACCCCAACTGCCCAGGTATCTTAGAACTGATCATGGACTGGCCAGAAGGCAAAGATTTTGGAATATCACCAGAAGAGGAAGTAGCATGTGCTGAAGAGGCCTCACTGTATAATAAGCCACCAGAAAATGAGAAGTGACACACCCTATTCACTGATGGTCCCATGATATTGAAGAAAAACTTTGAAGGTGGAAAGCTGCTGTGTGGAGTCCTACACAACGAATCACAGAAGATGCTAAAGGACAAGTTTAATCAAGTCAGTTTGCAGAGGTGAAAGCCATCCAGTTGGCTTTAGATACTGCTAAATGAGAAAAATGGCTGTTACTTTATTTTTATACTGGCTCATGGATGGTGATGAACGCTCTATGGGAGTTGTTACAGCAATGGAAGCAGACCAGTTTGCAGCACAGAGGTAAACCCATCTGGGCTGCTGAATTATGGCAAGACATTGTTGCTCAGATAGAGAATTTGATTGTAAAAAGACGTCATGTAGATGTTCATGTACCCAAGATTTGGGCCACTGAAGAACATCAGAACAACCAGCAGGTGGATCAGGCTACTGAGACTGAACTGTGTCAGGTGGATTTGGACTAGAAACATAAGGGTGAGTTATTTATAGTTGGTATGCCCATGATACCTTAGGCAAGGGATGCAACATACAGATGGGCTCATGATCAAGGGTAGACTTAACCATGGATGCTATTGCACACGTCATCCATGAATGTGAAATGTGTTGCAATCAAACCAGCCAACCAGTTAAAGCATATATGATATGGAGGACAATGGCTGTAATAGAAATATGTGGAGGCCTGGCAGATTGATTATATTACACTCCCACAAACCTGCCAAGGCAAGTGCTATGTGTTTACAATGGTGGAAGTAACCACTGCATGGCTGGAAACATATTCCGTGCCATATGCCACCACCCAGAATACTACCCTGGGCGTTGAAAAACAAGTCATATGGTGACATGGCACCCCAGAAAGAACTGAGCCAGACAACAGGACTCATTTCCAAACCAACCTTGCAGACACTTGGGCCAAAGAGCATGGCATTGAGTGTGTATATCACATCCACTATTATGCACCAGTGTCTGGGAAAATTGAGCAATAAAATGGACTGTTAAAAACTACACTGAGAGCAATGAGTGTTGGGAACTTCAAATATTGGGACATACATTTAGCAAAAGCCACCTGGTTAGTCAACACTAAGGGATCTACCAATCAAGCTGGCCCTACACAATCAAGACTTTTACATACCATAGAAGGGGATGAAGTGCCTGTAGAGCACATAATGTTAGGGAAGACAGTTGGGGTTTCTCCTGCCTTGGACAAAGGCAAACCCGTCTGTGGGAATGTGTTTGCTGAAGGACCTGAGTGCACTTGGTGGGTAATGCGGAAGGATGGGGAATTCCAATGTGTACCTCAAGGGGATTTGATTCTAGGTGGGAATAACCAACAATTTGAATTGTGTGACATTAATGCTTACATAATACTGTATGTGATCACTACTATAGTTGCTATATGTCATATGAACAGTATTATAGCAAGAATCACCCAGACAATTGAAGAATGAACTTTGGCAAAACTGAGAAAAGTGTGGTGATGATGGGACATTTCTGATTCTCTCCCCCATCCCAACTGGTGGCGGGGGATGGAGTGGGGGACGAGAGTGAGCAGCTGTGTGGTCCTAGTTGCCAGCTGGGGTTAAACTACAACACCATTTTAAATAGTTCATATTCAATAAATATTACACTATTGGATTATTCTAGAAAATGTTTAAAAAATTCACAATACTATTCATTTAAAGTTCTGATTTTGTCAAATAATTGGCTGTGATTTTTTTTTATTCTGTATATATGTATTAATGGAGGAGTCTGCCTCAGTTGATGAGGACTGGGTTAGGGAGCAATTAAGCAATCTGGACATCCATAAATCCATGGGTCCAAATGGGATGCACCCGCGGGTGCTGAGGGAGCTGGCTGAAGTCATTGCTGGACCGCTCTCCATCATCTTTGCCAAGTCTTGGGAAACGGGAGAGGTGCCTGAGGACTGGAGGAAAGCAAATGTCACTCCGGTCTTCAAAAAGGGCAAGAAGGAGGACCCGGGCAACTATAGACTGGTCAGCCTCACCTCCATCCCTGGGAAAGTGATGGAACACCTTATCCTTGGTGCCATCTTAAGACATATCAAGGATAAGAGGGTCATCAGGGACAGTCAACATGGCTTCACCAAGGGGAAGTTGTGTTTGACCAACCTCATAGCCTTTTATGAAGACATAACAAGGTGGATTGACGATGGCAGAGCAGTGGATGTGGTCTACCTTGACTTCAGCAAAGCATTTGACACCATCTCCCACAGCATCCTCACGGCAAAACTGAGGAAGTGTGGACTGGATGATCGGGTAGTGAGGTGGACTGCAAACTGGCTGAAGGAGAGAAGCCAGAGAGTTGTGATCAATGGGGCGGAGTCTGGTTGGAGGCCTGTATCTAGTGGAGTGCCTCAAGGGTCAGTTCTGGGACCAATACTGTTCAATATATTCATCAATGACTTGGATGAGGGAATTGAGTGTACTATCAGTAAGTTTGCTGATGACACCAAGCTGGGAGGAGTGGCTGACACGCCAGAAGGCTGTGCTGCCATCCAGCGAGATCTGGACAGGCTAGAGAGTTGGGCGGGGAAAAATTTAATGAAATATAACAAGGGGAAATGTAGAGTCTTGCATCTGGGCAGGAACAACCCCAGGTTCCAGTACAGGTTGGGGAATGACCTATTAGAGAGCAGTGTAGGGGAAAGGGACCTGGGGGTCCTGGTGGACAGCAGGATGACCATGAGCCAGCACTGTGCCCTTGTGGCCAAGAAGGCCAATGGCATCCTGGGGTGTATTAGAAGGGGTGTGATTAGTAGGTCCAGAGAGGTTCTCCTTCCCCTCTACTCTGCCCTGGTGAGACCTCATCTGGAATATTGTGTCCAGTTCTGGGCCCCTCAGTTCAAGAAGGACAGGGAACTGCTGGAGAGAGTCCAGCGCAGGGCCACAAAGATGATGAAGGGAGTGGAGCATCTCCCTTATGAGGAAAGGCTGAGGGAGCTGGGTCTCTTTAGCTTGGAGAAGAGGAGACTGAGGGGTGACCTCATCAATGTTTATAAATACATAAAGGGTGGGTGTCACGAGGATGGAGCCAGGCTCTTCTCGGTGACAACCAACAGTAAGACAAGGGGTAATGGGTTCAAGCTGGAACACAAGAGGTTCCACTTAAATTTGAGAAGAAACTTCTTCTCAGTGAGGGTGACAGAACACTGGAACAGGCTGCCCAGGGGGGTTGTGGATTCTCCTTCTCTGGAGACATTCAAAACCCGCCTGGACGCCTTCCTGTGTAACCTCACCTAGGTGTTCCTGCTCTGGCAGGGGGATTGGACTAGATGATCTTTTGAGGTCCCTTCCAATCCCTAACATTCTGTGATTCTGTGATTCTGTGATATATTGTATGTCATTAAGTAATCTAACAAATGCAGCTGCATTTTAATCCTTACTGAAAATATGAAGATTAGAAAGCAACAATATCTGATAGTTCTAGTATCAGATATTACAAGCAGAAAGTCGTATAACCAGGAGCATCAAATGTATTTTATTCTGTTCTTTGCGGAGTCATTAAAGAAGAGAAGAAAAAGTGCATAGATACTGTTTCAGTTATAGATTTGTGATGACATAATACCACTGTAACACCTCAGCTGTGGGTGAGAATGGAAACCATCTGCCTAATTTTCATTCTCTTAGCAAAAGCCCCCTGAGATATCACCTCTTCCTCAGCTACTCAGAAAGAGGTCATTACTTTATCTGACTTCTCAGCCACTATCTGCTAAAAAAATTTGTCTGTCTGCCTATTTGTCTTCCTTCCATTGAAATGTAAAGACAGGGGAAAAAGCAATAAACAGTGTTTGTCAGAACTATCTCAAAAATCTTCTACCAGAAATTAGAAACCTAAATGGCTAAAATACTGCCTTTTATGCTTTATTTTATAGCTCCAAATATATCTCTGGATTTAACATTTATTCGATGTGATTAAAATGTGTTGATAAAGCAGTATATTTCTATCATATACTCTTCTTTCAGCTTACACATGGTTCATTGCTCATATTTTCCATCTCAAGAATTTGAGTTTTCTGTTCCCTCTCAATGGCAAGGTTTTGGGTAAACATTGTGGTTATGTTGGTTATGTTATCTTTAATTTGAGAAATTTTTAACATATAGCTTTAATTTTTTATCACTGATCCTTTACTCATTTTAATTGCTCTACAATCTAAATTTTGTTTTAATGTTAAGTATTTGATGGAAATGGAGTCCAGCATTTCCCACTTGAATCAGAATTTATGTCAATTAATTGAGAAATGTGACTTAGTATGGTCTAGCTATGGAAATTTTAGTGGGGTTTTGTTGTTGTTGTTGTCATTTTTCCCCAGTATATTTTCATATTAAAAGCTTTTTCAAAAGTGTGGTAACTGAAGAAATTCAGTGAAATATGCTCTGAATACTCAAGACATTTTGGGGAAAACAAAACAAAACACACCCCAAAACAAAAACCAACCAAAACCAAATCCTGTAAAAAAGACTGAAAAAATTGGGAAATATTTTGAACAGGTGCACAGTAACTCGCAATTCTGCCATCAAGTAAGTTGGAAACTTTCATTTCATCTTCTGTAGAAAGCAGGAAGAGAAGACCAACTAATTTGAAACACAGCAATTTAACAGCTAGCAAAAGAAAACAATAAATAATTGATTAATTAAGCAACCAAAGTTGCTTATGGGAAATAATTTTTTCTTATTATGCCCCTAATAAACTTTTAAATCTGACAGCAAAAAGGGATCAGCAATATATCTGCAGACAGAGATAATCCAGAGTATCTAAAAATACACAGCATTCAACATAATGAACATTGAAGAAAAGTATTTGGTATTAATATTAATTCTCATAGTTCTAAATATTAGTTACCTTCCAATGAATGGAAACTGTCTTTCTGTGTCTTGTTTTATAAGCATCTTACAGGATATTTTTCACATGTTCTCCTAATGCAGCTGGCACAGACTCTTGATGGAGACAAATAACTGGACTAGACAGATCAGTAATCTAGCCTGGTATGACTAATTATATGTTCTTCACCAGCATAATTTTCCATATTAACACCTATTTTATAAAATGTTCAGGTTCGTTCCTTCAGAAGTGTTTATTTATCCTTTCATTCAACTCAAAATTACAATGATACACATAGACTGGTTTTCCATATTCTGTTGTTTTTCTTTATTTTTAACCTTCAATGGCAGAAATAGTTGTGTCTTTTACAGAGATTCTTTGGCATTGTTCTCTAATTCTCCATTCTTAACATTTACAGGATAAATTTTTTAGTCTATAAAAAAGATAACACTAGTACTTACAGATTCATGTCTCAGATTAATTTTCCACTGTTTGTCTTTCAACCAATTTCAATGTATTTCTCCACCCTGTGCATACATATTTTTGCCATAACTTGTGGAATTTTGTCTTTTTATGAAGTGCGGCATGATGCCTGATGTATTTGCATATACTTTGTAGTGACCTACAATCTTGATGCCCTCATGGGAATTTTTACCTCATTATTCAAAATGAAAACTAAATTGCTACTTCTTTCTTTTGGGATTTTTAATATTCAGCTATATTACATTTGTATGTCTTTGTTTTGAAGAACAGGACCTTTCCAATGTAGTAATTCATAAGAGCTTTTGTCTTCTTTCTCCTTTGATGATACATGTGCTATGTCATATTTTAAATTATGGACTTTGCTTAGTTCTGCCTCTACCTATTTTTAAGACTCTTAGTAGTTTTCTTTTTCAGTTAAAACTGTAGTAGAAGATCAGGTTCATGACCACCTGAGGAACACGAATGTAAGTTTCTGGGACCTGATGAGATGCACCCCAGAGTCTTGAGTGAATTGGCTGATATAGTTGTCAAGCCACTATCCACGATATTTGAAAAGTCGTGGCAGTCAGGTGAAGTTCCTGATGACTGGAAATAGGAAAACATTGCACTCATTTTTAAAACTGGTAGAAAGGAGGACCCTGGGAACTACTGACCCATCAACCTCACTTAGTGCCTGGGAAGATCATGGAACAGATCCTCCTAGAAGCTATGCTAAGTCACATGGAGGAGAGGGAGGTGATTCAACATAGCCAGCATGGCTTCACCAAGGGCAAGTCTTGCCTGACCAACCTAGTGGCCCTCTATGATGGAGTAACTACATTAATGAATATGTGAAGAGCTATGGATGTTGCCTATCTGGACTTTCTGTAAGTCATTTGACATGGTATCCCACAACATCCTTATCTCTAAAATAGAGAGGTACAGATTTGATGGATGGACTGTTCAGTGACTGATGCATTGGTTGGATGATTGCATCCAGAGGGTAGTAGTCAATGGCTCAGTGCCTGGATGGACA
The DNA here is from genome assembly GCF_036013445.1 of Caloenas nicobarica. Classification (NCBI taxonomy): domain Eukaryota; kingdom Metazoa; phylum Chordata; class Aves; order Columbiformes; family Columbidae; genus Caloenas; species Caloenas nicobarica. The sequence continues at coordinate 50,898,040 of NC_088245.1, forward strand.
CTGGTGAGAAGTGATGTCCCTCACGGATCTAATACAATTATCTTCATCAATAACATAAATAGTGGGAATGAATGCACCCTCAGCAAGTTTGCAGATGACACCAAGCTGAGCTGACATGCCCGAGGGATGAAATACCATCCAGGTGGACCTGGACAGGTTTAAGAGGTGGGCTCGTGAACATCATGAGGTTCAAGAAGGCCAAGTGCAAGGTCCTGAACCTGAGTTGGGCTAACTCCCAGTATCGATACAGGCTGAGGGATGACAGGATCGAGAGCAAAGAAGGACTTGGGGGTACTAGCGGACATGAGCCAGCAATGTGTGCTTGCAGCCCAGAAAGCCAACCATTTCCTGGACTGCATCAAAAGAAGCATGGCCAGCAGGTCGAGGGAGGTGATTCTGCCCTTGACTCTGCTCTGTTGAGACCCCACATGGAGTACTGCGTCCAGCTCTGGAGCCATCAGTACAGAAAAGACATACGCCTGTTGGAGATGGTACATAGGAGGGACACAAAAATGATCAGAGGGATATAATACCTCTCCTGTGAGACAACACTGAGAGAGTTGGGGTTGTTCAGCCTGGAGAAGGCTCCAGGGAGACCTAATTGTGGCCTTTCAGTACTTAAAGGGGGTTTATAAGAAAGATGGGGACAGACTTTTAGTAGGACCTGTTGCAATAGGAGAAGGGGTAATGTTTTTGAACTAAAAAAGGGTAGATTTAGGCTAGATATGAGGAAGAAATGTTTTATTATGAGAGTGGTGAAACACTGGAACAGGTTATCCAGAGATGTTGTAGATGCCCCATCCCTAGAAACATTCAAGGCCAGGTTGGATGGGGCTCTGAGCAACCTGGTCTAGTTCAAGATGTCCTTGGTCATTGCAAGGGGGTTGGACTAGATGACCTTTGAAGGTCCCTTCCAACCCAAATTGTTCTATGATTCTATGATCTTTTTCTTCTATTTAAAAACATAGTGTTTATTTAGTCATTTTTAGAGTTCTCTTGATCTTGCAGCTCACTTTCTTTGTGCCTTTTATGCAAACCTCATCCATGTTTTATAACTTACATAAAAGTCTTATGGATGCTTTTACTAGATTTTTTACAATTTTGCTTATTTTGAAATTTCAGTGTGTTATATCTTGTTGTTTTTTAACCTTCAGTGTGTCAGAAATGCTGTCGTAAAACAACAGTGTTTACAAAGATGCCATTCTAGTAATTGCTTATTTTATTTTCAAGGTGAACACATACTCATCTTAGAAAGGAATTTGAATTAGAGATGAAGATTATAATGCATTCTCACTGACGTAACTAACAGCATCAGCCTTTTTTCAGCTGGCTCACTAGAGTGAAAAAAACCCAGACCAGTATTTTTTCATGATAGTACGAATGTTATTTCTTCCCCATTTTATGATAATTTCTTATTATAATCTGATGCCAGAAAATTCATAAGCCAGATGTGAATAGTTGTAAAGAAATAGTGTGTTATCACCTCCTATGTTTCTATCAACGATAGATTATTTTCTAAAATATTTTCTACTGCTTAAAAGGAGGCTGTAGATTCGTGCATAAATTGCAACGTATGATTTTAACTTTTGATACCTATTATGATTAGCAGGAATAAACTATCCTGCTAAAATAGATTCTGACTTTACAGTCTATTTAATTTCATACTAAAAGTAGTATTCTGGACAAAGCAGCTGAACCATATGACTTTACATACCCAAACAGATGTCACTCTTGGGGTATCTAAATCAACAGTGTAGTGGCAAGGCTGGGCTTGGTGCTTGGAAACTGAAAATAGCTTTGAAGATTGTATGTTCTTTGATGTTCAGTGTTTTCTTGCACTACATATTGTGGAATTGTGCATCTGGGTTTGGTCTGATGGGTAAAACATTAAATCATCAGTTTGTTTGTAATTTGAATGCCATATGGAGACAGAGCAGTAGTAGTTAAAAACTGGATACTGTCCACCCACCTTTCAACACCATCACAGTCAATTGCATTTGCAAGTTTTATAACTATAATAATGTTGTATCTGCCTGACCACAACTTAATGCCTGTATCCATACTTTTGGATCTGACAGTTACAAAATGGTTGCCCTTCACATTTGAAATACATTTAATGATAACCTACTGTAATTTTTCTTTCTGAATGAATGTATTAAGTTTTTGCTCACTGCTCACACTTCCAGGTGTTCCAACGAAGGACAGAACAATGGAAGCCATTAAATTAATGATGTATTATCACCTGGTAACATGAGAAAGGTGTAACATTTTTAATAGCAGAGACTAGATTAATGTCGTTTCAGCCATGAGGAGCTGGGAATCAATTTCAATGCTAATCAGTGGTTTAAGGAATAGATTAGTAATGCAGTAAATGCCATTAACCTTTCAAGCACTGCCACAACATGAAGCTTCCTGCAGAGGCATAAAGCAGTCTGCAGCTGTGACACAAACAGAGCAAATACAGTACAAAAAAGTATTGAAGACTTTCTTGGTCTATTTTACGGCAAAATTATGCTCTGAACAAGTTTCACTTAAAAAGTAGAAAAATCTTACCTTTTAACAAAAAAAGAAAAAAACCTTCTCTAATAAAATGTTTATTTTTGAGTTTTCTGAAATATGAAACACCACCTAAACTAAATGTTTTTGTGCAAATTACATAATATTCACTGGCATGAATTTTGCTTTCCAAAAGATTATGAGATTTTACAACTTCATAGTGAAATGGTGTATAAGAAAATGTGTACATGGCTTTTAAAACTCCTGTGCACACATCATCGAGAGATATTCTAACACATTATCACAGTGTTCCTCTTAATGATATCAGCAAAAAGGAAAACCACATTCTGAAACTTTATGATGGTCAAGAAAAAATATCATCCTCTTGCATGAGACCACCAGCTCCACTGGTATTGGAAGAATTGGGTTTCTCTCTGTAATGACCTCCAACACTGACTCTCTACACCACCATAAAAGAGCAGGATCTAAACAGTGGTCACAACCAACACAGAAATGTCTCACAGGCTTAAAATATTTAGTCTCATCTGTGACTCATTCAAGTGTATAGAAAAGCATGCAGACAGCTAACCATTGTATTTTACATAATTTAAGCAGACATGGGGCAGATAGGATGTTCTCCTGCATAGGCAGTACTCATTAGTTTTTATATGAACTTGACAGCACAAAACATGTAAGACAATTCACGCAGTATTTTCTGTTATGCTCATTAAAAGCTGTTCTCTAAGTACTTAAAATATTATACCAGTATCAGCATTTTAACTTTACTATCATCTCATTTTTAATTCCCAAAAGGGTATAAGTTATAAAGGTATTTCCCAACGACACACATTCTATGTACAAGGAGGTTCTGTGACCTTGTAGAAGAAAACAGAAACTTTAATTCACCTTGTATAAAGGTATAGACCTTGGGAATCTAAAATTTAATTTCTGCTATTCTTTTACTCACTATTTAACGTTCAATCAGAATGGTGAGATGATGATACATGTTCCCCAAGCTGTTTTAGTCTTGGTATTCCATCATTTTGAAAGCATTGTTGATACAATCAATGATGATAAATGATTCATCTCACTTAATTAGGCTGAGAAAAAAAGTGAGATACTTCAAACAAAACTATTTTAAAGGGACTTAATGCTTAGACTTTCCTAGTCTCCTTCATTTTTACATATCCTAGCCTTTCTTCCCATCCCTGTTATGGCAGACATATCAATATTTCAAATGTCAAAGATAAAACAAAATTTTTAAAAACAGTACTTCAAGTGCAGATTTCTTCCCAAGCGTGGTCTGTCTTTTGTTTATAATTTTTTTCTCTGATGTAACTGAAAAAATATTTGGTTGATTTGTTTTTCTGCTTCAATTAAGTGGTCATCATAAATAACAACTTCATCAAACACTCTATATATTTAATTTGGGAAGATTACAGGTCAGGCCCATGAAGCAATAAAAGAAATGGTTAATGATGCACTGGCACGTAGGCTTAGGTTTATAAAATGCAGATAGTGGCTTTAGTGTGCAAAGGCTACCTTGTGTGATTATATGAATTATTAGCATTTAAAAGGAATGAATAAAAAACAGTCATACAAACTATGTGACTTCTTTCAAAAAACAACTTATGTCATGTAAAAGAAGAGACCAGAAATTGGAATAGAAAACATTGTGCTCTAAGTCACAGCTAAAGCCTCTCCTATCACCAGTCCCAGTGTTAAACAAGGCTATGTTTAATCAAAGAAGTATTTTCACAGGCTGGAAAATAGTGAATTGTGAAGGAGGAAGGATAACAATGTATCATAACATACAAACGACCGAGAGGAATGATAGTTAATTCTGGACAAAGGGAGGTTGAACACGGCATGGAATTTAAGACTTGTAAAGAGACGAATAATATTAAACTTGGGATTTCCACTCATGTTTTCTACTAAGAAAGCTTTTCTGTCAGCAACTATCATAACATTAAAATATTTTTTGAAGTGAGTGATATCAGCTAAGATGGACAGTTTACCATCAGAAAAATTCTGCACCTAACAGGCATTTTGTACAGTGTCAAATGGTCAAAAAATGGGTTTCATGGGAAGAACTGATATGCGGGGGTTTTTAATTGAAATACTTTAGGTAGATAAACTACAATAAGATTTTTTGAAGTGAGCAGTTACTGAAATAACAATCAAAAATTTAATTGGACAGCTGGACAAAAGAAATATTTATCTTAACCAGAAACTGGAATTTTGGTGAAGTTATAGTATCATTCATCACCACCCAGAATCATCCATAAGAGCTGTTCTATTTAATATAATTCACATTTTCAGGAAGCAAAATATAGAAACTTGATTACAAAAGTTACAAGCACCACAGAAATTTAGATTCAAAGAGAAATATAATACCAAAATTTGAATACTCATAATTAAAAAAACTCAGTCAGTGTACATCTTTGACAGGTGTTTCATTTACTGTTCCAAGGTTTTCAATTCTTTTAGACATAGCCAGCTTGAAATGATACCATAGATACAATAACATTAAAATATCATCTAAATACAACACAGGTGTTTACTACCACAGGAGAACATGTATTTCCCTGGATTGGTCACCTCTTCATTGGCCTCATACGCTAATAATAAGGCATATATTTCTACAGTCAGCAAACCCATGCCATGAAGAATGGGAGTCATTAAATACTGGTAATGAAAAGATAAAGTATTCATGAATTTGACAAAAGTTAAATGTGTGTATTTTGACTGTTAAAGAGGGATGCAAATCCCTGTCACAAAAAAATAAAATGGTAGTGGCAATAAAAAAAAAGCTAATTGTCTGAGATCAGGTATCTGCAGTTAAGAAACCTCTTTGAAAGAAATTGTAAAGACTGTGGAATGGCTGACTCTCCAATTGAGATTTTATAAAAATAATTATAATAAAATGAAAAGTGTGGTGAATTGAAAGAGATAATGATACCCTGAGCATAGGATAAATCTTTGGCCAATAGTTTTGCAGAATAACATTGCTTATTTACTACTTTAGTAATTACATTGATACAAAACATAGCACAAGATCTTTGTTGAAACACAGAGTTTAATGCAGAGTAATAGTCAGAATAATAACAATTATAACAGAGTACAATACGAGTAGACTTATAAGGCAAATCCATTTTGTTTGGATACTTTCACTGGATTATTAAAACACTGTAAATACAGAGACAAGATTATGCTGGAATTCTTAGATTCTGATCCAGAGTGGAATGAAAAAATTAACTCGAAAATGCATGCGATTAACTTGGACAAACTTTGCCCAGACATGCTCAGAAATGCTTTTCATCAATTTAATGGATTTTGGATTATATGCTTGGAGATTGTTCTTCCAGGAATAGCATAAAAGTAAAGCTCTCTGAGATATGCGTTCTTACTTTAAGTAAGACAGAATAAAACTGTGGTGCTGGCAAAACCTGCTGGATTCTGAAATTCCATTGGGTTAAAAAAGTGAGGTGCAAAATGTAGAGAAACATTTCAGATATCAGTGGTGGTAGTGACAGAAAGTAAATGCCTGTTTTCATCAGCTGAGGCTCTGGCCCTTTTCATTTTTAAAGATGAGTACCAGACGTTAAGATTTGTGTAATGCCGAGTATGTACATTCTAAGCTTAATATTAACTTTCAACAAGAACCTAGTAGTAGTTCTGTTAAACTAAGTAGAACACCAGAACATTTATTAATACATTAATTATTCCAGAGTTCTAAATAGTGTTTGTAGTCTGTTCACAAGTCTGATCGTTTTTCACAAGTCTGACCATACACTCTTAATGCACTCCTAATGCAACCAGGAACATTGAAATTATTCTTGTAATTTCTTTTGATGAAATCCAGTTTCTCAGGAAGTATTCCATAATGAAAAATTGTGAACAATGGATTTTAGGCACATTCTTTTCAAACTTTTACCATTTAAATTAACTGCTGCAGGAAAGAAAAACTTTATTAAACATGCTGGTAGTGATCCTATTACTATGTATAGATAGTGTTTAGTATAACTCATGTTCTGCAAGTAAATGCCTATCACTATCATATCCTGAACTTTTCTGAATCTGAAATTGGAAAAAACAGTTTCATCTCAGAAATTCTGTATTTCATGGTTCACAAATCCCAACTATACCTGTTACGCATTTCTTCCCTTTACATTTATAAAACTGTGATAATCTGCATGGACAGAGAAAACAAACAAAAAAAGCTACCATAAATATAGATAATTCCCTGAATGGGGAAAGATCTATAAAAGAGTAAAAACATTCTGTTTCAGCTTCACCTGACCTGCATAGTTTTTTTCTCCCTGTTCAGTTTGTTCTTTGAAACAAAACAAATAAAAAAATAAAAAGAGACCTTTTTATGAGTAATGCCCTGAGCTGCCAAAACGAGTTCGAAGTAAGATGAAGTTTTTTCTTTTAAATGAAATTGGGTGTTTTTATACTTATTGAAATATGGGTAAATCTTTGTTTTTATGAAGTATTTATACTCATTTAAGAAAAGTACACCTTTTCATAAGAATAGACCACTTTTTATCCTTCATTTTACCACAATGATTCTTGCTCTGATCTATCTAATAAAAAACTAACAGAATCATAGAAAGAGATCCTTTTGAACTGTGACCGCAGTTTCTAATCAGTTGTCACCTCCATCAAAATCATCAGCTTGATTCTTGTATAAGTGAGTCTGACACATCTTAAAGGATTTGTACTTTTCCCTTATCCTTTCTGAAAACTATTCACTATTTCTACAAGACCAGAAAAAACACTGACAATGACACAAAAGCCATAAAAAAGAACATTCTGTTCACTACCAAAATATCCCATACCTCTACTCACCTTTTCTGCTTCTGTAGAGATTCCTTTCATGAGAATTTATTTCAGCAAGTATTTTAGATCCCATTAGCATTCATAGCATTAGAAAAAAAAATCTTGTGTAGTTTCAGAAGAAAGGATTTGAATCCTGATACTTTGATCCCACAGAAACTGTGTCATGGGCATTCTGTGTGAGATCTCAGGAAACCAAACTTTCATTTTACTAGTACAGGGTTTGCCAGATAATTCAATTTTTTCTTTCTTAGTTTTTTCATAAGGAAAAGCATAGAATAAAGAAAATACGAAGATAAATCATCAAGGACACTGGAAAACAGTGCATTTACAGTACAGAAAGTTCAGAAAGTCTGCAGCTTCCAGGTACGTTAATGAATATCTGACCAAATTAGTGTTATGTCTCAGACAATTGCTTTAAAAGCACCAATTGGCTGGGCCATCTTGTAATCAATCAGTGTACCTACTGTCTCTTACTTAGGAGACGGAGCTGATGGCTGTCTGTCATGTCTGAAGTGAGACAGAGACAGAAGATGGGTTTATGTCACTATGAGTAGACGTAAATGACATTTCCTCCTGCTTCACATCAATGTTTTAAACATTAGGAAACTCTAGCCTACATCAGCTTTTTCTACACTAGGGTCAAAGATTTTATAAGCAAATGTGAAGAATACCATCACTGCATTTGCTAACATGACAGAAGGATTCAAAGTGTATCCACAGTAGATGAACAGATAATTTGCCTATGGAACTGATGTCAGTGGTCAGATGAGATTTAGATAGGATAGGACCAAACATCTATTAGTTCCTATAGTTGTTTCACTAAACAGCTCCAGAGATAACTACAAGATATCACAGTTTTATGACAACAAAAAGTCAAGCATTTGATAAAGTGCACCACCCCTAGTGCCTGACTTTTGTATCCTTGTAGTCTCTAGTTTATAGTAATTTGGAATAATTTCCACATTTACAGGTTGTTAACATGGTATCTAGTTCTTTCAGGTTATTTAAATTACTGAATTCCATTAAGTAAAATTATCAGCATTTACCATATTATCATAATTATAGATTTATGTTAGCTTCCTTATTAAACAAAATGTTTTCTATCTAATAGTTGAGATGTCCTAACCTTACCCAACTGTCTTCTGCTTTTCTTCCATAATTAAGAGAAAAAGTAATCACAGCTTTTGATTCACTAAAAGCTAATTTACGTGTGAGGATACTGAAATCAATTTTCTAATGCCAGGCATTGTCAGAAGAGTATTATATGGATTTGGCAGACCACCTTTATCTTTTCACAACAGAAAAGAAATGGAGCATTCTTTATATAAATGATAAATTCTGCATTCTTTCTCATAAAACTTTTACATTTCCTTGATTTAGAGTTTACTTTATCCTGTTTTCATAATCTCATTAGAATTTACTGTTTTAAAGAACATTAAGTCACCAGAAGTTGGGGACAGTTCTGAAATTGAACAGTGGAAAGTTTTCCAAAACCTCTTTTTTTCCTTGACTTGATCATTCAGACTTTGTTCTTTCTTCCCAAGACCCCTCCGCAGTGAAATATTACAAAAAGAAGGCTGACTATTAAGAAAGTAGGTTTATTAATTGTTTAGAGAGAATTTATTTCTCATACTTGGTGACTGTATGTTCAGGCCACAAAGTAAACTGCAGTTTTGAAGGTTTAGTAGGCTGCAAAACAGAGATTTCTCTTCTATGTACACCTCAGCATAATTTTATCATAGTTTCAAAACTTAAACTCCCTATTTACTGGAAGTTAATATTTTTATTTATTTAATAATTTAAACACATATCCACTTGAGTGTTCCTGCGTATCCTGTCTGGTTATTAGCACAAATTGTTTCCTAGTAGTTGGGTTTTTAAATAGATATATAAGAGTCATTTTACAAGTCAGCAACTGCAATGTTACGAGTTCTGGTGTAGTGTGTACCTGGCTGAGAAGGTTACCTATCAAAGTACAGATAACCTCACTAGTTTATGAAAGCACTGCTCCTCCTAGCAACTACCTCAGTTCACAAAGTTGTGAACTTACTAATCCATATGACAGAACCTTTTGTCTCAGTATCGGTATTTCACAAGAACAATGATTATGTCCTTACCTTTCATTTGCAGATGATGACTTTGTTTAGAATTTCTGCAAGGTATCTCACTTAATCCAGTAAATGAGTTGCAACTAACCCAATGTGCTGCAATGAGGTGTCCACACTTGAATATTCCAAACATTCACATTCTACCTGGGGACAGTCACTTCTGGTAGTTCTTTTAGGAATATGTTTTTAGATTATATATTTACAGAATCAAACATAAAGTTTTGTGCTGGACATTACCTATTCAGTCATCTCATCTAGATGATTATTTTGTCTGACCAGTATTACAGGTTTTTTTACTAGATTCAAATGGTCATAGAATCATAAATTAGTTTGAGTTGGAAGGACCTTCAAAGGTCATCTAGTCCAACCAAATTTCTGAATACTACTTGGGAGTCATGAGAATTGACTATATATCAGCAAATATTCAAAGAGGAAAGCAAGTTGCTGGCTTATAGCAGGATTTTTTCTTTAAAATAATCTACGTTCTGTAGATATTTTCTGGATTTGTTCTATTGATAGAAATGTTAATATTGTCTTAGTCTTTACAAAGACACCGAGATTTGACTTTTATTTCTCTGATTTGTGCACTTCATGGGGAGTGAGAATACAAAAGTGGACGTACAACAAAATGGAAGAAAGGATTCAGTGACACAAATTATTCTCTCTCCAGTGCTCTGGGCATATGGAATTCATATGGATAATGCACATTGAAGACTTTCAGCTACAAACACTTTAGTTAGCATCCATTTCTGCAGCCTAATTCCTGAACACAGCAGTCAGCAGTAAAATTTGCACTGTCATGAGTTTTAGAAGTAATGAAAAATCTTCTGTGGTGTACTTTGAATTCATTTTTGACACACACCTACTATGGATTTACAATAATTTATCTTGGGTGCTGAGTAAGCCTCCTTTTTTCACACCTCACCACACCACTATTGTGAGGCTTAATTACAATGCTGTCTCTTTTCCATTTAAATGTCTCAGAATTTATATTATAACTTTCACACTTAAACCAGCTAACACTAAATAGTCATGTCATCCAAAACAGTGTTCCACTGAAGCTGGAAAAATTAATTTTTGTTGCAACTAAGTCCACTCTCCTGATGGTTTCCCTTTCCCCCAGGAATGATATGTTACTATAAATCAACAACCAAATTGTTGCTAAAACACATAGTTCTGAAGTGTCAAGATAAAAGTATTATATTATTTTGTGTCATTTAAATTTAATAAATAAGTATTAACTTCAATTTATTTAAAAAACATTTTGAACAGTTTTGTGTAAGCTGACTGGTATTTAGGAATTTTGTAGCAAGAAATAAAATGCTTTGTTTCTAGCATGAAAGTTAGTTTTGTGATATTCAGATCAAATTGTGAATCCGTACCACCTTTGGTTTTACACTAATTTTTATGTGCACTGTTCAAATCAAATGACCTTTTACTCAGAATCAAAAAGTCATTCTATACTTAAGCACTACTTGTTGGCTATAAGAATTTCTCTAATGTGTTTTATTCCTTTAGAAAACACCAAGTGGGTGAGTTCCAGCACCCACACAGGTCCCTGATGATGCCCTAGTTTGGAATTTATTTCTTCATTTTAATTAATTACAGGAAGAAGTCTCCAGGGAAGCAGATCAAAACAGTATTCCTGTAAGCTTTAAAATAGCTGTCCTTAGTGGAATAAGACCAAACATATTTAGTGGAGAAACATACAGCATTAAGTAACATTTTTTTGTGGCACTTATGATTTTATACTAGTTTTTGTCACAATGGAATATTCAACATTTTGATTAAACTATACTGAGTTTGATTCTTCACACTTTTTCTTTGCAACCCTAAAGCTGTTTCCTTAGAGAAAAGCATTCCTGTGCATAAGTATTTTCACAATACTAAAGATTGTATCAACTTAGTTGCTGATAGACATCACAACCTGAAATATTTTCCCCTGCCACTTCTGTGACAATCCTGTGATACACACTAAAGCTATTATCTCCAGTGCATCAGTGAAGGAAGTAACAGATGTTGAGATCTAAGATCCTTGGTTTATCTAACCGCTCTAGCCTAGCCCTTCACTTTCAAATATTGTGAACTTTTTCATGCGTATTTGAGAGGATACACTTTAATTCTAAATAATTCTGATTTTGCTGTACAGAGTAGACTTTGAGCATTCACTGGAAAGTGCCTGGGAAAGCTCTGGCAGACTCTTAGCATTTGTGTGATTTAATCTTAAAAACAGGCTCTAGTGACGCTAAAGAAGATTCCATTTTCCAAACTGTATTTCCAGCTTGGTTGTTAAGCTTGAATACACAATATCTCAACACCTTGGCAGAAGGATTTTACTAAGGACATAAGGAATGTTGCATTTAATATGTGGTAAAACTTTTGGTATCTGTCTGTGGATACTTAAGGGACAAAGGTAAAAGTGACATGAAGCTGAGCTTTGTGTTCAGTGGTCTGCCACACATAGACATGTGACACACTCAATATGCAGCCAGCCACACTACTGAAATAGCTGTACCCATCCAAAACATGCAAATTCCTCCCCCAGGATTTTTTTTCTCTTCTATTCTAGCACAAGATGATCTAATGGATACTTTCATCTATGGTAAGGTTTAAGTTGGTCCAGTTTCCATTAAACTTCACCCCACTGTATGTGATGTTAGATGTGATCTCTGCATTTTGTGAGGTTTGGAAATAGGAGCTTTATATAAACAAAAAGCCTGAAATCTTTCCTTACAATGTGAAGTGCATGTTGTAAATGCTGTTAGAGGTGAACACTTCTATCCACAGTGCTCTGACATTATAATTGTTAAAGCATCTCCTCAGTCTTCTCAATAGACTCTTCCAAAATCAACTAGCTTAGAACTGAGGCGTATATTTTACATCTTAGAAAATCGAGCATTACAGGATGAAGAATGTTAACATCAACAATATGAAAAATGAACCAATAAAAATGTAACACTTCAGTAATTCTGAAAGTTCTTATTTTTCTATAAAATGTGTTTTTCAAGTGGAAAGCAATTATGAGGTATGATATAAATGGTTTTATTTGTATTTCTATAGTTTATATAACAGACGAAGTTTCTATCAGAACTCTGTGGGATAACTAATTTATAGAGGAACATATGATCTACTACTTGCTGTTTGTCTTCAGATCTGTCTGTGTATCCTGTTCTCTGTTCAATTCATTGATGTATAGATTTGGTCTTGATATAAAAGTGAGACAAAGTAACTTTTTAAAGTGTTGCTAAATCAAAATGAGATAATCCATGCTGGAGCTTCCAGATGCCCTACTGTTCATCTTTACCAATGTGTGGTTGCCTCTTTCCTTTCGAATTGATTTTAAGTTCACAGAACAGCTGATCTTGGTGATCATAAATACAAGTGCAGTGAAGAAGACAGAAGTTTCCTTTTATTTTCCCCTGTCTTCTGTCCTAACCATCAACACAACTATTACATAGAACACAAAGCAGTTTACATCACAATATTATGATTCCAAGAGTTCTCACTCAGTGCTGGATGTAAGAGCAGTAAAACCTAAAAATTCATAGAAATTAAAAATTAATTTTAAGTATGCAAAAGCTTCACATAAAAACATGCTCTTATCTTAAACTATGTATGTTTGATCATCATATTGTCCATACTGAATACCGGAGTTGTAGTCTTTAACATGCAAATCTGTTTTCCAGCATATCCACAAAACTTAGTTGGCTAAGTACTAAATAGTTTTAAAACCTGATATATTTGTTAAAGAGCAAGCTCTTCTTATTAAAAATTCTGAATAAGTTCTTCCTTGATTTTCTTAATTTTCTTTTTAAAATACAAATGACTAACTCAACTATAACGTGTGTTTGACAGAAATAATTTGAAAGTAATTATACAGAGCCAAGCATTTAGACTCATGGGTAATTTGAATGCAGCTTCTTTCACCCTTTATAATTATGTACTTCTGGTGTTGTGCTATTGAGTGAATATTATCCTCTAAAAATGCAGAGAAAGATGTTACTGTTCAAAATTCACTCTGCAGGATGAGACTTCAAGTTATTGTACAGAAGAGGAATGCAGAACAAAGAAAGCCCTTCTGTGAAGTCCGGTTGAATATCCAGTAGGGACTTACAGCTCTCAAAACAGGTGTGTGAGATTTTTTTTCCCGTCATAAAAACAGTCTCACTACTTTGAGAAAGAACTGTATAGACCATGTGTCTACGGACACAGTCCTGACACCTATGACCCTCGGATTTTGATTTTGCCTCTGGTCGTTCATCAGTAGAGTGAGATGGCTAATACATTAATGGATTTTGAACCTAGCTGCGTTCTTTAGAATGTAGAGATGTTTTATAATCAGTAGAAATATTTTGGATTTATCTCATTTAAATGAGAACACAGTCTAGAGCAACGTCCCTTCTTCAGTGAGTTTGAATTCTAGTGGTGCATAAAGGTAGGGTCTCCTACTTGATCTCGTTAAGCAAGACAACATAGCATCCTTTGGTACCATTCATTCTTTAGTGATTGGTGTAACAGAGAAGTTATAAATATGGGCATTTCAATAAGAACCTGACTTTATTGACCCTTAACTCCACATTATATCTGAGGTTATTATGACACAATGAGACTGATTACCATCCTGCAGTGTTACCACAGTGCAGGATATGTATAATTTTTTTATTTAATTCTGAAGAGGTTGTGACTTTTTTCCAGGCATCAGCATGAAATTAGGTATGGTCAAAGGTGTTTTATAGGAATTAGGTGGGCAACAAAGAAAAAATAACTGTGGTCAACAATTAAACAAGTGGAGATGAACAAATGGACAGTGCTTCATAACTGATAAAACTACATTTCAACAGAAGCTGCAAGGCAAAAGCATCATACTGGAATCAGGAAAATCTGGGAAGCTGTCTTCTGCAGTTAGACAGAAAACACATGCACTGATTCATGTTATTGAGACTACTCATAACTTACTGATTGTTGAATTTTTGAGTCCGTCTTTAAAGATAAACTCATGATTTTGGAAGAAATGTTCAGTCTATCATTCCTACTGTGTTTAAGACTCGACTCGTTACTTGGAGAAAATAATAATATATTCAGGTAATTTACGGATTAAACACGACTTCAGGTTGAGATAAAATTAGACATAGATCCTTGAAAACTGTAGGTCTCATAATTTGTTACTTTATCAGCTGCTCACCACACCTGCTGTAGACAAGTCTAACCTTTCTTTGGCAAGATGGTTTTGTTGGATGTCCAACTTGCTGTGGTCAATGCCAATGACTTTACTTGTTAACCATCCAGTCTAAAGGAAGCTGAAACTAAATCTTTAATCTCTGTTATTTTGCTTGTTGTCTAATTTGAAAACAGTACTATGTATTCATTTAATCTTGGTGATCTTGTTTTTCCCTTCAGAAAAATTTCTACACGGCAGTGAATTAGTATAATACAAATGTGCATTGGGATTAGGCCCAGTCTTTCAAAATGTGAATAATGATTAATCTTGGAGAATTTATCCTACACTTACCGTTTTACATGTTTTTTCTAAACAATTGTCCTTTCTTAGTCCATATCTATGTGAATTACTTCATGCTTTCTGCAGCTACTTTGAGGACCTCAAACTAGTGTTCTTAGATCATAATGTATTTCGTGAGAAATAATTTCTGAGAAGACTGTGATTTAAATTATACATTGCAGAACATTTAGAGAAACTGCTAGAACTCTTATGCTTACTAACAATATTCTCTAATATTGCAGGAGAAACTGGACCATTGGAAGTTCATGGGAAAAAAAGCTACTCTATTCAGAGACCGACAGAATGGAGAGAACACGTTGGAGAATTGGCATCATATACCAAAAAAGATGTGAAGAATATATTGTAAATTGTTAATAGAATTGCATCTTGATTACAAGGTGTTTATCGTATTTGACCACCTTGGTAATAAAATGCTACAATCCAGTAAACAGAAAACATACACTGGGTATTCTTTTGAAGGTGGAAATTGTTAGCATTTTTATCTCTTGCATGTGATACACATAGATGAAACTTCATGTTACAATGCCATAGTTGGTGTCATAGGGACTAGAAGGCATTTTTGGTAATGTTGCCAGCTTTCTGCAGTAAAAACGGGATGGCTTAGGAATATAAATGCATGAAAAAACAGGTCAGATGCATGTAATGTACCTCAATTCATTTTTTTCTGGAATGTCCTGGCAATGCATGTATTAATCTCCTGTAATATAAATGAATATCCTTATCATTACTGTTTCTGAAACTGGCAATTGTTCATGGTAAAGTAAAACTTTGAATAATTACAGCTGGTTTTCTTGTACTGTTGTTTATTCAATGATTTGAAAGCATTCCACAAATTTTAAATGCGGAATTAATGACCCATAAGACACATGATGAATTGTAACAATTTTAGTAATGGTGCCTATCTTTGAGTAGCAATCCAAAATCAAATGATTTGCCGCAGATTCCTCTATCAGTAAAGATATGCAGAACAGATTGTCAGACTCCTACTCTCACTTTTGGCAAAGAAGGAATACTGTTCCTTCCCAGGAGTTTGCTTTGACATCGTATTAAAACAGTCACTACTGTTATTCTAAGTGACTAATTACAAGCTTACAGTTCCTTCTTTACTTTCTTTTTGGATTCTTCTTATTGAATTATACTCAGGAGGTGAAGTGGAACAAGTGTTACATTGAAACTATAGAAGTGAAGTATACAATGCTGATAAATTTATTATACCTATTGATTCCAACCGAATAAGATAATAGACAAAATCCTAGTTCAGTTAACCTCTACAGGCTCCTGAGTTCACCAAACATCTATTTACTTCACAGTAATTTTAACTTTGATCTCATTTAAGACAGTTCTAGGATTTTACTGAGTGATCTATTCTCAATATGAGTGACAAAAACGCACAAAATACTTAATCACACTGTTAGTCAATATTTTTAGTTGCTTTTTGAGCTTTACAAAAATGTTATGCTATTGAAAAACATGTCCTAGAAAATTCTAGTGAAGTGTTCATTTAACATATAGTTCTCGAATCAGACTACTTTGGGAAATGAATGGACAAAAACTCCTTTATTGTTCTGTGGTGGGTTAGCCTCGGCAGACAGACAAAATCTCATCCATCTTCTCACTCACTCCCCCTCCTTAGGTGGGCTGTGGTAGAAAATAGGTTGAGAAAGCTCCTGGGTTGCGATAAAGACAAGGAGATTGCTTAGCAATTACAACTGTAGGTATAACAGACTCAGGGAAAATTAATTTAATTTATTGCCAATTAAAATAGGTCTGGGCAGTGAAAAGAAACACATTAAAACATCATTCCTCCCCACTCTCACAGACTCAACTTCACTCTTACACTCTCAGCTTCTCTATCTCTTCCCCCTCCAAACGACGCAATAGGGATGGGAGGGTTTATGTTCAGTTCATAATGATTTATGCCTGCTGCTCCTTCTCTCTCACACACTTACCCTGCTCCAGCATGGGCTATCACCACAGCTTGCAGTTCCCTCAGGAAATATCCACTTGCCCTGACATAGGACTTCTGGGTGCTGCGGGTCCTGGAGCACCTCCTCCTCCTCTGACTTTGGTGTTCTCCCTGCTGTTTCTCACTCTTTTTATTTTGTGATTGCTGTCTCTGTCTGGCATTCTTTTACTCTTTCTTAAATGCCACCGTCTTGGCTGAGGGGCTCAGCCGTGCCCTGTGGGGGACTGGTTGGAATCTACTAGAACTGGCCGTGTTTAACACGGGGCAGATCCAGCCTCTCCTCACAGAGGCCTCTGCAGCCCCTGCTGCCAACACCTGGGCATCTGTGCCCATACTTTTATAAACATTAATTCAATGGTGTATGTAGTACAGGGAAAGCCTTTAATGTCTCAGGCATCACCTCAACAAAAGTTTGTAACTATATAACTAAAATATTAACTTCATTTTGTATCTCCACAGTATTTTTATTCTACTGATTCACATAAAAAGGACATATGGACCTCATTTTCCCTTCCCCTTCATTTTTTTATTCTTTAATTGACAAAAAAAAAAAATTGAGGTTATCTTGCTAGTAAGAGTGTAATAACTGTACTGGTATAAACAGGAAACATCAAAACAATATCTTCATTATTTAAAATAGAATTGTAGAATCACAGAGTCATTTAGAAGCATTTAGACTGGAAAAGACCCTTAAGATCATTGAGTCAAACTATAAAGCTAACACTGCCAAATCCACTAGTAAACCATCTCCCTAAGTGCCACATCTACAGATCTTTTAAATACCTCCAGGTATGGTGCTTCAACCACTTCTCTGGGCAGCCTGTTCCAGTATTTGACAACCCTTCCAGTGAAGACATTTTTCCTAATATCCAATCTAAACCTGCCCTGGTGCAACCTGAGGCCATTTCCTCTCATCCTATTGCTTATTATCTGGCAAAAGTGACCAACACGCTCCATGCTACAACCTCCTTTCAGGTAGTTGTAGAAAGCAGTAAGGTCTCCCTCCCCTCAGCCTCGTTCTCTCCAGGCTAAACAGCCCCAGCTCCCTCAGCTGCTTCTCGCAGGACTTGTTCTCTAGTCCCTTCACCATATTGTAGCCCTCCTCTGAACTCTCTCCAGCACCTCAATCTCTTTCTTGTAGCACCCAAAACTGAGCACAGTATTCGAGATGCATCCCGCTTACTTACCTTTATGCTGTATGACCAGCTTTCATGCAAAATCACCTCCTCTTTGTCTCTGATACATTGCTGTATTTTCCCTTCACTTAACAGGCAAATCAAAGTGAACAGAATTCAATGTTCCTTTCTGTCTCTAGCACTTTACCACATTTGGAGAATTATGGATTGTTTCCACTAGGAGGAAAAATCAAACATGGTGTTTCTTTGATGCAATCCTGTTTACAAAGATGGTACAAAACACTATTTCTATAAACACAATGAGACGCAGAGAAGAAACAGCAGGACTGTCATAGTGCCAAAGCGTTTTTCAGAGCACTTAGTCCACATGTTCTTTCAGATGTTGCCATTCCCTGAGCTGATTAGGTTCCAGGTTTTTTTCTTCCACTCTGCATAAAAGAGGAAATATTCACAAATCAGCTCTCAATAGAACTCCCTCTACCCACATTTGCCTGCTACATAAATTTTATTTGGGAAAGGGGAAAAGACAATGGTCTCAGGTTAAGGATGTTATTTATTTCAGCTATTTGATCCCACAATAGTTGACAATAACTCATGTTCTCTCTTTAAAAAAAATGCAGTTTAAAGATATGGAATTTAAAATGGGCTAAAAATTTAACCAGAATTCTGCTTTTTTTTGTCTAACCTGTAATGAAGTATTCCTTAATAATGAAATCTTATGGTCTTTCGTCTAACAGATGAACTTTTGGAACTATGTATAAGAAATTATACCTTTATAAAAATTCAATTATAATCACATTTACTTTCAAATTTTAATCTAATTAAAGTCAGGTAATCTTGTATTAGCGGGAATTTTAGTTATATGTGCCTTTTCAATAAGAGCAGTATAATTTTACAGCTCCAGACTACTAATTGTATAGGAAGGTTCAGACTACAACTACAAAAGCCTTTATTCAGTTGATATGTGAATTAATTAGCAGGATTAATGTGTGACTCGATGCCACTAGACATACAATATTACCTTACACTTTGCTAGTAATGACCTTAGAGTTTGCAAGTAAAAGGATGCTAACGTAATGATTGTGTTGGCAAAATAACACTGGGTAAAATGAAAGCACATTTCCTATTTCATTACGTTTTTTTAGTTTTCAGGAAAAACACTGTTCCATAAAAAAATA
The DNA here is from genome assembly GCF_036013445.1 of Caloenas nicobarica. NCBI lineage: Eukaryota > Metazoa > Chordata > Aves > Columbiformes > Columbidae > Caloenas > Caloenas nicobarica. The sequence continues at coordinate 50,917,287 of NC_088245.1, forward strand.
CTCTGTTTTTTACACTAAGATTTTAGTAGAACCTTTAAGAAAGATTAATATTTTTTTCAGTATTTACCCTATTGAAGAGAGGTGAGGGGTGTTTTGCTAAGGTCCACAATACAGAGTTCAGATTGCAAGCTGAAAAGAAAGGAATAAAGTAAACAACGAAAGAAGTAGTGCAAAAAATTATCTGTTATATAAAAGTAGTGTGTTATTCCCTCCTCGTCTAGATAAAACATATGTTCTACATTTGCTTTTAAGCTGTATTCTGTTCTCCTTAGAAAAAAAATTCAAACAAAAACATATTTAGGCTTTTGACAGAGGTTAGGTTTGTCAGCACCAGTTCATCAATTGATGAATCAGAAATAATTTGGCTAGGAAAACAAAGCTAGATTTTGTAGATTTCACAATTGAAGGCAACTAAACAACATTCAGGATGGAAAGCTGAATTGACTGAGCAAGAATTTTATGTTTAGTGTAGTAACAGCAAACACAGGTCTTCCAAAAGTTGAGGAAATGAATTGTTAATTTAATAGTCTCTTAAGCTCTTCTGAAAAATCTGTAATTCTTCTGTAATGGACAGTCAGGATACTTTTTGACCTTAGACTTAAAATGTAGGGAAAATGAGCAAATTAAAATAGGTAGAGGCTCATAGAGCATGCAAGAGAGATGCAAAATAATAATGATAGTAATAATAAAAATACTTGAGACATATTCCAATTTTTCTTTTGGCAATGTTAGTCACTGTTTTCATCCTATGCCCATGAAATTTAATTTTAAGCTTTCACAAAGTAATATAAAACCAACAAAAAGTCTTGAGGGTTTTATGACTTACCAATAAACCCTTACAATGGAAGGAGACTCAGTAGAGATGGGCAAGGGTGATGTGCCTGTGAAGATCAGGAAAAAATGCAGAGTGTGACTGACCAGAAAAGCAAAGAAAGCTCACTTTTTCTCAACAGAAAGGGGACCAGAAGGTGTCCCTTGCTTTAGATGATCATCTGTGATGTCAGTTGAGTGGATCAACCACTGGTATAAATGTTACTCCCTGAGTTAGCCAGACCAGCATGGAAGAGCAGTCATCACATGATTCAGCCCAACATATGAAAACTAAACAAGAGAGCAACAGGCTTGAGCTGGCTTCAAGACACATACTCCCTCCCAGAAATCAGGGACACCCAGTGTCATGATGGTAAACATATTATAGAGACAGGTAGTGGGAGTCATATCAGTATTATCATTGAACTCTGTATTGTAAATGCTATATTTTCCTGAGTGATTGTTTTCCATGTAGCATTTTATTACGTTGTAGCTAATATATCACCAAGCAGACCTTGTGTAAAACAGAATCTATCTAGACTTTTGCTGATGGCATGTTTTTAAAAAGTTATTACTGGAGTCTCTCCGTATTCACTATTTGTTTCTCTTTCCAACTATGAACTTTGATTCTTAAAATAAATCCGAAGTTCCAGAAAGTTAAGACAGAGATTAGTATCTAATGGACTAAAAACTGAAAAAAAAAATGCTGATCAAAGTGGCGTGTTATGTGTTGGTTGATATGGCACACCTAAGACTGATCACCTAAGTCCATCAACAGTTTATAGGCAATTTTGCAAATTGTTTCCTAGTTATAACAGTAATTTCACAAGCTTTACTATGTGCAGGGTTTTTTTTCAAGGAATTTAAAGAACATTTGCTTATGAAGTGCTAGTAGTTGACTCACTCCTGTAATTGCTTGCGTTTATTTCCCCAGGAAACTATAAAGTTTGTGCACTTTGATGTGACACAGAATTGATAAAGACAGTGCCAGATTTTTCACATCAATATTTCTATAGTGAAAAAGCCAAATCTCATTTTTCTCGTGCTAAAGTTTTGTCACCTTTTATGAGTCATGACGTAGTAGATACTTGTTTTAGGGAAAACGTAGTGGGAAGGATTGTGGAAGGAACAGATAATAATTTCATACCGAGTTTTTACTATATTTTTAGTAGAGTCAGAAATAAGAATCAAGATTTGATTCCGTTTTATGCTTTGCTTTATAAAACACTAAACTAAGAAAAAAGCTAGTTAAAGTATTACTCTCTGTGTCTTCTACATAAGCTATTTTTACAGGAGGTTGTACTTGTCAAACCTTCTTGTGTTTAATCTAAGCATTCCTAAAGTCAATGACAAAACACTTTGTGATTGCAGTTGGGCCAGAGTTTCATCCTCTGCTCTTTTGAGGAGCTGAAGGATACATACAGACAAAGTAATAGATTTTTAATTGCTAGTAGTTCTTATCATAGAATCATAGAATGGTTTGGAGAGGAAGAGACTTTCAAAGGTCATCTAGTCCAACCCACTTGCAATGAGCAGGGACATCTTCAACTAGATCAGGTTGCTCAGAGCCCTGTCCAGCCTGGTTGTGAATGTTATGTTTCTGTCTGTTATAGGATCATATAAATCACTCATCATATTTGACCACTCATCCATCTGGTTAAATATACCTTTTAGTTTATTTTCCACCCCAACATACACACAAATTTCTTCCTTAATACTATACAGTTATGAACTACTATATAGTGTGATTAGTGTGATTGTCTATATTTAAATACATAATTTACAATCATTATTTTCTCATTTACCCTACAAAACTTCGTGTGTAGATTTTTGAACCCTGCTACGATTTTTAGCTTTTATGATGTTATTCTATACCTAAAAGTAAATGTTGCACTGTATAAAATGTATTTTCTCAGTTTTAAATTTGTTATTTTCTAATACAGTGGCTTCTGGAACTTATTAGATTTCTGAGATGTACCTGTCAACTTCATCTTAGTGACTGCAAAAAATTAAGGCAGACAGGCCAAAAATATCTGACATTGATAAGATCTCTTTGAAGAACATGAATCCTATGTTTCTTATTTCTTATGTGTACTGCAGGGACCTAGTAGGATCACAACTCACAGTAACAGAGATATTGGTTGGATGTGACTTCAAGATATTATCAGGTCTACCCTCCAGCTCAAGGTATGACTATGGCCGTGAATAGTTTTGTCTAGGTGTTTCTTGAGCTTATTTTGCTGTCTGTCTGGGAAACCTGTACCACTGATGCACCATGCTCACAGCAAAATAAATTTCTGCCGATGTCCAACTTGAAACTCCCAAGCTACAATTTTTTGCTGTGGCTCCTTTTTGTATCATGCACCAGTACTGAAAAGAGTTTGGTTTCTTTATTTCTGGCTGCAGGTTGATATTTCTTCCCTTAGTCTCCTCTTCAGCTCATGAAATATATCTAGTTCCCTCAACCCATTCTTGGATGTCATCTGCTAAAGGTGACTGACTCTCTTCATACCAAATGCTCCTCCAGCTTCTTCACATCACTCATGAACTAGGCGGGCTTCAGACTGGTTTTGATGTTCAAGGCATAGCCTCACCAGTGCTAAGTAGAGGGGAACATAACCTCTCTCAAAGTGCTGGCCACAATGCTCCTAATGGACACAATTTACCTTGTTCATAATGAGAGTGAATATTTCACATATTCACATCACAAGAACAGGAGCTGTTGGCTCATATCCTGTCCAACTACAGGGCCAGTCAGCTCCAAGGCCATATTGATTTTTTTTTTCTTTTCTTCTTCCAGATGCAAAACTTCGCACATTTTTGCCGAACTTCATGAGGTTTCTGCTAGCTCAGTCCTCAGGTATACTACAGACTGAAGCTCTACTGTTTCTTGTGTCAGCCACTGCCCTAATTTCGTGTCATCTGTAAGTTTGTTGGTAGTGCATTCTACATTATCATCTAAATTGTTGATGAGAGTGTTGAAAAATAAGTACCCTGGTATTGATCCAAGGTATCTTCCACTTATTATAGGCCACCAGCCAGGTATTAAAGCATTGACCAACACCTTTTGAGACCAGTCCAGCCAATTCTGGACCCACCTAGCAGTCAATTCTTTCCTCATCTTACATATAAGAATATTCAGGGATACAGTGTCAAAAGGCTTAAAGAAGTCAAAGTATAGAACTTCCAGCCCTCTGCTTTACCCATATAACCAGTCATTTTTTTTTGTAAAAGGCAATCAGTTCATCCATCCTGATTCACTATTGGTAAATCTATGTTGACTATTTCTGGTTACTCTCTTTTCCTTCGCATGCCTGGAAATGTATTACAAAAAGGACACGCTCCCTTCCAAGGACTGAGACTGTCCAACCCATAGTTATCCAGGTTCTTATTCTTGTTTGTCTTAATGATGGGCATAACACGGTGTTTTTACCCAGTCATGGGTATCACCTCCAGTTGCCACTCTTTTCCACAGAAGACACAGTAGCCTTACAATCATGATCCATCAACTCTTTCAGCACCTTCAAACTGAACCAGCTGATGAAATGCTGATTCTTTTCAAGCTGACGTATTTAAATATATCTAGTTACTTTTGAGCTGTTGCTCCCACTGTTAGCTGTCTTACTCCTCCCAGACCATGCTGTTACACACAGAGGTCTTAGAGCAGGCAATGGCTATGAAAATTAAGACATAAAGGGTCTGAGTCGTTTAGCTTTCTCCATGTCACCTCTCTCTTGTTGGTTTCCCCATCCATTAGCAAATCCACCTTTTCCCTGAACTTCTTTTGCAATTAGTTTAACTGTAGGATTCTTTTTCTTACCTTTAATGTCCCTTGATAGGTTTAGCTCCAGCTGAGCTTTGGTTTTGAATTTCTCCCTAGGCACCTGAGAAATGCTTCTATACTTCTTTTTAGTTACCCCTCATTTCCATCTCTTGTATGCTGCTTTTTGGATTTTTGTTCAAGAGGTATTAACATATGTTCAAAAAAGTAGGTCATGCTCAAGATGAATAAGTATTAGACGAGAAAAAAAAAACCAAACTAACCAACTTTAAAGTTTAAATTATGAGAATATTCTGGTGAGATGGAAATTCTGCAGTTCTGAGAAGATTTTTTGAAAAATAAATATATTACAGACACACTGGTGTATTTTACAGCCCTGTATTTTTGGCAGTTTTTAATTAACACAGTAACAAAACAAACCCCCAGATGACAGCTTAGAAAAATGTATAGTCGAAATGGAACCTCTGTATGCAGCCAGCTGAAAAAAAAAATCACAACACTGTTCATTTCAAGCACAGAGCTTTTTCATCAGTTCTGTATGGAAGCAAAGAGGTTACCACTTTTCTTGTCTGCATTGTTACAAAAAGTGCTCTCCTGTGTTGCCAAGCTCACTGTGCTGCCTCTATTTGGCACCAAAGCACTATCTCTTGCTGCTATGCAGCCTGTACTGTGTGATAAAACGTAGTTCTCTGCCTTGCTGGTTATCACCTCTGCTATGGACACTGCTCCCTTGTGCTGAAGTATTCCATTTTGTAGTGCTCTTCTCTCCTGCTTGTCTACCTTCTGAAATGGTTATCACAATGAGATTTTAGTTTACCGCTTTCTCTAAGAGTTTTTGTGTGTTATGCAGTCTGTAAAGGTATTGTTCATTTTAGTTTCACATTTCTGTGTGTGTATTTGAGTAATGGGATATTGAAAGACCTAGAAGATGATAACTCTACTTTTATTTATAAGATTGAAAACACGTGTATTACAAACCATTGTATCAGAGGATAAGCAGAGAATAGAAATCATATTTCATTGATCTGATCCATTTTGAGTGAAATTCATCTTGAAATGAAAAGAAAAATACAAGGGTCTTTCCCATCAAAATACTAATAATAACAATAATAATACTAATATATTATTATCATTGTTGCTGTTATTATCATTGTAATGTGAAGTAATTTAAATTTTAGCTGCTTTATCTGAGTAGAATTCACTGTCTTGAATTATTCAACTGGATTCCCTATACAATTAAAAGAATATTTATATGAAAAAAAGTAGAGACTTGCTTGAAAAAATCCCATGGGTTATGATCCTGGAGAGAAGAGGGATCCAGCAGAGCTGGTTGGTATTCACGACCTGCAAGCTCAAGAAAGGTCCATCCCAAAAAGTAGGAAATCAAGCAAGGTGACCCAGGATGTTTGATTATGCTGTTTGATTATGCAGGGGCAATGTTAGGAAAGCCAAGGCAAACCTGGAGTTCAGTCTGTCGAGGGATTCTAACAGGAAAGGAAAATACATAAACAGCTAAAGGAAGGCTAGTGAGAACATGAACTCACTGCTGAATGAGGCAGGGCACCTTGCAATAAAGGACATGGAAACGGCAGTGGTAATCAGTGCCTTCTTTGCCTTGGTCTTTATAGGTAAGATCAGCCTTCAGAAATCTCAGGCCTGTGAGAACAGAGGGAAAGTCTGGAGCAAGGAAGACTTCTCCTTATTGGAAGAATACAAGGTTACAAAGCACTTAAATCAATTGGACATCCATGGGGACTGATGTGTGACACCTACCAGTGCTGAGGAAGCTAGCTGAGACTTGGCACTGTCTCCCATCCTCATAGATAAACTGAAAAAGTACAGGTTACATAAGTAGACAGTGGAGTGGATTGAACACTGGCTGAACAGCTGGGCCCAGCCAGTGGTGATCAGTGGCACAAAGTCCAGCTGGAGGCAAATTACTGGCAGCGTATCCAGGTGGTTGATACAGGGCCAGTAATGTGCAACATCTTTATTAATGATGGGACATAGTGCACCCATAGTAAGTTCACAAACAATACGCAGCTGAGAGGAGCAGGTGATACACCAGATGGGTGCACTGACTTTCAGAAGAATCTGGACAGGCTGGAAAGCTGGACTGTGAAGAATCTCGTGAAGTTAAAAAAAGTGAAATGCAAGTGTGGAATAACCCCATGCACAAATACAACCTGGGGTGTTGACTGAATGGAAAACAGTTCTGCAGAGGGGGTGGTGGTGGACAACAAAGTGGACCCTCATGGTACCCTCCTGACAAGTCCAACAGCACCCTGGGATGCATTAGGAGGAACGTTGCCAGCAGCTTGAGAGAGGTGATCTTTTCTCTCTACTATGCACTGGGGTGGCTCCATCTGGAGTACTGTGTCCAGTTCTGCATTTCCTAGTCCCAGAGAGACATGGATTTACTGGGGCAAGTCCACTAACACTCCTCAAAGATGGCCGATATGAGAGGTTGAGAGAGCTGAGACTGTTCAGTCTGGAGAAAAAAAAGGCTCAAGAGGACCTCTTTCCAATGTGTACAAATATCTGATGGACGATACGAAGAAGAAGGACCGAGAATCTCCTCAGTGGTGTCCACTGACAAGAGGCAATGGACAGAGCTTAAAAAACATGATACCTCACCTGAATATAAGAAAATACTTTTTTCTGTGAGGATAGTCGAACGCTGGATGAGGTTGCCCACAGAGGTCATGCAGTCTCCATCTCTGGAGATATTCAAAACCCAACTGCATACAGCGCTTGGCAACCTGCTGTAGCTGATTCTGCAGAGTACGGAAGCTGAACTAGACAATCTCCAGAGCTGCTTGTCAACCTCAAACATTCTGTGATATCACAGTAGCCAGAGAGTAGGTTGTCATTTAAACTTCAGAGGAGTTTAAAAATGCTTCAGAGAAGACATGTCTTAAATCCTCTTATCCCTGTTTTCAGGAGAGAAATATATTGCTTCAGAGCTCAGTGGATTTCAGAGTCCCAAATCTCCAAAGTTTGAAAATATTCTTCTTTCAAAATGCAAGTTATAGTCTTTCTTTGCCTTCTCCATTGGCTTTTAATGAGTCCATGACAGAAAAACAAAGGTCATCTGTGTTTCAGAAGTAAACATGAAGCCCTGTTCAGTTAATTCTGAAAAAATCCTCACAACCCAAAAACCCAAACAAGCAAAAAAACCTAACAATAACAACACCAACACAGGTTTCTGGGAGAACTTGCTTCCTCAGTGAATGCTCTAACAATTAAACTAGTACATCTTCATCAATAGGTTACATGATATTACGACTTTATACCACCATTTCAACCTAGTTGCTTGTAGTTGAGAAGAATGTCAGGCTCCTAAACTAAGGCAGGGATTCAGACGAGATGTTGTATGCAGAACAATTCAGAGGAAAAGTGTCAACAGATAAGGGGCAAGGTCCGTTTTGGAATGTTATGAAGAATCCTAACTCATTGAGTATATGTATTCTGTATTTGTATACCAGTATAGAGAAGGACCACAGATTTTACTTTTTGCCTATGATTTCTCCTACATTAGTGAGCCATTCTGTATTGTCTGTATTATATCTGTGGACAAAACATAAAAAAAGGGTTAGCACACCTGTCAACTGAAAAAGTTCCCAGAGCACATTCTGCTGTAGATGACAGAAACATGAGAAGCAGGTCCTGGAGAAAGAAACTCCAGCTTGAGCCAGGTGGTACTCTACAGTTTACCCACTTTGATTCATTTTAAATTGTTTGAACAATAAAATGTGTCCTTGAAGAGAAAGGTTCTGAAAAACATCACATTAGTGGGACTTCCATTGATGTATTATCTGGCAGACTGGCTGCCTAATTTACAGAGGAAAGGAACTGAAGCAGGAAAAGGATCTGAGGATGGATTTGGAAAGAACTTGCCACCAGGTAAAATCCAGGCCATTGAATCAAGTGGAAATGAATCATCTCCCATGACTGAGAACTATTTGAATAAACTTTTTATTTGCCCCCCTTTTATATATATATGTATAAGAGCTATAACTTTAAATTTCTAAGTGAGTGAAATGTGGGCTAGTAAAATTAAACTATTAATAGTTAAGTAAAGATTTAAAAATATAAATTACAGATTTATAATTTTTACTTGCTTTATTTTCTCTCAAACTGCCTAATTTGTAGAATTTGGGGGGGGGGCGGGGCGGGGCGTGAAATCCAGCAAACAAAAAACTCAAATGAAAATACCCTGTGGTTCTCACTTAAAGACTGGAATTAATTATGATTAACTTATTTTGTGTCACTAAACAGCTAAAAACAAAACATCTTCCACAGCTCTATTCTTTATCCTCCTCTGCCCAGTGGTCTTACACCAGCAGTACCCTACTTTTGTAGGGATTTTGCTTCCACAAGGATGAAGTGGACATCAGTAATTCAACAATGAAATACTTACATGTTACAAAAGAAAATCACATACACAGAATAGTAATGTCCTGCATACCTAGTTCATCCTACCACTTCAGTCTTTGTGAAATATGAAGGCTTTTGTCAGTGGAGTAGAGGATACATTTGCTTTCTTTGGGTAAGCTGGCTGTTTTTCACTCTCCTCTCTGAGATTTTGGGTTGGGGTGGGATCTGGTTAGAATGACTGATTAGTGAAAATTCTGTGCCTAATGTTGATGATGTGTATATATATATGTATTTATTGCATGTGTCTGTTTTACTGTTCTGTCTTCTCTTTGGAAGTCCACATTCATCAAATATATTTCTCTCTGCTTTCTGGCAGTCTGACACTGATTATGATGGTGAAGGTCTGATTAATAAAATGGCAGTTAATTAAACTTCTGTGACTTGTTGTAGCGTATGTAATTTTAAGGCTGCACAAGGTTCTTATCACAGTATTCTTTTGTGAAAAGCAGTAGGAGAATAATAAAATTTGTAGTTTTGGTCTGAGAATATCTCTGTTGGTAGAAGAAGGCATAATCTTTTTTAATTAGGGGAAAGGTTGATTAATCTGTCCTATGCCAAAGTGGTAGTGCTATTTAATTATGGTTCTCATTTTGCTAAGATCCACATTGTAGAAGTTTCTCGTTGGAGAAATAGGATGAAAACCTGCTTTATTTCTGACTCACTAATTTAAATAAGTTATAGTCTTTTTAGTTAGTTATATCTCTTATTGCCTTCCTCTTGCAGGTGGTAAAATCTGCAATAGTTAGAAATATTAACTCTGAAATTAACATAAAATACTGGTTTATAGAGTTTCACGTTCCATCTTCATGCTAATAGACAGAGGATGCAAAACTTGGGAAATCAATAATGCAAGATTTTATAAAGAAAACATCTAAAACTCTGTGTGCTTATTCCACTGCGATTTTTCAAATGATTCTCACAGTGGAGTTCATTTGAAGGTAAAATAGGTAGAATCCCATGTGTTAGATCAAGTTCTATATGTAACTATCTTGTATAGCCAACTGGAACACTTGGAAGAGCATTTTCTTATACCAACTTTTTCTATTTGGGATTAGTGTTAATAACCATGTAGTAGCTTTTGGCTTATGAAAGTACAAATACAAAAAGTGTATTACAAACGTAAAGAGAAAATAGTAGCAGCTCAGCTCACTTTTACTTCACCCCAGGTGCAAACTGTTGCTAGTCAGAGCAATTCACAGCTGCATCCCTTTAACATTATCTGAACTGCAAAAACTCCAAAAGCAAAATATAGTGAGTAGCAACAGCTGCGCTTTATTGCTTAGCCAGATTTCCCCATAGTTTTACTAGTACAAACAAATTATTTTTAGTGGTATATTACAGCCTAATTAGTTTAACACTCTCCAAGTGGGGTTTTGTGAATACCCCTCCCAGGTTTTTTTCTTTATAAGACATCATGCAATATAACAGTATTCTCCCAAGACTCATCTTCCTTCCTCTTCGTTGAAATCCCCTTTGCTGAAATCTGGTCAGTTTGTCCTTACAGAGAACCACAAAGGATTAAAACCTCCCTGCTTACTTGAGCAACTGTACTGATATTGTTTCTTTCTCTAAACAGTCCTATGACTTGCAGAAACTATAAGAAATTGTGAAAAACTGAAAAGAGAGAAAAAATCAACCTAATAAAGGGAAAATAAAGTATTGTTATGTGAGATGTCAGCTACTAAATGTTATGCCTGCTCCCTACTTCCCCTTTGCCCCTGAATTTTTAATTGTTAGTGGAAGAAGTAATAGAAACATAAAGTACATGTGAGGAACAAGTATTACCTGAAAACCTTAGTTAATTCCAATGATAAGCTACACATACAAGCCTTTAAAGTACGCTTAGTCATCTGACGGCTGATCTTCCAGTCTCTGATTAACAGTCTCTCACATAAGTGAAAATAAACAGAGTATATGATATCGATTTTACTATAGCTTGTTGAAAGGACTGTGTTGTAGATAATATTGTGGCATTGTGATATGATAAAATGACTACTGGCCAAGAACATTCTTTGCCCCCTCTATCTCCTCAGTTTTCTCTTTATCTCTGCTTCGTGGGAGTAAGTAATCCCTTAGAAACCACATATTTGTACTATATAATAATTTCTGCAGTCAGAGAAAATAATTAGCATCAACTTTGCACATAGTTATATATATTAACATGTTCAATTTATATATAATAATTTCTTGATATCCATAGAGGTCCGTGTATATATCAATTTAATCATCAACCTAAATATTTCCATGTTCAAGTCTTGAATTTTCATGACACTTGAAGATCTTATTAGGAAATTTGTTTTTAAAAAGCTGCATTTCAGTTGCTGCCTTGAGTAGCTTAGCATAATATAGATGTGGATGCATGCCCTGGCATGATTTCAGAGCTTTTACAAATACAAGGTTAGTCATGCGCGTATACGTATGTGCCTGCCCTGGTTTAGTGCTGTGAGGAACTACAGAGAATGAAGAATGGGTGGTTACTTACTGTTATTTTCTGTCACTAGTAATGATTTGTTTTCTCAAATGTGTATTGCAAGGACAGAGCAGAGTAATAAACCAGAAATGGGCAGAGCTAAGGAGCAGTTAGCTTAACTGACATGCTTTATAGCAACTGTTGAATAAATCAACAGAACTTGTGCTAAATCTTCATTTGCTTTTGCTTCCCAATAGAAAGTATGTAGCTATTGGTGAACCTTCTAAATAAAATTTCTTTACTAGCATTATTTCTCTGTTGACAGCAGTAGTGAGCCTGCTTGAATAAACAGGATTTCAGCTGGCTGCCAAAGACTACCAGAATCACATTATCTTCCTTAGCTCAAAGCAGGTATAAGACAATTAGTGGTTTATAGATCCTGATTAATTAGATCCAGTTTTTAATTAGCAGTAGACCTCTTGTTATTGAAGGTGTGATGGAGCTGTGGTACCTATGAAGAATAATGAGAAGAGGAAATTCATCTATGAAAATAATTATTAGAGCAAAGGACCATGTGTGTTGACAGGAAAAAGGAGAAAAATCATTAATCATCATGTGTGTTGCCATGTGATGTTTGAGCCCTAAAATAATTTATTGTTTTTTATTTTTATTGACCCTGCTGTATATTCTGTTTACATCTTCAAGCAGAAATTTGAGTTAGATCCCAAGTGAAATATATGCAAGTACTGGTGTAATTACAGAGTCACAGGTGTTACCTTCTGAGTCACTAAAGCTAGTTTCAGTTAGAACTACATGGATGGGAACAGCTAAAATAGTTATAGACATAGTAATTAGTGTTCATAAGTCGTTCTGGCCCCTGTGTACTTCCCGTACTTCTTTCCTACAGTCTTGCTTTTCATCCAGTAACCTTCACTGACTTTTGGAGTTGCAATAAATTCCATGCAGATACCCCTGGGTATCCAAGAAAAGTCTTTTCAGTCTCCTGTGAAGTCTGGCTGTGTATTTATTTACTGCCCTTCTCAGGATACCTTGATCTCTTCTTGCTACATACACTTCATTCTTTTTTTTCCCACTTTGTTTTGTGTTCTGGAAACAACCCCAAACCAAGTAATCTCCCCTGATTTATGTGGACACTAAGGGTATGTTAAGCTGTTGATCTGTGTTGCAAATTTTTGCAGGAATATATCATGCAATACATTATACACAGCAAAGACCTAAAATAGAGACCATGCATCTGAACGGTTTGTTTTTACAATGTGTTTGTTTCCCAAGCAGAAAGAAAATAGTTTTTCATTTGTAAATGGATAAAATATTCTGAATATAAAAGCAATAAAATAAAGAATGACATTAATAAAAGAACTTTATTTATATAGTGACTGAAACATTATTGTTTAAAAGTCTACTAGAAAGAGTTAAAATGTAGGGATTTTTAAAAGATATCTCTAATATTCTACCTAATGCACTTTTCTCCTCCTTTTAAAGCCTGCTTCATAAATATATCTAATGTTTTAAGTTTAAGTAGATCGAATTGAAGTACTGTTTTGCTACTATTATGAATGATATTCTTACATTTAGAAGTGTTTTCTATGTCAAAATTGGGGGAGGAAACAGTGATTTTTTATTTTCTCAGGTTTAGCAAAGCAGATTATGAAAAAAGATTGTGCAGACCTCAGTAATCTCAGCAAATGCTGGAAATATCAGTGTTATATGAATTCTTACAGTCATGGTATACCCAGTTGTTATATGCAACTTGAATAGGTGGATGAAACATTTCTTTTCTTCTTCTCACTTCTTGGTTTTGGACTTGTAGAGAGCACAGAATAATTATATGGGTTAAGTCATTCCTTTTCAGTCTGCGTGCATGTTCTTTCCTTGAGTACATAAATAACTAGAATTCTTTAACTATCTAATAAATTAGCCATAGGCAAGATCTCTATTCTGGGAGGTCAGATAGTGGCGAAAGTGTTTTCTGAATCTGGAAATTTTTGGAGACATTCATTTGAATGGACGTTTTTATACCAGTTCTCAGAGCTGTCATAATTGTTCTTAGTGCAACTGATGACAAAGGATTTAAAGAACACTTCTGTGCTTTTGCATTGGTGATGAAGGTCTGGCTGGATTCTGTACAGCACAAATTTATCTTAAAGTAATTCCCAATGTGTTAATTAGCAATATTTTCAAAAAGACATACATTAGGTGAGAACACAGTCTTTCAGAAATGCTTTGACCTTGCTGTACAGCTCCAAAACCATCCTGATGAGATAAAAAGAGTAGAAGAATGCCACATCCATCAGTCAGGTGCCTATTTTCTTATTCTATAATTATTTTTTACTTTTATATCATGTAGTCCTAACATTGCAAATGCTAAGTTTAGTTAATGCACTGACCGGTAGATCTTATGTGATGTGGAATGTCCCAAATGGATTTTTTTTTTTTTTAGTATCCTTCATAGTACAAACATATCTAAAGAACATTAAAATATGTGTTTCTTGTACTGAAAACCTTAGAAAAAATACACTAAAGAATACAAAAAATCACAAAAAATATAATGTAATCATAAAAACACACTTGCATTTTATCATAGAATGGATACTGAATTCAACTCACATGAGTTAGTTATTTTTTTTTCCATCTAAAATCTTTGTTTTCTTAGAACAAGAAATAAGTACTAACCTACAGTAAATATTTCCAATTGCTGTTAATCAAATAGAATACACTTTGTATCACAGTTTAAATATGCTGTACAATCTTCTTTTGAGTCATAGTAAAATGTAACATATGGACTGACAAAATAATTGTTTATGTGAAATTCGGTGTCAACTGAAAATCTATTTCATTTTTTCTGTTTGCAAAATCCATTTCTAAATGTAATGACCTATATGTATGTATTAGTAATGGAAAGTCAAAATATTTTGTGGATCAAGTTGCAGCCAAATATACGTGCTCCAAGGTGGTTTGTTTGTTTGTTTTGTTGTTGTTGTTTTCTGGAAGTTTTTGCTGAGTGACTGAAAATAGGAGTAAAGTTTCAGTAAAGAGAAAAGGAAGAATAAGAAACAGTTTCTCAGTGGTCGATAAAACCCAGTGTAGATTCTGTTGTCCAGTATTTTTCATGTTGAAATGACCCACTTGACAATTTGTTGATTAACAGGAACATCCTATTTTCACTTTAAATCTCAAGGCATTTTACTTAATTTAGAAGTTAATTTTAAGTTAATTCTAATTCTACGCTGCACAGTAAATTTCTTCCTGCTGAAAAGTGTGTGACAAGATAAATTTTCAATTTAAAAATATCTAGTTACAAAAAATTATTCTGAAGGAAGAATGTGGAATGGAGAAAGCATCTGTAGAAAAAGAACTATCTCTGTGATTACATGTGATCCAACTAGATGTTTTTGAACCTGAGTGTCAAAATTAATAGACTCTTTAATCTCAAATACTTATTGTAGTTCTTTCTGCCCAAAGCAGTCAGTTGGAAAGCATTCAGGTGCATGAATATATGCTCATATCTACCTATAAGAAAATATTTACTCTAAAATGTTTTGCATTCCTATTTATTTTGGGGACATAGTCTCACGATATTACCTGGAATGTGTTATTAGGTGAGTAGATTTAGTTAAGAAATCTGATGTGGGCTGGAAAATGATTAGCAGCTTTAATGGCATTGATACATCAGATACATTAGCACTCAGGTGAAAGAAGTAGATGATCTCCCACACAAAGCATGCTATATTAACTGTAACTAAATGGGAAGAAAAAAGTTCCTTTAAAATAATAATAATCTAAGCTATTAAATGCACTAAGAATAAAATGACTCTACTTGCTCTGTCTTATTGCATTGCATGAAATGTCTCAGAATAATGAAAGCTAATAAAATGAATATAATCACGTATGTAAATTCATTGAAATTTAAGGTAAATACAGTATATTTATCCTTAAATATTTAAAATAGACTATCATAAGAATAAAATACAGCATTAAAAACTTGGGGATTTTTTTTTTTTTTTTTTTAATACTGACTACAAGGTACTCCGGAATTGCAAAAGAAAAATAATTTCTTTTTTTGGTTGAAAAAGGGATGGTCACGCTTCTTCAGATAATGTTGCTGAATATTAGTTGCTTTCATCCATACACCCTGTGCAGGCCTTCAGAAATCATCTAACATGGAGACTCAAGAAATAGGACAGGGAAAAGGTGCCTGAAAGAAAGCAAGGAAGGGAAAATACATGTAAAATTAATAGAGTTAGCTATGCTGCTGTTGCCATTTGTCTACTGGCAAATAAAGCAGCTGTCTGTAGTATATAGAAGATATGTGTTGAAGGGAAAAAACATGGCTTATACTGAAGCTTTATTCAATTTTGCTTCCTACACTGCTGATGGGTGCAAGTGTTGCATATGGTTCAGAAAGGTGAAGGAGGTTTTTTTGAAGACCAAGCAATAGTTCGACCTCAAGGCAGATGTACTTTGGAGAATGTGAAAAGTTGTCCGGGTGGGAGCACACCATTAAGCCTACCAGCTGGCTGGACCTTAGTGTACTGGGGGTCTGAGAATGCCATGTGGAAGAGTTTGGAAGAGATCATAGTCTCTGGCATTGCTTCAGGATCCACACGCTAGGCCTCACAAAAGATCCATGGAAGGGAATATCGATGTTGGGAAGACCTTTGCCCAGTTCTCATTAACAGCCCCATGGTCAACAGCAAGCATAGGTTGGGATGTCTTGCCTTTAGTTAGAAAGCAAAGTTATTAGCTGAGAGCGTTTTGCTTACAGAAATACTTCTCTCCCTTTGCCCTCATTTTCCAAGCAGCATGAAGTCACACATTTTGTTGGGCACAGAAGGTGTGTAGAAGCGGCATATCCTTGATGACGAGACTTTCCCAGTCTCTATATAACTGAGTATCATGGAGTACAGGGAGCTCATGGTCCTCAAGAAGTATGAAGAGGCACTTTCATTTCCAGTTTCAACAAACAGCTTGCAGATGGGATCAGCTGTTGGTGGTATTCCTGAAGCAGGGTCAGTGAGAATGCTCTGCCCCATTTACCAGTATGCCATCATGTCCAGTCGAACAAGATGTCCACGGGATATCATTTCATTGATCACTAACAAATGGGGATCTGGATAAACTTTTGTACCTGGAGGAATTCCGGGGTGAATTTTTGCTGACTACTGTGAAGGCAATGCTGATGCTATGCTGAACTCATTAAAGACACATGTTGAACCATTCCTGAATCATTCCTCATCTAGATGAGGAGAATATGGTAGCGAACAGGTCACAGTAAATGTCACGTGACCTTTTGACCAAATCAGATAAGTTCATTTCTTTATGTTCCTCCTCCCACTTTTTTGGTTAGAAGCTGAATTAATCTTCCCCATGCAGCTGCTCCAATGGTTACTAAATCTGATCCACAACAAAATGGTGATGAAAATGCTATGCACAGCTAAAGGGAAGTTGCTGTCACAGTTTGCTTAAAAGCAATTTAATTGTTTAAAAGCAAAAGTTTATTTAAAAAGTGTAAAGAGCATAATATTAAAATAGCTTATTAATAAACGTGTAATTTTTGTGGTAGAGGGGGAGTGGGGCAGTGAGAGGACCTGCATGGCAGTGGTGGTGAGGAGGTCTTTTTAAAACTCTGTAGAAGTACAAACAAAATCTGTGTGTGAGGAATTAGTTCCTTTTTAAATATACAGGCAATTTATTTGTGAAAGAGCCAATTCTGTTTCCACCAGTGAGAAGGAAATTACCATGTTACTTGATTTCATAGTAGAAACAGCACTGGGAGAGTAAAATAAGCTTTGCTCTATGCTGCATTTAAATGAGTATATGTGCATGTTTCATTGGACTATGTGTGCATTTTGTTGTTATTCTCCTTCTCTCATGTTCCCCCCATTCTTAAGGAGAATTCCATTAAAGCTAAATTTGATACTTAAAAATGTGGTTGTTGGGGGCAAAAAATTATATAGGCAAACTGATAGCTTTTGAAATTTTTTTTTTAGGGAGGAGGGGGTAAAGTACAATGAAGGTTTATAATCAATGATAAGGCAGACATTATTTTTCATTTTACTTCCTAAAGAGGGAGTTTCTCATTAATAAACTCTTTTTATACTGTGGCAGACTGCATGTATTGTAAATTATTTTAAATGCAATCACTGGATTCTTTGGAGAGTGTATGCATTGCCACAAAAATGTAAACAGTCTATCAAAGCTGCAATTCAGTCTACAGAAGGCTTTTTAAGTCTGAGTTTTCTAAAGTGAAGTGATGCCTTTTTCAGAAGGTGATTTACTATAGCACAGTAAATAATTAAAACGTATCTGACTTAGACATTCGTGAGACTATCTGATGGAATCACAATGGCGAATGGCCTACTCTTTATGCAAATTAATGTATTGAAATAAAAGGTATATAGGTGCAGCAACAGTCGTGTGATGAACTGTCAGGATGAGTAAGGGAAGTCTTAACAACTGTTTTAAACAGAATAGATGTGCCAATCTCAGAAGGAGATTGATCACTAAGTATTTCATTGGTTATTTTCTCAAATCCACAAAGTAGAACTAGAATAATCTAGTTTGATTTCCTGCATGAATATGGACAACAGGCCTGCCTAAATTATTACTGTTTGAAATCCAATGTACTTGACCACCTCATTCATTTAAAAGACATACTCTATCACCACAAGAAAGGACTTTACTATGAATTGACAATAACAAAGGTATCACTAAGATTTACTTTAGGTGTACCCATTTTTGTAGACACTCATTTTAATCTGTGTGCTATAATTCCAAGAAAAGAAACATATTAATCAGATTACATTTAAAATTTCTACTAAAGAAAAACTCTATGCTTCCTACTACACGTGGATCCTGTTGGATCACATCCACTGTGATTAGCTTTTTCCAGTAACATCTTGGGACACAAAAGCTAATTTTAAGGAATACAACTTTTTTGGGTTTTGTTTGTTTGTTTGTTTTGCCATTATCAGTTCGTGAATTCATTAGTATTTAAAAAAGCATAGTCTAGAAGTCAAAGGCTGAGTTTAATCCAATACAGATATGATTTTAGGAATCTCACATTATTATATTTCAGATTGAACCCCCGATTTTATACAATAGGAAGTCTGAACTCTTTCGAAGCCTAAACTGATCTTCTTGTAGCCATTAATCTTATTTTCTGCAAGTTTTAAAAAATGAATGATAGGATCCATGTAGTCAATTGCAGTGGTTTTGTTTGTTTAGAGATTTTTTTTGTCTGTTTTTTTAGACTGAAATCCTTGTGCAGCAAACCGAAGGAATATTCTCAGCTGTACAGCTATATGGGATGGTTTTTTGTCACCTGACTGCAAATGAATTGGTTGCATTTAAAAGTTTCAAACATGCATGTATTCTTCATGCTTGGAGTGTATCCATCACTGTAGCTTTGTGCAACATAGTTGGTTATGCCCATAGAGATCTCTGAGAATGCATTAGTATATTTAATAAGGTTCACTAATGCAGCTTCACGTTCACTACTGGAATGAGTGGCAATTTCTTTTGGCATGACAAGTGCATAGGAAGACTGTGCTTTTGTGACTATGAAGTTGTTTTCCTAGTGAAGACAAAGACAAGGAAAATAAAGTTTGTTTTGCCTTTTTTTTCTCCGTTTATTCTGATTCATCTTAAATTATAGGTCTATTAAGAATTCATATGTGTTCTGTATGAATGCAGGCCAGCTCTTTTTCTTTGAAATGCATGTTTCTGAAACATGTTTCAAAACCAAATCCAGGTACAGAGAAGATGGGGAACTGTGTTAATGTTAGACATGCTAGACATGGTAATATTTGGCCAGATTTCTTTTGAAATACAGCAACCAGCACTCTTTTTTATGCCTTTTCATGATGTAATATATTGAAAAAATATGTATAATAAGAGACACATTTACAGAAGAAATTAGGTTTCATACCCTTGAATTCTTGACTATGAGAGAATTATTACATTTCTGAGCAGTGGATACATCTGAACATCCAAGGATATCTGGTCACCTGACCACTATTTTCATTAGAAGGAGACAATTTCTCATGTCCCAGGATTGTTATTTTCTAGATAAAATTACTATAAATTCACAATAACAGCTTTTTTATCAAGATGCACTGTCTTTTTTCTTAGTTTTTAAGATTCATACCTCTCTGTGTTCTGTATGTAAAATGAAATATGAAGAATAATACCTTGAAATCTTGAATAAAAGTCTGTAAGAGTCTATTTTTAAGTGTAATATATAATCCTTTTTATTATTCTTCTGTTTTGATGGGAGAACTGGAAATAAGATGTAAACCTTTCTATTGTTTTCCCTACATTCTGCTTAACTAATATCCCTACAACATATTAAGCAGTGAAATAAAAGACGCTTTTCCCCCCTATATTATCTTCTATGTAGGGTAATCTTAAGATTAAAGATAATTACTCAATTTCAATAGAACAAATAACAGCCTACGATTATTTTCTTGCTTTTAATCATTATATATTTATTTATTTTATATCAGGATGTTCAGGTCAGGTTTATCAGGTTTATCACAGTGAAACTGATCAATGGCACCTCAGAGCTCAACACAAGCTTTCTGAACAAACTAAAAGGTTTGGACATGTTTGAACATGCTCTGAAATCTGCAGTCTACTCTCATAGGATGTATGGTGTTTATATTCCATGTTTCCTCTTCCTCGTTTCTTAAAACATTATTTCTCTAGTTAAGTATTTATTTCTGTTGTAGTAGTGTCTGAAAGCTCTGCTTCACTTGGCTGGAAATATGTAACAGGGGTTTTGTTTTGCTTTATTTTTCTCCAGCATTCTAATCAGTTGCTTTCAATTCACATACAGCTGCTGAGATTTCAGGCTGTGTAACACAAGTTTTATGGGTTTCAAGAGAGGCACACTGAATTGCTTTGAGATTTTGAGATGAAAGGTGATGTATGAGTTCCAAGTAAGATCCTATTCACTATAATGCAAATAAGAGCTGAAGTAAACAAATATGTACCTAAAAGGCTGAAAACAGGAAATTTGAAGCATCTTTCATCATTGATTGTTGAAATTCTAGGAGTACATGTTTTTCCTTACAGTCTGACCATTGGAGGAAAGAGGACAACAGAAGACAAAATGAAAAATACATTGTGTCTCACATGCAAACCGTTGAGAGATTTCTTGTTGAATAATTTAAGACACCTATAATTAAACTGAAATGAGATCTCTTAATCAGAAAAATTCTGTTTATTTTGTAATGTAGGTATTTAATTGTTTTCCATACAAAATCAAGTTTTAGTTTTATTGTGTTATTTTTATTGTAATACCAACCAATAAAATATAGACTTTTTTTTTGGAATGTGTGCTGTTTGCAGGTTTAAATGGAATTACCTGAGGAAACACAGCCAAAACCCCCTCAAACTAAGCCTAAACCAAAACAAACAAAAAACCCACTAAATAGCTGGGATTTTTTATGAAAGTTGTAGTATAGAATTACAGAGTGGTTTGGGTTTGAAGAGACTTTTAAAGATCATTTAGTCCAGCTGTCCCTGGCATGGACAGGGACATGTTTCACTAGACATTTAACTTCAAAACAAATGGTTTTAAATTAAATGACTGATTGTGAGACTCCAATTAGCAACAAACCTGAAAAAAAATCAACAGTGACAGCAGAATTGAGTGAAGGAGAGGGGCACCTGTTTGGTGGGGGTTTTTTGTTTGGTTGTTTCAACATAGGTAGGTTTTTTACTATTTTAATTATAACTTCTTTCGATTCTCATTTTTATCTTTGTCAGGTTCAGTATGGGGTCATGTATATTAGTATTTCGGAGCAAACATCCTATGTGTTTCCAGTTTCTGTGTTTCTTCATGAAGTGGTGTTAGACAGCATGATCTGGTTTCCTTTTGGAGGGAAGGGAAGGGAAGGGAAGGGAAGGGAAGGGAAGGGAAGGGAAGGAAAGGAAAGGAAAGGAAAGGAAAGGAAAGGAAAGGAAAGGAAAACACAAAACACACAAAAAAGACTTGCCCTGGGAGTGCACATAATGCACTCCAACTACATATTCAGTACATGAAACAAATCTAGATACCATGGAAATAAAAACTGGAAAAATATATAGTGTGTGATGTCAAGACCCCTCAGTGAACTGTTGCATTTTACAGATCTTAGCTGTCCAGTCTTCACATCTTGGTGATAACTAGTCAGCTTCTCTTATAGAAAGTATAAGGGTGCTTGCGTGTGTTCTTCCATGTACATACCTGTTCATAAAGTATTTAAACTGTACATAGGTTAATAAGAAGAACATGTAGCCTGTAACAAGGATCATGTGACGAGATTTGAGCCTAAGAGGGAAACAAAGAAATTGTGTCTCCAGTTGTCAGATGATTGGTAACTCTGTATAAGGTAGAGTTAGGTAAAACACTGTCTCATGCAGAATTTCAGATTCCTAATCCCTAATAATTTTCAAGGATTATTAAACTTTTTTCTCTGGAACAAAAAAATTGTTAGTACTTTCTTTCTCTGCATGTTTGCTTAAGGAGAGAACACTGAGTTGAATATGTGGTGAAGACTGAGGATTTTACTAAGACATTTTAGTTTGCTTTTTTTTGTTGGCTAAAGTGCTTTATTTCCTTCCACGTCACGCCTCAAAATCCAACCAGAAACCTTCCAGATGCTGACTTGTTAATATTTCTGATTACTATCTTTGCAGGATAAACTGTGTTTTACATGCCTAACAAGATGTAACTAAATTAGTTACTAAAGAATTTTAACTTCAGCTGACCAGAATTCATATACTTACCCATGTTTTCTCTCTGATTTGCAAAATTGCATTAAAATTCACTCCAAGTTGAGAGTTTTTTTATATTTTTGTTTGATTTTGTTTGCTCATTTTTAATTGTTTTATCATGATCTGTTTACACAGAGAATGTATTAATACCAATGGCTAGGACTGCATCACATCCAGCCCCACCCAGAATTAAGAAGTGTGCGTGTCACAACACCAAAATCCTAAAGCAAGGCAGACTGAGAAACTTTGTAGTCTCTCTAGAAATATATACTCATTTCAGCTATGCTTACATGTATTGCATTTACTGAACAATTGGGTCTCGTCAAGTGCTTGAATATGCTCCAAGGGGTGGTTGTTGGGACAAAGGCCAAAGAAGCTTCTGTTTAAAAGATTTAGGCAGAATGCAATGCCTTCAGCATTGAACATGGAGGCTCTGTGGCACTGCTGGCTTTAGTGACATAACCCCTAAGGAAATCAGTTGATGTCGATCATGCCTTTTCATTTCACCTGGTAGAGAATTGTTAATGTGAGTGCATGTTTTATCTCTGGAGGGTGGGGAACAAAGTAAACCTCAACAGTCGTGTCCCAAAGATTTTCAGTCTTTTCATGCCTGTTTGATGAAAGCACAGTCTATCTCTCTTTCTTGGTAGTATATTTATTCATCATTCTCAGAATGCTCTAGAATTAAGGCTATATTCACATGTCTTCAGCTGAATCTCTGTTTGTTTGCAGTTTAGGGTGGGGGCCTGAATTTCACGATATTGAGAATTCAGATCTGAGAAAGTTATTGGTGGTAGATACGGAGGATGTCAGAAATCTTGCTCAGTTGAAAGTAAAGAAAATATTTGCAAAAGTGCCTGTTTACTAGGCAGCATGACTGGCACTGGCTCTTTGAAATTATACTCTTAAAAAAAATTGTATCCAAAATTTGAAATAATAAAATATTAAACTTCATCTGTTATTTGTAATGATAACCTCCTGCGCTTGAGCTATCTATATAACAACTTTTTACATAACAGCTTGAAATTAGTGACTTTGTCAAAAGCTTTGTCACTAAACTGATATCTAGAAAACTTCAGTTCTTTCTTCCTTATAAACTACTGAAATCAGAGTGGTTCATAATTAAAGATCAACAACCTGTTACAACTTTTTTTTAACAAAACTTTTTAGTGGTGTGGCAGAACATCAGTCACTTTTTTTGTTTTGATGATTATCTACGAAGGCTAAACATATTAATTGTTCAGAATTTTAGCTGTCCCTTCATTTTCTGTAATCAAGGGGAAAACACTGCCACTTTCTCGCCTGGAACATTCAAAATGAAGATAATGATAGGCATTAAAAGGAAAACAGAAAGAACAGGTTTTGGAAGAGTGATTTGAGTATAAGCAGCTAAGTTTGGGAAATTGAAAATTTCCCCTACTTAGATTTTTGGGTACATCTGTATTATGAAATGCCCTGCCATTTATCAGCTTTAAAAGTTTAAGTATTTCTCTGAGATAGAAAAATCTAGGGTGGTGCTATGATTTTCTTCTTCTTTTTTTTTTTTTAAAACCTGTGGCTTGAAAGAAAGTAACAGTGAGAATGAATTTCATGCTAGTAGACACTTTTAAGACTAGATTTAGCTGCAGTCACATTAGCTTAGATAATGGGAGAATTTTTCTTCATTGAAAATGTTCCCTGTCGCTTAAGAAGAACTCACTGAGGCAGCCTGCCATCTAGCTTTTTCACAGCAAAATAGGCTTGCAGACTGCAGATGAGAGACTCGGGAGCAGAGACAATTTTAACTTAGCCATCCCTAATTTATCTCAAGCTTTTTCAATTCATCTTCACTGCTCTATGCACATTGGAACACCAGATTGTCAACCCCTGGGAACAGAATGCAACCAGGGATCTGGAGAGCTGTCACATCCTGAGAAATATTTAAATTGTGCTGATTTTCTTCTGGAGTGCTGAGCAGAGGGAATGAAACTCTCCATCAAGTCATAGCTTTGCGGGCAATAGATCAGAGGATACTGCCAGTTTTTCTAATGGATTATTGTTATCGGGCAGGTTCTTCCTGAAGGTATGTAGTTACTCTCTCAATTCATTACCCACACTATTTATCAGCTAATGATCTAATGAACTAGTAATCCAGATACATTAAGAAAAATATTAACTAAGTAATCTGTATTGATTGAATGATGGCACTTTATTGCAGCATGTTTGCAGGTAAAATACTCTATCTACTTACTGTAGATATGTTGTGCCTACTGCCAAGTGCTTTGTCAGCAATCCCCCCAAGCAAAAAACAATCTCTAACCTTTAAACAAAAAAAGCAAAAATCCATTGTGCTGAATATAACATTGCCACAAGTTGAGACTGACTGTCCAGAGAATGTTGTTTTTCTGAAACAAAAAATAATGAAGAGCAAAATAATACTTCTGATTTAAAATTTGTTATAGGTGAGTATTTAATTTTCAAAATATTTTCCAAACATGGGTATAGGCAGAACTCCCCTTAAAGTACTACAAATTAATTGTGGAGTTAGATAATTTCTTGTTTACTACAATATTCTACCCTTTCGTGTGGGGAGTTAAGGTATTTGATACTCAAAATCTCTGATGTTAGATATGTAACAGAAGCCTGTTGTTGCATCTGTGCTGCCAGACTCCAGGAGCTTCTTAGTAAAGCATAAGGATTATATATCACAACAGGGGTTTTAAAAACACAATCTGTAAAGGAGAATTTCTTGCCTTTTAAACTTCTGTATTTAAATAGGAGTTACAGCATCTGTCTCCTAATCTGAAATGCTTACTGCTTGTCTGTCAGTGTGGCTTGTGAGGCAGGCTGACCTAAAAATGAAAGCTCTCTAAATTGCAGAAGCAGCCAGACATTTTTGAACTATTCCAAGCGCGGGAGCTGCTGCAGATACGGAAAAAGCACTGCCACATTCAGGTTAAAGTCCTGGCCTTGTTTCGTTCCTGAGTTGCCACTCTACCTGAATACAAGCTCTGAGATCTGAACACAAAAAGACTGATGCACAGCTAAGCAAGAGTTAAGCCCTGTAAAAAATAAAAATTCTTACCTGTAGCTTCTTGTCCAGTGCACTTGCTGTGCCTCTGTCATGCTACCAAGAGTAAATGATGTATGAGCTTGTGTATGGTGTACTTGATAGTGTAGTGGATATGATGAGCTGGATGTTTAGTTACAACTGACAGATGTTTGTAATATTTTTTATGATACTGCTGAAAGAAATTAATAAGATAGTAATAGGTAAAAAAGACAGGGAAGAAGGAGATTTCAGAAGCCCACAAGGGTTAAAATCAGTATGTCTGAGATAAGGGCATTTTCTAGGGTGTTTAACTTCCTCTATTTATGGAATATAATATTTTCAAGGCATTAATAATAAATTAAGGCAGTATATGTTGTTCCTGTATGCAACACCTGAAAGTTCCTTTCCTCTAGAGCCTTGGAAAGGCCAGAGGAAAGAGAAGAGAGATTGATCCTGTCCCATTTCCAATGAACTCTGTTAAAAGTTCTTCCTCTCCTATGGACCTCAGAAAGAATGAGGCAAAGAGGCTTTCATTAAACTCTCCCTAGAGGCTCCTACCATCAGCAAGCTATTTTTTTATAGGAAGTATGCACACTAGGTGTGTTTTTCCCAGTCTCCCAAGCTTCTTGTTTAAGCACATAAAGCCCTCTTAAAATGCTTCTGGATACCCATGGATATTTCAGCATTTTGTGCAGTCACTTATGAATATCATAGCCTGAGATGGTAATACAGGTATTTCTTATCATATGTTGTTCATATGAAAACATAAGTTTTCCAGATCCAAAACTCCATTTTGTCTCCTTTGGGTTCAGTTTTATGTTTCCTTTTAAATTTTGGGTTATTTAAAACATTAGCTAATTAAATATATTTGTTTCTGATAAAAGGCATTGGAGAGTAACCAATAGCAACATAACAATATCTTTGATTTTCTTTTCTTCAAAGTAAGATGAAACAAGGCACATTAAAAAATACTTAAATGGGAGGGTAATACTAAATAATAGGAAATGAATTAAGATTAATATCATTGTGTTCTATCTTTACCTTCACATTGCTATTTTTCTTTTTATCTACCATACTGTGCAGTAATAGCTATTCCCTCTTCTCTTGATAGAGATCTATGGTGTGCCTATAGATTCTCCGATTTTCATCTGGAGCTTTCTGCTGTCTTCTGAAATCCTTTTAGGCCATTAATGTAAATAACTGTATTGCAAAATGTGGTATAACATAAACAGATGAATCTGCTCTGGGAAGGAAGAAAACTTAAGTGCAGTGCTCTGCAGTGCTCTTGGTTTTCCCTTGCGCATATTTAACAGCCATTTGAGGTTGGAGTTTATTCTTCTCCCAAATTAAGCCTCTAGAATGCAGAAATACTATGCAGAACTTGGTGCAAAAAAGGCGTCTTCTCACTTGTGTTATATTCTTCCGTCGTACTTGTGTTATATTGGGGAATGTTTTTGTGTTAACTATCCTAATTCTATACAGTGGATATAAATAATGTGGTTTAGAGACTTTTTTTGGCAAAAAAAAAAAAATCATGATTGTTGATATTATCTGTTCTCTGAACTTTAACAGGTGACTACTGAAAAGATAGCTTAGAAAAAGAAGGACCTAGGGGCCTGGATGACAATAGGGTTTCCAATATAGGAATGAATGCTTTCCGGCAAAAACTGGATATTTCTAACATGAGGATGTGCTATGGCCTTATTTGTTTCTTCCTTTTATGTCTTTCTAGGTTTCAGAACTGACTTGTCACTATTTACAGCATTTATGAAGTGTATTCTTTTGTTTCAAGTGTATCTTTTATGCAGACCATTAGCTAGGCAACACATTCAATTATGTAGCAATTCTGTTAAGACTTAAGTAGGTCTAATGACATGCAGCAAATATGTGTTTTCACACAACCTAATTTCACAATTTCGAGCAAGCAAGAGGGAAAAAGATGGTTTCCCTGAGAATCAGATCTAATTATTGTAAAGCACATCAAGAAGCAGAGGTGAAAGGAACATAAGAAGCTAGTTCACATTTGCAAAGCTGTCTTATTTTGGTTGAAATGCTTCAGCACGTTCTCAAACTGTGATCCAGCTTCTTAAACCATGGGATACTCTGCCTAGCTACAAGTCCAAGCCCAAGGCTTCACATAAGTGTTGTGATGTATTTTCCAGCCTCTTATTTCAGTCATGCAGAATATCTGAAATTTTAGTAGACACTGATACTTAGGCAACTGCTTAGATATTTGTTCATTTTTTGATTAATGTCTTTGTTCTATGGCTGACCTGTGTTTGATATATTTTAAGCAAAGCATTTTATTTTGAAAAACATCCAAAGATTTGAGTTTTTTTGTTGGTGCCTCTTGCCCCACTCCTCACCCCTCCAAATGATATGAAACTGCATTTGAAAACCTGTAATATCTACCCCTGTAGCCTTTCTGGAAAATCCTGATTTTAGAGTAAGAAAACTTGAAGTCTTGTAAGCATATGGTTCAAGGATTATCTTAATTAAAGTTTTTATTGTAGATTTTAGTATTCTTCCTCCTTTCTGCTCAGTAGAAAGTAAATGTGCCTCAAAAAGTAAGAGTGGTATACCCTTAATATTGTCTTATGCTTTTTCTTTCTTTTGTATATTGCTGAAGGTGGAAGATATTCTGAAACATCCAAGGCTGGTTGCTTCTTCTTGCCAATAAATACATATTGTTGTCTGCAGTAGGTTTTTCAGGTGTAATTAAATATTTGGTTTGCTCAGGGAGCTTCAATATTGCTTTTCTTAATTCAGTCATTACAATTGCTGTCTCATAGAGGGATAAATAACATTCTTGAAGAAATTATAGTAAGGTATCTGGTTCTGTCATTTAATATCCAGTTTACCTCTTTCTTGCACCACTGGAAGTCACTACATGGAAGGCAACGGAATAAATGAGAGTAGTATCAGGCTCATGTTTAATTAAGTATCCGTATTTGCCCCTACACGTCAATAGGCGTGAAGTTCCTCTCTTAAACTGTGTCTATCAGTAAGGCTTTGAAGGGTAGATTATTTGTTTGGGCATAAAACTGCTTCTGTTTTCCTCTTCCAGATGCTGCTGAAGCCTAGCAGCACTTTTCAGCTGTCCATAGATTCTCAAATTTTGAAAGCTGCTTCATCAGAATTTAAGGCAGATGAACAAATTCTGTTTCAAATAATTTTGAAGAATTATTCTTCTTGATTTGATGCCCCCAATTTTAATTATTTTAAGAGTATGAAATATGTGTATTTTATATGGGTATTACTTGGGATACACTTCTAAGATGTGTTGTCATTACACACATTTAATTAAAGAAAAATCAGATTCTAATTTGACTACTTTTTGAGTAGCAATTAACATTAAGAAAGCTTGGCAAGCATGCATATTTTAACATGAAGCAAGAAGCATTTCTAATTTGTGTTTTCAAATGTGTAGAACATTACTGTATAAGTAATGATGGAAGAGTTCTCTATAAAATCAAAGTATACCCTAAATCAAGGAGGAGTTCATAACTGTCCCTAGTTAAGCTTTACCTTTTTTCTCCAGTATTTGCTCTTATCCGTTTTGCTCAGCTTTCATTTGTTGGGTTGAACGTTTCTGGTACTATATAACAAGAGCGAGAGAGACTAAAATTTAACAGTTTCTACTTTACAAAATTGTTATAATTGAAGGAAATATAGGGACCAGTATGCTTTCTCCAGCTATTTGTTCATATACTGATAGGAGTTAATAAGTTATTTTATCTGTCTTCTGCTTGTGAAGTCATGAAGAAAACAGACATTGCCAAACTGAACAGATAAAAAAAAGAAGTCAGACTCTCAAAATATTTGAATACTCTAAGAAAAATATTTTGGTCTGTTTTCCGTGTTCTGTATTCCCAGGAGCATTAATAGATCCATTGCAATTAATGTAGCACAGTCTCTGAAACTTAGGGATGATTTTTAGCAGTTTGAAAACACTGAAATGTCACTCCTGTATCTGGTCTTCTTTGCTGAGCAGTTGATTCAGTCCTCCTCCACTCCCTCCTATGTAGAAGGTGATATTCTCCTTCTTGCTGTAGTTCATATTAACCATCATATAATATGTTTTCCTGTTGTTCCTTATAGGAAGCAAGGGTGTGCTTGAGCACGACACAACAGCTGAGCCAATTTAGCATCTTGTCAACACTGAAGGGATGTCATGCTATACCCTTCCCTCTTCTGGAGAGGCTTTCCAGCAGCTTTGGCTCTGGAGCTTGCCAAACCCCTCAATAAGCCCTTCTAAGCACGACTGTGACCGAAAGCTAACTCAGCAGAAAAAATGCATAGTTTTCCAATAATTTAGTAATATGAATTATGTCAGCTAAGGATCCGATGAATCTGAGGCTTGGACACATCAGCAAAAGTCCAGGGTGACTGAGGCTGTTAGAGGAACGGGTGGAAAGGTTTTCTCCTTTTTGCTGCAGTACACTGCTACATTACAACAGCTATAACATTTAACCTCACCTTTAAACTGCCTTTCACCCCTTATATGTCTCCCTTACCTCCTGTCAAAAGTGTCAGTTGAGGAAAAGCGAGATCTCTGCTCACTTTCAGAGAAGGTCTTATTGCTCTGGTGTGTGCCTCCTTGGGGAAAAGCAGCCTGGGAGTCAAACAGAGAGACTGACATCACTTAGAGCTTTGAAATCTTCCTTGCAGTCAAAACATCCACTGCAACACCAGTCAAAGTGGTAAGTCAATAAGGATCTCTAAGAACCAGCTGTGTAGTCTGTTAGATCTAGTTAAACAAGGCCTAAACCTGATCAGTTTTACAAAAATGGGAAAATATGCTTACATACTCAATAGGGAATGTTTAAGATTTTCTTCTTTATATTTTCTTTTTTTTCTTTCTTGGTGCAAGTTGTCTTCCAAAACCTTTTCAGGTTTTTTGCCCATTTTTTTTTGGTAGTTTTGGGTCTGTCAGTCCTGTGCCCCCCCTTTGGATTTCTTTCTCTCTTTCTTTCTTTTTCTTTCTTTCTTTCTTTCTTTCTTTCTTTCTGGCTGCCACTGC
This sequence comes from Caloenas nicobarica, assembly GCF_036013445.1. NCBI lineage: Eukaryota > Metazoa > Chordata > Aves > Columbiformes > Columbidae > Caloenas > Caloenas nicobarica. The sequence goes on from NC_088245.1 coordinate 50,947,567, forward strand.
AACACTGAACATTAAAGGAACCGGGCACACTATGCTAAGTGTCTGGGTAAATCTTGAAATAGGCAATGCTTTAATTGTTTCCAAGTCTTTACTGTGTGTGTTGCTACATCTTAATCTTCAGCTTGATCAGAACCATCTTTTTTTTCCATGTATTCAGACAAAACATAATTCTTGAATGGAAATCCTGCCTAATACAGTAAAATAGAATCACACAATAGCTGAGGTGGAAAGGTACCTCTGGAAGTTATCTAGTCTGCCTCCCTTACTCAAATGGCCACCTAGAGTCAGTTGTCCAGCACCACATCCTGTCATTTTTTTAATATCTCCAAGCATGGAGACTCCACATTTGCTCTAGGCAGCCTGTGCCTGTGCTCAGCCAGGCTCACAATAAAAAAGTGTTTCAGAGGGAACCTTCTGTGTTTCAGTTAGTGCCCATTTCTTCCGGTCCTGTCACTGGGCACCACTTAAAGAAGCCTGTCTCCATCTTCTTTGCATCCTCCCTTCAGCTATTTGTACACTTTGGTAAGATCCTATTGAGCCTTCTCTTTTTCAGGCTAAACAGTCCCAGCTCTCTCAGGCTTTTGTCGTAGGAGAGATGGTCTAATCCCTTCGTTATCTTTGTAGTGTTGTAGTTGGATTCTCTCCAGATTCTCGGTGTCTCTCTTGCACCAGGGAGCCTAGAACTGGACACAGCACTTCAGATGTGGCCTTACCAGTGGTGAGTATAGGCGAGGGGTCACTACCCTCAACCTGCTGTCAACGCTTTGTGTAATGCAACCTGGGACCAACCCTTCTTTGTGTTAAAGGCACATTACTGGCTCGTGATCAACTCCCCGGTCCTTTTCTACCAAGCTGCTTTCTGGCTGGGTAGCCCTCACTGTGCATAGTTGCATGGGATTGCTCTTCCTCAGGTACGTGACTTTGCACTTCTCCTTAGTGAAATAAATAATATATTGTTTAAAAAGTTTCTAAAGTCTGCTTTGTTTTTATTTACCTTAAACTGTTTGGGGGACCCCAAGCAATGTTATTTATTTTGTTTTATTAAATCGTACCTTTTGCTTTGCCACAACTGCGTGAGGGGAGGTTTAGACAGTATATTAGGAAGCAATTATTTACAAAGAGGGTGACCAAACACTGGAACAGGCATCCTGAAGAGGTGGTCAATGCCTCAGTGTTTAAGAGGCATTTGGACAATGCCCTTGTTTTAACTTTTGGTCAGCCCTGAATTGATCAGGCTGTTGGACTAGGTGATTGTTGTAGATCCCTTCCAACTGAAATAGTTCTATTCTATTCTGTTCTGTTCTGTTCTGTTCTGTTCTGTTCTATTCTATTCTATTCTATTCTATTCTATTCTATTCTATTCTATTCTATTCCTGTTCTGATGAAAAAATGCAGAAATTATCTGATGACTGCACTTGTTGGCGAGAAAGAAGAATTAAATTAATGGGAAAGCTATTGAATTCAATATCTTTGGTTAAACTGAGGGGTTAATATAATGCCATTTTAGATTTTGGACAATGAACAAAACTATGCAAAATATGTTTAACTTGAGATGACATCGGAGAAAAAGACTGCAATCTAAAGTCTTGTGCAAGGGAATGATGCAAAACTTAAGAACAGTGAACAAGTGAGGGACTCCTATAAGGAATCCCTCCATTGTGGTTGTGATATCAAGGATTTTATAAACAATCAATTTGCCCCTTAAAATTCTGAGTTATCTTCAAGGTGGTGGCAAGAACTAAGTAACTGATGAGGACCTAGTGATCTAAGTGGTAATATTATCTCAGCAGAAACCAATGTAGGAAATTGTCTCAAATCTGTCAACATTTTTGGATTATACTGCACTTAAAAGACAATCTATAGATGGCATGTACTGAAGGAAAGGAGGAAGCAAGACTCATGGTACTCCAGTATGCAACTGTCAGTCTGCCTTGACTGATTGGTTGGTCTGCTATGTTAAATTATAATGTATTCTTCTATTTTTCCACTATTGAGAAAATTTGTCATTATTTTATTGGTCTAGATACTTCATTTGAGTGCTTAAAAGTCTTATGTATTAGGCAAATGATACTTGATATTTTAGCTTTCCAGGTTTCTGAGTGGAAAACAAAGCTGATATACACATATATTGTAAATATATTTAGTTGAAAGTCAGCATTAAATAAGAAGGCACTGACTGCAAACGGGTTATTCCCAAAACTGCTTGTTTACCTTTCTTCTGAATAGAATTACTGTGATATCTTAAGGGGAAAAGGTATAGTGATTTATTATTGGAATAGAGCTTATTCATTAAAGGTTGCCTGTACTGAAAATGAAATTAAGTGTATGAGCCAGGATATTTGCAACATGTTTAAAGCACCTCTTGCTTCCTTAGCCAAGTGAATCACATTTTAAGACCACAGAAGACAGAAGGCTATATACATATGTTTGTATGTATATATATATGAGATTCTATTATTGTTGTTATACTAAACATATTTTGTTATTATATTAATAATATGTATTGTTATTAATATATTATCATCTAAACCCTATTAGAAAAGTGTTTTAAAAATAAAAATTAAGCATTCTGGAATTAGGCATGATGGAAAATGCAAGAAATAGTAACTCCTTGCACACCTAATAGTAGCACTAGCTCCAGGCAGCTAGTATATTTCAAACCTGTGTGCACTGAATGGTGCTTGAACTGATGAGATTATTCTATTTTTCCTGTAGTTGCCAAAAATAACATAATATTTAGCATGTGGTATTATATGCTTTCCCTTGTTACTTACATAGATGGATGCATCCTCCTGAGGACAAATGTAAAACACAACATACTTTCCTTTTGAGTGATAATACATATGCAGATACACTGAAGGACACTTTAGTATAAAACAAAAGTTTTATCTTCCCTAGACATCTCTGAATTGGCCACTATTAGAAGTGTTTAAATGACATACAATTTTATTTTGTTCTTATGATGTCTTTGTATATTTTAATAGCATTACTCTGCCATCACTGGCTTTGACATTTTACTTTACTACTTGCAAATGCAATTACAAACTACATATTGCAAACATCATAATGTTCTATGAAGATACCAAGTGGAACTTAATAATATACAAATCCATACCATTTTGTTGGTTGCTTTCTTTAGTTTACTATTATTTGACAAAATAAATTAGCAGGAACAAAAACTGAATTCTTATTTGAACTCAAAATTACCTGGCTATATAAAAGTGGCAATGGCATATTTTCTCATATTGATTTTGAGTAAATATTGGTAGACAACCATGTTTACAGAAAAAGTTTAAATTCCATACTGAAAGCATCTTTGCATGTCTGAAATGAAAGAGGAAGTATAAAAGAAGAGACGGATAGAAACCCAGATAAACTATGAGCAGAAATATTGAACACATGGCAACATTCCTTATAGTGCATTTTTTCATAATGATCTTGTTAGAGGAAGCTGCCAGGATGCATGGGTTGAACAATAAAGAGCAAGCGATTGTGTTTTGAGATGATAAAGATCATTTACTGGATTTGATGCATTTATCCAAAATAAAAGCACCACAAACAATACATCTAATGGTATAAGAATGGCAGACTTCCAGGTCATGTTGGGGAAATACTTGGCTTCTGTGTGCAATAAGATAGTCTTCTAAGTACGTACAGATGAAATCTATTAATTCTTTCCTAGAAATAAATGTGAAAAAATATTCTGTATTGATAAGACCATAGGTAAACCCAGTGCCCGGGAAACATAAAACAAAGTTCTCTAAAAAATTCTTAATCCATAATTCCATGTAGATATCTGACTTTTCTTTTGAACAAAATCTGCAGCATGTCTTTTCAAATTCTGTATTTCTATGAACATATAGAGGCAAACTATTGATTTCTAATAGCTTGAATCTTCCCAGCCTTAGGGGTATTTTAGCTGAGGGAATGAATTTTTCTTGTGAGTATCCCCCCTACCTAAAATAAAAGATCCTTACAAGACATTCGCTAGCACTAGATCTTCTTTATGTTAGCTTTGTTCCATGACCAGGGATTCCTGTAGAGATTTCCTGTAGGTACTTCACTTGTTCTGTGGTGAGGATTTGAATTTTTCAGTGTTGTCAAATGGTCTAGCTGAATCTCAAGAATGCATAGCTGATATGCTGTACCCATTTCCATCCACAGATAGAAGGTATGCAAGAAAACACACATTTGGTTCAATGCCAAGAGTTCATGTCCAAATTCTCAGCTTCAAGTGAAACCTGCCTTTTACCCAAGGAATACACATACAGGGCCTCATAAAGAGAACAATGCAATACTTTGGAAGGTCTTAAAAAGCATTTTAGTTTTCAGTTTTATATTCTTTTTCTTTTGTTTAATTTGGATATGTTAGCTGTAATATAAAACATTATTTCATCATCAAGTGAAAGTTTATTTGGCTAAAAATAGAAAAGCATAAATTCTGAACTTTACCAGTTCGTCATGACAAATTGAAGTAGCTTATCAACCTGAAATCTTATTCTTGCTGATTGAATTATTAATGCAAAACAATCTGTCTCATTTTTTAAAAAACATTACAAATTTAACACATGGAATTGGTAATATGTGTGCAGTATCTTGACGTATTTTGTTTTCAAGTGAATTCTTTTCAGTACTTACAAATTTTATAAACTATTAGTGCATCTTCTCTGCCTTTTAACTTCATCTTATACTCCATTATTGTCTAAAAAGTAAAAAAAAAAAAAAAAGTGACCAAAGTAGACTTGCTTCTTATGTTAAATGACAAGGTTTTTTGTGTGTATTTTTATGAGTAGATGTAGATACATAGATAGATAGAACAACGAAAAATGCTATTTTGCAACCAGAAAAAAACCCCAAACAAACAGACTTTAACCTTGAAATGGGATATTTTAACTTAATTTGAAAATTAGTTTGAAGATCCATGACATTCTTATGTATACAATTAAAAAACCCTCTATCTTCTGTAATCTTTGCACATAAATACCAAGGAAACGATCTGAAACATAAGGCACTCTACTTAGCAATTAAAATACTGTTTAGTGGTGTTTGGGTTAGTATTTTGAGGTTGAGAAATAACTGTTTTGTATAATGGACTGATAAAAGAGAACTTATTTTACCTCTCAAAGATCTCTAGTATAGTTTATAAAAAAGTACAAACAAACTATTTTGTAAACACAAAAACTATGCTATCTGCCTGAACAATGATTTTTCTCAAAAGTGGTTATATGCCTCACTGTACATTTTTGGGAGCCAGGAATAAGACCCAGATATAATTTTCTGGATAACAATGTTTGCCTTTTCCATAGAAACCCTCTTTGGCAAAAGACAGGATGAAAGATTTTCTTAAATATGAAAGATTTGTACCTTTCGGTGTAAGATTAATTAAATTCTAACTGGTCTATTTCAAGTAACACTTCTCTGCCTGTTTTCCCTTCTCCTCCATGTTTTCCCCATTTCTTCCTTGGACCACAATTCAACAACCTACATGTCAAAAATGCTGGGCTAAGCAGCTTCCTTCCTCTCTCAATTCTTTCCTGACACTGATATTGCAGAAAGGGATGTACAGCTGGCTACATGTCTAACTGGAAAATACAAAAGAAAAAGTGCCTTTCTAAAATATTTCCCATTCTCATTTAAGCCATATAATCGGAGAAGCTTGTGGGATAATTGCTTTGGAAACTTAGGCTGCTTAATTAGCCTTTCTGTTTGCCACTCTTTTTCTCTCACTGTAGCGGGTGTTTAAAGGGGCACTGATTGAAAGCCCTGTTGCTTTTGTAAGGGTTTCTCCTGCTGAATGCAAGGGCTAGTTGGCAGAAACAACAATGAGGCATCACACTTCAGTTTTTAATGTAGTACACTGTAACCAGGAGCAACCTCATTTTAGCAGCATGGAGGTCAATGTGGACACTCTCCAGAAGGTGAGTAGATTACCATCCAAATTTGTGTGGAGTTCCACATCACAGCTTAAATTGCTGCTGGTTGCCTTTTGGTACCGGTGCTCCATATTACAATCTCACTGTAAGCATATTTAGTATTGCACATCCTTGATGCTGCGGCCTTGCCTTTGGGGCCTTGGTCTTCAAAGGAACCCTTAAAAATGAGTGGTGAGGCAGTATAAACGTGTCCCGCAGCTTGCTTAGTGCTCTGTTTACTGTATGGAGACAGACACTAGTATTCTGGCCACTCCTGCCATCACTGTAGTCAACAGGCATATTTTAATTGAGCAAAATTCCCTTTAAGTTTGTTGCCCTGAAAATGCTCTGTTCATACTACAATCTTGCACGAGTATTTCTTATTCAGTAGGAGCTTGATTACTGAAACAGTAGGTTCACTCATAGATTTAATGATGACCAGCGCTGCTTAAAAACCAAGTTATATGTTTCAGTAATGCACTTATTTATCAACTGAGATATGTACTGTTCCCGGACTGTTGACATGTATAGTGACTGGTTTAATGAAAGGAGTTTGTATAATGTGGAAAGAATGCCAGTGTGGTATGGTTTAATCAATTAGCAGAGAAGAAAACAAAAATATCCTTTTCCTGTAGTTACTTGACCTAATTACTCCACATGCTGCTGTTGGAGAAGATGATGGATATTTAATACTAAATAGGTGCTCTGGTTTGTATGCTGAAATATTACCTCATCACTTACAGAATATTGTTATAGAACTGATATATTACATTACTTTGTCATATTGTGTCAAGTTGAATTGACTTACAATGGGAACTATATAATATGATGTGACACCCTGTAATTTGCCGCAATTTGGCATAATATAATTTAGCAGGTCAGAAACGTAAAACAAACAAAACATTGTCCATGATGAAATTCATGCTGTTCATTTAGGCAATTTGAAAATAAATTATGCCAGAAAGTAGAATAGAAATATATCTCACATGATGGGTATTTCACTAGAAATATTCCCTATACAACACAGTAGAATTGTTTAAGCAAAAGAAACCTTGGAGCTGATGAATACTTAGTCTCCCTGAGAATAGGTCTAAGGAATACCTTGAACTGATGCCATTTTCCTCAAAGTCCATTCAGAATACAGCACACTAGCATAGGGCTTGGCTTTACAGTAACATTTTAGCACAGTGCATGTCAACCTTACTTCCCAAATCATTAACATAGGTATGTTAGTGATCAAGCTTAGACAGAAAAAATGTGTTTACGTGTAGGAATTAGTGTAGTCATCTTACAGCTTTGTATCTGATCATTAAGTCAAGAGACTTATGTGTATAACATGGAATCCCTGTCAGTTAGAACTGACAGTATCAGGCAGGTGTCACCTCAATATGAAAAGCTGATTGACAGAAACTTCATTACTTCGTTCGGGCTTAATTTTGCCTTCTCCAAGTGACCCTTTCTTATCAGCCTCAGGTACCCACTGGGGCATAAAGCCCTGGGGACTACAGAAAAAAAAGACGAAGAAGGTGAATGACAGAAAAAAGATAAATTTATTCCATTTGTCATACAGCAATTTATTTTTTTTTAGACTGTCCATATAAATGGGAGAAAAACTATGCTTCAAATAAAGCAAGAGAAAATAATACATGTTATTTCAAGTGATCTTTGACAAAATTACTTTACCAAGCTACAGGTATATGAAATGATCTAAAATTGAAATTCATGCTGAGCTTTGAGATGCAGCAATCTTCTAGCCTTGATACAATACAAATGTTCATAATGGTCAATCAAAGAGTAATATATGAAAAAGTACTAAATACTAACAATCCAGGGCAAGATTGTGTTTTTAAAGACGTATTGTAAAAGTTTATTCTTTATTTGAGATGTAAAAATGAAAAATCTAACTTTATAAACATTTCATATCATACATTGTTGAATACTACTGAGATTCTTGATAACTGTATTTTATCGGAGAGAGTTTCTTGAAGAAACGAAACATTTCAGAAACTTTTTTTCTTTTTAATATTCAGATATATTTTGATTCTTCTATCTGTTCAGTTAAGTAATTTATGATAATTCTATGACTTAAGAAAGAAGATATATTAAAGCAAAGTGTGTATATTTTTCTTTATCAGCCCACAGATTGTCTTACTTATTTAGGATGAGCTAAACTCACATTATGTGATGTAGGTTCATTTTATGTGCTAGTTGTTAGCTAATAGACAGCTTTCTCAAAATATTTATTTTTTCCTTTGACTCGGAATGTTCTTAGAATAATACTAAACAGTGGCATAAAGTAGAGAAAAGGACTATTTAAATAGATATTGACTTCCTTGCAAGCAATGACAAATTATAATCAGCTTACATCACATGCAGAATGGTGACTTTCTTAGCTAAATAAAAAGCTTTCTATGAAGCCTTCCTTTGTCAAGTTTCTGCCTGTCTTAAAAGTAATAACTGATTCTGGTAAATAGCAGAAAAATCCTGGGTAATAGCATCAGCAATATACAAGGTCTCTGATGCTAGAATCCATCTGACAATAAAAAATGTCATTATTAAATTTAAAAAGAGTGTGAAATTGTCTTTTTCTAGAAAGATCTTGATATTTAAGAGTCCATTTAAGAAGAAAAAAAGACCCACAACAAAGCATGTTCCAAACACAAATCATTTTATTACCTTGTCACAAGTGTTTACTTACTCTTACATGTAAATTTAGTACATACTCTGTGTAGTGTATACTATATATGTAGAATTGTCATAGTCTTTGGTACTTCTTCCCTCATCAAACAACAAAATAATTTTTGTGTAACCTAATACATCAATATTCCGTCTTCCTTTTAGTTATTTTTGTCCAAATTCCTACCCAAATATCCAGTGTTTTCATAGCAAGTATGAAAGCAGGTGCTAAGTTAGGTGCCAGTACAAAGAGAACCACCATGGAGTTTGGGAGTATTCTATCCTTTAATGCCCATCCAACCTGTGGCTAGGTGCTCATGCTTAGATAGACTTATCGAGTTACTTGGGCACTCTGGGGCAGAGGAGAGCCAGAATGTTCCCGGAATCACAGAATCACAGAATGTCAGGGATTGGAAGGGACCTCGAAAGATCATCTAGTCCAATTCCCCTGCCGGAGCAGGAACACCCAGATGAGGTTACACAGGAGGCGTCCAGGCGGGTTTTGAATGCCTCCAGAGAAGGAGACTCCACAACCTCCCTGGGCAGCCTGTTCCAGTGTTCTGTCACCCTCACTGTGAAGAACTTTCTTCTCATATTGAAGTGGAACCTCCTGTGTTCCAGTTTGTACCTGTTGCCCCTTATCCCATCGTCGGTTGTCACTGAGAAGAGCCTTCTCAGTGCTATGAATGTGCTTATGCACAGTGAGGTTGTGCTCAGGCAAATAGTCCCCAGATAAGAAGGGTCATGTCAATGAATGTCTGTCACGAAGCCTACTATTGGTGTTTTATGTGGGGGTTACCTATCTTTAGCATAGTTCTTGGGCATTTCATATTCTAATTGAATTCCAACATACACAATCTCACTAGAGAACAAAATTCTGAGTTGCTTGTTTAAATTCATGGACATATTTATGTATCAGCTCATAATGATAGGGGTGGAACATTCTGACACTTAACAAAAAAGACCCTAGGCTTATTATTATTGTTATTAAGAACAATAGGTTGTGTCTTCTCTGTCTGAATTATACCCACCTTTTGTCAGTCAGATTTTTCAGTCTACAACAGTATGTCACGTCTCTTAGCGAATACATTTAAGCTACTAGGTTCACTTGAAAATTTTATAGCATAATTACCATTTTACTTTTGTCTCAGCCTTGCATAGTCTACAACTGTGACTGTTAAAAAGGAGTTCTGCACCTGTTTTTTTTTCCTTGAAGTTTGTTTTTTTTTTTTTTCCTTAACATGAAAAATTATTTTTGTATAGTATTTGAACTGGTTCTGAGGGAAAAAATGTTTCCATTTACAATGATATCCATAGTAGAGAAGCTATTAAACTCTTGGTTAGAAATGGATCAGATAAATAAATTTTTTTCAGTCTTACTGTATTGTCATACTGCTAATGTCTGTATACATTAGAAAATATTTTCTTCCCAGAATGACTTCTATTAATTTGGATGCATCTCAAGAACCTTCTGAATTTAAATTCTTATCACCTCCTGGGTTCACTATCTTTTCCAGGTTTTTTTGTTTAGTATAATTACTGATCTATTTGCTGAAAAAATGAGAATTCAATATTAATACTATGCCTAAATTGATGTTATTTGCACAACGTTTGTCCTATCTGCTTCAATAATAGGAATTTTGTTATTTTAAGCAGTTCCTGAGGGACAGTGTATCGGTAAGCCTGTTATTTTTAGTGGTGGCTAACTTTTAAAAACTGTTGTAGAGCTTGTAAATGTTAACATGATTCATAGACTCAGTTTTCATTAACTAACTGTGTGCTATGGTATGAGAAAGAGCTGAGCGTGAAAATAAATCAAGGCCGGATCAAGGAAAAAACAAAATTATAGCAACCATTGCAGCCTAAAATAATTCTACCAGAATTGCACAGATCTGTTACATTTTCATGTTTCAGATAAGTTTATAGGCAAGTCTATAACATGGAATTGTACATAAGGTCTGTGTTCCTGCTTCACAGAATCCAAATGGTAGTAGCACTTAGGTTAAATTTTAAAGTATTTCTGCTCATCCAGTATCCTAAAATGTAAATACTTAATTAGAAAAGGCAAAAATGGCATGTCCTCGATTATTCCGTGACACTAACAGATGGTCTAACTGCCTCGCCTATTCATTCACAATTTGTTGTATATGTGGTTTTTGGCCAAAAGGGTGTAGTCAAGCAGCAGAGAGGAAGGCTCCCTGGTCACGTTCCTGTGACTGAGGCACTTCGAACAGGAGTAATTTTTCATACAGGAGAAGTTCTCCTTCCTTGAGAACTCACAGCACTTAGCTGAGAAGAGCTTCTGGAATGTAATGTGAGACAGACAGTTCTGGAAAAGCCAACAAAAAGAAAGCCTGCAGAGTAGTTTTTCAGCTAGTAAGTCACAGACAGGAGAAAGTATTTTCTTGGGACTCCCAATGGGATAACATGGAAACTTTCTTCCTTGTAAATCAAATGAAGTTGTGGCAATGGAAGGAAAGAATCAAGGGGAGGATATTTCCTCCTCCAAACTGTTGGAGAGGGTAGAATTCTCAGGTATTTTGTTTAATACCTTATCCAGGAGATCTAAGTTTCTTCTCTCTACATATTTATGTTCTTCAATATTAGGGGTTTTTGCTGTGGTTTGACAAAACCTAATTTCAGAGTTTAGAAACCATTCATTGTCTTTCGTCAAGCTTACATAAAGAAAAAAGAGGGGGTAGGGTGAATATGCTCATCACAAACTTGTGGCTGACTCATAATCCCATCACAAATGCATGCAAAATTGTATTTTCTGGACTATTTGTTCAGTGCTACTCACAAAAGATCAAACTGCGAATGCCTGTTTACATGGAACAGACTTTTAAGCAGTGCAGGTACAGGAAACGTTCTCCTGACTTGCGAGTTATCTGAAAAATGAAGTAACTGTTTTCTTCCACAGTCAAATAAAAAAAAAGGTCTTGGTTATGGTAAGAGGACTCTTTCAAAAGTCTTCCAGTTGATGTGTCTTTAATCTGAACCACACAAAGAATTGAAGACTTTTGTTCATACCCTTGTTAGTTAGGAAGTTCTCCATAGTGTTTCCAGGATTCACACAGAAGTGTGAATGTTGGCTTTGTGTCTCTGGTTCAAAGTGAATAAAAAAATCTATGTGTTTTTGTGAATTTAGTCTTGCTCCAAAGACTAATGGAAGGAACAGGGACCAAAATATGAGTGGTTTAAGATGACTTTGTCCTGTTAGATACATTTTGAAAGGTGACATAGATGGATAAGGGAATATCAAAATGATGTAGAGGCAAGTTTGTGCACATGCTTTAGCAAAAAACAGTGGCACAACCTTTGCCACTGAAAGAAAATCAGAGTATTTCAGGATGAAAATGGTACCAAATCAGTACTTTTTGTGCACAAAAGAGGAACATTTTTCCTTCATTTATTTAAAACTAAAACTACTAGAAGAGATGTGTGTTTATATATTATGTATATGACCCCTTCATAAGAGCTGAAAGGGTCAAAGAGAGCTCTTTTTGCATTACCTTTTTGCATGATTGCTTTTGATTTCTTCTTTTAATCTTTTGATCTTTAACAGTTAATGCTCAAGTTTTCACTGCAGAAAAGTAGCTATTTAGAGAAGGTGATTCAGCCCATGGATCATGGACGTAGGTTTTCAGAAACTTAAATGTCAGACTGAAAAACACAGTGAAACTCCCCCCAGAATTTCCACGGTCGAGATTCCATGAAGACAGACTGTTTAAAAGACTCAAAATTACAAGTGCAGTATGATATTAGGTATAACTTTATAACCACTACAAGTCTAAGAAATAATTTGAGGTTTCAATCTGCAGAACTACTTCCATTTCAAAATATTGGAAAAAAATATTTTGCTGTTAAGAATCAGTTTTTATAGGTAATCTGTAAATTAATAATTTTAGTGGAGAAATGTTGTTCAAAAATAAGGTGCAACTTTCCAGAATGAGCTACATTTCTTCAGTTCGGCTTTTTAAAGTGCAATTTCTTATCTGAAATTACCTCATTTCAAGATTAGATCTAAGTACAGGACCGATACCTGTTAAAAAGTTTTAAAAAAATTTGTGGTTCAGATGCATGCAGCTAGCAAAGGCTTGTGATATGCTTTGAGGATCTTGAGAAATACCATTATGACTCAGATTTGAAGAATTATGAATTGGTCTGTTTTCTTAACTTTTTGAGACTAACGGCACTGACAATTAGGTAAAAGCTTTTGCCATATACAAGAAAATGCAGGTTACATTTATGTTGCTCTTATCTGCTGCTTGAATATTGAGTAGTTTGTCTCTAAATTTAGATTAAAGCAAAGTCTTGAATCTAAAGTAGTCTGTCTTTTTGGTTTTCTCTTGATACAAAAATCTGGTGAAATGAACAAAATAGAAGAATTTTAAATTTTCACATAAAGTATATAAAAGACTCTTTAATGTATTATGATTTTTAAATTGTATTTCCTTTCCCTAATGTCTTGTACTTTCATTGTAATAGTGTCCATTGTTATTCATTGTCTTAGCTTTCACACACAGCATTTTCCAAGCTGTGAACAACTACAATTTCCATGGAAATAACAAAATCTATCGTTGTTGAACACTTTTGAAAATGGAAAATTTGTCAAACAGAATATTTAGTTTTACGGGAATTTTTTTCAAGACTCCTGAAGCCACAGCCATGAGTCGATGTGGTTTACTGTAAATGTACATACTATCTACATCTTTGTGACTAGTTTAAGCAAGAGATTCCACAAATTCCTTCAAGATATGTTCGAGTTCTCTCTTAATCAGATGTATCCCATTGTTTCACTGTAAGTTTTTTCCAGTGCTACTGTTTCTTAAGAATGATACCACTTCTTGTTTGCTAAGTTTGTTTGTTTGTTTTTCATTCTGGTATATATTACTTTTTTGTTTTCACAATATGCAACCATTTAATTCCCTGTAGTGGATACAATGCAATACAGTGTAAAACTGTTGAAATAAACATTTGAAACAAGACAAGTCTGTCATATCCTTCTCAACAGACCTGTTCTCACATTAAATTGTAAATCTTGTACTATTACTCTGTGATGTTATCTATGTCTAATATACTCTGACAGATAAAAAGTGCTGAAGAGAAAGTCTGAATTTCAAGCTTTGAAGTATTTGGAATATGTAAAAGTGAACACTCCAACTAAAAGTGCTGAAGAGAATTCTCCAAATCTAGGATCTCATGGTTTCCCTGACATTCTGATCAAAAAGATTTTTTCTAAAGTTTGGTTCCTTGCCTGGGGAAACTGGGAAGTGTGAGTTTAATTTAAAAGAAAAAGCAAACATGCAAAGCTCAGATTTGCAATAACTAACATTCAAGTGAAATTTGACAGAAATAAGAACTAAAATGGGGAGCTTTTAAAATTATCTAACAAAGGTAGGTTTCCTGCACCCACCTAGACATGTGATAATACTGAATAACAGAAAATGAAAAGAGATACAGGAATTATAATAAAAACCCCTGTCACTATCTGTGCTGTTCATTTGGCAGTCTTGAAAAAGGGTGATATGAGAAAGAAATGTCAGAGTAATACACACAGATGAAAAAGCTTCCTGTATTGCCAAGAGGCTAAAAGGTCATGGACCTGGAGGTAATGAAAAATAGATTCTAAACAATTTCTTTTTACATTGTCAGCTGTAAAATCAGATAGCAAAAGAGAAAGGGAAAAATAAAACCAGAATAACAAAACCAGGTTGTTTGGATTTCCTTTAGAAAAGTCTTATAAATTGGGCTACCAGCCTTTTTGCTATCATTTTATGTCTCGGTGTTTTGCTTAACAATAGATTAAAGATAGAAGATATGAAAGAAGGAACCTGACTTGCCAACAAAGCATCACCGTGCTTGAGTTTATGGTTAGATAGCCAATTATGATAATGTTCCAAATCATCCAGTAGCATGTAGTGAGAATGTCAAGCTGAGTCATTATCTTCAGGTTTTCTTTCCCCATCTTTTTCACTCTGAACCCATTACACTTCTTTATATTATATTTGTATTTTTCGAATGCACAGTAACTGAATTTAACGAAGGATTTTATCTTAGTTCTGTGTCCTCATTTAGGTTGCATTATAGCTAGTTAAATTTTTCTATATAAAAATCTTAATTAAAAACCAAACCAACCAACCAACCAAACAAAAACCCCAAGAAATGTGGGGAACAAGTTGAAGAAAACAGATGAAAGAAAAGATCTGGAATCTCTTTGAGTCTATTTTTGTTTATATTTAAATAGGTTCCAAGTAAGAATCTATTTCTTTTAGCAAATATTGAAAATATTTATAAATTACTAAAATTTACAAAGCAATTAGCAACCATCCGAAATTTCTTTCTTCCAGTTGATCCCATTTTTGCCTAGTTCTCTTTTAGCCTCTCGTGTCACTTTCTTTTTAAAATGGGCAGTCATTTACTTATGTTTTCTACAGAATGTGAATGAATGCTGGTATTTTAAAGTGGGCCATGAAACAATATGTTTGTTTATCCTTATCTATTGAAAATTCTTATTCTGTGAATAACTTTTCCCTCCCCCTCCCAATAGTTTTGGTGTTGCATTTGGTGAAGTAAATAGCAATTATATATTTTATACTTTTTAAGAAGAAATAGTCTTTTTTCTTCCCCAAATGCTTTTCTACTTGCACATATCATACTAAATAGAATTTAGCCTCCTTTTTATACCACAGTGATCATACAGAACCCTTAATTTAGCTAGGAGAAGACTGATAACTGCAAATCAATGAACTTATTGTAGGTTAAATTAGAATTGACTGCAGATTTTTTTTTTCTTTGGGTATCAGGCTTCTTAATATTTGCTTGACAAAAGAAAATTCTGTTCTGCCATAGAATACTAAGATGTATTGTTCTTCAAGAATATCAGACAGTGACATCTTTTATTTCTGTAGTAGCATAACAAAGAAGTTACAATACTTTTCAAGTTTTCTTTGTCATATTGCATTGACTGGCTTCCGCAAATGGAAAAAATCTAATATGCCTTTGCATTTGACATAACATACTTGCTTTAATTTCTCCCTTTATGTATTCATATATTAATTTATTTTTGGTAAGGTGAAACAAATATCTAAACTTAATTTATCTTCAATCTTGCAATTTGCTTGCTTATGTTTGTACCTACAATATGCAGTCTTCAAATCAAAATTGCTACTAAATACAGTTTCTATTTTCAAGTGACTTTCACACATTCTCACGACATCTTAAATGTTCTGAATTGTCCCCTTGTGTGCTTCTGCTTTTTTCCACTTTTTCTCTTCTCCTGCTCCAACTACCACCATATCTACTTATACAAGGACTTAGACTTCAGTCTCTAATCTTCTAAATCATCAGTTTGATCCCTAATATGCCCTGAAGCCATTACTGATGAACATATGTACAGATGGCCAAGTGCAGTCTGCACTCAGTGATAAAGGTTAGACATCCTGTCAGACCTGACGCTTAGCTTTCCTTACCACTGATATGTGAGGAGTAAGATGCACCTGTAACTTCTCCTGTCATGGATTTGGGGTAGAATGAGGGATATAGCCAGGTATGAGACCTATGAAGTGCTTCCATATCCCACAAAAGCTAACCCTATGTCTTTGAAATTAGTACACCACTAAATAAATGTAGTCAATATTTTCCTATGTACTTTTCTGCTGAGTAGCTATCATTAATGGGTCTTTTTGCATTAGTGAATAGGAGGAATGTATGAAGCAGAATATTAATTTGGGTCAGATATTACTGTTTATCATTAGAAAGTCAATAGAGCTGTCAGCATTTGCAAGAAATGTAGGGCATTTCTTCTATACTTTGCTGCTTTCTCATACCTAAATACGGTTAGTACAGGAAATGATTATATAGATTACACATCTACAAGTTGTCCCTGAGTGTAGCTGATCTTTCAAGTTTTATGAAAATATTAGGAGAAAAGAGATTTTTCTAATAGGAACTGTTAAGAGCAACTGAGATTCTGGCAATACGTTTTTACAAAGTTTTTTAATATATGAAGCAATTTCTATGGAATAATTTATCACTGTCTCATTAATAAAAAATAAGGCAATTGGGATTGATACCATAGTTAAAAATGTTGTAGACTCCAGGTACCTTTTTGAAAAATTAAGTGTCTGAAATCAGACCTGGAGAAGTAACCAAGACAGATGCAGTATTTTTAAAGGATGTTTTCCATTATTCATATTAAATCTTGGTTCTGCAATGTTGGATATAGGTGTATAAGGACTGGACATTACAGAGAAGATAAATAAGAGCAGAGGAACAGGAATGAGTACTTTGGAGAAACATTTGAGCTTTTGGGGGTTTTTTTTGAATACTGCTAAATCAGTAGTGCCATAATAGTTGATGATGGATCTGACTATTATGATCCTGACTATTTAAATTATGTCATTTTAGACAGAAAATATAATTAAGAAACCAACATTGTTATTATTATATGGGAGAAAATCTCTACTTTTAGTGAGTGACCCAGGACTGGATCCTAGAAACTCTTTGAAAAGAAATTAAAAATCATTAAAATCACATTCAAAATACAGAGTTATCCTATAAAGAAGTAGAGTTAAAGTCAACTGACTGGTTTTGTCTAAACATTTTATCTAAAATTTTTGATTTGTTAACAATAATTAAAATTAGAATTTCAGTTTTCACATATTTCCTATGTTTAATTCATTTTTTGTCTTTATTCAAAGTGCACTATGCATCACTCTGCTGAGTGATGGCAGTATGGCCATTTGCACCTCACTAGGAACTGGAAAGGAGATCTTGAAAATAACTCTGATCCCGCTGAGGTTTCCAAAGAATTTCCTGCCTCATCTTACACTGCCAAGGTTCTGATTTCTGGTTTGTCATCTCACAGGAAAGAAAAGACTAATCCTAATTTCAGTTTTCCTGAAGGAAATCTTACGCATCAGAAGAAAGTGAGATATTTTGCAGACTACATTCTTGGTTTTAAGAAGTTATTTTAGAAGACAATTATATACATTTTCACTTTTCAGGTCCAGTATGTGGGCCCAGGTTATATTAAGGGTTTATTTCCCTGCAGTCATGTCAAACCTTCTACCAATCATGCTGTTTATCACTGCCCTTAAGTTTTTGGTGTAGTTTCAATAACAGTTTAATTCTTAGCTATTGCCGTATAGCAGAGAGTTCAGTTCAGAAACTAGTGTGGTTAATTCCTAAACGTTCTATATACAAAAGTTTTTCAGAGTGAATCCTTGACTGTGTTTTCTGATCTCTGCTGTGTCCTGTTCTTTGGTATTTGCTGTAAACTACTCTTTCTACATTTGAGGATGACATTAGTAAATGAAACCTATCTGACAGTACCCATTGTACTTACAGAAATTCAGGACACTAAAACTTTTAAGGAGCTCTTTAAGTTTTGAGGAGCTTTTGTGATCATACAGGTGCAGTATGCAATAAGGCTAAGAGTTTAGAGTCTAGAAAAAGCAAATGCGCTTCTATTTTTTTTTCCATAGTCCTAGTTTGCATGTTAGCAGCAAAGTATCATTATGAAATAGAGACCTGAGCAATGCATAACAAGAGAAAGAAAGATAAATTATTTGCAGCATCCATTATCACAGAAAACCTCTTTTCCCTGTATTAATCAGAAATGTGAAAAAAAGCATCAAGATTTTCAAAAGATACTGCTATGTTTTGCTTGGGATTATAGGGTGGGTGGGATTCAGAGCAGGGATGTTAATTCTGTGCAATTTGACGGGCCTTTAAAGGCATTTATCAAAATCAGGCCAAAACTCTCACCTACACTATCTTGCCTCCCTTATATTTCCCCCTGCGCTTTGTAATGTTGCCAAATCCCCTACTTTCTATAGTGTTATTCTGGCTTTGAATAGCTAGTGGCATTCAGCATTGCTTAAGAGATCCAAAAGTGATTTTATTGATCCAGTGAGAATTACTGAGGTTCCAGATACCTGAAAATTGTTCTACATCCATGCATCTTAATTTGTAGTCTTTTTATGCATATCTGTCTCTCTTCTGATTGATCTGGATTGGTTTTCTCAAAAGATATTAGTTAACATGATAGGAAGGCTTGAAATTAGTTTATTGATTCTTTTGAAATTTGAACCTGAGTGGCATTCAAGAGCTTCTCTCATGGCAGGTTGATCACAGTTCTGCACCCTTTATGGTGTTAATCCATGAAATATCTTTATGAGGGGAAATGATGCTTTTTTGATCTAGGAATAGATTCAAATTTAACATTTGGGATACAGTTATTATACTGTTCAAAATGCAAATATCTAGGATTGACTCATAATGACTCACATTTCCCTACACAGTCAGTATAGTAAAGAACAATATGGGACTGTAGGCAAAGAGAGGCTGTGACAGAGGATAGCAAGAGAAATCAGTTTTGTTAGAAATGGGCATGTAGGCAGATATGTAGGGATTAATACTGAAACGTTGTAGAAAACATCAATGTAAGATATTAAAGGATTGGAAGGTGCTTATGTTTTAAAGAAAAACTGATTTCACTTATTCATATTCACAGCCAAACCCACAAACTCATAAACACCAAAACGTGCATGTCTGTGCAGCAGGAAGGTTGATAAATATTTTAATTGCTCTTGGATGCCAAATGAGCATGAAATCTGGTAATAGAAAAATATAAATCTATTATTGAAGAAGGAGAGGGGAGAAAGCTAATCATATGCAAATTGATAAATAGTTGATACTTTTATGCCTAAACTCATACATTATCAGTATTTATCTCAAAAAAGGAAAAGTCAAAAAAACCCCAACATCCTATGAGGAGCATAATTATAATCCTCAAAGAATCCAGACCTAGTTCTGCTGCAAGATAAATCAGTTTTTGAAGCAAAATATCAAATCCACCCTCATTAGTGTGTTCAATGTAATGTGTATACAGCAGTAAAGTGTATCATTTAAGTAAAAATCTGTTCCTGGCAAACTGACAAAGGTAATTTAGAAGCTGTCTTTGTAATTATCTCAGCCATGGTAGGCAGAGGTATTTTACCCAAACACCATTTAGTAGCTAGGGAAAATGAACATTGTATTAGAACTCTTTAGAGTTCTACTAAATAGCTGTATTAATATAAAGCTATATTAATGAGTATTATCAATGTCAATGAACAGCTACAAAAATTGCATATATGAGATTATCTGTCTCAAAAGACTCAGCCAAAGCTTCCAGTTGATCACCTGTTTTGGGCGTCTTCCTAAATTACCACATCAGGATCTTCTAAATAGGTGGGGGAAAGAAACTGTGTCTTCAGGACAGAGTTTGCAAGGCTGGTGGAAAAGACACCTTGAGGAACCATTGCTTCCTCAGCAAGGGAATCTTCTTGTGTTTTGCCTGTGGATGGTACTTAATTGTGAGAGGAAACTTTAGCTAAGGTGGGGGGTTCTTGCTGTGATCCATCACATATTCTTGACACGGGCTTGATCAGACAGCTGCTTGCAATTGTAAGATGCAATACGTGGTAGTGCTCAAATTATTAGTTCATTGAAATAACAAGCAAAATGTGTTGTTTTAAACAGGTAGTTACCAGATTGCAGCTGAGGAGGTGGTCCTTTACTGTATTCAGTAAACAGGAGTCATAGTGAATGTTTGGTAAGACTATAATAACAATAAAATGCAATCAGTTACACTGCAGATAGTGGAGTTTTCTCTCTTTTATACTGCTAGCAGACTCTACCAAGTGCTCCTGTATAAAGATGGACATGCTTTATTATGTGAAAAGCTACAGCAAAGCAACTGTGCTGCACTACCTAAAGAAAATCTTTCTTAAATATATCTTCAGTAAGGAAGGTCTCGGATACACACTGTATCTCTGTGACTTAGTGCAGAACTGGGATTTAATTTCCCATTACACAACACAATTCTTCTATGTGTTAGCTTTTAAGAGGTAATTTTGCTATATAATAACATACATGAAATGGAGACTTGTGGATATGCTTATGCTGATCTTAGGTTTTGATTGTCTTTTAAATAACTATAACGATAAGACAGTGTATCAAAAATTACTTCACTATTTGTCTATCAAACTGATCAGCTGTCCTTTAGCTTTCCACATTTATAAACATCAACTTCTGGAAATGAGAATACTTGGGAAGTTTTAGCTTTTCTCCACTTACATGAACAGTTGTTCTCCTCAGCAGTATGTCTTCTCACTGTGTGTGCTCTCAGTTTCTCTTTTACTTTGCTTTCTGTTCTTCCTTCACCTATTTCCTATAAGTCTCTATTTAAAATTTATTTTTAAGTAAACAAGTAAGAATATTGAAGAAAATTTTCCTTTTACTGCTTCTGTTCATGATTCGTAGTAGAGGCAAAGATCAAGTTTTTAACAGCCACAACATTTAAGAAAATTAGATGCCAGAAGACTAATCTCATATTTTTCCTTTAACTACTGATGCTAAAGATGCTCCTGCTTGTAACTGTCATAAAGGGAGTGATTGCTTTCTCTGATGAGTAGAGATTCTATCTGTGCAGGTCTTTAAAATATCTGACTAAGTCCCTCAAGTTAGATGACGTGCATTCATCCTTCCTCTGTTTTAAGAGCAGGCATTATACCTTCTTCCCTTCTTTACTGCTGAGTGAAAGAGGAGAGGGAGGGAGATCAAACACTGGATCACAGATCATCCATTGCTTAACTCTTAAAACTTTCTTGGGTGGTTTTCCCACATATCAGATAGGGCTTTTCAGGAGAGTTGCCTCTGAGGTGTTTAGAGGAAAGTGGCAGAAACCACTCTCAGCAGGCTGTTTGGAGAAGTCACTTGCATCATGATTGACTCTCTCCACTTTAATCTAGCTTTTTCTCAACAATCTCATTCACTCTGGTATGACATTCATTCCCAAACCAAGACAAGCATCCCATCTCACACTGTGGAAACACCAGGGAACTGGGACATTAGAGACATTACATGAAAACAAACAAATGAACAAGCATACTATATCCCAAGGAAACCGGTATATCACCAAGCTGACTGGTGCAGTTGGTATGCTTGAGGGAAGGGATGTCATCCAAAAGGACCTTGATAGGCTTGATCAGTGGGCCCATGAGAACTTTATGAAGTTCAACAAGGCCCTGAACTTGGTTCAAGGCAATCCAAAATTACAATATAAGCTGTGACATGAGGTGATTAAGACCCGCCCTACTGAGAAGGATTTGGGGATGAAAAATCAGACATGAGCTAACAATGTGTGCTTGCACGCCAGAAAGACAAACCTATCCTCGGCTGCATAAAAAGAAGCATGGCCAACAGGTTGAGGGATGTGGTTCTTTGCCTCTTTTTTGCTCGTGTGAGACCTCGCTTGGAGTACTGCATTCAGCTCTGGGACCCCCAGCACAAGAAAGACATGGATGTCTTAGAGAGACTCCAGAGGAGGGCTATAAAAATAATCAGAAAGCTGGAACACCTCCCCTATGAAGAAAGGATGAGAGAGTCAGGGTTCTCCAGCCTGGAGAGGAGAAAGCTCTGGCCAGAACTTATTGTGGCCTTTCAATATATAAAGACAGCTTATACAGAATATAGAGAAAGACTTTCTGTCAAGGCCTGTAGTGAACATGACAAGGGGCAATGGTTTTAAAACAGGAGTGTCAAGCTCATTTTCACTGGGGGCCACATCACCCTCACGGTTGCGTGCAAAGGCCCAAATATAATTTTAGGACTGTATAAATTTTTTTGTCTTGTTTTTACTTATCAGTACAAATATGGGAGAAAAGTCTTATTTTCTTCCTTCACAGATTGTTATTCAAATGTCATTTAGACAAGTTGAGCTTTAGGTGAATTAATTTCCACAGGAAAGTTTTTTATTATTGTGCACGAATTACACTGAAATACACAGACACAGTCACAACATATACTGAAAGAAAACCTTCAGAGTTAAATCTCATTTTAAGCTTACCTTATGCCACAGAGCCATCTTGAGCTACTTCTATCTTCTAGTTTCACCTATACATTATAAACATTATATCAAAATTGACTAACAATGAGAAAAACTCCAGCAGGGAACTATTGAAGTGTGTAGCAATAAGGGGAACTTCTGAAGAATGGAATGACACCTAATATGTGCGAAATAGAATTAAGAATGGAGTCATGCTCTTACCTTACAATAAAATAGCTTGTGGAATACTTATATTCATTTATTGCTAGAAAAATGCTTCTAAACTGGCAGAATAATAGACCCCTTGACTTGACTTTTATGACTATAACACTAAAACAATACCAGAATATCATGGTTTTAAAATTGCAATGTTAGCAACATGTATATCAATTTTTTATGGATATAAGGACTGACTGAGAATATTTTGTACTAGGACTGGGAAAATCTCAGTTTTCAAGAGAATGCTTCCAAGTTTTGACTGTAGCTGGGATTTTTTGTTTTGAGGGATCACTTGTTCTTTAATGATCATGCTATGGAAAAATATTGCTATAGATGACAAGTAGAATGTGTGTTCTCTTTGAACTGGAAAAAGAGTAAAATATAAAATTAATTTCACAAATAATGTGTTTAATTTACAGTAATATTAAAAGGGTAAATAAGCCTCTACATAATGTTTAAAAAAATTAAAGAAGGATCTGAGGACAATACTTTATGTCCCTCACTCTGCTTTTTCTAATGGATAAAAGCAGGTTTCACTGGAGTTTTACTGTGTCCTGATAATTTATTTTAACCTGACACATACCTCCTGCTTGTTTTCACATATAGTAACAGTGTCCGGTGAAGTTTCGCACCATTGCCAGTTTTATTTATCTCCTACCAATCCCTGCTCTGTATAAATGACTGTTTAAAATCAACAGCAACAACAAAGCCAGAAAACCAAGTACTAAGCTTTTGTCTCAGAGATTACCCATATGAACAATCTCATTGATTTCCTGGATTTAGGATTCTGCAGTTTTTAGTGTTATTACGGGAGGATATGACCACGGAGTATTTGAAAAAGAGAAGAACAATTCATGAAGAAAGGAGATACTGATCAACCTGACACAAAAAGGTAGAAAATATGTGAAAGCATCTGGCATGAAATATTTCATATTACAAGCATCTTTATTTAACTAAAGTTGGACTGATATAAATCAAGGCTTAGGATAGAAAAATGAGAAAAAATAATAAGAAGGACCAGTCTCTTTCTTTAGTGACATATTTCACTTACAAATACCGGAGGAATTAAATATATGTTTTAGTGCAATGTATTTTGTGTGCTTGATACCAAAGAAGTCCTAAATGGGGTAAAAGGATCACCTTATGACTTTTGAGATTTCAGCTGGAATTTCATTCTACTTTTGTGCTGTAATTTCTGGCCTTATGTATAGAACAGATTTTTTTTTTTTAGGTATACCTTTAAAAATAAAAGCTCACTGCAAAATATTAATTCAGGCTATTCTTGTAACACAAGATCAGTAAGATTTTGTCGTTTTTATTTATACATCTGGATATGTGGTAGTTAAGCAACACATTGAGTTTGCATTATGAACTCCCCACATTTTCTAATAATTAAATCTAATATTTCATCTTCACTTTCAGGGATAGAAGATAATCTTAGCTTAAACAGTGTGTATGCTGTACTTTCGAAATACAGTAGCTGTGTTTATCTCACTGTTTTTCACTCCAGGTGTCTGACACTGCATGAGTTGTCACTTCTAATTGAATAACAGGTTCTTTCTGAGGAGCATTTCTTCCTGAAAGTTTTTTCTCCCTGTGTTATGTTCCACTCTGTTGCCTATTGAATGATACATTTTTGTCCAGTGTCCCTGTGTGTTTTTTCACCTTGTATATCGAGTTGATCAGTCGCTTCCCCCCACTATTTTTTCTTTTCTATTAATTTGTACCACATTCTAATTAATTTTGAGTTAGAAAGATACGTGTGCTTTACAATTAAAGAATATATTTTCTTAATATTGGCTTGAGGAGTGTCTAAAGAACCTTTGATTTATCTAGGAATGAAATGTAAATTCTAAACGCCTCTGCTCACACCAGCACAAACTCCATATAATATTTACTGCTTAAATAACAAAAATACATGAAATAGTTTCTAAATGGAGTAAACTATGTTTAACAATTTTTCCCCAAAAGACAGATGAATAATTTAAGGCTGCCTGAGAGAAGGTCCAATCTGTTCTCTGGAAATTTTTTCATGTTTTCCTGAATTTCTGAATCCCAAAGTGAATTATGAAATTAAATACGAGCTTGTTTAATGTAGCAGGGGTTTTTTTAAAGTTTATTCCATCCACTAGTGATATGTGAAATTTGGCTGGTATCCTTTATTAGGTGGGTCACCTAATGTGGCTTTAACATCAAAGTTCAGCTTTTGCCTGAAGTAACAAACTGTAGACACTTTAATACATGACAATGAAAAATGAACAGAAGTACTTTCCATTTGAGGCAGAGGAGGTTCAGGAAAATCTCTTTAGAGACTCTAAAGATGGTCGAAACTCTAGGAAGGGATCTTATAGCTGACCACATTACTTCAACATTCTGCACTTTTGAAACTCTAGGAAGGGATCTTATAGCTGACCACATTACTTCAGCATTCTGCACTTAGGTCACAACAGGCTGAAATGGTAGTGTGCACTCACAACAATCACATACTAGCAGTGGAAAATTAAAAGAACTCTGTGACTAGTAAAGGCATTTGATAATTTGAAGGTTTGTCACTAGAAGAAAAGGCTCCTTTAAGTGTAGAATATTTTAGATCAAATTTCTTATCTGGATCCTTTTTGTTTTCATCTCTGAATTTGCCATAAGAAAGAGTAAATGGTATTGCAGTATGAAAGTTTCCTGGTACAAAAGCCATTATTCAAAATTCATTTTACTATTGCTAGAATTACATCTTTATTAAACATTCATTATGCAATCTTTTTTTTAGGATTCTGAATTTCAAAAAATATTGGCTGTTTCCTGTCTTGCAATTATGATAGCTTTTCAATATATGTCTAAGGACTGCCTATGCCATTGCATAGTGTAAATATAATACCACACAATCTTTCATTTGGAGCTCTGAAAATATACTCTTCAAAGTACATCGATTCTTATAAGCTCATCTATTATTACAAGGAAGATATCTCCTGAAATAAAGGATAACATTTTTCCAATGTTGTAGTTGCTTTGCCATGATGAATTGGCCAATGTGGTTGTTCAAATTATGCCACACTGGATTTTGATAGTTTAATATGATTTCATTTATTATTCATAAATGGTCAGAGTGAGGTGTCAAAAAATGTTTTACTGAACTAACTTGGGCAATTATCTTTCCACTCTTTTCTCCTGAAACATCCAAATTGATTTTCATAGATGCATTTTCTGAAGTAAAATATTTCAGAACCTGCTCTATAGTTCATGCTTCCCTAGTATGATAAACAATCTTGTTGGTGAAGTTGCTTGCCAATGCTCTCTTCTCTTAACTTTTTGTTTTTTAATAATTTGCAGTCATGAACTTGCAATAAAGTGGTGATTGAAGGTGGTGAAGAGCCACTGAAAGATGGAAAAGAATAAAAGAGATCATTCTAATTTAAATGAGAAAGCAATGGGTTCACAGCTGTAGGTTCTGAGAATAATATAAGCTTGGGAAACAATTTTTTAAAGCTGTGGAAAAAAAATAAATTCAGCTTCAAGCATTTTCATGCTGTGCCAAACTTTCACATTTTTTATCAAATATGTAGTTATTACCTACGTTGTCTAGAGTAGTAAAACATACTTGGATATTATGTCTTTTACTAAAGTCTTGTATTTGTTATTGTACTAAAATATATACATGTAAATGGGAATATTATAAAATTACTCTGATTTTTACATATGCTCTTCTGATTTGATCTAATCTAAACAATAGTATACAACAATTCAGCTTTAATTTACTCTTTGAATAACCTTCAAATACATTCTGTATATACGGTTGCTTGACATATTTGAACTATCTCTTTCTGTTTGTTTAGGTTTGTTTTTATGGTCTTGGGGGGCATTGACTTTGCAGAGTTGATGCCACACAGTTGTAATTAAAAAGGTTCATTGCATCTGAATAATATAATTACATGTGTCTGTTTTAACATGTTTTAACGTGGTCAGGAAACACATAAATATAAAAAGATATCTGTATTTTATTAACATGGGTTTTCTGTAAGATTTTCAGACACATACACATGCACCCTTGCATACATATTTTAAATGACCTAGTTTTATTTTGAAATAAGACATTGTATATATGGCATGTATATATAACACTTTATATATAGCATGTTTATATCATGATTCAATTTACAAATCACAAGTAATCATTTAATTTTTGTAGGACTACTATAAAAGTAAAGTTCAAAGCAATTTTCTTCTTATGGGGCCCTGAATCAGAATATAAAAAATAACCTCTGGTTCAAGGAGGAAAACACTTGCTTTAAGCACCTTTCATTTTAGCTCAGTCTGGAAAACAGCTAAGGCTAGTTTCTGATAATATAATATCTGTAAGTTAAAAAATAAATAAAGCAGCAGTAATCCCCCCTCCCATCTGATGTTACCTCAAATGTGTTTCTACAATATTTTTCTAAAAAATTAATTACCATGTTTAGAAAGGAAGACCAAAAAGGACACTTTAAACTTAAAGAAGGATCAAAAAGAAGGAGTAGTCAATGTGACTAGGAACTAAAATTACTTTACAATTGTGGAAGTGTTTATTTTATCTATTCTTTATTAACAAAAAAAAGAAGAAGGAAAAATAAGAAATAGCTTATTTGCTTTGCTGACTTTAAGGCTTAAAAAGTAATATTTTGGGTCATAACACTAAAGAGTTCCTGAAAATAACTTCCCAAAAATTACTCTTTAACTTTGCCCTCTAGCAGTTTTCTGTCTCATTCTTTCTTTCCCCTCCATGTTTTCAGAAATGTAATTAAGTCAGATTATAACTCTGCTGGGTGTGGGCTTTCTCACTTTGCTTCTTGTATTTCAATTGGATTCTCTACGAAATCCTAGATTTTTTTTTTTTTTTAGATATTTTAATGTCAGAGACCTTAATTTTTGTATTTTGGTTGATTTGCTGTATTCTAAATGGAAGAAAGCAAAAGGAGGACTCTGTTATACATTTGTGCACACACACAGACAGACAGAACATCTATTCAAAAGGATATGACAGCTGATTCAGCACCAAGCCTCAAACACACACCACCATTTCCATTGAAATACTGTTACTAAGTAATATTTCCAAAAGATTTCACTTAAACAGAGATTGCTACTTACATGATGATATTGATAGCTATTATTAATGTTTACAATGCACACTCCAGGTGTTTCTATAGAGTTTAACTATTTACTTTTATTTACCAGGAGAAAATGTTTGTGCCAGATGAAGGACAGCGGTAGCCTGTCTTGTTTTCTAACCTTCATGGAACATTGGTGTGCGTGCGTCTGTGTGTCTGCATGTGTTGTATTTTCTATAAGTTTTTATAAGTTGTGGCAGCCCGAAGATGACTTTTATTTGTCTGATTTCTCCAAAACTTTTTCAAATTTTGTTGTTGTTATTGAAATCAGATATGCATGATGTTACCTGCTTTCATTTCCTACTACAAGTTTCAGTGATTAAAAGAACCAATTATACCAAAAAAGCCCCTTTGTTAATTCAACATAGTAATATTGAGCTATAATAAATGTTAACTCTCAGCATAATAAGCAACAAAGATGTATATGTCTTTCAAAGAAATAAAAGACCTTAAGAGTCAGCAAATCTCACTGTCAGCAGTGTGACAGTGCAGTACCAGAATTAAGATTTTAAATGCTATCATCTAGCACCAAGATTGTGTGAATTGCTGAAAACCCTGCAAGTGATAAGTAGCTGCTCAGTCTCTTGTATGCAGGGATATGGAAACTTGCTACTGAGGTTTTTTCTGTATTTTAGGTTTAAATTCACTCCAGAAATATGTCTGTTGATGGTAGCAGAGACTCAGCATGCATTATTTTAATAAATGGCTAGTTAATTCTTCTCAGGAAATTTAAATATTATATTTAAGACACACATATGCAAATGCTTTCTATCAGAACATATGTATCCATTCCTCAGGTGTGTTAAGGAAGCCGACATTGTGAATTAGAGTCTCAAGTGCTCAGTATCTCTGTTCATACTGAAAATACTATGCATTGCTCAAAACTGTGTCTTTGTTCTTGGTAACATAGTACTATCATTCATGATTCATAGAGAAAAATAAAGATTCCCTATATTCTTGTTTCACGAAACTAGATGTTTCAGTTTTACAGTACATCTAGGGGAACAAAGAAGAAATTTTGTGTGACAAGACATTTCTTCGTGTATTCTTCTGTGACTCATATCTGTGACCTCTTAATCTACGGGGGAAAAAAATACCCTCTTCTTTCCATATACTTCTTATCTTTCAAGATATCAGTTTGTGTGCTGCCTGGGATGTATGATACTTGCTGATGACCATGTATTTTAATTTCATTTACTACTACCAGAGGTTTTTTCCACAAGAGTCCTGGCTAATCTTCTGTTGATCCAAACCCACACAGTAACATATATCACTGGTTTTGATCCAGAACACTCCTGAGGAGCAGGACACCCCCTCAGAAAAGGCTGTGCACGCTTTCAGGTTTGATTCAAACATCATGACCTCTTTGGCTTTCAAAATTTTTCATCTGCACAGTAGGATTTTACTCAGGGATCTCTCTAATTATTAGCATACTCTGATGTTAAGGAACTACCTAAAATTCTGCAGCCTGGCACCTGAACCAGGTGACAACACCATCAGTCCCAGTAGCTTTCCCAAATATGCCTCATCTTGGGCATTTCTGGTTTATTTCATTGAAAAATAACAGGCAGTGCAGAAGATGAGTTGATTAGGGGCAGGTTTCCTCAGAAATAAAGGAATGAACTGGCATCATGTCCCAAAAGAATAAAATTAGTATTTTGTCTATTTCATCTACTTGTGAGCAGGAAAATTACTCACAAACAGCAAGAGAGCTTCAGTATCAACTGCATCATGAAATAACAGACAAAGTATCAGGGAACTTTTGGGCATTTTCTCTCTTCACACTAGAAATACACAAAAGACCTAGGCATATGTATTATGGAAATCCAGGGGTTTTAGTGGCTTGCTTTGAGTGCTAACCTTTAAAGTTTTTCAATGTTTCTTTGAAGTCTCCCAAAAGACAGGGGTGGTTAAATGCATTGCTTTTTCAACAGAGACAAATTTATTTCGTACTTTTTGATTTTGTAAATGGTCAGAGGCAATTATCCAGTCCAGGTCTCCTTCTCCATGTGAAATCTTCATTTTCCTCTAGTGATCAGAGCTACTTGACTTCTTTATGTAGCCCAGATCCCAGTTAATTAAAAGAGCGCATGTTTTCGTTGAAGTACCTGATATATTAACTATACAATGTCAGAGTAAATTCCTTTAAAAAGTGGAATCTATGTATATGTAGTTAAGCAAAAAAAATCTCCGTGCAAACTGTAACTTCTTCAGTGATTTCTTTGTTATTTTTATTACTCATTAATGGTAACAACACCAAATATATTGTAAATCTTTGTATTAATTCTAACATTATGAGCTACCAAGCCCATTAGCATGAGTTTCAACACAGTTTTAAGAATGTCACAATCCTTCTCTGTGTCCTTTTACCCCTGTGATCCACATCTATGATCTCTAAAACTGAATGTATTGCTCATTTATTACCAGCTCTATTTTAATTTCTTCTCCAGCTAACTCTGCAAATAAAAGACCTCTAGTTGTTTTAATTTTCTCTTCTGACAGCAAAAGACATATCTGCATGATTAAAATGCCAGATATCTTTATAACTGTTATAAATTACATTAATTAATATAAAATAGTGGTAGAATTTGCATAGGAAAAAAGTATTACTCTAAATCTTAGTTAATTCAAAGTTGACTGTAAGATAGCATTTCTCTTACACCTCACTTATTTTTTACCATTTCATGTATTCATTATTAATAAATACTTCTCTAACAGATATGATGTATCTGTTGTACGAGCATCATGTATAGACCTATTGGGGTTGTATTTCTCAAGTTGAGAAGAAAAGGAAATTTTCTTTCATAAAACAAAGAGGACTTATTAACTGCCTAAATTACATAAGAGCAAGTGGTCTGTTTGACAAAAATATATATATATTTTAATGAACTGAGACTACAGACCAAGGGTTTACAGTGCAAAGTAAGAGTTTTTCCTAAATTCTGTTTCTCCAAAAGTCTATTCATGGCTT
This sequence comes from Caloenas nicobarica, assembly GCF_036013445.1. NCBI lineage: Eukaryota > Metazoa > Chordata > Aves > Columbiformes > Columbidae > Caloenas > Caloenas nicobarica. The sequence continues at coordinate 50,978,356 of NC_088245.1, forward strand.
TTGATTGGAAGGTCAAGTTTTGTATCAAGAAGTTGCTAACCTCTAAATGAACTGTTTGTGCCAGGTGTAGGAGCAACATGTCATGGCTTCACAACCTGGCAGGCCAACATGAAACAGTGTTTGAAAGCAGATCCCAGTGATGACAGGTCAAAATATTCCAGACTTAGCATTTGGCTGATGTTTTGAGAGTATCTTTACACTTTCTGAGATGGGTAGATGACCCCACTTAAACTAGTGAAGCTCCTTCCTCCACCAAAATAGTCCTGTGTAAACATTGTTAGGCAAAGTTCGTCCACCTTGCTGGGAAGCATGTTTATTCAGTATGGATTTCACTAAATATTCCTGTGGGAACAGGGACTTATTTTGCCTAAGAGGAGAGGTAAGGAAATTTTACATTGGTTCTGAGAGTAAAGACAAGAGGTTTCTACCTGTCTGTACCAGCATTACACCCCCAATCATCCTTGGCTCTCCAGCTCAGCCATTTTTGTCTCTCTGGCCTCTTATCATCTACCTCAGCCAACTGATTCCTTGTTCTGCAGCCTAGATCTTTCTGAGAGCCTCTGGGGTCTACCTGAATTTGCTATTTTCTGCCTGTCCCTTGTTGTAACCTTTTCTTTCCCCCCCTCTAAGCTGTACTATGTTCAGCTGCATACTGAGCTCCGGTATACAGAAGGAGAGGCACAAATCATTGAGAAGTTTTGAATTTTTTTCTATAAAATAAATCCCTCAATTTCTTTCATTCTGTACCATTAGAGTTTGCCAATGTCTGTATAAATTATGCTGGTGTTATTATTTTGTAGAAACTCTGTCAACCTTATGCTCTTGCACAATTGTTTCTTTGCATTATTTTCTGATGAAATTTTGGATTTGATATACCATGGTGTTTCTTTTTTTCTTTTTGTTTATTGGACAGTCGTAATGTATGTATGCATGCATGTGTTGACAGATACCTGGATGTTTTAGGTGAGTTTAATGGGCAATTCAGGAGGAACACAGTGTTTTTTAAAATTTCTTAATCAAAACCAAACAGGTCTTTATAAAAATACTCAAATGAATATTGATGTGCTTGTTTTATTTTCTGTTAAAACTAACATCCAAGACGTATGCTGACAGCCGAAATGATATGTAAAACTGAAATTTTACCTTCTAAATTGAAGGCTAGAGTTACATTTTCTTGTTAGAAAACTCCAAAGAAGTGCTTGAAAGAAAAGGACCTGAAGGAAAAAACCCTGTCGCTTTCTCAGACATTCTGTATCCCACAGTGGAGTTTTCCTTCTCCCCTTTAATACCTCTACATTTCACAGAACTGCAGTTTGTTGCAAGTCAAAACCACAAATTGAAAAGGACCAGTAAGAAAAGCTAGAACTCTAGCAGGGCTTCTCTCTTCTTTCATATTGCCGCTGCAATAGAGCCAGGCTACAATAAACATCCCTTCTTCCTTATAGAAGATTATCTTTTTAATGTAAATATAATCTGTCATTTGGAACACTTATGGTCTATTTAGCTGATTTTAACAACCAAAAACCTTTGGAACCACAGGATTTTAGTGACCCTGGAAATATATTGACTATCGTGCATTTCAGAAGTGTTTGGAACAATACAATTAAAATAATGGATAAGCAACTTAATTTCAAACTTCTCTGCTCAATGACAATAAAAGATGTTTTTAATTCTTCTACGAGTGTATCCTTTCTTTTTTCAATAAGCTATTTTGTTAAGTTGTAATTTTAAATTTTGATTGCTAAAAGTCAGCTGATTTTCTAATGTAAAATATCACACCAGATTTCTTCTTGGTAGTATAGTATAAAGACTAAAACTGAAGCCTGGGGAAAAAAAAAAAAGAAATCAGAAAACTAAGAAGCTATCTATAATTCATATAAACCAAAGAAACAATATAAATAACAGGGAGTGTTAAAGGGGGATAAAGTCAGGATCCCAAGCTATGAATGCGCCTTCTCTCTTGTCTTCCTCTGTTAAAACCAGGAGATAATATATGGTATAATTCTTGAAAATACACTACAATAGTACTGCTGTTGGACTATCTATATGTACTCATTGTGATAACTGATTACATTGCCCATCAGTTTTGTCAAGTAAGACTGTATTATACTTGGTTTCTAGAAAGGTGCTACAAATAGTTATAAACATTTTGTTTGTTTCTTTTCTTCTGATTTTCTTCCTATAAGCTCGTAATTACTCTCAAGTAAAAGTATGCTTCTTACATTCTCAGTTACTAGCTGACGTTTTGTTAAGGAAGTTTCTTTGCCCTCAGTATCCTGAAGCAGTCTCAGGCATGGATTCCAGAAATTCCTCTTAAATTAATAATTTATTTGAAAAATACAACATAGGGCTGGTGCCTCCACAGAGGGCAGGACCTCAAGCAAAGAAAACCCTGGGCAATTATACCCTTATAATCTAAGTTTACCATCCCTCATGCATCAGTTCGGGCCAATTGCAAAATTAGTCTCTGGAGTGCCCCGTTTTTCATTGGATCTCTTCATTTTTCATCAGGTGGAGTGTTTCTTATGTCTGTGGGTATTTGTTTGTCTTTCACCAACCAGACTGGTTGTTGATCTGGGTCCTGTCCATCAGCTGCTATTTTACACCTGCAGTTGGGAAGAAAAATTAGTCTTTGGCAATAGCTAAAACATTAAAAAGTTCTGACATTCTGCAACTTCTCAGATTCTTTAGATGTTCCATTCTGTTCTTTTACTTATCTCTAAGGATGCAGCTCCTGCTGACAGTCAAAGATCCCTTATCTTCTAGCTTGAACTGACTCTGGGGCCCTTCTTTGCTTAACTAGGCAGAAAGTTCAAAAGTTCATAGCTTGTGGCCTAAGCAAACTTAGTTACTGACGCTAAGCAAGTTATGCCAAGCAAGTTCTATATGCGTAGTTTCTGAGCAAGTTCCATAAGAAGCAGGATATCATAGTTCAATAAGCTAAGGCAATCTATATTTTTATGAGAATTTCAGACTTAAGCTACAAAACAATCTAGGGCTTTCAAACAATATTTTGAGCATCTTTTGGAAAGAAGTCAGTCAATAAATCAGTTCCAGTGTCTGGGTCATGGTTTTGGCAATGGGGTATTCTTGTATATTTTGCAATGTTAAAGGCACAACAGAGTTTGTGTGTGTGCAATTCCAGGATTTGAATGTTCTGCTAAATACAATTTTGGTGAAATTCCTTTAATTTTGTATGAAAACTTTTATGATGGATTTTAAAATCCATGTTAAAGAAAAAGGTGGGACAGACTGCCTTTGGGAGGAAATTTTTCTGTTGTAGACCAGAAAATGCTTCACTCTTCTGTGAGAGTAGGTAAGTACTTCACATGACAGAAAATCAGGCTATTTTGTTATTAAATATAACTGTGAAAACCTGATTTTAACTACATTCTAAAATATCTGTATTTAGTTGTTGGCTTTTTGTTTTGTTTTGCTCTGTTTTTACTTGTAATGTGTTTTCTTAGAGAGGCTTATTATAAATAGAAAACAACAGCAAAATATTTTGTCTTGATTGCAGAACTGATACTTTTAATTAACTTCAGTTAAGAAACCTTGATATGACCCCCTCTAATGTTTTCTGGCAATATTTGCAACCGAAAGAGAAAACTGCAAAAGCATCTTCATTCCGCTTTTCTTTTTTTCTTACCAAGAGTTCGGGAACATCTACTAAAATTTAACAAAATTTCAAAGAGCAGCTGAATAAAGAAATAGTAAGTCAGCGTAGCTAGAGCAGAAAAAAAGTCAATTCAACCTTAAAATAATTGCACTAGGTAAGTGGAAATTCCTTTTCTAAGGAAAAAATATATATAGCAAATAGCAGTTTATTTCATATCTGTGCCTTCACAGGGAATTTCTGGGCATGCTGGACCTTATTAAAGTTCTGCAAAGGACCAAACGACAATCTTTTAAATGAATAATTTCTGAGCTATTAGAAACTGGAGGGAAAGTATAGTTCAATGTCAATTCAGGGTGATTACTCAATGAATAATCTATATAATGAAGAAAGCATTATTCTTAACCTTGGGTTTGTCTCATTTCATAGCAGGACAACTAGTATGTGACTTTGTAAACCAGAGAATATCTGACAAGAGTGATCAGTCTTTCTCTTGAAATACTGTAAATGTAATTTTGGTTTTATTTAAGTTAATTTCAAAACTCATCATGAAATTTACTGCAGCTAGAGTTTCATCTGCTGTACTTAAATGATTCAGAGATGTAAAAGTAATTATGAGAAATTAAATGGATGACATATGCCCTGGAAGATGCATTAGAGTTAATAGTCTTTTGAACTGTTACAACCAAATGAACAGCTTCGTAGAGATACTTAATGAAACATTCTTTAAAACTCCTGACATAAACTGTGTTCATCACTAAGATAACAGTGAAAAAAACTCCACAATGAAATAAAAATAAGCTATTTTCGTCTCTTAAGATCAAAAATACTGCCATTACAGGAGAAATATCAGTCACTGCTGCTAATAAAAGGAACATGTTAACATACATTTCTGCTCCTTATTTCATCTCCAGAAAAGTAAGGTAGCAAGGAATCTCAGGAACTCAAAGCAGCTTATCAGTGCTGACAGTCATCAATAACACAGTGTAATTACATTGACTTCAGTAGACATAATTGTCAGAATGTCAACCACGTCCACTAATTACTTGGCCACCGTAGATGAGAAGAAAGAACAGAAAAGTACAATTTCAGCACTTTCAGATATGGCAAGTTAGGAATCCTTTATATACTCATTTCTCATACACTATAATGATTTGGAAACCACTTCGCTGTATAGTATATAGATAAGTGTAGTGATTATGCTCTGATGTATTTTTTTTATTTGGGCATAGCTCTTGACAGATTATTTATGAATTCTTAAGTCTCATGCTATTTTCAGTGTAGCTTTTTCCTTTGCCTCCTTTACCTTTTTTTGTGCCTTTAGTTTTACCTTTGACCTTCTGACAGAATAACTTGGAATTTTTCAAGATTTTTTTCACTTTGTGAAATGCTTTGGAGAGGAATATTATTTAGGTGGAAAAACATAAAGGAAATATTTACCAGTTTCAACATTGTTTGTTTTTCTGGAATGAAGGAAACAATTTTTTGTTGTTTACCCTAAAACAACCAATAGCCTGTAAAACACGGTGCAAAATCATTTTTTCTTGGGATCAAAATAGAACAACTTCTCTGAGCATTGAAAGAGACTGATAGGCTTTTATTCATCTGGCTAAATATAGATATCATGGTGTAAACGTTTACCTCTGAGTTAGCCATTACAGAATCTTTTTAAAGACATTGGTCATCCAGGCTGCACAGATAAGGAGGTAAGGGAATGTTTCCTCCCATTCCAAAGTATGTCAGATGGACTGCATATCTCTGTGGAGACGATAAATGAAGTCTGAGGTGACTTGCTCTGTCACAGTTGTCTAAGTCTGTGAGAATAATTCCAGCAACTGGGATCGTCTCGCCATAGCAGGGGGAGGTTGTTGGGCTTGATCAGTGAGCTAAACCCAGAATGGTGGCACTTGACATGGATTCCATTTCATAAAAGTTCAGAAGTATTACAAAGGTGCATTGCATGAGAATTTGCTGCTACTGTTTACTGCACAGCTCTTAACACTATATAAAACAGTATAAGTCTGGATACGAAAGTCTGTGTGATGATTTGCCCAAATTGTCGATCACTGCCAAGAAGCTACAGGCAGAGGTAATACATCTGTTACTGCTGTGGTATGAATATTGATGTATTGGATCAGCACTAGTTTAGGAATTGCATCACCTGTTCTGTCTGCACTTCATTCTGTCTGGAAGTGTGATTTTAGGTATGTCTTTGGTACACATACATATCACTAGATAATAAGAAGAGAATGTGAAAACTGAAATTCAGTTGTTCTGTGTGACTTACGCATAAAAGTACCTCTTCCTTTTCTTCAAAACAGTTTATATTCATCTCTGTGTGTAACAGAGCCATTTCTAAACACTGTTTTAGTTAAAAAAACCTGAATTTCATGCATCTGTCAAAATCCACCACTTTTGCTTAATTTAAGAAAAAGTCACCAAATGGATTAATAATTAAGTAGACAATTACATATTCTGTCATTATCTCTATAAATATAAACAAGTAAAGATCCCAACTATTCTACTTCCTCCCTAAAGAAAGAAGAGTTCCTCCTATCAGCTGATTTGGTCCTGAGGAAAATCTAGTAACCTCCTAATCTCACCTATCTTATTTTAAAACCATAAATGAATTTTATACAGGCATGCATAGTCTCTTATTTGAAGACATCATTCCTCATGTCTTTTAACTTATTTTTAAAAATTTCAGAATATTGACAATTTCTGTTTATCAGATTTCAATAAAATTCTACTTTATATATTTAGACCCTTCTAGATCTGAGCTACACAAACTAGTCCCAGGACCAGAAACAGAGAGTAACAGAGAGTAGTTGCCCTCATAGAAGACAGACTTCACCTAGGGTAGAAGTTTTCTTTGCTCAAGTATGGCACCATACGAGGGCAGCTACCAGCCTTCCAAACCCACTGTGTAAATCTAGAATTTCAGCCGTGCACACCCAGAAGAGAGCATGTCTTCAGAGAGACAGATGTAAAACTGCTATAACATATCAATGCTGCAATGCCAGGGACCTCTAAAGTAGCTCCATCCTGGCCTCAGTATGGCCATTTCAGTGGATCAGCTAATTAGTTCTGCCGAGATTGCAGCTATTAGCATTACAGAAATATTGACATTCAGGTTTCAGAACTAGATATTTTCTGTGTTTTCTACTGTGTGATGCCATGTCAATGCAAGAGCTTTGTAGCTCTTAGCTCAAGGACGTCTGTATACCATGCCATCAAGTCCTAAAGAGGTTTTGTTGTGGTTTTGGTTTTTTTATTTTTTTAAATACAGAAATAGTCAGTACTGTTCAGCCAAGGTTATTCTAGTGTTTTCTGAGAATATAATGGCTGTCTGGACTGTTTCAGTCAATACACTTGAATATCTGAATACTCTCAAATCATAGCGTCAACCTGTTTATTTGCTCTGAGCCTGTGAAGGAAAAAGTCCTTTACTTTGAATGAATTTATTTATTAAAATAATTCTATACTCAGATGTCCTTCATGAAAGTTACAAAGTTTTTTCTTTTCCTCATGATGCTGGAAATCACTATTTTTCTTTCCTTTCATAACTGTCAACAGCCATCAGCTAATCACAAAGAGACCAGCAATGATGAATTAAGCACGAGGCTTCTTTCCTTGCCTCTGGCCATCCCTCAGGTATCAAACTTTTGAGGACTAGTAGCTTTGCATTCTCACATTTCTTGAATTGGATCTTGGTAGTACATGTTTTCAGTCAGTTTGTATATGTCATGTTTTTCATTTGAGGATCTTCAGCTTGGCAACAAAATTTATTTTTTAGCTAGTATAGCTTATGTAAAACTATTTGATTAAAGAAAGATTGTTTTCAGGTCATGAAGAGTTGTTCATCAGAGAGATGACCAATATTTAACATTATGTTTTACTTTTTAAAGACCTTCCTCTGGTGCATTAAGGTTTGCTGCAAGACAAGGGGTGAATTCTGTTAGTAATAACCTCATTTAGAGCTCGACTAACTTAATGTACAATGTTTGTATGTTTTGATTTCTGACGTGTAAAGAACTAGAAATATTTAAGGTGTATCTTGCACACTTGTTTTCCTGTTCTTTTGCTGAGACAAGTATAAACATGGCCAGTTAGTTCTGATTAAAATGTTATTTCCTCTTGAATATTTATTTCAAAAGTACTTATGTGGTGTTCACTAGGTATGCTCTATGCCTTGGCAATTTTGTCTGAAGTACCCGCTCTAATTAGGTTTCAGGACTTTGTAATTACTTTATTCTTTGGCTAATACAAAGATAAACTAACATAAATTAATATTTGCCAAACACTTCACACATTATTATTTCTTTTTAACAGCTGGCCTTATTTTAGTCTAACAGTACTTTTTCCTCCCTTTTAAGTTGGAACAGAAAATCAATGTACAGAAAAAAACTATGAAGCACCATTTATTTTTTCTCGTATTTCTTGAGCTTTCTCTGGATAAAAGACATCAAGGATACTGGTGGTAAACGTGATACATGGCACTCACCTGCCTACAAATATTTGCTAAATTCACTTAAATCTGAAACACAATATCTTGGAATTTTTCCTAGTTAAGTAAAAAAGGAGTAAAGCGAGCATATAGTCTTCAAAGACTGATTAACTTTGCAAAATGTGGGAAGCATTGATTTTACAGTAGTGTGTGTGGAGTCTAACTGGCTAACAGGAGACAAATGCATAAAACTTCATCTATGACCTGGGTAGTATTAAGTAGAATAGATCTTCATCTCAACTTCACATGCTTGCCTTATACTTAATCCATTATTAAAATAATCAAATGGAAAAGTTAGTAAATTTGCTTAAAGGAAAGGTAAGAAAAAGAAAATCACACGTCAATGAACCTTTTAATAGTCTTTGCACTGTAGTACATGGTGACAAAATAATAATGAGGCATATCTTTTCTGTCAAGATTTGCTAGTTGTACTTCAGTGTAATCACACTAATGAGACACTCCTCTCAGCTGAAATGACATTTTCTTTTGTACTAAAAATTAATTACTCTGACGTAAATTAAAAGACCAATTATTTGACTGTTTGATGTACTGAGTCCACATTAGGTTGCCTCAGGTACATACAGTGAGGGTATAAACATTACACAGCCTTGTGTCTACAAGGTTTATACATGTGTATAAAAGAGCATATTATATTTAGATTGTTATTTCTATAATGAGCAAGCAAGGATACAAAGGAAATCCTACAGATTATTTTATGGTGGTGTGTTTTTTTCTTGTAAAACACATAAAATGTAAGGCCCTTCATGTTACCTCCAACCTCAAGACAAAGTGGACCAAAAAATCGAAAATTCTGCCCTTGTGTATTTCAGACAAATCATTGTTATAAACGTTGTCAGTATATATATATATATATGTAGTATGGATCAGTGAAAGTTACTTAGTCACTTATGAATCCTGTGGACAGATATCTTTCAGTTACATCTATTCAAATAATCATTTATTTTCCCCAAATACGTAGAATCTGAAGATTAAAATCCAGCTTGACTCATCATGCAATGATCTATGGATTTGTGTATTGGAAAATATATTATAGAAACATGTAGAAGGGGAAAAAAAAGTACAACTATGAAATACAGATCAGAAAAAAAAATCTTTTATCTTGGAAGTTGTCAAGAATCTTATGTTAAATGTAATTATTGTGATTATGGGATGTTTTACTTAGGAGCTCTAAGTGACTTGCCCAGTCTTGTTAAATTTGATAGGAGTTTTGCCATTGACTTCAGTGAAAGGCAGATTCAATTCTAGATCAGTTGAGGGTCTTGGTCTCAGTGGTAGATTTCAAGCCTATCACTGAGGGACAGATAAGACTTATCACATAATATCTTTTGGTGCACCAGGGATGAAGAAGCCTATTTTCTTAGAGACTAAATAGACTGTATCTAGTTTTCACACATGCATGGTTCCATTGTGAATGAACTTCTGTGGTTTTTAATTACTCTGAAAGTATTTAGAAATCTATGATAACAGTTTTCTGAGGATAACTCATGTGTATCATAGAAGAGCTAGTAAATACACAAACTGTAAGTGTCAGCTCTTTAAATAGTGTTTCTCCTCTGCCCTTTAAGAGAAAGGTACAGCTTGCCGTGGGAATTGTGCTTGTACTTAACAAATTCTTAATGTTCAAAATGAAAAGCTTTGGCAAAGAGGCAGAGAAGACAAAGAAAATTTCTGAAGTACTTATAATTCAGATTTGTATTTCACTAACCTCCCTCACCACCACACCTAAACACCATTCCCCTCCCCCCAAAAAAACACTTTAAATTTTCACCTACTGTGTCTATGGAAGCTCCAATTCTACTCTTATTTCTGTTTGAGAATTTTTACTTGGAACAATGTATTTTACTAACACTGTAGAGCATGGATCCATTTAGTTTTCAATGTCAGATGGTGAAGTTAGTTTCTCTGTGTATTTGCTCTTTTCAATATTATTGCACCCAACATCTGCTCTCCAGATCCTTACATTGAAACTTATAATTTTTCAATAATAGTAAGTCATACTCAAGAACATGTTTATTAGTTCAAATCCAGATTGTAAACATTGATCATATGTGACTCTTGTTCAGCTGATTTAGAGTGATTTGTTCCTCATTTAAATATTTTTTAGAAACAGAAAGTCAGAAATAATTTTATTGGATACTAAACTACCATCTCATTTTAATACTGTTTAATAAATATCCTTCTAAATAACTCACCCGTTGAGGAATTGCTAACTCAGTTGCATTAGAAGATACCAGCACACTTTCCCCATAGTTTTATTTTTTCCTATATTGTATTTTTCTGATGCGATGGCATAAAGCTTGAATTTATCTTATTTAAGTGGATTTTTTCCCCTTCAGTTCTGTTTCAAACAGTTGTCTTCATATGCACTTACTTATAAGAAGACTCGAAACTTAAAGCCAAATAAAAGATTTCAAGACATTTCTAGGTGTGACAAGTGAATAATTTTCTTGCAATAGAAAAATTAAAAATTATTTATTAGTCCATCTCCAGCCTTGCCTTATTCTCTCCCTCTAAAAACTATCTTTTTTTTTTTTTTTTTTTTTCCTATCAGACAGGAGTAAACACATACATACACAAAAATTGAGAGTAGAAAAAATGTTACATTACTATGAATAATCAATATGATCTTTTTTCAAAAAATATCTTTGGCAAGAATATGTTGTTTTGCTTGTGATGTGTGAAAAAAAAAAAGATGTTAAAGGTGATGCTGCTAGGCAAAGCTGAAATATTTGCCTTATGAAAATCAGCAGGAAATTCCCAATAATTTTGATAGAAGTAGGAATTTTATCCAACTCCATGCAGATTTTGTGTAAGTCCTTTATGTTTTGAGAATATAAACCCAGTTGCCTACATCGATTATGATTAGGACATGGTGATGTGGTCTTCCTTTGTTTACTTGTTTCATCGTGTCTACTTTACAAATTGTGAGACCAGCAACAATTAGTAATAAATACTATGAAATGGCACAGGCAGATACCGTTCATATGTACTTTCAGTCAAGTGCCAGGGAACCCTGAATTTCTGCAGCGAGCACCTTCTTTATACACTTCCTTGTTTTTGAATTTATTTGCACAGGTTCTCTTGTGAGCAATCATTTTATAAAGTAACTTTCCCACTCTTGAATTCTAGTAGGGGGCAAAATTGCTGCTAATTATTGTAATTGTATGTTTCAATCCATTCTGGAGCACTAGGAATAAATGTTATATGAAATGTGATCTGCAGGCAAGTCCCCTAGCTTGTTAATTTTCTGTTCTACTAAATCAGTATTTTGTTTTACTCTTGATGCTTGAATAGATTCATCCTATTCTTGGCTTCAATTAGAGCATATTTGAAGTATGTCCTACTAACCTGTCAGAATGAAAAGTCAATAGTATAATTCCATTTTGCAGCGGTAGTAGTTCAAAAGGCTTTTACATGCAATGATTATATAAGAACTGCCATTAATTTAATGCAGATATTGTTTTGACAGATCAACATTAATTGCAAAAGAAATTGTGAGTATCTACTTTAGGGATTGAATTCATCAATATAAAATCGAAACTTCTGAGGACTTTCAAAGAGCATACCAATTCAAATGTCACCATATTCTTTGTATTCCCTCTGTTCTCTGCTACTAAACAAAATGATGACTGAGAAGCACATCTGAGAGCTGTTATCTGCATACATCCAAGTTTCTTCTCTATCTTCCTTTCAGTGCAAAGGAGAATTGACAACACTTTTTGCATATACATGAACATACTTGTAAAAACAAGGACACTTGAAAATCAAAGGGAAGTCTCTCTCAATTTTCCCAAAGAGAGGCACAGCTCTTCAGCCAGATCTGATGGATAGAACATTTTCCGACCTAAAGATTTCATGAGACATCCAGAAATGAGGTTTTTGTCTTTATTTTCTTCTTTCAAATTAGAAAAAAAAAATCACATAGGTAATTGGATGTGTTTTCAGGTATGTTTTTATTCACTTATTAGATGTCTGAAAGTAGTGGGCATTATCATTATGAACAAAATTAGGTAACATTTACAGTGGCAAGACCTAGAATATTTTTACTTGCTTTTAAAAATTTTAAATGAGCTCAACATATGTCTAGTTACTGTCATACTATTTTATGTACAAATTAAATAGAGCTCAGTTCTTGTTCTGATCCCACCAGTTTGTCTTATTAAACCATACAAATGAAGAATTTAGATAACTATAAACACTGAAATATAATTATAGTTCAAAATATTTTAAACAATAATTCTATCTTGTTTCTGACCTGGAATTTTTTAGGTGATTTCCCAAATACTGTCTTTAAAAATGTTAATTTTCTTGTTCAGAAAAAATAAAATAGAGATTTCTTTATTAATAATGGAACTCATCAAGAATTTTTCAATGTTCATATGTGTAAGGAATAAACACTCAGATTGTCTCATGAGATCATTTGAAGACCATTGGTAGTCATCATGTCACCTAGCAGAATGGCAAAGTCATGTTATGCAATGGAGATAGAGCAAGACTTTGAAGCTGATAACCAGAACAGTGATAGTCCATTAAGTCTGTACATCTCTGAAGGAGATGAAGGAGAAAACATCATAAAAAGAAAATACGTATAATGCAGTTTGGATCATTTGCCACAAATGAAGTCTTTTTAGTCGAGGCATTTGACATCTTAGGATGAGCTCCAAATAAAGTAATGGTTTTGTTTGCAGATCTTGTAGCCTCTGTTTCTGTTTCTTATAGTTGTTTTCGTTTACCAATGAATTTGTTTCCAGAGAGAGAGCATGAGTCAGTCATGACTCGCAATTTATTACACATGCTTTCAAGTGGAAAAAAGAAAATGAAGGGAAAAGGAACAATCTGAGAGAGCTGCAGATATGGCTCAAAGATAATTTAATCATGATTAGTACAGAAGTAATCACAATTAGTACAGAAGAAGGATTTATGCCATATTCTCGTCAGTGTGACTGTGAAGGGGCAGAAGACTACTTCTGAGCAGAGTTAGCTCTGTAGTTTGATTTAACAGTAGGTGCAGAATATTCAAAGTTGAATATTAGTATGATCAGTGAGAACAGTCATAACTAGGATCTTATAAAAATAATCATGTCATGGTATTCCACAAAATGATGTATTAATAATTAAAAATGGGGGAAAAAGAAAGAAAGTAGACAACTATACATTCTATGAAAGGGTAACTTCTGGAAGCATCTAGGTTATAAATGGATTCTTACCATTTAAGACTTATTTTTGATTTCATCATTGAAACAACTCAAGCTTTGCTGTAAATAACTCATTAACTGAAAGATTTTATTACCTTCTACTTAACTAGCTGATCCACTCCGCTGGTCTTTTGTGATAAGCATATTATTTCCACACAGTAGGTAAGAAAAGTAATGAATATTTTGATGGTAAGCTAATATTAGTAAAGTCTGATTCTGTATTTCCTGTACTACATATGATATTCTGTTTGCAAGTTGCAGATAAGAATTTAGTCAAGCAAGGTTATTATGATGATAGAAATTTAGATTATATTCTCGCTGCCTTTATGTTATTTAATATATGATATATATAACAGATATGATTGAGAATTGTTTTAAAAAATGGAAAATGTCAGGTTATTGAAAATATATCCTTTCATGAAAATAGAGCTGTTTTAATAAAAAACATTGTTGTGGAAGCTTTTCTGAGTCCAAGACTGAATATCTTGTCATAGCTGTATACAAATCTTCTGAAAAAGAAAAGTGATAAGGGACCGTTTCTGGACTGTAGGAGCTCTAGGAACAAATCTTTTTCTCACTTTCTGGTTTGGCAGATTGATTTCACTTGGGTTTCTTTTATGTCAGGTGATATTCCTATATAATAGATAAAAGATTCTTGATTTTTCAGCTTTTCTTTCTCTTCCAGAGTATTTACTAACATATAGAAAATAACATCAACAAGAGGAAGTAACAACCTTTACACTTTGAATATCGCTTCCTTACCAGATGGGTGTGCAGCAATTGAATCTCTATGGTTAATAAGCTGATACAGATCTTCAACTTTGGCCCATCCAGGAGAAGTTTGCTAGCCACTTCAGTATATCGTTAGAGGAATTCTTGTTTTCTTTTCCTTTTCCACAAAAAAGGTCAATTTTATTTTCAGTCTAATGGTGGATAGAAACTAATGTCAAAACTTTGGAATTTTTTTTTCTCAGACAATCCTAAGAAATAGAGATACTAAAGTGTTCTAACAGAACATGACACAATATATGAGGTAAACTGTGACTTTCCATTAACAGTCTAAAGACATATGCTGGAAACAGCATAGGTTGATTTACTGCGCACATAAGTTTACCACGGAAGTGCAACAAGGTCTTAAAGGTAGAATGCATCAGAGAAAATATATTAATAGATTTCTAGCAGAGTTAGGAGCAGATTTAAACTACTGGCATTCTCTGAGAGGTGATTCTAGGTCTACAAATAGGTGTATAAAAGACCATAAAGTTATATGTAATTGAAAAGATAGAAAGAAAGGGGATAAAAATAGTAAAGGATAACATCTAATAGAGAAAATATACCCCGGTAGAGGCCTTAAAAAGGGGTAAATGTAATCACGTAATCTAAAATCTCTTTAAATGCCCTGAGTGATATTAAAAAAAAAAAAAACAAACCACAACTCTAGTTTTCTCATGCAATCACTGCAGCTGAAGTAGACTGGTACAACTAAGGCTAAAGGTTTATTTTATTTTATAACAAGATTTTAAAAATGAGTTACGGTTTGTTGATTTGATTATTTTATTTGAAGTGTTTGCCACAGAGATCAGGTGACTTAGAATTTGCTTACCTTTACTATCTGTCATGAGAGAACAGTTTTGATGATATGTAAGGAAAGTACATGTGTCTAATACTCCAGTACTCCTTCACTACTAATCAAATTCAGTTATTTCATTAGTAGCCAATAATGCACATGTTGTGGACCATATGATGTGATGTGAAATGAGCTTTCACAGGTTTCTTCTTTCTTTTTCTTTTTGTTTGTTCTTTCATCAATTACCTGCTAGTCTTGTTGCTATTAATTCAATATTTATAACCCATAAAGTTTAATTAGTGAACTTCTTTATCTGAACATTATTTTTGCCTTATTAGTATTCCTTCTCACATTTTGCCAGGCTTCTGTTTCACTGCTCCTTATCTTTTCCTACAAGGCATAAATCACAAAATATTCTTCTTGCTTGCCTTCCACTTTCATTTTCAAAACTATTTTATCCTAAATCTTTGGTTACTTTAACAACTCTTCATAAACCCAGAGATTGACAGATGTATATTGTTTTCTTTTTTGTTGTTGTTTTAAGAATAGTTTTACTTTGTGTCTGTTGATTCCACCATTTTTTCTACCTTGTTAATGTTGTTTCCCTTCAGTCCTTAGGCTCACGAGGCCTAAGGCTTAAGATTAATTTCAAACAAATATACAGGGTCATTACTGAGAGGGGCAGTTGCTCAAATTGAAAAGTTGTGGTTCTGTATGTTTATTCTTAATTCAAAATCTTGTTTATTTTGGCAAAGAAGAAGATAAGGGTGTCTAATCCAATGCCACCTTCAAAACATGGAAGCGTATATTTAAGAATGTAAGATATCGTTCTTTAGATTTAGATATACAGTCACAGATCATAAAATATTTACATGCAGAAGAGTCAGGGATGACAAGCTGCCAAATGATAGTATGTTTGACAATATTTATTATGATGGAGAAGTGTAACTACCCAAAATCCTGTACTATCAAAGTATTTCAGAAGTGTTGTAAAATTTCGTCCACACATTATCTTATTGCCAAACTATACTTCCCAGCTTCTGAAATTTTTTCTCCCCTAGCAGTAGAATTGCAAGGCCTCAAATTTCTCTTATTATTCAGTAGCATGGAAATGCTGATACAGAAATAAAACCAGCTTTTATACAGAAATTTTAGGCATCTGCTTGTACATATTGCCAGGTAAGGAGACAGCTTACCAAAAGAACATTGACTGATGGAAGAACTTCAAATTTCTCCTTCAGCTGATGGCAGAACTTCACTTTTCTCATTCAGTTGCTGTTTGAAATGCGAGGTGTAAGGACTGCGAGGGAACCGATGTTTGGCCTATTTAGCACTTGCACAATGAAACTGGTTATATCACAGTTGTTCCCTAGAAAATTAACAGATGGTGCACAGATAGCCATCATATTAATAGCTGAGCAGGAAAAATGATGCACAAACTTATTTCATAGAAAAGTGAACAGTGATTGAATGAGCTGATGATTTTCAATGGAATAACCAATTTAATTTCTAACTCTTTGGATTTACATTTTTCTCTAAGCTTCTTTCTGCCCTGATGGTTGCATATCAAATAGTAAAGCATATTTTTCTTTCTAATTCGCTGAGTTTTAGCTATGTGAACCTGACTCCATTTTTATATTTCTGTGGGTTTATTTCAAAATTATATCTTTTTGAGTTCTTGTGTTCAGATCCCAGAAATACACAATTAGAAAAAATAGATTTAGATATTTTTTATTTGTTGATAGATAACTGTTTAAATCTACTTTAAAAGTAGATCTGGTCCAACTCTTTCTTTCTGTAAAACATATGATATACAAAGAATTATATCCTTGTATAGTAGAGATTTCTCATTGAGATTCTTCTGCGATGATTCATGTGATTTGTGAGTGACAAAATCTGCAAATTGTTTATGCTTTCCTCCATTTTTAGATCTATAGAATCTTATTTACATACCTACATAGTCACATAGCTTTTATTTCTTTAGAAGAAACTATTTTAATCTTTTTTCACATCATTATTATTGCCATTCTATCTAAATAATGCACTCTTTATGTTCTCCCCCTCCCCCCATTTTTCAACAGTCATCCAATAGCTGTTTCCATATTTTCAGCATCAAAGATAAAGTGAATGGGGATCAAGACAGAACATATGCCACTCCTCTTTGTATCTCATTTTTCTTATGCTTGTCCCACTTCACATCTGACTTTGTATACATCTTGCCCAGTTTTCCCATACTTCTCAAAATTCCTGTCTACCTTGCAAAAGGGACTTTCCTTTTTCCTTTTTTAATTTTTTTTGTTTCAGATTTATTTCCTGAACACTTTTTCCTGAAGTTGAATAGTTCCAGTCTGCCATCTACATAAGTGTCGTTCATCACACATATATATATATTCAAACCAGAAATAATCCTGCTGTATCCAACAGCAAGGTCAAGATCACGCCTTCCTCTTTTGAACTGGCAGTGTATATTTTCCTTGAAACTTATTCCTATGAACTAGCCGCAAAATTAAGTGTAATTCTGTCCTCCCAGGTAAAACCTAAAAGTTTAATTAATCATTTGTTTTGAAGAGAAAAGACAAGCTGGATAATTTCCCCTTTGAGAGAAATGGTAGCAGCAGGAGTAGCTTTTTTAGAGATACAAGTTCAATAATTTCAGGAATGTATTGTTTGCCTCAGCTTTACATAGGATTTTACCTAATTAGTTATCCCTGCTTTCTTGTGCTGCTTCAATAGAGCACTCCTCTCTATTATTTGATTTTTTTAAAATAATAAAAACTTAATATACTTTTTTAATGGATCATAAATACATGTATGTTAAGAATTCTTGGAATTGGAATGAAGTCCTTCTTGAGCATTAACATGACCTTAAAGCTATAATAGAGATGGATTAAATCCATAGCCTTGCACTTGAATATTAGCAGGTTGGTCAAAATCATGGCGTAGGTTCTAATAGTAAAAATTAAACGCAGGCTTACAGATCATAAAGCAACATAATAGTACAATTGACTGTCTGTGTGGCTGGGAAGTACAACAGTCTCAGTAACAAAATAAAAGAAAGAAAATAATAGATTCAAACTGTAGTCTGTCTCCTATGGCTTTGTATATTTTCTCCTCACTGCAATTTCTGAATATTTTTAAAGTATAATATGTAATTAATAAGTGTGTCAAAGGATGGTCTAATTAGAGACAACATTTATTGTTCCAATTGGGATTGAGTGGAACAGGTGAATTTTGATTATGCTTTTACGACGCTAAGTTAAGCAACCACATGGTTCTAATAAAGACTGAAAAATATTTGGGCATTTTACCAAAATACTTTGCAGCAGTATAATACATTACCTGTATCTGGCAGTATGTTTATCACTTCTGGAGATGGACAGACAATTTGAGATCTTAATCATTTAAGCAGATATATTAACAACATTAAAGACATTGGCTGAATGGCTAATGAAAATGAATCCTGAGAAACATAATTTACATATTCCAAAAGTGCTCTGGAAAGAGTGCTAAACAAGGCTGTTTCCCTTGGCACAGAGTATACACTAGCAGGTTGGTTCACTAAGTGACATCTTTGGCCACTAATGATATGTGTGAGTTTTGGCTCTTTTCTTATTTATCACCATAGATACAGTTTGGCACTATCCATGAAGATATTTTTTAAATAGCTCATGAGAGAGAAATACTGTACACAATGTCATGACTTTACATAGTCCTGTTTCTGCAGTCATTAAGATTTGCATTACTAATCAATTTTAATTTAAATTTATAACCCATCATGTTCATTTGGAATTCTTTGTGCAGGCAGTAACAGCTGTGCTAATGAATTTTGTGCGATACCTTATGAATAAAAAATTTTCCTTTCTAGTTTCACTGAAAGAAGAATTAGCCCTATATTACTGCTGTTTGTTTAATAGAGTATCAAGCTGAAAGCTAGTTTTCCACAATATTCAACAAAAGCTTCTCTACTATATATGTCTGGTGCAAGTAACATATAGGGCCAACTCCTCATTGTAGAGCAAATAGATAAAATAACAAACAAATCTTCTTCCTCCTAAAAAAAAAAAAAAGTCTGCAAAACAATAAAAAGGTGATCCAGAATGTGACTAAGAAAAGGCATTTTTTATATGCATTCTTCACTTGAATAAGAATGAGAAAACCTTCAGAATTTTTTATCTCAATAGAAGTTGAGCCAATTTTTGCTGCCTAAAATTAATCTGGAAAATCTTTGAGAATGACCCTGTAGGATTTCTGCACTCAAGATAAATCGAGCAGCATCTAGTTCAATCCTCTTTTTCAGTTTAAGTCACTGAATTCCTACACTGCAGTGCATCCTGTTTTGGAACTTCTTTGAATATGGATAGCTTGAAAATTGGACCTACTAATTTTTGTATTTGGTTGGCTGTTTTCTTAATTTTACTGTATCTAATTTTTTTAATTATATTTTGGTGTGTGGTTGTGAAAGAGAAGAATCATTTGGAAATAGATGCAATCGCTGTTGATCTAGGTTTTTTTCAGTGAAGTAGGAATTAATTTCTCTTTCCTTTTTCCTCATAATATCTCAACACATTAGTGTATAAAAAGATCAGATCCTGGAGTCACTATTTAAGCAAAAATCTCTTTGGGATACTCTTCTCTGAGTTATATTGATCTGAATTTGTAATAACAGTACAGCTCAAACCTTACAATGAAAGCAATAACCAATTCATTGTCCAGTATACACTGAGATAGGGTAGGAATCATAACAGGTAAGCAGTAATAAAGCATTAGTTCTTCTTGAGAAACCTTTATTAAATGCCTTTATTTTATGCATTTCAAGTTCAAAGTGCTTTTTAAACATTGTTGCCATCAATGTTAGCTGGGTTATTAGATTATCTTAGTTCTGCACAAATGTCTATTGAAAATAGTATTATTACATTTGATAAGTCCTGTTAAAGTTAACAACAGCATTTTTCTTTCTCATGGGCAAGAGAGTGTAGGTCTTCAATATCTGAAAAAGTTATAAAAAAGATCATCAGATAAAAAAACAAGGATTAAAAAAAATATAGAAAACCTCTTTACTATCGTAACATGACAGTTTTGGATTTCAGAAACCCAGGTGTGTAGCATCAGGTACTGAAAATACAATAAGGCAACTGACAAGAAATTATAAAATCCAAAGAGCTGATGTGTTGTGTGGGGTTTTTTTTGTGGTTTTGTTTGGTTTTGTTTGTTTGTTGTGTTTTGTTTTGTTTTGTTTTTACTTGTGTTATTATTAAGTAACAAAAGAAGTAAATGTTACGTGCATTCACTGTATTGACTTCTCTATTCAGAAAGTTGTGATTTCCCTAGATTTTAGCAAGGTAAATACACCCATTTATAAACATATGCCGATATAGGATGAAAATGCTTATATAGCTATTTTAACTAGTGTTTCAAAGGCTATTGGCAATACAATATACTTGCAACAACTCAATGCACAGTAATTTGCAATAATAGAATTTTACTGATTTTACCTTGGACTGGCAGGTCTGAAGCCATTTCATATTATGATTAACCCTTCAAAATGACAGAGAAGGTTGTGTGAATACTTTAAGATAAGTTTGCAATGATAATGGAAGAGGTTACTTTTCAATGTTCTCTTGATATGACTTCCAGTTTCGTTTCTCTTTTTGTCTCAATGAACCCAAATTGTTTGTTGGTGACTTAATGTATTTTTCATTAGTTTCCCAATAGCATAATAGCGAGAGACAGCTAGTTTTTTTGCCCATTTACTAATAGATTTATTTTATTTAATGCCTCTTATGTTACGTAGTTGATAGATTTGGAGAAATGAAAATAAGTACAGTAAGCAAATTATACTTCTCATCTGTGGTGCTCTTTTCTTAACTCTTTGAGTCCACGTTAGAAAAAATTTTAGGAATAGGTGTATTGTGCTTGACTCCATGAATTCCAAAGAACATTTGAGTACTTCAACTATTTGCAAATTAAAAGGCTTTGATTTCATAACTGCAATACCTGTAATTAGAATTTTTTAGATGGGTCCTTTTTTGTCATACTAAAATGGAGCAATACAGTCCCACTCTATACTTTTAGCACATGTTAGAGGCTAGTCATGCTGTACTTGGCTTGCTAATAACTTTTCTCCTGAAAACTGTATCAGGTATTATGGGATACCAAAAATCAAAACTTTTTCAGGTGTGGCTTTGCATGCTAACAAATGGTTTAACAGAGAGTGAGGTTGTTAAGAACAATTTCTCTAAATAATTAAATATTCTTCTTGATTTGATTACCTCAATATCCTCGACTGATAAAAGTAGCAAAAGAAATGAAGATTCACAAAACTAGAAGCGAAATATGTGGTGTTTCCCTTATATCCAGTAGCTCAGCAAAAATAACATACACTTCACAAAAAGGGAAACCTTTCCTTTTAGTTCCTTTTAGTTTCCTTTTAGTCCTGCTTCTTAAAATGCATCCATTCTACCTCATACAATTATTTTTCACACTAGAGAGAGGAAAATGCTGCAATGACACTGTAGTTCACTAAATATGGCAGTAAAATAGAAGAATATATGTGTCTGAAAATTACTGAAATATTTGTCTAAATATATGCAAGTTAATATATGCGTTATTTTTTAGAAAAATCTCAGTGGGATTCACCAATGAGAACTCCATGTAAAATGGACATTGGGTGTTTTGAGGTGGTTCTTGTTGTTGTTGTGGTGTGTTGTGTTGTTTTGTTATGATTTGGTTTGGTTTGGTTTTTAAGGAGTAGGAGAATTGACACATTCCAATAAACAGTATCTTCGTACTGTGCCCTCCAATTCATCAAGCCTTTTCTTAGCGCTACTTTTCTTACAAGTACACAAACTTCGTTTTTTTCATTTCTTCTAAAACTATTTGGCCCATCATTTCAAATAGCTTTAGATATTCCTAACTGGCTTTTTGAGAATGTATTATTTCAGAACCATCTGACATAGAACTATATCTTTTTAATACTGTTGCCTACATTTTTTTCAGTGATGGGTGCTCTCCTTTAAGAAAGAGGTAAACTTGAAAAATAATGGAGTAAAAAGGATTTCCTAAAATACAAGAAAAGTAAAATAATTACCTATATCTGAGGTGATGAACATGGAGAGATAAATTTACAAAGGATAAAACATTGGGAACAACAGAAAGCTACAGTAGGTATTTAAACATTTACATCTTGCTTCAAATTCTTTATATAAGTATCCTAGGTGGCTTGATGGAGTTATTCTTGGTGTTCCTATCCTCATTAACAAGCCATAGAGTATTCCAAGATGTAAGTCTGTCTGCAATTGGGTCACTGTATAGAAGGAGGGAAGGAAGGAAGGAAGGAAGGAAGGAAGGAAGGAAGGAAGGAAGGGAACTGAAGACTTTTGTTGAGCTAGGAACTGCATATAATTAGCTCATAAGAACAACATATTTCAATTCACTGAATTGACTCAAAAAATTCCTTTTACAGGCAAACTCATAACAGAAGAAATTGTGAGAATTTCTTTGTGTATATATATATATATAAAACTTTTTAAAATTCATACACAGTCTTGGTAGTGAGATGTCCAGGCTTCTGGCCTGCAATGAATTCAAGGCGGTTCAGACCTTTTGTTGTTGCTCTACTAGAAAATATCCTTTTCACCAGCTCAAAGGGAAATATGAAGTGGAGTCACTCTTATGAAGGCGAGTCATGATGTAAGAAAGCTAGAGAGGGAATGAACAATAGAGACTCTGTATCTGCATAATCTGGGAAGGTTTCCTCTGAGAACAGAAGCCCTTTCGTTCTTTTTGTGTGGATACACTTTTGTCCTTTATCTTCTGCTTGAAAAACATACAATCCATCCCTGAATGTAAGAAAAGAAGTTAGGCTTTCTTAATGCTAGAGGGCTCTCCTCCCTATCAGGTCTTAGTGTCAGGCTAAGACACTGTTCTCTGTTCAATATCAACACAGATTTCTAGGGATCTAGTATAATGACACCATTTCCATCTTCTAATATGAATGCTAAATACCTTTTTAAGTAATTAATTAAAAATCATTATGGCCACAGTATACACATCACTTATAGTTTTGTTTCCAAAGAAAGATCCTATAAAAATCTTGAGTCTTGGATGAATTTAGGGTTTTGCAACTCTCATTCATGCTAGTTAGTGCGTAAATGAGTCTCACTTGGAATATAATCAGAAATATGAAAAAATGTTCTCCTTCACACAATTTTCAATAATCATATTCTTTGCAATCTTAGAAAAAATCAAAACGTTCTTGTTACCAAGGACTGAATTTTCAGCAATACATTTTTTTTTCAGAAGAGAACAAGCAAACTTGTCCTCACTGCTGAGTTGTCAGAAGTATATAATTTTATGAGAATAAGAATGAATAGCAGTGGGTTTCTTAGCACACTGTTTATCTGCTCACTAACAGCTCATTTTGTATTAAAAGGATAACTGCCTTTCAGTAAGAAAAAAAGTATGGGCCCTAAATATCATTATTTACTTTAACTATTAATTCATATTCTAGTTAAAAATAGAAAGTATTACATTGTCGTCCAGGGCATTTAATACATAATGCCACCATACCCATTAACTACAAGCATAGTCTCTCATCCCCTCCCCCTCCACTTGTTTTTCTAATCAAGGACATGCTTTCTCCCCTGAGGCATGTGGGAGTTTAACAATTACTTGCAGCTCTAACACCAAGCAATTTCTTCTGGGACTGCAATCTGTTAGAGTTCAATTTTCTCAGCCATAGATGAAGTGATCAGAATGAATTTGTTCCTGCAGAATGAAACAGAATGAATAAACTAAATGTGATTAAAATGAACTCACATAGCACTCATACCTAAACCAGCAGACTTTTGCACATAAACACACTGTCACGTACAAATACCAGTGCTGGAGTTTCAAACAGCTTCTAATACTGACTCTTTCCTTCTGCTGTTTTTTTCTGTCAGATATGTATTTTAAACACATAACTTTTGCCTACAGAGATCATTAAGAACACTATTACTCAAGTAAATCAGTGAAGATTGGGATGTTTTTGTGAAGAAGCACATCAAAATACTAAGAAAACAAAAAAGAAACATCTATAGCAAAACAAACAACAGAGACACAACCCCCTTCCCTATCAGAATTATATCTTTGAATTTACTTGCAAACTAACCATAGCCTGGAAACACTTTTGCTAGAACGTTTTATTTCATGAAGATCTGCAACCCAGGCAAGAATTTGATTGTCTAAGGAAAATCCATCTAGCTTTCCAAGTGGGCTTGAGTATTGAGGCTGTAGTCAATATTTAGGTTTTTTATCTAATTTGATTTCATTTAAATTTGATTTAATAAGTCTAATATATTTCATTTGGAAATTATATGAAATAGAGGAAATATTCATCCTTTCAAAACTGCATAATGTTAGTTTTCTTCCCTTCTTTTCAGAACTATACGAAGAAATAAATCTACTCATGAAGATTTAAAACCAAACCAAAGTACGCCTTTAGTTTACTAATTGCTTTTTACTCCTCCTTTTTGCTCAAAAGTCACCATTTTCTTGTCTCATATTTTGTTATAATTTGGATCTGTGGCTAATGTTGAAGCATTGTAAACAAACAAAATGACTGTAGGTGATTCTCTTTTTGCTTTGAAGAAGCTGAGGAGGAACTAATTCATTAGTTTGTATTTAATTACCTCTTGGTTTGTCTCTTAAGCCAAATACAATTTTAGATAATTAAACCTTCAGAGACTTCCTCATTGGCAGATGTAATACATGGCATTGTAAATTGGAAGAAAGAATTGAAATTATTAGCTCTTGTGAACTACTGGATTTGTAGTCTTGTGAACTACTGGATTTTCTACACTAGTTATTTGAAGAGTAGAGACTCAAATGGACAAACAATAATCTTAACTTTGCTGGAATGAGTTCAAATGTTTCAGCTTATTGAGATTTTTCTGCTTTCAGTTTCTTTTCTGTTTTAAGAGTCATATATGATATTACGGTATGAAGAGCACAGTAGAATACTAGTACTAAGTCTGCTAATTCTACTAGATTTCACTATTCACAAATCTTAGAATTCTCCTCTCCCTCTCCTCTCCCTCTCCTCTCCCTCTCCTCTTCCTCTCCTCTCCCTCTCCTCCCCTCCTCCTCAAGAATGAACATGAAACCAAAACATAACGTTCTGTTAAAACTGTCTGTCCTGTACTTCAGCTGGGAAAGGGATGCTGGGAGCCATGAAGAGGAAGAAATCGTGTAACTAGTATTCAAGGAACAATCATCATGAATACATAGTAAGGGGGCAAATTGCAGTGGTTTGCATAATCTTAACTTTGAATAATATTAATTTTTATTTTGACTTTGTTGTCTTTTGACATCATTATACATGACACATTATTAAGTTTTCTTAAAACTTTGTTTTGATTTAATGTAATTCTTTGTTAGTGTATGTCTATTCTTTATATCCACAATCACTGCATTCTAACCTCTGTTTTTATCTGTTTTACTGTGGCAGTAGAATGCTCATTTTTTCTGTGTAGGCACAATCAGTTCATACTGATAATCGGAAGGCCTATCTTAAATCTTTAATTTGGGTATTTGCTTTGGCACAGCCTTTTTTTTTTTCATGTTTGCAGAGTTATTTCTAACTGAAGCTGTCTGTCACTTTTCTAATTAGGCAGCTTTCGAGGGAATATTCTACTGTGTCTACTTGCTTGAAAATGTAATCTTATGAAAGATAACTCCAATTTACCAAGCAGCCTTGTGGGTATAATCTAGTTCCATAAAGACAATATCCTGATATAGCCCTTCACTGCACATTTTTATTCAAGTCTTTCCTTATTCTGGTATATTCTTGCCTACTGTTCTTGTCCCAGGAAGGAACAGAAAGAATGAATATTCTGGTGTTTTCATGAAGATACTTTAAAAATGTGGATTTCCTTCATTGCAGAAAGTTCCCACGAAACTAAATAGCCACCTCTGATCAGAGCTTTTTCTTCTTCTTTGAAGAATACACACACAAAAACACACAGAAGTAGTATAATTTCTGTACCCATTCCAGTTATTAAATAAATTCCTGAAAAGTTTGCATGGTTTTGCTGATTAGTAATGAAGTAGAGAACTTTATACTACTATGTAATAATTTTTTTAAAAAAGTAAAATTGTTGCTACAGATATAAAGATCCTTCCCAGTTTGACACAGTGGGCAGTGTTCAATAGCACTATTAGTTTAACTCCAGAATAGTGGAACTTATCATAAAACTGTATGCTTTACCTATTTAAAGTAATTACTACTGCCTGCTTGATATGTATATTTTCTGTTTCTGCATGCAAAAAAAAAGTAAGACAAAACACAACTCAAGTGTTTTAAAAGGTTTAAGTCAGCTGCAGATCTCTAAAGGAATTTCGTGTTACTTCACTAAATGTTCTTTAATTTCTAGAGGCATGAATGAATCATAGACACATACGTGTTAAATTTGCAGATACTTACAGGCCATCTGCTCCACTGCTCACAGTGACCTAACACGCTGACTGCTATAACAATTCAGTAGATATTTACACAAAATGCAAGGGTAAAAAAGAAGGAAAAAACTAACATAAAAGCTATGGGATGAGAGGAAATGACTTTAAGTTGCACCAGGGAAAATTCAGATTGGACATCGGGAAAAAAATTTTCATGGAAAGGGTTGTGAAGTACTGGAACAGGCTGCCCAGGAGAGTAGTTGAGTCACCATCCCTGAAGGTGTTTAAAAGACATATAGATTAGGTTCTTAGTGACACGGTTTAGTGCCAGTGTTAATTTATGGATGGACCCAATAAGTTTAAGGGTCTCTTCCAACAAAATGATTCTATGATTGCATGATTCTATAAAACTGAGATGAAAGTCAAGTTTCTGACCTGTTAGCACAAAGCCTGTTTATGAATAACAATAATCAAGACAATTAGAAATACAAAGAGAAGGAATTCTTAATTGCATATGCACTGATACTGGGAATCTGGATGATATAAGAGTTACAGCTGCTCGCTTGTGAATATAGAATTTAAAATTATTGGTATTCCTAAAACTTGCTGGAAAATTTGCATGTCTGGAAAGCTAAAATTAATTGATTTTATTATGTTAAGGAAGAACAGAGAGGGTCATGTAACCAAACTATAAGATGGGATTGGGGTTTATTTATTTTTTTTTTAATAGACTAAGGAAGACAAGGTGACTTCTATGACTGCATAGAATTCCATATAGATTCCTATTTCATGCGTGTTTTCATTTTATATAGCAAACCCCTTGCATATTAAAGGTGGCACCAGATTTAGGCATTTATAAGACCATGAATGGAAACAAACAGTACTCAAGAATTTGAGACTGCAAAGTCTTCCTGTGTTAGTGTCTGTAAATTGTAAAATAGCAGAGAAAATTAATGTAAATGAAACAAAAGAAACGAATACTTTAAAGAAGGAGAGAAATAACAGGCCAGATATTGATGCTGAGCAATATCCTGATCTGAACAGGTAATAATGACCAGATTAAACAAGAGTCAACAATAAGCAGATGTTTCAAATAAATCAGCCTGTAGGAAGTATAGTTTTATCAACTTTAATTTTTATTAATAAAATACTTGCTACAGGTTTGATTATAGACATTTACGTAAGCTGCTACAAGGCACTAAAATTGGCATTGCAAAGCATTTAAAGAAGCAAAATTGTATCAAACCCCCAATTTGGAGACCATCTGATACACCTTAAAACATTTTTTCTGTGTAGGAGTTTGTTAGTGTGTTTTGGTCTTAGTTCTACAGGAATCACTGCTATGATGGCATTCACCTAGTTTTTATCTATTTCTTGGAAGGCAATACAGAATGGCATTGATGAAATTTGAATGTAGGATGAAGATTGGGATAGGTGTAGTCAATAAAGTAGAGATTAAATGTGACAGTGAAATTAATTGCTAAGTGTAGAAATGAAACATTATTAGGATGTGCTCAGTCCAGACACCTTCATCTTAAGAAGCAGTGACTGCAAAAAAAACTTAAACCATGGAGGATAAGCAATAGACTACAAAAGAACTCCATTATAACATTTGGTTCCTAATGAAGAAAATGGCCAAAAAAATGTCGTGTTCAGTATTTGTGTAATTTCTGCTGTATTTCTTTGTCCACTTTTGGCACCCAGAGTTCAAAAAGAGGATTAAAAGGTTGGAAAATGTTCAGAAGGCCAGAGAAAAAAAATAAGGGCTTAGAAAGTGTATTGCAGTAAAAGATAGCCAAGCTTTAAAAAAAAGTTAAGTACGAACTACTAACTTTTAGAAAGAATACACAAAGGAGAATTTACTCACAGAAAAATGACTAACAAAATTATGTCGAGTTGGCAAAAGGTAATGTACAGTGGAAAAATTTGGCCTAGACTGAAAAAATAATATTTAAAAAAAAAATAATTAATGAATCCCTCCATAACTAGATTTTGAATTATTTTGGGTACATTCAGGTGCATGGAGCAAATCCAGTTTCCACAGAAACACAATCTGCTGTTTAGGAAGCCCATCACTGCAGGAAGTAAATTTGGTGGACTGAATTAATTACCTCTTTATTTTTGACCATGTTAAAATATTTAGGAGTAGTCAAAAAAGATTTTGCAAACAAAATGTTGGTTTATAGTGTCTGAAAATTGATAATTTATTCCCTTGGATTTGGCTACCAAATGTAAGTGAGGAATAATTAGATATAAGCAGAAGATGCTCAATCAAGATTCTTTTCCAGATTGTGGAAATTTTCTGTAATGTTTTTTATAATTTCATTGATGTTTCATAGTCATATCAGTGTTATCTAGTTATGCGCTGGCTTTTCTTATGCATGATTTCTTTTGAATATTAAAAAGCTTCAATTTAAAAAGCAGAAAATTATAGCTCATACATATTTAGTTTATTTGGATCAGTAAACATTGGTTGGAATTGAATTTAGTCTAAATGTATTTGCTCAATCATATATCAGAATTTCAAGAATATTTTCTTCCAGACTTGTGTATTTCATGGTTGTATTTGCATAAAGGGGAGAAAAACACAGCATGAAAATACGATACTCATGCCTATATATTGCAAAAAATGGAGAATTAATATTAGCTGCTGATAGTATTATTAATTATCAGTTAGTATCAAAATCTAGCTACCACTGTATCATTATGGAAGACTTATTTTATGTTTTTTATCTACTACAGGCATTTTTGAGAAATACAGTATTCATTTAAAATAATTAGCTGCCATTAAAATTACAGATGTTTTCTACAACTTAATGTTCAATAAGTAATATGCATATACATTGTATAATATTTTTGAATTTGTGTGCATGTAAAGGGTTTTGTACTTGATTCCCTTGTGCATTGAGATCCATTAGAAAGTCAAGCTATATGTCATGACTTCATTGCTTGCAAGACTTGATGTTAAAACCTCAGATCTGTAGTTCACAATTTAAATAAGCTATTTGCATGGATTTAATTAGGAGATTTATTCCAATCAATATACAAACAGTGAACAAGCAGTGATGGGCTTTTGGTATT
Organism: Caloenas nicobarica; assembly: GCF_036013445.1. Classification (NCBI taxonomy): domain Eukaryota; kingdom Metazoa; phylum Chordata; class Aves; order Columbiformes; family Columbidae; genus Caloenas; species Caloenas nicobarica. The sequence goes on from NC_088245.1 coordinate 51,007,779, forward strand.
ATTCTAATATCTCTTCTTTAGTTGAACCATTTGTAGGATTTGTAGTTTTCTCAAAGACTTCAGGTCATATCCACAGTTGGACGTGGATATGATTTGTTTATTCAGTATGTAAAAAGTCAGACTTTTCCCTTTGTGTGATAGAATCAGATTTGGTTTCTGGTTTGTTAAATTCATTGCAATCTTTGAATGTGAACAGGATTTACCTGTGTTTCTTAAACCCTCTGCTTCACAATTTTTAATTTATTTGTATTTTCAAATGGACCATAACACGTCGCTTGGATATTTCAGCTGGTTTTCTAAGAAATCATTACAGCATCAGAGAAAATAATTAAAGACAGATTTATTTTCAAAGAAACTCCTAGTACTGGAAAACAAAGATTTGAACATTGTTTTAAAAGAAAGAGATGTCAGAAACTTTTGAAATGCTCTTGAGAATGTATTTTGAGACTCACAAAAACACCTCTCAATAGCTAGTGTACACTTGCAGTTTTTCTTGTGTGAGACAGTTCTGCATAAGACACCTAAAATGCAGAGTAGGAACAGTAATTTGCTAGAAGAATTCCAGTTTGGTTAAATTTCTCAAGCAGAATTATTTTCAAAAATATATTTTTTATAAATTTTATAAATTGTTCCAAAATTCTATTTCTTAAAGTAAGACCACCACTGAAAATAGTATAAAGTTATACAGGTGGCAATCTTGTTCTCCCTGTAACTAACATATTTCAAAGACACGATTTCTTGTTGTTGTTTGTTGGTTGGTTGGTTGGTTTGTTTTGTCAGAATTTCCCTATCTATTCAGCATTTCCCTGTCTATCCCTAACTTTCATTATATACTTTTATGTTGACTCATTATAAGAAGAGATTCTCATTTGAATAATCAAACCTAACAAGTTGTTTGCAGTGTCAGAATTTCAACTTTTATTATTTATTTAGACTACTTAATTCTCAAGAATGCTAGAGGCAGTGGCAACAGACAAGGTTTTCTCTGTGAAACCAAGCATGAGGAATAAAGACTGACAAATGGTGTGACATAAGACAAAAACCAGAAGAACAACATTAGTCAGTGTGGCAGGTGGTTATCCTAGACCACTGATGGCTTGAGTCTTCCAAGCTTCTTGTAGGCATCATAACAAAATAAAGTGTGAATGAAGAAAAAGTGTTACTATTGCAGGTGGTGAATGAAGGCTCATCCAAAATAGATGTTGGAGAAAAGTTTACAATATGGAATACATACTTTCTGTATAATCCTTATATAGAATATATGTCAAAGCTGATAGAAGTTGGCAATATGGGTCACCTGATATCTATGATATTGAATAAGAAAGAAGCTAGGACATTCCTTTAAACTGAAGAGAAACAGTCCTTGATGTAGCAACAGGAAAATGTATTAAAAACGCTACTTGCTTAAAAAAACAATCTACATAAATGAGTTTATAGTAGGATTCTGAATATATCCCTGATTGAACAAGACCTCATAAGGTCTTGAAAAACACAAAGGTATTACTACATCTGAAATGTGAGCGTGTAACAGTATAGGTATAAAAGAAGACTTAGAGGAAAGTTTATAAGTCAGGTAATTAATTTTCTTTGTGTGAAAGGAACTATAAAGGTTTAGGATATAGTTACATGTTACAGTGTCCTTAAACAAACAAAAACCAAAACCACAACCAAGTATTTTGTCCACAATAAAAAAGCTGGAGGCAATGGTCTGAGAAGAAATAGTGAATTTTATTGGAGTCATTGGAAGTGAAGTTGATGGCTAGTCAGTACAAGGAGAAGGCAGCTGAGTTAGGAGCTTTTTATAGCAAAAAGATTAGTAGTTCATTTATTTGTAAATAAGATAAAGGAGACAAGAAAGGGACCAAGACCAGGCTTCTTCAGATCATTTGAGGAATTCGGAAGATAAGAAAAGTGAGGAGAAATATTAGATGGAAAAGAGTTAATGAGGAGATGACGAAGTCATTAAGTCAAGGAAAGATTGTTCTAGGAAGACTACAGTCAATTGTCTTGTAACTGCAGTCATCTCAGGAAGGATGAGGCTGGAGTCAACATGGAGAGATACTGCTCTATTAGTGATGTGCTTGTAAAAACGCAAGTGTTTCATCAGAAGATTTTACTGCCTGAGAAGGATTCTTTTCTAAAATTGAACAAACTTCATTTATATGGGTATTTCTTGTATATTATCTTCCCTTTATACATATATATAAAACACAAAATTGTTGAGACAAGTGGGTCTCTTCTTTTGGACTTCTTTTCTGAGGCGAACAAGATTTCAAGCTACTAATAAATGTGTTCCTGTGGTCTGGCCTTATATTTTCATTCTCACTTATTTTAGAAAACATGCCACAAGTGCAATCCACTGCAATTTAGTGTTTATACAACATAATAACTTTTTTACTTATTTGTTTAAAGTGAGGCTCTTCTCACTCCTCTGTAACAATTTTTGATCAATAATCTTTCTGTTATTTTGATGTTTGGTTTTTGGTTTTTTGTTTTTTGATTTTTTTTTCCCACTTGCTTCTGATCTTTCACTTCTTAGGCAGCCTTTGCTGTGTGTACAAATGATGTTTTCCTTATGGATACAGAAGTAAAATGCCACTGTTACACATTTAAGCAGATTATACAGCTATTAAAAAATCCTTGTATTTCTCCAAGCATTTATCCCAGGAATGGCTTTTATGAAACAAATTATCCACTGTCTATGAAGCTTTTCTATTGATTGGCATATTAACTGAATTGGATGTTCTCAATTGTATTCTGTACTGCTTAAATTCTACTACAAATAAAATCATGAAACTTCTTTTTATACTCCTCTAAGCAAAACATATTGAGCTTTCAGTGCCAACTTTGCTTTATAAAACATCCGGCTTGTCACCTAAGAAAAAGTGATAAAAAGTGGACGGAGATAGAAAAACTTCTGTGGACCCTTTTGGAGTACCATGGATTTATTTTTAATTTGATATTTGTAACTTTTCTGGAGTGGGAAAAGGCAGAACGTAAACATTGTAGTTTAGAACTACTGCCAAGCATTTTGTTAATCAACGAATACATATAGAAGTGCTCAGCTGCCAAGACAAAGAAGTAGCAAGACAGAACTGATTAATATCTGATTAAGATCAAGATTAATATCAGATTATTAACAAATGTAGGATTTAAATTGAAAACAAATATATAAGTCATACAGACTGAAACTCAGTGTCTTATGGCTAATTGCAGTTGAATATTGGAGAGTCAAGCAATGCCATGGTATCTATGGTTTGTGGGGTGAGGGAATCCAATGAAAAATATTCTTCTGATCTTAAATTTCCAGTAAATCTTTCTGTCCTTTTGGTTACATGATGTAAATTGGGAGACTGAAAGAGACCATTTGCAGAGTGGCCAGATTATCTGAGATGAGTGTTCTCCTCCAGGGTATTCCCATGCCCAGGGTGCCTTGGGGAGTGCTGGACCAGCAGAGTTGTGAATAATTTCATTTTTGTGGGCCTGAGCTGTAACACTCTTACCAAGTGTGGAACGCAACCAATGTCATTGTGAGTTTTACCCATTTTCAGTCAGTCATTCTTAAGATTTTAAATAGTAAGTAGGCATGTCCCAGAATATAGATCAGTAAACAGTTCTTCAGTTTCTCTTAATACAGTGATGATGGAAAAACACTTCCAGTTATTAACGTAATTTGCTAGCATTTCCATGTGATGAAGTACAGCTACATACAAGCTCTTTCCTTTCTTTCTTTGAACTTCTAAAAAGCTAAGTACTTCTTCTAGTAATGATTTAATTGCCAGAAATCGCTATAATATATTGGACCATATTTGATTAGAATACCAGGAGACCGATTTAGCCAGATGATACCCATATTAATGCCTCAAAAGAACACAATAAATGGAAATGTCCGATTTTTATCTCGTTGAAGTCTTTTGAATAGTCTGGGTTATTTTACTTAGGAAAGGAAAGTGTAGCTTTTATGTTCAAGTGAGTCAGGCTGAAGAATTTATTATTATAATTTCTTCTCTTATTGATAAAAGTCTTTTTAATAATACTAGTTTCATTTCTAGCTCTTGAAGAGAGGGGTGCATTACTTTCAGATTTCTTATGAGATGAAAGAATTCAAATTATTTGTTGTTCCTGTCTAATATTCTGTAAGAAAAGCTAAACGAAATCCTACGAAAGCGAAAGAAATTCTGCCTTTATCTAATCAGTATAAACGCCTTATATTAATTAACTGTTCTTTTAATAAAATAAGCATTCTAGATTTTAGTTATAGATTCTCTTTAAGTGTCAAAAATGGCAAGAATGTATATCTGCCCCAGTAAAATACTTATTTATAAGCTTAAATTAAATGTGCCTTGCTTAATCAAATCCAGCGACAAATCACTATTAATCCACTGCTCTTATTAACATTACTTGCTTTTCTTAAATTGCAAATATTACTTCTATTGTCAGGTATTCTAAGAAACAGAGATAGCAATTAATAATACAACATTTCTGTCACTCTCGCAAAAGGCAGAACATACCTGATCTTCCCGATAGGGATCTTGGACAGATAACAGCAATGCTTTGTGCAGTTGATTCTGGTTTCTGATATTCCTCATTTTCCTTACACCAACAAGCATTTTTTAATTAAAAAGAAAAGGTAAACAGAAGTGTGTGCTTTGGCTGCAGACCAAGAGTCAGGCTACTATTCCAAAGTACTCTGAAATTTCATGCAAATTAAGTCTCGATGTGAATTGCCTTACATTTTTCAGCTGCTTAACCAAATAATGACCTTCTTTACTTTTCTTTTTAATCCTGTGTAGGCAAATCTGTAATGTAGAATAAAATATTCAGTAATTAGAACTGCTTTCAAAAAAAAAATAGATTTAGAATGGCTGACAAATGGAGGGGGAGGGGAAATCCACATTCATGCTAAAATTCTCACCTGCTAGTATTCACACAATCTGGACACAAATGTAGTCTGGAGAATATTTCAGTTTTGGAGTCCATGGAATGCTAGCATTATGGGAAGATGATCTGAATGATGTCTAAAAACATTGGCTGGACTCATAACTATTCAACTTAATTAATAGTATTTAATCTGAACAAAGATCTGCCAGCATGACATGCACAACCATTGGTTGTCCAATGATTGATTTTAAAAGCCTTTTTGCCGTTTTCTGTCTATATCACTTCAACATGAAGAAAAAGGTGTAGTAGAGACGACATCAAAATAGAACTTTAAATCCGATCTGCAATCCAGAAGAGAATGCAAGAGTTCCAAAACACCACAGAGAGCAATTAAACATTGTTTTTAATTATTCATTATGCACTAGAAATGTGTGAAGGTTTCATTCCAGACCATTTTAGTAATGAGCATATGCTTGAAAATAAATTAGATGGGTGCCTTAAAGCTAAATTTGAAATCGGTGTTTTAAACCACAGCTTGGTGTGTAAAATTATACTTAACAAAAATGACAGGTATAAGCATATAGTTATATTAATGTTAATAATAATTAGCTTATGTCTCGCTTTGAGATCTAGTAGGAGAAGACAGTCTTTACTTCCACCAAGTGAAAATACAGATTTATAAAACCAAAAGAGATGAAACATGTCTCATTTTATATTTGGCCCATAACTAAATAACAATAAACTCTGAATGTAATTGTATTGTTACATATTGTGCTTGTATGATGTGATATCAATTATTGCTGACATTCATTATGACTTCAGTATACAATTTCCAACAATAGGATGATATTGTTGATATTGTTTTAAGGGTACTTTTTTATTGTTGTGTTTTCAGGAAAAGTGTGAGAAATGATAGGTATCTTGCCAGGAGAGACAATGAAACTTAGGTTTATGTTTTCATACTCTTATCCCACACAGCATGTGAATACAGCATATATATATATATATATATATACATTTATTTTAATCTGAAAAGAAATAAAAAGGAGAGGATAGATCAGACTATTGTGGGGACTCAAATATTGAGGTTTGGGGTTTTCTTATTGAAAAGTTATGGAACACGTTATTCACAATTTTAGAAAAAATGTCATCTATAAGAATAAATGTCTTATAAAAAAGAATGCCTCAATGTGATAAACACAACTGACCTTAGGAAAGGACTAATGTAAAATACAAGTAAAAATGTTAAGTTTGAGGAAATTAGGAATCCAGGCAGATACTGATTGAGACATTCCTACAGTGTGTCTATGTATACAATGGAAAGCAGCAAAAATGGCAGAAATGTTGGACAGGTACAAATAGATTAATCAAAATCTTGACTAAATTGAGGAAGATTGGTCTGCTAGGGGACTTGAAGGAAAGGGTGAAAGATTGCTGTTGCCTATTTTCTGTTTTTCAAAAAATCATGGTCATAATCCCCCAAAATTATTCTTAAATGTTGATTTTATATCTGAGTGTAATCAGTGGTGAAACATTCTGACTGTGTAGAATATTTTTCTAAATGTAAACAAACTTTTAAAAAATTCAATATTACATAGCAGCTCCTCAGTGAGTAGATACAATAGTTGTTGCTTGCTAGTATCTCCGTATAACAGGTCAGTTAAAAAAAAGAGTCTATTAAATTCATATCTCTAAGTTGGTTGTAAAGTGACTAGAAAAACATTCATAGAATACAGACTTTTTTGTTCTTTTTAGCATAGCTGTAACCATTCAGCTTTTTGAGAGAGCTAAGGAATACAGGTAGCAAGTAAACCTTTCTTCAACTTCCACCCTAAGGTTATAAAATAAAACACTTGTATGGCAGACACTATTTTTTCTTTCTTTTTTCCCTGCTCTCCTATAGGCTTAGCTTGAGCTGAAAAAAATGTTGATAGAGAAGAAACTAGCATTTAATGAAGAGGAGGGAGAATCTTTCAAAACTGCACCAAACTGTTTCTTCAGTAGGCTTGTAATTTTACTGGCGTGGTTCCTACTACATGTAAAATTGAATTATATAAAATTCAAGTCTTTAATAATATTGTATTTCTTTTCTTCTCACCGAAAATAGTTGCAGATTTTTTTTATATAGTTGGCTGGCATTATAACCATTCTTACAGTAAACCAATATGTACATTACCTAAGTCCTGATATATTACCAGTATGCTATATATGCATATGCCATATGTATGCTAGTAAATGTAGCCTCAAGATGGTTTTTGTTCTATTTAGTGTAATCCATTTAAAAAAAAAAAATTGTTTTCATTTATTGGAAAGTTTGTCATCTTCTCCAACAACTAATGCTAAAATTCATGTATCTATATGTTTTCACATTTGTTCCATTTTAAAATATGTAACATCAAAATAACAAGAAAATGGGTAAGGATTATGATAAAGATGGACTATTATGGAAAATGAGTATGGAGGCTACATTTGTAAATAATGGATTAATGTATTTTAGTTTATTTTTGGATTTTTTTTTTCTAAGTGGCTTCATAGAGTTAGAAAAGTTAATGCTGATCATGTAGTCTGATCTCCTTGTTAATAAATCAAAGATCCAATTATTGTTGCCTGTTTAACACTGCTGTTCAACTAGACTCTTTCTAAAAAAATCTTGAATTAATAAACTCCACTCATGGAAAATTTAGTTCAGCCTTAGGAAATGGTTCTAATGAATAATTGCCTTTTGTTGTTGAAAGAAAATTTTAAAACAATAGTTTTTTTAAAAATTTGCTTTTCTTCTCAGTGTATGTAGTTTTACTTCAGCTTGATGCTTTGTCTTAACTTTATATGCCAGACTAGGAAGCTCTCCATTGGGAAATTCCTTTTCCCCACAGAGGTGTTTAAAGACTTTGCATAAAATAGCTCCTTGATAAACTGAGTTGGCTGAGTTCCTTGAAACAGGACTTGAATAGGAAACATAAAATGTATTCAACTTTTAATGCTTCTTATTAATGTGATTGAATACTTCTCCATTTTTTGCAGTCTGGATAGACAGACTGGTAGCTACAGTAATAGCCATGCCAATGGAGAAGAAAGGCAACTTCATGTGATAGGTTGGCCACTCTATCATGTGCCACCTCAGCTGGGCAGGGATCAGAAAATATAATGAGAGGCTCATGGGTTGAGATATAGACAAGGGAGACAGTTCACTCATTACCATCATGGGCAGAACAGACTCGATTCAGAGAAGTTAATTTTAATTTACTACCAATCAAAATCAGAGTAGGATAATGAGAAAATAAAAACTAAATCTTCAAGCACCTTCTCCCCACCTCTCCCTTTTTCCCAGGCTTAACTTTACTCCCGAAATCTCTACCTCCTCCTCCCTGGCAGTGCAAGGGGACAGGGAATGGATGTTCATCACGCATTATTTCTGCTGCTCCTTCACCCTCAGATGGAGGACTCCCCACACTTTTCTCTTGCTCCAGCGAGGGCTCCTTCCCAGGGGAGACAGTCGTCCACAATCTTCTCCAACATGAGTCCTTCCCAGGGGCAAAGTTCTTCACAAACTTCTCCAGTGTGGGTCCATTCCATGGGGTGCACTTCTTCAGGAACAGACTGCTCCAGTGTGGGGGGTCGCAAGTCCTGCCAACACACCTGCTCCAGCATAGCCCCTCTCTCTCCACAAGTCCACAGGTCCTGCCAGGAGCCTGCTCCAGTGTGAGATCTCCACAGGGTCACAGTCTTCCATGGGCTGCAGGTGGATATTTGTTCCACTGTGGACCTCCATGGGCTGGAGAGGGACAGCCTGCCTCACCATGGGCTGCAGGAGAATCTCTGGTTCAGCACGTGGATCACCTCCTCCCCCACCTTCTTGGCCTTGGTGTCTGCAGAGTTGTTTCTCTCGCATATTCTCACTCCTCTCTCTAGCTGTTGTTGTTCCATGCTAGGATTAAGTTCAATAAAAATTCATTATGTTGTGGGCTAGGAAACATTTATGTGGTTTTCTTTGTATTTACTACTTCTTAAGAAATTCCAGAGGCTTTTTAGTGCTTGCCCCTCATATGTCACTCAGCCTGAAGTCTTACATACCATCTCACATTTTTTCTTATTTTACTCTACAGGAGAACCTGAAGTGTGCAATTACTTGTTATCTGCTGTGCTTAAGTGGTCACAGTTCACAAAAAAAGTGAATAGGTTATTTTATGTATAAAATTTTTTTCTGTAAGGAAGATAAACTATTATTTGACCTGTAACTTGTATTCAATACACATCTTTTAAGTGCTCGAGCATATAGAATATAATTTAACTGTGATAACTAATGGCTGTTCACGATCATATGGCATCACAAGCACAAACTTCTTGTGGAGAGTGGCAGAAGCCCAAGGAAAAGTTGAAATATTTGAGTATGTTCCTGCTCAGAGTGACACCAGGAACTATAGTAGTCCAATAACTTGTCCTGAAAATTAAATGCCCAATAACACAGCTAGTTGCCTCATTTTCTTACAAATTCATCCCAAACAAGTAAATAGCTGACCCAATTCTGAAATGAGTACATGTAGGAAGGAGTAGCAGTAGCACTCTTAATGTCTCTATTCTAGGTAGGCTCGTTCTTTCTTGTTTTTCTGCATGTACATCAAAAATAATAATTAATAGGGTTTTTTTTTCTGAAAGAATATATTATGCTCAGTGAAAACTTAACCTCTGACAGCTACAGTCTTCAAAGGAAAAATTTACCATCAGTAGGAACACCATGGGTTGTGCAGGAGCACTAGTTGATCTGGTATCACTCTTTTCCAGGAAGCCACTTTCTTCTTCACCTCCTGTAGTGCTCTATAACCAGTGATTCTTTGTCTGATTGGATATTAGCCACCTCAGCAGCTGTCTATCCTTGTTAATTGAGGACAACATCTACTGTAAGCTGAAAGGAAAAACAGATGTCTGTTTTGATGAAGCTCAATTTACCTCACGATTAAGACTACGAAAAAGAGAACACCAAGTTCACCTTCTTCCAGTCAAGACCTTTGGAAACATAACAGACATTTCATCTGACAGGCAGAGGATTGAGGAAAAGATTTGCTTTGCAGAGAGGAAGTGTTGTCTCTGTACACAGCTGAAAAAGACACATTATGTGAGCCTTGTACATCATGGTAGCTTTATTCTAAACACGAAGTTTTAGAAGAAAAATTTTAGGGATGCCTGTCTTTGGGGAAAGTAATGTAATTGTTACTGCATCTGTGGAAATCAAAATTTGAAAGCCCAATAACTTTACTCCTTTTTTTTTTTTCTATGTAATATGTAAACAAGCTTTCACAGGACAAGGGTAAGGAGGGCTTCATATAATTCAGCTTCAGTACTCTCCGATAGATTTAAATCGCTTGAGGTTTGGGTTCTGGTGGCTTTTATCATATATCTAAAAATTTTTTATAAAGGCAACTTAATGTTATAATATTTCCCATTACAAAAGAATCGGGTTTTGTAAAATACAAGCAGATCAGGAGTGTAGTATATTGTTTAATACTGGCTACGTTTCGAGACTCTATATTTTCAGTGTGTTAGCTTAATGTTTCACTGTATTTAAGAGAGAATTATTTGCCTAAAATGTAACTCTTGTCACTTCTCACTCAATATGACCTCTAACACTGAGTTTTCATTTTCTATCCCCATAAAACTGCAGAATGAACTGAAACAGTGATCTGCTGGAAAATGTAGCTAATCTACTTCTAGCAAAATATCAAAAGGTAATTTGGTTAATAATATTGTATAAAGATTGTACTTCTCAAAATCCACTAAGTGACCAGTGCTTCTGATAAGTCCCTTTGCAATACACTAGCAATCCACATAAAATAATTTTGAGAATTCCCTTGTACATAGTAGAAACGCATGGTGGTATTAAATCAGTTTTTTACTCCAAGTGTCATTAAAGTCTGCAGTTTTTGCTGGCATCTGAACTTTACTTGGAATGAAGTCTTGCAGGGATTTTTCTTGAGCTAAAAGGAAAGTCTCAGAGCAGTGTTTGACATTATTAGCAACTCACTCTCTTGCAAGGTTGTCAGGCACAAAAAGCAAGGCCAAAATTCCACAGAAGTATCAATTTGTATGTGGGTGGTTCCACACTGTCTAGTAGTTTTGAATTTTGTCTTAGTGGTACTTGTAGAGCTTTTTGTTCCAGACCTAAAAAAGTAATATTGTTAAGAATTGAAAAATGACTTTAAGTGTTGTCAAAGTGAATTCATGGAAGTCCTACAGATATATTACTTTTTCAGATCCAGTATATCCCTCTTGCTACAGAAATGCATATTGCATGGGATTACTAAAATGTTAATCTCATTTTCTAAATGGAAAGTGTTATTTGATATTTGCTACAGTGTTAATGCTTGGTCTTGGGAAATCCTTGCCTTTGTCATTGTTGAGAGAGTATCTTAAAAATGTGATTTTCAGTGTCTTAATGCATATCTGTGTACAGAATTCTAAAATGCAGAAAACTGGAAGCATATTTTAAAGTTTAAAGCTCAAAAGCATAGTTTAATTAAAATCGTGTCCTCAGCTATAGTTCTTATCAGAGCTTGCCTTTTCCAGTTTTCCAGTCTGATGATTAAGGAGCAGACGGGCAGATTTTTGTAGCACTGACTTCAAAATATTTTGAGTTTTTAATATATTTCAACTGCTTGTGTGTTTTACTTTCTTGTAACGTCTTGGAGATCTTCCTTTATAATTCCTCACAACTCTGTGAAAGAGCCTAAGCTTTGATTTTGGTGAGTTGCTGAGTATTTTACCAGCAGTAAGAGCCAAAAGAATTACTCATCTTCTTGCACAATTTTTTGAATAGTGTGTAAGAGAAGGTTGAGCAAATAATACAAAAATCCATTCTTTGTTATAGTTGATTATTTTTTTCCTGTGGTGATTCTGAGTAACACAGTGGCAATCTGAAAATAGATTATTTCAGTATACTTCAGATTTCTAAACTTACACCTAATAAAGGTCTATGGAGAGCAGAGGAAGGGAATCCAAAGTATTATATTTCTTACGGCTTCTCCATTACACTTTCATTGATAAAGGTGTTCCAGGTTATCTACAAGACAAAGTGCTTTAGGAGCTAGGATGAAGACACTTTAAAGGGGCTTTTGCTTTGCTGTTGTTTTTTTCCCCTACGTTTAACCAAATAATCCTATTTTCTTCACTCAAAGATGTCACTATTGTGACTGGACTTAATCATTGACTGCAGTGGGGTTAAAAAATCTGTAAGTCTAGGTGGTGACTGACCACTGCTCTATTCCCAAATCACTCAGAAACACGCGATGCAGATATTGGTTCTAACTTTTTTTATTTCACTACAGACCGCAGAGCGTGAGAAACTAAATGTTCAAAATCATGTCCTCAGGACTGCTGTGTTTTTTCTGAGACCATTCTTGTACCTGTGGACTGCTTTTTCAGCTGTTTTGTACACCAGGAACAGTGTGAAAGAGATTTAAGACAGGTTAAGAGGTTTAAGACTAAGTTAAGGACACTTTTGAAGTAAGGTTGGAGATTTTATTTTATTTTAAGGGAACAGGATCTACAGATACGTGAAAAGCAACTATCGCCTGAAGACAGTCTTTCGAATAGTCTTCCTTTTTTGTACATGCACAGGTTTGGTTCAAGTATTTGAAAGAACAGTTAGACCCTCCTGGCAAAGATCGTCCAAGTAATTCTGACTACAGAGAGGCCTTCTCAGGATTCACAAACTGATGTCTTTATTCCTCTTTTTCTATAATCTCAGCGGCAGCCTAAATGAGGTCTTCACCACACCTGGTTCCTGAAGGAAAGTCATTGCTATATTTTGCACCAAGCGTACTTATTGGTACTCAGTGAGATGTCCTGTCCAACCTCCTGTCCAAACAGTTCAGTTGGGAAATGGTCAGCAGAACTGTGAGCTGCATCCATACAACCCTCTTATTGCTACAAACTGTAGTTTGGGATTTCTAATGTCTTATAAAGGGGATTCACATGGATGAAATTGCATCATGTTATTGAAACACTTTCAAAGAGTGCCATCTCTCTCTCTCAGGTGCATATGATAGAGTAGCTTAACCTTGTCTGCTATTAAATATCTCCAAATCTGGGGACATATATTGATTCATACCAAATGGAAAGACAGAGTCTTTTATTCTTTAATTTTTTATTATTTTTAATTTTTAAAACCTTGAATTTTTAAGTAATATTTGTATTTGTTTTATGAGTATGTCTGGCCAGAAAAATAATTCTTATTTGATACAATAATAAAAAATTACCTGGAAAGAAAAATAACATGCTAATTCATGCATTTTGGGAAACTGCAGGCTGTACTGCTTATTTTTTCACCTCCAGATCATGCTGCACCACAGGATGATGAGAGAATATGTAAGACCAAACCAGCAGCACACTGCTGGGCCTGAAACTTCTTCCCTGATATAAAGAAGTTTCAAAACTTTGGATTGAAGTCTGTATTTCTGGATTTAGCTTTATGATTAACCTACACCTTCTCAATGTAGGAGCTCTAAAACTTTTGACAGAAAATCCAGGACATAACAAACTGTGAGAACTGTTGAAATCCTGATATGAATTTTATCAAAGCTTTAAGGATCAATTCATCTAAGCTTCAGATACGATCTGTTTCACTTTATTCATAGTCTATTCTTGCCTGACTGTAATTAACACACCAAAGAGATGGAGCATCCAAAAAGTCATGACACAAAAGGGAAACATCCATAGGAGATGCCAGCTACAGGTAACCTGGAAGTAACTTTGGAGTCAGCTCTGTGAAGCTTCACAACTTTGAAATTATACTAAACAGAGTAAGAAATTAATACTATTTTTGTCAGGAAGAAGTCACATATAGATAACAAGAGTTTGATGAAAACTCACATTTATTGTTTGTTTTCTCAATCTGTTTGAACACAACTCTGTTTAGACATTCTCTGTTTTCATGTATATTCTTATATATACATATGTTTTTAAAAAATTACATGTAGGTAAAACCTTTGAGAATTATTTTATTTTGTCACTTAAAAAACTCCATGCATATTGATATCACCGTGTTGAAGAACATATTTTTTCTTTCCCCCAGCCCCTCTTACTTTTGGAGTAATTTAAATATTTTAAAATGTGATATATTTCCAGCAACATGAAAATCTGTACAATGCAATCTGGCTAGGTCTTGATTTTGAAAAAACCTACTAAAATTAAGATAATTATGGGGATTCGTTGGGCAAGAAGTCATCCTTATCTAGTATATAGACTTGCTATAAAAAAAAAAGCAGGACTTGTGATATAATTCAGAGCGTGCAAGTTCAGAGTTCTTCTAAAGACTTTCAGCATTTTTTTGATTTCTAATAAATAGAAAAATTTGCCTCTCATATCATTTAGGACATGAAGACTTGAGCAAACAAATGTTTCATGTGTTGAAAATTTAATTAGTTTTGAAATAATTATTACAATTTACTTAAGAGTTAATATGTAAACCCTCTGTCCTTTAACAACTTGATATCCATACTGATTATTATCTTTTTAGTTTTCCCAGAGACACTACTCAGTCTAGTTCTGCTCTGGTATCATTGTTTTTGTGATGTCCCTTTTTCTCTAATTTCAAATCTCACAGCCTGTGCAACATACTGAACAGCATGGATTCTTTAGTCTTTCCTTTTTAGTTATTGTTTTGCTAGATAGTCTGTGATCTGTAATGGATGTTTACAAAAATAACTGCTTAAGGTTTTGTTGATTCGTTTCATCACACTATGGTACAGATTTCTAGGATAACAGAAATTTTTCAGCATGCTATTTCAGGGATCTATTTTCATTATATGCTAATGCTTATGCAAAAAGCATCCTGTTTACTTGTTGTTGGATGACAAACAGCTTGTCAAGTATGCATGACTGACTTTCTTCTAAGGATATTTAAAATTCTTTATGTGAAGATCTTTATATCAATACATCTCCTCAACTAAATCAAGAGGGGAAAAAACATCATACTGCATATTTATAGTTTTGAGGGCCTAAGTACTACTTTACTGAGTTTTGTTTTCTCTCTCTTTTTTTTCTTCTCTTTAATTAGTTAGATATTTCTCATATAGTAATGGTAATAATAAAATGAGACTTTTGGGGAAAAAAAAAAGAAGAGTTGTTTCCCAGGACTTAGTAATTAGTCAAATTAATTTGCTGTAAGACAGGGGTGTCAAACAAATGTAGGAGTAGTTACGTTTCTACAGTCCTAAAATTATATTTAGCTCTTTGAAGGCAACTGCGAGGCTGATATGGCCCCCAGTGAAAATGAGTTTGACATCCCTGCTGAAAGTCTTATACTTGAATGTAAGGTATTCTAACTTGCATCAGAGTGTTGTGGATATTTGTCTGAAGATTTGAAGAGTGGTCTGGATGATCGGGTATTGAAGTGAACTGTGAACTGGCTGAAGGAAAGAAGCCAGAGAGTTGTGGTCAATGGGGCAGGACCTAGTTGGAGGCCTGTATCTAGTGGAGCCCCTCAAGGGTCGGTACTGGGACAATTACTATTAAATATATTCATCAACAACTTGGATGAGGGATTAGAGAGCACTGTCAGCAAGTTTGTTGATGACACAAAACTGGGAGGAGTGGCTGACAAGCCAGAGGGCTGCGCTGCCATCCAGCGAGACCTAGACGGGCTGGAGAGTTGGGTGGGGAAGAATTTAATGAAATATAACAAGGGCAAATGTAGAGTCTTGCATCTGGGCAAGAACAACCCCAGCTTCCAGTGTAGGTTGGGGAATGACCTGTTGGAGAGCAGTGTAGGGAAAAGGGACCTGGGGGTCCTGGTGGACAGCAGGATGACCATGAGCCAGCACTGTGCCCTTGTGGCCAAGAAGGCCAATGGCATCCTGGGGTGTATTAGAAGGGGGGTGGTTAGTAGGTCGAGAGAGGTTCTCTTCCTCCTCCGCTCTGCCCTGGTGAGACCACATCTGGAATATTGTGTTCAGTTCTGGGCCCCTCAGTTCAAGAAGGACAGGGAACTGCTGGAGAGAGTCCAGCACAGGGCCACGAAGACAATTAAGGGAGTGGAGCATCTCCCTTATGAGGAAAGGCTGAGGGAGCTGGGGCTCTTTAGCTTGGAGAAGAGGAGACTGAGGGGTGACCTCATTAACGTTTATAAATATGTAAAGAGTGAGTGTCACGAGGATGGAGCCAGGCTCTTCTCTGTGACAACCAATGATAGGACAAGGGGCAACAGGTACAAACTGGAACACAAGAGGTTCCACTTAAATATGAGAAGAAACTTCTTCACAGTGAGGGTGACAGAACACTGGAACAGGCTGCCCAGGGACCTTGTGGAGTCTCCTTCTCTGGAGACATTCAAAACCCGCCTGGATGCCTTCCTGTGTAACCTCATCTGGGTGTTCCTGCTCTGGCAGGGGGATTGGACTAGATGAGCTTTCGAGGTCCCTTCCAATCCCTAACATTCTGTGATTCTGTGAAATTGTTTTCCCTGCTTTAGTCTGTGCTGCACTAGGTATATCATCATGAAATAGCTAAACCACCATTAATAACTAACTATAGATGTTTATTAAAAATAAACTATCTGAATATGCAATCTTAACAGCTGCTTTCTACAGGCCTACTAACCAATCTTATTTATGAGATGTTTTGTTTATACTCCCCTGGTGGGACCTTCTAGTCTTCCAGACCTCAGTCTTCTGGGTTCTAGTGCGAGAGTACTCTACATCCATATTACCAAACATGCTTCAAGGCAATGTTTTGTGATATCAGCAGATCCCTAGGGGAGATCTTAATCATGTATATTAACAAAGTGTATTACTATCTTAGGGTCATGGATTTTCACAAGCATATGTAGATTTGTGCACTTTTTAAGAAAAGTTCTCATGAATAGGGATTAAGTGAATACAGGGCAAGAAAAATGACAATTAGCCCATTTAAATTAGCTTAATTTCAACTAAAAGACAAAATCTGTTCTCTTACAAACTGAGGATGACTGTTGCACAGAGTTTTTCTTCCTGGGTGTATTTGTCTTTTTGGGTCAGATGCACAGGATTCAAAGCAAAAATTAAACTGTTAATTTTGACTGTATTAGGTACTTAATCCACCTAAACTATAACAGTTATATTTTAATAATGTTCACTCTATGAGGTGCAAAAAGACAGAAAAATCATGCTATACTGCCAGACTGCAGGAATGTCTTTCTTTAGCAAGTGCTTGGTGAGAAAGGGATTTTGTTTTTGTATTGCAGTGAAGAATCTTCTTATCAGAGCTCTTCTTTAACCCTCTGCCTTGGTTCTAAGACTCTTCCAGAGTTATCAGTGTTCTAGGATATAAGAACTCAAATTTTACTCTGAGGCCCTAGAACACTGTTACCTTAATCTTGGCCTACATTGGATATATTATCTAAAATGTCTTCACTATCTTCTCTCATTTGCACTAGTTTTGCCTACAGCAAAACTGGGCTGTCTCCCTGAAAGTAGTTTGGTTTTGGTTTTGTTTTTTTTAAAATACCTTCTTAATTTGTGTGATTTTCTTTTTTGTTATTTTAAGGCTGCACATTATTTCAGTGTCTTCTTAGACCAGTCTTATGTGAGATTCCACCCTGAGTAATATATGTTGTACAACAGCTGAAATTAACTCCCTGAGAACTCATACAGATTAAACTGCCTCTACTAGTCACAGCGAACAAACACAATGAATTGGGAACAGAATTAGACCTGTAAAATTGCGTTACTGAGTACTTCTCTCACCTAAGACAGGTTCATAAAGTTAACGATTTCGTTATTTTCCTGTGTGAAGTTTCTGGTTTTGTTTTAAGGTTAATTTCAATAGACTTGAAAGACTTTAAGGCATTGATTATTGAGATCTCTGGAGTCCAAGTCATTAGAGAGATTTTCCTTTGCAATTCTTCTTGCTACTGCAACTCAGATTAGTGGTGAATGAACCCTGCCGAGAATAGTTGGAAAACAATAAAATTAGCTAAATTTCATTCAGCTTTCAAATAATTTGAAATTAAGTTTATCTTTCAATGAAATTGCTTCCACAGCTTCTTGCTGCAGGAGTTGCATTGTGTGGCTTTTGATCTTGTGTATTTTTCTTTATTTGTCTGTAAACTAGGTGATACTTGATCCATTTTAAAGGAATTGTAACAATTATATTTTTTACATATTCCTGATGTTTCAAACTGTGGATGAAATCTACCAAACTAGGGAGATATGACAACACACCATTGAACTCAACAGGACCTGGTTTACAAGCCTCTTAGCCACTCAATTCTGTGGGAGGTGGGAGTTACTATCTCTCACAGGGAGAGGTAGCAGTTTACAAGGACAAAAAAAAATACTAACTTTGTTATTTTGACCATGTTCTGTGTAAAAAATAAAAGATTGTCACTGAAAACTTACTGATACTCCCACAAGGAGGAAGAAATAAAAATTGTGTACAAAATTACAGGGTTTGTTTCCGTGCAACAGAAAAATATGCAGGTGAGGACACATAAAACAAGTCAAGCTGTTTAATAAATATCAGAATACTAATGCTCTGCAGGTATCTTATTTATTGTCAAATTCAGTCTTTTACTGTTGTAGGTAACCATTAACTCTTCTCGCAGTTATATTAAACCCTATTTCTTTATTGCTTCAATAAATTACATCTTTAATCTTAAAATGCTCTATTTCCAGTAAAAGATTCTCCTGTATTCTTTTAAGGTTAATTTTAAATGTTTCAAAAGACTTAATGTATACAAACTAAAAAAATATATTTCCTATGTGTGTAAATCTATTTCATGTTTTGATTTGCATCTTTTATTTATAAGATACTTTAGCATAATTTCATTACCTTATATAGCTAATCAAGAGTACGGAATCTAGAGGTTTGCTGCCTGGCAATTAGTTTGATATAAGATATGTTAACATTGCTGATGCAACATGAACAACCAATTAAAAATGAAGTGACCTTTTTCTTTCTTTATACAGTTGTCATTCAGTGGTGCATCTCTAATGAGAGTCTTGAGCTCCTGAGAGCCTCTACTAAAAAAGTATTGTCACTTCCAATGAACATGCTGATGGCTGAAGTAGAGCTTTTGATAGATGAACACCTTTTATCAGCCTTGCTCTCTGGGACCCATTAGGAAAGGTGCGACAATGTGTATCATTTAGGGAGCTTAAGATGTAGAAATACATTGAAATAAAGAACATTGAACTCGAAGCTGAATTATACGACCACCACTTTGTATATAAAAGTAATATGATATAAAGAGATCACAAGAAAATAAACAATGTCTCTCTGCGTAGTGCTCAGAATGGATTAAGTGGCCATGAAATGCAGTTTATTGACAAAGGTAATCAGTCATTTTGACCTACAATAAGTTCAGTATAGTATGAAATAAGACATCACTGTGCTTCTCTAAACCCTGTTATCTTGACCACAAAAGGGAGAAAGTCCACTTATTCTCAGAGTGCACAGTTGTTTTGGTATGCAAATGTATTATACATCTTTCTTTTGTGGATTTCAGAGACCTTGAACTAACTCGCTTATTTTTGTGAACCATGTGAACATTTTCATACACTTTAGAAAATCTACATTAAAAGCAGACAGATTGGTGTTTTGACGCACAAGTATCTATCTATCTGATTTGTTGGGCTGCAGTGTGGTGAGAAGAGCTGAAAACAGTTTGTCAAGAATTCAGAGAAGGACTTTTGCCACATTTTCTGTTTGCATGCAATCTGAAAGTATCCTCTCAGAGGAAGAGAGAACTACATTTAGGAGACTCACGCTCAAAGTATAAAGAAAATTGGATAGCCAAAAGTGTCAAGCTAAAACTTTCACAATGGGGAAGTTATGAGTCAATTAGAAATAGAAAGTAAAATATTTTGTTTGAGGACTTTTCATGAAACACAAAGAAGATATCTCCAAGGTAAGTGAAGGACAGAAGATAAAGCTGACACATAACAGAGCTGTGAAGTGTATAAAAAGAAAGATGTTAAGGGCCACTGGACAGGTGGCAAACGAATAAAGTGCTCATGCTGCCCCTCATCTTCCCAGAAGAGTTTTGAGGAAGGAAAAAAAGAAAGAAACTGGCTGAGAGGGGAATGATGAAAGACAATTGATATAGATCTTTCCTTAGAGGCCTGACATTAATGAGCCTGTAATGGGCACATTAGACTAAGTTATCTTTTGCTGAAATAAGTAAAGTGGTTATGCTAATAAGAAATAGAGTATCGGGAAGAGTCAAAAGTAAAATATGAAACTCAGGACTGCTAGTCAGTTACAAGCAGTTTGACCACAAAATAGGTATAATTTAGGATTGTGGGACCTTGATATTTTCAGTTATCTTGTTCAAAAATTATCTCCTCTAAGATTTAATTGTTACACAAACATGATAGTGATATATGAACACATAATAAATTTATGTGAAACATTTCTATTTTTGTAGTAAATATAAAAAGTTACGACACTTTTTAACAGAGGCTTGCCTGTTTATACGGTTGATAAACTCTTCTGTTGGACACTTGCTTTGGCTCTTGAAGGCAAGCATGACAGCATAAAACAAATAAATGGCTTCACTGATATGTATTAGATGATACATGTCACCAAAGTACTCTTTACTGGGTAGCTTAGGGGGCTGGAGAAAGAGTTTTGTGTTTGTTTGTTTTAAGATTCTGAAAATTTGATTAGTTTTACAAAAGACACCTTCTAACTTTATTCCTGCTCTGTTGCTAGCTGCCAAACCATACATCAACCTTGACAGCTGAAGTTTAAACCAAAGTAAGGTAACTAAGCTGCAGCAGTTTAGGGTGAGTTTTGATTTGGCTAGGTTTCCTCTTTAAAAGGTTTCACCCAAAATGTTTTGTGGAGTCGTTGAATTCAAGATAGAATTTTGACAGACCTCTTCCTGGACCACCTGATATCTTGCTGCAAGTTCTAGTGTTTCTAAGGTCTTGCTTGGAAGAAATTGTGTGGGAAAGCTAAAACCTGGGTCCAGTACTCATGGAAACATTGAGAACCCTGCCTGTAGGCAAGAGATACCTAAACGTGGCATACTGTGACTGCTCCCCTGGGAGCAAAACACTCTGGGATTCAAAGTCCACAGTGTGAGTGACTTGACCATGTTATAGAGTGTGAATGTCTGTTTCGTGCAATCACAGAATGGGTGAGGTTGTCAGTGATGTCTGGAAATCATCTAGACCAAACCCCCTGCTCATATCAGGGTCAGCTGGAGCAGGTCGTTCAGGGCTTCAAATATCTCCAAGGATGGAGACACCAAAACCACTCTGGGCAACCTGGTCCAGTGTTTGACTGCCCTCACAGTTAAGTATTTTCTCACACTTAAATGGAATTTCCTGTATTTCACTTTGTGTCTAGTGCTTCTTGTCCTGCCACTGGGTGCCACTGAAGAGACTTTGCCTCTCTCTTCTTTACATGCTCCCATCACGTGTTCATTCCTTACTGCTTGGTATGCCTTCTTTTGCAGCTTAGACTGGCACCAAAATATACAGAAGGAAGAATTATAATCTTTCCAGTGCTTCCGCTGCAGAGTTATAATTTAAACCTGGAAGAACTGTTGTTTTTAGAAAATCTAGAAGAAAGAGCAACTGGAAAATACTAGGATACTTTTATCATGGGAAGTCTGGGAGGAAAATAATGCTTCATTTAATTTGGACCAAAATCAATTAATTAAACGGATATCTTAAAAACTACAGGTTGACCATAAGCATAGAATCATAGAATTATAGAACTGTTTGGCTTGGAAGGGACCTTCAAAGGTCATCTCGTCCAACCCCCTTTGCAATGACCAGGGACATCTTCAACTAGATCAGGTTGCTCAGAGCCCCGTCCAGCCTGGCCTGGAATGTTTGCAGGGATGGGGCATCTACCACCTCTCTGGGCAACCTGTGCCAGTGTTTTACCACCCTTGTTGTAAAAAAACTTCTTCCTCAAGTCTAGCCTGAATCTCCCCTCTTTTACTTTAAAGCCATTACCTGTTTTCCTATCACAACAGACCCTGCTAAAATGTCTGTCCCCATCTTTCTTATAGGTCCCTTTTAAGTACTGAAAGGCTTCTGTAAGGTTTCCCCAGAGCCTTCTCTTTCCAGGCTGAACAAACCCAACTCTCTCAGCCTGTCCTCACAGCAGAGCTGTTCCAGCCCTCTGATCATTTTTGTGGCCTCCTCTGGCCCCTCTCCAACAGGTCCATGTCTTTCCTGTACTGAGGGCTTCAGAGCTGGGCACAGGACTTCAGGTGGGTTCTCACCAGAGCAGAGTAGAGGGACAGAATTACCTCCCTCAACCTGCTGGCCACAGTCCTTTTGATGCAGCCCGAGATACAATTGGCCTTCTGGGCTGCAACTGCACATGGCTGACTTACATCCAATCTTTCATCCACCAGTACTGCCAGACCCTTCTCTGCAGGGCTGCTCTCAGTCCCAGTTTAATCTTTACTGGTGTTTTATCCACACTGGCTAGACCGATCACATTTACATTTTTTTCCTTCCTTGATGAATGGTTTTGCCAATAATTTTCTTTGACTAATTGGACCACATTATTAAAGCACAGCTGAATTCATATCTGTAAAACATGAGTTACTCTTTTCAGTAGCAGGAACTGCTAATGAGTTACAACAATTACATATAGCATGTACATATAATAACCTATTTCAGTAGTTTCTAGGTTTGTTTATCCATAGCTCTCACCTTATAATCTTCACTTTAGGACGTTTAACATGAGGATTAACAACTGGAGGGTTAGAAACATACCTTTTCCATTATTTGGCCCCTAGAGTCAGCTCTTTACCTTGTCACACTTTCATTTGTCACTTTTGTTTCCCTGAAGAAATTAATTAACTGTAACCTTTCTAACAAGATTTTTCAGTTTCTATGGCTCATTAGAGAATGAAAGAGTCTGCTTCCCACATTATAGTCTTCTGTATCTCCTTGTAACTAAGGTTCTTGGTAGGCCAACAAGGAGAACTGCTTGTTTAAGCTAATTTTGAGGTGTGTTTCACATCAGAATTTTTTTTCCCCAAACTCTTAGAACAAGAATATATGTTAGAATCTGTCTCTAACAGTATAGTTTGCTTTCAGAACCGATGTGAAGAAATATATTTTAAAAGTGGGATTTTTTTCTTTTATAATTTTCTTGTTTATAGGTCTGAAGAAATCAAAGAAAATTTTATTTCTTCAAGTACAGCAATCAAAACCAAAAAGAAGTATAATACAAATACTGTTTAACAACAGAACACTATATATACTGTAAACTAGTTGGGCTTGTGTATCTACATAATTATATATAATCCCCTGAAGCACAATTTATTCACTTTAAAACATCTTGGAGCTCAGTTTTTTAATGTTTCTCAATGTATTCTAAGGTACAGGAAAGTTATGAGATCAGGACACTATGAACTTGTAATCGACACAAGAAATTTAATTTCAAGTACAATTAGTGGTACTGGAAACATTATATATCATCAATATAGACCTTCCTGTGGATGCTACAGACACTCTACTACCATGAAAGCTTATCTTGGTTGATTTTGACTACCGTAGTTGGAGATGTATCTCATAACATTCACATTTAGTCTTAAAATATTAAGTCTGACTTTTCAGAGGTTACTACCATTTCCAAAAAAATTGTCTGTTTTGAGGTATTCTCATCCCTAAAAGACTGACTCATGCACTGAATATAAGATGCAGAATAAGATACATGAATGGAATAAGCATGAGACAGCTGAGTGTTAACACACTTGGTACACAGCTGCAAAAGCCAGTTTGTTTACTAGGGGCACTACATGTTAGGAGTGTATAAGGAGAATGTTGTAAAAGGAAATAAGTTTTTGATGATGTGAGGTTATGTGGAAGCTTTTAAACTTAAATCTTTTTCAGTTAATTCCTTTAAAAATATGTAATGCCTTTTCTGATACTTTTTTTTTTAAACTGTCGTTTAGATCTGGGCTTTATCTTTTCTGATCAGTGTGGTCATGATCTCTATCATTTTGGTTTTAACACATTCATTGATTTTGACTTGTTGTTTAAGACCACATTAAGAGTTATATCTGTATTTGTAAAATGGCTATGCTAATTCAGAACTTAGCCACATTTTGTGTTTGAATGCTGATTAGCATGGTGTTATATTTTTGTTTTATTCTTTTCATTTCCATTTAATTTTATCATATATCATTGAAAGTCATAGATATAATATGCTTAACTCCCAAAACTATAGTGAACTGGCATTCAGGAGGTTTTGCTTTGGCACTGAAAGCATGTGTGTTTACAGAATAGAATTTATGATAGAACACATGCATTTACATTTCTTAAATGAATATTTGTCAAATGCTTTTTCAAACTGGGAATATGTTTGCTGCAATATCTTTGGGTCAGTACTAATAATTGTGCCATATGCCTGTATATTTCTGAACCAGGTGGCTGGCAATCATCTATAGTGGTCTCCAGATGAGTAGCAGTTCAGTGACAGCAACAAAAAAATCTCTTATAATGCGCACACATTACTATGAACAATCCCTGTTTTCTTCTTTGACTTTCTTGTTCAGTTCCAAATACTATTTGAATATCAAACATGCTATTCTTAGATGACCATTCAGTATTGGATAACGGGTTTTTTTAAAAATATATGATTGAAAGGCAGATGTTACTAAACAAAGAACATTAAAGTTAGCATTATCCTCTATCCAGTGCTGCTTAAGTTGCTGGTATCATACATCTCTTGGAAGAGTTCACAGACTAGTAGGTGCTTTTTTGTGTATTCCCCTAAACTTACACGTGTCTCTATAGCCACAATAAACTCATTTCCCTAACTCTACTTCGTTCTACCAATTCTTGTTCAGAGACGGTTCAGATGTTTCCATTTTACCTAATCTCTTTATGCACCTGTGATGTATGTTGGTGTTCGACAAGACCTATATTCATTCCCATTCCTTCATTGATTAATAAATAGCACAATTCCAACTGTGATACTGTTAGAGAAAGAAATATTTTTCATGTCTGTCAATCAGAGGCTGTACTTCACACGTGATATTTTTTTCATTCCAACTTATATTTTCTTTCCTGAGATTCCAAAAAGTAATTACAGCCAGGAGATAGAGTTGGTCTAAGGTTTTCAAAGGCTTTTCTTTGAGATAATATCTGACTTTATACATATGAATCTTTCCCTCACAATATCTAACTACAAAGAATGTAGTAGGGTGGTTTTCAGTATTTTTTAGTCTATCAGCTATAATTTTTGAGTTACTTCAGGATACCACTGTGTGCCTTTTTGAGTTTTATATCTATATATATATGTATAATAAATACTGTGTATAATATGAATTTCTAATTCATATTTTTTCCTAAGTGTCTCAAAAAAAAAGTTTAAATTATTTCAGTGGGAGATTCATACTCTAAGTGAGGGTATATGGAGTTGTCTATTTTCCTTGAAGTTTGAGAAATTAAAGTGATGCAGAGACAGTTTACCTGAGTTGGCCTATTGTGGTTTTCTTTTTTTTTTTTTGGTACAGACATACATACAGACAGGTATTTTTAAGAACATGGCGGGTTCTGATATTAATGCAATTCCAGCCAGAGAAGAACCATAGTTTTATTTCAGTCATAAATACTGAACTTAAAAACCGCCTGTTGTTCAAGAGAGGAAATCTTTCTGTTTATGGATAAAGTTGAATTAGTACTGGTACATGTATAAGCTCTTTTGAGAGAGACTCCTCGACTGTTTTAATTTTGATTTTTTTTTTTCACTTTGATAAGTTCCATTTTTCTTGTACTTGAACTAAAAAAACCCCACACAATTGGTTTGGCTAATACAATATTGTGTTTATCATATTACCTGGTGATCTTGATCTGTGCTGTATACTTTGGCAAGAAACCTGTAGAGAGTTATATTGCCTGATACTGTGACATGAGCCTGTGTCCATTAATTCCAAGACAATTTTCCACATGAAAAGTGATGTTCAGTACCCAACTGGTGAGTGCCTTCTGATGGGCAAATCTAACCTGCTTTGTTAATAGTAAGGTGTTATTAAAAGATGTTAACGAAGCAGGTCAGGAGGAACACCTTATGTAACTCTCGTTACAGAAGGAATGGAAGTCTGAAGTTCTTTGTCTCTTACAGACACCTACCCAAGTTCAGCAAGCTCTATGACAGAGACCACTGTCTTAGGCATTTTATGCATGTTTAAACAGGAAAGAAATAGCTGAATTATGCACGCATTCTGTTGTGTGGAAAATGTTTGCCTTTGATACACAACTTCAGAATCAGTTATTTTGCCCTTTTTTGTAGGAATTTGTTCCTAAAGTAGGTAAGGCCCTTTTACAATACCCATAATCTGAAGGAGAGTATAAGAAAGGACAAAGCACAGGCATATCTAGACAATAATGTTTCTTGCTAATTTATCATGGTATTCAAGAGTGTTTTCTATATCTCTTCTATGAAACAGAATATCAAACATGAAGACGGAGCAACAGACATAATAAAACTACTGAAATTTAACATAATGATTAGGTCACTTTATTAAATGTACAGTGAGATTTCTGTCAATGTTTCTGCCTGTTGTGTGCAGTATATAAATTCTTAGCCCTAACAGGGAATAAGAACTTCGAGGAGTTCAAATTCTTCTCCAAAGTTCTTCCTCTTGTCTCCTGTACAATATCATACCTGAAGCATGATAAATAAACAACCTGAGTCCTTCTCTGCTATAAAGCAGAAATATTTTTCTTCCCAAACAACACCTCAAATTTCATTCCTGTTTTCTGAAACAAACTAAAAAGAGCATTTTGCCAAGAAAAAAACTAGATGATCTTTAAAGGTCCCTTCCAGCCCAAACCATTCATCATTCAGATTGATAATTCTATCATTCTCTTATCATTCTAAATGGATTGCATGCAAGTGTTTGTTGGCTAGACCACTAAAACACTTCATCACATAAATGAAAAACATAAAATAATATACTGCCATGGTTCTGCTCCATTCTAGTTAGAAAAAAGAATCATTCAAATTTTGTCTTGCACTTTTACAGCTTTAATGTTTATATGTATGTGGAAATGTCACTGCTCCACTGAAACAATGAGGGGTATGTGTATGAATTCTCCCAGAACAGTCGCCACATGTAAAAAATGCAAATTTTGTTAATCTGCCTCCAAAATATCCATTTAGTCTCTGAAAAGTTCTTCTCCTCATGAATGACTCCTTCACAGCATGTAGATCAATCCATGTTAACACCAGAAAAGATAATGTTAACCTGACCAAGTTTAGATATTTTGTACACAATAAAATGATTTTGTAAAGTAAACCAACAGGTAAAAAGAGAGAGAGAGAAAAGGTCTTTTGAAAGATTTACATGGATTTCTTTTTTTTTTCTCTGCAGACTCTTTGTAGTGAAGCAGTGGTACATTGGATGTCATTGTGTGACCTTGACACTTACTGTCAAGCCCTTCAGATAACTGCTAGATTTGGCAAGGTTGAAAAGTAAGTGAAATTTTAAACATTAAAGCGAATCACTTTAAGAAAATGGAGACCTCTGTTTTTAGTAAGTAGTGTTATTACTATTATGTATTGAGACATTTGACAATTACAAGGGCAGCGGCTTCTTGCAATTTATTTCAAAACATATTGTTTTGCTCAGTTTCTTTGTGGTAGTTTCTAAGCTGTGAATTAATAGAAAACCAAACACCTACAGAAAGAAAATAGAGCAGTGGAATTGCAAACATTTTTTTCTCTATATGACTTCAGATCATTAAAACAAGAACTCAAGTTTCCAAATCTACTAGATGTAGTAGGAGGGCAAATGAAAAGTGGAGTGCTCTGTATAACTCTGAGAAACCTGCTTCATCTGTGGATTTTCAAATAAGGCTAGTGTAGCTCTCTTTTCATTTCTTGTTTGTTTATTTCTAAAGCAGAAAAACAACAATAACAACCAAACAAAACAGAACAAAATTGCCAACCTTAATTGAAACAATCAAGTAAAATGGAAAGAATTAAATAAGCACAAAGCTGACAAAGCTGTCATGTCAGGACTTGGTCATTTACATGATGCTGGATGTCTTTTGTGAAACAAGCCTCAGTAAAAACAATGTCATAAAGTATACTGAT
Source organism: Caloenas nicobarica (assembly GCF_036013445.1). Taxonomy (NCBI): domain Eukaryota; kingdom Metazoa; phylum Chordata; class Aves; order Columbiformes; family Columbidae; genus Caloenas; species Caloenas nicobarica. The sequence goes on from NC_088245.1 coordinate 51,035,715, forward strand.
TTTATTAGACATAATACATAAAATAATACGTAAAATGATTACTTAAAATGTTAATATAAATCAAGAGGGTTTAAATGAATGCTATATAAATCAGCCTTTCTTTTATCTCTCAGAAAGCCCTTTTTCATCCTTTACATATCTGTGGGTCAGGTATTGCCTCAAGTAGAAAGTTCATGCATAATTTAAAAATCACCATTTTTGTTTCTGATGAGAACAGTAAGAAGAGCTTTCAGGGCTAGTTACAGAAAACATGTTCCAAGGAGTATTGTTTATTAAAAGAAGACTTTTCTCTTGAACTTGGGTCTCCAGTACCTTTTAGAGAGAGTCCAGAGGAGGGCCATGGAAACTATCAGAGGGATGGAACGCTTCTGCTGTGAAGAAAGGCTGAGAGAGTTGGGGTTGTTCAGTCTGGAGCAGAAAAGCCTTAAGGGGCACCTTATTTCAGCATTTCAGTATATAAAGGGAGTTTATGAGAGAGGTAGGGAAAGGCTTTTTACCAAGGCCTGTAGTGGTAGAACAAGGGGCAATGATTTTACACTGGAAGAGAGAAGGTTTACATTGAACATACAGAAGAAAATTTTTGTGATAAGTGTGGTGAGACAATGGAACAGGTTTCCCAGAGAAGTTGCATATCCCCCATGTTTGGAAGTGTTTAATGTCAGCTTGGATGGAGCTTTGAGCAACCTGATCTAATAGAAGTTGTCCTTGCCCATGGCAGATGTGTTGGACTAGATGATCTTTGAAGGTCCATTCCAACCCAAATCATTAATTCTATATGATTCTATTGTGTGTCTGTGTGTTTGCAAATACTTGGAAAACATTCCAAGTCTCATCTTTATAGAGAATTCCCTATCCTCATGATTGAAACTGCTCCTTTGACTATGCAAAAAATGTTGAACAACTCATAAAACCGAAAATGTTTTAAAAATCCTGCTCTAAACTATGTAAGCTAATATTTAGAAAAATATTTTATCACATTGTTTTGAAGCAAACATTTTCCTGCAATGCTATATCAACATTATGCATATCCCTATATATTTTATTCTTCTTATGATTGACTTTTCTATGCCATTCATAATGAAATCTGGCTCGAATATCTTTTTCCACTAGCACACGGTGATATCAGAGAGCTGTTTTAATCTTTTCACTTTCCTGTTAACTTCTAGCATTATGCTCATTTTATATCTGTTTAAATATCTTCTGTTGATCTTTCCCTTATTGACAGAGAAAAATCCAATTTCAATTCATTACACTAGTAAAATCAATTGTTGAAAACTTTGGTTTTGCCCGGAAAGTAATATCCCTCTTGATTTAAAACTGTAAGTATTATTCATGTGTTGCTTCTAACATTCTACTGACCTGCTATGAAAACATGCAAATCTATAGAACAAATAGCTGTAGAAATACGATGCATCTATTGTGAGCAATCACAGTGTGAAAAAAGATGCTAACGACCTTCTGATAACTGTTATCTTAACAAGAATTTTAACAGTTTCTACTGGTGGCTTGATGTCTAACTCTAACTGAAAGAAAACAGGAACTGGATAATTCAGTGGAACTAAATTAATTATTACACAAGGCCTATATTCACTCAGTTCATTACAGGTATCATTATTAAAAAATAATGTGTAGTTCTCTGTCAAACTGCAATATACTTCATGGAAACAGAGTTCATGCTTATCTTGAAACTTTAGGGAATGTGACCCAACAGGCTTCTGTCTGAATCTCATAAGCAGAGTAAAAATCATCATGATGAAAGACTATAACCTAGAATAATAAAATCACTAATTGTGCTTTAATATTAGTGTCAAGAAATTGATAGTGGATGTACCCATAGGTACCCATATTGTACCGAACTATTAGGAAATAGAAACCACAGACCTAGTTTTACAATGATGTTGGTTTTTTCATCCAGATTACTGTCAGTTAGTTATTGCACTATACTTTCACATCTTTTTGAAGCACATGTTGATAGCTCCTGTCAAAACTGAGCCTAGAATCTAATAAGACTCTTAGGTCATTATGTCAATTTATGCTTCTGATAAATAGAACAAGTCAAAACTTAAAAAATAATTCATTGGGTGAAGAAAAAGTAAGGATTATTTAGGAACCAAGCATTCAAATAGTGTTAATAGGTATTATCATCAGTTATTCCACCTCTAATGCTTGTGCCAACCAATACAGGTAATTTTTTAATGAGGTGATGGAGACAGGTTTCTGTTATGTATTCCTTTTCCAAAACCCTTGCTGCCCTTTAATAGTAGCTCATTCTTCAGATAAGATGGTTTGCTAGTAGATTCTTAATATTTTTTACTTAAATTTATTTTCTCCATTAGTTGACTTCCTCAGTCACTTTTAGCAATCTGCTGTCATGCAGTTGTTTCTCGGGCATTTAATTTCACTTACACTTGACTCACTGTTATATTATTTTCTTAACAAAAACAAAGGTGATTATAATTCAACAGAGAAAATAATTTTCCTGAACTAATTGTCATTAAAAGAATATTTTGGCAATATCAGCCTTGTACTTATTTGTCAGCAACATGAGACATACTTTTTCAGGTGGTGAATCTTGCTATTCAGTCTTTGTGTGTGACAAAACTAATTTCAATTCATACTGTCTCTGGTCATAAAAAGAATTGTGACAAGTCCTTATTTTCTGTACCTTCAAATCATGCAGTCTCTCAGTGTACATGATATGTTTTATCTATCGACTCGTATTGTATAGTACTGTATTTTGAATAAAATAACATTATCTGCTGTATCTAATGTAACCATAAATTCATCTTTTTTCTTTAACTTTAATCCTTAACAAAGTGGATTTGGCATATGAAATCACTTTCTGGTTTCTATTTTGATAACTTTATACATAGATGCTAATAAAATCACCAACACTTATATCCATGTTATATTACATACACCAGAAAGAAAAATACATGAAGAGAAAATGTGCAACATATTTTACTCCTTTGACTATAAACCCTCTGATGTGTTTCAGGGTGTGAAAATAGTGTTTCTTGATGTATTTCAGGAATAAATCCTTTATATCTGATTAAAATGCAGATGAGCATCATAAACTATTGTAATTTGAAAGGGTTGATCTCCTGATGCAGTCTTCTTCCATCTGCTTAAAGGGAGTGTGCTACAATTACTGAATGCAATTTAGGTTCAGATACGATCCCCCAAACTGAAAGTCTCCATGTGAATGAAAACTCCTTTTTAATACTTCCAAATGTCTAATATTTAAAAAAATCCTACAGCTTTATAAGAAAATCATTCTTAGTTATAAGAAATTATAGAACTTGTAGTGAAAATCTCTGTGAGGACAAGTGGAAAACCTGAAAGACGCTGAGGTTAGGATATAATCTTGTACTCAAATCTTAAAATACTGATAATGTTAATTCACTAGTTTTTAATTCTCAGGTGGTTTACTTAATACATAAGGAGAGATATAACAAGCCAGAAGTCAGTGTAAATGGCTTAAAGGCTTTTATTTTTCTGTGCTTTGCAGATCATCTCTTGGTTTTATTGACTGCTGGCTAGCATCTTGTATTATACAATTACATTACAAGACTTGTTTAGGGAAGAGAAAGGGTCTCAAACTTTCTTATCTCTGGTCATTGTTGTTTTGTTGTAAGGACCTAAAAGTAGCTTGTAGAGACTTCATCATATTATAAAAATCAATAAATATGAATCCTAGCATACCTATATTTATAAATTAGTAGGGGACACACAAATTTCTTGGAGTAATGGTCACTAGCCAAAAGAGACTAGGAAGTGAAGAGTTATATTACTAAAAGTGTGTGAGGAGAGAGAAAGGGAAATGTTATCAAAAAGGTAACTTCCTATTTAAAAGATGTTGAATACACAGAGCAGTAGTTACTTTTTAAGAATATATATTTTTTTATTTGGTAGGAAGAGTAAGAAAACTACCATTTTAGTAAAATATTGTATACAGTTTCTGCAAAATAGCCTCCTTTGAAAGCTGTCATGGAATGCAGTGATCAGCAATGGTTTGACATTGAGAAATTAAGCTTAGTTATTTCGTGGCAAAAAACTGTACTCAATGAGCAGAAAAAACTATATATAACACAGCTTGCAAAGAACAATATTACTTTGTAAAATGGTTGCCTGTCAACAAGAGCTTTCTTTATAACTTTTGTTACTGAAGAAAGTCATTGAATATTCCATTCACTCTCTTTTCAGTTGATTTTTTGTAGCCTATTGTAAACTAATTTTGCAAAAGTGTTCTTTTTCAAAGAACACCTGGATGATGCCTGATCTCCAAGGTTGTTTTTTTTTTTTAATCCCTGGAGTTACATGGTCATGCTTATGACCTGAGCTCTTCATGCTAGAGCACTACACCCTTGAACACTAGAATGTCATATCTTAAGCTGGTGGACAGAAGAGATAATTGACATGGAAGAACTGAAGGTAGATGCAGACAGTAATAGAAATATACTTAAGGGTGAAAGAAATCAAAGACTAAGTGATCATAGAAACCTGATTTTTCAGAGTGTATTTCCTAGTGAGTATTTGTACTTTTTATAGATAATCTTATCACAACCTAAAAACTAATACCTCTTGAAAAGCAGAAAGCATAATGGGAAAACTCCTATGTAGAAGAAAAACAAAGACCGAGAAGGTATATTATGATTTTTTTTTCTTCTCCTCTGAAAAGGTAGGGAATAGGGTAGGGCTGTTAATTTCTGGAACTATGAGGAAGTAACCTAATCTTCCTAGCCTTTAACCATTACATATGAATGAAAATTGGCAGTGTTTGTACAATTAAGTTAATGACTGACACTATGTGATAGAAATTACAAAGAGAGGGTGAAATGAAATGGGTAAATTGTAACTGAATAGTTTCTGATATATTAGAAAGACTGTAGCCTGAATAAGGCTAAGTTTACCAACTTCTGAATATGATAAAATAACTGCTAGCATAACTGTCTAATAGGAATTTGTTCAGCTTTCTAGTCTAAACAAGAAATAATCTTGACAACTGTCTCAAATTTTGCTTCCCTTCTCTGTCTTCTAATATCTTTGTCACTCATTTTTTTATATTCTATTACTGTCACTGTTGGCTTTGTACTCTCAGGTACTGTAAAGCAGACTGGAATTTTGTGGAACTATTTCTTTCCTACTTCATTGTGTGGAGTTGTAGAAAGAGGGGAAAAATGAAGATGTTAAATCTCCTCTTAGGAAAGAGGTGACTTGCAGATAATCATAAGGTACTTCTTGTCTATCGAGGAGTTGAGAGCTTTGAGGGTGCTGCATAACAGAGGTTTTAAAATATGCAAGAATATTTTTTTTTCTCTCTTAGTAAAGAAAATGCCCTTAGAAAGGCTAAAATATTATTTAAAGTCCTCTTTTTTTTCTTCTTATCAGTAGCAGAAGTTGCAGATTAGATACCTCTAAAGCAACTACATACTAGTTGTTCTAATATGCTTCTTTTTTTCTTGATTTCAATATACAATTTCCATTAATATAGAATGTAAACCCAACCAATACATACACACATACAAACATATATATATGTATATAAACAAAAATGACCTGGTTGCAGAGAGGTGATATAGCTGAGAAAATCTAATTTGCTTACTTCCTTTTGTAGTCTTGGCTGTATATTACTTGTATCTCTGTTGTACCATAATTTACTAATCTGCCCCCTTCTTGAATTAGTTCAGCCTTGTAAGCTTAGATCATACCATAGGTAATTAAATATATATATATATGTATATTCTGTATACTAGCATCTCAGAGGGTTCACTCTAATGCCAGAAGTGAGGAGGCAACACCACATGGCAAGAGTGAGGGAGGGAGAGGGAAACTTGAACAGGAAAGAAGTGAAGATTTCTCCTTTTGCACCAATCATTAATAATAAATATTTTTAACACTGGATCACACCACAGATAAGGGGTTTTTTGGCAACTGTTTGTCAAGAAAACATAGCTTGCTTCGAGGTTTGATTAAGTGGCCTTTAGCTTTCCTGAAAGTCCAGCCATGCTAAAATGGTAAGAAAAAATTAGTTTTTTTACAATTTTATATCACGACCAAGTCATGATTGTTTTTACAAAAAATATTTTTAAATTAACTTCCTTGTTTTGATATTTCTAGTAATGAATACATTTCTTCAGGTGCTATGGAAATATGTTACTGGCTCTGAATAACAAATAATGTATTCACTATGTCACTAGATAAATACATTAGTAGAAATTCTTGTCTTGCACAAGAATTATATCATTGTTTTGTTGACTTGAATGTTTACTGAAAAGTCTAAAAATAACATTAAGTACTTTTTAATAATCATTTGTTACTTCAGAGTCCTTCAGTTGGCTTCATGATCATTCCTATCTAATTTTAGCAAGATATCTTGGTAAAAATGAAATATGTGGAGATGATATTCATTGTGAAATATACTCTGCAAGCAAATAAGACATTCATACATTAACATGTCTGTAGTTGTATGTTTCTCTGATTCATTAAAAACAAAGATCATTATCATCATCACCATCACATGTCCACAGTGATTTAAAAGTTCTTGAAGGATTTGCACCAGGGAACTTATCACTATTATTTTAATTTAAGTAGAAATTACTTGTTTTGTAATTTGTGAGATCTTTAAAATGTGTTGTGTTTGTGTTATGCTTTCTCATTAAATTTGCCAGTTCTTTCTCAGTGTCTAAGTGATTTTAATTTCTGAAGTCTGTTTTTGCTTAGCTGTAAAATGGCCAAAAAGATTTTGCACAAGAATCATTGAAATCTGTATAAATTTTCAATAGTTGATAAAACCAAATCCAAATTAAGTTATGAATTTTAATAAAGAAAGTATGTTTTAGCAATGCATTTTAGCAGTAGATAAAACTATAGCAGAAAAACAGCTTTAGATTTTACAGAATTTTGATATTAATATATGCATAAGATTATCGGTCTACTTTCCTTGCTGGGAGAAATTTTCTTTTAAAGTAATTGAAACTTTTAGTTTAGAAATGTCATCTTATATTTAAAACAATAGAGCTTAGTAATGCGACATGAAAATGAGGCTTCCAAATGACCTGACATTTGAACTTGCAAACATTGCTGCCCTCAACCCAATGTATTTATGAAGCCAGCAACTTAGACACAGTTAGTAGTTTTGTATTTTTATTTATTTAGGTTTAATTTAATGCTTGTAACTGTAGAAGACAATTTATATATTTCTCAAATATGTTAACATTTTATGACTACAACCTCACATTTTCACACAGAAATAAAACAATGTCCCTCATAGATACTGTAGGAACTGATAAAACAAGTTTCTTCTCTAAGCCCAGTGTTAGCTGTACATCTGTCAGGAATACCCCAGTTTTATTTAATCTGTTCTAAGGAACAGTTTTTTAAAATGCTTCAACATTGTTACATTTTGTTCTACTCATCTCATTTATAGCGAAGACTAGTTTTCCTTCCTGCCTTGGCCTTCGGTGTGTTTGAAAACTATTTTTTCTCATCTCTTCTGCTGAGAAGATAAATCAGTCCAGCGTTTCATCACAGGATTTTGTAGATGAAAGCTTTATTCATTCCTACTACTTTTCTCTAACCTCTTTCCATTTCTGGATGAGGGGATGATTCCGTGTGATTCTGTGATTTAGTTCATACTCTTTTAGACATCAGTTCCCAAAACTAGACTTAACGCCCTAATGATGGTTCTTTCTGGTCACAACCAGAGTCAAATACTGGCTTTACATCTGTTCCAGGTGTTTTTTTTCCCCTTTCATACAGCTCTATATCATCCTCAGAAATCATTGAAGACAAAGAAGTCACTCCCCAGTCTGGATTTATGTAGTTGATTGTTTCTGCACTAGGTATAGAAATACACTTACATAATATGTATGTCAATACATGTACCTCTAGTAAAAAGCATTTTATTGTTCTGGAACTGTTCAGCAATTTGTCAAGGCAAATGTAAGTTCTGATTTTGACCTAGGGTATGCTTATTGTCCTCTCAAGTTTTGGGTTGTCTGGAAATTGAATATTTTTATTTCTTATTACATTATACAAGAAATTTATGAAAATATTGAATAGAACCAAACTGTTGCAGAGCTCTGCTTGACACAGCATCCACTTTAAGAGGGTTCTTATCAATGTGGGTGTCAAGATTTAAAGCAAGACGACAATAAATCGTGGCAGACACTCTCTGTTACCCTCTCACCCTCCCTCCACCCTCTCCTTTAGATCGGAAAGATGATAAGGAAGATAAGCAGGAAGGAAGAGAGACTTAGACTTCAACTTGGAAGGTTTTAAAGGGTTTTACTAATGCTTCTAATAAGTAGAGAATATATATAAAATATACAAAACCAATCTTGAATGCTCGATATGGAGTTGGTGTCACTCCAGCGGCAGCGGAGCTGGGTGGGTGGAGCTGGCGTGGCTCCAGCAGCTGTAAAGCAGGCACCCAGAAGTCATGGGCAGCACTTCACAGCAAATCGGAAGCTGGATTTGAGGGATGTAGGGCCTGAGGCCTACAGATCGCAGGCAGACAACGTCCTCTCTAGATGTCAGCCATGGTCGAAGAGAACTTGACTCCTGTGATCACCCTCTTATATAGGGGGTATGACAATTATGGAATGGAATAGTTGGTCAGTTTTAGTCACCTGTTCTGTCCGCACCTCCTCAAATGTGCCCCTCTCAATTATGGGATGTGTGGAATTCTTGGCTGTCATAGCAATGAATCTAAACATGAGGCTTCTTCAGCATTCCGTTGGTCTTGACCTTGGTGATATCAATACCAAGCACAGTGTCTGAGAGAAACATGCATGCAAAAAATTCAGAAAAGTACAGTTACTTAGAAGGCACTTAGCTGAAAGGAAAATTCACTAAACCAGGACAGGAAAATTCACTAAAACCAGGACAGTGTGTTATGCCAGCAGGCTCCGCCTGATACAAACACCAGGAATATCACCATGTTTAGCGTAATTCTGCTCTTTTTCCATGAACTTCTTGCCAATAAGAGTTTCCTGTATGGGAGATTTGTCTTACAAAATTGGAGCCTTCATGTGCCTGTACAGGGGAGTGAGCATGATCACCTTGCTTGACACGTAAGTCTAGTCCTAAAGTCTTAAAAATGAATGCTTAAGTTCTGATGTAAATTTAAAATATGTTTAATCAATTTAGAATATATATAAGTATGACATTTACTAGTTTTCTACCCTTAAATAACAATGAGGTTAAGAAGTGCTGGGAGGGGAAACTCAAGGGTTTTTTTAATTACTATTTTGTTTTGCCTTTCTTTAAACAATGTTATTTTGCAGCCTCTTGATTCAGTCTCTTCCCATGGAAATCGATACATTAGCCAGTTAATGGAGCCTCATTAGTTGTTGCTTCTTCTGGAATAATCTAAGCTCTTTGTTATAAAACAAACAAAAAATCTTCAAGGTTTTTTGTTGATGACTGGGCTGATTTTTTTTAAGAAAAGAAAGAAAGTATTTGATGAAGGGAGAAAGGATAATGTTTTCATATAGTGAATGAAAGTGGTAAAGAATTACTTATATTTCAATTATAATGCATCTATCTCTAAAATATATTCTAACTTTCAAAGGACATGTTTTTAATCCAGAATTTATTTTTTCTCTTTACCTATAGTTTTGTGTGTTTAGGGAAAGCATAATGCTGGTACCAAGTATGCTGAAGCAATCTTATTTTCAAAAGGCACTATCATGTATTCGAGACCTGAATAAACGAAAACTCATTCTTAAGTAATCTTTTAGAATGCACCATAAATAGTTTGTCTATCTGAAGTTGTAGAATAATATGAAAATATGGATTTCTGATGATGATTAGGCTTTTATCACTCAGATTTAGATAATGAAAATTTTACACTCCATTAGCTTACAATTTAGAGCATTCTTTCTTTTTCTCCACATGAAAGAAGAACATTTACTAAGGATTCAAATGCAGCCAGCATTAATATAAAACAAAATTTAATATTTTTAACCCAATAAATATAATGTTTTAAACCAAGCAATCATTAAAAAACCACAAAACTTTAAAATTGTATGAGTTTAAGAGTCAGAAAAAGCAAAATGGTAGAATTACACAGCGAAAAGGGAGAACTTAGAGAAAGTCTATTTCAGATTCTTACACCTTCACAGATAAGGTCAGCTTAATTCAATGTGTGTGTGTTCATGTAAGATAAAAAATAAAATCATTTGGAAAGAAAAGGTAAAACTAATGCTTTTGTAATCAAGTGATTATGTTTTAGTGTTTAATAAAGTGCTATTACATTCTATTAGAAATGAAAGAAATAGTTTCATTATTTTTTTTAATGTCCTGAAAAGTAGGCATAATGCTTTGTACAGTTTTAGGTCTTTAATATCTATTTGTTCTGCCACATGAATTAATATCACATACTGATTTATGACTGAGAGTAGTCTGCAAATAATATAAGAAGACATCTAACAACTTTTCTTCCTGTTTTATGTTGCATATTTAAAGTAAATGCAGTTTAGATTTTGTGAAACATGCTGGATTCAGAGGCCTGGAAATAAAAGCTTGACAATAAACCACAGAATGAGATCCCTACTGATAAAATTCTTTACATTTGCCACCATTTCTTTTAAGTCAGAAAAGTGTAGGTAACACACTGGAAATAACACAGTGAGAGTTCTCTGTGTTTTCTTGAAATATGCCTGATCAAACAAGATAAGAAACTTGTCAAACTAAACCCTACAGTTTTGCAGTACAATAGTGTTGTGTTATCCAGGAAAATTTAAACTATTTTAAGTGTATTATAGTTTATATTGTTTTAGATTTCCTCATATTATACTGTTCATAGAATCACAGAATCACAGAATGGTTGAGGTTGGAAGGGACCTCTGAAGGTCACCTGGTCCAACCCACCTGCTCAAGTAGAGCTGCCTCTATTTGGGTGCCCAGGACCATGTCCAGCTAGTTTTTGTGACCCAAGGAGGGTCACTCCACAACTGCTCTGGACAACCTGTGCCAGTGCTCAGTAAACCTCACAGTAAAAAGAGTGTTTCCTGATGTATATAATCCTGATGGACATCTCCTGTGCTTCAGCTTGTGCTCATGGACTCTCGTTCTGTCACTGGGCACCACTGACAAAAGCCTGGCTTCACTCTCTTTGCACCTTCCCTTCAGGTATTCATATACACTGATAAGTTTCCTCCTGAGTCTTGTCTTCTCCAAGTTGAACAATCGTAGCTCTCTAAACCTTTCCTCTCACTAGAGGTACTCCAGTCCCTTCATTTTTGTAGCACTTTGCTGGACTTTCTCTAATAGCTCCCTAACTCTCCTGTATTGGATAAAGTACTCCAGGTGGGGTGTCACCCAGACCTTGACCTGCTGGCAATTGCCTTGCCTAATGCAGCTCAGGACACCCTTAGCCTTCTTTGTGGCAAGGGTGCATTACTGGCTCATCGTGAGCTTTTCGATCACTGGGACCTCCAGGTCCTCTTCTGTAAATCTGCTTTCCAGATGGTTCGTCCCCAGCATACACTAGTGCGTGAGGTTGTTCCTCCCCAAGTGCAGGACTTTGTACATCCCTTTGGAACTGCCTTTCATAATTTTCCTGTCAGTAGATTTCTTCAGCCTGTCGAGGTCTCTCTAGACAGCAACATGATCCTTTGGTGTATCAGCCAGTACTCTCACTGTTGTGTCACCATTTAACTCTGCCCCATCATCTAGATCATTAAAGAAGACATTGAACTGGATTGGACTCAGTATTGACTCCTGAGGTACACCGCTAGTTATTGGTCTCCAACTAGATGTTGTATAACTGATCAGCACACTCTGGGCCCAGTTTTAAGCCAATTTTCAATCCACCTCACTGTCTATTCATCTTGCCAATGTTTCATCAGCTCTTCTATGAGTATCTTATTGGAGATATCAAAGACCTTACTGAAGTTCAGGTAGACAACAGCCACTGCTCTCCACTCATCTACTAAGGCAGTCATTCCATCAAAGAAGGTTATCAAGTTTGTTAAGCATGAATTCTCCTTGATGAATCCATACTGACTACTCCCTATCACCTTCTTGTCACTCTTGTGCCTGGAAATAGTTTCCCAAATTAGTTGTTCCGTCACCTTCCTAAGAATCGAGGTGAGGCTGATTGACCTGTAGTGCCCTGGGCCCTCCTGCTTGCCCTTTTTCAAGAAAGGAGTGACATTTGCTTTCCTCCAGTCCTCAGGAACCTCTCCCAGTTGCCATGAACTTTCAAAGCTTATTGAGGGTGGTCTCATGCTGACATCAGCCAGCTCACTCAGCCCACATAGGTGCATCCCATTAGGGTCCTTGGATTTAAATATGTCCAGTTTGCTCAAGTATTTGCTGACCTGATTTTCTTCCATCATGGGTACATATTCCTTGCTCCAGAATTTCCCCTTTTTCTCTGGGGCTCAGGATTTGTGGTGGGTTTACCTTGGCTGGATGCCAAGTGCCCACCAAGCCACTCTTCAACTCTCCCTCCTCAGCTGGTCTACGGAGAGAAAATACAACAAAACACTCCTAGGTCAAGATAAGGACAGGGAAATTACTCAACAATTAGTCATGGGCGAAGCAGACTCAGCTTGGGGAAATAAATTTAATTTATTGCCATTTAAAACCAGAATAGGATAATACAATATAAGAACAAATGTAAAAACATCTTCTTCCTATCCCTCTCTTCTTCCCAGGCTCAATTTCACTCCTGATTTCTCTGCCTCCTCTCTCCTGACATATTCTCACCCCTCTGTCCTTGCTGCTGTTGTGCAGCAGATTTTCTCTGTTCTTAAAATGTTATCACAGAGTTGCTACCGTTGTCGCTGATGGGTTCAGCCTTGGCCAGAGATGAGTCAGTCTTGGAGCTGGCTGGAACTGGCTCTGTTGGACATGGGGAAAGCTTCTGGCATCTTCTCAAAGAAGCCACTCCTGTAGGCCCCCCTCTACCAAAACCTTGCCATGTAAAGCCAATACAGGATTCCTGAATACAGGTCTTGCTAATAAAGACTGAGATGAAGAAAGCATTCAGTACTTCAGTCTTTTCTAAGTCCTGTGTCACCAGGTCCCCTGACACATTCAGCTGTGGGCCCAGATTCTCTTTAGTTTTTCTTTTGTTATGTATGTACTTACAGAAGCCTTTCTTGTTGTCTTTGACATCCCTGGCCAGATTCAATTCCAGGTGGATGTTGTCTTTCCTAACACCATCTTTGCATGCTCAGACAGTGTCTGTATGCATCCCAGGTTACCTGTCCCTTCTTCCACCTTCTAGATACTTCCTTGTTATGTTTGAGTTTAGTCAGGAGCTTTCTGGCACATTTGCCTGTCTTCCTGCTTTTTGGAATGCACTGCTCTTAAATACCTGACCTTGATTATTTACCAGCTTTCTTGGATCTCTCTTTCCACCAGGGTCTTATCCCACAGGACTCTTCCAAGTAGATCCTTGAGAAGCGAAAGTTTGCTCTTCTGAAGTCCAGGGTTGTGTTCTTGCTTTTTGCCTTGCTGCCTCCTTTCAGGATCCTTAACTCCACCATCTCATAGTCACTGAAGACAAAGCAGCCTTTAATCTTCATATCCCCAGTGAGCCCTTCCTTTTTTTGTGAGTATGAAGTCTAGCAGACCATCTCTCTTTATTGACTCCTCTATTACTTGGATCAGGAATTTGTCATCATTTCTCTCCAGGAACCTCCAGGATTGCTTATGACCTGCTATGTTGTCACTCCAGCAGATATCAGGGTGGTTGAATGAGGGCCTGTGAATGTGAGGCTGCTCCCATCTGTTCGTAAAGACACTCATCCACTCATTCTTCCTGGTCATGTAGCTTACAGAAGACATCCACTGCAGTGTCACCCATACAGGTCTGCCCTTTGATCTTTACGCACAAATGAAAAGATAGAAACCAGTCATCAACACCAAAGGTAGGCCCATGTTACTGCAATTTGTTACTGAGATTGTTAGTGAGTTCTAGACATACTAGTATAGAGGCTCCATGAAAACAACTATAAATTGAGAATATTTTCATAAAGAATTCAATTGCTTATATGACTGTTGTTTTACCTTAAAGCAAATCATCTTTAATGAAAGCAGAATTTGAAACTTGATGTAAAATAATATAAAATTAATCTCCACTGATCAGAGAAAGGATATATCAACTAAACAAATGGAGATCCATAAACTCATATATGTATGAAAATATTTTCTTATGGATATAACTTTATTTGAAGCTTCTTTGTCCATCTTCTCTTTCCTTAAAGATGAAATTTCTTTCCAGAGGCTATCCAAGAATAACAGAATAATTCATTTAAGCCCCACATATTTATATAATGTGAAAATATCTGGAATATTGTTTATGACACTTAAGTACAAATCTTTCAGCCTTGAACGTATGGAATAGCCAAGAAAAAGTGCTCAATTCGTGCTCATTAAAACTGGGTAGTCTTTGAAGAATGGTCACAAATAATTAAGACAGTAAGAGAACAGTCATCTAATTGAAGATAAAGGTAATTTACAGATCAACATATTTGTTCTTCAGCACAACATCACAGCCTCCTAAAAATCAGAGGTTTGCAAAATCTCAACTCCTTAATCCAATTATCTAAATGACAAGATGATTGAATTGAACTTTGCCAGTTCAGTTGTTTATAAGGCTGTGTAAAAATACTTTATTATGTCAAGAAATGATATCTAGGCCAAAAAAAACCCCAGTGAAATTGATTTAAATTCAGTCGTTTGCTTGAAACTTCATTTCTCCCCCAAAGGAGAAAAAGACATAGGGAGAAAAAGAGAGAAAATCAGAAAAATTCAACTTTTTCGAAACAAATATTAAACCCTCATTCTCCAGATGATAATTTACCTTTGTTTGCTGGATATTTTAAATAAAGGAAACACTCATAATTTTTTTTGTTTTCTAGATTTTGCATTAATCTAGTATTCCCTGAAATGCTATTTCACCACTAAAACAGAAATAAAAAAAATTTTCACAGCTTGTTTAAAACCTGTTGTATTTCCAGGATTCTCTTTCCTTTACACAGTTCCAATAAAAGCATAATTCACTTCATAAATCCATTTTATAATCTACTTTCTTCTCCAATATAAATATGGAGATGGCTACATTTTAAATAAATATGTATGCAAATATGATATTACATTTTTTTACATTCTAATAATGTTTGGTTTTGATAAGAGGTGTTATATTAAGAGGTTTATAATTACTGGTTTATACTATATTATTCCTAACTCTATAATGAACAGCATGGGTTACAGTTCACGGCAGAATGTGCACTTTTCACATGACCATTGCACAAAGTTTTCATATTAATTCAGAAAAAAATCCTTAGATATTTCAGTGACAAGTTAGTACATTCACTATAGTCTAAATTATCTTGCCTGAGGCAAATGGTTACTTTATTATAGGCTTAGCACAAAAGTACAAAATATAAACCTGTACCTAAAAATGTTATTGTTTCATACAAAATATTTATTTATAGTCAGTATGGGTGTTCATGCACAACAGAAAGGGAAAGTATTATTAAAGTATTAAGTGTCAACATTACCTAAAATTATCAGATCAAATGAAAACTATTCAGCCCACACCAACAACATACTTAGATATAAGAACCTGTTATTATAGCACCAGATGATATTTATGCAGTTATCAGATATGCCAAGAATTTGCTCTAGCATTACAACTACAATATGAAATCTTTCCTTGATATATTCATATTGCATTTTTATTTCAGAGTATCTTGAAGTATAAGTGAAAGCTTAGATATGTCAAAACACAGAACAAAAAATGTTTATGTAGGCTTAATGAAAAGGAACTGTAGCATCGTGATTGGCTTCAGTATTACTTTTAAAATAAAAGTAAAATGAAAATACCAACATTTTTCCATGTGATGGTAGAGGAATATAAAGTGGAACATTAAAAGTTATTGGCAAGGGATAGAACAAAATAATATTTTCACAATCAAACCATGACAACTTTGCAGCTCTGGTAAATATACATATGTGTATGGATGCTTATTTAGGTATTTTAGATGAAAATTTATTCAAGTATGTATTTTATGTGATTTTCTTTTCTTTCCAAGATCAGTGATAATATCAGAATAATTCCCCATTTATCATTTCTGTTTTGTTGTTTGAGTATTACAAAGACAATATGTTTTTTTTTCTTTTTAAATCAGGATATAGTCTAGTTAGATTACTCACTTGTACAATTACCATAATGAGAGCAATAAAAATATGTTTCAATATAATTTGTTTTTTCTGTGCATGAAACCTCATTTAGATAAAGTGGAAGGCTACTATGACAGCAGAGTGTACGAATTAATTGCTTAATGAGGAAGTGTTAGGAGCTCCCAAAACAGTCATGAGGCAATGATATTGTTCTTATTCCCTTTATCAAATGGAAATAATGGTATCATATAGGTGTACCTACAGCACCACCCAATCACAAAGGTGACATCATTGTGATTTTCCTTTTCCAACTTAATGAACACTTGAAAGGGAAAATATAAATGCCATTGTAACTTCTTAAAATAGAAGAATGCTACCTTCCAGCTGTTTTTCCAACTTAAATCCTGTATTCAATCGTGGTGATACTATAAGAGTTGAGATATACAAGTGAGGAGGGCAGATGTGCTGTAAGACCAAAAGTCTCTGGCCCTTCTGGAGTGGCTGCTAAAAGACAGGAAAAGTCCTCAGGGCATTCCAGCTGGTACCTGGAAACTGTGTATGGATATTTTTTTCTTTATCCACATGGAAAGGTTTTCAGATCACAGACTCCTGCTTGCAAGATGAGGCACAACTAAAATACATTATTATTGTCATTTGCTGATAGACATGGAGATTTACATAAATTCTTAATTCTGTATACAGTGATTGGCGGTGGGTAAGCCATTAAAACTTTTGAAAAAATAATAATCAGAAAGTACAGGAATATTACTAGGTACTGGGGTTTACTTTCATTTAATTTCCGTTCCCCAAAAGTAATAAAATTGAGCAAGAATTTATGCTGAGGTATCATAGATTTCATACAGCAGAGGGACTATCTCAAAAAAAGGTTAAGCACAACAGAACTTAGGAGCCATGTTTAGTTGTATTACTGCTTTTCTTGGTCCAGGTAAACTCTCAAGTAGCTAATGCAATATTAAGTGAAATCTCTAGTAGAAGCCTATGATTTTCTCTAAGTGCTGCAGAGTTGCTCATAGTATTCAGGCTCTTGGCAGGAACTGCTAGTCTACATCTCCTGTCCAAGGAGAATGATGCAATTTCTCATGAACTAGAATTTTTGCCTGCTGCCCCCCACTTTATTTAACAGAAGCAAATTAGGATGTATATATAGATATAGATGCAGACATTTTCACAGACTGGAAACCATGCACACACACGCATATATACATGACACATACACATATATACTGTGAAATGATTATTTCCGAGCTGAAGTTAAATGCAGGTACTAATTAAATACATATACAAAACCCATAAATATATATTAGGCATGTATATATCTGTGAAATATGAGTGAAAATATAGATATATATCTATATATAGATATATATAATCAGAGGAAATGTTAACAAATAAAGTGAGCAGATGCTGTGGCTTAGATATCTTACAGTAAACTTATTTTGAAACCTTAGCTGGATTTTCTGTGACATTTTTCCTTTTTTTCTTTTCCTTCTTTCTTTTAACATGCCATTAATACTGAGAATGCCTAAATAATCCAACATACTAGTTAGTGTGGTTTTTTGTCCCTTCATGTAACAAGGAAGGGATTTCAGCACAAAAGCAGTCTCATAAAAAAGCTTCTGACTGTGGAACAAAATACCTTGAAAAACTAAAATATAAGCAGTTCACTAGAAGAAATTCATAACCTGAAGATAAAGGCAAAAAACATTATTAAAAAAAAAGGATCTGATTATATACAAACTTATAATCAATGAAAGCATTCTATTAATGAAAAGCCTTACACCAATGAAACAAATGAAAGATTTGTAGTCAATAAATCAAAAAAGTCTAACTTTGTTTTTAGTATTAGATGTAAACTGCCAATTCTGTTCAGTGAAATGCAAAAAAAAAAAAAAAAAAGAAGATATTTTCTCCTGCATGGATTTTAGCTAAGACAAAATTTATGGCTTCATAGACAAGTTACCGGAAGAAAAGAAAACAAGTTTCTGATGTAAAGGTCACATCATCACTTTCCATATGCCTATGGAGTAAATTGTGTGTGAAGAACTGACCAAGTATCAACTTAATACAAAATGCATTATTTTCTGTGCAAATTGTACTGCAATCTGCAAGCTCTGGATCATATTCATCACAGTAAGAAAAGAAATATTTTAGGTAGACCAAATAAAGAAAAAAGAAAAGAAAAATGAGTATGATTTACTTTCAGAGATGGGTTTTCAGTCACATCCAGATGAAACTGAAGATTATTTTAAAATACACCCTCATATATACCTTCCATCTCATATTTGTATATCTACTTCAATTACCTAAGAAGTCTTGAGGTGAAGAAGTGAAGGATATACCAGGTGTTCCTTACTAGAGCTTTTCAATGTATTTAATTGCAATATTTTAATATGTTTTTATCCTCTTGCTCTCTATTACATTTTATTGTTTTTACATAATTATGTGAATTCCAGAAGAAATTATATGTCTAATGCTAGTTTGCTTTCAGAAAATGCTTTTTTTGCGTAACTGTATAGGTAGGCAAGTCCTCTGATATGGTCACAAGCACCTCACTGGCATATAAGCAACATTAAATTTGGAGTAATTGACTTCAGCAAGCTGAAAATATGAAAAATAATGCAGCATTAACCAGACAGATTTTCTGCAACAGTGTTGTATAATAAAATGTAAACTTGTTCTCAAGGTTGGAATGAAAAGGAAACAACTGCTTTTTCAGTTGAAGATTGCAAAAATGAATGAGTACAGTCATGCATTCAGAGGAATATTTCAATAAAACAGCAGCAAAAAGACACCATGGAGCTTCTTGGAACATTCATCCAGAGAGAGACATTGGAGGCAGCTAAAGTTTGCTCACATAAAAAGTGACCAAAACCTTTAAAGTAAAATACACATTTTCACTGAGATTTTCAGGTATACCTATCGTATGTAAACAGTTATGTGTAATTGGGAGTGATTACTTGGGGAAGCATGAATTTGGAGGTGAAAAACATTAATACACATGAATGTCTTATGCAAAATTTACATGAAAGATCTAGAGAAGCAAACACTGCACCATTTTCCTAATTCTATGTGGAAAGTAGAAAGTGTCAGTGTGATTTGGAGGAGTTTCTCTTTGCTTTTCACATGATTTTTTCACTTCTATTCGAATGTATTTCTATATTATGGTACCAGTATATCCATTGTTTCCCTGGTTCCTGAATGGCTCAATGCTGGTCATGTCCTTTATTTCTATCCATCATTTTGTCTTTCGCTCTTTCTAGGAGTCCATCAGGTCTGTTTAACACCTTTCCACTTATGTTCTGCATGCTTTTCACCACTGACATTTCTACAGTTGCTGTTCTGTGGAATCAGTGTTGTCATTTTCCTTAAAAAGTTACTGTCAATAAAGCAAAAGAAAGAATTATAAATCATGGGCAATGTTGAAGTGCACAAAAAAGGTAATCTTTCCTGTTTTCCTCTGTCCAGCATAGTTCTCAGAAATGTTCTCGACAAATATACAGACAAATTTCTGAGTACTTCTGATACTGAAATACGTATTCTTCCCTTCGAATTAGTTTAACAATAAAATCCAACTCCTGCCATTCCTAACCATTATCTGGCAAAAAGCAAATATGTATTGTTAATACAATATGTTAATGTATATTCTGATTTAACAGTTATTCAGAGCTTTATTTTAATAATAAAATGACATTAATATTCTCAAAAATAAAAATATGCCTATTATATTAGTTATTTAATTTCATGTCCAGATCACTGCATATGAAATTACAACATATATCGTGTAGTCCAATGTATATGTAACTCGTTAAAATGAGCACGTGCAGACCAATGAACAAGCTGATTCAAAATCACAAGGCATCTGAATGATAAGTTACAAGCAGTATTGTTTATATAATACCCGTAAAATTAGCTATGTCTTAGTTTAAAAATTACAAGGCCAGAATTTCAGGGAATGAAACAGGAAAGTAAAAATTAGTCAGTTGAAATCATGACCTTCAATCTTCTTTTGTTCTCAGGACTAAATATTAAGCACAAAGTTTTTGGAAATATTTTGGAAATAAGTCTATCAGCACAAGTCAATTGGAACAGTAACATGGAGAAAGAAAATCATCACTTTCCAAGTTTATAATACCGACTAAGGATGTACAACACCCACATTAAAACTTTCCCTTGGTTTTATTCAACGAGATAAATGTTGTGACATGTGGCTCAGAATATATGCCATGTCTCTTATTTCTCCGTAGTAGATTGAATTTCTGTTGCAAACCCCAGCAGATTATCCTTGCCAAAATGAATCAGCCCCTCTAGGTTACTTCTGATATATGAAAACAATTGACTGCGTGTTTCTTTCTTGAGATCCAAATGTGGAATTCATCACAACAGCCCAAGATGACCAATTATCTCAGAGATACAATAAAAACTTGAAAAATAGACTCTATAAATCATTTCCCACTGAAGCTAAAACTTTTCAGACTGTACTCTTTTCTCAGCTGTGGTACCTGTCTTGAGGGAATACATTTGTCATTTAATGTGGCCTCTATCAACAGCTGTTCTGAGAAAGAAAATATTCCAAATAATTCTGCACTACAAAGAAAAACATTACTTCCTGACAGAAAAATAATGATTAAATAGTCTTGTACATAAGTGCTCTTCTGCATTTACTGTTTAACACATGATTTTATCTAGTCTCATGGTCCCAAAGCACCCATAGATTTCTGGATGTCTCTTGTGAAAAGAGCATTGAAAGAGTAAGAAAAAAGAAAAAAAAAAAAAAAGAAGGATGACATTGTTATTTTGCCCATCTCTCTTTTTCTTCTTTGTTTACTGAATTTAGAGTGAGAACAAAAATGTTTCTCACCTTCAAATATAAACACATTTATTTCCACTGTTTTCAGTCCCCCACTGACACAGCATGGTATATTTCTTTCACAGCAAATTCTGGAGATGCTCAGATTTTGTGCTTGTGGCTATTTAGTACAGAACCTGATAGGGGTCTGTTTTGCTTTGGCTCTATTTACTCCATTATTTTTATATTGAAATTAACTGATAATATATGAAGAGAGATTTAACCACAACAGTACATTTTCCTTATTAAAAATGGTTAGGAATTTAACTTTGCATGTCTCACTCTCTGTAAGAGACATGTCAGGAAGATTTGTCTGCTAATAAACACAAAGAGAATAGATATTGATTTTATTAATCATTTGGATAATTAAATGTGTATTAACAGATATTTCATTGAGAGAATGCATTATGAATACTCTCCATCTATTCTCTTTCTCTCTCCCAGTTTAGGTAAACTAAATGAATAACATTTCCAGAAAATAACAGCTCCCAGTAAGGGTTTCCGTTTAGGTATACAGAGATTTTTCCCAATTGTACTTAGGTGACCAACATCTTAACATACAGCCCAACAGTGGTATCTGAGTCACCACAAGGTCACCACAAGGTATTAAAAAAAAAAAAAAAGTAGTGAAAAAATGGCTAAAAAAATCTTTCATTTGGTAAATAAAAAAATAATATTATTAATACGAGTCTGTTATAAGTCAAGTCACGATAGTTAATGGGAGCTTCAAAATAAGAACTTGACCCCACAAATGTCATCAGCAGGAAAAAAAGTATCATTATTTCCTTTTAACAAATTATAGAGGGACACAGAAATTAAGAAGTGGTCCATTACTAAATTACAGACATCTGTAGCCAAACTGAGAAATTAGTGGAGAACTTTATCCATAAAATCATCCTCTGAAGTTCATCTAAGGCTTTTGACACGGTCCTCCATGAGATCCTCATAGAGAAGCTGTTAAGTATAGGCTGTATGATCAATATCAAGGTGGACTGAAAACTGGCTGAATGGCTGGGACCAGAGCGTGGTGATCAGTCACACATCTGGCTGGTGGCCAGTAACTAGCCGGTCCTTCCAGTTACTGACCCCCAGGGCTCAGTGCTAGATCCCATCCTGTTCAATGTCTTCATTAATGATCTGGATGATGGGGCAGAGTGTATGCTCAGCAGTTGAAGACAACACCAAACTGGGAGCAGTGACTGATACACCAGAGGGTCATGCTGCTATCAAGGGAGACCTTGACAGGCTAGAGAAATAGGCTGACAGAAAATTCATGAAAGGCAATTTCAGAAAAGGGATATGCAAAGTCTTGTGCCTGGGGATAAACAAACCCATGAACCACTATATGCTGGGGACTGACCAGCTGGAAAGTAGGTTTGCAAAAGAGGAAATGGCCTCAAGTTGTGCCATGGAAGGTTCAGACTGGATATTAGAAAAAAATTCTTCATGGAAAGGGTTGTGAAGTAGTAGAACAGGCTGCCCAGGGAAGTGGTTGAGTCACCATCCCTGGAAGTGTTTAAAAGGCATATAGACAAGGTTCTTAGGGACATGGTTTAGTGCTAGAGTTAGGTTATGGTTGGACTCGATGATCTTGAGGGTGTCTTCCAACCTAAATGACTCTATGTTTGTATTCTAAAAGAAGACATGGGGGTCATCAAGTTGGCCATAAGCCAGTAATGTCCTTGCCACAAAGAAGGCTAATAGTAGCCTAGACTGCAGAATATTCTTAGAAGGAGTGTTGCCAGCAGGTCAAGGGAAAGGATCCTTCACCTCTACTAATCACTGTTGAAGCCACATCTGGAGTAACATGTCCAGTCCTGAGCTCCCCAGTTCAAGAGAGACATGGAGATACTGGAGAGAGTGCAGCAGAGTCACAAAGATGATTCAGGGACTGGAGCATTTCTCCTGTGAGGAAAGACTCAGAAAGCTGGGACTGCTTAGTCTGGAGAGAGAAAGCTCAAGGGAGATCTTGTTAAAGTGTCTGAATATCTGAAAGAAGGGTGTAAAGAAGACAGAGTGACAGGGTAGGAGGAAATAGGCACAAACTGAAAAACCTGAGATTCATCCTGAAGATCAGGAGACACCTTTTTACTGTGAGGATAACTGAACAGTGACAAAGGTTGCCCAGACCAGTTGTAGAGTCTCCTTCCTGTCAAAAGTTCTCTGGACATGGTCCTGGGCAGCTGTCTTTAGACGTACATGCTTGAGCAGGGACGTTAGACTAAATGACTTCAAGAAGTCTCTTCCAACCTCAACCAGTCAGTGATTTTTTTTTGATTCTGTGTTTTCTGTTACACTAGAGAATTACTTGCTTTTGATAAAAATAAGGACTTAATGTTCAGATTCTCCTTTATCAGTCTCTACAAGTACAAGGAAATCCTCACTGTCCATGACCAATGCTCTCTTCTAAATACTTTCATTATAGTTTTCATTGCAGCTCTTGCTGTGGTGTAATAGAATTGATTAATTTGAACATTGTGTCCTTCCTGTTCTTGATTTCCCTTTCATTCACTTTGCTAAATCACCACCTGGTATTTCTCTTTCTTTAAAAGATGTCTTGCAAAAGAAAAAAAAATCTAAAATTGCAAGCCGTCAATGATATGCTAGTGATACCATCCTCACCTGACAAAGTGTTTACATTTGATTTAATTTCAAATTGCATTGGTTAGAATAATCTTGCAGTTTATTTTGTTAAAAAACATGCTACTGTCACAAAACTGAAGATTATTTAGGTCCAATGCCACCTTCCACTAAATCACTGATCCATTATTGTCCTATTTTTAAAATGACCATAATACCTCTTTAGTCTTCATAACATCTTTTATGCCTTCAGATGATTTATGTAGATTAATTTATGCTATGGTAGCTTTTGGACTATGAATGATCTGCCAAAAGGAGTGTGGGGTAATTCAGCAAAAACTGGTTTCAAAATGTTCCAGGCCCATATCTATTTTGTGCTACACATAGCAAAAGACTTCCACGCTTTCTTGTGATGCATACTTTGGTTGTCAGTTTTTTGTTATTTTATGTGTTTTACACTGAAAGCAAATATCCAAAAGATGTTCCTCCTCTCTGATAGTAAGGTGGGATGCTAAAGATGCTAAACCATTTTTTACTCTCTTTTATGCTTCTAGCCACAGCTCATAATACAAACAGGGAATAATTTGGGGGACATATGGAAACAAAAGATAACTGAAAACATCAATTTACACCATCCTCTGTTGTACTGAGACATTAATCTATTTAGTTGCCTGCACACTACAAAGTTGTTTTACAAGATTGTAACTTGAAATAGTGTTTACTGGGAGGATTTACATATATATATAAAATATTTATATATATAAAGTGCCTATCACCATATCGATAAACATTCTTTGGAACCACTCTGATGGCGGAGGTAAGAACAGGAGTCAGCCTGTTAGTACCTCAGCACTTGTTTCCAACCAATTAAAAAAAAAAAAGCCACAAGACTCTGCTGCCAGCCTGCCTGGCTGGTGTTTAATACTGCTACTCCATCAGAGTTGGAGGGAGACCTATTGTGAATGGCAACAGTTTGTGCTGTGACTTCTCCGACTGCACAGCGCAGGTGTCGCAGGAGGGCAGTGGGACAAGAGGCTCAGACCTGTTACCAGTCAAATCTCTGATCAGCAGGGAGGTCCTGTGACCTTTTGACATCTCACATTTTTTACAAGCTGCAGCATAAATTTTTGCTTACCATTCCCTTTTATTTTAAATGCATTATTAATGACAGAACATTTCAATCTGCTGTCCTTATAACAGAAACAAATAATAATGTGGATTCATAAATAAATAAATCAATATCTATTATCTGAAAATAAAATGCAATGTCTCTGAATATTTACAATTCTTACATAATATGATGTATTTTTTCTTTAACTGATTCTTGTCACTATGGATGGCTGTTCATTGTTCCTTTATTAAAATAAAGACAATATTTTAATGAATAAGAAAAAATATGAAAGAAGTTAACTACAGATGAGTTTGCAAGAAAATTCACTAACCTAAAGTGGAATATTCACAAAGGATTTGTTTATGTATGTATTTGCATTTCTTGATGCCTTAATAGTAACTTCAATGGAAATCTTTCAAAGGATTAACTGCTTGGTTTTGCACAAGTTCTTTATTTATCATCATTAACAGGCTTGTTCGAAAGAGTTTTTTTCATGGTGCAATGTATCATTTACTGAAATTCTCTTTCTGGCAAGCTGACAAAAGGAGTATATAAGATGTTACACTGTCTAATATATGTCTCGATTTTAGCAATAATTTCCAATTTGTTGGTCTCAAGACACTGGAAGATACAGGAGCAGAATATTGTAGATCAAATCTTATAACTCTTCCCACCAGAGCTATATCCAAGACAGAATAAAACTGTTGGGAAAATGTTGCTGAAAATAACTAAGTCATTGGAGAGATTTTCTAGATTGTCCAGAGAAGGGAAAAAATCATTAAAGAAATGAACATATCACAGAATGTTTGCTTTGAATAATAGTAGTAAAATGTCATAAATTCTAATCTATTCAAAATTGGTATTGATATTGAGGGTAATAGACGTCTTACAGAATACATTTCTTAACAGTTTTAATAACAAGATTTCAGTGTAACTAGTAATAGCAATACATTAACTATAAGATAATTAGAGCCAGAAATTAGTATGCAAAACACATCACTGAGTTTTTTCTTAAAAATATGAATGCTAATACTTTCTTTTATATATGCAAAAATATTAACTTCATACATTAAACCAGTGTCTGCCATTTTAATAAACTTCTCATGTTGTAATTTATTAAAATTGCCACCACTTTTAATCCTTTTTTGAGGATGTTATAATAAAAAAGAGACTCATTTTAAGTTTAATATGCTTTTCTGTAGAGATACTAATTATATTGATGAAAGAATTCTCACTAACAGTTTTTCTAGAGTGCAGACATTAATAAATTAAGTAAAAATAATTCAAACATATAGTTGAAGCATCAGTTGACTACTGTCACTTCAGGTTTTTGAATCTGAAAAAAAAGAGTATGATTAGCTATTTTCACAGAAATTTACAATTTAAATAGAACGTAGTGAAGAATTTACAAGAAGTAATTTTTACTCAAAGAACAGAAGATTAGGCTTCCTCTTTATTAGATTATTAAGATTTTATTTATAGCCTTCAGAAACTAACTTTAGGTAAACTAATATGACGTTAGCTCGTTCTCAATCTTGTGAGTACTTTTGTGCACCCAGATTCCATGGCTACACATTTTGTTAGAACAATGTTTCCAAAGTCTGTTTCCAATTAGTCTCTTCAATTTACCCAAAAGTGGGTTTATTAGACACTTGAATCAAGGCTACTCTTGTTAAAGGAAATGGGGAAAGTTTTGATATCTGAAAGCAAGCTTTGAGGAGAGACAAGGACTATGTAAACTAAAAAGCAGTAATACTATAGGAAAAAATGGCTGCATATGTAGAAGGAAATAGCCAAATTCCTCAGAGAAATTGAATTCTCAAAATTCTTTCCAAAAGAAAGTTGAAGAATCACTTCCTTCAGCCTGCTGGACATGCTTCTTTTTATGCAGCCTAGAATAGAGTTGACTTTCTGGGCTGTAATGGTGTGTTGCCAGCTCACATCCAATTTTTCACCTACTGATATGCCCAAGTCCTTCTCTGCAGGGCTACTCTCAATCCATTCGTCCCCCAGTCTGCACTGATATTGGGGATTGCCAAACCCAGGTGTAGAACCTTGCACTTGCCCTCATTGAAGTTCATGAAGTTCACATGGGCCCATTTCTCAACCTGTCAAGGTCCCTCTTGTTGACATTCCTTCCTTCAAGTGTATCAACTGCACGCTACATTGTATAAGGATGGCAGCAGGGCACAGCTACATAACAGGGCGAACTATTGCTCCCATTGCCCACCTACCTGGGGCTGCACAACTATACCCCTCCACACGTGCTTCTTTTCCATCCCAGGAACTCCAACATGCTGAGCTGACACACCTACAGAGTCCTTTTCTTTCCCTTCTTATCCTGATCGCCCTCCTCTTTGTGTTTTCCAGGTCTGTGCTATGCTTTTGAGTTAGGTAGAGGCTGGTTGGAAAATACCCATCACCCTTCACATGTTGCTGCAACCTGCTGAGTACTGGTCATGTTTGGTTTGCACAAAGAAATCATAACTCCAAGATGTTCATTTTGGAGTGGAAACACCCGTTTCCAAGCCTGGTACCACACAACTGAAGCTGGTGGCATGTGCATATTAGAATACTGTAGAAAACAGAGTGAGAGAGTGAGTGGGCAAGCGAGCAGCACTACAACATTACTGCAGTAGCTTTTATGCATATATGTTGCTGGAAAGCTGCTGGATTTGAGATCTCGTAACATCCTGAACCCTGTCCTGAGCACAGGAGAGGCCTAAGTTGAGAGCTGCTTGTGTTCTTTTTGGCTGTCTTGATCATCCGAGAAACAGTCGAATTTAGGTAGAAGCTTTTCTTGATGCTCAGGGTTGCTCTTGCACTGACGTAGCTAATCTAACATTATAAATGCATTAATCAATGGTCTCAGAATCAGATTTTCAGTTTTATGGTGGCTTTTTGGTTGGTTGGTTGGTGGTTTTTTTGGTTAGGTTTGGTTTAGTTTTTGTTTGGTTCTTTCTTTTTCTTTTTCTTTTTCTTTTTCTTTTTCTTTTTCTTTTTCTTTTTCTTTTTCCCATTACACCTCCACCATTGTGTTTAAATATGTGTATGTTTGGTCATGTTTTTTATATTTATTGTCATGTCCCACTTAAATGGGACTTCAGGGAGATTGCTTTTTGTTGTTTTTATCTGAAATTTGGGAACAGATGTCTTATTCTTTATTGTAAAGAGCAATTTGTATTCCTGTTCCATTCTGTTTCGATGGAGGCCATCTATCCTACATGTATTCCATATTCCTAATAAATCTCAATTCTTCATTCACACAGCACTTGAACTATTCTTTGAGACTCTGTCCCACTGTATCTCCCTCTGATACTCTATATGTCCTGCAAGTGTTTCTGATAATGCTGCTACAAATAATGTGTTCTATAAATTGTCATCTATTTTCTTAGAAATCCTGTCCACGGGATTTTTCTTGCTTATTCTAAGATATGTCTATGATAGCTAGAAGTCTGATATCAGGAAAGGATTAAGTCACTGCCTACAATTCAGATGTCTTTTTACTTCTGTACGACACCCTGTCTCATTTAATAAACCTAGTAATATTTAAAAACTTCTGAAGCATCTTAAACATTAAAGTTTCTACCTCACTGGACTTTTCTATTGGTAACTTTATTTTAGGCTTCTGACTTGCACTTCACACCCAAATCAATAATAGCAGTAAACAGTACATGTTCATTTTTGTGGTTCTGACTTGATAAGTATTACAGAATGTTCTCATCTAGTTTCACAGCTGATTCAATTCAGTTGTTTCACAACTGATTTAGTTGTACAATCTGATTTTTTGTCTAGAGAAATATGGTATCCATTCCTCATTAAAAACACAGAGCATTTCTAATGTTACCGTGCTCTGTATGGTGTAAAATGAAACAACAGTTCTAAACATGTGGTTATATTTTGGCTATAACTTTTTACTACAAAATGGTTGCCCTAAAGTTTTGGCATGAAGAATGTTTACTGGAAGATTAGGCCTCTTGTTCAAAGTATGTTTAAGTGATACTAATGTAATCATTTATTATGCTGCTTCACAGGCATCTAAAAGATAACATCTTCCAATCCCCCTCTTCCCCTTGTAATAATGTACACGATAGACCATCTCATGATTATAACTTGCTCCTATCAGAGAATTTTCCTCCTCTGACGACTCGGTACTTCCTCACCATTCACTTTAGACAAATTCTGTAGGTACAAAGTGTTTTACCCAAATCACACTGACAAATCTGTGTGAAATCTGTTAACCTTTTAAGTATCTGAGTTACACATATGCATACTTCCAAGAGAGGAACACTTATTTATTGGGCTGTAATTCATATTTAACTTGAGCTAAATTAAGATAACAGGCACATATGAGCACTTATGACATCAAAATATGTGATAAGGTTATATTTCATAAAAGAAATGAAAAAATAGGTGGAAAATCACTCCATCTATTTACACTTGATTTAAATCTGTAAGGTGTCTTATTGTCTTGAAGCTGACTAATTTATGATAAATGCTTTTCTGACACACACCTCATCAGGGATCCTGTCTTTTTCTGTATCCCATGTCCCAGATGATATCAGATACACTCTTCTCCTACAGGAGGAAGTCAGGTTTTACAGCTTAACTTCTTTTTAGAGTCCTCTAAAAGGAACAAGAGATATCATTTCACACTTTAGTGCAAGCCTAGTGCATTTCTTTTCTCCCCTAAATGTATTTGCTTCTAAATCTTTTGCAAGGGAGAGCTGTGTCAAGAAGCAAACAAGTCTTGTTTCATGCTTTTAAGTACGAAAAAAAATGTTGCTTTGTCAGAACAGATGTCAGCTTCTGATCTTGATTTGAGTTTAACAATTCTTTGACTCAACAGGTGGTCCTTCATGAGCAACTCATCGTGCTGTACCTTTCAATATAAAGTGTCTACATTCACTCTATTTTGTATCAGTCTGTATATTAAGTGCATTTGTAACAAGTTTGTAAATGAGTTTGATACATGTAGGCTATTTATGCAGAGCATATGAAAAAAACACTTGGGCTTTTGGCTATCCTGAGCCATATATATATTATTTCTGTATTTAAGAAGTATTGAAGTAGAAAACTCACTAAATTCCTGGAAAAAGGGGTGCTTTTAGAGGACACCTATTCATTATCAGTATTGTAGGTGACAGTTTTTCCTCTTCATTCCTTTCATGGCATGACTACTGTGTGTTTATATCTGACTTTTACAAAACCAGAGACATACAAACAGAATCTAAAAATGTAGTAACCTTACCCTTTGGATATGATAGAATGTCAAAATACATACTTAGACAAAATTTAAGAAAACAGATTCTTCTAAATCTTTAAATTCAGAGTTAAATCTTTTAAAAGCTTCTACTTTAAACAAAAATTCCATGATACCTTTAGATTTTAAAGGCATGAGTATCTAAAATGGACATGTATTTCCCTAGGCTTCTGAGTATGCATATTAGTTCCTGCTGGAAATAGGAAATTCTAGTCATTTTTTTAGGTCAGCACTGATGTTTCATTTAAAGAACATTCTCCTTGAACACATGGAAAAATCATTTGACTTTTTTTTTATATTTTGAAATTTCCATTTTCTGGGATAAGAATTATTTCAGGTTCTTTTGTAAAATTACTCTGTCATGAGTGACTAGGCAAAACAAAATGGATATTGTTTATTTAGGTCTTCTACTTGTTGGCTACCTATTCATTTAGGTCTTGCAGGTTTCTGTGGAGTATATCATATTTAGAATTTCTGTGAGAGACTTATATCTGTTTGACACCAGTATTGTGTCACTGAGAATTTTAGAATGCCAAAGACTAGCCTCGATATGCCACAGCTTTAAGTATTATAAATTATCACAGCCAAAAACATTTAAGTCATATACATCCTTAAAATGCTGCTACTACTTTTGTATAAGATTGCAGTACATTCTTAGCAGATGTAATCTCAGCCCCAACAGAAAAGTTCAGGTGAGATGGACTGTGTATACTGAGCCCTCTGTCAACCCAGCTGCACTGTATACTGCATTTTCTTACCTTTGGCTAACCTTTCATTTTTTTGTCTCTGAAATTTTGTAGGTAATATTTGAAATCATTCATTACAAATGGTAGAAACACTAAACACAAAATGTCACTTCTTTTTTTTTTTTAATGCAAACATAAATAATCTTGTCATCTTTGTATGATGGGGGAAAAATTATAAGGTAGACTAACTGTTTCACCAGAAATTTAAACAGAAATATCTTTAGGAAATGACATATTTAATAAACATATAAATAAAATATTTCTTCTAAGGTAAGTCTCTGAGCGTTCTTCTCATAGATATCTCAGTGAAAGAGTGAAGGATAATTTAGCAAATCTGAGAATCAAAGGCATCGTTTTGTTTAAATCTCTACATGTTCTTCCATTCCAACGGCTTTTTGAAATTTCAGTGCTCTTTCAGAAACTCAGACACCAAAATGCTCTGATTTATCCTCATATGCTGTTCTCATTTGTTCTGAAATACAGAAGATGTTATTAATGTTACTAC
Source organism: Caloenas nicobarica (assembly GCF_036013445.1). Classification (NCBI taxonomy): domain Eukaryota; kingdom Metazoa; phylum Chordata; class Aves; order Columbiformes; family Columbidae; genus Caloenas; species Caloenas nicobarica. The sequence goes on from NC_088245.1 coordinate 51,066,936, forward strand.
ATGCAGCAATAGCCTCTTTCTTATGTAGCTGCATTATAGTAAAGCTCTTGGGAGAATGTCGGCCAGGCCTGAGCGAGCACCACTGGCTCATGTGTACCCTCGGTGTCTTGTGAAATGATCTTTTTCTCACAGGCCTTCAGAAACAGGATTTGGACAGCAGCATGAACACCATACAAGATGGCAAGGAAAAAACTTTGCACAGTTTTCCCTCAGAAAATAGAAAGATTTTGCAAGGCAAAGGCAAATATATGCTTTTCGGTTGTCCTCATTTATAATCTAGTCACCTCAGCCTTAGTATGAACATTTCAATAAGGAGAAGGAATGCATTGTTTTCTTCAATACATAATGGGAGCCCAATATAAGAGGAGCTGAAAAGTGTTTTGATCAAAACTTGGAAGCAAAACCAGACATATTTGAAGTTCGATACATTTAACTTTCCTTTTGTTTGTTAAGCAAAACAGAATGATAAAGAGATGTTTTCTTCATCATAATGGTATGAACAGAAATGGCCAAGCCCCAGCTCTAAGTCACAAAAAAGAAAAGCTAAATGGGTTAGATGAATGGGGAAACAAACAAAAGCAGCTAGTCACTTTTGCAAGTGAATGAAAATGGAAGTAGAAGTCCAACATAATTTGGGATGTCTTAACTACTCTCCTCAGTGTTACATATACAGTTACCAACCCCATGGGCAAGTTCATGTTCCCAAGATTCTAGCAGCTCACTCAGTCCCTGAGGAATACATCTAAATGATGAACTTGAATGTGTAAAGAGACAAGGACCAGGATTTAAGTGTCCACATGTTCAAATGTTCACGTGTTCATATCACCCCTTCATGACAACAAAGTTGACATTAAAACCTAGACACATACTGGACAAGCACAAAGAACTAAATGCCAGATAACCTTGTGTCTGTGTTGCAAGTAGTGTGCTCTTGTTGACACTCTGGTGCACATTTCCAGTCTTGGTTACATCAGGAGATAAACCACTCTGGGAGGACCAGCAGTGCCCAGAAGTGAATACTGCCAGACTCCAAAAAAAGGTGAAAGACAAATTTGCACTACAAAAAAAACCTACTACGTTATAAATCACAAAGGTTAGATGAACCAGAATGGTCTCTGGTAGTCAGGATGAACTATTAGAAGAAAACAGAGTGAGAGAGAAAATCTGTCCTGGGATTTTCAAGGCCACAAAACTGTCCAGTCTCTACCATATTGCTACACTATGGCTGTTTTGGTACAGGAGGACATCCATCCAGGTGGCAAAGGGAGAAATCATATGAGACCTCCTCACCCAACCATGCATATGTGTCTTCTCACACTAGGAAAGTAACTTCATGTGTGACTGTTTTTACTGATCTGGAAAGGAAAAAAAAAAAAAAAAAGAAAGAAAAAAAAAGTTCTAGTGATACACAGTTGGAAGAATGGTTATAGAGAAAGATCGTTAAGCGGAGAGGACTACACAGTGACTTGTTTGTTATATATAATATTTTGATTTCACAGGGTATATAGATACTCTCTTTGGAATTGTTAATGAAAAGTTAATACACACAGTTCGTATCCGTATCAGTGACATATGTATGGAAAGATGAGGCATTACAGTGCTTAGGTTAAAAACCCAGATGTACATATAACATCTATTACAATGTTCTGGGCACAGTATGTGTGATCTAGCAAAATGTCAAATCTAACTCCTGACATCCCAAAAACAAGTAACGTTTTGAATGGGTAAGCATTTAGGATACCAGAGAGCTACACAGCACTAATGGGCTTAATTCAAAGTAAAATAGGAGAAAGCAACTAACATTTAAAATTCAAAAGGTGATAGAAAAGATTATAAACATGTAAGCATTTGAATTGTGATTGTGGGGAACAGCCAGAGGGCACAAAAGTGCAGAAAGTTTGTTAGGGTGCTTTGTAAGACTGGCATGACTCTTCATGGGTAGGAGGGACAGCGATATGAGAAAGGAAAGAAACAGGGTCTGCAGGAAGTCCCAGTGCTGTGAGTGTCTGAAATTCAGAGACTGAGAAAACAAATTGATAAGCCTATGGGAAAGGAATCTATTGTGGGCTACTTGTGAGACAGGTGCTGTTTGTGGCTCGTAGTGTCTGAGCCATAAATCTCTGAGAAGGAACAGACTATGCCAGGAAATACAGCTGCATGTTTGCTCTTTTCTTATGCATTTGCTGTTTTCCTTACACATCTGCCAGTGGTCACTTTCAGAGATCAAACATTAGGATATCTACCTGATTAAATGAGTTGGATCTTTTCCATTTGTTTTGTCAAGGGTGAACACTGTGTAAATGGCACATTTCTACTTTTTCTGCCTCTCTCACAAACCTGAAGAACAATTTTGTGGAATGTTGCTAGGATCACAAGGTACTTTGAGACATGACGTCTGTTGTCTTCTGATATAAATTATTGTTTGATCCTCTCTAAACAACACTTGTGGGAGTAGTCACAAAAACCAGTCTGAACTCGAGTGACTCCAGAACTATTTGTGTTGAGGCTCAAGCTTGAAAGTGCTTTATAAGGAAAAAAGTGGCTAGAACATAAATTTTTGCCATCCTCTACAGGGATGATATTACCTACTACAGAAATCAGAAAATATATCTGCTGCCTTCTGTATCCCTCAGATGACTCTTTTATACCATGGTGTTAAAAGTGAGAGTGGTGAGTTCACAGTATTTTTCTTAATATTGTGGGCCATAAAAAAAAATAAACAACACTCGACATAAGACAAAAAATACCCATTATTTTTTATTGTGATTCATACCTACAGGTTAATCATTGTAAGAAGTAGATTGTCTATATTTTATGCATGTAATTTAGACTTCACTGAAAAGATTTAAACTCATTTTGGTTCATCTTCTTGTACCACATATACACTGCTTGCGTATCTAAAAGGAAAAACTATTATGCGAAGTGTTTTTCAAGTGCTCCCTTCCAAACCAAGATACCTTTTTTTAAGGTTATACAGAGTTAGTGATCATGACAAATCAAACTTTGGAAAAGTACATTCAGTAATTGTATGCTATATGGAGCCTTGCTCAACCAATGTTTCTGAGTCCAAAAAATTTTTAAGCATTGCTTGTATATATTCCTCATCTAACACTTTAGTTTAATCTTTTCATAAGCCTCCGTGATCTAAAAAGTGAATAAGCCTGCATCAGTTGCCAGTATTACACAGCTCAGGCTAATTTTAGCGCACTATAATTATTTATGTGTTACAGAGAAAATTTACCAATATTTTGTAAATTTTGTTGTATTATAACTTATTTCTCCATTCAGATTTTAAAAGATTAGCTACTTCAATGAATTTCATGTGTAACAAATGTCCCATTTGTATTTTTCTATATTTTGGAAGGCCTGCTATATATAATTTTACTTTATATAAGAAATTTTTCTGGCAGTTACTGTGCTTGGTGCTAATACAGACCCAAAATGTTCTTTCATAGTGGCGAGTGCTGTTGTAGTGAATGCATTTTTATCCCCACTTACTGGGCCGTTGTTCATGAAAGGTGGGAGTTGTACAGATAAACAGATACCTTTTGAAATAAACCAGACAGTAAGATCTAATCAAGAGTATCTCTAAGAGGAACAAATGGATCAATGAGTGGGCACGATCTTCCAAAATGTGCTATCACACATGTGCTAACAGAAAGTTTTGAAAACCTCAGGCTGTCATCCTGCAATACAGAATACCTCTTGTACTATATAAAACATGACTCACACATCTTTATATTTGCTATTGCACTCAATTTCCTTAGTGATTCCTCTGCTCTTTCCTCATCTATCCAGCCTTCCTCTTGACTCAATATTCTTTTTCTTCTTTATATGCCTACTTTTTCAGGGGACCAGTTGTCCTTTGTGTCCCATTTTGGTGTCTCAGAAGATCCAGTGTGGTGCCACTTAGGACTCCAAAGAAATCACACAGCTCATCAGTCTTTGCCAAAAGAGGGACCAAAACTAAATACATTGATCTGCAACTGCATTCCTCTTGTCCTATTTAATCTCCTCAATGCTCAGAGTAGGCTTTACAATGAAAGCACAGATGAGTGCTATTCTAGGTGTCCTGACTCCTTGCAGATTATGTGAACGTCTGACCACATAGCTCCTGAGAAAACTGGGTTCTTGCTGTTCTGGTCTGGATAGAAAGCCTCATCACATCGTCACAAAGGTTATGCAGGGCACATCTGGCACCCATAATTAAGAAAATGTTGAGGGTGTTGATGTCCGATCTGTTATGTGGACCCATTTTGCACTCAGTCAACCAAAACTATGTTCTACAGCCATGTGGCATGCAAATAATGTCATGAAATGGGCTATCATTACTTGACTATAGTCAACAGTGCTGGAGTATAGTGTCTCCAATATCACAAGTTGATATCTGAGTCCTGCAAATGTCCCTGTCTTGCTGAGAAAGGTGTCAGAATCTGCTTTGAGTCTGGGGCAGAATAATGGGACTCAGCTGTTATGCATCCTTCCTGGGAAACCTCCCAAATTGTGGTTTATGTAATCATTAACATCCTGGAGTAGGCACAACTGTGAAATTTGGAGGTTGGCAACACGACACACACCAGGAAAGCACAGAGAAGAGAGATTAGTATGTTTTCTATATCCAGATGGTCTTATAAATATTTTTAATGTGCATTATCAGGGAGAAAACTTGAAAGGTGTCCTCTTCAACTGATCAGACATTAATTGATAGCTTTTGAGACACTATGAGCTCCACTTAGACACTGTTTTCTCTACATTTAAAAGCTCCTGAAAAGTATTCTATTTAATGTGTAGAATTGTATACAAACATCTATTGAAGGTTTCAGCTGTACTCTTCTGGATTTGAAGGTTTTGCAGCTGGCGCACGCAGTGTCTCTGCCAAAGAGGATGAAATCACACCAGCCTGATGACGAAGTTGTTTCCAAGGATCAGTCTCTGGTCATCCAGGGGACAAATCTGTTAGCAAGGCAAAGGCTCTCAAATCTGTATCTTTCTATTCAGTCAAAAGTATAAGCCAAATCATCCAAGGGGGGCACAAGGTGAGCTGCCATAACGCAATAGGAAAATCACTCTTTCATGCCCCTTCTCCTCATGCAGAAATTCATGTGCACACAAAAAAAGTTTGTTTTGACGATGATGGGTCTCAGAGGTAGGAGAAGGTTCAGGTAGCAGGATCAGTGACATAACTTATAAATGAGCAGAAACAGAAACAAGCTCGAAATAGGTATGGAAAGAGAAATAAGGTTTGCTTCCATGTGTAAAACCTTATCTAAATACAAATATCAGCAGAAGTGTTAAATGAATGAATAGCATGTTGTAGCTCATTAAGGGACTCACAGCCCAGAAAACAAACATTGGTGGAGTAGTTGTCCTTCCTGCTCCTTTGAACCATGTATGTAGTGAGGATATTCAGGCTGGAAGCCCAGCCTAACTGTAGTCCAAAGTAGACATACTGAGATGAGCGGTCCTCCGTATCATCTATTCTTAGTCAACTTCTATTGTGGAACAACAGTATCAATCTTACTTGATATTTTCCACATAGCTTTTGGCTTTCCTTCACAATCGGAGTTTTAGCCAGACTCACCCAGATTGCTTTTAGCCATGCTTTTTTCTCATGGTTTGGATTTTTTGCCACATCTGTTTCTGACATCCACAATCCTCAGGCATGGGCTACCTTATATGTAGCTACTCCTTGTTTTTTGTGTAATGAAATTCTGGAAAATATGCCACAATTTATGTAAATGTTCTGGTTGTCATCTCCTTTCCAGTCACTCATTCCAGCTTCACATGTCGACCCGTGTCCTCTCTTCTGCTCTAGTTGACTCTCATCTGCTTCCTGATGCCCAGCTGAACAGAGACTGGGAAATGGGTGTGTGGGAGTTCGTGTGTGCCTACATGCACATATATAAGGGACAAGGTATGTTGGTGTGAGATAAACTGCAGTTAGAAATCTTTTTCATTGAGTTACTATACAAATTAGAAGCATGAAAGGAAGAAGGAAGCAGAAATATGTATGTATACTTTTTAAATTTAGATAATTATCTGATATGGGCCTTTAAAAAAGAAATGTAAAGGGCAGGAATACAATTGACATAGCTGACAATAGTTTAGGAACAGCTGCCTAGTCTGGAGTACATTTGTTGGAGAAAGAGGCAAACATTATATTCTGGTAGTCTTGCCAAAATACATTAATGTAATGAAAGATAAAAGTAATCAGACTGATTACTGCATAAGAGACTTCTCTCAGTATGTACAAAGACCTGAAAGTAGTTATGGAACAGAGCGCTAATACCTAACACTAATATCACTTGGGTGTTTTAGAAGCAACTAAGTAGCATAATGAGGAAATGAATAAAAATATGTGTATCTAGAGGACATTTGTGATGCTGCTGTTTCTCTAATATATTTGGTTCTAATTCCTTAAATAGCTCTTTCTGGCTTTCAGATATACTATGTTCTGCTCCCTTTGTCTAGCACAGTGGATTACAGCTGTTACAACACAAAAGGCCACACTGGCAACTTTTCAGGAACCAGAGGGCTACAGCTAATTTACATATTCATTTACATGAAATTCCTTGAAATTTGCATCAGGTTGGCTTCTTCCTTACTTTGCACCAGCAATAAATGAGATTTAATTAAATCCAATAACTTACCTTCTTATGGTTTCTGAAACATTATTTTATTCTTTTATTTCTTTTATTTTCTTATTATGTTGGACTTCAGTGGTCTAGGAGGAAGATATCTCAGACCAAGTCAATCCACAAAAAAGAAAAGTGTCACCTATGCTGGTAGGCTAGGATAACTACATAACATGATATAACTTCTCTCATAAGCTAGCATAACGGGTTTTTTTAGTGCTAGCATATACTCGATAAATAAATGGTGTCACAGAACTGGTTATTAGGAGACGTTTTTTGTGTCTGTTAGAATGTAAAGAAAAGGGTTAAACGTTGCTCTTTTCTGGTCAGTTCTACACAGTGTGTGCAACAGTGCTTCACACTCAGTCAATCTGTCTGCCTAAGTAGGATGTCTATATTCCATTCTTTTTACTAATCCTCCAACAAAGTGTCATGGCTATGTAAAAAGGCATCTTTTTGATTTGGAAGATGTATTGAAATAGCAATATATTTGAAATGCTTGTCTGTGCCCATCTGGGTTTGTGTTTAATGAGTTATTACACAATTTTCATAGTTTTTTTGTAGAATATAGTGTATTTTCAGTAGAAGACATAGTTATGTTAATGAAATAAATTATTTATTACCAAGCAATTTTAAAGCATTCACAAGGAAGTACACATGAAGAGCCCTAAACAGTATTAATAGTAACACGTGACTAGTCTTAATGGATCATTATGGTTAATTTCCAGTATTTTGTCTGGTGATTTTTTCTTGGTATTTCAGGCATTTTTACTGATAACTATTGAGAACAGAAGACAACATTAAAGTGCATACACTTTTATTTATTAATGTGCAAATACTTTTCAAATATAAATAACTGTAGTGATGTGACAGATCAGTGAAAGAACTGTGAAAATCTTTTTGTCACTTTACTACCTCTGATGTTTGAAAATGTTTGAAAGAAAATTATTCAGAGCTGCTTTTAGATAGCTAAATAACTACTTGAAGCTATTAAGGCAAGGTAATTTTTTGAAACAGTTAAGAGAGTTTTGAAGAAATACTGAATTTTGTATCTGTCATTTCCCAGTATAAATTATGAAGGTCTTTGCAATCTTGCAGTTATATTATTTTGTTTCTGTAATAAAATCAAGAAAGCAAAACTTTCAGTGAGATATATTCCAGAACACATATAATTTCTCAACAGATTCCTGCTCTGCGCTGGTATATGAAAGCTGTTGTAGAAGGTTCAGATAAAGAATATAAAGTAGGTGGTCATTTTATTTGTATGTAAGTGTAGATGTACGTGTAGATGTACATGTAGATGTACTTCTCGGTACATCTAGCCAATGATGTTTGATGTACATAACTGACATAGTTGGTTTTTTTTTATTTCAGCATTTTTAACAAATGAGAAAAAAATTACTGTTAATGGGCATAAAATGAAACTGAAAGCAATGCATAGCTGTAGTTAACCAATTTTTTCAAGACTGAACATAGCTTTGGGCTTCACCCAGGGTCTGTACTGTGATATTTCAAAGCTCTCATCATCAATATCTTGCTTTGATTGACTCAAAAGGAAGTTAATTAAGACCTCAAAAACCCCATAATGACTACCATCTATCAGGTATAATTATGAGAAGTCTTCAATTTTAACACCTTACTTCCAACATGTACTCTTCTTCTTTTATTTCACTATCCTACCTAAAGTTTTCTTTTCTCTTTGACTAGATCCTGTCTATTTGGTGAAACTAATGTGAATAATTTAAATGCACTAAGTTAATCTCCCTTACACTGATGTCTTGTAGTCAACGATATTTGAAAAGAAAGAATTTGCTGTTCTTATGACACTTTTTTATGACTGATTTTGTACTTAAATATGAAAAGTTTGCAAATAAGAAAATCCCTGTAACTTCAGCTTGTGACACTATTATTGGAAAGTTAATAAAAAGATACTGGAAATGTTGCTCTTTTATTAATGAGGTAATATTTTTTTCTTCTCTTTTTTTTTTTTTCTTTTTTTTCTCCAGAAGAAAAGTCAATTTAAATGAAGGAGATTCTGTAACTGTTTTAATTATTTATCTATTTTATGGTTGGAAAAAAAAAATAAAGGCACTTTAAATTTTGGAAATTTTGATTAAAATTTAAGGGATTCCAAAGCCCTTCACTGAGTGGTCAAGAATGCAATTTGAGTTGCAGTCATGACATGGACTTTGTTTTTGTGTGTGTGATAGGATTGCCTACTACTCTTTTTGTGCTGTGGTTTAGAAGAGGCAGAAATAATTTGTTTGGTTGTGTATTCTTTTTTCTCCCAGTTTGTTTCTTCTGAGGTGAGTGGTTTTTTTGTTTTGAGATACAATAGCCCTAGAATGTAATAAAACAAAACTAAAAATAGAAGTAAAAAAAAAAAAATTAGAAATCCATGAGCAGAATACTGACATATGTGCATATGCAACCAGATATCTTTGAACAGAGTCTAAACTTCAATATGTAAACAGCTGAAAGAATAGTCTACCGCATTTTAGAAATATTTCTGATCTATTCATGGCTTGCTAGGGAGACATAAGCATAAAATGTTCTTAAGAACAATTTTCTGTGTTACAAAAGCCTCCTTATTTGCAGTTCATTAAAGTTTTTGTTCTTTTCCATCAACCGGCTTGCAGTGGGCAGCAGAGTGCACATTACTGTTTGATGAGATCATCTTTCAAACTAAGTACAGCTACATGTCCCTATAAATGTATTTGAATAAGCTTTATCCTCTGAAAAGGACCCATAGAAAAGGTTCATTTCTAAATAACATATAAAAATATCTACCATCCAGATTGGTAGATGATTCATACATTTTCAAGTACAATTTTCTCTGTTTATTTCATTACATTTGAATGACCTGAAGAGAGTTAGCTGTTACCAAAATACTTAATCAAATCCTGGAATATTATTTCTCTGAGAGAGGATGAAGAAAGAGAAGGAGGCAAGATTGAAAATCATACCTTTTGAAAACTGTAACAAGTAGTCTGAACTTTCCTGCTTTCGTTTTACATACCCGATGCTCATGTAGTATGAATCATAGAGGTTATATTGCTTACAGAAGAGCTGTACTGGATTATGTCAACTGATATGGGTCAATGACATTTTATTTTATTGTTGCTGTCATGCATCACATTACATTAGCATGCTAAATGTCTGTAGGCTAACTAAAGTGTCCTAAGCATCATAAATATCTACTTTTCCTGTTAGCTCTGTTTCATGCTAATTATTGTTTATTTCTGCCTCTTTTAACACTGTTGATCAGTCATCTTTCGTGGAGATTTACTTCTCTGAGACAGTTTCTGACTTTTTTTCTAATTCTGACCTTTCCTTCACTGATATCTTCCAGTACTTCACAATTGCTATTGGTAAAATTGTGCTTCTTCCTCCATTTTTCAAATGTTTTCTCTTCACTGAACTCGTGTTATACCAATAACTGGTAGACTAGACGAACTTTGAAGGTTCCTTCCAACTCAAACTATTCTATAATTCTATGATTCTGCGATCTTGTTATCATTCAAAACCAACATATTAAAATATTCTTGTACTAAAATATTATTCATATTTTGAGGTATTTTAACAAAAAAACCCCTGAAATCTCACTGTAATTTTATTCCTGTGAAGCTTCCTTGTTTGTTGTTGGATTAAGTTTCTAAAACTAGAGTAGCGTGATAGCACAGCGGCCTATAATGCTATTACTGTGAAAGGCCAAAGCAACATCTAACACAGATAAATGGATGTCCACTGAAGAGTTAGTAAAATTTAGGAAGGCATGTTTGCAGCATTCGAGAAATTCTTATTCCTATGGTCTGATCCGGCAAACAGACTTTCACCTTGAAAACCTCATAGAAGAGATGGCTCAGCCACATTTACAGTCTGTTTGTCTTCAACATTCAAAAAGTGATATATACCCTTTAACATAGAGAAGACTTCACAACACTTTGTAAAATATGTTTTTACATAATCAATAAGACTATTTTTAATTTTCTTAAAATTTAGTCTACATTTTACAGGCAGGTTTTTACATTACACACAACATAGCCCAATATATCTAAATGTCTGGAGAAAACAAGAATCAGTCTTGGGTGAACTGAAACAAAATATGTGATTCTGTTGTGAGATCTGCATAACAAAGCTTTAAATCAGAAGTAGTTAGTGTAAAGTTTCTTCATGTATCAGAGAAAGCAACCAAGTGTAAGAGAGAGTGAGCAGAACTCAGTAGTTTCGGAGTGAGACTTTTGTGTGATTATTGCCATCATACTCTCAGCATTCAGGTCTTCAATCTGCTTCCATCCATTTTTTGCAAGAGTTAGTTCCTTGTGCTTCTCATAGCTGTGTGTTTGGGGTTTTGTATCTTACCACAACATTTGAAGTTTTTTACTTTCGCTAAAGAACTGCTTGACTCATTTGTGTGTCTGTCATTCACATCAGTCCATTTTTTCCCTTAAGCTGTTCAACCTTCTAGTATTTCTATTGCTACAGTATATTTCATTATTTATTGTTCTACAAGAAATGAGTACTATATCGCCGAGAACAAACACTATGAATTTAACTCCGGTCCTGAGATGATGTGTTCTTGATCAAGGTAGTTTTATTCACAGCCACTCTGCTTTTCCTGAAGCTCGGTGATGGTTATAATTATTAATGCAACTCAAAGCACATTCAACTGTTCTTGTTCTTAAATTCCCTATATTTTTTTAGAATTTTATTCATTTTTTGAGATAGAATGTCTCTTAAACTAATATATTTCAGGATGTTTATAACTCTTATTGTATAACATCTGTATTATGTATCCATTATTATTTCAATGTTAGTGTATGGTGTTTATATGGCCTTATATTCCATGATTCTCTTTGGTATATGTATTTACACCACCAAAGTCTGATTCGTCTTCCCATTTGGGTGTAACTAGCTTGCATTTGGACCTCTTTGTAGACATGTTGGTTTTGTATATTGCATGTGACCATAAACGCAATGTTAGTACAGTTACCATTTTCTATAATATTTGTGAATTAGGACCTCATTCTGCCTGTAGCATATTTGAGAAACTGGTTTTCTCGGAATTATTTTCCTTGCCTCAAATTAAATCAGACTTACTTAATTTAAGGCATAGGTTTTCCTTAATTCTCAGTTGGGTTTTGTTTTATGTTTTCCCTACAATATCTTATTTCTAAATCCTTTCATCAAGAGCTGTCTTAGACACTAGCATATCATGAGCAACTTATCCATTAGTTCTTATATACAATAGTCCTCCTAGAACTGAAACAGGCCACACAAGCCCTAATTGCCTTATTTCATTTTTATGGTCTTTATCCCATCATTAGAGACTGAAGAGTTGTTTCAAACCTGTCATGAGGATGCTGCTACTGTGCTTAGAAGGAGGAGATAGATATTCCAAAGGGCAGCACTTATTTACTGTAAAGAGAACGATGAACTAAAAAGCGCTTGGAAACTTACAGGGTGAATTTCACCTTTGTGGCAAAGCTAGCTCAAGGTGATTCCTGCTTTTCAATAGCTATGGAGGTAACACAACTTGTACCTGTACCTTTCTCTTTGTTGTGGCTTGGGGTTTTTTATTATTCTTACTTGTAGGCAAAGTATTTTCTTTCCTGACTCCTGATAGAAACATGCTTACATATGTATTTTGCCTGGATGTTTTTTATTTGATACAATAATCCTTAATCTCCTACAAAAGAGTTATTTCTTCTTCTCTGATATCTTCTGATTTACCTTGAACACCTGTTCAGTGGCTTAGGTACTACGTTTCTTCAGCAATATAGACACTTTTAGCTTTGGTGCATGAAAATGAAGTTCATTGTCACAGACCAAAGATAAAACTTTCTACTTCACACGTTGCTTCTGTTATATACTTCTTACTGATGTTTTTGCTTTACTTAACAAGTTTTTCTGTTTTCTTTCTGTAACATGAAGGAACCAATGAAAATAGCTTGAAAATTAAGAATTTAAATTTTATTTCATATTTTTAGAACTCCTTCCACTTTGGCATTAAAAATGCTACAATATCTATTAAAAATGTCAAGTTTTAATTTTTATCTGCTACTTCCTCATTTGTGCAGGCTACATGAAATAATTTTAGAAAAAAAAGTCAATGGCACCAACTTCTATAGAAGCTGGATAAAAAGGATATTTTTTTTTTTCAAGACTGCTGACATACAGATGTCTCATATCCATCTCTGATTTTACTTGTTTGCAGTTTCCTGTTGACAAGCAACCACTGTATTTCTCCTTCCCTGATAGCTTACTCTAGTTTTCTCTCTTCTGAACAGTGTTTTCCCTTTTTGGACAACAAATAGCCTCCAAAACTGAGCAGGATGGAGCCTCAGCAGTTCCACACATTCCTCCTGTTGTATCTACAGCTATAGCCTTTCATCCATCTGTTATTCCACAAGGTCACTCCTGTTACCTTAACAATCTGAGTCTCCTGAAGAGATTGTTCTCATGTCACGTATTATATAGTCATCTCCTATATAATTGGCTTTTCTTTAACCTCCATATTTCAAGCTAGAGATCTTTTGTATGATGTCAGCAAATATATCAGAGTTTGTCCCTTTCTGGGGACACATTCTATTCCTATTCACTAACTCAACCTTCATGGGCAGTTGCCTGCAAGTATCACACATTTCAGATGGCTGTTCCTGCAATTTTTGAAGAATTTGAAATATTAGATCTACTCAATATGACGCCAATTATGGTATTCAACAACGACAACAACAAACCCCTATGTTTACAAGCATTGCTTATATTTTGCAAGAGAGGACTCATCATGTATTTTGGATTGAAGAGCTGCTCAGATGATTGAGGCTGTATATCAGTTTTGTAACGGAGGATCACTTCAGTGCCTTTTTAAGAGTATTAGCACTCCATGAGCTACTCTGTCTTGGCTGCAATGTGTTCACATACACACATCTGCTAATGTTTTCCTACTGCTGTTTGAAACGTTGATTTGGAATCAGGGCTGTTTATGTGTTCACCGGAGACTAGGAAACCTACTTACTGAAGACTGTTTATTAAAACACTTAGTGCTATTTGAGGTAAAGAAGGAATACTTCTGGAGTATCTGTTACAAAAGAAAAAAACCACACCAAAAAAACAACCAAAAAACCAAAAACAACAAATGTGGCAAAGAGGTTTTGGGACTGGTAACGATTTTGTGATCCAATATAAAGGCTTAGTGCAGTTAATGGCCATATGCCAGTTGTCAGAAACTAAACATTTGGATACCTCAAAAGGTATCTCATAAGAAACATTTTGACTGACTCAGTGTTTCAGATTTCTTACAGAGAATAAGAAGTGACTCGAATAGAAAGAACCTTTGGATTCCGGTAGAAATGTCTCATCCATCTTTATCTAATACAGTCCCTAAATGACGAGGGATTGTAGAATTTTGTGTGTGGACAGATCAATAACTATCCAAGAATAAACAACTATCCTGTAGGTTACCTGGTACAAACGGTTACAATCTAATGTTCAAAACCTTAGAATAAGTCTCATTCTTCAAACTGTGTTAGAATCATTTCCCAAGATCTATATAGCATTATATATTTTGGACTGGATGCAAAAATATTAACAGGTTCTTTCATGGGGTAGGACACTGTCTATCAAGCCTTCTGTTACTGAAGGTTTCTACTCCTCATTTTTGTATAAGACAAATCAGTATTCCTCTTCATCATTTGCATCTGTGTATACCTACATTATTAATCATAACAGTGGAGCTCTGGGAACAATCCTTGTTAATTAACATTCCTTCTGCTGACTATCTGCCAGTGCAAAGGATAGACTACTGAAGAAATTAAACCCTGATTGTTTAAGTTTTTTTTGTTCGTGTGCTCATCTTTGTTTTAATGTTTTTAGGTAACTGTACTGGATTTTAGAGAAAGTAAAATTGAAAGTTATATATTTCAATATATCTTATAAAACATAAAAGGTATTTTTAAAAGAAGGGAAATATTGCTTTCTACCGTAAATGAATCAGCAACATTTCTTCAATTGGGAGAGTTTTGACTTGCTCCTCTGGGTTGAATGAGAGGTAGGAGGTCACTAGCTGTGCTCTTAGAAGAGATCATCTGATTCCACATCATCAAAAAAACCCCCAAACTCAGGTTTTATGTTCATGTCTGACATTTGAACCAAAGTGGGCATGACTGTATCAGAAGCACACTCCTGGTATGAAGTAAAACACTAATGTAGATTCACTCCACATGACAGGGAAAGAAATTGTGACAATCTCTTGTTCAGCTTTCTTTCATACTATTTGGGAAGGGAGGCAGAGTATGGAGATCTCAAATTCAAAGCTCTTCAAAAGGTTTTAATATTTTGAAAGATCTTACTTTAATGAGTACATCAAAAACACATCACAGAAAAAAATCCTACGTTAAAAATGCACACAGTCTTCATTAGTTTAGTGAAAAGCTGAGGGAATCAGAAAAGTAAGATGAAGGTTGATATGAGAAAGCTGGCTCAGAAATTCCTGTGATGCAAGGAGCACTGCACTTCTGCTGTAGGTCTAAGAACCATTTAATCTCTTTCTGCAATTCTTGTCAAAAATAATTTGGCTGGTTTTATATCATCTTTATTTTGTAATCAATTTTAAATCAATGAGAGAATTTTCAAAGCTCTCAATGGAATATCAGAGAAGTGACGGTGCAGTGCTGCAGACAAGGCAGGCAACGCACATCTAGAGAGAGCCATGTGGTGATGAATCAACATGCTCTGATTTATAGATCTAGATCTCTGAGTAGTTCTTGATACTAAAAGCTACAATTATGAATTCCAGAGTTTATAAATCATGGGATTACCTCATATATGAAAAAAATTGAAAATTAGTAGATAGAATGCTGGATGTCTCGTTTTCCATTCATTGAAGAGAATGACTGAATAATACAATTTGAGTGTTTTTAGGTTTAGAAAAACTATACTGGTATGTGCTTTCTAGCGTAAACTAGCTGCAAGGAATTTTTTTCATACCTGCTTTAGTAGTTTTCCCAGTTATACATTCTCTGTATTTATTTTTAAATGAATAATAGACAAAGTGTGGTCCCTGACAAATTTAAATCTCAGGCATTGGCATTTGTTGTGATTATGTAGTTTGGAAGATGCATTACCTTTGTTTCTGTTGCTATTGTCATTGTCTTGGCATTAGAAGATTCAATTATGGCTGTGTATACATACGAGGAATTTTTTAATTAAACATAGAGTGGATTTTAAAAGCTTTAATTGTAGTGAGGTCTGCAAATTTCACATCTTTGCTTGATGAATTTTTCTTTGGAGTTCAGAGTACCTAATTGTCTGCAAATAGTCTTACTCCTAATAATATACAGTAACTCCTTTAAAATTGTATATTCTCAAGCTGCAGATCTGTTGCAACTTCAAAGTACTTTTATTATGTAAGCATTTAAAGGGCACTGGTAATACGAGATTACATGTCTAAAACTACATTCCCTCTGATGGTCTGGTTTATAAAAATGTATGTCACTGGGGTGTTCAAGGAATATGATAAGTAATTTTGCATGTTCATTTCCTGAGAATCCAGTTCTGGTGCATGTTAAATAACTATGATAAAATGGTTATGAAGTAATTTACCTATCACACCAAATATTTGTGATTTTATTGTTGTTGAGAAACAACTGTTCGTATTCCTCTTTTACACCAGAACCTATCCTGTACTTTGGTTGCATATTGGTCTTTCCGCTAAAACTCATTAGTACATTTCCTTCCCATAATTCTTCAGCTTCTATGTGCAAATATAGCTGTCGCAGCTGACATTCTTTGAATGTCACCCATAATGTTGTATAAATCAGGTTGAACTGTGTCTAATTAGTATGTATTAACATAACTAAAAACAAAATTTACTGTGCCACAAAACGAGGAGTCTTGTGATTTTTTTTTAATTAGAAGAATCATTAAAAAATAAGTTAAGAAATGAAAAATAGATTGGAAAGATTCTCAAAACTTTATAATGTAGAAATAATGTTAGGATAGAACCGGCTGCATGGGATAATTCTTCACTTAGCCAAAATCAGTACCTTGATTGAAAAATTACTGAATTTCTATTAGACTTTTTGTAGACAAAGGCATGATTTCACAAAATGACAAAAGCAGTGTTCTCAGTGTCCTCCATTAAGGACTTATCACAGGATCAACACTGTATTAAATCCTGAAATCTAAGTAAAATCTCACTGAAACTAACAGTTCTGTATTTGATATTTTATCAGTAAAAATACCTAATAATATATTGCAAATACAGGGAAGAAGAGCATTTGTACTGTTTTCAATTGCAATCACTCTTCAACACTTACTGAAATCAATGAGAATTAAGAAATTTATGTAAGACCAAATTTGATTGTGATAACTTCATATAAGATTCAAATCTGCCTTATTTATTATGTATAAAATTCACATATATCAATTTCTGAATAATATGTAAAATGTTTTTTAATGATTAAAAAATCTATTAGTCTTTATTTGTAACAAGAACTTTCCCTTCTCATTTCTACTTCTATTTTTTTGTGAGTTGCCAACATACATTGTTGTATAAAGTTTTGATTGATCTCTGTTTCCATTTTAATTCAGTACTTTTCTTCCTTTCTTCCTTTCTCTGAGAACCGGCTGTTCAGAAGTAGTGTTTGATGTGTTATGTTCTATTTCTCTTTCCATATTTATACTGACTACATTCTTTCAGTAAGGGTACAGCAGCAGAAATTGTTGTTTTACAAAACATATATGGACTAATTATAAATTTGGTCATACTTTAGTAAATTGGAATGCGGCCTACAAATTCTGAAAGTCATAGTCCCTTAGTTTTTGTGATAGCATTAGTAAATCTGGGCTGTCTGTTTTTCCTGTCATTGTTTTAGAAAAAATAAGCCTCTAATAGCAGCATAACTGCAAATAAAGTATTATCTTCTTTGATGTTATGATGTACTTAGATCACAGCCTAGGTACCCCATATTCTTCCATCAGGTTGTTTTAGGGTTTTTTTTGCTACAAAATGTACAGCTTACCTGGACCAGCAAAGTATACTTTATACTTTATACACAAAGCAAAGTAGCATTAGCCTAACTGATATCTGTAAAAAAAAAAAAAAAAATCCTAAGAATCTACACCTTTTTCTGGTGTTACACAAACACTGCCCTTCTTGTTCCCAAGGTAAATAACTTACTTGTGAAGCTGGGCAACAGTTCATTTAAAATGAGATGTAAGAATTAGGGTACTGCTCTTTTCGTTTCACAGTTCTCTGCCCTGGAAAACGGGAGTCATACCCTGCATGACAAAATTTTTAGATTACCTAAGTTCATTTGATGTCTTCACTTGATTCTCAAGTTTTTAAGCAGTTAAGATGATAATATTTTGGCTGGTCCATAATTGTCTTTTACAAAATCTTTGTGTCTTTTATTAAGAATAAGGGATTATTTTTAATTTAGGTTTATCATTTTTAAGACAGTGAATACCAAACATTCCATACTGAAATGGTGTATGAAGAGAATTGTTGCAGTTTTATGATTCCATAAAGGAAAGAAAGATTAAATCTAGTTCTGATCTGAAATGAGCTTTTATGTGTCCTTTTGTCTCCCAGTAGTAATTAGTGAAACATTTCTATTTCTTATCATTCTCTTTCATTTTGACTCATTTGAATATTTATTCAAAGAATTCAGAGGAATTATTTTTCTCTTCCTTTCCCTATTGTCCTTTGCCTTTCCCAGTTCTTCACTTTTTATTATTGAATTTGATGGTAAAGCAAAACAGAACAAAACAAGAAACAGTATTTGTAATAGTTTGTCCTGTGTCTTAAATAGCAGTTTGATGCCAGGGTTAATTACAACTTTATTTCTTTCAAGACATGCAGCTGGGAAAAAATATACAGCCTGTTATGATGTACGGCAGAATAAAAGAAGATCCATAGTTGTGTACCCACAATTTACTTCTTCTGGGACAGTGTACCCATTTATTTTCTCTTATAATGAGATTGTAAATTTCAACAGGGAAGGTTCTTTGTCATAAATCTATCTAATACCTAGCAGCATATAGTCAAATTCTTAGAATATCTACCATAAAAGTAATAAGTATTGAAGACTTATTTAGAAATATTGCATTCTATTTGTCTCTCAGCATTTTCTTAACACAAACCAGCAAGAGACATTATAATACATAATATTTTCTTCCTTGTTATTACTCCCTGAATGATATAAATTCTCAAATGATGCATGTATACACCTTCCTGTACGTGACACGGAAAGGACACACTGGAATACATGTTTTCATACTAGGGATTAAGAAGGATGGGATTTACCATGCTAGTATGAAGACTCCCCTCAACTGTCATGATAAAATTTATGCATTTGCATTTTTCCTAGCAGTTCTTATCTATGTAACAACTGGTCTTCAGACATGAGCAAATGTGAGCAATTGCAGTATTCATTCTCTGTACTGAGACAGAGAACTTTTGTCTTTCATGTGACTTGGAAATCAATTTAAATCTCCCCAGATAAATGTCTATATATGTATAACTTCGGTACTTAATTACTTCTAACCAAGAGGGAAATGCCTTTATCTCTCTGTCCTGTTCTGTTTACCAAAGAAGCATATCTAATTATTTTGGTCTGCCCTGAAGCGATCTAGTACGTGTTAGTGGCTGGCAGGGGTTTTATGAGCTCTTCAGCCAAAAGCATAATAGGAAAAGAGAGGAAATAATCATCTTATTTACAGCCTTAAGAAATAAAAATCTGTTCTCCTTCCCACAGTGATTGTGTAAATTTTCCACAAGAAGTTAATGTTTATGTTTTTCAGAGTTTCCTATCTCAGAAGTACCCACCACTTCAAATTGAAAATGCTGGAGCATGAGTTCTTTGTGTATTTCAAACATGTCTTTCCTTAAGTTGCCTTTTGTTCACTCACTTTCTGAAAAACTGTGAAAATGAGAGAGTGTGTTTAAATCTGCAGTTTCTGTGAGATAACATGAAGCATTCTGTAATCTTCATTAATTTCACACAGCATTAGTATATATTAAATTTAAATAAAGTTTAAAAGAATTTTTTAAAGATGCTTGATATTTAGGACAAAAGTTTATAGTTATTGATTTATTAAGAGGTAGATTCAGGTCTTATTAGTAGATCCTGTTCTTTCATCTTTATACCACATCAGTGTGGTGTTTCTTATATTAGGCTAGTTATCTTGACATAGAAGTCCTGCTGAGGTCAGGTATTTTAGCTTTTCATTGTCCTTTTACCACTCATCTGCTAGGAATTTATTTAGTACTTTGATTCTGTAGAGTTTTCTGTTGCATTACAACAGACTTCCTATAACATTCTGAAGTTCTGATTTCTGATTATTGTTTCAGTGCTAAAATCATACCTTTTTCAAATGAAAATATAGTTATATTCACTGCCTTAATCTCTTATTTCTTGTTTGTTTTGTTAGTTCTAGCTTTTCTTCTTGTGTTCTACTAGTTTTGGTGTTTTTTTGCTTGATCTGCTCCTATTTTTTAATGACCTCCTGGAAACAACATTCAATGGATATTTGTGGCAGTTGCACATCTCCCTGAGATCCAGAGCCTTCAATAGGACAGTTGATGGATCCTTAGCACCTTTTGTGCTCCATTGTGCCTGTCCCATCTTGCACATCTAGGGTGGTACCAAAGTGCTGACGGTCACATCCTCCCCTACCCTGGGGCAGGGTGACTACACCTCTGGCTGGCTGGGGGGTGTGGGCAGAAGGGGTGGGACCCTCAGTCAGTTGACAGGGTCCTCAACAAAGGGGGTGCCCATAGAAGTTGAGAAGCTTCTGGACCTTGTTGTAATGCCCACAGACAGATCTGACCAGGCTATAAAATGGGGGCCCCGCCGAAACCCTCTTTGAGTGATGTTCTCGGAGCAGCAGGTCTGTGAACTGGAGCCCTCCCCTTAGACTGGGATGCTGTCTAAGGAGACTTCCTAGAGTTGAGACCACCTCACCTCCTCCTGTGGTGAGTGGTTATTTACTGGATATATCCTTGAACGAGTCCTCGCCTAACCCAGGTGAGCGGTTATTTCGCGTAGGTACCCTGGAGTGAGAGGCCTCTGGTTTTGTGTATGAGTGCATATTGTGGATCCTCATTATTCTTATGTTGTCGTACCCCAATAATCTCCTCAACTGATATCCAAACCTGTGTCTTATGTTGCTGGAGTGCTAAATAATTGTATAAACCCTGTTTCTAGTTGGTTTATTGGTTACACTTTTCTGGCTAGAATAAAGTCCATTTTGGAACTTGTCGTCTGCCTGAAATTGACTTGGGGTGCCTCTGTGACAATATTATAGTCTTATGCTATTTTTACTATCTATGATAGTTGATTACAGACATGAACTGGGCTTTTCACTATCATTCCGGTAATAAGCAATGAATATATTTTTTGCTCCAAGTGTTTTAATCAATGAAAAAAGTGATACAGTTTGAGAAAAATTTGAACCATGGGAAGAACCAATTGTTACACAAATTCTCAAGATAATTTTATAATTACTATTTTTTGGGTCTACAAGGTTTTGGTTTTTGTTACTCTTGGTAAGAACTGCAACCTCCATTTCATATTAAATGTTACTTATTTTACTATTAATCCAAATAGGAAGTGTAAAGAATGGAATAGGATGTTTGGGAAGTTTCAAGAAAGAACAGAGTTTGCTGGAATCATAAGGGGGGTAAATGCAGGGTACAAATAGAACCCAGGAAGTCTGTGTAAAAAAACAGCTCTGATGGATTTTGCATTATTACTTTTTGCTTTGAAATAATTTTGTTATTTCAAACTTGCATGTAATCCAACTCTGAACAAAAATGTTCTTTTCACAGAGGTTGTGCAATCTTCTGTATATAAATTATGTTCCATAATGTTGGTAATTTTGCAAAATTGATCTGAGGTATAAGAATTCAGAAAAATAGATTTATTTTTCTTTTTTAAATATAATATGCCTTCTCTTATTGCAGGCTGCTGAACATCAGTCACAGGGTGAGAAAAAGAAAGATTCAGTACAGACCCCAAAAGTAAAATAGAAATATCTTAAATTAGTTGCTCAGTGGTGTCAACTCTTACACAGTGAGGAAAACATTTTGGGAATTAAAAAGGCTTTTAAAAACCTTATTTTCGATCATCAATGGCATTTATTTTTTTCCAAAATTTAGATAGCTCTTTCAGATCTTAATTTAAGCCCAAATATAAAGACTTTTAGGAACTTTTCAGTGTAGCACACCTTGACAAAAAGTCTAGCCTTCTCACGTCAAGGGAAGTACCAGTGAAAAATAGTGCTTATGTCCAGGTGATGAAATATGGTTAGTATAAATGTCATTCACTGGGTGAAATTTAGAAGAGATTTTGTATTTTTCATTCCAAGCAACTCGTGATGAAGTTATATTTCTATCTTACCTTTGAAAATATATACATAAAATATTTCACTATAAAGAGTTGTTTGCTCTAATTGAATACATCACATATCTGTCATTGTCATCTTTGCATATTTGAGGTAGAAGCTTGTTTTGTGTTAGTTTTATTATGATTTTTCCTCCCTTGATTATTTTTTTTTAGAAATAATTTTAGAGTGAAAAAAACTCTATGTTTCACAATTTTACCTTGACTGGACTGGAATATCTTAATGCAGGCATAGGAATACTGTTCAGAGATTGAAAATATTTCTGTGTGCCCAGGTATCTATATAATTTGTATGGTATAGCTAAATGACTTACTCTTTACTTTGAAAGCACAGCTGGATGTTGGGCTGCTGTGCACAACAATCCTGGGGTTTTTTAAGACTCTGTGGTTAGACAAATTGACCAAGAGTTGGAAAATCTATAAGTGTTCTTTAGTCCAAGGGACTGAAATTTATATCTCCTATTTCCAAAATGAACATCTCAACAACCAAGCCAGAAACTACTGATGTATTTTTTATCAGATGAGGAGCTCAACAGGCAGAATATTTGGGTTTTACTTTGTTCGGTTTGTGGCTTTTTTTTTTTCTTTTTTTTCACCCTAGAGAAACATGCTAGTATTATCTATGGGGTGTCAAATTTTTTTGTTTGTTTGTGGTGGTTTTTTGTTTGGTTGGTTTTTGTTTCAGTTTTGTTTTTTTTTTAGCAAGTTCACAACTGAATTCCATAAAAAAAGACAGAAAAAAAATGTGGGGGTAGTGTGCTTCTCAGACAGGGAGCAGAAGCTTGCAATATGGACCAAGAGAGGAGCAAGAGCACATTAAGCAGGGACTTTGTCCAAGCACTTCATCATGTGTAGCCATACCTCAGGCAATAGAATACATTAGTGACTTTTTCTGAATCACTCTCTAATTTGGATACCTAAAATCCTCATAATTTTCACACAAGGAGAAAAAAAAAAAGCTACTGAAAATCTGAAGATACTAAAGAGAATTTCCTGATACAGATATATATTGCTCAAGTATGTATACCTAGCAATTAATTTCAATGCATCATAAATTCCTTTTCTAGTAAAATTAGATTAAGCTTTTCACTCTCTGTTCTAAATACTTAGTCTGAATGCAAAAGAACGTCACCACCTAATAGCCTTAAGGAGTAAGGTATAAATGACTTAAATATAGCTGTATGTTAGACCACATTGGAATACAACTTAAGGTCTCTTGTGTTACATGAATTAGTCACAGGAAAATGTGTTTATACCCAAAGAAAGAACTGATTGAAAGACAACTAGATGTGGTCATAAAAGACTTGCTTCGCTGATCTTTTGATAAGAAATAAAAGTACCTCTCCATCTTAATAATGTTTATCTTAACATGAAAGTATTTGAAAGTTTAGCTTAAAACCATAATTACAGTATTTCTTGCTGCATCGCTCTCTGTTTTTTTTGTTTATTTGGTTAGCTGATGACCACTTAACTGTATTTTTGATTCCTTTGTGAATCACCAGTGTCTCATCTTCAGTCTCAGACTTCCTGTCAACAGTTTTCCCATGGGCCAATGAGAGCACTTAAGACTGTAGAATACTGACAGTTCCCTGTGATGACTTTATCATATCTGAAATCAAGTTAATATGGCAGAATTTGCTGTTTTTTTCTGCACAGAAAGGTGTTAATTAATTCAATCTATTAACTAATCAGCCATTTTTAACAAAACATATAATTTGAGACAGCAACATTGATGTGAAAGTGGGGATGACAAAGCAATAAATCCTCTCAACCTGAAAAAGGTTACACACAAGTCCCTAATTTGGTCAGTCTCAGGTCTTTCACTTCTTTGTTCATTTGCTATTGTAAGAATGTTTTTTCTTAAAGTTAAGACTGTGTCTTTGCTTTATTAGACCTCTTGAGAATGACCAAAATAACATATACTGTCCTAGCTCTCTAGCTGTACATAAAAATCCTTCCTGGTCCCATGCATATGCTGGAGTGATATTTCCAAAGACTTAACAGATTATGCTACTGATTTGCACTATCATCCAGGAAGTTCATTTTCACCAGGAAATACATCCTATGGTCCCAGACCACAACCAGACTTGTAACATGTTGAATATACTATGTATTCATGGTATCCATATTTTATGAAGTCTTTGAAATTTCTATCCTTCCAAATGACCATGTCTGTGATAAAATGTGCAAACCTGAGGTTTTACTTTATTAGCTTTTATAACTCTTCTGATTTACATGTATGGATTTTTAGTGAAAACACTAGATGGAATTTGAATGCCATCCTAGAAGATTATTTTTTATAACCTTGATATTTCCAGGAGATCAGGAGATCAACAATATCAGTAGTATGTAGATACTAGCTTTAAGGTTTTTGGATAGTCTTCCAGATGTATTACATAAATCTGTAACTTCAGTTCAGAGTACGCTGAAGACAGCCTGTTTCTCACACCCATAAGTTACAGCCAGAAGCATTCAGACTGAGAACAGCTGAGGTCAAGTGTATATGTTTTTTAATTCAAAGTGATTCCTGTGAAATTTTTAACTTTTTGGTAACTTAGACAAATCCACATAATTTATGCTTTAGGTAACTTCATTTAATTCTAACTTCATAATTTATTTTAAATTAGCATTTTTATTACAAGTACCTGACAAGGCTATTTAAGGTTTACAAACTTTTTACATATGCTTATATATTTATGTTTGATTATAGAGTTTTGGTTTTCTCTAGTATATTGGAAAAGATGGACAGAGTATTTGTAGTTATAGGAAATATTAACAATTGGTTTAGGCACAGCAAAGTATAGAAGGAAGTAAATAAGAATCAGCAGGGGAAAAAAAAGGTAGAAAAACATTGTTTACATTGTTGCGTACTTACACATTTTAGGGGCATATATCCTAATATGACTAATGTTTATAAGCTTTTACAGAATGAGAAAGGTACCAGCAAAACCATGATATTATATCTTAAATATTGAATGCATTGTATTTTCTAAACAGAGTGAGAGTAGTTGTGTGATGAGTGCAAGTGCTAAACTCACATTCATGACCAATGAATCAGTAGTTGTTCCTGGGTGCAACTTCAACTTATCAATCTCTTCTTACAAAAAGCTGAAGGGGTTGGTTTGGGTTTTGTTGTTGTTTTGTTTTGTTTTGTTTATTTGTTTGGGGGTTTAGTTTGTTGTGGTCTTTTGTTGTTGTTATTGTTGTTTTGGTTTAGTTTTATTGGTTTGATTTGGGTTTTTGGATTTTTTTGATTGGTTTGGTTAGGTTTGTTATGGTTTGTTTCTTTTTTTCTCTTTTGCCAGTGTTATCACAGAGTTATGCTCCTTGCCAGGCTTTCTACATCAAAGAAAACCTAAGAAATATTTCTGGTATTGAGTTAGTTCTGTGGCTATACATTCAGAGTCAGTCAGCTGCTTGAAAAAGCGTATCTTAGATGAAAAGCAACCACTCTTGGCTTTTATACTGTATTTTTAAAGAACTTAGAGACAGTGATTGGCAGACCTACTTTGCTATTTCTAACTTTTCAAAGCTGGAATTTTTCAATATCAATTTGGACTTTCTTTCAATTATTTTGGGACCTAATAAATATTCAAATAAATAATTGCATACAGCTTCAGAAAGAATGACAAGGTGGAAATGAAAAAAACACCAAGCCTTTCTGCTTCCTTAGCAAAGTTTATACAGGACAAATATGTTATGATTTCATCAGAGACGTCATAATTCCTTTAGGGGTGGAGAAACTAGCAATTTTTTGACAGTTTCAACACAAGCAAGACCCTCTAGAGTCTGAAACCTCTGTCCAGTATGTCTGTGATAGAATAAATTAACATACGATTTTCTTTCCCTTTGAAGTTATGGCAGTATTTTAGCTAAATATGATTGAAAAGAACTTAAGTGTTACAAAGTGAGAAGCTGTTTATATTCTCTAGAGCATGACATAAAAATGTAGGTGCAGCAATTAGCTATGAAGATATTTCTCCTTCTGCCAAGGTCATTTTCACATTCAATTAATAAAAACACTAGATAAGTAACATAAAACTGTTTTTAAACAGCGTTTTAGTCAAAGTGACTATGGCATTCAATGATCTCTTATTGCTGAAGCTGTTTGCAGGAGAAATCAGACCATTTTTTGGGTAGTGCAGTTATCTTTGTGGAAGAGTAGTAAAAGTATTCGACACTGTACTTTGGTGTAACCTCATTTCATGTTAGTCTTGTACATGTCCATGACATTTATGAATTAAACTGGAGATCTGTACTAGTTGAAGTTTCTCTGTATCGGGTGAACATGTGTGGAATTCCCTTCTTTCAGAGAAATATCTCACTTCCAAAATTCAACGGCAGCTGATTCTCATTTTGGAATTGGAACTGTTGTTGCATAAAATTATTGCCTGAAGGTTTTGTCTATGTCCTCAGCTTCAGAGCTTAGGACAGTCCATCCTTGGTTAGTAGATACATCTTCATGAATTTACAGAGCACTTCAATTCAAATACTAGCTTCCTCTACAAACAACGGAGAAAGTTGGTGCTTGGAGTTTATGGAGAGCGGAAATCACCTGTTTCCAGAGAAAAACATGACATAGCCCAGTGATGACCTAAATTTACGACAACTTGAAACTTTTACTGGGAATTTTTATATTAGAAAATTGCTTACTTTACATCCAAATTCAGCCTTTATCTTGTTCTAATTCAGCTTTAATATCACTTCTAAATTCAGCTCATTATCTAATTTTACATATTTTGGTTTTTATTCCATTTGAGAAGTTAAATCTTTGCAGGAAAAAACACTGAATTTTAACCCTCAAAAACCAATCTGTAATTCAAAATCAATTCCATGCATATTAAAAATATTTTTACAGGTAATATTCCTTTTCCTATTCCTCTCCTTTCTTACTTTAAAAAGATTGATTTAAAAAGAACCCTATTCTCAGAGCAATTACAGACAAGCCATGCTTGACTTTCTCAAACAGCAGAAATTCATAAAGCTGAATCCAGTCCCCTGGGACTGACTTTTATGTTTTGAAGAGTGATATTAGTTATTCAAAAATGATTTAGAAAGACATTTTAAAAAGTATCTAGGAGCTTGAATGCTGAAGATGTTATTTTGAATATCCATAAAATTTATGGGTTTTATTTTTCCTTCTCATTTCAGCCCAGTTTCATTAAGAAAGGTTTATGCAATCACTTCTATCTGTCATTCCCTTTTCCCTAATAATCCTTTACCTGCTGGCCAATTTAAACCAAATTTGAAGTACAGAGCTCAAAACTAGTATATTGCGATTTTATAAAATTCACAAGTGGGTAGAAAGAAAAGTACACACTATAGTGAGACAAAAGCTACATTAGGAGCTCAAGAACTACCTGTTCTTTCTGAACTGTCCCATTGTAGGATGTCTTGGGTTGGCTGGGACCTTGGTGACTTCTGGTCACCTCTGCCTGGGTGATAAGTGGGGAAAAGTACATAAAAGGAATCAGAAATAATCCTAAAATAGGCAAGGAGCAAAGTGGTAAACTGAATATTTCACAAGCAGAGGTGCCATAGGCAGAGGTGACGCACTGCTGTGGGGAAATCAACACAAAGCTCTGGGAAATTAATTTAGTTAGTTTCATTGTTCATTAAAAAAAATGCGACAAATCAAAGTAATTTTTTAACTTTCCACTCTTGTAAATACTTACGTGGAAACATTGAAAAAGGTATGGTCCTTAGGAGCTGCTTAGACCTTGGTAAATGCTGGTAAATTCAGGAGTGGCATGATTATATAAGGTGTTCAGGTACAATAAACTGTTACACAAAGCCACTACCAAACTTTTATGCATGTGAGAGGTCACTTACTAGCTGAAATTAGCATCTATTTCAGCACTGCATTTAGAGCTTTAATCACACTAGATTTCTTAATTTTAAGAGTTGCCATAAATACTTACATGCACACAGATTTCCTACTTAAAAGACATTTTTAAATTTCGTACCACCTCTTGCATATCTGAGAACATGTGTGGTTCTGAAGGCAGAAATGGATGAACAATGAATGCAGACATTAGGGTTCTAATTTTTACAATAAATGTTTAATGAAGTATACTTGTTGCATCCTATGCAGACATGTTTTTCTGTCTGTCTATCTGCCTTTCTCCAGCACATGCTGTGCTGTTGGAACCTTTCAAAAAACATACCAGAACTGCAAGCTACTAATGAAGTACTTTTGTACATACTAAATGCAAGGCACATAAAGGTCAAAGTATGCTTGACATGCACCGGCACATTGCTATGGTTTGATGCAGATACGAGTAAATACATTTAGGCAGAATACAATCACAGTCAAATCCATATGGGTTTAAAATTTTTGAACTTCCTAAAATCTCTTTTTAAGTTCATAAAATCTTGATAAGCATTTTTTCCCTTTTGACAATGTGGTGTTTTCATTGTGCTTCTTTGTTTTTCTGAACCCGCCTTTGTGTTCCCATAAGCAGCATTCCTAAATCATTGTAACAGTTAGGCTAAACCCCTTGCCAGTCTGTCTGACAACAACATGAATTTTAGGGGTTTTTTTAGGTTAACTGTCATTTGATGAAAATCAGGTTTTCTGAAGTAGCTTTAAATTGAGAACAAAAATCTTACAAAGATAGGATTTGTTTCAGGACTTTAGATCTAGCACCATAAAAAGACTATGGCTGACAGAGGCATCTAGCTTTTGTATTCAAGAGGTCATCTAGGCCAACCTTCTGCTTGAAGTCGGGCTAATTGAAATGGAAACACCTTTGAAGGTACCTATTTCTCTGACGGTAGTTGAAGTATAGGTTAGTACTAGATAAATAACTCTTTCTAGTTGCACAGCTTTAATTTAAGGTGAACACTAATGCTTCACTGCGATCAGGAAGAGATCCACAGTCATTTCCACCTTTATACCTTTTTACATCTTTATGACTTTTATACTTGAATCCTCAACATTCTTGTCAGGCAATGGATGTGGTTTCCAAGTTTTTTAAGGCAGTTTTCTAGTGATGTCTGCATTTATGTCCTAAATATCTCAGATCCACACAGTAGTCTTCCATTTATTTTTTTGGTCTGCCATTTTCTAATCTTTGTAGTATACTGACAAAGATGAGGTTAAAATATGGTATAGGAAATCATCTTCAAAACCATGGTGCTTATCAAATGACATAAGATTTTCTTTGCCACTGTAAACTGATTGGTGTCTCAACACATATTGTGTTCCCAGGAAATGCCAGTAACTCTTATCCACTTTATTTATCCAGTTTCACTTGAAATGGTGGTTATTTCTTGAAATAGAACTCTGCATCACCATAGATACATAGAAAGGTCTATTTCTGTTGATAGCCTCTGTAAAGATGTTTTATGGTCACATATGTAATACATACTCCCACTTTTGGGAAAGGGAATTATAATGGAAATTTTTTCTAGTAAAAGGCATAGGACATGGAACATATTTTCTAAGTGCACTAGCAATAGATTTTATGTATCTCAAGAAGACATTTTCTTAGTAAATAACTTACTCGATGTAAAGATATTTCAAAGATGAGAAACCAAAGTTAACTGTTTCATAGAATTTACAGATGGAGGTGTGAAATTTCCGATACTTGTTACTTTGCTGAATTTGAATTAATGATAGGGTGAAGGTATCTATATGTACTCATAAGATTGTATGACATGTAAGAGTGGTATTAATTTGTGTTTAATATATATGAAAGGTATATTTCAACATTTAATTTTAGTTGAAGTTTTGACATTTTTAAGTTGGTTTTCAGTTTTCTACTGACTGAATTTACCTAAAAAAACCCAAACAAACAAAAAAAACCCCAAACAAACAAAAAAACCCTAAACACAAAAAAGTTTGCTTTAGAATAAAATAATTTTATCTGTTATCTTATATTTCGTCTATCCTCCCGTAGATTCAGTAAAAAAAATGAAACACTGTAAGAAATGAAAAATAAAAAAAAGGCTAGAGCTACAGTCATTGCTGATAGAGCCTTTGTTATTCTTATATCTTGGTTATCCAGCATGGGGAGAACCTGGCTTCAGTTTTCCTTTCTGTCGCAGAAAATATGAGTCTTTCACATCTTAAACATACAGTCTCTTCTCTGATCTCACGTTTTCCTCCTGATCTCCCAGTTCAATAACAGTTGCTTTCGTAGTCCCTTGGAACAAATGAAATTGATTCCAAGAAAACTATCTAGAGAAAATCATTGGAAGTTGCTAATAATTTTGAAGTTACATAAGCTGCAGTATTACAGAGTTCAATTTTCTTCAAATCTTATTTTGCAGGTAGTATCTTGGAGTCTTTGAGAGACAGTCAAGTTTAAAAAATCCAGCTATGCAGCAAAGTCCAGGGAATTTAGAAGTGATGATGTTTCCAGATTCTACTGTCAGCATGATATTCTATTCCAGCATCTTGCCTATACATTGCCTTCAGATTTGGTAACTGATAGATGGAGCAGGGAAAAAACTACATTAAGTATCCAATTTTGACTGTGGGCATGTACAAATATTTTCACTTTTTCTTTTTCTGTATGCTTGTTTTTAGATTTGTTTAAAATATAATATAGATGGAAAGAAGTGTTAACAATGCAGAAAATAAATTAATACAGACTAGAATATCAGAGTAGAGAAACAATTCTATTAAATTAATTGAGGAAGATAGTGATTTTTTTATCTAATATAACTGTGTGGATGACATTTTATAGTTACCAAGAACAAGTTAACAGAAGTATTCCGTGAATTCTTTGTAACACTACAGCTGTTCAAGTAACTGAAACATTTCTGGAACAGTTTCTAAGCAATTGAATTAGTCCCTATCTACAGGGCTGTGATTGAGGAGTCTAATATTTTATACAACATTCAAGTGTAAACTCCTACTTCAATATAAAAACACTGCAAACTAGAATAACTTGTTTACTAATAAAATTTAAAAATAATGACATAAACATGAAAAAGTTTAATTCAAGTTTAGCTGAACTCTAATTCTATGATTATGTGAAAGTCAATTCTTAGAATCTACACCAAACAAACTCTTTGAAATGCATACACAAAAAATCAGCTTTTAGTATTTGGTTACTTCATTAATTTTGTGCACTAGACAAGTTCAAATAATGTGGAGTTGTGTTGCTCTCTTGCTACTTTGGTGGGAGAGGTTTTTTTTTAAAAAAATAATTAAGATAATTCTAAAATACACTGTTATCAATGATCAATGTTTTAAATATAGATTTTGAAACTACTTAAATTCATTAGCAGGTAGGTGCACAAATACTTTCTTTAGTACAGAATGAGCTTTAGTTAGCATAAGCAACTAAAACTTGGAAATAATTAGTTGTTCAGGTATAAAATACTGACACACTGCAACTGGACTCTGAGCAGTTGTCATTATTACCTTAAATGTTAGCAGTCACAGATTATTAATATCTTTCCTTTGAACAAAGTAAGTAGGAAAATATCAGAAATAGCAATATATGCAACTGTGTACTTTTGGCCTAAAGGTCAATAAGGACATTCTTTCAACACATTAACCAAATTAAATGCTGCTTATGCATAATACGAGCATGGTCTTATAACGTATGTTGCTCAGTATTTATGAGGCAAATAACACCTTGACATCAAGGATGGCTGGGTACAGAGCAAGAGTTTCAAAGTTTTCTAATCAAAGATTGTAGTATATATTATTCTTTAGGAAAACAAACCAACTAGACGGGGCTCAGAACAAAAATGTTGTTGGTAAATTAAACAAACAAACAAACAAACAAAAACCAAATAAACCACACACACACAAAAAATAACACAAGCCTGGTTTAGTAGCATCTATTTTCCATAAGCAAGGGCTGTCATGATGAACATTTACATTCAAGTTTTGAAAGCCTATTATATGAATATTTTGTGAGTCATGGTGATCAACTACATAAGCAACATGTTAAAATATGTTTGGATCTTTCTGATTTCATGAAGACCTGTGCAAAACATTACAGCAATGATGAAACCTGCCCTTCCATTCTTATAGAGAGTTGTCTTCTAGTATGGTGATGGGAATTGCTTTGTACAATGATCTTAATGGTAATAATATGGTACGAAGGGGTCTGAGACAAGAACTTCTGTTATATCAAGTATGGTAAATGTTTCATTTTTTTTTTCTTTCTCCCATCACATTGAATTCTGTGCTATAGCACTACAACAAATAACTTATCCTATGCAGTTTTAATTTATTTTGTTAAATAAGGCACTTTGTTTACCTTGTTGAATACAGGTAGCACATTTCTTCTACTCCTCCCTTCAGTTCTTAAAAGACCAAAATTCCTGTGTGACAATGAGGCTTACATATATTAGTGAGGTATACACGAGACAAACTGTCAAATCCTCTTACCCTTTTCACCTCTCCCTAGTAACTATATAACAATTTTAATCTCTATTGCTAGTAAGTGCCTTAAGCTTACAATAAGAAGTGCAGATAAGGTATGCCATTGACCCTCCTTTCACTCTACTGTCTTGTTTTGTGAAGACAGCAAGTATGGAAATGCAAACGGTAATTTTTTGAAATATCTGTGGCAACTTAAAAGAAGGTTGCCTAACAAATTTTGTTAGTGCTGTAGATTATCAGTCTCACACCTCTGCAATGTCTTTATCCCATGTATGCCATCTGTTGTTGCTGTGGTGGTGGTCTTCACTATTAAAATATTTGTGAGAGTTGCATTTATTCTTTCTCAAAATCACCTTTGCTTTCATACTATTTTCCACTTCTTGTATGCAAACATTTGTCAGAATGTTTTTTTCTTTCATCATTAAAATTATCTTGATTCCATGGAAACTGATATTATCTAGTTGTGAAAATCATTGCATATACATGTAACTCACTAACCCTACTTTACAATGTTTGTCATATGTTTTGGCTTATATAGATGCTCTTCAGTCCATTATTCTGAAAATTTTTCTCCTGTAGACTAGCTCCTTTTCCTTCGTATTTGTGAAGAAATAGCAATTTGGAATGAATTCCTTCAGGCATGCAAAGAGGAACTTGCTTGCAAAAGCTTAAGACACAACTAGGAACTGATCATCATATGTAGTAGTTGAAAAGAACAATATGATGCTGAAAAATGAAGGAGGTAGTTAAATGTCTCAAATTATATTGTCTTGACTGCATCATAGAAATGACAGTGCAATATGGAATATTTAATAATTCTTGTACATAGTAAGCAATACTTTGTGGAAATAAAGCAGGAGCTCTGTAGGAGAAAGAACAGAAACTCAGAGCTGTTCTCTAAGATTCTCAGAGAAAGGCTAATCATGGAAATAAATTTCCTGTACCCTTCATTGTTCTCTTTTGAGAGGTTATAAAATGTAGCTAAAGTTGTTTATTGCTTCTAATTTAATGTTTTTGGTTTAAGGTGCATTTTACTTAATGGCAAGAAAGTTTTATATTGCCATTTTCATGTGATTTAAACACTTTCTATAGGTCTGTATATGATCTAAACTGGTATCACATTAGGCATTTAAAGACATCTAAAAATTTTGACTCTTCTAGTGCAATTACTAGAGTGTTATTTTGTTTTAATCTCTTTTGGTATACTGTATTTATAAAATATGACACAGTTGAATACATAGAGGTTAAAAAAATGGTAAATAAAAGATCAGAGAGAAGTACTGCAATGAAATGAAATTTGGAATTCTATATAAAATCAGACATAAAAAATTATGATTTATAAACCAAGCTGAATTTTACAGCATTCATTAAGTGAAATTTTTAACAATAAATGTAAGACCTTTTTACACCCCTTTTTTTGAGACCCATTTAATTCGTTACTGATGGCACACCTTTTTCTTTCTATTTTGCGTTAGCATCACAACAGAGAATAGGTCTTTGCAGCTCTTGCAAAACCATCAGATGAGCATATATTACACTAGTGAGCCACAGAGTAGTTTTTTGAATTGCTAATGTCTTACTAAGTGTCAATATGATGAATTGTCTTTTGAAAGATGTGACGATGTCATCTTTAGACAGGTGCAAGGTTGTAGAGTGTATTGCACAACAGTATTTGCATAATGTTCTGCTATAAAATAGTACTTTAAATTCAAGCATTAAAAACATGGAGCATGAAAAGTTTAAGGTTTAATAAAGCTGGAATATATTCTGTGTGAGCATCTTAAATATTGTAATTACTGTATCTAATTGTTAAACTATATGTTTCAGATTATTCTTGACTCTGCAATATCTCCTGTGGCTCAGAAGTTTCAGTATTAATTACCAGCCAGTCTGTTAATTGTATACATAGGATTTCTCAGTGACAGGCAAAATTCATTCTCATTATTCATTAACTAGGATGGTAATAAATGAGGCTGCAGTGCAAAAGGTTAGAGTATCATCAGCAGAAGGTGTTCCAAGTCTAGCCAATTGCATTAGGAAAACATCATACGTTCAGTGGCCATGATCGAGGCAAAGAAAACTGCTTTTTTTCTGTGCTCAAGGATCTGTTACTACTGAGAAGGTGGAAATGTTCTAGTGTGTCTAAGGCTGCTCACTGGCAAGCTGTCTGACATTATAGATTTCCACATCCTCATCAAAGTAGGAAGTCTTAATCTTGACAGAAGTTTGGAAGAAAATATGGGCAATGATATGGCGGGATTCAATAGCAGATAGTAAAGATGTTATTTTAAAATATCCAGATATAAACTGTAGAGTACATAAACTGTACAGCGTGCATAACTTAAGGATGTCTGCTGCATAACCCTAGATGAGGGGAAACCAGCCAGGGAAAACATTGAATAAACTGAGAGGACATGTAGCTTACTGCAGACCTTAGTCCATGATCATCTAGTTCCAGCACCCTCCTAGGCAATGTAGATTTTCCCACAAAGAATCCAGCTGAAGGTCCTCCAGTTTTTTTATTCTCTAGTAATTGTTGAAGACTGGGTCTTGTACTCTAAGGGACATCTTTGAGTAATTCCACTAGGCAGTTCATATAATATCAAGGATATATACCCTTCATTAGAAAACAGCAAACCAATCATTTTCTACTGTCCCGTAAAGAAGGAAGAGTGCATTTTTTCAAGTAAAAGTTTTGTAAATAATCTGGGATTAAGTGTTGTCTTCCAATCAAAACCAACAAACAAGTGAACAAAATCTAATAAAGTGAAGTCATTTCAAATAACTGAACTGAGGATACGTATAGTCAGACCAGTGTTTTCTGTTCAGGCTCAAGACCGTCAGGTGTAAGAATACTCTCCTTCAAACATTGTTGGATGATCTAGGAGACAGCTTGTGGTGCAGCACTGATACAGGCATGGGCATCTACATGTATTTGGTTGTAACTGAATAGCAAGTATGTTCTTATTTGCTGATCTCAGTTCTCTTTTTGGTAAAATGCATGGAATATCTTATTTGCTTATATGTTCTAACTGGTTCATGTGTCTGTCTCTAAAATCAAATTTTCATGAATAATTAGACAATTGCAACTGCCATTGACGCTCTGTATTCCAGAGCTCTTGTTTGTTTGATTTTGGTGTTTTTTTGTTTGTGTTTTTGTTTGGTGGTTGTTGTTGTTGTTTGGTTTTGTTGTGTTCTTTTTTGTTGTTGGTTTTTCTTTGTAGCTCCACTTGGACTGTTTTTGAGCATTATGTAGGCATTTTTAGGAAGCATCAGTTACTGTGTCAGAAATTATGATCCTTTTTAGAGTACAGTCCACGAGATTTTTTCACTTTGATTTTTACTACTTGAGATACTTCTTGGAAGACATGAAGAAACAGAGTGTGGTTTAGTTGCGCATGGCGGGGGGTGGTGAGGGGAGGACAAGGCAGATGGAAGGTACAAAAAGGGAAAGAGAAAAGGGCATAAAATAAACTTTTCATTTCAGCTTTCAATATGAAAAATAATACTTAAATCTCCTACAGGAATTGCAAATAATGTTACAAGTTTCAGTGGCTAAATGTCATTTAAGACCCTACAGGTATACAAAAAAATGTTTTAACAAAAATTATGAAAAACCATTTACATGCATAGTATGATACAAGCAAGACACTAATACTTCCTTAATAGTCTCTGATAAAGAGCTGATATTTTAAATCAGCTTTTTATGCCACAGGTCCATCAATTTCCAGACAAAGTGTGAAATCTACATACTGTTTGTCTTTTACAGTATGAGTGTTCCACAGAAATAGTCTTTTTGGAGACTGTCTCAAAATCGAAAATAACAGTCTGGAAAACAACTAGTTATGTAGGTGGATAGGTGATTAATTTTTTATTGAAGTTAGTTTATAGAGTACTTTCCCTCTCCAAAAAAAAATGTAAACAAAGTTCTGGATGGAGATCTTGCAGTAAACATTTTACACTGCATCCTTTTAGCAAAAGCTTAATGTATATGATTTGTGAAAGTCGACACCTCTAATAATCTTTCCATACAACATCAAAACCCATAACACAAACATCTCTTACTCAGTGAAGTAAAGGAAAAATAGGTGCACTAAGAGAAGAGTAATCTGCAAGGTAGATTATTATTGTTTTTTCTGGGCACATCTACAAAATAAAAAAGAGGAAGAGACTAAATGTCTTTTTCACCCAAGGCTTTTAAAAGTTATTTTTAAATCAATCTGCACAATGTAATGACATTTGAATACTCTTCCAATTTAATAGAACATATATAGAAGGAACTGTAGTGTAAATGTTCCTATGGACTATGAATATTCATATGAAATATTTGGTTTCAGAATAGTGTATGTCTTATCCAAGTTAAACTGTTTTTAAGAGAATTAAATTCAGAAGTCTGAATAAGAGTGAGATAAACTTTCATTAACAATTAAAACGATACATTTGAGTCCTCAGACATTTTATGGCCACCTGTGATTTACTCGTTAATGTACCTGGAAGCCATACCTAGAAATGTGTCAATGTACAAGATGGACTAGTATAACTAAAAATCAGTGCTTTCTGATAAGGACAAAGAATTGTATTAGGAGTTTATTTGTGGCTAAACTACCCATTATATGTAAACAAATTAGCATGATAAAAAGAACAGTAATTTGACACTAAGAACAAGACAACACAGTTGACATTGGGGTGAGGGTTTTTTAATACTGTACTTGTTCACTGGGAAGTAACTTTGAACCTGTGATTACCAACACTACTGTAATTCTAGTGGCGATTGAAGTGGACTTCTAGAAATTTTTGCAAGGAAGTTACTTCTGTTACTGACTGAAATACTTTGGTCTTGTACATTGTGGTAACTATTGGTTGAACATTTTCTTGAAACACACATTTTCACTGCTTTGACAATAACAACAACAAAGACACTAGTTCATAGTTAATTTTTTTGCTTTTAATTTCTTTACATCTGTTCTTGTTTTAAGTCCATTCCACATGTGTGGAGGTTGGTTGGTTGGTTGGTTTTCAAATATGTCCTATGAAAGAAATCCAGAGCTAAAATTGTTACATTTTGTAACACTCTGGATGTTGTTTGAGCTATAAATGAGACTAACTGAAATTTGTATTCATAACTAATACCGTGGTTTCTTAGGAAATATCTGAAAAGACTTGAAGAAAACATACAACTACAGTCTAACGCACAGTATCACCTTGTTTACTTCAAAAAGCTCAATACACAAAACACATCTTTATCAATAATCAGGATCAACAGAAAAAAATGAAATGTGTGTGTATACATATATACACATACATGTATACTTACACACATATATAGAGGATCCTAACTAATCTGCTTAGTCTATGATCTTCCAGCTTTTGTTGATATAAAAATGTGAATGCTTGTTGCTTTTTCTTTTCATCCCATGAAGTTTGCTTTCACAATGAGAAGCACATGTTAAACTTAGTTTAAGGGAAATCCTGGGGAATAAAATATTGACATGAAAAGAAATATAAATACAGGAAATATTTTAATATTAATTAAATTCTCCCTTTCTAGCAGCAAAAGAAAGATGTTCTGTCACGTAGTCTATTCCCCATATTGTTTGAGATAATAGATAGTTGGAATAAAGATGTGAATAAGGAGTGAGTTTGTATACCTTTATTCTGAATAATGTGTTGTTACTGGATTTTTTTCTGTGCAGAATTGGACAGAATTCATTTGCTACTTGTTTTATTTATCCATAGGATTCTGCAACGAATGAATTAATAATTATAATTATACAGTATTCTAGCCAGGTATTTATTTAATCTGTATAGACCAGTATGTCTGGCAATCAAATAGGCTGTTTTCTCTCTTTTCCTGTTGATTATTCATGGTCTGTTGTTACTGAGAGTTTGTTTGCCACATTTATGAAGCCAAACCTCCTCTGCAAAGAAAATTGTTTTATTTATACACATCAGGTATTGTAGAGATATACTATTTTTATTAGTTTAAACTGGATGACGTTTCACATTTCCATTAAGAAAATAATTTTGAATTTATGTTTGGAATGTGAATGTAATGTAGGATTCAATTAAGACTGATACTTAAATTTGGATATATACAACCACATATTAACATATAAGCTTCCCTGATAGCTAACATTACCAGTGGAGCCCAGAGAGCTCTGATGCCTAAGGCATAGTACAGCTATCTAAACACAGTTTTAGTCAACCTAAAATGTGTCACACGGACTCAGGCTGCAATGCCAGCATATCACCGTTTCTCCCATAAGCTCCATGTCACATCCACCAGCCTTATGTGAGAAACCACTCAGTGCTGCAAGTGATACTTGACATTTCTGTTTAGGTAATGGCATTCCATGTGTAATATCTAGACAGGTAAATCATTATCCTGCCTCTGCCAACTGCATTTTCTGGCTCTTCATTGACTATAATAGGAGATTAGACACCAAGTTCACATATGTATACCTAATATTAGTTTTCTTAATTCTGTAATGAATCACATTCAACCACCTGTCACATAACCTCTGGATGTGATCCCCGTCCTTCATCAGCCTGGTCCCAGGTTATGTTGTATTACTAAATATTCGTATTATCACTCTGAATCTCTTTAGTTGCTTTCACTCATACAGCTGCTTGGCAGCTGCTGCCAGTCAAGTCCAGATAAGCACATGGCTCACAGGGAGTCTACAGGCCTCATTGTCCCACTAAATACACAAAAAAAGGACCAAACCAAGCATCTCCCAATAGATGCCCAGAGCTTGCCTATAGC
Source organism: Caloenas nicobarica (assembly GCF_036013445.1). NCBI lineage: Eukaryota > Metazoa > Chordata > Aves > Columbiformes > Columbidae > Caloenas > Caloenas nicobarica. The sequence goes on from NC_088245.1 coordinate 51,106,101, forward strand.
AGAGGCTGCAGGTTTCTGGAGATTGCAGAATATACATGACAGCTGCTGTGAAAGTGAGGTAAGTAAATTTTTATACAATAAGCAGAATGTTAAGAATAACTGGCAAACCAACTACACAGAATCAGAAAATTAACAAAATATATAATGCCAAATTATATATATGGACAATAATTATAACTGTTATCAAACAAGAATTTCAAATATCAGTCAGTAAATAATTAGAACACACATTTATTCCTTTTTGATGTTGATAATTAAAAAAAAAGTAAATTAGTAGTGCAATGGTTATGATGAAATTAAGATACCAATGATAGATCTTGTGTTTTGGAATATTTCTAGATACTATAATAACATAACTTTTAAGAAATTATATATTACATAGAAGGAAGAAAAACACATTAAAAAATATACACAAATATGAATTACATTGCTCCACTACCAATACCCATACAATAAATTAAACACAGTGTCTGAGAAAATATTTTATATGGGAAATATCTTCTTAAAGGTGCTTTTTTGTCTATCTGTCTGCCTTGTTATGAATTTATATGTGTCAAATCTCTTGTTGCCCTCAAGGCTGTAGTCTCTAGAGGGCTATTACAGTACCTAATAACTGAAATGAAGCAGTTCTTTCACACATTCTTTTCTCCACCGCACTATTGTATCGCTGAACATATCTGTGTCACCTGCTCGCCTCAGCAATATAAATGTCAAAAATACCTTACTTGTGTACAATTCCCATTGCTATTTCTTATTACAGAAGTTAAAACTGAAATCAGTCTAAAAACACAAAAGCTGATTCTAATTTTAAAGATTCAGAAATATCAAATTTCCTCAGTCTTTTTTCCATGCCACTGTTCAGTGCTTAAATACCCGTTACATGGTGTGCTATAGTTCATATTAATATTGAAAGAACATATATATGTAAACATTACGCGTTAACATATGCTAAAATCTGTCTGTAATATCAGAACTGTATTGAAATATTTAAATAGATGTGAAAACTTTATTTTAATGACTTTCTAATCACTTCACTTCTAAGTATCTCTTCCTAATTACTGTTTTACTGATAAGTTAACTGGCAAAAGAAAGTAGGTTCTGAAGAAAAAGAGCTTTAAACTGAACCCTTGAACTTTCACAAAATATGCACCTTATTCAGCTGGAATCCCGATAAGAATCAGTCATTTATTTATTTTTTATTTCACCTGTTTTTAGCTTAAATATAAGTGTATCCATAAAAAGTTCATCCTCAAGACATCTCCAGTGTTACTGTAAGTATTCCACAAGGAAGAATTTTATTTATTTTGGGTAATCCCTCATATCTTTGAATTGAGTGAATGCTGTATTTGTGGATCTAAGAGCAGATTTTATAAATGCACATCCTATGGAAGACTTCTGTTAGTCAAGATAGCTTCTTTCCATCTGTATTTTCTCATTTATCTACAATTCTCATGGCCATTCTCATCTCCTGGACTCTTCAGCATTATTTTTGTTTTGAAGATGAGCTTAGGTTTTCATTTCAGCTACTCAAGTGTCTCTCTAGGTTTCGTCTCCTCCAGTCTCTCTAAAAGAACAGAAATAAATGCCTTTCTGAGCTTGAACAAGCTATAACTATCATTGAATGTTTTGACAGATTCTGAAATTATTCCTAATAAAACGTAATTCAAACATCCTGTGGTTTCATTTCTTTGGTGCCCAGTTAGGTTCCAGCAATAATAATGTGATTTTAAACATTCACTATCTCATTGATGATCAAAGTATATTAGAAATAAAATATTATCATATGATGAAGTGCACACCCTACTTTGTGAAATTTCCAACATAAATTTCACCAACATACTTTATAAGGATAAAATCAAAAGGCTGGGGAAAGCTTGAACAAATGAATATCGCTATGTCTGAGAAAAATGTGTTCCCTGTAGAATGTTTTGTTTATATTTTATCCAGTGACTGCTTAATACAAAATTCATACTAAGTCCAAGGAGACAGGACTTTTGTTCTTTTGTTTCCTGTTCAAAATGCTCTTCATTGGCTACAGGTATACTATTGTCTTTTTTGCTCCTCAGCCTTGTTCACCTACAAAAAAGACCCTGTTTTTTTTTTGTTAGGTAGCGTATACCTGATATAGGCATTCTGAGTTTGGTCTCCAAAGCTTATATATCTTCTATAGAAAGACAGATGGAGCCATCAACTATAAAAAGGGAGCACTTCCAGTTTGAACCCTGGAGCACTCCTAGGTAGGGCAGTAAGAATTCCATTAAATAGTGATGGAGGAAGGAAAGAAGTAAATACAACTTGGTACTTAGGGGATTTAATAGTACATGCCATGTTTTCCCGATCTTCTCCTTAAGTTATGATGCTGAATCTAAGGCTTTAGTAGATAAAGAACTTTCCGTGGAATTTCAATGCATTATACATCTTATTCAAATAGACTAGACAGGAGAGCGAGAGGGAGAGGGAGAGGGAGAGGAAGAGGGAGAGGCAGAGGGAGAGGAGAGGAGAGGAGAGGAAAGAGAGTTGGAAGGAACCCACAATGATCATCTAGTCCAATTGCCTGAACACTACAGGGCTGACTGAAAGTTAGAACATGTTAAGGGTATTGTCTAGTATCACTTTAGAGTAAAATGTACCAAAGGAAGTTTTGGTTATATTACTAAACACGGCTTCAAGTCAGATATAAAAAGAAAAATGAAAGTGATAGAAAAAATGAGTGAAGGCTCTCTTTTTAATATTAGAAGTGGAAAAAACTTATCTTCAGCTTGTTTAGAGCACCATGTCACAATGTATAACCCTGAGACATAAGTTACAGGAAATTTCACAAATTCTCCTATCCAGTATTGAATGCAATGAAAATGAAATGAAAACTTTGTGTAGGGGTTTCTTTTTAAAGTGGTGATAATTTTATTAGTTGTTCAATAGCCCAAGTGATGTCAAACAATGAATATAATAATGAATCGAAAAAATAATAATTCTTTGAGTACTTGATCTCAATTTTGGCTTTAAGGTTCTTGAAAATGTAACTGCAAATGGTATCATTGCTTGACCTGGAGGCTACTATGTTAGAATCTTCCGAAGTATCTATCTCAGCATTAGCTGTGAGGAAAACCTAAAGACTGTGTCTGAGTTGCGTAAAATTGAGAAAACTCCTCTTGGCATCTTAAGCATGGTGAATATTTATTATGGTTGTCATCTAGAAGACAGACAGGACCAGTATCAAAGAGCTTGCATTTTTGTATTAAGTAACTGCTGAACTGCTGAACAAATTTTAAATTCACTCTATTTGTTACACTATAGTAAGTGTACTGGTGACTTTCTATAGCTTTACTCTTCTCATCAAATAGCTATGTGAGAATGCAGGAACGAAGTACGTTAAAGTAGTCTATGGAACAAAGAATCAAACTATGGAATGAAATACAAAATGACATCTGCTTTTACGGTAAACACTCTTCACACTTCTCTGAGTGTGTATTAATCAGGGATGTTGCAGCACAACAGAGAAAATATGAGAGAACAGATTTTCAGAGAAATGACTGTTACAGGATGGGTTTCTGAGCTTTATCAGAATGTCATTAAGCTCTATACGCTTCTCTTAATGGTAATTCTATTTTGCTTTGTTAGAAATAACTCTTATTTATGAAGCTTACGTGGTACTTGTATAACACTAAGGAAATCCCTATGTAAAAAGAACAGTCACAGACCTATTCTATAATAAGAGAAAGAGAATGAAAACAGGAGACAAAAATCTGTCATAAATTGGCTGCATACAGAATAAATGGTGATAGAGCTGAATCCTTTATTCTTACTGTTTGAACTGAAAGAAGCAAAATGCAATTTCATCCTCTTACATATAATGACTGGCACTGTACCAAGAAAATTACCTATCTACCAGTATAAATCCCTAAAGAAAGCACCATTTTTCAATCAAAATGTACAATATAACTTTTTAAAATCCACCAGAAGTAAGTGACTGTGCTTTCTTACCTTGGTTTATATGCAAGATCTATTAAAAAACCAACCAACCAAAAAAAACCCAAAACACCTCCCCCCCGCAAGAAAAAGGATCTTATGTTTAAGAACAAAATAAAATTATATTAGCAAATACAGATTTTTTTTTCTGATACATTGCTATGCAGCAATAGTTTAGTGAAAGAGAATACCAGTGTCTGCGACCCTCCCTCCCCATCTTTTTCTGGATACATATACAGCAAAATCACAGGAAACTCATGTTTTATATGGGGAGATAAGTTGCCCAGCGACAACATCAGTGTCAATTTCTCTTCAGTATGTAGTATGTGTCCATGTCTAGAATGCTATTTATCTTCATTAGACCTAAGTAATTTAATTTGTCAAGTCTCTGGTGACCATTAAGTATCTGATAACCATGTATTTCATGCTCGACCAGATGCATTTATAAGCAAAATAAAAATAGCATAAACTCTTTATCCTGTATTTCTGGATTATGGCATCATTAACACTGCAGTGTTTCCTTCCTCTTCTTTGTTCCCTATTCTGATTTGTATCCATTCAGTAAACTTTGCTAACAGAAAGTGAAGAGCAAGACTTAATTATCAGCCTTCCTGTTAACAGTGGTATTGTTCTAACTGTGACTATCTCAGCATAACCATGTCTCTTGCCTTTCAGTTAAAAAATCTTAAGATTTCTTTTTCCAGCGTGTCATCCAATAAGACTAACAAACTCATTAAAATCACCGAAGGCAGATCTGGAGCACTATGCATACAATTTCACTCTATCGGAAAAACAAACAGAACCCAAACAGCAGCAAAACCTCTGTAGATCTCTACAGGCATATATATGTCTATACAGAGATATGTATATATATACACATATCTAAATAATCTAATAATAAATAAATAAATAAATAATAATAAACATATCTAAATATCTATAAATATGTATGTATGTACATATGTATCTGCATATGTATACAAACCCCCCTGACATTTCTACTCAAAGCTGTGCTACAGTTGCAGTACAGAAATCACCAACTATGTCACAGTCATCTTGCAATTATTTATTTCTCTTCAAAAGAAAAAATATATGCTCCTGTTCATAACGTTTCTCAGGTGACATAGAGAATTGCATCTCTCATAATGTTTCAAAACATCCTTACATAAGTGTTTACATTTGAAGGTGTTTCTTATGGTGTTATTAGTTATATCTAGCTTACCAAAGGTTAACACTACACATTCTTAAGCGACAGTGTTTCTAACTACAACATATGCCAAAGGATATAGAAGTACACAAAGAGACATAGCTACTTGACTGGAAAGGGAAAAACAGTTTATTCTTATTTAACCTGACCCTCTCACCCTTGTTGAATATGCTTGTGACAGAAGAAAGACTTTGTATAAAAATGTCAATGCTAGGCATTAAATGCTACCAACATATGCCTGGAAATTAGGGGGTTTTTCTTCATCTTTTCCAATGTGGAATGTGAAGTATCAGAACAGAATAAACAGAAACAAATCAGAAGTTCTTTTCTTTCAAATCACCTCATCCTACTTACATATACTACGCTTTTCGAACAGAACAGCATGGTTTGGGACTGTTGGAAACAAAAGCGGGGGATTTGTGGACTGAATATTTAGATTAAATATATGTATTCTTTCTTTTTTTTTAAAGTTAGTCTACTATTATTATTTAATTTGAATATCTGACGTGACAGACAGTAGCTTATCTTCAACTATGTTTTTAAATGGTAGTATTATCCTACATTCAATAATTGTTGAAGAATGTTATGTTTAAGCAGATGGAAATATAATATATAAAATTAATTGGATTTGAAGTGGAGCAGCAATTACAAAAAACTATGACAAGGAGTTCCGAAAGAAGGAGAAAAGAAAAAGACTCAGTTTAGGGCACTGTGAGTTCGTATCAACTCCATGTTAAGACATATTAATGTAGGTGTCTGCATGTCACATGAAATAATGGAGTTCAACATCCTGAAGGGAGCGACGAAAGCAAGTAGCAGGTGTACCACCCTGAACTTCATCAGATTTGGGATTATTCAGGGAACTGGTAGGTGAGATCTCATGAGGGACAGCTCAGTGACAAAGGAGAGCAGCAAAGCTGTCAGGTCCTTAAGGACAGCATCCTTCAAGCACAAGAGGAGTTTATTGTGACACCCAGGAAAACAAGTAGCTAGATCAGGAGGCTGAATTGGCCAAGCAGGGAGCTCATATCAGAGGTTGAGCTGGATCCTGATGTTGTGATCCTATGTGAGACCTATGTTTAAACCTCTGATAGTCAGTAGAAATACATAGCACAATTCATGTCTTTAAAACTAGGCATCCTGGGTCATTTGAGTTCCCCAATATATCCAGTGCATCTACACAGAACTAGCAGAACCTGTGCTTTCTGGAGTGGCAGCTGGTGGTCAGACAGGATACCGCATGGCATTTTGAATGCTACAGTCTATTTTGGGCAAGGGAATCAAGCACTTATTCAATACAGTAAACAGAAACTGAAGAGTAGCTCAGTTTATCTTGTAGCACATGCTAAGGATGGGATTCCATGTCCAAGTATGGATGTTCAAGTTTCTTAGAAACGTCCTAATATTACCCTTGGTGTTCAGTGTGTATATACACTTTTGTAATATTACACTTGTTGTCCTGAAGGGTGCAGGTATCTTACTGGCCCTTTGTCAGATGTATCAAATACCCTTATTATTATATTATCACTAGATGTCTATGTTTAGTCAATTGACTTGCAGCTTGTCACAGGAATCACTACATCAGTTCTGCTGACTAGATGTGTTAAGTATATAAAGAACTTAGACACTTCTTATATGTAGATTTCTACCCGTAAATGTTTCAGTTTTGAACTGAAACACTGAATCCAGTCCAAGAATAAATATATATTTTAATAACAAAGATAATTCTGACTTCGGAAATGAAACACTATGCTTCTAATTAGCATGGTAACAGAGAGTCATCTGCAATAATGCAGTAATGGAAAAGCTGAATTTTTCAGTAAAGCAAGTAGATGGTGATATATTCATATTACACAATTGAAAGGTAATTTTGTGATAAATCAGGAAGAGATTGTTGGCATCTAATTAATGATTTTAAACATTATTGGTGATGTAAAGTTACCATAATTGGTGAGGTAAAGTTACTGTAAGATGGTTAATTAGAAAATTACTTGGAATTTCATAGTGAATTGTTTCAACATACATTGTCCAATTGCCCCATTTTATATGGAGATGAATATTTTTCCAAAACTCATTTTTGTTTTAAACTTTCAAGTAACTTAAATAATGAACTTGCTAAAATGCTGGTAAGTGTTGAAAACGATACATGTCAGGAAAAATGTCTTTAATTCTAACTTTTTGTTATTGTAATATTGCATTAAGAAATATTTTCAGGGTTCTCAATTTTTAACTCTGTTTAATCTTGTTTTTTTCCCCCATACAACTTCACTTATAAGAGTGATATTACATTATTTATGGTTTATAGAGATTTATAAGTATTTTCTTTCAAAAGCAAGAAATTCTAAACCAATTTTCTCTTACATTAAAGTATACAGACTTCAAGTAAGCTTCTTTTCATCTTTGCAGTGTTACAATAAATAAACAGAAGAAGGATGTTATGTTTTCTAGAGTAAGTATCACCTAGAGCATACATGTATTTCGTTAAAGGGAGATGTACAAATAAGAAAAAGTGAAATATTAATTAAAGTTGTAAGTATTATGAATATATTTGGTTAAAAACAGTTCAGTAGATACAGGAACTGGTGTTGATTTTCCAATTTATTTAAAAAACAGGTGGGTTTCTACATACTTAGTGTTGTGAGCTCACTGTCCTTCCAGTCAGTACTCAGTCTGTGTACAGTCATCCAGATTTGGGATGGGTATTTGTAGCACTTGATGAAGTAGAATGGTAGAATTAACTCTATTAAGCTTTATGTAATGGATGGGTTTCCTTTATTCTACTGATTAATCTTTTCTTTCATGGCTAGAGAGAATCATTATGGTGATCTGGCAACTGTTACCAAATGCTGAACTTTTTTATTGTTGTTAGTGAATTGGTATCTTAGATAAGCTGTTGATGGCTTCTATTAAAAAGTCAGAAGTGTGGGAGGATTAACTAAATGGATTTTCACTGCATCTCTCATTACTGTGTTTTTTTGTTCATGGATTATTTGTAAATAGACATCAGAATATCCTTCCAAATTCTTAAATTGAAAATTAAAAAAAAACCCCAAACAACAGCAGTTAATCAGATTACAGAGTAACTACTGTTCCTAGGAAGACTATGATTCTAATTCCTGATTAAGTGTGTGAATAGAAGATATAGAATTCTTGTTCTAGTAACTTTGTATTGACATGAGTAATACAAGGCCATTGTTTGACATTAAAATTGGTAGTCTTTAGAAATTCCTTCATATTTACATGATTCATCTGTAAAAGGTCAATAACAGGTTTTAACAAACATACAATTTTTGTAGTATGAAAATCACTAACCTGAGTCTGAGTTTTTCATTACTATGACTTCTGGTTGATTTAAAAACATTCAAGATACAAAGGGATCAATAAAGAGAGAGATTTACAATTTTCATTTGGAAATGGAATAATAGAAATTCAGAGAATTATATAAACAATCTATAATAAAAACCAGTGTGTAACATTTAAAGCAACATGCTTTAAGTAGGACAACTACAGTAGTTAACATTCATGTAATTGCTGGCATCATTTTAAAGGCAAGTAAGTAATATTAACAAAATCACACATAATTTTTTTGTTCTTGATGTCTTTTCAGTTCATAATTTTTGCCAAAATCTTAGGCAATATTTGCGAATCAGGGAGTTTATATGCTTATTGACTGTAACACTGCTGAATGTAATATACTTATGGACTTGAGAAAAATTGTGTATTCTAAATAATATTTTTGCACATTATAATTGGAATTACAATACGGAATACAATAATATACGTGACCAGAATAATCCCTTATTAGAGTTATTTAGTTTACTCCTCCACCTTAAAAATAATAAATGTAAATCTTTTTTTTAAACTCCATTTTATAGGAAGAGTTATATTCTTACTTCCCACTGTGAATATGACCTTTAATCCATGAGACGCTGGTTTCAATTTCCATGACTGAATGTAGATATCTAGCAAAGTCTTAAATGCTTTGTCTGGTCTGGTCTCCATCAGTTATTACACAAGAATAAAAATCTTCCATGGATGTCATATGTACCAGCCTAGCATTAATGTGTTTGATAATTTAAGGTCCTTAAAACAGTATCTAAAATAATATGTGTTTAAGTCCCTTGATTTCTTTTTAAAAGAGTTTATGTATTAATTAAAAAATAACATTAAGGAGGAAAATACCATTCATGACATTTTTCATCTTAGGAATTAAAGAAGGAAAAAATCTAAAACTAAAAAATAAGCTAAGATAATTTGAGAGAGTATTGGATAAAAAGTACTGCCAACAAACAGTGAAGGATATTTCAAGCAGAAGTGTTGGATGCAAGAAAGGGATACAAAGTCCTGGTGAGATAAGGTAGAGAAGGGGTTCGTTACATGAGCATATGGTTGTCACATCTGAAGAGGAAAAAACACGAAAGAACTGTAGGCAGAAACTGGCTTGCTTAAAACCTTTCCAGTAAAAACAATAGTCTTCAATATGAAATTGTTAAGTCTGACCCTTTTGCAGTCTGTAGATGTCACCTAGTTAATGGGACATGAGAAAATTCCTGTAGAAATAGAGAACAATGGTGCTGCATTTGGTTTTTCAAAGCCAATGATGAATGTCAGTGTTTGCATTACAGATTGAAACACGAACGAACAGTACTACTGTATGCTATGAGAACAGAGAAAACAATAATAAAATGTGGAGAAGCTATAAAACAGGAACAATAACAGGGAAAAAAAAAAGCTACCTACAGAGTTCATATTTTCTTTAGGGACTGATCTGCAGAGAAAAGCAGAGAAAAGTCATCTTGAGCATGTGTTTTTGGTAGTTTTCCCCATGCTTATATTTGACAGATGAATCTTCATTAGCATTTTAGTTTGGAGCAATAATGTACTTCTGAGACAAACCTCCTGATCCTCCTCATTTATTGTGATTGGTTTTGACTGCAATGTGTATACAAACAAGATTCCTTTCAGATGAAAGTAAACTGGAAAATCCACTCCAGCTGAGCACCGTGTGCTTTCTCATAGTGCAGACACAAGTGCCTACCAAGCATTTGTACTAAAAGAAAGTTTTCAAAACACTGAGAACTCTCATTGTACCTGAAATGCTATTTAAGAAGACGAAACTAATTTGTGTTTTAACACATGCTGTCAACCACCAGCCGTCAGGTTTTACAGCTCATTCTTTTGTCTTCCACAGAGATTTTCTCTGGTCTTTATACCATTTCCTGTCCACCTTGCCTTTTCCTTGGCTGCTGCATTTTGTTACTGAACCACTTTCATTTTCTTTTTTTTGCATATTTCCTTGTTGCTTCTTTCTTTTCCAACTTCCCTCTGTTGGGCTCACCAGAGCTTCAGTGGGGTTATATCTCTGGTCATGAGAAAAGAATGTTTCACATCAGTCCACTTGTGGGCTGATGGCCTCGTCCTGCCTCAGCCTGGCTCCAGCCCCACAGTCCTCTACAGCCATCCCAGGGTTGTATCAGACACTGGTTCCCCTCATTGGGCCAGATCCTGACCCTCCACCTGTGGACTGGTGTCCCAGCCTGGCCTTGGCCCAGGATGGTCCCTGTGGGGCTGCGGTTGCCCCAGTGCCCCCAACTGCCCTATTCCTGACTGGGGAGGTGGGTGACACTCCGTCTGCCAGAACTTGCTCTGTTGCCCCTCCATGGGATCCCTACATTTCTCCCGGCCCTCAACCCAGAGGGAGCTGCTGGCTGTTGCTGCACCTTAGCCTTGATAGTTTAGTTCAGATGGTCAGACTAACTCTAGCACCACATACACCTTCCCATCCATGTGTGCATAATGTATCTTTAGATCTTCATTGCCTTGATCTGCTAATCCACTTGTGAAAGTAGACAGAGAATCAGAAATGCGTCTGAAAACTTTAGAAAGTATTCAATTCCTATTGTGCATAGTATTGAATAAGAGGATCACTGCATAATCATGCAAGTTCGAGTGGGTACGTGTACACTATCATTTCCTGTGAGGTTACTGAAATGCATGAAACGCTGGAGAATGCCCACTAACAGAGACTGGGAATTGCTGTAGCTGTCTACATTTTTAATAAATCTCTGTTATTTCAAATAGTCAAGATAAAGTATTTTTTAACAGGTATTTGTTTATTACAGCATATCATCAAAGAAACTGGTTTTTTTTAGAGATAAGCCTAAGGAAGTAATTGTGCTAACTATTATTAGGCTAATCACCCATCTGGTACCTTCAACCAGAAGTGATTTCTCTCAATTTTTTAAGACTATCAAGGTTTTTTTTTTTTCATAGTCTTAGACTGATGAGTCTGATTTATCTTTGAATCTTGATTTTAGAGAAAAAAAATGGCCCATTGCTCTGTTCTACATCTTTCAAATTCAGACAATGAAATCAGCAGAGTAAGGCCTATATTTGACCTGCTATTCTTCAGTCATTCTTCCCAATCTTATGTTCAGATGTGGAAGACTGAAAAAAATGATGTGACAATAGGCATCATTCTGATCGATCTTTATCTTCCCCATTAAGGTAACAGCAGTATAAGGTGCCTGACGCAGTAAGGGTTACATAGTTTAACTAATTTACTGCTTTTTGGTTTGATTTCTTGGAATTGTCTCATCTATTTTTTGAACCTTGATGTTTTAAATTATATTCAAATTTACTTCATGTGAATGAGAAATCTAGTTTTGATTCTTTACACCTTCCAGATTACCTTCTCACCTCTTTTAGCACTATCGAGGTTTTATAAGATACTTAAGGGCATCTTGTACTTAATATAGAGGGGAGAGTAATGTTTCTTAACATATAGATATGCAAAAATTTGTATAGTTGGTGGTGATGCCTGAGACACTGAATAACATCATCAGAAAGCTTAAGTCTGGTCTGTTGTCACAGGCTTCTGGTATGCTTGTCCATACGAATTACATCTTTGAAAATGAAATATGACCAGCCATTTATTTGGTATTAAAAACAATGCAGAAGCATGTTCACCTATCAATGACAGTAACTGTGACAGTCATCCATGGATTATTAGCTCATATAGGTTAGTTTTCAACAAACTATCAAAGTTATTCAATCTGATGTTCCTATTACTTTCTCATATAGACCCACAGAAAAAAAAAAGGCTTTTTTTCCATTGACAAAGTGCTTCCTCCTAAATGTCTTTTTTAATCCTCTAATTTCCTTCCTTTCAATCCTATAAATATACGTTGGGATTTTTTATTGTTCTGTTTGTTTTGAATTTTTATTTATGTTTTTCAGTTATATGATCTTGTTTTTTTTTAAAAAAAATAGCTAAGAAAGAACCTAGGAAAAGCTAGGAAACTAGGAAGAACCTAGTTATGAAATACAGTTGTGTTAAGCAGAGGATTGTATGACTTCCTGCAATACCTTAAATTCATCAAAGTTAGATTTCATCTTGGTTTATATATTGTTGTACGTTTCATACAGCCCTAATCTGAAATTAATTTTTAATAGTTAAAAGAAAATGAAAAATAACTGTGATAAAAGGTACTACACATTTGCAAAAATACCAGACTGAATCTTTATGATTGATGTTATTGCCACAAGGAGTTAAGGATTTGACAATTATAAAATGTTGCTGTTCCTCTAACCAATTGCTAGAAGCTATGTATTTTATTACTCTGTCATCTTTAATTTATTCCACAAATCATACTAAGGCTTCTCCAAATAAGGTCAATGTTTCACAGCAAAAATTAGTTCTTTAGATAATTCAGAGGGTTATGATATTTTTAATTTCATTATGTGAGACATGTAAAAAATCACCATTTATGACCTGAAGAATTACCTTACTATATCTTTTTTTTGTTGTCACTTTAATGATGATTATTCTTCAAGTCTTAACTTTGATTGAAATAATATTCCCCAACTGAATTTTAAGTTTGCATTAGTCATTTTCTATTGTATGTATTACAATTAGTCATGCCTTCAGTATTAATCAGAAAAGCATAATATTGTAACCACTACCAACTATGATGCTTTTTCTTAAAAAAAAATTACTTTCTTTGCTTGCAATGACACTGCTATACAAATTGGAAATGCTTCTCTACTCTGCATGGTGCTCAACTAGAAAATTAAGATGTACATTCCCAGTTTTACAGTTGTAGGTATATTTCCCCTTCACTGGGACCAATGGTGAAGTTTGTGGGGGTTTTATTTGTTATAACTTTTATTTTACTCTTTCTTTGTGTGAATATATTGAAAATGAAGAATAATTAACTGTAGCACTAATGTAAGATATCAGAAACAGTTGTCTTCATGATGTGAAGAGTCCAGTTCTCCTTGCAATTATGCTCGAGTTAATCATGAACAATTCAGTGGAAGTTGATGGAAAACATGTTGGCAATTTGAAAAACTAGGTTGAATATGCAGTTGTAGGTAATGTGAAGGGAGAACTCCATGCAAATTCAGTGGAATTTTAACTTTAAAGTGGAAGAGATATTTTTGAAAATGGAATTTTCATTACAGCAACTTGAGCATTTTTTTTTTTTTAATCTTTTCCTAGTTTGGAAGTAATTGAAAACAAGATACTTCTGGCAGCCTCAGATGAGAGACACCATACCTGGTACTAATATCTGAGGTAATTTAATGCTTATTATTGGCCACTAAATCATACTTTACAGAAGATAAGATGTAAAGGAATAGAGTAATTTTGGTATATAAAAATGAGAGAGAAATTATAAAAGCAGACAAAAGTTAGTTATGCAGTAAGAAGACAAGCAAAGAATCTGACTTTTTTGATAAAGTTCTTTAGACAGAAAGGGAAAAATATTTACCTTCTGTAGCACAAAAATGCAAATTTCTTAAATCTGATCTTAATTTCCTCTTCAATTAATAGTTTTGCTCTGTGTAAGATCTATATGTGGTGATATGATTTAAACAAAAAATGTCACACAGAGAGCGGAGTGAGGGAAAAAAAGTGTGAGAAACAGTCCTTCGAACACCAAGGTGATTGAAGAAGGAGGGGGAGGAGGTGCTCCAGCCACCAGAGCTGAGATTCCCACGTAGCCTGTGAGAAAGGGTCATTGTGCTGCAGATATCCACACTGTAGCCCATGGTCTCTTCTGCCAAGTAGCAAGTGATAGGACAAGAGGAAATGGCCTCAAGTTGCATCAGGGAAGGTTCAGATTGGATATTAAGAAAAATTTCTTCACAGAAAGGGTTGTGGGACACTGGAACAGGCTGCCCAGGGAAGTGGCCGAGTCACTATCCCTGGAGGTGTTTAAAAGATGTGCAGATTAGGTTCATAGGGACATGGTTTGGTACTAGAGTTAGGTTATGGTTGGACTTGATGATGCCTCTTCCAACCAAAATGATTCTATTATTCTATGAGGTTCTTCGGGAAATGGTTTAGAAGGTGGACTTGGCAGTGCTAGGTTAATGGTTGGAATCAATGATCTTAAAGGTATTTTTCAACCAAAACAATTCTATGATTCTATGATTCTATCATACTCTAATTTTAATTGTCAATACATCAAATTAATTTTCCTCAAATTGAGTCTGTTTTGCCCATTTTGCTAATGGATGAGTGAGCTCCCTATCGTTACCTCAACCTATGATCTTTCCATCTTATTTTCTTCTCATGTCCCATTGAGGAAGGGGATTGAGAGGGCAACAGGGTGGTCATTTGGGAGCGCTCTAAGGTCCTCCCATCAAATAGTGGACCCAAACACTGAAGCTCAATGGGCCAGGTATATGTGCAGCTTCTGGTCAAAAAAACCCCTGTTTCACAGCAGGCAGTGCTAATGGGGAAGGGTGACTTACACCCCTATTATCCAAATGTAATTCTACCTTTAAAAGGCTGTCTGAGTGTGTTATTTTTTTATTATGACCTTCGGCAGTAACTAAATTTTTAACTTTTATTTGGGGTAAGCTTGAGAATGAGTGGAGCTGAGGAACCTCCTTTTATAGATGCTTGACTAAGATAACTTAGTTTACTGCAAGATGCATGCAGCACTGACACTGCTCTGAGAATTCATTCTAACAAGGGTTTTCTTCACTCTAAACTTTGTGTCATAAGCACACTGAATTTAATTGGAAAAGTTCCAGTTCATGTTTCTAAGCATTCATTTCATCTTTCCCTATCAATGTCTATAGTGAAGCTGAGACTCTTGTTGCTATAAATCAATCGTGCATTGATTCTTGAACCAGTTAACTGAGAAGCTGATTTTTCAGCCATTGACCACAGTTGCATATCTCTTTTTTATGTGCTGCAACCCAGGAAAATGTTTGTCCTGAAGTATTAGTTAAAGCTGTGCATCACCTAGTCAAAGACATTAATTGAGCTACATTGAGCCACAAGTAAGCTAAATAGTAGTCTTAAAAGTGAAAAGTGTCAAGTTATCTGCAAATGAAAAATAAAGGTTATCATTGAAATATTTAGAAGCACATTTTATATGCTTTAAGTAATTTTATATCTAGGTTCATATGGCCAATATAAGTAGATTATATGATTTTATGCATTTTTGGTTTTTAGGTACTTTTACAGTTGATCAACTTTCTGTTAAGTGTTTTAAGAAATTCTGTGTGTGAAATTTTTCTGACACAAAATGGAACTTCTCTCCTTCCTTGATTTTTATTAATACATATTGCGTTAGTATCTGTATGGGTAAGAACTAGATGGGAAAATTAGTCATATACAAACAAGGTCAATCCACCACAACTATTCTCACTTGAATCATGTACGTTAATATACAAACTGGAAAATGCAGTGTTGGTACAGTTACATATCGATCTAAAACCATTGGTGTTTGAGCCTAACCATGTTTAATGGGCAACTTTGCTTTAGAATATATTTTTGTGGGATGTGTGCATCATAATAACAGCTAGATGTTGACAACAGACAGCCTTTTGTCTATTGTAAAAATCCTATCTGAATGCATGTATATGTAGAAACTATCTCACACTTTTAAATTTATTTCATTCCTTGCACACACTGAATATGTATGTGTGTAAAGATTAACATTTGACAGACTAGGAAGCTAAAGTACCGTATTTGTCTTCTTTGTTTTAGCAGGAATTTGCACTGTGGATTTTCTAATCAGACACCAAACTTGTTCTTTGACTTGATAAGAGTACTACTGGACATTGTGAAAGGTAATTCAACTTCACCTTATTGCTACCAGTGACTGTGAAAAATTAAAGCCATAAATTTCCTGGATTAAATTAATGTAAGCAAAAATCTTGTCTTTCGTATTGATGTCTGTATCATTGTAAACCTTGTCTTTATTAAAGGAAGCAAGAAGACAGTGCGTTTTCTGTTTATTTTTAATTTAACATCATAGTGATTTAGTCTTTAGCAAAACACACATTTGTATATGCATTGAGTCTGATATAAGCGATATATTATTTTATGAATATTTTAAATTAATGGTTTGTGATTGACAAGGTTGTTTTAAAAGGCAGGCTATCTATTAGTATGCACATTTACAATGGTTCCCACCATAAATGAAACTTTCTAATATTTATATTGTAACTGATATTTTAATATTTCTTAGTTTTATTAGGTTTCAGAGAATATGTAAAATTTCTAAGTATTTTTAAAGTGTTTGTTTGTTGGTTGGTTGTTGTTTTTGTTTTTGTTTTATTTCCAAAAGCAATAGCAGCTGTGAAGATAAATTTGCTGAGATGTGGGCTCTCATCTCGTTGTCTAGTGCTCAATAAACTTCTCTGTGTTTGGCAGCTACTCCCCATGAAACAGCCTCATTTTATAGCACTGTGGTTATGTTCTTGACCTTTGCCATGGCTACAACCCTGGGGCATTTGAGCTGTCAGATAAAAAAGTAGAAAGAGAAAGAGGGAGGTGAAAGTTGTAGAAGGCAAAAAGCTTTGTAATGCGCTGATGAATTTCCTGTCATCAGATAGTTTTCACTTCACCTCCTTTGCCATCACATTTCCTTAAATAATAGGGAGACTTTTCCCACTAAGGGACAGTGGAGGCTGTTTGCCTAATGAGAACTTGCAGAAACAGCCTGCCATGTGTCTTTATCTTTTAAAGTGAGGTGAAACAAGCTTGCCTGGCCACAGATAAGTGGCTAAGAAGCAGTCTTATTCAGATATACCTGTCAATAATATATCTGGGGGTTTTTGTATTCATATATACTCTTCTATGTGCAGTAGAGCATTAAACTGCTTTGCACTGGGAGCAGGTCACATTCGGGGGTCGTCAGCACCGTGCTACAGGATGGAACATGCTTGATTCATACCGGCTATTTCTATCACCATCTTGGCAGTTGAAATGTCCATCTAATTAGAGATTTTACACTAGATTTTTTTTTTTTCTGGAAAAGTTGATTATTATTTAATATAATATAGATAACTACCATTCTGTGGCGAGTTTATAGCTTCTAAAAGACCAAAGGAATGGCTGCTGTTTGTTGTGTCAAGATTCATAACGAGTCTTTTAATTTCTGTTGTAAATACTTTATATTAAAGACATTAAATTTCCTAGTGTGTCACTAGATTCTCTTTTGGGAGTCAGAGGACAATGCTGTTGGACGACAGAGATGAATCTCAGGTTTATTTTTGTGGAGGTTTATTCAAGTATAAGACTGTCTTATAATCTTCCTGATTCCCTGATCCTGAAAGTAATAAGCATATAATTTTAAAATAATGCATTTTTTCTAAAATTCTATTAACATGTTTGCAATGGATAAAGGGCACATTAACTCAAACTATATTTTTGTTGCAACTTGATTTCTTTCTCTTAGTGTGGGAATCAGAAAGATGTTTTGGTACATTTTGCTGCCATTTCCCAACTTGCGATATTAAATAATGCAACAAAGGACATGTAAACTATAACATAGAAGCAATATTTCTGATATATTAATTTTTTTATTCACAATCTTTACAGCTGCAAAATATGTCCAGAAATCAATTCATTATTTTCAGTTGAGAAGTGGATGTTCTATATTGGTATGAAGCATAAACCAAATGCAACTAGTTTCTTTCCACTTTACAAGAATAGCTTATTGTAGACCAAATGGAAAAATTTACACTGTGTGGATTAAAAATTATTCCTATCTCTCCATCCCCACCACTTCCACTACTAAATTATATTTTTATGATACTGGTACTTACTAAGGCTTTATGAAAGACAGCATATTTGGAAATTAAATGATCTTCAAGCTTGTGCGTGTGTGTAGTAAGCAATGGTGACAAATACAGTACATACATTTATAAGCATTTGTAGATACATAATTCTTAAAATTCTTCTTACATTTATAAACTCATAATTCTTCTTTTTCAAGAACACAAAACTAAAACTTATGTCTAGTTAAACACTATTGCAAGTCAACCATGAGCTTCAAATACTGAACAGGAAAGAACATCAAATGAAAACCCAACATTTTTGTTCCTATAGAAACAAAATATTCTGTGTGAGTTGACTTTCAAGCATGTAATGACAATGATGTTAAACTTACTGAATACTAAAAAAATCTGCACCTATTATTTCATAAAATATTTTTCATCTTTTCATGAAAATATTTTAATATAACATTTTAATGTACATTTTTAATTTGGGAAGTGACACGTAAATGCCACAGATGTTCTTTCAATGCTTCTGTCATTCATTTAATGTTTTTTTAAATTCTTAGTTAAATGTTCTTATCTCGCCTGTATTAATTTCTAGGTAATGCATGGAAAGCAAAAGAAAATTAAGCACAAGACAAAGAAAGTTAATCTGTTGTAACTATATTACTGCTTAAGGAATAAAAATGTGCATGATTCTCTTAGCTCTTTAGAACATGAGTAGCAGTCTGAGAAATTACAGTTTTGAGAGCTAGTTGTAGAAATTCATGCTTCACTGATTGATTTCAATTTTCTTCTTGTAGTCCATAAGCTGTTGGAAAGTGGATGGGTTGTCGGGTAATTCCAGAGCAATATTTCTTTTCTTTTCTTTTTTTTTTTTAAATTTCATAAAGTCTGATATTTTCATTTTTCTTTAAAGGAAAGAAAGAAATGAAGGTATAAACCTACTGCTGAATGAAGTAGAATTCCTCCTTTATAATTCCATGTTTAAAAACAGGTTTACTTTTGTCATTTCTGAAGTGCTCCTATTTTGTTGGCCTCTGGTGACAAGTCCATGTATATTCTGCTGTAAAGCTTCTTCACTATTCTTTAACATACCTGGCTATGTTTTGTAAATACAAAAAAATACTGGTTTGCTTAAGTGTGAAACCAAAATAGTCAGCAAATAAACAGTATTGAATATTTAAAGGGGGAAAAAAGTGTCACTGCTCTATCATAGCAGAATATAATTAGAAATTGTCATGTAAATACGTTGGTATTTTGGTAGAAGCCTAAAGTAAATCCCTTGTCATGATAAGAGAAATGGGAGGCAATCTGAATACCCAAGTGAGTTTTATTTACACATTTAGACTGAAACTCTCCTCCACACTGACTGGAAAGAGAGGAACCAGTAGTCAGGATCTGTGATGAAACATCTTCTTCCATTCATACTTCAACATCCTGATGTTACTTATGGGGTTGCAATAATATGAAGGTCTTTGTATCTTCCTGGAGAAATCATGTAGTCACAGGACAAAGATTTGCCATATAAATGTTTTCTACAAGTTGGTTGTTTGGGTGTTTTTTCGGTTGGTTGGTTGGGCTTTTTTCATTGTGGTTTTTTTTTTGATTGGTTGGTTGGTTTGTTGTTGTTTTCTTGTTTTCTTGTGTTTGTTGTCCGTTGTTTTTTGTTTTGTTTTATAATCCAATGGAATCTACTTGCCATTGTAAAAATATAACTGAATGTTATAATTTTATTTTAGCTGAACTTGCAAGAATCTGTGGCTTTCTGAGAATCCAGTGGCATTCTTACTCACTGATTTAAACACTATGTCTGATTTACAAATATTCATCACTCCTCTGTAAAACTTTATATAGATTTCAGTTATCTGGAAATCTACAAGAATCTGATAAAAGAGATTTTCTGGGAATCAGAAGTTCATGCTTAATTTAAGGTACTAAATTTATCCCACTTCGATTCTTTCATTAGTCCTTCAATCTTCTTCCTCTCCCATTTCCCCACCTTTTTCTGTGGTATTCCTGAATCAGGTGTTTGTTGTTGTTGTTTTTCCAAACAACGAAAAAAAAGATAAAGGTCATGCTCACTAGCACTTATGGATGTGACAAACCTTTCTGCTATGGTCAGTGCATTGCTGACTTAATTCAGCAGTCTGTCAGAAAAGTAGGAGTCTCTCATCCCATTCACCTTAATGGATGCATTAACTGAAGTTGTTATGCTGCAGTGATTTTTTTTTGTTAATTTTAACAGTTTAATTCAGTTTTTGGCTTTTCTAGTACTGTCGCCATTGTTTGGAATTGTAAGAAAAATCTTATTTATGGAATGGGACTCTCACCACCCTATATAAATGATATATAGGCTAAGTGCTTTATGAGATTTATAGCTTAGAACCCCATAAGACTGACCCTTCCAGTGTAAAACTACTGTTTCAGTAATACACAGGACGTTATAAATATGAGAAAAGCAAAGACATTTCACCAGATCCATTTTTTCTTTAAATGCACAGTGACACTATTACACTGGCTAATTGGTTTGTGCAGCATTATTTCGGCATAAAATAACAGATATAAAGCTTCTGTGAACTGTGACTTTTGTATTATCCTGTTAGCTGAAAACAAGATTGCTGACCATAAAATGCCTTTTCTGTAACAAGTATCACTGCTATATCCTATGAGATATAATTACAAATTGACTAGTTCAGCTTTATACAAAGCCTTGGAGACCAGGGTTTTAGCATGGCAATAAAGGCAGCTTTAAAAAAGTTCTCCCTTCCCTTTGATCTGAATATCAGGATTTGTATAGATAAAAATATGTTGTGCAAGTCAGTTTAAGAGTTCTCTGAAGAAATCTGCACGTACCCAGTGGTTGTATATTGCATTGTCAGATGTGAATAAATCATGACTCCAAAAGGTAAAAGCTGGATTTTGTAGGCCATTGTTGGTTTAACATTTTATTCTCTATGTCTGCCTAAATAAGTATTACTACATTCAGCATCTAAGAGCACATTGTTTTTTTTTTTTTTTTGTATAAGCTTCCTGAAACTTGGGAGAAAATTAGAAAGTGTGGGCCTAAGGTCAAAACTGCAGAAAATGCCTGTGCCTGAATTCATTAATTATTAACTACTGTAGATATTGTTAATGCAAACAGCACAGTACAATACACATCACTAGCTGACAGGCTATGGGTTTGTCGTAGGCAGATAATAAAAATAAAGCCCAAAAGTTACACTTGCTGACTCTTAGAAGCAAACTTACATCCAGAAAAAAAAAAATCCAAGTCTAATGGACTACTGTGAATGCCAGAATTATGTTTAATAAGGTACATATATCCCAATTGAGTACTATCTTCTGTATGACTTATGGCTATGAAGTTGTCTTTAAAATACATAATTTAGTGACTGCTTATTCTATGACTGCTTCTGAGCTGAGCTAATATGTTTATTTTCTATTGCAGTTTGGTTAACAAAATTTCTTTTTATTGGTTTGAAGTTTACATTGTAAAAATATTCTGAATCGTATGTATAACTATTGTATAACATATGGGTAAATTGCTGAATCATTTAACTGAATTTTAACTATGTGCCACTGTAAAAAGTACTTCATTCTATTGCTTCTCTATGCCAACCAAACCCCAGAAATCTTCTTTTAGAAACCTCTTAAGATTTTTATAAAACTCCATCTCTTGTCTGAGACACTGGTTACATCTCAGAGTCCACAAGAACTGAATTAAAACTGCAGTAAAGTCTATTAAACCAAACTGGAAATGTAACTTTCCTAACAAGTGCAGTGTTAAACAGGAGCAGGGTTTCACTGCTGCCACATATTTCTATTGGACAAAGTTTTCACTCTTATTAGAAAGGAAGATGGGAAAAAAGAGATATTTTGAACATGCACAAGATCTGTTAAACCACATCGTTTGATAAAATTGAACTTAACAGATCTGATACCAGTCCCAAAAATCATATGAAAGTAGTTTGGAAACAGAACAGGGGGGCTGGCTTTTAAGCACCAGAAATACTTGAAAATTCTCTCTACAGCCGAGAACGTGCAAATTAATTTCTCACCAATGAGCATCCATGGTTGTGATGTTTGGAGCAAGTATTAATAACTGTGGATCTGTTGGCTTTTTGTTTTAACCTTCTCATTACACTCCTCTCTCCATGCCTGAGAAGTGAAAAAGGGACAAAGTAATAAACACATTCCTTTCTAAACTCATATCATAGAATGCTGGTTCATAGATGGGATACATAGTCTGATCGGTTTCTTTTTAAGGATATTTTCAATAATCTCAACATAAGCAGTAGTGGTGGATTTTTTTTTTATTTTCCAATGAAGTGCTCTCTGTAGGAGACCAGATACCACCAATTCCCTCGTAAATCATTAAACATTTGAAAAAAAGCTCTTTTATTATTTCACAGGATGAGCAGAGTTTTTAGTCTTTTTTAGTGATTCTTGAAGTACATTTGCTAGTCACAATGCAAAGAGGAAAGATTAAGTTTTGTTGAAGTCCATGGGAAATTTGTTTTTAATGTCATGATGTCTGAATTTCACCATAAATGTTTAAATTCACATTACAACTTAAATAAATAGATAGGTAGATAGATGATAGATATATATATAGATAGATAGATAAGATGAAAGGGAATTTGAGTTTAAGTTCCTTTTCCTTTTGACTGCACACACTCATCCTTTGGAAGTATTTAGTAACTGACACTGCCAGTGGAATATGAGCTGAGATTTCTTTCTTCAATTGAATTGAATAGTTGTAGATACGTCAGAAAAATATCTTTGTGTTTTTACTTTGAATTTGGTACAGAATATAAGGGGGTTTTTTTTGTTTGTTTTAGAAACTGTGTATATGTTTAGATTGGTCACCAGCCTCTCTAAAATGGGAAGACCACCTGTTAAAGCTCATCCTAAAAGGGTAATAGTTCAGAAGCATATAAAGACATAGTATCAAAGATTCTACTAGAAAGTTTTGTGTTTTAAAATATGTTAAAAATGGCATTTTAATTGCAGCTGTTGATATTGTTTTCCCCTTTAATAGTAATTTGTACATTCTTGATGAACATGCAAGGAGGGATTTCCAAGAGAAATGTGATTTAAATCAGGAAAATAGTATTGCACATTAGGGTATTGCTTTTAAGATATATTCATTTGAAGCATAAAATAGGGTTCCCTGTAATAAGTAGTTCATAAATTATTGCTTAGTCTTTTAAAGCAGACTATTCCGATATTTGAAATACTCATCAGGGAACAATTCTGCACTGATAGAATAAATGCCATAACGATCCTTTACATCTTTTCCTTCTCTCTTTTCTTAGATAACACGAGTCAATTCTAGTTTACCTTTCTCAATTACACAGGCAAAGACATTTCAGGCACATAGGAATACTTTGAATGGAATCAAAGGAAACTGTGAAGCTGAAGTTTGTCGCTTTTCTGCAAGTTTCCGGGAGAAAAAAAATCTGCCACTTCTACAAACTTAAATTTCTCTCAACCCATCTGTGTTGAGTTTTGTGGTGTATGAGTTTCAGTGATGATCTTAAATTGTCTACCAGAACATATAACACAATATATTTGCCAAGGCAATATATACGTTTATTCAAATTGCAAATAGTAAGAAAACCAAGTTTTTGTACTCAGATTATAACTTCAGGTCTACAACAGACTGCAACACAGTAACTACTTAGGACTGTCAGCCAATTAACAATAGCTATAGCAAGATAAGTCCTTTGCACACGTCTGCAGATAGAGCAATCCAAATTTGATGGTTTTCAGTTGATTAATTTTACTCGTACATAGGCCTATACAAAAATGCAGCAGTCAAATATTCTCTTTAGTTAACTTCAAGAAAGGATCAGACTGTGAAACACTCATAAAAGCAATGGGCAAGATAAAAGACTTGACTGCCCCAACACCTTGTGTTAGAGAGTGGGCAATTGTAGATGCAAGAATAAATTAATACTTCACTCAGTTTAACCTCACAGCTTCTGACATCCTGTAGCTTAGGACTTTCTGAACGGGAGTTTTTCTCCATATCCTTATGTTTGATACTACTTAATAACTGCAACAGCAGTTATCTTGGCACAGCATGTTGCCAATAAGTTTAACAATTCATTTGCAATTCATTTTACAATTCATAGGGCAAAAGCCCTACTTTCAGTTAAATTCAAGAATTCTTCCTAAATATTTTTTAAATTATTATTCTTGGGTTTTATGTTGTGTGAAATAGTGAACAACACTTTTTCTCATCTTCTCTGCATTATTCATGTCTCTCTACAATGCAAACATATATTTTCCTCCAATCATTTCTTTTTTCCCAAATGAACTATCCCGGATGATTTAATCTCTCCTTATATGCAAATCTTTTCATACTTCATTTTCACTTGTACTTTTTGCTTTGAGTTGTGGAAGCCTGAAATATGTTCAACATTCAAAATACATATGAATTAACTCACTTATGAAATACCACAGTAATGTTTTATAATTTTGTTTTGTAGTTTTTTCCTCTTTTTCAGAATCCTACAATTTTGACTGCTTCTAAGCACGACTATTTTCATAAAATCAACTACAATGTATCTAATGTTTTCCTAATGTGTTAGTTTAGAACCCATTGTTATCTGTATACATATTAATATATATACTTGTCCGATTTTTGTCCATAATTTTTGCTTTATACTGATAATACTGAATTTCTCCTTTCATTTTATAGTGCAGTTACTTAGTGTCATAAAACATTTCTACAACTCTTTGCTGTCAACTTCAATTTTGACTATTCTGAATAACTTTTGTATCATCTTATATTCCTTCATTGTTTAATACCTTTTCCAGATAATCCATCTATAAATTACTTAAAAATACAGATTCCCTCAGACGTCACCAAGGGATTTCTCAGGTAGCCTTCCATTGTTAAAGCAACCATTTATTTCTGTTCTTGGATTGCTGTTGTTTAACCAGCTGCTAACTGTGCAAGATCGTAGCACATGCTTAGCATGTTAGCTTTAGCTTTATAATATTTCTATTTTAATTAGGCAACTATATTACTTATTAGAAGACCATCTACATAAATTGTACCGAAATGTTATTCCAAAAATGTGTTTATTGACACCTTTAACTTACATATTCACTGGCTATATTAACAACTTGTAGACACAGTTACCATATTTGCTTATCAAAATATATAAATACATCACTACTTATCTAGATATTTCAGAAATTTTTAAAAAATATTCTGAGATTAATTTTAGCTGTCTTGGGTGACAAAACAGTGAGCTAATGAATATGCTGTCAATTCCAAATTTCAGGGTCTTTCAAAATGAGCCTCTTGTAAAGAGGAGTATGTCCTGGATTGTATTGAGTGTGAAAGTAGTGAAATCCACAAATATATTTTCACACCTGAGTTTGCAAGTGACTAGAAATCAATTTCAAACAAAAATGAACCCATTTATTATAGTTACTTTTTAAATTATGAAAATGAAGGATTCTACTTTCCACCTCTCTGATATAAGAAGTATATAGTCAGTAAATACACTCTCACATATAACCAACAATTACAGATTCAACCTAGCAGTTTTTTTCAATTCTTATTTAAGTAGGTGTTGGGGTTTTGTTTGTTTGTTTGTTTTGTTTTGTGCATTATAAATATTGTTTCCTAATTTATTAAAATAAGTTAAAACTACATACCAGTGTTATACTTGGAGGTAACCTCATTTTTTCGTATCATGTTTACACATTGACTTTATGATTCATATTTATAGATCATTAGTATAATTTGCACATATGTATGCACAGTTCATAGAGGTGATGAAAAACATGATCCATGAAAAAGTTCATATAATGCTGTAGAAACCCTAAAAGAAAACTTAGAAAAAATAATTTAAGCACATATATTCATTT
The DNA here is from genome assembly GCF_036013445.1 of Caloenas nicobarica. Lineage (NCBI taxonomy): Eukaryota > Metazoa > Chordata > Aves > Columbiformes > Columbidae > Caloenas > Caloenas nicobarica. The sequence continues at coordinate 51,132,199 of NC_088245.1, forward strand.
GATAGTGAAAGCCCTGCATGAAAGCTAAACAAATATTGAAAATCATTAGTATGCAAATTCTATGCTATGCCTGTTGCCAAACCAGTGAAATACATAGTTTTGCCCTATCTGTCATCATCACTGATAACATTATCTTCTCCAGGGACTCATTTGCAGTACAGGCACTGCAGATATCTGTGTAGATTACTAAAATTAGCAACAGTATTTCTGACATGGAACATACTGCTTGACAATGCAAAATGCCACAAGGAATAATCCAAACAATACAGGGAGGAAATATTACATTAATGTATGAATGATGTGAACTACTAATATATTTTAATCTATTTTTATAGCATGCTATAGGAACATTCTGTTTAAATATATTAATAAGGACAAATACATTCTTTTGCTATTCCATCTAGCATGAAAATTGCTTGTTGATATACAGTAATAAGTGAATACACCGAGGAGAGGAATCACACTGCTAGTGAGTTGCATGACACTTGCTAGAATTCCATGTTATTCTAATACATAGAATGACTGGTCTTATGTGCTTAATTGTATGTATCTGGTCAGTAAAAATCAGTAATTGATTGTCCTGCTGCTGTGATTATGGATACAGGCATAGATTTCTATGCATCTTCTTCTCAAGCTGCTGCAAGTGTGGTCTTCTAAAAGTGGCTGTGCTTGGCCACTATGTGTGCTCAAAGGAATTATATTTCAGCATTGAGCCCAATGTACCTGAAATCTTACTGACTGTGGACTGTGATGAAATGAACAGTGTAACTGGGAACACTCAAGTCTGCTGTGATGATTATGGTTTGGTATCAGAGCCCTTCTTACTTAATAATAAATACCTTCCATGGATACTTGCTCTTCCCTAATTATTGTCTCTTGAATCCTTTTGCGTTTCCTAATTCTCACTATGGATGCAAATCAAATCTTTGATCCATCTCTAAGTTATTTTAGTATTGATATACCTCCAACATACAGCACTACTGACTACGGGAAGTACCAATAGTTGGCTTGGGGCTTCCCTTCTCACATTCATGCAGTCACAGGCTCTCTGCAAGTGCTGGAGACTATTGTGCAGTTTGAAGAAAACCCTGAAGGTAGTTCCAACAGGCAAGGTGGCTCTCCTTTTACCAGTTTCTGCTACATGGGAACATTTGGAAAAAAAAAAAAAAAGTCGTGTGTTTTGTTTTGGTTGGGTTTTTTTTGATCAATGCATGTGGTCTGTAAGTTTTAACAAACTCTGGGTAGTATGACTAATTTTCTGACAGTTTAAGATAACATCATTCTTAAAAGTTTATTTTTTACATTTCATTAATTCAAGCCCTCATTCACAACTACTTTGTATTATTGACTAGTGAACGATGAGTTCAGTTTGAACACCACCAACAACTAACATCTCATTCTCTGTAACACCAGTTTTTAGGTGTACGATCATTACTGATACTGAGTATGTTTCATTACATGACAATGAATCCCGTATTGTTATTGGGCGTATAAATAAAAATTTATTAATTATGTATATAATTGCATTTTAAACTAATCCTTCTTTTCAAACAGTTCTTTATATTAATGCTTTCTTGGAAGTTTGTTTCAAGAGCTTGGCTTCTTACTATAAAGTAAATTACAATAATTCTAGCATCACTTGAAGAAGTCTAGGTTGTAATAAAAATTTCTTATTCTGCCTAAAACAGCTCACAGAAGTACTCACTAAGCATCGATGTCATTACCAGAGTTTAGTTATTTTAAAAATAAAAGAATAGAAGAATTAACAATTTTTGTGTTGTATGCCCTTGTCCATCTATGTTACACGTCAAGTTGTTAAAGAATTTAGAAAACAGATGTTGTAGGTTATTGATGCCAATTCCAAAAATGTATTTTCTATGTCTTTTGCTTAGTATGAGACATGCAGAAACTTTACAAAGACAAAATGAGATAGAAATGAAAAGGGGCAGTTAGTGCTAATGTTACTAAAAGTCCTGGATATGTAAGTGGGTATTCAGTGGTTATTTAGCATCAGACTAAAATCTTCTGTCTGAAATAAGAATGCGTACTATAAATAAAGAAGAAAACCTCTATCTATAACCTCCATAACCTTTACTTATAACCTCTATAACTTCTACCTATATATTAATATATAAATATACTTAAATAACCTCTATCTAACCTCTGTATAAATAACCTCTGTCTATATATTTTTATTATAAATAATGAAGAAATAACCACTATACTTCTAAAGGTTTCTCTCCTGTGTATTACAATTTTCTTTTCTACTTATTGCTCTAGAAACCATCCCCCTCAATCAAACACTCACTCTTGGCAATACACCCATAAAGCAAAGACATCTTAGTCTAAAAAAGTGCCAAAGCTCTGCTTCATTCACATATTTGCTGATACTACCATCCACTTAATTTTTCTCTCTCCAATCTTGCAGCACCACATACATATTGAAGATCAATTTGAAGCAGAATCACAGAGCAGAGGTCTCTGGGTATAGATGAGCAATTGCCTAAATCCACGGTCTGTTATCTGTTGGGCAGGGGAAAATAGAACAATTTAAGCTATGTTTTTCTACCTGACTCACAGGCATCTAGTGAGAAACAGACCCCAAACAGTATAGACATCTGCCTATATAGCCGTACAATCAGGGTTATTACAGCAAGTTCCATATTTAGACTGGTCTTTAGATGAAAGGGATGAAAATAAAAATCTTTGGACTCTTTAGTATTCTCATGAGCAACTTTTCCAAACTTTTATATTTAGACAGTGAAGAAGGCTGCTGAGACAAGCAATAGCTTCTTGAGGAAAGTTCTAGTTGCTATTTGCTTGAGAGGAACAGTGCTTTAGTAGAGAGCAGTCCTTTTCAGTATTGAGCTGCACATACTATGTTTTAATGACTCTTGGTGGATTTTGGTTCTACTCAGAGATCACAGCTGAATTTCAGTGGCTGGAAGACAAGATGGTGTTGCAAGTATTTGTAGTTTCTTCCTTAAAAATAACCACTTAAACCACTTGATGCTACATTTAGAATACTTAAAAAATTATTCATTATTGTTTTGGATATCTGTCCTGGAAAAGGGATAATAGAAACAGAATGACAGACAAAGGGCTTTATCACAAAGATTTTGAACAAATACTATCCAGTTCTGCAAATGCTCTTATTCTTGAAGTACTGTGATCTGCAAGATGACTGGAACCACCAGAAGACCCAGGGTCTAATTTACAAATGAGAAAGCAAACTTTTCCTGTTGTTTACTGTGAAATCTCACTCTAGCATTGAAACCTATAGCATGAATGTAACTTATAGCATGAATGTAGCTGACAGTACTGCGTAGTGAACCTGATCCAAGCATGAATGTTATTCCAAGCATGAATCTGACATTAATTTTGATTCACGGTGATATCTATACTTTCTATTTTTACTTTTATAGCTGCATGCAGTTCAATAGGAGATTGTATCCTTATATCCCCTGACAGAGAGGTAAGGTTCCTTTATGTGTGTCGACCAAAGAAATGAAGGAAAATATCTGTGTGTTACGGTTACACAATCTGTGGCAAAGGTGAAATTTTTGGAAGGAACATGAATTAAAGAGGATGTGTGCACGTGTGTCATTTGGATTTTGTCTCCGCCTATTTTGCATGAATTGATGTTATCCCGTAGTTGCTTGGTAGTAGAAATAAATGGGATCCTATGTGCAGCTATTATTCATTGTTGAGAAGGTGTTCACATCTGAAATTACATTTTGCAATACTCTTTATGTCACCCCTACTTGTATTTATTTTCAGATTAATTACACATAACTTCTTTTCAAATAGTGGTAATTCTAAACCATAGTTCAAAGGTATTTTCATTGTACATTAAATATGCTCATAGCGCTCTCTAATTATTAACAGTAGCCTTCATCTATCTCCTTTACAAAAACAGTCAGAAAAAGAAAATCAGGGTACAAGGAAAAAAGTGAAGAAATGTTTTATAGTGAGGTATTAGAAAATACAAATGAAAATGCAGAGCTGTAAATTAAAACTTCTTTCTTACTACTCAACTGACCATTACATTTAACAAAAATTCTGGGCATATCAACTGTAAATGCATTAAAGAAAACTGAGAAAAATAAGCAAATCCTCAGAGTGGAAGAGCTACTAAAACTGTGTTTTATTATAGTTTCTTAGGTCCTTCTCAGATCTCCTACATATGTGCTGTACTCATGTAAACATATATATATATATATATATATATATATATAAAAGATCAGTTCATGATTAAGGACTGTGACTTACCTATACCTTGGAAATTATAAGTATTTATGTATATCACCCTGTTTCCCTCAGGCTCACTGTCTCACTTAAAGCCTTTTTCTAACCATATTAGAATTGTAAAAAACTGAGAGAATCAGGTTTATCTTTTTCTCTCAGGTTAAATTCCTTGGCAGACAAGAAGACGCCAAGGAGCCAGAGCTTGTCTTCATTAGTTAAATTAAGGATATTGATCACGACCTGAACGTAAATCTCTTAACTTTTCTCTGGTGATAACTTCCAAGTAGAATTAATGTTCTTTGGGCCTAGCTCACAAGAGATGAATAACTTTTCTTTTTGGCAACTCTACCTTTTAAGTGAGTTGTTAGATATAATCCATGGAGAACATACAGAAAGACACTGCTTACCAACATGAGTTAAAAGAATAGAATAGTCTTTATTATGAATGAAGTTTATAAAAATAATATTCTCAAATTCCGTGGCTACACAGTAGTTGATGTATTTTCAAATATGAAATGAATATTTCACAATATACTAGCAAACAATCCTAGAGGATTATCAATTAATCTTAATTTTTGCTTCTCTTTTCATGTGCTTTAAAAATTGCCTCATTATCAGTGCCCGTGCCTGACCTTAATGTCCTAGCTGCCTCAGTGCATTATACTATGCCAGCAGATCCATATGTTCATTTAAATGACACCTTCCTTTTCAGTCTGTTAAGTAGTACTGGACATTCAGTTCAAGGTTGTGATACTATGTTGCCAAAAGACATTTGCAAATTCTTTACAGATTTGACTGAAGGGCCAGTTGCCTATGTCCTTTCGACCCTTGTTTACTGGATCTGTTGATGATCTTATTGCTCCAGTCTTGGAAGAGTAGATTTAAATTCTTCATCAGAAAACACTAACTTCTAAAATTCTTTTTCTACACTTGAAATTATTCTTATTCTATGAGATCCTTCTACTTCACATATTCCAAGTTATATAACTTATGATCTGTGAGGAAAAACTTTTTTTTATTTTCTCCCTTGTGTGTCATTATAGCTTTATCTTGCCATGATCTTGTTTTGCCATTTTCTACGTATAGGATCAAAATGGTCAATAGCTTAATCTTCCTTTATCCCTCTAAATTCTCAATCTTTACCCCGAAGTACCTCTCCATCTTCAAGGAACCAGTTCCAGTTCTCCAAGGTTTATATACATTTTGCAATACAGGTTTATATACATTTTGCAAAAATATATTAACACAGGTTTATATAATTCTAAATTGAAATGACATATGTGCAGAACTTGCACCAAATCTCTAAAAATATAAATAATTATATGCTTTAATCGTGTGCGCATTTTTAAATTTGGTTGATCCTAATCATAGTAAAATACTGGATTAGGTGACTGTTCAAAGGCTTCTCCATTCATTTTCCCCATGTTTCCATATACTCTTTGGAATCTTGAAAGAATCAGCTATTCTCCTACATAATGAAGTGTTTGATAAATAACTAAGTATGGCAGAGATGACAGTCCTTACTCTATCAATAACTGGAGGTACTAAAAGTATCTTCAGTAATAGATCCAACCCTGAAGCAAACTTTACTTTTTCAGAGATTTATTACTCCTAGTCTTCACATTAGCTACCCTCTTAAATAACACACTAACCTGACGTTAACCCAAAATCGAGCAGGTTTCAAAGGGCCCATAACATCGGTCGCCATAGTCAAATATATCTACGTGTAACCAAGATCAGATTCTGGTTATGTCAGTGTCAGTCCTGAGTACTTCCAATTCATAACATCTGTTTACTGATGTAGACATAGCACAAATGTCCTCACCACTATGAGATCAGGAGGATTAGCTGTTGATAAGCTGTACCAGTGCCAATTTCTGACTCTAAAGTCATATACTTTGTTTGCAAAATCCTCTAGCCAGTTTATTACAACTGATAAACAGGGAAGAATGTGGATGACGCTCCTTTTACAGCTAACAACTGAGTCAATGTTGCATACTTTAATAAATAGCTCCAAATTCACTGCCTCTGACTGGAATTTTGGGTCAACATCAAGTCTTTATTCTTCCAAAATGACTAGTCCAAGAAGATAGATTGTGCTGCCTTTTCCATATAGGAAAAATAAACAATAAACAATTTAAAAAAACTATCCCAGGATAACATCCAGCAAATCTTCCCTCATTCTGGCATGGGGTACTTTAGTCTTCAATATTTGTCTCTTATAAGAAGTTAGTTCCTCATTTGTTGTTATTGGGTGCTGGGGTACTATAAATGCTTGATTTCTACATGTATACTGCTGTTATAGAGATGCTGAAAAGTCTTTTTGCTATATACCTGATTTTGTACATTCCTGCCTTTCTCTGTCTCAGATACACTGGTGAGATTATGTGAAGTATTAAATGCACAGTCGTCTTAGAGTAACAAACCTTTGTGAGCACCATATAAAAACCAACACGATACCACATTATGACAAAATTGAGAAAACAGTTCTTTGCAATTTGCTGACTGCTATGCTCCTTTCCCTTAGTTTGCACTGTTTGTTTTCAGATGGGTTTCTCTGAGACTTCCAAAATAAGCAATAAAGTAAATACTCAGTATTTACCTACATTACTTTAATCTTTACATCACAAACCAATTATTACAATATAAATAATGTTTTGTGAATATAATCAGCAAGCAATAAAACCTAATATAATAATTTCATATTTCTGCATGAACTTATTGAAAATACTATAAAATATAAGCTGTTTTAAACAGTTATATTATTTGATCAGAACTCAGTTGCAATATGAAAATACATGGACAATCTAACATACAGTTTTGTGTGTTGTGTCACTATGCACATTGCCATGTTTGATTGGGTAGTAGATCTTTAGAGGAATATAGTAGGCATTGCTTTTTAAACTGCTCATTGGAGTGATGCTTAACTTTCATAGCTCTTGAACATAATATTTAGCAAGTAAACACTGAAACGTATAGAAGATATGCACTGTTATAAAAAATAATTGTTTGGGGTTTTTTTCCATTAGAAAACTGTCTTCTGACTTTTCATAAGAATCCATTTTATTTTCTTTTTCCTTGTTTGAAGGCATTTATTGATAGATAAACAAAATTTTTCTATTCTGAGATTTTTGAAAGGGTTAAGTCAACTGTTTGCTTAGAAATGCAAATCATGAAAACCGCTTCCAAGTTTTGAGAATGGAATGAAATTGTGACTCTATAATTCCAGAAGAAACTAAATTGAAAGAAATGTAAGCCTTCAGAAATCCATATTCAGTGAGATATAGAGGATACAGATCACCAAGCATTCTCTTAATACTGCTTTTCACTGGAAAACTGATTGTTACTGTCGATATGGAAAAACACAATTCTGTGAATTTCAAAAGAAAAGTAAGATACAATTTCTATGCTATTCAGTAACATGCGTGATTCTTTTTTACTGCCATAACAAAACAGTCTGCCAAGGAGGAATTTCCTTTTTTTTTTCATTCACATGTTTTAAATATTCCATCTGTATATACCCTCCAACTGGAAAAAAGTCACCTGAAAAGACATAAAGACTAATAGATATGGTACTGAAGTAGTGATGGTAAAGGGCACATAAGTATCAAGCACACAGAGGTGCAGGTTTAAATGTTTGTAATTGAAATAGTAATATTTCTTGTAAGTTTCCTTTGCATTAGAAAGAGTTAAATAAATAAATACATCATTTCATACAATACAATTAAATACAACATAATATATATTTGCAAAATATTTTTTTCTCTCCTCTTTTCCCAGGTAATTCAGGAAATACATCTGCAGGGAAAGCTCACACCAACATAAGATGTGAACTCAGATGTAACAAAACCTGAATTAACTATCAGAGAATACATGAACAAGAGATCTCTGAAGACATTTTTGTTTTCATAAGAATGAATCAAAATCAGGAAAGGATTAAATTCAAACTATAAGTAGGTTCTGGGTAGAATTATATGTTGGCATGGCTAAATCTCTTTGCACACCATACAGACCATATTCTCTTTCCCCGTGTAATGTAATGACTAGTGAATGAAGCTGTAGGGTTTTTTTTCTTTCTATCATCTGAATTTTTCAGGGACATATGGAATTTAAAGTTAATTTTTATATATTCCAATTCAATTAAAGGAGAATCTACTGCAGAGCTGAGTGAGAACAGGGTAAAAGTTCTTCAAAAATCAATGCCTTCAACAGCAGATTGTGTTTAACTTTATAAAGCTGCATTATTCATGAACTTGAGGTTAAACATTCTTTTCTTGAAAAACTTTTGAATGTACTAAATATTTTCTTTTCTTTGTTTGTTTACTTATTTCTCAGACTACCTTGAAAATGTGGTACTGTCATGGAGAACAAGGGATCAAAATAGTTTCTCTAAGCTCTCCTGACATTAGGTTCTATGCATAAAAGATATGGGGGAATTCTAATAACATCATTCAAGAGAACTTTCATTCATGCATCCTGAAAATTTTAGTTGGCAACTTGAAAAAAAACTTTTTAAAAACCCCTGTTTGTTTCATTATTTGTGTATTTATAAATATCTGAAACAGAAAGAGGATAAAATTTAATACAGAAATCCAATCCAAATGTTATATTTCTTTTTGTCTCACTGCCAACAACTGTTTCAGGAACATTTAATATTATCTGTTAAACACAATAAACATACAGAAATAATATAATGGGGTTTAAATTGAATTTTGACAAGTAGTTAAAATTCTGTTAAAATAACTCTTTCCTAGGGTAGCATATTAATTTACTTAATGGTTGGCATTTGATGGCCTGTTACACAAAATATTATTCCAATGATGTGTGAGATACTGGAACTGTTTTTCCAGTATGGAGTAAAGACATTTTCACTGGGATTTTCAATTAATTGGGCATAATAGATTGGACCTAATTTTAATTTCAGTGGTGCGGTAATTTGTCCGCAAGTACTATGAAAAAAACACAACAACAACAACAAAACAAAACCTTTGTATATTACGTCTAATACCATTTTCACAATACAAAAGTTATTGTGCAGGCTTTTACATATTTAAAATCAGAATTAGTCCATGAAGCTGTTGCTTCTATTTGTTTAACTGTGTGTGGAGAATTTTGCCATAGTAACATTTTTAAATGACAGAAACTTCAAAAGCAGTATAAATAATTAATTCTGTAGTCACTTACATTCTAGTCCAAGAACCAGCTTAAATCTTATCCTTTTGCTCTCCTCTGTATTATATATCTCTGTAAAGATGGCTTATAGCTGACAGACAAGTTGTATTATGTATGTAATCACTATTAACTCTAGTGAAATGTGAGAAATCCTGAATTAATTTAAAATTAAAATGACAACTGGCAGTATATATGTAGGATAGATTTTTTCCATAACTTGTGGTCTATCTTAAAGTTTTAAAAACATTACAAAAATTTCCTAAATAAGGGAGAGATAAAGGATTTCCATATTTATTTATTCATTTGCTTGTTCATGTATTTATTTGAACAGAATAGAACCATAGAATCATTTTGGTTGGAAAAGACCTTTAAGATCATTGAGGCCAACCAGTAAGCTAGAGTTATCAAGTCCACCTCTAAAACATGTCCCTAAGAACCCCATCTGCGTGGCTTTTGAATACTTTGAGAGATGACTCAACCACATCCCTGGGCGGCCTGCCGAGGGATGATGGCTGCTACTGCTGCAATTCACTTGACGTCGATGTTGTCATGAAAACATTGCTTCCAAAGTGTATAATGAAGTTTAGTAAGAAAATGGTAAAAGTCAAATATATGAGGACATTTAAATTAAACTAGATAGAAATGTTGTGACAACTAACATGGAGAAATTCTTAGTTCTTAGAGAAATTAATTAATTGCCTGATGTCATATTCTAAGACTTTTCAAGCCTATAAACAGAGTTTTGTCAAATCACTTGTTGTATGACTTTTTTCTCTGTTTCCCACAAGTGTCTTAAGTGTTAGAACTCTAAACATCTGTAAGTTGTTTCATGGTAAATGTTTAATATCAGCCAAGAGAAAATGAGAAATTTGACCTCAGCTATTTAGCTTTGTCTGTTTAATGTTAGAAGTCTTACCTGATTTAAAATGTAATTCTGGTATAAAATTATGATCCACAATTCGGTAACTTATCTTCTGGGTCCCTTTCTTCTAGAGAATGGAAAAATGATCGTCCAAAAGCGCAGGCAAATAGCTAGTGGGAAAGTATTTCTTAGCAATTTGTCACTGAGTAGCTGAGCGTATTTAGCATCATAAATGCAGAATGAAGGGTAAACATCAGTTTTATGCCTTGAAACTCTTCAAAAATAAGGATGAAAAGTTAGAAATGAGGGTCAAAATATTTGATCTTAGTTACTGAGACTTAATTTTCATTGCTGAATTTAGATAGTCAGAAAACTCATGGCTTTGATCAAAGTACATAAGAACCATAGGTGGAAAGTATCTTCAGAGAAAAAATAAGTCATTCTAGGCCTCCTCCACTGCTGCAAATTTTGGCAAATGTTTCCTGAACTTTAGCACTTGCACTTACTACAGCAAGGGTAGCTGTCCATTAATACCAATTTTAATCTGTGTACTTTTTTGTATCACACATTCGATAAGTGAATAACTTGTGAAATATGCCTGTTCTTCTAGTTCTGACACATTCTTCCCACCCACAAAGTCAGCTGCATATTTTTGCTCTAGCACAGAATTAAATTTCAGATCTCCGTATTTATTTATCATTATGGTGGCATATCTCCTGTGAAAACTTATCTGTTGAATTAGTTTAAGAATAGATTTAAGAGACATTGTCATACTACCTTTATTTGTTATTTTACTTTTTTTTTTTACTTTTTTTTTTTTAATTCAGAAGTATAAAACCACCTTGACCATGCTGTTCAAGTTGGGAGAATATGCAGTAAAGCACTAAAATAAAAAGAAAATTTAAAAATAATTCATTGTTGGCCTCGGACTATTATGTGAACTGGTAGAAAAAAAAAAGCACTCCATTCTCACTCTTTATGAAATAAAATCTCAACATTTCTAATATGACTGAGGTGGCCAAACCAGAACTACTGTGGGCTAAGGTGTTCCTTCAGATGTCTGATTTGTCTTTTTAATTTGTATGAGCATCAACTTATAGGGAAGCATACCATGAAAAAAGCCTAGCAAGACCTATTGAACACAGGATCCCTGGAAAGAGTTCATTGTGCTACTGACCAGTGATTCTTTATGAATTGTTGTGCAGAGTAGCATATGAACGGCATCTGTTATAAGAAGAGGGGCTTTCTGGCATGGACCGTGGACACATGTGAAAGGAACGTAGTTAAAAGATCCACTACTTGCAATAAGTTTGTGAAATGTTCAGTCAGTTGCAAAATGAGCAACTGTCAAATGGATTTAGGTAACTAGGGAACTAGCCATTTTCACTCCTAATGAACAAAGATAATGTAGTATTACAGACTAGCAGCTTCTAATGAACTGAGACTTCAGAATGACAGAACCACAGCAGAAAGATACAGTTCTTTAGGTTTCGTTTGCTTCAGTTATGCTTACTTTCAGTATTTTTAATTTCATTTCATAATAGTGTGATTTCCACAAACACATTCCTCTTCAATAGAATAAATAACTCTTTTGAATAAAGCTAGATTTTGTGGGTTTAGACACAGTATCCCTTTATATGAATGTTTGATATAGTTCCAGTTTTCAAGAAAAAAGGTTCCATTTTGATTTCAAATTTATGAATACAAAAGAATGTTAATGTAAACATTAATATAACCTTAAATATTAAATGTGAATAGGAGGGTTTTCTACCTTTTCACGTTATCTCCCTTTCCTTCCCCCAGTGCTTTCCATTATATATTATTTGCGTTATATAAGTAATTCTCAGATTTCTAATTTAGATAAAGTTTCTTTTCCTATGCTGAAAACTTGCCAAATACACTATTTTCTGTATATGCTACACAGAATGTTGCATCCCATTTTCAGGAAGAAATTAGAAAAAAACTGTGAGTTGCAGACCCTTGGACTTAGACTACATTGATTCCCTTGACTGAGCAAATCATTTGTGTAACTGTGTCCTGTCTTTGCTTCATCCATCTGTAAAGTACAATGAACTCTATACTAGATTGACAGTGTATTTGATAAAGAAATGTGAACATCCATCCCTGTTAAAATTTTTTCTCATTATTTTCTCTCTTTGTTTCCCTTTGTAATATTTTTCTTTATTTTATGATAGGAGGACTGCCACAGACACTTTCACTTTTGATTACAATATATTAGTCTTGAAAAACTCCTCTGTACTCTTCCCAACTAAGTTAGTTCTATAATCACTGGATAGGTTAGACTGATTTCCTTGGAAACTTCCGAGATTGTTCATATATGTATACATGTGTAGTATTCAGTTCTACGTAATTTTGTGAACCTAATTTGGTAGGGCTTTAGAATTTTTATTATTATGCCTTGCCAGTCATTGCTGCACATTTTCAGGTTTCAAAACCACTAATGACAACTATGTGTCAGGGTTTTCTCAGTGTGCTGTACAATTCTTTTACTTTACTGAGGCTTACATTTTTTTCAGTGCATTTTGGTTGGCTTATGATCTACATAGGTACGTATAGATAAGTATATCCATAAATAAATCATAGGTATATATTTTAATGCCTAAATCTTATATAGTGTTTTATATATAGATTATATATATTATATAATTATACATATACTCAGGTAATATCTATTATATGTAATGTACACTTAGGCATACTAAGGTATACATATGTATATAATAGGAACACTAATTGTAAGAGTACCTATTACATTTAGGTTATATAATGTGATATGATAAGATATAATTCAATTCTATGTATTTTAAACTACTATAGCACAGTACAAATGCTATACAAAAAGGAATTTTTAAAACTACACAGTTTGTGTTATTCAAACAGATTTCCTTATCTTCATTTTTTCATATTACTATTAACTTTAAATAACAAATACACTTACCTAGATGACTGTATGTGTATGAAGAGTGAAGTAATGAACAAATTTTGCATCAGAGGATTACACCATCACCACAGAACTGAAAATTTACCTGAGGCATAAATACTTTTTTTCCCTTTGGCTTTGTTTTGTTTATATGTGATTCAGCTGAGAGCATATAAAAGTCAGATGTATATTTTTATTTTACTATAAACGAAGTCAAATTAATTGCTTGCAGATGGACTAGCAGAATTTATTCCCATTTTAGTTCTGGTTCTGGTAGATATTTTGCTCTCACCCTCCATCCAAAAAAGTATATTTTTAAGGGTTTTTTGCAGCTTCAGCTTCATAGGATAGTCCTTGCTGTTAATATGATTTAGAAATGACGCTGTTCCCTTGCCTCCTTTGAAGTTAAAAAAGAAAACAAAGAAACAAGTCCTAGTGCTGCAGCCATCAAAAGTGCAAACCTGTTGGCAGAGGTTCAGTCTGATTTAACGAGCAGCCTCTTCAATTATTTAATCACTAATTAAAGCCCAGTTGCAGAACTTTCTTTTGCTCTTTTTTTCTCCAGTGTTTTATGTGATGCTGCAGCTGTTCATGTTTGGAGCCAGAATCTTAGAGAGTGGGAGATGCAGTCCTTATTAGATGATTACTTTACTTAGGCCCGTATTAAAAATCATAGGTCTACTCTGTGTATATTCTCTACAAGCAATGGCTACAAAAATATTTTGACTCTGAATTTTGAACATTAGAGAGATGCAGAATATTTATGTCAAAATGTTAGTCTCATCAAACAGATCTGAATTTCCAGTGAGTATTTACATTTTCCAAAGCACTCTTCCAATTTCTGGCTAAGTAAAAACTGTGTAATGCAAATATGCAAGACTTACATGTCAGGGAATAATAGTAGTCTTTCTGATTTAGTTTAACTTGTTCTAAAATTTCCAAAGAATTCTTTCTGTGAGAAAGGTCATTCTTGCTAAAACTAAAATAAGGTACGAAATTTCTTATTTCTTAATTATTTTCTGTGCATTGATTAAACTAATTCTAGAATAAACTTTTGTATTTGCCAACGGTGACCTATGCATAATGTAAATTAATTTAAGAATACTTTCAGCAAGAACTAGTACAGCTGTCAGTTCAGTTACCATTGTTTTTGTTAATCGGAATTGAGATTAATAGTCTGAAAGATGTGTAGAATATTATTTGTAACACAGGAGAGTTTTTCTGGTTGTTTTAAGAAGTGACAGACTTGGGTCCTGGATAAAATGTTTAGCAAACTCCCAAGACACTCATAGTCAAAGCAATTCAATCTGCATTCTTGTTGTGCTGCAAGTGGTCATTTCCCCAGTGCTATCAACCAAGTGTCAGCAGTGACAGCTTTACAAACCATGAGCTCCAGTGGAAAAGTGCAGTTACTTATCTAGCCTCATCACTGTACAGTTTAAAAAAGAGGGGTAAGTCTGGAATTTCCAGATTCCTCATGTTTATCTCAAAGAATTGATGGAAACTCTGGCTGGTTTTTTCCTCATCTTGCCCTCCAAATATTTATTATACTGCTCATTACTTTACCAAACATGTGCTGTGCTTGCTGTAATTGTAACAAAGCATCCAGTAATCCTGGTTCAAGATATTCCTACCTTTCTTTCCATTCCCTGCCGTTGCCATTTGTCATTCCTGCCTCCATAATCTGCCACATTTTGTTGTCAACAGCTAGTGGTGGAGTTACTTGGTGAGTGGGAGCAGCAAACTGATTCAGGTTTTAAAATGAATAATTCCACCTCCCATCAGCATTGCAAGAAGGGGATGGAATATTTTTAACTGATATTGCCACCAAACTCTTTGTATCATAAAATCATCTCTTGACAGTAAAGATCCCATTTTTTTGCCATTAAAAAATCATATTTATTTGGTCAAGGATAGTAGTGAGGAAAGCATGAAGAGGCATTTTTTAACTATTATTATTATCAAATAAGCTAATCAAAGTAAAAGAAGTGCTCTTCTCATTGCACAAAAGTCGGTTTCAAACACCTTCAGCATTGCAAATATGCCAGTAAAGAAAAAAAGTCAGCTGAAAAGATGCAGAAACAAGGATTCAGTGATAAATTTCTGAGTCACATATACTAAAGCTTCTCTCTTCTACACATGGCATCTTTTGTTGAGCTGGTACTATAGTTTATGTAAATTGCTCAGTTTGCAGCTAATTATTTGATTGCATACAGAGTGTGAATAATGGGAGATAGTATAAACACACAATGTTTTGATTTTCCCTGATAGGAACAGCAGCAGCCAACAATGGAAATCAGCTGTTTGCAAAAAAACATATAGGAAAGATGGAAATACATTTGTGAATATGATAGTGTCTGTACATTGTAGGATATATAAATCTTTGGTTTTGCTTGTTAATTCCATAATTAGTTGCACAAAACAGAAAATTCCAAGAAAACATCACTAGATTAAATCCTTTTCAAATAGAAAACTAGGTAAATTAAATATAGGCATTTCCATTTTTATGAATGTATCTCATTTAATCCATGACAAAGAAGCTCTGAGAAATTTCTGAGTATAGCAATAGGTATATGATAAGGCAGCAAGCATTTTCCCTAAAGACAAGATATCCACAGACAGCTCCGACAGCACTGCAAATACAAGAGGAATTTATCCACATGCCGCATTATGTACTGATAATGGGAGCCTCTTTCCAGTATTGTATTTATATATTTCTCCTAACCGTTAGTTGAACTAATATCCAATTTTAAGATCTCAAGGTGTTTGTATGTTAAAATGAAAGAATTCTCAATAATATTCACAGAACAAAGATATTAAAGAATGGCACATTTTCTATAGTGAGTTAATGTTTACTATCACTGTGATTGCTGAATCAGTTTTAATCTCAAATATATTTCCATTTCATTTATCTCTCTTTTTATTTTTTTATATTCACATGACTTAATTTTTAGAAGACCATCTCAAAGTTGGCTTAAACACAAAATTATGTGGTTGAACGTAGATTACTTTCATGGAGCCACCAAATGTAGTAGTTGTTATAGACTGTAAAGACATGATTGGTTTTATGTAATATCTCTGACAGAATGTTACAAGATCACATGCTGAGTTTTTGTACTTTAAAAATAAATTGTTGGTGATATTTTTTTAAGGAACTTTTTTCTCCTTCCTTGTTTTGTACCTGGAAATCACTTTGAAGTTTAACATTCAGTATCTGGAAACCATTGTTATCCTTTAAATACAAAATCCTGAATTCTTAATTACAAAGAATTCAATGTACTGTGACAGAGCAAAAAATGTTTTGCCCCAGTAGAAAGATTCTTTTTTTTTACTTCCTGAAATATTTCATAGTAACTGAAAAAGTCATGTTAGATATAATCCCTTGCAGCAAATGCTTATTGTGTCTCATCTACAGGTTAGCTTTTTTTCCTCTTGAGACCTTCAACATGACTTAATAAGGATGACATCAGTTGATGAATACAAAATGCAATTTTGCTCAGAATTTTAAAACTGGGAAATACGTCAGCTGATAATTTCTAGATTTTTTTCACAAAACTGGAAAACATTTATTTTGCAACAGTGAAAGCCTGAGTGCAGTGGGGAGCAGAAGATGTACAAATTAAGATTTTGAAATATGTCTCAGGTTTTGACACATTTCAATGTCTAGTCCATCTATGTAGCCCACAATCCATCTTTGACATCCTGTCCTATCACTTCTGGTTTTAATTTCATATCATCTTGGTCTCACTAGCTTTTCTGTTCTACTCTTCTCCTATATGATTTACTTCTGTGTTGTCTTTGCTGCTCAGGTATAACTTCAGCCACAGTCCAGCCTGCTACTGCTATTCTTCACCAATACTTTCCTCCTGTTTTACTAAGCTAAGTAGTAACTGAAGGAACTCTGCTGTGCTAGACCTCAGGATGACAAAGATACAGATCAAGTTATTGTAAAGCATAGGAGAAAATGTTATCCTGTTATTATAACAGAAGAAGAATTTCCTTTCAAATGAAGGAATAAATTGGAATATATATAAAATATATATTAAATATGCATAATTATATGTATTACATATGATATATAATATAATCTATTCTATTACATTCTATTACATTCTATTGTATTCTATTATAGTATAGTGTATATTAAATATGTTTCATATTTAATATATTGAATCAGGTGTAAAATAAATAGGAACTAAATAAGAATGATTGAAAATCTGTGCTGAGGAACTCAGCCTTGGAAATTGTGCAGAACTGGAAGTGCAACTTTTCAGTAGCACCTTTAGCAAAACCATGAGCTTCCTGAAAATGAAAAAAAAGTCATAGTTTTTGCTCCAAGAAATTTATCAAGATCAAATCATACTACAATTCACTTACTGAAATTACAAAGTAATTGATAACATCACTCAGGCTTCTGCTTAATATTTGTTCCCTTGAGGAAGTTGCTAGAGTGCTGAACTCATATCTGGTTTGATTATTTTTTTTCCCCAGCAATTTTTGAAGACAAAATTGTTCTGTGGAAGTCAGATACTGGTATTACATGGACATTACTTGCCTTGAAAAGCAACGAAAATCTTGCCTTTCATGCCGTTTGACCATTTAATTTTGTGTTACTATTTGCATACGATGAAAGCAAATTTCACTTCGAACGTGTCTACAATCTCTACCATTAATTTTAATCATAAACGTAATAGTACTTGAAGATGTCATTCAGGTGTAAGGCTCAGTTACTATTTTTTCTCATATGCTTTATAGCAAAAACGTGGCTCGGTGGAAAAATTTAACACAAGTCAATTTTGACATTTTATATTAACTAACTAAAGAAAAAAGTTCTGAAGAGAAGGGGAAACTAAGTGAAAAGACCTTACACCCATTTAAAAGTCAATGTGGGTAGAAGCCACTTTGCTGTTCTCCTAATATGGAATATGTTCACAGGCTGCATGGCTAATTAATCTTTGTAGTGACTGAGAATAGTTGTCAATGTAAGAGTGTAGGTCGGCATTATTTTTAGGCTATGATGTGATAGGAAAAGGTAGAGAGGTTCAGCTGGGCTCTTTGAAACATTTTAGTTATTTGTGCTTTGTAAAATAATGATAAAAATATCCAGTGACTACTCCAAGACTACTGGTAGATTTGAGATCTTATGGACATAACGCGTCTCTCTGGTTACTCTTTATGCATAAACTCAGAAAGTTTGGTGGACATACTATATATAATGTGCTACTATTGGTGTAAAGACAGCAATATTTTGCATCCTCAGTGCTGCCCTGCTCTTCTTCTGATGTACCACTATGTATGTGTAGCTATTTCTTTCTAAGTCTGTTCTGTTAAACACATATGTGTAAAAGATACTTTCAAGACATGTAAGATGATTTCCATTTACACTGCAGGCCATTTAAAATCATTGCAAGTCATATTTTAAATGAAATCCTGTCATTGTTTGTGGAAGTTCTGGTAGACAACAGGTTGACTATGAGTCAACAACGTGCCCTCGTGGCCAAGCAGGCCAATGGAATTTTGGGTTGCATTAAGAAAAGTGTGACCAGCAGGTTGAGAGAGGTTATCCTCCCACTCTACTCTACCCTGGTGAGGCCGCATCTGGAGTACTGCGTCTGGTTCTAGGCTCCCCAGTTTAAGAAGGACAAGGAATTACTGGATAGAGTCCAGCAGAGAGCTACAAAGATGATGAGGGGTCTGGAGCATCTTTCTTATGAGGAGCGACTGAGAGAGCTGGGTCTGTTCAGCCTGGAGAAGAGGAGGTTGAGAGGGGATCTTATCAATGTTTATAAATATCTCAAGGGTGGATGTCAAGAGGATGAGACCAGACTCCTTTCAGTAGTGCCCAATGATAGGATGAGGGGCAACAGGCACAGGCTGAAGCACAGGAGGTTCCATCTGAATATCAGGAAAAACTTCTTTACTTTGAGGGTGACAGAGCACTGGAATAGGCTGCCCAGAGAGGTGGTGGAGTCTCCTTCTCTGGAGACATTCAAAACTTGCCCGGATGCAATCCTTTGTGAGCTACTTGAGGTTTACCTGCGTGAGTAGGTGGGCTGGACTAGATGATCTCCAGAGTCCCCTTCCAACCCTAACCATTCTGTGATTCTGTGATTAGTAATTAAACATGGATATCAGAATGTTTGCTTGATTATTTATTTAATATATAACCAATAACATATCTGTCTTCTATAATATAACCTACTCCAAAGGGGGACAGTGGTTATTCAAAAGAGCAAATATTTCTCTCAACTCTATAGAAACCAAACTTCATCTATGTTTTTTCACCTTTGAAATTCATAAAGGAAGCTGAAATCTTGAGAGCTTTATATTCTTAATATTCTATGTACTTGATTTTATACATAGCTTTGTGTTTGGAGGAAGAAAGTGTTACATAAAATATGTTACTAAGTAAGAAAACCTGAAGATGTATTGGAGAAAAGCCTTCTAATGAACTGTGGAATGGAAATGTATGACTTCAAATATGCACTATTTACTAAAAATATTTATGGTAAAAATTCCTTATTTTTCACCATCAGCCTATTTCTGTGTTATATGTGTGTTCAGATGTGTTTTTTTCAGCAAGCTGAGCTAGTGTTGGCAGACTCATCTATCAGTTTTATTTCTTTGCTTGGCCACAAGTGTCATCCAAGACTAGTGGTGTTCCATATAGCTGCATGATGATCTCTTAATTATGTTCTCTGTCAAGAGTTAAAATAAAACACAAAAGCTTTAACCTGCCTGTGGAAAACTTCACAGTGTTTAAATCAAAACGTTACTAAAATATTTATGTGTGAATTTAAGTAAGCAGTTCTAATTTTAATCTTCATAGTTTCTGTCTGTTCATGTCTTCTGAAATATTACCATCTAAAATAGATAGATATAGAAGAGTTTATGGAAGTGTGGCTTATTGATGGTATTGCAAAAATAATACAGGTCATCATCAGACTGTCTTTGTGCAGCCAAACTGTAAATGCCCACCAACAATCAGTTAATGGTACACATGCAGGTTCTCAGTGACAATATTTACCTGGCAAGAAAGATGAGTAGAAGTAGTTGGCAGACTAATTATATCTCATATAGATATGGCTATTACCTCAGATGCATTCTTACAAATGTATACATACAAACAGAAAACCACATTTCAATATAAGATTTATATCATAATTGTTCCAGAAGATGAGGGTCATATTTTTTTTAATTGTTTTTGCACTCTTCTGTTAGATTTAAGAGCATTTGGGATATTATCAGTTCTTAAAGCTCATAATCTTACAACTAAAAAACCTAGACTTACTTCTTTGGTTGGTTTTGATTGTTTATTTGGGAGGTGTTGGGTTTTGTTTGTTTGTTTGTGTTTTGGGTGGTGGGGTTTTTTTGTTTTATTTTGTTGTTTGTTTGTTTTTTTCAGTACTCAGTGGTAAACACTCCTCTGGAATGCAAGTAGGTTGCCCATGGAAGCCCATGGATTATGTTAAACCAACTGTGTTTAAAAAGGCGGCCGTGCTTACTTTGGAAATTTGCAAAAACACCACTGTAACACTTTTTGTTGTAATCCTCCTGTAGCTCTTTCTTACATATGAGATTTGATTTATAGTTCTGATCAATCTAGTTCGTCACTGTTAATGTTTCATGGTGAATGACTGAATGTAACTAATACATAAGAATTTTATTCTCTCAAAATATTGCCCTGAACTTCCAGCCTAAAATTGCCAGGATGGCCAGTGTGGAGGGTATTGTCTACACACTTGAAAAACGAAGAACAATATTTGCTTGGATGTGGCCCCCAGAGTTTCTGCATGCCCACAGAAGCTCCCATAGTGGAAAGGAAAATACCCAGATTTGCAGAAACTGCTGCTCAGTGTACCAGATTTGTCTGTAAGTGACAGAAATGTCTGTCAAGGGGTGAAGTCTACCTGAAATCACCACTCAGGTGAGGACTAGGTTACACCTGTCCAGTTGCAACTGACTAAATTTCATAATGTAACTGATGTAATGCAGCCTTCATTTTTCAGCAGCTCTAAGTGATTAGATGATTCAGATATGCCCTGGGAAACCACAGGAGAACTGATGAACACTTAATGACTTTACTTCCTTTTAGCAACTTCGGGGCAGGAGGCTAGAAGGTGATAGTCACTCAGAAGACAAATGTTAATTGGCTTTATGTGTGGGGAAAGCCAGAGACTGGCCTGTTGTTACAGTGACTTACCAAAGCTTATGCCACCGGCTTGAAATGCAGGCTGGAGGTAATGCATGCAGTACTGAGGTACAGTTCTCTTCACAGTAGCAAGGACTGGTTATAATTTATAATGTGCTTATATAGGTATAAAAATCTGTTCCTCACCATGAAAACAGTTTCTGAAATATCAGTGAAATACAGTAGCGATAACACTGATGTTGCAAAACAGTCCTGTGTTTCTAAAGGTAGATGTTTAGGCATGACAGCAGAAATTTCAGAACTGTGAGCCTTGAAATAGAAAGGCAAGCACGGGTTCATCAGGAAGATTCAGCGGGCCTCAGATCTATAGTTATCCCCCAGTTAGAATACCATGAGAAATTTTAAGTTAAACTAAGCAGAACGAGGAAGTTCTGAATTGTGGTTCACAGATCGTGTACAAAAGCCATATTTTTACAGGCACCTAAATGCTGTTTTAAAGAAACCACTCTAACAGTTGTTTAATGTTGTTTCGTAGTATGAAATAATCTAATTTACATATAGATTAAAACTCTATTTATGGCATCTGTGATACTACAAACAAGAGTGTGGGGGGGTCACAATTCTTTATTGTATTTGTTCAGTACTGCTTCATTTGTGCTTGCATTATAGTCCTGTTAAATGTTGCCACTTTAAAATACAGTATATGTCAAACATTTACTACCAAAATGGCTTGACTTCATAAAAAAACTTATCAGTAGCCAAGTGTAAGGATTAATTATTTAATCTAAACATACTTCAAAACTTAAACAACTTGGAGCATCACAGAGTTTATGGCAATTCTACTGCCTACTGGAGAAAAATCAGACATATGTTCTCTATTATAACAGCTTCTAAGTCATAGTGCCACAATACTAAAAACTGATATATAATGGGGTGCATACTTTGTTGATATATAAACAAAGTTATATAAAAACTAGGAGTGCATTTAAATTGTATAGATTTTGTCCTAAAAAGGAAAATACAAGAAGAATTTTTAAGGTTTAAGACTGCTGCATTTTTTTGTTTATGATAAATACTGAAAAGTAAAGATTTCAACGGTTAATGTAATAACCTTTATATCCTGAAGACATTCTTCTAACTGCAGTATTTCTGAAGACTTCATAAGATTGATGTATATGTGTCACACACTCATGTTGCTAGAGAATGAATGACAGGAAATTACTAGCATGAATTGTTGGTAATTCTTGTTTGAATTCTTGCTGGAAATTCAACTGTTTGGTCCATTTTTATTGTTATTTCTATAAAGGACTTGTTTTGTCACATAATTACTTTTTTATTTTATTTCTTTATCTCATTGTCCTATGTGTTCTAGACATTGTATCTTAGAAATTCTATTCTGCATGGTTATTTTTTTCTTCCATTTTCTATGAAATATATGTTCCATATCATTTTCAGGAATGATGTTGAAGTACGGAACTCTTAACCTTTGAATTTGGCTGACTTTGAGTCTTTAACTGGGCATACTTAATATGGAATTAACATAGCTTTTTGCATTTAATATAATATTTATAGATATTAATCTATTAGTTCTCAAACTCCAATGTGCTAAATATTTTCATATTCCTTAAAGATTTACTAGATCATGCGAAACTCTCCCAAGTTTCCAGCAATCTCAATTAACTTTTGCTTCTTCATAGTATAGAAAAGAGAAAGCTGAAGAAACATCTGGAAAGAGAGGTGTCTCATCTATTGTGTGTGAAATGAGAAAAAATAACTTCTGCTGCATGAACAGTACTAGTTAACTGGCCAGGCAGCAGGAGACAACTTTTCATACACAAAAGAACTAACATGGTTGTCCCACAGATGATCAAGTTTCTGAGCAATGTTAGAGAAAAGAGAGTACTGACTAAAGAAGTCTGTGAGAAGATGGTCCACTATGTCATTTTATGTTTTGAACTTCTGGCCATGGAAAGAAAGGGGTGAGAAATTAAGTCTGTTTTATCCCACTGTAAGTAGATCTGTCTTTTCATCTCTCTTTTTTGTTTCTGTTTTTCTTCTTATCATTGACAACATTTTAATAAACATCCCACATAATGAATAGAGGGGCTGAGTGTGAGCAGAATTTAATAAATTTTGTGATGACCTCAAATAAGTCTAGAAGGCACATAATCAAGAAAACATTTGTGCTTCCTCCAGTTATCTAATGCTTGAATTTGAAAATAGTTGCTATATTGGGTGTGTAGTCACCAGGGAAAAAAATTACACAAAAACTTTGCTCTGGTCAATTGAAAAAAAGGTGGGTTTATTTTGTCCTAATATAGTTTCAGTTTCTATTCATATTTAGAGAACAAGCTTATGATGCAGACTTTTTGCTGTCTAGGCATGTGTCTATTTCAAGATACACAGTTTTCGTTATCTTCCTGATCATCTTTGAGCCTTCTTTTTTGCTTCTATTCTTTCAGTAGTAATTTTTTGTCTTACTTCAGCTGTGAGTATGGGAATATTTGTTCTCCTTTTGCGTGTTTTTTAGAGGGGGCCATTTTTTCTATGTCTTTAAATTAAGAGAATAAACTAGTTTTTAGAAAGTGAACATAAGTCTATGGAGTTCAGGAGCAAAAGAGAGAATGGGGTTGACCTAAACAGTCAACTTAGACAAAGGGACGTGGACAAGTATGCAACACTAGCTAGGACAGAGACAGTTCCAGAAGTTAAACTGGAAGGAAAACTTCAGCTGAGAAGGCTAGAAGTAAGACATCAAGTCTGAAAATGCCAAAGATGTACTAAGACAACTGGAAACAGACATTCTGAGAAAAGTAGTATGTAATCATGTAGTCAAGGGCTATATTACAAAGTATATATAAAAGGCTACTGAAATAAGGCTGTACCAGCAGCTTTGATTTGTTTGAACTTCCAACAAGTAAAATGTGTGTTTCCATTATGGTTTATTTCTTTAGTTAGTAATCACCATACTTGCCAGCACTACACTCAAATTTATTTTTTTTTTTTTAATAAATTTTAGAATGTTATCATCTTATCCAAGTTGGTTTTGGTTGGTTGGTTGGTTGTGGGTTTTGTTTTTGTTTTTTTTTTTCCTTAGAAAATGCTGTCTATCTTCTTTCTTCCATTTATTAGGGATTGCAGTTGTTTTGTAATGCTTTTTGCCTATTTGGTCCCAAAAGTAAAATCTGTTCTGTGAATCCTATAGTGCACTCTGACTTAATTTACTTTCTAATAACATCTGGTCAAAAGAAAGCATGGAGGATCTGACAAATGATGCCAGCTTTTCAATTCCATGAGGGAGGACCAAGTGGGTTCAAACTAAAGCAAGGTAGGGAAAAGCATCCATCTATTTCTAACAGATTTAGACAGGGAGATCTAGAGCATGAAGAATGTGTACGTTCCTTAGAGTGATGACTAGCTGTCATCATGGTGATGTAAAAAGAAGCAAAAGTGTGCTTTAGAAGATGTATGTTGCAATTTAGTTCAAGCTCTGATAATCTGGATTGAGCAGATTCCATTTCCTGAGAGAAGCTAAAAATGGAGAGAAGAAAGAGAGAAAACTAAAAAGGAAATAAAAGAAGAAAAGAAAAAACAAACCAAAACAAAACACATCACTCTTGTAAAACCCCTAGCTGGGCTGGGATCATAGGAAGGCAAAGGCATTTTCCATCTTCCAAAGAGCTCTAATTTTGATACTTACTGGATGGTGTTCTACTACCCAGAATAACTCTTGGCAGTAGTTATGAAAGTCTCTGGAATCAAAGCAGCAAACCTATTTCAATGAACACCAAACATAATATCCCACTAGAAATATAAGCTGTCCTTTGCACAAACACAAAATGCAGAAATTCTAAGGATTTATATTTTTCCTTATTAGGAGCTAGACTTGATATTAGGTTCAGTAAGTATGAAGATGTTTGAAGAAGTGCTTAATATGTTGACTATATTTCCCCTGAGGAAAAAATCACTGCTCAGCTAATGATAAAGATAACTATAAGTTAAGAGAAGCCCTGGGAGACCACCATCGTCTTTGGTCACGAGGAAAACTACTGTTACCAATGTACGTGCATATCCCCGTCATCTTCGTGAGAAGGACTCCCTGGGTCCTTTGCCTTGCCATATCACATTTCTTTCAAAAACGTATTTACCAATAGAGAGAGGGATGTTTTGTGACTAATTAATAAAATTGGAGGTAATCAGAAATGCCAGTATTGAATTTTAATGGTTTGCAACAAAACATGTCCTTTATGAAGGGGAAGACTGGTCTGCTATATCAAAGGGTTAAAAGAAACAGCTAATCAAGATGCAGACAATACTGAGAAATGGACTGTTTCTTATCACTATCAATAAAAATGCAGTAGTTTGGACCTGGCTTAATAATTAACATGAGGAATCTTCAGAGACTGACTTGTCAGAAATAGCATCTTTGGAGTAAACCAACAACTTGAAAAGTAGAGTCACCACTCCAGATGGTATATACCCAAGAGTCTAAATAAGCTTAACTGTGAAGTCTCTGAGCCAATAACAAAAAGATCCAGTCTCTCATTCTAAGCAGCTCAATGGCTTAGATGTTTGAACAGCAGAAATTTTAACTGTGCATTGGTAACACATTTTAACTATGCACAGAAACAGACAGAATGGCTGAGGTTGGAAGGGACCTCTGGAGGTCTTCTGGTCCAGCCCCACTGCTCAAGCAAGGCCACATAGACCCAGTTGCCCAGAACCATGCCCAGATGGATTTTGAATATATCCAAGGATGGAGACTCCGTAATCGCTCTGGGCAGCCTGTGCTCAGACACGCTCACAGTAAAAGTATTTATTTTTTCCATCAGATGGAATCTCCTGTGTTTCAGTTCGTGCCCATTGCCTTTTGTCTACTTATAATCAAGAGTTTAATTATGTATTTTAGCTATAAATGCTGTAAATATTACCTAGAAAATTTCAAGCCAGTCAAATTTTTACATCTATACCTGACAACTGGCTGTTGGGAAATAATTAAAAATAGAGTAGCAAAAGACATGGAACATCATGAAATAATGGAACTTATCCGGTATGGTGTCTACCAAGGAAAGCATCTCTTACTCAGTTGTTGAAATGAACTGTAGCAGTCAATAGTATAATGAATAAAACAAATTTGGAAATGTGATATATTTAGACTTAGAATAGTTTGTTCATGTGGTTTCGTATAGAAGAATCTATTAAGAAAGCTAAGTGTTCGTGAATGGAGATGCACTAAAGCTACAGATACAACTATGTCCATAACAAACAAGGTGAAGAGGTTTTCAACAACAGCGATTCACTATAACTGCTTCTGTGGATTGTTAAATTAAAAGAGCATATGTGGAAGCAATAGAAAGACTTTTAAAAGTGTTGAATCATTGAGTGGATACAAGTCTCTGATTCTGAGCAAATATGTTAGCCGTAAGGCTGATCTTGTATGTACCAGACAAAATAATAGTTTTGTTATTGTTTGAAGGCAATAATTTCATATTTGACCAATTACCGTAAATTCTTAATTTGTGATTAACAGGTGGCATAACTTATATGATAAAATATCACCTATTGACTCAGAAAATTTCTGGTTCCCACATTCTTTTAATACAAGAAATTGGATTTTCCTTTGGCAAAATATGATATTTATTTTTAGATTCTTAGTGTGAAGCAGTTGCAAACTCCTTATCATCAATAATAAAATGAAGGTTGAGGCATAAGTGAAGTTAATAATGTCTTACACACAGGATGGAAAAAATGCCATTTCTCTATTGGGTGCTGTGTAAATATGAGAAGTTCTTACAAATCATTTAACGATTGCTGGAGATGGAGTCAGGCCAGAAAGAAAACAATAAGATGTCCAAACATAGAAAGTTTATTCAGTAAATTGAAATTCAAGCTTGAAAATTGAAAAGTTTGATTTTGATCTATCTCAAAGGGCACCTTTTACCTTTTTTATTTTTTAATAAAAGGCAAGTTTTATTAAATGTTTATCTTAGATTATTTGCATACTCTGTTTCTTGTTCCCCTTAGTCTTCTGATGTAACTACTGCTTAAGGATGCATTGAAAATATGGTATTATATATTTGAGAGACTTTATCCTAATATATTGCATTCAGGAAAGACTGAAATATACTTTCAGCAACAGCAACTTAATGTACTCAGCAAGTACCTACTTCATGTGACCTTTCAGGGAAAATATATTCTGTGATTACTAGTCATCCAAAGTGAAAAAAAAAATATAAAATTCCTCAAAGATATTTCTTATACATTTCTCAATGACAATTTAAAACCCTGTTCAGGTTGCTATTTAAGGTGGTAAGTCAGTCCTGGATACCTAGAACTTGCAACTGAATGGAGCATGATATGCTGTAAAAACAGGGTCAAACACAAACAGTCTGGAAGGATTCAAAGTCAGGTTGGACGGGACAATCTAATGCAAGGTGTCCCTGCCTATGGCAGAGGGACTGGACTAGAGGATCTTTAAAGGTCTCTTCTGACCCAAACCATTCTATGATTCTACGATTTTATGATTCAACAATTCCTCTGAAGTATTTCTCCTGCTTCACTACATTGCAGTGCAAAAGAATATCTATGTGTGCGTGTAAAGTTTGATGAAATTCAACTGACATTGAAACTGGAATTACACTTTTACTTTGATCTGCTTTCCAATGAAAATCCACATGGGTGAATTCCTTCTCCTATTCTTTTCAGCATCTGTATCCACTATCAGGTGAAATGTTTAGATGGCCTTGACAAAAATGTTAGTCATACAGAGATGACTCATAGTTTTGCTTACTGTTTATAAAGATGCTCTGATGCTTGGATGAGCTCAGGCAAAACATTGTTTTGTGATGGTAGAATAAAGTATCCGAGAGTATATAGAATAAGTGATAGGGGGAAAAAAAGAGTGCTACATTACTGCCTGCTGTTTTATAGCCTATTGTTCACATTTAGTACCTAATAGCACAGAGCCATGGAGCACAATGCTCTTCTGTGATCAAAGTTCCTAAAAGATGTTACAATGAAATGCAATTGCTATGGCACAGTCAAGGAGCACTGATTGGCTTCTGGGCATGCTGCTGCCAGGTAAAAGGATGATAGGCATCAAGATTTCCAACTTTTATGACATCTTCTAGGTAGATGTCTTCTGAAAGCTGTGCTGCTTAAGTGCCATTGACCCTTGTTCTACCAAATATGGATTGTGTGAGAAAAGGTTATTTTGTCCTCCTTAATCCCTTCCCAGCTTTATGTTCTTCCCCCATGTACATAAAACATTTTACTTTGAAAAAGTGCTAATTTTCATCCCTTCATCCAAAAAGAGAACAAATAGTTATTATATTTGTTCAATAGTATTCCTGAAAAACTAGCATTTGAAATTTCTTAACAGAACTTTCCTCCTGGTGTTTTCACTGTACTCAAATTCAGAACTTTGGCTCTGCTTCAGGATTCATTTCTAGGTCTAGTTCTCTAGACCTCTACCTGAATTATTACTTTTAACTAAAAGATAATGTCCTGATTTGCCATAGTGCAGGGTGTTATGCATTTTAGGTCCTTCCCTGCTTTAGATACTTGGCTATACTACATTTCATAAAATACATAATTATCTTAAGAATTCTCCAGTAACAGCTGGAGAAGACAATGTGGCACAATACAAATGACAGTTTGGCTCTTGAATCTAGATCAGAGGTAGCTCTGGAGAAATATGGAGCTGTAATAACAGTGTAGTTACTGATACCAGGCAATAGTAGTGATTCACTATTAAAATCAATAAATGAAAATGGAACAGGAATTAGATGTTTTTGTTTGGATTCGTATATGTAGTCAGATGCATTATCATATTGGTCTCATTCTGCAAAAGAAGTCTTTCCCCCAAAGAACACTACACTATCATGTGAAGTATTGTGTTATCGAAGAGTGTAAAATTAAGAAAATTTGAGGAGAGTAATAAAAATTACAACCTTTAAAATATGAGAAATGTCAAACAAGCTGTAAAATTGATAGAAATTCTCTTGAGTCTGCTGATAAAACTAGGCATTTGTACTGAAATCTGCCTCTTCAACTTGATGGGTCTGAGACAAGTCTTAAAAGTCACGTTTATAAAATAACAAATCCTATTTTTTTGTTATTGTCTCTGTTTATTTTTTTTCAGTAAATGTGGATATGTAAATATTTACAGATGATGATTAGGTATTAGTATAGACATATATTCAAATTTCTGGCATTTGGGATGGTTCTTTGGGGTTTTGTGTGTTTGTAGTTTGTGTTTTGTTGTTAGTTTGGTTTCGTTTGGTTGCATTTTTAAATTAAGGACGCTAATCATATTTCTGCAATTTCCCCAGTAAAGGAATACTTTATTCCTTTCCAGTTGAGGATAAAGTATTAAATCTTGAAGACCAAAACCAGGTTTTGAATTTCAAAAAAAAAAAAAGTTCTACATAACTGTTCACACAGTGCCAAACTGTGGTGCTGCAGAGGAACTTAGTGGAATATTTAGTGATGACTGGCAGTTAGCTTGACATTCTGCTTTCTTCCTTTTTTTTTCCCTTTAATCGTTTTGGTTTGATTTTTTGTTTTGTTTTTGTTTATGTTTCTTTTTAAAATAGATCTGTGAGAAACACTAAAACAAGCTTTATTTTCTTGTAAGCCTCAGAATATCTGAGTGTCATTAAAATTATAGGAGAAACCTTCAAGAAAAGCATTACCCACTGCAGTTAATGAACAAATCTACTTGTTTAGGATTTTTGCTCACGGCTTAGAAACTCTCTTGTTTATTGTGTTTTCTCATTGTACCCTGGCTTGTTTCAAATCCATTCCAAATAACCATATCTCCAAACAGATTTTGATTGTTCTGGTGTTTTCACTCTAACTCCGTGACCTGCGGTAGCACTGCATGCTTTTCCAGGAAACTTTAAAGTACTCTGTATGTCAGAGTCTGAACCCCGAACCCACATGTCCACACATGTATTCACAGTTTA
Source organism: Caloenas nicobarica (assembly GCF_036013445.1). Lineage (NCBI taxonomy): Eukaryota > Metazoa > Chordata > Aves > Columbiformes > Columbidae > Caloenas > Caloenas nicobarica. The sequence goes on from NC_088245.1 coordinate 51,162,543, forward strand.
TATTCTTAAGCTTTGACATTTTTTCTAGCCTATCCATACACTCCTGTAGCAATATGATTTCCTAATGATATCAAATTTCTAACTCACATTGATCCTGCTTCCTACTGCCCTTCATTACATCCTTGGAGATCAGTGTGCTCCTCTTAGAATACATTAGTCATTCATTGCTAACGCCATAAAAGCCCTGAAGTCCTAGAACAGAAAAGTCTCTCCTTTTACCTTTCTGTTCCCTCACTATTAATAGATAACTCCCAGCTGCTATTTCATTTTTCTTCTGTCATGAAAGCTGTAACTACATGATTAAAATGGTGTGCAGCTCTAAAACTACTATCAATTATACTAATTAAGGTCAAATAGAATGGAACAGTACTCTTTGTGGAAAGCAAAGTAGACAATGTAAACCTCTATTAATTTTAGGGCATCATATGTACATACGACAATTTCTACAGACCTTATTACTAGTTATTTCCAGGTAGTCTTTTATAATCACATCTCTAAGGCTTATTTTGCTTTTTTTTCTTCTGAGAACAAAATACTGATGGACATAATTTTTTCTATCTCTTTTTTTTTTTTTTAACTGGGTAGGTAGAAATTACCTCTTTTTATTAGAAAATTTATTTTAGTGGGTTTTGCTTATGTTTTGAGAACGTTCAGTATGAATTTTCAACATTTGCCTTCCCTGCAGCTACACAGAGGCTACTAAGTTGAGCAGGACTTCACATAACTACAAGAAGCATGCTCTAGATAGATCTAAAATTGAGTTTTACGAAGGAAACTGAATATGTTTCCTCTCAGCAGCTGTCCCTCAGTGTTGTGTATCTGCAAGACACACTGTATGAAATTACACTTGTGGGAAAATTGCATATATATTCTACAAGAATTTTTGAAGGAAATGAATGTTCTGATTTCTGTTTTCGATCATGCAAACTGTTTGCGTTCTGAGTGAGAAAGAAGCAGCTGAAATTTGGCTCGAGGAATTGAAAAACAAATAAACAAACCTCAACAACAACAACAAAACACCAAACAACCAACCCTCAAGTGTTTCAAATGATTTATTAAAAGAAATGATGGCATTTTCATCTCTTCACTGAAAGACCCTGTCTAAGCAATAACATGTTTCTTCATGTGCACTCATTGCTAAGCAAACAGTCATTCTGCTTAACCGGTAGGGACTTCAAGGAAAATATTTTTCATTTCAGATGATACTCAGAACTGGAACATGTTTCCTGTGTCAGTGTCAGCACTGTTCAGTCCTGACCACCACAGTGCATTGCTGTTTTCCTGGGTGTCTGGGAGTGATGTTCCTGAGGGCAGCTGACAGAAATTATCTGTCAGGGAGAGTCATTGTGCCCAGAGAATATCATCCTTGAAGATGTAAAATCTTGATGAACATCTTTGAATATGAGCTATGGTCAGTTCCAAGTCCAAATCAGCATTTCACAACAGAAAGGAAGAAAATACCACATGGGAATCCTTTCTTTTTAAGCTTTTGAAGTGTAATAATTGCCATATTATGAGTGTCTCTAACTAGTGCTTCAAGGTGTTGAATAATACATACAGAAAGGGAATGAGGGTGAGAAGTTTGAAAAAGCTGCTTGAGAGCATAAGGGATAATAGGCAGCACCAGTGACCCATTGTAACACATTGCAGGCAAAATGCTCTGTAGTTAAATTATTCAGACTAGATCAGTGTTGTAATTAAAAGTAGTTATTATTCCTCCCTGATTACTCCATAAAGAACTTTTCTTAATGAACAGGATAATTTCATTAAAATATTTTTAATGATCAAAATTTTAGAAATGTTTTCTCTATCTTTAATATATCTTCTAAATGACCTCAAATTAACCTACAGGGATATTTCACTCATAAGAGGTGTTTTGGTAAGCAGTAAAAGCTTTAAACTAAAATTTGACACAGTCTCATTTAATCTTCAAAGACAGAACTGAATTTAAATAAAAAGAGCTCCACCAGTTTAAATGTGCTGGAGATTCAGACTCACATAACTTGAAGATAAGGAAAAATTATTATTGATTATGTGTTCCCTATCACCTTGAGGCAAAGTTCAATAAAATAATTGGGATTTTTTTCCACTAGTTCAATAGATTTAAGACAAGGCCTTCATTTGGTAGGGCTTCTTTCTTACTTCTTTTTCACAAAACCCATTTATCATGTAGAATTTTCTATTATTTTCTAGTCAGGATTTTCTAGTCATTATTTCAAAAATGCAAATCTTAATCACAGTTTAGATTTCTGTCATTTCACCAATAACATTTTCTAGCAATTTCAGAAGGATATCTTACAGACAGGGATCACATGGCAACTTACAAAATGGTCGGCAAAGAGACCTTAGGGCTAGAGATTGGCCAAAGGTCCCAAATGGTATCTCAGAGGTCTGAAATATGAATTAAGTGAACACTTCCATCAGCTCACAGAATAGAGACTTAGAACTTATCTGCAGTTTTCAGTGTATCCACAAAAGCTTTTTTATTTCAAGTGCTAAATTTAGTTTGTGTTAATTGTAACTGTGCCAAATGAATAAATAAAAAGGAAAAAAAAAAAAGCAACGGTCTTATCAATAAGGATACTGCCAAGTATTGCAAAGATTGTTTATTTATACTTTTTTAAAGACAATTTATATCAGCTTCGGAAGTTCGAGAAAATCAGATGTTTTGGTCTTTTTTTTTTTTTCTTTTTCTTCCTCCCACCCCTGGCCCGGAGGCTTCTGTTGTACTGTACTTATCTAACAGTTGCACACAAATAAACTGGGGGAACTCTGTCATGGCAAAACTCATTTGTATGCACAGTGATAAACTAAAGTCTATTTAAAGGCTTCAGTTGGACTCAGGTGATTCACAGACTTTGTTCTTACCTTTTGCCACAGGGATGAATTACAGCCACACTGCAAATTTGATTGTGCATGAAGAGCATGTAGGAGAAAAGCTGTGTAGCTAGAGGCTCAGGGTGGACCTTACTGAGACAAAACAGAAAAAAATGAAAAAAATACAAAAAAAAAAAAAAAAGATTAAAAGTTACAGAGACATATGGGATGGGAAGGGGACACTGAGGTGGAAGAAACTACCTACTAACAAATTAGACAGCAAATTAGTGTTTAAAAGTAATATGTTTCTTAGCAGGTTACTGTTTTAGACCTTCGCTGAAACCAAGGAATTATGACAAGGAAATTGTAATAAAGAATTATCTTATTTAAATAAAAATGAAGATAAGCTGATTTAAAGAAACTGTTAATTTTATTGAAAAGACAAAGCTGGGTTCAGCAACTCAGGAAACAGAGAGCAAAAGCAGATATGAAGATTACTTTTTAAGTCGAAGAAAGATAACAAAGGTCATATGGTTTATTAATTTCGGAAAAGAAAAGATAAAATAGGACTGAAACTTCATTAACTTCATCCAAAGCAGATGAAATGGAATATATGGTTCATTAATTTTGGTAAGAAAAATCAGACTAGATAATATTTATTTAATTTTGTAATTTAAGGCAGAAAATTTAAAAAGTGACTAATTATTAACTGAAGCAAGGTAAGGTTATATCATAACGCAGGTTTTGGAATTCATTTTGAAATTTATTTAGATTAAAGCAAAGTAAGGACGAAAACGTGAGTCTATATTTTGTTTTAGCAGTGTAAGGGAAAAATCCCAGTAAATATGGAGCATGACAGCATCTATATATGAAGTCAACACAGTCAATGACAATGCAGCGGTCTGTGTCCAGATTATTTCAAGCATCTCTTCCACTGTGTTGCTTACATAGAAGCAAAATGTGTGTCACCGTGGCTTAACTAGCAAAGGTAAGATATAATTTCCCTGACAAACTGAAAAGTCAGTGACCCAGCAATATGTACGGGGCTGTATAAATTTTTTGTGCCTAAGAAAGATATGCTTTAAACAAACAAACAAAAAGCTATTTCATAAATCTAATTACAAGCAAGAGGAACACAATACAAATAATACTGAAATAGTGGATTATATCATATCATAGAACCAAGGGAAGTATCACAAATTTACAGGTGCAGTCAGATATGGTGCTAATAGCTACTAATGGACAAAAATAAGTTCTTGATGTGGCTTTTAGAAATAAGCAACATGAAAGGAAAAAACTATGGCAAAGGTCTAGCATAGAATGCAACTCCTATGTTGTCGTGTTAGTATTTCTCATGGATTTTCTTCTGAGAATGCTGAACTTCAATTTTATGCAGAAAGAATCAACAAACGCTCTGCTCTAGATGTCCCAATGTTTGCTTCATCATGTAAAAATATATATTAACATTTGTTTCAAAAAAATCAAATAGAGACATACCACAATCTCAGCCTCAAACACTCACAACTGAAAAGTAAACATATTATGGAGAAATCCCACCTCAGAAAGCACACGCACTCTCACAATCCTGTTGATGAAAATAACTATATTTTTTCTCCCTTGGTGTATCTTAGGTAATCTTGAGACAATAAAACTTTTTATTGATTACCGTTTTTCCTGTGCTTCATGTACAACTTCAAGATCTATATGTAATTTATGCTTACACTCTCTGGGATTATTTTAGTTTAGTTTTCAAGTATAAATCGAAAGTGGAAAGAAGTAAAATGTGCATTCTTTACAACGGATCTTTTTTTAATTGCTATTCAGTTAGGTGGCATATAGGACAGTAGCGCGTAAAGTTACAGATCCCGACATTATAATAAAGTATGTTGATGTTCACCTTCTTCATTCCCTATGCCAGTCTACCAAATAAAATGATAAAGTGATTCATTCTATTGAGTTGACTAATAATATTATATTTTCAAATATTAAAAAAAAAATGCTGAAGTGATTCTTTCCTAGTGCACGTCTATATAGGGGCTACAGTTCACAGTTCCATTGTTTGTTAAGAGCTGGTTCCTCTGGACTATTTTCCCAACAGAGTAATACAGATATTGTGGATGGTCCATGTTTAACTGATTCTTTGGGTAACCTGCTTGACCTGCAGACCTTGGATAAGGAGAGTGCAGGTCTCCTGGAACTTCTGTGTTCAACTGTCCTTTTTCAGAAAGGAGACTTCAGTTACATTGACATGTTGATGTTTCAGATACCCTTGGACATCTCAAATAACATTAAACAACTCCTGTATTTAGAGAACTGTATCTCTCCATAGATGGCTAGTTTAAAGTGAGCTAAACTTACTTCTAAACTCCACCGATTACATTGATTAGCTCTGCCTTGATTATAAAGTGAAATAACATACCTAGCTCACACTAGACACTTGAATTTGTGAGTGTTAATCCAACACTGAATCCCAGATATAGCAAAGCGTTACCATTTTAAACCATCCAGACAGATTTAAACCAAGAGAGATTTAATCTAGTAGGCTAATTGAAAATTCGTCCCCCCCTCAAAATTCATCTGACTCTTTATCTTGTGCAGAATGGTTTGACCAGTTTTAATTACTACAACCATTCTAAAACCATTGTAAAACCATTCTAAGATGTTATCATTTTAATAGACTCTGCTAAATAAAGTAATGCTTAGTATTGTATCTCATATATAGTTTGGAATCTACGTGTAACTGTATATGTGCTTTACTAAATATTAATTTTAAAGAAGTTAGCGCTTTAAGAGTACAAACAAATTGCATCTCTGTGTTATAACATTCAAAATATTATCTGTGCTGGCAGACAATTTTGTCATAGTCATAGAATCATACAATGGCTTCTTCAAAGATCATCTAGTCATCCTCCCTGCCATGGGCAGTGACATCTTTCAATAGATCAAAGCCCCATCCAACCTGACTTTGAACACTTCCATTGAGGGGGCATCCACAAGTTCTCTGGGCAATCTGTTCCAGTCTCTCACCACCCCCATAGTAAAGAATTTCTTTTCTATAACCAATCTAAATCTACTGTCTCTTGGTTTTAAATTATTGATCTTTCTCCTATCACTGTTAATGTCCTCTGGAATTAATTTTATTACACAGTATTGAATACTTATATACTTGTATTATTATTTTTCATTATTTTCTTTTAACTACTGCTTTTGGAAAGGTATTTTTAAATATGCTTAACTGTATTTCATGACATACTATATGTATCATGAACCATACATAACTTTGTCTATTAATATAACAGTAGTACATTGTCATTTTAAAACTCATCTGTTCAACCACTAGCAGAGACATCTGACAGCAAGCTGTCCTTTCCACTTCTGGTTCTCAAAGCAATGTCAGAATGAAGATAGTGTCTTCAAGACTAAGTCACTTAATAGGTGATCCTTCTCCAGGACTTTGTCTTGTTTTTTCACTCCCTGAGCATTCAATAAACACTGAACATAACTACCCTGCCTAGTATCTTTTTTTTTTTAATTAAATTTTTTCTGTAGTTTCAGCATGTACTGGTTTAACAATGTGATGGCTGTATTAAATATTGCTATAGCTGTTTTTGGAATAAAAATTTTGGGGTAAATTGACAAAGCATAATGAAGTTTTCCAATGTGTATAAATAACATAAACGTAGCTATTTGTCAATTCAAATTTAGCCTTATGTTTAACACATTGGAAAGGTTTTTGGTCAGTCAGCACAGAGCAGTACCTCAGTCAGTCACCTCTGCCTTTTAAGTGTAACATGGTTTTGTACACTGTTATGCTAGCTGCAGAAACAAGCTCTTCATTTTATACTGGCTCAAAATATCCTGATAAAACATCAGATACTGATATTATTTATTCTGAATAATTTCCTCTTTGATGAACTTTCAACTGAATGCTGAAAAAGTCATCTCGTTAGGATGACATTCAAGAACAAGTTTAATCCCTGTGTAAGTGAGGAAGGGTTGCGCAACTGTGTGGACACTAACAGGTCGTGTGATACATTTATCATGTAAAGTATGTCTGTCACAAGTTGGCTTTGATATCTGGTGCCTTTAACATCACCTGTAAATTTGCACCCGGCACACCCAAGAATAGAAAGCTTGAGCTAAAGAGAAGGATGCTTGCATCATGTTTTGTAGCGATCATGAGAGGTGTTCTCAAAGGCAAATATTTCAGATTTAGACCTGCAAAAATTGCTCTTTCCCTTCACTGCAGTAGTGTCTGAAAATTCTACTCCAGGATGGTCAACTGTCTTGCAGGTCAAGATTTTGAAATGAACACTTAGCATTAAAAAAACTATTTGCGGGTGGCTCTACTCATTCTTTTATCCCTGTGATACTTACTTTAGGCAAACTATCCAACACAGAACTCACAGCTTCCAGTAATGCTTTTGATCTTTCTGTTTGGGCTAAAGCTTACACACAGAGATAGTGTCATCAAAGTAGAAATTAGAAAAAAACTGTGAAGTTCATATTTTTAAATTTAGGATATATTCCGACTCCTGTGTGTGAAGTGATTCTGAGACTTTTCTCTTATGTTTGTACTTAGCAAATTACGTTTTAACTTTTAAACTTTAAATGGCTTATATAGATGTCAATAATGAAGTCATACACAGTTGACTAATAAATAAAGAATTTCCAAAGCAATTATGAAAGCTAGGTGTTAAAGGGATGATTTGCAAGAGTATGGAAAGATTATTTGGTCGCTATTTATGCAGAAACTTTGTGTTACTACATTGTTAGCATTTTTATCTTAGAATTTTTTTTCCCTAAGATCTAATAATTGAAGTTCTTCAGAGCTTGTGTATCAATATCATCAAGCTCAGAAATCAAAACCTGTAAAAGGATTCTCAGAAGGTTCCAGACATGGAAAACTTGTAGCCATTCAAAATGGAGATGCTTGCGAGCAGAGTCACTGTGGGATTGTAATTTGTAGTGAATCATCTGCTCTGAGATAACTGACTGAGTTCAGACTCGTGTCAGGCATTGGGCAGCTTGCCTTATCTTCACAGGAGCCTAAACTACCTCAAATTGCCTTTATCCTTCTTTCATATCACCTTTTTTCTTTAGACCCTTTGAGAAAGTTGCAAATTCTCAGTCCACGTGCTTTTACTGCAGCATTCAAAGCCATACAAAATTTTGTATTTAAAACAAAAAATGTATTAATATAAACCCCCATATGACAGACCAGAATGCAAACAACAACCAACTTATCCACTGTAGGAAACCCTGATGTAGAACCTCCTCTCAACACATGTAGAGAAAACTTGAAACTCTTTTTCACAGCTTTGTTTATGGAATGGAAATGTAACTTCATGACATTAATGTATTTTGACATTCTCTGTCAAAAGACCAGCACCTCCGTTAGGACAATTCTCTGACAAGACCAGTGGTGTGCTGTTACAATGTGGCTATACGAACAAGTCACTGTGGGATTGTAGTTTGTAGTGAATCATCTGCTCTGAGATAACTGACTGAGTTCAGACTCGTGTCATGCATTGGGCAGCTTGCCTTATCTTCACAGAAGCCTAAACTACTTAAATTGCCTTTATTCTTCTTTTATATCACCTTTTATCTTTAGACCCTTTTTGTCTGTTTCTCTTCTGCTGCACATCTCAACCAATGCTTATGTGACCTAGGTTACCAAACATGGTCCTGTCCTCTGAAATTTCACATCCCAGAATTATGCTTTTCATTAAGTAAAATGCTTTGAGAGCAGGTATGCACCGCTAAGCCATGAATCACTGCCTTGCTATGTTAACAAGTTACTGGCCATTAGCTGATCCATGATAACTATTCCCTTATGCACTCCTGCCCCACAGTACTTAGGAAACAGTTTATCTCTCTTTCATGAAGAGCTAAGTCACATCAATCTGTTTTGAATTTCCTGTAGTCTACAAGCTCCTGTCCACAAGTTTATAAAGATACATGCAAAATTCATGGTCAATGGTAAATTTTAAGTAAATCAGAGTTGCTTACCCCTCTCTGAGAGATCAAAAATTCTACTCTAGAAGTGGCATCAAAGAACACACACAGACAGTTACCCTGGGACAAATAATTCCCCTTGAAATCATCATCCCATGAGTAAACTTTTTCCATGTTAAATTACGCATTGTTTTATTAAAGTTTCATTTTTATTTACTAGGTTTCATTGGCAATGTAAATGCTTTCACATTTTATATACCTTTGCCCCAAATCCGAAATTAAGACTCTTGTTCATAATTTCACCTGTGAATGATCCCCTTGGAAAAAACTAGAACTGGTTACTTATATTTCTTTGTGTTTTATTAATTTTATAAACAGTTATTCATTATATGTGGTTCATCCCTATATATAGATATCACAGCATTTTTTATGTTAGAAATAAAGGTATCGTCTAGATTTTAATAACATAAATGAACATTCTTGATGAGATTGACTGTTAAACAAAATAAAATGTATCATTATCTGTGGAGGAAAACTATTAACCTAAGTTTACCTTTAGAAACATAAGCATTTCCTTTACTATCAGTAGAACTTTTTATATTTTTTAAACAGAATCTGTTAAAGGCTATGCTATTTGATGGCCTAGAAACTGAAACATGAAAACATATATATCTGAACAAAGATTTCTTCAAAAGTTTAAAAATAAAGTTTTTGTGCAGTTAAAAATGCCAACACTTCAGCAAAAATTTAGCAAATTTTACCTCAACATTGTGGTTAACTAATGCTTAACTATTGGGATTATTTGGGCATTATATTGTTTTTAATTCTTCATGAGGCAGAAAAGCATAGCTGCTATAAAATGAAAAAAATGACCGTGCTATAACTTTCAAGTTGAATATTGCAAGAAGTAGTGACCATGCAAACAGAGCTGCCACCTTGTGGATAAAAACATCCTAAGAGCAGGTGGCTCATGTTGCCAGAATGCAGAAGAAAAAAATATTTATAATGGTTATCAGGTCTCCTGATGACATTCAGCTCATATACAGGATTATGAGAGCTGTAATTTTGAGCTTGCACATTCGAACTCTAAAACCTCTTGTCACCTGACTGAGTTCTAATTTCCTCCAAAATCTTTAGACCTAGTCCTTCCAATATTAATAATGTATAGGTTAAGCAACACTGAAGAACTGCTTGTGTTTTTCAATTAGTATCTGATACCTAGCTATGTTTTGTAATACAAATTATTGGTTTAACCATTAAATTGATGTGAAAGAAATAATTGTCAAGCAATTAAATGCAGTAATGATCTCAGCTCACAGGAAATAAATAATAATACACCTGAGGTTTGCTTTGTTTGAGAACTAAGATATTCATTCTTGTTAGATTCTTCAGCATTGTTCATATATAAATTAATATTATGTTATAGAAAGAAATTATACAGTTAGTTACTGAAAAATCACTGGTAACTTCTCTTTCGTTCTCTTGTTCACTCCTTCTTGTCTTTCTACATGATTTGCATTTAAAACTATGACGCCAAAAAATATTACCAGGAACGGTACCTCCATTGTCTGTGTCAGGCATGAGTTAACAAGCTAGTCTCTTCAGATAAACAACTCATGGCACAATGACAGCAATATATGAATTGTGTTACATACATCCTTCTTTGAGCTCTTGTGACCTATTCTATGTATATTTTATTTAAATTATTTTTCATTTAAAGAAATGGCCTTATGACTTTTTTTTAATTGGCTTGCTACTAGCGCATATGTAAATGCATGATTTAAATCCTGTCGTGTATTTTTCTATTTGTAGTATAAATAATACTAAGTTCAAACTGGTTATAACCCATGTGTGACAGCATGTTGAAGTGTGAAAAATGCTGCGTGACTTGATTAGGATCATGGACCTGCTCTGTTATCCACAGCTGTTACCTTTGCTCAGCCTGAATCATCAATGTCTTCCATGTTTTTAAAAACACTGGTGATAGATAATTTTTGCTCCTAAAACAAGAAGCATGTACAAACTGATAATTTATCACTAATATTCCTAAGTCATCCAATTTCAAAACATTCATTGATCATATTTTCTAAAGAAAACATGTCAAAATTTATAGGCCATTTACTAATGAGTACCCTCCACTAAAATTCCAACCTAGCATTTGTACTACTCATTCTAAGTAAATTTTCTACTAATATAAGTCACTACTTAGTTCATAAAGAGTAAGCTCTATATATCACCATAGAGAACATACTTTGTGAACTCTGGAGACTTTTTAAGACTACAGCACTCCACCATTGAAGACTGTCTAGCAGGTCATCTGTGAGTGATACACTCTGTTAAGGAATAAAGTTTAGACTATGTAAGAATAAAAAACACATAGAACTTTAATTCATCATGGTAAGGTTAACTATGTATGGGAAATCAGCGTTTCTTTCAGGCCAAATCAACCCACGTAACCAAAATTTGTCAATGATGTGCCTGTTTGGTCTAAACCAGTTATAGCACTACATTTTCAGAAGAATGTAACTTGTACATATGATATATCTAAGAATATTTTATCTCCTCAATAATTCTTTTACTCACGACTCATATCTTTTTAGCAATCACTATGTCTTACCTTTATCATTAATCATATGAAAGCAAAGCTGGCATTCCCATTGTCCAAATTCATCTTTTCTGATCTGTAATTCAGTTTTGTCACTTTGCATGGCTATGAATCTTTTTTTTATATACATTTCCATCTGAACTCCCATGTTTTCTAAGCAGAAATAAATGAGCAGAGACTTTCATTTTGGCCTAAAGTATGTTTTGACTAATAGGTTAGCCTCCAGATCCCCACACGGAACTGCTGTTTATTAAGTCCCCAGAATTTAATCTCCTGAGTCTCTATAACTTTGTGAAAGAACCACAAGGAAATAGCAGAGTTGTTTATCAGGTTTGTTCTAGAAATCTTATGTTTCACATCTTGTATATTAAGCTAAACTGTGTCTGATTATATTTTGTTTTTCTTGCTTGTTTGACTAGGTGTGGTTGGCTCTTTGATTTTGCTTTTTTTTTTCCCAAAAAACAAAGACAATTTTTTTTTTTTTTTTTTTTTTTGTCATATGGGATAGCAGACCATAAATAAACTACTGTGGTATTTAATTTACTGTAAATAAATATTGAATCAGGTTCCTATCCATTGAAAGAAAAAGATTAGTTTCCATGGATGGAAAAAAAATTGATGCAGAACAAAAGATACAAATGCAACCTGTGCTAGATAAGATTTTTTTTCATTTTTCCATAGCACAGTAGGATTTTTTGCCACTTAAAGGTAAGGGATCAAAATATTCATTTATGGAAAAAAGTAATTCTTTAAGCATGGGTTTGGACTCATTTAAAAGTTCACATGATTTATGATATTGCCTGTAATATAGTAAAATACTTAGTGCCACTATATTTAGGACATCATACATTTGGCAGTGTGTTTCATGCCTCATTTACTACAGAATGTCTGGGCTGCTACTTAGCATACAAAGAATAAGTGTGCATGTATATTTGTGCATCTCTTTACTTTTGCTGTTAGTTTCAAATACTTGAAAAGACGCAGTAATTAACCTGACATTGCAATAATGTAATATGCTTGAATTCACACCCTTTTCCAGTGTGCATCTTTATTAATCTCATATCTTAAGAGAAGGCAAAGCCAAATCTTTTAAAAAGTGAATTCTGCAAGTGCTGCATGCATTAACCTTTGCTTTAATACCTCTTCTGTACAATATTTTGATGATTACTGTCATTTAGCAAACAGATTATGAAAATGCAGTTACCTGAAGGTCTTGTTTAATAATTTAGGCAAATTAGTTTTTAGATTTTTTTTTTTTAAATTGCTATATTCAACAGCTAAGCAACAAGCATATGCCATTCCTGGTCCCAAGAGCTTCTTGTGCAGTCTAATTTTCCCCAGGAAAACAAACAAGCATATAATAAATAGAGAAAGAAATACATAAATGGGGGGAGGGGAAAAGAAAAAAAGAGGGGAAAAAAATACCCCATGTGTAGCTATAATGATTAGAGAGACACATTTCAATTCGTGGCTGGCAGTTTAGGGTTAAGGTATGATTCCAGGTGAGGGAAGCCAATGAGCGACGCCCGGTTGATGTGCCTGACATCATCGTGCCCGGGAGCTCCCAGCCCGGCCGGGGCAGCTCCAGCCCGGCCGCGGCAGCCGCGCCCGCCCCGCAGTGATGGATGTTTACGGCTCTTCCTTGAGAGCCAATTATCTCGCTTTTGTGTGAGGCCCAAGGATCGCTCGCTCTCCCTGCTCGCACACAGCGCTGCTGGATCGAGCTGAAGCAATTGTTTTCCCTCTGTCTGGTAAGAGTCTGGTCTGTCTTGCCTTCTCTTGCAGAATAAAGGTGATGCGCCTAACCTGGGAGGGGAATTGCTTGCATAGTTCTGAGGCTTAGACGTCTGTAACATGTAAAGAGTAGCCTTTACTGGCAAAAAGGAGATCCTTCAGAAATGGAATGTTTTAAAGGAAAAATAAGTCTGTGCCTGGCAAACTCTACTTTACAATATGGAAAGAAATAGCCTGCATGTTTATGCTGCTCCTCAGGTGAACTAAAGAGTTATTAGGCTGACAAGACCATTGCACTGAACAATAATTTAATACCTGTATTTTTCCTTTATTTTCCTGTAGCACCTGTATTTTTCCTTTGAAATCCAGCTTTTGTTGATGAACAATGAAATGAGGAGACTTAAGAAGAGGGAATTTAATGTTGTACCAACTTTAAAAAATGTTCTGGAATACTTTTGCAGATGTAAATCAAAACCCATGAAGATTAATACCAAGATGTTCAAGTTTCCAGTTCTGGAATTTGTTATAGTTACTTTGTTCTTCTAATTTCCATAATTTAAAGTGGTGAGAAACTGAGTGAAAGATTATAGCTGTTCAATGTACAATATTCTGGTAGCAAACCACCCAACATAATTTTTTGTTGGTTTGTGTGTTTTCTACTTTAGATTCTGTAGCTCGTATTAAAAAATGTCTGACTCTGTAGCTACATGAGTGTATATAGAGAGGCTGAAGAAGTGTTTGTTTCTTTTATGTTTTTTTAGTAGCTTTGTAGTTTGCACAGAAGAAGTAGGGAGAGGGGAAGGATAGTGCCTGTGTAACTTCCTGATTTTGCAACAGAATAAGTACATTTAAAGCTTCTAAACTGATGTGGTTTTAAGAGATTAGAGGTGTCACTGGCATTGACAAATCAGATGCAATAAAGGCTTTAATTGACTGAAGGAGTTCAGGGGCTACTGTATGAAGAATCAAATAACCAGTTTAACTATTCAAGTAGTGTGCCTAATAGGAAATAATAAACAGCAGGCTCCAGTTAATTTAAAAGCTTGATGACATTTATTTTACAGTGATTAGAATTCACTAAATTCCTAGGCCACTTAAGAACTTTCTGCATTTATATCAGTAATCCATGATTACACAATACAAAGTTTGAAGTAATGACATATGCAGTGAGTATCACAAATGCATGTAAAATGGAGATCTATTGTCATTCAATCTAGCTATGACTAGGTCTGCTCTAATCACTATCAGAATAATGACACATTTTCAGCTCAAACACCACTTAAGACAGTAGGGTTTCTGAGCTCTATTATACTTTTCTACTTTTTACTAGTCCAGTCTTGTCTATGCAGCTCCTGGTATTTACCATTGTTAATTCAGCTCTGGATATTAATGTGCCCCCAAAATCACAAGCTTCTGTTAAATACCATACCTATAATATGGGTGGGGTTAGAACAATGTATTTTTTTGTTAAGGTGAAATGTTCATTATGGTTTGTTGCCTTCTTGCTAGCACTAGGCAGATATTCTAGTTCAAAGGTGAGATCACTATGGCCTATAACACGGAGGAGTATTTGACATTTTCCTTCTTTACCTTTCTTGCTTAGATCATTATCAAACAACTGAAAATTATCTTATGCCAGCCTTGCAGCTATGCATTTGATTTTTATTTTTTTTATTAAAAAGTAAAAGTATTTGAACCTCTCCTTCAGTTTTACGCACCTACACATTGCATAGGTCCTTGTAATTTATCAATGCTTCATTACTAGTCTTCCTGTCAGATCTCACAATATTTCTGTTCCTACTTGGTTTAGCCAAAATTTGCATGCAAACAAATGATCTGTTATTTCTGCTGAAACAGAATGATGGATATATGATAGATTTGGTGCTGATTTGCTACACACTCACAATGTGTAGCAGAGCATTGAAAGACTGTTTTAAATATATGAGCCCTTTTAAGTACTAATGTACATTGCTTTATCAGATAGTAATCATGGACCTAAGCAAGCCAAGGAAACTTAATGATATGATAATCCAAACAGATAGCAATCAACTTCTCATAGCAAATAAAACTTCTAGTTTAGCTTAATCTTCCAAAAGAAACGGAAATAATTTCTGGAAGACCATTTTACAGGAAAAATATGGGTGTTTATTTCAATCAGAAACTAAGTTCAGCTTAAAAAAATGAAGAAAACCATATCTCTTGGATAAAAATAGTGTTACAACCTTTGGTTTTTTCTTTAAAATAATAAAGATAACTATGATAACGCTATCACAGGAACTACATTCCCTATTGACCATTGGTCTGGGAAAGAGTCCTTCCTGTCTACACAGCACACACTGTGAAGTTCATAGTCCATCAGTGGCCCACCATATGAAAGGAAGAATTAGCATTAGGTTACTTGATTGTGAGAACAGGCCATTTCATTTGTCTGATTTTCTATGAATGAGTCGAATCATACATTTTCACACTTATATCAGGTAACAACCCTTACAATGGAGATTTGAATCATTCCTCCTACACAAGAAACTCACTTCTCTTGTGAGATAATTTTGAGCGAAGTGACAATGTATTTAATATATCTTAAAGAAAATAAAACTTTCAGCTAAGTAGAAATATGATAATTACATCAATTGCTGAAAAAGTATCCATATCACTAGTAGTAAAAACATGAACTAAAAGTAATTCTTCTTCCTCTATAACTGGCAAAGGAAAATAATCCCTAGAAAATACAAATTAAAGTAGGAATGTAATAGTATATTTTCTCCTGTATCTAGCTAATTTCAGTCAGGAAGGCTCCTCTTATAATCTGTGGAGAGAAAGAGGCATCTCCAATAAAGAATTCATCTCATCTTTTAGATAATTATTTCAGATAGATGATCTGAATCACTCTCTGGAGGGGTCAGATTCCCTCTGTATAGACAACCTACCTGAATACTTTTGATTATGTGTCTAACTTCCAGACTTTTAAATATGGTCCAATTAAGATCTTTAATATTTGAGTTGCAGTGAATCCCACCAGTAACATAAATAACAAATAAACAAACAAATAATTATTTTTTTCTGTACGTTGGAGCCACGGTTATTTATTTCTGAAATAGATGGACTCTGGACTTCATTTCTGCAGCAGCAGGATACTTGGCCCAAGACACTGAGTTTCCACAGGTATTTTCTGGCAGTTGAAAAATATAGAGGCTTGGGAAACAAAGATTTACAGCTGGTAATGGGGTGAACCATGCTCTATCTTATCTTTTTATTCAAGCATTATCTCCCATGCTTAAAGCTCTTCTTACTCCTATCCCTGACCATTTATTTATCTGCTCCCAGAATCATTGGAGATTCAGCTATTGCTCATATATGTTGCATGTTTTCAAAGTATTACTACTTGGCTAAATTTGATTGTCTTTTAGAGAGAAAAATCCAGAGATAGTATTGATATTTTGCTTATTAACTATCAGAATCAACCTCTTAATAAACTCTGGATTTTAGGATCCCAAATTTCTTAGAGTGATACCTAACTGAGAAGTGTATGATGATAATGGATAAACAGAAGATGGAAGTGTGCTTTCAACAGATAAAAATTAGAAAACAATGTGAAAATATTACTTTCCCCCTCTTCCCTGGTTTATAAATTTAACAAACAAAATATTGTGGTCAAATTTTCAAAGGGTAAGAAAACTTACTACTTCCTGAATGAAACATAATCTAAATAATCTACTGCAATCTTTCACAGAATAATATTACATTATCACTTGCAAATAGGAAGTATGGCTTTCACAGTTGCCAAGCTGTACTTATCCACATCTGATGGTCCCCATTAATTTTTAGCAATCGTCCTGTCACCAGACCGGTGAGCTGTAGAAAATACTGTGGAGATGTCAAATTTCTTGATGATTGCAGTTAATGCTGCTGCCCCTCTGAATCAGCATGAAATGTAGACACTTTTATGACTGAATCTGCAATCTGGGATTTGATCATGCTATTTATAGTATTGTTAATGGTCTGTAGCACTGACAAGGGGTGTGTTGAAGCCATTCTCTCAGTTATCCTTGTTTTCACTTGTAAAGGCAGAACAGACATCTGGACCCTACATATCAGTAATGAGACAGAAAATAACAGCACAAAGAGGTCATTACTTTCACTGGTGAAAGATTTTAATAGTGGTTTGTTTGGGTTTTTTTACATGTATCTGGATTTTTACTACTATTCTTTCTGAGAAAAGGGGGTAAATTATTTTGATCTGGTTTCTAGGTGGTCAGTTAAAGTCACATGGTAATCCAAAAGGAGGTTTGGTGACATCTCAATAAACTAAAGTTGAACTAAGGAGGAAACAGCTATACATGGTTTTTAAACAGCAGAATTCAAGTAACCATAGAATCATAGAATCATTTTGGTTGGAAGACACTCAAGATTATTGAGTCCAGCCATTGGCTTAACACTGTCACTAAACCATGTCTCTAAGTACCTCATCCATGCATCTTTTAAACACTTCCAGGGATGGTGATTCAACCACTTCCCTGGGCCACTCACTACAAGAAAGACATTGAGATGCTGGAGGGAGTTCAGAGAAGGGCAATAAAGCTCGTGAGGAGTCTGGAGCGCAAGTCTGATGAGGAGCAGCTGAGGGAACTGGGGCTGTTCAGCCTGGAGAAAAGGAGGCTGAAGGGAGACCTGATCGCTGTCTACAACTACCTGAAAGGAGGTTGTAGCATGGAGGGTGTTGGTCTCTTCTGCCAAGTAGCAAGTGATAGGATGAGAGGAAATGGCCTCAAGTTGTGCCAGGGGAGGTTTAGATTGGATATTAGGAAAACATTCTTCACAGAAAGTGTTGTCGGGCATTGCAACAGGCTTCCCAGAGAAGTGGTGGAATCATGTGTTACTACATGAGCAAAATGTAATTTTAATTTTTTATTAAAATATGTTAGAATCATTGCCCTACTTCTGAAAAGGAATGGTTTACTTCCAAGTCCTCATTTTGCTTCCAAACCCAATTCTTTAAATGTGTAGTATCTAGTTTATTTTAACTTCTGAACCCTCCAAAAGATTATGTACTTAGAAAAATAAAGGAATCTTCTAAATATTCTGATGTTATTAACTTGAGAATAATTCTTTCCAAATATTGGTTTTCTATCTCTCTGAAAGCATATCTGAATCTTACCATGCTCAATATCTGCAAAATAATCACAAAGCCTATTTAATGTGACTGTCCTTGTGACTGCTGCTGTAACCAATGTGTAAAGAACAGTAGGAATTATAGCACCTTGCTTCATTGTTTCATCTTATAATTCTAATAGAAATGGGGGGGAACAGCAGCAGCTAAGTATGTTAATGATCCCTGGAAACAATATTTGATTTCCTATGAGTTTATGTCCCTTTATTAATTAACTCTTTAAGTGATTTATACTAAGATTTCTTGTTATCTCTCCACATGCTTGTAAAACTAAGCCATTCTTCTCCCTGCATGACTAACAAGTACTGACTTGTGCCAACTAGTTAAAATCAAGTACCTTCACTAGGATACCAAAGGAGCTGTGTTTTCTCATTGCCTCTCGTTTCACCTTCCTCCAACATGGAGTGCAGGGAGTAAGAGATGGGTTACTCTGTTCTGCTCTAATAGGCACTAGAGAATTGTCCCCAAGATGTCTAACTTTGATGTCTACTACTACATTCAAAAGTTATTAGGTGGGCCTGTTAAAAGTTATATAGGTGGGTAAGCCTGTTTTCTCAAGAAAGCAAACAGTGCAATTGTGTTTGACTGTATGGACACTAGAATTGTATCACTATCTGTATCTGAGAACTTTCATCAGTGGAGGATACCACTGGAGAATGGATCTGTCCTCTTCCATGGGGGTGTTGGAAAGGAGCTGGAAATTTTCAGCTTTTAGAATGGCAGTATAGAATGAACCACAGATGTAACACATTTCAGGGACTCTGTGTTAGGAGGACACAGTCTGTAAAATAC
This sequence comes from Caloenas nicobarica, assembly GCF_036013445.1. Taxonomy (NCBI): domain Eukaryota; kingdom Metazoa; phylum Chordata; class Aves; order Columbiformes; family Columbidae; genus Caloenas; species Caloenas nicobarica. The sequence goes on from NC_088245.1 coordinate 51,181,616, forward strand.
GTCCAGAAACTCACTAAATATATCATATGCAATTATATCTCTAGTATATCTTATGAATTTTTACAGTTAGTTTTTCCTATATACTTAGCTTGCATGAATATAATTTAGGAAGATATTGCAGTATCCTCTCTATCAAATCATTTTCTATGGGTGCTCAGAAGTAACAGTAATTCATCGCAACCTTCCCAGAAGAGGTACAATTTTTGAAGGTGGTAATTCTCTAAAGAGATTAATTTCTTTGTTTGGTTTAACCAAAAATTACTAAAAGGTAAATGTTTCCTTCTCAGCTGGGTAATTGTTTCTTCCTGGTATCTGATAGAGACCTTTAGGTTGTGTCTAAATTGGAAGCAGACAAGAGAAAAAGCAGACCCAAATCCTCAGTGGGCTTGTTAACTTCCTTCCTGTGACAGAGAGAGGGGATATCAGTTTCTTGCACACTTGCAGTGAATTCTCTCCTGGGTATCGAAATGTTTCATGCTGGGGCTGCAGGAGTCTCTCTGAGCTCCAGGATAGCTCCACTAAAACAAATAGTTAGATTGACTTTGCTAAGAGTTTTAGAAACACAGGAGTCACAAAGGAGTGTGACAGACAATTGTAATATCGTTGATATGAATAACTATACTTAATCATATAGATAATAGGAGATGATTGACTAGCTCTTACCTGGTCTGTGCCTCCAGATGCATTCAGAAACTAAAAATTCGTGCATTTGCACCAGAATCACACTTCCTTTCTGGACAATGTTACCCATTTTCAGTTATTTGGTTGCATTAGCAAACTTACTTTTAATGTGGCATTTTATTAAGCATTCTATTTCCAATAAAGGATTGATCCTTTTTTTTTTTTTTTTCAGTTGTCACATATAGTATGCTATACAGTATGTTCCGTGGACCGTACTACATTTAAGGTAAAAGCTTTTAAGCTGTTCCATTCCTGTAGTAAAAATAAAGATTACAAGAATCTTAAAATTAAATTGTACATTAAGCACTTGTGTTGTAGACAATCCTCAGTCATAAGGATTTGAAAGCTATGTTGTTGTCTTTACAGGATCATATCACAAACACTGACCAGCAGACAGAGGAGGAGACAGGGCTTTTCCCACACAGCCAGTTGAATCTAGGACACTGTGCAACCACAGGAACACAGGAATGTAGGCGTGCTGGCTATGTAGGAAATCAAGTACCATTATAGGTTTACAGTACTCTGATGAATGACAAATGTTGTATTATTTTTGAATTCCATTCAGTGACTATTTAATACAAAATATACAGAGAATTCAGAGAATTGGCTGCAGAAGCAGGGCGATTATGTTCCAAAGAACATACTGCAGAGCAGATGCATTCCTTGGTGCACACCATAGGCGTTGTGTGTGCATTGTGACCATGTTCTCTTTTTGCATTGGGATGGGAACCCCAGATCTCTGCACCCCCTGTTCCCCTTTGAAAGAAAAAAAAGGGTAGGTAATTGTTATTGCTCACTAATCACCTGTATTTCATGTGGTCTAATACTTAAACTTACTGCCTAAAATACGCAGTCTGATCTTGACTTTATGCACGATGAGAAATATTACTCAGAATCCTCCTCTTTCTTTTAATTCTTTGATGCCACTTTTAAAGTCTTTGCTTAAATCACAAAAACATGTTTTTAATTGCATATTTGCATCAAATTCTCCTCCACTATTCTGTCTTCCTTACCTGTATGTCTACTTTACTACTTACTCCTTGGATCTTAAAATCAATGAATAAAATTATTCCATGAAGGATGGAGAAAATGAAGACAGTTTGAAGGTATTTGGGGTGGTGTCTTTCCCTTGGTAAAGATTTGTGATTACACTAATCATCTGCAGACTGAGACAGGGACAGCCTCTGGCACACAAGAAAGACCATTAGTTCTCAGACATTTGCTTAACTGACTGTTTTCAGAGAAAAGCCTGTAAGTCCTAGCTAAATGCAAAGATGTCCTAAAAGTTATTTGTCTCTTCAGAAAGATAAATTGGCTGGGGATATACTAATGGGAATGCTTTCTAAAGTGATCATATTTCTCTGTAGTCAGCTTTTTGAGTAGGAACAAATTGGCATGTGGTGTGTGAGGGAAAAGAGTAACTTTGCTTTTGCTTTACCCAACCTCACCTTTTTTGAAGTTATAGACTCTGAAAGGTAACACCCTGTGTCTGCAATACGAAAGCACTTTTGCCCTCTGACTCATGGTGCTTTGGCCAATGTCAGTGCACATATTTTCTGAGTATCTGTGGCCCTGCATTCTTGTGGCCAAATTTTATCCATTTAGAATCTCTGATTCTTGAGAATTATAGAGCTCAAATTTACTATTTTAACTCCTCATTGATTTCCTGTACAGGTTTTGTACTGATTAAAAGTCCCAGAAAGCCAATCATATCCCGGGTTTCATATAAAGGAGTGTGGCCAACAGGTCAAGGGAAGGGATTCTGCCCCTCTACTCCACTCTGGTGAGACCCCACCTGGTATACTGCATCCAGCTCAACATCCAGAACAACAAAGACCTTACTGTGGCCTTTCAATACTTAAAGAGGACTAATAAGAAAGATTGGGACAAACTTTTTTACCAAGATCTCTGGTGACAGAACATGGGTTAACATTTTTAAACTGAAAGAGGATACATTTAGATTGGACATAAGGAAGAAATTCTTTAAGGGTAGTGAGACACTAAACAGGCTGCCCAGAGAAGCTGTAGATGTCTCATGTCCCTGGAAGTGTTCAAGGCCAGTTTGGAGGGGCCTTTTATCAAGCTGATCTATTGAAAGATGTCTTTGCCTGTGGCAGGGGGTTTGGACAAGGTGATCTTTAAAGATGCCTTCCAACCCAAACCACTCTGTGATTCTGTAATTCTATTGAGTGTTTCTACCTTCATCAAGAAAAGCCTAAAGGATTAAAGAGAGAGACTCTGAGATTAATAGTTTTAAAATTACATCTTTTAATGTGCCATCACAAGGACATACACAAATTAAAAAAAATTAAAAAAATAAAAAAAGGCTCTTCCGCTAATTCCACAGTATTAACAAATTATTGGAAGTATTTCTGAGAGATATTAAATTGATTACAAAACATGGATTACAATGTTTGCCTAAACCATCAGTATAGCAGGAAAGACTGTGAAGAGATCTCAGCACTGGCGAGGACACAGTTGGAGTACTGGCTCCAGTTCCAGGCTCCTCAGTACAAACGACACATGGACATACTGGAAAGAGTCCAATCAAGGGGCTCAAAAATGATTAAAAGAGCATCTCTCCTATGAGGAGAGGCTCAGAGAGCTGGGACTGTTCAGCCTGGAGAAGGCTCAGAGAGGGTCTCATCAACATATATAAGTACCTTAGGGGCAGGTACACAGACAACAGAGGCAGGACCTTCTTTTCAGTGCTGCCCAGAGACAGGAAAGTGGGAAATGGTAATAAAGTGCAACACAGAAGGTTCTGTCTGAATATCAGGAAAGACTTTTTTACTGTGAGGGTGACTGGCCACTAGCACAGGCTGCCCAGGGAGATTATGAATCTCCCTCCTTGGAGATATTCAAAAGCCATCTGGACATGGTCCAGGGCAACCAGCTCCACTCAGCCCTGCCTGAGTAGTTGGGCCACTGGGAATCCCTTCCAACTGCAACTGGTATGTGATTCTGTGATTCTGTTATCCTTAATCTTTTGAGGACCCTTCAGAACCACTGTTGCTTTTTGCTTTGGCCAAGTAAATTAGAAAAATAGTAAAAACTTTTGAGAGTGAAGAATGCCTGAGAGTGATAGAATTTCCAGCCAGCTACACAGCTTGGAGCTCTGTGGTCTGCCTCCTGCAGCTATACAAGATCAGTTGAATTTGTGAACAAAAAGATTTGGATCTAATAAGAATGGCTAGATAGATCAGTGACAACATGGGAGAGGGGATCCTCTTTCCTTGATTAGTTGGATAAGGGACATGACCAACGCATCCAGTGCTTCTTTCATGGCCTGGGTTCTCCAATGTCTAGATTTCACCAAGGGACACACCTATATGCAGGCTGGAAGTGCTGCTTATTACTTACATTGACTAATTTAGTCAATGCAATTTTGGATTCAATGATACGCAACTGAAAGTTCTTGTGATCAGCAATTACCTAGAGCTTAGAAATTTGACAGATATCTGCTTCATTAAGGACTTATGCTCTGATCTGCACTGTGTAAGCCAAACCTTTGTCTTACGCAATGACTGCAAATCACTCACATCAGCACTTCTTAAATGTACAGTTCACCTATCCTTTTCTCATTTTCTTCACATTTTCTAAAACCTCACTGCTTTGTAATAGAAATAGTCCATTAAAATACAGAAAACAATAAAAAAAAAGAAAATTACAATGTCTGGTAAAATATAGTTTATTTTCTCAACTGCAACTCAAATTAAACATTAATGGCAAACTGTTAATACAATATTGTATTTTTAATAATATAAAGATATTATGAATGTAAGACCTGGACAGATCTTGCTTGAAATAACTTGTTGAAAGGAAATGTAAAGATGATGCTGTTGTTGTTGCTCATTGTTTTTCATTCTGATCTGATTTGGTAAAGATTAGTGAGGTAATTCAGGTAGCCTTGGAAGGGTTCTGTTGATCTTGCTTTCCAGTTCAGTGCTAGATCACACATATGACATAATAAGGACCAATTTCAGTAATATAGATACGTATTTATATAACAGAGCACTGTCTACTTTTTGCAGCAGCAAGATTTGATAGGATTTATGAGGTATTAGATTAAATCTTTAATTGACTTCCAATTTCATCACAAGTATCATTACAATATAGCTTCAGGTTTACAAAAATAATTTCTTCATCTGAAAATACCACCTATATAACGTCAATTTTTGTGCTAATGTGGATTTCCAACTGTGTAAAGCAGAAATGTAGATAAATTCAATTTAACATGCCCAGAGGCACAGACTTATATACTCTTTTCTGAAACTAATCAGTTATTCATTCATGAATCTCATTTTCCTCAGTCATCTCTACGTACTTCACACTTCAACCTTTACATTGTCTAACCTTTCAAAAGTCAGTATTCAGTTATGAACAGTGAAAAACATTTAACTGATATCTAAGATACCCCAAATAAACTATTTGAAGTCCATTTGCCCTCTCAAAGAGCACCTCTGTTTTCCAAAGAGAATAAGTATTATTTGGCTGGTTTTTATGAGAAACGCTCATTCCCTTCCCCACCTCCTAATAATTTTTGAACTTTTTACCTATTTTAATAGGGAAACCTAAAGTTTAGACAAGAACACTTGTGAAAACTAATTGCAGGAGGCAGAGACTCTGAAAGAAAGGCAGGAAAACCTCAATCATTGTACATTGCCTGGCAGCAGCCAGCTGCCCAATTAGCACAGGCAGGCTGGCTGGTGAGGTGGTGTGCCTAGGAAAGAAAAGATACACATCTATAGGAAAGTTTCTTCGTAGGTTCTGTGCAGAGGACATTTTTTCCTGCTAAGCCTTGCAGTGAAAATAGAGATTTTGATTTGTTCTGACATGTTTTCCACTAATCCATGGTTAGTCTAAGAATATTTCTTTTCACTTGCATTTCTTGACCGATGTTTTAATACTGCTCTTTCCTCAGTTCCTCCTTTCCTTTCTTTCTAACTTTGCCCTTTACCACTTTATCTCGTACTCAGTCATATTTGTCCCTATTCATTCTCCCCTGTCTGGTGATCACGTCTTTAAGTCATTTCAGCGTTTCTCAGCCTGCAGCATGTGGATCACAGGTGGTTCACAGGTGTCAGGAAGTGGTATATGAGATGCTGACTCGTTCTTTAATCAGACACATTCACACACAGAGATTCAAGTAAAGAAGAAAACCAGAGAAGATTATAAACCTAGTTGCCATTGTGCATTGTGTGCCATTTGTTTATATTTGTTTTATGCACGTAGAATTTGTGTTGAGGTTCTCATTTGACCTTCAGTTACAGTCACTGTTTGTTTGTTTGGGTTTTTTTTATCTTATGTGTTAACACAGTTCTTCAGTACACTAAATAAACATGGTCTGCACTCATACAGTTACAATCTAGATCATTCAGGGTAAATTTCTAATATTCCCTCTATGTTCCATCTACAAAAAAAAAGACGTAATATAACACAGACTCACTTGTGGATGCTGGTCCTACGTTTTAAGCTGCTAGGGCTAAAGTTTTGTACTTGGATCAAAATTTTTCAATGAGATCTGCTCCATCTGATCCTTTTTGTTTTAAAAAAATATTTTAGTACTTCAGTTGTATTATGGTCTTTGAAGGCTAAAAGAAATCAGGTATGTCTATGTAGTACTGTTCCTGTTGTGTGGCAAGGTAACAAAAGCCGTGTGGCTTTCTTAGTACTGGGTAATAATTTCTGCTACAAGGTAGTTATACAAGTCAAGACACAACCACCCCAACATGTTCATTTGGCTTTTGAGTTCAGCTGGTTCTCATCTTGCTCCCTTGCAATGCTGCAAGCAGAATGAGATTGTGTCCTCTTGCAGTGCAACCTGCTAGAGAGAATGTTCAAAGTAAGAAGTAGAAGATAACAGAGCAATATCTTCCAGAATCTGTGTTCTTCAGATTCTTCTATAACCTTTCCTTGTACTCCCAATTAATCTGGTTTGTTTGCAAACCATATGCTGGTTTGAGTGCTTTTCCCTTTTAGTTTGTAAGTATTGAGGTGTTATATATTCATAGCATTGATTAATGCATTCTGTGTAGCTTAAAAATAGAATAACAAAGTTTTGTCTCTAATATGGTCACAACTGTACCTTGTCCATTTCCAAATGAATATTTGGTGTACAGATTAATACTTTATTAATGAAAGTTTCTCAAGGAAATAAATGATTGCAGTGAAGTTTATTCAGAGATATTGCATGTGTAATTCATACTTGCTTGGAAAATACATGCTTACATGATCTGTGATAATGCTCTTATAGTGGGAAATTACTGCATTTAGAGAATATACAAAATATGGTAAATAATTCTGAGCTTCTGGTTCTCTTTAAAGTAATCATATTTATATTTGAAAATAAATATAATTAAATGTTATAGTTGTGTAGAGACAAGATAACTAAAAAAAATAGCATTTCAGGAAAATGTTTGATCTACAAAGACAATGGTTAGAGAAACATGAGTCAGTGACACTGAGGTGTTTTGAGTAAAGCTCTGCCTCATTGACAGACTCCAAAAAAAGAAAATAATCCTGTTGAGATGAGCACCACATAATCTGTACATGTTTTCAGTCAGTTTTATTGTTTTGTAGACCTGAGATTTGTTTTTTCTTTTCTGAGATTAATTTTCTTATTTTAAAGTTACATACCTTCAGTCCCATAAGTGCATCAAGACATAGAATTTAGTCAGTTAAAAGCTTCTTATCATGCTCTTTTTGTGATCTGCTTAAAAGTACTGGGAGGACAAGGTACCTCTGCTTCTAAACGGATTCTATTGTTGTGTGTTTTTTTCTCTGCATGTTAATATGTTGTCATGACATATAATTATTGATCTCTGTCCAGATAATTATATAATTTACATTGTCCTTGTCAATAAGATATGATTTAAGTATGCAAAAAGGAAAGAGATGAGTGCAGTAAACAGACAGACTTAATAAATGTATTTACTTTTTCATCATTATGAGTGGGCGTTTCATATATGAGCAGGTTGTGGGGTGCAGTGTTATGAAATGCAGTGTAATATGAAAGGGAAACTCATCACAGAAAGGTTGAAATCTGGAATTTGCTAGGAGAAAATGTGTCATGCCAGATCCAACGGCCCGAGAGAGGTGAGGCTGCTGCTGCTCCATGTGCTATCTCTCAGCTTAGCAACGATTTTCTCTGTAAAAATGAACTAAGGCAGTTCAGCTACACGGAACTAAACTAATCCTTGGATCTCAGGCAGCTGAACAACTGGGAGGCAAATTGCAGCTTTACACTGGGTACAAGACCAGGTGACCACAATGATGCTTACAAAATGGGAAATTATGAAATTAGGAGTGAATTCTTGATTAATAAATTCCGCTTCTTCATATATTAAAAAACTGCTGAGGAATGGCAGATAGTGGAGATGCAGCAGCGTCATAAAATCAGTGCATGAAAGTGGATACCCAGAAAAAAACCCAAAACCCAAGATCCTGACCCAAGCAGTGAACTTAACTCTCAGTATGTGGTATGACAGTACTGCTCAAATATGCAATGCATGTGTTCAGCTAAGGGCAAGGTTATTATTTTCATCTTCTAAAGAAAAAACAGGTTCATGTATCTACTTCTCAAGGGACCAGGAAATATGTATAGTATGGTTTTGAACCCATAGAAGTACTCTTAAGTTACCTTTTAGCCACATATCAAGTATTTCACTATATATTGAAGTTTTAGTCCAATAATTATAAACAACCATGAAAGAAGGAGTGCCCTGGGCTGTGGATTTTTTAATGTAATGGTTACGAAGTCTGAAGTCTAGAAGAGCTCCTCAAAACATTTTGCCAGTATTAACCAAGGTAATTTCATGGATTGAGAATACTACCACAAATCAAAAAATAAAAGGTTAATGTAGAATGTGTGGACAGATGAAGCATATGGTAGATATTAGTAGTTAAATCAGCATATTTTGCCCTTGTTTAGGATAAAAATGTATCAGATGTAGGTGTGACAAAAGAATACTTTGTTTGGGTGCTGTGCCTCCTCCATGACCTGGGCTATTTTGGTAAGCATCCCACCAGTGGGTCCAGGGAGGTGAACCTTCCCTTCTCTGTGGCACTTGTGAGATCTCATCTGGAGGACTGTGACCAGTACCAGACCAGAGGAAGCCCAGCAGAAAGTCACCTAGATGATGAAGGGGTTAGAGAACCTGGCGTACAAGGTTGAGACATACATCTGCTCGGCACTAAAAAAGGGAAGTCTCAGGTGAGGCCGTATTGCTACCTGATCTGCTATGTGATGGAGCCAGGCATCTCCCAGAGGGTTACAATGAAAGGGTGAGAGCCAACAATGGGGAAAAGATGGAAAATGGGGAATGCCAACTGGATGCAAGGAAAAAAAAAATATGAGGGTGATCACACGCTTGAAGAGATCATCCAGAGAGGCTGTAGAGTCTCTGTCCTTGCAGATCTCTGAACACAGCTGGTCACGGCTGTGAGCAACTTGCTATATTTGACCTTTCCTTTCAGCAAGGTATTGGATGAAATGACTGCTAGAAGTCACTTACAACCTACATTATTCTGTGATTCTTTGATTCTAACTTTATAGCCGCTTCATATTAATATATGTTAATATATACTCACTCACATACAAGAGTCTATAAATCTAGAGTTCTCCTGTTCTTCATTGTCTAAACAACGTTCTGGCACCTAAGATTAATGCAGGAAACTTTAAAAGAGACTTCTGTTATAGCAGTCACTCATCCAAAATCTGTGGGAATGCTAGAATATGACAGTGCAGGCCTTTTCTCACTGCTGTTCCAAGCAAGCAGTCATAGGGGCTTCTTGGCACAAAGAATTTTGCACACATTTTACTTAAATGAATGTTGCCCATAATGCACACGTGGTAATACTTGTAACAGGATTGCATGGAACAAAGCACTCCTGTCTGCCCCAAGATATATTTTGTTTACCCTCACTTTTTACTGGCAATAAACCTCTATTCTGAATGTTAGTGAAATATTCAGTCTCTTTTCAACTTACAGCAAATTTCTTGAATTTGAAAAATAAATCTTCTAAATTCTATCTAGGTCCAATAGTCAGAGCTACTGATTTCTGTGAATTTCACAGGATAGGGACAAAATGTTATACTGCATTGGCATGTGATAATGCTATTGCTGTCTTGAGACAGCGATGAAAACAAGCATGGTTGTTATTCTAAACGGTCATTCTGTAACTAAAGAAGTTTCTTCATTGATTAGATAAGATTTAAATTTTTGCTTTATTCAACTTTAACCTCTGTATCAAGGCTAGTAGTATACAGCTGCCTTGATTTGATAATGGAATTTTAAACTCATCTCTAATTCATGAGGGTTGAAAAATATTTCAGGTAACCTCAAACCTCTCAAAATTCATTACTATGACATTTCCCAATTGGACTGAACTTTAAGACGTTTGTATCACATTGTAAATAGTGAAAGGAAATCTGATCTCCTGCACTTCAGTGTGACTCAATGCAGCTGAAAATTTTGTGAGTATGAGCATAATTCGTCCAAGTGTCCCAATGAATATGAACTGCAAACTTTTTTTTTGAAGATTTAGGAACTGAGATATGAATAAAATATGTTCAAATAAAGAAATAGAATACGCTTACATTTTTTAAACATAATATAAAATTGAGTTACTCTTTTCTGACTCCTGAATGTTAAATTCATTATGTCAGCCAAATGAAGACAGAGTATGTATTCAGTCGATGTTGAAATATAACAGATACTATAAACTCTCTTTATTTGAATAACAACATTTCATCTGCTTATCACCACAATATGAAAATAAAACATAGAATTCAGCAGTTGGAGCAAAATTCTATTTCCATCAAAAATGTACTTCAGCACATATTAAAAGATTTTTTTCTCTGTGGAAGGCACTTTTTCTATATACCAGAGAAGTTCAAGAACATCTTTCTATGACCTTTTTCACATATTAAATGCAGTGAAATAAATTGTGTTATACTGGGTATTGACCACAAGTCGAAATTCTTGCATCAATGAATTTTCTGTTTAGCAGTATAGGCTCTTTTCTTATTGCAGTTGTAACAAATACATTTCTGTTATATTTCTAACTTGCAAACTTCTTTGAGATTAATAATAAATTCAAAATTTATGGGATGAAAGATATCCTAGTACAAATATATGGTAAGGATTTTCTTCTAAGGAGCTTTCAATTTAGAGTGTTTTTTGAATGGAATTTAAATTCAGGTATATCAATGAGAGGTTTTCCTTGAATGTGAACTATAGAAATGATTGCCTATACAGCTCATATAGCTAGTACCTCATTAACTAACATATTTGTATTGACAAACAATTTCAGGAGCTGAGCTGTTCAATTTTTATTATCTATGAAGTTATTTAATACAGAATTGAGCTTCGAGTATAGAAATCCTTTATGAGCTTCTTTCCCTCTGCTGAGTCTGCATCACTTCAGTATCTCTTTTGGTTTCCATATGTTCTTACTGTCAGAAACAGCATATGAGAAAAAATAATGCCTTGCAAATTATTAAAGAGACTGTATTCTCTTTCACCATCTACACATACATATGAAGAACTTTTTTTTTTTTTCTGTCTAGCTCAACAATACAACTAATATTAAGTTTGTTGTTCTGTTGCTAGGTAACAAAAATAGACACTAGCTGTTTTGGAAATCTGGACATCATACTCACCTCATATCTGACAAACAGCAGACAATGAATTTCTAGTGTGAAGGTTCGAAACAGTGCAGAACTGACATTTCAGACTATAATGACTTTCATAACCCCACCTATTTCTGTTAAGACATAAATATATAGCTGGAGAATAAAAATAATATGATAATTAATACTGTAAAAAACTATATAAAATTTAAAAATATCCTTAATATTTTGAAAACCAAAATTAATGCATTTAATGAATTCATTAAATCTAAAATGCACATCCAGAACTCTCACTTGGTTTGTCTCAAAACAATCATTCAAGGTATGAATGTGTGAGTGACCTGTTGTAATAAAGGCACAACTGATATTGTTGCAAGGAGTGATAGCTTAGGTCAGAATATGGTTCACTTTTGTCTTCTGTTTTCTTCTAAATCTTATCACATAACGGAAGAAGAGAACTGTTAATTGAATGGATCAGAAGAGTTCTCAGACTCTACACACTCACTATCCTGTGTAGGAGCTACGTTAATGAAGACTTTGGTAGAGGGGGGGAAGAATGAAGGAATCTTCAATCTGTTTTTTGAGACGGAAAAACAGCACAGTTATTTGAACTGAGATTTTGGAAACTGTTTTTCAGTGTCATGCTTACAGAACCATTTTTGTAATAACTTTATAGGAATCTATTGTTTTCTTTGAAGTAAAGAAACTATGGGATCCAACATCAACTTCCAGTAGCAATGGCCTTACTCAGGAGAGCTGGAGGTTCCACTCTAGTCTTAATTAGTGAAATAATCAACTGTATCATTTGATAGTTGAGTGAACTTTGTGTGTCCTACCGAGGACCGAGTTTCTTTTTGTGTAAGCTGTAGACAATTTTCTTGTTTTATGTGACTGTGTCAAGGACTAAATAAACATCTGAACAGTGTTCTGAAAGGTATAAGAAGAAAGTTCTATGTAGTAAACATTGATATTACTCTTTGGCAACATTACATACAAGTTAACAACACAAAAGTGGGAGGTAGGAGTGAAAGTCTGTCTATGAAATTCTAGCTAAATTACTTTTGGTAACTTGCTTCTCCAGAATGCGCAGAATGTTTGCAATTTTCTGCAGGATACACCAAGACGAGATTTTCAAACCTTGACTTCAGTTGTGTGGCATTTGTGAATTTAAGAATTACTTTTACCTAATACCTGTTAGGAAATGATTTATGAGGTGATTTTTTCCCTTTATTAAAACAAACAAACAAACAAAAACAAGCAACAAAAAACAAACCAACCCCAAACCAAAACAACAAACAAACAACAGTGGAAATGAGAGATTTTGATGATAAACTCAGTGGAAAAACTTTAATAAACCAGGTTTTAAATGAGTACTTCGAAAATGATTAAACACCAGAGATGTTATTTGTTTTGAAATTATCTGGCTTGTTGTTAGAGCTTGTGTGAGGGAAACACACCAACATAGATGCTATCAGAGTGCTCAGTGGTAAATGAGTTCTGGTGAAAGCCTCATGCAGTTAATGTGGAGGTGATGCAGTGGGACTTTCTCTGTATTCTAAATGGATCAGCCAGAGGCATTGGAGGGGGCACTGATTCTTTACAAACAAGCAGAAACCCACTCTTTCAGTCCTTGTTTTCGTCAACACTTCCCTGGCTTTTGTGCCTTTGAAGGGTATCTGCGACCTCTCAGTTCTTAGCAGAGTCCTCCAGAGACCACAGAGTGAAGAAATATTATTTTCCTCTTGCATTTTCATAATATTAAGACAGCAGAGCTCCACTTCAGTGTGATTGCTGTCTTGACTAGCAGACCATGTAGCTATTTTATTATTACCAGAAATCCTCACTCATTCAGACTAATGACTGAGAAACCCATTGTGAATTATTGAAATATGCAAGCTGGTCAAGAAACAAGGCTAGCCCTCCTTTTCCCAAATACAAAGTGCATTTGATTCATTGATCTGTAACAAATGGTTTTAAACTGATTTTCATAATTTGAGAAAATGGAATGAAATTGCAGCAGACTGATAATGATTTTTAAAAAATCTCAGGAGGGAAAGAAATACTGTAAACAGGATGAGCACACGTGAATAAGACTGTGTGGATATTTGTTATAAACAGTGAAGCAGGCTCATACACATCATTAAAAATTACAGCACAGGCTTGTAGCTGTAAAATTTGCATCACTCTACTGTTATAATTTATTTCTTGTGTTGTGATAGTGCCCAGGAGTCCAGTGATAGACTCCAAATGAGCTTCGTTCTCTGTAACACAGTACAAAAAGACACTCTCTGTCCTCATTTATTTCATTGTGAATTGATTAACAGGTTTCTACATATTTATAAAAGTTTTAATGTAAAAGTAATTTTAATTATTTCTGATTATTACAATACGCTGCTAAATTAAGGATTAAACATTTTATTAGAATTAATGACAATTAACTGTCACTCTATTGCAAAACCTCATGGGAACTGGAAAACAGCAGACATTTTTCAATACTAATTAGAAAAGAATCTTCCTCTTCAATCTCAGAATAAACCACTCATTTTCGTCACTAGCTCATTTAGCACAGAATCGAAAAGAGAGATTTGTCAGTGCTCTCATTATTACATGGCTGTTCATCCTCTACTCCAGTACTTGAAGAAGCAAAACAATAAAACCAGGAAAAGCTGCAGAGAATGTAGCAAACTAACTCCAACATTTTCAATTAACATACTTTTATTTCCACAGAATTAAACCAGGTGGACTCCTTCCCTGCTACAAAGAAAGTCTAAAGTCTTCAACTACCTTGAGTTCCTCCCATCACTCATTCGTTTTGTATGTAAACAGCTTGTTACTCATAAACCTCCTTCAAAACAATCTCTTATCAAAAGCTGTGGTTTTGTTTTGTTTCCTAGCCATTTTCCATGCCACACATAGGAAAAGGCTTCCTGGGTCAGGAAAATCATCTTCACTTTAGTCTCAGGTGGTTCACAGCTCTGTGGCTGTTGTTTCCTGAGGCTCTGGGTTAACCTACGGGAAGTAGAAGCTGTTACCAACGTTCTTGTCTGCCCATCGAATTAAGAAATATGGAGTTCTGTCCTTCACTCCTGTGAGAAAATGGTCTTTTTGAAACTGGAGAGTCATGAGTGCTAAGATGTCTGACTGAATCTCTTCTAAATATTGTTGCACATTTTCCTACTGACAGTTTTATCTTCATATAAAAGAACTCACAGCTGCATCCCTAAAAACTTAGAGTGCTTTCTACCCTTTAAAAATAATTATTTATTTACATATATGGTGCACACAATCTTTTGTCTGACTGAAGTCAATCTTGCCAATACAGGTAACATTACCTTGAAATATTGTCAAAATTATTTCTTGCTGCTATATGTCCACCATCCATAAAGCCCTGGTTCCTGTAAATACATATATGTATATGTAAAGTATACAGATGTCTTTACATATATATGCACATAAAATTAGGTCAAATTCTAACTGTACATTAAACATTGAAAAAAAAATTTGAAAGCATAGCGTAAATTTACTCAAAAGAAAAATACAAAAAAGATCTACCTGTGCTGTTTTATTTTATTTAATATGGGTAGAAAAACAAGGCCAAATATAATTCTAAAGTTGCCATTAATACTTTTTTTTTTTTTTTTTTTAGGAATTAATATTTTTCTCTTGTACCTGAGAACTGCTTTGCTTTAATAAGATCACAAGAAATGTGGCCTTTTTTGTGGCCCTGTACAATTTCTAGTGAACAAAATAAAATAATAGAAAATCCAGTCATAAATTTCTCCTTTTTAAAAAATAAGATTTAGTAGAATCAAATAACAGATTGTTTGCTGAAAGGAAGAGTTGACTAAAGCAAGTTGCTCACAGCTGAGTTTTGAGTATCTGCAAGGATGGAGACCCCACAACGTCTCTGAGCAACCTCTCCAGGCAACCTCTTCCAGTGTGTGGTCATCCTATTTTTTTCCTTGTATCTACTTGGAATTCCCCATCTTCCAGCTTGTGTCTCCATTGTGTCCATCTCAGAAATGTCTAGCTTTGTCATCTGATCAGGCAGCAATAAGGCTTTCCCTGAGACTTCCCTCCTTTAGGCTGAGCAGATGCAGCTCTCAACCTTCCATGCGAGATGCTCCAGGAAGGTTCACATCCATGGTCCTGCTGGTGGGATGCTTGCCAGAAGAGCCCAGGTTGCAGGCAGCCACCTCCTCTGCTCCCTAGTGTCTTACCTCCTACTTACTGTCCAGCACATCTTTTTCTGCAAAGGTGACATCTGTCAGCTTTCTAGATAGGTAGATGGTCAAATAATTGCACCTATATATACATGCATGCGTGAGTTTGTGTACATATTTACAGAGGGCTAAAGCTTGAAAACATTCTTCCTTTCTGGATGAAATCTGGACCTGCTGTTCTCCAAGTAGAAGTTTTGCTGATTCCAAATGAACTCAACAGCTTGAACCTCACTGTCTATGTGATTGATTTTTTTAAACTTAAAATTCAGCTGCATTATGTTTCTGTCATCTCCCAGCTTGTCCAAAACACAAGAATCTAATTTATTTAGCAAGGATTTTTTAATACTTCTTCTCTAGATGAATTGAGAAATTAACCTATGTAAATGTGCACTTAAAAGGGACTAATCATACAAAATTTCCAGACTGAAAACACATGCATTAACCTTGAACAAAGTTTTCAGCTCCTGGATGTTCATAAAAAAATGAAATGAACATTTTTTTTCTCTACAAATTTTTCCTTTAGTGTATGTACATCTACATACATGCCAAGAAACACACATGCAATAATAACCCTATAAGCAAGAATGAGTTATTCATATAGCAACTCTTATACTTCAGTAAATATGCATATATACATATATTCAATAAATGCATATATATATTATGTAAGCATTTTATCTTTTTTTAACAGAAACCAGTATTTAAGAAAATACTAATTCAGCACAGAGAGTCAGTGAACTTTTATGCACTTTTCTAAGTACATTAGCAATGCAGAGAAATAGGTTATGTATTTTTTTAAATTTGTTTCATCCTTGATTACTAGCCTTTGTATTCAATTTCCTTTGTTGGTTGAAAATTGTCTTATTAATCCATTATGTCAGGAGCATAATTCCTTCCTTGTTCCTGTACAAATTATTCACAAAGAGAATAAATTAAAATGCTTCTGGGGGAAAGATCTGCTTTATAAGCAACCTAGATACCTAATATATTAGACTTAATTAACAAGGCTATGTAAAGCTTTGAAAATTTTAAGTTACATTATTGGATATGCT
This sequence comes from Caloenas nicobarica, assembly GCF_036013445.1. Lineage (NCBI taxonomy): Eukaryota > Metazoa > Chordata > Aves > Columbiformes > Columbidae > Caloenas > Caloenas nicobarica. The sequence continues at coordinate 51,198,208 of NC_088245.1, forward strand.
TTTGTTTCTTTAGAGGTGCTCAGCGTAACAGAGGTGTTGGTGTCCTTTAACTGCAATGGCTGTGTTCACTGAGCAAAAGCATTCAAGGAGAGGAAATAACGGCTTCTGTAGTCAAATATCTTCACTTCACACAAAAAATAAGGAAAAAAAATGAAGTAGAGGGGCTAGGGAGGTAATAATTTGATACAGGTCTATTTTCCAGTGATGTCTTTTATTACAAATGTAACGAGCAATTACCATGTTCCTTTTTTTTTCATCTCTCACAGCTGCTGAGAGTGTGTCTGCTTGGTCCAAGCTTTTGTTAGAGAAGATTCTAAGGCTATAATATGTCAAAGAGGGATGGATAAAGTGGCGTGGTGATTCATGTTTAGTCCTTCTGTTATGGGTAAAAAAAATTATATATTTCTGATCAAGAAAGTAAATTATTTTAGTAAGACACATTTACCTGATGCCGTCAGGCATTTACTGATTTTGCTTTAAATATTTTAAGTTCTGCTTCCGAAAGCATTCTAAGACATCTGGACTTATCTGTCATTCTAAATGGGATTGATTTTGTCTTTCTGACCTGCTGTTTCCAAAACGGAGACTTCCTCTCCCAAATCTTAAGATAAAAATATTCTACCCAGTGGTGCTTTCTATAATTTTTCCTTAATACGTAGCTCTGCTCAGTGGGAGAACCTACAGGAAATTCTGGAGTTCAGATTAACTTCCGAACCTAAACAATATGACATGGTAGAAATCCTATCTCATAATACAACTCTGAGAAATAGTAAAATCGAACTTCATCTTGATAATATTGAAACTAATGATTTTTAAGTTTTCTGTTTGGAATATAAATCAATAAACATAATTTAATATAATTTAATAAACATATTTTACTTTATTAGAATATTTTGGTTTGATAGGTCATATCTTAAAACTATTTTATTATAAAAATATGAAATATTTCAGCTGATGGAAATAAATTATTCAGCCATGTTCCATTCAACTGGCAAGAAATCATGCAACCTTAAGCAGAAAAAATGGTTTTAGTTTATCAACATTTCATGAGCGAAAGAAAGAAACAATGATCTGTCAGAATATTTTCAAAAAGCTTTTGTAAAATACAATTACTGGAAACATTACAGGACCCTTGTTCTGCCACACTCTCAAAAGGTCACTGTACTAAGCTGTCAACTAGCTTGTGATACCCAGGTTTCTGGATTTTACTCGACAAATGACAAAGGAGAGGGCAATTGTTTGCCTTTATGATACCCACGGATCACAGAATTCAGTTGTATTTTAATTATTTATGAAAAATTTATTGCTTTGTTCTGAGTGAAAAGTAGTAAACCTTGACTTAGACCAGTGTGTGTAAAACCGTAGAAGGAAAACTGTGCTCTACCGTTGTGCACATGCATAATTGCAAAATTATTTCAGGGACAATTCTGGCTTTTGTACAGTTAAAATGAACATTTTTGTCCTTCTGGGAAGAACTGAGAACAATCATGATGTACGTGATGGAGTAGTCTACAGTGGTGTTGTTGTTATCCCATCATCTTTTGTAGAACATATAATGTTTTATGGTACATTAACTGTGGGAAAAATTCTGAGTCCTCTGAAACTTTCTGAAATTATCAGTTTTCTTTGTGTTCTAATACATTCTGTTTGAGCCAGTACTTTCTCTAGAAATATTTATCTCATATTTGTTGTATGAGTTCATTAAAAAAAGTCTATTGCATTTTGCTTAATGTTTCATTAGATCAGATAAAATTAGCCTCCCCCTCTTAAAAGGCTGAACTGATAGTCAAAGCCAGACTGGCTTTGGAACAAGAAACAGCTTTAATCCTGTCTCTCAAGAAACATATAATCATTTTTAAAATAATCTAAAGAAAATTTTATTATGCATACTTTCATTTGTTGTTGGGTTTTTGTTTGTTTGGTTGGGGGTGGGGGTTGGTTGTGTTTTTATGTGTTGTTTTTTTTTTTTTTTTTTAAATTGCAAACTCTAGGTAAAACCAGAATGAAAACCAGGTAAGGGCTGGTGAGCCCATTTCACCCAGGAGGTTTATTAGACATCCTGAGAAAGTGCTGATAAGGAGGAGACTGATTTGCTGCATTTATAGTGCACCTAAGGTGGTCAGACAAGGAAACGAGGAGAAGTTTGACACCATCTCTGTATATTTGTACTTCTTCCTTTTAGTTGCTCAGTGTAAGTTTTGCTTTGGAATGCTGTGGGAAAGGACAGATCGCCCACGTTGCTGGTTCTTTAACATCACTGCCTGAACAAAGCTGATACATGCAGTGGCCAGGCAGTGCACAGCAATGACATTGTGCACATGCTGAAGCCCAAGCCATGGCAAGGATGCTTTGCAAGCTGAAGCTGCAGAGTAACTCAGGTGTGCGCTCAGCCCGAATGAATGCAATCTGCCCTTCTCCATTTTCCCCAATGCAGAGCTCTGCAAACACAAGTTCTAACCATCTGTGTGCCCACAAAACAGCACTTTATATCCCCCAAAAATAAAGAATAAGAGGCTATATGGTTATCTTCCTTAAAGACCTTAGGGTATCAGCTCCCTAATGAGCTGAAGTAAAGGGCAAGCTGGCACAAAAGTGAATGGACAAAACAGGCCAGGAATTTGAGTGGAAAATTGAAAGTAATATTTGTTTTCTTAAGTATCAAGGAAAAGAAATTCAGAAAGAGTTTCTTAATATTAGCCTGGACAAAAAGTTGAACAAACCAATTTTTAAAACAAAGCTTGAAACATTTATAACAGGAGTTGCACATTGTAATTTTCTTGGATAATATGGATCTGGGCTTGATGAACTAAAAGTTCTCTTCAAATCTTATACCACATAAACCCAATTAATTTCAATTCATTTTCTATTAAATTGAATATTAAATCAATATTGGAATACATAATTCTTCTGAAGCACATTTTAACTGGAAACCCATGAAAGACTCCCCAGAGCACGTGATTTTGAATGACGCACATTAGCATTCCATTGCTAAAAGAGCAGGAAGGTCACAGTCAAAGACATTTATTCCTCCATGTTCATGTTTTTCTATGGGCTGTTTAATCTTACCTTTTCCTTTGAATTGAAGACCAAATAAACATTTGTCCCATTTATGTTGGAAGCAGGCATGTAAACCTGTGATAGACATTCTTACTTCTGATTTTAAATTAAGGAAAAATACTTTTTGGCTGTTGAAAATTAAGGTTTTCATAACGTTAAATATATTTACTTCTCTAAAAATTCTTCTGTTAAAGATGTAGGAGTCTTTCATTTTACACTTCATTGTTAAATTATACTTTTTAAAGGTAACAATAGTGGATAGGAAATTTTATTCAAATTTTCCTGAGTAGCACTGTAGCAATCTAACACAATGGATATTTTCTGACCACCTGAGTATAAGTTTCACTAGTGCATTAGAATAGTAGAAGGTTCAGCATAAAAATTTAAAATATTTGTATTCTGTTGCTAAGTGAGTGTGAGTCACATTTACAAAGGTATAAGCTTTTGCCTGTCTGGAGGAGGAGATTGTTGCTAGCAAAAATTTAATTGTAGACACTTTTATGAATATCACAGATCTCTATGTGCTGCAAATTCTGATCTGATTATGGGCCAAGGTATTAAAGAAAAAGAACTATCAGAACTGTCCCTTAAGTTGAAAGACTTGAAGTGTTTAGACCTGAAAGCTACTTATAGATCTATCAACATAGTTTTTGTCTCTAGAGTTTGTTTGTATGGCCATGGGACAACAAATTCTGCTGGTTCTGAAATACTTAAATACAGATGCGGTGTCAAGATGTAGAGACAAAAGTAACAATAGTAAACATCACTACACAATGGAAAGATATCTTCATTTTAGAAATTACCATGGTACCTTCTTAGAACTGGAGTCATCAGAATCAAATAGATTGAACATTCAGTACTTCTGTTTGATGGCCAGCAGGATACACAGACAGAGGAGGTAAAGGTTTAAATACAAAGGACATAACAATATTTTTTATTTAACTTTGGCTGTTTCATATGGTCTTTATCATTTGTAAAGCATAAACTGTATTTAAAAATATTTTATATGCCTGTATTTTTATATGCAGAATGCTCCTCATTGTTTGTTCTCTACTTTGGATGAAGAAATTTGATCTTATTTGATGTGATTTGCTTTACCCCCTCTTCTCATTCCAGAGAAAGTCTCTGCAAATTGAAAATCACATTAAGAATTAAGAGGTGTCAATTTGCTCCAGTGAATCTCCAAATATCTTTCATATACAACAAAAATATTAATGTGCACTGGGTTTTAAAATCAGCCAAAATAACAGCCAGAGTAGAATAACAACGTAAGAAGATCTAGGAGCAGTCTGCACTGGACTATGTGCCAATATTGAAATTAAACTCAAATGCATAATTAATATATTACCTAGCCCAGAAAACACTTCCAAATAATTGAGGAAATGATTTAGATTCTGATATTACTTTGGGTATTTTTGGCTCAGAGAACAAGGTAAAATTTAATCCATACGATTTTACACACAGCATAATAACACCAGCCACTTCCATTTACGATGTCACTTCTAATATCTTTTGATTTGACATGAAAGCACACATACAAATACGTTACACCCCCACACCAGTCTGCACTTCTTTAGTGGGACCATTTGCAATAACTGTTATGCCCAAAAGGCACAAACTACCGAGCCTTGTGTGCAGGCTTCAGCTCTATTATTTTGTAGCCTTTTTCCTTTTTTCCCCCCCCTTTTTTTATTTGAGGATATTTTTGCAATAATGACTATCTTAGCTTTGGAACTCTTCTGTAATAGAGACAGCTTGTCTAATCTCAATCAATCACTGATAGTTAATTTAGAGAGAAATCCATATTAGTCCATAAAGAGTGGTAGCTGTTATCGTTTAATATGTACCTTGAGATCAGTTTCTGGGTATTTCTCTCTGCACTGTTTAAAGCCATTCAGTTTCCCCTACTGTTCACACTGATGTCTTTTATGTGGCTGCTATTTTTACTTTCATGTGCTTATTTTAAAGGAAGTAGATCTCAGTACCTATTCCACTTCAACTGACATTATTTTACACCTTCTTTCATCTCTTTTTGTTAAATAGTGCTAAGTTAGTTGTTCACATTTTGAAAAACTTCTGAAAATACATGTGAGGAGAGTAGCCAGTGTGAGTGGAAAGGAGTCTGATTTTCACAAACTAAGAGAAAAATCTTTCTTCAATGAAGTTAATAGAAAAAACTTCCAGTGATTTTAATACAGTTGTTTGACACCATCTCTGAACTTAGAATATTAGTTTCTAAGGAAGCTAATTCTCTTATTACCTTAAAAATCATCCCACATTTGAAACCATTCTGCTTCTTCCTCTTCAGCTTGGGTGCTATGTTAAAGGCACTGAAGTAAGGACACTTCTACCTTTCAAAATTTGCTAGGAGAGTATTACAATACCCATAATGTACAACACTTCTGGTTATTCCTTCCTAAATAGTATTATAAATCATTTTACCTGGTAGAAACCTTCTGCCTTGTTACTTCTTTTTATAAGTATATGTAATTGAGAGATGTTAAATAGTTTACCTAGTTTCATCTTGGATGAAATTTGTGTGATGAGATGAAAGTACCAGTTTAAATAAACTGGGTTTCAAGTGTTACTTACATATACATCTGAAAAAGAACCGAACCTACAAGTTTTATTCATTGCAGCTTTATAAACTTCTGCAGTGTTTATGTAATAGTGTTCATGTTTGGATGAATCTGTTCTTGACACCGTATCAGACACATAGGTTGTTCAGGTGCATTTTCGTCTGTATTTTTCTGCAAACAAAACTCCAAATTTTTGATATATCTCACACCTCATAATTATTAACAGGAGAATGACTTGAAAGGTATTACTGATAGAAAATCATAAAGTTCAATTACTTTAATTATCTTTCTTTGCAATATTTTACGAAGAGAACATTGTTGTATTGGGTTCCTCCTTCCTCTTTAAAAATATAGTTAGTGTTTAAATTGCCTTTTCATTAAAGCAGCATAATTTCATTTAGGTGTTGAATGCCTGTATTAAGTGATTAAATTTGAACAATGTTGTTAACATAAAAGATGAACCATGCCAAGAAGATGTTGCAATACATAGCACTAAGTTTTTAATATTTCCTGTAACCATAAATATAATCTCAGTGAAAAGTCACAGTGAAATTCAGATATCCTAACTGTGATATAAAATTTGGTTATCGTTAATCTTTGATTGCTACAATGAAAACAAGATAAACTGAAGGAAAGGCTGTAGAAACCTTAGTGTGTTCTCACTTTTTATCTATAGCAGACTCAGTTCAGCATTGTGCTTAGTGAGCACGAACTGAAATTTCATTATGCAGTTACTGTCTTTGCCTTCATGAGATGGTGCGGGCAAGTATTCTGTCACTGTGGTTTTCGGACACCACTCCTCTTCTTCCTTCTGCTGCTGAGCTGTCTCATCCTTGATTTTCTATTCAAAGAAAAAGATCGAGTGGAACACTCATATTTTTCTCACTTGGGATGCAGCAGGAAAATTCTCAAATTTGGGGATGAACCATGGAAAGTTCTTCAGGTCAGGGTTAAATGTATTGGAAAAGTCATGGCGACTGGGAGAAGAGCTGACAACTAATGGAACACTCTACATGAACAGAAAGTTTTGATCATCAAGAGGACAAGGACAAACAGAGGTGGAAAACATTGCAGAAAACTAAGGAAAAGGAAAGAGGCTGACAGATGAGAATTTATTTGCAGGTTAGATTCTGCAAATCTTCACTTGTGTGCTTCCTGGGAAGACTTGGTGTAGGTAAATGGTAGAGAAACTTTGCATTTCCAAGATAGAAATGCGACTCCAAGAAAGACTTTTGCATATAGGAATGAATTAATTATTCGTAAATACATAGAATGTATATATTTAGACATTAATTTATGAGTAAAAAATGTGAAACAGTGAATGAACTATTCAAAACAATTATTTAAGTCCTGATGATTTCAATTAAGTAAAAATTTTTGCCTTCCATGATTTATTTTAAATTGCGTTTTCATAGAAATCATATGGTCATAATGAAAAACAGTTCTACAAAACTCCAAAGAAAAACTAGGTACATCTTTTCTTCTTTGAAATATTTTTAAGAGGCAGGAAATATTATCTGACATTTCAAAAATTTCCAGAGATCGATAATAAATTTTCTCTATATTTATAATTGTAGATGAATGTAATTTGTACTCAGTTGTTCCTGTGCTGCTTGGCCAGTCGTAGACACTATGAGACACTTTTTTAGGGGTATGATTAAATGTTCTCAGCATCACACAGCTAAGCTTGTATGAGGTGAACTAATACAGTAGTTGAGTGGAGACAGAGGGAATTCACAGATTCCTTAACCAACGATGAAAAAGTCTTTAAACACTTGTCCATCAAGAAATACTGTTTCAATGGGAGAAAAAGTCATATAATATAGCAGTTTGGTAGAAACAACAGCTAAACTCCTCTGCGAGAAATGGACTTCCGTACAGTACCTGATGAAACTAAGATTAGATACCATCAACTAAGTAGAAGATTAAATAACATCACCTCAAAGAAGGCATTTTAGCTCATCTTCAAAGAAGTGATGTCAGTAGTCAAGGTAAACAGGTTTTCTAGAGAAAAGTAGCTTTTGACCAGGTTAATCTGCTCATACATGCTATGTGTATTGATCGCTTCAGTGTGTATTGAAATACTCGGATATTTGGAATACATTTAGAAACCTCTGTTAAGTAACTGTTAGATTCTGCTTTCTTTCTTGCAATTCTAAAGCAAAACTGTGTAACCTTAGATTTGGATTACATCAAGATTGCTACTGTTTCTGATAATTTGGCAGAACTGAGTATTTTTCCATGCTTGGACTGTTACCCTGCCCTACCAGTCCCTACTATGAACTTATTCATTTTATTTTCTATCTTAGTAACTTACTCAGAAATAATATGAGCTTAGTATACCTAGTGGAATATGCATAAGGATTAGAATTTCCTCTTTTGTGTGTTCTTAGATAACTTATATTTTGCTCTTTTGCTTCTAAGATATGTTACGTAAGATACATAATGCATGAACTCCTTTAGAAACATATTCACTTTCTTCCTGTGAATACAAAGTTCTTCTTTATGGTCTATTTTGCCACTAACAATGCATATGAATGGTTATTTGGTATAAAGCTATTTGTGGTTCTCATTTTGCATACCTTGCAGTGTTAAATACTGATGGTCATGTTGATTGAATAAAATAATATTCATAATTGTAATTTAGGTAATATATGACTGCTGCCATAATCAGACAGCTATCCTAATCCTTAAGTGTGAAAATCTATATAATTTTTCCTTCAAATTAAAGCCATTTATATTAAGCAAGGTTATTTTCTGTTCAGAAAATTGAAGACTATTTCATATAGCAAGTAATTCTTCATAGAAAGCTAACAACATTTTTCATAAGTAATTACTATTATAGACTTTGTGTTTGTACTGTATCTAGCAGTTGACACAATAGGACCTTAATCTTGATGAGGACATAGGCTGTGACAACAGTATAAATATTTAATCAGGTTAATTAAGTGTAAAAGGAGGGAGTCAAGAGTAAACTCATGTAAGGAGCCTGTTAGATTGACTGAAACATGACTCAGTTGAAAATATATCAAAGAGCTGTAAAACTTGAAGTTAAGAAATAAAAATAGAAATATCTATTTGAGGTCAATGTTGTACTTTCAAATACTTAAATTTAAGTAATGTCCCTCCAGTATAGTGAGGTATTAAACAGTTACAACTATTTAATATAGTAGGCATCTCATTAAAACAGTCTTAGTTCTGTAATATTTCACAGTAGGGAAGAATGTTGGCAAAATGTGACATCAGAAAAGACTGCTGAGAAACCCTTGGACGAGGAATACTAGGGCATCTCAAATGGCATATACAGCTATGCTGAGACAAAATAATGAGCCTTTTTTCAATTAAGCTTAGGAAGTTATTCAGCTGAACGGGCACTGGGTGTCTACCGCTGTTTGAGCAGATTCTTTGTGAGGATGCATTGCTTTTACTAAGCAACAGTACAAGTAAGTTGGGTTTCTGAGGATGCCCAAGATGTTCTGGACTATCTCTGTCCAGCTGGCCTTTACCTGCCAGTCTAGAGGGACACACAAGAGTCATTCATCCTATCTGACAGCCCTTTGAAGAGCTCTCAAATACCTTAGGGTATCTCAAAAGGCTGTCTCTAGGAGCTGTATGAAGCCATAGATCACCTCTGAGTATAAGCAGTGCCTGCAAAAGTGCTCACATATATGCTGTAAGCCTACACTGAAAGATAGTAATCCTGAACTGCATCCCACTTCAGGCACCTAGACACCTACCTTTGAGCTAGATAGTTGGCTCACAGATCCTTTGCCTAACCATGACAGCACAGCAGCACAGGAGATGCCCTAGGCTATCTGGGACACGCCTGGCAGATTGGATGCCAAGTGTGTGGTCTTCTGGAGGGTGATGAAGGGTGATACTTTGATAATCCGTGTGGGGGCTGGCATATCAAACATCTGAACTCCCTTAATAGCTAGTGAGAAACATAGGCACTGCTTGAGAGTGATGTATCAGATTCTAGTGGAGACATTTGAAATAGTCCAGATGTGTTATTTTCTCCAGTAAAACTAAAGCAAGTCAAGAAAACTAAGTCAAACATAAATATCTACACTGAGAACTTTGGTGAAATGATTCTCAATCCTCTTTGTGGAAAATTTATTTTCAGAATGCCCACTTCACTTCCACTCTAGTGAACTGAAAACTGGCTGTGGCACGGCACAGCACACAAAGGAAACATTGCATTGCATCATAATGGCAGAAAACATTTCATATACCACAAAATTGAATTATTGTAAGGCTGTTCTTTTAAACTTTCACTGTGGTCTAGAAGAAATGAGTAACACAGTAATGAACTCTGGAAATGTTACTTCATTAGGAGAAACAGCCTATTTCAGAATTTATTTGAAACCTTCTATCTTTGACACTCAAGTGATATGAAATAATTATCCCTCAGGAGGCAAGCTAGAGGTAATTCATAGCAACTTTCTGCTGTGAAAGCTTGGCTTGTTAAAGTTGCAAAAGAAAACATGACAGAACACCAAATTTTTGACTGGAAAGATTTTTTTCTCTTTTCATAATAATTTTTCATGCAAATAAGGATTATCTCTGGCAGAGTTTCCAAACCTGCATTGATGAGAGTAGTCAGCATTTTAAATTGCATATTGAATCATTTTCCAAGCCAATGAAATGTGATGTGGTGATTTTATTTTCATGTCAGATGACCTGATCAGAATGAAAGAATAAAATTTCAATCAGTTTCATTTTCAGACAAATAAATAACTGTGTTAAATTTAAACTACATCATACATTAATAATTTCAAAAAATGTTCAGGACAAAAGTACAGAGAGATTTCTGACTTGAAAAATGTGTAAACTTAAAGAATACCTACATGAACACCAGATCTTAGCTTATGGATTGAAACAAATGTTCTAAATATCAGGAAAAAGAATCTGAGAAAAGGGATATCTTCAGCTAAAGACTAACTCCCAAAAGAAACAGGTTTTCTTCTATTAATAACTTTTGGACAGTTTATGTGTACTTACAGATATGAGTGTAAATATATGCAAAAGAAAATATAGTGGAGGATGATATTTTCATTTAAGCAGAATATTTAAGGTCTTGTATACATTCCTAACAGAAATAATTTCATGTAGTGATGTCATGTTTGGTGCAATAATGGTCTAAACAGTGATGTTTGGGATATTTAAAGCAGTATTTTAATAATATCAGAAGTCTGAAAGATATATCTAATTTCTAGTTTATGTTTAGATTGTGAATTTAGGCAAGTCATGTTTTTTTCTTTTATACCATAAATATTTATTTCATTTCTAAAAAAACCCAAATTTTAAATTAAATTAATATTAGTCTGATGCTTGATCTCCTACATCTTCAAATATTTTTTTATTTCCTGTTGCCCAGATTAAAAATATTCCCCAGAAACACAATGTATTACATAATCCCAGACTATACACTTTAGTAATGGTATATAACTGTCTTGTCACTTTTTACAGAAGCAGCACAAGTCCACCTATTCTGTGTCCATTCATGCTGAAAAGTGTTCATAAAAAACCTCCTATTTCATGAGAGTCAATGTTGCTCATATCCAGGCTCCAAATAAAGATTTCAGCTAGTTAATGATTCCCTTCAAACAGATAGCAATAAGGCATATTTAGTGACCTTTACAATTTCCAATTACAAAGCTGTCCATTCTTGCAGTGTTTTCATTTACTTTTCTTATTCATTCTTTGCTTCTGTTCATTTGCCAATCAATTAAAACTACAGTTGTTTCAGGCAATAAATTAACTGTAATGTTTAACATCCCCTTGGCACATATTTATTTGCTGAGAACAGACTAAACATTTAAACTGGCAGTCAAGATCCCCCATGAGTTTAACTGAAATGCTATTAACAACTCACCTTCTCCATCCTCTTTCCTCTCAATCAAATCCAAACCATTAGCTACCTTTACAATTATTTAAACTTCTGTTTGAGCTGTACCCAATGACCAAGACTACTTGAATCAGCACCAAATCTACCCTTAGACATGTAGCTATCCAGAAATGATCCCAACCTATATAGCTTTTATGACAGGTTTCTATATATTCAATTTTTGAGGCTTATTTTTGTCTGGGAAGGGAAATAAAATGACAACTGAGGATCAATTTTCATCAGTTATGGTACCTGTAATACTAGTCTGATCTTTCTGCTCTGTTGTAGAGTGTTCTCCTTTCTTATGAAACACCAGCTGTGGGTGTGTGTGCATGGATTATTTGCCCTGCGAAATTCTCTGATGGTGTTTAAATCTCACTCCTTGTTAACATTTTTCTTTTTTATTATTCTATCACTGAATTTGGGTTCAGTACAGGATCAAAGGTTTGACTAATTATTTGTTGCAATAATCTAAAAGCAATATAATCAAATCTCATACTTCAGAACAGAAGATAATTAACAGCTAAGTTTAGGAAGGAGTATCCCACCCATTTGTTTAATTGATAAAGGTTATTCTTTGGTTCAGTAATTGAATAACCATGGTGGGATTAGTAGAAGAGGGTAATGGACAACTCTGCCTGTATTGCTACATTATTTTGGCATTCAAGAACAGATCTTGAGCTGCTCCTTTAATGTCATTCACTTTAGAGGGACTGTGTTACCCTCTAATTCTGAAAGAATATCTGATCTAAATTTTATGATTATTTGATATCTTAAACTGCTTGGGTTTTTTGTTCGTTTCAATAAAGTCTTGATAAATATCCACTAGAATTTATGTAATAATGCATTTTTGTTTATAATGTCAGTCTTTTGCCTTTTTGTTTACTAGATCATGTCGTTTTTAGATAGAACTGAAAATGATGACTTTTATTATCTAAAATGTGGTAATAACTCAACTAAGGAAAATCTAAAAAGAGAACATGTTTGTTTGTTTGTTTGTTTTTATCTCAGTGCTTCTTTCTTAGATTTTCTTTTTAATTCTTCTGTGCTTTCTTTGAATTTTCTTTTACCATGAAACTTTCTTCCACATATGTTATTTTGCCTTTCTTACTCTGATAGTTCTTTTCCAAGTTGTAGCCATTGGAAACACGTTATTCCTGTTGTGTAGATCTGTTTCTGAGTTTCTAAAAAAGAAGTAAGTTCGTTGAAAATTGTAGTTACTCTGACTATTTTTTTTTTAATTTGTGATGGATCGATAACAGAATGAAGTCTTTCCCCTTCCTTTTCCACCTGCAACTCTGCCCCTACCCCTTCTATTCCCCTCCCTTCCTGTCCTCTTTCTGTGACTCTCAAAATAATTATTTATTCCTAAAACATGAGCAGAAAGTTGGCATAATGACTTTCTGATATGGTCAAAATAAATCAATCCACAGCAGAATTTGATCTGGGATATAGATTGTTGTGTATAGGCAGTTTCTGTATATAAATCCAAATATCCAAATAAAATATTCTTCAGATAGTTTACTTTCATTAAGATGATGATACTTTTCTACATGTTTGTGAATAAACACACCTTTTAAAAGATCATCTATCCCCTAGAGTGATTAGAGTCATTTCCAAATTACTTACATAGCAAGGATTTCCCACATGTTTTGCCTTTCTCTGCAAAGAAAGTGAAGAACAGCATTTTCCGTCCCTAGGGGTTTTAAAATCTGTGGTTAACAACTTATTTTGTATTTTGCCCTTATGTCGTTGCAACATATCTAGTTTACACTCCATTTTTTCCCCCTCCAGAGAGTTATTGCTCTGCTTGAGTGAATAGCATATAGTCAAATCACTTCATATAATCATTTTACTAAATGGATTTAGTCTGGATGATGTGTGTTTCTCTTCAGGAAGTCCTCCTAGTTCATCTTTCGATGCAACAGAAAACTGAAACGGTGTATCTATTAGGAAATCTAAAAATGTTTTAGAAACGTGTATATAAGATGTTTCAGATCATAAAAGTACAGAAATGTGTAGTCAGGTGTGACAGATGCCTCTTTCTCTGTTATCATAGTGTGCCAGGAAATTACTTCGGAATCACAGAGCCTCACTTTTGATCAAATTTTTACCAGTCAGATTTACTCTGTATCGTATATTAACCAAACTTTACCCCAGTATAGCTACAATGCTCCAAAATTATATAGCTTCTTTAGCAAGGTTATTCTCCAGTCTTCCACACTTGATACCATTTTTCTGAAACTCAGCTATATATTCTTCTGTCTTTAATTTACTGATGTGGAGATAACCGAACATTACCTTTGACAGCATCAATATTTAAAACCAAGGAGACAGCTTTATTCTAAGGTTTTGTGGCTACACAAAGATTTTAAGCACTCTGAGCAACATGTCTGCTTATAAGATCCCAAACAATTGTGGGAAGTAGTAATCAGAATGCACAGTGAGTACAGATGAACGGTGACATTCTTTATCCCCAGTATTGTTTTACTCTTAATGAGAAAAAACCAAACTGTTCAGCTTGATTTCAGTGGTCAACTTACCTCATGACAGAGATCATACTCCATGCCACGCACTACTCTTCTGTTACTGAATTTTAGGGACTAGAAAGCTATAAATATGACCTTGTAATAAATCTGTAGCTTTAATTCCTGCATTGTTATAAAAGGACACTCAGTTCGTCACAGAGCATTCCAGGCACGTTTATTTTTTCCCCAGCAATGTGATTGGAAAGGAACATCACAATATATTTACCTACTGGGATTAACATTAGTGAAACAGATTTCCTGCCATTAAAATTATTCCCTAGCTACTGAGGAATAAGGAAATTTAGGTGACAATCTCTGGAGGGAAGTTTTGAGAAATAAATTGGAAAACAAATTCATTGTTTGCAGCAAACATAAATCTGCACTTTAGCTGCTGACATTTTACTTTTTCCTCAACTTGGAAGAGAAATACTTTACAATGGCATTTTTTTTCTCTCTGATTCCTTTTAGGAAGATAATTTTCGGGTTGATAAGGAAAATGGGCTTTGGTAATATGAATGTTAGACTGATAATAGTACTTTTTAAAAAAGAAAAAGGATAGAAAATTAAAAGAGAAAAGCACAGAATACAGAATTTACTCCCTTAAACTCCTGTCATTGTTTCTATTTTTCTTTTTTAAGAAACAAAACAGATAAGGAAATAGTAAATAAGAATTGTGGCTTCCACAGCATAGAACAAGATGTCTAATATTTAAGGGGTTTTTTGATGACCTCATATTCCTGCATCTGCATGAAAGCTCAGTTTATTAAGAGTTTTCAAAATATACCTCCAGAAGGACTTTCCATTTACTTTTAGTTTGAACCATTAAAATAATAATGAAAAAAGTTGTGTTCTATTTAAAACCAAACCAAAACACAAACCAAAACAACACAAGCAACGCAAACTAAACAGCTCAGTCCTGAACACCAGGGATTGCCAGTGCTTATCTAATTCTGATATTTTACTCAGACTATGGGTTTCAGGGGACATTTGCATTTTATTTTTGCCCTGTTCCACAGACATATCAAAACATAATCAATGGAGAAAAAAAAAAAAAAAGGAATACAGATCCGCGCATATTACAACCACTCAGAAAATTAATCCAGTGCTCAGATTATAAATTGAAATCTGCCAATGAGAAGCTTTTTTACCTGCTCAGACTTTTATATCACAAAAGGCCAGGAATATTTTTGTCAAGGATCTTCCTCATTTTCCTTTTGTTTCCAGTCATTTTCCAGCTGGTCTTATCTTTCAGGGTCATAGTTGTGCTCAAAGTTTCACATCAATTCAAAGTAGAAACAAGAACTACTACTTTTACCAGATAGGGTGATTCCAAATGCCAGTAGATGGTTTAGATTAGAGAACTCATGAGCTCTTCCAAATGCCTGGGACTGGATTCCTTCTCTAATTACATCCCAGTTATATCACAAAGCGAGATGCAACCAAGTACAAACTCCCTTCTTTTCCCCGTAAGTATCCTGTATGGAAAATAAATGTGAATATCCACCTCAGGCAGAAGCTCTACTTTGTTCCAGACGGGGTGAACTTCAGATGGTAGGTATAAATACTGTATTTTTGACCATTGGTACACTCTGAAAAGAAATCACATTGCTGGTTCTAACAGCTTTTCTGCAGCTGATTCAGTAGATAGCACTGCATCTCATTCACTAAATTGCTTGTCCTATCATTTTTTAGACTTGATTAGTAATTTGCAGTGTTCAGTACTTACTATCTCAGCAGTATTTCCCAATTTGTCTTTTTGCAGACAATCTTTGATTTATTATCTAGTATAAAATATGTTCACATGTATCATGCTCATCATCTACTCTGACATGCACAAGGTGACAGTGAAAGTCAGTACAACTCACTTCCTGAGTATTTACTATGTAATTTCCCCTTCACCCTGATATTTAAGCTTTCTATGCAGAATAGTATTCTAAATATTTAAGATTTCTATGCAAAATAATATAATAATTGGTGAGTTTCACAAGTAGCTACATATCCTGCTGTAAAATATTGGTATTGTGTGCATTTTAATATAGTCAACATGAAAATAAGTCCATATTTACACCAGTGAATATAGAGTAAAACTTTGTCACTGGATTGAAAATCTTTCTTGTTTTGTAAATAAGTTGTATCAGAATCATTACACATACTCTAGAGTCAAGATTGGCCTTTACCTGTGTCTTTGCATGGAAGATATAGACTGGGTAGGTATGTAGGTTTTGTATGTATGTGTGCTGTTAGGAAATATGTTTATTTTTGTCAAAATTTTCACAAAGATTTCAAAAATGGGTATGAGACACACTCACACTCACACGCACACTCACAATATGAGTATGAGACAAAAAGTGAATTACTGGAAGCTGCGAGGCACTCAGAGCAGAGAACTGTCTCACATCTGCCCTGTGTCCTCTGCATTTTCCCTGGGCACCCACAGTGGGTCATGGGCAGAGGCAAGGTACTGGGCTAGAAAAATTGACTGAGATTTTTATCATATGAGATAATAATTAAACCATTTCTAGAAGACAGCCCAACAACACATGTTATTTTTGCCCAAGGCAAGTATAGTAGTAAAAGTTTTCCACATGAGTTTTCCTGAAACTTTTATGCTGTGTGTCTCCTTTTGTGAAGTCAGAAGAGAAAGCTGCATAAGAACAACAAAACATTTTGGAAATTTGAGGAGGGATGGGAAGAGAAAATAAAATTAATACATTTAATACCTGTAAAGGTAAAAAAAAATATTTTTTATAAGTTGTATAGTGGAAGAGTCATACTGCTCAGCTTTGTTCAGTGGAAGAAACAAGGAAATAATTGGTTTTTTTCAGAAAGAGACAAAAAGCCCTTGCATACATTTAATGTCAAGTTCTACATACAAGGCTGAAAAGAAAGTGTGATTTCAATTAAAGCAGAACTCCTGGTGTGCTTCAGCAATCTTTACAAACCTATCCATCGTGCAGAGTTTTTGTCAAGCTTTCACTTGTCTAGTTTTGATTGAGGTTTGACTGATTTATATATCTCTGCTTAAGGCTACCCTCTCTATCACGTTTCATGAACTGATGTGATGCTTTTATTCAGGGACAGAATAAATACACTCTCTCTCGTATGTTATTAGCATATTCTGGAAATATAATAAATGACATAACTGTTTAGAACAGCGTGAACCTCTTTCACAAAATGTAAATTATGAATCTCCATCCATTGGACTAATCACAATGCATTAAACATCTTTTCTGATAAGCAGAAAAATTGCAGAGTGAGATTCAGATAGATATGATTAACAGAATACAGAAAACTGGGGGGAGAAAAAAGTATTTCTAAAGAGACACTAATCACAGGGTTTTAAAAGAAATCATTTTCACAGAGGATTAATTGCACCAAAAAGTACACTTTCCTGATCATCAAAATAATTGTTTGTTACATGTGTGATCTGTTATTATCCTAAATAACAGGGTGTGGAAGATATCAGGAAAGAGATGGTATATTTTATGATACTTCTGGATATAAACAGTATATAAAACACATTTTGGAGGTGAAATCTTAGTAAATAAAAATGTTTTGCAAAATTGTTACTGAATGTAGCTATTAAATTTGCCTTAGAGCTCAATTCTTTGAAAGTTTGTTCAGGTAGTTGGAAGATTTTGTTCAGTCTCGTTCTTTTAAGGAAGTATTGTCCTTTGTGTTTGCACTGTTTGAATTATTTTTCAATTAATTTAATGAGAGCACTGTTCAGTTGTTTCACTATTAATACAAATTACACTGATACAAATTATAGCACGAAATGTTTATGATTCAGAGGCAGAAGGAACTTTTTTCATACATCAGCCTAAGAAAGCAGGAGACAAGTGGCCCAGCATCACCTGCACTGACATATCCAACCCCTCAGAAGCTCATAAAACGAGTTTATGGCTATTTCTGCAAGAATGCACCATTTTCCTCTCTAAGCTGTTAGAAGATCTCATGGTATAGCTCTCATTGAGACTTTCCCCAGCAAAATTTTTCTGCTTACAAGTAAGTATGACCCCTGAGAACAACATAGTATTACTTTCTTGAAGATTGCAATTTCCAATGATATTTGATGCTCAGAGATGGCTGGAAAAGCAGTAATACAGACTCGGAAGCAAGCTTGCTTGAAAGAAGAGGTATAAATTTTTCATTTTTTTTAAGTCCCATACAAAATTCGAACAGTGGATTAGTATGAAAATTTACCAAGCAAACAATATGTAAAAATTTTTATCCTCAGTGACCTCTAGAAATTACAGAAGAATTATGGGAATAGAGTCTGATTATGGTGTTACACTTAGAGTGTATAAGTTTTTACACACTTTATTTTGTGTGATCAGAGAATTAAATGCATAAGCAAGTACTGGAATTCAGGAACTTCACTCCAGGTTCCATCTCTAACATTGTTTTTTCCAGCATAATGAACACGTCTATATCAGTATTTTAGTTTAGATCTGGAGTGAGCTTTAGAAGTGAATTCCATTATTTTCTCTGCTTACTGAAAATTACCTCCAAAGAATCTCAGCCTGTACAGTAAATTATTTTCCCATTGAATTAAAAGCAATCCTGTGCTACTATGGCTTACAGTCTACAGGACCAAAATGGAATTAACCAGAAATAACCCTCCCTTCCCCACCACCACACCCCATCTCAGATATTCGTATAATGTGGAAATTTTGTTCTCAGCCTAAAAGCATTTGGATCCACAGACTCTTTCTGGGCCACATCAATTGCTAATGGAGCCAGCAGCACAGCTACTGCACGAAAAATGGAACACTACTTATTGTTTCATTTTTAGACTGTTCTCTGTGAAAGCAAAAGATAGATGAGGATTTGAACATGCTTTGACAGAGGAGGGCCTAAATCTGGGCCTACTGCTTCTCAAGTAATCCTTTACCACTAGACTAATCTTACCAGGAATATGGTACCTTTTGAGAGGACACAAAGAGAGATAGAAAGCAGAGGGGGAACTACATGTACAGCGAGCACCCGAAATGCCCCAGAAGTGCTGTGCACCTTTAAAATTAGGTTCTATCAGACTATAAACTAAGTCAAGATATTTTCTGTATAAAGCTGGGAGTGAATTAGAGTAGACACAGAGTTGAAAGCGAGTCTTCTCCACTTTGCTGTCATCAGCCTACTGCACCCTTGAAAAGAACATCCTTTAGCCCAGGCTCCTTCCTATTCCAACATGTTTTCAACGGCTGTATAAATTGTGATAAATTTGACACAGTCCTTTCCAGATTCCTAAGAACAGTTTTTCCTAGTGTCAAGATATGTAGATCTATTTATGCTCCTTGAGCTTCTCAGGAGTCCCTTAGCCCCTGTGGTCGTGTGGTCTCCCAGGTCACCACCACCCACTCATACCTGTGTGCACTCTGCCTGTGTGACTCAGAGACCTGCACGGCAAGTGCCAGGAAAAGGCAAACAAATTGTCTTCCCCTCTGCACCACTATACCCTGGTAAAGAAAAATGTCATGCATTAACATGTGGAAAAGCAAGTCTATCTGTTGCCACAAATCCCATATCTCCACTAGCACTTTCAAGACATGGCTTCTCAAAATGGAACCACATTTTGACTTTGGCTTTTCTCCAAGGACTGGTCTCCTGTAAGAGGCAGGTGTTCTTTTGTCTTCTTTTTGATCTTCTCTGATCTTAGGGAAATGACAGTAATTAATGAACCTTGAATTCAAATAAAGGTACACTTGAAGTCATTACACCTATACATAGGATCAATCTTAGGGCTGCAATTTGGACTATTATCCCCCTATTGTCAGGTGAAAACCGTACTGTGTTTTAAATATCTCTGTTCTTCTCTGAATGTCATCCTTCATGTAAACAGGTAGCATGGGCTAAGAGTTTCTCCAAAATGCAAATCTTAAGCAGTCAAATGCACTTGCAAATTATTTCAGTTTTGAACTAACAGTAACTACTAGAGGTCAAAATAAATAAAAAGGAACAACTGTCCAGAAAACATACTGTTTTTTAAAGTTATGTTGAATGCTGCACACTATTTGATCTATTGTGGGCCTATATTTATGGCTCTTAATATGGCAGTTCTTGCTGTTTGAGGTTACAATCCAAAGCTTGTTAAAGTTCATTGGATTTTGAGTCGGGCTTATTTAGGCACAGTTGTAGGAATCTCAAGAGTCGTCATCTTAGTATTAAGTGTTTCAGCTGTATCTATGACCTAACTGCTCTATATCAGAGTCAAGTTCCAGTTTGTGCTCTGAATCAGATGGTTAGGAAATTCAAATATGTGTTTTCCTTTTCCTCAGTTTCTATCTTCTTTGCAACATCAACTGTTTTATTGCCTTTAAATATATTTTAACAATTATCTGAATTTGCCATGTAGAAATATCGTGGCACTGCAGGCTACATTTCTAGAACATGGTTTCAAGAAAAGCTGTAGGTGAAACATTAAAGTTAGATCCTGTGGAGAAACTTATGCAGCCTCATGGTGGTGTACAGCTTCCTTACAAGGGGAGGAGGAGGGGCAGGTGCCAAACTACTTTCTCTGGTGACCAATGACAGAACCTGAGGGAATGGCAGGAAGATGTGTCAGGGGAGGTTTAGGTTGCACATTAGGAAAAGGTTCTTCACCCAGAGGGTGCTGGAGCACTGGAACAGGTTACCCAGGGAGGTGTCACGGCTCCAAGCCTGACAGTGTTCAAGAAGAGACTGGACAACACCCTCAGACACACGGTGTGAACTGTGGGGTTGTCCTGTGCAGGGACAGGAGTTGGACTTTTTGGTCCTTGTGGGTCCCTTCCAACTCAGGACATTCTATGATTCTATGTAACCAGTAACTCTTTTGTTAAATGCCTCACTGTAATTTCTGTCTCATTTCTGTGGTAAACAGTAGAACTTTTAGTTGTAAGAAAACCCTGTCTTTCATGATTTTTTGATCTGGAGTTCGGTAGTCCATGGATAGTTACATCTGCTTTTTCATGCAGAGTATTTAATGACATAAATCTACAGAAAAATAACTCCGAATATGCGGGATAACCCCCAGCTAAACTTTTAGCAATGTGCTTCTATCCATCGTTCCTGCCTTCTGAAATTGAATAATGTATTTGGTTTTGTTTTAATTCTGCTTTTCTGAAACAGGCTGCTAGGCCCTACTGATTTGCCTTTTCTAATTTCAGAGTTTATTCCTCCCTTCAGGGTTATTGTTTATATTATGGAAGGGTGCGATAA
This sequence comes from Caloenas nicobarica, assembly GCF_036013445.1. NCBI lineage: Eukaryota > Metazoa > Chordata > Aves > Columbiformes > Columbidae > Caloenas > Caloenas nicobarica. The sequence goes on from NC_088245.1 coordinate 51,219,462, forward strand.
AGCAAGTAATTTTGATGACCTTATATATCAGGAAAATCATGATTTTTTTTTCATTTAATACGTGAGTTTATCTTAAAATAAAGCTTAAAGATGCTTCATGCTCTGAACTGCAAGGAAACTTCAGTAACTAAATTTGTAGCTTCACAGTGTCATACATTTCTCTACTTTCCAAGTAGCATGTACTGCATATAAAATAAGAGAGATGTAGTGCCACTGATCTATTTTTAATGTTACTGTTATAATATAATCCCTTGCAATCAATTGCCTCAAGAGATTGTAAGTAGAAATAAGCTGGAAGTGATCTGTCTGCTGAATATCTTTTGACCTGCCAAGGTTGTGGGTTGATATATTGATAAAGACATATTTAGGGTGGTTGTTTTCTAGTTTTTAAATATTTTTTGCTAGTTTCCAACTGCAGTTGAGTTCAGAAAGTAGAGCTGTTCTACTAGGATTATTTATTTTATAATTATGGAAAGCATTAAGTGGGATTTCCAGACATATATTGGGCTATGAAGATCAAGCACCATACTTTTTGAACAATCAGAAGAATTCTCAATATGAGTTAATGGAATCAAGGTTAAACATTATAAGCTTAAACTGCTGCTACTTTCCTTTTCTGCAGTAAGAAGAAGAAAATGATACCTCATGTCTTCAAAATCCAAGCTTTTGAATCATTAGTAGAATATTGAAAACAAGAATGTGTTACACTTTCCCAAGGGAGAAGCATTTCATTAAAACATGTTACTTTGTATTGGTCTGATTTCTGACCTTGTGTTTTCAAGCCATAGCTAAAATTATTCCCTTGTTTTAAGCATTCCTTTGAGAACTACCCCTGACATTTTGAGCAGTTCACTAAGAATTTTCTGGGAACACATTTCTGAAAGTGGGTAATGACATTAAACAAAGTAAAAATATTAAATAACTAGATGCCAGGGGATGTTGAAGGGCTTGCTAAACCATGAGCTATAGAGAATAGGGCACCTGTAAAAAAACATTCATTACCTGGATGACTGATTTCACACTGTTTAGTCTTCTGTTGTGCCTGTTAGCATCTACTTGAATTGCTGTTTGGATAATCAAATTCATTTTACATAATGCTGGAAGACTGTTGTGAAACTGGCTAATCTATACAAGAGCAACCTTTTCTTGCAGTGCTGAGAATTGGTCATGTTCTGTATTTAATATAATTACAGAAACTGTACTTAGAAAATATTTAATGTCTCCATGAATTAATAGGTCAACTGATCTCTGATTTTTCATATTCAGAGTGTTTATGTACTGTAGACATTTATTTATGATAAATTTTATTAGAATGACAACGCTGTGCTCTATTATATCCTTTTTTATGATGAAGCAAGATTGAAACGTTCTCTGCTGCAATTTTGTTATTTTTTTGAAAGTACGCAGTTGATCAAGTACCATACGTGCCTGGAATAAGAAACACACATCTGAAGATAGTGTTTACAATCATATTGTTACATGTATATGAAAGCCTGGAAAAAAGAACCACATTTGAAAAAGGGTCACTAGATGGGCAAGTAAAGCCAAACTCAGTTAAATGTAATTCATACACTTACCCAGAGAACTCAAATTCACATGGAACTCTCTTAAACAATTAATGAGAAAGTTGATTTAAAGTGGGTGCTTTTATTGGCATGGGAAACAGTCTAAAGGCTTGAAAAACTTTATGAATGGGTACAAACAAACACAACAACAAAAACACCCAAATCCCCCACAATAAACACCACCCAAAGTCATGATAGCTCTTTATTCTTAATTTTACAGTTTCTCATATTATACTTGTCAGAGAATCAGAACATTTGGTCAAAGCAGAATATGATGTAATAGCAGTCATGGAAGTTAAGCTGAGGCTTAGAAAAACATGCATTTTTCAAAAGGAGAAGCTATAGACTCCTTAAGAATTCTAAAAATCAGACATATCTGTTTCAGATTTTAGCCTACAGACACAGTTTGTTTCATGCCCATATAATAAAGTGAATAATCTTGCTATCACTATCATTTTTATAAATGGTTTTTCATGCTTAGTGAAAAGCATTAACTTGCCTGCTCAGCCACTCTGATCTTCTCTTTTGGCTTGATATTATCATTGACTTTTATCCTGGAATTGTCAAATAAGTGACTGTTTTTCTGTAAAACTGCCCTTACTTTTTATATAAAGGCAAAGGCATTCTTGGAATAATATTGCTACTTTATTGCCATACTCTAAATGATCCTACTATGATGACATTGACAGTGGTTTCAAAAGCCTATCTGTCCTAGTTTGTGTTTATCTGTATCCTCATTGTTGAAAATAAGCTTTCAAAATTGAAAACACACAACTATACAAATAACAAAGCAACACTTCTGAATACTATATCCAAAGTCTAAGAAGCAATTGTTAAGATCTTGACACTCTGTTACATGGGGTGAACTAAAACATTTAATATGAAAAACAATAAGGAATAAGATTACTATAAGAATAAGACTACTTGGCAGTTGAGGAATGACACAATCTTAGTTCACAAAACCTAGCTGAAGCATTTTCTTTCATCGTCGCAAGAAAACCTGATATCATTTCCAACATCAAATGTAAAATAGGAATCTCACAGATTCTAGTTTTCAAGTTTTTCTCTATAAGCTTCAGTAGTAGAAACTAAACATAAAAAAGTCAGATGAACTACAAGTAGATTTCATAGCTTCAGGCAAATACCCTAAATGTAACTAGATATGAAATAAATAAGAAGTTGACAAGACTGCTGCAATCCTCAGCTTAAATTTCTTTATAGCCAAAACATCACAATAAATCTTCTTAAATTAAATAATATGGTATAAATTGTGTGGGGTGTGTATACATATATAAATTGAAGGCTTCAGATAAATGAAAACTCCCATGAAGCTTTGTTTTGTAGGAAGGAAATGCAGATGAATGTTGAATTTACTTGTGTCATGTCATATAGTTATGCTTAAGATCACTTCAACAAACTGAAATGAAATATTCAATTATATTAAAAAGTTTAATTTCAGTCTAAAATAGTGAAATAAGTTTTGACATACAGATTTTTTTTTCTTAAAAACATAATGCTTAACATTTGAGTTTTGAGTGTAGTTGAAAACTGATTTGGAAATATTGAAATCAGAATGAAATGTTAATTTTTAACAATTTTCGTTCTACTTGAGAGGTTTTTTAGTCATATAAAAATGAAAATGAGCACTTGCAGACCAACATAATAAATTGTATGAATAAGAAGAATATCATATTTGACTATATAATGTCTTCTTCCCCCCTGTTCTGCATACCTCTGGGAGTAACAAGCATCTGTTTTCCCTAGATTCAATGTGTGGCTGAAGAATGTCCTCAGTCACCTTGATTTATGCAGATCTTATCATGTTTACAGGCTTGCAGAATACAACAGTATTCTTCCTTAAAATATTACATCTTTTAACTCTAAAAATAAAAGGATGCCATTGCTTCTGTAAGCAGTCTTGTATTGATATTTGTAATCGAAAAAGCTTTGAAAGGAACCATTGCATTTTATAATAATTTAATCATATTGTTTTAGTCATACAGAAAGTGCTTTAGGATCTTAAATAACTTTTAAGTGTTAACATCTATGTGCTTTTATACTGATAAATTCATAAACAATGCATATGGTGGTTTGAAGTATATTCGTTTCAATAAGGGGAAATAGAATTGTGTTAGGTATGGAAGAGACAAAGTTTGTGATCTTAATTCTATCTCCAGAAGACGTGGTTCACTTAAGGCCATGCTGGAGGAGGGAAGATGGTGTTGGAACATCTCACTGTTAAGGAAAAAGTAATTTCCTAGCTGGTAGGCCACCTAATTCCAATTTTGGGACCAACTATCATAGCATACTGCTAGTGTGAATGGTCTTAGATTTACTCTGTGCACTGCATCTTAGGTAGTATGTCTAATAAGAGCTCTTATTCTGGTGATTCTATACCACTTCATTTCCCTGGAATCTCCAAACTGTAGGATGCAGAGGAGAAAAAAACCACCAAAACACACACAACCAAAAAAACCCCACGAAAACCAAAACCAACCAATCAAACAAAACCATAATCACAAAAATTCTTAAATTGTTTCATTATTTATGTCCTCTTGTTGCTAAATACGAAGTTATTCCTCTGGTGTAAGAATTTCCCTTAAGCTAACAAACAGTGAAGGATTTCACCAATGCTCCCTGGTGAAAGCTCACCAGAGAAGAGACCTTCAAGGGAAGTCTGTGCTGAGAAGACAGGTAGATCTAGAGTTCCTCAAGTAGGGGTTTTATATGTTGAGGGATTAAGGTTATGTGAAGAAAAAAGCCACTGATACAACTTGTCTGTTTAGCAACATCAAGAGTAATGAGCCTAAGTGGCCTGATATAGTAGTATTTCTTCCCCACACACACAGTGAGAGGCTGTTCTAATAATTAACATTGTCTTACTGTCATTGAAACACGCTTAGTAACAAAGTTGATCAATTGTATGAATGTAATTTTCTGCATTACAGTAGCTTTCTGTGAACAGCATGGATTATTCATGTATTTTTTTCATTTTCAGTTGCTAACATAAATCTTGAACCAGCTTTTATGTTCTAACACAGATAGACCAAGATTAAAATCTAGGGATCTGTATCACATTTCTTCTTTCTCATCTGTTAGATTAATTTACTAAGACCAAAATAGTTACAGAAGAAAGATATCATAAGATAACAAAGATATTAGGAACATGCCAGTTTATTGCAAAGTTTTCTTCTCACAAACTCTTTTAACATTACGTAAATAATGTGATTTAATCCTCATAACTCATTCTGGGGGTTTGTTGTGTTATTTTTGTTTTGTTTTGATTTGATTTGTTAGTGGAAGGTCAGAAGGGCCTAAAAAAAACCTTCTCATAGAGTAGCCTTTCATGCTTCCTGTATCTTAACTTGTTCAGCCTTTTTGGCTGTATCAGTGGACCTAGCATGAGTCTGTATTTTCCAAGGTGCTGAAAACACTAATGGTCCCTTAGATCTTAATGAATTACCTGCACTGTGTTTCCAAAAGTTGGTCAAGATGCAGGAATTTCAGTCTGACTTCCACAAAATGAAGTACCTCAAAATCAGTGCAATCCTCAAAACTTTGCCTTAAACTTCTCCAGTCAGCCAACATGACATTATTTTTGCAGGTATTATTTTCTACATCTTTGGCATTTTGCCTTATTTTGTTTTCATCAACACCAATTTGTTCCAGTTGTCCGATGTCTTTCAACACTATACAACTTGAAGAAACTTAAAGTCAATTTCTACCACCTTCCTGAGAGATGATTCCTGCTTATGCCCAACTCCATCTGTCCTCACATAGCTTCCACATCAGTCTTTCTCTGCATCTACAGATAGAATTACAAATCTAACAAAAGCAAGAAGGAAAAAAAAAAAAGGAAAATATACACTATTAAAACACAAAATAGGCAACTGCCTTCCATGGTTCTCCAGGTCAGTTATCATTATTTTTTACCAGATGTTTCCTACATATTTCATCTGCATACCACTTCAAGAAAAGAAAGATAAAGATTTGCAATTTATGTTTTCTCCTACCTATACGCTACCACACAAGATGTTTGGTCCTGATCTTGTAATGAACTTATAGAATTATTTTGAATAGTTTATTTTTGATTATATGTTTGAAGTGGATTAGACAAGAATATAAACATCTTTATTTTGCTGATGTTTTGTGTTAGCCAATGACAATTAGCTTTGGAAGCAGTTGTAATGATGTGAAAGGCATAATCCATTGACTTTTATAGGTCAGAAAATGCTGAAACACAGCTTTACATATAGGAAGCATCAGAAATCTTTCTTCACACCTTTTCAAGCAAGAAGGTAAAGAAATATTGTGATACATCTTTTCAGTTTCCTAGATAAGACGGTGAAGTTATATATTGAACCATTGTTAGAAGAGAGTTTTGATTACTGGTTGACACTTTGGATTTTTAGAGTTGAGATGATTCTGCTTTACATTTTCAAGTTTTCTTGAATAATGGGATTCCTACTTATAATTGGTTAGCCACGAGTGAAGTTGGTGTTTTATATCGCCGTTTCCCATCTTCTAGCACTTTTTAAAATTCAAACATTTAATTCCTCTTTCTATTAATATCTTAAGTATCATCTTAAGGTGGGTCTACTACTTGTGTTGTCATGGTTATTTTCTTCCATTGATCACAGAATATGGAACTGAATTTTTCAGCATAATTAGAACAGTCAAATCAACAGCATCTTCTCTGTATGTTTTCTTTGGACATGATCTTTTAAGAACTGTAATTAGCACACAGAGCTTCATGCTTTTTTTTCTTAAGCAAAAATATTAAATGAAAGCTATCTCACAACCTCTAAATTACGAACTTTGTAACTTCCTTTCTTCCTAAGTACTTCTCTTATTGGTCTCTGGTAAGGTTTTTCATTCTCCTTAATAGTTGACTGTTGCTTTCAGCAAGGTAACTTCCTTTTTTCTGGCTTTTCTAAACTAATTTCCAAAAGATTTCCATTCTGTGCTAGGGGAGGAAATCTGGAGGTACTAGGATATCAGCTGCATGTTTTCCCCACCTTGTTGCCTGCATTTCACAACACTGTTGTGGGCTACTTCAAAAAGAAAACCCTACCAGAGCCTGCTGCTAGAGCACCACATGAGCAGGACTCTTAAGGGACAGTCCTCCTTCTCTCTGACATTTAGAGGCTGTACAACACCTGGCACTTATTGCTTTAATTATGTGAGAAATTGTGTGACTTTCCACTAACAGCCCTAGTCTTCTTTGGAGCCATCTGATCATAGGGATCAGACCTTGTCTCAATAACAAAAAAAAAGGGGTGAAGAGCAGTTGTTTTATGTGTTATTTTTTTATTTTCTATTTTCTGGTATTCATTAGAGCAGGAAGTAATAAAGTCATTGAATTACATGCTACTGTATATTTATGTTACAATAAAACCTTTGTATTTGGAACATTATGAATGGAGAAGGGGAGAAATGCATCTTCCTAAGTCTACAACAGCAGCAGAAGTATTTAAATAATTAGTCTGACATTCATTAAAATACAAATTTAAGGCAGTTATTCTTTAAACTATTTATCTGGACCTTGAGTTGGACTCAGTTTTATGCAATTGTATAGTTATGTACTCTCATCTGTCAAAATACCCTTTTTCTTCATATTCATATTTTGAAGAAGTGCAACCTGTTCCTGTGTTTAAAATGAAACACGGTCTTAAATGTTTTGCTAGGCTGTGGTTAAATTATTCAGCATGTTGCATTACTGAACATACACTAATGGAAAGTTTTTCACTGTCAGACTGACATCTGATGGTATAAAGAAAACATTTTCATGTGCCTTTAAGTCTAAAAACCAAATGCACAGAAATTAAATAAATGAAATAGTGCTTACCTCTTCTGAAATATCATTTACAGGAAAAATAAACTAAAAGTTTAGAAATAAAATGTTGATGAAAATAAATATTGTTTCTGCTTATTTATGGAACACATAAAAAATCAAACAAAATTAAAATGTAAGGAGGTATTCTTTATATGGAAAAAATAATTAAATTCACTGATGTTTTGTTCATCTGAATGTGAGGCCTTATCATCTCATGATCCTTCCCTAACACATGAATACATTTCAAATCAAATATACATTCAACTCTTCAAACCTTATTAAAATTGGTAAAAAGACTTAGATCAATTCAGACATATCTTTGATGGACTTTAGTAGAAGCTTCCACTCAGAAATGAACTTTTGAAAACTAATGTAATTGTAGAGTACAAGCTGATCTTCAGCCTCTTCATTAGCTTTTTTTTTCCTTATTTTTAAGAAAATTCAAGAAAGTGAGGATAGAACAATGGGAATGGCAGGGCCTTCAAAACAGTATAAAAATGCAAACATTAATTTCATTCAGATGAGGCAATTTGCATGCAAACTGATCAGACTGCAAGCTTATCTAATTATTCTCTCAAGTCTGTGACTTGTCTCACTTTTATAGGTGCCATTAAATTTAATAAGATAACTGCCTTCATTGTATATTAAGCATGTGTGACCACTACATGGTTTCTGCATGATGGTGAATTGTTATTAACTATTTATCTAGTTATGTTCTAACACATTCTTCTTAATTTGCTCTTCTTGCAATAAGGTATGTGACAACAAGTCATAGTCTGGGATTTTTTTAAATTTCTTCTTATTATTTTTGCTTCCTTCCTTGTCAGTATACTTCTTCAAATTGGACATTTAATTAACTATTAGTGTAGTCCTGCTTCTCAGTAATATTTAATTGACTTAAATATTTTAAATAAAAATATTGTTTCATTTGCACAGATTATATGCAGTTTTTACAGTCAATCATCCTGCTTTTCAATAAATGAGATGCAGATTTTTTTTACATCTCCCCATGTCAAAGCCATCAGGTCTTGCACAAGTTTCTGGTCTCATTACCAGATGCAGATGCCTTGTAGTTGACCTTTAAGCTTTGACTTTGGAATCACCAGACCAGAGATTCAAGAGCTTCTGGTGGCTACGAGATGAAGTGAAAATCTGGACCCTCAGAGGAAATCCAAGTTCCAGTAGCTTTCACATGCAGTCATGTCATAAATAGTGAAACAAAGTATAATAGAATTTAGGAACAGAGGAGCCATACAGTCATGATATACAAGGTTTTCAGTCTCTCAAAACACTCTTAACGCTCTATTGAGTTTACCAAAGACAGAAGGTAAAAGGGAAAGGTAGCAAGATAAAAGTGAAAAGAAAAAATGACTAAGAAGTATCTTGAAAGTCCATGTGGCCACGATTTCCTCAGGCTGTCCCTTGGGCATGGTACAGGGATTTCCCTGTGAAATGGGACAGAGCCATTAAGGCAGAGCATGTAAAAAAGGAATGGAAAGGGTGTGCACACATGCTGAAGGCACACGCCCTCAAGTCCTAGGCAGCACTGAGCTTCGTTGATCGCTGGCAGCGGGTGGAGAGTAAAAGGAAAGAAAACACATACAGATCATTTCATTTATGGAAATGATTTACTCAGAGGTCTGGATGAACCAGGATGGAAAGGAGACATCTTTCACTCCATAAATAGTGGCTGGTGCAGATTTGTGCTAACTTTCTCTTGCAGATGACATGTCAGGCTCTTTGTCAGGGCTGGTACAGTGCCGAGGTACTAGTTTATTGAATGTCTGTAGTCAAACTAAGCCCTCCCTGCTGAGGGCAATAATGTTTAACTAGACACATTGACCCTTTCAGGTAGAATAAGGCAACATCTTCCAAGGAAGGAACACTTTTTTTTCTACTGCAATTTGGAAATACCTGACTGTTGGATACCAATGGCTAAGAACTGAGTCTGGAGTAGCTGACCACTGTGGTAGAGAAGTTTAATATTATTCTCCTTTTCTGTGCTAACACATTTCCCTTGTTTCATATATCATGTAAGTACTGCCTGCTAGGAATGTCCAAGTGAAGTGGTTAATTTTTCTGAGATGCTTGAGATAGTTTATTGAGCATAAGATAATGTAACTGAACTCTTGTGTTATGCCTATTAAAGCCCTAGATGCTGCCATTAACTAAATGTTAAAAATTTGAAAAGTTCAAAAGTAAATCAAGATGATTTTTCAGACTTATTTCTACAGAAGAAACCAAGATATAAATGATAGTAAGGGAAGTAAAACAATAACAGAGGTCCCAGTCACCATTTATATAAGGAAGCAGATTTATTGGAGTCAGATACAGAGTAGTAGATAGTTGGACGGAATTTCAGATACACACAGATTATAGATAGAATGAGAGAGACCTTTATCTCAAGAGGATTAGCTAGTCAATTTTTTATTATCATTGAAATATTTTCTGCTAACAGTTTTCTCTGAGGAAATGTCCCTGGCATGTTCTGAGTTAAGGCAAAAATAAGGGTGATGCCATGGTTTGAGTGATTTTCTGGAATTTGGCCTATATGCCTTCAGCTGTCCATTTTCTTACAATTTTTCTATGTGAATTTGTATAGCTTCCCTGTGCATCAAGTCCCATTTGTAAGAGGGAATAGTTACACTTATAAGAGTATTATGAGGCTAAATATATGAAACAAACAAACAAACAAAACCCCAACACATCATAACATTTTACCTGCCGCATTTTTATTACCATAAAAAAAAAAAATCAACCTATTACCTCTGCAACATATACTAAATGGCAGATGTTCCTGATCTGATTGTCCATAAGTAATCATTGGCCTGTGGAGAAATAAAATATGATCTCAAAGTAAAACAGTTTGTATTTTTTACTGATTTCCTTATGATGATTTTTTTCTGCCTTGCAGGTTATAATGGGAATGGTTTCAACTACATTGCCAATTTTGCTAATAAACTCACATGTTAATAAGATATTGCTTGAAATGATGTTATTAGGAACTGATGGAAGTATATTCTTTGGTTAGATTTTTATTCATTTTACACTGCTTTATTGTACTTGTTAATAAAATAAGAAAATCCACTTCTAGAGAATAAAATGTAATGCTAATTTTTCTTCATAATGCGTTAAATTCATATTAACTCAGACAATAAAAATATAAGTGAAAATGATTATATAAATATGACTAATTTCTGATTGGACACATCACAATGGATTGCAATGTAATGAATACCTGAAATGCTAAAAATCACTAATGACGTAAAATGCAGTATTCTGATATAACAGTTTTAAGATCTTCCTCTCAAGTTTATTATTAGCTGTGGTTATATCATCAAATGGCACTCTAGATCATCTTTTAATGAGTATTTTTACTAAAAATGTAATATCTTTCTTAGCTATTTTCTCCTTTGTTCTGTTACATCTCTGTTCTAAATTCTGCTTGGATACCAAATTTAAAGAATTCCTTAAACTTACTCTACATAGAGAAATATAGCTTTTTCATGTTTATGGATGTACATAGGTCTTTAGACAATTGTTCCCTTAGGTTTATTAAATTAAAAATAATCCATTAACTAGAAATCAACTATTTTCCATAGTGATTATAAAGTAATACTTTCAGTATTATTAAAAATTTCTCAAATTTCTGATTTTTTTTTTTGTTGTTCCTGATTTGCATTTTTTCTGTCTCTTACAGAATTGGTTGTACTTATTTTGCAAGCCTTATTTATGTCATACCCCTCCCACGGAGTAAAACTGCTATCTGTTCTTTACATTACAGAAAATAACTTTCACTCATTACACTTTTTTTTCTGACATATGTATGAATGAGAGTGGGTTTTTTTTTTTCATGTGCCCCCTCTTCCAATCTCTATTAAGTATCCCTGGACAGTCTTTAAAACTTCTGTGTAAAATCACATTTTAAAATTTACTAATTCAAAATGTAGGTTTGTAAGATGCAAGAGATGAAGCTTTTATTTCTTCTGTTGAAATATTATTTCACAGCTTAATAAAAGTTTTACTTGTGTGGGGGTTTTATTTATATATATATATATATTTTATTATTATTTTCATCCTATTACTCTGGTTGTGCATTCAGACATCTATTTACTGATAAACAAAACTATGCATATTTTACAGTTTATGATTTCCTTATTATCAGTAATAATTTTACCTATCATTTCAAAATAATGTTGTCACTTTTTGTAGCAAATATATATTCCGTTTAAAGAGACATTTTGTCTTCAAAATCAGCAAATATCACAGATTGCCTCCTTTGTCATTTTCAGATGTTGCAACACCTTTATCCAAATGTATATTTTCCTGACATTTAGTTCAGAGTCTTCAAGAAACACTCCAGGCAAACTGGCATAATCAACCTAAAGTGCCTGTGATTCTGGAGCGGCCAAGTGGCTTGAGATGCAACTTGCTATCAACAGAATGTCTTCTGTGTTTGCTGACCTGCCTGAAGAGCCCACCCTGTGGCCTGTGGCTATGGATAAACTCTGTATGCTAAGAGTGTATTCTTACACTTTATTTGAAGAAGTACAAAGTCCTTCAGGTCCAGTGATAATCATTCCCATGTAGAAATCCAAATATCTGTGGCAGAAAGATGGTCATAGATAAAGGACCTCCTCCGGTGTGAATTACAATCACTTCATAGCAAAAGGTTTATGCCTTTACTTTAATATCTCAAGTCCTGCAAGCCCTCTAAAAAGTTCATCTTTGAACTCAAATGTAAACTGGTGTGTGGGATTAGAAGACATAGAAAAAGGATAGGGAATTGGAACGTGGAATATTTAGAGCATAAACAGAACTGGGACCCTGTCATGTGCCTTTGAAGCATTGCATACACATCACAGTCTCGCAAGATACCTGGGATGTGGATCTTTTAAGTTAGTAAATTCACACTGTTTTACAGGAGATAAAAGGCTGTGAGACATGAAATAGGACTAAGTTTCATGATGAATGATACTCTATTATCAGCAGTTATTGGTTTTGACACTATCAGTGAAGAAATCCACTATCAAAGGATAACAGCAAAATGGTAATATATTGACCTTAAATGTTCCTTTTGGCAGAACAGAAAATAAAATATAAGATGTTTTATGAAGAGAAGTTGAAATACAAGGTATTTTATGGAGAGCATTAACAAATAACAGGTAGTATCCCTGACTGAAACATACAAACAACTGTGGGTGCCTGCCTTGTGAAAGTATTAAAGGCACTTGCATAGAAAACTATTGTAATTAACGATCTAATGAAAGGAAGAAGAGATAAAATAATGAAGTAAACATATACGAAGTTACAGCTGTAAAGAGAAATGTATTTCATAAACTTATTGCTTATCAGCAGTCCTAAATGAGGTAGCATATTAGTTGCTATCGATCAGCTTAATCATGCATTTACTGATTCTTGATATTAGAGTGACACCAAGAACAACGGAAACCTCAGGTTATGTTTACACTCAGACCACTGACTTAGAAGATGACTGTTAAAAAAATATTTGCTGTGACAGAGAAGTAAGGGAAGCAAATTAGCTGCTGGTACAATTCAGAACCTTTGTGAAAGTAAACATATAGACAGGAATATCAAGCTGAAAGTAAGGGTTTAGAAGAACTATTATGTAGATTTCAGACACTGTTGATATCTTGTGTGACACATTAAGGCATATATTGAAAAGAGACACCAGAGACCATGAAAATGAAGAACAGAGATGATTTGAGGATACAATTCTACAGCTTCCTGTCTGTAAAATGAATTGCAAACTGCATGCTTTCAGAATCAGTCATGTCTTGAGGAATGTGAAAATAAAAAAGAGACCAAAAAAAGAGAATGGTAAGACATCTCAAAAGGCAATATTGTATGGTTTGGAGAAGAAAAAGAAGACAGAAAGAAATACAGGAGTCTTAATGTAAGGAATACAGACTATCAAATATGAGTGAGTTTGCCAAAACCAAAAAATACAAATCTTTAATTGTACTTACAGAAACATAAGACAGATACAAATAAAAGCTTTGAGCTAACATTTTCAGCTGCTGATCTGATTAGGGACCAGGGAGAAAAAAATTGAAGAATCTTAAAAGTTAATGAGAATGAAAATCTTAATATTTTACATCATTCTTGATAAATTATTTAGGGCAAGAAAGGATAAAACAACCTGGATGCCTTGCACATTAATTTTGTCTTTTGAAATCCTGAAAGAAAATGTAAAGGATTTGAAGTTCTGAAAAAAATTGATGTAAAAACCACTGCAAGACATCTTGCCTCAGTGCAATCAATAGAATGATATTTTATATACACCTATCCTATAAAAAGGGATAACAGAATCAAATTAGAATGATTTGTAATACCCAGTAATATGTTCAATACTGCCCACAGTAATTGACTACTGCAGATGTCAACAATTTGGACACTTTAAATATTTTTGAGTACTATTTATGACTGAAAATTTAATAAGAAAGCAGGATTGCAGGGGAAATATTCTTGTATAAGCATGCTACGGACAATTAGATTGTTACGATGTTATTGCCTATAAGAAATGAGACCTCATCACTTACTAAATAGAAAGCAAGACAACTGTATACTTCTTAAAATATCAAATAATTTTAAGAATACTGAAGCAATTTTTTTGAAATGGCAGAGAAAAATGATACATGAAAGACATCTAAGAAAGACTGCAGGAGCTTTTTGAAAAACTAAATATAACAAAGTAACGAAATGCCAGCAATATGATTCAGCAGGGGAGCCTTCAGAGTGACAAAAGCTAGACTAGTTAGGTTTTTTAATTGAAGAACATTCTTGCAGTGTTCTCCCTCAGGGGAAGGGAGGGCAGAACACTGAACAGGACTAGAAAGCTCTTGATGTGAATTCGTGGAAGAGAGGGCACAATTGTGGCAGAAGCTGAGATTCCCCCAGAGCTTAACGACATCTAATACAGAGATGCTTTCAGAATGAAGGAGCAGGTTGGGTGCATGGACCTCCTCTGTAGGACAGATGACAGACTGCTTGAGAGCTTGTGTGTCAGGATCAGAGGAGAGAAAAATGGCAAGTTCTCTGCCTGGGAAGGTATAACAGCTTCCAGTGACAGAGAACAGTACTGACCAGGATGGACTGGCTGGTGAGCAGCTCTGCTGAAAAAGCCCTGGGGGTTATGAAAGACAGCAAGCTGAATATAAGCCAGCAGTGTGTCCTGACAGTAAAGAAGGCCAGTGGCATCCTGGACTGGCTTGATTATCTTCTTTTAATGAGGAATCATTGGATTTAATATGTAAAACTATGTCCAGTTTTTGGACCCCTTTAATGTAAGAGAGACATTGATGGACTGGAGTGAGTTCAGTGAAGGCACATAGACAGTCATGCAGTTGGAGCACCTGGCCTGGGAGGAGAAGCTGGATGACTAAGGCTGGTTCAGAAGGCTTTGAGTGGATGTAACAGTAGCTGTCCATGCAGGTGGCTGCGAAAACAGAGCCTTCCTAGTGGTGCATGGTCGGAGAACAGGCAGCAGTGGGCATAAATGGAACAAGGAAGTCTCTGACTGGATGTGAGGAGAAACACTTTTCCTGCCAAGCAGTGGAACAGGTTGCACAGAGGGGTTGAGCAGTCCACGCCCAACAGGATACAGCCCTAATCATCTTGATCTGATCTCAGAGCTGACTCTCTGAACAATAGTTTGGGCTTCAGAACTCCTGAGGTCCACTGCTGCCTGAATTATACTATGAATGGTCTCCATATGTAAACTTTCCCTTTTGCTTCCCACATTTCTGAGGAAGAATCCTAGGGAGAAAATAGTAGCATTTCCAGGTAATCATTTAGCATAACTGGCAGCCAAGAGGGCCAACCGTGTCCTGGGGTGCATCAAGTATCGTATTTTCAGCCGCTCAAAGAAGGTGATTGTCCCCCTCTACTCTGCACTGGTGCAGTCTCACCTGGAGCACTGTGTGCAGTTTTGAGTGCCTCAGTATAAAAAAGACACTAAGCTACTAGAAAGTGTCTGGAAGAGGGCTACGAAGTTAGTGAAGGGTTTGGAGAGGAAGCTGCATGAGGAGCAGCTAAAGTCACTTGATCTGTTCAGCCTGGAGGGAGACTAAGAGGAGACCTCATCACAGTCTACAGCTTCATCACAAGGGGATGAGGAGGGGCAGGCACCAAACTCTCTTTAGTGATCAACGAGAGAACCCGAGGGAATGGCAGGAAGATGTGCCAGGGGAGCTTTAGGTTGGACATTAGGAAAAGGTTCTTCACCCACAGGGTGCTGGAGCACTGGAACAGGCTCCCCAGGAAGGCAGTCATGGCCCCAAGCCTGACAGTGTTCAAGAAGAGACTGGACAACACCCTCAGACACATGGGGTGAACTGTGGAGTTGTCATATGCAGGGGCAGGAGTTGGACTTGATGATCCTTGTGGGTCCCTTCCAACTCAGGACATTCTATGATTCTATGAAGGGAGGCGTGAGTAGGGTTTAATTGGCCCGCTTCTTTCTATCTCGTCACCCAGGGAAGCATAAGTGTGGAATGTGACATTACTTTAGCTCATTTCTTCTCATTTTGGTTGGTTGCTTGTGGGGGGGTTATGTTGTTTTGTTTTGGGTTTTTTTAATAATTGTTGTTTTTTCTTCATTTTGATTTCAGCTGAAGCCACAAGTTACTTAGCAGGTCATTGAATATTGTTAATAGTCTAAATAGTGAAACTCAACTTTGACACTTGGTGAGGTTGAAAAGAACTAAAGAGCAATTGGAGATACAAGGGTGAAGATAAGCGAAATAATTAAGAAAGGAAAATTGATAATGTGGAACACTGATAATGGATAGCCCATGGTATTAGAGTGAGACCTTAGATATGGAAAATTGGTTTTCCAAAGTCATAGAGACATATGATCAATAAAATTCAGAGCAAGGATGTGGTAAGAGATTTTGGCTCTTGAAGGTATTAGGCTTAAGAGGACTTGGCTTCAGGCTGTTTATAATCAAGAACAATGTGCATATGCTGAAAACAGAAAACCATCTGATTACAGGTATGCACATGCTCATGGACACATACACACAAGCACATTCAGGGTAAATAATTCTGTAGCACATTACAGAATGATTGTTTTCTGCATGTGTATTATATTTACAACCATACTGTTGAAGTATTTTAGCACAAATTCTCTTGTCATGATGAAATATTTAGCTGGAGTGATGGCACTTGGTATACATCACTGGAGTGGCAGCTATTAGTGTTATATAGTAGATCATCGATGTGACAGCTTTGAGAGGTTATGTAATATATAACCAGAATAGTCCCATTTAGTCATCAATATGGGTATTTACTGGTATTAATAATGTAGTGGGTTTATTTTCACACA
This sequence comes from Caloenas nicobarica, assembly GCF_036013445.1. Lineage (NCBI taxonomy): Eukaryota > Metazoa > Chordata > Aves > Columbiformes > Columbidae > Caloenas > Caloenas nicobarica. Next base: position 51,236,212 of record NC_088245.1, read on the forward strand.
GCAAACAGACATAATTCTGATTCCAACAGCAGTGAAATTCCTGTAAATAGTGTCACAGCAGCTTCTACCATGCAGTGACTTTTGTGATAAGAAATGGCTCTCAGACTAGAGTCTATGTCTACTGATTACCACCACTTATGCTACTATAGGAGTAAAATAAACCAATGCCAGCAAAAAAAATCCTTATAAAATGAAAACAAATAACACCTTAACAGAAACTGGCCAGTCATTTCATCAACAGAACAGTGTGGTAACACAGTATTAATTATTCTGTGAGCAAAATGATCACTGAGAGCAAAATAGACAGAATTGAAAGATAATAAACCATTGATGGTTGTGGAAATGGACATACAACATAGATGCTACACCTTCACTATTTAAACATGAAGTCATGAAAATAAGAGATTCCGACATCCAATCAAAGGACTGATGAAGAAACTAGGTTAGGGAAAAGGATGTCAATTTTTTCCTTAAAACTACATATGTTTTGTGGTATCTAAATTAAAAGTGAACTTTTTTTCTTTAATCATATGTTTGCTTGCCTCAATTATCACTGAAATTTAAACTTTACAAGAGTCTGAATATTCAGCAGTTCCATATTGCAACTGTAGTGTCAAATCAGCACTGGATGAGAAAATCTTTACTATGCAGTTTTACCTCTGAAAAGGGGCATCAGGCTTAGAAAATCATACAGTCACAGAATCATATAATTTCTCTAGTTGGAAGGGACCCATAAGGGTCATCAAGTCTAACTCTCTTCTCCTTGCAGGTCAACCTAAAACTAAATGTTCTGGAAAGACTAAGGAAACAGCTAACATCAGAGCCTAATCAGACCAAAGAAAATGTAAAGGCTTTTAGATTCCCAAAAGAAAATAGTCTTTGACCATTTAACCACAAATATATACCAAAATATTTCTTATGTTAGTGTTATTGTCCTCTTTAATCCATTATAAATTTCTCCTATCTTACTGTCTACATTATTTTTTTCACTCTTGATTTAAAACATAACTCATAGATGTCACTGTAGAAATTAGCAGATTATGGAAACAAAAGCCAGGCAGCATTTACATGAGCAGTGGCTGGGGTGGAATCCAGTAGCAAGTCATGACAGTGCACAATGAGCTTGCACTAGTTCAGCACCTCTCCAAAACATCTTGTCTACAGACCTTCCAGGTAGTCCTCTGCCTTTTCATCTTTAATGCCACTTTTACCTCCACCAGCTGTATAGCAATAAATGCAAATGTATTTTTTACCCCTGTATTTCAAGATATATCTGAAGGCAGAATTTGATTCTAATAGTCTTACTTGAAGGTTTTCACTGATTTCAATAGATTTGTATCATACTCTAAAGACCTATATTTATCTGTTGGAGCTTAAAATTCTAAAACCAAGTAAACTTTTCAGCATTGAGTGTAAATTTCCTTATTCCTAGTAAGCAAGTTTCCTACTGAAGATGGCTTCAGCATTTGTTCCTTACATTTGTGTATTTGTAGACTAGACAGACTAGATGGGCAGCCGTTTGTTGTATTTATGAAGCCAGTGCTGAATGTTCTGCCGTGTACTTCCTTCCTTGCCCAATTAACTGGTGATTTTATTAAGCGACATATAGCAGAATGCTTATGTTGCATCCTGTACTGACAATACAGTTTCCTGATAGCCAGCAATTTTCCATCTTTGATTTCACCCATAGTGACTGTGTGCGGATTGGTCATTTACATATTTGTGCCTTCAACTTTAAACTTTGCTTTCTGATAAACTATCAGTGAAATGTGTTACAGAAAACATGCTTATAAAAAGAATGAAAGATGACTGAAGAAAACACATTTAAAAGATCACATGAATAATATTAGATGGTTTTGCATAATGTTTATGGAAATTTTTTCATGTCTTTCATGGAAGTTTTTAACCTTCAGTAATATCCAGTTAGAAAGTGTAATTTTTGAAAGACATGTACAAACGTTCTTTCCACATATGAATATGAATCTGACAAAATATGCAAACTTAAGCAATATGTATATTTGTGCTAACCTTGCTTGTCCTTTGTCAGTATACTGAAAAAAAATCTGTATTTTAATATTTTTAATAAAATATAACAGAGATTCTTCTAATTAATCAGGAAAAAAGTTCATGGTAAACTGTGGTTTTTAAATATTCATATTAATAAATATATATATATGTAAATATTCTTCATATTATCAGTTTGACCTGATAATAACCATAATGAAACAATTAAATAGATTCCAGATACATAGATACACAGATAATTTTAAATGAATTTAGGTTAAGAACTAAACAAAAAATTCCAAGGACAGTTGTTTAATGTAACAAAGTATGACTTTAAATCCTAGATATTTTTTAAGAAATAAAGGTTAATAGCCAGTGTGTTATTGTATTCCTATGTCATTTTAGGTTTGTTGTTGCTGTTGTTGGGTTTGTTTGGTTTTGGTTGTTTGAGGGTTTTTGTTAGGGTTTTTTTTTTTTGTTTTCTTGTTGGTGATGGTTCTTTGTTGTGTGTTTTTCTTCTTTTCTTTTCCTAGAGAAGACTTCTAATAGATAAAATATATTTTTATATCTAAGAAAATAATTATCCAACACACATTAAAATAGAGTTACTTAGTTTTGTCTTAAATTTGTCTCAAACACACATACACAATGTGCTGGTTTTGGCTGGGAGAGAGTTAATTTTCTTCATAGTAGCTAATATAGACCACTGTTTTGGATTTGTGCTGGAAACACTGTTGATAATACAGGGATGTTTTAGTTATTGCTGAGCAGTGCTCACACAGAGTCAAGGCCTTTTCGGCCATTCACACTATCCCACTAGCGAGTAGGCTGGGGGTGCACAAAGAGTTTGGAGCAGACACAGCCAGGACAGCTGACCCCAGCCGACCAAAGGAATATTCCATACCAAAGATGTCATGATCAGTATATAAGGTGGGGGAAGAAGAACGAAGCAGGGGCAGGTTGGAGTGATGGCATTTGTGTTCCCAAGTAACTGTTACACGTGATGTAGCCCGGCTGTCCTGGAGATGGCTGAACACCTGCCTGCCCAGGGGAGGTAGTGAATGAATCCCTTGTTTTGCTTTGCCTGTGTGTGCGGCTTTTGTTTTATCCATTAAACTGCCTTTATCTCAACCGACAAGTTTTCTCACTTTTCTCTATTCTCTCCACTATCCCACTAGAGTGGGGGAAGTGAGTGATGCTGCATGATGCTTAGTTGCCACCTGGGGTTGAACCATCACACATGGATACACACTCAAAAGTCTCGCTTTGATTTTGTTTTAATTGGTGCATTTTATAATTTGTGATGATAATGCCCAATTTTGAAAATCGGTCCCTTGGGTTACTTTAACATAGACATCCTTTGACTAAGGCATTTGTGTATCCTATGTTTATTACTTTAATAAATATAATAATAAATGCTCAAAGACCATTGTGAGCAAAAACAAAGAGTCTGGATAGGCAGGCAGACCTTTCTGAAATCTTGACTTTTACATACTCTTTCATGTATCAGCAAAAACAAAGGCAGAGAAAAATATTGAATTTCAAATAATTTGAAAATCAATATTAGTTTTTAAAAATGTTTATAATAAAAATTATGTCCTACCTGATAGCATGAGAAGTAAGACAAGATTAAATAAAACCAGTATGGATTTAGCCCTTTGAAACGGGGAGTTCTACTGAGTTTTTCAAACTCAGAGTTTGTTATAAAATATTCAGAAAAGCACAGATCTCAATCTGCTAGCACTCTGAGGATGTCTCAGATATCTCACCCAGTCTTAAAAAGCAAGAGACACCCATTTTTAAGGAGGTGAACCATGCCCAATTTCTCCACAGATGGGAACACAGCTTACATGTAATGACCTCCATGTTGATACCTGAATCTAAGCATCTTAATTTTGGGTAGAATCCTGAATATTTTAAGTCTAATATAATGTAGCAGATAACTATATAATGTAAAATATTCTGTAATTTTTGGCTCACTGTTTAAACCCATAAATAGCTGATATAATAAAAAATGTGTGTTACCTCCCATTCATTTGTTATAAAATACACTAATGCATTTCTTTCATTTAGTTTTGGTGAGCTTCCCCAATAACTATAAAAATATTTTCTGATCGTATTTTCAATGTGAAATACATCCTGCCCACAGCTGGCACTAAGATATCTGCTCTGTTTAAATTTCACTCAAATCCTCAAAAGTTACGACAAGTGGAATTTCTACACTGAAAGCTATAAACATAAAAATGCTACGAGATACTTCAGAGTAAACTGGATGCTTCCTGGTTCTGGAGCACTCTTCTCTTAAAAAGAATCCACTTCAAAACCCATGCAAAGATTCCCAGTGGCTTCGTTCAGCATTTGCTCAAACCCTGTTTCTGATACATCAAGAAGATAGTATAGTTGGTGAAGAAAAAGAAAAGAAAAACCATTGTGCTTAATGGAATGCAGAAATCACTGATACACAATTAGCTGCTTATTTCAACACCATTTCCCACCTATTTCATAGTAATGAATGGAGCCATTGTTTTGGGGATATATTTGATGATTTACAGAGTAATTAAACAAATACAGTTGAACAATTGGCTAGCTAATAAATCATGAAGTATACTTGATTTTACAGTTTCTTTTATGTTTTAATTATTGATGCTCATGTATTTTCTTGTAATATGATGCTTAAACATTGTTAATTACTGTGTAAAAATAATGTAATTTTGTTGAGAGCTTAAATAGTAAGTACAATCAAAATAGCTCAAAATATAAGAATGCCTGTGTGTTATTTTGCTAGTTATAAAATTCTAGTTTAGTCTGCTCTTGTCTGGTCTATTTTTATTTTTTTTTCCTGTTCCCATCCCCACCTCACTCTCACCCTCAGATATTTCCACCACTGTACAGGTTTGACCTACCTTTCTTTCCAAATGACTTGCTACTCTTAACATTTATGAAAAATAATTCATTTTCACATCTGTTCAATCACATATTACATACAGCTCTTGTATTTGGGTCCTATGAAAACCTGCTTTCCTTGCACCCGTCTTTCCTGCTGATCATTGTTGCTTCCTTGGCTATGAGAGCTGCTCTCCTCTGAATGTGTTAATCATTCATGAATAATGACATAAAAGCCTGGCAATGCTTTAGAAGAGGAGCCCTTTATTACACTTTTCTAACAACCATTAACATCTATAATACTCAGCAGTTTTCTGATTTTCTTTTGTGAGAGGACAAATCATGACTATACGGCAAAATGGCATGGGGTCTGCAGCTATTACTACTTTCATTAATACAGCTGAAATGCAAGGAAACAGAACAAAAGATTTCATCTGTGCCTAATAGGGGAAATGTCTAGGTTTTCAAACACCTCTCATCTGCTGTCATTGAATTCATCAACACTAATTAGAGCAAAAGTCTAGTGTCACCATCTTGAGGGTCTCTTCCAAACAAAATGGTTCAATGATTCTATGATTTTTGTGGATCCATATGTTTGAAAGAAAGCAAGGGTGCTTATATATCAAATAATTTCCTTCATGGAAAATATCATTAGAATTATTTTTTCCATAATAAAAAAGATACCATTACTAATTATAATGACCCTAATTCTTCTGAATGCTTCTTCATAGAGCTGTAACACTCCTGGTTACAGAAAACCTAAAAGGTGTAGTCCATACATGCTGAAATGCATGTTGGGTGGGGGAGCAAGGGGCAGAAAGCAAGGCTCTCATGGCAATCTAACAGATTATTCAAAATACAAATGCATATTCCCAAAGTGACCTGGTGACTTTTGCTCATAGGTTGGTTAGTACAATTAGGAAGAAAAGTCAATGATCCAAATATATTATCTGAAGAAAAACCTTGATATATTTTATGTACTATGTATCCTTGTACTCATTGACTATACTCTGATTAATTCCCTGTAAACCTGTATTTAGTATACAGTATCTGTGGTGTTCTTCTTATTAAATGTTGAGGAAATCCTAAAGTTGTACTGGTTTTGGAAGGCAATAAGTAAAAATTTCTACTGTGCAGGATCAGCTCAGCCTTGTTGGGGAGAACTCTGAAGTTACATATAAGGAAATGTAATTTGATTCTTACAACTACTTCCCAGAGCAGTCTGGAAATTTACACACCTGTTTTCCCCAGTTATAACTGAATGTTTACATACAAACACAATAAAACCAGGCTTTTCACTGTGACCTCATCCCAAGGAAAAAAAAATATTATTTTCTGACAGGCACAGATTACAAATGCAAAAGAAAATAGTAACTCTTCATAACATTTTGTTTTAATGAAGAAATGCTGAGACCTGGTTATTTTTGTAACAGTGCCACAGTACTTCTTCTTCATATTTTAATGTTGAGGTGATACGAAAATTGTCTCAAAATTGTTTCAGAACAAACAAGATGTATATATATATAAAATATATATGAATGCTTGCTTCACAGCCAAGTTATACATGTACGTATATGTACACTTTCTAAAATCCTCTTCCTGTTCTTTTATAGGAAATTTGAAGGGAATAGAATTAATAAGCTTGTAGATATAGAGTAGTAGATGTAGATATAGTATTAGAAGATATGTACATATAGTATTATGTAGATATATGATATCTATTATATAGATATATTATGTAGAAGATATGTAGATGTATAGTATTAGAAGAGGTCAGAATGCAACATGAACACTTTGGCATTCTTTTCTAACTATTTAATATTTCTTGATGCAGAGTGGGGGATGTGAAGCAATGTTATCCTGCTGATCTAATCCAACCATTTATCAGCAGAGATTGTTGAAATGCAAAATGCAGTTTCTGCATCAGGGCCTACGTACATATATATGCATTATTCTAGACATAAAACTTTTCTAGAACTTGGAGAAAACCTTATTATATATCCCATCTTTGGGAAATCACTCACTTTAGATAAAAGCTCTGTTGGATATAGTGCAGACCTGATCTGCCAATATCAAGAGTTTTCCATTCATTCTCCACATCTCGAGGTCCATCAGCCCATATGTATCTTGCTGTCAGCTGATTCTTGTCTCTGGCTCATCAGCGAGTTATCATCATTTCTTTGTTCTGTTTTTAGATAGTTTGAGCATATTTAACTATAAAGTTGCAGTAAGTAGTAAAGACAATCTTAATCATAATGCAACAAGAATCATTATAAATGGATGAGTGTGATCTCTCCAAGTTTCAGCTGCAGGTGAATATGGCAGTGCAAGTCTATAAAACCTTGTGTTGGCTTGTTTGGGACAGTCAGCTACCACAAGTATGTGGTCTTCTGAAAAAGGTATGAAGGAGGACAAAATATGGATAGACACTTCTGGTTTTCTACCTTGTCAATCAAAGCTTATTTTCTTTCTGGAGCTGTAATTGCCACTCTCTTCTAAGATAAAGAATTCAAGTGAGAGTATACCTTTAAGAAGGACAAAGTAATTAGCTGCTCGTCAGCCATACCTCACCATAATCTAGATATAAGCATTTGTCTCATATAGAAATTTTTTATATTCATGAACACCTTCTATGATAGGACAATAATTTTCTTCATTCTTTTTTGTCAAATTGCTTCAGACAGTAATTGAAAACATTGTTGGTCTATACTGTACATTGATGTGGAGATATTTATATCTCTGGGATACTAAAATGGTCTTCATGAAGCTGTAAACGAAGATTTTTCCTTTTTTCTAAAATGATCTGGAGTTCTAAAGCTCTAGGACTTCAGCCTTGGGTTTTTGATCAGCTACCATTTGTTGCCCTGTGAGAGACACAAATGGTTACAAATCCTCAAAATCACAAGACAAGTCTGGAAAATTTGTGCAAGTGGCTAAATGTATTGCACCAGGGAACAGGATGTGAACCCTGCCCACAGGCAGTTCAGGTCTCACCATCTTCAAATCTGGGTTTTATCCCAGATGATGACATATATATATATAATCCCGTGGGTTTTTTCTATATCTTTATATTAAAATTTACTTTATACATCAGAAGGTACTCCCTACATATTTTACATGAAAAGGAGAAAAAACAAACAAACAAACAACAACAAAACCCCAAAACACACTTATTTTCTGTTTTATTGTGTCAGAGTCCATGTGTATTCTGGTAATCAAATGTATCTGTTTTTTAAAAGTCAATATTTCCTTCATCACAGTTTTTGTCTATCTTGTTAGTGAGAGAAAGCTTTTAAAAATGTTGATTTACAGGTTTTTCCTGAAACTCAGATTCCAAAATCATAAAAAGATATTTTCACACTTCAGCTGTATTTCTGAATATTACATGTACAGAAAAAAAAATGCAGGTCATATTTTGAATTCAAGTAATACCAGAAAGCTGATATCAGCTTCCATAAAGAGACATAAACTAATATTATTTAAATTAGTGAATCTGGTAAAGAATGTCATAAAGAATTATGTATTCTTACCCAAAAGCTGTATAGCTAGGTTTGCATAGTATCTGAGCCTGTCCATTCCACTGATGGCATAGATAAGAAATCCGTAAAGCAGCGAGCTGTTTAGAATGCTTGTGAAAGTCACTGAATATATTGTGTGCTCATCAGTCACCATATCGTATTCTTAGAGATTTCTTTTCCTCTTTTAGTTTGTTTAGGACTCCTGTAAGTCCAAAGAAAACAAATTGCTTTGTTTTGTATATGGTACGGTTGTAAACCAGGAGAATTCTCTTGTATTTGAATACCTTATGAAAAGGAAATGACAGATGAAAAACGTATCTAAAAACAGCTTTTCAGAGCAGTTTTGGTCCTATGCAACAAGTTAAAACAATATTTTTTATTAAAGCAATGTATTATTGGGATTGATTTTAATTCTTCCCATGCTGGCCATTCAAGAGAGGTGACCTGAAGTCATTTCTGCCAGAAAACAAGTCAATATGTAGGTACTCTCCAGACAGCTTGAGCTTGCAGGCTGGTGACCAGAAGATCTTGTCCAGAAGTGATACAAAAGTTCCTAGTAGTCAATACAACTGCCTTCCGGGCAAGAGTACTAACATGCCTGGAGGCAAGTCAAAATATAGAGACAAAAGCCGATAAACTTCTAAATTCAAAGTATTGATGTTCTAGCAAGAATTTAGTTCAGAATAGATCAAGTGAGAGAATATATCTAAAGCAAATATGTACCAGATAACTTCTTTGTGGCTTAAAAAGTCAGTAGACTAGTCTCTGTGATGTCATATATAAGGACATATGTCCACATAAGGACATCAATATACATCCATAGCATTGTCAGTAACTGAAAACAATTTAAATTCCTGTTCAAACCTCAAAATATTAGAGAAAACAGCAAAAATACATTATTAGGAAAGACTGACACATATGCTTTATGAAGTATTGGCATATATAAGCTTTACAAAACAAAACTTTAAAAGTAACATAACAGCCTATCAAGTTACCTGATATCATTATTCCTGTAATTATCCTTCCCCCTTTTCTCTACCGTGCTGTGGGCAGGGTGGCTGGAAAGAGAAAGGAAGTTAATAAGCACTTTCTAAGGCCTGTTATAATCTACTTTTATTGTCTATAAGGATGGTTGCTGTCATATAAAGTAATGGACCTTGTAACCCTGCATTGCTATAAGCCATTATGTAGAAGAAAGGTAAATATTTTAAATAGATAAGATAAATATCTAAATATATTTCCAATACACCTTAATTTATAGCTAGTAGTAGCTGAACTGGTTTGGGGTGGTTTTGTTTTGTTTTGTTTGGGGTTTTTTTTGTTTTTGCTTTTTTGTTTTGTTTTGATTTGGGGGTTTTTTTTTTGCTTGTTTGTTTGGTTTTTGTTTTTTAGTTTTTTATCATTGTTTTCCAAACAGCAATCCTTCGTTTTGTATATATTTTTTTTCTATAGAAATAAATGATACATATTTATATCCCCTGTCAGGCATCTTACCTTGAAATATATAATGTAATTTAAAGTATGTCACTTCAGGAGAAGCAACATGGGAGGCACATAAAAGCAACTAGTATTTTCCTCAAGCAGTGATAGTACAGAGATTTTACCATATCTGTTTCCCATAGCAACCCACTTGTTGACCCACTTTAAGAAATTTTTATCCATTTGTACCTGTTTTTTGATTTACAGAACTAAACCATGAAAGAAAATAATAATTACTAAGACCCAGCTGAAATTTTAGTCCAAAAAGGACTGGCTGAATACAGAAACACAGAGATTATTTTTGTATGAACCATATTTTCTTTTCTTTTTTTTTTGGTAGCAAGTTGCGTGTATGTATAAACATGTGGCAACCATATAGATTTCATAAAAATCTATATTGGCTTATGTTGCTTAATGTCCCAAATATCAGGCATTGCTCTTCAGTGGAGCAACTTAACCACCTATAGCAGAAGCAATCCTATTTCTACACTGGATCTGAATGAGTGTCATCCTCAGTGGCTCCATGTCTGATTAAACACTTAGATATTTACAAGTTAAGCTCTCTTAGAATTCAGTAACATATTAAGCAGGCTCTGTGATAAAGACCAGATGTTTTCTTTGCATTAGCATGTATATAGCTATTTCTTCATCTCCACTGGAGAGAGAGGAGTTTGTGGTTAGTTAATGTCAGGAATTTGGTGGCTCTTAAAATTGTCTATACGCCAAATGAGTACCAAAATCAATTCATACATAAAATCATGAATTTTCCAGTTTTAATTATATAAAGTTCTTGATTCAGCTGATTTTCCAGGAACCTTGCTTACTACTCTCCAACTACTTTCCTTGTTAGAATTTTCTTTATTTCATTCCTAGGTGCTGTAGAGGTAGAAAGATAGCTTTTCAAAAACCTTTTTTTCAATTTTAGGAGCATAACTGGTAAAAATGTGAAAATGCAATCAAGAAATACATTTGTCTCCTTATTGATACAAAGGAAGGTCATTCATGAGCTACTGAAATCGTCTTTCCATACACTTGCCAGTATGCAAGGTCAGATAATAGTGATGCTGTTTCTTTTTAATGTCAAGAGGTTACCTTTAAGGACCCTCCCCTGATATCAGGATATCTAAAAGCAGATGGGATGTCTGGGGTTACCTGTTGGAATTTTTAGAGAGTTTGTTTTGTTTTGTTTTGTTTTGTGGGGGTTTTTTTTGTTTTGGTTTGGTTTCATTTGGTTTGTTTTTTTTAAAGTGGTCATTTAATTTTCCTCTTTATATGTTGAGATTACAATGCTTTCTGATACCATTCTTGATTTCTGAATATCTGTTAAATAAAGCTTCACATTCAGAATAGCATAGAAAATAATGTAATCGGTTGGAGAGAAGTACATTTTAAAACGTGGTTCACTGTATCTTGATTTGAGGAAGACTTTTTTTAAATGCCCGCAACGTGAAAGATTTGAGGAGGAGAAAAGCATTTTGAATATGAGGAGAACATAAAATCAGCTGCCTCCACTCATTGGCCTTTGGATATTTCAAAAAATCATTACTGGTACATTTTGTGTGACCGTATATTTTTGTATTCTGTTCCATAGGAACATAATGACTAGATAATCTTACAGAGCTTGTAGGATTTGTTCTGTCCCTATTAAAAGAAACTTTTCTGAAATTCTTTCATCCTTAAATCGTGCTGAAAGCAGTGCAATGAATACTTTTCTTGGATTGTCTGGTCTTTGTAGTCTCAACGACCCCAGACAGCAGCTATAGTGATAAAAAGTGAACCAAGCTTTTATAAAACTCAGCACTAAAAGTTTAGTTAGGTTGGCTAAAATTCTGCAGAGTGCTTAGTGTATCTCAGAAATGTTCATCTAGCTTGAGTAGAGTTATAGCTGCATGTTATGTTGGCAGTAGTAGTTGAATAAAAATACTGAATAACTGACAGTTCAGCGACCAAGTACCCAGAATTCATGATATCATGTCTGATGTGAAATCACACTGTATTTTCAATGATAGGTCTACTTACAGTCTGCATATGTTGATAATGAGTAACAGCATTTGAGATATGCTCAATTTTCTGTTTTAATTTTAAAAAAACTTATCTACCTCAATATTTTTCTTACTTTTCTATTGTTAAACGATGATTTATGTGTTTAGTTTATATACTGTACTCTTTGCTGATATTTATCCAAATTAGCAATTAGAAAGTTTATGTTTGAATTTTGGTTGTATTTGGCAAATAGGACTTTAGCTTCTACACCGTTTAGATTGGCGAAGAACCATATAGATTTCCAAATTATTTAGACATTGATGGCACAAATTAATATCCAGAAAATTTCCAAGGATGTAATTTAGAAATTTTAATGGCTGTCGGTCTACATCTTTAAGTGTCTTTGAAAAACTAACCATAAGGGATTTACGTTATTAAGTATCCAGACACACCCAGTAACAGTGTTTTTGATAATTCTTATAAGTCTACCAGTAGATTATAAAGTTTTTCACACCCTGCAAGAGTGGAGCAGACATGACCATAAGTGAAATGGAAATACACACTCACGCCCCTTCTCCACACAGTCTCATATTGGATTAAAGATTTTTCCATCAATATAGCTGTCAAACTAAAATGAAAAGTTTAATTTGCCTTTCATTAGAGAACTGTGTACCCATTTGGTTCATTATAGTGTTATTTTCCAAATGTTCTTCATTGATTTTTTTTTCATTGCAACTGCAGTTTGTCTGATTTTTCAAGCAGATCAAGACTCTAATATTTACCCACTAGAACTAAACTTTATGTCAAGGAAATTAATCCCTTGGTAGTTCAATTGTAAGTAAACTTGATATTGCCATGATAGTTCTTGAAGAGGTATATTGCAAACTCCAAAAGCAACTGTTCCTTATAAATAAAAAGCTGATCTTCTGTGCAAACATAAGAAGACATATTCTGCTCCCTTTGTAAATCCACATCAAAAACTCAGCCATTAGAGCTGCAGCACATTTTCCCCAAATCCAGACATATTCTTTACACTAGAATCAGTTTCTTTTTATCTGTCTTGTTAGCAACTGTACTGTCAGATACTTTCCTTGTTTATTAACAAATAACTTCACGGGCATCTAGGCTCAGTAATCAGGAAATTGGTAAGAAATTCACAGTACTGCAGCATCCCAGGAATCAAATGAGTAAAGTTGGTAAAGATGTAGTTTATTAATATTTAATTAATTTTATTTTATTGGTTACAATTAAAAACAAACAGACACACAAGTTAAAGCACCAGTGAGGAAAGAGGCTTAGTTTTGAAAGAAATGTTGCATCTGCAAAAGAAGCAATAATCTCCTGTGTATCAAAGCAGAATAAATTCTGGTAATAGGAAGCAAGCTCTGGTACCATTTCTTCCTCTGATAAAAAAGGGATTTGTTGCAGACCATGGCATTTTGTAATACAAGTTGTGTTACAAACAGAGCTGAGCTGGGTGAATACCACAAAAGACCAGTTTCCAGAAACATCTGGGATCAACAGATCTTGGTATTAAAACATTGCTATGGAGGAAAGTTGTTTAAAAAAAAATTTATTATAATCATTCCCAAGTGGAAACTGGAGTTTCTACAATACTTTTTTTTCATTATAAATTACATATGTGCATACTAATACATATATAGGCATGTTCTATGAAAATACCTTTTCTACATTAATTTTAGTTTTTTTCAAATTTGAAGTGAACAAAACCAGTTTCAGCTGAGAAGAGTTTCAATGGATTCAGTTGGACAAAACACTGAACAGCTTCTTACTTTCACTAGAATGCCATTTGGGAATTGTACTCCAAGTACATGTTCTCTTTTATGATGCAGGTTTCTCTGACTTGTGTACCTAGTGGCAACACTGAAAATATTACAATAGCGAAAATATTCATCTTCCGGTTGTTCAATATAATCAATTGACACAGAAAATTTGTCCTACAAGTAATGTCAGTGTTTCAAAGGAAAATAATACATTTCTACAGAAGAAAAAAGATTTATTTAAAGGAGAGCATGGTAAGCCAATTCAATATGATTTTGTAAAGGTGAGGGTTTTGTAATTTCTGAGACCTTTATTTTTAGTTCAATTTTTTATATCAATTTACAGAAAAGGACAAAGATTTCATGACATAAAATCTAAATTTCATAATTTTATTTCCACTAAGATATTTTCCTTACTTATTTCTTTGTCACTTAAGTATTCATCACAAGAATGCCCATATTGCACATGAGCAGTCTAGGATATCTTCCTTTTATTATCTACAATCCAGCATTCATTATCACTGTCTTACCTTTAAAAAAATATGCCCTATTTAGAAAGAATAGCAGTATCATACATTAGACATGCAGTTGATATAATAGACTAGCCCCCCCGCTAAGGAAAACAGTTTCCAAATATACAAAAGCTCATGTGAATCTGAGCATGCTGTTGATTATGATTCTAGAAACTACAACTTGCATGAGGAAAAAAAATATGGACAGGGAATGATTTTGTTGTGTTTCTCCTTCCAGTCAAAAAAAGTATGGGTGTACTAGGGGAAGAATGAAGAGAAAATACGTCACTTGACCAGATTTACTTGCAGACCTACACATCCAGTATATGGAAAGCTAAGTGAACAAAAACTTAATGGTTTCGTCTCTTCAGTTTCTGATTGCCATACCATCATGCAATGTTGTAAACAGAGCTTCTGAAGCTTTCCCCCAGGTCATCAGTGGAAGCAGTAATAAACAGAAATAGTAAGATGCATGCATGTGCAGAGCAGTGAGAAAAATCTTTTATATAGTTTCTAGCCCTCACAAAATGCCTTTATATCATCAAGGTGTCTATCATTAGATTAAGAAATAACAAGAGATTAAATAAACAAAAGATTAAGAGAAAAACTTTTATGAAAAGCTGCACTTTAAAAACATAGGCGATATTCACGGAGAAAGAGGTTTTGAAGCAAATGAGGAACTTTAAATTTTAGGATGCATTTTTCTGTTTTTCTGCAATATTCTCTAAAGTTACATGATATGAACTACTAAACTTCATAATGTAAAAAAATGCTGAAACATTTTAGTAGCTTCTGCACGTTATATGCAAATTACTACTTTCCAATAAAGAGACATTTTAAAATACAATTGGTATTCTGGAGCTATAATATGCAATCTGTGTTACTGCTGTTATGTATTCACATCATAGATATGAGCTCTAGAGAAACAATTACAATATATTCTGCAAATGCATATTAAAACGCAAATTACATTAAGGCCTATGCTTTAAAAGGAGACATAACCCAGGCTTTAATTTTGCACCTGCAGTCATTGCCAGAATCAACAGTGTGGACACATAATTGCAAACCAAATGATTGCGTGTAACTGTTGAGATAGTTAATTTTCCGGTTCAGTCATCCAGTTACATATTTAAATGTTGTAATTTGTGTCAACAATTATTAATGCCTATAAGGTTTGCGTTACAAAATTTATTTTGCTTTTACAAATTGGGGCTTAATATCCATGCACTTTATTGTCTTCAGGTACCTTATTGATTGAAGGAAAGGGACGTATTTGTAATAATAGGAAAAGGATTTTTTTTTTAAAATCAAATTATAGCTTTCTGGTGAAATTTCCAGTTAATGTAATTTGTATTGCATCTAGACAAGCTGAAGAATATAGGTTTTGATATACAATATATGTTTGGGGGCAGAGAGGCTCCAATGTGGATTAAAGCTACTTACAGGTTTCCTTTCCTCCAAATTTCCAACATGTTAGAATTTTCTTAGACCTTGCTGGCTAATCTTCTTAGATATCTGAAGCTGGTTTGCTGCTATCAGCCATTTGACTGTGAGAATGTTGTTCCCACAGACCAGCTGCAGTGTGTTGAAGGTGCTCGTTTCTGTGCTGGATACAAAAAACCCAAGCCATTGACAGGCATCCTCTGATATCCCTTACTCTAAGACAGTTTTGTCAAGAACCTACACAAAATCTTAAAATACTATCTTAAATTCAGTGGAAAGGTTAGAAAAAAAATGTTCTGGAACTTAATGAAGTACTATTTTTTAGTGAAACTTGTCTCTGTCAGAAAAAATCCAGCCAAAACTTCTCACACTCATGCTACCTGACCTTTGACTTGCCTCATGCAATATTTTTTATGTACTTGTAAAGTTCATATCTGGGAAGGTAAAAGAATACCCAGTGAATCCATCCATCATAGTAATGCTTTTTAGCCATCGATGGGTGGGCTAACTACGTTTGGAAAAAGATGGGTTAATTTGAACGCAGTTTTGTGGGGTCTTCCACAAGACTATTTATTTAAATGAAACAGATTACCTTTAACAAGAATGTTTGACTATGTGTTTGCTAGTTTTGAGTACCAAACCATAGCTCAGCTACAGAAACATGAATATGAAACCTTTAAGAGATAAACTAAAGTGTTTCTTCTATAATTCTGATTCTGCTCTGTACAGAGGGATGGTAGCTTGCCACATCTTGGTGGTGCACCTTCTAAAATAGGCTTCTCTCTATGTTTTAAATCCCTTATTACATTTATATTATGGTTTTCTGGTTTGAACCATGGAAATAATTAATATTCTGAGTATTCAAAATCTTTAGTTTGTTTCATATTAAAAACAAACAAACAAACACCAAAAAAAACCCCCAACACTTAAACTGCCTACTCAGTCCTGTCCTCAGACTAGAATTCAAAACTGAGGATGAGAGTTAGCAAAGTACTGCCAGTGCAGATTAGCTGAGGTCACATCCATGTGTTTACAGATCGTATACATCATAAATGCAATACAATAATCAGAGAACTGTGCATGGCTATGGAGTTTGCATATTATCCAGTATAAAAAGAATTTATAACACTTGAAAAGGGTTAGGAAAAATGATGGCTAAATTAGATAACCAGTGGTTATCTAGTTATCTAGTCAATATTGTCAATGTTGCAAATAGATTCTCAAAAGCTGTTAAGCTGCTCAGCCACCCAAACACAGGACTGAACTTCCCAGAGGCATCTGTTCTCATTGTAAACACTGAGAGATATGCTCTTAGTCTTCACTTACCTCTCCATTTCAGAAGGATGACTGTCTCTGTAGGTTTTATGTTATATATTATATGTATTATGTATTTTATGTTACATATATATATGCACCTTAGATGTCTCAAAGTGTCAAAAATGGCATTAAATACTTATACTCTGGAATACCACCTTAAGTTTCTATGTTACAGAAGCCTGAACTGCTCCTTAACCTCCACTGACTATACTGAAAAATCACGAGTCAGTTCCCTGAGTTAAGGCATCTTGTTTCATTTTAGATTCTCCAGGTTATCTGAGATATCCTCATTGACAAAAATATAATTCAGAACCTATAGGAGAGAAGAATCCTAGTGGTATGGTTTATGGATACGTACTTGAGGGAATTCAAATTGACAGTGGATAGCTAACATGAATATCTACATACAGACACCTTCATCTGCAAACAGAATCTTCTCTCAGTTTCATGGGCTCCAAAAGGAGTACGCTTTTTTTTTTTTTAATGTGAATTTGTATGGAATTCCTGTAGCTGAGGTGAAAGCAGCAGTGCTCATAGAGACATCTGAAAAGGAGGAGGGCAACCTGGTGAAGATAAAGGTCTGAATCTTTGGTGGATGTAGATACATGTAGATCTGGTGCCTTCAATAGAGATACATTGATTTACATCATACAAGGAGCTGACTGAGCTATAACACAAGCACTTGATATTGTCTGAGGTCTGTATTTTGTGACGCTAACAAGGCAACCTGTCATATGGCAAAACCATTCATCCTTAAAACTCAACAGAGAAAAAAGCCTTTCAAATTGTCTTTCGCTTAAAGATTTTAACAGCATTTGCATACAAAGCTGTATTTCTTTAATCTTTCATGATTGTAAAGTAAGATATTTCTTGGAAGGACCTGCCTCAAAATTACTTGAAACTCACTAACTCTTCAAAATGTAAAAAATTAAAATGTAGTGATTTCAGTTATTAAAATACTGTTTTTTAGAAAGCAACATGTTTATGTTTTACTATTTAAGATAGGAACAAATAGCTCATTTTGTAGTGTTGTTGACTTTGTGGTAGTTACAAGCAATCTCTTGATAACTCTCTGCCTATAGTTATATCAGCATTTACTGTTAATATAGTAGCTCTGTTTGTTCAGCTTTCAATTACTTAAAAAGCAACCTCAGTAAAAATTAGTTCATAAAAGGTCTGAAGTGAACCCATTTGCTTTTTTGCTTTTTTTGGTGATGACTTCTTTATATGCCCCTGAATACATTATTTACTTGCTTCCTTTATAGAAAATTTATGAGTACAGATAAAGCAGTGATTATTATAGGTTTACTTGTTTCCATACACACTTGTGCAGGTATAAGTATCTGAGATGGATGCACATTTATTTTTCTTCAAAAGAAAAAGCTCACATTTCTGTACTCTTTTTGAAGAAAGATTTTGTGTACTTGACAAAGCCACTGTGTATGGTTCAGACTAGTGACCTGAATCATTAAACGCTGTCAAGAAGGAGCAATATTGTTCTAGTGACATCAATCAAATGGTAATGCTCTTTGACATTATTCCTAAAGGACTCTGAAAACTATAGCAGAGAGCTATGGAATGTTTTATTATTACACAGGAAATACTGAGCAGAATTTTTGAGTGGGCAAAGGGATTAAATGGTACACAAACACAAATCTTATTTTAATAACATAATACTTTTATTTATATTTTATTTTTCTATATACATAAAAACATTGCAGATTAGAATTTCATTGTTTCATGTAGAAGCTGGATGGAATCATACAATAAAATCTTGCAATTTTGATCCAGGCTCTGGTATCAGGAAACACCAAAGAATTAGACTGTAGTTTAACCCTCACAGTAAAGGTCAGTAATTCAAATCATTAGAGATTTCTAACCCAAAGTACTATGCTCAGGACAGGAATACTTTTTATCTATAATTAATAAAAATATTAAATACATTCTCAAGACATGCTCCAATTTTTGCTCAGTGCCAAGGACATACTTGGTGCCACTTGTGTACAAAGTCAGAGATAGCAGTAAAAGCATCTTCCAACTTTTCCAACCTTTCCAACTCTTCAGCTCAATCCAGTGCTGAGATGGTTTCTGGCTAATTTATACTAACTCAAGGACTACTTAGACCTTGCCTCTCTTCACCTCTGGCATTTTTTCCAGAAACAACTAGAAGCAGCATGTCATGAAAAATGTTCAATATCTTTCTACAGCTCCAGAGAGCTCCCTCTTCATTCTAGGAAGCCCTAGTGCACCCGAAGGGCATTTTGCTGACAGTTTCTCACTTAATTTAAGCAAGTGGGCTAGGAGCTGAACCCAGTACATTTTTTTATATGAGAATAACTTCAAATTATTAAGAAGTTTGATCAATAATTTAATGAATATTTCAGCTCTCCAAATATAATTTTTGGCTATGATTTGCCATCTTTTTTTCTGGCAGATGGAATACAACTTAGGTTTATGACACCTATCTATATTTGTAATTGGAAACCTGGCTGTCACAGAAAATGATGTGCCGGGAGATAGTTCATTTTATTTTCTGTTTTAAATGAAATAAAACCTCACTTTACGTGGTCAGGTAACGTCTAAAATTACCCTGGTTTTCCTATGCTGGAATTCCATCATTAGTGGAATAATAAAAAGAGGCTGACAAAGAGAAACACATAGAATGGCATCATAAAATGGTTACAAAAACATATAACATCACAACTTGAACCAATTTTAGTCCTTCCTTGGTTAAGTCTATTAGCAACTGATTAATTCTGCTGACTTCATCAAGCTGAGGTTTTTTAGGAATTATCTAGTTAATCAGAGTTTGAATAAAAAGAACAATACTTAGTGCTAAACAGTGTATTAGAATTAAACAGGAGTAGGATTTGGTGTCATTTTACACCAAATTTACAATAAATTGAATGAATGCAAGCATCTATAGAAGGAACAATTAAAATCTATTAAAAAACAAACAAACAAAAAACACGAGGAAAGAAGCCTCAAGTATCTGTAATTGAAGTTGACTACTGTTTAATAAGCAACTACTTTAAAATAAGATATTTTACATGATCAAAATGTCTACCTACAGGCTTTCCAGAAAATCCTTTTTTCTTCACTGCAGCTGAAGCCATATGCACTGCCATAAAGTGAAAGTAAATGCAACTCCCTATGAAAGTTTAAAAGAAAAATTACAATGCCTATAAAATGAATTCTTGTCTATAATAAATGGTCTTTTATTCACAGAATAATGTGTATTCTGATTCATGACTAAAGAGCTCAACAGAAGTTACAGCTTTGTTCTGTCTGAAATTTTTATAAGACGGCATATTTGTGGAGAACTCACATTTTAAAAAGTTAATAACAGCATACAAAATGAATGGCAATATACAGCTAGGCCCAGGTGTCTAGCATTACCATTCAGTGATAATTATGTAAATATTCAATAGTTAATTCCTTTTCCATTTGTCTGTGCTTTTTACTGAATTATATTTTTTTAGTATGATAGTAGGTTATTAGTGTGAGTATGGTAGCTCTTGGAAAGTTCAAGCAGAGTCACCTTTAAAAAGAAAAGCTATGAGTCAAGTCTTTTTTATGTGCTTTCATAAAAGAAGGTTAAAATGCTTTAAGGAACATTCTTCTCCTTGGTATGAACATGAATAATTCCCATTAGCCATTCTGGCAGTACAGTATATGCACAGAAAGAGGAATGGACCTTTTCTGATTACTTTTCCCCAAAAATATCAAGCAGGGGATTCTTTGTCTACTCCTTGGAACAGTTACTACTTAGGCTGGATCACTTCTGACACAGATGAATACAGTCACATTGGTAAACAGATTAAAAAGAGGAAGTATTCTGAATTTTTTGTATATAAATTTTAAAAGCTCATTGTACTTTGAGTCCTGTGCAATAGAGGGGTATGACACTCTGATGAGCCAAAATAACATATTGAGAAATCATTTTCTAATATATCACCAGTAGAACTGAGTGAAAAAACTGTTTTACTAAATTATGTCAAAGTGTTAAAAGTGAGAGGAGAGAATTCAAAGATACTGAAAGGGAGGGATCTTTTTCTAACCCTCAGACCCAATTTGGCCATTGCCTGGAAGAAAACTTGTGTGATCCTTGGTGAAATATTACTTTGAAACAATGTAGAGAAAGTCATGCTTTAATTTTTGCTTTCATGAAATTTATCATTTGAATAATAAATTTGGAAATAAGTACCTATATCCTATTTTTATTTATTTGAAGATAAAATCTGTCAATTTTATCAAACGGTTGAAATACAAGGAGTTATCAGCTGGTTTTATATGAAATTTATTTACATTAAATGAAAAGAACTACCTTTACTAACTTTACTGTGGTTTTCGCTACAGTTGTCATGACTCAGATCTCCAACTTGGATTTATATGCTTGATTCGTTTTTTAGTCCCATCTGGGCTTTCTTGATACTAAGTCTATATGTGCAGGAGTCAATTGGCTTATTTTTTTCTAAAGTCATCCTGGATTTGCTGTACAATGAAATGGTAGAAAAGCATGAAGAGTCAAAACCTGCTGCAACTCTTCCTGTTGCCTCTGCTGACAGTTTTTGGGTTTTTTTGTTTTTTTTGTTTTTTCCTGAGGTAGTCCAGATAGAATGTTCCTTATAGGTGTGCTTCAAAATAAGTATAAATCAGACTGTTCCATATGTGTTGCAATTTTCTGTTCAATTGGTTTAAGGCTGCCTGTGAAAATAAAGGTAACTTTTACTGAACTATAATGTTTATAATGAAAATATGAATGCTATTACAAATTCATTTGAATATCCTTAGGACAACAAGATTAATAAAAACATGTGTCTGAAATCAGTAAATTGACTTGCTTAGTTTATTTCTTTTCCTGACCACTGAAAGGATCCAAGTCATCATGAGATGACTGGGACTCCTAAGGAAGGAACATGAAACAATGATTTTAAAGAGTTCGGACAAAAAGTGCATCAACAGAGCCCTGTAGAGCTGAACACAGATCACAAAGAGATCTATATTATCTGTATGAATAATGAGAATAAAAGATTCAAAGGAGAATAAACCTTACAGATGAACTGAGGAGTATAGACAACAGATAGCATAACAAGAATTTTAAGAAAGAGAGGTAAACATGTGTGGTGGGTTAAACCTGGCTAATAACCAAATGCTTATCTAGACACTCACCCACTTCTCCTCTTCAGTAGGACAAGAGGAGAAAATATAATACTACAAAGAAGCTGATGGATCCAGATGAAGACAGAGATTGCTTATCAAGTACTGTCATGAGGAAAAAAAAATACTCAACTTGGGGAAAATTAATTTAATTTATTGCCAATTAAAATAGATTTGGGTAGTGAGAAACAAGAACAAAAACCTTAAAATGCCACTTTCCTCCCACCTTCCACAGGCTCAGCACCCAACTTCACTCCTTCATTTGCAACTCCTCTCACTTACACGGAGCAGCACAGGGGGACTGGGAAGGGGACCCTGGTCAGTCCGTAGCAGTTCCCTCTGCTGCTCCTTCCTCACAACCTGAAGCATCTCCTTCTCCTCTGACCTTGGTATTCCCTCTGTTGTTTCTCAGTTTGTCTGTTTGGGTTTTTTTTTCCCCTCACTCTTGTCTGCTTTCTCATATTTTTATCCTTTCTTAAATGTGTTTTTCCAGAGGTGCCACCTTTTTGGCTGAGGGACTCAGCTGTGACCTGTGGGGGATGGGTTGGAACCAGCTGTGTCCAGCATGTGGGAGCCCCTCAAAGAGGCCCCTGCAGCTACCCCATTGCCAGCACCTTGGCACCTGCACCCAGTGCAATATGTGGTAAAAGTTGAACACCTATAAAAACGATGGGAATGAGAAAGACTATTGTCCCGAGAAAGACTGTTGTCCCCAAAACAGGGTTCTTTACCTGGTGTGCAATTAAGCCAGATTTTAGCACACAGAAATAAGATATTGTTTATCACAGAGTTGCACAAGTCTGGATGCTGGAATAAAGCCAGCACGCCAGAAATAAAAGTAACGGCCATTATATACAATATCTTATCACTACTGAGGGTCATTTTAAAGACCCAATTGGTTACACATTTGCATATTGGTTACGTAATCATTTTAGTGTATAATGAGCAATGTTCAGCTGAAGGACACTATCCAACAGTCTCAAGATATGTGTTAAAGCAAGAATCAACTGACTGGGAGGCTCCAAAATATCTAAAGCTACAAGGTCAGTAGACTCTATAGTTTCCAGTTAGGTGTTTTCAAAGTCACTCTTATCCTTGTTAGAGGAGCAGACAGACCTAAAACTGAAAGAATTTAAGCATCTTTAGGTTAGCAATTGCCGACAGGATTCATTCTTTTAAGTGGTAATGACTACATAGTCACGAAGCTTACAGGAAGATTTGAAACAAAAAATAAGACGTCCCTCTTAAGGGAATTTTTATGATCAGTGTAATAAAAAGGAAAACAGTGATAACTGTTTTACATATGAGGCAAACAAGGTAATTGAAGGCTAAAAAGTGCTTGTAGCTGTTTTTAAATCAATTAAAGATGCATCTTTAGGTGCTACAAAATAAGTGCATTTCTTCATGAGCCCAGATAGAAACAAATGTCATAAACACAATGAAGATAAAACAAAGGAGAAAGAAAATATACAAAACTTCTGACCAAGCAAATCAATACATTAATTTTCAGTTCTGCAAAGCCCTCTTGGTTTTCATGCTGACTCGCTCCACATATTTGTTTTCTTTAATCTTGGGAGAATTTATATTTTATTAACTGCAGATAAATACCTGGGACATATTCTCCAGTATATTTTGTAATTATAACAGTTGTGAGGATGACAGAAATAGAAAGCATCCCTTCATAGTAAAACCGATAGGAATATTTAGTTTCTCTACTTATGGAGAAAAAAAAATAGGAATATTAGGCTAAACGATTTTGGATTTACACTACTCCTGATTTGAAAAGCTTAAGCTGAGACTTGAAATGTTTCTATCTTTTCTGCAGAAAATAACCCTGTATGGAGATCTCAGAACTGTTTCTAGCAGTTGCTGAAGAGCAAAGACTGGTCAGGCTGAGGCTGCAGTTGGACCCACTGTGACAGCCATCTTCTTACGTTTTAGGCCAGTCAGTTCGGTTAGACTCATCCAGTCACTTTGCTATTGATCAGACACAGTTCTAATCTAATTTTATACTTCTATCTAAATATCTTGATTTTTTTGATCAAATGACATTCCATTAAATTATCTGGAGTTTCTGAATGAAGCAGTTAAAGCCAGTTTATTCAACAGCATTTTTTCAACAGCTAAGTGGCACCCCTCATACACACACCCTCGGCAAAATTTTTGGAATAGATTGTTTCATTTAACACAAAATAAAGTATTTATTTTTGCTTTCCTAATAACTGTCGTGCATTGGCTTTGCGGGAACACTTTTCCAAATAGCTAAGGATAAAGCCTATTTTATTTTGTTGTTTCTAGATAACAGGTAACCATCGTCCGAGTATGCACAGATTGCATCGGCCATTTAAAGTTTAACATTTTTCTTGAGCTATTGCTTGCCACAGACTGTGTATTAAGAATGAGGAAATACAGTAAAAAAACCCCAAATTTTCTTTTGCCGCTTTCTGCACTAGGAAATCGACTTAAATTAGATTGTATCATAAAATCTACCACAAGACAGAATATATAGGTACAATGAGTATTGGCTCTGGAGGAAAAGGCTTAAGGAAAGTAGTAGATTTATGTCTAATGTGAATTTTCCACCTAAACCAGCTCAGGAAAAAACAAACAAACAAACAAACAAACAAACAAACAAAACAAACCCCTCCATTCTTGTTGCAAATTTTACTTGATAGGAGTCACACAATGTAGTTTTGGGTTTTACATGCCATTGGTTAGGCAATTTCAATCAACAAAGCTTACACTTTGGAAGAAAAACGTAGGTTTTCCACAGGAATAGATTTTTGTTGTGATCAGCAGTGATTCATTCCCAAGGCATGGCTTCTCTCCCTTCTCTATTTTCCGTCAGGTTTCTATCAGAATCAAGTCATTTCAAACCCCACAGCAGAAATTGATTAAGAGATGGTGCAAACAGAATGGTTTTACTCAGTATATCCTCAAATATTTGATGGCTGCTAGTGGTGATTTCTGGGTTTGCATTTAACTTATTTTAGGTATTTAAGATGTCTGACAAGTATGGCATATTACTAACAAGATATGCTTAGAATCTTGATCTTTATAATTGCAGTCCTTAGCTCTGTATAATTACAGTGCTTAGCTGTTGTCTTCTCAATATGCTTGAAAGGCCATCTAACACATACTCCTGCCTGGCCTGAGGTCAAATTCAGCTCGTACATCATTTTTATCTCTCTCTTTGCCTTTTTGCTATAAGGAAAAGAAATAGCTGCTCAAGTGATGCTTTCTTCTGCATTTTTTCAAAGTCTGAAAGAAAGTCAAGCTGCCACTGGGGAAACGCGGTTCTTCTACCAAGGGGTTAGCAGGCAGTTACTAAGAAAGAGATGGACAGCAACCATCACCAGGGGGGCATTTCTCAGCCCATGAGGGAATGACAATCAAGAAAAGGCTTCTGAATCAGAATTGAGGACACGGATTAGTTATTTAGAGGTGATATTCCTACGCAAAGGTTTTGTAGGCCCTCTATAGACAATTATTTAAATACTGTAATCTTGTTCTCAAGGGGTTTTTTTGGTACTCTGTTGTAAGACCATATAATTTCTACATGGACACACTCAAATTCTAAAAGTGAGGTGATCTATGCTACCCTAGTATTGTTGTAGGTGTCATTCTGGTTTCTTAGTATTTAGATAACTTAATGTTTATAACTGCTTCTATGCTGTACCTGGTGTGCTTCATCTAATTAAATTCTATAATATTTAGGTATCATTACACATGTAGACAGATTGCATGTATAGAGAAGATACATGGTTAGAACCAGTTATGACTAATATTCAACTCTGGGGTGATTAACTTTTGTTGTACAGTGTGTTAACAAACAGCAAAGTAAATTAATTAGTTATATGCTTGTGGAATACAAGGAAAATATGTGTGTAACAGTGTCACTGGAAATAATATTTTCTGTATCAGAAGATTGGCTTGTATGAAAACAGGAAAGGTCTATAATAAATGGAAGACCTATCCAACAGTAATCATAGAGTAAGACAAGAAGGACATTCATTTTACTGCAAATATTTGTCAACAATGTCTGATTCATCCTCCATGGAAAACAAATGCTTTTGAGAATTCCCTGTGATCCACATGTAAACTACCAGCCTCCCAGTTCCCACTGCCATCAGTTAGATTCTTCTGCATCTCAGGATCAAGTTTAGTGGTAGTGCCTTCAAAGACCTTTTATGCTGTGAAAAAAAAAAAAAAAAAGGAATAAGGTTAGCTAATTTAGAATAAACTTTCAAGAAATGAACCCAATTAACCTGCCTGCAGTATGTTTCATATTAATTTCCAAGTCCTTTCAATGAAACTTGTTACTGGTTTAAAATTCTATATCCATCTGGGAATAATTAAAAAGTGCTGAGGTTTCTTTCATAATAAGTCTTAAATTCCTATGAAAATTACCATTTAAAGTCTTCCTCAGCTATTACTTACACTAAAAAAAAAAATCTGAATTAAGTGTATGGAAAAAGAAAAAATAAAATACTGTATTTTTTTCTGAATCATTTTTTGTTCTTCATTACCCATGGACATTAATGGAGTTTTAATTTGTTGTTACACCAAAGTTTTACGCTTCATTAAATCTCTGTGCCAATAATTACAGGGCTTATTGATTTCCTGTCTTTTTAGGTATTCAAGAATTCTTCAGGGCTTGTCTCCCCCCGGATTGTTTTTCTCGCATCGAGATGTCACTGTTAATCTTTCAAGAGAGGTTGAAAGCATTTAAGCTTTCTGTAATATATTCTCATCTTCTTTACCATGTTACAATTAATTGGGTAAACTGACAAGACTTTTTTTCCGTTTATTGAATCGTACAGAAGTTCCTATGATGATTCTTCTATAGCAAAAGATTTTTAAAAGTCTCAGTGGTCTCACAAAGTGCAACAGGGTACATTTGTAGCACAAAGATTTGGCCTTTACATTAATTCAGAGAAAAAAATAGTTAGATAAGGATTGTACAGCATCAATGTTCAAAACCAAGGAAAGGATTTAAGCAGCTGGAACGGAATGCAGGTAGATAACAGTTGACTAAATACAAAACACTGTTTCCTTTTAGTTTGTTGGCTACCTAATCAATGTGTCTAAACCCACCAGGCACGCCTGATTTGACCTGAAGTCTTCACAGAAGTGCAATTCCATACTTTGTGTAGGTCTAGAGCAGACCAAACCATAACGTACTGGAAACTAAACTGGTCTACAGTATGTGAGATCCGTAAACTTTGCAGAACGGAGCTGTTTCTTTTGGAGAACTACAAGTTCTTACAACATATTGGCAGAACAAGAACAGTAACAGAGCTGTAGCAAGTAATATTTTGTTCCCCAAAAGTTTTTTGGAATGTTATTTTGTCAGGTTAAGGTTATGGGATAATTTTCCACCTCTCCTACTGAATCTGTGTGATAAGCAGTGCAACATATATAGACTAGGAAAAAAGAAAAAATAAACCAGAAAATAACAAGTAGTCTGATCTCTGGCCAGACAGTTCGAACCATCAGCTGTCAGAAATGAGTCCAGTGTTCGCATGTGGATTCCTTTCAGAGTGATTTTACTGCCTCATTTCTATTACTATGGCATGTTAAAACACTCCCTCAAACAGTCCACTGCAGGGGTAAGAGTTGCCTCTCAATTAAGAGAAAATTACACCCAGGCCTCACGTTTAGTGTGCAAGTGCTTTAACCGCTAAATTATCACACAAAACAAGACTAGTGGTGGCACACATTTTTCATCCTTTAGGTACATGTAGATTTATTGAGTCATTCTAATTAGGCAGCTCTTCTCAGAAGACTGAATCTCAAGTAAGAGGGATTTAATATGGCTAAGCTCAGGTTTGTTCTTAGAAAATCATGTCAGTTTTCAATGCTAATTCAATCTGCAGTTTTGTACATTACCCTCACACAGAGCCATATCTTCCATGAGGAATCCATAGGCAGTCAGCATGCTAACATTTATCTGGATCACTCTCTTGCATTAATATGGCAGTTTAAATACGAAGAAGTCACATTCATTATTTTTTTTTTTATCTAGACTTAGGTTTTTTACTGGATTTAAAAACTTAGAATCACATAATCATTCTGTCTAGAAGGAAGCTTACAAGGTCTCTAGACCAACCACAAGGTCCCTAGACCAACCTACTGCTCAGAAAAGGGTGATTCCTGAGGTCAGATTAGGACCTTACCAATTCAGGCCTTGAAAATCAAGGAACATGAAACTTAAAGACCTAGGTAGGTGAGTATATCTTCACTTCTTTTCCACAAATTCACTGACAAACAAATTTTATTGTTCTTTGTGTAGTCAAAACCCTAAATCACCACGGATTTTGCCTAGTAAGATGTGAATGATTGAAGAATGTGACTTAAATGTAATAATCAAACATATCTAAAGATTTCCTTACTTTAAGATTGGTTAATTACAGTTTTGCAAAACTGGAAATAATTAACTGACTTTTTAAAGGTTTATGTAATATTTCTAAAGGCTTATGGCATCTATAATGGACTCCCAGCTGTCCTGTTTAATTTTTTTCTATACAGTTCTTCAGTAACATGCTAAGTTTATTTTAGTGTGTGTTTTTGGCATGAATTACTTTTGCATGTGTATGTAACTCAGAAATATACCTTGCTACCAATGTGGTTTTTTATCTAATATCTAAAGTTCTGAAGTATATAAATTTGAACTGTGAGTAAATATTTAGCAAAATTATTGAAGACTGAAAACTCTTAGGTCTGGCCTTCTTAATGTGAATCTTCATACTCAGCATTCATGATCATTACTATTTGAACACAAGTCTCCTTACCTGAGCACTTTCACATCCATCCATCCTTGACCGTAAAGTATTCTTAACCCTAGGCTATCATAAAATCTGATCTATCTTTTCTTGCTAATTTAATATTCCTGTCAGTGGTTAACCAGATTCTTCTGTATTTTTTTTTCTTTATAAAGCAATTCAGCAAATAATTGCACCCTGATGCATTCTTGCACTCTAATGCAGCAAGAATGATCCTTTAGTTATACCTGTAAAATTAATATTTCACTTTAAATTCATAAAGCAATATAGGCCTCTTGGGAAAAAGGTAGGGGAATGTGTTACAAAATATTACACTAGCATTTTAAAACTCCATAGTGACAGTGTTTTGATACAAAACTCAGTCTCTGATTTCTTATGAGAGAGATTAAATCAGCGCACATAAAAGCAGTGTTACATGTACCGGTATTCAGGATACATTTGGATTAAGTTCTATAGAAAATACTGCTTAGTATCATAATGAATGCAACTTTATGGAATCAAAATTTGATAATAATGGCATTGTATTGGTCAGGACAAGGGCAATGTCATATGATGACATTTGCTTCAGAGCTGCCCCTTCGAATCCAGCCTAATTGATTAGTGTTAGAATATCAGCAGTTTACAAATACCCTCATGCTGTCTAATATTAAATTCCTTGGCATTCTCAGTTGCCTCCCTCGTGGACAGGAATACAGACAATGACTGTTAGTTCTACCAGCAAGTAAGAGGGTGAAGGCTGAGTAATAAGGGAAGATGAACTCTGGTCTCTTTAGATGCAGCATTTCTAGTTTGTGGTTGTACTCCATGCCAACTAACCCTTGAGAAGACAAGAACTTTGCTCTGTAATGTTTATTTATCTACTTCATTCCCACAGCTATTCAAAAGAAATTCCCATTCTAGACAAATTAGAAATAACATTAATAAGAACAGAAATCTTTCTAGACGTTAGTATTAAGAACTAACCTGTTTATTTGGTCCTCAAACTAAGTGGATGTTGAGCCCTACATAACAGAGAAATACATGTTGAGACAGTAAGTGTTTTATTTTCCTATAAGTAAATATGGAAATAATGTCTTAATATTTTTTCCTAATAAAATCTCAGACATCAGAATGAGACAGATTGATCTATGATTCCCCAGGCATTGCTTTTCCTCCCTTTATTAAAGGCAGACTCTGTGCCTTTCCTTCACCTTATTTCAGTGCTTCTTTCTGATCTTTCCAATCTCTATAAGAACTCAGGATAAAACAAAAATCTAAAGATAAGTTGGGCTTTATCTCAGAATTCATGACAAAAGTGTTATCAGATCTTTGTTTTTGAAAAAAAAATTTCTTAGAATTGGTTTTAATCTGTTCTTTCCTTCTTCTGGCATTTATTTCTATGTGTGTTTGTTGGCTATCTGGTCATAACCTTTTTTCTGTAAAAAACAAAGCAAAAAAAGCTGCCTTTTTTTTTTTTTTTTTTGAGCTCTTCAGAGTAATCCACTTGAGTGCTCTTTCTCCCTGTCGAGTAATGGAACTAGACTTCCTTTTTCTCTTCTTTTAGTATCTGCTGTGTTATCATCTCTTACCTCTACGTTTTTAATATTCTCAGGGATCCGTAACTCTTTTCTGTCTTTAACCTTTGAGACTTGATCCTTGCATACTTGCTCTATTTCTTTATACTCATCTTTAGTAACAGATCATTGCTTCTACTTTGAGAATGACCTTTTTGATTTCAATGTAATGAAATTGCTGCTGAAGCAGTCAAATACACCTCTTCTTATGCTTTACTTTTACCAGTGAACTGAATTCATTATCTGTTGTGTATATAGGACTTTTTAGTGACT
The DNA here is from genome assembly GCF_036013445.1 of Caloenas nicobarica. Classification (NCBI taxonomy): domain Eukaryota; kingdom Metazoa; phylum Chordata; class Aves; order Columbiformes; family Columbidae; genus Caloenas; species Caloenas nicobarica. The sequence goes on from NC_088245.1 coordinate 51,266,903, forward strand.
GTTAGCTTACTATATTCCCTTTTGCTACCTCATTTTTTTTTCCTAAGAGAAATTAAATATTTGACTTATTGAGATCAGCTTTTAAAAGTCTATTGTTTTCCTTTCCAACCCTGTTTCTTACGAAATACTTTCACAAAAATTACACAGAATCACAGAGTCACAGAATGTTAGGGATTGGAAGGGACCTCAGAAGATCACCTAGTCCAGTGCCCCTGCCAGAGCAGAAACACCTAGATGAGGTTACACAGGAAGGCGTCCAGGCGGGTTTTGAAGGTCTCCAGAGAAGGAGACTCTGCAACCTCCCTGAGCAGCCTGTTCCAGTGCACTGGCACCCTCATTGTGAAGAAGTTTCTTCTCAAATTTAAGTGGAACCTCCTGTGTTCCAGTTTGCACCCATTGTCCCTTGTCTTATCATTGGTTATCACTGAGAAGGGCCTGTCTCCATCCTCGTGACACTCACCCTTTACGTATTTATAAACATTGATGAGGTCACCCCTCAGTCTCCTCTTCTCCAAGCTAAAGAGACCCAGCTCCCTCAGCCTTTCCTCATAAGGGAGATGCTCCACTCCCTTAATCGTCTTTGTGGCCCTGCGCTGGACTCTCTCCAGCAGTTCCCTGTCCTTCTTGAACTGAGGGGCCCAGAACTGGACACAATATTCCAGATGAGGTCTCACCAGGGCAGAGTAGAGGGGAAGGAGGACCTCTCTCGACCTACTAACCATCCCCCTTCTAATACACCCCAGGATGCCATTGGCCTTCTTGGCCACAAGGGCACAGTGCTGGCTCATGGTCATCCTGCTGTCCACCAGGACCCCCAGGTCCCTTTCCCCTACACTGCTCTCCAATAGGTCATTCCCCAACCTATACTGGAACCTGGGGTTGTTCCTGCCCAGATGCAAGACTCTACACTTGCCTTTGTTATATTTCATTAAATTTTTCCCCGCCCAACTCTCTAGCCTGTCCAGATCTCGCTGGATGGCAGCACAGCCCTCTGCTGTGTCAGCCACTCCTCCCAGCTTGGTGTCATCAGCAAACTTGTTGATAGTGCACTCTATTCCCTCATCCACGTCGTTGATGAATATATTGAATAATACTGGTCCCAGAACTGACCCTTGAGGGACTCCACTAGATACAGGCCTCCAACCAGACTCTGCCCCATTGACCACAACTCTCTGGCTTCCTTCTTTCAGCCATTTCACAGTCCACCTCGTTACCCGATTATCCAGACCACACTTCCTCAGTTTAGCAGCAAGGATTGTGTCAAATGCTTTACTGAAGTCAAGGTAGCCCACATCCACTGCTTTGCCAATATTAAGGTTTTGGGGTTCTTCCATTTTTCAGTCAGAAAAAAAAAAGGAATTTAGCTGCATAGTATTTCTTTCTAATTTCTGTCACTCACTGAACTGAAATGTTAAACTGGAAAGAATTGCTCATGTCACTGAATCCAGTCTATTGCAGTTGAGAAGCCTTACAATAGTTCTTCTAAATTGATCCATCTCTGTCTTAAATAGCTTGGATTTTAATCCTTTAGCTGACATTAGAAAGATGTTCTGGAACCTCAGCTTATTTTAATTTATAACCTGTGTTTATTATATGCACATAATTCTTGTACCGTCTTTATTCTTTCTTCTACTTATTTCTTGTCCTTCATTTTGTCTCCCTCTTCCCTTAAAAAGTTATCATTGACACGTTTTGAGAATACACTGAGCTGTATGTTTACTGTATTGTATGCTTCAAAAAGATGATTTAGGTATTTTAAATGCTATTATATCTTGTCTTTCCACTGTTAATTGTTTTCCCACATCCTTCTTCTTTTCTTTTTCTGTTTTGTTTTATTTTTTTTCCACCTTCTCCACAAGCATTCAGCAGGTCATCTCATCTTCATCTGAACTCAGAATAGCCATTTACGTTCTTGGTATGTAGTATTGTGTTTTCACTTCTTTTCCTAATGGGAGGGCTGCATAAATCTCAAGAATATTTTTGTATTTTCTGATAGCTTCATTCCAGTTAAACTTCCAAGATTCATATTCTTCATTTGTGTCATATTGTATCTTTAGCAGCAGAGGTGAATCAACAAGAAGACAGAATTCAAGTTTGAATTTCTTTACAGCTAAGTTCCCATTGGTAAGGAAGTTTGAGATCTTGGTCGAGATCTGGCAGTACTTGAATCTTTTGCTAAAGTCAGGGTCAACTTCTGGTCATTAAAGCCAGAGTAACTCAATGTGCATTTGTTCCAGATTTGCATCAGTGTTGCCGTAATCAAATGCTGTGTTATAGAATTTAGTTGCTAACAACTGGAGAGCCTTTTAGGGTCATTTCAGATAAAGATTTTCCAACTGTATGACAATCATGATGGAAAATACTTCTACAGCATTAATTTTGTGCATTTAATGTATATGACTGGAATGAGTATAGGATAAAAATTAACTTATTATTTTACTTAACTGCAGTCACTACAGGGATAAACATCTCTGTATAACACTAAGCACTAAATGAAGCAGATGAAAGGAATACTTAACATTAAATTAAAAAAAAAAAGACAAACAGCAATGTAGTTAATTACATTTTAATTCAGCTGTCTTAGCATTAAAGTTGTACCTGTGGGAAGATTTCTTTAGCATCTCAGTTGGAAAAAAGCAACCAAGTAAATTGTCTATAAAGCAGCCCAGCACAGAACAAACAAACAAATAAATAAATACTGGACAGTATGCCATTATTTTATCTCCTAAAATCTGAAAATGACTCCAAACTGCTCAAGCAAAAGCACTTAATGTGCATACTCAGCTTTGAATTTCTAAATGTCATTTACCATTCTGCTTTTTGGAAAAAAATGTTCAGCAGAGTCAGAATCAAACATAAGAGGTTTTCCAGACAATACTTGCACCTTTGCATAATATGTTATTAAAAATATTATATTTTTCTGAATGATTCTAGAAAATTGTGGTTTTTTAACGTGTATGATTTCCTCGCAGCTAATGTTTCCAGGAAATCCAAGGAAAGAAAACAGTGAAAAAAATTTAGTCTGAACTTACACTTTCCTTGTTGAGATAGAATAACCACACAAGAATAATCTTCTTTATTAGTCAAATGTGAGTCCATATTCCCTCATATTCAGAGCTCCAGATCAGTTCAGAGTGAGGAAGCATTGTCAGGGCCATAAAGCCAGTTCCAGTCTTCTTTCAGGTGTACTGCCTATATCGGGCCTAAGTAAAGCCAGCTGTGCTACAGCCCAATACATCAGCATATATTTTCAGTTTAGAACTTCCAGAGAACAACGTGGAGTCTTGTACTGAGCGTAAATGGCAGGGCTTGGGCCGTGGAAGCTGAAGGGACTGAGCAAATGTGTGGCAAGAAAAAAGGGAGTTGAGACAGTTTATGTCACCTTCGCATGTCAGTGATTAAAAGCTAATGTTAACTGGCTATAAATTAAATTAAGTGAAATTTCCCAAGTCCAGACCTTCTTACCAGTAATAAAGCTGGCTGATTTAGGCCAAATCAGAAAAACGAATGGACAAAAGCAAGGTAATGGGACTTGGCATGCTTGAGCCAGACCACACTGTCCTCTGGCAGTGTAGCTAGAGCTCTAGTATTCTATAGCTGTGCCACCTAAGTAATCAGAGAAAATCACAATTAATCATTGATTAGTAGTCCTGCAAATATTCAGTGGTGCTTGTTCTGAGTGGTTATCAAAGACAAAATTGTAACATAACTCTTAGAACAACTGCAGTGTTTGCTCGCATTTGAGTAAAGCACAGCGTGAGCTTTAATACTAAGCTCCACAGTGGTAAAGAATGAATTTTCTGTCCTGCTTCCGTGATCAGCTATGGTGCTGTTCATTAACTCTTATATGACACTAAGACCAGCTAATGATGGTAATGCTAGCACTGGTAGGTTCATAGATGCTGAGATGTAATCATACCAGCATTTAATAACACCGGTTCAGTAAATGAAACTTCAGCTTTTCGGGAAGGATTGTTTTAAATATTCTACTACATTAATAACTGGCTTTCTGTAGTATTGGAGATATTGACTCTATAAACTGTAAAATACAAAGAAGCCCCTGCTCTGAACTCTTTTTCTAATTGGTTCTGTTACAGTGACAAAAATTGTAGAATCTAGGGGCAAAACAATATCTTGCTCTCATTGTGCCCTCACGCAAAATCTTATTTTTAATAGGTCATCATTGCCTTTTTTTATGTTGCAGTAGATGTAAAAACAATATTTTTCTTTATTCACTCCAGAAAACTCAGCATTGCTTTAAGTAATATTAAACCAGCCATCAGAATGTCTCTTCAGACATGATTGGATTTTAGTGATCCATTACATGGGCCTACACAGATGTGGTTATTATTTCAGTTGAATTTATAGCATGTTCCAAGTATTTTTGGAATGATAAAAATAAGTTTAACTCAATCTCCAGGACTGAAATATTTCTAAACCACTTACTACAGCTCTTGAAAAATTAGTATTTTTTAAATTTGGTGTTTATTTAACATTAAGGTCTATGAAAACTAAGAAAAATATTAAGAGATCCTGATCATTTTAATTGACTGCTGATTTTATTGGCAATTGCATGTGCTTAGCGTCAAGAATTTAAATTAAGGCTGTTGATTGTCTTCATACATTTAACTTTGAATGGATGTACTGAGTTGAAACTAAACCATATTATGGTTAATTTTTCGGGAACTGGTTGGTCTGGGCTAATGTTTTGCAGAGCCCTTTATTGTTTTGCTGCTAGTTCTAATTCAAGCTAGATGGCTAAACTTCATTGCTAACCAATAAGTCTTTTTTACAAAATTAAATAAAATGGTGGTCCTATCCCAACTTCTGGTAAGGCATTTTCAAATGGGGGACTATCAAAACAGAAGCAAGGATTGAGCAGATGAAGCAACCATGTTACTTCACTAACTTCTGTAGTTCGCTCCTGTTTCATAACTGCAACAAAAGTGCGTTACACTTCAGAAAAACATGCTCATTTTTCCTTGTGGGAGTCACTTAGCCTTCCTATCTGCAGCACAACATGCCGGCTTCTTGTTCACCAATTATGGAATTAAAGGGCAGCTCAGTGTTCCCTCAGGATAAACAGAAACAAAATAACTTGTGACTACATCACTATCATACTAGTCATGTCCCAGGGGCGAAGCTGAGAGTGAATAGGCAGAGACAGTTGAGGTATTTCCTAATTTTTGACTGCTTGACTTTCGGCACTAGTACTGATATTTTAATGTAATTTTCTTTGCAATAGTAAGAAATTGGATTAGTTTACTTGTCTGTGTGTCTATTAGTTGTTTTTTAGAAGCAGAGAATCTAATCAAAACAGGAGAACTACCTTTATTTGTTTTTCCTCTTGCTTTTCTCTCTCGAGTGCTGTAGCATTCTTGTTTCTTTTACAGGTTTGTCAGTCATTCTCTTCAGAGTTATTTACCTTGCGTGTATTCAAAATTTAAGTGTCTTTTTTTTTTGTCAGCACTTGTCCACTACTTCTTTTTAGTTCCAAGTATAGATCATTATTATGTAGTGCCTTATCTTTTTTTTCTTTCATTAAGTACTGAGTGTCCAGTTGAGGTCATTGCTCAAATCAGAATTATTGCACATGCCAAGGTTACATTCCAAACCTTATTTCAGGTATTCTTTTAATTTTCACTGAGTGTTTTACTGAAGTCTCTTTATCATGCTATTACAGTTTTCTTGGATTAAATCTCCCTACTTCTTTTATATATACTGCTATGTAAAATGAATAATACTAAAGCCACAGTAACTTGAAAAAAGGAAAATAAATACTACAAGATATATTTTAATATAGGTCTATGTGGTAAAAGCCATCATATATTTCTAAAAGTGATATAGCTATATATACATATGTACATATATGTATATGTGTGTACATATACATACATTTATGGCCCACCGCCAAACTGAAAATATTCACAATCTGATAAATACTACTTAAAGCTTTCCATTACTGTATTGTATCATATTTTAAAAGAACACACTGATATTTAGTATGCCTAATACTTCCTGTTGCAGATGATTCTCACAAACTTTTCTTTGCGCAATTGACAAAATGTTATGATTTGATTTTTGTGTTTGACAAGCGACATATCTTCTGGATGCAGTGCTTTCATTTTCTTTTTTAACACTCTGTTCAGATTTAGTGCAGTTTCTATAATATTAAAAAGAACTTTTTTCCCCTTTCTCACCAATATTCCTTCGTGACTCCCTGCCAGAATCACTGAGTGTTCCCATATGAAGCTAGAGTCTTGCCAGACCATAGAGACACAGTGCAGGTTCACAGAGAAGAAACATTTCTTGCCCCAAGGCCTCTGTGTGAAGAGGAGATAGAAACAAACCCTTCTCGCCTAATAGAGCCCCATGGAGCTTAATTCCTCCCAGACTATAGGATGCTGACAGATAGAAAAGCATTTTAGATTTCTTGCTTTCAAAACAACTTTCAGACATCACGCACATGAGAGGTTATCAGGCTTTAGTGATGGAGATGAAGGGAATAAGGACAGCTTCATCAGTAAAGCCTGGATCAATACATGACTTCAGAACTGTCTCTGTCATGTAAAAATTAACTAGGCAGTGCAGTCTGTGTTATAGGGCAAGGTTTCAACAAATGCAGTACTTAGAAGAAAAAAGAAAAAGCTTTAAAAATAAGAAGATTTTGTTTGTAATTCTATGCCTTGATTCGGTAGGCTAGCTAGAATGGCCCAAGGAAATAATGCCAGCACAAACAAATGGATTACAACACAGTCTCTGTACCTATCTTAGAGGAATTTTGCTTTATATTCTACTGACATAATATACAGTAAATGTTTCTGTGAGCCATGTTGATTGTTTTCACAAACTAGACTATTTAGGATGATGGTCCAATATTTTATTTACAGATGGTGGCAGCTGAATTATGTAAGGCTCCTCTGCCTTATTCGTAGTTTCTCACAGAGATTTTTAAAAGCTTTTTTATTTGGATGCTCTTTGTTGAATTACATTAATATTTCATAAGAAAGACAAAATGTACAGAGAAGTCTGATAGTAATGTTGGTCTCTAAAGCTGCTGAAAGGAGCACAGTCCCTTAAAATGTTCTTGGTAAGAAGTTTGGACAACTATGTATTGAGGCTTTGTGTTATGGATTATTTACTCAATTCTTCTGATATGTTTTTTATAATAGAATGCATTCTTATATCCATTCACAAAAAACTTATCTGAAGAGCTTCTGACACAGGATATTTCTCATAAAATGTTAACTTTGAAAGCACTGAAAACTGAGAGGTTTTTTAACTTCCATTCAGTCTTCCATTTTTTTCCAAGTACTAATTGTACATACACACATGTAATCCATACGCACTAGTCTATCTAGTGTGTGTCATTTTGATTATGTCCTATTAATGCCCCCTATAACTCTAAAGGATAGTGACTCTTTCTTTTTCTACAGACACAAGATTCTATAAACTCGGAAATTAAATTCTTCATGCAGTCACATGTGCCTGAAAGGGCTGTTAAGGGCTTCTCAAGGGTGACAAAATGTTGTCACTAAATTACTTCTGAGGACCTGGGTTACGCTCTGAAATACAGTTGAATGCCCGAGGGTTACAGTAAGAGTCTGCCTCCCCTAACTGCTGTGACCTGTCAGAAATTTCACATGCTGATAACTGAAACTCTCCAAGGAAAGGATCTAACAAAGACAAAAAGCTTGGGTTTTGAAGGTGGTGATAGGTGAAGAAGGATTTTTTCCTGAAGTTATATCTGTAAGTGTTGTTGGCAGCTTTATTTGTTTGTGTTACTTTCTTCTGAAATTTGAGGTGAAGCTGACTTCATGGTAACATCTGAGAGGTTTCTCTAATAAATCCATCCAGAGATATAATGTGCTGACTGGTGCCTTTGATCTCCCCTGTTTCCTTTTGAGGAAGTTTACATTCTCATTCTGTGAACTTTTGCTCTTTAGTTCTAAGTTTTCTGTAAGAAAGAGGACTGTTTTCTGACCCACCGTGAATGGAGGAATGTGAAGTAGTTTGTGGACTTGTTTGAATATAATGCCTGCTATACAGCTGTAAAGCATCAGGTCAACAACCTACATAATTCATTTAAAACCTCGATTACCCTGAAGCTGGGAAGCAGAGTAAAATGTCTTGACCAGGCTGACACAGCTAGTCTGTAGGCAATGACTGTTGAATTCAGTTTTCCTAAGACTAGTATCACCTCTGATATTTTGCTACTTTGCTATTGAAAGATTGCCTATCCAATGAAAATATTCAGTTTTTAAGAGTCAAAGATGTTTTGCTTAATGTAAACACATAAGAGTTTTTCAAAGGATACATAAAAATGACTGAGAATCTGATCAATAACCCTTCAAATTTTTACCAAAATTTTTACGTTGTGTTAACATCTTTTCTATCATTCATTTAGCTCTCGAATTTAAGAGTTCAACTGAAGTGGATGGTAGTCCACTGTATAGTCCTAAAATGAAGCTTTGTGGTGCACATAAAAGTGCTTGCAGAAAAATATGTTTCAGTGATCTTTCACTAACAATGAGATAGCATTTCAGTTAAAATTTCTATCAACCATAGCATTACTTTCATTAGTTTTCTGAATTTAATAATGCATTCGTAAAATTATTCTGCTATGGTAGTGAGTTCCATCTATAATCAGTAAGCGTTTAGCATTTGACTTTCTAAATATATAAATATATATACATTTCCCAGGAATTAGTGAAAAGCTGTTAGGTCATTATGCTGTTCACTGGAAGTCATTTGGGAACTGTAAGACTCTACATGGCTCTCATTAAGTGAAATATCTGCAAAGATAATACATTGTTGTGTAGGCTGCTTAAGAAATCGGTATAAATTAGCACTTTAATATTTGACCTAATATGAATCAGTACAATATAAACTATGTGCAAACAGTGTAGATCAGGATTAGTGGATATTCCAAGCCTGTCTGAAATTAAATTTGAGGGTACTCTGAAAGAATATTTTAGTTAAAATCTTCATAGCTTGGGTCTGCACTGTGGAACTAAGTTCTAGTTGTAGGATCCAGCTAGATGTCGACACACAGGGATACCATCTCTCTGTCCCTCTAAGACCTACTTTTCAAGGGTGAAAAATGCACATTTGTAGGCCAGAAATACATTCATGCCACACTTTAACAACTCTCCATATCTGGACAAGAAAGGCAATATTGCAGTGGGTTGCACTGTGGCTCTACATAAATTGGGCAAATTACTGATTGTCAGGACCAGGGGCATTCCCAAACTGCAAGAAACTACTTCAACTCTGTGTACCAAAGTAAGAAAGTAAATAAATGTAACCAAAGTAGGAAAGATAAATCTATCTGGCATATCACCCAATTCCTCCTTTAGAAATCTCCATGCTAACAACCTAGTCTGGTTTCCTAAATAAACAAATAAGCCACAAGAGCTTTATAAAAAAAGCCACTGATTTTAAAGGCTAAAAATGATGGCATAATTACTATAGCCCTGTAAATGGTTCTTTTCATACTCTTAAAAAATGGAGGGTTAATCAATTTTTGTTCTAATGAATCAAACAGTTATGAACCACATTAGTTGTTTTTCCTTCAAAACCCCTTCTTCATTCAGAATCTTGATAGATATAATCATATATATGTCCATGTAACCAAAAGAAAGAATTTTAATATCAAGTATAGTTTTTTATACTCCAAATTGCTCTTGCACCGTCTTTTGAAACCCTTTCAAGCTTTTAATAGTCTTCTTGAGTTATGTCTACCTGAGAGGCATTAGTCTTTCCATTAAGGATACTACATTGTATGTAACTCTACCTCACTTCTCACTGGATGCCTCCCTCAATGCACTCGTATTTATACAATGATTTTATTCTTTCACATAACATAACCAGGTGTGATTCTGTAACATCTCTAAGAGAGTTCATGTTTATTTGACTGTCTTTCAGCCTCCCTTTAGCTTCCTGGTTTTCCACCTCTCAAACCCTCATGTTCTTTCACGTGAATGTGATCTGCAAACATTATTTCAAAATATATGGTATGCATTTGCCAGACTTAAAAGATACAAATGTTTACTATTTAAACAACTGAGATAAAAGTTATTTCCATTTTCTCATCTTCCTTCCACTAATCCAATAGTTATTTTAAGACAAACACCGTCAAAAAGAGGAGGAATGTCTTGAGACTGAAAGAAATAAACATGAATATTTGTTTATTAGTATAGATCTCATACTTACCTTGTTGGCAAATTTCACAGTGCCTTTTACATGTACTATAAATATAAATATAAATATAAATATAAATATAAATATAAATATAAATATAAATATAAAATGCCAAGTTACTAGAGTCAATTTTAGCTTAACTGTTGATTCCCTTGTTTAATATGTACTCAGAAAAATGAAATGCTTCAAAAATGTCTTATATCAATATACTTCTTCCTGGATACCACAATAATTATTTTTTCTTACTCCAGCATGAAGCACACATTTACCTTGAAAGGACAGTTTTCCACAAGTAGCCTGTGAACTGCAGAATGAATCAGAGTATGAAACGTGGAGCAACATTTGCCAACTCTTGCTCATGTTAGTAGCCCTTATTCAAGAATCTTGCTGACCTCAGTGAGATTCATGAAAAACTTATGCATTAGTGTCGTCGTGGTTTGATTGCGGAGTGACAATAAAACCGTGGCAGATGTATTGTTAACCTCCTCTCCCCCCACTTTCCCCTTCCGCCCTTCCCTCTCCCCGCTTCCCACTAAGGACAGGCGATTGGGAGGGAAAGGAGGACAGAGAGAAGAGAGTTGGAAAAATTAAAAATGTTTTATTAATGCTACTAATAGAAATAGAGAAAATAATACAAAATATACAAAACCAATCTAGAAAGTCCCAGCAACTGCTCCGGCAGATGTGGGGCCGGCACCCGAAGTCCTGGACTGGACTCTGCAGCCAACCGGAGCTGGATTCACTCTGTCACTGGGCCTCAGTTCACAGGGACAACTCGCAAGGTCCTCTCCCAATGTCGGCCATAAGGAAAAGGAACGAGATCCTCGTGATCCCCCACTTTTCTATGAAGTATCACATGAATGGGATGGAATACTTTAGTTGGCCAATTTTCAGTTCATCTCCTGCTTGCACATCTCGCAGGATGCATCATTATCAATGACCTCACATTCCATTGCTATGTCTACCAAAACATGTACCTAACTTTCAGGAAAACTGCAGTTAGTAAGAAGACTTTAGCTGACAGGGAAATTCTCTAAAAGAGAAACTTGTTTTTAACAAAACCAGGACAATTAGTGATGTCAGAAGGACTGATCTGAAGACATTCCTGGAGCACCAGCTGGCTCTGTTTTTTGTCCCAGTGACAGCTTTTCTAATAAACCTGCAGACTTGGAGTCCTTTACAGCTCTGATAGTGGTCCTGCTTTTCCTGACATTGAGATACCAGTGGCAGTGTCCTTCAGGGTAGCGGTGAGAGCTGTGTTGACCTCTGCAGCAGTGACCTCGGTAAGGGCATCCTTTAAGGAGGAGTCTCAGAGGTGAAGACTTTTCTACCAATGTCCTGCCTGGGACAAAAACATAGGTTTCCTTATGTTGGTTGTGGTGAGGATTGGGTGCTGAGTTACCTAGAGACAGAAGGCACTTGGGCTGTCTGTGATCCTGTGCCCTGGGCAGGTGGCCTGCATGCCCCATGCCTCTTTCACTGCCTGTAGCTCACAGTCTAACCTCCAAGTCCATGGCTGTGCACAGCAGGAGCTGGTTGGTGGTTACCTGTTCTGTCACATCCCAGCAGCTCTTATCCTGCCTGGTGTTCAGGTATTATTCCAGAAGGACAGAGGTATCCTGCAAATCCTGAACAGTGCCCTATCATTCCCAGTTATGTCTTTTGGAGCATACTGACTACAGATTTGTTCTGCTTATTGTGGTGCATGATGTGCCTAAAAGCATGTAAATCAGGGTAATAGTCTGTCCCATGCTCCAGAGGAGACTTCTGCTCCCTGGGTTCCAGCATGGAGCAACATGGTGGGGTGCCCTCATGCGCCAGGATGCAGAGAGCTTTGGCAATGGGGCAGCCTGACAAAGAGAGTGTTTAAAAAGTGCCTCCATCAGACACAGGTATGAAGTTTAGTTTCAGATCTGAGGTCCCACGTGCCATAGCTCTAGGTCCTGCCATCCATCCACTGACATCCAGAGACGATGATATCCAGGGGGAAGGAAGGGCCATGCTGCCTAACATCTGAAGATTTAGCTTCTGTAGCGTATCGAGATAACTGACACCTAGTTATTGTTTGCATCCTTCTAAACATAAGAGACAAATACAAACAGTTGGACTGCATTGCCAGGCCAACTAGAGGACCATGCATCAGTGGATCTGCTGCTGAGGCAACTCTGTCTCCTCTGGCAGTGTCTGGGTGCATAAAGGAGTAGAGGTGACTCAGGATGATGTCTGGAGTGACAGGGTTCTCTGCTGCAAGAGGTTTAGACTGGATGGAGTCATATAAACCTGCTTTCCTGGGCTGAGAGAGATAAAGAATGTTAGAGAAGGTGATAAACATTTTACTCTTGCTAGAATGCTTGAAGGTGGACTCCCCAGTTTTCTTTCCTCATGCTGAGTGCTGGTGTAGGGTAGTGTGAGGTGTTGGGTATGCAGGGCTCTGAAGGCAAGAAAAGAGCAGATTGAAGCTGCTGAGTTTCTCACCAGGGAAATGCAGAATTCATGCTGCATGCTCTGATAGTGTGTGTTTGTGTGTGTGTACATGTGCATGCTAATGTAAAGCTACCACAAGTCTTGGTTGTAGGTATTTTTTTTCATATCTTTTGGAAGGGAAAAAGGCAGGAGAGACAGGGCTCCTGGTACCTTTCCCAGGGAAGGAGACTGTCAGAGGTGTAAGTGTGAAGACTGACAAAATACTCAAGAAATCAAGAATCATAGAATCATTTAGGTTGGAAAAGACCCTAAAGATAGAGTCCAGCCATTAATCTAACATGAAGAAGTCCACAAATAAACCATGTTCCTAAGTGTCAGGTCTACCTGTCTCTTAAACACAGCCAGGGACCGTGACTCAACCACTTCCCTGGGCAGCCTGTTCCAATGTTTGACAACCCTTTCAATGAAGAAATTTTTCCTAATATCCAATCTAAACATCCCCTAGCACAACTTGAGGCTATTTTCTCTCATCTTATCATTTGTTACCTGGGAAAAGAGACCGACCGCGCCCTCACTACAACCTCCTTTCAGGTAGTTGTAGAGAATGATAAGATCTCCCCTCAGCCTCTGTTTCTACAAGTGAAACAACTCCAGTTCTCTCTGCTGCTTCTCATAAAACTTGTTATCTAGACCCTTCACCAGCTTTGTTGCCCTCTTCTGAACTCTGTCCAGCACCTCAATATCTTTCTTGCAGTGAGGAGCCCAAAACTGAACACAATATTTGAGGTTCAGCCTCACCAGCACTGAGTACAGGATGACAAACACTTCCCTAGTCCTGCTGGCCACACTATTTTTGATAATGCACATGGATGCAAAGAACCACATCTGTCCTCTGTAGAAGCAATGCAGAGCTTCCCTGGTGTTTCTGAAGCTGGAGGTGAAAGAGACTTCTGGAAGGGCTCCCACCCGTGGCCTTGACCTGTGCCTGCAAAACTGAGAAAGGTACAGGACTATGTACCAGTCTCATAGAGCACAGCTGGCAGATATGCCTGATGCAAAGCCTTTAACTGAGACAGTCCTCTCAGCAAAGTGGAGTTCTGCTGACCAAAGTGTCCTTCAGTGTGTCCTTTGCTGGGGACTGAGATAGTTCTCCATCTTCTCTCTTATTCAAAGTACCTGAGAGGGAAAACTCACTGAGAGACTAGTAGTAAAACACTATTCAAAGTGTCTGATATTCCATGGGGATCTAATTAACCAGCAAAGATCAGTTTTCCAATGTCTTTCTGGAGAAGCTAATAGTCACACTTGTGAGGAAGGGAGCATGGTGCAAGGATGGATGTCAGGACATGGGGGAACAGGATTTGGTGCAAATATTAGAGATCCAATGTCAGGTACATTTGAGCTAGGTTGGAATCTACTTAAGGATTGTGGAGTGTGGAGAAGAGAGGTTTTTAGAGTTTAAGTTAATTGCCTATAAATATAGAGATTCAGAAAAATGCTGTGGATCTTCCTATAGATAGATTTTATTTGAAGACTACCTAATCAAGCATTAAAGGGTAGTGCATGAGTAGCCAGCAACAAGTTTACATTTTGCAGAATGCGTTCTTTTGTCAAGTGATTCCCTAAAGGACCAGCTGGTTCAGGCAACAAAAAATTACTTTCTTTTGAATGCATTCATACTTCAAGAGTTTAACCAAATGTAGTGCAAGAGAACACAAAGAGTACATTTCTTACTAAGCTGCTTTACTTTCCTTCTGGACTGATAATGTAAAAATGATGCGTTGGTCATTTTCTCATAAACATCCATTGTCAAAGGAGCCTTGTTTATAAATGAAGGAATTTTAGTCAAATAGGGCTAAAGATTATAAGAAACTCTTTTATGATCTCTGAAAACCAAGATTGCTTTAAAGCTCTATTATAAGCTTTTTTAAAATTTTTTTGGCTCTCTTTCAACCATAACTACAACCTGGAAGCTTTCAACACATATTCTAGAGGTTGATGAAATATTAAAAAGGAAGTCATTAGTCTTTTATATGAGTTGTACTTTATCCTTAGTATGTCCTCATGTGGTTATAGATTTCTAACGATCTACTGAAGTCAATAAATTGAAAGAGCACTTTCAGATTCTAGAAGTTCAGTTCAAAAGTCTTTATAAACTATTACTGAAAAGGTTTTGGTCTATTTCAACTGTATATCATAATTATGCCATAAATACAAAACTAAGTAAAGCATAGAATTAAATCATTTGCATAATGTCACCATTTAAGCAAATGAGTATATTTAAAATTCTAACATAAATGAAACTGTTCCTATCCTATCAATAGTACTTCTAATTTTTATTTGCCTGTTTTTTTCTCACAAAATTATTTTCACTTTTATGAATATATAAATATAAATAAATAAATAAAACATAAAAGTAATATATAAATAAACGAATCTGAACTTTAAGCACTATTATCCAGTAAAGGGCTTTTTAGTGACATTTTGTTAATATAAATATACTAGATACTATTACTTCCATTGATCTGAGAGCTTTTCTTTAAGAACCAAACTGAAAATACTACAACACCTTTACAGTCACCATTTAATGAAAAATAGTTTCAGCTATTCATTACCATGAATCTCTCTTCAGATATCTAAATATCATAAGTACTGAGATGTATCTGAATTATTCTGTCCTTTTTTGTTTCATGTTAAATTATTTTTAAGACTAACTACTATCATATTTGAATAGATATCTGTAATACTATTGAATAGGGAAAGTATACAACTATGTAATTGTGGAATACGCAACTAGTTTACTCTGCCATTAAATATTTAAAATAAACATCATAGCATGCCTAGTATGTATTTCTTCCGTGCTTGATACAAATTTTCCTTTATTTCCTCTAGTGGTAAGCTAGCAGACAAAAGCATTTTTTTACACTTTACTTACCATGAATTGACAGTCTATTTTCAGTTACTTGAAAGATACACTCAGAAACTCTCATGCAATTCTAAAACATCTCAGTTGGTTAAAATGTTGCTCTGTTTAACGCATCTTCATTTTATTATTTTGCTGCAAAGTGATCACCATGGACAGTGCACATTAGGAAGAAAGTAAACAGTAAATATCTAGGAGTTAAAGAAAATAACTAAAGCTCAATGATTTTAAACACTACATTTTTAGATTTTTTTTTTTTTTTTACTTGGCAGCGAGGCTGGTTTCTGATTAAAATTGATACTGCTTTTCCACTCTGTCTATAGCAGAAGAGAACTTTGATAACTATATAACATTTGTGCAATAAGGTAACAAAGACTGGTACTTCTAATGATGCTTGCTATTTAATAGTGGATCAGTACTTATCAACTCATATTTTTCTTACTGTTCTACTCCCAGCCATAGTGGAGCATTGTTAGTGGTCATAGTGTTAGTGGAATTTAAAAAAAAAAAAATATGCCTGTCATTCACCTCTATTCTATTAACTTTAAATTTTAACTTTAAATTTTCTTCTCCTTTCTCTCTTTCTCCCTCTGCCGTTCTTTTCTGTATATACAGATGTTTGAGGTACCAAAAAATTTGTTATAAACTGTATCAATCCATTGGATACATGTAACTTGCCATTAGTGTGGACTAAGATTTTGTTGTTCTTTTGCCCTTTTTACAGCATGTATGATAAAGATGTTATAATACATCTCATTTACTATTTAATAAATGCTAATTACAACTCTGTAGTATTTGTAGATTTCTATTTGATACAGTTCTATTTTGAAATAGTTTCAAATTTAGGGAAGACATTACATTTGTGAGGGGAGTGAAAAGAAAAAACTCTCTTATTGGACCAGCTTCTTTCTAAATGGCTTCCACTGGCCATGTACACCTTCTCCCAGCACAACCTGTCATGGTATGAGTCACTTACTTAAGTAGCTTTATGGCACTGCAGTACACTATAGCTGTTCACCTTTTCCTAATCATAGAATTTGAGTCAAAAAATATTTGAATTTTTTATTCAGCTTGTGAAAGGATTGTTCTTTGAAAATGTTTGGCGCTTCAGATTGTGGGTTTGGGTTTGCAGGTTCTTCTGCTTTCCAACACTCCCCGCCCCCACACACCTTATTCCCACTTCTGACATTTACACAAAATTAGCACTGGAATAACTTTGTCAACCTGTAGGGAGAAATCACTTCTCCTGCACCAGTAAATGAGAGAGCATTTTATTCCAGAAACCTAGCTACATTCTTCTGAATGATAGATATATCAACTTGTTTACATTTCTGCTGAAATTGAGAAAAACAAAAAAAGAAGTGGCTCACTTTGAACACATGTAAGAAAGCCTTCTTTACTAATTGAATGCAGTATGCAATAACAATTACTAGAAATTGATCTTTCAAAATGAAGAGTATGGATGATTGAAAAGATTAAATGGCCTTTGACAGAAACTGACCATTTAGGAGGAAAGATGCCCGAGTTCTGTAATATAGAAGCAGTGGCTCAGTAAAACTTTAGAATACCAAATAATAGCATTCAACAGGAAAAAAGAGGCAATGAAGACAGATGTTAAAGATAGGTCTTTGGGAAAGAATGGAAGATATACCTAAGGTTATTAAAAACTCCAAGTTACTGCAAGTTTAGCTTTTAATGTCTTACTAAATTCTAATGGCAAATATTTCACATGCTTGCATTAGCAAGTCTTTATTTATTCACAGACAAGAAAAGAATATTATTTAAAATTATGTTATGGATCAGTGTTGAAGTCCAGAAAAATTAGATTTCATGTTAAATTAGTTCTTTAAATCATTCAGGTAAGGCGTGAAATGCTACAGCCTATATTGCAGACATGAAAACAACTTTATTGCTGTGGAAAGCAATCAAAGTCTATATCAGCTGCCAAATTCAAAAACTGAGGAGAAAGACCCTTGGGGTATTGGTTGCTGAGAAGCTCAATATAACCTGACAATGTGCCCTTGCAGCCCAGGAAGCCAACCGTATCCTGGGCTGCATCAAAAGAAGCATGACCAGCAGATTAAGGGAGGTGATTCTCCCCCTCTACTCTGCTCTTGTGAGGCCCCACCTGGAGTACTGAGTCCAGCTCTGGAGCCTCTAACACAAGAAGAACATGGACCTGTTGGAGAGGGTCCAGAGAAGGGCCACCAAGTTGATCAGAGGGTCAGAGCACCTCTCCTATTAGGACAGCCGGAGAGAGTTGGGGTCGTTCAGCCTGGAGAAGAAAAGACTCCAGAGACACCTTACAGCAGCTTTCCAGTACCTAAAGGGAGCCTACAAGAAAGCTAGAGAGAGACCTTTTACAAAGGCATGTAGCGATAGGAGCAAGGGTGTAAACTGAGAGTAGATTTACATTAGATAAAAGGAAAAAATTCTTCACCATGAGGGTGGTGAGGCACTGGAACAGGCTGCCCAGAGAAGCTGTGGACGCCCCATCCCTGGAAATTTTCAAGGCCAGGTTGGATGGGGCTTTGAGCAACCTGGTCTAGTGGAAGGTGCCCCTGCCCATGGCTGAGGGGCGTGAAACTAGATGATCTTTAAGGTCCCTTCCAACCCAAACCATTCTATGGTTCTATGATTCTGTTTCTGTATCTTCTGGATAGGTATATTCTATAATGTATTTCTTTCTTTATTTTATTTTCCTGGACCTAAACAGATTTGTAGATTTCACTAGACAAATTAAATTTAACACCTTTAGGGATAAGTTTATAAATTTTGCTGTTATCTTTGGAGAATGCCCCCCTATTTACAGTTTAGAAAATCCCTTTGCTAAAAGAGATGAGTCTATGTACAAACAGCTCCTTCCAACCTCGGCATTCTCTCTTTAAATCCTTAGGGAACTCTGGTGGTTCACTCTGGGCAACAAGATCAGTGACTATGTAGCACAAAGACAGGCTGGCTTGGCACAGTGTCCCTCACATCTAGCAGAGCTTTGCTATAGAAATAATGTGGGTTCAATGAATGGGCTTCAGAACAGCTGGCAGTGTTCATTTCTGGCAGACGACTAGAGGAAACGTGTGCCATGTGAAAGGGTCTTGCTAGATTTCAAGGTATTAAAGGATAAGCACTAGAAGAATGTAGCAAAGGGACAGGATTGTCAATCATCCATGATGACTACTAGAAAAAGAGAAATCTCCTTGATAAATATTACAAAGATTATAAAGAACTTGGACGTGAATGCCCTTCCAGTACAGTTCTAGAAGAATATCAGAATCTGTCCCTCATAACATACTGTGCTTAGTACAAAGAAATCTGGGGACAATATTTTATGGTTAGGCAACATATGAAAATCTAAGCTATTCCAAAAAGTAATTTAAGAATAATTTCCAGGTACTATTCTGAGTTACTTTTTCCGCTAGCTTATATGCATCAAAGAAACAATCAGCAACAACTTTGATCTGTAACTAGCAAGAAATTATGAAACACACACACACACACACAAAGACTTAGACTGAAGCACAGTTCCTGAGATGGCAGAAGGATATTATTTCAGTGGACAATGGCAGTTTGCACGAATCAAGGACCTTTCAGCCTTCTCCAAAATAAAGTGAGATGGTATAATTTTGGGCAATCTACTCTTTGGTCAGCTTGATTTGTGTTCTTCTTTTTCCTCTATCACAAGCAGAAACTCCTCAGTAAGAAGTCACTTATTTCCGAGACATGTGCCAGGAGCTAGAATTGTTATTATCCTACATGGATATTACTGTCATACTGTGGAAGCAATAGAATATATAAAAGTTAGACAACAGGCCTAAGATACATATTTTAATTATTTTTTAGTGACTAGAGTTAGATTGCTGCAGGGGTTGGTTTTTTTTAAGCTTTTCTTTTTTAATCATATGCACATGCATAGCCTCATGATAAACTGCTGGAGAAGAGGCTATTACTAGCCGACACTGCAAGAATCTTTACCTCCCTAAAATGTTTAGCTCTGAGATGATTCTCATAGCTTTCATTGCCAACAGCCTAAGGATGCATCTAATTTAGACAAGACTTCTGCATTTCCAAATTATGCTTTGATTTATTTTTTTTTCCTGCTGGCAGTGTGACAGGGTCTCTTTTGTATTATTATTATTATCATCATATATAATTTAACAGCTGTCTTTTTATAGCTGTGTTAGAGTCCCCACAGTCTAAGCAAATATGCTGTTGACCATAGTTTATGTCGACAATAATAAAATAATTTATCATTTCAGCAATTTTCTTTGCTATTTGTACGGTTTTCTATCCTATCTACTCAGGCTTCATTTTGTTCTGAAGACCAAAGGGTACTTTGCTATGCGGATGAATCAGAGAAGCAATCTATCTGTCTACTCAAATTTTGTATTTAACAGGTAACATCACTAAGGATTTTATGGCAAATGACAGGCTAATTCATTTCTGTTAGTGCTGCATCTCTATGCCGAGTTCATGCCAACACAGGAAAGTTATAAAACTATAATTTTAGGTGAGACTATAATTTCTCATTTCAGCATAGGAAAATTTTTTTGTTTCATTTTACCAGCATAATTATAATGGTATTAATGACTAGGAAACTATAGCTGGTAAAATTTTCCCAGATTAAGAGGTTAACAGTTTTTGAAAGGTACTGAGCCCTTTCCACAGCTGTAGCAAGACCTGTTGGCTCCCAAACCAAATCCCAATGACCTTCCCCTCCCCTCTCCTATGTTATTCTTCACTTTACACTGCTCCTTATCACAGCATTTTCCTCTAGAGTTGGTAGAACAGCTTCTAGGACAATAAGAAACATGCTGTCATATTCATAATATGACACTGTAGCACTCTCCCCTTTATATAGTTGTTTAATAATGCTTTCAGAATTAGGATCATCTGACCTACTTTTGATGAAAACATTACTGATTTGTTGGAGTTTCACAGTCAGATTTTCAGCTGGCTTTATTCATTTAAATAAGGCATGTAAATTAGAAGCCTACTTTTCCTAAGATTGTAAAGTGATAGCACACTTCAGACTGTGATTTACCTTCCATCTTTTCCTTCCCACTTCTTGTTTCTTCCCAGGTGTGACTTAAGAACTATTTCTGAGGATGTGAAATGAGGATGTAGTTTTAAATGAACATTGGTAATACTGAGTATTAATTACTAGATTCTAAACTATAGATGACTGAATATTATTTGCATTTTAATTGTATTACAGATTATAGAGTATCTTTCCCATTGGACTAAACTGTCAGTAATTACCACGGTAACTCCTTATAAAGTTCATGAGATTTAAAAAGTGTATTTTCATTTCGTGTCTTTCAGTTTCTGGCTTGGACCTTCAAATGGTAAGGAATTCTGCTAGGAGAATTTTCATGTCTGTTTTATGAGCTGTTGTGAGATGACTTTGCACTGATGTTTTCAGTTCCTGCATCTGGTGGCACAAATTAAATGTTGTAAGTGGTTTTACTATTTTTTTATTTTTCATATTTAATTTTCATGTTGAATGTTAGGTAACATAATAGTGGTTTCAGCTCGGTGCCAGTGTCTGAGATTAGAGCCTGAGAGTTTCAGATTATACACAAGGGAAAGAAAAATCCACAGCAAGGGCATTGTAACACTGGAATGGGCTACCCAACACTGGAATGCCCTTGGAGGTTTTCAAGCCTTGGCTAGACAAAGTTACAACTGGCCTTTTCTAGTGTTGGGCATAACCCCATTCTGAGTAGGAATTGACTTATTTGAACTCCATAGACATCCCTCCCAACTAGCATTTCTATCATACTGTGACACTGTTGTGGCTTAGTAAAACAGAAAAAAGAGTCAGCTGCCATCACAATGACTGTATATTAGAATAAGCATCCTGGAGGATCACAGCCTTTAGACTTCTTGATTTCCAGGAACTGCTCCAAATGACACCAACATACTGTGCTTAACAGATGATGAGAAAGTTGATCAAGCCTAATATGTAGGTGATAGAGTAGAGAGCGAGAGAGATCACAAACCCCAGTCTTTCTATTTTAATGGTTTATTTTGGTCTGATACGGAATTGCACCACTGCTTGCTTTGGGATGTCTGCACATTACATAGTTCTGTCCTTGTAACCTGAGTCAAACAGCACTGCCTAGCTAGGACAAACAAGGAACTTGGTCTAGGAATTGTTCAGGTGGTCTCTAAATCTCATATATCACCATATTGCCATCAAAGGGTGATTCATGGTCAACCTTCTATAACTGGCATGTGTTATTTGGATTATAACTGATATACCTGTATTTCTTTCTATGTAAATTCACTGCTTCCTCTTTGCCATAGGCAAATGCATTATTTCTTCTATACCTCAGCATAACTGATAGAATTACTACAGAGCACGGCACAATGCTTCTGTTCTTATATTTTCACATATCATTTATGCAAGCAGACTCACCAACAAAACTATTTAAACTATAAGGTCTCCTCAAGGGTCTTTACTCTAGCAAATGCTCCTTGATGCATTACTGAGATTCATTGATGAATGCAGGAAAAGGATAACTTCCTTATTAAATTTTCTCTAACGCTCATAAGTCAAAAATGTTGATAGGTTAAGCCTGAAATAATAGCCGAATCCTACAGTAGTCTTCAGCAAAGAAATGGATGCTACTTTATAGAATGACTGTATAAAATGAAGTGTTTAGGTAGAGATTGTTTTAAGCAACCTCCTACAAAGAGCATTCATTATATTTTTCTCTTAATGGGAATGCAATCATACTTGTGTATGATAATGCTATTTCTGCTATTCAGATAAAACATTTCAAGCAGGAATCAGTGTTTCAGGTAACAGTGAGCAAACTCAATACTTTGTTGTGACATCTCTACTGTAGTTTGCATTTTACCTCCTTTTTGATACAGATAAATTCTGTTACTGTGCCCTGCCTGCTTAAGTGAAAGATACATTTTCTTTCAGATTGGGCAGATCAGTGAGGGCCATAAAATATTAATGACGAAGCTTGGGCAATTAGATGTGTCTGTGACTATAAGTTTATCTTGTTGGCAGAGCTTTCTCAGTTTAACCTATTTCTGTTGTGAGATCTCCATCAGAAATGATACACTGTAAAAAATACTATGTCTGTTCAGATTAAAATATATGTGTTTTTTCAGATCAGATAAAGGGCCTGAATCTTTTATTTAATGATCCAAGTTTGTTTAACAGCTTTATAAATTTTGCAACAGTTTTGTTGTTCAAAGCAGAGTTGTTTGCCAGTATGTCATTTTTTAAAATTTCTCCTGCTGTCACACTACTCTGCAAAATGCTGTTTCTCACATGGAGCTAGGAGAATGGATAGAAGAAAGGAGAAAGAAAATGATAGCTTCATTTGTAATCTTGTGACACAATAGTGAAAAGGTATTTAACCAGCTAGATGCCATGGTGGTTACAATGCATGCTGCAGGAGAAGCAGGAAGAAGGCTTCCAGTTTTTGCCTAGTGCCTGTTATTTGGAGATTGAAGGGGAAAGGGAAGTGATCATGCCCTCTTCCTTTCCAATACTTTTTTGCTTTGTTTTGTTTAGCTGCTGTTAACATGGGTTAGTTAAATAGAAGCAACTCTTGGGCTGAAGAGGCAGACATTATTTTCAAATTAATGTTAACCCGTGGAGGTAGATTTTAATGAATTATCCAGATAGCAACATGCATAGAAATGGGTATCTTCACTCTGCAATGAAGACTGAAAGGAATTACGTAAGAACAGGTCATGCTAAAAGTCCATGAAGGACCATGACTTGTCTCTATTAGTAGTCTGTGACAATGTGGATTTTTACATCCTTGATAAATCAATTGTATAGCACTAGGAAGATTTTGCATTTTTTCCTCCTACTTGAATCATGCTTCTTGCAAGGCATTTGTTATTTCCATGTTATTTTGTTTACTGTTGTGATGGAATTTTATCAACCTGCTTAAAATAAAATTTGGAGAGAGTGGTTCTGCTTGTCTAGCCTCCTCAAAAATTACACTATGTCTCTAAAGGCAGGAGTGATCTCACCTAATTTTAGTCTTGCAAAATGGGAATAAATGGAGAGAGAGTTTGCCTATTCAGAGTGCCTTTCTTAAACAGCTGTCTTAGCATGGCTTTAATTACTTTATAATGAGCATCTATGTAAGTAGCTTAGATTACATGACTAACACTTAGGTGACTAAAACCATAGGATGAATTCTTTCCTAATGATTGAAAACATTGGTCTTTCTGCTGACATTCCTGTCAGCCAGCTTCAGGGTACTGCCTTCATGCCTCAAAGTGTGGGACATAGTGACACAGAAGTTCATTCCTGATTTTATACCTTGTCCAGACCTGATACTACACTGGTAACTCTAGTCTGGTTTTGATTATCGTATAAAAAACATCTCCCATCAAAACTCCTTGTGAAATTTATACTTCCAACAACAACAAGGACTTGAATCTCATGATCTTCCAGTCCCAGACTCCCCTAAATTTGTTATCCAATGTTGTCTCCTTTCTGTCAATTTCTATGGCTCCTTGGAAACCAGCAATTTGACAGTCAGTCCTCCAGACCCTGAGGTATACCCAGGAGGTTCCAAAGTTGATGCAGTTTCTGAGCTCCACACACATTTTTTCTTTTTGTCAGTAGCTTCCTACATGCTGATGCTGGTTCACTGAGAATATTGCCAAGAGTCAGGAGGAGTGAGTAGTTTCAGGTGCGACATAAGCAAGACAGTCTGGTGCTCTGCTGGAAATCCCATTCTTGTGGAGAACAACATTTATCTCAAAATGTTGGAAAAGAAATGTAAGTTTCAAGGAGACTTGATACTTTGCGAAATAAACTATTAGGTTCCTCTTGAGGTGAGCAGAAATCGTATTGCACTGCGAAGTTCTGGCCTGGGCCCAGTCTGCTTCACAGATCTGAGCTGAAGCGACAGAGGTGGATGACAACACTAGCCATGGTGTCTAATTGGTCTCATCCCCATCAGTCTCTCATTTTTTCATTTCTTTTTTGTCTATATATATATAGAAAAAAATTAAAAATAAATAAATAAAGGACCTTTATTTTACTCCTAAGTAAAATGAAACACCAAGCTATATGTTTCAAAATCATAAGAAGAACCAAGCAGTTTACGATGTTATGTTGATTTTTTGCAGTGTTACATCACACATCGCTCAGATTTTCTAATTACCAGTATACTGCATGGAGGAAGTCTTTCAGTAATTAACCTTTCAATTAATCAAAGTACATTTTCTGCTTCTCTCCATCTTCAATCTATTTTATGTTTTTCCTTCCTTTATTTTTTTATTTTTGGGCTCTACATCTTGCCTTTGAGATAATAAGATCAAGTCCCTGATTCACAGCTATCAAAATTTGGAGCTACACTGTAAGATGACATACAGAGGAGCTTACTTTGATTCTAATAATTCCAAATTAAAATATCACTTTTAGTATGATAGCAAAAATAACTCCTGTAACCCATTTTTCTTGGCTAAAATCACATAAACTCATAAAAAAGTTCTGCTTTTCATTCAACCTCAAATGTTATTCATTTTAGAAATGGAGATCTCTTTCTGTAGAAAGGAACATAATTGTTCCTTATATATACAATAGAACTTCATCAAACTGAAAACTGAGCTCACGTGTCACCTGCAGATTTTCTCTTCATTTGCCACGATGTTCCCACTTCTTAATCTGCATTTCTTAGATAGCAATTTTTGTCATTGTATTCTGTGAAAACATGGAGCCATTTATAAACAAACTACAGTACAAGTAGATGGCTTACAAGTCAATATATGCAAATATGAAAGTATAGATTATTTTATGAGGTTTCCTAAGTACGCACAGAAGAGATAGGTCAAGTGAACAACCTCAGAAATAATTGTCTGTTTTATAAAGTAATAAAAAAGTGGAAACTGATAGATAAATGTAGTTTTGCAGAGCAAAGAATAATATAGACTTTTTTTTCCTCTTGTATCCACTTAAGCAAATAAAGTATTTCAATTCAACTACATGGCAGAGGCTAAAAACTAAACTGCCTATATGGTCTGCTAGTTTACCTGATGCTTTATCAATATCTCTGTTGAATTAATTAATTGTTACTTTGTGTATGTGTGTCCACATATTTTTTTCTTACACTCATACATACACTTAGAAAAGCCTACAAACGAACTTGTAAAGAAAGAGTACCCCCTTGAGAAACAACATTGACCTACTTCTAAGGGTCACAATATTGAGGGATTTACCAAAGTGCAATTTTCAATCCATATTTTTTCCATTCAAAGAAATTGCTTATGTTGTTTAGAAATTTTGTATGAAAAAGAGTGGTAAGCTTTAACATAGAGATCATAATTAACAAACTTTATGGTCACAGTGGGACATGTGCCTCCCAGTTTACTTCTCAGCAAGAGAAAACATGGTTTTAGTTTGTTGTCAATAAGAAGCAGCTGTAATCAGCGCCAAGCTGACAGCTGCTCTTTTCGGAACAAAGTTATCCATTAGGTTGAGGTTTTATAATTACAAAAGAAATAATGAATTTGCTTTCAGCAATGAAAGGCTGAAATTGTAGTGCTGAAAAACACAGCACAGGAGGATTCAAATGTGGAAAATAAAAGCCTCATCTTGCAATATTGGAGAAAAGTTTTCCCAAAACTTATTTTTCCCAATGCTATTTCCAAATCCTGTTTTCTATCTTTAACAATGTCTTCGGGACTGATACAAACCGTATGAAGATTACTGTAGATGTTCACACAAATCCACTTTTTGTATGTATTTACTTCAGTTAGACTTACACTTTTTCATATTGTTTTATATGAATATTCTTTTGACTAAATTTAATAGATCCAGCACTATGCAAAATATGAATTTTAGAATTCAAACTGCATCAAGAAATGTAAAGATACCTATCCACAGGACAAAGAAACATTTTGTAACATCTCTGAGAAATTATAATAAACATTAAAAAAATTGTAAGTATTCCCAGGGAACAATTTTAATCAAGTCAAAGACTGGAAAAAAAAATATTTACAAATATCTTAAAATAGCTGAATTCATAATTTATTATATCTCTTCTCCAAACAAATGAAAGAAAATCTAAAAATAGGCTAAATGTGTTAGATAAATTATTCATTGTAAATTATTTTCACAGCAATAGTTAGGAAGCAATTCATTTGTTGGTTCTACATGTGCTTAAAATTGGATCTGTCCCATCATGAATAACCTCCTTTCTTCTAGACTTGTTTACACCTTTCCTTTGGATATTTATATTCAGCAGTGTAAAATGTTAAAACACAAGCTGATATGAAGCAGAAATATAGATGCCCCATATTTTAATTTCACAGACTGCTATTGTGGGTTTATTTAGCAGAGAAGTGTGAATTAGTGTTATATTCAAATATAGCTGAATAGCTTGTTGCTGCCTAATTAATACATCCTGTGAATAACTATTTCAGGAATATGTTAACCATACGTCTTTTGGTGGAATATTTCAGAGTGAATGACATTTTTTCCTAAGTTTTTAAAAAATAGCAACAGTAGCTAACATAGTTTTAGTACAATATCTGGAAAAGTATTACCATAGAATTATAGAATCATAGAATGGTTTGGGATGGAGGGGACCTTGAAGACGACCTAGTTCTACCCGCTCCCATAAGCGGAACTATGCGAACGTGCACATGGGTCGGGGAACCCCCCAGTGTGAATACAGGCTGGGGAATGAAGGGATTGAGAGCAGCTCTGCAGAAAAGGACTTGGGGGTACCAGTAGACGAAAAATTGGACATGAGCTGGCAATGTGCACTTGCAGCCCAGAAAGCCAACTATACCCTGGGCTACATCAAAAGGAGCATGGCCAGCAGGTCGAAGGAGGTGATTCTGCCCCTCTACTCCCCTCTGTTAAGACCCAACCTGGAGTACTGAGCCCAGCTCTGGAGCCCTGAGTACAGGAAAGACATGGACCTGTTGGAGAGGGTCCAGAGAATGGCCACCAATAGGATCAGAGGGATGGAACACTTCTCCTGTGAGGACATACTGAGAGAGCTGGGGTTGTTCAGCCTGGAGAAGAGAAGGGTCTGGGAAAACCTTGTTGAAGCCTTTCAGTATTTAAAAGGGGCCTATAAGGAAGATGGGGACAGACATTTTAGCAGGACTTGTTGCGATAGGAAAAGGGGTAATGGCTTTAAGCTAAAGGAGGGGAGATTCAGGCTAGACATGAGGAAGAAATTTTTTACAATGAGGGTAGTAAAACACTGGCACAGGTTGCCCAGAGAGGTGATAGATGCCCCATCCCTGGAGACATGCAAGGCCAGGCTGGACAGGGCTCTGATGATGTCCCTGCTCATTGCAAGGGGTTGGACTAGATGACCTTTAAAGGTCCCTTCCAAGCCAAACCATTCTATGATTCTGATTCTATGATTCTATAAAGCTTACAGCTATAAGTCTGACTGCTTTTCTGTGTCAAGAAAAGAACATTTAAAAACTATTATGATAATTGTATTCAAATGTAAGCAGAATCACTGCTAACAGACCAGCAAAGGTGCTGTAGTGCTGCATGATCAAAAGAAGCTTGCAAATAACATCCCTGAAAATGTACTTACTGATGTGATGCACTGATCTCCAAACATCAGCTGTGAAATCATGAGAGTCAAATGAAGCAATGTAAGGAGATTAAGCTTGTCAACAGAGGCAATAATTTTATCTATTAGTTTAATTATGCCATACAATGAGCAAATAAAGTATAATGCAATAAAGATGATAGGAAATTTATGTGTAAAAATGATACAAAATGCATTGAAATATGATTATGCTGGTACAGAAAAAAATGTAGAAATCTTATTAAAAGAAAAATTCAAAAGTAATAACATTTTAAAAAAACACTAATAAGGAATTAATATAACAAAGAAATTTACTTAGGTGAACTCATTAAGTTTCAAAAAGATCTTGGACATCTGCAGGTGGGAACATGTGCCTAAGCAGACATTCAAGACAGAGGAATGTAATCTCTATGATAATATCTCTTTATTATCCTAATAATATAAAATATATTATTCTACACAATGTAGTAAGATCGTATTGTATTGTTTGGTCTTAATTCAAAAAGCTTAAAACCCACATTTACAGGTGACTTGGGAATCAAACTGTTTCTTTCTAAGGTTTGTTTGTGGAAAATTATACCCCTTTCTGTTTTGTACATTCTGTATGACCTGATAATCTAACTTAATTAAGATTCTGTTCAAATGCTGGGTCTGAACAAGGAGGAGGGAGGTTTTCTGGCTGTCCTTCCTAGCTGGCCACATCGGGTAAATATCCTTTTGGAAGGAGGATGACTTTGATCTTTTTCTGCGAACAGTTAAGCATACTCATATGGGAAAAGGGCCTACAAGAAAGCTGATGTGGTGGAAGGAGCGACAGACACAGATAACAAGGATGCCACAGCACTGATTGGGACCAGATGCACAGGCTGGTCTTGGAGATGATGAGGGAGACTTTTTTTCCTGGGGAACCAAAGTGGTTGCTCAAAGACTGTTGCAAGCAGGAAACTACTAAACGTTGCTAATCTGAGAGATCTCACAGATGCAGAGGGTCTGGGTGTGTTTTTTACCAAAGTCTTTTATTTCTAGTCTGTCTTGTTTTGGGCTTCTTTGCTAAAAATGTAACTGGTTTCGATTTCTCTTCTAACAAATTTAGCTGTAAGTGTTTAGAAACACCTTGGATTCTCTGGTATAAGCAGGTCTTAAAGTTTCATCCCAGCAGGTTGTGAAGGAGGTGAGTGGTAGCCTAGCTGTCTGTACTGCTCCCAGTGTAAACACTGGCTGAAGGTGGTAGTGAGGTGTGATTCTTTTAAAATTAGCTCAAGGGATTTCGCTGCACTAATTCTTCCAAAATACCTTCAAAACATGAACTTGGGAACTTAAATTTTTCATTTTATTAGCCACCAAATGTCATTGTCTTAATGGTGATGCTGAATTTATTATATATTGCCTACTTCTTGCTAATTAATACATTCTACATGGTAATTACTTGTCCATCCGTCCTAGAGGACATCACAGAATCACAGAATCACAGAATGTTAGGGATTGGAAGGGACCTCAAAAGACCATCTAGTCCAATCCCCCTGCCAGAGCAGGAACACCCAGGTGAGGTTACACAGGAAGGCGTCCAGGCGGGTTTTGAATTTTTCCAGAGAAGGAGACTCTGCAACCTCCCTGAGCAGCCTGTTCCAGTGCTCTGGCACCCTGACTGAGAAGAAGTTTCTTCTCAAATTTAAGTGGAACCTCTTGTGTTCCAGCTTAAACCCATTACCCCTTGTCTTATTGTTGGTTATCACCGAGAAGAGCCTGGTTCCATCCTCGTGACACCACCCTTTATATATTTATAAACATTAATGAGGTCACCCCTCAGTCTCCTCTTCTCCAAGCTAAAGAGACCCAGCTCCCTCAGCCTTTCCTCATAAGGGAGATGCTCTACTCCCTTAATCATCTTCGTTGCCTGTGCTGGACTCTCTCCAGCAGTTCCCTGTCCTTCTTGAACTGAGGGGCCCAGAACTGGACACAATATTCCAGATGAGGTCTCACCAGGGCAGAGTAGAGGGGAAGGAGAACCTCTCCCGACCTACTAACCATCCCCCTTCTAATACACCCCGGGATGCCATTGGCCTTCCTGGCCACAAGGGCACAGTGCTGGCTCATGGTCATCCTGCTGTCCACCAGGACCCCCAGGTCCCTTTCCCCTACACTGCTCTCTAATAGGTCATTCCCCAACCTATACTGGAACGTGGGGTTGTTCCTGCCTGGATGTAAGACTTTACATTTTCCCTTGTTATATTTCATTAAATTTTTCCCTGCCCAAATCTCCAGCCTGTCCAGATCTCGCTGGATGGCAGCACATCCCTCTGGCGTGTCAGCCACTCCTCCCAGCTTGATGTCATCAGCAAACTTGCTGATAGTACACTCAATTCCCTCATCCAAGTCGTTGATGAATATATTGAATAATACTGGTCCCAGTACTGACCCTTGAGGCACTCCACTAGATACAGGCCTCCAACCAGACTCCGCCCCATTGACCACAACTCTCTGGCTTCTCTCCCTCAGCCAGCTTGCAGTCCACCTCACTACCTGATCGTCCAGTCCACACTTCCTCAGTTTTGCCGTGAGGATGCTGTGGGAGACGGTGTCAAATGCTTTGCTGAAGTCAAGGTAGACCACATCCACTGCTCTGCCATCATCAATACACCTTGTTATGTCTTCATAAAAGGCTATGAGGCTGGTCAAACACGACTTCCCCTTGGGGAAGCCATGTTGACTGTCCCTGATGACCCTCTTATCCTTGATATGTCTTAACATGGCACCAAGGATAAGGTGTTCCATCACTTTCCCAGGGATGGAGGTGAGGCTGACCGGTCTATAGTTGCCCGGGTCCTCCTTCTTGCCCTTTTTGAAGATCGGAGTGACATTTGCTTTCCTCCAGTCCTCAGGCACCTCTCCCATTTCCCAAGACTTGGCAAAGATGATGGAGAGTGGTCCAGCAACAACTTCAACGAGCTTCCTCAGCACCCGTGGGTGCATCCCATCTGGACCCATGGATTTATGGATGTCCAGATTGCTTAATTGCTCCCTAACCCCGTCCTCATCAACCAAGGCAAACTCCTCCATTGTCCTGACTTCCTCTGGGGCCTCAGGGGTACGGGGCTCCTCAGGACAGCCTCTGGCAGAGTAGACAGAGACAAAGAAGTCATTCAGTAACTCTGCCTTCTCTGTATCTTCTGTCACCAGGGCACCCACTCCATTCATCAGTGGGCCTACATTGCCTCTGGTGTTAGTTTTATCTGCCATGTATTTGAAGAAGCTCTTTCTGTTGTCCTTGACCCCTCTCGCAAGGTTTAACTCTAAGGAGGCCTTAGCTTTCCTAGTTGCCTTCCTACATCCTCTGACAACAGCCTTATATTCTTCCCAAGTGGCCAGCCCCTCCTTCCATGATCTGTAAACTCTCCTCTTCCACTTGAGTTTGCCCAGCAGTTCCTTGTTTAACCACACAGGTTTCCTGGCTCCCTTCCTTGACTTCCTACATCAGTAATATTACCTCTGCCTTGCTATTAGTCTTACTACAGGTACTAGGTTTCAAAATAGTTGATTAGTGTGAGTTAAATACAGTCCCCAAACCATATATAGTTAAAGTTTACTATTTGTTTCAGTCTCTTAGAACCACTTTCATGCCCAGTAGCTTGGCTTTTTGATCATGAGCAGATTCAGCAAAATACATTTTTATGGTTTCTTTACATTTACTTAGACCTTCATATTTGCAACAACATTGCTAGTAGTTCCTTCTGCTTCATTGTACTCCAGTTCTTAAAATCTCATTCTGCTGGCTAAGCTTTACGTTAGTCAAACATTAGTTTCCAGGGAAGGTGTTATTAGATAGAAAGTAATTTTTTAAAGAAATGTTGAGTATGTGCTATATTTAATGGATTTGGAAGAGATACTTCCATACAGATTTTGTGGATACAAAAAATTGAAATATATTTCCAATATCTAGTACTGTATAGTGCCTCGATTTTATACAGCTCTATATGGTCCATGATCCCTCCACAGTTATATACAAGTCTATAGTTTTAGATATGACCATCCTGAGTAGAACATGCTTAATTTATTGCACATAATTGTACATGCACACAAGTATGCATTTCATTCATCCTATGACAACAGTCTTTGAAACATTTTTCCCTTGGTTTGCAGAGCACTACTGCTGAAAGTTACTTTAAATAGTCACAACTAGACAATCTGGGTTTATACCTTTTTTTACCTGTGTGAAAATTACAGATTGTAAGAAATAATATTTTCCTTCCTGACATACTAGCTAAAACATGCTGAGATATATTTATATCCATAACCAATAACACATTCATTTTACTGCTTAACTAGGTAATACAAATGCACGACAGCATTTAAAGAATAACTTATCATGCTGAATTCAATCATATTTTAGCAATGAGTCTCACTATTGTGCCTGTTGATACATGTTCTATTCTTAGCCTCTCTCTCACCATTAAAAAATTGAGAATGTAGGAACAGTCATTGGACCAAAACAAAATGGAAGGATCTAACTATTTAAATAATTTGCATTTTCACCCCTCTTTATAAGTCACTGCACACTGTAAGGCAATATATAAACACAAACTAAATTCTCATGTAGTTTAACAGAAACAACTGGTGATAAAAAAGCACTATGTATTACTGAGCTATAGAACCTGAAATATTCATCGGAAAAAAAAGCAGCCAAACAAAACCAAACCAAAACAAAAATACAGATCATGTATAACCTGTAATTTATTTCTAATAATCTTTGTTTCTGTAGATATACTAATGAAAAATAGCTAGGCTGTTTACTGCACACAGACTTGTTGGAAACTTTCAAAGCCAGGCTGGATGGGGCTCTGAGCAACCTGATCTAGTTGCAGATGTCCCTGCTGATTGCAGGGGGGTTGGACTAGATGACCTTTGAAGGTCCCTTCCAACCCAAATTATTCTATAATTCTATGATTCTAACAAACAAGCAACAATGTATTAACATAGTCAAAGGGAATCCCAGAAATTTGTAATTTCGCCTGTTGATGTTACAAGATTATACAATATTGGTGTTACAGGATTTGTGTAATCAGATGTCAAAAGGATATTGAAAGCCTAAACTGTTATCTAACTGCAGTCTGCATGTGTTAGAAAGTGAGACAGAAAATGGTGATTTTATATGAGAATCTCAGTGGTCATTAGAGCTCAAATATTCAATAGTATAAAAATAGTGGAAAGTACTCTACTTCTCTTTCTAAACCCAAATTTTAAAAAAGATACATACATGCAGAGCAACAATTAGATACTATGTCAATCTGAGAGCAGATGGCACCTATAACAATAGCTACATTCTGGCTTTTGGTTTCATGCACTGGAAATCACCAGGAAGAACAGAAAGCAACTGTAGTGTTTTCCTTGTCATCTCACAGCTCTTCTCGAAGTACCTATCTCCAAAATCCATGGCAAAAGATTAAAAATGACACAACCACAAATATGCAAAAATTTTGCCAGCAGAGATTTCTAAGAAGGTTCTTCTACATAATATAAGCCCCCCCTCACTATCATATCAACTTCCATCAAACAGTGACAACTAACAAAGACAGAAATTTGTAGATTTGCCCTCCTTACTTATTGTCTACATTAAGGATTTATATAAAATAAACAATCATTAACTTAGAATGGAAGAAGCCTAATATCTGTCAGATTTTCCAGTTGTATGCAATTCAGCCATTTTCCTCTCATTTACTACTGTTCTGTGCCTGAGTCACTTATTTCTAATATACACATCAGTGAGTCACAGTGTGCTTACTTGGCTGCATTTGCAGATATGGTTATTCCCACTTCCTTCATCCACATGAGCAAGAGCCAGTCATGAAATTTGGTTGCTAGATATTTACAGTTCAAAGATATTGATCATCAACAATACTCTGAATACTTTCTTTTCCAAGGACGTTGTGTCTGCGCTTGATGAAGATGTGTCCATGACCTCTAGAGCTTCAATTAAAGAGTGTATTCTCACACAGCTTGCTTTTAAGTAAGCTTTCAGCTATGCATGAGTTGTTCTTCCTCTGAAAATCTACAGACATCATGGTTCCGACCACCACCTCTTACTATGCTGTGTCCTGCCTGACACAAGCACAGCTTTTGGAAACCTGATAGCATTGTGTGCCTACATGTGTGTTTCCTTCTGCAATTATTGAGTCACTGTTTACTTTGTGCACTGGAATATTGAACACATTTCTGCTTAGCTGGGTTTTGTTCACACATCTAGGATTTTAGGGTTTTTTGTTGTTGTTTGAGAGGTTTTTGTGGTTTTGTTGTTATGGGGTTTTGTTGTTGTTGCATGGTTTTTTGGTGGTTTTGTTTTGTTTGGTTGGTTGATTGGTTTTTTGCCCACACTGCTTCTTGCCACAGTTAGATTTTCAGGTAGGTTTTGATGTTACAAAAGTTTTAAGAACATTTTAGGTAACACAACTGATCATGCTGCCTACTGATAGACTATTGGGCAGTAGTAGTGGCAGCACACTTGTGTTTATTCTACGTATCTTTAATTATCTGAAAGTTAGGGATCTAGACTAATTTATCTATGTAAGTTATTTCGATAGTCATTAAATAAAGAGGAAGTCACTTTGAAGGAGCATTCATTCCCCTTTTAATACTGCTATCAAGGCAATTTTAATGATTAAACTTTGCAAACCGTTAGTCAGTACATATTACAGTATAGGGAGCCTAAATCAGCTAGTTTAGATAAGACAGCTAAAGTCAATTGAAATAAACCTAAAAACATGTTATTCTATACATAGAGAAGGTAACATGTCCTGGAAGAGAAAGTGACAAGTTTAGACTTACATAACGTATCAAAGGATGAGGAGTTAGTCTAAGTCTAAATGCAGGTGTGATCTGATAAAGAAGGAAGATACATTGACTCATAGTAATAGAAGGGTTAAAACCCTCTTAATACCACATTTTCACCTGCCTGAACACCACTACACCTCTACAGGGAAAAGAGAGATGAACCGGCTACATTACTTTAATCTTTCCTTTTCTTAGTGGCAGATATACAGAGGATGATACAGAATTACTGTCAGAGAGTCATTTTACAGTTAGTTTCCAAAAGAACTGTGTTTCATCAGAACACAGCTCACGTTTCTGTTGCAGAAAGAGTGCTGAGGTCCCTGGCACATTCATTGGACCTTTGCTGATCTAGGAGCTAAAGGCACTATTCGGGAGAATTTGTCAGCATTTTGAAATCCTAGCAGCAAACAATACAAGTTCATGCGTTTCACTGATGAGAATGCTAAGTTCAGCATCTAGGATTACATTAGGAGAACCTTTGGAAAAACCCTTCTAAATTTGTACTAATTTTTACATACGTCTTAGGTCCTGGAATATCATAAGAAAAAGAGCAATGATTTCTACTATTCTGCTAGGCTTGTATTCTTAGGACCATAAAGAAGTGTTGGTGAACTGGTAACTTTATTTTCTTTTTTTTAAACTTAATACCTGATTTAAAAAAAAAAAAAAAGAAAAACAACCTTTTTTAAATTCTCTACAATGGTATTATTATTCTCTGCCATTTCCAAATACTATACAGCAGTTTCTATAAAATATCTTACTGATGTAGCAATAAAATCTGTATGATATTCTACACACTAAATAACTGTTACCATACTATGGCCCTAAGTGAGATAGACAGAAGTCAACTGAAGACTCAGTGGTCTTCAAAGAAGTCCTGGGGTCCACAGCTTGAAAAATAATAGAATAGAAACTATGGAAAAGTTCCCATTCTGGAAAATACTTCTCAGGTAAAATGACAATTGCTGCCAACTTGTCATCTGCTGCTGGAAACCTTTTGGATCACATCCTCAACAGTTTTCTTATTGCTGACTACCAGTGTTTGTATGATACTGAAGAGGTAATGTTTAAAAACTGAAACAAATTCTTTCCGTTGCACAGGTGTGGGTTGTTTGTTGTTTTTTTTTTTTTTTTTTTTAATCTTAACACACTTAAAAAAAAAAAAAAAAATGTGCTGTGCCAGGTTTTTTGACAATCTGGAGGTGAGACAATATCTGTCCATCCTGACATCTATCCACAGCCAGGTAACCAGTACAGTAACCAAAATGTATCAATTTCTTAGTGTAATAACATTCTTTTTCTACAAATGCTATATTCACTCTTATCAGAACCCTTCATTAGAAAAACATTACCAGGAAAACGTTGCTCAACTGCCTCCCCAATCTGGCTGCATTAGGCAAAGCATTGCCAGCAAGTCAAGAGTAGATTTTCAAATCCTTGTGAGGTTAATTATGCAGAAGTCCATTGTGTGATTATTTTTTTCTGTTCTTCTAACATTAGAAACAGGGAATTCATACCACTTACCACACTATGACTCTCTTCCTATTGGCTTCTGTTTAACTATGATCTGCTCATACTAACCTGGATTTGAGGGGAAAAAAAAAAAAAAAGAAATATAACCTTTAAGTACTTGATTTTAAGCTCATTGAAATCAGTTGGACAGCTTACTTCATCTTCTGAAACAAAATAAGCTCTAATATAAACATTTTCACCTTACCCCATGTTATTATCGTATTTTCTTTAATAAGATTGATAGGGTTTTTCTTCTTCTTTTTTTTTAAAAAAGAAAATTTTTAGTGTAAATCAAAATTCTCCAAATTCCTTTTACCTCTTTGGAATTCCGTGGAATCCATATAGCATGTTCAAATCCAAAGAATATTTGATCCCTTTCATATTTTCACTCATTGCTGTTTATACCATGCAAAAAAAAATGAAATAGTCTGATTTAATTCCTTCCATGATACCCCATGAAGGTAAATACTCAACTGAACCTCAGAGGTTCAGTAAAACCATAAGGCTATCCCATAAGTTTTGAATGTGATAGATAACAATTCATTTGTTCTTTCCTGGGATTTCATGCATCTCGGGACACTACAGATGCCCAATTCCTCCTCTGATGTACACGTTAGTAGTAAGGAACTCAGATCTATTAGAAAATGAGTTTATAAGGACATCAATTTTATTTGCAGTTTGTTGTGTTTGTTTGGGTTTTTTTTCCTTTATTGGGTACACTCCAATCCATGAAAAAAAATATTTTTTCTGCAAAGCCTCAAATGTATCAGTGGCCTAAACTGGTGGTTCTATAAGACAATGCTTTATTTGATATCTTTGTTGTCATAGAGATTCACTGAGGAAATCAATAAACAAAACAATTTTCCTGCAGTTATTTCTCCATTTGAGGTTTGATTTTAGCACATATACTGCTTTGACTTAGATAGAACTTTGAAAAGATACCACAGTACTAACAAAGGAGGTGAAAAAGTATGTCTAAGGACTTAGTGGCTTTGTGCATTTGCTTAGATCCAAATTGTTAGGCAGCTGTGCAAGTAAGGAAAGTCAGCATTTCTGAATTCATTTTATTATATTCACATTCAGTAAGATTTTTTCTTTCATTTGCTTAGAATTTTGTAGCTCCAGAGAATGAAGAAATGTTGTTAATTCCTCCTTTTTCTACGTATCTTGCAATGACTGTTTTGATTGTATTTACCATAGTGGTTATTAAGTTTGGGGTTCTCTAGCAATTGGAAGCCTGTAGCACATTATTTTTTCATCTGTCTGGTGAAGTCATTACTGGTCCTCTAGATATGGTTGCCAAATATTGAAACAGATAACATTCATGTAACCTCATTTTAGCTACATAAGAGCTGAGGTTCTTACTCTTGCTCTTGTGCTCTTGCTCTCTCATTAGTGGGAATAACTGAATTCATCTTGCTAGTTTTAAATGTTTAGGAAAAGTATGTTGCCCTCTGGAAGTTTCTATAACTACCTGTTGACTACAGAAAAACTCCAGAATCTAGTCTAAATAGGAATCTAACATTGAGAAGGACAGAAGAAAATCAGACAATTTTGCACTGTTGAAGGCTAGTAAGATCCTAGCAAACTTTATAGAAACTATTTTGATGAGCTAACATGCTATATTTGCTATATTTGTACCTTTAACAAAAGTAAAATTAGTTCTCAAAATGCCATGTATCTTTGAGAAAATCAGAGATCACACTACTACCCTATTTAAGCTGTGTTTTTTTATGAGTTAGCTGGCATCCAGTATTAACAACAATATGAACTATCCAGTGTTTATTTCAGAAGCTACTAAGAATGCACTCAAACTTTGCTTAACTCCAGGTGACGTCATGTAAGTCTAAAATCAGCATTTCATCCTCAGTGGGAATGAACCAGCCCCACCTCAAGAAAACCCACAAAACTTTGAGCCAAAATACATCACCACACAGAGGACAATGCAGACACACCTAGTGTTGAGGTACCCGATGCCTTTACCCCAGTGTGACACCTCAAAGCTGCTTTTGGAAGAAGCAACTGAGATTCAAGATTCTGGTCAAAAAGATAAACTTTCCGAGCTTTTTGGTGAATACCAAATGCTTCACAAAAGGTACCATCTTACTTTGAGGAGTTAGGAGAATTATGGTGAATGATGTATACAGTAGATGTAGGCTGAAGAGCCTATACATATCTTTGACTCACAGCACCTGGCAAGGTCAGAATCTCAGTTCAGTTACTGCACTGAAATGAAACAGCTCTCAGCCTTACTGTTCTGCCATACAGAGAATTTATTCCACCTAGAATCAGATGCTTCATTTGAATGCACTGAATGAACTGAGTTTCTGATCTTGCCAGGTACTGTGGGTGAGTCAAAGACACAGACCGACCGTAGATTATTTTGCCCATTAACACAACTTGAGGGTGCAGGCCCACTGTGTCTGTTAAGCCCTTTAATGGGTATCTCTTTCAACTTTCAAATATCCTGCAGTAAAGCTATTAGGATCCTACTGCGGGGTATGCAGGTAATAGCCTGTCCTCTGTGTGTTGTACTGTGATGAATTTATTGAGTGGAAACTCTAGCAGCAGCAAAACTGTGTTCTGGATAAAGCCGGGGGGAAAGCAGCAGAAACTGATACCTGGAGTCAGAAAACTGGCTTGTGAGATGCAGAAAGCGAACTGTCTTGGGATAGAAAACCAAGCTCAAGCTTTTTAACAGAGTATAACTTGCAGCGGTCTACTGCAAGCAAGATGTGCCAGCCATAGTGTCACAGGTGAGGAAAATCTAGGATCTGACCTAGTGTTATTCTTAGAATTAGGATATTTTTGTGCTCTGGAAAGGTGCAGATCCATGCTATAGGTCTACACTTTGGAGCTAGAGACAGTGACTAATTGTTTATGTGTTATCCCTGAAAAGGCAGCAAAAGAGACAAATTACTAAGAGAAAATACGAATGGAATTTTTCCCTTTTGTCATCTGTATCTGAGTTGGCCATCTCAGACTATTTTTGTAGCCAGTGAAGAGAAATGAGCATTTTTAGGGCACCATTCATTTGATATTTTTTAGACAGTGACTTTTTAGTGAGATGAATCACAGTGAACAAATACTTATTTTTCTGCATTGGCTATAAATGCAGCCTAAGTGTGACCAGTTCAGGCATTCACACCATAGATGTCTCTGTTTGGTTGAGTGAATGTCATTGTATGAAGACAACGAAAAACAACTCCAGTGTGTTCTCAAACAATGAGACATACATCCAACAGACATATATCCTGAAACTCAGTAATGGAGGAGTGGACTGAAAGTGTCACCTCATGAACTAGGACTTTGAGCATCAGTCAACAAAAGCTATTATGTGCTCCTCTGTTGTAGTCTTCCCTGAGAGCCTTGTTTGAAAAGATTCTATCTTTCTTGTCATTAAGGGTCACTAAATTTATAATTTGTTAGAAAATCATAGTGCATTGGAGATTTTAGGAGCATTTACAGTTGTGTTTCTTATCATTATTCATATCATTCATGTCATTCATATCTAACTGTTAGACTGTTAGTTTCCCTGAGTTCTCTGTAATATCACTGGCAGCAAGAAACCTCTAGATGCTCTAAAGGAGTAAGTCTGAGCAAAGTGGTACACATGACATCATATAAGACTCATCATAAAACTTATCTCTGGATTTCAGACATATAGAATAGTGGAAAAGGAAGGTCGTTTAAGCCTTTATTGATCAACATGTTTGTCGTATGCTTAAGGATAAGAAACTCTCTTTGCCACACCTGACAGATTTGCCATATCATGCAGCAATTTTGTTGATCTTTTTCTTTAGGTTTTGGTTTTTGGCGTTTTTTGTTTGTTTGTTTGTTTTTTAAGGGGAGACAGGGATTGGGGAGTGTTTTGCTTAGGTGACAAATTTATCTCTGGCACAACCGAACAGATACTACCAAACATACTGTTAGTAAACAGATAAATTGAAGCTGGAGGGAAAATGAGATAAGCATCTCCTAAAAGAACTGGAAACTAATCAGCTACAAGACAGAGGTAGTAATCTCTTCTCCTTCCCTACTATGCCTTTTAATAATAGTGCATCAGTTTAATGGAATGAGGCTCCAGCTGCTCACTGGATAGTAGAGATTTCCATGGAGAGATGTATTCAGAAGTCTGCAGGCTGTGGAGAGATGTTACCTATACAAATGGAACTAGTTTTACTTGACAAGTCACAGAGATAGAGGGTAGCATGGCCCTGCTCACTGAAAGCAGCTTTAGTCTGTGCGGTCAGACATCCTGTGCGACTCGCGTTCATGTTGCAGATTTTATGGAACCTCTAAAACCATCTCCACTAGTTATACAGTCGACATGAATTAGTATAATAGATCAAGGCTAGACTAGTCCATAAATAACAAAGTCTACTGAACAGCAAAAATAATTTTAATTCTTTCTTGTTAAAAACCAAATAAAGACAATCAAGGCTAGAGTTTCTGAATCCATTAATAGCTTCAGAGATTTTGGTAGATTTCTGCTAGTAAACCTGGCTTTAGAATCAGTCAAAGATGACATATTTTAGATGTATCTTGTCCACACTGAATTGCTGCTACTGAGAATAAATTATCATAGCAGTATATTTTGCATGTGAAAACATTTGAACTTCAGCACAAAAAACATTTTTTAAAAAAGACAACAAATGTAGCATTTTATAAAGAATTATTTTCATCTTATAGAATCCTGTTCATCAAAACTTATTGATGTTTACTGGTTTTAAAAAAAAAAAAAAGCAAGACAATTGTTGGTCCCACCCACCCATACATAATTTTCTAAGCCTTCTCTATAGAATTAGTTATTTTATTGATCAGGAAGCTGTTGTCTGGATGCTCTGTGGAAAGCCTAAATGAAACACTTATCTTAGAAAAAGATTAGTAACATGACCTGCGAAAATAATTTTTCTCACATTTAATCACCTAATCTATTTTACATTATTTCCTAGAGGTACCATGAACTTCACAGACACATGACTTTGTGCAAATAATGAATTACACAGCAGAATCTCATCAGTTAGAGAGTTTCTCTATAACAGTTAGCCAACTTTCTAAATGGACTTTTTCCTCTTCTGAAATAGTCAAACCTAGTCCAACTAGAGGATAAAGAACCCAGCAATGCCATTTGTAAAAAAAAAAAAAAAAAAATTGGAAGTTACCCAATAAAAAAGTATTGCTTTTTGATCTTGGCAGGATATCCCAAATGCACATTATCTAAGCTCTGTGAAACAATATGTAAGGATCACATGTTAAAACATCTTTCAATACCTGACATAAGTCCATTATATAACACACAAATAGTAGATCCTCAGAAGTGCTTATTTATCACAAAAAATGTTACTTGTTCTTCATCATATGAAACCTTTCAGGGCTGTGTACCTTTAGTAATGCCACCTTCTGACAAGCCACAAACACTGCGAAGCAAGAAGAGGATGGAGAAGGATTATGCAACTCAGTGGCTAGCATCACATTTTGGGTTAAGGTTGCATCAAGTGATTGGTCTACTTTAGTCATACACATATGCAACTGCATGGAGGCTCTATTTTTCTCTCCATATCAGTTTTACAAATGACTAAATGATTGTAGATGACACAAAACTAGGAAGGGCACCTGATATGACACGGGGTTGTGCTGCAATCCAAAAGAAACCTCAACTGGCTGGAGAAATGGGCTGACAAGAACCTCATGAATGTCAACAAGGGGAAGTTCAAAGTCCCGGACCAATAACAACCCCATGCACAAATATATGCTGGGGGCCACCCAACAGGAAAGCAGCTTAGCAGAAAAGGACTGCTGGTCGTGGTGGACATGAAGTTGAAGAAGAGCCAGCAATGTGCCCTTGCAGCAAAGAAGGCTGTGGAAATATAATGGAAGATTGGTGAGGAGGATTGTAAACATGCCCAAGTGACTTGCAGCTGGGGTGTCGAAAAACACATATATCATACTAATTGCTGTTTAGCCTTGTGTGTTTGACAAGCAGAACATCTGTGTTTAGATAACATAGGCCTGTGATAGACTATGATTCTGGCCCTGCTGTGGGAAAGATCAAAGCACAGTGGTAAACTGCGCCTGCGTGAATCCCTGATCCAGACGTGAAAACAGCAGATTTGGTGATTGTCTAGCATGGACTGAGCTCCATAGTGCCTGCATCCCCACTTGCGTGCCTCTGCCCGGGTGTTGCCTCAGCGCTTCCCCGATTGGTGAGGTAATGAAAATAAATTTAGTCGTTGCATTTCATCCATGATTTTGTGGTTGCTCCTGCACCCTGTCTGTTCTGGCTCATGGTAAGGCAAATGGTATCCTAGGCTGCATTAAAGTATTGCCAGCAGGTCAAGAATGGTGATCCTTCTCCTGTACTCAGCACTGATGAGACCATACCTAGAGTTCTGTATTCAATTCTGGGCTCTCCAGTACAAGAGAGACATGGACTTGTTGGAGAGAGTCCAACAAAGGGCCACAAGGATAATCAAGAGACTGGAGCATCTCT
Source organism: Caloenas nicobarica (assembly GCF_036013445.1). Lineage (NCBI taxonomy): Eukaryota > Metazoa > Chordata > Aves > Columbiformes > Columbidae > Caloenas > Caloenas nicobarica. Next base: position 51,309,837 of record NC_088245.1, read on the forward strand.
TACATGAGGAAAGGCTGAGAGAGATGGGACTGTTCAGGCTGGAGAAGACAAGGCTTGAGGGGAATCTTATCAGTGTATACGAATACCTGAAGGGAAGGTACGAAGAAGAGAAAGCCAGGCTCTTTTCAGTGGTGCTCAGTGAAAGCACCAGAGGTAATGGGCACAAACTGAAACAGAGGAGGTTCTGTCTGAACATCAGAAAACACTTTTTTACTCTGATGGAGACAAAGCACTAGAACAGGCTGCCCAGAGCAGTTGTGGAGTCTCCCTCCTTGGAGATATTCAAAAGCTGCCTGGACACAATCTTGGGCACCTGGCTCCTGGTGACTCTATTTGAACAGAGGGGTTGGACCAGATGAATTCCAAAGGTCCCTTCCAACCTCAACCATTCTGTGACTCTGCAGTTCTGTGAAAAAAATACTCACCTTTCTGTTAGGTGAGGCTACAGGTTGTTGTATAGAGAAAACCATGAGCAGATTTATCCAGGATCAGATGAAACTTTTGTCACTAAGCCTAATTGGCTTTGGTCAAACACTTACACTGATTTTCTTTTCGCCACAAAAATAAGTTTGGCTACATCTCTGTGCAATTCCATTACAACAGTGATATCCTGAGTACTTGATTATGGCAAAGGACAAACTCTTAGCGATGAACATCAGGTAAGAGATCGTGGCACCTTGAGGCAAAACTTAGCTCACAGAATAAGTGTTGCTGAGAGACTAGCTCATACACTCTGTGCTTCAGGTGAAAAGACTGAGATCTACAGGGGTATCTTCAGACTGGGGTATCCCTCTAGTTTATTCAGTTGGTGCCTAATAGGCTCAAGGAATCTGGTTTGCCTGATAGCCTGTAGTATGTGATAATCCCTGTACTCATATACTGTAGAAATACACTGTATGGTAATTGTCCATAAAGTTTTTGCTTGCTGTTGAATATATCAGTGCTTGTATCCATGTCTTCCTTTCATTCATTGATGAGTTAATGAATAAAATCTGTTGAATATTTATTTAACTGAATCTCCATCCTCATATTTCTAGAAATTCTTTCCTCTGAATGGTGTCCAGTGCTACTTTCAATGCTCAAGGATTTCTGCCTTTATTTCTGACACAGCCTAAACCCCCACTCCAGTATCTCTAAAAGCTTCTAATCTCACTCTCTCTGGATGTTACCGTGAGATGTCTCTTCTCTCTTCATGCCCATCTTGGATTATTTTCCCCTCTACTTTGCCTCTGTGGAGCAGAACTTCACGGCTATGTCAGATTTCTTTGTCTTCTTTCTTGCCTTCTAGGCTCTTTCCACATGCCATTAACTCATTGTCTGTATCATTTTTCTAAAACCCATCTTTTACACTACAACTTACTTGATAAAATATATCCAGTGGTATATACAGCCACCCATTCAGTGATGGATTAGATAGTGCTTTACCGTCTAAATCAATACATCTTCACACTTCTTAGTAATCTCTTCCCCTTGATTAGACTTGACTCCTCCACACCAGAAGAAATATGTTACATTTTGCTCAGAGCGCTATGGCCAAAGTAAGCTTTTTGGCTCTGTGTATAACCATATGCTGCATCCGTGTTTGAAATAATCTCTCACTTTCTGTGGATCAAGGATCAATATGTCTTTCAAATCCTTTTTTAAAACCCACTTATTTGCCCATCCTTTTATCTGTGTTAATTTTGAGTAATCTGTCTACTTAGATACCTCTTTTTAACTTTCTATATAGAGAATATAAATATCAGAAGACATGATAATCTTTATATTGTTTATTTTGAACATGTGGAGTTGTATGATAGTAAGCTATCCAAAAAGCGTACTTATGACCTGTTTAAAACTCTACTGTCTGGATTTGTTAGTTGCATTCTGAGTTAATCCTTCCTTTCCCTCAGACCAGTTTTTTCTTCCCTGCTGCCAGTGACAGCAAACATCCTCCCTGTCAGCCTTAAACATTTTATATGTACTTTCAGGCTTTCAGTAAGATAGAGAGTGAATCTTGCTGGAAGTCTATCTGAGCCCCACGGAACAGCCTATCCATTATGATTCTCCAGTTCACTACTAACCATAACTCAAATGTATATCACAACCTAGGTTTCTTTTTTGTTTTTGTTTTCACTGGGGTTTTGTTTGTTTGTTTGTTTGTTTTTCCTCATCTTGTATAAGAAGACAATGGCACATGCAAAATTTAATAATAACAATGCAAATAAAATATTTTTTCTTATTTTGTCTTTTTTTTAATTTTCCCTGAAAATGTTTCCTTTGCCATTTTGTAAAGAGGACTAAATGCAGTCCTTGAGGTATCATGTGCAGCTTTCCATAAAGAAAAGCTGAAAAAAATTTAGACAAGCATTAACAACTGCAAGTAAAGTAATTCAGTTACACAATGGTGGAATGGCTTGCCACGAGGCTGAGGAATGAAATATCTGCTTCTGAGTGTCTTAGTCAAATCAGGGACTGCAATAAAGTTCACAAGGGATTTAATAATCCAATCATGGGTTTTTTGAGTGTTACCTATGATTTTTGTTGATATAACGAACCAACAAATGTGATAGTGGATAGTGGATAGTACCTCCCAGAGTACAGGCTCTGCAGTAACAGGCAAAGCCACATGCCTGATTTGGAAATATTAAAGTACAAAAGTATTGCAGTTGCCATTTCTGACAGCTACTCATTCGACTTTTCTTGAGATGCTGGGGTACAGCACTCAAGTAGACCAGAATATAATATAAAAATGACCTTTTTGCTCCATCTCTGTGCATCTGTAGATAGAAGCAGATTCACTGCATTGGTTAAGTAAAGCTAAGTCATTACCTTGAGTTGGCATACTTAAGGTAAAGGAATACCACAGGACCTTTGTATGTATCTGTTCAAGAAGCTAATATATCAGGAGAGTAAACAATAATTTCTGAAAGCAGGACAAAACACAAATCCCTAGTATTGTCAGAAAGCAGTGAAGATTTAGAGAGGACTGAATTGGAAATGGTTCACCACAGTGAGTGTGCATATATGTGGTCTTGATAAACTATTACAGAGCAGGCAAAAAAAAGCATTTTCCTCTGAAAAAGAGGAAAATAAGGAAAAAATCTTGCTTTGTCTCATTTTTTACTCTTGGGAAGAGCTACATTGACATCAAAACTGAAAAGTGTTTTAAAATCTTAACAGCTTTAAATATTTAAATTTATTTTTGTTTTGTTTTGTTTCAAGGGCTTGGACTATTAAGAACAGACTCAATAGAATGTCATTTGGGATTTGTTTTTTAAAACAATTTTTAAAATTCTTCTGACTGTCGCAAATTCAGCAAGAGAAAACATCACATTACCATGTGAAAATCAGTCTTGGCCTTCACACAACTTTCACACCTTTGCAAAGCCTATAAAGAAAAGCTTCTTCACACTGTGAAGGTATGTCATTGCATTTTTTAGCTCATTGTCTTTTCATTGCTGTATCATTTTTGAAAGTCAAAAGAATTATAGTTTCATATTACTTTGTAAAACTGCACATGCATATGTGATAGTAACACATACATGTGCACAGTGACCTGGGGTCTTAAGAGTTCTCTCTGAAGAAACTGAGGAAAACAATTTGTCTTATTTAGCAAGGAAAAGATTTGTAATTCATGCATGTTTATTGATTATTACATTTAACTGCTTAATGTCAGCTTTATGAAACAAATTTCTTTTATAACATCCTGATATCTACTTAATTGTGCATGAGTAATGAACACATAAAACATTAAAGCAAAGCTGTGACTTCAGAATTTAACTACAAATTGAAGCCTTTTTTTCAATATCAAAGACTTTGTTTTGACCAGAGGTGAATATTCTGCTCAAATGGTCTTACAGAACATCATGGTCTCACTGTGGGAAATTCTGAGACTATTTTTCAAAAGATGAATGGCATCACCTGCAAAAAAAGTAAAATTTACCTTTTTTCCTCGCAAATTTCATTTGTGCAGCGTTTCACAATGAGGTGTTACAGATTGGAAACAGAGCTGCAAGAAGCAGCGTTTCTGGGAAGATGTAAGGAATTCTGTATGTATATATGTATGAGTCTGTGCATGTTTTTAGCTAAAGGCTTACAGTATGTCAAATAGTACCCTCAGACAAACTGATGGGAAGGAATAGGTTTAGGAGAGGGTTGAAATCTGTCAAGTGTGTGTCCGCACTGCCATCTGGTGTCAGCGATGGCGACAGCGCCTTCCCCATGACGCAGAGTCCATAACGGGTCGCACCTTAGTTGGGGCGTCCTTCGGTTCCTTCAGATGGTATGAACCCACCAATAGGTTTTATGAAGAAAGAAACCTGACTGGGATGGTGATTCGCTTTTAGCTGTTTCGCGGACTCTGTAAGGCTGGAATGTTGTAATAACTTCGTGTGAAACCAACACAAGAAATACAACTGTTTTCCTCTGAATGGTGGCCGCATTTGGCTCCCCTCCGCATATCAGCTTTAGTAATGAGAGTCCTATGTTCCTCCAGTCTCATCTGCGCAATTCTCTCACTTTCTGTTCCTAATCCAACATAATAATGATGATCCAATCAAAATTGCAATGGGGAAAAACTGATATAATATAACCAACAAATATAATCGTATGTTCTCTTCCTCACCCTTAGGGATTTAAGTCAAGCTGCTCAGAGCAAAGATGAGGGAACTGTGCAATACCAGAGTCTAATCAGCAAATATGGTACATACAGTCATTCTGTGACCGAAAAAAAATCATTTATTCATTCCTAAGTTTTCCAAATAAATAATTCAATATATGCAACTGTAGTGCACCTCTACATCTGAAGCTGCCAGTGACTGCAAGTACTCCAATCCAGACTCCTTGAATTTTCAACAGTCAGTCTAGTTTACAGCATTGTCTGAGAAGTGTCAGTATTTAATCTATCCAGTTATCCTCTGATAAGATTTTAAAACAGTGCATTGCTCTGAAAATCAGTAGTCGTACTGTGAGTAAAAGACAAAAAGAAAAGGAAAAAAAAAAAAAAGGAAGATATAAAGAAATTTTAAAAAGAGAAACAAAATTAAATCCAAATTGTATGTGAAACATGGTCTTTTCTAAAATCAGGGTAATCTATCATTTCCACAACAGCCTGTTGGAACCTACAGACACCCAGCAACCAACATGCTGTCACAGGTGGGAGGATGAGAGTTTGGAAATTCATTGCCCTGACAGCTCCTTCCTGATGTTTGTTTTCATTAGATATTAAGATAAAGGAAATCATTGTTGTGACTTAAGGAGTAACTACAAAGGGCTTTTTCAGATTCAGGATAGTCGGCCCATTGCAATTCAGTCCACCCTCAAATAAATAGGGACAGGAATCTATATTGTTATTATTTTTTTTTTCTTTTTCTTTGTGAAACATGTAAGTTGTTCTTATTGTCAACATAGTGATTTTTAAATCATTTTGACTGTCCATTTACTGCAGTTCATCTATAATCTACATGGACAAAATCTTGCAGTTAAATGTTTGTGTTACTAATACTTGATGTATTTACCTCCTTGTTCTCTAGTCTAACGGACTCATATTTTATACTGTTAGATATAATTAATCAGTTTGGCAAAGCAAATATAGATTTAATCTTGCACTTGGAAGGTTCTTTGTTATTGAGGCAGAAAATTTTCTATATGACATGACATATATTTTATGGAGCTCCTAATTTGGCCTATTTTGTGTCAATTTAGATGTTCAGCACTTTCCAAAATGAAGGGATTTAAATGCGGCGTTTAACCACTGCACATGCATTGATATTTACTGCTTCACGTAGGCTAGCTTTAAACTCTTCATTTGTACATGAGTTCTATGTATTAAATTTGATAGAAAAATCAGACATTGTTATGGACAACAGCCAAAATACATTTGTACAAGTGAGAACATAAATAATGATATATTATAATGTACTTCTTAGTTAAGAATCCCTCAGTTTGGGCAGTCTGATCTGGAGCCTGTTTCTTTAGTGTGTGTACAGATCTTGTTCAAACACATGCAGTACTACATAGGCTAATGCTTTTTATTTGGTAGCCAAGAACAGCATTCACCTTGTTTTAAATAGTAAAATGACTGAACTGAATATGTAACATTCTGATACGACTAGACAATCATCTTTCTTGATCTCGACTACTGAATGGCTTTCTGATCCTCTATGCCACCCTTCTTTGTCTGATTCATCTAGTTGGGGCAGTGAGGACTTCCCGATACTCTGCTTAGATCTGTCTGGTCTAAGGTAGGCATCCACCTTTCTTCTTCTGGAGAAAATGACACCTCCGGTGAAAGTTTTTCCATCCTAGTACAGAGGTCTAAGGCTAAGGGACGCTGTGCAGTCTTGCTACTGCCTTCACACTGCAAGGAAGGTACCTCATTTGTGCCTGGCAGTTCTGGTATCCAGAATTGTCCTATTGTCAATGATACTGAGTCATGCAACAGCTTTTCCCTTGCCTCTTGGCCTGAGTTGTCTTTGGAAGGAGACATGAGTACACAGGGAAACAATGCACAAAATCATGCCTTACCATGAAGTTGGGATCTGACAGTCAGACATGGGAAACTGAACTACTGATGCACTCCTGCCACAGTGACACCATAACTCCAGCCTCAGATGAGTAGGACAAAGTGTGCTTTTTTTCTTTTCTGATGAAAGGAAAAAAAAAAAAAAAAAAGAGGAATCTTAAATTATAGTGAAGATTGTGTATTAAACTTGAAGATGACAATGATTAAATGAAATTAATTCCACCTTAAAGAATATAGTCTATGCATGTCTGAAGTGATTTGATACACCTGAAGGTAAGTTGCATTGCTATCATGTTAATCAGATAAGGAGTTCTTGTAATATTGTGGTTTTCTTTCACAGGTGACACTACTATATGCCTTCCTTCACATGAGACACAGCTTGAAATATTTTGATAAAATGAGATGCTTGCGGAAACGATCAGCAGTGTCATTCTTAGGAGTCCTTGTCATTTGCTTGCTGTTCATGAACTTGTACATTGAAGATGGTTATGTTTTGGTAAGTTTCTTAGACAGAAGAAATGATCCTGGGACAACAGAACAGGACATATCCCTAGTGAAGCAGTAAAGTTCATAATTCCTGCAATTTCTCCTATTAGTGTATCATTAACAGTGAAGTATCCTCAAAATGTGTCCTTTATGGTGAAGCCATCTTACCAATAGGCACTGCACACAGGGTGTGTCAGTAAGACCCTAATGCTGCTTTTCACAGAAGTAAATGTGTCATTGTTTATTTGACGTATGGGAGATAACGAACGTAGCAAAACATGATATATCTCTATCAGGTATATTCCTTGGAGTCAAAACATCCTCTATATTTTCAATACTTCTGGCTTTGCCTCAATTTTAAGATTGAAAATTGCTTAGATGTGAAACAGTCATGTGAGCTAGGACCTCCTTTTTCAGTCCACACTGCAGATCTCTCCTGTGAACATGGTATTAAACAATATTATAGAAATACCATTATAGAAGGGAACTTACATTAATTCCATACATTTTAAGCTTCTTGCATAAATAATTTATTTTCAGTGCTTTTATTTTGTGTTTTTCTAATTTTCTATGTCTCAGAATTGAGTCTGGCAGGTTCAGTGCTACAGTATCAACAATCAGGCATAAATGATACCTAGTGTAGGTTTACGATGGTGAAAAAGATTTATGAAAAAATTTGTGTTAGGAATTTCAAGAAGTAAACTACTGACATTGTAACATAACTCTACAGTTTAAATGTAACCTATGGGTGTCTCAGTCCTGAATGCCAAGTAAGTCCTGAAGACTCAATTCATGGATTTAATTACCAGTTCTTCGGAGGTTGGGCTGGGCCCAGTAAAAGAATATGCTAGCTTAATAACTGGAGCTTGCAAATAGTAAAATGACTAAACTGGATATGTAACATTGTGATACGATTAGACAGTCCTCTTTCTTGAACTGGAACTACTGAGTGACTTTCTGATCCTCTATGCCACCCCTTGTCTGGTTCATTGACCTGGGACAGTATGGGCTTTCCAGTATTCTGAAAGGTGAAGTCCAATCTCAATTGGATCTGAAAAGAAACATCATAGTATGAAAAAACTGCAATACACAAATAGCAAAATCCTTACATTAATTTATCAGAACCATAGATAACTTGCAAGTGATTTAAATTTCAAATATTTTACTTATTACTTAAAACAATATTGTAAATATTTATATTATTAAAACTATGGCAGCAGTTTTTAAACTATCGAAACGATAACCCATGCTTCTAGCATGTTACTCCGTTATAGACATATTGCTTTCTCTAACAGTACTTACACTAAGGTTTTGCACTACGTTTTATTTATTCATTATTTCTTGGTTGTGATCAGACTGGACCTGGCTTATCACATTATTTTTTTTTTACAGTGATATTTTCCCTGATGCTTCTTCTCCGTTCACTAATTGCTTCAAAGTCCCCCAGATGTTTCTGAAAGTGCTTTTATTATCACTCCTAATGGTGTTCCTCTTCATTTGTTTCTGAAATCTTTTCCCATCCTATTTGCCAGCTCCCCAGATGGCTCCATGTCTTATTCTTAATTTGCTCTTTTTTCCCCCTTTTTAAAAAATTCATTTTTCTTTCACTGCTTCTCTCATCACAGTTCTGGCATGTTTGCATTCATGTAGCTCCTCGCCAAGTCTCTTGGCAAGTCTCCTGACAGTTCTCCCAGATCTCTTGATACCTTTATGGTCCATCAAGCGTTTTTCAAATGTGTTAGGCTGTTGACTTTTTAGTTTATATGTTTATTTATTTTTATTTTCAACTTTCTTGACCATGTCTGCCAGCTCTGTTAACTTGTCTGGTGTGTTTTCTCTTTTGAGGTAAAAGATTAGCAGTTTCAGTGTTGGGGGTAAGGAAAAAGACACCTGAGGATAACTTTCAAGGACAGCAGGCTAACCAGTTCCCCTCAGGGAATGGGAATCTGAAAGTCCTCTGAGCCTTGAAGGCCTTCTGACTGTCCAATTGTAGAAGTCTCCTGCTGGAGTATCTCCTGAAGGTAGCTGATGGAAGGAGACAACTGACCCTGAGTTTATCTTCTCAGTCTCAGGCAGCAGTTGAGACTGGGATGTGGGGTTGGCGTCTCTTTCACCAGATCTAAAATAGGATGACTGTTTTTTTTCCGGGACGTTAGAATATCAAAGTGAGATTCCTTGTGGCAAACCTTAAGAAGGGCGAGGAGAACTTTTCCTTTTTGCTCAGAGACTTATATGTCTGAAGAATCCCTTCACTGTTTTCTGCAGAGTGTTTGCCATGGAAATGGAAAGTAAGAACCAACCTGGGAAAATTGCTTGAGAATGTTGGATAAGAAATATACTGTGCTGATGCAAGTGCGTCAGCAGAGTAGTTTGAGGTGCTTCATCTGCGGTGTGTGAACCACATCTGATCAAATATTTTTAAGACATACTGAATTAAAATAACCAGATATCACAACATATGCAGTGATTTTCTATACATATTCTGAGTTGTAGTGAAACATGCCTTCTGAACTCTTCTATGAATACTAATCATTGTTCGGGGCTTTATGAAAACAATAGCACTATTGTTTTATAGCTGACAGAGCAACCTCAGCAGCCCTGAATATGTCTATAAAGATTGAAGAACTTCTGGCACTTCTTCCCATGGCATCCACACGAACTTCCCAAGATCCAGAAAACACTGGATTGTAAATTAGAGGTTAGTTAACAAACAAAAGCCAGAGTCATCACAGAAAAAAATAGAGAAGACAGCTAAACAGAGCCAGTCAGGCTTTCTGGCTTTATTGACCTCTGCATAGTAGTCAGAAGTAGAAGAACCAGAATTTAGATTTGTGGAAAAATACATACTGCAGTTTTGCTTTTCATTTAACAAAGGAAGAAAAACAACAATATTATTTAAAATAATAATAATAATAATAAATGTTTAGCCACAGAAGGCATTTCTTAAGGAGAAAAAGAAAGGAAAAAATTTGTGGTGAGTTCAAATGTTTTGCTTGTTAAAATCAAAACATTTTGTCCTGACACTCTTTATTTCTAAACATTTTTAAACTTTTCCTGTTTCAGCAGAATGGTTTTCCATTCCAAAAACTTCTTATGAAATGAATAATTTTGGTATTCCATTCTGTAACCAATGACACATTATGTTTTGACATTAAAGAAAGGCTTGGTTTAAAAAAAGGAAAGATTTTGGACCAGCTCATTTTTTTGTTCCATTCAAGAGCTTTCAAGAAAATCTCCTAAAGTTTTTGAGCATTCTCTTCCTAGCCCACGGGGTTACATTTTAATCTGGAATCTGATCAACACAAACCTTCCTTTCATAACTTATGAGCATATGCAAAGTAGCATAGCAGCAGCAGAAAGAAATCACTGGAGAGACATTGCAGATCAAGAGAGAGTAACAGTGCAGGTAGATGCCCCTGGCTGTCCACCAAAGACCTTTACTAAGCTATGAAATGGATTATTTAGTACTTCTATGAAATAATAATAATGAACTTGAAATGAACCTGAGCTTGGTTTACCGAAATATTTGTTTGTGCTATAAAATAAATCTTTGACATGTTTTTGAATATTGGTGCCATTAAATATGAAAGCTATTTACTATTTCTGTGGTTGTTTTTGTTAGCTGCAGTACTGTTGCTTCACAGTGCTCCCATTTAATGACAGATCAGGAAGTTTCTACTGTGTTATACTGTATATGTTTCTACTGTATATATCAGAAGAAATTAATTAATTCATACACTGTCCTGTCATCAGACTAGAATCAAGCAGTGTAAATTAAATAAGCATTCCTACCTTTAAATTCAGTCTCACGACACTACAACCTGTTAGATGTTTTCCCATTTCTTAAGACCTACTGAATAGGTTTTCCCTGAGACCAAACTGAGCTTATGGATAGGGCATTGCTGATGAAGCAGCTCCTTCCCTTGTGTGACTTTACTCAAGGAGCCTTTTGGAAAAAAAAGACAGGAGAAGGAGGCTGGAAGAGGAGGCATGCTGATAAATTTGCTTTTTTTCTATGCCATCAAACACCATCCAGAGAAAGCTCTGGCTGTCCGGACAATCACATGTGATTCTTGTCAGAAAACCGAGCTGGAGCCTATCAGAAAAACAGCAAAATGAGCCAGATGCCAGGATCTAGTTTCATCTTTCTTTTGCAACAGTTTTGGTGGGGTTTTTTTTAGTCACTGAAAACATTTTCAAAAAATCTCCGTCACTTCTCCATCTACGAAAATTTTCTCATCTGTTGCTGACTGATGCCTTCTTATCCCTATTTTGAATACCGCAGCAATTTTGGCAATAATTTAGTGTTTGCAATCTTTCCAGAGCTTTTGCCCAAAATATTTTCTTTTCCTGTTACCGTAATCTGAAGGGTTATGGCAGAATTTCTCTAGCCAAAAATGTATGATATTCAGTAATGGGTTTTGAAAAAAAATGAAGTGACATCTACATGCCTTCACGAAAGCTGACACTGAGAAATGTTATTCTTGGAAACCTGCCTCTCCATGTTTCCTCTCTGGCTAGAATTCACAAATGTGTTTCTCCCTGTCTCTCTCCCTCTCCTATTCTTTTTGTCTTCTCACTAATAGGAAGGGGACAAGCAATTAATCAGAGAAACAGCCACGCACCAGCTCAACTCAGAGCGCTATGTTCACACTTTTAAAGATTTGTCTAATTTCTCAGGATCTATAAACATTTCCTATCGCTACCTAGCTGGCACGCCTTTGCCAAGGAAAAGTAAGTAACTGCAATCTGAATGTTATGAAATGAGGTAATTTAAAAATGGGTGAAATCCATATAGTTCCTGTGGTATTTCTAGGCAAGAGGGGGTGAGTTAAGCAGCGATGATCTCAGAGAATTAGTGGGACAGCCATCTCTCTCTGTGCAGCAGTTCCTGGACAGCTGCTAGTTCAGCCCTAGCAGTGACTGCCCCACAGCCTGGTTACCTTCTGAACAAATGCCCAACTTGTAGTTGTCCTGCAGGCAGACCCTGGATGTTCTGTGCAAGCATATTTTTGTGGATTTCCCCCCAGACCAGAGGGAGGTTATTTAGAAAGCAAGAGCAAGGCACGTGCTGGTGGTGCTTTGTAACCACTTTCTGGGACCATAATATCAGCCTCTCTACAACCAGCAAATCCAGTATAAGGTATGGTTGCAATTGTGTAGATACATCCTTCAGGCCCCCTATTCTGCCAGTCCAGCAGCTGTGAATGGATGTCCTTGTTCCTTTAACTGTCATAACGAGAGAGGTGAATTGTGCTATTATGGGGACAGTAAAAGAGGATTCTTCTTGCAAGCATCTGTAAATAGCCTATCTAGTTATCCTGACTTCAGGCAGGGTTCAAGACTTTCATCTCAAAGTGAAATATGGCCATAGCTAGCTTCTAGACAGGTGTTCTTTGGCTTCCAAATCAATCATTTGACCAAGATAAACAGGGCTCAGAAGTCCAAGTAGAGAAGGTAAAATAAAATCATCTGTGAGTTGTTGATCTTCATAGAAAGCTATAAAGTTTGTTCGAATTAGGTTTGAGAAATTTGGAGTTCTGTAGGCAGCATAAATGGCTTCTGGGGGTTGTAATTCACTGTACAACTGCATGTTGAGCAGACTTAAGCCTTGAGGGAAAATCTGAATCACTTTATCAGAGCAGTCTTCGACAAAACACAATATTTTAAGAAAGCTGGACTAGGTTCAACTAGAGTATGCTCTGTCAATTATTAAGTCTTAACTTTTCTTACATCAGAAGTTAGAAAAATAGAGATAAATTAGCAAATATCTGAAAAAGAATTATTTGGACTGCTGGTAACGATGCAATTGCAATGACTCCAAAACAGTATAGTTGAAAATTCTTCCCTTATAATTAAGATGCATCTCCTTCTAGAAGGATGAAACAGCATTACAAATTCTTTATACAATCACGGGTATGCAGTAGTAAGTTCTTTTCTACTGTAAAATAATATCTGAATTACATCTTGCAAGAGTGACTTCCCTGTAAAATGCTCAATGAGTCCTGAAAGAGGGCTAGAAGAAGAAGTATTAGCAAGAAAATATTAGACAAAATCAGTTAAAAATGAACACACAGAAAAAAAATTATCCATGCCACATCCATAAAACTGTAAAGTTATGCATAAGTGTAACTAGTCTTGTACAGTGCTTAAAATGATGGAAGTTTGGCAATTAATCTATAGCTGTGTTTTTGTGCTGCATTTCATAGTTCCTTGCTTTAAAAATATTGTGTGAATCATGTCTCATAATCCCCTTTCTTTTAGCAGATTTTACAGCCTTATCATTGTCTATGTGGTTTCCTCTATGCGGCATATATGTGCACATTGCTTTGGCTTTTGTCCACTACATGCCATTCCTTGCAGTTAACAAGTGAATGTTTAATGCAATAGTCTCCATGTGTCCACTTGCTTGCAACATGATTCTTTTTTCATGAAAAGGTAATGAACGTCCTTTGTTGCATGCAGCTTAATAAGTTCTCATACCAAATTTCTCAATCTTTGCCATTCAAAAGGTTTATTTAATATAAGCACAGCTCTGGAAGATAGCTTTGTGACAAAATGGTTTCTAATGTCAGACATTCAGTTTTTGTTTGAATTGTCTTTTTGTACAGGGTATCTTACAATTGGGCTATCCTCTGTGAAACGGAAAAAGGGAAACTACTTGCTTGAGACCATCAAGTCCATATTTGAGCAGTCAAGTTATGAGGAACTCAAAGAAATCGCAGTGGTAGTGCAGCTGGCAGATTTTGATTCAGCCTGGTGTGAAGGGATGGTCCAGGATATTTCACAGAAATTTGCACATCACATAATTGCAGGCAGATTAATAGTTATTCATGTCCCTGAGGAGTATTATCCTGTGCTGGATGGCCTCAAGAGAAATTACAATGACCCAGAGGACCGTGTGAAGTTTCGATCCAAACAAAATGTAGATTATGCTTTCCTTCTCAACTTTTGTGCTAATCTTTCTGACTACTATGTGATGCTAGAAGATGACGTTCGCTGCTCAAAAAATTTTTTGACTGCTGTTAAGAAAGTAATTACCTCACGAGAAGGATCCTACTGGGTGACTTTGGAATTCTCCAAACTGGGGTACATTGGAAAGCTTTATCATTCCCATGACCTCCCACGCCTGGCCCATTTTTTGTTGATGTTCTACCAAGAAATGCCTTGCGATTGGCTGCTCATTCACTTTCGTGGGCTGTTAGCTCAAAAGGAAGTGATACGTTTTAAGCCATCTCTGTTCCAGCACATGGGATACTACTCGTCTTACAAAGGAGCCGAAAACAAGCTAAAGGATGATGATTTTGAAGAGGAATCATTTGATATCCCTGACAACCCACCTGCAAACTTGCACACCAACATGAATGTATTTGAAAACTACGAGGCAAGCAAGGCTTACAGCAGCATTGATGAGTATTTCTGGGGCAAAGCTCCTTCTACTGGAGACTTCTATGGGATTGTATTTGAAAAACCCATTAAAATAAGTAAGATTAAAGTTGTCACTGGAACTGAAGACCGGCAAAATGACATTTTGCATCATGGGGCCCTGGAAGTGGGAGAAAAGATTGTAGGGAGTAAAAAAGGGAGACAATGTACTACTTATTTGAGACTAGGGGAATTCAAAAATGGGAATTTTGAAATCACAAATCTAGAGCACAAAGTTTTATTTGATATTAACTGCATGAGAATACTTGTTACCAAAAGTCAAAAAGAATGGCTGATCATTAGGAGCATTAGCATCTGGACTTCTCAAACACCAAATCAATAAAGCAAAGCCACCTGAGAAGGTACAGGGTGAATACAATCAGCTGGGTCACAACTGATGCCATTCCCCAGAAAAACTGACATTTCCAACTCTTCACTAGAGACACAGAAAATCTGTGGAAATCACAAATCAAGCAAAGCAATTTATTTTTTACTAGTTTTGCCAGGCAATATACGAACACTTCTTTGTTGAAAATTTTGAATTTTATAGGAAATGCGAAGTTCTCAAACCTCTCTTGAGATCTTGAACTCCTTTTTTATTATAATTTCTCTGTAAAAGAGACCTTCTGGACTAAACAGAACAAAACAAAACAACACATCCAATAATTACCAAAAGGTTTAAAGCTATGACCGGTATGTTGTGAAAATAAATTGGTTTGAGCCTTATGCACATATAAATTTAAAATGTTACAATAGTATGCATTTGTACAATAGTTGGTGATGTGTTTCTTTTAAAGGCAGATGTGACAAGGAAATCTGTCCTGAAACTGACAGTTTCATTCTGAGCATTGTAAGAAAATAGTGTGGCTAATCACTGCAACTTCTTTTCAGAAGGGAATGTATGTAAAATTATAAATTTGACATGACAACTATGTAAAAAATAGATAATTGCATCTGTTATTCTGTGCCAACAAATATCCTTTGTTCTTTTTCCTGGGTCCTTCCACTGAAATGAGCACTACTTGGTTTCTATATTACTTAGGGGACCATTTTTCTCTCCTTGTTCAAAAAAAATGCCTCACTTTAAGCAAGCATTCTGCTCAAGTACAGATGTCGCTATCAAACCCAAGCACCTCAAGGGCAACATTGTTCCTTTAGACAGGCATCTTCACAGATCTCAGCTGCAACATTTTCTATTCCTTCAAGATATGCAGAACTCCCCGTGAGAAATTTGCACACAGCTGGGTACTGCAGCACACATTCCAATGACTGTTATGCCTTCCAAATCTACATGTCCAGTACATGTATGATACAAACATAAAGTGTACTGAATTAATCAATTGAAGGTGAATGTAATCACCCATCTTTCCTGGATCATCTCTAGCCCATAGAGCAGATGCAAAATGAAGAATCTTGATTCAATGAAAAATTAATATGTTTCTACATTTTTAAAAAGTTTTTAAATTAGTTTTCTAATTCTAATCATGTTAGTTTTGTAGACAACTTCCCACTGCCTCTGGTTATTTCCTGTAAGCTTATTTTGTCTGGCTTCAGCCAATGAGCAGAAAAGTCTCCATGACTTCAATGTCAGTGCTAGGTTTTTAGTGCATCACACAGGGAGGTTGTATAGCTATATGATTTATGCTATATGCATACATATGGATTAACAGAATCTATGGGGGTTTTCCTCTAAGAAATTCTCCAGACTGTTTCTGTAGACACAGTAAGAAATCAATTAGAATCAAGAGTCATGCAGATGAACACTGTATTGTCAGTCTCATGTATACTGTGATTATCATCTAATTGCATATACGAGTTTTAGTTAAATCTGGAAGGCAAGGATTAAATGTCAAGAATGCCTGCACTGATAAAGAGTAAGCTAGCTACTGTTCTCAGTACATCCAAACCTAACATTTCAGAAGGATAAATTATTCAAAGATCTACATGAAACAGTAATACAATTGCTCTTCCTGGTTCATAAATCCTGATGAATTCAGGTGCAGGTTGGGAAAATCCCCCAACACAGAGGTAAAGTACATTTAAAAATCTATCTTCTAATATATGCTTCTACATAATTCAGAAAAGCATCCTCTTCTCAAAGAAAGTCTTTGTTTCTTTGTTTCACAGAATCACAGAATCACAGAATGTTAGGGATTGGAAGGGACCTCAAAAGATCATCTAGTCCAATCCCCCTGCCAGAGCAGGAAAACTTAGGTGAGGTTACACAGGAAGGCGTCCAGGCGGGTTTTGAATGTCTCCAGAGAAGGAGAATCCACAACCCCCCTGGGCAGCCTGTTCCAGTGTTCTGTCACCCTCACTGAGAAGAAGTTTCTTCTCACATTTAAGTGGAACCTCTTGTGTTCCAGCTTGAACCCATTACCCCTTGTCTTACTGTTGGTTGTCACCGAGAAGAGCCTAGCTCCATCCTCGTGACACCCACCCTTTATATATTTATAAACATTAATGAGGTCACCCCTCAGTCTCCTCTTCTCCAAGCTAAAGAGACCCAGCTCCCTCAGCCTTTCCTCATAAGGGAGATGCTCCACTCCCTTAATCATCTTTGTGGCCCTGCGCTGGACTCTCTCCAGAAGTTCCCTGTCCTTCTTGAACTGAGGGGCCCAGAACTGGACACAATATTCCAGATGAGGTCTCACCAGGGCAGAGTAGAGGGGAAGGAGAACCTCTCTGGACCTACTAACCACCCCCCTTCTAATACACCCCAGGATGCCATTGGCCTTCTTGGCCACAAGGGCACAGTGCTGGCTCATGGTCATCCTGCTGTCCACCAGGACCCCCAGGTCTCTTTCCCCTACACTGCTCTCTAATAGGTCATTCCCCAACCTGTACTGGAACCTGGGGTTGTTCCTGCCCAGATGCAAGACTCTACATTTCCCCTTGTTATATTTCATTAAATTTTTCCCCGCCCAACTCTCTAGCCTGTCCAGATCTCGCTGGATGGCAGCACAGCCTTCTGGCGTGTCAGCCACTCCTCCCAGCTTGGTGTCATCAGCAAACTTGCTGATAGTACACTCAATTCCCTCATCCAAGTCATTGATGAATATATTGAACAGTATTGGTCCCAGATGTTTCCTAATACACATCTAAATCTCTATTCTTCATACACATATTTTTGTTAAAATAGATTTAAAGCAATTTTCAATCTGAAAAAGAAAACAACACAATATTTTAAAATGAAAAATACGTGCTAACCTCAAACAGTTATAAATGCTTATGAAGGACTTGCTTTTTTTACCAGTGATCTTCCATGATTATCAGATCATTAGTTGATAATTAGTCATCAGTGAACATCAATTTTTTTAATGAACTGTCACTCTTCTCTTTTTCCTTTCCTTTATTATAAACTATTAGTGCTAAAGCAAACATAACTAGGTTAATCAGGAACATTAACAGCCTGAGAAAGTCAAACCGACAAATGCCAAGTGAATGCCCTCAAAGGAAGCTTCCTTGGGAGTAGATAGTGGCATGTGCTGGGAATGAGAGGCATGCACCACTCTTCTTGTTGAATTGGAGTTGATTTGGAAAAAAAATCAACTGGCAATACATTTATTCTGGGAGAGGCAAGAATGTGTTTCTATAGGTTAGTGTTTTGAACACTCACCTTAGTGCCTGAGTTCCAGCTCCTACTTCACAGAATGCATATTTTATCCAACTACTTCACATGAAAAAGCTGTCAGATTTTGAAAACAAAACTTAAGTCCATAAAATCAATAACAGTTTTTAGAGATTTCAGAAAGATATATTTGAAGATACGTTTGTTTCTTCATGTGGTAAGAAAAGTGATTACCCTCTGAAAGTGAAATATTTAATCAGACTTGTATATGTTCAGTAATATTTCTCAATGTTTGGATTTTCTTTTTTTTTTTTTTTACTGATGAAGCAAAAGATTAGCAGTGCCACAAAGCTCTGTTCATTGATGTATACAGTTGGTTCTGTTGGTGTGTATTTCTTGGGTTTATTTGTGGACTGAACATCAATATTTTCATTCTGAAATGTCAATACTAAAAATATTACACCGTGGTCTGCACACTGATGGATCTATTCTTCACTAACATACATGTATTGTTCCTGCTGTCATTGTTTGAGATTCCTCATTTTATAATGTCCCTGGGCCATTTTGGTTTTAACTAAAAGCCAGTTTGTCTTCTATCTTTCTTCACACGGTATAATCCCTCCGACATAGGGAATTCCTGGGAAGTAAAATACTGCTCACTGTGATTTGATAGAAGAACTGAGTCCTTACTTCAGTGCAGAATAAACAAACCCAGAAGACAGTAATTTTCAGGCAAAAGAGCTTTAGCATGTTTACTATATGTACTATGATAAAGATAATTCACTAGGGTGCTATTTGAATATGTTATTTTTTGATCAATGTTCTAACATGATGCTCTGTTCTCTCTGCTTAGTATTCTCTTGTGCTAGACACTGATGGTTTTGCTTTTATAAAGGGAAATCCAGAACTTATTCATTATTGAATTACGAGAAGTTAAATAAACAGCAAACTAAAACAACTTAGAAAATATTTAAACATTTCATCTTGGAAAACTATTAAAAAACCAAACAAACAATATGATAAACCATCTCAAAAAGTGCAGATGCAATCAGCTTTCATTGTGAAGCATTTGAGACATTCTGATGGAGATGATAATTCTTACTACTCTCATGTTAAATTTGCAGTTCTGTTAGGCTACATTTCAATAAGTATTAAATTACGAGTAGTGATGCAGATCACATATCATGAGCTCAAGCAGTGTCATATCCTCAAATGGTACAGTGTAATGTTTTGCAAAGCATGGGTAGAAAATGCATATGTATTATAATGAAAACAAATTAAGTGATTTTGATGTCATATTCTATGTACAAAGACAAATGAATTGAAGTGTCTCCACCACTCCATCAGCTTCTTAGATAAAGAAAAATAAGGGGCTTAATCCTTGTTCTTCTCTCCTTAGTCCTCGGAGATGAAAACTATGAAATTTCTACTCCCTTCATTGGAAGCAAGATTGACCTACATAACATAAAAGACTGAAAGCATTGATTTTGTAATTTTTTTTTTCAATATATAAACAAAAATTTGTCTTTTGCATTTTAGCTTTAGCCATCCTGGAAGGTTGAAACAAAAACAGTCTCCAAACAGATGTATTTTGATATCTCTGGATGGCATTGTCCAAATTCTTGCCTCTTTTGCTAGTTTTGTCAAAACAAATAACGTTCTGCGTCACTTGGGCATTCATGCCCTTTACCAGCACAGTCAGGCATGCAGACTAAGGTGGGATTGCTGCTTCGGCTGTAAATGGAGAGAGAGAGGAGCACATCCAGAGTCATCTCAGCCTACAGTGGTTGTTGAAGATCTGTGCTAGGGAATTTCTGGAATACATGCCAGAGTCTCTGCTTTGACATACCAAGGCTGAAAAAACTTCCTTAACAATCTGTTTCTCTCTGCTGACTATGATGGGAGGTTATGCAGGTGGTTTTGCCTGAACGGTTGTTTCCGAGATAATTAGAGATACGGGAGATTTGTTTCTTTTGCATGGTTACATATAATACATATAAATCTAGATTAAAAAACGTATGATAATATAAAGCTTTACAGATAATTTCCTATCAGCAGAACCAGTTTTTACAGCAGAGATGTTCAATATCTTCTTCGTAACTAATATCTTGCAATCTCAATGAAAATAATTTGTTCAGCTTTAAAATGAATATGAATCTCCACTTTGAATCTAAAGCATTATTTATTACATGATAGTTTAACAATGAAATTAAGTACAGAAAAAGATTAATTATAATAACATTACCATAGTAGTAGTTTGTTATTAAATTGGCATAACATTGAACTGGCATCTGGGCAGATACTAGGCTATTTTTCAGCCACATTTCTAGATATTTTTCAACTGCCATACTACCTACTAAAAATTCTCAAATAAAATATCGCTTTGTCCTGACAGTTGTAAAAAGGCTGTTAAAATTCCTTGTAGAACTTGAAAGTACTTTAAGTAGAGTTATATTGTTAATTAAACCCTTTGCCAGCTCTCTGCCGGGCTTATGTAAGAGTTTCACATTTAATGAGTAAACCTGAACATCAAAAGCTGATGCTCATTTCCTCTGTTCAGCTGGTTAAACAGCTGCCTTCTCTCTTTCTTGCTATTTACTATTAACATCAGTTTTGCTTTTGCCAGTTCAGGAAAACCTGCCTGGCAGCCGTGGAAATCTCAGGCTGTATATTCTCCATTTCAAAGATACTCTGTTTGTACTTTATGGAATGTTCCCGTTTCTTACCAGACATGGACCATTTTTTGAAAACCAGCACAAGCACCGTTGTTCAGTTTCTTGGTTTCTTGGGCTCTCTCTTGGTGTTGAGTGTATTTTCTTCCTTGATAGCTGCGTCAAGCAAAGACATTAAAAAGGACATTACCAGGAAAAAAAAAAAAAAACAAAACAAACCTGCTATGCAAAAGACCTACTTTAAATTTTTAAAACCAGGTTCAAAAGTTTCTTCGTGAACAGGCTTCATCTATCCTGAGCAATTTAAGCAGAAAAGACGAAAATACCATGATGGCAAGAAAAGGTTAAATAAATGTGTGTATTTCTGCTGTATGATTACACTTAAATTCATATAAAGTTTGTTATTTGTCAGAGTGTCATCATTGTATTAATCCTTTTACAGCAAAAGGGAGCCTGTGATGGCACCTTGAACTGCTCTTTTTTGCCATCTCAATAAAAATAATAGATTCAACTTTCAAATGCATTGCCTTGGGCATGCACACTGATGTGGTACACAAAGAACAATATTGGTTGTCTGTCCAGCCTGCTGTACTGCAGCATTGGAATACTTAAGTCTGCCAGAGTCGGGGTGGAAATGTAACAAGGAGCAGTTATGATCCTTGTTACAATACCTGTAATATTTTTGGAAATAAATGCAAGATATGAAAAGACCCTTTGGCTTAATGGCCTTCTCTTTAACCACAGTACTATTCAGTTTTCTTTTAACTGTAGATACCAGATTTTCATTTGTTTAAATTGGGCCAGAAATGCATATAACCCAAGAGGAAAAAACATACATTAAAGGAAATTGTATACTTTGCTTTCTCAAATGTATATTCATCTTGTTCTGATATCCTGGATTTAGAGCTCCTGTTCAAACTGAAGTCTAGAGCTGCAATTTAAAATATTCTGACTTTTTTTCTTAGTATACCTTGCATCACTAAGAGCAGAGATCATAAGTTAAACCCTTAAACCACCATTTGCTGCTGCTGAAAGTCCCTTGCTTTGCGCTGATGCCACTTGGGATATTTCAGTTCATCTGCAACTTTAGAGTCTATTCTACTTTCACGTTACGCCCACAAGCACACAGGTGTTCTCTCCCTCTCTCTTTGATTTCAATACTGAAGAAATTAACACCATCTTGGGTAAATGTTGCCAAACCACTTTCACCTCTTTTCAGAGAACTGAGACTTTTACTGTCATTTATTTTTCAGAATTACTTCCTTCATTTGGCCATCGCTCACTAGGTTTAAATGCCACATCTGCTGAGAAGACAATAAGTACAATATCATGAGACACCCTTTTAAGGGAGAAGAGCTAATTCCTTTTTTTGCCATATAATTCTAAGGGCGCAGTATTTGATTGTGTCAAAATTTTATGCATACCTTTTTACCTCTGTGAAAATCTTGTAAATTGATTTCATTAATGGCTCCTGCAAATGGTTCCTGGCAGCAGCCTGGTTTTGCATTTGCACTGCGAACCATGTTTCTCTCCTCCACAGGACTGGATAGTATCTTTCAAGGAAGAAAGAAAATATCCCCGAACAGGTCTTCTCTCTAGTCATTGTATGCTGCCTTTCAAACATGTGATTTCTCCTGTATGTTTCTTTCCTTTTCTCCCTCAAAAGTCTATACTAAAATCATAATGTAGTCCTCCTTCTTCCTGATACCCCAATGCATTCCCATCTGCACGCTAGTATTTTTCTTTTCGAAAGGAACAGTTTTAGTTTAGGCAGAAACTCTTACATTTGGGGAATAAATGGCACAACACAGCCAGCAAATTTGTTCAAATGTCCTTTCTTTTTTAGGCATTCAGAATAATACAAGCAATATATTCCATCAAAGGCGATAAAATGTTTGCTCAACCATGCTTGAGTTAACTGCTTCTCACACGAAATGTCAGGTAAAGCTTTTTAGGTAAGTGTGTGCATACGCATGCAGAAGTGTATTAATAAAAAATTGCAAAAACCCCACATCTATAGCTGCCTTCTCACCAAAGACTTTAAGCTCTCTGACTAAGGAGAGAAACTATTTTTCGATCAAAGCAGTGTGTCAGAAATAATTTCTACATTAACTTTTCTACAGTTAATCACTCTTTCTTCTGATACTAAGCCAATTCCATAGAATATAATCTCTTAGGTAATATCTCTTGACAAGCTGTTGCATGTATTTTGTAAACAGATGTTACTTTTCCTTAATATTGACTATAATTAATACATTTACCTTGACCATAAACTACTGATAAAATATTTTCCTTGTCTTTTTCAATTCAAATGCTTGCCTTTTCTCTTTTAAACTGAGGAAATGTATTTTTTCTTTCCAATAGCTTTAGTATAAACATTCTAGAACAAGGGATTAGGAGCCACGTGTGTATTCTGGTATGAAACTGAATTCTACCCTTGTAATTATAGCATATTTGAGAAAGCAGATTTAAGCCTTAAAAGTATATTTAAGCATTTATATGTTTCAGGAATTTTTGAGCAAAAAAAAATGCACAACTAAGACCATATTACTGGAAAAATTCCCTTGCCCAGAGTTTCATCTGCCAGCAGTAAGGCATCACATTTCTCCAGTTCTGCTTCATGAAACCCAGTGTCTTTGTATCATACATTTCCATCACCTTCACAAAATTAAGTCAGATCCCCATCAGGTTTGTATGCATTTAGTTCAGTGAATTTTTATCTTTTTATGCTTCTTAATGGTTGAACAGCTATCTTCCACTGTCCTAAAGAAGAAAATATTGTAAAGTTCTTGTCAATATGTCTCATTGTTTTGATAATTAGTGGCTAGTAGCTATTTTTATTTGTTTATTTTCATAGAGACAAATTTCCTGAGGAGTGGAGGGGGAAAAAATTGGTTGTATTTCTACATCACCTGTTTTTGTCATTACCTTCTTCATATCCAGAGTTTGCTACTCCCTTGTTCACTGCAGGCACACGCTTCCACAGTGAAAAAAACTACAAAACAAATAAACAAAAAGTCACTGTAAGCAATAGGTTTCTGGTAGAGAGGGGAGCAGGAGAGAGAGAATTAGCAGCTGTCTTAAACATTTCAGGTTCAATACAAATAAAGCTAAAGAACATTTTCTCCTGCTGCCCTGCCTTTTCACTGTGATGTTTCTTCCATTCCATGTTCCTCTGTGGATACGTGATCTCAAGCTCACCACACTTAGTGGGAACTTTTCTATTAACTTCACATTACTTTGCTATGTCACTTCAGCTACTAATCCTCTGTCATGTAAGCCAGGTTGCTTTCTGGTCAAACGACACAATTCTGTGTTGATGTACCCTTTAGCTACCCACATGGTTTTAAATCTGGGATAAATTACTAAGCCAGCAAACATTTATGCAGATGTTTAAGTTAGCGAGGTGTCTGCTTCTGCTGAGACTGGGTACTGGAGCCAAACTTGGCATGCTATGTCACCTAAAAGACTCATTGGGCTTGCGTTATAGCACCATAGACTCTCATGCAGGCAGCCGACAGCTATAGTGGTTGAAAACCTCACCACTCACCAGCTTTTATTGTATTCCCCTCACTTTGCACAAAGTTACAGCCCCAGCCATGGAGATGGTGGAAGAGAAGAGCTCTGCAAAGTCCCCGCTCAATGCAGCACCTTTGCGCAAACCTACTTTCATCAGTATTTTAAATATTGACAGGCTGGGGGCCCGGAGTGCCAGCAGCATTGCCTCATGCTGCACCCTGCTCCTGCCCCGCCAGGCAGTAGTGGCTGGCAGAGAGCTGGTTGCACAAAACCTTCAGCTGGCCCTTAAAACTGATTGGTTTTTGTCACATTTCCTTCCCTACACAGAACAATCCTTCATGCCATTGTTTGTGAACCTGTCACGTTTTAGTGCAAAATGTTTTTGGATAACAAAGTAATAAAAATATTAAAGAAAGAAAAGAAAAAACAAGACAAAAAAAAGCTTTTAATACTAAAGTTTACCAAATTAGTCATTAACCATAAGTCACATCCAGTAAAATTAAGAGACACTTCTCTTTTTTTCCATTAAATTTAGCTTTTTTTATCTCTCACGTTTTTTAGTTTCAGAGGCAACTAAAACCAAAAAACAACAGCAAACCTTCCCCACCCTTACTTCCCAGTTTGCATAGATTTAGAACTTTTTAATATTTACCCACATGGAAACATCTACCATCTGGTGAACATACTTGGGTCAGACGCTCTGATCCCAGTAGTCAAGATGTCTTGGAAAAATTCCTAGTTCTTAAAAAAAAAAAGAAAAAAATCTTTCTCTGTGCCAGGATAGTTTGTTGTCCAGATGCTTATCTGAATTACCCTGGTGCAAATAACTACTTCAAACATTAGTTGGAAAAAAAAAAAAGCAAGCTATACTTACTTTTTTTTCCTTCTTTTTAAAAAAATGTCTTCAATTTAATGCCGTTGTTTTATGAATAAACCAAGATGACTAAAATAGCCTCAAAAGCCTTTTAGGGGGAACAGGATCTTTAGTTTAACTCACAGTAGTAAACTAGAGTCTTAAATTCTCATCTCAAAAAAGCAAGTGCTGAAGTACATTTCCCAAGAATTTGAACCTTTGAATCTCAGGAACCTGGAACAGAGCCTCCTTCCTCCTTCCTCATCTCAGTATGTGCTATAGAAAAGCACCTTTCTTCCAAATTGGTCTTTATTGCAAAGTATAAAATTCATAATTTCATAAATGGGGTGTATATCTACTAGAACTCTTATGAGAGCTTCTCCTGCTTGTCCCACTCTTCTAAAATGCTGCACTCAGTAGCTTAACTGCCTTCGCTGCACTTGTGTTAATAGAGGCAGTTTTCAGGTCTCAGTCTTTAATGACAGCAAAATTTCACAATCAGAAATTATTTCTGTTCTCTCTGTTTGCTTCAGTTCACTGAAGTTTTCAGACAAAAATGTGAGAGACACAAAGAAACAATTAGGAAAAATGTTTATAGCCTTCAGGAGAATTGTTTATTTTTTATCCCTTTTTTGGAAAACAGATCTTTTCTCCCATATGGCACCTCAGAACAGAGTTTTTGGCACTCAGACTGCTATTTACAACATATTCCTAAGTGCTAATGCACCTTATTTTTTTTTTTCCTTCAGCTGCTTTTTTAAAGTTTTGTGTTGTGTATAAGCAATCACTGTTTGCTATGAACCCGAGGTGGGTTTTTTGTGGGTTGTTATTTTGGTTTTGTGTTTGTTTTGGTTTTTGTTTTTTCCTTTTTTGGCAGTACTGGAATCCAGATGAGGACACGCTAACAGCTTCTATTTGGAGGTTGGTTTTTTTCTTTGTTTTTTATCAGAAGGGGATCTATTTGTGAGAAACATTTAATGTGGTAAACTGAGCTTGTATTTTCTTTTTTATTACTACAAAAGAAGGAATACAGAAAGAAGTGGGGCTAAATTGCCAAAGTACTGTTATTGAAGGTTGTTTTTCCTTTGAAATACTCTGCCATGCTTTGCTAGTGAGCATGCAGGTTGGCACACTGGATTACATCTAAACAGGCAAAACTGAGAAATTACTTCAGCTTAGACTATTCATCAAGTGTGAAGGTAGCAATTCCACAGCTGCTGAGGAGGAATCAGATATAAGAAGGAGACAGCCATTAGCAAAGCAAAGGATGACTCAGAAGTTTACAGTGCTCCCAAAATATTGTACAATTTTAAATATTTCAAAATTAATCTAAAGACCACTGAAATTAAAAGGAGTGTATGTCTTCATTTCAAGAGGTCTTTGGTCATAACCTAGTTTGGAAATTATGTCTAATCATTAAACTAGTCTTAGCACTTTGAGACAACTAGTCCGGCACTTTGAGACTGTAGCCATGAAAAAAAAAATCGTGGTTGGTATTGACGTTTTTTAAGAAATCCTATTCAGAGTTATACAAAGTGTAATTAAAATCAGTTACCACAATATCCTTTAAGCTGAAAATAGGGTTTTGTGGTCCTGCCTAGCTTCTGTTCCTGTCTTTCTACCACCTCCCTGCACTGTGCTGGTACAAGTACCCAGTGAGTCAGATAGTGAATCAAAGAGAGGAATAAAATACAGATTATAAACAAACAAGAAATAAAATCTTTGGTGCTAGTTCAGTTACCATTTGGCCATATTTGCACTTGTTCTGGCATAGCTGAGGGATTGGAGCCAATGTGATTCAGTTAGATGGAAAGCAGATACTGTGTAGTTAATGACTAAGTAGTTGCCTGTAGCCCCTGAGATATATATAATCCCTCTCCTTTAGTGTCTGTATTAACACATGTACTAATCTTCTATTGTCTCAAATCTAAAGACGTAAAAACCATAAATCAAGAGAGAAAGAAAACAGTGTTAATCCCAGCAGATGAAATAAAGCAGAGAAATACTAAGACTTACCAAGACCATAAAGTAAAACTATATCACAGCCATCAGCTGGGCCAAAGTCTCTGTGTCTTCTCAATGTTCAGCTGCCAAGACTTTGCTTTGATTTTTCATCATCTTTGGACCTTTATAAATTTACATAAAATGCAATCTCGTGACAGTAAGAAAATCTCCCCCAAAATAATCTTTACCTATTCAGTTATCTATCTTAAAAAACAATTCCTGTAAATAAATTATCTTTAATTTCAATCATATCTTCTGCTACATTTTTGCAAACTACTGTTATAGACAAACATTTTCCACACTGTAAAATCATACTGATTTCAGAACTTCAGTTTGGCATGCATGAATTAGGACTTATTTGAATACCAGATACGAATTTTAAGCCTCCATAGCCAAAGAGGTGAACACTGTTGCTAGCAGACTGGTAAAGACAGCGGAGTACAGCTCAGGAGCTTTATGAATGTCTTAAGACAACTAAAACCAGAAAATCTAAGAATTCGTCGAATCACAGAATGTTAGGGATTGGAAGGGACCTCGAAAGATCATCTAGTCAAATCCTCCCGCCAGATCAGGAACACCTAGATGAGGTTACACAGCAAGGCGTCCAGGTGGGTTTTGAATGTCTCCAGAGAAGGAGACTCCACAACCTCCCTGGGCAGCCTGTTCCAGTGCTCTGTTACCCTCACTGTGAAGAAGTTTCTTCTCATATTTAAGTAGAACCTCCTGTGTTCCAGTTTTTACCCATTGCCTCTTGTCCTATCATTGGTTGTCACTGAGAAGAGCCTGCCTCCATCCTCATGACACTCACCCTTTACATATTTATAAACATGAATGAGGTCACCCCTCAGTCTCCTCTTCTCCAAGCTAAAGAGACCCTGCTCCCTCAGCCTTTTCTCACAAGGGAGATGCTCCACTCCCTTAATCATCTTCGTGGCCCTGTGCTGGACTCTCTCCAGCAGTTCCCTGTCCTTCTTGAATTGAGGGGCCCAAACTGGAAACAATATTCCAGATGTGGTCTCACCAGGGCAAAGTAGAGGGTGAGGAGAACCTCTCTCGACCTACTAACCACACGCCTTCTAATACACCCCGGGATGCCACTGGCCTTCCTGGCCACAAGGGCACAGTGCTGGCTCATGGTCATCCTGCTGTCCACCAGGACCCCCAGGTCCCTTTCCCCTACACTGCTCTCTAACAAGTCATTCCCCAACTTATACTGGAACCTGGTGTTGCTCCTGCCCAGATGCAAGACTCTACACTTGCCCTTATTATATTTCATTAAATTTTTCCCTGTCCAACTCTCCAGCCTGTCCAGGTCTCGCTGGATGGCAGCACAGCCCTCTGGCGTGTCAGCCACTCCTCCCAGCTTGGTGTCATCAGCAAACTTGCTGATAGTGCACTCTATTCCCTTGCTTAATTGGTCCCTAACCCAGTCCTCATCAACTAAGGCAAACTCCTCCATTGCCCTGCCTTCCTCTGGGGCCTCAGGGGTACAGGGCTCCTCAGGACAGCCTCCAGCAGTGTAGACAGAGACAAAGAAGGCATTCAGTAACTCTGCCTTCTCTGTGTCTTCTGTCACCAGGGCACCGACCTCATTCGTCAGTGGGCCTACATTGCCTCTAGTGTTAGTTTTATCTGCCATGTATTCAAAGAAGCTCTTTCTGTTATCCTTGACCCCTCTCGCAAGGTTTAACTGTAAGGAGGCCTTAGCTTTCCTAGTTGCCTCCCTACATCCTCTGACGACAGCCTTATATTCTTCCCAAGTGGCCAGCCCCTCCTTCCATGATCTGTAAACTCTCCTCTTCCACTTGAGTTTGCCCAGCAGTTCCTTGTTTAACCAAGCAGGTCTCCTGGCTCCTTTCTTTGACTTCCTACATGTCGAGATGCTCTGATCTTGAGCTTGGAAGAAGCAGTCCCTGAATGCTAACCAACTATCTTGGCCCCCTTTACCTTCAAGTACCCTTGCCCATGGGATTTCTCCTAGTAATTGCTTGAAAAGGCCAAAGTTTGCCCTGCTGAAGTCCAGGGTTGCAATTCTGCTTGGTATTCTGTTTCTGCCACATGAGATCCTAAACTCCACCATCTCATGGTCACTGCAGCCAAGGCAGCCCTCAACCTTTACCTCTTCAACCAGACCCTCCTTGTTAGTGAGGATGAGATCCAGCAGCGCTCCTCTTCTAGTTGGCTCATCCACCATTTGCCTCAAGAAGTTATGAGCAATGCACTGGAGGAATCGCCTAGACTTTGGATACCTGGCTGAACAGTCCTTCCAGCAAACATCAGAGTAGTTAAAATCTCCCACGACAACCAGGGACTGTAATTGCAAGGCCACTCTCAGCTGCCTGTAG
Source organism: Caloenas nicobarica (assembly GCF_036013445.1). Classification (NCBI taxonomy): domain Eukaryota; kingdom Metazoa; phylum Chordata; class Aves; order Columbiformes; family Columbidae; genus Caloenas; species Caloenas nicobarica. The sequence continues at coordinate 51,339,217 of NC_088245.1, forward strand.
AAGGCCTTGTCAACTTCCTCATCATGATCTGCTGGCCTGTAATAGACACCCACAACAATATCACCCCTGCCAGCCTGCCCCTTAATTCTCACCCACATTCTATTAAAAAAAAATCTTCCAATTAGGGCTTGTAAGTCTATCAGTTATTTTCCAAAATTCACAAGCACGTGCATATTTTTGACACATATTAAAGGCACAAATGTAAATAAATGTACATGGCATGTCATTGATAACTGTTGATAGAGCATGTGAGAAGACACTACTAGAGCAGGCAGAGACACTACTGCAGGACCCTGAAGTTGTCCAAGTTTCTGTGTTTAGATATCTACTTTCAGCACATCCCACATTTCCCAATACTGTGTGAAGGTTTCTGCTTTGCCCAAGACAATCAAGAGTGTGAGCAGAAGGCAATTGTAGAGGTAGATTCCATTGCCAGTAAACAGGTTTCATAGTGGGGGGATGCAAAGTCATGGCAGTGCGGAAGGAATGCTGTGGGAAAAAAAAAAAAAAGAGGAGGGTTTTTTTGTCATTGTTGTAAACCTAGTGATAGAGAACAGAAGACTAATTGAATTAAGTCTTGTACAATTTTCTCATGCAATTTCCAAAATCACTTGATTTTTTTAAGACTGAAAAGAACATTTGGAATTGCACATTTTTTTAAATAACTCCAATTGTCTGTTTGTGAGATGAACAGGAGTTTTCAGCTTTAAAAATGATGATATCAGAAAAACTATGTTACAGGATGGCAGAGAGATTGTAAGGCCGGAAAGGATAAAACTACATCAATCCTTTCCATTTCATAGAGACCTGTACCCAAAAGTTATGACCTTTAGTAAAGCAATTTAAAAAAAAAAAAATGACAAAGGTGGGAAAAAAAGCTTTTAGTGCAGTCAGGCCCATTGAGAGGCAAGCAGAGACTGGGACATGTCAGAGAGCCATAGCATAGACCAGTATCAAATGTATTCAGGAAGGCAGAATTTGCTGTTTTACTAATTTTAATTCATTGTACAAAAACTTGAGGATCAGTTTGAAAGGCTGGCCATTCTACTGTAATATCTTGTGCCTGGCTTCTATTTCACAGATACTGAAGTTTTGCCCTAATCCTTTCCATGTGTATATCTGCAAAGAACAGTACATTGACTAATTAATATTCTATGTTATTAAACTCACTTTTCTTCAGAATTTCCTTCCATGTTCTAAGAATTGTCTAAAATAATAAAGAAGCTTGTCTCAGTTGAAAAAAAAAAAAAAGTTGGCATGTTCTCAAATTTCACAAATTAAGTATAAAGTTTTTAAACATCTTTTAGTTTTATTGAGTTAATGATACTCACCAGTAGTACAATCCGTGGCTCAGAGGTTTATGTATTTAGTGTGAATATCAAGTTGTTGAATGCATGAAAACTTGATTCTAAGACAGTTAAAGCTTCTTGGTGCAGAAAACTACAGAATTCCAGCAATAAGAGCTTGTCAATAACAGAGTCTGACCCTTTGCCCTTTCGCGGTTCACATACAGCTGCCTTCCCCAAACCCTCATTAGCCTTGCCCAGAGCTCTTTAAAGAGTTTGTGCTGGATTCTTCAGTGGCTAACGGAGGGAAAATATTCACGATTTTGAGCTAATGTTCAGCTTTTCAGCACTTTTTTCCCCCTCGTTTGTTATTTGGAATAACGGCACCACCTACTGGCCATAAGGGCGGTTTTTTTGGTGACATCTGAAAAATATCCTTTTACTTCTGTCCAGTGCCACTTATTTCTTCCCCGTGGATTAAAACACACTAATTTCATACTTTTCCTGTCATTTCATACTGTTCTGGTCATGTGAGTTCGAACAATGTTCTTTTTTCTTTAAATATGTGTATTGATAAAGGCCGGAGAATTGAGATAAATATTACGCAGGAAGTCACTGTTCTTGCTTTAGCTTATAGTTTTATTGACTCAGGTAAGCATTCATATACAAAGGAACAGCTTGATTTCTCCAGTATTAGGCAGGAAATGTCTCCAAAATTGTATACATAGAAATGTGAAGGAGTGTTTTAAGGACAAAGGGAACAACAAAGTCTTCCTACTCATTATTTTCATCTCAGGTGTCCGACCCCATCTCACACAGCTTCTGCCTCTGCAGCAGTAGGGCATGCCCAAACTCCTCCTCTTCAGCCTGCATTCCCCAACAGTGTGTGAAACAGAGCAGAAGGAAGGAACAGGTGGAGCTTCGCTTAGGAGTAGCAAAGGCCCACAGAAAGACTATAAAGTCCTGTAAGTGCCAGGAAGGACGTGATCTAGGTTGGGTCAGGAGAAACTGAGCCGTCATTCTTCTCTTTTCTCACCCAGCACACTCACACTACTCACTCTTTAAATTTAGTTACATGAAATACCGCTGACCCTTTCCAGCCTCACTTCTAAGGCCACATTTCCGAAAGTTCCCTTTGTTCTGCCTACAGAGTAAAAACAAGCCCCATAGACTCTGCAGCCACTATGTTCATGCCCAAAGGCCCAGCCTCCCTTCCTCGCCACTAGCCTACTAATGCCATTCTCCTGGATTCGTCTCAACTTCCCACTGCCATATCTGCTTCTTCCCACCTCATGCCGTCCATTCCCCCCAGACCACTGCCATTTCTCACAAAATTGAATTTGTCTGTGCAGAAAATCTGGAATCAGCTCCGATATGAGCCCGAAATATTTCATACATGGAAATATGGAAAATCAAGGGGTATTTAAAGTGCTATTTATATAGTATGCTACAGAGAAAAATTACTGGATACTAAGGATGATATTTAATCTAGTGGATAAATGCATAATAAACAAATAGCTACAAATCAACACCTGACAAATTCTAACTTGCACTGTTTATTTCTCATTTTCATCAGTTAGGGTGATTCGTCTTTGGAGAAGATGATCAAAGGTGGCAGTGAGACTATTTGTCTTTTTGAAGTCTTCAAATGGGGACCAGAAAACTAGCTTTAGCCTTGACTAAATACTTTTGTCTCCTTTGTAGAGAAAAGCAGAATGAATGATTTGATGTTTCATTCTTCACGTATTAATTATGATTCTCTGAACTCTATCAACTGATAAAAAATGTCTGACCACCAATTTAGACATCTGGATTGCAAACCTCAGACCTTTGCCTACTAGGAGTTTAAAAAGCAAAGAATATATTCAGAAGTATAACATTGACAGGAAAATAGCATCAACTTTTGTACACTGCTACTGAAATATATCATGCAGGACCTGTTTTTCTAAATATGGGGCTCATTTCAGGCTGCCATACTTGCAGACAGATACGACAAAGCTCAAAGGACCTATGGAATTGGCTTCAGAAGACAAGAAAGACTGTGGCTATCCAGACCAGGCAACAGATGGTTAAAAGATGTGACATCAACTAGTAAAATAATATTTTTAACCTTTAGTCAAGTCATACAACCAACTAGAAAGTGCAGAAATTGGGGCAGAATTATGATGTTTGTAGGGGTTTTTTTTCCAATAAAATTGGTAGAGTGCTAGATGTGTTTACTAACTTTATCACCTTAAGCAAGGCAAAACTGAACCTTTGGCAAAAACCAGGACAAATAAAATCACTTCTTTTGCAGTGAAAAAAGAGACTGCATTTCCTTCAAGCAAAGAACAGAGCTGAAGATTTAATATTTTTCTTGGATAATTCTTTGTTGCATCGAAGGCTGTGTATGAAACTGCTTTTGGTGCTATATGTAGTCCAGATGCTTGAAAAAGCTTCAGTCATATCCAACCATAATGTGTTGTGCTGGGCCTGACTGGGATGGAGTTGACCTTCTTCATAGCAGCTCATATGGTGTTGTGGTTTAGATTTCTGACGAAAACAATACCGATAATGCACTGATGTTGTAGCTGTTGCAGAACAGTGTATGCACAGCCTTTGTTTCTCATTCTGTCCTGCCACTGAACAGATTGGGGGTACACAATAGGCACAGAGGGGACACAAACAGGCAGATGACCCAAACTAACCAGAGATATTCCATGTCATATAGCATCATGGTCAGAAATAAAAAGGGAAAAGTGGGGGGTTAACTGTCATTTGTTGAGAAACTGGATGGGTAGTGATCTACCTCTGGGAGGTGGTGAGTAATTGCACCACTTGTTTTCTTTTCTTTCTTCTTCTACTTACCCTTCCCTTATTAAACTTTTGTAAATTTTTATCTCAACCCCCAGGTTTTCTTGCTTTTACTCTTCCTTTCCTCTTCCATCATGTCTCTGAAGGGGGGAATGAATGAGCAGCTGTGTGGTGTTTAGCTGCCTACCGGCATTAAACCACAACACATAGAGAAAACAGAAATAGCCACACAATATTTTAAATACTATTTTGGGCCATACACAAATCTCTTTTAAGAAGAAAGTAATTTTCTGAAGAAATAATCAGCTGCCCAGCAATACAACAGCACTTTAGGTAATCAAGCAAGTAGTATAGTCATGTTACATCAGTTTTAAAAAAGAAGCAAAAGGACTTACAAAAAGACTATTTGTCAAAAAAACCCTTAAGAGTCAATAACAATGATGCTATTTTTCATTATCTAAAGATTGACATAATTATGGGTTGAAAACAAAAATTAAAGCCATCTTGTTAAAAAATATCCAAAAAAGATACATTACAAGACACAATTAACTCTTGAAAATCATTGCCATGTGATTGAAAAGGAACAGGCAGTTGCGTACAAAACTGGCAATACTAGGTATAACAAAGTTGTTCAATATTATTGTGAGTACGATAGATGGATTCCTTGCTTTCATAAATATCTCTGGCATTATAATGGTACAATCTTCTGAGTCATTTTAGGTGCACTTTCCACTGGATGTAAGTTTCTCATTTTCTCTTCAGCAATATAGCTTAAACCTGATCCTCTGTTAGCAGTGGAATTGGAGCCCCCACCCCAAATGCTTAGGTGCACCAGGAAAAGTATACCTGCTGTATATAGTACAATTGAATTATTTAAGGCTTTTGCTTTAAAAATTAAATTCATTTAAAACAAATAAATAAATAAGAATACTTTTAATCTATATGAGATACTGATTTTGCAGAAACATAGGCCTAATTTGTTAGAAGCTAAATTTGAACAATGCTGGATTTTGGTGGGTAGGAGGAAAGTCAAAATCTGAGTCTGGATATTGAACCAAATTTAACAGCTAGCTTCCATTCTTGCAAAAGGGAGCACCCAGAAACAGTTAATTTTGAAGCAGGTATCTGCACACACTGGGTACAGCCATGAATTGTGTCATTTGGGGGCTGTTTTGCCTTGAGAAAAGGAGGCTGAGGGGAGACCTTATTGCTGTCTACAACTAGCATGGAGGGTGTTGGTCTCTTCTCCCAAGCAGCAAGTGATGGGATGAGTGGAAACAGCCTCAACTTGTGCTAGGGGAGGTTCAGTTTGGATATTAGGAAAAATTTATTCACTGAAAAGGTTGTCAGGCATTGGAACAGGCTGCCCAGGGAAGTGATGGACTCAGCATCCCTGGAGGTGTTTAAAAGACATTTTTACAAGGTTCTTAGGGACATGGTTTAGTGTTATAGGTTATAGTTGGACTTTTCCAACCAAAGTGATTCTATGATTCTATGATTCTATGACCCTGAGCACAGACTTACTTAAAAATAACAGGCAACAGATCCTACTCCACCTTGAACACAAGGCAGCCTTTTTGAATGTATGCCATGTTCAACATTTGCCTTAAGCCACTGTTGGGATCTCTTCCTCCCTGCCACATGGGGAGGGGAACTGCAGCTTTACACCATCAAAGGGCCTCTCCTGCCAACAGCATTCTCTCTGGCTTCCTAGAGACCAGAGGGGATCCTTCTGTCAAGTACAAGAGGAGCAGTTGTTACAAAGCAAATGCCACAGTTTTATCCACAACATCTAATTTGCACTGGCTGATCTTGCCAAAACTCCAGCAGAAACTGGCAGACAGACTGACCACTTGGCTGTGACCATGTCACCTAGCTCAGGGAGACTCTTAATTCTCTTGGGAAGATTTTGCTGGCTTGCTGGTGGCCAAGACTGCATAAGGTGCCTGGCTAAAAGCCTATTTGGATCTCCCTGCATGCAATTCCTCAACATCTAGTGGTACCAGACCTCAGTTCCCCAAATAATTGGTTGGTGGATATTTGGGGTGCCTGAACATTTAGCTTGGGAACCTAGCAGCTAACAAAAAAAAAAAAAAAAAAGAAGACACTGAGGTTCTTGGTAAAAAGCTCCAGGGCAGAATATTTGGTTCTACAATAAAACAAACATCAGCATAACCATTTGGCTATTTTTTCCCAAGATTTTTCCAGTTGGGGGGTGGGGGCAGTGTTTGCTTGTTTGTTTTTTAATGGATATATGTACTCACAATAGTTAACAATGTTTGTTGGTGACAACATAGAAAGTACATGCTGGCCACAGAGAGAGCACAGATGCTCTCAGCCTATATCACAGACTCTCGTAACACGTGAATTTTCAATGCAGTGCAAAATTCAGTTTACTTCACAAAGTGCATGGGCAATGTGGCCAAATTGTTTTTTCCTGAGATTTTAACCAAACTATGAAGGAAAAAAATACCCTAATAGCAGTAAGAAAGTCATCTTGCTACCAATTTTTTTGAAAGGGAAAGAAATCAAATTCTACTAATACCTAGATTATACAGCAATACCCTATAGTCTATATCTTGCTTGATATTTAGTAAAATATTTTGAAGTATCTTACATCACTATGTGCAAAATTCTATCTTGTCTTACAGAGCAGATATATTAAGAAATATTGAACTGTGTATTTAGCTTAAAGAACATTCTTCAGCCCCTTAAAAATAAATCCCTTAAAATTAAATAACTGAAGTATATAAGCTGAATAGAGCAGTGTGGAAATATCACGTGTTTTTAAGTGATTTGGTACACTAAAGCCTTAAGGGCCTATTGAATTCAACTAGTACCAGGAAACAAGAGCTTCCCGATTACAAAACAGGTTAACGGCGCAAAAGCTTTGTCTTTTTCTTCCACCAGGTGGCGGTATATTGCAAAAAAACACGCTCGTGAAGACCGTTTCTCCACTCATTCCATAAAACGCAAGGAAAATTCTTCGTTAGTAAAGTGACTTTCCTTCTAGTCTATTCATTATTCTTTCAGATGTCAGATAGCTGAATTTTCAACAGGTTGAGTAGGAGAGAGGAGACAATCAGAAGGGCTTTTAAAAATATGTTTATGGCAAAAGGCAAACGAGAAATTACTTCGATCTGTTATTTGATGAACATGGTCACCTAAGAAACAGGGACACAGACAAAGCTGAGACATTTAATGTTTTCTTCACCTCAGCCTTCGACACTGAAGATGGACTCGGGGGCCCCCATAGCCCTGGGTTAGAAAACCATGGCTGCGTGAAGAATAGACTCCCAATGAATCTGGAAATTGTATGGGATTTGCTACTCCAGCTAGATCCCTACAAGTCCATGGAGCCTGATGGAATTCATCCTAGGGAGCTTAAAGAGCTGGTTGATGTCATAACAAGACCTCTCTCTGTGATTTTTCAATGCTCTTGGGAATCTGGAGGCGTCCCAGTAGACTGAAAGCTGGCAAATGTTGTACCAATCTACAAGAAGGGCAACAGGGATGACCCTAGGAACTACAGGCCTGTCGGCCTCACTTCTGTCCTGCAAAAATTGTGGGGAAGATTATTATGGGAGTTACTGAAAAACACCTGAATGACAACGCAGTCATTGATCCCAGTCAGCATGGATTCACGAGGGGAAAGTCTTGCTTGACCAACTTAATTTATTTCTACGACAAGGTTACCGACCTAGTTGACCAAAGGAAGCCTGCTGATGTGAACTTTCTGTATTTCAGTAAAGCCTTCGGTACTGTCTCCCACAGTATCCTCCTGAACAAGATGTCCAGCATACAGCTGGATAAACACACAATGCAGTGGGTGAGCAACTGGCTGACAGGCCGGGCTCAAAGGATTATAGTAAATGGGGTGACCAGTGACTAGTGGGATTCCACAGGGATCCATCTTAGGGCCAGTATTCCTCAATGTCTTCATAAATGACTTGGACACAAGAATTGATGGACTGCTGAGTAAGTGCAAATTACACAAAATTTGGAAGACTTGTTGACTCTCGAGGGCAGAGAGGCCCTGCAGAGGGATCTGGACAAATTGGAGAACTGGGCAATCATCAACTGTATGAAGTTCAACAAGGGCAAGTGCTGGATTTTGCACCTGGGACACGGCAACCCTGGCTGTATATACAGACTGGGGGACAAGATGCTGGAAAGCAGCTCTGCAGAGAGGGACCTGGGGGTTCTGGTTGGCGGCAAGTTGAACATGAGCCAACAGTGTCCCTGGCAGCCAAGAGGGCAACCGTGTCCTGGGTGCATCAAGCACAGCATTGCCAGGGAGGTGATTGTGCCACTCTGCTCTGCACTGGTGCGGCCTCACCTGGAGCACTGGGTGCAGTTCTGGGCACCCCAGGATAAAAAAAGATATAAAGCTACTGGAGAGTGTCCAGAAGAGGGCTACAAAGTTGGTGAAGGGTTTGGAGGGGAAGCCGTATGTGGAGCAGCTAAAGTCACTTGGTTTGTTCAGCCTGGAGAACAGGAGACTGAGGGGAGACCGGGTTGCTGCCTACGGCTTCCTCACAAGGGGAGGCAGAAGGGCAGGAGCTGATCTCTTCTCTCTGGTGACCAATGACAGAACTCAAGGGAATGGCAGGAAGCTGTGCCAGGGGAGGTTTAGGTTGGACATTAGGAAAAGGTTCTTCACCCAGAAGGTGGTGGAGCACTGGAAAAGGCTCCTCAGGGAGGTGGTCATGGCCCCAAGTCTGTCAGTATTCAAGAAGAGACTAGACAACACCCTCAGGCACATGGTGTGAATTTTGGGGTTGTCCTATGCAGTGACAGGAGCTGGACTTCATGATCCTTGTGGGTCCCTTCCAACTCAGGACATTCTATGATTCTATGAGTTATTCACAGTTATTATTTTTTAATCAAATATTTGAATATATTTTTATTCCACTTCAGCAGTGATTCCTAACTACACTGTTTTAATTTGTTTCTTCTTATCAGAGTTATTAGTTGCATTTTGCTCTCTTTCTCACCTCTAATACTGGTACCTTTCTGGTGGACTAAGTATAAGGTCCTTGGCACTCCAAAGCAAGTACTTAAACCATATTTCGATAACATGATATAATTCCTGCTCTGACAACAGGTCAAGGAAGACTTAACTTTGGCTGAAAGGTGAGCCTTGGCTTAAAGATAGGCTTTGGCTTCAATGCAGGAAGATTCCTGCCAATTCTGAAAGAATTACCCCAGATAAGAAGTAAGCATGTGCATAAAGCCCCATCAGCATTTCCAGCACCTTCTAGAACAGAGTAACTTGGTAGAAACAGTGAATTTTTAATCTCTTACAGGAGATGGGCTTTTCCTTGCAAGAACCATGCTATTGGCTGCAGAAGGTGACGTGACTTGGGATGATTCAAACTTTATTCTAAACTTTGTCTCCAAGTATTTAGGTATTGAATTAGAATCTCTATGTAGAGACATTTAAGTGCTTACAAGTAAAAATATATGCGGAAGTGGTCCCCCTTAAAAACTTTGTGCTTTCGTCTGAGAATACAATGATTTTATTCTATTGGGAAACTTATTTCATTATCTAAGCTGAATGGAAGCTGTATCTGACCGGTTTTAACAAAAGAAAACTTAAAAGGTAAAATATAATGCTGTTGTCTACACTTTATTCACTGTATCTCTCCAGGCAATGCCTTGATATACATTCTCGAGAAAAAAAAAAAAAAAAGAAAAGGGTCCAATTTACTAATCTTTAAGTTCCAGAGGCTGAGCTTGGGGCCCCTGGGAATATGACACTTAACACAAGTCCTGACACTCCACCCTAAACTGTGGGGATGTGAAAAGTAGGCTTAAAGCCTGGAGCAGGACTGTTTTCTAATTATCCTCTGTTCATGTGAAAGTCAAGTCTCAGAAGCTAACCATAATTAAAACAGATATTCTACCCTTTGGTCCCAAACATGAAGCAGCCCAAACTCCCAGCTCTGTCATCCAAACTCTGCCAAGTTATTCTCTGCCAGATTGACTGCTGCCTCCTCAGCTACCTATTCACCAATAACATGCATGATACAACCACCTGTCATGAATGCCAGCTCATCATTCAGTCTCTGTACCTTGGTCTACAAAGTGGCTGTTGTGACATGGGTGCACGCTGAACTGGCAGCATCCTCTACAAAAGCTCCTTGTATTGCCAGTAATCTCCTCAAGTCCATAGTAGGAACTAATCTACCTCACCCCAAAAAAATGTGATGAAGGGAAAATGTATGTTTTTCTCTAATAAAATGAAAATTTTTCACTGTGGGTTGGGAAACTGATGGAGCACAAGAGTCATGGAAACTTTTGTGATTTACTCACAGCTTTATTTACACCTGAAAATGGGCCCAAAACATTGTTAGAGCAGTGAATTTGATCAAAAATCTACCAATAATATTCAAGCAGCAGTTTATGGATTGCATGCTACCTGAGGTTGCAGGTGCTCATGTTGAAAAAGTTTTGGGGAAAAAAGCAGTATGCAAACATACCATTTCCTAAGAGGCAATGTTAATTAATGTGGTACAAATCGGGCATGCAGAGCTATTAGCAGTTGTCCAAAAATTGATCTCTTATTTTACAACAGGTCAAATAGAGTCTGGTTGCAACAGTAAGTTCTAAGACACTGTTGCTTACTTAGTCGCTGTAAAACAAGACAAAGAGCATTCTACTTACAGTCCTTATATCTTACTTTCATCCTTGTTTTCTCCTTCTGCCCATAATATTGAACTCATGACTACCTCCCTTTTTGTTAAAGGTTTAAGGAAAGAGCACACATCTGCTAACAATATATTCAAAAATTTTGGACTACAGATGCAAATTTTATAGCTTCAGCCTCCAGTTCTAAAATCGAATCAAATCCTGAACTTTCTATTAATAGTATGTAAAACCTGGTAAAAATATCATTGTCACAAACACTTTTAAAAGAAAAATTGTGATTGCAAGCCCAAAACTTCGGTAACATATTTCTTGCTAGCAACAGAATTACAAATCTGAAGTTGATCTCTTTTAGATTCAGGATTTACCCAGAAACAATGGATAATCTGTAAAATGAAAAATAAAGCAATACTTATGCCACTGATAGCTAAGATAAGTTAAAGAAGGGTGAGTGGTTTGTTTGCACAGATAAATTATGCAAAGCACATAAACTTCAGCACATTTACAAACACTTATTGAATCAAGACCTAAATATTGCAATATTCCATCACACACTGTAAGTCAGCCTCCCTCTTAAAGAATGTTTTCAAGCTTTTCTGTCATTTTTTCAGAGTCAAAAATTTCAGAACTGTCATATGTAAATAACCTGGCTCTTAATCTCTCTGTGGCTATAGCAGTTTTGCAGAACACATCCTTTAGAAAAACCCACTTAATATTTAATCATTTCTCACACTCTTCATTTTTTTTCAGCAGTCCTTATGTAAATTGTGTTTGAGGCTTTCTTTAGCTACAGATACATAACACACTCATAGCCACGTGTTAATATTTTCCATGGGACCTGAGAATCTTATTTTTAATTCAATAGTACAAACTTACTGCTAAAATTTTACCTTATGTCCACGTTATCTGAAAAGTTATTCCTCTTCCCTTTTAATTTCCAGAAATATTTTCTACATCTTTGATAGTTCTCTGAGACATTCACTCCATAAGTATCCCACAGGGCACTGGAAAAATATTTTCTATGACACAAGATACCAGGACAAGTAAGGTGATTATTACTTCAAACTTGTTTTATTCTTTTTTGCCATTGTTTCAGGAAACTGGTTCTTTTGCTGGCTCATATTTTTCATCTCATGATGATCATTGTGTAGAGAGAAACTTTTGCAACTCATTTTCAGCTCATACTAGGATTTACTTTCCTGTTTGTAATACTCAAAGCTGAACTGTCTAGACCAAGATAGACTGTTTGTTTACAGATAGACAATTCCTGATGCAGGATTTCTTCCCTTAGGTGCCTCTCTTTTCATTAGTCATGAAGGAAGTGTGCATAACCTGCTTAAACCTAGATATCTGACTTTCAGATGGTTACAGCTACGTGAGATGAATTCCACACAGAAAGTCTATAACATTTACCAGCCTAAAATTGTGAAGGATTGATCTGAGGCCAATTGTATGAGGTTCAAAAAGGCCAAGTACCGCGTCCTGCACTTGGGTCACAACAACCCCACGCAATGCTACAGGCTCAGGGAAGAGTGGCTGCAAAGGTGCCTGGCAGAAAAGGATCAGGGGGTGTTGATTGACATGTGGCTGAATTTGAACCAGCAGTGTGCCCAGGTGGCCAGAAAAGCCAACAGCATCCTGGCTTGTATCAAGAATAGTGTGGCCAGCAGGACTAGGGAAGTGACTGTCCCTCTGTACTTGGCACTGGTGAGGCCCCACCTTGAATCCTGTGTTCAGTTTTGGGCCCCTCACTACAAGAAAGACATTGAGGTGCTGGAGAGAGGTCAGAGCAGGGTAATGAAGCTGGCGAGGGGTCTGGAGAACAAGTCTTATGAGGAGCAAGATCATCATCGGGATGCTCTTAAGGAATTACAGAGGAAACTCCATTTTTCTTAGCAGTACTGATGTCTTGTAATTTAGAATGGGTCAACTTTCTAGAGACCAGTTTAAAAAATAAGTGCAGTAGGATACCCTGTGTCAGTTACTCTTCTCAAAAAATAAGATTAGACTCTGGCTTGTGCATTTGCACGTTTTACTGCTGACTAGGTGCTACTTCAATAGGAAAATTGAAATACTTGTTCTCACAAGTTTGATTTCTGCAATCCCAGAAGGACAGGTAAGAGCCTGCCATTTCTTGTTCTTGGAAGAGGACAGACATAAGGTTGTTGTACTCACTGTCAGAAAGGAAAAAACATTAAAGGACAGTAATATCTTTTTCAAGAAGTGTATTTTATGTTATGTGGCGAGCAACGTAATCTCTCTTTTCCTGTTTTCTACATTTATCTTTAATATCAACCATTTACTCCATTGTTTTCTTTGGGTCACCTGTGCTATTTTATCTGATCATCATTTCCAGCTTCCAGAAGGCTGCTATCCTATCACTTTTGCAGTATCTGGAGTTTTTTATAAGTCTACTGCTGTCTTAGAAGACTGATGCTTCTCTTTCAACCATGTTTTTTCCTCTTCTCCGACTCTAAATTGTGTATTGAATTCAGGTCCAGTGTGACTGTACAGGACAGGGATCTGATTTTGTGAATGTTGGAAAGTGACCATCATGCATACTGTTCAGTTATGCAGCTCACACCCACACTAGGTTAGATCAGCTATGGGTAATCGCTTTGGTCAGCTCTGTTAATATACAGCAATAATTATGAAGCTATTGACTTTTTTTTATGCATGAAACAAGCATAGACATTCATTTTCTGGCCAGAAAACATTTTAACATCCCTGTTAAAATGTTCTTATGATGAGATACAACTTAACATAGATATGGCAGAGGACACTATGTGCAGTGTCTTCATATAAAAATACGTGCTCGTGTGTTTGTGTGCCTGTATATTAGCAAAAGAAATATTGTCCATTTATTTGACCTTTTCCCCATTTCTCCAAACCCTTTCAACTGGTCATGCAAAACTATACTGTTTTAGTAACTTTCAGCTTTCTATATTATCTGTCTCAATTACTATCTGTAACGGTGAATCTGAGCTATCCTTTCTCATTCACACATGTTACCAAACACATTTTCTTGATAAAAGTTTAGCTAAGGGAGATGAGTCAGAGAGACTTTCAGTATCCTCAAAGGGGCAGATGCACTTCTAGCAGAAGATCAATAAGTGCTTAAGTGAACAGAAATCAGGTTTACAAGCACCATACTTCAGATGTTTTAACACTCACTCTATCTAAATAAAGACTTTTCACAGTAAATGTCAGCTACTTCTTTCACATTCAGACATGCCTTGGAAAGTGGTGCAAATAGTACATTATGCTTCTTCACACACTGCTGAAAGCTGCTAATAAGGCATCAAAAATGTTCTAGCACAGCATATCTTCATTTGCCTTCTTCCTTGTTGAATGTTCAGAAGAGATCTTGTTCATCATATAGATCTAACCAGGTCACAGAAACATGGATTTTGGGACCAAGTCAGAGAACCATGCATTGAGGCAGGCTGTCTGATTTGCTACAGTTAAGCTACATATGTGAAGAAAATCTAATAGTTTCAAAGACCAGTTTCAGATTGCTTTCTTTAAAAGAATGTAAATTTCTGGACTTTCTAAACTTTTATCTGGGAAGTCTGTCTGATAAAAGTTACAGCCACTCCTTGATCTTACACTGAAGGAGAAGTTTCACAGGGATTTAGATGTTTCTCATAGGTATTTCCCCCCTCAAAGGATGTGAGAACACAGGGTTCAGAAATGTAAGCTCATAGATTTTTTCGTGTGAAGTCTAATATCAGCAGTCCTGGATAATTTCAGTTTCTGGACACAGAGAGTGGTTTCTCAACAGATATTTTACTGTTTTTTTCTGTACCATTAACATTCAAATGAAACCTGATTTAGAGTACTGGACATGCAGAAATCATCCAGGTTTGAACTCTGAAGACTTGGACATTTTGCTAAAGTGAGGGGGCTGGAGGTTTCACACATCCTCATTTGACCTTCTCTATTCCCTTCGATTATAAAAGCATTCTATCTGAAGTGGAGCAACAAAAAAGAGCCCTATAGAGTAAACAGAATAGAAGAGACTAAGAATGGAAATGCAGAGGAAAAAAAACAACCAAACAAAGCAACCTACCTAAAAAAAAACATTTTGAAAAACTGAATTTATTATTTTTTAAGTTAACTTAGTTCATGTGCAACAACACGTCAGTCAAGCTTTTACTACCTACGTATAGTTTGTATTAGTACATTCCCTGCACTTCTTCATTGTCCTGAGTATTATACAAGTATTTAACGAAGATATTCCTTAGACTGTTCAAGGAGTAATTTCCTTACTTTATCTAGTAATAAGTATTTGCTTAAACAGAAAGAAGAAAGTGGGCAATGGATAATGTTTAAACCCTCTAAACAAAGGTGAATTTTCCCTAAAGCATGGCTGCACTTCGAAACTGTGTTCAGTTTTGGGCCCCTCACTACAAGAAAGATATTGAGGTGCTAGAGAAAGTTCAGAGAAGGACAATGAAGCTGGTGAGGGGTCAGGAGAGCAAGTCTTGTGAGGACCAGCTGAGGGAACTGAGGCTGTTTAGCCTGGAGAAAAGGAGGCTGAGGGGAGACCTTATTGCTCTCTACAACTACCCGAAAGGAGGTTGTGGCGTGGAGGGTGTTGGTCTCTTCTCCCAAGGAACAAGTAAAAAGACAAGAGGAAATGGCCTCAAGTTGTGCCAGGGTAGGTTTAGATTGGATATTAGAAAAAATTTCCTAGTGGAAAGGGTTGTCAGGCATTGGAACAGGCTGCCCAGGGAAGTGGTCGAGTCACCATCCCTGGAGGTGTTTAAAAGACATGTAGATGTGCTTCTTAGGGACATGGTTTAGTGGTGGACTTGACAGTGCTATGTTAACAGTTGGACTCAGTGGTCTTAAGAGTCTTTTCCAACCCAAACTATTCTACTATTCTATAATCTTCTCTATGCTAGTGTTAGATAGTGTCAGATGTTAGTGTTAGATATTAGTTTTAGATATTTCTGGCATTCTAAATATCTTATTACCATGGAAAAAACATAAAACCCGTGGTGTTATCACATGCAATCATTAGCAATAATGAAGCCTATAAAAAATTACTTTCTAATTCTCTTAGTTCAAAACTCTTTTGTGGAATAGGATCTTACTTTCAAGCCTTTCTGTCTTACTTTTTTCCTTTGGGTGTAAAGCATGTAAAGAGATGGCTGAGTGTCATTTTCCTGAAAATGAATGTTTAGCTTTACTTCCTAAAGATTATAAGAGCATGAATGATACAGAAGATTAAGTCAGGGATCTGAGTAAGCTCCATGCCAGCATTCAAAGCAATAGATCTGAATTCTGAAGCTGTAGATATTGGTTTTAACGATATATACATCTTGGACTAGTATGATACACAAAGAAAACTGCAAATCTGTATTTAAGAGCTGCTGGGAAGAAAGCTAATGTGTGTAACTACATACTAATGTAATTTTAGCAAAATCTGAGGCTTTCAATGGAATAATTAACTAGCTGCATGTAAAATGGGATAAAATTCAATTTATATATCTCTCAATATTTTTCTCTGACAAGATAACTTTCTTTTATACATGTTAAATGCACTATATGTACTTTATTTTTATTTCACTAGTATTTGATTCAGCCCTGTTAAGGAACTTGCGAAATGAATGTCAGTAAATAACAGCACAGAAATTTGAAGTAAGACTAAGAATTAGTGCTATGGTGGATGAGAATGAGTAGATCAGAGACAGAAAATATCAAGGGACATTAATAATTTAATTCCCAAAGATTCACTCTTTTTTTATTATTTTCATGAATTGTAATAAATGGTCTCAGCACAGTGAAAAAAGAAAAAGGAAAATAATATTAAGACAAACAGTGTATGATCTTTCAATGTATACATACCTACAAAGGCAAGTTTCTCATTATCTTTCAAGGATGAAATCAGCTTTTGCTTTATGATAAGGTCTTCTCCTTGGAACTATGTTTTCTTCTGTTCTTTTTCCATAGCCCCTAAAAGGTCTTTCTTGCCTCCTATCTGGATACTATCATGTCTTCTAATTCTGAGACTGGTGTGAGAAATTGGTGCTAATTTCCTTGAGACACAGATTCAAAACACAAATCTTCTGAAACCTGGTGTTAATAACTTGGTGTTGATAACCCCAAACTATTAACAGCAATCTGTATACTCAGTACTGATGTTTCTGGCTCTGCACAGCTTACTAAATGATTGAACTGACTCTGATTTCTTTCATTCCTGACCCTTGCCACCTACTCTCTTCTCTTCCTGATCAGCTTTCTTTAGTTGTTCCAGTTTTGGCTTAAAAACTCTCAGTTTGAAACCTCTCAGTTTCAAGATGCCAGGTGTTGGGAATGGGGACCAGATGGTTACCCTCACTGTCCTCTGCTGGGAACTCCCCTTTTTTCCAGAATATCCTATATCTTCTAGTTCATGCAGCCTATGTACACTTTAATCCTTGACTAACACTAACCGAGTAAGACTTATCTCAATAGTATCTTTCCTCCTTTCTCCCTGACTTCTCTCCCTCCATTCAAATACATACAACCCATGCCTCAATCAGCTCTGACACTCTTTGGTTGGAGCCAGACAGAAGGAATACCCATTTAACATCATCTCACATTTTCCCACAAAGACACTTATCTGTCTGTATTTCATTTCACGTTTACTTGTTCCATTACAGCCCCTTTTAGTTCAACTCTCTAACACACAAATCTGTAAAGCCACAAAGGTAAAGTGGAGGTACATGTAACATTTATTAAAAAAAAAAAAAAAAAAAAGAAAAAAAAGAAAGTTCATAACTCCCTCGTTCTCCACAGGCAGGGTCTTGGAATAGTAGCTCTTAACTCCACTATAATGAAAAAAACTGCCTTCAGTAAATGGAAACTTTTGAGGAGAATGGAAGTTAAGTATTCACCAAGGATTTCAACTTCAAAAGCAGCTGCAATCTTAGCACTTCAGTGCCTTCTGCATATTAAAGACAATCATTTAGAAATTTGTGTCATTATTGTCTATTTATGCAGCAAACAGCAAAAGCACCATGGTATCATAGTATTCTACAGTTACATATCCCCATAAGTTATACATTATTTGCTGTAAAATTCAGAATTATTTGGACAAAGTCTTCATTCATAGATACATACATATATGTCTTTGCTCCATGTGGTATTATTCGTTTGATTCCTTCTTTTTGAACAGAACAAAAGGCATGTTATCTGTTTGAAACAGATCTTTATTTAAAAGATCATTAGATAAGATTCCAAAACACAATAACACCTGCAGTATATGGGTTATACAACTACCCTCAGGATTTGGTAGTACAAAAAAAAATAACCAAGAGATTTCATTCATGCAAGAACTATCAAGCAAAGTATTTCTAAGACTTTCTCTATACCTGCTAGAAAATAGGAAATATCTAAATTTTTTTTTTTTTGGGGGGGAGGGGGAGGACTGTTATTTAACCATAGGGGTTATTTATTTGAATCAACAAAATTGTTTTTTGCATCCTAATAGAAGGTTTTACAATATTAGATTCTAGGAACTGTTGTCTTTAAATACATACAAACAATATGGTTTTGAAAAATACTTTGGAAGAACTGCACCATTCACTCCAGACAAAATGATTCCCAAGTCATATTGCTCTGTGACAACTTTCTTTAGAAAATAATGCACAATATAGTACACACTATTTTTTTCTACACATTTATTTTAGACCGTGAGTTAAATACTTACAGACGAAAAAATCTTAAATCCCAAAATATTAGATTACAAAAATCTGTTATGCAGCTTGGATTTTTAAATAGTGAATCAGGAAAAGCTGCAATAATGATGTCAATATTGTATTTTAGGATGTCTCCAGTCTATCCTCAAAGTCAGATCCATTGACGCACAAACCCAGCAGTTTTGCATTCACATTCCGTTACCACTTCGTTGAGCAGCTCAGACACTACATCTGGGCAGAGGTCCTCAGGCTGCCAGCAGTCATTTGTGAAAGCAATGTGAAGACTATCTGAAAGACCCTTCTGTACACATCAGAGAAACACAGCCTGCAAAAGATTCCTACAATTGAACTTGAAGAGTAAAATATAAAATAGTTCTATACTAACACTACACTGTAACTAACTTCTGAAGCAAAACAGATGGGTACTTGACCCACCGGGAGCTCAAGCAGACAAATGCTATTCCTTGGTTTTTCAAGTCCAGTTATGTATACTCCCATCTTTTCCTTTTGTAAGAGGGGATGTGAGGAGCTGGGGCAACAGCTGTGCACTCTCAGCTGCTTGGAAAAAACAAGTCTCAGCTGGGCAACGAACAGCTCCTGAAAGCTTTATGTTTCTTAATAGCTGATACCCCTGCAAAAGGTCCTGAGTGGCTCCCATACCATTTCTCCACATTGCTCCCTCAGAGGACCCATTCAGCCAGCCAAAGCTTGCCTGCTACTGAGGTACCACGACTCCACTTTCTTTGCTTCCTGGACAGCAAGGTACAAGTTCCAACTCTGTCATTATGTTGCAGACTTAGCAGGTTCTCTGCAATACTTGTTTTGTGACTGACTTCAATCAGTCAAATATTTTGGAGGTGGGGAACATCACTGATCAGTCTGGAACCTTGGAGAATTTCAGAAGAACCTGCTTCTATTTCTGCATAGTGCAAACTGCTAACTAATCTTGGGGAAAAGGAATAAAGATCAAGATCAAATTATCATGTCTCCATAGTGTCTTAGTTAAGAGCAGAGTATGAGGCATAGCCACAGTCATACATGGCAAAATTAAATGTCTTTGAATCTGCAAACTTGATATTTCATCTACTCCATTCATACCACAGCCATTAAACTCATACCTAAACCACAGAACAAAGTTTAAACTTATAACAGAAAAAGCAGGAAACAGCAAATTTTATAAGATACTACAAGCAAGAATAAAGCTGAAGACTTATTTTATCACCACATTCAACCTTGAAAACAGTAACTATTATTTTTGATATTGTTTCTTTTAAGGAAAAACTAACAAGTATATTCTTCAATGATGATAAAAATATGCTTTTTCCTATGCTTTTATTGTATAGGGCATTTGTAAGATTATGAAGGATAGCTATTAAAAAATATATTAAATCAAATTAAACCTATTACGTTTCCTTCTACATTAGTAATAACTGAGAGATTTTTGCAATTTTTCTGTATGACAATATCCAATATTTTAGGAGTATGATAAATAATTAAGTTTCAGAATAATTGGTATAATTATTCATCTATGAACGTCATAAAAATATCAGCAATGGAATATGTAGGAAAAATATGCTCCTCTGTGGAGACAAAGAAAGACAGCAAATCTCCCATGATTTGCCTTCAGAAAAGAAAATTGTCCATATCAAGAGGCATTTCTTTAAGCCAGGGTAGCAATCTGAGTTAATGGCCTTCAAAACAACATTTTTTAACTTAAGCAAATTATGAGCTGCAGAAAAAAGAAAAAGGGGGGGCAAAAAAAAAGCTATCTGAATTTACAAATCTTTACATATTGTGAAGGTCTCCTCTGGCTTGAACTTCATTCAGTAAATGCAAATGCAAATCCAGCAGGCAATGCACAACTAGGGCCAAGGCAGGTACCGAGGATCCCACTGAAAAAATGTGTGAAATAGAGAAAAAAATGCATAAGCCTGGCTATTTTTTTTTTTGCTGCCATCATCCAAACAGGAGGGCTAAAGAAAGGCTGTAATACCACAGCAGTGAGGTTATCAGGAGGTAGCAACAGCTAGGAGAGGAGATTTCAGGAAAATAAAGAGCCCCCAGACATCAAAATATCCCTTAACAGCTCCGTATATCTGGCTTAATCATATGCGTTTAATGTGTTTTCAAACATTTTAATGTTTCTATCCTTGATTTTCATCAATGACCAATAAGCTGAAATGCCAGCATTGGCTTTCATATCTTTACTGACCATGTCACAATTATGGATATTGGTTCCTCGTCTAGTTAGGACTGTCTGGTCTGTCTCCTGTCTGTCAGGCTGGATGACATTCCTCTGACAGCTCCTTGAGCACCTCCATCAAAGGCTACGGAGCAACCGAATAAGCAACAACCTCCTGTCATACTTTAAGCTTTGCCTCCTCCTGTGACACACAGTAGCTGACTGTGCGTGGATTCACAGCATGCTGAAAGGAAATTGGTTATTTTAAGCCATTTTCAGCCAGCCTGGCTAATCAGTTAAATCTGCACTGCAAGGAACAAGTGCACAGTCACAGGGTAAGTTCCACTCGAGTGTGGAGCACTAGATGAGCATGGAACAGTTTGTCATCATGATGTCTTCTGCAATCACCTTCAATACCTTAATCACCTCCAAAATGAAACATGGAAGGATGTTTCCGTTTTTGAGAATTTTAACATTTTCTGTTAGATGACAACCACATTACATTACCCTATTTTTTTTTTAATGAGAGAAAAGTATCATGGCAACCTATTTCTTTTTGTCTTATTCTTCTATGCTCCCCATAAAATAGTGATCTGAAGTTTCTTTCTTTTTTTTCTTTTTTTTTTTCCCCTCACATATTGCTTGCAGTGAATTTTGGAACAAATTCTGTTCCACTTTGTCATTTCAGACCAACAGCTAATTTAGAATTTGAGGTGTCCACAATGGGACTAGGGAAGTAAGTTTGTAAGTTTGCTGAAAAGTGGAATGTTTCTTAGCCTCTCGAGACCATACTGTGTCTCCAGTCTAATTCTATGACAGTTTCATTAAAAAAATTAAGAGTATGAATCTACTAGAACCTTATTTAAGTAAAGCCCTTAAGTGCATTAAACATTTAAAACACGGACACCAAACGTACTTAAATGCTTTGCTGTATTCAAGACACGATGATTATTATAATAACTAGTCTATTTTGTGAGTGCATGCATTTACCTCAAACTGAACACAGGTAGGTTTTCAAAAGCAATGTCTTTTTTGCCTCCTTGTCTGAGCATCCAGGCTTCAATTGATCTTGGACTATCCCTCTATTTTGACTGTTCTTGTGACCCCCAGTTCTTTCAGATCGTTTTCTCCCAGACTGAAACACAGCATCATTGAGACCCTGACTCTTATGTACACACCACAGACACAGACCTGGAAAATGTGTAAGTTTTAGGTGGCATTTTATTCCTAACAGCTTGAAAATTATTTTTTCTATGCTGGGAGCTTCTCTCTCCATTGGCTTCCAAGACTGTCTTTAACATCTGAAACTCCCTGTTGTTATCACAAATTTGTAAGGGGAGGGAAAATAAATTCCTTGCAATTGTACATTTAAGATGTTCTAATTTTAATTCCTCTTTCAAATCTTTCTCCCGAGTTTCTCATATAACTGGATTAGTATTTTGACTTTTGACAGTGGCAGCACAGGAGCATGAATCAGCTTTATTTTTTGTCTTTATTTTTTTTTCCCTGAGCACTCATAGATTAGGTAAACACTGTAAATTCTTTTACTGATTTAATAAACTTTTTTTTTTATTTAGTCGGTGATACACAAGACTCTGAAGCACATCTGGGTTTGTTCTCACTAGCATACATTGTTAAAGTCTCATTTATGTAATTTATGTATCGTTTTCTTAAGTTATTACTCTTGTGGCAAGTGAGGAAACAAGAACTTAAAATTCATCTACAATTAGGCTATGTAAAATATCAATTTTGAAGTTGCCATTTAATAGTTAGCTGATAGCTTTTCTTCCTTCCTTAGAACTAATCCCTAAAAAATTAAACTGGCCAACATATAAAATATAGTGGCAGTTCTGACTAGTGTATTATACAAAAATTTGCAAGCATATATATGTTTGACATGTTGCATTAAGAAATTGTAGGATTCTTGGTAGGGTTTATGGACAATATCGATTTACTTAGTGTATGTCGGTGTGCTTTATAAAATAGGAAAAGACTACAATATTGTTGGAAATATTTTGAAATCTCAGTTTTGTACAATACATCATGCTTAGAAACTAGATTTATTTGCAAATGTATTGGTCCAAATAATCTCAAGTAGGAAAAAATCACAGTCAAGAAACAGCAATTGCAAAAAAGACAGAGTTATGTTATCATCTTGATGATTTTTCATAGTATATTTTCACACAAGTATGATTTTAGATTTAAATAAGATAACCATAATGCACAGTTACCTATAAACTAAATATACATTGTTTTCTTCTGCTGCATCAGTAATATGAACTTCTCTTGAGTATGTATGGTCTTCTAGCTTTGTTCACATGTAGCTGCCTTTTCAGAATATAAGGATTTTTTCTTTTCATTATTTCCTTCTCTTGGCTTGAGTTCGCTAGATCAAAAACATCTTGCTGAAGTAACTGTAGGATGCAAGAAGAGACACAAGGTTATCAGCTTTTTTGGTAATGAAGATTATCAGTTCCTAGAAAGTTTTATAAAACTTTATTTTAACAGCTGCCATGACTAAAAATATTTACCATCATGGGTGGGGTTTTTTGTGTTTTTTTGTTTGGTTTTGGATTTTTGGGGGGTTTTTGGGGAGTTTTGTGTGTGTGTTGTTATTGTTGGTTGTTTGTTGGTTGGTTTTGGTGTTTCGTTGTTGTGTTGTGTTTTGTTGTGGTTTGGTTTGGTTTGGTTTGGTTTGAAGTCAAGACACAAGCCTAAGATCAGGCTAAAGATGAGCTGAATCTTATGAAGGTGATATCTAAATTCCACTGAAATGAGATCAGTTGTTTTGACCAGAGAGAAAAGCTGATATGTCCTTCTTGGACTAAACTCAAATTGACTGTAAACTTCCTAATGATTGGCACTCTGTAATCACTCATTTAAGCTAAACATGTCCTAAAACACCCACTGCTTGCTAGTTTTAGCTTTTGAGCAATATTTTTAACCGCAACTTCCTACAACTAGAAAAATCGAAATGTGTAATAAACAAATAAGAAATGAAATAAAGCACAAGAAAGCCAAAAGTTTGTCCATCAAAATTTGTTATATAACTGTGTTTTGAGCTTTACTTGGAGTTAATAAAGTGTTTTGTTCAGATCTCTTCTTTCTTTATCTGTTAAAATTTCATCCATTCTCTCACCACGTTCTTCCATGGTCAAGTACAGTCCTACTGTCTGGCTGAAAGGCAATAAACTGAAAACATTTTTATACTCACCTCAGTATTTCCCTAAGCAATCAAACTCTGTTACTCACTTAATTGCTTAATAAATGAGTACTCATCTAAATTCTATGGAAATGAACGGAAAGACTCTCATGGTTTCAACAGACTTTGGATTTAATCCTGGATGAATAAGATCACAAGAACTTTTTTCATTATATTAATTGTTTATTTCAAGCCTTCTTCAATGCTTCTCCCTCTGGCTCTATCCCTTCTTCTTTTATTGTGTCATATAATCCTCTGCACTGCATAAGTGTATTCCTAAGCTGAGAGAGGAATACTTTTTTTCACTTTCACGTACAATACTGTTAGGAGTGATGATTTCCAACCATCACAAGAAGTGATGCAACTGTAAGGAACTGTGATTAAGTCATGTGGGCTATTGCATATGGTCAGTTCTATGGTAGCTCCTTTTCAGCAATAAATGTACTGATGAAGAGACTCCTTAGAAAACTGGTTCTAAAGATTTTGCACTCTTTCGAATGGACCATCCCAGCTAACATGAAGCATTAAGAATAAGCCTGCAAGTACAGAGCTGTGATTCAGCAAACAAGAGAGGATCAAGATTCAGCCAGACTGTCCATGAGCCTGCGATAGCTGAAAAAGTCACATTTACTGGAAAGTGGGTAGTGACACTGACATATCTTTTTTCACTATGCAAAGCAGCTTTTAGTGTAATATATAACAACACAAGTGGATCGTGCCCAGTGGGCCTTTGTGTGATCATTGCACTAAGATAAATATCACAAATGGACTATAAACAATCACTATTTAAGAGTACCAGTCCTCATACAATCAGAATGTCCACTTCCATGGCCTGCTTTGGGTGTGGGGAAGTGAAAAGCTGGAGTTCCCTCTCTACTGGTTTCCTAGCACTGATAAGAAGCCCGGAGTACCTCATCAAATTACATGTACGCATGGGCATGTGTCCATGCATTTTGAATCCAGTTTGCCTTAGGGTTTTAAAAGGGTTTTCAGAAACACTGCCCACATTTAGTTACGCCTCAATAAATCTGCAGTAACTTCACACCTGTCAAGTAGATATTAATTTTATGTTCTGGCATAGAGCTGACTTTGCTGTGTTAATTTGGTTCCTTGGAATGGCTACTAAGAGTGTAGAAAGTATGTAGTTAAGAATAGTTCTCATTTATCTATGGGTTGTCATAAAAAATGGACAGCTCATCAGAAACTATGTTAATATATACTTTTCTATACTTTTCTTCTTTCACTAAGAAGCATATTAGAAGTATTAGAGAATACAAAAAAGGGAAGGAAAGGTCAGACAATGTGACGGGGACCACGTGGATATGGATTTTAAAACATCATTACAAACAGACCCTGAGAGTTTAATAACAGTTGAAACATGCATTTGTGACTGTGTGTTTTACCTCCCAATGCTGAAAGGCTCTGCTGTGGCAAACTTTTTGGAGTTGATACACTGTGAGCATTGCTTCCAAGCTGAAGCCATCCAGAGCAGCAGGAAACTGTCTTCCTGAAACAAGGTCCTCTTCATCTGCCTCTACTGTTTCCCCTACTTGGTTGTTCATGTTGTTGACAAGAGTGCAGACATTTAGCAGGGTCATTTTCCAGTGAGGAAGTTTCGCTCTGTTAATCTAAAAATACAAATACCCACCTTTTAACATGTTGCATTTTTTTTGTTTGTTTTTAGTAATAATGTGTGACATTCAAACATTTTGGTAGGAACATTTGTGTGTTTGAAGTACTTTTCATCTGCTAAACTTTTAGAGAATAATTACAGAGTGCTGAAATTAGGCCAACTCATTTATTAAAAGCACCAAGTCTGCTTCCCCACTGCCTTACCTCCCAGGTAGATGAACATGATGAAAAACTAAACTGCTACCAAACCAGAATGGTAGCATTTCATAGTCATTCTGCACAGGTGCAAACAAAAACACAGATGGAAATTAATATAATATAAATTCACAGGTGTAAATCAGGACAATGAGTCAAACCCACTGGATAAATTCCCATTACTGGAATCCAAGGTGGATGCCTGTGGTTAACTAGACACTCCTCCCCAGTTCAGAACAAATACCAGTCATTTCAAAATTCCCTGAGAAAAGGAACTGAGTCCCTGCTTCAGGGCAAGCTGTCTGATGAGGCTGGGTCTGAAGTTATGGAACCTGTAAGTCGCAGGAGTTTTGGATGCTGGAGAGTTGTGAGCCTGGGAGATGTGAATCAAAGGTCTATGGGCTCGGATGAAGATGGAGCAAAGATGAAAAAGAGCTGTGCAAACAATGTGTTCCTGATTTGGTAACTGGAGTGAAAAACTGAGACCAACTCTGTTTAGGTGGTCCATAATGTTACATAAAGAGAGAAATACAGAAATTTCACCATGGTTTGTCTCAAATTTTGCTTGTTCCAGTATCTTGCATCCTTAAGGAGCTGTTTAACTTTTAAACCCTTTTAAAAATGAGAAAAATAATTTTTACTTTTCTACTGGTACTGCTCTTTCCAAGCAGTTGTGGCAGTAGTCTTGTTTAGTTTTCATTATCAGTAGAAAAAAGTAAGTCAAAAGCCTGATTGCTACCTCATTCACTACTTTTCATGTCTTTGCCACATTCTTGGTTCTCCCATTATTATTTCTTTCAAATCGTATTCCTTTTAGCGGTGAGTATAGAAATCGGTTTTCTTAAACTAGAACTGGTGAAACAGCAGTCTCCAGTCAAAAGCCAAATAGCAAATTCCTATTTATTACTGGCAAGGGCTTCCTCGCTGTGCAGATTAGGATTACACTTTACCTATGAACTGAAATGTATTTACTTGTTTTCCTGGATATACGAAGTTAAATAGAGGTATTACATTGACACAGACGTTGCCTTTTACATTCTGACAGCAATAAGAGTGTGGATACAGTGCTTAGCTGAACATTATTAGTAGTCACATAATCTGTCGTTTCTTTAAAGTACCTTCCTAAGAAAGAGGCTTGGTATGTAAGATATGTGCATATTGACCATACTTTACTATTTTTGAGGGAAAATAAAGAAAATGCAGAGGAGTGAAGAAGAAACAAGAGAAGTGGCTGTCACTATCACCATTAGTTACAAAAACTCACTTTTGGTCATAGTCACTGCTCCAATACACATCTGATATAAGTATGTTTTTCAAAATTAGAATTATTTAGCCTTTTAATAAAACCACTATGTGCTCTCAGATTCCTGAGAGGGCTAAAGAAAAAAAAAAAAGAAAATAAAAAAAGAGAAACATTTTTAAAAAGAGTGCTTTATTTTGAGGCTAAGAAGAAAACAAATCTTAAATCTTATTCAGAAGCTTGAAATTGGTTCTGCATTGTTTACTTTGAGTTCATCTATTGCCCCATATATGTGCCCTAATAAGTGTGTTGAATTATTTAAAAAGATGTGACAGGTTCAAAACAAAAATTAACCTCTTTGCAGAATGTCTAATTTAATTAACCGAAGTTAAACTAGTAAAAAGAGCAAGAGTTCACTGCAATTTCAAAATCTTCTTTGGTCTGTTTTGAAATATTTATGAAATATAAAAACATGAAGCTTTCCATGACAAATAGGGAGGCTTTTCCAGTACACTTCTTTCTCCTAGCTATATGAAAGAAATATGAGCTAGCACTACAATAGCTAAATTGCCATGAAGAATAAAATATAGGGGCAATGCTACGTGAGCAAGTGAGAGTTCTGAGTTTGAAAATAAATAAATAAATAAATTGCAGTGGATGGGAACAGAGCAGAAGAGGAAAGAGTAGGGAAATTTGTTATGTCTTCTTGCATAATTTATAAAATCTTTTTGATCTAAACTCACCGCTTTATGTTAGCCTGATGCACGTCTATGTTTAAAGGAACTCACCTCTGTATATTAGTAAAGAACTTAAATAGCAAACTTCGTTAGGTGAAATTGGTCTTACTTGCTACTTATGAGGTTAGGGGAAAAAATTTTGCATTGCTGTCTGCAAGCATACTTCGTTTGTCAAGGGAGTCTAATTCCCATTAATACCACACAAATATCACCTCAGACTATTTTCATTTGGGTACACCCGCTTCTGACTGACACTGCTGCCAGCTCACAGAATGAGACTATAAAGCATTAAGAACTTCAGTCAAGAGTGAAGTATTTTTTTTAACTAAACTTGGAGGTCTCCAGGTCACTGAACAGTACTTTTCTACTCCACTATTACAGCAAGCATTACAATCAGACAGCTTTGTTGTATAAGGTATGGGAAGTCTCTGAAGCAGTCCTCCTAAAGGAATATGTGAAAATACAGTTTAACGTGACCACAGTCCAAGTGTTCAGGTACATCTCAAATGTATGATATTTTTTTCCACACAGATTTAAGCAATGCCAACTACAGTTGCTCAAGACACGCTTTGGAGAACACCTACACAAGAGATCAAGGAACCCATGTCTGCCAAGATGGAACTAATTTTTTTAAGATTAACTTGAAAAATACCTGGGAATTATCTGAAGGAAGAAAAGAGACTTCAGTATGAGTCAGAATTTAAAAGTTATTAATGCGAAAGTGAATATTAGTTACACATTTCCATTGTTGAACATGCTACTGAAATCAGGCTCAGATATATGGCTTCCCATACCTCATATATCATGAAAAATAATTTTAAATCATCTAAGACAATGAAGTGAGTTTGAGAATATTTACTTCTTTGACAACAGGTTTGTCCTATGAAAGATTAGAGAACCCCAAGTTATAACTTACATGATATCTTTCTCTTCCCATTTCGGGTTGAATGATATCCCTGATTGTTTAAGATACTTCTTATGTTATCATACACACCTCCCTAATGCTTCTTTTTTTTGAGAAAAAGTAAGTTCAGTTCTCTGCTTTTTATATTCTTTATCTAGTGAAAGCAGATGAAAACCAAATTCATAACCAAGTAAAATCCAAGGAAATGTAGGATTTCTATGGTTCCTTTTCAGAACTATAGTTGAGTTTTATTCAGAATGTAACCATAGAAAAAATAAAAACACTCTCTGTCTAAGCATATATGGTATTCAGTTCTGTTACAGTGGAAGTTCTTCCACGTTGTATACTAATGTCTGGAAATGTAATAAATTTTTATGTGATGACTGAGTCAGGAAGTCAGCAACTCGTAGGCAGCAGTAACCTCATCTGCCTTAGACAAGGAAGCAAAACTGGGCACATACAGTCAGCAATAGGAATCCTAGAAAAGTAAGAAGCTCAGGGGGCCCAAGACTTCAGAAAATTAATGTCACTGGGGATTCCAAGGTATATTCTAGTGGTTATGTATTCTTAAAAACAAACAACAAAAAAACCACACTTCTGGGTTTTTTCTTTTTTTCTTCAACTAACATCACCTCAGTCTTGTTTGAGTTCAGGACATTTTTCATGCAAGTGGTGGTTTCAGGAAAGGAAAGCTGGTTTCATTTAGGAAGCTGGGAATAGAGCTATCTGAGACACAAGAGAGACAGCAGATAGCTGTCCACATACTTATGACACGTCAGGTTGTGTTGCGTTACCAGATCTTCCAAATGGCTCTTTGGATTTTATCTTAGAGAAAAGACAGATAAATCATTTTAGGGACTTATTTGATCCCTCTATCTTCTTTGAGATGTAACAGCAGAAAAGGGTGATAAACTCTATTAAATGTCCAAGATAGGTCATAATAAGCATGGGCATAATTCTTTAAACATGGAGAGTGATTCAGCATGCAGATGACTCTAAAGAGCAGTTTGAAAAGGGCCAGTAGACACTGGACAGCAATCTGTGAAGTCAAAAGCATACGGTAACTCTTTCCATAATACTGAATAAACTACTGAATGTTGCCAAAAGCATGTGCTTAACCCCTAACTGTAGTCTTGATACTATACTTTGAAAGTGTCTACTTACAAATATTTTTTCTGTCAAATACTAGAACTACAAGTGATACTCTGCTTTGTTGCATTTTTAGATCTCAGCTTTCATAAATATTTTTTTCTTTCTTTTTTTTTCCTTTCTCCCCCCACCTTAATGCTATTTAAATTGTCTTAATTTCCCTTGCTGCTTGTTACTAAGTCAGTGTCAAAGACAGTTAATGCAGTTTAACAGTAATTGCACTCAACTGGAACCAGATCTCAGGCATGATACAAGACAGTTATTACACATATCATCCTCAAATTTGTCTCTCACACCAGAACCATACTTCTGTTCTAATGAGGGTTAAAAGCTAGCAGAGGACAACAGAAAAAAATACAAAGAATTTGTCATTTCAGTAACGAATGGAATAGCCTCTTGTAGAAGCATTTTTGCACGCTTTTTAGCGGTTTCACTATGCTTGACTTTGATGTCAAGAGACAATATATATTGAACTGATTAATTTAGGTGGTGATTTAAGGCAGCATAATGTAGAATTAAAGCAGTTTCCGCCATGTATCTACTGCTTCAGTCAACTTCAGGTGTCACTTGATTTATGGTGTATACATAAGGAAACTGAATACCAAGCTACACGATGTAAAACAACATGTAAGAGTATTATGGCAAACATCATTACTGGTGCACTATATTTGTGCATTTTTAGTTACCTGACATTGTTCTCTGTGCTGAGGGGGAGTAAAAGATGGAAGTTAGGTTCACAGTTCCACTAGTCAGTAACAGAAATACCAATAGCCACAGGGTTTCCTCCCAGGGCATTCTATGCTTTGCTACACAGGGAAAGAACTATTTTTGTCAGCCTCCTACATTTAAATCTGTCTCAGGAAAATAATATCTATTAAATCTCTCTGTACCTTAGAGAAGCGAGTGGCAAACAGGTTTATTTGGTATCTAAGGTTAATTACCATGCCAGCAAAGAACATGGGAACCTAAGAACTGCCAGACCAGATCAAAACAATGTGTTTTCTGGCCTCATTTCTTATTCTAATCTATTCAAAGGATCCTGTGAAAAAACTCATATAGAAGCAAATACAGTAAATACAAAAGTCTTCTAGGCAGGTTTTGTCCTTATCCTTCAACTAGTCATTGGCTTATGAAATTCTTTTTTGGGGGAAAATTTTCATTTCTGATTTTATTTTCCATTGAATTTAAGCAATACTTGAACTTCATTAGAACAAAGAATTAAAATATTCAGCTTTAAGCCCATGATGTTTGTTCTTTAATAAAGTTGCTGCAGAAATATTAGACATATATATTTCTTAGATCATTTGTGGGAAGTTACAGTGGTGAGAAATTGTTTGTCTGTCAGCCTGCTCAATACATATGTGCAACACTTTCTGCTTCACTTTGTCAATTTGAGATTTTGTCTATTTGTATTAAATAACAAGTACACTACTGACAGCCTGGCAACTTGTCAAGGAAATGCCATTTATCAGATTAATATTTTCACAGTGATATCCCCATGCTACTGTACTAATACTGTGATTAAATTCCTAAACCAAAACCAGCATATGTATTAACACATTTTGTTTTACGATGGTCTTAATTTTTCATGCATATAGGAAAAGTTCTGCATAAAAACAGCACTTATGGATTTGACTCAAGGTTAATTTAGCTTTCAGCAGGCATAATCCTATTGGAAACACATTTCCTCATATAAATTTACATATGTGCACACAACACAGTTTTGACAGTTTAATGAAAGTACCAGTGTTACAAGTGAGGAGCACTTTTAGCGTGTCACATCAACACCTTTAAATTTCCTTTGAACTGGAGAAAATCTTGCACCAAAGTAATGTATGACACTGAACTTTTCAGTCCAGACCATAGGTTATTACTTTGTGCAAAGACTTCTGGTTTTGTAATGAGAATTCATTTGCTCCCTATGCATCAGCTGAAAGAGGAAAAATAATTACCTTTGATGTGTACATATTGGTCAATAAATCTGCTTCTAATGCTTTCATTTCCTCTTCTGAATCTAGGAATAAACCAGAAACATATGTTTATTATTTCATCATAAATCATGGACATTTCAATTCAGCATACAGAATTTAGATATATCAGTGAATTTTGAAAAACAAACAAAAAACACAGTCAAGTGATCTAGAGGAACTGTGAGGAGTCTTCGGGTAACAGCAACATTATGTTAAAATGGATGCTCACTACCTTTTCAAAGCATGATCAAGCTTATCAAAGTGAATGAAATGATTTATTAATCTCAGTTCACTGGCAGTCAGGCCCACTAATCTTCAGCCCTTTCAGTAAACAAAACTGCTGCAATATTTTTCATTCAAAATCAATATGACTTGCATAATCACTATTTGTCACTTCTGCTTACTTTACAAGAAGATTTGGGATATTTATTTCAAATAATATTTATTCAAGTAGAAGCTTAGTATTTAGGTGAATAGCAGTTATGATTACTTGACAATATTTAGTCTTGGCTATTCTTGGTTAAATTAAGAATATTTTTCCTGATACGAGGGAATTGAGTGTGACCAGAGTTTACGATACAAGCTCTTGAAAAAGCATATACCGAAAGACAGTATTCTGACTGAAAGTCTTCGAATTTTCTTTACTAATTTAATTCACCTTTAATAGCTCAGCAGACTTGCAAGACCTGTGATTTGGTGAATAGGGTAAAAATTGCTGTATAAAGAGAAAATAGCCACAAACTTTTCTGCTTTGTGAGGTACAGAATCACAAGGAAAATCTGGTTTCTTGAAAATGTAGCAGCAATCACAGCTCAAAGATGATAAAGAGAAATGTGTTAAGTCTTCTGGTAAAATGGAGTTCCACAAAGCTTTTAGTTTTCCTGGAATACCAGCAGTCTAAAGCCAAACAACATGCTTGCTTATATTTAAAAACAAACCAAACCAAAATCTATTCCACATTCACATATCACTTTCATTAAAATGATCAATGCTGGTGGCATTTAACCTATCACAGAATCTGTGGATAGATTCTGCCTATGCCTTCATTTCAGGGATCATCAGCATCTTGTGTTGCTACCTTTCACAGAACATGAGACAGCAAGGGGCCTTTTATACCAATATCTGCTAATCTGTCATAAATTTCTGTTAGCACAGGAAGCCAACCATTATAATGCTCTTAAAAATCAATTATGTTTAATCTTAATAACAAGATCTCACCATGACTGTGAATCTTCTTTGAGGAATTCTTCCAAACTATCAATAGTCATTCACTCCCTTCTAATTTCAGGCTTGATTTATTTCTAATTACAAATGTATTAATGGCTTGTATATAACTTCCTTCACTATAAATGATATCATTCTATTTCTAATATTTACCTAACTCATATTTTTTGAGAGCAATCACCGACCACCCTTTCCAGCTTAGATCTTAAATGTGTGTGATTACATGGTGATTTTCAAATGTAAGGTCACTGTGACATTTGGACATAAACCATTGCCCTGGAAATCCCATAAATACTTCAGTGAAAGAGCTATTAGACTCTTGTCTGTTCTCCTCTCTTGTAATAGCCTTGTACTCCCCAACTCTGGTATCAGAGTGGCTCTCCTCTGTGCCTGATGGGATCTCAGCACAACACAGTACAGTTCAGATCAGAAGCCTCAGTACTTAACTACCTTAACACTTACCATTAGCTACAGGAAGTAGCTCTCTTACACATTTTTTATTTTGTTTGTCCTTCATGGCTGAAAAACCTTAATATCTCATAAAAAAAGCTGAGGTCTGATAATATGACCAAGTTCTTTATCTCCTCGGACATTTCCAAGAGCTGAGCTTCTGATAAAAGGAGCTTTTAATAGGAACTTCTGTTATAGCCTAAGGTATTGCATTTTGTACTGTTGTGCTGCTTCCCATTTCTATTACTCAGGTCATCACAAACTTCTGAGTGTTATGCCGATCTTCCTCTGCAGTGATGCTCCTGTTCACTTTTGTGTTACCAGCACACTACATTCATTCATTCTTACTTTTTGCCTTGAAGTTGTACTTGAAAATATTGAATAAGACTGGTTTGTAGATCAGTTTTACAGCAAGTCACTAGCAACTACTCTTCAACCTAATGCCTTTCAGCACTGCTGGTTATCTTAATCGCTTTCCCATTAGCCAAAGTTCTGCTGACAGCATAAAATCACCTCAGCTGTATTTCCAGTAATGACAGGAGTAGCTCCTGTGAATGAGTGAGCAGCACACCTGAGACAGCATCCTGGCTTGTGGTGTCCTGGGTCATACCATCTGAGGACAATAAAAGGACTTGTGCCTGGTTAGCACCTGGTTTTCATATTCTATGGAGGATGGAAGATAGCTTCCATGCCTTTGAGGGTGGAAGATAGCTGCAAACGTGGAAGATAGGTAGGCATTATGAAACATTTTGATGGATAAAAAAAAGTCTGAGGGACATTATATAGAATATAATAATACATAATATACAGAATCATTATGTTTAAACCATGATAAAATGCAGGTATTACGTGTGTTACATTTTTCTTCTGCAGGGAAATACAAATTGGAAACTTTCATCTAAAGTGAGAAATAAAAATTCTGAGTCCTCCTGAACACTGAAGCTGGAAAGTGAAGCTACTTGTAAATTTACCCTTTAAGTTTTGTGGAGTTAAAAACTAAAGTAATTCGCAAGTTAGGTAAGATTGGATTTTTAAGCCTATTCTGCTTCGTGTCTGTATGCATACACCTAATTGCCACCATATCCATTTTGGGCCATAAACTCAGGGCATAATGACACACACTTATCTGTGTCATTTTCCAAAGGTGCAGGCAATCCATTTTAACATATGGTCCTCTTTTTTAGGTTTCTAAAGCAATTCTTCTTGGAGTAGAAATGTGCTTACATTAACCTTTCTATTGTGTGATCTGCATCTGATTCAGTATATTTTGTCATATTTTCAGATCAATTGCTAGCAATTTTTTCCCCAGAACGCTAAAATGGAATATCTGCCACTAAAAGGTGATTAAAGTGCATATCTATTGATGCTGATTTGGATTATGGCACCTATGCGTATAAATTGCAGAAATAATTTCTGTGATAGTTTGGAAATGCATACATAGTATTCAATAAATCACAAACGAAGCGGCATAATCAAGCAGATGGTCTACATTGATGTGTTATTTCCAATGACTAGTCTACGCTAACTGCTGTGGTATGGATGCTGTGAAGAGGAATGGTTTATATAGAGGGAGAAAGTTACGGGAGTGACAAAAAAGGATGCTAGGCAGAGCCCGTTATCAGGGCCAGCTCCTTGGCGCCCAAAGGGTATATCCGCGGTAGCCCGAAGCGACTTCACTTTTCTTTTGGTCCCTCTTAAGGCTCCGGGAGCGGCTTAGTGCCTACCGGTCGGAGAGCCTCCGGGGGACGGCGGCGAGCGCCAAGCCCGCGTTGTGGGTGCGCCCGGGCGGAGGGCGGTGCGGAGCGCCCGCGGGGACTTACCTGAGCAGAGGCTGCAGGAGGCCAAGGCCAGCAGCACCACGCACACCAGCTGGGGTCTCATCCTTGCCGCGCCGCCCTCTAGAAAGTAAAGTCCATAAATCCTGGGGAGAGACGGAGAGAGAGACAGACAGACAGACAGACAGAGCCCCGCCGCTCCGCGCCGCTCCGCGCCGCTCCGCGCCCTCAGCACGCGCGCTGGCAGACGGCTGCAGGCACCAGACGGGGAACCCGGACCCTTCCCCAACTATATAAGCCGCGGGGTGATGTCACGGCACTGCCGCCATCGCCTCCTGATGAGGTGCCCTCCCTCCTCCCCCTCCGCCCCCTCCCCGCTCCCGCTGCCCCCTCCGCGCCGCTCCGCGCCCGCCAGCGCTGACGCCACTGGCCGCCTGACGCACGCGGAGCCCCGCGGGGCGCGCAGCGGGGCGCGCAGCGAACCTCCGCACCCACAGCCGGACCGGGATTTTCCTGGCGGGGAACTATCCTTTGATCTGGAAAACCTTCGAAATATTTTATTATTATTATTATTATTATCGGAAAAAAAAAAAGTTACCGCAGTTGCTCGGACCCTTGGCGCGTACTGTGCGCTGGGTCAGGAGATGGGAAACAGCCGCTCCTGAGCACCGCGCAGTCCTCCTGCGGTCGTCGTCTGATGCGCTTTGTCTGTCATCTGTTTTACCTTTCCCTACAGCGAGGGAAAAAACGAGGAGAGAACCGCACAGCGGTCACGGGCAGGGGTGTGACACCGGGCGGGCACAGGGCTGTTAAACTGAGGATGGGGAGTGAGTGCGTGAATCGGACACGGGCAGGGGTATAACCCTGAGCATGGGTAGGGCGTTTACATCGGGCACGGAGAGCAGAAAAAAAAAAAAAAAAGTGTAGCCTGTGTGAGAAAAAGCGATGGAGAGGCATAACGGGAAAGTAACTTAGACATTTTTCATAGATGCGCAAAGAATCCTGATACCCGACACAGCGAGACTTCCTATCACTTCTGGAGAGTGCTTGCCGGAGGCCAACAGCTCTGGTTTCAAGAGAGTCAGGGCTCCTACGAGACATTTCTCTTAAAATGTACTTTTCCCCGTTGTTTTTTACAATAGATCCCTTTTCTCAACAACTAGCAAGGACCAGGCTCCGTGAAACAGCATCAAGAGCTCGCGATTCAATAAAACAGGCAGGGGACCCGAGGCGGGAGGCAGCGCGACGGCGGAGCGGGAGCGCGTTGCCCCGGGAGGGGCCGCGGTGGCAGCGGGCGGCGCCGGGGCGGGGGGAGGCACGGGGTCCCCCGTCGTCTCACCGCACGACCTGCCCCTCTGTGTGCACGGCAGCCCGTATCTGTCCCGGACTCTCCTGAGCCGTGAAAACCACGGAAATTATCCGAAGCAGAGGGTAGGGCAGGCTAATCTTTAACGTGCGAGTATGTAAACGTAAAGCTGAAATCTGGCATCAGCCTCCATCGCGCTACTGCATTTACTGTGATTTTTTCTCAGATACAGACAAATGCTCCATCTGTTGAATGCAGATATTACAATGTGGAACATTTTGATCTCTGTGAATACATTTAAGGGCAGATACACATGCCACATATAGCAGGAACACACTCCGTAGATTCTGCGAGCGTGGATGTTCTCTTCACTGCAGAAAGTTTCCTTCAAAATGCAAAGAGCAGTGACGAGTGCTGACTTCCTCCCGTACCTCCTGTACCTGTCTGTGGGACTGAATAGATGCCAGAAAAACAGAGAACACGCAGAATTTTTAAAATCCTGCCACGAGAAACACCTGGTGAGAAAAGTTTAATTAACTTAATTCTCTCTTCTATGAATCAACTTTTGCAGTTGAACAGAATTTATATTTGAATGTTGTTTTGGTTTATAGTCAAATAAATACACACAGAAATAAAGTTGAGTGCATTCCAGTGGTATTAGCTGTTTTAAGAACATGGATTTTTGCACACAGTCGGGAACACATCTTTCTGTCCTGATAAGAGAAAATTTTAAAACAAACAAAACCCCCAAAACATGTTTATCACATTGTATGGGCTGTGCTAGTCTTCCAGAAAGATTCAGCTATTGCTCATCTCCCTTAGCATGGAGGTTAGATTAGATAGCCACTCACACTTCCCCCTAGTCCTATTTTCTATTATTTCTGTCATGTAGAAAGACCAATCTGCAGCTGATTTTGCTTTGTGGGTGTTCTGCTGTTCGGAAAGCTCTATGAATGAGAATCATATTTCATAGATATTTTCTAGTGCCTACTCTCTTGTCACAGATTTCTTCTATAGTGTAATTGCCCATATTCTTATGTAACGCAAATTTATAGGGAAGAAGTTTTATTTTTTCCTCAGGAAGACAGTAATTGCCATTTTTCCTGCCATTAAGATCTGTGATCACCTAGTTGTTAACAACCTTTTTTTTTTTTAATGCTGAGATACTAATTATTAATGATTTCAAGAGAATGAATGCATGGTATGTTATGGGCCATGACTTCTTGAATCATTGCTTTGTTTTCACCTTTCCCACTTCCCCCCCAAAAAATGACAAGGCAGAAACTTCAGTGTTAAAAATCTTCTTTGCTTTCTTATCACGTCGCATGTTCTTGACATATTATCTTCAAGTCCCCTGCATCAGGCACAACTGAGCTTGGGCAATTATATTGTTTTCTCAGTAGAACTGAGCTTCTACTTCTCTGATGCTCCTTCATTTATTTTTGCCACCTCTTTTCTACATCTGTAACCTCTACTGCTCCATTAACAATTACATACTAGGAATTTTAACCCTTTCAACAGTTAATTCCCTAAATCACCTTGAGTTCCCTGAGTCACCTTCATGTCACATTCATCCTGATGAGGATTTATCTTGCAAAGAAATGTGCTCCAGAGAAGCTTTTATAAGAAGAAGAACAACAACAAAACCCAAACCACTTTGCAGATATGTCTGTCCCTCCATCTTTCTTTGTACATAATCCTTAGCCAGAGAAAACATTTATAAATATTCATTAGTGTCGGTCAGCTTGGAAAACTTGGTTTATCTTTACCTGCCATCAACATGTGATTTAAACAGCCTGTCCGGGCCTACAAATCATCTCCATTCACAAATGTGAGGCATCATAAGATAATGAAACAACCAGGCAAATGGCAGATTCATGATAGAACAAATACCTGAACCTCCATTTACTTTGTCACTGAAACATAAAACTGCCATCATAACATATGAACGACATCAAACACAAAAGCTATAATCACCAAACAGAAGGAGAAACCATTGTGCTAATGACCCTGCAGTAGAAGGTACTGGAGAATATAACAAGGAACAGTTGATGTTCCAGTTAGCAATCTTATGTCTTTGGAACAGAAATAAACACAGTGAGAATGGATGGAAGGCAATTCAAGTTGTTCAGTCTTGTCATTAAATACATTAACATCTGAGATTTTTTTGTGGATTTTTAAATTTTTTATGGTTTTTAGCCAAACCTTGCAGTAGTTATAGAAGTATGGAAATTAGATGAGGGATCATTCTGGAGGTGGTCAGCAACACAAAATTTCATACATCAAACTGGCTCAAGATACTTACTCATAATTTCAAATTTGAATTTAGTTGTGGTGATTAAGATGTTTTGCCCCTGCAATGGTTTGCCTATCAGCAGTTTAGGTTAACATGCAGGGCAGAAAATTGATGACTCAAATTAACTTCTACCATGTCAGCTTGAGGGATGATAAGCTCAAGCAATGCAGCAGGAAAGACAGGGCAAGGGTGTTCAAAGCACATTTAAAGCATAAAGCATCCTCAAACACTGCAGCTGAATTTCCCAGTCATTGTGAGTTCTCGGCATCTGTTTCTCTGAGCTAGGGTTTTTATTCCATTTTGTCAGGACAGTGGTGCTCAAAAACTGATAGTATATTCAACTGCTGAAAATCCTGGAGACCACCTATACCAGAAAATTCAAAAGTCAAAAGGAGAAGCTTAAAACACTGGATCATTCCTAAATAAAACATTAAGCATCCTCTCTACTTCCAACCCAATCTCCTTTAGCCATCCTGTGACTTGACTTTTTAGATTTGTGATGTGCACTTTAAGGACACCTTGAGGAGTCAACCGAATGATATTCAAGAATTTACTGATGTAGAAAAAAACCCAAACACATAAGGAACCATATTATTATCTGAATCAGAAGTATTTCTTAATATGCAGCAAATCTATGCCACATTTTGTAAGGAGCTGCAAATCAGCAGAAACTTCTTGGAGGTCTAGTGAGCTGTGTCTTTATTAATATGTTTTAAAGTTCTGGAGTCTGAAACTGTGAAAGTAGCATTCTGCGTAGCCTCTACATACGAGCTCTACAGATGTAGCAGAGCTTTTTTTCTTGATGCTTTTATGTTTCAAACAGCAATAACACCTTGGTACTCTCAGGGATCATGATTCTCAAATCACAGAAAATTTTGAAATATCATCTCAACAGAATGATCTGAAGTATAGTTTCTTCTTTTGAATTATTTTTTTTCCCTTTAAAGCACAGCCATTACACTTTCAGGACTTTGAGACTCTAACCCTTCTCTTGACAAAACAGATTCTATATTTCCATACAGCATGCATGCACCTACACACCTACAGTTAAAACCACTAAAAATGTGAACGTTTTGATCATATATATATGTAACTGTTTGGAAATTGTTTAGGAAAAGTCATTTTGTGTAAAAAAGGCCATAAGAAAACAATATTCCCTCCTACTCCTAATTTCCATTCCTATTTTTGCTTTTGTTAGAATCCTGCTATCTGAGAAAGCAAACAGTGCAGTTAGAAGTGCCACCACAGTGTGTCATGGGAGTTATGCTTTGGGCACCTCCTCCTTACTTTCACCTCTCAGCAATACTTTCCCAGGCCAGACTGCATCTTTCTCACTTGTCTGATTACACATTTTCCCCAAATACCTAAGTTAATCAATTTTTCATTTCTCTTCAGTGAGCTATGAATATTTTAATTTAAGTTTATGGATATAATATATACAATGGACATGGGTGAAGAGCCTGATATAACTTTGTTGAAGATTGCATATTCATGTAATCCACTGTTCATCAGAGTGATCATGCTTTGAAATTCTGTGTTAGACTAATGAAATAGTTACAAGATGCAAAATTATTGCTGTTATAGTGTTACTGTTGGACTGATCAGATAACAATGATTATCTACAATGCCTGAAAGAGCAAAATGAAATTGATTTGAATTCACTTACTGTCTGCAATTATTCTTCAGTTTTTCCTGGAAAATGATAACTGAAGACATGCAGTATATGCTGGTATATTACACTAGTTTTGTTATGTCACGTAAGTAGAAATCGGACTCCATACTTTGAAACTCTTGAAATCACTCTATTTTGTCTTCCCTGCTACCTTCGCAAATTTCTTAAATAATCATGTTCTTGCCTTGTAATTAGAAGATAATTTCACTTCGACTAGTTATTTAAAAAATCACACAGTCATGAAAAGATTTTCAGTTAAATATACTGAGGAATATTTCCTCTGTGCACAGAAGAGAGGCAACATGTTATTGTTACTGTAAATCAGTGAGATTATGCTGAGACCTTCATCTTGACCAGGTTCAGGTTCTTTGCCAGGAGTCCTTAAGAGGTTTCCTAACAATCTTTTTTCTTTTTTAAATTAAAGGGAGCCTCCAGAGTTATGGATAGTCTTCCACAGTTCTCCTACTGCAAAATCAGAAAATACTAAGAATCACTGCCTCATTTCATATAAGTGTTTCTCATATTTGATTTGTGGCTATTTTTCCTTATCTTCTCCAGAAAATATCATTAAGCAGGGCAGATGCACTATTTTTAAATTTAGTCTTCATATACAAGGTGTTTGGTTTGACCATTTATGAGTAGATCATTTAAAAATCATTGTAAAATCTGATTTTTTTGATTTATGACTAATCCTCAGAAGCAAAATATGAATTCAAAGAACTGTGGTTTCACTATTGTGCCAGCATGCACATTCCATGTATACACCCTTCCTTAAACTTCCAGTGTTTTTACCTATGAGGGATGGAAAACATCTATGTAATTTGCACATCTGTGAAATGAAATTTGCATGCATAGCATTTAAGAAATTCCTTGGAGATTGAAAAGTAGACATTCCAGTAAAGACAGACAAAGTGGTAATAAGAATACATGTTACAACAGCAAACACAAGCAACCAATCATTTACAACATAAGCAAAAACATAACCAAGAAAGTAAGAAAACAGCCGTTCTGAGAAATAAAATAAGAATTTGCATCTGAAGAATATTTTATATTTGCATAACACCTTTCAATTTCAGTACTTTACAAACAACATTCAACTATAGCCATGTCTAAACTAGAATACAGTTTATAAATACACACTGCTCTGGAAAAAAAAATGTTTATTATCTGTGGCAGCCTATACCAGCCTTGATTTTGCAGGTAAGGCTTATCAGAGAGGATGCTGAAGAGCTGCAATCTTTACTTCTATCCCTTATCAAAACCATCCAGAGCAGTGCATCCTCCTGGACAGGTGTTATGAAAGTATTTCCACGCCTGCAATCACCATCTATATGATAATGGCATCAAGCTCTGGTTTACCCACTCCTCTCTCTCTCCCCGCAACTCTTCCTCCCAACAGAAATATGTCAGACTGGCAAGAGAACAGTTGTGCTCTTATAACTGCAGGTAAACCAGGGAATTCAGTGAGTACAGAGCGTTCACACCCCAGATTAACACGGTGATGTCAGCTGTGCCTTGTGCTGTAGACATGATCTCAGCTTCAAACCACCCCCCTGGTGCATCGATTTGTGCTGCTGGAGCCATGTTTAATTGAGACCCAGAGGGGACTGTTTTCTAATCACTCCATGATGTAGCCCCAATCCTGCAAACACCTCCATACATGCCTAATTTTAAGAAGATAAGTAGCATGACTCAAATGCTAAAAGTTAAGCTTGTCCGTATCTGTAAAATTCGTGTACCCACACTGAGGAATGTGAATTGTTGATTTAAACAGTGAGACCTGAATTGCAACTCTTGATTTTAGTGAAATACCTGTGGAATACTTTGGGCACCAACTGAAAATGTGTTAGCAGTCAGAGATTGCAAGTAGGTTTGAAGAGCATTACATTTACCTAGTGGTGCCCTGTAGCATTTCGCATTGTTGATTTAAGTAAAACCCAAACTTTTGAAAATCAGGAATAAATATTTATGGCAAAGAGGCAAACTTCGGCTTCTTCCTTCTTTCCTCTTCGTTGTCCTCAGTCTTTCCTGGACAAACAAGTGCTCTAGCTGTATTCACTGGTGACTGGTGACAGCCCGATATTCACTAAGGCTAACAAGGAAAGCATAGCTTAGCATAGATGTAGCCACAATGGTCTCACTTCATAGGGCCATGCCTTTATGAGCAGGTAAAACGTTGGAAGCGAACCTCTATGCCCCTGTTTTGATGAAGGGAAAAGGGAAAAGGTTTTTTTACACAGATAAGGTCCCTTTGCTGTGCAAACAGCCAGCTGAGGTCTTAATACAGAAAGAATAATGATAGATAGCATCCCTATAGAGGTAAGGGGTGTTAGAGGGTGTGAAGGAGTTCAAAAACGTAGCAGGTGTGACGTTATCTACAGCAGGCTTACACAGGTACAGCAAGTAGAGGTAGATTCTATTTCCTACAGTCCAAAGCCACAAAAGAAGGATGTGCATAACAGACCAATGCCTCAGTTAAAGTGGTAGATGTGTTTGATTAACCCTCACTATGGGTTTTCAGATATTCAACTCTTATTGACCTTAGCAGAGAACACAGGACAACACTGACTAACTTTACCACTCTCCAAAGTTTCTCAGAAACATAAACATTAGAGGTAAGGAGTTGGCTATTATTTACACATTGGTTTATAATGGGTAGTTCAGATATAATGCTGACTTCATCAGATAGCCTGTGCCGGGTGATCCTGTACAATTTTTCTTCTTGGAATAGGGCTTGAAATTATGTTTTGATGTGCTTACAGTGTGCAGACACCAGCACCATGATAACAGCCTACAGCTCTGGTACCAGGGTCAGATTCAATACATGTTTCTAACTGTAATTTTCACTATGGAGGAGGGAACAAGACACTTCTCTGTCATGTGTAAAAACCATTCTGGTTTCCTCCTTCCCTGTACACTGCTGCTAGATGTCATTCATATTCGCAGTGGTAGCAATTTCTAGCCAGATCATACCCTATGTGGTTCTGTAGCTGATTGCATACTGGTCCTGGTCACAGATTTATGCACCCAACCAACTAAAGCTTTTTTGAGTAGTGCCTTTAAGCCATCGCACAGGCCTGCACAGTCAGTCATAGTCACAGTCAGGGATTGACCGCCTTCCCCCTAGTGCTACACCTTCTGGCACAAGGGAGCTAGGCTTAAATAGTAAAAGTATCCATACATATTAAAATCAGTGGTAGTTAATTATCTAAAACACTTTGTGGATTTGTGCTGAGGCAATGCTAAGACAAAAGCCTCTATATCTTTTTATTAGGTGACTGTATTTCCTTTAAAACTGCTTCAGGAATACTAGCAGCCAGTGGGATTGGCAAGAAACCAGTGGAATACAGTCCTTTTATCATCTAGAGTTTAGCTGCCTGGGCCTTGGGCAATTTTCTTGATGAAACAATAATTAACAAATTAGCTGGGAAAAAATATATACTTGACCAAAAGGCACAAAAGAGTTTCACAGGAGCAATCATTAACAAGGAGGCAAGTGTCCTCCATTGTGAGGAATTCTATGCCAATTCAATACACGATAGCATCTTCAGGAGAATATGTACGTCTTGACATACCATGTACGTCTTGACATACCTATCTCTGCAATGTAAACTGTCTCATCCTGCTGCTTGTTTTTGATCTGTCAGATGCAAGAATGCATCCCACATGGATTTCCACCCTTTTAAAATCTTCCTGGTATTAGCTGGCCTGGAATGCCATCTCTGGTATCTCTGTCACAAACATTCAGGTATGTAAAATCCTCCTAAACCTTTCATCAGAGATCTGTGTTCCTTATTTGAACTAAGGCTAAATCTGTGAAAGAGCAAATGTTCTGAAGGACTCAGATAGTTCCGATTGTGTTATTATATTTGAAACAGACAAAGACACTAAAAAATACAATACAAAATAATATACCCTATCTGGAGAGTAAGCTCAGTACAGTTTTAATTTTCTTTTTGTGTGTGTGTCTTAAATTTGTCCTATTTGAATTCCT
Source organism: Caloenas nicobarica (assembly GCF_036013445.1). Lineage (NCBI taxonomy): Eukaryota > Metazoa > Chordata > Aves > Columbiformes > Columbidae > Caloenas > Caloenas nicobarica. The sequence continues at coordinate 51,383,566 of NC_088245.1, forward strand.
TTATTCTGAAGTTAACGCCAGGTTTATTCTTAAGTTAATGTTCTGTGCAATAAATCTTCTTTCCAGCTAGGATGAAAGTAAAAAATTCTTTGGAACCAGTCTTAAGAGGTTTGGTTTTTTTTGGTGTTGCATTCTCCTAAAGGAGTCAAAACATTTGTGATTCACTGTCCCAGAGATCAGTCTTTCCTAACACATTTGCAGTTGTTCATTTGTGTAAGAAGGCCTTGATCAGGCAAAACTCCCACTGACTTCAATGCAGAAGCTTCAAAAAAACACGTAGAAATGTGAGTTTAATTGTCTCCAGGTATTACATCATATGCAGATTCCTACCCAGCTGGGGTTTTTTTAATAAGAAATGGAGTGAGAGAAAGATTTAGAAGCTGCTTCAGCCTAGAATTTTCATATGTTGTGTATTAGAAGATTTCTTATTCTTCATGATGCCCTAATTTCCTTTAAAAGTAATTCATGAGCTGGCAGTGTGCCAGTATGAGATTAAGAAACAGCAACTTTCTGTCACTGTGGAGTTATCTGTGATGTTTTCCATGTTCCCCCAGATGAGACAAGATAGGAGTAGGGGAGGTGTAAACATTTGTTTCTGTCCTTCACAAAAATAGACTGCAGGGATAGAGTTTTTCCACTTTTTAGGTAGGGTTTGAGTATTTTCCACGCATGGCTGGAATCTAGCAAGGGGAGAAGGCTTGTATCTTAATGTCTGTCTCGCCCATATGTGAGCCAACATCTGGAGATGTCTCTCTCTGTGCAGGAAGACAAGAACAGGCATGCTGGAAGCATACATCACAAAAACAATAACAAGGATTTTGGTGTAAAGTTGAAAAGTGATAGGCTTAATGGGTGCAGGTACTGACAGGATCTCAGGGACTGACGTTAAAGAAGAACATGAGAACTCCCTCTATAATGACCGGAGTAGTGCACACCTCCAGGGGGCATTTGTTTCAGATGTTTCTAAAAGATGTTCTTATTCAGCAGACAAGAGCACACTCAGAGGCTTTTTTTTTTCTGACAGTCATTTTCAGTTGCAAAGGTCAGTTCTTCAAAATCCTGTAAAATCTATTTAAATTACTGAAAAATGAGTTCCTCTTTTGAAATATCATATAATGACCTGAAGTTAAGTAATGAACCAATTGATACAGCTCAGTTGAGCAAGAAGCTTCCAAAATACAGCCATGAGAAAAATAAAATATTATCTCTGTATACATGTGTATTCGAGGAATATAACCTGACCTGCATGTCAGCAGTTAATCTTTAATTCCATGTATCACTCTGCTAAGAAGCAATTTTACACACAACATTCAAAAAAGAGGTAAACTCTATACATAAAGCATGAAGACTCCCTACCTCAGAGGCTGTCTAGTGGATCTGTGGTCCTTGTCCTTCTTAAAGATGTGATTAAAATTTGGGTAGAAAGAGAGTGGACAATAACTTTATTCACCAGTTTGTGGTCTGAAACCATTTATTTTCCTATTGTGTGAACCAAATTCTTGGGAGAGTCTAACTAAACTTAAACCTCAGAGAGCCATGAAATATTAAATGAATGAGACATTATCATTTTAGACCAAAAGGCATACAATTAGCATTTCCTTTATTAATCACATAGTGGAGTGCAAAGCACATCACCATTAATGGAGTTTTAAAGTCAGGGGAAAATTTCTGAGGATGTTTCCACAGATTCTTCCTGTATTCTTTTGCTTTCCATGTGTTTAAAAGTCTTCAGATCATTTAAAATAATACTGTCAATTGCTTATCTACAAATTCTATGTTCCTCTTTTCTCATTTAGAGCTGCAAGGATTGTCAGTACTTATTCTTGGATGTAGGCAGCATAAGAATAAGCAACTTTTTTCAGAATATTGGAGTAGGTTATAGTACATTATGTAAATTTAGTGCATGTCTTTTGAAAGAAAAAATTGCTATATAGAAAAAAATTACTAAAGGTATTTCGAACCCTCTATTGTATTTGTGTCAAGAAAGTATTTTTGTCGTATTTTTTTCATATTTTTAAATACAGAAAATAATTTTATTTGTGTCTCTTCAACTTCTAAACCCTTCCAGCTATAGGAAGTTTCTTTCATGTATTTGGTGTGTTTCCAATGTGCCTTTCACAATGGATGCAGTCTGAGCTCAGATCAGTTTACTATAAATCCTCTACACCAATTATTGGTGACCCAGGTATGGCAGCTTGTGACACAGCAGTTTCTCTAAACTGCTCTCCTTGACTCAGATGCCACAACAGTCAGAGCTGCTACTAAGCTGGGCACTTAAACCAAATAATATAACCACAAAATACTTTTGCAGCATGCTGGAAAAACTGTTATGAAAAGTAATTATATGATATGTTTCATAAGAGGATTAAAAAAAAAATTAAAGGAAAGTATTAGCTAGATCAGTTAACTCTGCTGTTTCCATGATTACTGTGTAAATCTGGAGGAGCTGAGAATGTAGTTCATGTCTCTTAACACATTTTAATCAAATTACAGAGTGAAGAAAAAGGATCTGCTAGGGAGCTGGAGAAAAGACACAAGGAGAGGAGCTATTGTCCTGTTACACCCAACCATTAACAGAAGAGCTGCACTACTCGATCACACCAAATATCTTGCTGGCATTATATTGCATCTCTGATAGTGGGAACTGGCAGATGTTTAGGGAAGAGTACAAAAGCAAGGCAAATATGAGGTAGTCTTCTTACTCCCAGCATCAGGTAATCAGCAGTTCAAGGATTTTCAGAACTGAAACCTTATTTGGACCATGATATTTAATAGTCCCTGCAACGGACAGAAGGATGTTCTTTCATATATTTCGCTGCTCAGTTAATTTGCTCCAGCTTCTTTACTGCAGTCTGTTCAGGTACCTAACTGACAAACATGTACACCATTACAGAAAAAGTGGGAAGACATAAGGGGGGAGAGCGTTGGAAAAAGAGAAAATGGTAAATTCAGTCATAGGACATCATCTCAGTACCTGAAGAAAGCAAGAGAGAAAGAGATTTGGAGCTGGAGGAAGAATGTGCTTACTGGGACAGTCATGTGCAAAGAACTTTACTCCACATCTGGGGAGTTACTCTCTGCCTTTAGATATATGCTTAGGAATAGAATTAAAAAAAAAATAGTTCTGTATCTGCAATATTGAATAAAAGTCTGCTTACAGGGGGACAAGCTGCCTGTTTTGTCTACTGCTGTATTAAACCACAGCAAAATCCTTTCATGGAAGTCCTCTACAGAGGTCACAGAAGCTGAGGTGATGCTACATCTGGACCCAACCTGCAAGTCAAAAGTAACCTGTGAGGTTTACTGGACTTAGGGCTATGCCAGTAGCTAGTGAGCTGTAGGGGAAGGAAGGGAAAAGAAAAACAGGTTTGGGAAACAGCTGGACCAAGGCAATAAAGACCCAAGAACCCAGCGATTTTTATGACCTCTATCGGCCATATGCTCCATGGTTTTGCCTAATCTTTTTTTTTTTTAACTGATTCATACTTGTGTTCTCCCTGATATTTGCAGTAAGAAGGCAGTTCTGTCAATTATTTACAAGTACAATTTTTTGTGTGTTTGTTTATTTTAACTTTGCTGTCTGATTATTTCTTTCGGTGGGCCTCTGAACTTATACTGTGAGAAATAACTGTTTCCTATTTTTTTCTCCATGATATAGATTACTATAGACCTCTCTTCTAATAAACAGATATTAACCTTTCTTTAGATTTAAGAGTCTTATCTCTTTACTTAATCTCTCCTCATATAATATTTTTAGATATTTTGTATACTAAAACTCTCCAGCTGTCATTTGCTGCTTCCCACACCCCCACATTATGTCATTTTTCAGATGGGGTATCTGGAGTATTCAAAATGTAGGCTCAGAATGAATGTTTACAGTGACATATTGAGCTTTGCATTTCACTCTGTATTCCTTTCTCATTAATTTTTAACTCTTTTTTTTGGCTGGTTGGTTTTGATTTTGGTTTTGCCAGTATAGAGCATTGACCTAAGGCTTTAAGAGAACTGCCCCAAATAAATTATGTTTCCAAGATGTGACAGTTAATTTAAAGGCTTGTTTAGATTTTCTCCTCAGTCTATTACTCTGCACCCATCAATATGACCTTCACCTGCCAGTTTATCATCAGCTACCAGTCTTTTGAGTCTGCTTTGCGGATCTTCTCAAGTGAGTAAGTTGAGCAGCACAAAATGACCTCTCTGAAGATGGATCACCCAGTTTCCTGCCTTTTAGCCAGTTATAATCCCAGCACTGGCTTTATTGGAACATTTAGTCTAGTGTCTTATGTTCCTGTACCTGGCTGCACTTAAAGCAGGCACAAATATTTATGATGATTTAAAACAAGGGAGGTACTAGAAGCAGCCTATGCATAGTAATCTAGAGCAAAGAACAGGCAATTTATCCTGTTCCTAAGGTAATTTTTGCTGCTTCCATTGAGCTGCTCACTGCTGCAGCCAGAGTGAAGTTACACAAGGTGGCTGAGCCGATCCAGCTGCTCAGGGCTGCTCAGATGGGACATCTTCTTCCCACATCTCTCTGTCCACAATCTTGACCACATGGTTCTGTTTTTCTCCTCACATGCCAGTCCTGTCAATTGCCTGGCACCTCAATAAGCCAATTTAAATAGTTAGCCCAATAAAAAGATTGTTTATTCACTTTCCTGTCTCAGGTCAGGCTTCTGTCCATTTAAAAAGTTGAATGGTGTGAGCACAAAGCCTGTTGACAGCCAGACCTGGCACAAGGAAAGGGTCTGGAGTCTGTGGCCAGTGGGAGAGGAATGAGACCTCCTCACTTTTAAGGACAGCAAGCCATTAGATTGGATGAAGTAATTTCATGTAAACCCACTCTTAAAATAGGTTTCATTGAGCTGCCAAGCTGCCCTACCAGACAGCCAAAGGAGGAGGTCTTGCTCCCTTCCCCTGTTTCCAAGTCTTCCTTTCACTTTGCTTTTTCTCTTTCATTTTCTTAGTCCTGCTTGTAGTTCAAGTCCTCCCCTGCATCAGTTCTGGAAATCACACTGTGTGACCGATCTTGTCTGATCCCAAGGTAAGCAAACTCACCTCAGCAATCAGCCCAAAACAGAAGGAACAAACTTTTGTTGCTGGGTTGGAATTTCAATGAGTTATGTCATCTTACCAGGAGATCGGATGAGATCCCAGAGACTTTGTAAGACAGGCACTAGAACCAGTGGTGGGTAAGAGCTGTAAGAAAGGGAAGGAGAGAGCAGTAGCACACCCACTCCTTGTTACCTGTAAGAAATTAAGTTGAAACTATACCCGTAGACTGATATGGTTAAAGCTGGTTTTTAAAGCTAGCTTTTAAATCTTTGCTATGCTGCAGTGCTTTTGTCAAAGAGATATATAGAACTTTCAGTGTGAGCCGCTTTGGAAGACTGTAAATGAAACATTTCAATTTATTAACCTTAAGCTTTCTGATCAAGCACCCAATATTTGCATCCAGATAAATTGTTCAGTAAGCTTACCGAGGTGGCAGGTGAAATTCTAGTGTTTATAATTCCCTTTCATTCTCCTTTAAATACTAGAGTGGACTGCTGACATCTTTCTGATGATTTCAAGTTCAATATATATGTATTTTATGGAGTGTTTTCAAAACACAAGTCCTTCAAACTGATCTATCTGCCTTTCATTCATTACTTCTCCTGGGGAGAAGATACTGTGTAAGAGAACAATTTGGCTGAGCTTCACAGCTCATCGGTGAAAAATGGGATGTTACCAGCTCTTCACCTTTTAAATATTTGCATGAAGAAAGCATGATTGGAAGGTGATCATATTCAAGACTTGAGCAGTGATTGCTTTTTGTGCCCACGTGGCATGCTGGGAAGTGCCAGGGCCCTGGTCTGGAATGTTGGCCCAATATTCCTGGAAGATCAGAGCTGGAGTTTAAAGAAAACTAAGGACATGTACATACAGATACAGGTAGTTTGAGGCACTTTGGAAGTTTAAGGCAAAGCTAACTGAACTGTTATGTCAACAGTGCCTGCAAAATTAACCTGTCCCCCTGAAATGTTTTGCTGCTATTTCTATGCTATTCAGAGACTGGTTTATGTGCTGAGGAATGGAATTTCATGTCCCTTCTACTACTAAGAGAAATATCCATGTATTTTTATGTTTTTGTCTATGTATTTGTATAAACTCGGTAAGCCTTTTTGCCCTCTGTGAAACTTTTGTCTGGGTTCTTCAGATTAACTGAATCCAAAGTGAAACAGCATGTATTCACTTCTTTATGGAATACTAAATGTCCTTTAGTCTTGTTTTTAGTAAAGAGCAATGATCCCCTTTCTTAGGATTCTTTTCTTTATTACTTTGTAAGACTTTATTATATGTCCACTTACTTTCTTCCTGGGTTTGGTTAGCCTAATTGTGAAAGTGCATAGACTGAAAGATTTCTCTATTCCCTCAGCTGTGGGGAAAATGTCTGCTTATTATGCTGGAATCTTTCCGACAATTTTTTGCATAGCTACATGAATGTAAGAAGCATTTTGATTTACTTACATATAGGTATCTAGTTCCCACACTACGTATCTTTGGTTGAAAATTATTTTGCATTTGCTAGTAAAAGAGGAACAATTTACATGGTATTTTAGTATTTGAATAAATTAAAAATGTGAGATGACTATTTAGAATAAAAACAGCTACACATATCGTTGAATTCCTATTTATTTTCCTAATGAAAAGTGAATATTATTCTGTAGATAAAGCTATTTCATTTTACCACTGCCAATAAAAATATTTATTTGAATATTAATTATTCTCTAGGAAATTTTACACTGACTCAATTTTTATGTCAAATCCACCTTGAAATATACTGAAAATTTTCCCGGTCCTCTAGAGATGAGAAAATGCCCTCCTTGTGGTATATATTAACCTGATTCAAAGCAAAAGGAAAGAATTCTATGGTCTTAATATATTTGGGCTTATGTTCATCATCCCAAAATCAGACCACTTAAAATATCCCCTGGCATCAGGATAAGAAATTTGAAAGTTGTTTCATTTCAGCTTCCCTATTTTTGTGTATTTGGATGATTACCCAAACAAGGCTTTTAAAAGTCTCCGGTCTCTCTCTTTGTAGTTACAGCTCAGAGAATTTAGAGGCGTGGGACTGAACTGAAAATATGTGGGGTATTCCCAGAGCTGCCAGTAATAGGTAACCCATGGAACCGGCCTTTGCTTCAGTTTCTTCAGGCTGCTGTAACTATCTTGACTAAGGGACAAAAAGGGAATTTCAGAAAAAGAAAAAGCCTTTTTTCAGATAAGTCCTTACTCTAGTAAACTTGTATTTAATCACCCCTCTCTGGTTAATAAAACAGTTCCTTATTGTGCTGCACCTTCAGGTGGCCACATAAAGAATTTGCCCTATAATATGTGAGAAACAAACAAACGAACAATAAAAGCTACAAAAAAAGACAAAAAGAAATGGTTTTCATCCAATATGTACCTGCTGAAATAACTAAATAGAGGGGTAGTGTGGGTGAGGGCCATGCTGAGGACTTGTCCCGTCTGCGCCTGAACATTCACCCACCAGCATCAGCCTTTGGGGTGCAATGGGTCCATTTTCCCTTGCTCGGCTCCACCTTGGAGCATAGGGGAGGATTTAAAAAAAAAAAAAAAAAAAAAAAAAATTCTTCTGAAGCTTTAAAAAGTTTTCCCTTCTGAAGCTTTACTCTGAATCTCTCATTCCCAGGGGGTTCCAGCAAACAGGAACTGTGGTGTGCGTTCATTTCCTTTCTGGTGAAGCCAGCTTAAAATAATAACAAAAAAAGGTCCTGCAACATCACAGCACTAACCGAGATTGTCATGTTGCTGCCTCACTCTGCTAGGCCACGCTTAAGAGGTTTTCGGAGGTGCTTTTAGTCTGTGGAGGCTTTAATGCAAATAGCTCATTTACTTACAAATCCGGGGAGGGTAGAGGGGCTACAGCGGTCTGACTTTTCCCTTCGTCTTCCCATTACTTGTCCAACACCTTGTAAAGAGGTACTGCAAAGGCAGGTTATTATGTACTGAGAACTGGTGTGGCAACTGTTGCTTGCCCTTCATTAACGCTGGTGTTTAGCTGAACGACTTGACCTAAAGTAGCTGGAGCCTGCCGGGAAAAGTTTTCAGCCCTTTTGTTGTGTGTTTTTACAGAGTTCCCCACCGGAGCAAAACCCCTTTCTTTCCCATTTGCTGGCTGATGCCCTGAGGGTGACGAGACTGAAAGTTTAGCAAGTTTTGTGCATAACTTCACATCACAGGAGCAAGTGCGTGTTTCTCCCCTCCTTTCTTTTTCCTGCTCCTAAAACGCCTCCTTCAAGTTTGCAGCTGGGCAGGACTCCAAAGGTGCAGCAGCAGCAGCAGCAACAAGCCGGAGTTCAAAGTTGGCAGTAAATTGCACAACTTCCAGCTCATCGCTACGCTCAGTGACTATTAACAAGCTGGAAGGCGCTCAGGGAAAAAATAGGGGAGAAGGGAACACCCTCGAATTGTTTGGGGATCGCTGATGTTATGCTTTTGCCGCTGGAATCATGGCTCCCTTTGGAAGGAATTTATTAAAAACCCGGCATAAAAACAGGTAAAGTGCGTGGGTACGTGGAGGAAAAGGGAGGGCGATACGGGATGGATGTCTTTTATACTTTTTTTTTGTTTCTGGGGAAGGATGTGTTGCTCTGGACCCATGCCGCTCCCAGGAGCTGTAACTTCGGGGCTCACCTGCGAGCGGGATTCGGGGCGGAGGGAGAGGGTCGGCGTGTGCGGAGGGAAGGGGCGCTTCTCCCCCTCCCTTGCCTCTCTGGACCTGGCTCTCCCTTCTTCGATCTGGCTCTTATGACTCCTGGGCAATATTTTCAGTGAGGGGAAGATAACTCCCCCTGACTTTGAACCTGCCCCGTCTAAACCGAGGCGAACATTGGAAATCCCCCGTGTTAACAAGGTGAGACTCGGCCGGGGCTGCGAGGAAAAGCTGGTGGCCCTGGTGTGCGGGTCCTGCCTGCGGCGGCCAAGTTCCGATGGTCGGTGCGGACCCGGAGCCCCTCACCCGCGCTGGGGAAAAACTCCCCGAAGTTCTCACGGGGTGTGCGGCGGACCGAGCCGCGCCGGGCCGGGCCGCTCCGGGCCCCTCCGCTTTCCCCCCGTTTGTCTGGGAGGGAGAGCCGCAGCCTGCAAGCCCTTAGGATCGATCCTGTCCCTTACCTCGTCCGCTGGCTATTAACCTGGCAGGTAGGAGAGCACCGATCTTCCAGCGTGGGCAGAAGGGGATGCTTTTTTTTGGTTAGGCTTTAGCTTCAGCTGAACTTGAGTGTTTTGGTTTTGTTTTTTCCTAGAAATATGTTCAGGGCGACTGGTGGTCCCTGGGTTGGCTCCTGCGAAGTTTCTCTGTGGGGACTTTGCCCCTCATGTCGTGCGTGCTTCCACATGCCATGCACACCAGCTGTAAAAAGAAGAAAAAGAGTTATGTAACAAGTTTAAGTGCTAGGATGGCATTAGATTTTTTTTTTTAAGAGTAAATTTGCTTGGACTGGAGCAAATTTGCTTGTACACTATGGAATTTACAGTGGCTGAACCCAAGTAGCTGAAACTGAACTGAGGCAAATCACTAAAATTTTGGCTCAGCGAGAAACTAAAAAATCACTTGTAATCTCTTCCACACTTTTACTGGTGCTTTCCATGGAAGTATACTTCATATTTAAGGAAATGCAAGGGAAAATCTTTTTGAGAGGGATTCCCTAAAAAGTCAAGTAAATATGTCCTGATTTTTTTTTCAGGTTTCCCATTTGATATACTAAAAGTTATTCTGGAGGAATTGTATTTGTTGGGATTGTGTGAAAATATTAATTTAACATACTCTATGGAATATAAATTGGAAAGACAGTTACAGTCAAGGTTTAAAAAATAGGATACTATTTTAGAATTGTTAATGCTGTAGGTTACTGGTTAAGCAGTATGTTTTGCTAACATATCTGGAAACAAAAACTTTGATGTACTTCTCATGTGGCCATTTTATGTTCAGAAGATCTGGAAAGATAAGCATGAACTTTTACATGAAGTTACTTTTACATAGAGCTGTAAATTTATTACTGTTAAAATAGAAGTTTTGCTACTGCCATCAGTTACCTGAATAACTGTATTAAATCACAAAGCACAAGTTTCACTCCATTCAATACTGAAACTGTTTCTCTTTTGGATGTTTCCTACTAATTGCATCAATCTCACTGTGCTTGCTGATGTGACATTTTATTCCTCAGGAAAAGCAAGTCATAATCCAAAGCTTTAAATAGCCAATAAAAATTAAAATACCAAAGTAGCCATTACTGTGAACATCTAGCACTTTCTTCTCATTTCACCCTCTCTCCCTCCTCTCATGGCCCCACTCCCACCAAAAAAATAAATTAATGCCTTTAATGGCAGAAAGGTATTGTGACAGTAAGAAGGGGCTGAAAGTCTTGTGACTACAGAAATGGAGATGGGGGGAATGTCAAGAACAAAGCAAACTACAGAATTCTTAAGATGCATTATAATGTATTCAAATATTTTACTTTCTGTGTAGTTAACATTAGCTTTTGACATTGAATTTTGAGAATTACACTCTGCTCATGCAGTTACTAAAAGGGTTTTGTAGTACGTTTGAAGAACTATGTAATAACTCTTTTTTTCATTATAATTGTATCTTTGTGAATTAATTTGAAACCTTGAAAAGGAAGTCATGTGAGTTTAAAATCCTTGACTGTGTTTAGAGCAGTAGCTGAGGAGTCAGAACTCGTGGCTCATTACCTTGTCTTAGTTTGCCTACCTGTAAAGTGGAACCAAAAACGGACAAACGTACATGTATATGTACAGCTGCTTTGTTTATGAGGTCTAGTGCTTCTCTTTGAGAAACTCAGTTTTGTAACAGAAAAAGTATTGAGTAAAGGTGGAGTACAGGAGGAGCAAGCACCCTCCTTCCTTCTCTTCACATTTTGCTTTTTCACTGAAAGTTATTTAATGACCATTAACTACATGCAAATATAACTCTTGAGAGTTATCAGATAAGCAAATTAGGAATAAAATCTATGTTTGCAGGAGGAGGACATAAAGCTAAGGTAGCTGGAAGAACAGCCAGAAGGAAAATGAAGGCATTAGAGCCATTCACTCAGATAAGAAGAGGATACCTCTATAATTAGTGCTTGTCTTGTAGCATTGCCCAGAGGTCCCAGATCACGGCCCTGTTTTATAGTAGACTCTTCACATCCAGATCACAAAATGTCAGTCTCTACCCCTAAGACCTCAGAGTTTATACAAAGATGCTATTTTAACTATATCCGTCCGCATGAGGTATTCGAGTGAGAGGTGGAGGATGTTGGCCGGGATGCCACGAGCCTTCAGAGAAAGAAACCGAGATTAAACCTCTGGAAGACAAACCCTGTGCTGAACTGCTTCTAGTATTTGAAAGATCTTCAGCAGGTATTGCTCTCTTGGGCTGCTGAAATCTTGCTCGTGCAAAGAGACAGCACAAGACCTGCATAACCATTGATTCGTTGTAAGCCCTGATTTGATTTCAGAGGAGCAGCCACTAGGAGCATGGCCCCAGCATATTTTTATTGGCCAGAAAGAAAGTGATATCTCAATATCTTTTTCAAGAGTTATGAGGAGGTTTTATACTATTCTTTGACCTCAAACAGAAATAATTGTATTTCCCAGAGCGTGTATGTGCTTGTCAGGGTGTCCCCTGGAGAACAATGCATCCAAAAGGTAGCAAGGCCATGCCCCACCCTCCTACAAATCCAAATGTACTCAGCAGGGACAAGCTGTACCCTCTAAGGCAATAAAGGAAAAGGGACAGTTTCCTGCAAGACTAAGCCTCTGCAACATGAATAAACTCAAGGGGATATATTTTTATTCAGATCTCTTAAAGATGTTATGCTCTGGAAATGTGAGGAATGCTCAGCTGACATCACACTTTGGATGTGTGTTAATATGAGGAAATGCTCAGCCAAAGAAAGAGAAAGGGCACTGAGTTCCTTGCAGATAAGGTCTAGTATTGATCTAACACATTGCACTGCACAGAGACAAAACAGATCTCTACCCAAATATGAACAACCAATACAGAGTGTATATACTTGCAGATTTTATGTACCGGGGTTCCACATTGTATACAGTTTCCTGGCTACTAGGTAGAACAGGAATCTACACCCCTTTGATTTTCTGTAAGATTAGGACTTCTCTGCTGGTGCTAGATTTGGTCTCTTCTGAGAATCAGTCTTCTGGTTCATTTAAATACTTCAAGATTTACTCATCATCTCATGGATATCTGCATCTGTCATTGTCTTATCTGCCCAGTGATTTCACACTAACGAAGCTGACTTCATTGCTATTTCTCTTTCATTGAGGCCATTTCCTGGGGTTTTTCACATAAACCTTACCCAAACTTATCAACACTCTACTGTTCCATGCAAGTTGTAACCAGGGAAGTAGCAATCTGAAAGGAAGAAGATACAGAGAATCAGTCTTCTTCACATAGTTGTCCTTGGTGCTGTAGGGCTGTCCTGTTAGTCACAAATAATTCAAGAAATATTTTTTGTCAGAGTAATTCATGTTGTTTCTAAGTTTACCACAATCATTTGTATGCTCTGTTGAAATACAACACATCTGAACACAGAGTACTGATTGATGATGAAACAGTTGTGTTACAAATATATTATTATTTCATTGTATTTAGGGTTTTTGCTTTTCTTTTTTTTTTTTTTTTTTCCTCCCCTCCTTTTACTGTCCATGTTTCAGTGCTACAGCAGTTAGCAGAGTGTTTCTGTATAGGAAGCAAAGATTTACTTTGCCTGCTCTTTATAACTGCTTCTCTTTCATCAGCTCATCTCTGGTTCACAGGTGGAAAGAAAGACCATGTATATACATTAATTTGTACAGATATAGAGAGAGTTCTTCCTGTCCTGACAGCCAGAGGCCCCTCCCCAGTGAGAGAAACATTCAGTTATTCTCTCAGGTTTTATATTACAAGCCCAGGTTAATGAATTAGATTAGAGACTTCATCTATCTGATACTGACTTTGCATTACCATGTTCCCTCCCTTTCTCCCTCCCTCCAGTAGTTTCTCATCATACCTAGTTAGCACGCTGATTTGAGTATTACTCTGAACATCTCTACTGCTCCACGGTTGAGTACACTGCTGTGCATTTAAAGCCTTGGTGAAGCAAAACTGCAAATACTCAGCATTTAGGTTTGGAAAAAGCTCTTGGAGATCAGCTGCTTATCTGAATGAACTGTGTATGACCCACACTGTGAGTCTCATGGGATCACGTGAGTTGTCCAATACTTCTCCTCTTGGATGAGCATACCTGGAGGAAAGTCTATATGAAGCTATAAAGGTCCTTTTGATTCAAGACTACTAGGCATTTGGTATGTATGTTGGAGTGGGTAGATAAAAACTTATTTAGAAGTAGTGGTGCTATCTGTGTTAAATTTTTAGATTGAAAAGATGGTGCTTGTTTGGTAATGGTGGAACATATTCTCTTTATTTTTGCTTTTCCTTGAGTGCGAGATGTATTAGTGAACTATCAAAGAAGGAGTTTATTTTCGAGCCAGAGTTCATACATTATAATTTATTTTCTGGTCTGGCTTCTTAGCTTTGTCTCAGGGGTCAAAATGTTTGCATACATTTTCTAATAATCTTTGTACATATTTGTTCACTTCATTTTAAGGAAGAGCTTTTCATCTAACAAAACACTAACCTTATTTCTAAGGAGTTAATTATCTACTCTTCCAGGAGGGCAGACATCAATTTCATTCCAAAGAAGTAAACAAAATAAGTAATAGATGTGTGTAATACTACACCATCTAAGGAAAGAGCAGTATCCAGGTTAAGTTGAAGTTACTCTGAAACACTAACATAGGGTCAGGCTGAGAAGATACACTTCAGACTTTTTTAGTATTGTGGAAGAAAAATCTTGCTAGTCAGTGTTGATTCCCTGTTTTACTGATGAAAAATAGCATTTTACATGCAGAGAAAAGACTCACACATGTTGCTAAATGTGTAATGATTTGTGTAGAAAGATGTAAGTTTTCAGAGATGGAGATTTTTTAAAAGTCAGTGATAATCACAGAGGGGTACCTCCTGATTAGTCTGCAAAGGTACACCCTTATGCTCAGAAAATATCATTTTTTTGTTTTGTTTGTTTTATATCATGAATAACAACAACTTAAAATTATGTTCTTAAACATTATTATTTGCAAGCATTACCATCATACATGCTGTACAAGCCTTAATTAGTTCATCCAGCTTCTATATTTAGTATGTAGATAAATCCTTATTAATGGTGACAGAATGGATGATGCAAGATAAAGTTTTTGTTTAAGACCACACACTAAGTGAAGCCTAGAACTAAATGTTGGACATGTTGGTACCCAGTTGTCTGCACAGGTGACTGAGCTGTTATTGTCACTTCTGTTGTTTCTCTTACTTGTTATGATAGTCTCAACATGGTGATTTTCTGTCTTCTGCAGTGTTATCATGCTAGCAGTTACACAATATCACATAAGACATAACAGGTAAGAGACAAATGGTTTCAGGGTGAGCAGAAAGAGTGATCAACCAAATGGAATTAGATGGGAAAACAGATGACTAAAATTACTGATGCAACAAAGGCCAGAACCATCCTCTAAGGAATGTAGGCACTTTAGGTTGGACGTTAGGAAAATGTTCTTCCCCCAGAGGGTGGTGGAGCACTGGAACAGGCTCCCCAGGGAGGTGTCACAGCCCCAAGCCTGACAGTGTTCAAGAAGAGACTGGACAACGCCCTCAGACACATGATATGAACTGTGGGGCTGTCCTATACAGGGACAGGAGTTGAACTCGATGATCCTTGTGGGTCCCTTCCAACTCAGGACATTCTATGATTCTAAACAAATACAGCTAAGTGTAATTTTCAGGTAGGTAAGATACTCTATTACAGACATATGCCATGCAGAGTTCTCTGAAAATTTCTATCAATTTGTTTGTGTCTGGTCTGTGTTTTAATCAACTATTCCATGCTTACAGCTCCCAGCAGAAAAAATTACTTAGAACTGAGTGTGGTATAGTTCTCATGCAAATTCTGGTGATGGCATTTTACCTTCAAGGGTTGTCAATTTTCCATGGACCTGCAAAATTCTTGCAATAAAAATGAGAATTTTTCATAAATAATTTCTCATGCATATGTGTTACACATGAGTATAAAAGGCAAGAGCTAATTAGTGATTTTGGAAGTTGCATTTTTTGGGGAGCCTTGTCCAAAAGAAACATTTTTTGAGCACTTTCCTGGAACTTGCCTTGAAAAGGCGTCAGAATCATCCACTAGTCACTTTTTCCTGTCTCGACCTATCCAGAAATGCATTTATGGTTCACGTGTTGTAATAGTGATAACAATACCGACTTGTTTGTGACCTCAGACAACTGATAAGCATACTTAGTTTTCCTTAGCTTTAATATGGGTGATAATATTTACATGCCTCAGGAAAAAAAAGTAGGGCATGACTAGACAGTGTAAAATCTACAGAAGTGCGGAGTGTGAAAGCCAGTTAGTGGGAGAGGTATGAATAAAATCTGGGAGTTGCTTGTTTCTAATCCTTGTACAGTCCACTAGAGCTGGCTGCCACACAGAGAAACGAGAATATACTGCGGTTTGTTTCAATTTGATTTCACATGATTCACTGAGGAATTTTCAACGGTCTGAAACATTTCATAATGTTAAAAATGGATTCTGAGGAGGGTTGTAATGTCAGAGAAAGAAAATAAATTAAAAAATATCGTGTGTATCTTAACAGATTTTTAGGTGTTTTTGTGTGGTGAACTTAAGGAAAGCAAGTTAACTTTTGAAACTAAAACCCAGAAAGGAAGTTTTTAATGGATAATGATAATAAGGTTGTTAGGTAATTACATTTTTAATGCTATGATACCTAAGTCCCGATATCATGTGGAGAGGAATATAAAACACTAAACTTGAAAGAAAATTTTCCAGTGCAAGTTTGGCACACCTCTCAAATACACTTTATTTAAATATGTGTTTATCTTTCACTGACTTTTTCCTGTTTCACTCTCTCACCTGTCTGCCTGAGTACATGTTTGCATCTGCTAATTTGAACAATTTCATTTGTAGTTTGGATGGTTGCTAGACATACATTTTTGAGCATTAGCATTAGAAGAAGCCAGGCTACTGACTTTTTTCTCATGTTGTAATCTTGGAGGTGATGTAAACCTCTGTTTTCTTGGGTTGGGACCATGTTGTTTTGTTTTGTTTTGTTTTTCCCTATATTTATTAGTCAGCTACAGTGTAATGATAAGAGGAAAATATCTTTATACAGAGGTGGGTATTTGCTGTGAATGAAATTAATAAATATAATTTGATTGTTTTGAGGGTCAAAAGTGTCAATGTGGTTAATTTTCTTTTTTCATTCGCCACCCCTGTTTGCATTCATTCATATAAAGAATTCTGAGTTGTGAAATTCCCATCAAAATAGAAAATAAAATCAGCTACCTTGAAAAGCATAAGATATTTATTTTGTCCTCCTTTTAATAATACAAAACTAATGAAGCTTAAATTAAATATATAAAAACATAACATTCTCTTATCTGTGGACAAAATCAGGTTTATAAAAAAAGTAGTAATCTATTAGACCAAGTTTTGTTTTGGTCAGGTATAAATAAGTTTAACTTGTAAGGATGCATGACCTCAGTGGAATAAGGTAGTTGAGGGAAGACTACTAATTTTTAAGAGAGTCTGCCCTTGGATCTTGAACCTGTAATTTGCTCTGTGTTAATAGATTCCTTCATCCATGTGGAACACCTTAGTTTGCTTTCCCCAACCTCTTCTATATTCAAAAGTGTTATTTCTACAGAGCGCAGTTTCCATTGTGAAAGCACTCTTAAACCACAAAAGTTCTCAGAGCATCAGTTGGGGCACTGTTTTGATGACATAAAGTATGTCTCGTTTGTCATAGGAAGTTATCAGATTCTGTTCACTAATCGAAGAGTGGCTTAGTGATATTTATAAATGCAGGATCATACTCTGACTTTCAGCTGCTTTTGTTTCTGTTGGCTTCATAATTGGTAAACTGGCGTTCTGAACCGTTGTTTCATTTGGACGTTACCTGTTGACAGACTTCCTCTGTACTGATTACTAAGGCACTGACTATACTTGTTTAACTTGATTATTGCCTATATCTCTCAGGGCTACTTTGTTGTTAGTATCCTGTTTTACCAAAAAGCTCTGTACAAATCCAGTTTTCTAACAAAAGTTTAGGACTGGTATTGACTTTACTGCATTTTCCCAGACTTTTGGTAATTTAAGGTCTGGGCAGGCACCTAGTCATCTTTGTTTACCCATGAAGGCCGCTACAGGTATCAGACAAAGATCTGAGCTATGTTTGGAACTGCAGTTGTGAATGGTTACAGTACTTACTTTTACTGACACTCAGACTCTTCATAAGATTGAGGTACGCAGTAAAACACAAAAGTCAAGCTTCATCTCACTCAACTTGAGCTGTTGAAAATTTAGGTATCTAGTCATCTTGGTACTCTTTGTAGTTAATGGGTACATCTAAACAGTTCCAGAGGGTAATTCATCCAGCCTTAGACAGGTTTTCAGTATGGGATTAGTCACCCTTTTGGAGGTGCCTATCTTATGCCACTGATTACAGAGTAAGGTCAGAAAATTATCTTTGACAACACATCTACATTTTAAATAGCTTAAGGTAGATGACGTGAGCTCCACCCTGATCACTTTCAAAGGGAAGGTCTTCATGGAGCATGCTCAGACTTCGTAGACCATCTAATTAACCATCTTTTGTACCATTCATTTTATAAATTAAAAAGGGAATAGTGAATGGAGAGGTGAATTACAGGTGGATAATATATGATTAAGGTAGAACCATCTTAATGGCATGGATGTCTTCCCTGCCCCTGCCACAAAATTCCTACGTGATGTTGGGCAAGTCACATAAACCACAGTTTACAAAAGTGGTTACTCAGTGCATGTTCCTCATTTGCTAATACGGCGTCCTGTAACCTGTTTTACACTAGGGCTGAGCAAAGGAAGTATATGGATATCCTGCTTTGGATATATCTATAGATATGAATTCAGTTAGCCAGGGTAAGAACTTAAACAAGTGGATAGCTTTGGCGTAAATCTTTTTGAACTTTGGTTTGTAAAAGGAGGTTCTGTTCCCTCAGCTTGTGAAGCAACTGCATATCTGGTGATAAAAGACATACAGCAAAAGATTAAATGAAAAAATGTGTTTTCTGTAAAGGATAGTACTATACATGAGAGAGAAGATATAAAATGGACACATGTTGAACAAATGTAAGTAATAAGGGCTGGATTTATGAAGGAGACTTTGGTACCTAAATGTCATGGTAGTCACCTAAGACAAGGTTCAAGAACTTCTGATGTTCACAAAATTATGATTAAATCCTGAGGTAGTAACATTTTGACTGGCAGTACTCACCAGCTACCTTTACTCCCATCATGTCTTACAGTGGTCTTGAAAACCACGCAGTTATGTGCCTCGCACAGACTCTACCAAAATTAAGTAAAAGGCAGTCTTTCAGCTTTTCAACCAAAAGGTCCCATCTAATAGCCCTGTTCAGAGCATGTGCAACAACAGACAAAGCGCAGCCGGACATCCTGATGGCCAAAACACCCCTGTGAGATGCCCACACTGGCATCCTCAACATGTATTTGTCAGGACAGTTCTGTCAAGTTATTTTAAACTGAAAAACAATATTTCCTGTTGAAGCTGTACCATTTTTTTACAGTAACCCAGAGAAAGACAAGGATTGTGTTGAAGGCTTCAGTGGGAGAAGGGGATCAGGCTTTTGGTTACTGTTCTAATTAATATTGTATTTTTTATGCAGTGAACATCTGAATCTAGTCTAACAGTACCTAAGCCCTGCACTTTTGTTCATATTTCTGACTACTGTAGGTCAGCTCCTGCTGAAACTTGCTGGTGTCAGCAAAACCCATTGTTAGGAGTTGAACTCTTCCATAGCACTTTTTTTGTGGAAGTCTAGGTGTCCAAGAGGGGATTATGAATTTCAGCAGTGGGGAAGACACCTGAAAGTTGTAACAGTCAGTGTCTGCAATGCCTCAGTATCTTCTGTGGCTCTGGCAAAACTGAATATTGTCTCTTGAATGCATTCAAGCGAGGCAGGGGTCCGGTGTAATGGAAAGAATTCATCTTGCTATGAATATGCGTAATCAAATTCATTTTTGTTGAACTAAGTAGCATGGAAAACATTAACACCAATATTTGGAATTTTTGAGTACTTGGCTGCAACTTAACCATATATTTTTAATGCTAAAGCATTTGTGCATGGTAGGCATATATTCAATATATAAATGCAGATATGACAGTCTGTGTTGTATGTGATCATGTAATGAATATGTATAGCACATGAGATATACTTTCACATATCTTATTATAGATCTACCCTGTATCATCTACATTCAACATACAATAAAACACATAACAACCCCCAAATCATTGTATATATAAATAATATGTGCCAAAATAGCCACTTCTGTAGATTGCATACATATTCATCTACATATTACAAAACTGGCTGCGTACGAGAGTTCTTTAAAAGTCAGAAGTGACAAACAGAATGTGAACATGCCATAGAAGAATGATAAATATGTATATTTCTCCAAACATCACAGAGTTGTTCGCATGGCAGAAGGAGGAATGCGTTCATTCAGCTGTCAACACAGTATCCATTGAGCTTATGAAGTTCCTTGTTAGAAGTAAACTGTCTTTTTATCCTCCCTGAGCTATGAAGTCATCTGAATTGCTCATATGTTGAAAGGATCCCCACCTGCAAAGACATTTGGATATGTGAAATAAAGAAACATTGGATTAATTTGAATGTTGAGTCAGTTTGACTTTCTGTGAACTGAAGACAACATGTAGTTTGCAGTGCCTTCCTGGTGTCACAGCCCTCTTGGGATAATTGCTATCCTGCCATAGATGTGTCTCTCAAAACTAACCCCGTCGTTTCTTGGGCCTGCTTTGGTCTTTGGCCACAGATACCTGTTCGAAGCCTGGTTTTGGCTTCAGCTGTGCCCACTGCAGTTTTTTGGACTATATCTGCCCTCATTGTTCATCACAAATCCTTTATCAGGGGTTACCATCTTTTCAGCTGCATCAAATTTGTGAATGATTTCTTCCTAAACTGTTCAATCACATTCAGGTGGGTTATCTCAGATGGCTTAACAAGGCCTTTATCTTTACGGTCTAATTCATCATGACTCATATGGTTTGGAGGTCAGACAAGCAGCTCAGCTCCAGTGGGAGGGTTGTGATGAGCAACTGACAAGGCTATGAGCCTCTTCAGGTGGCCCCAGCTGGAAACTCATTATCTGTACTCATTATCCCTGTTCTAGAACAGTTTGGGGGCTTAAATCATGATAATTCAAATATTTTAGGATTCATATGGCTTTTTATCTGAATCAGGGAATGTCTTTCCTGTGCAGTTTCCTTCATCTTCTCACAGCTGAAAGTATTGTGTGTGTCCTACGGAACACCATTCTATGTTTCTCTTTCTTGCCTACTCTTTCTTTTTCACATCAGTCCAGTGGATTTCCCGTCACTCTTGATCTTTGTGATCCAGCATTAATCTTGCTTCCAGACAGCAATTCCTCGCTTCTTACCTTCCCTATCTCTATTGCTCAGCTGGCTAGAACTAGTTTTGCAAGCTCCTGTGCCTTGTTTAGCATATCCATGGCTAGGGCAGAGCACAGTTTGTTAACAATTTATTTCATTTGTTCAGTAGCTTCTTCAGAGAGGATGTGGTGATATTTCAGAAGCCAAATCAGCCTGTGTCTAACTATGTATTGAAGCATTCATTGATAAGCAAACTCAGAAAATTACTTGAAAGCACAAGCTGTATAAATCTCTCAGATTGTCAATGGACAGTGAAATGCTTCAGATTTCTTTTTTCAAAATTTATGTCCACTCTGCTTGTTAGCATAATTACGTATCTTGTACTTAATTTAGCTCTTCAGGGTGAAGATTTATATAAGGGTCCACTTTACCATCTCATCCTTTTTTCCTTTCAGCTCTTCAGATACTGTAAGTAATAGAACACATTTGTCATTGAATTATCTTTTAGAAAGTTTGAGGGAGAAATTTGAAAAAAAAAAAAAAAGAATTGATTGTAAATTAGGTCTTGATAGAACCCCTTTTGAGATGATATCTTCAATAAAATTTAATGAAAGCAAATGAAACTGGGAAGATCATACAGTATCATTTCAAATTGGGGTGGTTCACTCTCTGCAAAATTTCTTGCAGTAAATACAGAAGAAAATTAAACCAAATCCTGCCTTTCTCACTCCTGGCAAACTGTAAAAAAATACTCAAACTAGGTTTTATGATATACAAAAAACCCCATATTTTGAAAAATCACTGGATGTCAATAAGTTAAGAAAGAGTGAAGTCTGATGAGATGGCTGAACATATCTAAAGGCTTGTTGTTGCACAAAGGGCAGTCCCAAGCCCCCTTTCCAGGCTCCTGGTCACTCTGCCATTTCCTTTGCGCTGGTACTATTCTCACCTGACACCATAGAACCCAATGCAGGGAGCACTACTTAAAATAAAAACCAACAAAACACCAACAAAAAAGTGTCTTTTTTTTTTTTTTCTGCCAGTTTATCCAGATGGAAACCTTTTGGTTGAACTAGCAGAGCTGGCACATGCAAGGAGATAGGAATGTCAGGTAGACATCAGGTTGCCTAAATTACTTCAAGATAATTTAAGTCATACAGTTGCTAATCTATAAGATTAGATACAGCAATAAAATATTATTTAGGGCAATAACTTTCCTAGGATAGTTATTTTGTAATTAATTTTGTATTAGGGATGGGTCTAAGGAGTGCTGGGCTGTTTAAAATAAAGAAATTAAACATACTGATTCCTACAATGTTCCTTTTCAGAATCAAGAAGTACAGTGTCCAAACTTTGAAACTTGCCACAGGCTGCTGCTACAGCAGCTACAGAAGTAATTACAGTAGGTAGCCATCAGGAAAAGACTATAAGAAAAAGCAGAGATGCTTTGCTGAGCCTGAGTTCAGCTTGAGGACTGGTGAAAAGCAACCTAGTCCATCTGGACTTTTTTTCCCTTGTGAATGAGGTTAGCATCTGCCTCACATGGTGCTAGCAGGAGTAGAGAAGTACACTGGGCTGTTTGAGCCATGCACTGTGTATAAGTGTTCATAAGAAGGTAACCATCCCAGCCTCCTTTAGCCCAGGGAGTATTGGAAAGCTGGCACAAAATCTTATTATTTCCTTGTCTTTATCTTACTCCTTTATTCAGCTTACCTTATTGTCACTGGTCTCCCTATAGTGTGCTTTGTTCATGTCTTGGCAGTCCAGACCCAGCCTCAGAATGCTTTTTGTTTATTTCTTCACTGAACAAGATGTCAACAAACCCAAGGGAGGGAAATAGTATATGTTTGCCTTTCAACAGAAGCTAAACTGAACTTCATGAAATGACAACCACCACAAAAATCCTGCTTTTAACCCTTGGAATTCCCCATGCTTCTTTGATGTCAAAAGCTTGTAAACAACTAGGCTGCTTCTAAAAGGCAGTAATAAAAGTTCTAATGGGAGAAGTAGATTAAAAAAAAAATCTGTTAGCTGTAATAGCAGCTCTGACTTCGTCATTTAGAAGCCTGTGTTCTAAATGAGGTATAAATTTTTCACCTTCTTCCGTATTATTTAAAGTGATGGAATTTTAGACACATTCTGTACATTATTAATAAGAGTCCCATAAAGCTTGTATAGTTTAATCAATGCTTGAATATGCGTAGGCACTTAGACACTGAAACAAAATAATTATATTTTTGTAACGTAGCAAAATTCTTTTGGTAGATGAAAAATAGCAGTGACATCTTCATTTATCAGCTAGTGAGAACTACCCACTGCACAAAATCAAGATGTAGCATTTGTAATGTTGATATTCCTAAATTTTGAATCTTGCTTACCAACACTGAGGAATTTGAAAATACCCATCTTTGCATTGTCCCCATCAGGGTCTAAAGAATTATTACCACTGAATATGCCAGTATTTGGTTTGGCTGTGGAGTTTTTCCTGGATCTTCCATTCCTGTGTCACAGCTGCTTCCCTGGTAGCAGTTGCAATATACACATCAAAGCGTGTTTTCCTAGTAAAGCAAATTGTTAATGTTATTGTTGCTCATCTTGGAAAATATTTTGGTGGACAGCTAGCTCTCCTTTGTTCTCAAACCTCCACAGTATCAGGCCACCACAAACACAGACCTGAAACAGTGAGCATGTTACCTGTCATGGCACTTTGTGTACACAGCACACTTCCTGATGTTACTCATCACAATTCCAAACATTTTTTTGACTAATATCCACTTACCAACCTTTTGACTTTGAATATATAGTGGAGAAATGATGATTTGTCTGACAGGAAGGCAGATTTAAAGCGTAGATGTAGTTTATAGAGAATGTATGCCCTTAGGGGAAGAGGAGTAATTTCAGAGGTAAGAGGAGAAAAGGGCAGGGGCAGATGCAGACTTCATCTGAATGGAGACTGCAGCCTTTGCATTTGCTTGTAGGTTAAGTGGCTGGGAGCATAAACGTGGTACAGGGCAGACGTAATAATGGAAGGATAGGACTTAGTAACCTTTTGGTCACCTCTGCTGAAAATCTACACTAGAAATTTGCCAATGAGATTGTGCAAAACAATATCTGCCACTGGCGTGATGACAGAGGGTTATGTCATTATTAAATGAAGGGGGAGCGGGAGGGTGTTCAGGATAATCGGCCATAACTATCACTCTTATCTACTGAGCAAAATGTATAATTCCTCTTACAATGTCTTTCATTTCTTTCTAGTAGTGCAACATTTTGAGTTGGAGCAATTTCTTGGCTTATTTTCTACCTAGTATAAACTCTGCTGTCCATCTACTTATCAGATGATGGAATTATTACTGTTAGTCCTCCTTGGTTCTTCTTGTTGTATGATTTTATTTCTTTTATATCTGTTTTAAGTAGTGTCATTTGTTGGTTTGTGTTTTTTGTTTTTTTCTTAAATATTGGACCCTGTTCAGGCACCTGTGTGCAAGCAGTACCGTTATTAGAATGAAACACACAATTTCCCATGGGATTTTTACTGAAGTCTGACATTTTAAGTCAGCAAAAACCTGGTGTGAATGACTTATTTGCCATAAAATAATTATCATAGAGATTTTTTTTTTAAACTGACATACTTTTCATGTTATTTATTCTATGACAGAGTAGTACTATTGCATTCCAATTAAAAAATATTTTACTGAAATATGTCACAGAGCACTAATATAGTGTAAAATGGTTGGATGTACAGAAATTTCCACCGTAGGTCATTGTTGAATTATAAGATATGCAATATTGTAGAGAAGCTAACTGAGGTGATGGTATTCCTCTGCAGAAGGGATTAAGAAACTAGTTATAATTTTAAGTGCACAAATGATAATTGATATAGGACATAATTGTCAACAGCTGCTGCTAATTAAAATGTTTCATAAAGGCTTCCTGACAGTATGGGAATCTTGCTGAGTTAAAAATTTATTCATTTAAAAAGGAATTACAGCAAGAACACAAACTTAGACTAGGGGAAATGTGTTGTACATAGCTAGTCAAAATAGCCTTTGTTTAAATTGTTTTCTTTTTTCAAATATCTGAAATATTTCAATTAGAACAACCAAACCACTGTGTATATGTGTATGTTTGAAAAATATCACATGAATATCTAGATGCCTAATTTTTTTTATTTTTAATGAGTGCCTAGGTAAATTTCTGTAAAGGAGGAAGATTTATTATAGAGCAACATTAAATGGATACAGAACCAGATGGCTGAGAGAAATATAAGTTATTTATTTTGAAATAATTGTGTTGTTTTCACAAGTTCTATGGTGTTCTTTAGAAGTCTTCCTTCAGTATCGGGACTACTCTGATTTCTTATGTCAAGGGGTTTTGTTCTTATTAAAGTAGGAGTCTTCCCTTGCCATCATACTTTTTAGCTAGACATTACCCTGACTTTCATGTGATGCAGAATGGAAGAAGGACCAAGTTTCTGACAAGTCATGTATGGAATTTCTATCTCCTGTATGATATGGAAATTAACTGTGACTCCATTAATATTGTTTTTTAGGCATAGGTGAAGGGGAATGGCAATGCAGTTAGTTAGTAGGCTGTCTTGAACCCTAAGGCTTTGGAGTAATTCCAGCTTCAGTGGGTGGTGAGAGAGAAGATACTTCCTCATTGCTGCCCTTAGGAAACTCGGAGCATGTAATCTGCTTAGGCAGGAGGCATACCGAGTAAGAGATTTGGCCTTTATTGCTTTCTGAATAACTCTACAGAAGGTGACAGAACATTGAGAGAAAAGATGGATTAAACGTGGATAGTTTGAATAAACTTGGTGTGAACTTTTAATATGATCCATTTGTGCCTGAAAGGTTGAGATACTTCTGACCTCAGCTTTCATATGGGCTGTTCATTCTTTATAGCTTTAATGTTTAAACTCACTGTCAAAAATCCGTTTGGATCAAATTAAGTTAGAGTTTCTTCCAAACAAGGGCTGCAACACATGGCACCAATAGCTTTACATTTTTGCAAATTTCACAGATAAAAATCCCACAGAGCCAAAATAAGTTTTGATCTTTTCTTTTGAGAATGTTCTTCCACTCTCTCATATATGCTTTTATATATATATGTATATATGGTAACATGCTAAGATTTTGAAAAATAAGTAATAAAAGCAATGTTATATTATAATTTCTAAATGGAATGTGCTGACTGATAAACTAATCAGCCCTTATATACCCTGACATGTAAATATCACTGGTATCAGAAGCTCTCAAAGGACAAGCTCTCATGGACCATGCGTCCTATGCTACAAATGCAGATTGTTTGTATCAAGCACGTATCCCTGTAATTTTGTCCTCTCCTTATTTCCAGCAAGTAAATATAATTAAAAGCCATCAGATTTATTTGAGAAGTAGTTATGTCTTGGATCCGAGACACAGAGACACAGAGGTTATTATCTCTGTGCTTAAACACGGGCCTTTGCACATGAAAAAAACCCCACATTTATGCGTGCTAAACAAAGAGAAGACCATAGCACAAATACATACTTCCCAAAATCCAAGTGGGCAGATTTGCGTGCCCCAGCAATGTGCTTAAAGACCATCCCACTTGAAAACACCAGATTATTAAATGCTTTTGTGGCAGACATCTCCCGTTTTCCTAGGATTTTTTATGCCATTATGTCACACCATTTTCAAATGAAAGTGGCTCAGCAACTGAGTGTGCGTGGCTGGTGGACTGTGCAGCTTGGTAGGAAGCAGATGAAGGTCTCAGTGAGGAGCTGTGAGTGAGCAGCCTGAGAAAGGGCCAGCCGGCTGGGAGCTGCAGGGAGCACAGACCCTGCAGGGATCTGCCTGGGAGCTTCATCTCTCTCAGTGGACTCCAGGAAAGCACTGAGATGCCAGACACTGAAGCTCTAGGCAAGGCCTTCTCTGCAAGGCTACAGTAGACAGCAGGAGGGTCGTCTCTTAAAGTCTTTTTTTTTTTTTTTTTGTTCTCTGTTTTGTCAGCTAGTTGGTTTCCCTACTGAAGAAGTGAATTGTTCTGGGTGGTATCTTGACATAATGTCAGGGTTTGTTTCTTAGAAGTTTAGAGGCACTTTGGCCTTCCTCTGGGGAGGTCATGGCAGTAGCGTATCTACCTGAGAGCTGCGGTCAGCTGAGGACCCCATCATGGCAGCTGGTCAATCATAAACCACAATTATATCATCTGCTTTGCTGCAGATTAGACTATATGTTCAAATGTGCTATTGAAATGGTTTATGCTGTCAATAGGAGGCTGTTTATAAGTTACTGTTCTGCTTCCTTTTTTTTTGCATTGCAAATTATAGCTGTGATGGGTGGCTTTCTGGGTCCTATGTATGCTAAAATGTATTTATGCAAGCACAGCATCAAAAATTAAAAAAAAAAAAAAAAAATAAAAAAAACAGATGAAGAGAATAAAATATCTCAAAAGTAGAAAATTTGATTCATTTTCTACATTAAAATTGAATAAATTAGTTATATCATCTGCTAGCACAAAACTAGAAGCACTCCTTCTGACATAAAACATAATTAGTTACAGACTATGTGCCACTTGCAAATGCAATGATGAAAGAAAAAAAGGTGACCTTACACTAAGAAGTACAAGAATATTCCAACCCACAAACACTTGTACTCTCTAACAGATACAGCTATATGGCAACTCATTAACAGCAATTTAATTAATACATAAGTAAAATCTCTTCCACCTCTGAAAATTAAGATTATAAAATATTATTTCCCCAATAAATTGGGGAAAAAAATGGCTAAACTCTTTCACACAAATGGCTTTCCAGCATAAAATCTTTATGTCAAATTTATAAGCTATTAAGTTGTATGCATTTTCAAACAAAGGATTAACATATTGCTTTGTGTGCCATTTATTTTCACCTGCAGATTTTTTATTCTGTAAAAATGATTTCATTCACTGGGAGGAGACAATTAATACAATTTTTGATCATGAGCAGAAGCTCAAGTTTTTAATCCCTTTCTGAACACAAAAAATTAATAGTTGTGTTGGCTTCATATTAGTTCAATTGGTCATGCTGACTTAAAATTAATGAAGCGTTAAACAATAGTGCTAGTAAGGGTTGACAAAAATGTCTCAGTTATGAATTTTTTAGCCATTATCTAGGTATTTTTCAGTTACTGAGTCTGATTAGTTCCTTGGGGAGAGTACGTCAAGAAATACGGGAATGTTGAGAAAGGAATTCCATCTTATTTTTCTGTGAAATTCTACAAAGATTTTATTACAGTTAAGGGAGATCAGAGTTTTATCTGTGTTTTTTTCTCAACAGGGACAAAATATTCTTTGAAAGTCAATGATATTTCAGAAACACTGTGTTAATCTGCTAATAATATAATATGTAAGTGATCTAGTCCCAACAGAATGTTTGCTGAAATTAGTAAGGAAAATGTAGCATCTTGTGGACGCATAGATGAAATTCTAAAAATTAAGAGGACCTTTTTATTTGATTGACGTGATTGGTTGTAAAACTATACGTTGCATACTTAGGAAGAATGTTAAAATTTTCAGGAAGGCAAAGAATTATGTGTTTGATATTTATGTTTTTGTGCCTGACATCACATAAAGCTAGTGAATATCAGAAGTGCTTCTTCCAGCATTTAAGCTATCTCATATTTTGACTTTGTGAAACATAAGTACTTGTTTTTGTTTTGTCTGTGCATTGCTGGAATGTATTACCTTTCTTCCCTTAGGCCTGCATAATAAATTAATGAAGTCTGTATCTGACATGCAACAATCAGCTTGTGCTGGCACAATCAAGACTTTGTGTGAGGTCTACAAAGTGATTAAAATGTTTTTTTGGGTCATCATGAAGAGAAGGAAAGAGTAGAAGGCATAAAACTAGCAATAAAAACAAACAAACAGAAGTGATTGGAAATGTACTTCTGACCATTCTTAATCTTAAATTCTAATCTGTTCCTGAGCAACAAGTGACTTCGCAAAAAAAGTAGACCTGCACGTTTTTGTTATCATCAAGGCTTTAAAATCATAGATGGATAAATAGAATATTGCAGTGATCAGTTCAAAGAAACAGAATTCAAGCCAGAACTGAAAGCTTTAAAGCCTGTTTACAGCAAAAGCAATAAACTTTTGAAAAAATGAAGAAGTTGTCTAGCTAGTTTTTAATAAGTTGCTACTGAAATTATTTTTTCAGAAAGTCAAACATTTAAACTGGATAAACACCTTAGGTATTAGAGACTCATTAATTGATACGTTATTAAAAAAATGACAGTTCTTTTGCTTTCTTTACAAAACTGCAAGATGTCAAGGCCAAGGAATCAGTAAATATAAGAAGTTTGCCTCTTCATTAAAATGGCAGTTTAAAAGCAGATCTTGTTGCTGAATATTGTTATTTTTAGTATTACATTGCAGAAAAAAATCACTGTCAATGACCAACATTTATTCAAGATGAGGAATTACAAATTCGATTAGATCTTCCTTAGTATTGAAATGACTTTATGGATTTCCTTATGAATGATAGTAATAAATTGAACGGTAAATGGAATAGTGAGCATCTAATCTAAGGTATGAAGTCATAATACATAGGTCCCATGTTTAGTTATCTTTATTAAATTTACTGCTGTCGTAACCATTCCTGTTACATATCTACCAGACAATAAACCAGAATCTGATTAGATTACCCTTACCTGTATTTAGCTACCTGGAAATGAGCTATTTAGTTGAAGGTGGCCACATAGGTCTCTTCTAGTTAATGAAAGAGAGAAATAGCTTCATGTGAAGATTCATCCCAATGAACATAGATAGCTCAGACTGTGGTGACTTTCTCCTTGGAGGTCCGCGCTCCTCCCATGACAGCGAGGAATTTTGACGGTGAATTTATACTAAAATATTAACTTCCAGGTGCCTAAGTGGGACAAATTCCACTTCGTATATGCAGAATCTGCTCTTCACTTTCTATGAGGAAAGCACAGCTTAATGAAACATGATTCCTAGTTTTACCATCTTCTTCCATCCTGAAAGCAAGTTTTTAATAATTGTTATGCTGTGACTGACACACTGAAGCTTCATTTTTGTTTGGTACTATCTGAATTAACTGTGATTTAGAATTAGAAGATAAATTTTACTTAAAAGGTCCATGGTGGGGTGCATCAGTTTAACATTTTATAGTGGAAGATAATAAAGAACACTTTTGACTTTTTACATGACATTAGGATTCCATGGTACTGTAAGATTATAAATGACTCATTAATTCTTTTTGATTAAAAAGAAAGATCAAAAATTCAGTGAGGTTACTGAATAAAAATGAAGATAATATATGTTGTGACAAACACGTGGAAAAAAAAAATGAAAGAATTTACACTTTACAGTTCTGGCTTGATCCAAGAATAACATTTCTTCTTTTCTGTAAAAGGCAGCAATATAATTACAAGGTATATGTTACATAAGTTATACATACATATATGTGTATGTATTTTCATGTATAAGCTACTTGAGTTCTTTGTATACCTACATGTGCATTCATTATCCATTCCTGCAGTGGTACTACTAGTCTCAGACTTCAGTGTATTAATTATGCTATATACAAGGTAAAGAAAAATCCTCTCCCAAAAATCTCAATGTAAAGTCTGGGTAAACAGGTGCGTTGTAGCTGAAAATATAATAGGGGGTGATAAACAGCTAGAAAATTATTGAAAACAGTAATTTTTAAATGTTATTTTGTATCCATATTGCTTACAGAGATCCTGTAGATATGACTTTACAATAAACAATGTATTTCCATCAAGTGCTTGTTTAAGTCAGTGCATTAATACTATGGGGCAACTATGAGGTTTTCAAATTACTTTGAAGATTTACTAATATCATAAGCTGTGTTCGTAGGAAAGCTTTAAAGGGGCCTGGAGGAAGAGAGACAGTTATCTTCTGCTTAGCTCACATAATCTGTTACATGTTAAAATCAGTGACTAGGAGACAATATGGCAATCAACAAAAAACAAGAAAGAGAAAACAACAGGAAGAGTTTCAATGTGAAAACAAATTGTCTAAGACGCTCAGAAGAATGCTAAAAGACTGAGATAACATATTCTCTGAAATGTATTTATTGATTACATAAACAACAGCAAAGACATGCTCTGAATTTATTTCCTCACAGTTCCACACTAGTATTTCTTATGTTTTTATGCCTAGTCAATTTTTGCTTT
This sequence comes from Caloenas nicobarica, assembly GCF_036013445.1. Taxonomy (NCBI): domain Eukaryota; kingdom Metazoa; phylum Chordata; class Aves; order Columbiformes; family Columbidae; genus Caloenas; species Caloenas nicobarica. Next base: position 51,414,372 of record NC_088245.1, read on the forward strand.
TCTGTCAGTTCTTTTATAGGTCGAAATTCAATGACTGATAATATACTTTTATTTCTAGGTCAATTATTTATATATCAGTAACGAGTATTGTTTGAGGTACTACATTTTTGATAATTCATTTTGCGTAATTTTATGCTTAACACATAATGCAACTCTGTAGTTTATGTGGGGTTTTTTTCTTTTTATGTCTGTAGTGTAAAACAAACACTGAGTTATTTGACAGTCACAACTGACTTACCTTTCGATTGTCTATGTATGTAAGTTCCATTTAACTATCAATCTGTCAACAGACAAAAATATTTCTATAGCATCCTGTATTCTGTAAAAGTAAAAAACCTTGCAGATACTGACTTAAGAGTAATGCCATTTAATATGATATTGTCTTTCACTCCTCTCCATTTAAAATTTAATATTCTGTTTCTTTGTGCCATTTTGCCATTTTCTGTGTGTGACAATGCTTTCCTATTTTGGGAAGTAGTCTGTGAAAATATTATTAATCTTTTCAACACCAGTTTTAAAAAATAATTACCGTAAAATGCTGGCCTGTAAGAGGGACCTATTGAAGCAGCAAAATGATGTCATTACTCAGACTAATCTACCAAAACGCAAATTTTACAGAGGAATGTTCCAAGACCTGGAGCAATGCAGTTGGAAAGAGCTCTCCTGTGCGATGATACTCATAAACTCCTTTTTGAAGGTTTTATAGTATTCATTTGCAGTCTCCCATCTTTTAAGGATGATTGCCTCCTGGTCAGAGTGGCACCTAGAGCTGAGTCAATTATAGTTCAATTTATTGGACGGCTGTTTGTCTCTTGTGGTGTATAGTAATTAAAAAAAAAAAAAAAGAAACAGGTTGGATCACTTTAACCCTAGTTAAGTCAAGTAAAACTCCATTTCTACTACATCTTAAAAGGCTAGAAAAGTACTACAAATAAGTAGTCCCAGATAGAAACAAATGTGGTGTTGAGCACTTAGAATATTGTCCAAATTGTCATTTTCAAGCTTTCTCTGTCAGACTGAGTTAAATCTCATTCATTCAAATGACCTGCAAGTGATACCAGAAAAGTTAAAGAAATGCATTTTTCCCCAGGGAGTTTATTTTTTTATCCTTTGAGGCAAGAGGCCAAATCACCAGGTCTGGGCAAGTAGCAAACTATGCATGTGGAGGCCAGAGGACAAGAATATCCTGGACAGGTTCCGCAAGGCCACCCTGCCAATATAGGCCTATGGCCATCCAGGGCTACTCAGATGGGGACAAACTTAAGACTTAACTGTAAGGTGAACTTTTGCATTGGGTCAGCTGAATCGCTTTCTAGGCTCCACAGATTATATTGATTAGACGGCTATAGTAGCCATAATGGGATCTTAGACATCTGAAGTTAGGTAGTGCAATGCATAAGGAGGTACCAGCTGCTAATGTTAGGTTAATACCACATTCATTGGAATTCATAAATAAATTTTTTTAAAATTAAAACTGTTTATGTTTTTGGAATTTCTGTGTCATTACAAAGGTTGTAAAATACAGACCATTATATATATTCTATCATAGTTGGTATTCTCTCACAACTCACTGGAATTCAGGCTATTCGGTACTTCAGGAAAAGCAACAAATTTCTTGAGACTTGTGAGAGAAAAATCACAGTGGAAAACAATGGTGTTTATGCTTGTGTGGGTGCAGGTGTGGCAAAAGAGCTATAGATTTATCCTATCATCAAGTTCTTTTAACTTAGACGGTGTTCAATCATCTTTTCTCAGTCTTTCTATGTTCAGTACATATTTGGAAGTATGATTCTGCCCTTGCTGATATTAAGAGATTACAAATGTTTGCACAATGTGTGATGAGAACAGATATGCAAATTTGAAAGTTATGTTATCCTAGGACAGTCTGGAAATGTAATGCAGACTGCCAAACTTTATCACTTATTGTTAAAACAGACTTACTGTGCATACGAAAACTAAATTTGATAAAAAACCTTTTGTGCGAGATTCATGGTCAGCTGAAGTAGTAATAATATTAAAGCAGTAGCTGAAATGGGTATGTATTTGTGTTACTTAATCCAAAAGTATTTTTTCATGTAATTTAAACAAGTATATTGTCTTGTACAGTAATACGGGGATTTGTAAAAGTGGTAGTCATATCAGAATTATAGTTATTATTCATACAGTCTGTGACATTGATATGTAATTTATAGTTGGTCTCTTCTTGTTTTCCAGGTCTCCCAACAAAGACATGGCTTCAAATGAAAGAGAGATTGTGGTTTGGGTTTGCCAGGAGGAGAAGATTGTATGTGGCCTGACAAAGCGCACAACCTGCACAGAAGTGATTCAAGCACTGCTTGAGGAGCATCAGGCAACATTTGGAGAGAAAAAGGTCCTTTTTGGAAAACCAAGTGATTACTGCATTGTAGAAAAATGGAGAGGCTCAGAGCGAGTCCTTCCTCCCTTGACAAAGATTCTGAGACTTTGGAAGGCCTGGGGGGAAGAGCAGTCTAATTTGCACTTTGTGTTGGTAAAGTCAGATGCTTTCCTCTCATTTCCATTGTGGAAGACTGCTGAAGCTAAGGTAGTACAAAATATAGAAAAACAATGGGAGCTCAGTCCAGCGAATTACATGAAAATGTTGCCAATAGACAAGCAAAAGAAAATTGTCAGGAAGACTTTCCGGAAACTGGCCAAGCTTAAACAGGACAGTGTTCAGCAAGAGAGAGATAATATGGAGACGCTGATTCATCTGATCATTTCTCAAGATCATACCATTCATCAACAAGTCCTTAGAATGAAGGAACTAGATATGGAAATTGAAAAATGTGAAGCGAAATTCCATCTTGATCGTGTAGCAAATGATGGAGAAAATTATGTGCAGGAGTCCTATTTAATGATCAATCCAAGTGAGGCTGAGCAGCAAGGGATTAGGCCAGATGATCAAAAAGATGTGCATGACTATTTGAGTAAAAGTGAGGGAATTTTACAGGTCGAAGAGAGACTGAAACATCATAAACAATTAATAGAGAAGCTGTGTGCTGAAATTGAAAGAGAGGTACATGGTATATGCACAGAAAAAAATGGAGATGATCTTTGCACAGAAGGAGCTGCTAATGCTGAACCAGAAAACTCAAATTTGGAAAGTGTAAAATATGAGCTGGAAAAAAGTATGAAAGATGGTCTGAGAATCAACTCATACCTGAGCTGCATTCAGAAAGAACTTACATACAGGGACTCACTGCTTCAAAAGAAGGAAAAAGAATATGAACTTCTTACAGAAGAATTTAATTTACTACATGTTAAAGACAGCATTGAAGCTAGGCTTCCATCAGATGAAGAGCCATCCAAGGGCAGTGGCACCTCCAGTAACAGCATTGCTGCTCCTGACTTTGTTCATAGAGTGACTAATCTGGACATAAACGATACAGACTCTGACACTGGAATCAGCTCTACACACAGTCAGGACTCTGAAATAACTTCAGGAGACATGGTACTGTTGTCAACATAGTTGAAAACAGTCACGCATTCATGAAAAATCATATTTTGGAAAATATTTATAAGAATTAATAAACCTTGTTGTCTTAAGATTTCAGCCCTTCAAGATGTTAAAACTGTGGCACCTCTGTAGCAAAGTAAACAGTGTCTATTTATGCGCTTAATAGTATATTTGTGCTTAAATGCATGGGCAGTCTCATGAGTTAACTGCTAATAGGTGCAAGGTTGTTGGCTTTGCTAAATCAGGATAGACTGTTCAGATCTTGTATTATTGATAGTATAACAGGAGAGTTTGGACTGGCTTGCACCAAAAGTCTGGAGATTTGATATCCCCTAATCTTTGGGTCCACTTCTGTGTCTCTGACTTTTTAGGAATGTGAATTAGAGATTAGACCAAACTAAACGGAGAGCTTGATTTTCTGCTCTGTTACATTAACTTTATTCAGCTGGAGTTTCCCTGCTATGAAGCTGATGTAAAGGAATATATAATCGAGCATGTAATCTGTTAAAAATAGTTTTTATGATATTGTAGGACAAAAAAAATGCAATTGCATTTATGCTGTATATTTAAATATAGTTTTAAGTTATCAGGATTATGTTTTCAAAAACACCTAAGTCCTGTTTTAAAAATTATCTTACACACGTAGGTTTTTAATTTCTATTCTCTTTCAGCAGCATTTAATTGCTTCTAAGATCCTTAAAGCCCCTACTTATCTGCCGTTACCCTGTAGTTGCCCCAGTGATGCTTAAGTCCACGTAGTTTCTGCCAGTGGGCATGTCAGAACTGCCTACATCCTGCTTGTGCCAGGCGCTCAAATCTCAAGCTCACACCCAAGCCCAGGGGCATTTTCATCAAGGCTTTCTCCTGCCTATTTCAGCAGTAGGATCCAGTGTCTTAGACCTCCTCAGATGATGACTACCAAATAAAGCATAACAGAAGGGACAGGCAGGAACCGGACATTTTTGGCTCTGGCTGGGCACTGTTTCCCAATAGCCAGGTAGTTACCGTTTTCACGTAGCAGGTAGGCTGTCAAATCGCATCTCACGCTGTTATGGAACAGGGATATGGACCTGTAAATCCTCGGTGAGGACTTTGGGATACAGCTAAAGCTGATCCACTTTTTATATATAGCTAATTAAAAATTGGACCCCAGGGAAAAAAAAGGACGCATGACATGATAATTTATAACTATGTAATTAAGTCAAGTGATTTCACTTGGGATGTAATAGTTTATCTCAAATCCTTCTCCAGCACATTGCTATTAATCCAGAGCGAAGGTGTATAACTGAGGTTTCTCTTCAGTTACCAAACAAGATTTCGAATTCTGAGCTATAGACTCTGCGAAGAGAGCGTACCTGAGTATTTTCTGGGTTGCCATGTTTATATTTTGCAGATTGATCTGTTTAACACTTATGATTAAGTGAATTGAATGGAGAAGTAGTTACAGTGTTTCTAAATGAAGTTTAGCTCTAGTAAAATTCAAGCAGATCCTGGAGTTAAAAGCCTACAAAGTAAATGAATAGACAGGACCTAGAAAGTATAAATGCAAAATACTTTCAGACTCACTGCTTTCTCTTTCTGTATTTTTCTTCTCTTAATTGTCTGTCAACTATCTGTTTTCTAAAATGACCAAAGTGCTAGAATTCCTGATTAGCATATATTTGATATAGGAAAAAAAAAAAAAAAAAGAGGAAAAAGGCAAAAAAAAAGCGCCTTTTCTAAAATGTTGTCTTTTTTTAGAGTTTTTTTTAAGTGTTTTTGATCCTTGGTATTATAAGTAGGGTTGGTTTTTTTTCTGAAAAAGTGTGCTAGTTGCCTTAATATATTTTGTGTTGTGTTGGTTTTGTCATATGATGTTATTTGAATACTTCAATAATAGTGTGTCATATTTAGACTCAGCTCCTGGTGGAAACACAAGTATATCAAATGTATGATCTTTGTAATAATTTATTAACGCAACTCGACATCATTTGAGCTCTGTGGCATCACTCTGACAAGTAGTAAGCCCAGAGCTCTTAATGTTGAGAGTAGGCTGATGTAGTCTATGAGTTCTTGTGAATTTAGCTAACAGTTTTTTCTAATGAGTAATTTTTTAATATAAATACTTAAGGGATAAAGAATTCAAACAGAGTAATATTCACACCTGTGCAGGCAAGTGTTATACAAGACCAGTGGGGGAAAGAATTTCCACTCATATTCTATCAGATTTATTTCAGTCATAGGAACTTTTACTGGTTATCAGAGCTGATCTTTATCCACACTATGTGCTTGATTGTACATCCCTTGCAACATGTAGATCTTAAGAGTATTATTGTATTTTAAGAAGAAATTAGGAAAAATAGGTTGGGAGAGAGTATTTCTTAAAAAATAAAATAATATTAAAAAATCCTGTGTTTTGAATCTTATATTTGAAGCTTATAGTTTGAGATCACAAACCTACTTGTTTCTTTCAGAGTTTAGATACAGGTACAAGATGATTAAAGACTCTGTGCACTCTTTGCTGTTTATCTACCTCTACACTTTTCATATGCTTGTTCTGTCTGTTTTTACAATGCTATAACTATACTTTATGAACCTTACTTGACCATTCTTCCTTTGTCTCAGCTATGTATGATTTGGTTTTTATTTGCCATAAGGAAATGCACAATAAAACATTTTGGCTCATTTCATGTCATTCTCTTAAGCCAGTTCCCTTTCCACCTTCACATTTTTGTTTTATTTTATAAAATTTTCCATGCACTATGTTATACTTACCAACAAAGAGGAAGATGAAAGAAGTCCTACATAAGATGAGAGACAAATTCTACTCAGGGAGTGGAAATGTCGAATGTCAAGGTGAAATGAAAGGAAATCCAGTCCATTACACTCATCTGCAGAAGGGTTTTTTGATAGAAAGACAGTTTCTTCAGAGTAAGAGGAATACCATGGTGAGTAGGTGCCAGACTCAGCTTGTATCATGACTGTTTTGGGGTGGGATACGTTAGTCCCTGATATGAATCTAGGCAGAGATCTTCAGTGACTGTCATCCAGGCTAACAGTTCTGAAATGAATGGACTTGCCTAATCCAAAGTCTTTGGATCTTACATACTTAAATAATTTCACATGTATACTTATAACCAATATAACTCAAAGTTTCCAGGGAACACAGTGTATACCCCAGTCTCATGTTTCTGCCTGACTTTATTACGTACTTTTACAAATTTGATGAAAGCAGATGAGTCAATTTAATTAGCTACTTCAGTTCCTTGATGATTCTTTCAAATATAAAACATAATTATAATTTGATTCTGTATAAATTTACAGTATTTACCATCCATTTATGTTCTTAAAAATTACCATGTAATTACAGAATTATTGTTTTGGGTTTTTTTTCCCTACAAAGCTGAGCAGTCCCAAGAACTTTTATCCCTTCAAAATTATAGATTATATATTTGTCTTCAGATTGTGCATTTAGGGATTGTTCTACTGGCTGTCTTGTGCTCCATACACATATACATATTGCTAATACAGAATATTCTATTATGTGATACTGACAGATTGAAATTCATAGAGAGGAGAACTTCAACTTGTAGCTTTAGTCTGCTAAGATTAATAGGCTTTACATTTTCCTACATGCCCAGAATCATCATTTGTTAGTTTCTGCATATTTCCAACTGTGTAAAGACATAAATAGATGTAATGAAACAAATCATTATTACAAAATCATACAATTTCTCTCTCTGATTGTCTAATTGTGTTAATTGCTTTGGATGAAGATTTAGATCTATGCACCTACTTCAGCGAAGTACTGATATCTAACTTTAAGCAAATAGTATTTTGTATTATTTTCTGTTTGAAACAGAATTATATTTTCTTTAATAATATGTGAACATTTCTTGTTATACTTTTAGTATCTTTGTGACTGTTCATTCTGATAAAAAAATCAAACAAACAAAAAACCCCAAGTTATTATTTTCCATTTTTATCTCATGAAACACTGGGTTCGTAATAAAAAATCTTTTTCATTTTCATTAACAGTGCAAGAGGAACATGCACTTAAGAACAGAAGTCTCTAATCCAAAGGGTTTTTTTCTAAAGCCACCTTAGACCATCCCTTCCTGTTTCACCAGTTTAGTTATCTTGAAAATAAATGACTGTTTTCTTCCAACAGTAGCATGCTCATAATGATTACACATGTAATGTTTTTCTTTTCCTAGAGCAGTGATGTTTATCCTTCTGGGTATTTTACTGCAGAATTTAAGACAACCAGGTGGTTTAGCATTTTATAACTGTTTGTTGTCTTTCTCAGGCCTCCATCTGACAACATAAACATACTTCAAAACAAATATGACCACATTTCCAGTGTCCATAATATAATAATTTTTCATATATTAAAACCATTAATATTTTCCTCAAATGTGTTTAAATTATATAGTTTTGAAAATATTTAATTGTCTTTGTGACATAGTGTTTTGGAAAATGTAATAGTCTCATTCCAAAGTCTGTTGTTGTTTCTTTTTTTTTTTTTCCTGAGGATTTTGTTTGTTTGTTTGTTTTTAATTTAACAAGCAACTCAGAATAAATTATACTATGTCAAAATCTCATAGTCCTTTCTGAAACAAAACTGGCCATGACTGAAATTATTTTCTTCCAAAGAAAGGACTGCTAGGACATAAAATACAGACATCAATATTTTCTTTCTAAAACTTAACAGATTCTAATAATTAGTTAATATGTCTTACATCAAACATAGCTTTTCAGATGGATGATTACAGACTGTTTTCCTGGAATCAAATCTGTGATTGCTTTGCATCTCTGACAGATCAAGTCCAACTCAAATCCAGACACTAACTTCAATCGAGGCTGTTCATAATGGTTCGCAAGCCTTCAGGTTTAATTCAGGAAACATTCCTAAATAAGACCCTATAGCTATGTTTGGGCAGTATTTCACTTTTCCTGCATTATTTTTTCCTGAATTATGAAATAAGTGCTTACATTTTATGATACATTCATTTTTCAGATGTAAAAAAAAAAAATCCCAAACTTCAAACCTGACTGGAATTCAAACTAGCTTTCTGTCTTATTCATGTAGAATTTGAGGATTTTCATATCAATGATTCATTCAAAAATTAAATTATCCTTCAATTTTCAAAAATATTTACAGTAAGAATTGTTGACTTCTAGCTTTGTCAGATGAATCCCACATAAGGGTGGGGAAATTTAGAGCATGTAAATGCAAGTGTTTGCTTATGCAATGACTATATGAATATTTTACTTGACTAGCTGGTTGGTTGAGATTATAGTTCACCTGAATATTTGAAAACTTAATTTGTGATCTTCAATCCATCCACTGGCATCCATTTTTCAGGAAATAATAATTCTTTCTGAGGAGAGAGGAATTATTTTGTCAAGAAAAATACAGGGATCATCTTGTTAGGATTCATTTAAGATAAAGTAAAAAGCCCAACTAGTACAAAAAGTTCATGTCAGCTAGAAGTTCAATTTAATCCTACACAGTATCAAGTTTGGATAGATCAAATAATATTAACTGTGGAGAAAATCATGCAGTTACTTGCTATGATAAAAAACCTGTGTTGCTCCACAATGGAAAGCATCAAGGGGTCTACAAGACACAAAAGTATCTGAGCACTTTACCAGTGCATTCCTGAGGATACTACATCAGCAGCTCGGTTACAGATTACAGGGAGAAAGTGAGAGTTATTTGCATGACGAAGAACCTCTTAATTCCTTTCTATCTGTATTCAGAGTTTTTGTTAGGCATACAGAGGAACCTTTTGATTTAGAGAGCTTTTGTCATTCCTGACCTAGAAGTAATGTGGACTTTTTGTATTAGACTATAGTGACAGAAAAATTATACACTGTTTATGGTAATTTTAATTCTTTTACAGGTTGCCACAGACTGTGAGAATGTAAAGCTTATTTGACCATTTTCCCCAATTCTGATTTGACTCCATAGTTTATCTAAATAATGTATTTACAATTCCATGCAACTTGTATTATGTTCATATCAGCACTTTTTTGGGTGGTTAGATCAGATTCTACTTAGAATTTCTTCCAACATCAAATATCATATTCTTCTATTTTATGTTCATTTCTATTTTGCTTCAGATCAGCTGTATTTCCCTTCCAACTTGGTATTCTATTAATATGTTTCTGTGATTCTTATTTCTGAGTACATGTATTTGTTTTAAACTGCAAATTAAGTAGCTGCTGCTTCATAGTTTATTTTGCTTAAATATTCATAAAATAGCTATACATACTTTCTTGGGGAAGGAGGTTACTGCTTAAATTTCAGTTCACCAAGTTGATTAACCTCCTAATAGTTTGCATATAGTAAATTGCCCTTACTTTTGCTCTTCTTTCTGTATGGAAAAATTTAAATGGCTCAGAAGATGTTTTTATGTAACATAGGAATATCTTGATTAAAGTATTTCTTACATTATTTACAGTTGCACTGAATTCTGACAGCAGAGGAGTTATATGAAAAAAAATTCTGAACTGGTATTTCTTTTCTGGTATTTTCGTGTCAAACAGGGCCAGGTCAATCATAAACCCAGGACTGCATTACATAGTCACACATTTCTAGAAGAATAGATTAGCAATACACGGATTAGCTAATGTTCACTAAACTGTTTTGGCATACTTAAAGCTGAGAGCTTGAAATAGTTGTTATGAAACTGTTACTGATGATGACCCTAACAGGCATAGTTTTCCTCTTAACATTTGCAATTATCAGGGTTGCTTATTTTTGCCATCTGGATGATTATTTTACTATGCAAACAATTTCGTTCTGTGAATTTGACCCCCCACCCTTTCTTTGGGAAGGACTTTGTATTAACAAGCAGATCTTTAGGACTTTTCATTTTTCTTTTTTGCAAAAGTGGAATGACACAAGTAAATTTTAGCTCTAGTGTTTTGAAAAAAAAAAAAAAAGTACTATTCCTTTCTATACAGATTAGTCACCTGCGTACCATAGTTTCTCTCAGTATTCTTTTCTGAGACATATTTCATATATTTGGTTTTGATGTCTAAAATTACAGGCTGAGAGTGTTTGTGGTTAAGTCAATATTTGAGCTATGAAACACAGGCATTTAGAGAAAGGCCAAGTCTTCTGCTTCGGTAACTGTTTCATTGCTGTAAAATTCCATGAGATTCAGGAAGGGGAATTTGTTTGTATATGACTTCGGAGTGGAAGCAAATCCATCTCACAGCATGTGCTATAACCCAAGTGTTCTACAACTACATCTCAGTGAAGATGGCAAGAGAATGCTTTATGAGCTATAGTTTCCTGATAAGCTATTTTTTTAAAATTTTGTGATTAGGTGAGACTCTGTTTTCACTAGGAGAGGGGAGGGGAATAAACTTCCTGTTCTGGCTTTGCAGATTGCCTGAAAATTTATCCACATGTAATTTTTGCTCAAACACATGAAGATAGTTCAAAACCAACACACTTTTATGATCTTTAAGCTAAATTCATGGTCAGAAGGTCTTGATAATTTCTTGTAATTCTTGTGTTGGTAAAACTGTAGTTTTAAAGCATAGTTTTGCCTCAAAAAATTATTAACACCTGAATTTACTGAGCAACAACAGAACCTCAGAGTTGTATGTAAGAAAAGGCTCCATCAAAATATTCTGACATCTGGCATCTGAGAAATTGCTTTGATTCCATCACTGGACCCTTCCCTAAACTGTACACAAAAAGTATAGGATTTTCCTCAGAAATATGTTACACTCCTTATATTGAATGAGTGACGGAGTAGTTCAAATTAATGCTATAAGTAAATTCAAGGGAATAAAACAAGGAAAGAACACTCTCATCTGTTTTCTAAAAGTAAATATTCTTATATTTCTGCATAAAAGTACAACAGTTTATTGTGATTCCCTGAAAGTTTTCCACTTTTTAATAGAATTCTCTATATGACTTCCTTTTACTTTTTTAAACGTAGTGTGTTTTGCGTTTTTTTATACACTACTAGATTAACTAATCTTTTATGTTCTTACATAATAATCTTACAGTTTGTTTGTATCTGTACTTTGTTCATTAAGGTTTGCTTTTCCTTTGTTTTAGTCAATGACTCTCCCCAAATAACTTTTTGACCCATAATCAGTCCACACAGCTTTAGACACTTTAGCTTGTTAGTGCAGCTACTACACTATTTTTATCAACACTTTTTAAAAAGTATTTATAAAGCAAATATGTGATTTTGCCAACTACAGTATAGATGGACACTGAGAGTAGAAAATCCCCAGCACATAAAGAGCATAAGGAACTCTATTTGTAGAATTTCCTTGTGGGAGAGGCTGGGTTTTTTTGTTCTCTCTTCTTTTTTTTTTTTTTTTTTTTTTAATTTTCAAGTTAAAAGGGTATGTAAATACACTGGGAATGGACTTGTTATGACTTATGTGTGTATATATATATATATATCTTCCTCCAATTTCAGATTTCCCTGTTATGGTACTAGTATTTCTGGCACTCCCTGTGCTGACACTCTCCTACTCCATGATCCCATGTGCCTGATGCAGTCAAGCAGGCTTTTGAGATGACCAGCTGCATCTGGTAGTTGAGTTCCCAGCACGATTTATGCAGAAGTTGGTGCGTTTATGCTTGGCAGATGCTTGGCTCACAAGGCTGATAATTCTGAGTCTTACAACTGAATCGTGCTACCACAGCTTTTCTCCTAACACATAATCTTGTATGAGTAAAACGCACCATCATCACACAATCCACGGTCTGTTACATCCCATGACATACCAGATAATTCCTGCTTTCCCTTTTCTGTGGCCTGGGACAGCTTTTGTGAGCTTGAGAGAGGAATGAATTTAAGTGTGGTTTAGCATGAAACAGGATAAAAGTAGGGTAAGAGTTGAACTAGAGCCAACCATAACATAAAACCCTTAAAACATAGCTATGAAAGGTCAGCAGAGCAAGGACATATGCACAGATATAAAGTAGAATATTTTGTCCCTTGTTGTGGGTGTGACAAACGCTCAGGCCATACACATCCATATCATATGGCAGCCCTGTATTTGTTTCTCATTCAAAATGAAAATTAGAAACAACTGTTCTACAGTGATAGTAATCATCCGTTGCCAAGGAAGAAGGAAATTCATCATCTCCAGGGTTCCTTAAATTGAGACAGGATGTTTTTATGCTCTAGTAAACCACAAGTTATTGGGCTTGACAATATTCACTTACATTTTAGGTGAAGATGATATGTTCCACTACAAGAATTATTGGTGAAATTTTATGGCCTGTGTTAGGCAAAGATCAAACCAGATGATCCTTGTGTCTTAAAATCTGCCTTTAGAATTTACAGCTGCTCAGAAAAAAAAAATAAAATAAAAAAAGAAACCAACCAAACAAACAAACAAAATACACCTTGTCAGAAAATGATGAAGGGAAAGAGGAGGTTGCATACAATGATCTAAAATATTTTCCTTATTATAAAGCACTGCTGTTTCCAGAATGGGCAACTCTGCTTGTTCTGGAATTATGTTGTAGTCATAGCCTAACCGAAAATTTCATACACCAAAAAAGCAAGCTTGGAGTTCTCTTCTACTTTCCCTTCTGACAGCTGAAAGAAGTATTGCCTATGCTTCCACAGCGTATATCTCTCATGTCAAGCCATGTAGAGATTTACTTGCCTGTGCAATGACTGTCTAAGCAGACAAAGAAATAGTGTCTTCACTGAGTCATTCCAAGTTTTCAAGTTTCTGTCAGAGCCAGGGCATAAATACAATAAATAGAATTAGGTGTGGATCTATCATGCTAGTAATACTTAAGACTTGCCCTCCTATCTAGTTTCTGCCATCGTGTCTCACATCATGGAGCACTTCAGTGGAAGAAGAGAAGCAGAAATGTCCTAAGGAACTAGACCAAAAAAGCCCTGGCACATACTAAATCTTTCCTTCTTCCTCCTGCTGAAACTATAGTACTACTATAGGGCTCAAAGAGTGGGAGTACTTTGTGTGCAACACCTGACAAGTGAAAAGATGGGGAGAATGGATGAAAGAAAAGAGAAAACAGTTTGCCATGTAAAAGAGGGGAAACAATTTCTAATTCTTTTCTTCAACAGTGCAAAAGATGGGAGAGGGAAATACCATAGCCCAAAGATATTAATTCTGTCTTCTGCTTTAACTTTTGACTGCATGCCACATCCTTTTTAAGGTGAATTGTACATTTTCAAACTATTTCAGCTTTAATTCTTAATTTTCCATTCGCTATTTCAGCCTAGGCTTGGGACAGTTCTGCTGCATGTGAGTGTACAAAGTAAAATTATGAAAATGAGTCTTGGTCTTATTTTATTAGGGTCAAAATCTGAGTTGATTTAGTCTATTTAAACTTTCTGTCATGTAATCACAGTGAAGTTGCTTAAACATGTTGCTATAATATAAAATTATAGCTGCAAATTGACTTCTGCATTTTTTTTTCTTTACATATTCACTGTAAATCATCAAATGCACAAACAGAAATGCTGTAATTATGTTGGGCTTGCACTGCCAGTTATATATCTTGGTAAATTCTCGGTTGTTTGTAAGACTGGGAAATAAGAGGTACATTGCATGGGCTTGGAACAAATGTCAAAAACATGACAATACAGTGTCAAAGGGGTGTGCATTGACATATACTCTTTTAAATTACAAACTATTGATCTGGTCTCTTGAGCTTACATGGATAAAAGGAACCTTGTGCCAGTAAGGGAAAAATAATTGCTGATCTTTTTCAGAATGTTTCTGGAATTTATACACAATGGACCTTTCAGATGATCACACCCCAGAAAACTGTAGGAAAAAATATTCTTCCATCCCTTCTCCCTTTCATTCCAGCTATGTCTACATCACAAGCTGGTCATGTCTGGAAAGGCATCAAAGGTGTATTTCAGAAGAATAGCATCTGAAAACTGATCCTTGATAAGAAAAGTGGTGGATCAGAACACTTAATAGATAAGATATCGGACCTAATGGCTGGGTATAATTGAAAACTTGAAAAAGAGATAAAGGATGAGAAATCTGGGGTGTTTGATAAAGTTCCTTCACAAAAGCATGAAATTTGAACACCCCCCCAAAAAAATCATGCTTTAAGATACCTGATAGACTATGGCAATGCAAGTTAGACAATAAAAGGAACAGATTGAGAAGGATCAGTCTCTCTTTCAATATTTTTAACAAAAATACACTGTCCTATGTGGTATTCCTCACTCATGGCCTGCAAAGCATTTTATGAAAGTTATTTCACCAGTAGTGATTTAACAGAAATTCACTAAGTACCAATACCTGGTCTCACTTTCTTGGTTCTCTACTGACACTTCTAATATCTGTATTGAAAGGAAAAAGTCTTTAGTTAAAAGAGGCAAAGTGAAGCAAAACAAACCAAAAGCTTTTTCATCAAAGTATCAATTTCCCTGAGCTCAAGAAGCAGAGGTTAGCGGAGTCTACCCATCTTGAAGTTATCAGCAGAACTTCATGGGGACAGCAGGTTTTAGTAAACACTTCCTGATGTACAACTTGTGTTTATGCCTGTGCACTGAACCACAATTCATCACGTATTGTTCAGGGTCGCACATAGAAGGTACTCAATACAATATCAGTTCATTATAAGAAATTTTCAGTATAATTGCCTTTACCCTGATTGACAGAAGTAAGACAAAGGATCTCATTTAAGGTGTGAAATCACCGTAAGTAGAAATGCTCCTGTGCATTCTTCAGCTATAGTTTCAGCAAAGGCACCAGCTAATGAAATTCATATGGTCCTATACGAGACATCATCTAATTACTGCACTCCATTTGTTGTGATGGGAATTGGATAATTTACTATATAACAAAGTTGATAGACTCGTGGTGCAAATGTGCCTTTTTTTCGATAGCAGCCTCTGGAAAGACATTTTTCGAATAGCCTTTTATTAAATAATGTTATTTGAAAACAGCCTTCTTCCCTGCAGAACTGTGTGGATCTCTGAATATACACAGCCATGCTGAGCAGCAAATTACATGTGAAAGAATAAGAACATCTGCAATTTAAGCTCAATTTATTTCTTAAAGGAATAGCTATTTCACATGGAGTTGCATGACTTTCCTCAACAATAAGTTAAATACACCTTTCCTCACCTAACTTGGCAAATGATACAATGTTCTTGCGAACAGACAAGTAAACAACAAAAGAAGATCTGGAATTGCTGCTTTGAGAGTCTCTCAAAGCCTAGATGTATTTGGAAACTGTACCATGAGGCCTGCAAAAGGCACTGAAAAAAAAAGGAAGAATTGCTCAAATGTTATCAAGGTGGAAATAGTGATCTGACTGGGAACCTGGTACACTTAGTTCTCAAATAAGCAGGGATGAATCTTCAGCAAAAATTATGCTGCATCTAAAGCAATTTCAGGGCTGATACAGCAGCCAGAGTCATAATGAAAGCTATATGATGCTACAGGCATCAAGAAGCAATTTCTCTGTTGTTCTGTATGAAAGCAACACATGTTTGTGCAGAATGCAACACAATGCTCTCCCAATTTAGGATGCTAGTAGTCCAGAACAAGTAATTTGTGACATTGTGTCATTCATGGGCCTATGCTATGGACCTCTTGCTAAAAATGGAAAACTCTCTGGTTACTTTTTTTTTTTAATAATGAATTCCTTGTATTTGCATAGGCTGTTAGGTTTTTATAATAAATGTCAGAAAATTTGCATGTGACTTAGAAGTGTAAAATTTTGCAGGAACATTGACAGTGAAGTCATTCATAGCAAATTATTGCTGCCAGGCAAAAGAATTTGGGAGCATAAGGTATTTTATAAATACATCAAAGGGAGGAAGTGCTAGAGATAAAACTGATCCAGGAATAACTATTGAAAACTAGTTATGGCAATGCAGATTTCTAAGAAAAAAATATTTCACAAGGGAGAAAAGTAATAAGACCATGAAAAATACTCTTAGTTTAAAATCTGCCTAACCTCTTCAGTTGTTACTAATTTTAGACATCCTCATCTCATCTTGTAGAAGTAAATCGTTTAATAACAGGGTACTGTGCAGATGTCTATGCTAGAAAATCTGAATCAGTTATAATCCAGACACCCACCAGAGCATGCTTCTGTTGGACTCTTTGGTTGGAATTGGATTTTGAGCTACAAAGAAGAAATGGGAAGGAGAGACGAGGGAATGTGCACCAGCAGTGAAATTCCCTCCATGCTGTCTTGCTAGCACAAGGATGTGGGAGAGGAAAGGAGAATAAATCTCTTGCACATGGATTTCTTTCTTTAAGAATGGGCTCCCTAAGCTCACAAGAGGCTGGAAAACAGTGAAGCTTCTGTGCTATGTGGCTGGCAGTGCCCCTGGCTCAGAGGAGGAAAAGTTACTCTCTTGCCCAGTCTCTTTCTATGGTTCAAGCTGGCATTTTTATGTGTGTGGAGTCTAATACCTGAACCATGGCTGATCATGGGCACCAGGAAAGCCGTGCATTGAGTATCAATTAAGTATGAAATAAAGCAACCATCAGCTTTACAGTAGATCATTGCTTCCTCATGCCAAAGGCACTATAGCACAAAAATTGTCAGTGTTTACCAACAGTCATTTTTCAAAAACAATAGCAAGGATTTGCCAAGTTTGCAGAAGTTATGCAACAGCCTCCGTATTACATTTGTAGAACTGCTTAGTTTCGCACTGCAATAGACATGCTGTGCGTATGAGTTAGGAATAGCATCTAGGATTCACTTTGAATTTTCTGTTGTATGAGACATCATCTGGGGCATAGTCAGGAGTTTCCTGCTGTGGCAACAAATCACATAGAGTCTGCCATCACTATCAAATATAATAGAATCTCATGGCTTTTGTTATCACCATAGTATCATATCTTGAAACATGTTCAAAGCAAAAGTAAGAGACAAAATGACTAGTGTTAGGGTCATTGCCACTTGTGACCATGACTTGCCTCTATTAAGCAGTGACTCAAGGGGATATGTTTTGAAAACTTTCCTTCTCATATACTATCTGAACACAAAAGCCATGTTGTTCAAGTCTCTGCTGAGAGCTGAGCCCTTTTGTAGGTATGTACTGGGGAAGCCATTTGACCCACAGGAATGCGGGGATGGATTCATAAGCAATGTTTTTAGATGAGAAAAAATTATGTGTAGGTGTACATTGTGGAGGAGGAATGAGGAAAAAAAGTAAAAATCAGAATGCCTGAATTTTAATATGACATGCAGCAGCAATTTATATAACATGCAACAGCAATTTCATTACATCTGACCATGTTAACTCCACCTTCTTTCTGGAAGACTATTGCCTTCTAATCCAGAGACACAGTTAACAGCAAATAGAACAATAGCTTCTCTGGGATTCAGGGATTATATAAAATAAGAAAAAAGTCTGTAAAGAAATTCAGGATTTCAAACAAAAAAGGTTATTTTTTTAAAAAAGTAAAAATATTTTATGTATTCTAACAATAAACATATA
The DNA here is from genome assembly GCF_036013445.1 of Caloenas nicobarica. Taxonomy (NCBI): domain Eukaryota; kingdom Metazoa; phylum Chordata; class Aves; order Columbiformes; family Columbidae; genus Caloenas; species Caloenas nicobarica. The sequence goes on from NC_088245.1 coordinate 51,432,291, forward strand.
TTAAATGATCGTTTATAGCATTTATATGAAAACAAAAAAAAACCCTACAGTGTTGTCTTTTTTCCCCTGTCAACATGCAAGTACTTTATATAGAGAAAGATTTGTAACTTCAAAAGTGACATTTCCTTTTGTTTAATGGAAATAGTTCATAAATCATTAAAATTTGGAGTATTTAAATAGCTTCCTATTTTTTCATATTTGTGATATTTCTACAGGCAGATTATAGAGGCATACCTTTTAATTTCAAAATATACTATCCAAGAAAACTAATTTAAAAACAAATAATTTAACTGCAATATCAAGCACTCAAATGTCAGGGTAGTTTCCTTCCAGAAAATGAATTCACTTCCTTTGACTTCATGCATTATAATATTCAGGCACCAATCACATTAACATATGATATTTTTCAGCAGGGCCCTCCTTTGTGCAGTGCAGGAAACATTTCTATCACATAATGGACCACTATTTCAGGTATTATTCTCTCCTTGCTCCCTGTGTGGCCTTCTGCTCTGTACATTGCACACTATTCAGACATTAAGAAGACTTATTAATTCTCTCCTGGATTTCACTGTGGGAAGCATCCATGGAATCAAAGGGAGAAAAGATTCACAAAGACTCACAAATTTCTTGTCATAAGCCACTCTTGGAAAATGGGAAGCCGAAGCAGAAAGAGCTTAAGGTCAGACATTTCCCTTAATATTGCATGTTTAGCAAGAGTTCTTTAGCACTTAACTCATACCATTAACATACAGCCCTCAGTGACAGATATAAGTTCAAAGTCCTGGCTTCCATTTATTTCATTTACATTTCATTGAGTCTTCAGGATGCCCCTCAATTAGACATTGGGTTCTCGGTGGAAAAAGTAGTCCAGATTTTCCTTGTAGTCCTAGATTACTTCTGCCACTGACAGTCCAAGTTTCCTCTTCCAGATATTCCCAGTCCCACTCACATTCTCTGGTTTCCATGTACCAGTCCTCTTCCCTAGTCATTCCTACCTCTTAAGAAGAACTGAATTGTTTCATTTGGAGTTTTCCAGAAGAATTTAGCCTGAGGCAGCTATGAAGCATATGGAATTTCAGCCTAAATGGTTAAAGTCTGGCAAAGTTTTATGCAACATAAAAAGTCTTTAATAATAAGCAGTGCTACTGGCCAAATCTGTATAAGTCCAAAAGTGGTTTCCTTTGAAGTCAATAGTAAAAGTCCCAATGGGACCATTAATGTTTAGACTTTGTAATATAGTAGGCAAGTAAGTACACGCTTAAAGTGCTTATGTGGATTGGATAGCAATTAAAAATGAGAATGTACCGCTAGTTACTGTGAACATGAATATATTCTTTACATTCTACTATATATATGTATTCTACTATATTTGCATACTACTTTCACTTCCATTTTATGAATGTATCCAGTTAATTAGTGAAATTTCTATTTGAAATTTCTCATTGAATAATGTGGTCACGTGTGCTGGACTTCCAAACCAATGGACAATGAAGAAAATTGATAAACCGATGTTTCTGCATATTACGCTTTAAATGGCTTTCCACTACACTTTAAAAAGTACTGTTCTTTGTTGCGGCTGTATTGGGTAGCAGCATTTCAGACTGTAAGCATTCCGAGCATGTCTTCAAAGTCACATGGGAGAGAGGAACATGATTTTTTGCCTTTGTTTTCATTTGTTATTCCAAAGAACATGAAGGATTCTTTCATGATTTTCCTATGGAGTACAATGCTTTTGAAATTCTCATACAGGTTACAGTCTAGTAGCCTTTGGCAATATGGTCAGGATACAAGACCTCACAGAAGAAAAAAAAAAATGAAGAAAATAATTGAAGAGGCTGGGAAAAAAGACAGCGGCAAAATGTTTCAAGGTTGTGACACACAGGCTGTTCAAAGTTAAAAAAAATGAAAGCAGAGCTGTGCGAGTCTCATGGATTATGTAGATGCAGAGTCTTCTTTTGAGGAGAAACTCTTCAAAGCCTACAATCCTCTGTACACATCCTAGTTCACCAACTGTAACTCAGAGGCCATGGACGATAACAGTCAAAATTTCCACCTTTTTTAACATAGTGATGAGATGTCCAGCTGTGCTATCTGTGGAGTTTGTGCAGTACTACCTAGTAAATCAGCCTGTGAGCCACACCACTTTAGGCTGGTTTGGAACTTTCCAATTTAAAAAAAACACAAACTCTTCATTTGGCTTCTACATGTTTACCTCAGACAGCATTTTTTTATGTATGTAAGTTAACATGCCGTAATTAATGTCACCATGAGAAATAAATTATGTAGGCATGGAAACCATATAAACAGTATCTAAAAACTTATTTTTTTTTTCCTGATAGGAAATTCTGTTTCTGTGATGATCTTTGGGAATAACAAACTGCCTTTATTTTCTATTCCAAATTCCATAGTGACTCTTCTGAGCAACATAATTTACACGAATAAGTAATTTTCTTTACTACTCACTGTGATCTCTTCCAGGTATGTCTTGAAGTTTGAATGACTTGTTTGTGATCTGACTTTTGCACTGGAAAACTCATTAGCAGGGTTAGTTTTATTCATGTTGGTGTAAATAAAATCAGAACGGAGTCCAAAGCCTTTGCTGCTTGTTGCAGTGTCTCAGTTTCCCATTAATCATAACACAATCCTCTCCAGATCCCTCCTCAATATAATATTTGTTCATGTCTTTCTGCCAGATGAAATTGTTGCCAGGTTAAGTTGACCTAATTATATTAGACAAATTGTTAACTGATTTTCTCATTCCACTTTCTCAGGTATTGGGGTACAGATTGAATTACTTCCTACCTTCTATAAACTGACCAGCTGATTTCTGACATTTTCACATATATTTTTAATATATGTAAATTTCCTTGTTACTTTTTCAATGGACTGTTTTCTCTGTTCTGTTTTTCATTGCCACTACTTTCATATTCCCACAGACAGTTGCTCTCTTGTTCTGTAATAGGTTGCAGATTATTTTCCTAGTTGTGTAGTAGCTCGCCTCATAAGGCGTCTGGTCCAAAGTTACACAACGTACAGGGCTGTTATTCTCCTCTTTGGAGAGGCCCTATTGAAATTCAAAAGTGCTCACTTTCAACACTGTTCCCAACAGTGCTACCACTGTTTAGACAGCAGTAGGTTTTTTGGGAAGATTTTCCAGTCATCATTTGCTTCTGTGGTAGAATTAAATGGAATGGATCAAAAAAAGCCTAGACCCATGCCATTTCATTTCTATAAGCTGATCCTCTCTTTAACCATTTCTTTTGCCCTGAAGCTTTTTCCCAGCCATCATTATCTTCCCGTATTGTTATGATTCTGCATGTATCTTTTCCTGCATAGCAAGAGGCCTGTTTTTCTTATGCTTTTATGTTGCCAGGCTAACATTTTCTTCTGATTAAGTGATTCATAATGGAAACAGATATTGCTCTTCACTGCAGTATAGCATATAGAGGAAACATAAATGCTTCTTACATCTTTTACAGAAAGCCTTTTCAAGTGACAGATAAAGGCGCACAATTAATTCTCATGGCAATTGTAAGTGGGACATCCTTAATTATATAATATTATACAATATCATACAACAAAACAATGAGGAAACATCACTAATATCAAAACATAGTAACATAAATGCATGCAAACTTATAGAAATGTATCTCACATTCCAGCGTCCTGTTGTTAATTTGCAGGACATTTATTGCAGTGGCATTAGGCAGACATGATCTGTCATAGATACTGTAGCGACAATCTTCCCTTTGGCCTGCTATACATAAACCTTACTATAGGACTGCTCTATCACCTAATGAAGCCAACCAGGGTTCTAAAATTAACTTCCCTAGAAGTAAAAGCAGGCCTAGCATGGCACATACAGAATTTTTACAAGGCAGAAACTAATATAAACCCTCTAGTAAATTACTGCACATAGCAAAGCCTATTAAAAATACAGAGTATTTATTTCTTGTGAGGACAGGAAACTTAAGGGAATTTGTATCTCACGGTGAAGTCAGGTAACCAAGACTTTTAAGACAGTAGTGAAAAAAAAAAATCAAGTGTTTATAGCCCAGACCCTGAAATTAGGTAGAGACTCTAAACTGATGGAAGTTAGGTCCTGAAATACTGTTCAGGCTAGCTACCGAGTGTTTACACACCCAACTGCCTTCAGTTTCAATACATGTGCCTCTGAAAGGTGAGGCCTACAGGATTGTAAGACAGATCTACATTTACAAGCAGTTTTTCTAGTTGACAGCCATCTATGTATAACAAGGTACATGCAGACTTATCAGACAGGCAGACCCATGAAGCACAGGCTGAGAGCGATCATCTCCAAAAAACCTACTGCTGTCTAAACAGTGGTAGCACCTTCCTAATACTGGGTTGCAATATACTATTTGCCTGTACAAATATGGAAAAAAACCTCAGCCAATACTTCATTGTCTAGAAAAGGTAGTATAAATATAGTGTGGGATTTTGGTTGGTTGGTTGATTGGTTGGCTGGGGGGTTTTTGGTGTGTTTTGTTTTGTTGGTGGTGGTTTTTTTTTGGTTGGTTGTTTTTGGTTTTGATTCTGTTTTAGATGAGGACTTGGCATATGTGGACACTTCCACAGGACAGAGTGGCCCTTGTGCAGGCACCTGGGTGCTCTCTGGCTTTCCTCTTGTGTGAGCTGGAAGCTGACAGGGCTCAGAGAAGCTGCCTAAAGCCAGGGAGCTGCGAGGTGCCAAGGGAGCCAGAGCTCTGCAGCCTTTGCAGACACTACGTCTTGAAGGCTAACATTCCCAGGAGCCCCTAAGGAAATCTGCCAAAAATGACTGACAGTAAAACCGTGTCCAGCCCTAGTGACTCTTTGAAATATTTTGATCAGATCTCAACTGAGATACCAGGGAAAGAAGCTTCCTTTAATTAACAATAGCTGGATTTTGCATAATTTATAACAGGAAACTTCATCCTTTATTTCAATGTACATGTAAACAGAGCAGCAGTGCTCTTATCTACAGCTCATGAAGTTAACTTTTGCTCAGACAAAAGCAATCAACAGTTGATTGACTCTGAACACCCTAGCTTGTGTTAATTTCATTTTGAGAAGTATTTGGGTTTTAAGATATTTTCCTATTACAAACTCTAGCTCTTCTATACACTCAAATTCTTGGGTAAGATTCTCCAAATCATAGAGCTCTAACAAATTGCAATGTGATCGCATTTCTCCAACAAGTTATGTTGCTCTTCTTGCAAGTTCTTTTTCAAGTTTCAATGCAACGTGAAGTAGAAAGCATCTTTTCCTGGTCCTACATTCTTAGTAAGTGTACAAATGGAAAGATTTTGTCATTCTCCTTTGTTATCATTGGAACCTAAAATTATTTTGAATGGGTAAGAGATATTTTTATTTGTAATGTGTTATATCAAAAGTATCTCCAAGTGAAATAACCAGGACAAAGGATAGAGAATATTTAGTGTATTTCTAACCAAGGAACAAAGCTAGATGAAATGGTATCCCAGTCAATATAGGTGTTGGTAAGAAATTGTTCGGAGTCACTGAACAAGACAATGTATGTGTAACACTGCAATTTAACATGAACAGCAATGGAAAGCGTAAACTATCATTTTCTAAACTCAGTGAGCAAAATAAACCAGAGAAGTTTTATTCTGCAATCTTTCGATTGCCAAAAAAAAAAAAAAAGGAAAAAGAGGTATCTTGGCTCTCCACCTCTAAATACAAATTATAATCTATACCGGATTTAGTTTAAAAGACACAAAGCACAGAGCATCTGGACCATAACCAAAGAAAAGAGGTGCCTAACATTGACAAGCAGGTTTCAGTTTGGGTTCCAGTTGCAAATTATTTTCATGGAAAAATGTCTGAATGCATTAGAAGAGGCAGCCATGTGGAAACTTAAAACTCTTCGGGTAGGTCTTACTAATTATTTTAAAGGGAAAGGCCTTACTGTAATAGTTCCCTAATAGACACAGAGAAAACTACCTTATTCTCTAAGAACAGAGGAATTCTTCAGTTAGTGCTAAAGAGAATTGGATTAATGAGACTAATGTTTCATGGACACACAATAATTTCTTGCTGCCAGAAGCCAAACTGGCTTCAGTTGTAGCATTCCTGCGCTGGGTGATTCTGGCCCATAGCCCAGCAAGCAGCTGGGGACCAGCTCCACCAGCCTCCCACCCCAGAAAGAGCCTTCAGATCAAATTCTCTCTGCTACAGCACAGAGGTGTGCTTGAGAAAGCTAGGATTTCTAAATATTCTCCAGATTGACCGTATTGAGCTCAGAAAGTTAAATGCGTTATGGGCAGTCTGTCAATTTGACTTCACAGTGGACATTGAAGACAACAGTGACTTCATCCTACTCCCAGTCATTCCTGAACAGCTTTCATGTGCCCTTACTCACCGTTCAGGTGCAGGAATGAATCACCACTGGTGCCCCAAGGCTGTTGTCTGAAACTTTGCCAAGAGTGAATTTGCTCTGGTATCTCAGAATTTGCTCCTGTCACAGAGGCTGATTTAGGTTTTAAATGAAGACTGAAGGTTGACAGTAGTCCCTTTGCCCCTTGGCTTCTCTGTTCAAGACCAAACTCACAGGCTGTACAAAGTCTGACACAATGCTAAATTTTTTATGGCTGTTGTTCCCTTCTATTACATTTTGGTTTTCTAAAAATGCACTCTTATATGGAAAAAAGGCAAAAATTATATTAAAATTGTCAGTCATAAATTATGTTTTAACAAGAATACAATAGCTTTTGAATTACATGAATTATCAATCATTGCTCTTTTAAAAATGGATTCTGAATCTTAATATTCGACTTTTTTCACTTTTTAAAAGTTATTTATCATTGTTCAGTGATGGCAGGCATTATTTTACCAAGGTGTGATATTCCAAATCACCTACAAACTAATGTCTAATTTTACTCCAGTAAATCTGCTGGGTTGATGGTTTAGATGCATTTTATGACCCTACCTGTCTAGTCCCCTTTGGATGATGAGTTGCCTGCCTGTCTGTTTTGCTGAAGACAGGACAAATTCAGTCTACTGCTGTATAGCATTAATGATCTGCCTGTCCATTCTAGGCAGAAGGAAAGTACTGCTGCTCTTTTTCTAGATGGCAATCTATCTTCTGTGTGACAGTAAAGTGGTAATGGAAAAGAACAGAACCAAAATAATTATTGGAAACCCATGAGGATTAACAAGGAGAATGTTATTTTTTTGGAAAAAAAATCACCTATTCTATTGGAACTCCCAGGAGCTGTAACACTGTTCAGCTCTGGGGCTAATGAAGTTCCCTTGTGAATCATGCTGTTTCAACTATGTGGGGCATAACTTGATTAGCATATGTTTCTTCTAAAAATACATTTTGAAACCCCCAGGACTTGCCATTTGTTTGGAAGCAATACTAAACTTTCAACCTTGCGTCACTGATTTTAAGACAAAAACTTTACTTTTAATCCTCGTGGAAGGAGCACTAGCTTTGTCTGCAATTCCTATATCCAGTGAAAGCTTAGAAAGGCTATTAGTCCCCCTCCAGGACACAGCAAAAAAAGGGAGCTTTCTCAATGTGAAAGTGAAACAGAAGACTATGATCTAGCTTTGACTTTGGAGACAGTCTAATTTGGAAGTTCCTGGGGAGCAGAGATTTTAACCAGAATTCTAAGAGTTTTGTTTGTCTGTTTTGGGTTTGTTTTGTTTTTTATTTGAACTCCAGTCCCTTTCTTTGACATCTAAGGTACTGACTGTAAGAACATAGGGGTTATAATATCAGCCCTGAGTCTAAGAAAAGAGTATCAGAAGGGAACACTGCCATACCTTGTTCTTACAGATTTGATATGTATATTGGCTGTACCCCATCCCTATCTGTACACCAAACTCAAGTGGACAGCTAGGCATGTGTTGTGCCTAACGCAACAATCTCTCTTTAGGATTTCGAAGTATAAAGAACAGTCCTGAATTGTGAGCTCCATCCCTAATTTTCCACGAAGTAAAGGCAGTCAAAGTAAGGCTAGCTACACTTCTTTCCAGAAACTTCTTCAGTGTGATTTCCGCTGGTCCAGAATCATCATGTTCTGACCACTGGTCACTCCTAGTAGCAGGATTCGCAGGACAGGGCAGTGTGGTTGCTCAAGAGGTTCCTCAACAAAGGAAGTTCCCAGTGGTTGCTACCACTGAAAGATACGTATGCTGCAATTCAACACGCTACTTTTCCCTTTCCAAACCTGATGTGCCCTTGTTTCTCAGCCAAGTCACTGTGAGGTAAGAATGTAAACACAGATGACATCCTCTCTTGACATGACTCTTCTCCTTTTAGTCCTAATCCAACCAGCTTTTCACACTGCCTGATGCATCTTCATGCCCTGGAAAACTAAAATATTCCTTTCTTACACTGCAGGTAGATAGGTACTTCAGAACTTGCCTTGACTAAAATGGTGTTGAGACTGTCTAAAAACATTTTTAGGTGTTTTTAATGTAACTGTAATTCTGTCCAGGTTTTTGTTACAAAAAAAAAGATATGTATCTTTTTGAAACATACTTCTCTTTGATTTGGATATACTTTACCAACAAATTTGATTGGAAAATGATACACAGGAGAGTATCATGCAACATTAGTCTATGTATTAAACTGTGACCTTAATCTTGTAGCAGAACATGAAGTACACTACAGGCTTTTTTTCTTTAAGTATATATAGAGCATATACCATATTTGCACCATCTCTGTCTTTCAAGTGGAGGAGCCATAATGGAAAAAGAAAGTCTTACTTATGTTATTTCTAAGCATTGTATGATCAGCTTTCAGTGATTCAGTTAATGTTTTCATTCACTTGCTAGTTTTAAGTGGGTGAATATAAGGCCATTGGTAGTTGTGCTGCTGCTGCTGACCTTCCTTCAGGCTAGAAAAGCCATGCTCCAGGAGCTGACTTTGGTTTCAGACATAATCCTATCTGCTATTGGTAAACTCCATTTAGCATCATTTAACAAATCTCTACTTCGGTTGACATTTCTGTGTTCCCTCTGCCTGTCCATGTTCCTCTAGCCCTTAGTTTTTATGGACATTAGCTTTTAATTGATTAACATACCTATTCCATATACAAATCAGAATCAAAGAGCAATTCTCCAGAGGATCCAAGATTTTCTCTGCATATGCAGAGATAGGAGTGCCTGAGATACAAGCAGCAATGACCCAAAAACATTTATGAGTCTGGGAAGAACAAACCTACTACCTCTCAATGTCTTTGTAAACCAGCTCTCAGAACATTTTGGTTAATGAGGCATTAGGAATTTTAAGATATTCTCCCAGAAGACTAAGTGTTAAATCCACGAAGCCTTGCCCACCACAGTGGACTTGCATGTCTGTGCTAAGGGGCAAATACAAGTCTGTAATATTGCTTATGGAAATGACTAGCTAACATAAGACTTATGTGCTGCACAGATAAATGCAGTAGTGAATATGTATCCTGAAAACCACCTGTTTTCCTTTCTTGAGTGAAGAGAATGGAAACTTTCAGTCAATTGAAATAATTTTCTACAGTCATACAGAGAAAATGATATAGCCTCATCTGAAATCTTTTTCAGATGGTGGTGGTGTTTCTAAGTAACCATCCTTCTAACTATCATCATGAATCCTTTCTACTTCCACATCATTAGACATGACTAAGTTGCTGTAGAAGTGAAAATAGAATTGTTTCCAAAAATGCTTTAGGTAATTAAGAGTAGTTTGATGTTAACTGATTTATGATATAGAAAGTCACAAAAATAATGGTGGCATCATTAACTGCATTCATGTTCACAGTTTTGCTAGAAATTTGCACCAGGTTTAGGCCTTGCACGTGGACATACTATATATAGAATTTTACTGCTTTGTGGAAAATTCTAAAGAGAAAAAATGCTACCAGCTGCGTACAATGCAGTGGACATTCCACCTACTGAGCTTGTGCTCTCTTGTTGAGCCTTTTGTTTTCTGGGTGACTGAAATAGTCTGGGTAAAGTTGAAAGCAACCTGGTCCTGAAGCTTTGTTGATCTATGTATGTATTAAGAATAATAACTTTTTTAAAAGTCAATCCTATGACCTTTTCCTAGATACAGCTAGAGTTTACCCTGATAAATGTTGCATTTTACTCTTGGAGTTAAAATAAACTTTTGAAAATCATACTAATTACTTTATGTTTCCTGACTCATTAATTTCTATTTATAATCTAATATGATGTGTTTTTCATTATCAGTACATTATTACTAAATCGAAGGTGATATAAAAGTCTTAAATAATTCTTAAATTCTTAATTTTTTGGTCAGTTTCAGTGAAAATAAAGAAGATTTTTATCTAAAAGCCTGATTTTCAGGCTTAGTCAATTAGTTTAATAGCAGTTCAATTGCCTCTCTGGGATGTGCTAAAAGTAATTTCAAATTTGTATTTAATTTACAAAGAGCAGAAGATCATCTTAGATCAGTGGAGCATTTCAGACAGTATACTTTTCATAGAAGATTTGATAGAGCCACATAGTGTTGTTTATATGCATGTTGAATTACAAGAAAGTAAAAAAAATATCAAAAATGGTACTTTAACCTAAGTGACAATTATTAGAAGAAATTAATTCTTCTGAAATTACTACCCCAAATATGGATATACTAAAAAAAATGTGATGATACCTACTTCTAACGCATATTCTTGTTATTAAAATCTCATGAGGCTCCTTTTAGACTGCAGTTATGCAAATGCAACCATTTAGCTACGCAGGAGAACATTCCTGTGGCATTGTACACAGAAGAAAAAATAATGGAAGATTTTATTGCAGTTGGTGGAGTGAAACATACTATATGAAAAATGTTTTTCAAAATTAATTACTTGAATTAATCCAGGGCTATGTAGTCAACTGAGATAGCCAAACCCACAAAAGAATGTGAGCTAGGTCCACAAGGTTGTGGCACTGACCGGTATCTGTAACCTTGAACCTTGTACTATTCAACCATCTAGAGTGGGAAAGTAAGTTTTATTCCACATATAACAATGTTGAAAATGTATTCTCTGCAGTGGTCCTGGAGGTGATGTGGATGAATACTGCAATAGGTGTTTCTCCTCCATCCTGCTCCAGGAAGTCATCGTAGCCCCTCCCTGTGCCTCTCTCCTGATGCATCCTGCAGTGATGATTTCTGCTTCACCACCAGAGGACGGATTTTTGGGAAAGGACAACGGCTACATTTTAAGAAAAAGGCTGTGTGAGTCAGCACCCTTTGCCAGCCCCCTGCTCAAGCAGTTGTCCTACCATGCTTTTCCCTCCCAGTGCTATCTGCAGTCAGCAGGAAGAAAAGGCTCTTTAACTGGCAGCTGTCCAAGCTTTATTCACTGATAGCTCAGCTCCAGCCGGGCAACACTCCTGCACAGCAACAACTATGTCACTGCTTGACTTCTCTCCAACCAAGACCAATAGACATAGTTGTGGCTCACTTTTGCTGCAGCCACGGCTGCCAAGGAAAACTGGGCCGAGCCAACCCCTGCCATTATTCCTGCAGGAAACAGATTACATGGTAAGGCTGTAAAAGCAGTGCTGTAAATGCTTGAACCAAAAATCCTTCCTATTGTCCAGAACAGCTACAATCGGAATGCTATTTGTCTGGCATTACACTGATAAAGAAAAAAAATATTCCCAAACTCCTCTTGTATGTTTCTCACACATCGAAGCATTTCTGGTTACATACTAGACCAATTCACTTCTCAAGATGGGCAGTTGAGTATGGTGCAGCAGCTCTCACACATCTCAACTTCCTTACAAAGACACTTCAAGCACTGAAACATTCTTAACCACCATTTAGAGGTGGTTGCAAAGACCCAGAAAGGATCACTTTGTCCTTCACCTGTTTATCTGTACTTGCCAAACAGCTTTTGCCGAAATCTCGAGTGCAAATTGTTGTAAAGTTATACATCACTGGAGCTAACCTCAAGATCCCATCTTTCCTTGAAGGTTTAGATAGACTTCCAGGTTACAAGTGGGATATTTTCTCCAAAGCTGTTTTACTAGAAGTCCTAATTTGACAACATTTGCAATGGAGTTCTTCTAGCCCAGACATGCTGTTTTGCAGTGGAAAATGTGGGTTGTTGATTTCAGAGTAAGGATGGCTACAGACCTGCTTCTCTGGGGCCATTCACAGCTCTTCAAAGAATACTGTTTTCTACATTTGATTCCAGAGACTGACTGGACAGAGAGTTTCTGGCCCTCCTTGCAACCCATCACCTTCCCTGCACACCAAATAGGACCATGAAAAACTGCATAAATAGGAATTTTTAGAAACCATTCTGTCCCAGATCTATATTATATGAAACTGCTGGAGAAGCAGCTTCAACTGCAACAGAAGTGGTTCTGAAGACAACATAAGCAAGCCCACAAAGTATGATGAGCTGGTGCATCTCAACCAGAAATGTCCCTAGGAGCAGTATGAAACTGTGAAAAGGGACAGTGATCCATAATGTAGATCCCTAATTCAGTCCAGGGGGCAAAAACTGCAGACATGAAAGCAGGACTGACAACTATGAGAAGTAGGCTCTGTCCATTTCGGAAGCCATTGTGGTTACCCTAATTAAACCAGAAGTACAGGAGGAGGCTTTCTTGTCCTCTCATTGGTTGCAGATGCCCATGACCACAAGCTGCGTGGCTTGGCATTCCAGACTCTGTATTAGCTTTCCCTCTGGAGAGGCCCACTCAGTGCCACCATGGCCTCCATCCTCCACATCTGCTAGGAAGCACAAGGAGGAGGGTTATGAAGGAAAGGGGAAATGAAGGCACTCACAGGTTTTGCTCCATATAGGAAGTTTCAAGGGGCGGATTGTGAGAAAGAGAGAGATGATTATATTGAAGTTTTGGCTTCAGTATGTTATGTGCGTTTTATATGTCTGTTGCAACAGTATGTAGTGTATTCTTTTATTGTCATGTTGAGGTTTTCTGCAAAATTTATTGCTCCTCTATTCCTCTTCTCTCACACTCGTTTTCACCTACTCTTTCATCATGAACCATGTGCATAATACAGTCTAGTTTGGCCCCCATCTTCCTTCTGCCTTTAGATCTCTCTTAAGGCAACTGTCCTGAATCCTTTCCTAGCTTTATTTTCTTTCCATTAATTACACTATACCCTATATCTGCATAAACATCTGTCAAATGTTTTGGGTTGTTTTTTGGTTTTAATTTGTTTTTTGTTTTGTTTTGTTTTGTTTTGTTTTTTCTCATCATCTCTCGTTGTCTATAAGATTTTCAAGAAAGCTACTGTCTTTCTCTGCTTTGCAAAGTGTTTTGGCCATTTTCTGAGCTAAATCAGTAATTTGTAATCATGTACTAAGGAGGAGATCCACAACTCATTTTCCATTTTTCTGCCTGTAAGTATCACATGTTTTATCTAGCTGGTATGTTTGCTACTGACTCATTAATGTGTGCAGCTCATATCATGTTAAACTAGATCACTGCCAAGCTTTTTCCACCCTGATGCTATCTTGTGGTATTTTAGATTAATTGGAAATTTGGACTAAGTGAAAGCCTGAGGCATTTAACTAAAAAAAATGAGATTAACATAGATTCAGACTGTTATTGAGAGCTACTAAACTAAAATCTCAGGTGTCCGGATTAGTTATTTTTTTCAACATATGTCTGTCATATATAGTCAGCATATGGTTAACTATTTGAAAATAATTAACTTTACCTGCTACCATATTTGGCAAAACTTTGGAAACTTCATCACTCCCTGATCCTTTTTGCTTTTGGATGTATCATTTGTACATGCTGTTTCCTGATCTGTTCCCTCTCTCTGTTCCATAAATTATGTTTGTTCCACTAATTATGTGTCCCCTTTTGATCTCATCCAATCACAAAGCTGTTTCAAAGCATTCCTGTTGAACTAAGCCTTGCATCCAAAGCAGACACAGACTAAGCATCTTTGCTGGTACATTTCCAAATCTTTACAATACCCTGTTTAGCAGTGAAACTCCCATTCAGAAGTTCACATTGCTTCATTTTGTACTTCTTCAGCATTCTGTGGTGAGCATAGCTCCATCTCTCACCTTTAATTATAACTCTGATACAAATGTTTAAGAGACTAGACTGTCAAGAAAAATTTGTTGCTCAATGATCATTGCACAATTGCCGTTGCACAATTATCATAGCTTGCTCTTTGGCTGTGGAAAGCGAAGTGAGAAAAGTGAGAAAAATGATTTAACAAATATTGCTGGCAGATGCAAATATATTTCCAGTTCTCACAGGAATTTTTCACAAATTTAGGATAGCAAATATAGTGACCACTGTAGGATTTTGAGGAAGAAGTTGCAATTCTGTTCCAGCTCTGTTATCCATGTTTTCTCTTTAATACCAGAGAGATCACTAAGGGACTGTTTTGTTTTGGTTTTTGCTCTTTACATCTATTTGCTACACCAAAGCTAAGGAGGTGTCCAATGCACTGGTGAATTATGTGGACAAAAGAACTGATGTAAAGTCAGTGACTTGAGAAGACTAAGGTGGAATATAGTTTTTATTATCCAAATCATGCTTCACCCTGATATTGCAGTTGACGCTTGCAAGTTGACATTTAAATTATCTCAAGAGCACTACAGACAGAATGAGTTTGGGATTCATTTACACCCTACAATGCAGTAGTATACTTATTAGGTATCATTTGCATTTCCTTTCTGATTATTTTGAATATGGACTTTAGACTGAACAAAAGGCAAGATTCAATAATTATATTATCAGGTTACATTATTGAATTATGGCAAATATCCACATTAAGATTTTTAACATCAATCTGCTTTATGTGTGATTTTCCAATCAAAATATAATTTTGGCATGGCTGTACCTTGTGGAGTCTTGTTTTGTTTTGTTTTTTGTTTTCTCAAAACATTACTAATTACTAGGAAATGCATTATAGGTAAAATGACAGGAAGGCACTAACTGTTAGAGTTTCATAGTTCAGCATTTTCTAAGGTGCCCATATCCAAAGGCTTTCATATTCGTATCTCCTGTATATGCATCTAAGGCCAGCTGAGTGAAGAGCAATGGTAGCTGGGAGTGGCAAATTCAACAAAGGGACCTGGGCGTTTTTGATCCACAAAGGCACTGTCACCCCTTTGGCACTGTAATAGCCTTAGAGCCCCAAGGTTTCACTTAAAAAACACTCACATGTCAGTGTGCTTTTCCTTTGCATCCAGCTTACCTCAGGATCCGGATATTTATGATCTCATTCCTTTATATTTCTGACAAACTACTAGATACTTTGGCATCCAGTGTCACAGTGTCCACACATCTGTGTGTTCAGGGCATAAACGCAGCAGAGGTGAAACATTACTATTTGAAAATACAACTGTTAATGTGAATACTTTTCCTCAGCCTCACTGAAAAGTTTTGTGATAAAGTCTGAACTCCAGAATCCTGTAAGCATCTCCCAAGCCATATTATATAGAGAAGTACAATTTTGTCTTCCATCATTTTCATTTGGAAGTATATTTCACATTGTGGTTGCTGATGATATGTATCAATGTTCTACACGAACATTTTGTGGGCATGTCGTTCTTCTGAGGAAATTAAAAAGATGGAGAAAACTAGGACAGGCACCATTTAAGAAGCTTAGGCCCTGCTTAATATGTTTCATAAGCACATGTTTAATTCTCAGATCTGCCTACGCTGAAATATGTTCGAAGCTGTTTTTCTTTGAGATAAACTATGTGATCACCCCCAGACTAAACCTTTCCGATCAAATGTCTAAAATATGCATCTCTTACTAGCTATAGTATTAAGATTGTACTCTAGTGATATAGTAGTTACACACATTCCTTCACCTTAGACATATTTGAACTACTACTACTGGCTAAAATAATTTTAATCAAACATTTCAAAGAAAATGTATGACTGGCAAAAACCCTTTTGTACTGCTTTGGCTTTTCATCAAAAAAAAACATTTGCAAAGACAATTACAGTGAAGCGGGAAATACTACTTTCCACTTTTTTTTACAGGGAAACATATTTTCCCAGTGCTATTATAAATTAAAAGTCCGTAAATTCTTACAGAAGCCACACCAGTCCCAAAGTTGTCTTTCCTCCCTTAGCTGCAGTAATAACTTAAAAGACAAGCTTAATTCAAAGCTCTTTCAGAAACATTTTGGTTACTTTTGGCAAAAGCAGACAGCTTTATTCATAAGGACTTGTAAGGAATTCTTTTTTGCTTGTAGATTTTAGTCTCGTCATTCAAGACTAGTTATTGCTGTGCAAGTTTTAGTGAAGGCTAAAATTTTAACTAATTTAAATAGAAATTATTATGCTAATTTTTTATTTAGCAGTTTCCTATTCAAAAAATTACAAATGCAAATTTAGGAATAGGAACAGTAATTAATGATGTACATGAGCTATTATGCGAAATGACTTGCCAAATACTTGAGCTGATCAGTTTTGGAACTTACAAGGATTCTAAAATGTATTTGAGAAATATTTTCTTATAATTTAGTGAATATATGGAAGTAAAATTGATGACCAAATGACTATATGGACAAAGACATAATAACAATGATACATAATGAATTATTTGCCTTTTTTTTTTTTGGTCAGGACTCAGATTCCTGTTTCTAGGAACAAAACCAAATCCTTCCACAAATCTATTTAAAAATAAAAAAAATGAATGAGCAGGAGATTTTAGCATTGCTGTGATGGAAAGTATGGTAATTTTTCTGGGAAAAATTTACATTACAATAATACATGGTATGTTATTAACTGACCTAAATGCTAACAGTTCTTCACAGCACCTGTTTCCAGAAACTTCACATAAAGTGTAAGAAGTTATAATGAAAGCAATATTTATACTGGCCTAAAATAAGAACCATAGTTCATATCCTTAGAAAATAAGACACAAATATTAAACACTCAGCAAACCTCAGCATTTATTCAGCAAACTTGATTTTTTTCAGTTTCCTGAGAGACAGGGAAAAAAAAAGATGAAAATTTTATCTGAGGACCTGTGACCTGTGTGGTAAGGACTGCGTAAAATAACAGTCTCAACCTTTCCAGGGACTTCTGGACAATATAAAATAGCATGTAGGCCAAAACTGAGGTGAGATTTAGGCTTTAGGTTATGGTAAATGAGACAGAAGGGCACTGCACTCCATCCTCCAACACGTTTCAGACATCTAAAATATCCTCAGAAAACATATTTTGCAATAGTACAAATTTTCAACCAAGTGTACATGTCCATATGCTAACACCAATTCAACAGCCTGTGCTCAGATTTTGCAACCCCATAGGCCCCTTATATCTCAGAACCTCTTATTTACAGACTGTTTTATGCAGCTGATCATAACAAATGAGTATCTCTATTAGACTGGGGAGCAGAGGTGACTATTAGCATTTCTGTATTCTCACAAAGTTTCTCATTTTCAAATTCAGAACAAAATCCCAGATCCTTTTCTTTAAATTATTCTTTTCCTGGTTTGGGCTCTAATTTTTCTGCCCTTCCTCTCATCTGAGAGAAGAGGTCTTAATCTCAGGATACACCTAAACGTTATGAAGTTTGTTTTTTTGATTTTGAAGCATTCTCAGTATACATTTGAACCTCTTCTCCATACTAAGAATCTCTTCTCCATTTCCTCAACATGCTTTTCCAGGATTATGTGTGTTTGTGGGTGGTGTTGCAAGTCCTTTAAATGTGGTTGAGTTGAGCAGCTGCAGCACTGGGATCCCTTGGATAAAAGACTTAGCTTTTAATGTTCCTGTAGCTGGGTACATATTTCTAATTATTGCTATTCTATGCTTTAAGGAATCATAGAATCATTTTGGCTGGAAGACACCCTCAAGATTGAGTCCAACCATTAACTGTCGCTAAACCATGTCCCTGAGAACCTCATCTACATGTCTTTTAAACCCCTCCAGGGATGGTGACTCAACCACTTTCCTGGGCAGCCTGTTCCACTGCTTGGCAACCCTTTCTGTGAAATTTTTTTCCTAACATGCCACGTAAACCTCCCCCTGGCACAACTTGTGGTCATTTCCTCTCATTCTGTTGCTAGTTACCTGAGAGAAGAGACTGACAGCCAGCTCACTACAACCTCCTTTCAGGTAGTTTTAGTGAGCGATAAGGCCTCCCCTCAGCCTCCTTTTCTCCAGGCTAAATGACCCCAGTTCCCTCAGCTGCTCCTCATCAGACTTGTGCTCCAGACCCCTCACCAGCTTCATCATCCTTCTCTGAACTCTCTCCAGCACCTCAATGTCTTTCTTGTAGTGAGGGGCCCAAAACTGAACACAGGATTCGAGGTGCAGCCTCACCAGTGCTGAGTACAGGGGAATGATCACTTCCTTAGTCCTGCTGGTCCCACTGTTTCTGATACAAGCCAGGATGTTGTTGGCCTTTTTGACCACCCAGGCATGCTGCTGGCTTATGTTCAGATGGCTGTCAACCAACATCCCCTGATCCCCCAGGAGGACAGCATATTCTTGGAAGTATCTTTAATTCCTGCAGATGCAGGGATATACACTAATTATTCTTACGTTGTAGTTGAAGGTCTTGTCAAATAGAAGTTTGACATTCGATTCTTGGTATGCTTTCTTCTGTAGGGTCAGTCAAAACTTTTCATTTGTCTCTGTCTCGCAAATTAAAGTAAAACTTTTGACCTTAACTTTGTATGTTCTGTTTATGGTTGTTCTCAGGTGTGTTCATCATAATCTCAGCCACATGTTGGTGGAGTAAGTTATATTTGCGCTTCCAAGAGGAGGCATAGCGGAGAGACTTGTGTGAGATCACATTCTCAGTAAAAGGCACTGCAGTTGCCTGTTGCATAGATATTTAGACCTGACATGGAAGGACAGTCCAGTGCTGGGATAAGAATATGTACGTCCTGAAATATAAAGAGTAGCATGCTTTCATCAGAGGCCCAGTTTAAGGTGTTTGGAAGCATTTGTTTGTCACAGGAGATAAGCAGATCATTTGATCTAAGCCAGCAAATGTATGTGCTGTGAAAATATTTGTCAAAGATATACAAGCTAGGGGTGATTTACCATGAAATACCGTGTGTATGTGGGAAAGGCTTATTGTAGTGATCTTGTAAATAACAATATATAAAGATTCTTGTACCATATTTTGAAAATTCAATGTATTTTGTGTCTGTATATGGCAGCCAGACCTTCCATTGTTCTTCAATGACCTTCCAGTGTCATTGCGAAGCGTCCAATGCTCTTACCATATTGTTTGATTAACTCCTATTCAAATTCCTATTTGTGTGTCAGGAGTATCCTTTCGCATGCATTTAAATTCTTCTGGATTTCATAGCTTAACTCTCTACTTACTCAAATTTAAATGTCTTCCTTTAGCACTGTTACTTGACACTAAAGCTAGATACATAATTTCTGTGTCTGAGTACAGCCATAGTTTCAGACTACCAAACCTTTCTGGTGATTAAGATGACATACGAAGTTATAACATTAAACTTTTGCAGGAATATGTGGGGTTAAAATGAGAATACTAGCACAAAGAAATTAAAGGTTGCACATAGTTTTCACCTGTTACTTTAATGAGTGAAACACTTTGATTTAACTTTTTTTTTTTTTAACCGTCTGTGCATATACAAGCAGCAATGCCACACTTTATTTTGTTTAAGTTTACTTTTGTTGCACTTTTGCTATACTTATTTTTGGACCTTAAATCGGGGGACAGCAGGAAGAGTTGTGTCAATTTAAAATATTGCTGACCTCCAGCTAAAACCAAACTGAGGATACAGAGGAGATGGAAACCACTATAACATTCCAAACTACTTTGGCAATTCTGTATTTCACTGCAAAGGCAGTTCCTTTTTCTGCAGCATTTTTGAAAGTAGAAAATTTCCCCGAGGTGTCTATGATCTTCTTTGTCATCGTATTCACCTATCCAAATCCTACCATTTATACAGATGCTCCTGAAACCAATTGTATTCCTCTCTAAAAGTCTTATCTTTATCTTTGTTAAACTGAACTGCATTGAGTCCTATTCTTTTTGAACTTTCATTACAACCCTCCAGTCTTTTTAATTTTTTTTTATAAGATTGTATTTAGTGATAACTCTCAAGTGAAGAATTATTCATATAGCTAAAGAATATTGTGCCATAGAGGAAACATTTTCTTGCAGTTAAAAGGAATAAAGCCAGTTTGATCCTTTGTGTTCAGAATAATAATAAGTGTGATGCGAACAAATGATCACTTGGAGCAAGTGGACTAAGAAAAGCAAATTTATTTCAGGCTTCAGATTGTAATGACTTTTTTGGTTGTAATTTGAAACAGAGATCTGGAGGTGAAAAGTCTGCTACAATTACCTAATTTATTCAGCTCTTTCACTTCAGATCTTCTCTTTGAACCCTTGTTTTGGGACAGAAGTTTTAAAGTGCCTATATTCTTGCATTTCTAACACTGACTAAATAATTTATTTAAATATTTAATTTCATCAGTGAGTGTCTCATGGCTACATTCATGCCATCATACAAAAAATAGATTTTCTTGTTATATTCTCAGTTATTCTCTCTTCTTTTTAATGTTTACATTAAACTCCCTTCTCATGAAACTATGTTTTAGGTTACTACTCCAATTTCCTAGACACTAGTTTCTTCCTTTTCTGCTGCCTTACCAAAGATTTTCACTTGCTATTTACCTTCTTCTTCATTGTTACCATACCTTTTTCTTATCATCTTCAGATATTTTGGGAAATGACCCCCTTCAAAACGTAAGTATTTCACTAATTGTAGAGTTATTTTAATATATGTATATATAAATAAATAAATGTATGTATAAAACTTAAATTAAGCTTAGAATCTGACCTGACCTGTACCTTAATGACCTGTTATATATAATTAAGAAGGTTCATTCTTGTTTTTCCAGGTAAGTTGACTGGCATTTCTCTCTTGTTTTGTCTAGTGGAAATAATTGGTTTATACCAAAACACTGTGAATTTTTTGGAGGCAGATATAGAGTAATAAGACACGAAAAATTAAAATGTAAATTTTCAAGACAGTCAGGATTAGGTCTGTGTCTGTGTGTACGTCAGTGAATGTACTCACAGGTGTCATTATGTGGTGTCACCCCTGAGCCTTTCCAGGTAATCAAATAGACATTTGAAGGGGATTAAGCTGTACAAAATTAAATTTTACTAGAGATCATATTCAAGAATTATTTTCACAATTGTCATATTTTCATACTTCAATCATAAACTCACCAGTGATAAGTTTGTTTACTTAATACCTACAATACAAATTTACCACTTCAATGGCATACAAAATGTTGGTATTTTTGTTAAACAAGAGTATACAAGGGCTGCAGATTGTGTGTAAATTAACCAATGGAGATATGTACTAGCCAAAGGATTCAAACCATAAACAGCTCTTTGCTTAAAGTAGAGAGGAAACCACCTTTTTGCTTCCAGCAACAGTAAAACCACAATTTACTTTATGGTTCCGTGAATCTCTTTATCGACTTGCAAGGAAAGGTTTTTGCATGTCTCCAACCTAGTATGTCTTGAAGTAGGGCAGGACTCAGACTGTCTAGGGTACTGAGAGTCACAATACTGTCAGCTTAGACACCCAGCTTCTGAACCATAGAATCATAGAATCATTTCGGTTGGAAGAGACCATCAGAATCATTGAGTCCAACCATAACCTAACGTAACTCTAGCACTTTCTGAGGAAAGGACCATGACCAAAATGAATCAACACCTTCACAAGGACTTACTTGCTGAGGCAGAAGTAGCCTGGTATGCCTCAGCTGCATTTGGAAGTGGAGACCAGATCCCTACCTCACAACTACAGGAACTGATCTATGAAACTCAAACATCCCAGAACACTTTCTGCAAACTAGGTACTGAAAGTTCAATGTCCAGTCATATGGTGGTCATATTAACTCTTTGATTTAATAGTCCTGTAAACAGAATGTCCATCTCCATACTATATGGAACTGAACTTCAATTCTGTCCTTTATTTGAGTCCATATTAAAGAATTCCATTTTATGGATATTATTTCAGACAAATATGCTGTTTTGGAAGGGAGGGGTTCTTTTTGGAGTGGTGCTAATTTCCAGTCTTTTTACTGAAGCTGCATCTCCATGCAAAAAGTTATTAATTTTTTTTCTTTATGTTTATTTTGTCAAATAGAAATGACGGGAAGTGATTTTGCTGTAGAGATGGTTAGATTAGGATTCCTTCTTGAATTTCAGCTTCTTGTTAATGTAAAATTGATCTCTATTTCCTTTTAGAATGTTCATTAAAGAAACTCAATTACCAGTTGAGGGTTTATTCAGTTTCAAATTAGCTGTGCCATGTGTGCAGAGACACTGGAGATACCTCTGTACGCTGCCTACTGGGTTACAGGTGCTTATGGACAGCATTGCACAAGTGTGGGTTCAACATTTGGACGACTGCTTGGATCCTGAAGAAATGTATATGCTCCCCCAGCATGTGGAGCTCTAGCTAAGAAGTCTGACGGAAGCCAGTTTAGGTTTTTTTCACATAGTGTTTCAACTACTATGGCTCCTGGAAGCAACTGAGTCACGCTTCATGTAACCATCTCTAGTCCAGCATGACTGGATGTGAGCCACAGCTAGCAAACCCACAAGACTCCAGCTGACTCTTCCCAGCCAGGCAAGTGCTCTGATTGCAGTTCCAGTGGCACAGAAGCTCTCTCTCGAGAAAATACAGAAGCTCTCAGTACTTTGGGCACTGAGAATATATCCCAACATCCTCTGTCAAATCATCCACTACACTCAGACTGCTGTCTTCAAGCCTAAGAAAGATTTTGACAAGCTGAAATACAACACTTCATATCAAATTGATACATCATATCAAAATGGTATGCGTGCACACTGTGCTTAGTGCAGGTGTGTGGCTATGTGCCAGCCTTGAGTGAGGCTGATTCTTTATGACTTAATAGCTCATGTGCTGCAACATTAAAATTTATCAAGAATTGTCAGTAGCAGACAGGCAGGCATTCTGGGCTAATATTTTACAGCTGGCACAAAAGAGACATATGTTCTGTGATCTTCCAGGAGATTTCGCTTTCATGTCTCCCTTGTCTAAAAACTATCATTTTAGATTGAGAGCATGTGGCTACACAGGAGAACAACCTCTAGAAAGCATTTTTTTCTTCTAATTTATTTGAGATAGGCAGGAAAAAAATTCTACTTTTTACTTATGTATAAAAATCCAGAGTATTTTTTTTTTTAAGCACAAAAACCTAACAATTGCAATATTCTAAAGGTGAATCTTACTCTAAATAATTTCCAGTGGCAGGAGGAGTGACAACACCTGTACTCCGACAAAAATAAAACTGAACAATTAGAAAGTGAATTCTGATGTGGTAAATGAGGCTTCAGCTATTGCGGGCACATATTCTCTTATTTTCTATATCAGCAGATGCTGATGTTACAAAACCGTAACTAGCAATTGAGCACAGATGGTTATCTCTGTTCAGCACAAAAGCTCAGAAGGGAATAGGCACTTAAACAGAGACCTCAGTCACCCTTCTCAGTAAGTTCCTGTGCCAACTTTCAAACAATATGTCTCTTACAGTTTTTCAGTTGCACGCAATCTGCACATCCAAAAAGGTAACCTCGGTTGCCATCAGCACTGACCAAGCAGTAAATGAAAGCTGACCTCACCTGGCTGAAACACAGGTTTCTGTACTCCCACAAGTGAATCTACCCTGGATTTGAGTTATAAGGACTCCTACTAACACCCTTGGCACAGCTTGCTCTCTCTTCTCCGAGAATCAGACCACAGACAGACAATTACAGTAGATACTTGATGACTGCAGTATATATATATATATATATATATTTTTTTTTTTTTTTACTCTTTCATCACCACTTTCTTATGTACATACTGTAATGCTGGCTGGCTGAAGTAAGGAAATGTTTCAAATGAAATTTCAAATTCCTCATCTTGAGATAAATTTTTAAAACATTTTGTCATTCTGTGACAATTTGCTGAACGTGAAGCAAGGGGTAAAATGCCATTGTGGTAAATGAGTGGGTAAAGTTATCTTCCTGCTATTCCAGGAAAAACAATAAGGAGAGTAAATGCTGCCCAAATTAAACATGGATTAACTCCATATACATTCAATTATACCACTGAACAGATTCTCTCTGATCCTTTTCTTTAATAAGGAAATAAAAGTAGTTGGATCTAAAGAGGAAAGTTCAAAGAAGTTCTGAGATTTTCAGAAATCTTTTGTGACTCTCTGATTTCTTTTTGCAGAGCCATATGCTGTAAGTCAGAAACACTGTCCTTTTGGGATCAAAAGTAGCGGCAATCAGTGCATGCTGGCCTCCCCCTTGGCACGTTGTACAGAGCAGCTCCTCTCTGACTGGATTTCCCCAGATTTCTGTGCAGTTCCTACTCCACAGAAGGATATGTATAACAGCTGAATGAAATTTCTATAGTTTGGTGCTGATTTACAAGTACGGGGCAGAAAATGTGTTCTGATGAGCGTCATCAAGTCTGAGTGCTTATTCAGTCTATCAAAACTATGTATTATATATATATAAATGTATATTTTACATATGCATCTATTATATACATAATATGTAGTATGTAGTGTATTTTATAACTTTATTATATATCATATATTATAAGAATTACCTGTGAAAATTCTAGTTCATCCTAAACTAGATGGAGTGGATTATACTGTTTTGTGGCACATGAGCTGGTGTCTCTTAAAATGGATGTGGTCAGGAAGTGCACAACTGTATTAACATGAAAATTTTCTATACCCTTTCTGGATTACTGTACAGATGCAATTTGGACTCACTACATTTGCTGAATTAAGTTTCATCCAGCTTGGGTTTTTTTGTTTGTTTGTTTGGTTTGGTTTGGTTTTTACTGCCAGTCTTTTTTGCTACTTGTTACCTCTTTAAAATTCTTGGTTACAATGGCTGAAAAAATATCCTCATACATGTGAACAGATTGGTGAGTGCAAAGTACACATTATGCAAAAAATAGTGGGCGTGTTGTTGGTATGGCTGTCTTTGCCTACTTGAGATAATTAGTCATGCTGAAAAACTGGTACAGTTCTATATGATTGCTATGCTGCAACCAAAGTAATGCCAGAAACAGGGCTAGATGAATATGCTGTGGAAGACATCTGAATTGAGTAGAAGAACCAAAGGGGAATTTTCTCCAAAATAATGGTTTCTAATGTCCATGATAATGTTGGCAGAATTATCTAAATATGAAAGAAGACCATATGTTAACATTGCTTGATTGACAGTTAAAAGAGGAAGAGTTGCTTGTGTTTCTGGAACAAGATGCTTGTAAACTAGTTATGAGGTGGGTAGTGCTGGGTGGTGTCTCATATATTAGTGAAAGGCCTTTGTAATATCTTTTATGATTAACATATTAAATATTGTATTGCACTAATATTCTTTTCTTGTTATTTAAATAGGTCACTGTTTGGTGGAAACTAGAACAGAGAACTACACAAAGCACAAGGAACTTTGTGGTCCACCAGCTATCCAATTATTGACTTTGAGGTGCCCGTATCTTAACTACCCCCAGATTCTGTCGTGCCTTATTCAGTATGGTTTTAGACCACACAAGAAAAAAGCCTGACCTAGTTTGACTATCCACATTAGCCAGAGGATATTACATGTGGTAACTTTGTAATATCTTTGTAGTATTGGAGGATAACGACTGGTGCTGAAGGTATCCACCAGCTAAATTCAACATATTTTTTGGCCTGAGGTATTTTAAATCTTCACCTCTCCATTTTTCAATAATAGTTTAAGCACAGGGTCATATGTTTGTCTGCTGGGGACACAGACTGGGAAGGCTGTGACTATTCTATGTAACATTATTTCTTTCTGCCGGAAACATTCATAAGAAAAATATCTGCTGAATCTGGATCTCCCACTACCTCAGCACACCGTGCCTTGAAACACAGTGCAGTGGTCCCTTGAAAAAAGCAGGTATGACCAGTGTAGTTTTTGAAAGCGTAATAAAGGACTATGTTCTGAAAGACAAACTTTCAGCCTGAGCTCCTTGAGAACAAAGAAAGATCTCAAACACCTTCACCACCCTTGTACACAATTCTAGATTTAAGGCACATGAGGGTTTTTATTGATCCTAACTGATAGGTGCTAACTTGTATTCCCATGTTTTATGTTCTGATTATTTCATATTTCATTCTAAACCTCATGATTTTCCACTTATTGTAAGAAAAATTGAAAATTCACATTTTTCCTTCAGCTTTTGAATCTAAAGAGTGCCAGAAGCAAAGTGCTCAGCTGGTATTGTAAACAAATTGTGTCAATGGAGTCTAAATACCTAAAGGTACCTAAAGGATTTTGCAGACCCATCAAGTGAAACTTTATTTTTACTAACTGAGTGGGAATAGTGCACAAGTTATCACACGTCAATTAAATCACAGCATCTGACTCTGGTTACCCTTTTAGCCTGTGGCAATCAGAGGATAACACAATTTGGCTGAACTTTCCCTTTATGTCTTAAGAAGATCTATGCAGGCAGATAGAGCAAGTCAGCCATAACTTGATTGCAAATCTGAGTCCATGGAAGGTGGTGTACTTCAGCTCTAACCAATTTAAACTCAAGAGAAAGACTGCCATAATAGTTCTAACAGATAAAAAAGTGAGCTTTTATTTCAGGAAAAAAATCATAAAGCTGAGTTCAGTGTGAAAGAGATGAAATGATGCAAAACCAAACCAAACCAAACCAAAACTTTAATTTATGATCTAATAGTTACAGCTGGTTGTTTGTGTCTTAGGTTTTTGGTCATGGTGGTTTGTTTGTTTGTTTGTTTTAAATATCCCTTCCTCATATGTAGGACTTATCTTGTTAGTAGACAATCTGCCATTTTGTGGCCTCCAGCCCTTATCATTCTGAATCTTTCAATAGCATTTGGAGCTGATTTTATCTTCCTGTGCAGTTGCTACCGATCTAGTTTTTATTTTTTTTCAGACTTTCTTTAAAAGGAATAATTGCTAAGAATACCTGATGGGAAAGCACTTTGAGGTGACTTAATTGGTCAAAATACAAAATTCTAATAGATTATGAAGTCCCTTGCTGGATGTGGCTGGAGGAGGTTTTCATTATTTGCAGATAAACGGAAACAGACGTTTGCTATAAGCTGTGACTGTTTTAAAAACTTCTCCAATGGAAAAAGAGAAGAAAAGGCATTGAATTGAGTTGACAAAATGGTGAAAAATGTTTTTACTGCTGTTGACTTTATTGGTCACCATTAACAGCAATGCTGCCATGCAAATTAAAGGAATACTATTGACCTCAAAACGTCAGCTGTGTAATGAAAGGTTTCAATGGTTTCTAAAGGAGATGAAATGAAAACCTCTAAATTACAAGGTGAGATGAAATATGTTAGAAACGACTAACATTGCTTTACAGTCTCATGGAACGCAACATGTTCCACTCTGGAAAGATTTACTTATGGATATAGAAAGAAGTCTCAGGCAAAGACTGCTTGGTTTTTACCAGAGAGAATGGCTGAGACAGTATGTCAGTGTGGGGACAGCTATACCATGTGTGCTTCACCTCTTGTAAAGTCACTTGAGGAGTATTTTTATGATCTAACATGAACATACACAATAACACTAACTATGTCGTTTTTTATAACACTTTTTGGGAATGGATAACATAACAAGCTCACCATAAAGACAAAAATCTTGACAAATGCATTTTTTTAATATATATAAATGGGAACAACAATTATGGAGGGAAAGTTCCCCAAGTTGCGAGGACCTTGGCCCAAGACCTGGGAGGCACAGGTTTGATTTCTTGCTTTCTTGAAAGCTCCTGGTAAAATTGTTTTCCTCATGCTTCTTCCCTATATATAAAACAGCTACAAAGTCAAGCACAGTAATGAAGACAAGCAGAACACATCTGGAAATTATGGAAAAAAATCTATCACAACTTATATATAAAAAATACAGAATAAGTGCTAATACCTGCAGCCTGACATTTACAGCTACTACTTTTATGTTTTTGAGAAATGAAAGCAACTCTCCTAAGTAGGAGTCATCTTGATCATCACTTTCCTGATTTAATTATGGTGAAGGGAACATAGAGTACACTGAAAAAGAAATGGTTACAATAACATAGAGTGCACAAGAAGAAACTGAATGAACAAAAGAGTGAATTTTAGGCAATTGCAAGGACTGACTCATTTTCCAAAAATATGTGGCAAAACCCAGTAGATAAATCACTAACTAGAATGACTGTAAATAAAATTCTGCTTTCACTGGTTCATATCTAAAACTTTTCAGATAAAAGAAATCAGATATTCATGTATATTGCTCCATCACAAGTTAAATCCAACAATTAATTACTACACAGTTGTCCTGTCATACTTTATAAGGAACTAAGAGGAAAAAAACAGTACAGCACACAAACATTAGGTACAGCTGTGAGGTTTTTGTTTTGTTTTTCACCCATCTCCCTTTCTCCATTTCCATCTCATTGTCAGTAATCTTACCAGGACAACTGTACTTCATTTCTCCATTACTGAATTTATACTTTGAACTCATAGTGCTGCAGATGGCAGTACTATTGATCAAAGGATTGCTCAAGCTTGAAATGGTACCTAGAAAAAAAAAAGAGGTTTGCTTTAACTGTCGACATGAAAGCACAGAGAAGAATAATACATTCATATCAAGAAGTGTCATCCAAGCTTAAGAATATGTTTGTTGCTGAACACTGGGAACCAATTGGTGAATCATTTGTGGGGAATCAAGAAAGCAATAAAGGAAATCCCAGTCTTGTAATACTTGAGACATTATGTCTTGAGGTTACTGATGTACTGATAGAACTCACAAATCAAAACTCTGTTTTACGTACATCAGAATCCAGTTCCAGTCGTGGTACTTTCTTAATAAAGCCTTTTCTCTCATTTTCAGTAATTAATGAGAAAAAAAGTTTTTTCTTGTTTCTGTATTGCAGGGGTGCTTAATTGCTATCCTTAAAAATTATGTGGTATATTTTTTTTATTCTTATTTTAACTTTTAGCTTCTGAGACTTGAACTAAACACTATAAATTAAAAGAGAATTGTGATTGACTTATCAAGAAATATTCTTATATCATGTTTGACCAACCTGATTACCTCCTATAATGAAATGACTGGCTTGATAGATGAAGAGAGAGTGATGGATATTGTCTATCTTGACTCCAGTAAGGCTTTCAACACTGTCTTCCATAAGATCCTCATAGAAGAGCTGATGAAGTATGGGCTGGATGAGCAGACACTGAGGTAGACTGAAAACTGGCTGAATGGTCAGGTCCAGAGAGTGGTGATCAGTAGTGCAAAGGCTAGATGGAGGCTAGCAGCTAGCACTGTACCCCAGGGGACAATGCTGAGTCAAGTCCTGTTCAGCTATTTAATGGTCTGGATAATGAGACAGAGTACTGCCAGCAAGTCCACAAATGACATAAAACTGGGCAGGGTGGATGATGCACCAGAAGGTTGTGCTGCCATTCAGAGGGACCTTGATAGGCTGGAGAAATGAGCTCACAGGAAACTCATGAATTTCAACAAGGAAAATTGCAAAGTCTTGCACCTTGGGAAGAGCACCATCCTGCACCAGCAGATGCTTGGGATTACCCAACTGGGAAACAGCTTTGTAGAAAAGGACTTGGGGGTCATGGTGGACATCCAGTTGAACATGAGCCAGCACATAGGCTAGTGGTACTCCAGGCTTCATTAGGCAAAGCATTGTCAGCATGTCCAAGGAGGTGATCCTTCTCCTTTATTCAGTACAGATGAAGCCACATCTGGAGTGCTGTGTTCAGTTCTGGGCTCCCCAGTACAAGAGAGACATGGACATACTAGAAAGAGTCCTGTGAAGGGCCACTGAGATGATTAGGGGAGTGGAGTATCCCTCCTATGAGGAAAGGCTGAGAGCTGGGACTGTCCAGCCTGGAGAAGAGAAGGCTGAGAATGATCTCACAATGTGTACAAATACCTGAGGGAACAGCATAGAGAAGACAGAGCCAGACTTTTCGGCAGTGCCCAGTGACAGGATGAGAGGTGACGGGCCCAAACTGAAACGTAGGAGGTTCCATCTGAAAATTAGGAAACACTTTTTTACTGTGGGTGCGATGGAGCACTGACACAGGCTGTGCAAGGAGGTTGTAGAATCTCTCTCCTTGGAGATATTCAAATGCCTGGGCAACCGGCTCTAAGTGGCCCTGCTTGAGCAGGGAGATTGGACCAGGTGACCTCCAGAGGTCGCTTCCAACCTCGACAATTCTGTGATTGTGTCATTCTGGTCTGATAGATATAGGGTTTTGGACTGGGGTTACTATTACATCTTCAACAAGCCTATTGTATCACTCTGAAGAAGGCAATTGGAATACCAATGTTTCTTTTCCCATTTCTTTTCTACATTAGGTTTTCAAAACCCGGGTTAATGCCTATAAATGTTTTTACTCGTTATTGCAAATAACATGGTTACAAAAAAAGTGACTAAAAGCCAGTGTGGAAATTTGAGTAGGCAGAATATGATTGCTTGTCCTGCCTCACAGATCTTTGTGCCCCAGAACTGGTCAACCTATGAATTATTTTCCTCACAAGAAAAGTGACACAAATGGAAAAAATACATCACTCTAATAATCAAAGTGCAATAAAACTGTGAGATGGGAAAACTGCTAACTGCCTGTTGATGTAATACTTGGCACTGAATAGGGCTACCAAGTATCTTCCTTTCAAGGACAGTCAGTCTGTAAATGTACTATAGAAAAATAGACAGGACTCTTAAAATCTCCTTATTTTTCAACAGAGGTGTACAGTTTTCCCTTTTTCTTATGTTCTGCACTTATGTGAACAAAACTATCAGGTTATATCTCATTTGTGCTCCATAGTTAGAGTGCGTTTGAATTCTGTGCTCTTTCAGCAACTTGTATTTGCCTGCTCATGGTAGTACACTGTAAATATATAGAAGGACAAGACATATATATATATAGATTAGTCTTGGTTAAAATGTACAAAGGTTAATGGTTGATGGTGTTATGTGCCTATTACCTTCATAAGAAAATTCAAGCATTTAACGTAAGTTAAAACTAAATCTTTTATTCTGAATATCCTAATAGATTTTATTGAGTAAGAGACTTCAGATGTTACATTCTACTTGACATACTTGAGGTATGCAAACAACAAGCAGAAACAGAAGAAAAATATTGACCCACTGTTAAACAGGAGAAGTGAATTAGTCACTAACAACGCTGAAAAGGCGGAGGTTCCCAACACTTTCTTCACCTCTGTCTTTATCAGCACAGTTTGGACCCAGACCTTGGGAACAAAAATCCAGGTTGATGCAAACATAGCCCCACCATCAGTGAAGGAAGAGTTGTTATGTGAACTTGACCCCTACAAATCGATGAGCGCTCATGTTATCCACCCAATAGTGTTGAGACATGGCTGACATTGTTGTGTCACTCTCAATCTTTGAGAAGTCATTGAGATTGGGGGACAGCCCAGAAGACTGAAAGAAGGCTAATGTCACCTCCATTGACAAGAAAGGCTTAAAGAAGGATCCAGGAAATTATAGGCCCATCAGTCTTTCTTCAGTCCCTGGGAAGGTTATGGAATGAATCCTCCTGGGGGCTACCACAAGTCAAATGAAGCAAGTGATTAGGAAAAGCCAGCACCAAAGCCAAATTGTGCTCTACAAACTTAATCACTTTCTATGATAAAGCTCAGTTCATGTGGGGTGAGTGGTGGACGTTGTCTACCTGGATTCTCCAAGGTTTTTGCTATGGTTTCCCACAGCCTTCTTCTATCGACACTAGCATATTACAGTCTAGACAAATGGTCTGTGCAGTGGGTGGGGAACTGGCTGACAGGCCACACCCAGAGGATGGTGGTAAATGGCTCCTTTTTAAACTGGAAACCTCTCACAAGTGGGGTCCTTCAGGGACTGATATTGGGCCCAACACTGTTTAATATCTTCATAAGTGATCCAGATAATGGGATCAAGTGTAGCCTGATTAAATTTGCTGATGATACCAAAATGAGTGAGGAAGTGGACACTTCAGAAGAGAAAGCCACCCTGCAGGATGACCTGGATAGGCTGGAAGAGTGAGCTAACAATAACCTTACGAAGTTCAACATACACAAATGTAAGATCTTGCACCCGGGAAAACATAATCCAGGAGTGCATCACAGGCTGGGATCTACCCAACTGGGGAGCAGTTCTATGGAAAGGGACCTGAGAGTCCTGGTGGACGAGAAGCTCAGTATAAGTGAACAGTACGCTGCTGCAGCAAACAAAACCATCAAGATGCTTGGCTTCATCAACAAGAGCATCACCAGCAGAGACAAAGAAGTCATTATTCCTTTTTATTCAGCACTTGTCAGGCCATGCCTGGAATACTGTGTTCAGTTTTAGTCTTCGCTATACAAAAGAGTTGTGGACAGGCTGGAAATATGAGGAAAGGCTGAGAGAAGTGGGCTTGTTCAGGCTTGAGAAAAGAAGGCTTAGGGGAGACCTTATCACCATGTTCCAGTATCTAAAGGATGACTACAGAGAAAGTGGAGACTCCCTTTTTACAAGGAGTTACATGGAAAAGATGAGGGGTAATGGGTACAAGTTACTTCTGGGGAGATTCTGATTGGACACGAGGGAAACTTTCCACAATGAAAACAATCAGCCATTGGAATAATCTCCCCAGGGAAGTGGTGGATTCCTCTACATTGGACACGTTTAAGATCCATCTGGACAGGGTGCTGGACCATCTTGTCTAGACTGTGCATTTTGCAAAGAAAGGTTGGACCTCATGATCCTTGAGGTCCCTTCCAACATGGTATTCTATGATTCTATGATAATTAAATGAAAGACAAGTATTTTGGGTAATTAGTTATTATCCTGTGCTAGTAAATTTGCCAAACTTGGTGGCGACAAGGGAGAGAGTGAGACACTAGAATGGATAGCAAAATGCCTGACTGTGCACCATTTGTGTTATCCCACTTGGCAATCATAAACAGAGAACGTGGAAATAAACAATTCAGTAGCTGATCTCGATTTTGACCATTTTGAACTTTAAGAAAGCTAACATTTGTGCTTTTAAATTAGAAAACATGTTAAAAAAAAAAAAGCAACGACTTTTCAGAAGCTTAGATGTTAATGAAAATTCAATTGTGAAGTTTCCCTATTTTGTTTGATGAGATTCTCAATTAATTTAACTAATTAACATTACTAATTAAATCTTCTAAAATCTCAAAATCAGACATACCCGTTGACAAAACAGTATACTCACTTTTTAACTTAGTGCATCCAAGTTTTCTTTTGATTCTTTGTTTCTTCTTTTTGGACTGGAAGTTCTTTTCATCACCAACTAACTTGCAAAATTCTCTCGGTTTTTGCCTCCAAGTTAGCATTTTTTTTTTTAATATTGTAGTAATGTTCAGTAATTAGCTTGAAATCTAAACTAGAGAATTCTGAAAAGCAAAATAGATGTAGAAAATCAGAGCCAGTTCACTCCTGTGATAGTTTCCAAGACAAGTAGACAAGATGGGAAAGTCTAATACACTTTTAGATGTTTTAGATGGGGCAAACTGCAAAGAGAAATTGAATTACTCGTCCACAGTGAAAGGAATGGAATGTAACAGAAACCATACTTAATCTTCAGAATCTCCAGTGTTTCCAAGAAAGTTAGAGCAATAAAAATTATTCCGCACTGTTCAGCTGTTCAAACTATAACAACATTGCTTTCCATGGGGCTACTAATTTTGGAATAAGATCCTTCTTCCAACAGAATTAAAAAAATTACTGCTAATGTGAATTAAACCAAACTGAAAATGAGAATTGCACTTAAAGGAAAAAAGCCTTTCAACTTTAGATCATGCAACTTTAACCATTTAATTTCAGTTACTAACTGAATATTTATGGAAAGTCCCAGGCTACTTGAGGACACAAATTGAAACAAAAGTAAGCAAAATGCTTCTGAGTTTTTTGTTTGTTTATTTGTTTGTTTGGGGGGGTTGTGTGTGTGTGGTTTTTGTTTGTGCATTTTTTTTTTTTCTGATGGGAACATGACAGTAAGTTTAGATAGAATTGACATCTAAACACTGATGTAATAAAAATATTTCTAAAACTGTAATTTTCTTTCCTGTGTGTAATTTTGAATGCTAGTATGCAGAATAGGAAGATTAGCCGATCCATATAAAAATGTTCTGCAACAACTAATGATTTGGTTTGTGAACAACTTTCAAAATTTACTTTTCTTTTTCACTGTCACAGCACAATGATCAAAAATGTTGTTTACTTGTTTATTTTTCTTGTCTCTGTAACACTGGAAATCAATCAGCCAGTATATGTGTGTCAGTCATATTGTGTATGTTGGTGGATGGGAGTTTGGTTTATTTGCAGAGATACTGAGAAAGCAAGCGTCACTTCTTCACTTTCTGGACGTGTTTCAAACGTAGATTTTTCTCATTAAAAACTTGGTTGGAACAGATGTATGCTTGTAAATTTTTTCTGCTTTGATAAAATCCTGTATTTCACCAAAGTTTTCTTCTGCGAAATGTTCCAAATGTTTTTAATCAGGTATTACATTTGGCTTCCTGTAGGCAATCTCATTTTTTTTCTGTAGAGTAATATTAATTGATCTGAAAATGTCAGCTCAAAAACACAAGATATGATATCACCTGTAGGTAACAAGTGTAACAAGTGTTAGGAGTTGCCAAAAATATATCCTAATCAGAAACAAACAAGTAACTCTTACATTTGGGAAAAGTGCCTATTTTGTATTTAAATATTAATAACTTCTGAAATATGATCTTAAAGGCTTCCAAAGCAAAGTCTGAAGCAAAACAACCAGCCTCACAGACTGTATCTTCAAAACTTGTGCAGAGCAATTAAGTTCTCCTAAGTATAATTTTATTGACATTTCAATTCAAATGAAGTGATAAGATCCAACAGAAAAAAAGTATATCCTTTATATTTTTTAAAGGGCTAAATGTTGATCTGCTTTCACTGGTGTAGACTTGGACACAAGAAGACACAAAATGCAGTGCCTGTAACTTTTAAAATATTAATTTTACTCTAGTAATCCAACCAATCACACTATAATCTGTCAGATTTTTTAAATCTGTTGCTTAAATTCCCAGAGTGGATAGGGAGCAAGTAAACAAGGAACCTTTCAATTTTATGTTATTTATTTCCTATTGTGCAAAATCCATCCCAGAACCTGGGAGACTGTTCAGCAGTTAGCCATTGGCACAACTCCAGATCTAGCAATTAAGGTAAAAGGAGGGTGTGAACTAAGTGAAAGATGACAGAAGTTTTAAATCTGTTTGTTCTTGGTCCAGTGTATGTGTGTTTTTTCCTGTATGCTTTGTTTAAGAAGGTGCGGCCAGGCAGCAGGAAGGAGGGCTGCCAGGTTATGAGTTCTGGCTGTGGGTGGGCAATGCAGAGGCTCCTGGAGACAGGGAGAAATTACTCTGTTTCTGAGAATAAGTGAGTATGTTCGGCTGGGAAAAATATCTGCAGTGCAGGCAAAAACCAGAGATATAGCAAGGAAGGGTGCTCTAACATGAGGGGAGTCTTCAAAAGGAGCTACAGCAAAAGTTAGAAGTAATTAAAAGAAGATTAAATGCAAAAAGGACAAAGACACGGTAACTGCACAGGGAGGGAAAGAGGTAAGGAAAGAGTGGGTGAATTCTTGCAAGTCTTCAATCTTGTCCCACTCAGCAGATCTGATTTTTTCCTATTTATATGATGTAGTTAGATTTGTGTGTGTGTATTTTCTACAGAAAAATAGTCGTACAGGTGGGAAACCTTTTGACATTGTTTGGGTGGTCACTTCAAGAAACTAGGGTGAAAAGAGAATTTTATGTCAAAGCAATGGCTGGCTTTGGAGCTGACACATTCTGATGGTTTGCTTATAGGCAGCACACTGTATAATCAGACCCTCATATTGTGCTCGTCTCCAAAAGCCAACAACAACAGGTCAAACAAGCCTGGAACCTAAGTTCATGCCCTAAGAAGGACAGTTGACCTCATAATTTGCAGCTTTCATATAACAGCAATAAAGTTCTGGAAAGTACAGAGCAACCCATGCAGTCTGAAGGAAAAATATGAAAACTTATGCAAAGCTACCTTGAAGGGATCCCTGAGGGGTTTTTCTTTACTACTTGTTGCTCTTCTTAGCCCTGTGAATGCTTTATCCACCTTGGAATGGGGCATAAGAGCTCCAAGAGAAATGTCATTATTCTTTGCCTGATTTGAAGGCTTTTTAGAGAATCTTACTACGAAAGCATCCACATGGCAGTCAGATATTTTTCTCCTGGAATAAGCCTATAAAAAAGCTGAGAGATTGTTGTAAGTCTGAAGTATGTCATCTATTCTTGTCTTGATGTTCTCACCCTTAAATGTAAAAGACTCAGCAAGTAAATAAGTTGCCACCATGCAAAATATATTTCATCAGGGTATAGGAAGCTAGTTGGTGCCAAATGGATCCAGATATGATTACAACCCACTGATTCTAATTCTTTGCTTCCTGTTCAGTATTACATTATTTATCTGATTAATAATTCAGAGGGACAAACTGTTCTTTTTAATTTCCAAATACAGTCAAAAGATGAAGGAGATTAGAGAGACTGCTAGCTTTTTAGCATTGTTTAATTAAATATTTCATTATTGAAATAAGATTCATAAAAAGATAGTTTGAGTTCTACTACCACATTTCATTAATAATTCATTTTTATTTGTACACATTTCTCCTATTAATATCCTGTGAAAGCACTATGTTAAGGAGCAGTTTAGCAAAAAAAATTAATACTCTGTCAGTCCAAACAGCATTTATTGTTGCTATTATTCAGCTGAATTTAAAGTAAAGATTAATACAACTGTACACGTTTCAGGTATTTTTTTCACAGTCATAATTTGCTACGTCCAGCTGTAATGTGACCTTGAAAAATCAGTGTACATGTATCAATATCCATATTATAGAGATTAACCAGTAAAGCTAAAATAATTGGAGAATATCTGTGAAATTGTAGTATGAAAGAGATCATCAAGAGATGAAGAACTGTGGCTAAACCATGGCTTTGCATTCGTAATCCCCTAATTCAGGAGATGTTCTGAGAAAGATGAGTCAAGGGCTTTAAAATAAAGGTGAATATGATTTAGCCTTTAAAGCAATTATTTCTTCATCAGTGTTAAGTACTGTTATCAAGCCATAGCATGAAAGGGTGTAGAAAAAACGTATGAGAGTCCAAAAATCATGAGAAAAATCTATTGATTCCAAATTTTAAATTCCACAGAAGTATGTCAGTGAGAATGTAATTTATTTCACTCCTGACATACACTTAAGCATCTGTTACTGGTGCTTGAAGAAATGACTTATCAAATCTATTTTAACTGAGAGAACATTTGGTATTCCTGATTGTCAGTGGGTCCAAAAGCTTTCATAGTCACAATCATGTTTCTTTCCTCCTTGTTCTTGTTCTATAAAGAAAATTACTTTTCAAAATTACTTGTTTGTTTCTGTCATATTTTATTTCTTTTAAAGTTCTAAATACACCAAGCCAAATTTATAAATTTGGAAAGAACATTAGATGCCTAAAGTTTGATTGTTCAGGTTTTGGAGATATTCTGTTTCTCTGCTGTTAGATATTATTTTTTTGAACACCGTGGAGTATCAACTGACTTATCCAAGGGCAAAATGTTGAAAAAAGTTCATGGTTCTGGTTATCAATCTGACATAGCTTCTTGGAGGAAGGAAATAATACTAAAATATCACAATAAATCCACAAACTGACCCACATGCTTTCCATCTTCTCTTTGAAAATCTTCATTTCTTGTTTGTTTGGTTTATTTGTAATTTGGAAAGGCAGCTGTACCATACCGTGGCTCATTTCTCAGTTGCATGGATTTACCTGGCAATCTCAGTTGGTTGGAGTTGACTATTGATACACAAGTGGTGAAGGCAAGAGGGAATTTTTTTTCAGGAGTTTGAAATGGTTGTGGTGAGCACGGAGACCCCTCTGGGAGGAAGAGGAATTCCTGAGATAACGAACGTATGATGCAGAAAACTCTGTTAGAGCCCTGTGTGCTGAACGCCACCTTTTTGTAGTCACACCCCAACTACTCTGGAAAAGAATTTAGTTTGCCATGAACTCTCGGTTCATCTTTTGATCTGTGTACCATCTTCTGACAGATTAAAGACTATTTACAAAATCTTCAAAGTATGTGTGTGTGTCTGTATTATCCTCCAAAATATGTAGGCAAAGCAGAAGTTTAGAAGCTCTGAACAAAGTATTTGATCCTTGGTGTGAATTGGGAATGTCAGAATTACAAAAAAAAAAAACCAACAAAAAAACTGAACACTCATTTGATATGGATATAGGTATACGGGATGTTAACTTTCTTTACAGAATATTTTAATAAAAATCAACCAGAGCTAATATCATCATATTAAAATGTAATGTAGAGAAATGCATAATACAACTTTAATTTTAACCAGATTCTTAATTATTATAGTGATATAGCTTAATATGACTATTATAAGTTACACGCTCTCAATAAATATCACAGATTCCATTTGCCCTTTAAGCGATGGTCACATTAGATTTCTCTTCAGCTAGGATTATGGCCCTATTAAAAACTGTCTTCCTGAAGAGCTTTATAAAAATGCTGCAGAGATGAATCTGTAACGTTATATGATACCAACTACATTATCATAAAGGAGCAATAAGAAGTAAATAGGTAGAATGATAGTTTATCATACGAATCACACAATCAGCTTAGAAAGGAGTCTGAGCAACCAATACTCATCTGGGTCATTCTTTGCCAAGTGCTGGATTTTTCTCTGAAGTGAATTTCCAAGTTCTAAATCACTCAAATGAAAGTGCTTTATCCTCTCCGACTGGGAGTTCTGGTTATTTCCTCACAACTCATTTGTTCTGAAGCTCAGCTTAAATTCACTTTTTCTTAGTTTCATACCATTATTCTCTGTTATTCTGACAGTGCTTATAAAAGAGATATTTAGGAAACACTTCCAAGATTTGTTTAAAAGGAATAATGGAAGAATAACCTTTTTTAATACGTTTGTGCTAAAAAAGCCAGTCTTCAGAACGTCACAGTATCGCCCTAGAGAAGAGCTCTGAAATTTTCTTCTTAGTTAAGTTAAATCATTTGATAGCAAGATACCTGTCTCCAGCTACACACACACATATGCGCACACCCCCCCCCCCTCTATATTTCCAGTAATCCAAATGTCTTTACTACCTGGTAATTTTAAGGTAAATATAACTTTCTTCAAAAACTTATGAAAATGCATATTTTTGTTCTATGTATAGAATTTTGCCAGTAATAAAGTATAAATAAACTGTTCAAAGAACAGAAGTAATCAAAATAGCTATATATTTCTTCACAATGGAAGAAGAAATACGAAATTGTAGTCCTCCTTTCTTCATATTCATGTAAGTACATTTGATGCTTAAACAGCATAAAGAAGTCAGAGAGAATGGAAGTGGCCTCTTAGGATCTCTGACCCAAGAAGGTGAAGAGTTATTTTAGCTAGTGCGAATTTAATGCATGCATGATATACTCTGTCTACATTACCTCCTATCCATTGTAAGACATGTAGTTTCTAGTCATAATAAAGAATATGCCAGAAATAGTGTTGGCATGGAAACCCATGGGCAGTTATTGCAAGTTTGTTCAATTCAGAATATACTTGGGGTTGTTTCGTTATGTTAAGGCTAGAAATAAAAATAAAATGCCTTTACCATTGTCATTTGTTGCCTGGTCTTGAGAAAATATGGAATGTGACTTACATTTTACTGGTCATAATGTGCTTTATTTTTTCTTTTAAATATCTGTTTGCCATAACAAGCCCTGATATTTATGTTATGCAGAGTGATTTATTTTTATTGTACTCTTTGCAATTGCACATATGATTTGAGTTTGGGTGGAATTCTTTGATGGAATCTCAAATTTTATATTATCTAAGCCAAACTTCATATTAATTTACAAAAAGACAAACTCTGTTACATGAAAACACATTTAATCAGTTACACCGTTCCATGTTGTTAATATAACAATATTATCCTGGCATAACTAAAATAGGCTTTGGACAATGAAAGTATTACATATTTGAAGAGAGGAATTTTATTTTCGAGTTGGAAGAAAATTGTTTAATTCCAAGGAAGTTAAAGGAACTTTGTGAATGATGTGAACAGGGTTTATCTGGAAACACAGACAGGATAGATAAAAAATAATTTGAAAATTGTCTTTCACTTTTGCAGCAATTCTGAAGGACAAAGACACTTTTTCAAAGTTATATTGAAGATACTGAACAACGAATGACAAAAGGGACTTCTTCAGAATGAAACAAAACTTAAACTTTGTAATTGGAATTAATCACAAAAATAATGAATTAGTTAAGAATGTGTCGATATGATACATAATGTTATGCTCAACTGTAAATTTATACTTGTAATTTTGCAGAATTTTAACTTCTCTCAGTCTCCACTGTATTTAGATTCTTTTAAAACAGCCATCTATAGTTATTGGTCCCTACTAGTTTTTGTGTTTTGATATAGTGCAATACCTTCTAAAGTATTTTAAGCTTATGCACAAATGTGCATAACCTTGGATAATATTTAAAAGCTAAGAAAACTTGGATTAGAATATGTATACAAACATATTAATGCCTGAAGAGCCAAACTTTCATCCCTTGAATAGTGCTGAAGAAAAATTAAAAGAGCAGCAAGTGTTTTGAAGAACAACAATGACAAGAAAAACCCAAACAAAAGACCAGACATAACCTGCCCCCCAAAAAACAAGTAGCAGATGCCTCCTGTTTCCTCCTGTATGCTTGTAATTTAGGGACAGAAAATGTTGACTGCTCATCTTGTGTAGTCTTCTGAGTGTCTCAATCAGTATAGATTGAAGTTTAAGAAATGCTTTACTAGAAAAGTAGTTCAGATCAGCTGTCATTGTTTCTGAAGCATTCAGTTGATCAAGCTGCTTCTGTCTTGATACATCTTTTTTCTAGACTAACCATGAGGTGCCTGGACTCAAGAATGGGCCAGTTTGACCTTTCATTAGAAGAGGAAGTTGTGAATTCTATTAACTACTTCTGCTGATAGTTCTTGCAGAACACTTCTCATTATGTGAACTGGAAGAGATAACACAACAGATATTGTTTTGCCCTCACTTATCTTTAATGCATCAGCTGTGTAAATGATTCTACATTTCTGAGGCTTTTTTTATTTAACTCAGGCATAATCATTTCTTATAATGTCAGAATTTATGTACAAACACAGCTCTTTTAGGGCAGAAAAGGATTTATAGAACAAACTGTTTGCACTTCAGTTGAGTGAAAGAACATTTTGCCCTCAGCAGCAAAGGTTGAGTCACCAAGCTATCTATTAGATGTTAACAAATATGCCCCTACGGGTAAAACAAATTAAAACTAATGCATGCCACAACTCACTCAAAGGGCTCTTTTCATTTACAACTTTGCACTAGACAATAGGTGAGGGCTGAAGCAAAAGTGGGCTGATCCAGTTCCAGCTCAGCAGTTTTTGTTTGCATTCCCCAAGTTTAGGGAAGCGTGGGACTCTGCAGGCCAACAGAGAGGAAAGAGATCTGTCTCTTCTGGAGCTAGAGTGTGCTTAGATCCACAGGCCTCTGGTGGCCCTTGTAACACTTGGGGTGGGCACTGCAACCTTTTCTCCTTCGGACCCTTCTTTCAGCAAGATAAGGTTTTCTATGGTATGTTGTTTCTGCTGCAATGGTGTCAAAAGCTCAGAGCCCTGGCAAGGACTCGTGTAGGCAGAGATCAGGACAGCAGGTTAAAGCAGTGCCCTGAATTAAATTAGTATGTCAAATTGCATCAGCAGGGGAGAAAACTTTTTAACAGATTAATAAAAACAGGTGAAATATGGACCTGGATGTACCCGGATATGAGCACATACTTATGTTTTAGTGGCCAGAATAATTGATTTCACTCATAAGCTTAATAACCAGTAGGAAAACAAAATTTAGTGTTGTTCTGAGTGAACCTGTAATATTAAAATCCCAGAACTGTTGAAATTGGAAGTGACCTCTAGATGCCATATAGTCCAATCACAATTAGACCAGGTCACTCTGGGCATTGTTTACCTTAACCCTATTAGCATTACCATCTCAGCATTATGTGATGAAGCAAAAGCCAAATAAGCGTTGTAGAATCTTCTCCTTAGAGGTTTTTTCTGCTTATGAATTACCCTTACTTTAGAAGCAAAGTCTGCTAATAGCAAGCAGGTGTACTAAAATACAGCAAAACTAGTGGTACCGATTATATTGCCTCTAATGTTGGTATTTATATATGTGCAACGCAGATGGTGTAGGCGATGGGATTGGTTTTTTTAGCTCCTTTCACATTACATTCTTAAGCTTTTATCCTACTAAAAATATTTGTTTACTTAAAATGTATAGGATTCAAAATTCATAGCAAGCAATTCAACTGCTTAAATATAGACATCTAGTGACATTTTAGATACCCTAGGCCTGGCTGCTCTCCCTGCCTCCAGCTCTCAGTCTGGTCATGTATGATGTGCCACAGGTCACGTGTCATATCTGTCAATCCCCTTCTGGACTTCTCAGATAACCTACAGCCTATAAGATGTCTCTGAGTACTTGTGAATAGGAAGTTGAATTCCTCTATGCTGGTTAAGGATTAAGCCCTGGCAGTCAAGCACAGCTGCTTACTCACTCCCCCTGAATGGGATGGGGGAGAGAATTGGAAGGATAAAAGTGTGAAAACTTGTGGGCTGAGATAAAAACAGTTTAATAGGGAAAGCAAAAGCTGTGTGCAGAAGCAAAACAAAGTAATTCACTCACTGCTTCCCATTAGCAGGTAGGCATTCAGCCATTTCCAGGGAAGCAAGGTTCCTTCGCGTGCAATGGTAATTTAGGAAGACAAACACCATAGCCCCTCCATCCCGTCCATATTCCCCCCAGCTTTTATTGCTGAGCATGACATCATATGGTATGGAACATCATAGATTCATAGAATCATAGAATAGTTTGGGTTGGAAGGGACCTTTTAAGGTCATCTAGTCCAAACCCTCTGCAATTAGCATGGACACCTTCAAGTAGATCAGGTTTCTCAGAGCCCTGTCCAGCCTGGCCTTGAATGTTTCCCTTGGTCAGCTGGGGACAGCTGTCCCAGCTGTGTCCCCTCCTAACTTTTCTGCACCCCCAGCCTACTCATTGGCAGGGTGGTGTGAGAAGCAGAAAAGGTCCTCTGTGTGAGCACTGCTCAGCAATACCTACATCATCAGCCTGCTATCAACACTGTTTTGGTCACATATCCAAAACAACACCATACAAGCTACTATGAACTCTATTTCAGCCCAAACCAGTACACTTAATAGAAATTATAATTTGTGGGAGGGGGGCCAATTTATGCATAATCTGCACCAGAGTTAAGAGCTTCAGCATGGGATTCTCAAAAGTCAATAGGAAGAACGGGGTTGTCTTAAATACCATTCTTCCCTCTTTTCTTTGCTTTTCAGTATGTAGCGGAGATCTCCTGGGTGGTCAGAAATACACAGGAAACACAATGCCCATTTCAAGGAGGTAAAACTGCTACAAAAGTCCTTACACATATACCCATTTCCTGTCTGGATTTTCAAAGAACTCTGTGGCTTGCTTATTGTGCCGCGCCTGATGCTTTTAGGGAAAAAGGGCAAGCACATCTT
This sequence comes from Caloenas nicobarica, assembly GCF_036013445.1. Classification (NCBI taxonomy): domain Eukaryota; kingdom Metazoa; phylum Chordata; class Aves; order Columbiformes; family Columbidae; genus Caloenas; species Caloenas nicobarica. The sequence goes on from NC_088245.1 coordinate 51,475,951, forward strand.
TGGTGCATGGATTCAGTGAGGCCTGCAAGATCCATATGTTTTCACTGTTTGTTGCTTATATGGAAAGCATTAGTAGCATTGGCAAATTTTGTGGTGTTTTATTTTCTTAGCAATCATATGAGAGGTGGGGTTTTCTTTGCTGATTTTGTCTCCTCTATTTTTTTGTTGCTTGAAACTTGAGCTACTGAAAACAGATTATTATCAATGAAATCTCAGCCTTCATGCAAAACCAAAAAAAAGTTTGTAGCCTTCCAGACTGAATATTAGTTGAGGATGAACTTTTCCAGTGAGGTACAAAACCAATCAAACTCATTAAGCCCTACATGTGCTCATTTCTAAATCTCACTGTTTGAGTAAGGTGGGCATGAAGTGTGGTACTAAAATAACTTTTGAGTGCCTGTGACTGACAATACTGAATTGAAACCTCACAAGAAGAGTTTACCCACATAATGCATTAAACCTTATTGGCGAGCAAAAAAATACTTTAAATTAGCATATATACTTTAGGGTAATTATCCCTACTAAGCTGTAGCATGCTCTTTAAGTTTGTTAGTCATCTTTTCAGACAGTTCTCTGGCTCTGTTTTTCTTCCTGGCTCGTATGGCAAATTCTGAATTTTGCTAATAGGATCATCAGGGACCTCAGTCCCATTTTGCACATCACTAATGCAGCGCATACTTTTGCTCATACTAGAATGAATGAATGAGCAAAAATGTACAAGCCATTCACATATTTCTTTTCATTTACATCGTACTGAAGAATAATTCTGTTTGCTGAAAACTCAGCCTCAACTCTAGGAAAGTCAAATCAGGCTTCTGGGATGTACTCTGTTTCCTTATGCCTCGCCTTCTCTGAGGTAACTTCCTTCCTGTGGGACAGTTATCGGCACTGTGCATGCTGTTCCTGATGGGGCGTTATCAGCATTTTAGAACTGTGATAGTACTGTTGTTTGTTTTATAGAGCTATTCCCCTGTTAATGCAGTCTTCGATACCTTTTGTGATTACTTCATTGCTGTTACGATTAGAAACTAAAAGCTAATAGCAGCTTTATCACACAATTAATTGAAATATGTGAAATGACTGATAGAGGGTGATAAGAGAAAATGAAATACTCATGAACATTCATAAGCTGAAACTGAGGAAAAGTGGATGTACATAGCATACCAAATATAATAATGTGTGTTTCTCTGACTTTTTCAATTATAAAGTGCCCTCAAAATTACCCAATTCAATTTTCATGCCTGCTTCTGAGAATTATCAAGGCATTCTTGTGCCTTGAGCTTTAGACAATGTATTAAACATACAGATTTTTGTTTTATTTGCTCTATGAAATTAATTAGAACATATAGAGCTTTGCAAAATAACTAAATCACATAAATGATAAACCAAATAACCATTAACTCTATCAAAATTAAGATATGCAGTGAATTTTTATTTGCATTGTCTCAATTTGTTGAGAATTAAAAAAAAAAATCAAGAAAGCTCATCAAAAGAGATTTGTTATTTGGGATGAACTTACATTCAGGTTTTAATCAGAAATCTGTTTGCTGTCTTTGGTCTTCAGCTAAGAACACTAAACGTCTAAATATTTTTTGATGTCCAACTCAGAATATCTGATTTTCAAACCAGAACTGAATGAAGTCCAATAAAGACTCATAAAATCTTTGTAAAAGTTTCTACTAGACAACTGGTATTTAAATACAAGGAGAAGACTGGAGTTTAATAGGAGATTGATTTACTAATTAAAAGCTGAGACACAAGCTTTTCATTGACTGCAATCTCAAGCAGTGAGAACAAAAATAAAAGAATAATACAAACAGAAGGAAAAATCAGGAAGGACATGGGGAGTAGATAATGCTGAGAAAGCTTCTTTTGAGTCAGTTTCCACTAAAACTAGTTTGATTATAGAGAAGTGACTAATGCAATTAATGACAAATAAAAGGGATAAAATTTCCACCCAGAACAGGCAAAGAAAAGGTTAGAGAATTTTTTACAGAGCAGAACATAGATAAAATTCATCTCAAGGTCACAGAAATCTGCCTGAAACAATCTCAGAGATAATAGTGATTATTTTTGAGGAATAAAGTGAGGAGCAACAATTTTGAAGGCTGGAAAAGTGAAATACATCCCCTCTATTTAAAAACTGGGAAAAGGGAGGAGCAGAAAACTGTAAACTGAGCATGGAAAAATAGTGGAAAATAATCAAGCTGTTTGTAAACTCCTAGACAAATATAAGCTAAATAAGAGCCAGCACCCTTTTGGACCATCTCGTTGCTGAGCAACTGTTTCATGACATCTTCAGGGGGCAGTGGACAAACAGTAGCAGAAATATATCTATAGTAAATTCTCACCAAGTTATTGGCGTATTGAGAGAACCCCAAGTGACACCTGGCAAGACTTCTAATGATAAGAACAGTCTAAATGAAAGTGCATAGAGGTGGATTCAAAATTACCTAGACTATCACAATCAGAGGTATTATCAGTGGTTAAAGAATAATACCTGAATTGAATCAGCCTTCTAAAAACATCAGTCCTGGAGACAGACTGGCTAACATTTCAATTAATGAGAACTATTATTTGTTTATATATAGAATTTGGAGTAAATTTACATGTAAACACATAAAGGCCAAGACACTTAATAAAGACAAGTTCAAAGATCTACATTTAGGTGGTAGTTCAGAGTAGAAGTACAGTTTGGGGAGCTTGTAGCATCCTTGCTACAAGCCCATCAAGAGAGGTTTGTGGTTTAAATTTATATGCTACTTCTGAATGACCAATTTCATGCTGTTTTAAAAAAGGGATTAAGGCATTCAAATAATATATTTGCTTTGCCGTATATAATATGTCATTTATAATCTTTGAGCTGCAGTCTTTTAACTTCAAGCATAATGTGAACCAACTGGAAAAAGTGGAAAAAAGAGATGCGTGAGAATGATTGATGGTTTAAAAACCATGAATTATTACAAAAGACTGGATTAATTGGGTTGTTTGGAGTCTACAAATAAAGACAGAAGAGAAACATGTTAATCGAATTCAAGTACATAAAAACTGCTTCAAAGAGGAAGTGAATAATCCCTTTCTTGATAGAAAAAAATTAGAGAGCTTAAATTATAGCAAGAGAGATTTGCTTTACACACTGGAAATTTTAAACTTAGACAAACATCTTTCAAGAGAGCCCTAGACATAATTTGTTGAGAGAGGAAAACAAGAATGACTAAAGTGATCTCTTGAAGTCCCTTCCAGCATTCTTTCCATGATTTTAGGCTCCTCTTCTGATAAGCAGAAGCTTGGAGGCTCAAAAGGCATTTCTGTTCTGGGTCAGAGTATTCCATGCCATCCCTACGTGTTACGCACAAAATGGGGCTGTGATGAAGTAATGTAGTAACAGCTTAGAGGAATGCTATACTGCAAGTTACATTCCACATAACTATATTCAAGGATTCAATAGTTGTATGGAAAGTTTGATTTGTAAAATAAAGGGAAAAACAGAAAAGTTACTTTTAAACCTGTTAATTTTGCCTAGTGTTTATTACCTTTCCCATAAAAAATAATTACACAAATCACAGCTTTTATAAAAATGTCACCAGATGAACAACAGCTAGTAGTAAAGAAAACAGCCTAGGTTTTGACAAACTTAAGAATAAATTCTGTAGAAATCAAATTATTACCCTCTTCCTTTGGAATTTGATAGCATCTATCAGCTTTCTCAGATATTTCCAACAAGTATCCATGGATGGGTATGAGGCAGATAGCATTAATAACTGTATGTGCAAAAAACATAAACATGAAGGCAGCGAGAACAGGCATTAAGTACCTTTCTGTGTGTGCCCAGAAAGTACATAGTGTAATTTTGATGAAGGAAGTACTGACATCTGTCTTACTAGTGCCTGCAAATGCAGATGTAGATTTATGAATTTGGGTAGCATCATTAGGAAGAAAGACATGCATTATTTGTGTTAAATGATTCAGGTACATGAAACTGCAAAAACAAAGGCTAAAAATAGGAAAAAGTATGTTGCAGGCAAAATGATTAGAATAGCTTGATAAAGTAGATTTGGATGATAACATGTTTCATCATAATGAGTTTATATGACTCTTGGCTCTAATTTTAATTAATTGATAGTTGCTTCTCTGTCTTCAAAGCTCATGTTTTACAAATGGTGAAGAAATGCAACCTACCCAATATTTATGGGCAGTAGTGGCCCTTTTGGGAGTTTCAGGAGTTTAGAAACTCTTAAATAGGATCATTTCTTGAAAGATGTATTCTGACAATCTGGACCTTTCACTGGACTTGGAATACCTGAAAACTGAGAAATCCAGACTCACAATTAAATTTTCAAAATTCTGAATAAATAAGCTGTTTCCTAGAGACCTCACAATCTATGATCAAATGATCACATGCTAAATGGTGAATAGAGCATAGAAAGGCAAATTTTAAATGGTAAGAGACAGATGAGAGGAACAGTTTATGCATTAAAGTTATGTGTCTAAGAAACACATCCTACCATATCTCCTGCTCATACCGGCTGGTCAGTGAAGCATTATTCATAAATGAAGTTATGTATACCACATGCAAAGTTGCTAAATATTTTAGTTATATTAATTGTGTTGAACAACAAAGTAAATCTAACTGATTTCTAAAACCACAGATCTTAAAACATTTTTACAACAACCCATTTCAAGTTATATTATCCAACAAAAATGAAGATATGGAAAATAGTAAACCTGAAGCATGAACAGAGGTAAAGATTATATTTTCGCTTGGGAGAGAAATTATAGTTTTCACAGTTACTTTGTATCAGAATAATCTTTTAGCATTAATGGAGCTATCCATGCTGATGGAGATCAAATCTATTATGTGAAAATTAGCAAGACTTCAGTGGACATCAGTTACTGCAATAATTATCCTTAACTTTTTTGTATTTATTTTATTATATTTTTACAACTGAGGGGAATAGCTTTTCAGGAGCAGGTCTTTTTAAAAAAATCTTTATTCTCAGACTTTGGGGTTTTGTTATTGTGGTTGTTGCTGTATTTTTCTTCTAATATAGAATTTTAAAAATAATAAAAAAATAAACTCCTTTCTTCTTTCTTTAGTCAAGAAGAATACCCAAGACCTTTTACTTCTCATTTGGAATTAATGTAGACTGTTTATGTATTAAGAGCAAGCATGGATGCTTCTATGTCCACATGCTTAAAAAAGAGATACAGGACTATACATCCATTGGCTCTTTAGCATGGATAGTCCTGCATTCATCACTGGTCTAGTTTCCAGCTGAATCCCCACTAAAGTGAGGGTTGTTGGACTGCGACAGGAAGTTTAAGAACTACTACTGTCATTTCAGTAGAGCTGCTCATCATTTTAAAAAGTTCATTTACATAGTATATTTTTTCACTTGTCCCAAAAAATTTTTTATATACTACTAGATGTTTTAAGGATTATAAATACCTTATTATTTTTACAAAGAATTAATGGACTGAGACTGAATGAAGGTACTGAAAGAAATCTTTGCAAATAATTGAAAAATTCAGAGTTAATAATTCACAGAGTGATGATAGATAATAAATAGCATAACCCAAAACTACTAAGAATAATTGAATGTTGCTTAAGGAATGAGGAGGGTGCTGTACAAAGAACCTCTGGTGAAAATCTGTACCACAGAGGCAGTACTTTCTCTTTAGGGATCTGTTAGGAACTATTTCATTAAATCAAGAGAAGAAAAACCAGCCTGATATAAATTAACATACTGTAGAATAAGGGGTTTGTTAACTCCACAATCTGGAGTTTAGTGATGTGATATTATATGTCTGAATATATATTTTTCAATGTAGTCCTTTTTTCCCTACTTCTCAAGGCAAATGCTTCAGAAGCAGGAGCTGGTTTCTTGTGCGGTTTGACTCCATAATTGTTTGCTCTGTCAGGCAGAAATTATTTATAAATAAACAGCGGAGTCCTTGGTTACAGTTCAGGAATACTTAGATTTAGTCACAAGCAGAGAGAATGAGGAAAGCTCACCTTCGCAAGGCTTCTGGTCTCAAAACTGTCTCTGAGTTGTTCAGGCCTGTTTAAAAAAAGCTGCTCTAAATTACTCAAGCTACATATGTCCTCCAGGGCTGAAACAGCAGCTGGAAACCAGCTTTGTGTTGGGCAATACTGTCTGTATTCCCTTCACAGTGGTCACCCATTTTACCTTGGCAGCAAGAAGTGTAATATGAAGATTAGCTCGATCATTAGAGAATTTCGTTATGCTGGCTGCCCAGCTGGGTTGTCGGCAGGAAGGCAACAGTGTGTGCACAATCCCAGCGCAGCCTCCAGAGTCAGTGGGATGATTTCTATTTCCGTAACGCATCGTTGTGCTGATTCCCGGCATGGTATCTTCTTACGGGAATGTTCTTCAAAATAAATTGTCAGAATTTCTCAAAAGGAAAGAATTGCTGTTGTCAAGTAACTGCCTAAAAAGACAAAACAAGACCATAAGGAGTGAATAATGAAAGCTCATCACTGGCATATGTGAAATTCGAGGTCATGTTCGAAACTATTTCTGCATTACTAATCAGCTAATAACATAATGTCTTTCAAGTGTGTGTGCTAATAAAGACCCTGGGGAGGTAAACAAAATAAATTCTGCCTCTTCTTTTGCCCAAGAGAGGCAGGCTTACAGCAGAACCTTTGCAATTTTGTTGTGCTACAGTGGGGGAGGAAGAAGATCCTGAGTAACTGTGTTTTGCGTCCTCTGCCTATCTGCTTTTACGACTCTGCATCTGCAGTCTGCAGGAACATAAGCATCACAAACATTTAAATAGATAACAATGGAGGTTGCTCATCACTGTATTTCAATTGGCATAATTCTCTGGTGTGTGCTAAACAAGAGGTCAAGCAGCGTGATTCATAATAGTCCTCTATATTCCTCTTAATCTATGAGTTTATGAAATCACAGATTATGACTTATCCTAGAACTAGGGTCACTCGTTATTCTTAGTACTAACAGAATAAACCACCCTAGAAGGATAATTTTTCAAGTGTTGTTTGAAACATATCTAGCATGAAAGCATGTTTGACTTCTAAAGTGCAAAGCCGAGACCATATTGTGTAAAATAAACTCCTTCTCCCAGAACTTCAGCAGCATTTAATTGGAGTAGCACTGCTGAAACAGTAAAACTGTGCTGGGTTTTATCAGCTGAGATCCTCATCCATGTTTATTTAGAATCTGTTTATGTAGCCTTCCCTCAGACAGAGCTCCTGTTTAAAATTCTTATTTATTTTTTCTGACTTAATTTACTTAACAGGTATAAAAATATCCTTCTAGTAAGGGGTACTAGAAGGTTTCAAGTATTTGCTACTAGGAAAATTCTTCGTTGACTTTAACACTATTGATTTTGCAGTTTGCCTTTATTAAATAGATATTTTTAATGAAATGGCTTTCTCCAAATATATTTATCCCATATTTTCATTCAGTCATGCTGAACACTTTATCTGGGCTTGATACTCACCAGAGATGTTACCTGCCAATGCCAATCATTATAATGAATTTACTCCACTACCTGTAGAGTTACTCCACCTCCAGAAATATTGCACTTCATTTAAATTGTGCCCATTGAAAATATGTATTTCAGCTCATGGACTCAGAGGTGTTGTCTTTCACCCTCAAATGTGGATCATTAGAAACCCTAATTTCAGCTTTTATAATACAAACAACACTCAACCCTTAGCATTTCAGCGCAACATTATATTTACAAGGAATCATTTTTAAGCTGTCTGGAGCAGTGCTGTCCAAGATGTACCTAGAATATTCCAATAACTATTGCAAAAAATGGATTGGTCAAAATGAACCAAGTCCATAATGAGTTAAACTGTTTATAGTTTTTCTACTGTTAAAATGCATTAACATCTGCTAACCATATGCATGATTATGTAGTTCAGTTTTTTGAGTCAGAAAGTCAGGGACTCAGCTTCATCTCAAAGAAAAGATTGTTACAAAAAAGTCAAAAATATCTCTGCTTGTGTTTTAGATATTATATTACAGTCTTTCAGGGAATATAAGAGAAACACTTGGATACAGTAGGATTTGATTTGGCCTTATCAGGATGATACTGAAACTAAGCTATTGCAGATCTGAAATATTTGATGTTCAGTGACAAATCTGATGGAAAGCAGGAAGTTAGGAATGATCAGGGAAGAAATGGAGATCAAATCAAATTCCTCTTTATAGTACTGTATAAATCCATAGTTACTGTCCTTTGAATAATGTATGCGGGAGTGGCCACCACATTCAAACTTTATGTAATAAAATGGAAAAAAAAGACAGGATAGTGAACCCAAAGAGGTACAGCTCATGCAGTATATATGTGCAGAGCATGCAATCAACACCAATTTAATTCAGCATATCAAATGTATACATATGTAACGGCATATAATTAATTAATTTGTGACTAATTATAAGTCTAAAGGAATCTAACATTGTTACTTTAGTCGTTATTTATTTTTTAATGCCTCCTTCAAAACACTATAAATACAGTAGTTTAATATGTATTTTGCCTGCTTTCAGGGTGAAGTGGGGAAACAACAACAGAAAATAACTAGAAGGTGTATATCGCTATTAAGATTTTATTAAGTCAATCTCTGTCATGAGCTAAACAGGAAACAATGTGTTTTAAATATACTCCAGTAATACACCTCTTGTGAATTTAATGATAGTCAGTGATCAGAGGAATAGGCACAGATCATTTATTCTGTCAAATTATTTTATTTTAAGGCTCCTCACATGACAACAGTCAAGACAGTTTGGATAACAGGTCAAGATGTGCCACAGATCACTTGCGTAAATAAGGGCATTTGATTTGTGGCTAATATTCTGTCTATTATGCTAAGCACATTGAATATATAAATAGTGCTTTTCCTCTTCAAATGGATCCAAAAGGTCTCAATCCCTGTGACAATTTATCCCTGGAGTACCAAAATGCCTACTTCCTGGTGACTGTCCTCCAAGATAAGCCTGGAGCCCTACAGCAAGGCTTTATACTGGGCTCAGAGAAAGTTAAGCACTTAGAAATGGTGTCCAAACTCTTAATCTGTGCTAACAAGAAATACTTGGGGTAAAAATCTACCTTCAGCGTTGTCCTAGAAATCATTCAGTCAAAAAAAGGAATTCTGTAGTGCAGTGATTGCAGCACCTGAGAAAATCAGAGATCAGTTTCTGGCTCCTGCTTTGACTTCCTGTACACTGAAATGTCCCTGAAAATAGGTTTCTAGAAGAATTGCAACTTATTGGTTTCTTATCTAATACAAGGCAAAGTCATCCCCACTGTCTGTTTCTCTTTCCCTTTCTTTGTTCCTGGCTTAATATTTCTTCCACATTTCCTTACAGTGGCAAGGTTTCAGCAGGAAAAGACCTCAGAAGGTAAGGAGCAGTTCATACTGGGATACCAGTCAGGCTTTGATGTGAAATTTGCACAGTCTGTTGATCTCTACAAAACCAAGACATTTCTGGACATGTACAGAAGCAGAACTTCAGAAGCCTGAGGAATTTTCAGATAGAAATCTGCATCTTCTACAGAGTATAAGATCCTCCAGGGCTCAGTGCCAGAAGAACAGGGATTTTTAGGATGGCAGTTTCAGTTATGAGTATTTAAACTCTGTCCAAACCTTACAATTTAATTTGACTTAGTAAAAAATGGCTGAGCCACATCCTACATAGAGCAGAAGACGCATTCCACAGTTTGTTTTGTTATTAATTCTTCTCTTCTTTCTCTGAGATAGAAAACATCTCTATAAAACATTTTAATATATTAATGTCTTCCTCAGCCAAAGGATAATTCCAGAAAGATTTGCATGATAATTATTGTTTTGTTATTCTCATAGAGAGCATTATAGTGCACCATCTCAGACACCAATAACGTCTGGAATATCAGTGATAATACAGTCAGTATAAATATCAGGGTGCTAAATAAGCTGATACATGATTGCCATTAGGCTGATGAAGGATTTCAGTCAGTTTTATGGATATTTCACCATTTTCACTGAAGGACAGTTTGAGTAAAATATATATTTTCTTCCACTAAAGAGTCTTTTGTTAACGCAGGTAGAAGAGAAACAGTAATTCAGAATCATACATTTGTCTTCATCTGTGTTTCTAAATTTGTACAAGTATGTACTATGTATGGACATAATAACATCAATATAGCTCAAATGATCTTATCTGCGTATATATGTGAGTCATGTTTTGTAGCATATCTGTACATTTTTCTCTCTATCTAGCTACTTTTTTTTCAGTTGACCTTTTCTGTAAGAACTGATCTTTATGGTGTGATTTACTGGGGACAAAACATTTAAGCAGACAGTAGATTTCCTTCAGGGCAACTGCCCAGAAGGCTCGTTATCACAAAATGCACGATACCCACATACCCTTGTCTCCTTACCCAATTCAAATTAGAGCTATGTCCAGCTCTGCATTTTAAATGGTGTATTATAATGGCATATTATAATGAAGTGAACCACCCAACATCTTGTGAATGGAAACAGAATTGCCTGTTGGTGTTTGATATGGTCTACCTGTTGTTCACCAAAGCAAGCATTGCCTTTAAATTTGGATACAGAGAAATTGGAAATTTGGAAATTCAGGAGTCCACTGTGGTGAAGGTCAGTCAGTGCAGCATGTAGTGCTTCTCAGGTATATTCTTATAAAGTTCTTGTTTTATTAAATAAAACGAGCTTGTGCATTGTCATAAATACAAGATTTTTTCTGATTTTATGGTTGATGTTATAGATGTTACTTTTTGAAATAATGTTACATTACTTTGGGTTTTGTGCTTATAAATAAAAAACTTGACATTCATTTAAAATAAAGTTCTTACCACAACACTCTCAAAATCTGTGCTGATAAAGTCCATATCATATGTTGATCATTCATTTGACTTATATATGTCTTAGGAAGCAATCCAAGTACAGTGAAGGCTTACTGTTTAATTTGTTTTATCATCCCAAGTTTTCTTTCAATTGCTGCTAAGAAGTGAAATATTAATCAATCAGCAAACATAATAAAAATAGTTCTGAAAACAACCTTCAGTAAAAGCTGATATAGAAGCACTGAAGCATGAATAGCCATTTGCACATTAACTTAAACAGGCAGTTTAGAGAATGAGTTGCTCAGAAACCCTAGACCATAGCACCTAGAATTAGTTCAAATGAGAATCAAGATGACATTATGGTTTGCTGTATAGTTTTGTATTATACTTCCAGAAGTATTTTTAATTGTTTATGTTAATCTCCCTTATTTTTTTCATTTTTTTAATAACACCGAGATATAAGTTACACATTTTGCTCACATTATGTCTTTTGTATCGTATTAGTAAGTGAAGAATAAGACTAATTGTGAATGCTACTGAAGATACTATGCTGAAAGCTTGAAACTTTGTGGCTTTTTAAACAACAGATTTAGACAAGCAAATGGCAGTATGGATATCTGAGAAAAACGTACAGGATTATCACAGAATCACAAAAATCACAGAATGGTTGAGGTTGACAGGGACCTCTTGAGATTATCTTGTCCACCCTGCATGCTGAAAAAGGACCATCTAGAGCAGGCCACCTCTGACCAAGTCCAAATGATTTTTTAATATCTCCATGGAGGGAGATTCTACAGCCTTTATGGGCAACCTGTGCCAGTGTTGATCAGCCTCACAGTAAAAAAGCATTTTATTGTGTTCAGACAGAATTTCATATTTGTTTGTTTGTCTGTTTATAACTTGTGCTTGTTGCTTCTTTCCTATTTAAATGAAAGTAAGTTTATCTATCTTTCTCTGCCAAAGAGTCCTGAAACGGGGTCTACCGAATTTGCCTTAACTGCTAACAGGCAACAGCTAATTTATTAATCCTTAGCAATTTCACATTAAAAAAAAAGGGATACTCATCATTTTTAATCAAGAAAAGGGTTTTTTTTGGGAGCCTTTGGGAAGTTTATGGGTTTTAAAAAACTGACATGAGAAACTTTCCGGTGGTAGGAGAGTATAGTTCTTACAGAGTTTGCTCTGCAGATAGTTCTCTACTGACAAAATTTCCTTAGATGCTTATTTAAACTTTTCCCTTCCCAAAACTGTCTTCATAAGCATTACTCTAATCAAGTGAACATAGTCACATATGTAATTCATTCACGGATTTGATAGAATTAGTATGCTCTATTTTTCACCAATTAAAAATAACATTTACTCTTGGGAAGGAACTTCACAGACTGGTGGGGTTTTTTTCACTTCTCTCTAATGCCAGACAGTGATGTTACGTTCAGCTGAGGACATGACCTTGTTTAAGCAAAACTGTCTTTGAGATGACCAGAACTATTAAGAAAATCTTATTGTGTGGGACTACCATGGTCCTTTGCTATGTTTTGTCTGTAGTGGAAGTATATGACAGGTACATAAAATTTCAAAAATGTTGACTTCGTGTGTTACTGTTATATTACTATTATGCTATAGAATTAGCATATACAGAGGTTTTTCCTATATATTAAGACCTCTTAATTTTACTTTATGGATATATCCCTAATCTATCTCAAGGTAAAACTAGTTTGCCCTTTTTTCCCTCTTGGATTTCATACTAAGTTAAAATTGATGCCAGTCTGTGTTGCATGGTAATATTTTTTTATATATATTTGTTATTTATAGAGAGATAAATCTTAATTCTTTGCTAAATCAGCCATAGGCTTGCAAGAAATGAATTTTTAATAATAATGTTACATAGTATACTCCATTAATAGATGTCACAGACAGCCCTGTTTTACACCTCATTGTGACTAAGGTCTCATATACAGTTAGTTGTTGTGTCTCAACTGGGATGAGAGAGAAAAAAACCTCATAGAGATGTTTAAATTAGATCTCCTGGACCATGAGTGATTTGTTGACTGAATGAAAATATGGACTTTCATTATTACTTCCTTGTGACAGTTTTCTCAAGTTATGTATATTTAAATGGATGACATTCATGCGAAATATGTTTACTGAATCTTGAGGCTTTGTATGGCAACAGGCCATTCAAATTCAAAGTGGTCATGAACCTTAATCATGGCAGAAGATGTTGCTTAGCAGCATGAGGAGGTCGACATCTCAGACAGCTACAAATATAGTGGAGGTCATTGTGCTTAGCACTCTGTCATGTCAGAGAACCATGTCACATGATCATACCATAAACACACCAAGCTCCATCTTAAAAATCATTTTTTTCCTCCCTGCCTTTCATTCTACTAGAGAATGTTATAGGAAAACTGTTCCAAAATCTCATTCCTCTTTTAATCGTTTTGAGACTAAATATATTAATGTTACTTTTTTTTCTTACAGAAAATGTAATACTTTACTGTGGCCTTACTTTTTGCAGCTTTAAGCATTTCTTGCATATTTATATGCAGAACATATTTATATATTCATATTTCAGGTATGTTGCATATTTCTGTATAGATTACACATTTGTATTATACCTTCCAGTCCTTTCAGTATTGATAAGCTTAGTAAACAAGCTAACTTAGTTGTCTCCTATAAATATATCCTTCTTTGCTCTGACCTCTTTACTGGTACTTTCCGTTTCTGGTTCCATTTCACATTCATATTTCCTGAAGTGTGTATGGTATAATAGAACAACTCTTACCATAACATACACTTCTCTGTTTCTACTCTCTGACTGAAAATTTTCATCTCTCCTTTCCTTTGTCTCTTTCAACTGAAGATCAACCTAGTTTTAAAATGTCTTATTAGTCTGTCCTTAAACAACTTGATGCGTCACACTGATGCAGTTCATCCTATTTTTCTTAGGCTTCAGGAGTATTCATTACACATGAATTAATCTCCTGTCCAGTGCTTATCCCTCCTAATTTTTCTGCAAAGCGGTAATGCTAAATATGGCTAAGAAAAAACTGACTTCAAAAAGAAGGAGGATGGAATATGTATTAATATAACCACTCTGCAAGTCAAAAGTTCTCTTGTGTAGACTGAGCACAGGGCGATCTGAGAAAAAAGTTAAGAGGCGTGTCATGCAACCTGTATCAAAATGATTTCTGAGTCTATATATGTTTAAATTAAATATATATATATATGTAAAACAATTATTTTTCATTTTTAATTTTGTCCTGAACATCATAGAAAGGTCATAAAAATAGACGTTTATGAATATTGGAGGCATACTGGGATGTTCCCCAATCTGTGGGGATCAATAACACAAAATTCAGCCTGCACTGCAATACCTCCTGGTACAACTCAGCATGAATATAAGCTTTTTGTCACCTTAGGAAGAAAGGGAAGGTGGTTTGAAGCACTTACCTTCCTTCTACAACTAGAAAGGAGGAAAATGTAGAAGGGAATTTAAAAGTCTTTGAATACTATGAATACACATCCACTCTTTTGTTTCCTGTTCCTGTTTCCTGTCAGGAGCTGTTCTGGATCAAACCTTAGTCAAAACTGCATTTTCAAAAAACATTTATGACTGCATGGAGACTGCCTTATTAGAGTTGAATAAAAGCAACAGTAATATTTGTAGCCTGAGTTCATCCACCTAGAAGCCACAGAATCATGGGTGTCAGATAAGAAGTGCAGTGGACTTCTACAGACCAGTCACAGTTATTGCCCAATATCATCTTCTGAAGTATTTTTAAAGGTAAGAACAAATGTTCTAGTCTACACCTGCCTGGGTTTATGGGTGAGGCAACAAAACCTCAAGGTCATTGTTGACTGATGATGGCAACTGTGTTGGCTAATCAAAGCTTGATGATAGGTATTACAAATAAATAAAAATAATACATTGTGCACCACATCCTCAAGTCCTTGGGATCACAAAAAAAATGAAAAGGAAATGGTAAGGATCTAAAATATTACTTTTAATTCTGTAGTTACTGAAAATAAAGAGTTTTGGGTTTTGTCATCCCCTTCTAAATAGTTGTTAGATGTTGACTCATGTCTGATTCAGATATAGAGCAATATTCTCAGTGGGTGGTTCACTAGCTTAGGAAATTTTTGCATTGTTGTGGCTTGTCAGGCTTGTATTTTCATGAAAATCTTGATCGAGTTCATTAAAAGAAAAAATATTATTTCATAATTATAGTTCGAAAGAGCAAAGTCAGCACAAATTTAAGAAAAGAGAAGATGTGCTCATTTGTAGGAAGCAGCCAGTGTAGAAGTGACCGCTCTTATGACTTAGCTTCCTCCAGCATATCCAGACTTCTGCTCCCAGCCCACTTCATCATGGGTTCAAACTAAAGGTTTATGCTTTGAGTAATTTATGACATTTAGATACTGTGATGTGGCAGAACATTGGCCAGATGCACAGTGGAATTCTTCTCAGCAGCTGAACTGTTCTTGGAAGTTTTTCCTTAATTTTAAAGAAATTCATTTAACGACAGTGACTACAGTACACATTTGTAGTCAATATTTATCTAAATATTTCTGACGTGTGTCAATGTTAACATTTAAATGTATCGTTATTATTGAAAAATAATTCAACATCTATACTTTATACAGCCCAGTACTTCATATTCTGAGTTCTAGGTTTCCTTCCCACACTCTTGATTGCCTTCCCTATTTATGTTCAAACATCAAAATAGTCCACCAACATTTCAATTGAATTCTACAGCTCCCAAGGGGTGTGCATGACAATATTTTCTTTCCCTGTAATATCAGCTTGCAGACTACCTTGATGAGCCTGGCACAAAAATCTGTATAACAGCTCTTCAGTGTAGCAGAAGTACTGATAAGATATGTCCTTAAACTCTCTTTATACAGACTTTAGATAGCGTGAGGCAGTTGAAACAGAATTAAAATTAAGGTTCACTGAGACAATTTTTGGGTCCTTTTTAAAGAAAGATGTAGCACACCAATCTACAAGATCAAGTTGAAAAGTTGAAAATGTCAATACTATTGTTAGTGATACACAACAGTAAAAATTAAACATGTTGAAAAAAAGAGTGTCTGTACACATTCTGTATTGATTCAATCCATCAGTTATACTGCTTCCATAATTTTGTTTGGAAATTAATTTATCTATTTTTTAATCTGAAACTGAGTATAGGATTAGTCATACAGATTGTCAAACTTACATGAAGTAATAAGATTAATTTTCTTGTTCCTCTTTAAACTGATTCTATGGGAGGCAAACTTAACTTTTCCAAGAAAAAAAAAGACATCTAAATGACTAGAAAGAGGACATGAAACTGGATTCCACAACATCATAGAAAGGGAGGGGGAAAGTGTAGAAATAGGTTTTATTCTAAATGCATTTGTGTAAATGAAGGGAAAGGAAGCCTTAAATCTGCTTTTGTGAAATTTTATGTCATCCACAGCCTTCTGACTGTGTTTTCTCTGTCTGATATTCAAAGGCTGTAAAGACTCTTGCATTGAGAAGGCTGAAAATGCAGCAAGTATACTATACTAAGAATGTTTTCTTGTCTTATTTTCAAAAGAGATAAACTGAAAGTAAATGGCATTTTTCTTTGCTTTTTCTCCTGGTATGTAATCATGAAAGTAATTCTTCCCAGTGTATTACTTATCTGTACTAATCATTCTTGATCTTAAATATCAGTGATCCAAATGAAAAGATAATGGCTTAAAAAAAAGCCAATTATCTAGAAAGCCTATTTGAGTTAAATGGAAGCTGAACTGAAATTGAAGATTTTATCCTTTTGTACATGAGCAAACTTTTTAAAGCATTATCAGAAACAGCATATTCTTACAATGATTTGGTATTTGATGGGACATAAAGATGTAGAAAAAGGATAAGCTTTGCTTTAATCCTGAAGCATGTTTTCCCGAGATACGATAGTTAATGCCAAGTGTTTCTATACAAAATATTGTTTTCACTAAGATCATGTAGTTTAAAGTGAATAATCAACTTTTAAACAACTGTTGCAGATAATAAAGGCATTTTGTAAAAAAGGGGGGAAAAATCTTCTTTTTTGGCAGGTGCGGTGCTTTGATCTGTTCATTGAGCTCCTGTTTGGAATGTACATTCTTTGTAGTCTCCATGGGGATCCAGATAGTTGCATATTATGTACAGTCCCTAACCACAGAATTAACCTAATTCTAGTGCATTTTGTGCACTTTGGAAGTTATTAAAACAGGTTGCTATGGTAATAGCTGTTGAACTCCAGAATAATCAAGACAGTTATAGACTAAATTTGTTCTAACAATCAGAGCTAGGAACAATCGTTCTCTATTTATTTGTGCACTGTGACAGGGTTGCAATTGCCAGAAAGTCAGCCAGCCTTATAATTTTTAATAGGACTCCTGGGAAGAATGGAAAGTATAACTTTGCAGATGTGAGACTGAAACACAGAGGATGAGTGATTTGGTGGTCTCACAGAAAGTCTGAGGTACTGAGGAGCTAGTACAAGCCTTCCAAGCCCAAACTTAAGCATCCAATGCACTGCATTATCCTTTCTCTCATTTGAAGTTTGTGTTTCTAAAGCCACTGTCTTCAGTTTAAGGACATGTTGCAATGTTTCAGAATTTGTTGTTCTGCTGGTATCTAAAAGCAAAACATATGAACAAGCAAGCAATCAAACAAACCCCAAATCCTCACTACATACAGGTGCCCTGGTAAACTAACCAGGGCTGGGGATAGGCTTGAACACTTGCATACAAATACTTGTATTTCTGTGTGATAGCAGCGCTGACTTAAAATAAACTGTTAACATAGTGCAAATAACATACTATTGTTTTACTGCACAGTTACCAGCATTGTTGGGCCCAGGGCCACAAATGCTCTCCCAGGCAATATCTGAGCATGGTAGCAAGCCCATCAAAAAGCAGCGAGGACAATCCTTCCCAGAAGATATCATGAAGGATTCCACCCTGTTTTGGAGCGTCTTGCCATTTGCATACAAGTTTGGCCATTGTATTTGATGTCAGGACCACAGGACAGAACCTGGACTGTTTTATTCATTAAAGTAAACATAGGCATTTCAACAAGGAACTCTGAATTTCAAAGGACATTTATATTCAGGAAACAAAGCACATTTTCAGAAGCCTAACTTCCAACACTCAAATATGACAAGTTTGGTGTTTGTGCCTCATCTACATAAAGATGTGCACATCGCCAATGTAAAGAAATTAAGGAAGTTCCATGAAGGTTGTGATTTAACTGAAAAAGCCCTATTGCTGAGAAGGTTTCTTTTGGGAAAAGAAACAATGAGAATGCTGCATTGAAAACCTGTCCCTCTCCCAGTCAGGTCACCCCCTGTGGCCCAAGACAAGTCTTTGGGCTAATCTTTCTGAATATGCTAGAGCACCAGGGTTTGTGTTCTATTCAGACTTTAAATAGTCATATTGGGCACCTTTGGTTAAGAGGCCCTAAAGAAAAGGCATTTAAAAAATCCCTCTACTTACATGATGTTCAACTTATTGACCTATTGAAAATAGATCCTTTTAACATGCCACTAAATATGGACATGCAAAGCTTCAAAGATTTTGACTGCAATATAAAACAGTGTGCTTGGAAAATCCACTTTCATTTGCCAGCTTTGTTCATCTTTCTTTCTTTTTTCTGTTATATCTTTGTGTACAAGAGGAAGCTGTGTCCAGAAACAGGTTAGATAATATTATATTTGCAAAATCAAAATCCACAGTGAAAGGAGAAAATACCTTAAATAAAGTCTCAGGAGCATGTTTGCCCTTCTTGTTCAGGTGCATAAATATATACTGACATTATGAACTTCAAAAATATAGAATTTAATTATTTGAACTTACCCTCCGAGCCCTAAGTACCCACACCCACTCAAATTCAATAACATAGTAATGAAGCAGTATATACAATTAATCACTGAACATTTGAAGATTTCAGGTATCTAGTAGGCACACGGATTGTTTAGGGTAGTTTCAGGATGGAAAAGTTCTGGAACTAAGTGTGAAACTGAGCTATAATTAGGGAAAGGGAAAAGAGATCTGGGTAAATTTAAAAGAAGACTTCCTGACAATGATACCGGTTAGAAGGTAGAACAGTCTAGCTATATGCCTTTACTGTTCAGTTTTCATGGTTAAAACTGGATTGTAAAAAAACTGAACATAGAACAAACATGACAATTTCAAAACAGTATATCAAAACAGGTCTTACAATTTGTCTTCCTGAGATTCTTAGAAAAATGTTTACCTTCTTCTGAACTTTGGATTTGTGTTTCTCAATGAAGAATTCTAACAAAAATACAACTAAAATAATAGAAGTCTACTAGGTACCCTTCATGGATTTCCAAACAGAGAGAGATTTTGTAGTGATATGCTATTTTATTCTATTTGAATGTTCTTAGAACGGATCCATATTCTGGATTTCAAAAATCTTTCAAAGTGCTAACTCTGACTTTGTTGTCCTACCAGTATTGTCCATCAACAAGATCATTAAAACTTGGAAATGCGATCAAAAAATCAAACATCGTAATGCTTTTTCTCCCCCCACAGTGTTGTAAAATAAAAATAAGAACTTAAAAACACTCTAGACCCTAATAAATCCAAAAGCAGCACTGTTTATCAACAGGATGATGTGTGTGTTATTCACGTGTAAACAGACATCTTCTAAACCCTTTCTCGCTCAGTGTCCTTCCAGACTTTTTTGATAGTGAAGAGGACCCTGAAATATTGACTTTGTTCTTCAGTAAACAAAATCTTCCTATTCCTTCTAACTTATGAGAACAGAACTGTTTAAAGTTCAGAATGAAGGTGACTGTCTTGTACATATTTTTAATTTGTCATCATAAGAAAAACCTCTGGCTCTTAAGAAGAATTTTTCTTAGCTGATCTTATTAAAGGCAAGACAAAAGTGATGTTTGTCTGCCTCATGCGGAGTTCAGCAAAGAAAAAAGTTGACCTGTGGGATCAGTGCCACAGATTAGAAGTGCAGGTTGCTTGCAGTAGCAACCCATTTTTTCCGGGCTTAGGCAAGAATAATGTGGCAGACTTCATCATTGACTGACACCCTCTGAGAGTCTCCAACTCAACCAATCTTATTCCATTACCAGAAGGAGCGATGTGATGTGTTGGTGCTTCTCCCAAAGCAAAAGGTGGTGTAGGGAGGGAGGTCCACTTCCCACAGCAGCTGGCTCTGTCTCAGCACTGGTGTTTGGGTAAGGCCTGCAGAACCATATTTTGTTGTTGTCTCCCATGCAAGTGACTCCTGATCAATATGGTCACATACATGTCAGAAGCTAGATGGATTAGTGGAGAGATTCTGTTTGTTTCTCATTACATCAATGGTCTGGCCAAGTCACAAATAAATTTTTAATAAAATGAGAGTCTGTGGCTTAGAAACAGCACTGTGAGAACAGAGACAACAAGCAGAAGAACACATTTTATGAAGAACTCTGTCTATTCATGTGTCCCACTAGAATATAGAGCAAAAGAGCAGTTTTTCATTATTTTTCTTAGCCTGATCATCTGGTTGAAGAGTTTTAGATCCATTTGTATTTTAAGACTAATTTTTCATTGAATAAGGGGGCCATTTAGGGATGAGAGGGAAAGGAATGGAGGAAAAGCACTGATTTAGGTTTTTCATTTAACTTTCATGGCTTTCTAAAGATAATGCTCACCAAAATAATTTTAGCTCTGTTTCAAAAGGATCAACTGAGTTTGGTAAAATCTGTGTAAAACTGGATTGAAGATGATGGAGAAAAAGGAGGAAAAAAGTATAAGAAGTGAGAAGCTCTAGACAACACAGTACATTTTATGTGCTGCATTAGGACTGGTTGAAACTCCAGGTAGACAAGAAAATCTAGATTTTGTATGTTATTGTGATAAAAATGTGGAGATTTTCTGTTCAGGGGAAATTTCAGGGTGTTTGGATAGGCTGTCTTACACATAGACTTTATGTACTTGATGGTTTCCTCTTACTTTAAATTGTTTTCAGTCTCTCATTTTTTCACAGTAACTGCATACCATAGAAGTGTATTTTGAGCATCGTTTTAATTTAATCTACAATATATAGAAAAAATAAATTCTGTTCTCAGTGTATGAGCATGTTTTGGAGAAGGATGAAGTCAGAGAACGAGTGGCAAGACTTATGGGGCCTTATGTGCATCAGCTTGAAAGTGTGCGCTTGAAATCAATAAATTACAAAGAAGTTATCTATTTATTTATTCATTTATCTATTTATTTATTTATTTTCAGGTTTAGTACCATCAACAAACTTGCCCACATAATTTGGAGCACAGTACTGGAAAGAAGAACCTCATTCTTTTGATCATTTTCTTATGTAAACTGGAAACACTCAGGATGTACTGAACAGATAATGATGGCCTAACTCTTATGCTACAGTCTCATCAGACCCATATTGTACACATCTTCACAAAAACATTTTCATTGTATATAGGTTGTGTTTGAAAGAAAAGTGAATTTCAGAAGAATGGTTCATAAGCACTCCTATTTGTGATCTATTGAAAATGTATCATCCATGAGGACCCAGCGGAAGTGATTCTGAACAAAGAGCACTCTGAAATACTCTGAAATGTTTCCTAAGACCATGAAGACTTTCAGAGTTTTTAGCCTATTGGAGACCAGTGTCTTGATGAATGTCTATGAGTTCACAAGCCTGTCCTCTTCAACTGGAAGTGTCAGTAGGGAACATTTACTGGCTGTATCTTCCACCCAGACAAAGAGGTGTCTAGCTTCATGGAAGAATGCTCTTTTTCACTGGCATTGCGTAAAATGGGTCATGCATTTGATCCCCTGGAATATGCAACCATAAACGAATGCAATCATACGATTGACCTAATAAATCTGACTCCATTTCTTGGTATCTCATGCAATGCCTATTAAAGTTTTAAGGTAATCCAGATAATGCAAACAATTTTGGGAAGAAGCTATGCTTATGGATTGCATATAAGCAGACTATTTGCTAATGAATCACTGTAGTTGCCAGGAAATGGACTGAATGAACAAATTTTTATTACTTTTGTAGACTGAGTCAAACACCAGTTACCAATTTATGTATACACAGCTGTCTGAGCATACCAAATGGTAGGTAATGCTTTTTGAAATAGTAACCTAATGTTCTACATCTGTGGGGACATTGAGCTGGTGGTTCAATACTCTTTAGTGCTTGTAAAATTCTACAGTGTGTGCTGTAAGGACATGCAATTGGATACTGCAAGTCAAATACATAGAACAGTCAGATAACTTAAAATGTATTTAGTTATTCTTGTCTAATGGACTATTCTGAGTTAATATACTAAAGGGAGAGAAGGAAGGAGGAAAGGAAGGAGGGAAAGAAGGAAGGAGGGAAAGAAGGAGGGAAGGAGGGAAGGAGGGAGGGAGGGAGGGAGGGAAAGAAGGAAGGAAGGAGGGAAGGAGGGAGGGAGGGAGGGAGGGAGGGAGGGAAAGAAGGAAGGAAGGAAGGAAGGAAGGAAGGAAGGAAGGAAGGAAGGAAGGAAGGAAGGAAGGAAGGAAGGAAGGAAGGACATTCCTCAGCTATTCTATCCAAAATTAAAAGAAAAATGTGAATGGTGGAAGGAGTTACATATTCATTGTAGCAACACCTTATTTGTATCATGGAAATAATGCTGAGAGAAGTTAATGAGATGTCTATAGCCCCCTTAGAATTTCTTAAATCCTTCCAATTTCATTATTATCTCTGCCCCTACTTACAACTTAAAGCATTAGCAATAAAATGATTTGTAACTCCCTCACTCCTCTAAAAGCGCATTAATTTCTCCATTTTCTAGTGCTGGTTCTGTTTACAAAAAGATCAAAGCATAAAAGCCTAGTCAATTTACATTAATAAGGTCTCTTTTTAGTTTTAGAAAGTCATGTTAAAACTGCAGAAAGTTCTAATAAATGCTTGTGGGTTTACTTTATTTGGATGGCTGTATCTGGCCGTATTCATGGTTCCTAAAATTCACAGTCCTGCAGTGTTAAATACTGTTCTTAGCCAGACAAGAAAAAATAGTCAGATAACTATTTTAGAATTAAACTCCAGTTTCTTAAAATTGGATGATCGATCCCTGAAATATTTTTTTAGTCCTGTTTTTCCATCAAAGTATCATTTTGCTTAAATAATATTTTCTCTACACATTTAGATACAAGAACTATTAAAAATATATGCTGTATAAAAATGAAATAAATGCAAACAAAAAAGGACATCATAAATAAAAAACCCCACAAATATATTTAAAATTGGTGTTGATATGTTTCTTCATATAACATTGATATCTCAGAATTCTATTCTTTTCTATGAACCAGTTTCTCTAGAGAGATTAAATTCATCACAATGTTCAATTTAGTCTAACTAGGAAAGGAACTGGGGGGAAAGAGTCGTGGTGTTGTTGAAACACATAAAATAATGAGTTCCTGACACTAGGTGGTCTCTAAAATATTGCTTTTATATTAATGATTTAAACAGGAGTGTTTCCATTTTTTTAATTTGACCTCATGCATTTTTAAGAAAAGATGGCACCTTCTACAAAAGAAACTAAAGTATTTTCTAGCTAGTTCTTACAAATTATGAAGGATTGTCTATTATATGACATTATCTGAAGGACTATGTGAAGATGTACTCACTCCATCTCAACGCAAGGTTATTTCAGCATACCAAAGAAAGATCAAGGAATGAAAATAAGAGTAATTATGAAAGGAGAAAAGGTGTTGATGAAGAGAGACATGAAAAAATACAATTCCTAGGAAATATCCAAAGAGGTGTTACAAGAACTACAGGATATAGTAATACAGAAAGTTAATCAGGAGACTATACTGTGCATGACAATATCCTTGACTAGTATCACAGAGGGAAAGTCAAAGAACTAAAATCCTTTGTTACTCAGCACATACTTAACACATGGATATGCTTTGAGATCAAAGGAAAAAAAATCAAAAATTATTTTGATATGTACTAAGAACTATAAGTTAAAGTAATGCAAAGCAGCAAGACAAACGGAAGCAGAAAGGGTTTTTTTGAAAACTGTAAATTTCAGGGTTTCAGAATTTTAATTAATATCTAATTTTTAAAGGTCAGCATAAAACTGTCATGGGGGAAGCCATATTTTTTTCCGTGACTGCTGCTAGGAATCTGCTTTCTCTATTCTGCTTGGTACTGTCCACAGTCAGGAACAGATCTGACCAGGTGGACGTTGGATATACTTTAACAACTTAGTTCCTGAGATCCCAAGAACCATAGAAATAATTGACTAAAATTATAAGACACCTCATTCCTCCAAGTTAAGAAGATGGTACAAGGTATGAAACACATAAGCAGTCATCTCTAGGAGACAACAGGAAACTAAAAATATCAAAATGCAATACATGGATTACAGGGATACAAGTTGGGGGTATACACTACAATCATGTGTATCCTCAGTGTAGGAATTGAGGATATACATGAATGCAGTAGAAACTAAAGTAACCTGAGGAAAAGTTGTGGGGTTTATATATATTTTTTCTCCATACAAGAATTAAGTAGTCATATGCTGCCATTATTTCAGTAGTGCAAATATATTTCTTTGCAAACAGTATGAATCAGGTATACTTCACCAGGTATGACTATTAAACATTTAAAATCTGTGGTACTTTAATAATTCCCTGTCATTCTTATTCCATTCCCTGAACAGATAATAAAATATTATTAAGAGCAGAGGATGCACACACTGTACTTCTCTTAGACAGAATGAGCAGTTGAATAAAACACACACATATAGTCATGAAGAATAAATTGCTTTATGTTTACTTGCTTTGCTATGTAGGTGAATGACTGTGCTTAATTCTTCTTTCAGTGCAACCAAAATAATTTTGTATGGATGTGCTGTTCTCACTGAGAAGGGTGTGGTCTGACATTTTCTGTCTTAACTACCTCTATGCCAGGGCTCTGGCAACAGACTTTGGGAACCCAGCTCCTCCTTATGTCCCATCACATGTGAAATATACAGAGTTCATTGCAATTACAATTACCTCTCTGTCTGTCATCACTTCAGCCTATGCTGAAAAATAAAGAGTTGCACAGCCCTAAATGTGAGGACAAGATCAATCTGTGGCTCATTTAAGTGTCTATCTAGCAATATGCTAAGTGCTCTGGACTCACCCCAGCAGAGCAACTAATTTTGGACTCAGAGCTGAACGTTGGACCTGTCCAGCTGAATCCAATGAGACATCCCTCTCATCCTTGAGGCTAAACAGTTGTTGTAATTGCTGGGCCTAATTATTTTGTTGGATCAGTGACAGCACGCCCAGCATTTTGTAAGATCAAGATTTGGCCCAGAAAATTTCAGAACTCAATCCTGTTGTTTGTTTTCTTTTCCAGTTTTCCAGTACAATTCTAGGAATTAGTCCAGCCTTCATGTGAGCAAATAGATGGACTCAAATTTTCCTCAATATGAATGTAACTGGAAACATGGACCTTTCTGAAGTGAATTAATTTCTAAATTTTGACAAGAGTTTGCAGGAAACATATTTTTGTATCTTTAATTCCTCTCTCAAAAGATATGTACACTTGTTATACAGATGTATAGACAGTGCCATGTATGATAATTTTACCTTTGAGTCTAAAAGGAAAATACTTTAAAAGAAACAATGTGTGGTCAAAATTAAGCCAATTTTGACCCTAATATCTCTTGCGTGACAACTTTTTAAATACAAAGAATGGAAGTTTCAGAAGAAGAACAAAAACCTTAGTTCAAAGCAAATCACAGAATACTGAACATGGAGAAACTGGTTAGAACAACCACAGGAAGCATCTGGTGTCTGTGAACTTAAAACTACGTGGAAAACACATCTGTCCAAAAATTAGAGCATTGGCAGCTGTTGTGCCCAGCTTTTACTTTGTCCACTTCAACAAAGAAAAAAAAGGGCCATTACTTTTAACTAACCATTCCTTATTCCCACTATTTTCTCATTGCAGAGATATTAGTACAGTAGCTCAATCATGTTAAAAGAATTGTACTGTAATTAAATTCTAGCATGAAATACATATTATATCCAACATGTCAATTCTGCTCTGAACATTAGTTTGACAGATTAAGATTAATTGATCAGGGTACTAGCAAGTGAGATACACTATAATATAATTGTAAAGGCTACAGGGATTAGATTTAAGATCCTTCCTAACCAAGGCCTGTTCACAGGTTTCCCCAGCAAAATCATAGAAAACACCTCCTGTGACTAGTGGTTCCTGGAAATAATATCATCTGAAAGGGAAGCTAAACTAAATTACACAATTTTTGAGAGTTGTTTTTTTGTTGGTTGGTTGGTTGGTTTTGTTTGTTTTTAACAGTGATCTGGCAACTGTGTGGTAAACAACTTATGAAAGATGTTTTCCTTTTCAGTGAGATGGTAATAGCTCTGGCACCATTTTATATAGGTTGATCAATATTAGTTTTTACTTAGTGACCACTCTATGACTCTGTTGCTACTATGTAAAAGTTATAACTGGTGTTTGACATGTTCCTCTATTCTTTCTTTATTTATCTAAATGGAACAAGAGATATGTTTTATTTGGTAAGTATTTTTTAATTATCATTATTTCTTGTATGGAAAGGTTTCCTTGCACAAGCTCGATTGCCTTCATCATCAGTTCACTGGTGATCTAAGCCATTATGAAGCTCCAAATCAGAAGACTGAAAGAAAATTCATATGGAGGGGGTCTTTATAGAAAGACATGCATGAGACTACCAATGTTTTGAAATTCTCATTGTATGTTAATTGTTTTCCTTAAGGCATAATGAATTAAACAATTAAAACATGCAATTACACTAAGATTTATATGCACATACCAACAAGGAGCTAGAGCCAGTAGGGGACTTTAACACTACAAACTGAGCTACTTCAAGGCCTGTATTCAGTTCACCTTCACAGCAGAATCCAGAGTTCAGTATCAAGTCCTGACAGAGTACACAAGGAGAACTGGAGTCTTCAAGGGGAAAAGGGAGTGAGGAAGGATCCGAAAACCCATACTGTGCTCAGGGAGTAGCACAGAATTCATCACAGAAAATTTCATGCAGAAATGAATTCCCTGTCTGGAGTTTAGCAACTTAACTCGGCTCCATGCTTTTGAGCCCTGTCCACATTAGTCCCTGAGTCCAAAGTCCCCTCCTGAAAACGTGTTTGCCTATTATTTCTTAAAAAAAAAAAAAAAATAAAATAAAAAAAATCTCCAAACAAATAGAAACCACCACAAAACCAAAACCTGAGCAGATCTTGTTTTTTCTATATCTTGGATCCTGGAGGTTAAGGTGCCACCATCTGCTTTTTATTCAATACTCTTGTTAGAATTCTAGATCACCTGAGCCTGAACAATTTAGAATCCCTAGTCCAACTGGCAGGAGAAATCCTAAATAGCAGGATAGAAATTTTAAGGGTTTTCTTCCTTTCTGCACAAAAGGAAATCTTTAAGGCCCCTAAAAGGACACCTAGAATAGGTAACTTAATGCCAAGTGCACTTAAATCAGAGGGGCAAAAAAGCCTTGGAGTAGAGAGGTGAATCCAGAACTTGTAACCCCAGCTCAGTGACCTAAGAAATTACAGATTTATGGTATTTTTATAGGGTATTTTTATAACCCTATGCCTGGGTTTATTATGAGATGACAAATGAGAACTTTCAATTGGAGCATAAGGTCTTGACAAGACACTGCTATCACAGAAAATCTAAAAGGAATTAGAAGAAATAATTTCAGTCATGTTCCTCAGGCCACTAAAAAGCCCTTAGTGGTCCTGACTGGCCTCACCTAGACCTCCATCTCTCCTAGACCCAAGCCATCTATCCATCAGCCCAGGACCCCTTATAAGCTTAGTCTTACCCTACCTACAGTGTAAGAGTACTGGTCTTAAGCTTTTTTTTTTGGTGCTTGGGTTTATATTGTTTGTTTTGTATGGGTGCTTCGAGTTTATGTTACATCTTGTCTCTGTCCCTGTGTCCTTTTTCTTTCTAACTTGACCCCCTGGATGGATCTAGTTTGTTGCTTACTGGGTCTGGAGCTGTTGAGGACTCTGTTGTTGGTATCTGGCTTTGCCCAGCTTGTCCTTTTTGTGTGTGTGAAGTATCACAACTCTATTAGGAAGAATGGAGATGATTTGGGATTGTTTTTTCTAGACTGATATAAAAAGTGGTCGTGAATAACACCCTCCTTTGATGGCTGCATCTTACTTAAAAGACAGTGACCAAAAGAACATTTTGTGATGGTCTTGATGATGAACCCATCGTACCTCAAACTTAGAATGAAGCAAGGTAATGAGTGAAAAGTGTGGTACATTTGTGTTTATGTAAAATTAAATATAGATAAGAGAAACTTAAACTTTTTATCTTTGCCTAAGACCTACCTTAGGTGTCTGCATCTTTCATTTCGTCTAGCTCAGGACACTATACCAAGCCCTGCTCATGATGAAGTTCTATAACATTAGATAGTAAACCCTTTAATGCCTAAATATTTAGATGCTAGCATGCAGATTTTGCTCTTCTGCAAAAAGAAAAAAAAAAAAAAAAGATCACATGAGTTTTAGTTAAATGTATTGCTCTGTAATTATGGAAGTTAAAATGACTTCTGACCAAAAGTGCAATATTCTATGTAATAAACCATTTACAAAGAGAGAAGCTTTTATTTTTGAAATGAGCTGTTGCTCTTTCCAAGAAGGGTATTTGGCTTCAGGATTCAACCTGTGCACACAGAAATCACTTAAAAAAAAAGCGCCACATCAACTGATTGGGGACTTTACCAATAGAAGCATCTTTACTCTCCTGTTTTCTTTTGACATTTCATTAAAAAAATAAATATTTTTTGATACAAACATAATTGGAAATGTTTTAAAGTATGCTTAAGAATAATGACATTCTGATTTAGAGAGATGCATTTAGGGAACACTTTGCGTGCTACAATATATATATTCTGTTTAAAGAGTTCTAAAGGAATGCTAACATACTTTCTGCTTTCTTATAATAGCTCTCAATTACTTTAATACTTTTCCTTCTGTACAATTTCTCATATATATAATTAACTCACATAAGGCTCACACTGACCCTATTTTTTAGTAATGCATGGCATAAAAAGAATTATTTATTTCTTTACTTTGAGTGTGGTTTACTAAAACTGAGTAGTCAATGAAAACAAAAATGTTGAAAAATGATTCGGCAAGAGAATGACAACAACTCGTTAACAAAACAAAATGGAAACAAAAAATATACATACACTATGCAAAACTGTTTGGAAAACGTATTCCTTTTACTTGTTATTGAGGGACAGTATTTTTAACAAAATGTTAATTTTATAAAATTAGTTGCTCTAATAGGCAATCTTTTTGAAGTTGTGAAGACCTGCTTTCCTGCAAATATCTTGTTTCATGTGTCTTAGAATGTTGTAAAATTGATTAACCTTTTCTAATTACACAGACAGCACCTACTGAATAATCTCTATTTATTTTTCTCTGTAGGACTGATTAGATTACTTTTGTTGCTGAAAACCTGAGAAACTTCACAGGTACTACGATTATTTTAATAGGCCTACTTTTGTAATTGAAATTCCTAATGAAGGTTGCATATTCTTCCTTCCAGTTCTGAGTTTTCACTTTCCCACTTCTAGCTCCTTTTTTGCAATTATGCTTATAAAAATATGGGGGGTTTAAAATCATAATTACAGAAACTGCAACCCTGTAGAAATATACACACTTTTTCTGTTTTGTTTTCTGCAAAATTAAAATATCTTAGAATAAGAAAAAGTGAAGTTAAACTAGAAAATACTTTAAAAATATCCTCTGGAAAAGTTCAATATTTGTTATTTACTTTCTCACACTAAAACGAGTTACAGTTTTCATATTTGGCCTTTGGAATTTCGCTGTATTTTACTCCTGATATCTTCTTTCCTTTTTTTGACTGGATTCCATAAGCAGATCTGTAATGCGAGCATATTTGTGAAGTTATCATAGAAAGGATCCTGCCAGAGAAGACTCATTTTGTCAGCAACACTCTTCCACCTCTTCCACTTCCTTCCTTGTGCTTGAGTAGTTTAACTGCTAAAGTGGAGATGGAGGTCATCTCTAAAAGGCCCGTGGTTTTACAGTTGGAAACAATAATATTAAGTGCTATTAAAAATATTATCCACCTCAGTAGTATTACATAGAGACGGAATTTTTACATCAGGAGTTCGAATAGCAAAACTGATGGATTTTCTACAACCATAGGTATGTTGTGCATTTGTGTCTTACTGTCTAAAGATATTTGCTATAAAACCCCACACTTGTCTATTGAGACATGCCGTGATGGAGTCTCCAGTTCAACCTTTGTTCTGAACAGAAGTTGTTTTCTTTAGGATGAAATAGGAGTGGAGGTGGGCTGATATATGTGTTTGGAAGCGGTGAATCCATTTCCAAGGAAATAGTTATTAGTGATAATATAAGGATCTTTGTGCTCTCAACAGCACC
The DNA here is from genome assembly GCF_036013445.1 of Caloenas nicobarica. NCBI lineage: Eukaryota > Metazoa > Chordata > Aves > Columbiformes > Columbidae > Caloenas > Caloenas nicobarica. The sequence continues at coordinate 51,506,284 of NC_088245.1, forward strand.
GTGCTGACTCAGGGCTATAAATTTTCCACTGGTGAAACATTGTTAAAAATGAAGTGTTCTAACATTACTTGTCCCAAAGCTAAAGTCTTTTTGTTAATGTTCTCTGTGTTCTCTGGATTAACCAAATTCCATAGCTACTCACTGCCAGTAATATGTAGCTTCCAACAGGATGGCAAAAGAAGGAAGATAGATCATGATGAATCTGTCAGAGAAGTGGATTTTGAAATTTTTAATCTGTGGGAGGCTGATATATATTATGAAGGTCATCATTAGATTATTACTGTTTGTCCTCTTATTATTCATACTAGCTTCTTGCATTACCTGTGGTCTAATAAATTATAAACATGACAGTAATTGTCTTAATTACTTGTGTATGATGTAAAATGTTCAATGTATTCATCAGCAGGGGAAAATTGGTATTAACTAAAAGACTCAGTCTTGGTGAGGTCATTTCTAAAGAATATTACTCTGTGTATCTCCATCTTATTCAACATATTTCAAAGTTATCTAAGACTGGGGTACCTATTAGGAGGAAATATTTTTGGTCTTGGTAATTTTCAGATTACTACTTTCAGATTATATTTATCAAAAAATATATTTCGTTTTTTCTTTGTGTTTCATCTAAAAGCTGGTCAATCTTTTCAAACCTTTTACTGAGTGTACTCTAGAATAACTAAAAGTTGTCTTTTTAGTCTAGATATGTAGCAAGGCTACTGTGTAGAAACAAGGATTCAAGTGTCTTCTCTGACATTGTAATAACAAGGAAACAGAAGCACTGTCCTGGATCTGAACTGCACTTAAAAAAAAAAAAGCTGTAGATTTTCTTGAGCTACAAGAAGGGAAGTAATTTATTCACTTGTGTAATACCACAGATCTGATCCAGTCTTAGGAGACCTGAAACTAAACATCCATGAAAATACAGTTCCTTTTAGACTGATATTAATAAAAATAAATAAAACAAAGTTATATTGCAATTAAGTGGATTATAATTGAATACACTGTTTTGATTATGAGATCATTCTAAATAGAAAAACCGCAGGATATATTACGAAATAGACGACCTGTTAATTAAATCTACTAGCCATGCCTTAGCTTGATTTTTTTTTCATTCCGGAAAATGTAGCAGGACAATTGCCTAATCATAACAGAAGATTATGCTGACTTCAAGTACCACTGATGATGGGAATGATGAGGAAAAGTATAGGTAAATATGGATACTGTCTTCCCGAGTTCAATGCCATGGTTTCTCTTATGCTTTTTCTGTAGCTAAGCTAATCTACTGGTTTAGGTTGTGTTTGTTTCATTGAGGTTACGTAGCATTTGTAGCAGTATCAGGAAATTCTGCTCATAAGACTGCTTCACCAACACAGGATCTGGGCCAAAACCATCAGTTTAGACCCTGGGTAGAAGAAGGTATACTGCAGTCTGACAAGGGAGCCTTATCTGGCTCTTAAAGCTCAACTTAAGTACCTCAAACAATATGTGGAGAGTTTTTCAGAAATGTATGTCTTAATAACAGGAAAATAATTTTCACAGCAGGAAATTATGTACTTCTCTAGATAGATATAACTATGTAAAGTATAGATACAAGCTTACTTCAGCATGTGTTTCCCTAATGTTTATGGGTTTGAAACATATCGTCTGCATAAATTCTTAGTAATGGGAGGCATGTTTTCAGCTGAAAATTGTCACATGTTCTCTATCACATAAAATTGTTTAACTGTCCTCTGCTTGCTTCTAGCCTTGATCAGTTAACTCTTTCCCTGTTGAATGAATTGGGAGCTAGGACAAGTCAGTGATGTTTTGCAGGGTGTGTGAATTAAAAAGTATGAGTGTGGGTCAAAGTATTCAAGATTACTTCAGTGCCAGAGAACTATCCCAAAGGTATTTATTGTACTGAAACAGATGTAGCCCATACAGGGAACCATTCTTATTATAATAACTGTATGAAATATATAAGTATTTTTCTTATCTGCTCTCAGCTTTAATGTTTCTGTTATTGCATTTTCAGTTCAGATTCTGCACTCTATGCTATGCTGCATACTTTTCTATTTAAAAGACGCAGACTTAGGTGCAACAAATGCAATGTTTTATTAATGTATAAAAAAACCTTGGCAACAAGTAAGTCATTCTTAATTTTCCTCAAGTGACAACACACTGCTACCTATATCTTGTTTTCATAGCCTCTACAGGCACTACAGAGCTGACTGCAGCAATCATTTTATGTGTGAAATCATTGTATGAATGGAATGTAGATATTTGTTAAGCATTCTCTTAACTCACACCCATAATCTGAAAGTACTCTAATATCCTCTCTTTCCCTTACCTCCCGCCATCCCGCCGAAACATGGAACATGGGAGACTATGACGATTTTCTTCTAAAATACCTACTAGGTCCAATTGTATCTAGCAACTGGGCATTTCAGACTGGCTTCACCTTACTAGAAGTTGTAATGGATTTGGCAAATTGATGTGGTCTTCGTTAAGTATGCATGATTTCTTCATTAGCTCCAGCATGTGGTTATTTAGCGATTTAGCATTAATCTGGTGATATATATGGTAGTGAATCTGTTTGAGGTCTAAACCATCTACTAATGACCACTTTTCCAGCTAATGTTAATTTCAGGATTTTGTTGCCATAATGGCAGTGAAGGTACTTACTGCAATTTTATTCTAAAGGCCAATTTTTATTAGTAGTACTTTTGCCCCCTCTCCCCTTCGCATCTGAAAATTTGGATTTCCAAGTCAGCTAAATAGTATCCTACCAACATTTGTCTATACTTTTTTTCTAGGATGTCAATATGCTAGGGAATCTAAGAAAAACAAATGGTATCGAAGAGACCAGTCTGCATAGATTTAGCTGGGAAAAATAAGTTGAAAGAGATGAACCTTCATAAAAAGTAAGAGAAAAAAACAAGCCTGTTAGTATTTTAAATGTATTGTTCAAAACCATCCTATATGAATGAAAATACCATCACTGTTATTCGGCCAGAAGTTTTTACATTGACTAAGTGTATTTCACCTAGGATGATACTGCAGGGTTCTAGGGGGTGAGAGAGCTGTTATCTGTTATTTTATTGTTTTATGCAAATTTTGAAAACAACTTAAAGGTAACAGTTACTATTTGCCCATTTGAATCTTTGCTGTCTTTGTTTTTTCTGTCCCTGTTGTCAAGAAGCCATATTCTGTTTTGCCTATTTAAAGTTTCACCACATGTGATGTTCAAATATTTGATAAGAGACCACCAACACAGTTAAATAAGGAGATACAGACTTTTTATTTTTTAAAGAGAGTTACCATAGAAAAATTTCCACAATTTGCTTCTACTTTAGTAAATATGGATATTATAGACTTAACTTAGGGTCTCTCACACTTAGAAAACAAGTTCCTCAAAAAAAAAAAAAATTCCCGATCAAAATTACAACAGTTTCTTTAGACCAGAAGCAAATTACACTACTGAATAATAATAATTTAAAAATGACAGCAATTCTTATCCAAAAGAAGTATTGAAATATAAAACATAACCGTGTAATTGTAAGATATACTCAGTATCATGTAATACCCAGCCATTTTCCTTAAAAATATTCCTTCACAGACAACTAATATCCAGGAAACACTAACACATTGTATTGAATACACCAGTGACGTTAATGAAACATTTTACACATATCTTAGTTGTCACGACATATCTTTTGTCGTTAGCACATTGTAACCCATTGAAGATTGGATTCATTCAAGTTTTTTGAGGCTGCTCTTCTAACGCTTCACAGAATTAAGATGTGTTAATCTAAAATAGATCATTATTATATGGAAGTTATTATATGTAATAATTTGTAACTCTGTTACCTCATGAAACACTAAGCACACACTGAATCAGTAATCCAGGACAAAAATGTTGTTTCAAAGAAAAAAAAGCACAATTAATATAACTGACTTTTTTTTTTTCTTTAAATAGAGAAGATTTTTTTGATTTAGAAGCAAATTTTGTAACATGTTTTAATGTTAAATTTCTTAGCCTATGAAAATAATAGAAGCAAATATCTTACTAGCACATTATTGTTCAACTAAGTTCTAGTCTTTTTTAATTTAAATTAATATGAAACTCTAGTTTACCTTAGTAAAAACAAGATAAGGAACTTAGATTATGACATGAACACTGACTTATTTCCAAATAATTCAAAACAGTATGTCTCACGTGTGAGTGTATGTTCTCTTCACACATGATCTAAAAGAAACTCAGAAACCCATAGAAACTATTTCAGATCTTGTTCCTTTTTTAGATGACTGCTTTTCCATAAATTGGAAAAAAAATGCACATTGCAATTTTTTTTTGTTTTCAAACAAGTTGCAGAGAATTTAAAATATTATGAAGTTTTATTAACTGAATATTTGTAGTGCAATTAAAGCTGTTTCGTTCACTGTGAGTCTTTAATGTAACACTGAACATTAAGCTCATCTACGTGGCAGGTGACTTTAATGCTGGGAGCACTTGTATGTTTAGCTCATGTACACAGATTTATACTAAGACTCAAGTCAAACAAAAGTTTCTCTTCTAAGAAGGAAGATAAAGATCTACAAATTTTTTACACATTGTCAGCTTTTCTGGACTGCTTCAGACAAGTAGCTATGAGAACTTTTTGAAGATAGGTACATAAGAGCATCCTTTCTTTTTTATATGTGGTAATATATCCTAGATCTTTCCTCACATTTCATTCTCTGAGGTCAATGGTTCTGCATACTTTTTGGGGAACATGTTTTGACTTCAGCGAGTGCGTTAGCAATATTTTGCAGACATGAAACTACATGTTTGCCTGGTCAGCCTCTAAGTGTGATAAATGATGATGAGATACTGTTTGTCATCAGAGGATTTTTGGGTCTGTTTGTGGAGTACAGTTTTAAAATCAGTTAGCGTTTTGTACTTTTAAGATCTCTGGAACAATGAAAGGAGGAGAAAAGAGTTGTCAACAAACTTGAGGTTGAAATAAGAAATAAGAAACAACAGATTCCTGGAAATAGGAAGCTTGCCTCATTTATGAGATTGAATGAGTTAAATATTGGAGTTTCCTGAATAGATTCTTCTATATAGCTTTGTATCACATGTCTTTCAAGCAAACAAGGAGCCTGTGAAGCAACACTGAGTTGAACTTGTATGAAGGCAAACCAGACTGAGCTGCTTGGCCTTTAGATTAAGGAACATTCTTATTTTCTTTATTAAAAACAATTTATTTAATATCTAGACTTAGGAAACAGTCTTAGATGAATTGGTCTTCTCTTTTACTGAAAACAGCTGCAGAGTGAAACTAGCAGGTGAAAAGCAATGTTGACATTAATCGCATATTGCTGAGATGCTCTAACAATAGACTTTGTCAGAAATATTTTTAAAGCAAAGATAGGTACCTGAAATATCTACTGGAGATACTTGAAATGTGCTTGATATCTATCTGTAACTGTCCGGGGTCCAGTTTTTCACATGCAGAAAAACAGAAATCATACAGGCAACACACAGAGTAGTTTTGTGGTGTTAGCAACATAGCTACCAGCTGAAGTAACCCTGGAGTGAATGTCTGACAAGCTTAAATATTCAGAGGAATATTTGAAAAACATGGGACAAAAATACACCAAACAAGTACCAGCTGATGAAAGGGGAGAAAGAGGCAAACTATTAAAAAGTCTGGTTAAGACAAGTCTTTCACCCACTTCCAATAGTGGTGGCACATAACTGCTGTAAAACATGACTATGGGTGCAAGCAAAAACTTTGCACCCAGTGTAGGGCTTGCAGTAGTGAAGAAACACACGGGTTATCTCAACCATCAATAGCCTTAGTGTATATTAATCTGGCAATTAAAATAACATAGAACCTTAAATGATAATGCCAGTTATTTGCTACCAGATTATTATTTGTGGTATTCTACTGTCATACTTATTTCTGGATACTTTACAAAAATTTTAAAGGTAAAGGAGTGAATATTTTATTGAGAAGTGATTCATTAACAAGTAAAAGAATATAATGTTGTCTGCTGTAATAGTAAACATTTAAAAAGATAAGTCTATTCATATATTTCTCTACCTGTTTTCAGACTCTGATGGCAAAATCTTCTGAATCAATTTGAATTCTTTGTGATATATGGAACCTAGAGGCTGAAATATGTCACTGTTTCATGAATATAATGATTTTCTGAAGTTGAAAAGCTGGTTTCTTGAAAGTCCAATGCTTTTTTACACAATGCTTATTAACTGATTGGGGCAATTTTTTTTCTATGACAGCTCCCAAATTCAGATGAAAAACTGTTTTCTCATCTTGATGTAAAAATACCAAAGAACCATGTTTTAAATAGAACCTGCAGGAAAAAATTTTCCTGCTTTAAATTGTAATGAAGATACGTCTCTTATATTAGGGAAAAAATATTAAGAATGCTCCTGAGAAGCCTTGAGCTGTCAAATATATGTTTATCTACTCTCTTTGGACTAAACAATATACAAGCAGCTATTCTTATCAACCTAGAAGTACTTTCAATATTTCATCTGAATGTCCATTTGTCTTTAAACAAACAAACAAACAAAGAGTAGTTGTGAGTTCTTCCCTGTTACTTACTAATGGGATAGATAATCTTTGCTCTTGATGGTAGCATGAAGTTGTATTTGCATTTCAAATGTAATGTTTGACAAACTTGAATTTGGAAGCTCACTGTGAACTTAACACTGACACTCCCAGTACCAATTCAGCTTTTTAAAAATTTTTAAGGTGATTTATCTGTGGGCATTCGTTGAACTACACCACAATCTGACTGATATTTGTTGGCAGAATTCACTACTAGTGTAGGCCAGAGGAGATTTTAGCAATTTTGGAAGCCTTATTGATGACTCCTCTCCCTTACTTGGAAAGTTTCATTCAGCTGCAGAGTAATAGAACCATAGAATACTGGGTTGGAAGGGACCTCAAGGATCACCTGGTCCAACATTTCTTGGCAAAAGTACAGTCTAGACATGATGGCCCAGCACCTGTTCCAGCTGAATCCAGTGCATCCAATGTAGAGGAATCCATCACTTCTCTGGGAGATTATCCAATGGCTGATTGTTCTCATTGTGAAAAGTTTTCCTCTTGTGCCCAATCAGAATCTCCCCAGGAGTAACTTGTACCCATTACCCCTCATCTTCTCCAGGTGACTCCTTGTAAAAAGGGAGTTTTCTTCTTCTTTTAGCCACCCCTTAAATACTGGAACATGGTGATGATGTCACCCTTAAGCCTTCTTTTCTCAAGGCTGAACAAGCCGAGTTCTTGCAGCCTTTCTTCAGGTCCTCAGCAAGAAATGTTATGCTTCACAAACCACTCACTCCTATAACTGCACTACATGCTAATGCAAATATAGTCAATGACAGTTCAGAGTGGAAAGGTGTAAAATAGCAACACTCTGTGTTACTGACTCAACAAATTCTGATTATAAAGATTTAATCTAATTAATTTAAAGCTCAGCGTTCTATTAACATCTGAGAGGAATATGTTAACATCTAGTCCTTTATTCTCATCTTTTAAAAGCTACATGTCATGGGCATGTAATTACAGATGCACACACACTTTACTAAACATTGATGTTGTGTTTTTCCAGCTGAAACAGCTAATGCTTGATGAAAAATTTAGGAGACAAGTTAAGCAACATATTCAAAAAACCCAACCCTTTGTCAGTTACAGAAGTGATGACTTTCATCAGATATACAGTAACCATTTCTCATCAGTGATTTGTGCTTGACATCGAAGCCATTAAATTAAATGGGAAACTTTTCCAGTAGTTAGTTCACAATCAGACTTATCTACAAGTCAGGCCATAAAGGTAATTTTATCTTACTCTAAACTCCAACCTCCTTCAGAGATAACAAGCCTATCCCTTATTTACCTCTGTAGGCACAGAGGAAACCAGAAAAGGGGGGTTGTATAAGAATTCTGAACATTTTGTTGCCAGACCTCATGATGAGTTTAACAATAATGTGCAAGTTTCAAAGGTGGTTGACTCTTTAGTCCTAATTTATGGTGATTGGTGGCAGGGTTCCTTAAACCAATATAAAGCTGCCCAGGAAAGAAAATACCCCTGGGACAGGGAACTGGTAATGAAAATATCATATTTTCTTATATATAAATCCACATCATGGAGCAAATGACAAAAACAAGGGAAGATATTATATGATTTACCAGTTCGTGCTGGGCCTTTGCTTTGGAAGATTTTCAATGACCACATAATCTATATAACCTAGGTCTTATTTTAGTTATGGCTTCTGTCATTTTGGATATTAGAGTATATTTTTGATCCTGCAAACAATCATTTTCTAATGTGACTGAGGTTAACGAGTTTTAAAATCTTATTGAAATCACTCAGTGGTAGATCTCAATAAACCATAGCATAACCTTTCTTCCTATAATACTTCTGAATATCATCAAGTATGATTAGAGTGTCTTTTACTAACCTAAAAGCCAATACCAGTCTGAACTAATGTTCTTATGGCAAAATTTTTTTTTTCATTACCTTCACTCTTTTCTAAACTGCAGATACAAATGGTTTGTGCAAAGTTTACTTTCAGTTATTATGGTACTTACAAAATAGACTGTGTCTATATTCACTTTGCTTTAAAGTATAGATACAACTAACAAAATCAGCTTTAGTCACTCCCTAGTGACGGTCTTGGACCAAAGGTAAGAAGCAGATCATGATGCTATGTTGACTTGTAAAAACAGTGTTGGGAAAATAAATTCAATATGAGTTTTAAGAGAAAAAGAAAAGCCATCTGATTTGAAGTAGTGTAAAACGGAGAGCCAAGTGAGTAAGAGAATGTTTGCATGACATGCTAAGGGCACATCTGTAATGTTCTTGGAGGTTGAACAAAAGGTTGGATTAGATATGAAGTTCCCTTAAGTTAATAAATTGTTCTGTCAAAAAACACTGCTGAACTGGGTATTGGAATGGGGATTAAGCAAGTTGCTGCTTGACCTGAGGCAAGCTATATGATTTATAAAAGAACTAAAATCACATAGTTATATGATTTTATACACACAGGGTTATTTTCAAGTCATATTTCATCTTGAGAATTATTAGTCTTATAAGTGAATACTGTTAATGAAATGTGAAAAGTCTTAAGTATGTAGGAATGAAACTGTTTTATACTTGGAAATGAAGATTCAAACCAAGGGCACATTTAGAAAAACAAAAAGTCATTAGAACGGTCAAAAGTGACAAAGGTAGAGCCGGTAGCTGGTTTTTGAAAATGATGAAATTATAGCCTTTTTCTATCTCTTCATTCTTACTGAGACAATCAAATCAGAGATTTTTTTTTTTTTTTTATTTCACTGATGGTGCATTTGACTTAAATTGTATTTTATTGTAGGTAATTTAATATATTTTTGAATTACTGTAGCACATCTAAAGTCCTGTCAGAAAATTGCCTTCTTCCCTTCTCAAAGTGTTCTGATTCACTTGTTCAGCTTCAGCTTCAGATATTTATTACACTTTTCCACGTACACTGCCTGCAAGCATTTGTACCCAGGAAATTTCTGTATGGAAAATTATGTACAATTATGAGATACAAACTTAATTTAGGGATAAATGTCTAAAAGGATTAAGGAACAACATTATCTGGATGTTATAAATAAAAGTTTATTTCAGTATTCTTTTCTACTGCTGATCTTGTCCATCTGCTTCTTTTCAGAAGAGTAATAGATTAATGTTTTAATCCTTGTTGTTTGCTTTATATCCTCAAGCATTTCTGTTTTAAACTGTTTTCTTCATGAAATTACAGACAGAAGCAAAGTCAACAATGGCACTTTTGTGCCTAGCAGTGCATTTTCCTAAGAAAAAATTACTACTTCAAGAATAAAGCTCTGCTTTTATTTTTATTTTTGCTTCAAAATATTATACCATTGAAAACCATAAGTATAAAACAGGAAAAAAAATCACCTTTTGGAACCAAGGAACCTTTTAAGTGTTTACCACGCAAGTTGTTCCATCCCATTGCGATTGTAGTAGTAAATCTGCGACTGCTTAATAGGCATTTCAGTTGAGGAACAGTGAAATTTAACTAAATGGACCATTCTATGTGGTCACTGAGTAGTAAATGCATATTCACATCAGTTTGCCAATTAGTTAATAATAGAAATATGTTCTCTACAGATACACACCACTCAATGTTTTATTGATATTCACTCTTCAATGTTAAATTCTCTTAATAATTATAATTGTTCCTTCCAAAGTTAGACATGTCTTTGATTCAGTATGAAATACTTGCTATCCGCAGTACCAAACAACAAAACCAACTATGCGTCAATAGAATCTGTAGTCAAATCTGCCTGAAGATAATGTGTTCTTTTATGGCTAATCAATATTTTCAGCTACACTTCCTGTGGAAATTTTGCTTAACTTCATTAAGTTTATAAGAAGCCATGGAAAAGCTTGATATCAAGATGACTTCAGATGCTTGTTTTCACAGTAAGAAGATACACAGGAGGTTCAGTCACACTCATGATTTACATCTCATCTACATTTTCTGTATTAAGCTTCACAGGAAATAAAAGCTAATATTTGGACAACACCATTTCATCTATACTTTTCCCAGGGCAGACAGATGAGGAAGACTTTTCGTATATCTAAAGGACTTTTGAGGAGTGATATGTAACAGAACAGGAATTCTGGCATATGCTTGTATGATGTGTAATGGGTGCCACTTTGCACAATAAATTTCTATGTATATCTCTCATACTACATTTTCATTAAGATTATGGTCATCCGAAAGTTGCAAAACTATCATCACATGAACTCAGCTGAAGGTAAATTCAGGAAACCAAAGGAATAGTATAGCCTAGAAGCTTCATTCTCGTATCTTGCAGTCTGTTTTATTTGTTGATTTTTAGTATCTACTGTAGAATAAGTACTAATGACTTTCTCTAAAGTAATGTGATTGGACATGACGGTGTTGACCAGAGCTTTAAGGTAAATCTGCCAAGATCTTTCCCATGTAGTGTAACCCTCAAACCATATCTAGGATCTTCTAAACTCAAGAAAGCTATATTTTTATTAACATATAAACTAGATTACTGGAATCCTTGAAAACAAAAAAGTCCAAGTTACAAAAAAACCAAAATTTTCGCCTTCCCATTGTGTCCTTGTGGATGGATTTGTGTTTCTTGAAAGCTATATGATGTGTGGATAAAAAAAATTCTATACTGATTCTGAAAGGCAAAGGCTTTAGGGATACTGTGAACCAACTCTCAGTTTTTATTTATGTCATTGAACTAAATTTATGTTCAGAAAAAAAATGTTTCAAGTGATATAACTTATGTCTGAGATGTTGGCCTAAACATTTCTATTGAGAGCGAGCTGCTTCAGGTTTAGTGACCACAAATATACTCAAACTTTTTTTCTAAAATGGCTCCATCATTACCATTCTCTGTAGCTCCATAGTAGGATGTTGGTTTCAAAGTACTCCAGGGTGAACAGTGCATCATTCCAGACTAAAACAAATACCCCAGAGAGAAGTCTTCAGGGGTTATACTTACAGTCAGAAACCTGTTAAACCTGGCATTGCATGCATAGCAAGTGAACAGTATTTACTCTAAAGTCTAGAGACAGGACAAGTAATATAGCCACTGAGAAATAAAGGGTGGAAGTAAGTTCATCTGGTTTACCTTTTTAAAAGTTAAATGTCTCTGTATAGTCTGCCTTATAGTCAAAGGGGAAAATTAGTCACTTGTAGAGGCTGCAATCTGTTTTAGGTCACTCTAGAAGTGCTCATTTTTGTCACTCAACAAGAAAGGGAAGCTAGGATTACAAGTTTACACACAGGTCTCTGACTATTCCTGATACTTAAACCATGTTTCAGTTTAAATATTTGAATGAACCCCCTTTAGGAAGACTAAATTAGCAGCCATATGCCAGGGAAAGTGGCAGAGCTGAAGCTAGAACCCAGGTCTCGCAATTGCCAGCTCTGTGCACTTTTCACTAGCTCATGTTTATACTCTTCCTGGGTTATCACTGTCTTTAAATTAAGAATAAAAATCGTCTTCATACACGTTTTCTGCCCTACTATATATATTGCTGGAGTTTATAGTGAATAAATCTTCCACTTATTGAAAGATCAAAGTTATGGTCATTCTTCTTGACAGCAACCCACCAAGACAGGATCGGAAATTAGGTCATCTGACGAGAACAAGAGGCATGATGCTCAAAAAGGACTTCACCATTTTTAATATTAAAAATAATGTATTTTACTGAACAAGAGAACATTACGTTCTTTTTAAATGTACTTCAAATTTGCTTCCTGTTCTCAGGAGGACATTTCAGTTGGACAAGAAATGGGAAGTAAGGGCAGTTGGAGTTATATGACTGGATTTGTTGTGGAAAGGTTTTATTTGCTTAAATATGGCTTGTTTGATTATTAACATATTGAATGGATACATTTCATCTGAATTTTGATTTAAACTCAGAAGTACAGAAAGTTTGAGGCTCTGTCAGGGGTTTTTTAATATTAGGAGGCTATAAATCACTTCGGTAGCTAAAGGATAATTTGTACATTTAAAGTTCCTTGGTTTGTATTGTTGCTGATGAAAGATTTCTTAATGGAAGGCCGCAAAAAATAATTCAGTCATTGTAGTACAAACAGCAGACTTTTTAAGCACCTGGAAAGAAAAACCCAAGCAAGGTACCTGAATTTTTTTACATATTTCTCCAAAACTTACTATGGAATGAAAAGGCAGTTTTCAGCAGGTGCTTTTTCTTTTTCAAATTAAGTTTCTGTTCTGTACCAACTTATGAAACTTAATAAGTTGATCAGAAAGATAGCATTAGGTGACAGAAAGGTAACATCAGAAAGGTAACAATAATAACATACTGGTTAACTATTGGCAACAAATATCTTGACAGTTAACATTAAGTAGGAAAACCTCTTTATTGCCTGTGTTTAATGAGTAAACAAATACCGACTAGTCAGTGGTCTTATTCTTAAAACTTAATAACCTTGGCACAACCTGATGGGTAATTGTTTGTTTCCAGATGCAATTTTTCTTTCTTTCCTGCAGGGAACTTACTCTTTTTCTTTCCTTGTGTGTTCCTCTAATGGAGATAACTGTGTGCCTACAGTATTCAAGAAATGGAATGTAGCCAAAGAGGGAGAACAACATGCAGAGGCCTGTAAGCCTTGGGCGCAGTCATTTCATGCCTTAGAAAACCCAGGACTTAAGCTTTAGGAAAAAAGAAGTCATGACTTCAGGTTGCATTTCTCAAACAAATCTTATGATCTTCATCTATAATCTGACAAAATAGTTGTCTATAATGAAAGGTTTCTCATCATTAGAGCTTGCAGCCCTGGCACACCTCGATGCTTTCTGTGCTTCTGGTGCTTACTGCTTTTTCCCTCATTTAAAGAAGATTTTATATAATTTTACAAACATCAGATTAAAAAAAAAATCATAGTGTTGGCAACTGTTTTCTATCCCCACTCAGTTTTAAAAGGGCCTCAGTAACATGCAGGTGATTGTTGGTGCAGCTCAGATGAGACCCTTTGTTTTGTTATAACAACTAATTCTTCTAGTGCCATTTCTCAGAGTAATGGCATGTCCCACCAGTAAGGACAAATCATAGTGGCTAAAGAGAAATGATGATATAACAAAGTCAAAGTTTTAAAATAAACACATTTTTTTAGCTTACTGTTAAGTGATACATGTTTCATACTCTGTGTCTGAGTAAAGGAAAATCGGTGGGTTTTCATATCAATGACTCAAAGTTAAGACACTTCATTGATGCTATGACAACTTCTTCATTTTCTAGTTTTCTGATATTGCCAAAGGACAGAAAATGTAATTCTAACCTACTTGAATACATCATTTTGAATCACAGCTATGTGCTTGTGTTTGCAGCCTTACACTAATGAGAATTTAGTTCAGGAGATGTTTCATCTACATGTAGCTCTCCTGTGAGTATGAACATAGTGCTGGTTAGACTTACTTCTCAGCACAGCATCTTTCTCAGAAGTTTGCCTTATAAAAAAATATCTGTGTGTGTTACTTGCAGCTTTGCACATCTTTTTAGGTACCAAGCGTACATGTTTCTCAGCAGCTTGCTATAAATAGTTAGAAGAGACCATTTGGTTAAAGTGTATCTTTATGCTTTTTAATGATGACACATTTTTGCATTAAACTAGTTATATTCTTTCAGAAGTTTATTATAATTGCTCCTCACCACATTTTTAATTCTTCATATTTCTGAGGTATTTATTGAGTAGTCATCACCAGTCTTTGGATGTGTTTCTACCTAAATGCATAGCCCCCTCAGTACCCATATGCCCCTGATGGTAGGGTTCAGCACTCTCACTGCTTGACTCTGAAATGATTTCAGCTCAGATGTTCTACTGAATATCTGCAACATGAAGGGGTTAGAATCTTATGCACAGGCCTGCACTTACCTTGCAGTGCTATCTGCTTAACTGCTGAAAGCATTACATTTTTAGCTAATGACAGTGAGGAGCTCATATCCAAAAATCCATCAATGGGCTTCTTGCACAATATTACATTTGAGTACTTCCCTAAGATTTAGGGAATAAGATGAGAAAATAGATTATGATACCAGTATAATCAAAGTTCACAGAAGCCTTTCTCAAGATTGTCCTAAAGTTAAACTTACAAAAAATTGACTAATCTGCTCAAAAATCTTTCATCGTTCCAAAAGAAACATCTTACATAGAGGAGAGCGCAGTATACTGCAGGAGACAGAAAAAACAATTCTGAGTGATTTGGGGAATTAAAGTGAGTTGCTCTGTTTAATAAAGGCATTTGTTTGCCTTTGTATATAAATTAAGTTATCAGCTGAGATCATTATTTCCTTTTACCTAATGTTTCTGTGAAGTTCATTTCTATAGTAAGGTTGTGAAATAAGTGCTTGCTGTGCCTGCACAGCTCCAATAATTTCTGGAGGAAGAAAAAGATAAGAAATCTAATAGTTAAAAAAAAAGACTGCAAACTGGAAGCTATACATTGTTTATGCTCAGTGGTTTTTAAATATGATAGACATTATCACTTCCAAAGCTTTAAATTTAAGGTTATCATATGCATGGCATTCTTCTGATTTTTTTCCTTTTATTTTTAAACAACTGACAGCATCTATCATCTATTCAAAAGTCACACCTGGCTAAATTTGATAAACCTAATGAGATATATGACCTTTCCCAGAGAACTGTTACTAGAGATCTCAAAGGACTGAAAAAGGGAGAGTTGTTTCCTAACAGGTGCTTCCTTTCTGAGAACATGCGGTACCCTTTACGGGAGGCAGAAAGGTGGGATGTGACCACTTGAACTTGCAATGGATATGGCTGGCAATTTCACTGACATGTTCTTTCAAATGCAAATAGTGTCATACTAAGTTATGACATTCTTTTCACCTTGTGTGAGAAATTAGAAGCCCCCATTGTGGATGTTTTGCAATTATAATACCAAAAGAACTCTTCTAAAACATAGGAAAAAATGACTTAAGATTGTGATATGTGTACAGAAAAGTATGATTGCCTTTCTGAGAAGTGTCATCTTTTCCTAAAGAAATTGTAGAGACTGCAGACATGTTGCAATACATGTGAAATGAACACTGGAGATGCTTAGTTCAAGATCACTGTAATCCCTCAGTGCAGATAACCAGCCCTAGATTAAACGCCCTTGGAATGATCAGCAGAAATTTCAGAAAATTCCTACCTAGTCGTACCAACAGTAAGATGAACTTGCTTCGGTCTTTCAGTACTGGGAGGATATTAGATTGTTCATGCGTCCATAGTGTCACAAAGTCAAGTTAGTACATGCTGCTGAGTAATACTTTCAAGTCAACCAGAGAGCTTTTGGTAGTATAAGTTTTGAAGACAGTGTTTATCGTTCGTCTAATGAAAGACAGAATAAAAAAGTAGCAGGCTTTAAATATATGATCTTGCCAAACTATGCTAGGCCTAGGAAGAGTATGTATATGGATAAGTCTGAGTTGCAAAATACACCATTCTGTTATTTTATGGGTTTAGGGAGACCAAATGGTTAACTGGATATTTCATTAAATTCATGGGCATAGGTTGTGGGGATAGTTTTTAGTTTGGACAGGTCAGATAACAGCAAAGTTTCATGTCTGCAATTTGTGAAAGCCAGCCTGACTGGCCTGCTCCGGTGCTAAAGTTTTACAGGAAAACACCAGGAAAAGAAAGTTTGCTTACTTCCTATAGTAAATGCAGGAGGCTGGAGGCATGAACAGCTGACCCTACAATGGGTGAGTGCGTGAGCCAATGAAGCATTTGGCACACGGTGCACATTGACATTAATATATTTGGAGTTTTATGTTTGTGAGGAAATCGGACGGTGTAGGCTACTATAGTGCAGACTTGCACCATTTCATAGGTCTGAAAAAGTAAACTTTTACCATTTTGACTTTCTCTCAAAAACTGAGGGAAATTCCAATGAAAATTATTTTTGTGCACTGTAGATGCATAGAAAGACACTTCTGCATATACTGTCAAGGAAATCATGCCTTAGCTTGGTGAATTATTTCTTCTTATAGAACTTGTTTACAAACTGCTTATATAGAACCCACTTAGCATAAGTAACTCAGGCCGCAAGCTGTGAACTTTTAAACTTTCTGCCTTGTTAAGCAAAAAAACGCCCCAAAGACTGTTCAAGTGAGATCATCAGCAGGAGCCACATCCCTAGAGATAAGTAAAAGAATGGAACAGTGCATCTAAAAGAAGATAAGAAATAGAATAAGGTTTTGGTTATTGTCAAGGACTTATTTTTCTCCCCAGCCACGAGTGCAAAATAACAATTGATGCTCAGGACTTTGATTGACATCTAGTCTGGCTGGTAAAAGAAAAACAACTACCTGTAGAGATAAGAAATGTCTCACTTGGCAAAAATGAAGAGATGCAATGAAGAATGAGGAGACCCCAGACTCTGATTTTACAATTGGCCCAAATTGACACAAGAGAGGTGGGAAGCTTATATTGTAAAGATATAATTGCCCAAGGTTTTCTTTACTCAAGGTCTCCCTACCAGAGGCACCTAACTCAAGCTGCTCTACACTATACCTTACAATTAAATGATTTGAGAGGAATCCCTGGAAATCATGCCTGAGTCTGTGCTTCAAGATAGCTAGAGCAAAGAAACTTCCAAAACTACTCTTCCACATCATATTCATCTTTGAAGTGCACTGTTTTGCTCTCCAGCCACCTGCAATAATTTTTCAATTACTCATCTTGTGATTATCATCTTTGTTACAGCTTTAGTGTTCCTCTCTGAAGTGTACAAGCTGGTAAAATGACCATCTGAAATCTATGGTGTGTCCAGTGAAGCATCTCCCTATTTTCTTTTCCAATGTAAAGTATCTAAAATTCGCCACAGATAGTAGAAATTGTCGTGTATCAAAAGTAATTAATTAGATAATTCATAATTATCTTTCAGGACTACTCACATGCTTAAGTACATGCTTAACTTGACTAAACTAGACTTCTAATATAGCACTATGTTTACTGACATCTTTTAAAAAAAACTATTTAAAGAAGTTCAGACTCTTCAAAATTAGGCTTTCAGAAATTCTGTTTATAAAAAATTGTTTAAAAATTTCTTGCTAGAACCTCAAGCTTAATGCAAACATTTTTTAGATGTCTAAAAATTGATCAATTAATTCTTCATTTAGCTATGGCCAGAATCAGATTGTACAGTGGAATGACTGCAGTAGATATTATGGCTATAATCCCAAACTTCAGCAACTGAAAATACCTGTTTTATAACGTAGAATTTCATTTTGATTTAATACTGAAGCAATTGAGACAGTTATGTGGACTTATAATCAGATAACAGTGGACGATCTTAGTTGTTATAATAATCGGTTTATTTGCACACTTCTTTTTTATTAGCTTCTGCAAATCACTTTTAAACAAGATTACTAAACATGTATTCTCCAAGATCCAAATGCTATTATTCAAAACCTCCATATAAAACATATGTGCTTATATAATGATGAAAGAGATTTCCACAAATTAAACATTGGAAAGAGAAGCTATAATTTTGAAGCTGTAAATTCATCTTATAAAAATGCACAGGAATTTAATTTGTGTAAGAATTGCTCATAACTTCACTTACAATAAGAGAAGTCATGAGGAAGAGATGGTATTAATCAGGCTGTAATCTCTCTTTAATATTTGATTTATGCATCTGTCTCTAAATTGATATTAAATCACAATTTTTAACACTAAACAAAAGGAGTATGATGTATTAGAATGATCTTAAAATCCAGATGAGACCATGATGTTTTTTAAGAAATTTTAAGAATAATAGGTATCAACTAGTATCTTCTCAGAACTTGAAAAAATATTTGCTGATTTATATGTGTAAATTGAAGATAACCCAAACGTATAAGATGTATAGCCTTTTTACAGAAAGCTACTCCTCAAATTTATCAATCCTACTTTTTATAGCTGTATTTTTCAACAATTCTGCTTGAGAGAAAAATATCAAATTAATTTAAATTTAGAGAAATTACAGTATGTTTCACAACACAGAAGAAATCCCTTTATAAGAAAATTCTAATCAAAGACTTATGACCCTCCCCATATCTTTCATCCCTGACAGATTCTTCAAGTCTTGTTTTTGCTTGTGTTTTGACAGCTCTTTCTGTCTCTTTCATGACAAACTAATCTGCTAGTTTCACTTTGTCCTCCATGTATCCAACTGAATGTGTTTTTTGGTGCTTTATATATCTCAAGAACTTGTTATATCTCAAGACTTGCTTTCAAAGTTTGTAGCCACTGAACATCTTTTTAATTCAATAAATATCAAAAAACTCTCGTGTGTGTGTGTATGTCTGTGTGTGTGTGATGCAACATCTGCAGATTGGAAAAGCATTCCTTTAGCTCCCCAACTTAGAAGCTGAGTGCAGGGTTTCTGTAAATCAATGCAAAAGCACACTAGCTTCAGTGGGAGATAAACTAGACTCCATCTCCTCTTTCTGCCTCATAAATCCAATCTTTTTGGCTATGACACTATTTTTTCATCATGTAACTTCACTGCATGAAGAGGTTTTGCTATTCTATAAGGTCACTATAAAAAACCGCAGGTTTGGGTTTTTTTGTGGTTATGTTTGGTTGGTTGGTTTTGGTTTTGTTTTAAAAAAGCACAGGGGGCTATGCAAAATAATAAAACTCATACTGTAAATTACGGCTTGTGCATACCATCTCCAAGAAGATAAACATTTGCACAAAGGGATTTTGTTAGGAGCTGCCAAGAACGTTTATGTAAGAGCCTAGCAGTCATGTTCACAGTTTGCAAGTGAATCTGATAAGGCAAAAAAAAAATTAAATTTTAAAGTATCAGCAATCAACTCATGGAAAAGTGGATAAAGTTAGGGGATACTCAATGTATATATATCTCATGCTGTATGAACAAACCCCGGACGCAGTAGTGTAGCATGTCCTTGCATGAATGAATGAAATAATGGTAATAATACCACTTAGATTTAAACAAAATTTAGAAAGTCTACCTGTACCACTATAAAACTCTGCCGAACTAATTAACTCTACCTGTGGCAGTGTAAAATATGTGCAGATTTTCTGTTTGTAAACCCAGAGCATCTCACTGAGACCATCTTCCCTGTCTGAAAATCAGTCACTGCACTGTGAAAGTAACAAGGTTAATTTCTTAATATTATTGAAAACTAGTAGTTCAAGTAATCATACGTTCAAGGTAGATTTAATAATACAGAAAGCACTAAATTAATGTGGAAGGTCATGATAACCAGGGTAAACCATTAGGAAATGTGAAAGCCCTTGTAATTTTCCCCTTTCCTGAATTTCATCTCATACTTGTCTTTGAACCTAATTTGAAAGTTATTTTAGACGTTGAAATACTGAACATAAAAATTACCACTATCTGGAACTGCAGTATGATGTCAGTGAGGAACTTTTCACTGATGTAGGTAGTGCCTTCTTGTTGACCCTTCAGTCCATTCATTGCTGTTTGTCCATGTCTTCTGAGGTAGTGGCTATAGTATTATTCAAATATTTGTGGTTTTAGATGGAGACTTGAAGACTAACAGGTTGTTATAAGCTTATTGCGAACACAGCAGCAAAAAGCTATTTGAAGTCTAAAGGATTTCCAGAAGTCATCCAATGCAACTGAACAGATAAACCACATTAAAAAAACCCCAGTAATATGGAGCTGGACAGTAGAACAGACTCGAGTTAAAACATTTTTTATCTCCTTGTAATATTTAAAGACCAAGAGCAACAGAGTATGCTGTGATAAAGAAATAGCCGCTTCGCTTCAGATAGAAGGAACAGGAACTCAAGAGTCAGTTATGTCAGAGACACCTTTTGAAAAAGAACTGAGAGTGTCTCTGGAACAGTCTTTGTAATTGGCTTTTTACTAATCCTGTATGTGTAGGCAATGAGAATGTTACACATCATTAACAAAAATGAGAGGATATGAGTAGTCTGATAAATACAAATAGTCCAACACGCCTGTTCTCTCATGATGGAGTTAGATTTAAATTGTTCATTGTAAGTTTGTTTATTTGAGAATTACATTGTCCAGATGAAGGAGTGGAGTTTGACACATCACAGAACTTCTACAAATGTGCAACAAATGTGGAACACAAATGAGAACTGTGAGCAGGACATTTTTTGTGAGTGATAGTCTTTCTGTCCAAGAAATGATCAAATCAGATTATCCTACTTCTCCAGAGCCCTCTCAAATGGGTTTGTTACCTGAGGTTAATAAATCTTGATTAGTTTTTCTACCACATAGAATAGCTTCATCACTTCCAATTAACTCAATGATCAACTAGTGTCTGTTCAGGATGCCCCTTAAATCTATTTTATCTCCAATTTGAACCTTGTGGAAATCGTTTCTGCGAGATGGGAAAGTTAATTTTTGTCTCTCAGTCTATTGCACACCACTTTGTCAGAGTCTGAGATGTGACTTGAAATAGAATGCTATTACATGTTTCTACGGTTTTAGACAGTCTGCCTGAATGCTTTGCTGATTTGAATACTCACCTAATCAAGCTTCAGTGCTGATCAATGGGCCTTTGTACACTTCTAAGTATTTTCCAGATTCAAGGATTATGTTAATCACTTTGTCTTATGATTAAAAGAAGATTAATATTAATTTCTGTTCATTTTGTTCATTATTTTACTTCAGCTAGCCACAACTGGTAAGAATTTGAAGAGCAAAAAGTTCACAATTTAAAGGGGAGAAACCTTAAATCTAAATTTTTAGATTTTTTGATTCAGCTATAGGAGGTTTAATTTCAGTATATTTACTGTAAAAAATCTGTTGCAAATGTATACTATTTTAGAAAGCTTGTTAAATGATTCCATCCTAGTATCTTTGGCTATGTAATCGGGTTGGAAGATTTTCGGGAATGGATCTCTCCAACTCTCTATTCCTAATTTCTTCAAGTCCAATGGAATCACCTGATTCTTCTCCCATCGTAAGATAAAACAGTAGAGGAACTGCAAGCTAAAGTCTTCTTTGTGAGCAAGAGAAGGCTCTTTAGCTACTTGTAGAGAGACATATTTTCTCAATGTACCTCAGCTCCTAAGAGGAAGTGGTTTTGAAAATATGTGAGAATTACATTTCTGCAGTGATGTATCACAAATACTCAATTTACCTTCTGAAGTGCAAATGAGTTTTTTATTTCTACCCTATATGGAAAACACATACTGATCTCTCAGGGGTTTAATTTCAACTTTTAGAAGGAAAACAAGAGGCACAGTGAAGTCTCTCAAATGCGATATTTGACAAATAATCTGGATGTGAGTCAGTTTGCAATGAAGACGTATAAGTGTAGATTTTTGCATGTTTATTGATATGCCTAAGCTTCTCTTAAAGGACAAAACAATTTAATTCACCTTCAAGTGAATACGCAGGGATTAGTTAGCTAGTTTCAAGATGATACTAGCTGTATTGGTTGGGATGTTGACTGTGTAGCCTGAACACAGGTTTCCAGCTATAGTGCCATCTCAAATGCCCTAGGACATGAGTTGTCTTGATGAGGCCAGCATCAGTAAGTCACAGGATCCAAAGGAGATTGTCCTTCATGTGGCAGTTGGAACTGCACACTCTAGTGCACCTTATGCCCTGCCAACTGCAACAAGCCCTAGTCCTCTATTAACTTTAAGGGAAATCAGGTAACAGCTCACATTGTAGACACTTAATTTTGGGTCATTTAAGCTGGGACAGAATTCCCAGCCCTGTCTTTCACATGAAGCATTTGCCTGATAGGCTGATCCAATGCAACTGAAAAACTTTTAACAATCTATGGAGAAGTGTGTAAAGCAATACTTTAAAAGCTGAACTAGCTCACACTAACCAGGAATTTTCTAGGACAGTATGTTATTTCCTCCTGAACATAAAAGAATATATGGGGCAAGGGTGTGTGTGTGAGTAGCGGAGAGTAACTGTGAAAAAAAATGAAAGGAAATTTGTTGCTTAGAAACTATGTGTATATAATTTTTAGGCTTAGTTTTACTTTTTTCAAGCCTCAAGTAAGAGAGAAAGGAAGAGACAAGAGTCATGTGAGGCAAATAAAAGCAAAAATAACACTGAAGGTGTTTGATTTTTTTACCTCAATAAATATTTTCTGGAAAGATAATGTAAAAAAGAAAGAGGAAAGTCAGATTAAATGAACGAATGACTTTCATATAACCTCTGAAAGCATACTGCAATGTCAATTCATGAGAGCATTCTCACTCTGAGGCTTAAAATCTTTTTGTGTCACTTACCCATCTACCCTCTTCAGCATCCGTACGCAGATGTAATGACCAAAATAAACACATTTTTCATTCTGATATAAGTGGGAAATCATTCATTTCATGATGGACTTGGATCGCCAACCCAATTGCTCACTTATGTGATTGGAGTAGTTCAGTACAGAAGAGATTTTCTTAATATTATTTTCTTTATGTTACTTCTGAAACCTGTATATCCGGAAAATTTCAGGAGTTTCCAGTAATGATCTATTCTGGATTTAGAAGGAAGTGAGTCATCTCTTAGCATCTCTAGCTTCCGGGTCCTGCTTACCTTGCAAAACTGAGTTGACAAGAAAGGTTGAAAAATGTACAACGAGAAATGTCTGGACAAGTAAAAATCTCAAGGAAGTTTCCTTGGGAGTCTAGCTCTAAGTGTGAATGAAGACTTGTGAAAGATCAAATAGTTTTACAGTTGTAGTTTACATATTTTTAAAAGTGATAGTCTTGAGAAGATATAATGATTCTCAGATAAATCTGGTTTTTACCTTATGGGAAAGTCAAAATGCGGTCAGATTTGATTCGGAGGATGTAAAATGAAAACCACCATAACTGCACAAGAACTTACATATTTCTATTTCAATCTACCTATTTTTGGTGAATTGCAAAAAATGTCTCACAAAACTCTATATAATTTGCTATTTGTTTCTGCAGTGGGATCTTTCAGTTAAATCCCAGTCTTTGGATGTTTTTTAGAATTGTATGATGTATTTCTTCAAGCAATTGACAGCTCAATTAAGCAGAATGATTATAAATACTCAAGAGTGAAGCATGTCACTCAATCTATCTATAAAGTATAAATGAACTCACAGAAAAATACAGAAGCAGTGAGTAAATAATTCACCTTAATTATTTTAACACATAATTTAATCAGTAATTACGTTCATGTGTGGCTTAGAAAAAGACAATTCATCAATTCCAATTTGCAGAAATAATTTTCTGCCTCTCTTATTCCATAGAAACCAACTGCTTAGGAAATAAATTCATATTATCTAGCCAGAAATTTTTAATAAATATCCCTCAGATCACTGTGATTGTGTTTACAGTCCACTGTTGTAACCTATACCAAGTGGTGCATAGAAAACATAGCATTAAGTGTATGAGCAGTATAATTCAGTTTTACCTAAGCAGTCTTCAAAAAATGGAGATGTTTGGTGCAGGCAGTAAGATAGTATCTTTAAAGCCATTATTGATGGGGCTTGTATTTTGTTTGATCAGAACACTTTTTGTATCCACTAAAACATTTTTCCTCTCATTGTGTCAGCTTCCTTGTTAATCAGACCTCAACATATTTTGCCACAGACACAAGTTAATGCTATAGTTCTTTTTAGAAAGAGATGCGAATGTAAAAGATTCTTTTTCCCCTTTGCATTAGTTACCCTTCTGTTGAAAGCGATACCTTTCAGCTTGCCAGGAAATGTGCATTTTGATTTCTCACTATTGTGTAATAAGCTTGTCATTACAAGGAGCAACCTGTGCAGCTGTGTTCAGGTGCCACTGCAGAGTGACCTGTACTTCCCTTGCCAATCAGAACAATGAGGAGAGAAAACAGATAACAGGCAGAACGCTGCAGATAACTGGGGTAAAGCATTGCACAGGGGATTGTTTTTGGCAACCGTAATCTTTTCCCTTGATTTAACAACCAAAATATGGCTAAAATTTTCCACCACCTTGTCATAAGTTCCATGGAATGTGACGTCTAAGCTCTTGGTAGAGAGAATAGTGTGAACCTTTCCAGATTTCTCTGAAACTAAGTGTTTCACTTACACTGATATTGTAGTCATCTCAGTGAAACAATATTTATATAATAAAGTTAAACAATATTCAAAACTACTGCAGACAGTCAAGGTAAATGTATGAACTTGCTAAAAAAACAAAACAAAACCACACCAAAAACAAACAAACAAACAAACAAAAAGCACTATCCCTTCTTTAAAGCATTTTGTGAAGTGAAAACATTCTTTACAATCTGATAGATAAGTTTTCAGAAACACTCAAATATTTCTATTGCTCTGCATCAGTAGCTAACACACAGGATAATGATATATTATAGCAAGTTTGAATGGAGAATGCTTATAGTAGACATGGAAGATCTGTAGCCATACTTAACATTAATTTCCTCATACTTTGCAATATAACTGGCTCCATAGAAAGAAGAATAGCACAAATAAGTTTGAAGCCACTTTTCAGAAATCAAGTATAATCCTGCACTCATACATGTCACCATAAGATCAATATTGAGTCTCTTGTAATATAAATTGCTTGTTTGAAGAAACATTAATCATATGCAACAAGCTGTTTCTGTAAGATGTCTGAGAAAGGTCTAATCCTGTATTACTTGTCTGTTGGCTAACGACTGCTGGACACACAAAGTAGATCATAGACACGAAGTAGAAAAAACTATGTCAAGAAGTCGTTTTCACTAGTGACTGTTCATGAACGATGACATCACAGAAAATATTTACCCTCATGGGAAAAGAAAAGGAACGATTAAGGTAAACATGGGTTTTATTCAGTTAGTTATAAAATTTTGATTCGTAGAATTCAAACTGAGAAAAGCATAACTACTTGAACCTCAATATGTCAATTCCTCTAAAAGAGTGAATTAAGACCTGTAGGGTGTACTTGTTTTCAGAAATACTATTATGTTGCTATGTGCTACAGGGACAACCCTGATTAGCCTTGATTAACATCAATGTACAAAAGCCAAGGTGGGGTTTAGTTCGTTGTTTCTGGCATAAGATTTTCCATAATTATGGGAGTGAGACTAAACTTTTATAGAAGTAATAAGAGACAAAGAAGGCTACTATTCCACAACTTCTTTTTTTTTTTTTAAATGGAATTGTAAAGGAGAACTAATCTCCTCTAAACTAAATGTTCATTTACTTTTCATTTTGTTTCCCCCAAATTTTATTTGATACAAGAAGACTGAGAAATCTGTAGGTATGCTGTCAGACTGGGTGCCAATTGTTCAAGAAACATCCTATATGAAACTTTAGTAGTTTCAGCTTAAATACTGTTGCATATTTTTAGGGGTGCCCTAGGTAATACCTGTGACATAATCATGATGTAATGAACACAACTGTGTTTAGTTGACTTTAGTTGACAAATGATTTCTAATTAAATAGCTAGAGATTCAGTTATTAGCAAGAAGGCATATGGTGCAGAGGAACTGTACAATATCAGGTCCTACATCTGAGAGTATGGAATGCCAGCATAGTAAAAAAAAATTGAGAGATTTTACTAACATAGTAGGTGAAAGAATATAACGAAATATGTGGAGCTGTGCTGAATAATGGAGAGAAGAAAACTCTCATTTATTGTATGAAAACAATATTTCTCTCCAAAACTTGCACTGGGATACTACTGTGATGTGTTCCCATGTGAAGTCTGAATTCTCATTTAATTCCCCTTAGGGCTTCATATTTTTTTTCAAATTCAAGTGGCATTTCCAGGGCAGATATTAAAGTTCATCTAGTTTCCTGAACAGACCTTTTTATTTTCAGTTTTTTCTGGTTTTGTGCTGCTGAATCATATCCCACCTGAGAAGAGCTGTGACCTCTTCACTTCATCTTCCTCAGCCAAACATTGCACATGGTTTATTCATAAAACACATTATACATTTTCTGCCAAAGAAACAAAAACACCTGGAAGGTGGTTAGAAGATGACTGAGAAGATATAGAATCATAGAAAATATGTCTGAAAGAGATCTCAAGAGCTTATTTGATTAATTCCCTGACTCATTCCAGGATCAGCTATCATCTCTCATAAACATTTGTCTAACCTACAGTTACAGAAATCTCTCCTGATAGTGATTTGAAACTTCCCTGAACTCTGTTAAAAGTTTCTTTTTGGCATTTGCCCCAAATCTGTAACTTGAGGCTTGTGCCACAGATTTTCAGGTTGAATCCATAGCTGATGCTGAGAACATTATACTCATTTATTTTGTGAAGCTGTCTTCTACACACTGTAAGAATGTTTTAATATAAAAATATCAGAAAATATAGTAGGGATGTGTCAGTCCATCTTATTCTGCTTCATATAGTCTTTTCCTAAGTAGTTCTTATCAGTTAGTGTTAGATACAGAATGATAAGTTAAGTGGACCTTTGGACCCAGTATAAATCATTTTAGCACAACCACTTTCATTCCTCTCTAGACTTTTTCTTGTCCTTTTCCTAAATGGGACAGTTCCCGAATTTCCCACTGTCAGTTATTTTTTCTTGACATCCCATCATTTTCATTCTTCATTTTATTTAATATTTTGGAGGTTGGACACTGTTTCTGAATTGTTCAAGTTTTGTTCTCTGATCTGCTTGCAACACCTTCTGTACTGATATTGTTGAAAACCTGTTTGTCAAAATTTGTTAATAACAATAACTGGTCCAAGACAAATCTCTGAGGTCATAATCAGATAACTGACTCCAATTTTGTAATGAGCTGTAAATAAATATTATTTTTCTACGTATCAAAATATTCTTTTCAAACAATTTTTCCATTGAGCTTAATGTCTTCTTATCTGTAGCATGTCGCTCTACCTTGTTTATGAAATTATTATGTAAGAAAAAACGAAAAGTTTGTGAACATACATATTACATATGCTGCTTCTACTTTTTATCAATGATTGTTTTTCTGTTACAGAGGAAGTGAAATTATTTTGACTTGGTTTGTTCTTATCTTAAGCCAAAATTATGTTAGTTATTTCATGGCCACTTGTCACTAGCACTTAGATTCTGCACACCTGTCTAACAAGAGGCTTCTGTTCAGATCTCTATGAAGTTTCAGTAAGTACTTCAACCTGATTTACATTAATGTTTTTGTTGTTCTTGTTGTTCAAATACTTGAGTTTAACATTCAGAGTAGTAGTAGTTTTTCAGATACTGCTCACGTTGCTCTTGCTGCCTTAAGGTGAGACCTTGGCAACCTACCAGTGTATTACAGGCATATTTGTTTAGCATAAATATTCCACTCAGCCTAAAGAAAATAACAGACATAAAAACTTTTCTTTATCATCATGGCTTTGTGCATTCTTTTAATGTCATGTTGAAAGACCAAAAGATCTCATATGAAACAGGTACACTGGAAATCTCATTTCCATTGCTAGAATGGGCCAAACTCAGAAATATAGATTGTTTATTCTTCATTCCATTCTACAAAAAGAATAAATTCACATATTTGAGACAACAAAATATATATGCAAATATTGTACCCAAAGGCTATGTCATCTTTACTGAAAGGGGTTATTTTTACAGTAAAGAAGCTGAAAAATTCTCTGGTTTCTTTGTGTAGTCAGGTTCTTAGATACGGTTAGAGGTAAAGCTAATTGCCTTGGTACCACAAAGATATGACCCTTTGAAAAATGAATTAATGTAGGTTACCATTCAGAAACAACTTTTTAAACTGGAAAGCTGATTTCTTACTAGCTTAGTAATGGACATGATTTGGTAAAAAACATTGATGATAATATTTCCAAACATGCCAAAGTGTCATTGGTTAGAACATATACTTAAGTATAAATTAATATTTTAAGAGTTCTTCCTTAGAATATCAGTAACTCTTACAAGTGTAAGTGCATCTGCTACATATGGTTGACTGGAAGCAGATTTCTGCATGCATACAAGAATATCACAGAAATATTAAATAGAGAAAGTTGGAAGAGTTTATTTACTATAGATAAAGGAAATTAATTATTTCCCTAATTTTCTTCTATACGTATCTTTCCTACCTGCAATTGGTCTTTTTTACCTTCTCTTTTCCAAACAATGAGAGGATGCAGTTATGAGCTAGACTCAGCCAAAAGGCTCTCATACAAAAGCCTTAATCTGGCAAAAACATAACAAACCCCCTGTTTTCATATGTTTCAGATCAGGTTCAATCCTTCCATGTTGAGCCCACTTCTAATAGAAATGTCCTACCGTGTGCCATTTTAATTTTCTTTTTCAGATGCAATAGCTCTGCATAAGGCATTAAAAAATGAATATTTTCTTTGTCTGTGAAGGCAAAGAATAACAGTGAAGGAAGTACACTAGACTGCACAAAAATATTCTTACATCTTAAAGACAGATTAAACCAGTGTCAGCTCCCTGTAAAACTGAATTTGAGCAAAAGTTTTACTAAGATTCCATAATATCCTTTATTATTCACTATTTCACAGAGGTTTTATTTTTCAAATTCATCCTGAAAACAGAAGTGTGTATGCTTTAATGATAGAAAATGGCTTCTAACCACATATAACTGCTTGAACAAACTCTTGTAGGTAATTGTATGTCAAAATTATCTCCTGATATTTTGAAGAATCTGGTGTATTGAGGGTCAAGATGTAACATCTTAACTATGTCTTTTTTAGCAACTTTGACCTTAAGATGTTCCACTTGACTGCTAAGGAAGGACAAGGATCTGCCTTTTTTGCAGTTTTGTTTTATGTTTGCTGATGATAAAAATAGTTCTGTGTTCTGTGCCTGTTGCATTTACCTGTTGCTGAAGTAAATGTTACCTCTCATTAGGTAAAAGTTTTTGAAAGGTTCTAATAATTTAGATGCATTAGTTTTCAGGCCTTACCCCAAGATATCTTTTTGTTTGTTTGTAAGTTGCAGTGGAGGGAAAGAATCAATTTTCAACATCTCAGGTTGAAGTTTTAAATCCCTTACTCAGAGAAACTGAAGATCTTGGCTATGATTTCTGTTAGATACTCTACTACTTCAACTATTGCAAAAGTACTTACTTGCTTTTGTAAAAATCATGGTCAAGTCTTGTGGATTAAAATGTTTGCAGCTATCAGGCAGCTAACAACTTTGAGCTGCTTAAAAGGGTCAGCTTATGAATTTTCCAGGTTTTCTGTCATTATTCACGGCTCTCTGATAGTTGATTTAATTGTAATGGACAACACAGCTTCAAACAAATATGTAACAGGGAAGAAATCTGTGACTGGAAGTGAGTATTGACTTTCTTTAACTGTCCTTCTCTGTGAACAAAGTAACTGTCTAAAATTAATTATTTTTTTAATTAGAAAAATATTAAATACAGTGATGTGTTTTCAGTTTGAAAGTTCAAGGTTTTTTGTGCTTGTCTGGGTGGTTTTTTGGGAAGGAGGGAGTATGGTATGTCAGATTTCAGTTTAAAGTACACTGTATTCCCTTTCACTACCTTTTTATTTTCTAGTAGCAAGATCTAAACCTCAGGTTTCTTGTCCTCATTCATTCATTTTACTTTATTTCTTGGCTTCTATTTTCCTTTTCTGCTTTCCTTTTCCTTGTGACACTGAAGTTTTGAGTGAAAGTTTAGTCTCAATATTCAATTGAAATGGATTATAGTTTATTATGGATTATAAATTGATTTGAAACGTCATTTTCTTAATCTGTTTTTATTCTATTTTGCAGTTCCCACTGTCCCTAAAGTTTAATCACACATTATTAGGACTTTTATAATTCCTTATGCTATTCTAAAAGATGTAAACAGAAGATAAAAGGTCGTTCATCACTCAGTCACACTACTTCAACCAGTTTCTATATTTGAGCTAGGATCAAATCAGGAACAGTTTATTCAAGTATCTTACTTATTCAAGTGCAAATGAACCACTTCAAAATTGAATGATTTGTGCTAAATATCAGCTTTTCTTAACTCTTCTAATCTTCAAAATATTCCAAATAGAAAATTATGAGTTGCTTATACCAGGTGAACATTTATTTCTACTATCTGGGAGGAAAGACCTGTGTTTACCGTCTTGTGTTTTCCCCCTGTTGTTGACTCATTTGTGTACTGGTTATGACCAATATGCATGTTGGTATAAATAGCATTACATATATTTCTCCATTATTCAACACAGTGATATCTTCATCTCTGTTGTCCAGAAATTCTGGAATTTGTACCTATATAGTCAACACTTGATTCATTGTTTCTTCTTCCTTTTTGTTTCTTTGCTTCACTATGACCCACTAATGACTGAGCTAGTCATTCCCAATGGAAACAAACAAACAAGAAAAATAAATTGCCTCACAGTGCAATGTTATTTGAAAAAACTCAGTTGCTCTCCATCTGTGTTCTCTATTCATTCTCACTGAACTTCTTATGCAGCAACAGTGGAATTACACAAGACTGAGTTACTCAACTGTAGCCAGTCCCAGCTGTATAAATACAGACAGGGAAAAATTTTATCTGCAAACCAGTTGTTATTGATTACAATAGAAAGATAAGTTTCACAATCAATAATTCAGAGTAGCAGCAATATCTGTCTGATGAATCTGACTTCACTTCTTCAATTTCAAGCTATATTTCAGGTTATGAAGTGCTTTTCTGTGAAACGGAGTTGTATCCAGAGATGCCTATATCTTTGTGTCTCCAAGAAACTCGATAGCATAGCTTTCATCAGAAGAAACCCACTTTGCACAGTGTAGGTTTGTTACTTTCATTATAACTGAGCAGCAGAAAGATGTCTGCTCCTATTTAGGCTCTTTTACCAGGCTTTTAAGCACTCTTGTGCATACATACTTGCTTCCACTTCAACGCAGTTATGGTTTTAGCTAATGATTTCAGAGTTTGTTTAAAGATTATGGTCCAGTAACACTGCCAAGTAATAAGAGCTTCTTCCTGAACATTTTGTGCAAATAAGCTCTTTACAGCCAGGTTAATCGCTCTAAATACACCTTCTGTTATTTACATTGTTTTTATCTAGCCTGGAAATGATTGTTTTCTTAGCATTTTTCACAGAACAATAATAAGCTCTGACTGCTGCAGTATAAACAAGGAGGGTGGGTGCTGTTTATATCTCATCTTACTTTTAAAATGCCATTTTACTATGTTCATGTTACTAAAGCGATGAGTTTACAATGATATGAATTGAAAGGTTTGCAATGTACTATTTAGTCATCAAATATATTAACTGGTGATCCTGTATGCACGCCAGCGCTGTATAAAATAATGAGTGAACTATAAACAAGGATGAAAAAACCCTTAGCTGTCTTGCAGAGTTCCTTATTCACTGGCTGGAGATAATGCAAAAGAATTCTGCCTGCTACTGTCAACGGAGAAGTGTCATTTCCAAGCATCAATATGCAATGCAAGTTCTTCTTCCTCAGCTAAATTGCTAAAGACCAAGCTAAACATTTCAGGGCTCCTTGTTCTTTGTCTCTCTTAATTTATTTTGAGTTGAGACATACAGTTTAATCACATGGCTTAGTTCTATTTTAAAATTTGATGACATTCATTCAAAAACTATGCTCATTTACTCCAAACTGAAAACTCTTAAAAGGCGAAGTACCGAACTATTTAATAAACTTGAATAAGAATAGGGAGAGTATCAGAACAGTATTGAGAAACCTAGATGTCCTCACTTCACTGGGTACAAAAATAGAACAATGTTGTAAGAGTTTTACATTCCTTGAACTTTATCGCTTAGAAAAATGAACAGTAAAATAAAATTTTGTAACTACTTTTTGACATAAATCATGTCACAAGGGTGAAATAATAGAGGCGATTCCTATTCCAATGGGAATATATTGGGTATTCTAAGTCAATCTGAGTAAAGAAGTAATGTAAATACATTTATGTACCTGTTTAAAAACAAGAGACAGTAATACAAAGGATTGTCTTTATATCCTTGCTGGGTTCAGATCAAGAAGGTAAAATTCATCACTCCTCATTTTAGCAACCTAAAACACAAGCACCATCCCATGCAGTCACCCAGGTTTTCTCAGTGGAGAGGAAGAAACATGATCCATAATGTGCAGCTATTTCAGATGTGAATCTTAGAGTGGAGCGAATGACCTTCCAGAAGTATCACTGATTGTAGACGGAGTCCAGAAGATAAGAGCTTATCTGCCTTTTAAATGGCTGAACCTGCAGGATGTAAATGTCATGTTTAATTCAGGGTTCCATTTATTCTAACTTAGTACAACTAGTATCCACTTTACCACAATCATTGATATACCTGGATAGTACAAGAATCAACAGCCTCCTTTTTACATTGTTGAGCTATAAAGTATCTGACTCAAAATGGATTTGGCTTATAATTTCAAAAACGCCATTAATGCCATAGCTTAAGAACTATAGGACAAATGAAAGACTGTGGCTAAACCAATACATAAAGTTAAACGGCGTTTTAAAAATAATGGTATTTAAAGAAAAAGTAAGGAAAAATAGAGAATTTAATGAACGAAGCAGTGAGAAGAACAGATAAAATTTTAAGTGTTTTTTGTTGTTGTTGTTTGGGTTTGGGGTTTTTTTGGTTTTTTTTCTTCCGTTTCAGTTCTTTTTTGTCTTACTCTTATCCCACACAATGTACAACTTAGGTCAGTGTTTCTAACTGCCAATAGTAACCTTCAGCTGCTATAACGTACAGGATATAGAAACCCTAGCAAAGTCTCCTTCCTTTTGAACAGACCACGTAGATACAGAAAAAATGAACAATATACCTAATGACTCTACTAGGATATTCTTCTACAACTGATTAACTGTTCTTATAGTTCAGGGGATATTGGGTGAAAGAGAGAACAGGTGCAGTCATTTACTTAGTATGATTACATGATGAAATGTCATGCTATTCTAGTTAAATTTTTGTTATTTTGCATTTTAATAACAAGCATACATTAAGAATATGCAGTGCCAATTGCCATGCTCTGGAGCTATCTCTGCATGCAGATAAATGCTTTTTCTTGTTGGAACTGTTAGTTTTCAAGAATAATACATAGGGAATGTATAGACATATGAATATCTCTGAACATAAAAAGGCCACCCACATTCTGATGCCTGAGTGTCATTCTTTTAGAGAACATTACAGGAATATGAAAGAGACAGGTAGGTGATGTGGAAACTTTTGCAACAAGCTTCTCTTTAATGTTGTAATATTTTCCATCAACAAAAGCCAACTTCCCCTTACCCTTAATGTGAGTCTACATCTCACATTGAGATTGCAGGTTTGAGTCTTCATACAGATTGTAAACCCACAGCCTTTTAAAGAGCAAATATGCAATAAGTGAAAGAGAAAATTACAGTAAATTGACTTATCCACTTTACCTTCAATCTTTTTATGTATCCCAGTAGAATTTTTAGTGTGCGTGTGTTAATAAAGTGAATGCTGGAATATTTATATTTGTAATTATTCTAACTGAAAATAAGTGGCTTAGGAGAGATTCTTCTGGCTGTAATTACATTTAATGCAGCTATATAGTCATGTCCCGAGAAGAATTAAATTAAAATTTCTGCAGAGAGTATACAAATAGGTTGTTGGGGTTTTTCTTGCAAGTATAATTAATCTTTGGGATATTAAATTCCAGATGTATTTGGTGGAGTGTTTATAACGTATCAGATGAGAAATCCTTGAATGGCAAATGATTTGAAGAGAAGCCTTTTGTAGCACATAAATTAATTATTTTGTTTTATCTAGCAGGTTAAGCTCATTTTACAAAGACAGTAACTCTTGATGTGTTGTAATCTGATCTGCTACAATTAGCAACTATATGCATTTGCAGTGCTTTTAGAATCTAACCATATATATAAATGCATTTGTCTAACATATATATGTAAAGGACAACATGATTTCTGGAAGAGTCACAATGAAGGGCATGAGGCATATGTTGAGGAAAGATGGTCCTATTGAACTTTAATAGACAAAAAATAGAGATTACTAAATATTGGGTTATTTGTTTTTCTGAATAACACTCACTTTTCAGAATCACATGGTAATGGAAGTATTTCTGTGTTTGAAATTCTCCACTCGCTGATCTTTGAGAGTTTCTCATACAAAATAAAGCATTTTGATTACAACTCTCACAGAGATTAATATTTAAAGAGCTTATTTTATTATATTTAAAATATTCATAATTGGAAATACCTTCAAATGCAGACCTATCATCTTGAAGTACCATGCTAGAAGCATGATATACACATTTTTGTTCTTGGAAAAAGGAAGTAGTAAATTAAATGAATACAAATTATTTTATATGACTATTGATTGATATTTGCACTGTGGTAATACTTGGGAGATCACTTCAGACATATATATATATATGTTGTACAAACACGAAACACAGTCACTGCCTCAAAAAGTTTATAATTAAATGTAAGTCAAGGCAAGAGGCACCAGACGAATGCAGACTGGCAGGGAAGTACAAGGAAGAAGTGACACAGTATTGGTCAATGTGATAGGCAATGGTCTCAGCAGCCTGACTTAAAAGCTCCATGTTGAAGAGATCAGACAAAAGTTGTATGTGATTATTCAGCACTAGGTGGATCTTTGTACTAGAAAGTTCAATAGCCTGTCACTTGCGAACGTCAGTCTCTGGTAAAGATTTGGGAAAAAAAAAAAGAAAAAAGAAGACAAAAAGAAATGCACCTTAAAAAGAAAATGTTCTTTTATGTACATTCAGGTCCTTTTGGTTCCTCAAATCTTCATTTTTTCTTCCCAGTAGACATCAACTTGAATAAGGTTGGAAAAAATAAGTATATCTGAATGATCCCAAGGTAACTGACAATGTGACAAAAGTCAAATAAATTTTAGTAATTTTTCGAATATTATACCATCACTTGTGGGAATCACAAGTCTTGTTGGACTTAGACAACTGTAGCTTAAAGAAAGAATGTTATCCAAAGTGCAATGTATATATGATGCAATTAATTTAATCAACTGGTTGTTGATCCAGGACAGTTTAGGAACCTGTGTGCTGGGAACAATACACCACCTATTTGAGCTTTGCTGTAGGGACAGGAACCCTGATACTCAAAGGCACCTAAACACTGATTTAATCTGAGACTCTGCTTTGTCTGGTAACTTCGGTGCCTGAGGAACCTCCTCTTCTTGTACAGATATATGTTTAAACCTCTAATAAAACAATCCCTAAAATAGATTAATGAAGACTTGATGACTCCTTCCAATGGTTTTATTTTGATACCTCACTTGTACATTCGCCACAAAAGAAAGCTTGACCTTCCATTTCCAAATATGAATGACACCATAGAACACTTTAGATACACAAGTTTCAGGGCAGAGGTGAAGCCAGTGGTAGCAGGAAGCACTCTGCACATGTTTTGTAGAGGAAAGAGACATTCAAAACAGTTAAGGAATTTAGGAACACTTTTTGATTTTTTTGTTTGTTTGCTTCTTACTTCTTTGGTGTCTAACTGGAGGTAATAATAAAGGTCATCATGTCTATGTCTCCTGGATCATATGAAGTAACATTCGATGTTCCAGCTAACTTGGAGTTGGTTTAGAAGGTCAATTTTCATAAATAGATCTTAAGGACTGAGTAGCCTCACCTGCTATGAAGCTTGTCTCTGGCTGCTTCTTGACATTCTAAAAATTCAAATATATTCAGCTAAATCCTTTACATATTCAGTGGTGATGATCAGCACTCGTTTCACCTAATGTGAGGCAACATGTCCTGAAATATTTCTATGTTATTCCATGTCTTAGTTCTTTCAAAAAATAATGGCATTGAGGTGAAGTAACTTGCAGTTAAGTATCAGTAATGCTGTTCACACTACCAAGCAAATTTATTCTCGATGTCATGTGCCTAGTGTGGTTTTTTTCCATTTGTTTCTGTGCACATTTTCTCTACTTAAATGCAATGGGTAGTGCTGTTACCTAGGTCAGAAAGGTCAGAAGTGCAGAAAGCTGGCTTATGAGTTTTTGATCTACTGATGAGCATTTCATGTATTTCTAAGGTTTGTTCTCTAAAGATGTTTCTACAGTTAGCTACCAGAAACAAGGAACTCTGTTACTTTATTGTGATAGATTCTTTTTCTTGTTTTATTTCAGATATAGAGGGCATTCCAGTACAAGATTTAGGTACTAAAATAAAATAAGTTTGGGCTGCTGAGGGGAAATTGTGATTGCAACATCCTGACTCACCTTCTGAGCTGGAGACACTTAATCTCTATAGGCTCTTCAACATTTGATGTTAAATCTCTTCAGGTACCTATTAAGTCACTGCACGTGCCCAGAACTGCCCTATACTTGGCAGGCTTAAGCAGTTCAGCACTTAGATCATGTCTGAGCTCAGTTTAGATTGAGAAACTAGGAGGAGTGAAGTCTGAATCACTCCCAAACCTCAATCCAGTAAACATTCCCAGAGGCCATAGGACATGGCAGGACCACTCTCTTCACACTCCAAATGTAAAGTAGGACAGTATTAGACCGCAGACAAAGACGAGAAACCTTTCTCTTGTTTCCCACGCAACATGTTGCTTACTGTGATACCACTTAGTGCACCCACTGAGCAGGTTGAACTCTCAAATTCAGTCCCATCCTTTTCCTGAAAACTCTGATCTACATCTTCCACCTTCAAAGCTCATGTCTCCTGTAGTGTGGGAAGACAATCTGCATGTTTATTTTGAAGATGTCTCCAGGCAGATAAGAGTGCAGGATATACTAGACCAGAGAGGAAGCACAGGGTGAATTTGACTTTGTAGTCTGGTGGGTAGACTACCTTGGAAGACCTCGAATCTGGCTCGTGCTTCCAGGACTATTTTTGTATTTAATATGAAATGTGTTTTACATTAAATCTTACATTTTTTTTTATATATTACCTCGGACTTCTGATTCTTCAAGATCATGTGGTAGACTCCTTCTTTTTGTCCCTCTACTGCAGTCAGTAATGTTATATTGGGAAATGATTTTCCAGTTGCTCATAATCCATGAAACATAAAGCAGAACTTAGCTAACATTACAAATGTCCTAGGCATCTGAGCCAGCACATTATCTGTTGTCAAAGGACGGCTGTTTACTACGTGTTCATTTTGGTCAACTGAGAATCTGGCCCTTCAGACGGACAACTCTAATTTGATTAAAATCCAACTAAATTAAATAGGCAACAAAGGAGTTCTTCAGTTTCTCAGAGTCTCTACATAAATATCTACACACGAAAATATGGGTCCAACTGCAGACAAAACATATAAATAAGCAGGTAAAAAGATATAAACAAATACTCAGCATTCTTAGCCATAGGCCAACTGATTTATAATTTACCAGAGCTTAACTACAGCATACACTAATCATGTACTTAGCTCTAAAGCCTTTAATAAAGAAAAGCATTTCTTTAAATATACCTAATTAGGTAGAGCATCTGTTCTGGTTCAGCTGCATTTGGAACCAAAAGGAAAAAATACAGAGAAAAACAGCTTTCTCTTCATCTGTCCCTGAACTAGGTGGTCCGTTGTACTCTTGAGTTTCCAATACAAACATAAGAAGTATTAGAACTTGATTAAGTTCCACTGACAAGTTAAGGGCCTTGGAAACCTATATGAATGTAAACCTGTACATATCTGACAATAGCCACAGAGCTTTGACTACCTCTTTGTATCCCTGGTCCTGACAACTGTTCTGAAGCCACACAAATAAATTCCGTAGGACTGATATATTGGTGGGTTGTGGGTTTGTTTGTTTTCTCAAGGAAAGAATAGGTATTTACTTCTTCCGAAGAGTAAGTACAATCACCTGCCCTTCTGGAAAGGATCCATTGCTTCCAGACGGTCATAAAGAGAAGTCTGAGGTGTCCTAGATGTGGAAATGACCTATTAAGTCAATTCAAACATATTCCTGATAAAAAGAGTTTAATCCCCACTACATTCTAGTGCTGCATTGTCTCTTTATATATATATATATATATATATATATATATATATATATATATGTATATATTAAGGTAAGACCTATACAGACCATTTCAAGCTCATATACATATGGATTAGAAATGTCATTATTTTCACCTGTAAACAACCCAGAACAAGAACTGTCGCCTTCATAACATGACTTAGATGCTGGTCCTTTTGTATTTATTTGAGTATCTTTGCTCATTTTTCATATTCAGATGAGCCCTACTCATTCTTCTACTACATCAGAGAAGCTACTTTAGGCAAAACAGGAGCATAAACAGCCACAAGCAACCAAGCTGTGAAAAAAACATCTTGAAT
This sequence comes from Caloenas nicobarica, assembly GCF_036013445.1. Lineage (NCBI taxonomy): Eukaryota > Metazoa > Chordata > Aves > Columbiformes > Columbidae > Caloenas > Caloenas nicobarica. The sequence continues at coordinate 51,544,978 of NC_088245.1, forward strand.
TTCCTTTCCTTTCTTTGTCTTTGTGGGTTTTCCACCTAGCTTTTCAGAGTGAGTTTTGCTCCTTCTCTATTTTCTGAACTGACTCCAAAACTACTGCCATAAGTGGACCTTGTTGATAACTCACTTGACACCTTGAAGCATTTGTTTTCAAGTTATCAGAAGCACATGTAATCGACTTCTGATTCCAAGGACAAAAATGTATCTAACAATTGTAAATGCTATTAGGTTCACAGGAGACAGAAGGGAAATCATCAAAAGATGGGGGAAATCACAGCAAGGTGGTGTCCAGTATTGCTGTGATTATTTCCTTTACCTCTGTCATTTGTATCCACCACTTTGCCTTATCTTTCAGTTTGCCTAATAGAAAGCCTCTGGAATAGCTGTACAGGAATACTTTTTTCCACTCCATTTCAATTGGACAGAGCAGAGAAGGGAGGGTATGCAATATATTCAAAGGTAAGGAATAACTTCCATCTAAGTAGAGATTTAAAAGGTTAGGAGTCTCAAAATATGTAATGGAGAAGGTTACAGCAGAAGTCTATGAAATCATTAATTCTATAGTCATGAAGGATAATTTGTTTCAAAACAGCAAGCTGATAATTTAATCACATGTTGCTACAGCCTTATGATGAGAATTAGCAATATGAAAGTATTGCTACAGATTATAATAGACACACACAAAAATATATGGATTCAAAATAGGTCTGGAGAAGTTAGTGGAGCATAGGTGGATTTAACTTCTGACTTTGAAAGTGCCTGAATTGCTGATTACAAAGAGCTGGGGGTAAGAACCACTCTACGCGTGCTTAGTTTTCTGTCTTTTCCCTAAGGGTTCACTATTGGTCACTGTTAAGGACAAAATAGTGGTCAACACAAGCTGATTCATTCTGGCAGTTCTTACAGTATAGTTTCCTTTGACGAAAATTTGGTCTTGGTTAAAACTGACTTTATTTTGGAAAATTGGTTCCATAATGGGCAGCTTTAGATAGCTTTTTATAGAACAGCTTTTTTTTTATAGACAGCTTTTTAGGAAAATCTTCTATTATTGTGCTCTCAGCAGAGAGTACATGATTGTGTTCCCACACACAACTGATATGCAAAAAAAGTTAATGATAATTTTTTTAGATAGATTGCTGAACCCAGTGAAGTTACAGGGGAAGATTCTTTGTCTTTAATGAACTCAGGACTTTCTCTTTAGTACATTATTACCCAAATTTTAGGTATAAATTAATCTGAGGAAAATATACAGTGTGACAGCTGTCCAATCATCAAGTCCAAAAAGGGAAACAAAGAAAATTCATAGTATTTTGAAATATATGTTCTATAGTTCTGTTACTTAGCGAATAACACCAGGAAGTGCAGCCTTATGACAAGTACTCCATTTGTTTTTCCCATACCATATGTCAACAGTGGAAGTAACTGAGAAAAAAAATAATCCCCTTGTTTGATTGACATGCATTTCATTTTAAGCTCCTTGCCAAAACTGCTTAATTATTTAAGTAGCATAAACGTGCCAGTCTCCAGATTTAAAAGTTGGGAGCCTAACAAGTTGTAGTGTTTGTCACCCTGATGGTAAGGGAGTTTATAAAAGAATCAGAAAATAAAAACGGCATACAGGAAAATCTTGCTAACCTGCCACACTTTAATGCATACTTTACCTTTACATTACTCCAGGTGATACTGGGAAGGACACTAAAAGAATAAGTTGCTGAATATTTTCCATTTTAAGGCTCTATTTTTATTTTTCTAAAGATTTCCTAATTATCTGGCTTTATATTTTTTTCAAGAATTTGCTGCAGCAGCAGTTAGCTACTTCTCAAAAAATGAGGAAAAAAGAAACTATTGCTATGATGAGGTTAAAAAACCAGTCATTTATCTGAGAAGTGTTTAATGGTTTATGATTCTGTATTTTTGTGGTCATCCTGGAAGCTGATTCACCCGTGCTATAAATGAGATGTGCTCAAACCTGTAGAAGGATATGAAGGTCTTCTGAAAAATCTCTGAGTTCAGCAGGCAGATCTTAGTTTAATTGCAAAAGTTTGTTATTTGGAGAAAGAGTATTGGGCCATTATCATTACAGTATTTTCTGTAACATCGGTGAGCAAAAGCATAAAAGTAAACTGCATAAATGACTTTAATGTCATCTTTTCTTAAAGACTGGGAATTTGATCTTAAACCATTAACGTTTTCTATTTTTATATGTAATTTTAAAGCTTTTAGTTTTCTTTCCCTGTAGCTTTCAGAGATTCAAGGTTAGAATACTACAAAGTGATCTTTTGGTTATAAAATATATATATATATATTAATAAGGGTGCTCTCTTTAAGAAACAATTTGTGCCACAATGTAGCATTTCAACAGCTGCCCCACTGCATTTGCTTGGAGAATCTTTCCATACCCAACAAGACCAAAAAAGGGAAAAACTATATAAACTGTATGTCTATACAAAATTTCAGAAGTGTCCCAGCTAAAATTGCTTTATAAAATATGTTGCTCTGAAACAAGGCTCATGTCTGTACAGTGCTGAAGAACTGAAATGTGTCTAGATAGTATGAGGATTAGTGGGTGCTTCGTAGCTTTCAAAATCTAGGGAAGTAATTTTATAAAGATTTTGTCTTGTGGAAAAGATGGATTATATGCCTGTTTCAGGCTAGTCATTGTGAACTGCAGGGCAGCATGTCTCCATGTAACTGTTCTATGGGGTAATAACACTACAAACCAGATCTCTTAAAAGAGGCAAAATAGCAAATACATGTTAAAAATACTATTTTAATCTCAGATAAATTATTTTATTTTGTAAGGTAGCATTAATTTCAGGATGCCTACCTCTCTTCCCTGAAATCAATTGTCTCTTATTCTTTGTTCTGATTATTTATGACTAGTAATTTCTATTTATCATTACTTCAGAGTTATCAAATCTGAACAATTTTCTACATCATTATTTCTACCAAATATGTCCTACATGTGGACTGGAGAGCAATTTAAATTACTAGTTTGAGGACTGCTTTGTACTGACAGAGATAAGGAATCCAATAATGATATCTTCCAAACCCTTTTTAATTCTATAGTTTCCAATCTATGTGTCAGTGTGCACCAGACTTGAAAGCTCTAAAGAAGCTCATGTAGAAATCTGCAGTCTATTTGTTCAATAGCATTTTTTTTACCTCTTTTGTGACACAATTAATTGTAAGGAAAACGGAACCATCTCCTGCTCTACTTATATCTCTGAATGAAATTTTAAAGAGCTAAGACAGAAAGAAAAATGATATGTTGATACATCTTCCCAAATCTGAAGAAAAAGCAACTCTCAATGGCCTTTTGTGATGACAAAGTCACCTTGCAAATATATCTTACCTTGCAAATATATCCTACCGATAGGACTGAGTAAGACTACGAGCTAGTTAGACGTTTCTGAAAGAGTCATTTGTAGCTTTTAGGTTACAGCTCGAGCCTTCTTCCTTCAGCCTCTGCTTTGCAAAAATGCCTTTAATGGAACAGGACATTCTCTCTCAGAGGCAAGCTGTGAGCAGGTGTTTAGTGCTGCACCCAGAAAGGACCCGTACAGAAAGCACTCAGCAAGGAGACAGGTGCCTGACCTTTCTTTCCTGTCGTCTCAGTTTAAGGACTGTTCAAGCTTCCTTTAGGAAGTTAATTGCAGAAAGAAGCCGATTCAGGGTCAAATGACTCCCATACAGTCAATCCTCCTGTTCCCTTGGTGGGTCAGTGGAGTCACTGAGAATACATAAAGCAAAAGCATTCCAGTTTCTTCTCTTCAACAGGACGACCTCCTCCTCCTTCATTCCATGATTAAATCTGAAGTATTTAAACTGGTTTTGAAGCTGATAAGCATTTAGACTTAGATGTTTGACATCAAATCACTGGAATTAAGCTAATTTATTTACTTTATTCTTTGATCTGGTCAAGCTATAGATCTGGACATTAACTAAGGTTTTACTTATTTTGATTTCTGGGTTTCTTTAATACAAACACAGCTGAATCTTCCTGGCCATCCATATCAAGCTTCTGGCTGATTGACTAAACACTTAGTAAAATATTAGAGAGCATGCAGAAGTCACTTACTAGCAGCTAGGGTGCCACAAGGGCATCTGGATGCTTTAGAGGGTTTTTTGCTTTTTTATTTTTTCACCAATAAAGATTAAATATAATATTTAATATTTTATTTGTATTTGCCTTCTAAAAGTGGGTATGAATAAGAAAAAACTATCTGAAAAATTCCATTTACCTCAATGAGGAAGTCAACTATTTTTCTGTTGGAGAACGAAAAAACTATATTCCTCTTTTTATTTATTTTTTCTTCCTCTTTATTTTTCTTAAATAAACATTCTAAGTGAATTTACTTTTCATCAACACCTTTTTCTGTCACAAGATTTTTCTTTTTATGTTTAACTTTTCCATAGCCTGAAGGAATCTTATTTTCTCAAAAAGTGGACTGTCATAATTTGATCTGTATTATTTAATACGTAGTTTTTCATAGCTGTTACTCAAAGATGTGCATTGCCTCTCCCCACCATAAAGGGGTCTCCTTTTTAAGTGATAGGACACTAACATTTTGTCAGCGATTAAGGTATTCAAATTCCAAAAGGTATGATTTTCAAGTCCTAAACCAGACTCTTGTCAACTTCAAGAAAAAGTTTTGAGTGTGTTAAGCGCTTCAAGATTTGGCACGACATACAGATATTTGACATGTCTTCCAATGTCTACTAAGTATACTTATTTATTTATTCATTTGTAGACCTTTAGAATTGAATAACTACAATTAGACAGACAACCTTACTTTGAGATCGATTACTATTATATAAATTGAAGAAATTAATATTCCTTTTTTCACATGATAAATAACTGACTGTAACAGGAAATAAACAACTTAAGTCTCTGTTGATATCAAATATAATTCAAAATGTTAAGTGGTCAAAGGTATGCCCTTTCAAAAAGAGAAGTATTATATTCAAAAAGAGGCAAAAATGTCAATTGCTTTTATTGACTATTTTAAGTATTCTCTTTCAGATGTTTGCTTGATAGGAAGAATGGCTCACCAGAACAGTCAAAAGCAATTTCTAGCAGGCACAGATAAAGACAGATCTTGTAACAACCAAAGCGCAGAAAGACTCTTGAATGTCATCCTCTTTGGCTACTGACAGAAATCCTATCACGACCAAACGTATAAGCCTAGACCACACATGACACACAGTGAGCAAGGAAAATATTAATCAGACAAAAAGGGTGAAAGAAAAAAGAGTGCTGTATTTGTATGAATAATTTGTTACGTGTATACATGGAGTTGCACAAAACAAGCCAGAATGCTGTAGTAAGTCCCTCACTGGCACTGTATGTCAAAGTGTCAATAGCCTCAGCTGCAATTCTGCTGGAATGTGTCCTTCTTATTGAGGTTCATAGAAAACAGCACTGGCTTTTTGTGGCATTAGGAATATCTAGTTACTCCTTTAAAAAATAATTATGACAAAGCCTCTGATAGGAGACAAAGCTGCCTGCTATACCTTCCTTGCTAGAACTAACTTAACAAGGCAAATATTTTCCTCCCTTTTTATGTCCTTCAGGTTTTTTGCCTTATAGAATTTTGGAATGCTCTGAAAAATTGCTTTCATTGACATCCAAGGGTGCCTTCCAAAAAATAAGTCTGAAGTGACAGGACAATGTAAACTGATGGATCAATTGTATTGTGCTATTGTCTGAAAATTCTTGTCCTATTGTCTAAGTCTCTGTATGAAAGTCCAGCAAAATATTGGACATTTTATGGAGTAGGGATCATCTGTAGGCATCATTAAGTATTAAAAAGTCTTGCTCTGTTATCTGCTAAATAAACACATTAGTACCAACATATCCAGGAGGAAGAGTGCAATTGATGCAATTAATATTTTTGCTTAACCATTACAGAATAATTTTCCATACACTTCCTTCCACCACCAAAGAAATAAAGGTACTTTATTAATCAATAAATTCACTGCTGTTTTTCCCCTGGAAATTTCTGAAGTCAAATTTAAAGTCAAACATGGCAGGACTCTGAAAAACACTGAAATAGAAAACTGAACTGGAAACAAAAGGACCATAAGCTGAACGTAGATCCATCTAGCTGCTGTAAAACTGTTCACACAGGCTTGAACTGAACTAAATTCAGGGTTTTCCACTACTTTAGTGAAACATGAGGTTCCCAAGACCTTTGAAAAGTCAGCTATTTATGCAACGTTATCATCAAGTATAGTAGATTTCCATATGGTATCCTTCAGACAAATTTCCTTAATTGCTTGTAACAGTAATTAAATAGTAACTTGAAAATGAAATTACATCTGCAGCTGGAGAAATATTCCAGTTAAAATTATTAGCCTTTTCCTGTTCATGAGTGGTTTGAACACCACAGATTTCTGCATGTGTGTCTAATTCAGGAACACTTGCCACACCGATATGCCAACAAATTCCATCTTATGGATGGAAAAGTTAGTCACAGCTGTCATGTATGTTGTGTTAGCTTCCTAATAATTACAGTCTGGGGAAAGGGATGAGTGGCTGGGGGCAAAACCAGAATAAGTTTCTTTCTGCTGAGAATTCACTGGATAATCATTTGTAGCAAAAATAATATAACTTTGCATTTACTAAAATTTCCACAAATGAACAAATAAATAAAACTCACCATCTGTAATGTATTTAATCTGAAAAGTCTATATATCACTTATGTGCATGGAAAGAGAACATTAAATGCAAAGACATGACTAAAATCTTTGGTGTGCAACAAAACATGTACAGGATACATGATTATTCATCTGTTGTTCTCTGCAGATGTAACAGCTGAGACACTGTTTTCACTCAGCTGGGAAGAGGATACTTTTCAAATCCTCTGGGAATAAGAAACTCTGTCCAAAGAGAATCTGTATGTGTAAAACAATGAAGCCTATGTAACCTAAAAGTTTTAGGATGATTCCACCACATAGTAATTGTGATTCTATCCTTTGCTACTCAGCATTAACTATTCTAGAGACTCTGGGCTAACTTCTGTAGATTAATAGCATTGAAAATAATAGGGACCAATTTCATTCATTCGTTTGGTTATTTGACTTCAAACACTTTACCTAGCATCTCTTAGGAACTCAAAAGTTCCATAATTTCCAAACCCCATGTTGAGTAAACCTGTGTGACTCAATCTCTTAGAAATCTTTAAGTAACAACTTTGATCCACATCAAGGAGCAGTTTCTCCTTCAGGTGGACAAGCTGGCATTTAAATTAATTACCAAAGCTGCTGCAAACAATTCTTGATGCTGCCTAAGAACACCTGCACTCTTATTTATCAAGAGAATATCAGTAAGGACAGAGAAGATTGGAGACTCTCCAATTTAATCTATCCATTCCGTATTCATGCTATTTTTCAGAATAGGTTCTGAAATGCAGTTCTTTCCCCATTTGGAACATCCCACACACCCATTCCCACACTTGTCTCCTTCTTTTCCCTTCTATCTTGTTACATGAAACAAGGAAAGCAATATATAATGGAATGACTTTAGAAATAATGGTTGAATTTAAAAATCCTTATACACCTGATACGTGATAGTTAAGGCACTATCCAGAAGGTTGAAGTTGTGGGACTGGGTTATTTAACCAAGACAAGAAATATTAATCTATGACCTCCTCACTTCTTCAAAGCTCTTTAAACACTGGTTTTGTCACTTAGAGGAAACAGTCTTGTTTACAGCAGCAAATTTAGTCAACTGACTCTAAAAGCTCTTTAACTGATTTTGGTTATGAATCCAAAGAGGAGTGAGGTACTCAGTTCTGTAGGCATTAATTCTTTGCTAGGGGAACAAGTTTGCTGTTCAATAAGCTGGTTGGTGGGAATCTACTCTTAGACCTCAAACTATTAATCACAGTACGGAGATCCTGTGTCCTCACATGGGGCTCTGTACAGTGCTCAGTACAGTGACACTGCAGTGTGCAGCTCTGCAGTACCTACGTCTTTGGTGTGAACGTAACTTCTCATCTTGCTAGTTTAGTCTTGTTCCACCTAAACTGTGTCCTGATCTCTAAAGAGATGTCTTTTCTCATAGTTCTCTCTCTCCGCTGATTATAGAGGGTGCCAAAAGTGGCAAAACTTTTAAATGAGCTGCATCAGTTGGATACCAGAAGTTTGGTGGGATGAAACCTGGCAGCTGTGGTTTGTTTCTCAATTTGTACAAGGGGAATACCATACCAATTTATAGGGAGTGGCTGTGAGGGTTTTGTGCAGGTCCGGAAGAGGGTTCATGTAGGTATGTGAGATAAAACTATCCTGTTATGTGCTTTGTGAAGTGAATAGGACCCATGCCAGCGTCATGGAGGCGTCCCAAATATAAGTTTAGGTGGACTAGCACTCCGATAACATAAGATAAAGGTTCGGATATTAGGCTAGGAAATTATTTGGGGTGCAGTGAAATAAGGACTCACACTATGCAGATCTCATCCATAGCAGAGATTCTCCCTTTTTGGTCTTTCAAACTATTATAAGATTTTCTTATGAGGGAACAGCTTTATTCATCATTTCTATAGTGAAATAGAAATTATGTTCCCAGGAGAATGACATCTCACTGTACTGTTGGATAAAGGTAAGGCCAGGCAGGAGGAAGAATCACTGGTATTGAAGGGAGCTGCCCACAGGTTCCCCCAGTTCAATGAGCTGGTTGAGTTTGTCCTGCGGCACAATGCAGCACGTGGTACATCCAGCACAGCCCAGCACAGCCCGCACCTGCTCAGGTGAGCTCTGCTCTGGGTCACTCACTCCTCCAGGCACAGGGCTCTGTACTCTGTGCTGCCTGTACTCTGAGGATCACAAATGAAGCAAACGACATGATCCCAGAGAGGTATTCAAACGGAAATTTGAAAATGAAGGCCTGCTTGTGTGTTGCAACACTGCTGTTGAGTCCTGAAGTGTTACATGGTGTAATGCAAGCAAGTCCTTGATGAATCCCTATAAAAATATGAACTGGCTACTAAAAATAGTGTGTAATTTAACTCTGAGGAATATTTGTTTTCTCAGTGATAATACTTTTCCAGTGATAATGCTGAAATACGTTTTTTGGCAGTAGATTTAAGATTCTGCATAAATATCTATTGGTGTCTAGTTTTTCTTCTATGCATTGATATTTAGGGTTTTCTGCAGAGTTTGTTAATGCATAGCTCCTGACCTAACATTCAGTCTGTTAATACATAGCTCCTCAATTAACATTTAGTCCATAAAAGCATAATTTTCCTTGAATTTTTCACAATTATATTTCTGCAAAGTAAAAAGAACTCATGCAAAACATATATCTTACTGGTCTTTTAAGTGGAATGAAGCTTATTTTGCTTATAATATATGCTGTGAGTTCACTGAGAGCTATGCCTGCTTTTCTCTCTTTTAAACCAAATCGCTCAGAAAGAAATGTGGAATAGATCATCAGTTTACAAAGAAAAAAGCTAGCACCCTGACGTAGGTGCATCCTTTTTAATTGTGTCCCTTGTTACTTGTCTATGTCATGAATTTACCACTTCTCTGTTTGAATATTACTTCTTCCCCAGGTCTTCTATGCAATTTTGTGAATTAACTCACATTTTAACTTTTTTGCATTTTTATGTTATAATATATTTAATTACCTTGATTGGAAAACCTGTAACTATATAAAATTGTCTTTGAAAAATAAAAAGAACAAATAAACCCATTAAAATATAAACCATAAGATCTAAAACTCTTGGCTCCTGGAGTAAGTCCATGTGCCATGGATCATCAGAGAATATAGAGGTGCATGGAAAGAAACAGTAGCACGTCTGCCTATTTTCTTTAATTAAAGTTAAATTGTTCCCTTTCATCTAAATATTCTCTGCATATTGTGAGCATAGAGTTTATGCTTATGTAATGTGCACATAATGAGGTAAAGCTGTTCATTAATTAGAAGGCAATTACATTGAAAACAAGTATAGCTTTTTCTAGTTCTTTAGAGATGTGAGTGAAATAACAATTGCTAAGGGGTAAACAGTACACTGGGACCAGTACACTAATATTTGAAACAAAATCTACTTTGACAGGCAGGTGTTTTTATAGGTTTGTTGAACAACTGAATGCTTTTCAGTCATGTTGTTTCTCTGAGCATCTTTATCTGGGGGAATTAACAAGTTCAAATACAATGCTTTCTTAACAGAAAACATCAGTTCTTTCTAAGAAATATCACAACTCCATCCACCACTTGTATGCAATGTATTTTGGCATTAATGTTTTTCTCTTTAGTAACATTACAAAGTCAGCTGAAATAAGAAAACTTGTGTCTCTTAAAATACCTGAAAGCAAATCAGGTGCTACAAATATTTTGCCCATAAATAATCCTTAAATAATCAGCAGTAAAGAAAATTGAATTATGGTTTTTGAAAATATATTCACTACAGATGTATGCTATATAAGTGGTGGAACAATAACTGGGAGGGGACAGAAAGATCTAGATTTTATAATGGTTTAGTTCTCATTGCATATGTATTAATATAGTCTGATAATAATTATTCATAAATGTCTGAATGTGCAATCAGGGTAATAATTGAAATGGAATTTATGTGTTTCTCAAAAGCAAATCCTCTACAGGAAAGGCTGTAAAATAACTATGTCTGCTCGGACAGCAGTAACATAATGGAATTACAACTTTTTCATCTTGTTGATTGACTCAGATTAACAGGAAGAAGTAATATTCAGCTTCTCTTAGGTTCATATATTTTCTTCCAACCACTTCTGCACTCAATCCATGTGGTGGGTTGACCCTGGCTGGACACCAGGTGCCCACCAAGCCATTCTGTTCCTCCTCTTCTCAGCTGGACAGGGGGAGAAAAATACAACAAAAAGCTCATGGGTCAAGATAAGGACAGGGTGATCACTCACTAATTACCATAATGGGCAAAACAGACTCAATTTGAGGAAAATATTTTAATTTATTACCAATCAAATCAGAGTAAGGTAATAAGAAATAAAACTAAATCTTAAAACACCTTCCCCTCACCCCTTCTTTCTTCTCACACTCAACTTCACTCCTGATTTTTTCTGTCTTCTCCTCCCTGAGCAGCACAGGAGGACAAGAAATGGGGCTTGTGGTCAGTTCATCAAATGTTGTCTCTGCCTCTCCTTCCTCCCCACGCTCTTCCCCCTCTGCAGTGTGGGGTTCTCTCCCATGGGAGACAGTCCTCTACAAATGTCTCCAATGTGAGCCCTTCCATCCAGCACCAGTTTTTCACAAACTGCTCTAGTGTCGGTCTCTCCCATAGGGTGCAGTCCTTCAGGAACAGACTGTTCCAGTGTGAGGAGTCACAGGTCCTTCCAGGAACACGTTATAGCATGGGCGTCCCACATGGTCACAGCGTGCTTCAGGCATCCACTTGTTCTGGTGTGTGGTCCTCAGGAGGCTGGAGGTGGAGATCTTTTCCACCATGGACCTCAATGGTTTGCAGGCAGACAGCCTGCCTCACCATGGTCTGCACCATGGGCAGCAGGGGAATCTCTGCTCCAGTGCCTGGAGCACCTCTTCCCCCTCCTTCTTTGCTGGTCTCTGTCTGCAGAGTTGGTTCTCTCACATATTCTTACTTCTCTCTCCAGCTGCTGTTGCCCAGCAATTTCACAGAGGTGTTACCACCATCACTAGTTGGCACAGCCCTGGCCAGTGGCAGGTCTGTCTTGGAGCCAGCTGCCACTGGCTCTATCAGACACAGAGGAAGCCTCTAGCAGCTTCTCACAGAATGCACCCCGGTAGCTTCCTCACTAGCAAAACCTTACCATAGAAAGCCAATACAATCCAGACCATTATCAGCTTCTCTGTTTTCTCCAGTGAAAAAGTTCAAAGTCTAAAGATTATGAGGTGAGGTCAGGTTCAGGATTTTAGAGAGTTAGTGAAGTTGGTACAAAGGCACAGAATTGCCTTTTCAAAGAGTTCATCTCTAAGAAATTAAATATTTTGGCACTTACAGAAAAAAAGGTAGATTATGGATTAGTTTCCTTCTCCCCAGAACATCCTTGTGCTTCATTTGACAAGATGCCCTGGAGAAACATCAGATGCAGAAAATCTTGGAAAAGGGATATTTGCTGTAAAGCACGTGCCACTAACAGGTTAAAATTATCTTTAAAACTAATACATAAAACACTATCTGACACTCTAATATGACCACTGCTATATTATTCCAATGTCATTTTTCTCAAACCAACTAAGTCTCATTGTTTCTATAGAGCTCGATTTACCCTAAAAGGTCAAATGCCCACCTAAATTTCAAAAGCTTACCCAGAATGATTAAGACTTGGTCAAGTGGAATCTTACTTCAGTAGCTGCCTTTATAATAAAACTCTCCACACAAAATTCTTAGCTCTAACCTGGCATTGCAAGCAAATTGACATCAAGAGACTATTCACTGTCTGATACACTGGAAAAAAACAGCTGCTACTTGAAAAGCAGAGTATGTACTTGGTTCTTAAGGGTCAAAATCTTGTTTGTCTGGTACGGCTTATTCTTACTCCCACTGAAGTCACAAGCTCATTCATACTTATGTTAACACACATGCATTTGATTAATATTTGTAAAAAAATTTAACTATTAATAAAGCAAAGCAAGCCAACAGGTGAGGCCAGCTCACCCATTTGGTCAAGAATAGGAATGAAAATACCATGAAAACTATTTTCATATTTTCAATGCATTTTCATATTTTCAATGGAAGCTCATAGGAATGAAAATAACAATAACATAAGTGAGATTTATATTTCTAAACAAGCCAATGCCAATGTGTTACTGATTCCAAGTATCTGATATTCATGATAGATAGTTTTCAAGCTCACACTAGTATTCTTCTACAATGCCATAAAAGTTGAGTGGCTTTGAACTAAGCACTATGTTAAATATCAGAATGGTTATATTTCCCAAGGGGGAAATGGTGAGGAGTGGCAATGTTTTCCCAAACTCACTCCTTCTTCGAGTTTAGTTTTATTGTCCCCATAAAAAGTCAATTAACTTTTACACCTTTCCCCAATTTCCTAAAATACTCAGTCTCAGTGGAGAAACTATGGTGCTGAAGCACACTGATAAAAAAAAATCTAACTAGAATGTTCCACTTTGACAGTTGAAAACTCTCCTCTATGCTATAGCAAACATTTCCAAGCAACAGAAACAATATATACTCCCATGTCTATTAGTATGGCCTGCATGCAAACTGTATTTTATTTATACATACTTCTAGAACACAAAAAAAGTCTCTACAATAGTTTACTTTCTTTTTCTTTTCCCAATATTTTCTTCCTTTTAGTTTATGTATTATATCTTCATATTGTCTCAGATCTCTGAAAGAGCACTTCAGAGAGTAATAAGTAGTAGTGGGATAACTTTCACCAGGGTGAGAGAAATTACTCATGAGATGGCTATTTTGCTGTTGTAGAATTCAAAAGCAGCTCGGTATTGAACTCGTCACTGTTCTATATCTGTTTTGTAACTTGCTACAGCCATTAGGGTTATAGTATTTTGATATCATGCCTTTTGATGTAATCTTGTTTCCCTTACTGCATTGGATTCAGTTCTCCACTGTATCAAAACTAAAATTTCAGCAATGAAGCTGGAAATGCAAACTTTTCCTTCAATTGTTCTTAACTGAAAAGTGATTTTTAATATTCGGCAGGGAAATAAATGGTGCTAATATTTCTTCACAGTAGAATAATCATCACACCAATATTATTAGTGTAATTTTTTATTTAATTTGAATAATGAGAAAAAAAAAGAATGTCATGAAAATGTGATAAAGCACAGTCTTGGAAAGAAGATATGAGCCAGTCCTTGAAGCAAACAGGTTCTGAAAATGGAATTGTTCTGTTGAAGAGGACAGTGAAAGACAAGAAGCTTCATTCCTGTTTTGCTAAAATGTTTCATTTGTTTATGATGGGGAATTTAGGGTCCACTTGGAAAATCCTGTGATTGTTTTCTTAGATTTTTCTTAGAACTGAGAAAGCTTTGCCATGTTGTTATGGAGGTCAGGCTGTATTATTGTGAATTATTTTACTCCATATTTAGGTGCTGCTGATATACTAATAACTGTATCATTACCCATGAAATGTAGCAAAGAGAAAGTAAATTTTGAATAAACATTTTTTAAAAAATGACAAATCTGATGTCATAGTGATGAATCATATATTTTCATTTTCAGATTTCAGAAATAAGAGGGGGAGAAGCGCTTGCTGGGTAGGAGAGTTATATAATGTTTTGTAAAAACAGTGATCTGAAAGAATGGTCTATTATATTCACTGTGGTTTTCTGAATCATATTCAGCTTCAACTCAATTTTTTTACTTGTGAAGAACACGAATATTTGAGTGTTTTTTTACTTTGTTTCTAATTGTGCTTTCCAGAATGACTGTTGTAGCAACTTTGTATGATTTCTTAGTTTCCATAGAAACCAGGACAGTAGATTTAAGAATCTTTGGAAAGTTCCATAAAAGGACAGGAGCTGAACAGAACATTGACCCTGACTACTGGATGATTATCCAAAACCAAAAGCCAAAACCTGTGCTAGCCAAAAAGCTCTTTAGTTAAACAATAAGAAGAACCTACATGTAACAGCAAATTCCTCTTGGATACAGCTAGGCTTTTCAGCTTTTGAATCCACACTAATTTTAACTTCACTGTCTTCAAGTTTCCATAACATTTACAATGCTGAAAAAATGATGTGGGAAAGAAAAATCACTGACATGAGGTATTGACTATGATTACTATGAAATGGGATACAGTGTTTGGTGCACAGATTTTCATCATATCGATATCTGGAGGCTTTCAGCTTTAAACATCAGTCCTGAGCATGTGTGTTGCTAATCTCGCAATGTGTGGAGCAGCTGGAGTATTTTGTTGCTATATTTTCTTAAGAAGTTTTATACCTGATATCCAAAAAAATTACAGTTGATTCTTCGTCTTCTTTACTATTTTTTAGTAAAAGGAAAAGCCATAAGTAAAACAAGCTATAAACCAGTATGTGACATATCCTGTCCTGCAGCAATTACATGGGTGTACCAGCAATATTCACTGTTGCATCTACAGACTTTTTTTTTGCTAAGTATTTAATTCTTGAATTAATTTGCTGCTTAAGAATGAAAGGAGCAGATGGTTGAGAAGAAAACTTGCTCACTGTTTAATCTGATCTGTTTATTCTGTTGGTAATTAATTCCATGTATCAAGGCGTACTGGTTGCTCCCTTTCCCACCATCCTCTGAATAATTAGAGACTGACTACAGTTACAGAAGAGATATTGGATTAGGTGAGCTTTTGGTGGCATTGAGAAACCTCTCAGCCGCCTGGCTAGTGTATCTTGCTCATACACTTCCATCACTAGATTTTGAGTTACAGCCTAATATTTTCTCCATATCAGATTAGCAGTGACTTTCTTTGTTCATCCAATTTGGAGAAGATTGTTCTGTTTTTACACTCTTTGGTAGTATGTAGCAGTATCTACTTCTTGGGTAACATGAGCTCATGTACTCTGTCAGTACAAGAACCTTGACGTTTCCTCTTCTCTTTCTATAGCTTTGTGGTTTCTCCTGTTCAACAGTAATAATTTTAAGTTTATAATATAGTGCTGATATCTTTTGAGGTGAGTCATGAAGTGACAGATAAAGAGCCTTCTCTTATTTCCATTAAAATTGCTGTCAAAACTCCAGTGTTCTGGAATCTGAACAAGCATTCAGGAGGTCTGTGAAGAATTTGAGTTGATACTTGAATTCCTGAAATCTTAATAGTCAGAACTATCTTTCTTAAAAGTCTTACAAAGATTTTCTGAAAGATTTGAGTTCTTATTACTCATGAAAGTAGGGATTAATTAATGATAATTACTATTAAAATTATGTGAATTCTAGCCTCAAACCTGAACCTTTTTTTATCTGTTTTTTTTTGTTTTGGTTTGGGTTTGGTTTGTTTTTGTTAAAGAACCATCAGAAAATACTTAGTACTTCAAATAAAAGTCTGGTATGAACTGGATAGTTTTAAGAAACCACAACAGTGCTAAATTTGTTCTAGTAAGCAGTATTAAAGTTAAATCAAATTATCTGTTCCTAAATATAACTGCATTAGTAGAACTGGATCTGTTCAATGAGATAAATTAAAAGTGAAATATTCTCGAGAGACATTGCATTTCTCAGAACAATTAGTAAAAAAACTATACTAGTTACAAGTTACGAAATAGGTAAACGCTATTCTCAAAGCCACAACATCATGCTCGGACTCAAAGTTTCCTAAAACCCAGTATTGTTAGTAATCAGGATTTCATTTGGGACTACCCTAGGAAAATGCAGCATATGGAAGCCTCACAGAGATTTTTTGGATATATTTTCAATGCAGTAGTTTCCACTCTTGACATAAAGCCTCACATTAAGATGTTTATGAAAAGGCAATGTGTTCTAGTCAATTTGTGAAAGCTTTATTGCTTTGTGATATCTTACCCTAAGGACTAGCTGAAAACTTTTTTACTTTGAGGTAAAAAAAGGTTTCGAAATTGATTTCTGTTTCTGAAGTCTTTACATTATCTGAAAGGAGAACTGTCATGTTTCTTTGTTTGTGTAGCTCAAGTTTTATAGAGTAAAACAAATGCTGAAAAACATCGTTATATACTGATGTCACATATATAGGTCTGCAAGTGGACTCGTAAAACTGTATTTTCCCTACTATTCACTTAGACTCTTCTAGAAATTGTGCATTCTTCATAGCAAACGATGATATAGCATCCAACCACAGAAAACTGAAGCCAGACAAATTCAAATGTGAACTAAGGAATGAGAATAATTTAGCTTTAAAACAATTTATTATGCTCTGTAATATGTTCTCCAATGTTATAAATATTTTGCTTGAAATGGTCTGTTCAGAAGATGTGCTGCGATTCAAAACAAAAATTGATGAAAAAACTCTACAGCCTATGTTATGTAGGAGATCAGACTGAATTCTCACAATGTTCCTATCTATACTTACAATCTGTGAACTCTAATTATCCCCAAGACAAAATCTAATCAGAACTGAATTTACATCAACACTGACACCAGCATGTTATCAGCTAATGTTAAGGGAATAATATTAGTTGAATTCTCTTTCTTCCATGTGTGATTCTTAAATTACGTACACTAGCAAATACAATACCATTCTAAGTAAGTGCTGCCAGTATGATTACTATATTATTGCTGTTACTGCTGCCTGTAGTACAGTTAACCACAGATCAAGATTGGGGTCCTATTGTACAATGCACCTGGCATCTGCTTTATCAGCAGAAAATTGAGTAAGTGAGCTTCTTGGACCATCTCACTTCATCCCCAGTCCCTTCTCTCAAATTACTGTGCTTGCTTCTTTTAGTGTATGCAGTTTTTCCTTTCACTGCTATCTCTGGCATAGAGAGAATAAGGCTAAACAGAAGATATGGTCATGAGCAGCCTCAAATAAAAATATCCCTGTTTGAAACAAGCTACTGAGAAATAAAATACAGGAAAGAATTATGATATTGCAATAAAATCATCATCAATAATAAGTCCATATATTGCACTAAGCAACCATGGAATGACTCCTAAGTATTTAATTTAGGGGCTTTATTTTCACGCAATGTAGAAATAAACCACTTTATTTCTTTTTTTTTTCATTTTAATGATTTTTATGGAGGATGACAGCCTCAATATTTGCTTATCATCTCCAATAAGCAATAAAATTGAGTTAGCTGCTGGTTAGAAAGTAAGTTTAGATTGCTGTATAGCTGCAGTTAACATCCTGCGTGGGTCAAGCATTTGTTGGTGTTCAGGATCCCATAATTGACAAATATGTTTATGCCCTCTTCTCTTTACATTTCAGTTGCATTAAAAGACCTGAACTATGACAAGGCTAACAGAAATAGTAAGAGGCAGATCCTGAGGAGGGAATCATATCTACTAAACTTTAGTGATTATTTTGTTCTTTCAATAAAATATGTTACAAGTCTCGAGTGCATCTGGAAAATAAATATTAAGCCCTATAAGCTTTACTCATATTCAGGTTTACTTCAGAGAAACTCTTTATTATTTTGTCATGAGGTCCATTTATTTCCTGAAATTCTCATTCAGCTTCTAGAGAAGATAGAAATGTGTTAGTATTTATGGAGTATGATATAAAAGTATTACTATTTTTGCTTTTCAAGAGTTATCTTTGTTTCAGATATCTGAATAGTAGTTACATATTTCACTAACACTGTTAGAGCTAACCAAGGGAAGAGGTGAAAAAAAAAAAACCCCACACCTTAGAAAAGTGACAGAATTAATAAGTATGCAAATGATTTCTTGTCTTGCAGGAGCTCAGGCTTGCACAAGTTATTTAAGGAGGGCATGATTACTTTCCTGATAATAGTCAAAGAATGAAATTGTGTCAGATTTGTGGTTCTAATTGTGTTGCTTTCAAGTATTCAAGAATGGTAACTACTTTGTTCCAGAAGAGGGCAAGTCTTTTCAAATAAAACTTTGATTCTGACTGTAAGAAAGTAGAGACTTATTAATGTTACATCCCCCTACATCATTCTGTCTTCTCTGAATTTATTGTTACTTTAAGCAGCAGAAAATATTTCATTTATTTCACATCTTCACTCAGGGAGCTGGTTACTAAATTCCCCTAGGCCTCTTTCACAAGCTCATCCCCAGTGTCAGCATGACCATCACAAATTGTTTTGCATATCATAGTCAAGACCAACAGACACCTCAGGCAGTATTATCTTGCCAGAATTCACAGGCTACATTGGACTGGAATGATCACTATCTGCAAAAAAAGTTAAAGAAAACAATCTCCTCTGTCCTGTTTAGTCAACAGCAGAAGAATGCCACCTACTCAGGGGATTCACATAATTCTTCATAGGTAGAAACTGTACAGAAGTCAGTGGAAATTTAGCTTACTGTGCTGTGAGAAGAAATTGACTTTTATGTCTGAGCAGTGGGAGATCATGGTTTCCATCCCACTTATTTCCTTTCACAAATCTCCAAAGAGAACTTGGAAGGACTTTTTAAACAATAGTTAAGGAGATGCTTCTGTGTGATTTTCTAACACACATAGCCTGTTTGCTCCATCTTCTCAACATAGACTTAACACCATTACTTTCAGATAGAGATAGATAATAATTTTCTCTCACTACATGCCATTAAATGAACTAGAAAGAGACATCCCTTATGATCACTCATTTCATTTCTGAGCAAGATCTCCCAGGTGCTATAAGGATGATAACAGAGCAACAACATGTTCAAAACACGTTGGTTGGATGGTTGCATCCAAGGGTAGTGGTCAACAGTTCAGTGTCCAGATGGAGATCAATGATAAGTGGTGGCCCTCAAGAGTCTCTGTTGGGACCAGCACTCTTTGATATCTTCATCAATTACATAGACAGTGGAATCAAGTGCACCCTCAGCAAATTTGCAGATTACACCAAGCTGAGTGATGTGGTTGACGTGCCTGGGGGATGTGATGTCATCCAGAGGGGCCTGGAGAAGCTTGGGAAGTGGGCCCAAGTGAACCTCATGAGGTTCAACAAGGTCAAGTGCAAGGTCCTGCATATGGGTCGGGGCAACCCATGGTATAAACACAGGCTGGGCCATGAAAGTCTTGAGAGCAGGACTTGGATAAAAAGCTAGACATGAGCCAGCAATGTGCGCTAACAGCCCAGAAGGCCGACAGTATGTTCGGCTTCATCAAAAGAAGCGTGTCCAACAGATCAAGGGAGATGATTCCAACCCTTTATTCCAGTCTGGTGAGACTCCACCTCTGGAGCCCTCAACACAGGAAAGGCATGTTGGAGCTGGTCCACAGGAGGACCACAAGAGTGATCAGAGGGATAGAACACCTCTCCAATGAGGAAAGGAGGAGAGAGTTGGGGTTATTCAGCCTGGAGAAGAGAAGGCTCTGAGGAGACCTTATTGCAGCCTTTCAATACTAAAAGGAGCCTATAAGAAGGAAGGAGACAGACATTTTAGCAGGACCTGTTTGCAACAGGACAAGGGGTAATGGTTTCAAACTAAAGGAGGGGAGATTTAGGTTAGACATGAGAAAGAAACATTTTACAATGAGGGTGGTGAGACATGGGAACAGGTTGCCCAGAGAAGTGGTAGAAGACCCGCCCCTGAAAACATTCAAGGTCAGGCTGAACACGGCTCCACACAACGTAATCTAGTTGAAGATGTCCCATCTCCTTACAGGGGCATTGGACTTCATCATCTTTAAAGGTCCCTTCCAACCAAAACTGTTCTATGATTCTATGAAAAACAGAAGTGAGAACAAGCGTGAGCTTGCCAAACACTGTGTATGGCTTGCATATAAGGTTAGTTAGATTTTAAAGGTTTAAGGCTGGGATCTGACTCACCTGTGAGAATAAAGGATGCACTGATCACTTTGATTAGAAAGGAGTGCCTGTGAAATAAATTCAGAATGGAGTAACAGAAAGCAAATATAATTTTATGAATTGCCCGCAGACACTTCGCTTATGTTTTGTGCCAAAAGATGCTTTATTATTGTATGATAACAGGTCTAACACTGAGGATAACTCTCTAGCTGAATGAAAGAGTAGATGCTTGAGCAGACTAGTCAATGCTGACCAGGAAACCATCAAATAATTTGCTTTCTTAATTGAGTTTCCATGGCTCTGTAACTGAAGTAGGAGAACATTGTGTGAGTGTCACTAGTTAACCTGATAAATCAAGTTATACAAACGTATCGTATTTTATTTATGTAATTAATAATTTTTCCTTTTGAACATCGCTAACAACTGGTGGACTTCACTCAGGCAAGACTCTCATTACACTTTAAAAGTGTCTTCAAAATTAATGTAATGAGAGTGACTGACATAATTTTGGCTTAAATCATGCCGTGCTTGTTTCTCATGCTAAACTGCAGTACGGGTCTAACAGACTCTTCTAAAAAGTGCTGTAACATTAGTTATAGTGAATCTTCAATCTAGTAGAAAAGGAGGAGACTGCTTATTGCAATAGCTACAAGTGGCTTAGGACATTGCTGAGAAGAAATATCTCTTTTAAGCCAGAGCTCTCAATGAGCATTTCAGCATTAAGAGTTAATCTATTTGCCACATGGTTTAAATTGAAGCATCTTTAACATTATTTTTGAGCTTTTGAAAAATATGTTAAAAGTTAAATTGAGGAATTTTGCACATCCAGTGTAAGAAATAGAAACGTGGATTCAGTCCGTTACCAGCAGGAGACAGGTAAGAGCAGAATTCCAGAAAAGCCACATTCAGAAACACATGCAAAGCCACATGGATATGTGCAGAATTCAACACAAGCACAGGGGTAGGCACAAACTGTAGTGTCTCCAAAGGCAATGTTTCCCAAGAGACATATGCATTAATTTACACAGTGTTTGGGCTGTACCTGGAGCTCACTATCAGAGCAAAGCTTTAGCTTTTTGCAAGGATATAGTTTATTTTCTTTTTTGCAAGGCTTTAGGTTACGTGTTGAAAATAGTCACTAATGAACACATTCCGTGACCTCCAGAGAATCAACAACTCTATGATTCAAGTTCTATAATTTTACTTAAGTAGAAAACAATTAAGTTACACTTCCACTCACTGAGATGCTTCTCTTCTCAAAATATTAAAAGCTGCATCTTAACATTTCACATGATTGTAAACCTCCTCCAGAAAAGGAAGAGAAGTATAACTTCTGATATTGAACGTTTGACCAGACCACTACTCTTTAGCTGTGTATATACAATAAGCATCATTGAATCTGGATCTTTCAGAAAAATTTGGGGTGGTTGTTTGTGTTTGTTTTTGTTTGTTTGGGGGTTTTGGTTTGTTTTGGGCTTGGGGTGTCTCTTTGGAGAGTGGAGGCAATATTTGGGTTTTTTGTTGTTGTTTTGGGGGTTTTTGCTTGTTTGTTTTTTGAGTATGTTTGGATTTTGTTTTGGTTTTTTACCTAAAGCTTAATTCTTCTAAGATAAATTTATCTATCATTTCAATTCTGGAATTATTACTCATCAGTTACATTGAAGGAAGATTAAAGCTTCCTCCTGAATTTATGTCCTCATGAACACATGTAGGATTATGTTGCTTATATGTCAGTATAAGCCACAAAACTATGTAGATGACCACACCAGTGACTTCCCAGGTGGACAAAAATAAAATAGGCAATGGACAGAGAATAGGAAATACGTATTAACCTCATGCTATTCAAGGAGGACCCTGTAGCTCAGAACACCCGCTTCACCATCATCATTCCTCCAGCTGGCTGGTCTTCCATTCTAGCAAGCTTCCTATTCATTACTAGAAACATCAATATTGCGAAGCCTTTAGATGATGTGAATTATCCACATGCTTCCTACAAGGCAGAACATTTTAGGAAAATTCCTCTCAGAATTT
Source organism: Caloenas nicobarica (assembly GCF_036013445.1). Classification (NCBI taxonomy): domain Eukaryota; kingdom Metazoa; phylum Chordata; class Aves; order Columbiformes; family Columbidae; genus Caloenas; species Caloenas nicobarica. The sequence goes on from NC_088245.1 coordinate 51,567,344, forward strand.
AAAAATGTGGGGGCAATCATGAATTAGAAATAGAATAATAGAAAATCCTGGCCCAATTTCTGACTGCTCATTTATGCACTCAAATTAAAAAGAAAACACAAGTCACCAGTTTAAACTTGCAAGCAGTTTTTCCAGGCTAAGTGCATGGGATCGCAGACTACAGGAGAACCTAGAGCTTCCAATTAGATATTAGTATAAAATCAATATATGGCAGGGAGATTGACAGAAGCCACACAAGCACTTTTAACCAGAATTCCAGCATCAGCTTAGCACACAGAATGTGCTTGTTTCTCAGCTGCCTGTTAGCCTAATAGTGCCAAAACAGACACCACCATAGCAAGGTGGACATTTTTCTTTCTCAGATGTAATAAAGGAAGAATTGAGCATTTTTGTTAGAATCCCTCAAGAATTAACTACAATTTAAATCTGAGATCTTTCTCCTCAGTAAAGAACAAAAGAATGTTCAAGAACTCTATATTCTTTTGGATAGATAAGACACAGTTAAGTTTTAAAAGGACAGAAAACTCTTCCCAAATATTTTAAAATATTATTATTCTCTCTTTGTGGCTTCGTTGAATTCTTCTCCAACAAAGCAAAATGAATATCCTCTACTTAGAGTAACCAAATGGAAATGAGTTCTCACAGCAGCAGGACTGTCTTCATCAACACAGACTCCCACCTGAACTTCAACACCAAAACCAAATTTTAAAAGAGTAAAACATCAGCCTTACCTAAGAAAATGCATATGTGGTCTTACTATTACTTTTTCCTCCCACTCACTCAGGCTTCCTGAAATACTCCTACCTGGTTTATATCCCAAATCGTAGTAATTGCTCTCACTTGCCAGGATACAGGCTCTACGTATTAACATCTCCATTTTGAATTAATCAGCAGATAAATGCTGTTTTCTCTATCCAAGAGCTTTGTGCTTGTGATCCCTTACCATTTATGTGAGGAAAGGTAATTTATTTCAACAAATGTTTGTGTTGTAGAACTTTGAGCTATTCATCATCCAGTGCTTTGCAGAAAGAGAGCTTTGGGGTTTATTTTTTGGTATTATTTCCCATAGACAATCTAAGCCAGAGTCTGACTGAAACAAATAGACAAAGGAACACTTTTTATTTTATTACAAAATATTGGATGTAGACTTAATAGCTCTTGGGAAATTTCTGTCTCTAAAAGAGTTTCGAATTGTAACAGAGAAGAACAATTTTACATCTATGTACAAATTCAACTAAATTGCTGCAATTATTGAACATAGTTTAATCTCTGTGCAAACTCGTTTGGCGTGGCTACACACGACAGGAAATGAATAGCATATGCACTTACATGTCCTTCCTTTATAAATTCTTTGAAGGACCTCCACAAAGTATCTTCCTAACTTACTCCTTACCTGTAATATATGCATGCTGGCAGCTGTGTCTGAAAAGAGCTTGAATATTTTGGAAAATGCAGAAAAAAAAGTGCTGAAATTTTCATGGAAGTGGGCTGCTTTCAATACATCCTCTATTTCTGTTAACAGCTGAGTATTTTCCCCTTAGCTGTGTATACAGGCTTACAGAGGCTATGACTCAACAGAAGGGCAATATCTGCACCCCGAAGGCTTCTAAGCTTTCTGTGTTAAAGTAGAAAGCCACAACTTCCTTGTATATGGTCTAGTATTTTTAAAAACTGTATCTGGTCTGGAATGTTTAAAAAACTACTGTATCTATATAAAAGAGTATGGAAACCATAAATGTCATAGTACATTCAGTGGTATTTCTGAACTAAGAAAGAATTAAAGATAGATCTCCTAATTGTATTTGAAAAAGAAGAAAAAGGGGAGGTCTAGCTTTTATAAATAGAAAGTCTTCAATATAATACAAGTGTAACCAAAATTAAAAAGTCAGCTTTTCACAAAGTCAGGAGCAAAAGTAGAATTCTGGAGGGTCCTAATAGATGGTCACTCAAAGTACTTTACACATCTCATTGCTATTAACTTCACTCATCAAAACATATAAAAGAGAAAGTATAACATTTTTTAAATCACCAGCTTGATAAAGAAAATGTCAAGAGATGACACAGTTGTTTTTCTTTCTGAGAACAGGAATGAGCTTTTTGAAAGCCCTAGCAGACACTCTCTTCCAGAAACCAGACATCATATAAATTAATACCTCAGTAAATCCATGCATGGAGTCTCACACAAACCCACTGAAACAGAGACAGAAAATTGGCTACTGCATATGGCTTAGGATTTTATAAAGGTCTTGTAAGCTCCATGGAGGTCACAGGCCACTGAAGGGTTTGTTTGAATCTTGTAACAGTTTCATAATTAATAAAAAAGACGATAAGCTTTCCTGAAAGAGAGATGCTTTCTAGTATCAAGATCCTGCAGCTTCTAATGCATACATTATTTTAGATTTGTTGTTGTCCTGTCTTTCAAACATTTTAAATGGATAACTACCCAGAAAGGAGGGTAATCACTTCCTCTTTTGCTAGTTGATTCCTCAACTAGCAATTTGGTAACTCAGACAAATGAAATTACGATTTTAAAATCTACCTTCTCTCGCAGAACATAAGTCAAACAAAAAGGTTTATAGAAAAGTACATTTTTCTGTAAACTTATTGAACCAGTGCAGGTTTATATGTCACATGATCATGATAAATAGAGGAGTCAGAAAGATGGTGTGGCAATTGCGCATCCCCTGATGAGATCCAGACCCTTCAATGGGGCAGTTGATGGCTCCTTAGCACCTTTTGTGCCCCACTGTACACATCTAGGGTGTTACCAAGGCGCTGACAATCACATCCTACCCGACTCTGGGGCAAGGTGGCATTGCCTCCATCTGGCTGGGGGGGCAGAAGGAGTGGGACTCTCAGTCGATTGACAGGCTCCTCAACAAAGGAGGTGCCCAGAGAAGCTGAGAAGCTTCTGGACCATGTCGTAATGCCCACAGGCAGATCTGACCAGGGTATAAAACCAAGCCCTGCTGAAGACCCCCTTTGAGTGATCTTCTTGGAACAGCGGGTCTATGAACTGGAGCCCTCCCCTTAGACTGGGATGCTGTCTAAGGAGACTTCCCGGGATTGAGTGCACCTCACCTCCTTGTTCTTCTGGGTACCCTTGGGTGAAAGAGGCCTTGTTTGTTGTGTGTGAATGCGTGCACACTGTGGATCCTCATTATTCTTATGTAGTCATACTCCAATAATCTCCTCAACTGGCATCCAAATCTGTGTTTTATGATGCCTGAGTGCTAAATAGTTTGTATAAACTCTGTTTCTAGTCAGTTTATTGGCTATACTTTTCCAGCTAGAATACATGGGGGCAAGGCTACTTAACAAAAAGCTCCTATTGGAATTTATTATTCAATTCAGAAACAAAAACCATAATATAGTTTCTTTGAGAAAATAATTATGCAAGTAACATACATGTTTAAGTAGTGGGATAATGTCATTATTTTCCATCTTTGGATGGTAGTCTTCATAAATAATGAATACACTGCAAGGAATAATTGATTGAGCTTTCAAGTTGGTTCTCATCTGCCACGCTACTTTACACTATTGTATATCTCAGAGGTTTTTAGCAAATGACTGAATTTCCTTTATTTAATTTACTTCAATCAGAACTGACCTATGTAGAGGGTGTAAGGAAGTGTAGAATGAAAAAAAATACATTATATTTTAGGAGCATAAAAATTGCTTTGCTTTTTTTTTTCTCTCTCTTTTCATGTTGCCATTGTCATACAAATTTTCAGTAATAAAATTGTGGGGATAAACCAAATGTGACTCTAAAACTGAGGAACTGCACTGTTTGGATTTAGCAATCTCATAGAATCACAGCCATCATTGTATTTCTCTCCAACAAGTAAGAGGAATATTGTTCATATTTGACTATTCATCTGCAGTGTGGATGTTTGCATATGAACAAGTCATTATAGCAGACTCTATGAGATGCTAAAAAAGTTACAGATACTTTCAGGTACTTCACCTCACTAGTTTTAGGTACTTACCAAATAGGATGAAATGTACTTCTACATTGTAAAGGATTTGCCTGAGCAATACTGGGAAATGAAAAACTAAGGCAGAAGCCAAGAAAGGGAAGAGAGTCAGCCATGGAGAGGCAGGCCATCCTCTCATAGGATCTGAGTGGAGGCTCCAGGACAGAGTCTATCACAGTAGTGAAAATTCAAAAACAATCGAAAAGCCTTCTAGCAGCAAATGTTACATATACTCCCAAGAACATTTAAATTGGATTTGACCCAAAAATTAGGTTGCATGTGATTCCAGAAAAGCATTTATGATCATGTAAATGTGCCTAAATTTAGACACTAAAAGTTTTCAGGCCAAATGCTAGTAAAGAGTGGAACACCTCTCTAGGTAGGCAACAAACATCAGTGTTTAATTTAGGTACAACTTAGACTACAACCTATCTTATCATGTCTGCCTTTGAAAGATAGAGATTGAATATCTATAGTATTACAAATCATACTCTGGTGGAAAAGGCAAATGTTACAGTGGGTTTTTTAAACTGGATTGGTAACAATGTGACACATAGCATAATCCTTTTCTTCTAGTTAGCAGTGGAAAGGCCTCATCTGGGGCAGTACAGATAGTTTTGGACACAGCACTTGAGGAGAGTTATGGCTCAGTAAGCAAGGCTGTATTCATGCAGGAGGCCAGGGAAAATCAGAAGGATCAGAGAATGTTTTGAAGTCAAGAAAACACGATGAAGAAAATTTGAAAGAACTGAGTTCTTGTAGTTACTCACTAGGCAGCTGAGGGGATATGTTTTTATGCATATGAAGGGATAGAAAGGATAGATACACTATGTTTCATGTTTATACATAGATGTGGTACTGTAAAAAGAAAGGAACTGTCATCTATAACCAGGAGGACAAATAAAAAAGTTATGTATTATGCTGCCACAAGGAAGATAAGGTTAGACTTCCCTAACATTTCACACTGTCTACAAATTTTTCTTTTTGTGATAGAGGATAAGCACAGGTGACACCAACTGTTCCCACACTCAATGCAGACAACTCTTGCATGACATCCATCTATGTAGGAAAGTTGCCCAAATTAGAAATAACTAATGACAGTTCTGAGACTTGCTGCAGCCACTCCTCTAACTAGCCTAAAATGAACTCATCTGGATCATTATTTGAAAACACACTAGTTATTGAAGTCCCTAACATGCTCTTTGCCTGTTCTACCATGGATTTACATAAATTTAAGGATATAATAGAAGATTAACCAGCTTCGATCAGAAATCATTTATTTCAATCATCTGTGTTCCTGTTCATAAAGCCAGTTTTGTGTGTGGAAACTAAGCATTATCCTCAAATCTGGGATGAAAAGTCCACACATTGCTGCTCACTTTGTACTGGCATAGCTCTAAAAAAGAAAAATAATCTGGGAAGCAAAGCAAAAACCAGATTCCTTTTAACTCAGTTTTTCATAGTGCTGGAATACTGGATATCTGAAAGTTCTGTCTGGATTTGGTTCATTTACAGATATAGAAAACCACGGTAATTATAATGTAGTTATTGGAAAAAATGGGAGATAATTATTTGGGACTTCTTTAGCAGATTAATTCTTTTTTTATAAAGTGGATGATATCGCACACTAATGTGTAGAACACTGGAGGAAAAAAAAAAGGTATGAATAATCTAAAAACAGTTATGGTGACATTTTTAAAACCTGTATTTTAGGAGCTAGGTGAGGAAAGAAAAATGAAAATCCTGTTTCATTTAAATTGGTAAGGAAAGTACAAAATAGAAAGAAAACTTTCAGTGCACCACCGGGAATTCTTTCATACAGCTACAGCATGCATTGTAAGAGATCTATAAGGAAATAAGTGGTATAATCACTGCAGGAGAGGAAAATCATAGAAATGTGCAAAGGGAAAAAATCACCTATTATTAAAATAGTGCTAATTATTTTCATGCTGTTTTCTCGTTTTCTACCTTCAATATATGTTGAACCTCTCTATCCCAATTAAAATTAGTACCAGTTATATTACTTCATCTAGTGTTCTCATTTGTATTCTACATGCACAGAAGAATTTACATTACACATGTGTAAATCTGTATTGACTACACAAAACCCCCAGCAAATACTCAGAACAGACTTCAGCTTCAAGATTAATTTATGTTACTTGTAACAGAAGTTTTGGCAAGAAACACCCACTCACGTCAGTTTTGAATTTGAACCAAAAAAACCTCACTCTTAGATTTTTATCTGGTGCCAGTCACTGGGATAACTATGCTGATCTCTGCAATCAATTTAATCTCTGAGTATAAATCTAATGGAACTAAATAAATGGGAATTTTGAGTGAATTGCTCTGTATTTTAATCATCACTTACTATTTAATGGTTAATGAAAAGTCAATCCCTCAAGGAGAAACTCAGTTTCGTGCACGACTTCATTATACTTTCATTTTTCTCACACACCAGAAATAAGGCTGCTCTGCAAGTAGTCTGTTAATCACCTAAAACCAAACATTAATCCTGTTAACCTACTTCCAGTGTTTGAAGCTTGTTAAGTTATGTTAATGTCATAGCAATAAAAAAAGCAAAAACCTTTTTGCACTCTCACAAATGTTTTATTCCTCAGAGAGCTATTCATTGCTCTCAGAAAATACAGTGTATTTGCAAAACAGAAGACTGCTTTCATTTGTGTGTCTCCAGTACAGCTAAGCTTTCCCTACCCTCCTGTGTTCCAAGAATCTGCTAACAAGTACTAACCAAAATCAAGATCACTCCTGAAACTGAAGCACATAGAACAGTCCCTAAAATCAATTCGTACTGTATCTTCAACTCATCTTTAGCAATCCAGACTAATGCAAATAAATGCGATCAGATTATATATGCAAAACTGTGACGGTAGCATGCATTATGCTTTCAGTACAACTGTCAGGAATGTGAAGAGTTTTTAATGTTTTAAGTCTACAAAGTTGTTTAATAATTTCTACTCATGAGTATTCAACTAGGACATGCCATATGAGACACAGAACTTGGGTGATAGTTATTTGTGAGATTTAAATTAGTTATTCAACTTTATAAAATTCCCTCTCCCTGCATGTTATTCATCAACTTCAGCATTTACTTAGAATTCGTCCTTATTTTTCCAAACAACTTAGCTAGCCATAATTCATTTGGAAGCAAGATGGAGAGCCTTTCTCTCTGTCTCATATTAGCATATGCCAGAGAAGTCAATAGTGTATTCTAGAAATAGCTTCGTGATTTCCATAGCAATGAAAGCCTGGTGTGTTCAGAACAGACTCCATCAAACTCTGTGGAGTTTTTTCTTTCATAAATATTTCAGCATATTTTGTTTTACTCTGAAATGTAGAAAATGAGAATCCTTAATCATTTGCTAGAACACTGCATTATGAATGGCATCACCATAAATTTTACAATCCATCACCTCAGTATTTTTTCAAAAACTAGGCAGGACACTAATATCTGCTCTTGTTTCCATTATTACTGTTATTACTATTATTGTTCACTTTCTTTATTATAGAAGTCAGAATGGCACAGAAGTGATATTAAAGACAAAATATGTATTTTCTTAGTATAGTAAATAGAAGAAAACCAAGTCTACTATTTGACAACAATCTCCAGCTGAAATCTATGCTCTACAGATAAATAAGTTTTGTTTTGTTTTGTTCTGTTTTCAGAATATTATATGCTGTGCAAATATACTAAGATAGATTAAATGGACCTTTTAGGTTTTTAGATTTGTTCATGAAGTTCACCGATTGAGCTTCATCTCTCATCTTTCCCACAGCAGAACTCTCTTAAAGGCATTGGTTTAGTCATCTAATAATCCTATTGCACGGACCAAGAGCCCATGATGGATTGCCATTGTAACTAAATGAAACTAAAATAACAGAATCATAGAATGTTTTGGGTTGGCAGGGACATTTAGAGATCATCTAGTCCATCTCTGTCATCCCTGCCAACAGCAGGGACATCTTCCACTAGACCAGGTTGCTCAAAGCCCCATCCAACCTGACCTTGAACACTTCCAGGGTTGGGGCATCCACAACTTCTCTGGGCAGCCTGTTCCAGTGTCTCACCACCCTCATCATAAAGAATCTCTTCTTTATATCAAATCTAAATCTACCCTCTTTCACTTTAAAACCATTGCTCCTTGTCCTGTCACTACAGGCCCTGATAAAAAGTCTCTCTCCATCCTTCTTATAAGCCCTCTTTATATATTGAAAGGCCACAATAACGTGTCCCTGGAGCCATCTCTTCTCCAGGCTGAACAACCTCAATTCTTTCAGCCTGTCTTCAGAGGAGAGGTGTTCCAGCCCTCTGGCCATTTTTGTGTCCCTCCTCTGTACACACTCCAACAAGTCTGTGTCTTTCTTGTACTGGAGACCTCAGACCTGGAAGCAATACTCCAGGTGAAGTCTCGTAAGAGCAGAGAAGACATGAATCATACCCCTTGACCTGCTGGCCATGTTTATTTTTATGCAGACCATGAAATGGTTACCTTTCTGGGCTACAACTGTATAGTGCTGGCTCCTGCCCAATTTTTCCAGCAGTAACTCCAAGTCCTTCTCGAGAACTTCATTTTACCTACCTGCAGTAACCTCAAAGATGGACAATGGAATAGAGAGACAACGAGGATTCATGAGATGTAGAATTTGTGCCTATTTGAGAATAACAAAGTATGGGGAAGATGCACAGGAGACACATTTAGAAGTTTCTGAAAGGAAAAACATTCTTCATGAAAACTAGAGCATTTCACTACATGGTATACCTTACAGTTTGGCAGTCTAGCCACACACTGCTAACTTTGGAAATCTATTTTTGGCTAGGATGTAAAGAAATTAGACAAAGATTTCCCTATCTTTTCCGTTTGTTTTGAAAAAACCTGTCATACTCGTAGTGCTGTCCAAGAGCGGTCTTGCTATTCAGTGGATCCAAAGAGTGGTGATGTGGCACTGGAGAAAGACATCTGGCACAGTCTGTGGAAAGCCTTTTTTGGAAACTGAAAAAGGAAAAAAAAGGTTTGTGTAATCCATGGGAAAGCTAATCTGACTGTGTGTATTTACTTTTTGTTTCTTAGCCAGCTTTCCTATTTCTGTTCTTATGCTTCTGACAAGATCTTGTAAAACTCAAGCATCCTACGGAAAATTTTACATGAGTGTCACTAAAAGTCATTCCTTCCAAGGCTTCATAAATCCTCAGAACTTGTTTTGAACCTTAATACAAAGAATCCTTCTTAATTATTTTTACTTAACAAACTTTAGTAACCTCTTGTAAGAAAAGTTCCATCCACAGATACTCATAGTTTTTAATTCTAAATGGAACCACCTTTAGATTATATGTTTCCACATCATTCTGTCTTTTGAAAACCAAATGCCTACATCTGTGTGCATGGAAAAGAAGTCAGATATTGAGTTGTTAGCTTCCAAGGAGCAGCAGCTACGGCATAGATGTACATTGCTCATTGCTGATGGGATCAAAATAGGAAGTACAATGAAAAATCTAGTCATTTTCCCCTTGTTCAATATTCCTTGCTGAATTATCAATAATGAGCAAAGAAATGATAAAAAAGTAACACTATGTATTGCTATTGTATCATTTGTAACAAAACAACTAGATGTTAACTAATTTAATTTTATTTAAAGGCTACCAACACTTCTTCAGACCTTAAGTTCTCAATAGTACTTTGATAAAAACTACCACTGTGGAAAAATTTCTCAGTGTATTAAAAATCAACTTAGATGTACTCATTTGAAATTATTCTGGACTCCTTTTCATAATAATGTAAGTAATTATACTACTTGTTTGGTTTCTTATGTTGTTCTGGATTTGGTTTTTTGCTTTTTCTTTATTTTTTTCCCCTTTTTATTTTATTTTTCTCTTAAATGATAATTTGCAGTATGATGCACGTGGAACAAAAGTTGAATTTCCAAAATAGTCGACTCATTTCAAAGAGATAGCTCCATCTAGCGTCACAGTCAGGCACCATTTTAAATTTGTATTTTTTCTTGCACAAAGTAAAACTAAGCAATTCTCACAGCTAACATAATTAACACTTAAAGTATTCTCCCTTGCTGGAATAATTAAAAAAAATGAACGAACAGGTTAATATAATATCTGTAATATCATACAAAAGCAAATATATAAAATATATTTTTCAGTATACATTCTTCCTGGAGGACCTGAATTTGCATCATAGTATACTTGGTCTGCAATTAATTATAGGATTCTCTGACTCCAGGTGCTCTTTCAACGAAGTGTTGCGTGGAATAATCTGCTGGAGCAGAGTCATTTTATACTGTGTGAAATTTTTTTACCAGTATAATTAATCATATCTGCCTAGGTATAAAAGCAGGTATATGAAAAGCAAAATACCCAAAGAGGAAGAAACAGAAAAGCTGCAGTACATATACATTCTGAACTATTAGACCTGACACTTGCAGTGGAGTATACAAGGAAGCTGCAACAAAACCTGTATTATTTAACACTCATTAATTGTTTGGGTGAAGAGATAAACAGCACTTTAATTAGGTTTGCAGACAATGTTAAACTATAATAAAAAGAATATGGAGCAGAACTGGGAACAAGAATCAAATGCAAAGGGAACAGGAAAATAATAGCAATATGAAAGCATAAAAAATGGGACTAAGGGTAACCAAATGAGATTCAAAATATCAAGTAAATAATTTAAATGTGGGAATATAATCTTAAAATAACTAGCAAACTAGATTACTGGCAGTCTTAGTGACAGCACTAACAGCAGATGCATTACAAAGTTTGCAAACAAGAACAGAGAAGTCTTGTGCTGGGTCTCAGCCATACCCAAAGTACCAAATCATGTATCAGAAATGGACTTATGTCCTTCCACAAAACTCTACTGAGCTTGGACATTACAGTCAGTTTAACGTATTTAAGCTTTGACTCTCCACAGTAAGGGCAACATCAGATTTTCTATGACGTCCAAAGTTCATTGAATGAAATATGTGGATGATAACATCTTGAAAACTAACACATTTGTCTCCAACTGGTGTCTTGGATTTCAATCAGTGAGATCGAAACCTCTTTCAACAGCTTTGGAATAGTGTGATAGAACAGAAATTTCAATTTTATTTGAACTCAGACCTTATTTGTAGATCATTTTTTCCAGTAATGGTTTCTGTTACATTTGTTAAAGTGTTTGTAGGCAAGGCATCATATAGCATAAATTACAAGTTCTCATGAAACTTTGTCGAAAAATTTTCATGTAAAATTTACCAGTGATATTTTACGCTGAAAGGAGAAATATCCAGAAAAACATTCAAGAATAGAAAAACACTACAGAGTTCACCAGTTTCAATATTTAGTTTCTTAATTGGATAAAGCTGTTGGTAGCTGAATGAAGTATGCAGTCCTGGTGGATTTTCACAAATACCAGGGCATACGTGTCTATTGGAATCAACAATTATCCCACTCTAGGTAATTTTCAAAATCTTTTCCATCAAGAAACAGGTTTATGTACTGAAATACGTAGGGCAGGACCGTCAAACTCATTTTCACGGGGGGTCGTATCAGCCTCGCGGTTGCCTTCAAGGGCCCAAATGTAATTTTAGGACTGTATAAACGTAACTACTCCTACATTTATACACTCCTAAAATGAGTTTGACAGCCCTGCCCTACGTGAGCAAAATCTTGTCACAATTTTTTGTTCCTGTAACCCTTATCTATATGCGAGTAAGACAACCAAGTATATAAATATAGTTGTTTGCCTAATTAAAACCTAAGACACAGGATCATAGAATCACAGAATCATTTGTGTTGGAAAAGACCCTTAAGATCACTGAGTCCAACCATAAACCTAAAGCTGACAAGTCCACCACTGAACCATGTCCCTCACTGCCACATCTACACATCTTTTAAACACCTCCAGGGATGATGATACAACCACTTCCCTGGGCAGTCTGTTCCAATGCCTGACAATTCTTTCAGTGAAGAAATTTTTCATTATATCCAATCTAAACCTCCCCTGGCACAACTTGAGGCCATTTCCGCTCCCCTGTTACTTGAGAAAAGAGAGTAACACCCACCTCACTACAACCTCCTTTCAGGTAGTTATAGTGATAAGATGATGTGTATATATAAATTTATTAAAATGTGCACATATGAGCTACTCATATATATGATGAATAGTACTTTTTTTTCATATTTAAGCAATAATTTTTCCACAAAAAATCAGTTCCTTGTTGTTCCTACTCTTTATCATTTTTTCAACTTTACTGTGTGAAAGTCTTTAAAAATTAGAAAAACATATGCTATATTATTTAACATGGATGTAATTTTATCATTTATACATTAAAAAGAGAACAGAAAATCTGGGAACAAAAATAATAAAATGAAAGTGCTGTTGTAATCCGGCAGCACACATTTAGTAGTAGGAGTAGTTATATTTATACAGTCCTAAAATTACATTCGGCCCTTTGAAGGCAACCGCGAGGCTGATGTGGCCCCCAGTCAAAATGAGTTTGACACCCCTGACTTAGAGGAAGAAAACATTAATTTAAAAACTTGCAATTAAAGAAGTCTAAAGGAAACACCAGACACTTGAGAGAGTGTACAGAAAACATACACCAGCAAATCTGGAACTTTGAATCGCGATTGTTGACTGATATTTTTGCTACAGCAGAAATTGTGCTGGTCAAAGTCAATGAGCAACATTTAGTTTTCTTCCAGAGAATCACATGATTTTAAGTTGAAGATACCAAGAAATATATAATCTACCTCTTCCTTTCCTAGTATATTCAGTGGTTAACACATTTATGATATATGTTCATACATTCACATATATATTTCTGAATTTAATTTCTCTAATCTTAGGTCTCAATGACACTGATTTTTTGTCATCTAGATTAATATACTTTTCATGTTTTCTTTTGATGACCACATCACCCAATCCAGTCAGATCACCTCTCTACTTTCTCTTTGATAAAGTAAATAGATTTAAATATATTTACTGATCTAATCAGTCCCTTATCCCTCTGAGGTTTGTTTTTCTCTTTTGTTTTTGTTATAGTTTTGACTTTACCATCAAGTCACTTTAATGGATCTTAGTCCTTCTTTGTCATTTTTCAACTTTTTGTCTAAAATGTAAGAAGATTTTTGCTCATAGTCATGTGGCAAAAATTAGTTGAAAATAAAGAAAATATTGAAATATCAGTGTAGTCAATGTGTGTTGTGTGAATGCAACTGCTTGCTAATGTGTTTGGGAAAGGAATCTTTCCTTTGCATCACAGTCCTTAGGGATGGCTCTGAAAACATTTGTTGTTTCTTTCTCTTCTGAGAAAATTTACAGTAACTTTTAATATGGTCATGTAGTCTCTAAACCAAAATCTAATTCTCCTTGTTTGGGTCATGAGCTGGTCAAAAAGATTTTTGTAGAATGTTCAGAAGAATAGATCTCTGCCTGTCTACCTGGAAACTATTTCTCTATGCTACTTCCACAAGAAAATTATTTTTAATGGACTATAAAAGGGTTTTGTAAACAACTTTGACTTAGCTCATTACATGAGAGTGAGAGAAACTAGTTTTATGTTTTTAAAATTTGTGTCATAAAAAGAAAAAGTGTAACTAATTTCATAGAATTATGAAATTTTATGTAAAGCATTTTTATAGTAAATTTCTGACTTTAAAAACCAATCAATTAAAATTTACAAAACTTCCATATAGAAATTCTGCAATGATGAAGCAAACTACTTCTAAATTACACTAAGATGATAAATGTTAGAAAAACTTCTTTTAAAAATAAGTCTACAAACTACAAACTATGTCTTTAGAACTGGATAAAATATTAAAAGTACCTAGTTAAAGTGCTTGTGCTTTTCACAGAATTACAAAAGTTATTTCTTATCTTTTTTTTTCCTCCATCCAGATAGGTGCCTGAGCAATACTTTATTTATAATGATTTTTCAGAAAAAAAGTTGCCCAAATAATTGTACTTTATGAAAAAGAAAATCTTACATGTAATGGCAAAGTCTAAGACAAAGTGCTAGGAAGTGAAGAAAGAAAAGGCAAAAAAACAACCAAACAAAAAAACCCACACCAAAACAAAAACAAACAAACAAACCAAACCAAAACAAAAAAGACAACAACCAAAAAAACCTAAACCAAAAACCTAAAAAAGTAATTCAGACCAGACAGATTCAGTTGCATTATATTAAGAATCAAAGTAGAAGATAAGACTTTTTCTCTGAATTTATCAGTTAAAGCTACAACTTTGTTTAATATTTAACCAAGGGCATAACTTCAGATATATTAAAGTGAAAGGAAATACCCAAAACAATAGTGCATCATAGGTCAATGAGGATGCAAAATCAAGTTGTCAGTGCAGAGCACAAATAGAAATATGATGGATAGATGATAAATATACATGGTATACAATTGAAAGAGGAAATGTGAAATTTGGATTACGAGTCTAATTGAATAAGTGATCTATAGTAGAGGAAGTATTCATATCTCAAATAAAAATATTTTGTGACAGACTTCCAACATCTCAAACTACAGATGATACATTAAACATTGACACTGTAAGTTTTCAGAAAACTATGTCAAAGAAGAAAGATGTCTATCTGGAGTCCAAGTCAGGTCAAGGCCATTATTCATTGATATAAAATGTCCACATAGTCATTGCCCAAAACTTCAAAGGCACAGAAACATGAAAGATATTTTGAGATCACCATTCTTTTGAGTCTCAAAGAGCCTGTGCTTTGAGGATGGTGGTCTTAAGGAAGCTGTGCTGGTTTTATTTTTTCCCCTCTGATTTTCATAAACAAGACAGTCAGTGTGAGAAAAATATGTTGGTGAACAATACGTATTCTGTATACAGAAACCACAACCATATTTTAATTTCCCATTTTATCTATGTGTTATGTAGGGAAAAATCCCCTCTTGCTTACTTATGCTTTCATTCATGGCTGAACACTTTCAGACAACATTATTTGGAAAAGATATTACCGTCTATTTCTGTGTTCATGTAATGTTTACTAATATGGACTTTTGATTTTTATTTCATCATTCGAAAAGTGGCTCTAGAGATACATAAACTGATTTTTCAGTTAACCGATTTCTTCTTTTCATCAGTTGACAAGAAAGAGGAGGAAAGAAAGAAGACAAAACTGTTGAAGACACAGCTTCTGCCTGATGAAATTTTGGACTGTATCTTTTATCATATAATGACAATGACCTTTTTCCTACACACTGACTATAGAAATAGAACAATCCTAAATTGTCCCAAGAGTGGTTGCACTTTATTCAAAATAAATAATTGTGGACAAAAGTGGAAGGGATATTCATGTCTGGTGGTTTTAAAGGAAATTGTGCATTTAGCAAGCTTAATGAAACACCAAGTCCAGTCCTTGATCTGTATTTAAACTAAATGTGATATAATTTACAGTAGAAGCCAAAACACTTTTTACTGCTGTGGCTAGGGAGTTTTCTCAAGGAAAGATGCAGATTTACCCCATAAGCGGAAAAGCGAACCGAATCTTGTTTCTAGGATACTGAGTGGATATTTTAACTATTAAGACTTTCAGAAAAATGAAAAACTGCTGTGTTCTTGTACAATTTTTTCAGCCAAAACTGTAGAGTGAAGCATAGTCAAATTGAAGGATTTTCTGAAAAAAGGTCTTTTGAATGACAGAAAGAATATCTTTCATAAAGTGAATAGCTCCATAAAATTTTTACCTCAAGATAATGCTTATCTCTTCCTTGCTCATTTTTGGAGTTGACAGTTTCAGAGTTTCTACAGTAAACAAAGAGAACATTTTTCCTAGCTCTTCATCACAAGCTCCTAAATCAGGGAAGTCTAGAAGGTATTATAAAGTTTCAGAGGGATTAAACAGATAAATTTATTTCTGGCTATGATAACTGGTGGAAAATTCAAATTTGATTTGCCTTATGGGAATAATAGTACATGTTCATGCATTGAAGCTCTACAGAGTCGAGTAACCAACATGATTTCTGGGCCTGATCTGAAGCCAACAGAAATATCACCACACCATGCCATGGGACCTGTTGTAGTGTTCCTGACCATGAAGGAGTGAGTGATCCACAGCACAGCACAGCTGTGACATGATGTGCCATGCTGTGCCGTGCTGCACATGCAGCGTGGCCTTCAGATCCATGTTATGCTGCACAGGTCCCTTGGACACAGGTTAAACTCAGCCAGCTCCTTGTAACAGAAGAGACTGCAAGCAGCTCCTGCTCCGTGCCAGCAATTACACCTCCCTACATCACCTTTTTCTGAAAGTGAGAAGGTTGCTTCTGGTTTAGACTGTAAAAATGTTGCTTCCTTGTAAGAAGCTTGAAAGACAGAAAGGGGAGAATCTATGCCATGGATGTGGTCTTCACTTTATTTGGAGTGGGCTCTTGCATCAATGTCTTTCCCTGATAGAAATGTTTTCTTCAATTTGGATATCAATCTACAAACATGAATGAAGTACGCAGCTCTTTAGAACTGTAGTACCATAGCAACATTGGAATTCTGACACAGCCAAACTTTACTATGCTTAGGAGAAAACCTTTCAAGAAAAAACACCATCAGTTTGGATTTTCACCTTTCTAAAACAAATAAATGATGCAAATAACATTTAAAATATTTAAATTATACAGTATATTGTTAATTCTTAACAAACCCTATATTGGTAAAATATTCTAACGTATAGTGATATGTTTCCTGTCATTTTATTGAACAAATATGTAGCCAAATATATTATATAAAAATTCTAAAGAAAGAGTAAACAACAAAAAAATGTGGTAGAGAAGAAAGATAATGGGTACTGTCAAGGCTATGATGTGTCTATTACTCATACATTCCACAAAAATATGATCTTTTGATTATGACTTTTTAGAGAAATTTGATAAAAGAAGTATTTCTATACCTACATGGCCACAAAGAATATTTATTATTGTTCTTTATTTGCTCTCCTGCTAGTAATCCTTTAGAATTTTACTTGACTTCATACTAAATTGGTAATACGGAAAAAGCTGCTTTTGACTTCCACGAGTTTTGGAACAACCTCTGCATGTTTCTCTCAAGTGCAAACAAAAATGGATAAAAGGTCAAATGTGCAAATTACTTAAGAAAAGGAAACTCCTTAAGTAAAGGAAGTGTTATTAGTAAGTGGGAAGGATAAGAACATACACAGTTCTGCTACAGTTTAAAGTTTCTTTTTAAGTGGTATTGCCAAGATTATAGCTTTGGAATTATATTCCTGTTTGACAAAGACGTCAATGAGTTTACTTAGTGGTTTTATGATTTAATTGATGACAAAGACAACAGTTTATTTAAAGCCTGAGCCATTTTTATAGTAAGTTATAGTTTAGATTACTAACTTTTCATCCCACTGGGACCACCCTGTTTTGAAAGGGCAATTCACTGTAAGACTTCTTTATTGTTGAAACCTTATCTCCCATCATATTGTCTGTTTTATAAGTCAGTCATGTGGATACCACACAACACTTTTTAAAGTAACTGGTTTCTTCTCTTTCTTTTTTACCACCTTCTTTCTTCAATCTTTATCTCCCTGTAATTGTGGTAAAGCTGTCTCCACTGAACACTCCTTGAAGCAATATTTCCCACCATATATTGGTGTCAGAAGAGAGCAATAGCTTCCTGTCTCTGCAATTACCCCTTGAAAAATGCTGCTTTGATACAATGCACAGAAACACAGATAAATAAGAACTAAACAAGTAGCCATTATTAACTTAACATACATTATTATTAGCCTTAACACACATTATTATTTTTCAGGCAGTGATGTGATATAGTTGCTCTCTGTTTTTCCCTTTACATGAGATGTACCAAGGTGATGCTTATATGAACGAAGCAAGATTTTAGAAAGAATTTTTTGTTCCAAACAAAATTGTAGCTACATATTTAACATTCAATATTTGTGAGACAGGTTTCACTCTGCATCTTCTGATGAGACAGCAAAGAGTATATAGATGAGGGTCACAGACATCAAGGCTACTTCAAGCTTATGGCCCATTAAGCTCAGCATCATCTGCAGCAGATGATGGAGTATAAAAGTATAAGATTGTCCCTCCTCAAACTGCCACTTTGTAGCTATTACTGAAGTTCTCCAATCTTATGTCCAGCTTTAGGACAGCAAGTTTAGAAAATACTCTGGATGATCCTATGAATTGTGGCTGCATCTCATCACTATTCTGAGGGTGATGTCTCTGCTTTTCATCCTGCAGAATCTTGGAGGTAGCTCAAATGGAAAGAAATAGAGTTATTTTCCTTCAGTTAGCGGAATCAGGAAGGTAACTCAAATGGAAAAAAGTAGATTTTTTTTTCCTTCTTTTAATGGCAATCATGACTCACTTCAGTGCAGCATGAATAATAGAAAGGGATGAGAAGATACTTACCTAGAGACTGTATGTATTTTGGGGTTTATAAGATTTGTTTTGGAATATGTTGTGACCTGAATTTCCCTTGCAGGTATACTGAAGCTTGGTTTAGATATTTCCAGAAATACACATCAACTTCAAAAAGACTCATACGTCACATATTTCAGATAGAAACAGTGAGTTCTCAGGTAGTCTGCTGCCAATTGCAAAAATGTTCCATTTGTTTTCAAAGAATCAGAATTTTTCACGAGTCCATTTTTTAATTATTTTTCCTGTATACAAATTATCTGCAATAGACTCTAAATTTTACTAAAGAAATGCTTGTTCACACCTTTTTAAACTTCTTCTGAGTATTACTTCAGATTATTTGTTTTTTTCTTTTTCTATGTTCCCTATTCAATTACTTTAAAAATTGAATGAAGGAAAGGAAGAAATATGAGCATTCAAAAACTGGAAAATGGTTCAGGCAACATAAAACATTTTCCTATTGTTTAGTTCAGTTTCTCTGTGATTTTGATTTTTTCTGTAAAACTCAAAAACATCCCTAACTACTCATTCTAACCTAGGCAGATCACCATGTTGAATATATGTATGGAAGGAACGCAACAGCAAGTCTTTTATTTTTTGTAGGTACTATTTATTTGCCAAGATAAATCATCTTACATTTTGAACTGAGAGCTGTGTGGGAATGGACGTCAGTGATGATGACATTTCATGTTTTCACTCCAGAATTTCACAGTTCTATTAATGAGGACTCCAGTAAAATTTTAAGCTGAACAGAACTATGAATTAAAGGCCAAATCCTTTGTTATTTGATTTTTTTTCTTCATTTCTTTAAATTAAAGTCCATTTTTTTTAACTGAGTTCCTCAGCTAAGCCTTGCAGACTTTCAAATATTATTGGAGTGCTTTGAAATACAAAGCAAAAATCTTCTAAGTAAATCCACTCATATGAAAGAAGATATCTGTCCTGTGCCCCTTGAAACATTCTTTGATTACTGAGAGTTGGTGGCATGAAAGAGATACTAGTCTCTTTTTTTGTTGGAAGCAAGAGCATGTAATATCAACAACCAGCCTTTTGTTTCTCACTAAGCCTATTCCTATTCTCATGTAACGGGTAAAGAAATTACTCCGTTACACATTTTTAATTCTCATATAAAAACTTCTGTTATGAAGGTAAACACTACGCTGTTTATCTATGATATAAAAATGCACAATGCACTGGTATTAATAACTACACCAGACACTAGAAATGTAAGCCGATTACTCATAACCAGAAGACTTAACGAAATATAGTTACCTGCATTGTTACAGCATTGCGGAAATGTGAAATAAAGTGGATTTTCTTTCTAAATAGTGCCCCTTATTTTTAGATACATTTTCTGAGTTTTTCATGAGCTGTAACAAATAAGCATTAGAGATCTTTGTGACTAGGGAATTTCTTTCATATAAATGATTTTTATCAGTTTAAGGTCTTTGGTTTACTTAGAAAAGCTCGCTTCTCTAACTGCAGTAAAGTGGTAATCCTACAACAATCTTATGGCTCAAACATTTTGCTCTGTATGTGAATTTATGCAAGGTGTGAGGAAGTTCTTATCTCTTCACACAAATTCAGAACAAAAACAGATGATGTAAGTTCACTTTGAATATAGCCCAGACGTAAAAGAGAACAGAAATAGGTTCTGATTTCTCGAAATGCATATTCCTCAGGTAGTTGCTGTGGATGGGCAATTTCTATAGATAAAGAGCCAAAACTGAACCTAGTCTAGATCTGGCCAAAGGTGCAATTTTAAAACTATGTTTTGTGTCTCTTTTGTGTTCAGTTGCTGAAAAAAAATATCCAAACAAGGGCCAAAATATATGGAGAAATTAGTCCCAATGTAAAGACTGAGATAAACCAGTCACTTTCAACTTTACTTGAGAATTGGAGATTTTACTTTAAGCATTCCAGTGTAGATAGCTAGATGTTTAAGATGAACTAGGTGTTTAAGATCCATTATCATGAACAGAGACCTACGCAATCCAGTCAGCAGTGTCAAGGGTGGTGTCAGTTTAAATAGGTGTCTGATTTTGGTCAATTTCATAGTTAAAAAAAAATGTTACAGAGAAATAAAATATTGTGTATATGAAATGCAAAAAGTAGCTCTTCTCAGTTACATATCCAATGATCATTTCTCAATGGGAACTAAACCATATGTGCAGAAAAAATTAGCTTTGGACTCTGTGACTGAGAAAATTTTTATCAACTTCCATAGTATTACAAGGAATTATATTATATGGAAACAATGTTTATTTATTTTGGGATCACCACATAGATTTACCCAGATAAAGAACTATCGTATGCTCCAAGTTCTGGTTAAAACAGTAAGAAAAATTCAGGATGGATTATTCTGTTTTTAGAAAATTCATATTGCACTTTGAAGAAAAACTGAGATTATTTTTCCTGTAGAATTGAGTCCAAGGATTAATGCTAAAGAATAAAACACAAGCCTGTATTCAGGCTACAAGTAAACAGTGACAAATGACTTCCTTATATATATTAATTCAGGTGACATTTTATATAAGCACAAGTTCTTCTCACAAAAAAAAAAGAGGTAAAAGTGATAATTTCTCTATTGGTCAGTAAGAGTTTCGTGTACTCTAATTATACAACAAACATCAGTCACTCACAGGAGGTTACTTCCACCAAAAAACTAGGAGGTTTTTTTCTATACTCTATGTGTTTTGTAGATGTACTATATTGATTTAATTCAGGGTTTGAAATCATCAAACTACTTTCATGCAGTCTTGGAGGCTATTTCTCTCAATTTGCTCTTTCTTTAAAAGGAAAAGTGCTCAGACATTAATTTTGTATGTATTCTCAATGTATCCCATAGAAATCCTGTATTTTGTGCATATTAAACCCACCAGTATTGCATACCAGCAACATATAAAACAAAGCTTCTATTTGCTACTGCAAAAGAAAAGAAAAGCGTCTTAATATTTTTTTTAAAAAATTATTACAGAGGGTATATCTTATTGAATTCAGACATGGTCTAAGTCTAGGACATTAAGATTAACTATATTCTGTAGGGACTGCAAATTTTCAGGGGCTACATTTCAGTGTTTGTGGTGGTGTCATCTATTTAGATATCAACTGTTTATTTAAACTCATCGTACATTCTAAAATTATTCATCTGTAGTATGTATTCCTTAAAAAAATATAACTGATCCTAAAGTAACCAGAAACTACCTGTGAAAGGCCAGCTGTCCTCTGTTGTGTCAGAACATTGTAACAGTAATATATTTTGTTTTCTGACAGTTTCCAGTTCTTTCAATTCATTGTATAGCAGGGATCGCTCTAAGATTAATTTGCTTATTTTTAAATTTCCAGTTATGGAAGAGAAAGTACAGAGGAAAGACAAAAACTAAAAGAAGGGGAAAGACTTTGAGGTAACAAAAAATTGCTTTTATAACTATGGCTTGTGAAGGGCTGTTACGATTTCCCCAGCTTTACTTATCCATCCACGCTTTGCAGCGGGATGGAGCTCATTTTTGTATGGTGCAGCTTTCCTGAGCATGTAGGTTTGTGAGAGGGTGTTTAACGTTGCCGTGGCTTCTGCTCTCAAGTCACAGTGATGCCTTCACTATTGCTCCTGGGTTCACATAGGAAACAGAAATCCCCAGAGTCCCTTTGTATCCTCCATCAGTGGGAACAAAACACAAATTTTTTTGTGAGTGTACAGTAGGATAAATGTATAATTATGCTCTTGTAATGAAGTCGTATGTTATGGTTACCTCTGATGTATTGTCCAATAATATCCAAGACACTGTTTTGTTATCCCCTGGTGCTAACAGAATAAATAGAAACTTTCCAAATCATTCTACAGTATTTCCCTGCTGGGGCCTTGAGAGCACCCATAGGCTCAGCTACCTGGAATTACCTCAGCACCCCATATACTCTTTGGTCCAGGAGACTCATCAATGCTCATGGCTGAGCTTGCCTGAGTTGCGTCGCAGGTGTTACTGGTTCCAGTCCTGTCATCTGCTGATCCCAAATTTCCATTTGGCTTTCCTGAACGGACCTTAGACCTTTCTCTGAGGTTACCTTGACTTTGTCTGATGA
Source organism: Caloenas nicobarica (assembly GCF_036013445.1). Lineage (NCBI taxonomy): Eukaryota > Metazoa > Chordata > Aves > Columbiformes > Columbidae > Caloenas > Caloenas nicobarica. The sequence continues at coordinate 51,589,814 of NC_088245.1, forward strand.
CACTGGCCTGTTGATGCAACCTGCTGCCTTCACTGGCTTGCTCTGCTCCCCTATGCCCTGGTCAAGGGGATTATCGCCCAGCTGTGTCGAGGGCTCCCTTGGCTCCTGGGGAGATATATCAGAAGACTGGCAAGGAGAAGAATTGTAAATATGCTCAAGCAACTACAGATGGGGTGTAGAAAGACATACATATCATACTGATTGTTTTTTGGCTTTGCATGCTTGACAAGTAGAACCTCTGTGTTTAGATAACATAGGCCTGTGAGAAACTCAAAGGCACTTTATCAAATGTGCTCAAGATTCCTGCTTTGCTGTGAGAAACATCAAAGCACAGCGGAAAATGATGCCTGCTTGAATCTTTGAAATACAAGTGAAGCCATCAAGCTCATTGATCTTCTAGCAAGGACTGAGCTCTGCAGTGCCCATGTTCCTGCTTGTGTACCTCTGCCCCAGTGCCTAGGTGCTTTTTCAGAGATCCCCCAGTTAGTGAGATAACAAAAAGTAATTTAGTCTTTGCATTTCATCCATGGTTTGTGGTTGTTCCTGTGACCTGCCTGTGTCAGCTCAAACAGTTCCCAGCTCTCCTTCCCTGTGGATTAGCCTCACTCTTGCAACTCCTGACAGTCTCTAGGTAAATGTATCCATGTATTGATGACATCTACCAGTACATGTTCATAATCACAAAAATAACCTCGAAATATACAGAAAAATATACCTATTTTATGTGCAGAAATAGGGAAAGGACTAAGTGAATTGGGAATATCTCTCCTTGCTTCACTTACTGAAGGCAGCAGCTTCAGTGTCTTCACACTTCCATACCAACAATACATTTTGAAATTTTCGGTTTAAGAACACAACTAGTCCTAGCTATGATGGCAGGGGTTTGTGTCTGAAGTTTGAACAAGAAATGGTACAGAGACTATTAACAACCTTCAGACATGTTCAGACATGGTAGGCTGTTGTAAATTTGTAAGGTGACAATGACATTTTTACTATTGCTCTTGCCTGGATTCATACCACTGTCTTGGAGATTTTGCCTTTTTTTTTAAAAAAAAAAAAAAAGAGATTGTATACCACTACTATGTCCCAGAGCCAACGATTTTGCCACTTGAGGTTTCCTTTGGTTTTACTTATATAACTTATTTGACAGGTTTTCATGTGTCACCCAGCTTTCTGCCAAATGTGGTGTTTGGTGTATCCTGCTTGTGGCTCACTTCATTTTTAGCACAGTTTAAGTAATTTGCAAGGATCAGTGCTGGAAAAGGAAACAGCTGAAGCATTGTACAGTCAGCCAGGAAGAGTGGATAGGAGAGTCACTTATCTACTTGGTTTTGTGATACACAGTGGAGAAGTGAAGTATGAATTAAATTCCAGCTGCAGAAACACCAACAAGAAGTTCATTTATGATATTAAATAGGCATAATGAATAAATTCTCATGGAACACCCCATCTGACATAGCATCAGGTAAATTAAGTGATGGGAGAAGTAGAAGAAAGGTTTCTATTTAAAATCAGGTTACCATTTTAAGACTGGTAGAAGACTGGAAACCCAACATCTTTTCCCTCAGATTTTGTATCCAAACCACATGGTTCCACCTTTCCCTCTTTGTTTTGTTGGTTTGGGTTTGTTTGGTTTTTTTTCATGGGGTGGGGCTGTGGCTGGAGGTTTCTGATGTGGAGACTTCTGTTCCTCTTTGGCTTTTAGCTGTAATCTTGTTGGAGACTTAAATCCTTACCTATACACAGAGCTCCGTAGCTGACCCACACAGAAACAAGAGTTAATTCAATTCAATTAGGCGATACCCCTGTATTAACTTTCAGCTACCTTTGTTGATCTTTTCCTCCTTGTTTATCCCTGTGGTCTCCCGCTGCCCCAATGCCCTTCCACAATGCTGCTTCTGTTAGAGCTCACAGGAAAGTAAGACCTGCTGGATGCATTGATGCCAAGGAAATGGTTTCCTTGGCAACAAAAAGAAGGTGATAGCTCTCAGATTTTTTTTGCTGATCAATGTAACTTCTATTGCCATCTAGAGACAAAGAAAAAGTAAAGAAATGGATCCATGAGCTACCCTGTTACCACATTCTCTCACAAATCCTGAAAAGCTATATATCACTGTTACTAGTACAAATTTACATATTTTTAAAGTATTTTAAATAAGAATTCTCATGACTGAAAATATATTTTAAATTAATTTTCACCACTTTGTCACTAAAAAATTAACAAAGCAATAACTTATAATAAGTATACATACGCAGCACTCCATTCACATTCCGTCCAGATTGCATGAGAAAGAAGGGCTGAAAGATAAGGACTATTGTGTGCCCTATGACTAGGAGCTAATGCAGTTTCTAGTATCAAGCTGTTTTATAACTTTCAGCACTAATTATGATGAATGCTGTTTGTCTAAGGACAAAAAAAAAAAAAAAGACAAGTTATTTGTCCATTTGACAGGTTTTGGAAGTGGCTATTTTCTTAGAACTTGTGAGGGAGGTATTCTCATCCCATTCTTTTCACAAAGACCCCTTATGACGGTTACAAGCTTTGAATATGTTTCCAAAAGGAGGAAAGTTAAAGCTAATGAAAAATATTTTCTCAGAGAAACCATAAGAGTTCTGCATAAAACTAATCATAATTTTTCTTCCTGAAATGCTTACTTACCATATGTGCTTTATAATGGGAAAATGATCCCTAAAAATGAGATCTTGTAAATTCACTTACACAAGATGCCATTAGATTGTAGCTGCTTACTCTGGTGCCAAAGCTGAATTTGAGAGCTGTTGAAGAACAATGCTCATTTTCTTCTTCACTCAAGCTCTGTCAATATAAAATGCCCTCATCTCATTGCTGGGGTGTACTGCAGGCAAAGCAGCCTGTTTTCAAGGCATCAGGCGGAACATGCTTTCTCATACATTTTGCCGATCTCATGTGAGAAGATAAATGCAAATATTGTTTCTACATTTCTGTGACAGATGCACTTGACCCCACTTAACCAAACCAGCAGCAGTTCAGTACAGGCACCAAAAGACGTAAAGGTCTGCGCTGTAGCTGGGCCAAGAACTGCTTTTAGGAAACCCACAAAGGAGCAGAACGACACAGTGAACACTGATAAGTTGTGGGTGCAAGGAGGTTCATGCAGACCTTTCCCACTGTCTGCAATTTGACTATGAGCCAACCACTTTATTCCATAAATACGACAGCCTGGGTGAGCCCACTTTGAGCTCTCTCTGCTAGACAAGCGTGGCTGTAGGGCAATGATCTTTTATTAATCACAGATCACTGGATAAGCCCAACTTAAGTTTTATATTTATCATTCAGCTTAAACAAGTACATTTTAAATAGAATTAATCACTTAGAATTATAAGGTTGTGTGACTTCCCGTTACTTAGTAGGTAATTTTGTTGAAGTCTTAAACTGTATGTTATAAAGTTCCACTCATATTTAGCAGATTTGTGTCTACTTGATCAAAACAAGGCAGACAGAAACCATCAACAACACTTGCAAGATAAGGCCTGTTTTGTACCTTAATGAGCAAAACAGGATCCACTTGGGCAAAATAACACCTTCAAGGCCAGCACAAAGCAGCAATGAATTATCAACAACAACTGCATTCCTGAGAGCTTGTTTTGAGTTCCAGACTTCAGAGCAACCTGACACCAGATCTGTAGAAGGGAGGTAATCAGGTTGAGATGCAGCATGATGAAACTCTGAAATCCTAGCCAAGCAATATAAAGAATCCTGTGTGCACATATAATACTTTGGCCTTAAATACATATAATTCCTTACCTATTTTTCCTTGCCCTTTATTTTCTCTTAGGCATAAACTGATCACCAAGTCTGGAACTAAGTTTGGATCTAGCCACAAATAGACCCCTCTCTGAGAAGGAGTTTAGAAAACAGGGGACCATTCTGAACGTCTCCTGTCCCTTTATAAATAACTCTAAAACAACTTGCAACCCATTCTGCTTGGAATATTTCCTCCATGCAGTAAGTAATAGAGTGAACCTTGCCATCGGCTCTGTTAAGTTACACTTTTCTTTAAGTGATCTAAACACTGCTCTGCAGCAAGCAGGACCCTAAATCACTCATCTACAACAATATCCTATAAAGAATTTAATCCTCTGATAAAAAGGCTGGTCTGATATGGATACTCTAAAGTGCTGTGTTTTATGTGCAGTGATGTTGAGTGTAGAGCTGACATGTGTGGATTTGAAGGAAAAGTTACCAAAACGTCTTTGAGAAGGGAAAAGAAAAGTAGCATTCATATCTATTGATATTCATACTTCTCAGAAAAATGGTATCTGGAAACTGAACACTTAAAAATGAATGCGTAAATCTTATTGTGGTCTAGTTTTTCTGCTTATTTAAAATTCTGCACAAACTTAAATAAACTCAGCAATTTTGACACTATTGAGTTGAAAATTGAGTAGACTCAAATGTATTGTTGGAAATATGACCCTTAGATCCTGTTTACTGCACCTAGGTGAGATCCAAGATTTTGTTAAGAGTAGTAGTGGATATATTTTAGTGAGAAACTAAGTCCTGTATTTTTAGAGTGTATACAATGACAATACACATTAAAAAAAATACTATTTCAGGAGTGCTTGCAGAATTCTCTCTTTGCTACAGAATTTTATTTCTTCCTCAATTTGGATTATAATTCTGCTGCTCACATTCCACTCAACAAAAACTTTTTTAGATTTTTTTTTTCATCCTTTGCATAATCTAGCATGCAAATGAGGAATCTATTATCAAGAAGTTAGGCGAAGTGTGTAACAGAATGTTTATCAGTACTTGCCATTGCAAGTAGTTATGAAATCAGTGCACCTTCCTCACACTCTTAGAATAGGAATTAAGTAGAATGTCTTGGTATATTTCTGAGGATTTTAGCATTCTAGTCGAGATCGGTGTGATTCTAAAGTGAATCTCCTGGGGGTTGCTGCCTGCTGTGCCATGGACTCACACCCTGAAGGGTTCTAAATATGACCAGTGCTCCAGTTACAAATAAGCTTATAGTCTCCTAGTCTAGGACTAGACTAGAGATAAACTGAAATAAATAACCCCAAAATACACTACAGATCCACTCCTACTGTGCTGCATTGCTTGCTAGTGTATATATAATTTCAGTATAATGTCATATGAGAGGGAAAATGTTGAATTTGCAATGGTAAAATCCATATATCTCATAAAGGGGAAAAGTATAATATCACCTCATTTTATTGGTATCATCAGACTGTACAGGAGATGCTGAGGGGAAATTGAATCAAGCCACACAAAAATTTTCCAGGACATGATAAGGACTGTTCATTGCAGTCCTCAGTTTTGTATGTAAACAAATTTCAGTCATCAGTATTGAAAGCTGATCTCAGACTCTAGGAAAACAGTTTTAAATATGTTAATTAATCTGCCTTTTCTCAGCACTCTTACATTTATATCTGGATTTGATAGAAGGATATTATGCCAGTATCGTGTTGTTTTACTAACACCTAGAAGGTGTAAAATATGACCAGAAGAGAGAAAAGAAAAAAAAAATCATTAGCAAGCATTGTAGTAACAGGACAACAGATATCAATGAGTCAGTGAATCAATGCCTAGCCACATTAAAAGAATGTGTTAGGGAATGAGTCTGGATCTGGAGAAAGTACATTACAAGTGCAACAGCGCTTTTTCTTAGTTCACTCTGCGTGATTCTCTGAGAGTCAGAGCTGCTAAATTGGTTCAAAGTACAGCCAAACCATTCTTTTTTTGCCCAGAAGTTCACTTCGTCTGACAGAGCAGTTCTCTAATTCCCTTTACTTATGACTATATGGCCTGGTATTATGAAGCCATTACTGTTACAGAACTTAGATAATATTACACTCACTGGCCCACTGTCAAGGACACAGAATAAATTATAACTAAAATAGGCTGCTCCAAATTATGTACAAATATTATTTTACTGTTTTGTTTAATTGGTTAGTAACTCAGAACATTGGTAATTTTTCTGTTGTACAAAAGATGGTTGGTTTGGGGCTTCCATTTTTGTGACTAAAAGACAGCTGAAAAAATATAGGTACATCCATTGAACAGCACAGTTGCTGCAAACCTGATATCTCGGGGAGTCTAACAATGTCTCCAGATGTTCAGAAATAACAGACAAATAGCCAGACTTTTTTACAGGTAAAAAAGAAGGTATTTACAGAAAAAACAGACATATAATAACCCTTTATAACCAAAATACGAATTATACTCCATGATGAAGAACACACACAAGTCTTTTGTTTGGAGGTAGATCTGTCTAGATAGAAGGTAGAAATGTGTTTATATCAACATTATAGGCTTTAAAAAAAGCTATAATGTCTGTTCCCAGCAAAAGGCTGTATCGTTTGTTGCATCCCACCTGCATTAGGATCATTTCTTTTCTATAAAGCTATAGAAATGTTCTGGAGTTTGCCAATAGCAAGAACATAAATATTAAGAACTGGGCTGCTGTCACAATCCTATATTCCTTCCCGTGCCTGTATACCCAGATGGACTGAGAGTCTGTCAAGGTACAGTTAGGATACTGAGAGGCGCAAAGTCTACTTCTGATAGAAGAGTACCTTCAAAAACCGGGTAATGCTGGGACTAAGGTTTCAGTATAGATGTGATGATTCCTCAAGTTCATTTGTTTTAAATCAAAACCTCCTCTAAGAAAATCTACTGTGTTTTATCTTTTGCTCTAATAGAGGAACTTGCAAATTATCCTGGAAGTTTTCATCCACATCCTGTCATATAAATTAGAGAACTGTGCATTCTGTATCTATGACAATCTAGCTATAAGTTTGTCAGGTGCTCCCAGATTCATATCATGAAAACAAAAACAAACAAACAAACAAACAAACAAACAAACAAAAAAGGAAACAAGTGTCTGAACCTGAGGCTACATTTTTCCCTGGGTCTGTTTGTTTGTTTAGAAGATTGCCTACTTTTGAAAGTACTATGAGCTTTTCAAGACATGATACTGAGCATACCAGTAGTTGTGGTTGGGCAGTCTCAAAGCTGATTGGCATTGTTTTGTTTCAAATAATTGATTCCTTGTTGAGAAAGTTCCTAAGGGAATATTGTTTTAAGAAGATATTGAAGCTGAGAGAGAGTGCTTAGCCTGTACAGCTTTTCAAAGAATGGCAAAGGTGACATGGAAGAAGGCATATACACAGGAGTAAGAGAAAGATACAGGGGACTTACTAAGGCAAATGTCATAAGAGCAACACAGATAACAGGACAGGAAAAGTACAGAGCTGGAATTAGATAGCGTCTTACAAATAGCTTCCAGTACAGCTAAGCACAGTGCACAGGAAAATTTGAGCTTATGTTGCCATAGTGAGGGAGCAAAGTGATATAGCATACTAAACATACAGGGCATGGTTTTAATCTGTCTTGCTACATTCATATAAATAAATCACTAGACTAGGTCAGGTACAGCACTGGTACCTTTTCTGACAGCCAGATCGACAATTTTTGCTCTCTTTAAAAGGTAAAAATATGATAAACTTTTTCAGGAGGATATTATTACTCTTTGAATAAGTACTTTTGATTTTGATAGGCGTGACTAAATGAATAATAACAGTCTGTCAAGCCTTTGTTGCAATTTAATTAAGTGCTGATTGATCATTACATTTAATAACTTTAAGATTTTGAAAGCTTTGTACTGGGAGCAAAAATAAAGGCTAATCTTCCATAAACAAGCGTTCATTTTCTGTAGAAAAGAGGGCTTTACTTAGATTTGGTTTAAATTTTTATAATTTATATTGAGTTTTTGGACCATAGCCTGTGTGAATCTGTTTTCTGCGGCTCGCTAGATGGTGCTGTGTTCCACCGTGAAGGAGCACAGGTCAGCACTGATGTGACGAAATCCCTGTCACCCGTGCAGACGTGGGCTGCTAGCTGGAGGTTGTCAGCATGTCCTTTTCTTTTGAGGGGATTAAATTATCTAGGAGTCTGCATTTAGGTGCCTATTTTAAAAACAGTGGCCTGAATTTGGGGTTTGCATTTTACAGACAGTAACTCAGGGTTAAGAAATCAGGTCAGTTTTTCAAATATGAGGAGCCCTTCTGTTTTGTCGGTGCAGCTCTGAGTTTTCACTTAGCTGTAGCAGCTCTCTGAAGTTTTTGTCCTGTGAGCTTACTGTACGACATGTGCATATAAAGCTATTATTTTCCTCTCGGACTCGTGATGACAGTGTTTGTGAATGTATTGGTGAGTAAAAATCTTGCTGAGAAACTGTGGAGCTACCCTTGGTGCCAGAGTCCAGGCAGTACATGCAATTGCTTTGTTTTACGGGGAATTTATTTGTGGAATGTGTTGTCATTATCAGAAATATAAGCTTCAGCTCAGCAAAATACTGACCCATGGTCTTGCTAAATCAAAAACATTAGAGAGAAAGAGGAGTGAGTGAACATCAGAACAAGGTGTTCTGTTACCCCTCATTGAGTGTGCTTTTATCTCTTTCCAGTCATGTGGCAAACAGCTACTAAGAAATTTATAGCTAAACAAAACTTTCATTTTCTGACTGAAAACTCTTCGACCAGTCTGCTTTCAGCCTAACAGCGTGGTACAAATATTTGGGATATGACCTTTCTTAGAGCCTTTTTTATCATGGTCAACTGTTCTCATTACATTTTATCTGAAAGCATTTTTGACACGGTTCACAAGAAGCAAACTTGCTGGCAAGATATGTGGCTTGGCAGGGCTATGAAGGCCACATCTACGTTATTCTGTTAAAAGGCCCCAAACACCTGATACTAATTTCCTTAGCTATCCACACCATCTAAATTTTGGCAGCTGTTACATTGAAGACAAAACTTTGGAGTTGCTTGGCTCCAAAACTATGCATCCATCTTTCTTCAGAGATTATTGATCAGAATATTCACTATCTGTGCGATATGGTTAGCCTTGAAAATCAGTGAAAGTTTATGGTGAGAAGGATAAAGGATATATATGCTTAGGACAAGGTAGAAACAACTGATGAGACAGAGGAAACTTTTGAGGGTAAAATCAGAAATGCTGCAAGTGGTTCTCAGCAAAGAATTTACTGTATAACATACGACTGTGGGTGACCACAAGGAACCATGACGTACAAGGAAGAGAAGTGGAAGTGAAAGGCAGCAATGAAACTGCTGGTACATGTGCTCACCTGTGGCTGGTCATCCTTTTCTCATTGCTACATGACCAATAAGCAGAAAACTTCCTGTGACTGGGTCATACCACCCAGCTATGGTTGAGCAAAGATCTCTACCCAAAGTCAGAAAGCTAGAGTTACAACAGTTTAGCAACACCGAACTTCCAGCTTCAGAAGCGACTCCCTTGGCCCCTTTCATTCTTTATTTGGCAGCCAGACCTCTTAGCATCAGATGACCATAGGATGAGAAACCAGAACTCAGTTGTTGCCAGATTTCTCTTACCTAGGGCAGTGGGCCATGTCCTTACCTGAAGTTTATGATTTCTCATGATCTAACTGAGGAAGAAGGAATTGAACCTCCCTCGTGTTCAGAAATATATCCTTGTGAAAAGGAGTACGGCTGTTCCCTTTGTCCCAAGCAGAACACACCATCCAGCTTACTTATTTTCCCCGTAGAACCTCTTCAGAATGAAAGTATGATAGAAAGCCAAAAGGACTTACATGGACCTCCAAATGCTGTAAATGGGACTGGCATTACTTCAGCCTGTCCTTGGAGAATGTCCCAAGGAGAGAGAATAACTAAACAGAACAATGTATCAGGGATAATGGGACTTCCACGAATAATGTTGCCTTTCTTGATCATTTCTAAAAGGATTGTTGGCTGAATCCTCTTGTAAACTCAGCCGAAATCATTATATTGCTGCTTCCCAGAGTACTGTAATCCCATACAGACTTTTTGCCCACCAAGACCCACTGTCTACTCACAATAATATACTCTTACAGTGACCTCTTCTTATAATGTATTGCTGTGGTGAGACCAGTGTGGATGTATAAAGGCAGTGATAACATTACTACCATCATACCTACTATCTCATGAATACTAACATGAAAGAAGCAGATGAGTGATGCCTGATACTCTGAGTAGGAAATCCGTAGCCTAGATGTGGAAATATCTCACAGGAAAATCAAGGATAGTCCCAGACATCATAGACTTGGTATTTTTCAGGAACAATAAGGGCCTACTGTGTCAGATTTGGCACACTACTCTGAAGAATCCTAGGAAGCAATCTAGCAAAGTCCTATCTCCACCCCACTGTTTTTGTTTAGGAGTTTCGCTGATCCATATTTTACACTGTTGGTGAATACCCATTTGGTATAAATTTTCAGTAGTTTATCTGGACCTTTTGAAAGGGATACAATTTTTTATTTAAAAAAATTATTTGGGTGTTTGCCATCTCAAAGTCAAGCTGGAAATTTGTGCCATACAGATATTTAGAATCCTAACACAGTGTATAAAGTAGCCATTGTCTTCACAGCTACATTGTTTTCAAACCATGAGCAGAGAACAGTTCATAACAATACTCTACCCTAGATTGTGTTGACTCCCAAACCAATTTTCAGGTGCCCTTTTCTGTCAGAAGAGCCAATTTCCAGTAGGGTCCAGATCTGATGAAAAACATACTAGCTTTCAAAGTTCATATATTTTTGAAGAATTTTTTCCCCAGAAGCAATAGCAGGAGGAAGCACATCCATAGACTATTACAGTGTCCTAACAAGATGAACTCTCCTTCCTTCAAAGAAAGGAATTTCTGCACTCAATATTTAATCTTCAAATAATATGTTTTTCAAGCATAATGTTTGCTGTCTAACCAACTCAGTCTTATAGAATTTAGTTAGCAAATATCGTGAGGGAGGCAGTCGTGGCCCCAAGCTTGGCAGTACTCAAGAAGAGACTGGACAATGCCCTCGAACACATGGTGTGAACTGTGGGGCTGTCACGTGCAGGGACAGGAGTTGGACGTGATGGTCCTTGTGGGTCCCTTCCAACTCAGGACATTCTATGATTCTATGATTCTATGGTCATGCTCACTGGAAAAATCAGAATATGTGGCCTCCTATACTGTACTTGGCTAAATTGTTTTCTGTTTGTTCTAATCACAGTATCAGGACTGCCATCATTGTTCTCTGAAGATCAAGGGAATATTCAGGAATTATCAACCAGCTTGAGTCAATGTGTTTTTTGCATTTCGGTTTGTTGCATTTGGTGCCTTGAAGAACAGAGTCAAGAACCCTGTGAAATGGTTCTGCACTAGGACAAAGGCCAGATATTACTCATAAAATGTCTTTACAGAAAACCCAGGAAACCTTCTCATTGACTTCACTAGTAGAAAATGTTTGATAATTCTGTAAATTCTGTCTAGTTCCTAGCATCAGACAAAATTACTCATTTATGCCCCTGGTTTCCACCAAAAAGAACACATTATTCCGATGTGTGATGCTGCCTTCTGGTGGTGGTATCTTGGAAACTGCAGGAAATAATGTGCCTCATTAAAAGGTTTCAGATCTATTAGCAAAGCTTCCTGTCTTGTTTTCAAATACATTTGTACATATGTATGTTATACTGAGTTAACTTCTTCAACAAATGACTACTGAAACTAGGGGTTTGTGTTATATCTAAAATGCTTACTAGTCTTGTTTGTTCTTATGAACTGGCAGAAGCTTTCAAGGCAGAACACTGAATAGTCTTATACGAAAATTACTTTTAAGCTTCTGCTCAGAGATATTAAAACTAAGAGATTCCAGGAGCCTTATCACATTGTGTTCTGAAAGCAAAACTCATTGCCTGACATCGAAAACAATTTCAAGAGCTGTAATGTGCCCAGTCATCTCAAATAGTGTGTTCAGAAAGTGGCTTTGAGGGACAGGCCACAGATCTGCACAGAAGTCAAATAAAAATTAGTCTGAGTTCTCCTAATTGATGCTAAGCAGTTGGCACAGAGCACATGGCAGTGTCGGTGTCTATCTGAAGCTGAGGGCTGATGGAGACTTCTATCCCCTTAATCTGAAAGCCGGTTTTCGCTGAAGTCTAACAAAACCTCAGACCTAATGCGCACCTCATACTTGTCTTTTCTTTCTTTTCAGGTGGCCCTACTCAAAATCTTTTTATAGAAGGGAAAAGCACCAGAGGATACTTTAAAATGTAATGGTTATTTTATTCTTTGAATGAGTAGCCTGGTACCACCAATATATTCCTTTGTTGCAGCCTAAACTTTCTCTATTTTTTCCAACTCCTAGTACAATTTACATGAAATGTATGCTCAAACTTCATGTCAACCTAAAGAAAATTCCCATAACCCCTTTTCAGTCCGGAGTTACTTGGAGATTTTGCTTCTATTTCCTTGTCATTAGTATGGATTGCACGGTGTTTTTGAGGTCACTGGATTTGGTAAATAACTGAATGCCAGACCTGTAGCTGTGTAATTCGCAATGCTTACAAAGTTCCAGCAACGATCTGCCTTCTAAGTTGAAAGTCTTGTTAATGATACTCCTGACAGTACATTTATTCTAAAGTATTTGAATCTCAAAACCAACGAAAATCAAGTTGCGTTTATGTTTCCAGAGGAAGTATTCAAATAAGGTCTGTACTGATTGTAATGTTTCCTTGATCTTGCTCAACCCTGACTATAAAAAGTCTGTTAGCAGAGTAATCTGATACCCTTCTCCTACTCTAGTTTATGCAGAGGGTTGGGATCCTTTCAAAGAAATTTTGAGGGTCATCATCTGACCTCTTAAGCTGACCAAACATGTTCTTCATCAGTATAGGGGTGACAAGAGCTAACTTATAATTTTAGCTAGAGTAATACAAACAATATTTATTCCTGAAAATGGCTAATGAACAATATCTCGGTCTAAAGCTAACGAATTCATCGGGAAGGTGGAATCCTCTCTGCACCATGTTACTGATACTCAAAACCAGCAGTCCTGCTTGGTCCTAAGATGGACACACACAATAACTTCTGAAAGCTGCAGAATGTAGGCCTAGAGTATATACGAAACCCCAACAGAGCAGGTCATGGGCTTCTTTTGGGAGACTGGAGGGCAGGGGACCAATTTCAGAAGAGTTATTCACTCTCAGACATTTCAGGTCGGAGTCCTGACCTACTTGGTATAACTGGCATTTTCCTTGTTTTATTTCTTTTTTTCAATTCTGTTTTAGTCATATTGGGATGAAAATTCAATAGTTTTCACAAAATATCTTCTCCTGTTGCCAGAGAAGATAGTTCCCACAGAAAAACTGGTCTGAAGAAAATCTGAGGCTACAGAGAAACTGTTACCTTTCCATTCAGAGGTTCATAACTAGCAAAGAAATATTGTCTACTTTACAGAGCCTCACAGAACTTCTCAATATTCTTTTTTCATAACATACACTGGATGAATTGTTGATAACTATCTAGAATAGCAAAAATTTTAACCAATAGAAACAGTTACTATCTGGGCTATTGATAGTGACATTAAACATTATTGAAGAACCAAACCAAATTAACTAAATACTGCAGGGGAAAATAAAATGTTGTTTAGAATGATCCCTTAAAGAATGTAGTTTGCGGGAAAACATTTTTAAAAAATAAGATATACGATTATTGTCTGTCTTCCTTTCAAATATTTCTTTTTCTCTAGGATATAGCCACAGGCCATTTAGGTCGCAATCAGATCCAGCTGTAACTGTTGCAGGTGAAGGGAGTAATGCTATGATTTCTGCCTACGAGTCACATGGGACTCCCATTAGTTGTTGCTCCTTGACAGATGACTGACAGCTTCGATGTGAGTGTTTTAATGGAAAGGTTGAAATGGCATGAATTGGTGAAGCTAAGATAAATTTTCTCTGAATTCAGGTAAAATTCTCTTCCTTACAGCAATTGTTCTAGCAAAGATTGAACCCCGTCCTCTGTTCCCAAATGAAGCATTTCAATGAAACCTTCAGTTTTTCATGAAAGTTCATTCATTTAATTATTTCATGAGTACAAGTATGGAAACTTAAAATTCACTTAGAAATATTTCATAGAAATAGTCTGTTGGGCTTTTTGTTTTGGGTGGGTTTTGTTCATGTGCACCTTCAGACCTGATCTGATATTCACTGGGGTGTAGGCACCTTTCTGTTGACCTGAGAGCTAAATGGGGCTTTCTTCAGTGTTTAGCAAGTAGTATTATCCCACTGCAGCCTTCTGGAGTAAATACAAAATCTCTGATCTGACAAACTTTTTACTGAGATTTCCAAACCCAGTGTTGTTGCCTTACAGTGACACCCAGTGGAAGAAAGAAACACTCCAGCTTTAAAAATTCTTTATTATGCCTATATCTTGTTTTCTGAAATTCGAAGTGCATTAAGGTTGTATAAACTGATTGATATAAAATAAAGACCCACAAGAAACTCATGTCAGTTGGGATCTCTGTTGAAAGCAAAAGCATAGTCCAGTTTCATCCCAAAGTATTTTATGGTTCACACTTTTAGTAGTAGTAGCGTTTGAACATGGACCAAATTGAAAATTAACCACTTGCTTCTCCAAGGATCATGGGAAGAAATAATGATTTTGTCTAAAACTGTGGTAAACCTAGCAATTATATTTGATTTCTACCTGGAAAGAAGCAACTTAATTCCAGCATTCACAAAATCTGGCTGACCAAAACCTCTGCAGAAATCTAAGTCTCCTGGACTCAAACCAGGTCAAAAAGTAGTGCTTTCAACCTTCACTAGTAATTTGACTCAAAGATATAATCCCTCTGCAGCTGAAGCTAGCCACAGAATTTGTTGAATCCTTCTTTCTATTTTCAAGCCACTTTAGTAAGTCTTCTATTAAAAAATTATATCTGTCTACTTTCTTATTCATGTGATGAGAATTTTCCAGTTCCTTGCAGGATAATATGGTGTCTTTAAAAAAAAATAGATGATATATGTGAGATCAATATAATCATCTTGTGCTATCCAAAGGCAGTGAGGGACAGGTGCAACTGCATAAAGTGCTAGTAACTACTATAGTTGTCTTTTCTGTTTGTATTCTTCATTTATTGCATTTTACCTCTTTCTTAGGCTACATTAAAGTTTAATTACACATCTATTTCCACCAAACAGGCCTCATAACACCAGCAAAGAGTTTCCACTGCAGCTTCCTGTATTAGTTATAATGTCTATACTCATTAATCCAAGTTATGATGAGGCATATTTTACCTAGCTCAAGCCAGAAGTAATTTATTTTTCATTTTATCGGTAAAGCATCTTTTCGTACACAAAAGCACTATAATCTGTGCTTAAAATTCTTAAGATGTGAAAAAGAGAGGAGCTCATAAAGATTCCAGTTAACAGAGATCCCTCAAATAAATCATTTTTCCACTTCACTGATCTCATGATTTCTTTGTCTTGGCAATACCTCTCTGCAATACTGTTGTTAAAATTATTTTTAACTTAGCTACCACATTCCAAAAATTCTTCTGCGAGGAATAATTGTTGGTATGACTATGTAGTCACAAGGGAGTTCAACTGCTACGAGGTTATCTAAGCCCCACAAGAACAATTGCATTGCTTTTGTTGGCTGTGCATGAGCATGGGCTTTGAGTTAACCCCAGCACACAGCTCTTCACAACCTGTGGTCATAGTGCTAAGGTAGGCAGGATTTGAGTATGTTAAATAATTTGAGGCAGATTTGAGCATGAATATGAGTGCCTGAAATTATCTGCTTGGAGAGGCTGCTTGCTGTGAGGGTGAGCTGACTTGTGTGATGTGGATACCACTGAGTTGTTTGGCTTGAGACCTGAACCTATATAACATACATAACAGGGGAGATTTCGTTTCTTTTTGCAGCTCTAGGTTTCCTCACACACCCTCTGATTGCCTGACTCTGTGGCAAAGAAACTTTCTGTCAGAGAAACAAAGCACTTGATCTTGGGTGAAAATAGATTTCCACCATAAGAGTTGCTGTTATGGTGGAGAGAATTATCTTTCCCTCGAAAGACGTGGAGATGAAAAGGAGTACAATCAGAGATCAGGGATGTAATCACACCCTCTGCTGTCAGAAAGAAAGAGCTCCTGCTCTCATTAGCCCTTCAGGACACAGCACATGTCCAGACTCTTCAAAAGCTCCTTTGTAGTGGTTTCCTCACAGGCTGAGGAGAGAAGGAATGATGATGTAGAAGCCATTCCTTTCCAAGTCTGGCCGCATATCTGCATCTGTGATCATGATTCCTAGATCCTACAGCAATTTGTTTACCTTTTGTACAGTGTTATGTAGACAGGTGCTAAGTAAGGTCTGCTTTTCTGACTGTTACAAACTCTTAATTCAGTGGAACCCTGAGGGTTCAACATGTCTGTAAATCAGGTCATTCTGTTTTTAAATTGCAATTCTGTCAGAAAGTTTTTTACACACTTGTAATTCAAAAACTTCTTTCCCAAACCAAAATTATGCTGGGGAACTAGATGAGTCATGGGACTGGGAATTGAATATGAAGACTTTCATCTCTAGATCACAAGTTCAAATATGCCCTGGGTCACTAAAGCCTTGCCCTATACTGGCTTTTCAGCACTGTAAGATACAATGCGTATGAGAATGTCAAAATTCCATTCTCAAGGACTATGGTGAAATTGCACCAGTAGGGAAAAGGCCCAACACTATGATGAAGTCCAATTGCTTTGCCTGAAAAAGCAGATGATGGTGATTTTTTTAATCCGTCTTTTTAAATTTTTCTTTCTATTTTCTTTCTATTTTCTTTTTTTTTTCTTTTTTGGTAGCAAAAATAAATGAATCTGCTTTGCAAATCTAGAATATATATTTCCCTATTTTAGTTAAAATAAAAGACACAGCTTCAAGTTTCCTCAACTTCCTAGGCAGCGGGGTGACTCAGTACCAGGGACAATCTGACAAAAATGGATCTGACAAACAAGAACAGTTTAATTCAGTTAGGGCTGTTACTGTTTTCTTATGTGTGAGGTATTTTGTTTAGTTGGGTGGGTTTTTCTTAATCTTAGAAGAAATCTGAATGAAACAGCAGTGTTGATTAGGGGTGTTATTGTAGTTGTGCATAATTTTAGATATATATTTTTTTATTTGCACATTATCAAGCCTTGCAGACTATATTTTTGTGTAGGTAAATCATTATAGATACATTTCTTTCTGCACTCCTTTCCTAAAGCTCTGAAAAAGGGAATGAAGACATAAGATGGAGAACAAGAAGTCAGGACACAATATTTATGATCTCATTCAACCTCAAAACGTTATCAGTCTGGAGGAGAAATTTAATCTTGAACATAAATTGCATTTCCTAAAAAAACATAATCTTGCCTTAAGACACCAAACGCACTGATTACAGAGAATGTCTGTGTTTACACATTTGTAGAGACCATACTGACTGTATTAGTGTCCTAGGAAACAAACTATGTGCAGCATACAGACCTGCTCCAAGCACCAAGCAGAAAAAGAAATTTTGAAATCAGACCCTCCGATCTTTAAATCCTTTCAAATTCCTGAAGCACATTAGCTTTACTACTGCATGATGTGCACGGTAGTATTTCCTCTAATGAAATCTGACTAAAAGTTTAAATGAGTTTAATGCATGAAATGTATAAATAAAATGTGGCCTTGATTAAATTTAGACTTGATAAGTAACTTAAATGGGTAGCACAAGAGCAGCTTCAGTATCATGTGTCTAGGCTATTTTTAGCTACACTTTGTCAAAAAGTGGGTGAATTTTAGCATTCCACATATCTTACCAAAAAAAAGTCAATATAAGGAAGCTGCATACAAACAATAAGCTACAACTCAGTTAAAAAAAAATCTCTTATTTTAAAATGATTTAGAAGGGATTGCTGTGTTAAGATGGATAATGTATGTTTTCTCCACCCACTTTAAAATAAAGTCAGTCTGGGACTGTGACACTCAATTGACAAACATCCTCCAAGCATACCTAGAAGTAGTATTAGCATGAACTTTTTCACATTGCCTCACTAATGTGTCTGGACCCTGACCTGTAGGAGCCCATTCATGGTGAAGAAGGTATTTCACCTTCTGTATCCATAAATCTTTGTCTTCTTTCCAACATAAAAAATGGGTCACCCATGCAACCTCCTGTCACAGCTTCTGAGGAGCTGACAGTCAATTCAGTTAATTTTACCATGATCACAAAGAAGGTGATGCTTTGTTGTTATGCCTGCAACCTCGGTGGTACCACTACTGCTGATTTACACTCAACTGAGATACTGTATCCAAATTTCCTCCTAGAGATGACTTCGTGCAGTAAAAAAATCCATATGGCAACTTTTCAGTCCACAATTCCCCATTTCATTTATTAAATTTATATTTGTTTTATAACCAGCTACGAATTTCCCTGAGGCATAGTAGCCCAAGGGAAGCAGGATTTTCTGGGAAGGGCAGAAAGATATCCAAACACATATACTAACATGTATATTTTCTGTTACTGACAAGCAGGTATGTGACAATCACAATCTTGTTCTTATCAGTCATTTACCACACTTGTGAAGACCTCTACCAACACTTTTTTCTCTCAGCAAGTAAAGTTACCTTCTGGTCTCCATCAATCATAACCTCCATGTGGACCCAAAAAACAATCATTGCTCACTCCAGTTCTCTGTTTGCCCTGAAGAACCAACACTAATTTTGAATAACAGACCCACTTTTGAAGTCAACAAAATCGAACCTGTGAATAGGACTTGCTGTTCACTGAGGAGCATGGAGAGATTTCCAAAGTGAATTTTACCTGCTGAAAGCAGCATTGCCAATGAGCTCATGATAGTATTCTTTTCTCTGCTTAGGATCTTTGCTGTAGGGCTTGCACCCTACAGATGGTGGAAATGCAGCTGGTAATCCCCTGAGGATGGTAGACCTGACCAGGAAAATAAAGACAACAGGAAAGTGAACTCATCTGTGCAGAGTGGCCCAGATGGCAACGATTGTTCCTGGACACATGTCACAGAGACAGTAGAGATTATCTGAAACATTTTTTTTTTCTGTCCTGCTAATGGTACTTTCAAAATAAAAGAGATGCTACTGTATCATGCAAATGGAAGGCAAGTCTGAAATACATCCAAAACTGCTCAAACAATCCCATGAGTAGGAAGAATAGATCGTATTACACCAGCTTCTGCACACTTACGTGCAGCAGCAAAGGGATTATTTTACACTCTGCATTCAAGTGATTTTTTTTCCTGGTAATCTGAAATACTGTCATCCTGTGCACTGCTTTCAGTAGGGCTCATCAGAAGAAGTACACAAAAATTTGCACATACACACAGGGCTATCCTTCAAAATTTTGCTTCTTTTGAAAGAGAAACTATTCTTAAAATGAGAATTATTCCTAACACCTTCAGAAAAATTCTTCAGGTTACAGCTTCATACTAAACAGTATAACCAAAAAAAGAGTATACACACAGAAAAGCTTCAGCTTTTTTTGTTTCTTTTCTTTTCTTTTCCTTTTTTTTTTTTTAAGCTCACTTTGGATTCTGCCACTTCTGAAATGATGAACACTGTAAAATTGGATTTGAAGCCACAGCATTAAATGCCTAAAATCTGATCCTTCTGTTGGGACCTGGGATAAATTAAACTGATGTACATTATTTTTAAAGAAAGGAAAAAATATGGGAAGTGGGTTTTGAAGCCTGAAGGCAGAGAATAAAACAAGTTATGCAGGTGATATAAACCATCTTATTTTCATTTTTTTAATGGTTTTCTGCTTCCATATGGTTACTCAGACTGGAAATAATTCTCTAGAAAACACATTTCAATGTAATAACTAAAATTCTTTATATACACATTTTATGAAATGACAGCAGTTATAGCTATCGACAAAAATACGCTTTTTTTTTCCCTACATTTGTATGACTATTAGCACATAGTGACTGTTAATATATGCATATCTTATGAAGACTGATCGTGTGTAAGTACAGATCGGTAAATGGCAGTAGGCGAGATATTTAAAACTCTTTTTTAGGAAACTAAATTAAGCACAGGATGAAATTAGCTTTGATTTTAATCCAAATCTCAGAAATATAAACCAAACCAAAACAAAATACTACATTGTACTAGGTGTGATTAATTTCTTAGTGAAATGTTTAACAATAACTTTTTTATTATCAGCAAATGTCTCTGTAAAAAAAAAATTATTAAATTATTATCAAACATGAATATTCAGAATATCAAAATCAAAACAATTAAGAGTAAAGTAGAACCAGGATAGATGGGACTCTTCATTCCCTCGTCCAAATTAACTATCTATTCCATTAAAATTAATTCAACACAGGAAAAACACTTTCTTCACGAATTCTACTCAGATATTCAGAACAACCGTAGAATGTTTAATGAATTCAATGTCACAACAGGAGTGCTATTCTTCCTTCTTAGAACCGGAAACAGAAAAATAGATTGGTTGAATTCCCATCTGTCACCTTGCAAAAGGCCTGGAAAAGAGCACATTCCTCCACCTAGGCCCTCTTGTGACTATGAATAGCTCAATATTTCTCAGTTATTCCCAGTAATGTGGTTTCAGATCCTTCCCATGTGCATCATGCACTAAGTACAGCAAATAGGATCCATGAGCTCAGAGGATGCACATCTCAACCTTTCCACCGTGTTCCTTATGGTGATATTTTGTTCATATTTTGAAGACTTGCGCATATTCCAGCCAATAGAACTTGCACATAATCACAGAGCAAGTCTTGAGAGCAGCAAGAAATAAAACACTCCATGAGGTTATTTCTGTTCAAAGCTATGTTAGCAACTGAAAAAATCAATAGCTTTTAGATATCTGAAAAGGTGAAAATATCCATAGGAAAAGATAAGATATAAGAGAAGCTATAGGCTGGAAATCTTTCTAACCCCACAGGAGAATTAGTATAATACATCAGTATTCAGAAGGCAAATTTCTGAGGCTTGTGAAGGGGAACATACTGCACCAATTCTCTACAATAAGGATAAAGTCAGACATGCTGTTCTGGTTCTCATTGATCCATGTAAAATGTTTTGTGCCCCTGGTCTGGTCCCAATTCCGCAGTCAACATGGTTAGTATGAATATTTTTAGCAGCTGCATTTTATGCCGTGACTATAACAGAACTGGATGAGATGGAGACAACTTTGGTATGAAATGGGAGAGGAGAAGGAGTGAATGGCCTCCTAATGCAGGTGGTTGGACAGGATGGGACAGTCATCTCCTGTTGGCTGGAGCTGTTGGTCTGACCTCCGCCACCATGCACGGTCTAGATGACACCCTGAGGTACACACCATTGGAAGCACAGGTTTGCTGCTGGAAAGAACAAGTCCTTCCCAGTCCTTAGAGTTGGACTCAATGATCTTAAAGGTCCTTTCCAACCTAAAGGATTCTATGATTCCTAAACTGAGCAAAATTTGTGAAAAATTAAATTTCCACTAAACAGAGACCCACTATCTGAGTTAATCTGTAGTCAGTGGCGTATCGTTTAACTAGTTCAGTACTAAAGTGCCATATTTTTAATTTGTTTTGAATGCCTGAGATTGGGTTTTCTATTTTATTTTCTCTGGTTGGTAATTCTTAGAGCCTTTTTCAACTTTGAGGAGCTCTCGGAGTGCCAAATGGAAAGTGCAAATTTGTCAGTACAACTTTTTCAACTTCTTTCAGCTTTAGAAGTTACAAGGACCTTTCATTTTTCTTTTCAAAAATGGCTGGATTAAGGTAAAAAAACAGGCGGAAGGAAAAGGACACATACAAATCGAAACTGATTTTACCTAAAAATGGGGAAAAGGAAACAGAATTGCAAAATTCATATTTTCTTAAATCTTTTTTAACATGTATGAAATTCCCACTGATACAGTCATGTAAAAGCAATTAACATTTTAAAAATAGTGTTCTCCAATTTTTTTACAAGTTACATGACAACAGAGGTCTTGTTATGTATCTTAGTAGTGATGATGTTGCCTGTTTTTCATAATACAACTACACAATAAAATCTCATCTCCAAAATAAAAGGTGTGTTGTAATTGACTTCTGTGAAGACAAGAGCCAAAACATCATCCCTTCATAAAGGTGTCTGATGTTTTACATAGGCAAATGTTAAACAAATTATGTTACTCATCAATAACTTTAACAGAAAACAAATCCAAAATTAATGAAGGATTGAGAAAGCACCTAAAACACACTTCTACAATATATTGTGCCTCTTCAAGGTCTATTTGTATCCTTGTGTTTCATTTTTCAAAACTGTTTGGTTTTTTTCCAAATCACAGAATAGGGTTTTCAGTACGAATTTATTAATTCTCTGCGGCTTCAACTGCTAAAGTGTTTATTAAATCTGAATGGAATCTTTTTGTTTAAAATTTATGTTTCAATGCTATGACCAGCAATGAAAATGCATATATTTCTATTAAGACTTATCTCTGCCATCACATGGCTTTGTAAAATTCAAGCCTACTTTGGTTTTACAACAGAAGTCAGAATATAAATTTAGCAAAATGTTGTTTTCTTTTTTTTTTCTTTTAAGGACAAGGTTAAAAATAAATAAATAAAAAACACTTTTCCAAAATAATTGCCATTTTCCTCTATCTTTTTTATATGGTTACTATCATGCTATACCTAAACACCAGATTATAACTGAATTGTGTGGGGTTTTTAACATTTTGTCCACATTCCCAATAACCACTGAAATAATTTGTTGCCTGCAGCTACTTCTGGTGGTTCTATAATCAATGGGAAAACATATAGGTGTGCAAGGCCCAAATGTTTCTAACCTTCTGTCATTAAGAAGTGGTGTATATTTTCCTCTTTCTTATGGAAAAAAATTTCATTTCCTCCAAACTCCTCCTTTTATTCAAAATCCCTTCAGAGTAACTGCAACTTTTAAGGCAATTAATAAAACCTAGCTGCATCAATAAAACAAAATGAAGAAGACCACACTGTATCTGTGCTGGGAAAATGGAGGACATATAAAATTGCCCATTTTGAAAATCTTAATTTTGGAGGTCAAGACTGCAAAGCAGTAGAATCATTTTGCACATGCACAGCAGCAAAATCCCACCTCATGGGCAATTGCCACAGTATCCTAGGGCTTCGTGGGCCTAAATGGCAAAATTAGACTTTTAGGTTTTTTTCGTATAATGTTTTAAGTGTATTCGTGAAGTAATTGTGGCCAAATAAATGAGCTGAGATGTATATCCATTCTACAAGCTGTCCCACTCTGCCTGGCTTCACCATTTGTTCCTAGCAGATTTTTTGCTATTACCTGGGATCTTCCCTTTTCTCTTTATAGGTAAGTGCAGCTCAAAGCTAATAGATGCGCATTACATCCATGAACATATGGCTAGTGAAAAGCAGCATAAGCCTCTTCTTATATATTTTTTTATGTTCCAAAGGAAACTACCCAGACTGACTTGTCATGCTGCCTTTTGTCACATCTTATTACCTTAGCTACACTATGGTAACTTACAGCAAGGATGTGACTAACGGTAACCACATGTAATACTACACAGTAGCATCTTGACTGCTAAGGAAATTTAACAAGGCATGGTTTCCAGAGATCAAGACCTTTTTTGTAATTGCAGATTTTAGTGGGTAGAAGAGGGAAGTGGGGAGCCTTTAACCCATTAACCATCATCTTGTGTGCTTCAAAGGGTTCAGTGCTATTAAGCCTCATGTCCAAATGTGCAATCTGTTTGCTTGATACAGCAAATTAAGAGTTAAAAGTGGAAGGAAATATGGAGCCTGATCTTGCTCTTGTTCTCATTGAAGTCAGTGGGCAAACCTGTGCAGCTTCACTGGAACAACAGGATCTCATCAATGTTAAAGACAGCAGTTCTGTAAACCTGAAGTAACTGTTGTTGCTTCAGGTCTTGGACTCCTGGAGCCATTATGGTATGAACCCAGTACAGACAATATCTGGTTCCAAAGTGAGAAGGCCCAGGTCCTCAGATTAACTAAAATTTTCATTAATGGTAAGGACCATCTGGTCCTTAAATTAGATTTTGTTCCATGGATGTGTGACAAAGCAAAATGATGCAATATTAAGCATCTTTGGATTCCTAAATACTTGAGGTATTCCTAACCTCTGTCTTCTAAGCTTGATATTTAATATGGAAGTTGGTTGCATGTCAGAAGATAAATAAAATCAGGATTAAATATTTTTCAAAAAGTATTGTGAAATTTGCCTTGCTTTCTGTCAGTTGAACTGTTGTTATTTGATGTGCAGAGGGAATTGAAAAGTCAGCTGCTGTGGTGTGGAAAGACATATACTGAAGATGACCAGCAGCTTGAGAAGGAAATGGACTGAAAACTTTTACTAGTAACTGATACTTTCACAGAGTACTGAATTTTTCCCTTGAACACAATTTCCCATTACAAATAGAACTTTCCTCAAATATATACAAAAAAAAGAATAGTTTTGTAATAATCCATATGTTTTATGGAACGTATGTAATAATGAGTCTCACTGCAAACCAGTTTAGTTTTACACGTATGTGCAATTGAGAGCCTCTCACCAGCAATTGGTCCAGTTTTCAGTTTTTATAGGTGTTCAAATTCTTGGACTTGTGTCACACTTGTCTCACCAAAAGAATCACACAGAAAACAACAATATTGCAGATGTGACTTCAACCTTTTATAGAAATACTTCTACTTAGTACAGTTCTTACAGCCTTTTTGTACTATTCTTTTTATAATTTTAATCTAGGTATTACAGAAAATCTCAAAGAGTTAGAGATTAGAAAAGTGAAATGAAATTTTGAAACTAAATCCCCAAATCCGGGCAATCTGTTTTGAGTTTTCAGGAAAAAAAAAAAAAAATCAGTTACCATGTTCTTATGTTGCCACCGTTGTTACTTCCAGCCACAGCAGCATTTCCAGAATAGGAGTTACACAACTTGACTCATGGAATTCTCTCATGGAAGTTTTACAGTGTTTTCTGATTTTTAAGGGAACATTTTACACTTTTCACTCTTCCTGTTTAGTTGATCCACCAAAACATTGACAATCTTACCCATGTGGACATAATTCTCACTTTTGAAAATCTCTGCCCCACTCTGCCTTAGTCAGGCAGTTCAGAATGATATCAACACTTTTGAGCACGTCTTATCGTGCAGCTAATCAACTCACATAAAGAAAGAGAAATTAAAATAAATGAAAGCTGTACTATGTGGAGAGATATGCTGGTAGGTGAGTGAATGGTATAACTGATTTAATGTGCCAAAAATATCTTTTCTGCGTATTTAGAATGTTGTTTCTTCCTCTTTGTGTACAGCAGCTTCTCTTTTGAAGTCATGCTTTATTAACTTTTTCTTTCCAAACTCCAGCAGAGAATACTTTAATCTTTGGATTATTTTCCTTAATTTATGTTACAAGAGCGGCATTTTAGCTCATGTTGCAGTGGCTATTTGGTACGCTGTCTCTCGTTCTGCCTGATGTGGAATAAAGTTTTGTTTTGAAGTATTTTGGACAACTGTTTACAGATCTTTGGAAGTTTTCCTGGTTTTTGTCCCAACTTTGCAAGAGTTCTTACTTTTTCTGTCCAGAGGAGTATCTCCTGAGATGCCATTTTGTTATTGTACTGGTTTTGGCTGGGATAGAGTCAATTTTCTTCATAACAGCTTGTATTGTGCTATGTTTTGGATTTCTGACCAACACAGTTGATAACACACCACTGCTTGAGCTATTGCTGAGCAGTGCTCACACAGTGTCAAGGCCTTTTCTGCTTCTCATGCTGCTCCGTCAGTGAGTAGGCTGGGAGTGGATAAGCAGTTGGGAGGGGACACTGCCGGAAAAGCTGACCCCAGCTGACTAAAGGGATATTCCGTACCACACAATGTCATGCTCAGAAATAAAAGCTGGGGGGAAGATAGAAGGGATGGAAGGGTTATGGTATTTGCCCTCCCATGTAACCTTTATGCGTGATGGACCCCTGGTTTCCTGGAGATGGCTGAACACCTGCCTGCTGATGGGAAGTAGTGTAAAATTCCTTATTTTGCTTTGCTTGTGCACTCAGCTTTTGCTTTACCTATTAAACTGCCTTTATCTCAACGCACAGGTTTCTACCCTCTGCCCTTCCAATTCTGTCCTCCATTCCACCATGGGGGGAATGAGCGAGCAGCTGTGTGGTGCTTGGTTGACTACCAGTGTTAACCCACAACATTTAATCACATTAGATGGCCATGCAAATAAAATAAAAATAAAATAGCTAATGAATGATATAAGTGAATCTAACTGAAGTTGATACTTCTGAGGATATCACAAGATTCCCTTCTTGTCATTTATTGCTTTTTTGTTAATACTATTTTTCATAAGTGAGTAAACTTGCAAGGTAAAAAACCACAATGAACTACTGAGGGCACAGTCTGTGGGTCATGAAAGGTTCATGTAGGTCGTCTACAAGGTATTATTTAAGTATTTTGAACTGAATCCTTTAAAATGTCCAGTGCGAGGCTTCTACATGCTTGGATGAAGGCATCCTCTTCTTGCTCCTATACTGTAAAAGGAGAGGGAACATCTCAGCATAACTTTGGGACATATGAAGTTTCAGATAAACGTCAGCCGATGATCTAACTTGTAAGAAAAATGTAGCTGTGTATGCAGTAAGGTCTTTGGGAAAATAAACCTAACCTCACTGTCTGCCTCCAATAGGTCAGCAGTAGCACTCTATTTATTTCATTCCATCACCATGTTACCCATTGCAGTATATAAAACACAAAGGGATTGCTTTTCACACCCCGTCACTGCATTACATGCTAGATTCATACTTTAATTATATTCAGATTCCTGTGATTTCAGCAGAAAATAATGCAAATGAATGGAAGTTGTAGAATTTTGTTTTAAAGTCACCAGGTTGTTGATTTGAGAAGAAATGGATGCTAAGCACTTCACCTTTTTATAACTTCCAGATATTTTATTATTAGTGGGTAAACATAACTTGAAGTATCAAGTTGTTTATAATTTATTCATCCTATTTAGAATGCATGAAAGTAAATTTTCGGTAATTCATAATAGACAATATTATATTTATCAGATTCCATTTCTGTAATAAAGGCTTTTCTTAGTGTTTTTCGTGCAGGATAACTGATGGAAATTGAAAACTAACGAAACAGCAAAGGAGAGAAGTCTGATAACATCAGTAAATTTCAGTAGTCTTGAACCTTATCACCCTGTAAAGTTTAGCCATATAAAGAATCTGTTGGATAAGAATTCCATGCATGAGTAAGTTTGGAGGATAATTGTTTATTCCGATGGAAGCAAAAGTTTAATTCTATCTTGGTCCTACACAATACTGAGCGTTGTATTTTAACAATGACATCATAAATAGGAAATAATGAAGAAAATGTCACAAGTTGTTGCCTAAATAGAGCTTGGAAAGATATTTCATTATCTTACCTATGTTGAGGGAAAGTTTAGGGGTGAGATGGAAGTTCTCTGGGGGTCCATATTTCTCACTATCTAATAAGACTGGAAATCCAGGGTAACTTATTTAAGTGTGGGTTACTTTGAGTGAGAGGCTACTTTGGGTTACTTGGCATATTTTCACCTAAAGTATGATGAACTAATGTCTTTAGTAAAATGAATTTAGAATTTAATAATTTAGAAACACTTAGAATTTTGAAGTGTCAAAACTGAGAATTCCCTCCCTATGTTGGCAGTCTTTATCAGTATAGCTATATGAGATCCCACAAGGAGGCTTTTGAATTTTTCATACTGTAGTAAAAATTTAATTTCACACAGTGTAAAATCGTGTTTGTATACAACTTATTTCAGTTAAGGAGGCCAACCTAAGCTTGGAAGAAAGGCAAAAATATCATTATATGTTTTTATTTTTATGTTTATGTAGCATAAATTGTAATTACAGTAGAAAGATCCACCCAGAATGTAAAAATGGCCATGGTCTATTTGTTAAAGGCAAAAAGAGAGTTAATCCCCTCTTAAAAGCTGTTAATTAGAAACAGGGACACTACAAGAAAGGACAAACTAAGAATTCAAATGAGTGAAAAATCCCAAACAGTCCTATGGAGTTTTTGTTTATCCAACAACACTGTAAATAGGAAGCTGACACCATCAGTGTTACATTTCACCAGTTATCTGATAAATCAAAATAAGAGACACATTGGCACACTGGGTAGTCCTGTCAGTCACCACTAACTAGTTCACAGCCTCACAGGACACTCAAGCTATTCAGGTGTATGGTTTAATCTCTATTGTGGGAGATAAACATTTTTAAATTAATCTTTTAAATAAGTGTGTTTAAAGAAACATTTCAGTCCATTAAGCTAGTCTTCAAATTTAAGTTTTAATAGATCACTGTATTTTTTTCTAACCAAATGTTAATAATACACAGATATGTACACTACTTTTGTTTTGGTTTAACTTTAATAAGCGGGTTTCCAGGAAAAAAAGGTCTGCAGAAAAAATGCAGTACAAGAGATAAACCCTTTTACCTATGCTTCTTGGGGGTGGAGGGGATGGGCGGGTAAAGAAAAAGGCTACTTAGTGATACAGGTAGATCTCAAATCCTGTTACTGAATGAAATTTTAGGAAAAAAGGTGCTCCATGTACAGTGATAGCACATCCATAGGGTCAGGAAAACAATTCAGATTGTAAAATGCTTTTCAGAATGAACCCTGAACTTCTATGGTTCCCTTTTTGCTCTGTATTGTAACCTGCCTTGGTTTACTGAGTGCTCCTACATCTGTTTTTCTTCATTCCCTAAAACATGGGGGTCTTTGCTATTTAATCCTAAGAATTTTATTAATTATTTGATATTCTAGCCCTCAGTGTTTCAGGAGATTAACAAAGATATTTTAAAGGGATTACTGGATGGGCACTACATTTTCTTCAAGGAAAGCTTGAAACTATTAGTAAGCAGCTATTGCTTACTTTAAATTCAAAACCAAAATCAAACCTAAGACTAACTGGTAATCAGAAATGAAAACATTTAATAGACTATAACAAAGTAAATGCTAGAGAAGAAAATGTCTAGACTAACTTCAAAACTGTATGCTTGCTATACATCTGTCATATTTAGTCACTAAATTAAAAGTAAGACACGCCACAGCAGTGGGAGGTTGTAAACATGACTAACAAAATGAAGGACAGTAACAACCTGAAGGAAAAATCTTAAGCAATTTAGCAGAAGGATATGAACATTTCTATGAGTTTTCTCCTTAAATATAAAATTCTATCATTTATAAATAGACACAGGATCAAAAATGATACCCTACAAACCCTTAAGAAAGGAGAAGTTTTAAATAATTTCACAACAGATAAGCACTTTCTATAGACGAGGTCAAGGCTTCGAGCAGAATCATGGTGGTTGTGGTGGTTTTCATTATTGTTGTTGTTGTTTGGTTTTGGTTTTGGTTTTTTTTAACCACAGTATAGAAACGATTATATCCTCCAAGAGTAGCTTCCACATAGTCAGAGCTCTTAGACTATATTTGAAGCTGAGGGTTTACTTCCTTTTTGGCTCAGGGTTCACTGAGTAATTAAAAGATTACTGTTTGGAAAACTGACATTATTTGTGACTTTTAACTAGACAGGAAATTAGATAAGATAATGTATAATATTGAAACAATAATGAAATCCATTAAGGAATTTATATAATGTAATAGGTTTATTGAATCCATAGAATCTTAGTTAAAACAGAATTCTACGGTATTTTGCATAAGAACACTAAAACAGGTTTTCCATGAGCTCTAAAGATCCAGTATTTTGCATAAATGGAGAAGTTTTGATAAAGCAACTTTCTTTATACTGTCTCTGAGTGTAATAAATCTAATGAATGAAGTTTGAATATACAATATAAATTATCATTCCTGGACTATGTATATTTTATTAAATTTTATATACATTTAAACTTCCAATTTAAAATTATAAAGAATTTATTCTGTGTTTTTCCATATCTTGCCATTAAAATTATAGAAATAATACTGTAATTTTAGTGATTTATAAGTTCCTGAATGTTAAAATATATTATTACAATGCTTCATTTATTCCTTTAAGGGAAATACAAATTTTGCTACTTCATAACTAAAAAAACTTGTTCTGATTTCTTTATAATATGGGATATTGAGTTTACTTAGTATACTAATACCTGCCTTAAATTGTGTTTCCTGCAGGTTTTTTTCTCCAGCTAATGCTAAATTATTCTTCTTTTCTTTTCTTTTCTTTTCTTTTCTTTTCTTTTCTTTTCTTTTCTTTTCTTTTCTTTTCTTTTCTTTTCTTTTCTTTTCTTTTCTTTTCTTTTCTTTTCTTTTCTTTTCTTTTCTTTATGAACCAGTACCGTGGCTCTTTCTAGAGAAACAGTTCGATTAGAAGTGATTAATGCCTGTATCTCTCCTCTGAATGGTATTTACTTACTCATTAGACAAAACAATAATAAAAAATTAGAATTTAATATCTAAAATAAAACTTGAGAAACCTTCCAGGGGAATTTCATTAGATTATAGTACTGTAAATCCTGTCATCCACTGCTCCGTAATGCTGCTAAGTAGAAATAATTACACTAAAAGTCTTCTTGCAAATTCCATGGGTCATTAGCCATAGCATATGGTTTTCTGTTTGGGTAGACTATTCCCTCATTTCACATTAAAGTGCTATATGTTATACATTTAGAAGGAATATTACTGCTTACAGTATAAAACATATCTACCGTTTATAGCTAAAAATTGCATAAAGACCCTTTCCATAATATTTTTTTTATTATTCCATAAGAGTGAGTAGTAATTTCACAGTCTAATAAAACAGCAATGGTATTCCACACATATGTATTACCCAACTATATTGAACATGTTTTTTTCCTGGCATCAGCTGAAATTAATTTGAATCTCTTATTAACAAGCACACTAACATAAACCAAAACCATAATGTTAACAATTGTTTTTCCAGAAAATAAATAGGATTTCTTGCCTAGTGGTGATTAATATTCTTAATTTTTTTTCTGCATCTGAATAACTTTAATAACTTACCACTGCTCTGGAACTTATTGATTATGTAGGTCTTTTTGCACCCAAACTATAAAAAAACAAACGAAAAAAACACTGTTTTTAATCAAAGCCACATTTTATCTACATTTCTATTCTCCAAGCTTCAGTAACACCACACATTGGAAAGGAATGTGGATGTTTATTGAAAGAAGAATTTTTGTTGCATTAGTGTTTTCACTTCAAGTCATCTTAATTATTTGTGTATTACCAGCTAAAGTAGGTTATGGGACAACGTTTGGTTGCCCTGAGTGAACAAGGGAACAAAAAGGCATAAATCACTGGTTCTGCACTGTGATCCATGGACTGTGGGTGATCTCTGAGGTCACTGTCAGTGGTCCAGAGCTGGCCCATGAATCTGTAGAGCACAGCATTCGCATTGTTTTCAGTCAGATCAGTTAAATGTTATACAAGCTGATATGTGAGAAAGTCTGAAGGTCAGCCGTGTTTTGGAAGTCAATGAAGTAGATAATAGCCATTAAAAAAACCAGTTAAAATTTTACCAGGAAAGGCCCAGAGAGCTATAGCACAGAGATAGTAAATCCTTCAATAGATTTGGGTCAGGTTATAGCTATAGTAATAACTACATTTGACCTAGCCAGCAGTCTGAGTTTGGCTGTGGCATCATAGTAGTGTTGGCTTGTCCTTAGTAATTTAAAAGAATTGGAATATAATGTTCCTCTGTTCTGCATAATGTACTGAAACCATGCAAACAGTTCTGTATCTTTACAGTGATCTTACACCACACCTCATTTTCTCAACCCAGTTATTTTATTTTGTCATCTGCTGGGTAGACGTATCCTAATTTTGCTTGAGGGCATGAGAAAGGAAAGGTCAGAAAAATGTATTGTGAACTCCTGCATCACAGTTGAAGGGAAAGAGTGCTGACATTTTAACAAAGGTATCTTTTGTCCTGAGAGTCATTAGAAGTTGGATAGCAGTCAGGAGAAACAATGGACCTAATTGCTTTTTTATCCACTGAAGTTCCAGATGACCCTACTGAAGTTAATTCATTAGGATGGTAGAAAAGCATGGAGAACAAGTCTTGCAAACGCATTTGTCTTCAAATTTTCCCGTGTAACACTATAATTTGGGCAGAGGCATTAATAAAAATAACCAGTGACTTATTATCTGCTATTTCCTCCAAACCTATGTTAAGCCATACCTCAAGGAGCTTGATTCATCTGATCTAGATCTATTATAATCACACAAATCAGTGGAGAGAGTCAGGAACACCTTGGCCAAATTCATTCCATCAGAAAGGAGGAACAAAGTCTAAAATAGGTCAGGCAAACCCTGTCTTAGAAGTTCTGGTTTCAGTCTGTTAATCAATAGGTAGCTTAATATTACCAACTCAGATACAGAAGTGCCTAAAGTTTGGCAGAACTTGCACTTTTCTATCAGGTAAGTGTCCACAGCCACAAACATACTCTTTTAGGAGGCCACAATACTTCCTGGTGATTTTTGTGTATATGAAGGAAATAATCCTGCCTTCCTTTTCTTCTTTAGACTGCAGTCTGTGCCCAAGGAAGAATAGGATTTCTAAGTAAGTCATGTTGCAAAATCAATTGACAACATCCTAAATCCCTAGCACTTTACTGTAGTTTTGCTGTGCTGGTAATTCTGTTCAAGTGCTCTTGGGAGAACATTTCTACCATTTTTGTGAAGAGGCTTTGCACTGTAATAGGTAGTCTCCCACCATGCTCCTCTGTGAATAGCAAAGGATTTTTTAATTCATGAAAAATGCAGCAGTGAATATTTTATTCCCTGGTAATTGCCCACATTTTTATAACTACCACATGACTTATTTGTCAGATCATCTGCCTCAGTCAGAGCATAGAGGAAACGTGCTATTAAATAACTTTAGTGCACTTATTTCTGATGTGTAAAATTTACCTGTTACAAAAGAGAAGGAAAAATATGAACTGAGAATCAAGAAGTCTAATTTTTAAAGTCATGTGTTGTCTAATTCTGGAACCTATGCATGCTAGTAAGAGTAACCAGCTAACCTGAAAATGTACTTACTGAAATTTAAATGTTTTAAAATCCTGAACTGATGGTTGTTAAGATATGTAGTTGAAACACTATGCAAGCTTTAATTCAAAGTGCACATTATTTATAAACTAGCTTTAATTTAGCCCTACAAAATAAATCCCTAAGTCAATTAACTTGATCTGCCAAACTCAAGCCATTAAGTTCTTTTGGACAGATATGCCACTTACTACATTCTGATTTACTATATTAACTTGATATCACGTACTGTAAGAACAGTCTCAAACTGCTTTTTAATTAAAAGGAAAAATACGCAGACATGAAATTGGTTGTGTAGATCCGCTCTGTTTAATTTAACTTCATGGATTTGTCACATCATTTTCCTTCTTTGAAGCATGCTGGGTATGTGTAGTTTTCCTTCTATAACAGGGGTGATTCGTAATAATAGAGTGAGGGAGATGGTTTTTGGACTCTTTCTTCTTTCAGTTCTGTCTGTCTTCACATCATCACATTTCCAGGAAGAAGAATTGGCTGAAAAATGACTCTGAGTAAGCCCTGCTTAGTGCTTTTTCAGTGTAAAACTTAAAAGTGACATTATGGTATCAGGCAGCTGTCTTTTTTTCCCCTTCCCCCCACCCCCCCAGCCAGATGCAAGGGCAATGATATGAAACTGAAAGAAACCACAGCTCAATCGTCTGCCTTCCACTTAATTTTTCATACAAATTTAAGGTCAGGTTGTGGCCTAGTAACCAGTGAGGTGTATGTAACATTAGAACAGTAATTCTCTGAAACTGATTATGAAAAGAAACATGGAGAATGGACAGGAGCCTGCACTTGGTTAAACTAAAACTAGATCAGCCCCATTACTGTATGGAATAATGGACTTCTTCAGATTTATACTACTGTTAAGTAAGTGCAGAATCTGTCGGTGGATAACAATGACACAGTTCTGTTAGACTTTCAAGAAAACGATCTTTTATGTACACAAATATGGATTTTATATATTTTACATACTTACAGATATGTTTGTGTGTATAAAAGACATATCCAGGAGTTTCATCTCAGGGATCACAGCTACTCTCTAATCTCTGACCAAAGCTATAAAGGGCCGTGATGGTTCTGGATTTCCATGTACCCCAGCTCTGCAGTCTTGCACCTGAAGACTGCAACAGAGACCTTGCCAGATAATTTAGGTGGCTCTTGTCAGTTATTGCCTGATATGAAAACTCATACTAGATCTAAACATACTCTTAACAACAGAAAATCTGACAAAAATATCTGGCTGCTAGTCAGTGGTGAGTAACTGGGAGTCTGATGTGTATTGTGCCAGCATCAGGGAGCCAATGCCAATCTAACAAAATCTGACAGACCACCAGGTGCCAGCAGAGGATGCAGAGGATATATAGGTAGAGGTGGCTCACAGTGAAAATAGCACATTCCAGTGTGAAGCTAAACACTGTGAAATTTACTTTTTTTTTTTTTTTTTTACTGTTTGGCTTTTATCCTTGTATCAGACAGGCCAGAAATCTGCAAATGTGAGTATTTTCACTGAACCATTATCTTATTTTCAAAAAGTCCAGATGGTAAAACCACCCTTGCAAATAGTAATAAATGCTTTGTTATTTGACTGCAGAGAAATCAAAAGGGTCCTGCTATTCTGCACTGTTTTGATTCATTTTCAAGTCTTAACTCTGAAGATCATCTCATTTAAACTTCAGTGTTAGTATGAACTGTTTTGGTGTTAGTATGAGCTGTTTAATGATAACTTCTATCTGATTCTTGAGCCATCAGTGGAGGGAGATATGAATCCCTTTTTAAAATCATTAGATGGGTAGAAAATGAAAAAGTAGATCAGACTACAGGAGATTAGTGTCAAATCAGACAGCTCAGGAAAGTCTTCTGGTTAAAATAGAGAAGATCCAAATAGAAGAGCCTCAAATTCAATATTAACTGACTGTTCCACCCCATCATTGACCATATACTGAATAAACTTAATTTTACAGTGTTGTCTGTATCATTTAAGTATC
Source organism: Caloenas nicobarica (assembly GCF_036013445.1). Taxonomy (NCBI): domain Eukaryota; kingdom Metazoa; phylum Chordata; class Aves; order Columbiformes; family Columbidae; genus Caloenas; species Caloenas nicobarica. The sequence continues at coordinate 51,624,726 of NC_088245.1, forward strand.
ATTTAAGGCCAGTGGAACACTAGAAGGTCAGAGAAGTCAGAAAAAAGCACCTTGATAATACACAAATGTGAATTTATCACTCTGTAATAGAGTCTCATATGCTTTCTAGACAGGTACAGGCAAGGTTCATTGGACAGACCAATTTTTACTACTGAATTATAGACAGTGAAAAACAGGACTGGCTGACAAAGTGCCCTGATTTTCTAGTGTCTTCTCTGGATGAGTGTTCTGAAGGCAGAAAACTGCTAGTGTTAGATAATACTCATTCCTCTGTCGATGGGCAAAGAGACAGAGATTCTATTGCAAACATATTCCCAGCCTCACTTAGCAAAACCTCAGTGTTGCTAAAATAATTTTGGATTTTCCCATCAATTTCTGTGAAGCTTTAAGTTCCCCGTTTGGGCTTTTAGTGCAATGGAATGTTGTTGATATTCGCAAAAGGTGAAGATATCACTAAAAAAAATAACTTTTACATTGCAGAAATTCAATAAAATAATGCACCACAGATGAACAGAATAGCTCAAAAAGAGTGAATATTTTCCTGTTTAGATATTAAAGGAAGATCTAGCATTTCCAGCACTTTAAACACTACTACATATAACCTGTATAAATGTATAGCATATTGTCCTGGTTTTGTTAAAAACAAGTTTCTCTTTTAGTGAATTTCCCTGCCGGCTAAAGTCGTCTTACTAACTGCAGTTTTTCTGAAAGTTAGATACATGTTTTGGTAGACATAGCAATGGAATGCAAGGTCATTGATAATGATGCATCCCGCGAGATGCGCAAGCAGGAGATGAACTGAAAATTGACCAACTAAAGTATTCCATCCCATTCACGTCATACTTCATATAAAAGTGGGGGATCACGAGGATCTCGTCCTTTTTCCTTATGGCCGACATCAGGAGAGGACCTTGCGAGTTGTCCCTGTGAACTGAGGCCCAGTGACAGACTGAATCCAGCTCCGGTTGGCTGCAGAGTCCAGTCCAGGACTTCGGGTGCCGGCCCCACATCTGCCGGAGCAGTTGCCGGGACTTTCTAGATTGGTTTTGTATATTTTGTATTATTTTCTCTATTTTTATTGGTATCATTAGTAAAACATTTTTAATTTTTTCCGACTCTCTTCTCTCTGTCCTCCTTTCCCTTCCAATCGCCTGTCCTTAGTGGGAAGCGGGGAGAGGGAGGGGCTGAAGGGGAAAGTGGGGAGAGAGGAGGTTAACAATACATCTGCCACGGTTTTATTGTCACCCTGCAATCAAACCATGACACATATTCAGCTTGTGAAAGGAGTGTATTTTATGTGAAAATAAAAAAGTACTGGTATCTAATAGCTCACTAATATTTTCATACAAATTCTCACTGTTGCGCATTTTGTTTCAGTTCTACAGAATGACAACTTTCTTGTCAATCACTGAATGTCCAGGAATGCAAATAAGAAATTGCATCTGTTACTTGTAATTTCCCCAATCAAACTCTGAACTCTTTCCTTAACGTTTTCAACAATTCTAGCATGTGGCACTTGAGATAATCCTGAACCCAGTATGTTTTCCTGATGGCTAGATTTGCCTGTCACTAGTGTTTGCTTACGAGCAGTATCATATGAATGAGGTGAATTTTCATTGGAAGAAGCATATTGAAAACGTGTGTGTATCCTTCTTTGTTACATCTGTGTAAAGTTTCCCCCCTCCCAATGCAATTGTTTTTACTTTCTTTTAATCTTGCAAAGAAATGTAAAAGTGGAATAACTGACCCCCTGTTCAAAGTCATTGTCAGAGACAATGAAGTCATAGGCTTCTGTTTTTAATAATGTCTTGCAAAACACAAAGCATCATTAATCATATTCAGAGGATAAAAGACACAGATTTCCTAGTCTCAGACTTTCCTGAAGCCTTGAAGATTTCAGTGTTGTAGATTCACATAGATAACATCCCACAACCCTGCACAGAAAGTTTAATCAGCCAAGAAAACGTGAAATAAAACCATTTTTATTCCAATATATAAAAACTGAGACTGTCTTTTATGCAAAGTAAAATAGACCAGAATGGTTAGTCCGTAATAGAGGTTCAACACCAGATGATGTCTGTAAGTAGATTCTCTTATTCTCCCTTTGGGGATGGATTCAGTTAAACTACACCTAGGAAAATAAATAAGGGTGTCCATGCAAGAAATAAAACAGATAGCAATCACACAGTTGGAACATTCACTTCTTACTTCCTTCCCAAATACTTCCACTTGCAAACAAGCCTTGTGTTTTATTGGTTTTAGATGAATGGCAGAGGCAAAATAGGACTACAAATTTGTCTACATATTGTTCTCCTACACAACTGTCCAGATTTCATATCGAGCCAAATCCTGCTAAATCTGATTACCTTCAATTTTGAGTTAATTTTGTCTGAAAATACAGTTTTAGTTAGTTCATTAGCACATTAAGACCTCAGGAAAATAATTTTGCCCTAATAGGAGGGAAATGTAATAGCACAGTTGAAATTTGGCCCTCTTCAACTCAATGCATGCCAAGTTGGATCCAAAAGATGAAATAACCACGTTATTGGTTTTAAAGATATTGGTCTCAGTTCAGCACAGTGTTTGAGAATTAGGTTTACTCTCGCTTAAGTTTAAACATGTGCTTAAAATACTATGATGAGTTAGGACTATGTTCTAAATGTGCATGGTAACTGGTAATAAAAAAATGTATAATGCACATATAATGTATGCTACCCTTGTATTTGTCTGATAAGCAAGAAAGAGATGATTATAACTTGCCTACAGTTACATCTCATGTTGTCCCAGACAAAAGGAGGGCTAACTAGACTCAGTGTAGTCTGCAGGGTGAAATTCAGTCTCTGTGAAGACCATAGGAGACTTACCACTGATTTCAGAACAATGAAGATTTCACTTTCAGAGGGAAATTGCTTTACACTAGCATAGGTACATATTTCTCAACACTGTGGCCTAGAGAACTGAATTTTGCTGTGTAACTGGGCGGTAGGGAGAGGAGGGGAGTCAGGAGTCATTGACAAAGAGGTGGCATAACCAGTATCCATTTTGAGAACGATGTAGGGAAAAGCCTCAGTGCGATTTCCACGAATTAAATTTTCCTGCCCCATAGTTGAGAAGCTGAGATCTCAACACCCTCAGCCCAGAACCTTGCAATTCCCACAGACACCAGCTCTCCACACACCCACTCACTATTTTCTGTCCGTTGTCCAGCAGCTTTCACAGACAACCTGATCCATCTTCAGTGTCTTTACAGCAGGAAAGTTGGACACAGAAGAAGATCATTGAGATTAGAGCATCCTACCCACATCTCTTCATTGGGAGACAATCAACTCTGACCTGCAAGATATCTGCTGACCACATATACTACTGTCTTGAGTCAACTCAAGAATATTTTTTTCCATTTTCAAGACAAAAATATCTTAATCATCATTTATAGGTTGGAATTATTTCCACATAGACAGCTTTTATACAGAAGTACATTGTGAGAAAAAGAAACCAAAAATATTTTTCTTGATTTTTCATAACATGAAAGTACCTACCATCTATAATTTTATGCTACACTTTATTTACAGTAACCATTTTCTTTATTAAATTATTTCATTTTAGTATTAAATGGCCCTTTCTGCTAAATGACTTCTCTGTTGATATTTAGCAAGGCTGTAAAGACTTAGCAGGGAATGGGAAAACTCCTAGTTCCTACAATCTGAAGGGCAACGTTCATTCATTGACATAAAGCTTACAAGCCAGATGTACAGAGGTTAAGTGCCAAGATTCTACTTATTCACTCCAAAGACTGAATGGAAAATAAATTTGATATATTTTGGTCTCAGTGTGTGTAGTCGTGGATTATTCTTTGGCTGAACGTGCTTCTCCACACTTACAGCAACTTTTCTAAACTTATGCATCTATCATCGGAATTTCTAAACATCAAGACAGTGGTTTTATGTATAGTTTGTGTTTATTCTAAGAAAATAATTTTTGGAAAGTATAGCATTCAGTGACTATTAAAAAATGATAGTGGGAAGAAAACTCAAAATTTTAGTTGCGACTATTCTCACTGAAAAGCCTGTGTTGGGGATTTTTTTAATGCATTACAGTAGTCAATGAATTGTATGATCTATTATTAAGTAAATTTGTATACTGACGTCCTCTTAAGGTACTGTAAATCACTTTGTGTAATAGGTATGTTGCCAAGTTTCTAAGATATACAAAGCTATATTCAGAAGAAACTACTAATAATCTGATATCAATAAGGTAGTTAAATCACAAGCAGGATGAAACACAAAATTAAAACCAGATCATTGCTCTATGTTATCTATGTAGCGGTTTATTTTAAAGTAAAATATATGCACTTTTTGGCTAAAACCCTTCCTACTGAATGAATGAAGATAAAAAGCATATTGTAGTGTTGCAACATCAAATTCCCAATGATGAGATCTTTAGATGTGATCCAGATTCAACAGCAGATTTTGCTTTTTCAATGAGAAATAAATCTGTCTCTAAAAGCTGAGTTTCTGGGGAGCTAGAATGTTCAGGGATGTATTTGAGGAGCTGTCTAATTGGTTTGGCTAAAACAGGGATGGGAAATACTTGAAAATGATAAAATGCCACTTTGTTTCAAATGTTTCTTTCTGGAATTCCAAAATGTCCTTAAGGAATAACGCAAATTGTTTCTAATTCAAAATATCATTTTTCATTTGAAAATTTATTGGGTATTTTGGGGGGAGGCATGGGTTTCAAGTTTTTGGGTGGTGTGGTTTTGTTTTGTACTTTGTTAATTTTGTCAATAAACTCTCAAAAATCTCTCTTTCCATTTTAGCCAAAGTAACATTTTACTTCTCATACATTTTTTGCCTAATTCAGCACTCAGGAGGCCATTTCTTTGCATCTCATATTTTTACCCATTATGCATGAGTGTTTTTCATGATATTTTTTGCCTTGGTACCACAAGTGCTCACATCATTTTAAGGTCAAATCGCAGTTCATACAAAATCGTGTCAGTTGCCATATCAAGACGGAGAATCATTCGTCACTATTTACCTGTCATCACAATTGCATCCCTGTGGACTGAGTAACACAACACAGTGTGTATGTAAATATGATGGTGTTTTTCATTTGTGTGTATACTTGTGTGTGAGGTGTTACATAAACAAGTTCAAAGACTCATGTATATTCCCATTGGAAAAATTAATGTAAACCAGCTTTCTATATTTCTATCCAACTGTACTGCAAGAACCAATTTTTATTATTCATGGACTGTCCTTAATCACTGTTTTACTGTTTCTGAATTTTATTGGGATATCTTTGAGTGTTTGAGACTTAACATGGATTACAAAAAGGCTTCCTGGGTCTCTTCCTTGGATAATTTTTCCAGAATTCAACCCAACCTATGAGTATTTATTCAGCATAATCAAAAACATAAATGAAGAATATAGGCATTGCAGGATTTTATTTCTTGGTTATCTTTGAATTGCGGCTTTTCTTCATTTCACTGTACATGAACTTTTCATTTATTTTGGGCTCAAATATTGTTTCTTACAGACCAAAATCTGAAAAATCATATACTGAAAGTAATGAAGGGCATCTTTTCTATGCAAAAAGCAGTATAAGTAATTTGTATTTAATAAAAATAAAGCTGTTTCTAATGACTTCATAATAATGATGACACAATTATAATACTCTCATGAAATAAAGACTGCAAAAGAATTATTTAAAAGTTAAGGATTTGAAATAGTGAAGGACAGTAGGATGAAATAAACTTATTGTAGTAGAGATCAGAGCCACAAAAATACAAGCTTTGAAAACTTTATTTCACATGACTAGGAAAGAGTGCTGGTTTTCTTTACTGGGAAGCACTGAGATATACTCCTTTTCTCATTATGGTTAAATAGTTACATTTGAATTAGTCTTTTGCAGTTGAGACCAATATTAGTAAATCTATAGGGCACCCCTGAGTGTAGCTATCTTTACTTCTCTTTTTAAACAGTCCTTAGCACTAAAAGAAGTAGTCCACACAAGCTACTCCAATCCTCTTGTTCTCTGCCTCACTGAGTAAAAGCAGCATTTATTTGTCCTCAGCCAGTCTGGGAAAATGGTCTTTGCTGACACCACTTTTCTTTTTCTTACAAATTAGATCCATGCCCCAGTCTGATTTATTGCTCAGCTACACAGGTACTTGTGACACTGCAAGAGATCAAGGCAGTAAGGGAAGGCAATGAGGGTGTGGGTAGAAGATGAGAACGCTCCTTTCTCTAGCAGTAACATCATGCCAGTTTAATGTGTACACTGAACCACTCTCAGTCAAGGCTAAGGAATGTCAGAATCAACTCTGTGAGGGTAAAGATAAGAGATTTGCTGCCACACCTTTTGCTTTGGTCTGTTGTCAAATGCCACTCATAAATATTGGGAAAAAAAATCATACAGAGGTGGCTTAATTCTTACTGTGAAAAATTTCACAAAGTTACATTACAGCAGGTCCAAAGAGTAAGGATATTTTTATGTTATGTGTGTGAACAATTTTTTTGATGTTTCAGATACATTTATCTTCTTTTGCAGTTACCTGCATTTTCCTTTTTTCACATACAAAAAGAATTATTCTAAACAACTTTTGTGCAGGTTTACTGAATATAAATTTGGCAGAGTTGCTTTTTAACACATGCCACAAAGGTCAGCTTTAGTACATTACCTTTTTTCTATAGATACTTGATAACTACTTGCTGATTTCTTTCACCTTGAACCACATAAATCAGTAAATCCTTTCTGGAAGTTGAACCATTTAGTATTGCAATGTTGAACATCTGTATTTAGAAAACTGTAAATTTATTTTATAAAGACACAATTCAGCATAGCTAATGAATATGATTTCATGTGATTTACTTCCCAGCTGGTTCTAGGTTCTAGAGTATAATGAATTAGTAACTTCTGAAATCAGTTGTAAAGGAATGAGCTACTAAATGCAAAAGAGATTTCTGAATAATAGCCTTGTACTTTACAGAAGTATTAAGGTGTACATTTCTTATGGGGACTACAAAGCTTTGAGGCTCTGAGTTGTGCTGTGCATCATCCCGACACTGTTTATTATCTGGAGTAAATATAAATGGCCACAGTAACCACAATGAAGCATGTTTCCACAGCTGAATATTTACCTCTACAGCTGTGCTTTGAATATCAGTTCTCTCTATACACTCATATCATTATTTACATACCAGATTTCATAAGGAAACCTGATAATAGACGAGAAATAAATAGCAAGTGAGAGACCACAACTGAAAGAGTTGTCCAGACTTTTATAATCAATGGAGAGAAACAACCACATCCACGGTGAAGAACATCTCATCTTAGGGGAGGTGCTTGAAGCAATCTAATAAATCAGGGTGTGAAATCATTTGTCATTCTTTAGATTGTAAGAGACAAACGTGACTAGTCCGGATCTACCTCAGGGACTGAAATGTGGGCACCTACAGTTAGATAAGGTGAATTTCTCAGTCTGTATTCAGAATGTACCACCTTCAACTCAGTGTTGAAGGAGAGGTGTTACTCTTCAGTGGAGGCAGAGTAACCACAAGAACCACTTATCTTTGCCTCAATCGTCTGGACTTAACATTTGGTTCCTTACACAGACTTCGCCCACAGAATGCATTTATATTTATTTTACAAGTACATACCCTTTGAACATGAGAAAAATCATTCCAAACATTATTTTTAGTTTTTTTCCTGATACCATTTGGAGACTACTTTTAATGTATGATTCCTAAGGAATCTTGTCATTTCTCCTCCTATTATTGTAGGTGTCAGTGTTTGGGGTTTGGCTGGATTAATATGCTTAGCAATGCCTCCCAGTCTTCAGGAGCATTAACCTGAATTTGCTGTCTTTGTTTTCCCAGAGGTGAGCCATCAATTAGATGCATACTAACCAGAATAAGAAAAGGACTGGAGGCATTAGCACCTCCTTTCTAAAATGGGAGCACCTGCTGAGTGCTCAGTGGTAAACGTGAAATGGAGGAAAGTGTCAAAATATTTGCTGGGTAGATACTTCGGGGCTGCCCATTAGGCTTAACTGCAATTAGAGGGTGAGTGGCTATCGCTGCCTTCAATTCGCTAAGAAAACATGAATTCTAATTAGCTTCAGGCAAACGTAGAGGTCTCCCCAGAGGGGTTCTAGGTCCACATGGAAGCTCCCAGTGGGATACAGCCTGAGCATACTCCAGCCTTGTAGCAGGCTGGAAACAGAGCTTTATTAGAAACATCTCCTTTACCCGACTGCTGTGCCTTCAGTACCACAAATCACAGCACATGGAGAACATTTTTTATAAATCCTGGTTTCAGCTTGTAAAAAATCCAAAGGATATTTTATGTTAATAGCAACATCATGGGCTCTGTCTTCTCAAGCTTTGCTGAGGACTTGCACAGGCAAAATTCCCGTACGCTTGGATAGGTGATTTGGCTTTGAAAACTTGGCAAAGTAATTACTCAAATAACTAATCTAAATTTTCAGATTATCCATAAAAACATTCTCACTGCATTATTCTAAACTGTTTTAAGGGCTGGTTATGGACTACTGATTTTTTTTAAGCTATTCACCCTTTATTTCTTGGTTTAAATTACACAAAAGCACTATTTAAAGTTGTGTGATTGGATAGCCAAGGCTAAGAGCATCTCTGTTCTTTGTTGAGTGAGTCTCTACCATGTTTTCCTGTGCAAAATGCCTTAACAAACAATTCTGCACCTAACAGGGAATGACATACCACTCAGATTATTGAAATAGTCTATTCCTCACAGTCCTTTAACACACAAGACTGTAACAATTCAACTTTCTAGAAACTTGAATTGCCTCTTTCCAAAGGATTTTCATATTTTAATTTTATGAGCACAAACATTCTGTGAAGTCCTTTTTCAGCTCTAGTTTTGAGTTTGAGTCTCAGTTTATTTTCAGCAAAAAATGCTGATATCTGTCATTGCCTGAGATTTCAGCTATAGTGATTAGTGATTTAATGGTTCTTTAAATTTAATGATTCAGTGTGGTATTTAAACCTAGTTTTGGAATTAAACTGTTTCCCCTTCTTCAGCAAGGTCCAGAACTCTTGTTCTTACTTTTTATCTTGAAGTATCAGTGTTGACCTCAGTGCTGGTGGATCCACGGTGGACTCCATGTGTGTATCAGACTGCTTGGGAGCACAAAGATGGCACAAGGCACTTGCACTCCCCATCCTGGGTCATTCCTGCCCTGGAAGGACAAGCAGAAAGCATGTCAGAGACTACCATGTCAGCGGGACACTGTAAGCAAACTAAAGAGGGAAGGAGAAGGTGGGACAGTCAGGGAGTTGGCAGGGGAATGCATCTTCTGTAAAGGTCACTTTTTGTGCTATGATCACTCAATATTTAATGTATCATCTCCAAAAAAAGTTTTTACACAAAGCCCACACTCTTCTAAAATGTCAGTCATTGCAAGATTAGCAAAGGATTGAAATCTTCAGCTGCTCTTCTTAGCAAATCTATTAAATTCCTGTTCCTCAGTTTCCACCATAAGCTGCTGTCATTTGTATTCCTCCCAGTTTCACAGACATAGGAGGATGTGATGTTGGCAGGAGACAGTGAGCTGCTGGATTTTTACATTCCTCCCATTCTAGTTAGGTTCTTTGTTTTGTCCCTCTTCAAAACTCAGGTGGAATGATTTTCTTAATGGAATACATCTTTTAACCTAAGCAAATCACCCACATAATGATAAAAATCTTTTGGTCTTCAAATAGGACCTCAGCTGAGGTCTTTCCTACTCTCCAGAGGTGCTGGATCACTGAAACTTTAGTCTGACAGTAGAAATTGGGAGGTATTTATGAATGCTGTACCACTTTTACACCATTATTCAGATGGGAAGGAAACGCAAGGGAAGGCAAGGCCAGGGAAGGGCGGTGAGATATTTTCCAACATAAAGAGTATCTGACATCAAACTGAACTTGCTGTTAAAAAGTAAATAAAGCCAGAAAGCTAAGAATCAATGATCTGCAGATTTCCAGGACTATTGTTGGTCTGTGGCTTTTTATCTTAGTTCATGTAACATTTTTAGACATCTTTAATCCATGAAGATTGACAGTACTATAAAAATAATAATTTTTTAAAAAGCTAGAAATTAATATAAAGAATATTACAAGAGGGGATGAATTAGACAACCTATCAAGCCCCTGTCAGATCTAGTTTATTCTGTCTAATTTCTTCATCTGGAATACAGAAAAAAAAGAGTTAAAAAAAAAAAAGTCAGGAAACTGGCCCATCTCTTTTTAGGCAGGTCAAGTGCTCTACGAGTTGTCTATCCAGACACCTAGATAATGCTTTGCTGCTGCCCATCTCAAAACTGACCAGCAACAAGTGTCAGTATTTTGTAGTGAAAGATGAATATTGTACCAGCTGAGGAGGAGTGGAAAATCAATAGTTTTCTTACTATTCCTTCATTGCTTTTTGCTTTAGACAGAGACTTTGATGCAGCTCTGTACTTGGAATGCTTAAGGCAGTCCAGGCAGAGATGCATGAATGAGGCAAGCGAAGGTGGATGATAAATGTAATTTATTTTTTGACTACATGTGTGGTACATACATCTCTAGGAACAGTCTGGCAGGGTCCCAGGCATATACTATTCATCAGTATATTGCACTGTTGCATGAATGTACTTTTGTCTTCATTTTCCTGTTGGCAATTTTAGAGATTGGGCAAATCTGTAAGCAGTCTTACACCCTTTTGTATAACTTAGCAATTGTGCTATGGCAATGGCAAGTTTTGCAAAGTTGTTATAAACATACAGCCAAGTAACTTAGTGAATGATATCCCTTGTTTCAAAATCAATAAAGAAACACTCGAGTATATTCTGCTGTTGTGTGGAAAGCACTGATGAAATTGTCTTGGTCACAATACAGAAAAAGGTGCATTATCTATCTTTCAGCTCCATCTTTTCTGTTCCAAATCACTTACATTCCTTATTTAGGGTGCACAGACTGGACAGCTTGCCCTTTGTGCAGGAAACTCTTCCTGTCAGGGATGCAACTGGCCACAGAAGTCCCATGTTGGTTCTTTGAGGACCTGAAGAACCCAAGGTAAAATGTACAGTAAGCTGTAAAGTGACCAGCATTCTTTAAATGCTATGGGAAAACACCAGGATTATGTGCATGAACAACACTAGAAATTAATTTTTCATGGATGGAAAATACTTTCCCAGAGGCAATAGAAACTAAATAAAATAAAAAAAAAAAAAAAGTAATTCTGGAATCAGAGGGCATAACCGAATCATTTCCTTACATGTATTTTTTGTTCAAACTTTATTTCCTTTTTGACAGACTGCCAAAATAGTCCAACTTCTCTCTCCATAAAGTTACACGTGATTCCCCCTGGAGTGGGTGTGGAAAGGGGAATAAAATGAGGCATTTTATCAGGTAACATAAATAATTTACAGTGTTTTGAAATCATGGTGCCTTATCTGACTAGGGGAATTTTGCCAAGTATTGACATTAAAAGCAGGAGGTATTTAAATAAGATTGACTCCTAGCCTGCCAGAGGATGGTTCTTTATGATTTCACCCCAAACTTGCAGCCCCATTATTTTTCTTAAAAACATATTTTGGCTCCTCTCCATCTAAAACTTTTGCTGATCCACTGTACTTGGCACATTAATTTTCTGTGGTGATTTTGGCAGCCATTAGACATTGCCTATGCCTAGCATGGGAAAAAAAAGAAAAAGAAAGGAAATATGGATATGCTTGACATAGGGTAATTTGTCCTTTCTATTGCATTATCAATAGCAAGTACCACTTTATTAACCATTGATAAAGTTTAATAAAAATAATAGAAAAGAGATTATGATTTTTTTTTAAATAAAACCTGACCATCCACATGCTACTGGATGCTAAGTAAGCTGCTGTTCCAGGCTATAGTACTCACATTACTAACAGTTTACTCAAAATTAATAAAAATTTCTTTTACCAATATGGAGGCAGCAAAACTTTCTTAAGGTCTAAGTGACTTCATTATCTACCTAGGAAGTTCACTGTCTATACTAACAACTGAAGAACTCATTTATCACTCAACACAACAAATCTAGAGTTGTGATAGATAGGATCTTCTGCTTAGGTCCTATCAGCTATATGCTAGTCTTCCATGCATATCCATATCTTCTTGTCTTATCTTTTTCTTCCCCTTTGTCCTTGCAGTTGGTGGACAAAACCATGGCGTAAGATCCAAAGATTTTGCTTGGTCGCTATTGTAGAGCATCCCAGAAGACCACATTGTTCACAAACCTCACATTTTTCATATGCCAAAAGCAAACACTGAAAATTTTAGATTAAATGAAGGAGCAAATGAAAAGTCTATCAATTGGGACATGAAGTTTATTTGTGGTGTCTCAAAATGCAGTAAATCAAATTATTAGCTCTCAACATAATTTTCCATCAAAAGTATGAAACCCTAGTATGGAAGCACTGGGCCTGGGAGCACAGCACATGCTGATCACACTCATCAGTTTGTGAAGAAACGAGGAAATTGATGTAACACACTCAAAAAAGGAAAATGAGAAATTGAAGAGGCAGTTGGAGTACATCTATATTTCAGCACTGGAATATCATCCCTATTTTCTGTGTTCAGATCTCTCTCAGACTGATCAGATTGTAATCACTTGCAATCTGCAAACACAGCTTTGTTTTCAAGTGTGTCTGAAGTTTCACTGGCGTTGGAATGTGAACGTGAGCCTGAAAGAGCACTCAGGAACAGTGAGGATGTTTAGGTCTTTGTGTTCAGGTTTGTCACACAGGAAGAGACCTCTCGTGGCAGGCATAGGAATCACCATACAGCTACAACCTTACACCTAGGAAAAAAGGATTTTACCCAAGTCAAGTACGTAAGAAATGTAGTTCCAAGTAAAGAAAATTGTACCCAGAAAAATCACAATATTTCTAAAATATATCTTTTTTTAATAACAGAATGCAGTGTAATCAAAATAAATCATAACTAGGTGAAAATCTGGGAGCTGGCGGGGCGGCGGGGGGGGCGGGAAGAGCTAATCTGATGAAAAATAACTAAGATTTCAGTTGAACTACAAGAGAATTTATCAAGGCCCCATAGCAAGATTTAACAATTTTGTGTTGCTATCCAACTCCTAATTTCCTTGTCGTTGCCAGTGGTGTGTGGCTAGAGTGCTGCAGTCAGCAAATAATAAGAGGTTTCATGGCAGAGCTAGGCTGGTAATCCTCCCACAGCAGCCAATCTGGACATGTATAATATGTGGCATCTCTCATGTATCCTGCTGGTGAGATCAAGCAAGTACCATGTATGCTAAGTTAAAACAAAATAATCTGTTACTTGTGGCCTGATTTAAAACTGCCTTAATTGGACTGCTTCAATTTAATAAATAAATAACCTTTTAAACATGATCAGTGGGGGAAATAATTAAATATATCCTGACACATGCTGAAAATTAAAAAAGAGTGCAGCATGCACAATTATTCTGAAACAATAAATTTCAGCTGATAGAAGACAGAATTTGTGTATCTGTGTGTCTAAAATTAGTGTTGATGATACATGCCTTGTATTATTCACTGTGAAAATAATTAGCTTGGCCAATTTCTATTAAAACAAATTCCTCAATCTTTAGAGCAGTATTCTTGCCAACAGAAGCTCTGAGTAACTAGGAATTGCACAATTTAGCCAACTAAGATTTTTTTTCTTAGAGAAACCATAGCTTATAATGAATTTCTCAGCAATGTCATTTGTAAATTTAGATGAAAAACAGAAAGCATGAGCGAGGTCTCAGAATAGCTAGTACTCCTACAGGTTAGAGAAATTTTCCTGAAAAGCCAGGTTTGTGCATTTTTTTGAGACTTAATATTCTAGAGAAAAACATACACTGAGTGATGACTTTGATGTGAAGCCTTTCCCTTTTCCCTAGCATATTATTTCACCCTGGTTTAGCAAGTGAGTTTCTCCATCTTTAAAGTACTCCTATTTAAACTATTTTACTCTCATTAAATATTCATCAACATCTGGTTTCTGGACAACTCCATGCCACACAGCAAACGTATTCAAGAACGCATAGTGTTAGACCATGAACCTCAGTAGATATGCTACAACTCAGGTGGGTGTTTACTGGCAGTCTCCCTGCTTCCCTGTCTTGGAAATTTTCTTTTTTGAGATGTCTTCACGTAGAACAAAAACAATGGTTAAAACCTTAGAATATTTCAGTCACACTTTTCCAACCAGCCCCAGCAAATGCAAACCAGATTCATTCTATGAGTGTGGAAGCAGCACAGGGAAGAGGTGCAAAAAATGAGTATTATTCCATCCTATTGATGATTTTCCACAGGCTTCTATCATTCAAATTATACTCAGATAAATACAATAAGATAGTGACTGATTTATGCATAATAGTGAGTTTCCTGCCTTTCGCATCTTTTCGTTGTTTTAGGAAGATGCAGGGTATTTCGCAGCACTCAAATCAGAGTGGAAGAAGATGTTGCTTTCTCAGTCTTAGTGCTAATCAGTATAGATTTGATGGGAGTGCTCCTCTTATTTGATAAGAACTGTCTTCTAGAGCAGGCCCACCAGGACGTATAGATGGTAGAAAGTCCATATCATGACTCCTGGTGTACCTATCTGTGCATTGTTGCCTCTGTGTTGGCAAGGCTGGGGAAGTTCTGCAAACATCCAGCAGGAGAAACACAGGCAGCCAAGGTCTACCAGGGCAACAAATATCAGCTAGACCAGGTACCTGAAAAGTGGACTTTGAGACCTAAAATGTGAAAATGTTGCCTTCATTCTTTTATGACTGTAGCTGCTGCATTACTTACTCACTTTAGAAAATATTACCCTAAATCTCTGATCAGGGCCTCCAGACATTACTGCAGTATAAATAAAACCCAATTATTTTGGCATGTAATTATTCTCAAAGAGAGTAGCCAAAATGCAGTCATTTTTATTAGTGCTCTGCCACTCTTGTGGGTTTTTGGTGGTTTGGGTTTTTTCTCTCTCTCATGGCTGACAAGCTTCATAAAAGCAGCAAATAGAAAAGCTATGTGACTGTGATAAGCACTTATATACTCTGACTGTGGACTCAGCACTGTCTCTTACTAGACTTCCATAACAAAGAGCAAAGAACCAACCCTTTTAAAAAAAAGAGATTATAAGTGGTGTCTTGCTCTGTGAAAATAAACACTAAACAAAGCTTTTGGGGATATTTTTCATGAAGTTATTGTGTATAATTATCTGCACCCTGAAGAGAGCCAAAATATATAATCTTGGAAAGGTGCATATATTTCATGTTACCAAATGTACTTTGATGTTTCGGTAGGAAATACAATTAACATAACTGAACTTATGAATCATCTTTCAAGTTGTTTATACTTATTTCTTCCTACTCTTTTTTTTTTCCCTTTAATTATTTATTCAATATTCCCACAGAGAAGTAGATGAGGGGGAAAGAATTATTTATATAATGGAGACCACATACTGCATAACGAAACATTTCATAAGTAGCACACTCACTCTTGTCCTTCATAAGTGTTCACAAAGCATGGTTTTATCCTTTATAAGGCAGGTTTATCCAAAGTAAACAATGTCCTCCTCGAGGAGTGTATGTTGACATGTTTGTGAAAAATGCACGCAGTCTGCAAGAGAGACGTTGCCCTGGATTACAAATAAAAGCCAAAAAAGATAGATATTTTTGCAAGAGATGGGGAAAATGGTTGCATTGAGGATATAATTCACAGTAAGCTTATTAAATGGAAATCTTTATATTTAGGAACAAATGCAATATGTTGCTATTAATCTTCATTTAGAACGGGGTACCATAATAGCATTATGATAAGTGAACTGTTTGACTTCATTGTAGAAGCAGTTGGGAATTTTTCAAAGAAATTTTTTTTCATCTCCCTGCTTCTCACTGAGAACTAAATCACTGTTTCTACACAGCATTGCACTGTGTCATGTAGGTGAATCTATAACATCTCTTCATCTCATTTCTCTGATAATAACCCTTTTTTCTCTACTGGCTCATTTGCCCAGCAGTTTCGTTCAGTATGTTTGGAATCAAATTCTCATTTAGGAGGCAATTTTTGGTCAGGATAAAGATTGATCTGTAACTATAAACTGCAAGATCTCTGAGAAAAAAAAAATACTATTTCTAACTGGAAAGCCATAAGTTAAGAATGGATTTTTTAAAATCTGTATCTTTTTACACTAAAAATAAATGCATCTTTAAAAGAAAATGTTTCGCAGAGTTTTGTTAATTTTGTAGAAAATGCATATTTAAATCAAGAAAGAAATATTTTTAAAGTTTTGTTAAAATATTCTACACTGTTATTTTAGAAACT
This sequence comes from Caloenas nicobarica, assembly GCF_036013445.1. Classification (NCBI taxonomy): domain Eukaryota; kingdom Metazoa; phylum Chordata; class Aves; order Columbiformes; family Columbidae; genus Caloenas; species Caloenas nicobarica. The sequence continues at coordinate 51,641,059 of NC_088245.1, forward strand.
TTTTTTCTGTTTGAGTGACCTTCACGTTGAAACTATTAATGCCATAATGGAACACACAAAACAAATTCAAATAAAACCTTTTGACCAAATGAAAATAAAACTTACATACTCCTAGACATTCTGTTTGTGGAGTACATAAAAGTGCAGAGGATTTGTTCTTAGTCAGAACAATCTCAAAACGTCATTTGCCAGATGGCATTTTTGCTCTCTGCCAGCTTTTGGTAAGGTCCAAAAAACTATAATCAAATATTCACATCCACAAAACCACAAAAACTAATGGAACTTTGTTCCATATGCATTTCTGTCATGTATATCTACTCATAACTATTTGATTTTTTTTCAAAACTGTAAATTTGTTGTAAGTTATACAAAGAAACTAGATGAGGCTATATTTTATTTTTCTCTCATGACAAACACAAGTTCATTAAAATTATTGTGTTTTCATATTCAGTTCAGAAATGGAGATAATGACATTAAAGAAATCATGTTAAGAAGTCACTGAGTTTTGGTCAACCCTTGCAAAAATAATTATCTGTTTTCAACTTTTTCTTTCCATACTCTTTTCTGAAAGGGCTACCTTTTTACCACCTCTGATATTAACAGGTTTTGGGTAGATTGAGAAATGTGAGGGACTTTTTGATTAGAAAACAATAAATTTTAACACCTCCAGAATACAATGGAACTTCACAAATCTATATGTTGTATCTTATTTTCTGCAGCTACGTGTAGGCAGTGGAAAAACTTTTACAATTCCTTGGTCCTGGTGCAGTTCTCAGGCAACGGCAACACTCCATACTGGAGCAAGAGTTGGTTTTGAAGCCACTTCCCTCACTTACACCCTCATTCCCCCGAAATGCCACCGTGAACTCCAAAATGTGAGTGACCTGAAATATCAGGCATCCTGGAGTGTGATTAGTACGCCACACTGTTTAAATTTATTTGTAGTCTAAAGTTCTGGTCAGACAGCTCAGTTCCTTAAAACTAGCTTATTATGTCACCAATTCTCTGTTCCTTAGAATTGATGTTTAATCTATTATTTAAGTACTTTACCCATTTTCAAGAAAACATAGAAGGTTGAAGAAGTCGTGCCTTCTATTAGATACTATTTTGTTCATACATAGAGCATCTTATCTACTAGTTTTCCCTGGAACAATGAATATTCAGAGTGCTTATGGTGGGAGATCTTTTGTGATGTGTGAGAAATACACTTCATGAGATGAATTGGCATATTTAAAATGAAGAGACATAAATGTCCTGAGGAGCAACTTTTGGGATTGGATCAGAGCTAGCCACAGACTGTTTGGAAACAAACTCTTAACTGGGATGTGATTTATAATCCCAGTATAGTTTATTAGAATATACCATCAATGGATCTAGAGGGCAACCTTGAGCCAAAACCAGAAATATATAAAACTCTAAAATTAGAAAATATGATGCTGAACACCCAAAGGGATGGAATGAAAGAGACTGAGGGTTTTTTTCAGCTAACCTCTTCACTGCATACAGCATCAGATTTGTTCCCTGGTGCAGCCCACAATAGAGAAGAATTGCACAAGACGACCTTCACAACAGTTTCTTCTTCTTTGTTTCATACACAGCAAAGCTAAGATTTCCAAAAGGAATTAAAAGCATGAGAAGCCCATCTGTTTGGCAGAAATCCTTATGGTGCCTTCCACATGGGAGTGAATTTTACTTGATACAAATAACCATAAAGCTGTTGTAATTAGCAAAATCTTTAGTCAGATAACAAATGAAAATGTTCACTTATTAGATTATATTTTTACTAGATACAATTTAGAATATTTTTATGTGACATGGCATAAGTCTGTTTGACTTCAATAATATATCTGATTTTAACTCTTTGCAGTGAAAACTAATATCACCGGATTTATTTTAAAAAGTAAAGATTCCAGTCATTCAGTTTAAGTTGAATTTGTTCAATATTTTTAAAAATACCTTCTTCAGACCATCCTCTGAAATATATGATATAATGTTAACTATCCAACAAATGAGCTCTCAAGAAATGAGCATAGAGTGTACCATGCTGGATACACCACCCCATGGACATCAGTTTTCATATTTTGTTATTTCAAGATGTAAGGGCTTTTACAAGAACGAACTCTATACAAGGCAAGTGTACCTCCTTAACACATTTGTATAGTCACCCAGGAGAGAAAGACTCAAACCCAAGCTTCAGTTCTTTTCTTTTTCTAATTGAAAGTCTATAAAATCTCAAAAAAAAAAAAAAAAAATTGAAGTACTGTGTTATGAAGTGTTGTCATAATGGTTTTCATTTACAGCCAAATGCTCTTTCAAGGTTTGTTTATTACTTTTAAAATCTCCCAAATTGATTGTTTGCTTGTGTGCATATGTAAGAATTTCTGTATATAGTTCAGAGGTGTTTTCTGCAGGGGAAGGTTAAATGTTTCCAACGTTTTCATGAACTACCATCAGATGTCTTCCAGATCACTACTGGTTCCCAGAGCATAGATTGAGGAATACTGCAGTAAAGGAGACATTTCCTTTTTCCATTGACTGTGCAGAGATTCTAAGGGATTTGGCACCCTAGGCTATGGTTAACCTTTGTGAACACCATCTGTAGTTTAATTTCAGACACACATTTTGGGGGAGGGTGTTTCACGATCACAAATGGTTAATGTTCATGGGTAGGCTGTCCTTAAGCAAACAGAGCTCATACTAAGAAAGAAACACAACACAGTGGGCCAGTAAAAGCCCATACAATACTCCCACCGTTATTAAGGCCTTACTGAGGTCTTCATGAGACCACAGATAAAAGTGGCAGAGGTGACCGACTAAGGCAGGGAAGTCGCTGCAGTTTCTCTATGGGCACAAGAAGCACCATTTGGTCTGCATTCTTGAATCTCTTATATTTAGCTTTTTTTTGGCATCTCCAGACCTTTGGGAGGGGATTGACCAAGGACCTTGGCTGTGATCAGGACTTCATATTAGCATACGAATTGTCATGCTTCTGATCAAGAAAGTGGCAACATAATCACTATGTCACAGTAGCTGTGTCAGGTATTTGCCACAGCTAGGGATATCATAAGGCTGTAATTATGGGTTTTAGGAGCTTACAATCATTTTCCAGAAAACCTCCCTCTACTGTGTGAGTGCTAGCTTTCAAACCAGAAGGATAAGGAAATAAACCAAATACATCTGAATAAATAGAAGCCCTACCCCAAAGCCTCATGCTCTGTTCACAAGACGAGCTAAGGAAGCTATGAAAGAAAAATAGCAGAGCTGGAATTGTATTCAGCTCACTATGAGTGTCACAGGCCACCAACAATTCTATGTCAGTTCAATATCATTTGAAGAAGGAAGGAAGAATTTGAAATTAAGCCTGGGAAGAGGTAAAATTCACTATTCACGGAGGACTTTTCTCCATGAAATGGAAAGTTATACTCCTTTTCCAAACTGAGTGGTTTTATTGTCTAACCAAAAGGGAGAAACACTTAAAAACACAGCATGATATGAATGAGTGGTCAGTAGTTGTCATGTATACCTTTTTTTTTTTTTTTTTTTACTTTTCCCCCTGCCCCCATCCTGAGTGTTTGTGCTCTGCTCTGAAGTACTGAGACAGTTTCTCTGCTGTTTCAAATTCCCACTTCATCTAGTCAGTAGCCAGAAAGCATGACATGGACTGCCAATATGAAAATTTCCAATAAAACAATGGTTTTGAACTGTGTTTCCATTTTTAGTAGAGCACTAGAGGTTAAAGGCATTTTCATAAGTATTTGTGCCAGAGAAGCTTACATTTCCTAGTCTGCCATGTGCAGAGATCTATGTATCTTCTAGGTCAGAAAGTATTAAAAAAATACTTTTCATGTATGCATAAACAAATGATACTAATCCTTCTTAACCAACTATATACATATGTGTATATGTAAGCATATAGCCCACATACAGTATAATATCATGAATAACATAACGTATAGTATACAAATCAGACTATTTTTATATTAATGGGCTTGATGTTTTCAAAGCTGTTTACAAGGAAAAGAAAGGGAGAAATCTTTTATTACTTGTAGGAGAACTCATCCTAAAGATGTATCAGGAGGATATAAGTGTTGAAGCAATATGATTGTGCCAGGGCTGATCAGGGTTCAAATCCTGACCTACAAAAATGGGAGAAGGAAGAGACAAGCCTGGAGATTTGGCTGACCAAACAGGCTCCAGGAAACTTAACCAACAACATTGCACTGATGAAGGGTAGAAAGACTGAGTCATCCTCTATAACTCACTAAGGAAATACCATGTTTGCTGTGATAATGGACATTAAAGCAGGTAAAAGAAGAAGAAAAAAAAAATGATCTCTTGAACTTTTCAATAAAATACCCGATTGCTGCTGGGCTGCTGTTTCTTCTCATAATGACTCCTGTTTTAGGAGGCTGCCCCATTGCTCCCCTGTCCAGCTAACATGTCAGAAGCAAGACAGATGGAGCAGGTTATCAGTGGCCAATACGGTCAAGCTAGCACTATAACATACTCTTTGTAGCTACATCATCTGACACTACATTTTGGGGCTTCTCTGAAATCTGGACATGTGCTATATCATAGTTTCAAGACACATCATGCAAGAAAAGTCAGTAAATAACCAGAAATCAAATTACTATTGTTTAAAATATCGCAGACTATTTACAGTTTCTAAATTAAAAAGAAAAAACAGACAAACAAAAAAACCCACACAAACAAGGGTGAGGCATATTGTGAAATCTTAGCTAATGGAAGTGTTTCTAATATAAATACCAATGACACATCTGAAGGGCTTCTGGGCCCTTAAAAGAACGGAAAGTTTTATTGTGAGATGATGACAAGAAGGAAAGTGCTATCATTCTGATTCAGGTTAGAGCTATTAGGGAGTCTGAAACCCTGAAACCAATGGAAAAAAGCAAGTCAGGCTCTAATATTACTTCCATAATTGCTTTTATATTTACCAAAGCCACATGCTGTTCCATTGACATAACATCATACACAAAGGTGTTTCATTAGAGCGTAAGAGCTTCCATCTATGAGACACCATTCTCCTAGTCTTTAACACGTGTGTAATGTTTACTTGCACAAGTGGGCTTACTAGTGTTCTTGGTATAATTCACACAGGCCGGGATGGTGTCCTGAGCAGGGATGTTTTCTCCTGTGGTCCCCTTTTAAGTATATTTTATGCGTATTCTAAGAATTCCATTTTCCACAGTCTTTTCTTCCTGTATTTACAGCAAGAGAGCAAAGGCAAGATTGTTTTTGTTAGCTTCAGCTGGGAGAAAAGATTTTATTTGAATGATGGGAAAAATCACATTTCTGCCCAATATTTCCTCAGGTAATGTCACTTTGGTTCATATGTACATGTTTAAACTCTATCAATAAATAGATGAAGAAAAGCAATGATTAAGTATTTGTAAAACATAGAGCAGACATTTGAAGGAGACTCATTAAAGACAAAGACAATTAGTCAGACTGAAACAACAAAACACTGAGATATGTATGTCTAGCCTAGATACACACAGTAGCTGCAGTCTGGAAGCATTTATCCTTGGATTATTTTTTATCTATTAATAACATTTGAAAAATGATTCTTACCCCAAGTTATTTTCATGAGGCAAGTATAATTGCAGAGTCTTAAATAAGAGCTGTGGACGGTACTCAAAGAACTCTCCATGTGTTATAGTCTCTGGACTACAGTAGTTCCTAAAGAATTTTATTCCTTAAAATTAAGAAAAAAAATCAAGATTTTCCATTCTGAACAACAAATAAACTGTGGATTTGTTTTATTTTCTTTGCTGTGACGAGCTTTATGTAGAGATGAAGGGCACTTGAAAAGAAAAATTAGATGCGAAAGGAATAACCTAAATTGATATGCCCTGAAAAAGTACATTACTCATAGCCTGATCCAAAGCCCATTAAAAACTAGAGTCCTCTCACTCGTCTGAGTATATTTGGAGTCAGACCCCTAGCCACAAAAAAGTACAAAATCATGCATAGTTGACTGCTCGTAGCTGGTTTTCTTTTTCCTGAGTCATATGAAACTGCACGATCAGATTGACAGTGAAAGTATAGTAATGAGAGTGGTGAAGGAGAAAATCCCAGAAGAGTATATATTGTGGCAAGTCACGTTCATTAAAAGATCAAAACCAAAGGAGAGTGCATAAATCAGGAGGCAGCCTCAGCCTGAGCTCTGGCTGTTAATGCAGGTTTTATTGCAACTCTTTTCTGTGACTTTCAATAAAAAAAGCATCTGCTGAACTATCAGCAGTATTTGATACACACACTGCCCCCAAGATACAGAGCACCTTCTGAAAGAAATGTGATCACCCCTGAGCAATTTGAACTGTTGAATCTTTTACTGCATTTTGAAAGAAAAATATATTCTACGTAATTCAATCATTTCCCCACTTCTTTTTTTTTTCTTTTTTATTTTTTCTCCTTTTAACATCAGAATTTTAAATGTTAGTGGTTCCTAAATCAAAAGCATACGTATTGTTCATAAGACAGGATACATAAGTGGAAGCCTGCAGACTCAGAAGAGTTGCAATATGAAATACATAGCTTTTGCATTAATATGGAGATTATAACTTCTTAACTATTGTCTCTGTAAGCCTTTTCTTACTACAATAATGGAAATGACATAGAGATGTGTGCCTTTCAACATCTCTGAAGGAGAGAAAGTATTCTGTTAACCCAAGTATGTTTCCAACCTACTTTTCTGTCAAAGCAAGTCTGCTCTGCTTTCGCATCTGTAGCCCTCAGAAGAAGATACTTTGTTGTTCCTGTATAAGCAACTTGAATAGAGCAGAATACCATTGTTATGCAAAATGTTTGGTGCTTCTCGATAAACAGACAAGGGAAACACTTACTCATCATAAACAGAGTTCACCTCCTAGGAGAACGGGAGACACAGAAAAGCACTGTCAGTCCTCAAACTGCCCTTCACCTTTTTGCTCTGTGGTTAGCTGTTGCCTTTTCAACAGTATGCCAGTTGTGGAACAGAACCATCAGCAGCGCGAATTTGGTGACAAGCCCAGGGAAATGAAGGGTAAAAATTACCGTTCTCTTCGGGCACCATAGGAGATATAACATTACTAAAACCCGAGAAAGCAAGTACTTGTGTGGATAATTTGCAAATTGGACTGTTAAGTATATATAAGCAAATCTCTCCAAATACACATAGTTATCACAGTACTTTACATCTCTAGCTGTAATCAATAACCGTCATCAAAACACCCTGAGAGGAATTCCTCTTCTTGCAACTTCAAGCTTTTTGCGTGTGGGTTGGTTTGTAAAACTAAAGGCAAGGCTAAGATAGGTAAGACAGCGAAGAGAAGTTTGCGGGCCAGCAAGGCTGTTTGGCTTATTTATCCAGTCATAGCCGCTAACAACAGCCAGCAGGAAAACTAAATGTATAAAGCAATTTGGTAGTGAGAACCACCTCGGATGTAACTGGTTTTCTTCAATGAGCAGGATGGGTTTAATATAACTTTTACAAAGCAGACGGCTAGAGTTTACAGCTGTAGTAAATGACACTTTGAAATAATATGTACTGGTGAGACAAACATGAGGTTGTCCAGTAACTCTGCTCTCACTACTACAGCCCGAATTAAACCACGTTATTGTTACAGGATGATTCAGTTTCACTGAGCTGTGAAGTTTCACTGGTTTTCATTTAAAGAAGTTGCTGGGAGAAAAACACAAGTGGAAGACTGCTCAAGAGAAGTGTACAGTGTGAGCCAAGTGTTTAGCAGAAAATAGTGCACACACTGTTTATGGGCTGGGTTGTGAACTCAGGTAGAAAATCATAGCTATATGCTCTGAAATAAAGACTGAGAGAAAAATGTTGCACAGCTTAAACAACTGGCTTTTGGCTTGAAAAGGGACCTTAACAGTCATCTTTTTTCAATAGGAGTGCTGCCTGAAAGACATGTGGGTAGGGAAAACACCTGATTAGATGACACACATTTTGTTTAAGAAAGATGACATTTTATTTTTCTTGTTGATAAGCAGTAAAAAAAATAAAAGAGAATTCACGGTGTGATTCTGTGTCTCCAGATGGAATAAAACGTCAGTTCGTGTTGTCTTTTAAATTAAAGGACATTAAAATAATATTATATGTATTAACTATAACAGTAGCAAACCTAACATGTTGCAAACAAGTCTTCAAGACTTACTTATTATAAAGTGATAATAAAAATACCTACTAACACATCTCTAAACCAGTGTGAAGTCCCATTTTATTCAGAGTGAGAGATATTAAATAAGGCATAGAAGTACTGCTGTTATAACTGTGATAATCTCAAGACGAAGAAAGAATTGTGTGCCTGAGTCATCCAACATTTTGCAAATTTCTCAGTTAAACCAATAAAAGAAAATGCCTTGTCTCACATTTATGTTTCATAATTACATTAGAAGTAACTACACATAAAAAGAAGTGACAGGATATTTCTGACATCAAAATATTATCAGAAAAACACTTTTATGCATGATATAAAAACCTGAATTGCGACATCGCATCTACCCCTGTGTTTTTGTTTCCTCTAATGATTAAAATCACATGTTTAAACCTTACCTGTATTCCAGAAAATGTCTAGAAATGCCAGAAAATGCTTGTCCTCTGAAGCTTGATGGAAAAAATTTTAGGGACATTTCAGACCACTTTGAAATCAGAGAGAGATTGCTTTTGGCTCTGGTGACATCAAGATGTTACCTTCTACGTCTCCATCCAATGAACACACAAAATGTTTTGTTTAAAAATTGTTGTACAACAATAACTGACATTTCTTTCTTTTAGGCTATTTGGATGCCAGTGTGTAAGTTGACTTACTGCAATAAATAATGCTCAATAATTGCATAATTACCATTCCAATTCAACAAACAAGTTAGCTCACGTAAAGCTTGTAAAACTTCTTTAGAATGCAATGATGACAAATAGCTAGAAATGTTGATGTTAGCTCAAATTAAAAACCATTCAAAACACAGTCTTGTCTGAATGCAAATAGCTAGGTTCAATTTCCAAAGCAAAGGGAATTTGTGACTACAGTGAACTCATAAAAAGCTTTTATAGAAGATGTGGTAGCTTACATTTGCTTAGCAATCCAGTTGTACTTAAGTTCCAGTTTCATTGTTTGACCAAAAAACTGTTGTTTTATGAGGTGATTATTTTTTCAGCACAGGATAAAACCATTACCTAACAAAAAGTACTAACAAAACTGGCATTTGACTTAACTAACATGTTCACTTTAGTCCAAATACCCCAGTAATGATAGTTATTAATTTACGACCAGCCTCCTACTGCAATAAAAAAAAAAATGCTGCATGTGATTAAGCTATTAATTATTTTATTTCCTCCCAATTTAGTTGCACACTCCTGCATTATGCTTGGATGCACAACAAACTAGACACTTGGTGCTTCCAGTGGGCAGCCTGCAGCCTTTTTTATTCATTGTGTCTAAAATAAAACAAACCTATCTAACATGATTAAAAATATATAGTTGTGTTACTTCTCATGACATTTGAATTGCTGTAGACATTCTGCCTTCCTCTTCTAATGAGGTGCATTAGTCAAGAGCTAAAGGACCTTTGACCCTAGGATCAAGTGCCTACCCTACAGGGACAGAACTCGGTATATGGGATTATGGGTTGACAAGAGACAGCTGGAAGAAATACCTGAGAATTCACACTTAAAGTAATCCCTGAAAATTGAATGTAGGTATGTGGAAATAACAATTATGTTCTCTAGTGAAAAGCCTTATAAAAACTTAACTAGAGTTTTGGGACCCCATCAATAGCTGTACTATTGAATGAAGCAGTCAAGCATGTTTAACACTACACTCAACAGGGACTGAAGTTTTGTGAAAGAGCTTAATCTCCAGTTGATTTTATTGCTGACTCCTTTCCTCTGCTAATGATGTCCTTTGTTGTATACTAATGTAATACCACAGGATTTACCCATTATCAAACAGCGAAAAACCAAAAGGTTTATTTGTAAAAGTTTTTCAGAGGAAAGTGATGACAGATACTTATAAATGCTTGAGACACATGACTTGATGGATATGTAGAAGTGGCAGAATAAGAACATTGCTCATGTTTTCTGTACAGAAGAGAGATCAGTTATTAAAAACAAAATGCTTGCTATACTGTATATTTAATAATTTCAATTTAAAATTAAAAAAATCTAGCTACACTTTTTGAGTTGTTCATCCATTTGTACTTTATTACAAGAAATGTGGCTTTTAAAACATTTCAAATCATATCAGAATAGATTTTGGCAAGAGTATTATTGAGTAAAAACATAGCAAAAAATATTTTTGGCTCAACCTAAGAAACATTAATAAGAGTTTTGAATTTCTTCAGACTTTAATTAATATGGGTGTGTTTTCTTTATTAAAATGTACTTGCACTCAAAATACTGAAATTTAGTCATTGTAAAATTACTCCAGATTTATTTGGGGTTTTTCCATTGAAATATTTGTTGAAATCAAATGAAACTTGTCAATTCTGCCAAGACTGTTATTGATTTTTTTTAATAGGAAATTAAGTACCTGAGGATATTTCTAAGTTTTGAGCCAAAATTTGCTCTGGGACAAGACACTATTAAGATGTCTAGTCTTTACATAAGTTGAAATAAGATGTTTCTGTCTGCGTCTTAAAACTGTACTAGAACCTTCTACATCAATTTTTTTTTTTTTTCCATTTCTCAGGCTTGGACAAACAACTGCCATGATGTGACACTTTTGTGTGTTTCCAGTGAACTGAGCTGAGTCTTTTGCCTGTGTTCTGTACCTGAAAAGTCCTTATACTGCTTCAGATTACATCAATTACTAAAGTTATCAGGAAGTCAAAACTGTAGTCAAGCCTGACATAAGATGGGAACATTTCTTTGCAGTCATTTTATTACACCAGAGGGACAGAGGTGAGCATGATGGAGCTGTCTTTCTCTATCTCTCTCTTTTTCTTTATGCACTAAGGGACTGTCCTGCACAGACATATTTTTCCAGTGGTACTGTATGATCTGTTGATGCTGTATGATGAAGAAACAACAAATCTCACCTCAGAAACTACTGCTTAGAGAACTGACCACAAAATGAATATAGTATCAGTTCATTAAGTAGGCTATATGTCTATTTACATTAATGGTACATTTACATATAGGTTAATTCAGATTTGAATTAGACTGTTAGAAAAATAAAATTATGTTTATGACGTTCAAAAGCCACTAAGGGCCCTGGGGAGGTCCTTCAAGCATTATATGGCCTTAATCTTGCCTCCAATTTCTAGAGAAAGAGGTGGCACAAAACCTTTTTGTGTTCAATTGCTGTACGACTGATATGAGCATGGCTTTATTTTGATAGCCTAAGTGTTCAGACACGATCACCATGGACCAGTGGTGTTTCTCATGGAAGAGTACATCATTTTTCATATACTGTATAGAGCTTGCAGTTGCCATTTTTAAAATGCAATGGTTTTAAAAACACAATCAGGATTTTGTCTTGAGTGATAAATTACAATCTAAAGCTAAGTGAACTTGTTTTGTGATAATCCTTTAAGATCAACAGCTGCCTTGCTGTCTGGCTTATATTGGCTAAAGAAACCTAAATACAAACATATACTGCCCGTTATTATAATTGCAGGGAAAGGAAGCAAATCTGTCCTTCTTTCTGGGAAGCAAAATAAATTTGTGGCAAGGAGCACATTTATTTACAATTGCAGCAATCACAAGGATAGTAATAAAATAAATCCTGTAAACAGTGCAATTATTCTGTTTATTGTAAACCTGACATTGCATTTGGAATGAGCTCCTGAGAGATTTCCCTTCCTTTCCACGGCCAGCAAGATGGATGTTTCTGTCCATAAAATGAAAGCTTCTGTCTTTGTGTAGTGTATGTATGTTTGGGTGTGGGTGGGTGTACCTAAATTCTTGGTACAGAAACAAGTGTGTTAAGAGGCAATGAATTTAAACTAGGTAAACAAAATGTTCCACAGAAGAAGCTTATTGAATAGCTATAATTATTCTGTAAAATAAGACCATTTCAGGCACATTTTTTACTAAAAATAAGCATCACAAATATGGCCTATTTAGGACATTGACTGTATCAGTATTGAGGCCCCCCATTTTTAGGTGCACCTGTATAAATACAACACATCGAAAAATAACACAAGTCAGAGTGATAAAAGGAGGAAACGCCTGATCTTAACTACAAATTATCTTGCTTGTCCTTTCCATTTGTGAGGCACAGATGAATCAGCTATGCACAAGAAACAGAGTTCATGAATATGAATATACTGAAAAGAAAATCAAACTGATCTTACAACCATCCTTCAAGCATTCTCCTCTGAGATATCATACATCTTCCCTAGTTTTTGGAGTTATGCATGGCATTATGATGATAATCAGTGAGAAGGAAATAAACTGTTGGATTGTTAAATGGAAAAATAACAGAGGACTAGTCTAAAGCAGTCAGCAGCAACCCAGAGGAAGACAACACAAGCCAGTTTTACTGTCACAAACCTGGTTCAACCCAGAAGCAGAAGGGCATAAGCTTTTCTACAGAATTTTACTATGTTCCAATCTTTACCAAGGGCCAAAGTGCTAAGAACACAGTGGAAAATTGTGTGAGGATTTCTGGGTTATTACATTTTTGTTTGGCCAAGTATCTTGGTCAATTAGAAATACATATTAAAAATATATGTTTTCATCCCTCGCACCAACTTAATGACAAGGATCATTAAGGAAAATTTTAAAATATAAAATTATTTTTTTACTTTGTCTGATAGTTTTAAAAGTTATGCTTCCAAATATTTAGAAATACGTACAAAATTATTAAAGAATTAAACTTTTGAAATGCCACTTCTCCTTTCATTTCTCCTTTTAATAAATAAATGTGTGTATCTTAAATTCAGATATCAACTGTGCTGATTAGCATGATTGCAAAAATACAGGCAATAGAAACTCATCTACTAACTTGTCCTGAACCTGTGACCTCTATCTGATTTATAGCGGCTTTTAGGAGTGCATTCAGAATCTATTGCATCCCTAGGCAAATTGTGTCAGTGGTTGTGTTCTGTTAAAAGCATTTTTATTCCCAGCTGGTGAAACAAAATGTGTGAATTAGTGATGGCTGCAATTACAAATGTGCTTGAAGCAATGAAATTTTGTGGGGGTCAGTTAAACAAACATGATATTTGAGATTGTGATACTATCATCAACAGTTACTTCTCTTTGCTTGTGCATTGCCAGTTGCAAGACTGAGCTTTTTGAGTATAAAAGCTAGAGAACATGAGCTCTTATCTTCCATGAGGGTCCAAGGAGAAAAGAATCCTGATCCCAACTTCGCCATTCCATAGAATCCAGATAAGAAATACATTCACAACAAGACTGAGGTCACAATGAGACAGACATTCAGAGCCTTCAGAAATATTGCAAAACTAAAGAGAGAATTCCAACTAACTTGTGCTTTACCTTCGCAGTTTATATTTGCTTTAAAATTAAGTGTTTCCTCTGTAAATACAAATGGACCTTTTTTTTTTTTTTTTCCAGTTTTTCATGATTTCTCTCCCCCTTGGTTTGCTTTTTAGGACTCTGATGTAAGTGCAGCTGTGGTTTTTTAAGAGGTGTTTATGCCATTTCTTGCACACAGCTCATCCATCACTCTCTGCTCAGATACAGCAAGAATTCAAAATGCAGCCAGAGTGGCACAGCTTTCTGCCTTTCATGAAGTGGATTAGCTGGACCTGGAACATCAGTGTGTCACCAACAGCACGTTCCTGGAGTGAATGCGGTGGTTTCTCCCGTGTTCCAGAATATGTAAAAGAGCAAAAATACTAATGTTTTCATATGCTATAGTGAAACTGGAGACTCATGCTGGAATGACACCACTTCATGCTCACCATAGGTCTTATAGGGGCTCTGTTTCAGGTGTCATCCTTGGTAAAAGAAACTTTCCTTCACTGCAGTTTATCATTCTTAACTGTTCCTAATGAAACAGTTTCTGGCAATATATGATCTGTTTTTCTTTCATACACAAGACCATCTCTCTGATTAAATGCCAGATTCAGATGTTTCCTAATAAAAACATATTATCAGTTTCAGACACGGCTCAGTCCCTTAGACAAAGTTTGACCAACTCAAGTTAGAGTTGCTTCCATCAGCTGCTTGACAGGGCCAACCAAGTCCATCCAGAGTGATGTTTGCGATTGCTTTACTTTTATCAACTCCTGCTTTGTACTGATCCGGAGCTACAGTTTTAGTTTACATCTGAAAGGCAATTCCAGGATACTAATAATCATGCCTGCCATAACAAAGGAAGTGTCTGAACAAAATCTCTATCTAGATAAGACTAATTATAAACAATGACACTATTTATGATATAGTCACACAAATGTTCCAAAAAAAAAATCTAGAATGTGGCATTATGACGTCTCATTTACCCTGTTGTGATGTTACTTCAGAATAAATATGGGGTAATGTTTTGAAAGGAAGAGCTCAGAATCTGGACTTATTATATCATCAAACTGCAGATCTTGAGAAGAGAACTGTGTGAGAAACAGGGCTGCGATGGTTCCTCATGAGCTGGTAGCTCTGAACTCCAGCACTTCATGTAATGACAGTTAGTTGTTTCACTGCTGAACAATAAATGTGTAGTCGTACCTTGAAAACGTGTTTCAATGGAGTGTCATCTGGGCATGGCAAGTGGTTTGTGCATCATCTAAGTTAAGTAGTGAAATGCAATCCATGTTCTGTAGATCTTAAGGGAAAGTTAGTGGGATTTGAAAAAAGGTCCACCCAAAAAGGAAAGAGGTAGCATATATTTCATAATGTTCAAAGAAAGCCCACCCGTAAAAGGAGAGGCTACTACAAAGCTGACTGAACTATAAATCTGTAACCAATAACACCACAGTGGATTTCGGGGCTTCAGAGCAAATCATCCTAAGTAGAGGAGAAATGTAGAAGTGACACAGAACAACAATAAATATATTAGGACTTGGAGAATGTTTTTCTTTTACTTCATCTAAGTCAGGATTTAACCTTATCTGATCTGTATGTATCTTATATCTTCATTAAGGAGCACTGAAAACTTCAAGGATACTCTAGTCTATATTCTCGTATTTTAGACTTCTTATAATTGTATTTAGGGTGCAATAGAAGACCGTGGACTACTTACTATCTGGCACTAGTCTATGTAAATACTTAGAAAATTTCTTCTTTAAAAAAGAAAAGTAACCCCAGACTAGAACATGCCTACATTTTTGCGAAGTTTACTTACAAATATGAAGTTTTAATTGCTTTTGTCGCCACTTGCTTTATGTCAATTTTTATATAAAGTTTCAGAATATTTCTAAATTTTGTGGAAGTTCTGAACTACATCCAAACCTTGACTCCTCTAGGATTTAAAATGTAACAGAAACGTGTGTTTGTCCTATAGTATGGAAATGGTTCAACATCATGATTTAGGTGTACATGCCTCTTGAATTTATTACCCAGCAAAAACGTTCCTTTAAGCCTACCCAAGATTGCCAGCTTTCAGCCAGTTTACCAGCAGGGCTTTTTATTTATGTTGTCAATAAATCAATGTTTTCTGCCAGCAGCTCTGCAACAAGTACTGCTCTATTTTCTGTTGCATATATCTGGAAAACACAAATAGGAAATTCCATGAAGATAATCACTAGAGTATGAAGTCGTAGATGTCTTTCCTAGCACTGTTAACTGAAAACGTCACTTGCCATGGTAATGAGTCAGAGACAGAGTAGCAGAATTATCTGTAGCTTAGCTAGATGCAACCCATGTGAACTCTGAAAGTACATATCTCACCAGCATTTCCTTTGATTCCAGGCAATTTTGTAGACAAGTGAACAAGCTTGGGCAATTTTGATTTACTGTCTGCCGAAGGTATTTTTCTTTACATGGATTTGATCCTATGGGGCCTTGTTTGTTTGTTTGTTTCCTTTTGGTGTTGCTTTTACATTTCGGGTTTGGGTTTTTTTAATGAGAAGATATTTTACAAAGGTGGAAAGAAGACTTTTGTTCCCTTCTCTCCTTTCTATTTATCTTACTTTATTGAACTTTTTTCTCCTATCCAGGCTTTTTCCGTATTTTTTCTGACCCTGCATTATAGTTGCAAACTAGATTTTTGCTTTTAAATAAAGTACTTATTTAAGAAGAGAAAAAAATAGGAAAAGAAATCTTTGGTCAATGATTTACTGTTCAAGTGACTATCGTCATCCTTATCTCTCTTCACACAGATTGCCCATTTCATGCAAATAAATTACAAAAGTTGCATTTAATTCCCTCTGTTCCAGCTGAGTTGTACTTAATACATAGACTTAAGAAAAAATATTGTTTCCAAGTTATTACTGCTGCTTCTGATCATCTGAGCACAGCTTGGGGCCTGCCTGCCTATGACATAAATTAAAATAGTCTGAAGAGCTGTGTGCAGCTGACAACAGTAACCTTAAATAACTTCCTCCACTGTTGTTGTGAAGGAGGGACAACCTCCTTGATCAGCTTTGTGTTGACTAGAGAGTCACCTCACTTCAAAGGCAAGCCACCAACTTTAAGATTCTAGTACATGACTGAAGCAGTTGAAAGGAGGTGTATGCAAAATCTTGTTTGCAGTTTCTCTCAAGCTGTACTTTCTATAATTATTGTTACACAAGTATGTTACTCAATATATGTATCTGAATCACAGTTTCATGGAAGAAAACATTACTAATTTTCTAGTAAGTTCTAGGTTGGTTGGTCTAGCTTCAAGGTTTATGATATTCTCACAGCATACGTCATATACTGTATGACTGATACTCAGCTACACCAACAAGAATGTTTTCTGTGTAGGCACATTTATTTTCCTTGAAGCAGACAGAGATCCTCTTTCTCCCGCTTTTCTCAATTAAACTGAGATGTCTGGGCACAGAAATCAGAAAAAAAAAATCAGAAGAACTAAGAGTATATACAGTTTTTGTTTAAGGCAACATGTCTGTTTGAGAACAAGGAAGTGTTGTTCCAGACCCACTGCTGAAGTCCTAGCTTCTTGTCTGCTGTGTGTCTTCTAAACTTCGTTCTATTAGCATCTTTTTTAACCTTTGACTAATTTCTCCTAGCTGGGAAACTGAAGAAATATAAACAAGTTAGATAATCAAATATGTAGTTATAATGCAGAATCCTAAATATTTAATCTTCATATGTAAGGTTATATTTCACCTGTCCTTAGGCAAGGTGGTAGTTTTTGTGAGATTCCCTCTTTTTTTCTGCAAGACACTGACAAAAGAAGAGTATATTATTCATGGGAACTCTAAGAGGTAAGAAATCATAAAATGAATCTAGCAAAATAATAGTGTCATGTACATTACTGCAAGAGTCAAAGCACAGGCTCAAAGGTTCAGGAAAAAACAAAGTTTGACAAAAAAGAATCAGTTGGGAGTAAGGGTCACAGCCAAACAGGAACAAAAGAATAAAGAGCAGAAGAAAACATCTGCAAGCCTTGCTTGTGGGGAGGGAGAAGGAAGTAGGAAGAGGGAGGAACCTTTCTACATACTTGCCCTCAGAGGTTTGCATCCATTTGTGTGCTCCACATTGTTTGAACCTGATTTATAAAATACTTGCATTTCAGAGATAATGAACATCACAGATGACCTCTCCAGAGGGGTTTCCCTTCCTCTTTAGTGACAGGGGGGAAGAGAACTTTCTCACCACAGGACAACATAAAGACTTTTAGGGACTTTAACCACCTAACTCCCATAACCTTTGTGAGATATGCTATATATGTGCAGACCTGTGCATGTCATTTTTTAAAAATATAGTCTCCTTATTTCCTTCCTTGCTTTTCATCTCAATCTTTACGTGTGGCTCCACAAAATAAAGGGGGCAGTACTACAAAAGAAAGATCCAGAGAAGACAGATTAGTGTGAGGTGAGCAGAACCAGACTTTCTCTGACTCCTGGCAGAGACTCAGAGTAATAATTCCCAACCTGTTCAACAAGTGAGCAGTCAGACAGGGACAGCATAGAAATCACCATATATTCTTCCTTACTGCCCATAATCATTTTGGGATGGGCTGCATCAAGCCATTGCAAACCTAGGAAGTTTTAATTCATACCAGTAGTCATTCTTGCAACCACCATTCATTCCCATGCCTTAAAACCTTCTGACTAGTAAGCCAAGGAGAAGGCTTCAACAAAACCATTACTTTTACAAAATGTCCACAAAAACTAACTTCAGATAGGCAAGGCCAGCTTTCCCAGGCTTCCTCTACAGCCAATGAGGTGAAAAATATTGGTTAGTAGTTCCCTTTAGTATCTGAGGACACTATCACTTTCCATTAATATGGAAAGTTCCTGAGCAGAAATATTATTTTATATCACTATAGAATATTGCTGCTTCCTTATCTCGTCATGTTTATTTTCTGTAAAAGAGGTTAGGAGCAGTAGATTGGCACATCTCCATGGACTAGCTATCACAGGAGTTGGAAAGCATCACATAACTCACCCTTTACCCTTTGCACTTGGAAATGTATCAGGAAAACATCTTTTACGTGTTCTCTCACATAAACAGTTAGGATATACAGAAAATATTTAGCAGGTAGAAACAGGGTAGAAAATATCATCCATAAAAGGGATAGTTCTTAGTACACCCTCTTGCATCATTGCTACGTTTTTGCAACACATATTTTGCTCCTTATAATATTAATGGCTATTTTTTTATTCAACTGCTTCTGAGGTTATACTATACTTCTATTTATGGCTAATGGAGTGTTTAAAGTAGTGCAGTCTACTCGTCAAAGACTTGGTTCTGCAATTTTCTTATCTTCCTCACCCCTGTAAATTTTTGGAGCGGTTTAATTTCTCACTGTACAAGTCCTTTGCAATGTAAATACGCATAACTGCTGTCAATGATTTCCAGTATACTGCAAAGAAAGGTAAAAGAGTAAAACTGGGAAACAATCTTTCCAAGATGTGGCATTAACCTCAAAATAAGAAAGACTCTTTCCTCCAGACTCTGACTTGGACTTGTAAAAGTTCATTTCCATGCAATGCACCATAAATGAGTATTAGATATGGTCATCGAATTGTCCACAGAAGAGTAAACTCCCCTATCAGATTGGTGGTCATTTTTGCAAACTAGGACAGGTGAACCGTTTTGACAAACACTGTAAAAATGTTTCACAATGGGAAGGACTGACAAGTGGAACAAATTCGTCATGAGCAGCGGCAGATTCTTAATCGCTTGAAATCTTCAGATTAATGACTGAACAACATGTCTCAGTCAGACCCAATTCTTCGAGTCCCAGAGCCAATTTGGTTGTTGTGGTGGATTAACCTTGGCTGAGCGCCAAATTCCCACCCAGTTGCTCAGTCACTCCCCACTCCAGCAGGACCGGGGTAGAAAACAGGGTTAGAAAGCTTGCAGGTCAAGATAAAGACAGGGAGAACGCTTATCAGTTACTGTGATGGGCAAAACTGCCTCAACTTGGAGAAAATTAATTTAACTTTTTGCCAGTTAAAATAGATTAGGGTAATGAGAAAGAAAGATAAACATTAAAACAACTTTCCTCCCCCTGCTCCCAGGCTCAGCTTTACTTCTTGACTTCCAACTCCTCTACCCACCCCAACAGTGGCACAGCAGGGATGGGGAGGTGACAGTCAATACATAATAGTTCCTCTCTGCTGCTCCTTCTCTATCACACTTCCACTCTGCTTCAGTGTGATCTTTGCCCACAAGCTTTATTTCCTTCAAGAAATAACTGCTCCATTGTGGGTCCTGCACAGACTCCAGTGGATACTCCTCCTCCTCCCCTTCCTCTGATCCTGGTGTTCCCTCCATCGTTTGTCATTCTTTTTGTTACCTCTTCCTCTCTCAGTCCAGCAATTTTGCCTTTTCTTAAATGTTTTGTCAGCTTCACTGGTGGGCTCAACTGTGTCCCGCAATGGGTTTGGCACAGGGCAGCCCCCGGCCTCCTCCCACAGAGGCCTCCCATGCAGCACCCGCTGCCAACACCTTGATGTCTACACACAACACAGTTGTCAAAAAGAGAAGGGGGTAAAATGCAATGGCTGGTACTAGAGTTTGAGAATCAGCACTATGACATTAAAATTTTGTCTGAGTTAATGATATGCACCAAGTGTTCTCATCTAAGCAAGTGAAAACTAGTGATCGGTCACTGCTTCCACCCAGCACTTGTAATTGCTTACACCGTGTATCTGCAGCCTCTTTGAAACCTGAAAAATTCACCTCATATTTTTATGCAAGACGAAGTCAGAAATGAAGATTAATTTCTGAAATTGGATACAAATCCCACTTTAAGGCCTGTAAATTTTGCAGATTTAGGTGGTTTTGACTGATCAACACTTTACTGGAAGTAGCACTTCTCTTGAGGGATTCACATAGTTTCAATTTCTGCATTTTAATATCTTTTACAAAACTTGCTGCAGAGAATTTGACATACTGTTTAGAATATATGTAGAGAAATTCAAACAAACATTTTATGACAGTTAAAATATTTGCCTGTATATTTGGAATATATCAACAACATATTGTGTCTTTGAATACTGAAATATGAAAATGCAGCCTGGACAACCTTAATCATGGTAACACTTTTATAAATATGATAATAAATATTAAAACCTATGTAATGCACATATGGAAAACATAGACATTTTGAGACACACAGGGTCATTTCTGTGTTGCAAATCATGAACCCTAAGAAAGACATCACTTAGGAGAGATGAGAGAAGAATCTGGGAGCAGAGTCAAGGATTCATGCTAGATCCATATAGCAACTGTGGAAGATTTAGGTGTCTAGCTGCCATTTTACATGCCTAAATCTAAAGGTTACCACTTCAACACTCCATGTAAGATGAAGCTTAATCCAAGAGGTACAAGCATCTTTGACTTTAAAGTATTCCAACTGTGGAGAGTTCTGTTCTGGGCATGTCCTTAAAGGCCACCTTCTCCTTAGGTTTCAGCAACACAAAACATAGCTCACAGCTAAAACTTTCAGGATTTGCAAACTTTATTTGCAAAAGGTGGATTTGAATTTTCAGAGCATGTGAAAACAACTCACAGGTGGGATCATCACTAGGCTCTGCTTTGTATGAGATCAGACTTAACTCCTTCTACTTGAAAAATTATAATATTTTTTATCCAAACACTATCCTTGCAATAAGCCATTGGGTTTGTTAGGGAGGCGTGTCCTGGTATTACCTTCTGTTGAAATCAGAAGCTTAAGAAATCACCATGCAAGGGGAAAAAAGAGAGCAAATATGAGTGAGAATTACTTTTATAATCTAATAAGTAGACTCTCATCTGAAAGTTTCCATCCTGTTCCAGCAATATTTGCCAGATTCTTCCATTAAGTATTCATGGGAGCAAAAACTGGAGTCCTATCTTGAAATAACTTATGTAGCAGTATTCCTTTTGATGTCCTTGAGCTGAATGATAGCTGTCATGTCTCTTAATGATGCCTTCAGTCTTAAAGAAAGGTTCCTCTGCTTCAGATTTTAGTTTAAATCTTGTGCCAAGAGCTGGAAAGCCACTTCTCACCTCATATGATCCAGGCAAAGTAAAACTCATTGAGTAAATTCTTAGGGCAAAAGAAACAAAAATGGATCAAGGATATAGAGGATGGGTTTTAATTCTACCCTGAAAAACCTATTGATATTCTTTATTTAGAAAGATGGGAGCACAATACAGATTTATGTATCTGTAGGATAAGGCAGGAAAAATGTTACGGCTGGGATCTTTAGTTAAAATTAAAAAAAAAATGAAATTATGCATCATGGCTATTAAAAATATCAGGAAATCTGTTGTGCTCTGTGACATATGCAAAATCAATCTGTTCTATGTGAATAACATGTTAAAAAACAAATAAGTCACCTGGAAGCTTATAGTTCATATAGCTATTCCTTTTCTACTAATCTGTCCGTATTCAGTATATGAACTTTTTCATGTGTTGTTCAGTCAAAGAGAAAGCTGCATGTAAAGGATCTCCTCATTAGATACTTCTGCAGTGATGAAGGAATCAAGTACTGTTTCTTCATGCTCCCTGAACTTTGCAGAAGGGCAGCTGATAAAGAATGCATGAGGTCCAAGCAGATGCCCATTGCTTCTCACTCCTCCAAATTTCACAGGGAAAAGTATATAAGTTGTGGTTAATTCTCTTCTACCGTGATTTTCCCACTACTAATACATTCGCAATCAGTATGGTGCCAGTAAGAGCTAGAGGCTGATAACACTCTGTAGTAAACACTGAATGGAAGACGTCTTTGAGTATGAATCACATATGAAACAGCATCAGCAAGAGCAAACAATGCACACATGTATGTGGAATTATATATTGGCCAGTACATGGAAACTGTAGTAAGACTACAAGCAGAAAAATGTGCTAGACCAATGAAGAGAAGTATGCAGATGAAAAAGAAAATGGAGTCTGTATAATAAGGACTAGTGTTTGACAATCTGGTAGCTGAATGGATGGAAGATATCCACTGGGAAGCAAATATGGAAGCTTTGTTCAGAATGAGGACTAAAAGTGACGAAACTGAGAAAAAGTCATAAATCTGGTGACCTACAAGAATTGTTTTACATAGTTGTTTGTAGCAATTATTCTGCATAAAATTACGGACAGTTTCTACTTTGAGGTGTCACAAGCTGAACATCCAGGAAAATGAATGACACTAGATCATTTTTATACAAATCCATAACATCCTACAAAAACAAGGAAGACAACTGAAAAGAACTCATTTTTGGGTCAGCCAAGTCATTGCATGGGAGGACTCTAATACTCTGTCAGGGCTATCCAGGAGTATATAAGTTGCTATACAACAACTTTGCAAACTTTGGTGAAGCAGAGACAACAAGGGACAGCCAGCTTGTATATTAACAAAAGAAAAGTGGAGATGTGTGAAGCCCTGAAGAGTTGCAACAAACTTGATTTTGCTTTGACATACTATGAAAATGTAGCAGAGCTATTTTATATAAAACGAAAGCACTCTAAACTCAAACTGGAAAGTAGCAGCAACACTTTATATATGCATACTGCATGCCAAAGAGGAATGGAGGTGGAGTAGTTAAAATAAATAAAATGTCTTCTGTAGCAAGCTATTGCAGTTTATAGACTTCTTGCATCTGACGACGTCCTAAGGTCCCTCAGCTGAATATTGACACACAGAAAAAATGGAAAATAGCACTTTTTATCCTAGGCTACGGTTTCCAGCAGAATCAATAAAGCTGGAGGACAATAGAAATGTGATTACCCCATTAATCCACAGGACCAAATTTAATATGGCAAAGTGTAATCTCTACAAACAGCTTAATGAATTTTCAGGCAGAGCAGAACTGAGAGGGTTGATTTCAGGATTAATTAGTGCTTTTAGAGAAATGTTAAGATATAGGAGAATACCTTTCATTATAACCCACCTTGGGTGCTTCCTATCTGGTGCAAAAGTGGAGAGAGAGACAGATTTGTTTTTGTTTCACTTCTGGGGTTTTGTTGGGGTTTTTGCTTGTTTGTTGTTGGTTTTTTGGTTTGGTTTGGGGTTTTTTTGTTTGGTTGGTTTTGGGGTTTTGGTTTCTTTAAGAAAAAAAAAAAGAAAAATATACATTTCTTCCCAGGGTCATAAAAATTCTTTGTGAACTGTAATCTTCCTCTTAAAGAGCATAAACAGATGCATACTTATAAAAAATGTGAGTCAATATAAATAAGTTACACAGTAGTACCCAATCACTTATTCTTTGCTGCGATGTTTTCCTTCTTCTGTAACTTGTATATTTTCATTATAAGTACACTGGGACCAGGGCCCAAGGTCCTGACTCTGTTCTTCCTCACATCTCTAGAAATCGAAGTGGAGATGTAATTACAAAAATACAGAAATTAACATTAGAACTGGGTCTCTCATCTCCATGTTTGACTCAGAAACACCTAGCACACTCTGAGAGAGAGAAGTGCGTGAATGATGAATAAGAGCTATAAGAAGAAGGCAAGTGGCCTTTCCTCTTTCCTCAGCCTAATAGCAGAAGACCTTGAGAACTTGACCTACTGAAGAATAAGGCATAAATCTGCTAAGCAGCTATGAATATATGTAATGTAGTGCCTTCTGAGGACTTGGGAAATTCTTTCCATTGTTCTGACCTCAAGAAGGTACATATTGTTATCTCCTGGCAATGAAACATAGTTGAGATTGTTGCCTTGGTTTTTGAACATTAAAGAGCTTCTGTGGTAAAGCAGGCAAGACTTGGATAACATAGATATCTCCTGAGCTAAAATATGCATCAAGTTCCTGGCTATTCACGTAAGACTCATAAATGATGGAGGCTCCATGCTTTCTGAAAGCTTAGAGAAATGTAAAGGCTTGAAGGACTCCACATATAGTTTTCCTGTTTTCAGCTGGGATGGAGTTAATTTTCTTTCTAGTAGCTGTGGTTTGGATTTAGTATTAGAATATTGATAATACACTGCTGTTTTGGTTGTTGATGGGTAATCAAGGACTCTTTCAGCTTCCCATGCTCTACCAACTGGAAAAGAAACTGGGAGGGAGCAGAGCCGGGACAGGTGACCTGAGATAACCAAAGGGGTGTTCTTGACCATATGACATCATTCTCAGTATATAAACTGGAGCTGACCAGGGGGAAATACCACTGCTCAGGAGCAAATGGGTTATTTGTGCCACAGACAGTGAGCAATTGCATTGTGCATCACTTCTTTTGTATATTCTATCATTATTATTATTTTTTCTTCCTTTTCTGTCCTGTTAAACTGCTGTTATCTCAACCAACAAGATTTTTTTTTCTCTTTCTGATTCTGTCCCTCATCCTACTTGGTGGGGGGATGAGTGAGCAGCTGCATGGTCCTAGTTGCTGGCTGGGATTAAACCATAACAATAGTCTACTAAAGCTTCTAAGTATTAGAAGAAAGCTCCTTCTCACAGTCATCAACCCTAACTACAATTTTTAAAGCAGCACCAACAAAAAGTGCAAAAAACCATTATCACTATACACATGCTGTAGACTTTGAGGTAAATAGTCACTTTACCTCTTTTGTTTAGATAGATGCCATAGGTAAAGTGAGTCTAAGAGAACTGTGAATATTTTGGTCAGTTGCCTTCCACAAATGTTCCATTATTCCCTTTTTGGAGATAGAGAGAAGATTATAACACTATTGGCTCTACAGGTACAACTAAGATTGGTACAGATGAGGAGGTGTGTCCTAGAAGTCATAGTAAAAATTTTCTTATTGATGCTATGTAGCTTACATATCTAGTGAGTCTTTCCTCCACTTTACCCCTGCCTTTACCCTTCACTTTACCACCCCCTTGGGTTGGCATGTAGTCTTCTCTTCCCACAAAACAGGATTGTCCTTGAGCCACTGAATATCCTGATTTTTCTGCCTTTCTTGTGCTTATTGGACAGGACAAAAAGATACAGACTATTATGCTTTTGTAACCCTTGCAACACTGCTCCCACTTAAAAGCATATGTGATGCAGGCTTGGGTGGAGGAGAGTTAAAATTGCTACCCGCAGTTTAAATATCCTATTAAAGGAAGAAAAGTTATCAGTAGAAGTGGGAGTATTGGCTGGTCTAAACAAATTTGTGGCAAGCCATTGACTTTTCATATTTTTTTTTCCAACATTGGAAATAAAATAGACACATACTGAATTGCTTTTGTTATTCTGCTAGTGTTCCAATACGTAGATGCCATTCAATTTCATATTGGACACTATCTTCCATATGGGTGTTGCTTACACAAACAACAATATAATAATGGCAAATTAAAGTATAAATATGTTATTTAATACATATGCTAAACGTCAAATGGAGTTTTAATTTGGGTAGTAGTCAGCAACTTCTGCCAGGAATGAAATAGAAAGGTGGGTGGACATATTTCTATACAGCCTCTAGGGAGGGAAGTAACCCTATGCTATCCTAGTGTTTCTAGGTACATCTGTGATATCTCTCAGCACCCTATATTTCAGGAAGTCAGCCTGTTTGTGAAGTTATTGTAAGGTAGCAGCGGGCATAAGTAAAACACTGCTAATATAGTACTTGGCCAAAAGTAGCCTCCCCTGTAGGAGTTTGTTTATAAATTGCTTTGGTCCACTTGACAAGGTCAAATCCATTCTCTTAATGATGAATCTCATCTGTTCTGGTGCAGAAAGAAATGTTTTCTTTCACTTCTACGTGTGGTAAGAGCTCATTCATCTCTGTATGTTCTAAAGGGAAATCTAGCTACATCAGAGAGAGAAGGAGTATTCAGAGGGCAACTGATGGCCAGGAAGATATATTGAATTCACTTTCCTGGGACAGACATTCAAATGGTAACAAGTGATAGAAAACAGCTCTATATTTCAGCATGATGTGTGTTCTCTCTCTTATGATTAAACCCCCTGTGGGCCATCTGCATTTAATGGGTTAGAACTACTTTGTAGCTGCAGTTTTTTCCTTCCACGGCTCTTATTTATTTGAGAGGAGACCAAACTGCACTCTTAAAAGTGCAGCATGTAGGAAACACTGCCAAAAGAATGAGAATGAAAAGGCAAATTTATGGGCCAGTGTTGTTTTAAGCATTTAGCAGTATAAATAGGAAGTGTAGATAAATGTGGACATATAAGTGACTCTCTGTTTATCTCAGTTACATTATTTGCCTAAATTCCAGAAGAGAATTAGCCCAATTAGTTTATATAAGCGTTAATGCTCCGCCTCTGGACTAGCAATTTAGCATATGCATAGAACTGCTTTCAAACTAAAACTAACACTCCTCCTTAGAACAGGTCTCCCTAAAAAAGAAAAAGCATTGCTCAGTACATCCTTGTCTCTCTTTAAAAATAAATCAGACACAGATATGGAAACTACTGTAGTAAATTAGATGTAAAACACTAATCGAATAAAGTTCCATGTTTTAAAAATAGCAGAATGGACTACCTAAGAAAAAAAACATTCATATAAACTTAGTAATGCTGTTCCAGGACAATTTCATTTAGCATAGTAAATCTGTTATGTATTTATTAGGGATCATATTCTCCTCCCAAGTGAAGTCAGTGGCAAGATTCCTGTTAACTTCAATTAGGATTTGATCATAAGGAGATTTTTGGGTAGAGTTAAGGAAATTTCATCCCTCCTTGCCAACACTGAAATTTCTGGCTCTAAATATTCAATAAACTCCCAGCCAATCAGTGTATTTTCTTCTTTTCTCATTGTATATACTACTTAAGTATTTGCTAAATAATACTTACTAGCTCAGATCTCAATTCCAGACCTTTTTCTAAAAGGCTCCCAAAATAATTCAGTATTTTATTTACTCTATGTGTTCAAGTGACATCTGACAGATTTTTCCATATGTAAACATACATTTCATTATATATTAAAATGCTTATAAAGAGCAATGAGAAAATCATTCTTAGTACTCTAGAAATTGAGTTGTTCCCTTAATATCACCTTGAAAGAAAAATGCAATGAACATGTTTTCTATTGTCATTTTCTCAGCTAAAGATCTCAGCTGTTTTCCATTTTTAATGATTAAGACAAAATCATTTGAGTAAATACACCTGAGTAAATACAGTCTTACAGAAGTTCAGATACTTCTGTCTCTCTTAGTGGACGCTTTAACAAAGCTTTCATTTTAGCCGTACTCTTCTATTTCTCAGAGTTGCAAAAACATTATGAAAGTGTTAACTAGGACCCTATTCCACCTACAAGCAGTTTATTAATAATAATCAGACTGGATTAAAAAAAAATATTTTGGGTTTTAACAGAAAAAGAAAGTCTAACACTTTTAGTCATCCCTCTCTAATTGCTTATTTGCAGAGCAATTTTGGGGGCAAGAATCTAGTCTTTTGCAACTACTGGATTATAGCAAAAGACTTTACTCAGCTCTAATGACAGTGGGCCTATACTAAACTATGATTAGTACATGCATATGGATTTTTTCACAGGAGTACAAGGCAGGGAGGATCGAGCCTATTTCAATTATTTTTTGTAATTGAAGGATGCAGAAACCATCATTGCCTCAGCTTCTGAAAGATGAAGCAGTCAGCTATTTAGGTTACGGAAAGCTGCTGTAGTTAGAACTGGAGCATGGAAATGCACTCATGTAACAGCATCGTGTGAACCATCAAGTTCCACTGTATAAATCAGTCAGAAAATATGATTTTTGTCCTGATCTTATAACCTACGGTTTTCCAAATGATGGTTTTCATGCTAACAGCATCATTGACTTTAACCAATATTATTGTCTATACATTGATATATTTATTAGTCTAGTCTACTGCTTATTCCTATGGGAATAATCATTGTTATGAAAGTGGTAGCATGAGCTAAGTTGAAGTTTGGAAGTGTTGCGTGTGAGGCCTCACAACCCTTATTCTTTGAGAAGATTATGGATTTTGAAGACTAACCTATTTAGGTTTTTTTGTATATTGAAAAATCAGTGGCATCTCACGTATGGACTGTGTTTGAACAAACAGATTTGGAGAAGGACTATGTAGTTTTTATATTGTTATTTAAATAGAGCAAAAATAACTGGCAGAAGCAGTCAAATATTTCAAATACCTCTTATGTGACAATGTTGTGATATGTTCCTTCATTTGCATGCCACAGCTGTGCCAGGTTTAATGAGTTTATGATGCAAAGGAGAATGGCCATGGTTCAGGAATTTGGTAGACTCACTGGTCTGACCATCACTGGTTTTAATATTCTGTCCTCATGCTGCCTTAAAAATGCAGATAAAGAAAACCTGAAACCCATAACTAGAGATGCTTCTCCCCAGAATTACTCTTTAATTTCCCAATATGTTTTTATTGAGAGTGACAGTCATACACCTACCAGCCCTGCCTCTTGAATACTTACTTTTTGAGTTCTTTATATCCCCCCTTAAAACCATACTGTTCTTGCAATTAGAGATAGGAGAGATGACAATAAAATAAATCTCATGTTTACAGTCCTGATGAGATTTAGGTCTGGGAATGAGGGGCTGCATTGGGTTTAGGTTTCCTCCTTACTCCAGAACTATAGCCTGACTCTCCTCCCAAAAGATCATTTGCCATTCTCAGTCATCGTATCCCCATACTCACTGCACACTCCTCCTCTTATACCCATACCTCATATTCAGTGCTCGCCCAGCCTGCTGCTTATTTTACGTAATTTAAATATACAACGTGTCCTTTCAACTACCACAATTTTACGTTCTAGATGTTTACTTAATAAGTTTACTTATTCCACCAGTGTTTCAAATGATAATTCACCAGTGTACCATAGCTGATTTGCGTTGCACTGGCAACACAAAGCAGCTGTAAACCTACTTAAACTAGATATATGCTTCACTTTCTTTGGGCTACTCAAAAGTGGTATAAAATAAATGGGTACCAAGCTTTGGGTAACTCACAATGTCTTACTATTATTCTGATGCCAGCCAAATCTAAAAAGATCAGTGTAGAGGGATAAAAAGGGTGTATTCTGGAGATGAGTGGGGCACTTGTTAATTGGATATGAAAGTGCCTTGTCACAGAAAGAACTTCACCTGGAAATATTTGAATTTTAGCAGTATAAGTGTTTTAAATGATCTCTAACTCTGATCAGCCTGGTTGAACTCTAATTACTACATATCTCTGATGTTTAGAAATTTATCAATAAAATATTAATTCATATGCGTCATTTTGAAAACACCGTAATATTTTATTATTTGCAAACAAAGTTATTTACTTCCATTGTGCTAAAGTGTCTCAGTATTAAATGCATAGTTTTCATCATACTTGTTAAATCATATACTTCAGAGCCTTACTGTAAAGTTCACAGTCAAAATAAAATGCCTTTAACATATTGAACTGGATTTTTCAACACTTGACCGTGTAAAATATTACGACAGTAAAGAAGTGAAGTGAGAAATATAGTTCATTTCAGCTGTTCTCAGTAACGAAAGATGCCTTTGTTGATATGCTCCTGTGGTATGTAACACTGCTGATTAAACTTCAGGTAGAATTCAGTTTTGTCAAACTTCTGATCATCTTTATGGTAAAGAGACTGGGTCTTTAGCTGCTAAATGCAGTCTTGTCCATCACTCAGGTGACTCTGTACAGATCGTAAAGAGAACTTTTAATTTTCATAGATAAATTAACATCCGTTCCAAAATTTATTCAAATACAGGCTTAACTTTTTCAAATTGTTGATGAATCAATCATAGGAGAAAAAACAGCGTAGCACTATGTCATCACAAATTCTTCAGAGCAATAATTACAACAATATTTCACTTTCTCTTTTAACAGGGTAGGGACTCTTTGCCCAGAAGTTCTATAAATTTACTTCTCAGCATTGCATGATGATCACATATCTCAAACATTAGTTAAAGTACTGGCAGGAAGGCTATGTAAATCACCTCCTTTTGTTTTTTAGTGCATTTGCCACATGTTGAAGAAGCAGTGAAAAGATTAGTTGCTCATGCTCAGAAATCAAGTGGATGAAATCAAAGCACAAGAACACAAATCCTGTCAAATGTGAGAGTACAGTCCAGTGGAAAATAAAATTATTTACCTTGAATAGAAACTTATTCAAATGATTTGCATATGCTGAAATGCCTCTTTTCTAGAATTTTCTTATAAAAGGGAACCCTACGAATAGCCCTGTTGGCTCTATTTGCACTATTTGTGGAATAAGGAGCTACTCATCTTGGTTAAAAAATCTGAGTCTGGCCTTAAGCCAGTGTGGGCCAGATTCTGCCCTCCTTACCAGAGCTGAATAGTACCTTAAGCTGGGCCTGATTATGAACCGATTACTCATGTTGTACTGAGCAGCTCTTTGCATGAATGGGGCCATTGTGAATAAACATTTACAAGTGATTCACAATTTGGCCTATGAGAGTAGTCTCACTCACATCAATGCATCTACTCATGGAGTAAAGCACTACTAAATAAAAGTGGCAGAATGTGACCCTGTTGTAGTACTTGACATCTAACATGAAGATACTTTTTCATTAGCTAAATGAAACACTACAACCGACAGACTATCATTCATTCTTTGAAACGGGGTTGATGCCAGAGCATGACAAGCTTAATGCAGGCCTGCAACTTATCACACCTCAGGTTTAATGAAGGGTTGAATACCTGTTTGTCTGATGCATAAAGTTATGCTAGCAACGTGTAACAAATAATTTCCATTGCTAAAGTTGAGGATGAAAAATTAATTAGCATTGTACCCCTTTCACTTAATTAAAATCAGCAGGAAGATGACGTAGTCTTTTATTTTCCTCTTTGATTTTGGAGGCTATCTAAAAGTGTTGTAATGTTTTGAAAATGGATGTTTATCATTCCCAAGCATTCCATCACTGCAACAAATTCCTAGGAATTGTTTAATTTTACTCATGACATAAAAGGCCTTATAAAAAGGAACTTTTTTTCTGGATTTCACAAGACAATAATAGCAAATTCCGCTATCAAAATAAATAAGTGAACTGAAAGAGAGACAACAATAAAAATGGCTTGAAGTTTGCCAGCTAAGCTTTTGCTTTGT
This sequence comes from Caloenas nicobarica, assembly GCF_036013445.1. Taxonomy (NCBI): domain Eukaryota; kingdom Metazoa; phylum Chordata; class Aves; order Columbiformes; family Columbidae; genus Caloenas; species Caloenas nicobarica. The sequence goes on from NC_088245.1 coordinate 51,672,543, forward strand.
TATCCACTAAGGAAGCTCTAATTAAAATTATCCGGAAATCAATTTGACATGTTCTAAATGCTACACCTTAAAAAATGATTATGTTAAAAGTGAAAAGAAAAAAAAATTAGAACACATTTTAGAACTGGCAACAGTTTGTTCTGCTAAAATAAAAAAAACTTGTATTTCCACCACTTTCATGCTTTTGCATGTGGCACAAGTGTCTATATAAAACTAGTGTCTGTACCTGTATTAATAAAATTCTTTTTTTTCTTTAAATCAAAAGGCTAATTTTACTGCTGTCTAAACAGACCATAAAAAAGGAAAAAATAAATTCTAGCCAGAATGCTCTTTCCTAGTTCTTCAGGCCAAAGCTGAAGTTAATTTTTCGAAGGAGAATAGAATTAGGAAACCATAAATTGGAGTATATGTATGTTTAAGTTTATTACTAGTAGTGAATAGAACAACCTTTCTTTCAATCAGCTAGGTAAGAGTCTCCTGTAAAATCCCCGTTTTTAGCTGATGTGGTGTCAAAGTTAAGATTATTTATTCCACTGAAAGATTACAGAATGGACCCAACTCCTATTTTTGTTTTCAAGTTTAGCCTCCTGAGTGGGAGCAGAGACAACTTGAGGGTTCCCGTGAGTTTGTTTTTGTGAGTACTGGTAGTTCTGCAGTTGCTGTGATGAAATGTGCTTCCCTGATCTTCTCCCCTCACCCACACTCTGTTCCTAACTAATGGCCAGAGAGAAAAGCAAGGAGCAGGGGGTGCTCAGAGAGTTGTATCCTGCTCTAATCACAGTCATGCAAGCCCTTCTTTATTTCAATTAATTTACTTTGCCTTTATGAACCTGAGAGACTGACTGTTGCTTTCAAAGAGGCTGACATTTCACTCATCTGAAGGAGCTTGGAATGTGACAGGGGAAAGGGAGGAGAAGTAAATCAAAGCAGATAGCAATTCTCCAGATGTAAAGTATTTTTCTTCTTCTTTATTTTTTTTTCCACCAGAAATGTCAGAAAGTCTGCTGACATTTTAATTCCTTTGTGATAGGCTAGGAGCTGAGAGCCAAATCCTGCTGCCACTGCAGTCAAAAAGATTTTTCCTATCAACTTTAAAGAGAGCAAAGCAGTCTTACACTGTAAGAGGAGAAAGAAAAAAAAAGTATCAACAAACTATAACTAAAATTAAATTAAATATACTCTTATAACATCTTGAGATCAGTTACAGACTGAAACTGGCAAGCCTTGTTGGATTTTTTTTCTTTTCAATTTGACCATAGCATAACAAAAAACAGTAAGACTGGCTGGATTGGAAGTAAGACTTTGCTCTTGTTGTGTTTTGTTTTTTTTTTTCTATATCTTGATTTTTTTGAAAGTATCACAGTACTATTCCATGTTCTCTTCTAGTCACCTAAGTTTCAAAGTGCCCTATCGGCAACCTTAAAGATTTTACTGCAACACTAGCTGATTTACATAATCTGTGCACGTCTTTGAAAACTCTGTTAAAACACTGTGATCCTACTTTTAGTGATAAGTTTGGCACAAAAAATGTCATGATCTCTAATAGGAATACAGTCTAGTCCATAAAATAAAGGAGTACCTTCCATTCTCATTACATTGGTTGTGCACTGATATAACTCCAAGGAGCTCAACATGCATTTAGCGAAACAGCAGAGACTGTCTCAGAGCAGCAGCATAGTGCTGAGTTAGGTTTACAAATTCCATCTACAACATGAATGATCGTATATTTCCTTCTCTGCGTGGTGTGCTTAGAGATTTACTTCAGGGTTTTAGTATAATAAATTTATTCTCCTTTACAGAGTTGTTCCCTTACGAAGTACTCATTTGTAAAACATTAATTTTGTGTACAGGACTGCTAAAAACCAATAGAGTAGACATATTTGCTTAATAGTTTTATTCTTTCTTGCAGGTTCTATAATCATATTTCATCAACTGGTACAACAAAACATATTTCTATATAAAAACCAAAACAAAGAGGGCTTGTTGAGCTTGATGCATGGTAAATCTATTTGGTTTATTCTTGTTTTATTGTTAAATATTATGTTGCATTTGTTTAAGCAGACATCGTGCATATTGTGATTTCTAGCATTCCACACACAGCAGCTTATTGTTATGTCCTTTAAATATGGGAAATAAAAATGTTTTCAGTTTGCTATTAAAAAAAAAAAAAGAAGGAAGGGTGCTGCTATATTACATGGCCCAGGAAATATTGGCAGCATGCTCTTTGGCTTTCATCCGTAGAACTGCAATGCTGGAGGACCTCCGTTCAAACTCCGGCTTGGTTTCAAAAGCATGTCCATTGGTTGCCCCAGAAAGTAAAGAGTCAGTGAAAAAATTATTGAGGGGCACATGGCTGAACTGATTCTGGTGGTTTGAAAAGCCTGTGTAGCCAGAATCTGTCCGGGGTGAATGGGAATAAGGTGTCATACAAGAGGATGTATCTCGTGGCAGCATGCAGGAAGTAACCACGGAACCGCTAGCCGCATTCCCTGCCCACAGATTGTTCTGAATCTGGAATATATAAAAGGAATAAGATTAAATATAGATAGTTCATCTTTTATTTTCTGAAATTCTTGGTTTGCTTAACTTAACACATCCATTATTAGTTCTCCTCTAAAACAAGCAACAAGTACTTAACTAGTTTTCTGCAATCATATTAGAAAATACCGTGAAGACGTTACACGGGTCAAAATAATGGATCATTCACTTAGGAGCAAGGGCTGAAGAATCATATCCCTTGCTCTGTCGTATGTTTGCTCTGTGGCTCTATCCTGAGTGTTTACTATTGAACCTCAGGATGCCATCAGGCCAGCCAGTCAGTAAAATTAATGGAAGCACACAACTAACTTCAAAGAAAATATGTCAAAAGAGTGTACAATATCATAGCTGTTTTTACCATAAAAGCTTCTGCTCATCAGAATTCTTTCTTAGTGTAATGGTAGGAAACAGTATAAAAGGGTGAACAAAACAAACCAGGATTTCTCAGGCAGCAAAGCCGAACAAGTACGCGTAAAATTAAATATTGTGAAGCCTTGCATAATTACTTTAAAACGAATGAATCCATAAAGTACAGGCATGGCTGATAAAACGTCCAAGAGTTTTCCCTAAATTTGTTTCAAAGATGGTTTTAAGATAAAAATTCTTTTAATTATGTTTTTATATGAAATTATACTTGAGGGCTTTTCTGTTTCTGCTCTCAGCTTTAACTGGCTGCACTGTGTGTCCCTGGAAAACGTTGCATGACAGACTAGGAGACAAACTTTGTGGTTAGCAGCAATGTCTGCTGAAGATCTGGAGTAACCACGTATTCAAGCTTTGATGTGTAATGCCTTCTATACTTGGCAGTCACTTAAAGCTTCATTCTGAGTCTCAGGCCTTCTCCTATCATCTGTGTATAGATGCTATTTATGGATAGGTATTTTTCACATATTTGTTATGTGATGAACAGACGGAAAGATTTTCAAGGCCTAGCACAAGTCAGCTCCTGTCATTATCTCAGACTGTGCATTCTTTCATTCCTCCTGTATTTACTTTCCTTTAATCAAACTTCACACTCAGCAGCTGTTCTTCTGTCTTTATAAACTCTCTACTCTCTGTATCTATCGGTACTATATGGGTATATTTTCTGACATAATCTGACTTCTTCAGTCATTTCTCACTTGCATCCACCATTCTTTTTTACAGCTTTATATTTCTTCTCCATTTTTATTTATAGCTATTTCCTGAATGCTGATTTTTTTTTTTTTAAAGTACGAACATCGTGACACAAGACATTTGTAGCCCCCACTCACAGTACAGAACTTCTCAGCCTTTTCTTTCTGTTTTACCTTTCTGAATTTGTCTTCAGCCTAAAAATCTGTTGTCTGTTCAATATAGCATTTCTCTGATGCCCTGGGATTGAGCCCACATCTCTTTGTTCTCTGCTATATGCTGGAGTAATTGCAAGTGCTCTTTGGTTAACACTGTAAATTCCCACTTCAGGTTTAATTTTGCTTTCACATTCCAAATCCATGGACAAGGGAATTTTGGCTTCAAGATCTGTAGGTTATCTCTCTAGCTGAGTGATTTCTTTTCTGTCAAAGTTGAGGTCAGTGAAGTAATGAATTATGACAGAAACACACACACACAGAGAATGAAAACAAGCTTCTAATGCTGAGTTGTGTTATTTTTTTCCCATTGTCCTATTACTTTGCAACAATGCATACCCACCAAACAAGCTTAAGAGATAAATTATGGTTCACTGAACTCATCTAGCTGACATCTAGTGCAGATAGCAAGGATGAGATAATTAGAATATTATTTTTTAAATTAATATTTTGAACAGTTATATTGGCAGGGGTCATCATGAGCTGACAAACTAATCTGAGCTCCTTGGTAATTCCAGCAGCAAGCAAAAACAACAAGTAAATGCTCCATTTTGGTTTCCTACAGAAGGCTGAGGGAAAGTCATGGTAGCAACACGTTTCCCCAAACTCTTGGTGTGCCCAACTCCTTGTTCACACAGACATGCATACGTACAGTCATACACACACTTCCACACCCACCCACGTGAATGCAGCTTGCCTGTCCACACACACACTTATGCACAGCCAGCTGGGCACACCTCAGGCATCTGCTCCTGCATATCTTAGCTGGTCTGCTGAGAGGTAATGGAGTGAATAAGGTGCCTGGGGAAGGATATCAAAGGTTTTTCCTCCTTCCTGTGGGCCTCCTGAGATCTACAGGAGGAAAGAGACTCTAGTGAGAGTTTCAGAGCTTTCCCTCCTCCCTTCAGCAGTTCTTAGAAGACTCTTGAACATCAGCCCATGGGAGACCCTCCACAGCTTGACATGATCCTCAGCTGCCTTATTACTCCTTAATTAACCTACCAGAGCTGTTTTAGACTTATTATCAGACAAACTTTTTTTGATCTTCAGAAAACAGGTGGCTTATCAGGGGATTAAAGGAAATACAATATGTGGACCTATTTGAACCATCGCCTTGCTTAAAAAAAGTTTGTTGCATTCAACAACATGGAACATTCCCAAAGAGAGCAGTACATCTCTTATGACTTGTGATTCAGAGATTCCTGAGTGTCCTATTGCCTGGAAGGTTTCTCAGATCCCAGTACAGATTTACAGAATATGACAAGAAGGAAACAAGGGATCCTGTAAGAGCTGGAATGTGTGGTGGTTAAGTGTATGGCAGCTGGGAAGTCATCCACTAAGACTCATTAAGCTTCCTGGCTTCTCAGACTTAATGAGTTTGGAGCAACATAGCATGTGATTAGAGTGCAGAGGAGAGAAGTAGAGAAGATAGCAGCTGAAAGCCTGTAATATTGAGAGAATAGCTCCACTTTGCTTGAAAGCCCAAGCTGCATACATTCTGTCTTAATCACGGACTGGGAAAATCAGAAAACCAGTCATCTATACAAAAATCTTTGTCTTTTGTTGTTGTTGTTGTTGTTCAGGAATACTAGAATCTTGTACTTTACTGTATTTCATGGTTGCGTATACGTTTCTTGTAGCAGCTGTGGCAGACTAAGCAACTGTTGGGGTTTTCTTTCCCTTTCTTCCTACAAAACAAGTCACCCATTCCTACTTCCACACTGTTCCACTACAGTGTGTTTTGCTGGTACAACTATCTACTGAATTGGAACAGGGAGATGATACAGCTAAAAAAGAATCCAGAAAGAAAAATACGATGTATTTCAAACACATGCACTCAACACGCCATTCTTTTTGATGCATTCCCATCCAAATGGTTAGTCTCAGAACCTTCACAACAGGATGAATTTGCCCAGGGAGAGACTAGTTCATCTATGCAACATCTAAAACAGGAGCTGATTCTGAAGATCATCATCTCCAAAGCTAACTCATATATGACAAAGTCTCATTTATCTGACTTCCAGACATGTCTTTCTATGCCAAATGCTGCAGTCACCCAGCCTGCACAGATATAATTATGGGAAGACTTTTCCCAAAAAATCTGTTTGAATAGGAACACACACAAGTTTGCCTTTAATACAGTCATGATGGGAAGACTTCAAAAGGTTCAGAGGTTCAGTTTGAAAGTGCCCAATAACCTATGTGGTCTGGAGGTATCATAAAATCACTCTTTCCTTCCATATTTCTAGTAGCTTGGTTTGCAGTAAACTAAGTTTAGTACTACCAATTTTCCTGATATTTTTATCCTAGATGAATCTCTTTCAATTTAGCTCCAGTGAGATTGCACAGGTGTAAATGAGAACAGAATTCAGCCACAAATCCTAAAATATACCAATGTCTCGTTAAATAAAAATATGAACAAGCTATTCATTCTTGATTTTTCAAAGGGGTGCTCTAGTTTTCTTCCTTAGAGGAAGGAATCCAAATTAGTAAACTTAACTTCGGAAATGCCACAAAACGCTAGGAAAGTTTTACATCTTCTCTCATGAGACATTTATGTTTTTCAAAATAATGTTTCAGTCATATCAATTTTCTGTTCATTTTAGTTGGTTGAGTGACTTCACTTTGGATATTAGATTTTCATTTCTTAGCAAGGATTTACAACATAAATATCTTAGAGTGAAATTTAGGTGCAGAAGGTATTCCCATATTAAAAATAAATACAGTAATGTTTTACAATAAGTCAAAATTATCAGACCTTCTTCTGGTATGTTGGAAGGAAAAGGGACATTAGGTATATGAATTTAAAGAAAATATTTTTCCTCTTAAACTCTTGTGTGATCCATGAACTATATAAAAGGCAATTCAGAGACTGTGAATGAGGCTATACATACAGCACATCTCTGGTTTCTGTTAACATCACAAACAACTTGAGCTTTGCTCTTGTGGTTACCATGAAATTAACAGAGCCCTTCAACATATTTACCTACTGTATGTTTTATACACACCCACGCAGGTACACACACCCTTCCCAATAGAAAAAAAGAAGTAGGATTTCATAGCTGTGACAAGAATATAACTGGAGAGTTATGGTTGTTAACATGGTTATGATATCATTTCCTAAACATATGACCTTCTGCTTGACACTGCAGAGGAAAATTAGCTGAGGTCATCCCACTTGGTGTCATTACTTTTTTTCTGTTAAAATTTTAAGCTCCTGGAGCTTCGGTCTTCTTAAACGGCACCTGGAGAGCTCACATAAATTCACGTCTCCAAATTATCTGAGTTTTACTTCCACTTACCCAGCTTTGGTCCTCCCGACATCTAATGTCTTGACTCATGCTATTTGAGTCATGTGCCTATCCAGACTGGAGCCTGTTTCCAACAGACAAACATATCAACACACACATATTCTATTTGAGTGGACGTGTATTTTAGTGCTTCACATGGGAAACAAAATTATAATATTTCTTAAGATGTCTAGATATGAAGTAATAAGTTATTATTGTTGTTATTGTTATTATAATACATCATATATGTTACGTTACATTACGTTACGTTACGTTACGTTACGTTATGTTATATGCTATTATAATCACTCCAGTAAGCACTTAGAAACTACATGTTGACTCTGCTTTCAGGGTGTTCCTGGGCATTGCAAGGGAGAAAACAGTAGCACCAACTGAAAAGTTAAGAATTTACCTAATTATGGAAAACACGTGAATGTCAAAGCAAGAGACTGATTTGCTAAGTTTTTGTCATTTCTTTCTCTGTGTGAAGCAACAATCCTTGTACCACCAGAAAACATGAAAACGGTGCTTGCACAAGGAGCTACTTTAGGCAGTGTACATGCAATAGCTGTTAAACTGCTCAAAACTGCTAGTTTATGACTCATGATCTGTAGGCTGTTCCTAGTCCATCAGTACAATTTATTTGGTCTGTCACCTACCACAGTGGTTTGGTTTTGGTTTTTGGGTTTTGGGTTTTTTTCTGGAGGCCTCTTAAGAACATCCAAAGTATGGTCAGAGATTTGCCTGTACTTCCTGAGTTTGCAGATTCATAGATTGTCAGAATAATTTAAGATGAAAATGATCTCTGGGATTATTATTCCAAACCCTTGTTCACAGCTAACTTTGAAGTTAGATCAGGTTACTCAAGTCCTACTCAGTCCAGTTTTGAGTAGCTCCAGTACAGAGATTCTACAACTTCTATGAGCAACTTGTTCCAAGGCTTTACCACTCTTATTGTACTTTTTCCTTTATATCTAGATAGAATGCTTCTTGGCGTAATTTGTTATCATTTTATAGGATCTGCTGGATATAATGAACATGTGAAGATCATCTGTACCATACCGTGTTCAGGTACGTATGAGAGAGCTGCAGCACACCATTTGCAGATATGTCCATAAAATGCAAGCTGGCACTTTGTAGTGATTAGCTTAATGCTGCAACTCCAAAATATGTGATAGACCCATTCAGTCCCCATTTAGGTCTTGCAGATGGTGAACAAAAGAAAAATATTTTCATTTTATTCCATGCTTAACAAGTTTGCTAAGGTACAAAATAACGCATGATTTTAAAAGTCATCAAGCTTTCATTCTTGCATAGGATGTTTTGTAGATAAACTGTAACTTCTCCCTAATGCAATCTCCAGGCCAGTTACAGTAAGAATTAGTTATGTTTCATGTCTATGATATAGTTAAAGATAATATTTTGTACCTTGAAAAATGCTGTTAAAAAGAAGCTTCTATCTCAGAAAAAATGGATTTGTCTTATAATTAAGCCCCAGCTAAAGTCACTCACAGACTTAAATCCATGTTTCACCAAAAAAACCAAAAGCAACAGACAGTGTTGAGTCTGTGAGGACCACATAGAGTAGATGGTTTAGAACCAAGAAAAAATAGAAATGCAGTGCACAAACTACTTTGTGTGGAACAGACACCACCCAAAAAGATTAGAAGTGTTGCTCTTGTTGGAAGATCAGCCACATCAGTGCAGCAGTCAGCACATATGCAGTAAGCAATGTACCATCCAGGTGGTGGTCCAGCCTGAGCTCCATGCTGTCACAGCTAGACAGCATGAGTATATGATAAAACTTCTTTGAAGCTAGCTCAGATACATCTACCACATCTACTCCTACTTAATTAATTTACCCATAGCCTTAATGAAGTATTGTGATTAAGTGTCATTTATATGTCTACTACAGTTAAAAGAATTTTAAAGTCATACAACATGTGGTGTCTAATATATGCCATATGAAAGATTTAATTGGAGCATGTAACTTTGATTATTGCTAATGAGAATTACCCATATGTACTATGGCTCGAGCAGAACCGTAATGATGATCCAAGGACTTAGTACATAACACATGTATACTGATACCACTTCTACACTCTTTGATTGCCAAAAAAAATCATGTGATGCCATGCTGCTCAACATATTTAATTTGATTTATCAGTCTGGTGCATGGAATATAAATTTCAGCCTATTCCTTCTATTGTTGAGATTTCAACATTCTCCCTTCTTTCTACACCTTCTGTATCATTCCAGTACTCAGACTTTTGAAATGCTTTTGTCTCCTTGGGATTCCCACCTGCACTAGGCTAGGTTTTCCACCAAAAAAAAACCAAAACAAAACAGTCCTGTCCAGCTCTTGCCTGCATTTTCAAGTAAATAAGAGGGGTGAACAATACATTTCGCCCGTGGTGGTAGCAAGGAAAGTATAATTGCATGACAGGATAAACCCTTTCAAAAGAACTTAGAAGACAATGACAACAAATGAACTAGACTCAAAGTGCAAGCAAGAAGATGCAAAGTATGGAAAGAGACTAGGTAAGGAAAATCATTGCCCCTTATATCTGCTTTTCAATGATAGTTTAATGTTTATTTACATACTGATGTACTCACATTTATAAGGATGACATCTTTATAAATTTAACTCATACAGGGAAAGCTAGAGTCCAATGTGTTAGTAGTGCAGGCTTTTGGTCAAATTTCACTGTCGTGTGTAAATAAGGAGGAGATTAAAAGTTTGTCTCAAGTTTTTTGGTCCTTTGCTACTTCTCATACTGAAACTTTAAATCAAGTACCCTTTGTAAAATCAGCCTTCTCACTAGGCACAGGACAGCAAAAGTAGTCAAGTAGAGGCAAATAAGGTAAGAGAATAACAAGGCTAAGCAAGCCTTTTTATTGTTCCTCTCCCAACACATAATAGATAGATCCATCTAAGAGCGTTGTAGATGTCTGCAGCTGAACCAGGCATCAGAGAGAAAAATACACTTTTAGAGATCATCTTACCTATTTTATACCTTATACTTCAGGAAGAGAAAACTTAATTGACCAGATTTTTGCCAACTTTACAGGGACCCTATCTTGGGCATAAAAGTCCCTTTAATTAAGTTTGCTAAACACAGGTGTCTAATATCTCTCTGACCACCAGCTGCCTCTCCAAAGGGTACATTCTTCTGGTAAGTCCTGTTCGTCAGCACTGTAACAGTGCCTCAGGTATGCCAAGACATCTTAAACAGCACTGTGTTTAGGCAACCAAAATTAATATTGCTTGTTCACTAACATTTACTCAGGTGAGCTGAAGTAAACATCCCCATGAAGTGAATTTGCACTCATTTCCTCCTTCATGTTAGGATGCTGCCTCTTTGCTCTCATACCATCAGCAGAATATTGCTGCTTAATGAGGCTCAAATTGTATGGCATAAGAGTTTTAACCAGTGATTTGTTTTCTTAGTGCACTTAAGATTTCTTGGACCACAATGTGTTGCATCTGCAAGAGAAACTTGAAGCTGAAATACTGAAACTAATGAAACAGAAACCTTTTACTAAATGACTGAAAGATACTGTGTCTAACATTTTCCTAATAAAATCTGATTTTTAGCATAATGCTGTTGAAAGTTAAATATTTCATCTGAGTGAAAACTTGACAACTCTGTGGTATTTTTAATGTTTAAGCTTAGAAAAAACATGTGAATAACAGATGATTGTCCTGGAGTATTGTACTAACTGTCCTTCTTTGCAATCCAGGTGTTGCCAGTATAATTAATGGAAGATATATATGTGCAGAATTTGAGCAGTTTAGGAGATACTGAGCTTCTTGGCAGCCAACTGAGCAACTATTTTGCACAATAAGCAACATCTAAAATCAACATACTGTAAAAATAATTAAGGTTAGACTGAATTAGCAAAACAAAAGATTATGGTATAGAAAAAAACCAACTAAATTGTTTATTAGTATTTCGAAGATAAAAATATGTACTTTAATAGCAAAATTAGACTGGATTGTAGAAATGGTGGTTGGACCAGACCACCTCCAAAGGTTCCTTTCCAGTCTCAACTATTCTCTGACTCAGAGCCAACCTTCTATCTGAAATAAGTTGAAAAGATCATTTCCTCACAGGAAAACCTTTCAGGTTTATAATGTCACAAAATGCTGAACAGCATCACATTCTTAATTTGTATTGGATGAAGATAATTGGTGAGGAGACTAAGCAGGGGTCTCCACACCCTCTATTGACTGCAAAAAAGACTGATGTTTCTGCTGGAATGCAAGCCTGTTTTGGGAACATATCTGTGGTGGGGCTCAAAAGAGAAATCTTCACACTGTAAATTCATATAATGCACACCAGAAATTCACATTTGTTCCTGTTTCTTCTGCCATACAGCAGTAAATATCTCAGCTTGATTTTATACTTTTTCTAACATCGTCCTATACTTTTTGCCAGCAACAGAGAGTCTGTTTTCCCCCATATGAATAAAGGCTTCATAAACAAGCTGTAGTATTCTGTGTTCCACAATCCCCCAAAAAAATGAGTTACTCAAAAGTATGTCAAAGCCTGTCTAATATTTAGTGGTGTCCATGTCACAATAAGAGTGCTTGTACATGGAAAAAATAAGAAAAAAAAAAAGAGGGAAAAAAAAGTATGTGTAATTTATTTTCTTGCATTAACTGTACTGAAATAATAGAATTGTTTTCAGAAATCAATCTATAACACTAAAAGCAAACATGAAGATCACAATTTTAAATATCTCTCCTTGAACTGTAGGATAATGAGTTTATAGCAAATCATGCACTGTATATTTATTTTCTATAAGTGACAAACTTATAAATAGATATCTAGTTCAAAAGATTCAAATGTAGTAATATTAGTGGTCATTGTGGTTTTAATACAGATTTTTGTTTTCTCAAGCATTCTCACCGGAAATGTTATATATATGATACACACAAAATTTTATTGAAGGTGAGGATTTAAGAATGTGAAAATATGAAGAGCTACCACCAGGTTAGCAAGAAAGTGAGCTGGCGTTGACTGTTCTGTGATGACTGCCTGGATACCTATTCCTATTCCAGTACATAGCCAAGTAGCCATCTTCTTCACTGAGGAGTAACATATCTTGTTTTTGTCATGGTGCGGAACAATGGATGTGAGCACTCAACTGAAATAGTGAATGCAAAGTGGACTCTCATATATTTCCTTGCTCCTGTTCATGAAGTACAGCACAGTACAATACAACTTACTTGTGCAGGTGACCAGATTCAATTACGTGTTTATGCTTGTCTGCTTACCTGTAGTATGTTAGTCTGTGGTTGTAGGTGAGTACTATATATTTGTGCTTATGAATGAGTATGCATTTTATATTTCTATGCATTTTAGAGATGATTGATTTAAGATTATCGTACTAACATTTCTATCTCCTGTTTTTAAAAACTTACAAATTAATGACAGAAAAAAATTGCCAGGCTGCAACTTGGTTCTGTCTTCAGCCTAAGAAAAATGCTTTTTAACAAATTTATAAATAGAAATGCAGTGAATTGACTCATCTTTTTAACAACCTGATAGTACAGAATAGATATTTAATTGTTTTTTGATGTTTGTGGATAATATTCTCATATAATTCAAAAGTGTTTCATTTTTATAAACATTAATTTTAGGACAATCATTTTAAGTGATCACCAATGACAGGCATTATTGCATTATCTTATGCTAATAAAACTTCCGTCAATTGGGAAAATTTGTAGAAGAAGTCCTACTGAAAATGCAAAATGAGCTTCGAGACACAAATTTTAGTCTAGAGAATTCAGTGAGGGATACAAGCCCAAATCTTAAGTACTGTTCCTTGTATCACCTGTTGTGACACTACAGATGGGTTAGAAAAACCTTCAAAAGATATTTTGACACCTTGAGTGAGATCTGTGAGTCACTGCACATCTATGTCTTGGTGAATCTGCCTAGGAGTGCTGAAGGTCTTTTTGCACACCTCCACCTACATTCATCTCAAACAAGTATTATGTCCTCCTACTTAAAGGCAGAGTGTATCATGCAGTGGTTTCTGATGTAATTTGGTTTCTGATGCAGTGGTTTCTGATGTAATCCACTATTACGTTTTAAAATAAAAACAGGCAGACTGGTAAGTGCCACTGGGTCCAAAATGGTTATGCCCATGAGCTGCTGGAACACAAACCAGCTCTGGTCCAGGCACCAAACCTAGTAACAACGCAACCCCCTGAGGTAAAGCGCTTTAAACTGGGTAGATAAGACATAGGCCCAAGGCCTCTGGTTCAAAGCTAATCACATTCAGCCAATGCAGAGCATGACCAAAGCAAGGCCACAGAGAACATGAGTATATTCCTAAAGCTGGCAGAGACCTGGCTGCCTAAAGAACTAGAACAGCACCAGGACACCAGCAGTGGAAGGACTGCCACAGGGACCCACACAAGATTTTTACTTTGTATAGTGCTTTCTCTTTTTTTTTTTTTTTTAAATTATGTGGTAAAAGCAATGGGAAGCTAGAGACAGGAAAAACAATGGCTTCAGAATGCAAGTATTCAATGTACTCAAACAAGCAAGCAGAAAAACAATAGCAGAGAGTGAGGCAAGGCGATAAACCAAAGGACTGAAGAACAGAAACAGAAGATTCTGATCTTATTACACAGTAGTACCTTACTACATACTGACAGAGAACTGAAATAGAAATAAAAATTAAACAAACTACCAGTGCCTGAGAGAGCTCCTGCCTCCCTCTGCCAGCCATATACATTCAATTCTGATTCATGACCATAATATGGTTTCATGCCAGTTAAAGGTTTGTTGTATTCAGTGGCCTACTGAGGTCTGTAAAGTAGTGTATGTTTAATACATCAGAAGGAAGCTACCTATGGATCACATAGTTTACACTTCATCTTACCCAAGCATATAAGACCAAAGTTGTTAAGATAGTTGTGCCTATAAGTATCCCAGAAGTGACATTCTGACCTTATTATATAGAATTACATGATTCCTGTCAATCTCAATTGGTCTAGATGTCATCCAGAAATTCTGTATGGACCTAGAAGTGACTCAAATCACCACATAATTTTACGTGCAGAAAAGACTTCATTGCACAACCATATTGCCTGCCATTCTCAGTACATATTACACAAAACTCCGCTGGCCCTAAGACTGTTTGTTAAAAAATACTTGTATTTTAAGGGTTAATTATTGATATTGCGTGTCAGAACTGTTGTTCACACTGGCAGGTCCTTTTAACGTGTCTAAAGAATACAGAAAGCTAAACAGAGGAAAGTCTTCATGCATCTTCTGTGCATGTGTGTGCCTAAAGGATGGAAGAGAAGGTAAATGTAGAATCAAAGTGCTACTTGGTCTTTACCGTACCTGAGGGTAGCTGTCAGTCCTTGGAAGAACAGATATATCATAGGTGGCAGCAAAATGGCTCTTAGCTTGCTGGATCTGACCATAGCGTTCTCTTTTCCTCCATTTTGCTCTTCGATTCTGGAACCAAACCTATAGTATATGAGGAAACCATCATCAAGGTAAACCCAACTACGTATTGTGCAAAGAATTTTAGGAAAAAGCCAGGAGATTTTACACAGCAGCTTTGAAAATTTCTGTCTATCTAAGAAAGGGAAGTTCTCAATCTGAAGATTAATTCTCACAGTTTCTATCTTCTCAGTGACAGACATGTTTAAGTTACTTCTGGCTGTTTTAGAAGTATATCTTATTTCCTGTTTACTGTCTCAAAAAAAAAAAAAAAGGCAGAGGAAACATCAGTCAAGTCTGTCAGGCAGTGCTAATATTGACAGAGTTCATTTCTGTAAAGGAAAATCACCAAGTAGCAGCAAGTCAAATTATAAAGAAACTTTCTCTTAATTTCACATGCCCACTGACTTGATATGACTACATATGATTTTGCCTCCTAGAGGGATACATAATATTTGTCAAATGCAGTAATGAAAAGGCAGGAAAAGTTGGCACTAGGACAGTAGTCTGTGCTACAGAAAAAAACTTCTATAAGGCTAACAAGGCAGGAAGATAATAAAAAATCATGACATCACAAACAGTTTTAAAACTATTTTGACTTTTTTTTCACATTTCTCTTGGGTGATATGTATGTTTCTGAAAATGGAAAACTAAAGTATGACACTTGACACTTAAACTATGTAATAATTTAGACCTGAAACAATGCCTTCCTGTCAACTGAAAGCTATTTTCTTTATGTTTAAAGAAAATCTGGACAGTTTGGTAATATTTTGAGTGTTGGGTGTTATCTCAAAACATATTATATGCACATTTCTTGCTGTGACTGATATCTGCCATTTTCATGTGGATTACTAAGGGATTACTAAGAAAAGTAACTATTCCTTTATAAAAGTAATATTATCCAACTAAGTCTTTATTGTTCAGCTACAAGCAAACTCATTCTGGCTCTTTTTGAAGAAGCCACACTACTAACAAAACCATTTTTTTTTTGGTTTTTATGGAAACAATGCCGTTAGTTGGTCTTCCTGATAAATGGATCATCAATCCATTTGGATAGATACATACATGAGTGGAATTTTTATATATAAATACTGCCTGTGAATCCCATTTTGAGGGATATTTTCTGATCCCAGAAGGTGGGATATTTAAAATAACGCTGTTTGTTTTATAATTCAGTTTTTGCCTTGATCTTTGGAAAACTCAACTATCCTTTGATGCTGCTTAAGCAACCAGGACATAATTTTGTTTATTTTAATTCCCAAGGATTTGTTGCAAATTTAGTGTGTGCAACCTTTTAAAATATACTCAGCAATAAAAGCAAGGCCCATGCATGTAACTGCTGAGTACATATTGTTAGGGACCTCGTTGGTAAATTTGTATTATTTGTGATGCCTGAGGCTCAACAAAAAAGAAAAGGAAAAAAAAATTCTCCTGTCTCCACAGGAGGCATCAAGAACACGCTAAGGGAATTTAGTAATGAGGCTCTTTCATTGAAAAAAGACCTTGACAGTCTCCTTAAAATGGGTGCCAATTACTTCACTGACATGCAGCAGGAAAGAGAACAACTTAGATAAATTAGGTTCAGGTTGGCGCTCTCTGCATGTATGCAGGACAAATATTAAATTGGATCTTGATGAAATGGCGGTGAAGGAAAATGTGGGTAAGGTATCCAGCTGATCACTCTGCTAAACTAAATCAAACAATTTGCTTGAATTTATAGTAACTAAATGAGAAAAAAACACACATTTTTTTTCCTTTGACAATCCCTCAAAATGTTTCTGTTTACATCACTTTACTAGAAACTGACTCTTGGCAGAGATAAAGTAACCATTTGCCTCCACAAAGCAATATAAAAATCTGCTGCTTGTTATCCTTGAATTGCCAGATGCTTGCCTCTAATGATGTAAGGCTTTTTAAATTGCTTAATCTTGTGATGGAATACTGTTGCTACTCTGGATAAAAGTGATCACCATTTCCTTTCATATTTAGAGTATGACAAATGCAAAGATTGGTTATCTTTTAAGAAAGCGGAGAACATGTTTAAATAAAATAGAAATACATATTCCGTGAAAGTCTGGTGCAGACATATATATTTTCACAATTAGTCTCTTATTTTAAATACTTTTACCATACAAATCTTCTAAAACTTAGGAAAAAATATTATTAAAAAGTCATTTGACACATTTTAGCCTCACTCTCCCCGCCCTGTCCTGCCTCTTAATTTATTAGTAGGGTAGTTCTCATTATTCCGGAATTATGCAGTTGTGAGAACATTTTTTAACATTACGCAAGCTTTTTTCTTTAAGTTGACACTAAATCCTAATGAATTGAAATCATACATGGAAAACTGTCCCAAATTCAGAGGTAGAGGATTGCACAGAACCTTGAGAGTTAAAAGCCACCAAACTAAATTCCATTGGTATCACTGATGTCGTATTGATGCAACCAACACATGATTTTAGTCTCTATTTTCCAATGACAACAGTGAATATGTTCTCTGGTTGAATAAACATGAAAAGAACACTCCTTTATAGAAATAATTAGCCGAGTTCATTTCTGAAAGCGATCCTGGTTTAATTTCAGTTGTATGTATGTGCGCTGACGTCTATTTCTTCATATGCATGTGTGAGTATGTGTTTAATTACAAGTTGTGAAGTTGTTATCATATTCAAGTCATTAAATTAGAAAATTAGTGCCAGTCTGTAAGAATCAATGGGACTGTTATTCCCTATATTGAAATCATTAGTATTACCAGAGTGGGGAAGATCTCTAAAAATAGGATAAACTCACAAAATGCATCTCACACTCTTTTGTAAGGGAAGATGTCTGAACAAGGGAAGGGCTGCGTTTCCTGGATATTTAGCTTCTTTCTCACCATTACACATCCAAAGCCATAAATATTGTTGAGAATACTGTACAAGCACATACCGAATGAATCGACTTTGTATGCAGTTGGGATACTCAAATACTGCGCTCAGTGGTCAACAATATGTTTCATTTCAAAAGTTAGAATAACATTATCCATCAGTTATGCAGGTTTAAAAACAGCCAATGTGCTTCCCAATGTCAAGATGTTTAAGCTCATTCCATACAACAGACATGAAAGGATTACCTCCTTGGTCTACACAGACACAAGCGCATACACACATGCGTATGTATGTATATTTATACACATCTATGTATGTGCAGTTTCCCTCCATGCTCTTTGGATCCAAACAAGGAATTTGGTTACTTTTTAGATTGTACTTTTCCTGCCGTAATACACACACAATCTTCTGCGGCTGAGTTCTGCACTGTCATCAGTTTGAACTGCATGCAACATATTTTTAATGGGCTTTTTACATGTAACATTTTATGTATTCACTGCCTGGAATTCTGACAGCAAAACAGGACTACCACAGATCAAGACTACTTTACTATTTATGTTGTTTTCTCATCCTTTAAACAAGGTTCTAGAACAGCAACACGAGCTATTTAAAAAAATAACAAGTCATTTTAGTACTGCAGCATAACAGCTCAGATCCATAAAGAAATAAAGCAAAACGAGCTATTTACTTTTGCTTTACAAGCTTTTGTACAATCCCCAAGAGCGTCATTTACCAGTTCCTACAATGCACAGCTTGTCATGGAAATGCTGAATTTTGGTTCCTACCTGGACTCTGGCCTCAGTGAGCTCTGTTCTCAGAGCTAGCTGTTCTCTTACATAGACGTCAGGGTAGTGAGTTTTCTGGAACACTTTCTCCAGTTCCTCCAGCTGCAAACTGGTGAAAGTTGTTCTGTGTCTCCTCTTCTTGCTGCTGGAGACATTGCTGTCACACTTATCACCAAGTTCGTCCAGTTCCCCCTTCTCCTGCATCCCTTTCACTGGAGACATCCTGAGATTGTTGCAATTGTCCATGGGCCTGTTCAGCTCTGTGTGAAGGGGCTGTCCTTCCACTTTAGTAATCCCATAGTTCACTGTACACACGGTGGGGGAGGGAAATAAGTGGTTAAAGGCTGCGGGGCATTAGATTCAAGAGTTCATACAAAACAATTTCACAAGGAACCAGATTCTATGTGGCGGCATATTCCTATGTGAGATCGTGGAAGACAAATTGGTAATATTAACCACAGACAGAGTAAAAGTACTAAAACACATTGAATCTTAACAGAGAATTGTTTCTGAAAATATAATCTAAAATCTTTCAGTGTAAGGAGACTGCATGGGAGTAGTTGAATATTTTTACTCTGACACTAAAGTAGTTAATAATCCATGAAATCAGCTTTAACTAGAGTTGCACAGATAAGGAATCTTAGCCCAAACCAGATTTTTGTATAAGTGGCATAAAGCTATCGACAAACATGCCTTTAAACTTAGAAGCAGATGTAAAAAACTCAATTTCTATGAAAACACAAAATATCTGTGAAGTAAACTAAATAGCAGTAAACTGACATATCAAGAAGCAAATGAAACCGAAAATTAACTTCACTTTACAAACTCAACAGATTCCATATACCTTCTCTTGGGTTTCTAAAGTGGAATTGTTTCCAATTAAGTTTGTTATGGTTACAAAATACAGAGAGTTTCTGCAAAATGTTAACTTAATAAAGGAGATCGTTCCATATACTTGGTATAAGGATCGCAGGAACTATTTGTCTTTAGGTAAAATCTGAGTGGTAGAGATAAGATATATTCTTCCGTAGCTTCTTAATAAGAAATGAAAACATTTCTTATTTTTTTCTCTTTTTACATATCTCGCATCACTGGAAAAAAAAAAAAGTCATGCGATAAGGTACAGGATTCAAAAAGGCGCGCTTTTTTTTCTCTTAGAAACACGAGAAAAAAATTTAAAACTCTACGGAAATTGAAATCTAAAAAGATCGCATGTAACATACGATAAGAGGCTTGCTGTGGGATTTTCTCACTTTCTCAGTAATTTCTTTCAGTCCAAGCTGATTCTAACCAAGTGCAATTTTTAGATACTTACCATCAATCCATACATAGATAGAAAATGCCTCAAAGCCCCCAAGGCACACATTAAATGAGATAATTAAGAAAAACTTCAATGTATAAATCAATTTTCTGTAGGTATTTTTAAATTGCACTTGCAGAAATACGTCATTATTTCGTCAAACTGTTTCATACAAAAAAGGATGTTCTCAAAAAATACTTCAATGCCTACATGAAGTCAAATAATGTAAGATATTGTTAGTCTCATTATTGCAGATGATCTTAACCACGTTTTCCGATTCCGCTAGGAAAATATTTTTTTAATTATTTTTTTCAATACGTGATTTACATCATGTTGGGCAAAATTTTAATTGTCTCAAAAATAAAACATTCCACATTCTCCTTGCCGCTTAGCTAGAAAAATAATAAAAAATATTTTACACTGTATCTTGAATTATCTAAGTCGTTTTCAGTCAGTATGAAGAATCACTACTATGCGTTTTTCAGTAACACAGAAAAAAAAAAATTACTATCCTCGCAGAACGTTGTTCGAAAGACCCAAATGTGACCAAGTGACCTTCCGTTCCCACCCTGTAGCGGTTCCTCGCCCGCCGAGATCCGCCCGTGCCCGCTGTGCCGCGGCCGCCGACAGCCGGGGCTGCTTTTTTCCGAGAAGTTTTCTGGCGGGACACGCCGCTGCCCGCAGCCGGCGCGGGGGACGCCGCACCCCGGCCCCGAGTCCCGGCGCCGCGGGGAACGGGACCGGGCGGCCGGCGACGGGGCGGGGGCCGCGGCAGAGCCCTCCCGCACCCGCCGGGCCCCGCCGGCCGCCGCCGCTCCGACCCCGTGGCCCTTCCCCGGCCGCCTCCGAGCGGCCGGTGTCCCCTCCGCCGGCCTGTCGGTCCTCGGGGCCGGGCGGGCTGTGCCTGCGCTTTCCGCGCCCCGGCGCTCCCGTGGTGACGGCGGGGACGAGCCGAGAGAACCGGCCCGGGACCGGCAGGCGGGGGCAGCACTAGAAGGAAAAGTGCAATTCGAAGTAGGCGATCATCTTTTCCCGTTACTACTACTGCTACTATTATTGTCGCTGTTGTTATTATTATTATTATTATTTACTACTACCTGACAGCCCCTCACATGCCAGCACCCAAAGGCTGTGCAGCTGCCTTTGGTCTCCCCGTGCAAGAGAAGCCCTGGCTTCCCCTGTTCATCTCCAGGGAGGGCAAAGTGCAGGAGCAAGAATAACCCTGGGATGGTAACTCACCGTTATTGTCCTGGCAGGGTGATGTCCTCTCCAGCCTCACATGATGCTCAGCCCTTTGGAGAGGGTTGAAGGCCTGCACGCATTTGCTGCCTGACGTTTTGCTATAAAAGGACTCATTGTCCAAAGTTTCCATAACGTGCTCCAAAGTGCTTCCTGCTCCCATGTAAAAGTCACTGTTCTTGCTCGGCTGACTCTTCAGGGCAAACTTCTCGCTCAGAAAATCCATAATCATCTAAGGCTGCTTGAGAGCCTCTTCCCTAGACAGAGGCTGGACTGTGAGCAGGGGAGGGAGGGAGAATGGGTGAGTGGATGGGAGGGAAGGAAGGAGGGAGGGAAAGACGTTCAGAGCTCAGGGGGCTGTTTTGCCTCTGAGCCTTTGATTTGTCTTGTCTTGAAAGGGGGAACCCGAAGTTGCTTTTATATCTTGAAGCTCAGCAGGGCTCCTTATGCAACCTCCCATTTCTAATGAATATGAAAATAAGCAAGCAGCCTAACTCCACCCCAGGTCCCCGAAGACCTAATCCCAACACAGGAGGGAGTTCCAGGCCCATTTTCAACAGACAGATCTGTTTCAGACAGACAGACACACACAGGCGTGCGAGGAGGGTGAGGGGAGACAGGGAGAGAGGGAGGACACATGAAAAGAACACATCCCCTCTGCAACCTATTCACATTTCTCCAGGGATCCTGGAAAGAGTGTAATCCCTCGCTTCCCTCCCTCTCCCCGCGCTCCCCGAGAGGCTTAGAGTAAGGTAATTTCAGGGGCACATACCCTCAAGTAAAGGATCTTCTTTAATCAGTTTGACTGATACCTCAGTAGCTGCAGTCCTGTTCTCTGAAGCTGTAAAATTAAGAACTGGTGTTCCTTCTTTATTAAACAGCTCAGAAGTTTGGTCCTACAGTTAAAGAGAGAAAGGAATATTATAGGCAGTTGTTTGTGTAGAGGGAGTGAAAAATAGAGGAACTTAAAATCTCTCACATCAGAAACTGGCCTAAAAGAGAATTTGGCTGCTATCAAACAGACCTCCAGTCTGCCTCTATGTGTGCGTGCAAAGTGGTTAAAATGGTCCTTTATTTTAAATCTCCTGAAATATTATCACTACCAACTTGAAAAAAATAGTTTCTAAATGAAAGTATTAAAACGGAGTCTTAGGTAATAAAAAGAAAAAGAAATGAGCCATATATGCATGCATTCCTATGGATATTGAAAAAGTGGGTGGTTTTCACCCGAAGTGTGAGCTTTGAAGTGCTGAATTCCTTGGCCCTTCCGCACACAGACAGGATTTAAAACACAGTCAAGACAGAGATAGGGACCTATTTAGAAAAGGCCTAAATTATGGAAAAGAGCTGCTCCCTGCTTCCCGGTGAAAGAAGTGCTCATCGGAGTAAAGTAAAACCGAATCTGCGATCACTTCAGATCAGAATTTCAGCATCGTGAGCCCGAACTTGTCTGTTCTATTAAGGTTATTTTAGAAATCAGTTCCGTGGGCCCTTCTCCCATGTTGGGGGAGAAGTGAAGCTTTAATGAGCGGTCGAAGTATAGATGTGGTAATGGCCAGCCGGGACTGCTAAGCGTCCTAGAGACCTTTCTTGTGAACCCAGACAAAGGTGAAGAGAAACCCAGTTCAGGTCCAGCGTATTTCTCGGAGAGCAGCTCCCCTCCTTCTTCAGCTGCTCTCTAGTTCCATATTTTCCCTGAGAAAGGGGCAGCTAAGCGAGAGGTGTTTGTTTCAGCTACAGTCGAGCAGCTGCAGGCATCACCCGACACACGCACAACCTGTCCTTCCCTGCCACCCCGCAGAGCCGGGATGCCATCTCCGCATCTCTGTTCCGTTTTCCAGCGTTACCTGCCTCCCGACACCGGCCCGCGTCGCGGCTGCGGGAGGCGCGGAGCCCGGGGAAGCGGCCCGGCTGGCCCCCGCCGCCACCCCCGCAGGATGCGCGGCCCCGCCGAGGGAGAACGCAGACGTGGCGGTCGGGGACTTGGGGTTGGTTGAGCTGCTTTTGGGACGTAGGTACTGCTTTGCCCGACTGCGGGATGGGCGAGGTGGAAGCGGTTCCCGTACGCTCCCGGGAGAAGGGAAAAGAGCACGAAGGGACAACGGTGCCCGCGGTGCGCGGCCAGGTGCGACAGGGGTCAGCCCACTACCTAGCCCGGGCGAGGGGCAGGACTCGGCCCTGGGAGCCGCTCCAGAGGCAGTTCCCATCCCTTTGTTTTTGTTGAAGAAGTGGCACGTTTCCTCCTTGCACGTTTTTCCCCGATCAAGAGCCGGGGAAATAGGTCCTTTCCTTGTCCCCCGCCACTCGCATCTCCGTGTGCTGGCGTTTCGGCAACTTCTTTGTAACTATGACTTAAAACCACTAAATGCCTTGGAGGACGGAAAAAAAAAAAGAAAAAAAAAAAAAGAAAAGGAAAAAAAAGGAAAAGAAAAAGGAGCTCTCGGTGTCTTTTAAATGAGAGACACATGTAACGTTGTTGCAGCCTGCAATCCACTTTTATCCCAATAAATGTCCGTCTTTAAAGGCAGCTGTTAAACTCCAGAGGAGCCGAGGACAAGGAGCATCTCATGTGCCCGTAAAAAAAAAAAAAAAAAAAAGGCAACTGCCGACAGCAGGACTTTTTCGAGACTTTTTCGAGAGAGGCTGTAGGAAGCGCGGAGGTGCCCGCCCGCGGGGACACGCGTGTCCCGCTGGCGGCGAAGAGTCGCCTCCGCGGCGGCAGCGCTGGCTCCCTGCCCGGGGGACCCTGGGGGCCGCGCACCCCGGCAGCGCCACAGCTTCGCTCCCTCCTTCCCTCCCGGGTGGACCGGGCCACCCTGGCGGCTGCGGCTGACCCGCGGGGCCGTGGAACCGCGGGCCTCGGCTGGGGACCAGACTCGGGACAGGCTGCCGAGTCCTCTGTGCTCTTCACCCCACCTCCCCGCCCCGCTCCTCTGAGAAGAAAAAGACCCGTCCCGCAGCATCTGCACCCCAGCGGTGACTCCACTCGCTTCTCGCCCCGTCTTTGCAAAGCGCTCCCCGATGAGATAAGCGCCGTGATTTATATATGCGCTTACAGTATATGAGTATTAAAGATACACAGCGACACAGATTACAACCGGAACTTATCTCCATCCCCGGAAAATAAATAAATAAACATAGAAATACAAATCAGAGTGCTTCCACATCACTGTTAGCTCCAGGGGCCAAATTCTGCTCTTATTTATCTCTGTGCAACCCAGCTGACTTCAAAGGGAAGGAGAGATGTAACCTAGGGGAGAATTGGCGCCACGTATGGCATTCGTTCTCCTTAAAAGCTTGAAAACAGAAAGCTGACTTCAGCGGGCTAAAACCATGTAAAAGGGGCTGGACAGATCCCGGGGGAGAAGACGGCAAAGGAAAAAAAAATCCTGTGCTGAGGCGAGACAGCTTTGAAAAGCATCTTTCTTCAGGGACTGATCCCCTCCGCCAGGCAGCCCAGTTATTAAGAGCTGCGTGCAGATGTGCCGCTGTGTTTCCAGAGATGGAGTATCTCCCAAACCTTCTGTGAAAGGGTGTTATGTGTGATGGAAAGACGTTTCGTGGCCAGAGGTGGTGTGAAGGAGCTCGCCCCTGCAGTGCATAGGAGCTCCTCGGGGGAAGCCTGTCCCCTGAGATAAGCCGGGAGCGCACACCGCGGGAGGCTTCCCCGCCTCCGCACCCGCGGGGCTCCCCTGCAGGGAAGGCGGGCTGCCTTCCCCCCTCCGCCCTCGCATTCCTCCCCTGCCCGAGACCAGAAGTTACAGACCCGAGCGTAGGAATGAGGATCTTGTATAAACTGCAAGCGTTTCGCTGCCGAAAAGTGCACGGATTTCGGAAAATTGAATGGACGAAGTCCTGTGCTGGACCCACACGGTACGAGACGACCCGCCCTGGACAGGGTGGTCGTTACTAGGTCCTCAGCTGGCGCTGCCGCTGCTGCTCTGGATGGCAGTTTTCAGCCGAAATAGTGCTACTGAATGTCTGAGGCATCTCCTTTGCAGCACTCCCGAAATACTTGCGTATGTTTAAATAAAGTGAGAACGCTACGGCATCGATACGTGCGAGAGTATCCCTTCCAAATGCGCAGGAATCCCCATTCCCCCGACCCTCCTCCCCATTTCTAGTACCGTTTTTTTAACCATGGATGTCAGGACACAGAGAAGACGTTTTTATTTTTTAATCTATTTTACACTGACACTTCTCTTCCCTCCAGAAAAGTTACAACACGAGATTTATTTAGGGACTGAATGGGAAGAAAGCGCTACCTGGGAGTGGGCTAAATGAATTTGGGGGGGGATTACTCGCTTCCTTCCACATGCACCCACTCCAGTTATCCATGAAAATGGAAGAGGAAACTATGAAGATGAGAGCTGGGTGTTCCCGCGAGGTAATACCCCGCGCTGTGAAGGGCGACTGGGGGCTGACAGCAGGGGAAGAAGGGGAGCGATGCGTTTCCTTGAATGGGCTCGAGTACCCCAATAGCTGCGGGGGAAGGAGGGTCCATGAAATACGAAGGGAAGCGGCTTTCTCGAAAAACAGGTGCTCGGATGGCTCAATATTTCCACAAGCCTCCTGTTTTCTTTGCTGAGGCTTTACTTAGTTGCTCGTTTCACGTTCGGACCCCGAGATTTTATTGCATTGGGTCGGTTTGAAGTTGGGCTACAGAGATCCCCCAAGAGAGGAGCGGCCCGATCTCCGTCGCCCCGTCTTAGGAACGAGACACTCGACCTGCGGAGGCGAGAGAAGGTGTATAAAGAGACTCCGCAACTCCCTCCACATCTCCCTCCCAGCGGAATGTGGCGAATTGCAAATTACTGATTCAAAATCTAGCCTGGCGTAGTTATAATTTTCCAGACATCCTGTTTGTGAGAAGAATCATGTGAAGTATTCTTATTGCCAGCAAAAAAATGTGCAACGCGTTTCAATGAACACTAAGAGAAGTTGAGGTTTGGGGGCTGTTAGACTTTTTTTTTTTTTTTTTTTGGTATTTTAAGCATCATTATCCTGATGTTTAAAAGTAACGATTGTGCTTCGGATCTCCGCAGTAAGGCTGCAAAAAGGTCCCGATCCAAGCCCTGTTTAATGAACTTTCTTCCTAAAGGGCAGATTTGGTTCACCTAAGAAAACAAACAAAAATCGATTCTTACGTAGGGTGGGTAGCCTTCAGATTTTTCGCTCGGAGGGAAAGTGTTTAATTGACATTGTTTGGAGTTATTTTACTAAAAGCCTGGGATTTGTATTCTCAGAGATAAATTGAAGTATATGAGCAAATCGACTACTCTTCTTCTCGGTAATTTAATGTTAATTCTCCGTGGGCAGAAGGACGAGACCGTTGAGCTCCGCTCAAAGTCCTCGAAATGAGCACAGGGAAAGTGATGTGTCGTTTCTCATTAGGCTGGGCCCGAACCTGGAGCCTTTCCCAGCCACACTCGAGGTTCAGAAGCTCCCAGATTTTGTCCACAAACCAGCCAAAACGTAATGACAGCAATCATTTCACGGTTCCTGCAGTTTGGCGCTTTGAGAGTACCTCAGCTGTTTGGGAGGCTTCCTGTATGACACCTGCACAGATAAAATGAAGATTTCCTGTGCCTCGAAGGCATATTCAGGGGGAAGACAAGAAACTGGTAAATAGGAAGGTTCCTCCGTCCCTCTCCGCCCGTTAGGAAAGCGGGATTGCTATCAGAGCTGGACGAACCTCGACCATTTTCTTCTTGCAACACTTAATAACTCTTCTTAAATGGTCTAACGTTTCTTTCAACACAAAATGGAATGAGATAATATTTAGTGTGTGGATTTAATCTTAGCCCCATAGGAAATCTCAGCAGAGATGCTCTATAAAATCATTAATCTCTTATCTTGATCTCGTTCAAATTATAATGAATCCGACTTACATATGTGCTACAAAAACAAATCCTACAAGAATTTAATCTATGCTTTATCGGGCTGCTATTGGAGCCCTTTATCGAGTTTAGAAAGGATTTGGAAGTTGGGCCGCGGGACTCAAAACCCCGTGCAGTTTGGCACTATCAGGAAAAAGAGATCTGGTCCTAAAGATGGGTTTCGGATTTTTTTTTTTTCTCTGCACTTCGAATAGGAATAGGATCCCGCTTTCCACTCGGGATCATGGGAAAGACTGGCACAGCCTTTCTCTGCCTGCAGCCGGGTCCTGGAGAGGCGTCTGTCGCACCCGCCTCGACGTGGGGACAAACCTGCCGGCTGAATCAGCCGAGCCGGGTTGGTGCTCCAGCAGCTGGATCTGCTCTTTGAAATCCAAATCCTGTCCCGGTCTGCTCCGCCGTCCTTTCCAACAAATTATAGAGATACACGCAAGGCAAAATACAAACACCATTCTTCATATCAAAGAAACTGACGCCTTAGGAGAAAAATCCAAATGTGAAAAAATCTCACTAGTAGGTTATGCAGTATGTTACAGGTGAATATTTGCTTCTCCCCGCCTCCCCGGGAATTTATTTCCGAGGAAGGGGCGCTCCCCAAAGAATCTGGTCAAGAGTCTTTATGCGTAGAAGTCTAACTAAATAAAGCCTTTTTATTTATTTATTTTTTTTAAACAACGACCCCTTCTCGCTCTCCCATCGCGAACCGAGTGAGCGCTGACCGCAGAGCACCGAACATTAGCGCACGTCTGCAAACGAGCAAACCAAAAGCAAATCCCTCTTTTGCAAGTTACGCGGTCTTCCTTGCTGGCAGTTTGATTAATACTGGGACAATTCCGAAAATATACGGGGCTACATTACCGGAGAGACCCCGAGGCTCTGAATGTATCGAGGGGCCTGGAGAGTGCGTGGGGGGCTGCCTTGTCATCTCAGATGAATTGATTTCTTCGAGGGCATGAAATAGGTCGACATTCTGGTTTCTAAGCACGAAGCTAAAGGAAGGTGTGAGACAGAAGGGACAGGGGCTAAAAAATAGACCCCTGTTCCAAGTTGGAGGCTCTAACAAACGGATGCATTGAGCTGCTTCGACAGGGATTGCTCGTTTTCAAGGTTAGCTCGTTTGAAAGAACCGTTGCCTTTTTTTCTTTTTTTTTTTTTTTTCCAATAAGATGTATGCTAGATTCGATTAAAAATGTGTAATTCAGCGATCTTGAAAGCCACAGAGCGATTTTATTCTGGTCTTTCAGCAGCCGGCTCTGTACAGTCTCAGCCTTATTTTGTCCTTTGCTGAGAGGTGCCTGTATCTTTTGAAACGCTACCCTGCATTAAGGAGCATCTATCCCCGAGTCTTTAGACTCGTTGCCCTTCTTGCCAGAAACGGCTAGATGAACACAAAAAAGGACTTAGTGGTTAACCGATATGCTGCTAATATTTCATCCACAGGCCTCCTCCTCCTCCTCTCCTTTTAAAGCTTCTGCTCTTGGAAAAACAACATATTTTAAGCTTTCCACACAAATATTGATATTGGCAAATAAAGTCAACCCCCGGCCTAGGGTTAGAGACAGCCTTCTTTTTGTTTCTACCCTGGGCAATCAAAATTAATCCACTGTATTACAAATTGCCTCGGAATATTTCACTTTTTCTTGACAAAACTCGTACCTGGTATGTATCACCGCGAGAGACCTTTCTCTAGCCCGTTTGTGGCGGCTGTTTCTAGAGAGTATCAGGCAACGATGGGCGGTGGAGAAGGGACATGACCCAGAAGTAAAGTCTCTTATCTGTGTCTGCATTTGTGCAAGAAGGGCGTTTTCAAGTAATCAGGTAAAGCGGAGGTGGTGAAAGCATGAAGCCTTACCTCGGCTCCCCCTGCCGCAAAGAGCAAGAAGGTCGCCCCCTGGACCATTTGCCAACACAGCCAGCGCATCCCTCCTGACCAGCGAAAGTCCTTCCCACACCGCCCTGGGCGAGGATCTGTGCTTAACCCGGCACACGGCCAAGCTGCACATTGCACGAAGGCAACGAAACCCCGAGACATCACCTGCAACTAAAAGCGAATGAAAACGGCACCAACATGAAGGGGCTGCATAAAATGTAGCTTTTTTTTCCCCAGGCAAAATTGTCAGAGAAAGCAATGGGGCTGAACCCACAATGAAGAATGAAGCTGTTGCTCGGAAAAAAGGGAAACGAACGTAGGTAACGATTTCCCCCGCGCTCCTCCGGGGCTGACACCGGTGGTGGCGGCACCAAGAGCCCCCCCTGGCCCGGCCGTCCTTTTCACAGAAGCCGCAAATTAAGAACAAACTGCGATGGAAGAGAAAAAGCCACCAGAAATAAGCATTTATCGAGACTGCGTGGTCGATATATTCCTTTCTTCTCCGCTGTCGTCCGCTTGGCCGTATTTTGTTTTGTCGTGGGTTTTTTTGTTGTTGTTGTTGTTTTGTTGTGTGGGTTTTTTTTTTTTTTTTCCGGCGGCACGCCTTCTTTTCTCACATTAAGGGAATTGTCGTGTAAAGGAAAATTGCGAGAGAACTGAATTAAATCGCGTGAATGGCAACATATTAGGCAAATTAGAGCCAAGTTAAGGGCTGACTTGTGTTCTTACAATGAATAACCTCTCGAACCTCCTACACCTGGCCATGATGACAGAGAACATGCAGTTTTGGAGGAACAATTTTCATCTAATGACTGCAATGTAGAGGAAAACAAAGCTTATTTTATTTTTTTTACGTTATCCTTTTCAGAGCATGGCTCACAAGCACAGAAAATTAAGAGGGCTTTAAACAAAGGCTTTAATCCTTTATTAGAATTTTATCTAAATAGCTATAGCGAGCTCTCCTAAAAAGCCGTCTTGTACAGATACCTCAAGATACTGGTCACGCACATTGGCTGTGGCTCGGCTAATTGGTGGCGCTTATTTGCGTTCAGGCTTGAAGTAATGCCTCGTGTTAGGTGCTAACCTGTTGTGTCAGCATCTATGTTACCAAATAACGGAGGAAGTCCACCTGTGCTCATGAAGAACAATCCGTTTTTCCATCTGTTCTGCAAATAACAGTGTAGCTCATAATGCCATTCATTTCAGCTTTCAGTCCTTGTAAGGATGCCCAGTCTGGGGCAGTTACACAAAACTTCTACTAAAAACCTATTTGAAAACCTAGTCCCTTTCCATTTACCATCACGGAACTTCATGAACATCTCTCCAGTAGGGATTTTAGTGCTAACAAATCCTCAGAACAACTTGGCATGATAAAGAGGATGGATCCAAGAAAATGTGGTCAGCACTTCCCTGTCCACCATCTACCTTGAAAAACAGCAAAGCAGTTCTCCACAAGACCCAACAGCTGCTTTAGATGATATATAGTTACTTGCAGGCCATTCCTATGTCTCCCTACTCCAGGCACATTTTTCTGTCTCTGTGTGAGCAGAAAGAGGTGTTCCATTCCTGCTTAACCACAGCTACATCGATGACTTCATATATATATTACGAAGGCTCTTACAAGTGCTGCAGTAGTTCACTGTTGGCCAACATTTCCATTCTTTAAGACCTTATGCAATGATGAAATCAGATTTGTCTGCATTCCAGAGACTACTAGCCAAACCCCCTATGCTGGGCTAATGCTTTTCACAACTCCTATAAAAAATGAAATTAGTTAACTTGATTTTCACTTATGACTGTAAAAAGAAATAAACAAAGCAAGAAAGTTGGTTATTTTTTCAGCTAGTATAGCTAAGTACAAACAGCTTGGATCTCAGATGTGATATCAGGCTACTCAATCTTTTATAATACGGTTGAGTTCCTTTCCTGCCTTTTTGGGGCCATGCGGTAATAGCTAATTTTCATATGTGTTTTTCTCATTAAAGAAAAGCATATTAAGACATCACAGTGTCCCAGGATATTAGCCTGGCTTCCATTAATGCTAATAGGAGTAACTTCAGTGTGTATCAAGGAGAGACTGTGCCTCCATAAACATACATTGGCATTATCTGATAATACGACACCAAAATAAAAAAATATATTAATCCAGTATATCCTCACAGTGTGTACAACGGTTGCAGTGGGAGACCAAGTGGCAGTTTTGCACCCATGTGTCTGACGACAGATTTGGATGCCACTTGTGACATGTTTTTAAAAATGTAAACACTCCTTAAGGAATGCATTATAAATAATTAATGTTAATGTTTATTGAGTTAAAATGTGACACCAACTCACCCAGCACCAAAGCAATATGTATCCTATAGATTGTCTCCCTGCTATTCACAGATCTGTTAAAACAAGAAATCTCTTTGAGCAATAATCTTTTGAGTCAGCGCGGTTACTGTTGAGGAGTGTCTTAACACGTAAGTAAGAAAATCTGCCCATTATTCACCAAGAATCGTTTCCTCACAGCGTTTTGTCATTCCGGTGTGGTTTATCTGAGTACTATTAACACCTCGTTCTCATTCAGAGTACCCATTTTGGGGTGCATTTTTTCTATTGCAGCAGGTAAAGATACTCCTAATGCCACCGTTCAAACAACTGTGCAGCTGTCCAGGTAAGTTGCAGAGGAAAAGACACCCCAGGCATGAGTTCAAGAGAGCTCGCAGAAAGCTTTTCGATTCGATTTGGCGAACGACGGCCATCAAAGGATCAATGCATAAATGCAACTCATTTTTTTAATTCTTAATTCTGTATGAATGCTTTTCTACATTTCAGAGACTCGAGCTTCATACAGCCAAGGAAGTTTTTTGAAAGAGCTTATTCACATGAAGTCCCTCCTCCTTCATGTCAACAACATCTACAAGGAAAAGAAAAAGGTGCCGAGGAGATAACGCTGGTGAACCACGAAGAGTTCTGGAGCACCACAAAGGCAGTAGCCCATCTAGAAACATGTATTTTGGGGGATTTGTGGTGCAGGTTTTGTTGGGTTGTCACTATGACTTACAGCCACTCCAATGTCAGAACAGATTGCCAGAGAAACTTACTTTTAAGAATATTTTCTCATCCTAAATAAGAGTTGCTGTATCATGGGGAAAAGC
This sequence comes from Caloenas nicobarica, assembly GCF_036013445.1. Classification (NCBI taxonomy): domain Eukaryota; kingdom Metazoa; phylum Chordata; class Aves; order Columbiformes; family Columbidae; genus Caloenas; species Caloenas nicobarica. The sequence continues at coordinate 51,704,272 of NC_088245.1, forward strand.
TTAAAAAAACCCCACTCACCCACTCACCCACCCAACCAAAACTAAAAAAAAAAAAACGAACCTCAAAAACCAACTAAACTAAACAAACAAACAAAAAAAAACCCACAAAAACCCCACAACCAAACAACAAACCAAAACGGAAACAGAAAGAAAAAGGAAAAGAAAAAGAAATAAAAAAAGAAAAGAAAGAGAAAAAGGAAAAAGAAAAAAAAGAAAAGAGAGCAGAAAGGAAAGAAACTCCAGGAAAGACACAAATAAAACATGAAACAGCTTTCTGCTCTACAGAATAGGGCTTGAAAAATTCATAAGTATGTCACCATGTGCAGCATTCGTGCCACTGCTGACCTTGCATACTGTGAGGTGTGACTATGAACAGCAGGCATTCGCCCACATTTAGGGTTGCTTCACCTTATTCCTGAAAGCCATAGAGGTCTTTCCACTAGCTTGAACAGAAACCGCACCTTGCACTTTTACCTGTATTTGACCAGACACACTGTACTTCAAATACTGAAATCTGTAAAAAATGTGTTGGATACAATAAAAAGACATAATCCTATTACACATCACAATGTTATGTAATGAAAACAGCAACATATTTTGGCATACTTTATAACTTAATTTCTTTTGGTTATGCTACTTAACCTATGCATGACAATATCACCTTATGGAATAACAGACTAAATATATTATGAACTTGAAAAGGCATGTCGACCAATATTGTCACTCCAATTTGTAATTTAGTAAATTGTATCTTAAAAAGCTACTATTTCCTCTTTGCACAATAAAATGCCTTAAAAATGTTGCCAATGCATTTTATTTAGGCTTGGAGGTATTTCTCATTCAGAAACACCTGGAAAGCAAAAGAGATCAGGTATCATGAGTTCTATACAGCAAGTCTTTTAGATATAGAGTTAGATATAGGTGATATAGAAAGATTTATGAAATCTGAAATACAAATATCTGTTATTTACAGCTGTGGAGATGTGCAGTGTATTATGGACACTCTAGACATATAGAGGGAATAATCTGCAAGAAGCGTTCAACTGTGAACTCTTTCATTTTGCATTTTGATCTCCAGTTACCACACCTAACAGTGATGCATCTGTTTCTGACCACTCTGCCATCTATACTGGCAGATGTTTTGAACTGACGTTTTTCCTACAAAACTTATATCCATGATGACACAACTGAAACCACAGAAGCTCCAGTCTTTGAGGGTGTCATTTAAAAGTCATTATACAGCAGATTTGGAAATCCAGGTTAACACTTACTACACACATCGGGAAACTAACTAGGTAACTTAAACATCTAATGATATCTTATACCCTGCTGACAATCATGCTATTTCTATAGCCAGGCCGAGTAACCTTCACTGATCATCATTCCTCAGAAAGGTAAAGAAATATTTTCTGAAGTAGGCTGCACTGACTTTTGAAAAGTAAAATAATAATAAAACCAGCACACTGACTCAAACAAGCAAGGTTACTTGCTGTAGTTTTTCCATGAGACCAGCCATTTTTTAATCTGAAAATGAATGCAAGTATTCACAAAAATGAAGATAACTGCTTTTAATCCATAGTCATATGTGTATGTTAGCATAAAAAGCACTTCGGAAAATAATGTCATAGCAATTTAAACACATTTTAAAACCAGCCACAACATAAGAATTTATGTTCTTTACTGACTGAAGTTTCAAACCCCGTTACCCTCCCCACCTCTCTCCCAGTCTTTAGAGGGTTGAGGCTTCACAATATTGTACAAAAGCAGATGAGGAAATACCCAAGACAGACTTCTCCAGATTCAGTTAGCAACTTCTACCTTCAAAGTGGAAAACACTAAAATAATGTTAGGCTTTGAAAGCAAGAAACATTTTCTGTCCTGCATCTTGATGGGCAAGGCATTCAACAGAAGTATTGAGTTAGGTACCCATGAATAGTTGAAATAGTATTTCTTCTCTGTCTCTAGATCTCTTTGCACCACAGAAGTTTTACACCTGGGTCTGAAAGAGTCTGGCTACAGCAACAAGTAAAGTTGGGTTAACAATGCCATGTAGATGTAATGTTACATTACCCTAGAACAAAATGAAAACTTAGTAAATACATTTTTTTTCTTTAACTTTCTAGGAAAATGTTAGAAGTCCTTGAAAGTATAAAACTATAACAGGTTGCCTTATCATATTACCACTACAATTTAGGATGAAAGCTCTGGAGGACTCCTCATATTACTGAAAAAAAAAGAAAAATGTATCCCCCCCATTTGTAAGTTGCTGTGAATTTTTGCTGCTTCAGTAAAATATTCTAAACAGAATTCTTTAAGAATGACATTGCTGGCTGTTATGGCTCGCAATATAGTTTGCAAATGTATTTTATTTGTGAGAAAATGAGAATTCAGTGTTTTGATATGTGACATACATCACATGAGCATGAACCATTATTACATTTGTACATCTCAAACAGTTCCTATAAGCCATCCTAAACTTATTCACTGCACAACAAGCCTTCAGGGTTAATCAGTTCTGCATTCTACATCACATGAACATATAACCAGTTGAAAACACAAACTCTGACAACTTACTGCCAGATATAAAGTAGTTTGACCAAAATACAAAAAAAACCCAAACCACTGTAACTGGGTATAGTAAGTCAAATGTAGTTAACTGAAACTGTTCATACTGGTAATAAATGAAAATCCAAAAACTGATATTCACAGGCTTAAAAAGAAACAGCTCTCCATATATGATTAAATCAACAAGTTAAACTATCTTCGATATTCAGCTAATATTTTTAAGCTTTTGCCTTTTTTTGCCTGCTCCCCATCCTCCGCTGAGCTGCACTGGATGGTCTCGAAATGATATCCGTTCTTTATGAGATGGACCCAAACATGATTTTTCTGGAGTAGATATATTCTTTTCTGAACAATAAACAAACATATGAAATTAAAACCACAATCAAACAAAACTCCCTAAATGTCACTGCATTGCAATATTATTTTTAAGATAATAACATACTTTAATATATCTAATCTGATAGCACACAACTTTTATGATTATGTATTACTCACTGTTTTAAAAGTAATACAAGCATTTTCACAGGGTAGTACTTTTTAAAAAACAAACTCCTTATCAACATAGACAGTAAAATTACTACAGAAAATTTTACTATTTTTAAAAGTGTCACTCTGTCCATTTTGAGCATATTTTAAACACATATGGGGATAAGCAATACTTTTAACAGAGAAGCTAGTAATGTCATTCAACCTTCAAGTGGATGGAGAACTAGTTGAGAAGATATATCTAATAAACAAGTTATTGTTGTACTGTATTAGACGAAAGGAGAGATTTCTTTTTTTCAGTGCCCAAGAATACTTAAACTTTCATGTTGAATGGTGCCACAAGTTTAAGCACACATAGAAATACGTGAAATAATAACTTTCATTGTCATGCATATGACGCTTGAGTAATGTAGACAATATTACAAAATATTTAAGACAATTATTTAAATAAAATGAGCAGTAGACCTGACTAAAGGTAGGATATTTATTTTACCCAAACCAACACTTCACATATGGAAATATGTTTCTTAGACATCTGTAAGGAAGAACGCATCTGTGGAAAACTCAGACTTTGCAAGAGAATGATATGATGTTCACAGTACAGCAGTTTTATACATACATAAAAAGTAGCACGCTATGTTAGCTTGTCAAATAAAAATTTTACAAACATATTTTTGCTACTTATCAAAGGGAGAGATTGCTAACTACATATTTGTAGAGGTTTTGATATTTTTGTACTTTTCTATAGCACAGATACATTTCTCACAATAAAAAGTCCCACAAAATGAAAGCAGAGCATAAATTATATGACTGAATAGAATTCTATCTACTATTATATACAACATAGCTATAAATTTCAAATAATAAGAACTTATTTGTTTTCTCATGGATCCTTTTCTGTAGTCTGTTAGAGCTAAATGTCAGGAGCTTTTCCCAGCCCACAGTTCTCTTTTTTAATGAAGTTTAAATTATTGCTAATGTATCTTAGAAAATATTTCACTCTTTTTGTCACCAAGGGCTTTCAAGTATTTTTAACATGATCTGAATTCATTTTCTTATGGCTCTACAGATGTAATTTTTTTTTCTTAAAAGATACAGCTTACTTTAGGTCTACCTGATAAATGTTTAAAATAGTAATGTTTTTGCTTTACAGCAAAAACTTGCATCCCTTCTGTAATTTACAGAGATGCTTTCTGAATTTGCAGACGTTGTTAAACAACAAGAAGAATTAAGATGGGAATATGTTCTTTGTTAAAGAAAACCAGGGCAAATAGCTGTTTCATGTTTAGACTGGAAAAGAAGTTTGGGGCCAATTTATGCCCGAGACTGACTTTCCTATGCACTCATCTCCAAGGTTTCATCAATGATACAGGTAAACTAGACATATGAGTTATTGATTTCCAATTTTGACAAAATAATTTTTTTTTACATTATTTTAAAAACAGAATAAATACAAATGCCAGAACAAATTGTCTAATCTAGATTACTTCTGGACCAACAATCTCGCTTGTTTATGAACCTGTCTGTACTGCTAAATAATATTTTCATGATGGACTTCAGAAATCTGTAAATACAGGTTTTCTGTCTTTCAATTTATAACTATGTGTAATTCATTGGAAGGGATATATTGTCCTTCCATTACTATGAAATGTACATTAGTATTCCATAAAAAAAAACCCAAACCAAAGACTTGCCATAATTTGCTACAAGAAACTTGCGAAAAGTCTTCAAAAATTACTAATATATCCTTTTATGTTGCCAGAATAACAGATGTATCTGTCATAGCACGAATTGTGCATGTCTAAACTCCAGAGTAAAAAGTTCATGGAATTATTTATTTATTTTTAATTGTAATTGACTCATGAGTTGTTTAAATGGTAGCGTAGTCAAATATTTTGTGAGTAAAATGTAATAACTTATTAATCTTGACTGCATACAAGCTGTCTGACAAAACAATGTTGTAGATGTCTGAGAGTCATAGTTCAGGATTTGTAGACCCTCAGTAACAGAACAGAATAACCTGAAGGTATTTTCACAAAATCCCATACACTCTAAAGGTGTAGAGACTCCTTTCATGCAGGTTTAACAAATCAGAGGCTCTCCCAAAGTCTGACAGTCACAGCTCTCTTCAGCCTGAACTACTGGTTAGATTTCCTAGGGTTTGCTTTAAACTTTACAGTAGTGACCTACACAAACTGAAAAAAACCACAGACAACTCTGTTCTTTCTTTCCGTACTTCACACAGTTCTCAGCACTTTCTGTCAAATAAAATAAAATCATTGTAGGGAATGATCAACTAATTCAGAATGAAATATCTACAAGACAGATTTGTTGTAAATCATTGCAAATCACTCCCATTGTTTTTCCCATCTTCCCATCTTTGAAATGGGCATAATTATTCTTGCCCTTCTGATAAAGCACTTTTGATATCTACTAACTAGTTGTAAGAGATGGGTATTATTATCAGCGTTGCTGTTCCAGTTATTGGTCTAACTGGAGTGATGGAAGACAGAATGGCACAGAGATCCAACAGCCTATTCCCTGAAGAAGAATTCTCAAACACAGATATTAGACCGGCATATAAGCGTAGTGAAGTTTGCTTCTTCCTATTCATATTATACCTAATACTCAGACATTATACTTAGACTGCTAACGGCTTAAATGTTAACTATGACTGAAAAAAAATGGATCATGAGGCAAAGAAATACTTCATTTACAACGAAGGTATTAGTCAAACATGAGAAAGACTTTTATTGCAGTTCTCTCTCCTGGAGTTTAATGCAAGAATAAACAGAAATAAACATGAAAACATAGGAATGGAATGAATTGTAAATATAGGACTTACCTGATTTATCAGACATGGGCCCACAACATTCTAAGCTTATTTTTTAATTCATGTCTTTTGCTATTTTAGGGAAAATCTAGGTATGAATATGCTTGTGGTCAAGTAAGAGCAGCTTTTTACTGAAGTATAAAGTAAGCATCTAGGTAGAGTCTTGAAAGAAGTAAAAATAACATATAAATTAAAACTAAAACTCGGATATTTTGTTGTAAGTATGTGTGTTTACAACAGGTTTTCTGATTCTATGTTATTCAAACTGGTAATTTTTTCCTTCTGAAATTTTCAATGAAGATAGCTCCATTAGCAAACGGTTAGAATTTTGCTTAGATCGGGGGGATGATGGAAGACAAAAGAGTCTGGTAAGGGATGACAATGCTACATTGAATTAAGAGACTGAACCTAGAAATGTTCCTTAAAAATATAGCCTTGTTTTCACTTTTATTTGTTGTCTTTACTTATATTTATCGTGCTTTACTTCTCCTTGGATGTAAATACAATTATAACTGCTCAGGGGAAGTTGTGCAATTTTACTGCTTTATGAGATTTTTTTTTTATTTTAAGAAAAAGGGAGAAAATAATAAAAAGTGGGGAGGATACTTAGTTCAATGTACAGAAAAATAAAGCAGAGATTCACAAAAAAACCAATGATTGACAGAAAATGGAAACATTTTGCAGTTTTAAAAATGTTCTACCAAGCATATACCTGAAGTGATGCAAGGTCAGATATTCAGGTATTATTAAAATATTAAAAATCTCCATGAGATCCTTTAACTGTTCTTCAGGGTGTACTTTATTTGAAAGTCTTACTTTACACCTCAATAGTGGGGATTTTTTTGTTTGTTTTAAATAAAACCAGGACAATGAGTGAATAAAATTACTGTTATCAGAACTTTTTGACTGGTAAAATAAAAGTGACATTTACAGTCACATTTTGCTATAAAAAGATCTATAAGGCATATATTTCATTAATATGCATACATACAGACATAGGTATGTACACGTGTATTTGTGATTTATGAATAATTGTAAGCATTACTGAAAGGCAACAATAGAAAGATACATATTGTTTCAAGCCCGTGTCTTTACTAAATATAACTTAGAACTATTACATTTGTTTTACTCCATAAGTTACTGATATTTTTGATAACTATAACAATAATAATAATTTTTACCATTACTGGCAGTAGAAGTTAATAGAACCCGGCAAGTGTATTAAGTATAATTTAACATGATATGCAGTTATCCTAATACCCATTCATATAGGAACAAAATCTTAGCCAAGAAAAGCCATTTAATTTATTTTATCCCAAACTAGGCTTTGGAAGACAGGCTGTAACAGTTGTTTACTGTACTTTGATTTAATTGTAATATTTGACTATATGAAGCTCCAGTATAGTCTGAGAGATTTTCAGGTGCCTGTACATATCAAATAACCATTTCTATTGAGTATGTGCTGAAAGCTTGTCTTGGGTTAAGTTAGCATGCTTCTATTTCTAAGCAGTCACTTTTCTGTTGTTTAATCTGTTTTCTGCTATTGATTTGTTCTGGTCTTCTTTGGTTAAAGCCTGGGTCTTTTAACAAATGTCAAGGTTTATATATCCTCTGTTTTGATAAGTAATGCAATATGTAAAATGCTTTGAATGAAATTCTTGGTGTCCAAGAAGAAAAGCTTTGTTAAACAGGCTAAGATAGAAATTTTATGATGTATAGTAGACGTCATAGGGCATTTATCGATCCACCTAACATTGTGTGTCTGGAGATATAATTTATTTCAAAGCCCTTACCATATTGTATCACTTAAGAGTAAATACAGCATAAGAAGGCATGGAGAAAAAACTTCAACATTTTAATGAAAGTGACCAGAACAAATCCTTAGCAGCAAAGCGTTTACATCAATTTAAGCTCTGGCAAGAAGCTAGGTTCAGCAGGTCTGTGAAAACAGTAAATGCTACAATCTCAGAAAAGTTACTTTCTCATAATGTTATTTACGGCTATATCAAAGTTGGATCAAAAATTTGTTTTTTAGTTGATCGTTTACATCAAAACAAAAATATTGTACTGCAATTTTACATTACATTTTTATATTTTACACTTATATTTGGATAGCATTGAGAAGCCTCAGGAGCATCTTGGACAAAATCCCATGTAATAGATAAAGATATATCTCCTTTCCATATGGAGATTTGAAGATAAAACATAATCTCTCTTTTTTTTTTTTTCTAAGCAAATGATTATATTTTTTTAAGAAATCTCATTGACTTCAAGTTGGTAGGACTAGAGACTAATCTTAAGATTTTATAGAAACAATCAACTTAAATATCTTTGTTTATCAAACATTGATGCTGTTCTAACCAGATCATGCTGACAATTACGTACTTGAATAATCTGAACTCCAAAATGTGTCACATAAGGAATTCAGATAGCTAAGCATTTACAAGAATAAATTATAAACATTTATTAATTGCCATTTTATACTCTTAAAATAAACGACATAGTAAACATACTGCTCCAAATATGTTCCTGTAAAATATAACATTTTCCTAACTACTAACAGAACTTCTGGCAGCATTGGTTATTACAGTCCAATATTAATTTTGTTTTTCAGCTCCTTATCTATTTCCTCAATTTTGACAATTTAGGATGAAATTTTACATACTGAGCATCTGCCTTTGGCTGCAGTTTTCTGAAAGGTCAGTCACTTCTAAGAAAATATGTGAAATATTTATGTTGCTCTCTGCAGAGGGGACTTGAAGTCCGCCAAGTGATAGGGCCTTGCTTTTAGGATCTGTCCAAATCTGGATTAAGTATATTCAAATTGAAGTTTCTACATGACTGGAGGAGATGTTCTTGATTTTTTTTGGCTATATTCCTTAAAATATCAGCCAGCATGGAAACACTCTTTACCATGATGTTACATGGAGCTAAGGAAGTCTATTCCTAAAAATAATGTTGAAGATCATGCTAGGTCAGGGAACTTAAGACCCTGCTTGCTAGACGCTCTCTGCGGCAGATGGAGCCTGGCTACAGCAACCATGGAGAGGGTATGAACCCAAGCTCCTATAGGAGGGAGACTGGGAGAAAAGGCACAGGGTTAGAATTAAAAACTGTGAGAGAAATGAGACTGACTTGGAGTTAAGGTGACAGAAACTAAGGCTAAGTTGGCAAACAATACCCTAACATACCTGGCACAAGAGACAAGAATGACTTGACAAATTGACACTGAGAGCAGAGAGAAAATGCAGGGAAGAAAGTTGTGAATTGGCAAAGGGGGACTGAGCAAGAATAAAGAAGATGGTTTAAGGGGCATTAGATGGGTCTTAACTCTCAGAACTTACATAATTAAAAGAAGTAAAAATACAGGTGATGATAAGAAAGGATACAGAGAATAAGTACATTAAAAGTCTGGACCCAAGATCTGCTTAAATAGCACGAACCAGGACAAATTTGGAGGAGACTTAAACTAGAAGATGGTGAGTCTGAGGAATACTGGCAAGGAACATGTGGATATAAAGGGGAATAGATAGAGAGAAGAAAAAGGTTATCAGACAAGGATCTGTGGAAACAAACACAAGACTAGATGGTCACTGTGGAAAGGAAGCCTAAGAGTGGATGGGAGAGGAAGTTTATGTTGGAATAAGAAGGTGGAGAAGCAGGAAAAAGAATTGCCCATAGTAAAAGAAAGGATTATGGAACACAAGTGTGGAAAATGCACCAACCCTGTAGTAGCCCAAAATCCGTTACTGGGTCTTTCCATGCACTGACTTGAGAAATATTTTTGAAGCTACTTGACAAATATCCCACAGCAAAGGAAACCTAAAATTGTTATTATTTACTCATTACATATGACAGAAACCATTGTGGTAGGTCTAATGGTTCAAAGGTTCCAAGTGGGTATCTAAGTTACATGTAAGTAATGTCTCAGAAAGGATTTTCTCTTTTTTTTTTAAACCTGTTTTCTCTTTAAAAAAACACACAGACACACACAAGAACCCCCAAACCCTACTAAAAGACTATCGGGATGTAGCGTTAAACACTTAAAATTTAAGAAATGCCTGCATGTATCTGTTATACTTAGTTCTTGAATTATTTTCATAATTCAAAACACAGACGATAAAAGTACATGAGATAATGGACCATTTTCCTCCCTAGCCTGATAAATTTAATGAAAGCAAGTTCTAAGTGACTTTTAAAACCTGTATGTCAGTCATTTTTTAAATATGTAACCTTAAAGTGAATTAAGCAGCATCTTGTATATTGTCATTCTGTAGTCTGTTCAAAAACATTAGGTATGTGCTGTTCAACAGTTAACTAATACAGAGATATATATGCATCTCCATAATAATTTCAAGTGGTTAGGAAAGTGACACCTTTCACCTGTGTTTAACAAATAGAAAAAAGTTCTGATGTGGCAGACTATGTGAAATTTGCATGCATGAGTATTCTCATTATGCAAAATTATACACAAATACTTTCCTGATCCAGATCTTCTTAATCGCACTCACCACTAGTTAAATTTTTAAAACATTTGGGCATGGAAAACAATGGAATTACACTCATAATCCAAGCCTACATGTGTGTTTCCTTACATTAAAAAAATATAAGTTATTAAGATTGCCTACTGCAAGAACATGGAAATACTCAGATGTTATATTTGAGAAAAACAAAAAAATAAACAAAACTAAAAATTTGAAGTTTTTTGCACTGTGTGTTAGATGCATGTATCATACTTAAATTTGGCTTACTGGCTCTGATTAAGCCAGGATTTCATGTCAGAAATTCATTTTTACTGTCACAATTTTATGTTCATTTTTGAAATAAGCCTTCTTCTCAAGCAGATAACATTAAGATAAATAGCCCTCTGCACACATAAATGGTGACACCTATTCTGATTTACTTCACTTCTAAACACAGCATTTGTATCAATACTGGAAAGAAGTTCATGGTACATACCTGATTTTTCCTACTTTCATCATTATAAACTGTTCATTGAATTTTTAATAACATTTCTTGAAGGACTACCGCACTTCTATTGTTACTCAATACAACATCTCTTCAGTTAAGAAAAAAAAATCAGTTAGTGAATTTAAGAAACTCTGAAAGAATGAGAGTTAGACCTACATTGTCACCATTTATCTTTATTTTGTGAATCAGTCATTCCACTATTTGACATATCCCTTGATTTTGTCACCATACTGTAACTAGTTTGTCATTTGCATTGTTTTACCTGTGTATAATCTTATGTAACATTACTCCATTGTTGACATGGCAGCTTCCAAATAGTTTATCCAGTTCACAAATAGAGTAGGAGGCCCCTTCGCTTTCCTAACAGTTACATAATGATGCCACCATCCTTACATCAGCAGACACATAAACATTATACAAGGATGGTATATATTATGACTACTATTTCTGCAGATAGGAATATTGATGTATACAGATTCAAAACAACATTCTTAATATCAACTAATAGGCTAACGACAGAACTGGAAAAAGCCCAAGCTCTTGAATCTGCAGCCAAATACTTTCTTTCAAGTGGATAAAATGCATCCTATCAGCACCGTACATGGAAAAGTAGGTTTTATTATCTAAGTCTGCACATGAGCGAGTTCCATAGCACTGTGTATTTTCACATACAGGACATCAAGTAAAGTTCGACATACTGAAGAATGTTTAAAATATAATGAAGAGTATTGTACTGATTTATTAATTTCTAATACAGTGCCTTTTCTAACTGATTGTTTATAAGAAAGCATCAATATCAGATGAAAAATTTGGATGTGACATATTACTAAGATTATGAGCTTTATCTGTCTGCACCATAATTTTGCAGGATGAGCGAGCTCATTAGGAAGTCATTAAAGAATTTCAAATTCATATAGAGTTATGCCACTGCTAAATTATCCCTTCTCTCTGCACAGCTTTTTGCCTAGGTACCATTCTATTCAAACACATCTAAGGGTTTCCAAACTGAGGGTATTTTGCATTCTTTCAGCCTATAACATCGCTTTAATTAGTTTCTAACTATTTTCCTCTGACCATGTCAATATAAGCTATGCCTCAATGTATGGTGGATCAAGAACTCTTTTTCTGAGGCATATTTTATATTTTAGTGAGATCTACAGAGGTATTTGTGTGGAAAAAAGTACTATGTTGAAGGGATGTTCAAAACAATATTAATAATTTTCTACTAGGTTTCAAAGCCCAGTAGATTTTAGTTACTTCAGAACTGTATAACCCTTTCTCATCCAGTATATGACTTCATTTTCTGAGTACAAAATTATTAATAGAATGGAATCATCTCACTATATTTTATTGGACAAAATGCTTGTCAATTAACATATGGTCATATAATCAGATGTGACTTACAGAAGAGAGCTTTATTCCTAAAATTGTGACAGCAGTTGTGATTTCTAAGGTAAACTGGGTTCAGCATTTTGCCGACAATAATCAATAATTTGCACTGTAAATATCCTCTATTACTTCACAGCATTTCTAGACATTTCTAAGGAGAAAGCATAAATTTTACCATTATCTATTAGGAAGTCTACTAAGCAGGTAAATGCTGAGAAATTGAAAAGACTACTAAATAAGTACCTCCATATTTGATCCTGTGTTTCTCAGATGTTTCCAACTTAATTTCTATAACATGACAAAGTTCTAATTCAGACTGTAAAAGCAGGGAAAAAAAAAAGAAAGAAGGAAAGAAAAAAATGACATCCAGAAACCCCTCGGTAAAATATGAGTAAAGGCATGAAAATAGATCTTAAAAATGAGATGTTTACTGCACACAGGGAGTTTACAAATCCTAAATGAAAGACAGAAGTTATGGAACTAGAATATATAGACAATACTAATGCTAAGGAGAAAGGAGAAAATAGGATTTTTTTTTAAGAAGTGAAGCTGTACTATATACTGCATAAAAAAATCTGAAGGCTTTCTAACAACTCTCATTATCAAAAGAAAAGAAGGCAAAAAAATCAAGGTGGGGGCCGTCAAGAGGAAAAATAAGAATTGAGAAATATGTAAAAAGGAAAGTGAAATAAAAGTTACTGTTTTTTTTTTTCTTTGAGTTTTAAGTCTTTCTACTGTAAGCAAGGCACTATTAGACTTCATTAATTTAATTTCACTGACTAACAGAATGGCGAAATTTGAATTTATCTGATAAATGAAATTGGTAAATGTTTTGTAATAGAGATAGTATTTATGGGCTGCTTTTTGAACTTGAGGTGGTTAACAAATGACAAGATTCAGGTCTTTTTTTTTTTTTTTTTTCCGGAAAGCAGTGTTTTACTGATAACAGAGGCTCTCTGAAAGTCTAGAATCCAGGGAAGAGAAGAATTAAGACTTCTGGGCAATATTTTAAATAACAGTCAGAGGCACAACTCCTATTGCATTCCACTTTCCAATTCTAGTGCTTCTGGAAATCCTTGTCAAAAGATTGCAGTTCACAAGACAAGAAGTACAATGAAAACAAAGTTTAAGATTTGCAGGGAAAAAGAAAACCACAAAATTGTGATGATAGGTAGACAATGCAAATATATAGGAGATCCATCTAAAGGTCCAACATTGGCTAGCCAGAATCAGATTAGGAAGATAGAATGGACCTTATGATTGTCATAGCATACTCACAAACTGGACATTAGCATTAAAAAAAATCATCATGTCTAGCTAGATATAAAAGAAAAATCACTCAACTTTTAATTATTGCAAAATATTTCTATGCCCATCTTGCAACTTAATGCTGACTACACTAACAGTGTTCAGGAAAGTACTAAAAAAAAAAACCCAAACAAAAAACCAACCAAAACCCAAAAAAACTCCAGCAATTCACACCAATATTTACAAAGTTAATGAAAATACCAATGAGTGTAGGACTGATACTTGAATCTTGCATAACTCTGACTGTAAGCCACCAAACATCATGGCTCATGTATGTGTATTACAGAGAAATTATACATCAGGGAAAAAGGACTGTTTTTTTTTCTGTCCTTTTTTACAAAAGCAAAGTAAGTGTATGTGAAACTGAAAGGCAGAAAATAAAATCAGCAAAAGGTCATTCTAACACACTTGCTTTTGCAACTTATTTGCATAAGGTACTACAGAGATTAAGATTTTAGCAGTAGTAGGACAAGAATGGACAAAAACCCCGAAAAAACAACCCACCCAAAAAACACCTCAAGAAATAGAAAAGAAAAATTAGTTACCAGGAAGTATAAAGAAAAAAATATTATTTCTGCAAGGAACATGAACTAGTATGTTTGAGAACATAACATACGGGCCATCAATAGAAGCAAGGTCCTAAATTAGACAGGTAACTAATTAGTCTGACAGAACAACTGCTACTTTTTCTTTAGGTTATACTTTTTTTTTTTTTTTTTTAATACTGGGTGAATTTATCCCACAGTCAATTTTTCGTTTGAACATATAACATGGAACCACATCAAATACTTTAAGTATATGGTTGCTTTCCTTAAACTGAGATATACTATGTCCATAGCATTTCCTTTAGTCCCTAATTCATTTTGTTTTGTAAAGAAACAGAATTAAGTTAGTTTAGGATTAATCCAGGTTTTTCACAAAAAAATTAGTAAATTTGGGTGATAAGAACTTTGAATTAACCAGGAATTCTAAGAACCTACCCTTGGAAAATAAGATCTATAAAAAGTACATCAAAGTTGGGCAGTTCTCCAAAATATTTCTGAAAATCTTGACTTACCCTTTCTAAAACCCCTCTGAATTAAAGGGTAATAATTTTGAAACATTTTATGTTTTGTCTTTCAAAAAAACCCCCATGATCATTGATACACAATCATGTGCCCATAGTACATAAAATGCATTTTATTTCAGTATCATAAATATTTGAGGATTTTTTTGAGTAAATATATCTAAAAATAATTTATCCTGCATTTTTAGGCCTCACTTTTCAGCCTGGAGAAACTCAACACTGTATTGATACAATTACTGAATTACAAACTATAAGAAACAATGTATGGTACTCCCAACTAGTAACTCTGATATATGCTAATATCTCTCAGTTGTATGGCACAGTTTAACATAGAATTCCTGCCAATAATTAAAAATAATACTGAGCAACAATTAGGATTATGGATGTTACAACGTGAACTTAGTAACATTTTATTAATCAAAGCTTGTCAAATCATTGAGGTTGAATTCTCCTGAAAAAAATGATGCAAGAACTTGATTTAACAATTAATTCAAATAGCAGCACTGCTAAGGTCACAGTATTTTTTCTAAGCTCTTCTGTAATACAAGCGCAGGCTAACTCAAAGGGAATACACCTACTAAATCTAAAATAGTTTCTAGGCTTCTTCATTAAATATTTCAGAAGGCAAAGCCAAGAGGGACAATACAACATGAAGTTATTTTATAATTAATACATTATAAATAAAGACAAATTTCCAATGTTTTCAGGTTAAGGATACCACAGGGCTAATAATTTAATTTTGATCATTGAAAAGCAACAGTCCTTAGGAAACACAACTAATATAATAAACATGTTTAAATATTGCATATAAATTGTACAAAGATAATAGTAATGTCTGGTTTTATATATAATATGCTTTGCAATTGAATGTATCATCAGTGTTTAATTTATCAAATCCATCACGAAAATATTTTTATAGATGCACATAGAGACATCTATAGAAAGATGTAAGACCTGAGCCTTTTTTTCCTTCTTTCCTTCCTACTCATACATGTATCTTACCAGACATTGTAAACTGTCTCTCTGTCTCTCACATTTATGACTCTGCCAGTTGATCGCCCTTTCCTGCTCCTTTCCTAGTCCCTTCCTTTTGAAGGTATAATACAATGATACTTCTTTTTCTTTACTGTTCTCGAGCTCCTAACATAGGCAAGTTCTTTGTCAAAAGCTTTTTCTCATTTATTTTTCTGGATGGCGACACAGTGTAGGTTACAATCTAGACAGCAGTTATACATTAATATGAATGCAGTGTACACTATTTAACCCGATTATTCAAGATATGCATACATACTATTCTGAATATATTAATATAATGAGAATTTTGCCATTGATATCAGTAGCTTAGACTTGTCTCACCTAAATTCAGGATCGCAGCACTTAGGAATCTCATCTAATTTAAATAGTGGGGCTTCATCACTAACCAATGGAGAGAAACAGCAAAACTCAGGACACAATTCGTTCTTTTCTAAGACAGTGCGGAGAGAGAAAGAATCATATTCTTTCTCCATGGATAAAATTACCTCAGACTAGAATGATACATTTTATTTAATCTAATTTTAGGAATGTAAATCAAGCGAACAAGCACGGACAAATTGTACTCACTTGTTATTTTTTGCATGTGGTGGACTAATATAATGTAAATATATCTTTATTACAAAGTCTTTACAAAGCATGTCAGAAAAATACAGATATCAAGTATTTTTACATGTTTTCATTAACTTTTAATTTGTTTTTCATTTAAAGTGAAAAGTCAGCATATATGAAAACATTTTCAAAAAAGCAAATCCAGTAATTACATATAATTTACAAAATAAGCTGGTTTCTATTTAGACAAAAAGCATTTCAAGGAACTTCACTACTTAAACAGTTTTAAGAATTTCAATAATTTTGTCAAAAAGTTATTTAATACTACTTATATTTTTTCTGTAATGTGCATTTTTGGAGTTTGGAGTTTTATTTACTTGGAAAAGACATTGTACACAACTGACAAAATACAGTATGTCATATTATTAGAAATATGTTAAGCTTTTCTTCAGTTATATTACACAACATAAAGTATGAAACTTAAAATGCTACCATTTTATGACTTAGAAGTTTGGGGTTTTTTTTGTTTCCTTTTTTAATATATATATATATCCTTTTGTTAATTTATATGACATTAAAGAGTGGTAAAAATATAAGGCTTTAAAAGGATCCTCTGCCACTGAGCTATAGTAAGTTCAGTAGCATGTATACACTACAGCATAATTGGTAATCAACATGACAGAAATCTGTGGCTTGGGTAGGATATGTGTTCTGGTGTTCAGTTAACAAAAGCTGTATTTTATAAACCTCTTTGGAGGGAAGAAAAAAAAGGAGAACATTAAAAAAACCAACCGATTTATAATCTAGAGAAAATAAAATCTTTTAAGAACTTGATCGTCAGAAGACCTAGAATACGTCACAGGGAACTTCCCGTGGGTTAAAATCACAAGAAGAAAATCTATTGATATTAATGACGCAGGTTTTAAACAGAACTGCAGAAAATATATGGAAAGGTTTTATGTATGAAAGAAACAGAAAGATAAGTAGCATGATTTTAAAGTGATCTTTAAAACGAATATTGAAAAAAACCATAACTTACTTGGAGATCTTGCTGAGTGTCTGTGTGGCTGCTTATTTTTTTCTCTGTTCTCAGTCAAAGCACTTCCACTGGTCATGGAAACAAGGTCTAAATCCATGTCTTCTCTGCTTACAGGGCTTGCCTGGAAGCAGTGGGAGAGAATGTACACAATCATGAAACAAAATATAACATTTTCTGAATGCAGCTCACATTACCCCAAATAAACAAACAGGGTCTGTCAAACAACCTTCTTCAAAATGATACCACAATCCTTTATTGTTGCCTAGGCTGAACAAATGCACTATGTCAAAGCATTTTTGTAAATAAGAGCCGATCTTAAAATTGTGGCTTGTGATCTGAGTCAGTGCAACAACAAAAGAAAACATTTTAGTACAGTAATTTTGAAGAAAATCAATCTCGCAGATGGCTGATGAAACCTTAAACAGCTTAAGATCATTTACTGACCAGTCTATAATTTAAGTTACAGTTGAATGTCAGAGATGCCATATTGGATTATTTTCTGTAATATTTATGTTTTATCCAGGATGTGTATCACTTCAATCAGTCAAGGGCCCGGTAAGAAATTTAATATTTTAGTTTTTTTCTAATTATCCATAACCATCAGACAGCATTTTAATTATACTTTAGGTAAGGGTATTATATGAATTATAAACTTCGAACATCCAGTGGTGGCACATTTTGGTATAAGGCCTGTTACCTGCACATAAATATGGCAAAATAGAAATGAAAATCATATGTCATTTTAGCAATGGGGCTTTGTTTTGGGAACATGTAGGGCAAAGTTTAAAAACACTGACCTGGAAGATACCACACACTGTAAATGGTAGATGGTTAGTTTTGCAGAAATTACTTCACATTTACTCAACAAGAACTCCCTTTCCTTGAGATGAAAAGCTATTCGACATCAAAAGCAGCCATCTAACAATACTGTTGACTAGATACTGAGGGCCAGTAACAATGACAGAGAAAAGTCAGACACTGCAGAAGAGTGATCTACAAAATCCCCAGTGCAGAGCTCATCAGCTGGAAGTACTGAACACGAGGACATACTTAAATTTTCTAGTCTCTGGATCTTCAGAAGTGGAGTCCAGGAGGCAGATTAAGTCCTTCCTCTATCTGGGGTGAAAAGCCCTAAAAACTTTCAGAACCTAGGTGTCTAACAGAGTAGCATCCATTTTTTATAAAAACAAACAAACAACAAAAAAACGGAAAGACTATGCTAGTGGTAATGTCACCAAATTTTGCAAAACATCACAGTAGTTAGACTGCTCAATCAGGAATTGAGAGGCTGTATCTCAACTCCTTCCTTGGGGGGTTGAAGCCTGCAGCTCCCTTTTTCTCAGGAAAATGCTGTTACTATAAAGTTTTAAGCTATTCTGGAGGAGACGATCTCCAGACTTCCTGTTCAAACCAGCTCACTGTACCAAGAGCAGCACTGCACCAATGTGGACAAGCTTTGTAGTCGGGTCTAACTTAGAGAACTCAGATGAAATGGAGACCTGTTTCATTTCTTTGTCTCTATGCAGTCACTGTTTAATGTAAAATTCATTAAAAAGTTCATGCATTTTCAAACCAACTCCAAAGATACAGATATTTTACACTCTTCCTTACTGACTGCGTACCCTTTGTGTCAGCACAGAAAGTTTATCCTCTGTTTTCTGATGCTTGTCTTTCATGTGTTTAATGACCACGATTTCAAAGTTTTGCTTTGAAGAGGCAGAAGTTCGTATTATTGCTGTTAACAACAATATTTTATTTTCTATTCTGTAGCAGCGTCAAGAAACTTTGAAAAGAGTAACAGTTTAATTCTGCTAACTCTTTATATTTTTGGCCTTAATATTTACAGTTGGTTTAAGCTTGTGAGAGCTCCATATATTCAAAATCTCTAAATAGAAAGCTTTTAGTCTTTCCTTAGGAGAAATAAGGCAATCATTGTGATGCTCAGAGACATACAAACAATGGAACTGATCATTCTTATTTCCATCTAACCCATTTCAACACACAGCAGAAGTTTTCTAATGTCCCAATTTCCAAAGACCTCGGAGGCCACAGTATTTTAAACAACTAACCTTTCCATGGAATTATTATCCCATTCTTACCATCATAGAATCCGAGGCTTCATCCATCTTGTAGGCTACAATATTCAGTGTAATATGCAGGATTTTAATAGGAGTGCTTGTATCTCTGATGTAAAATATTTGTAATTTTCTTTCAACTAAAGATAAGTGTTTTCGTTTTTTTAATTACAGTCAGAGTAATATTTAAGGTTGTATTAACCAATGGAGCAAACTTAATTTCAGCTTTGTAAAGAAGCTGATTGAAAGTCCTCTGAAGCTAATTAAAACCTTCCCTTTTACATTTATAGCTTAGAGCCAAAAATTTGGAAGAAATTTAAGATACTGGTACACTTTCTCACAGAGAGCAGTGTTGGACTTCCATCTGTAGTGATCACCATATTTAACTCTTCAGACCTTTTGTCAGTTTTATTACTACAAACCTTTTTCTTTTTTTTTTTTCTCCAATTAATTGGAAATTAATTTCAGTCTGGAGGAACCTTTGCCTTGAATACAGCTCTGCACTTGAATATTTGTCTATTCCTATGTTAAATTATCAAGGTATTCCGTAACATTCTGAGGTAATAAGTGCTTTTAAATTCAAGTTATATCTTAATGATTTGGAGATGCTGATTGATAGTGAAGTGGTTAACCATGCAGGTAACTTAAACTACATACAAAGATGAATCAGGAAATCTATCCTACTTGTCATTTAATAAAGCCATATTAATTTCAAGTGCCCAGTTTGAAATATAAGTCAGTATGCCTTCCTAAGCACTTATGTAGTACTAGTAGCAAGCAAAATCATAAAAATGATCAGGATTAACATAAGGTCTTAGATTTACTAGAGATTACCACATAGGTTTTATTCCCCAATGAGAAGGGCTATGACTTTATTGTTAATATGCAACCATTGAAATACCATTTTGTATGCATGAAAAAGAATGCCTTAAATTCTTGGAATGTGCATAAATATCAGTTAGAAAATTATATTAATCTAGTACCTTCAGAACGCAGGCTTATGGAACACATACTAATTAGCAATCCTATTATACACCAGGAAGCTTTATGATTGAGCATATGACATAAGAATAAACCACTAGAGCTGCCCAGGAAGGCTTTCCTCTTCTATGTATTTTTTTTTTAATTAAATGTATGTTTTCCTCTTTCAGTTTACCAGAATTTTTTCTACTTTTTGATAATGATTCCAGCTGAGTGTTAACTTCATTTTTGTCATGATTTCAGAGCTCTTGACTGAGTTACTGTGCAAAAGAATTAGGAACATGTTCACATTTCACATTTCAACCTTTAAAAGTTAAGAGAACCCATACAAATTTAAAAACCATGATTCTCCAGCCATCTGTGTGTACAAACTATATAATTATTTCATGGCCTATATAGTGCTTTCTGCATTAGAAATACATTTTATAATTTTATTCCTTTTTCTTTTTTTTTTTCTTCTATTGCATTTTTCTCTATCTTTCATTCATGTGGAACAGCTGTGTAATTATGTGGCACAGACTGTGACAATCCCATAACATTGCCAGTTATGTGGGCACACCACATAATACTGTTGTGGGATTGCAGCAGTATTCTGTGGACAGAACTGCCTACTGTAAATAAGATACAATCTACCTATGTGCACATATGCTTACTGATAATTACATAATGTGTAATTTAGATAACATTATTAGATTATGATTTGCTCAAATTAGAGCGATTACTGTTTTAGACTTTGCCTAACAAACAACTATTAGTGCTGCTACAACCAAAACCCATCGCAATGGTCACCTGGTTAATGATTTCAGCCAGTAAACTTTAACGAGAACCTAAGAATTGGAAGCACCTCACACCAGACAAAAATCTTTGAGAAAATCCGATTTAAAGAAAATAGTAATAGTAACATATAAGTCTTAAAAGCATTTTTTCAAGAGTGAATTTTAGAAGAGTGTGTGTGTTTCCAAAACATGCGTATTTCATAGGTGGTGAAGCTTAGAAAGACAGGTCGGAAAGGGTCAAGATTGCTCAGAGTACAGAATTAGGCATATGGCACATAATCTGAGAAATACATTTTATGCAACATTTTACATTATAAGACACTAATTCTGTATAGTTTGTAAGTTTTTGCACCATTTTTTTAACCCCTACATGATTATATCAACAAGAATATTGCTAATTTGGCAATAAAATGTTAAGTATAAATTGGTCTGTAGGTATCGTAACACTGCTCACTATCAGAGGAACTTTTAGTATCTCTGACACTGAGCCTTTTCATTTTGTAAATCTTCAGACTCTTAAATTGCCCATATTCCCCCTCCTGCCAACCTACAGAACTACCCGTTTCAGAAAATATTTTTTTTTTAATACTGTAAAGAAAAGAATGAATCATGAAAAGAGTAGAGGGCATTTTATGATGTAAAAAATACAGAAAATAAATTGTAGGAATAATCTGATTTTATACAGTGTTTTTAATAATGTCACCATATTAAGATACAAGTCCAAATTATTGTCTTTTGATAAATGACACTGTCGACATATTAGAGTGATTTAGACAAGTGACTTACAGAATTTAATAACATTTAAACTTGTCTGATTGACAAGAACACGTTTTCAGTCAATAATGTAGTTGATGCTGAACATGTTTAATTTTTTTTAAACATTTTTTAAAAGTTTGATTCAGAAGCTTTAAGAAACACATAGTAGATTTGACATCTTAAAAACAAAACCAGTATCAGATTATGAAACTAGAACCCTATATACACACATGGGTTCTTGTGCCTAAACATCTTCTTCTGATCTCCATCAATGGGTGACTTGATTGCCAAATAGAAAGAACATTAAAGAACTATATTCAGTCAAAAAAAAAATCTCCTGGTTGTTTTTAGACCAAGTATGCATTTGAAAACACCATCAAGGCATAGCTGAATTCTGCAAAATCCCACAAGGAAACAAGTTCTTACCACAAGTTGTATTCGTCTGCTGTCACGTATCACAGGATCTAACTCAGGCAAAAAATGAGAGCTGGGAAAAATGTAGAATAGAAATTACAATAAATCCCACTGTACTGGGTTCACTAAAATACCTGGACAGAATATCTTCCTGGAAACACTCCTGCTTAACTAGAAACTGTACTATTTAAAATAATTCCATGGTTAAAATGTATCAGAGTAATACATATTGATAATGTTAAAGTATCAGAGTAATTAATGTTAAAATATTTGTACTTAAGAACTCAAGAAGAAACTCAAGAAATCAATAACTAATATTGTTTAGTTCTACGATAAAATATTAATTTAAAAACATGGCAATAAATGCAACCATGCATGAATTTTTTGCATGAACTGACATAAACTATAGCAAAATCAGTTGTCACATTACTTTATGGAGGGATAAAATTGTTTTCAGTTACATAAATGTATCAGCTGTTCTAAGCAGTCTACTAGTGATGTTCCAATGGGGATTAGTGGGACTTTTGCTGTATTAAAAAACGGTATCATAATCTCAAAAGATATCAGTGCAAATACGAGTGCATAGCACACGTCTGCAGAGGCAACAATAATATTTTTAAAAACTATTTTATACATTTCCATGTCTTCTTACTTTCAAACATTGTTACATGTTCTGCTCCAGTGTTTTCATTCAAATTAAAAGTTCATGGCAGTTATCTCAAACAAATACTCGGAATGTTTCACTATTATGGAACATGACTGACAGATAAATATTTTCTAAGGAATATGTGCTACAGATACTTCCTACAATCGTTGATACAACTTAGAAACGAGTAATATTTTTCCATACAAAACATAACAATATGCAGTTCATTTCATTACAAATTAAATACATTTTAAATGAAAATAAAGCTTAAATGCTTATACTACACTCATTACTTGCCTACTGACACCTTGTTTGGTTTAATTAGAGGTGATTGGCATTGTGTCTACTAATGACTTCACTATGATATCAATGGTTTATATTGAATTTATTACCAAAATATACTTACTATGTCTTCATGTCAGTTTAGGAAATGAGATTAATATTTTCTTTATTTTTTTTTTATATTTTACCTGTTTAATAACCAAAAGTATACTATGAAGATGTAAAAATTTTGTTTATATTTTGAAGACAAAATATAATTACAATCTATCTAGTTAAAAAGTGGGTTTTTTTACTTCCTTAATCAAATCGAACAACATAGGTAATGTTACAGTTGGTCTAATTACATGAAACCATAACATATACCAATAAAGTTATAAAATATATGATGAATAAGCACTTTTTTCTACACTCTTTACAACATTAAAAACACTGCATTGCTAGCATAAAGCTATGTAGATCTCTATCATAAGATTCTGCACCATTTAACATTTTATTATCACTGTGGAACAAGTATCTGTACCATGACAACTAAACTGATTCTAAAGGGCACCATGTTTGGGACCTGGAAATACGGCGTACCATCTGCTAGCTACAAAGTCATGTTTGTTTTAGAACTATTAACCTAGATTTCACTTTACAAGATAAATATAAAATAAAATAATTAAAACAAACAAACAAACAAAAACCCAACAAAAAACCAAAACCCAAATCCCAAAAAACAACTGATTAATTTAAAGGCAATGACCTCACCACTTTCTATTTTTGGAACTGGCTGCTTCATAATCCAAAAGCTGTGCATGACGCCATTGGCATGTAAAGTCTCTTCTCCTTTGTAATTTCTCATCTAAAGTAGTACCCAGCTGAGAAAACTCTTCTTTTTCACCTGAGGAGGAAAAAAATACTCCTGTCTTCCATTATTTTTTTAAAATATATTTGGTTTTAAGATTCCTTGGATAACTTTGAGTGTATTGCCTTTTACAAAAAAAAAAGGTAATTACTTGATTATCTTGCAAATAGTCCAACTTGAATTTCTTCGGATATATTTAAGAAATACTTTCGAATGGATTTTGAATTTTATGGTTTATTTTCTCTTTTGGGATTAAATATTGGCCTTCTGAATACATCTGTTTTATTGGGAAATAAGATTCTCCTTTATTCTGAAATATATATTATACAGAAATTGCTCATCACAGCATCTGTGAATGTTGCTTAGTGTGCTATCAATAAAAATACACATTCATTTATATTTACAATTCCATTTACCAACCTATAAGGTAAAAAAAAATCGCAACTATACACAAGAGTGGTCACATGGCAGTCTTAATCCTCTGATCTGTCTTTTACTGATATGATTTATTAAGAGATTTTAATGGCAATTTCTGATACTGGATTTCAAAGCAACTGCATACATGATAATATTTTTCAAAAATTACTACCTAGTTTTGGATCATAAAAGACACACAAAGGTAGAGAATAAAATAGTGACATTATGGAAAAAAAGCTGTAAAATTCTGCAGATTCTTCAGTTTTTGAGACCATTCTGCTGAATACCAGATACATTTTGAAGCATAAGGAAGAGGATGCCAGAATTGGAAGAGCCTGCAGAAGAAGCATCATTGTTCTGTGGGGGCATTAATAGATTAGAATAGCTTTTTATTTTCCACCTTTATATCTCAACTTCATAGGTTATGTCTTCTTGGCAGCTTCTATTCAGGGCTTTTTTGAGACAGCAGAAAACTTTTTTTTGTTTTTTTTGTACAAAAGTTTTTTTATTTTTTGTCTTTAGTGTCATTTCAGATCACACTGGGTTATCCTCCCTCTTACTGTTTTTTCCTTCAAAGATTTTTCTTTCTGTTGGCGATAGGTGCATTCAGCAGCTACTAGAAGTTTCCTAATAAACTGCAGGAGTATACCTGTCCTTTTGCACTTGAACCAGCAAATAACGTAGGTCACCTCACTTTCTATCAAGTGCATTTGCCCACTATGAATGATTTAACTATCAATAACTATAAAGGATGTGGGAGGAGATGTCAGAACTGCCTTTGGGGTGAACGGTTTCCTCACACTCTGTATTTTAAGCCTGTTTCGACAACAGAAACTGAAGTTACAGGTTATTCACAATCTTCCTTTTAAGAGGTTTGCTACATTACCTGTAGTATTTTTTTAGACTTATCCTTCTGTAACAGGCTGCCCAGGGAGGTTGTGGAGTCTCCTCTTGAGACATTCAAAACCCACCAAGACACATTCCTGTGTAACCTCATCTAGGTGTTCCTGCTCTGGCAGGGGGATTGGACGAGATGATCTTTCGAGGTCCCTTCTAATCCCTAACATTCTGTGATTCTGTGATAAGCTGAGAAATGAATTTCCTCACTTGCATTTTACCTGGCTTGGCAGTGAGCTCATTGCTCTTATCCTTTAGCTTCAAGGGAATATTGTTAAAGTATCATAGCTTATTTTGTAGTCTGAAATACAAATGCCTTTTGGTTGTCCTCTCCATTTCCCTTGGTATAGAAAATCTCTATTCAAACCAAATCCATTCCTTGGGCTGAACATGTTAAATTGCTAAAACCATAAGTAGCCTATTAAAATTAGGTGAAGTCCTGATCCAGAATATGAAGCCAAATGTCTTGCCAGTGACTTACAGACTAGAATTTAGGCAGAAGAATTTATCCTCATTTGATGTGAAGAACTCTCGTTTACCTCCTTCGGAAGACAGAAAATGAGAAGCTTGGATGGACAGTCACTGTATCTACCCAAATGAGGTTGCGAGAGCCGACTAAAAAGCTCAAGCAATGAACTGCTCAATCAGCACCAAATATTAAAATATAGAGTCCTAATTACAGAGTTAAACACCTTCCTTGATTAAAGTGGAAGCTATGTCTTCTTTCCTAAGTTTATGATGTTGCCTTCTCCTGTTTGTGTTTCAGGAGTACACTTTTCTGACCTTTACATTTTGAAAATTTATAGGTTGGTCCAAGCCTGCAACCACACTGGTACCCTTATAGCTCTTCAGATGAAGAAGATGCCAATTTGTAACAGCAGTAAGAAACATTCTGTATGACTTCATAAGAACAGTTCTGGAGACTGAGCCTGCTGCTTTTCAGCATTTGCTCTCTAACGAGGAATAATTCCCCAAGAAATCTCTAGGTTTTTTTCTTATCTCTATTTGCAGAAAAGTTGGTCCAGCATTACAATCTTTCTCAGAAGAATTACTTCTTCCTATTAAAAGGATCAGTATTATTTATGCATTTACTAAAATGTTTGTTAACTTTTCCTCCATTAAAATGGAATTCTATGTAAGGATTTAAAACCAGTGTTAGAACTGCATGTCTAAGTCTGTGTGTCAGTGACAGTCAAAAGAAGATGCACATCCAATAAGCTATGAGAAAACTTACAAAAAAATGAATACTTTTCAATTAGCAGGTTATTTTTCCAAAATGATTGTTAATAATTTGCCTAAGCTGCAGTTTGAATTTTTGGATGAAATATGTTTGAAACACAACTGGCTTTACTTAATAACATTTTATTTTTAATTTATTTTACTTATTTTTGCATGTTAATTATTGAAACATGGTTGAAACAAGAAAGTGACCAAGACAAAAGTGAACACAATAGGGTGTTTTTCTTAAAATCATATATGCTATTAAACAGAGTCTTCTAATTCTGTATTAGTGTTAATGGTGTCTTTTTTTCTCAAATGGGCAGAGACTGTCAATTTGTGTAATAATGCTGCAGAAAGCTGTATTCTATTCTTTTTATTTGGAATATACTCATATTCTTCCTGTTTAATAGTAAAATCTCTCTTTTTAATACTTATGAAATAATAATATGATATGAATTAAAATACAGAATTATCACTTTTCTATTCCACTCATGAATGTCATATGTTTGAGGATCTGGTGTATCAGTATCACTATCATGCATTTGCTTGATAGCTTTCTTAAATTAGGGCTCTGTTTTTTCTTTTTTTTTAAACCTGGACCTGATTTTGTAGAAGTACAAACACTCACAAACTCCATAGAAGTTCCAAAGAGCTGTAAGCATTCTGCAACTTTGAAATAGATCAGACCTATAATCTTTAATTGTTAAACCCAGACAACTCTTAGAATATCAAAGAAAAAAGTAATACATCAAAGAAGGCACAACTCCATCAAAATACAAATAAATTACAGAGGTATTGTATTCTCATTAGATTATCACTTCTAAGCTTTCAGGGTTTTTTTTAAATATGAAACACACGTTAATAATTTAAGATTGGTCTTACATTTGGCATTAATACGGTAATGATCTTTAGGTGTTGCCAATTAATAGTCCACACACATACTGTGCATTTAGGCCAGATCCAGGGCAGTTTTCAGGGGCACCTACTGCCATTTTCCTACAGATCATGGGTATCTAAGTAGAGAGAACTCATTCAGAAGAGCCTGGGCACCTGAAATGTCCTTGGAACTGACCATTACAGGAAAATAACAAATTATTTTCTAGGTCCTCAAATCAATGTGCAAACCTGTAAGAACCTGAACTTTGAGATCCATAAAAATGTCAAGGAGAAGGGCTAAGAATCTGTGAACTATTTCTGGTGAAGAGCCCAAAGTCCTAGATAGTTTTTTTTCTCATAGGTTTTTCTTCAAGATTGATGCATCTAGTGCCCTCAGCTGTAGCAGTCAGCTTTAAAAAGAGGATTGAAGTGTATGCAAAGGGAATAGCTTGACACGTGGAAGCTGGAGGTTCAAATCTCACCAGGCTAAGGAGTACCTCAAAGTCACATTCCTCAGTGCTAGGGCAAGTGTTCTTAATGGCAAGCCAGTATACAAGAAGAAGGAAGATGGTTACATAATTCAGGGTGATCTTTCAGATTCTGCATTTTAATTTTCAGATTTTATTCCTAGGAAACACTGATCTTGATTGTTCTAAACCCCAGTTAGCTACTCGACTCTTTATATGCAACTTTATATGTCATTTTATATGCAACAGGATGCTAAGGAACCTGATTCAACGTGGTGATTATTTTTCCAAATCTATTTGTTGACAATGGGAAGATAAAAGGTATAACTTTAATAAGTCATATGTTTCTTGAAACAGAGAAATGTGTGAAGAAGTCTGCACTGTACCCAATCTTTTACAGTTAAATTCTGTGCTTAGAGGATGATTTAATTCAATTCAAAACTCGCTTCATACGAAGTCCAATACAAATCAAGTAAGAGACTAAGAAAACTAAGATCTACAATGTGAAAGAAGGGCTTGGAATTTCTTCAGCATTCTAAGTTTTCCTCCCTTAATATAAAAAATCTGTGACCAGAGTTAATTTTCTCAATATGTATTCTGGAAATGGTGCTCTTAATTAAGGAATTAAGTAGCTGAGCATGGGTATAAAAATCATGTCTATGCTATTAATACATTGACATTTTTCTTATCTGTCAGTATTCTGGTATACATTACTAGCCAGCAATATATTTTATGAGCGTGTGTGCATGTGAGTCTGTATATGAGTGTACGAACTCTATAAAAAGATTATTCTGAATGAAAATTAAAATTATATATACCCTTTGAGGATTTTTATAATTTCTCCTGTCTTCTATAAAGTTATGCTATAATACACCTTATAGTCTCGAAATCCCAAACCTAAAATCCAAATTTTATCTCATTTTCTCCATATGTTAGTCAAAAAACAAAATCACATTATTTCTGTTACAATTTCTATAATACACACAGAACAGAGAGCAAGAACTACATGAGTAATAACATTGCTACCAAGGGGGGAAACTGAAGAATTTGAAAACAGATATGAAAATAACAATAATTAAAAAACCACAACAACCCCACCACTTTCACCCCCAAAACCACCCAGAAAACGATAGCAGACTGTTAGAGAAATGAGAGGAATTTCTTCTCTTCCACAAAAATCTTGACACATTTGTCAGAAGTCTACAGTGTCAGAAGTCACTAAATACACTTAAGCATTACATAGTGATCGTTACATGCCGAAAACACTGGTTTTGGAAAAAGAATGGTATTTAGCATGCTTACATGCTAATTTATGTTAGCAATATATATAAAACTTCCAGACAGTTGGTAGTATCATGTGGCAGTAATTGATAAAGAGTTCTTTTCATCTAAAATTATAGTATCTCCAGATATTGTTTATCTACAACTCAGATGTGGAATTTTCAGATAGTGAAACACATACACTTCTACCTTAAAAACACAGAAACTTGTTTGTGACATAGCTATACCGTATGGATTAGTTATTTTTAGATGTTACTTTTTCATTTGAGTAACTTTTGACTAAATCAGCTTCCATCTCTAGGGCAAGAATGAACGAAATAAAAATATTCCTAGCAGTGTCTGAGCCCACAGTTGAATAAAAGATGAAATATAGATTTTTTTTCACAAGAATACCAAATCAGGTTATGGCCTGCAAAATATCTTCATGTTTAAAAATGCATTATCAATTACATTACAAGCAGTTTTGAACATGGGAGTGCCGATCAACCCACAATAGCATGCCTTTTGAAAATTATGAAAGCAAATAGTGAAAGGGGAAAAAAAAAGGTTTTTTCCTAAAACTTTTTTTTTCTTTTTTTTTTACTAGCTATTTCATATTTTTTCAGACTATAAATAAGGTCTAATATATTACTATTCCATCTGCAAACCTCCTTCTCTAATCTCTTCATCTGCTATTGTAATCATCTCCTTTTTACCACATGACTGTTCTTTACCTCACCCTCACACTCATTCTTCCTTCACCATATCCGGGTATTCACCACACTCTCAGTTAAGACCTTAGTCTTTATTTTGGCTGCCCTTTTTCTCCCTGTTTTAATATCTATTTTTTGCTGTGTTTCACACTGTGCTCTAGATCTGAGTGATTAACACCAATAATAAAACTTCATCTACTTAGTTCATCCTGCTTATTATTAGATTATGCAAAAGCTGAACCCTTTCACCGAGATTCCTGAACCACTGAAACTGTACAAATTTCACCTTCTGTATTCGAGGAAAACAGGATTTCATACTTCGACCTTCCCACGCGTTCTTTTCTATTTTGCTACTTGTTCTTACTTCTGCAGAATACACCACCAATACTATTTATCAGAATTAGTATTTAACCCTAGCTTATTGCTTATGCTCACTTCGTTCCTTTCCCCACTTTGAGGGAAATCCAAGTCTTACTTAATCTTCAATGGTGTACTTTTAAGACACCTCATTTAAAGTTATTTTTCTCTATTCACATCACAACAGCGTCAATGAAGTTCTCTCAGTATTTCCTGATTATTTAATCTCTCACTGCAACTCTCTGGTCACACAAATACATTGCAAACTACTTCTCCTTATTAAATTGCTTATGCTTTTCTTGTGAACATGGTACATTTCCCCTTGAATCACTTGATAAGCTTCACTTTCCTTGCACAGACTTCAAGGCAGCATCAAACACTGTTTCCTTCCAGTTTATCCAACTTTCGCAACTTGTATGGGCTGTCACCACTCTCTGTACTCCTCCATTTATGTTGAACACAATTTCTCATCTTCTATAATGTCCTTCATAACAATATCAGTTTCATATAATGATCTTTCCTAAGACATACAACATCTTTTTGAGTTGATCTATAAACCTAAACAAATATTTTACCTGAGGTGTGTACAGGAAGCTGTCACACATACAGTTGCTGATTTTATTTTTTGCTAATTTATGACTGTTCTGATACGCTTCAGGCAGTGAATCTTGGGATAAGAACCTGAAGATCTATTTGGGGAGAGATATCGGAATTTAACAGCGGAGGGCTAATAACAATAATAATGTCAGAATAGGTTGCATGAGTCAATCAAAAATAAGTCATAGAGATGGGAAGCAAAAATAAAGGAACAGTAGCGCACTGGTTTAACACAGGCCCACACTCTCTAACAAGTTGTACGAGATTCCCTTGTCCACCAGATGAAGAATTATTTATTTAAAAAAATAAACCAGAAAACAAAACAATATTCTGCCATTTGATTAAACTGGTTAATTTTGTACCATTTAAACCATTACATTTAAAGTTACGTAGACTACTGTTCAAACACATTCGTGTCAAGGAAACATTCTGCAAAATTGGTTTATTTCTTCAGAATGCTACAGCAGTCATTTAATACTGGAATTAAACACGTAGTTATGTTTATTTATTTTAACTTCAGTGAATGATAAAGGCCGCGTGAATTATTCACCATAGAAAAGCAGAAGAAAAAACTGCACGAACATTTGGAAATGTTAAGATTCTAACTTCTCGGAAACCTTCCAAGTTCAGAAATGCAAATATCAAGTTCTGGTGACAGTCTATGATTTTGCATTTGTTAAATTTTTAATTAAACAAACAACCAAACATCAAACCCTTCAGGCCCAGTACACTATACACATACTGTGGTAATAATATCATAAACAGCATTACTATTAGCATAGCCAGAGACTTTCATATTGGATTAATGCTGTGGTGAAAGTGAAGACAGATTGTATTTTACTCGGCAATGTGTAAAACAAGTGACAACAGATACAATTGAGAGTATATATAAGAAAATTTTAATATCTCAGCATCTACCTACATACACACAGAGACACATACATGGGCACACACAGCTTCCTCAGGTTCCCAAAACCTAAACAGATTGAAGCTGCATTGCAACTAAAAAGAAGAGACTAGCATTCCTCAATCCAGCCACCCAAGACTTTTTTATGTACAGGCTGTGAAATAACATGAAATAGTTTCATGTTTGAAAAGCTAAGTTAGTTCTTTAAAAAAAAAAACAAAACCACCAAACAAATACACAAAACCCCCCCACAAACAAACAACAAAAAAAACCCAAACCAAACTCCAACTCTACGAAAATGGAGACGCTACAGGGATGATATTCTACCCATATGCATACAAAGAGATGTGTTCCTGATGTAAACTACTCCTTCCTGTAATCGGCACTTTTCAAGATCCACTCAGGCTTTTACAACTTCAAAAAGTACATTAAAAAAACCCTTACAGCACTACGATGTACTTTCACATTATTCTTTTGTGTAGTCTTCTATGAGCAGGATATTCTGTAGTCTATGCACTACCTGCTTCAGCCACTCAGCATGAGCAAATTTCACCCACAGTGATGCTGAGAAGTCCATTTGGAGTGTAGCCAAGAGTTACCCAGAGATCTTTGGATGGTCAGGGCCCTTCAAGAACAAAAGAAATACAGGAGAACTAAAAAAATATTTTGAAATTTTGTGTTCAGCATTTCCATGATTAGTTATCCCTTAGTAAATATAAGGAAGAAATAAGATGGAAGTAGATTGAGTCTATTTTGTTTATCCTTATCACTACACTCTCACATAGTTTTTGTTTCATCCCCCAAATCTGCCTGGTACAGACCCTATCTCTAGTTTTTCTCTTAATCTTTGGGAATCAATACAACCCCTAATACTAGATTTTCTCTACTGAAAAGAGGAATGGATTTTATATTGCTCAGGAGAAAATTAAGAGATGCATAACATTAAAAAAAAAATTAGAGAATCTTTAGATAGATTTTATTTCTGTCCATTCTCAGTTCTTAATATTAACTGACAGAAACAATCAAGACCTTGAACAGAAGTGCTTAGTTACTCAGTAATGAAACAGCATTCCCAAGCAAGAAAAGATTATCACTTCATATGGAGTCCAAGCCAGAGGAGTATCTTTCTCTAAATTCAATAAACCAAGCTAAATTATTTAAGACATCAGATCTTCCAAAGGAATTCTCAAAAAAACAAATAGAAAATAACATTTTGTAAGAGTGCAGAAGGTCCAACTACTACGTTGTCCCCTATCAAGAGGGCAAACAATACAAAATACAATAAATTTGATTGAGTGTGACAATCATTAAGGTAGCTTTTGTTTGTATTGAGGACCTAAAAGTACAAGAAATGGACAAAAACCCCCCAAATCTAACAAAAGATTTGTTCAAAATAACAATTTGTGGTTGCTAGGTAACAAGAAGACATGTATGACAAATATTAAAAAAATAAAAATAATTAAAAAAATCATTACTTGGGAGTAGCGTGAAGTTAGTCAGTAAAGTTGACTTATACCACATTAACAATTGCCTCATAATTTTTAGAAACAAGTAATTAAAATAAGTAATTTTGTATCACAGCTTGCGAATGTGCATTAAAAAATATTATTATGTTTACCCTTGAGAATCAACATTTTTTCTAGCTAGTTATCTGAATAATATATGAACTAGTTTCTAAGAACTCATGTTCATCAACACGCATGATGTGCAGCAGTACCATATGTGATTGGTACTTATCAATGCACAGTAGTACTGAAAGTGAAATAATGAAATTATTAATTTCAATATGCAGTTCAGTTACAAATACCTGTGAATTCATTATCTATTCTATCTATTATGTATGCATGTAATTTTCATTTTAAAATTGTTTTTATTTTGTGGAGGTGAAACTATTTCTGGCTTATTTTTTGATGCTGACTTAAAATACCTGTTGGTATTCAATGAAGGTACTGTGACAATTCACAGCTATGTCAGTGCAGTAATGCATAACAGCAGAACTACTCTATGTTGTCAGATATACACACAAAGTCTACATAGACTAAGTGCAAGGCTGCTGTTTAATTTACTTTATAGTAAAACCCAGAGGTACCACTGAAGATCAGGCCTGTCACTATGCCAAACATTGTACAAATAAGGTTTGATTTGATGCTAATTGAATTCAACGGAAAAAAAAGTCTCAGATAGACATAGTTCTTAAGATTCTGCATCTAAAGTGAGTTAATCCCCAAGCACGTACAATTCTCATATATTTATATATAGCTTAAAAATAACCATAAATACTAAACTTGAGTGACTATAAATAAATGTAGACATAAAAGTACTAATTCCTCTTATTAAGTTATACTTAATTGGTTGATACATCATGGAAGAAAATAAACAATATCAAATTTCAGTGTCTTATAGATCTATAAAAGAAAAAAAGAAAGAACAAAAGAAAAAAAAAAAGAAAAAAAAAAGGAATTCCATTTGTAAAGAAGGACAGGTAAAAAAAGCAAAACAAAACCACAGTTCACCTAGAAGCTGCCCTGGGTTAATTCTTAATTCATATGTCTGAAAGAGTTTAGTATTTTTATAGATTTCTTGATTAATTGGACTGCAA
Source organism: Caloenas nicobarica (assembly GCF_036013445.1). NCBI lineage: Eukaryota > Metazoa > Chordata > Aves > Columbiformes > Columbidae > Caloenas > Caloenas nicobarica. Next base: position 51,738,601 of record NC_088245.1, read on the forward strand.
TTTTGAGCTTGTAAAGATATGAAAAATGCAATAATTGAAACATAGTACATGATTTTAGAGAAACCAACACAAATTCAAGAGTATGCAGCCCCAGGGGAATTGAACTGACTTACTTATATTGATTTTGGATCAGTCATAGATACAATGGCAGAGTTTTTTCTATCCATATAGAGGTTTGAATGATTTACCTCACTGAATGAAAGGACTCCTGTCCTTTTATATAATTTCGTTTAGACCTTTATCTAAATTTTTTTTTTTAATGTGAAAATGCACCAAACAAAAACTCCATAATTTGAGCTTCTGTAAGCTTGATTGTAAATATTTTGTTCTTAGAGTAGGTGTCTTTGTTTCTTTTTTACTAAGCTTTTCAGTTAAACTTGCTACCAAACTCTCCAACTCACTGACATATACATATATATATATGTAGATAGATTTTTTTGGAAAAGGAGGGAATAAGTTAAAGACCATGATGATTCTGAATAGGTGAATTTGCCTCATGCACATTGTTTATATTTGCAATAGCTTTCAATACAGCCATAACTAATTAACTTAAAAGCATGATTTGCTTTACCTGTTGGCTAATGACAGGTAAAAGAGTTGTCCATTCCTAACTTTGCTTGTTTGCAGCCAATTATCTAAGCTCCTGCAAATAGCACAGAAATTTATAGAGCTTTAAGTTCTGATCCAAAAAGGAGTAAAACCCCATAAATTCCAGTTAGGTAAGCAAACTCTCACTTTAGATTAAGGAACTTCAATAGCTAATCTTACACTATTTACTCTAGAAGAAGAGAATAGATGATTATGAGTTTTGCAACCTTATAGACTAAATTAGGCTATTAAAGTTGTGTTATCTTACATAGGAATTTGTCTAAAAGATTAAAAAAAAAAAATTTAACTGGTCAAACCAAGATTTTACTTCCACTGTAACAGTCAGTGTCATGTAGAAGAACAAGCATTTCATTGCCAAGTTTGAATGTAACAAGAAAATATCTGCTTTTTGCCTTACATCAGAGAACTTGTTTTGTAAGAAATATTCTAACATAATTTCCTTTTCATACAAGATATAACAATTTTAACACAAAGTAATCTGAGTGAAAAGATGAACCAAATTCTTTAAAACAGTTGAAGAAATAGAGAAATATTAGATGGTAATATTTTCTTTTTTTTTAAATTTAACTACAAAAGTGAGTACAAAGCATTATTCTGTTCAGCAAGATTTTCCTGCTTTTCTGAAAATACATTGATTAGAAGCAGTATGTTAGGGGTACTGATACAGAGGCTAGAAAAAGGTGTATGTATTTGCAATGAGAATACAAAAATTGTATGTAAGTAAATACAGAAACTTCTCTGTAACTTGTACCACGGTTTTTGAAAGTCTCTTTCAAATCTTTGAACTTGTCCAAATTCTGGTGCAGTGAATGCATCAAGGGATACTAAAACTGGAGAAATGTCTGAACAGCATCATCGTCCTCAAGGCAGTCAGGTCTCTGAACAGACTCTCCTTCAGGATTCTGGCTAGAAGAGGAGGAAAACAGGAGAAAAGAATGCAATGATGTAGCAAAATAGTCACTAAACCCAAGATATTTAATTTCCCATTACATTTAAAAAATCTTAATTCTACTCACCTTCTCTTGGATTCCACACAGATTCTTCAGCTTGCACCTGACTGGTCTTGAATAACTACATCTCACAGTCCTCTGGGTGCTCATCAGTATTGTCTCTTTGTGAAACTGTATTAATTATGCAGTGAAAAAAGGGGATTTGCTCCTACTACTTCTATAATGAACAAACAGATTGTTGATTGGAAGTCATAGAATTATATAACACTCTCATAGGGGAAATAAAAAAAAAAACCAACAAAACCAAATTCAGGAATTAGCACAATGCATGGATAACACACATGCTTACTAATATAGTGAAATAATAGTAACTACTTGTACAAAGGTATGAAACCCCAAAATCCCAAGCAACCATAACTGTGGAAGAAGCAACTTCTAAAACTGATGCCAAGTAAGCTTTTATCAATATTTCCATTTGCAATAAATGAAAGATCTTTAAAAGAGAATTTTGAATGCATTGCACACAACTCACATGGTATGATGACAGCCTATGCAGTGTTTTAGCATATGTAGACCAGAATACAAGTAGAGTCTGACAAAACCTAAGAAGGCAGACCTGGCTAAGAGTCAGGAGTCACGCTTATTAAATTGAACTCTCAGGGGTATCATGCAATCAGAGGTCACAATCGAGGCAACAGAAGCAATGTCACGATATCAGAGAAAGGGCCAATTCAGACCTGCTCCCTGACAGGCAGCGAGGTCACGGCTTGCGGCAAATAACTGTATTAAAAGGGAATATTCTCTGCACACTTTTAGAACTGTCATCTGAACAAACAAAGCCAGGTCATTGGTAGGTTAAATCAGAACTTTCTGCCTTAGTAGCACATAGCTTCCTTTCTTCTTACATTCACTACGAATTTCTCGATTACAAAATATACATCAGCCACTAAAGCAGATTCTCAGTAAATTTAGGTTTGAAATAGACAGTAGTGTCTAAATTCCCCATTTTTAAAAGTTAAATTCTGTCTTCGAGAAAAGATATCCCTGGCCTCTTCATAAACTGAAAACTACTAAGCTTGCTTCATATTAGAAAACAATAAGCATGCAAAAGCTTTAGGGAGATGTCTTTCTACAGTCAATTTCTTAGTAAGCCTGATACTGAATCTGCATTTAGAAATCATTAAAAAAAATTGAAGTTGTTAATAATCTGCTTGCTTAATGATGACTGCAAAAGTGAAATTATGTTGTTCTTTTGTCTGGCTACTTGGATTTCTTTATCTCGTTACCTGGCCTAGGTTATCTACAAGATTCTACAAATGTAGCAATTATGAAATTATAACCATGCTGGATTAAATAACCTGACAATAAACCTGCAAAGGAAGAACTATTCTGTATTGTCATGTGAATAAAATTTTATTCAAAAATATTATCTCTCTATGCAGCCTTTCTTAGGAATATGAGAAAAATATACATATATATGTATATAAAATAACTGGAAAATTCAGTACTTCTACCTTTTTCATCCACATAAGCCAGATAAAATATCTGCAGTTCATACATCAAAACAGCACAAACCTACTAATTTCAAACAACCGCTAGAATGTTTCTGTGTTGCGCATGGTAAGAAGTGAACTGTAATGTTATGAAGTTGGAAGATGTACATCGTAGAAATAACAGCATAGAAGTTATACAGATATCACTGCATGATTGTACATTTTTATTAAAATATTTCAGCCACTTGACTTGCAATTGCTTGTAAAATCATTTAAGTCTCCCATACCTACTATTTTATATATTACATGAAACTTGTAAAAGGTACAGGACTTCGCTATTAGAGCTAGTATTAAACAGCATACCATTTTTAATACCTAGATTTCAATTTTAGAGTTTTGTTTTACTGTTTTGCTTGAAAAATGTTGTACATTACCAAAATATATTATTTATCTGAACCACAATATTATTCCTTATGAAAATAGAGACTTAAATGTGTGTTCAATATTAAACACATGAAAATGGCCTTTTTGGAATGCTGTTGATGTCTATCCCCATTAATAGTATTAATTCTCCCTGACACCATACCTCCATTACAGAATGGGAAAAAGAGAATTCTTTTATAAGAAACTTTAACTAATTATATTTTAAAATCAATAAAAAGCTCTGAGATGAAGGCCTTCCTTTAACTCACCTCTGAAAGTACTTAAAATATGCAGAGGCATTGCTATTAAAATGTTTACCTACAGGAAATATTTATTTAAGTGTGATTTAAAATCTATCATGTTTTCCAACTGAAACAAGTTTGCACCTATAAAACAGTTCTAAGAATACATTGTATTCCTTGTTCATTTACCCATACCAAATGGAAATTCTTTTGCAAGATGAACATTTCTGAAATGCATTCATGATACTTTTATAGATACAGAATATACACTTTCTGTGGCCTATATTAAAATAGCATTTGCATACCAATATGATTTTAATGCTTGAAATACTCAGTTTGGAAAATGCTTAGAGTATATCCGAAAATGCACTTTTAACGATCTCTTCATTAGCAATTGTTTTTTTTGAAGTGTAAAAAGAGTATTGGGTATCGTTCAGTAAAAGCAAAACAAACAAACAAACCACCCCAAAACTGACTACAATCTCCAGGCATCCAAACAGATGGCAACAAATTCAACAATTAGTTTTAACTAGACTTACTAAATCCAAGTGCTGCAACACTTTATTTCAGAGGAATTTAGCCAAATCTATTCTCCTTTACCCCCTCCAACCAAATCCATTTGGATTTAACTTGTTGCTAAAATTATCTGTCTTTTGCACTCTAAGACCTGGGTCACAACCTTACTTAGGGACAGGAAATAGTTATCAGGTCACTGAATGGTCAAATGAAAAAGGATTTGAAATGCTTCAGTACTCGGGGGTCTATTCATCCAAAATGATTGCCTTATGCAGTATTAAAAGCTGTGAACATGGAGTCAACTAGTTTATGTATATGTTGGTTGAAATGCAGATAACCACACTACCTAGCTTTTGGACATGAATGTCAAGGAAAGGTGAAACAAGAGATGTAGAATCTCAGAAGATGCAAATAAAACTATCTGAACTATTGTGTTGCCTTATTCAACAACGAGAGACACTAATTTTCAACATCTGATGACATTTTGGGTGAAATCTCATTCCCACTGAAGTTATTTTTGGCTAGTTATTAGCAAAAAACAGTAAGACTTTTGTTGTTGTTGTTGTTCTTACACACAGTTCCTTTCAGGTAAAAGATTGGTAAACCACTATGCTGTGGAAGCACAGTTGATAGCCTACGTGTTGTATAAAATCCACGTTTTGGAATTTTGTTAGCTCAGAGACCACATTTAAGTCTGATGCACTCGTAAAGTCCTGATATCACCACAAATTACAACAGTCTGCAAAACAGTGGATACATGAACAAAAATAATACACAGGCAGGTGAAATATCTGGTCAAAATGTGAATACAGAAACCCTGAAGACTAGAAACACAGTGATAATCCATAATATTAAGTTTGCAGGTACCTATGGCAAACACCTCCTGTTTGGAATCTTTAGGCAAACAGAAAATCACTTTTTTTTTTTTTAATTGAATGTGAAAAGAAAGAATATTACTAAAAATGTCAAATGTCTAGATAATTTATAAATATTCAGACACAGAAGTGCACTGCATAAATGCACAGCAATGTTGGTTTACACCTTTATTTTTAAACATATACCATAATTTCAGGATTGCTTCATTCCACAAATACTGAAAAAATCCTACAGTATCATTGATGGACAGGAGGTTAGAAAATTAGGCACAGATTTTATTTTTTACTTTTATTTTATAATAAGAAACTGGGCCACTAGAACTATGTAACTGAAGCTTGAGTGCGTGCACTGTAAGGCCCCTGCAGTCTTTTACAACTTTTCCGCGCACCGCTGTTGTGAACTGGGTTTGCACTCTGCCAGCAGAGCAGCTCTGACCCATGGAGAGCACTCCTTCAGATCAACACTGCCTCAGGCTTTACTGCTTTCTCCAAGAAGTCTTACATTTCAGGCATCAAGTTGAATTTCTTCTGGAGATGATTAACCCAAACCCATGACAGATTTTTTCCAAGATATCCAACTCCTTATGTTTATTTTATCCTGGCTCTTTTTGGATGTACTGGACACAAGTAACCTACTCATTTTACATGTTAAAGGGCTGGTGGAGAGCCATTAATTCCTTAAAATGAGAAAATATTTCAATGTGAGAGTTCTGTTTTGTGAGCTCAAACTAAATAATAAGAAACAAAGCCATAGAATTCTGATTTTAAAAGATAGATTCCCACACACACTACAGGTTTCTGTAACGTGTTTTCATCACATTTCAGGTAAGATCTTACATGCCCTAGAAATGCATTATTCTGTCATCTTTGTCAGTTGTGTATGGTTTAGAAACTGCATCCCTAATGTGGCATACAAACTTAAAGCCTGGGAGATAAGTAATAATTGCATTTTACTGTAAACATGGCAATTCAGCTAGTAGAATTGCAGCAAGGCCAGATTTAGAATGTGGTTATTAGTCCTTTTCAGACCACTGCTCAATAAAAAATGACTTTATTTAGAAATGGATGCTCACAAAAAATATGCTTCCTGGGAGCTGATGCCACATATATTTTTCCATTGAAAACAGCTAATTTCTAAAAGAGGAAATCAGCTACCACAAAGTATTAGCTATAGTTCAATGTCTTTTTAAATGCTCTTAAGTAAGAAACAAAAAAAATATTTAAAGTACACAAAAAGATTAATATTAGCATTCTATTTTCAGTATCTTCTCTTAAACTCTCATGCAGATATTTAAAAGCATCAAGTGATTCAAATCAACAAAAAGTCTATTTAATTACTATATATAATTTTTCTTCAATGTATTCACATTTCCTAACACAAAACCTAAGAAACTATGTTGATCATCATGTAACAATATTTTAATGAGCTCACATTATTAACTTTACCACTTTCCAAAGTCTCAAGTTCACATTTTTAATTAGCAGTAGGAATAATAATCTATATAATATTCTATAAGATAATTCTATAAGAATGTTTTGCAACATTTTTCTTTTGAGACTACAAGGAGTTTCATAATTGTGAACTATCAGAAAGCTGGAAAACAGACAACTTCAAAAAGACACTTGATATTTATCCTCCAGTCATATGACATAATGACAAGATCATTTTACCTCCTATTCTTGTTCCAATATGACAAATAAATGTTATTTCTACTGACAATTTAAAGAGAAATTAATAAATATTTCCATAATAAAAAGCCACCTGAGAAAGCATAATCTGTTCGTTATCAAATTTGTATTGGTGAAATCTGTCTTAACATTATACCCAATACATTTTCTTTAGACACCAATGAGCATAAAATGACAGGAAATACAGTACAGCCAATTAGAACCGTATGTCCCCAAACTACAGCAAACATATCTTGACAACGTAGTCCAATGTATTTTTAATATAGTTAAGCTTCCTGGCGTTGGTCATTGTGCACATTCCTGGGTGAAGTCAAGTTGTATTGTTTCCACTTCTTTGAAGGGTATGGTTTAGATGTGCCACCAATGGATATGGATATGGATATGACTAAAAATAAATGGACTATATATGCCGATAAATCACCTAATCTACATAATTAATTAAATCCTAGTCTATTATATTCTGATAAATTTAGTGAATCATACCCAATTAATACTTGGATCATTTGACTGGACTCTCAGCTGATCTACTGCGTTCTTCCAACTTGCTGTACGGGTTGGAATCCATCTCATTCCACTCAACAAAAACTATTTGGATAACCCGCTAAAATTGTTGAGGCAGATGGATAAAAGAGGACCACAAAAGATATATACTGTTCCCAAAACTTGTAGCAAAACAATGTGCTAGGCCTCGGGGCTCCTTCTTTACTTTTGAGCTGCCATACCAGGCCAAAGCACGTGGTTGGGATAGCAGGTATCCTTCCTCTGTGCAAATGAAATTACAGACCCTGTAACTACAGACCCACAGCTGGCAGAGATAATCTGTTAGATGTGCAGCCAGGACTAACTGGAACTTCTCAAGAAAAAAAGGTATCAAGGATAGATTCTTCCTTCACTTCCTGATCTTTATCCAAAATGGTCAACACTATTTTACGTTAAATCAACAACTGAAATAGCCTCCAGACAACAAGAGGAGAAGCAGTCATAAAGCTTCTAAAAATATGCTTTGCTGAAAAATAGGAAATGATGAAAATTATCTGTGTTCCTTATAACATTTCCAAAATTTTGAGATCTTTGAAATGTCACAATCTACAAAACACAAAACTGTCCAAGAATGTTCATTAAAACAGTAAACAGACATATTTTGTTTGTTGACTAACTAGCACTAACTGAAATTCAACAACCGTGCTGGAAGCATAACCCTATCACACCAAAAAAGCACTATAACATACATAATCCCAAGAAATGTCCAGGAAATAATCAGAAGTGAAAGTATATTAAGCTTTCATCCGTCTTCAGGTTTTTGATCAGGCTATAGTTTCTTAAGAGAAGCAGCAAACACATATTTACTCTCGCATATTCTGTCGTTTACTGCACAACTTTCTGAAGTTAGAGTCACAATATATAATTATGAATCAAAAATATTATTTATTTAAATAATAGTTTCAATGAATCTGTGTTATACAATAACCATATACATTAAAATAATTTGAAATAAACTGAAACACCATCTAGACAGAAAGTATTAGGATTACAAAATGCACATTGGTACTACAAATTACACCACTTCAGAATTTACTTTCCTTTCAAAATATACAAATAAAAAAATAAGTGATATGCTCATTGAATTCCTATAGCTACTTATACTCTCGATACATGCATATATATTTGTGTGTGTATACACACATGTATTGTACATATATGTGTTGACACATACACATATATACATACACACACATACATCAACACACATTTAATTATACTCCCATGGTTTGGCCCTTCTTCACATGTTGCTTGTGTTTTAAAGTGGTAGGTTCTTGTTTGTCGGAACGTTTGCTCATGCTGTTGATGAAGTATGTAATACAAAGGAGTTTGTCTCTGGCTAACTTCTGTGTGATACAAATGAGAAATAATGGTCCCCTGTGGGGATTTTTCTAACATCAGTGAGTCAAGTATGATGACTCTTCTAAAATTTCAGAAAAAAATTATGATGTCATTCAAGTTTTGGAAATATACTTTCCTACAATGTGTATGTCAAATTAGAGATTTGTGAATTGTCCCATGCGATTAAAGTTATGTGTAAGTTTTAAAAATTGGATCTGAATATTTTGCATATCAGCTCATCACAACTTTTGTAACAGGATTGCATCAACACTGTGTACTCACTATGTTTAGATATTCCTTTACAGACATTTCATGATACAACACTGTTGGTATGATGCAGTAGCTTAGAAGAGAAGGCAAATTATGACAGAATATAACCTTTATCTAAGAAATGCATGAGCATCAGATATGAAGATAATTCCTTTTTGCTCTTTATTTTTATACCTAATTTTTTTCCTTTTTGTCTTATTTGTATTTTTAAACAGAAACTACAGACACAATGAAGATAAAAGACATTCATCATACATTTTAACTAGATTACCTCTTATGTATTCACTGCCATGATGTGTTCCAGTTCAAAAATCTAAAACTGTTCTAATTGTTTCACTTCCGAGGGCATCCCCTTTCAAAAGTAGTGATTCTGTTATTTAACAGATAACACATGTGTACTTGCTGTTGATGCTATAGTTTCTCCCTCCATTTCCCAATTTCAAGAAATAAAGCAGGAATATTTAGAATGTGTGGGGGTTTTAGATTTATTTAGTGGTTTATGAAGGAGATGGATAGGAATTTAAATTTTCTACCAGAGCACTGACTACCAGTCTGTGAATGTAAAAGGGCTTGAATGGAGAAAGTTTATTTCCACCATGCAATGGACTAGTCTGTGTTCTCTCTTGACTTAAAATACGATGTCTACAAGATTTATGGATACAGAGTGAAAACATTCCACCTTCATGTTAAAGAAAGAACTCCCACTGCAGAACAGACCCAAAGAAATCGATTCCAGGCAAAAGAGGAAGAAATGGTCAAAAGGTGAGAGAGGGGAAATGGGAAACAAGCTTTTCCATGAGTGAGGGGAGAAATGACTGATAATACAACTCTGTGAAGTTATCATGCAGGTGCTTTGCTTTGTATCAGATAACCCACAAAGAGTTACCAAATTCTAAATTTAGAAACTCTTAGTTCTGTCTGATGGTATCCCACATACACGTAAATAAATGCTCTGTGCTGCACTCTGGGTTCTAATGCACACCCTAGTGTTTTCTGGCTATACCACGTGAAGTAGCAATGCCTCAGGTAGATGGAAATTTTCCTCTTCTGGTCAAGCAGAAGAGTATTGCTTCTCTTCTTGAACGTTCAGCAGATTGCATTTAAGCACCCAATTGCTGAAAAAAATAATCTCAGTTTATTATCTGGCCAAAGGAGTACAATGGTCCTTGGCATGAAAGATAAACAAGAGTGCCACTGGGTGCTTGCCTTTTGACATCTAATCTGCTATGATGCCTTCTCTCCATGTATTTAAAACCAATTTCAGCAGTATTTAGAATGGGTACATTTGTTTTCCAAAATGCCAGGCAGGAAAAGATAAATGTGTCCAGGCAGGAACAGACAAACTGGTGGCAGGAAAGCTAGGCTAAACCTACACTGACTTTAGGGTACAGAGCCTGGAATCAAGCTGATCTCTTCAACATGGTTTTGAACATTCACAATACTGCTTGTAGGCTTTGGGCATCCAGTGTTTTGCAGGCATTCTGCATGTCCTATTTCTTCAGCATATGACACATCCACAGGAACAGATATAAGACACTGGGAAAGGAAAATCAGGCACAGTATACACAGAAACTCTATATTCTAAGTAAATTAATGCCTGTAACCAAGGCAAATAATGGTGCAAACATTTTTTCTCTTTAGAATTCACCAAGAATTGTTTCCAACCAAATCTGAGCATGGGCTCATGAATAAGAGGCAAATCTGGACTTTCATGTAACTAGGTTAATTGCAGTTCACGTATGCTCAGATTGATTGCACGCCTGTCTCAGGTTCTAATTTCTATCCTCATTCAGTGAATGTTAATATAGTATTCTTATTTTTAATTTTACTTTGTGGGATTTGGAATAAATCAGATAGCATATGGCTATGCCTTTGAAAAAGATAAAAAGACAGAGGTGAAAACATTCTGAGCAAGCTACTGAGTTGCAGAAGGAATAGAAACAGCCTGAAAGCAATGCCACAGGAGATCCTCAGCTTCTTACAAGTAGAGTATTTTAAATAGACTTGGCCTTATTCTAATAGTATTGAAACCAAGGAGTTTTAGCATCAATTTCAACAGTAAAACAGCTACATCAGTATTTAAATGTTTTTTTTTAGAAAGCCAATTTTATATTTACATCCTGAAGATTATTTTCTTGTCTTCTGTCAAATGGTGAGTTTTTAGGGAATATTTATGAAAGTAGATTCTGAAAAAACATATTAACAGTTCTCAGGAATTAATGACTAGCTTGAGAAAAGGTGACAATGAGATGAAGAATTTGAAGTGATATTTCATTTATAAGTTTTTATTCTAGTGCTTTGTATTCTATACCTCTGTGACATGTTTTAATGTTTTTTATGATGAAGATTTGATTAAAAAAAAAAAATTAGGTACAAGTTAATTATGAATTAATCTCTAGCAGCACCCCCTGCCCTCCCCAATTAATTGAAGTTGAAATGTGTCACTGCTGTAACTTGAGATATCCACGAACAGATAAGGGCCCTAAATTCCTGCCTTCTTCTATTTGTGCATATTGTTTTACATTTCAAGTAGGCTTGCTTAGAAGACATTACAAGATACATACGCTTATATGCATAGAGATAAAGTGAAATACTTGTACATACCTTCAAAGTAACCAGCACTTATAGGCTGCGTCTTCCTTGGTGGTTTCACATGGAGATGTTTATTTTCATTGTTTTTGAACAACGCCAGGCGCACAGCTGGGTCTAGACGACAAGAATAAGTTAAAATCAAAGGTCTGACCTGGCTCATTCATTCCTTCAAGCAGCTTTTCACCTTTTAGCCACTTAATAAATGAAAATACCTTTAAAAGTAGGTTTTACATTCGCAAAGGATTACACTTTCTAAAATAAAGCAACATAAATACATGTGTAACTGAAAATCAAAGGCACTATTTTGCAGGGTTTTAACACTGTTGATCTTTTAGCTAGCTCATCTCCAAATTATAATAAAAATAAATTCTGAAGCATGTATTTGCAGAAAATATTTTAAAAATCTGGTTTAAAAGCTTGAAATTAAAGCAGAAATATTAACAAAATATATGCCAAGCACTGTTTCTAAAAGCTTTGGTTCAGAATTATTCAGCAGTCTAAATAACGTCATTTACACCTAAAAATGTTAACAGGAGGCAGTTTATTTTTTGAGGCTGAACCTGCACATCCTTGTCTCATCCTTATTGAAATTAAAAATACTCCCAAAATCTATGGATTCATCTATATGCCACAGTATGAAATCTTGATTAGTTTCATAACAGCTATTTTGAAATCTTTGCAAAGAAGCAAAGATGAGCACAGAATTATATATAAACCTAGATCATACATGTTTCTAGACTGGAAAAAAACAAAGTCTAATTAACAAAATCTAAACTAATGCAAACCTACTCAAGTCAGGAAAGGTGATTTTCTTGCATTATTTCTTATGTGGAGGAAGAATTCTTTGCTTGGCACAGGAGGAAAGTACGAGTTTAAGGGAAACGGTGGGTTAGAAAGAATAAACCAGGAAGTTTTTTGTTGTTTTTTTTTTAAAAAAAAAAAAAAAGGACTGAGAAGAATGTAGAAAGAAAAGCAGATACATAGTGATGAGCAAAAGTATAGGGTTTTGCAGATATGACACCGAGCATGATAACACGAATAACGGAAAACCAAAGGAAAAATCAAAGAAGTATATTTCACATGGTTAAAAGAAGAAAACAATAGCACAACCAGACAAATGCACTCTCAGGAATATCTGAGAAACAACAAGGCAGAAGAGGTTTGTCTACAAAGGTGACTGCAAGCTATCAGAAAAGGGTAGAAATTAATAAGAATAAAGAGGGAAAACAGCAATATAACTTCGCAAGAAAGTACATATGACAAGGAAAAGATCTAATTTTCACAAAGAATGCAAGTGTAGTAAAAATGAATATGAGACAGTGCCAGAACAGATAGAGCAGGAAAACAGAAGACATGGAAAGACTCAAAGAACATTCAGACAGAAAAAATTTACATGACTATTTATATTTGCTGCTTCATTTTGAGCTTGTTACATGACCTTGTTGGTGTTTATTCAATGAGTTTATAAGAGCATCTATTATATAATACTGCAGTAAAAAAGTACCTCCTTTTTTTTTGTTTCCTTATGTACAGAAAAAAGGATCAGAATGCCTTGTTAAGTCAGTGTTTTGGGGTTTTTTGTGTGCGTGTGGTGGGTTGGTGTTTTTTTGGTTTTTTGGTTTGGTTTTTTTTTCTGAGTCTTTATATTTGCAGTAGATGCTTCAGCTACAAACTAATGGAACACAAAGGGATCCTATGAGCTCCACTTTTCCTCAGAGAATGCTCTCTTGACATAAGCAAGATGATGCAGACATACTGTATCTTTGCCTTATAAGCCTGGAGAAGATCTCTAATGGGGTGTGGATACTTTAAGAGATAACGCATTGACAAAACATTGTCAAAATGTTATGGTGTTCTTGGTCAGCCCACACTGCAGCAGCATTTGAATGTTCTTAATGGTGCTGCCTTCATACAAAGCATAAAACTTGACTAATGATGGAATCATGGAAAATACGGATGGAAGTAATTTAGGCCATGCCTTCTTCTGAAGGCAGAATCAGTGACACCTTACACTTGGTTATCTCAAATTGTCTGGAAGAACCTCTCTCATCTTGTTCTATGACGATTATAGCTTCCAGAATAACTCAGAGGATGTCAGATTTAAAGTAATTTTAACCCACTTTTACTAATTATAAATTCAATTAAATGACCCAAGAAGCACAATAAATAGTGATTAACTCAATTAGTTTTAAAGGTAGATTATTAGAATGATTCTGACAATGGGTTCACTTTATTCACAAACTGGATTACTGGGTTTGTAGGTATTTTCACTTTGCAGAGATGGATAAAGTAAGCCTATTTTGGCCTCCCAATTCGAAAACAAAATTGGAGCAACCTAGTGTTCTTCAGGGTAGCAAATGTTTGGGGCAGTAGATGACAGTAAGATTTGTGATAAAATGTCTTGAAATAGTAATATATTATAAAGCTCTCTCTGAAATTTTAAATAAGAGAAGTTATAAAAATATTTTAAGTATGAATTACTATTGTGTTTTCTATACTTGTATGATATATAGCCATACGAGTGCTTTACATAGATGAAAACGTACAGAATAATTTTTTTTATTATTGCAATTTTGCCAACATCCAGCATACACTGTTGATCCATACAGTGTTGATGAAAAGACTTCTAACTTTATGCTAGTTAAAAACCAGTGTCTTTCTTTAATAGAAGACCAAAGACAAAGTGACAAAATTGATTAAAATATCTTAAGACAAAATGTAACTGAAGATTTCCAAACGATTTTTGATTAACTTAAAATAATTCCTGAAATAACACACTTTTCCTATGTGGGTCTATTCAAATTGTTCCAAAATGTTTTTAAAATGTCACCTTTCCTTAATTCAGCCTCCCATCCAATTCTATAAAAACTCCAACCAGTCCAAGGTTAAACTACGCCAAGTACTTCCAGGTGAAGTCACATGAAATTATTAGTGCCAACCTAGATTTTTCAAACATTTATTTATGCACAAAGATATCAGCAATAAAGAAGGTCCATGAGCAGGGAAGAGAGGGAAATGATGGAAATTGTTCTTCTAAGAGAGTTCTATCAGAAGATTTATCTTTGAGTCTTTGCAAAATAACTTAAATAATCTACAGGGATTTAATACAGTGCCAGACTAGTTGAATTTGTACCTACCTGGATCACCTCAACCACTGCCTACGGCTCTTTTGTTATTAAAAATGAGTCCTTTTCTTTATCTAGTCCCAAATGTAGGCAATATTACACAGATTATTTTATAATACTAGTGCTTTTCAGTCTCTGAGTGAGCTAGGGAAATGAACTGCATGTATGCTTTGATGACAAGCAATCAAATGTTTCAGATTTCACACAGAGAACTGTGAAAGAGTCCAATAGTTCAAAATGATACAAATATCTTCCTGGATTCTGGCATACTCATTTAAATGTGGCTTATTAGACAAAGATCTGTGCCAGAGAAGTAATTTAATGCACATTGCTCGGCTGACTCCAAATATAGAAGATAAGTTGGACAAACACAATAAATGTTATAGAAACAATATGGAAGGAATAGTTTCTGCCTGATCCGGCGGCGCATTTGCTAAACAACTTCTTGATAATATGTGAAACTGAAAAAATTAAATGTATGTCTTTCATTTTTGTTGTGCAATATCTGTAATTAGAAAAGTATAAACATATCTGTGCCAACTTTAAAGAGCCAATAAATCAAAGTAGCACACAGTGACAGATGCTTATCTATAAGATAATTCAATTTGTAAATTCATTTGGAAGAAAGACCACATTTTCTTCCATAATTGAACAGCAATTAGAACCCCAACTCATCCATGCTTGCGGTTTCCAGATGATACTGCTGCATGGAATACACAACAAAAAAGTAGCCTTCTTTCTGCTACTAAGAAAATATAGATCAATGGTCATTTACGTAATGTGTAACAAGGAATAATAATATCCCCCAGATTTTTATTCTGATTGTTGTTAATTCAACAGATCATTGTTGTATAGTCAAATCATCTGTTCTGGGGTTGTGGGTTTGGAGGGAGGTGGGCTGAGTATTTTATGTTCTCTGTTTTGTTTGTTTGTTTGTTTTTTAATTACTGTTACATTGCTGTCTTAAATTCTAAACTAGAACTAAAAATATTTGCTAATGTCTAGGAAATACCTTTACCATTGTGCTCTGTGTCTAGGATTCAAAGCCCACTCCAGCTGCTTTTTACCTTTTCTTGGTTTTCTACCTGTGCGGCATCAAGAATTTCCATCTCACGCTGCCAGTCACAGACAAAGAAAGTTTTCCTTTGGAGAGGAAATGGTTAAACAAGAAGTAATAGAGCAGTGTCGGACAGACAAGCTGAAAGCAAGACAAGGCCTTTAGCCATCTTAGAAGAAAAATAAGTTAACTTTCAGAGGCTAAAATAAAATACAAGGAATCAAGGAAAATCAAAGTTAAGCAAGAAATTCTGTACTGTTGTGCCCAGACATCTTTAGGAAGCTGGGATTGTTATGAGTCAGAGGCACTTAATTCTTAAGCACAGTGAGGTGCATTAATGTCTGCTGTATTTAGTTTTTTAATTAGAATTTCTATAGAATTTTATGCACCCATGATAAACAGGAATATTTCTGACACTATGCCAGTTTTACTTGGCTGCAAAACTTCTGGTTTCTTGCCCACAGTTTTTGTATTATCTTACTGTACAGTAAAAATAGTTGAAGCAGACATAGCTCACATTTGGTATCATTAAAATAAAGGCCACAACTTTATTTCACTACGTAAACAAGCATGCATAACTGTAGTGGATTAAGGCAGAACAGGCCTTAAGGCATTAAGTTGGTGGGACTGGTCTACTGCAAAATAAGCATTGTCTGAATCATTCCTTATTACAAGGTTATGCTACTTTAAGCTCTTCCTTGTAATACAAACCACAGGATTCAGTGCACTTGCTCGTATTTTCCATATTTTTTTCACTACTGAGAAGGTATGTGGCCAGACATA
This sequence comes from Caloenas nicobarica, assembly GCF_036013445.1. Taxonomy (NCBI): domain Eukaryota; kingdom Metazoa; phylum Chordata; class Aves; order Columbiformes; family Columbidae; genus Caloenas; species Caloenas nicobarica. Next base: position 51,755,106 of record NC_088245.1, read on the forward strand.
TGAGGTAAGATACTTCTCAGTTACTTCTACATACCTACAGTTTAACTCCGTCTTCAGCCAGTCAATCTAGGTTTTGTGTCTAGGCAATGGAGAACTATAAGTGCTTTTACAGTGAGATTCAAGCAGCCTGTTTTTGAATTATGTTTTAGGAGGAAATTAATAGAATTTAAGGTGGCTATTTGTTTCCATAAAGGAATGCAGATGACTAACTCAGATGTGGACTTCAGCAACTAAACAGATGAATCGCACCACTATTGCACTAGAAGACAAACATTTTAGATGGAGAATTAAAAGGAATAAATTCCCGCACTTGAGGATGTTAAGAACTGAAGCTGTTCATGACTGTTCAATCCAAGTTCCAATCCAGTAGACGTCCTGACTATATTAAAGAGTAATTGTAAAACACACAGGATGGAGGTTGATTTAACACCTTGCATTTGTGAATCTCAGGCCCAAGGCAAAGGAGTTTGATAGCATATGGACGCAGAAAGCCTACTCTGACAGGCCATTTGTTCCTACAATATCCCATCAGTGCTGCAACTAATGAGATTGTTATCATGGAAGACCTCAGTGGCACATAAAAGATGTTTGGAATGATCTTGAAACTTTAGCAGTGTATTTGTTAATAGCTTCTAATTTATTTGTATCTAGAACCTTTAGATCTTGTTGCTTTGCTTTGCTTTTTGTCAGAACTTAAAATTCTACTCTTAAGTTAAATGTGTAACAGGAAATGGATATAACATGGAAAATTGCTTTTTTACACCTTATATTCCACACTTTTAAGTGGATGCTGGCTACTTATTTTCTAGTGGTTAGGAATCTGTATCACTAACAGAATTATTTTATTGTAGTTAGCATACCTTCAATTCTTTTAAATCAGAAAGTTAAATGGAAATAGTTGTAATTATAACACTGAGGACCTGGAAATTCAAAAGAAAGAACAGAAATAATACTAAAAATAAGTCCTACAAGATTTCATATGCAGGTTCAGTAAGTACAAGAAGGATGAAGGTCATTTCAGAGGAGATGAAGTGATAGGATGCTAATTTATCTGGAAACATTAAAAGATAATGCTGACATCTACATTCAGATGAATTTCAACCTGCTTTTAAATATTTGAAGGAATAAGGTTTCTTATGGCATTCCTGCTTCGGTAGGCTTAAACTCACAGCAGTGGCCCAAGATCGTGAACTATCTCTCTTTCTTTCTCTAGTAAGAGAGAAAGTATTCTGTAAGTATTCTAGCATGAGCTGTACCGCACAGAGATCCAAGAAAGATACTGGCAGCCTAATGGATCTGGTTGCAGTTTCCTGATCTGGGGCTGGCAAGCCTCATGATAAGGTATATCCACTCTTAAATCCTGTAAAGTCTCTCTGTTCAACCAGACCCTCAACAAGACCCTGAGTTGCTCTCACCACTTCAGAGAAGGTGGCTGGTGTAAAACACAACCATATACATGGAGATTCTACTCACACGGGGAATCTTCCATCAAGATTATTTTTTAGTGCAACAGCTGAGTTTTAGCATGAGTTTAAGGTAAAAAAACTTGTTTTAATTGATAATGTCTATTTGGTCCTTAGTGACCAAAAGGACTGACTTTGTCAGTGTGCTGTTTGAGAAAGGGTAGTTGGCTTGATAATCTTTTTACTAAAAAGAGATTGAGTGTGCAATATTTTCAGTCATATTTATTGGTTCTGGAAATTATGTTTTCTGCTTATCTGAAAAAAAAAGTTATTTTAATGACTGTCAGAGAAGTCTATACAGGAAAATTATACATACAGGTTATTTTTGTGCCTGATGCAATAGTTAGAAAGATAAAAAATTCTTATACAAGGTAGTGTCAAGACGAGGAAATTTGAACCTATAAAAACGTTGTCCAAAAGTTTTATTTAATTTTTGAAAAACTAATATACTTTGTAAATATTCCAAGTGATACATTAAAAGGTCAACACGCATATACCATATTGAATAATCTGAACAAAGTGAATGTAAACATATCCAAAAAATCCATTATAACTACAACAAAAATAGGATAGCAAATTTGATATGCTCAATCAGACATCTATGACTGGATTAATTACTTCTAACATAAACCAAAGAGCATATGGAGAAAATATGATATAACCTAATAAGCTCTATTCATTAAAAAATGATACAGAGGCCACCAAATGGAGCATGTGTAAAAACATAGCTGCACAACAGATACTTTTTTTTTTTTTTTTAAGGTAACATGGTAGGGCATCATGGGAAGCTACCAAGATTTAAATATAATCACTTAAACTTCTTATTCATTTTTTCTCCCTTCCATAACAATAATGCTTCAGTTGTTGATTATATGCCTCTTTCTCTCCCCGCCTCCCCCCCCTTTTTTTTTTAAAAACAGATATTTTTTGTCATATTAAGTCTGAGGCATGTTATTTAAATTAGAAAAAAAAAATGTGTATAAACACTTTTTTAAACTTTATTCGTAGGCTGATTTTTTTTCTCTTCGAAGAGCAAAATGTTTTTCAATATTTTCAACACATAGTACAGAAGAGATTTGCAAAGTTATACAAAAGAGGAAAATTAACTGTAGCTTGTGATACAATTAAAAAAAATTAAGTGTAAATAAGGGTACACTTTCCAAAGACCATTTAGCATTAGGTCCCATTGTCACCAGGGTCTTACATATTTGAATGTATCTTATACTAGCAGTATTTTATTAATATTTTTATTAATATATTCAATTAACATTTTAATTAGCATATCATACTAACAGTTGATGATTCCAAGAAGTGTTCATTGACATAAGAAGTATCTGAGAAGAACTAGAAGGTAATTACAGAGAAACTGGATAAGGATTATCTATTTTCACAGTATTTAATTCAAAAAATATGATTTAATTTCATATGTATCAAGTTGTCATTTTCATAAATAGTTCTTGCATAAGTCAATAATGCTAGCCTGAGATTCCCTCAAGAGAAAAATTCAAGATGTATAAAATGCAGAAATATAAATTCCACCTCTGGAAAAAGAGATACGTGAAAAAAAAGAAGCAAAATGTCTGTTTAACATAGCTGTCATATTCAACTTCAAAAAACAGTTGAATGTTTTTTTAAATCTGAATATTTTATCCCTGGAACAAATTGATTACTTTCAAGACATTTAAATTGAGTTATTTTTACTGAATCACACTCTACTTTCATTCAAATGAATGTTTAATGTTGTGCAAGCAAACTTTTTAACAGAGACACTATTTTGAGATTTAAGAATAGAAACATTACATCAGTGTAACCATTTTAAAAATGTTGACTTACCTATATTTTTATTACTATATTTTTTGGGCTTCATTTTATGGGCCCTCTTCAGCATTAGCTGTGCAGTAGAAATATCCTTAAAACCCCTAGGGGAAAAGAAAAAGTTACTAAACAATTCACATATATTACATTATACCAGCTGCATATTATAGTATAATGTATTTTCAAAAAGAATACAAGTGTATAGTATTACTTATGCATGGTATGAAACTTTCTGAATTACACAGATAGCTGCAATGCTTATCTTATTATCATAACTTATTAATCTAGTCTCCCAGACACTTGGAAAAGTAATTACAATAATTTTCACTTTGGTCGAAAACATATTAATGAAAGGTGGAAGTTAAAAAAAGCATGGAACAACAGTCAACTATACTGTACCTATTCCTGGAAGTCACTATGTTAGCAAAATGGCTTAACATACCATTCTTGCGAAATTTTCTCTTCTTTTTCAGACATGAATGAGAATTTCTTTTTTTCCTTCCAGTCAGAAAGCTGTGATATTGTTCCCTTCCCTGATCTGAAAACAAAGTATAGGAGTGGTACTGAAAGGCAGGTAGATTAGGAAGGGTCTTGGGTGACTATTTTGCAGCCTTTGTTATTCTGCAAGTTGTTTGTGCCTTTTAAAGCCACTTTTGAAGCTTGGAAATAACACCAAAAATCTATTTTAATACTCCAGAAAGGCTTTATCTTGGAGAGTAATAAAAGTCTGCCATCAATTTGAAATGTTTACCTTTCAATTACTTGAAGCATATTTCAGTCCTTTCTCTCCAAAAGAATGCAGCTGTGTAAGAAATCCCTTTTAATCTTTATCTAGTCTTACAAATCTCTATTTCAACATCCATGTTATGATATATGTGAAAAAAACATACTTTTATGATTTACAGTCAAACCTAGATAAATAAAAATACACATGTATACTCCTATATTCTTAATTCTGGTAGTGAATGCAAAATAACAACTGAAAGTAACATATTTGGTTTTAACAAGTAAATATTTTTAAAACCAGTAATATTGTATGAACTGGAAGTAGCAAAAGTATCAGAAAACAGTCTCTAGTTCTCCTCTTTTTGATTTTTATCAAATCTAAATGAACTAAATATAATGAAAAAAATATATTATTTAACTTACCTGCTATGAAAGTGGATATTTTCTGCTGAGTGTGAATATGGTCTGTTAACACATTGCCAAACTTCTTGTGGCGACAAGAGCAGACTACTTGAATGTTCACTGGAATTTGAAGGCCTAGAATACTTCTAAATAAAGAGAAACAAAAAAAAATGAAGTTGATGATTCCTGCAAGTTTGAATTTAAAATGTGCAGGTAAACCTGCATCAGAGTTTGCAGAGTGTATTATTATAACAGAATGGACTCTTAATGGTGATATGCCCGTTACAGACCTTACCTTCAACTAACAGGGCAAAACGTGATTTTAATTATATTTAACATTCCCAAATATAAGGAATTTTACATTTACAAGACTCCCTTCTTTTAATTGTAGGAAATAAAACATTAGTAATACTACACTTGTAACAAGAAGAGAAAACCCTACCAAAACAAAATGCTAAAACTTCAAAGTTTATCAAATAACTAGCAGACATCACAGTTCAATGACCTTTAGCTGTTCTGAAAACATTCAGCTGTTGTCATATAATGCAGATCTTAGTATTTTTAAAGTAGTGTGTCAACTAGCAATTTTTAATCCATTGCCAAATGTACAGATGAGGCAAATCATCTTTTTTTCTGCTACTGTGAAGTGTTGAAATAAATCCAAAATAAAGAAAAAACTAAGCAAACGAAAGAAACTCTAAAAGAAAAATTGCATTTGGGGATGAGGAGGAAGTCTGAGACTTCTAAAAGTAATTGTGTTTTTCAAGTCAATAGATTGTCGTATTAATCACCCCAGAATAGCATATCCTTAAGGAATGAATAAAGACTGAAGAGTAAGAAGTTTCTGTGACATGTTACCTTTGGCCAGTGCAGCTGGTCTGAGAGCAGGAGTGTTTTTGAAGGGAAACGGGTGGAATCTGGAGTTAGCCATTCCTTCTCTAACGCAGCCTGCATGAATGTGTAAAGTCAAAAAGTGCACTGATAAAATAAGTTTAGTTTTGGTAACTTTTGCAAAGTGTCTTTAAATCGTCTTACATACTGTTTCAACTGTTTTCCAGTCGTACATCAGAACTGCCACCTGCAGAGCAATCGCACTTAAAACATCTTTGAGATGCTGTGTTGTACTGTTTTACTTAAAAAAAATCAGATTAATAGTATTTGTGGGTTGTGGGGGATTTTTTTGTGTTGTTTTGTTTTGTTGTTTTTAAATAAGATGCATTCCCTCCTTATCAAATTGTTGAAATTTTATCTCAACATTGCTAGTAAGCCCACGTTACCAAAAAAGACTGCCAAACTCTGAAGAAATACAGACCTAAAGTACTTAAAGGTCTAAAGGACATGAACAGTTTTGTTTGCTGTTTTGACAAACTGAGTATTTTATATCCAGATGTAGGTGCCTGATTCTGTCAAATTTGCTTTTGTTGAGTTGAACTGATTAGATGAAAAGTTTTCACTGAAATCTGGGGTTAGAAAGGTGATTCCTGTATGTACTTATTCCTTCAATTAATCAATTTTATTTTTGATGTAATGGAATAATTTGTAAACCAAAATAATAGCTTGGAATGAAGAGGGGTGACAGAATTAGGTGCTACCTGGTGTCTCCGTCACTTCACAGCAGAATTGAGTTTTCTTTCATAAAAAGAAAATCTAGATTTTGTTTCAAACTCAATCTGTATATTAATTATTTTTTATATGTCCTTGAGTTTTTCAACCACATGTTCTTTCAACATATTCTGATAAGTGAGAGGAGTAAATTACTCCCACACAGTAAGTAAATACCTCTGAAGAATTTGGCTTTACTTACACAGGGCTCAGTCATTCAGGCTGTTCTCACTTCAGCAGCAAAGATCTGGGGTTCATTCTTTTGAAAATGTCTGATTTATAAAACCAGTCTACCTTTCTCCAGTTCACAGAATATTTCAGATTGCACTAATTTCTGACTCTGAGAAATTATGCTAATTTTGAATACCTTACTGCGTATTTTGTCTAAACAGGACTTTGCACAGCCTTAGCCTGGTGATCAAGAAGGTCTTGAAGCCCTTTGAAATTCCGAGAGAAAAAAGGATCATATTCCAGCTATTTTGAAAAGGTTACTTCATGTACTAGCCACATAATTTGGGTGATTCTAAGACCACTCTTTTTATTTATAAGGTAACTGTGAACCAGTATTCCTCTTCCATTCCGACCTAACTTTTCAAAATAAATGTTCAATAAATTTTGACTTTATTTTCAGGTCTTAAAAGGAATGCATTCTTACATTTTTGATCCTTGTTTCATGAATTCCCTATTCTTTGATTATACTATGACTTGGTTTTCATTCTTTCATATAATAAATCCAGATATATTCTATGCCCACATTATTAGCAGAAGATGTCTCTTCACCACTCTTCACCTTATTACTATTGTAGTTCGTGATAAATATACACCATTATCCTTTTTACCATACCTTCTCAGTTGGTTGTATATGTTAAAAAACCTATGCAAATAAACTGTAGAGGCTTGCAACAAATAAATGTATCACATTCATTAATTGTTACATTTACCTACAACCCACTAGTCTATCTCTCCTCAGTGACTCTTATGCTGATAACCACTGAGTGGTTGATTCAAATAATTTTCATTTAAAAAAAAAAAAAGGCAGCGTTAAAATCTATTCCAGAAGCAGACTGTAGTAAATCAGATTCCAAAGGTGATCTTTTTAGATGTGAAATTAGTACAATTTGGACACAGAACACTGACAAGTTAATATCTCAGCAGAAACAAAGCTGTGACATATTCAAGTTTTGCAATTGCCTAGGGTCTATGGGCAGAATGGTCAAAATGTATAACTATATAAAAGGGAGAAAATCTGATCAAAAACTTTCAGTGAAGTCAGGTATTATTCCTCCTTGTCCTCCTTAAATTTATTCTTAAAATGCACTATGAAATAATATTTCTAACTTTTCAGATGAGAGCATTTCACTTCATTTCTGAGTATGGGCGTGCAATCCAGTCACAGGTAAACACAATGTCTGCAAAAGATGTGTCTTCAGCTTTGCTGGTATATAAAGGTATATGAAAATGGCAAATTTCTGAATTGTTTTGTTTCTCCTCTATTTGTGAAAGAATCAATACAGCTGGGAGAGAAATAGATTTCCGCTTTTGGTACAATTTAAATGTACTAATCAGTAGACTGACTGAATCTTTTTGCTTTATAGTTGTACCATAATCCAATTAAAGTTCTTTGTTTTTAATATTTAGGTAGGAATTTTTCTCACCAATATTTTCTTAGCCCAGTATTTGCCATTTATTAATTCAATATACTCCGCAGTGGTTTTATTTCTTTTATAGCCTATAAAATGTTATTCATTGTTCTAAGAGTTGAAAGGAATACCAATGAAAATATAAAAGCATGATTCAAAGGCATAAATATGTAAGACAAAAAAAAAAAAACTGATTTATCATTAAGCACTCCTATGTATGCGTAGCATGTTATAAAAACATATCACACTGTTGTTTGCTTTGGCCAAAAAAAAATAAACACATAATTGATTTTCAAATATATGCTCTTCCACTGTGTTTATCCCTAGAGATTTTGACAGCACTAAGTTCAAGAAACTTCCGTCCATACCTTTCCCATAAACACAGTCCTAAATTATAACTAACACAAAGTTTATGACAGATTTACCAATACCTAATAATAATAATAACAGACCAATTTCTACTGACATTGTCCCTAAGAGGAAAAAAAAAAAAAAAAAAGCAATCTGAGATTAAGTACAAGGCAAATAAAAAAATCATGTGATTGTATGGTCTACAAAAACAGTTATAGGCATACTATATTTATGTTTATTTCTAAAGCCAAATTAAGAAACTGACTTCACAATTACTGAGGTATATGACACAGCTTTACACATATGTGTAAACCACGTACAGTTGACCTAACACACAACAGTTCATCTGAAGACATCTTTTATGTTTCTGTATCCTCCAAACTTTATTTCCAATGTTTGTTTCAAGTCAAAGAGTGTATTGTTTACTTTTTAAAAGTTTCAGTTTTCACAAGGACACAAAACATACATAGACCTCTCTAACTTTTTGTTAAAGCGTCACAGAAATAAATTCAGTTTAACTTACTATTTGAAACACATTTTTAATACTTTTATTTATACTATTTTAAATACTTTTTTTAAAGACTTTGTGTTATTTTTCATTTACCTCCTTCTCAGGACACCAACAAGATACTTCCAAGACTAGAAGAATACAGATCACAAAATTTGCTATTAAACACATTATTCCCAATATTCCTTCTTCAAAAGAGGGTGTGACTATATTAAGTTTTGTTGATTTTCTTTTTTTTTTCCCTTGAATTTTAATAATAAAGCTTCCATACTATTAGTTATTTCCATTTATTTATTAGGATCAGTAACTTTTTATCTTGATTCATGATGCATTTTTTTACACTTTGTGAGTCTAATCCTATAGGTTTTTTTCTCCCCTTTCATTTTGTAGCTCATCAATGAACTCTGGAGGATTTAATAGCATATTATACATAACCTTTTATATTTTGTTACTCCTTCATTTTTCAAATATTTACTCTATCCCTTCTTTGCAAAATATAATGACTATTTACCAACTAGCATTAAACTTCTGTGGTCTTGGAAACAGAATCCAATCCTACAAGCACCAAAGTCAGTGAGAGTAGTACTACTAGCTTTAAAGAGAACTGAATGAACTACTGAAAAGCAGAGGTTTAGAATCACAGAAACACAGAATACCAGATTGGAGGGGATCTCAAGGACCACATGGTCCAACTTTTCTTAAGGAAAGCACTGCCTAGACAAGATGGGCCAGCACCCTCTCCAGATGGATCTTAAAAGTGTCCAATGTTGGGGTATCCACCACTTCTCTGGGGAGATTATTCCAATGGCTGATTATTCCAATGATTGTATCTATCTACATCAGTACTCTGCTTCAAAAAGGTTTCAGTAGCAGATAGTTATGGAAAGAATGAAAGAAGCTGGACATATTGAGGACAATTCTTCCCTTGGCATATTCTTTCAGACCTTGGAAATTGGTGGTTTAAGGACTTTCTGCTAACATCTAGGAAAAGATTCCTCAGCTGAAAACAGTAATCTAAATTATGACAAATATAACCACCTAGGCAGTGTGTTTGCAAGGTCATCTCTATGTCGATCCAGAAAGAATGAAGATCATTTACATAGCTCAGAGCATGTAACTGCTGAAGTGGTGTAGTTTAACTCCGAAAGGTCAACATGTTGGCTGCCACGGGAACTGAAGCTACCTCAAGTTTCTAAAAAGAGTGGACCTCAGAATCACAAGATGAATCATCATCTGATAAAATCCTGAAACTATTTTTGAAAATTAGGGAGAACTAACTCTTTACATCTCTTTCCTTCTTTCATTTCCTCATTGACTCACTCACTGTTTGCAGGACAGTAATGATTTAGCCCTTAAAATTGTTTTATTGATTACCATGTAGTTCTTTCATTTATACAGTATCTTAAGATAAAATTAGAAAAATTTCCCAACAGAATATAAAGAAGCAGAAGAAAATTAATATCCAAAACTCACCCTGAACTAGAATCATGACTGGCTCCTGAGCATTACAACAGAATACAAGGAGTGGATGGGGGGGGGGAAAAAAAAAAGCAGATTGTATTAAAAAAATATATATTTCTACATTACAATTTCACAATAATAGTGTGTGGAATTCCTTGCTTTTATAAAAAGATTAATCCTCCAGTTCACCTGCCCAGTTTTGTCTAACTTATTTTTCTGGACTCCTGTTCCCCTCAGTGAGACAGTGACATCAGTGTCATTCTCAGCCAGAATGTCCCTTTTTCAACCAGATTTTATAAAGCATCTGCCCTCTCTACATTCAAAATTCATTTTTAATAAGAATAATGTACAACAAGAGTAAATGAATAAATAAATTAATCAGAAGGAATCTTTCCTCTAGTTTTCTCTGTAGAGTACAAGTTTAAATAACGTTCTTCAGAGTGGTGAAGAACCTTGATTTCTACTTTCCCAGGTTTTAGTAAGCATATTTGAATAGTGCACTTAAAGTCTAGTTCACTCCAAGAAAATAAAACAAAAAGTTAAAACAAGTGAAAGACAGCACTTTAATCCAAGGCAGAACATTCAACAGCATTCTATGACTATTTCAAAGTATCTGACAAAATTTAGTTTTGGGTGATACACACCACGTGAAGAACCACTTTTCCCAGTGCTAAACATCCTGTAGGTGAAATAATAGCTCAGAGACTGGGAGGGGGAGCGGTCAGGGAGAAGGATCATATGCTGAAGGTTAACCCTGTGGATAATCACAAGAGAAAAGGGCGCATCACAGCCAAGCCACACTGGACTCTCTTTGATCTGGCAGAAAGCTGCAACTTTCTCTCTTGATTCCTGGCAAGCATATTTCACTCTGTGGTGTATTTCATTCAAATATCATCCTACGCCAGGGCAACATCTTTCATTTCTTTTTAAACTAAACTACATTTCTGCCAAGGCCTAAGTATTCTTTGCTAGAAATTTACTCTCTAAAAGCATAAATAAGTTTTGACAAACTTATTAAGAAATCACAAATTTTTAGTTCTTATAGCTGATATAGAAGGACTACATCACTTTTCTATGTTCGTTTACATGTTGTTGATAGACTGTGAATGAAAACTTATTTTGAAAGTAAAGATCTGAATATTTTTGCGTATTCAGCCTTTTCTTTCATCCAGTCTTTTTAGGAATCAGATTTCTCTATGGCCTAGCTTTTCTGAGAAACTCAAGTTCATGCATAAAGATTAGTTCAATGTTAGGAAGTTGAGTATCAATCCAGTGCCAGACTTCCCCAAAACATTCCAAAGCTAAGACATTACCAAATACGAACATCCTTAACGGCATAATCTATTAGTTGCATTATTATTCCATTTCTAATATCACAAAAATTCAGTCTAAGTTCTTCCATTTTAAAACTATATGTAAATGCGTTCATTTGACCAATTTTATAAAAAACTGTATACAGATTTCTTTTTCATTAGTTTAATGGATGTATGTTTTATAGAAAACGGATCTCTGAACTGCAAACTGTAGGAAAAATAGTCTTTTTCTCTGGATTTGTCTTTCATCCTTTTTCATATATTTAATGTGGTGAAGATAAATAGGTTAGCACCCTAAAAAGGTTATTTTAACCTTTGGCAATGCTTCTTTTTCAACCTTGTCTTTATGTAAAACAAGAGAACTAGGAAGGAAAGCTGGGCATGGCTGCATTCTTATGATTGCTAAAACCAAACAATGTTTCAAGCCAAAAAAAGTAGCAAGTATCATATGGATTCCAGAGAAACATCACAACGATTAATTGACCCCAAGAGATTTTAAAGACTTAAGAAAGCTGGTTCATTATTAGAGCACATTCTTGTGGTAAAATTAGAGGACAAGTATAGTTGTGTAGTTGTCCATTTATAAGAAGGATATATTGACAATGACTGCAAAAATCACAACATTCTGTTAAGAAAAACATTCAAGAAAATTTTATTGGGGAATGTCTTCTCCAAATGTCTTTTTTCCAAACTATTTAATAAGCTCAGAAAACTAATTGTTCTCTCAAATTTGAATACATATGTGTGTGTGTATATATATATATATATATAAAAATATATATTTCATATGAGTACCTATGTGATTTCTCTAAATATAAATGACTAAAACTATGGTTTGTTTTAGGGGTTTTTTTCAGAATATACAAAAGTAAATGAATAATGAAAATTTCAGGAACCCTGAAAGTTTTAATTCACAAGAAGGGATGAATGTATACATACATAATTAACTCTCCAAATGTCTGAATCTTATGGTAGTTCATGCCAGTCATTCATGACCTACATGACCCAAACTTTTATATGTTCAGGTGAGTTAAACTGTGCTGTGGTTGGATAACATCTGCTATGTTCTAAACTAAAAGGACTTCAAGCTCTAGGCAACGAGACATGTATGGATTTGAGTGTGGAGGAGAAAGGAAGTTGACATCTCACTTTCCTCTTTGGTTCCTCAAAAAGTACTGCTATTTAACTCAGTTACAATATTGGCTGCATCAGAGGCCTCTTCTCACAGAGCACAGACAAGTGAGTTAGGAGAGCTCCTGAAATTTGTAATTAGGCATTGCTAAAAAATATTTTTGAATGGAAATCAATGTATATGGACATACTAATTATCAGACATTTAGCTAGATCCTTTAAACACTATCTATATCTACACTAAAATGTCATTACATTACACAAAAACTAAAGAACTTAGGGAAGTTATATTCAATTATTTGGGACCTTAGCTCAGATTTCAAGAGACTGCAGATGCAAATGTGCTCATTGAGAACAACTGATGGCTCTGTTATTACTTCCACTTACAACGATGCATTTGGCTCAGAACAGTTTTCCTTTGAGACTACAGTAATGAGTCTAAAACTCCACAGAACTAAGACTTTTTTCACTTTTATATATTTTTCCATTGCTTGGCCTGTTTATTCAATTCTGATGCTTGACTTTGCCTTTAGAGAAATAAGACTAGGAAGTATAATTAATGACATCACAATACTTTGATATGTCATACAAGCTAAATATAATTTAGAAAAATACTATACCATTTGGTTAAAAAGAAGTTCCAAATGATATCTTTAGTGTCATATATCATTAGTGGGCTTTCCTTTGGAAAGTATTTGTTTGAATCTGGCTATTTAACCAAGAATTAGGTAAAGAAAAACCACTAAGATAGTTTTTGTTTAAAATTAAAAGCATTTCAGGAGGCATTAAGAACTGAGCTCTATCTCCTGGTGGAAAGCCAGAAAGCAATCAGAGCACATTCTGCATGAGCTGTGAAGCTGGGGTGTTAGCAAAAGCCACAACTCCTAATAGCTGTGTTTGTGTTTATCTTATCAGGTACTGACTGAAACAACCTACTTCCAAGGCCAGGATATCTATCAGATAGCTAGAAAACAAGATTTCAGCATTTTAGATAAGTGTCTGAAAAGATAAGTGCTGAAAAGAGGTATGTATCTGACCATGCCACAGACTGAGAATGGCATGCGATTCATTAACACAGCAGCTGAAGCAGCAGGATCATATAGGGAGATTGTTGGTACGCACTCATTGAAAAGTTTGATCTTCAATAGGTTACTTAGAGAGTTTTTCTTCCCTTTAAAAGAAGAAGATGGATATAATGAAATTTTAATAATATGCTTTTTTGGTTTCATCCAACGCTCTAAGAAATAAGAAATTTGATGAAAAAAGGATCATATTCTTTGCAATATACAATGCAGAAAGGTTAGAATCTCATCTGACATATATAAGCAATCACAAGAGCTAGACATGCTTAAGAGCGTCAAGATAGAAGAAATGTTATGGGGACCTACTAATCCATCGGCTACACTTATTTCCTGGCACTAGGCAGAAAAGAGCAATCACTGTCACAAGCCCACAGTCACAAACTCACAGCCTGAGAGAAACCACATCATGAAAGATTATCTGAAAAGAAAGCAAAACACACTGTATTTGTCTAGTTTGGACATGTGATAAGAATACTAAAACTGGGAGATGTAAAGAAATTTATGTTCTAGTATCTGTTTACTTTTCAAGAGTTAGCACATATGAGGTAGTTTTTATTCTTCTCCCCCACCCTCCTCCAAAAAATCCAGGAAAATAAAACTACTGCTTAGCTGCCTTGGAAGGTAAACAAAAAAATAGGAATGGCTTTGTGTCTGAGTGTGGACATGTGAAAAAATATGAAGTTTATTCCTGGTCAATAACTTCAAAAGCTATCAAAAAGACTGGGATGTAAAAATTCAACATAACCAAGCTCGGAAGCAGAACATCACTTTGTCTCATGGCAACAGACTTATACCCTTTGACAAAGGAAGGTGTGATGGATTTATTTTTAGCTTGGTTGAAACTTACAAAGTTTTTTTTGGTTGGTTGGTTGTTTTTTTGGTGTGTAGGGGTGGTTTTTTTGTGTGTGTGGCTGGGCGGCTGTGTGTGTGTGTGTTTTGTGGTTGTTTTTTTTTGTTTGAAGTATGACTAGATAGCCTTGATTTAAACTAAATTCAAATAATGAAGTTTTAAAAAATGCAGCACTTACTTTCTTTGCCATGTAGCCGTCAATATTCATGCTTATCTTGATGAGAATAAAACATATCTCCATACGCTGACAGTGTTGGAAAACAACCATTCATTCAATGGCCACTGCTCTGAGTAAAGAATTGTCATGAAACTGATCGTATTCAACTGGTTCAGCTTTCTGGCAAGTTCAGCCATTTTGCATTTGGCTCACATCATATTCTCATCAGGAAAACAACAATTCTACACACGGTATAAAAAGTAAGAGCTGTGTCAAGCAAACGTGTCGTCAGATTTTGTCCACCAGAGGTAAAGTGAGCTCTGCTACAAGGATGGACTGCTGACGAAAGGTTGCCTTAAGATCAGCCTTCTGGAGCACACAGGCTGGAATTCTCCGAAGTCCACATGAAAGACACTAAATACCGGACTCATACTTTCCGAGACATCTGTTGGCCAGATCTTCCATCTCATCTGGGATAGCTTGTTTGACATTGCAAAATACAACAGACACAAAACACTACTGCCATCAATTGCCTCAGAATGTCTTTGGCAACATACGGGAGCTGATATGAATACAAGAAGATACCAGTAATTGTCCAGGTGAAATGATTACTATTCATGCTATTGTGAGCAAGATAAAGGCCCTTCCTCCAGCTCAATAACATGCAATCCATTTTTCAAGTGATGTGGTGTCCAACTTGTACTAAAAACACACCACTGCTCGATGTGCATAAATGAAGTAAACAGAAGATCTTTGGCAAAGATTAGAGCTGTTCCCATGCTGTTTTGCAGCCTGGGTACACTGAGTTTATAAAGAAGATATTAAACAGTAATTTAATGATGACTAATGCCTAATGACTTATTGCATTGTGATATTTGCAAAGAGTTTAAATATGTGCTTGCACACTAGTGATTTTGTAGAATACTAGATAATACTGAATGAAATCACTATGACTGAAATCTACGTAATATTGGTATAAAAAAACCAAATAATGACCACATCACAAAAACGTGGACCATTAAAAAACTTTTGGACAAAATTTAGTACGTTTTTAATGGTTTGCAATAAGGAAAGGCTTTTCTGCCCTTCTCTCTCATTTCACTCACCCTATCCAACAGTGAAATCTGCAGTACCAAATGGTGTCTAGATGTTTTCCTCTTTCTTCACACCCTAGCAGATGGGATGTCTTAGCCCAGCAATATGTACTCCTCCCTACACACTTGTTTGAGGCCCAACAGATAGCCACTGATACCATGTGTCATTATTTGGCTCTGCTTCAGCACTTTGCTATAAAACATTGAGGCCAGAAAGGAGGGAATAGGAAGCACCGACTCTGAACCTCTGCTGCTTGTTTCTGCAGAAGTAGATAGTCCGTGTGATTTGGTTATCGCCCAACTGCAGAGAAGGGAACAGTGAAAGACACATGGGATTAGGCAACCTAGAATGGCTAGTCTAGGCTAGGCAGAGTGAAGTGCAAGGCATGGAAACTTTAACAGAATACTAATGTAAGTTTGCAGTAAGCATTCCTTGGTATCGCATACAATTAATAACAACATACAGCTGTATCACACATCACTATTTTCATGCTCCAGTTCCAGTAGGCCCATTACAGCTAAGCTACTCATTTCTCACAATCAAACTCTTCAGCACAGACAAGATACGTGCTTAGAAGAAGGAAATTTAAAAAAAAAAAAAAAAAGAAAAAGAGAAGGGAAAAAAGAGAAAAAGAAGGAAAAATACAACAAATATTGCAGGGTATAATTCTAGTTACAGCCATCAGTCTTGAACACTGAAATGCTCACTCACTGAACAAAATATATCCTTCATGGGCATATTTATCACATACATTGCTCTGTAGAAAACAGATGTTGTATTTTTCAGCACAAGAAGCTAAGGGCTTGAGTAACTTTTCAGTCCCCAGTTCAGCCTTTGAGCTTGCTGTGCCAATTAAAATGTCAGCTCATGGTTTGCCTGTCATGATCTGAACATAAACACTTTCTCCGAAAATTGCTTCCTAAAACCACATTTTAATTCTTTCCTAATAAACTCAATAACCATTTGAAAAAAAAAAGGAAGAAAGGTGTGGCAACACCAGAGGGTGATACAGTGCAAGCTTCTCTGAAACGAGCTGATTTTTTTTCCTGTCTTCCCCACTTCTTCCTTTTCTCCTTGGCCTCAGGAGCGTCTGCCTAAATGTGATTGCCTTGCTAACAGACAGATGGAACAAAACTGCCCACGCAGTTTTCAGTTTAGCAATTAAGAAAAAAACAAAACAAGACAAAACCAAAACAAACCAACCAACCGACCCCAAACAAACAAACAAAACACAAAACAAAGAAAGATGAAACAAAATGAAACAAAAAACCCACCACCAAACAACAAATAAACAAACCTCCTCCACACAAAAAAACCCACACCAAGCAAACAGAGGATTAGTTGGGCCAAACAGAGTGCAACAAGAACGGCTCAATTGAATTACAGTATGTAAGACTGGCTTACTGGCTGAATAATTCAAAACAGGATATTTTCCTTCTTTAACATATGAACAGATACTTCCTTCCTATGTGAAGAAATAAATCCTTTAACTTTCTGCTTTTTATTATTTTAGAAAGAAGCCAGGGATCAGAGGACATCAACTAATGAGACTGTTCTTTTTTGTATATATATTTCAAATTAAAAGGAAAAAAAAGCCTAAAATTTAAGCCAGATCTCTATGTTTACACGCAGACATTTCCTGTCTACCAAACGATTCCTGGGACTCCTGCCTCAAACATTTCAGATGCTCTTACAGTAAGACAGTAATTCTGAAAATGTACCTTAAAATAGCTGCTGAAAGGGAGAAGAAAAAAAAAAAAATTACTCCAAGTCATCAAGTCATTGGTAACAATTTCCTACAAAGCCCAACTATTTTCTAAGGGGAGAGTGGTGGCAAGAGAAGGCTGATACTCAGATGACTGAAGACTGGCACCGCTCCAACTAAAAACATATTTGGTTTCATAATTCTCTATGAGCCACAAAAACATGTGATCATAAATAGGATCTAATCCTGACAGTATCAGGGTTATCACATCAATCTCCTTTGCAAAATTACAGTGGAATATTGACAAATAGCTCTTGCAAAGAAGCAGCAGCTGAATAACAACATTCAGAGACAAGGGTTCATTAAAAACCTCAGTCATATCCTCTTAAATGTAAAATGACCACATTGCTATCAGCTTTCTTTGCTTTACCTGAAACCATTAAAAAAAAAAAAGATGCCAACAAACATGAGCAATTAGGGAAAGCAGTGCTCCATGCAAATCTATAGGTGTCATCAACAGCTGCCTTACTATGCACACACGTCTAGAACTTCCCATGTAGGCTGTGTATTTTGAGGCTATAAAAGATAAAATTAGTTTAAAGATTCTTTTCTTTGCTTACTGAATGACAACATTGATCCTGTAAACATTTTTATTTTTTACTTAATTATCATTAAATTCAGTTTTGAATCTGATGTTATTCCTCAAATTCCATTGGAGCCTGTTTTTATTTCTAAGAATGGAAACTTCTGAGCCAATTTCAGTCCTTTGAAACTGAAACATTAATAACTCTATATAACTTGTGAAATTTACTAGTAATGATTTCTGGATTTTGTGCATCACAGACCTTCTAAGTGTGGGGTTTTTTTCTGATTTAACTATACTTCTCTTCATAATTTACTACTATATTCAGATTCATGATCTTTTTAGCACTTTTCCTGTAAGAGAAGAGAAGAGCTAATAAGCCTGTTTCACCCCAGATTTTGGAGGTGTTCTCTTTCTGCTAGAATACTGTGACACTGAATATCAGCTATATTTTTTATTTTTTCAACTATATAATTTTTCTCATTCTGTCATGAAAGTGAACAAAATACACACTCAAATATCGTTGACATTGTAATCTTTTCCCAAAATTCTAAAAAGCTAAACCTTTTAGAACAAAAGTAGCTGTTTCTTTATTCTCATTTTATTGTCCTTTAGCTGTAGAAATATATGGGGTTCTGCAGTGGGTGTGACATTAGCAGCACAGTAACTACCAGAGCATCTCAAAGAGCAGGAAGCAATTAATCCATGACAAATACATTTAAATGAACCATATATACAAAATGCTTCTTTATTTCTGGATGGTCAACATGTTAATTCTAGCCCTGGTAGTCCTTTACATTTGTTTTATTTCCAACACCTACATGATTGCTTAAGAATAATAATATTTATTTTTTACATTAAGTTTTTTTGCTAATGACTGCGCTTACTTCAGAAAATGCAAAATCATCCACATTTATTTCTTCATAGTCATCCTCCACTTCATCACTTTTAACAGCTGCAAGAGCACTGGCCAGTTTCTTTCGCAAAAGAAAGCCCTTCCAAAATGCCTAAACAAAAAATTTAATGCATGTTATACAAAGCCGTAGATCAAATCCAAATCCAGATTCTCTATGTTATCCCATTAGGAAGATAAAACATCTTGGGCCTTGGTTTAATAGCTCAATGATCTGTTTTTTGAACTTTATGTGACATTTAAAACTACAAGACAAATTAAATGCCAGCATATGTCTAAAGCTTAGAGTACTCAAGAGGCTCTTCACAAGTAAGCAGAAAGGAATCCTGAAACTCCCTCAACTACAAACCTGGGTCAACTAATTAATTATTTGACAATTCCTTCAGGGACTATTATAAACTGAAAGGAAAGGCTACATAAGAAAAAAGCTGAGTGTCAACTTTCAAATTACTCAGAATAAAAATACACTTGTACTAAATATCTTATAGTTTACAAGTAGCAATTCTTGGAGACATCTCATGCAATTGACCTAGGTCAGTTGGTCTTTCTTAACTATCTAAGATCTTTATTTAAAACAAATATTACCAGTGGGCATAATCTTATCTAAAGAAAAGGAGCACACCAGGAACTGAGTGCTAGAAAAAGAGGAAGGGTGTTAGGAACACGTGCCAAGCCATAGAATCAGATCGAGGAAAACACTTCAGAAAACAAAATTAGAGAGATGAAATTAATAAAACTAAATTCAGGACAGCAATTTTCCCCCAAATCAGTATTTGATATCACTAGAGTTCAAGATTCCCTAAGCACTTAAAACACCATGCAAAAAATTTCCACTGTCCTGAAAGACACAGTGTTGTCCACATTTAATGGTTTTGCAATGAAGGCACTAAAATAGGAATGGTAAATTTAATATTCTGGCTTAATGTTTAGCTAATTAATTTCTGGGAAATGATTGTCTTACTGCACAAATTGACAATGTTACTGTTTTACACACGTAGTTCCTGATTATTATAAAAATGATTAAATGTATTACAACTGCTTTCTTATTATTATATTGCTGTTATTTTCCTACAGATCTTCATAAACATCTAGATAAAACATTCTGATATTACTGAGTGATCAAATGACAAATATATTTCATTCAACAAATACAATTAGTTTTTACAAATGCAAAGGAGAAAAGCAGTCCTAATGGTATATGCAGAAGGATAAACTGTAAGGCAGCTGTTAACACAGTTCTATGAAAACACCAGGTCAGTGCTGTCATGATCAAAAAGAAAAAAAATATATGTTAGTACTTTTTAAGAAACAAGATAAAAACTGCCTTATTGTAAAAATTTATTCTATATCTGCCTATGGAATTCAGTTCTAGTCACTTCTTTGAAAAAGGTTATAATAGAATGAGGTAAAGTTTCAGAGAGGGGCAGAAAAAAGGATAGAGCAATGTGAAAAGATACTAAATGGACTAAACTTTTATTTTAAAAAGAGTGAATATAACGATGGATATGACAGAGATCTAAAAATCCATAAAATGCACAGAAGATAAACAGTGAACAACTACTTCCGTACTGAGTTTGGAAATTATCAGGTCTGAAACAAATGAAAATAAGCACATTTTAATCACTATATCCTTTTGTGAAACTCATCACTTTAATATATAGTAGAGGCCAAATATATAAATAAGTTCAAAAATGGACTAAGTAAGTTTATGGAGATCAATCGTTAATATACTAGCTACATACTATACTCCAGAAACAAATTTTAGCTCAACTTCCCAGATAACTGACTTCTGTAATGTGATTCTGTACTTATCTTGTTTGTTAGTAGGCACATTTAGTAAACACCTTGCTACTGTCCATTTGTTGAATAGATACTAATGAATTGGATTTTCAGCCTGAAAATGCAGCTTGGGCTCCTAAATCACTTTGGCACAGTTGACATTTTTATAGCAGACTTACGATATCCAACATTTTAAAGTTAACTTGAAACATGAAATCAATACAGGGTCCATTTGCTTAAAAATGTAGAAAAACCCAAGAACCCTGGCAACTTGGCAGGTAAATACTACATCTGCTTAGCAAAATAAACAGAGCCAAGCCATGGACTTCAATTCTTGCACATAGTAATCCATCCTGTTTAACTATCAGCTCAGTATCTAGCACAGGACAGCCTAGGCCATGGTCTGTTTCCAATGACAGTATGGATATGGCAATCCTGGTTTTGAGAGATGGGGAGAGAAGGAAAGAGATGGATAGGTGGAAGAGATGGGAAGAGTAGTTAGTTGTATAGATCTCAGACATGATGTACCAGTTAAGCAGCATCTGTCATTTTAATAGCGTAGATATACCCCTGTAAGAATATGGGCACAATATGTCTTAAACATAATATTAGAATTAAATCAAGCAAAACTAATTCAGGGAAATACATGGTTGGAAAAAGGGAAAATATTTTTATGCTCCTATAATTTTTTTTTGTGAAGAAGGCTCTCTTTTAGAAACATCAAAAGTTTCTTATGCTGACTAATAAAACCAAAAATGTTTAATTATGAAACTATTGATAAAATCATAAACGAAAATAGAGAGAAGATAACAAGTACACAAAACCAGTAATATTTTTTTCTTATTATATTTGCAAAATAAGTAACAAGAATACCATAAACCAACCTGGATTAGTGTGGCAGCTTCATGCTTCTGTCTCACAGCTTCTATAAACTGTTGATTTTCTGTTTGGGTGCAATCAGTTTTCCTCCTGGCATGGTACTCCCGCCAAAGGGACTGGATCACTGATGCTGCCATATGTAGCCTCAGGGAGAAATAAATACCTTTATGAATGACATAGCCTCACCAGTACAACAGGATTATCATAGCTGCCAAACTATAACCATAAAACATAACACTTTGCATTGAGATAAATGGAAGGCTCTGCCACTAAACTGTAAAGAAATCACAATCCAGATGTGGCATATATGTTCAGAAACACTGGAGCATATTCACATCACATAACTCTGGAAGTCCAGTTATCTGAGGGAATGACCTCCACTGGGCTCTGGTTCCTGTGTATTCACTGGAAAGGAAGAGTCTCCTCAAAGGGAGGATTAGGAGCAGAAGTGGTTTAACAATGACTAAATAAACTATTGCAGGGGTCTATTTATCTCCACTGTCCATATAAAAACAAAACAAAAATAAAACAAACAAACAAAACCCATAACAAAAAACCCCAAACAACAACAAAACAAAGAAAAAATAAAACCAAACCAACCAACCAACCAACCCGAAAACCACACCAAAACCAAAACAAAACACCAAAGATCTAAATGCTAAAAACTGCATGAGATAAACATCTCCAATGGAGCAGACAGGAACACCTGAGAAGTGCAATTTAATCTTTTGGCTACTTTTACCCTTCAGTTTAACACTATTGACCACTGGTTATATGTGTACATTTTCTAATTTGCCCATTTTTTAACAAGCCCTGATTACAGACTATTTAGATTAGTTCAGTGGTTGAGCTTTCTAAATGTATGTTCAACTAATTTACACTGATGGAGAAAAAGTTTAATGGCAGCTCTGCATTATGACTTTACTTTCTTGAAACCCTTTTCTCCACAAAATTCTCATTTCAATTGGACAGTGGGTTTATGAAAAGATATCTAAATTTCCCCCAGCCTTTAAATATCTTCAACTTCTTTTGTTGTGCAGTGCATCTACTTGAATAGAGGAGTACTTTTCAGCAAAAAAGCACACTTAAGAGGTTAAGCCAGAATGTTTTTTTCCTCAATTGTGTTTATTAAGTTTATGAAGCCCAAAATACAGTTTATTTATAAGCTTTTTATCTAGAAAAAGCAGTAGCTGCATTAAAAAACAAACAAAAATCCCTTCTAATGGTTTCCATTTTGCATTGAAGAGAACTGTCCAACAACAGACTTGCAGAATGCATTTATAACATTAAAGAAAAACTCTAAATGAACTATTCCAAAAATATTTTTCTGAAGCATTCATCTTCCATAATAACTACTGTACTCTTACTTTCAGCTTCCTGAGAGGCAATGATGAATTCTATGGTCTTCTTGAATAATAAATTTTATGAGAAACTATTAGTGTGTTAAGTACCAGCTAAGCACTACTGCCCATTTACCGTAAGTCTAAACAGTGTGAAGCAGCACATGTCCCATGCTTAGTCTTCGTACTGTTCTCAATACGTGTACTTTTCAAACTGAATTCTTATGAAATCATAACTGATTTTTTGAACCTTTAGGACAAAAAGTACAGCTTCCCCTGACTGCACTTTCAGAACCATACAAACCAGCAGCAAATGCATTCCAAAGAGGTAATAAACCAGTCTGTTCCATGCAGGAGAATATTTGAGGGCACAGAACAAGTTGAACTGCCCTCTCACCCCTGCCTCTACTTTTAAGAAGCAGGTTGAGACATGTTGGAGGAGTACCAAGGGCAGGGCAGGCTGTGAGCTCTTCAGTCATCACGACAGCAGGAGCCCAGCCTAAGGTCAAGGGAGTAGGATGGTAGATTTAAGCAACTTTTCCCTCTTGCCTTCTAAATGACACTGACTGTAAATTCTACATAGATGAATTTTGAATGTCTAATGAAGAGGACAGCAAAAAAGCCTTGCATTAGTTTGCAGTTTAAACTGCCCCAGGATTCCTGTAAACTATCCAGAATTTTCATCCTTAACATTGTATGTGTTATAAAATTGGTGTCATAAATTTATTGAAAAAAAATGAAGAAAAAGGTAGGAGACCAAGAGAAAGTTTTCAAATTCTCTTACTCTACAGTACTTCTAAATTATTTTAAGTACATGCGTATCTATAGTCTAATATATCAACTGACAGAATACCACAAAGGAGTGTTTTTAATATGAAGTCTAGTGTGCATCACCTTAAAATAACTCTTCATTGTCTAGTAAGCTTAAAAATATTGTGTTCTTACTACATGTTCTGTGTCTCTGTTTTAAACAAGAAATCCTCACTCCTATTGCCTATCCATACAATCTATTTGAAAGCAATACAGCATCTGTCTTACCTTTCCATATCATTCTCAAAATGCTGAAGATCTCTTCCCACATTACTTGCTACTATCACTGACTGTCGCAACGTGAGTTGGGCTGACATGTTATTGTTGCCTTTACTCTGCCCACTGTAATTAATACAAGATTCAGTGCTCTTCTGCTTAACTCTCTGATCTTCTTTATTTTCCTTTTGGTGCACAGGTATGGAGGAGTTAATGAATGTGGCCTGAATACGGCCAGTAGTAATCCATCTTTTGGAAGGATCCAACAAGACCTGTTTATTTTCTGTCGCACCCATGATAAAGAGGTTATTTTCCCGTAGGCAGCCAGTCGATGTTTGCTTTAAATGATTTTGCAGTGCTTCTGGTCCATCTCTGTCAGTAACGTTTAGGTCACCGTACTCATGTGCATATCGATGTTTAATACTAAGTTTCATCAGCTGATTAAAATACCAGCACTGTCCTTGTGCAGAATCAATGGAAGAGGCAATTCTGAAAAAAAAAGTTTTTATATGTGTTTCAGACTGTATGAATGCTTTTTAAGAAATATATTCCTTCTATTATTTTCTAAACTACCCTGTGTTTTCCAGTATCCTTACATGTTTCCACATTCTTACAATGAATAGTAATTACTCTGACTGAAAAGCAGTTTCAGTATTTATAAGTCTTAATTGCTTTTTTTTTTTCAGCACTTAAAATATATTCATGTGTATTAGATTGCTTACTTTACTCTGACCTTTTTTTTCAAAGGTTCCAGTCTGCTCAAAATAGGCACCAGGGCATGCATTTCACTATTAATTTTCTGTGTGGTTAGAGGCATATGAAGCCGAAAATTTTAGAGGATTTGAGGCAATTTTGTTACAAATCCTGTAATAGCCTTAATAATCCAATTTTATCTGGAAACTATGAAAGCTAATATAAAAATAACAGTAATTTAAAAATTTAGATTAGAACTATAGTAACAAAACTGAAACTTATATTCAAACCAACAAACCACAATGCCTAGAGAGAATTTAGGAAGTAGAAACTTTTAAGTATAGATATTTTTATCAACATAAGGGAAGGTGCTAGACTGAAGTAACATGAATCTACAAAGTCTGGTTCTCATTAGTTCTTTGTGTTACACCATCTAAATGACAAGGATGACTAAGAGCAAATAGGAACTAATTGTTACAGATTCACAAGGCTGTCTGTATTTGGACAGTGTTCGTCCATTGTATCAGGTAGCAGGTACTTTTTGAATCACAAAAACATTTTCCTTTGATAGCACAGACAGATGCAGAGATCTGTAATCTGGAGCTATTTTCAGAGGAGCACAAAGTCAATTCTAGGTCAGCAACCCAAGAGAAAAAGTAGAAATAAGATCAGTGCTCTAGGGAGTTTGGAAAAATCAGGTCCCAAGATTATAGTTTGAATAACATAATTTTTCTTTCTGTTTATCACTCTTGAAAGGTGAAGCTTTTATAAGGTTCTAATGTGAAAAGACTCCACCTTTATAACTATTTCCTCTAGTGAAGTTCAACTAACAACTTTTTAGATTTTTAAGAGCATACAGAATCAGATCTTACAATAGTAAAAAAGATTCCAACTCTGCTAGGACAACTTCAGTGCTATTGGACAAAATATGAATGGCTAAATTGGAAGCCAAATCCAAGAGGCCTAGTTACACAACTCACTGTGCATTGGCTGTACATTTGATTGCCCATTATACAACATTACTCCTGTTAATTCCACAAATACGACAATTCCTGAAAATATTTAAACCAATGCATATATTTGCTTAAGGATCTAACAAATTTTAGCTGTCTCCCACTACACAGTAAGCATAGTAATTTCTTCAACATGAAATATCTAAACCATTAGTTAAATACTCTAGGTAAACACTTTGAATTAGTTAACGTACTTAACAAGATAAATTTGGTACAAGACCATTACCAAAGTTCCACAAAACATATAATGGTGAGATAACAGAAGAAATAAAAAAATAAATAAATAACCTAAAATTCATTCCCACCTTTTTTTTATCCTTCTAGTTTGTTTTAGTTTTGTTGTTTGTTTGCTTGCCTCAGGATTAAATATTGTCGAAAAAACTCAGAATATTTTTTTATATTGGGCAAAATAAACTTCTGTATGAAAACTATATCCTGAGTATATTTGATCATTCTCAACACCAGAAACAAATAAAAGCAAAACACCAGAACTGTGAACAGAGTAGGATATTTGTACATCTTCTGACAGGGGCATTTTGAGCAGCTGTTTCACCCTTCCAGTGGCTGTGAATGTGGAAAGCAGAAACAGTTTGGTGTAACGGTGGTTGCAAAATACAGCCTTGCCACGGTGCACATGAACCCTATCTCCCAGCTGACATTTCCCTGGAAATACACAACCATACCCTTATTTTGTAGATTTTTTTAGGCTGCTCCCTGTGTATCAGTGGCTTTTCTTTTAGGCAGTCAGATCAGTCTAAGTTTCAAGAAACTACAAAGGAAGCCGTAGTGACATCTCGGAGAATTATGAACAATGAAGTGGCTTAGTAACTGTATTTGAGGTTCTCCTGCAAAGGTGAAGCTCCAAAGAACAGATAGCAAATATTAAGATGGGGTCTGAGTGCTAGGTGGCGGTCTGCTTGGAGGTTCTCTTAGGTGAACAGGGATTTCAGGCAGCTCTGGAGAAAATAAGAACTATTCCATAGGCTTGGGGTAGAGCTATCCTATCAATGCACTGCAGCTTTCTCAGTGTCTCACAAGGACATAATTCTTGATACTAGAGATGTGGTCCTGAAGACCACTTATTCAAACCACAGAAAGGAAGCTGCTATAATGGCAAATAGACAGGACTGATTTACTTCTTCAATGGAAAAAAATACACACGAGGAAAGAGAGCAGACAAAATAAGAAATGTGACTGTATTAAGACTTTTGATACCACAGTATTTCCTTTCCAATAAATGTAAATTGGTTGTTTGCCTTTCAGACTGTTTTTGGTATTATAGCTCAAGGACTCGGGTCACTAACTTTTCTGCAATTGCTTCTTGTTAAGATACAACCAAGGTTTTAAGTATAAATTGGCATCTAGACAAAACAAGAAATGGGATTGCCCTGGTGGAAGCACCAATATCAATACTGCCTGGCTGCTTCATATGTAATGAAATGTAGATGAATATGGCAGTCTTGCTACGACAAAATTTTTATGGCTTCCAGCTCTGACCGGCCCATTCCCTCATGTTCAATTGCTACCTACTACTTTGTTTTGATCTTAACAAGTGAAAGTAACTTGTGCCATATGTAAATTTTAGCATAGCCATACAGGTTGCACTGCTTCTGCGGTGGGAGAAAGGGATAACAAGCCAGAAGAGGAAGGGATTTGTCTTCCATAGCAATGTATAAATGAGCTATAATAGTGGCCCTGATAGTATCTAAAGACCAAGATATTACTTTCACAAACAAATGCTAAGAACAGAATGCTACCTGTAGCTTTCTTCCCCAAAAGATACCTCTCAACTTGCGTTAGGATTTTCCAGGGACTTTGGGGAAAGATAAAAGCATTTCAATCAGATTATATTCTATTTGGAAATTCAATTCAGGCATTTATTAATGACTGTTGCAACTTCAGTTCTAACATCAGCCCACCAAGAGTATCCATCACTGTCTTCTTGGTAAATTTAGACCAAACCCTGCTGAGCTTCACATGCAGTGTTTGTGGAGGGAAGAGTAGAGGGGAGGAGGAGCAAATCCCCACTGACACCACCTAGGAATTATAAGGACACATGCACAGACTGACTTAATGGATACAGAAAAGGACAACTTATTCATGCTTAAAGGCCTTTCAGTGGAGTTTAAATCAGCCAGAATGTTGCCACTTAGAAAGCCTAAGGTGGCAGTGAAACCTTGCTTACAGAACTGACACATTTTGTATAGAATATTCTACTGAAAGCCAATGAATGCATTTATTAGAATAGAGACATTTAATTTTAAAATGTTTCACTCTTAAGCATGGCAGGAATGGTGAAGTTTCAGGCAGAAACAGCACAGACAATTTAATTGGGCAGCAGTTGTATATGAAACATATATTAGGGAAGCAAGCAGTGCTTACTTTCGGCAGTGCTTACTTACTTGAGGTCGCACCTACAGGGGCACATAACTTAGCAAGACGTGAAACAGACAGACATTTGCTCTGTTGTCGCCCCATTCTTTAGCAACATCACATTAACTCAGTCAAAGTATTGCAGTATGTACATATAACAGCTATACTGTTAAGGCTTACAGACAATCAAGTTGTTTAGAGTTCCTTTTATGAACTGCAGTTTTCAATGGTTTTCAAGTCATCCATAAACTGTACTTTTAAGTCAAAAATAAAACATACAAGGGCAGGCTTTAACACATAAGAAATTAATTTTAAGACTTAATTTGACACAAGATGCTTCAACCTTGTCAAAGTTACCAATTTAAAAGATTATGAATGAGTTCTCAAAATCTCACAAAACCAACAACCTTCCCTCTTCCCCCTGTGCAACCACATATTCAGGAAAGAAGAGAGGTTTACATAATTTCTTCTTCCCACTGTTGTTCTTCTCAACCATCTGCAAGATCTTTCAAACAAAACTTACACAGAAAAATTCCCACTTGAAGGAACCTCAGGAGGTCTCCAGTCCAATCTCCTGCTTCAAAGCTGGGTTAGCTCTGAGATTACATCAGGTTGCTCAGAGCTTTACCCAGTCAGCTCTTGAAAAGCCCCAAGAACAGGGACTGCACCACCTCTCTGGGCAACCTGTTGCAATTAATCACTGTTCTAATAGTGAAATGTTTTTTCTTATGCCCAGTTGTACTGGGTCTGGCTAAGATGGAGTGAATTCTCATTATAGCTGCCTGTATGGTGCTGTGGTTTAGATTTGTGACTGAAACTGCGTTAACACTAACGTTTTGCTGAACAGTGCTTCAACAGAGTCAAGGCCTTCTTTATCCCACTCGGCAAGTAGGCTGGAAGTGGACAGGAGGCTGGGAAGGGACATAGCGGAGACAGCTGGCCTGACCAAAAATATATTCCACTCCATATAACACCATGCTCGGCAATAAATCTTGCAGGGGAGAACTTTCCAAGGTAGCCATTGCTCAGAAAATGGTTGGGCATCAGTCTACTGGTGGGAGGTGGTGAGTGATTGCTTTGCATCACTTTATTGCCCTTTTTTTTTTTTTTTTTTTTCTTTCTCTTATCTTCTTTATGTATTCAACTATCTTCATCTCGATTCATGGCTTTTTCTTGCTTCTGGTCTTCTGATTCTCGCATCCTGTTAGTAGAGGGAGTAGCGAGCAAGTAGCTGGTGGGTGCTTAGTTACTGGCTGTCATCAACCCACCACAACAGTCTGAACCTCTCTCGTTTCAGTTTAGATCCTTGTTGCTCACCCTCCTGTCACGCCCCACTGCAAACAGCCTGGCTCTGTCTTCTTGAGCATGTCCTTGAATCCCCTGACCTCCTTAGGGGCCATGCACCAAACTTGTTCTAGTTTATCAACGTCTTTCATGTATTGATCACTCAAAACGTGGGGCACAGTATTCTAGATGTGAGCTAATAAGGGCTGAAGAGAGGGAAATAATAACTTCTCTCAACCTACTGGCTATGTTCCTGTAGATACAGTCCCGGATGTTCTTAACCTTCTTTGATACCAGGGCACGCTGCTGGCTCACATTCAGTTTCTTACCTACCCAGATCTAAAGGTCCTTTTCAGCAGAGACATTTCTCAGCCAGCCAGTCCCAGCCTGTATTGTTGCAAGAGGTCACTCCTTCCAAGGTAAAGAACTTTGCACTTGTCCTTGTTGAATTCACAAGGCTCCTGTTGGCCTGTCTCACCAGCTTGCCTAGGTCCTTCTGAATGGTAGCCCTGCCCTCAACCATGTAAACAGTGTCCTCCAAACTGTTGTCATCTGCAAGTGTGTTAAGTGTGAACTCCATCTCCTGCTCCAGGTCTTTGATAAAGATGCTCAAAAGACAAGTGAGCCTCCACAAAGTAGCAGGAGCCATGAAATATTAATACTTAATAGATGGTCCGAGCCTCACTACCCAACAGATTTCTTACCTGTCTAACTGTCCATTCATGCAGACCATGGTTAAATAAACCATTAAACTTTATGAATTTCATCTTCCTCTCTCATTTTTTACCATCTTGCAGTAATGCATATAAAAGTTATGTCCTTAGAGTCTACCACAGCTCTCTCACAAGTCATACCCTAATCACAGGTTGACATTTTTTTCTGCAAAGGATACTGATAAACCAGGTCTTAAATCTCAGACATAAGAATTTTTTCTCTACCATAAAGGAGGAGCAGTACTTTTTTTTTTTTTTGCCTCTCCTCATTTCTTTTGAAGAAAAAGATAGGAAAGAACACTATTTCAAAATGGTTAATAGATCAGGAAGTATCAGCTTCCCCATCTGCAAACCAGAAGCCAAACATCACAGAACTGGAAAAGACATATATTGAGGGTTTAATGGAGAAACATACGAGTTCTAGGAGCCACCTAGACATTACATCTGTCAGAGAAAACTGCACTATATAATTTTTTCCCCAAACTACTTTCAGTCTAATTCTTAATATGAACCTCTTTTCAAATAAATCTGTTTTGTGAGCTATGAAGGTTTTATTGCAGCTTAGTAACAGACAATAATATATCAATGTGATAAGCTGTTAGGTAGTAAGACACCGTGGATATACAGGCTTACATGTAGATGCAAACCAGCTAGATTCTGAAAAAAAAGGTGGGTATTTTTTCTGAACCAGGAAGTACAAAAGGAGAAGTTCAGACTAAAGCATTGTCAAATGTCACATGCTTCACCTGCTCTGTGATAATGTTCAGTACCTGGCAGGATCAAAGAAACTACATTTCCAAACATCAGCAGGCAAGTTGTATATTAAAAGGAACACAAGGAGGGTAGACCCCTAGCAGAGAGTAGTGGCCAATGGCTCAATGTCTGGATGGACACCAGCGACAAGTGGTATCCGTCAGGGGTCTTTATTGAGACCAGTACTATTTAATATCTTCACCAATGTCATAGACAGTAGGATCGAGTGCACTGTCAGCAGGTTTGCAGACGATACCAAGCTGAGTGGTACAGTTGATACGCCTGAGGTATAGGATGCCATCCAGAGGGACCTGGACAAGCTCAAGAAGTGGGCCCAAGTGAACCTCACGAGGTTCAACAAGGCCAAGTGCAAGGTCCTGCACCTGGGTCGGGGCAACCCCCAGTATCAATACAGGCTGGGGGATAAAGGGATTGAGAGCAGCTCTGAGGAGAAGCACTTGGGGGTACTGGTGGATGAGAAGTTCAACATAAGCCAGCAACGTGCTAGCCAACCATACCCTGGGCTGTATCAAAATAAGTTGAGAGAGGTGATTATTCTCTACTCCGCTCTGGTGAGACCCCACATGGAATACTACATTCAGCTCTGGAGCCCTGAGAATAGGAATGACATGGACCTGTTGGAGGGGGTCCAGAGGAGAGCTATCAAGATGGTCAGAGGGCTGGAACACCTCTCTTATGAGGACAGGCTGAGAGAGTTGCGGTTTTCAGCCTGGAGAAGAGAAGGCTCCGAGGAGACCTTGTTGCAGCCTTTCGGTACTTAAAGAGGGCCTATAAGAAAGATGGGGATAGACTTTTCAGCAGGGCCCATTACAACAGGACAAGGGGTAATGGTTTTAAACTAAAGGAGTGGAGATGCAGACTAGACATGAGGAAGAAAGTTTTTACAATAAGGGTGGTAAAATACTGGAACAGGTTGCCCAGAGAGGTGGTAGATGCCTCATCCCTGGAGGGGCTCTGAGCAATCTGATCTAGTTGACGTTGTCCCTGCTCATTGCAGAAGGTTTCGACTAGATGAGCTTTGAAGGTCCCTTCCAACCCAAACTATTCTCTGATCCTATGATCATATATTGTGACCCTGCTAGGAAATGAAAGGGGACTAGGAAAGAAGACATGGAATATTAATAAGTGTGAAAACATGAGAAGATTGAGCTATTTAGATATTGCAAAGTCATGAAAAGATAGCACGTATAAATGATAAATTACCACTTGCAGTGTCTAAGCAGAAGTCACTGGACAACTAAACATGGTAATAATGACAAAGGTAGTAAGTGTGACAAATCAAAGACCTGTAAACAGAGCCATCTGATCGACTACTTCATGAGAAAAGAGGTCAAACCTTCTGCAGTCATTTAGAATGTGAATAATATAGACAAGGAAAAAAAATCCAGGAAAAAACCAGAGCATATTGCATCAATAGTCAAATTAGGTTTGATTAAACTAAAGCTGGAAATCATGTTAATATGATCATACCACTTTCAGCATTTAAGCTATTGATCCTGCATACTACTGTACTATGCTGTGTGTGTGAATTCATCCAGCTATTACTAACTGACAAAATTCAAGGCCCACATGCTTTAATATTTCTGAAATACTCTTTGCACTGAAGTCAATGATTCTAATCTCTTTCCTAAAATAATACATTTCCAGGCAAAAAGCTAAGTAAAATTCATAAGATCCCAAGAACTACACTAACAATATATGAAAACATATTTCTCAAAGCAATTTATATTCACATAAATACATACCCCAGTTCAGCAGCCTTTTTTTTCAACAGAACATTTTCTTCAATTTGAACTTGACAAAGTTCCAGAAATGTTCTTGATTCTGATCCCTTGGTTCTTTCAGTTGTGGGTAAAGTATGACAGTTGAAGATTTCACCATCAAGAAACTGTAAACTAGGAAGGACCTTGCACAAAGAAGGCCTTAGAAAAGAAAAAGCCATAATTATTTTAATGAAGAAAACCTAATGCTAAAACTCCCATTTTATTGTTGCAATCATATAACAAGACAGAACACGATGATAGTTCACTAAGTATCTATATATATATATATATATATTTGACCTTACTCCATATGTTAATATATTAACTAAAACTTTATTCTTAATAAACCACAGAACTTAACAAGATTGAATACTCTGTTGGTATAAAGACCACTGCTGAAATACTGGCTTCAGGGAGGTCAATGACAACATTCTCAGATCACTAGAGCTAGCATTTTACCTACTTAAACAACAGGAAAATTCGACATACTTGTGCATAGGCACCTGTAATGCATTTGATGAGTAGGCAACACAGCAAACTAAGTCATAGAATTAAGATACAGCACTGATTTTGTTGACAAATTGAAAGGGTTATATTTAAAACCTGCACAGAATACTAAACATTGTCAATCTTACCCCCTTTACATTTGCATATACCACATAAAGCAATATGAAATTCAGTATGACTGACAGGAAAAAAAATCCACTTTTGAAATATTGAATTTGGGTCAGTGAAAGGGATGATAGTAGAGATGACATTTCCTTGCTAT
Source organism: Caloenas nicobarica (assembly GCF_036013445.1). NCBI lineage: Eukaryota > Metazoa > Chordata > Aves > Columbiformes > Columbidae > Caloenas > Caloenas nicobarica. The sequence goes on from NC_088245.1 coordinate 51,788,309, forward strand.
GAAAAGGACAGCTGGGGCCCCTGATGTAAGAAAACATATATATAAGAAACTTATCTACTGATTTAAAAAACAGTATCAATGGCCTCTCTTTTAAGTTATTGTGAAATATAACCTGGTACTGCAACCTTGTTTCACATATTTCTCATATGAGACCAAATTTGTTGAATGTTTCAAGCCTGCAAAATTATTTAAATTAATATATCAACATTCAATATTTACATTAATTTATGTAACACTTCAGAGCTCTTGAAAGAATACTTATTGTAGGCTCTAAGTCCCCTTACTATTAAAAAAGACAGTACTGTTTTCAAAATTTTAGAACTCCTACTATTTCCTGTGAAGGTAAAGGACTATTACTCAGCTCAGCCAACATACATTAATTTTAAAATCAGAGAAAGTTTCTAAGAATGACTTAGAATTTTCCAAAATGTAGCTCAATAGAATAGAATATTAGTTTTTGCAAGTATAAAACTTTCCTCCTCTATTGCCCATTAGTGTAAGAATAACACTCTCTGAAATACATTTGGAATAAAACGATGGGTTTAGACAGTCCCTGAACACATAGAGAGAAATTACCAAAAGTGATGTTGAATAGGGATACATTAAAAAAATGCTGTATCAAAATTGATTGATGCTGGAAGTATTGTGAGCTATGGGATCTCAACACTAGTTTTTCCAGCTGGGTTTCTCCTGGTGAAGGGCTGAGTCAATATTCCATTTAGTGAAAACTTCCTGGTGAATATTCTGTCACTTAAGAGGCTCTATTAATCATTACAGCATTGAAACACATTCCCCTAGGAGTGCTCAGACTGATCCTAGGGTTTAATTTTTAAAAAGCAATTTCTTACTACTTCACTTTTGTTGGTGTTATCACTGGCTGGACATGAAAGTACAAAACTGATTGGGAAATTTTACAACTAATTCCTTTGTTGGTATCAAGGGGTTATGTAAAGTTCACTGGAACATATTGCCTGAAGTTATGGTCAATGCTGTATTCAGCAAATCCATATTTTATAGTATCCTATACTTCAAATCCTTTAGACAAATTAATCTCTTGTCTAATCATAAAAGCTCTACAGGGTCAAGCAATCTAAAGTGTCAGTTCTTATAGTTAAATTGGTATTCAGAAAGCTTTTCCCTTCTAGGTTGCAAGTGACATAACAGTTCTGTAAAATAGTGGGAATTAAAACAATGCAAATGGAAATTTAAAATATTGTCACAGTCACTGAATTTTATTCACAGAATTACCTGCAGGAACCATGAGAGTGCAAATAAGTCTGTTGATTAAAACAACAACAACTACAACAAAAACAACCAAGAATGTATTTGTACAGCTATCTTTTAAACTAGTCAAACATTTCCAACTAAAAGTTTCAAATAGTTTTTTAATTCTGCTGGAATACTAATCAGAAATTAGTATAAAAATCATCTAATGGAAGACATACATGTAAATGTGGGTTTGTTTTTGTTTTTTTTTTTCTCTTAATACAAAACATGCTCTAAAACACATACAACCCAACCTTCGCTGTTGTTATATTAGGCAATCTAATATAGCAAATGTGAACACAGTTTATCTAAACACATTCTTGTGCAGCATTGCAGTGAAAAGCCTCACCTTTAACTGACATTAAATTATACAAGGAACAATTTTGGTGATTCTTCAAAATTCTTTTGATTGTTACAGAAATAAACAGCAAAGTAAATATTTGTAAAAGTCATCCTTATATGCTAATATATACAAAGACGAAGTTAGAACACCTGGAAAGCAGCAATGGAAGAACACTTATACACACTGGTACTAGGAGCATATTTCTGTGGTTTAAAAATAAATTGTTCAGAGGTGGCAAATTAAGAAAAGTTTCTGATCATGTATGGGTTAAAAAAAAATAATTTAATAAAGTACAATTTTTGATAGCACTTTTGGTAGAAACGACCTGAAAACTGTTTCAAATTGCTAAGCTTAAAAAAAAATATTTTTCTAGTAAAAAAATCTTAGTAATCTGTTTTAATTACATCCAAAATGAAAGTCCAACTGTTTTGTCTCATTTCATTTCCTCAGATATTTTATTATGTCAACACTTTCCTAGATAAATACTTGATTTTCTTAGCTGAAAGAATTGTTATTGATTTAAATTCTTACTAATTAAATGCTTCTCTGTATACTTAATGGAATTATAGTTCACTAAAAGACACCCTACCATTTCAACACATGTATTCTGAATTGCATTTCCAACCTGTCATTCTGTTCTTGAAGGCCTGTAGACTAGAAAGTATTAATTCTAAGGAAGATGAAAGAACACTTCACATTAAATTAATGGCACTATTGTACTTTTGCTGAGCAATTCACTAAGACAGCTTTAAGTCTTAATGGCATTGGCCCATGTATGGGGTTTCAGACCACAGAAATCTCAAGAAACGAGAAGACATCTACTAAAACACAAAAAAATACTAAAATACAAAAATCTCCAAAAACCCTATCCATGTACAATTTTATTAATATGGCTTACAAATACAATCCTATCACAACTACTCATTTCAGGGATTCTGATGGCTGCATCTCATTTCATGTGTCAAGTTTCCATTCTACCCCATCCAGTTTTTATATATACATGTATAATAGTCTCTAGGACCAGCTCTTTATTTCAGATTATTATTTCAGCATTATACATCACTGGAGGGCAAAGAACGGCATTATTTTTACATCTGTGTATCTTTCATAATCATAAGAGCTATTAATTTTTGATGTAAAGATAAGCAATTCTCAGAACAAGCAAAAAGTCTAAGCTTCAATTACTAAGGAAAAATCAACCATTTTTTCCAACTTTTTCTTCTAATTTTTTTTTTCCTTAAAATATGCTAAGTCCAGGATTCCTCAATACATTTATTATAGACACCACCCTTTCTCTAGCTATGTGCAGTGTAAACCTATGACGGCAGCAGTTGAGCAGTGAATGGATGGGAGTAAATAAGAAAAAAAAAAAAAAAGACAGCAAAGCAGAAAGAGAAACACTCCAAGAAGTTATGTGATAGGCAGTCAGAAACTGATGGTTCTGAGAAGGGCAGGTAAGCAGTGTAAGAACATTCATAATCAGAGCAGAAATAAAGGTTTTAAACAGTGCAGATAAAAGAGAAGGAGAAAAAGGTTGAGAGTATGGTCTTCTTTGTGCAGAAGTCTTAATGAAACGTAAAATAGCGTAATAACGGTCAGTCAGAAAGTTAAAGTTACCAAAGGTGGTAAACTTGTCAGTAAAGAGGAACAAACAGCATTCATGTGGAAAATGATGTTGGGATCAATGCACAAAGAAGCACTTACAAATAAGCAGCACAAAGAAAGCCTATATCATTCCTGTAATTTTTGCATTTGCCTAAAGAAATTGTCATAAAGAAAAATACTTGTTTAACAGTTAAACACCACAGAGAGAGAGCTGTCGAGTTTTAGCACAAACTGCTTCTAAGGTTCAAAGTGCTAGGTCAAACATCAAGATTTTTGTTTAAATAAAACTACAAACTGGAATTCTTGGAAAATAAAGATCACAGAACTGAATTTTGTTATTTTCAATAATTATCTTCCAATTTGTGGTAGTGTTCATACTTACCTAATTTCTGCTATATAACTAATGTATGTACACCAAGTTTTTGGCTGACTTTGATTGATGAGCAAGATGTGTATACACCTAGTTTTTAGCTGATTTTGATTTTTTTGATTCAGCAAATTAAATTATTTTCTTACCTCCAATTCCTTTCTTGGAGAAGAGGATTTCCATTGAGTGACAACTCCCTTAGTTTATGGCAGCCACTTAACCATGTAATAACACCTTTAAGGTCTGTATTGTAGTAGGAAAGAAAATTAAATATAGATTGAATGCAGAACCATATTATTTCTCATAAAATCCTACATGAAAGTAAAATGTACCAAAATCATGAAGTACTACATGCAATTCTGCTACCTATACATACACTATAGTTATAATTAATATCTTTAACACCCATATTTGGAAAATATTTTAAGTTTTCTATATAAGTGTCTCATAAATAAATGGGAACAATCAAAATCAAGTAAGTTTATAATTTAATTAAGAAGTATTTGTTTGGATGAGGTTTCATGTATTTTTATACAACTCACCTGACAAGCAGTTATTTTTGACATCCAGCTTTTCCAAAGATACAAATGAATTTAATGGCACAAGCTCAGTTAATCTAAGAGAAAAACATAAAGGGTTTTTTTCAATTACATAAAACAACAGTTCATAAACAGTAAGGCACCAGAACCTTTTATAGTTATGACAATTTCCTTATTTACATAAGAAAATACCCATTTAGCTATCCAAGGTGCTACAACTAATTACTGAAATTTTAAAGCAAGTTTTCTCAGTAGCTCAGGTTTTAGTATTTACTCATTAATGTTTTGTTTTATCTGGTAAATATTTCATTGTGTTTCTTGCATTTAGTGCTGAGGCTCTGAAGTCGTAAAATTTACACAACTTGAGCAGCTTTTCTTTCAGCACCATACCTAGAATGAAACTAACAGAAGGCCCTGATTCTGGAGAAGAAATAAAATTTGTTTTTCCTCTCTCCTCTTCATTTCTCATTGCTTAAACTTCTTGTCAGTTTGTTTCTCTTCTCCACTCAGCACATTACTTCCTAGATCCTAAAACTAACATAATAATCACAGTTGTATTTCTTAACAGGTCAAGGCTGCACTGTCCTGCAATATATATTCAGTGCTTCCTCTGTCTTACTGCTTCTGAGAGACAGTGTCGAATAGGTGCCTATTATACAGACAGTTATGGAACTGCTCTGCTTGGGTATCAGAGCTTTTCTTGTGCAATAAAGCAGGAAAGCAGCAGTAAAGCCATGACAAAATTCTTATTTGTAGTATTGAAGAGGAAATATAAGGAAACGGAGCTGACATTCGTTCGTACAAAGGTTTTTGGACTACAAGATGTATATTAACACTATTATTAAAACATTAGTGCGCAGTATTATTCAAGTTTCTTTACTTACAAACTTGCATTAGTGCAACTAAGAATGAATGTTGGATGGTTTGGTCAGCTGTCAGGCTATTTCAAAATATTACCTTTCGGATTAAAATGTTTATTTTGTTTTATGTTAAATATGAAAGAGGGAGGAAAAATTAAAATGAAGATTAAAAAAAAATAGCCTTCAACTAAAATTAAAATGTTTCTGTACAAGCACATACTAAATCAACTATATCTTTTTTAAAAAGAAATCCATGGGTAGGTAACTTGTTTCATCTCTGTAAGGACAAGGCCTAAGCATAATAAGAGAATAGTAACACCAATGGCAATGTGTGTGGTCATTTTGTGACTGCTAATGTTCAGGGAAATCAGCATTTTCTGAGGGTTATAGTGCCTTTGAAAGCTACACATCAGAATTCTTATGGCCAGAAACATGACTACGCAAAAAACCAACACCCACTCACTTCACAAACTTATAACTGGTCAGAGACAAAAATGCTTATTTGTTGCTATAATGTGTGACTTTGTTATGTTACCAGCAGAGGTATTACAAGGGAAAGACAGAACTGGATTTAACTCTGGTACCCAAATTCTGGACCAAATGTTGGTTGTAGAATCTTTAATCTTGTTGAAAGTTTGACCACATGCAAACCAGAAAAAAACACCACCACCACAAAACAAACAAACAAACAGCCAACAACAAAAAAAACCAAACCAAATCAAACCAAATCAAAAAACCAACAAACCACACGACATTTCCATGTTAGTTGACAAGTATTTCTGTATGTCAACATAACATTCTAATAGTAAATTCAGATAAATGGATCATAGAACGGTTTGGGTTGGAAGGGACCTTGAAGATCAGCTAGTTCCAACCCCTCTGCCACGGGCAGGGACACCTTGCACTAGACCAAGTTGCTCAAAGCCCCGTTCAGCCTGGCCTTGAACACTTCCAGGGATGGGGCATCCACAGCTTCTCTGGGCAAACCGTTCCAGTGCTTCACCATCTTCATGGTAAAGAATTTCTTGCTCATATCTAATCTAAATCTACCCTCTTTCAGTTCAAAGCCATTACTCCCTGTCCTATCACTACATGCTCTTGTAAGAAGTCCTTCTCCAGCTGTCTTGTAGGTCCCCTTTAGGTAATGGAAAGCTGCTATAAGTTGTCCCCTAAGCATTCTCTCCTCAAGGCTGAACAAGCCCAACTCTCTCAGCCTGTCTCCATATGAGAGGTGCTCCAGTCCTCTGATCATCTTTGTGGCCCTTCTCTGGACTCACTCCAACAGGTCCATGTCTTTCTTACGCTGGGCACCCCATAGCTGAATGCAATACTCAAATGGGGTCTCAAGAGAGTGGAGCAGAAGGGGTCAGTCACCTCCCTTGACCTACTGGCTAAGGTTTTTTTGATGTAGCCCAGGATACGGTTTTTTTCCTGGGCTGCAAGTGCACATTGCTAGGTCATGTTGATCTTCTCATCAATCAACACCCACAAGTCCTTCTCCACAGGGTTGCTCTCAATCCATTCTCTACCCAGACTGTATTTGTGCTTGAGATTGTCCTGACCCATGTGCAGGACTCTGCACTTGACCTTGTTGAACTTCATGAGGTTCACATGGGCCCTCCTCTTGAGCCAGTCAAGGTCCCCCTGGATGGCATCCCTTCCCTCCAGTGTATTGACCACACCACACATCTTGGTGTTGTCGGCAAACTTGCTGAGGGTGCACTCAGTTCCGCTGTCCATGTCTCTGACAAAGATGTTAAACAGCACCAGCCCAATACTGACCCCTGAGGAACACCACTTGTCACAGATCTTCACATGGACATCGAGCCATTGATTGGAACTCTTTGAATGTGACCATCCAGCCAATTCCTTATCCACTAAGTGGTCCAGCCATCAAAGCCATATATCTCCAATTTAGAGACAAGGATGTCATGTGGGACAGTGTCAAACTATTTGCACAAGTCAAGGTATAAAGCAAATTGAGCTTGTGTCACTATACCTCCATTTCGTTCACAAGTCGTATAGTAAAGTTGTCCTGGTTCTAGTCCTATTTAATTCTATTACCTCCCTTGCAGTTTTCCATGGAACCAAATAAATATGAAGAAGTATTAATCTAAAACGGATTAAGCCCTGTATGTAGATCTGTACATAGTACTACAAATATCAGAGTTTTAGGTTTTCCTGACCAGTCTCAGTACATCAATGTATTTAATATTTGTAACAAATATTATCATAGATATTAGTGGCTAACAGTATGACTGCAAAGACTGAAAATCCATGATTCAGATTATAGATTCACATAATCAGAAATATCCAGGAAAATAAATGTTGTACTTTTTACAAGGGATGAAAGATAAGGCAGTTCTCCAGATCTTTATCAGTATATGCTGTGGTGAATTAGAAATTGTCTACAGGACTATTCTTGCCTGCTGTTGGCATTATGAGAGTTAAAATGTTTCCCCGTCATTCTATAGCTTTCCCTTTACTGACATTCTTTGTTAATTTTTTTCCTAAGAAAATTCAAACCAGAAAAACAAAGGACATTACTGAAAACTTAATACTACTTGACCTTGTCACATTAGCCCTGGGCATAAGAGAGATATAAATTACAAAGAAGACACAAAAGTAAAAGATATTCACAAAAAAGCAAGCTATAGCTTCCTCTTTCTGCTCCCATTTAAAGCTGTAGCAGGACACAGGACACAGCCACAGAAACTGTGTCAGAAAACAAGATTTAAGAGACTAGAATAGTTGCAAGTATGCATCAGAGAAAATAAAGATTGCTTTTCCAAACATAAATAGCAGTTACTGCTCGGGATGGTCCAAATCCTGCTGGGCATCTGCTTTTCTCCAGAAAAATAATCACTGATGTTAATGAGAGGTTAGCAGGAAGGAGGGCAAAGTAATTGAAAATAAATTTATATTAATCTAGATCTTTAAGTGATGCCTATATTTCTTTTTCCTTCTTTAAACATAAAAAATACATTAGTTTGCAACATCCACCGTATTTCTAAGTAGTAATTAAATATATTGTAGGAAATCCGTCAGTCACTTGTTTCTTGATTACTCTAGTAGGCAGAACTTCAACAGTATTGTCCATGGTGCCACATACTTAGAGATAAACTGATCACCAGCAAGGAATTACTGGAAGTGATCAAAAAAATCTAGACTGGTATGGATGGGGAAAACCACTATACATAAGCATAGCTTTTTCATGACCAACTTATTTCAACATCCAGTGACATGTAGATTTAATATGATAACTCTGGAAAAGTAGTCAAATTCTCAAAACTTGATCGCTTGCAGTGACAGTGAGTTCAACTCTTACATTTGACAAATTTAGTTAAAAACACGGATATCATATATATATTTAAGTAGGGAGAACAATACGTTCTACAAAAGAATTGAGTTGATTTTTAGCATTTCTATTATAAGCCTTTTAGGAATAGTATGCATCTAGTTGCCAAAACATGGGAGGAACATGTTCATAAAGAATTTGATTCTGGCCAAAGCAGTTTCCCCCAAAAAATATTTTTTGCAGATGATTGCATTTCTTTAAATATTAAATTTTTATCTATTACACTTAGGTTATCTTAATGAAAAACAAGAGATAGCAAAAGAAGAACTTTGCCATTAATGCCATATTAAACCAGCAATTTTAAGAGGGATAGATTTGTCTATTTTGAAGTTGCAAAAAAAAAAAAAAAAGTAACAGCTGCTTGAACAGCAGATTGATTTAGTGTCTCATTGTAAAACTTTAAATGAAAATGACATTAACGAGTAAGCTACATAGTGAAGTCAGATTACATGTAAACATAAACACTACATGAACTCTTAACACAGATTAAGTATGTATTCATTTTAGTCCCAGGGGCTTTATCCAAAACAGAAGAAAAAAGAAAATGTGTCTTTTTTTTAAACTAAATTAACAGTTGTGTTCTCCACTTACTATAAAATAGAGCACAGATCTTCATAGTCCCAGTTCTGCAGTAACCAAGTCAAGAGGATATTCATCATTGGCTTGGGTCAATTGCACATTGACCAAGTGTATGCTTTGTATGTGAAAGCCACAATAAAACACTTAATAAAAGCAGTAGTGGTGAAATAGCTGTCGTTTTTATACTTGAAGGAGTTAATCGCTACCTGTTATATTATAATTCCTTGTTGCTAAATTGTAGTTTTTAAAAAAATAATTTTTGGAGTTTTATCTTCAGCAATTTCTGGTTTATGATACAGACAAAGCATGTCAGGAATAAAAAAACCCTGTGAAATTGTGTAAGAATTTTGTTTTCACAGTACTTCACTTTTAGAAAGAATACAGGTTCACAGCATTACCATTATATGGGCTTCCTGCAATCAGTAAAAAGGAAATGGCACTCAGTGCACACTTGAAAAAAATTCACAAAATTGCACTAGCTGTAGGATAAAAGTAAAGAAACAGCTTTTCTTTCAACAGCTTACTCCATTACATTCACCGTTTCTATAGAACATCAAGTTACTTATGCTAGAGCACACACATATGGAGCTGCTTATCAGTGTACATAAAGTGAGTGTAACAGAGCAGGCTACTGAAATGCCAGGATTTTTGAGGCTTTTACTATTCACTTAAGAGTATCTTGTCCTGTTTCTCATGAAGATGTGACATCAGCTATACATACATCAAGGAAAGAAAGGAAATTGTTTAGGGAGGAGGAGTGTGTTTATTTTCAGCACATCCAGTTTGCTGACACAAAAACATGAGCTTTATCCCAGTCCAGCAGAAGAAACTCAGTGTACCAAACACTGCATCTCAGCTTGGCCACTGGAAAACCAGAATAAGCACTACAATGGACATTAAAAACTGTAGGATCATAGGACAGGCAAGTGATATAAGGTACATCTACATGGCCAGTCCTAGATCCAACCTAGATCCAGAGGCTGCATTCAAGCTATGCCTGAGACCATGCTCCTAATTTTGTTCTCTCCCTAAGAGGCACATGAGATCTTCAAGCTGTTCTGCGAACTTTGTATTACACACAGCATAGCTACATCTTCATGTTAACAAAAAAACAAACCAGAGGGAGAAGAGGAAACTACAATAAGGTAGAGTCGCATTACTGCATGTTCCACAAAAAGATGAATAAAACAAGGGAAGAAAAAAAAAAAGCAAAGAACATGAATTAAATCAACACACGATTCAGAACCTAACACTTAACAAATAATGCTCTTGTTAATCACAGGCAGGAAGTACTTTCTCCAAACTCCAGAAGAATTAATAAAAGAACAACAACAAAACAACCTAAAAGCCCAGCAACTTGAAGATTAGATTCTGTAAATATAGCCAGATGTTATATTTACATGCAAGAGTTTACATGCATACTACTTCATTAGAGATGATATGAAAACAATCTCAAAAGTTATATAAAAATGTAAGTTGTATATACTCAAATAATATTAATTTTCTATGAAGGCTATTCTTTATAATATTAATAACAGGACTCAGTCTTACGGATCTTACAGATATTTTCTTCCACAGTCTCCCAGCTACAGCTGACTCTGCTGAACTGAATGGCACATAAGATGGGATTCATCTGTTCAAATGAAGACACCTACATGTGCGCTGGTCATTTTGACCCTGTTAATAGTCAATGAAGATGAACAGGCACTTGTAGGGTATGATTAGACTCAAAGCAAACAGCTAAAAATGGCAGATGAATCACACGCTAAAAGCATCTCCTCTTCACTAACAGGAAGTGATTAGCTCAGAGTGTTTATTCTATATATTGTCTGTAACAGAGTATATTCAATTCGTTTAGCTGAGATCAATCTTGTTCAGAGCAAAATGGTCACAGTACAGAAAAATAATTTATTTTTCCTACTTTAAAATTCAGTTTACCACTAACACATTGTATATTGTAACAATTGGTCCTTATTTTTTCTGCATAGTATAAATTGAGAAAAAGGGAGCAGGGAAATAAAAATTTTCACTCCTGAGTATCTGGTCATTCTAACTCTACAGATGTAAAGATTAGCTTAGAAAATTAACAGAAAGCTAATTATGGAGTACTTGAGTGATGATCTAGTTTTATGCTGCTTGTCTTGATCCTTCTATTTTATTTTATACCTTTCAAACTGAATGATAAGAGTGAAAAATTACAGCAAATATGCTTGTTTTGGAGGACATTAATATATGTATGTAAAATAAAACCCCAACATTCTCATTTGTCCTTTTTAACTCTAGCAGTGGCACTTAATATAGCCTTCAAAGTCTGTTTTGAATAAGCTAGCTGCGAAATATTAAGTTTGACAGACATATTCTAGAAACAATTGTTAAAGAAAGGAAAAAAAAAGAAACACCATGGTTTTAATAATGCCACAATGCTCAAAAATTATTTTCATAGAACATCTAATAGAAAAAAATCACTTTTCATAGTCAATGCTGTTTCAAACTTTCTTAGCTAAAGGTAGCCAATATCATTACTTGTCAACCACATATTTTCAAAGAATATCTGGAGAACATAGTGATATTTAAGCCATACTGAGAATTATAGTTTTCACATAAGTGTTACATTAGTAAATTCCTCTGTATCAGTTTTTTGAGCGGAAAAATGTTTCTTGCTTACCTATTTTGAGACAGCAAAAGAATCTGCAATAGAGGCAACCAATACAAAGAAAGCATTCTCAAAGTAGAAATGCTATTGTCATCTAAATATAGTTCTCTTAGGAGAACATGATTTTCCAGTCTTGGAAGCTAAATAGAAAAGAGATGGTTATTTAAAATTAATATAAATTACAGAAATAACAATGGAATGCTTACCAGATGCTTTTCATAAATCATTACTAAATACAAGCAAAAACCACATTTTGGGTACATATACAATTTCCTTATTTTGTATGTACCCGTTGCCACACATAATTTCTACATATCAGGTGGTATTTTTTACGTATTCTATCTAGTCTGAATAGTCACTATAAATTTTAAAAAAAAAAGTCAAGAGCCCAAGAGTCACAGTCTTACTATTTTATTCATGCAGTTATTTGCTGCTTATTGACAATGGTTTTCCTCTCTCAGATTCATAAGAGAATCATTGTCAGTAAATATGACTGATTGTACAATTAGTAAACTACTTTTCCATTTTAAATGCTGCAGCATGAACTTCAGCTTTTGGAGGATCAGCATACATTCAAATCAGCCTGAACTATTACTTATACATAATGATAATAATATATTGTTACGTTTTAAACAAAGAATCAGCATCATGTAATATAAACTGAAAACTAGATGCTATAAGCAAAGGAGGGAAATATAATTACTGAGGGGACAATTTTTCAAGGACTTAGGAGCAGTAAAATACTTAACCGCTAGCCATTTATAACTTTGAAAAATCTCCCTCTAATAGGGGAAAAAAAAGCCAACCTAAAAGCATGAAACATTCCACAGCAAACAAATAGCACATGATCAGCATTCTGAAAAATATGACTGTTAACAAAGGTGTTTGCATGAAAGCCACTGAATTCAAAGCTTTTACCTCCTGGAGGTTATTGCCTTGCAACTTCAGAATTTGAAGTAGGCCACAATTCTCAATGCCTTCAACATGTGTGAGATGATTAAAAGAGCAGTCTAGGTGAATGAGAGTAGATGCTTCACAAAGACCTTTTGTGCTGATTAACTGATTATGGTCCACAATTAATTGCTGAAGATTTTTCAATGACGCCAGACCATCTAAAAATTAAAAATTTTAGCTGAATTAAGCCATAATGAAATAAACCCCTGTTGACTTTCAAGTACTATGAAAACTCTGAACTTTCAATATATTTATACTGTCTACAGTAACAATTAATATTAGTCCTGTATAACCATTAGCGATATATTAGCCATAATAACAATTCATAACCCCTTTAGCACTTCTGTTAGAACGGAACATTCTTTAGTCATAAACTATACTTACCATGCTTTAAGCACTCTGTAGCTGCTACTCAGAACCTATGGGCTCCGTGAAATGCTAACAGCCCTCTTAAAATCACCCCTCAGAATGGAAATAATATTTATGCTGAGAAGTTAATTTTCATTATTTCATTTTTAAAAGATTTTTCTCAAGTTATCAGCAAGGTGAGAATAAATTGTGTTAAAACTTAGGCCAGCACCACCTCTATTATTTGAGTGTATCTTGTTTAAGGAATTATGTTATAAAATATTTTTAATGAAGAAATTTGGAAAGAAAATTTAGTGCCTTTAAGTATAAAGCTATACTTCTAGAGACATTACACTCTCAACAAACTTACTCCTGCCAGCTAGTGTAAAGAGCAAGAAAGTGTGCAATATCTACATCAAAAACATGCAAAGGCAAAAGTTCCTGTCAGCATCTGTTTCTTTCACAGAATTTTTCCTAAATCATCCTCTGACAATGGCAAAAAATCACACTGCCTTTCCATGGTCTTACACATGCTAGATGTCCTGCAATGTCACTGATGCATCTGACTTGCTACAGGTACAAGAAGTTTTTCCTATATCTCTGTAGTAAAACTGTTTCGAAGGGACATCCCTTACAAAGCATATCTAAAATAAGGAATTTCTGGATTTACTTTTTTCATGTACTCTTCACAGGATTATTTGAGGTAATCCGTGGCCTCATCCATATCTCACTCAAAACTTCCCAAGTTCCCAAAAGGAATTTGGGCCAGCTTTACAGAGCTGAATGTCTCTGTGATTGTCCTCTGAGAATAAACTGGATTATGAGACCAGAGACCAGTTTGCACCATAAATTATTGAGAATACAGAACTAAAAAAGAAAATTAATGATAAGGAGAAAGCAGAAGTAAAAACGTAAATGACACAACTAGCATTTAAAACCACAGAACTAGCCAAAACTACCTTTGAAAAATAAAATAAAATAAAATAAAATAAAATAAAATAAAATAAAATAAAATAAAATAAAATAAAATAAAATAAAATAAAAGCCTTTGAATCATAGTAATTTGAAAATGGAAAGTACGTAGTGGAAATAACACAATTGTCTGATATTAAAGAGATAATGTCCTAAATCAAAAACAAGTGTTCCATACTGTAACTTCAAAACTGTGCTTTAGGAAATATACAAATCTTTAACTATTCTGAAAGAATTTCAAACATGTCCATGACATACTATCCCGACTGCAAGATCCTGGTCTGTATTTTATTTTATGCTGGATAAAAATAAAAAAGGAACGAGCACCATCTAGTGGTCTTAAACCAATTTCTTCTCAGACAGTCTTAAAATTAACAGCGTCTGAGACTTCCTCACAAGAGCAGACCTTATTCTCCACTTTTAAGTTATCAGCATAGCTATACTGGAAACTTTAAAAGCACCGAGTTAGTCTGGAGCGGGACAGAGGGGAGAGACTGCACACACGTAAGAAGAGGCAAGGAGTTAATACAGGTTCTGGAAATTTCCTATTCTGCGTGCTGCACAAAGCACCTTTTTTACATCTCCTTCTCCTCATCTGTCTTGTTTAATTAGACCGAATGTCATTTGGAACAGACGTACCAAGGCTATACACAATGGGATCACAATCTATTCTGGAACTATCAAATGCAGCCCAACAGAAACTCAAGACCGAGCAACATAGTACAGACAGATGGTATTTTAATGTTTCTTCTGCACACACGCAAAATTAAAAATAAGCATGAAAGTCTTCTGCACATTTCCAGAAGATATTGTCTGTTTTATGTATGATGCAAACAACAGCTATAGAAGTATATGGGCAAATGCGTTCTGTTGGAAAACACATGGTTTCAGCAATATTTGTGGAGAAACTTTTATGTAAGTAGCTCTTAGCAATTTGCAAAGTGCAGCTGGAGTCTTTCAGTGAGAGACTCTCAGCTATCAGTGAAGTCCCTAAGTAAATTCTATGTGTGACAAGAGGAGTGAAAGCTGATGACAGTGAGCATGAAGATGAAAAAACACAGACAAAAAACCCACCAAAACCTGAAAGGTATCTGAGAAAAAAAACCCAACCTCTATGTGCTTTCTTAAAAAGAGTAGGTCCAAAGAAGCATTTATGACTGTCCACAGTTCTGTATTGCTATTTGTAGCACTGCCAGGATTTTAGCCAACATACTATGGCAATTTAGACACCCTATGAAAGTGTAGTCTATGACTCCAGTCAAAATGCTACTTTTTGTGGAAGAAAATTTTTAAGTAAAGAGTTGATTGTTCAAATACAAACATATGCACTGAACTTTAGTGTATTCCTGACAAAATTACTTAATTTGTGATCATGCATTCTTAAGTGGAAAAGCAAAACTGAGACACATTTCTCATACTTTTAATGTTATTTTTAAGGGTTTTCTGGCAACTCTAATTTCTTCCCCTTCTGATGATATATTTCAATGAGAAGAGAAAAAAAGAAAAAAGAAATCATAGTATGGTTGAAGTTTCCTATGATGTTATTAAAACAGAAGTATTACAAAGACAAATAAGCTTTACTTCTTAGGAAAACACCCACAGCCTTTGCTAAAGCTGAGTGAACAGAGAACATTGAATGGTACTGCAGCTTCCAGAATTGCTAAGGGACCTCCTGCAAGATTTACAGATGGGAGGGATACAATAACTTCTTAAAACCCACAAATCCATTTTTGTGTATTTATGTGACTACTTACAACCAATATGTTATTGTATGAAACAAATCCTTTAATATCCATTTGTTTTAACTGGACATCCTCAAAGCATTTCTGGAGAGGAGAAAGATTCTAAGCTGCTTTTTGTGAATATTTATTTACCCACTCAAATACACTAGAGACTCAGTAAACATAGCAGCACACTGCACAAAACAGAAAATACAAAAGGGTTTTACTTCACTTGGCCTGTATGAAGACACTATATTCTACACAAAAGCCACATTCCTAAATGTCATCCACTAATCCTATGTCATTCTTACAGTAATCTTGCAGGCATTTTTATCAAATGAGATAAATCTGAATATGAATCTTATCCAGCATTACTGGCCACACACATATATAGATGAAGCTTCTTTAACCAGTTTACGTGGTTGTTTCTCATTAGGGTACTGATATGCTTTTACAGTAAACATTGATATTCCAGCACCCTTATTCCTTTATTTGCAGGTATTATAAACTCTGTTCACAAAAACTAACATTCCAAATTTGAAAAAAAATATTAAATATATCAACATTAAACCCCTAACTCTACAGATTTTTTTAAGCTTTCCCATTTCCTGTTTGCTATGCCTTGTTATTTATCATGAAATTGCATTATCCATGTTCATACTGTTTCAGTCATCTTTTTTTTTTTTTTTAACCAGTGGAAACCATTTCTTCATATAAATGTCTTACGTGAATGTATTTCATCTACAGCTTAATAATTGCTTTATATTATTTTCCTGCTGTCCAGCAGGAAAATAATAATGTCCATATACTTTAAAGAAAATTAAGTCTAAATCAAGATAAATAAAATCAAAATCTCCTTATCTCCTTTCCATTCCCAGCTCTACCGTCTTTACAAGCAACATCTTTAGATTTAGCACAGATGAAGAATACAACTAGAAATTCACCTTTTCAGGTTTCATGTTTCGATTTATACAAAATTCATTACTTCATCACCAGCAATTTTTTTTCTTGACCATAAGATTTTATTTCAATGGACCGATCTCGGAAGATTCATCTCTGTTAAGACTATAATACTGAAGTTACATAGTCATTTGTATTTTGGTGGCCTTTACAAATTTCACAGTATGTCGTGCACCAAAACCCAAGTCCCTAGGCCTAGAGTATAGGGAGGTTGTTAAATCTAGTTCTACCTGCTGTGCTGCCTTCTTGAAGGAAATTTGCTGCTTTCAAGCCTTCAGAGCTGTCTTTCAAGTAACGATCTGGCAGTTTACTACTACCTTTTATCAACTGTTAACATTGCTTTTGAGGGACCACTAATGGTCTTCCCTCTGTATATCATTCTAAAACAAAGAAAACTTGCTTCTCCAGTTGTTTTCACTGTGCTAACAGTTTCCTGACCTTTTGTCAGTAGAAAAGGCTCTGGATGCTGATTACATCTATACTAAATCTACAT
Organism: Caloenas nicobarica; assembly: GCF_036013445.1. Classification (NCBI taxonomy): domain Eukaryota; kingdom Metazoa; phylum Chordata; class Aves; order Columbiformes; family Columbidae; genus Caloenas; species Caloenas nicobarica. The sequence goes on from NC_088245.1 coordinate 51,805,327, forward strand.
AACACAAGACTCACAATGCAAAATTTTGACTCGCCAGAAGCTGAGGCACAATCTGTACCCCTTAGGCACTTTACAGTCTGAGTGGCCATACAAGCAGAGAGGCAGTACAGGTAGAGGCGCAAACATTTGTTCATTATATGAAAAATTCCTGGCTGGCCAACATAAAACATCTCCTGGCAGAAAGATTTCATGTATTGATGCATCTGTTGAGTGTGTTGGGTGCATGTAAATTCTAACTGGTGGACTGCATGCTAAAGGTACAACTGTTGCTTGCCAACCGTTGGACCTAACAAATAGAACAAACTGCCTTTGTATAATAAATATAACAGGGCTTGGCACACCTTCTGTGCCTAAATGATTTGCATGATTTTACTATTGACTCATTCTTTTTTTTCCAGCTCTGGGGCAAAGAGCAGCAATGAAGAGCCAGACTGGGAGGGAAACATAGAATAACAGTTCGAAGGCAGAATGGGGCAGCATTTTAGTAGAAAGAGAGGCTGTGGTCCAGTGTTAGCATGGTTCAGCAACTCAGACAGATAATAGGATTTCTTTATAACTATTTATTGTGCCAGTCAGGAACACAACGGAATTCTCTGCAGTTACAAGTCTAGACTTTATATTAATTGCTTCTGTAGAGAAACTGAACTCAGGCTACTCACATATTCCAACTGAGCTAGTGCAGGTAATATTAGGGGCCCTTCTAGAAAGATTTTTAGTCATCTGGCTGACAATAGCTATAGGACCTGGTAGATGGAACACACAGCAGTAGCTAAGCCATACTACAAATAAATGTGAAGTTGAGTATGTGAGTAGCTTTAAAATGCAGGTCTGTTCTAAGTCCGTTTCCTCATTCTCTTTGGGCTTAGCAGCTAGCTGGCCCTAAATCCAAGGGACGTATAATTCTGAACATAAACAGCACAAATATTGTAATACAAATTGGAATAATTTTTCATTAATTTTCTTACCAATTCGAGTGACTCTGTTGTAGGAAAGTTCAAGATTTTGGAGATTTATGCAGCCATCTAAGCCACAAACGGATGAAAGATGGTTCTTAGTCAGAATCAGAACACAGAGATTTTCTAGATTTTCACAGTCAATTATCTGAATGTTGTTTTCCTGCAATAAAGGAAAATGAGAATATTAAATAGCATCTGAAGTGAAATAGCAGAATTAAGTGTAAAAATATGGTAGATGTCACCATTGCTTATTTTCATCCCAAGCTTCTAGCTAGGAGTAAGGGCATCTCTATTTTTTCCATTAAGAAAATAAATTGATGTGTCATAGAAACTGCCTTTTGTGTCCTGCTGGGATAGAGCAAAAATGTATTTCAAACTCCATTCTGGCTTTGAAAAAGCCCAGAAGTTGAAACAGAGAGTATAAGGAGAAGATAAGGTCTTTAAGAGAGTGGTCTTTTCCATATATGCTTTCCTAGCTTCCCAAATTCTGGGAAACTGAAATAAGAACTGCATAGAAACCATCATATTTACTATACACTAATGAAGACAGCTATGACTTTGCCAATCATATTTACTAATAGTGAAAATCTGCATTTAGAGGTATTTTAGTCACAAACATTAACACTTTCCTCAGATAATGTTCTTCCCCCAAGAGATGTTGCTCTTTTAACATCCCCCTCCCCTGGCCATTTTACTAATGCTTCCTCGGATTTTTATTTCGCTATTTGTTGCCCTTGCCATTTTCTTCTGGTTTTTACCTGCAGATGCTCAAATAAACAAAACTTAAATTCCCTGCTTTTGTAACAAACCGATTAAACCAAAGTGTCTAATTCCTATTCCAGAATTAACATGTTCACTAGATTTAGGTAGAATCAAATGTGCGTGGTACCTCCACATTGATATACTTCAGGTCTTTGCAGCTACTTAATCCTTCCAATGCAACTAGTCCACAGCGCCTCAGAGTCAAAACTTGAAGATTTGGGCACTCTGATAATGTTGAGAGGCTACAAGCTGGCGAATCTTCGAGTGTGAGTGTTGTGACCTGAATGGATAGAAGATTAACACTAAGCAAAGCAATTATTAGTGTGAATTGTTTCCCGTCACACTGTCATAAATGAAAAGTGAGTGTGCAAGAACAGCCCAAAATAGTTCAGATTAAAAGTGTATGTAGTCTAGTACGTCATCTCAGGGTGGACACCAAGATGAGAGCACAGAGCAAGCATACAGTGATAATTCAGTACGTGGTAAGATACATAAGTGTTGGGAATCAAGAGATGTTCTTTATGGCAAAATACCATCTATAAGCTGATCAGCCATGTCTTGCTTCTGGAAGAGATTAGTCTTCTCAAAACTCTGAAGGGGTTATATGAGCCGGTGCTGAAATGCAGACCTTCATACAGGGGCAAACCATGTTCACTTAGCAGAAAACAGGGGCTAGGAGCTCCTGCCTTTTACAGACTTAAGACACTATCAATCATCTGAAGACCAATACCACACTAGTCTGCACCATAATGCTCACAGAAATCAAAAATCATTCTCATCGCCCTTATTCTGTATTTTAGCGGAGGAACTATCACTGAGATCTATACTCTGCTCAATTATAATCTTCTCCTCTTCCAAAACAGCATTCTACTGACATAGTAAAAAAATATATATATATATAAAAAGATGGTATGGCTTCCCATTTCATTCTAAATCTGTAGTTACCTGCTGAAGAGTACTCCAAGGGCAACTTTGAATTATCTTTTGTGAACTTAATGGAGGTATCTTGCTAACTGAACTTTTCCTTCGTCGTTTTTTTATAGTTGATTGCTTTCTTTGGTTTTCTTCATATATTTTAGACCAAGATTTACATGTGTTCATCCAGTTTATTCTCTTCTTTTCAATATCATCAGGAAGAATTACTCTACTGGAACACTCAGCTACATATTGAATTTTGTCCCAGGTCTCTCCAACTTCCTCATTAGCATCTTCCATTAGAAATACAGTTTTCTTCATCATTTCAGACTGAGAAAATTGCTCTTTGACATCTCTATTACTAGGGTTTAACTGGACATTTGGTGGACTGCTGCATGTATCTTCTACCATGTCCTTAGCTCCAAAATTAACAGATTCATCATTTGAACTATGACTCTTAGAAGCTTTATTAAGATCTGTAGTTTGTGAGCAATTTTCTTCTACATGTGTTACTGAATTCATGTATATGTTCTCATTATTTACTTGAGAAGAGTGTTCCTTCTTCTCAGAGCCTTCCATATTCGGTGTTGGTGTCAAATTTCTTTCTGCCGGAATCATCCAATTATTTGTATCATTCAAGATTTCAGTCTGTTTTGCTTTTTGTTCCTCTACTTGCTTATTTAGTTCCTTCTTCTGTTCTCTTATTACTTTCATATTTTCTGCCTGCTTATCCTTTTTTATGTTTTCTTTGTTGTTTTCTCCACTTTCACTCATCACAGCTTTTGCTGTTTTTTCTCCTAGTTTTCTCTGTTCTTGTCTTCTTATCTGAAGCTGTTTTTCTCTTTCAAGTCTCAGACTTACTTTCTTTTTCTCATATTCCTCACGCCTCCTCACCTGTTCCAAATATTCTTGTCTTTTAAGTTCTTCTTGTCTCTTCTTTCCCCCTTCTTTCTTTTGCTTCTTTTCTTCCATTCGTCTCTTCCTTTTTTCCTCTTTTTCTTTCATTTCTCTCTCTATTTCTTCTAGTATTTGCTGCTTCTTTTTTATTTCATCTTTCCATTCTTTTAAGATGGAAGCATATTTTTTACGGACTAAAAATGATCTAAATCTAGCTTGGATTTTCAGAGCTGCTGTATTCTGTTGTTCTGCCAGGTGTTGTATTTCTTTTTCTTTCTGCTCTTCCAAGGCCTTTTTCTCCTCTTCCATTTGCATCCGTAGCTTCATGATCACTTCCTAGGCCAAAACAATAAGGACAGACTTCAACCACTTTTAAAACAGGACAGGTTTTGGCACATATTTATCATTAATAACAGAATCTGGTAACTTAACTGTTCCAGAATATTTATTCTCAAATATATGATAGTAACGTCACAGTCTTTTGACAAAAGCTCATTGTACAGCCTTACCTCATGTTGTATCATTTTGTCTCTCCAAGCTTTCTTTTCTTTTTCTAACTCATCTTCTATTGCAGTTTGGTGTTTCTGCACAACAAAGTAACTTAAATTAATACTGTAAAAAAACCTGGAACATCACGAAACACCCTCTCTTCAATCTCCCTCACCTCTGGACTTTCCAACAGTCCACTTTGGCGAATACCTGAATTAAAATGAGAAACTCGGCTGTGTGAGGATCAAAATAAACAACTGGACACTTGCATTGGTAATGCAGACTTGGTCATGTACTGAATGATGCACGCCTTGAGAGTCAGCATCTCAGTACTTCACCCAAACAACTACCACCTTCCTCTACAAATTCTGTACTTTTGAAGATGAAAACTATGCTTATGAAATAAAGTACAGCTAGATAATAGAAACATAAGAAATAAACACTCTGAATGTAGCATGAACAGTCCTCCCTTAATTGCATGGATATGTTACTGATAATCTTAAAATCTTTCAAACAGGAATTTTGTTCAGTAAAACTAAAGACATTTTTTCACTAAAATTGTTTCTCAATAGAAAAAGAAATTTCAAGCCTATTTTCTCACTATTTGAAAATAAATAGCATTTCTCTCCTCACCCAAGATATCCTCAATCAGCAAAAAAAATAACCCAAATGATCTGGAATTACATTTGAAAATTTACGGACAGTAAGTACCTAAAAACCAGAGGCTGATCCAGAACCACCTGTCTCCTGGTGAAACCAAGATAAATCAGTATCAGCCAAGTCAAATATACAGCAGAGTATGAAGGAAACAGTATAAACAAACTAGCAATTCCAACTTGGAGCATAAAGTCTCCCAGGTGCCTAAGCACTATTTTTCATGCATGTTCAGAAGCGTGCTGTTCAGACAACAGGAGACTAGATGTCCAGATCCTTCTGTGATGGGGGAAGTTACTCTCCACCTCTCATCTCCAAAAAGAGTGCACTAGCAACAGCACTACCAAAGTGTCTAAATGGGGACATGCCCCACCTTGTCTAGAGAAAGAAAGCCATCCTACATCCAAAAGTGATTCATGATATCAGAGAGCAAAGGAAATCTAATCGTTTTTGTGGCCTGTTGAAAAGGGAGCTATATCAGACACTGAATTTGTCTTCAGAGCCCTTCCTTAATTTTAGCGACTTGACTTACCTTGGTGGGACCAAGATGCCTACCTCTTCAGAAAGCTGCAAATTAGTTAATTGAAAATGCAGTGTTAATGCATCTCTCATAACAGACATATTTAGGCTAAATAATAAAATACTGTGGCTCCACAAGTACAATGTCTGAGGGTCACCTTTTTTATGCATTCTTACACTCTTTTGTGGGGATTTATCAAATTTAATCCTTCAGTATGCACCACACACTATAGCAAAACACAACTAGATACCCTGAGAATGCAACCAGTCAACATGGTGAGTCATGTTCTGTTGTGGCAGAACTTAATAGATGAAGTTACCCAGATACAGACAAGAAAAGGAGGTACTTTAACTTCTACCTATATGAAGCACAGTACCAGCATTTCTGAACTGAATTATTTTGGTTCAGATTACTTCACCTACGGTTTTTCATCTACATGTGAAATTAGGGTGGGAGGTCTAAAGTAAGTAAATAAGTATTTTCTATTAAGGCACAGTAACCAGTTTTCATTTGTGAGTAATTTAGCATATGTCACTTCCGGTACTTTGGCTGGTGTCAAAATATAAAAACTTAGTAAGGGCAAAGCCTAAGGAGTAATTTAACATTTAGCACAGCAAATTCATTCACTGTTGATCAAAGCAGTAAATGCATAAAACCAGTGGATCATATTTAAATATGTCTTACATCTCACTTTGTTAACACAAGCAGACAGACTTCAGGACAGTCATACAGTTTGGGATAGTACTCTCTTGTTCACATTAGATCTTAAACTTCAGATAGTCTTCAGATGGGAACAGATTGGATTCAATATCATTAATTACCTTATGAAGAAGCTCTAACTTTATTCTTTCAGCTTCAAGTTCTTCCAGACGCTGCACCCTTCTTGCACGTTCCTCTTCATTTTGTTTTTTCTGTGCTTCCCTCTCAGCTTTCCACTTTTTCCTCTTCTCATCGTCAAGCTCCTTTTGTCTTTTCTCCAACTGCTCAAATTCTTGTCTACACTTTTCCTCTACTTCACAGTGAGTAAGGCTTAAGTTCATGTCAACATCAGCTATGAATTTGTAATCAACCAAGCAAACCTTTTATTTATTTTCATAATAAGCATTGGGGGTTGTTAAACAGTCTTAAAGTACTGACAAGAAAAGGACTCTGTTCTGATACAGCCAGCAATACGTATCCCAAAGGAAATGAGAACTACAACATGAGTCTTTTCTATCAGAGATATCTTATTATCATGAAGCACACTCACTGAGTCTGCCACAATCATGCTTATTCTACCAACGTATATTTCACGATTACACTTCGGCTTCAGGAGGAATGCCTTCTGTGGCTATCAGCAGGGGTTTTATAACTGATGTGCTCCACCCCACCACGTACAAATGCTATGGTGAAAAGAAACATTCCCAGCCAATGTTACTAAAAGAAGTTGCAGCCAAAGCACAACCTGTTTAGTGCCTCCAATCTGCCTTCCATTTGTATTCATAATTATTTAAATCATTTTTGGGTAGTATTTTTTGAAACAAATTTCTATCCAGACCTTAAAGACTATGACAATTTTGTGATCCTGAAATGAGATCAAAGCACAAGGATTTTCTCACATATGTTCAATTAAGGATGTATCAAAATCTATTGCGTACCGTAAGGTGTAATTCTTTACAAAGAATATTATGATACCCATGAAAACAGAAAAGCAGGAAATAGTGATACAGTGCTAAAGATCACCACATCCAATTACTAATGTGTTTGCTTACCTGTAACAAAATGGTCATCAGTGACCACTGCATCACTGGGGGAGTGATTATTATAACTAGGTGTTGCAGCAATCTGCAAGTCTTCATTTTCAATTTCAAATAGTACCTAATATAGTTTAATATTGTCATTAAGAAACAAGAAGAAAAGTTAAAGCAGAACATCATAAAAATCTTCCACAACAAGGATAAGCTTTTCATCATATGACAAATACATTAATACAAAACTTACTACTGACTGGAATCCTTAGACACTAAATAATGCCAACACATCAGTCAAAATATTGTTTTCTAGAGTAATCAATATTAGAGTGTTTCCCAAAATACATAATATTTCTCTGTGGTTTTTAAATGTATATTACATTTTGACTTGGAAAAAGGTATGGTTTACATTTGGTTCATGTTTTTCTTTCTGTGGCACTAAGCACTACATTTATGCATTAATAGTATTATGGACATAGGGGAAAAACCAGTTACAGAGTAAATTTTTAAGTTGTCTATTTGAAAATAATGATATGGGCACCAAGGTTTGCTGTATTTCTTTCACTGTTCTTTATTGGCAAGAAGTAATCTATTCCTCCTCATTTATCATCTGCTCATCACATGCTTGATGCATATATTAATATTTGTAATGCAGCTGAAGTCACATAAAGTACTTATGCTGTTCTAAACAATGGTCTTCTGAGAACAGAGAATCATATTTGCAAAAGTGCTCACTAGTAAAAAATTAAAAGTGATTAAATTAAATGTAGATTTACATCTAAGAACTTCAGCAAGTTATTCAGTCAAATCCTATTAAAGTATAAAAGAACTCAGATTTATAACTCTTGATTTGTCTTTGAAAGTTACAGACATTATTATGTTAACATTTTCTATAAAATAATGGAATATATGAGGAGCAAAATTAATAGTAGCACATCCTCGCGATCATTATAAAAAGATTAGAGAAGTTTAAAAGTATTATCACACTATTGAGATAATATTCCGCAAGTAATTAACAATAAAGGATTATTCAGTTTTGATTAATTTTGTTGATTTTTTTTTTGCTTGGCATCTCAACTACTGGTACAGACAATCTATTCCAAGTTTTAAAACTTAGACACATGCTATTGTTACAGCTGATGAACCTATTCTAAAGAACAGCATATGCAAATTCATCTTAATACCTTATTGATAGTCTGACAGAAACGAAACTGAACACATCTATACATCTCCTTAGGAGGCCAACCAAGCAAGTGCAAGCTATCTGGATTACTTAGTATAATAGAATTTTGTTCACTATAAATATTGTTTAAATGGACAATACCCTTTTTTTAAACTGTTCTGGATCTTCATTATTTTCAGAAGCCAATTCTGCCAAGCAATCTGAAGCATGGCAAGAAGCTACTCCATAAATGTTACCTAAAGAAGAAATAAATGTATAATTTAGTACACAGAGAAAAAAGCCCTAACCAGTACTCACTTCTGCTCTATACTGCTTAGCTTTTCTATTTCTTTAAACCAAAAGAAAGGATTCTTTTCCTTTAAAACTCTTTAAAAAACCCTGACAATTTTACTCAAATATTTATGGGAGTCATTCACCTACATTAAAAGCAGCAAATATATGTAACTGGGACACACCCAATGATATTGTAAGAATCCAGTGACAGCAAATATGAAAGAGAATTCCACAGCAAAGAACACAGCAGAACATTTTCTGTGTAGAAAAACACAGTAGTACTTGCAACAGATAGGTCAAATACTGACAAAGAACTACAAAAATAATGAAAAAGAATAAGTGTCCATTACAAAAACACATAAAAAGAAACCTTCCTCAAATATTAAAATGTATAGACAATACTGAACTCACAAAGACTAAATGAGTGTGAAATCCAAGATGATGTGAAAAAGTAGAATGGAACAGACAATACCAGCTGTCTGGCATAAAAACCTGTGACCTTGGCTTCAGTCACACAGCTGACCCAGCAATATTGTTCCAAATTACAAGGACATTTCATTTAATGCTAGCTTGGATATCTCTAAAAACAGACTTTAAAGATATCCTATGGGGTTCAATTGCATCTGAACTCTTCAGCTCCATTTTAGATTCTCATGAAGAGTCTGGCCCAGGTCCTGTTTCAGACAATGACCCTGCACTTGCCTTGGTCTATGGTTTAGCATCAGATGAATTTTTAGAAAAGTTCAATTCACACTCAGATGTTAATCCTAGAAGACAGCACTGCGTGGCTTTATTCCTAGGGATTTTCAGCATGCATTCAGAAGCTGATGCAATAGGTTCCACTGCTTGCTCTACTTAATAGTTTGCATTATTTTACTAATGACTGTTAGTCTTCCACCGGCAATATGAGGTGTGTAAAAATTTTAACTATGATGCCTGCTTACTTGTAGTTTCTTCATCTTCTAAGTCTTGCAGTATAAGCTTTTCAGCATCTTGATTTCTGCTCTTTATAAAGTTTAAATAGGAGAGAATCGATTCTGGCAAGTCATCCGAAATCTAGAAAAACATGACATTTAACATAAATTCTACATTTTCATCTTGCAGCCACAATCAGAGGTAAATACTTGACAGTCAAGAATAAAGACTCATTTTAAATTCACATATGAAGCACTGATGGAGATTTAGTAGCAATTGCTACACTCTTTCCATTGTCTTATCACCCACTGAACAATTAATATTCTCATTTTAACTTACATTCCAATTAAATTCGATTGGACCACATTTTAGTAATTTATCTTCCACTATCTTCAGAAATGTTTTAATTAAAATTTTCTTTATAATTGTGTTGGACCAAGAAATAAAGAAAAACGTTAAGACTAAAATTAACAAATACCGATGATGGACAGGATCTTTTTCTTAAAAATTTTCAGACTTTAAAAAATATCATCTACCTGAATATCCTACAGACCAATCTTTTTGCTACAAGTCTGAAAGATTAAAATAACTGAAAAGGACCCAAATACTGGATTTCAGAGGAAAATCTTTCCCCAAAATAGGAAGTCATCCAAAAAAGAGGGCTTGAAGCATCAATTTATATGAAATTAAAATCAGGAAGTCTTCAATCTGAAGAGTTTCCTGTAAGAATTAAATACAGAACTACATGAAAAGTCATTGGCTTATTCACCTAGATTTAATCTACCTCATTAGCTTTAATAAAATCTTCCAGCTTCAGAGGATTCTAAAACAAATCGTTGTCTACCAGCCTGATTTTCTCACTTAAGCAGAATGCTCATATTCATCTCTTTTATTGTCTTTTCACCATTGGAGGTTACATTTTTCATGAGCAATACTACAGAGACTGCTTTTCAGAATAAATCCTCAGGTTTGATATTTCAGGAAAAAGTGCATTCGTCAGATAGGCTTTCTGATGCCCATACTACTTTCAAGCAGAAATAGAAGCAGGTTTAGCCCATTGAATACTTACTGACTCACTGTCACTCAAAGCTTCATCTGATACCTCTGTGTCAAGGTCTTCTGCTTCAAAGGAAGAAACACTGATTCTGCTTAATTCAATTTCTATTTCTTTTTCAATTCCTTCAATATCCTCTGACATTCTGCTTTCCACAGCGTCTTATCTGCTTTCAAAGCTACGCAAAGAAAATATTAACTTTCAGCACTGTGTGAACCAAAATAAAGGAGGTGCTCATTTCACAGACGTTTATTCAGATGTATTTATTGAGCAGTTGACCTAAAACATGAAGAGAAACAGCAGAAGTTTGCTCTGAACACTTCATAGTAACAAGCAAAAAATAAGGAAAATGTTTGCTTGTGATAGAGAATCCCCCCTCAGTCTACCCCTCTAAATTTTGCAAGTGTTACCAAATTTGAATATTAAAAACCTCTGCCTGCTCTCTACTCCTTGTGGACAGTATGAGTGCTATGACCTAAGCCTCACAAGGGGTTTTTCCAGCACTAATAGCTGCAAAGACAAAAAAAAAAGCTTCAAACAATACTAGCAATTACAAAATAAGACTAAGAATCCAGAAAGCACTCAGTTAAGTTATAATGATATAGAGAAAGCCATAAGAAATGGCCTAACCCACAGAAGTACAAGACTTGCACACGCATCCAGGCAGGAGGGGAAGGGATCGCTGTCCCTCCCTCCACAACCCGCACCCCTCTCTTCACCCCTGGCCCGAGTTAGCGGGCAGGGGAGGCAGCCCATACCAGCAGCGAGCAGCTCCTCATTCCTCGCCGGCTCCTGGAGCCGGAGAAGGCACAGGCTGAGCGCATCTCAGCCCTGAAGGCGCGAAGCTGCTTCTTAGAAAAACTACATCTCCCAGAAGGCGTCGCGGCGGGGAGGCTGCCCGTCGTTCCCCGGAAGACCCGGGGTCTGCCCCTTTGCATGCTGGGAGCTGTAGTCCGCTCCTGGGGGCGCTCGTAGTGCTCGAGTCTCTGCGGTCTACTCCGTGTAGCTACTCACTGCTCGTTCAGCCAAGCTCCTGCCGGAGCCGCCGCTTTCCTGGCCGCCTCCGGGGACCGACCGTCCCGCCGCCCTGAAATTCCGCAGCTCCCAACCACCCCCGGTCAGGCCCTCCGCGGGGACGGCGGGAGCCCCGCTACTGCCCTGAGAAACCGAGAACGTCACCATGGCAACAGAGAACGACGTCGCGGACGGCGAGCTGGAGGATCCAAACTTCACGAGCCCTCACCGTTTCGCGCCTGAGGGGGCGGGCGGTGGCGCCTGTCGGGAGGCAGCTGCCTCGCGATCGTCAGCGTGGCGCGAAACACTTCGCAGCTCTTTTCTTCGTTTTTGTTGTTGTCTTTCTCGTTTTGTTTTGGTTTTGGTTTTGGTTGCCTTTGTTGTTGTTTTGGTTTGGTTTTGGCTTGGTTTGGTTTTAATTTGTTTTTATCTTAAGTAAAGGAGTGGAACTTAGTGTTCAGAATAAATTAGAGTTAGCAATTGATTGGGGGAAATTAAAAAAAAAAAAAAAAAGGCAGACCAAAGACTGTGCAGTAAAGCCATATTAAAATACCACAGTTTTGCTTACTGTTTGCCAGAACTCCAAAGGCACAGAAAACAGAAACATGCCTGATGTCCCTTCTGCGTTCACACCTTGCGGCCCTGTCATGGTGTGAAATGGCTGTTGGGCCACTGGCATCAGGGGACGGTGGCGGTACTGGCCCTGGGGCAACAGGGGGGGCTGGGCGCTGGGGTGCGTAGACTGGCTGGGCCTGGGGGGTACAGGGGGACCAGCAGCACAGCACCGGCTGCTGCCTGCGCGGCGGCTGGGGAACAAAACATAATTGTTAAAAAAAAAAAAAAAAAAATCGGGGAAAGGCACATACAAATTATTTGAGAGCTGGAGAAAATGTCCAGCCAGAGGATTAAAGACGCCACGCAATTCAGTCTAGCCAGCAGTGTGCCCAGGTGGCCAAAAAGGCCAGCAGCATCGTGGCGTGTATCAGGAACAGTGTGGCCAGCAGGACCAGGGAAGTGATTGTGCCACTGTTCTCGGCACTGGTGAGGCCGCAGCTTGAATCCTGTGTTCAGTTTTGGGTCCCTCATTATAAGAAGGACATTGAAATACTAGAGAGAGTGCAGAGGACGGCAATGAAGCTGCTGAGGGATCTGGAGCGCAAGTCTGATGAGGAGCAGCTGAGGAAACTGAGGCTGTTTAGCCTGGAGAAAAGGAGGCTGAGGGGAGACCTTATTGCTCTCTACAACTACCTGAAAGGAGGTTGTAGCACGGAGGGTGTTGGTCTCTTCTCCCAGGTAGCAACTGATAAGACAAGAGGAAATGGCCTCAAGTTGCGGTAGGGGAGGTTTAGATTGGATATTAGGAGAATATTCTTCACGGGAAGGGTTGTCAGGCACTGGAACAGGCTGCCCAGGGAAGTGGTGGAGTCTCCATCCCTGGAGGTGTTTGAAAGGCGTGTAGGCGAGGTTCTTAGGGACATGGTTTAGTGCTAGAGTTAGGTTATGGTTGGACTCGATGATCCTGAGGGTCTCTTCCAACTGAAATGATTCTATGATTCTATGAAAAGTGATACGGGGCAGGGATGGTGCAAACAATATAATTTTAGTGTGTGGTGTTTATAGGGAATGTATCTGTCCCTAAAGTCTGATTAGGAATAGCAAGTTGCAAAGGTGGATGTAATAGAAAATAAGAATGGAAAGGTAAACAGAGGTTTTACATAGCAAACAAGCACTTTTTTGAGCATTGGGAAGGATCTGTCGGGGACAGGGGTGGTTTTCCCTGTCTCCTTCTCTCTTTAAAATAAACTGAGTACTTTTCTGAAAGACTTTTGACAGTTAACCGCAAAATACTGGATTCAAGGGCAACCATTTAACATTTTCTCACCAGTATTACGGATGAGCAAGACATTTAAATCTTAAAACAATAGGAACTCATCCATTGGAAATCCACCCTGCAATGTCTCACGCTTTACAGATTCATGCAACCAGAGAACTTTTCAATGCAGGCGAGTCCTCGAGCGCTGAGTTGAACGTGCACTTTATACTTGTTTTGTAATGTGCGTTATGCTGTGATCATGGTGACTGAAGACCACAGGCACTGTGTCATGCAGTTAGCAAACAGCTTTGCCACTACAAAAGATGTTTCTGTAGGCCTGTCGCCTGTAACCAGGAAGCCAGGGCTGGTCAACAGAAGAAAATTTCTCTGTTGTAAGGATGTGGTTAAATTGGACTTCAGGAAGAAACATATCATTATGAGACTGTGGCCTTTAAGGTAGGATGGAAATACTCAGAGCTGGTATGGATTTTCTTGTGAAGTAACAATGTCATGTAAAATGTACAGAATTTTATATAGATAGTATCTCTATTATATTTTCCAGATAAATAAGACAAACCAAATTATTATTAAAATGGCTCAAAATAAAACCTTGAAACCACATAGTTTTTACAAAACTATTGCAGATGCCAGTTTTCAAGTGAAATATGTAACCATTAAGGATTTTTTACTAGAAAAATGCATCACGGCAATGTTTTAATGTATTCTGGTTTTGAAAATTCTTTTGAAGTTTCATTACTCTTAAAAGCAGTGGATCTTCTTCAGGGAAAGTGCAAAACCAGTTATCTAATATAGTTCATAAGTTTACCTGATACCTTATTGACCTAAATCTACTGTGGAGGTAGTTTGGGAAGCTTATAGCTTTCTTCATTCTGCAATTCAGCAACAGAAGTTTTATTATCCAGGCAATTAAGATCTTGACAGGGCAGGCAAAGCTTGTGTCTGCTGAATCTTTTCTTCTAATCAACGAATTAGATATATATGTAATATATATTTTGTATGTAAACTAAGTTAACGCAAGATATTTTTTGAGTGCAGAAGCTTCATCTTCATTATTTTTTTTCTGTTTTACAAATAATAGAAGAAATAACTACTTATTATTAATGAATCTGTAGTAATTCTAATAGAAGACAAGAACAGTTCCTTTCGAACAAATCCCTTTGCATTAGAAAATACTTTCTGAAGAGTGTGCCTATGCTGGTTATGTTCACGTGTCTGTGCATGTTTGTGTGCCTGCTTTACACACGAGAAGTGTAGGACAACTGCAGTCGGCTGCTGTTGCACAAACCATCTCCTAGGGCTACTGCTCTTGGAACCCTCTCAGCTTGTACCACAAAGCCAGGCAGAGCAAAACACCAGCATATGTTTACAGAAGAGGTAAGACAGGTGAAAGGGAACATGGGTGTCATGGCTTGATTGCGGGGTGACAATAAAACCGTGGCAGATGTATTGTTAACCTCCTCTCCCCCTCTTTCCCCTTCAGCCCCTCCCTCTCCCCCCTTCCCACTAAGGACAGGCGATTGGGAGGGAAAGAAGGACAGAGAGAAGAGAGCTGGAAAAATTAAAAATGTTTTACTAATGCTACTAATAAGAAATAGAGAAAATAACACAAAATATACAAAACCAATCTTGAAAGTCCCGGCAACTGCTCCGGCAGATGTGGGGCCGGCACCCGAAGTCCTGGACTGGACTCTGCAGCCAACCGGAGCTGGATTCAGTCTGTCACTGGGCCTCAGTTCACAGGGACAACTTGCAAGGTCCTCTCCTGATGTCGGCCATAAGGAAAAAGGACGAGATCCTCGTGATCCCCCACTTTTATATGAAGTATGACGTGAATGGGATGGAATACTTTAGCTGGTCAATTTTCAGTTCACCTCCTGCTTGCACGTCTCGCGGGATGCATCATTATCAATGACCTTGCATTCCATTGCTATGTCTACCAAAACATGTGCCTAGCTTTCAGGAAAACTGCAGTTAGTAAGAAGATTTTAGCTGACAGGGAAATTCACTAAAAGAGAAACTTGTTTTTAACAAAACCAGGACAATGGGTTAGGGGACAGATGTATGTGTTTCACTCTCCATGCAAAAATCTTGGTAGGCGCAGGAGA
Organism: Caloenas nicobarica; assembly: GCF_036013445.1. Lineage (NCBI taxonomy): Eukaryota > Metazoa > Chordata > Aves > Columbiformes > Columbidae > Caloenas > Caloenas nicobarica. The sequence continues at coordinate 51,820,628 of NC_088245.1, forward strand.
TATGGTATGCAATAATGATAATAAAATAATAATATACAGAAAAAGAAATCCTATATCAGAGAGTTTACAGTGTTAGGGGTCTTTCCCACTGAAATATGCTAAACTATCCTCCAGATGTGAATGCCCGTGTGACTTCTCTACAGCCCTGTTGACATCTGCAGGCGTTTGCAAGGGTGGTACAGTTGGTACTCAGGTTCCAATGCACACTTAACAGCTATAATATTTCAGGGGCAGTTGCTATGGGCAGAGTCTCTGCTTGCACTTCCATTGGCCAAGCACCCACTTGCTATTGATTACCAATGAAGTGCATTTCTTGATGTAGCTTCGTTTGAAAGGAATTCAACTTTTCACATCCTGTTACTTTCTGAAACAAAAAAACGGAGGAAAAAAGTAAGTGGGGGTGACTGGGAGATTCACTTCAAAAATGGAAAGTGTACTCTGAAGTTTAGTACAAGACAGCTGGCAGCACCGTTTGACAGGTCTCATGGCTTTGCTAGAATTGTGTGCTGGATCACACTAAAATCATTAGGCTGTATCAGCTATTTTCAACAACAATTGAATCAGGTTGTGTTGACGAAGGGAGGCTTATATATTTACTGTGGTTCTCCCTTTTCATTGCAGTTGGTATCCTTAATAATTAGTGAACTAAGTGTACTGAAGAATATAAGAACAAGTGTATGCCAGGCCATGTAATTCTTGCCATCGCTGCAATATAAATCTTCCTACATACATGCTGCCTCTGAATATCTTTAGCAGTTAAGAAAAAAAAAAAAAGCTAAAAAAAGAAATACACATGTACGATATAACTAGAGGCATTTGAGATCAGACATCATCTTGATGCTTCTGCTGTTTCTACTAGTTTTTTTTTAATGTATCAGGTGGCTGTTTAAATTTATAAAACATCTGAAGACAATAAATCACATTGTAATTGGTAGGCTTAGTTATATGCTTCAAATTCAACTGAATATATTATTATATTTTCAGCTGTGATTCAAATCTGAAAACAGAAGAATGAAAATAAGAGATAAAATACTAATACAGAAGTGCTACATAACTGTCTTCAATGGAATTTTCTTGGTAAAAATTCCGTTTTCTTGTTTAGCAGCTTCAAATTAATTTTTTAAAAATATTTTGAATTACAAAAGTAATCCTTTTTTTTTTTTTTCCCAGGCTCTGGGTCTTATGCTTCTGATATTTGGCCTGTGGCTTTTATTTGACAGAAGCAATTTCTTCACTGTGTTATGTGAGTATAAATAGGATTTTTCTTTTGTTTCAAATGATAACAGAGTAAATCAACATAAACAGTGATAGATTTTCTTTTTTTTCACAAGGTGGCAGTATTGGACTGAAATGTATAAGTTATTTTTTCTGTTGTGAATATTTTCCATCATTAGACAGTATGATTATCAAAATAGGGTAAAACATATATCAGTATATACAAGTTATATATTATTATAATCTGCACCATTTCTTTGTAGATGAATCACTGAAATATAAACCAGCTCTATTGATCTTATCTTTATATGATATCTTTATATAATTTATATCTTTATATAATTTACCAGACTGCTTTTGACAAGATTATAGATCCTATAGGTGGATATTTGGGTGGAATGAACACAAGTTGGATCTTGGGCCCCTCCATGTAGATATTCCTTTTTTCCCAGAGTGTCTCTCAACTTGTTTCCTGGGGAAGTTTTGGGTCGCATAACAACAGTAGCGCTCATATAGAGCTGTCTGCCTTCGTTATGCTAAGGAGCATCAGTTCCCAACTGATGGGATGGGAACCATCCTGTACAGTATTTCTGGGATGAAGCATTTGAGATGGAAGTAAGGACAACCCCTGCTGCTTTCCATATCTATGCAAAAATAGTTGGAGTGGAAAGGGGAAAGTGGTCAGTCACAAAGAGGGAGGATAGCATTGAATCTGAGTCTGGATTTAATGAGAACTATATCTATGTCTACACAGGATTTGTATATGTGCTACTAATTTTTGGCAAACAGAAAAAATCTGTAAATTTGAGTATATATTTGAGTATATTCTGTTTACATCTCATGTGTTGTTACCATCCTCTGAATTTAGGAAAATATATATTTTTATTTCTGTGACTGTAGATAGCATAAGTAATAATAATAATAATAATACCCTTTTATCATTCTACTATTTACATCCTTTCAGTAATGGCATTGCAAAGATTTCATTATTTTTCTGGAATAAGTTTTGTAAGTTGAAATCTCAAAAAGAGAGAAGTGACAGCATGAATTGCACTGTGTTACAGTTTCTTCAGGCAAGAATCAGCTAGTGCCATATATTTCTTGTATATTACTTGGAATTGGATCTGCTGTTACCTTTACATCAGCCTTGGGATTCCTTGGAAGTGTTTTGGAAATCAAACGTCTACTAGTTACCGTAGGTATAAATCAGACTCCCGCTTCCTTGTAAGTGAAAGAGCATTTTGTGTGCATGACAACTGTGATCCTGTCTTGATGTTGTGTTTTTCACAACAAAGGGGAAACACGGTGCTTAACAAAACTGCTGATAGAAAGTTATTTTTAAATTAAGTCCTGGCTTAAATGAAATCTAAACAAAACTGAAGATCCTTCTATATCACTACATGAGTGTTTTCAATGACAAAACACTTGTATTTTGATCCGCTAAAGATTTTAGCCACTGTATTTATTATCTTAGAGGTTTTAAAATTAATTTAGTATTGAAACTATGCAGAGTAACTACTGTCCTCTTAGTATGTGCTCACATGCTTAGTATGTGCTGAAGAAATAAAGAAAAGCCTGCCCCAAAATACTGCAGGTTGAAGGTACAGGTAGCTACAGGATGCCTACAGTATCAATAAGGTGAATATGATTAAATATGATTAAAAAGCTGTTAACGATTGTAGACCTACCTAGAGACTCCATATTTATATACAATTCCTGCTTTTTAAGGGAAGAACACTTTATTTCTGAAAAATTACACTGTAACTATACATTCTTATTATCACTTTGATTGCATTTTTCCTTTCTCTTTTGTTTATTGTAGCATTTTTTTTGAGCAATCTAGTTTAGACTATATGAAGGCTGAAGCAGAGACCATTCTACTGATTCATTTGTTAAGCACTACAAATATCACTTGGCCCAGGTGCTATAGCCTGGAATCTTGTTCATTTCCATCTTCCATAGAAGTATCTAGTACCACAGTATCTAGATACTGTGAGTGAAAATTTGGTCTCACTGAAAATGAACAAAATCAACTAGGTATGAGACTTAGGTACAATGATAACTCAAACAGGGAATAATGAAATGAGAGTTTTGTTCAGTGGAGCACAGCTGCTTAACAACACCTTTTGTTCTTCACTTCTGGTAACATTATGGCTTTGTCTTTAAGCCCAAACCAGTGAGTTGTGCTTTGCCTGAAGCCTGCCTCTTAGACTGTGATGCCAGTGAGGGTTTCCAGGAGAAAAATATTTCTTACTTTTATTGGAATAACTCTAAATAATAGTCATGAGGGATTATACATGAGCTTCTGGAATTTTTTATTGCATTGCTCACTTGTTCAATATATATATTTTTTTCAGTGTATGAGTTTTCAAATCCTGCTGTTTGTTACCCAGATGGCAATATTGGTGCTGATATTTGTGAAGAAAGAAGAGGTATGTAAATAAATTATGTGAGACTGCTGATACTTTCAAAATATTTTTTGCCATTATTTAAAAAAAAATAACAGTCAGTTCTCGCTGTATGCTGCATCACCATTTCCATGTCATCTGGGCATAGCAGAAGATGTGGAAAGCTTAATTTAAGGATTTCGGCATGGTTCAATAGTTGTAAAGGGGAGTACATGGAAATATATTTCCAGTTTCTTCTCTGCAACAAAGCATACCCTTCCTGTTCAGGAATGTGGAATCAACAGTGTAAGGGACAGCTTTATTCCCTTTTGAGGGATGACACTGAAGGCCCCTCTTTCCTGGACATCAGTAGAGGGAGGAAAAAGCATTAGATGCTAACCTGGGTCTTCTAGCAGGTGGTAACAGTAGTTCTCTGTGCAAGTGATAGCAGGAGTCGTTGGTGTCATGGATGCAAAATGGACTAATGAATTACAAATTTTTTTGTTTGAACCCATATTTTAGGTCTCAGTAGAGATCTAATATAAAGAATATGTGTCTTTGCTTTTAACAACAGGAAGCAACAATAAATACAAACATTGCTGTTGTCACTAGTAACTGTACTGTTTTGAAGCTTTATTCAGTTGGGGGTTTTTTCTACATACAGCAACTCCAATAGCTTGAGCAATCCTCACAGTATTATACGGAAGGTAATCTGTGCTGAATCCATAGTGGTCCAGCCACTTCCCTATTCCATAATTCCAAAATCTATGGTTTGAGAAAAGCTCCCATGACACTGGTCTCATAAGGTTCATACAGTTCTCCAAGCTCTGCTGCTATTCAGGCAGCGTAGAGCACAAATAAATTAGTTTTACTTCATCAAAGTGAATCTGTATCATCAAGATTTTTTCCTTAAATGTTAATTTATAGTGATGGAGTCCTCCCTGTTTTATGTGATGGTTTTACATATTGAAAGATTCGAACTGTCAGGATTGATGCATTCTGGAGTCAGCTATTTGTGCTAGGAAAATTGGTTGAAAGATTGCAGTTAAATTTATTTGATATCAACTGTAACTGCACTTGATCTCAACCTTAACTAAGCATTGCTGAAGTATAATAAATGATGGTACCATTATCATTCACTGTGCAAGCTTTTGAATTTTGTTTTTAGGATGGCTTTAGCAAGGGAAATGAGTTAGAGAAGCCTCAGTTTTCTTCTTGTTTTGTAATGAAACTGTTCAGTGGCCTAGGAGTTCCCCTCTGAATGTATTCTGTGCTACATTCTCTATAACCACATTCTTTGTGATCAGCTTGTCCACTTCAATTACTGTTGAAGGCATATTTTAACAGCCTCTGCAAAAATGCCTGATCTAGGGCCAACATGAACTGCTAACTCCCGTAGCCCAAAGCAGTACATGTCCCAGGCAGATTGTATGGTACTCACACAAGTTTTTATCACATTAGGTGTAGAATTAATTATGGGCTTGTGCTTATTATTATATGGTGCTGTGCTTTTAAAAAATAAGTATGAGAGGTAGGATTTACTATTTCAGGACAGATCATGTGTGTCTAAACCATGTTACCTGGTTCTTCTAGCTCCATTGGGCTAATCACCTTGTGTCTGCCTGTGCTATGTATATGATTTTGGGTCACTTCATTTATATTCCCCTTTTGATTTCAACTTTCCCATTAGTGCAATGGCTATGACATGTCTTATATCATATTTGGTAAATTGATTAGAATGCTGCTGCTTTCAAGTAACCCTTGAAGAAACCTGAATATCAATAAAAGATCAAAGATTGCACTATCCATCCACACTTATCAATATGCATCTACCAAATGCTATAAATATTTATGAACAGGTCCACAATCAATGGAACAACAGAATTGATGAAGTAGTTTCTGAATATGGGAATGAGAGTCTGGCTGAGCAGGAACCCACGTGGAACATTCTGAATGCTATGCAGCACAAGGTAAGAAAAAAAACCCCACAAAATATTGCCACCAAAAACACTACATCATTTAAAAAATGTGTATACCAATCAGAACTTATGTAAAAAAACGCAGCTCCTTTACTAAAGGATTAATTTTTCAAGGTCCACTGCTAATATCTGAGGTAACTGGACAGTTTCCTTGCTGTTATATGGATCATTATGGATTAGATTAGGCTGTCGAAGGACTTGTCGATATATGTAGGAGCAGACAGTTCTGGTCACTGAAGTTTACTGCAGCTGAAAAAAACGATGGATTTCCTAACATCTTTGATAGTGCTAAATATCATAAAACACTTGGTCTGGTTAGATCTCAAAACCGATCTGAACCATGGACAAACAGAGATACTATGAGGTAAAAGCAGAGCTTCTACTGTGAGAGCATTTGAATAGGTAATGCACTGATATTCTCTCAGAAATAATGCTTAAAGCCTCAAATGAGTTTTCAAATCAATACTTTCAGCACACATACTTAGTTATTAATCATAAAAATTTTTGTGGCCTGGCAGCATGTAATTTGTTTCATTTTTCAGAAAAGTCCTTTAAAACATTTGTATGGGATCAATTATTTTGGAAGTTGTTAGCAATGTTTTTGACCAGTGTCTTGCTATCCACCCTTCAAATTAATTCTACACCCTGACCTTTTAATTAGAAACAGTACAGCTTAACAGTTTAATATGGTTTAATATGCTTTTGTAGACTATCTGTGAGTCTCTCAATATGACTTCTTGAAGAGGTGAGCTATATAGTTCTTGACAAATGTTGAAGATAATTTATGATTCCAGATAACTCATATATGTCTAGACTCAAGATTACTAATGCATTCGTAATGTATATTCAAAATCAGCTCTTTGAAAATCCAGTCTTCTCTCATAGCATTCATGATTTCTCTAGTGATTAATGGTGACCTCATTATGTCGATGGTGCGGCTAGACTATGTGCTCAAGTACTTGAGCTCAGTTTCATGGAAATGTTATGGGAGCACAGATTTCAGCAAAGTTACCTACCCACCACCTACCCTGGTGGCCATGTTTAAATTGTGGCAGATCTCAAAGTCCTGTCAATATTTTGCTGTTGGTACCTAAACAAGATTAAATGGTATCAAATCCGCCAAGGTGAACTGTAATCACATTTTCAAATTAAATACTGCCATCTTCAAGTCTTGTGTTACATGCTTCCTACTCTTTACAGTATGATCAGTGTCTGCCATGAGAAAAATAAAAAGCCTAAGAAAGTGAATAGTATTAGAGAACAACTAGATTTTTATATATTCTTGGTAAAATTTAAAGCTGGTAATTTTTTTAACTTACAGGGTGGTTGAAATTGAATGTTTTTACAGAGAAAGGACCATTTTGGCTAAGTTATCTAATTTAGCTGGTATACTGCGATCTAAGTTAAGAAGTATATTTTGGATCGACTCTTCAAAACACCAAAAGGAGATATGGAGATGCTTTTGTTTAGCATGTCTAAGCCAAAATATAGCAGACTTTTTGTCCCACAAAAACAAACAAACCAACCCAAAACAAAACACCCCCCCCCCCCATTTCTGAAATTACTGCTTGAATATCCTACCTAACAAGAATTCTGTTCTCCAAGCTGCCTGGTGGTTTGGTTTGTTTTTGTGTTACTGGTATTGAAATAGATTATCAGGTAGTGCTAGCTGACAATCCATTTGAACAGGGCACAGTATTTGCTTTGTGCTTGAAGTTTGAGCTATGTGTTCACAAGAGATCAATTCCTGCTAAAACACAAGCTGGAACAGGGAGGCTTTCTAAAGATCTCTTCTTGCTAAGAGCAGAGAATTTTTGCAAATATGATGTTAGAGGTAACAAAGGAATAGCTAAAAGTTTTCAAAATCTGCTGCTTATTTAAGTTCCTAGATCAGAGTAAAACAGTATCTCTGGTTTTATTTTTATGTATTACAACATGTTTTATATAAAATATGTCCCCATTTACTGCAGTCGTTATGAAACAACATTCATTATGGTGTTTCCAATAATGTATAGCTTGATTGTTTCTTTTCGTTATGCTTCACAGTGAGCATGTCTTTAATATAGCTTACAGCTTAAACACAGTTTCTACCCTGAAATTACTTTGGAAGGTTAAGGGTGATAATCAAAATGTTTTGCTTTAATCTGGGTTTCTAATTTTTTCTTTTTTTCTATTTACATGTGTTCTAGAATAATTTAGAGTCTAAAAGAAAGTTCCTTTCAAAAGTGTATTTTTAAGACCATATTGTTCTTAAATATGTACTATCCAGTGCATACCATGGGAAATGATACATACACAAGGGTGAATCATCCCCTGCAGAAACCCCTCTCTACTGAATACAGAGGGAAACTCTCTAGCTCATTTAATCAGCTAACTAATAGCTTGCACTCATTGGGCTGAAAATTCCTCTGTGTGACAGTCTTTATAGGTGTTGGAGTTACCAAATGACAGGATTTCTATTCTAGATGGAATGCTGTGGGAAATACAATGTCACACAGTGGGAAAGGAATAAAAACAAGGAAAATAGTACTCAGATCCCATGTTCATGCACAAAATCTGGTCTGAAGAAATGGTTTTGTGATGTCTCAAGGGATTCAACATACAGTATGGTAAGAAATAAAAAACTTGTCTTGAAGAATGTAACTTTTGCTACTAAGTGGACTTTGGAAAAAATATACAAAACATGTTTTCCACCAAGACTTTGCTTACAAATTCCAAAATATTAATAATATTCATTGTTTTGTCTTTGGTCACTCTGAAGTCTAGGTTTTTACTCATTAGGTGTCAGTCATATAGGCAGTTCTAAAATAAGGATGCTTTAAGAAAACAGGAGTTGTGCCTATTACAAATTGGTATCCCAGGGACATTAGTAGTGTTTTAAGTAGTAAGCATCTTGGCATTCAGAAGTCCATGCCATGCAAATCAATGACAATGGAAAGTGACACTATATAAAAGTATACAATACATTTTCCACTTTTAATTACTATTCATTACTTACAGAATGTCATCAAAGTCTCCATATGTTTGTACTGTCTGTTTCCAGAGCATCTCCACTACCTCATGGCATAAGAGGAATCAGCAAGGCATTGAAATATGAGATGTATTTCTCAAGACCAGTTCATGTTAGCATTTACATGTCTTCATGTCAAAGGACCAGTTTACATAGAACCATCAGGTATCATCACCTGATAATAGGAAACTGGAGCAAAGTTGAACATATTATTCTCTTCTGTAAACCCTCCAGTGTTTGTAGGATTATCCAATGAGAACAAAAATTCAACAGACAAGGGTTATTTCTTGGCAATGCAGGACAGTAAATAATAGAAAGGATGCTGTCAAATGACATCTGGTATTGTCTTCCTTCCTTTATCAGTTTGGAATTTTTCCCTGTTTCTGCAAACCCTTGTCATTATTACAACATTACTTTAAAGTATAGAAAGCCTTAATTTATATATTTTATTATATTTAAAGCTATTTTGAGCTATGTAATAGCTTATAATTTATTTTAAAAAGCAATATAATAAACATAGACTGTAACCTGGAAAATATGCACATCCATTTCAGGATGCATAGTGCATGAGAATCAGTGGAAACTTGAAAATATTCTTTCAAGCATTTACTTGTAAGGTAATCTCTCAGTTATACTCACATGAAAGCAAATTTCTTTTTGATTAAGTCACAAGCTCTGGAACATTTCCATACAAAAATGTCGGATTTACTGAAGAACAAACTGTTTAGTTCAGATAATTTAAAAAATGTTATAGCTAACTCTCAGCAGTACACATTACCAATGTATCTGGTTTCTGGCAAGTAAATATCAGAACCCATCACAACATGCAGAAAGTTCTATATATTTTAAAAGTGTGTTCTTATGAAGGTGCAATATGAATTCAAAAGTCGAAATGATTTTTCTTGAAATCTGTTCATCTTCACTTGCTTAGGGATGTGAAGAACACCTAAGTACATGGTTTGAAAGCAATGTTTTGATCTTAACTGCAGTTATTATCAGCCTGCTAATTACACAGGTAAGAGTACTTTTCAGAAAAAACCTACAAAATATTGATATTCTGCTGGCTTTAAAAATCAATTCTTTGCCATTTGGCTTTAACACACTCTCCAAAATTTTTTAGAGATTTCCATCAATTTTAATTAGAAGTAAGATCAAGCACTTTTTACCAACAAACTCCTACATATTCAAGCACCATTGCAGTTGTTGGTGTCCAAAGTTTGTTGAATAAAATGTTTGACCTGATTTGTGAAAGCAAATGGCATTACAAGGATAGGAAGCAGTTAAAGAGAATGTAAAGTCTGTAGAGCAAAAGACCTCTTTCGTCCTCTATTTGTACACAACCTAGTTCATGAATATGCTAAATCAAACAATACAAAATCATGAAACCCCTTGCCCCATATCTATGAGAAAATTTTATTGGGTAAAAAGGAATAAAGCTTTCAATATCAAAACAAAATTATATGAATAATGGCAAAAATAACTGATTGTTCACTCCATGGACACCCTGACATTTGAGTATCATCAAGCAGGCTGATTTTGATAAGACATTTGATGAATTTTTGAAAATAAATTAAATAAATAAAATAAATTGATAGATTTCATAAATTTGATAATTTTTGATAAGACATCTTGATAAGACATTGATAAAATCATGAGGTTGAAAATGAGATTAGTTCATATTTACTCAGAGAATTAAAAGTATGACCTGTATTACCTCTGCCATATGTAGTACCTTCCCATGGAGGTGTGTAGTAAAAATGTTCTGGCGATGGAGTGGACCAGTTCAGTAGTGAAAATGTTCGTTATTCATACTCACCTAATCCACACTAGCACAGTACATGAGTGTCTCATGTTTTTTGATGTGCTATCATTGACACCTCCTTGTCAGGCGGGAAAGACCCGTTGTCCCCATTCAAGAGGTTAAGACCAAGATTCATAGGGGACTAATGGTGAGATCAGTTCAGTCATGAGTGAGTATCAACACTTTCTTTATTGTTTTTAACTCACCTTTTTTTTTTCTTTCTCAGATATTGTTGGTCACATTAACTGGTCAGCTACTAAGAAACATCAGAAAGAATAATATTTGGCCAAATGCATCATGAACTCTTCTGATCATTGCTGTAGTGCAAGAATTATCTGATCTGTGCCTGTGACAGTCAATGAAATTACTTCCACTAAAATTTGGATGTTGTAGTCACTAAGATATTAACATTTGGCTTTAATATTTTTGTTTATTATTCATGACTATGGATATGGCAATATGCTACAAACTTACATCTGAAGTACTATGTAATTTACTAGCTGGTTAATAAAACTTTCTGATAAGCTGAATACTAGTTTCCTGAGTCTCTGGAACAACTTGTTCAGAGTATTGTAAAAAGTACTGTATAATGTACTGCACTTTGAAACAGAGGAACCCTTTATCAGGTTCAGCCAAGAAACATATTTACTAAACGTTGCTGATACTTCTTTACACTTTTACCTTTCCTTCCAGTCCTTCTCTGTTTTGTCCTTGTCTGTTGTGTGATTTAATCTCCAAATATTTCCCTGATTCCTATAAATATTTTACTCTTCTCAACTCCTTTCCAAGGAGTGTTGTAATAGACATCTTTTGTTCTGTCTGAGTGGCTCTTGCCATTTAATCAAATGGCTTCAGTGGTTTAGCTGGAGTAAGCTTGAAACCCTAAAACATTCTTTATCCTTTGAGCAGTGAGGTGACCTGGAGTATCTTCAGGAAAACTGAAGAAGGCATAGTATTACAAGTGTACGTGATATCATTGTTAAATTATTTTTTGTCTAAAACTTCCTATTTCAGTAATCCATTTCCTGATGCTTATACATTTGGTAACTTCCTTTTGTTTAGTCTAAAAAATTTCCATTTCAAGTGCCTGCCACCAGCTAAATTTGTTATTTAGGGAACTTCAAATAAAAGAAATGTGTCAATTCAGAGGTGAACAGCAAGTTTGGAACTGAATCTGAATTCCGAACTTGCGCTTTTTGTTCTGCCACAAGCAAAAATCTAAGGAACACAGTGATGAAGCGTCTCATCCCACTCAAAGTTTTATCTGCATTAAAAATGGCAGATACCTGTTACTTTGATGTCTGTGATGGTTTAAGAGGTTTTAATCTTGTTATTGACATAATTCAGTCTGAAGATACAACCTGAAGAAGATATTAAATAATAATAAATAAATAAACAATAGTTTTTTCAGTAATCTACATTTTGCACTTTACAGAGTACTTCAGAATATTAAGATAAAGCACTTGAATTTCAGTTAATAAGTATCATTCTAAAATATAAAGATAACTTCACTTTACTGTAACAAACATCTAAAAATCCCAGCAATCTGGTAAAACAACAGAAGCTATTTTTTCATTAGAAAGTACATCCATTTCATTGAATAGGTTTGTGATACAGAGCAGGATATAGCAAGTGTTTTTCACTTTTTTGCATGCATCTAGTATTGAACATGGAACCTAAGTACAGAATTGTAGAACTATCCAATAATATAGGTTCAAATGGGCATCTGGGGACTACATAGTCCAGTTCCCTACTCAAAGCAGGCCCACTTAGATCAGGTTGTTCAAGGCCATGTCCAGGTGAATGTTGAATATCTCTAGGGATGGATATTCCACAGTCTCTCTTGGCAACCTCTTCCGGTGTTTGACCATCCTCACAGTAAAAATCTTTTTCCTTACGTGTGACTGGAACTTTCCATGTTACAGCTTCTGTCTTTTGCCTTTTGAACTACCACTGTGCACCTCTGAGAAGAGGTGGCTCCACCTTTCCCACTCCTTCTCAATATGTAGGTGAAGCCAGTGTTAAGATCTCCCCTTAGGCTTCTCTCTTCCAAGCAAAGCAAACCCAATTCACTCAGCCTCTCCTTGTATGTCTTGTGCTCTGGACTGCTACCTATTTGGGGGTTCCTCTGCTGGAACTGCTGCAGTATGCCAATGTCTTTTGAGTATTGGGGAGCACAGGACTGGATGCAACACTTGAGATATGGTGTCACAAGAGAAGAAAAATCGTTTACCTCAGCCTGCTGACTGTACACCTACTAATATAGCCCAGGATGCAGTTGACTTTCTCTGCTGTGAGGGCACACTGCTGACTCATGTTCAATTTGTTTTCTAGCAGGAGCCCCAGGTACTTTCTGCAAATGTGTTTTCTCCCCATTTGGCCCTCGTGCAACTACTGCTGCTACATGGGGTTATTTCATCCCAGATATCTTTACTGAATGTCGTGAGTTCCCTGTCAGCCCATTTCTCCAGCTTGACAAGGTCCCTCTGAATAGCAGTTCTGCCCTCCAGGTTATTGACTGTTCTTCCTACAAGTTGCTGTCGTTTGCAGAGCTGCTGAAGGTATAGTTCATCCCATCATTTAGGTCATTAACAGAATTTCCACCAGTCTTGATCCTTGAGGGGTGACATAATTAACCAGCCACCACCTCAGCTTTATGCTGCTGATCAGAATCATTTGAGCTGATTTTCTTCTCAATAGTCTTCTTATCCTGACCATGTATCACCACTTTGGCTATAAAGGTATTATGGGAGACTATTCCAAAGGCCTCGTACGTAGTGGTCATTGCTCTTTCAACTCCTACTAAGCCAATCATCTTATTGTAGAAGGTAATCAAGCATAGTCAGACATGATTTACCCTTGGCAAAGCCAAGATGGTTGTTCCAAATGACTCTTCAAGTGCTTGGAAAGAGTTTCCAGGACGATTTGTCCCATAACATTCCAAGAGCATAAGGTGAGGCTGACCCTGCTTCTTGTCCTGTTTGAAGATGGGTCTGATGTTTATTTCTCTGCCACCATCAGGGATCTCCCCCAAACACCATTACCTTTTGAAGATGACAGAAGTTGGCTACTCAATGATATCAGCCAGGTCTATATGGATCCAGGGACTTGTGAATGTCCAACTTGTTGAAACACTCTAGCTTCCGGTAGCATGGCTTATTCTTCCCTCTCTCAAGATGCCCCTACTAGGCTCAAGAACCTGAGATGCCTGAGGATAAACATTGCCTGTAAATACAGAGTATCTCAGTCTTTCCATATCCTTTATCACTAGATCCCCTACCGCATTGAGCAATGAGTCCACGTTTTTCTTAGATGTACTTTTTCTGCCAGTCTTCTTATAGAAGCCTTTCTTGTCACTTGCCAGCTGAGCACTGGCTTTCCTGCATCCATCCCAGCAGGCTTGGGCAATGTCTGTTTTCCTCCTGGGTAGCCCAAGAATGTAAAATTTTTATGTTTGAGACCAGTAGCCAGTTATCCCTGTTCTGTGAGATCAGTTGACCGTTATTCATACTAGCCTTCTACCTCACTTGCTCAACTTCCTGCACATCAGCATGGATAGTTCTTGTACACTGAGGAGGTCATCCTAAAAAAACAGCCAGTTCTTTGGGGCCTCTTTGCTCTTCATGGTAGTCTCACATATGATTCTGCCAAACAGACGCCCGAGCAACCACTTACTTATTTTAGGATTTTAAAGTCCACAGTCTCATGGTCATTGCAGATGAGACCCTTGATCTTTGCATTTCCAATCAGTTCCTCCTTGTAACAGAACCAGAAAATCATCTTCTCCAGCTGGATTGTTGATCACCTGCATTGACCTAGTATCATCAACACACCAGAAATCTCCTGGGTTGCTTGTTCTTAGGTAGGTATTCTAGAATGACATCCTCTAGAAGTACCTTTATTTTTCTGGTTTGAGTGGGAGCCTAGTTGCACTAGTTTATAGTTTCTACAACTTGAAATGGTTAACACTATATTAGTTGGATCCCACTTTAGTATAATATAGTCAAGAGTTCAGAAGGCCTCAAATAAAATCATATGTGGAATCTGAATTTGATCCTAATGTATATGTATTATAAAATAGTTGACAAATATGTGCTCACATAGTGGCTTTCCATAGTAAGCTAAAAACAAAGTTCTGTAAAATTGTACTGTGGTCTATACCCAAATATTATTTTAGGATTAATAGAAGCAGCTCCAATTGTCCTCAGTGACAGTTTGGCATGCCCAAGTGAGAGTGTGCTTCAGTGTAAGGAAATACTGCGCAATACCTACCAAGACCTGTCATCAACATTCACAATAAAATGTACATACCGCCTGCTAAAATCTGCAGCAACCACACAGAAAATTAGCTAATAGACTTACGTGTTTGTGCAAGAAGATTATACATAAAATCATCAATACTGCCACACATGCTGCTGGTATTTAACAAGAATAATTATAAAAACATCATTAGTAATATACTAGTTAGTAAAAAGAGAAAAAGAAAGAATAGAGGAGAAAGTTTATAGGATGGAAAGTTTTTTGGGTTTGTTTTGGTTTTGTTTGTTTTGGGTTTTTTTAATGTTTTGAGAAAAGAACATGGAAACAAGTATTTGCCAATTTGTGCAATGCTGATAGGTAGACACTAGAGGACACAGGCGCTTAAAGGTTTTACAGGACAAAGAAAATAACCACAAGATTTGCAGAATGCCATAAAGTACACAGCTTATACATAGTTCACACTTTAAAATATATTGAGTAAGCCTGAAGGTGATAGCCATGTGGCACTGCACTGTCAGAGAAAATGATGCTCAGAGACAGTGTGTTTCACAGGACTGTCATGGGAAACAGCTCACAGCAGCTGCGTTAAATCTCAGTAAGGTAACGAATGAATCCAGTTCAGCTTATTTAGAAGTTGTATCATCAAAATTAGGAGATGTCCCAAAAAGGATTGTTGATGTGAGAGTGCAGGGGGAAATCATAACTGCATAAATTCTCCATGCAAACCAGTAAAGAGAGGAAAAAAATAGGGTGGTTACATAGTTGCTTTCATGTGGCCCAAAACCAGTCAACTGCTAAAGAGAAGGTCCCACTGTCTTCATATTCTTAGTCTTACTCCCATCCCAGACTGGGTACTGGCACTGGTACCTGTGCAGCTTTGCAAAGAACTGGTCCAAAGCCCTGACTGCTATAAAAAATAATCCTACAAAGGAAAAAAAAAATAAAAAGAAAGAAAAATAAAAGTTATATGTTTAGCATTTTGGGTTTTATTAATTGGTTTGTTGTTTGACTTGGTTGGGGTTTGGGGTCGGCCAATACTAGTCCAGTGTAAAATATATATACATTTCAGGGGTTGGAATTTTAGTTCTGCCCTTCTACACATAGAGTGTCCTAACCCTATGCTAAAATAAAGCTCCTGCTTGTACCTGCCCCACCATCTTATATGACTGGATGCACATTGGTTAAGCTTCAGTAAAAGGACACTGAGTGCTCTCACTCTTAGTGTCTCATGACTTGAAGACCAGGATGGCTGTCTTGAAATTTCAAGGTGGGTTCAACCCTTTGAGGAGAATGGGACTCAAAACTCATGTTTCCTACGTCTGTTATGGGTGCTCCAACTATAACAGTAGATAAAATAAGAGGATGGAATCACTGTCAGTATTACACTAAACAAATAGTCATGGTGTTCAGTATGACTAATGTTTAGGGGATTCTCCAAAGTCTTAAGGTAGCTCTGAATAAATTCTACACTGCATGGTTTAAACTTGATTTTTTAATTGGGCTACAGATACAAGCTAGATGCCGGATACCAATGACAGGCACCTTGAAACTGCATGGTGACTGAAGCTCCCAGAGAATTTTTGGACAAGGTGGGGAGGCACAAATTAACTATGTGCCTGCCTACATAGCTAGGGAATCCTAGAAAAACAGTGGTATGAATGCCACCTGGCTGTTTTGTTTTCATATTCTGAAAGAAATAATAATTATAGTTATTTGGTTTACTCTTACATTACCATACTGCTCATCTCCTGAGGGAACAGAATGTGCATTTCCCACAGGACATTTTTAATTTGTGTTTGGTACTTATCCAAAAATAATTTAACCAATGTCAGTTCTTTTGTGAATGCCATGTGTATGTTCTGAATGGGAAGCTCCAGTAATACTATAGATAAAGCTACTCCAGTATAAAAGTCATGGGGAATGTGTTCAGATATTTTAAATATTAGTTTGGGCTAGAACAGATGGGATAATTACAGATATGTCCTCCAAGAATTAGAGGATCCAAACTCAAAAGAACAGGACAGAACAAAGGTAATTTATCTAGAGTGGAAAGCTCTTTGTAATAAAAAATGGAAATCACTTTTTAATAGAAGGATACTAGCAGTTACGACACTATTATCTGTCAACAAACAAAAAAAGGAACATCTAGCATGAAAATACGGAAGAAAAATGTGAGGCGTGACCAGCTTTTTCTTTCACAGAGTCAGTCAGAGTTCCTAGCTCTTTGAATAATCACTAGCCAAGCTCTTGTTCTCCTTTCTTATAAAAATATTTAGAATTCCAAAAAGAGTACAGTAAATAATATTCTTTTTGCTTTAACAGATGTAGTGACATTAGCATATGATCCCAGCGATCTAATGATATTTCCAAATGAAAGATGACCTTCCTTTCTTTAAAGAACATTCTTAAGCCTCAATTATGCTAAGTATCCATGCAGGCAGTCTTGCACAATGCTTTGATCACAGAACTTATGGAATTTAACCCTTAAGACAATAAGGTGATTAGAATGATCTGTATATTTCATATTTTGTAAAACAAATCTTCCCAGATGGATTCCCATAATGTATTTTCCCTTGGAAATAATGCACTTTTATATTTTGATTTTCCCTAATCTGAACAATTTTTTAAACAAATCGTATTTATTTAATATTGATCGAAATAGAGATTTTTGTAAAGACAAAGGATCAATGTTTCAGTCTAGATCAAGTGGATAAAGCATATCAATATCTTTAAAAGACAGAAAAATTATTTTTCCCTGTAAATTACTAGAATTTGGGGCTCATTAAATGATCTTTTAAAATACTTCTGTCTGTAAATAAAAATTAATTTTCACACAAATTGGCAGTTTCAAAATCTCAAACTATTGGAAAGTAACTATAAAATTAGCTTACGGTAAGTTTTGTCTTTTATGTAAATGCATTTTACACTTTGGTTTTATTTTAATTAAGGCTTTTAAGAGCTTTACAGTGTGCTAATTCTTAGAGTTTGTTGAAGGTGAGCTTTATTTCTTAAAGTTCCAGGTTCTCATGTGAGAACAGTCGCTTTCATTAAAAGTTCATTTGTAGTCCTCCTGACCGAAAAGAAGAGCTTACAACAAAACATACAGCCTTATAAAGGCTGGCTAAGAGGGAAGACACAGACTGAATGTTTTTAAAAAGCTTATAGAAACTGATCAAATCTCCTATTTTGTGGGCATTTGGCTTGTCTGGAGTTGGCAGTGCTGCATCTCTTGGGGTTTTGGTCTAGCTGCTGATTTAAATTTGCATTACAACTGCATCTCAATGTTTTGCAGGCACAACCCAACTCATTATTGCAACAGGGCATCTATTGTCTCTGAGCTGTAAGTTCAAATCCAGTCAATGAAAGTGAAAGCTCTGAGAGAGCTCGGTGGTAATGCATGCCACTTTGTCCCTAGACACTGTATTGGGATTATCATATAGATTATATAATTCTACCCAAATTCAGTTCTATTCCATTGTGCCCAGATATCATGAAGTGCAGGTGGAACTTAAAGAGCCTCTCAGAGTAGGCAAAGGGCATGATAGATTTGGAGGAACAGACTGCTAATATTAGATATTTATGATGCCCATTGGAAGTGTAGGGAACATGAGACAATCCCCATCTCTTCTCTTTTTGCTGAATGTAGGATAAAGAACATAATTATGTCCCAAATAGCTCGCTAGTGTAATCCCTATCCTATCTTGTTTCCTTCGCTAATTCAGACACAGATGCATGCTCATTGAGCAGCTGGAAGGAATGGAATCCAAACTTTTGGTAACATCCCTACATTCCCTACAGAAAGTAAAGGCAACAAGAAATACGATTTAAAGGTCCCAAGCTTCAATCTAAGCAGTACCTAATTGAATCCTTTCTCATGCTTAGGCATTCTAACCTTTTCTATATAATGTCTCAAGTTATTAATCAGGGTTATGTTTATGTAGCAGCCCTTCCTGTAAGAGGCTTTCTCCTAACCTGAGTCACCTCTTTTCTTTACTAGAGTAGGAACCTGAAGATTTTCAGACTTTCAAACCTTCGTCTTGCAAATCTGGTTGAGAGTGACGATGAATGCAAAAGATAGGTGGATGGAATGACAGATGGACACTCAGGCAAGGATGCGTCTGCATATCCCTGTGTGCACACTTGTCCCCACGTGCACTTACACAGGCCTACCGTTACAGCATGGCTGTGCAATCAGGCCTCCTTTTCCTAAGAAATGCCACTGAAGAGCTAGACTGTTAGCATGCTTCCCAAATCTGCCGCCCTATAGCTCTGCATGACATGATCTCCACATTCATTACACTAGGGTATGACTGTATGCAAACGGCTTGAAATACTATTTTCCTTTACCGGAAAGGAAAGTATTCTTTCTCATTACCTCTGACACATAGCTGTGTGCACTAATAATTTTCAAACCCTCAACATAATCCCAGTAAATTCGATCATCTGTGGTAATTTGCACTAACTAAGGGTCTGATCCATATGTCAGAAAGTAGTTATGTTTTAGAAAAACTAAGCTAAAAGCAGCAGAGTTAGTCCAGTGTTTTAAAAACAAATAGCAGAGTCACTGGTATGCTCTTTCCAAATTGCTGTGTCATGTCACTGCTAAAGATTATAGATTTCTTAGTGATTCTTGGTTTTACGCACTAGCTCAAAACCTCCAGAGGGTGTGGTTTGTTTTTTTTTTTAATACACAGACTTATTATGTTTTGCAAAAATAATAAATACAAATGAAAAATCCAAGAGCAAACACATTTAGAAGGTTGGCACAGATCTGCAAACACAAAGGGGCAAAGGCCACTGGAATATTTCTCCATACTTATTTATAGCCTTTTCAATTTCCTCTGCCTCAAAGACATACCTAAGTGCATCATGAATATATACATAACTTTCAAATAATGCTGTAATTGGCTTCTTTACATTGCACACATTTAATTGCGCCCTGTATAGCTGTAAAAGCCAAAGCGGAATTCTTCAGGAAGAGAAAGGCCAGGTTCTTTACCTCACACTAGTTCACATGGGTCTAACTCCACCATGTTTAGTGGTGTTCCTCAAGACAAACAACAGTGCGAGCAAGAACAGACCCTGAACCATGATGCTTTCTCCAGCTTTTTTGGAGAAGAGAGGAATGTCTAACGAATTGTATTACCTTTGCTGCCTTCATAACAATAGATTAATATTTATTCATGTGTCAAAATGGGATGAGAACTCCTTTATATTGTATTTGCTGTAAAATATGTTACATAATGTACTGAATATGTTACATATAGTTAGGATAGACTATTGCGTGGCTTATTAGAAATGTAAATAGAAACGAGAGGTTTAAACTAAAAAAGTTATTCAAAACCACCCTTGGCTGGAGTTAGAAATAAAGTGTTGAAAGCTTTGGAGCACTGTACTTAGGACAATAAGCAGAGACTCAGAAATTCTTGATTCATTTTTCTTCTCTGCCCTTGACATATTGGGCAAATCTTTTCATCTGTTGTTGTTTCGAATCACCCTCTGTAAAATGAAATAAGAACACTTCATTTTTGTCTTTATTAGTCTGACTTATTTTAAATTCTATGCCTTTTGGATATAAGGCCTGCTCTTTAACTCTGTGTATTTGTTTAGTGGTCTTTCTTGAGAGACACTGCATCCTACTGTAAAAAATAATAGCTCCACTGTTACTAGTAAGGTTACTTGAATCAGTTTCTCCAGTGACAGAAGTCAAAATTCACATGCTAGGATCAAAATAAACTCATTTATAAAATTGAAGTGAAGCTGCTTAAAATCCAGCCATCAGCAGACTATGTCTGCTCCAATTAGCTACAATCAGTGCTGCTGCTATCAGTGGCAAAGGTGTTCAGCTCTTTTGTTTAAACTGGTTAAATCCAGACAAGGGCCAGACAGTTTCATCCACACCTTTGCACAAAGCTTATACCATCAATAGTAAATCCAGTCTAAAAAGACATGAGTTTGGATAGCATTTCTGTTTATATTACCAAGGTATTTTTATCAAATGAATTTTAGTACTGTATTGTTAGGAAAAATATCTGTGGACATTTTTATTAGTATCTGGCAGAGAAAAGCAAAGAGTTTATGAAAGCAGTGATAGAACAGTGGAGTAAATTTTGAGATTAATTTATGTTTCCTGGTTGGAATCTATAGTATTTTAAAGTGTTTGCTTTTGCTTTCTTATGCAAAAGCACCTTCAAATAACAGCAGCTCAGCTCTGCCAGTTTAGAGGCAGAAATCACCAATATTTGGTTTTTGCTTACTACTTGCATGATGCAAGGTGAAGGTAAAGCAAGCACTCAAGATGTAACTAAGATACAGGAACTGTAATCCTGTTGAAATTTTACTGTCAAGACCTGCTTATTGCTATAATCTCAGGTCTAAGACTTTATATCTAATGGAATGTTATAAATCTGCTTACATACTTTTTGCCAGTTTTTACTGTAATTCATGGCATGACTGGATTTTTCATTTTTTTTATTGTAGTACTTAAGAAATGGAGACACTGATGTTTATTATTTACACCTAAAAACTTTATCTGTCTTTTGACATTTAAATGCATTTAAGCATGCTGTTTCATAGAATAAATAAATGTATTTAATCCTCAAACTGTTACTTCATGCAAAATGGAAGAAAACATGTGTGAAGTCTGTATGAAACGGAGCTTACAAATGTGAGCAAAATCATCAGTCAGCAACTAACTCAACAGGATAGTTTATTGAGCTGTGGTGGAAGGTTAGCCCAGCTAAGTATTCAATAGACATCTACGAAGACCAACCTTGCAGACAAATTGTAAATACAAGTAATAACAAAAGTTTCTTTGCACTCCTTGATGACTATGAACTACTGTTCAGAGCGTGTAAATGATTTCTGTAAGATCACACGCCATGGGTGCACATCATGCAAGAGCCTGTGCAGCTGGCAGGGTTCAGCAAGCAGCGTGGCAGCAAGAGCAGGCAGGTTTCAACAGGGGGTGAAGAAACAAAAGAGATTCATTCTGTGGCTACCAAGAGATTGTTCCCTGACTTACACTTTAATGGCAGTGAAATGAATTACAACCTAAACCTAATGATTTTGAATATAGAATCATAGAATAATTTGGATTGGAAGGGACCTTCAAAAGTCATCTAGTCCAACCCCTCTGCAATGAGCAGGGGCATCTTCAATCAGATCAGGTTGCTCAGAGCCTCTCTTGGCCACAAGTGTAGGCCAGTACAGTACATGAGAGGGCGTGTTTGTAAAATAAAATAAATTTGCCTATAACACAAAAATGAGATACTGGACTGTTTCATGGCATTAATTAAAAAAAAAATTATGTGGTTTCTAATAAGTTTTAACCTGTTCAAATAACATCACATAATAATTTAAAATATCTTGTAATTGTCTTAAATTATTATAAACTAGCCTTAAGGGTAGCTGACTAACAGCAGCTCCCAACAATATTCTTGCATTAGCAGCTACAGAAACAAATTCAAGCCCTGGTATAAGAAGGTCAGCTCCACTGAAATAGATGAGGCCACATTCAGTCCAGGCTTCTTGCTTAACAGAGAAGCATCTCTGTGTTTCTGCTCTAGCTTCAAGTCATTTTCGTAAACAGGACACATTCTTTCTTCTACTCTCAGTAATGTAGAGGTGTAGAATTCCCATGTGATTTCTATTCACATGGCAGACTTGCCACTGTGCTGTTGGATTCTTTGCCCTTAAAGTCACCATTAATAATTTTAAGGTTTGCAAGAAATCTATTTGAAATTAATTTGCACTATACCTGTCCTGTGCATTAATGCAAGATTGGGTCTCTGCTACATTTTATTGAGCCTGAGACTTACCCATCCTGTGGTGTAGTGAGGCTCTTGGATACTGACATTTTTAAAAGACTGATGGAAAGATCTATTGATAGTAAACAAGATTTTTCTCCCAGAAACTGCTTAGTCATTAAACCAGCAAGCTTCAGTTACCTCTGGATGTCTACTGAAAATTTTCAAATCATCAGGATCCCTGAAATATAAAATAATAAGCTGCATTTCTCCCAGAGAGTCCAAGAAGCTCTAATAAACCCTCCAGTGTTAGTAAAACACATTTGTAATCAGGTATGCGTGGACATTACTCTCTTGATCCTTCTGCCACGGCGCTGTACTCCAGTCACCACAAGGGGTCAACAACAAACTTACTTGTCTTCTAGGAGTTAAAGCTGAAAATTCTGCTTAGCTAAAAACGTGAAAGGTAAGGCCAGAAAAAGCTCAGGAGGGAATCACAGGGCATATTTAATTGAGGGAGGGTACTGCTTTTGATGTTAGTAGAGCTGCATTTTTTAAATGGAGTTGAAACAATTCAAAATCCAGAAATTGTGCTATGTCATGGAGAAAAATCCCGAGAAATAAAACTAAAAACAAAATTATGAAAACATCTACTATTCAGCTTGGCCTCTCTAAACTATCCCCTAAATTCCTTCACAAATTTACTTCCAATTTATTTAGCAGTTCAAAACAATATGTGATTGATTTCTGAATGTCAAAGAGGGAGCTCATAACTTTAGTAGCCTATTTTATTCATACTCTTCTAAGAATGAATAACAGCATACATCTTGTATTCTTGGTGCATTTTCTTTCCTTTTCTAAGTGGTGTTGTGCGAGTCTTTTCGTATCTATACTTGTAGTAGCTTGATGAGGCTTAATTATAGTTCAAATAGTTTCAGTTATAAAGAACTAAGAAATGCAATTTATTTGTAAAAAATGCAAACCCAAACCAGTTAAATGTGCTCACTGACAGATATGTCATGAGACACATTGTTTCACAATGCTTCATCTTATCGTTTAACATTTGACAATGGTAACACTTGTAAGTACAGGAAAAGTCTGGTGTTTTGAACAGATGAAGCAATAACTAGGCTTACAAGATCAGCTAAGCACCCTCGGGTTAACAAATAACATCATAATCCAAACTTTAAACAAATAAAATAATCTATATTTAAATAGAGTTAGTATCATTACAATGGAGCGAGCGTAGAGACCATAGAAAACCAAATCCATGGGTCTGAAAAATCATTAGATTTTTCTTGCTTTCTTTTGTTTAACTGTATCTTACGAGGTGCATCCATCTCTATAACAAAATCTCAGATATTTTTTTGTCTTTAAGCCTGATCAGAATTCACTGGTTAGGTCTTGTCCATTAAGGGGCTTAACCCAGCCAGTGTCCTCAGAGTTCACTGACCATGTGGGGCTCCAGTCAAGGAGATTTGTGGGTGCAATTGCCCACTTACTCAACATGTGTAGGACTTGTGGGTGCTTGCAAACTGGATACTGTGGAGGCAGGACCAGGGAGTAGAGCTCTGCAGAATGGAAAAGGGAAAAGCAGTGGAGTCATGGGTTTGTTTTGTGCCAAATAAGCAACTTTCTCTTTTCTCCGCTTTGCCTCTGCTGTTACCATGACAGAGTGACATTAGAAAAGGGAAGGGAAGGAATAATCCCAGGCTGAATTCAGAGGTAAGGACATGCAGGCCAAGAGCGACAGAGTTCAAATACTGAAAAAGAAGGATAAAAAAGGTAATCAATCTCATTTTCAGCTGAAGAGGTTTGAACACCTTCAATGGCTAATTTTGTATTTCCTCACTATAAGAGGAGGAGAAGAGCAGCAGAAGTTTCCTATGCAACTGAGTACAAGGAGGCGGTGCGCGCTTCTGGAGTAAGATGCAGCAGTAGGTAGAAGTAAATAAGTGGTGTCACAGCCAATTTAAGAACTTGCTCACTCTTGGGAGAGTGTCCCAGTCAGTGAATGAAACAGCTGAGCTTTCACTTGTCGCCTGAGTGTGCCTCACCAAATCTGGCCTTATTTTCTTTCAGAGCATTGCTATTCCAAAAGCTGAGGTGAAGTTTACCCTCTCACACACTCTCTTGGAAGACTTAATGAGTGTTGGGCAGGACCCCAGATGCAGCTGGAGGATTGGCAGGTTATAAGACAGCCCTCAGGCAAGTGAGTGTGAGTGCACTAACCACTGAATTATCACCATCTGCAGTTGGGGTTTATGAGGAAGGAACAATCTGCTCCATCTTTGAAAGAAGGACAGAGGTAACCACCTTTAGGAAAGGATTCAGGAGCTCTGTCTCCCAAGAGGAAGAAAGTGCATTCTCATGGTGTTGAATAAGGTGAAAACATAGCTGCTCAGCCTCCTGACTTGTGTCATTTCATTTTACTGCATGGTGGTTTTGAGACTTAACTGCGAGGGGCTCTGGTACTGGGCCGAGAACCTGCCCCCTTGTCTGGATCTGGGCTGACTCATTCTTCACTTGTGTCAGACAAGCTTAATGATAACACACATTATAAAAGCTGGCCTCAGACGCAATGTCTTTACCATGGAAAAATAGTATTGTAAGACACCTAAACAGATTCTCTATAGATGCTGCAATGATTATCAATGCTTCAGACTGCTTTTGACATGCAGACTGGAGTTTTAATTTTGCTTCAAGTCATCTTCATGTACTTGACAACAAAATCTTTTTTTCACTTACCAGAGAGATAAGGAAAAATTCAGAAAGCCCAAGTAGACTTCTCATATATTTAAAGTTAAGCAAATAGGTCAATGTTTCCTGAGTGTGAAAATAAGCAATTTGCCCATGATGATAACAAGAGATTGTGACAGAGCACATACATTATGGAGTGAAACCTTGAGCCCTAGCAACCAGCAATAAAGCTTTCTTTGACTCCAGCATATTTCAGCTTTCACTACGCATGTTTTACTACCCAATAGTTTGCCTTAATCACATCATCCTTCTCTGCATGTGTGAGAATGAAGAATGTATTTGTGCCTGAGAACTCTTTTGGGGGTTGTCGTTGTTTTTAAATATATAAAAAAGATTTAACATGTACAAAGTTATTCAGGTCAAAAATCAGCTAACATTAGAAGTTTTTCATTTTTTCTATATTCACAAATGTGTCATATTAAATCATTCCATTAAGGGTAATCTCTTGGATTTCTTTTCTCTCTAGCCAGTGAACACTCAGAAGACAGTGATTCTCTTTACAGAAGTGATGCATTTTCCATGATATAAATTTCCCATGAGGATGATCTAAGGGATTCCACTCCCAAAGTAAAACTTGCAGCAGAATTAGTGAGGAAGTTATTTGTCCTGAGCTTCAGAGCCTGACAATGGAGTAAAACAACAAAATGACACCCATGTAGTCCTTGTTGGTCAGCTATCATATGTATGCATGCATTTTATTTTTTTGACAAATAACACTAAGCCAGAGCTATTCAGATGTCTTCATGAAGTGTTTTTCAAGAGGCGTTCTCTGTTTTTTCAGAAATAAATGCAATGATTTAACCATTCAATCCCTCCTGACATTGACTGGATTTCTGTATTTAAGTGTTGTGTATCACTTTTGAATTACAGGAACAAATTTTAGTTTTGTCCCAGATTTTTATCTGTAGAATGTGTCTGAGGAAGAGCTATTATTCACTGAGAAAGTATAGTATAGACTTGTATAGTTTCTGAAATAGTAACTCTTCCTGTGAAGACATGAAGGCAGTGATGTTCAACAGTTTGAAGCAGAATCTCCTACTAGACTGTTTTCCCTGTCTGTGCTCACATTTTAAAGGTAGTTTCCATTTTAGGAAATCTATACCCACTTGGGATCAGGAAAAGAAGCTCAGCTTCATGTTAGCCCTGCAAGGCAACGTGTATAGTGCTGTGTCCTGAAGGTAATGGTAGCAGTATACCCACTTCTCTCTTGTTCTGCTGCTGCAGCTGGTCAGGAAGTGGGTGAGCGGCAAGGGAGGTTAATTTTACTGTCTCCAAGCATGTGAGAATCATGAGTAAGGCCTGAAAATTCCATTTGTCTGACTTGTCACTCATAGGATTTAAAAAAAAAAAAAGGAAAAAGAAAGAAACAGTTTCAATTTCTTTTTGCTTTATGATTTCTGAGTCTCCAGACTACACACAGGTTACATATTCAAGCTTTTTCCCATGTATGGTAGGATTAGAGCAGTATACTGTTAGAAAGCAAAGCTTAAATTTTCACCTAATCATATCATTTTGGATCAAGAATTATAAAGTTGCAAATATCATGAACTTTGCAATAAGGCAATGGGAATTGACAGCATAGAGAAGAGGGAGCAACAGGCTGCTAGCCAAGCTAAAATGTCAAGAAAAGGGGACAATTTGTCACCACTACAGTACATTACTGTCTCTCAGAAAAAGGGAAAGGTGAAAAGTTATGCTTGTCACTCGCAGGGGAAATGCTGCAAAATCAGAAAAAAAATCTCTGCTTTTGTAACAGTTTTTTCTTACGAGCTAACTCCCAAATGCTCACCCTTGTCCTCTGCCATGAACTTTTCTCCATGGCTGCAGCAGCAGAAAACAGGTCAGACATCATCAACTCCATGCTGGAGTTAGTGAAGCATAAACAGCTGTCCCATGGTCTGCTGCACCTGCCTGTCCTCGTAGCAGACACAGCAGAGAACGAGATGTGGAATTCAGGACCAGCACACTTCCTACTCCCCTTCAGAAGCTGTCCCATCCACCTCAGCTGGGGCAGCGAGCAGCGAAATCTCATCTGCACCTCTAACACAGTAGAGAAGATGAAGATGTATGCCTTCTTTTTTGCTACCCTAATTACTGGAGTAATTACTTTCAGCAACACAACTGAACAGTGAATTCAATTTGGAGTGGAGCTTGTGTGTTCTTTTTGTGATGTGTTCTTCCTCTTATTTACAGGGAAATGTATGAGAAAACATTATCCCAAAATCACAGACTGGTTGGGGTGGGAAGGGACTTCTGGAGATCGTTTGGTTGAACCCACCTGCTAAAGCAGGTACACCTAGAGCGGATCGCGCAGGAATGTGTCCAGGTGAGTTTTGAATGACTCTAGAGAAGGAGACTCCACAACCTCTCTGGGCACCCTGTTGCAGGGCTCTGGCACTCTCAAAGTAAAGAAGTTTCTTCTCATATTCAGATGGAATCTCCTGTGCTTCAGTCTGTGCCCATTGCCCCTTATCCTGTTTTTGGGCACCACTGAAAGGAGTTTGGTTCCATCGTCTTGACACCCACCCTTGAGATATTTATAAGCATTGATAAGATCCTCTCTCAGCCTTCTCTTCTCCAGGCTGAACAGGCCCAGCTCTCTCAGTCTTTGCTCATAAGAAAGATGCTCCAGAACCCTCATCATCTTTGTAGCTCTCTGCTGGACTCTATCCAGTAATTCTTTGTCCTTCTTAAACTGAGGAGCCCAGAACTGGACACATTTGTTATCCTAATTTGAAAACTCTTAATTAATTGATCAATTACTAGGAAAAAATGTGGTGGCAAAATTTCCTTTTCCTAATAAAAACTTTCTTAAACCAGCACGATGAAGATGGCTAGGGGTTTATTTTAAATTAACCCATTTCATTCTCATTTATCTCACAAAAACTTTTTTACTGAATGATGCAAAGATTTCTTTGAGTGTGTTCAAAATAAAATAAAAGTCATGTTTACAAAATGACTTCTTTGCATACACAAATGCAGAAAAATCTTCTGTAAATGCAGATATTCTCCTGGAAGGACTGGAAGCATATCCAACAACATATATTATCAAGTACCTTGCCATCCCTAGCAGAATTTGGGATCTGACTGTGATATTTGTGTTATCAAAACACAGGAAAACATGGTCCTTAGTCCAAAGGACACATAATGTGACTGTAGGTTGAACATTTATCTCCAGTCCACAATGAGATAGAACATATATTTATTTGCTCTAAAATATTAATGTTTGGATTAAATTGTAATTCATATTCTTGTGTCTCAGGAGAAAGTATATTGCACAAGTGTATACATTTGGTGATGCTTATTTACCCCTTTTAGGTCTTGACTGAGCTGCAGTGGCTGGTGCATTAGATTGGAGAAGAACCAAATTTCTCTTACATCCTGCCTTTACCTGCAAATGGAAGTTGATGTGTTCTCTGTGTGAGATAGCGGGTAATCTTCATGGGGTCATAATATGGGAAGGACTACTTAGGAAGTACTACATAGGAAGAGGCGATCGACTCCACGCCTCAAGACTGCTTCCGATAAAAAAGAAAGAAGGGTAATTGTGGTAGGCAATTCCCTTCTGAGAGGGACAGAGGGCCCGATATGCAGAGCTGACCCTCAGCATCGGGAAGTTTGTAGCCTACCTGGAGCTCGGATCAGGGACATCGCCAGGGCCCTCCCCAAACTGGTGCGCCCAACGGACTATTACCCCCTACTGATCTTCCAGACAGATGGGGAGGAAGCGGCATCCCGTAGTCTGAGGGGAATGAAGAGAGACTTCAAGGCCTTGGGACAAATGGTGAAAGAGTCTGGGGCTCAAGTTATCTTCTCTTCCCTCCTTCCATTTTCGGATGATGATGTGGGACGGAATAGAAAAATTGAGTCCGTAAATGATTGGCTTCGGGACTGGTGCTACAGGCAGGGCTTTGGGTTCTTTGATAACGGCTGGTTTTATAAGACACCAGTCCGGTCAGTGATATGTGGGAAAGGTTTATCCCACAGGGGTAAAAAGATGCTGGGACAGGAATTAGCAGGGCTCATTTGCAGGGCTTTAAACTAGATTTGAAGGGGGATGGGGTTGTAGCTGGGCTTGCACCAGTGGGGCAGCACACTGGAATCAATAAAGACCGGGAGGCCCCCCAGGCCCCTAGGGTGAAATCGGTGTACTTGGCTCGCTCCCTGAAGTGCCTGTACACCAATGCGCGCAGCATGGGGAATAAGCAGGAGGAGTTAGAAACCTGCGTTCGGTCAGGAGATTATGATCTGGTGGCAATTACAGAGACATGGTGGGACAGCTCACATGACTGGAATGTGGTCATGGATGGCTATGCCCTTTTCAGGAAAGACAGGCTGGCCAAGCGTGGTGGTGGAGTTGCTCTTTATGTGAGAGAGCAACTGCAATGTATAGAGTACTGTCCAGGTGCGGTTGAGGAGCGAGTTGAGAGTCTGTGGGTGAGAATTAAGGGGCAGGCTGGCAGGGGTGACACTGTTGTGGTAGTCTATTACAGGCCACCAGATCAGGGTGAGGAAGTTGATGAGGCCTTCTACGGGCAGCTGAGAGCGGCCTCACAGTCACAGGCTCTGGTTGTTATGGGGGATTTTAACTACCCTGATGTTTGCTGGAAGGACTACTCAGCCAGCCAGCCTCAGTCTAGAGGGTTCCTCCAGTGCATTGACGATAACTTTCTGATGCAAATGGTGGAGGAGCCGACTAGAAGAGGTGCGCTGCTGGATCTCGTCCTCGCTAACAAGGAGGGTCTGGTCGAAGCAGTAAAGGTGGGGGGCTGCCTTGGTTGCAGTGACCATGAGATGGTGGAGTTCAGAATCTCCTGTGGTGGGAGCAGAATACCGAGCAGAATTGCAACCCTGGACTTCAGCAGGGCCGACTTTGGCCTTTTCAAACAGTTGCTGGAGGGAATCCCGTGGGCAAGGCTGCTTGAAGGTAAAGGCGCCCAAGATAGTTGGTTAACATTCAGGGACTGCTTCTACCAAGCTCAAGATCAGTGCATCCCGACGCACAGGAAGTCAAGGAAGGGAGCCAGGAGACCTGCGTGGTTAAACAGGGAACTGCTGGGCAAACTCAAGTGGAAGAGGAGGGTTTACAAATCATGGAAGGAGGGGCTGGCCACTTGGGAAGAATATAAGGCTGTTGTCAGAGGATGTAGGGAGGCAACTAGGAAAGCTAAGGCCTCCTTAGAGTTAAACCTGGCGAGAGGGGTCAAGGACAACAGGAAGAGGTTCTTCAAATACATGGCAGATAAAACTAACACCAGAGGCAATGTAGGCCCACTGATGAACGGGGTGGGTGCCCTGGTGACAGAAGATACAGAGAAGGCAGAATTACTGAATGCCTTCTTTGTCTCTGTCTACTCTGCCGGAGGCTGTCCTGAGGAGCCCCGTACCCCTGAGGCCCCAGAGGAAGGCAGGGCAATGGAGGAGTCTGCCTCAGTTGATGAGGACTGGGTTAGGGAGCAATTAAGCAATCTGGACATCCATAAATCCATGGGTCCAGATGGGATGCACCCGCGGGTGCTGAGGGAGCTGGCTGAAGTCATTGCTGGACTGCTCTCCATCATCTTTGCCAAGTCTTGGGAAACGGGAGAGGTGCCTGAGGACTGGAGGAAAGCAAATGTCACTCCGGTCTTCAAAAAGGGCAAGAAGGAGGACCCGGGCAACTATAGACCGGTCAGCCTCACCTCCATCCCTGGGAAAGTGATGGAACACCTTATCCTTGGTGCCATCTTAAGACATATCAAGGATAAGAGGGTCATCAGGGACAGTCAGCATGGCTTCACCAAGGGGAAGTCGTGTTTGACCAACCTCATAGCCTTTTATGAAGACGTAACAAGGTGGATTGACGATGGCAGAGCAGTGGATGTGGTCTACCTTGACTTCAGCAAAGCATTTGACACCGTCTCCCACAGCATCCTCACGGCAAAACTGAGGAAGTGTGGACTGGATGATCGGGTAGTGAGGTGGACTGCAAACTGGCTGAAGGAGAGAAGCCAGAGAGCCGTGGTCAATGGGGCGGAGTCTGGTTGGAGGCCTGTATCTAGTGGAGTGCCTCAAGGGTCAGTTCTGGGACCAATACTGTTCAATATATTCATCAATGACTTGGATGAGGGAATTGAGTGTACCATCAGCAAGTTTGCTGATGACACCAAGCTGGGAGGAGTGGCTGACACGCCAGAAGGCTGTGCTGCCATCCAGCGAGATCTGGACAGGCTAGAGAGTTGGGCGGGGAAAAATTTAATGAAATATAACAAGGGGAAATGTAGAGTCTTGCATCTGGGCAGGAACAACCCCAGGTTCCAGTACAGGTTGGGGAATGACCTATTAGAGAGCAGTGTAGGGGAAAGAGACCTGGGGGTCCTGGTGGACAGCAGGATGACCATGAGCCAGCACTGTGCCCTTGTGGCCAAGAAGGCCAATGGCATCCTGGGGTGTATTAGAAGGGGGGTGGTTAGTAGGTCCAGAGAGGTTCTCCTTCCCCTCTACTCTGCCCTGGTGAGACCTCATCTGGAATATTGTGTCCAGTTCTGGGCCCCTCAGTTCAAGAAGGACAGGGAACTTCTGGAGAGAGTCCAGCGCAGGGCCACAAAGATGATTAAGGGAGTGGAGCATCTCCCTTATGAGGAAAGGCTGAGGGAGCTGGGTCTCTTTAGCTTGGAGAAGAGGAGACTGAGGGGTGACCTCATTAATGTTTATAAATATATAAAGGGTGGGTGTCACGAGGATGGAGCTAGGCTCTTCTCGGTGACAACCAACAGTAAGACAAGGGGTAATGGGTTCAAGCTGGAACACAAGAGGTTCCACTTAAATGTGAGAAGAAACTTCTTCTCAGTGAGGGTGACAGAACACTGGAACAGGCTGCCCAGGGGGGTTGTGGATTCTCCTTCTCTGGAGACATTCAAAACCCGCCTGGACGCCTTCCTGTGTAACCTCACCTAAGTGTTCCTGCTCTGGCAGGGGGATTGGACTAGATGATCTTTTGAGGTCCCTTCCAATCCCTAACATTCTGTGATTCTGTGTGATTCTGTGTAATAAAATTAGGGACTTCATTTCCTAAAAAAAAAAAAAAAAAGGTAGTTATACCTAGGGGACTATATCCTATGTATTTGCAGTTGAACACTACAAAGATGGCAAACGCAGCATATGTGAGAAATAAAAAGAATTGTCAAAGCAGCAACATTCAAAGCTAGAAGTCCTGTTCTCAGAAAAGGTTCGTACTAGGTTTCTGCAGCAAGCCACTAATTTCTTATAAGTAGCTTTGCCCGAGGTGTTTCTGAAACCATTCTATAAAAATAAAGTAGGAAATATTTATCTCAAACTGAAATTTATCTCAAATTAATCCTTAACTTGAAATACATTCTGGCTTAGGAGGGGTTTAGACTTGCAATTTGCACCTAAAAACACTTACAGTTTTGGAGAAGCCCAATAGACTGTTCTAAAAAAATATTACACCTATATTAAAATTATCATCTTAATTTCATGTAATAATAGCTGTAATAAAGACTGGAGAAATACAGTCTATTGTCTTACAGAGAAGCTTAAAATTAAAAGAAGAAAGATGAGACTTAATAGATATCTTCTCCATTTTTTGTCATAATAATATGAATCACAAGAAAGCTGTGTCACAAAAACATACTGTCTCACTGAGGAAGAAAGAATAAAATCTTAGACCTGTAGCTTCCTAAAAATTCAGCAAACATAAGCTTACTAATAAGTAAGTGGTGGTGTGGCCATGTTCTTCGTTGTTGTACCTGTAATGCAAGCATCTGCATTACAGAGTTAGGTACATCTTTGGACCAGATGAGTGCCTTCACCTACTATTTCCCAGGCTGTTTCCTCCTTCCCATAGCTCCAAAGAATTTTTGTCATTTTAATCTCTTCCCAGCCACTACTAATTTGTGCTAATGTTGTAGATGGAAAGCTCCTCAGGCCTGATTTTTCCTCTTGCTGTCTCAAGAATATTCCCAGCTAGATCATACGCTTCTGCAAGTCTTTTCTTTAGAGCACTTCATGAGCCATCATCTTTTGTCCCATGAGATGCTCTTCCATTGAAATCTCCTAGCTCAGTATTACTAAGACAAGAAGTGCCTCTGGAGAACTACAGTAATGGAGTGGAGCAGTGGGGCAGGGAAAGAAAATGCAACAGTAGTTTCTCAGATATTACTCACCAGTTGTGTTCATCAAATAAACGAATCTCTAAATGGACTGAGCAGGATGTCCTCGTGTTTGTATCAAGACACTGAGATCTCATTGTGTTCTGCAGTGGTTTTTCTATAGTAGTATTTCTTTTTCAGTGCGATTCATGGCATTTCAGTCAATTTTAGCTATTGAATCTCCGTAGAGAATTAAATTTTTTTAATCTTCGGCATTGTATGAGGATTTCAGCCCTTAATACTTTCACTGAGAAGGTCATTTAAAATTTCACGTAGTTTGCATTTATGTTGTGAATCACTATAGCTCAGATTATGAACCAATTAATACTTCTCAAGTCCTAAACCTGCACGAAATGTAATAGTCAGTTTCTACAAAACAGTCTTTCTGCCAGTCCTCTTTTTTTTTTTTTTTTTTTTTTTCTTCCCAAGAGCTGTTCTTATTCCTCTAACAGGATTATAATTTACAACACATTATCTGAATTTTTAACTACTATGACCCTTGAAAATGTCTGGGTTCATCAGCATTAGCACATCTACTTTGTACTAATTACTGAGTAGGATGAGAGGACTTGGTTTGTTACTAGTGTCATCACTAACATAAACATTCAAGCATGGTGTCAGTGTGGGTGTTTGTGGATTACAAGAATACAATATGTTTTTTGAACTGGATTCTTAAGGATGCTGAGTATCTTTAATCATTGCTGTACTTAGTGAGATTGGAGAGTGCAGAGGAGCTTACCTACAGAAGCAGTATGAAAGAAACATTAACTTTATAGATACTAGTCAGCTACCCCAACTGCACCATTTGATTTCATATTGTCATTCATTGTACTGGCATTACAGTTTTTCTCCAATACTTAGGCTTACTGGAAGTTTATAAATTTATAATATTTTAAATGAGGACAAATTTCAATAGCTTTTCTATTAATTAGTAACAGAAAACAAAAGAATATTTGTAAAGAATTTTAAAGAATACTTTAAAAAAAATTGTAAAACATTTTTGGGAGGTCTTTTTTTAAAATTATATAAATTTTTTTACAGTGTGTTATATTGCAGAAAAATTTTTCTGGTCGAATAAGAGTGTTAAAAGAGTCATCCTTTGGATACCTTTTCTATAGGATCTTAACCTATACATCTTTAAGGCAATAAATACACATACACATGTGCATGTACACTTATTTATACACATAAGTAGCTTTTATTTGCTGGACTAGCCGTGTCATGTCTAGTCTGTCACTCATGAATCAGCCATAGCACATTTCTAAGAGCAAACAAACACAAAGAAGACACACTCTTTGTCAGCATATCTGCTACTATTGAAGGAAGCCATAGATCTTTCAGTCCATATTAAAACTAGACACATTCTTTGCTCCTGCTGCTGTTTTTGGAAAATTGATGCAGAAACTTCTTTTTAATCTACACCCAAAATTTATTCCTAGCTGTTGGTGTTATGCCAACATGCTTTAAATAACCAAAAGGATCACTAAGCTCTCACTGAACTGGAAAAAATTTAAACAGGTAAGTATAATGGACCCAGACTTTTTTTTTTTTTTTAATTTTATGAACTGCTTTTTTGTCTAAAAAATAAAAATGTATTCCTGAAATGACAACTCAACTAAGGGATGCCAGGTGTTGTATGAAGATACATACATTCCTATACATTTTTTTTTTCTTTTCACCTAGCACAGAACTAGGATTTTCAATTAAACCACCTAAAATAGGCTTCAAGACCTGAAATACCAGTGGAATTCCTTTTGTCTTTGAAGTCTGACAATTCAGAACAACAACTTATATCTTTAAAACTAAACACTGCAGAACTAGATTGCATTGGTGTTTTAATTATGTTTACTGACCAGAGGTACTTAAATTGATTTACTAAAACAGGTTAGAAAATCAAAGGCATCCATAGTGAAACAAAGCCACTTCGGTCAAACATTGGACCACGCTGTCCAAGAAATTGTGAGATCTCCAGCCTTGCAGATTTTCAGAACTCAGCTGGAGTAGATCCTGAACAGCCCACACTACCATTGCTTTGGGAGACACTGTGAACCTCCTCTGGTCCCTTCCAGACACAGTTGTTCTTTGACTCTATGAAATCTATGAAGCAGTTTGAAAGAGGGTAAGGATCATTACTGAGTAGAGACATCTCAAGCAATTTCCAGTGTTTTTAAAGGACATAAAAACTATGGCATATTTTGAAAGATCCATTTAATTGAGTGCATAAATCTGTATGACCAAGTAAACAAACATCCAGACAACTCTTGTATGCATAACTTTTCAGGAAATCTGAGGTCTTTGGGGTTTTACACAGGAAAATGCTAATTGTATGTCTTAAGTCTTAATCCTGATTTTCTTTCACGGACATAATTACTGCAATGAAAGATGTTTCATATACAGAATAAACTTGACAATATAAAAATAAAGTCCATTTATTTATCTAAATTAAAAGAGCAATCAGGGAATTTTCTAATATGTTTGACCTTTTTGAACATACCTATTTTATTTTTAGCTTAGGAAAAATGATTCCAAAGAAGCAACTTCTGTGTTAAATCCAAATACCCATGTGGATGGAAACAGAATGAACTCCCAATCTCTACAACTAGAAGAAATGGCTAGTAATAACCCAGCCATTTATCCTGAGAACTCTCTGTATGTTTTTAACAGCCTAAATAAAGATCGCCATTTCAAAAGAGATCCGTTTCATAAAGAAAATCTTAACTACCTCTTTTGGAGACTTATGATTCAATTCTTTGCACAAATGATGAGAGGAATTCTTTTAGTCTTTTCTGCTCACCGCTGTATTAAAATAAGCTTGTTTATAGTTTAATAGTTCACCATACATAGACTTAGAAAAAAATGTGCAAGATGCAACCAAGTAATATAATTAACAGTCCATTTATTACTAAATAACTATTCTTTAGGAACTCAGCTTGCTAGCCATCTACAAAATACCAGTATTGTGATTCCATGCCCAGCCCCAGCCATACTAGAGATACAATCACAGAATCACAGAATAGAAGGGCCCTCTGGAGATCACCTCATTCAATGTTCCTGCTAAAGAAGTTTCACCTACAGCAGGCTGCACAAGATCACTTCCAGGTGGCTTTTGAATGTCTCCAGAGAAGAAGACTCCACAACTTCTCTGGGCAGTAGTAATGGAAATGAGTTTCATTAAGCCACTCAATTGTACCTCTGTACTAAAGTAGTAGGAGCAGCTGCTGTATAGCTAGTATCTTTTTTGTCCTATTGCAGTACCATTTTGTAGCCAAGCTTTGTCTCTTGGAGAATAAATAATGTCATCACTAAATCACTTAGTAAGCTTTTGGCAGTATTATTTCTCTCCTTTTCCAGACAATTCCAAGTATATTGATTAAAGGACAGTGTTGCTTTAGAATCACAAAGAAAATTCTGGCACTGTGTCGTCTCAGAAAACAATAATGCTAGAAGCATTTCTGAGAGGATATTATGGGATATATGAGGATATTATGAGGCAAAAGATCACAGTTTACAAGCTGAAGGCAGATGTAGTACAAACTTAAAAAAAATAAAGCTGTCTAAAAATGATTTAAAAACTGATTAAAAACCTTTTTTTTTTTTTTCCCGCATTTTGAGTATTCATCCTGGTTTCGGATAGAAATGTGTTTACATTCACAGAATGAGAAGTATGGCACTGACCTCTCTGCCTGGCTGCTTCTATATCTTAAAACACATCTAGGAAAATGTGGAAATGTATCAGAAAAATGTCACAGGGTAAAGTAGTAGGGCTGGCACTGGGAAGTCCAGATGGTCAGTGATGACAAGGCAGTAGTAGAACAGCAGGAGATGAGAAGAGCTGTAAGAGATACCAGCTGAAAGGAAAGCAGAAATTTTCAGCTACTCTACTGCCTACTATTTCAGCACAGCAGCTGCAAAAATGGCAGGGAAAATACTCAAGGCACCTCAGTAGCCTGGTAGGTATGTTTGGGATAAGCATTTGAGATTTGTCCTGCAAAATAGAGCAGAGTGAAGCACAGAACCAGAGGTGCATGTTCTAAAGGCATTCTCAGCTGAACTAAGGTTACTGCTTAAGCAAACTGGAGTTAGTCAACAGGAGGCTCAGAAGTGCCGATTTGAATCAGAAACACTAATTCCAAATATAATTTGCAGCTCTTGCATGGTGAGAAGTGATTCTCACTAGGTGAACTCTCCGGTTACCCATAAAGTTAAATAAATCAGTTTCTTATGTAGTACACATTTCCAATCAGATATAACACCTTTCTGAAGACTTGAGTTTGACTTCTGGCAACATTTAGGGACAAAGTACATTTTTAAAAAGTTATCTGCTTTATAACAGAATATATATTTAATAATGAAAATAATAATAGTTAAAAAGTGTTTCTTTGTTCTATTTTCACTACAAACAATGAAAGAATGGAATTTCAGTTTCCTCAAGAAAAGAGTTCTATGCAGCCATACCTAATTTGTGAATGCTTGTGGAGGCACATTCCCTTCTTTTCAATCCATTTGTAGATATCAAATATAAAAGAGAGATAGTAGCCTCAAAACTGTTATGTTCATAGAAATCCAAGTTTTCTTGGATTTAACAACTTGCACAGGGGAAAGTTCCTCCAAACTCTGCTCTCACTCCTAATTAGACACCAAAGAATCCAATCTTCAAACATGAGAAAACTGGCTCCATAATTTCTAACTCAAATAAAATATTAATTCCTAGTACAAGACCATCAGACAATACTTGTGGAAAAATCCAGCAGTGCTGCTGTTGTTGTTCCTAATTTCTCCACCACTGCTGAGCAGAGTGCATATAATATCAAAATCAGAAAGTTAACGCAGACTAAATATGGGGAACATCTCTATTACTTAGAAGTGCTGGACTGATGATATCAAAAGAAGTGGTTGGACTTAAAGACAGCATAAAAAGTACTCTATAAAACACTTGCAACAAGAAACTGAACTTCCTTAAGCAATAAAGACACCACCCATGTTAGTGTCATCAGCAAACTTGGTGAGGGTGCTTTCAGTCCCATCGTCCAGATCATTTATGAAGATGTTGAACAGCATAGGGGCCAGTATTGATCCCTGGGGAACCCTACCTGTGACAGGCTGCCAGCCTGAGTAAATACCATAGATTGCCACCCTCTGATTGGCCTCTCAGCCAATGTTCTACCCATCTTGCTGACTACCCACCCAGTATCTTGCCAGTTTGTCTAGGAGGAGTCTGTGGGAAACAGTGTCAAATGCTTTGCTGAAGTTCAGGTATTTAAAGTTGCTTTAACTGCTCTTCTCAGCCTGTGAACTCCGCTGCATCTCCAAGAAACCTTAGGGAATTTTAGAAGTCACTGAAATGTTAACAGAACAAGTTAAGAAAAATAATTTGTTTCTATTTTGGTGACTTCTAATATTACTCCCATTTGGGAATAATTTGCAGAACTGGGACCA
This sequence comes from Caloenas nicobarica, assembly GCF_036013445.1. Lineage (NCBI taxonomy): Eukaryota > Metazoa > Chordata > Aves > Columbiformes > Columbidae > Caloenas > Caloenas nicobarica. The sequence goes on from NC_088245.1 coordinate 51,859,374, forward strand.
AAGTCAAGATTTTTGATACCTGATCTTGTGTATTTAGAGATGTTGAAACACAAACTGAAATAAGGATTCTGAGTTTTGTGTTCTTTTTATTTTTATTATTTTTTGTTTAATTAATCCATACTTTACCGTAGCTCTAGTTCCTAAGTCCCTTCAAACATTTGGCATGGGTTGCTCCTAAATAGCTAAATGATTACAGTTTTCAAATCTACTAGCTTGCACTTCGCCTATATAAATACGAATCATACTTATATTGTTTGGCCAGGATCCCCTACGGTTTAAAATTCCTAAGCTATGAGAAATAAATTCAGAATGCATGTCAGGGAATGTTCAGGTTCTTTCTTTGTAAATTATTTCATCTGTAGGTTTTCCAATAAAATAGGCTGAACAATAGATTTAACGATATCATTCTGCTTACCAGTAGACTCTTCAATACCCTTGGTTATTGTTGATTCACTATAAATGTAATTTTTCAATAAAATAACTTTGCAATGGTACACGATAACACCTACACGAGGTAAGCCAAAAGTCAAGATTCTCTATAAATTTGATGGCTGACCAAAATGTTTTCTATATGAAACTAACTGTTCAGATTTTATTTAAGGATATGAAGATACAGAAATGAGAAATGCATGAAGAAAAAAGGAAACTGCCTGTGCTGTAAATGCAAGTTTGTTTGTCACCATCCTTTTGTTGTATTTCTCTATATGGAATAGGTACTTATATGTTCATATACCTGTATTTTCATTTATATACATGCTGATGTCCATTGTAATATTGTATGATTGAAATTAATACAGCCTCCCAGTGTAAAACTATGTAGAACTTTTATAAGTATCGGACCTATTACAATAATAAGTTTTTTTCCTCCTTTGATGACTTTCCCAATTATGTGATACTATGAAGCAGGGAAAATGTTGACAAAAGTAGTGGTGGTATATTTAAATCAAAGCACTCCTTCAGACTTCTTTGCTGCTCTGAAATCTCTGATCTGCAAACAATCAAGATAGTAATCTTGATATGAGCTATAAAAAGATTCACAGAATTAAACTGCATAAGATTACTTTGCTTGAGTGGATGTGGAGGAAAAAAGCCATAATCATTCAGTTTCAAACTGGCATCTCACTTCCATTGTAACCAGCCATTTGAGTGTAGCTAGATGGATGTACAGCATCTAGATTTCTCTTACAAGTGATTTCCAGCAATGACAGCACGAAGAAAGCAAGCCTAACAAAGAAGTTATCTAATTTAGAAAGTAATGCAAGGCTTTTCTCATCATACATATTTAGGATAGATATAAAATAATGTATATATATATTTTCTAATTACTTACTTTGCATGGTTCAAGCATTCAGCCAGGCTCTTTCCATTTCTTGAACCTCTGCATTTAATGTAGAATTATGTTTAAGAAACTAGCTCATTTTTAGGCATTGTTTCATGATGAGGCACTTAGGCTTCCTATGAAGATGAACAAGAAAATTAGCAGTTTCAGAATGGGATTCAGAAAAGGGAAGACAATGGGAAAGTGCCAGTCTGCACAGAACACTGAGAAACACTACATTTGAAATAGTAGTTTGCAAATGAAAAGCAAGGGCTATGGGAGGCCATTTTATTTTGAAAAGATTCAGGTGAGTACACAAAAACTATGTCAGAAACTTCTATCCAGTCTTTGAAATAGCTGTGGGGCTTATGCTTCTTAAAAAAATAGCTAGAGAAAAAAAAGAAAAAGAGAAAGAGAGCTGGAGAAGTTGCTTGTCTTTTACATTTCTGTTAGAAAGTATTCCCTGCTTGGGTTCAAAATTCTCCTTACCAAAAGAGGTTCAAAGCCATAAAGCTTCCTAATATGGCAGCAAAGCCGTGCATTCACTGAACAATTATTATTATGCGTGGTTAGATCCTATTTTGCTACCCCTCTGTTGTGTCAGCACTGAAACTTGCGAGGCAAGTGAAAGAGGGCCTTGGTGCCATAAACCGATGGCCAGGACTTGAACAGTGCTGGAGGATTTTCTGGTTCCCTTCTCCAGACTGTCTCTGTACTTTAATCAAACATGACACTGGCTCTCCATGCTCCGATGGATGCCCAACTAAGAACACATAAATCCATCTGACTTCTGTTTTAAACCCACAGAGGTGAAATGCAGGCCAAATACACAAAGATCACTCTGCTGCCGTTCCCTCAAATAACCTACAGCTTTGTTCTTGCATGACTCTCCTGGGAGGTAGGTACTTTGCGTTTGAATCCCCCAGATGAAGGAGAGAACTTGATCCAGACTGCCTGTTTCCTGGTTAAATGCTTGAATCTCTGTGGCTGTTACCTCCCCCATCAGCTGCAACTGGAAAGAAAGCAGCTGCAACTTTTTTATGAGGTCCTGTCAGCCTGTTAGACCCTGGAGGTGCCTGGCAGAGAAACATCTTCTTTCTGGATCTTCATCAGGCTTAGACAGGAGATAAGCATCTCCTGGGGATGGGGAAGCCCTGGGCATGCACTGAAACAAAATTTTAAGAGTTTAGAGAATTTAAAAATCAAACAGGGAGGAAGCAACAGATCTCAACAGCCTTTGGGTTTAGATACCATTGAGTGGGGTTATGAGGGGATTTTTTTGGTTTAGTCATCTCAGATCTGCCCAAATCCTGCTTAGGTCCTCTGCTGCATCCAATAGCTAGATTCTGTTGTGGACCGAATTGTGCTGAATGCTTGCACAATGTGACAGTCAGATGGCACAGGTTTCTATGATTTGCATGTAATTCTGTTCTCACAAAAAGAAATTTCTGGAAAAAAATTCCTCAGAAAATATTTCAATTTTAAAAGAAAATAAGTATAGCAAATAAGCTGTTACTATTAGAAATATGGCTCAGATGAAAGCAAAAACAAACAAACAAACAAACAAAAACAACAAAAAACCCCCAAAACAATCAAATGAAAAAAACCCAAACAAACAACAAAAAACCCCCCACCAAAACCTAAAATTGCTCCAATCAATGCTTTGGAGAATTTTACTTAAAGTGCCTTATCCATCAGAAATCTGAGTGATTTTTGCTGCTGTTGCTGTTTGTACAAATTATTATAATGTATACTCACTAGCATATGCTCATAACAGCTGCAAAGGTGTAAAGTTTAGGTATTTCTGTCAAATATATACATTTTCAGAAAGAATAAGGCAAAAAGATATCATATCATTCTGTTTTATAACTTAAAGAGTAAATTTTTGCTCCAAATATAAGTTTATGAGCGGAAAAGGATTTGAACTTCTGCAAACTTTTGGCAATTTATTTTTTTCTGTTTAGAAAAGTAAAATCAGTTTATATTAAATGAAATTTCAAAATTATTTTTGAGTTACTCAAACACCTACAAGTTGTTTCAAACCTGCAGTGAAGGTAATATACTATCCAAAAGATAAGTTACAAAAATTAATACAAAAATTCAAATATGAGAAAAAAATTTGAAACACTGAAACATGCAACACGGAAAAAATTTCCAGCTTGTGGGACTACGCTGAGTTGAGATGCAGATGAGGTCTCATAAAAATATATTGTGTTGCACTTTCTGATATAACGATGTTTCACTGGAGATTTTTAACTTGTTGTACACATAAATGCTTCTAGATATCTACTGGAATTAACATGAAAATAATGGTTTTGATTTTCTGGGGTATGCCAGGAGCATGCCATTCTGTCAAGCTACAGAAGTATGGCATGTACATAGCAATCTAATGCAAATTTAATATCTGGATAGACCGACTTGAGGCTTATGAGCAGTACCTCTCACCTTTGTTCTTTGTTTTATCATTATTTCAATTCTTGGGGATAAAAGGACTTTGAAAAATGACTAAAATGTACCTTTTCCTCCTAAAGGTTTATATATTTTAGTTTATTATTTTTGTTACTGAATACCTGATAATTCCTCTGTTAATGTCTTGGCCTCTCTTTTCTTACGTTATGATATAGTAGACACAGATGAAAAAAATAAGCCAGTGCTTTTAATGCTAAGATAAGAGCACCTTTTTTTTTTTTCTGTAAGAAATAATTATTGGAAATATATCTTAGAAAATTAATTGGCACTGCTGCCCACAGGGTTTTTGTGATACCTGTCCCCTTTTCCACCAGAATTATCTATCCACATTATCACTGCAATGCACTGGGAAACTCCAGCTGTCCAAATCAATATTTCCACCCCTCTCATTTAAATTTGAGCTCTCACTGTTTCTGGGTGGCTGTAACACATCAGAGCCATCACGTGCTTCCCTGTTGCTAGGGCAACGGTGCAGCAGGCAAGAGCTGGTCCTTTTTCATCACATGACAATCTTCAACATGCTATGGTTTTAGACAGCCTTTCCTTGAGTTGCTTAAGCTGATATTAAGATCACATGGTCTTCCAAGAACTGTACTACTGACAGTAAAAAAAAAAAATTCTTTGTTATGTAGTAGACATGTAGCAACTGCATCAAAGCATATGCCTAACTTTTTCTGCTAAAAGGAAGGGGCAACCAGCTAATTAAAATGTATTGTCCTACTTTGACTCAATTTATTCATGCTGTGAAGGTATCTCAGATTTGGTTTTATCAGCAAATCATATATTTTGACTATTTACTTCAAAATTACAGCCAGCCGAACACCAGTTATTAAGCAATGGTGTTATAGGTTGGGGAATACTGGGTTACTGCTCTAAGCTATTTTCAGGTCATGAATGGAAATTAATATCTTGATGTTACTTTCCTTTTAACTGACTACAGATCCACATTGTCACAATTTGCATGACTGTAAGAGTTTGCTCAAAGGAGGCTTAGGACTCGAATAGCAAGGCCATTGCAGGTCAAGCATGCTGTGCATTGGCAGAAATACAAGACCCATTTCTAAAATGAGCTTCTGTCACTACCATGAAAATTACAGTGAGTATCATTGGAAAAAATCTGGTTTTCAGCTTTACATTCTCACTTTCCAAACCAAGGCATAAGTACCTATGTAAAAACCAGCAAGATATACCAATAAATATATTTTTACTGTTTGAGTTGGTTAAAAGTTTTCTAAAAAAACCTCATGTTTCATTTGTTAATACTGTCTCACTTGAAATGGTTTATTCAAAATATCTTCAGGTTCACCAGCTTCCAGCAAACAAAACCTTATTCATAATTAAATGTAAACTAAGACTCTATCAGTATGACAAATATTTCTTGTTTCTTCCCAAATAACTTCCTGTTCCTTTAATCTTGGAGAAAATTGTGTGTAAGAAAAAAAATAAAGGAAAAAAAAAAGGCTGAGAAAATGATGGTCTTTGGTAAAGATGAAAATGAGTATGACATACCCTACTTGAGGTGGTTGCTTCATGGAAAAAAAGTTATAGAAGAAAATAGCAACTGATTGCTCACTTTGTAGTCACCTATTGGAATTAATGGAATATTTTCTTTTGTTCAGCTGTTCATACTAAGAAAAAACAACTGCAATACAATAAAAATATAACTTACAAAGGTATAGATTTACAAAATATATTTTCACTCCTACTATTTTAATTAAAATAAGCTTGCTTGTGGAATATCTAGAAGTTTTGCTTTTTACACTGCCAGAACTAAGATTTGATCCTAATTTTCTGTATATTCCTTTTATTTGTTGCTGCTGTATTCATTTTGATTTGTATCTGCTATGTTTGGTTTCATTTTATGGCAAATCTAAGATTCTGTATAAGCAAGAGAAAGGCAAAGCCTTGAGGCTTCTAACTTCAACATGTGGTCATTATATAAATGGACCAGAAGCCCAAAATATTTCATCCTGCCCTACAGCCTAAGAAAATCTCTTATGATTGTTGATAGAGACAGATTTAATTACAGCACAGTTTCACAGAAGCCTGAGCATATGAGCAGAGTGGACATGAAATGTTGTCAAGGTCCATTTGGCAATGTTTCAACTGCCAAGGGCAAGACTGGAGATCAAAGGAAAGAGTCAAAACTCCTAATGTCTGTATGAAAGGCTCATACAGTCCAGGCTTGCTGGCAGACCCTGATCAAATTATTATTCATTATTACTTTTGCTGTTTCTACTTATAGAAGAAAAATGAGGCTTGCCTATGAATATTTCAACAGGAAAGATATAGAGATTCTCAAGAAAATCCTATAGCCAGGGGATGAAGGAACATTTTCCTCCTAAATTTTGACATATTTGAATACTGAGAGTTTAAATCTGAACATAAGATTCCACCAGATTTTGGTTGTTTGCTCAAAGTCCTGGCCCCAATAAAAAGTGCCTTGTTGACTCAAGTGGATTCACTTGGTAGTTGGGTTTTAGGATAGAAAAATAGATGTTTCCCTCAATTGTTGCTTTCAGTATAAACTAGCACCAAGCTATAGCTATCTGAGATACTTTTGTGTAAGCCCCTGCACTTTACTAGAAAGCATGCATTTCTTTAGGGACAGGGAAGACAAAAGAACTTGCTTTGAGAGAAAGGGAAAAAAAAGAGCTGCCTCCCCACTTCCCCTCTCTTCCTTTCCCCTTCCCTCCCCTCCTCTCCTCCTCATAAAAAAGGAGGAGGGAGAAGAATACACATGTATTTATCCCCTACATTCCTTTCTCTTGAGGGTCAATAAAGCCTTCGGATTAAGAGGAATATATGTGTGTAATCTACTCTTCCTTTCCTCTGAATCAGAGAATCTTCATCTTTGCTTGGCTGACATAAACACAGGATTTTGGTCCCCTCAGTCTGCTTTTAAAAATAATTGAATTTCTCAAAATTCAAAATAAGTTCTGAAAACTAAATCACACTCATATTTTGGAACACAATTACTCAGACACAGTTTTTGATAGAGAAGTATAAGATAAAATAAACTTCAGCATTAGTGTTTTCCTGTGTTGTATAAAACCTTTGGCATTCAAAGGCCAAGTGTAGTAGCTTGGCTAAGGCTAGGCAAAGGCAGCTGTTTTCTCAGAAAATTTTTTCATAGAGAGCCTGCATATGTGAAGGTGATTTTTTCTCCCGGTTCTGGAAAATAGAAACAAACAAACGAAAGTGAGATTCTAGTCTCTCCATATTGTATAAGTCCAAATGATCTTTCACTATTGCTAGAAAGTTCTCTGAAAGCATTCTTTATTTCAGATATTAACTAATTATGTTACTGAGAGAAGAAAGAGTAACATTTTATTGTACGCAGGCTATACTAACAATATGTATCTGATACTTGTTGCATCTTTTAATAATTACAACAGTGATACATTTGTTTTCTCCTTAGCACATGAGTAAAACTACATGGTCATTAAATTACCTTATTGTCTACATCCAAATAATTTTCAAGAATCCCTTATTATTAACTTCCTGAATGTTTATATAACATTAAAATCTGAAATAGCAGAACTAATTTTTGAAGTTACATTTGAAAATGAATCATTAAATTTCAATACGACACACTTACTCAACTCATAAAATTGGCTCTGGTTCTGTTTCCCTTGAAGCCAGTAGGAATTTTGTTGTTTGAGTTCAGTGGGACCAAAAGATATTTTGTTTCTGTGGGAATACTTGAGAATATAGATTTCTTAATTTATTTTCTTATATAAACTGTGGAATTTGACCTTCCTCCCCCCCACCCCGCCCCACCTCGTTCCCCCACATGAACACCATTTACTGTAATTGGCACAAAACCATCTTTATTTTTGCTTTACTGGTTCTCTTGGCTATGAAAGGAAGAGGTGGGATGGGAGATTGCTGAGGAAACCTGCTGGAGCTGGGAAGGGGTATTCCCTGTAGTCATCCAGTCCAACTTTCCCATGCTTCCAAGGACAGTATATCCATGCCTACTCCTATTCCTGCCCTTCCATGTTTCCTTTACCTCTCCTTACCATGGCATAAGCATCCACATCCTGGTCCTTCATTTCTGAAGTGGTGAAATTCTATTTTGCCCACACTGTTGGGAAGCCTTGAGACAACTCAGTTTCATAAATGGTTGTGATTTTTTAGTTAGAGGATCTGTTACTGCTGCCAAAGTAGAAACCACTTGATTTTTGGTCACCTTCTTTTTAAATATTTAAACAACATTTATGCTTTCCTTGGGTTTTGTTTGTTTGTTTGTTTGTTTATGTGGGGTTTGTTTGTGGGTTTATTTTATTTTATAATTTAGAAAGTTTCTAGCAAAATAATGTTGTCATATAAAGATTCCTGGAACTTACAAGACAGAACTGAAAAGCTAACTCTTCGTTTGTAGTTGAAACCTGGTAATCAGGTGACAAATATCCTTTGACAGATGCACGTACACACACCAGACCATATTATAAATTAGTCTCCAAAAGGGATTTTTTGTGGTTATGTCTGAGCCGCTCAGGCTGTACAAGGAGACCTGACAGAAATAGTTCATATTAGCTAAGTATTAAGAATAAATCTTGTGATACAATTGGATTTCATTTTCACTAACTGAAAATCTCCTCTTAAAAGAGGAAGTTTAAAATATCCTAAAAAGTGTGATTTTGATTACAAAAAAACCCCACAAACCTGCTTATGTTTATTATTAGTTCTATTTTACTGTTTAAGGTATATCTTCATTCTGGTTTTCCATATGGCAACTGATCACCAGTTGGAGAAGCAGGCTGTGTCCCATGTACAGTATGAAAGCTTTCCTTTCTCCAGGATACAACCTCAATAACTTTTCCTAGGCCAAACAGTTGCATCCTGCTGTTGGCTCCCCATCCCGGGACCATGTCACTGGATGATGAGTGCATCAGCAGAACTCAGGTAGAAGAATGGTGTTCAGCTATGAAGATTAAAAGGAATATAAAAACAGTTTCGCATTTACTTTAAATACCAGTAGTTGCATCGCTGAACATTAAACAGTAAGATATTGATTGAAAAGTTTTAGTGCTGTATTTTGCAAATGGATTCTGCAGACTCTAAGTTTCATATTATTCATTCCGCTGAGATTACTAAAATATCACATATGTTCAACCTTTCTGTATGACTGTACAAGATAAATACTTCAAAAGGGCACAGAGGAACAAATGAAAGAGCTTAAATTGTGGTCTCTCAGAGGAATGTTGAACATCATGTGAATGTCCACACTGCAGAAGAAGAATTATTAAGATGACCTTAGGAGAACACTTTAAAAAATCTGCTAAAGGATTATATTTTTCTGTGGACATACTGTCTGAGAATGATTAACTCATCGTGTTGCAGGGGAAATGAAAGAAAAAATATGAGGTGAGACCAGTTTAACTGTGCCGTGGCTTAACCCCAGCTGACAACTAAGGACCACACAGCTGCTCATTGCACAGTGGGATGGGGAGAGAATCGGATGGGTAAAAGTAAGAAAACGCATGGCTTGAGGTAAAAATAATGTATTAATTTAAAAAAAAAAAAAAAAAAAAAAAAAAAAAAGGAAGAGGAAAATAGCAAAGAGAGAGAAATAAAACCCAAGAAAGGAAAGTTATGCAAATTAAAAGATTTGCTCACCACCAACCAACAGATGCCCAGCCAGTACCCAAGCAGCAGCCTTCCCGCCAACCTCCCCTGTAGTTTTATTGCTGTGCATGATATCATATGGTATGGAATATCCCTTTGGTCAGTTGGGGTCAACTGTCCTGGCCGTGTTTCCTCCCAACTTCTTGTGCACCCCCAGCCTACTCACTGATAGGGCAGTGTGAGGAGCAGAAAAGACCTTGTTGCTGTGTAAGCACGGCTCAGCAACAACCAAAATATCCTTGTATTATCAACATTGTTTCCAGCACAAAACATAGCCCCATACTAGCTACTATAAATAAAATTAACTCTATCCCAGCCAAAAACAGCACAGACACAAATGCTCAGTTCAAAATACTCAGAAGGGAACAAACATTTTACATTCTTCTTATGAACTCAATTAATGGAAAGATGAGATAGGCACCTTTGAATTGCAGATGTCTCATTAAAAGAGTGTAAAGATGCTTGGTAGCATAATTTATAGCCTATGCTGTAAATCCATGCTCAATTCATCATATTATTTAAAGATGCACACACTTTTGGCATTAAATTCCACTACTGATACTTAAAAATACAGGTCTTCAAAATGACATTAAGAGTACTTACTGAACCAAAACCATAGACAGAACCACCAAAATTGTGGGAAGCCATCTCTAAAACAAAAGCCCTGTAATTTCTGCTTCGAAGTGCTAGACAGGCCTGGATTTACATGACTGCAACATCCACTGAGGTATTTCAATCTAACCTTGAATAAAACAGCATAGAGGACTACTCTAAGTGTAGCTTGTCTAGGGTTGAAACTAGCTGGCTGAGGCAGTGCCGGCAGTGCACTCGTGCTGCAGCCGAGCACGGTGTGGATGGGACATTCATTCTCCTTCTTGGGAGATTTTTCAGTATGTGCTAGGTTTTTATTTCCCCAGTTAGTTAGCTAGCCATTCAGTAGTGACTGAACAACTTGGAATGACAAGTGAAAATAATTAGAGGTGTCTTGCCATTTCTTTTTATTGTACAGATGATAACTGAGAGATCTGGAAATTAGGATGGGAATTCAATAATGAGAAACTTGCTCTTGTTGCTCAATCACAGAGCATCATTCTTGGCTACCCAGCTGTGCAGCCTATCAAGTTCAGGATAAGTGCCCTGGAGCTTCCATACCGAAGATACCTCAGGGGTTACTGGTTAGATAAATTATCTGCCAGGTGGAAGATGTAGCTTGACTCACTTTTAGGTTGTGTGGGGTCTACACAGGTGTCTCACTTTCCAAGAAAGCAGTCTAACTTCGGGATTGCTGAGCTATGAGGTTGATACAGTTACCATATATCTTCCATCATGCTTCTCTCCTGGCAAATGAGATCCCAAGGGGCTAAAGGTTCCTACTATCCAACAATGGTTTCTTCAGGGGAATAAGGGAGTGTCCATCTTAGCAATGCTTCTGCTTCCAGTGAATTTCACAGGGTTTCTATTTCCTTGTCTAGTGCATATTAGTTGTTCACACTCCTAGTTCAACAGTAAGCCAGCCATCAAAACTGTGAGGGAAATAATGCTTAGCTGAAGAAACCTAACTGGGAGAGCACTTTAGGTATATTCTCAAATTTATCATTCTATACCTGCATAATGCATTAGAATACAGTGATATATGGGAGCTATACTTTAACATGGGAGCTATACTTTAACAGCAAAGATCTGCATACACTACAGCAAAAAACCCATGCTTTTTCTGCTATTGTTAAAACAGTTCCCCAAATGGAATAAGATGTGACACTGAAAATGTGTTTAAAACATTACTGCTCATGGATCTATTCTAAGATTTTTGTAAAAGATGCCCCTCCCAAAAAAAAAATTATAACAACAAACTTTTCTTTCCTCTCACAGCTTGTGTCATAAACATAGCTTGAGAGGACACAAGCCATTGATACCATGTTTCTGAGCAGAGGAAGGAAGGAAGGACAGAAGGACAGAAGGATGAAAGGACAGAAGGATGGAAGGAAGGACGGACGGAAGGAAGGACGGAAGGAAAAGAAGGAAGAAAAAGAAGGAAGGAAATGAAGGAAGGAAATGAAGGAATATAGGCATTGTTGATGGAGTATCAGTGTAATACAGAACTTTTCTATCCTTGGAAATTGGGTATTCTTGGTAGCAAGCTCCAGAAAATGAATATTATTTTTGAAGTCTGCAATGAGAGGATGGTGTTATCTCCTACATTTACTTGTTTCAGTGTTTGGGTAGATTTAATTTCTTTTTTAAGAGGAAGTGTGGTGTGAGAGATTTATCTATAAGATTTTTTTAAGGTACTCAGAGTATTTAGGAACGAAAAAAAGCTCAACTTCTTGCCTTCTTGACCTCAAGGAATCAAATAATGGAATAAAATTTCTGCCATAATGCTGAGTTAGTTTTAAAGTAGTGTATTTTTCTATAGTACAAGTGCAGCTGCAACTTGTCAAGAGCTGTAGACATGTTAAGATGCTGAAAATTATACTCAATTAGAAATGCATAACAGTAGAAGCATTTCATTATTTTGGCAGGCAAATTTTCCTGAACGTGTAGCTTCATGAACCAATAATGTAGTTAATCTCAATTATCTTTTGTACCTTTAATCTATACGTTAGGCCAGAGATCTGTGTAAATTATTTGGAGAAGTCACTTCGTAGACATTTGTTATGGAAAGTGAGGGATACATGAATATTACATTGTGTTTAGGGCATTTCCTGAAAGGAAAGAGTAACAAAGTGAGAGAAAATCCAGCCACAGTGACATATGCTGGCACTGAGCAACACTTCTTATTGTAGAGTCAGTAATTAAACAATTCAACAAGTCCAGGATTGTGAGGAAGAATCCAGACAAGTTAAGTTAAACCAAGTTCTGAAACCACTGAACTGCCTGTTGCAACCTGCTTCTGGCATCTCATACCATGTATTGCTCTTCCACACTATTCTACAAACTGGACTTTGTGGGGTACTGCTCCGTGCCAGGACAGCATTGCTTTGGCATTTTTAATTTCCATACCTGAGTGGGCTAGAAAAATTTAATTCCTGTTATCTTCATTCATTTTCTTGCACTAAAAGACAAAAGAGTAAGAACTGAAAATTCTTGTTCTGGTGCTAAGGAAAAAAAAATGGCAAAGCGAAATACAATAGATATTTATCTTAAAGTAAAACAGATACCTCTGCTGTACAACTTAGCCAACTGTGCAATTTTCTTGTAGATATCAAACCAGTTTGCTCTGAGAACTGCTTCGTGATATAAATACTGCCCCCAGCAATATTGAAAAGGACTAAAAACCAGCAATGCAAAATTAAACCGAAACCCAAAACAATAAACCAACAGCCATCAGCATACCTTTTCCAATCTTTAACTAAAACTGAAGAAAATGCCTGTAGTGATTCAGTGGTGTTCTCTGTAATGACAGGTTTACTGAGTAGGCTCATGTGTGTCAAGCATTCATTACAAATATCAGTCCACCTACAAGAAAAGTTTCCTGTGGTTCTAAGAAATTCTGCAAGAAATATCTCTATGAGGTCTCATGAATCTCTGTTCAAAGGATCTCCTGAAAAACTAATTAGATTTTCTGGATTCTTCAACGCAAACCAAACTGAAGGGCATGTGAATTAATTCCAACTTGCTGAGTAGAGAAAAAGCCGGGTGATCCTTAAACATATAGAGGGAAAACAGAACACCCTTGCAATTTTTTTAAATTATATGTACCTATTTGTGTATATACATGCATGAACGAAGCCCTGGAAACACTAGAAGACATATTAATAGAGCTAAGTAAGAGTGAACACTGGTCTATTCCTTGCCAGGCCACTCCACTTCATAGCTAATAAATGACATCCACTTTGGTACAAATTTTAAGAAAATCAGAACTGTAGATATTTCAGCACATTTTATGTATCTTTAAATTCCTTCTTTCTACAAGTTGCCAAAGGGCTGCCATAGAACTCATTGAGGAGTAATATACAATTCAGCATGAGTCATGGAGACATAACAAAGGAATAAACATTTCACAGATGAATGATGACAATGTTTATTCTGTTCTCATTCAAAATAATCATACACACTTTTATTTTATGTAAGATGAAATTAAAGTGGCATCTACATATGAATATTGATAATAGCTAGCATATATACAAGAGCGTAAAGTAATTAAAAACTTATGGGTAAAACTGTTTGGGATTATGATTTCACATGTCATAGTCAGGCTAAGGCACTCTTAAATTAGAAACAAATGTTGTCTTGGAACATAAGCACTTCTGTCTCAGAAGAACTGCAGCAGATATGTGATACACAGGCCACAAGCAAACCATCTGTATGAACTTACATACCGGTAAAGTCCGTGGGAACCGGAGTAGGGTCAGGAATAGAGAAGTAATTTTTGTAACAGGCAAAAGAGAAGTTAAAATATCAAAGGATCATGCTGAGACAGCTAAAACGATCAGGAAAAGATCCCAATCATGTCCTTGTTCATCCTTTATACAGTGACCATTGAGAGTCTTTCATTCCTTGAAAATGAACATTATCATAAAAGTTTTTAAAGATGAAATTACAGCATTTCTTTCCCTGAAGATACCAATTTCATATCTTCAGCTGCCTTTTTTTTTTCTTCTTCCTCAATATTTTCAATATAATTGTTTTAAGTATTTTGTATTTCATACTTATATGAGGTTCAGTGAATGTCATTCTTGGCCTCTTTTTGGCATGGCAGCCATACAAAAAAGCTTATGCAAATCCTAACATTTCTTAATTCTTTTTTGGTGATAGAAGGTGCCCTACAGCCATCTTGTACAGGAAATTGAAGTTTGGATGTTGGAAGCAAAAATAAGGAAACTGGAGTTGAAGTATAACTGATACATGCAATTTTTCCCCACTTAAATGTCAGTGTAGCGTTGAGTGACGGTGCCCAGGGCAAATGTCTGAAGAAGTCTCCAATTAATACACTGATCCTTGTGGGCTGTTACCAGTGCTGTAGCAGAGCTATAGCACAGCAATCCTAAGGTGATCCTGCGGTCTTTGAGGAATCAGGATGAGTTAAAGACCCTCCTAATGTACACCACTTGTGTCGGCATTTGTGTCAATGACCCATGCAGTGATCATAGCTCATTAAATGTTGACTGAAAAAGAGTGTATTGTAATAGCTCTCCTCATTGAATAACTAAATGAATAGACATAAAGGGTGGGAATTATCTCACTCAATGTACACAACACATCTCCTCTAGTCATCCAAACACTCCTTGTAGTCAGTGAAGAGAAACTGGGGAATCTCAGGAACAGTTCGCCTTGTCCTCAGGTCAAGGGACTTACACTGCAAAATTGACTGTTTCTCTCATTTGGTTAAAAAGGGACAAATCAGCTGTCAGGACCTGTGCTGCAGCCAACCAAATTCAGCTGTGAAGCATTCCATCAGTGGTGTTTGCCTTCTGGGTCCATAGCTGTCACCAGGCTCCATCATTATCTGTTTTCATGCATGAAAGCTCTATTTTGAGCTCATATATTATCTTAGCAGAAGGATGCACAAAAGGAGCTGCTTAGTTTTACAAAAAAAGAACATACTCCTGAAAGCTCTGTTAGCGTCATGTTTTTTATGACAGGAAGGTGGTGGAAACAAGTCACATCTTGAAATGT
Source organism: Caloenas nicobarica (assembly GCF_036013445.1). Taxonomy (NCBI): domain Eukaryota; kingdom Metazoa; phylum Chordata; class Aves; order Columbiformes; family Columbidae; genus Caloenas; species Caloenas nicobarica. The sequence continues at coordinate 51,874,411 of NC_088245.1, forward strand.
GCTTATGTGAAAACTAAAAACAAATTCGAAATTAAATACAACACAGTATTTATGTTAATGTTACGTTAAATATGTAAAAAATATATGCAAGCATAATATACATTGTGTATATATGTAATTTTTCTACATATCAATCCAAACAGTTATCAACCAGGACTGTTTATACTACCATATGCAGAATTATTTTCATAACAAACATGATAAAAATAACAAATATTTGAAAATCATGAACAAATACCCAGCCAAAAAAATGTGGTTAATTTTAAAGTACATCTTCCATTTTGTACTTTAATGTCTGTGTTTCAGCTTTTTTGTTCCTTCCAGCACACAGGTTATATTTTCAAGCAGAAAAGCTGGAAAAATTATATGGGATTTTGGCCAAGGCTTAAATTTTCTGTAAACTGTAGCCTTTTATATGCAAAAAATGGGATAAAAATTGTTATTTGTTTATCATTTATCTAGTTATAATGTATGCTATTTATGTATGGAACTGTCTCTTCCAATGGCATATATATTCACAGACCCTAATTAAAGAGAGCCTGGATTTCAGCTGCAATTGTTAGAAATGTTTATAATACAAAAATAAAATTAGCGTATTTTGAAAATTTAAAATATAATCTAAATTCTTGAAAAAAAAGTGAAGAAAATGTTTGCTGGATTACTCAATTAGTTACTATTGATTATAATACATGTGTGTGCACACATCATAGATTTTGAACAAAAATAATATTTAAATGTTTTCCTGCCATTCCACTGCTTTAAAAAGAAATCTGTATTATGTCAAAGCAGTTCATACCTGAAATACTTATTTACCTTCATCTAATATCTACAAGAAGACAATGATCAAAGATCATATTGACTCCTTCACATCATTTCCTGTAGTAATAAGCAGCTGGAGCATTGTGATGAATCTGAGCCTCAAATCCTTTTCTGTGTATTTCAAATGATGCCTTCTATGTAATACAGAAAACTTAATGCCCACTTCAATATTTAAATATCACGAATGACCACAAATAAAGAAGCATTGTGAAACCATAATTAATACACATGTGATTATTCTGGATTTTACAGAGAAGGGACTTGCTTTTTAAAGGACTGACAGATCATAAACCAACAGAAAAGAGAAATAAAATGCTTAGAACATTTCTTCAGGAAATGGCAGCACGTCAGTATAGATATAGTAAATTGAGGTTTGAATTTGCAGATTGCTAATTTTTCTACAGGTGAGAACCACTTTTGATTCAATAAAAGGGTTTTGCTTTGCTTTGTTTTATTAAAAAAGAGGATGGCTTTAAAACACCTCAGCTTGTTTTCATTATAAAGTGAGTGATGTATTCCAAAATTAAATATGTGTGCTAGCCATTCAGTATGGCTGAAATTCTGGCTTTCTGTGGAGGAGAGATATATCAGTACCAACTTGTACAAGTCTATAGGCATGGACAATTTTCTTTTTAGTTAGTTCAAGTTAAGAGCAAAGTCACATGCACTTGGCATCACTTGTAGGCTGTCAAGAGACATATCCTCTTCTGAATACTTAATGATTAATCAGAGAAATTAACTAGCACAGTAAGGTAGCTGTGCCAGAGTTAGGGCTTTTAGAATAATCAAATATCAGGTTCGTCTCTACAAAAAATCCTGTAGGGTCAGAATGTTTATTATAACATAAGCAAGTATAACTTTTAAAAGGACCTATCCAGCTATCTGCAACATAGTGATATCTACAGTGACTGTGGGACTAACTGTGGAAAAAAAGTCACATATCACAGATAGGAAGTAGATAAATTATGCATGCCTAAGCTTCCCTTTGCCAAAAGGATGCTTACTTCACACAGTGCTTGCCAGGGAATGCTTATTTTTCCCATGACTTCTCAAGATGCAAAGCTTTTGAACAAAAATAAAGTAGATGGATCTAAGTTTTCAAAGGGACTTGATTTCACAAGATAATTGCTTGTGAATAATAATTGGAATCCTTTAATAAAGGATTACTAAAAGGAATACTAAAAATATTAGGATTGCAGAAGACTAGTCACTTTTAGAAAACAAGGCTGTTGCAAGAATCATTAAAAAAACCCATCAACATACTAGCTTAATCTGAAAGATATTTTGTGATTGAGAAGGTTAAAGATTCTTCAAAGATTCAGTTTTACTTGAATATATTTTCAGAGACCACCATGTGCATCCTCTGCATGGTCAACTGAACACTGTAGCCTTTCTTGTCTTGGGCAGGTTGCAGGCTTGAGTAAATTAAAACATAACAGGGTAAAATGATGTCTCTATTTAATAAGTAATTCAGCTATTCAATGTATGAAAATCACTGCACCACATAAGTCAGCATGAAGAAATTACAGCATGCAGAGAAGTAGAGACTGAATATCAAATCTTAAAGAAACAGTGAATTATCAGGGAGTCACGTGACCCATGTTATGGTAAAAAGGAGAGCAATAATTAGAAGGACTGTAATTAAAACATCAAGGTCTTCAGGTCACAGTAACACTCACTTCCTACATTTTTTAGTTTGTAGGAATCAAGCTTAATGTTAACTCTACCTCTGCACTACTTAGTGGGAATAGACGTACTGTTCAAGTGCGCAAGCCTTCCAACTGCATTTGAATTCAGTCACAGAGAAAAACAATCCTAAAATCTCAAATGCAAAGACATTTCTAAAATAATGATAATAAAAACAAACAAGTAAAGAAAAAGAAGCAGAATAAACACACATGAACTATTATTAGATATAAATTCCTCCCTCCAACAGTGGCCAAAAGTGGTTATCTAGTGAAGGGTGAAGGAATTTGGCAAACACGTACTTCCCCAGAAGATTGTGGCAGTTCCAGCCACCGCCGCAGATTCTGGTCATCTTCTCCTGCATCAATGGCTTTGTGCTTCACCTCTGTTAGATCCATGCTACCTGCCTCTCCCTGGTTCTGCTGGTTCCCAGACAGCTGCTGGGGCTGCACATCTGCTTAGAATCATAGAATCATTCTGGCTGGAAGAGACCCTCAAGATCATCAAGTCCAACCATAACCAAAATCTGGTACCAAAGCATGTCCCTAAGAACCTCTTCTGTATGACTTTTAAACACCTCCCAGGATGGTGACTCAACCATTTCCCTGGGCAGCCTGTTCCAGTGCTTGACAACCCTTTCCGTAAAGAAATGTTTCCTAATATCCAATCTGAACCTTTCCCAGAGCAATCTGAGGCCATTTCCTCTTATCCTATGACTTGTTACTTGGGAGAAGAGACCAACACCCTCCATGCTACAACCTCCTTTCAGGTAGTTGTAGAGAGCAATAAGGTCTCCTCTCAGCCTCCTTTTCTCCAGGCTAAACAGCCCCGGTTCCCTCAGCTGCTCCTCATCACACTTGTTCTCTAGACCCATCACCGGCTTTGTTGCCCTTCTCTGAACATTCTCCAGCACCTCAATGTCTTTCTTGTAGTGAGGTACTCAAAAGTGAAGACAGGATTTGAGGTGCAGCTTCACCAGTGCTGTGTTAGGTTTCTGTTAGGTACGTGCCACTTGCCTCTCCCTGCTCCTGCTGGCTCCCAGCTGGGTGCTGGGCCTGTCCAGCTGCTTTTGAAATAATGAACCACAGCAGTTTACAAGCTGTCATATTAAGGTAAAACACCATCAATTTCAGTTTTCTGTAATGTGTTAGATGTCTTTTGTGGCAATTCAAGAGCAGCTTCCTGAGCAGCTTAATGGGCTGCACCCCACTGACCCCTACGGAGCACCAGTACCCACAATTTAGGGTTAACTAGCAATGTGCTGTGGTTTGCACATGTCATAGTGTGGAACTTCTTGGCTTCTTCAGGAGAAGCAAGTATGCTGCTAGTGAAGGCCAGCATTGACATGTAGATATGTGATGACTAAAAACCCCTCAAACAACACATAATAGCACTGATTTGCAACATAGTTTTTAATTAAATATTTAGTAGTTGGTAATGCCTGGTAAGCGTTGCAGCTTAGCGATTGCTGTGACAGACATAAGAATTAATATTTTATCAGCTATAAGCTGGCAAGAGGCTGAAATAATGCTGCCAGTTAAAGTTATTAACTTTGCTTCACAATAAGGTATTGTTATTGGCTTTAGTATATCTTGCAGTGAAAGGTATAATATTTACTGTGTACAATGGTGCCATATCATTTAAAAAGGATTATGATTACTAGCAGGAATAAAGAGTCCATTAAGGTTTTATAAAAAAAATAGTATCAAATAAAATTCCACATTCCTTTGCCTTGAAAGAAAATGCAAAATATTTAAAACCACCCATCAGACTTTGCTTTACTTACAGTTTGAGTACACTATATAACTTCCTTTTCTCTTTTGTTATCTTTAAAGTATTATGTGTTTTATAGACGCAAGTGACTTCTGAACTGTTACAGTAAACAAGCTCCATATAACAATATAGCACAAAAAGATACAGCAGAAGTATAAACGCAGATGTTGTTGATTTTTCAATGAATTGTCCATTAAAATGTAGTTTCCTTTATTCCTCATTAAAATGTACATGTGGAAAACAAATATATGAGTACTTACATATTTTACCAACAAAATAAAAGCTATTTAGTAATGTAATCAAATGTAAAAAATAAGGACAGAGTGGTAGCATATCTAAACCAGAACAGGAACCAGAATCAAATTGTATGCTTAAATGTGAACCTCTGCTTAAGGTCTTTTAAAATTAGTGAACCACTCAAAACTTTAAGGTCTATATTGAATGGGAAATTAGTATTCGATGTGTGAAATGTATATGATGATGTTATTTTCTATTGAGACCATTATCTGGGATGTATAAATGATTATATTTTGAACAGTATATAAAATCAGTATCTGTCTGCCTCAAAAATGTAAGCAGAGAGTGAGAAGAAATTGCAAGCAAGTTTATTTTTGTATCATTATTTCATTTTCTTAGTGTTTTTGCTCACTTTTATAGCTCCTGGTTTTTCTTTCCTTCTATTCCTTTTACAGCTATTATTATGTCTTTTCTCATAAAATACTAACATTTCTTGGTTTAGCTGTACTTTTGTAGAAAAACAGAGTTTTTGTCTTTGAATTTCTATAGTTTAAGAATGGTCTTGTGACACTTGAGTACAACTGAAAAAGGGAGTACTAGCTTAATATATCAACTATAGTATAAATATTGAAAGAATACACTTATGAGGTATAATGTTATACTGTGACAATATAGGCACCAGATTTTCTGATATTTATTTACCTTATAATTTCTCTCCATTTTTTCTGGTAATAGGAGCAAAATCTTGAAAAAATTTGTCCCAAAGATTGAGATTATTTATGAACTACATGTAATATCAGAAATACTTGTGTCTTCTCTATGCCTATATTCAAAAGCAAAAGTAAAGTAGATGAAGCAAAGAGCAAAATTTCTTCTCTCTCCTGCCAGCATAGCTTATACTATTTGGTATGTTATTGGGTAAGCTAAGATTCCAGGTTAAAGAATATTAATGAAATACATGATTTCAAATAAATCTCTCAAAATGACTTTGTCTCGTCAGTTTGAGTCTCAATCAGTTTTGGGGCTTCCAGAAAATAAAACAAAACCACACAACCTGCCCATACATAAACAAAAAAACCCCACAAACAAACACCCCCACCCAAAAAAACCTCACAAACTAACAAAACAGCCCAAAAAAGAAAAGCTAGCCAAAATTCTGCAGCCCACTTCCGTCCTTTGAAAATAATTTTGAAAATAGCTAGAATTTTTTTTTTTTTCTTATGATGAGGAAGAAACTATCTTTCATGTTACCTCAGAAGTAATGCTTGGATTGTGTTAAACAGAAAACTGAAGGTGCAAAATTCTGTTTCAGGAAGTTTCTAAATTAACAGCCAAGTAGGAGATGGCCTGACTGATGAATAGAAGATTATTGATCATATCAGAGAAACGGAAGAAATGAAAAAGTGAAGACACTTCAAAATACAGCCAGAAAGATTATGTTAGCTTTTAAATGGATCTCAGTGTAAGACAGAGGAACTCAAACTACCTTTACATGACTTGGTTGAGGGAAGGGAAGAAGTTCACCTGCAGCAACCTGGGGCACAGAGCAACTGGTCATGGACACCAGCTCACTGAGCAAACAGCAGTTGCCCCAGATGTCTGTGACTCCCCCTCTGCCAGAAGATCTGACATCCATAACCCAGGATCAAGTGCTTGCTCCTTAATAATGCTTTTGAAAAGTCAGCTTGTCAAATTAAACAGCTGACAGGTAATTTTCAGTAGAACAAATAAATCAGTAAACTACACGGCAGAAGCAAAAATCAATGAAGAATCAGTTCAATAAATAAAGCTGACCCCTTAAATATTGCGTATGAAGCTAAACAAGACACATATAAGGTCCCCACATCATACTCTTTATACTGGGATATAAACCAAAAACATAATATTTATTTTAGATTTAAAAATTGTCTAGACTACTAAATTTTATCCTTACCTAAAATGCATTCACTAAAATTATATTAGATTGATAGATTTTAAGGCAAAATGAATCTTGACAAATATTAAGCATAATATGCTTTGTCTACACCTTGAATCAAAGTTAACTATGTCCAGAAAAAAAAAAAAATTAGAACAGTACTTTTCTGTACATTAAAGGTTAAAGGGTGTTTTAATGTATGTTACTAACAATTCATGAGTGACTATATTAAATTTCAGCTTTTTTCTAGGGCGAATAAATACAGAAATTATGCCTTTATTTTTTTTATTACCATGGTATTCTTTGAAAATTTTTACAAAGTTCTCTAAAACAACACAGTTATCATGAATCATAATGACAATGGACATAAGTTGCTGGCTTCCACCAAAGAAAATAATGTGGGGGTACATTAAAAGGCTGATAAAATGGTTGTGAATATAATACATATTTAGCTATTTTAAGCAAAATTTTTTAGATTCACTTTTGCTGGGTAGTATCTTTTAATAGGATATTTTTTTCCTCTCTCTGAAATGTTAAATGAAAGAGAACCTCTCCTCTGTACTTTGATTTGGTTTATTTGCATTCATTTTCTGAACTGAAACTTTAATATGCAACATCTTACAGCTGAATCCAATCCTGTACAACTCTTGACTTCAGTGAGATTACACACAGAAAGTTGGAAGGACTGAGATGTACTCGCTTGCTTTGAGTTGCCTTTTATTAGGACTATTAGTTTTATCGACAACAAAGGAGAGCAAACAATCACTTTGATGCTTACTGCATATATCTTCCTTTGGAACTAATTTGGAGGCCTAAACCTCTAAAGAGTTGTATTCACTTGTATTCATTCCACTAATGCTCCACAGAAAGGCAACATTTTGTTTGTTTAGCAGAACATTTTACTAAACGAAGCAGTAACAGGGAAAGTGATACCTCTCAAGCTATTATAATTCAGAAACAGATGGGAAAACTGTAACTGTGATGCAGAACATCTTGAACTGCAGATTTTTTTTTGAGCATGTTTTCCCCCAAGTTCATCCAGTTGACTCGATTGTTTCATCTAGTATTTACGTCTTATCCTTCAGACTAAAGGCTTTTAGGGACACAGGCTTCCTCATCAATTACGTTCATGCAGTGTCTAGCACAATGAGACCCAGACTTGTTTTTAAGTGGTAACAAGATAAAAAGGAATGGTAAATACAGATAATCATTTAGCAGTAGTGACTACAGGCTCTCCTAACATGCATACAAGTACACAAGTGAAACGAGAATGAGCTCTAAATTAGCCCCATATTCATTTTTTGACATGTCTGCTGACATGCCCAGTGTTTATTTTTGAGTGTATCCCCATGATCTTTTGCAAACTGACATGTATGAGCATTGCCGGAGTCCGAGTGAGTCAGGTGCAAACCTGCATTGACATGGAAGCTATGTAGCTGAGGATCTGGCTCATAACCTACCTATTTGGTCAGAGGTGACTGTCATCTGTCTGCAAAAGAAGTGAGGGAAACTCTTGACCTGCTTTCAGGCAAAGTATTTGCTGTTCTTTCCTGGTTTTGGGAGGACTTATTTGTACTTGAGGAGATGAGGTGGGCTGTCTGGAGGGCGGTTGCATGTTTCCTGTGGGAACTACAGAGCGGACAAGGCAACAGCCAGAGCTGCTTAGTCTCACATTGAAACTAAAGAGACTGTGGTGGGCAGCAAGGAGCAGACAGACCTCAGCCTTGCCAGAAAGTGGTTCCTAGGGACCAGAGCAGAGGTTGTGTTCCTCAGAAAGTGACTGAGTGACCTTCAAGAACACAGCTGGCAGAAGGAGAGGGGTGTACAAACCTTGTAGCTTCTGTTTTCTTCCTTAATTTCCATTTTCTCTGATTTAAAGCTACATGTCTAGTTTCAGAATGGAATTTCCATTCTCACTTTAGCCAAACACAATTTTTGATTTTAAAAGTTTTTCAGGTCCTTGTGGAGAAATCTAAGCACCTCTACATCAAGCTTTATTAGGTTACTGGAAAATCTGTAAAGGAATATGAATCTGTTACTAGGACTATACGAAATGTATAAATAACAAGAGGTCAAATGTTGTAGGATAAATTTCTTATAGAGAAAGCCAGAACCTTCAAAAACACATAGAACTAGCCAAATCTGCACTTTGCCTTCCATGTTAAACATTGTCAAGGCTGTGGCTTGCACTTGCTTGGCTGAAGAAATACAAGCTCAGTTATGTGCACTCTGGCAGTGGGAAATGGTCTGAGAATGAAGAGACACCATGGTTTTCCCCTTGACTTATAAGTAATTAGTAATAATAAAAATATTTTAAAAGGACAAGAACCTGCATGAGACTATTAGTAAAATAACTCATCTTCTCTTTGCTTGAATGCATATTTTAAAAGACAGTGCCTTTTCTTGATCTCTGTGTAGAAAGGCCTATTAGTTTGTATAATTTGATGTCACATTCTGATGATTAATATTAATTTTATATGGTTAGAGGAAAAAAACCCCTTATGCCTGTGTAGTCAAGATAAGCATCTGCTGCCATTTTATAAAACGTCCTACAGTTTGTGCTCATGCTCTTTTGTGGAAGAGCACACTGCTTTACCACAGCCCTTTCATCACCACGTGTCTCCAAATTTCCATTCCCCCTTTACGCACATGCCACCTTTGCAGCGTGTTCAAGAGGAAGCTGTGAACTGAGAAGCACTTTAACAAAAGGATAGCAGGGTTACTGAACAAATGCATGGATTGTGTCATTTGCCCTTTGGAGTGGTGGCTATGAACGAAGAAGGGGAAACAGAGCTTGGCCTTCCTCAGATGCCGATATGGATATTGTCCTGGAATTTGCAAGATTCACTGCTTTTGATCCAGGAGCTCATCAGGTAAAAACAGAGCCAGACAGACAGAGGGAGGAGCTGGAAAAACATGCTAATATATGTGTAAGGATGGGTAAGCAAATTATCCATGTGAAAATTTTTCTTACAATGCAACTTTAGCAATACAAGTTTCAATCTATGTGTTTTCTTTCTCAGATATAAAAAGTGAGAAATCAAGTTGTTCTCAGAATTTCAGAATTAACTCAATACAATTATCTGATACAAGCACCAGGCATGGCTTTCCTCTAGATGGGAAGGAGACAAACTAAGTGGAATGAAAATGTACTTCCCAAGGCTGTCTGTGTGATATTGTGAATAGTATTTGCAAATTGTTGTTAAAAACAGAGGAACATTCTATAAATCAGAAAACCCTGAATTCAGAATTGAAGATTATGTAGCTAGTGAATTCCTACTGGATTTCTGTGAACTAAAATCTAAACTAAAATTTTGGAGGGTCAGGAGGCAATATTCTTGCATAAGAAGTGGAGATCAAATCTATTTCTTTTTTCTTTTAATGAGAAGCCAAGACCACCTACATCTGTGCAACCTGGAAAACCTCTGCGGCAGTGTTGCACTGAAACAAACCTAGCCCCTGCAGTTCTGGTATGTCTGCTAAATGGAAAACATGAAAATAAAGATCAACACAGAATCTGCCAGAGTAATTATACCTCTCGCATATATCTTTTTGCTTCAGCTTCCTCTACAAAAAAGTTTGTTTCTCACACAGTCATAGCTCCGTTCCTCTGTTCACATGCATTATACACCCCACTTGAGTCACATGATCAAGAGAAATTTAAATATAGAAGTATTATTATCTGCATTATTTTAGCCATTATAAATTTCATTTGGAATATTGTGAATATAACAATAAGAAACTGTTTATTTGTTTGTTTGTTTCCTGAGGTCTTTCAATTTAAATAATCAGAACTTGCAAATGATAGGAAGACAGTCAGTGAAAAATGGGTATTTTGCTGAAGCCTATGTGGAAGGACACTGTGTGAGCCTAGAACAGAACTAGATACCTTTAAAACTACTGCTGCCATGAAGAGAATCAGACTTTCAGCATACTGTGAACTATTTAAAAGAAAGTTTGTTTTAATCCAAGTCTAAGGTCTTACACCCTGCTATTTATCAAGTGTTGGAGCTCTGTTGTTTTACTTCCCACTCTTCCTCATCTTCCCTACCCTCCCCGCCACATTGCTAATCAACACCTAGTGCTGGAAAATTGATTTGGAATAGTAGGCAAAGAAGCACTTTTCCCGGGGTCTTTTAAAAATTAGTTATCTGTAAGATTACTTACATAAACTGCCTTAAGACATAGAAAAAAGTAGTTCTGTTCTTAGGCACATATATTTTCCTCTAGCATTTGCACTTGCTAAGCAGCCAAAAAGAAAAGAAATCTGTTGTATATCAGGCAATTTACAAATATATGGCAATGTTGCTATTTATTCCATAGACTCCATCAGTTTTAAAACTTTCACTATTTCTAATCAATAGATTCTCACAGCATTTTCTACAAGATTGTATATAATAAAAATTACATTATAATTGCTTTATTTATGGTTTCTTTTACATTCCTGTGACTCAGAAATGGCTTAATGTTTCTTTATTTCACATCTTCCAGAAATGGCCACTGTAGCAAGTGAATCATGGGAAATATTAGTAAGTACACCTGACTGAAAAGAAAGTGAACTTGATGAAATTCTAGCAACAGCACTGCAAAGAAATCCCCAAATTATACTAAATTCAATCTGAGAAAAGACCTCCTGGGTGATGAGCTTTATAGGTCTGTTTTCCACCAGGAATTCCCAAATTTCCAAATAGGAAAGTTTCCTGTAGCTACAGCTGAGCTTAGTTAGAGTCAGGTTCTAATAAAGGATTCAGATACTCGCAGATCAGAGAAGATTTTCAGGCCTCTGAAGTGTCAGACTCCACAGTCAAACAAATTTATTCCCTCCTCATATGCAGCCTTTCTCCTGCCCCAAACACAACTAGTGTTTGCACTCCCGTGATCCACCAGCCAGATGGACCTGAGCAGCAGCATCCTGAAGGAGGGCAAGGAGGTGTTTGGAGCTAAGTTGGTGGCTTCCCAGCTGCACATGGTCCCCTCACCAAGTAAAATAGCATATTGCAGAGTGTGTAGTAAAGAGGAAAATCAATGCGTATGGGCTATGATGAAGAAATCTGCATTAAAAAGTCCTGATCTTTGCTTGGGACTTACGGGTCAACATAATGGGGCAAGAGATGTGTCTGGCTTTTATTATTTGGAATGGAAATTACCTTGTAAAAAGAGATGTGCTAACCAGAGTTTTAGTCATATTGATGGAGAGCAGATTATTTTTCCTTCAGTCTAATGTGTCTGCAGATTGTAATTAGAAGGCAAATATCTTGAAACAAGCCTGAAAACTGGATTCTATTTTTTCTTTGAAAAGGAAAATACTCAAATAACAAGATACAAACTGAAGAAAAGTAAATAAAAGTGTCATTGTCTTGTACTGATCAAAACAACACTCTTCCCTGACTCAGAATATTTCTTCATATAGGCTTACTCTAATGTTCAGGTCAGAGCAAGTTTTGACAGTCAGATAAGGAAGTTGAACAAGATAGGAGGAGTGAGTGAAGAGCAGGATGACTTTAACTGTTAAACAGAGATAGCGCCAGCATAATTATTGAACTTCACAGAGGAAAAAAAATTAAATAGCAATAGCTGAGTATTCAGCTGAATTCAACTATAAAATAATTTTAACAGTTCAAAAATAGCCTATTGTCATACATGTATATTAAAATAGGCCTCTCTAACCAGGTGGCATAATTCTGAAATCTCTGTCTGGCCGATCAGATAAAGCACTGCTTTTCTGAGAGATTCCTCAGTTGCTGTGAATTTGCCATTTTTTTCCCAGCCACTTGTGTGGTTTCACTAGCTCTGGTTTAAATTAAAAAAGTTATTTTAAGATAGTGTGGCAATACCTTCCTCCTAAATAGGAAGCTGTATCAAACTGCTGCACTGAAAGAGAAATTTCCATGGTAGGGGATGAAGCTAAGTTCATGAGCAACAGACTGCAAGGGCATGAAGTTAAGTTAGTGTCATTGTTTCTGACAGAACTGCTGTCTCAGACCTAGGTTGTTCAACATGAAAGCAAAATGATATCAAAGTGGTAATACAGTCTATAAGCAGAAGTTTGGGTTGTGTTCATACCTTTCTCTTATCAATTTTTACCTTTCAGAGCACAGTTCCAAAAAGGAGTTGATCTCAAATTAGTATTTTGCTCTGCCTTTCTTACTGTAGTTATTAGGGCATATGGTATAAGTCTCAGCTGCGGAAATGAAAAATAGAGTCTTTGGAATGTGTCATGCTATTGTCCAAAATCAGTGTTGACTTACACATTTCTGCATCCGTTCAAGTAACTATTTAGTAGTTTGGCTTTGTATTTTTGGCATGCTTGGTATCTGTTCATGTTTCTTTGTTTTAGTAATAGGATGCTACTGGGACATTGAATGTCCCAGAAATCACACGGCAAAGCCATCTGTAATGCCTGGAATACAGAAACTATAAAACCAGTTGGAGTTTCTGATCATGTACAGTGAAATATTCCTTTATTTAGATTTTCAGCAGAGGTATGTAGAATAGATTATGCTGTGGACAATGAAACCTTTGGCTCAGATTCTCATACCTAGACTGAATTGCTCTGTGATTGTTGGCAACTCACACTTGCTTTGTGGGAACAATGAAATAAGAAGTTGTGAATATTGTTGTGACTCAAAACCATAAAACTCTGTAGAAATGTTTAATGATGTATTTCATGATTATCTGAATTTTCTTTAAAATGCTTGACAGGCATATACGTAGCATACATGAGAATGACTTTGTTTAATATATAAGAAACTGTGTCCCTTATCACTTATTTTACCTGCTTTTTGATCGTTCAGAGCTTTAACTGCTTTTATCATTGACTGATCACTTGTTTCTACTGCAACTCTTGCACAAAAGTGTATAACAAGCAGTAGTATAGGCTTTGTAATCCTACATTGAAAAGAAAGATTGGAAAGGATAATGCTTGTATCAGAGATATATAAATGGATTTGAAGACAATACATTTCAGTGCAAAAGGGTGTTTTATTTGATGTGGAATTTTATTCATCTTACTCAGGTATTTGTCAAATCCCCCAAACCTATGGTTTATATTAACTTAAGCTATTAAAGCTGGTGAAGCTTTCTGGGCCTAGTCTTTAATTACTGTGCAATATCTTGCTAGTTTGAAGACGTCTTAAATTGAGCATGAGTTAGATTTGCTTACTTAAGACTCGTTTAACACCAAATATGAATGGTACAAGGCCCTATTAATTTTATATTTCACATGTACGAGAAACTCATAAAAAGATAATTAATTCAAAGGTATTTTTAGGCAATATAAAACTCATAAACTTTGCATTCTATGATCCGCTGATTACAGCTCTATGACTTCTTTTTTTTTTCATCTGCAAGGTAAATTTTGCATTATGAGAAAAAAAAAATTCCACTGTTCAAGTTTCACGAGCTCAAAGCAAAATTTAATTAAAGTTGAATGGAGACTCGTAGAGAAAATACGTCAAGGGAAACTAAAGAAAAAGCCTATGTTATTTCTTAATTATCCTTTGAGGTTTCTCTTCAGTTGTATCCCTTCACTGCCGAACAAAACTACTCAGAGTGAGTACTGGCATGTAGTAAATGGGATAGAAGTGAAAACATGTTAGGTTATGTATTGATGTTTGGTTTTTATACTTACTATCGTTACCTTGGTAGGGAGATCTCTCTGAATAAGAAAAGTGGGGCGTGCATGTGTGTGTTTATGAACATGCGTGTAAACAAAGGAACAGACCACAACAACAGCCTCACTGCTTGAGGGAGGTGAGTCTCTACAATTGCTCCACTCCTCAGCGTGATGGCCTGCAAATCTCATGCCATGGGCAACTGTGGGCATGCCGATGGTCATGTCGACTGCTGCACTGCTGTGAATCATGGTAAAGTCATGAGGAAAAAAAGCGTGCTGCTTCTCTGATCCACGAACACATGCTTTGCACACATAGGAGGTAATTGTTTAGGTTATAAGTTCTCTACAGCAAGATTTACTTCATCTGTATTTTTACAGGATATATCCTTCTCCCTCCAATGAAGACCTTTACAACTCATTAAATTCTGCTAAGTACCAGCAACAATGACAAGAAGGAGGGCAGCATACTCATAATTTGCTTTTATTGCCCTTCAGTGCTTGAGATAATTTGAAGTAGATGTCTAAAGAATACATTTCTTGATCACAAAATTCTGTTACTAATGGAAAACTTTGTTGTAACCTATACCTGCATGTACGTAGTAACCGTATAGGTGGTTAGTATCTTTAGTATCTTAACATGATTCTCAAAAGAAAATGTTAAAAAGCAGAATTTTTATACTGTTAAACCAGTGTCAAATCTTTGAGATGACAAGGTATTTTTTTTTCTAGATCTCAGATCTCTTCCTCTCTTTAGCACCCTAAACCTGCAAATTTAACTTTAGTAAAATTTTTGGCATTGTTTCTCAACACACATTTAGTATCCTGCAGTTAGTAGAAAATGCTGTAAGTAATCATTTTTATTTTAACTTTTGCTAAATTTCACAGACTAAGTTAGAGAACAGGTTGAACATCAGGATAGGTCTTTGAAAAACAAGTTTTGTAATAAGCAGATCAAACAGAATGAGAGAGGAGGATGAGATAGGAGGGATCCATCTGGTTATCTGCC
The DNA here is from genome assembly GCF_036013445.1 of Caloenas nicobarica. NCBI lineage: Eukaryota > Metazoa > Chordata > Aves > Columbiformes > Columbidae > Caloenas > Caloenas nicobarica. The sequence continues at coordinate 51,889,462 of NC_088245.1, forward strand.
GGTACTAACAGAGCTGTATCAGAAACCAGTTTACTCTTGCTAGCCAAAATGCACAAAATCAGCCAATCATACACAAACCTTCAGTTGTGGAAAGGAGGAGCAAATGGCTAAACTGAATTAATCATTTGGGAAGGAAAAGAAAACGTAAAGACAAAAAGCTCTTTCAGCCAGGCTAAGACATGCAGAGCAACATGTGATGTTTCACTGAACTTTGAACACAATGAAATATTCCTGACAAGATGCTAAAGCAGAAAAAAATATACAGAGCTAAATGAAATATTAATTTAGATGCACTCTGAGATTTTTCAATAAAGTTTAGAATTGCTGGACTTGATATGAAGTGTTTCACTAAATTATAGCATTAATGAAATATACCTTTTAGCTGACAAATATCGGTGAATAAATATTGAGTCCATATTTCTGCTTTTATCTTTTGCTGATGGTTCTTCTCCTCCCTCTTTAGAAGTCATTCTTTCTCTCTATGCTCATTTATACCTGAAAATGTCTTGTATTTTGCCACCTCCATTGTAGCAGTGATTGTCTGGTGATAAATTCAATTATCTCCACTTCTCGTTGTTACCTGGACTCACAGCCATGACATAGGGGCTTTTCTCTCTGCCTCTGCATGTGTTTGAGTATCACTGGGTTTTGGAGGGAAAGAATATACATACTCTGACTTAAATTTTTACCACCTTTTGTTCAACAAACACTTTCTGATTAACTTTTTTTAATTGTGTTTTCAGGCTTAATTAGGCCTGCTACAAACCAATTTGTAATTGCTAAAGTATAAGCTTCCCTGATCCTACAACACACTTTGGAATCGACAGATTTCACTTTTCTGCTTGTGGATTGATATTATTTAAAGAAATATTGTTTTGTGAAAATTTCTGAGTAACTAGAATATTCCAGCCAATTTTTTAGTGTATATCTTTTGCCTGCAGGTGTTCTTGTCAGGAGGAAATACAGCTGTATGTTTGAAATCACCTAAGCCAAGAATCAATTCCCTTCTGGAGTGCACGGGAGAACGATTATTTTTCACAGTAACTTTAAATGTTTCAAACTTTGGTTTTGTTCTGTATTAGCACAAACCAATTTTTCTGAACTTTTAAAATGAAAAAAATTCCAGCATGCAAATTTGTTTCCCATCTTTTACCATTCAAGAGCATAAATCTAAAGCTAGGTTATATATTTAAAGTAATCGTGTAATGTTTCGATGAGTTTGGTGCAGAAGCATAGAAGGTCCATGGTGTTCCATGTTGCATAAGCAAATAAGTGCGCTTGTACCAAATGATTTTCAACCTGAAAAACTGAATGAGGAATGAGAGACTGAGTTTTAGACTTAGTACTTAAATATATTACAAGATTCACACATAAATATTTGCTTATCACTTAGAGCAACAAAAAGAATTGCAGAATTCAAAAGCTTGTTAAATTGAAACAAAGTTGATCATTACCAAAGACTGATTAATTGTTTAGATACCATTTTACCTCTTTTGCTTTTGAGTGGACTCATAGCTGTATCTAGAGCTGAAGTTCCAGACTACTTTTGGAAATGGAGGCAAAAGAAAGGAAGATCTGGAATATCTGTTGGTATGGTAATGACTTCAGGGTGCCAAAGATGTGATCTTTATAGAAACACAGGAACTGCTTACTTATGTGGGCTATGACCAGACCACTTGTGAATTTGCCCACTCTAAACTGATCACTGAACAGTTGTTATGAGCCAGTGGTGAGCAGACTTAGGTGAGGAAGATGACTACCTTCCTTGGTACCAGGAAGGAGACCATGTACTTGTTATGGTGGCACTGCAGAATGCGTGTACCCTGGCAGAGCCATTGTCCAGGATATTGAACCTGGAGGCTAAGAATGAAATTTGGGACCTCCCTTCTGGATATCTTATGTCTGACGGATGATGTATCAAATTTGTTGGTGCTTTTCTACTCCTCCAATATTTTCTCTGAAAAAAAAGAAAACAAAAGAAAACAAAAAGTCTGGTCTCTGATTAGTGTCTGGTTCATTAGACAGTAAAAGTGGAATTGTCAGGGAGACAGTCTCCTTTGCCCAGTGTCTCCTTTCCAAGGTTTGCCCATCTTGTTGTGGATTGCCTTGCTCTATCCCACAGAGTTGTAGCCCTGAGACAGTCCCTCATGATCCATTTTTCAGCATAGACAGTAGTGGCAGTAGTTTTTTCCACTTTATAACTCAATGGTCAACTTACAAATAAGAGAGAAGAAAAAAATTACTTAATTATGTATTACGAAAATATAGTATATGATATGTGCCCTGCTCCCACACCCTGAATGGTAATTTTTTCACTGACATTAACCTTCGTAATAAAAGCAAGTTCAGAAGTTTCTGTGGCCAGAAACCTGTGCCTGTTTTAAATAATAAGTGCATCTCACTCAAGTGGTTGAGTAATATTTTCATTGTATTGTCATCAGTGTTTTATCTGAAATGTTACAAAAAGTATACTTTCCCCTATGAGATAAGAGTGGGAGTAGTCTCTGTGCAATCATCCTGAAATTATGTATCAGCCAATAAAATTGTTTCTTAGATAATAAAGCAAAGAATGTGTAGTATTGAAAAAAGGATATATTTTCTCATATGTAGAAATGGTTCAAAGTTAAAAAGTAATCTGAGTTCATATAATAGAGAATCTGAGTGTACTTCAGTAAAGTGAAAGGCAAGCAATTTTAAAGTATCTCCATAATTCAGAGGCACAACTCCATTTCAAATTGATAAAAAATGTGTTTTGAAGTAACTTATATGCTTTTGAAAATCATAACCAGAAGCAAATACCCATTGTCAGTAGAACAGAGTTATATCCTAAGGGATATCATTATAATCTATATACCAAAACTTGCCAGAGGAATGTACACCTTCCCTGCTTCTTTCAGACAATTTTATTTCAGATTTCATTTGACACTGGTCCTCATCCCCAACCACTTTCAGGAAGATTTTCTTCTACTCCACAGTTAAAGAAATAAGTGAATAATAAAACAATAAATGGTAAAGTTTATACTTAGTCTAACAAGATGCAAATAGTATAATAAATCATTTCTGCATATTTGCAAGTTATGACAACATTTTAAATTCGAGTTTCGTGTAGCCAGAGGACATTTATGGCTCACAACTGGGAAGCTGGCAGGATATCATTCTCCTGATTATAATACAACAGACAAACGTCATCCAATATATACCCTAGAAGCTGGCATTAGATGCTCAATTAAGCCAGGCAAATCAACACAAGAAAATACATTAATTAAGTAGCTTTTCCTCACTCTGTTTTACCATCACTCTATTTTGACTTGGTTTTAAGTTGTAAAAGAATGCACACAGACACTGAAAGCATATAGCTTTTCTACCATGCACTGCTTTATTCTGATGCCCTTTTCAGGAAGCACAGTCTCGACAGGATCCCTGCAGTTAGGGGTAGAAAGGTGCTTGTCCAGAGGAAGACACAGATTTCCAAATTCAAGGCCAGCCTCAAACTAACTCTCTCCATGGACCATGCTATTAGTGCTGACTGATCTCCTCCTGACCATCCAACATCACCACGCGATTCCTGCAGCAAATCCATATTGAGCTTAGCGACAGCACTTTGTCAGCCCTGGTCTTCACTGAAAAGCAATTCAGAGTTATGAATGTTGGTGGACCTGACAGATGGATACGCACCTGTCTCTCCCGCTCTCTTTCTGTCTGTGTTATATGATTTATCTATAGGTGAGCATATGTATGTATACACACACACAGATAACCATGTATACATAGAGATGCAAATGTATATATACAGGTGTACATATATATGGACAGTTTATGTATGTATTTTTACATGCATAAAATACATGTGACCTCCAGTAAAACTACCTATAATTTTACAAGTATTATCTGGTAAGAACATCTGCCAGCCAACAAGCATTAACTTTTGAAGCTGTTTTCACGTTAGTCCATCATTTGTAGGATGACTGATCTGATCACTGCCAGACTGGCAATTAAGAATAAGAAGCAAGTGGTATGACGATGAGTAATAGAATCACTATCCATTTAAGTACCCCAAAGGTACAGTCATTCTCTTTCTTTTATCCATCATAAACCAAACAAGTTATTTTGCTAAATTAAAAAAAACTACATGCCAGATTACTAACCCAGTTGCTTTCAATGAACTTGAATTTGAGCCACAGGTGCTTTATGCAGAAGCATTTCGTAACAATATTTATTCAAAGACTTTATTTCATCACATACAGTTCATAATGCTTTCATATTACAATTCTAAATGCTTTTGCAGAATGATAACCTTTCTTTTGTACTCTCAGGATTTTTTTACCAGCTTCCCACATTATGAATTAACATCTATTAAGTTTCCTCTTATTTTTCCCTTTACCTGCTAATCTGTGTAAAAACAATAGATAAATATTTCACATCTGGCATTTTGCACATAAGAGCTATCATGCTTTGGCTGGTGTGAGGTAGTAAGAGCTCTCTTTTTTCTTCCTAGAACATAAGCTGTTTGAGTTTGGGTTTCCCAGCGATGCATCCAAATTCATTTACACGATTTTTCCAAGGGAGTTAACAGATCCTGTTTGCAGGAATTCTCTGATTTATAATCCTTCTATTTTGCACATCAAAGGAGATGACACAGAAAAGATATACAGTGTTTTAGCTCAGATATAAGAGAAACCAAACATAAAATCTGATAAATCACTGTAAAGAGAAAATAAGAATATCCAGTGGTTTGTTTGTTTGTTTTCTTTCATAAACTTTCTAAATAAGCAAAGCTAAAATGGCTGAAATCACCCTTTCCTCCTCTAAACCCATTTTAGTGGGGTTAGAGGCCAAGCCCTCAAATATGTACAATGCTGTAACTCTAGCCAAATTCAAACTGCATTAATTAGTGAATTTATATAACAGATAAATTTATTCCTTTTAAACACGAGGTTAAATTCTTAAAGACATAAATATTTTACTGGTATAGAAGTAATTAGACTAAAAGAACTAGAGAGATTCAAATTATCTAAGACTTTTACAGCTTTGTCTTTAAATTTTTGTTTTCAGCAATTGTCTTTTTATGTATTAAACGTCTATGATCTTGTTACTTAAAGCAATGTTATCATTATCGAAATAGCTTGAGATAATGAAAATAATTAGAGATATTCTAATGACTGGAAGATTCAGTTTGTGAAAATCCCTAAATGAGCACATAATTTCCCTTAATGAATAAAAGCTGGAACATGGCACATTACACTTACACAAGAGTGCAAATACATGTACATACATATTTAAAGGACTAGACTTGTTAACCTAAATCACCTTCTTCAGCATAGTCCACTATTGGCTCTCCCACTAAATGCTGAACTGAGCCCTGGGTGCTGCTGTCTCTCCGTACCCATCATTTGTGCTGATCTTCCAGTGAGGGCTATGCTCATTATGCATATACCTATCTGGCTGCCAAAATGACATGACACTCAAGTTGCCACCATGAAGTATGTAGCAAACCCCATTCTCCCACCCCCTGGCATATTAAGGAGCTTATTTGTTTAGCAAAAAGCTCTGGTCTCTATTCATTTTTGTTTCCAGCTTTTGACAAACTTATGAAAAGCTTTTGAAAACACATGATCTTCTGTAAAACAGCTGGAAAAATACTCAGTTTAATTTAGTAGCATTTATCAATTATATTGGATAAACATGGCTGTAACTCTCTGCCTCCAATCTGAATAAACATTTCTCATAATTAAAGACTAAATTTTGATTGTGTGCAATCTGTTTCCTTTTACAGCTAAAAGAGAGTAATATTATTTGCATATATTTTCACTGGAGTCCCTTATGAAATCAGTAATATATTTTCATTTTTTATAACAAAGTCTATCCTTTTCATTAATTAAACAATGGTATCAGCAGTATGAAGCAGACAAGGTTTGTTTTGCAGGGTCTTGTGGTCCCCATTTGTCATGTCGACATAAGACCATTGCATTTTAAAGATAAGAAACCGGGAAAATCAGCTTTCTAACTGGGGCTTTCACATGAATCCAGCATTAATTGCCTCTTTGTACATATTCACAATAGATTCACTACTTTGGACATAAAATTTTTGTGAAGAAAATGTGTACAGAAGCTTTCTGCTTGTTTCATCGTATACTTCATGTGAACAAAGATATCGAGCTTGCCAAACTTTCTCAGTCTGTAACTGAGTTGTTGGATCCCGCAGCTTGAAATGTGGTTGTTTCCATGTACCGACTTCCTCAGAGATTTTAGCTCAAAGCAAGGCTGGAGCACCAAGCGGCAGGGCTCACAGGTGCTGTGACTGCCTGCCCCGAGGTGCACATCGCTGCGGTGGACATTCCTGCCTACTTCTCTTACTCTGGAGAGTTATTTCTTGCTAGTTCATACCTGTAGCAAATTAGAGCTTTTGTTCACATGTACTTACACATTGCCAAGGACAGGGAGGCTCTAATTGTTACTTACCAGAGAAATTTTGCCACTGGCTTCACTAAGCACAGGATCAGTCATTGCTGTTGTAGCCTTGAACCTTGTAATGTAGGCAAGATCGTAAGAAAAGCACATTTACAGAGAATTAAACTTGTGGTCTACTCATTAGTTAGTGATTTCAGTTCCACAGTATAACATCTGTCCTGGTATACAGTAGCATCCAGGTTAAATCAACAGAATCAACCAAACAAGACCCTCCCAAACTCCAAACCCTGGTCTTGCACACAGGCACCAACAAATTGCACCAGCGCCTCTGCAAATCACATTTAAGGTTTGTTTTTCAGTCACAAGCTCTGTATAGCTGAATGTGTCTCATTTTGAAACTTTAAACTGCATTGTTAGAATGACTCTTCAAAGTCTAGGTACAATTTCATAGAAAGGTCTCACCAAAGTAAAATAAATTCCTTGATATATCATTTGTCTAGGAGTAAAGGGGGACCAAATTAAAGTGTCCTATAAAGAAATCATCCTGCAAGAATATTCGTGGAAATATTACATATTTTGATTTCTGTTTACAGAAAATAGCATTTATTGTATTTTCAAGAAAATACTAGCTACTGATTTCTAGCATTTATAAATGTATATTCAAAAAAATGTAAATTGAGGAGGTTTTATGACCAAATTTAATCACGGTTGTCTTTATATAGTATTCATATTAATACAACACATAGAATGCAAAATAATATGTAGAATCCAAAGTACTCTACATAGCCAGTTTTTCTGCAGCCTGTTATTTCTAAACCAGCATTTTTACATAGTCTAGCAGTAAATTATGTCATTTTAACCTCACCATTTTTTTAATCCCTGCTCTTGTTAAATTGTCGTAATATGGATTTAGCCAAAGCGTACAATAGTTTGAATCTCAAACTCATGCCAGAATAACAATGATTTAAAGACTTGCATCTCAAAGCTGTACCTATGTATGGTGCGTGGGTGAGGGATGGAATTTTTTCAGCTACCTCAAAGTTAGGTGTCTGGATTAAACTCAACTTCTGTCTTCTTTTCAGCTGCTGGACAGAACAGGTATCAACAGGGCAACTTATCCCATCCCACCACAGGAATGCAAATAAAAATAATATTGGGATGGCTGACACTGTGTTAGATAAATCCTGCCATTGCAGTAATTGTGATACACCCATATATGATACATTTTCTATAACAAACAAACCACAACAAAACAAGAAACAAAAACAACACAAACCAAAACCAAAACACATGAAGAAAGCATCTCATTTTCAAGAGCGAGCTAGTGTTTGATGTTTGAAGGAATTATGGATTTTTCTAGTGCAAACTAGACCGTAAAGGCACCACTGCAAATTAGAATTTAGTTTAAAATTCACAAATTATAATGAAACTAAACAAAATATATAATTTTTAAAAATATTACTGGATATGATTGATTGTTATTCACAAAACTGAGAAAATAACCACTAAAATTAGCAGGTTTTAAACAGCCTTAGCTTGTGTGTAGCTGTACTTCCTACCTCCATGGAAAAATGAATGATTGAGTAGCTTTATGGTTTTCCCCACTAAAAACCACTTCTAAATTACTCAGTGTTACTATTTAGTAGTCTTTAGAGAGTAGCTTTTTGCTAACAAAATAGTTAAAATAATTAGATAAAATGCAAAATCCAGATCCTTTGTGTGTGTATTTGACTCTACTTGAAGTTTTCCAGTAGTTTAGAGAAAAAAAAAAAGTGTTGTCCGAATCAAAACTTTATTTTCATTATTGTTCTTGCAGGCCAATGGAAATAATTAAACAAAAGTATAATGACCAAAACCAACTTTTAGCTAAATAAACTGATTTTAACATTATTTACCCCCAAACCTTTGATTAATTAATATGATGTAAATCAGTACTTTATTAGTTGTGGTTTTACAACAGCCAATGTGATTAATGTTATGTGGAACACAGGGAAACTGAAAGACAAAAAAGTGAAAGTGCTTGTTCAAAAGACACAAAGAAAAGTGATTAAGCCAATATTAAAACAGAAGGGGTAAAATGTTTGGGTTTTGTTTGTTTGTTTGTTTAAGTAGCATCATTCAGGAGGTTAGAAGGACTGAGAATTTGCTGGAAACTGTGAAGTAGTTTTGCAGATCAATAGCAGTAATGTATCATCATTTCTGCCAAAATGAGAGAGGGTGGCATAGATAGGAGGAGGGAAGCTCATCTCAGTAGTTAAATTTAAGGAACAGGAGACAATCAGGAACCAGATGAAAAGACAGAATGATACATAGGAAACATGAGAGTGTCTTCAAGGCAGAATGATTCTCGGACAGGAAGAGATGGGAGAGAGTCTGATACTCACTACATCAGAGAGTTGGGTCTTTGTGGTTAGAAATTCAGAATAAAGACACCTGCCCATTGAGCAGATTCACACACTATAAAGATTTAAGATACTGAATGTGGATTGAAAAGGATTCAAACACAGAAAAACCATTGACTGCTCTTCATGTCTGGCCAGACAAGTTCCTGATTTCCACTGAAAACCATGAATAAATAGCAGATATGAGCAAAATTAATAAAAGTAGGAGGTCAGTGAACATGAGTGCTGCTAGTCCAGCAGTTCTCATAGCTGGAATCTGACCACAAATGGAGTTTTAGGATGTTTGAGCGAGACAGCAAAGATGCCTTTTGATTATTTAAATTGATAGTTGGGGTTATAAACTCTTCAGAAGTGGAGCCTGCAGGCAGCAGTGTTTTGGAAATCCAGATCTAGATAATGAGACTGAAGAGAACATTTAAGGGAAATGTCCAACTTCTGGGAGGTATTTGCAGGAAAAACAACTTCTCTCAACAGATGGAGTCAATTCTAAGCATGCAAATAAGCCCAGGTATCTAAGATCAAAGCTGGTCCCCCAGATTTTTTTTTTTAACCCTGAGAGTCTCAGGTAATCAGTCTACTTACATTTAGTAAAGAAGAAGAGAAAAACAGATAAATGGAGTGGTAAAGGATACAGAAAATGAAGAATAGTATTACAGGAGAAAGAAAACATGAGCAGTGATGAGGGTGACAACAGCCGAAGTCAGGGATATAAGACAGAGGAAGATTGCCTAATTCGGCTAGGAAATTGGATGAACTCAAGAGAAAATAAATCTTTACACTAATGTAAAGACCTCTGAAAATAAAATGAAAGACTTAGAACTGCTGGTGTAAGATACAGAAAAGAGACAAAGTTAAAGGTGTTGTATAGTATCCTGCAAGATGCTGCTGAAAGCTTAAATCAGAATTGAGCATGAATAAAATACATTTTGGTTAATAACATTTTTGGAGTGGTGGTGGAAGGTTTTTTGTTGCATTTTGTTTTGTAACAATGACATACGTCTACTATAAACCCTCAGAATAGGACACTAATATGGACAAAATAACGTTACTGGCAAGATAAATACTACTGAAACCTGTGTTATACTGACAGAACATGTAGATAGTTTGTAGAGGAAATGTTAGTATCAACAGCAACTATTCCTGAGCAGGACATGCAATAGTTTTCTTTTTTTACAAATAATTAACGAAGCAAAAATAGGTTAATATTAAGTTGTTTTGGGGAACAGTAAAGTCATAAGGAAAAAAAAATCAGTTAAAGGAAGAGTCAAGTGATCACTAACTAGTTCAACTGCTTAAACAGAATGGTTAAGTAATCCTGTGACTAACATTTTTGGTTTTAGAGGAGCCAATATTAAGAAGTTAGGAAACTTACTAGGGAAGTTTGCGGGCTTACACAATGAGAAAGTACAGAAACTCCTTATGTAAAATATGCAAAAACTATGAGAATGGTATAACTCTTGGTGGCAAAAGGGGCTTTGCTAATGAGAATGATAAAAATGGAGCAATAAAGCTTCCATTTCTGTGTAGTCGGAGATAGCTGAAGGAGAAAAAAGCTACATTATTTCCATCTCAGAATATGAAAAGTACTATGCATGACGGGTTTTAATACATGCTTTTAAGAATTTTCCTAGCAATTTTTGAAAATTAGTAAATTAAAGCCAAATATATTTGGAAATAAAGATATTTAAGGATAAACAGTGAGATTACTCATTTGACTTCAATCATACAAAGATTTTTCAATCAAATTTGAAAGAAAACGAAGTCACAGAAAGGAATACAAATCAGTGAGTCCTGTATGTGTTTACTAAGAATAATTCATGCACGTTAGCTGCATGTTTTTCTTTAATAAACCAGTATTTTCTTTTAACTACAAGAAATTTTGTCTGAAATTTATTAAGCATTTGATATAATAGGAGAAATCACACCTGCATTCTTCTTAACACTCTTCTATAAACGTTTACCATTTACCAGAGCTGGAGACAGACACTGTTCAGGTGGACCTTTGTTCTGGTCTTATATATAATTGGAAACAACATGCACTACATTGGTGTCATATTGTGCATGAGCTATTTAATCTTTCACAGAGATATAATAAATTACCTCAGGGATAACACTTCACTATTACAGTATTGTAGTAAACTACCACATGCCTAGCTCCTTTTAAGACTCAAGCTAATATCTATCTCTGTGATGTGCATGACTAATACACATGAGGATAGTTTTATATTAACTTTCATTGCTCTAAAAGACCTCAGTTTTATGCACTCTGCCAAAACAAAGGGAGAAAGGGCTAGTGTTAGTCTCCATAAATACATGATGATAGATAAAATACAAAGACAGGAAATGGTTTAAGAACTTTTTGGCACAAGAACAGATGACAATGAATAGGCCGTGACCGGATGTTCAAAGAAGGTCTCTAACCATCACAGAAGAGAAGTTCTGGAGAAACTTTTCAACAAGACGCAGTGGTGAAATCTAAGTAATTTTAAGACCGAACACAATAAATTTAGGGATGAGTCTTTACAGGTAACTTGACTACGATATCACACAACTGAATTTGCTAATGCAAGCTGTCCACTCCAGTCTCTTACTCCTGTGAATGAAACGCACTTACTCCTTGACCTTAATTGATGGCCAAAGACTAAATTCTAATTCTATGAACATCCTATAAGATTACATTTCCTCAGATTTGCTTTATGATTGTAATGTATTAAAATGAAATGACTTTAAATTATTTGGTTGTGTTTTTTGACATAAGGATCAAGTAGTGGTTCATTCTTAAGGTATTCAGCTTGAGGCATATGAAATACACCAGTTCCTTATACCACAGATTTTTAAGAAAATTCCATGCAGGAATAAAAAAGTAATTTCCATCCTTGCCCATCAATAACTCAGTATGAAACAGCATGTGTAAAACATGGGCAAAATCTAACACGTATTTAATATTATCATGAAATAACCCAGTTATTATGCTGCAAGTAGAGAGTGAGAGCTTCTGTGGGCAGCGATGACCGATAGGGTCACAGACTTGAGAGAAGCCTTATGGTTGCCCTTGCCAGTCCTGAGATTAAGAAATGTGTTTGGATTTTCTCAGCCCAGAAGTCTGTGATCTCAGGTCGTATGTTAAAACATATTGTCAAACCTGTTTGCTTTGAAATCTCACTGAGACAACCAACACAGCCGCAGACATTTTGCAGCTTTTCTTCAAACCACAGTTTTCTTCATGCAATGTACAGATTAATGTAGACTTGCTGTTATCCTAAATCCAACAGTTTTAGAATAGGTTTTGGTGAGACTAGAATTTCATTCTGGCTCACTTCATTACGACCACCAAAGCATAGCAAAAGTATATATTTAAAATAGTCTACCTAGCTCAAACGTAAGGAGCAATTCTAAATATCATGCCGTTTCAGGCAAGAATTGAACAAAAATACTATTCAGAACTGAGTCCTCAGTATAATACTCAAAATGTGGTATATAGTGTGATTCTGCAAGCAAAAATGATTTTCCTTAGATGACTATTCTGCAAGCTTAAAAAAAAAAAAAGGAACAAACTTCCTGCCATTTTATCATTTTATCACTTCATTCAAGTGATAAAACACATCATGAAAGGAAACTATTTTTAACTCATGCACAGTTTTGAGCTGTGTGTACACATATGCAGGCACGTCGCAAGAAGAGCCAGAGGCCACGAATGCATTGCAAAGAGCAAGTTTTATTTTAGTTACCTCTCTACTGGGGGATCTCCGAAGTCGTACCTAAACTCCCAAGCAGAGGTGACATAAGCGGAGACGCAGGCGCTGGTAAGTTCAGTCCTGTTAAGAAGATCGCTGGGCCTGCTGAGCTCGCCTGGATTTCAAGGCTTCAGGCAGGTGCAGCCTCCTGCTCTTTCTCACAACAAAGCAGGAATCTCAGACGTAGTGATAAGCTGTCTAGAGTTTCTCACAGGGCTATGTTACCTAACACAGAGGTTCTACTCATCGAGCGCACAAGGTCAGTAAAACAATTAGTGTGATGTATGTGCTTTTTCTACAGACAGATGCAAGTCACTTGAGCGTGTTTACACTTAACTAACCTCCTCGCCAAATCTTCCGCTACATTCCCATACAAGCTGCTACAATATTTTTCTTCTAGTCTCAGTCAGATTTGGAAATCAGAAAGTACGTACCCTGGGTGTGATTTTATTGGTGTGATTTTATGGTAAGCATATTGGTCTTCCGCGTTTAAATGGAGAGTATAATTTCTGAGGTTCTCAAAATGTCTTATATAGATGAACATAACACATGGAACCATTCCTTAGTAAGTAGTATGTTCTGTATTACCTTCAAAACCAAAATTTTTGTGCATGGCTACACTTACACTTTAAATGATACTTTATATCTATCTGAACAATATAATATTCTCAATGCTATTTCTTCCTTCTCTGAATAAAATAAGGTACTTATTTAATTGATTCTGCTGAAGAAATGATGGTCAATGTGCCGTCCTATTAATTACACCAAAACTTCCAATTTAGTCAAAATTAAATTTTAAATACACATTTCCAAACCTAACTAGCCAAATCCTCAATTCCCTGTGTTCCTGGAAATGATTATTTTAATTGCTATACACACCGAACTCTTACAATGCACTTTGCTTTACTCCAGAGTGGAGAGAATAAGTTGCCTTCCTAAATGCCTCCAGAACACAAAACCACGTGTGCAGTCAGCAAATGCATGCTCACTATGTCCAAAGAGATAATCATGTCCCAAGGGATAAGGAAAAATCTCCCTCAGAATCCTGACCAGACACCATCCTCTACGGAACTCAGAGCAGCCGGCACGATGCTGCAATAAGTCATGGTGACTTGTCAGTGGTTCAGTGCTGTTCAGCTGAAGTTCCTCAACAGGGTGGTGAGGCATTGGAGCAAGTTGCCCAGAGAAGCTGTGGATGCCCTATCCCTGGAAGTGTTCAAGGCCAGGTTGGATGGGGCTTTGAGCAACCTGGTCTAGTGGAAGGTGTCCCTGCTAATTGCGGCGGGCTGGAACTAGGTGATCTCTAAGATCCCTTCGGACCCAAACCATGTTCAATGAACATGTTCATTATTACAAAATCAGTGAAAACAGGCGACTTACATAAAACATTTTTTCTGGTGGTTTTTTTTTTGTAATCCTTCTGCTACTGTTGGAGATGAAGCATATTTTTAATTACATGAACAGATCACTAAAGTTGTTAACAAAGCAGGCTACATTTAAAATAAAATTTCAAGTCAAAAATGGTCATAAGTGATTTAGAATTACCAGATCATGAGGCTTTTTGAAAAACATTGAAAATATAGGAATGATAGCTTCTTGAAAACTGTAGTTGGGACTGCAGTGTATAATACGTTCAAGGGTTCACATTTTAGTTTTGTCCTGGATCTCTTTCAGTGTTTTGCAGTTGTAGCTAAAGTTTGCATAGCCTATTTTATTTTTCTAGTTGCTATGTAATTGCTGGGGGATTTCTTAGTTTCTTAGCCTTAGCCTCATTCTCAACCCACTCAACCATATAATTTTTAAAAGTTTGGTGTCTTGAAATTTGATTTGTATAGACATAAATTCTTGTAGTTATTGTAGTTATTGTATCTGTTGTATTATACTCAAGAAAAGAAGATGTAGCTGGGTGGCTGCTAGCTTTCTACATTGCTGTCATCAAGCTAATTTGGGTGATTTCTAAATTGTCAAAGATACAGAGAATAGCTCCATTATCAGAATTATATCTTCATTTTCCACATTTTCACAAGTAGCATAATAATATGTTAGATATTAACTGTTAAAACATGACTTTATATATCTCTTTTGCTTAGTTTGGATGTTATTTAATATATGTTTTACCTATAATGAACCATACGGTGCTCTGAACATCTGTGGTTTGCATACTCTTCCAGTGTTCTGTTTTATCACTCAATATGATGCCATTGTTTCACATTTTGAAGTATCTATGATAGGTTTTTTCTTCAATAGATGACAGAACGGTATATTTATTCTGACCAGATTTCTACAATAGCTCACAACTTCTAGGACTTCATTTCTCATGTTATTCCCTACCAGAATGAGGTACGCTGCAACTTTCTGACTTAGCTGCCAGAATTCCCTAAATGTATATATATTTCAGAAACAAAGCCTGAAGGCAGGATTTAACTTTGAGGACGTTCCTCTCTCAGCATGATACACTCAGCGGTGATGGCGGGAATCACATCAGCCACTGTCTTGCTCTCTCATACTCCCGTGGCAAGACTGCATAAGACCATAGTTAAGAGATTATTAACATACTCTAACTCCAAGCAACAGACAATTGCTACCACAAGTGCTTGCTGCAGTGCCCTTGTGGATTTACAGAAATTCTACACACTGAAATCTTCATGCACCTTCCACCAGTGAAAGTGAGAATATGAGTTAATTAGCTAATCCTACATACTCTCTTGCCCTGCCACTATGGTTGAACATGCTACTGGTATATTCAGAGGATTTTTCAAGCGATTTTTCATCTTACGTTGCCTGTTAGTATTTTCTGTGCAACTGTAAAGAATGTTTCAGACATCTTCTCAACAGACTCTTAAATTCTGCAATGAAGTTATACACTGAGTAACAGACAATCCACATTTTTGACGACATGGAAACAGATGTGCCCTTTGATAAAGCGAGCAAAAAGTAGCAACTCTCTTATATCTGTTAATATTTTAGAAAATGTCGAGAGGTGAAAAGAAGTATAGCCAGACTTTAAGGACTCCATCATCACTGTAACATGTAGGAGCAACTACTGTGGTTTACAATTGCTCAAAGTAGTTAGCAATAACTCAACAGATCACTTGCTACACAACCATTGCCTGGTATTTCTTTAATCACCGTGGCTTGTCACCTTATCCAAGACATGCTGACATGTTGCTTGTAGCTCATCACTTAGGAATACAACTATTATGCTTGTTTGCTTGTCCAAGGAAGTCTGCTTGTGTCATCAGGCTGTTCTACACTGAGAAGCATTGTACGGTCAGACTGGAATGTCATCCTGCCTGAAATCTTCTCATTTTTGAAGGCTAAGTTATAAATTACAAAAAATCCAAGGTTGTTCTCTCTCTTTTATGTGGCAGTTCCCATTAATGAACTCAGAAATGTGATCACAATCCTTTGGAACATATTTTAATGAGCTGAAAAGCTATTCAGTTGTCCAGAATTGGAGTTTCATAACTAGTGCAAACCTGAAACTCAAAAACAGACAGATAAAATTATGAGCAGGTTTGAGGAGTGAGTGGAGCGGTGCTAAAAACTTATGTTGGGGGTTAGGTTGCACCAAGTTAAATGCTGAACCAAAAAATATAAATGGCAACCCAAGGTGGAAAATCTAAAAAATTTCTGTTTTGACAGTACATTATCAAGTGATGCTGCCTAAAACCAACGCTGGCATTGACAATAACCATTGACAAATTACATTAACAAAGCCAAACATACTTTCTCTTTCAACTTCTAATGGAGTTTGAAACTAACACTATCAAAATTGAGGCTGAACAAGATCCTTAGAACAATCAACTTGCAGTGTAAGCACAAAACTCTGGACTTGCTGTTGACAACATACCTGAGTTTTTGAAGGGTGTTGTGTGTAGCATCTACATGCTAATTGTGCCTCAAATCATAGTTTAAAATCTGTAAAAATAAAGTATTGGTGTAAAGCAGTCTCCCAGAGACTTAGGTCACCATGGTACAGCTATAGCAGACTGGTCAAACAGCTAGTTTAGTTGACAATTACTGATGTAACTCAGTTTACAATCCACAATATTCTGAATTGCAATAGCTTCAGCTAAAAATCAGTGCTAAGACAAAGAGAGAACATTAACAATAGTGACAGATTCAAAAGGTGCAGGATGTGATATTATCTAATTCCACATTTAGCCAGCATGTGAAAAAGTGTCACTGAGAATATTAATGATACTTGTACACAAAAGGCCTATTTAACAAGAAACTATTGTTTTTTAGTGAAGCACAATGCAACAGATTTTCTGGAGAAGTCCGAAACATTAAATGGTTCTGTCCTGGAAGTTCAAGCCCTAAACTATGAGCCTGAGATATTATTTTTAACCAGCAATAATGACAACCACTTACCATTGTTTCCATTCAGATTTACTGGTGCATACTGACTCATATTTATTCCTATTTTGGTATGTGCTTGTCTACTTCGTTCTAATTACAACAATGTTATTCCTAACTTCCACCTATTACTGAACGGCATACCATCAATCTAAGGAACACAAATAGTTCAGGACAGAAGACATTTTTAAAGAACTCAATACATTATCGATTAAGATGGTAGTTATTCAACAGTTAGAAGAGGTGTAAAAATATTTTTTATTAAGTGGCTTATTTCATACGTTTGCTTTCAACAAAACTATAATGTGTTATACTTAAAATCTCTATGCAAGTGACAAGACAGTAAAACCTGGCAGAAAAATAAATTTGGCATAACTACTACTTAGAACGTTTTCTTCCAAACAGTATATACTCATTTTCTCTGCTTGTGCATTTTTTATCTGAAGTTTTGACATGGTTGAGGTTTTGTACATTAGCATCTCAGCTTTGCTTTAGGATAATGTTTTTTCCCATGCTGGCATTTCTTGCTTTCCACTGAGATTGTTTCTCTCTGTCCTTAAACCTCCTGAGTCAAAAGCACAGATAAACTGGGAGTCTGACCAGCATATGAGGCTTTCTCTCCCTGTATGTAGGCCCATAACTCAGCTTAGAGAACGATAAGCTCCTCTCTAATGTAGGTCAATCTTATAACAGCTAAATTGCAAACCATGTGTCTACCAGTGGTTTCTTGTGTTTTAAAAAAATGGCAAAATTGAATAAGCTATTTTTGTATCATATTTTTGTCATTTGCACCCAGAAGCAAAAGTGGAAATCCTTCTATACTGGAAGCTGAATTGCTTTTACAGTTATGAAGCTGGAAATATCTGCACTTTGAAGATTAAACCAATGTGGAATTTAAAGATGGTCGTTTTAAGTTCCAATAAACCCAGTAAGAAAAGATTACAAAGGTGATTACAAGCACTGAAGTAAAAATACTCTGTTTACAAGAGCTGCAGTAAACATACTCTAGTCCATCTATTCCAAGTATAGATTGCTAGTTTGCAGAAAGGCTGAAGAGGAAAAAATTCCTACTGAATAGTTACCAATGTGGTATTTTACATGGCATTTGAGCAACTGCAAATTCTTCAAGGAATTGCAAAAAACTGTAAATATCTGAATATATGTTTACATATATGTTTAGTGGACACAGAAAGTTGAATGATGCCTTTCCTATGGTAAAATTAGAGGCATCAAATAATTGAAAACATGATTACAAGATCATCATTAACTGTACAGAGAATTCAAAGGGATCCAGGAATGACCTTTTCCTGTGTCAATTAACTATGCTGTCATGTGATAACATTAATTCATTTACTAAATAAAAGTATCACTCATGATCTGGCAATAGAAATCATATTTTTTTCCTCTTATTAGTACTTAGTATAAAATCAGTTTAGTTCACAATTAGAAACTTACTCAAGGTAAGTTCATGATTCTTAAATAACCTTCAGTCACTAGGTGCAAAATCTGTTGTTTACAGCACTGTTTTTACACACAATTGAAATACATTGTGGAAATTATTAGTTAAGTGTACTAGCAACAATAATGAGAAATGCACAATACTGTGACAAACTGCTTTTGTTAATGAAGCAGAAATACAAAAATAAGTTTGTATCACAGATTTCTCAGTAAAATATGAAAGAAATGCAAATCAGCTAGGCAGACAACTTCATAACCCTTTGAGGAAAAATCTTGCCTTGATTCATGTAGTGTAAGAAAGTAATATTTTTATTGAGCATGTGTTAAGATTGAAGTTGTTGAAATAATTATTCACAGAGCGAACATTAAAACAGTTCACTCTCCATTACTATCTTCAGCAAAGTCAACATGCCTTTCCTGTCTGACTGCTGCACCTTTCAACAGCCTACTTTCTCACCTTACTACAAACCTTCTTTTGTAGACAGAATCGATCTAGGTTTGTTGTTTTTAAGAAAAATGCAAGCAAACAACAAACTGATAGAAGGGCGGTGTGTAGACTTAATAACTGAAAGTTTAGGGGGAGGGGGTTAAAGTGAAACATCATCTTCATGTGGTTGCAGCAGCAGTAAAAGTCTGGGCTGCCAGACTTGTGCACCATCACCACGGGTACTGCTCGGTGCTTCGCATCCTCTTCATGGTTTCCCTCCATCCCTTCAGTCTCCAGGCTCGCCCTTGCCAGGTCTCCATCCCTGGTACCCCCAGCACGCAGATGTACTCCCTGCGGCCGTCCCGCCACCACCCTGCTCCAGACCAGCCCCTCTTCCTTCCTCACGCCCGCATCCCTCGCTCTCACTCACACTCTTTTTTTGGAAAAAGCTCCATTTTCTCCAAGGAAGCGCGCACCCGTGCGCCTGCTTCCCACCTCCGGGCCACCCCGGAGGCCACCGCCCCGCCTGCGCCCCGCTGCCCCGCCAACATGAGGCCACGGGCGGCGGCGCCGGCCGCTCGCAGTCCATGTGCCCCGCACCTGGGGACTGGATGGCCGTCCCGCATCCGGGTGGGAATCGGCAGGGGACTGGACACCCGCGGTGTGGGAGCGCGGCCGCAGGGCTTTTGGCGCGGCGGAGGGGCTGGTGGGCCTCTCCCTCCGCCTCCTCCCGCTGCTGCTTCTGCCTCCTCCCCGCCCGCCCCCGGCGAAAGAGATGCTACTGCAGGCGGGGTGGGGGGGGCGCTCCTTCTGCGTCAGGAGGTGCGGCTCCCCCGGCCCGGCGCTGCCCTCCCCCTTCCTCTCCCCCCGCCGCTTTTATGTCTGTCTTTAAACGCCGCCGCAGCGAGGGTTGGGCACATGTTCCTGCCGCTGCCGACTGTCGCTCGCTGAGCCCCGCGCCCGCACGGCCCCGCTCGCCACCCCGCGCCCGCGGGGGCAACCGGCCCCCCACTTGTCGCAGGCGGCGCCCGGCAAGCCCCGCGGGCGGAGGTAAGGCCGGGCAAGGCGCCCGCTACGCGAGGCGGCGGCTGCGGAGGGCGGGTGGGCTGCACACCGCTGCGTCCCGCGCTTCCCCAGCCCGGCTGCGCGGCTGGCGGAGCATGGCCGCCCCACCGCCTCGCTTCGGTTGCCGGGCGGGAAGGGGGAGGATGTGCGAGGGGCGGGGGGTGCCTTTCCACCGGGTGCCCACTTTCCGGCGGGGCACAGAGGGCTTTCCCCAGCCCCCCTGCGCCGGGAGGCTGCCTTCGCCCCGGCGCCAGCCTCTCCCTCGGAGAGCGCCGACCCCTCGGGAGACAATAGCGAGCGCCCGCTGGAAGCCGCACATGTGTTTTAATTAAGCGGCAGGTTAAAAGGACGTACGGAGCTGTTTTTATTATTATTGTTATTATGGTTGGGCGGGGGTGGGGAATTTAAATCCTTTTCCTACCATGAGTGATGGAAATTTCATTCATCTCCCGCGTGTTGCGTAAAACACCTTAAATGTACGTGTAGCGCGTGTTTCGTGGGGAGAGGGGGCGAAGGCTGCCTCCCATCACGGGAGCACCGCGTCTCCGCGCCTCGCTGCGTGGGCGTCTCCGCGCTCGCGGGGAGCGGGGCAAGCCTCGCCGTTTCGGCAGGCCAGGGAGCGGGAACATCGCCAGTCGCGGCCCGCGGGCCTCAGTCCCCGCCGTGTGCCGGCGGCAGCGTGCGAGGCAGAGGCGCGGCGGCGGCTGTGGGCCCCGTGTTGGAGGGCTGGGTGGAGGCGCAGGAGGTAGGTGGGGAAGACCCGTTGCGGAGCTGCCCGGGCGCTGCATTGTTGCCGCGGAGCGCGGGCGTTGCCCGGGGGGAACCGGCGCGGGTTCCTCCCACCGCAGCCGCCCGCATCCCTCGCCCCGCGCAGGCTGGAGCAGCCCCGCGGGCTTGGGGCTGGTGCACCCTGGTGTCAGCCATGTTTGGGTGGGTATGGTAATGAAAGACCTGTTCTCAACCTTTTTGCGTCTTGCGTTTAATTTCTGCTCAGGATTTCTATGGTTGCGGTTCTCTGTGTACTACGGCATATCCACAGGGTAGATTCATACCTACGTTTTCGATGATTTTTTTTCTTTTCCATTTTCTTATTAATTCTCATGTTCCATGTCTGTATTGGCTGATTTTGTGCCTATGTTGCTAGTATTAGAGTGAACTGGGATTTTTTTGCAAGGCTTTGCTTTTGTTGTGGAAGTAAATGAGATGATTGAAATATGTCTGCACAGTCACACTGACCTGCCACATGAGAGGCTGCAATGGGATTTGTTCCATTTAAGTAAATTGTACTTGTTTTATTTGTAAAAGATGTTTTAATCAAGACCTCGTCCTCATCAGCCATTTTATTTTCTGTGTAGTGTTGATACATGACAAGCTCACTGCTGTAGTATTGATTTCTAAGAGAAGCTGAATTATTTTTAAATCATATGTCACCGTCAATATATAACTGTGACATACTGTAGGACCAGGTATCCAAGTCTCTGTTTCCCTCTCCAAAGAAAAGTGTAAATGAAATAAAGATTTTGTCATGTACATGTGCACTGGATGTATTATGCAGGCAGCTTACTCCATTTGATTTAAAATGATGACAACATACTCAGGTTTTTTTCTACTTAGTAGTGTGTTTCCCATTATCAACATTTCATTTAAAAGGAAACTTTAAGAAAGATTGCTTAATTTTGTATTGGCTAATATACAAGCTTTTCATTTACACATGGACCACATTAAGATAACTATAGAATTATGGCTCTCATGCGGCGCATGTCAAACACTCCCTTTGGGCTCAGCTCTGCACTTCAGATTCAAGAACAAAAAATCCCATTGGTTTTGATCTCTGTATGAAAACCCAAACCATTTCATAGCTCTTCAGATGTGCCACCAATAGTGAAACTGACTAAATGAAACTGCTAAGGCATCTTGAAACTAGTTTCGCAGCATAAGCTGGTTCCTCTTGACCTTTAGTGTCTTGTCATTCTTACAGTTTTCTTTTTTCTTACAGGCAAGCAAGCGAAAAAGTAGTAGTACAGATGAGGACCATATAGATTGAATAACTCTTGTCAACTGTCTCTGCTATATGTTGCAAAAGCCTGTATGTACAAAACTTTTAAAATGTTGAATTTATCAGAAAAGAAAAAAAGTCACAGGTTACTCAGAAACACAATCTACTAATTACAGCTATTCCTTTTGGTAAAAGTTACATTGTTAAGATTGGAGTAGTTGCTCCTCAGGTGGTATGGAATTACTTCACTTGGGAAGTATTTGTGGTAGAAATCCTTTTGGCAAGACAGATCTTCTTCTGGAATTCTCTAGTGTACAACCAAAAGTATCTGCAACATTAAGGACACATTCACCTGTGTCCCCATCTACTTTTTATTGCACTATTTCCCTCATATCAAGGAATAATGTTCTTGTTTAAAAGACAATATATCTGCTGATTTTGGAAGAACAGTTTGGGGTCCCGTGCTTATGAAGTTTACGGATTGGCATGGCAATAGGTGGTAAAAAATGGTAATACCAGTAGCAGCTTTTCCATGTGACTTCAAAGATCTCTGAGTACTTGATTAGTTGCAGAAGGACTTTGACGTATCAGCAGCAACTCCCTTCCTTGAAATTGGATTCAAAGTTACCTTGCCAAAGTAACCTTGCATCAGGAAACATTCTTGTATAATTTAGAAAGGAAGTATCATCTACAAATGATAACTGAACACCATTCTTCTGGAGAGCTGGATGTGCCAAACCTGATAGACCCATGCAAAGTAGTGTGAAAGAGCAATGGTAACTGCTAGAATGGTTGCATCAGGCAATGGCAGTAATGGGTCCGTGCTTCCCAGATGCCTACACTGAAATAGAGCTCCTTGTTCTTCTCCTTCACTCTTAAGACTAGGGGTTCCTTATTTTCTGTTTGTGAGAAAGAAAAAAATGTGTACTGCAGTGCTAATGGTTCAGCATGCTCTTCTTAAGCCAAAATGGGGAAGGGATGGGAAATTGGAATAGGAAATTTACACCGTTGGATTTTCTGTAGTGGGATTGGTATTCATAATTTTCTTTTTAAAGACATAAGGATTTACTATAACAACTTGAAAGCACGACTTATATCATGACATTAAATAATCAGATTTGAGGAGAAGTAGAATTTCTGCTAACCTATCTATGAACAGTTCAACTTTTTTGCTTATGTATAAGAAACAGACAAAGATGTTTTCACGTAAGTTCTTCCCCAGGACAACTTGATTTACTTATTGATCCATTCTGAAGCACAGAGGACAGAGAATTAAGGTCTCAGGGCAACTATATATCTGGTAATGTCTAGCTTTCAATACTTGATTTTGCAGTTTAGATAACTTTAGTACTTGAAATATTTAATATGCTTTTATATGCTCTCCCGTCTCAGAAGTGTGATAAGATTTTATAATAAAGTTGTGGTCCAGTTATAGCTTATATGGTGAACTTAGAGAAAATGGAGATTTTGATTGATTGTTGCCAGCAGTTTTGCATTTTGAGCAATCAACGGCTGAGTATTGTCAGAGTTGCTGAGATGCTTATTTCAGTCAGCTTCAGCTGGAAGAGTGGTAACTACTGAATTTGATCCTTCAGTAAACTACATCTAAGAAAAGACTGCAGAATAAGTGATATGTTTTCTCCATCTGAATAGGAAATTACAGTTAGCACATCATGTAAGTCTGTGAAGTGTTTCAGTGGAGTTTGTTTGTGAGAAGAAAATAGTGAGAAATCTGTGAAAGCAGGTGAGAAACTACAGTAAGGCCAATGAAGTCTTCAGAGATTACACAACAAAAATGACATTCAAGAGTGCTAGGTTGTAACATTCTCTGACTTAGATACTACTGTTTGGCCAGTGATTTGGAAGAAGTCATACAAGCTATTGACAATGAACGATTCCGAGAAAGAAATCTTACTATTCTTGTCAAATAATTGTGTGTCTTCTAATAGTAGAAAGTATTCTCCAGGAACTAAATTTAAATAAGCTAATCTGGGAGAGAAATTGTCTGCATTTAAGACTGTGCAGGTTCTTGATGTAAGATAAGGCCAGGAAGAACATTTTGTAGGAACCGACAGCAAATTTCCCAGCAATATTAAACAGATGCCTTGTCACTGGAGTCTGTAAAACTACCCGTATGTGCAGCAGGTGTGAGTTTAGTCTTGTGTCTTTAAATAGTTTTGCTGTAGTCTAAATGATTTGATTGTATAGAGATACCAGAATCAAATGCATTCGCATTTTCTAATGGTTTCAAGTCTCCCATAACCCAAAAAGCTCTTATTTTTTTACAATGTAATGTAGTATGTGCAACATGCATTAGCATGTCTCAGATAACATCACTGAAGAATGCAGAGAAATGTGTTTCGTTGTATAGAATATAATTATCTTTCATTATGATTAAGTATCTATTGAATCTATATCTGTTACTGACAGGCTGTATTAAACTAGCTAGGGCAAAATGCTAGATCATGTAGTTCATACTGAAGAGCAGCATAATGGCAGCTTCAGTAGGTAGATAAAAATGGGCTTGACTAGGCAAAAAGGCTGTGGTGCATATTCTTATTTCCGCCAAAGAACACAATGCTGCATTGCAGCAGTAATTCAGTCTGTGCAATGACTACTGTAACACAGTGTAACTCTTGCTGAAATAATTATCTGTACACAGATTCCCCCAGCGATAGCCATTCTTCATAAGTCACAGTACTCCCACGAAATCCGGTTTGCTCCTGCACTCTTCTTTTTCTCTCACCCAAACTGATGGTCATTAGCTATTCCCCCCATCCTATCTGCACCAATGGCCTGATTCCTATTGGCAGAATCACAGCAGTTCTTTGCCCCTAAAACTTCGGTTTGCTTTTTCTGTATTGGTTGTTCCCATCGTGCTTTCTTCTGCCTAGCTCATAGACTCATATTTGAGGTGCATTTTATAGGTTTCCTTCAAGGTGCAAAAGCTCCTTTTCTTGACATTTGCATATAATTCTCATCCAGTTATTCCATACAGACTGAAACCTTTGGCATGAGTATTGGTCAAGATCTTTTATGAGCATCTGCCATGGTGAGAATCCTGACTTGTAGTTCTGTGTCGTCTGCTGAATCATACTGATTTCTTCACTGGGAGTCAAGGTGAAGATTTTGCGAACAAGAGCGTAAGACGTAAGCTTGTGGGACTGGACTGGTACATTGTGCTATCACAATCTACATTCAAAACAGAGGTTATAATAGCGTGAACTGGCTGCAGCTTTATATTGCATTTTGCTACCCCCAGAGCAGCATGTTGGTGTGTTGACTGCTTCATTGGAGAAGAGCACAGAGCTCTGAGGTACAGAACGTTAGTCTTTGTCTCCCTTTAATGGCAAGCATTGAATTTAAAAGGTACCCATTCTTTCCTTTTTCTATTTTTTATGATGTTACAGTAGCCTTTTAGAAAGTTATTTTCTGTCTGGACTATCTCAGTAGTCTTTTATTAAAATAGTGTGTTCATACTTCATTTTTTCCACTTGTTTCCTTCCATCTCACGTTGAAGGTTTAAAACATTTTTGATCAGAGAAGATTTGTGGATTATTTATAATGCATTAAAATTTGACTGTAGATGATTTTGCGAAATTGCTATGTTTTTGTAAGATGTAAAAATAAGATAGAAATAATGTACGCTGTGTTAGAAAAGAATGGAGGGTTTATTGGGCTTTCATTTTCAGAGAGGAGTGCCGGCTTAAGAAAGGAACACAATGTAAAAATAATCATGTTTTAATTTATGTCAGAAAAGCATTGCTAGAAGTTCTTTAATATTTAGTATATCAGTTGTTGCAATAGTACCGTGGGATGTTTTAGACATGAAATTGCTTTACAAATGGCTTTTTGTAGGGGCTTATGCTGTAATTGCAAGAACGTGGGGCAGTTGTACTCATTATACTTTGAAATTTGTAAGCAAGAGAGATTTTTTTGTACCTGTTTTTCTGTGCATGTTGTGAAAATCTCCAGCCTCATAACTTCTAATTGTTTACTGGTAGTACACCACTGAGAGAACTGTAAGTACGGTATTGGTGTAGTAGTGTCTGTATATTGGCATGGAGGTCTGTCTGACAGAGATGCGTTGAAGGCGAGCCTGAAATAAGATTCCTTCCCAGGGTAACGGTGAAGAGGAGCAGGCAGTGTTGGACAGAACTAGTACAACTCCCTTACTAGGCATTACGTGTAAGAAAGGAGAAAAGGATGTACAGCAAAATTTTTCAATGTGTCTTGCTGCATTGACTGATGAAGTTCCTTTGAGTCTTTCTGCAAACATGTGCAGTTTGGTCAGCAGAGGATTTACAGGTCTTATCTCCCTGTGCCAGTGTTTCTGAATGCGGGCCTGAAGCTGAAGTAAAAGTTCTATAGCGAGCCTAGATCTCCCAGTGAGCTAATTTGGGTCTGAATTCCCTGTCACAAGGGATTATTATTGCATAAGCCGCTAATAATGTGGCAGTCCAATCAGGTTACTTCACTTCTGCAAGCTGATGCGTTAAGGCTTGATTCTTCTTCCACAGGAGAAAATAAGAAAATTCCCACTGTGTTCTGAGAAATAAAGTTTGGATCTGCCATTTGCTTGACATGTCAAAAAAGACTCACTGTTTTATTTTTCAGTATGAGAAAGAAATAGAGATTTTAACATATCAAGAAAAATGGTAGTAAGACATCGTAAAAATCAAGGTGATTTCTTTGATTAAGAAAGTTGTCTCCAAAAGTTCATTTATGCTAACTCAGATTATTGATTACTATTAATTCAGTGACAGAATAATTTTCTAAATGTTCTTCTCACTGAACCATGTACTGTTCAGCAGTTTCCATTCTGTTGATTCCCTCAAGCAGTAGACACTTGTCAGTTTAAGATTAATTTTAGATTTTTTTTTTTTTTTTTTAAAAAAAAAGGGGATTTTATGTAAGAAAAGGGATACCATCTTTATTTTCAGTTGTGGAAGAGTTCAGAGAAATATTACATTCTCCAGTAAATATTATAATAAAAATTTCCCTTCAGTGTTTTCATCCGACATGTTACATCATTTGACTTATGAAAGGGATGAGTGAAACTGCCTGGAAAGCAGAAGTAAATCAGTTGATCAAATTTCATGATCCTAGATCTATAATAGAAAACAAACAAACAACAAACAACCCCCAAACAAACAGCTTTGGTAAGGCTAGGTTACATTTTAGACATAATACTTTTTATTCAAGGTGCTGGTAATATTATAGTATAGCACAGTAATATTTTAAAATATGTGACAAGACTTAGGACTTCGAGCTTAAAAGGATCCCCGTAATGGCTGAGTCTATGATACTGAATTCTGTAGCTCATTAGTAAATATAGTGGTTTGCTATGTAGATTTTTTTTAAATGATACTTAAGAGAATCAGTCCTATCACATAATGCAGGCTTCTTGCACGAACCAGCTGGGACCACACTTTGAACTTCTGCACCTCATGGTAGTGTCTGGTGAGGTAGAACTCCTCGTTTGGTTTGGTACAGAGAACAAGTTGTTAAATATGACAGTCAGAGACCACCTGTGGATTTGTGATGTATCCTGGAGGACTGTCCTGTATCCTTGATGCAGTTTGGCCAATGATACTCTTTCAATTAGGAAACCAGTACTGTTAGACCAAGCACGAGTCTGCTGAGCATGCCTCCCACTTTTCTCAAGCCCTGCCAGGATTGCAAGTCTATACAGTGATAGTGCTATTGATAACATCCTGCCTAATGGAAAGTTAATGA
This sequence comes from Caloenas nicobarica, assembly GCF_036013445.1. Taxonomy (NCBI): domain Eukaryota; kingdom Metazoa; phylum Chordata; class Aves; order Columbiformes; family Columbidae; genus Caloenas; species Caloenas nicobarica. The sequence continues at coordinate 51,917,053 of NC_088245.1, forward strand.
AAGGGAAATTAATATATACTGTGCTAGGAATAAAAGTATCAAGCCCGGTTTGTTCTGAAGTGTAGTAATGCAATGCTTAATGCATGACAGGACAGAATGATGCAATTTCTGTTGGACTTGAGTCATCTGTGAGAGCTCCAGATAAATCATGTTGGTGCCCTGCAAGTTACTATATCTAAAATAATTAATACAGATATGACCTTTATAAACATCTTAATAAACACTGATAGATGGCTTGTGCCTTTTTGACTCAAAATGTCTTTTGCTTATTACAGTTGGAGAAGGATTTCAGACTGACAAATACTGTAATTTCACTTGTGCAGCTGTTATATTAAATACGGAGATAAAATAGTTTCATTTTAATGTACTTGCTGAACTTATTACTAACTACTGGAACTGAGAAGCTGCTCTAATTTACATCAGTGGAACAAAAGGAAAAGTTTGAAATATGACTAAAAGTAGTAGATGCTGTGGATTATAGTCCCAAAGCTCCATTAGGAGTGCTTAAATACTTCAACTTAATATATTATTGGTGTTCGCATTCTGGTTCTACCTAGATATCTCAGTTATAATTAACAGCAACTGAACCATACGTGGAGTAGAAGCCTTGGATATAGTCCTTTGAAGAGTTTATGTTCTAAAAGACAAAACAGCTAAAAAGAGGCCTGAGCAGGCATTCATTTGGTCCAGATATACAGGATACAGTACTAGGATTTCTCTATTGTCTTTAACAACTCTCCCCATTATACTGTTCTGTGTATAGCTCATATACTTAATTTTTTTATAACAACTGATATTGGACAAAACAAAGCCTGATACTAGTTCTACCACATGGCAGAAGACAGATGTATAGGACCCTGAACATTTCCAGTGTCAGTAGTGAGCATGAAGCAGCTCACAAGCCAGTAGGCTGTACTGTACTGAAAAAATTTGGGCTGACTGCCAGAGCTGGAGTTGCTGTGAGGAGGCAGTGACAGGAGGGAGAAGGAAGGTGAGAAAGCAGTGGTGGGAGTCTAGGGAACAAACGGAAGGAGGTCAGAATGGAGTTTAGTAGGCAACTGAAGTTCAACTTCCAAATCCTTGGAAACTATTGAAAATGGTAATTGTCCTGTTGGCCACAAGGCTGGTGATAGTACTTGTGGTAACAGAGGTTTTAGTTCTGTTGTTGTGAAATCTCATCTTGATAAGCTGGGGGCCGGGTTCCAGTGGCTTAAAGTCTTTCCTTCTGGTCCGTCACTGAGGCAGCCGTGAGGTGCTGATCTCTCAGTTATTGTCCCAGCAGTCCAGTAATATCTTGCAGTTCTCGGCTACGTGGGGGTTCATCAGAACATGATGCAGCCTTCATCCTATGGACCAGATGTTGCACTAAGTCCATAAGAAAAAACTGAAAAGTCTCGTGTATCCCGGAGTAATTTCTGTTTCTTATCAGTTCTTGATTAGAATCATTGTGTATTCCCTCTAGGGTTTTCATGAAGCTTAACACATAATCTAAATCCCTTTTAAGGCTCTTAATCGTGCAGATGGCTTTGCACATACTAGTTTTGTCCCATGTGATTAGTGAAGAATTTCTCAAACAACATTCCACCATGGAATCTTATGGTTACCTTCAGTATGGTAGCTGCAAGTAAGTCAATATATCTTTTTAAATGGTTCATTGTCTTAAAACAAAAACACATATTAAGATGGAGACATTTTTTGTGACTGTACATACACGTTTGAATCAGCAGGCTTTCAAAATGGATTTGGTTACAGCTTTTCGGATGTTTCAGGTATGTTTAATTATTTCCTATTTCTAATAAACTACCTAAAGCATTGAAGCTTATAAGAGATGAGCATCTCTCCTTTGAAAAAAATAGTGGCGATTATATATTCCTTGATGAAGAATACAGGAAAATAAGTCACCCTTGCTTTTAAAGCACTAGGAGCACCCTATGTATCAAAATCTTAATTGCTGCATGACTTTCTGAAATGATCTGAAAAACTTAATCTACTTTGTTTAAAATATGTTTTAATAAATTCAAGGGCAGCTCTTAAGTCAGAAAGTAATGGAATTAGGCTCCTAAATTTTATCTGAAGTGCATACCCCATTATGCCTGCCAAGAAGAAACTTACGGTGTCAAAATATGAGCAATTAACCTATCAGTCTTTAGGAAATAAAAACAAAACCAAAAAAACCCCAAACAAAACAAACAAACAAAACCCCAAAAAAACAAACCAAAGCAAACAAAAAAACCCCCCAAATCAACAAAAAAACCACAACCCCCTCAAAAAAACTTCAGCAAGTGAATGAAATGTATTCTACATAAATATTTAAGACCAAAAGGACTTAATTCCTCTAATTTGGAAGTGGTTTAATGTCCCTTTCTTCTCTGTTTCTCCTCTTCTCAAATCATTGAGATAAGCAGAAAAAGGTAAACCAAAGCATATGATTTCTAACTTAAGTTTCTTCTGCATAGTAGTATAATATTCTGCTTTGTTGTTTTTTCACAGATACTTTCAGTAGAACAAACGTTCAGAAACAGAAGCCCTTACTCTTGATTCCCTGTTACCAAGGACTCATCAGGCACCATCTTCAGTCTATTTCTTCAATATTTTTGGCCAAGCAGAGGGAGAGCTTTCTTCGGCGCTTGTCCATTTGTCTCAGCTGAACTTCTTTGCTGTTTTTCTCATACTACAAATGCCTAAGAACAGCAAGGTAGTGAAAAGAGAACTAGATGATGAGGTCATTGAGTCAGTTAAGGACCTTCTCTCTAATGAAGACTCTACAGATGATGCATTTAAGAAGAGTGAACTCATGGTTGATGATCAAGAAGAAAAAGATGCAGATGTTGAAGAAGGCTCAGATGTAGAAGATGAAAGACCCGCTTGGAACAGCAAGCTTCAATATATTCTGGCACAAGTTGGATTTTCTGTGGGATTGGGGAATGTGTGGCGATTCCCATATCTGTGTCAGAAAAATGGTGGAGGTAAGTCTTGTGATAGCTAGTCGTAGACAAACGATGAAGCTAACCTTTCAGATTTCAAGGTTAGCAGAGATAGCCACAGTAAAACCTGCTCCAGCATATCAGGTTTTTCTTTTAATTTCTGTGAGAGCCTCTGAGGAAAAAGCCATATTCTCTTTATTTAGAGAGATGCATCCGTTAAAGTAAGTAGCAGATTCTTTTAAGATTCCATTTCCTCATTTTAGGGTAGAAAGTTCTTGGTATGTTCTTAACTAGTAGTCAAACTAGTGGTTAAGCGAAACACATCTTTATGTAGGGGTTGCATTATTTAGGATCCAATTATTGTTATGCTAAAGTGTTCTTTATAGTACTTGGACAATAAATTGAGGCATTAAATCTGCATCCACTTTAAAGGCCAAAGCAGTATTTGGTCTTTAGTATTTAGTGGTACTTAAATTCAAAAAGTAAAGGTGTGAAGCTAAAGATGTAACTTCTAAAATGTTTATATTCTGTATCATTTCATCCTAAGTATGTTGTCAAGATGTAGTCTCAAGACTAACGCATTACAACAGTTTATGTAGTTGTGTCCCTTTTGAAAATCTGTGTTTAGCATAGTGAGTTAATAATTTTGCAAGCCCATTGGATTCTCCTTTGAAACAACTGAAAAGATATGTTGGTATGTTCCTTAGGATGGTGGATTTATACCATGAGGCACTTTTAAAGTTACTCTGCCAGTGAGTGTAAATTAATTAATATCAAATATCAATGTATTAAAGTAATCAATAATTTCACATTTTAGGAAAAACAAAAGAAAAACCCCCAGTACAAAAAACACCCCCCAAAAACCAAACACCACAAAAAATCCCCAAAAACCCAACCACCAGGGATTATGGCACTTCATTAACAAAACTTGAAGAAATAGATTGAAGTCATTTGAGGTTGAAATTAAATGCTTTCCCCTGTGTTGTGATTGCAGGAACTTGGAAATATAACATAGTCTGTGCAGACATAATGTTTTTCTGCACATGGCTGAGGCAAGGATGTACTTGGCTTTTAACAGTTTTTTTGCACTTTTTTAGCAAATTTCAGCCTTCAGAACAACAGAGGAAAGTAAGCAATCATTAGAGCTAAAGCTTTCTTGGTTTTCAAGTTAGCCATAATGCAAGATGGAGAAGTTGTCACAAAACACTGAAACATGTAAAGTACATTGGTGCCTGTATGTGTGCATGCAGATGAACAGATGATTCTCACAAGTATATAAAATAATAGAGGGAGGGAAAAGTCCAAATGCATGATAAACAAAACTACAGACATACAAGGTTCCATTTTTCTGCTACACATTCTGTTTCGTATGTGTTTCATTCTAGGTAAAATTCAAGTGGTTTTTATACAACCCATTGTAAATATCAGTGTCAGAACTATTCGGTAGTCTTTTGCTGAGAAAGCTTTACTATAAATACCCGTTGAAGTCCCTGAGTATAAAGTAAACAGCCTTTCTGTGGATTTGCGGTAGAACTGTTTCAGTGGAGTCTATGGCAAGTTTTCCACTTGCAGTCGTCTAAACATTTTTTATTTTCTTCCCTATGTTTAAGCAACTTATATCTGGCAAATACTATCAGGCGAGTGGAGTATATGGAAAAATGGTAAACCAATAAATCTATTCGAAGTTTAAAACAAAAAGAAGAAAACATAGTTACTCATTAGTTTCCTTCAGAGGTTTCTTCCAACATTAGGTGTTCCAAAGCCATCATAAGAGAGAAGGCAAATCCTAACCGTATAGTAATCTTCATTTTTGTCTTTTTGTTTTTTAAACTTCTGGGACATAAACAACAAAACCAACAAAATAAACATAGAAAAGACACTGAAAGGTTAGCCTAAACAGATGTATATTATTAGAGGGTTTTGCGGAGGAAAAAATTGGGTGTTTACTGCCCTGTTTTTTAGAGAGGCTGAGTTTGTTTATGGCTATGGTCTCTGGTATGCCAACACTCCCGACTTAGCTCTGTAATACTTCAATGAGGTATCTGCAGTACCATCTTTAAAGGTAATTTCTGTATCACGACACTGCATTAATACTTGGATGTCTCTAGGTATCTTTCCAATCTCTATTAGTAGGTGTGGTCTGTGCTGTCAAAACAACTGCCTTTGCTTTCTTTCTTGTGATCCTTTCACAATTTTTCCTGTTGCTGTAATTCATAAAAACTCATAAATATTTAGAGTAATATATTGTAATTTTTATTCTTATTTAAGTTACAGCTAGACTGGGTAGCTCTTTGCTGTCTTTCACACTTGGCTCTTTTCCACAAAAAAGTTTGTTGTGAGAGAAGAGACTGGTACGCAGATGGGACAAACTTTGACCCAGGCTTGGGATGTAGCTGTAATGCAGGAAATATTAAGAGAAACAAAAAGGCTGGGAAGAAACTGAGAGCACTCCAGGGTGCTCATTTTCTTGGGATGAGAGGCAGGGCTCAAAGGAGTTTTTGGCTCCGCAAATGAGAGGGGCTGAAAGTCTTAGTAAAGTTTTGGGGAACTGACTACAGATCTCTGCCTTCTTCACGTCTCTCCTCACCACAGGTCCCCCTTCTCCCTGGTAGGCAATGCCCAGTCCCCATCTAGCACTTAAGGCACACTTTCCACTCTTCAGCCTAACAGAAGAAAAAGCTGTTTCTTCCTTGATGCCTCACACAGGTGTTTTGCATTGGAGCTGGGTATACTCTAACATAGCTTTAAAAATTTTTTATATTTATCATTTTTACACTCTACAGTTTATTTGTTATTCCTTAACTATATGAAGACAAACGTTTGTTTGTTCAGACAGGCATAGTTCCTATATAACAATTGCATTATTTGTGTTAGCATGCAATAGGTTCAAAGCTGCCTCAGCTTCCTCTGGTTGATAGTGAGCCTTAAAAATAAACCACTCAGGTCTACCTGGTCTTGCCATGAGGCTAATAAATAGTGGCCTATATTTTCCTGCCACTTATTGCTGTCATGTGGTGAATTGCTTACACACCTTTCACTTTTTTCGAACAAAGGAAATATTTAAAGTTTCATCTGTTCGGTTGTTGTTTTCTCCTAGGATTAGTAGAAGTAAAATGGTACTTTAACAAATTAGAAGTAACAGAAGGAAACTAAATTATCTGTTCTGCTAGAATAAGGGATATGCCAATGAGTTTTATTATGAAGACAAGTGAACATGGTTATCTAAGAAGTGCTAGTGTTGCACATGTTATTGAGTGTCTACGAAGTACTGCACACCCAAAGATTTTGTTGCATTTTCATGAGCATTAACTTAATTTTCCTCAGGATTTCTTTTTTTGAGGTCAGTCTTTTAAAATATTTCTGTGATGTAAAAGGTCAAAAGAACTAGTAAATGCTAAACATATAAAAGCTGTGAGCAGTAGAGGAAATCTGTAGCGGATTATCTTGCCATTATATTTTGAAAAGATTGACATGGGTTGAGTCACACCATGAGTTTTTACAGTTAAGAACTCTGGATTTTATACTGAAATAATAGCAGATTGAACAGTTAAGTTCTGTGGTCTTATAAAAAGCAAAGTAGCTATTGCTGACAAGTGCTGAGGAAATAGTATGAAAACTCTTAAAGACCGAGTAGTCATTAGAAGCTACAGTCTGATTGTCTGAGACAAGCAGAATGGGAGCAAAGCATGTATTCCCTTGTATTCCAAACTCAGTATGGATTCAGTGGCTTAATTATTTAGCTTTTGATCAATGACTTATAATCAGTGCCTTGAATTCACTGATGACTTCAATAATATTTTGTGAGTTCTGATTTAAACTATTGTCAGACTCAAAATATAGTTGTATTTCAGTGTGCTGAAAATGTCTTAATTTTTATTTTGCAAGTGTAATTCTTCATTAAAACTAAGGAAATTTTCATTCTTTAAACACAGTTTTGTAAATAGGCACACCTGAACATATTTAAACTGTAAAAGACGAGTGACAGGAAGACTATTGTATCAGCAGGATAGACTACAAACCTATAGATAAAACATAAAACCTTTTTATCGGAGTTTTCCCAATAAAAGCAGTTTATATTTTACAATGGTAAAGAATTTAACTTATAGGAGCTTAGTACACTGTAAACCTATAGTGTTTTGTTGCCCACTTGTTGTAACTTTAAAAATTTTAACATTCAACATTGAAAATAAGTTGATCTTTGTCTGAATATTGGCTTCTTGCTAGCTTTCTGTTAGTAAATGTGTCCAGAACTGGGATGTCTCCTCAAGACAGTGGTAAAGCTCACCTTCATTGAGTAAGAATTAAATCAAACACTAGACACTTAATTAAAATCTGGCACAGCAGCAGTTGAAATAAATCTGGAAAGTTGTTAGATTTTTCAGGTTACATCAAGAATGACTAGGAGAAGAAAAGCTCTTCTGTACTATCAAGATGGTGATAGTTATGTCATCTTGCATTATTGCTTCTGAAATTATTTTCCTACTCTTTAGTTGCTATGAACCACATGATTTTATGTTGTTCCCCCTCCCATGAGCATTTATAACCACTGTTAATATTCCTCTTCTATCAACAATGTTGCAAAATGTAGCACATATTGTAATACCAAGAGAGACAATTTACCAGTATCCTGTTACAGTGCTTGGTTAAATAAAAAAAGAAAGCAGTGCTGTGCACAGTATTAACATTCACTGGTTCCTGAAATCTTTTGTTTCTTTGTCATTCAGTCTCGTGAAGAAGGATAAGGTGGGGTTTTCTTTAGGTATTTTTCTTTTGTGAAGTTCAGATGGGCTTTTAATATGAAAGCCAGTGTTTAAGGCCAAACTATGCACAAAAAAAAAAAAAGGACTTTGCAGTAGAATACTTTTGAAAGTGTAGGAAGGAGACCGGGGGATCCTGAACTACACAGAATTGTAATATTCAGAAGGCTGCTCAGCTGGCAGATGTAGTAGAATATAACTAATTGTAGGATGCTGTCCACAGCCAGCATGTATAGTTTATTGTTCTAATTCAAAGAAAAATGGTCCTTATTCAATATTGTAACTCCAAAGACCCATGTTTTCACGCCCTGGCAAATAAGAGGCATGCTGAGCTGTTTCCATAGTGATTCTGTTTTATGATGAAGTGAAGATGTCTTACAGTTCTTTACAGTATGTCTAGCTTTGAGGGAATGCTGAAACAAAATACTTGTCCAGAGACGCTGTGGTTTCATGCTGGCTATAGGGCACAGAAGCCCTTTGCAGCTGTGATATACAGTTGTTTAATCCAGCTATGTCCAAACTATATCACACTGAAACTCGTTATGTGCACTTATTTTCCATTATGGCCTTCTTCTGGGGCGGGGCACAAGATCAGAAGGGAGCTCAGCAAGTTTAATCAGAAAACCAGCACTTCAGGTGCTCTGCATGAGCGCTGCAGTATAGACTCTGCTGGCTACCCACACTGAATTACAGGGTTGTGTCATGTATAATGTAATGTGGATTTAACACCACATTTATTTAACTCATTTAGTTGAATCTAACTGATAAAACTTGCAACTTACATTGATACTGCACCATAAAACACCCACCTCAGCCCAGTCTTTAAACATGTGCTTAACTTTGCAGCCTTGTGATTAAGGTTGTGGACTGGGACACTGAAGAGCTGGGTTCAGTTCCTGCTCTAGTACAGTCATCCAGTGGGATACAGGGTAAGTCACTTAGGCCCCAATGTTTTTGAGCTGTTTAGGCCTGTCTCTGCTCAGCTATGCAACACCTGTCTAATTAAGACCTCAGGTATTGTTTACAGTAGTGTTAAACTATTTAAAAAATTATGTACTGTTGGCTTTCAATTATGACAAAATTATGATGCCAAATCTTCTCATTTGCAGTGTGTATTTACAGTATACTTCTCTCTCACAGAATTTTTGAGAGAATGCTGATGATAAATCAAGGGTATATGATGGTATTATTTGTTATATATTCTTAAGACAGATAGTCTCCCTCATTTTGGAATGTGCTTGTTACTCTGTTCCTCAGTTTTCCTCATGTTTATCTCCTTCTGTCCCTGTTGTCTCTCTTTTCATAGTAGAAAGTAAGTCCTTTGCGTTCTTTACGGGATGGCAATGTAGCTGCTACCTCAGTAGGCCGTCTGTACTGTGCTGAAGCGGGTAGCTAAGACCATGGTGTTTGGCTCTGTGAGGGAGTATTGTAAACCTCAAAACTAGAACATTGTTCAGAGCCTGGCATAGGTTTTGACCAAGGGCTGCTCAAGCAGTATCATTGCATATCATATTATCATGTTGTCAGAATAAAACACAAGGAGCTATTTCGTGCTAACAACAGCCTATAGACTATGAGGTAAATAAGATCAATATTCCTTGCCTGGTCCACCAGTAGTTTTTCTTAGATTTACTTTCCTCTGTCTTTTTTCCTACTTAGACTCAAGACTGTAGTTACTCCATGCTTAGGATCTTTGTGAGATCTTTATAATGGCAGGTTGATGTCCAATTTGTGCGTGTTTCATGAAGGGCAAAATTGCAAGTGGACCTAAATAGGAGTGCATGGTACCAGAAAATCTGAGGTCTCCTGCACTGTTTAGGAAGGTTTAATTTTTCTACAATAAGCTGTGTTCCATGGGACAAACTAGCTACTAAGGATATGCAAATGACAGCATATTTTGGTAGACTCCTAAAAAAGCCCTAGAAAGCTGATGCTGGATGAAGACACTTAAAGTAGGACTTAGCTGGTGTTGAGGATAAATTCCAGATTGGTTTATGAACTTTGCTCAGCTTCTCTCATCACAGGGATGCATAGACTGATGATACAACTTAATAGCTCTGACTCTAAGCTTCTGAGGTCTTTAGATCTTTGCTTTGTAGTTTGTTTCAACATGCCGCAGTCTACACCTCTTAAGTGCTTTTCTTTAGCCTTACAGTGATTGCAATCAAAAGTCCTAAGCCCTTTGAGTTAGGTGGCCAGCACAGTACTCTAGATTGCAGCATAAGAGCCATGCATTTGAAAATCAGTTGCCACACTGCTAGTTGCTGATTCTTAGATGTTTTGTTAGCTCTAATCCTAAATACTCTGCAACAGCATCTAGAAAGTTGGGCTCTGAACTTGTCAGTGCACTTAGTGTATGGATACATTTGCTTGCAATTAGTTTTACTGAAATAAATGGGGATGCCTCCTGAAGTTAGAATTGTATACGACCACTTCTTGTGAATAAGACCTTGAAAAAAAGGAATTGTTTTACATATATGTGTCTAACAGTGCAGTAACAGTCACATTTTCAAATATGTCTTTAAGGAGTGTTTGTGAGTACTGGATCTGGATCTGCAGTACTCCATTTCCACCTCATGTTTCTAGTCTCTGTCTGGAGCCTGGTAGAAGTGGGCTCATGTTTTCTTGCTTAGCTGGATAGAATCATTATACCGTACATTGTGAAATCCCCTTTCTGAGCATCTGAGGTGCATCAACAGGACAGTCTTCTGAAACCTCTTAAGATTGGATGCAATTTAGAATGTTGTATGCATAGTATGTTCTGTATTTCCTTTATAAATTCAGTCTTGCTGTAGAGCTTTCTAAGAAATGTTGATTCAGCTCCTGTTTGCAGCACTATATCTCTAAAAAGATGCCCAAAATTTCTCACAAGCAAACAACTAGATTAGATAATAAGTCACTTTCAGTAAGATTTGCCTCAAAATGCTACAGTGCTTTAGAAATCCAATGGCTCTGGGCTTTTCATATCTTACAAAATGTATGGCCAAGATAAAGGTCAAATAGTCTTTGCATGTGATCAAAAAAGCTTTGCAGTGAATGACACTAATTCTAACTCGAAGCTATTAGAAGGTTTCACATTTGCTGTGTCAAGTTCTGACTCTTCTTCCTCTCACCCTGATTTATACTTTGTTCCTTTTGCAGGTGCCTATCTTGTGCCATACTTAATCTTGCTACTGATAATAGGGATTCCACTATTTTTCTTGGAGCTTGCTGTGGGGCAGAGGATCCGCCGAGGGAGTATCGGTGTGTGGAATTATATCAGCCCCAAACTTGGAGGAATTGGATTTGCAAGCTGTGTAGTAAGTTTTTAACATTAATTGTGTGTTTTGGTTTCAGTCTATATGGTTTAGACTCACAGTTTTGCTGCAGGAAAAGGCCACTGATTTGTAGCTGGGTTTCAAGATCAGTTGACAATATTTTGGAAGGTCTTAAAACTTAAATTAGTACATTAAAAATATTAATACAGATGTGTCTGTAAAACCAGTCAGCTTGTATTTTGTGACTCTCTTGAAATTGGGAACTAGGCAACCAAGTAGTCTTCTGGAGAAAAAAAAAAAGCCTGTAAAAACATAGGTCTTACATAATAAATACAGAGCAAAGTGAAAATTTAGAAAAGTGTTAGGTACTTTAGTGGGGCAAGACATTCTGTTCTCATTCTGACTTATTTTAGTTAAAACTAGATTCAGTGGCTGATGTGCAGAAATATGCAGAAGTTTAGTAAGGATTTTTATATTTTAAAATAAACGAATATAGTAATCTGTGTAACTTTTTTGATACATCTCTTTTTTTTATAGGTATGTTTCTTTGTGGCCCTGTACTACAATGTAATTATTGGATGGAGTCTGTTTTACTTTTCCCAGTCTTTTCAGCATCCATTACCATGGGACCAGTGTCCGTTAGTTAAAAACACATCTCATACATGTAAGTCCATATCAATGTTATTAAAAATCATATAAAATATAATCTGATATTTTCAAACAAAAATGAGAAAAAATACAATTCAAAGGCATATTTGTGGGGAAAAGTGTTGTATCTGAAGCTCGTTTTGCATGTTAATAGGATGTCACATTATATACTTGGAAAAAATACAGCAGACCTAAGATAAATACACTGTATTTGGAAAACAACATCACTGTCAACAGCATTTTAAAGAGTAATGAAACTAGGAGAGTGCTATTTAGTGTGTTGCAGATTAAAAAAAAAATTCTGATCGCTGTTTTCTGATTTTGGTACTGCATTTTATGCTTGGTGAAAAACAAAGGTGGAAGAAGGATATTTCTACATTTCCATTATTAAGATACTTCCTGACGGCAAAGCTGAAAGTGTTGCATTACTAATGAAGCAGAAAATGGAAAATTGTAAATGTCAATGAAATGCGTATGATAAAAGCATTGTTTGCTTTGTAAACCAATAGAAATGAGATAATTGGTCATTGTTTTGTTGCTATAATGAGATGGTCTCACATGGACATATACAACAACATTAAAAGTTCCTTATCCCTTGGTTTTGGTTATCTCTTAATAGTTACACGCTTTGCATTATTCTTCTTCTTGAAATGTGAAATATTTATTTTCATTTATTTTTATTTCAGATCTTAAATTTTCTTTAATTACCTTTTGTGTTTTTTTTACCCCTTTAATAAAGAACATAACCAGAGGCATTTGAAAAGTTGCACAATATTTGTATAGTGGTTTTCCAGAGCTGCTTGCTTCAGTTGTTTGAAATAATTTTTGAATGTTGGCACACACTTAAATTGACTGTATTTCACAAGCTGTTGTCCATTAATCGATCCACAGCATTTGTTTACGTACGCTTATCCTGCCTAAATATTAAGATATAGCGTGTCAGCCTAACTTAAGTAGAGGTCATCTGAACTAAGCTTAAACACAGAAAAGTATTGTATTTTATAATATCCTATCATGTTTGGCAGTTTATTTCAGTGAAGATCTGACACCTGTGATAGATTTCTTAATATTAGCATATTTTTTCCTTTTCATTAATTAACCTTGACTCAGGATGTAGCTTAGAGATAAGATTGATACAAGTAATTTATAAAAAAGTTAAGTAAATATTTTATTTGAAGAATTTTTTCCATTTACATGTGTGATATTTCTAGGTACACAGAATTTCTTAAACAGTTTGGTAATGTGAGTAAAGCAGAATTGTATTATAATGAAAAAAATCACTTCTAGAATACACATAGCAACTTTCATTTAGCATAACTGTGTAGGAGGCATTTTTCCTTTTCTCATAACTTTGGTATCATTATGTTATTATTTGTTCATTTCTAATAGTAATTAAGTACCTGTTGATTTGAGTGTCATATCGAAGCAGAATTTGTTTTCCATGTATTTTCAAAATTAATATAATTCAGTGTTTGATTTCGGAGAGATACTTTTCATAGTATATAAGTTGGTATCATTTGTAGGTAATCTAATCTTATCTGTGATAAATAGAATATATGTCTTCATCTATGCCTACCTGCTATTTAGTACTTAAGTGAAAATTAAATTTTTCTTAGGACTTGGATTGACCATGTGCAGAGGAATACATTATCCTGAAAGTGTGTTTTAAAAAGATATACCAAGAACCTTTCACCAATAGCAGTCTCTTTTTTTTGTTTAGAGAATGACTTAAGACTCTTTGAGTTTAGTTTCTCAATAAATGATGACGGCACAATTTGCAGATTTTGGGTATTGGTAGAATATTGTTAGGAAATGTTGGGAAGATACCTCTGTCTTGAACTCGTTCTCTTCCTGCTAACATCTCTTTGACAGTTGTGGAGCCAGAGTGTGAAAAAAGTTCTGCAACCACTTACTATTGGTACAGAGAAGCGCTGAATATTTCCAGCTCTCTGTCAGAGAGTGGGGGTTTAAACTGGAAGATGACTGTCTGCTTGCTGGCTGCCTGGGTCATGGTATGCCTAGCCATGATCAAAGGCATTCAGTCTTCAGGCAAAGTGAGTATACTGTTTACCTAAATGACAGTGTTTTACTTTGAAACGTTTCACGATGTTTTTGTTCACCGCACCCTCTCTTTACTCTCTCACGAAATCTGTGGGAGCAGGTTACAGTCCGTGACTCACACCAGTGTTTGTATAATCTCAAGTAGAGGAATGTTAGTAGTTAAGCATTAAAATTGCAGTAATTTTAGTGCGTATTGTAGTAATTTAGTGGGAATGGAGATCTGTAGAAGAATGATTTCTGTTCTCATCAACATAACTGCTACAAGTAACTTTACCTCAGCTTTGTTGATTTGTTAATGCAGCCTAAGCCTGTGTGTTTCTGAATGTCCGAGGAATTAGGTTTCCATGTGTAGTCACAGTGTGATTGCAGTACATTCAGGTCCTCAAAATTCCTTGGCATTTTGCTGTTTATTGTTACTGTCATTGGTATGCATGCTCTGTGATTAACATAGCTACTTTTCAGCATTCTGGATTGTTTCTTTTGTCTAAAGACTGACCATCCCTTTGCATCTGAGCACCTCACCATGTCTTCTTTCCTGTCCGTGCAGTCAGCTGGAGTGGCTACTGTATGATTTGCTATTTCTGTGACCTCTTTAGTGTATTTCAGTTAAAGAAACAAATAGCAGGTTTAGCAAGAAAATCATTTCATTAAACTTGAAAGTGCAGAATAAATTTGGGTTTCAGTAATGGAGAATGAAAGATCATGTTTGATTTGTAATTTTTTTGTTTTGGTAGTAGGCATTACTTAGTGATTTGCATCCATTGGTTATGTACTTTTCATTGACTCTTTTCTTCTTCTGAAGACAGAATGAGTTTCTGTTCAAGGTGTATATCTTTACCATACTATGTACTTGAATCAAAGTGCATTTGTAAAGTGAAGCGTTTCTAAAACAGTCTACTTCTCTCCTTGTCATGATCTCATTAAATTCACACTGAATTTCACTGGAAGCCCAGCAGTTTGTTATCAATTAGTCAACACAATGGCAAGCTTATGGTTTAATATAGTACAGATTTTATTTCACTGTCATGTGATTTTGCTTTCTTCTGGAGAGACAAAGGGAATGGGAAATGTTCTGCATGTTTCTTAGAGCATATAATGATCAATTCAGTCATATATCCAGAAGATACTGAGTAGCGAATGAAGCTATTGAAAATAAAAGTCCATAGATGTCATGTTGAATTTCTTCTTATTGTTTTTCAGATTATGTATTTTAGTTCCCTTTTTCCTTATGTGGTACTTTTATGCTTTCTGATCAGAGGACTGCTCCTTAATGGGTCAGTGGATGGAATTCGTCACATGTTCACACCTAAGGTATGTGCTTAATTTGTGTTTGCAGTGTATTGCAATTTGAGTGGCAATTTGACCATCTGTGAATGCTCTCATTTAAGCTTATTGTCTTCATAGAACATTTGGCCATATTCTTCTTTGGTTAAATTACAAAATTGTTGTTGACCTCAGTGGCATAATGTCAAGCCCTAAGGTCCAAAGGCTCTAAGTGTTCCAAGGGTCTGTGTAGAGTTACGTCCCTGATGTTTCAGAAATGAAAGCCAAATAAGATGATGATTAAAATCAATGCACATAGTAGCTAATGCCAGTTGACAGGGTGTTGTCAGTTGTTTTAATTCAAGGTGTTTTGAGTCTCTGGAGAACTGTCATCTTATAAAAATGACCTTTGTTAGCTATCACATTGTTATTTCTTGCGTTGTGATACGCAGTCGTGCTCTGCTTCACTCACTGTCATCGCTTTAGAGAGTCGTGGTTCTGCAGGAACTTGCAGGCTGCTCAGGCAAATTTGGGGAAATCTGAGGAACAGAGAAATGCAATGCTTATTGACAAAGAGGAAGTCTATAGCAGAGATGGAATACAGACCTCTTGAAGTTTTAATTAGGTTTCTCAGCCACAGTATTAATCCTTTCTTTAACTGGAGGAGAACCACTAGATACTGAGGGAAAGTAACCACTGAAACTCCTCTCAAATACCAACACCTCTTCCCCCTTCACTGTTTCATCTTTCTGGAGTTAGACCTAAAATAAGTTGCAGCTGATGTTTACTTTTTAGTTAGGTTATAACTTAATCATACACTTGTTTCAAGTGTTCAGATAAACAATCTTGAAAGGAAAATTTGTTTTAATTTCTTCTGATTTCCAGTTCGGTATCTCAGAATTTTTGTGGCTTAAATTTGAGGCTCGGAGGCCTATGTGTCACATACAGTATATTTGAATATAAACCTTCAAGAGTATTTTCATTATAGTTTCTGATTGTTTCTGTACTTGAGCACTAATGTGGACTGTAAGTTTTGTGAAACTACCTGGAGGAATTCAGTCTCGCCCACCTGTTGCTGTTTCCATTCGCTACGTTGTGCTTAATTTGGGCAGGCAGTCATGCTGTAAAAATGGTTGCTAAAATGATCTAGGTTGAAAATAATCCAGGTAAATAGACATGAGGGGGGAGGTAGAGACACCTTTTCAGCCTTGATTGTTCAGCAAATGGCCACATTTTGACCACAGACGATCACAGCATACTCCCACAGAAGAATTGTGTTAGCACAGCAGAGGACTGGCACATGTTGGTGCAGATGTGAAAGCACAGGGCTAATGAAGAGAATTTATTTCTTTGGAGTGTTTGAACAAAGCAGAAATTCTAAATAACAGCCGTAATGAAAAACCTAAAGAAAGGTAGGGATTGTATGAAGCTTAAATACAGAGCCCCCAAAATTTCACAGAAAATACCTTATGATATCAAATCAATTAGAAACTTATTTTGAAATGCTAAGCAATATGTATCTGAGAACGTCCTACCTTTGATCATACCAAGTGATCTATTGCAGAAAGCAAGATGTGTTTTGATACTTAACCCATTTAGAGATTTGTAAATTAAGACTATTCCTCGAGCTCCCTCTAGTGGAAAAGCTGTAGCACGACTGTGGGATACAGGCAGAGTGAACCACGAGCAATGGCTACTTGTGCATTGTAATGATAACAAAAATTTTAAGTCAGGAACAAGTTTATTGTCATAAACACTTTTTTAAAAGTATGTTGTATTTTAGATATATGTAAAAGAATAAAAAGGTAGCTGCTGCCTATCTATAATAAATATTATACCTTTATGGGAAACTGGAAAATTTTTCAGAATGTTATCTTAACAATAGCAGATTTATGTTTTTTTCTCAGAGTAAGAAAATCAGTCTTCTGATACTGGCACCTATGCTGATGCTTTTTAGTTTTACTCTTTTTGATAAGCCAAAAAAAAAAAAGGCAAAACCTAAACAACAACAAAACCCAAACATTTGCAGAATTGAGGTCTTTCACTGTTAAATGAATGGAGGCTCTGAATCAACTTGAGAAAATCTAGTGTTTAAATTTCACATGTGCTTCTTTTTTATGATTCAGAATCTAGAAGGATCTGAGATAGAGAGATGATGACTCATAACTTTAACAAAGATGTTTCTTGAAGTATGGTCATCTGAAAGAGCAACACAGTTCAATTTTTTAATAAAAGGCTTAGTTGTCCCTCAAATACATGACCCGTTTAACTTAGGGTAAGTTCAAGGCATCTAGTTTAAGGGAGATTTGACTTGTGAACTATAAAGATTGTGGTGGCCAGCATTTATTTCACATGTTGCATTTTGATTTGCATATTTGCATGTAATAGAATTCCATGTAAGCATGTGTATCTCATAGTCACTTTTTAAAAAAAAGTAGCAACAAAACAATGTTCCACATACTTACTGCATGTATAAGAGTGTTGATTATGCTGCAATAAATATTAATTCTAACGACTGATAAAACATGTACTGTAAAATAACAAAGACAGTAAATACTGTAAAATATATATATTCTCTCATATTTCACAGTATAATTAGCTGCTAGTTCAGTTATATAGCTCTGGTAGTGTCACATTATTGGGAGCATACTCTGTTTCTCTTTAAGGATTATATCACGTAAAATGAATAGAAATTCTGGCCTGTAAGTTTGCTCAACTTTAGGTATCACATTTAGCTTTCATTGTATCATAATGAAAATACATTTGTAGTGGAGTATTAGCATTTTGTGATGTAGGTTGTCTTCCTGTTTTTTTTTTCTATTGTCTTTTCATATAATAGAAATGCATTTTATAGCTGACATATATTATATCTAATTTCAAACAGCTTGAAATAATGCTGGAGCCCAAGGTCTGGAGAGAAGCTGCTACTCAGGTGTTCTTTGCCTTAGGGCTTGGATTTGGTGGAGTCATTGCCTTTTCAAGCTACAACAAGAGAGACAACAACTGCCATTTTGATGCTGTACTGGTGTCCTTCATCAATTTTTTCACTTCTGTGCTGGCAACTTTGGTGGTGTTTGCAGTTCTGGGCTTCAAAGCCAATATCATAAATGAAAAATGTGTTATCCAGTATGAATATCCATTTATTTTCTTTATTATTTTTATGGTATTTCATTTATTAATTAGCACAGATCATTGAGTTTGATTTCTCTGTTTTATTGTGTTTTACAGAAATTCAGAGAAGATTTTAAAACTTTTGAAAATAGGCAATCTGAGCCAGGATATGATCCCACATCATATCAATTTCTCAAGCATTACAGCAGAAGACTACAATTTAGTTTACGACATTATTCGGAAAGTTAAAGAAGAAGAGTTTGATTCTCTTGGTCTGAAATCTTGTCAAATTGAAGATGAACTTAACAAGGTGAGATTAATAATTAAGTCGAATACAGAGATTATGAACAAATGAATACTTGTAAGCCTAAAGTAAACTGTGAAGTATGCTTACACAGACTATCAGAACAGTGTATTTATGAGCAATGCACCTCTAGAGATCCATATGGAAACATGGTTCTGTACAGGGTCACATTCCATCTCACCTGAGAACTTTTTGATCCCATGTCTTAATATAGTCTTCACTGATTTATGAAATATTCTGATTGTTATATTGCTCTCCCCAGGAGGTTTTAAAGTTCTGTATTTAGAAGAGTTGAGCGTGAGGATTTTTCCAAAGACTACACAGAGCTGTACCTATTCAGCATCTCAAACTAATGTCTTCCAATGTTAAGATACAATTATTAAATATGAATACTACTTCACTAGAAAATAAAAAAGTTATTATTTACTTATTATGTAATTGCTTAATGAATATCATCCTGTTTTGAAATCTTTATAATGATCCAGATCTGTAAAAGGAGAGAGATTTTTCTAGCTTTTTCAGAGGAACTTCCAGTTTTAAACACCGACTTCTATGTAATTGCACCAGTATCTGAAGTTAAAATGTCAAATTTGTGACTTAGACATTGCAGGTTTTATACTGTTCCTGCCATTTAAATTTGATACACATAGATATAAAAATGAGGTCCTATATATATTTACTGGAGAGAACAAAGTGTATTTTGTAGCAGTCCTGTATAATAGCTCTCAGGCAAAATTATCAGTGAAAGTGAGGAAGAAGTGCGTTGTTATTATCAGTAAACTTAGAGATTTTCAGCCAAATCCAGTATTTCAGTATATAGTATTAAGTTCGCAGTTTCGGAAGGGTCGCATATTAGATAGCAGCTTCCCACTCTAACTTAACGATTTAATCAATGACATTGCATGAACAGCAAGTCAGACTGTGACACTAGAAAAAAATACTGTCCATGAATAATAACATTGATTTTTTTATTTTTTTTTTTTTATTTTTTTTTTTTTTTTTTCCCCTCATTGACAGGCAGTTCAAGGAACTGGTTTAGCTTTTATTGCCTTTACAGAAGCAATGACTCACTTCCCTGCTTCGCCCTTCTGGTCAGTCATGTTCTTCCTTATGTTGGTAAATTTGGGACTTGGAAGTATGTTCGGAACCATTGAAGGCATCATCACACCCATTGTTGATACGTTCAAAATCAGGAAAGAAATTCTTACTGGTGAGTTGCACAAACTTTATTTTCTCACTGGAGCAGTAAGCTAAGCGGGTTTTTTTGAGAGTATGGAGTCCTGTTTTTTTACATGGAAGTTTTCAGCACTGACTTTTTACAGAGCAATAAATCACTGTATTCCAGACTGTACTTACATGCACAGGCACATTACTATCTGCAAGTAAAACCTTTTCCTGAATGCTACAAGAGCAGGAAGATCCTAGTACTTTATATTTAATGGAGGATTTCTGTTACAAGTTTCTGTATGGGCAATCCTTGTGAACTCTTCCAGAATACTTTCTGTTCTTGCCTGTGTCACAGATAGAGAAACAAAACAAAAGGAAAGAATGAAAATACACTGCAAATTACTACAGATTGCTCCTAAGTAGGCCAATGAAATCTTATTTTATGGTGAAATGTTTACTATGTTAAACATCAGCATAGTTACTCTCTAGAGGAACATACTTCTTCCCTGTTGAATGTGGAAAGAGTCTTAAATAAGATGTGTGTTGGTTTTGCCCTTTTTTTTTTAAATGGCTAAAGTTATGTGAGGTGTAACCTGTTCATGTAGCTCTGATTGTCTTGTGGCCATTTCTCTTTTTGAGCTAGAACATCAGCATAAAATGTGAAAGTTAGCTTTCTGAAAATCTTCAGGACAGCTGCAGGGGACACAACTTTGGATTTCACATCAATACCTGTGACAGGAGAAGTAGAAAATAAAAAAATATAATAAGTTATTTTAACGTTATCTAACTCTATTAAGGAAAGAATATATTTTCTAAGAGTTAACCCCTGAGGCAGCAGAGCACTGCTCTTTCCTGACTGCTAAGTATTTAGATAATAAGTAATATTTAACAGAAGACATGTATTTTTTTAGTTTGCTATGCTAACTCTAAGAAGAAAATTCTTCGTGAACATTAATCAATTGATTTTTCAGAAGTCCTAACCTGCTGACCACTTTTTTTTTTGAATTAGCTCTTAAATTCTTATTGCATAACCAGTGTGACATTTAGAAATTAGCTGTTTTCCCGAAGTATATATGCAAATATCATGATATGTAGTCATTACTCTGGAGTAATAAAGCATTTTACAGTAATTCCTTGAAAATTACAGTAAGTAAAATTACAGTAAGTTCTTGAATATTTGAGAACTGCATTTCTCTGGTAATTTTTTGAGTGTTATGCAGGCATGATTTTTGGTGAACTCAGTTGTACTCAAAGGATTATGACTTCCAATTAACTTATAAAACTGAAATGCCTGTGTTATGTTTCATGCAGTATCAGTGGGATTTAAGAAGGATTACCTCTGCACTGAGAGTTTGTGCTCAGAAACCACAGATCTCCAAGTTTTGCAGAAGTGTGAACACAGTTGCAACTTTTTGCAACAAAAAAAAAGTCCCTCTTGAGTTTAGGGAAAACAGCTCTTGCTTAAACTTATTTTGTGTTCAGGTATTTCCAAATGGGAGTCTGCATGTGTATGTGCTGCGTTATGATGAGTATAACTACCAGAGCCTTAGTTTACAACTAAATATGCACTTTTTTGAAGTGTAATGGTAAGACATGATGGGAGAACACAAGAGTAACAGAGATTTCTTAATTCACGTACACATGGTTCTGATGGTTTAATTATTTTCTCAGGGTCAGTAATAAAACTCAGTGTGATTAATGAGAGTAAGTTGTTTGGAGAGATTTTATCTGTGTGTTCTGGTTATGTCACCTTGTGTTAGGAGGTCACATCGATTTGTAACAATCTCTTTACTTCTAAATTTCTGTTCTCTGAAAGTCATTATAACAGTAGTTACGACAAGGTTGAAAAAAGTGATTGGTCTTGTGCCACAGTATTTAAAAAGGTGTCATTGTCTTCCTTTCACTACTTTAATCAATACTAATTGATTATCTGGGGTTTATGCAATGGGTGTATTCTGTCAGGATATTTTGTGCTTTGGCCCAAATTCATTTCACCTGATTTTAGACTGCTTAGGTGTGTCCTTAGCCTACGTTCTCAGTGGAAGGAAAAAATAGCACTAGAAGTGGAAGAATCACTCTCTGCTGGTGTTCAGCATACATTTGATACCACAGCTTATTCAAAATTTGACTTATTTTATGGTTACTTAAGTGTTCAGTCCTATTTTGGATGAATTTAGTAGGAAAAAAATACATTGAGATTCATTGTACAGGATTAAGCATTCAATAGATATATATCAGGTTGTCCCTAAGCAAAAGAAGGGCAGAAATTTTATTGCTTAGTGCACAAATACATTTAGACAGATTCTAATGAAAGTTCATGCTGTGAATGATCTAGGGGAAGCCTATTCAGCCTTTTTATTTTTAAGAATCATAGTCTGAAACTTTAGTTCTTTTCACTTCTAAATTGCAAAAAGTGTTCCAGTGACCAAGTAACATGATGTATGATGTTTAGCTTACTAGTTCTGTTTATTTTAGCCTTGCATTCACATTAAATTAAAAGTTAAATGAGAAATAGTCACTTGATTAATCTCTGCTGCTTATTGAGGACTACTGTAATAGGGCAGTTCCAGTAATTCTAATTTCGTAACTTTTCTCTTATGTAGGGAATAGGTGGAATTCCTAATATTCTTAAAATTGAGACCTCCCCAAAAAGGACAATGTTATCAGCTTTGATTATATGAAATAATGTGTGTTATGTCTTTGCTGTTTCAAACTCTGCATTTCCTCTTTGTCTATGGGACTTTGTTGTACTTACAGCTCACATTTCTGTCCTTTATTCCAGTCATCTGCTGCTTGGTAGCGTTTTTTATTGGCCTGATTTTTGTGCAGCGCTCTGGAAATTATTTTGTGACAATGTTTGATGACTACTCAGCTACTCTGCCCCTGCTAATTGTTGTCATTTTGGAGAATATTGCAGTCACCCGAATTTATGGTGTAGACAAGTAAGTGAAGGAAACGTATCTCCCTGTCCATATCAACAGTATTCATTACAATAACTATTACTGTTTTAATTGTATGGTGTGAAGTATTTGCGATGTACACATAAATACAGGTAAGTAGAAAGTGGGTCAATCTTCAAGGTGAATCTAGTCTATTTTTAAGAACAGGTTTGGAGCAAGATATACTGCATCAGAACAGTGTAGCAGAATCCAAAGAGCGATTGCAACAGATCCAAAGAGAGGATAATGCAGTAAAAGAGGCAAAATTAGACTGTTAGAAACGAGGCTGGATACACAAGTATAAGGAATTTATATAGAAATAAGACAGCAAGAGAAAGATTTCAAGGAGTAATAACCATAGTCTAAGCAGCAGATGAGGATCAGTATTCTGACCAGATTGACAGTATTCCAGGCAGCCTGAGAAAGGAACAAAGCAAACTCTCCTCTAATGGCAGTAACAATAAGAAAGTTTCAGTTTAAGAACTAGATTTAATTTGGGGTTGTTGTAGCCATTAATTGTTCTTAGCATTAGTTGTGAGAGGGGAAATAGAAGAAATGATAGCAAAGAATAGGGTCAAAACTTACTTGGAAGCAGCACAGTTGACAGTGAATTTAAGTGACCTTCTATCAGTGATGGCTGAAGAGGAAAGATCATCAAGTCCTAATTTTTTTACTTCTTACGACTGAAATCAACAGAATGTGTTCACCAAGTGAGATCAATTTGTGCCACACTTAAGGAACAGAAGAGTTTATATCAAAAATAACTCATGGCATCCACAGATAAAACAGAGTGTGCTATACTAGCATGTTGAAGTAATTTAAACATCTGTGATTCCTTTGCATGTACAAAGGGTGACACAGAATGGGTGGCTTTTTATTTGAATTTTCACTTGTACGATCTGAGTAATCAGCTAGTCCCTCGCCAGAATTAAATAAAACTATAATAAGAAAATTTAATTTTATGATTTCCAGACATTTTTTTCTGGTTTATGCAAGTAGTGTCTGATCTACTTACTCCTTAAGGGAGAAAATTCCCACTTGGGCCACATGTATAATCCTATATTTGATCACATAGACATGAGAACACCATGTGCTTGTTTTTACATGTGCAAATAAAAGATGCAGCAGATGACCTGGGTAGGTAATATCCAGTCAGGTAGCTCCACTGTGAAGGGAGGCAAACATGCCAAAAGTCAGCAGCTTACCTCTGAGGAATGGCTGAAACATGATAATACCGTGCTTCTGAATCAGAGTGCAGTTGATTCATGTTTTCAGAAGGGGTTCTCACAGGATACAGTGAAAAGTAAACAGCCAAATTTCTTATTCATAACAGCCACCTGAACCTCTCTCTGGAGTATTCCTAATATTTCTTCTGATACATACTTCTGCAGAATATCTGTCTTCAGGAACATAACATTCTTGTTGGCAAAAACTGTCAGAATCAACGACTACAGATTGTCATTGGCTGTGATAGCACCAAAGGGTCTTCCTCATGTATGAAGATCCATATGTGTCTTATTAGACAGAATATCTTTGATCAGATAGGAAAAAAAAAATGCATCCAAAGGGTTTACAGCTAATAGGATTAAAAAAAAAAAAACAAACATGTGAATCCCTGTAACCAAGAAGGAAAACCTGTCACACTGGAATGAGCGCTAAAGTAGCTTGGTAGCTTTTAAAAAGAGAATAAGTAGAATGGAAATATTTTAAAGTGAAGGTAATACATCTAGGTTTCACTGAGTGAAGATCTGGAGAACCCAAGAAAGAAAAGGCTGTCTATAGAGGGCACACTCCATTTGTAAATACAGTTTCTTCGTAACAATGTGTTTCACTGCAGTCTAAACAAAGGATAGAATACCCCAAATTATGCAGTTCAAAAAATTTTTGAGAGTTTATATGACAGTAGCTTCAAATGTGTAACTGCTTTGAAAAAACATATTTGTTGCTATAAGAGTGTTTTTGAGGCACACGTTTCAAAAGGGAGTGGAACCACAAGGGAGTTAAAACAGAATCAGTGCTTGTGCACACTCCAAAATAATTAATTCTAAAAATATTCTCTTTTTCTACTGGCTCTGGAACCATGTTCTCCTCCGTCAAGAGTACAAAAATAGGAGTTGTGTTCATGTCATAAATTAAATTGCAATTTTAAGGCACAAAGAGGCAGATTTAAAACTTCACAAAGTTTTATTTCAGCAGCTTGCATGATGAAAATGATAGCTTATGCATAAAGATATTTTTTTATACTGCAGCACACATGGTAGGTTCGAAATTAATTTTGCAGAATCTGTAAGATGTGCTGGTTGTATGTGTCCTCAAAAGTAATGACACATGCTGTAGTAAACAACCCAGCAGACAATATACGAAGATGTAAAAGAGTCTTGTAAAAGAAAGTTGAGTTTAAATATCTTTCCAGCATGGTCCAGCAAGCGGTTTACTAAGTCTCTGCACTGTGTCGTGATTCCTTCTGTTCATCTGTTCTGAACTAGTAATACAAACTTTATTTTTCAGCCCATCAAGTAATCTAAACTGCAGCTGTTTATATACATGCATTTTTTTCATTGTGTCTGTTCCCTCAAATTAGGTGCTATGTATCAATTATAGTACTCAAAATCTCAGTGTACGCGCTAACAATAACCTTCTATTCCCTTCTACAGATTTATGGAGGATTTGAAGGATATGCTCGGGTTTTCTCCAAGCCAGTATTATTACTACATGTGGAAGTATGTTTCACCTTTAGTATTGTTATGTTTGCTGGTAGCTAGCGTTGTCCAAATGGGATTAAGTCCTCCTGGCTACAGTGCTTGGATTGAAGATACGGTATGTACATAACAGATGCCATCACCATCATAATGATCATATCTGAAGTCTTTCAGAAGTACATGAAAAGACAAAAAATTGTAATTAGAAATTAAAAATCAGTCTAAATAGTGACTTTTTTTTTTCAAGTAACTAGGGTAAAACCAACCATTTTCTAATTTTAGAGTAGCTCTGCTTTAAAATATAACTGCTTGACACAAACCTTCATGCTTTTTGTGACTTTTAGTTTGTTGATGTATGTTGAAGAAATTATTAAGGGTGGCAGAGGTGGTTCACTTTCATTAAATCTTATTTTATTGCAGAAAATAGTTGGGTGATAACAATAAATAATTTCAGATATCACATCAATTTTTATGTGGAATTAAGTATTGAGATTTAGCCATGTCATAAATCTTCTCCTTTGGGAACACATATCACATTGTAGGTAACAGCTGCATTAAATCTTGCCTCTAATAAGAATGTTTGATTTGTAAAAAAACTTATCTTTGCAAACTGCAGAGTCAGTGCTGCATGTTGGCCCCAAAAAGAGATTCGATGATGCTAGTTTGTAGGCTCATCAGCCCTCAGCTGTTTCTACAGGCTTGTAATGCACAATGCAGGGAGTATAAAATGTCAGATAAATGAATGTCAGAGACCCTTCTGAATGGACAATTGTCCAAACTAGTTGGGGCAGTGGGGGGGAAATTGTAGCAAAGATAGGTAAAGTGTAAATACAAGAGGCTAGCTTTACTGTAGATAGACCAGACAACCACTACTACTTTCTCAGGATTCTCAGAAAAATGTTCTTGTTATGTTCGATTCTTGCCCTCAAAAATTAGGAAGAGAAATACCTTAGAATACCCAGCATACTGTTCCTTTCTATGTATAAAACTAAATGTTAATTGAGCTACTAGGCAAACAGTGTGTTGGCCAGTGATTCGTGGATGAAGTAGAGGTGTGGGGTGCAGTCACTGCCCCAGTAAATCTGTTATAGTTTGCATGAAGTTTATATGAAGTGGGACAGTCCAACAGGGTGATCTAAGACAGTCCCTCTGTAGACCCAGCTATTAACCTACAGAACAAGGAGTTATTTTTCCAGGCACAGTTACAGACACCACTGCACACTTGTCTCTTCTGAACATCCTTTAAAGTATCGGGGAACAACTACAGCCAAATAAAAGAAAGCCTAATGTGAAAATCTTGATTTGGGCTCTACTAGAGTGCTTTGAGCACCTCAGAAACTGTGGGACAGTGTTTTGGTCCTGCTCACTGCCAGAAAGATAATAATCCTACATCTCCATGACTGTTCAAATTTGAGATCTGTAGTGGTGTCCACATTGTAGCTGCAAGGCGGCAAAAAGATCTGTATGTGTTTGAAAACTGCACATGTTGGTGAGGACTGCAGACGTGCTCTTTTTTTAAGTAAATATGTATTAATAGTTTTCCTATTGGGTTGCTCAGGCTACAGAAGAGTTCCACAGCTATCCAACGTGGGGAATGATTGTCTGCATATCGCTGATAGTATTGGCCATACTGCCTGTCCCAATAGTCTTCGTAGTGCGCCGTTGCAACCTTATCAATGACAGCTCTGGTAGCTTGGCATCTGTATCCTACAAAAGAGGCCGGATAATAAAGGAACCTGTTAATCTGGAGGGAGACAATACAAGTCTGATTCATGGGAAGAGTCCAAGTGAAGTGCCATCTCCAAATTTTGGCAAAAACATATATCGAAAACAGACTGGATCACCAACTCTGGATACTGCTCCAAATGGACGTTATGGTATCGGGTATCTGATGGCAGATGTGCCTGATATGCCCGAGTCTGATTTGTAACTGCAGAAAAAAAATACTGTTTGTTTCTCCTCTCTCACTGATCATGGCTCTCCTATGAGAAGTGGTCAGCTTCACTTACTAGGGTGTGATCTCAGGTGCTCCATAGCGTCAGTCTTTAAAATGTTATGACTGTACGTACAGGTTGAGAAAACTCCCTTTGGATTAATTCTCTGGGTTTTCATTTGCACTGAAGGGAACACATTCAAAATCAGTGGCAGCCTACACCTGTCAGCATAGCCGAGAATTTGATTTTTAAAATGAATTACTAAATTTAAAGCTTTCTATCTTGAAGCCCAGGTCTCACTCAAATGATAAAATATTTCTAAGGTAATACCACTGAAAATCCTTTTTTTCTGCTTTCAGGTTAACTCCCCAGTATTAAAAGTGAGCTCAGCAGTAGTTCACCAGACTTGTGTTTGTGCAAACACTTGTATATACCTTATGTAGATATGCTGTACTTATTTTGTTAGCACTGATTAATTACTTAGGCTATTAGCTGAGTAAAAAACAAACCTGCAAACTATTTTCTTATGTAATAGCTGTATAGAGCAATAGTATTAGAAAATCAAGGAGCAGACTTACAGGAAGGCGAGGAGAGATTCCCTGTTCACTGGGGACTGCATAAACTGTGGCTGTATATTTTGTGTAAAATATTTGCTTTTTCAGTGTGAAAACAATGTAAGAGTGAGTCACTCCAAGAATCTTAAGGATTGTGCAGATTCTGCATTTTTTTCTATGCTGTGTACCTAAAGAAGACCTTCTTGATATTTATTGTGGTTACAAGATTACATATATATTATATTTATATAATATACTTGTAATGTAAATATGTATATTATTCTGTATGTAATAGTTTCAAAAGTTAAAGCAAGATGGCTTTTTTAATTAGTCTCCTTCAGTTTTGCTTCTGTTTTATGCAGGTATTTTTTTTCAGTCAGTAATCGTTGAGAACTGTATGGCATTACCTTTTAACCTATGAATAAAGAGATTGACAAGGTATTTCTCTGTAATTTCCTAATACACTTATTATAACACAGCCCACTTTTCCCTCAGCTGGACTATCTGAAAGAATAACATTTACCAGCTGAATAGAGATGCTAAAAGAACCTGAAAACAAAAAATGCTAAACAGTTATCTCAATAACTATTGGACAAGTACTTTTACTGTAAACTGACATAAGACTCTGGCATCTAGTACATGATTTATTCCTTACCTTAAAGTTAGGTGTAAATTCTGACTATGCTACCCACAATAAGCAAAGGGTAGAACCTAGTTACGTTGTCCCAGCATCAGATGAAGAACCAAATTACTTCATCTGAGGTAAATGGAAGTGACAGAATCATACCCAGATGTGGACATCTCACTTTCCTACTGTCCATCACTCCATTTTAACCCTGTTTCAGAGGCCAGAGCTCTGACTATTCTCCGTTGCCCTTTGACATGGGAAGAAAAATTGTGACGGCTGATTTGGGATGTTGGTGGCCCAAGAGGTAAGTGTCTTCTGCTTGTCTACATGGGGAACAACAGTGTTCTAACACATACCGTAGCTGTCTGCTTCAAGACTACAGCTTTGAGCGCATCAGTGTAGAAGAGCTATGCCAAACAAATGAAAAGGAGCAAAATCCTAAACCAAACGTTGTGCATATAAAATAGAGTTTAAAGTAGTCCCCTAAAAGGCATGTATTAGAACATAAGGGAGAGAGCTGGCATAATTTAAGCAGGTTGTGCATTCATAACTGATCAATTGGCAGTATTACTATGTGTATAATGGATCAGCATTAGAGACACACAAGAAACATGTACAAAATACTCCTGCTGTGGCAGAGCGGCTGCAGATTTCCACCATCGTATCACATCAGGCATGTAAAGTAAGTGGCTGCTCAGGGTATTTGTCATGCATCCCCTCTGTGCCCAGTTCGCAGAGTGCAGAAGTCTGTTAAAAACTTCTTGCCTGTAGTGACACATGCTTTTTTACTTACATAGACCCTAGTTTTAAATGTGAAGTGATGGGCAAATGGCTGCTGCTACACAAGACCTGTTTAAAAGAATGTGAATAAGTTCTTACTATGAAGTGTAATAGCTACTTCTGTTTAAAGCATGACAAAGGGGACTAGTGCTACTTAAGCAGACTGCTGAAGATTATTCTTCTGGGGAATGTATGTCGTCTTGCTGCGCTTTTGCTTCTCAAATTCAGAGTATTTAGATTTTCTGCTCATTTAAGCCACTGCTTCTCAATCACTTGCTTCCTAATAGCTCCAATTAGCATGTCTCACCTCAGCTTCATGAATTTTTTTCAGGCTTGAGAAAGCCCAGAATGTGTCTTCTGTCTAGAGTCTAGGGCTGGATGTTTGATTTATAGTTTGATCTCAACTGTGATTGAACACTCTGAACTGCAGAAGTTCCTTTAACCTGGTTTAATCTGATGGGCTAAAAGTGAATGCACTGCCTGTCCTGCCTAAAGAAGCAGGACTGGTCCAACAAAATAGCTAGATGTGGAGGCTTAAAAACATTAATATCATTACTGTAAAGTGTAACATCCAAGTCATTGGGTATTAATGAAAAAACTGCTGAAGCAAAGGGTGAAATTGGATGTATGGTTGCTGTTAAAACCAAGGGAATTCACGTTTTCATACTTTGAGAGCAAGAACTTGCTGTTCTTCTGGATAAAAAGAAAGAAGAGTAGAGAGTGGGAGAGACAGGTTTCAGATATTTATCTACTTAAAAGCAAGACTGTCTCTGTGTCATGTCAGTCATAACCACAATTAATTTGCATTTTTTTGAAGGAAAAGATCATTGCAAAAGGCAATCATGCTTAAAATTAAAGAAAATCCTATTTGTGTCTTACACAATCAGAAATAGCCTAAGAACAAAGTCATCCATGTGTAAAATGAAAATACATTTCCAATATAATTTATTGAAGAAGGCCTAAGGTTTCTGAAACCAATATGCTTTGGGAGAACTGATCTCCCCAAAGGTAACAGAATCGGTCAGCATCAGTGTGGCACAAATGAAGGCCATTTTATCAATACCTTACAGGGTATCATGTAGAGAAAAGACAACAGAGAAAAACATATATATAAAGGAAAACAAACAAACAAACCCCACAAAAACACCCCACAAAAAAGTTGAAAAATCATAACCCATTCTCAGGGAGTTGCAGATACATGTTAGTTGGTGAATCCTCATGCTGGTGTGAGTGGAACAGTGATCTTGTCATGCTAAGGAGGCATCGGTTATGTTTGTGATAGCAGCAGCAGAGAAAAGAAGGATGTGTTTGCAAAAGGATTTTAGATAACTCTGCAAATACTTAACAGTTTTGACCACCATAAAAGACTTACATGCACTGTTCAGCTGAGATGCAGTGTATCCAGAAAAAGCTTCCTACTGCTACAACGTCTTTGAGAAATTAGTAGAAATGTAGTTATGCCGTTTTTTTTTTAAATGCAGGAAATATAATAGAAACATTTAAATGCCTAGTTAGATTCTGTGGTTTGAGGAAAAAGAAAACCAGAAATGTAGGATGTGATATACTTCCATTGCCACTGGATGGTGCTCATATTTCGTGTGTTGGTAAAATGGCATGTTTAGGAGGTTTTAAAAGGGGAGAATGCTGTATTATTTTAATCTACCAGGACAGAACCCTTCAGAATGATCATGGTCTCTCTAAAACTCAGAACTTTACTAATCTTCCGTACCTTCAGCTGCTTTCATAGATATTTGATTTTTTATAACCAAGAAAGAAAGACACAACAAATATTTAATGCTAGTAAAATCATTAAATGCTGTCAGTATCCCAGTGCCACGTAGTACACTTGTGGGCCTTGACAGCAAGTAGCTTCTTGATTCAGTGTTTTGAAATCAGTAACTTTCTAACATGCTTTTTTTTTTTTTAATTTTTCAAATATCTTATTACTTGCTATTATCATTTCTGAAAATAGTGAATTAATTAGTTGGTAAATTAGTTAGTGGGATAAGAGAATCTTGGAGTGCAATATTACTTCTAACACTAATAATAAGATTAAAGACTTTAATGCTTCCCACTGCCATCCTCAGGGAATGTTGCGTGCTGCAATGCGGTAGGGGAGAGCTGAGGGGGCAGCAGTGGAAGGAGCAACTCAAGCCTGCGACTCGGCTTCTGAAGAAAACAACTACTGTGACATCTGGCAGTGTTTTAAAAGTACTATGGCTACTAAAATATGCCTTGGACAGCTGCTTAACCCTTTTGGAAAAGAGGGCGTACAATATTTCCCACTAGCTCTGATAGAACCATCATGTCTTTCATTTGTACTGTATTCATCATTACTTAGTACTAAATGAGTTAAAAATATTAACTAAGACACTCTCGTCTCAAACCAGCATCTATACTTGTCTTTGTTGTTGATTTTTTCCCAACAAAGTACAGAGAATGGCAATGAGAGCTCACATACCAGTCTTTACATTGCAGTGTTACAATAAAGAATTTATTCAGTGAAAAAAACAGATGTAGACATTCTTCCTTTCTATTTGGTCCAGTATCTTTTTCTGCTTCTCAGATGTCCTCTGGATGTCTGCATGTCCAATCCAAACTCAACAGCTGGACAAAGGTGTTTCCCATTACTAGAAGTTCAAAGATAAGAGATACTCTCTTAACTAAAAGAAGTAGAACTGATTAGCAAAAAGAAAAATAGTATGGAAAGAAAAAAGGATTTTGCTTCAAAGCAAGTCTTGTTGATTTTCAGATTTTTGATTCAAGCAAAAAGGAAATACATGCAAGGGAAGAGTCAGGTTTGCAATCCAAAGAATAAGGAATTAAGGAAATTATTAAGAGTAGTGAAAGGGAGTGGAACTGAAATGAAGCTCGTTAAAAGAAGGAAGAAAGAAAAAGATACTGTTGAAATAAGACTCAATGAATGGCAAAGTATAAATTGAATAGGTAGTAGGTGACCAGAAAGATAAAGGGGTATGGGAAAAAGAAAAAAAAATAGGACTTCAGAAAGAAAACAGGTTTTGATGGCTATGTGAAGTATGGTGTAATCAAGCCTTTAGAAGAAATAGTCTATGGTTAGATATAGCTGTAAAAGAGAGGTATAAATCAAAGGTAGTTGAAGTTTTGTTAGCATAGGAGGCGAGGGAGATGGGGGAATGAATCAGGACAAGAGAATGCTGGGCTGAGAGGAAAGTCTTGGACTGTGTCAGAATCAATTTCCCTTGAAGTACTCAAGTGCCTTGGACATACTGAAAAGCTTGGTTGTTTTTCATATAGCATTTTGAGATGTTCTGAGGAAAGATGTTACAGAAATGCAGTCTTCCCAAATTATTTTATTTTAGCTGTCTGATTTGAAGACAAAACTATCAGGGTAAAATAGCAGGTAAATTGTGCCATGAATTTAAGGCTTAAGGAGAAAAATAATGACTTAATAGCACAGAAACCCCAATGTATGAGGATACGAGGTGAAGAAAAATGAGAGTTTGGGACTAAAAGCTCTGAGTCGGAGCCCACTCTGTTAGTGTGATTTAACATTGCAGTAAATCTCCTGAGCATCTGCCTAGCGTCAAGGATATGAATAGTCCCAGCCATTACTCTCAAACTTGGAATTAGCCAAAAACTCATAGCACCTAAGTGATACGCATTTTACTGCCTGGTCCCTGGAATGGAAACCAGATACCCAGCCTCCCATATGCAATGCATCTGGACAATGAAGCATTCCAAAATTATAGATCTATAAATGGGCAACATTTAATGTGGGACTTAAGTGCGACAGAACCTCTTGTTCTCAGAAAAGGAGAAACTGAGGCATCCTGGAGAAACTGCCACATCAGATAGGTAAGACATTAGTGTCTGTGGGTCTTCACAGAAATTGAGTGCTCAGCTCTGTTCAATTTTGAATACAAAAGTGTCGTATATGATGAAGATGTCATGAATGCTCTGCTTTCCCCTAGGCAACAAAAGCATAAAATGCAAACTGCTTACCTGACATAAAAAAATAGAATGGCTTGCAAAAATATTCTAAGCAATATATGTACACCTTATCTATACCAATACCTATACCTATATGTATACATACACATAAACATATATCTAGTTACAATTCAATTGGCTTCCTGAGAGAAGAGCAAAAGAGAGATGGAACAGTTGACACTTAAGAATCTGTCCTTACCCCTCATGAAGATTTATTTTCAAATAAATTTAAGATTATTCCATTAAAAGCCTTACAAGTGGCACATGGCTAAAAGTGAGGTCACTAGATAAAGAGCTTTTGAATTAGGGAAATAAGAAGATTCTTGAGAAACATTTTTAAAATTCATAAGAAACTGTAAAACCTTCTCCAGACCTCAAATTCCCCAGAGTCAGTTTAACAAGGTCTCTGTATACCTCGTAGATGTCCCAGTGCAAGGTCAGTCTCTCATAGATCTTAATTCACACATTGTTATAAGTTTCCTTTTGATTTTGATTCCTCTTTGCTGCCCCCAAATTTCTCAGATGGTTCCCATTTTCACCATAGGCTGCACAAACAGCTGTGTTGGCACAATGGCTGTGGTGGTGTGGAAACAGGAAGGAAGGGCTGAGAGCAGAAATTGCTTAAGCCTGCGCTGACACTGAGGAAAGAAACACGGAATTTCGCTTTCACCCTTAGAAATATTCAGTTCTCTCCATGAAAATAGTGTTATGAACAACTAAACAATAGCAAATATATTCACAGTCTCTTAAGGGTTTTGCATAATTTACTGTTGGCAAGTAGCTGAAAATTAGCCAACACATGGCGTACAGATATATGGCAATATAAAAAGTGCTGGTGGCACTAAATCATGAGTTTATCACAATTATTCAAAAATAACAGAATGGTCCGAATTGCAATTTTTAAGCTTCTTTCCACAGCCTTTTCCTTCTGTTTTCGGGGATAACTTTTTCTAGCCTTCCATAATCTGTTTTTTCCCCATTACACAATCAACAACTTTCAGGACTCAACAGTTTGTTGAAGTGCCTGGAATTTGGAGAAGCAACCTAACAGCACTTATCACACACATACAAATTGCATTCTAACTATCTTAATTGGATTTCTTAATTGCCTGTTGTCGTGGTTTAACCCGAGCTAGCAATACAACCACCATAGCTGCTCACTTACCCGCTTCCTCAGCCCCCGCAACAGGAGAGAGAATCAAAGGGGAAGGGAGAAACTTGGATTGAGAAAAAGACAGCTTAATAAAATAACAAAATACTAATACACTACTAGTAAATATATATGTTTAAAATAGAAATAAAATATACTCAAGGCGATTCCTCATGAACTCTGTCCACGACTGAGCAGCCAGTCCCAGCAAGCCACACCTGGTCCTAAAGCTGATCCCAGAGAGAGAAAAAAAGGCAGAAAAGCCCAGAGGCCTGCAAAATGTCAAAACGCTGGGCTAAACATCCTGACTGAAACTCCTCCGGCTCCAGCAAAAAGAGTGAAGAGAAGAACGGAAGAGCAAGAGAAAGGGGACCAGAAACCAGAAGCCTGCACTCTCAAATCTGGAGCATGACGCTAATGGGATGGAATACTCTCACTGATCAGTCTGGATGTCAGTCAAGCTCTGCCCCATCTCTGCCTCACTGCCTCACACCTGTGGGCAGAGCACTCAGAGTGTCCTTGGCTCTCAGACCAGAGCAATTAAAAACATTAACTCTGTGCTGGGATGTTATCTTCTTGTTCTCAAACCAAGTCCCAATAATGAGTATGCTAGCTATGAAAAAGAAAGGTTTCTAACTGCATGAAGAAAATTAACCCATTTTCAGTCAAACCAGCACACCTTTGCAGTTTGAATGCAGAGAAGCTGAATCTGTATTGCTATGCTGGGCAGAAAACACGCTAATACTGCACAGATCAGAAGGAATCTGGTCCAGATCACACTCTGTACACATGCTGCATCTGTCCATATTGGCTGTATAAAGGATCCAGGGATCTAATTCTCATTCTCTGAAACACTTCCAACCATTCTTAGGTGAAGTACCTGTTCGGCAATGTTGTGCTATCAAAAAGCAACTGAAAAAATCTAGTGATTTGGTGAAGAGGAGGAGGAGGAAGGTGTTTTATCTTCCTGCTCTCACTCCTGCCCACTTTGGCATTCATCAGACTTTCACAGAAAGATCCAATTAACTAGCTCAGCAAAACACTTCAATTTTTATTCCGGTTTACTTTTGTTAGGTTGTGAATTGAACAGGTTCTTCACAGGATGAAATCAGTGCAAGCACAGATGCAGGAGGGAGGAAGCGACTGCACATTTGGAGTGGGATGGGGTGTGGACCTCTCTTTTTTGGCAGTAATGAAATTATGATGTCTGCTCAATCATGTAACATTAGCGCAAGATGGAGACGTATGACTAGATAATCTGA
The DNA here is from genome assembly GCF_036013445.1 of Caloenas nicobarica. Lineage (NCBI taxonomy): Eukaryota > Metazoa > Chordata > Aves > Columbiformes > Columbidae > Caloenas > Caloenas nicobarica. Next base: position 51,952,463 of record NC_088245.1, read on the forward strand.
ATTTTAGTCTAGTAGGAACAATTCTCAGATCTGCCATACCATTAAGAATCCTATATTATGTGTACATGAACTTTCATGATATGTATTACTAACTGAATTCATAAAGCCCATTCTTATTAAAACAGGTTAATAATCTTCTAGAAGAAATTGTGAGGGAAGTGTTAGTGCCTTATCATATCTTTAATGTGAATGTAATAATTTGCCACTCCTTTAGTTTTTAACTCTGCTTACTTGCTGCTGCTGAATTGACTCAGTAGGTTTCTCTGTCTTGATGTGTGCTTGTGTGTCGTGCTGACCTTTCATCATCACAGTCATAATACCGAATGGCTAATTTTATTTTACAGATTATTACTTAGCTATGGGAACCCATTTCTTCAAAGACAATGAAAATACGTCTAAGTCAGATCTGAGATTTGAGTCCTGGCACATTTACAGACATATATGAAGTTTTGAGTGCTGCCCAGGCAAAATACTTCAGAAACTCCGCATGTGGTGTAACAGATTTTAAGCCTGTGTCTAGAAATGAAGAAAAATGCATAATGAAAATGTAACACTTCAGTGTCCTCGCTGGCTCTATGCATAATTATTTATATGCCATACGACATGTAGAAGATCTCACTTGAAGATACATCATCAGGAATAATACCAGAAGGGTTTGCCGCTGTGTTAGACAGTTGATTTTCTTCAGATAGAAGATTTAAAGAAAAATGGCCAAAAGTATCACATTTCTCTCACAGGCATAAGCGTATCTTGTCTCAGCAGCTTCAGGAGCAGATATTAGGCAGAAGTTAACCCTTTTATTATTGTGGGATGAATCAGATCCTCAGGAATATGTTCTTTGTGGCAAGTATACAAATAGCCAGAGACTCACTGAGATCATGTTATGGCAATCTAGACAACAAGACATCCTATACTAGTAAAGTTAAAAAGTGCTTAGGTAAGCATTCAGGTGACTGGACAATGTCAACTAGTAAAAGGGGAGCTGTGGAGTAAAGTTGTGGGAAAGAAAATTCAGAGGGAAAAAATGGTGTTCAAACACTCATATCTCAATGATATAGACTTGAAAATAACTTTCTTTAATTTGATTAATAAAGAGAAAAAAATCCAATGTTTTCAACTTTTGTGAGCGTCAGGAAAGAAAGGCATTTTATAACAATCCCTTACTTGGAAAAAGAAAACAGCAATAGAGAGGGCAAGAATTGTCTTTGTGCTCTATCTTTGTACACCTTCACATATACTACATGCATGATGCACAGTGCATGCTTCTGGACCCTCCTTTACCAAAATGCAGCCTCACAGGGGACAAACAGATACAGATCAATATTTATTCATTCTGCTAGCACATCCCAGGGGCCTGGTTTGGGTATAAACTCCACTGAGGAAAGCGGTAGAAAGCCAGAAATACCCCCCGCCACACACATGCACAAGGAGATCAGTCCCTTCTCTCAGTCTACTCTACTAATAAAGGACTGTAGTTTACAATTCATAATCTAGTCTAGCAGATAGTGGTATAGGTAATCAGATGCATTGGGAGATACCTACTGCTCCCTCAAGATGGTGTTTTACTGAGCAAGAAAAAACAAGATCTCAGCTTTAGCGAGACTTGGATGTAATTCTTTCATGTGATCAAAACAAAAGCCAAGGAAACCTCATCTTGTCTCAGAGATTTTGAACATTCTTACAATTGCTTTTTATGACAGAAGTAACCGGTGGCATAGCATCACTCTGTCTCCACAGCCTGCATCTACCTAATGCCAGAAGATATATGACAAATGTTGAAAAAGCGAGAGAAATGGAACAGCAACAAAAGGAAATACTAGGTGGGATACTCAATTATATTCCTCTCCACTTTCCTTTTTTGACAAAGTACAGAAGTGAAGCCCTCCAAAATTGAGAAAATAAGTCCTCTATTCAGTTTTTTATTGCTTGTATGATGTTAAGAAGGTGAGTCAGGTGGTGCATAATACATCGAAGGAATTAACCTCTCATTTTGTTAACTGCAGGTCTTAAAGGAAAATGTGATATTTCATGCCCTGTATGTGCTACAATGAGGAAAGTATTAAAAGTGGGATAGAAGATTTAAGCTTTAAACTTCTGTTTACTTTAATGGGTGTCATGCAGCTTACCTCTGTGAAAATGTGTCCCTATCCAATGATTTAGGATGAAGATTTTCATTTTCGAATCTTTCACGTACAATGCATCCTGGCTCCCGTGTCACTTATTTGAGCCAAACTGTGCAGTATGTGCCAGTATCTTTTTCATTTTCAGTGCTCTGGCCCCTAATTTAGGTTGACAGTCTAGTCTTGAACTAATAACTGCATCATCAACAGCTTTAGAAAGAATTCATTTGTGCTGGCAAGTGCTTCTTTTCAGCAGATAGGAGTCAGTTCTACTCATTGGTAGGTGCTGTTAAGACTAAATTATTCTATTTATAAAAAACCCCCACTTTTCCCAAGACTATATGTTATATCGGAGGAAAGAAGAGTATAACTTGTATGTGGCTATGTATGTGGTATTTCCATCACCTTTAACTTTTCATCTCTATCTTCTAAAAAAAAAAAAAAAAAAAAGACAGGAATAAAAATAGGTTTGGGAACTGATTCCAATGAGGCCAGATTTGTTACCAAAGCTGTGAGATTGTCATCTTTATTATGAGTCCTTCATGCTTGGTAATGTAAAAACCTCCAGATCGTCATGGGTGAGGATTCTTCAGGCGCAGACAGAGTTGTCCAATTTCCATGAGATGTACCTCCTTCCCAGAAAGCATAATAGCCCTGGAAAAGGTCAGGTACCAGCCAACAGGACACAGGGCACTGTCAGCAATTGGAAATGAAGGGTTGTGAGAGCTGCTGGAAACAACAATGCAGCATAAAAGGGGTTGTACAACCTACACAGGACTTCCCTGTTTGATGGAGTTATGACAATGCTGACTCTCCAATAGTTTAAGCCTGGGAGAAAGCAAGAACAGTTTAGATCATTTTGACTCCTTCCCAGAACTGTGAGGCCCATAATGCACAATTTTTTCTTATTTTTTATTTTAAATCTGTACTTGCACAAAGTTCCCATGAAATAGGATGTGTCATTTCCATTTTGCAGGGAAGACAAAGACTAGAAAGAACACAAATTAAGTTTGTGACAGATCTAGATTCGAAGATCAGATCATACTGGAGAAGGACATGACACTTGCCTTATGAAGCCAAAGAAAGAAATGCGTCCTTTCATTAAAATGTATTTCATTGGGATTAGGAGATGGTGGATGCTGGTGCAATTTCACATGGCTGGTGCAGAGCTGGCTAGCACTATAGCCCTTGGTCAATGTGTTTACCTTAGGTTTTCTTCTTTGCTTGTTTTATAGTTCTTTTGAACTCGCAGCAAGAGCAGGTAGTTACCCAGTTTAATTGAGGATTTTATCTATCTTTTTTTTCCACTGCTTTTACTTTTAAGGTGGAAAAAAATCTAACTGGGACTTTTCTTTTAAAGTGGAAAAAACTAATTGGGGCTTTTGCTTTAAAAGTATAAAATTCAAGTGCATGTTGACATTTCCTGGCAGTGTGTAGTTACGTACAGCACCTGACTGTCCTTTGGGAGAATGAGATCCCGTGGCAGCAGACGCTGTATACCAATGTACATGTGGAGCTGTGACATAAGGTGAATGGACATCCAAACAGCTGAGCACCAAGAATGCCATGACAGGCACACAAGGCAAGTTGGAAGCCTGTTTCGCGTATGCAGCAAGTATATACAAACTATTGCTGTAAATAACTGATAGGAGAGAATTTTATGCATCAGGGAATACCAGTTCTAAATCTAACACAGATTTCTTGTGTGACATCATTTAATTCATCTCTTTTCATACCTGTTATTTTCTCTATTACGTATGGATATGTTGCAAGCCATACCTTAACATTCCCATAACAATTTTTTTGTTGTTACATAGAAGACAGTCAAAATAGAATAGTGAGTATTCTTTTTCTAGTTAATAAAAGTTTTCTAGTTTTAGCATTAAAAGTTTCTTCTCAAGAAGACATAAGGGACTTCAGCTGCAGTTGAGTGAAGGAAAGTTATATCAAATAAGCAGTGATAAAATGCTAGATCTCTTACAGTCAGTATTAGACTCAAGTAGCTCTGCAGGCAGTTGGGATTCCCTTGACTTTTCCTCTCCACAGAAAACATTCATCACTATCTAACTTGGCCAAAACATAGACTTTTTGTAGCCTGGCATCTCAGGTAATGCTCAGGTTGCTTATATCTTAAGCTGGATATGCTAGCAGCCACTATGAGAGATGAATATATTCTCTTTATCTTAAGGAAACTGGCTTTGTATTTTTGTAATTAGGTGTATATTTCATTTCACTTTCCTATTTAATTAGGCTGTGGCTGGTCAGGACAGAAATCCTCTTTGTAAGGGCAGGAGTCATTGATGTATTATTCCAATTTTCTACCAATATTGGGAGTGGAATAGTACAACAATGAATCCAGTCACTAAAATAACAATAATAATGACCTGATCTACAGAATAACAAAATTATGTCCCTTTGTAGGCAGAAAGGAATTCAGGTAAATTTTAAGATTTCAATCAAAGGCTTGCTCATAAATTCAAAATGAAATAATAAAATAGCAGCTGAGATTAACAGATTTGTTAACAGAAGTACATTTTAATTTCTTATGGGTAAGTCCTTCATTGTAAACTGTTAAAGTGCTTCTGGTCCAAAGATTTGCTGATAAGAGTGCTGATTCCAATCTGTGCAACACACCTGGCAAAACACTACATAGCTCTTGGGAAACAGATTAATGGAGACAGAAATACAGATAGATACAGAGACAGATCAGTCAATTCCCATGAAAACCATTTCTCTCTGTGACAAAAATACCTCAGAGTTGTCTATGACACTGATCTGTTTTCTCCATTATGGTAGTACAGAGCACTATATTCTGGGCAGAGTGTCTACCCATTTCATTCTCAAGTGTAGTCATAAGTGTGCATCCAGCCCATCCAATATAGTGTGGTGCATAATATTTCAGTTTTATGGAAACAGGCTTGAGGTAATCAAGTATAAAGTGGGTTAGACAGAATGATGCATAATGCTGCCCCACACAGAATGGGAACTTGAAAAATCATCCATCAGGGACATAGCTGGAGCTCTTCTCAAGAGGCTTAGCACCATAATTTGGCACTCCTACTCCAGGTTTGATTCAGTCAACATCATACAGAGTGTGGGGAATGCAGGCAAGGCTGCTTTCATTCAGCGGACTACAGAAAAAAAAGAAAGGTTTGCGTGCAGGTTTCAAGGAGGGTTTGAGATTTTGCAATGATTTCGCAAAGATGACAAGCTGAAGTAGGTAGTTGTTCGGAAATTGTTTGGAATTAAAATGCTCATTTGGTACTGAAAATTTCTTGAACATATCCCATTTTTTCCCAGCTATTTCTTGTAAAAACCACTCAAAGGAACAGGGTAAAAACATTACATTTTGCAGTTTTGTACTAAGGTCCGATTTTATTCATACTGGGGGGGACATATTTCTCTTTTGTTTAGAAAAACTCTACCATGTGTAGACTGAGGCAAGCAATTTTGGTGGCTTTTGTATTCAGTGAAATAGTACCCGTATAGTTAACAAATATGCAGATGTTGAGACCTCAGTTGGAATAGCTCTTCTTAGATAACCGCAGGCCATATCAGGCCTGATTTTCTTATTAGGACTATTATATCATGGGAACTGTGAGCACTCAGCTCCTCACAAAATCAAAGCAGTTGTTTCCTCCACAGTGTTGTGGCTAATAGTCATACTTAAACTTTGGCAGGTTATACAGTCATAAAAATGAGGCTATTTTTGGCAGCTGGGATGTTTTGATGCTCATGGGAATGAGGTGTTTTGTTGATAGTTTTCCTCAACCCACTGCAGAAACTGGCGGTGATGGGTAGGTCAGCCAACCGAAGACACTTGCCAGAGTCGTGGATTTCATGAGGCTAAATTTCATTTGAAAGTAAGTTTTCCCTGTCCTCGTAAAATGTGTTTGTTCTTCAGAATGATTTCATTCTAACTGATAGGCTTGGACTTCAAATAAAAGTACGAGTGTATTAGTAATATCCCTGCAGATAACTTGTCAAATGACCACCCACACAAAGTAATAGTCATGGCTCAAATTCATCACAAACCACAGAAGATATTGCAGGTTGCCATTTCTGCTGCCTGTGCATTTTAATAGTTTGTTTGAATCAGACTTCTGAGCTTTAGAAAGATCCAACTCATGAACACAAAAAGACACAGTGCAGCATAGTCTTGTAGCTGCTGAAAATGTACAGTACTGCTGGCCAAATAAGTTAAACAGAAAAAAAGTTACATGTAGTGCTGTGATGTGTTATTCTGTCTCATAGCAAGGGACCAGAGAAATCCCTCAAAATGCAGAAAAACACAGTTATCAATAGATCTTCAATTTCTTTTCTCCATATACAGAAAATAAATTTAATTTTAAGATAAGAAAGGAGACATGTTTCTAAAGGTGAACAGCATCTTCACTTTGAGAACTTTGCAACTATTTATTTCAATCCACTACCATAAAGCAGAAAGAGATTTAATTCTTTCGGCTGCTTCAAAGAAACACATAATTACTAGCTGGTCACATTTTGCTGTGAGCAAAACTCAGTTTTTCTAAATTGACTCTATAGTCTGTGTTGCAACTTTTGTAGGGAGATATTTATTTTTTTTATTTTTGTGGACGGAGATGAATAATTTGCTATAAAAATGGTCTCTTCTGTTTTTGTATTTAGAAAGAACTTTTTATCCTCATGTACAACTGGAGCCAAATAATAAAGTTTGAAGAAAACAAATTCATTGCTTCCTATTTTCATAAATCCACCCAATGAGAACTCTAGTGTATCTTTTAAAATTTCGTAAGTAGTGGTGTACTTCCTTTCAGTGACTCCCACGTAGCCAACACCCAGCAATCAGGGTAAATGCATATGTAAGAAATTTTTTATTTTTTGGAAGGGGAAAAAGATATTGGAAACCAGCTGATATATAATATGAATGCTAAAAGTTTTCATGATAATGTAGGATTCTGTTTTGCAAATCTGCTTTACAGGATAAACACTGTCTAGAATTGGGATATAATATTGTAATGTGTCAGTGGCTGCCACTCCACCTGTTGCACAAGGAAAATATCAGGTCCACTTTTTCAAAGTAATCCCTATATTCCAAAGGATGAGGGTTTGGTGTCAGGCTAGTTAAGAGGCAGAACCAGTGGGCCTCACAAGAAGAGAGACAATCAAGTGATACTTATCCTCAAATTACACCAGACTCTGCCTGCATTTATATCTACATTGCTGTGGTTTAACACAATGCCTTTGCCCTGCAGCCAAGGAGAAAATGAAAAAAGGGTTAAGGTTGCTGCACCCATGCATCTTAGTTTGGTAGATCAGGACATACTGATCAGTATCCAGCTCTGCCTGTTCTTAAGAGACCATCCAAAATCCATTTAACAAAAGCTTTAGGAACATTTGAGCTGTCATCCTCAATTCTGACAAAGGAGAACTGTTCCAGCGTGGAGGTGAAAAATGAGCTGCCTGTAAATGCCATCCAGAAAAGTAGAGATCACAGTTGGCTAGACCAGGTAAGCTACTAATGTCTGGACGAAGACAGAAAGGCGAAGAATTGAACCAGAACTTGTTGAAAATGGACTTGATACCAACTAACTTGCACTATACGTGACTTGCAAATCCGAACAGCCCTGATATGAACTGGGGAAAATCTCATTTCTATTTGTCAGGCTAGGAATTGTACAGCAGGAGGTCGAAAGAGTTGCAGTAAAACTTCAGACACTGCTTTACCAAAAGACACAGTGTTCTTAAAAGAAAGGGGAACCGTACTGATCAACTTGCTTGGCCCTCTGACAGACTAGTGCTGTGCAGCACTTGGGTGCACAGGTGCTATGTGAAAAGTTTGGTCTTCCTCTGGCAGCTTTCCTTCCTGTTCCTACTGTGCAAAAGCAAGATGTGAGGGAAGCGGAGCAAAGCTGTTGGCAACAAAGCCTGTGTTTAAATTGAAGCAGAGTAAGAACAACATGGTAGTGTATGGAACAACATCTAATCAATCATTAATCACTATGGTTTTCTGGAGCAGAGCCTTATTGTTAATATAATAACAGCACATGGTCACTCTGATGCAGACTAGAAAGCAAGAAACCATTTGCATGGTGCCAGCCATAACAGTCTATTAGGTTTATTTTCTTAATTGCAAATTTTCTTCAGGTTTAATGGCAGACGCCTTATTTTTGCTGGTTTCTGCTATTGTCAGCAACTGCATAAAAGTCAACTTCTTGTTGTCTAAAAGGTCAGGGAGATATACTGTGCTAGTTATTCAGAGCTGGACACATTTATAAGCAATTTCTTCTGTAGCTACTCAAAGTGTTCTGTAAACATCTCCAAAAATCAGTGAAAATTTCAGCCTGAATGAAAGTACATGGCTATCTACAGTCACAACAAACAACCTAGGACTATATATGTGATGTGGTTGGTGACAAGCATGTGGCTTCATCCCTTTTTAGAGCTGTTTCCCCACTAAATCTCACCTGAATTAACAAAAGTAAAGATACCAGGAATCTGGACATGCTGAAATGCTAGTGATCCTACTTTGAAAGCAGGTTCGTATGAGGGTAATTATACATTAAAAATCTTGAACCATTTCATCTTTCTTTCCTTGCCATTTGTACCCATTTACTAACATGTTCCTTTACTTCATAATTACCATTCAGACATGCAAGGTACATAATTAAATTCAATACCTTAACAAAAAAGCATCTCTACCCTATGGAATTGTTGATATTCTCCAAAATCTTTCTAGTTTGTCTTATAAGATAATGCCCAGAATAAGGTGCATTAAAAGGAAATCACTAGTCATGCACAGAATCCACATATTTTGTTTGGATGCAGACCTCTGTGCTTGTAAAACAAATGTGTTTGCCTTTTTCATCTCTACAAGCACCTCACTATTAATTTGTGCCTAACTTTCCTTGGTCTTCTAGGCAATTGCTTTTCCAACCCATCTCTCACGTTTACTATCCCTCTTAAGAATTAGCATAGATTTAAAGTCTACAAGGAACTCCTTGCAGATGTTGTAGACTTCAAACTGGTAAGTGATGGATCCAGTCTACAACTTCTGAGCTGGAGAATTTTTTAGAAAATGGCCTAGCCTTTATTTAAAGACTGCAGGTAATATAGGCTTCATAGCATCACTAGGAAAGCTAGTTCAATGGTTAGCTAGTCTGTGTTAAAAAAATTGTATTCCTCAATTCTTGTCTGAATGTCTTACCGTATCCTCCAGCCATTGCATACTGTGAAGTTTCTGCCTGTTAGATGAAGGCGCTCATACTTTAAGAAATTTATTCTACATTTACCTACAGAATGCAATAAATAATCCTTATTTTTCTCTTCAATAAACACCAGATGTGGACAAATAATGATTTCACAAATGCCATGCAGAGAAAGGCAGTAGGAAATCATACTATCTGTGCTTGCACCTTTCAATCCTTATGTTCTGCTTACACCTAAGAAATTCACCATGACATTACCAAAAATTGCATTTGCCAGGGGGCAATTTCAACCTATTATCCTTCAGCTGGATGTCTCAGTATCTTTTTATCAGTCACTGCTTTTTAAAAATTTTCCTCCAGATTGTGTAGCTTATTGTCTTCATTTTTATCTGTACAGGCTTTTCATAGATGTGTATCAACATGGATATCGATAAAAGCTAATCTTTCATTATTCGATACCGCAGTGGGTTGACCTTGGCTGGCTGCCAGGTGTCCACCCAGCCAATGTCCCTCTGCCCCTCCTCTGCAGGACAAGGGGACAATGTAAGGTGGAAAAGCTCATGAGCTGAGTAAGGGAGATCTCTCAATTACCATCACGGAAAAACAGACTCAGCTTGAGGAAGATTAATTTAGTTTATTGCCAATTAAAAGAAGAGTAGGACAGTGAGAAATGAAACCCAAACTAAACACACCTTCCCAACTCACCCACCCTCACCTTCTTTCCAGGCTCAGACTCTCTCCTGACTCCTCGACCTTCTCCCCCCACAACAGTGCAGGGAGGTGGGGATGGGGTTCTGGTCTGTTCATAACACTTCAGCTCTGCTACTCCTTCCTCCACTCCATTGTGTGGGTCTTCCAATGGGATACAGTCCTTAATGGACTTCTTCAATGTGGGTCCTTCCCATGGGGTGCAGGTCTTGCAGGACTTCTCCAGTGTGGGTCTCCCACAGGCAGCAGTTCCTGCCAGGAGCCTGCTCTTGCATGGGCTCTTCATGGGCTGCAGCTTCCTTCAGGTCACATCCACCTGCTGCAGGATCGGGTCCTCCATGGGCTGCAGAGTGGATATCTGCTTCTCTGTTTTTTTTTTTTTGTTTGTTTTGTTTTGTTTGTTTGGGGTTTTTTTGGGCTGCAGGGGATGCCTGCCCCACCATGGTCTCCTCCACAAGCTGCAGGGGAATCTCTGCTCCGCACCGGGAACTCCTCCTCCCCCTCCTCCTTCACTGACCTTGGTGTCTGCGTGGCTGTTTCTCTCGCGTTTTCCTCACTCCTCTCTCCCAGCTGCCATGTAGTGTCTTTTACCCTTTCTTAAATCTTTTTTCCCCAGAAGTGCCACCGCTTGGCTAAGAGGCTCAGCTGTGCCCTGCGTGGGTCAGTTGGAGCTGGCATGGGGCAGGCCCAGCCATTCCTCACAGAGGCCCCGCAGCCCCCGCCCAGGCCCCATTGCCAGCATCTGGGCACTTGTGCCCCATGCATCCACCTCTTGCCTCTGTGAAATGCATATTTAAGAATTATCATTAAAATATACACTCGTCACCCAATCTGCACAAACGTCACTTACATCAGCAAAAAGAGTTCCACACACCAAAGTCAAACTAATTTCATCGCCACACCAACAAAGGTGGACAATTTGCATACACTCCACTCCTCATTTCTTCGCAACATGACAAGAGAAAATCCCCCACATATGTTCCACTCGCTGGCAATGTCCAGACCAAGGTTTGCTCATTACTTCTCCCAACTACTGTCCTTGTCTGGAATTCCTCCAGAGCCCACACTGGGCATCAGAAAGGACTGCAGTAGGTTAACCTGGTCTCACGGCAGCCATGCCTGCAGCCTGCCTGCTGCCAAAACACCGCCATGTAAATCCAAGACAAAAACCCTTTCTCTTTTTGTGTCACCTACAAATTTAATGAAGATCAATTTAATGTTTTCTCTCATTTCACTGATAAACATACTAAGAATCATTAGCATCATATGTATTAACTAGATTCCTTTGTATCCTTTATTGTCATTCTTTAACTGTCCTTTCAGCTTAATGACAAATGCATGTTTTATTCATATTTTCTCGTTTTTCCTACATAAATTTATTTAAAACTTCCAAATCACACACCAGTTTTGTGACAAGCAGCAGTTAATCATATTTCTAGAACTTCAATACTTCTTTTCATAAACCTTTGATAGTGTTCCCTCAGACAATTTTCTTCTGGCATAATAACACTTTATACAAATGATTTAACTTACTGTGGATAAGAAAACACAGTACCAAAAGTTATGCTAAAGCATAGGGCTGTATTTTAACTGGCAGACTTATTAAGAATTTGTGCGCAAAAACCCTCTTAGGCCCAATAAGTATGGACAGAAGAGCAAATTTTTTTTTTTCCCTCCTATGCTTAGGAAAAGTTCATTTTCACAAAGTTTTATTCAGAAACTGTATTTGAGGCAGTGGGGGCTGCATAGTGTCCATAGCAAACACTCCCTCCCATTATGAACTATCTAACTTAGGGACACAGCATACTTGTCTGAATAGGTCAAAGCTCAGCAGCACTGACACTGTTAAAATAATAAATGTATGGCAAAAGGGTTGAATGTTGAATGTTCCTGACACCTAGCCTGATATCTTGTGGAATACAGTCTGCAGGATTTTGTCCAGGAATCCACAGCAATGCAACCTTCAGCTGCAGTAACAGATGTCTATCCTTCCCTCATGCTAAGATTCTCCTTCTCTTAACCTGTTACTATGTCAGTGCTTTTATTGTTGTGACAAACCTATGACCCTATATGTCAGACCTATGATTCATGAAGGATTTGTAATCTCAGTGTCAGGTCTCCATGAAGTTTATCTTTTTCAAAAAAAAATGAGAGAGTCCTAATTTTCTTCATTATGAGTCTTCATGCCAGCTGAATTGCAGAGAATGGGAAAGAAACTGTCTCTTAGTATGAAGATCACCAGGCAACATTCATTTCCCTAATTCTGTTGCTCAGTTCCAGCCTAGAATGTGGTACTATATGTTTAAGGATACAATCGTGAAGAATAGTGTCTTTTCCATTTTATTTATATGAAGTTAGACAACGTTTCCATAGTATGGAGAGGAGCTATCATTTGTTCCATGTCAGATTAGGTAATCTTTCCTATTTAAGGATATCTACTCAAGTAACTGCTTGTTCCATACATTTCAGAGTTTTCAAAGGAAACACATGTTCACTGTTATTGTCATCAGAATGAGTTTTAAAAGGGTCTTTAAAACCTTTGGGGTTGCTTCTATAATTGTAACCATAGTTAATACTCTTTGAAATAAAATACTCCTTTTAAAAAGAGAATGGTATATTATTATTATTCCAATAGTAGGAAATACAATACTCATTAATAACATTTTATGTCTTGAAAGTCTCTCATGGACATACTGTAAATGTGGATCAGGAAAAGCTTCTTGCTGTATTGTTAAAGGTATTTTAAGAAAATGAAGGTGGCATGGTATTTTAATTTCAGAAGTGTTGCTTTTCCTAAGTACTGATCTGTATAGTATAACCTGAAAATGACACTGATACAAGAAATAAAGCTACTTAGTGTAGAGATACTTAATATAGACAATAATTTCAAGGCAATTCTATGAATAATAATAATAATAATAGTCATTAGTAAACTTAAAGCTTTAAAAGCAAATAAGTAAAAATATCTGAAACACTCTGGCAGCCTCATTTCACCGGACTCACACTGCAGTTTCTTATTTTTCATTGATTTCAAACTGAAGTTAATAGACAGTTTAAGTGAAAAGAATGGACGTTTAAACCCAGATGCATACCTCTAAATCTTTGATGATGAGTTAAAAGTCTAACCTTGCCCCATAGTAACCTTCAGAAAGATACGCAATCTTCAGAGCTCTCTGTGAATTACTGAGTACGTAAAAAGAGCAGGCTTTCACCTCAGGTAGCCTATAAAAGTACAAAAAATAAAGGTGAACTTGATCCTGCCCATTTGATCAGTTAAGAAACCGCCTAATTTAAACAACAGCTTCCATGGATCTTCAGGAAAGTTCCTAAAACTTTTTTTTTTTTTTTAATTTTTTCTTACTTGTCCTTCAACTCAATGAGCAGAAAAATAATTTTGTCCTTTGGTATAAAATAACACACAAATGAAACATCAGCTCCTATATGAACAAAGCCTTGTACCCAGATGTAGCCACTTGACGGTCAAGAGAAGTCTGAGCAGGTGGCTGTCCTGAAAAGGTGAAAATTAAAGACATAGGGCCTGATATTACAAGATATCAGGGAAGAGGATACTTAAGTTTGAAAGAGCATTACCTTGGTCTGTTTCAGGGTATGTATTTACCAATGTAATGCCAACAACAATGAAAGAAGAAACCTGTGTTTTTAGCATGACTTTCTTCAACTTCAGTGTCAGGAAATTGTAAGAAAAAAAAAATCTCAACTGTTCTGCAAATAAAAAATGACAGCTTTGCTGTTTGCCTATGAAAAAGAATGGTTCCTCATTTTGATTTGTATATTTATAATGAAGGTCAGAACTAGGGCAGGTTTTCAAAATGAACAAACTCAAGTCTCCTGCAGCTCTTCATACCATATTATTTTTTGCAGTCTGAATCAAATTCTTATTTTATTTACGTGGGGTTTTATATTTCAGTCACCAGTATTAATTTTTATTCTTTAGTTCTTTTCAATTTTTAGATCTTTGGATTTTTTAAATAATAATATTTCCAATGACTTTACTTTTAATTATGTTTCCAGTTTTAACTACACATCATTTCACTTAGGTCAACTTTCTTTAACATTTCAGATTCCTTTGAAGGGCCTTTAGTTCTGAAGTAAATCTGCCTCTTTTTATTTCCTTCTTCCCTTGTAAATTCTGCTCAGTTTATACTAGCCAGTCTGGTTCTGATTTATGTTTCATTTATTTACATTTCATTATTTTCACCTTTTAAACTTTTTTCACCCTGCGATTTCTCATTTTCCAATTCTTTTCAGCTGCTTGAAAGTAAACTCCCACACCTATTAAAAAAACCCCAAAAAACTAACTTGTTTTTTATTGTATTAGCTTTTCCCTCCGTGGTCGAAGAAATCTTCCTTTTTTTTTTTTTTTCTTATTTTTGAACATACTTTGTTTTATTTTCAGCTTCTTTGCCTAGTGCTTTTGAAAAGTCAAAAACTGATGCTCTTTAAAACATAGCTTATGATTTCCCTATTGTGTTTAGCACCTAAGATAGCTATCTTTTCTGTAACTAACACTTTGAAATAGTTTAGAATTTTATGACATCTCATTGTAAAAAAGAAAAAAGAGAGGGTGGGAATGTATCAGTCTCAGCCTGGCATGTTTGTTCTCACCATTTTGACTGTGTTAACAATGAAAAAGGAAATGAGGATCTGTTTTGCTCAGTATTAAGATTGGCTCCAACATGGAAAGAGAAAAAAGGCCTTGTTATGAAGGGAGAGGACTGATAAAAATCATCATGAAATATTGAAAGTAACATTAAAGGCAACGTTTTGGCTCTAGTGCCTTTTTTTTTTTTTTTCCAAGCTGTTAAAAATGAGGCAAAGAACTAATCTTGTTCTCTGTTACATTTCACACTTTTTGGAAAAGTCCTCTTGACTGAGACAAAAATCTTATCTCCTATTTCTGTTTTCTAAGTCCATTTTCTATTCCAAGACTGCATTTTATTAACCATTTCTGAAGCTTTTAATCTACACACACTACAATACTATATCCTTTTTGATTTCAGTTTCACATCATTTGAAAAGGGAATGACTTTTAAAACTGAATCTGGCAATGCCATGGTGCATAGACATTGTGCAACGTGGGACAGGGGACAATGTTCAAAGGAAAGACTCCCATTTATTTTACAGGACATTAAACTGATCCCTGCTTTTGTTAGGTTATAATTACACAATGACATCTGGAGTATTCAATGACTTCCATAGGAATTTCCTGTTGTCCTCTATATTCTGTTTATTTCAGCTTGATTTGTAGTGTCAGAATATCTCTCTCTCTCTCTCTCTGGTGAAAAAGAGGTGAATTATTTAAACATTTTAATCTTTAATCTTCATTGGCGTGATGAGATTGATGTACATGTGTTCCCAAAGCTACAGCATAAATTAAAGTTGTATTGGCTGGGTATGGCAACATGGTTTATCCAACTCTCGCGCCATGAGGCAGACCGGGTGAATATATCTCCCTAACAACTCATTACGTCAATTCATATCTTTTGCAGCCTCCTGCAGTACAGTACATCACTTTATACAGGGTGACTCTCAAATTGATTCCACATTAATTGCCTTCCCTATTCACACCACAAAGCAGAGATGAAACCTGCCTCACATTATTATAATCTGATCAGAAGGAACTGTCTAGACCACACAGTGAATTGTTTCTCAAGGTCAAAACCAGAAAGATTTTTTTGTATTGTGGGATTTAATATTTGTACTTCTATAAAGTGAGAAACTGTTCCTTTAAAAAAGTTCGTTGAAGAAAAAACTAAATTAAATTATTACTTCTTTTATAGCAGCAAATTACAGGCTTAAGTCAAGTTCTTGTGTGAACTTTAGGTAACTACACAACCTAAAGCCTCAGAAATCCGTTCTTTTTCTAAGCTTATAGTATTTACTTTAAACCAAAGTGAAACATCAAATTGGTGTTTTTATGCAATCAAAAATTTCATTATAATGGCTTGCTTTTTCTTTTCTCCTTCTTTCTGAAACCAGATTTTCACTGAAGTGTTTCAGCTGCAGGGAAATAAGGAGAAAGGTTCCAAAGCTCTTTAATAATTCAGAATAGAACTGTGGAACATTGAAAACTTATTACCCTGGCCACGGCTGTCTTTAAATACTTTCAAAAGTATGTTTGATGGCAGAGAAATTAATAAGTGGTTGCTCCTTTGGGTGGATCACACCACATTTGGCTTATTATTGTTGCTAAGAAATATTTTCTATCAACTTTTTTTTAATAAAAAAATTGGTTTTCAATTAAATAAAAAGAGTGCGTAGTTTCCTTAAACACTCTTTTGACCAACACCCGAGTTTGGCAAGAATGCCAACTCTTTAGCCAACACATACACAAATTTTTGAAGTTTATGGACAAAATTGTCCAGGTTTCAGTTTCCTAAAGCAGAAAAATCATCAGGTTTTGGATTTTTATGTTTGACTAAAAATGTAGGTTTCCCATTAAAAAATGCAGAGGAAAGGGGAAAATGAGCATATGAGGAACCTTCTCCATTTTACTTTCCTATTAACTCTAGTACTTTGCAAGAGGTTGAGTTTATAAAGATCTGCATGTAATTAAATTATACCCTGTAGACTCTGCCATTTGAACTTACTCAATTTCTTAGTTGTTTTAACTGAAATCCTCAGGCTTGCATATTTTTATTACCAATTCATGGAATTAGGGTTAACAAACATTTAAATTTTATTGACCTGCCTAAATTTGGTTCCTATACTATTATTAACAATTATGAAAAATGTACATTATTCTGCTGATATACATGAGTTCTGCATTAAGAGAGTAAATCATTACATGGGCAAGTCCTTTCCTTTAGTATTGTCAGACTTACAGCAATTTCAGAATTCAAGAATGAGGCCTTGCACAGGTCTGAGCTCATATGCCAAAATAAATGCTAAATAAATAAAGCAATATTTGTTTTCACACTAAAGAAATACAGTTCAGAAAGCTTATTTAATAACAATTCCTTGTAAAACATGCAATGTAATAAATAATACTAGTTAAAAAATTTACCCTCATATTTCTTCTGACAGAATATGTGCGCTTATGTGGATAGCACACAGGAATTATGTTTTGATTCCTGAGGGCATCTGTGTGAGGTTACTGTGTAAAATATACTAAGCTCAGTTTTTTGTGGCTTTGCTCAGTTCTCACTCATGTATTTGCAGAAGCTGTGATAGAGTAAACAGAAAAAAAATCATAACAGGTATGTAAACACCTGTCCTCACTGTCAACACCTTCAAATATAAAGGCATCCCAAAAATTTCTTCAAGATGAAGAAGGCACAAAAGACACTGAAGAAAAAAATAATAGTGAGAAATGAAATGTCTATAGTTGATCAGACTAAAAATACTACCTTTAAAATCTCAGTTCTCTCATGGTAGCTTAAATTAATAAAATACACATAACAAAAATGTACAAATTCAATATATTACAGAAGAACTCTAGATGAACAGTCCTTGGTTTTTATTTCTACATATTATGTACCCACACATGTATGACTAGATGGACAGCTAGATGAACAGAGACATAAGCCAGAGACACTCAGTGAGGGAGTGATCTACCATCACAGCGAGAGACCTCAATGGAAAAAGGCAGTAAAATAAAGAAAAAAGTAAGTTTAGTAAAGACTTTCAGGAGAGATGGGAAACTAACTATAATACATTCCTGCAGGCCAGCATTGCCTGTTTCTTCTGCTGGGTGCTCTGGATTTCATCTGCACTAAAAATTTGGAAAAAGTCAGTTTTTGCTTCAGGCCAGATTCCTGAGGGACAAAGTGATACAGGAAGCAGTTAATTTTCTGCTTTGAACAGCATCCCATTGTGCCATAAATGCAATATTACAGTTTTGTATAAAAAAAAGGGAAAATACTATTTTGTGTTTCAGAGATACTTTGCTTTTTTGCTGCTCACTGGTGATGTAACATTTACTAAAGAGGGCACAAATATCTGCTCTGTTCTGGAGAAAGCATAGCTGATTTGTTTGTGTTATTTATTAAATGAATTTCTTAATTCGAAAGTCAGGTTCTTAAATACTTCAAGATACAAGTCAGTCACCATGAAGGAATTCAGCAGTGTTCTAACTTCACTGTTTTCACAGGGCTAAAGCACCAGTGCTACAAGAATGTTGTCTTTGAACAGCTGTCTGAAAATTGTCTTCAAATCGCTGTACCTGACCATGCCCCACACAGGGTACAGAGAACATACTACCAGGGTACATAGGACATTCTCCCAGGTTAGCAGGAAAGCCCAGTCTTTAAAGTGGTTGCCAGTTTGTGTCACGACTACACAACAGATGACGCCATCCTAATTTCTAGCTGGGCAAGACATTCCCCAGTATCAAACCACCCACACTTGATGTGCTACAACAAGATTAACAGCAAAGAAAAAAGGAGGTCTGAAAAATTACTGTTTTATAGAAGCTGGTTTCATACAAATGAGAGCTGAAAAGGTGGTTAGCCATATGATTAAGAGAGCAAGGTACTAATGTGTTTGTGGATAGAGGATGGATGCCATCACAGCTCTAGCATCAGATGTTTTGGCAAGCTTATGAAAGAAAATTATGGAACATCTGGATTTGATAAGACATATTTACACATAAAAATAATACCATACATGAGTGCTGTTGGTGAGGGTGCAAAAGCAGACTATAATAAACCCTTTGTGGACTAGCTTTTTACAATGAAGTCCTTCAAGCCAACCAGATGAAACAACTTATATGGCATCCATCCATGGCTTTTTTTGTAGTATCAAGAAAAAGAAATAAAAGCAGAAATATGTTGGTTCTGCTGAGTCAATCAGTTCTAGGAGATTCTTGCACCCCTTTCCCTCTGATGCACAGATACAGCATACCCATGAAATCATCTGTGGGACTACCTTGGGATCCCTCCAAAAAATCAACCTAAAAGACTGTTATTTATGAGTAATAATCTAGTGGAAGCTTAACAGAGAGGGAACACAGGAGTGACACAGCTGGACTTCAGCCCTGGTAAGAGTGCAGCTGACAAAGCCCAAAAGTATCACCTGTACCAGCCACAGCAAACAGGTCTATAATAGTCCCTATATCTGCTTTTAACCCCTAGTCTTACCCCTTAGCTAGCTCCCAGTGTTTGAAACAAGCTGATATAAATCCTTGATTTAAGTGAACATTCACTATTTCTTCAGTCATGTAGAAACAGCTTTGTGTACAAGAGAAAACCATGGCAATTAGACTTTATGCAAAGCAACCTCATCTCAATTGCCATGTTCAGGTTAACACCACCAGTCTCATAGTTTCTGCTAGGATCAATAGAGTTTGTCCTGCCTTGAGTTTAAGCTGCTTGGGCCTTCAACTGGGAGAAATTTACATCAAAATATAGATGCTCTTTTCCACTTTTAAAGGAGACTACATGTTTGCACCATTCCCCACATCTCATATGAAGATTAAAAGTAGCCTGAGATCATTAACATAACTTGTAGTTAACTACCTCTTGCAAGAAAGGCACTAGCTCTAGCCTTACAAGATGAAGATTCCCATTAAGCTCGACATTTTACACCCACAGACACCTTACTCTCAGCTTCACTTACCTACTTTTTCTACTTATTTGCCTAGCCATAATTGAAAAATACTTGCATATGCCACTTCATATAGATCCACCAAGCCCATTTATTTAGAGCACTGAAGTTTACATTACTCTGATTCATGCTAGACTGTCCTTCCTCCCACAGTAATAAAAAAAAAAAAAATCCATCTCAGCAACAAGCTAAAGCCCTTAACAGAAATGGTAAAACCAAAAATAACTGCAAATTTAATTGACCTGCACTACCAAATTAATAGTTATCTGCCTTTAAGATCTTTATATATATGGGAGCACCGCTGCAAGAACCTATCAAGCTGGCTTCTTTGATTACAATTTCCAAGCTCTGCAAGGCTTAGCCTCCGATTCACCTGGTGCTAATCAAGGGCTGGACCATGCAGAGGAAAGGGTGAAGAAAGGATGGAGATCAGACAGCCTTATCAGAGAGAAATCCTCTTAGTGACAAAAAAAAAGACAGTCTGTGGTTTTCTGGAGACTGGATTTCTTTCCGGTATGAGAATCTCGCCCCAACAAAAAAGGACTCTAGGTCAGCCCTTTTTTCCATTTTTCTTTGTCATTGACTTCTCAGTTAATGGCTGGGGTAGAAAGACAGAATCAGTGCTGATTACCCATAAGACAGTCTGAAGGGCATCTCTGGACAGATCAACAACAGGCATATGTGGCTCATGGATGTTAAATGCATGTTCATTGTAACTGCAAAGCAGCACTGATGCAGTAGGCTTAGTTGAGGGACAGACTAAGGCCTGTAATGCTTTTCAGGAAATAAGTATGAAAAAATTAATATCAATCCACCTGCTCTCAGGCTCAGAATATCTCTGGCAGATGTGCACATAGGCTGGGAAACTCTGAGAGATCTAATTTAGCACATATTTAACTGCCTGCTTGTCTTTGAGAATCTGACTCTGAGCACTATTTAAACTTGATCCTGATGACCAGGAGCTGCAGAAAACAAGTTACTTGCTATACCTGAAAAGAAATGGTTTTAGACATATAAATGCAGAAACTTATTCCTTAATATGTCCACTTGACAATTTAACTACCAGCATCTCATTTACCGTAAAGAGTTTTGCTTTCATTTATTTATTTGTTTACTTTACAGGTTTCAAAGCTTTTTATTCCGATTCCTTGTTACAGTTAAACAATCTTGTTATGAGGAACAAGGAACACACCAGATATCATTTGTATAGTTATAGCCAAATACATGTTTTTTTCTGTGTGTGTGTATTTTTTTGGTTTGGTTTGTTTTTTTCCTCCTTTGAGGGACCAAAATTCTTGTTATAGCTCAGGTACTATTACTTCTTCATTGATCTAGATTGTATTTTTGATGTCTTAAGGTGGACTGTACTTAGGAGAATCTGCATATTTCCTTGCTATACTCAATATCTTGTATGCATAAAAGGTGAACCATCTTATATATAGAGCCAAGAACTTATTGCTTCCCAGCTAATATAGCAACAGTCAAATCCAAACTAAAATACCAATAACAATTATTACTATAGTCCAGCTGCAATGGGATACACTTACAGTTAGTAATACAATTAAGGCTGAAGTCCATAAATACTTGAGTGTCTACCATGGAGGTTACAGTGAGTTGTCCATGTCTCTTGTTCTTTGCTAGGAGGACCAAAATGTTGGTGGGAATTTCTTCTTTCTTGGTCTTGGATCTGCTTGGGTATATTTTCATCTTTCCTAACACAGTCTGGTTTTGTGCTCTTTCCTCACTGATTCATAGGTAAAGTTTGACTATCTTCACCCTTTAGCTATTAGTTTAAGTTGCACAATAGTGTCTCTCAACCAAAATTACCATAAAGACCTATGGTCTGTTATTCCATTGCTGCCTGTGTTTATTAGACTTATACCATGGTATTCACAGGGCTAAGCTAAAACAAGATAACCTACAGCAATTGATCACTAGACAGTTGCCAAAATTAGCTCGGGCCAAGACAAGTCCAGACAAAGTCAGAGGTCTCGTACCCCCAAGACACTTGTCAGGTCAATTCACCTTTTACTCATTGAGGGAAAAATCGTATTTCCTTGGATACAACCTTTTTGAAAAGAGACTATAACCATGAGATGACCAAAACCCAATCTGCTTGCTATAAAAGAAAAGAATGGTTTATCTAAAGATGCAATTTCTTTTCTCAGATATTGAAAAGTTAAGCCAGCCCTTCTGAGGAACAAACCATTTAAAAAAAACATGTGAGTCATAATGTAATATTAGGTACAAATCCAATTTAGGAGCTGCTACCAGTCATGTATATCTATCCAATCCCATTTACTACTGCTGTGCAATATCTGTCTGGGTATAAGAGCCTGAAGAGCTTCCTTTATTAATCTCAACATCTCTCTGGGTATTTTTTAAACTTAAATTTCACTTTGTTGATCTGTTGGTAGACATTTAGTCAGTTAATGCACTAAGTGACACAGTAAATTCTACTCTTGAAATAAAATAGCAAAGAATGACTGAGTGAAGACCAGGCATGCTGCTGTTAATCACATTTGTAACAGGAACCTATAATTTTCTCAAAATTAAGATGCAGGCAACCTTGCCTGGTCTGTACTACAACTAAACTGCAGATATACCTCTCAGTGTCCCTGACAGATGATTTGAGAAAATTATTCTTGAAATATTTTTACACTATTTTATAGGAAGGTTATAACAATTAATGGTCCTGTTTCTGAGTTTCCATATTTTCAAAATATAGTGTTTTTAGCAACATAGTCCATATTTGTTAGTTTGTTTTTTACAGTTGCTGCTGATCTAAGGAATGGAAGCAAGTCAAGTCCTGTTTTCTTTACAATTGTTTCTACTAATGTCTTAATGCTTCATTTGGTCTAAATAAACAACTGGTGATAACACCTTCAAGAGTGGCAAAATACATTTCCAGAACAAAACCTTGCGGCTGTGCCATGAGATGGTACTTGCTAACATTCTGTAGATAGTAAGTCACTATTCTGTGTGAAAAAATGTACTAAGGAAAAGAGTAACATGGACCTTAGCAGTGATTTTACATGGGTGACATTAAAGTCTTCAATAGTAGACTGTCTGTGGAGATTGTGAGTGGTACAGAGAATTACGCCAATATGACTGAGGAAGAACTAAAAGTGCTCTTTGTAGGCACAGAGTACTATTGCTTTATTCTCCGTGTGCATAGAGAAGGGCCAACAGATAGGAAGCCATAAAGAAATATGGCAGGCTCATAAATGATTCTGTGATTTAATAGAATCATAGAATCATGGAAAGGTTTGGCTTGGAAGGAGCCTTTAAAGGTCATGTAGTCCAACACCCCTGCAATGAACATTTTCAACTAGATCAGGTTGCTCAGAGTCCCGTCCAACATGACCTTGAATGTTTCCAGGGATTGGACATCTACAACCTCTCTGGGCAACCTGTTCCAGTGTTTCACCACCCTCATCATAAAAAATGTCTTCCTTATAACTAGTCTGAATCTACCCTTTTTCAGGTTGGAAAAGAATTTAATTGCAGTCTGTATGGGTTGGAACTGTTACATTTAATGTTCTAATAAATATCATGTGTATCTTTAAGCATATATTACAGTATGAAAGACATAGGTTAGACATCATATGAGCTAAAGGTTCTTTGTTATCTAAATCAGTTTTTGTAAAGGAAGCATTTAAAGCAATGATAGACTGGACTTCAATGCTTTCTGATTTCAAATGCTATGTCTTATCAGGGGTTTCTTAACAACTAGAAAGTAAATACATAGAAAAAGGCTCAAAGGAAACACTTGCAACTTGCCATTTAGCTGGGCTTTTGCCCTTTTGAAATTGTTCCACTTTGCTGCTTGACCTGTGAGAAAGGAAGAACCATTTTTTCACGGTAAGCTGCTCTCTGTCCTTTTCAAGACCTAACTCTCCTATTTCCATGGATTTTCACATAAAGTAAATACTTCTCGTAAGTCATGAGAAAGCATAAGGATCATTTCCACACTAAATTTCTAACAGTGGAATACTTTGATAACTTTCATTTGGAAGAAGAGTAAACTCACATTTCTTTCTCTCTTTCTAATGACAGAGGCAGAAAAGAAGGGAAACATGTGGATATTGTCACTGATTATCCAAAACTTTGCTTATATCTTATAACCATATCCTGTCTCTTGGACTGACTTTTCATCATGCATAAGGAAAGGTCGATTTTTTATTGGCAAAGGGTGCTAGAAATATTTGTGTTTTACAACTCTGGCCTAGATGTATAAAGAGATTTTAATGTCATTACACAAAGCATTTCAGTTCTCAGCTCTGAGAGACTTAGATCCCACCCAATGTTTTAGAATTCAATACGAAAGTCTGCAAACCTCAATAGGCAGCACCAAGCCAAGCACTGGTAATGCTATGGAGAGTGTTTTAATTCTTACCTCTTACTTGTCTGAAAGTGTTCTGTGCTACTAAAGGAAGAGATGTTCAGTTTTACAATTCTCATCCCTCTTCTCTAGTTAAGTGATAAGGGTCCTACTCTGAAAAAAAGAAGCAGTGGTCAATCTCTTCTAAAACAGATGAAAAAAACATTGCTACATTTTTAAATCATTATAGTGGTTAGATGAGGAGCTTGAAACTGGTTCAACTATTCATTCAGGATGGGATGGAGGGAGAAAAGTGCTCTTTTGTCATAAAAAGTTTTCTACCCAGTAATCTGAAGATGAATTTTGAATGAGTGCCTTTATTCCTCCTGCATAAAATATTACATTTTGAATGAATAATCAAATAATTTAGTCATAAGGAAAATTCAAAATAAACATAGCTCTGTGTTCTCAAGATT
This sequence comes from Caloenas nicobarica, assembly GCF_036013445.1. Lineage (NCBI taxonomy): Eukaryota > Metazoa > Chordata > Aves > Columbiformes > Columbidae > Caloenas > Caloenas nicobarica. The sequence goes on from NC_088245.1 coordinate 51,976,845, forward strand.
AGGTCCTGTACGTAAAATGAAGAGACTTGAATTCCTATTCTTGCTGTAAAGACTGACTTTGTAGAGTATGTCAAATAGCCAGTGAATTCAATGGGAGTGTCATAATAATCCTTTTAATGCTTTTCTCACTCCTTCTTTATCACAAAACCATTAAGTGTTTCCAATTAAAGTGGAACAGCTTTAATAAAAAGACCATCTTAACAAACAAACAAACAAACACACCAAAAATAGGAGTCCTGTACTCTCATGGTTCAGGTGCTAAAATACAGTGAAAGCTAGACCTTCAAATCTTTTGTATTTTCCTCTAATAGCCAGACCAATAGTGTGATCACTAGTTCAAACAGTCAATATTCAAACATGGTATGTGACTGACTTTGCTTCCTTCTCTTCTTTCTCCTGAAGAAAAGCCATAGTCACCACTGTATTTTTTTTTCTACCCCATACTTAAATTCTGAAAACCTCACATATTTGGTAGTTAAGATGAAGAAATACCTACCAGAATTTTGACTGAGTAAACAACGAGCTACTCGACCTTGACAAGATAGTGGCATCTCAGCATTCACTGAAGCTGAAGTTTTTAGTGCCTTCAAAAAAAATGAGATGCTTAAAAAAATGCAGCTACTGGAAAAATCATATGCATAGTACCTGTGCATCAGTTTTGAAGATTGCAGTCCTGCTGGGAATTAAGAAGGATTTATCTATGTACTTTGTGGACTAGGAATGATGTATGTCACTGGTCCTTGTTCCCTTTTGTTTTAGAAAAGCGGCCCTTTAGCTTTGTGCAGTTCATTGGACAAGGGCTGGTATTATACCCTAGAGACAGGAGAGTTAAATCTATGCTAAAAGCCATAACAGATTATACGTCATGTTTTTGTAACAAATGGGGGAGAAGCTCTAAAATTAATTATAATGAAGATGAACTATTTATCAAGCACTTCCAAAGAAAGGTTTCAGATTCACAACTACATTTATGATTCTAAGGAGAAGTAAAAATCTCCTAAAACTTTAAATCATTGCAACAGAAATTTTAGAAGATATTAAAAAGTTAAAAAGAATGGGCAAGGAGGATAGAAGCACTAAATATTGATTGGAAATACAAACTATTTCATAATTTCCTCTGGAGATATCTGAGGAGTAGTTGTATATATCCACATTCATTTTAGTTTTCTCTGGAATCTGCTAGATCAAACAGCCAACAAAAAATGGAAAACTGACTTTGAAGAAATAAAAGTAATAATTTCTCTGGTTGTCTGTCACTTTATTTCAATAAGAAACATACATTTCACATATTTGAGAAACTGTATGATGTTTCAAAACCTGCAGTTTTAAAGCTATCATGTGTATAAAACTGGTGGCACCATTCAAAAATGAAAATTTAAGCAATGATTTAAGTGTTTTCTAGTGATTAAATAGGAAGATGAATCAAACTGATTAATGTTTACTGTACCATAATATCAGTTTTCTTGGTGATGAGTATTCCAATGCTATTTGTGCAAGTTCTAATAAACTCTAAATACTTTTAGAGTTGAACTAAGCTGATTTACCCATTGACATAGTTTTCCTGAAAGTTAAACAGCTAATGAGTGGGGAGAGTTGATTTCTTGATACAGACAAATACGTTGAGAAAATATAAAATCCAGAACATTACACTCAAAGGAAAACACATAACAATTGCAGCCCACCAGCTCAGCCCTAAGTGAATAGTATTTCTCTGCATACAGTGAGATAAAGCCAACTACTCGTGGGCTGTGTATGTATCAACCTATTTCCTAGTTATAGTGTCGGCAGAAGTAGACAGAGACATCTGAGAAACAGTATAGAATGATCAGTAAATGCTAGTACCTCAAGCAGTAGTAGAGTTCCTGCAATTGCAGTGGTACTCTTCACATCTAGAAATAACTTCTCCTTAAGCAGGGTCATTTTCCACAAAATAAGTTATGTCATTTGCAATTAAATATCAGAAGCTTTGTGAAACTGATTTTGACAATTTTGGAAATACTCAGAGAAGTCACTATTAGTTTAAGCCATTCCAGGTTGATTTTTTTTTTTTCATGACAGAGATTTCATACATCCTTGGTTTTTTTGTGGGTAAACAACATCCATCATACCACAGCAAAGGAGTTACTCTATTGACCAGATACTTCTTAATCCCTTTATTTAATTGTCCTGGGAGCTGTATATATAATCTGTGACAAATGTACCTTCATGACTAGCAGAATCAGAACATTTAATGAAAGATAAATTGCTGTGCCTTGGTATGCTTATGTGCAATTTCCAGTAAGGAAAATGTCACAAATGTGACATTACTTGTGACATTTTAGAACTTTTAAGAAACTAGGGTTTAAAATTACAGACTCAGTGGGAAACATTTAAATGGCTTCTAATCCTGTATGTCAAATGAGAGAGAATGGAATCAAATTTTTGTTCTGCTGGACACGTTGAATATTTCAGGATGTGTTCTTATCCTATAGTGGGCTAAGAGACATTTTTGTACACAATAAAAAATAAAAGTTTAGAAAGGTCAATATATTCCATTTCTGTTTACTGAAATTATCTAGAAAAACATACACATGTTAATGAATGATAAATCTTATGGGCTCATAGCATTTGCATTTTGGAGCTTTATTCCCTATTTCCTGCGAACTAGCATATCTTCCCAGACTGTATCTTCTATACTACATTACGTGGACTTATGTCAATCAAGGGACCTAATCCATCAGAGAGATAAGAATTCAAACCCTAGACACTATAATGTAACAAGAAAATATAAACTACTATGATTAAGTATTTCTGTTCATTCAGTGAAAAGTCAGACCAATACAGGTAGGAAAGGAAGGGACTAAATAACACCAACAAAAACTCATTTATCTTTTCTGACAGAATTTTTTTTTTTTTTTTTTTAAACACAAATGAGATGCTTGCACACTGAAAATCGTCAATTTAGATAAATGGCATTTCAGTCAGAAGAACGGCTCAATGGGTTTCCAACCAGTTCCAAGCGCAGTGGCAGCTTCCCTTGCACCTGGGAAGTGTCAACTTCTGGAGGTGTCTCATGTCCTGAGAGCAGCACAACTACTGCCCGCACAGCCCAGTACCTTTGCTTGGGTGAAAAATACCTGTCCAATACCTGAGCTGGCTCACTTAGCTAGGACCTGCTACTAGTGTGTAGTGTTTCAATATGCTGTGCAGGCATACCATTGCCTAATAAATCTTTGTAATTAAACTAATCCCTTTTCTTTGGGACCAGCCTGAAAGCATCCTATGTTCCAAGATCCTTTTTGATTAGTTTTCCATATGAGAGCTTATGGCAAAATTACACTTGCAACATTCAAGCCTTAAAAGTATTTCACTTTTTGGAGCAGATCTAATCAGAGCACATTCTACTTTCGCTTCACTGCCATGCAAAGGTATTAATGATCAAAGCACAAGAATCCTAGTATAGATTTTTGAACTGTGAGACATCTACTGGTGGAAGACTATTGAGCCAAAAAATGTATTCAAACTTGAAAATCCATCCTCTGATGTCATATGCCCAGGTCCTGAACCAAAACCAGAAAGTCAGTTCAAAAACTCCAATTGAATTTGGTGAGCTTGGAGGTCTAATTGTAACCAAAGTGTATGTTCTGAGTTACATTAAAGTGGTACATACTTTACTGCATCCTCTTGACTTTCGCCCAACAAAATATGTTTGCCAGGATGATTTTTAAAAAAAATCTTAGAAAACAGAGATGTTAATATGCATTCTGACACTCTAAGGCAGAAGTTTAAACACCTAGCTCCAATCTAATCAAAAGATGGATTATGGATTACCACTCTAAAATTTGAAATAAGTATATTTGACTCATTCTGTGTCCAGCTGGCCAAGTCTGCATCCATTTTTGAAGATTCACTGACAAACATAGCATTAAAGATACTACTGATAGTCCTAGTCTCTTTAATGTCTCAAAATATTTTATAGAATAGTTGAGAAATCTATCAATCTTGGGATCAAAGCAAGATAATAAAAACCAAAGAGTATTTAATAGAAACTATAAAATAGATTTCCCTGAGAAACTAAATTAAAAAGATAAAAAAAGAATTAAAGCAAAATTCTTTCACCATTATCCTTTCTGCCGTCAGTATAGGTCATATATCTGAGATTTATATATTTTATAAAACTGACTTGAAACAGTTGCGTATTTTCAATATTCCTACTCATAAACAGTTCCATGACTATAAAGAAACCACGTTACTTTTCAGTAATAGAGTAAAACAGCTTAAGCCCCATGTATATCTTTCGGAAATCAATCCATAGTTTGGTACACTGGGAAGTGATTCCTATTGTGTGTCCTAATAGTAGCATAGAAATCCTTTCAAGTTTTAATGTGTGACGTCTGGATGAAAGAAGACATTATACTGATGAGGTGTGGATTCTCCTGTTTTACAGTTTAGTGTGAGTGCCAAAATCCCTTCATTCATGTGGGAATTCAGTGTTGTTGGGAAAGCAAAATCAAGAGTGATGTTCGTTTGAGATACACTTAGCCCTACCTGCCTTAGAAACAAACAGTCCCTCTCCCTTTGTAGACTAATAGACACATCTGTTCTCTCTAGATAATTATATTTCTATAACATTTGTGCTAATGCATCAAATATGTATAATGGGAAAAAAAGGTCATCTAGGATAAGCCAAGAGGAGAAATGTGTATTTATTAAGTATTAGTCCAGGAAGTCCTATTCTCACAATGGAGATGAACGTGGTCACTTTTGTGACTAAATTGAAACATCCTTCCTCAGATGACCATGACACAATTTCTTGGGAACTCATGTTATTGCCAGTGCAGAATCATCTTGTAATTAGTAAAATGTTATGCACTCCTTGCTTCCTTGTCCTGTTGTCATGAAATATATATAAGAGTTATCATGCCGTGCTTTAGATTTTCAGGGCTTAGTCAGCTTTTAAATACCTCAGTGTTCCAGAAAGAAAAATCCTTAGTTTTCTACATATGGTTGTATAAGTAACTTCACAGATGCACATACAATAAATACAGAATCTCTGATTCTTGTTTTGTGTTTCTGATAGGTGATAAAAGATGCCTGAAGCCATGCACGTCATATAAGATACTGGTCTAGAACCTATGTATAACTGATGTCGTATACCTGGACTTGTGCAAAGCATTTGACATTGTCTCACATGATATCGTTGTCTCTAAACTGGAGAGACATGGATTTGATGGATGGACTATTCAGTGGATAAGGAATTGGCTGGATGGCCACACTCAAAGAATTGTGATCAATGGCTTGTTGTCCAAGTGGAGACCAGTGCTGGATGGCATTCCTCAAGGGCTGGTATTGGGAAGGGCGCTATTTAACATCTTTGTCGGCAGCCTGGACAGTGGGGTGGGGTGCACCTTTATCAGGTTTGCTGACAACACCAAGCTGCGTGCTGCGGTTGACACTCTGGAGGGAAGGGATGCCATCCAGAGGGACCTTGAGGGGCTCAAGAGGTGGGCCCCATGTGAACTTCATTAATTTCACCAAGGCCAAGTATAAGGTCCTGCAAATGAGTCAGGGCAATCCCAAACACAAATACAGACTGGGTGGGGAATGGATTGAGAGCAGCCCTGTGGAGAAGGATGTGGCAGCGTTGGTTGATGAGAAACTCAACATGAGCTGGCAGTGCGCTTGCAGACCAGAAAGCCAGCTATATCCTGGGCTGCATCAAGGAAGCTTGGCCAGCAGGTCAAGGAACATGATTCTTCCCCTCTGCTCCACTATCATGAGACTCCACCTGGAGTATGACATTCAGCTCTGAGCCCCCAACATAAGAAGGACATTGACCTATTGTAGCGAGTACAGAGGAGGGCCCTGAAAATGATCAGAAGGTTTAAGTACCTCTCCAATGAGGACAGGCTGAGAGAGCTGGGGTTGTTCAGCCTGCAGAAGAGAAGGCTCCAAGGAGACCTTATAGCAGCCTTCCAATACCTAAAGGTGACCTACAAGATATTTGAAGAGGGACTTGTTACAAGGGCATGTAGTGATAGGACAAGGGGTAATGGCTTTAAACTTGAAGAGGGTAGATTTAGGTTAGGTATAAGGAAGATATTTTTCACCATGGGGGCAGTGAGGCACCGAACCAGGTCACCCAGAGAAGTCAGGGATGCCCCATCCCTGGAAGTGTTCAAGGCCAGGCTGGGTGGGGCTTTGAGCAACCTGGTCTAGTGGAAGCTGTCCCTGCCCATGGTAGAGGGGTTGGAATTAGATGATCTTTAAGGTTCCTTCCAGCCCAAACCATTCTATGATTCTATGATATCATACTTTATAACAGAGACAAAACCAAGCCTCTCAAGAGCTTTGTCATGAAATGTTATGTCTTTGCCCCCAGTCTCATTATAGCCTGAGACAAGAAGCTCCCTAGAGAATTACACAGCCACTTCAGAAGTTTGTACATTTACAAAAAAATTGTATGGCCAACTAATATTGGCACACATCTATCTAGCAGTCAAAATGTGCTTCTAGGCTTAAACAAAAAAAGCCTTTCAAAGCAGTGATTACTGGACATGCGCTATAGCAATGTCATTTTTCAGAATGAGATAATGTAATTAGTGTTATTACTCTCGTGTTTAACAATAAATTTTATTTTTAAATTGAACCTTTAAGGGTTCATCTAGTCTTGCCTCTTGTACAGTGGGGTCTACTAGGAAAGTACAAGGACTGACATTCTTTTGATCTGACTGTTGCAACTCCAGTAACAAGTAGCAGATAAATGTTTAAAAAATCCACCAACAATGCTGAAAACGAAGTTTAATGGCCAGCTGAAAGAAGATATTGACTTACTAAAACCAAAAAAAGCAGCAAGAGTAAAAAACTGTGTCTCATTGTAATTACGGAGGCCAGCAGAATATACTGGAGGCCGTAAAGACAGCAAGGACAGTGAGTGGATCCAGTGTGAAAAGTGATATGAGTAGGCAGTAGGTTAGCAAAATGATCTTTTGCCAAAGCAATCTTCCCTAATGTTAGGAAGACAATAGATCCTGAAATAGCAAAATGCAAGTGAAACACTGAAGCATGTTTCTATGATGTATGCAGTTCTTTCCAGAATGATATATTATAGTGCAAGAGCAAGGAGGCTCACTCGAGATTTGTGCATGTAGTACATTGGCTGTGCCATCTGTTTACCTTCTGTACTGTTCTATATCCCACAAAGCTCAATTTTCAATGAAGTGTAAGTGTCACTCTTGGAATGCACACAAGCACCAGAGTATAGCACAATTTCATATCTGGAATTACATGCAAAACCTGCTCCAGAAGCCCGGACTCTTTTCCAGTAAATATTTGATATGTTTAAGCAGGGACTTTTAATAAGGAACTGGAACCAGGTCTTTTTTCTTCATTTTTTTTTTTCCCCACAAATCTAATTTCAAAACACCTCCCTCACACATATGAACACTGCCCAAACCCTCTGGGAGGATCTGAATCTAGGCCAAAAATCTAAGCCAATGTTTCTAAATTTGGAGGGAGATTTGCCCAGTAACACAGGAGCTGTAGGCACACAGGAGCTGTAGGCACCCACAAACTGTCTCAGGTCCTTGATTTTGTAAACATAAAGGCAAAAGAAGGGCTGGTTTGAAAGCATAAATTGATTAAAAAGTGATATGCTAGAAAGCAGAAGTATAACATTAAGAAAATGTTAGATGGGATGATGAGAAGAAGATTATGGACTTCAAGAGAATATGAATACTGTGTGAAAATTTAAGATAGTTGGCTGGGAGCATGATCAGTAACTAAGAAAGGACAGCAGCTGGCTAGTCAAGGATGAGAGAGGACCAGCCTGGGAACTGCTTGTACAATTAGTCATAGTGCTGTCCTGAATCACATCACAACCAGGAGGTGATGAAAAACAGCCTGAAAAATGCTGCCAGACCACCAAAGTTAGATGACTTTTGTCTATGCTCCAGTTTCTTCAGTCTCATGGGTGAGCCTGTTGTCTCACGGATGAGTCAGGGAGAGTAAGGAGACCCCAGGTAGTTCCCTTACTGAAGTTAGGGCTGTAGGCATGAAGTCAGAAATATTAAAGATGTCAAAAGGGTCACATGGAGAGATCTGCTAGAAAAGGAAGTCACAGCCAACTGGTACAAAATGTAAAAGGATAAAATGTAAAAACCTTGTTTAAGTAATTTCGAACTGAAAAATAGTGAGCTTTTATACTATTGTCTTCTGTGCATGTGGCTGTATGCTTGCATATTTTGACTAATTTATTTTAATCCTAGTTGAGGTGAAGACACAGAAGCCTTTGCTTCTTGAGCTTTTTTTCATGTTTTAATTTTATAAGAAAATGCTAAATTCTTTAAAGTTATAAACTACAAAAATAAGCTGATTTAATGGATTTGTTTAAAAAAGGAAGATGTAGACATGGTGGAAGATCAGCTAAGGGAATAATTAAATAAACTGGACATACATAAGTGTATGGGCCCTGATAGGCACCGTGAGTGCTGGGAGGTTGAACCAGATGCCCTCCACAGGTCTCCTCTAACCTCAACCATTCTGTGATTTTGTGGTAAGTTTGGAGAGCAACACACAGCAACAGCCACTGCATGAGTCTGTTGCAACAATCAATGCAACAGTCACTTATTTTTTTCTTGGGTTACAGTTGGCATTTCCAATGAAGCCAAATAAATCTGTTTTTTGAACATTTAAGCATAAGCCAGATCCAATCCAGACCCATTAAGCTAGTGATTTTATTCTAGACAAATTTCTTAATATGTTTAAAAAATCAGCTGTAGCTTCATTACAGGACCAAGGCGGGAGGACAAGAGGCATAAGCTGAAACAAGAGAGATTTTGACTGGATACATGAAAAAAAAATTCCATTCTGAAAACAGGCATTGCAAAACACTACCAGAAAAGCTGTGCAGTTTTGAAAACTTCCTGAGAAACATTCAAAACCCAATTGGATAAAACCCTGAGTAGCTTAGTCTGACTTCAGAGCTGATCCTGCTTTGAACAGGAGGTTGGACTACAGACCTCCTGAGGTCCTTTCCAGCCTGAATTACCCTATGATTCTATGACTGAAGAAAAATTTAATGATAGCACTGTGAAAATTTTTATCCATTTTCATTTCAGGGTCTTTAAAAAAGAGACAACAGTAGGTAAATTGCATAAAAGACATTATGAAAATATGGGACACTAAAAAAAAATGCTGTTCACATCAGGAAGACTAAGCAAAAGCCACAGACAAAAAAAGTCTTTATGACTGCTTACCATGTGTATTTTTTTATCTTGTCAAGCACGGTTCTCTGCTAACTCAGAAAATCATTGAGTAGTATTAAAAATGTTAATTTAATCTCCAGGATATGTTTTGCCTCTATTTTATTGTCCTAAGAAATGTACAATAAAAGAATACAAGAAGAAAATACTGCAAAAATATAGCATTTTAAAACAGTAATAACCTTAAATTCACTTTGGGATTTTAAGATCCATTTTATCACTTGCAAGAGTAATGTGTGATAGAGAACCATCATGGAAAGTGAATGGCTCCCCCTGCTGGTGTTTTGCTAGGTTACTGGAACACGCAGTTGCTTTTTTACCCGCCTTCTCTTTTTCCACTTCAAAGAAGAGAAATTATTTTCCCTGGTTTTTAATACCCAGCACAGCAGGGCATCCTGACAATGGGCAGCTGTCTATCAGTCAGGTTTGTCTCCTCAAAATTTCCCTAAATCTTTCATGTCTAATTCCATTGATCATGAGGCATATGAGTTGAAAAATTGAGTTTCATGATAATTGTCTCCCTTCTTAAAAATGAGGTCAGCACTGATGCCTATTAAAAACACTTTATGATGACTAGTTAAGTGACATCATGTGATTGTTATTGCAATTTTAATCATATTGTTCTGGTAACTTCTGGTGGCTTGTTACTCCTGGGGCTTTTGCTTCTCGTAAGATTGCAACACATGGTCTCCCACAGCATCCATACCCAAAAAGATGACATAAGGACTGGATAAGGAGAGGATAAAGCAGGTAAAACTGACTGAATTCCCAGACTCAGAAGGCTGTGAACAGTTTACAAAGTCCAGCCGAGGTCTGATTAACAGTGACATCTCTCAGGAGTTGATATTGGAACAGTATTGCTAAATGTGTGTGTTAAACTAAATGATGAGACATAACATATTCTCAGCAAGTTCATGGGTGAGTAACAAACTAAGTGGAGCACCCAATACCCTGCAGGGCACTGTTGCTATCAGAGAGACCTCAGCAATTTGGTGAAATAGGTTGACAGACACTTCATGACATTCAATGAGACCTATGAAGTCCTGCATTTGGGATGGAGTAAACTCATGCAGCTGTGCAGGCTGGGAACCAACTGGGGAAATAGTAGATCTACAGAAAGTACCTGGGGGTCCTGAAAGGCATCAGGTTGAACATAAGCCTGTAGTGTGCCCTTGTAGCAGAGGCCAACAGCCTCCACGACTCTACTGGCAGCCATGCAGCCAGCAGGCTAAGGAACATGATACTTCAGAGAATCACAGAATGTTAGGGATTCGAAGGGACCTTGAAAGATCTAGTCCAATCCCACTGCCGGAGCAGGAACACCTAGATGAGGTTACACAGAAATGTGTCAAGGCAGGTTTTGAATGCCTCCAGAGAAGGGGACTCCACAACCTCCCTGGCCAGCCTGTTCCAGTGTTCTGTCACCCTCACTGTGAAGACGTTTCTTCTCATATTAAAGTGGAACCTTCTGTGTTCCAGTTTGTACCCATTGCCCCTTGTCCTATCATCGGTTGTCACTGAGAACAGCCTGGCTCCATCCTTGTGACACTCACCCTTTACATGTTTATAAACTTTAATGTGGTCACCCTTCAGTCTCCTCTTCTCCAAGCTAAAGAGACCCAGTTCTCTCAGCCTTTCCTCGTAAGGGAGATGCTCCACTCCCTTCATCATCTTTGTGGCTCTGCGCTAGACTTTCTCAAGCAGTTCCCTGTCCTTCTTGAACTGAGGGGCCCAGAACTGGACACAATATTCCAGATGCGGTCTTGCCAGGGCAGAATAGAGGGGGAGGAGAACTTCTCTTGACCTACTTGCTTCTATTCAGCACTTGTGAGGCCATATCTGGAGGACTATGCACAGTTTTGGCCTTTCCAGTACAAGAAAGATGTTGACAGACTGGAGCAATTTCAACAGAGGGCCACCAAGATGGCTAGAGGGCTGGAGAACACAATGCCTATGGAGGGGCTGAGAGTGGGGTTTGCTCAGCCTAAGGAGGAAAAAACTCAGGGAGAACCTGTTACTTTCTTTGGCTACATAATTCAGGGTATGGAGAAGATGGAGTCATACTCTTTTCAAAGATGCATTGATTAGATAGAAAGAAAACTTTTTTCACTGTGAGGATGGCATCTCAATCCCTGTCAAAACTCACCTGGAGAAGTGTTGAGCATCCTCATCTAGGTAGATTTGCTGTGAGCTGATGATCCGTCTCTTTTAAATTATTTAATCATTCTAAAAATAAGCACTTTCCCTTTTCCCTTCCCTTCCCTTCCCTTCCCTTCCCTTCCCTTCCCTTCCCTTCCCTTCCCTTCCCTTCCTTCTGTTCAGTAACATAAATAATAATGAATTCTTACGACTAGTTCTATCCAAAATAAATGATGTTTAACACACACTAACTGCAACTTCTGTCAGCTTCTTGGACTGTCACAGCTGCTAAATGGTAAAACAAAAATGCACTAATAACAAACAAATGGTTATGAATTATTTAGGTTCTCCTATTTATGGTAGAATAAAGATTTTAAAATGTATTTGCGTAATTAATGCCTTACCACATGGCTTAGTTTCATTAACTCTACTGAAAAGAACGTAGCAGCTCAGAGCACTTGTGGTCAAATTTCAAGTTCCCTTACACATGTACTGAACTCTGTAATCAGCATTGAAGTAATGGTGTTTCAAATGGAACATAATGTGAGTTGCATTTTGAACTTGTGGACAGTTCTCTAATTATATTCTCTCTAATTATTGCAATGAGCATGAATTTTGTTTTAGAAATAGAGAAAAGTGTTTTGTTGGGAGCAAGTGCAAAGTTATCTAATAAACAACTGAAAAGCAAAGTGGTGGGTTTTTTTTTTTCGTATTGCTAAAGGGTTAAATATATATATCTCTATTCTGAAAAGTGAAAGCTTTAGGAAGGAATTCACTAATTTTGCAGGAAATCTTAGAACTGACCTGATCAGCTTGAAATCATTTGATAGAGCCAAGGTATCTGATGATAAGTGAATAAACTTTCCCTCCAGGTAGTTAAAGAAGTTATAATTAGTTGTATCTAAAGGATATTTCTTGGAGAAGAAATGCTTGTGGTTGTATCAAATTTTGTCTCATCAGCATTCATTGCCATAAAAAATATACATTGTTTTTCATGGTTTCTTGCAGAAGACTTGCAGAACATAATCAAAGAATAGCCAAAGCACAGCACTTCATTCGTCATATCCTTCCTTCTTAGATAAAGTAGATGGAATGAATAAGTGAAAAACGTGCATTCCTATTTCTTTCCATTTGGAAGAGATAAATAAACCTTCGCAGTGGTTTCCTGCTTCGCAGTTCTGTTTCGCTTGCTTTCTGAACAGTTCCCCAAAAGTACGCAGAATACTGAAGTGTTTTGCTATCTGAACAAAATGTATACCATTGACTGGCAGTGGGGCAGAAATTCTTCAGCTTTTTACTTCTGTCCAGAGTTTTCACACAGATATCTGCTTTTCAGAACTGATAAGTAATACTGAACACATAGAAGTTTTTTGTTTCCTCATATGTTTGAATAAGTTTGCAATGAATTACATCCCACTATTTGTCTTCAAGAAAAATTATAAAAATGCACTGTAAGGCTGTCTAAAGTTCCAGATCACAGTATCCCTAGGGCAGAGTTAATCATCTGCTTCAGGAGTTTTATGAAACAGTGCTTGTTCTTTCTGTACTGATGCATTGATGCCTAGGGGAAATACTTCTGTGTGATTAGCCAAGAAGGATAATTTTAGAATAGAAAGTATAACTTTTCAAGGATAGGATGCATTTATTTCTAATTTTGAGTTGCAGTTTGTAGCTGTGGTAGCAAGATTCCCTAGCTTCCTGTAAAATTCCTGCATCCTCGTACTTCATTCTTGACTGCATTTGTGAGTAGAGCCATTACATCTATTTTCAGACCGAAAGCCTCTACCCAGCACTAGGTTAAAATATACTTTCTGTGTTATGCAGATAATAACAGTATTCCACTGGTCTTAACAACTGTAATGATGAGGTTGAGAGGATAAAATGAGATGAACTTTGTAGCTTATCACCACAGTTACATTGTTTAAAATACATTTTTGCTCTTGGGAAATCATACCTGAAAATCTGTTTCCTATGAAACTCTTAATTCAGTGGCAAAATAGACCTAAACTGACATTTCAAATTCACCAGAATTTCCTTCCTCACAAAGGAAACAGCTGTTTTGTCCAATGGAACTTAAATGACTGCGTCAGACTGATGACACGTTTCTGTTGGGAAGTGTTCACAGTAATTTTATCTTTCTCTTGCAGCATGTTACCATTAGAAACCTCCCAGTATCAAGGAACAGATAGAAAAAAATTTATTCAGTAGGTTAAATAGTGGCAAAAATTATCTGGAAAATGGAAGAAATTAACCATCAAGTTCTAGGTGACCCAATCAGAACAAAATGAGGGATCATTCAGCTATACCCCAGAGATGGTTGGACAGATTGACTGCTAATAATGATTCAGACCAGCAGAAACACATGATTATGGGAAGCAAATCCTGATTCTGATAGATATTGATGGTTATTGATGTGTATTCCATTTTCTTAGTGTTAATAAGTTGGATGAGAAGAAAACAGGGGTTTAAATGCTGACTGTGTCTGCAGGTTGTTTTGCTTTTTGTGTTGTTTAGTGTTATCTAAGTGGCGACTGAAAATTCCTTAGTTTTCAGTTTGAGTAAAACTAAAGACAACAATAAATTCCTGTAAGTACCCCTTTGTGACTTTCAGAGAAGGCTCTTTTCTAACACCCACAAAGACATGTCTGTTACTGTCTCCACCTAAAAATCAGAGACCCAAATTGTGTAATTTCAGGGCAGATTCTGCCATGTCTTCTCTCCCAGAACTTCCCAACAGAAGACCACTGGATGCAAGACTGTATATGAAGAAGCCACTCATTTTAATAATGAGAAATTGTCAGCCAGCTATTTTAGTATGTATTTAGTAATAAAATTTAGTAATAAAAATCTTGCAACAAGTAAAAAACAGAGAATCTTAGGAATATTATTTTCTCATAATTAACATTAAGTTCTAAAATTAAGTGTAGGAACCTTTATATAAGATCTGAAATATTTTTCAATACTACAAAGTTTTCCATCTTATAACACACAGCAGCAGCAGTGAGAATGTTAATGCGTGAGAAATATTTACCCATGAGCACAGATATGCAAATTATGTGAAGACAACATCAAACATTTTCATGGGGATTTAAATGTTTGTGATTAAAGCAGTTTTTGATATGTGCTGCGGAAAGCACAGTTCTTACACGGCTGTCATGATTAGACTAGTGTGGCAAAACCATGATCTTTACTATGACTGATTTGCAGAAAAAACACAACACTGAAGAAACACAAAATTTTGCAACAGTTGCTTTTCTTTATCAAGTGGTAACCCAAAAAACATTTGTGCACAGTTAGAGCTCTGTAAATTAAAGCACTGCATGACCTGAGGTCATATGGGGACACGGCTGCAGCCCCATTCTCAGTGTAAAAAATCGCAGACGCAGTATAGCTCAAGCAACTAGTACCAAAAGCAGTGGGTGACAGGTGGGAATGGAGTAGAGGACTCTCTAATAAAATGGTTCACACAGGCTTTAGTAAGAAATTAAATTACCTGATATAGAAACTATCAGGAAAAGAAGGAGATGGTTAAAAGAAGGATTGAATTCTCATCTAGATGAAACAGTTATTTCCACGGAGGTCACTACATGTCTGCCAAGTTGCAACACTGACGTTTAGATTCATAAGCTTTGTGTGCTCTGTTGCCAGGACCCCATAGTAGTTAGCAGCATAGAGCTGGATAGATACCAGCCAGATGAGCATATTCCTTTCACCACTGTAGTAGGCCACTAGACAAGCAGATAGGGGTGATGGTCCAAAAATAAGTTATGAACAGTGAAATTAACAGGAAAATCATGCAACTATTCAGAAAAAAATGTGTGCTCATCAGACTGAAACAAAAACAATGCAAATTTCCAGAAGAAAAATACAGCAGGAAAAAACTGTCTGCTCACAGGTTTTCTGATTAGTACCTAGAGCAACATCTTCCCAAGGAAACTATGGATCTAAACCCGCAAGAAGCAAACTGAATGCCTGGTGCTGCTGAACGCTGAAAATAAAGGTGCTGACTATGTGGACTTTAAACACACAAACAAGAAAGCAAACAATGCTGCTAAGCCCTACACTTTGGATTCCTGTAAGAAAGAGCAGTCCTGCACCCCATTGTAATATACTTTTTTTTTTTTTACCCACAAGTATTGCAAGTGAAATCATTAGCTATAATTTTCACAGGATTTGAAATCTTGTCCTGGCAAGCCATCTTATTGCTGCCGGTGGCCTTTTGAAATTTTCCAGCTCTCTTAACAAGCTCAAGAGGCAGCTAAAGTTTTCAAAAAATTAAAATTTTGTTCAGTGTTTTAACCCTGCACCAGCTACAGACAAGGAATTACTATACAGAACTGTTGTCCTCAATGGAACTGAGCAGTTAAATCATGGAATCGTAGAATGGATTGGGCTGGAAGGAACCTTAGTCATCATCTAGTTGCAACCCCCCTGACATGGGCAGGAATATCTTCCATTAGACCATGTTGCTCAAAGCCCCATCCAACTTGGCCTTGAACACTTCCAGGGATTAGGCACCTAAAATTCTCTGGGCAACCTGGCTCAGTGCTTCACCATCCTCATGGTAAAGAATTTCTTCCTTATACCTAATCTAAATCTACTCTCTTTCAGTTTAAATCCTTGTGTGATCATTAAGCACCCTTGTAACAGGTCCCTCTTCAAATATCTTGTAGGTCCTCTTTAGGTACTGGAAGGATGCTATAAGGTGACTCTGGAGCTGAGCTCTGTAGATTTTACATGGGTGTGTATGAAAGCAGTTGAAACGGTTGGACTTGAACATCTCAAAGGTCTTTTCCAACCAAAATGTTCCTGTGATTTTATGAAAACATAAATGTACTAACAAAATGTGCACAGACAAGTGCATGCTAGTAAAAGCTTACTGCAGGTTTTGCTACATGTCCCTGCCACTCTTTGGAGGAGAAAAAAAAAAGTCTTGGATGCCTCTGTAGGAAAGGCAGTCTTTAAACCTAACCTCTGACTTTTGCAGCGTCTTCTTGGTGACATATTTCACAGAGTATTTACCTTGAGCTAGATACAATCTAACAGAGGACATCTATTTTATATACCTTATTGCCATACTCTGTCTTTCTTCCATGCTACTAACCTTCAGCACAACCCGATTGATTTAACGTTGAGAAGGGACAGGTTTTATCCTCGACTGTGCTAGCAAAATCTATCTCAAAACTAACAAATCAGTTTTTCTTCATTTCTCCAAAACCTGTGGCTGAAAAAATATTTTCTCATAAAACTATTACTAAAGTACATCTCTTCACAGTTAGCCATGAAATTAGCCACAGTTTAAACCAGCTGCAGGATGAATGGAATAAAGTTTCTTTCTCTTGTGTCTTTAATTTCTGGCTGTTGTTGTACCCCTTGCGGTGGTGACTTCTCAGGCAAATTCATCCTAAGAGGTAATTTATATTTTTATGTAACTTTACACCCTATCAGTGGCTTGACTGTTACTCTTTGCCTGAAGAGTGGTACATTATGTATTGACATAACATGTATGTGTCTGACATTATGTGTAGACATAAATCTATACAGATTAGTAGGCAACTCTCGAAGTTATCTGCTCCTACCTCGTGCTCAAAGCAAGGTCAATTTAGTTTAGGTTGTCCAAGATTTAGAGCAGTCAGAAATGATCTTCTGAAATCAATTATTGTCTAAATATTTCTGGTAAGATAGAAAATTTTTGCTTATGAGGAAAATTCCTGTGTCTTTGCTGGTGTGTGTGCTGTTTTTTTGGTTTTGTTTGTTTGTTTTTTGTGGGGTTTTTTTAGGTGGGGACATGGAAAGACCTTCACATTAGGCCTTGAAAGAGAGTCCACTGAGTTGCAGGAACCTTTGTCAATTGTCCAGCAGATCTTATCTTGATGGATTAAGGAAAAAAAATCAGAAGAAGTTATATGAGAAGTGTTTGGCTTGTTGTGATAAGTTCAGATTGTTTTTAACACTGGCTCCAGCAATTGCATTCAGGATATAGCTTGTACAGATAAAAGGTGACACTTTTTTTTTTTTTTTTCTTCTTTAATAAGAGCTTAAAAATTGGATGTCAGGGTATAATTAAAGTCTGGAAAAAAGTGGGACAAGTTATCCATTTATGAAGCAATAAATGATGAATGTCCAGAATGCTACATGTAAAAGCACTTAAAAGGTTACACTCCTGTCTCTCTCTGCTGAGTGCAATTGACTGTTGGCCACAAAGATCTGACATCCGAGCTTTCATATGCAGTGCCTGTGACCTGCTCCATTAATATCTTACCTGAGTTAAAAGAAAATATCGTTAAATAAGCCTTTTTCTCAAGACAATACTGCTTGAAAGCTGCTGTGTCCTTGAAATACTGACTGGTTATAGGGCAGGGCAGGATGAAGGGGAAGCAATGAGAAGGGGACATTGAGCAAGACCACTGGGGTAAGAGAAGGAACAAAGGAACACTACAGTGATTGACATCAGGAATACACTCAGGCAAAAATGGAGGTGTGAAGAGACAGGAGATGCGTACTGTCTTACATAAGCTGTATCCAGCAGTCCTCCAGCTACTGTGCAGCTGTACATTCTAAATTTTTTAAGTAATTTCTTTTCTAGCTGCTGAAATGTTTTAAAGTGTTAAATATTATTAAAAGTGCTGCCTCTGTATCTGTCAAGAGCCTCTTAACATTAAATGTTAAAAAGCAGAAGTTGTTCATTCTAATCATTGGCTATTTTTGCTAAATATTTTATTAAAATAGATTTTTTGTCACTATTAATGAACACTGCATTTTTACCAAAGAAGTAAACAAATTCTTAGGCTAAGATAAAAATTCAACTGTAATTCTTTAGGTGTCTCTTTGTTGCTTAGCACATTAAAGATTTATCAAAACATATGGATTTTTATTCATTGTGAAGTGTGATACTTCCCACGCTACGTTGCAGGATAAAACATTTTTCATTAGAAGGTGCTTTTTCATCTACTGTGTAATATCCTCTACTAGATATTAAGACAAGTTGATATTTTTCTAGCCTCTTTCGCTGTTGAACATATTTTTCTGCCAGAATATGTTTCAAAAAGTCACTGGACTTGCTTACATTTGAACTGATAACTATGCGATGAACTATTGCATGCAGTGGTGTGTATTTTTATGAACAGCTGAAGAAAAAATATAACATTTTCATAGACAAACTAGCCTTATAAAGTACTATTTTATTTTCATGTAACACCTGAAATATTTGGGACTCTACCACTTGCAATTTGATTTGATCAATTGCCCTACAATATTTTAAAACTTGCAACTATTACTGCTCATTTATTCATGATTGCTTTACTATGTGGTGCTTCACCCAATATGAGAGCATCTGAGAAAAGCCTTTTTTTTTTCTTCTTTTTGTTCTATAATTTTATATCAGAGTTTTTTCATAATTCAGCCAAGAATAAGACTTCGTTCTGCTTCACACTCTCTAAATTACATGAAATAACACTGGATTATAATATTCCCCAAACATCTCATAATGTCAATAGAGATACTCCAAGAGCAGGGAAGGAAAAGTACAGATCATAGAGGAAGAGGAAACTTTGCAAACTTTATGAAAGTTAATTGCCTGCCTTTTAAGACAACAGCAACATGTGAAGCAGTCATGGGAAGGCTATTAATTAATTGAGTTGGGGAAGTGCTAATCAGAGACTGTACGAGGAACTAAAAAAAAGGTTTCTAGGCAAGTCAGGAATTGGACATAATATGAAGGTGAATAAAGACTGTTGTGAATAAACTGGGAAGGAAACATTGAAAAAATCAAATAATAAACAGAGAAAATTGAAAAACTGACCTTTTGCTTTCATTTTTATTTTTTCGTTTTGAAAATACATTTATGTTGTTATAAGTTATCATTGATTTGTTTATGGATCCAATATGTAAAAACATAGTGTACACTCTGAAGGACTGAGTGGAAAACAGAAATTACATTCCTAATCAGCTAAGATATTAAAAAAACCCAAACAAATGCACATCTTTGATTTAAAATTAAATAACTATATCTTCTATGTAACAGATAATTCATAATTACCCTCTAGAAACATTCCTAAACAATTAGATATCTATTGACATGAAGAAATCCAGCTTCCTTAGTTGAACTATTAACTTTTTTCTTTTAATTTTTATGAATCTACTGAGTATTCTAAAATCTTTACAGCCTTCATGAACACTGCCGAACATACTGTGTTGACACCTTTACACACTGTCAGGCAGGTCCTTACATTTTTCCATTTGTTTTTTCTCACTCTGCTCTATGAGTTCCTGGAATAGCTGAGTTGCCCTGTACCTCCTTCTCAGGGATGTATGTGTCTTTCTCCTTTTCTGTGATATAGCATCTATATTTGCTTCAGGCAGCTTGCATCACTCTAAGATCAGCTGTGGGAAAAGCAAGATTTCAGTTCCTTGTAGAGGGTCTAGGAAGTGTGCTGTGATCTAGCAGGTCTGTTAAATAAACTGAAAACTGATGAAAGTGGCAGAGGGTGTTACACTTGTATAATACTATCAGGAAGTAAGTGGCATCTAACCAAAAAGACCTCAAAAAATTGTCCTTATCATCTGACACACTCAGTATATTGTGTCGTTTAAGAATTAAAGAATGCATGAAAAAATATCTTTGATTTTCAGGTGTGGAAGTTTGTTCTTTTATGACTATTCTTCAAAGTGCATAAATACATTTCTAAATACCTATATCACTAAAAACAATGTAGAGATTTGGAAAAAAAAAAAAGAATGGGATAAAGAAGACTAGAAAGCCAGGATAACCTTTGGCTGGAATTGTATTGGTGGTAATCTTCAAATAAAAGGAACTATGATAAAATGTGTATTTCTTTGATATATTGTAAATGCAGTAGTGAGCCAAATAAAATAAATAATAATTTTGAGCAAACCAGAAGGATGTCTGCATGCCTTCACAGACACTACGTTCCTCAGAAGTATAAGGACTAGCTCTAAGGAATTTAGCTAAACATAAGTAAATAAAAATAAATGTAATTCACATTGCTTGTCACTGCAGTTGTTTGCAATGATAAACTCTCCTTCAAATGTGAAAGGGACCACGTCAATTCTCTTCTGAATTTTGCTATTCAAAGTTTGATTAGGTTGGTCTGAAAGTCTCAAAATATTAGTTAAGTTAGTATTTTTACTAGCATCTTCTAAAATACCTAGCATTAATATTCATATTTGGATTGTCTTGTAAGTATCACTGTAATTTGATTTAGATTTTGATTTGTAAAGATGACTCTTCAGAAGATATTCTCTACCTTCAAAGTACTCCTTTTGACACTTAGCCATCTTCTGAAGAAAATGAAAATTCCATGAGTTATGAAGACATTCATGTTCATAAAGCTTTAGGAAAAAAATGACTTATTCTTGGACAACAGAGAACCAGAAAAAACAATAGCTAAATGACTTACTTGCTGTAAGTTACATACCACTTCTGTAAATGCACAGTCATGAAAGCCTTCTTGGAACTTAAGCACAGTTCAGTCTGTAAAGGATGACACTACAGTATGTGGTAAACCTCAGGATACAAACTGTAGACATGAACATTATGAAACCGTTCCTTGGCTAATAACAGCTGGTTAGGAATGGCGCCACTGGATTGATGGGCACACAGCAGAAAATCCAGCAGGTTTAATTTCTGCTCTTCCTTGCCATAGTAAACACTGAAAATTATTTCATCCATTTCTCGTTCAGCAGTCAGAAAAACCATACCTAATACAAACAAAGAAAGCAAAACCACATTTCTAACAATGTGCTGCAGCACTAGCTTTTGGGTTTTCTATTATTCTTCAAAAGCATCTAACCCATGTGAAGAAAAACACATGAAGAAACCAACAGTGAAGCCAAACCTTATATTTCCTACATATTTGTTAGTAAGTTTACTAGAGTCAGTACGTTTCAGTCAGTTATAAAAAAGCAAGTGACAGTAAATGTTACTTGGGGATTTATTTCAAAACTGGAGAGACTAAACACTAAAAAGCAGTATGATACCACAGGAATTTTTCAGCTACACAGATTTCAAAATTATCTTTAAATAGGTTCTATTTTACATAAGGTATTTTTTCAGAAACATAAAATCTCATAGTATCTGTTCAGTATTTCACACCCCTTAGCTAATGAATGATCTGTTTGTCTTTCCACTGTTCAGTAGATCTTTGTGGTCAGGGGTGTACAGTTTATTTGTAAAGAACGGCCCTTGGTTTCAGCATGTCACAGTATTTTCACTAGGGAAGAATAAATTTATGAACATTTTTATTTTACCTGAGTAAAGAAAAACAAGTTCTGAATGGAGTTTCAATTCAGAGTCTAAATAAGCTTGTTTCTTATTTATATGAAAATGATCAGACTTTCTTATAAGTAAAACAAATAAGATGTTCCAGTCTGCTTGGATCCAGTTGGCCCTATTATGACCTTAAAACATGAGTTCTTCAGTGGTAACCACATTGACATAAGCCTTTACTTTCCTGCAGTGTCTTCTCCCTCCTTTTTCCTTATTTTCCTCCTTTCCTTTTAATTGTTTCTTACATTTCCCCCATTAAATCTCTTTTTCTTTACCCTCTTCTGAAATATTAGTGCAAGTCTGTGACAACTAGGAAAACAAAGTGAGGTAGTTATTTTCTTCTTTACCTTGTCACTGAGAGATGAAGTAGTTTCAGTAATTAAGACTGTACAAAAAGTGTGTGGAAGTCAGATTACCTCTTATTCTGCCTTTTCTTTTGCCTAGCACTGCAACTTCATCTGGCAAACAGAGACAGCTCCACTTGTATGACTTTTGAAGAGGCTGACCACCTCAATAAAATCCAAAGTCAGGACTGGATGGCCGTGGGAGAGATCAAGAATATTCTGAAGAAAAATATGAGGTCATTGAAGACACTTATGGGACAAAGATAATTAATGAACTTGCATTTTGAAAAATAACAGATTTTAGATGAGGATGAATTGGAGTAGACTGGACTAGAACCAGATTTTTCATTTCACAAATATTTCCATGATTTTACTATTTTTTCTTGTTCCAAATCAAACCAGAAATATTCTAAAAGTCCTTCAAACCAAGTTAAAACCCAAAAAGGTCCAGGTCACCAAATCAACACATTTTGGTCATACTGAAGCTTTTAATTCCAGTTTTATGATTTAAAACTCAATTTTAGGCCTACAGATAAAGAATTTCATTTTGAAAGGTTATATCACTGCAAAAAATACATATCACATTTATAAAACATGACATGATAAAAATTACATTATTTGCTCAAGGAAAATTTGAAAAATTTCTGATTATTTCGATCCTGATATATTATAAACAGCTACTTGTGTCAGTACAACTGAAGAGATCTTTAGCTGGTTATTTTATAATTCAATATACAGTGTTTTTCCCACCTGCACTGAATCATACATTAAATACATTGAATCATACATTGAATATAGTAGTGAAATATTTCCAAACACGGATTTAATAATGAATTGATGCTCCTTTCCTTGAGCACATGCAAGTAGAAGTGAGTGACTGATACAAGAGACTAGGAGCTACTAGAGCAAACACAAGACTTGCTTTAAACACTTCCAGCATTATACAGATTTCTTTTCTCTTGCAAGAGTATCTGCTTTCACTAACATAGAAACAGCCATATGTGTCAAACCGTATGTCACATTCTTCAAATGAACAAATGGCCAAGATTAATAGCAAAAAATGAGTTTGTGGTTTAACTACATAAATTAAGAAATTAAATGCCAGGAAGAGCAATAACATCTCAGGTTCTGCCATTTCCTTTTATTTTTTTTTTTATTACTTTTTACTGTGTTGCAAACTGTGACATCAAAATGCCTGCATCCTTGAAGTATATGATTCTGACAAAAGCTGAAATAAAGAAATAAAAATGTCAGAGAAGAAATAAACCTGACTGATGTGCCAACTAATTTATCTAGTCTTTTAACAGTCCTGTGCACTGTGGTACCCCAGGTCTGCCTCCCAGTTCCTGAAGTGGGTGTATGGCTTATCTGTGACTTGACTGTACGTCAAGTTAAGATTGAGGTGCACAGTTCTGCCCTTCTTGATCATATCTGATTTGCATCATATCTTATTTGCATTATGCCAGCTGTGCATAGTTCTTAGGAAGGGTATCTTAGTATGTGAGGGTAATTTCTCAGTAACTTTCGGGTTTTGTTCTGAGAGTAAAATAACATTTACAGAGCACGGGAGAGTTGTTTAGTTCAAAAAGGTTACAAATATATTGCTCCATCTACTCCATGTGCTGTGTTCCAAAGCATCTAATTCACTTTCTCCTAATCTTTGATAATGACTTCAGAAACACTTTGACAGAGGTAAGGATTAGAAGTCTTTATGCCCCTGCACAGTACTGTAAGTGAAAGACATGCTTAAGCAAGAGGGTCTGGCAGAGGAGAATCCAGAAATTTTGTAATTAAAATCTATCTTGTGATGGACTGTAGTTAGGTACTTCAGCAATACCTTTTGCACATCAACCTATCTATGCAGTGAAGAACTAGTAAGTGCTATATATAACAGAGCAAATCAAAGTAAGCCGTGAGAACATCAGAAGGTATTTAACTCTCTCTTTTATTTTCCCTGGTAACACAAACAAACTAGAACCTAGCTTTTCAGATCCAAGCTGGGAATTGAAAAACAAAAGCACATCGAAGATTTCTTGATTTCCCTCATGATTTTTACTTTTCATTTTGGAAATACTGAACATCTATTTTGTTCCTTTTTTTTTTTTTTTTTTTTTTTTTGCATCAATTGAATATTGTGCAAGTATCAGCTGTAAAACTGATTTATTAATCTGGTTTACTCTTTGTCATACTCACACTTCTAAAAAGTACTCCTAATTTGAGATACTGCATGCCAAATTTCATCCCATAGGAAACCCTGTGTTGAATGTTTACAGCAGATTGCGCTGATGCAGTTATGCTTGAAACAATACTGTGAATGTTGACACCACACTCTACTTGGAGATTGTTTGAGCCTAAAGTCTTTCATGTATGATGGTTGAAGTTTCTGCATGCAGAAGGCCCAGGGAAGCCTATGGAAGAGATTACAGGACTGAGGTTGAGGCATGTGATGGGAAGATTCGTGAGGGATGAAGAAAATGTGGTCATTATATTTTACTGAAACACAACTGGCATATTATATTACATTCCCTCATATAGAAAAAACCCTTCAGTATGGAATTATTTGTTATTTTCAGGATGGAGGAAGGAGGAGGGGAGACGGTTGGGCAGCGGAAAGAAAAAAAAGATGTGGTAATATTCCTGAACTAGGCAAGGAGAAATACACAGTTGCCAACACATATGGAATCACAATGTTGTTGGCAAAATGAAACATCATGCAAACTGCAGTATGAATTTAATTTAGTGTTTTTATAAGGTACCCTACATACTGAAAAACAGAAAAACACCAAAATAAAGCCCTCGTTTTATTTTTCAAAAGGAATTTATACCTTTAGTTCTATTGTGTCACAGATTTTTTTTTTTTTTTTACTTTTTAGTGGCTCACAATAATATCCTTAACTCTGTTCATTCATCTTGTAAAATTTTCTGGGTGTTTTTCAGTGTTCATTTATGTTAAACCAATAACTCTTTGGCTGTTCTCAAATCATGGTGCCTTCAGTGCCATCTGTTCCAGTCATACTTTTCAGCATTTGATTTTTGTACATGGTGATTTAGTTTGGGCCTGATCCCAGTTTTTGTTTGTTTGTTTTTTAATAAATTAACTGTCTGGTGTAATTAAAGAGGAGTGAAACTACTAGGAGGTGGCTGAAATAGTCAACCATCTGCTGGTTTTTTAGTTCCTAAGAAGGGTAGAAGATCATTTGCAGATTTGTCACAACAGTCACTTATATAAAACAGGAGACAAAAAACATTTTTACAAATGTTCACACCTCTTTCAAAGCATTCTTTTAAACTCTTCCTGGTGTAATATTGACTAAACAAGACATAATCTCCCATAGTAATGATTATGGCAGCTGGTGTGCCATGACCATATCCTGTCACATTGACTTTCTCTGGAAGTCCCTGTTCCAGTTCTGGATGTCCCTTGTGCAGCTGGGTTGAAGACTCTGCTAGAAGTGCTGTGCATCTCTGGTTTACTGTTTTGAAAACTTCTGCTTTCCACAGTAAGACACACACAGTAGCTCAAGGAAGTCTAGGCTAGACTGAAAGGGCACAAGTTTATTTTTGTCTTATAACTCGGGGATATAATTTTAAATCAATGAAAGCTTATATTGACTTCACATTTCTGATAATATGAAGAGGTTTGTCAGCCACAAGAGCGAAGACTTCTGTCTCACAATTCTCGCACATTGTAAAAAAAAAAAAAAAAGCATCTATTTTTTCCAGAACATGTCAAGTTACCTGTTTTTGAAATTTTAGATCAAGGTGGTCTAAACTCTTCCATAAGCTTTAAGGATCTGAATGGGTTAGGAAAGGAGAATGAAATACTCTAACAATGCACACTATACAGCTGTCTAGTGGATGGGTAAATGATCTCTCCCATGGTGAGCTCCAGGGTAAATCATTCACCTACTTCCAAGATAACAGGAATTAAAGCAGTGCTTCTTACAAATTTAGTCTAGCGAAAGAGCCCAATTTTATTGAAAGCAAGATTTAACTGCCAGAGCTGTATAAAAGGGAGCTTTGAAGCTTCACATCATAGCTCAGCTTGTTGGCAGTCATAGCCTTTGTCTGGGTCCAGGTTAGGTAATGGCATCTCAGTCAACATTTTCCTGGAACACTCCTAGAGCTCCACAAGTTTCCTGAAATACGCTTCAAACTCTCACAGGTAATGGATACCTAGCTTGATACTGTCTGGAGTATTATCAGGAAACATTTTGAAATGGTACTTCGTATCTCCGTTCAAGAGCTGCTTGCTTTTCTTGCTTCTGCCAGACATGACGTCTAAACAAACACTGGCTAACCAAGCAGAAGAACACAGAACTGTTTACCCTTGTTCTGATCTGACCTCACTTTTAATTTTGTACAAAGTCTCATGGCATTCCAACTTGAAGAGGGACAAGATGGAGGAAGACTCTGCTGCAGAAAAGGAGAGCAGGCCTGAGCACCAAGGTGTTGCTATTGCCTGCTTTTATATTGACCTCGTGTTTGAGAAGTGGAGGGAAGATCTTGTTTGAATTTCTGCCTCTCTAGCTCATCTGGTTTAGGGATTGATCCAGCTGGCAAGCCTCCAGGCCAACTATTGGGTTACTTACAATACTGATACATTGAAACACGCTGCCTTGTAAATGGAGGGGCCCCAATCCTCATTTTCTTAGGTGAGTCTTTAAGGACTAAACTATTAGTTCGAAAGGTACTCAAATTCATCACCTTTTCCTGCTAATTAAGAACTTCCAGGAGAAGTTCTAGGATCTTTCTGAAAGTACTATCCCAAAAGCCTGGATTTATGGCTCAAAGCTCCCACCATCTTCTCCTAGTTACCTAAGTCTGTGCTGTTTACAGCAGAACCATTTTTGAGTTCTGTGTTTTGGATTCATCTGGAGATATGTTCTTCTCGCACACGATAAGGGAAATTTAAGTACATTGCATGGACTTCTAAGAATCAAGTCTCTCATTTGAGCCAGTTGCTTTGAAGGAACGATATATGAGATGTGAGATTGCTGCCTATCATAGCAAACTTTTTACATTTTTGTCCTTGATTTATGATATTCTACATTGCTTCTTTCTACACCTGAATAGAGAAAAGGCACACAGCTTTTCTTTTGCATCTACTGACCTTCCTCAGCTGTATGTTTTCAGTCAGCCCCAGGTTTATTTCTGTGTTATCCTGAGTGTTATACTAAGAACCAGGACTTCTGTTTCCCTCATAACTCAAGCTCAGTGAGTCCTTCATCAGGTCATACATACTTTCCTATGTTAACTTAAATTTTAGATAATTTATAAAAGTTGTAAACTACATCACACCACTAAGTGTAATGTTCTGGTTATAAATCATTACAATTTTTATTTTTCTTGTTTGCAGAAAATAGCAGTATCTAAATTCTTACTCATGCAAGTATGAAATTGTTCACCTAGGTCGATGTTCACAGGAGCAGCACCTACACCAATATTAATACCTGATAAATATCTTCTAAAACTACACACTCTGCCAGGAGAGGTAATAAGTTAAATTATTTCAAGTTGCTTTACATACTTCCTAGCTGTTTTTTTTTTCCAAAATAAATGATTTAAACTTGCCTTTTTGCTTTCTATTACATAGAGGGAAAAAAAAATCTAATTACTTTTAAAGTTAATTAGGGTGACAATTACAGATTTCTCAATACAACAAACAGTGATGAATCAGAAATAAATTTGCTATTATGATCAAAAGTCATGTCTCTAATGACAAAGATTCCTTTTGCAAGATAAAATTACTCATTTTTTGAATTGGAAAGAATATTTATAACACATTATTTGTTTGAAGTTCAAATTAATATGTGTTTTATAAGTCAGCAGTGATATATATGCAAGCACAACACATACAGACATTCATCACTCTCATGTGAAATATATATCTGTGTATCAAATAAACAGTATGATTTGCATTAAAGCCCTAAATTCAATTTTTTAAAAAAATATTTACTTTTAGTACAGTGTATCTGCACTTCATCTTGGATCTAAACATATATATTGGTCAAAATACGTGAATAGTTATGGAAGATCTTTAACAGCTTTCAGACAAAGCATTTTATTTAGGAAAAAAATTAAGTAGAGATTTAAGGTTTCCTCTAACAGAGCTTGGGGCTTTTTTTACTTTGGAGTGTGACATAAGAGGTCAGAGCCTGAAAGCTTGACATTTGGTCGTTTTGTTTCAAGTTCTTCCAGTACCCTGCCTGCCAGAGGGCAAGCAAAAAAACTTATTTTCCTTCTGTCTTCTTGCAGATTTTCTGTAATCACAGAAATATTTTTTTAGATTTTTTCAGGCTCTTTGTTGTAATCTGGAAACTTATATTTCCAGTCAAATGTGCTAAAATACTGTCAGTTTACTGAACTAAAAGGCAACTTTGTTATTTATGAAAGTATCATTTTTAACTCCCTAAGCAATGAAAAACAAGTTCTTAAGTTTTTCTTCGCAACTGTTTTACACTCCTCAGCTAGCTGTCTGTCAATGTGAAGCATTCTGTCAAGTACAAATAAATTAGAATACATTTACTTAAGTTGGCGGAAAACATTGTAAATGAGTATTTGGGGAATGGTGTAGTACAAGGTCACCTTCCAGCACAGGCTGACTGTACCACTATGTGAAATAGGTTTTCTTTCCCATTAAGTTAAAGGTAGAAAATAAAATTAATATAAAGAGAGAGAAAAAAAAAAAGGAATCATCAGTGTGGAGTACAGATTTAGCAAATTTAAATTTGCATTTGTAAAGACTTTTACTTCTTGTATTAAGAAGCAAAAATTCAGGTTAGAGTTCTTATAGAAAAGATTCTTTTCCACAACTCACAGAATCACAGAATCACAGAATGTTAGGGATTGGAAGGGACCTCGAAAGATCATCTAGTCCAATCCCCCTGCCAGGGCAGGAACACCTAGGTGAGGTAACACAGGAAGGCATCCAGGCGGGTTTTGAATGTCTCCAGAGAAGGAGAATCCACAACCTCCCTGGCCAGCCTGTTCCAGTGTTCCGTCACCCTGACTGAGAAGAAGTTTCTTCTCAAATTTAAGTGGAACCTCTCGTGTTCCAGCTTGAACCCATTACCCCTTGTCTTACTGTTGGTTGTCACCAAGAAGAGCCTGGCTCCATCCTCGTGACACCCACCCTTTATATATTTATAAACATTGATGAGGTCACCTCTCAGTCTCCTCTTCTCCAAGCTAAAGAGACCCAGCTCCCTCAGCCTTTCCTCATAAGGGAGATGCTCCACTCCCTTCATCATCTTTGTGGCCCTGCGCTGGACTCTCTCCAGCAGTTCCCTATCCTTCTTGAACTGAGGGGCCCAGAACTGGACACAATATTCCAGATGAGGTCTCACCAGGGCAGAGTAGAGGGGAAGGAGAACCTCTCTCGACCTACTAACCACCCCCTTTCTAATACACCCCAGGATGCCATTGGCCTTCTTGGCCACAAGGGCACAGTGCTGGCTCATGGTCATCCTGCTGTCCACCAGGACCCCCAGGTCCCTTTCCCCTACACTGCTCTCTAACAGGTCATTCCCCAACCTGTACTGGAACCTGGGGTTGTTCCTGCCCAGATGTAAGACTCTACACTTGCCCTTGTTAGATTTCATTAAATTTTTCCCCGCCCAACTCTCCAGCCTGTCCAGGTCTCGCTGGATGGCAGCACAGCCCTCTGGCGTGTCAGCCACTCCTCCCAGCTTGGTGTCATCAGCAAACTTGCTGATAGTACACTCAATTCCCTCATCCAAGTCATTGATGAATATATTGAATAGTATTGGTCCCAGAACAGACCCTTGAGGCACTCCACTAGATACAGGCCTCCAACCAGACTCCACCCCATTGACCACGGCTCTCTGGCTTCTCTCCTTCAGCCAGTTTGCAGTCCACCTCACTACCCGATCATCCAGTCCACACTTCCTCAGTTTTGCCGTGAGGATGCTGTGAGAGACAGTGTCAAATGCTTTACTGAAGTCAAGGTAGACCACATCCACTGCTCTGCCATCGTCAATCCACCTTGTTACATCTTCGTAAAAGGCTATGAGGTTGGTCAAACATGACTTCCCCTTGGTGAAGCCATGTTGACTGTCCCTGATGACCCTCTTATCCTTGATATGTCTTAAGATGGCACCAAGGATAAGGTGTTCCATCACTTTCCCAGGGATGGAGGTGAGGCTGACTGGTCTATAGTTGCCCAGGTCCTCCGTCTTGCCCTTTTGGAAGACCGGAGTGACATTTGCTTTCCTCCAGTCCTCAGGCACCTCTCCCGTTTCCCAAGACTTGGCAAAGATGATGGAGAGCGGTCCAGCAATGACTTCAGCCAGCTCCCTCAGCACCCGCGGGTGCATCCCATCTGGACCCATGGATTTATGGATGTCCAGATTGCTTAACTGGTCCCTAACCCAGTCCTCATCAACTGAGGCAAACTCCTCCATTGCCCTGCCTTCCTCTGGGGCCTCAGGGGTACGGGGCTCCTCAGGACAGCCTCTGGCAGAGTAGACAGAGACAAAGAAGGCATTCAGTAATTCTGCCTTCTCTGTATCTTCTGTCACCAGGGCACCCACCCCATTCGTCAGTGGGCCTACATTGCCTCTGGTGTTAGTTTTATCTGCCATGTATTTGAAGAAGCTTTTTCTGTTGTCCTTGACCCCTCTCGCCAGGTTTAACTCTAAGGAGGCCTTAGCTTTCCTAGTTTCCTCAAAAAAACTGCTGGGGTTCTGGTCATATTTTCTTTTGAAAGGATTTTCTTTCAGAAAGAAATAAATCAAAATTTGAGTTTGAAGTTAAAACACAGGAGGTCAAAAGTCAGGTTGAATTTTCCATAGCTGACTTATGAAATTTCGACCCAAGAAAGACTTTGAATTTTAACACGAGATGTATTTATTATAATTTGTAATAAAAAACACATTTCCACATTAAGTTACTAATTTTGAAAGCCTTATTTTCTACTTGTTCAATTTACATACCTGGCAAAATACAAATTCTGTATAAAATCCATTTAAGTAAATATATTTTCAGTAGTCACCACCATGCATTGCAGTACGTTTGTAGGACTCAACCTTTCTCTTGGGCTTCTTGGTGAATTTTTAGAGTAGCTTTCTTGAATGTTTATCATGTATTATCATCATTTTGGAAAATAGGAGTTACTGGTCTTGTTCATCTATGCATGTTTTTAAGTAGAAGTGAGACATAAAAACTGAGCTAAGGAGGAAAGCATAAAGAGTAACTTCTGTGGTAAAGGACATGAGAAAATAAGCACAAAGTTCTTGTAGCTCTGTACAGATAAATGTCAACTATTAGTATTCTAAACATAATTTGATATATTGGGAAACAAATAATCTCAAACAGAAATTTAGTAACAACTTCCACTGAAATAAAATAAATAGTAAATCTCGTCCAATCGAATGTATCTACAAGTGGCAGATAACTGATGTCAGAAAACCTGGAAACAGACTCATAAATAAATAGGAAAAATATCTTCAAATTCCCTGCAGAATTTGCTTGGTTTATGTCTTCAATCATGAAGGATGCATCTCACTCTACAATCTTAATATATTTATCCATTTGATAATCTCCCATTATTTTATTTTATGTGATACTTGTAACCATTTTTGGCCATTGTGTGGCCAGTTGAGTGCTTTTGATTAACTGTATAAAATGCAAAAATCTTACCAGATTTCAAGTTTTCACTTTCACATTTTACTGAAGGAACAGCTAAGTAGAAGTCTCTGATTTATTGTCTTTGTGTGTTCACTCTTTTTATTAGCTGTTATCCCGTTCCTCATATTTTATTCATTTCTGTTCCGAATTAAATTCAGCAGTTTCTGTTTTCTCAATAGTCAGTAATTACTGCTGTCTCTTGCCTCAGACCTTCTGTTTCTAATGGCTCCAAAGCCACAGGTTAATAAAGGACAAGAAATGATAACTAATTCTTTTTAGCATGGCATAAAATAAACCCAATAGAAACAGATATACATAATCGCAGCATTATGCAAGGATGCAGTTATAGATTGTTCAAAGACTGGGCTAGAATAAGATGTTGAGGAAAAGAGAGCCATGAGCAAAAGGTGATGTAAATTGGGTAGACATGAAAAAGAAAGGTAGAAATCTAGTAGCAAAGTACAAAAAAAAATGGCCAGACTAGGTCTACATTAAAATGTCTAAGTGAATACAGTAATGGAAGTAGGCCGGCTGTGGTAGTACTGAGATACATGAGTGTTTTCATGCTTTTGTTTCCCATTCAGTTAGTAGGTCAAGCTTGGAAGCTGAAGGACAGGATAGCACAAACTTCTGTTTTCCCTCCACCAACCCCCCAGCAACCCCTCTACCCTTCCCTCCCAAACCAAAAACAGTGTTCCTGCCACTGTTGTCTGCCACATGGAAAAGAAACTTACTGCCTTGCATGAGTACCTCTGCATTCAGTGGAGCAACATATATTATTGAAGTTTTACTGTGTCCTAAGTGTAGAAAGACATCAGTTGCTACACATACAAAAGTTTGTTTTTCAAAACTGATTTACTGATAGAAGCACAATAATCTCTCTCAATTTAAAGGGAAGCAGATCAGCTCTGCCCATGGAGCACCATACCAGATTACTTCAGTTTGCTAGGAAATACCACACAGTTTTCAACTCTGTAGCATTTTCTGGTTCTGCCCTTCATTATTTGCAACAAGGATGACAAATCTTCCACACTTTTCCTGTTACGAGGCTACCACAGCGGAGATGTACTGGTCTGGACCAGTTCTACCATGGTCGTCTGTGTGTTTCTTTAGGCAAACTATTATTTTTATGTCTAGTCTAGATGAGAGGAATTTCTCACATGTTTTTGTCTTTGAAATGCTGCCTTTGTAAATGAGACTTACTGGACATGTTGTTGTACTGTATGTGTTCCACTACAACATGATTCCCCTGCAAATTACATTTCTACATTTATACAGTTCAGAAGCTCAAAGCAGCCTTATGACGTAATGAATTCAACCCCAGATCCAGATTACATAATATACTGGATGTTTGGAAGGATTAATACGCATAAAGAAACATCTGTAACACTCACTCCTATCCCATCTTGAGTCTTTATAATATAATCAGGCATTTGTGTGCGTGCAACGACGTTTTATATTCAGACTCTGCAGCAGTTTCTGGTAATACTTCCCCCCAGTGAAAAGGACTGAAAACATTTAATAGCATGTTTAACCACTGTCAAAAAAAGAGAAGTTTTAATGTTTGATCATTTTGTTAGTAAATAACAATGTCCTGTATATTTATCCTGCAATAATAGACTGAACTACATTTAATTAAAAAGTAATTAAATTAATTGAAATTAACTAAATAAAATTAATTAGATTGATTAATGAAATTAAACAAAATTAATTTAATTCATATTAAATTAGAGCAATATGTTAGGATTATTCATCTTTGTTAGAAGAGACCCCAGCCTGTTTATAACATAGGTGTTGCTGCCCAGAAGATACTGATTAGACAGCTCCACACCAGTTGAAGGAGTTCCAGAAATTACAATAATTATTCAGGTGTTTGAGATCTAAACATAAAAGAACATTAACGTGATTTTAAATGCACTTTCTTCAGTGGTTCATTGGTGGTCTTAAAGAGTGTATTCCAAGGTTTCTACACATTAAAAACATCATTTTCTTGCTAGAATTGAGAATGTCTACACTAAATCTCTTCAGAATAAAGTGGCAGCCTTCTAGCGTTCCAGTGAAGGTCTGTTGTCCTGTGCCTTGTTCTGCCCTTTCTCCTGAGGAAAACCTTGTTAAAGACTGAGTACTTAGATCTACTGCAGCGAAGTAGCAACCAGTTGCTAATGAGATGAGATTGTCATGATGATCAGAGACAGGTTCGCAGTCTGCACTTTAGTACTGTTAATTCTCAAAAGAGTCTAAGGGGCAAAATTGCTCAAAAGGGGCAGAATAAAGTCTACAGAAAGTTCCAGAATAAGTAGGCCTGTGAGAAGAGAGGAGAAGAATTTTGAGATGTTCCTTCTCTTTCCAGTTCTGCTTAGAGAGCCTGTTCTGACAGCCGAATCTTTAGAGTAGGGGAAGAACTGTGAAGAATTTAATTTTAAAAGGCATAATTATTTAAGAATGATACTTGGGAGGAGATTCTCAAGAAACCTCATATAATTAGTTATTTGGAATGTTTTCCATCTCTATGTCCAGACAAAATGGCATTTGTGGCCTCTTTTGAATTTACTTTCAAAAGGCATACACGCACCCAGTGCTTTTGAGGAAGATTTTCCAGACATCCCTTGTGTTTTTAACTTCTGTTGCAGGAAGTCATTGATGACTATTATTATAGAAACCTTACTCTCATCACCTCTCCTCACTCATTCCTCATGATTTCTACTGTGTTTGGCTAGAAGATGTAAAAGACCTTCCATTTCTCCGTGGAGCATGTTATTATTGTAATATAGTTTATCAGCTAGTCTACCTCCTTCTTTTTCCTGGACGACCTGCATTTTGAGACTTTTAGACCCCTCCTGGAGACTGCAGGCTACATGCTGTTACTTTAAATAGACCTCAGCAGACCCTGCCTTGTTCTCTTTTTTTCACTAGTTTTCAAAGGGTGTAATTCAGTACTGCATGAGCTTCTGTTGATTTACACATACTTAGACAGAAAGACAGTCAGAGTGCATATCCTATTATCTATCCGAGAAGCATAATATTTCTGTATATCTGCCAGATAGACTATAGAAGTTTGACAATAATATAGAAGTTACAAAAGAAATGAAGGCACCTCTTCTGTCAAGATCACTCCGTTTGGGAAAATGAGCCTTTGTTGTTACCTTTGCATTACCATACTAGGTTGCCTTAAGTAAGATTCTTTTAAGAAATGAGTACTTAGTGTGTTCAGGCACTCAAGGAGCCAACTGTCATAGGATTAGTAGACGCTGATTTAATAGAAGTATTATCTAAATTTACAGCCTTACTGGAGAGTCATTTACGTAAGTAAATCTAGAAAGATCAACTTTTAAAAATGACAAATGTTCTGCTTTTTTAAACTGTCATGTGCCCTGCCAGGCTAGACATTTGCTTAGAAGTCAGCAGAAAATTCCACTTCAAGAATTAAATATTTAAACTGGTATAATGAAGTCTACTTACTGCCAGCTTCTAATACATATATATTCACTGTTACTGCATGCAACATCTAAGTAATTCAACTAGATAGAAGCACATCACTGAGTAAAGTGTTTGCCCATTATGTTTCTTTATCAATTTAAAAGCTTCTGTTGTGAAAAATTTCAACAGAAGCTTTGACTCCTGTTTATGAAGTCCACAGCAGAGAATTGCTTTTGTGAAATGTTGAGAGTCCTGGCGTGGAAATGGAATCAACTGCTCGGTCTCGTACACAAAAAATGGCCATTCTGTGCCACTTCTTTAAAAAGTACTTGTTCTAGTTATGAAAGAGTTTTAATTCCCATCTTTTAAGAATTACTGTTTTTTTAAAATATATTTTCATTTTTAGATTGTCTGCATAATGAATCAGAATAGCATGTGAAGGCTTAAGTAGACATGGCTTTAATACTCAAATGAGTTTTTTTAAATCTGATTGAGCCAGTAACTAGTTTGTTAGTCTAATTCGTTTCAGCTAAATCTGTTAAAAAACAGTATCTGAAAGTACCATCTTTCAGTCGAGAATTAGGAATCTGGGAATGTCTTTATTACTTTCAAAATTCAAGGTAGTCTTTTGAAGAACTACATTTCAGAAGTTAAATATGAAAACAGTACTGTTAGAGGTTAGCTAGAGCACATAGAGCACAAGATCACACTGGTATAGGGTTAAGCGGAACACAAAAAGAGATCTATTTCCAAAAGTGTCATCTCTAATATTCATGAGTTGTATCCAGTGTATAAGAAGAACTAAACCAAACCAAGCATGTCAACTTTACAGTCTATGTACACCAACTATATGAAATATTGTAGCAGTGCTAAAATGTTGTGAAGATCATGGAAGTCATTTAGCATGGTAAGAATATGTAAAATAAAGTTCACACAGAAAGGGGCACAGGAAGGACGCCTCTTCAATGTAGGAGAATTTCACTAGCCAACTAGGAGACTTGAAGTACATGTAGTCCAGCAACTAGGCACCATTCTGTGACCATCTGCACAGTCAAGGACACTCCTCAAAGCAGAATGGTGGGCAATCATCTGAGAGCAAAGACTGAAGCTCCAGCTGTGGGGTCTGCACCATCTACTCTGGCGGTGGTTGATGCCTCCATGCAGATGGAGCTGCTGAAGGGAGAGGCTGCAGAGCAGATCTCAGACTGCAGGAAGTGCCTGGACCTTTCTCCTGGAGGAGAGACAGGTGGCAGACCTGCCTGCAAAAGATGTGCCCAGGTGGAGAACCTCCTGCGACACGTGGCTGAGCTGCAGGAGGCAGTGGGAAGGCTGCACAACATCAGGAAGATTGAGAAGGAGTTAGATAGCTGGTTCCAAGCGCAGTCTGCAGTGAACCCGCTGTATATGGCCAAACAGCCAAAAACTCCCCCACCAGCACACACAGACGTGAAGGGGGCTAATAATGTAGAAGAATGGATGCTTGCAACGGCAAAGACCAGCAGGAGGAAGAGACTTTCCCTGAAGCATGAGGTGCACTTGCTTCAGAGGTGCACTGGCTTCACTGCTCTGCAAACTGAAGAGGAAAGACCCATCACATCAGGAGAGATGCTGGAGCTGAGTAAGGCAGCCCAATCTGCTCCCTGTATAGCAGCCAGCACAACTAAGAGAAGGTGATGGGTGACGGTAGTGGGTGACTCCCTTCTGAGAGGTACGGAGGCACCATTTGCTGACCTGATGCACTCTCTAGAGAGGTGTGCTGCTTACTGGGGGCTTGCATCACGGATGTCACCGAGATACTACCAAGCCTTGTACAGTCCACTGACTATTATCCACTGCAGTTGTTTTACATGGGCACCAGTGATACAGCCAGGAGCAGTCTGAGGAGTATCAAGAAGGATTACAGAGCCCTGGGAGCAGCAGTAAGCAATTCCAGAGCACAGATAGTTTTTTTCATCAATCGTCCCAGCCAAAGGGAAGGGGTTTGAAGGGGCCAGTCGAATTTGACAAATCAACAAATGGTTACAGGACTGGTGTCATAGTCAAGGGTTCCAGTACTTAGACCACAGGACTTGCTTTGAGGAACCTGGTCTAGTAGTGGCTGATGAACATCTTACACTCATTTTAAAAGTATGCATCTCTAGAGCTGTTAACTATGACTTACTGGAAATATTTGAATTATGACAGCTAAGATAGCTAAAATAATTCATATTTTTAAATTTTGTGTGAAATATTTGCAGTAAAAAGCATTTTTTTTCTTGCAAGGATATATGGTTAGCACTTTCATGGTTTTGTGCAAATAAAATATAATCTTTCAGTGACTCAGTCTGACCCATGGAGATGTGGTATGTTTTAGCAAAAACAGAATCTGAGTTTTTGTCCAAGTTCCTACCCAACCAAATGTACCTCAAAGCAATATTTAAAAGCTTATGCAATAAAATTTTAGTTCACCACAAGCAAACAACTTACAATTAAATATATTGAATTAGCAAGACAGAAAAAGAGTCCATGTTTGGAAAACAACTTGAATGATGATGTACTACAGTCAGGGAAAAAAATGTGCAAGTTAGGCAAAGCTAATTAAAAAAAAAAATTAAATCCTTCTTGTATATGCCTGGCTAATTATTGAAAAGATATTGTGTGTTTGTGTTATTCTAACCATCATGCAAATAATAACTTGGCACAAACTGATCTCTGTTGGATGAGGAATTTGCATTATACTAGAAAAATATGTCTGGAAGGGGAGGGTGTCAGATATGGTAAAGAAAAAAAATATGGGCTTAAATTTTCTTAAGAAACTATAAGCTTTCCCTTAATGAACTTATAGTACAGTTGGCAGATGTCAGAACTTGTTTATGCGAAGGATTGTGTTCCTTGTTCAGAACAATATATATGCAGGGTTTTTTGTAGTTAATGTAACTCATCTTTCTGAAAGTATTCTGGAAGAATCAGAAATTCCTCATTATCAATATTTACAAAAAGTAAATAAGAACCCTGAATATGCCTTGTCACCTTCTAGTGGTAATTTCTTTTATGTTATCATAGCTGTTTTTTTGTGTTTCTTTTTTCCTTTCTCTGGGTGTAGAGTTTGTTATTAGGATCACAGTCTGCGAATATATCTTAAACCACCTTGGAAACATCTGTGTTTGATGTGCACTTCCATTTTGCCTCACTTGCAAATTACAGTGAAACACAGACCAGACTAGGCTAATGTTCCTAAATCTCACTCGACTTTTTGTCAGGAATATGGCATGTAGATATGTTTTAAGGTTTTTGTCTTTAGTCGGGAAGAGGCTACTTTGTGTACAGGATAATTTCATCAGAACTTTCAAGAATTTAGTAAGGTACATTTCTTCATATCATAAACTGAGTTTTAAGTGTAAGCACCCATCTCAGATCACATCAGCATTGCATTCTGCTCTCTTTCCAGCACAGTTAATTCATTATAAAGACTTAAACCCACTGGAAACAGCCTATAATTAGATGTAAAGGTTTTAAGGCAGCTAAGCATCAGTGCAAGTATGGTCCAGAGAGAATGATGAGGCAAGTACTCCCATTAGGCATCCAAATATTGTCATCAAATCCTCTAGCATCCTCAGGAGTCTCATCAGGAAGTCTGGTGGCTTCAACATCTCTACTCAAACATCTGGGAGTGAAGGGCATACTGAATAAATAGAACATCAGACAAAAAGCACATAGAAAGCGTGTTGATATTTGGCCTGCTGTAAGTTAAAATGTGCAAGCAATAGAGAATCAAAGAGCAAGACAGTTGAATAATTAACGATAAGTTTAATTGGGAACAAGACAGTCCTACCACATAGTAGGGATGCAAGAGAGGTGAAAAGCAGTTAATGAAGAGGAACTGATATGGAGGTGAGCTGTTTCAATGAGTGAATGGATGGGAGGCCAGGAGTGCACAGGAAAAATTAGTTGCACTGGCAGGTATTTTTACACTTCCAGGTA
Source organism: Caloenas nicobarica (assembly GCF_036013445.1). Lineage (NCBI taxonomy): Eukaryota > Metazoa > Chordata > Aves > Columbiformes > Columbidae > Caloenas > Caloenas nicobarica. The sequence continues at coordinate 52,015,886 of NC_088245.1, forward strand.
GTCCTTGCTCATCCAGGAATGGGTGGATTGACAAGTCCTGCCCATCCAGAGCCTCAAAGCCCCTTGAACAGTGACAGGGCATGCTTTCCCCCATAGTACTGATAAGATTTCTGTACCTGTCGCTGCTCTTATTGTTTTTCACTTAAGGAATTACTATAATGACAACTCTGGGACATGAATCGATTTAGTTGTTTATAAGAGAGATCAGGGATACCATCAAGATAATGGTGCCGGCTGATCATGACAGAAGGATTGGCACGCGCAGGTAAAACATGAGGGACTTCGATATGCCATTGGCCTTTTCAGTGTGATTAAGTACCTTGTGCTGAGGGGAACAACTTATTTTGTGACAGACGTAGGAACAGGCATGGGTGTATGCAGAAAAAACAGCAGACAATGACAAAATCTTGTCACCTGGCTTGGCAGACTGGAGGAAGCCCAGAGAGACACAACCTAGAAGGACCTGAGGTGGCAGAAGACTGGATGTGAAGAAAAGGTGAAAAAGATGCTCTAGGAGGGAGGAAAGTGCTGGAGAGGGGATGGCTGTTTAGTCATTTATTTATCACATGTAATTAAGCAGTAATCAGTGAATTCAGAATCAGTATCAACAAAACAAAAGGTAAATCCCAATATTAAGACACAAAATGTTACTGTAGACCTAAAAATCTCTAAGAGCCATTGAGGAATTAATCCCCAATATTTCTCATCCCACACATTCACATTCACGCAGCTGTATTCACACCCTGGCCCCTTCAGGTTAGCAGCACACACTGAGAGTGCAAGTTCACTGTGCACAAGCACATTTTGGGTGTACTCCGGGATGCTGTGTGCATGTGGAGATGCTGCGGAGTTATGCGTACCCGTGTTCCTCCCTGCAGTCTGCTGATCCATGCAGTGGTGAGAAATCACTGCAGCACGTCACATACACACACCTGAGGTCTGGGTCCCTGCTTGTTGTACTTTTACCGCAAGTCCATTAGCTAGAGTGCTCATGGTGTCTATCAGGGAGGAAGCACTCACACCTGCACAGAGGATGCAGGGACAGAGGGGCAACTTCTGGCAACAGCAAATCTAATTGTTCTTGGCTTCTCTTTCCACTCCAAGGTCTCTAGCCTCTCTTACAAGTTTTCACGTTTCTTTTATGCTGCTTGATAAGCTGAAGCATTTGTTTCTGAGGCTGCTTTGTAACTCCCTGGTTCCTAAAGTGCAGATCCCTCCTGCCATGGCTGTCACTCAGTTCTCAATCTGCAGGCAGGCTGCAGCTGGGGCCATAGGCACTGCAGAGATCACCTGCCCTGTAGTCCAGACCAGAGCCGGTCCTAAGAGAAGGCCTATAGGACACCAAAGTGACCTTCAAAAAAATGAACTAATTTTGACTGAAACTATTTCAGACACTTGAAAAATAACTTAATTTCTCAGGAAACCAAGTTGTATTTTAATTATCCAGGTGCCTGCTTGGAACTAAGGAGCAATCAAGCCTTGATAGCCAAGCCATCCATCTCACTAGCAGTCCTTCATGTAACAATCCTTTACAGACACTTGTTGACTGTGATTTGCTTTAACAGAGTTCTAGATGAAGACATAAAATGCCATACATGCCCGTTGTCTGCTTTTATTGAGGCTTTGATGTGGGTAAATGTCTTTGTTAAGGCTTCAGTTGAAAAAGGTAAAATGGATCGACAGCTGGTGAAAATCGTAACAGGTGTATTTCAGCAAATCTTTCATAACAAACAGAGCCTGAAGACAAAGAGGATTCACAAGAATATTACAATTTCTTTACCACTAAGTTGTGCTGGAAGAAAAAAGCACACCTGTATGGGTGAAAATGGAATATCAAACATGCTGTAACTGCTGAAATTCTAAGTCTGATACTGGCTCAATAACAAAGACTGTAAGATTTTTTCTGTAAAAAAGTAGTAAAAAAATAACAAAGCAAACCTTGGAAAATATGATAATCAGTAGAATTAACATGGTAATAATATACTGAAAAGTGTACTGGCAAACATACTTCAAATTCACTTAAGTGTGAGTAAAATTGAAATTAGTTGTTATTTTATTCTTACCTTTACATCTTTATAATGTTTGAAGAGAAACTTAAAGGCTTTTATGTGTTACTGGTTCATCTGGGGAAAGCATAAACCATTGCAGAATTGCTCAATTATTACAAAAGATCCTACTAGGATTGCTGGTGTTTATGGTTATAAACGAGAAGGACAGTCCAAAATTTGAAAAATAATCTCTTAAAATTGGACTTATGTGTCAGAGTAGTCTTGAGGGAAATAGTTGACAAATACCACAACAATCTCACAGAAAGAAATATGTTTTCATAACATATCCAAAAGCGAACATGAGAAATTTCATGTTTGAAAATGGCAATATTTAATTTTAATACTTTTCATGGAAATGGAAAAAGATGATCAGAGCCAGACTGAGTGATAATTGTTTTGATCTTATGAACCGCAGATTTTATCTTATGCGTAACAAAGATACGATTGTGAATGTTGAAGACTCTACTGAGAAAAGAGCTTTAAGCATAGTATGACATTTCTGTACAGTAAGCCTTTCTGCTTCTTTCTTTAAATCAGAAGCAGTTGTGTACCATAGGCAGATGAACAAACCAACAAAGGATAATTTTGACATACATATAAAAATCAAAAGACTGCATGCAAAAATGTGGAAGATCATGTCAGTGCTCCTTCACAGAGTAAAGATAATAACTTTTTTCTATTATTAACCAAGATTACTTATAATTGCGTACAAAATTCTTGAGGGACAGGTTTTATACAGTGTTGGTAAACCAAACATTTCACTGAATCTTTGTTCAGTTATATTCTCAAATATGTACAAGAAAGATGGATAGTTGAGAAACAACTTATGATTCCTATCAAACACAGTTAAGCAAGTACAGCGAGAAATGCCTGATATAAGGGAACAGAGTCAAAGTAGTTAAGACTCTGACATAGGATTTTACATCCTATTTTGTTATAGAACTGAGTTTTTACATATGTCTGCATAATTAAGAATAAAACTCCTTGTATCTTCAAACTAGTTTAATAAATAATACTCTTTGAGAAAAATGAGTCACTTTCAAAATTGATGCATGCAGATTCAGAATAAGACCACACTCTCACATGATCATGGCAAAAATATAACATAAAGACATACTGATGCCTTCTTAGGAGTTTAAAAATACTACCATTACTGTTTTCAGTACTAGGTCAGCAGTTGTTTGCCTTGGAAAATGACTAGTTATTGTGAACTACTGTATCCCTAACAAAAGTTAACAGAAGGCATGTGTGTCGTTGGAAAGTATTTCCTATATTTTACAAGCTTGATCTCAAATCTTTTCACAAACTACAAATACATTATTTCATTCTCACTCATGTCAGTACTACTAAATTTGAAGGAGCTAATATGTCATCCTCAGAGACACTGATGTTCATACAAATGTTATTGGGTTGTAAATGTTACCAAATAAGGGTCTTCTGCAGTCTTGAGAACTACTGACTTAATGTGCAGTAGATAAACAAAAATCCAGACTTTTCAGCATTTGAAGTCTTTAATTTCTATCCTAACCAGGATATAACTTTTTAAAATTATATGTCTTTTTTTTAAAGTCTGGTAATGTAGACAGCTGTTGAGGTATCAAATGAAAGTGGTCTCACCATTTTATAGTCAGGAAAAGGAGGTGGGAAGCTGTGGTCATGCAAATGCGCTAAACAAACCTGAAAAACAACAGAACCATGGAAGAAATTGAAGTTTCACAGACCATGAAGGATACTTCTGTGCTAGAACTGGGTCCAGCTGATAAATGCGATGTCTCAGAATGTCATAGGCCATGTTGTTCTAATATTTTTTCTAAGTTTACTAGTGCTTCAGTCCATTGATTATGTTAAAGTTCCATTTGGCCAATTTCATTAAATAGAAATTAAAGTGTAAACAATTCCAAATGATTTCAAAGATTGTAGCGTAAGATACAATCCAGGGAAAGAATGAACTGCATTTTTTTGCTCTGGGATTTGCAATGCTACTAATGAGCATAAACCACTTTTTAGTATTGACACATAAAGTTGCTTGAAACCCCCAAATGCTGAGGCTCAACTGTAGTGAATGTATGTTCATATTTTTTTCCCCTCCATAATAAACTATTTTAGGGAATTTTGTAATAATTACTCAGAACACACCAATAATCATACCAACTAAAACTGCAGGCACAATCTATATTTGATCTTTTTTAACAAGAAACAGCTTTGTACAATAGCATACTACAACAATGCTTTTCAACTCTTCTTGCAAGATATCATTAAAGTAAACAGAAGTGTGAACTTTTAAGCAGCAGGAACTGCTCAGCTTGCCCACAAGTCCTTATTTGCAGAGTCCTGTTGAAACTGATCCTACTCACATTCTTGAACTACTATATGTAAAAAAGATACGATTTCACTGCTAATCAGATTTCCATGCCATCAAAGGAGCACAGAACCTTCAGTTTTGGGTATAAGTAGCAATAATGAGCCAATTCTAGCTTATGCAGAATGGCTTCTTTCAGAATCTACCTTTATGAAGACAATTTGCTGTGAGTCTCAGATTCCTTAGCAACAGTTTTCCAGTTGGTTTCTGTTATAAACATCAAGCTTTCTCCCCAGAAAGAGATCATCCTTTTCAGTTCTTATATAAAGGAACTTGCGAACAGCAATACTAGTGACTGTGTCAATTATGTTTTTGAATAAGTGAAAGAAAATTAAAGACAATACTTGATGGAGCACTGTGTGATAGAAATTGTTTTCTCTTCTAACTCTGAAAGAACAGAAACAAATCTGTTGCATTCATTCGGTATATTATATAAAAGCATTAAAAAAGACAAACATAAACAAATAAACTTGAATCTTTAATGAGAAGTTCTATTATGCTATTTGTAAAAGTTCTCAAAAAGCAAACCTTCAGACTAGCAGGATTTACTGAAAAGAGCAATTTACAAATATAAAATATTTCAACAGTGGAGAAAAAGTTATCTGGGCCTTTGAGTGTACTTTCACTGAATCCAAAGGCAAACTGCCTCTCAGTTCAACTACCGGAAGAACAACTGTGTTCCAGCATTCGTTATTAGTATTCTGTTTTCAATATAAGTAAGATCACAGTCTTATTTTTATTTACAGGGCCAATTTATATTTATTTGATGTGCTGAGAGTATATTTCAAATTATGTGTTTCCTGTGCTGTTTCCTGTTCCATGTGCTTGTATTGCTTTATTCTGTTCCTAGTCTTGTCAAGAAATCCTCTAGGTTAGTAATTACAAATTGCTTGCTGTACATTTTATAATCCAGCTACCTAATCTGGATGTAACATTCTGCAGTAGTAACACCTATTTTGAGGTTTATATTCCATTTAGGATAACGCTATTCATTCAAAGATAATTCAGCTAGAAATGAAAGTATGGTTATTTTTTCCTCTCCTGATTAGTAAAACTACTACTTAAGAGGGAGAAAAATTTTAAGCCTACTCCTGATAAGTGCCACTAATCAGCTGATTGGCAGCTTGGCAAAGCAGAGCATCATTTGTCACAATTTGGCAGTAAACATTGTCTGAAAGTATAAACCTAAGTAATTCCTTTTGTGATTCCTCTGTTATTAGTAGAGAGACACAGACACTTAAAGAAAGGGAGACATTTAATACTAAAAGCCCCTCTCCCCACTAGGTTAAAAGAAGTATTAATCTCAGGTTTACAACTTTTACATGTCTGAAATGGGAAAGATGACTGCAACTCATTGCTTCTTTAAGAATCTGGTGCTGAGCAAGGAAGTTAAGATGATGTATAAAGATCTCTCTGTATCCCTTTCCTTTATGAAATGATTATTCATAGGCAAAACCATTTTCAGACCTATTTTATGGTTTAACAACTTTCAAGTGTCACTTTTATACATATATCTCCATATATATAAAATTCTCTGACGTATGAGATCCTTCAGATGTGAATTTCATGATGTGATCTGGAAAGGCTTTGGGTTGCACCCTTCCTGTACTCCCACATGTTTATACTTCCCATCTGAATCTGCAATGAATCAGAGAGTGATAGTTTTTGTGTGGAAGGAGAGACAATTTTATGGCATCTGTATATACTGCAATACCATTTGAAAAACCTGGTATCGAGCTGCTAATTTGTAATGCTTTAGAATATATATAGAAATACAGGGTTATATTCTGAATGGAAGCTCTTTAATGTACGAGTAATTTTCAACCTAGCGTGTGTTTTCCTGAGTCTGATAACCTCTGACTCGCGTGGAGCCAGGGATTGAGAACTGTCCAGCTGCTTGCCAAGATAAAACATCCTCTCACATAAAAGAGCAATTGACTTAAGCAACAGGCCATTTGATTGTTATACTTTCTCATAATGTGGGAAATAAAGACATTCATTGTGGCTTGAGCAGGATGCTATGTGAGATGGAAGACCAACAGAGTCCCTCCTTCTCATTAGTTTACTTTAATTGCTTGCATAGAAACCTATATAAATCCTCAAGAACAACTACAACTATTGAAAAAATACTCCTAAAGAGTATTTCTTGAGGTGTCTTATATATGGGGCACACAGGCCTATCAATTTGTGCTTATTCACTTGTTTTCCACCAAGCTAAATCAAGTAAATTCTAAAGATCTCTATGGAAAGTACAGTAAGTCATGATCATGAACAAGAGCAAAAGATTCCCGTGAAAGATACAGTCATGATCAATGATGAGAGCTATCATAACACTATTTTATACTATGATTGCTCTTGTAAAACTTTTAAACTAAGGATTTATTCCCAAGGATGGCACAGCAAAGATTGGGAATGCTGTGAAGACGTCGGGTTCCACTTTGAGCATACCCAAAGCTGTGCTGAATTTTGTGACCAAGCACTGATGAACTCTGAAGAGCATTATTGATTTTTTACTGTGCTGGATGGCTAATTATATTGATCTAAGAATGCGAGAAAAAAATATTTAAAAGAAAGAATATGATTTACTGCTTTTAAGGGGTTAATGTCTCCTAAAATACTGGAGATTTTTTCTTCTTATAGGCAGAAGTTGTGAAAGTAAGGAAACAGTGTGTGGGAACAGCAGGACGTGCGGTTCCAGCTAAAGGGTCTTGGGCAGGTTATACAGAAATATGTTTTTTATGAGTGTGAAGAGTGGTAGCCCAGGCCAGTAAGAATGATATCTCAGGCCAGAAAACTGCCCCTGTATGTATGATGTGTCAATGTTGGGCCTGGGTGTGTGAATGAGTGGGTCGAACGCCGCCCACAAGATATGCATGGGAATGTGACTGAAAACAGACACGAGTGTGGTGTGTTTGAAATAACAATTACTGAAAAAAAAAATCCTGTCTAACCTCTTGGTCCAGGCCCATATCTGTAAACCTATAAATTGAGAACTGTTAATAAAAGTCAGCTCAGCCTGGCTCGGCTCAACTCAGCCTGGCTCTGCTCTTGTTGCCAACAAGAACTCTGTGTCTGTGCATCTCTGTCTGCGTCTGTATGTGTTGTTCCTTATTGCCGCACAGTGGAGAGGAACATTTGGTTCAGAGTGGTCATTTGCAGGAACAAGGAAAAGAGTCGGAGCCTAAAAATTACTTTACAGTTCCAGAAAAAATGGAGATAAATAACAGAATACTAGCATATTATGTTATTTAACTGTGATGTACTTGCACTCCCCCTGATTTCTGACACACAAAGCATGGCTAGGTTTAAAGTCTGGTTCCAAATACTGAAGAAACCTATATTTTGGTTTGCTTCAAGAACAGGAAAGAATTATATTTGCTAATGCAACTGGGCAAGGAAATCAAGATTTCTTTACATTTTTTTATGCATTCTACAGAAGTTTGCTGAGATTGACATTGAACTATTACTAGCATGATAATACCTTGTAAATATTTTGTTTTCATTTCTTGTCAGTTTTAAAAGGTTCTCAAGTATACAGATAGAATATTACAAAACATTTATGAACTGAAATTTGCATTTATATTAATTGGAAATTAATTCTCTTATTTTTATCAATATGAATACTATTCATGAAATTATTGTTGTGTCAAATAACTTAATTGAAGAAAGATTGTTTTCAAGACTTTGGGGCTAGAGAAGAATATTTTACAAAAACTGAAGTCATGCAAATATTGTCGAAATGAACCCCAGTTTTCAAAGTAAAATTTCATTCTTCATTGATCAAAAGTTAGAAAGACTCATAAATCCAAAACACAAACCCAAATAATTAATGTCACTTATGAAAACTGAGGAAGAAGTTGTATAATTTCGTTGCATTGAAAGAACTTGAAGTTCTTTCTTTTCACCCTGTTTCTTTTCACCCTATTTTTTCCCCACAAGACAGCAGCTATGTATTTGAATTTCCTCTGACTGTGGATGAAAATATATGCAGCTTCAGAACGCTGATTGCGTACTACTCTCTCTCCAGTAGTCTGTATTCAGTTTCTAAGATGCAGCTTTTCTTAGGCTTATTTAACCTCTGGTATTTTTTATGAGAAATGTTCCTCATCAGTAATTTCTAATTTATTTGCCTCAGTCTCTTGGCAATCTGACAGTAGCTGAGAATCTTCTGGACTAAAAGTGACTGAAAAGTCTGAAAATGACTCAAATGACTCAAAAAGACCTTCTAGGGAATTTTCAGTTTCTGTTCAGGCTGTGAAAACCCCTGAAATTTCAGTCCATGTCCTGTATATTGCCTTTAGCAATTGTGGAAAGCGAACATGAAGGAAAGCAGCAAGTCATGGTTTTATTAAGAAGGAATACTGTAGCATTTTCCTAGAACAGAAGGTTAAAGAAAATTTCAGTTGTCCTTTGATGGTAAACTATCCAACATTTTTTTGTGACTAGGAGAGTACTTTCTAGCTTGAAGGGATTAGATGTGCTACTCTCCTTGTTCCTGCCCAGACAGAGCAGGACTAAGAGGCACCACCTCTTCCCACACCATCTTTTTGAAGCAAAGGAAATACAGGTGCACAGCCAACATATACATAAGGCATGGCAGGTTTTGAGACTCCCAACATCTCTGTATGTTACAAGACCAGGACCTAAAGATAACCTAGGTAATTAACTTTTCTTTATCTCTGCAAGCAAAGACACAAAGGTACTCGATGACCCTGGAAATGTCTTCCTGGGAGCTGCTTTTTGTATCTGGTGTTTGTGTATAAACACAGTAGTTAAAATGTCCGTTATAGAAAGAAGTGCACCAGATCAGTGCTTCAAATGTGTTTATTAGATCTTTTAAAATAGACTTGCATGAGTAACAGCTGATCTGATCTTCAGATTATATATCCACTAACATGGAGGATTTTGCCTTTTTACTCTTTGAGAATCAACAAGTTAATTTAAAAAATTAAACAAACAAACAAACAAGCCCATCAGTTCAGACTGGACATGCTTTTATGTGACAACTAGGCCCTAAGACTGAAACACCACAGATAATGGGAACAGGTTTAATTTTCTGCTTGCAAAAGAACAACACCCTATAGGCAAAATACAATATACCAGCCTAATCTTGCATATAATTTCTGTTACCTTAAAAATTAATATATAGATTTGTATAAATTTAGATCACTCATTTTGAAGCATAGGGTCTCTAGCAGTAGGAATAATCCTGCTGTTTAGATGAAGTGCACACTCAATAGCCTTTCTTTTAAAGTCTGATTTTCTATTCAGCATGATTTTGAAAGCAGGGAAAATATGTATTCAGCCTCAACAGAGCTTTCTTTGCAAGCTTACAAAAATGAGGAAAATAAGAAAAGTTGTGATGTTAATATCAGTATAAAATAAATGTTATTATTTTATGTAAAATCTTGCAAAGACTGAACTTTTATCTTCTCTACAGATTTTCTCAATGTCATTACTGATGTAAACCAATTAATTCTGACTTTTTTTTCTTATGTTGCAGCACTTATAAAATGAAATATTGATGACATACAACAAGAGTGTGAGGTACGTGGGGGAGTTATAATGGAGTTGAGCTCTTCTGAAGTGAAGCTTGGGTAAGAAGGTCAGGAGATCAAGTAAATAAAAATTTGAGTCCATAACATCTGTTTCAAGACACAAAACCCCTTGTAGACAAGGCTGCTTACACCTTTACCTTATAGTTCTGTGTATACTGGAAAAATAAACAATTTGCTCCTAATTTTATTACACAGAGCGTATACTTCTACATGACAGAGTCCACATGTTGGTGAGATAGACTATATAATTCCATTTTGGTTCTGTCATTTACACCCAGTAACTTGAATATCCTGACAAATAAGTCAGAAAGAAACCAAACATGACCTCAGTAGTTGTCATTTAATGCCCAGAGCTGCTAACATTTCAGTCTTAGAACCAAAGCCAGCACTTTCAGAGAGAGTAGCAATTATAGAAAGACAAATATTTATTTGAACAAATTATAGTTTACAGATTCTTTCTCAGCATTTGTTTCTCGCTTTCCTTGATTTCTTTTTAGCTGTGACTTTGATGTATTTTTCAGTTTGGAATACTGGGAGTTTGCTTCATTGTGATGAATATGTTAAATTGCTGCACTTGGGTCTTTCTTCAAAACAGGATTTCAGTCAGTTTTTCAAGTTCACTTTAACGAAGAGTCCACACAGAATATTTCCCCTTACATAACGCTTCTTCACAATAACAGCAGCTTCAGATTTGGTGTTTGGCACATGTCAGCATGCTTTCAAACACATATAAAGTCTACTGCAGTAATGAGTAATACCTAAAATCCAGATTGTCACCTTACCTTGAAATTTGTCATCTCGATAAGGCCTCTTCATATATTAATAGACAGGCTTTTAGATGGGATATGGGGAGAAAGGGCTCATCACCTAAGTTTTAGATATAATACACAAATTTGGGAGGATCAAAACTGGAGTAAACTAGATAATATTATTGTCATAGTATAAAACCAGAGGACTACATCTGTGCCCGCTAAGTTTCTAAACAAACCATGAAGGAGCTGCAGTTCAACAAATTGTTGGGTGGATCACAGGTAGATCTGTGACCCATCTGAAAGTGAGCTTTCCCTACTTCACCTGCTCAGCCAGCAGTACAACTGGACAGCTGTGCAGACTTTACTTCATGTCTTGAGTGAAACTAAGTAAAAAAAATCGTCCCCAGAAAATGGGGAACTTTATGACATTTTAAGTAGTAAAAATCTGGGGTGGCTCTTTCAAACTGTGAAAAATTGAGTTATGGGCATTGACCTGAAAGGAAGTTGAATGGATTTGTTTTCCTGCTTACACCATAGTAATGTTCCCACACAGCATATCCTCAGGTTTCAATGAGGATGCACCTCCTGCAGATTCATTGACTACAGCTTTTTGGTCTTATTTCATGTTGACTATATACTGACAGAGAAGCAAAACTGTAACAGTTTTGTAGTGTTTTTACTGAACTGAGACTCATGACAGTCTTACAAAGAGCTGCATTAGACGGGTTTTTTTTGACTGAGGAGAATGGGTTGCACAAAAATATCTTTTTCCTAGGGGCATGTTATGGTGACTCGGCAGCAATTTTTTAGAAAAAAAAATCTTTAAATTGATTATTACTCTCTTAATGTGTAAACTTTAATGGGATTTCTTTCATCCTTCTTATTTAATACTAGGATGGTGTGAGAGAGAGGGAATTGCTTCTTGGCTGCCAGAGGACAGTGCCCAGCTGCTCACGAAAGGAGACCTTTGTGACTTGTGAAACTGAACTCAATTTTCTTTTCTGTTCTGATTACAAGATTCTATCTCGGGACTTGAAATAGACTGAAGAATTACAGAGGCTCCACAATTCATTGATCAAGTATATTGTACCCTTCACTGCTCTGTTTCTGATAACTTGTTTTTAATCTGTGGTGGTTTTATTACTAGTATTCTGGTTGTGGGATTTCTCTGTGGGCAAAAGTAAGTTCTTGACCTTGATCATCTATTTATGACGGTAGGACCTTTTGTCTTGGATCAATATTTTCTTCTTTATTTTTATTGTTTCAGAATGAGTATATTTAAATATTAATGTGTATCTCAACTAAAGCTTCCAAGCAGTCCTCAGAACTGTTTTCTGACTGGGTATTAAATGCTCCGAGCCTGAATGACCAGGTTTTCTTTGCTTACGTATTGCACAAATTCCCTCTTTCCTAACCCACAATACTAATTGTACATGCTACTTGACATTAATTTATTTTCATGTATGACTGGGAATCCTTTGTCTAAATCAGTCTTGTAAATCGTAAATTTTTGCCTCCTGAGGTATTGCCATAATTCTTTTCAAGCTTTTCTCTTTGGATAAGTATTTTCCGGCTCTATCTCTATATGGAGAGTGAAATGAAGACTTTACAAATTGCTCCTTCCCATCCTGACTACATTAATTCCTTTGATATTACAGGATAGAGTGGCTGAAGGAAAAGTGGTATGATCAGCTGGAAACTGCATGTATGCTATATGCAGATTCTGCACAGCTTCTGGGTATCTAGTTTATTATGGTTGTCTTGGACACATCTTGCAATGGCGACTCCACTATGGAAACTGTAATATCAACTGGATAAAGTTTTTGTTTCTTTCCCTGTGATTCCCATAATGTAGAAGTCTCACCTCTCTGTATTGTCTTTTTTTTTTTCTTTAAACACTGGATATTTTACGTATGATTAAATGGTGAATAAAAGACTTGTTTATGTCTGTTTCTCAGTAAGTGCTAGGAAAACAGTTTGAAAGTAAGCCTAAGTCTACTGTAGTTTTTCTGTGTTTTCTCCTTTTGTTGAAATAAGTGCTATTATCTTTTTTTTGGTGTGTGTATAGTTTTAAGTGCTTTGTATCATAAGTAATTTTGTTCCTGTTGCCTTGACATAAGTTCACTAGTCCAAATGGGCAGACACTTCTGATTATTGCAGATTACTGCAGATTCTGTGATTTTGATCCAACTATGGTTTGATTATTTTAGTTCTGGATTTCATATGATTTTTGGAGTTGTGAGGAAGGTGGCTGTTTGTAAAAATGTGGGGAATTTACCTCTTGTATTAGTCAAGCTAACATCATTAATCTTAAGAACATAACAAAAAATCCAAACCAAAGCAAAAAAATACTAGAAAATGAATAAAACGTGCCAGGGTGCCAGTGAAAGTGATGCAAAGTAGTTTTGTCCTTATGGTGTGCCGCTCTTTCTCCTTGCTCCCTCCCTCTCCCCCTCTCTCTTTCTGTGCTGGCTGCTAAAATAGATTCTCCAGCATTCTTCCTTCTTTAGAACAGCATCTGGCTGCACACCTGGAAAGCATGCTGAGTTCACTAATCTTATTAATGAAATCTGTGTATCTTTTTCTTTTCTAGAAATGATTTTACATTTTGTCTGTGAGTTCTGAAATGATTAAAATCAATGTGTTTATTTCAACTGAAGAGGTTGCCTCTTTTTCTGTGGTGTTGACAGGCCAGGTCAGTGTTTGTGGAGGTTGTTTCCAAGAGCCATCCCAGCTCACATGCATCACATATCCTCGTGTTATGACTTGGTTGTATCCACACTGGATGGCGATTGGGTCTGTGGGGCATGCCATGTCCAGCAAGCCCTTGCGGCATGCCTGACAAACCTCCCTTAGTGGTAGCCATGCAGATTCCATTACAGTTTTGCTGGAAACTGAGTGGGAATATTAGATGTGGTTGAATTCCACATGAGTTTTCTCAGTAAAGCTAAGCACAGTATAGCAGGAGGACCCGAATGGAACAGCTGAGTGAAAGCAGGAACAGTTATGATAGAAATAAATTATGAACAGTTAATGCAAAGGTGAGATGAGTGTGTTCACTTGATCAGCAGGTATATACCAAAGTTCCAAAACAGATGGGCATTGTGCATACGGACAGCAGAAATTATGTTTGTCTAGTGCACTTGCCTTGGTGATTGTTAGCCATGCTAACCACAATAAGAATGAAAGTCTGGAGGATTTTCACTGGAGGAAATATCTACCACATGTACCTGCAGCTCTGATTCAGGTATGCTCGCTGCTTCCAGAGTGTGATAATACTGTTTGTGTGCTGTAAATGGCATGCACTGCTGCTAGGTAGATATATGACCGGCAGACCTCTTCAAAGGTGGCGAACATGGTGACCTCACTGACACTGATCCATTGTGTTGCAACAATTTGCTTCGGCAGAGCATTCTGATGCCTTTTGTTCTTTCCGTCATCTCTCCCTGTGTCACAAGCTCTGCCTGTTGCAGCAGGCACACACAGTGAGCTCGATATGCATGCTGAAAAGCTACGTGAGCTGAAAGCCCGGGGCAGTGCACGTCACATACGGCTCAGGCAAACTGAAAGTGCAAGGAGCAATAGGAGGCCATCACCACTGGTATCAAGAGAGCTTTTGGTGTATCCATGACTCCTGGGATGTGGCAGAGTACAGCAGCTGTCAGGATGTTTGGAGACAACAGAGGGCCTAGGAATTGCAGCTTTGATGTTGATGAGTCACGATAGTCTAGGACACCACGCCTGAACACTCCTCATGAAAGATCTATTAGAGCTGTCTACATGTGGCAGTGTAGCAGAGTAACGTAGGGGAACAAGTAGGTCTTTTTATTTAAGCTCTAATTCACTCATCAGGTATCTGTAACAAGGAAGATATTGAAATAAAACTCTTAGCTAAACATTGTTTTTAAAATTTTACTGAAGATTTAAATTATTTGTGCCTGAGTTTGTGATAGATTTGATAACGATAAATTATGACCGGATCTATTTTTAACCCTCTTAGGAGCTGAAAAGGTGAGAATATAGACCAATAGTCTATCTGCTGTAGAAGTCTGGAGTAGAAAAAGGAATTTTGGTGTATGAGAGCTATTTAATAAATCAGAATTAAATAAACACTGGAGTTAAACACTTAGGAAAACATATTTAGCAACCAGATAAAAATATTTTCAAGCTACTCTGTGAAGAGGACCAAGTGAAGGAAAACTCTGTACGTGGTTTGTGAAAGCTTATTTTTAAACACATACAAATTTGAGTCCTAAAGTAATTTTTCATACTGATATTTAACACTCACTATTAAAATCCTAGGCTTCCAGCAGCTGCTGCTAAGTTACTGAGACAGTCATCTGTGCAATAGCTTTGAAGTAGTAGGTCGTAAAGTCTAGTCTTGCTAATTTTACGATTTATAGGATATATTTTTATTCTTTGCAGCTCTATAAGTTGCACTATACAAACTATCAAAAGCTGTTAGTAGGATACTTCTTGTCTTTATTTGTGTAATAAATATTAGGATTTTGACAATCTAAGGCAGCAGAATTAATTGGTTTACAATGAATGAAAATAAAATGGTAATGCACTGGTTTTCAAGAGTTAAACTTTGTGAATGATTTTCTTGTGATACTGCCATCTTTCCATTAATGTTTAATTTGACTTATTAAATAATGACATGATTTTTATTTAGGGCATATGTGCAAATGTTTTCAATGCTTGTAGCAGTCATAGTTTCTCATTCTTATTGGTGCTGTTCTCTGAAAATAACGTGCTTTCAAAGGCCACTGAGATAAATCTTTTATTATTCACTGTTTACTGCATTTCGTGTTGTCTCTGGATTTTAAAACTTTGCTGCCAATTCCCTGATTTAAATTATTTCACCCCTGATGTCAGACACATAGTAAATTATAAATAATACTTCCTTTTGTTGGAGGAGCTATTACTTCATGAAGAGATGAGCCATAGAGGGGAATGGAATGATACTATTCTACTGGGAATACTCAGATATCTTGTTTATTAGAAAACATGCTGAACTGATTGGGACTCCATTTTTCTATCTCTGTCAGATTTGGGGTGACGTTTTGAAAAGCTTTTTTTTTTTATCAGTTGTGCAGAACTCAGTGAATAGTTTTGTTAAGACTCCATAGTGACAGTGAAATACTAGGTGCTCATTTGTGTTTTCCTGATTCAGATATAACCTCCCAGACATCCCAAAACAGTGGTCTACTCCAGCAAACCTTTACCACATTAATCTTTTTTTTTTTTAACCTCTTTACAGATGGATTTCCTAGCACCTCTGCCAAATTTTTTATTGCTGCATGTAACATCTGCTAAGCAGTACAGGATCAGGATTTCAGTCATCTAGAAGTCTTGAATGCTGACATAAGAGAGATGGCCCCTGTTAGAGTGAAAGCTGGAAACTTAAACTTATTGTTCAAATATTTCTGCTTCATAACTGCTTCCATCTTAATCATGCTAAGACGAAAACTACTATTATATCTTGTTTGGATGTCACCATACGGAAAGAGACCAGGCACGTCTATCACACAAGCCAATACATTACGGACATACTTTGTCTTTCAAAAAACATGTTAAATATCTTCTAAGTACAAACAGCCTGGTCAGTGAATTGTGAGCTTTATCTTGATCATGTGGTATGAAAGCAGCCATGTGACTTCTATGTTGTCCAGTACTAAAGCAAAGTTCCACAGGTAGATGTGAGATTCCTGGAGACCCAGTTACAAAGCAGATCAAGTTTATATGTCCATGTAAAACAACATGCAAGCATCACATCTGAGCGTAAAATGCCAGCTGTTGGCTGTGTGACACCACAGCAAGAGAAAATGATCCAAGTTTGCCTTGTTTGCCCTGCACACTCCACAAATAGCTGTGCCCTTGAATACATTTGCCTGCATTAAGGAATAGCAGAAGCTTAATTATTCTTTCTGGTGTGTCCCAAAGCCTGGTAAAACTCTCATATGAGTAAGAACTTCTGTTTAGCAACTTCATGAAGAAGGCAAGTTTGGGACTTCAGTGTAGACCTTAATCTATCACAGAAGTATCACACTGAGGTATCCTAAAGAATCCCTGGATTAGCCAGAATGGTGCCTCGCTAAAGTATTTTTTCATGATATAGCTAAATTACTCTCATCTTTTTAGAAACAGGCCTTGGCAAGTTGAAACTTGACTGAAACTGTGTACATCATAAACACTATCACAATATCTCAGTTATGCTAGGATCAGCCAGTTTGCGACACATAAGCTACCCTTCTCCATATTTATCATCACTTGTGCAAGAGTCTTCCACATTGTGCTGCCTTTTTTTTGACAATAGTTTTATGAGATTTGCCATATTCCCTTGACAAGACCCATAGAATTCTGTCTACAGTTTAAAATGTTTTATTTGTTCATTAATACTTATGCATGGCAGAGGAAAGATACTGACTCTTGAAAGTGGGTACAGGATGACTGCTGTATGACTTTCAATGAATAAAATAATGCTTTTATTCTGGAATTGGTTTGGTGATCATGGTAATTTTGCTTGAGTGCAATGAAGCTGGTGGATACAAATCTGCTCTTCCCTCAGGTTGAAAATGGAAATGATTGAACACTTTAAAGAATAGCTGGCTTAAATATCAAGAACACAAAATAATCAAATCTGGAGGAGTGAAATTGTACACAGGCTTTTAAAATGTTCTCATGACAAGTAAAATGTAGGGACGGTGATTGTTTTGGAGTCTTCTTACAGACCTATCTGAAAGAAAATCTGTACGAAAACAACCAGAAATTCAAGAATACCCAGAGAAGAAATCTTTAGCCTGCTCCTTAAAAAGAAGACATGAAACAGAGGTTGGGATCAAATATTGGTGAATGGGGGGCCTGGAACTCTAAAGCTGAGAGTAAGACATTTGTTGTTTAATCTTCACCATGTTTAAGAAACCAGGGTTCTCTGCTCAGGTTTTCTAATGGAACATGACTGTAATAAAGAACTGTCTACCCTCTGTCATTGTATCCTTTGAACAGAAATTACCAACATACTTGAATTAATTTCTCATGTTTGAAAGGGATAACAGTCCCCCTGATAGCAAGTGTCGTTGCAAGCTCCTAGAAGAAAAGGATTTTGAAGAGCTAAGTGATGTCAGAGACCACAGAATTAATGGTTTAGATAATCATGCAACTACAGACAAATGCAGAACAGCAGAATTTGTCTTTGAGAGTGTGCATGTAAGATGCCTGTCTCAGGAGTGTGCACTCAAAAAGAACATTAAAAAAAAGTTTCTGGCATAATTTTGGCAATTTTCCCTACCATATCTGGAAATCTCAACATCACTGGTAATCATGACAGCCTGTAGGAGCCAAAAGGAGAAACATATACATCTGTAGCAAGACGGAAGAGAAAAATAGAACATTAAGGAAAGAAGTAATTCCCTAGTGTGGGACTATAGGTCATTGAGAAAAATAAGAACAGCAATATGAAAGGGCTGACTCTGGATGACCTTATGAATGATTAAATTAAGAGTCAAATTTTATTTTTATCCTTTTAAAAACTCATCTTTGTGTAAAAACAAGCATAGAAGGCATCTATAAGTACTATACATGCTCTTATTTCATTCTACCATAAAATATACTTTCATGTTAAGATTTCAAATATGGGACAAATGGAATAGCAGTTAACCAGAATGTTTTTCTCTTTCAGGAAAGCTTAATGAAAAATATTTGCATTATTTATAATTTAAAATCCTGCAAGATGCTGCAGCAGTTCATTGTGTCAATACCAATATATGGAGATCACAGCTTCCATGTTGCTGAAAGTTAACCCCAGAATAATTTTTATATAATAAAATTATGCATTGTTATTTTTGTTTTCAGCGGTAGAAAATTCATCTGATTCAATTATGTTTTGTAGAACCTGATTTCACTAGCTCAGTATAAATGTTATAAAGTATATCTTTTCCGCAGAATATTTTGGAATATGTTGGAACCCTTGTCTTCTTTTTTCTTTTTTTTTTTTTTTTCTCCCTCTGCGTTTTTTTAGGAGGAAAAAATAAGTTGTTGAAATTCTTCATTTTCCTGATACTGAGGCCTCGAAGATTCTAGAACATCTCAGTCACATCATTAAGAGAATACTTCAAAATTTATTTTGAATTGGTAACCTACAGATAATTGGATTTTTCTATTGGAGTAGTTCAAAGAGTTGCCATCTATGTTTTCATTCTCACTTTTGTCAAGGAAAGCAATAGAAAATATCAATGAACTTGATTTTTTTGAGTGCAAATCAATCTTGGGAACTGCAGGAAATAAATTAACTCACCCTGAAAGTGATATTGTTAGTCGGAAAATCAAAAGGTAGGGCTCCAATGATATACAGCTGAAGCACCATACACACTACATATGCCTGACATTTACTGAATGATTCATGATTTTTATATCTTCCCTGCTTACTAAACAAATGAGGTAAAGTTTGAATGAATAATAGGTGGCTAAGGTGAATCTTCTGCAGACAACTTATTGATGCCAAAGAAAAGGAGGAATGAATTTTTCATAAAGTTAAGATTTAATGGGTAAAATAAGCAACATTTCTTACCAAGCATTTCAAAATTGACAGATATAAAAGCTGATTGAGATTAGCAAGCAGTAACATAGTTGCCAAAAATATCAAAGGGAAGCATCTCTGATGCTACAGAAAATTCAGAAAAAATTAGAAATCTGGGTCCAGTGATCTGAGGAACTCTAAGTTCAGTTGCAAAACCCCACTGGATTTGAAAAAAATGGGTCACTAGCACACAGGTTTAAGAACTGAATTGCCTTATAAAACTTCAAGGTCTATACTCTTTCTGCCTCCTATCTGGAAAGCTCTCCTGTGCCAATTGGTACTGTGGTCCAGTACGCTAAGCTGCCTAATCTCAGGAATTCATTTAGTTCAGTTTCTTTTCTGTCGCTTGCTTTGGTATGAATAATACATGTGAACAGACTAAGAATTCGTTCTCCATTTTTCCTTTAAAATGAACTAATTATTCAGTCTGGCTTGCCACAATTTAACACCATAAACTGGCAGTATGAATAATTGTTAATTGAGAGTCCCTTTAATGAGCTCAGAGATTCGTGTTATGAGGACAGAAAGTTGATAAGTTTGTTCAAAGGTAATTGTTAACCAAATCAGCTATGTTCCTCATGTTGCAGTTTCTTACTAATGGAATATAAACAAGCCATGCCAAAAGCCTAAATAGGCCTTTCTGCAATGCCACTTTTTAGTGCTTGCATTATTTTGATTACCACTGTCACTATACTCTGAAGTAGATTTCCCAAGTGCATGAAGTAGCAGTCTATAGTATTTGGAAATGTTTTCAATGAGTGACTGAAAAAAAAAAAAATAGAAGAGAAAATATGAGCATTTCTCTCCCCTCCTAGCCTTTTGGCCTTTAGGAGGAAGCTGCAAGGATGATTTAGCCAGGTTGAACCTCATTTACAGACTGAATCTACAGAAAATAATTGAAAAAGGACTAAGGATCATATGTATCTGAGTAGTTTCTACATTATTTGTTCTGTGTACTCTGTTTTCCGTGGTGTTGGCCTGCCTGCTTTCGATAATCCTTGTTTCAGCATGTTTTTTATGTTCTGTATTTTCTTCTGTCTTTTCTCCTGTTCCTTCATTTTTCCATTTTGCACATTTTTCCTTGACACACTTTGACTGTTTTGATGTTAAACATCCAAATCTGTCTTTTCCAAATCACATAAATAAATAACCCTGTGTAAACCACCAATCCCATTGTTCCTCTGACTCAGTTTTCTAATACAGTCTCCCTTGTGTCTGATTTTCTGTTAAACTATAAAGGGTTAGAACTCTATAATTTTGCTTTGACAGGACCCTTGTGTAACTTGTTAGATCATTAATCACTGCCATAACAACAAACGAGGAAACCACCAGACATGAATGACTATCAGAACAGAGTTTTTATTTTGTTTTGTTTATTCCCAAGACTTATATGTGAGCTTTGTAATGTTAGTACGATTTTCTAGTGAAAATGAAATGAATTAATTTCCTTACACCAGTTTCATTTCAAGCATATGCACGCCAACATTAATTTGTTCCACAGAGATGCCATATCCAGTAGAGTCCTGTGTGACTGCTATGTTGAAAAGACATAGAAAACTATTATGAAAAATCTATTTGAATAAGTTACTGAAAGTATTATATGCAGCAATTTTTTTATATTTACAAGATATGCTCAAATCTTAAGTTCAGTTCCTTACAATATAGTTGCTATTCACAGAAAAGTATGAACTCAAAATTTTCAGGGTGCAAAATGGGTGTAAACTGATTGTTAAATGCTTATTTTAGTTCTTCTCCACTTGCTGTTAGTGGGCTCTGTGGTAGGGCAGGTTTCCTAAGTCACATGGTAGTAATTTTGCTGCCTGCCTGCCTGAATTACATCACCAATAACTCAAAATGATGCAGAAATAGAAAGATAATAGCATTCATTTATGGCAGCATAGCTCTTGGTGAACATTTGAAAGTTCATGAATACTTTCACAAATACCTGACCATTGCCTGAACTGCCATAAATAATGGAAAACCCCATGAAGAACTGCATCAGAATTACAGTCTTCAGTTCCTCAATTTGATTTTTCATTTGTTTATAATTTTATTTTTTCACTTGATTTTTCATTTGTGGAGACATTCCAATCAGTTCAACAATGATAGTTCAAAGCTTTCTGTAATCAGAATGATACTCTATTAGCATGCTCTCAACTCCCGAACAGTTAAACCGTAGGTACAGCATAGAGAATTGGTATAAGGTGCCAAAGAAATAGGAGAGTGCTTGACGTATATTTGAAAGTTCGTTTGGTAATTAAAATTTGGACCTTTTACCTTCCTCACTGTATAAGTACAATACAGAAATCAACAATGAGATCCAGTCTGAAAGACAGCACTTCAGAAGCAGAATATTGTTAATTTAAAATATTTTATGGAGAAATGCCTTAAAAAAATGTTGGGTGAACTTAGGGGGATATATATGATGAAAGTGAGTTTCTTTTTTCTTTCCCCTAGGGAGAAATGGATTCTGAAAAACCATTGTGTGCAAAAGACCCTTTCTAGAAATTAAGAATACTGGGAGTTGCATTTTCTTACCAAAACCTACTTCTAACTCAAATTAGGGACTGTCAGTGTCAAGTTCAAGACTGAGAAAATAAATCCATCTCAGCAGCATTTACCTGAGGCAAAATGAGTTAGTGGAAAGCCAGATCATGGCTATACGTCTCCCATGATGTCTTTTCTCATCTATGCTAGGTTTTAATGTATTTGTGTCCAAAAAGATGATGTTATAACGCCAAAGATGACACAGAATAATCAATCATGGATGAATTTATGCAGTTTCTTACAAATGCACTCTGAAGCCGTTTATGGTGGGCTTTGAGAAATAGCTCTTTTAAAAAGGATATTTCTATTTCAGTCAGAAAAGAGCCTGCTATCAATTTCAATGGGATTAAGGCAGGCATACAGAGTAATTCTATTGACAAATGGATATAAACTGCAATATGATCATTAAATATTTGGAATATTTTCACTGAGGTGCTTTATAATAATTTTGAGTTGTTGCAAGAATTCAGGCAAGAGGAGAGCCCATTCCCAAATCCTGGGTCAAATTACACTTTTTATCTTGCTATCTACAGTCACAAATACAAATAGCAAAAATCAGAAAAAGTTAGTAAGCTAAAGGCAGCGTCAATGGGAATTTAGATAGTAGGAAACTATTTAGTTGCAAGCCAAAGGAAGGCTTTTCCCAGTAACCCGAATATTATTGACCTCTTGGATCCAAGTAACATGTACTGGAGTAGCTTTGAATTTTACTATTCTGGAAACACACAGGTTGGCTT
This sequence comes from Caloenas nicobarica, assembly GCF_036013445.1. Lineage (NCBI taxonomy): Eukaryota > Metazoa > Chordata > Aves > Columbiformes > Columbidae > Caloenas > Caloenas nicobarica. The sequence goes on from NC_088245.1 coordinate 52,038,465, forward strand.
TTGCCAACAACAACTGAAAAAGGCTTTACTTGCTTTTTGGAAACAATCTTGGCTGTCTTTATATTCATTACAAAAATGTACCTCTGATCCTTGACTGGCCCTCTGGGCTCTACTATGGTGCAAATAATAAAATAATGGTCTATATAATGCTGAACTTTCTTCATCTAAAAGGATCAGTGTATCAGTGTACAGTGTATCCTACTCACCTTTTCTCTCAGTTCAACCAATAAGAAGCTACTCAATCTAAGAAAAGCAGTTTTTAAATGCAAAGAAAAAAATTCAATACCTTCATAAAATATATATCACACTAGGGAATTCCCTCAGCTCCTCTTCTCACCTCATTTGCATTGGATGTACTGGGAATGGCAGACATACAAGTTCGTGCAATTTTGCTGAAGTGAGGCATATCAGATATTCGCACAAAGGGGATTAAAAAAAAAAAAGAAAGAAAAAAAAAGGTTAAAAACGTATCCACTACTTATTGGGAAGGATTTAACTACCCTAGTTTCAAATGTCAGTCAAGTCAGCCTTTTTCTACTTTTCACTAATGTTATAAGGTTTCCAGACAAATTTAGCTTAAGTTGAGATGACAAAAAAGATTCTCCTACTCTCTTTTTGGTACATGGCTGAAAGAAAAAAAAAAGAAAAGAAAGAAAGAAAGAATTTTATGCTTCACATCAAGCACTTCAAATCTCAAAAAAAAAAACCAAACCAAAACAAACCTCCTCCCACCCCAAACTTTCACCACGTAAAGCAGTATAAACAAGTTCCATTATAAGGGAGTAATGTTTGTGGACAGAACTATGTGTTACCTCAACTGAAAACTAAGAATGAGATTCCTGAAGTTACATGTACCGAATAATTTTGTGGAAATTAAATCAGTGCTTACCAAACCAGGCACTTCTGGAGATAGCTTGTCAAATAACTGAATGCAAATATTTTTTGCCTCTTTCTTAGATATCAAACTATTATTGAAAGAGTAGGTTTCTACAGTCATTCAATTAATTCCTTGACAAACTGTAATTTTTCATTGAACAAGAAGGAAACCAAAAATGAAATAGCTGATACAGAAGAATTTGTTTAATCATAAATTAAAACTAAAACCTTTTGAAACATTCAGATCACACAGAATTAATATTTATTCTTCATTCCCTCATGTAAGACAATCAAATCTGTGGCATCTATCTCACTGTGATCTCTTTTGATTCTTCTATAGAGGTCATGTTTCTGATTTGAGAAGTACCACAGTCAACAGCCTTGAGAATTACTGCCGATCTGAGGCTCTAGCATATACTAAAAATATTCTGAAATAAAATTTCAGTGATCTAAACCAAAAATAAAACGGTAGATTTGCTTTACAATTTTAAATTTTACTCCCTTAGTTGAATAAGCCTTTTTTAAGTTAAAGAAAACATAAAGAAAACTAGTTATTTTCCATTCTTTATTCTACCATAAACATTTCTTCTTGGCATAAGCTGATCAGCAGCACAACCCTCTTTAGGCCTTTTCAATGTCTACACAAACTTTTGTTTCTACTACTCATTTTGTTGCTCTGTTTATTTGGTTACAAGTAGCATTCCCAGAAAAGCCTTTTCAAATACGCTCTTTTTTCAGAAGTCCAAATTCCAGAAACAAGTGTGACAAAACTAGTCAAAATATTATCAGAAATCCTTGGTGGTTTTAGACAGATTTATTAAGTTATGTTAACTTAAACCTAAGAAAGTACTTCATTTAAGTACTATAAAAGCAATAATAACTATTCCTGGGAGAAATTCTGCATTATGTAGAATATGAGTATAGAGGATAATTGTAGGTTTTCTCACTCTTAAAAAGTTACTAATGAATATTTTTAATACTTGAAGAATTCTTTCTGAAAAGGACAAGAAATATAGACTTACTATTTTATCATGTCAACAAGTATGTTTTGTTAGATGTGTATCATGAAATAATTATCAGACTATTCAGACTATGCTTAAAATTTAGTAAAAAAAGAAAATATTAATTTGAAAAAAATAAAAACAATCAAACAAAACCAAAACTAAACAAAAGAAAGAACAACCATAAAACCCAACAAACTTACCAACCCAAAAGCCAATAGACTTTTTCAGCCTGGTTGTGATGTGAACCTGATTTTGATATTACAGTCTTTCCTACCTTCAATGAGTAGGATGGTTAAGGATTCTTGATATCTTCCTGAGATTTATCACCTTCTACTGCTCTGTGATAAGACATGTATCTATTCATGGGATAGGGGTAGTTCTGTCCCCAGAGTTGTTACCTTGAGAACACCACAAAGTTAGTCTTTGATTATTAAATTGTCTTCCTTATCTATTCACAAGGGCTTACACCCATTTCTTTGGACAGTGTTGGTACTAATGTTGTTTAGGAACTAAGATTCTTAAATCTCTGTTAGATACCTTTATAATACATTATAGCCTGAACTACAATGAAGAAGGTATTTACTGTGAAATAAAATGGTGGCATGAATTTAACTTTTGTTCTTTCACATCAGAGTTGATCCTCCTTTCCCAGCTTGTGTGTTACAAGAGAGAAGTATTTGGTATGGATTAGGCTTTGCAGGTGGCCTGGAAGAAACATGTCTCCTGAGTAAAATCTGAATTTCTTTTTTAGTGCCTAGTCTGTATGTTAAGTGGTTTTAAAAATTATAATGTTACATGTTTTTAATAGTTCAAAAAAATCAAAGATTTTCTGCATTAGAATTAGAAGGATTATTTGAGTTGAGGTTTAATGCTCTGCTGGCAATGAGGTTGAAGCCACAGAAAAAAGTTCGGCCCCTAGCAGTAGCCTAACAGAATTTTCTAAGCTTTTCATGTTCATGAAAGCCAAAGAAAAAAAAAACCAACCAAAACCCAACTCCGAACAAGAAAAAAACTGTAATCCTATCAGGTAAACGTGTAACATCATGATTTTCTTCCAGACATCGAAGGAATATGTGTTCTTGCAATGTTTTTTCAATACGAAAGATTCTGCTTTATACAGAAAAAAAAATCTTTCCTGTACAGAATGTCAATTCTGACTTTAGCTAATCTTAATCAATTCAACAAAAATGCTTCAAGGCCCACAAAGAAGCATTTTCATCTAAGAAGATCAGCATTTGTCAATAGTGTACTACTGATTTGGCTAGTTAGGTTGGAAAACTCCAAACACTGTAGCCATCACTTACCTAAAGAGATAATACTGCATGTCTTTGGTATAAATAACTACAGGGAAAGCAGGAAAAGTCATAAATTACCTCACAGAACTATTCAGAATACTAGTTGAAAGTGTATGAATGTTGAACAGGAAAATTATGTATACTGGAACTGTTATAATTCTTTTACTTTCATATTTCTATTTCCCCAATGTGCATTTCACAGTGCTTTAGTTTTTTGTTTATCGGGAGGAACATTTTTCTGTCTTTAGTTGAAGAGGTCTTCATGCCTTTCTGCAGAGCTGGGGTTGCTCCTATATGATTCAGAAACTGATGTCAAGTGCTATGTCTAGGCAAGAGTTTTGTGAAGCCTTTCCCAGTTTGTGATTTATATTGTTACAGCAGTTATGTACCACTGAATTTGTAGGAAATACTATTGCCACAATGTATCAGCAATGTAGGAAATATTCCTGACAGGTATTATAGGAGAGTTAGGTGATTTTATTTTAAATAAAACCTAAAACAAACCAGCTTTCACTCTGTTATCCTTACTCTCTCACAGTCTCATACAAACACCAGGATGTTTGTAGTCTGAGAAGCCTGTCCAGTGGTCAGGCACTTCAAGGCTTGTTCAGGTGTGAAGTCCAGGATCCATTGTGATGACATGGTGGAAAAGGGACATGAACTGTCAAGCCCTCCTCATGTCTCCTGGGTTTCTCCTAGGTTGGTGACTGCATGCAGGTTATGGGTATACCTTTATCTGCTGGGATCTTGATGATGGATGGCAGATGGCTGACCTGGGAGCCACTAACAGAGGACGTTCAAAGAGCCCTGTCCCTGCTAATGAGCCCTGAGCCCTATCACATCCTTTCTGATGCATCTACATGCAGACATCCCTACTCACTCTTCGTTCACACCAATCTTTCCCTCTCTATTACAATTCTCTACAGATTCACAGAACTACTAAAATATCAATAAGCAACATGACTTAACCTATTTTTCAGAAAATGTATTCCAGTTTTCCTTATTATACTATAACACCCTTCTTGGATAATGTGTTTCTATGGTTATGTTTTAAATTACTTAAGCAAAAATATCCATGAATATACATACATAAGTCATACATCAGAATATAGAAGTGCTACAGATGTGGAACAGAGTATCTGAATGAGAAGCAGCAAACCTGTGAGACTTATTTTCCCCTTGAGACAAACCTGTTCTTTCTAAACAGAATCACTCACATACAGCTGTGTGCAGGCCAATTTATATTATTTTTGCAAGGAGATTTTATTTCATCTGTATCTGAACAATTTAAGTCCCTGTGGGGCTGTTTCCTTGAAAGTTTTGCTGCTTCTTATGAAATGGAATACAATATATCAGATCTCAGCATCACGGAGATGAATTTCTAGAAAAATGTGGAAAGGCTATGGAATAATATTAGCTCTCACCTCTGGTTAGCAACATTTTGATCTGTAGCGTTTCTTTTGTGCAAAAAACCCAAAGTTCTGTGGACTAAACCCACAAGGGTAAAAAAATCAACATCCTCCCCACCAACCCAAACATCTGAAGAAATAACTTCCATTAGAAAGAAACATCTTGGGGGAAATATTCTTTAGAGGATTTAGCTCTTACTTTCAAATTTGTAGCTCCTCAGATGAGATTTGTGTAATTGCAGAAATATTCAAAAAGCTTGCAGGCTTCAGTAGCAGCTGGGTCAACATCTACTTGATTTCCTCTGGCCTGTTGATGAAATAGTCTTCCATTGAATGGAACGTTTCCTTAACTCAGGTTTTGCTGCATTCTGAGTAGTGATTCATTCTTTTTACTCTAAAGAAAAAGAGTAGCAGGTTAAAATCAAATTCTCATACACCTCTTGGGGGGGCAGGGGGGGAGCTGGTATGTTACTGTCTCGAGGTAATCTATCCACTTTCTTCTATTCCATAACCACAATTCATGTTCTGAAAATTGCCATATGAGCCAAAGTAAATGGAAAGAAAGTCACTCTTTTTTCATTACTTTTTAAAATTTCCACACACATCTCCCCCACTCTCCATGCCTCTACCTGTATAGCTAGAAAAAGAAGCTCTGTTGTTCTCTTTAATGGAGCTTTGTTGAATACTGGATTGAATACTTTCTCACTGTCTGACACAGTTGAGCTCAGTGCCCTTTCTGCCTGTGGGTCTCAAACTCCTGCTCCCTGGGAGAGTCACGTGGGCACCAGAATATGGATAGAAAGGGATGGCTTCTCTTTTTGTTGAATTTGTTCCACTGTGCATCAAAAACCTCTACTTCACTAGACCAGAGAGAAGGGACAAAAATAAGCAGGAATATATATATGAGTGGTTGGGGATTGGTCTTTAAGCTAGAGGGGAGCTTTCCAGGCTGTGATTCAGGGACTGTGCATTTTCCATTAAACAGCAACTGGAAAAAGCCACATAAATATTCCCCTGAACAGGAACCAGAGCTTGTAGTGAAGTAGGTGAATGTCCCAAAGAAAGACCTGTGAGATCTCCAGCTATTCTAAGCAGAAAGGAATAGTTCCAGCAGGGGACTCAAACCTTGTTCTGCTGCTTCCTGCCCTGTACAGCCTCTAGCACAGTGCTGAGGGAAACCTTCTGGGAAACAGATATGAGCTCACACTCCTGTAGCCTGGGGCAAGCATTTGCTGTGCACTGTGCCACTGGGTAAAACAAAGCACCAGTGGGACCAGTAGCTTCTCCTTCAGAGGTCTTGTGAAAAACAAGTTATTGCTTTGAGCATGCCAGCCGGCCTGGGATGGCTGGCTTTCAGGTGGTGAGAGAAGCTAAATAGAAGGAAAAAAAAATGAAGTACCTGGAGCGCCTCTAGGATTAGGTGGTAACTGAGTGAGAACTTTGGATCTTACTATTTGTGCATAAGAGGAGTGAAGTGGGAATTCTCCAGCTCGTCCTGCATATGTATCCTGTCTGTTTTAAATGTTAACTCTGACTCAGACGACTACACCTGTAACATTTTACAAGGCACTTTTTTTTTTTTCTTTGCTGCTGGGAGTTAATGGGTTTTCAGGATCAGAAATTGGTAATGAGCAAAGAGGTCTCTTTGCAAAAACACGTGACAGAAGTGCAGCCTTCTCAGCTTCAGCATTTAAGCTGAAATTGCCAATAAATTTCAGCTGAAAGTGCAGACTGCTGGCTGTGGGGGTGGTATTTTATATAATACAAATTTGTCATCAAGACCACTAATCCTGCTTTCCAAATACAATGCATAGTTGTTAGGTAGTAAACAAGCTGTGTTAAGAGAAATTCGAAAGATTATAATTCATTGTAAGGCTATGTCAGTGACGGTGTGAGGTAAATTTCTCAAATAAAGTATGGTCATCATATTACACATACTTTGAACTGAATAGTTACCTGCACCTTTGTTCTATTTGACTTATTTATTGATATCATCTGTCAAGCAATACCAAAATAAATTAGGTAACCATCCTGTCTCACATATTTCATTTATTGACTGATCAATACTTGGATGGATTTTAAACCTGGTGTATTAAAACAAAAATAATAACAAAACCTAGCTTTGCCCATTTTAAAAGGGTATTTAAAACACCCTTTAAAATGAAAAAGCTTGGTAATGGTAGGACATGCTTCTCTGTTACTTACTGATTTTTACCAAAAAAAGCGAAAGGCAGGTAAGAGGAAAATTATAATTCTGAGACACATAAAGAGTCATAGCAATCTTTACAGAAATAATTTCTAATAGTCATTTTTTGTGGCTCTAAAATGTATTTCTATCTGGAATTGGGGGTGGACAGGATTGAAAATATGTGTGTATCATATTGATATGTCAATCATAGTTAACAAGCACTGTTGGGAGGTAATCTTTTTCAATCAGTCTCTTGCAGGCTGGGAGACAGCATTTATTACTGTGCAAATGAAGTCACCAGCTGTTTTTTGCAGGAGGTGGCATGAGTTAAAAAGCTGGTTAAATGGGGTCACTAAGGGAGTGTAAGCATCTCTGAAGGTTAAGATAGAAAGTAGGACACTAAAAATATGCTGTGTGGGATTTCTTTCTTGAAAAACAAAATTGGAAGGATAGACACGAAAACTTTTTTTTTCTCAAAAAATAGTTTATGGCACCTTAGGTTCTCTGAGATATATGAAAAGATATGTCTTATTAAACATAAAAATATTGTGTTTTTGATAAACTCTCCCTCTCTTCCTCCAGTCCTCCCTCCATCCCCTTCTTGTTTCCTTTCTTCCATGGTTAAATAGTCAGTTCACAAGTGTGTTTCTAAGCAAATATCCTACCTGCTGTAGGATATCCTGCCTACTGTATTGCACTATTGACCCTAAAATCTAACTTACTGTAAGGAATAGTGCCTGCTTTGAAACATTGCCTTTTTCTACTGAAGAAAAGATTTCTTTCCTCACTGTAGCCTATGTAGAGGTGACCTAGAAGCTTTTTCTGATATATCAGTGTAAGGAAGGGCATATATGTTTGTCAGCCTTCTTTACCTGACAAAGCCATGAAACAGATATAATTATCACATAATTTTATGCTTTGGCCAGTATAATTTCTCATTCTTTACAAACCATTGCAATCAACATGGTTGAATATAATCCTAGCATAATTATGCTGGTAAAATATTTAACCGTCGCCTGGTAAATGCTAAGCTCTATGTTCTGGTTTAGGCTGGGACAGAGTTATTTTTCTTTCTAGTATCTGGCATAGTGCTGTGTTTTGGATTTAGGATGAGAAGAAAGTTGATAGTACACTGATGCTTTGGTTGATGCTGGATAGCCATGGATATTTTGGCTTCCCATGCTCTACCAGGTGCACAAGAAGCTGGGAAGGAGCAAAGCTGGGACAGCTGACTCAAGCTGGGCAAAGGAATGTTCCTTACCATATGATGTTATGCCCAGTATATAAACTGGAGTTGGCCAAAGGACAAATACAGCTACTCAAGAATAAATGGGCTATTGCTGTTGCACGTGGTGAGCAATTGCATTGTGCATGACTTGTTTTGTATATTCTATTATTAGTAGTATTGTTATTTTCTTTTCCTTTGCTATCCTATTAAACTGTGCTAATCTCAACCCATGAGTTCTCTTTCCTTTCCAATTTTATTCCCCATCCTACTTGGAAGAGAATGAGCAAGCAGCTGCATGGTCCTAATTGCTGGCTGGGGTTGAACCACGGCACTCCATTTCTCCATTTCATGGCTATTGGACTTTGGGAAGAGAGGGAAAAGAGAAGAAATAACGAGTTTCTCTGTACCTTAAACAAGCTACATAAAGAGAAGGCAGACTCCACTGCCTAAATCCATGGGAGGACATGCATTGCATTCTATTTCCACAGGGTTATGACTAACAAACTACATCAAGGGATATAAAGAGGTCAGTGATGCTAATATGACAAATGAAAAAAGTGGACAAACTTATGTGCTTGCTACCTATGAAGAAAGGTTGCGTTTCTCCGATTAAAACTGTAAATGTTGGTCACTGATATTTAACTTTGGCATTAGCACTGGGCTTCTGCCTCCTTCAGACTGGTTACCAAAGGCAAAGAGTGTTTATTAGTTTCCTACTTTCTATCCTCCAGGAAAATTCTGTCTCAGAAGCTAAGCGGGACTTTGCATTCCCACCCACAAGGTTGGGCTGGGCAATTGTTGCAACTGCAAGCAATGCTATGTTGCATAGCCAAGTCTGAAAATATCAATGTCTCAATCAATGTATTTGTTTTTAATGCTAGTAATTTCTTTATTGTATTTTCATAAGAACAGACCTGTTCTCTCTGTAGAGTAGCGCTTTGTTAACTTTCCCACTCAAATATATAAATGGAGTGAGGTGTAAATGGATGTATTCCAGACTTACTTTGGGTAATTGGGATTTTCTTTTTCTATAAGATGTTCATGATTCTGTTCAAAACATGAAATAGCATGCAATTTTCCATGAGTTAATTTCAATGTAAAAATCATCTTTGCTCCAAGGGTTGTGGATTCCTACAAGAATTTTCTGATCTTGCTCATGGGAGCAAGCAATAATACTGTGAGGCTCAGAAACTGAAATAAAAAGCAGTAAAATTATTAGAATACTTAATTTTCTAGGCATTCACATAAGTAGGAGGAATATAGCCCAGGGCTCTTATTTGCTTGAGTTAACTCTCTTGTGGTTTTTTGTAGGACTCTTTCCACCAAATTAAAACATTAAAGTTTTGACTAGAGTGGGCTGGGAAGTGGTTTTCCCTCCTTACAAAACTACTATTCTCCAGTCTTTCACTGTTCTGCTTTGCAGCACGTGCAAACTTATCGCAGCAAAATATTTTAGTGAATTCAAAGTGAGAGGTAGGAATGCTTATTAGTTAAAAACAAAATGAAATTCTCATGTAATTTTAAAAGTTTTGAAAGATTTTTTTTTAAACTGTACATCTGTTCCCTCCCTCAATTGCTAGTCACTGAAATGAGGAAACATTTCTCACACATCTTTAAAATAGAAGGAGAGCGACTACCCCATGTCCTTATGTAATGTTCTATATTGTTGGAGAAGCATTTGAGCCTCTGATGGGATTTATCTGACCTAGTTTTAGATGTCTACAATTTAGTTTAAGACTATGTACACTGACAACATCTCTACAAACTGTAAAAAATGTCTAAGAGGACAATTTCAGATGTAGAAATATTCACGTGAGGAACTCACAATAAGTCAGATAAATCCTAGTTTTTTCACCACAGTAAATGATCTATTTCAAGGCTGAATACCCAAGACTTGCACTATACCAAATGAATTGATACTTTGAGATATCTGGTTAACACAGAAACTTGACATCCAAAGCTCATCAGATGAATTATGGTCTAAAGATCCCTACACTTGATCAAATAATTTGTATGTCCGATGTAACTATAGTAAGAAATTAATTTATATACAGTAAATTAAATAATGTTTAAATTTAATGATATAAATTAAAGACTACATTGATATAAATTATATGGATTAAGTGAATGACAGACAAACAGCCATGACAGGTGGCATTTTGGCGAAATGCCAAGACAATCCTCAGTTGTCATCCTATTGCACTTAGGTGGCTTCCCCCTGCTTCTCCCTCTTTTGTCAGCTGTGGTCCTGGTAGACTTCTCTTGTAAATAAATTTACCAATAGCTTACACTTGAAAGAGCTGTCTGACTGCCTGACTAGAAGTATTAATGTCGTATATTTCAAATTCATTGTTGGAGAACTGTGGATAAAGGCATACAGTACTTAACATAAAAGTTTAAAATCAATGGTTTAATTAATACAATTAATGTGTCTATGCATGAGGCTACAAAAAGCTTCTCTAGAGAATATCTGCTAAGCAGAAACTGATGTTATAGTAGAGTCTACCACCAACATAAAGCGTCAAATTACGAAAGGTTTTTTCTTTCATCTTCTCTTTGTTGTCAACATCAACACCACCAGTTAAACCAATAAAACTTCTTTTCTGTTGGTGTAATTGAGTCCATGTCATGCATATTATTGACACAGCAATGGTAGATAGAATTGTTTTCAGCAAAATATATGGCCGTAGATTTTGCCCACAGTAATTTCTAATGTATCTTCCAGATCTGCAAATACAACATAAAAAGTAGTCTAGCTATTGCCCATCTTGTGAGGGCCGAGTTACGCCTCACGTATGACAAAAACCTTTTTGTTCTTATGAGGGGCACCTAAAGATGAAAGAACAGATGCTTCTGTAGTTCCTAACAAACCTTATGTTCAAATCATTCAGACATTCCGTTCACGTTCTTTCACATTTACTGGAGGACGAAAATGAAGAAACATTAAAAAGTGCTGGATAATTACCCCCTTTAACTTCTCATTCTTATAAAACCTTCTGATGAAAGTTCAAGGGAAGACCATGTCATCAGTAACCACACACTTGAATGTCAAGCCTCTGAAATGCTTTGCACAGGACATATGGAAGATTAGACCATACAAAACAAGCTTTTCCAATTAATATCTCATTGTTCAGATATATGTTCAAAATTCTAAATAGGCATAGGCCCTGCCATGACAAGAATCATATGTCCTATTAATTGTGCATTCTATTCAGATATTAAAGATTTATATTCCAAAAATCAAACCAGAGAAAGAAGAGACTAGAAAATAAAAAAGGAAATTAAACAGCATTAATCACTAGCTTTTCTGGTAAATGGGCTATGGAATATTGCTATTTTTAACGGAATTTCAAATATCCCTCATGCGTTGATTCTATTGTGGCCCTTCTGAGAAATGAAATAGCAAGAAAACAGTTTAAAGAAGAATGATTATATCTAATAGAACAGCTATAGAGTGAGAGTAAAAGAACAAAGTGATTAATTGATTATAGAACAATCCAAAGTTCAAAAGAATAAAAGAAATCTAATATATAGTAAGTTTGCAAAATACCAAAGTCTTTAAAGATTTCATACAGAGAAAAAAATGAAACAAACCATTTAATAAAATTACCTCTAGGTGGAAAGGGAGAAAAGTAGAGGCTTAAAATAGGAAACATGTGGAAAAGGCAAACACTTTTAAATCTAAACAAAAGTTTGATGTAACATTAACAATTAAGGGGAATCAGCTACTTTTTCTATTGGTGGCCCTAATTTTCAGGATATTGGAATGTCCCTTTTTAGCTAAAAGATTAAAATGCAATGCATTGCTATATTCTCTTGCTGTAGCTGTTGCTGGCAGAACAATGGAACTGTGGTTAAAATTACGTGACTGATATAATTCTGGTAGAAAAAATGAAAACCACTTTTCATTTCCAAGAGAAACTTCCAAGAGAAAAGATTACAGAATTGCATTAAGTTTTCTTTCTTCTTCTTAGCTTCTTTATATCTCATTCTTTTGTTTGTACAGGTTACACAGATATTGTTGTTTTTCTCACTGCCATAAAGATGTATGTATGTATAGCATGCTGGTGATATATTACTAGTATTAAAATGAGCATAACCAAGTAAACAAAGACACTAAAGAAGTAAAATTATAATCCAGTAATATTTAACTCTTAAGACATTTATCAGATATGCTTATCTGTGCAAACTTAATTTGAATCTCTTCATTTAAGTCATATTTCTTTGCATTATAGGACAAATCTTACTTACATTCAGAGCTCATATTTTCTGTTTCTGAAGCCACAATGACCTCTCGAAATTAAGAGGAAGAATGTTATCTGTATTCCTGTTTGCTATCTTCTGCCCTTGAGTGGACCTTTAGAAAAACATAACTGCTGTCTTTAGGAATTCAGTTTTCAAATTTTACCCATTTATATTGAAAATGGGATAAAAATGCAGTGTTCAGAGAAATGCAATTGATCCAATTTTTAGTTTATTTTCACTAGGAGAGGACTTATTATGACTGAAATTCCAGTTCATGCTTTGAAACAGAGAGATGGTACAATATCTTCACAAAACAATTATATTGACATTTTTAGTAAGAGCAAAACAATACATTTTTCTCTGATCTTTTTCTCAGAAACATCTGAAATGTTTTAAGTGAAGTTTTCAAAGACATTTCAGCCCGAGGCAGTCATTCTGCATGAAATAATCAACTTGAGTGGTTCAAGTGCAGCAAAGCAAATTAAAACAGTATTTTTGGGAAGAGTTGGTAAATATTAACCATAGATGTTAGTCATGACTCTGATCCCATGTGAAAAAGTACGTAGTTCTAATATTTTAATTCCTTCAGTGTTTGTAACCTCTTCCAAAAGATAGTTTAGAGTTATCTTGAAACTGAATCCAGCTTTCCTAATAGTATATGTGCACTACGAACGTAATGTTCTCTTCTTCTTGCACTTAATGCTGAATATTGACAATAGTTAAGAGATTAATATTAATGTCAGATAGACTTGAAAAAACCCAGAAATTAAGCTTCATATTGCCTACAGCACTCACTCATTATCTCGATGAGTCTTGTCAGTCTGATTCAGCAAAGTGATGGCTTTATTTATTCCTCTTTACTATCTGAATTCTGAAAACATTCAACGCAAAATTCAGGCAAGTAAAAAGAGAAGATGGAAACAGTGTCACAAGGAACTTTAACTGCTAGGAAATTAACCCCTGTATGAGAGACTAAGTCAAAGTTAAATCTAGGATTTAGTTGTTCTATAAAGACAAACACAGTTAGAAGATAATTCTTTAAAGTACAGAGTGAAAATACTTAATAATTCAGAGGCTTGGTTTCACCCAGCGTATGATCTGGGTCTGATTGCATTTCTATACCCACAGAAGCCACACAGCACAGCTATGATCTTTTGCTCACTCTTCTATGCTTTACAAAATACTGCTGGATCCATTCTTCTATTATTAAGAATTTTCAAAAGCAGGCAGTACTGTTGCAAGGGCAAAGACTGATAAGGTTCCTCAAATATTTACCAGGTTGGCTGTGGAGACTGTAGCTCTTCACACTATGTCCACCTACTGTGATGTTCTTCCCTAGCATAGGAATAGCCACAGAACTGCCTAGCCCCATGTATACTGATGCTGTTCTGTTATGTTCTGGACAGAGGTAAAAAATTTGGCTATAAAAGTAGACAGAAATTAAACAAGTTATTGTTTATTTTAAGAATCACCTGATAAATTTGCTCATAAAGAGTCTTCTGATGGAAAGTGGTCTTTTAACGAGGTGAGGCATGTATATGTCATGTTAGTGTAACTGAGGAAGAAGAAAGACATTTTATGAGGGAAATAAGGCCTGTTTAAAAAAGATCTCTGTGATAAAAATGCCTTTTATTTCAGACAATGACTTGATTAGGAATTTTTACTCTCATTTCTCATGAGAGCTATAGTTGTCCTTATATAGTCTCCTCTGTGTGCTGGCTTTTACTGAAAACTAACATTTCCGTTAAAGCATCCTGCCTGGAGATCTCTGTGGCAGTCTGCAGCAGTTCAGCAAACACAGCAGTTGTGTGGTGGGAGGTACAGTCCAGTCAGAAAACATATTCTATAGAGAGAAGCAGTAGAAGATGACAGAAGTATACTTCTCATACAGCACAACAGTAGCACATCATGGCAATTGCCTGAGGAAAATGTTTAGCTAGAAATCTTCAGGGCTTCTCTTTTCTTCCCAGAAGGCAAATGTTATGTTTCAAAATGCCTTGGACTCAAAGAGAAGTCACATACTGGTTTTAATAAATATCCTTCATCCAAAGAAGTTATTTACAGTCGCCTGTTTTGACTGTTGCTAGAACATGTCGGTATAACCTGAAGCAATTTTCATGCTTTTTCTCTCTAGGCCTTGCTCTTTCTCAGGGCCTTGAGTGCAGCAGAATCTAACTGCGCTGAACTATATTTCTTTGTACTTGTCCTTTGAAAGCTCATAACAGCCCTCTCAGGGATTAGCTGACCCTGTTCAAAATTTGCTCTGGTGTGGCGCAGCCATGTAACCTTGAATCAGACCGCTGGGAAAACAAAGGAGTAGAGAGAAGAGAGATGAGCCTCCTCTTGCCTGGACGATGATTTACACCCTTGCTCCCTGTCTGAGCAATTTTGCAGCTGTGCCCACAACTTGCACTTCCCCGGCTCTGACCTGTCCTTGCTGACCTGGTTCCCTGGCTAGACCTGGGATGTGCATCCTCGCTACAGACCTGCCTGGCCAGCTGGGCTGTGGCCAACCCTGGTCATCATCACCAGACCTACCCTGCTCTGCTTGTTCGAGTAGTGTGGGATTGTATCACTTGTCAGGGAGGCCTTGTTCCCCTTTCTGGAGGCTCCCCTTCCCTACTTGATGGATCTAAAAGATACTGGTTGCATAAGAAGTTATTTTATAAAGCAAGTATACTATATGAAACCTCACATTCTAATTCTACTTGCTGTTTTCTGTTTCATCGCTGAAAAATCCCATATCTTTTTTATTTATTATAAAGAACGCTGCCCAACATTTTACATTTCATTATGAATTTAATTTCAGAATAAAGAAAAAAATATTCATTTTTGAGTACAAAAGAAATAGGGTATGAATGGTGACATAGATGTCTACTGGGTGTAGGTACATCTTCCAGTTTTCTTGTCCAAACATTCCTGAACTTTGCAAGACTTTTAGAGGTTGTGATGATTTAAGGCTTTTGGATCTAAGTGTGGATGCTTTCTACTAGCAAATGTATAAACACATCACCTTTGTGTGTTTAGCTCAGCTGAGAAAAATTTTGCATTCTTTATGTGTACATAATGGCATATAGACACATGAAAACTGGTACCTTTATAGCATCTTTATTATTTCATTGTGCTGATCACGTATTATTTCACACCTACATGATTCAGTCAGGATTAAACTGTCTGTAAGAATTCCTAAAGATCAACGAGGGGTTCACACATCTTGAAATTAATCCTTGCAACTCTGTGCAATTTCACTAATTTAGGTTAAAAATTTGTAACACAATTTCCTTGAAAAAATATTTCTCCTAGAATTAGCATAACAAACAGCACGTTCTCCTCTTTTGTAAGTGAAAGCTTCCCCAGATATCTTAAAAGAAAGGTAAATTAAAAGAGAGCAGTAGAGCATGGATGCCTCTTTAGATTCATTTCTAAAATCTCCTGCAGGGTTTTTATAGTAAGTGTGTACATTCTAAGGTAGGATAGATAGAAATCTAAACTACAATTGTCAGAATAAATTAACAACATTTCCTGAACATATGCCATATTTTTAAATTGATTTTTCACACATTTACACATTCACAAAGGAGAGCAATTTGACGTGTATTTTTTGACAGTGGGAAAAAATTCTTACTCTTCCTGAAGTCTCTCACTGATGTCAATAGACAGCTTTTGGTTCTGTGTAGGTTTGGCAAAGTTACCTTTCTGCATTACATTATGAAAACACAGAGTTAAATCGAACAGCAAGAGATTGCATGTAAGTTTTACAAAGTTTCTGTGCACAAAAAAGTGTTTATGGCTTCAGATTGAAGAAACTCCATCAACACACAGACAAGGGGGAATATATGTCCGTTTGACTTGCTTACTTGAATACACAAATAGGTCTTTGGCACATAGGTGATTAACCTGCAAATCCCTTAATGGAAGTCCTGCATTTCCATGTCTTTCCCTATTTCTGTTCTGGGCTATTCCGTGTTACTCTCCATCTTTGTCTACCTGAAAGCTAAAGGATATTGTAAAGTAGATCTTCTGCTCATATTGTCTTTTTATCTTTTTTGCTACTTAAATATTTGGCCATTGAAGTCTGATATGGTATTTACAAAGAAAAAGAAGAAAATAATAATTAGTAAAACTATATGCCTGTGGATTTTCTATCAGGTCTTATGATGTATCTGATAATTTCTAAAGGGAGTTTGCTGTGCAACCTTTTGCAAGAGACTTATTAGTGTTATCATAGCTGTTATTATGCTGCCTGTATGTGTTCATTTGACACATCTGTACATTTCATAAAAATTTCCATTGATTTTAGGTCTTCTGTAAGTCACAATAGCTACTAGAGCCAATTAAAAAGCAGTGTTGATAAATCATTCCTGTGAAAACCAATATACTCTCTCTCATCATCTTATAGTGTTCTATCATCAAGACATGTAAGTGGTTATTTTGTTTGCATGAATTGGAGGAAAAGAATGCAATAAGATTGCAGGTGCTTAAGAGACAAAAGACAATCAGGTACCCAAGTCCAGAGGACAATCCACCTAATGCACAGCAATATATATGTTTTAACTATGGAATACAAAACACAATGGGTGGAGTAGGGAAAAGAATTTGCTTATTTTTCTATCACTCTATTTTTATAGCTCACTACATTCTCAGTGGCCAAATGTGACTATATATGAATTTCCTTCTTACCTTAAATGATCACTAGTGCCCTCTTGACAGCCTCTAGCTGGATAGTAGCACATCAGTAGGAAAATCTCCTGAGATGTGCTACCAATCAACAAACCAAGGCAGATTGCTGCTGGAGAAGCCAACACAGAAAAAAAAAATGCACAATGTGCACAGCACAATAGTGACTGACTCTTAGCAAATTTACTCTCTAAGTAAATGCAGATGAGACACGCTGTCTGCATTGGGCACTGCAGCCAGGTCATGGTGAGGACTGATCTCCTTGCTGTAGTTATTTATTGTGCCATTAAATCCTGCCCATATTTGCACTGCATTAGGTGTTGGCATACAGGAGAACCAGTTGGTGATTAGCTTAAATTCGGATAATTTTAATAGTGCTGTGATGGTCTTTACATCAGTGAAAATATTTATTGAATGTGGAAACTGCGGTTCATGATATTGGAATCAATGGGAGGTAGATATGATATGGGATACATTTATTTTGCAATTCAAAACTCTGGCAGCTGTTCAAATGCAACTTTCTTCAGATACACAGGCCCTGAATACAGATTTTCTCTTAGAGAGTAATAATGTTTGGCATCTATTCCTCACCATCTACAGAGATGAACATATAAACTGAAAAAATCTCAGTTTTTCAGGGAAGCATCTTCATTTATTGAAGGTTTTGAGTTTCTCAGACCTACTTAGCAGGGGAGTTGATGTCTTCTAACTGTAAGGGTTTCTTTCAGTCATCTGCCTTAATTATTCAGTAGTTTTGATACTCCTATTATTGGGAATCTGTAGGGTGGGTGCTCATGTTCCCCTGAAAAGGGTTTTGTCTGGAATCAGTGTGGTGACTAAGACTGTGACCACATTTAAACTGGAAACATTTGCAAATGTGGCAATACTGGTTAGGGACCTTACTCCTACAAAATGTTTTCCTGGAGGCAACTACATATTCGTTAGGATATTTATATCACATAAATGGCTTCTGATACTATAGCTTTCTTCATCTGAGGAGCTAGAATAAATAATACCACCAAATTCAATATTCTCACAGTATAAATTACACTCAGACCCAAAAGACATGCTCAAATACCCTTAAGTCTTGTCATAGTTGTTTGAGTTCTATAGGCATTGATTATTGATGTCTTCATATATAATCACCAAAACAAAGGAATAAATCAGTTGAACACAACGGATAACAAATTATTCATTTTGGTAGTGTATAAAGGAAGATTTGGGTTGTGCCTACTAGGATGATTATATAACTCTGTAGTTCTTTATAGTAAATGTCTAATTACATAAAAGCCAGATTTTCTTCAGCACTTCCTACTGATATATTATTACACACATATATCAGCAGCTTGCACTGGAGACAAATCAGGATAATCAGAACAGGCATCCCACTAGACTGACTTATTGGAACATTACTGCATCTGACTGAGGCCTCACAAGGATTTATATCTCAAAGATAACAAGGAGGCAGCCATATAGAGATTGTGTTTAGCTAAAAAACAAATGCTATGTTTGTGCCCCATTGCCCCCAGAATGTATTTCTGTTTCTGGACCTCTGATACATGGGAAATAATGATAAAAGGCTCAAAGTCATTATAAGGAATCTACTTTGTTTAAAATATGTAATATTGCAATGTTTAGTTTTGCAATAAGAGTACTAATTTCTCAGTATATATCTCTTGTAAACCATATTGCTTACACTAAAAAAAGGACAATAGAAAATGTAATACAGTTTCAGTTATTTAAACTGCTATGCTAATAGTGAGTATCTGCTATTAGTCATACTGTGAATTCAGCCTGAACAAGTGCAATTCAATTACTCTTTAAAAATTATACCAGGGGCTTGTTGAAATATTTCATTCTAAGTCATCAGATATGCTTTTTAATAGATTATTTTCCTTATGTTTCATTAGTACAGGCATTTTTGTGTATGCTAATTTAAATTTTTATAATTGAGTCTTGTGGAACTGAACTAAAAGGACTGCAGTCGTTCCTGGTTGCCACTCATGCTCTTGTTCTGAGAGGACAATTTGCATTCTGCTAAACCACAGCTCTGTGGATTCCAAGGAACTTGGCAACTTTTTGCTAAGGTTGTGCCTACACCAGCAGGTGCAGAGTGATCTGAGATGGTTCTGCCTGGACTAATCAAGGAAATGCAGAAATGAGTGCATGTGTAGCTCTCCTGCAGCTGAAATGAGCCAGCTGTGGCTGAATGAATTAGCAAGATGAGCAGTATAACTGGCTTGCAAAGGCAGGATGTGTAAGCTCAGGTGCATTGTCTTCAAATGATGATGTATTGTTTCTAAATCTGAATTCAGTCCCATAAGGAGCTGCTGTATGCCACACAGGCTTGTAAGCCACATCTCTTCTAGCTAAGGGACTGCTGATCTACATTTCTTTTTTTCCGGTGTAGATATGCTTTACAAGGGATCATGAGTATTTTCTGCTTTCCTCACTTCCAAGCCTAACTTAAACCTCTGTCAAATACACTTGTTTCTTTAGAAATGCTGACCTTTTCAATACACTGGCGTGCACACAGGCACTTACACATCTGCCTATTTGGAGTAAAGACATGTTTGGTTCCATTTTGAACACTGGTAGACACTTCTTTTCATATTTCATTGCCCTAGTTCATGTTTCCTCCATATGATGTACATGACAGGTGCTGAGATCATGACGAGCATAGAGGAGCAAGAATGGTATAGAATGAAGCCTGTAATAATATCTCTGTTGCTCTCTTGGTAATATAGGCTATTTACTGTTATGTAAGACTTCGTAACCACCGTGTGTCAGAATAGCATCTAAAAAATTCATAGCTATATTTTTTACTGTTTTTTCTAAGAAGTTAATGGGGAGTTTGTATAGACTTTTATCCTTGTAATCTTATTATAAGGGATTATAATTTTATGGCCTCTCTTAAGAAATCACTTCTGATGGAAGAAATTAGAAGTGAAGTACTATGGTTAAGCTGGGAAAGAAAGAGTTAAATTATTACTAGCAAAAATAACTGTTGGTAAAGTTTTGTATCTGTAAGAACACGTTCATCTCATAGAGAAATAGAAGATTTCATTTTATTCTTTATCCAGTAATTTTCAATTGCTTCTTCTTTTAAAGTAAGTCCATAAAATCTTCATACAGATTCCATTTTTGTTTTTTACAATGAAGCCTTCCACAGCATAACAAATTGGCAAGTAGGGTTTAAGTGTAATCCCTGACAGAAGTATTGGAAATTTAGAGAAGCTGAGTGAACTGGTGAAAACAAAAGTAAACTGAAAAGTAGTACTTCAAAACAGCCAGGAGCTGAGAAGGATTAAGGGCTGTAAAAAAACACGGACATCATTAAAGTTGATTGGACATTCTCCATTTAAAAAAAGACAAAAATAAGAAAATGGAAGAAACCAAACCTCTTGTTTTTCATTATCTCTTTAACGCTTATTCACTCTTTTCCAGGCAGCTGAAATTTTTGCCCTTTGTAAATTAAATTCACTGGTGAGTAGATGTCAGTCATGAGGCTGGATCAGCCAAGGAAAACACTCAGAACACTCAGACTGTTGTGCCCCAATGTTTCCTTCTTGAGACGACATGCTCCCTGCTTTGTAACCTTTGATGAAATAGCATAGATCTGAAATGAAGAAGAGTCTTCCCCTCTATGAGCCAAATTATATACCAGAGTAGTGAGAGGAAGCTTCTTTCTGAATGACTCCTTTCCTTTTTGCATGCTCTAGGATCATCTCTATGGCCATGTTCATGAAATCCCTTCCTGAGCACTTTAAGTGAAACCTCAGAAAAGGTACTATCTCATTGGAAGGTTACTCTTTAAATGTTCTCTGTCCTTCAACAGACGTTCATGAAGAGATGCTTCCAATTAGAGTTTTAGCTTTCTCTCTAAAGTTTGTAAATTTGTAAAATGTCCATTGCAATAATTAGTTTGCTTTCCATATCATAATATTATTAAATGCCCAGCTGATGGTGATAGTTTTTGATCTCCTCATGACTTCTCTTATCTGACAAGTGTGTGTCATGTGTTGATGCAAGTCTTTGGCACGAATATGAACAATTTAAAGGGCACCAAAGACTACCTCTGTTTCTCCTCTTCCTGTCTTCATGTCTAACTCTTGAGTCTTGCAGGAACCCCAGTGGACAACACAAAAAAATTCAAAGTCATGAGGAGAATTAGAAATTTATTAAAGATTTTAGCAGAGAGTTTAAATGTAATTTATTTTAGTCACATGATGAAGAAAGCCATAAGGCATCTAAGTACAAAAAATTGTAAAATCTTTTGTCTATTCTTGGTGAGGCAGAAAAGTATTTTGCAGATCAGCATAGTGCATGCAACGTGTATATAAACATTGCTGGTTCAGTGCAAATGGTGTATCAACAGGCATTTCTCTTCTTTCTTTTATTTTCAGTTCCATCTTCTCTTTTTATTTCTTTTTTCTCCTCATTTTAGTCTTTTGTCTGGTTTTAAATCAGTTCTAATCAGGAAATTTTATAGTCCTTTATGATACTACCAAGTAACTTTCTATAGAATATAAAATTTCAATGATTGTGGTTTGCTCTAGTAAATGCTACAATAGTGTCTTTGAAAATCGTAGATAATTGTTATTTTTTTTATGCATTGCCCATCCTCAATTTTGTTATTTATGTTAATTGACTTCATGTCAGGGTGATTAGATATTTGAGTATTCCTTCTCTCCCGGTTACAGTTAGTGTGTAATTTATAAGAAAATACATTCAGCTTTATTCTGTTCTTAAGTATGTCTAGGCATATGTTTTAAATTAAAAGAAAATAGGTGGCATAGTTACCCCTTTCCTAACTACTTTTACATCAAGCAATTATCGTGCAGCCTCTGCCTTATTTTAGATCATCTCCTTGACAAGCTATTTCTTTTTATGGATGTAGGAATGACAGCAAGGGCAAGTGGAGTAATTTGTTCAAGGTGACTAAGCAATTTGGAGCAGCAGAGTCAGGAAGGTAACAAAGGTCTTCTGATACACATTCTACTTTATCTGCTGATGTGCTCAGCCTCTTCGGTAGAGCAAATTGCTGTTACTTGTGACTTTTTTTGCACTGCAGAACCAATGCAGCTCCCAGGGAATGAACTGGGCTTGGTTCCAGCTGGCACATCATCAACCAAATTCCTAACAACAGTCAGATTGCAGGGTCTTTGCAGGAGACATGTGAGCCAGAGAAAACCCAGCTTCACTTTCAGAGTCTAGGATGAGTTTGAGAATGGAACAGTTAGAAGGAAATACCACAGCTTTTTTACATTTAAACTGAGAACTGAGCAGATGTAATATGGAAATCATTGAGACACAATAAACATTAAACCCCCAATCTGTATTTATTTATTTATTTATTATTTTTGGTTTAATGTAGTCAGTTAACAGGGTAGAACCACACTCTAAGGATTGTAACTGCCTTGGTTTGACTATGTATGCTTATCTCTTCTTTCCAGCCTACTAACCTCACATACGATAAATGAAATCCTCAAGATGCCAAGTGATACTCATCAAAAAAACTCTAAAACTCTTTAAGTATATTTTTAATAATATTTCAGTAAAACAAAGGAAAAAGCAAAACTACAGTTTACTTTGAATTATATCTGTTTGCTTAGAGCCAAGCCAAATATTTTTAGGAACAGTTTATCTGACAAATTTAGCTCTTGTGTATCACTCTGGGAAAGACTATGCATTTTTTCATAATTTGTTTACTATTCATAATTTACTGAACTTTTTATAAGAGTAAGTGGAAAACTGTGCATTAAGACAGTTGCCAACACCAAATGTTCAACGATCTTTTAAATTATGATGCTTCAAGATGATAAGGAAGAACAATATGTTTTTGTTCTGTTTTCCCTTCTAGTTTTCACTTTTCAGTAAATTTTCTCCAGAAATGTAAATGTTAGATTAAAAAAGATATTTTTATATATCCCTACGCTTAGTTATGTATGGATATGATATATGGTATTTTATATAAATATATGTAAATGTATTAGGATAAAAGATGTAATGAAACATGAGATTGTTTCATCCTTATTTTCAAGGTAGAAAATTTAAAACATTAAATACTGAGTGTTGGGAAACAAAAAAACAAACAACAAAACAAACAAACCAGATACTGGAAATTTAGAGGCTGTCATAAACATGTTTATTATTCTCTTATCAGTCATGTTAGTCCTTGAGTCATTGATCAGCTTAGTGCAATCACAGTTTCTCTTTCCAGATCTATGTAATAGCTATAGAGGGCAGCTGTAAGCAATCTACTGGTTTCCAACTAAGGAAGGAATTGTTGTGCAGATCTCTGTGTGTTTTGTTGTTGTTCTTTTCATGTGCGTGGTTTTTTTGTTGTTGTTTCCTGTATGTCTATATTACGTGTTAAACATCTGTTCAGACAACCTTAGGTCATGTGTCCCCCATCAGACCTATATGTTACAGGCAGAAATAAAGAACCAATTTGATTTGGATGGGCTTGGGCAAACACTTTTATTTTGTCAAATTAGCCAGAATAGGTTATATCAAATTTATGTAAACTTTTATGTTTTTATCTTCCATGCAGGAGAACAGACAAAGCTTGATCTGGCATGAAGCTAATGGTAAAAAACTCAGGCTGCTTGAACATATTTGAGACGGCAGAATAAAAGCAAACTGGACTGGCATTTTGCATCATTCAGCCACACTATTTTTGATCTGCCACCAGAAGCCAGGCAGACAGTTTAACATATTGTCACGCTGTGGCCAGATACAGCTTTGAATGAGATATTTGGAGGGCTGGAGGCAACTTAGCCAGCCCTGCGCATCTGTACCAGCATTGCACCGATAACACTATCTTACTTCTGGACACTTAGTATTTCAGCTTGACACCTTGCCATGCTGTGAGGACATGCAGTGTTCTGGGACCTGACTGGACAAGTTGATTTTGGCTGCATGCTAACAAAAGAGCATGAGATTTTACTTTGGTTTCTGAGGCTGTCTTTCCTCATAGCTGGAATACACAGATATTTGTCATTCTCAGTTTGGGTTTTACCATCAGACAGGACATTTTGAGCGTAAAAGACAAGTGTAGGACCAGATTTGCTTTACTTTTTTTCTATTCTCTTTAACCAAAAGGACTGGACACTTACAGAATTAAAGAAAAAAAACCCAAACAAAACACAACACCGCCAAAACATTCTTTGTTATGCAATCGAAAAAAGTGTACTTTCTTTTCTGAAATGATTAGTGAAATGCTGACAATTAGTTGTCATGAACGTTAGTTGCATTGCTAACTGCTGCTTGATATAACTGATTTTATACTTCAAATGATCCTTAGAAACTGCACTATATGCAGATAGAATAACTAAACAAATATAAACAGTGATTACACTTAAAAGCTACAGTGACCCAGTGAGAGAAAGGAAACAATACCTGATGTTCCGACGATTTATCAGAGACTTTAAATATGTATTATTTATTGGTTGAACTAAACAGTCAATACCTAATTGAAATCACTTCAGGCAATCTATTCCAGGCACCTGTACAGAATATAATGAACATTTTTAATCAACATAGGCCTGAAAACACTTTATGAACAGAAAACTCAGTTTTTATTAGATAATGTATTCACTAAAATTTTCTTCATCTGCTTTTTTGCTGTGGCCAGAAATTCTGTTGTGTCTGCAGAAAGGGCAGAGGGAATCACAAGCTCTACCTTATACTTTAACTGTTCGTAGTCTCATGCACACAGAGCATTTGCTGGCTCATAAAGGTCTCTTAAAATCTTCAAGTTTTGTAACATATATTAGAAGTAGTCATCTAGTTTAGAGATAAAAATTTAAAGTTAGAATCATAAACCAAAAAGGGACAGCAATACAATCATCATTTTTAAGATATTGTCAAGAAACCAGAGACTTGGTTTTAACATGCAGCTTATGTATAAACAAAGTTAAGAACAATTTGTGTCTCAACCTCTTTGCTTACTTTCCTACTTTCTGAATTTCAGTCATGTTAGGAAACCTAGTACAGTGGCCAATACCATACTCTTTTTTTTTTTTTCAGTCAGTCTCACTTTCTGATTTTCAAATGTTGTATCTTTTAACAATGAGAGAGACTTTAAGAAAAACAGAAACACATCCTAGCAAAAAATGTATGCTTCTGCTAAATTGTCAAATGACCATTTCTTTGTGTTAAAACACCTTAACATTTTGACTGCATCAGAGAATAACACAAGTGAGTTTGAAATATGTGCTGCATGTGTCATACAGAAGATACTGATTATGACAGGATCAATATTTTTTCCTTCCTTCATTTTCTAACTACTGTGGAAAAGGTTAATTGACCATTATGCAAAAGCCGAGCCATCTTTTTATTCTATGGCACAGTATATGTTCTTTTCTTGGCACAGGATTTGATGAATCTCCAGTACCTGGCTTATATCCCTTGTCTGTGAGATAAAGTATACATCCAAAATGTTGAACCAATTCTTTCAGTGACACAGCTATGCAGTAGTCAGCAGACAGCTCTTGTAACATAACTCCACAGTTTCTAGAACTTTTTCTTCTTCCTGTCTTGTTTAGGGAAAGAATTTGGTAAATGTCTAACTGTCTCTCAACAGTGCAAATAGTAATTTCATCCAGTTGAGTGCTTCTGCATTCATTGTAATGAAAGGCTTCAAAATATGAAACAGAGATCACTGTGATGGGTTTTGTTTAGATGTTGACATTCTGCCAGCATGCCGAAGATGGAAACCTATTTTGAGAAAATAATGGATCTTGAAAAGGGTCAAACTGCTTATTACATTTTAGTATTAGGCTGATTTAGTTTGTTAATGTATTTGTACTGCTTAAACAAATCTTTCATATAAGCTATTTTGATTAATAGGTGGATGTTTTAATCAAACTCCCACAACAGGGGTTTCATGGCACAAATTCTTTCATTTACACTCTCAGCTTAAACACCACGTGTCACTGTTTTCTCTGCTGGTTAGGTGGTATTATACATGATTTGTATAATACTGTAATTTAGAAACGTGGGCTTTTTATGCTGACTTTTTGTAATGGAACCTCAAAGCTTCCATCTGAAAGTGATTGATTCTAAACAAATCTTCAAGGGTTGTGTACATTTATTTGGAGTGCTACCACCTGTTAAACATGTCCCTAACAGTGATGTGTAGAGCATACTAATAGCTCACCATGCCAACCAGGTTGGAGGTGACACATCTGTTCACGTACTGTTATGGCCAAACCACAAGCAGGAAAGCAAATATTTAATGATGTATTTCATGTTGGTGCTTAACGGGACAGACAAAACTGGTTTCTCTGTTGGAGAGGGAAAGCTAACAGGCGGATTGGTTCAGCTGTATAAGCCTGTGCAAATTTCAACATCTGGCCTGTTACGTGACTCTTGCATAGGTCTCAGTGCTTGTGGGGGGGTCTCTGTTCTGCACTCACAGGGTGATGTGGCAGAGCACAGCCCAGACATATGGTAAGGTACAACAAGCAGGTTGGTTGCTAACTCTATAAAAACCAGCAGCATGAAGCCAAAATTAACATACTCCTAGTGGAATTAATATCTTCAGTAATGAGGTACTTCTGCCTCCATAAGGATATTCTGATATGGCTTTAGAAATCTAATTAAAAACTCATTATATTACAATAGTATGTGTCCACCAAGACTCACTTACTTTCCGCATTAGGGTAGCTTATCACCTACTTGATGCGGAGCAGAGGACACAGATTCTGTCAGTTTATATTCTTTGTTACCCTAAATCAGTTTATAGAAGCACTTTATTTGGTACTACTTATCTCACCTGGATCTATTTGCCTTGGGGGTAGAGGCAAAAAGGGCAACGTCTCTAGCATTGTGTAGAGAAACAATCTTAAGGATAAGTAGAGCAGGAGAACAAAGTGTTTTCTTTACCTACAGTCACTATATGTATTGCATGTAGTTTATGCACTATGTATACTGCACATAGTGCATATACTTGGATGCAAGTATGATGGTGTCATTTCAGTATTAATTTGCAGTAAAGTTGTTTACTACTTTACTGAAATAGTTAAGGGCTGCCAGAGATGTTTTTGAGGGTTGACTAGGTAGCTTTGGGACATGGAAAATAAAGATAGTTACATACGTACTCTTTAATGTATAGAAACTCTAACATGGCTAATTGTATTTTAGCCCCATTGGCAACTACAACTGTAGAAATGAAAATGTAACCTTGTTGAATGAAAGGTGTATTTTTAATTATTTTTTTAAATGACTGTGGTTGTATTTCTCCTGGTAGTGTGGAGAGGATAGGATAATAGTATTAAAATTTCAGGCTAATAGGATTTTTTTTAATTTGATGATATTTTTCAAGTTCTTAGAATAGTGCAGAGGCTGTTTTGCAGATCTTGTTGAACTCACATCAGCATGTGCTTCATTAATTATTCTTTCTGTACTGCATAGCTATTGTAAAGCATTTTAGAGATAAATTAAATTAACGTTTTATAATTTCTTATATAAAATGGATATGTAAAATGGCCATTCACTATAGTCCATTGGTTTGCTGTAGGACTCAAGGGAAACAAGGAATATTTTTGTCATGCAAAAAGAGGTAATCTTTTTTTCCCACTTGTTTCACAGAGAAGACATTTTTGCTTTGTCAGCTCCGTGGGTTAGATATATTATTCATTTCAGTCCACTATCTCCAATCAGTTCAATGTTTAACTGTAGTTTAATTACATTCATTTAGGTGACTTATTTATATTTTTTCATGAATCAAATATTATTTACTTATGTGAGAAAATAAGATAAATGAAACCCCTGGATCTTAATTCTGAGTGATTTAAAAATTCCTACTTTTATAAATAGAAATGCTATATTTATAGTACTTTACATTTTATTCAGAAGTGATTGAGTGATGTAGCTAAAATACAGAAAAGATCTATTATATTTGATTCGTTGGAATCAGACCTCCATTCATCATAGGTCCTTGATACAACCTCTAGGAGCATACACCTGTGATTAATCTAAGCCATGCTACGAAACTTTGCTTTAGACGACTCTTTACAGAGGAGTTCTTTGAAATCAAAGATTTACATATACGCCTTGAGATTTCTTAAAATAATTTATATTAATCTTGACAAAAACTCAACCCAATCCAAACAAAACAAAAAAGAAACAAAAGAGCTCTCTTCATATAAATTGTTCTGGAATCCTACGTGTCTAATAAAAATGAAGAAACAGGCATGGAAATATTATTATTTTCCAAAAGGGAAACAGATAACTGAAAATACCTCCTCCAATCATATCCAAGATATTTTTAATGAATTACTAACTAGAATTGATACCATTGCAACTAGTTTTTCCCTTACATATTCTCATTTTTAAAATGTTTTGCTATTATTTTTCATTAATATTTTGATATTCGTGTATTTCTTAAACGGTATGATCCGTATTAAATTCACACACAAGCACAAAAAAGGTCTATTTAATCAATTTATTCCCCATGACAAATGGTTTAATTCTGATGAAGTAGTCATTGGAATCTTTCCTGCAGCCACAAGAAGCTGCTAGCTTATCAACTGGAAACAAAGCAGCATCATAAAACATTTCTCAGCAAAGCCAAGGAGAATGATTTGATACCTAGACCCTCCAGTAATTGAAAACATATAACCCCTATACTTCTGAATTATAGCTATGACTAATCTCTTATGAAATAATTTTTTTCCTCCCAAGTACAGGCTATAATGCAGCAAAGGTGCCTATGAGTTAGCAGGATGCTCTAAGACATAGTTGTCATTCAGGATAAGCAAAGTCATTTCTTTGGATGCCAGCTCCCTCCCCTCCCACCAGCGCCCTGTAAAAGCTAACAGGCAAATCAGGAACAGACATAAAAATTTCATTTTGTGATCTTCCTTGAAATCACTTTGTCATTTTATTTATAATTCTATCCTTCAGGCGATTAAATTTATGAATACAATAATATGAAAGGCTACTAGTAGAGGTGTAAACGCTTTGTCATCAAGCATTTCCTAATTTACATAAGATGGGCAACATGGTGATTCAAATGGAATATTAAAACTTATTTTTAGGTCTGTTAAATTTGTTGAGTCATTAGTAGCAAAAAATTAGTGTGAAACCTGTTCTTTGGCTTGTATGGTGTAAGTGGGTGGTCTTACTATGGGCCTGCCCAGATCAGGGAAAGTACTGTCACAGCTGACAGGATCTGGTAGATGTGATGCATGAGCTTCCAAAGACCTTCTGAGACTGAAAGCTTCTCAGAGGTTTCTGAACATCTTACTACAGGAACAGGGACACAAATCTAAAACATTTAGCCATTGCTTTTTATCAAACAGAATGATTTTAGGAAGATGAAAACAGAAAGGATATCTTAGATCAGAATTTTCTGTCCTTGCTAAAACAGGCAACAAGCATTTATTCATATTCCCTTTGTAGCATAAAACTCTGTCTCAGATAGTCCGTCTCTGTTATGAGTCTTCCAAGACAGTTTCACTACTTCACTCTCTCAGTAGGACACCACGCAGTAATTTCCACTGTGCTCTATATTACTGTGAAACAAGGCCTTACAATTTTGTACCAAGTATTGTTAATGATTAAGGATAGTTTTAAAACAGCTAAAAAAGTATACAACATGTTATGTCATGGTTTGTAACAGGATTCTTTTAGTGTTTTTTATTAGCACATTAGCATTAGGAGAGATGTTACAGCGTGGGAATTTCTGCTTTCAAATACTTTTTGGATTCTTTTTTTAAAATACATGTGGCAGACACATTTTGAAAACTCTAAAGCTCAAATATCAAAAGAAAAAATGCAAATATTAACATAATTAGCAGATTTTTAAAAGCTTTGATTATGCTTGGCTTAATTAATTTTTATTGTGATGCATCCAGCTCAGGATTTTGTTATGTTTCATACTGACAGTTTTCATCTTACAAAAAGAGTTTACTTCACTAATTTGAAAACAGTGATTTCATTTAGTTAAAAATGAGCTTCATAAATACATTTATTAATACAGTAATCTTTCAAATAAAGAAGTGTAACTATATTGAATTCTACCTTAAGGGATTTCTGTAATAACCTCTGAAAATGACTGGAAAAGAAACCATTTTCAATACAAGCTCTTTTAACACAACCCAATAAAAGGACAGTGCATCAACTTCACTTGTGAAGAAGAGATTGAGCAGCATCTCCAAAGGCAGTAAAATGCTAGGGGAGAAATAGAATCATGATTTTTTTTGTTCTCTCCAGAATCTACTCTCTAGACATCAGTGAGTTTCCTCAAGGTAAATACTGTAGGAAAGAGCAGA
Source organism: Caloenas nicobarica (assembly GCF_036013445.1). Classification (NCBI taxonomy): domain Eukaryota; kingdom Metazoa; phylum Chordata; class Aves; order Columbiformes; family Columbidae; genus Caloenas; species Caloenas nicobarica. The sequence continues at coordinate 52,068,673 of NC_088245.1, forward strand.
TTTCTAGGTAAGGGATTTTGCAAGCAGTTAAGAATCAAGAAGTCTGAAAAAAATGGCAGCAGAGCTTCCTTTCAGATAGCGGTATACAGTAACTGAAGATCCATAAGATTTTAGAGGAATAGAAATCAGCGCATGGATGAAAGCAATTTTTTTCCACGTTTTCTGTTTTATATATTTTCTGTTTCCTACTTCATGTCTGTGTTTTTGAATGAATAAATCCCATTCTTATGAAATCCTTTCTGACAGTGGTGCTCAGATAACTGTAATTTTACTGTTGTTGTCAAAATATGGGAGTATTGGCTCTACAATCTTTTGTTTCTCGTTCAGTTATTGGAGTTACATTGTACTTCGGCTAAAACAAACAAACAAACAAATTAAAATAATATTGCAGCAACTCAGACACCTGTTCCTCCTTACATTTTAAACAGTATTTTCCCCTTCATTTCTCTTTATTCTTGTACTCAGACTTCCAGATATTCATGCCCAGGAGTTCAGAGAAAGAATATCGCTAACTTCAGTACAGTGTTAATTTTGTGTTAATGGTTCATTTCAGGGTTCCTGATGCCTAAAAATGTGAAACATTGAACTTTACTAATGAACCCCTAAATCACTTATCATTAGATAAATACCAAAGTAGAGGTTTAAAAATAAAACCTAATTTTATCACAAAATATGTCAAAACAGCTGCTAAATTTCAGAGAGAGTATAGGAACATAGCCACTACATGCTCATATATCTAGTAATGTGTTGCTTGGCTTTACATTTTTCCTGTGCTCTCTTCAGTTTAGAAGATTGTCAAATTAGGCTAACTCTCAAGATGGTTCATATACCTCCTCAGGGGATGGAATATATTCTTTTGACAGCCCCTGTCCTTGGGCTTGTTTTTTTCTGAAATGGATGTAGATATGGGACATCTATCTTCCTTCCTGAACAGAATTTTTATTGAGTATAAATTCACCCCTGGGGCTTCAGGCACCTTCTTCCTTGCTGCTGTCCCACACTACCAAATTCAATAACATGGTGACTTGGCTCCTAACAGATACATACCCAAAAATGTCAGGTAATGGTGACTTGTGAAGACCTGTACTGGATGGCTGGGTTTCAGGAAAGCCTAATAGTTATATGAACAAATTTATTTACCCATTGCATTTTTTTTCTCCTGTTCATATTTGTATGATCATTGTTTTTTTCTGTTCTATGGACTTAGAATATCTGGATAGGTCAGTAAGGTTAGTTTTAGTACATATTAAATACTTAAAAAAATAAAATAAATATGGGTAAACTGTACAAAATTGACTCTTACAAGACTTCTCAAGTCTATTTTTGTTTTGCTAAATAGATTAAAGCATAAAACTTTGCATTTTCTGAATGGAGATTTAACTACTGGAATTTCATTCCTCTGGTTTTAAATATTAAGGATATCAATGCTTTCTGATTGGATGAGACCTGGAAATACTCAGCATCTGAGTCTCTCAGAGGACTTGGGAATCTACCTTTCTCAATCAGTCTTCTAAGCCATACATACAGTGGGGGTAGGGGTTTTTTTAAATAATTTTTTTTGCTTATTTGCTAATCTGAGTCTCTGTGACTTCAGTCTCTCTCACATAAGTTTCTCTGATTTGTCTCTGTAATTATCTCCACTGTACCAGTTAGTTATTCTTTTTCCATTTTCCCGAAAATTTTCATTTGTTTTAATAAGTATACTTTCACTATTTTCCCCTGCCTCCTCTTTGTTTTTATATGATTTATGCTGAATGTATTCTATGCTTTACAATAACCATAATAAGGTAAATAAATAAATCTTATTGACATACTGTTCTATTCCAACAGACACATTGTTCTAATACTAAATGCAAAGAAAATTAAACCACTTCATTTATAAAAATAGAAATTGGACTATCAAGGGAATGGATACATTTTCAGTGCTTTTATTCTTAATTTTGATAATCTTAAAGGCATATCATATCTATGAGTTATTGAACCATCAAGTAGAAATAAAAGACAAACAAGTGAGTCTTTGGACCTCTACAATGTGATTAGTATAGGAAATTCATATTACAATCTCTGCAGCCTCATTAATGTCAAAGTGTTTTAGTCCACTTGTTACTACATGATTTCAGAGGCATTTGGTAGTCCCATGTTCTCCCAAGGGAACAAGCAGTCAAATAGAATAGTTTTGGAAATGTTGTTTATGCAACGTGCAAGAAACCTTGCATGTTTTGATTTGAGGGATGATATACTTCCCTTACCAGGAATAACCTGCTGTTTTTCTGGAGGTTTTGTTTTACATGATGTTTCTCAGAGGAGGATTCTTTAGCTACCAGGTTGTAAATATTAAGTCCAGATTGGCATCTGGACTTAATATTTCTGTTGTGGGGGAGGCGGTACTAGAGGTATTGGGAATTCTAAGTTTTACCCAGCTGTACTGTAGTATGAGAAAACACATGACAAAAGCTATGAATGATGGAAATTGAGTTTAATGCTACTCTATGCAAATAATATTACTCATTTAGGGAGTTTGATTTTCAGTTTTTGATCTTTTTAGATGTTTTATCTATATCATTTCAGTGTAAGTTAATAATTTAAAATCTTGTTATTTTGAAGGTCTCATTAGAGGTTATGTGGGTTATCTTTCACTGTGTAGTTAACTAGAAACTTCAAGACTTTTCTGTGCAACTATGCAAGAAAGTGAAATTTATTATTAAAAGCAATAGCACTTTCTCCAGTTATCGGTTATCTTGTTTAATTTTTAAAACCTCTTACCCCAAATTCAAGGTTCATTTAAATATGTTTAACTTGAATGGACTGCATGGGAATCAGCAAGGACTGCTTGGACATGCAGTGGAAGCTTAGGAGGTATTTCCCAAATCTTGACATCAGTTCTTGTCAAAATCCAGTTGTAGAGGGGAACAGCAGACAGAAAGAAGTAAAGCAAGTAAAGTATGCTGTCTGCTATAGTTCTGTGTTGGGTTTACATGGCAAAGTTTTAGTAGCAGTGGGGCTGCAGGGGTGGCTTCTGCAAGAAAACTTCAGGAGCTGCCCCAAAGTCAGACAGAGCCAGTTCCAGACAAACCCAAGATGGACCTGCTGCTGGCCAAAGCTGAGCCAATCCATCATGTTGGTAGTGCCTCTGTGATAATATACTTAAGAAAGGGTAAAAACCATTGCACAATAGCATCTGGGAAAGAGGAGTGAGAAAAGGTAAGACAATCAACTCTACAGACACCAAGGTCGTTGAAGAAGGAGAGAGAGGAGGTGCTCCAGGTGCCAGAGCAGAGGTTTCCCTGCAGGCTGTGGTGAAAACCATGGGGATGCAGGTTGTCCCCCTGTAGCTCATGGAGGTCCACAGTGGGGAAGATATCCATGCTGCAGTTCAAGGAAGACTTCATGCTGGAGGAGGGGGATATGCCCTGGAGGAAGGTGCTGCCCATGGGAAGCTCATGCTGGAGATGGCTCCTGGAAGGAACTGCAGGAAAGGAGCCCATGCAGGAGCAGGTTTTCTGGCAGGACTTGTGACCCTGTGGGAAAATCATGCTGGAGCAGTCTGTTCCTGAAAGATTATACCCCGTGGAAGGGACCCATGCTGGAGTAGCTCTTGAAGAACTGCAGCCCATGGGAATGACTGACACTGGAGAAGTTACTGAAGAACTGTGGCCTGTGGGAGGGAACCCATGATGAAGCAGGAGAAGAATGTGAGAAGAAAAACTAGCAGAGATGAAGCACTATAAGCTGACTACAATCTCCCTTCCCTGTCCCACTGCACTGCTCTGGGGGAGGAAATAGAAGAGTTGGTAGAGAAGTTGCACCTGAGAAGAAGGAAGCGGTCAGGGGAAGGTGTCTTTAGATTTGTTCTTTCCCATTATCCTACTGTGTTACAATTACTTGGCATTAAATTTAATTAATCTTCTCCAAGTCCGTTTTGCCCATGATGTTCACAGGTAAACGACCTCCCTGTACTTACCTCTACTTCTGAGTTTCTTATTGTATTTTCTCTCCATGTCCCGTTGAAGAAGGCAAGTGATAGAGTGGCTTGCTGGGTACCTGGCAACTAGCCAAGATCAACCCACCACAAGTTCCCATCTTTCTTCTATGAGTGCATGTCGAAAGTCACTCACTAGGATCTCTTGCTTTGATTTCAGACCAATTAGTGTGGAAAAAAATCTAGTGTCCTCTATCTCTTAGGATAATTAAAAAATAATAAAAACAATGCATAACCGAATTGTGTCTCATACCAAGCGGATGTCTTTGCATCTATGCTAGCAGGGAACAGAGTCAGTCAGCACAAAATAAGTTTCCTGCCTCTCTGAGGCTTCCATTGCTGAGCTCTTGTCATACTGTGGTCGACTTACATGCCCACTAAGTACTATTATGTATCATTGCAAAAACAAAACACATAGCCAAAATATCATTCTATTTACATAGTCTGAATGATACAGACAATGAAATAAAAATCATGTTTTTGAAAGCTTAACTCAAGAGAATGGTCGAAGGATCTGAACTGAAAAGAAAATTTTATTTGATTTGGCAGTTTCTGTGACCAGACAAATTTGGGAAACAACCGCCTTTTCTTCAAATGTTTTTTTCATGCTGAAGTATAACATAGATCTGCTTGCCACAAGATTATAGAGGCAAAAGCATATAGATACACATTATACTTAAATTGTGCTGTAAGCAGTTTTTTTTTCTTCAGAATCTTAGATTACTGCTATATTTAATTTCATCAGAAAACAATGTTCCTTTGTTCTTTTCAGACTCAGAGGGCTGTTCTACCCTCTGGGGTGATGTGAATAGTTTGAAGGAATGCAGAACAACTATACCCAAGGGATATGTGTGTCTCATATTGCCCTGCAAATAAGAGTGTGTGTGTTGCAAGTTTGCTCGTACACCCAACCAACCTCGTTCTGCCTTCAGCCTTTCTCAGAATTTAGGGAACAGGGATGGAGCAAATATGGTCTTCTATAGTTTACATCAAGAACATGATTTTCAAGTATTGACAGAAGTCATCAGACAGATCACTTTTGTAATATTGCAGCTTTGTGCTCACATGCATACATTTCTGTGAAAATACACACATCTGACTCCAAATTATGCCTGTCATGAACTTCCATAGTCAATGACTTACTAAATATTTGCAGAAATTAAACCTAGAAAAATGCTCAATAGTCAAAGTCAAAAATTGAACAAACGTGGGGGTGACATACACACTGACCGAAAAAGCCTTTTGCCTCAGATTACTTTTTAAAAAAGAGTGGAGAAAACATTTATGGATTGACAAAAGGGTCAACCAAAGGATTTAATGTCCATAGTTTTAGTGTTTATTGCTCATATTAACTAGTATGTTCCAGTTGCTTTGCACTGCTATGGGGAATGCAGAAAAGCTATTAACAATATTTACTGGTCCATTAGTCTAGATAGGTGGAAAATTTTCTTCACGGGTTTGCAAAACTCACCACAGCACAAAGCACCAATGAATCTTCAGAGTGCAATGGAAGGAGCATATATAAAGCTGGAAACTCAGGACTTTAGATGAATTGTTTTCTCTGTATCCTAGTCCGCAAGGTACTGATTGTATATCTTAGTGTCTTAGCCACACTCAATTGGCAAAAATGGCTGACTACTGCTTCTATTTGTTTTCATTTTCTCAGTTGCAGAGTGCAGGGCGAAGTACTTAAAAAGGGCTGTATCTATTTGCTTGTCAAAAAAAAAGTCTGCATAAAATTATAAAATTAATAGAAAAATAAAACATAAAGTTTAAATATATCCAGATCTATCTCACATGAGTTTTACATACGGACTTAAGTGGAGTTACTCCAAAAGTGCATTGTTGGACATCACTAAACCCACAGCATTCAATGCAGAGCTAGTGGTTCTCTTCCACAGAGCTTTGACTCACAAATTTGAAAACTAGAAGGATCATATAAGTCCATTACCCTCCAGTCTGCGGAAGACAGAAATCTGGAAGAAGGTTCTGAACAACTGTGCTGCTCAGCAGGATGGTATACATATTCTCAAAATAAAAGAAAAAAAAAATTAAAAAGCTAGTCCTGTGCTATGGGCAATCTCTCCATATACATAAAGGTAGTGAGAGAAAAAGAACCCCAGCATAATTCTAAAAACTGTGAGTTAATTTACATTTGAGGTAGATATCTGGGACATGTTTACCTAAAATGAAGTGTATAATATAATACTTGCAGTACTGCTATCTACATCTCTTTAAAAAAATTAGAAAGTTGCAGACTTCTCATAGTAGTGAGCTTTTTTTTTTTTTTAAGAGTAGAATTTTTTTTGTATTTGGCAGCCTTTTGGAGAACCTCTTGTGCCTTATAATAGACATTTAACAATGGAAAATTTCCTTTATAATAGTGGAAACTGTGAAAGTTTGCTTACAAACTCCATGATCTCATTCCAAGTAATGTACCTACTTAATCACACAAGACCACAAAGTTGCTCAAAACATTGTAATAACTCAAATGCCTGTATAAATCGAAGTTGTAGGAAAACAAACCTTTTAAAAAGTCCATCTGTTTGTTTCTATCTTTTCCCACAGATAGTGGAAAAGTCAAGCAAAGGCTGTTGCATTTGTAATCATATTTATTTATTCATCTTTACAGCCCACTTTAGAACACTTATTCTAGATCATCACATGAAATCTCTTTTGCTGGTTTATCTGGTCAGGACTAGAATAGCATGTCATAATACCATAAGAAAATATATCCTTACTTCCACCTAATTCTCAAAGCTGGAAATACTGGTTGTAATGCTTTGTGTAAATCTACAGAAATATTCAGGACGTGCCTTCAGAACCAGGATACATTTTCCAAAAATTGCTAGCTAGGATGGTTTCCCTTGCCTCACTTGTCATATTCCTTTTAATGCAGGGGTTCTCAAAGTAACGGCTGCAGCCTCCAAAAATGAATTTCCATCACAAATCAAACTCATTCTCTCTTTCTGGTTTTCCACTGGAGGGGAGGGAGGGGAAAAAATGAAGAAAATAAAAAGGTCCTTAACTGGTGTTTGGTCCCAGAGTAAGATTAACCCACTGTGCTGATTCCTTCAAGACTTCTTGAGAATTGTCCGAAGCATTTAAAGCAAAGTCAGTATCAGATTCCTTTTTGGAGCACTTGCAAGCAGCCATATGGGGAGGCAAAAAGTGCAGAGTTGCAGATCCATGCTCATAAAGCCTTTTATATATTGAATAATAAAGTACATGATTTAAGACATTATTTTAAACTATAGGGTAAAACTTCTCTGGCATAATAGGCACCTTCCAGTTTCTCTACACATGAGGCGCTTAAGTATTTTGCTACTTTAGCAGCATGCAAACCCAGCATTGGTTGGGCAAATTACTGTGTGCTGCTACCCTTTTTGCCACATGGAGACCATGTTGTTGCTTTAGTACATGGTATGGTATTTCCTGGTAATCCCACAAATGACTCCTGTCACCACTGGGTTATTAAGAGTTTTTGCGATATTTAGATATTTTGTTGTTGTTTTTTTTATCTTTTTCTTTTTTTTTTTTTAATTACACTTTCTGTTTACAATTTGATAGCTTTTCTAAAGCAAATAATAAACAGAGATGTCTTTTGCACTATATACATAAAAGGAAAGGGCTTGCCTGCTGTATGTTCTAGCCTCCCCGGATTCAGATCAGAGAGTTGGCTTAATTCACTGTCATTTAAAACCAGATGTTTTTTCTGGCACACTATCTTGCAAAAGCAACAATGATATCCATCAGATGGTACTCAGAGAAGCTTTAGTGAGTTAAGTTAGGTACCACAAATAAGCAGGAACAATAAAGAACCGAAAATAAATCTTAAAAATGAGCCCAGATAAACGAGAGATTTTCCTCAAGCATCTACTAGATGTTCTGAGTTCAAAGGAGGTCTTTAATACAACTGTGGCAACAAGACAGAGGGCTGTTGCATCCTTTAAAAGTCAGAACTGATGCTATGTACACCAGTTTACACAGATCTAATATTGTTACACAAAATAAATATATTCCTTGTTTCCAGGAAGAGAACCGTGTAAAATTACATGCACTGGTTTGGAAATGTAGATTTTATACAGCTAGAAGTTTATGTACAAAATGAATTTTGGATTGTTTCTTTATGGCTTCTGAGATAGTGAACTTAAAGCAGTTTGCCCCAGATCAGCCCCCGGCCCCTCATATTCTCTACAGATAAAAAAGGATAAAGTGAAGTAGATCGAGGTAAATACAAGGTGTGGTTTGTTTTGTTTGTCTTGGTTTGTTTTCTTTTTCCCTTTTTTTTTTTTTTTCCCTGTTCTCTAACAATATTTGCATAGCTGGATCTATGTCATGGTGAAAAATTTGAGTGTAACATCACAGACATATACAGGAAAAAAAAAAATTCATTTTATATTAGGTAGATGTCTTCATCAGTTACCTCATAAACCCCAGCTTGAAATAATCTCGGATTACAAGACTCAGATTTAAAGATCAAGCTATCTACTTTAACCAAGCGTCTCTCCTAATTTGTGAAAAGAGAATTTACATCCACAAGTTTCAGACTTTTGAATTGTGTCAGTCATCAAAAATATCATTGCTTAAAAGGTGAAGGTAAAACTTTTATACTTGGGCTGGTGAGCAAAAAGAAAAAAAAAAACCTTCAGGCTGAAAGAAATATAATTTTATTCTCCAAAGTGTATACACGTTACCAGAATGTTTCCATTCAAAAAGAAAGTCCAACTAAACAAAATAACTCAGAGAATCAATTGAGTGGCTGTGAATAATTTCAGGAAAATTAATAGCAGAGTTTGGGAAAAAAATTCTAGGAGAAAAATTCCAGCAAGAATATCCTCAGATAAATCAACATTAAGAAAGAGAATTAGTAAAAAAGAAAAGAAAAAAAAAGCCTTCAAAACTCCTTTGTCAAGTAGGTTTTTTAACCCCAAATGGACAAATGCTGGAATCACCACAGTGCAAAGACACTATGCTAACTGATGGCGATATAAAATAAAAAAAATTGCATGTATGTAGTGTTCAACATAATACAGTTTGACGAAATTTATAAAGGCAAAACAAGAGGAATTTACAACATTAACTCAATGCAAAACCAAAAAAAATACAATGAAATGTATCTTTTTTTTTTTCTTTTTTCTTTTTCCTTCATTGTATACAATCTGTAAATCCTCAGGCAGTAGATAATAGAATTAGGAGCTGCAGAGATGATGGGGTAGGGAAAAAAAATCTGAAGGGGGAGATGCCTGTGAGCATCGCTAAATTTGATTCTGGAACTGGATCATCTCCCATACCTTTTGATCGGTTGTGGCCATAACATGAGTTAAGCATTCCTCTCCTCTTTGTATATCCCAGTATTTTAACTCTCTTTTTTAAAAATACATTTTATTTTTTCTGTTTTTCCTTTCTATTTCACAGTGAGTCTGTTTCCTTCCCATATTGTTTTAATCTGTAGTAGTTCATCTTTGCTTCCCCTCAGTCTCTGATCCTAACCCAAAAAATTCTGAAACACTTATTGGTCTCATCCTTCAGACATCATGTGAACAGCATGAAAGAAAGCTGCAACAATTCAAAGCAGTGTTTGTGGTACAGAGAATGGTGCAATATTTTCCCTCCCAGATAGCGGGGTGCCAACAAATATAAGCCGAACCATTTGCTCAGGTTTCTCAGATACCTTTCAACTCCTCCCACAGAGACTACCACTTTCTAGACATACAGTTGTGTAAGATTAAGTGTGCCAAGTCCTCCGCCATCCAAAAATCATGTGGGAAAGTGACTCTTAAATTTGTAAGCACTCATGTGGTTTTGAATAACTATGCCACATGATTGCTACTGTACCCCCTGTCCTCACTGGACATTGTTCAGATCCTTGAGTATTAATTCAGTTTGTTTATCTTGTACGTGCTTGGAACTAGTGAATCTGGGGTGGGACAGGGGGAGGAGGTGGAAAAATTTAAAACTGTAGCACACTAGAGGGCACTAAAACCTCTGAGATAATCTTGGGCAAAATTTTGCTGTATAAGAAACTTAAAACTATGTTATAAAACCTTCGAGAAATTTTGCTATATTTAAACCATCTAGAGAAAAATATCTAAGGGTGACTATCACTGATTTATAAAAAACCAGAAGTATTTCTCTCTTTCCTCTTTATCCGAAGATTCATATATGACTAACCTACTTCATTGCAATGGACATCTGAGAAATGCCTCAGACCTTTAAGATGCCAAGATACAACCAGAAGTGGAAAATGAACAAGGCAAAAAAAAAGACAGAAGAAAGGTAGCTGAGAAGAAAATAATAAACAAATTTGTTCTATCATGGTATTTGATGGGGAATACCTGGTAAAATCTCCCTCTCCTAATAAATTTGATTTGTGCTAGATACAAATACCATCACCTTGACTGAAAATCCATTGAAAAATAATAAGCAAAGATTTGTAACAAAAAGTAAAGTAATTAACTTGTAAGAAAATATACTATGACACTTCAGACTATGAAAGCTGTCAAGGCAAATTATGACTGATGGATATTTTAAAGAGAGACCATCAAGATTCTGATGACATTTACAAATTAGAAATAAGTAAAAAAGGGAAATGCATATAATACAAAGGAAAAATATGGAAATCTGAACCATAATAACAATCGGTAAATGATTTTTTTTTTCTAGAAAATATGCAGGAAATATTCCTAAATATGGAGAAAGTAGTAATGAGGAAAAAAAAAACAAAACAAACCAAACAGTTGTGACCAGAATCCCATAGCACTTGAATAAGAGATTACTTAAAAAAAATCAGTTGTTGGTACAGAATTATTAATATTTCAGAGAATGGAAAAGAAACCTTTCCTCTGTGTAATTCCAAAGCACAGTATGAAGGCTAGACACCTATAGTCTTTTTAGTGACATTAATGATTTTTGTCACATGCTGAAAATGATTTACCTGCTTAAATACCTTTTGTGTTATGGACTGCATTCTTTCATATACTATTGTCCAGAATATAGCATTCAGTCTTGGGTATGTGATTACTGGAGAAACACTAAATAATTGAAGGGTAAGAGATGAGGCATAAGGAATAAAAATGATCACAGTGATGAAAGGAGTAACACTGAAAGGAAGATTAGAAGAGCTAAATGTGGGTAGTCTGATAAAAAGCAGGCAAAAGAAGGCATGATAAGCATTTATAAATACTGGAAAAACACAAAACCAATTCCCTGACTTATTGTGGAATATTGAGTAAGTCTTACTTTAATTACATTTTTTTTTCCATTTAAGGTTACAGTATGTAAATCAATTAATAACAGTGATAATAGTGTTAATAATTTTCTACAGGTATAGTACAATATGAGAGCTTGGTGAGATCTAGGACTATTCTATATATATTATTCAGGGGAATGGGAGTTTGCATTTTTAATTCAAGGAAAATGGAGTAGAGCTGAGGCAGGGGAGATTAGGGTTTATAAGTGATTATGGACCATCACAAAAAAGGCACTTTGCCTCATTCTGTACCACTTTTAGAAAGGAGTGATTAAGTCCTTCAGTGGACACTGGTTGTGTGTTTCTTTCCTTTCTGGCAACCTGATGTTTTTTGTAGCCAAGATGTCTTTCAAGAACAGTTTACACTCAGCATGGAGAATCAGAAGTGTGAAGAGCTGTTACTAAGGATCTAAATAATATTCTTCAGGGTTATAGGAATCAGATGAAATTGGAATAATTCATTCCAGTGCCCCAGTCTAAAAAAAAAAAAAAAAAGGGAAAAGGTAAACTTACTAGGTTTTCTTGCCAGTGCTTCTGTGTTTGGTACCTAAGATCTTGAAGCATTGGCAGAAAGTATTTTTGACTGAGACTGTGACTAGGATCAGGGGCATGATTCTGCTTGCTTTCTAGCACAGCTGTACCTGGACCCCTCCGATATCAGTTCTTGTGTTATTGTAACAAAGATGGCCTCAAAATGTTTTACTAGCATAGAATCTAAACTAAAAGGTAAATGTAATCAGTCAAACCATCTTGCAAGGAAGAAGATATTGGAAGAAGCAGAAATGCTGGCCTGGAGACAACAAGGAAAACATAAGAAACAAACCCTCCAGATGGGTAGGTAGAAGGAAGTGTGGAACAAACAAACTTCAAGCAAATTAGTTAATAATAGACTGATAACAAGGTTTTATTCTCCAGGGTATTCATCCCACTCAGTTTCCACTGTAAAGTGAAAAGTGTTCACCCAGAAAGTTTTGGATAGCACCTGATTTGGATGCTCCCACTCACCCTCTGGAGCAGCCTTTCTTCACTGATTACAGACAGAGCCTAAGGAAGCTACTAAAGCACTTAATGACAGCTATTAGCTAGAAAATATCTGAAAGAAATATAACCTGTCTTCTGAGATGAAGTTGTGAGGCAAAAAAGAAATAAGCATTGCTGCTTAGTGACAAATTTGGCTACTCACTAACTGTGATTGAATAGGCTGACAGATGGGATTGGAGGGAACTACACCTTTCCCTGTTAGCAGGAGATGCCAAAGCATGCTCAGGGATTTCATTAGCTGGAGCAATATCACTGTTAAATGATTAGGAATATAGGGTTTGACTGTGTAATTTTGGTTTAACAGAACCAGCAATGCCAGAAGCCATTCTATGCTCTGCAGAAATTGTAGTCTTCCACAGAAATCAGAAACTATGAAATCAATTTTAAAAAGGGTTAAAACTCACTAAAATATTTTCATGAAATCTGAAAATTTTACTAAACACTAAACATTTCCAACTCCTGACAAACATCTAACCAAAAAAAGCAAATGACTTCTCAACTTTTGTCCACTTACAGTGCTATTTCTCCGCTGAAGAAGAGACAGGTTCTCAATACTTGCTCTTTTCCTACCTCAGAAATACATTTCTCAGCATGTATAATACTTTTTTTTTTAAAAAAAAATGTAATTTTTCATCAGTAATAGCTCTATGCATTTTAAGACTCCTTGGTTATTCTGTATTATGGGAAAAAATACAAGACCTACAGCTTTCACAAAATTTGTACAGGAAATGTTTTTTAGCTAGAACATTTCAATTTTCAGCTCATCAATGAAAAGTGTTTTCTTCTAAAACAAATGCTTTCCCCCTGCTCTTCGAAACCCCATGATCATTCTTTAAAATTTGCAATGAAAAGCTTTCAACCCATGTAACAGAGTTATTTTCAGCTCAGATTTTTATTAGGGACATTTTTTTCTGTTACTACTGTTCCAACGTAACCAATATAATCTATGTGAAAATCCCAGGGACAGATTGCATCTGGTTTTTTAACCAGTTTAATATACAACATATTTGGAATGGGAGCAGCATGAAGGATGGCCAGATGCTTGCCATGTCCTGACAGCTTCAACCTCCAAGGGCCGGGCTCTGGAAGGAAGGGAGATTGTCACTTCCTTGAGCCAATCTAGTCTTTGTGAAGCCGGGCAGGTATGAAGAGAATGACAGACAATCCAGAAAGGATGTTGTAACCATTGTGGTTATAAAGAGTTTCCTGAAAAGACAGTGAACTTAACTCTTACACGTAAATTTTGTTACAAAATTATCTTGAGATGGATCATCTTTTGTCTCTAATCTGTTGTTTCTTTATGCTGCAATTTATTTTTGTTTTAGTAGCAAATCTATCTAAACCAGAAATATGATTGCCTATTTTGCTTTATGAAAGCATAATTCATAAAACATTCATGTTAACATAAAGCAAATGGAAATACTTCATAAAAATGTGACTGTACTTGACCTTTCTGATCTTTCATAACAAAAGAATTTAATTCATTATTTATTCACCTTCTTGCAACTTTGCAATGAAATCTAAAAGACAGTGGATTTCACGTCTTATTCCAAATTCCTGTGTGTATATGAAAATTGTCTGATTTTGCTGTAGTTTAAGTAAGGATAATTTTCACCTTTCCTCCTCTGCAAGTTTAAGCAATAATCATATAACACCAAATTTCCTTTTCTGCAAGATTTTCAATGTTCAGATGTTTAGTGCCAAGAAATCAAATGTCAATAATATTTAAACTATTTCTTTTTAATATCCTACAGTCATTCCTGCTATTTATCATTGTATTATGATACTGCTGTTTCAAATAATCATAATAGTTACCAAATTTAAAATTCATAAATGTGACCACAGTATATAATGTAAAAGCATAATAAATGTTGATGTTAAAATAATTGACTTCCCTGGCCTTTTATATATTCACCTTGCTCCCATCTGCTCACTCTCTCATCAGTCTTAGAGCCTTAATGATGTTTTCCTACGGTTCTGCAAAGTTTTGTGTGCTCCTCTCAGATTTGTTCATCTTATTTCTCATCAATTCTCTTCCTGTTTCTCTAAACATGGTCTCATTTAATGCTTTTTCAAATCAAACATTAAGTACTTCAGATTTTTCTTTTGTTTAGAATGACACAATCTCAATGTGTTTTCCTTTTCCCTTCAGTTCCAACTCTTCTCCACCTCACTGCCTGTCATTCCCTGGACTAAACTCCCAAGTATTTCTAGTTGGAAAGTAGTAATTTCATATTCATTTTCAATTTTTCTTCTTTCTTCTCTACCACCATGTTTAAGTTTGTGTTTTATTTTGGTTTGGGTTTTTTTCCTCAGTAAGGAACTTCCAGACTCCTTAAAGGCAATCAACCCCATGCTCTGGAAGCTTCTGATAAAGCTTCTGAAGAAGTTTATATTTGACTACTAAATATAGCAAATAGAGAATTTGCAACCATTCTAGTTGTAGTGCATTAAACTTGGGTGGCTGCCAAGCTGCTTTTTCACCCTCCTCAGCAGGACACTGGGAGAAAATACAGTGAAAATCTTTTGGGTAGAGATAAGGACAGGGGACAGGGAGACCATGGGCAAAATGAGCCCAACTTGGGGAAATTAATTTAATTTATTAGCAATTTATTGTAACAGAGTACGATAGTAAGAAACAAACAAGCAAACAATAAAAAATTTTCGTGACCCTTGTTTCTTCCCAAACTTAACTTCACTTCTCATTATACTATCTCTTCCCCCAGTGGCACAAGGGGATGGGGAATAGGGACTACAGTCAATTCATAATGCTTCATCTCTGCTGCTCCTTCCTCCTCACACACTTCCCCTGCTCCAGTGTGGCATCCCTCCCATGGGACACAGTCCTCCACAAACTTCTCCAACTTGAGTCCTTCCTATGGGAGACAGTCCTCTATAAACTTCTCCAGCACGGATCCTTCCCATGGGCTACAGCTCTTCAAGAACCGCTCCAGAATGGGTCCTTTCCATGGGATGTAGTCCTTCAGGAACAGAATTCTCCAGTGTAGTTTCCCCACAGGGTCATGAGTCCTGCCAGAAAACCTCCTCCTACATGGGCTCCTCTCCACAGGATGAAGTTCCTGCCAGTAGCTGTCTCCAGCATAGAGTCCTCCTTGGGCTGCAGGTTGATCTCTGCTCCAATGTGGACCTCCATAGGCTGCAGTGGGACAGCCTATGTCCCCACGGCCTCCTTCATGGACTGCAGTGAAACCTCTACTCTGGCACCTGGGTCACCTCCTTCCTCTCCTCCTTCATTGATCCTGGTGTCTGCAGGGTTGATTGTCTTACATTTTCTTGCTCCTCTTTTCCAGAGGCTGTTGTGCAGCATTTTTTACTCTTTTTATACATGTTACCACGGAGGTGCTACCAACATCAGTGACTGGCTCAGCTTTGGCCTGCAGTGGGTCCAGCTCACTGGAATTGGGTCTGTCCAACATGGGAATGGCTGCTGGTGTCTTCACACAGAAAATACTTCTGCAGCCCTCTCTGCTACCAAAATCTTGCCACATAAATGCAGTACACCTGTGCATAAAAAATTATGCACAAAGCTGTAAATTTTACACTTAATCTTCTATTTTTATCTGTATCTTAAATTTTCTTAACAAGAAAATCTAGACTTTGGACTACACAGTTGGGATTTAGGGCTTGATTTTGCTAAGCACTAAATCTATATAAGTAAAAGTCATGCCCCTGTTCCAAAGAACAATTAGAAATCCCAATCCATCAAATACAGTGTATGCCATTGCTCACAAGCTTCAATGCTTATTACCTTCAACAGCCATTTTGATGATCCAAGTATTATGAATTTGTTGACCTAATGGAGGTCTTTTAGGATTTTTCTTTGTACATTTGAAGTTTTCTATAAAACAAAAGAAACTCAGAAAAAAAAAAATTACCTCTAAGTTAAAAGGTACACCATTTTTCAACCCAGCTATACAGCCCAAGATATAAATAAGTTCTCAGGAGCAAAGAGTTCACAATATAAGTTCAACTACAACATTTCTTACGAGACATATAAGAACAATACAACATGGAAGGAGTAAATTGCCACATTTGGCAGTTTCAGGCTGATAAACAAATGTCTAGCATCAGAGGCCATAAGATCCATGACGACTTTAATAAAAGCAAACATTTAGTATCATCTAGGATGCTTTCAGCTGTCTACCAAGAAATGGAACTATGTGTCTCAGAAAATATGAGTCTGCAAGTATGAGATATGACTTTGAAAGTAGGAACAGCTTTCCTGAACTTTAAGGGTAGAACTAATTTTCTTTTTTCTTCCCCTCTCTTCCCCCACAATAGTAGAATCAGATTTTTTTTTTCTTTATATTATTTATTTTTTTAAAAAAAGTGAATTAAATACTAACTGGGCTTTGGATATTTGAGATCTTCAACCTAAAAGCTTATAGTCAGAAATTATTTAGATTGATACTCAACTTTACCATATTTGATGAAGGCTTCTCTGTGACATTCAGCAGGTCTGAACCAGATAGTGAACACAAGCATATCCATAGAGTTATGGTTCAATGTTTGCTTGATAGTCCATTGCAGAAATCAAAACAATTACTAGCCTTATTTTGGTCTTGTTATTGAGAAAAAGGAGGTAAAGAAGGCAAGAAGCAAGGAAGAATGAAGGAGGAGGAGGAGAGGGAGGAAAGAAGAAGGGAAGGAGGAAATCCTGCTGAGATTATTATTTCTGAGGTTATGAGTCAAATAAAATTTTGTTAATTCTTATATAATATATATATGAATATAATAAAGCTGGTATATTGTTGCTTTTAGTCAAGAACTTACAAGAACCCTCTCCAGATACCCAAGTGTTTGTAGTGTTTTCCTTCAGGCAACACAAAGGCAACAAAAAAGAGAACTGCAACCCTGTGAAGCATGAGTGTCTTGACACTGCTGACATTATTGGAGTTGGAATATAGTGCTGCCAGGTCCCAGATGCTGCCAGATATAATGATACAGGATCACAACTGCTGGAAGAAATGGCAGGTTGTGTTCTGTTTCCCTTTCTGTTTTGGCTTTTCAGAATTTTGAAACAGGTCTATATTCATTTAGCTGAACGAAAAAAAAAAACCAGCTGAGATTTCCCTCAGGGCCTGTGGGTTTGCTGCTTCCCCCACTTTTTTTTCCCCTGCCTGAGACTGAAGAGCCTAATGCTGTTTGATCAGGAACATGCTACTCTGCATAAAATTTATCAGGAGGTGTGCTGAGGGCAAGAAGAAGGGTTAACAGAGGAATATAAGGCCATAACCATGTCAACAAAGTCAAACCACATGGTCTAAGGAAGGATTCTGAATGTGTGTCCATACTTGGAAGTAGTATGGAGAAATAATAGCCATCTTGTGGAGTAAAACGCTTCTGAGAAACTCAAATCTGTGTAATATACTCATGCTAATTTTTAAATTTTACAAGCTCTAATATAGGCCCATGGACTGAACAACCAGTAGGCACAGAAGCACTGATCAGAGAGATACAGAGTACAAGTATGGTCCAGTTACACCTGAGAGGAATCCAATTTGCACGTTTCAAGACTATTCAACTGTAAGAACTAAAGGATGCTATGTGGGTGCACTTGGGAGTGCAGTTCTGACCCAAATGGAAAAGTTATTTTAGACCATGCTAACTCTCTCTTCTTCACCTCAAGGGTAAAAGCTACTCAGCTTTAAAATACTTTCAAAGTAATTTCTTGAAAGTTAGGTCATATACATTGCCATTGATCCTAGTAACTGTTGTTTTGGCCTTTTAGTCATGTTTGCTGCTTTTTCCCTTTTCTTTCTTTCTGCTGTATATGACCTGTTCATAAAAACCTTACATGATGGGGTCTGATTTCTTAGTTTACTTAAACAATATCTTCAGTCACTGTGACAAAGAATAACACTGGTGGATTATGAAGACAGAGTTCTGTTAAAAAAGCAAAAGTAACAATCTGAACAAATATTTACATGAGAAACTATTTTCTCCTGTCTTGGTTCTCTTTGAGCTATAGAAATTATAGTTGTTACTGGTGCCATTAGGCTGTAGCTGACCTCAGAGAAAAGTATATTTGAATTTGTTTTTTGTATCATGAAACCACACTTTAAGAAGCTCCTAGAAGACAGCCTTTCACTATTATAACTGTTAGAAAATAAAGTTAGAAGAAACCACAAGGGATCATTTACTTCAAAGGCAAGGTTAAATTTTCCTATACATGCAACTACCTGCCTGGTTAATACTTACAAACCTCCAGCTGTGGAGGTAGAATCTTATTGTTCATGTAACCTTACAAAAATTCGTAATATTTGAAATGGCTTTGTAAATTCCCTACCTAGTTCATTATCTCTGTACTGCAAGCTCCTGCTTGCTCAGTAAACAAAAGGAACAATTATTCTTTCCTTTGAGAGATGGTTGGCACAAATATTTGAATACAGCTGATCTGGGTGCCTGTCTTTTCTTTATTGTTTTTAAAAGAAAGGAATCACACAACAAATCTTATAAATGGGTTACAAACCAGCCCCCCCTTTTTTTTTTTTCACCCTGACAGTCTGGCAAGAGAGATAGTCCAGAGGTATTTTTGTGCGACTGATTCACACAAGATTAATGATCTTGTCAATCTATAAACGCCCCTCACTTTCAATCCTGCGTTAAATAGGTTTTTGGAAAAGTCATAGCTGGGTCTCAAGGCAGAATAAAAGTTCAGGAAGAAAAATTTAGAATCTAATCTGAAAGCTGCCAAACGGTTGGAGGACTGGAAAGCTGTATTAGTCCTGCCTTTCTAATAGAGTTTCTTGGCCTACCATGAATATGATAGTGACCCTTTTAAGTATGTAACTCAGGTTGCCAGGCTTATCTAGAAATATAATAATTTATTTGGATTTAAAAAATAACGTATAAAGCAGTCATAATATTTTGTAGTCCTTTCAAAGACTCAGGATACACAGATTCCAAAAAACAGTTTATTTCTGATAATTCTGTTCATCACAGAAAATAGTCAACATGTTAATGAATACTCTGTTGAAAATGCGTTTTTTTTGAGATTTCAACATTTAGAATATTGGGTTGGGCTTAGAAGCTCAACATTATTAATGATTCATTAACATAGGAGGTTTTGAATTTAATTCATTCAAGGAAATACCTTTGAAGTATTAGTGGTTGTTTGCTATTTATCTAATAGCTTGTATTTAAATAAAACAATACAGAGAGTTGTACCAAAAAGTATTATTTTTCTTCAGTTTTATAACATATTTAGTATAGCATGAATAAGTATAGAACTTAGATATTTTCTAGGTTAGCCTGTAAATTAAGTGACATGATTTCTGTTACTGGAGTAATGGTAGAAATTAAAATTGTAGAAACTAAATTGTGATATGTTTTAAATATCTTTTTTGTTGCTTAATATTATACTGGTATCTTCCTCAAAGATGCCAAATGCATATAGATAAAGCAATAGAGTGTTTAGAATTAAGTACTCTGCTAAGACGTTAGTGAAATCACAGTAGGTTGACAGCAATGGTTTATGATACTTGCAAAGCAAATACCTGACAACATTAGGACTTAACTAACATAAAAATGCATATTCTAACTCACATGATTATCTTTGCATTGAGGTATACAAATGAGATTATCTAGAGATTATAAAGATCTTGTTAAAAGAGGAGGTATTTTCAAGAAATGAGACTGATTTATCTTTTGCTAAAACCAGAATGATTCTGAGTATTACAATGGGCAGAGCCTTATTTCAAAGTAAGCATTAGGAAACTTACTTGAATGGGTCTTTAAGATTGTATCTTGTTGTTTCCATTGTGCGAGTATTTTGCATATTAATTTAGTTTTAATATGACTGATTAGAATCACAATACTAGCACAGAATCAAATATAGATCAGTGTGGTGGTTTTACTTGGGCCAGCAGCTAAAACCCCACAAAGCTGTTCACTCACTCACTAACCTCCCCCTACCTCCCATGGGATGGGGGAAAGAATAGGAAGAGCAAAAGTGAGAAAACTCACTGACTGAGATAAAGATCATTTACTAAGCAAAGAGGAAAAGGGACAAGCAATGCAAAGGCAATCATCCCCCACCTCCCGCAAGCAGACCAATGCCCAGCCAGTCTCTAAAACACAGCAATTTTGGAAGGTCTTCAACCCCACACACCCCACCCTCCTCTTCCACTATCCCAGGTTTATTGCTGAGCGTGACATTATACGCCATGGAATATCCCTTTGGCCAGCGTGGGTCAGCTTTCATGGCTGTGTCTTTCTCCCATTGTCCAGTCTCTGGGCAGGGGTAGGGCAGAGTGAGCACAAAGTTAGAAAACCTAGTGTTTATGCAAGACCTGTTCACCAGTAGCCAAAATGTTGTGTGACCAGAACTGTTTTAGCCACAAATGTAAAGCATGGCTCCATATGGGCTGCTGTGAAGAATGTTAACTCTATTCCAGCCAGATTCAGTACAATCAGTTCAAAGCTATTTAAGTACCAACACTATTAATGTGTAAAATATGTGATTATTGCTTGAACATTTTAGGTATTTTTTGTGTGCCTTATCACAGAGGAAAAATAATAGTATACATCAGTGTTAATGTGTCAGATGCAATTAATGCTGACAAAAGTGAACTTACTAGCTGAAATAAGTGGTACAGCTTCAAGTAAAAGGCAAAATCAATTTAATTCTCATGGAGCTTCGCAACTCATTTGAAAGTAGAAAATGAGTTTAATTAAAGTAGACTCCCTAAAATTAAAATAAGTCAAAATAGTTAATTACCATGAGGGACTTAAATTCTGATCATGCATTCATTCATTTCAAACAGAAATTCTTCCTTTGACATTGCTGAACTTAGGCTAGCCATCTGTGTCATGCTTATTTGCTTTCAGACAACACATTAGAAAGTATGAAAAATCAAAGTGGATGTTTTCCATTCTAATCTTGTCAATATAATTTCATTAGGTAGGAAAAGTCATTTACCTATAATATGAATAGTACCAATATTTATTGAGATTTGAAATACCTAAAATTTTAGTTTTATTTCAGTGCTTCTCATGTTTCTTACGAAACCTTCTCCCTTCTGTATTTCCAGTTCATTTTGTTTTACTGAGAAATTAAGGATCATCCTTCCAGACATTTAAGAGAAGCAACTACACACACACAAATACACACACAGTGCCAAAGCTTCTTACCAGTTAATTTTTGCCTGTGGTCTTCATCTTTGTTTTTAAAAGAACAGAAAGAAATGTAACCAGAAGTCCTAAAAAGGGGCATTAGGATGGGGTTTATCCTGAAATTACACTGTAGCAGAGTACATTGCAACTAAGTGGAGAATAAGGTCTGTAGGGAATTAGCTTTGGCAGCTGTGTAAACAAGATAACTGCATTTCTTGGTTTAAAAGGGGGTAATAAAGAGTTTCTTTATGTAGGCTGAATGAACAAAATAAAATATTTGTGCAAATTGTTAGAGCCATATAGCCACCCAAGTAGACAAGACTGTAACGCCAAGCTATGGTGCACTGATAAATGCACTGCACAGCGTCAGTGTGCTTGCTCACTATTGTTAACATTAAGAAACATTTTCTAGGGCAGCCAGAAGACCAGCATTATCCCTGGTGCAAGACTTGTGAAATGGATTGGCCCAGCTTCCTCCATTAAAAAAAAAAAAAAGTTTGCATACTCGTAACAAGCGGTTTTCTAAACCCTCCTCGAATGCAGCCGAAACTTCTACACCGATGGACTACGATGGTCGTGTACGCGCTCCTTGGTCCACAGACAGGACCCTTAACCAATTAAATGCCTTGGTTCAAAGAAGTTTCTAGACCACTACCATAAATGACCACAAGCTCAGATTCAACTAGGCTATAAATAGGAGTCCCCTGGAGATCCCCTTTGAGTTGGTCTTACTTGGACCAGTAGATCTGCAGTTAAAGACTCTCCTTCTTAGACTGGGATGCCTTCTAAGGAAACTTCCTTGAGGATCAACACACCTTTCCTTATTGGTAAGTGATTATATCTTCTGGGTACCCTTGAGAGTCCTCATGTTTTATGAGTTGGCAGACGAGCATTTTGTTACATCATTCTAAAGTTTTGGGATCCCGTGAGTCTGAATTGGCTGTGTAGTAATTGGACTCCCAACTGGTATCTGCATCTGTGTTTTATAACGTTGTTAGAGTGCTGAACAATTTCGGATAAACCCCCTCTCTATTTAGTTCTCTGATAAAAAATTCTGGTTAGAATAAAGTCCATTTTGAGCTCATGACCTGCCTAAATTGATGTTTGGGGTGCTTCTGTGAGAGTACTCCTTTACTTCTGCTGCACACAAGTCAGTAGATCATCTGTGTGTAAGACAGTGAAATAAGAAGAATTTGTAGGTATTAGGGTGGTGAAAGTTCTTTGAAAAGGAAACAGATGATGTAAATTCTTACACCTTAAACCCATGAAACCCACCCATTTCTATTTCTTCTGCAGAGAGAAGAAAGATCTGTAGCTCTGGAAAAAAAAGAGTAAAAAACTGCTTGAAAGTTTAATTGCAAGGAATGTGAGCCAACCTACTAATTTTGAACTAACCTACTGCAGCTTTTGGGGAAAGACTTCTACACTATGATGCTCTTCTACTGAAGCCAGAACACCATGTTCTAATACACAGGAAGTGGTCAACTGGAAGAGTGGAAGATTGATGTAGTGATTTGGAAAAACTGCACAAACTGTAAACCCTTAAATTATGAGCTATCTGAATGCTATAGCATTTCCACTAGAAACTAACTATCCCTTAGGGCTGCTGTTAATCCAGATCATTTCAGCGATCTACTTTAAAGAGCTGTGCAAACAGTCTTGATTGGATGTAAAGCAGATGTGGAAATTAGTGGCCAGAATGAAGGGAAGGGTCCAGAATTTCTCTACTTTTCTCCATTGCTGAAGCCAGCACATTAAGAAATTATGGTATAATTGGTTTCTTTAGGTGGCACTCTGTACATCATCCATATTCATTCTCTAAATAAGAAAAAAAAGAGAGGTATCTTTATACTGAGTCCAAGGGAACTCAATGTGAAGAATCATTACTACACAAATGGATGTAACTTTGACAAAGTATTAAAGAGGTGTTCTTCCTTAAGCTCTTCAAATTGGGTCTTTCTATATAGATAAATTGTTAACTAACAGACGGTGGCCTTACCAGGAATTTATTCCACTGACTAGCAAAGAGTCAGTAGTTTAATATAATTTATGTGATATTTGAGGATTTGTCGTGCATAATAAAATATAGAAAAAATGTGCATAACAAAATTCTATGTATTCTCAGTTTCTTCCCTGTGATAATTCATCAGTAATATTTCTGTTTCATGTGATGAAGATTCTGTTGATTAAGTCAGAAAATCATATCTATAAATACCAAATACACAAACAATAGATATGATTGTCTTATGGACAAAATCTTTACTATAAATCACAGTTGTTTTTGCTCTTTTCTTGCTAATTTGCCAGCTACCTTGTCAATGCTTAGCAATATTGTTAATTTGAAATTTTCAGGGTCACCAGAATTCCTTAGAATTATAATTCTCACTATTTACCAGTAAATATTCTGCCACAGATTGCGTTTGAAAAATATTTTAGATCCTCTCTGTTAAAAGTTAACCCTTTTTCAATTTTATTTTTTTCTTTCATAACATCCATCTAAAGGTTTAGAGTGTCTCCCTTTTTATGTCCTTTCCTTTTCTCGTCTCCTCATCTGTTTTTGACCCAGAAACACTAAGAGCACCCACAGCTGGTATTCACACAGGGAATTCTGCATTTTTTTGTGTGTGTATCTGCTCTTACCGGATCCCAAATACTGCAGCAAAAACTCAGATTGTTTTTACACCTACGACTAGCACCGCTAAGGTGGTGAAGATGTGTGTAGAGCAGCTGAAGAAGTCCCTTTCCATTGCAGAAGACTGGCTGAATAATATATGGGGACATCAATTTCCATACACACTGCATTTTCTGCTAGCATTAGTAGAAAGGTTCGTCACATTCTTATGTGGAATATCATTTGAATAAGAACTCCATACAGTGCAGAAGATCATTGTAGAAAGAAACAGGCAATAAATATGCTGGAATTATAAGTTATATAGAGTTATGAAATATGCCAAAGCACCAAGCTAGTTCCACTCTCTCAGTGCTGAGAGCATGGCTGCTGTTGCTTAGATACACTCAAACTCACTTGAGCCAGTTTTTCTTGCTACTGGTTTGGCCACCTTATTTAGCATATATGTTTCTTTGCACAGATAAACTCACTGAAGTTTAGCCTTTTGCATATGTAATTTTTGGTCAGTATTGTCCAGAACAATCAGAAGTTCTTTGGTGTATTAGATCTAGATTCAAGACTACAAAGAGCAGTCCCAAAAAACATGTCTGTTTACAGTAATTTAGATATCTGACGGTTAAACTTTTTTTTTTTTTTTAAGCTGTATATCTATATGTATCATATCCTCTCATCCACAAAAACACAATTTTAGGAAAAAATATTTGGATTAAGAGGATTCTTTTCAATGGTTTTCAAACACATTTAATGTAGTTGCTGTCAGTTATTGTTGTCATTGAAAAGAAGAAGAAACTCTGTGATTCTTAATCTATGGCACAAAAATCTAGTATTTAGTTGTCATAATTCACAGGCTGAATGTAAGACTTTTTGAACAACTAAGGCATACTTTGTTTGTCATTATCCTAATCACCTCAGATATAAGGTTACTACATTTGTGCAGTGTGTATGTTGCACACAGAGACCAAGGAAATGGGAGTGAAGGAAAAAAATTATCTTTTACTGTTTCATGTACTATGGGCCTTCCTTGACAGATGATCACTGAGTGAAGGAAAATGCTTTTGTTCAAGATTTACTGTCTTTTTAAATACAAAAAAAATTGAAAAGCTTGGATCCTCACAATTTATTTAATTTGAGAAAATGTTTACTGTTTTGACTTTTATATTGGAAAGAGGAAAACAGTTGAAAATGAGCTTTTGAGACTGCTCCTATGAAAGCAACAAAATGGATGAAGCCAAAGAAAGAGAAAATGTGGCCCCAAATCAAGAAGTTATCTTCCCATTAATTATAGTTAAGGAATGTAAAAGGCAGTGGTCCAGAAGCAGGGGGGAGTTTTCTGGTGATCATATTTCTCACAATGCAAACCTCAGTGACTAAAGGAAACAGGTAAAGAATAAGGAAAAAAGAAGGTCATAGGAGACCTTGAATGGATCATGGGTCTGTTAAAAATATATGATGGGAAAAGAGTGAGCATGAATCATGTTTATTCTAGTGCTATAAAAATGAATACATTGCATCTGGCAATTTCTCAAGCAAATGGAAATGAGTGACGAAGGAAGGAAGGAAGGAAGGAAGGAAAGAAGGAAGGAAGGAAATGAGGTGGAGAATCACCACTGCTTTGTGCCTTTGACATCTCCTATATACCAGCCTACTTAAGACTTTAAATCAGAAGCAGCATTCATAATTGCAACTGTTCTACTGCTGAAAGCCAGAAAACTGTATTTCCATGTAAAGACCAGATTACATACCACAGCTGAACTAATCTTTGGCAGGTCACCACTGCCAAAAGAAGTCTTGCCCGACAAGATCCCTTCTTGCTGACTTCCCTTTTGCCTCCAGATACATATTCCTGCCACCTCCCTTGTGCTGGACCTGGTGTTTGTTGGACTTTCAGTGAGTTGATGCACTTTCCTGAACAGAAAATCAATCCAGCCATCATTGCTATTTTTATGGCATGCTGTGTTGCTGTTTTCGGTAAAGGTCACAAAGGAGCCATGGCAAGGAGGGAGACGAGTGCCATGCTGGAAGTGCAGAGAGCCCTCTCACTGCCTTGTGCATAGTAATGTCAGAGTAAATACCTTCTGCCATTTTCTTAGCTAATTACTGAGAATTATATTCAAGTGTTTGATGTTCTTCATTATGAGAAATGAAGAATTTCAACTGAAGATTATACCTGTGATAAGTATTTAACAACAGCAGGCATGATAAGGAACAATCACGCAAAGACTCCACTCTCGTTTCTGAACAGACTTCATAAAACAGATGGACAATAAAAACTCTGCTCATCAAATGGTGTACTTCTTCTGTAGAAATCAGTGTCAGCTACCATTGTGAAAAGATAGTCCAAGTAAAATTCCACAACATAAATGTAACTCTGCAGGTTACATTCACATGGATGTGAACATGAAAAAATATATACCAGGTCTTTTTCTCTCTGCCATTAGAAGACAGAGCAGGTGTGGATTATAAAGGAAGGGAAAGAAGGCAAATGTGTTGGGGAAAATTATCAGTTCATGAAATACAGACCCGTTCCTTAAATAATTCAGTGTAAGTCCCTACCGAAACGAAGCAAGGCCAGGGCTGATTTGTGAATGGTGGACGATGGATATTCTAGGAAGAAGTCTGACGTTGCTTTGCTCTTTTAAGGAGCTAAGGGAAAACAGATTCTGGTTTAAAATTTTTAAGAAGTGTATTCCTTCTTATATTATAGGCCTCTCACAAAAAATACGAAGATAATTTTGTTTACAGGAGCCATTTCTGTTCAAAAAATATTTTGTATTAATTTTGTCTTCTTGTCCAAATATCCATAATGTTATCAGTTTCTGCGTAATACTGAATGATCCCAAGATATTTGCTACTACTGCATACCACATTTATCTGGCCATCTCATCTGGATTAAACCACTTTACTGGAGAAATTTTTAGAAATTCGTATTAAAAGAAAAAGGTCTAATCTTCAAAACATTTTAGTGCAATATATGGACACAGACTGTGTATTTGAAGAAACAGGAAGGAGGAATCAGAAAATACATAAAGGCTGTAGAAATTAGTTGCAAGGAGGTTAGTATTATTAATACCAGCCACCAGGGGAATTAAGTTGGAGAAAGACTTAAATCCCAGAATATGTTTCATCTCTCAAGTTTAAAAATTCTGTCTGACCATTCTGCATTAATCACTCTGAATCAATGAGTTTCTCTTGATAGTTCTGAAAAAGGTTTTACTGATTTCAAAACTAGTCAAAAAAATCTATTTTGCATAGACCATTTTAGCCTGACACTAAATCTTGGCAATTGATTTTTTCGCATTTCTATTGTAAGACATGTAAATCCAAACTTTAAATGAAACACTAGAACTAAGAATATAAAAAGCAAAGAAATTTGATCAAATTGCATAGTATATTTTATATGTGAAGATTTTACAATTACTAGTCATGTTTCTCTTTCATGTTAATAGGCACCCACTAAGCAGAGAGTGTTCAATTGAAAGTATTGTCGTGTACTGATAAGGATAATGGCCGGAACAATGTGGCAAAACCAGTTCATCCAGTCACAGGAGATGATATATTCAGTATAGGGTGAACTGCGATTTACATATCAACGACAAGCTAATGAGCCACAGCACAGGCCCGCTGGCTGATACAGGAGGTGGGGGACGTGCAGAGGGCACATCGCTCCACCTTCTGATACGCCCAGCATGGCAGAAAGAGAAAAGCTGAGACCCTTCGACATGGCCCGAGACGTGTCAATCTTTCGCAATCACCCCTTCCCCCACAGATTTTTCTCTCTTTCACAATAACACCTCCACAAAAGACCAAAAGTTATGCAAGCAGGCAACCCAGAGGGCTACAAAGGCCCACCTTGTGCAAGCACTGGCAGTGCCCACCCACCATCCTGAGGACCACTCTGCCCACCAGCCTCACCACATGAACTGAACGAAACACCAGAGGACGCCGCGCATCGCTTGGCCCGAGACTGCGAACTCCACCACACATAAAGCCGAGCCATAAGGATGGTGAAATCTTTCTCTCTGTTTCCTTTCTTTCCCATACTTCTACCTTTTTGCTTTCCCTTTTATATGTAACATAGTAACATAAGATTTACAGCCCCTCATATGCCACAAACTTTTAATGTTTACCCATCGAACCTACAATAACATAAATCCTTCTGCCACCGAATCACATACCATTTGGGCCAAGCTGAAAAATAAAAGCCTTCTGTTTGCGGACCTTAAGTACTGGGTGTACTGTTTTCCAACCAAAGGGGACCCACGAACCTGAGTCACTTCTCCCCCCACTCATACCTGAGGGTGGGACGTGACAAGTATGTCACTGTCAAAGTGGTGGTTCAAATACTAACCTGAAAACCTCTGTTACTCTCTCATTAGCATGCCCAGTGTGATATGTATTTCTCTAAATTGGGATAGGGTTAAACGGGTGAAAGTTCTTAATCAATGAACAGGAAAATTTTGTATTTTACCTCCACCATCCTGAGGCTTGACTGGTTTTCAAAACAATCACTCTGTATTTTAGTTCAACTATGTTTTGTCTATGAGTTTCCAGAAGTCTGGTCACCAGATTATCTTGGTTGGGGCAAATTCCTGCAAGGAGTGAGCACCCTCTGCCAATTAGTGGCTCTCCAGTTAGATTATTATTTCAGTTATCTGCTGCAGATATGACTGATGTTTGGATAATGTCTTTATATAGAATGTCAAAAGCGTTTTTGAAAACTGACCTCATACAAGCAACAAAAAAATATTATAAAGTATAAGCAATCCCAGCACAAAAGGACTTGAACAGTAGCCCTAAGCACTAGCAGACATTCCTTTCTATGAGCTGGGATACCAGCCTGGGTGCTCATTCTCACTGGTAGATATAGCTTTGAATAAGGGAGAATGTTTTCCAGCTGACTAGTACTCAAATTGCCAGATATCTTTATTAAAAGAAGGCTATGAGCGCGGTGTGTTTTAGGGTGCTGGAAACTGTAGAAGCTGTTTGTTTCCATCCTTGGCTGAAAAAAATCTGTAAAGAACAGTTGTCAATTTTATAAACATACACAGACCTCTTTCCTGGTGTGATACTCATCTGTCCTTATAGACTGCTGCTCTCACTCAAGGCAGCTATA
The DNA here is from genome assembly GCF_036013445.1 of Caloenas nicobarica. Taxonomy (NCBI): domain Eukaryota; kingdom Metazoa; phylum Chordata; class Aves; order Columbiformes; family Columbidae; genus Caloenas; species Caloenas nicobarica. The sequence goes on from NC_088245.1 coordinate 52,097,825, forward strand.
AATACTGTTGGCATCCTGCCTTGCTGATAGTTCTTTTTCCCAGGATTACTAGACCTCATAAAATTTGTCCCTTCAAAAATTTCTGGGTAGCTCTAATGCTAGCTAAATTATGGCTGGTTTAAATATTTTATCAGCTTATGCCCTAAAAAGTCCAGTCAAATTAGACATCTTTGTCTTTGGATCTGTTGTTCCCCTGTGCAAAAGACAGGTTTTTGGCATTTCTGTTGAATACTCCATAATTTGCTTCACTCCTAGACAATATCAGCTAAAAGTTATGTCTCATACAAGATACAGCCTACCCACTATCAATTAGAAAAGCACGTTTGGAAGGCTTAGTTAATTGAAAGTAGCCCAGCAGGAATACTCTGAGAACAATGATATATTTTCATTCTCAATTCTTGTTAATTAGTAGGCCATAAAACTGTTCTTACCCACCATAAGCTCCTTGAAGCTCAAATCACTAAGATAAATTTCATTCAGCTCATTGTTCTTTCAAGTTTTAATCAGCTAAAAATGCTGCTTATTATTTTTTTACTACAATGCATACTTATTTCTAATGCATATTCATATTCATTTGCACATCAGAAAGATCAATTTGACTGATGCTTTATCATCCTTTTACCAATATTCCACTTATGTTAGCAGGTAATATATTACATTAAAAGATGTACATTCTCTGATATAAATATTTTGCAGGAAAAAAAAAAAAAGTAAGTAGTGTCCTGCCAGTGGTGCCTAAAACCCTTTTAATTAGCATTCCAGAGAAGTTTGAAACCATTTTTCTTTCTTTTTTTTTTAATTGTATCTAAATAAAAAAATCTCTTTTATTTCAATCAGTGTTTCAAGCTCAGCACTGATGTGAGCCTCAGGGGCAACACAGCCTGGCACTGCCTAATACATTAGCCCACATTGTGCAGTGACAAGGTTTCTGTGTTTGAGAGGGTTTTAGCAGAATTTTCACAGAACTTTAAAATAAAAACTGTATGATTTTATGGACTTAAAATGATGAACTGCTTTGTACAGAATGCAGAGGTATCACAGTATTATTTATTTTAATACTAAATGCATTTGATTTTGTTTCCACCTCAGTTTTTTAGTTTGTAGAGAACAATAGATTTTTGAAAAGGTGACACAATTGCATTGCTCATGTTTTCAGAAAAGCTGCTGAAGTTTTGATGTATTGAAAAAAATGAAGTAGATAAAGAAGCTGTGGCCAAGAAGGGAGTGGAGATAGCATGGAATTAACACATCAGCTACATGGTTGGTTACTTGACGGGTTACCACAGGAGGCAGTAGTACCATACCAGTAATACGTACCATGGAGATTCAAATACTCTACAGTTTTGTCCAGTAGTAGATTTTTTCCCAAAATAGATAATACCCCTGTTAATCTTACTGTAAATCTCACAGAAGGTCTTGACTATGCTTCATCCATCTGCTTACTTACCCATGCCTTCAAAAGATGGACAGACTCTAGAACACTTTTTAACAGTTATTCGACTGAATTAACTACTCTTTCCCAGGGCAGAAATTAGGATTCTTGAACCTCTATAATTCAGTAGGATCGCTTTAGCATAGCATTTAGCACCGACTTTTAGTCCACTCTTTAAGAAAGAGTGACAGTATTAACATCCGCTTAGCCAGGAAGACAGTAGGTTAGTTGTATACTGGAATCCCCACTGATACTCTGACAATCTGCTTCCCTTCTCCAGTACCAGCTCTTTGGTTAAGATTTTCATTAACTTGTTGAAATTTGGATCAACAATTTTCTTGGGGAAATGTAGCATGTAACTGTGTTGAGAAAAGAGCAAGAATAGCAACAAGGACTCCCAGATTTCTGTGCCTAAGACTTTGTTTTAGCACCTAGACAGATACCCATTTTTTTTCCCAGGATTTCCACTTTCTTTTCCTCATTTACTCACCACTGAAGTAGAAGACAAAGAGACACTGTGTTTCATGAAATATATGCTAGGAACATTCCACATGCCCTTTTAGCTGTAATATCTCTATGTTTCCAGGACTCTCACATCTGTCACAGGCTGAATCATCATCCTTTGGCTGCACTTGCCACACAGGCACCTTGTAAATTATGTCAATAAAACTTTGCAATGGGATTCTCATAGTCTTCCCAAAAAGCGGCCTCACTTTGGCTGAGCTGGTAAGAAATCCGTGCATTTCTTAGCCCTCAGCTGCATTTTGCCAAGGTTCACAAGGTGCAGCTTAGGATGGGATGTGTAAGATGGCCTTTGTGCCCTTCTGATCTCAATCCACCTGGCTTCAGGCTGTTTCCTTGTGTGACCTTGAGGCTGTTAACAGTTGAGCCAGCTGGCAATGGCCTCAAAGAGATGACATTTTTTCACTTGGAATTAGATCTGCATAATTCCCTTGCCAAATAGGCCTCTATCCAAAGCCATGGACATTCTTTGAAATGTACTTGAAAACCCAGTTTACCAGCTAGACAAGATAAAGCAGTGATAGGAGAGGCTCCCATCAACAGACGTTTCTGTGAGGAGCTATGCTCCAGTAACATGTCCATCAGCATAGCAAAGGAGAGATACTGTGGCAGCTCAGTGCCTCCATGGGATTTCCTTATTATAATTGCATAAAGACAGTGAACTGGTTTTGCACCAAAGGTTTTGAACAGTGCTTTAATTCCTTATGACATGAACAGGATTCCAAAAGATGGCTCCTGTTTTACCTGGTGTCTCAGCGAGTTTTTGACTCGCATGTACAGATGTTTCTACGTGCTCCACGACTGGCTGCCATGCACATGGCTACTGATAGCAATGACCTTCTATCCAGAGGGATCTATAAAACTAGAAAAAATGGTAGAGCAGAGACAGGGGAGGTGCATGTTGAATGATCGTGATTTATCTATCTGTTACATCCACAGAAGAGATTATTATGTAATTGGTACTACTACTACTGATAGTCTTAATCAGTTTTGATACATAGGGAATAATTTTCTCTTATCAACTTTTAATGTAAATAGAAAATAGAAAAACTAGTATTGTGTTGTAGTCTCACAGTTGCATAGTATCTTACACACGGTCTACACATAAAGAGACTGGAAGCACTTTTCTGTCTGTAGATCAGAGCAAACACCTCTGCCATGTTCTGATTTTGTGCCAGCGGACTTTCACTGGTCTCAGCCCACTCCCCATACTCTGGGATGCTGGCAGCAGAGCGAACACACATTTTTTCAGTGCCTACACTTCATTCAGTAGAAAGGCTTATGTGTCTTGCTTGTGTGTCTGTTTCCTCTAGCTGTATGTTTTGGTCTGATAGGAGACATCATCTCTCCCTACAGTTATTCTGCACTTACATTCTCAATGATCACTGACACAGAGTTGTACTGCTGGCATTGTGACAGATTTGGTGCAAGAATGTGTGACTTTTCAGTGAAATACAGTAAAGCCTTTGTTTTTCAGTACGGCACTTACTTGAACTCTGTGTGGAATAGAAAGTTTAACTTTATTCAGATCTTACTGGTTCAGAAAATTTAGAGATGAACATCCAGATGGTATAAAGGTACATTATACATTAAGGCTTTAATACTGAAACTTAATAGCCCAACAGCTTTTCTTCAACCAACAGATTCTTTCTATCACCCCAGGTGCTTTTCAAGTAGGGCTCGTGCCACGTCTCTAGCTTTCTCAGGGGGCCCGTCACATATTCACATTTAATTATTTTCACGCTGGTTGGCTTTGGCTGTGGGATGCCCTGAGCGGTGGGAAATTGGTAGGAAGCAGCAGCTGAGCACATTTCTGCTGTATGGCCTGTTGCAGTGATGTGTGGTTGATTGCCTGTTGTTTGGCAGGGACAATGTAAACAGGCTCACTCCAGCTGGAAGATTAGGGCATCTTGTACCCCACATAAATAAGTCTTTAAAAAAAAACAGTGCTGTTCTCTGACGAGATTGCAACTCCAGCTGTTAAGATCGTTTTAGCAATGTTCTTCAACTTCTCTAAGGTATTTAATTTAGTATGGATGATAATTGGGTTAAAAAGAAAAACAAAGGTTAAAGAAAATAAAACTGGGACATGTGGGAGTGGATTAAAGGCTGAAATAATGACATGCTGCAAACCATAACACATCACTGGGAAATAACAACCAGGTAGAGACTTCTTCATGTGTTTTTCTGAGAGCAGTTCTCACCTCAGCCTTATTCAGTGCTTTAATCAATAAACTAGAAGATAATCTGAAATCAAAATAAAGACTGCAGATGAGAGATGGTAGGGCTGTAAATTATAGTGGTGAAATGTGACAGAAGATAAAAAATACGAAGCCTTTCTTCTTACAGTCTTACATTAGGTCAGATGTGGGCTGGACAGAGCTGGATCATAGCTCATAGGAAGGAAAGAAATATATCTTGTTTTCTTTCTTAGTATCAGCTCAGTGGACATTTTCAAAATTCAAACGCTAACGTAATTTTAAGTGGATGAATATTATCTGTTTAAAAAACTTTAACCAAATGAAATACTCAAACGCTTCTCGTAGAAATCTTCATCATTAGACTTTAAAAAATATATTTTAGAATAAAAACGACAAGAATTTCAACACTGCAAGTGATTTTTAACAAAAAAAGTATTTAATAGAATCAAAATACATTTTCATTCTTGCAAATGAATCATTCTAACAAGCAATTAAGTAAACACAGAAGTGAAAACAGTGTGTATTTGCAATGTATTTTAGTGGCATAAAATCTGATTTTTCCTAGATTTAAAATTGCGGAAATTATGTGTCTCTCCGTGCCTTAAAAAGAGCATAAGAGCTTGTTTTCAGTAGAAAAAATACTCTTTTGAAGAACTGCCTGCAATCAGTGACACATCAGATAAATGCTAAAAAGTGAAAGAAAATAACAAGTACTAGGCAGGTTAGAAACTTCTTTATGAAATAAATTGAAATTATCTTAACCCTTAAAGTCTGTGGAAAAATAATTATTTTATTTGAAGCTCTTAATTTTGGGTCCAATAGAGCACCTAGTACCTACTTTGAGAACTTTTTTTCATTTTTTTTTGTGTGTGCAATGACATTTTTTTCTGTACAGACACTGTTAAGATGTATTAAATACTTTCATAGTCTGACAAAAATCCAAAGTCCTTATAAAAAATAAGATTGTGTCTCTGATATTTATTTAACAGTTTGAACCAGTGAAGCAAGGCACTTGAAAATAATGTATATTTCAATGTTAAATCAGAGTGGCACTAATCTTACATGTTTTCCTTCAACGTTTTCCATCAAAGGACATATGTTATGTCTGCTAAATCCAGAGGTTTGTTATTTTCTGAGATTCAAGGAGATACAAAACTTTCATTAAAAAGAAAACACTGTTCATGCTACAGTTTCCACTGACTATCAAGCCTACTATTTTTTAGACTGCTGGAAACATCATGTTAAGTTTATGTTGGCATCAGAGTTTAAGTTATCAAGTCAAATGGTCCAGCTTACAAGTCAGTTGACATTTAGTTACCCAGATGTTACAGGCAAATCAGCTATTCAGTAGGGTACATCAGATCAGAGTTGATGGAGCTGTAAGGAACCTGAAGGGGTCACTCAGACCTTCCTCCTGCTCCCCTGAGCAAGATCAGCTTATGTCATTTTTAACAGACGTAAGTACACCTACCATATACTTAAACAATCTGTAACTGTCATAGAGAAGGTGTTGATTTCCTTTACTGATAGATTCATTTTCCTGCTGCCTAAATTAAATCTTACTTGATGTAATTGTGTGACCATTACTTGTTGTTTTATGCAACTTACACCCACAGAGCAGAAAATGCCCTTATTTTCTACAACAAACTACTACACATTTGAAGACACCTTTTTCGGGGTGTGGGCATGTTTTTGAACTGACATCTATGCCACTGTGTATAGTGCTTTTCATTACTAATCTCATTTTTCCCACCTGAATGGATTTAAGTTATAAAACTGATGATTGGCTGAACAGTTTATGTCTTCAAATATTATTCATTACTCTGCACACCCAGGCAACCATTGGCATATGAAATTAAATATATAAACTGTACTGCTATCAGAAAAGTTTGAATAAATGTTGCAGAATAATGCATCCATTTAAAGTGTCACTTATTGACAATATATCAAGCTATTAATTACGATTTTATAATAGTTTACCTTCCTGTAATGTCATTGATTACATTAGCCTACCCTAGAGCTTGGGCAGCTGACATACCTATAGTGCAAATATCTTCAAGTTGTAACAAGCAGATTTCTGTGACCTTAGATATTACTGCAGTTATGTAATAGTATAAATGTAAAAAACCACGGATACTTAAATCAACAGCTAATATTGTTCTGCATTACAAGAAAGGTTTTTACTCATTATATACAGGTCCCATACAACTTCATTCCCCATCATTTCAATATCTTATTTTTTGAGACGTCTTGAGGCTTTTCTTTAAAAAGCTGCAAGTTTTTGTATTATTTCTAATCACTTTTAGATTGAAGAAATTCTGAACTTTGAAACAGAAGCCAAGCAATAGAATATGCAGATGACAAACAAGCAAATATGAGAGGAATTTGAAGATTGAGATCGGTCCAAATTTTTAAACTATGAAACTGGTTTGTAAATCTTGGGAGAGTAAGTTTTCTTGTAAGATTCAAGCTACTCTGCCTCAGAAAGAGCAAAGCAACTAAATATGGACTGTGTCTGTACCTCATTAAAATCAACTGGAATAATTCCATTGACATCAGTGGGCTTTATCTAAGACCCATTTAAAAATCTCTCTCTTGAGTGATAGGAAGGAGATCAAACTGATGAAGGAAAAATAATGCTTACTAACTTTCTTTTTTATTTACAATAGCACCCGATATACATAAAGGAACAAAGGGTTCTTAGACACAAATAGAAAAGGATCGAAAGATTCAAACAAAAAGTATCTGCTGAGGAGAAAACTCTACCATGGCCTAAATTGTAAAAGCACTCTCAACAATAACTCAAGAGTGTCTGTGTCATATGAAGCAACTTAAGAATAGCTCCTAGATCTGCCAGAGAAATCCTTTATCCTGAAATGAAAACATGCAAAAATGGTTCCATTAGCTTAACTTGCATGGTTTTCTGTGCAAAGTATCTTTGTTATAATCTTTCTTTCTGTCTCTAGAGATTAGATTTCCTGCAAGATATATCAAAATATGTGTCAAAGTTTGTATATCAACATATGGAACATGGGTGTTGTATTCACATTTATAAGTATACTTCTATATACACCTTTTAAGGTTTTTTCTTTATTTTAACCTTTAATAAAAAAACAGAAATATGGGCCTGCTACAAGATAGAAAAATTTATGCTGAAATCTAAATAAGGGCATCTATATCAATAAGCAAGCCTTCAATGGTTTTTGACACATATTTGTCATCTGTGAAACAAATAGTCTGTCCAGCAAAAAATATTCTGGTTTAAGGCAGTACTCATGACCACATGTGCTCCCCTTGCTTTTTTCCTCCTTCCACCCTGCTTGATATGATGTCTGTAAAAGAATCAGAAATGACAGAGGATAATGTTCTGGTACTGTAGAAATTATTTCATAATACAAGAATTTAATTCTGTAATTTAGTTACTGTGAAATGCTGTAATATAGGAAAAATAGTCCTTTATTGATCCATTAAGATAATAAGAAGCACACAGAAGTATGTGAAATAATGTCTTTCCAGATAAAAGGAACAAAGTATAAAGTAATAAATAGATAAAACCTGCTATTTAACTTAAATGATCTGATATCTTGTCTATATGTTACTACAAGTCTTCTTGCCTAAAAGATAGTACTTATTAGATTTAAAGTTGTGTAAATTTAGGGAGTTCTTAAGCAACTTCCTTCCTTCCTTTGCAAGGAGTCTAAACATGATCATGGGAAGTGAAGGGTGAAAACTTTCAGCATCTTGGGAAGTTTCAGAGCAACCAGGAGTGCATGTGATAAGTTTAACTGTCTTCAGACTAAGAGTAGACACAATTTGAGACTCCTAAGTTATGTCTATGTGCAAGCTAATGAGGGCTTTATGGTGATCAGATGCTTATCTCCAAGTCCATTCGCTCTAGTGACAATAATATTTGTTTGCTTCAATTAAATATACTCCACTATAACGATGCAAAGCACTATTGTACCTAGGTAATTTAAAAAGCCTATACCTTCTCTAAAATCCTTGGAAACTCTATGAACAAAACCTGCTGTGTTGACCTTTAACCCCAGGACAAAGGTGGTGTCCTGTATTTCAGATACTTTTCTGATTCCCATTGAGTGTGAATTAAGAAAAGAGAAAACAGTAATGGAAAAGAGTAACTGAAAAATACCCTTGAGATCAGTTTTCAAAATATGGCAATTCCTTTCTGTTGTAAACAAAATGTGCTTTTTCTATCATTTGAATGGGCAAATTAAGCAGCTTTATGCACAAATAGGTATGTCCATGAGCAGAAGCTATCTTCCACCTGTTAGGGGAATCCAGCTGAATTCAGCAGCCTGAGAAAGGTGGTGCTGGCGCAGTTCCATTCCCCAGGTCCAACCAGTAGTGGGGCTGGTCACAGATTCCCCATAAGCACAAACAGGCATGTGTGCACACATATATATGCTTGCATATATATAAATATACTTACATGTATGCATATATGCTTCTATATATACACTTACATACATGACCGGCACACAAATAAGATTATAGATAGAGCATTCACATGAACACCAACATCAGTGGTGTCATTCTGTTCCCCTCTCTGGCTGAGCAAGGGAAGACAATACGTGTGTACATGTGTACAACATGCATATGCAGTAAAGAGTCCTTTACCGGAAAATAAAGAGACAGACTGTGGTTATCAGGCACAGGGCATGGCCAGACAAGTCTATTTGCTACCCCCTGTTTCCACACAAATGGACTCTTTTATTCCCTTATTCCTTTGTTTTCCACACTTGCTCTTCCCCAAATTCCCTAAAGCCCCTGCTTTTCTTACCTTTGGTTCCTCCCTTAAATATCCTACAATAAATCCTGAGCAATCCCAAGCTTCTCTTTCCCTGCACCCCATGTGTCCCGCATGTCCCATACTCCTAAGCAGCAACCTCCCTTTAGTCTGAAAGATGAACCAAAGGGCTGCTCCCAGTGACTCAGGGTGATGAGCTCCATGCCTGGACACTGAGACAGAAGCTCTCCTAGGACAATTCAAGGAGGGGCCAAGTCAGGGTGTCCACTCCGTGGGAGTCTGTAATTTGGGTTCCCTTCCTGCTACTGCGTACCTGTGCTCCTCTGGGCTTGTGGAGATGGGCTTTTGATGGGCCAGTGGCTCTTGGGATGGACCTGGGAGCAGCTGGTGCAGGTTATTAAGTTACTTCTGCTATCATTATTCCTGTGTCTTCTTTGGGTGTTCAGATGAGCTTTTTGTCACTTAACCTACCACCATCCATTAGGGGTTATATCATAGTTTTACCTTAAAATATTTCAGGACATATCTCCAATAAAATCTTTTCTCAAGAGTTCTCTGGATATTTCTTTGTGTTTCAGTAACATGAGAGCTAAGTAAAAAATGCAAAGTGAAGATGAATCAAGACAAGAGGCAAGTGAATGTAAAAAACATTCACATGGAAAAGTAGAGAGAGAAGAAAGGAAATAGAAAAAAAAATATATACACATAAAGGTCAATTATCATTTTTTAAGTATCTCTGATATCTAAAATATTCCCTAGCCAGTTATTCCTCCCACCCCTATTTCCAATATTCTCTTCTATCAAATTATTATCATTTGCCAAATTCAAGTTTCTAGTGCACATGAAGAATTTGTTATCAATAATCATTCATCAAATATCACAACAATATGCTTATTAAAATCTCCTCTGCAAAAAATACTGTTTAGTCCATAACGAGATATTGAAATGCAGCTATTTGCAGTCACTGTCTTTTTTGCCTTCAATAAAAATATAGCAGCTGTCAATAAAGTGTAAAAAGTGCAGGAAATAAAAAATCATAAGAATAAAAAAGGAATGGTGCAAAGAATTCCACAGCAGAGAAAATAAAGGAGCTGTAAATGAGCAGACTTAAACTTGCATAAAAGATTTGTAAAATGAATTCTACATTTTACAAGACCTGATCTTCCAATACATGTTGTTCAGTGGCAAATGCACCCTATGGTTCCTAATATGCTTTTAGTACTACCTGTGCCAGCTGAACCCTTTCTTGTTTAATACAAAGTTACGGTAAAGCAATTTGCTTTGTGGAATGAAAAGGAATCTGAAAAGCTCAGACAGAGAAATCCAATTTCATTGCCAGACAGCCACAGTGCTACATGCCTTCCATTTCAATGACTGATGGATTCTATTTTGCCTTTGCTGACACCGGAGAAGAAACTGGCTTTCCTGCCTAGTGAAGAATCAGTTAAGAAAAAAAAATCAGTGTTATATTTTTGGGGTTTGTTTTGGTTGTACCATGCTTGCAAAACATGCATATGGATTTATTAATACCTCCCTTCCTCCTACCATTAATTCAGCTAAAATACTGTTGTCAGGTTAATGAACTGTAGGCTTTTATAAATTCTGTCTGTTGCTTCATCAGACTGTTCTGATACTATGCCATCGATCCATCAAGTGTGAGCTGATTGCAGGTTTCTAAAAAGTAAAAGACCTCTTACTTTAAGACTAAAGCTGTATCTAAGCCTCTGAAACACCCATGAACTTCTGTAACTATCTATAATATATTTTTAAAAGTGTATTTCATATTTTTCCTCCTTCTGTCATAGAATGTCAGATTTAGGAGGTTTTTAGGTTTATCAAAGTCTGTCCTCAGATGAATGTCTCTGGTTTTACGTGCCAGTTCCAATAAAAGAACCCAATTTGACACTATGTTCAAAACAATTTTTGTAGGAAAATTTACAGATTTAGGAGTCAAAACTTTCATTTGATTTACACATACTGAAGTGGTTTGATATTATCTTAAAAGTACAAAAAGGTTGCATTATTTCATTGCTAAATGTTTGAGGAACTTTTTATTCTTTTTAAAGGTGTCATTCAACTTCACAAGTAGTAAAGGCTTTATTTTGCTACACACGTTATTTGTTTATATATCTGTTTTTGGGTTCAGACCAGAACAATTGAACTTAAAATTTCCATTGCATGGAAAATTTAAAAATTCTAAAAAGGTAAAAAGTATTGCCCTATTATTTTTTTTTTAAGTGTAAGTTTTCTCTTAGTGAACTATGGAAGGTAGGCATTTCATTAAATAGTAATTCAAACTGGTTTGCTTTGTTCTTAATGAAACAGAACCTTAAAATCTGAATTATTAGGCTTTGATCTATGATTTTTAAGAAAGGAACTCTAAAGTCTAGCTACCATTGAAGTATCTGAGCACTACAGCTAAGAAACTCCTGGATCCCAACAGGAATTTCCAGATATCTAGATTCAGTGGTACCAAGTACCATTTGGTATTTGGAATGAAAAGCCCTGGGATTCTGTGGCAAAGAGCCTGGAGCCTCTGTCTTCTTAGCCGAAGCCCTTGCACAGCTTTGAGCCTGGAACCCTGGAGAGTTAATAGATGATATATCCAGAAAACAGGCAATGAAAAATTGCGGGTTTCTTTGAACAATGTTCCACTGAAGATGATTCCTTAAAAAAATTAAATGAAACTCAATTTTGCATGTAAAATAGAAGACAAATAATGTGATTTTAAATAAATGAACATTTGCTATATTCGTGAAGAAAGTTGAAATTGTTTTGGTCAAGGTAGTGTTACCTTTCTCTTTTTTCAAATTGTTCAAGAATACTACATAACTTATTTCTTGACTGCATAAATTGTCTTAACTGGCATACTCATCAGTGGGGTTTTTTCAGCTAAGATGACTAAAAACTCATATGATATTTAACCTGAACAGATGGTATAGTTCAGTCTTAATTAATTTCATAATCTGATAGTAGAGATTACTAATTTGGTAATAGTTTAGTAATCTATTGGGAAAAAATAATTAAGAACGTCACAATACATTTTCATTCTGTAATATATTTTCTTTGTATGATATTTGTTTTATTAAGTAGTGCCATATGTTGCAGGAAGAAAACTACATGAACCTATTAACCTATGACATATCTAGTTAAATGCCAACATGGACAGAAATTTAAGTTTCGTTTGCTCCACTTGCTCAGACGCATTTCCTGGAATTTCCCAGTATTAGAGAAGAGCTAAGTACAAATTAGCTGGGTTTTCAGGGAGAGGTTTGTTTGTTTGGTTGGTTGTTTGGTTGGTTGGTTGGTTGATTTGGGGAGTAGGGTTTGGTTTGGGATTTTTTTCCTATTCTTCTTCAGTTTCCAATGAGAAAAAAGAAAAACTGGAAGTCTATGAATTTTTTACTCACAGAAGAACAATTCTGTTTTTTCTAAATGCTTCACTTTCAACTAGATCAATATAAAGAAAAGTGATAAACAAGTCTCTAAGCATTCCTAGCCACCTTCAGCACATGCAGAAAGTAATCCGATATCAGGTAGTATGTGATACACATATCAACCATTTTATTGCTCTTCTCTTGGGACCTAAAACTTAGGTCAACATACTCCCAGTGGAATCCTGGAATATATTGTTAACATTGTGAATGTACTTCATTGACTATTAATTATACACATGAAATGAAACTCATTCAAGTTAGTAGTGTCTTAGGGGATGTCAGGACATTTGGATTTGAAATATGCTTATGCTCAGCAAACCAATAAGTGTTTCTACTTTAAATTAATCTTGTGCTTGTACTCTGTTTCACTTCTTGTTTCTTTTCTGGTTTCCTCTTCTCCTTCCTGCCTGATAATTTCCTTTTTTTTTCTCTTCAGCTGTAAGAAATGCAGTCTGCAGGTCATTTGTAGTCTCTATTTGATAGCTCACCACAATATCTCTCTGGATTTTTCCCTGTATGTTGGCTTCACCATATATAATCTTTGAGCATTTTCCCTGGGAATTGATTGTTAGGACTGATATCTGTTTGATGTTTTTGAAGTCTTAGGAAAACTCTTTTTTTAGTAGCATCATCTCTTTTGGCAGATTCTTCAAGAAATCTTGAACTGTTTATGTTATTTATTGGTTTTTTATTTATCTTTGTGGCCATCAGCTGGAGAAATACTTAATCTTATTAGCTTTATTTTATTGCCAAACTCTAGTTCCAGTGAAACAAATCAAGGCCTTGTTATTTTAGCGTACTGGGACTGAAAATTGACTTTTAGTTGAAAAATCTTGGCAAAATAAGAGGTACAAGATTAAACTCCCAAGTTAGTACAAGTTTTGCTAACACAGCAACTATAGATTCTGAACTTAAAGCTCATCAACAACTAAAGCAGTTGCAGGAATAATTAAGCTCACTATGACCTAGTGAGACTGTGACTCTTAGCACAACCTTTTGTTAGCAATTCTAAGCATGACAGTGATCACTAAAATGTGAAGTTTAAAATGTGAAGTATTTTAAACACTGAAGAAGTGGGCTTCTGCAAACTTGCTTCTGATTTCTTCTTCTTTGGATGTCTGGTGAAGAGTACTTTCATTTTGCTTTAAGATATTGTGAATACGATAAAAAGCACTATCTTATGTTTTACTACAAGTGTAATAATGGCAATTTAAAGGTGGGCTACTTTTGTCAGTTCTTCAAAACATGACCATTGCTGAGAAACATTAATCACACTATTCATTTCCAAAAAGAGCTCCAAGTGATAGCAGTTATAATAACATTTTAAAGCTATCTACTTTTCAGTTTATAAGGAGTAAACTTCACACTGGCATCGGTCTGAAAGATGATTTGAAAGTTCATCCTTGTTTCCTTTTAAGATTGCTGCTTCTTCAGTGTGACTTAATAAAGACGTTTATCCATAGAAACAAAGCAAACAGTACACCTTTACATCATTTTATACCTTGTTAAGCATACCTAAATGTAAAATTTGAATCTTGAATTTGCCAGGAACAAGTTATCAGGTCTAAGTGGTAGAGCATGTCTCCTATCGCACAGAGTGCCAGCTATGCTAGAAAGTGTAGGGGTAAATTTGCATACAATTCTGGAAATAGGCTGAAAACAGCTTAGTTTGCAAACCAAGCTTTGCACAGTCTGTCAAAAGTTCATGTGCTCTAAGCATTTGTGGTTAAGTTTGTTATTTTCAAAAATAATCTTTACCTGAACTTCCTATAGCCAGTTAAGACTTGAGGATATGTGCTTGTCTCTGGCCTTGATCCAGATACAACAATTTGAAAGCGTTTTAGTTGAGGGAATGCAAAACAATTCTGGAAAAAATAAAATTAATCCAATTGTCCACTGTGCTTTAATTAGAAATACAGTTCTGGTAAACTTTCAAGACTTCAGAGAGCTGAGGGGGACAAAACCCACAATTTAACTTTCAGACTTCCCTTGTAGTTCTTTGTCTTTCGACCAGCTTGGGTTCTCTGAATAGAGTCTCCAGGTGTCTGAGTTTTACAAAGAGCAGAAATGAACATCTGTCTAGCATGTAACAAATGCAACACTGTTTCTAATACCAGACCTATAAAACAAACAGATAAACAAGTTTGAAACAAAAAGATAAATGAGTACGTTAGAAGACTGAATTGGTGCAAGCGATGCTTGTTTTAATGAATCTCTTTCTCATACAAATCTTAAGTAATTTCTTTTCATCTTTAGAGAGAATCTGAAAATTTTGTTCCTTAATTATGTAGGCCATATCACTACATGTATTGTTGGCCCTAAGTACTGAGTGGTCCTGCTCAAATGTCTACAACTGTAACTGGCATGCTAATTCTGAAATAAAACATTCAACAAAATCGACAATCTGTTTCCTGTTTTTATAATTTTTTAAACTATTGAATATATATAATTAGTGTAAAATATTTCTATCGATATAGCTTCCAGCTGTTAGTTCTGGGGATAGAATTTAACTGAGTAAATAAAATACAGGAAGTAACTCTGATTATCTTGGATGTTGTGAATTTCATGCTATAGCGGTCAGTTCTGTTACTTCCTGTCCCATACACCTGAAGCTCAAGACTGACTATATTGTCAAATATTTATGTATGCGGTGAATTACTCCCCTCAAGGAAAGTTGTTCGGGTTTTTTTTGAAGAAGAAGATGGTTTTCATCTTGGATAGTATGAGATTGCAATTGTATTGATACTGCCTTGACCTTTCAAATATAACTTACTGCAAACAGGAAGAGCAAGCACTATTCTTCTGCGAAATGGAAAAAACCCCACACATTAATGATCAGCAAGTCAATCTCTATGGCTCAAAGCATCTTTGATATATTCATATATATGTGTTTTCTCTTGTATACTAAATAAATAATCGTAGTGTTTCCAGAGCAACAGAGATTATTTCCTTGCCTTTATTAACTTGTGCTTATAATTCACTGATATTTTTCTACAGCGATGTCATACATACAGCTGACTGTATGGATATACATCATATTATTTTGAAACGTTTAGTTCGATGAAGTGTATTCCGGGCTGGGAACAAATAGAGCGTGCTGTTATTCGAGAACAAACTCATAAAACAAATGAAAAAAAAGGCCAGACAAAGGGAATTTTAAATCTTAAGCTAATGGGCTCTCTCTTTTTGTTATTTTACATTTCTGAGTTTTAAGTAAGTTAAAGCTCTTTGCAAAACCTGGATAATAAGGATGACAGCTGGTTAAGATTCTTTTTTTAAACAGGTCTTTTTTGGAAAGTGTTGATTTGTCAAAACCAAGCTTTTTATGAGGGCCCACCAGTTTTGATAGATCTTCAGTCAGAAAACGTTTCTCAGATCTAGGAGTAGTTTTCTCTCCAAAATGAGAGGGCCAGAACAACAAGTCAGTTGTGTAACTCACCTGACTGGCAATCTCCTCTATATCTCTCTCACTGACTTCAGTCTGGTCCAATTCCTCTCTGCCTCATCTCTCCATTTTCTGGTTCACAGCTGAGTCTAGGAGGATGTTATAGGAATTCCTCTATAGGAACACCTAAGAAATTTTCGTAAGTGGAACTGTTTAACCTTGATTAAAAAAGGGAAGTAAAAATGCTTTGATTTTTGTAAAGAAAGAACAAAAGAAAGTTGTCTTGTACATGAAATTTTGAAATGTTTGAATGCCCCATGGATTCACAAATCTAGTTTCCAACCATCTCTAATTATGTGTTCAAAATAGAGATTTTGGTTACACACAAATGGGGATATACAGTAGGCAGACGGTCATATGTCTGTGGCAGGCAATTATTTTTTTTTTACAAAATCATGACAACAAAGTCAAGAATTATAACTCTCCTTAACAATGTTTTGTTTCTTTATTATTGGAAGAAAAACTACAGAAAATCAACCACTTCCTCAGCAGGCTGAATATCATCTATCTATAGGGCGAATGCTGAGCTTAGATGTTTTACAAACAGTAAATAAATATTTGACTCCAGTCAATAGTTAAAAAAAAGTTTAATACCATGAGATGATGTGGCATACAACTGTTTTTTTACCTAAAGACTGTGCCATGGATTAATGAGATTCCGGCTACAGGGAAGGTTTAATATCTAGTATCTATCTGTTGCAGAAAATTAAAGCTTATTTGAGGAAGAGCTACATTTACTACAAATACAGCAAATACAGTAGTCTTTTTTTTTTTTTCCCAAGCTGTATATGTTTAAACAACTTTTGGAACTGTTACAAGCCAACATCTGTGCAGGACACAGAACTGGATGACTCAGAAGATGAACTACAGTGAAATCTGCCTTAAGACACAACCAAGACCCTGCTGCAAAGAAAGCTATGTGGAGACAAAGCCAATAAGCCAATTCTGGACTGACCAATAAGACTGCTAATTTGTAAAAAAAAAAAAAAAAAAAAAGGGAATGCTGGAGAGGAAAAGAAAAATGTACTTATATATGTAGACATGAAGGAAGAAAAACACGATAAACATCTTAATTTAGATTTTTCCTTTAGTTTAGGAATGAGAGATTGAGTCCATTATTCACAGAATGAAAGCCATATTCAGTCAGCCGGAGCTTCAAGCAGCTCCTGATATAAGCTAATTAAAGTGTTGCCTAAAGTTTCTTGTGTGGTGGCATCATGGAAACTGCTGCTGGACATAAAAACGTAGCTACATTTAACTGTTACTGAATGGTGTTAGGACCAGACAAGCTAGAAAGATCTTAGAATATACTTGTATGCCTCTGCAATAAATCACCTCTTAATATAATAGAAAGTAATGAAAGGTACCTATCTAAATACATACGTAACTTTTATTTAAGAATTCCCAATCAGGGAACTGGTCTGGAGTAAAAGATGAGATATGAATTACGTTATAAATAAGTTAAAATATAAAAGTAACTAACTGTTGTGTGGGAGGCTTTCAGAGTTGCTTGCTTTCGAAAAATTGAAAGCTACTCATATTAATGTAATAAAAATACATGATTAAAAACTATGTTTCAGAGAATTGTCTTTGGATTTCTGAGATACCCTATGCTCTTTTCCTGCTCAGGGAGTCTGATTTCCTGGCTGTTTTGATTTATATTAGCAAAGTGCTATCTTGATAGAATAGTATTTTCATTTAAACTGTCTTACAAAAAGAAGCAAAAATATCTTTTGGAAGCAAGAAAAAAGTTGAGAAAAAAAGATTAAATTAGGGAGAACAAAAATATGAAAAGCATGTTAAGCTATTAAGAAAACTCTTTTATGCTAAAATGGGGCAGCAGTGACAGAAAAAGTTGTGGGTACAGTTAATTTCTGTTGTTTCCCCTGGATAGATCTGCAGAACAGACAGCATGTGTTAAGGAACAGCTAAGTAAATGAGCTCAGCTGATATTCTCCAGGAATTTGAACTATCATGAATATTTATGTACTTTACTACAGTGTACTAAACCCTTTATTACTTAAAACAGGAGTGGTATGAACCTCAAATAACAGAGAGCATAGATGGTCTCAGAAGACTTAGCTGTGGTTTGAAAGCACATGCCCTTTGGAAGCATGCTAATCACTGAGTATTTTACCAAAAAAACAGGGTTAGAAAAATTATTGTTTCAATTTCAACATTCTCTGACTATGCACTCTGTAGTTTACAGAGGCACTGAGATGATGTCAGTTAACATTTGAGTGAAAAGTGGTCATGGCACCTTGTCCTACTTTAGCTAACTGGATTGAACAATATAGGTAACCTTAGTTGTCTTGGCAATATTAAAAGCCCTCAAGAAAAGTCTACAAGAAGAATTCTGTAAATAGGTCATTCTGCAGATCATAGTGGTTAGAAAAAAAGGCTGAGCATGGATCTAAGCACCTCTGCATTTTCTTTTCTATAGTGCCACTTACCACTGATGCAATTTGAGTTTTTAACTTCCACTGTGTTGGCTGCCCTTTTCCCTAAGCAATATAGTAGGCTTTTCTTATTTCAAATAGAAATTTCTTGGAAAAGAAATAGGCAGGATAATTAGCCATTTCAATTTTGTGAAATTCCACATCTGGTTTACATAAATAAATCCTCTCTCTTGAGATACTGTAAGTCAGAAATAGTATTTTTTTTTCTTTCAGGAACTTATTTTGCCACATTACTAGAAGTTAATAATGGAATGCTTTTTTTTTTCAATTTGATTTTTCGTCGTAGCTCTAAATTTTCTGTATTTTCTGAAGGACATACAGGACATGAAGTATTCAGTTGTTCAGTTTCAAATGGACAAACATTTTCTTAATATACATAATTACAATATATTATATAATTCAAAAAGGTAGAAATGTCATGGCATTTCCTGTAGTAAAACAGGAAAGATTCTTGGTATGATCTGTGTAACAAGGAAGATATTCTCTAATATATTTTGCAAATACTTCTTTGGTGAATTGTTGTATTAGAAATGGCACTGCAGTGATTGAAGAGATATTGTAGATGTTTGACTAATCTTATATTTCTAGGCATTGTATAAATAAACTAATGATCATTTAAGTGTATTTTTACATCACAGAATTAGTGCTTCATTGTTTAAGTCAACATGCATTAAGTAGCTTCAGTAATTTGTTTCATTGGTGCCTTCTTTCAGCTGCTTTTCTTCAGATTTGAATTTTCAAATTACTGTCCAAAGGTCCCTCTGTCCTCTCTTCTTAAGTGTGGGACAGATACACACTTCTTTTCTTCTTCTTCTTCTTCTTCTTCTTCTTCTTCTTCTTCTTCTTCTTTCTTCTTCTTCTTCTTCTTCTTCTTCTTCTTTTTTTAACACAGGCTACTTGACAATCATTCTTCCTTTGTTCTGTATCTTAAAATGCACTTTCTTTACATGAGTTGTCATGGGTAGATTTTACAACAGTGTGTTGGCTTTCATCTCTCTTCATCCAGCTGCAGCTCTCCCAATATTTTTAAACCATGGCTGTGCAGGATATACACAAATATTCCTATTTATTATTTGCCAGTTGAGTTATTGGAAGGCTTGTAAAGGTGCAGTACTTCAGCTTCCAGAAAAAACGCCAGAACATTCCTTCACTCAAAACACAGCAATGTAAATTGTCTGTAGTAGTTGCTCCTTTGAGTAACATTTAAACATTGAGTGGAGCATTCTTATGTTTTACAACCATGTGGTGCACAATTTGGCAGTGTTTATGGACTTAGTCTTTTTATTTGATGAGCTTCCAAAAATTTTCATAGATGCTGATTCTCTTTGTTATCTCTTTCATATCAGTTTTCTTACAGTGTTGACCAGCATCTTCTGAGAACACATTAAGTTACACTGTATATATCACATGCTGTTTATTCTCTCCAAGAGAGAGAAGGATGAACAGCACAAGTACTATTACATTGTGTTCTATACACACCTATGTCTATACGTGTATGTCCACACAAGCAACATATTTACATATAAGTCTGTGTGTTGCTGAATTTCATGTTTTAATAATGCTGGAGAAATGTGCCTTCCCCCTGATGCAGGAGGCAGGAGATGTCTGTGTGTGTGTGTATGTATTGACTGGGTGGTAACAACAGAGGGGAGGATGAGGGAATGGAATATTTATTTTATGCTTAGTTAAACCTGTAACAGATGTTGTCTGCCACAGACGACCATGATCCATATGAAAGAGTTCAATTTTCCACAGAAATCAAATCATCTGTTGCAGTTTTTACTTTCAAACCTTTTAAAAGATGGTTTAATTTGCCACAGAGGAGACAGACACGAAGATCAAGTGACTTTGATTTCATATTCTATGGAAAGCTTGTAAATCAGAAAAGAGGACAGATAAGTTTATTATATCCTGGACCATCAGAGCAAGATACCAAGGTGTTCTGTTCATTCTCATAAGCATCAGTAGGGTTCCCATCTACAATATCGGCAATACCTGCAACTGCTTCTGTGTCATAGACTTCATCAGTTATCATAATTGAATCTTTCTGGTATATTTAAAGTGACATTATTAACTACTTTTCTGTAGGTTTTGTTTGTCTGTTTGGGGTTTTTTGTTTGTTTATTTGTTTGTTTGTTTTTTACTGTTTCACCTAAACAAAAGGTATATATGGTTGATTGCAGTAAAATAGAACAAAGTACTAAAGAATGACATAATGCAAAGTGGTTAAAAGAACTGTTGACTGTAATTTCTGAAGTGCTGTATAGAACTCTTTAAATCTTTTTGCACGTAAGTGTATATTAAACTGATGTGCTTAAAGTACAGTATACAAATGACCTGGATTATCTGAAGTTCCTTTGAGTCTCAAAGTTTTCTCTTTGGATTGGAAAAAAAAAAAAAGAAAAAAAAAAGAAGTTATATTTAACGTGTTCTCTTAGAACATGGTCACTTTCAAAACGTGCAATTTTACATAGGCACGAGTTCACCAGTTTCACCTCTGGCAGCTGAGGTTTCCTGATGGATTAATATCTTCCTTTTGCTTACATTTCTTTGGAGATTGCAGGAGTCATGTTTCCTGTGATGCACAAGAAAACAATTTCAAGGCACAGGAGATTGTTCTGTTCAGACATAATGGTCAATTTATAACATATATTCATAAAAGTTTCTGCCTGCTTTTTATGAGCTATGTGAATGAAAGGCATGCATTGTACACACCCTTAAGTTATTCGCAATAAGGTTTTATATATTCAAGATGAAAAAATTACCTGTTTAATTCAAAATTCAGTTTTCATTGACTTCACCTGTGTAGAAAACTTATTTTCAAAGTATAAAAATGCACTATATTGAAGTCTGTTGTCTATTTATAAAATTAAGGGTAATTTGAAAAGTTTAAAAATATAGCAAAAACTTTGATTAATACACTATGAAAAGGTTGTATGAAACCAAAACTGTTTAAAGATTAGGAGACATACATAGTACAATGTTTTCTAGCATTCGTAAGATGTAAAATTTTTCATTTGCATTATAACTTTGTGTGTTCTTCTGTGGTTTTTCTAGTGTAGCTAGAAGACAAATTGGAGCAGAGCTATGATATAGAATACAATGTAAGTATGACAATAACGTAGTGCAGGATAAACAGGAGCAGATACAAAAGTAGAAAAACACCTGTCTAATGAAGAGCACTATGGCACCTCGTGAGATGCCTTTAAGAACTTGCAATATGTGAGCTACTAATAACCATATAATGTACTGCTGAGGATTTATTTCACCCTAAGGGTATGAGCAAGCCAGGAGATTCTGTTTTACAAGCTTGAAGGACATCTTATTGCTAGACATTGCACTGGACATTATTACTTTAATTATAAACTGTTAAAAGAAATTAAAATTGTTTTCTGACATCCACAATAGTGCCTAATTAGAACAGATTTTTTAATAAAGAATACATTTAAAGTTATGACAGGCATTAATGAATTATACTTAATATTAGATTATGAGGAATTAAACTGTATTTTCACTGTTTTGAAAACCCTAATCCTTATTTATTTTCAGGTAAGGATTTTCAGAGTGAGGTGACCACAAAGAACAAATGATTTTTAAAAAAACCTTCATGTTAATTAAGTCATGGCTTTTTACAAAACACTAGCTCGTATAAGCATTTTTGTTTGCCTTAATGACTTTTAAGCCCCTAGCTGGTCTGACACAACTTTCTAACAGGGAAAGCTTTTTTTTTATTTTTTTTTTTTCCCCTCAGTTCCCTGGCGAAGAAATTGCTTAATAATAACAACTAATACACCATTGGCAATATTTTGTGACTTAACAGTGTAACTATTGTTAAAAATTTAATTCTATTGTCCTTTTAGTTGCTGGGTTTTTAATTCTCAGTTTACAAAGGTTTACGGATAAAAGGAGTTTCAGATAAGAAAAATCCTCATAGGATTTTTAACTATAAAGATGCTACCTTTTGTTCAGAGCGTCCCTGTCCGCACAGCTGAAGGCTTGGAGGGTCATCTAAAGAGGTATCACCACCTGCTTTTCCTGTTCCTATCCTCTTACTCTCTTACAGGGCATCTGCTAGCAATCGATGTTGGAGACGGTACACTGGGCCAGATAGACCTCCTTCTCTTTCTTTTTTTCTCTTATGTTTCTAACAAACTTGTGTTTAGGGGATAATACTATTATAGTTGTATGTCTAAGTAGATACTTTCATGCATGCAGCTTAAACTGCGGTCTGTTGCCTTATTTTATTGTTAAAATGTAGTCACTCTAGGAAAAATAGACTTTGTACACATTTCTGCCTGTGGTATCTTCCAGTATCTTTCAGAGAAAGGAGCAAAATATCCCTCAAGAGGTACTTTTTCAAGGTATTAGAAATAACATTTCTGAGCTTTCCTCCAGGAAGTTTCTTTTGCCTGAGACTTGGCACACATTTAGAGCATGTTCTTTAAGCCCTAGGATCTTCCTCAATGTGACCATTTATTTGAGGTCAGCAATACGATAAACCTAATTCTTCTTTTAGATTTTTTTCTAAATTCTCAGATTCTGTTAGTGCACATTCTTACAACTTTTCTGTAATGTAATAGTTTCTGTGAGGTCTCAACCTAAGTGGAAGACTAATAAGCAGAGTTAGTATTTCATTTGAGATAATAGGGTTTTTTTTTGTCAGATTTACACATATAAGATAATTTTATGATTGACTATACTGTAGTTCCATCAAATGCTTTAGAGATTACGTAAAAAACCAAAATTCAATATTTTCCAGTTTTGGACTGCAGTTGAAAAATATAATCCCTATTTTCTTCAAGATGGGAACTGTGTTTTTCTGGTTCTGATTGGATGCCACAGGAAGTCCGGTTCAGCCAGTAGTTCTCTTATAAGAAAACCAGGTTTTTCCATTTTATTTTTAATTGTTTGTATTCCTGGTATGAGACCAAAACATGTTAACCATTCAAATGCATTGACGTATAATTTTGTTTGTGCCAGAAAAGCACAGTTCACTTGTCTCCAGTTTGTAACTCATTGTTCTAAGAGGTCTGCAAAGGTACATTTTGGGACACAGGAGGTTTCAGGCAGAATAAATTCTGTGCTCTGAGAAATTTCTAATGCAAAGATTGTGAAGTCTTATTAACACTGTGCTAATGTGCAGTGTAAGCAAACTGTACTTAAGTCATCAAAGAAAATTAAGAAATATTTAAATTCAAAATTATTACATAAATATAAACTATGCAAGCCACTAAGAAAATGAAAAAGTTCCTGTTTGGTGAAGTGTCTTACAAAAGGGGAAAAAGCTAGGAACAGTACCCTGCACACTAATACTTAAAGCTTTCAGAGAAAGTGTTCATTTCTCCTTTCATCCTTCAGTGAATGATGCTTTCCTTAAATTTCAATGCTTTGATTGGCTGTTGTAAGTCCCTATTTCTGCTTAAAAGTATTTCACTGACTGGAAAGGTGCCCAGAATCCTGCTGCTTAGGGTCTTTGGGAGGCCACCTCTGCAGTTTTCCATCATCCACTTCTTGTTAATCTTTTTAAATTGGGGGATGGAAAGCAAGTGAAGGGCCAATCCCTGTTGTGGCACATAGTGAGAGTTTTGACAGTCACTTTCCACATTTTGTAGTGACAAGACCTGCTGAGTACTTCTGTGTCTGCTGCTTTTGGCCCTGTAAAACTTTAAAGCACTCTGGAGTGCTTTAAAATCTCTGTTCTCATATGAGCCTTTAGCTAATATGCATAGAAAACTGAGAATAGAAGCAGGACTTAATAATTAATTTTGGAGCACTTCTGCACTTAATGAAAAACATCCACTTGTGCTTTCTAGCAAAAATTCACATTTCTTTAATGTAAATAAAACATGCACTACCAGAAAACAGTTCACCTGAGATACGATGTTGTATTGTCTCCAGAAAAAATACATGACAGATATGACAAAAAAGTTATTGAAGCTCTTTTTTCCTTAATGTTTAATATGGCATCCCGATGACTATAAAATATTTCAGACAGTGCTTTTCTATTGCCATTGATTTAACAACAGGTTGGTTTAATTCCAGTTCCATTGTGGGGTTTTTTGTATGGTTGTGTTGTTTGTTTTTTGTTATTAAGGCAGAAAAGCTTAAGAAAAGCTTAAGAAATGTCTGAAACCTGACCCCAATACTTAAGGTACACATTAGTTATAAACATTTTAAAAAACATGCGGAACAAAACCCAGTAAAAGACAACTGAGTTCTTTGTGAAGCACACAGTGAAAGAAAAGGAATTTTTTATCAGCAGTACTAAAATTAATACCCTAAGTACAGGCTTCGTTCATCTTTGTTCATTCTTCATGTTGGTTATAAACCAGTGAATTCAAAAGAATTTACTAGTGACCACTGGAGAAGACATAATCAGGAACAGTGGTAATGAAAAACCAGCAGAAATTCTTAGTCCATCGCATTTCATGTAACATTTTTATGAGTTTCTATGTGCTATAATCTGTATACATGAACTTCACATTTAAACTTTTCAGACTGGAATCAAAAAGGCTATAATTATTGCAGTTCTAGACATACCATCCAGATACATCCTGAAATTTTCCAGAAAGGTCACACTAAATTCCATATAAATGAATAATAATATAAAATATTTTACTGAGTATATTACCAACGTGTTTAAAACACTTTATTTAAGATAAAAATGGCTGGTTACGTGACAAAACAATTTATATTAAAGGAAGAGAAGCTGAACCTTGAAGTTTACTTTAATAGGAATGAGAAGACCTCTAGGTTTACACATTATGAAAAGATATTTCAATATCAGATTATTATTCTGTACTCTACTGAATTTTTGCCTGTGATTGCCATGGTTCCATAATTGTACATTTTTGTATGTTGGAATACTGTGAATACTGTGCAGTTAATGTATGTGCTTGATTGGAGATATGACCTGACCATTGAATTCAATAATCAAGCACAGGTGAACATGCATTCACATTTCCTGGACTGCGGCCTCTGCTAACACTATCTTTAATTAGGATGATGAATATGCTTTCTGTTTTTCTAAATGAAGAGTCATTTTCTAGATACTAAAGCTATATAGACTTCATTTCATTTTTAAATTGTTGGGTGTTATTGGATTAATTTGGCTATGTGTTTATTTGTAACGGGAAAAAAAAAAAGAGGAAACTCAAATTCCTTCTGTTGGATATTCTTGAAAGCATATGTTCTTAAGCAGGTGCTTAGCTTTTGATGCTGTGAAAACTGGGAAAGGACTTCCATGCATTTCATCATCTATTTTTTTTTAACAGGGATTTAATCGCCTTTTCTCACAGAGGTGATTTCATGAGTTTTATACACAAATCTGAAAAATGTCAAAAAGACTTCTGGAAGTAATTGTAAAGAACTATGAAATTATAGTAAAGCAGATACAAGTAAGTTGATATGTGGTTGGAAATAGTGCCTGAGAAATTTGGATTTTATTGTAAGATTTTATTACATTTTATTTAATCAGTTCTTTAATACCATATTTCAATCAGTTAGGAATACATCTGGAATTAATACCTGATGGATTTCCAATGGAAAAAGTCAACTATTTATGGTTTCTACATAGGTAAATAAAAATAGACCATCAAAGTTTTCCTATGAGTCAACAAATTCAAATTTGGGAAAGAAAAGCAGAAAAATTAAATCCCTTAGATAATGTATGTAGCTAAGTCTGCTAAAATGTTATCACCCACTTAAAATTAAAATATTTTCTATGTTTTTGGCTAACTTCTTATATGAAAGTCATATTGAGAATTATATGTCATCACATCGCTATTCAAGAGAATAAATAAAAAACCAAACCAAATCAAAAAAAATACCCCCAAGTTACTCATACACTATACAGAGAGGGATAATAGCTGTTTTCAAGGTTGTTTAAATTTTATGAAGGATGAAACATTTTCACTCAATGGCAAATTCTCTCTGATCCTTCCCACATGGAACACTGTTTAAAATGGTGGGATTTTTCTTTATTTTTTTTGCTGCCCATTAAATAAAAAGTAAACCAAGGCTTTCTATGACTTGCTTGAGGTTATCAGTGTCAACTGTTTACTTAGTGTATATGCAATTTCTAAATGTGTTCTACATCTGACATGCTATTTGTGCTATTCTAGCTAATGACAGCAAAAGTTGCAAATGGTAAACTTATTTATTGCAATTATAGTTTAAGAAACAAACAAAGAAACAATCAAAAACCCCTTGATTTTTTAAGGTTACTTTATTCACTAGTAACTGTCTCTAATTGAAATTAGCCATTTTTAAACAATGATAATTATCTACCAGAAGCTAAACAAATATATCACGAGAACAGAAATAAATGACTGCAGTAAGGTCTTTGAAATAAAACACTGTTTCTCTAGGTAGGTAATGGGATGCAGTGACATAGAAACATGGTCTCCTCTGTAATATGCATCATAAAGCAGCACTTTAAGAAATAGCACAAACACGTAACCAAAATCTAGCTGAGAAGAACTCCACAGGAGATAGAATTACCATCACCAGAAGAATTATTCCGGTGGGTTGCTGAAGCTTTTAGTCCTCTGTCATTTATTTAAAAAAAATCCGGGTTAAGATTTTGAAGATTTGTAGAGAATGAGCTGGATTTCTCATTTTGTAGTCAATTGAACATTTGTCTACAGCATGAAATATGTTACCCCTTTTACCATTAAGGGGAACGCTCCTGAGATTTTATTAGGAAATCCAAGGGACAAATGAGCATAGAGATAATTTCCCTATAAAGGGACATGTGATGACATAGTGTGGTCCCTTTTCTGTAGTTTGAACTGTACATCTGTTTCAAGCTTCTTGTATTGATCATTGCTCAAATGTTCAAATGTTACTGGCACTGACAACCCTGCCTAATGTGGAAAGCAAAATATTATGTTTCTTGCTCAGTACAGTTTTCCATGTGCAAAAGATGTTGTTGTGCTGGAGTTCATCTCATTATGCCTTAGGTGTTTAAAAGATATCAACAGCATTCAGTGCAAACTAGATCACCTGAAAGTAAATACCTATCAGCTTGACAGGTGTGTTATCCTCACTATATTGAATGCATCTATCTGAATGCAAAGGGATTTTTGATACCCGGTCCTTATACGAATATCTAAATTTAGCTATTTTATACTTGAATCAGTTCCCACCATAGGCATCCAAGATTTTACGGATCATCCTCTGTTCTCGTCAGAGTTAATTGAAGGAAAAGCCTCCATCTATACTGCTTCATCTAGTACTCTGAAAATGTGATCTGTGGCTTCCTTTTGGCAGGGTCTGTGCAATATGGCATTCGTCCCTGTTTACTCTGGATGGGTAAACATTGTGCCTATGGCCTGCGACATAATTACTGTTTTCATTTTTTCAGATCCAAGTGCTTAAAATAATAAAATATCCACAGGAAAAAACCCCAAACAAACAAAACCAAACCAAACTAAAACAAACCACCAGAGGGAAAAATCCCAACCCCAACACCCACCCCCCCTCCAAAAAATGATTTTTTAATAGCATGAAGCTGAGAGAAAGAATTGCACGTACTGGTTCAAGGCGTGAAAACTGGGGATATTAGAGGGAGGAAGACTCTGTGGGATAGTGATGGAAGAATATATAAGATGGAGTGAGCCAAACTTTTTTTTCCATAGAGATGAGTCTCTGGTGGAAACTATTTTTATGCAAAGAGAAAATTGAAGAGACTATTCTGTATGCAGTATTCAAATAGTACCAGAAAGTAAAAATTAGGTAGGAAAAATTCCCTCCCTTAAAGAAAACAAAACAAAACAAAGTATTTCTGTATTTCAAAAACTACTGCTGTGTATGTTACTACACTGTAAGGTTTATGTGAACCAAAATACCCATTTTCATATCTTATCTGAAAGGTTGTTTTATGTAGTATAAGTTCAACTCTCTTCCTTAATGAAAATTATATTGACCCAAGGTGGCACACTATATTCATTCTAGCATTCTAAGAAACATGTTCAATGCTGAATCAAATTCTAAAAAGAAGATTTAGTCATCAAAAGTATCTCTCTTGTTGTACTAAGGCTTTTATTCAAGGCTTCTGTTCTAAAAGAGACTAGATGAAACCTGCAAGTTATTTTCTCACCCAACCTGAAGAACTCTCTTAGTTTACATTTCAAGGTGATAATTCTACATAATTACGTTTGATACATTATGTTATTTTCAGGAACTATAAAAGTTTCAATATAACTTTTGAGGTAGAACTATAATGTGTTTCCACAAATGTAAAGAGGCAATCAAGAGCGTTAAAGGAAAGTATGGATTTCCCGCTCTGTCTCCCAAGATCTAATTATCTAGCAGGTACTAAGAAAAAAAGGAAGGACAAAAAGCAAGAAAAGTTCCAGATATACAATAAAGTCCTAGACATCTGGGAAAACACACAAGGTAATGCTTGAAGGCTTCATTGGTCTTTACAGAGTTCACAAACAAGACAGGCATTGCATAATTGTTCTACTTTTGGCCTGAGGGACTTAACATTTCTTTTAATGGGACCTCTACTTAACAGCAAAAATAACAGAGATTTAAAACTAGCTTCTAGAAATCATGTGGAATATCGGAACAGATCCAGGATGTCATGTTCTTCCTTTTGATGCACATTTGCCAGTATTGTTATCAAGACCTGCCATCATACACATACAAAAAACCCTTTTTTGTTATTGTTTAATTCTTGGAGAATCCTGCCAGGAGAAATAACTGTGCCAAAATGAAGCAGTTCATACTTCGGAAAGAGTTATCGTCCAAGACACATTCCAACAAAACAAAAAGTATACATAGTTGAAAAAAAAAGAGCTCCTATATCAGCATGCGAAAGACAAGGCACTTCATTTATTCCACAAGAATTTTCAAAATTGAGTAATGCTTTTTCATTTTAAAAAATGCATGTACAAGGTTTTGCCAGGAGTCTTTGTAGTTTTATTTCTTTATTGATTAGAACAGTTATTATAGTTGTTATAGTAAATTATATACAAACTTTTTGTTCCATGAAACTTTGGGGGTTTTTGTCCCATTTCCCACTCTTCCTGTAACTTCATGCAGAGAAATCAGTATTTAGTTGTGCCATTTTGTGCCTTTCCATTTGGTACAAGACACAATGTTTCTATAAGGATAAATTATGGCAAGCCATAATAAACTCCATGATATTTATCTTTTGCCTAAAAATTTCCAATATAGTGATCAGAAAACTAACTTCTGGTGCCCTGCTCTCAGGAAAAAAAAACGAATAAAAGGAAAAACTTAATGAAGCAAAACTAGTAATAGAATATTATGTATTTAATAAAAGGAATGTTGACATAATATATGTTTTAAGCTTGGATTTTTGTTACCTTCTGTCATATTTTACCAATAGAAAAATTTCCATACAATATTAATTGTGAAGTCTACCTTTAATAAAGACTACATTAAGCAAACATCATGCTCATGATTGGTAATGTAAAAATGGAGTTTCACTTTCTGAAATTACTGTGGCTTTTTTAGTTTTTTAGTACATTTGAATATTTATTTTTCCACTCAGGTAGAAAAAACTAAATTGATATAATCTTGCTGTTCATGTCCAATGATTTATAATACAGTTACTCACCTCTTGCAAACCAGTTTTGTCTCCACTTTAAGAATAAGGCTATATTTTGTCATTTTTAATAATTTGTAATAATGTAAATATGTAAGTTTCAAACACTAACAACTGGCTTCTTCAATCTAAGCAATATGGATCATGTGGGGTAGCACCTACTTTGGCAGGCATGCTTGTCTACTAAATATAGTAATTTAGTGACATGAATAAAAAATATCCACAGATTGATTCCCTCTGGAATGGACATTTTACAGATAGGTAAAACCACAAGCCTTTCAATAAAATATATACTTACTCCTATGACAAATATCTCTACCTAAACACTTTCCCAATAAATAAAAAGTGGTAAAAAAAAAAAAAAAAAGATAGGCAGGCCTGAGGTTTCTTGAATAACATTCACAGAATCACAGAATCACAGAATCACAGAATATTAGGGATTGGAAGGGACCTTGAAAGTTCATCTAGTCCAATCCCACTGCCGGAGCAGGAACACCTACATGAGGTTACGCAGGAATGTGTCAAGGCAGGTTTTGAATGTCTCCAGAGAAGGAGACTCCACAACCTCCCTAGACAGCCTGTTCCAGTGTTCTGTCACCCTCACTGTGAAGAAGTTTCTTCTCATATTTAAGTGGAACCTTCTGTGTTCCAGTTTGTATCCATTGCCCCTTGTCCTATCACTGGTTGTCACCGAGAAGAGCCTGGCTCCATCCTCCTGACACCCACCCTTTACATATTTAGAAACATTAATGAGGTCAGCCCTCAGTCTCCTCCAAGCTAAAGAGACCCAGCTCCCTCAGCCTTTCCTCATAAGGGAGATGCTCCACTCCCTTCATCATCTTTGTGGCCCTGCGCTGGACTCTCTCCAGCAGTTCCCTGTCCTTCTTGAACTGGGGGGCCCAGAACTGGACACAATATTCCAGATGAGGTCTCACCAGGGCAGAGTAGAGTGGGAGGAGAACCTCTCTGACCTACTAACCACCCCCCTTCTAATACACCCCAGGATGCCATTGGCCTTCTTGGCCACAAGGGCACAGTGCTGGCTCATGGTCATCCTGCTGTCCACCAGGACCCCCAGGTCCCTTTCCCCTACACTGCTCTCTAACAGGTCATTCCCCAACCTACACTGGAACCTGGGGTTGTTCCTGCCCAGATGTAAGACTCTACACTTGCCCTTGTTATATTTCATTAAATTTTTCCCCGCCCAACTCTCCAGCCTGCCCAGGTCTCGCTGGATGGCAGCACAGCCCTCTGGCGTGTCAGCCACCCCTCCCATTCTTACAGGCCAGATCTTGAGGGTCTTGAAAAGGTCTAAGAGGTTACAAAGTAAAGTGATTTTTTTCCAAAGAAGGCTTTTCCTGGGCTTGAAAGCTTGAGAAAACAAGTTTTATCAGCAGAATTTCAAAGAGAGTCAACTATGTCACTTCACAAATCCACCAATTTAAAATGAGGAAAGAAGCCTTGTGTAACAAACCCTTTTAATATGCTTCATTTCTGTATGAAAACTCAAAGTTCAGGTTCCCTTTTTCCTTTCTTTTTCCTTTTTCTTCTCTACGTATGTGGGAAATCTTTGTGAATGGATATATTTTTGAATGAAACATTATTACTATAGATTTATTAATTATGATATTTCTGTGAACAGAAATTAGATGTAATTATACAACTACACATATGTATGCACATCCTGCAGTCACACCTTTAAAGCTGTCAGTGAAAGTATATGGAATGGCTGAACTGTATGAAATGCTGTTACTTAATACCATTACCCACCCGAGTGTTTAGCTAGTGACGTAAAGATCTCTGAGGCTGTTTTTATCCTCAGCTCATCCTTTGCCTGTTTTCCCTCTGGGGAATTACCCGTATTTAGCAATCTATAATGTTTAGATTTTTTTCCACCAGGTTATTTTTCCTTATATTTTAATTTTCTTAAAGATGTTTCTGTCTTTAACTTTCCAAGATCTTACAGTCAGAACTGTCAGCTTTTCACAGTTAGGTCTTATATTTTTATATACATATTGGTTGTTTTGTTTGTTTGTTTGTTTGAAGTGACCTTAATTCCTAAAAAGGTATTACATTTGAGTCTCACTTCAACCTTGTGTCAAGTAAGATTTTGGCAAAGATTCTATTTCATTCTCTGTATTTTCTTGAGTTTTTATCACCCCCAAATTCTTACTTTCCTTTTTCATTACTTTTGGAAATAAACTATCACCAAGAACAAAAGCAGAGTCAAATGAGAAGCAGAAATGAAATACCAGTATCTCCTTAGGGTTTTATTTCACCTTTTTTTTTTTAAATTTGGTTTCATATCTTTTTTTTTTAATTATAGAAACAGTAATTTTTTGTTTTAGCTGAAAACAGACTGCTTCTAGTCTAGTATGTGAAGCCATGCAAATTGCTACATATAAATAGGTCTGAAGAAGAAAACAACCTTTTTCCCTTGACAGACATGAGTTTGTTGTGGGGGCAGACTACAATGTTCCAGACCAGTGGTCCTCTTCTGTGTCTCATATAATCAACCAAGAACTAGCCTTATATCAACAACTAGTTACATATGTTCTCTGTCTGAAGGCATTACTTTTTTCGGCAAATGTTAAGTTAATTAGCTTTGTATAAAATAAGTATATAGAATGTAGTCTACGGTTTATAAAGACACTTTGGGACAATTTTACATATTATTAATAAGTAGTAGGTTGAAAATTATAATCACATGTACTATGCTGGGAGATAATCTTAGTAAGTAGAAAGGCAGCTGCAATACTCACACCACCAAACATAAGCACATAATAGAAAGGCTTCACACTATGAGATTATTTATTCAGGAAAAAAGAATTAACATTGATAGACTGCAGAAAATAAACTATTTAAATCCAAAGAAATGTCTAAGCCTTTTTTTTAGCCTTTTTTTTTACCCTTTTGAATAGTGTAACTTGGCTTCAGTGTAGCTTAATTAATCAATTCCCTAAGTTAACGAGAACCCATGTTAAAATGTACATGTGCTAATACCATTGAATTAGTCTCTACTTGTGACACAAGAAGGAGAATTTTCCTGGGGTTTTCCACTTGACTGTCTTCAAGCATCATGCTGAGGATGATGGGTTTGTGTGCACTGGGAGGAAACATGTTCTGCTGCTAGTTGAAGCGCGGCCAGTATGCAGTCAGGAATGAAATGCTGATGGGTATAGGGGGAAGGGGAAAAGGTCTTGCTCATAGCCCTCCAATGAAGTTGGGGGAGCGTCTGAGATTGCAGCTCCTACTTCTTGGAAGTACTTCCTCCACATAAGCATTCAGTAAAAAACAGAAGCAATTTTGGAAGCAGAAGCTCATACTCCACAATTAGTGGTTTCACCACAGGGATCCCTTCTTCATTTGCTCTTCTGCTCACTCTTGCTCTTGTCAGTGCACTGCAGGAGGGGGTTGCACAGGTTACAGTCAAGGCAGTGAGAGTCTGAAGATGAAATTAGATGAAACTAGAAATTGTGCGTCTCCCTTTTTGGCCAAATGTGCTAACCACTGGGCAGGTGCAAATGTGTATGTGCGCATTTATTCAAAGGATCTTGTGAGGTATTAGCAGAAGACCAATCCTTGCAGACCACAGCAGTGAAAGCAGGCTACAACTCTTGCCTGCAGATTTTACACTAGCTAGAGAACTGCTGGCTATCTTCGATACACAGGTTTGTCTCAACTCTTTGCACAGTGTAGCAAACAACATAACCTGTCAGTGCTCTGTTGCCTTAGGCTTAGTCAACTGACCTGTCATTGACTGCGTGAAGAAGAATCTGGCTTTCCAAGGTTTTTTGAAAAATGCTATCCCACTTTGGTTTCAAATGACTATAGCATCTCCTTTTGATTTCAGAAGGGTGGACAATCCTCAGGGCTTTCTAGCAAATTTTTGTAGGCTCCTATTTCTGTTGATGCAGCTGAAAGCATACATTGACTCTAACGATCAGCGTTAGTTATGGGAAAAAGAAATTAAAGGAGAAAGAGAGAGAGAGAAACAAAAGGGAAAAGAAAACTCTCCCTTTTAGCCAGGCAGAAAGACAGGCAATAAGGCAGGGGAGGTGTCCCTTTGAGGAGCATCCTCTCACAAAGTCTTCTCTAGAGCAGCATATAATCCCACATAATACTTTTCCCATAGTAATGATGTAGGTTTCATCAAGATCTGCTCAAAATCCCTGTTGGCTCTTCCTGCTTATGATGCTGCTAGTGGTGTTTGGAGCCAATTTTTGATAAGGGGCAGGTGTTGCTTTGGTGATTAGTTGTAAATTTTTTGCAAGGATATTATTGGGTAATACTTGTAGGATATTTAAACGACTGTTGTATACTTTATTATTTTCTTTGTCTTATTTCTCCTCAAATATAAATAGAGATACCAAACAAGCAGTAAAAAGGGTAAGAAGAGAAAGAAGGGGTTATTCTCACATCAGTGGCAATCAGGATGAGAAATTTGGCATAACAGTAATATCCGTGTTTGCTACTGCAAGACTATGAGAACAACATGTGAACAGGAGAAAAAGGAAAAATACTGTCACAGTAGCTTCAGAAAAACAATATCATGGCATCTTAAACAAAATATTGTAGAGCTATAAGGGAAGGGCAGGATGCAGAGCTGCAGATGGAAGGCCCTTAGTATTACAGTGAGGCACTTACTGCACTGTGCAACACTGGACTAGAATAATTCTTCAGGGAAATTCTTACAGAAATTTTGCTTTGCAATATTCAGTAGATCAGCCATTTGTCTGCAAGTGCATGTTGTGTATAACAATCATATGCACTTGAAAGACATTTCAAAAAAATTTCAAAGTGACGTTTGATTCAACACTGTAATTTATGTGTAGAAAGAGTAGTAACATTGAAGACATGGGAAATTTTTTGTTTCTATGAGTTAATATGTGAGACTTGAAAGCAAAAGAAATAGAACATGTGACCTTAAGGCAGCACATAATAATCCAAAAGGATGTCAGCTGATAACAGCATTTAGCCTAAATAAGAAGAACCAGTATATGGTGAAAATATTAATATAAATCCAAATTGTTTTTCATCTGGAGCAGAGGGAATTAATGTTTTCCATTTATTGGATTTCATTTACTCTGTTAATCAATACATATCATAATTAATAAAGAACCAATTTGAGTCCCTTTATACTTGTCTCATATTTCCACAGAAAGAAAAAAATCAACTGAAAATGGCTAACCTCTCCAAATCATAGTCCTAGTATTACTGTATGTTCCAGTGCTCTAAAATCACCAAGTTAAGCCATATGATATTTCCAAGGATCAGCTTCATAAATCAAAGGAAGAATAAAATACAGAATTCTGGAGCACTTGAATATAACAGTCTGGTGACAGACTCTTGACCTTCACCTCAGAGGAGCTCTATTTCAGCTGTCATTAATGACACCAACCACATGAGTAGGACACACAAAAAAATGGAAACAGCTCAGATTTACTGGTGCAAAACTACATACAGGAGATAACTATAACCTATGAAAAAACTTTCCCCTCAGAGAGCTCAGGACAATATCCTACTTGCAAATCAGCCATCATCTACCTTCAACTGTTTTTTCAAGTGTTTCTTTAAGCATTTTCATATACCAACAATGAAATACTTAATTCCTTATATCAGAATAGCAATTGCATGGTCACTTAAGAGCAATCATTCCTGCTGTTTCTCAATGATGACAATACAGCTGAAGAGCGTAAGCTAGCCCTTTGAATGAGAATCCAGATAACCTACTGGCTATGCCTCCTATCACAAAAATCGGTATAAACCTTCCATGTCTCTTTTTGCCACTAACATAACCACAACCATCTTAAAAGTTTTGCATGCAGATTTAGGTTTATCCATAGTGAGCAGCTTCAGTGACTTTATCAAAAGAAACTGAGACAGAATTAAATCCCATGGGACACATCTTACTGACCTCACTGGGGCTGAGATGTGAGTCCTGGAAGTGAGGCCAGATATTTAGTAACCTGTAAATCCTCTTTAAACTTCTCATTGGCAGCATCGGGTGTGTTATTTATGGAGTGTATGTGATGCACATGCAAATGGAATGTGAAAACATATGCTGCCTTTTCTTTTACTACTTTTTTCTTTCTGTTTGAGGCTGTGTCTTTTTATCTGACAGAGCTCTACTTCATTCAGAAAAAAACTCACCTGATCTACAACTGGCAATTTAAGTAAGGAATTAAAAGGCTAAATACTGTAATTATTTACTGTAATATTATATAGGCAATTTATAGTTTTCCTGGCATCAATAAAAGAGGAAGGAAAATGAGAGAAAAGGAGAGAAAAGAAAAAGGAGAGAGAGGAGAGAGAGAGGAGAGGAGAGAGGAGAGAGGAGAGAGGAGAGAGGAGAGAGGAGAGGAGGAGAGGAGAAAATCCTCATTTATCTGAGGTCTTGCCTCAGGAATGACTCATATATCTGGTGCTAGTTTTCCTAAATTTGACAGAGAAGACTATTGATTTTTGCACTCTTCCCCCCTCCCCTCCCCTTTCCTTTTGGATTGATTTGCAGGATGTGCTTGAAATATGACCTGTCTCTGCTTAGGTAAAAAGAAATGCCACATTTATCACATTTCTCAGAGGAGAAGCAATGTGTCTGAGAAAGTTCTTGCACTGCCTAAAATTGCCCTGTAGGAATGACATAAGAAGGGAATAATTTTAATGCTAATGTCAGCAATATAGGAGAGCAATGAGTGAAAAGCTTATTTCCTAGGTTAGGGAAACAATTCCAGGAAGTACTGGGTGGTGAAATACTTGTCATCTCAATCACCATACCTAACAGCTCTCTGTTCTTCCAGCAAATGATAGACAGTTAATCTGTGTGCTGCAACCATTATATGCTTCAGCATCAATCTCAGTTTCTCTAGAGGACATGGTGTAATATTTGAGCCATATTTTCTTCAGCAAATACACTTCCTTCATGATCTTCAATGTACCACTATATTTCTAGATCTTACAACTGATATTGCTTACTGCCATTTTAAATTATATCTAGCTGTGTTGAAAATGTAGGGTTTGATCCTGAAGAGTGCTCTTCCTTTCTCTATTATTATGCAGACCAAGTGACTTAGTAAATGCCTTTCCCTTCCCTTCCCTTCCCTTCATCTTTCAGTCTTTGATTCCTCTTCTGTCTTTGAGTCTATATCACTTTAAGTCTCAATCAACACTGCTGTCTTTGAAGTGCCCTAGTTCAAACATAAAATCCTAGGATTGTTATAGGAATCAGTGGATGAAACTATGTGGCCTGCATTTTACTTCAGGGCCAACAAGATCATTACAATGGTTTGTCCTGGCCACAGAAATCCGATAAGGCCAGAATAATCAACAGGATTCTCAGGTGTGAAGTGAAACTCAGTTTAAGGGACTTTAGTTCCATACCTTAGCTCTGGGACTCTTGCCAATAAGACCTAGATAAAAGTTAGAGAAGAGTCACCAGTCTGCTCTGTCTCTGATCATATAGACCTCCTGATTCAGGATGAAATGTTCAGCCAGAGGAACAACATGCAATCACGGGAATACACAAATGAGCTTTAAGTTTTCTTCATTCACTTCTTCTTCTGGCTTATGTTGTGTACATCCTGGCTATAAAGTTATAGGATTAGTTCAATATATAGAAATAAGTGTTATCAGAATCATGAGCAAATACTGGATCCCTTTGCAGTTTTTACAGTAATGTTGAGTTAAATTATCAGTATCACATTAACAATTACAAGATTATTTTTTCTTTTATGAAATACTGTGTTTAATAATCCTGTGGTTTTGTTATTAATTTGATAAAAACTGCTCAGAACTCTGTGTGGCCAAAAATACTACAGGAATATGAGAAACTGAATGTGCACTTTGCAAAATGGATTGCTAATGTTCTTTCAGTGTACTGCAAAATCTTCTCTATATTTTTTCCATATTTTTTCAGATTCAAAAAACTTACATCCATACCTATGTCTTGGATGGATAGTCGCTTTGAAACCAGTAAGACTTAGACATATGCCAAGTGGAGTTTCTTCTTACTTCAACAATTTCCCTAGGTATCTAGATATCTTTTCTCGGGATTTCGTCCTTTCACAGCAATTCCTAGTAGAATGTGATAATTTTGACCCCATTTCAGGAAGTTGTATCCCAGATTTTATTACACTGTCTTACTGAGTTCCAAGCTTCATGAGAGTTTTATTTGGCATACCTTGTTGTGTCAATATGTGAATGTACTCAAAATGAGGTATCTACTGGTTATTGTATAAGTTCACATGCTTCTATGCTTTCATATGCTAAAGGGTATGTTTTTATACATACTTGATTTTATTATTCCCTGATGGCAATAATAAAGGGGTTTATTATTTGCTAGAAGTCAAGGTTTTCATGGTGTCTGGAGATGGGAAATCCCCTTTATCAAAGATTCTGACTATTTTCCCTAAGCATCAAATATAAGTCAGACTATCTGATGTCAGGACAGGGTGAGAACACACAATGTGACAAAAAAATCACCCTTCACTGTTCTAAAGTATCTGGTCTTGGAATTAGCTCACTTGAGATAAGTGTGAAACCTTTACCCCTCCCATGCCCACCTCCAAAAAAAAAGAGGCAGAAAAATCACCTTGATCCTGGTAAGGGTACCTTACCTATCCAGGGTCCATTTGTAGTATGCGTGATGAGCTATTATTTGTTCTTAATGATATGTGAAACTAGAGTCACCGTAGTTTTATTATGTGTATATTTATACCCCTTAGAAGCAAAAGTGCTCCATTCATATGACAATAGTTTATTGTTATATGTTCAGCACACAATGCTGCTTTTCTTAATAATCAGAACCAGCTGGCATAAGTACAACAATGATGGCAATGGGTCATGCATGCCTGAATTAGATGCAATGTAAGCCAAGAAAGTATAACTCTCTAATTCTGTCTCACTTTTTCATGACTGTTGTCTTCTGTGAGGAAAGATTGCACAAATTCTGTACACTTGAAATTCTACACTGACATTTAACAGATGCTGAAACAAAATACCCCATTGTACACTTTTGAGGAAGCTATATTTTATACCATCAGCAATTATGGTGGTGAATAGAAGTTTTCATATTGGTAAGACTGATGTAGCATAGGGAAAGAAAAACTGATTTTAACAGATTCAAACTATTAGAACATTCTTAAATGCATGTGGACAGGCAAACATTTAATGTAGTAGAAATCCATGCCTTTTCCACTGTTGAAAGTTTAACAACTATACTACAAGAGGTACAACAGAAATAATAAATATTTACAGATAATCAACCAACACTTCTGAAGAAATTTGTACAGCCTCCTGAATATCCATCTATGAAATGTAAAAGTATAAAATTTACTAAAAACTGAGAATCTCAGAACATCTTTAAAGGACTGTATTTTCGCAGGCCTTTATAAAGCAACATTTATATTACACTTTAAAATTTTTAAGTGCCAGTAAATTTTAGAGTATAAATTGTCTCCAACCTCATGGCACAGATAAGGGGATGTTTTGCCTACCTTTGGATGGGCAAGTGACCTGCCAAAAGTCAGAGAAAAAGGCAATATCAGAGGCACTATCAAAGCTTTGGATGCTATTCTGGAATTCACATAACCTTACTTTTAAATTTCATGGCACTATTAAGGATTATTAGTTAAAACTATAGCAATCTTTTATATCAGTTTTACTAAAACTAAGGTTTTACTTTGCAAAGAGTAAAGCATTCACCAGCACTGTCTCCTGTTCATTTAAATTTGTCCTTCTAGTGTGCTTAAATTTACTAATTTTACAGGTGCATATGACCTTCCAAAACTTACCCCTTCACTTATATTTTATACAGCACACTGTATAATGAAAGGTTTTTCTTCTCCTCTGAGTGCAAGTTGAATTTGAAAATAACCATTAAGGTGGCAAAGCACATTTGAAACTACCCAATTTCACAGCAGGAAATCTTAATTTTGTGAACTAAGTAATCTGCATTCAAGGCCAAGAACTAGTTCCAAGAGACACATTTACCAATTGTTTAACTAGGTCTCAGGCCAAACCAAATAACAGACTTGCATAAAATATAGTTTTGCTGTTGCAGATAAAGGTGGTGTATTATGGTGGTTTTATAATTTAAAATCAATATTTGTGTTTATTCCTAAAAATTTGAAATCAAATATGCAATTCAAACCCTATGATCTATTATCAAGCATGTCAGTCACTTAAAATGTTAAGAGAACAAAAGATTTTTAAAAAACAGGCATCAACTTAATCACTATAAACAGTCTGGAACTCCAGTTACATGTTGCCTGTCTTCCTAGCAGCAAACTAGAGGGTACATCTCAAATATGCTCTGGAGCTAAATCAAAACCTATGACATTGTGCCTGAATAGGAACCTATTTTCAGTTTTGAGATTTAGATATTTTAGAGAGTATCCATTTCACACAATAATCCCTATGTTTGTAGCTTCAGATGCAGCTCAAAATAATTTGTCTCATTTACCTATTATTAGTTTGTCATCAGTTATTTCTTACCTCATGAATAATCTCATTCCCTGTAGCTGAGAATTCACTATGGATATGACAAAAAAATAACTAATCTCCTGGGCTGAGACAAACTGAGGTCAAACAGCAGCATTAGTTTCTATAGGAAACACAAGAACATATTTTTTTAATGGCAATTACAGAAACAGGATTGCTTGTCACAAATGGTTTAGGTTTTGAGAACCCTATCTTAAAGCAAGGTGAATGAATCTCTTGAAGTATATTCCACAGATAACCTACACATTCTCTGAAGAAACATAAGGTTGAAAACCATCATTTTGGTTTAATTTGAAATGTTTTAGTTCTTGTCTGTTATGATGGATTATAAAACACGTTTAAAATTTGAAATGTATCCTCCAAAACACTGTGCAAGTTATTCTCTAAAAATATGTTTTAGGAGAAAAATGAACTTTATATTCCAGTCTTAATTATATTCAGGTGTAGAAATGCTTCTTTAATTAAAGCTGAGATCAGATTTTTAGTAACACCTTGCCATGTGAGTGGAAGAAAGTCCCTACTAAAGATTTATATATTACATATAATATGTTTTATTGCCTGATGGTGAATATGAGAATATGCTGAGGTACTCTCTATTAGTGGAAACTTGCTGTATGGGTTCTAATAATAGTTGAGACCTTTCCTTGTGCCTACTTTTCCTTGGTTTCCTTGCATTGGGTGGATGTCACACCAGTCTTAATCCCTTTTAAATGACATTTCTTGTTATGGAACAGTACTGCATGCAGTTCTCCTACTGTACTATTAAGATATAATCAGTGAGCTTAATTCCAAGGCCAGGGTTTGGTAACTATTACGCTTAACAAGTCTATATAATAAAATTTATTTCATAAATAATTTTGTATGTTTATATTCTTTCTATTCTCTCTTCTGTTAGAAGTCTAAAGGCACAAACATAACGTAAACCACACTTAACACAAATAATTTCTTGATATCTGACAAAACTGTGAACCAGCACACAAAAAGGTTCTAACCAAGATAAAGTATCCTGTAACTACATATTTCTGTGATGAATCAACATAAGTAATTACTAGAGCATCAAAATAAAATATACATCAAACATTTATATAGAATTTTTATTAAGAATAGAGGACAGAGCATGACTGTACATGATTTTCCCTTCTTTCTGCATTTTGGAGAGAATGTAGAACATTTTTCTTGTTGTGTTTTCCATGCTAATCATTTTAATAATACGCCTCATCCCAAAGATACCAAAACAAGATACCCACATAGTACTTTCCATTGTAGTGCTTGAGTGTCCCTGACTGTAGGGGTAGTTAAGATTCTTCATGATCTTTGACATCCATGATTTTATGAGTAACGGCTACTAGTTCTTTGCTACGTTGTGTATTTATCTAATGATTGTAGAACTGCTATTCCAAAGGGTTTATAATCTATAAGGATAAATCTGAACAGCCACTGGAAATCTGTACTATGTACTCTGCTTCCTATGGATCCCTTGCATAGTAGGAACAGAAAAATGCTGCTTTGTGAGGTAGGAACAATGACCATAACCCGAAGTTGCTGATAAATTATGATTTGAAGATGAAATTATGACATGAAATTCATTTTCCCTTGTGCTTCTGGAATATCCTACTGTGAATAATATTCATGGTTTAAAATTAACAAGAAAGTATCTGCTTGTATGGAAATAAGACTGAAAGAAATGATACCAGGCATAGGTTTGGATCCAAAACCACTTCCAGCTTCAGTTTGACAGCAAAGTAGTTTGCAAGTAGATTGAATAAAACCTGTCAATTTCACATTTACAATGCAAAAAATACCTGATTAATGCAACAGTCACTACCATTTTTGAGAATACTATTTAAAAAAAAAATCAAACAAGATTAAATGTCTAGCTGTATAACCTCTGAGCATAATCTTTCTACACGGAAACAAAAGAACAATTAGGATAGACAAAGGCTTACATGAAGACCAAAGAGCATGTGACAGAGATGAAGAAAAGTTGTTCATGAAGAAACTTGTGTTTTAAGTTTTTGTTCCAAACTTCTTTTTGTAATTAAATCCCATTTACTTAGCTCTACTCCTCTAACAAGCATTTATCCCAAAATTGTGTCTTTCTAGATGAGAGGAAAATACCCCTAAAATTCGTCAATTTGCTCTTCTTCAAATAATCTTTCTAGGGCTCGGGTCTTCAATAAATCCTTCCATATGACAAGGAGGAGGTAGTAAATATAATTGCTGTTGTCGCTTCTGATAAGAATTTGTGCAAAAATTACTATATTTATTATTCTCTCTTTCTTACCACCAGCAAAGCCACTTTCTAGATAAAAGACAATTCACTACAGGCAAATAATGTCTTTCAATGAAACACTATTGGACTGTAGGACTTGCAGTGCCACCTACTTGATACTGAAACATCAGTTCTAAAAATAACGAAATTCAATAGTGAAAGTTATGGGAATTCAAAAAATGCTGATGAAGTAACTGCAAATAGAACAATATGAGATACTGATCTTTGAAATCACAGTAGCAAAAAATTGAAGCATACCGCAATCTTTTTAATCAAAACGTGCTTATTGGTATGCAAAGTTTTTGTGCAGTCATGAATTACTGTAGCATTGTCTTGAACTTGTTTTCCACTTCTGGATGCAACTGGGATGTTAGTGGCACATGAAGAAGTGGTACACTTGTG
The DNA here is from genome assembly GCF_036013445.1 of Caloenas nicobarica. Lineage (NCBI taxonomy): Eukaryota > Metazoa > Chordata > Aves > Columbiformes > Columbidae > Caloenas > Caloenas nicobarica. The sequence goes on from NC_088245.1 coordinate 52,140,844, forward strand.
GCAGAAACATACCAAGAGCTACTGTCATGGAAGAACTGAATGCAGAGGAAATTGACTTGAAGTAAAGGAAATGAAACAGGGATAAAATGCAGTTTTCACTTTAAGTTAGACAATGTTTCTTGCAGTCTATAATAACTTCTCTGGTGCCAGTCTTGTAAAATTTAATTTCAACACAACTTACTATTACAAATGTTAGCAATTTCCTTCAACAACCATTGGCTACTAAAAAAAAAATCTCTGATTATCATCCAAAAATAATTCGGGGGCATGTCAGAAAAAACATTTAGCAAAAATTAATAACTGAAATTTACTCCTTATGGCTTAGTGTGAGAGCTTTGTTTCAGATTCAAAAATCAAGTTTATGATGATCAAAATACAAAAAGCTTTTGCACATATATCCATTTAGAGCCAAATGGAATAGGCACTCCTGCATTACTATTGTAAGTTTTATTACCTTTTGACACAATGACATGTAACACATAGAGCACATGGAGGCACAAAGATTAATATACACTACTGGATTCTTTTACTGTGACATTAGTTCCAAGTTAGAATTTATCTAGTTGAGCTTTGCAACTGGAAATGTCAGAATCAGGTTTTACAACGTATGATGGAAAATGTAGTCCTCATAAAAAGCTACATTCACTGTTGTAATAAAATGTAGACTTGAATTGAAAGACTAAAGGGGTGCTCCTGATTGCAAATAGTCATCATTATTGTCTGCCTGTGAACTGGTCACTCTGCTGTGACCAGACTTTTCTGTCCTTTTTTAAAATTAATCAATTAGTCCTTTCAATATGTAAATCATTACTAAAGGCTTAATTTCTCCAACCCTTTGGTAGTGTTTGTAATCTGGCTGAGCAACACTACGCAACATCTACTGGAGTAAAAAACATATGTTTGCAAGATGCTGTAACTAGAGAACAGGAAGATGCAATTCTTCTGCGAAAGAGATCCCTTCAGTTGATGATTAGAGTGGTAGTGAAAGAAATTAAGAAATACAACTGAATGCAACAAAAATATAAATACGTCTGAATGAAAGTTGTGGAGCTGGGAAGCAGCCTACTGGAAATAAGTACACGTGTCATGGTGAATGAAGGAATAAAATTTTTACAGAGAAGTTTTAAAGGCAAGATAATCCTGATATAGAACAACAGACCCAAAAGCAGTGGATGAGGCAGACTTGATTGCAGAAAAACAGTTTATGAGTCTCTGGGAAAGGTGATATCAAAAGAGAAGACACTGGAATCTATAGAGCAATCAAGAATGAAAAGAGGTTTGTAAAAAGGTGATAGGAATCACAGTGGGAACTGAAAGAAGAGGAAAAAATAAGAGCAGGAGTTCCAAACTTTCTGTTGTATTCTGATAAAGAAAAAAAGAGAAAGCTATCTTCTTCTGGCATCAAATCTTCCATAATATCCCTGTGGAGGACAAATCAAATGTTTACTTTTAACTGTTTCTTGCTTGTAGTATTATCCATTTTTTCCTTTGGGACATATGTGAGGGCAAAAACTGGGGTTATTACCCAGCCATGTGCCATCAAGCATGCAGTTATCTGTGCTTAGCCTGCCTAGACTTCTTTTCCAACTCAGTTATACCTTGCATATCACATGACACTAGGGACTTTTAAAAGGCGCCTTACATGACACTAGGGACTTTTAAAAGGCGCCTTGAGGTTTTCCAGCATAAGTACAAGGAAAGATGCAATCTAAATTCAGGTTGCTTTCACTCTCTTGGAAACATAGGTGACTGAACTACAGTTGGCAGCATGGTTGTGTGGGATTGGTTGTCTCAGGCAGACCACTTTATTTGATCTCACTCCTTTCTCTAGCCCAGCAGCAGCATGGGTAGAATTTTGTCGATAATCTGCCACTAATTTTTGCTGAGGAGTCTCGTTCTGAAATTAGACTGAGCTGGGCACTAAAGAGATTCAACTAACCCACATACACTCACAACTCTCTTGGATGTGTCAATGACAGGTTTTGCATAGCTTACTTTCTGCCTTGTATTATAGCACTAGATGCTACACGAGATCGGAGGAATGAACAACATTAAATACTTCTGGTAACAGCTCTGAAGAGTCTTTTGCTTTATTATATGGGGGGAAATAAAGATGCAATTGATTTTGGAATTTGTTGAACAGAAAAAGAAGGTTAAGAAAGAATTAAGAAGCATAATATACAGGAGAATATTTTGCAAACCAGGAGACTCAGAGGCATCAAAATTCCCTCAGGATACTATAGCGGAAAAGAGTGACAACTGGGAGTAATGCATGCAAGGAAGTGGGCTATGACAGAAATGTATCCTCATAAACCAACACGAAGATTGACTATAAGTACTACAGGTTTTCATTAACATGGATGGAGATATTAGTGCCATGAAGAATAACAGCTTTGCCTGAAAACATGAATTTTCTTCAGAAAGGAGCTTCCTTTTGGTGATGTCTGCAATCCTCTTTCCAAAAACCTTTCACTTAAAATCCTTATTTCATTCCCTTCTACAGCATAATCCCAATCCTCACAGATGACCAATCATTGCTGAGCCATTCTGGCTTCTTCTTAACTGTTTTCATCTGATTTTACTGTTTTGCTAGTATTGCTGATAGTGGACTAATTTGTTCCCCTTTACTTAAAAGTTTCCATTTACTACAATTTATTTCATTCCAGATTTTGAAGTCTGGACCAGCTTAAAAGAACGTTTTTATTATTGATTTTTTTAAAACAAGTTTGCTTACCAAGTGCTCTTTCAGCCCTATTAAAAACAAACCAACAAACCAACCAACCCACCAAAACCAAACAAAAAACCCCACAACTTCCCCCTCCCTCCCAAAAATGAAAACAAGCAAATGCGCACCTCTCCAAAACAAAACCGAAAAACCCGTACCACTTTACTCTCATTAAAAATAAAAACATAAAATGCAGGTGTCCATTTATCTGAGAGTATTATGGATGCTCATTAATTCCACCTTCCCCCTAACCTTTTTCTTTCCTAGTTTTGATGAAGTTTACATCTGCACATTCTCAAGCAAGTGGGGACAGGAGGGAAATGATTCCACTTCTTATACTCTGGGCTAAACTGTACATGTTCTGCTGTTTTTCACATTTAAAGTCTGGAATGCTCTCCTCTGCTTTCAAGCACATGTGTTTGACTGAACTTCCATCAACACCAACAGTGCAACTGTACTGTAACTCTTTGTGCAGACACAAGAAAGCTGTTAGTTGTCAGTGAACACCTTGATGTATTCAGGTTTCTTAAGTAACCAAAATAATTTTACAAGAAAGAAGACTGAAGGAGTAATTTTAAAACACTGCCTCCTCCACCACTTGATTTCTTTGTAAAATAAGGCAGAGCTGATTTCTGCTGTGGTTCAATGGAAGAAAATATCTTAGGCTAACAGGCATTTTTCAAGCGTACTCTATTATAGCCTGAGACAGGGAATTACCACAACCACAAATTACATAATTCCGTCAAACTGAGTTACCTAGGGTAAGGGGCAAACAAATTCTGTCCTAATAATTTTTTGTCTCCTGAATTTAGGCTTAATTAATTTAGTTTGATTTTCATATCCTCTCCTGCATCCTCTCCCATATATTAAGTGTGCTCTGTGCTGTTTAGCTCCAGTGAGCTTTAAAGAGATTTAAAAGCATCCTGTGTGGCAAAGGGAACCACTCAGTTACTATTTTTGTTTCAGGATCGAGGTGTTGGCAGCAGGTCAGAAACATGGTAAAGGAAAGGATTTCTCATAACTCTGTATGTTCTAATAATTTTATGCTACTCCAAAGAAGGTAAATGATTTAAAAGGTGAAAACTGTTACTTCTGTGTCATGCGAGGGCATTGACTAAAATTAAAATTAAAATTATGTTTTAAAATTCTATAAAAACCACGTTCTGCATACTCGTGCTTTTAAGTACTATGTGCACTGCACATCAACTAACAGGAGTCAGAGCAACTGTGATCATTAGATAGGACACTTTATTTTTACCTACCATTCTCTTCAACATTAAGAGTGAATGAAACAGCTAAATATTTTTTTACATGTAAGGCAAGTTGGTTCTATACTTTCTGAGGATTTAATAATATTTACCAAATAAAGCTGCTTTCTAAAGAAACTTTCAAGTACTTTCAACTAGATAGGCCCACTTAGTTAACTGTATTGCAGGGGAAGGGAAAGCGAAAAGGGAAAAGCGAAAAGCGAAAAGCGAAAAGGGAAAAGGGAAAAGGGAAAAGGGAAAAGGGAAAAAGGTTTTGTGATATTCTGTGGGAAAATAATAACAAACCCCAAACCATCTATCTTCAAGGTTATAGACTGTATATACTTCAAGAAGTATAACATCTCTGCATGCTGGTAATCTGAGAATAAAATAAAAATAAATTTTAAAAACATGAAAAAGGAGGAGGAAAAATTGAATTCTAACATGCTGTAAGAGAAGTCATGATTCCTGTCCTCTCCACCTGACTTCATTTCTGCCTCACTGATGATCTCTTTGGGAACAATTACACAGCAAAATGCATTACACTTTCACCTTCTATTGAATGACCCTCACACATTGCTCAGATAAGTATTGCTATAGTTAGTTTCCAAGAGGCAATTCCCTGCTTGTTGGCGGATCTCTGCATTGCTGCAGAGAGTTGCCCTGACTTCAGGTGCTGAACTCTGGCTCAGAGAACTTGAGCTTCTCTGTTTCACTCAGCCACTTCTATTTGTATCTGTAGTTGTTATATAGTTCTCTTATATGCTTATGGCTGGCAGAAGGGATTAAAATAATTTCTTTTTTGTTCTTGCCCATTCACACAAAAAAAAAAAATCTACCTTCAGCCTCATATTTCACTGCTTTTTAGCATACATACATATAGATGCAATCCTGTCTAATACTGAAGCTACAAATACTGTTTGCAAGATATGCTGACTTAAGTGTCAAAGTTAATAGGGCTTTTATTTACCAGGAGAGAAACTGAAGATCCTGTAAAAAAATCTACGTTGACTTTTGTTTATTAGTACAATAATGGTTCTTGTTCCATGAAGCATGTTCTTGTGCCATGTCCCTTGTTCTGGAAGAATTTGGTTAGAAAATGTGAATAAGAGAGTGCCCTTCCCTCATACTTTCAAACTAACTTTGGATTCTAAAGGCAGAGGGAACTATTGCTCTGATTTGGAAAATCAATCAAGTAATTTTTTTTTTTTTCCTAATCTATGTCTAGGCTTCAGGGATCTTATGACATTTTAAATTCCTGGACATTTTGCTGGTAAAATGTAAATTTCCAGAAAATCTAAACCCGGGCATTGGATATAGGAATGCACAACTACAATTAAAAGCCAAAGTTTCTAAGCCTGTTATAGAGAAAAAGAAATACTCTTATGTACCATTTTGAAATACCTAAAGCTAAATGACTGATATTGATAAACTTGGTAGACTTATCTGTGATTTTATAGGAGTCTTAGTGTCTAGGTAACATTAGGCTATGGGCAAAGATAAGTGAGATTTCACAAGAATTAGATTTGCATAAAATTAGAGGCAATGAGATAATTGTCCAGTAGATATAATACAGATAATTATTTCTTCATTTCAAAGTAAATAGCTACTTTTCACTGTTGAAAAATCTAAGAATCAAACAAGGAACCACATAGGCAGGACGCAATACTACGGTTTCATTCTGAGAAAATCTTCATTCTACTGGTCATTTTTTTAAAACATGAATAATTCTGGCATCTCCAAATAGGCTCTTCCCTGTTTAAGAGTATCACCTAAAAGGAAAGGACATCTGGTGAACTGTGGACAGGCTTTGATTGTGTCATTATAGTCCATTATTCAATCATGAGAAATATTTCAACCAAAAATGTTACCTGTTGAAGGAAATAATAAAGGCAAACTAGAATTTATCATTCAACACTCCAACTTACTATTTTGGAGTAATAGTATTTTTCCAGATCAGTTTCTCAATAAATCAGTTTCAATAAATCAATAAATCAGGCCATAATGTTTAAATCAGACTAAGTCAGAATCTTATTGCTTTGAAAATGTTATCTCAGCTATGAAACTTTTGCAGTAGCTGACAGAATAAAGGCATGATTTTAAAAGTTTGCATGGATATTCACAGAACTCTGACTGCTCTTTATGGGAGTTGTGTAGCTAAAACTCTTGTGTTGCACTTTGAAAGTGTACTCTATGGTGCCTTAGAAAAAGGGTTTTGCATACTGTAAGAAAGGTTACTCAACTATGTATGTGAGGTTAAATCAATACATCACTGTATGAATGGTTTATTACCCATAAGAGATAGCAAAAATGCATTGCCTAGAGGATATTACTAGTTCTTACGTGGCAATGATAAATTAATCAAGTCTGTTTTGTTATGTTAGCTGCATTTGATTAAATGTGTGACAGAATAAAAGGGAAGTTTTAAAGGAAATTTAAAGCTCCAAAGGCAATGTGACAACAGATGAGAAGTATCTCATTTAATCAATGTTGTTTTGATTGCAAAAAAACCAAAAAGTAGATGGAAGAGTCATTAGCTCCTTTGAGTTTTTTGAAGAGGGAATCCAAAGAAAGAGGTATCGATCACCTGTGACCCCAACTAGTCATTTAACTTCAAGGTAGGACACCAGGAACATTTGCATTTGTCTCAATGTCTACACATAGTAGACCAATGGCTAGTGAGCATGGAAATTACAGTTAGACAATTGGTTTAAGAAGAACGTTAAGAGAATTTAGCCTAATTCACAACATTATTCAAGAGGTAGCTACTGTTTGGAAGAATATTAAGTGCCTAAAAGCATTTGAAAACCTGTGCTTTTCTTATTTTCCCCTAGTTGCAGGCAAGGGAGTTGTATAGTCACTGACCTGGGGTGGGGGGGTTGGTACAAGCCTACTGCAGTCTTAGTATGGCTAAAAAAAAGTGACATATATTTTTAATTTTCTTTAAGATTTATTTGGTCATAGTGTTATCTGCCCTTATTTTGTAATATTTTTCCTGTGTGCATATACCAGATAAAGACATGATGTTAAACAATTTATAATGGGCAGAAATGTCAGTTCACAGTTTCAAGATATTGTATCCCAATAACTACTATGTGGGTGTCCTTATTTCTAACGCATCAATGTCACTAAACCATGAATATCTGCTTATGGAGAGGAAAATCTAATGCAATTCATAACAATGTTTATACAAACTGAACATTGTGCTTCTAATGACAACATGAAACATACTGCATATTCACTAAATTGCTAAGAATATTTTCTACAGGGTAGAACAGAAGTCAGAACTTTTTTCTGAATGGACCATTTACAAAATGTTCTATTGGAAAATTAATTTATGCCATCATTAAAAATCTGCATTAATATTTCATTAGCTATAATTTAAAGTAAGCTAAAGTAATTAGAATCATCATATATCTAGGGGTAATGACCAATAACACATAATGACATGAAAAATGCCATAATGATTTGCTTGATCTATTCTGTAATTTTCTTGCTTATCTGAAAATCTCGAACAAGTATTAAACAAACAGAAAAGAGAGAGTTCTGTCAGTGCAAATGAAAATGCTCTACAAATTGCAATTAAATAACTACCTATTTTTATCCTTGCCTCTACTATCTTATGGAAAATATCACAGACTGACTTCACCATTGTGAGAAAGACTATATGTACTATGTCAATTTTTCCTGCATGGAAAGTGTTGCTGCACTGAGATTCCTATTGTCTTTTTTGAACTCTGGATCAAATACATTAAAAAGGATTCCTTCATTGGACTTTGAACTTAAGGCCCTATTATCACAACTTTTTCCATGATTTTTTTTTCTTCTCCATTCCTGTGATGATTTTGGATGAAATAATTCTCCTACATAAGCAATGCTTATGTAGCAATAATAACTCAAACCGTACATTAAATAAAGAACCTGATAAAGTGGAGCTGATAGTTGAAATATGAAAAAAAGGTTTATTCTCGTCAAGGTGTAATTTTGACAGAGAAAAGAGAAAAACATTTACTTTTCTTTAATAGAAATTGTTTTGATTTTGGAAAAGATGTTATAATCAATTTCAATACAGTTTCTTAGTACCACTCTCATTCTCCATTTTGTTCTTAAATTGGAATACTTATCAGTATTAAGTCTCAGGACCAGATATTCTTTATGCTTTTATATTTAATTGTGAAGCACTTTTTAATGATCAAATAAGGCAGACATCTATTCACAATGAAAAAATCTCAAAAGATTAACCATTCAAATAAGTATACTTTAAAAACTGATAAATTTATGAGAACAAATTTACATCTATTTATAATGTCATGCTTTCACACATGGTTCTCAACAGCCTCTGTTTTAATCTAAAAGCAAAAAAGGCTATTTTGTGTCATATAAATATTTTGGCCTTTAGGAAAAAAAAGGGAAGGAGAACTATGGAGGTGTGTGTACAACAGAACAATAACAAGAAATTCAAGCACACCTCTACCAACCAAGGAAGATTCCAAGTTTAGATCAAAGACTGTTTTGACCTTCGGTTTTGTTTGAATTTTATTATGTCCAGGCTAGTTTAGCATCTGTTATTGATGCTGGCTTTGCTTTTCTGTTGTCACTGATTAAATGCACAAGAGCTGTTGATTTCATTGCTGAGGTGCTTTTGTTTCACTGATTTGGAAAAAAAATCAGCATTTCTCTGATCATTTTATTTTTCCCCTGAAAGAAAGATGCAGTGCTGTATTATCTTTTTCAACATTTGTAACCCTTATGCTCTGTCTCTGGAACTCCCTCTAAGATGTACAATTAATCACATCTGGATAGTAGCGCTAATGTACCTCTAAAAAGTGTGTGAATTTTGTGAACCAGATTAAGTTTGAAATGGAACTTCTTAATAAAATATATGGTAAATAACTGCAATAGAAAGCATAAATATCTCTTTTTCCTTGTGACTCTCAAAACTCTAATGATCAGGGTATCAAGGTTTCTATATAAATACTGCAGCAAGATAATGATTTTAAAGTAAAATTAAAAATCACTTCAATTATTCTGAGAAGATTTCTTCAGATCTTGGAAATAGCCCTATAGACCTTCCTATCAATAGCACAGTTTTCTGAATGAGTGGCATCTGGCCTCATTTTTACAAACAGGACTTTGCGTTCTCCTAGTGCTTCTTTGGCTGAGTCACCACTGGAAGATTATTTGGACAGTGGAAGTAAATACAATACTTAATTTTCTTATACACCAATTCATTTCACAACATAAGCCACAAGTATTTTGGTATACTAAGCTCTAAGAGTCTTTATTTTGCTTATTCTACAAATACTTCCCTCCCTCCCCCATGTATTGTTTCGATATCAGTCACACTGATTAAATCAAATGTAGTTCTTGATGGGAGAAATTTTTATTAAGAACCTCTGCAACACATCTCTCTCAAGACCAATTCTAAATTTCAGTGATGTATGAAGTATATTTACTATATATAAGTTTATGCATATGTACCACTGATTTTTCAGTAGTTAAGAAGGATTTACACAGCCTAAATAGAAGAGGCAACAGAGAAATAAATATTTATTTATTTTGGTAGATAGAATATGGGACTAGACCTCAAACTTCGTTTGTTTTGGAGGATTTTTTTAATACGTCAAACAAAAGAATAAGAAATGTTTTGGAAATTAAGAAACAGAAAACATATCTAACAAAAACACTAATATCAAATTGGTTTTTTACTCTCCTGTACATCAAATTAATAATTTCCATGCAAAATATCAGTAGACAACACTGACAAAAATCTCAAGGTCTTCAGGCTCAGGTTCCACCACCCAATAAGTGATATTTTCCTCTAGAAATGTGGTACACTCGTATCTTATTGCTCTGTTACATGGCATAGTTTCTTGTCACGAGACACCACAAAATCTGAAGAAAATCAATTTATCTTCTATATTTTGAGTGAAAATTTCAGATATACTGGCACTGTGACTCAGTAACCAAAGTCTTTGCACTCAAGAAAGTTATACTGCAAAAATTTATAACAATTGGTATTTGAAGACATAAATGCAACATGAAGATGTCTCAGATATTTCTAATTTTTCTTTTCAAAAATGCTTATTTCATGTAACATTTGAATAGTTAAACTCCTAAAACTATGCAATGTGAGTCCACTAATTCAGAAAAGATAACTGCTACAGCCATACTAAGTAATGCTACATACATTGCTAGACATAACTGGGTTCTCGGTTCTTACATTATTGAGATTAATAAATGATTTTTCATGATAACACTTGAATCGTGTCTCTTATTTATTCCACTACAAGAATTGAATTTCTTCATTTTCAATAATGTTTTACCTGTTGCCAAATGTTTTTCATCCCCATCCAGTATTTAAGATTGTGTTACTCCTATTATGGTCCTTTAAATTGAAAAACAAAACCCCAAACCAAACCCGCAAACAAACAAACAAAACAACAACAAGAAAACATATTTAGTAATACACTCTAATAAATTATAACAAAAACAATCTTGCACACAACCAAGATGGGAAAAAAAGAAAAAAAAGTGATACATATGATACATGAAAAAATTGGCATAAGTCTTTGGATGAGGACTTTTTAAATCTCTTATAATCATAGCTCAGTAGCTTTTCTTGTGACTATACCACAAGACAGATATAATTTAAGTTATTTGATATTAGACCTCTTCTTGAAGTTTGTCTTTTTATAAAGTTCTATTTATTAACAAGGAAGCAAAATAATGTATTAGCTTACCAGAACAGCAAGAGTCAGTCAGAATCACTTGATTTTATATTACCTGCAGGTGTATTAACATCAGGCCACCACACACAGGTGGAAGTGTGAATTTGAGATTTATTTAATGTTATGGATTTCCCCTATGCCTATATAATTACAAAAAACTCTTGTGCAAAATAAATTTTCATTTATTTACTGAGAAAATTACAATTAATTTATATCAATATACATTTCTTTCAATTCTAACTTGTGGAAATATGTCTTGGTAAACACTGTACTTTAAACTATGTGCAAGGGCTGATTGATTTTTTTCATCCAATGTACACCTGTGCAGCTTTGAACTCCTTGTACCTTTACTGTTCTTGCTGAGTTTAGTGGAAACAGGATTGGATTAGATTTGCTTTGATGCCTGACTGTGAACAGAGTATATTTTACATGGAGCTACAAAGATTTTAAAAATGTTACTATCAAAACATCTAGTAATGATGTAAAAATATAAGAAAATAACTCAGTCTTTCTCAGGAAACTAAGAAAAGCAAGACTTCTTCTTTTTCCCAAAAATAATTTCTAAAGACTGAAGTGGTTTTAAAGTATTAGGTGTATTTTACGTAGATACAGGCAATGCAAAAAATCTAGTATCTGTGATGGGCTATTAGCTATGCTTATTGTGTTTTTGAATTAGCTATGCTTATTGTTTGTTTAAATTAGTAAACCAGAAACAAGACAATGTTAGATCTTGTTGCTTGGTGGGGATTTTTTTTAATTGTTTGTTTGTTTGTTTTTTATCAAACTCTTTTAAAAGCAGCAGTGTTATTTATGTTTACATAATATTACCCATTGCCTCTTAATTAATTGGAAAATTATTTTTTAAACTTTATCTTCTTCGTGTTTTGTGTCATTTAAGCAATCACAGGTTATTTAGTTGAGTTCACTTTCTATGTCTAATGTTTTCATCTAACAATTTAGGCAAATTACAATTCGATTTTTAATGATAGAATTAGAACATCTTCCTCATAAAACTATTAACAATACAGTAGCCTCTCACTTCTGAAAGCCTTTTCCTATCCCTAATGTCAAAGTTAGAATATTTCTAATAGCAAATTATATCTAAAAATATAAGGTTATAAGGTCAAGGTTACCAAAACAAATCACGGAGACTTCTAAATGTTCTTTTTTGAATGTATTTTACATTACTACTCTTCTATTTAAAGTCTAATCAGCTGTACTGACATTCCAACAATGAACAAAATTTTTTTCTCTGACACCAGGCAAGTCACTGAACCCCTCTGTCCTACATCTATAAAATTAGCCTTGATTTAGTGTATTAAGAGGATTGATTAATTAATCTTTTGCAGAAATCCTGGAGATGTAAAGCACTACTATACTTTTTGTAGCCCTAATTGCATGTATGAAACTCACAGTCAGGACAATGTTTAAAAATATTGCATGGGCTAGGGTTTTGATGCAGGGCATTTCAGCACACAGAAAAGACTTTCTTTCAGCAGATTCTTCCTTTTGGATTGGAGACTCATCAAACCTGGTAAAACATGGCAAACCAGTCAGATTTGTCAGGTATTCCAGTGTTCTGTGAAGCTTGGTGCCAGAACAGATATCCTGTGCTCTCATAAGCCGTACATTGATTCAGTTCCTCCTTAAACAAATATGACTTTTTATCTGTTAAAAAAAAAAAATCAGGACTTTGCGACTTTTAACAACATGTAACATCATTTATGATGTTTTACCTTTGACCATAAATGACTTGAAGCTGTAAATCATCAGTATTTCCTATTTTTGAATAGGAAGCCAGAAATACTGAATAGAATCATAGAATGTCCTGAGCTGGAAGGGACCCACAAGGATCAATGAGTCCAACTCCTGTCCCTGTAAAGGACAACCTGACACCATATGTCTGAGGGTGTTGTCCAACCGCTTCTGAATACTGTCAGACTTTGGGCCGTGATTAACTCCTTGGGGAGCCTGTTCCAGTGCTCCACCACCCTCTGGCTGAAAAACCTTTTCCTAATATCTAACCTAGATCTCCCCTGGCACATCTTCCAGCTGAGTAGGTCACCCTCATTTCAGGTTGAGCAAATGAGAGAACTGCAGGTTTGATGTTTCACAGTATTTCAGCTAGTACTCAGGGACTATATGACAATGAAGTGCCTATGCTATCTTCCAGTTATAAACCAAAGTGACATAAACTGATATGCTTTTGATAGCTTTCAGTTATTTGGGGTATTTGTGTTATGCCTGGATGGAAATGAGAAATGGGATTACAAATTCATCCATAATGCACATTAATATAGAATCATAGGATCATTTAGGTTGGGAAAGACCTTCAAGATCACCAAGTCCAACCGTAAACATAACATTGCCGCTGTCCACCACTGTACTATGTCCCTAAGCAACACATCTACACATCTTTTAAATACCTGTAGGGATGGTGACTCAACCACTACCCTGGGCAGCCTTTTCCAATGCGTGACAACCCTTGCAGTGAATAAATTTTTCCTAATATCGAATTTAAACCTCTCCTGGTGCAACTTGAGGCTATTTCCTCTCATCCTATCACTTGCTACTTGGGAGAAGAGACCAACACCCACCTCGCTACAACCTCCTTTCGGGTAGGTGTAGAGGATGATAAGGTCTACCTTCAGCCTTTTTTTTTTTCCCAGACTAAACAACTCCAGTTTCCTCAGCTGCTTCTCATAAGACTTACTCTCTAAACCCTTCACCAGCTTTATTGCTCTTCTTTGGATGTGCTCCATCACCTCAATGTCTTTCTTGAAGTGAGGGGCCCAAAACCGAACACAGGTGACATGTGGTCTCACAAGTACCAAGTACAGGGAGACAATCACTTCCCTAGTCCTGCTGGCCGCCCTATTTCTGATACACTCCAGGATGCTGTTGGCCACCTGGGCACACCGTTGGCTCATATTCAGCTGACTGTTGACCAACAACCCCAGATTCTCTTCCACTAGGCAGCTTTCCAGCCACTCTTCCCCTGGCCTGTAACATTGCCTAGGGTTGTTTTGACCCAGTGCAGGACCCGGCACTTGGCCTTGTTGAACCTCATACAATTGGCCTCAGCCCATCAATCCAGTCCATCGAGATCCCTCTGTAGAGCCTTCCGACCTTCAAGCAGATCAACACACCTGCCTGAGTTTGAATATCTGGAAAAATGAAGAGATAAAATGGCAGAAATAGAAGTTAATAGTCAGTAGTTCTATCAGGAAAGTTTGCTGCTTTGAAAGAGAAAAAGTAGGCATAAATTACAGTAGTAGTACTATCAGGTAGGATAAGCATCACTTTAAAACTCAGGGTTACACTCAGGCCTACTTTAGTTACCCGACAACACCCTATACTGATTCACCGTATTTAATGGAACAGTACTACATCAATTTGAAATTTGGAGAGAAATGTACCTGCTTCAGTAATGCTATTAACAAAGTAGCTTCACTTACTGTACATGTGCAGGGTGTTGCTTTCCAGGTTTTTATAAAGTTTTTCAGCTTCATGAGTGTTACCATGTCTTTTCTTTTCCAGCTCCATCTACATTTAAACCTAAAATCCACACACTTCCTCACTGCTGCTTCCTCATGCCGCATCTTATCTTTTCTCTGGGAACAGTTTAGGTCATTTACCCATAAAGGTACAACACCCAAGGTACACAGAGGAGGAGCAACAGAAAATAATGTTGAGGGAATATGACAAATGAGAAGTGCTTTGTAGTTGGAAGTCACTGCTTTAGATAAGATCACATCTTTGTATCACCACAAAGTAGTTGACTAGCTTTTGATATATTTCACATTGCAGACAATAGTTGATTAACAACTTTATTCATTTTTAAAAGATGGATTTTGATATACAAAAGTCAAGCATTCAAAAGGATTTACCGTGTCTAAAAATTTTCAATGATATATGCAAATATTTTCTCAGAAATTAGAAATGTAGACATGCATTTTTTTGCACAAATTTTAAATAAGGCCATAAGTAATGTGTGTCTTAGAATATATTTACTCAACCTCCATTGGAAATACTAGTACCTCTGTCTGAATACTTTCTATGTAAATTATCTATATTTTCATACTTATATGACATGGTTTTTATTTTAAACGTGTTTGGTTTATGCCATAAAAAACCCAAATTCAAAACAAATTTGAGATATTGAAGTTTGCACCTGATCTAGAAAATGCAGTGCACGTAGGTGAGAAAATTCTTTTCCTGTGATAAGGAATATGACACTCACTTAGGAATAGCTTTAATTGCATTATAAAACCAGCTGCTCTTTCCACTGTAATACTCTCAATGAATGCTAGCTCCTCTTGCCAGCCATCATTGACAACACCTGCTGCCTTGTCAAAATGAAAATCTTTCTGTCTTCCTAACCACCTGTGTCTCTTGACCCACATAGCTTTCCACTGTTCTAAATTTCATTGTCTAAATGTAAAATAAGCAAATTGACAATGTATCAAAATTGTCTTACACACAAAAATAAATCGGTCCTTAGTTCTATGAAATAAAAAATTCTACCAAAGCAGATTGTCATGGCTATACTAGTAGTTAGCAATAAGATAAGGATGTTCAAGGAGAATCATCTGTATTCTTCCATCAGTTCCTCCAACTTACAGATGCAAACACCTGGAATCCATTTTTTTGTCTTTACTTTTTTAGAGAAACCCTGTATTTTCATGTGAATGATAAAAAGAACAGAAAAAAATAATTTCATTCAAAATTTATTGTCTTTTGAATTGCATTGTTGAATTTTATACATATGTTCCTATTCATGCCTTTTAAACTTTTTCTAAAATGTTTTTTTCTGAAGATTTTGTTTAATTTCAGAATTGAAAGTTAAATATTCTTTTTATCTAAGTATTTGTTCACTTTTTCCCATACTTTCATTCATAATATCATTCACTTTTTCTCCCATAGTTTAATTCATAATAAAAAAACCAACCAACAAACAAACAAACAAAAACCCAAAACCCCCAAAAACCAAACCAATGACAACAAAAAAAGGTCACAAACCCCAAAACATTAGCTGAGGCCTGATTTCTGTAGTTATACTGGCTTTGTCCTTGCCATGGTTCCATTTACTTTAGTAAAGTTACACCTAATTTACATCACTGTAATGGAAGTATTCTCGTGCAGTCCTTTTCCAAATCTGTATATAAGGCAACTGGGGAGTTGAAAGCCTTATGTAATAGGAAGTATGCATTCTTACACTGTGACATTTAAAAAATGTTATTCAAAGGAGGGGAAAAAAAATATATATATATATGGTATAAACAGTCTCCCACTTACAACTTACGTTCCGTTACACACGTCTGAAGTGTCTGGGAACTGTAACGTATATACTATTTACCCAGCTGGTTTTTGGTTGTGTACTTATATTGGCAGCCTCAGCAGCAGTAATGAGACTCACTACCTGTAGCAGTCATGGAAGCAAATGCTGCTATCATCGTCTTCATTAACCTGGGAACCTGTCATGGGACATATATTATTTTGAAGAAGGTTAAATACTCATGCCAGTGCATGAGAAACCTTGCGATATAACTTATGTCTGTTTTACAAGCCGGTAAAATCTAAAAATAACCTTAATAGATGTAAAAACCAAATTCAAATCCATTAATATATTGCAATTAAACATATAAAAGAAAATAATTGAAATTCCCTAACTTTGTGTTTTCTTTAATTGTGTTATTTTAGTAGCAGTTTTTTAATAGATTTTTCTCCATGTAAGCAAAATCTATGATTCAGTAGAAGTGGTCTAGCTCTGTATCTCCATTTTCAAAGGTCCTGCAAGTTAGCCAGACTATAAAATATAGCTGGAGTGTTCTCATTTGTTTATATAGGTATGAACTGTTGTGACATTACGGAAAGCTACAAGAGACTGGAAGAGAAGAGGCAATGGAGCAGAAGGCTTTTTTTCTAATGTCTTCCAGATGTTTCCACTTTAAGCTTAAAGTAACAAACAAGTCACTTGATAAGCCTTTGGAAAGTATTGTACCAGTATCTTGGAAGAGATCAATTTTCCTAGAAGGGAAGAGGAGAAAAAAAAAAAAGAAAAAAAAAAAAAAAGAAGTGAAGTGTCCAAAACAACATTCACTTTGTCTTCATACAGCATCTGATTCCAGCTGGTCCAATCCTTTGACAGACTGCTTATATTCAACTGCTTGAATCAAAGGTTTCTTATGGGATACTTGGATAATGAAAATGAAATCATTATGATTTTTGGTGATAAGCCAAACTGTTGCTCAAAAACATGACTTAGGCTATAGGTTTCATATAGAAGCATGCATTTCAGTTGTAGTTTTATTTAGGTTCATTCCTATTTTGGGGGAACTATTTTTTTCTTAGAATTTATGTTTTTTTCCAGTCTTTACACCTTAAAAAAATGATAATAAATTAGACATTGGTAATGAGTGACTGATGATTTTGTTTTGTTTTGATTTGACTTGTTTTTGTAAACAAGCTCAGTGTCTGAACTTAAGAAAAGTCTGTATGGAAACCACATATATTCTCCCCTGTTGAATTGCCTGGGTAATAAAAGCAGGCCTGTGGATTACTCTACTTTACATGATCCAGGAAAACAGTCAAATTTCCACATACGGGCCTGCATTTTGGCCACATCATTATTCTATACTGGGACAAAGCCCTTCTCAGCCTAAAATTTCCTTGAAGCAAAAGCAAGATGTACAACAGATGCAAAGCATGCCTTTAAGCATTGTCCATTCAATCTGAAAAAGCAACCAACATCCTGGAGTCTCCTATAGCATTCCTCATCCCTCAGCAGATTCCCCATCCCTCAGCAGACAGAATTGCACTGTGTCTAAGGTTTTAAGCTGAATTTGTCAGCAATGCTGCTGCTCTCGTTTCACTTTTACAATTCTACTGCACTGAATGTGACCTAAATTTAAATGTGACATATATTGACATTGAAAGAGGACATGTATTCGTAAATAACTTTGTGTTTTCACAGAATAAAAATAATATAGTCTTAAGCAAAACAAACGGGAATTGTAAACCATACTCTGAATAGAATTTCAGTAGAAATTTTGGGTGGAGGAGAGAGGAGTACAGTAGAGAGAAAGAGAGAGGAGGTAACAATCTGTCCTCTCTCTTCCTCCTTGTTCTTTTCCTTAAGGGAGAGCAGAAGTAAAGTTTGTTTCTATTAGGTTTGACTCCTGAAGTCCTCTCACAGTCAAGTTGATGTCTAAGATGACTGACAGGACATGTATGAGATCTAGATTTGAGCTTCCACCTGAAGTGCTGTGACCTGTATCTCTCTATTATGTAAAAGAAGGATGCTCCTTCTCCAGCAGTTCTTTAAATCTAGGAAGGGAAGGGGAGAAAATGGCCTCCAAATTTTGTAAATTTTCATAGTTTAATGAGATCGCTAAATCAACGTTGAGGGGCAAACTCATTTTTAACGCTTTGTTAACTACATGCAGAATTTCTGGATCATTGCTTTCTGGAGGTCTACATTTAACTCATACTGCATATTGACATGTATCTTGTCATTCCTAAATGCTAATTTCATTGCCTTCAAAGTTAGAGAACACACCTCCTTCTCAGTTCAGCTTCTGTTTTATTTCCCTTCTCTTTCTGAGATAAAATTCTTTAAATTTATTCTGAGGGTATAATAAAGCAACAAAGTTAGTGTTTTGTTCACAAAATTTGACAGTGAAGTCTGAACAGTTAAGAAGGAAGTACTATTCTAAGTCAGTAAAACCCTCTGGTGACTCCTGAGGGGTGAGCAAGAGCTTTTATTGATTTCAGTGTCTGAGTAATTTGGAGACAGCATGCTGATAGTACTGAAAAATATAATCTATATTAAAAAGTTGTCATCTTGTCCAGTCTCTGCCCTATATAATTTCAAATTAATACCTTCGCAAACAAAGAACAGAAATTCACTTCGTCACTCATCTCTGCTAAAATGAAGTAAGTCCCACATTTCTTTTACAGTGATTGTTGATATCATTAACATCACTCTGACAGTAAAGATGGTGAAGCTACCTAAACTAATGTGGAGGTTAGTGTTGGGATCTTAAGAGAAAAATACACAGCCTCATATATAGATCTTGGCAACTTAAAATATTTATAATTCACATTCTATCCTAACAAAAATCAAAGCAAGGAGTCCTCACCGATGAACTACCAGACCTTATTTAAAAAATGTAAAGCACATTTACTTGTAAGAAAGTGGACTTTTTTTTTCCTGTCTGCCACTGTAATAGACAGATAGGCAGTGGACTATGTCATAAGTATGTATTCCTAGACTATGAAGTTGTATATCAACTTACATTCTTGAATGAGTTATTATTAGGTTACAAGCCCCTGAAAATGGAATGACCAAAGACGTTAATTTAGTATAATTATCTGCTGTCACCATCATAAATTTAATATCATTGAATTTAGTCTAACCCACATTACACTTTCAGCACATACTGTCAAAAGGAAAGAAACTTGAAAGTAAGGCCTACTTTCCAGCTGCTTCACCTGGCACCATAAAAAATTACTGTCTTAGCTGAAGTTGTGCCAAAACAGAATACACAGAAGAATTCACCGTTAGAAGTCTAGAAAAATTATTGCGTTATCCAACCTGGCATTTCACAGTAATTACTTTAAAAACATTAGGAAAGCTCTACATCTAATTCTGACTAGATATATTATGTGATGGATACCAGTATTTTTAACCTAACGCTCTCATCAGATCCCTTCCAGTCAGTCAGTCAAGTTTTTTTCCTTCTTTATTGTAAAGAAATGTGCCAGAAAAAAACAAGCCAATCTGATCTTTTTCAGACCCCCTATCAGTGCGAATTTCGACAATTAACACTTTGGTTTTGAGTTTTGGAGCACATTATAAACCTCTACAGGAGAGAAGCTACGGAGACCTTATCAAAATACTTGAAAGTGATAGATGCCTCTGCAGTCTGACAGTTATTAAGCTTAATTGAGCAAGCAGACTGTGAAATTCACTGCAGTCTGTTCAACACAGTTCACAGATGTTAAATTAACATGTTCTTCAGAAGAACAGACTGAGGTTATTTAATAACTTGAAGTAGCAAATCCAGTGCATAACTACTTGAATCTATGGCAAATAATTCTCAAAATTTTTCTTTAAAAGGAAGATGTGACCTCAAACTTGAACAGGCAAGAAATTTTAATAAATTGTGGTCACATCAGGAGATGTTAAATGACCCGAAAAATCAAAAAGGTGTCATACAAAAGTGGAAATTAGGTAAATTGAACAGCGAATAGAACAAGTGCACAGAGACAAAACCAGAAACCCTGAAGTGCAATGTAAGCTTCAGTTAGTAGAGAATACAAAAAAACACCAGGAAAATATATATTGAAAGGAAGATAAAACAAAGGCATACCAAAGTTCATGAATTATTGTGACTGTTAAATAACAACAAATGGTATGAAATGTTTGATACATTCAAAATCTTCATGCTTCAACCTTCAAAGGAAAAAGAAAGTGACAAGGCAAGGAACAAGAAAGAACACTGAAAGTAAAGAGCAGTTGGCATAACTGTCTCCTACAGCATTTCTGGAATAAGTTATTAAACAATTTTCAGCAAACAAAACAGTAATGAAGTAGAAACAGTAGAATACAGGCAAGATAGACTTTTCAAGAGTGTTCTATGTCAAACTATTTTAGCTCCCTACTTCAACAGTACCTCTGGCCTGGTGAAAAGGATAGTCAAGATTTTTAATAAGTCTGAAATTAATAATAAAGCTTTTGCTGTTGACTTTTTCATAAACACAGCAAAGAAGTACCATTTAGGTGTAGTGATCATTAACAAGCAGATAAATACAAGAGAACTGATTCTCAAAGGAGAGTTAAATCTGTGGTTCACAAGCACAGTAGAAAGACACTGGAGAGTGCAGATGTATTTTAAGGCATGCTTTGTTCAATATTTTTGTAAATGACCCAGGTGATGAAGTAGACAGAAAAATTACACTTATCAGAGGCATGGTTGTGACGCGTCACTCGGGCTTAATTTATGAGATTGCACAGGAGTGATAAATGCAGAACTAGTCAGAGACGATTCCATAGCTGGTATTTTTTGTTCCATTCACAAACTTGTATGCCAGAAGGCAGTAAGAAATGATCAAACTGTTGGTGAATATTTGTCATAATATGCAGTTTCTGCATACATTGCTCAAATACCAGATTTCCTCTTGGCTCCTTATTGAGGTGTGAATATTTCAGTTCTGATGAACAGTCACTTTCATCTGATATTTTTGGTTGCTTCATGCTGAAGTGAGATCCGTGACTGAACATTTGCAAGTGTTGGCATAAGGAATATGAAAGTCTCCCTGTACAGTAGACTAAGATACATGAAACACAGATGACATAATTCTTGAACTGCCATACAGTTTCCAGATAAATCTTGTGGAACATATCCAGGAAGTGAGTGCCTATGATTAGCTAAATATTCTTGCTTGCCAGTGTTTGCTCTCTGACAATAAAACTGGCAGAGAATCAGGAAGTCTTAATGTGTATTTGAGATTGGGTAAAGAGGAATAGACTGTTCCGAATGTCTGAGTCAAAGGGCATTATAATGGTATTTAAGCAGACTATCTCAACTTTACCGTTTTGCTCCAGCTAGTGAAATGTTATTTTCTACCTTGAAAAGCCACAAAATATCTTTTAGGGCCCTAGAGGCAGTGATGTACGTATACAACCTGTTTAAGAAGCCTAACCTCTGCAGAACAAAACCACAGGTTTGAAGGAGCCATCTTCACTGGTAAATTAGTTGAAGTTATTAGGCCAGTCAAACTCCTCTGTGAGTATCAGTTATAGCCAACCTATGGAGCTTTTGCAGCAAGAAAACTGTGTCAGTTTTGCATGAAGAATAAAAGGAGTAGAGTTAGGATGATGTTTTAAGCTGATATAAAACTGAACTGCTCCTAAAGGTGGCAGTTCCACCCTTCTTCCCTTATTTTCATCCTTTCCTCAGTGCAGCATGATCCCAGGGAGAGGTGGCAAATTCCCTGATCTCACTGAATGCTTTTCAAGTGTTAGAAGAAACAAACAAACCAACAAACAACAGTCACACCAGAAAGATGATTTATCTTACTCTGTGGCTCCAAGATTACTGGAACAAGTACAGACACCTGAGAATAGAATAGATAGATGAGGACAGAAGAGAGAATGGGATAACATCTTCCAGCTGCAGCATGGTCTCAAGCCAAAAACAGAGTCCTCTCTTTTAGCTCATACTTTGCATGAAAAAAATGTATGATGAATCTACTCTCTCACTCTTCTCTTGTACTTTTCTTATAAAACATAACTTTCTAACATAAACTTTCAAAAACTGTGGTTGCTCTTAGTAGTCTTTTAGTTATCAGTTTTAATGGACAAATATATTTAGTCTCAAAGCTTATAAATGCAACAAAACAAAAACAAAACCAAAAAAGATGCAATGTGATGAGTAATTCAACCTTTGTGTTTATCATAACCATTTCATTTACAGCTTGAAGCATTTTCTTTCTTTCACAGTTCACAGTAGCCAGCTGTAGGAACAAATGAAACACCATTATTTTTTCAGTTATTCTACAGCAATTGAAATTTGTCTATGAAATATACAGTGTGATCTTTCATTTAAAAGGTGCTAAGCACTCATGTAAAACTATCTGCTTTCTAATTTTTTACCAACACTTAATGGGTGCCATTCAAAACAATAAAGGACTTTCTTTCCTCTTCCTTCTTGAACTTCTTTTCGTGTTCTGCTCTATTACCCGTACTGTTCTCAGGACACCATCGATTCATATGAGAAGACTGGAAAGAACAGTAAGCTATCATCTAGTTTAAGTATGTTGAGCTTATCTTAAGTATCATCAGTGTGGCATCTGAATACTAAGCAAGTATTTAGATGTTCCTTAATGCATGTATATCCCACCATCTATTAATATATGAATAAACCAGTTCAGAGTTCTTCTTATAATCCCAAAACACAAGTCTATACCAGTGTCCCAGCTTCACATGCAGTCCTTTTATGATGCTTCAAAAAACCTGCATGAATTAATAAAAACAAGGACACAATATAAGGAAATACGTATGTATACTGTCAGTTGTGCAGTAAAAAGGCATTATCACCTCTTCTTTAGAAGACATTGTCAATGATCAGCAAATGAAAATAACATATTCTACCACACTTTTAGTTGCCTTTTAACAACATATTGATAAAGAATGTAGAAGCAAAAAAAAAATCAAATTTAAAACATGTTCTTAATCTTCACTAATGAAAACCATCATTAAAAATTTCTTATTCACTCATCATTAGCATCCTTGGCATCATGAAAATATGTATACCACCCAGGCAGATTACAACAGTGAAAAACTTGATGGGATTTTAATCTAGAACAAAAACATCCTTCTAACCAAACATGGTTTTATAATGTTACTGCTTTACCACATAGCCTTCTACTTTTTTTTACCAAATTAATTACACGTCATATCCTTAGCTTTGCATTTTGCTTTTGAGGATTTTTTTTCTCTTGAATTTATTCCAAACCCCTTTGTACTAAGTTTTATAAAGACAATATCCTTTGTCTTTTGAAATCCACATATGTGTCAATAGATTTTCAGATTCTATTGTAATGCTTCATTTAAAAGTCCAAAATCTTCCTTGGAATATAAGAGCAGCTCTTTCTTGTTTTGCTGCCTTTTATAGAAGCTGTTTAGAAATCTTTTAAAAGCTGCTATGTGTCTATTTTCTATTGAAATATTATGATGTATTTAATTTTCCCATACCATTTTCTGTAGCCTCTCTTCTACTATTCATATGCTTATAACCTCCATAGATACTGTCCTCAATTCTCTGTTATATGCAATGACTCTGCTGAAGAAAAAAAAATAACTTTTCATAAACATTGTTTACACCTACCTGTCCCTGGTCTTTCAATATTTCATCTGCAGTATATATATATATATATATTATATATATATATCTATTTTTTTTTCTTCCAAGCTAAAAATATTCCTGGAATAAACCCTAGTCAAGGGGAAATAGTTTTCAGTTGGAAGAGACCTAGAACAATTATCTAGTCCAACTGTCTGACCAATTCAGGGCTGACCAAAAGTTCAAGCATGTAATTAAAGGCGTTGTCCAAATGCCTTTTAAACAACAACAGGCTTGAGGTATCAACCACCTCTCTAGGAAACCTGTTCCAGTGTTTGACCACCCTCTCAGTAAACAAATGCTTTCTAATATCTGGTCTAAACCTCCCCCAATGCAGCTTTGAACCGTTCTTGTGAGTCCTGTCCCTATATACCAGGAAGAAGAGATTGGCACCTCCCTCTCCACCTCCCCTTCTCAGGAAGCTGTAGAGAGCAACAAAGTCATCCATCAGTGTCCTTTTCTCCAAATTAGACAAACCCAAGATCCTTAGCTGCTCTTCATAGGACATTCCTTCCAGCCCTTTCACCAACTTTGTTGCCCTCTTCTGGATGCATTCAAGGACCTTCACATCCTTCTTCTATTGTGGGGCCCAGAGCTGCACACAGTGCTCAAGGTGAGGCCGCATCAACACTGAATATAGTGGGATAATCACCTCTTTTGACTGGCTGGCTCTGCTGTGTTTGATGCACCCAGGATGCTGTTTGCCCTCTGGGCTGCCAGGACACACAGTGCTGGCTCATGTTGAGCTGCTGTCAACCAGCCCCCCCAGATCCCTTTCTGCAGGGCTGCTCTCATGCCAGCCACTTGTCTGCCAATTCATCCTTGTGTCCAGTGTTACTTCAGGTGCAGAATCCCACATTTGTTCTTGTTAATTTTCGTGCCATTGATAGCTGTGAAATTGTCATATTAAAAAAAAAAGATGATCTCTGTCAGGCTCCTTCATTAGCTTTCCACCATGTTTATTCCCTCACTAAAAAGTAGGTGAGCACAACTCTACGCATAATCATTATTTCAAAGGTAGTTTTGTCAAAACAAAAATCTTCTATTTTTATACATCATAATGATGTTAGTACTAACTCATTAGCATGATGATATAAACTACAGAGTTTGAAAACCTTCCAGCACCATTTGTAGCAAGATGCAGATTTTTCTTCACAAAGAAAATCCGAGCGTTGCAAGAGAAGAACCAGTGCCAGTGGCTTATGTCCTAAAGCTCCCCTTGGCTGGCCCTGAGGGAGGGAGTGCAGCTTCCCACCTCATTGCTTGAAAACTTGGATCAGAGCAGCAGTACCTGGAAAAACAAGAGCCCCCCGAGAGAAGAAGTACAGCCTGAAAGACTCAAGAAAATTTCTCCCTCTTGCAGAATTTCCTTTCTACCATAATCAACAAATTAAGAGAGTTTTCCAGACCTTCGTGTCTTCCCTGTGCACAATTTGGATGTTTCTGAAACTGACTCATTCTACCCTTGGCAATAGGAGTTGCATTTATAGGGTACTACAAGACTGGCCATCACCTGATGGGGCAAGGAGTTAAGGAAGATTTAATTTAACTAATGAGTTTATCCCATGTTGAAAGAGGCTTGAAAGATCTTCTCTTTCTTGCAGCATCATAGAGCATTGCCTGATGCAAGTATTCACAGGAAATACGTTTTATATAAAAACACATTTTGATTTTTAAATTTATAAAATCTACGAAAATTTTCCTTGTTTTGAAGACAAAATGCCATATTCCAGAAGCTAAAGAGATCTGTGACTTAATTCTCACCAAATTCTTGCCACCAACCTGCAAGACTTTTAATGTAAAGACCTAGTTACATATTTACCTATGTGCTGGAAAATAATTTCTTCTATAGACTAAACTTACAGTAGGACTTGCTGCTTATTTTTCAGACCACACAAGGTGGCTTTTATGGATTTTTTTTCTTTTAAAATTATTCATGGCACATCCCAGAACCTGTTATGATCAAGTATACATTGTCCTACAAATCTGATTATATGTATATTGTCTTGTCTCTGCTCACTATAGCGCATCTCCTCAGGAAGTCGAGTGTATCAATAGTGTGGTTTAAATGTGTGTTTCTGTACTATTTATTTTTACTACATTCCTGGAAATGATTGCAGTGCTGTTGTAGTAATATTTTCATCTCATGAGACTAAATTTTAGTTACTATTACAGGGAGGCCCTTCTTCCCCTTCACTCCAGATTTTCATGCTTTCAGAGCCTTAGTCTCCTAAAATAGAGAAACATAGACATGTTCCTGCATAGATGAATTTTATTCAGAATTGGGATGTTATCATCAAGTACAGTGCATGAAGTTTCCTTAGTGTTAGTAGTCTGATGGATTTCTCAGGCTCATGGCAGTTACAGGTAGCTCAGTCATCTTAAAAAAGCATGTGGGCTGCTGAACAAAAAGTTACTCAACAGCAATTCAGTTTTGAGCCTTTTTGCAGAATTTTCAAACTAGTAGGATCTACAGAAAGAACGAGATTCACATAATTGCACTTCATATATGTTACTAAGTCTAATAGATCATATACAGATTCATTCATTCTCTGAGTTTGCAGCTTACAGAGAAAAGAGATCTTCAATTGAATAGAGGTGGCAGAGACTGTAAATATATCCAATTCACATGAAAACAGACACAGCTAATTCAGTGTTATTTTCAAACCTTCTAACAACATTGCTCATCTGCTACTGACAAGGAAAAGGTTTTTTTGAGCTGCTAATGGGACTTTCAGAAAGGTCCTATAGCAAGTTGTTAAATTTTGAATTACATTTGTTTGGATCATTTTCTGAGACAAAAATATTTACAACTATACTTGTGTAAAAGCCAAGAACTGTTTAGATGATCACAGGACAGGAAGGGACAGTCCTACCTAATCTATTCCAAATCCTGCTAGCACAATCAACTGTGGTACATGAGACCTTCATAAACAAATAAAAAAATATATTAAACATTTAAAAATTTTATGTACTCTTTTTTATTTATTGAGAGGCTATTTTAGAATCTCACCATTCTTGGTATGATAGTTACAAATTTTCTAGTGTGTAAAGTAAATTTATTGATAACCTAGTTAAATTTTGTGTAAACATGGTTCTCATGCCTCAAATAGCTACCTTAAATAGCTCTGTGGCCTCTTTGACTTTATAAAGGACATCTGTATGATCACCATGAACCAACAGCTTCATGCCCTGAGTACACAGCCTAGTATTTTTCTGCTTTGTTTATTTTCTTGGAGGATATAGCAGAAGTTAATCTCATTAACCCAAAAGCAAATCATTTACTTTTCTATATTATTTGAATTAATGTTTTTCACTTGGTCTCTCATAGTCATCTATTTCTTACTGTAAAAACTTTCCATTTCTCTTTTATAGTAAATTAGCATACCCTCTTAAATGTTATATGGACAAAATCTGACATAAGCACTTCAAAACAGGAGTAGCATAATTATTAGAGACAAAAAGAAAATTGTTAAATTTTGAATTACATTTAACAATTTTACAAGAAAATAAACACTAACAGAAAACACTTAGCTCATTTGCCAACTCTCAGATCCTATGAAATTGCCATTGATTCTTTCAAGGTTCTCTTGGATTTCAAACAATTATCCAAACTTTAATAATTAATTAGAGTAAAACCTGTCTTTACCACCTTCTTGATTCTTGTTGTGGTATAAACAGAGTGACACGAACATGATCAATGCGGAACTCCAGCCACTTGTAAGCTGTCAGAAGGAAATCAAAAGACACTTCATATTAAGTGATACCTTGAAGCTAGTTATGCATAACTCCTTTTATAAATTGGAAGCAGAAGAAATTCCTTTAAAAAAATTTGCATTTTGATACCGTTCTAGAAATATATAAATAAATTATCACTACAAATCTGCAAATATATCTTATCGCATTAAATTAAGGAAAAAGAGCATTTGTGAATGTGACATATATCAATCTACACAAACAAATCTTACAGTTTTTCAAATGCGTCTTGAGGAACAAGTAATGATCCTGAAATGTGCTAGTATGTATCAAGATAATTCAGATTAATTCACCAACTATTCTCAAGCATTAGGTGATACACAACTAAGGAAAATAAAAAACAGTTGAAGGCAGTGGACTGCTACAGAATTATCTGTTACAACTGACATGGGTGGCAATACACAAAAGTTTGTCTGCTTTTAAATTCTAGAGAAATTTGAACCAGGTTATGGGGGAACTTGTGAAATTCAGTCTGAGATTCTAGACTCACAAGTTTCTTTCATTTCCCCATGAATCATATTTTTAAAAAGTTAATAGAAATTTTAGAGAATGATTCTATTGCATCAGCACCATACTGTTTAGACTTCTATTTTTTATTGTAAAATACTGTCAGTTCATATAATTTGGATAATCTAACTGAAACAGATGCTTCCATTATTGGGATGACTCTCATCAGAGTTAATGTTGTGATCGTGTTGTTTATGAAATTACTTTAATAAATATCATTAAGTAAGGGCAAAAGGAAAAGACTTTAAAGAATGTGATAAATGTGCATTTTTCTATGCCAAATTTCTATCCACATTAAATGAAATGAGAAATCATTTCAAGACTTCAAGTCAGAAAATAGAAAACAAGAATGAGATCTGTGAGTGGAATAGTTTAAAAATATTTTTTAAAAGTGAATTAATTTAGTTTATTAAATGTCACAATATTTTATTTACTTTTAAAACTATCTCATATTTCAATGTTGTTTACAAAGTTAATTAGGCAATAGCATGACTGAGCATGAGCTTTTAATGTTTTCTCTTAGCTGTATTTGGGGAACAGACATAAAACTAAATAAAATTCTGCAAAGCATAATCTCCCACCACAAAAGTGATTTGTTTAATGCATGCAACTTTAATGTACTCATGGTTTGTTCTTTTTCCTGTTCTTTAAATTACATACTTGTTTTATTGCTGTTGAAGGTGAAAATGTGCACAGGTAAATCTAAATAATACATTATTTAACTAGCAACAATAATATGTAAATACATGAACTTTCTCTGCTATTAATGCTGATATGATGTCAAAATGCTTACATATTGCAAGGTCTACTATATTTGGATTTATATTTGAAATACAACTTTTAATTAGACTGTGGTAGGAGTAAGAAAGGGAAGCAGAAGTATCGCAGAGACAAAATTAACCGTGGTGTAAAACATAAATAATATTATAAATGGGAGACCAAGTTTACTGTTTTTTTCACCCATTCATTTTATTTTTATGAAATGCATACAGACATCTGCCAGGTCTTAGACCTTTGATTGTTTCGAATATCTAAGATGACATATACTTTTGTTATATGGGAGTAGAACATTTTTTTAAAGATGCCTTTGAAAAGCATTTTTCTCCCTTTAACTACATTCACCCTATTTTCCTTACTCTTTTTTTCATCAGAATGCATTGAAAGGAAATAACAAAGTATATCACATCTCAGGGATAAAATACTGTATGTTTATACTGTATTAGAAACAGTGTACTTGTTAGGAGAGCGTGAGGATTAGTGTTGGAAAAGTACTTCTACATCAACTGTGAGAAGAAGCTAGGGTCATCTTTCAGGCTGTTGGTGGGAAAGGAAATAATATTTCTCAGACAAAACTCTCTAGTTAAACTGATATGTACTTTCACAATGTAATTCTTAAAGTATTTGAATTTTGAGACTAGCAGGGGTTCATGCTATTCAACACCATAGTTGAATGGGACACACAGGTTAAAAAGTGGCAAAAATGTATGGCCCAGGCTTATCCCTGACTATAATATCCTCTCCAGCCTTGACTCTAATCTTAACCTTAAGCCTGGATGACATTGATGGAGAAGAGAATTAAAATACCACTTGTGAGGATTAAAATATCAAACAGGATGACCACTTGTAGTTCAAATGGCAACAAGTACTTTAAATCAATAGATTTTGTGGCAAACCTATTAATCTTTCTTTGTTCTTTCATTTTTATTTCTATTTAAGCAAATGATTCAGGAAACTTTGTATTGTTTAAATCCTCTGTAGCATACCTGGAAATTTGTACATGCTTGGTATGACTAATCACTGCAGAGACTGGAAAGATAAACCGATTTTTAATCTGAATGGCCTACAGAGTTATCAGAATGAGCATATTTCAACTCTGTTGTTATGAATGTGTGGATTTCTGTGTAGAGAATGGTTGTTCTGAGTTTTTTAAATCCTATTTGGTAAATTATGTATAAGCTGTTAAGCTTCTGCAGAACATTTAAAAGTCTTGATGACATCCACTGTATTGATGATTGCGTCTTATCAGGTGTAAATTCAGGCTGACAGTTTCTTCTACATATAGTGAAATATCAGTTTCATCACAGAGTGTTCCAATGTGTTTGATTGATTACAGCTAAAGCCTTTGCTTCTTAAAGCCAAAACTAAATCCACTAGATGGCAGATAGCATTTAAAATACCTAGCAAAAAGAAACACTCCATGTATTTTGAATGTGTTACTATCTCAATTTATTAAAATACAGCTTCTGTGGCTCATCTTCTAGTACTTGTTTATACAGTGATAGCAGACAATGGGACAGCACAGCTATTTCTTTTAACTATACCTTTTCTTACTTGTCAGTTGTTTTGGTATAAATGTAGAACTTCCTTTGAAATTTCATTTGTGCTTTACATGATAATTCAAAAAGTTAAAGGAAAGGCTCAACACTGCAGTAATGTTTGAGAATAGATGTGGAGAACTCTATGTTAATGCTGCTCCGTAGCAATATTATGTTTTTTGAAGTAAATAAGAAAATTGCAAAACTGAAGGACAATGTTTTTATTGTACAACACAAACTATGTAAAGTTATTAGATAATTGAATTTGATTCCAGAGCATGTGGGTGAACTGATGCTCATGGCGCTATCTTGCTGAAGGGTAGGGAAGAGTGTTCTGAGAAAACTAAAAGCTAACGCTCTTACTTAATGTGGCATATTTCCACCAGCACTGCTTTCTTATAAAGTAAGAACCCAAAAGCACTTAGAAGTACAAGGCTGAGGCCCTGATTTACACGGAACTTTTAATCAGTGTATCAAGAGGCTTTAAGGATGTACTGAGTGTTTTGCTGGTTCAATGTTACAGGCAGACTGCATTTAGGGGAGGTGAGCCTTTCCTTCTTTGATCAGTTTTTCCTCAGGGTTCCTAGCATCAGATAAAAGAAAAAAATTGGTGTACACCGGTGTTAGAAGAGTCCTGTGAGACACAAACTATGTAGTGGTAAAGTACTAGAAATTGAGCACCTAATACTAAGAGAACAAACAAAATCTCAACTTAAAACAGTCCGTTTGCATTAGGAATCAAAACTTCCTAAGAAAATCAAGATAAGACCATTTGATTTATTATCAGCAATCATCAGATATCAGATATATTGATCAGATATATTATCAGATACGATGTCAGATATGATTTTTTATATATGTGAAATTTTCTATTTAAATCATACACATTTCACATCAGTTTAAGAAGAGACATAAAAATAGAGTTGTTCAGCTGTATTAATCTTTTCGTCCATCCCCCTACCCCCCAAAACCTGCTTTGGCAATGAATTTAAATGTTCAAGTAAAACAAAAAGCGCTTAAGATTTATTCGGATCCCTAAGACTGTTGTGAACCAGAAGTACTAAGTGTGGCTTCTTAAAGTTCTCTATTGATCAGGAAGATCATTCCATTTTATTTCATTAAGGAGCAAGAAGTTTATGCAGGTGCAATAGACATATATCCCAATCAGGTAAAATGAAGGGACGTCTCTCTTAGCTGCTGTTCTTCAAGTACATTCATGACTGCGCATTGTAATCTTTGACTCTATTTTCAATTTCTTTTCAGTGATGCCATGACAGGGACTATCCACACACTTTCAACCAGATATGGTGAGGAAAAGTGATACTAACAATATTATATATATCAAGGTGACACAAATTCTGAAATCTGATTCTCATGTTTCAGATAATGCCAACAAGAAATGAAGATTGAAGCTTTTTTATCTTTGGATTAAAAAAAAAAATAATTGCTTAACTAATTTACATGCACTATTTAAAGGTCTATCCTTCTATCCAAGAAGGGACTGGCTTTTTGTTCACTTCAAAATGAATTAATATGTTAGTAGACACTTGAAATGCATATTATGTTAAATTTTTCTTCTGATTATATATCCTCTTATTTTCTCTTCAGAAAAAAGAAGTTTAAACACATTTAAATATTGACAAGATCTGTACATAATGTAATCATCTCACATGTTTCTAGTTCATTCACTTCCTCCAGTTTTCTAAAATCTGTATTATAAGGGACATGATGCTCCAGACACAGAAAGTGAACTTCATTATTGTTCTGTAAAAACATATTCGCACTGATGCAGGTTAACTGGAATAGCAATATATTAATGATTAACAAAACACTTACTTTTTCTTTTAATTATTTTCAAAGTAAAGAAAAACAGAAAAAAAAAAAAAAAGAATACTTGGACCTGAAAGTATTCCCTCAATCAAGTACCATTGATCCCATACATTGTCTGTAACTAAAATATTTATTGAAGTACGTATGGTCAGCACATTTTAATATACCAGCCAATCATTAATCAACAAGTAAACACTATACAGTATTATTTTCCTGCAATAAACATTAATGCATATATATCTAACTCCAAATATGCATAGATATGCACACAAACACACACACACATGTACTTCCATTCACATTTTGCTAATATTCAGAGACAGATTATCTGTTGTCCTCACTGGGAGATATCTTGTCTTTCTTTCATTCTAATATAAGAAATTTGGTAATTTTAACATATTACAGTTTAAGTGGGTCACAGCTTACTAAGGCACAGGAAAACCTAATGTTTGTTATTAATTGAGTTTGGAAGATTTTCTACCCTGTACCTGATATCAAGTGAGCCATAACCTTTATGAAGACTTATTATGGAAAAGAACAAACAAACAAACAAATAAACTGGTTCCAATGACAGGCTGGCATATTAGGAAAACAAATTTTACTACTCAAAAATCTCTGTTGATTATGACACTTGATATTCAGAGAGCAGACTCCTAATTTATCTCATCTATTGTAGAAATGGCACTAGTAGGACCAGAGGCAAATTCTCCACAGTTGTTTACAATAAACAGCTATCAACACACCTTTGTTGGATCTTCTTCCAGTTCAGGAATGCTTATGGAGCAAATACTTTAAGAAACTGTGCTACAAATAGCTTGTTTAGGTGCCACTTCTGGTGTTCTCACTCTCACTTAAAAGTATGTATATACTTGAAAGCCTACAAAAAATTCAGCTAATTCAGTTTCATTTTTATGTACCAATGATGCTCAGTTTTGAAATCAAACAGCTGGATACTGAAATTCAGCAGAGTGTTCTTCTTGGGAACTTAATAAGCTACTGGAATGATAATTCCCTATGAGATTATTTTTCCAGATTTTCCACAAAGTAATACTCATCATACTGAATCACTGACAGAATAGTTTAAAATGAAGAAAAATTAGATGAGTTTAAAGAACCTTTGAAAGTTTAAACCTCAGTATGGTCCTGGAGCAGGGACTGAAACTTTTAATTTCGTAGTTGCACATGCTGCAAAAGCAGAAAAGTAAATTCCCATCTTTTTGAGGTAAAATGTAAAATCAGCATTATTTGTCATGAAAGAAATAAGATTTCTTAGCTTTAATATATGGCAAACTCAGCCGTGTTAAATTAACTGTTGGTATTCCAAGAATCTGCATAAATACAACACTAATACAGAACTGCAATAGGCATTAGTTTTGCTTTGGTAAAGACATTGGACTTGTATTTTTCACAAGATGTATTTCTATTATTTTCAATATAGATGCTATGTCACTGCCAAAGTTTGAGAAGCATGTTTCAAACACATTATAAACTGCATTTTAATCACTCTTATTTTAACTCAAAGAAATATTACTGTCCTTTATATTTTAGTGTAATTTTACAAAATGTTTGATGATATTTAAGGAAAACATGAATACCAAATTCTATTTATTACCAAAGAGTCTGGACACTTCTAAACAAATACATAAACTACCATCTGGTAACTATAAAAGCCATCCTTACTGTTACTGATTGACTAATTATAGGCTGTTCTTCTACACAGTCATGTCAAAGGTCATCAAAATGTTTCATTAAAAAAATTTGCCACCTGTCAGTTATAAGAAATGCTAAACAGACAATGGTAATTTTTTTTTTTTTTTTCTTTTAAGGAAGGGTTCCCGGTGACTTCTAAAGAGAGAATCTTGCTGCCAAACCAGAAAGACTGCATTAATGGAAAAGTAGCAAATACAGTTTGGTTGAAATTCATTAGTGTCAAAGCCTCCAGAAAGAGAGCAAAGTATGTCCATGTTGATAAAAAGACATTTTCTGCCAGTCAGACTTAGTATGACTTCCTGGGTGGAAACACATTTATATTAAATGATGTGTAGCTTTTTGGCTGAGCTGTAACTTAAGAGGCATCAGCATCTTTATTCCGGAATAAGAATATTCATGAGAAAAATAACAATTTAAATCAACATTCCACCAGATTATTTAACTGACATAATTCCATTCAGTGTAACTTTCCCATATATATGACTTAAGTAATTTTCCGTGTTTCTAGATTCCAAAAGCTTCAGTATTCTACAGGTTTGAAAAAAAACTTTGATAACACCAAGAAAGGTAAAAAAGAGAATCAAATAAATAATGAATGAAGTTCTGTCTCTCAAGCACTCCAAAAGCAAAGGTACCTGATAATTCAATTTGGCTCATATTAGTAAAATGCCAAATTGACAAGGTTTGCCCCACTATGCTAATGATTTACAATGCCTTTGGTCTTCATCACGTACTTACCCTTATCTTCCATGCCACAAATAGTAAAAAAAATATACCATATATCTTTCCAAATCTGAAAAAGAATAGATACATTTTCACTTCACAGGGAACACAGGACAATCAGCAAGTCTCTGTCTAACCTACTGGCTTCACAAATATGGATCAATCTATTGTTGACCCTAGATTAACAGTCACACAGATGAAGTGCCCTTTTAAATGAAGGTGATTATGATTTATTTGAATAGGTAACCCCATAGCAATGCATTAGACTGATACGTCAGAAAGTAGAAAATTGATCATGATAGCCTTGACCTGAATCTGCAATAAAATAAAATTAAGTTTAATTTTTGGTGTTAACTTAAACACAGGAAGCAGATGTTCTTGATACTACAAAGACATGCAAAGATAAAACTATAAGAAGATGACAAGAGATGTGAGAGGTAATAAGAAACAGATATCAGAAATGGAATGCAACTTAAATCTTTGTCAAATGGTGAATCTTTTCAATGCCTCTTTACCACAGCTACAATAGGAGCATAGAAATGATGTTTTTCTTCTCCATAAATGTATACATATACACATGTGTAGCATCACTAATTTTATTCAATTATTTCAGTGGTGCAATTGTCACAATAAGGATAAATAGTGCTTTACAATGTATTCCTAAGTCTTTCTTAAGTCTTCTGAGTTCTTTCTCTTGCAACACCTATTCATCCTTATTAGAAGTGGATAGTGGCTGTCACTGAATTCCTCGCATGAAATTAGTGTGAAAATATAAAAGGCAGAAAAACAAACAAATAAACAAATAAAGTTTGTTCAAAATAGCAAAGCTATAACTCAGAATAGTATTACATAAAATTTATATACAGACTCAAGCTATGTTTCAGATTAAAAAACTGGAGAGGAGAGGAATTTTATGGAACCTTACATTATCTGGATTCTTACTGTTCTAATCACTCTTAAGACTTAAATGATTTTGCATATCATTACATCACAATTTTGTTTGTGGTCTTTCTATTATTGGATATTCCACAAGCTGTTCTACTGACCCAGACTTTGAATCTTATATTCTTCCACACTGGGCAGTGTCCAGGAGCTATCATGAGTTCTGAACACTTTGGAATATTTTTAGTGTAGTGTTTGAGAGACAAGTAAGTGCTTTAAGACTCTGAATGTACCTTTGGGTTTCTCTAATATCTTCATAGAACTGCATATTCTAAGAAAGCCAAGAAGCCATGGTTTCAGTCCTCAGAAAGGAATCACCAACTAAAATGAGGATATCAAGATATCTGGACAGACATGAACTCCACTTATTTTCTAAGGCTGCTGTACATCCAGGATGCTCTGTTCTCTTTTTTTTTTTCTCCACTAAAATTCTTATAAGGGTAGAAAGAGAGGGACTTTGGGGTTTGGGTTTTTGGGGGCAGGGGGAGGAGGGATTTTTTTTTTTTTTTTTTTTTTTTTTTTTGACAACCCATACTTCAGTTAAAGCAGTAAGCTTAAAAAGACATCAGGTCTTTCAGGAATCCCAGATGTAGAGTCCAGCTCTTCCCAATTATTCCATGTTTCTACTATTGATCAAAGTCTGTTCTGTAGTCTGCACACAACCAGCAAATGAATCCAGCAAAATAAAAAGTGAATGGTTGCCTTCATGTCTCCACAGTCATAAGTGATTATATGTAATTTTTTAGAGATCCACGAAAGATATCTGGATGTTCTAGTTTCATGTAAATGTATTTTCTGGTAACAAGGGCTTCTTCCTTGCTCCCAGCCGAACGACCACATTCTAACACTCAAGGATATTACCATTTGACATCAATCAGCTCATTATTTCAGGAAATATTTATTTTGAATGGTAGCTCTTTCAGTTCAGTTTTTAACTTTCTATTGTGAGACCTGTCAGTGTAAGAAAAGGACATATCATCTGACCTCAGCCATCTGAAAGTCTGGGCTAGTCAGTTTACATGGGCTGAATCGTTCTTTTGAGATGTCTCTTTGTTGTCTGTAAGGACAACATTCTTAACTGCTATGTTGTAGTCCAGTAGTAAATGTCCAACATTTACAATCTGAAGTTAGACGAAGTTACTGCCATACAAAAGAACTGCAAATACTTAGATATCTCGGTATAATCTGGAGGTTAAGCGGCAATTTATACATCCAAAGTAAAAGTTTAAGGTTTTTTGGTTTTGTTTTTTTTTTAATACACATGCCGTCTAATAAAAATGTACTCAAACCTGTCATTTTTTTAATCCGTATTAAAATATTTTAGTAGATGTTAGCACTAATAGTTACACAGGGAATGTTCCTCAAAATGACTGACACAAATGTAAAATGTACTGACATAAGATTTCATAGAGCTGCTGTAGGTTGAACAACCTTTCATAGTTCTAATACTAAAATATGAAGAAAAAAGTATAGCAGTAAGACTAAAAATTACTGGTATGTTATAAAATATTTTAAGCA
Organism: Caloenas nicobarica; assembly: GCF_036013445.1. Taxonomy (NCBI): domain Eukaryota; kingdom Metazoa; phylum Chordata; class Aves; order Columbiformes; family Columbidae; genus Caloenas; species Caloenas nicobarica. The sequence goes on from NC_088245.1 coordinate 52,177,759, forward strand.
TGTGTTTTTCTCTTTTGTTTGTTTGTTTGGTTTTGTTTATTTTGGTTTGGTTTTGGTTTTGGTTTTGGTTTGGATTGGTTTGGTTTGTTTTAGAGTAGTTTGAATGTGCTTTCTTTCCATTTCTCCAGATCAGATATATTTTTAGAGTGTTCAGGAACAACCAAACATCATATCTAGCATTTGATGCCATAGCACAAGTTGATATTGGAAAGCTTTCTTCTTTTTCTACACCATTGTGGAGGTTAGTGATGTTCAGCTTCCTTGTCATAACATGACGTTTAAATCCTACTTCAGACCATAGTATATCATACTGTGACAGTGACATCAGTATATTTGCATAGAAAAATCCTATGACATTAATATTTTTAAGCAAAATACTGCAGACTCATCACCCAGCAATTTAATAATGCCTGATTCAGAAACCATGGTTGCTGTATTACACCTAAGATAAATTCCAGAATGTCAAATGTTTAACTGCATCCCTACAATATTTTGACTTTTATATAGCATACTTTGCAAAGGCAACATTTATATTTTTCATATAAAAGATACAGTACATTAATTTAAGTACACATTTTATTATAGTATCACAAGCATTTAAGAATTTCTGGACTTGATGTATAAAACAATTTACTGATACTAACTTCCAGAGGATAATTCGAGATAAAGGGTAACTAAGCTTAAAAAGATTTTAGACTAAATATTCATTTATTTATCTACTTTTAAAATTCCTTCTCATTTAACTCCTCTTGCAGAGGCATCCTTGTGATCCTGATATAAAATTCAACATTTTTCTCATTTACTCATCATATTAACTTGGCGGGGGGGTGGGGTGGCAAAGAGTTTACTGCTAGCTGGCTTTTCTCTTGTGTGGGCAATCAACTTCCTCACCTCATGACACTTTCACTGCAAGCTGCTCTAAAAGCTGGCAACCTGACACCTGTGAGAAAATGGGAAGCAAGCAAGTGAGCAGATGGCCTGGAAGCTTCAGAAAGTAACATCAGCCGATTCCTGGCAGCAGGGAGGTAGAGATTTGGCAGCTTTCCCAATCTCCAGTTGCTGGTTTTATTCTCATTGTGTGGAAGTCAAAATCTTACTCTTGCCACATGCTGATATAAGACAAGGTGCATTGCTAGCAACCAGTTATTCGTATTTCATGTGTCAATAGATCACTAGATATTGATGAACAAGTATTATACCTATTGCTGAGTGATTATAAGATTATAGAAGACAGATTGATGTTTACATTTGAATTTTCTGACCCCTGAAGTCAGTGTTCAGGATACCCTTTAAGATAAGTTTTTTCTGATATAAAGGCAGGAGGCATGGCTTCAGTAGGTACAAAGAGCATGGTGGGCAGCCTGGAACCTAGGCTGAAGGAATAATCTCCTTGATTGTCTACCCCTTCCCTTTTTCAGGGATATGTGCTCTGTGTCAAAGCACTGGCACCTCCTTCAACACGTACTCTCCCTGTGAAACTTTCTGATATTTTCTTTCATCCTTTCTGCTGATTATTGCTGTGTTTGCTGATATGACTAGTTGTACCAAGACTGTACCCGAGAAGGTGAATGCTGAAACATGGACTACAGAACCCACCTTCAATTGTAAGGAAGAGAGAGCGAGAATGAGACTTTGGATGCAATATTGTGTAACAGTAGACCAGATTTTCCTGCTTTCCATGGGTAGAAAAACACGCCTGGTAGTGAAAAATAATATAAAAATATGTGATCATTTAGAAACTGTGGCTTATTTAACATCCGAAGTCACTACTTCAAGTGCTTTGATGGACGAGATGGAGAAAGATATGAGCACGTATTTTTCAGTGTTTCCCCTTTGACAGACTTCATAGGTCTCTTAGTGCTGCTGTGTTGTAGCACGTGACCTGAAGCATCTCCTGCAAGCCCAAATATGAGAAACCATGTACTTGTCTCCACATATCCTCATGCACAAATTAGCTAGAGATGGCAAATAGGGCAGCAAGTGTCCTAGTGCTCACAGTTGGTTGTTTCTTTTATTTTTTTTTTGTTTGTTTCCTGTTGAGTACTGTTACTGATTACCCAGTCAATGAATCAGACATTTAACTTCTATTCTTGTCTCTAAATCAAATTTAGAAAAATTAATCAATATAGGGACTTCTGTTGGATGATAGGCTTGATTATTTTTTTAAAAACTCACAAAAATTTCCAAAATTCACTTGAAACCCTCAAGAAACAACAAAATCGCATAATTATGAAATCATGTCATAGTTTCACTGATTTGGACTGAGATCTTTCCCAAGAATAAAGTTTCATTTTCCCCATATTTTTTTTTAGAAGGAATCTGTGTTTCCTGTTGGTACTGAGGTTCAGGTGAACGCGTCTGTGTAGATATGTTACACCCATTTTATATCCCATGATGTCATAGTACAAAGTCTAGTCTCTGAAAATACAGGAGTTATGAGCCATACTGTGGATTCTTGTTTGTTTATTTGTTTCATTCTGAAGATAATGTCTCTAAAATCATATCTGAAGTCTCTCTTTTTGTCTAGTACACATTATACAGTGTTCATATCTTCCTTGTTCTCCTTTCTCCTGCACACAATTTCCCTGATACTGCATTAAATTTTATTTCTGCTGTTACTTTTTTTCTCTTTTTTTTAATTAGCAGACAACTACTAACATTATCACTGAAAGAGAAGTACTATAAAATAACAGTAGTTATAGAGCAATAGAGATAAGATCTAGCTTATTCAAAAATCTCAAGGCAAGATAATCAAAGTGTACAAATGAAATCAGAATTATTTACACATTTTGGACAATTAAACCACAAAGATAATTGAGCGTCTCTAATGATAACTGCAGGTTTATCATAAATATTCTGTTCTTCTCATCAAGAAAGAGGAAACTATGTTGCTTGACAAATTTATCCTGATAATTTCCAGTTAGTAAAGACTAACATGTAATTTCCTTTAAATGTAGACTTAAAGTCAATTTACATTGTGTATACGTACTTATCTCGGTTTACTGGTTAAAGTAAATATGAATATAAAATTGACATTAACACTGGTCAACAAAGATATTATCACTGTAATTGCTAAATGAACAATTCTTGCCTACAGAAGACTCCCTAGCTTTGGAAGGGATGATTTTGCCCATCTTCTTCACATTTCCATGTTAAAAGGAACGCCTGAGCCCTGTAAATCCAGCTGTTCCGCAGCTGCTTTGCCCACTAATTGCTTTGATTCTTTACATATTGATCTTTTGCTTTTGTTAACTATGATGGTGCCTGCTAAGTTCCTGACACTCTTCCCACCTCTGCTCCAGATCTTCTTCCCACGTCTGCCTTCTGATTAGGGGAACTATGTGGAATTTACTGGGGACTATTTCTTTGGCTCCTCCTATATGGTAACTTAAACATTCTTGTGTCTTTATTGACTAGATTTTACACTAATGACATCATGGGTTATAAGATGGCTGTAACATATGGCTACACAGACATGTTCACCTTAGCCGCACCAACAACAGGAAATATGGCTGCACTAACAGGAAACATGGGTTCCTTCTAAAAATACCTGTGTATTCTACTGATCTGTCCAATTTCCCTCAACAATATTACTGGGAAAGCAGTGGTAAAACAGGATGGACAAGCCATTAGCAGGAGGAGTGGTCTGGGAGTTAGGGGGGGACTGTTTTATGAAATCTGAGCCAGTCTTCATGTCTGAGAAGAGTTTCGTGAACCATTGATGATCTAAACCGTCCCCAGTCCCTTGTGCAGAAGGACATGTCTGAGAAATCAGAAGCTATCATAAATATTAATTTGGGCTGGTAACTAAGTAACAAAGTCCTTAAGCTGTGAAAATTTTCAGCTTCAGTGGGAATTTTGCCTGAAGTAGAACAGGTGGGTTTCATATAACTAAGCAATTAGTAAGCTATTTTGTGGTCGACTATATTATATGAAATTTATTGTTTTCATTAGAATTAACTCCTGCTGAGAGTGCTGTGTTTTCATAGGCCACCACATTATTATATACAAGAAAAATTAAAACAGCATGACCATTTAGGCTTCATAATTACATTCAAATTATGCAGTTGAAGGAATAAGGTAGGCAAATTGGAGACTTTTAGGGAACTCAGTATATTCTTGGCAATTAAATTTGCATACTAAGGAAGGAAGGAAGGAAGGAAGGAAGGGCAACTGCATTTCCTCAAATGATCAATAAAACACAACACGGAATCATCAGGCAGCACAGTGTAAAGAAGAGGATCATCAAGGTGTTAGTAAATCAGCCAATAACATCCTGCCTGTAGCATGAGACTCATAAAGATTTTATTTTGTTATTTTGCATGGGTATCAACCCAAGATCATTTATCAGAGTGACTCAGCGGAAAGCAAACTTTGCAGACTCTTGGAAGAACTCCTTGGGAAGCCTGGAAAGAGAAAGGGCACTGGTTGCTTTGCTTTTCCCTTTTTTTTTTTCACATGGCTGAATGCAAGTCCGCCTGAGAAAACATGATGTGAATGAAGTGGTTTCCAGGCTGCCAGCCGTGTCATCCTCAAGATCTGACCCCTCGGTCTTGACATAGCAGGTGACTGACATAAGCAAACACTGGTACACTAAATGCTAATATTAAAAAGGCATTGCCAGGCAGCCCAGCCTTGTCTATAGACACAGTGTTACAAAAATGTTACATCTGCATTTCAAATGAGTCTTTTGTCCATTGTGTAGTTCAAACACGGCTGGAACGGCTCCAGATGATTACAGCCAGCATTGTTCCAGTTAACACGATGGTGTGTGTCAAGTCATGATTTACAGTCTTTCTGGCTGTCAACAGATAATAACGAGGTGGTGGCTTAGCTTGTTCTGTTTGAAAGAAAAGGAGATTTCCCAAGCTATGAAGCTGCCTGCGAGCAAAACACCCTATACCAAAGAAACATAAGTATGTACACAAGAAAAACTGGGTGCCTTCCTATCTATTAGCATCTGTCTGTCTTGCCTTTTGTAAACTGATTTTTATTGTGTTACTAATAAATGACATTTCGTTTTGACAAAACACAATATTCATTAAATGCTATCGTTAAAATACTAACTCTAAGCTGCTTATAGGGCAAAAGTTTCATTTTATAAAGGTTCTCAGAGTTCATAAACTTAGATATGATTCTGAATAAAATCAAGTTTCTGAAAAATATCCCCTAAGTAAAACCCAAGTAAAAATCATTGTATGCAGAAAGCAATTTACAAATATATATTACAGGGCAACTGAAATGCTTTCATTCAGTTTCAGCTTTTTGATTTGCTATCATAGTGAAATATAATGCAAAATTAAACAAACAAACCAAAAAAAAAAAAAAAGGAAAAAAGAGAGGGTTTAATACCAGAAAGACTTAAATAAAAAGTTTTGTTGGGTGCAATGAGTAAGAAAAAAATTTCCTGAATGCATTTCCTCATCCTAATCTGATACAGCTTTGCCAACTACAGGTGGAAGCATGATTCTCCTAAATAAGTGAATCTGTTTCTGACCACTCTTAGTAGAAATCATTCTCCAAATAGCTCAGAACGTTACTTTGAATCAACACTAGAAAATATTTGAAAATAAGCTGGATTCAGAAAACTATGTGCAGCATTATGATAAGTAACAGTCATCCACATTCAAGAAAACTTGGTTTAGTTTCATGCATAATATGTTTCTGGCAACTTGTCAGCAACAGATCATTTTTCTAGTGAAGAACGGACTACCTAGTGTTAACATCACAGCTAAGGTATCTGCATGCATGTTAATATTATGATTCCCATATGAAAATATTGACCTGAAAAAAAGTTTTTCCTTTCTCATCTACTTTTTGTTGTGCCTTTAGTCAGCACCAGTCACTGAGTCACTGAGAACTTTCTAAACTTGCAGGGCTTCTACTTGGGCCGAAGTTACTCAGATGCATCATGTCAAAATCATAATAAGCAGTAAAGAAATATTTATATCTGTGTGTTTTGAAGAAAAGGAGAAAAAGAGGGAGAAACTCCAATTCTACCCCAATATGTTCCCATTCTATGTCATCTTAATTTATCCCAGTGTAAATTAGCATAATTTATGTGAAGAAACTTCCATCTGTAATGAGCTTTTCATTGTGCAGCTTTTAGGTCTCCACCATAAGTTATCAGTGAGATCACTTACTCTCAAAATCTGAAACAACCAAATAGCTCAGCAATGGCCTTTCCCTGGGACTGAAAACATACAGCTTGCACCATAACCAAACTGACAACTCTGACAAAGGAGAGCTGTGTCATTTTGATTACTGCATGGTGATGACAGCCTAGCTCAGGACAAAAAGAAATATTGACTATTTGGCTATTTGGCATGACTTTGAAATGCTACCCTTTCAGTTTTGAAAGTGTCTCAGGGTATATGTGAGGAGATCAAAATGTCTGCTGAACTCATTAGCCCTAAAGGGCATATTTTGAAGGATGTGGAAGAGTGACATTTCAAAGGAAAGGCTGATCTTCCTTGTCTTCTCTCCTAAAACAATCATGTATGCAAAATCATGCAGGAAGTCTGTAGACTTATCTCTTAAAATGTATTTGTGTTGGCTCTTGTTGCTTATTTTCTATAAGAATTATTTATGTTCATAGATCTACGAGAGGGACTTTGCGTTATAATTTTTGTCAATAATAAAAATGATCTGCTTAAAGAAGGTGAAGACTTTTGGCAAGTTGCCAGTCTCGACTCCCAGTTTTTCCTTTTTTTTTTTTTCCTGTTATTTATTCAATCACCATAGCTACACGCTTTAAACATTTCACACCTGCAAGTGACAAAAAGCCGACTTTCTAAATTTTTGGCATCCATATCTTCAGGAAAAGCCTGGGCCAAAATCTGCTGTTGACCCCAATCTCTACATTGTTTAAGTCAAGAGACCAGGTGTTTATGCCATTAGTTAGATTCTGGTTTAATATATTTTAAGTTTCTTGACATACTAGACCACAAGTTAAAGAAACTAAGTGTTTATGTATGTGTGTTTATATTTACATATGTATGTGTGTGCTTTTATACATACATATAAAAGCAAATAATATCATAGTATGTCAAGACATTTCTCTCTTTAACACAGCTGAATATTGTGAAATGCACTGCAGAAGTCCTCAGTGGCTAGTTAGCCAAGACACTTATTATCTCACTTCAGATGTGAAGGACAATACTATATAAATCATGATAGCTGACACTGTAGGACTTCCTTGCAGCTAATGAACCACAGACTGAGGTTTAAGCATCATTTTAGTAACTGCTCACACATGAAGACCAAGTTCATCACACAGATTTTGTTGAAGAATATTTCATGAGACTCCTATGTAGGATAAACATAGAATCTATTGAACTACAATGTATATTCTTTCTGTTTTGTCACACAGTTATTTTCTACCCATTGTCCCTATTTTTCTGTACATTTTTATAAAAATTTGGAACATATCAATAATAAAAGAGACAACTTTGCGAAAAAAACCAACCAACCAACCACTACTGAAAAAATTTCTTCAGTAACTTCAGAACTTTTTTCCAAACTAGAAAGTTTGAAGTGTTTGGGAGTTGTATTTGTTTCTTATTGATCTACAAGATTGCTCTGTTTTGGGTATGTGTGTATATATATATATACATATATATATATTTTAGATTAGAGTACCCTAGAGAATAAGGAACACTAAAAAAGAGCTTGCTAGAAATGCTGCTTGGTTTTAAGGCATCTGTTTTACCATATAGCAGGATGAGGTAAAAATGGACAAAAATATTTGATTCCCATCAGGCTAGATTTCACAAAGCTGGGTCTGGTATATTTACTATGTCTGACCACTTGGATGACCTTCTCCAAGCTGCCTGGAGAGTGTTTTTTAACTGTCTGTAAAATACATAGCATAGGGAATGACAGAAAAGACAGCCTCTAGGGGCTCAATCAAACCTGCTAACTGTAACTAATATTTTTCCTGAAGTGAAAAGATTTTCTTACTGCAAATAAGAGAGATTTTCTTGTTAGATCAGGGACTTATAAACTCTGGGAGGCGGAACACACCAGCAGCGAATAAAGCTGCTCTTTGTGAGAATGCTTTCCAGGTAATACTTTGCAGCCTTAGACTATTCAGGTGGGTACCTCAGGGCACCTCACTGGAAAAATAGCTCTGCAAAAGTGTGAAAGGTGTAAAACAGTATGCAGACTGTTGGTGGGTGATGCGTACATTTAAATGCACCACTAAAACCACCTCATCACTAAATCTTATTAAAATAAACATGACTAGAAAATGTGGGTGAGTGGAAAATGTGTCTAATGCCAGGACTTGGCTGTTCATTGAAAACATCCTGTAGCACCTAATGGTCTAGCTTCTGATGTTGGTCATTCTTGATGTACTTTACATGTCAGAAGAGAACAACTCTGAGGTATTACTAATGAACTTTGTGTTGGGCGGGGAAGGTCATATTGGATCTTACATTAGAAGAAACATAGCAAAACTCGTGGTCAAGACTCAGGAGAAGTTCTATGTCCTTATCCATTTCCACTGGTGTACAATAAACTATGCTAGTTGCTACTGCTATAATAGGATAATTAGTTATCTACTTTGGCAAGAAAAAAATCCCTGGAGGTTCAAAATGTAGGCCCCGCCAGTGTATAGATTATTTCTTTTGGACTACATTTCCTTCTACTTTTGTCGTCTTTGATAATTGCTGCTTCTCTGAATTATTTCAGGGCAGTGTTCCTTTGCAAAATAAATATCATCAGAGCAACTTTCCTCCTGCCCAAGAGAACAAACCTGCTCACAGTAGATATGGGAACTGTGCTTTCCAAATGTATCTTCTTTCTTGCCTGTGTCTTGGGAGACAACATATAATATAAGGAAAGGAATTGCTTAACCTTTTATGACAAGATAGTGTACTTGCTAAAAACCAAAAAATGAAAATAATACCAATGGCATGGGATTTCCTAATAGCATACTTTTTTTTTGTTGTTTTTTAACACTCCGCTGATTTTGGTTTCTGTTGAGCAAAGTCAGCTGGCCTATCTTGGCAAAAATCCCAGGAAGAAAGAGGTTAATTGCTTCACTTACTAGTGGATGCCCAGCTGAAGAGATTCAGATCACTGATTTACAGAAGGGGACTGGAAAAAAATCTTTAAAAGAGTTTAAAAGAGCATCCTGGAAGAAATAGGAAAACTCCATTGCTTTCAATGTTATGTGCTTGAAAACAAGAATACTGATCTGAAGACTCAGAGTATTTTGAGACACTTGGTATTTTGAGACAATCAGTATACTTTCGTTATATTTTGCACTGTATGGGTGGAAACACTTCAGATTCTCATATACTGTGTTGAGCTGATTTCACCTGCTATTAGGTCATGTTGATTACAGTACGTAATCAACACCGTATTTTTCTATAAAGAACTTAACATATGGCAGTCCTTTGTGTGAGAGTTCTCTATTCCTTGCAGAAGGCAACTTTATAAGTATGAACAAGTGCAATCTTAACATTATTTCAGCAAATATATTGAATTTTTTCATAGCGTTTTGTAATTTTGAGCATGTCTTTAAAAATAAAGTACTGTTGACCTCCTTTTTTTACATTTCTTCTTCCACATAGCGAAAAAGAATCTAGAAATCCTAGTTTGATTTTTTGCTTTTTTTATTTTTCTTTGAAAAACCATCTATCTGGATGAGAGTAAAATTCACTTTACACCTAGAAGAATTTAGGTTTTATAAGCGAGTGAGTTTTATGTGTCTTATTTCAAGTTTCCTTCCTCTACATTTAAACACACACCCTAGTGGAAATCCCTCCTATGCAATTAGCTTCCCTTACTGCACTGATGCACTTTATTATCTGTTTATTTTACATCATTTTACTAAGGAACAAATTTTGCCCTTGGATGCACAAATGTGGCTTCCATTAGCATAATGAGAGTTGCATGTGTGCATCCAAGGGTCAAATCTTTGCCTAAAAGTGAGATTTATCTTCAAATTAGCTACTCTAACAGCCCTGGCTAGGGCTTCAACTACATGAATCAATTTTATTAAGAAAAGATGAACTGTACTGGAATTCTTTTTAAATCCTACTTGTTAAAATGTGCAGAGATGAGATTTAGATACCAGCAGAACTCTAACTCTACACACATTTTCTCTGGTCTAAATCTGGATCATTTCCAGACATTCTTTCTGACACTTCGGCTCTAATGACATGTAGGTTGACAGTCCTAGAAAACAACTAAACTTTCTTGTGATTTTGTAACATATCTTTGAATTTAATAGGAATCCATATGCAGAAACTTCCCTTTGCAAGATTAGAGACTAAATAACCAGGGAATTTGGCTAGGTGCCAAAGATAGTATGAGAAAATAAGATTTCAAATTCTTTTCTAGACGATTCAGTTTCCTTTATATTTCTTGGAGAAGACCTAGAATTCTTCATTTTTGAGATATGAAGTGTGACTGTGTGGTGGTTTGGGGTAGGTAAATGAACATATTTGAATAAATGTCATGTATATTTATATATTTATGATAGTAACTTCTGGTTATTGAACTACTAAACTTCACTGAATTATAATACTTTTAGCTAAAAGAGCAATAACTACTTTAGGAACGAAGCATATTTTCAAAACTGTGTGCAGTATCTGCTAGTATCAGTAATGGACAGAACAGTTAATTCTGGGCTTACTATGCTAAAATAAAAATGACCTCCAAATTGTCACAGTAACCAGATGGTTCACATTTAGAAAATCCTTTCATAAGCATTACTGTGTCTTTTAAATGAAGATCTTTCTTAAAGTCTTTTCCTCTTATGCAGATTGTTTAAGCTATTTTTTATCCTTTCCTGGACTAGTAATACATTATTATCTACAAGCAGACACAAATTACAAGGACTTTAGGGGTGGGTCGCTCTTTATAGACATTTTGCTCAGAAAGTTAAATAGTTGTCCTATGTTTCTGTCCTTCAGTATATAATTTACTTCTAGCTTGTACAAAACAATTTGTACTCTCATTTTTTTTTCCTCAATAAAAATGTCACTGACAGCGTATTAGTCACTATATGTATTAGTCCCCCTTCCAGTATAAATTTACTCAGTGTTTTATTGGGTTAAATATTTGACCTATACTGAACCCCAGATACAGTGGTGAGAACTCAAGATTTCTTTCTGCTGGGTGCTCAACAAAGACAGGCAGATTCAGTCATCATCCCACCTTGGGTGCTAAGCTGCTCATGAAGACATACGAATAGGAACAGTGGATATATAATATTAATGACAGAATCATAGGTTACTTAAGGAAGAAAAATGAAAGACTGCCTCTTCTTTTAAATTTCGTCATTATTAGATCGTTGACATTCTTTTAAATGATGAACCATAAATGAAATGCCTGTATAAATGGAGTATGCTTACCTTGTGTTTCATATTAGATACTACATATATAGCAGAGGCTTTATTCCTTTGTTGGACAAATGCTAGGTTCAGCAAAACAATTTGAAATCTTTACCCTGAAAGCCTAATTTTTAATCACATAGTTTCAGGGGATATAAATACATTTGCATACTTGCTGCTGGCATTAACTGAAGCCTAACAAGATTTCTGGGCTCATAATATTTTTTTTTGGAAATGGTTTAGTGGATTAGAAGGTAGGCATGTCAGACCTAAGAGAGATGATAAATGAAAGAAGAAATTATACTAGAACAGTCTGTTGAAAACTCTCCTGAGGACCCTTACGCTCTCTTCATATGTTAAACCAGTTTCCAGTTTGCTATTAGCATAGACTCAAGCCATTACCCAGCAGTCGGTCTCAGAGCTTCTGAGCTATGCTGCTGCAGTAAGAAATAGGCAGTAACAGCATCGGAGTGGTGCAATGGGGTAAAGTACCCCATGTAGCAGCTGGAGAGAGAAGCAATAAAATTGCCGTTTGAATACCTCGTGGTCTCTAAGGTCCCTTATGCTTAATATCCACAATTACACTAAAACTATGAGAGGTCAATTTCAATGGTCAGTTTTAGTTAAAATGTAACAGTGCAGGTCACGGTTAACTTCAGTCAAAATATACTGCCCCTGCCTCCTCTCCCTGCTTCACCAAATCAGGTAACGCTCTCTCGTTGTCCATTTGTGGCCTATCACATCCTCACTGCTCTGCTCTATCCACAATCTCCTAACAATTGTTTTCTAAAACATCTTTCTCACCTGCTTTCTCTTCTTTCACTGGAATATATATTGTCTTGAGATACCTTTCTAATTTACTGAGATTTTGAGAATTCATTCAGAGTAATTAAGCTACCATTAAAAAGAATGTAAAATAAAGGTCAAAACACATAGGAAACACATCTCTATGGAGTACTCTCGAGAACACTGAATTTCAAGGTGTCCTACTAAAAAATAAACTGAAGTGTTATAATCTCCAAGAGTCTTTTGATTAACAAGGAATGATCAGTATTTAGTACACCTGGGGAAAAGGGAGATAATCTTTCATGTACTTTCTTAATCAAGTTAGTTATCTTTTAAGAGAAGAAAATACAGTTACAGGTTTTAGAACACCAGAAAAGTTTTGTGTACCACACAACTAAATTGGGAAATCACTATTTTAAGTCCTTTATATGTATGCAAGAGAAAAGAAAGCAGCTTTTGCTAACTATGCATATTCTTTCCATTATCTGCCAGCATATCAAGAGATTTATGACAGTTCTTGACCAAATGATATTTACTGAGAACTTAAAATTAAACCTTTGAATAGATTTCTGTGTATTTATGTAATTATCTGTTTGAGATGCTAAGAATTTGGGAGTTTAAATTGGAAAGCATTTAACTCACACATGAAACTCTTATGCTTACTATTCAATGTTGTCTTTTAAGGGTTAGTTCTTACACACATTTAATGCATGCGATATATCTAATGTGACTGCCTTTTTAAAGAAGACTGACAGACTGTAATAATTGCTAGAGAGACTGTAATAATTGCTTAAATAAAGCCACCGTCTGAGATGAATTAAAAGTAGTTAGTTTTATAACTAGTCTCAAAGGATTAAAAGAATATGTGGTAATTCTCAAACAACAAAGGACAGTTTTGACAGTCTCAACATTTTCACTGAAAGTCTGTCAATAGGAAAGGGGTTTTTAGAGGGGTTTTTAGACCAAACTCTCATTTTCTCCTGAAGAACAGGCTCCTTGATTAGACTATATGTTGTGTGACACAGCAGTATTTTTTTTTTCCTGACAGAATGGCTTGTGGTATTTTGAGAATCACATGGCTATAAGAACAAGAGGGAAATATAATCCAGCCAAGAAGTTAATTTTGTAAATGAAGAAGAGAACACTTATTACTAAGAGTTGCAGTTCCCATGCAGAAGTTAAACCTAACAGAGAGATCAAGTTTGACAACACACTGACTTAAATAAAATAATTTACCCAGTTGCAGAATAATATTTCTATGTTTTCTATATTCTGTCATCTGGTTAATTTTTACTGGAAATTTAAACCAATGAAAAAAAATTCTGTAGCATGAACTTCCACTCCATTTCAGGACTATTTCAATACCTGCTGATATACTCGATATCCCACAAATTTATAAATTCACACTTTACTGTTATCTCAGACATGTGAGAAACAATAAAAAAAACCCCCAAACACACACACACAAAGTTACAGCCATATTACAGAGATGTTATATTTGAGGGAAGACTATATTTTTCAGATGGTAAGGTGTGAGTGAATCTGAAATTGTAACAGCTAAATGTTTATGTCTGCCTAGATGTCTCTATGCTTGAGCCAGATTCTTAAGCTCTCACTGTTCACTGAAGATCTTACCAGTATGATCAATGTAACCTAGTGAACCACCCAGCTGACCAGTCAATGGATACACACTTCAGGATAAACCAAATTGTTTTGTATACTCTACTAACTGTATTTACCAGGGACTTAAATTAGTTATATCTATGCAAATGCAACATAAGACACCCTAAACTATGTGAGAGATCCTCAAAAGGATGGCAGGTACAGCAGAGATTCCCTGGAAGACTGTCTTAGAGTGGCACTTGGAAGATGGGCAGGTTACCTTGGGATATCTTAAAAGGCTTTGTACATCTGCATATGGAGGACTGATCTCAGTGGTGTTTGATGTTATTTAAGATGTTCACAGGCTCTGTGAAGCCTCCAGTTGAGATCAGACCTGACAAAGAACTCACAGGAGGCTAGCACTGGCTGGAGCAGCAGGAGAAGAAAAGGTGATATTTCAGGGAATCTCAAGTGGTCCTAGAGCCTGAGTGGTGGCAGCTGAATTGCACTATTTCTGTCAGGGTGACTTCTATACCTACTGACTTCCACTGGGTAAATTCATGGACAACATGTTCCAACAGCAGATACCAAAAGAACAGACAGGATTGTGCCCTCTAATAACCCTAATACAGGACTAGTACATTATAGAGGAATAGGAAAACAAAGGACTTCAAGCAAAAAAGCAGCCAGATTCCTTTGCTCCAGGATGTGCCACACTCCCCTATTAGCCTGCACTAGTCCTGCCATCGAAGACACAGCACAGATAGGTTGTAAGCCTGTAGGAAGTTTCTTTTGTCAGTGGAGTCATTCTGCATGGTCTATCACCTGATACTTGTTTCACATACAGATGTTCACACAAACAAATATTTTATAGACTTGTAATCTGAAAGTGAATGCCGCAGTCCATGGCAATCAGTGGCTGGGAAGAATGGAATTGTTACTCTCACTCTGTGCTTTTCCTAGATAGGATTTCTCCATTTGTAGAAAAAGTTAAAGATTTCTTTAGAGACATTCATTGGGCAATGACTAGTAGCATTCTCCCTGCAGGACAGACTCTAGCTGGCAAGGAGAATATAAGGTGTTTCAGCAGAGGCAGAAATTGCCCCTTGAGGTTAAAGCATGATAGAATGGATTTAATTTTTTTCCATCCATCCATCCATCCATCCATCCATCCATCTATCTCTTTTTATAATAACTGAATAATTACATGCTGTTTTCTATTATTCATAAGAGTTATGGCTTAAGCATGTCAGGTTTTTTTAACGCTACTATTATAATACAAAAAGAAATTGCTTTTGCCCTTTCAGAGACATATTTTAGGAAATGAAACCTGAGGTATCTCTCTTCCGTAGATATGCAATTCTAACCCTAAATTCCCAGTGCTGATGCTCACAGAAAATTTCCTGGCACATTTGCGACTCATTTGTCTCCGAACTCATTTTTATTTAATTGTGACATGTAGTTTTTATTCCATAAAGTCATGTAGTCAAAGACATTCATTCTACTTTGTCTTCTGAATTTTGTCTCTGGTGCTTTAATAATTTTTAGCTTCATTACGATGTAATACATGTGCATATTTTATTGGACAGGGACTTGAACTCTAGATTCTTGCATTAATTCACTTTTTAGAGAACAATTAGATGTTAGATATTTACCAAAAAAAAAAAAAGCCTAGAAAGACTGGTATTATATAATCAATACACAAAATACATAAGCAAGTGATTTAAAAAGAGAAAATAAAGCAGAAAGCCTATTAAAAGAGTTCCAAAAGAGTTCAGTCCTGGGTCTGAGTGTCAATGGGGATATATTGTTGCTCAAGAGTTTGAGGATTTCTATATAATAGGAAACTGCAAAAATTTTAGGCTTCTATCATTAGCTACAGAATTTATGAAATGATAACAATATGATTGCAACAAATATAAAAAGATAATATCTCCAGGCCAGTTTCAACAAAAACTCCATCTGGTTTCTGCATTGTGGAAGCTCATGCTAAGTCCAGAATGTTGATGGGTCTTGGAGGTGGAGTGAATTTGTTCAACCTTCTGCCAGTTTCCACAATGTGAGAGGCAGTTTTATTTAATCTGGCTGGTAGCTATTACAAATCAGGATAAATTGATTGACAAGCATAGAATCCATCCGTCATCTTTGCTCCATGCTTTAATAATTTAAAGTCTGATTATAGTTTAAACAACAAAATGAATGTGCCTGTTATAGAAATGTGTTGGAAACCATTGGCTTGATCATTTAGCTACAGTTCTGTTAGTTGCAAGGGTTTTTTTTCTTAAATTAACTGATTTTTCTTTTCTAGCTACTTTCTGCAATTCCTTAAGTAGATTGCATTAATGACATATACGACCATCAGCTTATTATTAGCTGAGGGAGAGGATAGAAGTGGAGGGAGTTATGAATTATTTTTCAATTTTTGTAAAGTTTAAAACAGAAGTCACTGGTTATCATATAAATAATTTCTTACAAATACAAAAAATAAGTAGCATGATCTTTTTCATACAATGGTAGAAAAAATCTTTTGACTTTGCTCGGGGTTTTTTCTGACAAGTTATGTTCATATGCAGAAAAGAAGTTTCATCCTCTTTTTCCTTTCTCTCTCTGAAGTATAATTTTATTTAATATTTATGTCTTTTTCTCCAAAGCAAACACAAATAATTTAGTTGGGAGATTATTGCTAGAGGGCCATTTTTTCATTAGCACAGGAATATTCTTATTAAATCACTTCTAGATGTAAGAAAAAAGAGTTAGATGTGGATTCAAGGTCAGACACAACACAAGATCAAGTCCAACCAAGTCCTGAAGCTGTGATTTCTCAAAGAACTTTCATTTGTTCAGTTAAAAAGAAAAAAAATTCCAGGCTCATGAAAAATGAAGCCTGAAATCCACAACTCCATTCCTAGCTTACCACATTGTTACTGGCCTTCATAACTGGCTGTGCATCCTGTGCTCTGCTCAGACCTGTGTTCTCCTGCCTCCTGCACACCCAGATTTATCTAATCTACTGTCTGCAAAATTTATTTAATGATATCCTACATGATAGATGATTGCTTGTTAAGCCTGGAGAAGATAAAGCTCAGGGAGTTTGACTGATAAGACTGTCGATGTATCAGTGACTGTCAATGCCTAAGATGGACTAAAGAAGACAATGCCAGAATCTTCTTAGTGGTGCTCTGTGAATGGACAAGAGACAATGAGCACAAAGTTTAATACATGATTTAAACATAAGAAAGCACTTCTACTTTGGAGGTGATCAAACACTGGAACAGGTTGCCTGGAAAGGTTGGGCAATATCCATCCTTGGAGATACTCAAAACCTGATGGACATGGCAGCACATTGTAACTGACCCTGCTTTGAGCAGATGGGCTAGACTAGATGATCTGCAGAGGTCCCTGCAATTTTCAAATCTTCTGTGATTGTGTAATTTCAGAACAATACAAAAAGTGTGCAACAGTCTGACCAATGTAATGCTTAAAGAAACAATCTGAGACAACAGTTTCTGAAAGGAGTAAAAGTGTCCATTCTTAGGTGAGAACTCAGAGTTTTGAGTATTAGAAAAGACTGAATGACTCAAATGATGCAGAAATTATAAAATCAGAATTGCCTTATGATAATAAGCATGTATATTGTCAGGTTTTGGCCTTTTCATATTCAATAATGGAACTATAATAAAAAAACTTGGTTTGAATTTTATATAGACCATGTACATGTTCATATATATAAGGTCTACCTCTTATGCAATGTATTTTTATAGAAAATGCAACTTGAGACTTTCTAGAATTGTGTACAGGCTATCTCTACATATTTTATCTGCATCAGGAAGTTCTGAAAATACAATAGTTACCTGCAAATGTCACTGCAAAGATTTATCATTGAAAGATAAATATCAGTAATATGGTTTACTCATTTCTTCTGACAGATAATGTCACCATGTTATGAAATGAAAATTATGTTCTCCGGACAATACTGACAACATTTTTTATTCCAGTGAATCCCCAGTTTTGTCTCTTCCCATTACCACATTTGCCTCTATACATTCTTCTATGTCACCTAGGACCTGACACATCTTTTAACATATATTAAATAACCAGCTCCAAATCCCTGCTTAAAACAAATAAACAAAAAAATTCACATAAACTTAACTATACACATAGTTTTGAACCACACAAAATAACATTAGTGGGAATAGGTGAGACACGTTTTCCTTTGTGCCTTAACAACCTAATTGTCTTAAGCAATACTGAAGAAATGAATAAAGCAATTAAGCACAGATATGAGTAAGTGAATGCGAGTTACATCCCAGAGCTCTTACAGTGTACCAAACATGTTTAATATTCTTCCAAAACTGACATTTTGGCCTACTTTTATTTTACAGGAGGTAGAATAATTTGATTTAACCCCAATAATGGTCATAAGGTTTGTGCAAATTCTCACAGGCTTGCATTACAATCTGCTTCTTAAAATAATTTTAAAAGATCTTCTGGAACATTCCTTCCATCTTTTTATCAATATTCTTTCTCCAGCTTCATTGACAGTCTCCCAGTTAGGAAGAAGAAGAAGACAAAGAAAAAGAAGAAAGCTTTATAAACCCCATTGCAATAGCCTGATCCCAAGTGTTTCCACTTTTGCTTGGAAAATTATGATGTGTTTTCCAAGATGATACTTTTCTGATCTATTTTCATCTTATTCTCTAACTCCTATAACCCTTGGGCCTAGAGAGTCAGTTTTAATCTCCAAAGTTGTAAAAACAGACAATGAAGTTGCTAAGGTTACCTCTCTATTTTCTAATAGCAGTGACCCAATTTTGGCTGCTTGTGCAGGGACTGCTTAAGCCCTTGGAGGAAGTCTCAGCTGTGGAATTTTAGGCAACAGCCTTGCCCTGTCAATTCCTACGTCTGTCTTGGCTTCTTTTGCTGATGGATACAGAAATGATTTGTTTTCTTTTTCCTTCCTTCCTTCCTTCCCATTTTGGCATCATGTTTACAAAAATCCTTGAGCTGTTATTTTGAATAAGGAGAAAAGAGGGAAAACGTCAGACTACTAGGACGAAATAAGGAAGGCAATTAAAACACAGAAGGTTTTAATTGGGTCTAGGTATGCGATCATTTCCCTTAGAATGATGAAATTACAATGAAACAGTGAAGATGATATGGAAAAATGACCTCTCCTTTCGCCTACATTTTACACTCCAGATATACAAAATTAAGGAGTAATAAATCCACATTTCACATCAAAAAGAAAAGCATTATGTGGCCAGCATACGGGTCATTCAGTTTTCAGCTGTGTAGGCTTCCCCAGTGTATTCAATACTATTCCAGGCAATGGATCTGGGAAAAGAAGATTTGAAAGATATGATACCTTCAAAACATTATTATTCCAAAGTATTGTTAATGTGGTTCAATGCTAAGTTCTGTAAAAACAAGTATTCTCCTGAAGACTCTGGTAACTGTGTTAGACAATTGTCACCAGGATGACTAGTGAAGTGGAAAAGAATCAATAAAGGTTGATAAGAAATCAGTCCAGATAAATATGTGAGCATTGAGTTATTTTATAAACTTGTACTTGGAAAACTTTACTTTGTATGGTACTTGTTCACTGAATTTTAAATTCATATATTATACTACAGTTTTGTTTCAAGGAATAAAACAAAAGCGAACAGGTAAGAAAAAAACCAAAAAACCAAAAACCAAAAAAACCAAACCAACACCATCACAGTTTCAAATTATAGTTATTAACTAATAAATCTTACAAAAAAATTCTCTCTTAATCCAAAGAGAGCTTTAAAAAGTCTGAAGTTAAAGAAATTGCAAAAGAAATAGCGCTCATAAAAACAGGAAAAAAAATCAAGGATGTAGATTTCAGCAAATAATAGATGAAATGTTAACACAGTCATTAACTTATTTTAAGGATCCAAGAAAAGAAAGTACCCAAGATCATTTACAGTGTACTGATGTAATAAAATATCAGTATTATCCTAAAAATATTTTAAAATACAGACTGTAGAACAAATGCTTAGTATATATCATGTACATTGCTATCAGATAAATAGCCTTGAAAGAACCGACTAACAGTTTCTGCTCACATTTAATGTCCATTTTCTGGTCTAATGTGTCCTCTATCAACATTTTTAAACCAGGAAACTGAGGTTGAATTAAAGGTGTGTTCCTAAGCCACTGTAATTAAAAATAAACAAGTAAAAATCCACTTGAGTTTCTAGAACTCTTCTATAATTTATCTAATGCATATTAAACTGTCATAATCTTAGCAAAGGGACTTACAATTAAGAGCAGTATAACTGACTCCTGCTTAAGGATGCTTTATATGCTCAGGAAATCACACAGTGAGAGCATATGTGGAGTTCAGGCCTTCTGATAGAATTTAATTCTTGAGGTATGCTGATATCATAGGTAAGAACTCTTTCCTATTGCAATTAGTAGCAAATCCTAGACAGAATTTAAATTACCTCTAACTGTTCAGATAGAAGAAAATCTGAGAACCTGGAAAACTTTACTTCCTCAAATGAACTCTTGTTTCTGCAGCTCCAAGAAAACTATTGGCTGCTCCATCCTTTTCAAGACATTTTTATCATTTAATCGCTATTCCCATACAGACTTCTCATAAACTTCATATGTGACTCAAAAAGAGATACATTTTCAGATTGCTTGAGTACAATCACATCTAATAGTGAAGGAATATTATTACATTTCCAAAATCCTTTATTTTGGAAAAAGTTACATGGCCGGACTCTAATTTACCATCCATCTTCATAACAATTTGAAACTATATTTATTGAAAACTTAGTTTAACTAGTTAGAATATGACTGCCTTATTTTTTCATTAATTGATGAATTCTTATTTCCATTTTTCCTCAAAGTATTAAGTGCAGCTGTGTGATTGTGATGAAAAGACAGTTGCGCATTTGGTACAAATTAGAAGGCACTCACAGCCTGTACAAAGAGGACCTCAATTCAATTAAGAAATACACAGGTAAGTATTACAAGTGATCCTGCAGGGTTAGGAGATAGCAACTGGATTTGCAGCAAAAGATCCCTGAGATGTAGTAGTGTCTGAGACCATTCTTCACCTTCAAAAAAGGCCACCAGAAAGGACTACATCCTATAATCTTTTTATTATACATACCTGCTGCTTGACAATGCCACTGGAAAACATTATTGTCCAGTTTAGTATGTAGAACATCTTTTTTTCTACAGTTCATGTACAGAGAAATAAAACTTCTAAACCAGGAACTTTTGCTCAGCAATTTTCTCTCCCATCTGTGAGCCTGATTATTAATGCATTCCATATGAATCGCCAAGCTGTTCTGTGGTTTTCCTATGAAAAATGTAAAGGGACTGCATGGATTATATGGTAACATAAGGATTTTTTTTTTGTAAGAACCCACCTACGTGACTATAGTGAAAGCTAAAAGACAATGAAAACTATGCTTTTATTTGACAGAGTATTGATATACACATTTATCTATACCTGTGACTTTTATATTCTATTACATATTCAAGAAAGGAGATTACTTCTCCTGCAGAGGTAACAGCAAGTGTTAGTGGCGGGAGCAGCTTTACATCAAGTTGTCCCTGTCCCTCACAGAATAAGCAGGACCAGACAGAGATGGGATGGAGCAGCAGAATCAGAATCTGACCCAGTGTTATCAGGCTGGGTCCTTCTGCAGTTAGCAGTAAAATAGCTATGACCAAGATGTATACACATAAAATTTTCATGCAAAACCATTCTTTGAAGATATTAACCTATAAACAAAAAAGACTTTTGTTGCAAACAAAAACTTCGATTTATGCATATAAAATACTTTTTTTATCATATAGTGATCTTCTGTAGAAAGGCACCAAGGTGTTGTTCTTGAACTGGTGTCCTACGCAGGAAATCAAAACTGATTTAATCTTTATATTACGAAAACTGCATGATTTTTAGAATTCCATATTTTCATAGCTTTAACATAAGTAGCATGTCTATTCTTCCTAATGAGTAAAAAAAAATAATAAATTTTTAAAAAGTGTTGATTATTTTGCACTTGACAATTAGATACTATGATTTAGAAGATCATAAATGCTATGTTGTACTGTGGGTTGAGAGTTGTCCTGGGTCACTGGTGGAAGCAACAAGAGGAAGTGGTCTGAGTCAGGTGACCACAAATTGACCAACTGGAGTATTCCATCCCATTCACGACTTCCTGGATATAAAAGGTGGAGACCAGAAGGACTCTGTCTCTCTTCTGCTGGGTGTTCTGCTGCTTTGCTTCACTTCTTCTTCATCTCTGCTTCTTTTCTGCTGTCCCTGCAAGCTGAGGCCTCGTGACAGACTGAATCTAGTTCTGGTTGGCTGCAGGGTCCTGCCGGAGTAGCTGCTGGAAATTGCAAGACTGGTTCTATAATATTTGTTCTGCGTTATTTGCATGACAAGAGTCATGTGCAGAAAATGTGGAAATGTGCAGATCACAAGATAAACCTGACTTAAGAGAGGCAGAGCATAGTACCTAGCAAGCAAATATTTTATTAAAAATAAGAACCCAAATTTCTTGGGTTTATGAGGAAAGCTCATATAAAATTAATGGTGTAAGAGAAGGTGGAAGATATCGAAAGCCTTCTGCAAATTGAAAGTCTTTGCTTTCATTTCCCTTTGTCTTCTCTTTCTCACTTCCTTTTGGAGTGAATTTTTTAATTTCCTCAGATATTCTGTGATTTTTTTACCCCTTTCCTCTTAACTGTATAAAATCAGTAAGCATATGTTGAAGTAATGAGGAAAAAGGGATATAGATAAAGGATAAATTCCTGATGAATTGATTTGAGTAATTTTCACTTACCATTATGTCCACATCCTGCTTCAAAAAAAATTTAAGTGAAAAAGAGAATGTAATGTATTTTGCTTTGTCTCACCTGACATTATCTGTTAATTCCAAGCTTAGTATTGAATTTCTGGTCAAAGAAGGTGTCCAGCAGAGCTGAAATCATCAGCTTGCCATCACAGAGAATGACTTGCAATGACTACCAGCCTGGATCAACTTCCAGCTGGTTACGAGTTGTGGTGTCCTGAAACATAAACTGTATATTTACCAATGCTTTCTCTGAGCATCTCATTAAAGGTCATGGTTGTAATTCGATTTCCAGGAAAAAGGGTGACTGTAACATTTTCCGATTTAGATACAAAGACAGCATAGACTGTAGTGGTGCTCACTGCTTCATTATAAGCAGCTGTGAAATTCACTACATTACCAGAGATGCTCCCCTCAGGATACTTCTTAAATAGGTTATGTTTTTTATCAATGAGACTGCCACATTAAGGTGTTTAGAATAAGAACAAGTGTCAGAAGAATGTCCTTAGTATCATTTAAAACAAAATAAGCAGAGACTATATTGAGAAAACAGACTTGGTTTCTAAACAAATGTTATTTTTTCGATTTCGTTAATTGAGAGGATGAAGGAAGAAAGTGCTATATTTAACATATAAACACAGAAGACATAATATTATAATACACAGTATAGGGATTATACAGACATGTATTACAGCTTCTATCATACCTGAATGTTCAAATGTTATCAAGCAAAGTGCACAGCATAAAGTAGTATTGGTAGGTCCATCATATTCCAAGAGTCATCAGTAGTTCACAGACACAAAATATTTATATATATATTTATATATATTTTTTTTTTCTTTCTTCCCCAGCAGAAACTACCCACATCACACAATGAGCATATAGGTGCTTGGAAAGATCTGTACAGCACCCTGGGTCATGCAGTTCAGAATTTTTAACTCAGACGTAACGTGGAGAAATATATTATCTTAGTGGTGGCAAATAACAATGGCAAATAACGTGAAAAGGTCAGAAAACAGATTTTCCCTTGTTATTGAATCATTAAGTAGAGGAGAAATTCTGCCATGTATAGAGGACCTACACAAAGACCAAGCTAGAGCTTGCATGTTCTGTAGGCATTCTGCTCATGTAATTTCTCATTAGTCATGAATAAAAGGCACGGAGTGAAAAGTGGCAGTTTTCATTCTCTTGCAGAGGCTAACAATGCTGAAACTCAAAATCACATTTACTTTGTCTATCATAAAAAATGTTTCAGTACTGTGAATGGTGTGTCTTTATCTGTGCTTGTGTCCCTCAATATTTTATTTGCAGGAAACACAAGCATTTTACACATTTCATGGTGCCACAATGTCCCATGAAGAAAGGCTGAGAGAGTTGAAGTTGTTCAGCCTACAGAAGAGATAGCTCCAGGGGGACTTTACTGGAGTCTTTCACTACTTAAAGGGGGCTTTTAAGAAAGATGAACACTTTTTACCGAGGCCTATAGTGACAGGACAAGAAGTAATGATTTTAAACTGAAGGAGTGTAGATTTAAATGGGACACAAGGAAGACATTTTTTACAATGAGACACTGGTGATGCGATTGTTGTTTTCAAGTTTCAGGTTTATAATCTGAATGGAAACTTCTCTTTTGACTCCTGAATTTATGTCAGGTCCTTAGTGTTGATTGGTTGGCACTTTTAATGCATGTGTGCAGTCAGGGATGTTACTGCAGTAATACTGACATGAAGAATATCTCTCCTAAGTTGTGTCTGTACAATAAAGGGTGGCATAATGTGCAAGCTAAGACAGAACTACTTCAGAAGCTGCTAGGCAGAGGAACTTACAGGATTTGCCTTATACTTGAGTACCATATAAAAATATAGTCATTTCAGTACCCAGATGAAAGCTCTCAAAGGTCTCACTAGGATCACCATTTCTGAGTTGGGGTGACAGTTTGCCATGAGATGCTCTCAGATCCACACAATACAAAGAGGCTTTGGTGTTGTTTCAAGAGAAACATATCCCTAATACTTAAAGAAAAAAAAAAAAAAAAAAAAATTTACTCAACATTAAGACAAAGAAACAAACTATTAATGAGCTACAGATTATCTTGCACAGATACAATCCACTTCTTTAGCTGAAATGAAAAAAATAATAGGGAACAAATATGGATTTTGGTTGTTTGTATCATCAGAGCAGCACAGGACAGGTAAGTTATAATTTTGAGAAACATCTAAAATAGAAGATGGCAGTCCCTGGGAAGGTTCAGCAGCTCTTACATGTAAGATAGCACTTTCATTATCATAAATTCACCTGACTAATCATAACAAGTCATCTCAGTTTCTTAACCTTCAAAAGTATGGAGAATTACATATATGTAATATAAATATGACTGTGTGCTTAGTGGACAGTGAATGTAGATTAATTTTTAGGGGCCATTTGGGATTTAATACACAGATTTATGTTTTTAACAAATTTTCTATTTTGCTAAATTCTTGATAGTTACCTGATGTGATGCTGAAATGCTTGGAAATCTGAGAAGTTGAATTTCTGCTCAAATACTGAAGAGTTTAAGTGATAGATCTGCAAAATTTGGTCAAACGATATCTGAAAAAAAGAAACCACCTGTGAGTTGAAGAGTCTATCCTCAGGCATATTTACTAGGAGAGAGAGGTAGAAACAGTATTTTCCCTGGGTGAAGTTGAGTTTATACTAAAACACTGGACTTTTCTATGTTGTGAACACTATGCAGAACTTCTGTCAAGTCAGCTGTTGAGGTGATTAATTGAAAAGCAGAGGGAAAAATATTGAGGATATGTTTTAAACCATTATTGCAACATTCACCAGAGTGTATCTGTCAGTCATCCAAGATAAATCGTGTGATTAAGTGTTCTACTCAGGCTGGAAGAAAAAAAGCACCCTGGGTTTTGCTCATTTAAACCAAATTTGTGAGTTTCAGCATACAGATTGACCTTGCCTAAAGACATATAACACATTCTTCTGAACATCCCTGAAGATTATTTGCTTCTATCTGGGCCTGAAGATCAGGCTTACCCAGTGAAATTCATTATTGCATGTATCAGGCAACTTGAGATCCTTCAGTTACACTTTAGGAAGAGCCAGAGTAACAGATCTGGAAACAGTGTCCCCCTTGTGCTTTAATAAGATTAGAAAATAAACACATACTAGGAAAGAACCTTTTTAGTCTCCACACCTATGAAGCCATTGGAAACCATTCCAGCTATATGCATGGTTGTCAATGGGTGTTTTCCCTGTCACAGATCCGTATCACAGCCTATCGCAGATCAAAAAAGCTTTTAGTAACACAGGAGGGCAAATAAGACAGAGCATAGGGTAACTGTTTCATTTGTGAAGCCAGTACGAATATGTCCGGGGTCATTGGGAGGAGCAACGAGAGGAAGCGGTCTGAGGCAGGTTGACCACGAATTGACCAATTGGAGTATTCCATCCCAGTCATGACTTCCTGGATTTAAAAGGTGGACCTGAAGGACTCTCTCTCTCTCTTCTGCTGGGTCTCCTGCTCGTTTGCTTCGTCTCTGCATTTTTCTGCCGTCCCTGCAAGCTGAGACCTCGTGACAAACTGAATCTAGTTCCGGCTGGCTGCAGGGTCCTGCCAGACTAGCTGCTGGGAATTGCAAGACTGGTTCTATAATATTTGTTCTGCTTTATTTTTCTCTATGTTTATTTAGTAGCGTTAGTAAAACGTTTAAAATTTTCCAGCTTTCTTCTCTCTGTTCTTCTTTTCCTTTCCTCTCAAAATCGCCTGTCTTTAATGAAAAAGGAGGAGGAGAGGGGGGGCGGCAAACGGGAGGGGGGAAGAGGGTTAAGGAAAATATATCTGCCGTGGCTTTTGATTGTCTCCCTGCAATCAAACCACGACAGGTAATCAGAGTGTGGGGGGGGCAGAAAGTGGGAGGGGGAAGGAGGGTTAAGGAAAATATATCTGCCGCAGTTTTTGATTGTCTCCCCATGATCAAACCATGACAGAATAACAATAAACAATCTGCTCCTTTTACTGTTTGAAGTGGTGCCATGGAAGTACTTTTATTCCATATGCCCAAAGTTGTGCAATACAGTAGGAGAGAGCTTTCCTACAAAAAGAATAAAATAAATACATAAATTACCTGACTGACAATTAGGGTGACAGTTTACCACTCACAAATCTTTATTTTTTTAGAAATATTTCCTTTAAAAAAAAGCCTGATGAAGACCCAGTACCAAAAAATGTCTCGTAATTAAAAAGCAAATTCCATTAATTAATATTTATATGGCATACTCTTTCCACATAAAATTTGTCTATTACATCATATGTTTTTTGAAAATTAAAATAGAATTGAAAGCTTTATCAAAGCTCAAAGTGCAGTGATAGCTATAATGGAATATATACCTTGGATTCTAAGACTTAAAATGAACAATATTCAATCAAGGTGACCATCACAACACTAGCTTGCAAAATTTCAGCCATTAACTATATGTGGTCTCAAACAAAACTTTGTAGTATTCATGGCATAGTTGTTATAAAAATATGTATAATACCCAGGTAAGAAAGAAGTAAGGAAATATTCCTTGCTTCTGTTATTCTGAGTTGTGCTCTGCATCCCAGATAAGCAAGCACAATTACTATCAAATTCTACTAATTTCTTTTCCACTTGGCTGCTTGAAATTAGAAACTCGAAGTGCTGAACACAGGATGAACTGCAGATGGAAATCATGTAGATATTGTCAATAAGGAAACTGAGAAAGTGAATCTATTCTCTCTGAGATTACTTACTCAGATATGAGAATTCTGTTGTCCAAAGTGACACCAGGTAACAAGGAGTCTTTCCAGATAGAAGGAAAATGGATCATGCCAGGAAAGTCACTATTTTTTACCTCTGACCCTTCGTCTTTCGTATGTTTGATCTCCTACAACCTTGGAAAAGTAAAGGAACATCAAGACCTCAGTGTTAACTGGGAACACAATTAAAGATGATTATATTTGATTTTCTAGTATCTCTATAGTCCTTCACTACTCTGCAATCTATTTCAAATTATTCCAGTGTTAAATAAAGGATTACATCACAGAATCACAGAATGTTAGGGATTGGAAGGGACCTCGAAAGATCATCTAGTCCAATCCCCCTGCCGGAGCAGGAACACCCAGATGAGGTTACACAGGAAGGCGTCCAGGCGGGTTTTGAATGTCTCCAGAGAAGGAGACTCCACAACCTCCCTGGGCAGCCTGTTCCAGTGCTCTGGCACCCTCACTGTGAAGAAGCTTCTTCTCATATTTAACTGGAACCTCCGGTGTTCCGGTTTGTATCCATTGCCCCTTGCCCTGTCATTGGTTGTCACCGAGAAGAGCCTGGCTCCATCCTCGTGACACTCACTCTTTACATATTTATAAACATTAATGAGGTCACCCCTCAGTCTCCTCGAAGTGACTTATAAAGTTTGAGGAGTGAGAAATTCTAATACGTATTTCAAAAGCATATAATATGTTTCATTTTGTGACACATCGATTTTTAAAGAACTACAGATTTCCAGAAATAAGAGAAAAATGCATCTCTTCTGATGATTAAAACAAGCACTCTGCATCAGAGCAACATCTGGATAAAAAAAATCCTTAAAAATGTTTTTCTAAACAGCTTTAATATCAGTTTGCGATGGACCTCTATATCTGGGTGACCTCCTAACTCAATTTAATTCAATGGCAAAACTAATTTATATTAGGGGGAATAGAATTTCATGTCAGAACTCTCCAAGTAATAACACGTAAAATTAACCTTAAACCATGAAGTACATTTAGCATAAGCTATATCTGCAACATAAAATAACATTAGTAATTTAAGACTGTATTCAACCTACCCACTAGGGAACGTAAGGCAGGCTTAAGCATCCACTGTACTTTCAAAGGTCAAGACACTGATCACTGATTTGTCCTGTTTTCTGTCAATTCAGCCATACCTTTTGTATGGTTAAAGCAAAGAAGCAATTACAGTGCCTAGGTTCAGTATATATAAGAGTCATAATAGGTGGTCTGAGTACAGTCTTTAATATTTATCTATTCTGTAATTTGGCTAAGCACAGTGTGAATGAAAATATGTTTTTAAATGTCTAGTTGTTAATCTGAACAAAACCTTACTTTAAACCTGGAATAGATTAGGGAATACTTTTCTGGGGAAAGAAAAAAAGAGAAAAGAAAGAAAGAAAAGAAAGAAAGAAAAAAAGGAAGAAAGAAAGAGAAAGAAAGAAAGAAAAGAGAGAGAAAGGAAGAAAAGGAAAAAAGAAAAAAAAAGAATAAGCACTTTATTTAATGCTCATTCACAGGTATACGTCACAGCCTAGTCAAGCTTTTTTCCTCCACTGGCACCAGATCTGTTATGAGAACTGTTGTTTTAAAAACTACTTCTTAAAGCTATTGTTCAACCAAATTTTCTGTTAGAACCCTGCTGAGAAAATTGATACATATAACAGTGAAATGACTTTCTGGATGGTGCCTATGTAGCTTTTTTTGTTTCTGTTTTTTTGGTCTTAGAGTGTAAGTCTGAAAGAAGCTGAATGGAAGCATGGACAAAATTATTCATGCTGTCTAAAATCCCCTCTAACCTTTCCCTGTCTGTGGAAAATTAAAGTACATTTTTGAAATGCACCACACTGCTATTGATTAAATATCCATTTCACTGCTACGATTCCTCCTGGATTTAAAGAGCTATTAAAAAAATAGTGCAGTCTGATTTTTGTCTATGACCTTCTGTAAATAAGATATATTCCTTTAAAAATAAGGCAGGAAAGACTGAAAATTTCATATCGATTTATTTTTCACTCATATAAATAGGATTCGGCATTTCATTTTTTTTCTGGACGAAACTTTAGATTGCTATTCTCTGCCATTATTCATTGGCAGCCAAGGTAAGGAACTCATATATATCCATCTATGTTCTTGTAAGGTCACCATTCACTCCCATGTCACAATGAGAAATAAACATAGAAATATGTCTTGTAGTCTCGCTGATTTTCACTTTCCAGGAGGTTTCTGCAGCAGATATCCATAGAGAAAATTATTTTAAAGAGGAATGAGATCTAATCATTAGCAGTTGGATTCTAACAGAAGTAGAACATTTTCATTCATATTCCTGTATCCTTCAGTACATGGAAACCCAGCATGGCAGCTGAGGATCAGTTATCATCCCCAAAAGGCAGATCACCAGTTTAAGATCTCAATCAGGACCCAGGAATGTGTCACATGTATTGAACTTTTTAATATATTTACATAAAAAAGGAGACAAATTCGTGTATATCACATAAGGACATGGACTTTTCAGTAGGACTCAGTCCTTGGAGATGTGAGTAAAAATTTCTCTATGTCTCCAATGGGTGCAGAATAGCTCTTTTGGATCTGCAGCCATCATTGAAATCTGAGTTCAGTGGCCTGAAGGAGCTTGGAATATTCTGCAACTGTCTTCTGGTATGCAGAGAGGCTAGATGTTTATCTGTTACTGTATCACTGATGTGACCCATATGGTTAAGGTATGAGATAACTTCGCAGCTGTATGGAGGATACTTTAGAGTGTCTTTGTGGAGCAAATCTGTTTTTCTGTATGCTGTTTCTTGGGAAAGCCTGGGGCTTTTGTCTTAAACAATAGAGCAGCCTCAGAACTGGTCTAAGCAATTCCTATCTTCTCTAGTTCGTGAGTTTTTCAGCAGTTAGCTAAATAAATCCCCAGCCTACTAAACCTGTTCATCACTTGAATTTCACTATATAGAGAGGAGTCAAATGGAGAAGAGTTTTTCTACAAGTAAATGTGAAAACACTGTATTGATGAAATGTGGTATTTTTCTGGCATGATATATGAACAGAACGCTTCAACTACACTCTTCTTGAGGTTTGGTATGTAAATGGAAGTTTCTATCATGCTAAGTTCCAGTTTGATAGTTATATTCCATGAAATGCATTTTTTGGATGAGCTTGTGAATATTTGAATAAATAAAAAAGAGGTTTGACTACTGAATTACCAGTATGCATCAGCAGAAATATAAGATTCATATCAATGAAATTAAATACACATTTTGTTCCACAGTTAAAGGTACAAATCTAGAAGTCTTGTAAAGATCATTAAAATTACAATAAAAATGTAAGTAAATATAAATAAAAACATATAAGTGTTGCCAATCCAGATACCCAAGTAAAAGGTATGATTTAATTTTATAATTTGACTACTAGAACTTTTCAGAGAATAAATCATCTCATATATAACATCTTGCCTATTTCTGGTGGTTATGCTATACATTTGTATATGCAAAGAAGTTCTGGTGGGAGTCTTCTTGTGATTTTAAATGTACATATTTTTCTAAATGAGACTCTAAATTGTTATTTTGCTGATGAAATATGATGTGAATCAATTATTCACTGATAAGTCAGTAGAAGATTCATAAGAGCTTGCAAAGTGTGAAGGGACTGTGAAACCTATGTATATTTGCATAATGTGCAGCACTATGTCATGTTAGTGCTGCTGAGAAATACTGGTAAAGAGGAAGGAGGACAGTGCTTGACTACTTTTTCCTCTTTAGAACACAAGCTTCTAATCTAGATGAAATATGGCAGATGTAAAAAGAAATAAGGTGCAAATGCTGTAAGAAAATACTTTATGGTCTGGCTGACAATTCTCAAACTGAAAGGGGACAAGCTTGATGACAGTTTTAAAATGTATCCCATCAATAGTACCTTTTTCATGTAATATGTGCATATTATAGAGGTAAAAAAAGAACACGAATACCTCAAAGCAGCAATTTAAATTCCTGAAACTTGCTATCTAAAAGTTTCTAATATGGCACTAAATTCTATTATGACTTGATATGACTGTGACTTGAACTGCTAATTTAAGGAAAACTATTTTGGAAAAGAACCAAAATAGATTTTCCAACTGGCTTTAAAGTCAAATGAAGAATTTACTCTTCCTGCAGGGCAGGTCAATCAAGCTTGAAGTCTACCAGGCTGGTAAATCCTGACCATAAATAAAAATCAATTTTGTAAAGCTTTAACAGGGGTTAGATTAGTTCAGAGTAAATCATAATTTTCTCACTTTGCCATAAACACATTTTGCCCAGAAAATTTTCCAACTTGATACCAGTCTACATCTACTTTAAATGGATGCAATAACATTTATTCAACTGACACAGAATAATTCAGGATTAGATGTGTGTAAATGTGGATATTTGAGGTTTAATTATTACACCATTTTAGCGATCACTGAGCTTTATTGTGGAATTAATAACAGAACTGTAAATTTGTTTCTGATTTTAACAGTTGCACCACACATCATTGGTTTAATTTCCATGAAGTGTCTTGGTATTAAGCTAAGATCTATGAAGTATGAATAAATATGAAATTTAGCAGTGGTCCGAAACTGAAAATTCTGAAGACAACTTTGCCTGGATTTTTTTTTTTTCCTGGAGCGAAATGGTACCAGTCTTGTTTATCTATCTCTATGTTATCGGTGAAACCACACAGTTAGTTTGAACAGGGAGTTCTTCTTTTTTGAGATGCTCATTATGTTCTTGCTACCATTCTGATCTCAGCAGGAGTAGGAATTGCTCTAAAAAATACAAATATACATATATATACACATATATATCATCTTCTTCCTCTCCCAAACTCTTACATGACAGACATTTGAAAGCTTCTTGCATTCCCAAATTCAGCACCCAAATAAATTGGTATAATATCTATGGTGGATGCCACTATATGTTCATCCTTCTAGAAAAATCTGTTCTCTTTTTTAAGCAGTTGAAAGTTCATGAATTTGCTATGAAAAACTCAAATACAACTCTCTTTTTTTTTTTTTTCTTTTTCCCATCCTTCTTCAATCTTCCACCTCTCCAAACTTAAGATCCTCAACTTTATCTTCCCACTTCTCTAAGCTTAGTGTCTGGCTTGTACAGCTTTCTTTTATTTGCTTATAATTGCATTTTTGGTTTTAAATGTATTTCTGTGCATTTGTAGATCTCACACAAAATAAATGTGTTTGTTAGGTCAACCAAAGTTTGTAATTACTGAGTTGGATCAGATAATTTCTGCAGAGGTTTACTTTGTTTTGTAAATATATGTATAAACAACTTAGGTATATTGACCTTAACAACATGCCTTTCCAATAACCAGCAGTATTTGAATCCTGTTACCTGAACTAGTAATGCCTTTTTAGAATATAATTAATAATAATCTTATTAATTTGGAAAAGAATGACTATAATGGAGCAGATAACACAAAGAACATGAAAAGTCTGTGCAACACAATACATGTGTATTAGAAAATAACAGTATATACAATATCCAAGCAATGCAGTTTTGCTCCATGATCTTTCACCTTGCTCCATGGTCTTTCATATTGTGACTGACGATACAATACCCACTGGCCAAGTTATGAATAGGAATTAAGAGCAATTTAAATCTGGGAAACCAGATTCCACACAACCTGATTACAGACATTGATTATTTAGGAATTCCATGCAACAGTCCTTATTAAATGAAACACTAACAAGTTATATCTACTGTGGCTCATCCTGTGGATGACCATTACTGCTGTACCAGAGAGTAGCTAGTAGCAATGAGAAATGAGCTACAATTGCAATTAATATTTATCGGAGGAATGTTGATAGGAATAATCTTTTTCACACCGATGTTTGCATATCACCTAGGGAAGTGAGGTACTTTTTCAGGATTAGGACTTTAAGCTACTATGACAATGATAATGATAATACGAAAAACATATTCTGTGAAGTTACAGAAAATGCACCTGTTTGTACTGTTCAAAAGCTAGTGAGCTGGTTCACTTGAAAGAAGGACAATTCTGCAATTTTATCCATTCCTCAAGTGAAACAAAACTTATGTTTGCATAGATTCAGAGTGACTTGTATGACACTTTTGCCTTTCTCTTGGATCCACTGTATCAAAACAAAGCACTCAAACCCACTCATCTAACAGACGGATATCCTCCCCAGGACAGTATGATTCCAGCCTGATTCTATTCGTGGCCTGTCATTTTAAAGAATGAAAAACAATGTCAAAATGAAATTTTGAGCTTATTAGTTAGTAATACTTTGCTGTTATGGTTTTATTACTGTTATAATTTCTTTTGACTGTTAGATCTTGGTTAGATCGTTATCTGGTGCCTCAGTCTCCTCTCTGAGCCAGTTGGACACAGCAGAAAAAGTGTCCCTTACCAAATTTACACCTGAAATATGCAATGCTCCATCCATGCCCATGAAAGCAGTGATTATCTCAAAACACTTGAAGAATTTTCTCATTTGTTCCAGGGATGAGAGTAATGTCGTGAAGGCCTGATTTCTGTTGCACTACCAGACCTTCCTAAGTACACAGCTCCACAAAGAGAATAAATCTTGCAAAGCATTTGAGAACACCTTGCAGAGTTCTCAGGCATTAGTAAACCTGCAACAACAAATCCATGGTGTGCTGTTGACCACTCGCTTCCCCTGTGGGCATAGCAGCTCTGTGGGATGGCACACAGGGTTCAAACTGGGTTTCACATTTGAGTATGTCCTTCTCTGCTGTACTGCTGCTGAATGAAGGATCAGGCAGCTCAGGGAACCCAGTTCAACCTTTATCCTCCTGCTCACATGGGCAAAAGCAGACAGCTAGGAAACAGTTGGAGAAAAGAGAAAGCATGAATACTTCTCATGTATTCTCAAGCAGTCTCCAGTCATTGTGTCTCAATAGTTTCCTCATCAAATTTAATATGCCTTTATAGAGCTTACATCGATCCATCAGTCCTTTTGTGGGGATACATAAGTAGGACAGTTTTCAGTCCATCTCGCTTTGGTTTTTAATGAGAGATGCCATCTAGACAATAGGTGCTTCTGAATGCCTCTCCTTTATGATTCACAGAATCACAGAGTGGTTAGGGTTGGAAGGGACCTCTGGAGATCATCTAGTCCAACCCACCTGCTGAAGCAAGTACACCCAGAGTAGATTGCGCAGGAATGTGTCCAGGCAGGTCTTGAATGTCTCCAGAGAAGGAGACTCTACAACCTGAAAGAGGAGGCCATATTTTCCAAAATAGTGTGGATTTAGAAGCTCTTCTGAGTATAATGGGAAAATTGAGGATAATGCAGGCTATTGAACATTCTAAGCACTTCAAAATCTATTTAGATTTTTAATCAGGTTTGTCACTTCTAGTGACAATAATTAAAAATTTAACTGTGAGAAAAATACTTAAAATTAATTTATCTGGTGAATAAACATTATTTTGTCTTAGTGCTATAAGTATTTGTATCTATTATTTATTCAAGGTCTCAAGTATGCCTGAAGCGTTCCAGATAAATTACTGTTTACAGAAAAATGTTGTTTAAATGTTTTAATTTCAATTAGAGAACATACCTAAAAATTCCCATATTACAAGAAATATAGAACAAGTTCCATGCAACTGGAGGCATTTTGGGGGTTTTTTGCCTTTTTTTTTTTCTGCTAGTTTTATCAAGAGAAAAGGAGTATAAAGGTTTTCAATTTATGTGTGAGCAGGGAACAGATTGTGAAGAAGGTGGGGAAGGAGAATTCTTTTATTCAGACTGTCAGATCAGAAACTTGTGGATCTCAAGAGTAGAGGACACGAGCTCCAATTGTGAAAGTCCTATTGCTCTGATACATCTTTATGAGTTGAATTAATCACCTCATGAACTGTCATGGAGACATTGGGAGAGAAAGCAAAATGTCTGCTGTAGGAAGCTAAAATCTGAAAGAGGTGGTACAGATGTGGCGTCTGAGAAAAAAAAAAAACAACAGAAAAAGAAATCTTTCAGACATTTTTATTTCCTACCATAACAACTGTAGTATCTGTTCTGATTTGCAAATCACCTTATACTTTCTTAGAAGAGTAGTATGTTTTTCTTTTAAGTAAGAAAAGCTCCTCCAAAAGCTCAGTATTTGTTTACTTTTGGAATTAATTTGGGATACTCATAGGACATTTCCAAAACTTCTAACAACATTGTCGTGTTACTTCACTGGGGTCTACTTGTTGCTTTCTACCTCTTATTTGTTGCTTTCTATCTAAAGTATTTATATAATATTTTACAGAAACAAATGATAGAAAAAATATTGAATCTAGCCTTTTATGCTAGCTTCAATATAATTTAAGTATCTTGCCTTTCTATGTCTTCTATTCCCAGTGTTAACCCACCCTCCCCACCATAACATCAATTCAACACCATTACCATTATTAACAGAAAGAATGTGGATGCAGATCGATCACCAGCAACTGGTTGGATTTATGCCATGGTCTTGAGAAAGCTTAATCCCACACCAGTCTTTACCCATGTGAGCACTTCCAGTCAATCAACAGAATCATGTGAAGTGCATACATGAATAGTATTATATACTTGACTAACTGTTGCAGGATCGAGGTTTTAAGCAAAGCTACACAAATTTCAGACAGGTTTTCTTCTTAAGATACCACTTCTAATTTCAATTTTTGTATTTCTGTGTCCTTTTTTCCCTTCCTCCTTTTAGCCTCTCTTTAGTCACCCAAAATTCTGCTGAACAGTAAGAAGTTTGTGGCAAAGGATAATGATGCAACTTGCTGACAAAGAGACTCATTATGCATCATATTGATCAAAATATATGTAGCATTCTAGTTCCTTGCTAAATATTGCAATTTTTCAAGGTCATAGATCATCCATAGTAACAAATATAGGAAGAATATATCTATGCTGGAATATACCAACTCAAGCATATGAAAACTAAAGACAGTTTGGGAAAAACAGGGACTCCCATACAGTTTTCTGAGTGAAGATCCCTATAACAGTGTCTTAGGCTACCTGCAGCAGCTTTCTACAAGAGGTACAGGACAATGACATGGAGGGTCTGCAACTGCTGACTCTGCTGCATTTTGATTCAAGGCCTGTTGGCACTAATAGAAATAAATTTATCTTGGTGCTAATGAGTTTGGCATAGAACTTATATTATCATTCACCTCAAGCTAGACATCTGATAACAGGAAAAAAATCCTATGTGAAGCATAGTTCTGAGACACTAAGGATAAAGAATTTCTATCTGTCCTTTCAGATTCACAGATGTCATGGTCAAGCTTTCCAGTCCAAAGCAAGAACTTGGCTGTGTTTGTTCCTTTATCCAGTTCGGGAAGGAATTTGCTTCTTCAGAGATGATGGCATTCCCAGTATCCCTTTAGTGTTTGAACACAGATTGATAGTAGAGACTGATGAATTTTCTTCAATATTGGTATCTGGCAGAGAAGTGGAGGTATAACTATAGCCTTCCTAATTGTGATTTATATTTCCTAAATATTATGCCATTTAAAATTAGAATATACATCAAATACATATATGTATGTATATGGAAGTTTAAGTGTATATGTCTACATGTACTTATATAAAAGACATTTTAAAGTATACTGTTAATAGTAAATGGTGTGAACTTGAAGAATTGTCTTGTAAAAAAATATTTTACATGCCAATGGAACTCTATGATTTACACTATCTGATAGTATTACCCTATCCGATCAATAAAAATTGGCCTTATGGCCAGGGTAATTTCAAATTTGTAGTCATTCCAACATCTTTTGTTTTGTTTAATTTTCAGTGGCTGCTGAGGTTAGACAGATTTCCTCCTCAGCTGTTTTAGGAAAAGGCAGGAGGAAGGAAAGAGCTAATGATTTGACATTTTCTTAAACAAAGACAAAAAACCTCTAATGCATGTACTACCTAAAATTAAAAGTGTTCTTGTTTTCAATTTATTAAACTAGCAGGTGTAAATTTAAAAAAATCTAAACTGCAAACTGCAGTTGAAATACCTTATGGCAAATCATGACATGAGTTGTTTATTTCTGTTAGGCTTATTGATACCACTTGACCTAATTATTTTGACACTTCTGCAGTAACACTTTGGAATAAAAACAAATGTACAGAAGTTGTAATAGCTTTTTTCCCCTCAGGGATAAAAGTATAAGGTAACACTTTTCTAAAAAGGAATTGAAATAAGCAGTTTTAAAAAACTGTAATGTAAACTTTTTAATTAAAACTTCTTACCATAGATTGAGTTAAGATCCTTTTCTAAAGGAGCAGGAAGAAAATGTAAGGTTGACTGAGCAAAAAAGACATTAAAGATTAAACTCTGCACTTTATTTTTATTTATTTACATAGATCAAATGAATCCTATTTGCAACACTGAGACTATAAAGGAAACTAGAGATAATGGTGTCAGAAAGCAATCATAGTAATATCGTTACTAGGAGAAATAGTCACACACATCTTCCTTCTTTTATTGTCAGTATGGGCAGACATGTACAAGTGGTTGAGTGAGAGGAAAGGCCTTTTCCTCTACCAGCAACATGCTGTCAGTTTTTCAAAAGATGTCAGAGATTTGGAATCCTCCAATTCCAGTCTTCAGACTCGTTTACAGATATGAACAACTAGACTGCTGCGATGAAGCATAGAAGGTTAGTAGGTAATCAGCATCTTTGTTTTAAGAATATATATACATTTACATACATATGTAGACACCTAGTCATTCTGGGTTTGCATGGAAAAAATACATTTGTGCCATTGTCCTGCTTACTTTGTTGGGAAGGAAGAAAATGAGCAACATAAATCACAGTGCTTCCAGGAAGTTTTTAAAGTTACTGACACTTTCTTCATGAAAAGGCAGATTTAGGAATAGTTTTCTGTACAGAAATCAAGTTAAAAGTATCCCTTTTTGATCTACCTAAGATGTTCCACTCTGCTGTCACTCTCTTGTCTATTTTCTTCAGGATTTGAGTTTTGAGGACTGTTCTTTATTTGCTAACACACTCCTGCTCACTTAACATAGTACTCCCATCACACATCACCGGCCGTATATTGAGGGCAAATACAAATTCCATGATTGAAAGAAAACATATAAAGATATAACATATAAAACATATAAAGATATAAAGAAAACAAATAAAAAATACAAAAATAATGTTGATCCTTATAAAAAGATACTAAGGTAGATTGGAAAGGAAGAGAGGTGAGAAATAATAGCATTTAACTTTTACAATCTGTCCCTGTCTCTAACTAACCAATGTAAGGAACAGCTTGAGCAGTAGGAACAAAGACCAAAACCACTGTAACTGGCAAGGCCAAAAAGATAAAAATTAAGGTTGACACTGAGTTTTATACCCTTTTAACTTCACTGGACTGCTTCCAGAAGCGACATACAAAGCTTTTCTGATGCTTTTGGCCAAATGTCTCTGAGGACACAGTCACATTCTCTTTTCTTGCTTTGTTACATGAAAGGGCAGCACCACAAGGAAATAACCTTGCCAAACAACAGTGTGCAAAATCCTGCCAAAACCTCTAATCCAAGCTTTTAGAAGATCAGTGATTTACCTGTATTCAAAACCAGCAGATCAGGGCCCCAGAACTTTCAGAGGGTGTGCTTTCTCCATGGCTGCCAGGAACCATGCTCTCTCCTCCAGTGTAAATGCTACCCATTCATGGTCCAAACTTTAGAAATAGCACTCAGGCACTGAATTAGATCACTGTTATCAGGGGCAGAAATCTCCTGACAGTCAGAGAGATTGAGTAATGCAGCTTGTTAAATTCAAAAGCAGATTTTCATATCTTGTTCCAAAGGCAGCAGAAGCTGATAATCTTTTGTCAGAAATTCATTGTCCATAAAAATAATATTATGTATTTTGGGCGTAAGATACTAATTTTTTTTAGGCAAGCTTCACTTTCTCTCCCACAGTTGTTTCAAGGCAGTGATAAAATATCTGCTTAATATAATCTTGAAAAGTTGTTTAAAAGGGATTTTATTTTTACATGTTTGATATAGTTGCCAAAATGCTTTTTAGAGCTAAAGATAGGGTAAAATAGTCATGTATATTTTATGAATGTTACTACAAGTCAAATGCAGGTCTTAAAATTATGTCACTGTGTAAAAGCTAACTCATATCCTGCTTTTGCCAATTTTGCCGTACTGTTTCTGTCAATATCTGATAACTTACAGAAAAGTGAAAATCTCCAGAGTACAACTATATAGATAGAAAGGAAAAGACACAGATCTGTGCTCTCAAGGGAGATTTTTCATTTCTGTTAATTTACAACATAAATGTTCATGCCTTACTAATATCTTAATTTTTATTCTTGAAGATGTTATTTAATTATTATAGCACTGTCTATGCAGTCCACCAAAACATGATGCCTTACAGGAAGACTGTTAAGAAATTAACATTCTCTTCACTAAATAACACTTCCTTTAACTGATCTAGCTTTTGAAATATTAGCTCCAGCACATGTCCTTTTCTTACTATGGGAGAGCTTAAAGTAGGAAACAGATCAGTTTTTTCTATAGAATTTTTATTATGACAAATTCGACTACCTTCATTTTTTTTACAGGTTAAAGGTAAAGGATTGATCATTTTCCAAGCCAGATATTCCATCAGAGAAAAAATGAATTATTTATTTACTGCCTTCATCCCACCCCATCTCATGGTAAGTCTGAACTCAGTTTTGTTTCTTATTCACCAGTATTCACCAGTAGTGAAAACGACCATCCTGTTTCCCTGTAGAAATGACATGCAAAATCTTCCTCTGGATGTGATATGTTTAGGAAGAGACAACCAGCCTCGCCAGTTTCTACACACATGTATCTAAGATTTGAGGCTGCCTCCCCATCTTGCCTCAAATATTGCATACTATTGCTAATTTCCTAATAATTTACTGCAGCAAAAGCTAATGAAAAAAGATTATTTTATTAAAATCAGATAAAGCAAAACTTGTAAGAGCTGTCACTTACAGTGAGCAAGGTCACCACGACTACATAGGCATGGCATATTTGTGCTTTTTACAGGTTTCTTTACATTGTTTTTCTTTGAATTTCAACATGTTTCTTGTATATGTAAATATTCCACAAATGCATAATTTGTATCAGCACCTATGCACATAGTAAATGCTTCTGTTGGGTTAATTTCCACCTACTTGTTAGAATAATTTACCCACTGAGATCTGGAGAGGTTCTTTTAAACAAAGGTCCATATAAAAACTGACAGAATTAGAGATACTTTATTGACAAAACACTATAATTCACTTGCCACTATATAGCAACCAAAGAATTTTTAGTAGTCAGCTGCACAATTTGTCCATGGGGTAGGCTTTTTACATTTGTATCTCTTTTATTTTAAGTCTTCTGAAAGAAACAAAAAACCTTAACAAAACAACACCAAAAAGGCATTAAAAGACATACGTATCAAACTCCAGCCAGATAAATTTATTGGCTAAAGTTCACAGAGGACTCATATAAATTATCCATTGGGAATCAATAAATAGGCATTATTGCATTTTCCTGCAGATAATTTTTCAATGTCTACAACGGCTAGGTTTCAGACCTATTATGAACATGGAAATCAAGACAAGAGACAGAAAAAAAAATCCTAGTATTAATAGATGGCTTGCTATTTCAGTCATTGGTCTGCAAATGTATTATTTTAGAGAAGCAAGTTCAATTTGCACTAATAATTTTTAAACCTTATGTAAATACATGCCTTTTAGTTGTATAAAGTATTGAAGAATTAAGAAAAAAGTTCTTATAATGGTCAGTAAACCTTTACTGTCTTGCACAAAACATTTGCTTTGTGTGTTATCTCAAATTTAGTCCAATGTCTATTTTGAAGCCTATTGTGTTTTTGAAGCTCTTCGTATTGCTACATGCTCAAGAAATTATTCTTTATTAAACTATCATGTGAATCAAAAAAAGAAACACAAAGAGCTGTACAAAATCCTTTTGAAATACTGCAGCAGTCATGCATTTCTGATGGACTGAATGCTGAGCATAGAATTTGCATAAGTCCTGTCAAACCAAATAAGAAAAGCATTCCTTTTTCTTCTCTTTAATTGCAAGAAGCTAGACAGCAGAGCACCAGCACTACTCAGAACTTACATTCTTTCTCCAGTACTATCATACTGAATTATCGTAACAGAAAAATATGTGTATATCTAAATAGTAAAAGACTAAGTGTTGAAGGATTACATCAGATAAGGTGTCATTACATTATTTCATCCACTCCACAGAGGATGAAGGAAAAAGACAGCTGCAACTTTTCATGTTAGTAAAGCTGCTGGATTTTATTTTCAAGTATTTCTGTAGAAGCACATTGGAAGAGTAAAGTAATAAAAGTCTTTTAATATAGCTACTGGTGATGTCTCTGCTGCTTCAGTAGAAAGTGCACTTTCTATCATAGCAACAGGAGCTGTAGACATGATCCTTCACTTTTTTCTTATTTCTTTTCTTTTTTTTTTAGCCAAACCTCTCTAATTCAGTTATCCCAGCACAATTCTGCAAAGTGTATTTGACCTAATTTAAAAATTTCCATGAAGTTATATGAAAGCAAAATAGCACAATGAAATAATACTATATGGAAGTAATAGTTATTAGCCTAACGTGAACTGCAATCAACTTTCCACTAACCTGATTAATATGGAGCTGGGGTAATGGATAAATCCAGAAAATATGCAGCATCTACAGTAATAAGTTAAGCAGTAATGGGTAATATTGCAATGCATTGGAATAACACCATCTAAGCTGTTAAACTGTTCAAATGGCTCCTGGCATGCCTTTTTTCATATCAAATTGCAGTCTGCCAAGAAACCCCTGGAAGAGCTCTCCAGTAAGTCTGGGCCAGAGACCATCAACACTAGAAAACATCATGTGTCCACTGGAAAGAGCTACATGGACAACTCCTGTCCTTTGTGTATCTGCAAGGAACCAGTTTTGGGCAGGCAAACTTGTGAACTTTATGTCAGCAACAGCTGTGCCAGATTTAGCTTGGCTCCTGCAACTACTTGGGTTTCTGTTCTGCTTTCCCCACATTCGGACGAAGTGACTCATTAAAGTAAGACTGTTTCCTTGCCAGCACTGAGCCTCAGCTGATGTCTAGTGCTGCCCTCTGGACAGTGTCATGCCTTAATGAGTACAAGAGATCCAGTGTCAAAAGATGGATTCCTGGGAGCCAGCCTGGCGAGAGAATTCAGCGAAGCCACTTGGGCTGAGTCTGTGTTGGCTCACTCTGCCTCAGCAGGCTTATGTCCAGGAACTCAGTGTTTAAGGGACTGTCTCTACATGATGCCAGTTTTCTCCTAACTGCACTTTCTTACTGAAGATCCGTATGACCTGAAAGCCTTGGAAGCAGTACAGCTGCCCACACACAGCACGGCACCTCCATTAACCTGGGTGGGTCTGACCCCTTTCTGGACAACTGACTGCACCATTATACCACAGAATGTGTTTCCTAATTTAGTATTCCAGGTCTATGAATAGATGGAAAAAATGCCTTGTTCTTTCCTCCTCCTCTTCCCACGTTTAATGAAGTTTTCCAGTTTAGTTTAAGAAAATTTGATGGTATTCTGGCTATCATATGGCTGCCTAATCAAACAGATCATGAGAAGTGGTGATTGGACTTCTTTTCACCTCATCTGAGAAGTCCTAAGCAGATTCAGAAAGAGTTTGAGAAATAATGAATAATACAGTAATTCATAGTCTTTCTAGTTTCTATAGGATAACCTCTCATGAAAACATTCATGAAATATTTCATAGGTTCGTCAGAGAACATCACAGCACCAAATGTCTTAAAATGTCTTTGATGTACCAAATGTCATTTCTTTTTTCAGTGTTAAGAAGAAATGAAAGTAATGGAAGTTACGATCTTATTTGGATCACCAAATTGGATCACTTATTTGGATCCTAGGTAATGAAATGTCTGAAAAAATGACAAATTTTCTAGCTAGGGAGACACAGTGCCTAGATTCAGTTAGGAGTTTAAGAGATAGATGTAGTTAATGGAGAGGTCTATATGATCTGAATATGTTTTCAGAGATCCTAAATATGAAGCCCATCTCTTTTTATGGTGATTTAAGGACAGAAATGATAAAGAAAAGGGAGTGACCTTGTGGATGTAAAAACTAAATGAGAAATGGTCCACAGTCAACAAGTAGCGAACTCCAGACACAGGAGTTCCTTAATGTTAACCTTGTTTTAGATTTTATTGTAGGCACTTCTATCTTCTAAAACAATCAGCTATAATTTGCAATTGTTCATAAATCTGGTCTGCAAACAGGTTGTCAGTCTTCCTAAAATGGCAATAGCGTTGGCCCTACCAGCAGGTCTCTCTAATTTGCATGGAGTTTTTCACATATTTCAACAAACAACTAAAGCCAAAGAATCACGTTTAGGGTTTGTTTTGGTTTGGTTTTGTCACTCCCTGTTGCATTAGCTAATAATTAGGCATTTTCCAGAAAACAAAAGCAAAAGCAAACAAACCAAAAAGACACACACACAAAAAACCCTCAAACAAAACCAAAAACAACAACAAAAAAGCAAAGCAAACCAAACATACACACAAAACAAAACCAAACCACAGACATTTTGCAGTAAAGAAAATATTTTTATTAGCATCTACACGCGCACAGCAAGACATTTTTGCATATCTATGCATTTTCTAGTTTGGCATAAGACTCAGTATAGTTGCCTTGCAAGCTACATGAAATTGGGATGCTGGTAAAGTGCAGTAGAGCAGTCAGATGACCTCTGCACCCTTTTCTCTGCTCTCACAAAGGATTTGTGTAGGACAGTTTCCAAACCAGTGATTTAGAACTAAAAGTATTTGATGCAACTCTTTGCTGCATTTAGGACGATGCACAGGAAGTTTCCAGCTGTAGAAGGGGGAAGAAGATACGTGGAGAAACTCAGCAATATTAGCAGTCATTGGAGGGAGGGAAAGAACATATACAGGCTCATTAATAATATCCACACAAGTGTTTTGCCTGCTGTTTCCTCTGTACGTAGGAGACCACATCTGAATTGTGTGCTCACACCGGAATAAATACTATTGGGTTTTTGATGTTGGTTGCTACTGAGTGTCTGCAATTTGAAAAAAGAAACCAGACAAAAATAAATTTAATTGATTGAAGACAAAAAAAAATTGAAGTCCTATGATATGCATAGAACCAATATTTTTAGACTTCTTAATTACTCTGCTCCTTTCATCACTTTACCAGAGGTTTTCTGAACTTCTTGTATATATTCTTGAATGTCTAAGTGAAAGGAAATATTTCCAGTCTCAAGTATGTATGGCCATAAGAAATGTGCTTCAAAGACTTTGCCAATTTTGTTTCTTAGGTTTTTTCCTTTAACAATTCAAGGCGTTTGTGGTGTTAATTTTTGGAGTTTGTTCATTTGTTTGTTTGTTTTACATTTCAAATTGAAGTCTCTTCATTTTTACTGTAAATCAGTTATCTCACAACAGTTTTATTTT
Source organism: Caloenas nicobarica (assembly GCF_036013445.1). Lineage (NCBI taxonomy): Eukaryota > Metazoa > Chordata > Aves > Columbiformes > Columbidae > Caloenas > Caloenas nicobarica. The sequence goes on from NC_088245.1 coordinate 52,222,620, forward strand.
GGAAATACAGTTTTCTGTTGCACATTCTGCAGTATATGGATTGTGAAAGAGTTAGACAAAGTAGTGGGTCCTTAAATGTTCCTTATATCTTAACTTCAATGAATTTGGACAAGGTCCTTTGTACCATAACAGAGCTTTACATGTGGAAGAGATCATGAGAAATTTGAACAGGATTTTATTCTTAGGTATATAAACTCGAACAAATTCTTGACAATGACAGGCCTATCAAAGGACTATGGCCTCCAGCTGGGCAGCATATCCCAGCCAGCCCCACAGCAGACTGATCCCTAGTCAATTCCTTGGATGCCAATGCAAGCAATGTTAGAGCCAGTTGCTTTCCACAGCACAGCCAGCCAAGTGTCCAGATGCTAGAAAAATGTATAGCGCAATGGAGCACCTGGATTTTTGCAGCTGTAATGTTCAGTGTTGAAGTTGCAGTTAAACCTTCTCAAAACATGTGAGCTGAATACTGGGAATAAGGAAGACAAAAGTTCACTTGGAGCAGTAGCAGAAAGTAAATGTAGGAATTTAGAAGCCATGTGGCAAAACCTTTATACTGTTATCTTTCTGTCCTCATCTCCTGCTCCTTTACATATTCCATCAGCCCAATAATTAACCTCTCTTTTGTTACTGTCAAATCATACCTAATTGAAGAGAATTAGTTTCTTAGAGGACCTATCAACAGAAAAAAACCTTCAAATACTTGGCTATAATGACAAAAGTGTATTTTCCAGATGAAGTCTGATTTCACATTAAACATCTTTTTGTGTTGCAGGTTGCAAAGTACAATGTGTATGTGTGCCTGCTGGAAATTTAAACTGAAATTCCTTAGAACATCAAAGCAACTTGTTAGAAGTTCAACTGTGGGAAAACAGTTATTGTTATTATTTTTGACAGTCTTTTTAAAACCTTCTTAAATTGAACAGTCTTTTGGTTTCCCCATAAACTATCATGTATTTCCTACAAAAATAGCTCTTTATTGTACAGTTTCAGTGCAAAATTTTTTTATGGATTTAGGCCTTAGTAAAATCCATAGGTGAAGCTACTAGAAGATGACATCTTTCCCTTCATCCTTCCAGTCTTGGAAATAGAAGAATTGTGAGCTAAAATAATAAGTATATAATATACCATAGCTCTTCCTCTAGAAGAGTTCCTAGAAAAAAGATATGTGAGCTGGAAGAAGATAGGTTAGTGAAAGTTCTCCGAATAATATTCTGTCACATTCTAACCTACATTTATTTTATTTTCACAAAGTACCAGGATATAGAACAGATATTAGAGAAATCAGAATTTGTTGCAATGTGACTACGATTATTAAAATAAGCTTTTACATGTGTAATCTAGTGTGGCTGAAATTCCTACATTGAAGATATCAGACATATAAGAAGTGCTTGGATTTTCAGATAAGTCACTATTAAGAGCAACTGCCTATGCTGTATATGTATCAATTAGTTTATCCTATGATATCAAGGCTCTTCAATGTCATATGCATGTATTGTACAACAGCATGACACTCAGAAATATTTGAGTTTAGGTTTGTGGATTGCCTAATGGCTTTCTTTATAAACAGAAAATTAAAAATCTCCCACTAAAATAATGGAAACCTTTGTCATCCCACCTCATGTTAAAAACTAAAAATATAACTTCTATAAGCAAAGGGGTTCCCAGGAAAATTTGGTTTGGGGATAATATAAAGAGAAATTTTTTTGCTTGCTTTCTGGTGAAAATTCCTGCCAGTTTTGCTGGTGACAAGTGAAATTGCTGAAAGCCTCATGGACACAGATGAACTATTTCTGTTCCCTAATTTTCACAGCTCCGTGCAATTAATTTTTACTTTTATGACCAAATAAAGGGAAATACTTCAAAACTGCATGCATAAAACATCAATTTTGTGAACATTTCCCATTGAAAAATATTCCAACAGAAATCCTCTAAGTAGGTTTAGTCTTGGCGTTATAAATATCAGTCAAACACCTTTGATTTTACATTAAACTAATTTGCATAACATACATTATATGCAACAATGACATCTAAATTGTAGCCTTTAATATCTCAGATGTTGTTTTTTGTAAAATATGAAGTTATACAATAAATAATGGAGTGTATTGCGTACAAGAATTTCAAGATTCTTGGCAAATATTAAACTGAGCTTCATAACTTTCTGTTTACATAGACAAACATTATTGCCATTTTACGGGTGTGGAAATAAATTCACATGGGTTATGCAGGTCAGGAAAATCACGGACAGATTCTGCAGAAGATGATCCATTAACCTAAGCTTTCTGCATTTTTGATCTCCTATGTCATCTACTACATAGTGCTTCCTCTTTGTTTTGGCGTGTTTATTTTGCTTATAATAAACTTCCTGTAGGATATGTAGTACAAAGGTTTTACAGGTTATGCTGGGATGCAACTAAGAGCAAGATGACACTCCCTAGTGTCATAAAAAACTATGTGACATACATAAAAACTATGTAACATGATGATAAATGTTATAAGCAACTGTGGTCACCTATGTAATTCTACATCTATTTTGTGTTATGCTTGGACATATTTACTGCTAATAAGCTGTTCTATACTATCTAATGCTTCTATTTAGACAATAACTATATATGTTTATGCAGATTTATTTTTTCCAATAATTTATTTTTTAAATAAATTATGATTTATCATTTTGGAAAGCTAGTTGTTTGCTATGGACAGATGGAGCTGACTAGTGAACCTTGGCAGTTGTGAATGTTGAAAGCTAATGTTGACTCAGAGTGTTTAATTTCTTTTAATTAAATTCTGATCACAAAATTAATCAGTTTCTTGAGTTCATTTACTTCATATTAACTTAGTACTTTGTTGAGTTCTATTTCCAAGGCAAAGCAAAATGAAAGTTATAATACTGCAGATATTTTCTAAATGGAATGATCTAGGAAAGACAGCACTTCAGAGGAGCGGATGGGAGATAAGAAGCTGAAAAGCCAATCAAAAAGCAGGCCAAAAATACAGCTTTTAAGTGACTTCTTCCTTCTCCAAACACTAATATTTTCATTAATGTCATGGAGGCACACCAAAGTCAGCTTTAGGCAGACAACAAGTTCCAAACCAGACTTTATTCTAGCCAGAAAAGTGTACCAAATAAGCTGACCAGGAACAGGGTTTATACTTTTATTTAGCACTCTGACAACATAAAACACAGGTTCGGATATCAGTTGAGGAGATTATTGGGGTACAACAATATAAGAATAATGAGGGTCCACAAAGTACACACATACACTCACAAGAAACAAAACCAGAGGCCTCTCACTCCAGGGCACCCAGAAGAAGTAATCACTTGCCTGGGTAGAGAAAAATAACCACTCGCCACAGGAGGAGATGAGGTGCTGTCTATCCCAGGAAGTCTCCTTAGACAGCATCCTAGTCTAAGGGGAGGGCTCCAATTCACAGACCCCCTGCTCCGAGAAGACCACTCAAAGAGGGTCTTTGGCGGGGACCCTATTTTATAGCCTAGTCAGATCTGGCTGTGGGCATTATAACATAGTCCAGGAGCTTCTCCGCTTCTCTGGGCATCTCCTTTGTTGAGGACCCTGTCAATCAACTGAGGCTCCCACCTATGTCCTGACTTGTGACATGTAAGGAAAATGCTGCATGAAGGCAGAATGAAATCATCTCACCTAAGACACAGAGCCTTATGAGAACAGAACGAGTCTTCTGGATCTCCTGAAATACCCCAGGACCATGAAGCATCCTTACTGTCCTGTCTTCCATATTCTTTTGTCAACAGTCAGGCAGCTTCATCAAATAGGGTTAAGAACTGGTTGCACCTGCCTAATCTGTAACATTTGAAACACATGTCAACTGCTGGTTAGTGCAGGTAGGGACCTCTGTGGTTACCATTGCAGGTGATCTGCAGGAAGCAGAAGAAATGAGCAAGAATCTAAGAGTGTAAAAGAAGAAAGTTGTATCATTTGTTTGCCTTAGCAAGCATTTCAATAATGTTTTTCTGTGGGAACAGAAGAGGAAGTTCAAAGGAAATAAAATGCAAAACTAGAGCAGAGAAGCATGTTGTCTATTTTGTTGCTGTGTATACTGTGGTGGATTTAGGTAATATTTAGAGTTCTTTTCTTTGCTTAGAGTTTCTACAGCTTATAGCAGACTTAGGTATTATGCCTGAGGCAGGGATTTGTTACCTACTGCAGTGATTTTAGAAGTCACAGGACTGTGCTCTGCACTCATATTTTTCCTAAATCCTTTACAGTTGATGGGCTTCTTCCTCAGGATAGTTATCTTGCATCTGTATTTTGTAGCATGAAGCAAAAGTGGAAACTGTACATTGCTGAAAGCTCAGCAAGGATGCTTAAGTCTGTGAGTGACATTACTCAGTTCGCAAACTCAGTTGTTTAAACACACTGAGCATGTTGGATAGGGATTTTATTTTGCTGCTGCATCACCAACCACCATTACAACTATGTCATTGCAATTTTCACGCTTCTGGTTTAGAACAAAGCACAGCCAGGATTTAAATATAAATTTTTAAAGCCTCAGGAAGTCTCAAGAATGTTAATCACCATATCCACTAGTATCTGTACTGCTCCGACAATCCTTGTAGATGCTGCAGCAGCAAAAAAGCACAGTTAAAGGTGATACTTTTGAAAAACTGTTACTAATATCATTTAGGTACTTTTCTAGCAAGACACAATCACTGAATGAGTAATATCATGCCTGCCAAAGCTATAAGATTTTCCTGATCTTCATGTATTACAAGCCAATTAATTCATGCTTATCCCATAATTCCATTGCTTGCCTTTCATTCATCTACTATCTTGTATCTAACCTATATCCAACTGATTAGTTGAAAGCCACTCCCTTAGGACAATCTGGACTGAATATTAAGTGTGATATCCATCCACGAATGAGATCATTGTTGAGTAAAGCTCAGAGTATCCTCTCTTATTCTTCCAGGGAAAAACCAAACCAAACCAAACCAAAACCTACCTTTACACTTAGATTTAGCCAGCACACTCAGAGCTCTGTCTCCCCTATTAGGGTGTGTTGCAATGCCATATGACTGAGATTAAGTAGATAAAATAGCAAGGATTCATCTGTTAATCAATCAAAAGAGAAGATGAGTTTTCCCCTCAGGTCAAATTCAGACTGCCTATGCGGAAAGTTAGAGAGAAAACATGTTAAGTCCTCAAAACCAGTATAAACCATGTCTGTAACAGCAATACGGAAATACTGCTAAAGAAATTCTTCTACACATTTGTGTTGATTTTCTTGTCTATCCAACTCTATATTATACCTAGAAAGTCAAGTTTCTCAGCCTGCTTACCCATGGAAATTCAGATTCATGAAGTTATTACTGAACAACAGACAGCACTATGCTCTAATGTGCTTAAACAAAAAGATTTTGCAAGATATCCAGTTTTAAGGGATCTCAAAAGCAGTGTTCATACCATCAGATGTATTAAAACGGAATGAATACTTCTCTTCTTTGAGCTATAAGTTTTTGTCTTCAAGCTGAGGTATAGAATTTATACGAGCATTTCTTCAGCTATTGAAGTCAGTATTATCTTAACTTCTGAAGATGAAAGTAAACACTTTTTCCTGTTATGAAGGGCATAACAATAGATGTATTTTTATTGTTTTATTTTCTTTTTCTGTATCCTCTGCTATCCTAGTAAACCAAAGTCTTCAAGACCTAATTATTTCTTTTCACATCCATATCCCCTCTACCGAAAGTAAGATACAACCAGAACAGAAAAGCAATTGTATATTGCAATTTACAATTATTTGCTTATAAATTTCTCCCAATGGAAAAATGAGAGCAAAATCATGTCTAATTCAAGTGCTCTAAAGTAGATTTTAATATTTCTTAAATTATCTAATGTACATTACAGCTATATGTTCACACAATTACTTAGAAAATCAGTTGCACTTATGGACCTAGATCCAGATGACCTATTCTAACTGATCTATTCCAATATGCTTTAGGTTAATGCCCGGAATGCTTTAATCTATTTACAGTGGGACTAATAAGCAGTTGTACATTTTTTTTTTTAAAAGTGTTTTCTTGCACAATAAGACTATTTAATAACTACTTGTACTAGATATATATGTATTGCTTTCACATCAGCTTGCAAGTAAATTAAGTGTCCTGATGGACACCTTATATGGTAAGAAATTAAGTTGCTTTATGTAGATTAGAAATTAAAACATACAGGGAGATACAATGAATATACTATCCACAAAGATTAATAAATTGAGAGAAAAAAAATAATGTGTATATACACACACATATACACACCTTGGGCCTTAACTATCTCTATGGATACATACATAGAGATATGGATACATAGATCAGGCTATAAGATAACTAAAATACAACGACCCTCTTCAAATAAATCTTTTAAAGGACTACATATTGTAAGAGAAAAACATTTTGTCATGTTTTTGTGAAAAAAATATAGTTTAAATATATTACACTAGAAGTTAGATAACTGTATCTCCTGTTGTAAATACATATTTTGAAACAGAAACTAATTTTGAATTTATTACACTTATTTATATGTCAGGAGTCAATATCCAACAACTAGATGTATTTTTCTGAAACAGAAGCAAACAAAATATCATGTTGTATTATCACTTGAAACTACAAAAGTAATTGAAAATATTTTATTGCCCAGGGACTTGATCAAGATAAAAGCTCTAGTATAACAATGGCTGATTTCTCTTATTAGTGTCTAATAAATCGTTCATACTATTTTTTTTATATGTTGCCACACCGTATCATTTGGGACTTCTGTATGCAAACGTTAATCTGAGAGTAATTCTCCAGACATCTCAGCTATTCAAGAATAAAAATTTAGTGGCATGTTATTAAGAGAATTCCAATATAATGGTTTGCTGTGAACAATCTTGTGTGACTTCAGCTGTTAATTTCCCTCAAGTCTCTAGATCAAATACCGATCTTAAATACGAGTTTCGTAATGAAGTATCTTGATTATGGTAATTAGGAGACAATTTTTATAGGTACTGTATCCAGAACATAACTGTTAAGTAGCCATGCTACCCTAAGTATATTTAGAAAGTTTTCAGCTGTTTAATAGAATAATATAAAGGTAAAAATCTTATAGTATTTTCTCTCAAAAGTGTATCAGTTAGGATTAGTAGTGGAAAAAAAAAAGAGTTAAGCTAACAATTTGCGCACAAGAATAATTAGTGTAAAAATTAGTCAATGAAATGTAAATTATCTAATCTATAGAGGTAGTTTTGTCTTTGTTGAATGAATAGTGTTCTGGAATATGTTTCCAACACAAGAAGTAAGAATAGTTTAGAATAGTTAAGAATAGTTCATTAGTTTAAACACAGACTTTGATCAGTTCAGATAAAACACTATAGTATAAAAGTCTCATATTGGTCGAGAAAAGAGATGTGTAAAAGTAGCCATAATTAAAACCATACCTACTGACTAGTCTTCTTTCTGCAAGGAATTTAGGTATTAGAGCATCTCAAAGACTGAGGCGGGTATTGCCTTAAAAAAATTACTGTAAAATAAAAAATGTTGAGAAAGTGGTAGAAATGATGAAAGGTATAGAAACTGGATATATTTGTCTCTTTATGAAAACATGTGCGAAGCTAATTTTATAGGAGTAGGTCATCTGTTATTCATGCTTTCTATTTCTCTTTCTGTTTCTTGTCTCTCTTTCCTCCATCTTCACTATTCATCCGTTTGTATTAATGTATTCTCTCAGTTACGGTTGCTAAAACTGCCACTGCATATAGTCTGTGTGTTACAGAAAGCTTGAAATTTTCAAGCAAAGAACTGATATTAAAAAGATTATAAGTTAGAGGGAAGAGTATACACTAAAAATAGACTTCCTGGTGAAAACATAAGAAGATTAATATTATACTAAATCACGGTTATTATATGCCTTTGCATTTGATTGATCAATGATTGTTAGTGCACTGCTCTGATTGGAGTCATGCTGCAGAAGTCCCAAGGTGCGTTCAGCAGAATCACAAAGAAGAAATAAAGTAGTTTTCTTTTTTTCACCTAATAAAAGATCCATTTTTTTAATTCAAATCAAACTCTTCATGCTTATCAAAAAGTCTTTCTCTTGCAGGTTCTAATACATGTAAGTAATCCTATCTGGACTTGAATTTCAAAGAAACCTGCATCTGCATTTCCTTTGCAAAGGAGTTAGTCTGAAAAATGTCATAGTCCCACAGGACAGAGGCCTTTACTCTCAGGTGTTTTAGACACAGAAATAATTACATTCCATTCCATGAATCACCTATGTTATCTGAATTGTGTAAGGAATATTTGACATAAAAATTCTGAAAATATAAAAAATCACAAAAGAAACCAAATATTAGAAACTTTGTGTTATCTATATTTGTTTTTAAGCCAAATATAGAATATTTTTTCCCAAACACTACTGTGAGATTTTCAGATTATTCCATTAGATTAACAGAATTTAGAAAAAAACAAAACCAAACAAAACCAACCAATCAAACAAAACAACAACAACAACAAATTCAGAAACCAAACCAACCAAAAATCTATCAAGCACAAATGTGAGCAGAACTTCCTAATTTTTGAACGACTTGGTACTACTCATATAGACTGTCACGTGGAAAAGAATGGAATGACTCTCAGACATTTAAAATAAACTCCAGTTAATATAATCGAATAGATGTAAGGTCAAGGAACAACGCAAAAGAGCTGGAGGGGATCCTGAGAAGTTATCTGTTCAAAGGCAGGATTGACAATACCTAAACCCTTCTTGACAAGGGTTTGTCCAACCTGTTCTTAAAAGTTCTGATGATTTAGACTCTAAATTTCCCTAAAAAATATAGTTCAAGGCACTCCAGTCCTTTCATGACTAATTTTTTTGTAATTCCTACCTTGATCTCAACATAACTTAAGCTCATTGCATTTCATTTATGACATTTGAGCTGTCTTACAGTAATTAGAAGGTTTAACCTCAAGAATATCTGATAACTGCTAAATTTTTGCATACGTTGTATGGTCTAGGTTTTTTATGTCTTACTCAATACATATGAAACTAGTATGACAGAAAAGTCCTGGCTTTATTATCCTACTTTTACCTAAGCACAATTCTTCCAACCCAATGGTAGTTACTCCAGCATTATTGCATCAGATTTTCTGACAAGACAAAAAGAGGCCCTTCTTATATTTGAAAAATTACTATATCCGTCCTAATAGACTTGAAAATGTGGGGAGATACTAATGGGAAAAGTGAGATCAGAACAAAGGCCAGTATCCACAGTATGAAGTCAGTGTTAAATCTATGAAGTATATATTTTTTTTTTAATTAATGTATTAAGAGCAGTTTGTGTGTCAGGCTACAGTATAAGACTCTTATGATCAAGTAAAACTCCTTAGAGCCTTTTGAAGGAGACAACGGCTACAATATACAGTCAGCTTATGGCCTGGCTGGGCTAACTTTTCAATGGATGGATGGATGGCCGGGCCCAAAGAGTTGTAGTGAACGAAGTCAAATCCAGTTGGTGGACGGTCACGAGTAGTGTTCTCCAGGGGTGTTCCCCAGGGCTCAGCATTGGGGCCAGTTCTGTTTAATATCTTTATCAAGGATCTATCTGAATGAAGGGATTGAGTGCACCCTTAGTAAGTTTGCAGATGACACCAAATCGTCTGGGAGTGTTGATCTGCTGGAGGGTAGGAAGGCCATACAGAGGGATCTGGACTGGCTGGACTGTTGGGCAGAGGCCGATTGTATGAGGTTCAACAAGGCCAAGTGCCAGGTCCTGCATTTGGGTCACAACAACCCCAGGCAGTGCTACAGGCTTGGGGAAGAGTGGCTGGAAAGCTGCCTAGCAGAAAGGGATCTGGGGATGTTTATTGACAGCCAGCTGAATATGAGCCAGCAGTGTGCCCAGGTGGCCAAAAAGGTCAACAGCATCCTGGCTTGTATCAGGAATAGTGTGGCCAGCAGGACTAGAGAAGTGACTGTCCCTCTGTACTTGGCACTGGTGAGGCCCCACCTTGAATCCTGTGTTCAGTTTTGGGCCTCTCATCATAAGAAAGACATTGAGGTACTAGAGAGAGTACAGAGAAGGGCAACAAAGCTGGTGAGGGGCCTGGAGCACAAGTCTGATGAGGAGCAACTGAGGAAAATGGAGCTGTTGAGACTTGAGAAGAGGAGGCTGAGAGGAGCCCTTGTTGCTGTCTACAACTACCTGAAAGGAGGTTGTAGCATGGAGGGTGTTGGTCTCTTCTGCCAAGTAGCAAGTGACAGAACAAGGCAAAAAAGGCCTCAAGTTGCACCAGGGAAGGTTCAGATTGGATATTAGGAAAAAATTCTTCACGGAAAGGGTTGTCAAGCAGTAGAACAGGCTGCCCAGGGAAGTGGTGGATTCACTATCTCTGGAGGTATTTAAAAGTCATATAGACAAGGTCCTTAGGGATATGGTTAAGTGCTAGAGTTAGGTTGTGGTTGGACTTCATGATTTTGAGGGTCTTTTCCAACCAAAACCATTCTATGATTTTTGAGTGCAAACCTGGAACCTAAATCACTTCTGTGGGTTCAAGGTCCAAGTTTCTTCTCATTTATACTGTTTGAAAGACTTAGACAGAAAATTACAGTCTACACCATCCTTTTTTATTAGCTTCAAGCAGAACTCTGGTGTGGGCAAATAGGACTTGCAGCACTGTCCCAGACTGCTGACCTGTACCTCAGCTGTACTCCAGTACTATTTTGTGGTCAAGATTTGATAGACAAGTCAGCTGAGAAGTCATTTCTAGAAATGCTCACACTTTCTACACCATTGGGGACAGCTAGGATTTGTCACTATCCTGAGCTTGGGTTAGGCATGCTCTAACTTGTTATTTGTAGAAGATTAAGCTATCCAGTTCCTCAGCTCTTCTCTGAAACTTATACAGACAGAGTTTGAGACTTTAAAAGGCTATTGTTTTAAAGCTTCTGCAATATTTTGAAATGGCGGATGATAGGAGCAGTCTATTGGCACACATAAATTGTGAGGGATAGAGTTCTCCTCAAATCATTAGCAACAGCCACAGAATCCATTATTTCCCTCAGGGTATGATTCATGTTCCTGTCAGGCATCCGAATGAGGCAAATTTACTGTTTAAAATTAACGTGCTTGCTGATCTTATTTACAGAGAGAATTGAAAATTTTTCAACAAAGTTTTTTCCACTAGAAAGCATTAATTTCTTGAAAATAATAAAAAGAAAAAGAAATCAGAAATGTTTACATTTTAATGAAATTTTTGTTGGCTAAATATCCTTAATAGACAGGGATTTAGGAGACAGATTTAAGAGCATTCACAGGATTCTTCTTGATACAGGAAACAGTATGACCTTACTGCTTGACAATGGAAAATGTTACCTGCAGTATGGGGTCATTCAAATTCTAGGTTCAAATCAAGCAGCTTAAGGTAAGATCTGTTCTCTATTACTCAAGTCCTCTTTCATTTTAGTAAGTTGCTTTGTGAAAAAAAACTTCTTTCCACATTGGAATTAAACCACATATTTAAAATATAGATCTTGCATGTGTTCCTTTGTAAAACTAATTATCACTTTTTAGCCAGTAGTGCATTAACACTATGTTGTAACTTGAAATGCTCTCTAAATGTAAGTTGAAATGCTCTATTTGAAGAAAAGTACCAGAGATGGAATAGTTCATTCCCTCTTTGGTTCATTCTTTCTTCCAAGTAGGACCAAGCAGGGATGATAAAGACTTTCTAAATGGTCTTGTGCTTTATATCTAGATGTTCTTTAGTCTACCTCACTTTCTGCAGACAAATTCTCCTCCTTGATAAAGAATCTTCATTTATTTTTTATAAGTCAGCTGTTTTGCACATCTTCACAAGCCAAAACAAATGCCCAAGGAGCTCCCCTGCCTCAGGAAGGTAGAAGAAAGAAGACAACTAAAATTAGAGAAGCAAAAATCTGATTGTGGTTGAATACTTCAGAATCTGGGAAGAGTTTTTCTCAGAAGTCTGAGATTTTCCCCTCTTTGCCTCTGACAAACATAGTGAATATTTAATGCAATGTACTTCACATGAATCGCTAAATAAAATTAAATTCACATCTTCCTTTGACAAACCCTGGAGGTTCTTCAATTCTATGAACACTTGCCTGCTGATTGCAACAACTCTGAATAATCTATTAAAGGTCTATCAAATGAAACAGGACAAATGTTCACATCAGGGATGAAAAGATTTGTATTTAAAATGTGTACATTAAAAGATACTTTCTTCAATCCACTTCATAGGCTGAGAAATACGAAGAAAAAAAAGGTATTCATAGAGTTTCAGATTTTCAGAGCTTTCACTGAAGAAATCTCCAGCTAAACTGAAAGCTACTCTCAGTAAGTACCTGCTGTGCAAATAATGTTTAACAGGATTAAGGAATTGAAGTTGAAAAATGTGTAGAAAGTGTCTAATCACAGAAATCTATGTGTCCCCAGATTGTTCTGTCTCATATTTTCAAAGCCTTTCAGAACAGAAATGAGAACAAAATATGAAAATGTCAAACCTTTTCCTATTAGATTCCTTACTTGAATGAGACTTCTTTATACACTGTGTATAAAGAAATATTTCCCAGGTGTCCAGGATCATTTGTGCAAACCAGAAATGTTTTGTAATATTGACACATTTTTATGATTATGAAAATGAAATTAATTCAGGAAAACACATATACTGTACAAAGTGCTTAAGGCCCACAAAAACATTATTATTCAATTTTGCTGAAGATGTTACCCACGAAGATACTCCTACAGCAGGCAGTCCCTTCTGGACATTTGAAATCATTCCATGAATAATAGATCAATCTTGCCTTCATAGATTGTTCTATTGTGCTATTACTGCTCTATCCCTTATCACAGCAAAGCTGTTTTTCATCACCTATGAGAATTTTGGTATGATGGATACAGCAGTGCTAGCAATAATCTCCTTTTTGTGGAAATGTGAGTAGCTAGGTTTAGTACTGACAGACGTTAAACTTCCGAATTGCATCTTGGTATGCCTATAAATATTACGAAACCCATATTTAGTTGTCTATATTCTTTTGTAAGGTCCTCAACCTTAGTGTTATAACTACATTGCAAATAAATTACAAGCAATATTAATTAGAAAAAGTGTGTTTATTTATATATAGCTCAAAAGTGGATTTTTTTCATATGAATCATAAATATACTCAGTAATTGATTTCTGAGGGTACCTAAGGTTAGCCTAAACTCTAAAAGCTTAACCTAAACCCGTTGTTCTTAGCAATAACTCAACTCTAAGTGTCTTTATTTCAGTCCTCATGTAAATAAAATATTGGAGAACTGAAAAAAAAATTGGAGAACTGAACAGAAGCTGAAATCATAAAAAGGCCAGTTTCCCAGTTCTTTTAATTTGATGTGACATAAATCCACGTACAGCACAGCAGCAGAGAATCACAAATAAAAGCATAATAGAACTTAGAAATTGTAGAAACTTGAACATTTTATATGAAACAATTAGTCACAGATAATTTGGGATTAAAATGCCAATGAAAATCAATTTGCAAAATTTTAAAGTTATTTTATTGTTATGTATTTGCACAGTGAGACAATATATCACAAAATGCTATTCACAATTTTGGTAGGGGTTGTTAAAGACTTTTTAGTAATATATATCAAATTTAATTTTCTCCTAGCACATATATAGCTTTAAACTTGCAACAGACTCCTTCAATGCATCCATACACTCTGAGAATTCTAACTTTTTAGAATCACATATTCTATCTTTATTAAATTCATAAAGAACAGACACATTTTCATATCACAATATGCAATCATGAATGCAATCACATCAGGGAGGTAAAGAGTTGTAAAAAGAGTTTGGAAATAGATGAATGAAATTTAAGTTGAATTGCCTGAAGGATGTACCCAAATAAAGATAGTTTCACTGAGCATCTTTTTCATTTTCTTTGTAGTGTGAAATAGCTTAGCAATAACTCTTGACATTTTAGTCTGAGAGGAAAACTACTCTTTAAAAGATAATTCCTGGACAAAATCTGCAGCTTTCAGAGCAGCAGGAATTTGGAATTACAAATTGAGTCATAAATCATATTGCTTAAACAAAAACTAGCTATCATTCTAATCAGTTCATTGTCAATTTTTTGCCCATGCAGGTAAAACACAGCTATGCAAACATTTGGTATAACTCAGAAGTGGAAGTCTTCAACATAGACAGGAAAGAAGACTTAAACAACTACATGCAGCAAAGGTGTAAGAATAACTCAAAACAGTAATTGAAAAGTGAGATGATGTTGCCTGTGAAAATGATCATTGATGAAATCTTTGCTGCATAACATTTTATTTAATATTGTTGAGCCATAGGCTTTTTATAATGCATTTACATAAAAAAGAGTAGAATTTTCTGAGTGAATTTCGAGAGCACTCTTAATTTATGTGTACAGGTAGCAATTTCAGGATATGCTCAGCTCCTGGCAATCAAAGAAGCTAGATTACGTCATGTAATAGAAAACATCAGCCAGATGGTGGCACCGCTGGGAAAGTGTATTTAAGAAAACACAGTAACACCAAAAAGCAGAGAGGAGGAGGGAACAAAAAGAGTGAGAAACAGCAGGGAATCACTAGATTTGGAGGAAGAGGAGAAGAAGGAGAAGGAGAAGGAGAAGGAGAAGGAGAAGGAGAAGGAGAAAGAAGGAGAAGGAGGAGGGCAATGACAATGACAAACACAAGAAAAGCCAATAGAAGACCCATGGCAGAGCAGATGGATATTCCTGAAGGAACCACAGCCTGCAGAGAAAAGGAAAAGTGTGGGAAGCAAGGAGTGGCAGAAAGAAACCATTGTGTATTGACTATAACTTCCCCCCACTAACGCCCTGCACCTCACAGGAGGATGAGTAGTCTGGAGCAAAGGAGTGAAACTGAGTCTAGGAAAGAAAGGAGGAAAGGTGTTCTAATGCATGTCTCTTAGTCTTCTCACTACCCAAACCTATTTTAATTCACAACGAATTAAAGTAATTATCCCCAACTTGAGTCTGTTTTGCTTATGATAGCAATCGGTAACTGATCTTACTGTCTTTATCTCAAATTGTGAACTTTTTCATCACATTATCTCCCTCTGTCCCACTGCAAGGTGGGAGTGAGTGAACATTTAGGTCAATGTTTGGCTGTTTGCCAAGACTAGTCCACTGCAGAAAGGAAAATCGTTATGTGATAAAACCATACTGAAATCATTACAGGTCGCCCAGAATTTGTGAAGATGCATTTTTTTATCTATACACTCCAGAGCTGACGCTTCTCTCACCATTATGTAGAAGTCCAAAATCTTCAAAAAGAAAGCAGTCCTCACTCTTCTTCAGAATCAGAGATAACAGCTTTCTCCACTTAGCTATGAAGGGAGGTAAAACAATGTATAACAGTCAAATAAGAAAATGAGTTGCAGAAAGTTTGCATCAAAGTGTGCAATTATTAAAGATAAGGTGATTATTTTAATAGCAGCTTTAAATACTGTAATATTTTTCGTGATCTAGAATAAAGAGTCTGAAACTTGAAGACTGATGGGTACAGAAGACCCAGTAGCACCAATACAAAGTAGTTGGCAAGGTGAAGACATACAGCATTTCTTTATGATCCTTTATTGTTCAGTTATGTATCTGATTTTTCAGCAATGGTTTAGTTTCTATAATAGTTTTCTGAAAATGCAAATAAACTTTGGGAGTGTTGCTGTTCAAACTGTACCGTTGCAGCCAATTTTGCACTATTAGGAATGCTAAATAAGAAAAGTGGGGTAAGCCCTGCAGATACATCCCGCAGTGTTTACTGAACAGTTTAGATTTACTGTGTAAGTTACCAATAGATACATCACAGCACACAGGGGACACTTTAAAGAGTCATTATTATTGCTGTTTATTGGTGGGGTTTTTTTTCAGTGTAATGTACTGCACAGTACAGTAATTGCTTTCAGAAGAACAATAAGTATCTCTCCCTAGTGAGGGCGTTTTATGGAAAAATATGTTGTCTAAAATTAACAGGCAGTGATACATTTTTCCTCTAGGTTCACTTAGCTATTTTATCTCATTTTATACTTTTTATGCTTGAAGAAATCTTTTGAATTAACTTTGCTACTTGAACAGGGCCAAGTCATAAACTCAGGTAGATTTATTACTTCTTTCTCCATTACATTTATCTGGCTTTTGTTACAGTGAACAGCAAATATACACAAATATCTCATTACCATACTTGCAGGAGGTGCAAGTGCATAAAAAGGAACTTTTATCATTTAATGAAATAAATATGGTGCAATTGAAAAAGCATTTAAGCATTTCAGCAGGAAATCTTAGTTTAAGATGGAGTGCTTGTAGCCAACGAATGTGTAAGCAGCTTATGGAGAGCTCAAGCAATACTAGTTCGTCAATAGCATACAGGGGAAAAGAATGCCTTGCATGATACTCTGCTGATTTTAACTTCCCAGCCCCAAATACCATGTGCCAATGGATCAACTGGGAACAAAGCTAAAGTTGAAGACATTCATGGTACTGCTCCTTTAACTGCTCTGTCAAGACAACCTCAGAGTATGGTTAGTGCCTAAAATGATTTATTGACTAACTTTGTATCATTATTTGAATAAAAGTAAAAAGCTTAACATACTATAACATAAAATAAAATTAGAAAATTAACAATACATAATATAATCTAACACTATTATCAACACAATTATTTGACAAAAAACTAGATTGTTATTACTCTGAAGGATTCTATTTGAAAAGCTGTTCAGTATTACAAGAAAATGCCTAGTATATTATGACAAGTATTACCTAGTGGAACTTTACATGGCATTACTTTATTAAATAATAGTCTTCCACCACTGTTTACTAGCTGTAAATTCAGGTCCTTAATTCCTTCCTATAGAACGCCTGAAAATTTCATGGATCATAGGGTTCAGATTTTTGTTTGGTCTTACTAATAGATTTCTTTACTCATTATTCAGAAACAGTTTATCCTGAAATGTAAGAACTTCTCAATGTAGATATTTGTATTTTTATTTTCAGCACTCATCATCTTTTGTAACTATTTAAGGAAAATGAAAGGGTTTCAAATTCAAAAGACAATAAATGTTAAATTATGTATAAACAATCTGTCTCTTTGGCAGCAAACAATCCAGAGAAACAGCAGGAAAATCAGGAAATGACAGAAGAAAGGCAGAGATTATGGGAGTTAGTAAGATCTTATTCTTTTTTTAGTGTGTATTATTAAAATTGAAGTTCATTGAAAACTGACCTATGTTTGGCTGGGATAGAGTCAATTTCCACAAGAAGCTGGGAGGAGACACAGCCAGGGCAGCTGACTCAAACCAGCCAAAGGGATATTTGATACCATATGATGTCATGCTCAGTACATAAACTGGGGGAGCTAGCCAGAGGAGGGTATCACTGCTCAGGAGCAGGCTGGGCATTGGCTGGTGGCAAGTGATTGCATTGTGTATTCCTTGCTTTTACATTCTTTAGTTGTTATTATTGTTGTTTATCTCTTCACTTGCTGTCCTGTTACATTATTTTTATCCCACCCAGCAAGATTTACCTTTTTTTTTTTTTTCCAATTCTCCTCCTCATCTCTCTTGGGGTGGGGAGGAGTGAGCGAGCAGCCATGTGGTACTTAGCTGCCAGCTAAGGCTGAACAACGAAAAAAAACTAATTAGAATTTTAAAATAACCAGTTCTACTTTGGAAAGAAAAGAGAAAAACATCAAAGAAAAATAAAATATAACTATAGGAAAAGCTAAATTAGTGTTGTCTGGTGTCCTGTATATAAATGTCCATGTGCTTAGTTGGCTGGTGAGATTAAAGAGGATGCTAGGGTCAAAGCAAGCAAGAGTGGAAAGTCAAAAACCGTCTGAAGAGTAAAAAAATAGGTCCTACAGATATTTCATCTGATAATACTTTCAATTAAAATTTTGTACAAAAGATCTAAAAAGCATAAAGAGCTAGGAGAAAATGGAAATACTCTTTTTCACATCATGAGTTCTAATGTTTGATGTAACACACAAGTTTTCTTTTTGAAGGCAAACATGACACTGAGGTACTGAAGTCAACATGTTTGAAAATTCTCTGGAAGAAGTAGAAACATGTTTTTATTTTTCCTTGACTGCCAACTATCTCAAGAGAATGATGGTCACCATCACATTTTGTACAAACACACTCATCCTTCATATATGCAAATATATGCTTGAATAGATATAAGCATGCAGTATGCTAGAATCCCTCCTGGAAACAGTTTAAAGGTTTACTAGTAACTTTTAGTTTGCTTCAAAAAATATTAGGCAAGCCTTAATCCAAACATATAGTAATAAAACAACAGTTCAGAACGCATAAAAGCAAAAATACAGTTCATGTACTTAAGTTGAAAGAGTTATACACATTTGCCAGCACTTGTCGCAGAATTTAAATTTAAGGCTGAAACTATGAAGTGGACTCTTGTTTGTTTTTCCAGAGTTTTCCATAAATATTTTTCATTTTTTTGTCATGAATTGTTTTATAAAGTATTTTAAGGCACTGTGACAAATACAGTGAAAAGTCTAAATTGATTGCTTCATTAGGTATAGTGGCTGAGGTCAGCAGTTTAGAAACAGAGCTATGAATCAATAAATCAGGCCCAGACTCTACCTTTTTTTTTCTTTTTTTTTCTTAAATTATTTTTGTGCAGTTCCCTTATTTTTTTTTTCTCTCACCTAAGTAAAAGCTCTTACAGTTAATAAGTCTAAGACTATTACGTTACATCCATTTAATTCAAAGAAGTTTTCTGAGCTATCTTAAAGAAATCAGGAATTTATGAGCTACTCTTTCATATTTAGGTTAAGCCATTTCCCCAGTTCATTAAAATCAAAATAAAATTATGTAAGTAGCAACACAAGTCTCTTCAGCTGTTTTGTAGGATTTAAATAGGCATAGAATTTGTACTTTAAATTTGATTGCTAACTCTTAAAAACATGAGAAGATAACGGTATTATTGCAAATCATTAACATCTGTTAATTTAGAAAAACAGTAATGCAGAATTACTTCATTTTACTATATATAGGCTGAAAAACTGGTAAATCTATTACAGAATACATATTGATTTAGTATACTTAATAATCCAAATCTGGAAGTATTTGAATATATATGTTATCTAATGCAAATAAATCTTATTTTTATGTGACTAGATCAATGTAGATACTTCATAAAAAACAGAACTCTTGCTATCTCTAAATTCAGATATCTCTAAACCCAGAAATTAATATGATTAAGTAGAAATATTTACCATAATGTTCCTGATAGCTATGACTACTACTTTATAACAAAATACATACATCGCCTGCCTCTATTTGTGCATGTCATCTGGTACAAAATAATCTGCTTGGACATAAAGTACCAGGACATAAAGCAACATGTCATAAATATCAAAATTTGTTCCCTTGAACTGAAGCATTCTATAAAATTTTAATAGACAGTATACAATCCAAACTATCAGATGTGTTCATGGTTTGAACATCTGCCAAAAGCAGGTATTTTAAATAATTCAAAGACACTTCAGATCTGAGGATAATTCAATACCTACTTTACACTGTTAATCATGCTACAATCTGCCATCTACTTGCCACTTATTTTTGAAAAATAATTTTTACCTGGATTGTATTTATCCACTAAAATTTGTAGCTTGGCTGCAAATACTGCTGTCATAGTCTGAACCTTATTACTTCTTCAAATAAAAATTAAATTTCTATTATAATATTAATTCTTTGAAAATACAAATAATTTTACTCCCAGGTCGCTATTAGAGTAAACCAAAACCCACTCTAGACATAAAAAAAAGGTTCCTGATACTCGTTGACTTATTGACAAATGAATGCTTCCTTAGTTTTTCCCTTATAATATTCTACAAACTTGTAATAATTCTCATAATCCTTTTTTCTATGAAGTTTCTTTTTTTTTTTTTTTTCCTTTGTTGAAGCAATGCTAGTTATTTTTCCTGTTATTCAAATCCTGTAGCTTCTCAGCTGCATAGTAGGTGAACAGGGAAGGCATAGTGGATGCACTAACATATCAGTAAAGTTATATGGTGTTCTGTGCAGCAGGAACATATACATTATGAATACCAGTGCCTAAAGCAGATGAAATGCTAGATCTATCCTTAACTTCTCATACTAGAAGTGTATCTTTATTTTGAGATGGCTTGAGTCTTGGTAAGAGCGATCACATCTCTGTTATTTTTATCATATGACAATTGAGGAAGGATGACGGAAGAATTGTGCATAGTGGGGATTTTCACAGAAACGTTGCTGTAAAACAAGCATCTATTTAGAGTAAAGCAGTATGAATGAAGGATACAGGATAAATATACAACAAAGAAAATAGTAGTTACTGTTTTGGTCAATTTCAGCAAAAATAGTTAACAGCTCCTGGATTTTTATCTGATTGACAACCTGATCGACTGGCCCACACTGAGCACTGGAATAGGCTGCCCAGGGAGTTTTTGGAGTCTCCTTCTCTGGAGACATTCAAAACCCGCCTGGACGCCTTCCTGTGTTACCTCATCTGGGTGTTCCTGCCCTGGCAGGGGGATTGGACTAGATGATCTTTTGAGGTCCTTTCCAATCCCTAACGTTCTGTGATTCTGTGATTCTGTGATTATGGAAATAAGGCAAATTTTGATAATTGTATTAAATCTTCGATGAATTAATTATATTATGGTTGTGTAAACAGTCAATATTGTTGATGAATGGTTCATTAATTTAAAAGGAATATATTTCCAGAAAGAGAAGTATACGAAGGAGGGTTAGTTTTCATCTCTATGAACTTATACCTTTGAAACATGATATGGCTCAACTTCTAGACAAGTTTCCTATGATAGTGGAAAGAGAATTGAGCACTGGAAGTGCTTAAATAGATGAGTCTCTGAGGGATTTTCCTCTCCCAAACAGGCAGTCAACAGAGCCTTCACAGCAAGTTAAGCCTAAATATTTAGCATCTAGAAAGGCCAAGTGAGGATGACTATATTTCACAACAGAAAAATCAATGAAGAAAAATAAAACATTTGTATTAGTGATAAAGTAGAATAATGAAAAAGAATGCTATGCAAAGTTAAGTTATATTTTATAACTTCCTGAGACAGGTTGACTTCATTAAAACACATGCAGGGCTTCTTAGAGGATCAAATTCTTTCTGTAGCCCCAGCTTATATCACAAATTAATTAGTTTCCTTCCTCAGCAGTTATCCTTTCCAGCATTAATGTTATGTATCTCAAATATGATATACCTAAAATAATACATTCTGGGCCATATTTACATATTTCATTAACTCACTTGTTTTTCACATGTTTGCATAAGAACACCAGTGCTGGTGGGGAGGGGGAAGAAAGAAAGGAATTTTTTTTGAGGTACACAAAAAAAAGTGATAGAGACTCAACCGTAAAAAATGCAGAAAATTGGAAGGCAATGATGAGTGGAATAATAGGCATCGAAATATCATCTTCTTAAAAAATTATTAAATCCCCTTCATGCTGTGTATGAATTAAGAGTCCTCAACAAAAGCACTCAGCATGAACAGGTTATAAATTAGGCAAAAAGCTGAAAAAAAATCATTTCCAGACTCATTGCACAAATTATCTGTATTCTTTCAAAGAAGCGGAAAAAAACCTTTCTCAAAATGACCCACAAATGCAATGGAAATCACTTCGTTACAGATGCAGGATCTACAGTATCATCATATTACTAAAATAACCTGTGATTATCTTCCCTAAAGGAGTGGGAAGGATTGGGCAAGTGGAAGAAAATCAAGAATAATATTGAAAAGGGGGAAAAAGGTTACTGTTTGAAAAATTCAAATAGCTCAGATTTCATTTTCAGCTTTGTGAGCATATGAATAATAGTGGAAGTAGCATAGCCAGAGAGCTTGTGTAAAGTTATTCTCCAAGGACTAGATTGAACTTGCATTCTGCCAAATTATGAAAAAAAGAGGAAAAAAAAAAAAAGTGTTCTTTTCAAAGTTTAACACTTAAAATGCATGTATTTATTTATCTCTCTATTTATTTGGAAGTCAGGGCAAGTAAGCTCCAGGTGGCAAGATGTGCATTTTCTAAGTTCTGAGCAACACTGAACCATAGAACTCAGCAACAATTGATTATGCAAGCCCATAAACTGCATGAGGCTTTTAGTCATGAGTGATTAGAAACCAAGCTAAGTGTTTTATTCAGAATTTCCGAAAGGGTGTGCAGTTCTACTTTATATAGCAATTTGTTGGAATTGGCTCAGTTCAGTTTCCACTCCTTAGCTGGGATGCCCAGGCTACATTTTAGTTGTGATCTCTTGCTGGGTGGTGACCAGCTGAATTAAATGAATGGTCGTCATGTAGAAGGTATGGTTTGTTTTCCACTGTAAATTGGTAAATGCTGTTCAGCACTACTACTAAACTTCATGGGATGATATGGTAAGCAGAACACTAGATTAACACATTGGCCCTTGGAGATATAACAATCAGTAGGAGGTAAAGGGGCATTGTGCAAGGAGACTACAGTAGGAGAGTGGCTTTTGAGAGCTTCATAGATCTTAGTCTGACAAACTTACGTGGGCTACAAAGGAGATATTGTTTAGGACAAGGACGTTGCCTGCTAAAATATATTCTATTACGTAGAAAGAAGACTCGGTTTCTTGGCCTGGGAAAACTTATATTGTGACTAAAAGAAGGGAAATAATTGAGAAACTGTATTCATTTTGACCACTTAACATGGAGGAGAAGAAACTGAGCACAAATTTAATTGGTGTCATCAGAATTTAGATTTTGACCAGAAAATTCCTTTAGTCCATAAATTTTCCAGTCCTGTTTTTTTCTTTTTTTCTTTTTTTTTTTCACAACTAAGAACCTTGATAATCCTCAAAAATTTAGATAGCTACTTGATAGCTTTTCTAGTCTTACTAATTATTGCAAAAAATCACTTGTAGATTCTTATTTAAAAACAAAGTTCCGCAACAATTTGCTAAGCAAACCTCTCAACTCAGTGCAGAGGAAATTTATAAAAGCAAGAAGAAAATATAGACTAAACCCTCAGCTTTATTAAGATCTATCTAAATTAAAAAAACAGCTTGAGACAATATTTCAATTGTAGCACTTTAAAATTATGTGATTAAGACTTCTACTACAAGATCCTATCTTATGTATGAATTTCACATGAACTACTCTAGTCACTGTGATGAAAGAATGTTTAACCTTGAGGAAGGACTCAAAAGCATGGGCAATGCAGCCAAAAATCATGCAGATAAATACAGAATCAAGGCTGAAATGTTCACCTTTCTATTAATACTACCTGTATTTACCAACATTTCCTGTACACTTGTAATACTTAATGTTATATATGCAAACTGCAATACTTTCCCACTTCACTTACAAGAAAATGGGAAAAGCAGTCTTGAGCAGTTTCAAGTAAAGCATCACAGAAAATTAGGGATTACTCTTGTCCGTCAGGTATTTTTGGAAGTTACTTTTGGTATTTTTGCAATTACTTTTTTACTTCTATAATTTTGCACTTATTAGTTCATTTTAAACAATTGTATTTGAAATATAATGCAGCAGGAGTTATTTATTTGAAAGAAATTTAGGTATTTATCTGGGCAGCCGACGAAAGGCAACTCAGGCCATGGGCGTTACGCAGAGGGAAACAGCTTCCTCTCTCACAGATAATATAACAAGTGAAAAAAAATAATTCAGTCAGATCAGTTCCCTGATTCAGCTAATTTTGCAGTTATATATATTGCTTTTGTCAACACTGGGCCAATGGTAACTAGGGGGCAGAAGTGGCCAGTCAAGGAGAAAATTTAGGCCATACTGTTCAGAGACAAATGAGGGGTAATGTTGAATTAAAATGACTGTTTGAACAATAACTCGTTTTTCCCTATATCAGTGAATGAAGAGATATGAATTACAGCATAAGTTCAGACCAAACCATGAGCAATTTGATCACAGAAGAAAAAAAGAAAAAAAACAAGAAAAAA
This sequence comes from Caloenas nicobarica, assembly GCF_036013445.1. Lineage (NCBI taxonomy): Eukaryota > Metazoa > Chordata > Aves > Columbiformes > Columbidae > Caloenas > Caloenas nicobarica. Next base: position 52,246,637 of record NC_088245.1, read on the forward strand.
AAGGAATAAAAAAAAATCAAACAGACAGGGGAAAAAACCTCTACAAAAGAAAACTCTATCATTTAAATATATTGCAAATAACTTAAGTGTACCACTTACTGGAAAAGTATGAACATGAAACCATGTGGAAAAGAGTGAAAAAAATGACACACTCAGAACTAAGATATAGCACAAGTGGAATATATTATTATAGGTCTAAAGGAATGTATTAATTTTGGCTATAATTTAAGGTAGATTCCTCTGTGTTAAGTACTACTAATTACTACTACTATGGCAATATACTACCATTATTAGTATTCTGTATTGATTGCCTTTAGTTACTTGAACTTATTTTTATTACCTTTATTGGTTTATTACTTTTGTTTGTTTGTTTTACTTATTTTGCTAGACGTTCCAATTGTAAAAATGATGGCAGCTAAATTCAGCTTAATACAGTCCTTGAGATTAAGAGTCCTCATGTGTGATGAGGAATGACATGAAAGATTATGGTAACCTTGCTGTGCTTCATATCTATTCTGTCTGGATATAAACTGATGCTAGAAACACCTCACAGGAGTGACATTTCTTCAGTCAAAATGGATAGTACCCCGGATCATGATCTTGTCTTAAAATATCAGTACAGAATGAATGGCTGTACTGTAAATATTTGCCGAGTTCAGTGTCATTCATCCATATGGCAGCAATATAGCAACCAGAAATATTCTGCAACTTTGGAGCAATTGGAACCATGATGTTATAACAACATTTTAATGAATGCAGTTGTTCACAGACAGTTCTTTATTCACCCCATCAAATTAGCGATAGTTTGACAGGGTCTGTTCCTCTCACAGTATATTGTAAAATGAGTTACTGAACTGATAGGAATCCCTACATAATGCTGATTGCATCAAAACAACTAAAATACTGTACTATACTTTTATGGCCCAAATATGGGCTCAAGGACACTGTCAAGTCCTTACATTTTCTAAATTGTTCCTTTTGCTGTGTCTTCTTGTGCTGATTTCCACCATCTTATTAGCCACTTCTCAACTCTGGCTGATTATTTTCACTTAATATATTCACTTGAATGTATAAGATCAGTAAGCTAAATTAATATATAATGTATAAATTCTTTTGTCTTGGATCTTGGAATTTCTTCCCATTCTGATGATATTTTAACTTTATTTCCATTTTACTGATACATATTTATCCAATCTGTTTTTAGAAATCTTCCTATACTCTTAAAAACTTCCAAGGATGACAGTTCTCTAAACCTATTCCAGTGTTTCATTATCTTTTACTTTTGGAAATATTTTCCTAGTAGCATGAATCTCCTCTTCATTGAAACCTGTGGCTTTTTGTTCTAGCTATAGTAGATTATTGTTTCTTATTGCATCATCAGTCACTGGAATAAATTCCTCATGTGATTTAAATCAAATCAGGATTGAAGCTGTTTATAGATCTAATATTAATGAAATGCAATTAACAACAAACTCTGAGCTATACATCCAGAATCAATAAAACAGATGCAACACCGGGCATTCACAAAATGTTTGTAAACACCTACAAATTCCATCACCCTTCTACAACTAATCCTGACAAGTTCTCACTCCACTTGCCCCCCTCGGAAATATGCATGGTTATGTGCCCTCAAACCTGGCGAGTCTCTTCTTGTTGCATCCTTTAGCATCAAATGTCTAGTTGGATTTAAGCTACTCATGGCATTCAAAGGGAAGGGTGTTCAGACAAACCTAGGCAGATGCTGGCAGGTGCCTTCTGCCAGCATCAAACTCAGTCTGATGGTTGCACTGTTGTGCAATGTTGCGCCCCACAGTCACAAATTTTCATGCTTCTTATATATGTCTTTTCAAGCTGACTCCTTTTCTCAAAAGTCTCAGTCTGCATACTGTCCTCTCATAGAGGGAATTGAAAGTATTATGACTTGGTCTGTTTTTTGAAAAAATCAATATGATTTTTACTTCCCAATTTGTTCTTCCAATGTGATTATGCCTAGTTATTTGATTGTTTCTTTCTTTGAAGCATGTTTGCCTTTTCCATTACTCATAGATGTTACACTCAAAATATTGTTATGGGCAAAAGTGAACACGTATACATGAACCTAAGAAATCATTATTCAGCCAATTACCACATTAATATATTGAATTATCTAATATGATATGTATTAGCCTCATACATATAAAAAGGTCATATAAAACTCGCCAGTTATTTACCCCTTTTTTTCAGTGTTACCCTTCCAAAAATTCTCTGGTCCTAAGTCTGACACTTCAGTCTTAAACAGGGGAGGGAAGTTATCAAAAGCAGGCAGTATCCTAAGGTCTTTGCTGGGAGCTCATGGTGGGGGCTTCTCCCTCCTCTCTGCTGGGAGGAGTGCAATGTAGACGATTCCTTCCACATCACTCTCGGGGTCTGCCTGAGTTTCTCTCTACATATTTCCTTTACACAGGTTGGTCCCTTCTCATCCATTCCTCACAAAGCCTGGAATAGCTTCTCCTAGTCTCAGAGGATGCAAAGAGAGATTGTTTGCTTTGCAGTCACTTTTGTCCAAGGTTTATCAGACCTTCGCCCTAAGGTATTCACAGGGTTTTAGCTAAACCAGTCTGGGTGTCCCCCACTTGGCAGGGGGACAGTAGCTAAAATAAGGCCAAGACACGCCCATGCAATTCAGGAGCCCACAGGTCCATACAAAGCCCTTGACCACTGCCAGTAATGGCAAAGTCATATTTACGAAGTGTCACGTGACATTATCTGTTCTCCACAGGTTGACAAAGATAAATTCTAACATTCCAAAAATGACATCAGACAGCATTTTCACTGCACAACCTGTTCTAAAAATATTGGTTTTATTTTAATTATTTTAATTGGAATACTTTTTTGGCTTTCTTAAGAGCTCTTATATCCTTCCTTGCTTGTACTTCTGTATTTATTTTACCTTCTAAAAAGATGCAAGATGTGAATTCTTCCACCAAGCCTTTGTTCAGTTTATTGTTATATACATCAATATGACCTACTTTTTTTACCATTTCCATTCCTTTTCTTGTCCCTCACTATTTCAACCATTTGTTGAATGGCTGTCCACACAAACAGAAGAAAATGAAAAGACAGAAGAGAGACAGAGAACTGTCCATATTTCTTCCAAGTTCTTTGAATCTGACGCGCTTACCTGCAGACTGTAACATAGACCGTACAAGGCTTATGGACCTGATCTTTCACTGAGTATATGAATACACAACCACATTTCTGTGAGATTGTGTGGGACAAATTTGTGGAATACCAACATCTATCAGTTCAACAATTACACACAGCTACCTCAGAGCATGCTTCTTACCTTTACTTCTCTAACTTACATGTACTACATCTACATGATAGCTTACCTGAAAACCACTTGCTTCAGTGTCCACTCCTCAAATTCAAACAATTAACTCTATTCATTAACTTTAAAATATTTTGTCTCTGTATTAAGGTGCATAGAAAATGAAACTGTTGTAAAACAGGGTGGCTCCAAAAAGGGGAGACATTTGTCTGGGTTATAGACATCAATAAACAGGCAAGTCTGTACTCCCTGAAGTGTAGTTTCATGAAGCATGAAGAGCTATATGAAGACACGGTATATGGTACTATGTTCTATAGGTCATGCTGTATGGTTTCTCATTACTTGAGTAAAGTTCTTTAGAACAACGAATGAGGTTAGATTATTTTGGACAACATGAAGGAGCCTTGAACCAATCTAATCCCAATAAAAAAGTCATACCAAGGAGAAGTCAGCAGTATTAGTGGAAAGAACTGCACATGAAATTAAAGAACTTCAGAAATATTCCATTGAGTAACGGTAAATAAAATGTATTCTCCAAAGCATAAATCTAAACTGGGTATCAGCTATGAATATGAGTATTATATGACCTATCATTGACTAATGCTTAACGACCAAGTCACAGGAAAAATATTTAGGATTATCAAACATGTCTCATCTAAGAAAAAGGGAAATAATTAAGTTTAATGGTGGGAAACATTTACAGACAGTGAGATTCACTCATGTATAGAACAACTTCTTAATGAATACTGCAGGAGTAGCCACGTATTTGAGTACTTAAAACCGGAGAGGACAAAACATCACAAAGTGTGTTTAGGGAACAATACTTCATTAGGAATAAGATGATCTGCATGATAGCTTGAAAGAACTCTTCTACCTATGATTCACATTACCGTGAAAATACACCCTGCAGATACAAGTAGATGTAAAATATCACTGAGTCTTGAAAGTGTATTTGTATATGCTATGCAGAATCTTAGTCTCTCATGTTTTACATTTTATTTTGTTTTGTATAGGCTACTTATTTTGCAGTCTATGTATTAAGCCAAAACTGCAACTTTGTTTCAAGTTCAGTCCAAAAGATTCTTCTTTCCATGTCATATAATTTATTTTTATTTCAAATTCTCCATTAAATTTTGTTCTTCCTTAGAATCTACATTTATGACTAAGGTAACTTTATAATGTGACATAACAATACTCAGTTTTCCAGTAGAGTACACTATTATGTTTTTATTAACCTTTCCAAGTACTGGGCAACAGATCAGGGATCTTTTCTATCTAAATTACCATTTCTGGCATTCAGACAATTTTTCTCATCATCTTTTGAGCAATGATCATAAGCAGAGTGCAAGATGGAGAGAAAGCCATTTAGCTGTTAGAAATAGCTACTGACTCATATTTGCAAATCAAGGATTTTATTTTTCATTCTGAACCACACCAGTGAGCCAGAGCATTACAGAGGTTTCTGAGTTGATTTATTCATCTGAAATGTGGATTTAATTGACTCTTAAAGCACTTTACAAAGGCCCTTTCACCCAAGAATCTCAAAGTAATATTATCAGTAGCACAGACTGCAGCAATGCGCACGAGGTTAACATCATAAACTAGGTTGACTTTATCAGAGGAAAGAAATATTGGTTTAGCACTGGTCACTGAAACATGCACTCCTACGTATTATGACATAATTGCAGTCATGCAGCTGCAGATCCTCTCTTATCATTACCCCTTGTGTACATTTGTAATAAATTTTCCTTCTCTCAGCCAAATCTTGCAGCACAGGGAAAGACTATAGCTATTGTTTGCTTACAGCCTGGGTGGAAAAAAAAAATATCATAGACCAACAAAAACCTTACCAATTATAATCAATTAATTCTAGACCCCTTTATCAACTAAGGGTTATTGAACCCATATACCTCTCCTTCCAGAAGGAAAATATACATATGTGTATATATATATATATATATAAAGCCTGCAAACAGCAGGCCATTTTGTGGAGCAATGGGAGAAACTTTCCAGCTGCTCTGGCAACTTTTATTTAGTGTGTTGCATGGGACCTAAGGGTGGAGATATGCTCCTATACATATGAGAAAGATAGAAATGGAGATAGTTCTGCCGCTTCTGCTATCACTGGGTGTTCTTGTCTGATAGAAGGGCTGTGGCTTATGTCTGTCAGGAGTTGAAAGTGGCCTCTTCTCCAGTGCTCTGCCATCATTTGGTGGGCAGTCGACCCATGCCTGCTCCTCATGGAGGCTGTTATTGCCTCAGATAACTGCTTGCTTTATATATGAATTAAGCCCACTCTTCTGTTTTCCATTGCGGCCTTGTATCCTTAATAACCAGCAACTCTCAATGTCCACCCTATCAGCAGCTGTAATGGATTACATGGTGTACTGAGCTGGACTGACAGTGCCAGAAAACAGTCACTCCCTTGGTTATCCTTATTGGCAATGCAGCCTTCTCATTCCTTCATGGGCTGCCAGAGAGGTTCCCAAATGCTACGCTCAGATTCCCAAACGACCTTCAATTAGCTCTGTTCAGCCTCAGTGTGTTGTGGTCACCAAGCACATTTCCTACAACCATCAGCATTGTCTTCCTGAAGACGTGTCCTTCTCAATGCATTCTTCGTAGCCGAAAAATACAGTTTCAGTATTTTAGTCATACCTTTTTCACATATGGCCTCCTGGTAGCCCAGCTTCCTTGAATTCATATAGTCATCTACTGTGACTATACAGCTGCCAGCATTAGATGTGAATTGGATTCTGTTTTTTCAGCACAGTATTAAGATTCTATAAGGTTGTAAAATTTTTCCACTGCTAAACAGTACTCTCTTTGTAGCTTTTTCCAGAATATGCTTTATATTGGGCATTCAATCTGGGGTAGTAGATTCCTCATTTTGTTTTCATTTGCTCTGTCCTCTCTTCAACTTGTGACAGTTTCAGTTTCTAAGTTTATATATAAGTAACAAAACCAAGATGTCAGAAATACATTTCAGCCTGGAATACGAAAAAATAGAAATGTTTACATTATTTTGTTATTTTTTCAAATGAAAGGAAGAAATATTTTCAGGAAGGAAAAAATTAAAACATAAAAAACCCAACCCAACCAACCAACCAAAAAAATCAACAAAAAACTCCACTATTTGACATGATTTTTTCCTTGTACAGAATTTGCAATAAAATAAAAAGAAGTGTTGAGCTTGAATTATTTCCCTCAAATAAGAAACAAGTGGTGTTCTGTTGGTTTCATCCAAGTTGTGTATTTAAGAGAAGTGGGAAAGGAAACAAAAGCTTAGTTCCCTTTTCGGCATTTGGGCACATCCCAAAGTACTCCAATCACATGCACCTCTAGATCGTTACACAAATATTGCATGGAAACAGGATAACTTTTTAAAAGATTTTTGAGAACAATGGTAACAGGGCAATGTCAGTTTAAAATTTTGTTTACTGAAAGAAAATGAACTATGTTTCCCCTATTTTGAATAAGTGCCCTATTACAAAAAAACCAAACCAAACCAAACCAAACCACAAACAAAAAAAACAACCAAACAAAAACAACAAAAAAACCCATGCCTAGTTGGAAGAAAAATATTTTTTCTATTCTGTCACTTCTGTACTCCTCTTTCTCTTTGTTTATATTTGAATAAACTGAGTAATCCCTAATTATATTCTAATTATATTTCATTGTCTTGTATCTGGTGACATTATTAGCATACAGATGGGAATTGTTTCACTGTTCTATTGTTTTGTTATTATGTTTTCCATCAGATACATATAGGATGTTCAACATAATTTTTAAACATCTGCTATTGCACAGAGGCTTCTGTGCTGTTTTCTGAAAGACAGCTTGTTCAAAGCACGTATTATGGATCTAGCAAATGGAACTTGGCTACGCACAGGGTCCTCTTCATGATACTTCCCAAAATGTCCTGGAACAAATCCTGCACCTCAGTTTCAGTCTAAAATGGGCAATAAGGGATTTATTTATCGTTATTTTTTGCTCTTGAGACTCTGCTAACAAGTGTTTCTTGTTAATTTCCAGCAGTGTCTTTCTTCAATATTGAAGGATATTATTATCCCTGACTATTTTATGTTTACCATTCAGACTTACACAAGTCTGGTTTTTATGGCAAATATTTACTTTCTTCATTGTCTATTAATCTACAAAAAGAATTCACGGAACATGTAAGCTCTCTTAGTTTTGATTTCTCTGCAATAGTTCCTTGCATTTTGTGAGGGATGCTGATGATGGTCCATGGTGTTAATTCTTTTTCAGACAAGTTTGATATTGCATTATTACATAAATATTTATCTGTTGCAGTATTCCTATTTACATTTTTGTGTGACGGCATGACTGAGTGATTTATCATTGATGGCCTGAACTTGACCATTTAATTATTTTGTTGTCATAAATCATGTTTCATGTTTTATTATGCATTGGTACTGCTAAGAGGAAATTGCAAATTGGTCCAAAATACAGTTGCAATCAAACTACTTGTCGGTCCTGTTTTGTAGTTATAGACAGCATGGCTGACTAAATAACAGTCTGTCTTCTATCAGTATGTACACTGGCAGCATTGGGGTCACCAGAAGCAGTGTGAGCAATGTCTTCCACACTGAAAATTCCTGCTTTCAGTCATTACATGTTGTGCCTTCCATCACCTGAATCTAGGAAAACAGCTATTTGCCTTTGTCTTCCTACAGATTTCCCACTGTTGATCATATCCTGAGAATTTCTTTTTCTACCTTCCAGTTTTGTTTGGGTTTTTTTGTTCTGTTTTGGTTTGGTTTTTTTTTCTCCACAGGACAAATAATACTACCAATGTATGTCCTGGGAAGTAATGCCTCAGTTTTGGAGAGTCAGCATGCATTATTTGCTGGGTTCTTTAGTGAGAAGTCTGCATACATAGTCTAAGAGTTATTATGAAGTGTTTGTTTCCAGTGGCCATTGCTAATCTTTACAATTATATCTGTCCCTTTCATACCAGGGAGAATCACACCTCTCACATAAAAGTCTGTCATGAATGAAGAAATTGTTATGATATCTAAGTTATGCAGGAATACTATTCAGTTCAGTATGTTTCTCTGCTTCTTAGTTTTGAGTAGAAATAGAGACAATCACAGTAACAGACGTGGTGTCTCTGCAATCTCATTCCATCCAAGATCACACTGTCATGATCCACTTAGATGTCTGAAGTTCAGCTCTCAGGAAAAACTTTCAAATCCTGCCTTGTCATTCATTTGTGTTTCCCATAGGAGAGCAAAAAGCTAAGCAACCTTATAGCAAAATCATTCTCTATTACCTCATCTTTATCCCTCTGATCAGTTCTGTAACATGCTTCAAAGTCTTTTCAGTCGAAGAATTTTGCTATCAATGGCCCTAGACTCCTCTCACTGCTCCCTGTTTAAGGGCTTGTTATGACTTGCAAAGAATGTCAACAGACAGGAGCTAGAGTAGTAGTCCACTTCTGACCACCAATGTCTTGTACAATAATATGAACATCTTATCACCACTCAAAAAATCCTTTCTTGATGTGCTTTACGATCAAATTTACATTTTTTCCAGACATAGCACATTGATGGCTCATGGTCATATTGCAATCAAGTAATACCCCCAGGCTTTTGTCCTCCTCTGTTTCCAAATGACAAGCTTCTACTTCTAGTTGAAACTATTATTAGTCCCCAAGTGTATGACCCTCACCTTTGTGCTATTGAATTACATTATATTTTTACTATTTCTAGCCTCATTTATGTCAATGAGAATACACTAAAAATAATTCCATATGGAGACTGAGTTTCCTTTTGTGTAATTCATGTTCATCAAACACAAGGAAATACTAAAATTCGCTTTTGTTTACATATCAAAATTAATTTGATGGCACATTTGTTAATTTCTTCTATGGATAACATAATTCCAAATTTGCAAGGGTCTTAGAAGCATTATAACTTTTTAAGTTTGCTACTCTTTCTTTATGTAACTGTGTTTACATCCAGCTGTATTTTCTAAAGGTGTTACATATTTTTATTGCCTGTCATAGACGCATATACACATCAAAGTGACTGTATTCAACTGCACTGTACGATAAGCTGATTACTAACAGTGCATTTGATCTCTAATTTGGAATGTACCAATGTTTATGAATTCTGTCTATCGTGGTTTATTGCTTGAAAATGCTGACTCTGAATAGAACTCCTAAAAGCTATATATTTGTTTATGTATGTGTCAAAATGACCATAAACTCCTTACTCAGTCTAAACCAAATATGAAGGGATAATGTTATCTGAAGTTTATGTTGGATTCAAACTAGGGAATAATAAAGTTTATAAAGCTCATCACAGGTGAAAATCCCCAGTTAAATAATTTTCTTTTGAACATTAATATGAGGGGGACAAAAATATTCAATTTTGTCTGGATGCTTTCAATGATGGTTTAATTTTGTCACCTTTACATATTGAAATCAATGTAACGTGTGGTAAGGTTGTACTATTCAATATGAATAACAGTTAAGGAACTGGCCTGAAATGAGAGATTTGCTGCTGTTCATCTATTCAGTAATATTTACTTAAAACTTCATCTAACCATAATTCATATTTTATTTTCTCTTCTTGACAAGAAAGTTGAATCTAATTTTCTAGGCTAAAAAATAAAAATAAAAAAACCTATTCTCTCCCCTGCTCAAAACCGAGTACTTGCATAACATTTATCTATACTTTTAGGCCACAAAAAAACACTCACATCTAATGTTCTAATTTATATATTTTGTTTCTCTTGCTCAATTCATCTGTTCACTAAAAAGCAGGCAGAAAGCCAGCTTATGTGATGCCTTAATAAGCTTATTCAGGACAAAACAATAAAGATTTTCTCGTCCAAATGCATGCTGATACTAAACTCATTTTGTTATTGTCGCTGAATAACAGAAATAAAGCATTCAGAGAAAAAAAAAAAACCAAACAAAAAACATGGGAAAGAGATTTGCCTTTCCCAGTTTATGTTTGCATTAATTATGTGTCTGACTAATTGTTTATCAAACAAATTAATTTTTCATTCAGGTGAGATAACTCAGCATATTTAGGCTGAAGCCTGTGCTCTATTGATTTTTCTGTTCCTACAGGTCTGGTCTGAAGTCTGGGTTCCGATGCAGTATCTAGGTACCCTCCTTGACTACACAGTATAGTCTTCCTGATGCTTGGACTGGAACAGAACAGTGTGGCAAGAATGGAGAGCCTGGCCATCCAGGAGGCTCTCCCAGGTGGTTCATGTGGTAGGATTGACCAAAATGTACACAGACGACGTAGTAGAAACTGTTCTTGTAGGCTTTGGAGTGATCACATAGATGTTTTATATGTAGTTTAAGACAGTCAGTAGCAGGCATCGTGCATGTATGTGAGTGGGCAGGTGGGATTGCTGGCCAGCTGGCTATATGTATTCAGTAGAACAGAGGTTTAGGGACTCTCATCCCATTCAGCTTGAGAAAACTTTACAAGTACCCTTGAACACATGGAAAGTGACTTATGACCCTGCTCAAAAGATTCAATTCTGTGCATGAACATCACCTTTATGCAAAAGATCCTAAAAAAAAGATTTTTGGTTTTATTTTTGTTTTTGCCACGCTCCTGGAGTGTTTGTGTAGTGACGCTGGTACAACTAGCTGATATTTCCCAACCAGTTTTGAGAACACTTTTCCTTACTTCCCATGTACTACAGTCAGCTATAGCTACAAATAGTTAATGTAGACTCTGAAACAAAACAGAGAAGGAACTAGTCTTGTGGCTTGGATTTGGGCTGGACCACTTACCAGGTGCTTTTGCCTAGATATCTTAAACTGATATATCTATATTAATATATTTGGTATATTTGGTGGAGTTGTTTGGTTTGGTTTGGGTTGGGTTTTTTTGGTTGGTTGGTTTTTGTTTGTTTGGTTTTGTTTGTTTAGTTTGGTTGGTTTTGTTTGTTTGGGGTTTTGTTTGCATTTGGTTGGTTGGTTGGTTTTGTGTATGTGTTGGGTGGGGGTTTTTTTTGGTATGTTTTTGGTTTTGCCTTTTGTTGTAGTTGTTGTAGTTTTTATTTTTGTTGTTGCTGTTGTGTTTGTCTGTTTGTTGTTTTTGTGCCTTTTTTTAGTCTTGTTGTTTGTTTTTAATCTGGAAATATTTAAGGTGATTCAGCAAAGATTCCAGCAGGTTTAGTATACATATATCATATACTGTGGATAAATAACCAGCAAATCTCACATGCTGCAAATTTACCTAAGGACACATCTGAAATAAGATGTCTGTGTCTCAGTTTTATTTCTGACATCGTCGAGTTGGGAACAAACTCTTTCTCTTTTTAAAATGCTATTTTTGTGGTTATAGAGGTTTGTTCCAAAGAAACCAAGAAAAAAATTAGGAAAGGCCTCCGAGAAGTGACTTATTAATTTTTTTTCTGCTAGGGCTAGTTTCAGAAATATGTCTTTGAGAAGTTAGCTTAATTTACATGGTGTTGAGGATGGTGTCAGCAGCTGATAGGAGTGTTGCAATGTAAATAAAGCTAGGTTGCAGTTTGTGAAAGAATAGTGTCAGAGATTTAAAATGAAATGCTAGATTTCATACAACAAACAACATCCATAATAGCCCCCCAAATACTTCTAAAATGAAATGTTTTCTTAGCTTTTACAAGCAGCATGAGTCAAGACTGTTATTAAGAAGCTCCTTCACTTGCTATAAGTTAGTAATAATTTGTAACGGCTTTTTAAGGGAGGTAGATGATTTGCTGGTATTATCCATACCATTGAGGATATACATTTAATTTCCCTTAAGTTCCAAAGTCATAATAGCGTCCATTAAAAATAATAGCTTAACATATTGTTTATTTACAACTAAAAGGATATGAACAGGGAAAAATCGACATCAGGGAGCAGACTATATGTAGGACTTGCAGACAGTCAGGTTTTAGAAAATCAGATCATTTTAATTTTTAATGACACTTCAAAGAGTCCTTAAACTTTTCCTGACCCATGATTTCACACAGTTTTTTTGAGTTTTATGTTGGTTTTTGGTGGTGGTGGTGGTTTGTTTGTTTGTTTATTTGTTTGTTTGTTTGTTTGTTTTTAAGGAAAGGCTGCTGCTACACAAGTACATTGACTTGAGAAGACAGTAATCTTTCACTACTATGTAATTTGGGAGATAGCTGTATGACAGCCAGCCAAAATAGGAAGCAGTGTGAAAGGCCAAGAAAATGTGTCCTTTAAACCATCTTCTTTTGCACTGCCAAGACATTGTTTCTGGACAAGAGTTCAACAGCTGCCTCATCTGTTGATTTAATTTAATAATGTTATCAATGGAAAATACTGTAAATAAATATAAATATTTCCACTATAAGACACATTTTAGGAAAGGTTTTGTTGTTATAGTAGCATGCACCTTGTTGTAAGCAACGTTTCCAATTACATTACTGCTTGTTAACAATGTCGAGTTCTGAAAGCAAATCACACAAAGTACAGTTCACTCTACTGTGTTTTTTCTGTGTTTCATATACTAAATATTCTTTCTCTTTACTCTGTCAGCTCAGTGTTATTTTAGAGTGAACTGCTATACATATGTAAGAAAAGAAAATCTATATTTGTCCAATTGCTCCTCCTTATGTTGGAACGCCTAATACTTAAGTTCATTGTAATGTGTTTCCAGCTTTCAGTCATGGCCAGTAATGTGAAAAGTGCTGAAATATTCATCATATGTAATCCACAGAGTTCAACTATATCCTTTTCTGTTGGAAATAATATTTTTTTAATTCTTCATCCCTGAGCAAATACTTTTGTTTGTTTGTTTTGTAATTTTTTGTTGGTATATGTTTTTGTATTTTACATGGTTATTTGTTTATTTACAATAAAGTCTTGTGATCAGTAAGCCCTTTATCAGATGCCAGTTCAGTTCCCTTCATCTTGCTCTGTTGTAAAAGGTGGTCAGGGCTCAATCTAAAAAGAGAACATAAATATGCTTTCCACTCAAGTTATAATTTAGGCACCCAAATTCAAAATAAATAGAAAAAGGAACCTTCCAAAGAGGGCAATAACATAAAAATACATCTTCCCAATTATCTAGCAATAAATATTTCCGAGAAAGTATGTGACTTCTTCGGTTCCGTCCAATATAATTAGGAATACAATAAAATCCAACACAAGAAGGAAGTTAATTATCTAATCTCAGAGACAAGGAGACAAGGTGCCCAACAAGTGGGCATTACAGCACTTTCCTATGACAACTTTTTTACTAGGTTTGTCATCAGCTCTTATTTGGTGTCTTAGCAGAGCCTTTACAAAGAAGACATAATAACAATTGATGGGCCACTATGAGGTGAATGACACTACAGAGTAAGGTGCTCAAATCCTGTGGGCGTGTCTGAGCCAAACTCTGCTACAGCATGCAAAGATTTCTGTGCTAGAACAAAATGCAAGTTGTGTATGACATTAGCCATGCTCCAATGGAGCATCGCTTTTTTGGAACTCCAGCTGTAGTTTGGTAGCTGCCTTATACTACCAAAACAAAACAGCCCCTTCAGGTGGGAAACCACTTCTGCCTAAGCCTTTTTTTTATATAATTCATACTCAATTTCTCCTCAGACACTGTCAAGACCCACTAATGGTCAGACTACATGAGAATAAGTATCGTGTAGTCTTGTGTGTTACTATTTCAATACAACTCAGTGACTGTGAGAAAAAGTAGACTATTTCTGAGACACATCTTAAAATAACAATACTTACACTAACAAACTACTTAGGAAGGAATAAAGAAGTCCAATGCTGTGTAACAGGAGTAACAGCCCACTGTGAACTATGGTATTTAAATACTATGCTGATGCTGTTAACAAAGGTGATTTGAAAAGATGAATGGTGTGTAACTAAAAGATGTACTAATTCACAGCAAATAAAGTAAATAAACTCAATATCACAGGAATATAAAATACAAAAATAATTATGATTCTATGTGTTAAAGATGTTCATGCTGTTTAGAGAGATAGTATTATTGGTAAAAAAAAATCTTATTTCTGTCAGCCATCATCTAGTTTTACGTGATGTTTGTTGGTTATTGGAAATATTTTTTGTTAGCTTCATATGTCTCTTTCTAGTCTTGTTCATGAGCAAACTGGGTGAATTTCCTGAAAGAAAAAGAAAAAAAAAAAGCAGTTCGTATTGTGTTTATGGATGTGTTTTGTGTGGATCTTCTATAGGTTCATTTAAAATTCTGAAGAAAGGTAACTGTGTCTGTTACAGTCTTATGGAAGAAATCATCAACTGTGTTGACTGCACAGATATAGTTCTCTTACCACAGTGGGGGAGAAAAAAAAAGATCAGAGGAATAGTTAGTACGTAATACATTAGATCTACACTTGAAACTGGATGCTATCTCAACAGTGGAATTTGTATAGGGCCTTATTTGCCCATATAAAGCCAGGTAAAATTTCCTCAGATACCAATATGGCCTGAAGGAAAAATCATTCAGGATGATATAAGGAAGCCTCGCCAGTCCCAGAACAACCTGGGCCCAGTGTGGTCCCAGAAGCAGTTCTATGGCCAACAGTGCAGCAAACTCATCAGTCAGTTTTTAAATAAGCCAAAGAATGAGAACTGCTGTTTGAAAAATATAAAAGACTTAAGGGAATTAATAAACTGGAAAGCCTATTTCTTATAATAATTAACAGTGCATCACTTTTTAAACCTTGATCTCTCACAGGTGCTTGTGCCATATGTCAGGTGTTGATAGACTATGAATAACTTTATGCATGTAGCAAAAGGCACTGCAACGAAACAGCAGTCAACTGGGATGTGAGCGGTGGAGATACTTATAACAGTGGAGGAAAATTTTATAAAGGCCCATATAAAGCCAACACCAACAGAAAAGTTCCCCAAAGAGAGACTGAAGATTAATGAATGAATACTGTATAACTTTTGGAAAGAAGTTTCAATAGAAAAAGTAAAGCAATAACAAATCTAAAATTACAGAAACAAGCAACCCCTGTAAGAATAACAAAGTCAGGGCCAACTAGTGACTATGGACATGGTTAGAGAGCAAAATTCAGGAGGTTTTTTTTCTTTTTTTGTATTAACATAATCTCCTTCTGTAAAAGAAATAATTAAAATCTGTACATTCTCTCCCCCATTGTCCCTAAAATTTACAAAGTTATCACATGAAGGAAAAATAAAATAAATAAGTACCTAGAAACAGTAAGAAAACAGTAAGAAAGCAGTAAGAAAACAGTAAGGAAAAAAAAATCACCAAATAAATTCTCAATTAATTGTCAAAAGATAAAACATTTCATTGGATTTGTACGCACAAGATAACTTACCAAACTTGAGGATGCAGAGTCCATGAGCACCTTTGGGGGTCTTCCATCATTATACAATGTTCAACAGAGGTTCTAAACAGTGCGCATCCAGCACCCATGGGCGTACCTTTAAAGCTGTGTGTTTGTGCCACTCAAGGCAATAAAACACTCACTCCATTATTTATTTTACTAACAGAGTTTTTGTTTGCCTTTTTTTTTTTTAAATAAGCCACTATATTTAAAAAGGACACTGATCAGAAAAATAACATTTTTCCTTTGGAAATACAATAAGGAACTGAATATTTGGGAATGTTAATAGTGAATCAAGGCTTGTGGGATCAATTGGGCCTGCACAGTACTGAGTTTATTCTAAATAAGATAATTTTTGGTATATAGTAAAATTATTTTATTTTTACCCAGACAGCATAGGGAAAAAAATCCTCGAATTGTGAATTGGTTATTACCTGAGGGAGTATAAATAAATATCTTTACTGAACAGCAGATGTAGATTACATTATTTAGATCTTGATTAATGCCTTTTTCATACAAATTCGTAAAATAAAACCTCAGAGATTGTGGCTTTATTAGTAAACCACATGAAGCATTCTGTGAACTTCTTTTCATGTAAAAATAAAAAAAAATAGAAAAAAACCCCACACGCCTCTCTTTCAAGTGCATGGACTTTCACACTGGGCAAAGCAGACAAAACACGATGACACTGCTATCTATGGAGTGAGGAATCGCATAGCAGGCTCTCACAGTTATACCAAAATGAGCATAACATCTATTCCACATATCACTCACTTCTGTGAAGGTGCTATAAAAACTGAATGAACTCCTTAGCAGCTGAGATCTGCTTGGGTGTTCCTTTTATTCTTTTCATCATTTATCCCAGATTGTTGTATGTCAGCAGCCAACAGAAAAGAGACTGGTGAGCTTGCCAATTATTTTTCTGTGCAAAAAAAGGGTTCTTATCTCAGTACAGGAAATGTTATATCAGTAAAGACCGATGTGGTTGAGGTACACAATATGTTTTTTCTTAATTCATCAAATACAAAGACAAGATATATTCTACTGACTGCCAGTTGATTCCTCTGTGGTTTTCCCCATGGAACAAAGAATGTATATAACAGTTGTTTCAAACTGTAATGCTGGAGATCCAAGAAAAGTGGCAAAATTTTATTCTTGGAAGAATGTGACAGAATAGTAGGGATAGAAACACACGCTTTACATACTGAAAGGTAATTTATTTCCTCTTTCAAGAATTGTCTAGTTCAAATTCTTCTGGATGAGTGTCACAGTTTAACCCCAGGTGGCAACTAAGCACCACACAGCCACTCACTCACTCTCCCACAATGGGATGGAGGAGAGAATTGGAAGAGTAAAGTGGGAAAACTCATGGGCTGACATAAAGACAGCTTAGTAGGTAGAGCAAAAGCTGCACATGCAAGCAATGCAAAATATGGAATTAATTCACTACTTCCCATCGGCAGGCAGGTGTTCAGCCATCTCCAGGAAAGCCAGGCTCCAACACATGTTAATGGTTACTTGGAAAGACAAACATCGTAACTTCAAGTGTCCTCCTCCTTCCTTCTTCTTCCCCCAGCTTTATATGCTGACCATGATGTCATATGGTATGGAATATCCCCTTGGTCAGCTGGGGTCAGTTGTCTCAGCTGTGCCCCCTCTCAACTTCTTTTACACTCCCAGCCTACTCGCTGGCAGGGCAGTATTAGAAGCAGAAAAAAGCCTTGACTCTGTGTGATCACTGCTCCGCAGTTACTTAAACATCCCTGTATTGTCAACACTGTTTTCAACACAAATCCAAAACATAGCCGCATACTAGCAACTACAAAGAAAATTAACTCTGTCTCAGCCAAAACCAGTCTGCACTGCATTTTAAGAGATCTAGTGGGATACTGTACAGATTTTGCAAAGTCACGGGCTGCATTAAGAGGCCCTACTTAGAATGTGGTTAATGCCGTCTTCCCTTCCCTTCCCTTCCCTTCCCTTCCCTTCCCTTCCCTTCCCTTCCCTTCCCTTCCCTTCCCTTCCCTTCCCTTCCCTTCCCTTCCCTTCCCTTCCCTTCAAAAGACAATTAAACAGAAAATAAATCAGACTCCCACAGAAGTTGTGGTTTGATTAGCTTAAAACACTTTTCTGAATCTGTTCACTTCATTCTCATTTGGCCTGTATTTGTCCATTTTTGACAAGACAGAATAACATTGAGAACTGGATTTAAAATTATTAATTACCATTGACATTAATAATGGTTTTATAGAAACAGTATTTTACTTGATTTTCTAAAACTATCTTATCATTTTAATATTTAAACAAGAATTACTTTAGAATTATGATGAAACAAAATTTTCCTTTGTAAAATGAAATAGGATTGAATTGTTATTTTAAACTCTTATAATGTATTTTTCCGTATACATATGCTGATAAACTTCTTTCACTGTTCCTATTTCCCCTGTACAATCAGGGACCATACATAGACCTAATTACAACATCAGTGCTTATAAAACCCACAGCAGTTCATTGTAAACTGGCCACATGCATAACATTAACATTTAATAGTTTGCAAAGATCTGTACAAATCAACTATCTTATCCCTAACCATGGCATGACTAAGAACAAAAGCAGCAAAATATGCTCTGCACTTCACTTATGCAAAGCATGTACCATTGACATAGAGTTTTCACATAGAAAAGAAGCTGTTTCATAAACCCATGAACATGTGAAAAGATGTTTTCAGTTTCATTGGACTCAGAAGTTTTATATGGTATTAACTGCATAAAATGCTAAGTATTAGTCTGAACAGGATTAATTGCCTTCATCAACATAGACAAGTGTACTAGTACCTACAATAGCTGAAGTGTTGGACACAAGGTGCATAAAGATAATTTTCTTACTTACAGTCCTGTAAGCACACTTCTATTATGGTGTGACCCAAGTTAAGCAGATAATTTTATAATGCTTAAATATTTTACATAGGTTAGCCACTCTTGTTTTTAAAGAATATCTATTACTTCCACACAGGTTCTCATTGTCTTTGCAGCTGTGTGCAATGATATTTACCATAGGCAAAGCTTGAGACAGACACAACAGATTCCATATTAACATTCGAGTAGACACTATCGTTTATGTATCAGACACCTGACCACCGTTTTACATTTCTTGTAATGAAGGAGCTATTGCCTAAGGAAGTGATTTTTCCATTTTTTTTAGAAATAACTCCTAACTTTTATCCATGTTTCAGGATTCTTCTCTAGTAAATCCAAGATGACAGACAAAATACATTATTTTAAAGTTACCTTTACTAGACTGCAGGCTACAGTTTCAAAACCACCACACCCTTGCTTCAAATAATGGATTATTTAATTTTATACTGACGATTAACTGAATCAGTTTAAAATAATAAAACCAAGGTAAAGTAGGTAATAAAATTCAAATAAGTAGTGCTACCTGAACTTGTGGTTGTTTATCACTTTGTCCTTCTGAAGAATTAAGAATACTTGCTTACCTTTAGTTTTTTTAAATATTGGAACCTTTAAAACTCGTACACTATTCCACATCAGCAAATGGGAAATAAAATAATAAAATCATAGAAACATAGGATCATAGCATAATTTATTTTGGAATAGACCTTTAAGGTTACTGAGTCCAACTGTAAATCTAACTGCGAAGTCTGCCACTAAACCATGGCCCTAAGCACCACCTCTGCACTTCTTTTAAGTATTTCCAGGGACGATGACTCCATCACTTCCCTGGGTAACCTTTTGCAATGCTTGACAGTCCTTTACATTAAGAAATTTTTCTTAATATCCTACTTAAACCTCCTCTGGTGCAACTTGAGGCCATTTCCTCTCGTCCTATCACTTGTTACCTGGGAAAAGAGACCAACCCCCTCCGTGCTACAACCTCCTTTCAGGTAGTGGTAGAGAGCGATCAGGTCTCCCCTCAGCCTCCTTTTCTCCAGGCTGAACAGCCCCGGTTCCCTCAGCTGCTCCTCATAAGACCCATGCTCCAGATCCTTCACCAGCTTCTTTTTTCTTCTTGGGACACATTCCAGCACCTCAATGTCTTTCTGGTAGCGAGGGGCCCAAAAGTGAACACAGTGTTCGAGGTGTGGCCTCAACACTGACAATCTGTGGCAGTAAGGAGAATTCAGGAATACTTTATTCATTCTATTACTTATCTTTTTATCGCATTTCAGACTTCATGGTCTTCTACCTGTTTTCATTCCTGAGTTCCTTTAAGAATGTTACAAAATCCCAGATGAAGAAAAGTGTTTGTGCTAAGGTCCCCTTAAAGGTCAGAAAAATTAATAAAGCTGACCCAATTTCATTGCAATTTTCCAAGTTCAAGAGCACGTATTTAAAACATGTAAAAAGCAAGTGATCAAACAAGTGAATAAGCAAACGAATAAACCCAATCATAACCATGTTGCCACATTGTCCTGAATGTTGAAAATGTACAATATTCAAAGTCCGTTTCCCCCTCTTAATTCTACTGACTTCCACAGAGATCTGCCTCCACAGAACTGTGTGGAGTACTGAGGGAAACATAGGATTTAAACAAACGGAATAATACATATTTTTTAAACTTTCAGCGAATGTGGAAGAACATTATTAGGTTTTAAAGCAAAAATAGGAATGTAATATTTACATCCTCCCAACAGATGGAAGTACAGAGTAATCAGAAGGAGAGCAGAACTGAGATGATTCTATGAGAGAGGTTTGCCCTGTATTATACAGAAAGCGAAAGAATCTCTTTGATTACAGATGGCAGAGAAAACATGATCGAATTAATTCTAGTGATAAAAAGTCACATTTCTTCAGTTCTTCTGAAGGCCTTATCAAATCAGTCATTATACAGCTCAGTTTCTCCTGTCATAAAGCCACATATTATAGAACTGCTGCAAAGCTATCCAGGAGAAATTTGCTTCTCATTGAACTGGAAGAATTTAATCATGGAGACTTATACACATATCAAAATAGTACAGTTAAGCTTTAATAATGGCAAAATTATTAAAGTGCTATTATTATACGAATTATTATCATGGGTATCTAACAAGATCAGTGAAGATTACCCCTCAGAATAGTAATTACAAAAATCAAGTTTGTTGGCCTCATCGTGTTTCTACAGTTGTAAATGGGTCAAAACATGTATCTTCCATAGCTTTATTTAGTAAAAAGAGTGTAAATTATCCAGCACCACCTCTGTTAACAAGGTAGCTGACAGGACTGAATTCTTCAAAACCAAGCTTTGCTTTATAGGGTTTCAGCATAAAATGTAACTGGTTAAATAGTGTATGTTGACATATAATCTAAACAGTTAGCTATGGTTTGTAAGTGTAGTGTGTGAAATGTTCTTGCTGCTGCTTACACAACTATATGCTGCTATTAAGATTAACTTGAAAGTTCCTTACAAAATCTAAGAAAAAAGTGTTAAACATCAAATTTGAAACTTTGCTGCTACAAGAAAGATTAGGACTGTTGGAGAAATATTTCAGAGAGCTGGAAATTTCACCATAATGAGTGTTGCAATGGTAGAAAAATGCCAAAAGGGCCTCATTTTTTGCAGAAGGATACAAACATACAAACACACAGCATACACCATGTCAACAAGTTAAAAAAAATCTCTTTACCTACATACTTAAAAGATCACTGTAGACTGGAGTATGGTAATGATTTCAAGGAATTCCAGTTTTGATTTTTTTTTGCTTTTCTTAGCTTATGGTGATTATACCAGCACCCAGAAAAAAGGCAAAAAGAAAGAAAACTTGTTAGCATTATTCTAACATGGAGAGAGGACAAGTAAAACAAAACAACAAAACAAAACAAAACAAAACAAAATAAAACAAAATAAAATAAAACAAAATAAAATAAAATAAAATAAAATAAAATAAAATAAAATAAAATAAAATAAAATAATTACATTTCAGAGAAAACAGGAGAGTAAAACAAAGAGACTTTACAATGACTGACAGTCACTTTGCACTATTGCATTAAACTAAAATGTTTTATACAGAACTAAGCACTGATTTGTGACATCCTATCTATTCAGTACATTTCGAATAATAAACCATGGACCTTAATACCCTCTTCTTTCCTGTATAAACGTGTCTGTGGTGGGTTGACCTTGGTTGGCTGCAAAACCTCAACCTCTGTCCAGTGTTTTTGCCATTTCTTAAATGTGTTTTCCCAGGGGTGCCACCACTTTGGCTGGGGGGCTCAGCCATGCCCTGAGGGGTCAGTTGGAGCCGTCTGGAATTGGCTGTGTCCAGCACACGGCAGGCCCCGCTGCTCCTCACAGAGGCCCCTGCAGCCCCCACATTGCCGGCACCTGGGCATCTGTGCCCAGTATAGCATCGCAGCAGGATTTCTTAGCTCAGGCTTCTGGTCTGGGTGGTTTGGCTTTTTGGACATGGCTTCGCTGTTCTCTGCTAGTGACCCGAGCCAAGCCTGGACCCTGGCCAAAGCAACTGAACATCCTACAGCACTTACATGAGTTCATAAAGCTACTAATTCCCACCTTTTATTATTAAATGGACGTCCTCTCTGTTCAATTGCTACATGGGTCTGGTTACCTTATCTGATATGGATTTTAGTGTAAACTCAGCACAGACTTACTTCTTTATCTTAAATATATCTCAGCTCTTTCACTTCATTTTAATTATTATAGGAAGTGGTCCTTTATATCTTATGAAGAAATTCACTCTCCTGAACTGCCCCACTGTTGAGACTTCATTGGCATGGGATATCTTATGCTAGTAATTTTTTTCCCTGAAAAGGAAATATTTGTGTTCCCTAATTCCAGAACCTTTCACTGGTTCTTTAATTCACTTTTAGCTATAAATCATAGTTTATAGAGTTTGTTCCTTAAAATCACACTTTTGGACATGCCTCCACCACACAATATAGTTATGTTAAAGATTACCTGATGAACTGTTATATTTATCCAGGGAAGTCAATGATATGGGTACAACTGTGGTCACAGTAAAATTGTTCCAGCACAGCAGTTTGCGGCCAGGCTAATTAGCCCCATCTCAAGGCAACACTGATTAGGTGGTTTGCAACAATGTGCTGAACTATATTGTTCACTTATACTTCCTTCAGTTCCTGAGCAACTTCACCTCGATCCAGCTTGTGTCTTTTGTCCAGCAATGTACATACACCCTGACGCCAAATATATAGGGTCATATGGCCTCCAGAGCCACTTTATAACCAGCCTCTTCTACTGCCAAGTAGCCAGGTATTTTAACACATGGCATCTAACCAGATAAATAGAAATTTAGAAACTTGACTTCAGACAGGGTTCCTTTCCTAAATATAGGCTGCTCTAAACTGCCTTTTTTGTGTAAAAATCAAGAAAAGTAAAATATATTTCACTTAAAAATGAAGGACATCGTAATTCTCACTGGTGAAGACAACCATTTTATGTATATGCTTCACTTAGTCATATGAAACAAATATGTTGTTATTCGCCTACAGGAGGGCCTTTTATGTGATCAAATAAGAATCAAGCTGTTTATTCTTGGGTGGTATTTTGCTGTGACTTTTTTTATTTACAGCAAGTTACTCCTGATAGTGTGAGACACTGCTCACTAATGTCTGTTACCTGAAAGTTAAAAAACCAAACCAAACCAAACCAAACAGAAACAAAAAACCACAAACAAACAAAAACAAAACAAGCAAACAAACAAACAAAACACAACAAAAACCTGCCACATTAACAACAAACAGTCTGTGCCACAGTTGTTTGGGATTAAAGTTATTTTACTAAACCTGGGAATCTCCCCCTAGTCTGCATACTTCAATCAGATTAACACTGATATAGAGGTGTTTACATTACCTGTTATACAGGAGATATTCTATTTGATATGACTAATATCACACTGCACTCCAGAAAGAAAGATATACCAATCGTGTAGAATGCTTCCATATTTTCTTAGTAAGCTGGTATATTGAGCATGATATCTGGCATGAAAAATACCTTTGGTACTTTATGACTTCAGTTCAACAGTCCAATGAAAATATGTCTAGCCCTTAACACCAAGTAAGTAGGTCTAATATAAGAACAGGTACGTTAATTCCACCGAGTGTTCATTTTAGGCTGAATCTGTAGATGCAATTAAATTATTGGAATGAAAGTACAGGTCTTCATTGCATTGCACTACTGCTTTGTCTCCCACTGGAGATTATTTTGCAGTTTATGGATTAAGGAGGAGAGAAACCTGTTTCAAAGTCTGTCATCATCAATGGTGAGACTTTCACTGACATCACTAAATTTTGTGGTAGTCTCCCAAACTACTCCCATGAATTTAAAATGAAAACTTCCTTGAAACAGGAGTATTTGTACTTTCAAATGAAAATAAAGTCAGTTTTCATTAAAAATATCTGTTCAGTCTTTTAGTACATAGCCTACAAACTTACTGGAATAAAACCAGGAACATTGATAGACATGTGCAATGGAATTGGATGTAAAAACTCTTTTTTTGCTTATGTGTACACTATTCTGCTCTCGTTTTCTGCTGTAAGGACTACATACACATTTACTCTCTTTCAGTCTGAGATGATTTGCCCTTCAATGTAGGTAAGCACCGTGGTGATGGGAGTTGATGTTACGGCTGTTACCACTCTAAAGGTTCATGGATCATCAGTCTAACACTGCTTCTAACACATTCATATAGGAAGGTGGCAAGGAGAACTGGCCACAACTTCTCACATGCAAAGGAAGTGCAAACCATTATTTTACATGCAACAGATGTCTAAAGAAAAGCAGGCAGTTGCCCATATATCAGGCTAGAAACCTTCCTGCTTTTTTTTTTTTTTAAGTAAAGAGAAGAACAAAGTAACATGTCAGATTCTTCCCTAAAGTATTATCTAGCTTAGTATATTTCAAGTAATGTGAGGCAAGGTGCCCAAAAGTTAAATCCTCAACTCTTTTTCTTTATAACCATGTGGGGTTTTTTCCATGATAGTTTATTTGCTTTACCATGTGCTTTCTGTTGAGCTGGAATATACATTCACAGAGCTTCAAAACATATAGCTTGTGTTATCTGCGTATTTGGAAAGGAATATAGAAGTCAGAAATCATCAAACATTACAGTATGCGGCTGGGTGGCGCAAGGGCATTGAAGCAGGTTACTAACTTTCTTCTCCTTATCTCCATATCAACACGCAGCCTGAGCTCACCCCAATGAGACAGACCAGTGTATGTACTTGTTCTTCTGTCTCCTTACTTCCACATGACAAAACCACTGAGCAATTTGGTACAATTTTGCCTACCTGCCAACTGCTGCTCAAGGGACTTTGGAGCCAGGTCCTCCAGGGGAGGGAGGAGGAACATCAGCATTTGACAAAGCTGCTGAGGGAACTCAATA
The DNA here is from genome assembly GCF_036013445.1 of Caloenas nicobarica. NCBI lineage: Eukaryota > Metazoa > Chordata > Aves > Columbiformes > Columbidae > Caloenas > Caloenas nicobarica. The sequence continues at coordinate 52,271,629 of NC_088245.1, forward strand.
GAGCGCTTGCCTGCAGAGTGCCTGGCTGTGGCTTGTTTCATCTCTCATTTTCAAGAATGTTAAATTCACTTACAGATTAAACAAAAAAAATTCAAAATACCTAAAACTTTAACAATTCTGCTAAAAAGGTGTGTGTTTGTGTTTTTGTATGTTGGGTTGGTTGGTTGGTTGGTTGTTTTGTTGTTGTTTTGTTTTGTTGTTGTTTGTTTTTGTTGTTTGGGGTTTTTTTATTATTTCACTTCCATACTTGTTCACACTGTGTCCAGAGTTCAGGGACTCAAGTTATCCATGCAACTAGCACTCAAGCAAAAATCATCTCTCACTGATTTCCTCTGTACTTGTCACTTCCCGCTGTCCTCTTTCTTTTTGGCTTGAGAAAACCCTAACATATTATCTTTGGCAATTGTTCAGGAACCATAAGCACAGCATCTATTCCAAGCCTGTCCCTTGGCATTTGAAATTTACATGTTATTCCCAGTCTTTCCATTACTACTCAAAGCACTTGCCAAAATAGGAGTAATGTATAAATCATCAAAATCAAAGATGGGCCAAAAACACAGACAAACATTTTTTTTTTTGTCCCACATTTTAGGGTTGAAATTTCTAAAGATAACAGCTTTAAATGAGTCCTCAGAACTCAGCACTTCTTCAGATATAACTAGAACTAGGAGTCTTACAGTAGGTACAGAATTTATCCAGGGCAGAGGACCTCCAATTTTGTGTGCCTAAAAGGGTGTATGGATACAAGCCCTGTGGGAGAGACTACACCCAATATTGATAGCTTTCATTAAATTACAAGTTAGAAAGAGTATAAAAACCAAGTGGTTGATGGTGGGGAGTGGAAGTTCACACCAGATTACCTCTAGAGGTCACTTTTAACATTAAGTGTTCTCTAATTTATGATCTATATGTATAGGATTTATCAGTGGATGTTTCTAAGTGTTACTTCTAACCATATTAATCTTATGCAACAGGAGTGGGTCACAAAGATAAGCAGAGATATGTACAACAGCATCTTTCTTATTATGTCAAGTGACAAATCCTGGAGAGGCCCTCCCAGTATTAACTGTAGTTCATAAGACTTGTCAAATTCTATAATTAAAAATTATTTTTTAAAAAGAGCTGGTCATCAGCTAGATCTAGTTCTTTATGAACTTCTAAATACCTACCAATGAACATGATATTAGACATTTGGGCTTTATTCCCATCAAAAAGTCATAAGCAAAACATCCACATTTTGAAAGAGCCTTTTGTACTTTGTTACAGCACAAAAACTGAATATGACTAAAATATGTGAGCAGGTCTAAATGAGTAAGATAAAAGAGAATAGGTTTCTACTGTCCAATGTTAAATTGTTCAGGTGCATTTTTATCTGTAGAAATTGAGTTCGTGTTCACATCACTAATTTATGCCATTTTAGCAATTTACTATCCATTAGTTCAACGTCTATACATCTAACCACAACCTGTTGTTAACTAGAATCTCTGTGAAAGAACTTGTGCAGGGAAGTTCTTCCTGTAACCCATGACGAACTCATGGATTACATTGGTTCAGCTAAATGTGATAATTGTTCAAGTTTTCCTTTTTGATTGAATCTGTCAAGTATGTTCCTACTTCAGATTGACACAGCAGGATTGCTTTTCTTTGAAACTTAGGGTCATGATCCTACACATAAACTGGAATGGCTGATGTTTGCACATCGTGCTTCAGCTACTGTGATATGTCTTTTACATTTAAGGTTCTGCTTCTACTACCCTGAAAAGTCACCCTTTTGCCCCTTACACTGATCATGATTATCACATTGGGAGTCACAGCAGAAAAGGGACAAAAACATGTGAGGGTTTTTCAAAGCTCTTGTGACACTCGTGATTTTATTGCACATGTATAATTATCAACAATGTGCCACATCAACAAAATATATGAAAACAAAGTGTTAGCAATAAACAAGAACAGTTTTTCCTAGGTCAATATCTGTAGGTGTGCTTCAAGAGGGGGATGAGGCATGAACCAAGGGTGACGTGTGCACAGGCTGTGCCATCACTGACAGAACGTGGTCCAACAGAGTCTGAGCACTGCAAGCAGAGCTGGGTGCTGGTGATAGGGTCCACTGACAGTCCCAGAAAAGGTGAGGAAATGAACCAAGTCCAACACCCCTTCAGGGTCCATCCAATCATCTCAATCAGCAGGACTTGTAGACAGGGTTGTAGCAGATGCAACTCCAGAGACAGGGCTGGAGGCATCTACAGCTCATGGGAGGTTTGTTTGCTCAGCCTTGATATGAAAGGAGTCTCCTGGGCCCATGAGCTGGGGCGGGTGGGGGTGCTCAGAGGAATTAAGGCCTATCCATGCACTCAAGGCCCATACAAATATCTGCCCCTGGTTCTCATGGATAGAAAAGTTTTATCTACTACAAATCTGAATTATCTTCTATTTTACTTGAGCAGCCAATCTAAAAAAATATTCATGGCTTCTCTTAGGCTTTACATTTAAACACACAGAAAAATGTTTTACAGCCGAGCTGTGGCCGCAAGCATTGCTGCAGGGTCCCCAGGTAATTGTTTGGGCAAGTTCCTTTCTTATTTATCTTGGTAACTCACTGAAAGCCTGTCTTTCTCCTGTCTCTGCAGATTCAGCAATAGCGGTTCAACAGATCGACAAAGCTTCCTGCATCCTATTTACCCAAAGGTCTAAGATGAAAAAAGTAGTGTTTCATAGAAAGAAAAAAAAGAAAAAAAAATACCAAGTATTTTCTATACACCCTGTAGATTATAAAATAGTTTACTTTTACAGTAATAATAAAACCTGAAGGCCTTATTTTTATGGAAAAAACTCCTTTGGACATACTCCTTGGTTGTTAGCTCAACTAAGAGCAGTCTAAATACTACATTAAGTGTCAAACAGTAATCAGCTACTGACTTATACAGTAGTATTCTAAATTTGCCCTGAATACTTCAAAGGCTTAACTAATTACCTTGTAATAAATTATAGATGTAAGCTAGCCTTGATTCAGGTACAATAACAACAGAAGTACTTTAAAGAAAGATGCAGTAACTTTTCACATTCTTTGTTACAGTGGTTCTGCTAGCCTCTGAGATTTCCTGAAAACTTTGAACTTCACTGACCTTAACCAACTATATTTCAATTATAAATGCGGGTTCCCATAATCATACACAGTAAGTGAAGGTTTGCATGCACTCTGTCTATCAGGTTTTTTTCTAAGACTTGGTTTCATCTACCTTTGCCCTCACTGAGGGTATGTGGTAATACTTTTTTGGGGGGTTGGGTTTTTGGTTTGAGCTTTTTTTTGGTTGGTTGGCTTTTAGTTTGTTAGTTTGTTTCAGGCTGATTTTTTTTCTTTGTGTTGTTGTTTTGGTTTGGTTTTGTTTGGAATTTTTTTTGTGGTTTGTTCGTTTGTTTGGAGGATTTTTTTGTTGTTTTTGGGTTTTTGGTATTAGAATAGAAAACCACCTCCCACTTTGACAAATGCGTAAAACACAATGAATTTTTTGTAGCCCCAGAAACATAACATCCTAATTGGATATACATTGCAACACATTACAGGAGTTCTTGAATGGTCACTAAAAATTGTATCTCTTCAGAATGACCTACAAGACATAAGACCTCAATCTGCTAAAAGGCATCAGTACAAAATACAGAATAGCCAGACTTATAATTAGAAAGCAGTAAACATTATAAAGGGTCATAATTTACACAGTAGCAATCTCGGTGGTTTTGATCAAAAGTTTAAAACACTCTATAAATTCTAAGCATATTTATTCAAACTAGCTGGTGCTTAGGGATCCCTATTACAATTTGATTAATCTGCTTGTTAGATTTGCCCTAGCTGAACCTCTTTTTTCCCTGCCAAATGCTTTGACTCTCTCTACCTTTCCTAAAATCCATTTCAATTTTCTGTGACAGTGGAGGAAAAATGTGTTTTGTATTAGACTAAATATTAGACTATTGTGTTTGTCTTTTAAAATTTCCATTCCTTGCCAGATCAAACGATTGAGCTTACTGTAAATCAGAAGTGTATATTTTTGGGAAGCTGGAACTTACCAATGACAAGTTAGAGAAATGCACTATGTCAGCAAACTGTTCATCCTAAATGTTGTACTTAGCTTTAATAAATCCTCTGCTTTTCATCATCTATTGTGCTGTACTGCAATTTTCTGTGGAGCACAATGCCACAAAAGTGAGGAGACACAGTTATAAAATACATGTCTAGGCTGCTTCAAAAGAAGGTGGGTCTCCGGTAGAAATTAGGGCAGCAAAACCCTTTTGTAACTTACGTTCAACTGCAAAGAACCATTGCAGCAGCCAGGAACAGCTGAAGCCCAGGCACACTGCCGTAACACCTCCTTTGACACCTTCTCATTTGGCCATGTCCCAGCACCCCGCTGGTTGAGCCAGGAGAGTGTTTAGTGCAGACCTTACCCCATCAGCTCCATACTGCTGGTGACTTTCCTCTGGGCCCAGCTTTAGGTGATTTATGGTTCCTTTGCATCAGCAGAGCTGATATAAACAGAACCTCAGAGACAAAATTAAGGGGTTTTGTTGTGCAATGATTCCTGTTGAAGTATTTGACAAAAAAAAGTCAGTGTTGTGCTGTTTACTTTTTCATCTGGACACACATTCCAAAGGGCAAGTTACTAGTTCCAAAAAAGGCAAAAAATCTTTTTAAAAACTTATAAATACTTGTACTTTGAGCAAAGGAGCTGAAGGAGATACCATAGTATTAGCATATCTCTTACCAACAATTCATTTTTAGGAACTTCACAAAGGGATATAGGAAGAGCGCACACAGTTAAAAGTAGGTAAGTGTAAGAATTCAAAGACAGAGGTGTAGCACATTTTTCAGTGTTCATCCTATTCTGGGATTCGTGTTTCTAAACAGAAACTTTTCATGTTTCTAAACAGAAACTTTTCATAAGACAATAGAAGGGAAATGTTTTGTGTTCAGGTAGGGAAATAGTGAAGACAAGGAGTTTTTCAGGAGACCTAGGTAGAGTTAGACTTATAAATCACCCAGACCAATACATTATATGGAGCAAAGAAAAGCACATCTTTTTATAGGGCTATGCCTTCCTTACTGTTGGAGCAGAAGGCAGAGATGAGTCAGTTGGATTAATTTATTTAAACTTAACAAAAGATCCTATTAAAGTTGTTCTCAAAGCGATATTAAGTATACTTGATATCCACACTGAAGAAGAGATACTTGTCAAGATTAAAACTATATGACTGAAAACTAGCAATAAGAATGGTTCACAGCATACTCAAACTTAAATAGCTATTTCATTCATAGGTTCAAATTTGAGTCGGTATCTTTCAAAGTTCTAACATGCTATATAACTATTTATCATATTAAATTAATGGCAAAATAATTAACATTATATTTTGTTATATGTTGCAAAAATACAGTGAGAAAGTGCACCTACACACAAAACACAGATTTGCAGATGTAGTTGAAGAACTTCTAAGATTACATTTTCAGTCTTCTGTAAAGCAAGATTGAAATCCTTGCATCAGTGAATACCCTGGAATTATTTGCTTATGCGTGGGGTTTTTTTTAATACAGACCGAAATAACACATTCTAAATTGATCAAAATATTTTGATGATAAGAAATCTTATCTCAGAAGAAGAAAACAAAATATTAGGAAATTCTCCCAAGATTATTGTCTGGAACAAACCACTCCATGAGAAATCTTACAGCTAGGTTTTATGAAAATAAATTTAATCAAAAGTAACTAATTCCCATATCAATTATGTTGGGATGGCAGAAAATTTAATAAAAAGATTTTGTGGGCAAATATAAAAAATTGCTTTTTCCTTCCCTCTCTATTTTCACAAACAAAATGATAAGTCATGATGTATAAGGAAGCATTTATTTAGAGACATTATGGTCAAACACTGGAACAAGCATCCTCGAGAAATGGTCAATGCCCCAAGCCTGTCAGAGCTTAAGAGGCATTTCAACAAGGCCCTTAATAACATGGTTTAACTTTTGGTCAACCTTGAAATGGTCAGGCAGTTGGACTAGGTGAACATTGTAGGTTACTTCCAACTAAAAATATTCCATTCCATTCCATTCCATTCCTTTATATTTAAATAAGTAGTGGTTTTATTTTCATGAGAGTCAGGTGAATACAACAAAGAGGAATAAAGAGACATCTCTGCATTTAAAGTGTAATATACTAAAATCCAACATGTCTTCTCGTATTTCGAAGTTGAAAATTATGCTGGCTTGGATGGAAGCCACTATGCAATGAGTTTTCTTAAAGGAGGATACAAATGAGCTATTCATTCTGCTATTTCAAAGGTATAGCTTACTAGAGTTATGCATTTTGGTTCCTTTCAGAAGTTTTGGAGGTTTTTTTTTGTTCCCCCTCCCCCAAGTATGTATATTTTACATCAGTGACAGCAATTAAACTATCTCAGAACCTGATTCCCTTTTAATTCTTTTAACCTTAATAAGCCTGGCTTCTACTCTACTGAAAAGCAGCTGTTCCTTTCCAGGTTTCTAATTTTTTTGCCTTCTGGGGATCAAGTGACCACTTGACAAAATCACAGTCAATTATAATAGCTTTCCATTAGGCCCAGGTATGGAAAAGAAGAATTTTAATCCCATTAAATAAGGATTTTAATGAAATGATGTTATAGAAATAGTTTTAAATCTCTTCATGGTGCTTTTCTATTTATAATGAAACATTTTTAATACAATTTTATTTTTGGTGTCTCAGTTATCTACTGCTGTGAAGCCTGTATACAACTGAATCAAAATAAATATTTACTTCTATGTCTTCATTAAAAAGTGAATCAATCTAAATTCCAACAAAGCGATTCTAAAGTGTGATGATTATTTTGACTATAGACCCAGTAAATGTAACTTTGCCATTACTAGCAACAGACACAGGCTTTGTATGGACCTGTGGGCTCCTGAGTGCAGGCTCTCAGGACTTGTCCAGGCTTCTCTTGGCCTGACCTGGTTTTACCTTTTTTTAACCGCTGTCCCCCTGCCAAGTGACTATCACCCAGCCTATTTTAGCTAAAGCCCTATGAATACCTTAGGTTGAAGATCTGATAAACCTTGAACAAAAGTAACTGCAAAGCAAACAATCTCTCTTTGCATCCTCTGAAACTAGGGGAAGCTATTCCAGGCTTTGTGGGGAATGGATGAGAAGGGAGCAACCTGTGTAAAGGAAACATGTAGAGAGAAACCCAGGCAGCCCCCAAGAGTGATGTGGAAGGAACTTTCCACATGACACTTCTCCCAGCAGAAAGGAGGGCTAAGTCCCCACCATCAGCTCTCAGCAAGGGAGTGTTCCCTTTTCCCAAAATTTGTCTCAAATAATTAGATTTGGAGTGAAATATATTGATGCTAGAGTAGGTCTGGCTTACTACTGCTCGGCAATTTCCTGAACTATTTGGAGTTTGATTATACCAGTGGAGTTGGTCTTAGCTTTTCATATCTCATTTCTGAACATATTCATAGATCAGTTACTGTATTTAGTTTTCAGTCATCTGGCAGATTTCAGGTTACACAGCTGTGGCTTCATGATAGCTCCATTTTTTTCCCACAGGCTTTCATTTACTTGAGCCGTATAAGTAGTAATGATATCTTCCTTGGCAAATGTACTTTTACAGTGTTGGCTTTGGGCATTACTAATTTTCAACACTACTTTGTAAATGAAAAAAAAAAGTCTTTTTAATGAAATGTAATTTGAATCTTAGAATCATAGCATACCAGGTTGGAAGGGACCTCAAGCATCATCTGGTCCAACATTTCTTGGCAAAAGCATGGTCTTAACATGTATATTAACATACAGAACACCATCCTTTCTCCCTCTTTCTCTCTGTCCTTCCCCTCCAATGTTGGGGAACCCACCACTTCCCTGTGGAGATTACTCCAATGTCTAATTGTTCTCATAATGAAAAATCTGCCTTTTGTGTCCAGTTGGAATGTCTCCAGGAGTAACTTGTAGCCATTGCTCCTCATCTTTTCCATGTGACTTGTTGTAAAAGGGGAGTCTCCATCTTCTCTGTAGCAACCCTTTAAATACTGGAACATGGTGATGAGGTCTCCCCTAAGCCTTCTTTTCTCCAGGCTGAACAAACCTGCTTCTCTCAGCCTTTCCTCATATCACAGCTTCCTAGTCCTTTGATCGTCTTTGCGAACCTTCTCTGGACACTCTCCAGCCTGTCTACATCGTTTTTGTATAGCAGGGACCAAAACTGAACACAGGTGTGGCCTGACAAGTGCTGAGTGTGATAATGAATTCTCTGTCTCTGCCGGTGATGCCCTTGTTGATGCAGCCCAGCATGCTGTTGTCTGTCTTTGCTGCAGGAGCACATTGTTCACTTATATTAAGCTTGTTGTCCACCAGGATGCCCAGGTCCCCTTCCACACAGCTGCTCCCCAGCCAGGTTGATCCAGCCTATACTGCACTCCTGGGTTATGTTTTCCCAGGTGTGAGACCTTACACTTGTCTTTGTTGAACTTCATAAGATTCTTGTTAGCCCACTCTTCCGGCCAATCCAGATCTTCTTGCAGGGTGGCTCTCCCTTCTGAAATGTGCACTTCTCCACTCAGTTTGGTGTCATCAGCAAGCTTCATCAGCATACACTCAATCTCATAATCTGGATCACTTGCGAAGATTTTAAACAGGGTTGGGCCCAATATCAATTCCTGGGGGACCACACTTGTAAGACATTGCCAGTTTGGTTAGTCATGATTCTTCAAACATCAATTTCCTTTTTATTCTCAGACTTATCTTCAATCTTTGTTATGGAGAAACCCTATTCCTTAAAGGTCACAAAGTTAGTTTTCACAATCACTTAACTTTCTCATTCCTTTTACAGTCACATTTTGTTGTGTACAAATGACCACATAATCAGGTAGATAATCAAAGTCCCAAATAACTGAAAGAATTTGTGATTTTAATTGATTTTGACAGTTACAGTAGAGGATTATTTTTTTTCTTTCCTTATCTTGTCTTCAAACTTCAGCTATGAAACAATATTCTTTTAGTATGTGACAAATATATCTCTTTATACATTATAAAAACCTAGTTATTATTTTCTCCAAACAAATGTAATACTTTACAGAAGAACAAAAATATACTCTGTAGAAATCCAGAAATTTAGTTAAGGAATAAATAACTCAAAGTTTATCAGGATAATAAAAAAGAAGTCAAAGAGGCATGTATGCTCTCTCTGGAGTTTCAACCCTGTCTTGCAAATTCTTTGCATAATTTGTGTGAAATTTATATAAAAATCTTGCCTGCTTTTATTAAGACATCAATCATTTTGTTTATGTAAGGAAAATACCTGTTTTCTATGAAACTATAAAAATAGCACTCTCTAACTTCTTCTGAGATCCACATCAAAAGCTGCCAGGAAATTCAATTTCAACCAGCATTCCACGCTGTTTGTTAAACTAAAACGGTAGTTTCATGAAAATCATAAAAAAAGAAAACGTGAAATAAAGGATAGCCTCAGCTATCTGCAAACTACAAAAGCAACAACAAAAGCTGTAGGAACAGAATCCTTCCTATGAATACAAAACCTCTCAGTTTGTATTTTTTTCCTAGTCATGTGTGCCAAATGAAGGGTTCTTTGGGGTCACCTGGTCCAGCAATCTGCTTGATGCAGGGACAACTGCAAAGCGTGGTCCAACTTTGAATTTTGATCATGTTATTCAGTGCCTTGACTAGTTTAATATATTTTTATCTCTTCTTATAGTTAACTATGTGTAATTAGTACAATCTTGCCAATATTTTTCTCCCTTTTTCTGAGTTCTACTTGTACAACATTAGAGAACAACTCTAAAGTAAGATTAAACAAGGCACAAGCTTGTGTCTTAAAATCAATGAACACATAAATATTCTTGTATCATTCTCAAACTATCTCCATTCTTTAACACTTTAATTAAAATTATTACACATTTCTTTTTTCTATGCAAAAGAATAACATCACTTTCTAATAAGCAAAAATTATTTCAGTCTGTTGGGTCCTTTCAGAGATTTCTTTTAATTTTCCACTAACAGCTCCAGTGTGGGTCTCTTCCAGGAGGTGCATTCCTTCTGGAACACAATGCTCCAGCATGGGTCCCTGACAGGGTCACAAGTCCTGCCAGCAAACCTGCTCCAGCCTAGGCTCCTCTCTCCACAGGGTCCCAGGTCCTACCAGGAGCCTGCTCCAGGACACACTTGCATATGTGTTATCACAGATAACATATATGTTATCACAGAGGTACTACCACCATCACTGATAGGCTCAGCCTTGGCCAGTGGTGGGTCTGCCTTAGAGCCAGTTGGCACTGGTGCTATCAAACGTGGAAGAACCTTCTAGCAGCTCTCACAGAATCTACCCCTGTAGCTCCTCTGCTACCAAAACCGTGCCACATAAACCCAACACATGAACACAGGCACCTTTCTGATACGTACTGAGAAATATAATTATGAGTAAGAATAAACAGTATGTTACTGTGAAAAAGTTTTTCATATGTCTTTTCAAAGTATCAATCAGATGGAGAGGGTTTTCTGCTGAATACTGTGTAATTACTTTTGCTTCTTTGTTTTGCCTTTTATTGTAAGTAAAACAGATATGCCTTTGCTCTCCTTTTCTTCTTTCTAAGCTGTATAATGTACATTGTTGCTTATTTATTTAATTCAGCCTTCTCCATTTAATGATTATTTTCACAGTATTATTGTGTTTGCTACAATTAAGTATCACCTAGACAAAAAGAAATAAAAATACAATTATTTGCACATTATTCTCCATCTGTTTAGATTTACTTTCGTGCTAGTAAACTACCTCTTTATGGCCTAAATAAAATTTGCCTCTAAATACTAAATTCTAAGTTGCAGTTACAGTTCCCTGTATCTTTCAGACCTCACCCCCAAAAGACCTTCTTACTGAAATATTTAATAGTTTGCATCTGGATCATGAACCTCTACTTACTCAGCAGTGAAGATTTAGGAAAAGGGGTTTCAAAAGGAAATATAAAGGAAGTAGTCTCTGAGCTAACATCTTGTTTGTGAGAAGATCTTTTTTATTACTTTGAAAATAAAAGGGATATAAAGTAGATCAAAATTAGATATACAGCTGGCCAAATTTTTTACAGTGTCTTTTTCTTACTTGTGTTAAGTTTGAAGAAAACCTGCTTTTAGTGAAGTATACCTGTAAAAAAAGGCAAACAAAAATAAAAGAAACCCTGTTATTTTCTAAAACACTTCAGTTTTGAAAGCAAATTTATTCAATTTCTAGATTTTTTTGAACACATATTGTCAAAAGAAGTTGTCCAAAAATGAAATACTTTTACTGGTTTGTGGTGGTTTTTTTGTTTGTTTGTTTGTTTTTGTTTGGTGGTTTTGTGGGGTTTTTTTGTGTAAAGGAAAAAAATCACAGAGAATCACAGAATGGATGAGGTTGGCATAGACTCCTGGAGATCATCTAGTCCACCCACTTGCTCAAATCAGGGTCAGCTAGAGCCGGTTGCTCAGGGCCATGTCCAGGTGGGTTATGAGTAGCTCCAAGGTTGGAGATGCACAGCCTCTCATTATGATGGCAACCTTCAGAGCAGAAAGGTTCCTTCTTCTCCTTATACAGAATATCCTGTATTTCAGTTTGCACGCATTGCCTTTTTTTCCATTCAGTGGGTATCTCTGAGAAGAGTTTGGCTCCATCTTCTTTAGCTTACCCCATCAGGTATTTATACACATTGACAAGATCCTTCTGAGCCTTCTCTTCTCCAGGATGCACAGTCTCAGCTCCCAAAACAGTCCACTTGTGCATATATGTATTAGTTTTGAGTCCTTCGATTTTTTTTTTTTTTACATTGAATCTTCACTGTTTCATATTAACCTACCCAACTGTGGAAAGAGCTTAATGGACTTCAGTGTAAAACAAGGCTGTTTTGTTGTAGTGTTACAAACTCACCATTTGCTAACATGAATTTGCAATCATCTGAAAAATATTTGTTTTGCTCCTCAGATGCAGAAACTCCAGTTTTCTGTGGTGTGTCCATGACTCAGTGTCTTGGTTTTGTGCATTATAAGTAAATTCCTCACTTCCTATTATGATTTATTACATTGAGAGGTGTTGAAAATTGAGTCATGAAATCTAAAATCTAGATCCAGACCAAAACCACCCAGGCATATATTTTGCACTAGGGATGTTATGAAATTAGTCCATTTTGTTGCCAAATATGTATTAAGGAACCCCCCCAAATGTTAACTGTCATAGTTTCAGACTGCAAAGGTTAAGACGTTCTATGCTGAGATGTTTAGCTTGGAGCTTGCCCTGTTCCTTATTTTACATAGTGCTGTGGTGCTCTGACCCTCTCTTCCTTTATTCTGTGTATTTGCATTGTGTAAAATTCTAACAATAGAACTATTATGACAAACAGAATAAAAAGTAAATAATGACTAAACCAGTTATACTGGTTTTCTGTTTTAAAGTATTTTAATTGTTTGAAGCAATTGAAGTAAATTATTTCTTGTATACAGTTAAAATTAAGTTGAAGAAAGTACAGAAATATTTGGAAATGTCACACTGACAATTATCTACCACCTTCATGTAGGTCTCTGTCAGAAACACAGAGTATTATTTTATGTACACCCAGAATAATGTGCCATGCGTTCCTTGGTATTAGTACACTATACTATATAATTTATATGAATGATACAGTCACACTTCATCTTGCACGTTAAAAGATTTTGCAAATATGACATATGTTAAAAATTGAAAAATAATTACTTTTCTCACACAAGCCAATTTAAAACTGTTGAAAACTCTGTACAGTGTTTATTGAATTCGGAATTATTTGATTAGTCAATGCAATGCACATCACAGAGTCAAAATTCTCTGATAGATTTTATAGCTAAGAAAGCATTCCAGATACAAATGCAGACCAAACACTGGATTACATTATTTATGTAGGTGAAAAACCAGAAAGACGTGTTAATCATCCAAAATCCTGTTGTCAAATTATTGAAATACACAAGTAAGATCTACATTTTATGTTGTTAAAACTTGATTAATTTTGTTGTCCTTAAATCCATGACACAGAAACTTAAGTGTTGCTATTCACATGAACTAGAGTAACGTCATGAAAATTCAGGCTCTGAAGATGTTAATACCACTTGTGATAGCAGTTAAGCACTTAAATACTTTTAAGAATGAACAAGGGAAATTTTTACAATAACTTTAGAAAAAAATAATTTCGTAAGAAGAATATCAATAGATCCATTTCTACTTGTTTTTCTGATATAATTTTACTACTTTCTAGTATTCTTTTAAAATAATTTTATTTCCTACAATCACTGTTAAGATTGTTAGAATTGAATACAGAAATGGGCTTCTTTAACCCTTTTAAAGTTTTCCACTGGTGAAATCAAATATATTTGTTTAAAAAATGCACTGTATTTTAAGTGGTTACTCTGCATGACATAATTAAAGATTGTTGAAAAATTTCCCTCAAGATACGCAGCAAACTCCCGAGGTTGTGGCAGCATGAGTGTATGGAGTAGAAAGAAACAGAAGAAAGAATGTTTCATTACAATTCCCATTTTTGGAAAAAAAATGCACAGAAATACAAAACCTCTCAACATTATTGACAATAATAGAAGTTACTTTTTGCTTAGAAAGTATATGATTGAGTGTGTGTATGTGTTGGTGTGTGTATCTGCATTTAATATTTCACATATATATGCATGTATATATGCATCACAGAAATGCAGTGGAAAAAAATATTTCATACTGTTAGAAAAGAAGCATAAACTGGGAAACCAAAATATAGTAATCTTTGCAGATATAATGGTGTGTCCAAATATATTCTTTACTGAAAATTAGATTCTGAATAGTTTACATTTGTATGTTCTTTCGCTTTTCCAAGACAAACACATTGCTTTACAGAAATAGCTTCATGAACCCGGCATCTCTCCTGAATAGCTGACCTCATGGAAGATTTCTAGTGGTGCATGGTGGGTAGAGACCTGGAGGCTGCGCTTGTACTAATAAATTACATAGTGACCAGAAATGTGATGTAGCACTGGAATCTGATCATATGCAGTTTTAAATTAATAGCATGGTCCTTCTCATACTTCTGGCCTGTGTCAGCCATTATTCTCCCAGCAGTTTCCAAATACAGCTACAGCATCGCAGAGGCTGTTCCCAGAGGGCAGGTTGAATACGCTCACGCTGTTCTCAAGGCCAAGGTAGTTTATTAACACCGTGATGGGCTACTCCAGGCCAACGAGATTGAGAGCCAGTGAACATTCCTGGGCACACCTGGTGCTTGTTAGTGTAGGCATGGACTCATAGTTCAAGGTGACATCCCTTTCTGACCCTTGTATCCATTCTCAGTAGTGCACAAAATGTGTCTTCGTCAGTTAAATACTGACATTTGCCTATTATGTGCAACAAATTAGAACAGATAGAAGGATTTTATTTATGATTGCTACATTCTGAGTCCTCTTTGCAGACTCTTGTCTTGTTAAACATATTAATTTTGGTAAAGCCTAATCTCTCTTTGGAATAATATTCTTTTTACCTTTGTAAACTGCAACTATTTAAAAAGCGAAATGAAATACTGATTATTAAGTTATTGAGAAAGTACAGAAAATATCTAAATACCAGGAAATCTGGACAGCAGTTTGGTTGCATTCTATGTACTCAATCTGTCATAGGTTTACAGGGCTCAATACATTATCTGATTATGCAACTATTTTCTCAGGAAATAAGCCAAAGACATTGTCTTTCAAGCTGACTGAGTCATTTCTCCCTCTACAAACTTAAAGGGGTCAACAAGGAAACCCTACTCTGCTTAAAAACTGTCAGGCCATTTGTAGTTTTTTTGTGTTGGTTTTGAAAAAGAAAAAAACGACATTAATTCCGCCTTTTCTCCCCATCCCTTACAATATCATTTGCATTTATATATAGGATTTTTTAAAATATCTGAATTTATCGTGACTTTTTTGCAAGACATGAGATAGAAAATCTGTGTATATAACATTAAGCATTTCATATCTAGTTCATCATAGAGTAATCCTAGCCAATCTGTAAATGAAATAATTCCTTGGAGCGATCATGAATTAGAAGATCTTGCCTTACATATTTTGTATTCCCTATTCTGCTTTTCCCTTTGGTTTTATCCTTAGCAGTATAGCTGTGGTGCTCTGTGTGCTTTCCAACTAGGAAAATAGCTAGAATCATATACAACTGTCATTTTTACATTTCTCTCTCACACAGATACAGATGAGTCCTATAGCTTATAGCTTTGAATTAAATTGGTCACAGAGGAGCACAGCACAGGCGTATTGCTTGCAGCCCAACACCACATGCATTAGAATATTCTCCAGAGTCAAAGAGCTCTGGAGTTAGGAGAATTTCTTCCCCCTCACCCCACCCAAGTGTTTTGGACTTGGTTGGAGTAATTATGTTTGGCTTTATTTGGTTTATGTGCTGATTTATTGTGGTGGGAAGTCTCCTTTCCTACAGTTTCAATAAAATATGAAGTCATTTATGTGGTTTCCCCCGGGTGTATTACCTGTTGTTATAGTATAGGTTAGGCTGCTGTGAAGATTATATTCTCTGTGCCTGTTCATTGTAGAAAGACACTTCCTCTTGAAGTAAGAGAATAATAAGAAAAAAGCATCTGCAAATACCTGGAACACTAAACTGCTCTTAAGTCAAAAGGGATAAAGAAGGGAACATGAACATCATCTATCAAGTAATACAGCAGCTCAACATGCCTTTTAAATTAGGACTCACATGCAGGCGCACTTGCAAAATCTCCTCTTCAAGCACAAATTGTTAAAGGATGGGAGTTCAGATGCCACCTGTCCTTCTCTGGGAGTAAATCTTTCCAGACAACAGCTGAATCAACAGTCTTTACAATTCATGTACCACAGGCTCATAAATCACATTCATAGGGAACCACCACGTTGTCAGCACTGATGTCACCCTCAGTTCTTTGAAAAAGATCACCGTGCATATATTCCATTAACTGGATACAGTGATTCTTTAATGTTCTTCAAATTAAATATATATATATTACATTATCAGGAATGTGTGACATTCTTAGAAGTCGACATACATTTTATCAGCTTTTCAGTATGCACTGTATGTTTCATGACTACAGAGCGATCCACTGCAAAGTTTTGTTCTGACAGCAATTTATAGTTTTCCCCATGTACTCACTGAAATGACTAAAATTCAAAGGCAATAACAGTGTTACTTGCATCCTAACACTTTCCATGAGGATCGTATAAACAGAATTATTCACAAAGTGGCTTAGTTAAATTCACTTAACTACCTATATCATATTCTTAATCAGCTTTAAAGATACTTAAATGGAATTTAGCTTAATTCACTATTAACGATGATCCACAAGTAAATATTAGTATTTTTTTGGTACATTTTAGATTGAAATAGGAGCCATAGAGTGGCTTCTATTTGTGGCTAAAACCTTCACAATTAGCAGCAGAGAATTGAGTCCTAGAAATTAAATTACATTGAATGTGCTTTTATTCTAAATGGGAAGGACCCATAAAGAGATTTAAAACTGTTTATGTAATATTGTTTCAATAACATCATTATTTAGTTAGGATTAAAGGCTTCTTTTCTAGGTTCCTCCAGAAAGTTCCTAATAATTATTATTGATATTTCAGGACTAGGTTTGCACATTTGTGGTTATTTTTTTCTCCCTATTAGTATTTTCCTCTTCTCCTTCTTCTTTACCCTTGAAAATGAACAAAAGCCTGTGGAAGTGAGAGAAAAATCTGTGTGAAAGCATATTTTATGAGAAAATAAGGAGAACATAAGGAGATAAATGAAAAGAATAATAGTGAAGTATCATTTACATGCCTTAAAGTTGATTGTAATGTTACTGCATCTTTCACAACACCTTCCAACCTATTTTACAAAATAGAATTATCAATATGCAGGCATGACTGTAAAATATCTGAACAAGAATATGTATATATATTAAGATAGTCATCAGAGTTTGAGGTTTTCTATTTTCTTTTCAGTTAGTCATCTGGGTTCAACAGAAGTTTACAGAGTCGGAACCAATGTCAGGTTTTTCTCAGGTGGCTATAGGTGCTCATTTTTATGGATTATATACTGAGAGATCTTTCAAGTTGACACCTTTTAAAAATCAGGGGCATAAAATTGTTTCAAGCTGGACAAAAATTCCTGGGACCATTTTTTCTCAATCTTGACCTGAAAACTTTACCTTTAAAAAATAACAAAACTCTCAAATGTGGACTAGATTATCTCCAGTGGCTATCTATATGTATATTACATGCTCTTTACTATATCTTAGGATGATGGGGCTCCAAGTATAATACATTTAATACCCTACATTATTCCTGATGAGGTTCCGAGACAATTGTCCTAAGCAGGGAATGTCATACTTCAGATGCATCTGCTCTAGCTTTGGAGTAAAACCAAGAATGTGTCTTGGTTAGAATGTTAATATATAAATTATTTGCTACTCAGTAAAAGGGAGGACCCCTGTATACAGTATATCTCCTGTGCTAACAAGGGCACAATCTCCAGGGCCAAAAGCAGAAGCCTGTTCCAGCACAGTACATACCTGGCATACACTCAATTCCAGGGCAGTGCACGCAAGTGTGCTTCAGATTCAACATGTGGAAGAACTGCAGCCACTAATTGGGTATCATTATAGAGGTTATATTCCATCTGGATTTGGATATAGAGCTTTGAATCCAAAGTAGCTGTCAATCATGGAAAACTTTATACCACGTCTCTGTGCTTACAGTTGTATAAGAGACTACAAAAAGTGTTTACAAATTCTACTCACAGGAAATTATGCCAATAGCTGAATATTTTAAACTTTTTTTTGTCTGCAATGTAAAACCATTTTAAAGCTGATTATGTCCAGCAATAAACCCATTCATCACTATTTTCTAACAGAAATTTACTGAGGGATTCTGCAATGCAATAAGGATGCTCCGTCTGTCTGAGTTTAATCTCTTTGAACAGTTACCTGAAACAATACTTTGCATGATCACAGTCACCACAGACATTTTTTCAAAACCCCAAACTATCAGTTCTGACCTGTCTTTTTCTGCCTTTTCTCCATGGCAAGTTGCATTTAATATGAGACATGAGTGCTGTGAACCTTGTAATTGATCTGGCTGCAGCTCAGAGGCTTAATTCTGGATTAAGGTCAAAAGTTTGCAGTGTCGCCAATTTCTAACTGCTTTAGAATATAATTTTTGCCACTGAGCACTGGGAAGGATAATATATAAAACTGAAATATTGGTATAAGAAGGCCATAATTCTGACCAGATGAAAAAAAACTTGAATTTTTATTTAATTTCTGAGTAAAATTATATATATACTTTGTAGATAAATATCATCTCTTTTACTGGTAAATGGAAAAATGAAATCCTAGCAGATTTATGCTTTTAAAAGACCTTGTGTGTTTTTAGTTTAACAATGAAGATGTATAATGTGCTTTATATTCATCCTGAGAAAGAAATGGACTATATTCCCTGTGAACCTTGCAGTTCAAACATGTTTCCAAAGCTGTATAAGAGCGAGCCTTGCTGACTACCACCAGTCTCTGTGTGACATGTCACTCCTGATATCACATCTGTGACAACAATTCTGAAAAAATGTTCTGTGGGTCTTTACCTGTTAAAGTGCTCCTGTCCTTCAGGTCATTGATTCATCCCACCCCTGAGCTATCCTTTTCTGTCACACTTAACTCCAGTTGGATGAAGTAAGGCTGTTGGCATTGGGAATTCAGTCTGTGTACACCGTGCACCACAGGCTACATCCATGCCACTAGACAGCCTATAAGCTCTTTTGACAGATGATGCTAGTTTGTAGACTCAACATGCACTTTCAAGTCTTTATAGAGCTTAAGACAAATGACATTTTTTGCCAAGGACTGTTTCTGTTGACTGTCTTTTCATCTATTTTCTTCCCTAAATATAATTGTAAAATATTTATGAAATGCAAGATGAATTCTTAGAAAGTTGAGCTGGCCTCTTTTTCCCTTCTGTATTGTTTTACTCACATTTTCCATCTCTTGATTCACAACTTCCCTCCTTTTTCTGTAGAAATTCTTCTTTACTTTGGACTTCATTAGCCAAATTTCTTCCAATATGTATGTTTTACATTCTAGTTTATAAAAGCTACAATATATCAATACCAGAGTTGCATAGTAAAATGCTTATGTGATTGTTACACATCTGTACTCATGGCACACTTTCAGTAAATCATTGTTGGAAAAAAAAACAGTTGAATGAAACAGGTTTTAGACCTGTTCAGACCCTTGCATAGTTTCATCGTTTTTACAGAATTCTTGATCTGTTTCACACAGTAAATCAGTTTTTTCTACGAATATTCTTTTGTTTTCTATGAAGACTTTACCAAACCACAAAACTTCAAGGCACTGTCTATGCAGGATGCTATAACAAGACAGTTTTGTATTTCACTCAGCAATTTTGTTGGGCACTGGTCATACCATACCAAATCTATGGTTCATGTTTCATTGCTTTTTTCAAATGTGGGACACTTGACTGTGGTACAAAGTTATCTTCAACTGCAGAGAGATTACCCAACTCCTAAAGTGGAATGCCCTTGTCCAAGCAACAATGAGTTGCCTGGAATGAAGTTTTGTAGCAGACAGATGTTCCTATCAATGACTACATTTTGAATTCACATTTCCTTGCTAAAATAGGTCATGGACTTGGAAGGAAAAAGAGAATAGTTAAACAAGTACACATAGATTTTGAATGGATTTGCAATTTAAAATTTAGCCTGCTGTTTACTAAAGTTATCTAATTATTTTCTTAGTCACAGAATCACAGAATGGTTAGGGTTGGAAAGGACCTCTGGAGACCATCTAGTCCAACTCATCCGCTGAATCAGGTACACCTGAAGTAGATTGCACAGGAATGTCTCCAGAGAAGGAGACTCCACGATCTCTCTGGGCAGCCTGTTCCAGTGCTCTGTCACCCTCAAGGTAAAGAGGTTTTTCCTCTTATTCAGGTGGAACTTCCTATGTTTCAGTCTGTAAGGATACATCAGGGAGAGGGGATCAGAAAAAAATATTTTAGAAGTCAACAGAAAAGAGCAATATAATAGTCTACTTGTTTGTATTTCATGAAGTGCTTACATATGCTGTTTCAGCAGTTATACCATGAAGTTTTGACTCCTCACTACACTATAGATTTGATTTTCAGCAGTTTGAAGGGTTTTTTTTTTCCTACTCCCAAAGTAGTTGTCCACCGCATCTGTGCAGAGCTGGCGGCACAGAAAGCAGGTTTTCATTATTAGTACCTTAACAGCTGCCTAAAAGATCCCAGATACATGACTCAGGCTGATGTGATATTTGGAAAAGAGATCCATCTTCATTAAAAAATAAATAAATAAAATATGGCACTCACCTGAGCCAGTACAGATGTTAGTAATCACATTAGGTTTATTCCAGATGAGAAAATATATTTTCTAAATGTCCAGCATGAGACTCTGCTAAAAACCAATCACTAGATCCAAAACTGAACAGTTCATGTGTAGTTAGTGAAATTTTTCTATTGGCTAATTTAAAAATTACAATGTATAGAATTGAGCTAATCTGAGAATTTCATACATGGGAGATATTCAGACAAATAATCAGAGCAAGAACTAGATAAACAAAATGTGATAGTCATGATAATGAGATCCTTAAATAATATTGTAAGGTCATTAAAGGATGAAAATATGGAGTAAAAGTCTCTAGCTAATACCAATAGAGCTGTTTTGCAATAGAAAATGGTCACTGCGGACGAATGAATGAGAGGAAGAAAACAATAAATTTTAGTTCATTTTCTTAATAGCTAATTAAAAAATACAGACTACTTTGAGATATTTTTTCTCCTTTTCTAAACAATTATTTGTGAAACCTTTTTTTCCTTTCCTTCTTTTTGTCTCTTACCTCTTTTCCAAGACAGAATACCTGAAAGATTCGAGCCACTTCTAAAAAAAAAAACCACTACTGAGCACTGAGGACAGTGTATCTGCTCCCTGGGTGCGATGTAGCATTGTATTTATACCATTCAATTGGGAGGATCAAGCCTGTACTTGAACATAAACTACCTCCTTGCATGTTGCATCATACTTTGCCTTTGGTCTGCAAGAGGCAACAACTGAATTTTGAAGCTGTAACACTTGAGCACAGGAGTAGAGATACTTGAGAACAGATGAGACCTGATTGAGGACTCGATGGCAGCTGCACCACAGTATCGGCATAATGAACATTTTTTGTCAGATGGGTCCTACTATTTCCCTGGTGGCAACATCTGTATTTAGAAGCCATTAGATGGAAATTATTTCATTTCATGCAAGCAAATCAGACAGTTCCAACAGGAGTTGAGAGTCTTGGCATTTTCTGAAATCCTATCAAAAAGCCCAAACATATTTCTTCAAACTTGTCCACATCTAAATTAATTGCAAAAGCATTCAAAATAAGATATTAACAGAATTTTACACTGAAACAAGTGAAAGGTCCAGATAGGTCAGTTTCATGTCATCTAACTAAAATGTTAAGAAATATTTGTCTTTTTTTTTTTTTTTTTAATCTAAATGTGCCCAATTTCTAATACATGTGACAAAAGAAAGGAGGTCAGCTT
Organism: Caloenas nicobarica; assembly: GCF_036013445.1. Taxonomy (NCBI): domain Eukaryota; kingdom Metazoa; phylum Chordata; class Aves; order Columbiformes; family Columbidae; genus Caloenas; species Caloenas nicobarica. Next base: position 52,293,284 of record NC_088245.1, read on the forward strand.
TTAAGCATTCAGAGTTACCTATCTAGGTGATGGAAGGCAAATATTTCTGTCAAAGCATGTTTAAAACAAGCTGATTTGCTTGTTATCTTTTTTCTATTTTAAACAAAACTGCAGTTCTAATCAAGAAAAAGTCACCCAACGATAAAACTGTTTGAATCCTTTTCTTATGTTTACAGTGTGCTTTGATGCAACAGTATTATTTTTTTTTCTTTCTGTTCTTTCCCCTTTCCCTCGTCATACTGAGTAAGCAGTTCTCTGTTAACAGTACATTCAGGCTTAGATATGGATCTTAATTAACAGAAAAATTGTCAGCAGGTACTAAATCCCTGCTCAGTAATAGGAAAGAGTCCCAATGGCACAGGTTTTCTCAGCATCAATTTAATGAACTACCACTATCTAAATAGTCCAGACGACCAGGAGTGTATATGTCTTTATTAGACATACTTTTTAAAATATGCTGTGTGAATAAAAAACTAAACACCTTATTGTATCTTTCTGGAAGGATGAAGGCTTATTCTAAAAGACGAATGTGGAAAACGAGTCATATTATAGTCTTTAGCAAGAGCAAATGTTAATTGAAAGAGAAAGAACTAGATGGGGAAAAAACAAGGCACAGAAGAAATATAAGTTTTAGTGGGTGAATGCAGTAAATAAGATTACCTTATTCCCAAATCAGGTCATGTTCTTAACTCCCGCTACTGTCACTGCCAGAGAGCATTCTATTTAGCTTCAAGAATACACTGAACAAGATTTTCTTTCCTTGTCCAGATATGTTGGATGAAAAACTGGTCATGAGTCAACCATATCTTGGGTTGCATCAAAACAAGTGTGGCTAGCAGGTCAATGGAGGTGATTCTCCCCCTCTGCTCCACTCTGGAGTTGAATAACTTCCATTGTTTTTTCATTGTTAAAAAATATCATATCATATTAAGATCAGGCAAATCTGTTCCTTTCAACATAGTATCCCCATTTCTCACAAAAGCACCATATTAGCTCTTACATAGTCAGGTGGCATGACCCTGATGTTGAGAAGATGTTCAAATCCATTTTTCAGGTATTCTCTATTTACAACTTTCTGTCACAGTTCTTGGGAATTCTGTGATGTAGATGACTTGACTATTTTCTTTAAGTTTTCTCTGTTCTGTGTAGCTTTGAATTTTTCACTCTTGTCTGCAGGAATGATTGACATTTCCATTCAAAACTGCAGAAATGAATTATTAATAAAATTTTGTTTGTAAGGATGAAAGCAGGACTGAGTGAGATGCTCATTCTAGTGCATGTAAGTAGAATGAAAGACACCACTAAAAAGTTCAGACTGAAATTTTGAAGATTCTAATGGTAACAAAAGATAAAACTGTGCCTCTCATTTCACAGACCTGCAAAAGAAAATAATTTCAAATTAGAAGCCGCGAACAGTTCTGTGTCTTAGCCCTACATTAGAGTTCACTGCATCTCCTACTGAAAAGTGGAATCCTGGGGGACTGCTTGCTCTGGACACTGACAATACTATGTCAAAAGCCTGAGCTATAGAGACATGCCGCTATCATATTTTTGGTTTTGGCCTTCTTAAGACATATTTAATCTGTGTGATGGAATTCAGGGCAAGGTATATGAATGTTCTCAGTCACTTCCTCTCTTAAAGACCTTTCTTACATTAATTTGTGATTATGAAAAAATTAGGCTCTAAAAAGCAAAAGAGTAAGTCTTGTCTGCTGATGAGAGAATACGGCAGCAGCCTTATTAAAATACCTAAAAGACAGACCAAACCTCGTTTATTATACAACATGGTTCTTACTTTTAACAGTAAGGTAGGGGATACTTGTCCTGCTTAGAAATGAAAAGTAACTAAGTATGGTAGCAACCCATAACTTAATTTATTAATTTAAATTTAACTAACAACTTTTGCTTTAAATGAAAGCCTGTGAAACAAGATAGACTGATACCATTAGGAGAAAAGTCTTTACTTCATTCCTTGGCTAGGTATGATATGATGTTATAGTTTTTAGCTGTGACCCCCTAGCAGCACAATACCAATGAACTGTAAGCCTTTCCTGTGGTGACAGGTCAATTTAGTCTCCAAATATAATCATTCCTGGCATTGTCCTTGCAGGCATTGCCAATGATACCAAAAGATATATTAGTTTTATTCTGTAGTTTTTCTGCTCCCCTGGGACCTTGGATGTCTCAAACACTTCTCATTTATGCTTGAACTAAAATTAAATCCTTTCAAAGGAGGAAAGCTGTTTAGACAAATCCACTGAGTTACTTTGTACTGTTTCCTCATTTAGCTCACTTTCTGACCAGTTTCCAAAGTTGTGAGCTTTTAATCCTGTAAGACTGCTAAAAAGGACTGATTCTTACTTTGTGTAAAAAGCTGAAAATACAGTTCACTCTGCTATTAACCTCCTGCTTCCCAAGTTTGAGAAGAATTCTTTCGAGGTAGAAAAAGCTAAAGGTTTACTTAGGTGGAAAAGAGCAAACAGTGTAGAGAAATCCAGAGGTAAAGAAAAGGTTAGGAGGTAAAAAGACAAGTACTCTGTTAAGATCTGGTAAATTATGCCTGTCTAATATATGAGAAATACTGCTACTGCATCTGTTCATCAATAAATTTGCAAATATGTGCACAAAGAAACTTTAATAAATTCTTTATCATTCTGCATTTCTTCACTCTCTAATTCTGAATCTGTGTGGGAAATCATCTCCCCATCAGGCACAATACTTCTGAGCCTTACAAAAACATTTTTTTACATTCTATGTAGAAAGAAGATAACAGAATACTCAGCTCTCCAAACCAAAGTCAATCACAATCACTCTTAGGTTTACTAAACTTTTAATTATTAACATCAGCAAGAATGCTTCAACAGGAGACATTCATAAAAGCTCATCCTAAAATTACCAGAAGCATGGTAGAATATAGGAGATGCAAGAAGATGCAGAGGGTTAGAGATGTTGTTCTGCGTATCTCCTGGCAGCATCCTGACCAGTAGTTTGCTATCCTTTGGAAAAGTATAAACCTGACACCTATATTTCCACGTAATTGTTCAATATTGATGAACTGATATTTTTCATTGAAGAGTCCCAACTATCTGAATTTATTTATTCTGGGAAGTGTGTTGTAAGTTATTCACCTCCAGTGATATTTCTATCATTCCATATTTCCAATCGACTCTTGAAAAATATATGACTTGTAATATTTCTGTGCCTCAAAACATTCACTTTCAAATTCATAAGGAGTGTTCTGAAGAACTGTTCAAACAATTCTGTATCATGCACAAATAGAAAGGTATTTGATATTATTTTGATTTTACATGAAGGAAGATTCAGTCTATCATCATAGGAATTAATGTAATTTTGTGCCAGATCATAGTCGATGTCCTTTAATTTCGTCCTATGAAAAAAAGAATACTAGTCTATTTTATAAGCTATTATGAGATATAAATTGTGACCATTAGGCATTACAGTAATGAGAAGTTCATAGACTACTTTACTAAAATATTTGTTGGTGTTCATTGCAAGCAACTTCAAAAGCCTGGTTTTAATCACCAAACTTAACAAAATACATTGCAAAGCTGATTACATTTCAATAAATATGTTCTCAGTTTTTATTGGAATATTTGCTTAGCTTCTGCAGTGAGCATTAATCTATGCAATGCATTTTTTATATAAATACTTTTGGATCTAAAAGCTCAGTCCAGATCTGGCAAACATCTTTAAAATAGCATAGTGGGATTCTTAGATATCCCTTTTGATTCTAAATCTCTTTTAAAATTAGCTTGAAAATACCTGTCCCATCTTATGTATTCAGGTATACACATATGAATAATAAACCTGAAATTAATGTAAAATATTAAATGATACACAAGAAAATAGAAAATGAACAATATGCAACTCAATTACACATGCTAGGCTCTCCATTTTCCTTGATAAATCACTGCAGTATATCCAATTAAGGATTACAAAGCCATGGCTGAAGCTGACAGTTCTGGATGTTTCTTCTTCAATGAATCTAAGATAAATAATCACATTGACAAGCATACACACAGGGAGCAGAGAAAAAATATAGTGTTCACAGTCTTATTTTTCTGGCAATACACGGGAGGCATTCAAAATAAGAATGCAACATGAAAACAAACTACACTTTCAGATTCAAACACACTTTGGGTTATACAAGCAGAAGTGTTAAACTGATCTGAATGAAGAATAGAACAACAGAAAGAACAAAATCGACTCGGCTAAAAAGAGGTGTCATCATTGAACACTATTGTCATCTACAGCTAGTTAACTACATCAGAGCATTAACCACAAACCAGTCAAATCATCATTATGTCGTGATATTCTATAAATCTTTCAACTGCATAAATAAGATGGGTCACTTTGAATTCTCTCATTTTAACCAACGTTCCAGGGCAGATAATGTTCAAACTGTTAATAGTTCATATATATTCAAATGAAAGGTAAGTAATACATTCAAAACCAAGATTTTCAGTCTGTAAATTTGTCATTGTTTATAAACATCACTTGCAGATTATATAAAATACTTCAACAGAATTAAATTGAAATAATGCTTTGTGCCAACCTCCCTTCCTTCCCGCAGGCTTAGCTCCCTGATCCATTTAATGATCTTGTTTCAATTCAGTAGCAATACATTATCAAAGTCTGGGAATCCAAATATCTTTGCAAACATCTTTTATATTACTTTTTACCTACTGACATGTCTTTTGCAGTAAGTTGTAATCTAAAAAGTTGAGGATAAAAAAATTGAAATAACATCTAACTTTGCACTCTTAACACTGAAATAACTTTGTGAATAGTATTAAACATTTTTCCACCCTTTGATCCAAATATCAGCTACTTAGTGTGCATAAGATATTTTATTTTTGAAGGAGAAGTAAGTGCTCTTTGTGACTGCACTGGAGTTTAGTTTCAATATAAACTACTTCCAAGGGCTATGTGATATGAATTTAAATTCTGACTCAAATCACATTTTAGCTGTAATAAAGGAAAAGTTCTTTCAGTCTCCTCATGAAAAAGAAATCTATCGCTTATGAACATAATTTGAATAGAAATAAAAATAAATTTAATAGCAGGAAAAGACCATTTCTAGGGTTCTACTTTATGCTTAAGGAAAAAAAGAAAAAAGTATTTCCACTTGTGAATCAAGCTGTAACTTACTGAGCATATTAACCTTTTTTTAAACTCATATATTTTTAATTACTTTTGATACTAAAACCTATGTTGTTCAAAATATCAGTGTTATGATTTGGTGATGAAATTCTGAATTACCTCTGAACAGAAACACTTACAAACAGAATCTCAGAGTTATTACAATCTACTTTTAATTCTTTCTAATGTTTCCATGTGCAAGCAAATCATGAAGTGCAGAAAGGATCAAGTCTACTTTCAGCATACAAGCCTGGGGCAAGGTGACACGATTAAGATGAGACAGTGTATATGAAATTGTAAAAGATATATATCTCGCTGCACACAAGAGAGGGGGAAGATCATCCTATTACTATAGCAGTGACCATGTAGCTGAAATGAGCCCACTCCAGGGCCATAACAGGTCTCCAACAGATTTGGAAGGAGGCACTTGCTACTCATTCTTCAAATACTGTCATGCACATCTCTCTCACTTTCCTGTCACTCAAAACTGTTGAAAGCTACAATATAATAGTTCCTGGGGTTTGTAAACATGCAAGTGGACAGGTATATTAAGTCACTAATTCCACAAAACTTCTTGACATGAACTACCTTTCCTGGAGGCAGGGTTTATGGCTGCTCATGAGCTTCTTGAATCAGTGAAGCTGTGAGCTGGGAGGGATCTAAGGAGTCACAAAAACGCCTTGACAACAACAACAAAAGGTCTGAAGATCCCAGCAAAGGACTGATTTTACCTACCTCATTCTTGGCAGATTTAACTTATTTTGAAAGAGATCCGGGACTTCCACAGCATTCTCAGACAGTCTGTTCCATAAGATATCTATGTCAGGGGCTATGAAGCTTCTTACTGAGGACATTTTTTATCAAGGGCACAAATTTTTATCCAGGGTATGAAAGGAAGTACATGCCTACTTATGAAGACTTACGGAAGAAACTAAAGAACCTTTCTATCCTTCCTGAGGTTTAATTCGCCTTTCTGAAACTAACTTTTTCTAGTTCTGTGTAACTACAGTATTTCCCATGTGTACCAAAACACTTCATTCTAAAGTGGCATCTTCCACCTACTATGTCTAAATGTCCATCTACCTCTCATTCTGTCTTCTCACTGACTTCAGGATCCAACTCAGCTTTTACACTCACCTCCAGTCCTATATCTATATCACTTTCTTTCTAGTAAAGTTCATAGAAACGGCTGACATTTTGGAAAGTTCAATAAAGAACAAAGATTTCACTCTCTGTTGGGGAGTAGGGAGAAATCAGGACTTCCCAAACATGATAAATTAGTAAAAATGGCCATACTACTCCAACTCACAGTAGTCTTTTTCAGACAAGGAATTCATTGGGGAAAACAAACAAACAAACAAACAAACAAAAAGCTATTTTTATCTGGTACCTGACTAAGCCTGTTGTATCTAGGAGCAACCAGATATATCAAGAACAACACATTTCTCTTTTTGCATGGGGATTAACCATTTTCACTGCATCCCTCCACTCAAAGATTTCAGTTCAACCAAGTATTATAAACAGCAAGATAAGGGGAACTACCAAGTCCCCAGTTTTCCCCTGCTGCTCTAAAGCTAGCAGTACTGAAGGAGTTTTAAAAGGAAGCTAGCACTGGGTGCCATAGAGTTGCCTCCTTGCTTCTCAGTTCGCTCCAGCATGCAATTCTGCTCCCCCAGACCACCAAGGAAGGTGCCTCCTTCAGACTGGGAACCACAGGGGGAGAGAGAGACTGTGCAGAGTGCAGAGGGAAGCACATTGCATGGAATTGTACCATTCCATGATCTGTGAAGTCTATAATAATTCAGGAGTTGCCTGTCTGGAAGTAACAATTTGGTCATTCCAAATGTAGTAGTTGGTCACTCCAGATCCTTAATAGCAATTAATTGTTTAACATAATCTTGGAGCCACTTTTGCACAGCATCATGGAGTCGTAACTCCCACAACTACAACCTTTCTTGCTTCTAAGTTTTTGTTATATGCATGACCTGAGGATGAAAGAGGTCATTTGTCTTCCACTGCACCGGACACAGAAAGCCTGTCTCACTGCTTTTCACAATCTTGGTATCTTGTCTTACAGGTTGTTTCTAGGGCAGCCTAAGAATATGGTTTTCAGTCCCTCTAACAGGTCCTGTGATTGAAGGAAAAAAAAAGCTTTTTATATCACTTGCCCCTTCCGCTAGTTTCAAATATCCCATGAAGAAGGGCATGCTTTGTTTGCCCACACCTTTTAATTGTGTGTGCTATGCTTACTTCTAGAACTGCATTATGTAGACAAATGGTAGTAGCTGTACAGTCTCAGTCCATGGGAAAGTTATTATATTCACAGTTTTCTTTTCTCACTTGTAATTGATTCCAGAGAGAAAACACACACATTAATACATATTATCTCATTTGAAATACAGGTATATAATCATTAAGGCTTTCTCTATGTTAAACTCCCATTGAAGTCAGTCAGAGCCATGCCTGCAAGTGGACAGCAAGGTCAGAAACAGATTTACTTTCATATCATTTTTACACATTGAGAGAGTATGTTTACTTTCTAATACATTACAGAGAGTGATGGGTAAACCACAAAGTGTCTCAATACTTGGAGAAATACCAAAAATTGTGGATGCTCTTTTGAACTGTATTCCAACTGTCTAAAGCCACTTGATTCTCCACAGCTGGGCTGGAAGTCTTACAAGATTAGATATTTCAGCACTTCTGCTTCCCATCTTAGGCAAGTGGAGATAGTTTAAATTTGAAAAGGGAAGGGGGTGGGGGGAAGAGGAAAGATGAAAACAAGAACATGGGAAGCATTAAATATAAACTAGATTTTCAAATATTTACCTGTTAATCTCAGATTCCAGTAAAATTCTGTTCCTAATATGGGTATCCCAGTGACTGTGGCCCCAGACCATATAAAACTGCATTTGTTTTCACACTTACAGCAGCCATAGAATACTCATTTCTAACCTAGGTGGTGGATTTAGATCACATCCAAACACTTTTGCCTGATACAGACAGCAGAACATCTGAGTCAGTGATCCTGGAACTAAGGGACCTACTCCTAATGATGCCATAACCATGACAGAAATGAGACCTGGTCTTGACTTCATCTTAGTTTCCCTGAAACTAAAAGAGCAGAATGCTGAAACTTTAATCACCTTTCTTATTAAGGATTATATTCTTTTAGCTATTGGAAAATAATGTGTCTCCTGAGGGAATAGTTGTTGAGTTTTTCATGGAACCCACTGTATCAGTCACTTTGCATATCTCATTTTTACATTCCCATGTTAATCAACCTGAAGTTTAAATAAGCCAAACTCAGTCATATCTAAATTCTGATATTTTAATATCCATTTTTCTTGATGACAGCACTATGCATCAGATGTCCTGTGAAAGTAAACACTGCACTAGATTAGCACTTTCTTTCTAAATGATGCTGTACTGTGTTTCTTGGCCAGATGTTATGAGAAACTTAATCTGAGGCTTATCCTAGCAGGTACTGATGATTTTTTTCAAAACACTTACGCAAGAATTCTGGCTGGCTGTTTTAAACCTTCTTTACAAATATAGAATAAGTTCATGGCTAGAACAGCTGCTTTTTGCTCCATTGCCATCAATTAGAGTATTTCAATGACATAAGAAACTGAACTCGCACAATACATACCCACTAATTAGTTCTTTTGATACCTAAGCTCTTCTTATATTAAATATTTCAGTGAAACTGCTATTAGCACTAACAGACAAAGAAGTACGTTTATGTATTTAATTTATATCTGTTTATTTTTAAAATAATTTTCTCAGAAAAACTATCCCATCTGTCAGGGAGCAGCAGGAGCGGGGCTGCTTCTCAACAGAGATGAGCTGGAAGCCACAATGACTCCAGCACTCCAGGTTGATCAGAGATGCTCTCACAGGCTGCAGTCCCATGGTACTTGATCAGGGGTGGTGGTATCAACAGGTCCCAGTGACCAATCCAAACAAGGCAAGACAATGATTCAGATCCACAGTCCAGACAGGAAGACTAGTAAAAAATGGCAGGAGACTGGGCTAGAGGCAGGAGTAGAGAGAAGGCTAGACATAAGCCTAGTTCAAGTCCCACCCAACAAGTTCAGCCAGGAGGACAGAACAGCAGGTTGCAGGGCTATGCACATGTGTACCTACAGCATTGCTTAGGCAAGGCAGGGGTGTCCAGACCTCAGCTTAAATGGAAGCCCAAGATCCACAGGCAGGCCCTAGGTGGGGCTGGTCAGTACACCTATGGCCTTTTGGTGCTCTCTGGGACCTAATTGTTTTCATTCCAGTACACTGAAATAAGAAGCAGATCCCATGTCTTTGAACCCCTGTGAAAAGTATCTCAATGGTGTTATTTTTTCCAAGTGTGGATTTCTTCAAGGTTGGAAAAAGGGTAAGATGTGGGGTTCTGCACTAGGCAGAAAGGGAAGCTAAACACTTTTGAAAAGGCTTTCTGTGTAACTGACCCTGTCTAACCCCAACTAGTGAAAACTTGATAAGCCACTTTTCCTGTCCTATTTCCTCCTGCTGTCCCTCCAGTCATTTGACTCTACAGAAAGCCACTGAATAGGTCAGAACAGCTTCAAGGAAGTTATAACAGTAACTGAACCTGAAAATACCTCCTTTTAACCCCGGGGGGCTAGGGGAGAATTTTCATACCTAGGGTAGATAAAACTGTCTCATACATATTCAGAGGAAACAAGAAAAGATGTGTGATAGAAATGGAGAATAATGAAGGGAAACAAGAAAATCTTTGAATATTAGAACTAAATGTATTCAGATAATAAACTGACACTAGGCATCAGCACAATGATGTAATCCTGAGTCCAAAACTCGCCCTAACAAATCATTCTATCTATCTATCTATCTATCTATGAAGAATAATTTCCTTGGATAAATTAATTCATGATCTTGGGGTGGATTAATTTTGTGAGATTTTAATAAAGTATGAACTTCAGTCAAAGCTTTTCTCAATAGGTCTCTGTCTGCTTTGTATCTGAACTCCCCAGCGTCAGCTCATGCTACAGCTTTTACCCACTGTGGGGGCCTTAATAAGGTTTCTTTCCTTTATTTAGTCATCCAGTTTGCCAAAACTTGCAAGATTTTATTTATGTTTGAGGTTCCCACAACTCTGCCACATGTGGTCAATGGGTTCACATTTTACTGGATGAACACATTTACAATAGCATGACTGCATAAGCACTGTTGCCATACGAAAACAGAGTTAAAATAGTCTGGTAGCAATAGCTAGCAAGTTCAGTAAATGATTATAATCAAAATAGCAATGTTTTTATTTCTTTTTCTAGAGCCACATCTTCATAGAACTGTTACTCAAAACCAAAACAGGAAATATTTTCCAGAAATTTGATAGGTGGCAGCTCAGATAAGCTGGCTTTTACCTAGTAGATATGTCTCACAACACTCATATATCTCCAGTTTGTAACAGATCAAATAATTTTAGGGATTTTGTATGTTCATGTATATAAAACATGTCTATATGTTTGTAATCGGAAACCTGGAGAGATAGAAACAGATCCTTAGGTTTTGAAACAGGAATATACACTTAGAATGTTGCAAAATGTTATGTTCTGCACTGTAAATGTTAAATATACTTTGGACATAAACTAAGTCTACTATTCCCTTCCATTTTTGTGGCCGAGTCACTTTCCCTGAGCTCTTCTCCCAGTTCAGTTACATAGCACTTCAGCTCCAAGAAGAAAAAAATGGACCAATTAGTATCTCATGATGCAGAGAAGACCCAAAATACTGAAGGATATGGCGTAGTCAACATAAATCACTGTCTCATTTAAAACAGAGAGAATCATGCAGACTGAAAGGATCCTAAAAGAAACAAAAAAAGTTATATGACAAAGCAAAAAATTGTGGAAATTACAAGACTTAATTCAGCCAAAACTTTAATCTTTTGTTATCATATTAAATATGATGCTCTTGCTGTCCCCTGAGAGCAAGCAACACAAAGTAGCATGCACATATGGGATATATATTGTCAGTAACCCCAGGTACCTCTTGCTGTTTACCACTTGCCACTTATGGACAAGAGTTACAGACTTAATTACTATCTCAGTGACTTTTTTCCCCCAACGTAGATGAAGATGCTATTGCATAGTCCACTTTATGTGTACAAGCTGATTAGGTCATAATGGTACAAGTTCGTTTTTAATAAGAAAATAAATGCCAAGATGTGAATGAAAATAAAAAAGTTATGAAAGGAGAATAAGTTGTATGAGTCAACAGTAACCACCCAGATGTCCTTACTCAACAGTGGAAAGAGCTACATAATGAGGGATGCTTGCTTTGTGTGAAACTCTGTTTAAACACATCTCCCATATGCTGCCTTTAAAAATGCCTGGAAAAGTGGCTTCATTTAGTTGGAGGAAAGGTGAGACAGAGGTGAGCATGTAAACAAACTAACTTCAATCTCACTTTAGGGTGAACTTAATGCTTTCACTAGAAATACTGCTTTGTGCAGAATTTTTTCTTTTACAGGCCTCTAAAACTCATCCATAGCTTTATTTTACTGTGCCTGCTATCTTTTCCAGCTCTCATTGCATATTTTTCCCTAGCTTTTCCCTAGCTTTTTATCTGTCATTCCTCCTTTTATATCTGTCTTCCCTTAGAAAAGCACTAACCCAATCACTCAAGCCTGAGCCGACATTTCAAGTCCAGGATTTTCAAGCGGGTTAAAAATTAAAAATAAATTTGCCTATCTTTATCTAGCAGAAGCCTTTTCAGTATTCCATTAGCTATTTCCTTCACTCTCAAATTTATTCCATTCTCAAGTACTGTACTACTTCCTAAAGGCACTATAATATACCAGGCAGCCAGGAATCCTCTGAAGCAGCTCAGCACTGGTACTTGGCTGCCAATTAGTCTCTTGCACATCATTATATTAAAAGTTTTGTTGCATATAGCCAGATAGATTATGGTTTGTCCCATATTCTGCTTATTTCATTATTTTGTCAGATTTCTCTGGCTTTATTGAATAAAAACCACTTGACGTAAATGACAAGAATGTATGAAATTAAAGTTCTCTATAAAGGCCATGGAGGTTTACTGTGAGACAAAAGAAAAGTTTTATCTGGAAACAAATGTACATATGTCCTATGTTTTAGGTGGTTTTTTGTAGCCTCTTCTGATGCAAAATGTGTGTTTTTTATGAGTTCTTATGTGTTTACTACTTATTCAGCACCCGAAATTAACCTAGTGTCTTCTGTATCTTCTCATCATCTGAATAGTCATAATCACAAGATTAACAACTTCAAGAGAAGTTGCAAATAGAAGCAGCTATTCTAAACATCTTGTTTTTAGGAATAAATCCCTACTCAGTAGAACACATATGTTTTTGCGGATTATTGCCAAGAGATCTGAAAGATTTCCTGTCCTATGATAATGGACCTTGAATAATGATTTTCTGATCCTCCAGTAATCATAACAACTTTGCATTTGTCACTTGCCTAAATGTTTTTGACATAAGTATTCAATTGTTATTATTTTCAGCTCAGAAGAAAAACAAAAGAAATACATAGTCTCGGTCTCAGTTTAAGAATTCGTTTATTTGCTGCAACAAAAGGTAGCAAAAATCCTACTAGAAATAAAGTCAAATTTACCAGTATGTTAATATTCTTATTAGAGATTACATTAAAGTGCTTTTACTCTTCATCCTTAACTGTTTGTCTCCCTTTCTGCAGTTTATCCTTAACGTGTAGGAAGCAATCATTTTCTTAGCAGCGACCTGCTATTCTAAATAAGGCAAGGTCTTGCAGTATTTTCTGCAATATCTGTTGGTATTTTGCTTAAATTGTATTGAACAGAATAGATATCTGGGATAGGGTATTCCTGATGATGTACAAATGCTTTTCTTCTTGCTACTGGACATGTTGACTTTTTTTTTGGTCTAGATCATGTGGCTTGATCCCTGTAACCTTTGTGAGGTTGTGACAAGTCCCATTAATTGTCATTGTGTTCACTACACTCTGTTTCTCACTGGCCTAAGACTTAAACACATCACTTACTTAATCTCTGAATTCCCCCACTGTCTGCTCCATGCATTAGATAGAAAATATTTACTACAGATTTCAAAGCTCTATATGGCTCTGTTCTTCCTTAGTAACGTGGCCACAGCAGGTACATCCACATTAGTATTTTAGTTTGAAACTTTTTCTTTTGAAACAAACGCTGTAGTGAAACTTTTTCTTTTGAAACAAACGCTGTAGTCACACTTTGGCTCACACTGCATAGTGGTTGCAGAGTGCACATGTTGCATTTCTGTTCAAGTTAAACCTGAAGATGCATTGCAGTAGCTAATGGACACTCAGTCCCCAGGACCAGATCTGTAGTTATACCGGGCCTGGCTAGAACAGAGTTAATTTTCTTCGTGCCAGGTCATATGGTGCTGTGTTTTAGAGCTGTGACCAAAACAATACTGATAACACACTTGAAGCTCTAGCTATTGCTGAACCCTGTTTGCATGGCACCAAGGCCTTCTCTGTTTCTCACTCTGGCCCCCACTTAATAAACTGACCAAAGGGATATTCCATACCATATGATGTCATGCTCAGCAATAAAAGCTGCCAGGGAAGAAGGAGGAAGGACAAAAAAAGGAAGTTCAGAGTTATGGCATCTGTCTTCCCAGGTAACAGTTACGCGTGATGGAGCCCCGCTTTCCTGGACATGGCTGAACACCGGCCTGCTGATGGGAAGTAGTGAATGAATTCCTTATCTTCTTTGCTCGTGCTTCACCTATTATACTGTTTTTATCTCATCCCACAAGTTTTCTCACTTTTACCCTTCTGATTGTCTTCCCCATCCTGCTGCAGGGGAGTGAGTGAGTATACAACCTGTCTCCCCTCATTGCATCCTGTGCATATAGCATGGATGTCAGGCCCTCAGCACCAACGATTTAGCTCTATGCATCTCGTCCTGTTGGGCAATGCTTTTCAGTAATGTTGGTGTAAACATCATTTTCTCGTCTATTAGATTAAGGTCCAGAGAAGCTGGCTGTAAGAACATTCAGCACCTTCATTCTGGCTCCGCATTTTTTTTTTTTTTTTTCAATAAACAAGTGGACAGGCAGAGGTTTTTATATGTGGTCCACTGAGACTATCATTAATAGATTTGAAAGAAACTGACTCTAAAAACAGACATATGTCCAAAACCAAAACTAATATGTAATATTCTGTGAAATGAAATTAATCTTTTAGAAACCAGGGAAACCAATGTCAGTCTTAATACAGAATAACACAACATTTAAAAAATTGTTAGAGCACTCATTGTCTCATACAGTCATTAATACAATGGCTACTTCAGACTTCCTGGTTATAATGTGGATATTCTCTCTAAATGCTATTTGCTTTAGCTATCAAACTGTATATGAACCTTAACATACACAAGAGTTCCATGGATTTTCATTTTGATTAAATGTTCTTTCTTTTTGCAGTTTGTAAGGATCGCTTTAAACTGAAGCTGCAGACTGAAAAACACTGTAGCTGCGTAGAATGAAGTAGACCATTTGCAAGTGATGTGAGATTTTAAGCCTGAGATTCGCATCCTTTTACCTAATTAATGGTACATAGGAAAGGATAGAAAACCTGACTTCTGTAGTCACCAGTGAATAATTTCCAGATTAATGGAATTTTCTGTATAGATGTAAAAACATCTCAGAACTTGATTTGGGATAAGCAACCTTTAAACACCTATACAAATCTTCAGTTCATCCTTTTGGTTTGATTTGAATTAGAAATACCACAAGTGTTTCATGACAACATAATGGTAACAAACTATATTATTGTAGTACAGTGTATTTTTATTACATTATGAATTATTTTTTTTCTTAGAGGAACTTCCTACTTTTGTGTCTAGTCAACACAAAAAAAAAGCAGTGGCATTTGTAACAAAAAAAAAAAAAAAAAGAAAGAAGGAAACTCCAACAGACTTTTTCTATCAGATTTGGTTTATATTTTATGCTCATATGCAGAGGAATTTAAATTGGGTCTAAGCAAAACCTAACACCTAAGATCAGTTTCACTAGCATGCAAAGAATCCTAATGTTTTGTAACATTACTAAAGATCTAAGAAGCAATTTAACATTCAAGACATTCAACTTTTGACCTAGCACTTTTACATTTTGCTCCTGCAATCAGCTAAGTGTTTCAGATTCTCATCTCAAATAACTAAGTGCAAGTCTGAAGTTTCTCAGATATGCTTGGGAGCCTGTTACGGGTTTTTAACTGCAGTACTCCGTCTTAACATTTCCTTTACTTCAACAGAGGGTCTCAATTTTTCTTTGATGCCTCTCCTGCTAGGTCAAGGGAGTTTGACTGACTTCATCTCATTAAAACTTTTAAGCTGTTGTTTAAATACTGATATGCAGCTGAAAAGAAATGTTTTTATTGTTTCCTACATCTGTATCTCTAAAAATGCTGGCATTTTATCTTTCACCTAAAGTATCAAATGCTATAAAACAAATTACAGAGTGACTTCTTTTTCCATTTTTACTTCATTTGACTGAATGGAAACTAAGTTTCCTTGACCAAAAATATATTTTTAAGCCCTATCTTATATTTTGCCTTCATTTTATTTCCAAGACATAAATTTAAAAATCTAGGCAAAACCATAGGTTAATGTAATATTTTTATTAGATCATTTCTAATGAATCTTGCTTTCCTGATTGCTTAAAACGTTCAAATGTTAACTGACACCTGAGTGATCAGCCTTGGATAGCATAGTTTTAGTTTTCAGTTCAGAGCTTGTCAGTTTGGGTTTGTTTGTTTGTTTCGTTGTTGCTGGTGTTTATGAGTTTTTTATGGAACATAGCTTGAGATGCCCAGGTCATTTTCATAGTAATTAAACTTAACACATAGGATGGTCCCTTGCCATACTTTTATAAATAATAACAATTTAATAACTCTTGGTCACCCTTCACTGTATAAGTATTGTGACTTGTAGTTCCTGAAATTACGACATCCTGTTTTCTGTGATCTTGAATCTGTATCTATGAGTCTGATTTTTATGTGCATATATGAAGTCTTAATCTACAGAGAGAAATGGCTCCGTTTAGGAAAAAAATCTCAGTAAAATGATTGACCTATAATTACAGTTTTAAGGACTGTGTTGGTTATCCCTTTTTTTTTAATTATTGCCATTTCTATTTTATAGTCATGTCTACAACACAGGAGTTTTAATTCTTTACATATGTCATAAGTAATATGTAAAGACAGTAGAACAATACATGCTCTTCAATTGATACTGATCACTCTTTTCCATTATAAACCCAAACACAAAGCCTATGGATACCAGGGGCACAGTAAAACTGATTATGAGAGAGCAGATTCTATGTTTGATTTGTAAAATTCTAAATCAAAGTCTAGTCTTCTAAGTTTTCTATTTGTCTTTATTTGATTTTTTATTAATGTCTTCCATAAATTCATTGTATTAACTTCTCAATGGCATTTTAAGCTTGAGTTATCACATACTAAAAGATGAAACAAACAAACAAACAGAAAGCTGATCAAATATAATCAAACTCTGTAATCATGACTAGCAAAGAATGTTATTTCAATGCTCAGAGTTACAAGCTTCATGTATAAAACATTTCCAGCAGCTCCAGAATCTGAGTAATGTCATGGGGTTTCTGCAGAAACATCATATGATAAATAACAAGATGACTTACCACCTGGATCACCCAGTTCCATGTAGATATGAGCATATTTGGATCTATTTGGTAGAGCAGCTAAATCACAAAGATATCACTTGGAAATTGCAGCTGAGCACATATGGTTAGATTTTTGATGGCCAGACAACAGCATGTTGTGGTAAGTTAGAAGGAATGTTTGTTTCCAAAAGTCGGGGAATTACTCCACCTTTTCAGGGAGAAAACAGCAAGATTTCCCAAACTGTGTCTAGAAGAAGAAAACAGTAGTTGAAATCTAACAAGAATTGACTTTCTGATGCAAATAGTTGTGGCAAGTTGGTGAGTTTTGAAATTGATTTATTCTCCTTTGAAACTGAGGTTGAATAAACCTGCCCACTGCTGTCTGATGATGTGTGTGGTAACAGAATGCTCTCTCCTCTCTTTGGGCTGCCCCTAGCCTGCATAGGGGAAGTTTTAAAGTATTCAAACTATTTATTGAACCCTGGCTGTGCCCAATATAAGAAGCATTTCAGTTAAGCAGTACTTCTCTGTTTGTTGTTTTGATTTCCTGTCTTCTTCTTGCTTGCTTTAGTTAATTACTGTCCCAGATCGCATCTTGGCTGACCACTTTTCATGAGCCAAAAAAAATTTCACTTCTTGTCATGAGTTACTGTTTCTCAAATTCCTGCCATGCTTCTGCTTTTTCTGCTTTAGTTTTCCTGGTCTTCTTTGCAGCATTAGGTGCAAAGATGGCATATAGCTGTAGTAGTTAAACTGACTCCTATTAGTTCTTTCTGGTGCTAATTAGACTTTCTCAAACAAAGTCTTCTTATTGTGCTAGTTCCTTGTAGAGAACTAACACCATGCTCTTTGAAAGAACCTACTCAAAATTTCCAACTCCATTATTTTCTCACATTAAATAAACAGAAAGAAAACATAAAGATTTTTTTTTCTTTGTTTTCTCTGACTGTGATTACTGCTGGGTGTAGTTTTCCACTTCTGAAATTGCAAACAAGGTGAAGTAGGAGAAGAGCTACACACAGAATAATCAGCACAGCTCTGAGTGCTTGTTCAACCTTTCACACAGGTCACATCCTCCAAGGCTGGTTGAAGAGGAATTGTGACATGAGACAGCTTTTTTCCCCCTATGTTCTATTTAGGCATGTGAAAGTATCCTGTGGAATTTCTAATGACTCTCAAACACAATAATTTCCCCAACAAAACAGCAAAAAATTGCCCTGCCTGTAGTAATGTGTGTTTTATTTTCATATACAAGACCATTTCTGAATGAAACTCCTTTAGAGTCTATGGTCATCTTAAAGATTAGTTTGATAAAAACGAATTCATTCAGATGATGGAACTAAGTTTTTATTATTATTTTTTTTTTTTCCCTGCTATCTGGTAGGAGGACTTATCTTGTTGAATCTATATCTGTATTTAGCTCTGATTGAACAGTTACAATTACTTAATTTAAAACATTCAGTTACTGATTTAGGTATTAAGAAACAGGGAAGATAAACATTGAAAAACTTTTAGAAAACATCTTTCCTTCTCCCTTTCTGAGGCTCAACTTCACTTCAGACACCTCTCCTTCCCCCTACCTGGTCTTCTCTCCTTTTTTATTTTCATAGATTACATCAGGACCTTTGGTGGGGTGACCTGCAGTGCAGGAGGTCGAGGTCATGACAAAGAGGTCTCTTTCTGACACTCGTTTCTCACAGGTTTCTTTGTGGTTTTTTTTTCAGTTCCTCCTTCATTTTTACCTATTTCCTCTTCTCTGGTGTGGGTGTGTCATGACTTAAAAGGGTTATCTGGCCTGTAGGTATTTAGAGATTGCTACCATGGTTTCCTAGGTTTTGGTAATATACAAGGACATGGAGTCTTTATCCTCTAAATTTCTCTCCTTTGTTATGGATCAACATCAATACCACAAAAAATCACCACTAGCAAGTATACCTATGATTGATAAAGTGAATATATGTAATCAAACTATTACAAACTACTATCAGCAATAGTATAGTATCAATCATTACTATGGTAGCAGTTAATAATAGCAGCAACCAATTATCTAGCAATAACTAATAACAGCAACAACGAAGTAGGTATACACTATTAAAGATTACTATGAATTTACTATTAGTGAAGCAACTTATCAACAATGTAACAGCAGATGTGCTTATCATAGATTAATACATGGAAATGCAGTGTGTTTCAAAAAGATGGACACAATTTGAAATCACTATATCTCTGCAACCACTATCAACTATTGTCTCGATGTTGTCCACACAGCAGGTGAAGGGAATAGAGAGCATTTCTAAAAAGGTTACTAAAACTTGATAACTCATTAAACCTTTTGTAAATTTTTGTGTAATTGTAACATATCAGGTCCACCTTTTGAAACAGTCTATATAATACCGATATCAAGTGAATTAGACAGATTTCAAAAGGGGCCAAACTGTCCCAAAGGAGAGGAAAAACCGATGGCAAAGGGTGTCCCAGCCATATCAGAGGTGGGAGGACAAACTGAACCGACCCCAGAAGTGGGTTCAAAGAGGGACCAGTAAGATAAGAGGTGATCCATGTCACAGGCTGGAGTTAGCCAGGCACCCCTGATGAGACTTCAAGGTCTCATAGAGAGGTCATGCAGAATTCAACCTGCATAGGAAAAGAAAAGTACAAGCAGCACAGGAAGTTATCAGAGAGAGAGGCTCCATTTTGGGAACAAAATTAAGTCCTTTTTAATAACACAGAGACATAAGATGGTATAGTAACATCCTACTTTGAGCAGCCTACTTCAATGCTGTTAATTCCTATTTTTCACCTGTAACAGCCAACAGGTGATGCTGGTTTTTATTCTTTCAGACACATTTTATTTTCCCAGGCTGTTTTCCACCTTCTCAGAAAATACGTTGCCATCACAGTCCCTTGGTCACTTGTCAATGGTGTCTCAGGATGTCTCTGATTTCTAGGTACCTAAGTATATTTCAAAGAGGGCATTTCTGGTTCCAAGGCCTAGTTCCCAGGCTCACAGCTCCCAGGGTGGCAGCCTGTTTCTCTGTCAGTACTTTCAGCAGGCATTTTATTCTGTTTGGTAATTTTCTGCTTCTCCCCAGGCCACATGTACAGCCGCTCACATCAGGGTCCCACACAGGCAGCAGTCCCTTTGGGGTGTGCTCAGCGCTGCCATGGAGCAGCTTCTTCGCTTCTTGCCTTCCTGGTCATTTTTCTCAGTGTTTGCCATTTTTTTCTGTATCTGTTGCTGGAGGCACCACCAACTTGGCTGGGGGACTCAGCCTCGTCCAGCATAGGGCATCCCTGGCTGCTCCTCACAGAGGCCCCTGCAGCCCCCGCATTGCCAGCACCTGGGCACGTGCACACAGTATGTATATACACCCAGTGCCTTGGTCTATCATTTTTTGATTACTGAAACTGCTGGAGTCAACTGTATTCCTACAGAACATAAGGATCTAATTCAGTGCATTTACAACAGGAAAACCCAGTGCAAAGATAACCAGCAGTGTGTTATTTTAAGACAAAGAATATTCACATGCTGCAACATGTTCTTCTCTTGAGTCTGAAAATAAAAAGTATTTCAGAAAAAAAAAATCCAGAATATTACTAATATTATCTGAAAAACAGAAACCCACACCCATATACCAACCAGAAAAGCTTTTGCCTACTTACTGGTTACTTCTGCTCAAGCTGTTCTGCTCGGAAGCTTTTCCTTATGACATAGTGCAATGTACAAATTTCAAATCTTACAATACTTTTTAATTTATACTATGCATCTTACTTTTTGTCTTAGCCGTTTAGCCTGCCACCAGCAAAAGTTACTTTCATTATATTTTTTAAAAGTAGTTTTGTTTTACAATGAAATCTAGAAGTAAAATCTAGACAAGAAAATTGTTTGCCTTTTAAGACTGTGTCTGCGAGGTGCCACTAGCTTGTTAAATTATGAATGATACAGAAGATACAACATGCCCTACTAATATATGACCACTTTGAACTAAAACTAACAGTGTTCAGTAGAACAAGACTTGACATTATATTGCTGACTTCATAGCGTATCAAATGACATTTTTAATAATAAGGATAATAATAACCTATTGATAATTACATACTTCCAAAACTAAGATCCTCTGACTTTGTAAACCCATTTTAGAGTACAGATTTCATAGCTACTTTTTCAAGAAAATATTGTGAAGAAAATGACATCATTAAACATGAGGTTTCATACAGTGCAAACTTTTTAATGTCATATATAGTTCTATTGAGTTAAGTATAAACAGAGATGTTCTTTTCAATTGTTGCAGTGCCTTGCTGCAGAAAGCCAAGTGAGCTTAAAGAGCTCGTTGTTCCTGTCCTCCATTTCTACCTTCCCATTCCCATTTTCTGTAAAAATATAGATGTAGTTGTGAAGTGTTCTGTTTAGACGTAAACTGTCCTTTCTAACTATAACCTATGTGTTGGCAAAAAATTCTGCTGAAAATGATTTACTAGAGAAATGCATGAGAAGTCAGTTAATGAGATGAACCATTTGTTATTTGCTCAAGCATACATTTCTTAAGATTTTTAAAGTAATTTTCACTATTTTTGTTGAACAAATTAAGATTTGTATTACCTGAAACCTATGAAGTGTTAAAAAATCTTAATGGATAGATATACCTTCCTGCAGATCCCTGCACAGGACAGTTTTTCCAGATTTCATAAAAAGAACAAATTGACTGTTGGTTGACTCTAATTAAAAAAATAAACACTTCACAGGCATTTAGAAATAATCATTTGCTCCAACACCCCCAGGTCCTTTTCCACAAGGCAGATTTCTAGCCACTCTTCCCCAAGTCTGTAGCATTGCATGGGGTTACTATGACCCAAGTGCAGGACCTAGCACTTGGCCTTGTTGAACCTCATACAATTGGCATTGGCCCATTTGTCCACTGGTCTGGATCCCTCTGTAGAGCCTTCCTACTGTCAAGCTGATCAACACTCCCACCCAACCTGGTGTTGTCTGCGAACTTAGTGATAGTGCCCTTAATCCCCTCATCAAGATCACTGATAAAGATATTAAACAAAACTGTCCACAGTACTGAGACCTGGGGAACACCACACATGAGAGGCTGCCAACTGGATTGAACTCCATTCACCACTACTCTTTGGGCCTGGCCTCCCAGCCTATTTTTCACCCAGCAAACACATGCCCAACCAAGCCATGAGCAGCTGGTTTTTCCAGAAGAATGTTGTGGGAAATGTTGTTAAAGGCTTTAGTAAAGTCTAGGGGGACAACATCCACAACCTTTCCCTCATCCATTAAGCAAGTCACCTTGCCATAAAAGAAGATCAGGTTAGTCAAGCAGGATCTGCTTCTCATACACCCATGCTGACTGGGCCTGATTTCTTGGTTGTCCTGTATGTGCCATGTGATGGCACTCAGGATGATTTGTTCCATAACCTTCCTGGCACCGAGGTCAGACAGACAGGCCTGTAGTTCCCTGGGTCCTCCTTCTGGCATTTCTTGTAGATGAGCATCACATTTGCTAACCTTCGGTCAACTGGGACCTCTTCTGTTAGCCAGAACTGCTCATAATTAATTGAAAGTGGCTTGGAGAGCACTTCCACCAGCTTGCTCAATACCCTTGGGCGGATGCCATCCCGGCCCATAAACTTGTGCATGCCTAAGTCAGCGTAGCAGATCACTAACCATCTCTCCTTGCATTATGGGAGCTTCCTTCTGCTCCCCATCCCTGTGTTCCATATCAGGGAGCTGGGTACCCTGGGTACATGTTGCATTTACCTCTCTTTTGATTCTTTCACTATGTAGGATATAGTGGGGGAGAGAAAGAGAAAGATGTCTTATCTCTCATCACTCTCTTGCTGTGTGTATATATATATTTGGCCCAGTGTAGTGTGATGGTTTTCATTAAATTAGGCCATATTTTCACCCAAATTAGGAAATTAAGGAGCATCAAGAACAAGGCAAGGTTTATTGGATGGATAATTGGATGTATAATTATTTCAAAGATAACATGCGGTTGGCCAAGGGATCGTATGAAAAAGAATAAAAAGTGAAGATGTCAAATGCATTCCCACCAACAAACATCTAAGTCTTTTGAAATTCTCCCATTCACAAATAGCAGTTATGACAATCTATTAAGAAAAGGGATGCAGATAATATTACTTATAAACAAAATCTAGTAATCTGACCATACGCAAAAATAAAGGAATTTGAAAACATCTGTGGCATATTACACTACTGTCTATACGCTACAGTGAAGCAGATGAACAAATAAACATTTTGAGTAAAGATAAAAACAGACTGTCTGGGAAAACACTTTAGAAAACAGAATATTACTTTTCAAACTGGAAAGATTTCTATTTTGATATTGCTGCCAATTTTAACCATCCAAAATTATGAGTTAAATCTCAGATAATCATAGGATTGGCTTAAAAATAGAACAGTGTAAAAAAAAAAGTTTGTGTTTCTTTCTATTAGCCCTTTGCTTTCTGAGATCTTAGAGATTACTTGTTTCATTCTGTCAAGGTTTTATAAACAAGCATTAAAACTTGAAGCGTATCTTTTAAAACAAAGATCTCCTCCAACTTTTTAATTCCAGCTGTAGTATCTTTATGAAAATACTAAATATCATGAGGCATTTGTTATGTTTATGAGGGCAGGGAATACAGCCAATTAACCAGCAGCATTTAAGACACACATTGACAGAAGAAATAATAAGAAAATGCATTCTTAAAACATCCATTATTTTCACACTTTTTTTTGGTACAAGGTAGACTCAGGACTCATGTGAGGCTGACTCCTTAATCACTGGGTAACAGTGAAAGCAGAAGTCAAAAATGATGGCAACTTTCTTCATTGAAGAGCTGAAGGAGTAGATGGGCAGCAGATTGGCAAAAGGAGTCCCCTTGCCAGAAGCAAGGGATCTACATTGGCCTCATAATTTTCATGTCCTGGTCTCACATACTTTGATTTCCTGCACCTGACATCACAGGGACCTGTGAGGTGCCTGGTCCCAGCATCCACCAGACAGCCCTGCACTCCAGTGCTACTGCAACAAGCTTCGCTTCACCCAACATACTCTTCCCTTTCAGACTAAATATAGCAAGAGAGATCTGTAGCAAATCAGCCAAACTCTCCTACCTAACTCTCCTTCCTTCCTGTTGCTGCCCTTATTTATACCCTTTCTACACAGAAAGTTGTAATGATATAACAATGATATAATTCTTAAACACAAATTTTCAGGCATAAGCTAAACCACAATAACAATTTTATAACAGTATGACAGAATCCAGACACAGAATCTAAATCCATTTAAATTAAAGCATTACAATGGAGGAAAAGAGAAGACGTTACTCAGTAAGCTCTCTAGAGCAAAAGACAATTCCTCACCCTGACAATGTGCAGAACCTTGAAAAACAAGGTCTTGAATGTATCTGTGTTTCTAGATGGTATTGAAATAGAAATGATAGCAATACTAACAATCAAACACCTATGAAAAAAAGGCCAATCTGTCAGTGGTTTATTTTTCATCCCATTAGTGGAAAACAGTTGTTATTTGGGGGTTTTTTGACATCAAAATTTCAAAGACTAAAATTTGCTAACGCATTTAGCTGTCAATGTTGTCACTAGAGCTGTTAAAAGTTCTTCAAATCTGTGACAGGAATGAAGGCAATAATCAGAGTCAGAATCGGATATCGTCTTGATTCACAATGCTTAATACCTCTGTATGAGAAACAGTGACAGCTTACAGATTACAGTCAGCTCTGTCTCTTAGAAAGTCACTTACATGTGAATAGATATAAAATCCCTTTTACTACTATTTTCCAAACTGCGGAAGATATTAAAGAATGAGACTTCTTGTCGTATCTCAGTGTACATGAAAGTAATGAGAACGGTGATTCATTAACTCTATATTTTAGCACTTTTTCATGGAAGCATTGAAATTATTATTATATTATGATAAAATTTCATTATACAAATACGTGGACAACAAAGTAAACTTTACAAACAATGTAACTGAAGAGCAAGATCTGCTCTGTGATTCTCACTGTCTTAAGACAAATGTCCTAATTCTAATTCTTCATCTCTCTGTCCTTCCTTTCACTATTTTCTGGGTTATCATTTTCATTCTGTTTATGTCACATGCACACAGACTTCCCCTTTCCCCTGAAATTTGAGAATTTTGATTTTGTTATTATTTATCATGCTCGTCATGTCTTCAGTGTTTTGAAAGGACAAAGGAAGAAAAGAACTTTATAAATAAGATTATTAGTGTTATATCAAAGCTGGGAGAACAATGACAACAGTGGAGACATTCCCATTAGTTTCACAGTCAAATACCATCGCTGAAGATTTTGTCTGTGAAAAGGCTGATGTGGCAAGAGCATAATAGACATATTAACGTCACACAGTTGTTACGGTCATGCAACATATTAGGTCATAGAATTTAGAAATGTCTGAATGAGTCATTAGGTCTGGATGAGTTTTAAATTGATCAGTGTCCATGGACATCAATGAATTCTTTCAAAATCACATATATCATGCCAGCACCCATGTAAACCTCTCAGTTCTTTATACATTATAAATCCAAGAGGCTTTGTTTGCAAAACTCAGTACCCGTAATCATACTATCTCTTAAGTAATAAGGAAAAAAAAAAGGTCAAATTTCAGTCATGTTTAGAGATGATTTGTCTGGGATGGACAAATTAAAAAAGATTATATGCAACAATGTTAGTGTGTGTTAAAGTGTAGGATGATAGGATCCTGTGTTATAAAATATTTCAGACGATCCTGTGTTATAAAATATTTCAGACTGAAACCTTCTCAGATACCAAAGTCTGGCTGCTCCTCAGTCACAGAAAAGTAGAGAGTACTGTTGGAAGAGACTCTGAAGTGCATCCAAAGGCAAAATGGATTATATCTATCTTATTCCTGTCAGATAGGTTTATAATATGCTTTTAATATTTCCAGTGATGGAGACTTACAATCTCCAGTGCTTGATTATTCTCACATTCTTCAAGAGCTCCCTCGCTAAAAAGTAAGGAATCCTATCTTATGGCAAACAGTTTATTCATTGTCTTTTTGCTGGTATGGGAAATTAAGAAGCCTTAGTATGGATAAATTTCAGTTGTTCAAGATGGAATTGGGGTCACCGCAGTGTGGAAATTCAGAATTTCCTTTCCACCATTCAACTATTTCCTTACATTTGTACTTTAAGTCCCATTTTAGCTTAATGGGACTAATTTAGAGTAATTTCCACCTCCCAACAATCTTGCAATTAGAAAGCTATGAGAATTTTATTAAATTTTTATCTGAAAGCTTAGTAAAGAGTAATTTGCTAAGGCAGAGCACCGGCTCAGGAAATGGCTTCATTTGCTGAGATAAAACCCGAGTTAGTACACTGTTAAAATGTTTGCCAAAGGTAATGTCCGTCATTGACTGTCTGTCACAGAAGCTTCAGTTTAAAAGTGTCTTAATCATCTTGTGTCACACAGTGCAGCTGACCATGCAGATAGCTGTATCTCTTATTTCCTTCATCCTCAGTGGATCAGATGTTGGAGAGAGCAGTGGTAGGAAGGGGCAGGAGGAAGACAACCATCTCATAGTGTCAAACAGTGGGCAGAAGTGATGGAGTGCTGTCTGGAAGTGTGTTTGAGCCTGTAGCCTGACAAGGTGGAACTTCACTGCTCCGTGACACAGTCATCTTTGCTCAACCCATGGTCTTCTTGCAGTTGTTCAGTGGGCTGGAGAGGCACTGCACACTGCTGCAAGTGTGCTAGGGACACTTCTGGCCACTAAGGAGCATGGAACAGGAGTTAGCTGAATCATTTCCATATTCATTAAATGAGATTTGAACTAATAATGAAATTTAGGCACAGTTTTTTCTAAATTTCAGGCTCTTCAAATTCTTACTCAGCTTCCATCTCTCTTCACTCACTTCCAGGCTGATAAATAAAAAATTCCAATGGTAGCACTTAAAATCTGTATGCTTCAATCTTAAGTGTTTCCTTTTTTTGTTACTACTATGGTGTATAAACACAACTAGAGAAGGCAGTCTCTAACATGCACCTGTGAGAGTTCAGTTCCACTTGTAGCTGGTTATTCAAATTGGTTTCATATCTGTTGCAAGAAGCTGCTGAATCTTTCATTCTCTCATGCCATTAGTCTGTTCATTAAATAATTCACACAGTTATTTCCAGTCCTAGCTTACCCTTTCACCTGCACAATGTGACTTTTAGCCTAAGGAACAACTCACTTCTAAACACTTCCCCAGAGTATTGCTACATGAATCATTAGCTCTGCAGAGCTCTTTTTAGTTATTAGATATGAAGAGTGTTTTTGCAAATATAGTCACTGAGGTGACGAGTGTTCACCACAGTCATGCAAAGATAACTCATTCCCGGGTGATTTGTGGAAAATGTGTCGTGTAAGTAGAAATGAGACTGTAAATTCCAATATCCCCTCTCTGCAAGTGGCCACTACCACATACGTTAGGGGAAAGTAAAAAAAAAAATTAAGAAAAACCTTTTCTCGGAAGAAATGCATTTTTTAACTCTCACTCTTGAGTGACTGCTTATGCTTAGAATCAGTGAAACTCTGTCTTTGCCACAATAATAATAAAAAGAAAAGAAAAACCTATGGTTAATTTTGTAGGTGGTCCCATGGCTCACGTAAATGTCTGATTCATTTAAAGTCAGCTACATTCTCAGCCTCACTGATAGGCTGTGCTATTTCTACTGTAGGAATGAATTCCAGAGGTTAATTATATATTATAAAGAATTATATCACTTTTCAGTTTAGTTAAATTCTGCTTTCCCCCATCCCACCCCTCCGATCTTTCCTCTCTTTCACTGTTTTGTATTCCTCCATCACATCTCTCTGACTTCATTTTTCCTATCCCCAGCATAAATCCTCCTCTTAGTTTTTGTTTCTATGGAAAGCCACAAGTAGAAAGACTCTAAGGGCTGTTTATTCACTAATTCTGGAAGTATGGATGCAAAATTTATTTTTGGTCAATACAATCTTATAAAGTTTAGTATAATGAAAATTAAAGCACATCAAAGCTGTGAAATAATTGGCATGAGATCCATTCCAATAATTACAACAGCCATGACAAAAGCCCTGAAATCAAATTTCCCGGATGAATAAATTAAGGTAGTTTTATGAAAAGATTCCTTTTCCAAACAATGCACAATGAAGTGATCACAGATACATCTGGCAGAATCCCTAATGAGTATTGTGTTCCCATCTGCTAAGTACCATACTCATTTTTACTGTTCAGTGATGCTATTTAGATTTTAGAGTATGGTCACTGTGTGTCATGTGAAATGTATCACATTAAAGTGTTTTCTGAATCAAGGTGAAATTTGTACTATATAATTGTATCTATTACCTTTTGGCAAGATCCAAATATATTAACATTTGCATATGTTAGGCTTGCAAAAGCGTAGAGTAAAATCCTGGTTCCATTTTCGTGAGGACACTATATAAACCATTTTAAATAAGATTTTTTTTAGATTACAGCAGTATACAATATTATGCATATTTTCTACATTTTAACTCCTTAATGCTTAAGAAGATCTCTTGGATTGTGCCTTTTTCAATTCGTTTTAAAAGACCTGGATACGCAATGAATGTTAACACATCAACCATTTCCCTCCCACTTACCCTCAGTCAAATGCAGATTAATGGAATGAATACATGTTATATTGTATGCTTTCCTTTGGAAATATTTGAGTCAGATTATCTGGTACCAGGAAAAAAAAGAGAAGCGAGGGAGGAAGTGAACATAAAGGGGAGAAGCGGGATGTAAATGTAAGATGTGCAATGACAGAAAAATGTGAAACAAGCAAACTAATGTCTTTCTTTCTGTGTCAAACATGCAAAACAGTGACTACCTGGAAATTCTAAGGCTGTATGTAAAAG
The DNA here is from genome assembly GCF_036013445.1 of Caloenas nicobarica. Lineage (NCBI taxonomy): Eukaryota > Metazoa > Chordata > Aves > Columbiformes > Columbidae > Caloenas > Caloenas nicobarica. Next base: position 52,322,035 of record NC_088245.1, read on the forward strand.
CAGCACTGAGATAGTTGCACAGCCTGAAAGGTATGAAGATTTGTCCCTTGCCATAACTGTCTCAAGTTGAGATTTCTCAAAAATACTGTTTGGGTAATTACATGCCTGAGAATTGAAGTCTTGATTGGCATAATTATACATGCTGTCATCACAGAGAATATTTACAGCATGTTCTTGGTTCTATTCATACATTGTTAACACACTTTTACTGTCCACTGGGAGAAACAAAGAGTTCAGGCTAGCATTGATTTTCACCAGTATTCTGAGTATTGATTAATTGATTAATGGTTATTTAGTTAACTGGTAATAGGTATTCTGAGATACTCTTATGTGTGGCTCTTCATTTTGTTAACTGTCTATTCTTCAGTATGTGTTCTTCATCTGATCACCTTCAGTTAGAGTACAACATTGAAAACAGCAGATATTAAGCTATCCATAACTACACTGGCTGATAAACCAGAAACACTGTGAAAGCATAAAACACATTACAGTGATTATTACAGCTTATTTCTGGTCTGTTTTTATGGTTTTCTCCTTTACATCATAGGTTTAAACTAATATTTGTTCCACAGTCATATCCCATGGAGCAGAATGGAAAAACAGAATTTTACCAAGGAGTAGAACACATTCGCACATACTGCATAGGAAAAAATGAAATAACAGTGTTATGGCTTTATGAGGTGTAAGCTGTGCCCAGTGCAGCTAGACAATGCATACAGACCTGAAGCTTTAAAACTCTCCATCTTGCAGAAAGGAAATGTATTTTATGTGAGTTTAGTGATATTCAGTAGAACGGACCCTCCAAGGAACATGATTTCCTTTATGAAAGAGAAATTTAACTCTCAGAATTTTATGTATAGCATGGTTTAAGAGAACTGAAAACGTCTAGATGAGCACATAAAATCACAGCTGGAAAAGTCTAGAAGCAAAAACATAGATAAAGAAAGAAAGTTTCCTAAAATATTTTGCTTCCTTATGCTGTAACAGGAGTCGCTGAAACTTAAAGTCTATTCAATATATGTTGTTTTCTGTAAGTGAAAATCACAGAATAAAGTAGTCTGAAAAGTATTCTTGGAGGTCATCTGATCCAAGGCCCTGCTCAAAGCAGGTTTAAGTTTAATGTTTGTTCAGATTGCTCAAGATCTTGCCCGGTCTTGTAGTTTCTCTGTGTACTTCTGAGAAGAGTATGGCTTCATCTTCTTTATAACAATCCATTAGGTAGTTGAAGACCACAGGAGGACTTAACTAACCCTTCTTCCTCAAGCTGAAAAAAACCCAACCCCCATTTTCTCATACTCTTCTCATAAGGTATATTCTACAGCCCTCTTGGTAGCCTTCCATTGGTCTTATTACAGTTTGTGAATGTCTTTCTCATGCTGGGGAGCCTAAATTTCGATGCAGCACGTAAAATGTGGTTTCAGGTGGCAAATAGATGGGGGTAATCACTTTAGGCAACTCACTGTCTACATTCTTATTAATGTTGCTCTATATGCAGTTAGTGTTCACAACCGCAAGAACACACTGATGACTCATGATCTACTTGCTGGCCAACTGGACTTCCAGGGCCTTTCCCTAAAAAGCCAGTGAGGCCTGTCCTCTTGCAGGGGATTTTTCCAGACCTATTATTGTTAAATTAAATGAAGTCTCTGTTAGTCCATTTTTTTTCCAGCACATTGTAATGCCTTTGGATTTTCACCTTTCCCTCCATAGTATAAAATACTTCTCCCAGTTTGATGTGATCCACAAATTTACTGAAGCTGCTTTCCATCTAGTCATCCAAGCTGTTAATGAAAAACATAAAATAGCATCAGGTCATTATTGTTCCATGAAGAACATTTACAGGCTGGATCAATGGGCTAATGCCAATTATATGAGGTTCAACAAGGCCAAGTGCCGGGTCCTGCACTTGGGTCACAACAACCCCATGTAATGCTACAGGCTTGGGGAAGAGTGGCTAGAAAGCTGCCTGGTGGAAAAGGACCTGGGGGTGTTGCTCGACAGCCGACTGAACATGAGCCAGCAGCGTGCCTGGGTGGCCAAGAAGGCCAATAACACTCTGGCTTGTATCAGAAATAGTGTGGCCAGCAGGACTAGGGAAGTGATCGTCCCCCTCTACTTGGCACTGCTGAGGCCGCACCTCAAATACTGTGTTCAGTTTTGGGTCCCTCACTACAAGAAAGGCAATGAGATGCTATAGTGAGTTCAAAGAAGAGCAACAAAACTGGGAAGGGTCTGGAGCACAGGAATTACGAGGAGCATCTGAGGGGATGGGGGCTGTTTAGTCTGAAACAAAGAAGGTTGAGAGGAGACCTTATCGGTCTGTACAACTACCTGAAAGGAGGTTGTAGCAAGGTGGGTGTTGGTCTCTTCTCCCGAGTAACAAATCATAGGACAAAAAGAAATAGCCTCAAGTTGCACCAGAGGAGGTTTAGATTGGATATTAAGAAAAATTCTTCACCAAAAGGGTCGTCAAGCATTAGAACAGGTTGCCCAGGGAAGTGGTTGAGTCATCATCCCTGAAGGTACTGAAAAGATGTGCAGATATGGCATTTAGTAACATGGTTTAGTGGTGGACTTGGCAGTGTTAGGTTAACAATTGGACTTGATTACCTTAAAGGTCCCTTCCAGCCTAACTGAATCTACAGTTCTATGAGAACACATCTAACAACATAAACCAGCCTCTTCAGAAGCTTTGGATGTAGTCTATTGTCCTATTAGGGTCCTATTGTTTTATCACTATCTTATTGACTGTGTACATCCAAAAAATATTTTCATATTGCTTCATTCTGGAGTTCCTGCTTCATCCATGCTGGCTTTCTTCTATGTTTGCTCAGCCTCCTGCACATCAGGATGGACCATTCTTGTGCCCTGAAAAGATGGTCCCAGAGGATCAACTAGCTCTGCTGGACCCTTTTGGTCTTCAGGGCTACCTCCCAGGGAAGTCTGCAAAGTATCACCATGAAGAAGCCTAGGTCATCTCTCCTGAAGATCAGAGTTGCAATTCTGCTATTCACTTTCACAGAAACACAGACTATATGAGATTGTCAGGGATGTCTTCCCATTGTCAAGTCTAACCTTTCCTGCTCAAGCAGGGTCAGCTAAGGGAGGTTGCCCAGGACTCTGTCCAGTCTCTCCCCCTGTCTCTCAAGATCTTAAAGTCTACCATCATATATATTATGAAGACTTCCATCAGTATTCACATCCCTGATTAGTTCTTCCTTGTTTATATATAGCAGGTCCTGCAGAGGATATACTTTATTTGACTTGCCAAACTCTCTCTACAGAACTCCGGAAGTCTTGACTGTTTGTGCCCTGCATGTCAGGCAGATATCAAGATAAAATTTCCCATGAGTATCAGGGCCTTCAACCATGAGGCTTCTTTCTCTATAATCCATAAAGAAGAATTCATCTGTTTCCTCCTTTTGTGGAGGTCATCTGTAGGGGATGCTCACCACTGTTTCTTTCTTGTTGGTTTCCATTCTTCTTTGACATGTCAGTTTCTTACTGTCACGTGTCAGTTTCTTACTGTCTTGTCACTCATCCCAGAGAAAAACCCCACATAGTCAAGAGCTCAACCACACAGAGTGCTGTCCCATCCCAACAGATGGGATGAGGGACGAGTTAACTCTGAACACGACACGCGCCCTGACTCAATAGATGAGATCAGGTGTGAGTTAACTCTGGGTTAATTCTGCATGGTTATGTGAAGTGAATGACAGACAATCACTCCAGGAGTCCAATTCAATTATGAGTTTTACTAAAAGTATGTGTTGGAGTACTAGTTACAGCGAATAGTGGCTTGGCAAAAGTAGTTTATAATATCACAGAACTTATCAACACATTAACAGCAAAAGGTCCTTCTACAAGCAATGTATTGGCAACCATTAGTAGCTATAATACAAAACTTAATAAGAATCCAAGAGCAGAGCTTAAGATGATGTTACTCATATATTCAAAAGGAAAAGAGAGAAAGAGAGTGGTAGAAAGTAAAGGAAAACTAAGGTGTAAGAGACAGGGAAAGAGAGTAATATATCACCACTTATGGAAGGATAGACAAAGAAATAGGGATATAGAAAAAAGGAGAGAAGGAGAGAACAGAGACAAGGGAAGAAAGAAAAGGGTGAGGGATCCAGCCAGTCTTACAACTCCGCAGCATAGATGACAAGACTTGTATGATCGTGTGTGGCCTCCAGTGTCCCATAGTGAGGATGGTGCGCGGAGGGTCCTCAGGGTGGTGGGTTCCCCAGCGGTGCTGTCTTAGGTGAGCTTTTTTTATAGCTCTCCGAGTAAAGGAAAGTCTGGGGGGAAGGGGTCATTGTGAAAGATCGACAAGTCTGGACAAGTCTCAGGCCATGTTGAAGGTTCTCAGCTTTTCCCCTTTGTGTGCCAAGCTGGGCATATCAGAAGATGGAGCTATGTGCCCTCCAGCACATCCCTCACCTCCGGTATCGGCCAGCCGGCCTCAGCTGTGGCTCGTTAGCTTGTCGTTGATACGTAAATCGCAGTTCATCCTATACTGAATGTGTCATCTCCTGAATCCTGGTGCTCGAGGAACTAGTTTTGCCACAATGGTTTTGGCCATGATCCTTATCAATACACAACAAGTGCAAATCTCCATCCTGTCTTCCTGATCTGACTTTCCCAAAAGGCCCATTCCTACCAATGGACCCCTATGTCTCTGTGATCCCAATGTGATTATAGGTATGTGAGTGCACAAGGACTTCTAATTTCTCCTGTTTGTTTGCCATGCTGCATGTTTTCATACACAGGCACTTGGGACGGCCACTTAGATGTGCAGCTTTTTTTTAGGGAAGCATGATAGCCTCTTGCATCATGCTGTTCCTGAGAGCCTCCTATGTTCTACACCATTGTCCTACATTTCCTTGTACTTTATGTACTCTCTCCCTCTGAATCTCACTTTAAGTCCAGCCTCCATCATCTTGGAAATCTATATCCAGTCATTTAAGAATAACCTCAGGTCATCTGTCCTTCCATGTAATATGGAATTGTTTTGGTTATTTGGTTTTTGGTTTGGTTTGTTTTTTTTGCCCCTGCAAGGTCTCTGTAAAAATCCTTTCCATGTTCTGCATGTCCTCCCTGATGTTACACCATCTACTTACCTTCTCCCATAGCTCCTTCACTTGACAGCCCTGTGTCTGTGCTAGGGTGCATATCCCACAGGTGTCAACCCTGGGTCAGGAGAAACCACAGGCACTCTTGGCAACCTAGTACCTGGGCAACTTTGTCCTTCCTCAGGAGTCGTGTCTTGATCAAAGCTATGTCATGAGGGGGTCATTGCACGTTCTGTTGGGAACCACATTCCCTGGTATACTTTTGCCGTTGTAGCATGAGCTCCAGTAGCCCCACACAGTCTCTTGCACAGTGCCTCTGGGTGCCCCGCATGTCCTACTGTGCATCAGATGCTGTGCGCTGATTAATATGTCTTGTTCATATGCTCCTCTTCCACAAGCCTAGTTTAGCTTATTTTTGGTAATTAGCTTAGGCTCTATGTTTCTTATAAATACAAAACCTCTATTTTGCAACTGAGAATGGGCAAGCAAGAAGATGGACCTCCCTGTAATCCAGTGATGAATGGCTCTTCACTGCTGAAGAAACATTCTGCACCCACTTCCAAGAATTACATTTGGTTTTTTTTTTTCCATTTAAGAGCCTTGGGATAACGGTTATAAATAGAATGAGCAGTAGACATGAAATCTCAGAATGCTTTTCCTGAGGAATCTTTTTGCCTACAAAATTCGATTCTTTTTTATTTCACATGTTCCAGCCTTATGAAGCTGTCTTTCTCAGCTGTGGTAAAGCTGCTTAGTAGGATGCCTCTCCATTTGCAGAGTGTATTCAACAATAGTTGTACCACAGAGTAGTATTCAGTACTCTAAAGAAGAATATGAATTTCAGTGTTCAGTCACTCTTAGGCTGAGAATAACCTGAGTTTGTTTTCTGATGAATAATTTGATGCTTGATAGCTAAACTGTGACCTGAATGGGTGGCACCACTATCACCTTGAAATGAACTATAATTGAGGGGCCTTTGATTGTTCTTTAAATAATGCTTGACCGTAGATGGTATATGCTGAGAAATAAGCTTGAGAGTCCACCTAATTCTTACTTTACAACCATTTGAACATAGTTCCATCAGTGTATTCCTCAAATTGTTTGCCATCTCAAAGAGGTCATGATGTATTTTCTTGGTCTGAACAGGTGTTTCTGATGTCAATGGCAAAACCAAAACACATGCCAGATTTAGAAAGTGTTATTATTAAAAATGACACTTTTTTTTCCCCCAAATATTTGGTTTTCTGTGTTTTGAGAATTTGAAGGACAGATTCCCCACTCTCTCCCTTGCTTTTCTAAGAGTTGCAATGGAATGTGCAAAAATGGCAGCTACATGGACAAGTTTCAGCAACTGACAGAAATTTGCACTTACTATACAAGATTCATTACTGCACAAAAACTCATGCAAGTGTTATTCATTGTTCTTGACTATTAATTTGGATTGGATCACATGATACTCATCACCTATCAATCTTCTGTGAATGTAAATTAGGCTGAATACTATTAAATAGCAGATTAAAAAAAAAGGAAGTGCAATACCTGATAAACTATGGAAGTCTTTCCCTTAAGATATTGTAAATGCCAAAACATAGATATAAAAAAGATTAGGAATATTCATGGAAGAAAATTATATCAAATACTGTTAAACACAAAATTATGGTCTATAGCTCAGGAAATACTAAAACTGCAGATTTCTGGAAGGATATATCTGGGGAAGTATCATTATGGGATTACGCTGAATGTATCCACTATTTTTCCAGGACGGAATACTGAACTAGATAAATCTTCGGCATGACCTAGTGTGGCTGTGTTCTTATAAATGTTGTGTCAACACAAACTCTCCTTGGTCTATACTGACTGCAAAGTCATACTTGTTAATTTATCATTTCATCAACATTCCTCTACTCCAGTCCAAAGTATATAACTTTTACAATACAGAAAGGACCTCTGACTGAGACATTTTAAAAACATTTGGAAAGCATGTGAAAGCACTGATTTGAACTGAACCAAATCTGATTTCATGTATACTTCATCTTAGGTCACTAATAATAAAGTGCCTTTGTAGACAATATGCCTCTGAACTACTGCTTACAATATACATGAATGTGACATAAAATAGATATGTCCTTAATTTGAATCATTATATTTAAACTAGTCTTACTTCATTGCTAACACACAAAGCCTACATTGCACAACGCTATGATTCAGTTCCTGGCATTACATTTATACAGCTACATGCTATGCAACAAGCTAAATCCTTTTTAATCCTCTAATAAATTATTATTTAAACTAGAAAGCACAGAAATGAAATCATTGTATTAGCATTCATCCTTGAACTGAAATTTGGTTTATTTTCCCAAGAAAATGAAAAGCATTTTCTCTCTGCTCCAAACCCATACCATTAAAATCTGAGCTGAATAATTTCTAGAGTTGGATAAACAGTGGCACAGGCACTCCTAGAAAGTGAATATTGAGCTTGCACACTCGATAGTTCACACTAGAAAGGTTATAATATATGCAGAATTATATTATGTTTAGGGTAGTAAGAATCCAAAATTCCTCAGACTGTTGACACAGAGGCAATTAAGTGAGCCAGGCAAGAGTCTGACTGCATCCTTTACAACTAAAACCAGGCATGCACACACAATTACTTCACAGCACTCTGAGACATTACATTTAAACTCTGTACCCAACGAATAAATCTTACAACAGTCTATTTTTTTTTCCATCAACATTGCCTTGGGCAAGGCCTATGCGATCTAGAAAGGAAAACCTGTAGCAGTTTATAAAAATTTTTGGTGCTGTTTACCTGATACCTCTCTTCAGCCTTCACTCTGTAAAAGATTCAGTGCCACAATGACAACTGCAAGGTCTCCTCCTAGTAACAGTTTTAACTGGTTGTGAATCAGTAACAATCCAAAATGTGCAACTGTCACTATTTCACATTATTGCAAATATTGTACTGTATGTGGTAACACCATGTCCTTACTGAAGACAGTGGAAAATATGCCACTGACTTCTCTAGGACTGCAATTACCAACTTCAGAGGTCTTTGTTTAAGACCTGACTTCTGGAATTCTGTAGTTTTGTAAGATTTCCAATTGTTTCTAAATAAGGTTATTCATAGACATTGTGGCTGCAGTGAGAAATTTGAAATTACAAACTAGAAAGTGAATAAAACATTTAAAAGAAGCGTTTGTGTTTTTGCATCTATCTACTTTTTAGCAAATCATATTATTTAATGATTTTTTGTTGACTTGACTTGAACAGTTTTAATATCTAATGTCTCTTATGACGTTAATGATCATTTGTTAAGAGTTGTCTGAAGCTGAATTACTGTGTTTTAAATATTGTGTTCCAAATTTGCAATTAAATAATAAATATAATAAAAATTCTTTTTATAATCGGTTTCCAATATGTGGGAGGAAATAATTTTCTTTCAGAAATAAAGAGCTAAAATCATATAAATTACTCAGCTGGCTGTAATTTTCTGTAAGTTCTAAGTTTCCTTTCAACTTATTTCTAGCAAATTTTCAGTATTTAAAATGAAAGCTCAGTATTTATGCTGAGTTATAGAAAATAAAAATACAGCAAATATACTTTTCTCATACATGTTCTCTAGCCTGAAGCTAAATTACTGCCCAGTATAATTTATAAATGAGCTCCACTTCCTAACAACAGGGCTACAGTAACTTCTGTTTCCAGTACATGGTGTGAGTGGAAAGGAGGGGGAAGGAGATTTGTGTGGAGAAGGTAATTTGTTAGTAAAAAAAACCATTTTAATATGAGGATCAGAGAACACACAATTTTTAACTTCTAATTTGCCACAGTGTCCTAGATTGTACTGTTTTCTATTTCCATTGGCAGTATTTCCCATTTGCTGAATTCATGACCGCATGTTTTAAAATATTTTTCTCTTTTGACAAATGCTTGAATGAGGCTAACTTAAGTTACCAAAGACAGAAGACACCTGATACAACAAGAAGGAAGACATAGTAGTGAACACTTTTTTCTTGAAAACTATATCTGATATATTTTCTGAATTAAAATAAATAACCTTAATGGTAATTTTAAATATAACAAGAACTGGAAATGTTATTTTCTGATTTTCGGCTTTTATGCAAAACCGTCACTAACACTGAAAATACACACCCTTCCATATAAATCAACAAAAACTTTTCCCTCTTGAAATCTATAATAGAAAGTGCCTTCCCTGTGCTAATACACGTATCTATAGCAGAAAACTGGAACACTCGTTTACTTTGTGCTTATAGTAAATATCTGACATGTATTTAAATGTGGCATGTCTATTAGTAATTTTGATAAAGACAACAGTCACATCTTTAAAAAAGACCAATCCCATTTCTCTTTACCACCCATGTCTTTCTAATTAGCGATGCAGGTTCCAGCCTGTGCAGGTGTTCGGGTTTGTTTTTTTTTTTTCTCTGTCAAATTTCATAGATATCAAGCTTGAAATTGATATATTAATTTAAAACCAAAACTAGTCCAAATTTACACACTTTCTGAAGATAAGTCCCTCCCATATCAAAACAACTGCTGACCTACTTCTGTTGTATATTTATGTATTCTATTTCCTGTGCATGACTAGCAAATTCCTTGAATGAAAAACTGTTGTTATTCTTAGGAAAGGCATTTTGGCACCTTCCTGTGAGTCTGTCTCTTGCCTATACCACACTGGAGACCTACACTTTCCCTTTTTGAGGGAGACCTGAAGAAAATATGACAGTAGCAGGTGGTAGCAGTTCTGATATATTTAGTTCCAATTAAGTACTCTCTTTAGAGACATTTGCATGACATTTACTGATTTTAGAGTCTCAAAAGCCATCAGGGGTTCACAGAGGGAAATAGGAAAGTAGTAGCTATTCGCAATTCTGAGATTATTAACAATCTGTTTTTATAGAAGAGTGACCTGGGAAGAGACAGGAAGGCACGGGCCAATAAACAGCAGGGACACAAGACAGACAAGCTGGATACATTCAAATCCCTGGAACAAGATGGGATTCACCCAGGAGGGCTGAAAGAGCTGGTTGCTGTGATTTTTGAATTCAACTGTCTCATCTGCAAAAAAGCTATGGTGATGAGGGGAGGTGCCTGACCAGTAAAAAATAGAAAAATCCAATGCTATGGCCAGCTTGCCTTTAGAAAAGGCAAAGTAGGCCATGTGTGTCCAAGGAACAAAGTGATCGGCATCACCTCAGACCCTAGAAAGATCACAAAACATTTACTTTTAGGTTCTATTCTAAGCACATGAAGGATAAGAGCACCTGGAGTAGTTGGCATATATTTACAAAGGGCTTGACAAGTACAAAAGCTTCTGCAATAAACAGTGATTATGTGATGAGAAGAGACTGGTGGACATATTCTGCTTTGTTGTTTGTAAAGCTTTCAACACCATCTCTGACATAATTCCATTTGGAAATTGAGAAAACACAGAGCTCACTTTGGAAAAATTAACTACTAGATGGAGTGAAAATTGTTTGGACCACCAAGCACAAATACTAGTGATTATTTACTTAATTTCAGCTGACAGCCAGCAACAGAGAGTCCCAGAGATCAATTCTGTGCCCCATATGTATTCAACATCTTCATCAGCCACTTGGGTGATGGCACAGCTTGTACCCACAGGTGAATTTGTAGGTGACTCTAAAATAAGGGGGGTTGTTGGCACAGTGTTTCAGTCCAGTGGGATTTTGAAGAACTTGAGGACTGGGGTGAACAGAAACCTCCTGATCTTTGCTAAGACAAAGTTCAAAGTCAGAAGCTATGGTGGAAAAATCCTGCACATTTGTACAGGCTAAGAGCTGACAACCAAATAGTAGCACTGCTGGTAAGAGCTTAAAGATTACAGAGGACTCCAGGGGAAACAGTGCACTGGCATTGCATAGAAGTAAAACAATATATTGGTCTGTGTTAAGAGGAATATGCTTAAAAAATAAAGGAAAGCTGCTGGCACTCTGCACTTGGAAACAAATCTGTGAACTCATCAAGTGCAAATAAAAAAGAAATTGTGAAAAGGTTTCAATTACCCAACAACTCATTATTATAAAACTTTTTCTGGGATTTAAAACCATTGAGTAAAGATGTTCCTTTGTCTTGCAGACATATTGCACTGGAACTCAGACACAAAATGGAAAGAGGATTATTGAAATTCAGAAAGGCAGTGTGAGTGCCAGAGGAACATTGAGAGGCCTTCTCACCCAGTCCATGATCCAACATGAACTGATTCTGCTGACTTCCACCAGTTTTGAAACAGGCCCTGCCATACAACTGGGAAATCTGTAGTGTGTCAGCTATAGAGGAATGCAACCAGTTTGGCCGACAAGCTAGGATTGCTGGTATTCAGCAGTCTGTAAGTGCTTTCTTGTAGGACCCTTTTATATATTGCAAGGTCACAACAATGTCTTCATGGAGCCTTCTTTTCTCCAGGCTGCACAACCCTGACTGTCTCAGCCTGTCCTCATAGGAGAGGTGTTCCAGCCCTCTGATCATTTTTGTGGCCTCCTCTGGACCTTCTCTCACAGGTTCATGTCTTTCTTGTACTGGGGACCCCTAGGCTGGACTCAGTACTCCAGATGGGGTCTCACCAGAGTGGAGTAGAGGGGCAGAATCTCCTCCCTCAACCTGCTGGCCACACTTCCTTTGATGCAACCCAGGATACAGTTGGTTTTCTGGGCTGCAGATGCAAATTAACGGCTCATGTCCAATTTATCATCCATCAGTATCTTGAAGTCCTTCTCCACATTCATCCCTCAGTTTATATTGATACTGGGCATTGTCCTGGCCCATGTGCAAGGCTTTGCACTTGTCGTTGTTGAACTTCAGGAGGTTTGCACAGGTCCATTCCTCAGGCCTCTCAAGGTCCCTCTGAATGGCATCCCTTCCCTCTAGTGAATCAACTGCACCACTCAGCTTTGTTTCATCTGCAAACTCACTGAAGGTGCATTCAATTCCACTGTCTACGTCACTGATGAAGATACTAAACAGTTTTTCTCTCCCAGTACAGACCCTGTGGGACACCACTCATTACTGGTTTTCACTTGGACATTGATGCATTGACTATAACTGGATGCTGCCATCCAGCCAGTTCCTTATGCATGTAACAGTCCTTCAGTGAAACCTATACTTCTCTTTAGTGGAAGGAATGTTATTTGGGACTGCATCAAAGGCTTTACAGAAGTCCAGATAGATGATATCTATAGCTCTTCCCTTGTCCGATGGTGCAGGTACTCCAGCACAGAATGCCACTAGATTATTCAGATATGATTTATGTTACAAATGTTCATGCTACAAATGATTTTGGAAAGCTAAAGCAATTGTTTAAAATGAATGAAAAGCTTAAGCTACTTAAGTGCTAATCATTACAATTCCTTGGATTTTGCTTCACCCTTCCTAAGAAGCTTCAGCAAGCTGTTGGGTTTTTTTTTAATCTAAAAGATCATCTGATGTTTCCAAAGCCTTGCTCACCCTCATACTGATTTTTGATTATTTATTTTTTTAAGCTGTGAAAAGCAATGCCGAGAATGGAACTGATCTTAAAATGTATTGAGATCGAAGAAAATTATTCGGTAGACTGGACTGGACATTACTTAGGATCATCAGTAAGCATAAACTTATTCTGAAAAGCCTGTGGTTTTGTCCTCAGTAGTTGTTTTTGTTTGTTCACATATTAATCACGTGGACAGATCTAATGAAAATAACATTTGAAGTATTCATCTCCTTATTTTGTATCTGTGAAATTAAACAATTGACCTGAAATCTTATTTCACTATGGTCAGAAAACTCTTGCTAACTCTTTGGTATTCATTGATCCAACAAAAATCACTAACTCAATAGTCTAGGGATAATACCACATAACTTCATATCAGGGAACACATATGTTTTCATTAATATGTATGTTTTCATTAATATATATGTTATAATGTCGATTAAATTTTAAAATGGGAAATAAAAGGAAATGATAGGAAATTAATAGCCCAGAAGGAAAATTCTTTTTATGTTCCTGGCACAAAACAATGTAATGCCTCCTACATTACGTATGAATGTTTTGAACATTACATCTACCCTGAAAGTTTATGCATTTTGCCTGTCTCTGTCATTTTAATCTGGGAAATTATTCTTATAATGAAACCTAACAATTTTGACAACTTCCAGTTCTGGCAAATCTGTCTTTTCAGGCAGAAATCATTCTGTCTGAAATTTCCTAACCTGAATAAAATCTTATTACGTTCATTAACACATTATTGTGCATGAAGAATCTCTCTCCTTATTTTCAGTTAAAAAATGGAAGACATTATATAAATTGTAAAATGGATTAGACAAAAGATATATAGAAGGTCATTTTTTGAGCATGGAAAGATAAATTTCGCAGTTTCCATTTTTTTACAGATAACTTGATGGAAAAAAAGTCAAAGGCTCAAAATGTAAACTTTCAAGGGGTGAATTCAGGTCAGAAACAGGCAGAAATTGGTTATATGTAAATAGCAAATAATGGCAATGAAAATGGAATAGCAGACCAACATCGTGCAGAACATTCAATATGCATGTCAAGAACCTCATTTTTTGAGAAAGTCTCTATGAGTTCATCCACACAGTGTATTCTATTCTGGAAAAAATCTGCTCATCAAAATATAAACAATTACCTTTTCTGTTATAACAATAATGTATCCAAGATTATAGTTTCCATTTTGGTAAGAATTAACAAATCATGATCCCCCCTCGTTACAAGTTGTACCTTAAACTGTCAAGAATCAAAAATACTTTCCACTATATTGAACGAAAATTGGTTTCCAAAGATTGATCTACATTATTCTACATTTATTGTTTTCAGGCTTAGAATATTTAAAAAGTAAGTGTTAAACTCCAGTTATATAACAAACTGGCGTCTTGCTTTGACACCCAATAGTCAGTAAATGTCTCTTGTCCCTTATTAAAACATTTGCAAAACAGGTGATATTCAGAAAGGAGTTAAATCAACAATGTCACCTGATCCTGAATCAATGCTCATGAGCTAAGCCTGTGTGCCAAAACAACAGCTCATTGCAGTATAGTTTTAAATACATGAAAAAGCATTTGGAAACTGGCCAATTAATTTCCTGAGGAACTGAAGGAGTGAAGAAATCTTCTGTATTTTCCAATATACCTACAGAATTTAATGTCTCCCTGTAGAGAGACACAGCACCATGCCTCCTCAAAAACCTGTATAGGCCATATTTCATTCTTGTCAGGGGAGGGAAAAAAAAAAAAAAAGTTGGATCTTACCTTATCCAAAGCTTTTTTCCTTATTTTTGCCACAGCAGCTGTAATTCTATATGACATCCTTATCAATAGCTGGAGATCTGATAAATCAGGTTAACGGTGAAGCATCCTGTTATTCAGTAAAACTATTACTATTAATATAATAATATACAAGGCACAAGGCTCTATTCATTAAAAACAAAAATCAGGGAATTTTTGGATACTCTTTCATGATCTGTTTGAAAGTGTCTTTCTTCTTGGAGTTGCACAGTTGAAAGTAACTTCCCCAATCCTACCTTTGGCCCAGTTTTTTTTAATGTGTTAGGACGGTCTTATCTTCCCCTTGAAGATTCTGGTATTCCCTTATATTTTGAAATACATCATTTATTTATATTAAATGAATTAAAATCCAGCAAACATTGTTGTTGTTACTATCCTTTTTGTTGGTAATTTTTGTGAATCCTGCTAAGCAGACAGGGTGTGATTTCTATGTCATGTTTCCTCCTTTATCCATCCCTGGAATACCAGGCTTGCTTACCTGAGTAACATGCGTATACACTCTAGCTGTGATTCCAATGACTGACATTTACCTACTGAGTTACTTTCTCTGTCTTTGTGCAGAAATTTCTTTTTTATCTCCCAAAGCACTGAAAAACACAAAGGAAAGATTTGCCATGTTCTGTTTATCAGGGCCCTTCGTAATCTGGTGCAACTCCAGGTGGTTCCCATGAACAACTGTTCAGAAACCTAGTTGTTACTTTGTTTCATTACAGTTTTGCTTTAAGACACTTCACATAATTGCAGTTTCATTTCTTTCCAAAGTTAAATGACAATAGTTAATTTTAATTTGGATTCCAGGGTTCATGGAGCTAAGAGGATTTGTATTTTGAAAAGAACAAATTATTTCAATTCAGTCAAATACATTTAGTGCCAAGCAGTCTTTGGCACACGTGTTCAGTGAAAAATTCTATGGTAATCTATGTTATTTATTTAAGTACCAGGGACATATATGGCAGCACACTGTCCTCTTGCAAAACATACGTTGAGGACACTGGTGCAGGAAGGACAGAAGAAGAGCATTCCCTCCGTGCACCCCTCTTTTCGCCCAAAAAAATCAGCTTTGTGGGTGCTGTTTTTGAGGACTGGGTGATCTGGTTTTTTTTTTCCTCCATGCGTTGCATTGATTGGCATCAATGAGCAGGAATCAAAACTTGGGTTTTGTTGGGTTTTTGGCTACTTAGGGTTTTGATAAGATGTATTGATAGGAAGTGTCACTGAATTTTATTCCTGGGATCTCTGAAGTAGCAATATGTTAAATTCTATATAACTTGGAAAAAATTACAAGGATTTTGCCTACAATAACTAATAATCCCTATGAACTCAGTCCTACTATGAATAGTCCATATGAACTTTGTGCCTACTGCAGTACCCTCCTGACTAAAAGCCACCCTAAAAGCCACCATACAGTATCCCAGCCTTCTTATTCATCACTTGAACAAGTCTAGCTGTTAAACTTAGATATTTTTTCAGCATTTTTGTAATGGTTACTTTTTTTCCAACAACAGTTATCTAGTTTTCTCAGATGATATTCTCACTACACATTGTAAGTTTATGAAAATTTCTTCAGATTGGTCATTCATAATTTTTGTGTGTGTGTGTGGATTTTTTTGTTGGTGGTGTGTGTGTTTTCTTTTTTTTACTGGCAACATGTTAAGAGCTGTATAACATAGAAAAATGTCAAGGATTTTGTCTAAAATAACTAACAGTCTACGTGAATACAGGCACTGAGACAGACAACAGAGGATTTTTCTTCACTTTGTATTTACTGATCAGTTTTCTGAAGATGCTACCCTCTATCTAACATCAGAAAATGTCTGCTTTTTAATGCACTGAGTGGAGTATATCTGTTTAAGCAATGGATATCAAAGACATGAACTACAGCCTAATCCTTTAGCTTTATTATTTCCTGAGATAAACAGTGAAACTTGTTGGAAACTGTTGTATGTGGGATCAAGTTTTCACAGCAAGGATTTTATAATACTAGATGAGCCACACACACGTAAGCACACAAACACACTTGTACATACACACAATATTCATTTGGTTCTTTATGGCTTTGATCCTTTACCAAAATGATTTGAAAAATAAAAGAACATGAACATTTCCTCTTTTAGTACATCTCGTATTATGGCAATGGAGAATGTATGAGTGACAAAAAAAAAATCAACCCTTATAACTGTGCAGAGAAGCTTAAAACACTACCAAATTTTTCACATTTCCCAGACATGATTCATTAAATTTTGGGTTGATTACTTTTTCCATGAACTTTAAAATAAATATGTTATTAATATGAGGGTAGCTGTCTTTCCTGATCTATGGTTGAAAACAGCAAAGCACATGCTCTCACGCACACACTTGTATCTCAGAGAGCTAATGGAAAGAGAAACACAGGAAATGAGAATGGTTCCCCATCAGTGTCACAGAAAGCTTGGAGAAAGCAATCTCAGAAGGTTTTACTCAGTCTGCTTCCTTTAGATGGTCTCTAAAAGAAACAAGTACTATGGGACAATTGTAGCATGTCTATAGAGGGAAATAGTAAATGCTAAGGGTTTTTCAGAAATAGAGTCATAGAACTATCTCTGCTTGATTCCTATGGACTGCCTGCCCACATTCTTAAGTGTGGTTGTTGGATCACATGTTCTCGTTTGCCTTGGAAGGAGAACTAATTAATATGCTCACAAATGCAAACCAAAGCACAGTAAATGGAGGTAGTCAGGAGATTTGCTTCATAACCATTCTGAAACTTCAATGCATTAGGAAATCCTTGTGCAAATGTAGCACAGCTGACAATAAAGTACCAGAGCCCCAGCATAGGGGTCCCTTTTGAACTCATTATCATATATAACAATAACCACAGATAAAGTTATTATTTTAAACTGAATACCCAGGGAAAGGAAGATTTAAATTCAGATATGAAAGGTTGTTTCCTCACCTTCATGGCTATGAAGATGTTCTAGTAATGAGAAAGGTCTCAAGCTGTGTTACGTGCAAAAAGAAGTCCCACTCTAAGAAGCTCATATTCCTTCCTCTTTGATGCTCCTTAGGGTTTTCCCATTAGCACAAGACTAATATAACTGTGTTAGAAGACTTTGGTTAGGAATTATTTGAAGGAGAAAGGTGAAACCGGTCCTTACAGAGTCAGTCCCAGCAGGCTCAGTACTGATGTCAGTTCAGGCATTAGGCTTCTCTAAAATTGCTGCTTTCATGTTGCCAGTCAACAGAAAGCTAACTCTTGAAGTAATTGTGATATTAAGGTACTAGAAATCAATCAGTGTTATCAATCCACAGGTAGATGGCAATATCTTGCTAAGAATGAGAATGCCTTCCACCCTGTTTAGGTTCAGCAGCTTTCAATTATATTACTGGCTTCTGTATTTCAAAGATTAGTATATGAAGCTCTTTCCTTGCCTCTTCTAATTTCCTAGTGCACTGCTCAGTGTAATTTCTTGCCATTTTTCCTCAATATTTTATTTGGAAACATAATACTCCAATGTCAGAGGTTTTTTTGTTTTGTTTTGGTTTTTTTTTCCAAAATATCAAGTTGAATAATGATTAATAAATCTTCATGGGCAGTGGTCCAGTGCCCTGGTGTATTAGGAGGCACTTCAGCATGAATTGTGTGTACAATTTAATCACACTTTTTACTTTCCAGGGAAGTAATCAAGTCAAAATTTTGAAGTACCTAGACACATCTTTCCATGCTTAATGTATATGTGAAAAACTGTCTTCCATATGCTATGTCCTATTGATACCACAAGCACAAAGAACCCTCAACACCTTCTGGAAGTAGTCCATTCTTACAAGATTAAGCCAGTGATATATAGCATGATGGTAAGATGGAATATGACTGCTAAACCGGCACCTGAAATTGTTTTTCTAATGAATGGACATTCTCAGTTTGGAAGCTTGCTGTATTTTTTGCTCTCCTTTCAAATACTTTCAAGCTATAAGGGTAACAATAAAGCTTCCCTTTATAACAATATTGGGAAGGAGAACGAAAAACCTGAGAAAAATTAGTTTTGGGAATTGGGAGATGAAATACATATCTATGCAAGGCAACATATCAGTCAACACTTTTTTTTTTAAAAAAAAAATCGCTGACTTAAAAAAGCTTAAGAACTAAATTAAGACATTTGTAAACCAGATTTTCCAAAATGCTGAGCTTCTAACAACTCCCATAAATTCTTGCAGGACGTTGCTGAATTCAAAGTACTGAAACCCCATATATTAGTGTCTAAAAATACATTCAGAATTATAGCTTTGCACACCTATTTTGAAAAATTATATTCCTCAGCTAAATGAATCATAGGTGATATAGTCTTGATTTACTTCATTGTGAAGGAATTAATAATTAAATAATTACTAGCTGAGAAGTGAACACAAATTTATATTGCTGGAATGTATCAGGCATCTAGTTCACAGAAAAACTCATTGTCTCTCTGTCTTCCTGGAAACTGTTCATTGAAGTAGGGGCAATAAAAGCACCATTTTGAAGCTTTACAATACAGTTCAGTTTGGTTGTGTATTCTTGTTGTTTGGTTTAGTTTGTTTATCCAAGTGCATACATGTTATGGTTTTATGAATCACTGCAAAATACTGAGTATTTCCTAGCAACATTTGGTTATTTTGTAACTAATTTTGAATTAGGATATTCATGAACCTTGCTAATGATCACTGAAAATATAACACTTTTCCTCTCAGACATATATGGGTTTGATCTCACATCATCAAATATACTGCATTTCATTTTCATTCAGAAAGTACGGTAGATAAAACCTCGCCAACACATCATGAAAGTCTTGACAATGTTGCCTGAATATTTGACTTATTTCCTAGATAAATAATTTTTTTCAAAATAAGTCTTGGGTCCTATCAACTGCTTAATGACTTTACAGATATTTCTTTCAATATCTACTGTTTTCAGTTTGAATAGCTTCCATTTCATTTCTATGTATTTCTGTTTCTACTTTACAAACTACAGCTCTTGGAAGATGATAAAAAAAATCCCTGATGAAAAATAAACACCCAATCTTCAACCAGCAACAAATTCACAAAACTTCTATTCTCACTATATGCCAAAGTTCATTACAAAATCGTGAAAGATATTTCATAGGTAGAGGGAAAAATAAATAAGTAGAACTTTGAATTTTTAAATGAGATGCAGAAAAATTATGCTTCAGATTGGAGTCCAGAATCTGTGTCTTTCTACGCTGACGCATAAAATTCTGTTATTTCTAAAAATTTTACTGGCAAACCTTACTTGCTGTATCCTGGTGTTATGTAGCAATGAATAATTTCTGGATTTTCATATCTATTTCTAATGAGAATGGCAATTCTTTATGGCTGTTCAAAGCCTGCAGATTTCCCCAAAGTCATCCTATCCAAACATCCAGTGCTGTTGGTAATGGCTGTTTCCCCTCACTACAGACTTGAGAGGCAGTTTCCTTAGGGACCACTACTAAAGATGACACATGAAACTTTTTCCTGCTCCACTCTCCTTCCACTGGTACCCTGGGGTCATTTCCAAGTTCTGTTTAGCTTGTACTGCATTTTGGATCAGGAAGCTCATGACTGATTTCAAATACAGATCACTAGGCATCCTGACATAATGTGTTGCCACCAAGATAGTCAATTTAATGAACTAAGAGTAAAAATGAGAATTAAGGAAATTATATCACAAGATTATTCGGAACATAATTCTATTAACATTTATACCCTCTCACCTTCTATTTAAACATCTCTTGAGTAAAGAAGACCTTCTACACGTGTAGATGCAGCATTTACCTCAATGGAAGCAGAGAAAACGCTTTCAGAAATAGCATAGAAAAAGTAATAGCTGAAAAGTGTTAGAAAATAATAGCAGTTCAGTATTTTAATTACTGGGTTTCAAAATTGTTTAATTAACATTACTTTGAAAAAAATCAGAAACTGTAGGCTTTTTTTGGTTTTGTTTCCTTTTTTTCTCTGACTAACTTACATTACATTTTAAAATTATACACTTTCTCAGAAAACGGACCTCTTTTGTGAGTTTCATTTTAATGATATCCCAGATGCCTATTGCACAATAAAATAAATGCAGGTTCATAATCCCTCACTCTTTCATGAAGAATAAGATGGAATCATTAGGGTATGAAAGATCTGCTAAGATGATAATTTTCAAGAGTAAGGCACTTTGTCTGATACGGAAAGTTAATGCATTAGAAAAATTCTGTCATGTGAAAGGAAGAAAAATAAGACAAAAAGGGTGTGCTGAGTGAATGCTTTCTGTACAGTCTCGTGATTATTTTACATTCAATTAACTGAAATATTAATTTCTCCTGAAAGTATCTTGAGTGACATGACTTTAAACAAGTAAACAAAACTCAGTACTACTTAAGAAATAAGACAAAAATAAGTATCTCTACTACTGCTAAAAACTTTACAGCCTGTTCCTCTTGTCTATCTTTTCTTTCTGTACACATACTTTTTTCTTGAAACAAAATACCAAAATAGACAAAGTAGGGAAAATATAGTTGAACAATCTGAAGTAAAAATTTTTATTAAAAATATGTAGTCTTAAGTTTAGTATAGGGTAATAACTTTTGAAAATAAAGGAATGGAATAATATAACAGATAGAGAAGGATTTTAATTTTTTTTTTTTTTTAGTTTACTTTAGCTGAGTATTTCATACATCTCTGAGTTGAAATGAAATGTAAGTCATCGGAGGTATGTCACCCACTATTACTTGTCAACACTAAAATGCAATCAAAGACCCTTTCTGCTCTCATCCTAATCTCTGTGGGAACTTAATTCCCTTCAAAATTCTATTCAGCAATCAATTATTTAAAGTGTGGCACATGACTTTGACATCATTTATTATTTTACGTGCGTCATTAAACCTCGGAGTAACTATTGAAACTAATTATATTCATCACTGTTACCTGGTGAGCAACTTTCTACCCTCACAGCTCTTTGAATAATGTAAAGCAATGTTGATCCTGAACAAGATTTTTCAATTTGGACCGAAAAGCACTTAGGTTCAAACAAGTGATAATACAACTTAGGTATATTCGAGATATGAGGTTATCTATTTATGTCTCTAA
The DNA here is from genome assembly GCF_036013445.1 of Caloenas nicobarica. Taxonomy (NCBI): domain Eukaryota; kingdom Metazoa; phylum Chordata; class Aves; order Columbiformes; family Columbidae; genus Caloenas; species Caloenas nicobarica. The sequence continues at coordinate 52,343,505 of NC_088245.1, forward strand.
GGAACAGTTTCAGAAGCCATTGAAATTACTCGAAATCTTTCCCTTAACTCCCATGGTTTTGCATCCAATATTGCATGGTATCAGTTCTGCTTATATTTATTTGTGCTTATACCCATTCCTTAATTACCTTTACTTTCTACCTCTTGATTTTGGTGTGGTCTTCTCCAAAAGATGGAAAGTCTCACAAAGTCAATTCTTGATCTCTCTTTGGCAAACAGGATGAATCAAACCCTTTACATTGAACCTGTTAGTTGAGGACTAGAGAAGAACTTCCTTAAAAACCATCAATCCTCTTTTTCAAAGAGACATCAAAATACAGTTACATTTCAAAATCAGTTCCCCTGTACTGTAAGCAGAGGCAAAGGTCTCCTTCTCCTCCTCCTGCTCTTATTAGCAGTATTCCTGTTAATATAGTTAAACTTCAAAATATCCTTTTTTTTTTTTTTTCCATAACATTACAGTAGGAGGTCAAGATCAACTATTAATCCTTTAAAACCCTCGGGCCCTAATTTTCCAGGGTGCAACCCACAGCCTTTTGGTCTGATCTGCATTTCTTATTTCCCAGATAATTTTAGGAAGTTGGACTGACCTCATTAGGCTATTCAGGTCTGTATGGTTGCCTTGTCTCCATACATATATCCCTACTTACCTTGTTTATGTTCAACCTACACCATCATGTATAGATGCCCAATACTGTTCTGCCCATTTAAATGTTTCTCACCCTTTTTGACTAGTATTGTTATATTCACACCAAATAATGGTGACAATTTTAATATTATTTTAGTATCATTCTCCATAGACACGACTATAAGATCTACTGTTCAGTGAAAACAGTTCATCAGTTGTGCCTGAGATCAATCATCAAACCATCCTTAATTGACTGAAGGGTTGTCTTACTGGTGACTAAGTAGTGTTGATCCTTTTAAGTCCAATGTAAGAGTAAAGCTAATCTCTCACAGTGCGTGAACATAATACGTATAGATATTTATCTCTATTCACTAAAACATATAATCTAAGAAATTCGTCCTCTGAGAAATCCTATTTATCATTAAAAAAATAGTAACAATAATTTTAAAAAAAAGTGGACTTTTCTTTATGGTGCTATACCGTAACTTTTTATAACTTGAATATTTTATCACCTTTTTCATTTATTGGTAGGAACTTATCTCTGCCCAAGCCATCCTACTTCTTAAGAATAAAGCATATATTTGTGCAGCAGTATTTGGAGTCACTCAGTACTATAGAAAAATGAGCATGTCCTGTCCTGTATATTCTTAGCCAGCTCTTTAAGAATGCTTGGTACCAAGTGTTTCAAGACCTCTTGATTTAAAATATTTATCTTCTCACTAGGGAAGAAATGGGAAACTGGCAAAATATGAAGGGCAGCCATGCAGGACCACCAAATATAGACAGTAAGGGAAAAATAGCACTAACTTCATTCTATGATGAATGGGTCTCTGGGCGGTTGGTGGATTTCTTCCCTGAGTAACTAAGAAAGCAAGCCTATAGTCAGTAAGTTTAAGTTCACTAAAAAAGGAAATGTATTTCCACCCAACTTTCTTTTCAGGGAAGTGGAGACTGAGAGACTTGTATAGAGAATTGTATTATCTACCAGTTGTGATTCCTGAAATGAAGACAGCAACTGTGAAAGCATTATAATCTCTTTGAGTCATGAGTAGAATATAGAAGTGACACTGATTGCATTTGCAATAATCTGTGTAAACACATTGAATAAGACTTCTTAGTGTATTTACAGGGTGAAATCTAATGAAAAATAAATGGGAAGAAATCATAATGTATTTATAGAAAGGCTACAAGGAGAATAAAGGACTAACTTAATCACATACATAATTTAGAGCAAGTTATTCACACAAATGTCTCTTCCTATATAGTGCTTTTTCTGTTTTCAGTGGTATTTTAGGCTGAACAGTCACAGCTGTCTCTTCTTTTAATATTAATAGAGAGAGAGCTTTTCTGGACACATGGTGCCTGACTCAAGCACAAATTGTTTATGACCATGTATGTATGTAGGTGGCATGCTGTTGCTATAAACACTCTAGTATAAAGTCATAAGGGATTTGAAGACACAGTGGGCTGTGGCAGCTGTTTGTCTTGTTGTTTCTTTGATATTTTAATCTCTGGATTTTTTTAGGTTTATTTAATATTGACTGAATTTTTATATGCTACTTTTAGTTTTGAGTTAGAAAAGAAGCATAGCTGGAAGGCATGACTGGTATCAGTTTTGTTATCTTCTTCACTTTGTCCTTCTTGTAGTAGACCAATTCCAGAATTATCTCACTGATTCATAATTTCAGCTTGGTTCTTTTCTGTTTACAAAAAAATACCCTCTTTTTTACATCTTACATCAAAGAAGGCAGAATCACAGTCTGTGCTCCCATTCATTAGCTTTTTAAATTCTATTTTAAGAATAACATTCTTAAGGAAAAATGAGACTGAGTTTCATCTTAAAGGTGGATAACTCAGTTAAAAATAAATACAAGCAGGAAGGAAACAAGAAAACCTCCATTATTGACTGGGATTTGACGGCAGTAGAGCTTAGATTTTAAAATTCAAACATATTTAGGAAGGTTCTTCAGTTTTGTTTGCACATGCTATAAGATGTATTATAATACTGTCAGAACATATGAATAAAGAGATACTAATAACCATACTTTATATAAATTTTTCACTCAGCTAGAACATCAGTCTTTAAATACATTCTTGCAAACAGATTGAAAAGAAATTTACATGCTGAATTGAATTACATCAGACTGACTCTTGGATTTGTTTTCTAGTGAACAGTGTCAAACATAGTGCAAGTATAGATGTTATATTCAGAAATTACACTGGTCTCTATTCACAGCTAAACTCCACAAGGTTTTATTTACAAAATACAGCTACATTTCTCTTTTTGGTACATTTGGTATACCAAAATATCACCTAGTTAGTACCCCTTTACAGTGCATCTCCCAGAAATACAAATAAGATTGGATTCAGAAAAAGACAGCATACAAGAAGTGTTATCTGATAAATGTATATTAATTCAAACAAATAGCAGATGCTTTCCTTCCCTCTGCTTACTGGTCAATTTGAGCAATCAGCCTTTGTTCCATGAAAATTACATGAGCTCGAATTAAATTTCAATCTATATTGCAATTAAATTCCAACTTCAATAGCAGGTTGATCCCAAGAGCTGCAGGGAAACAAAACAAAACAAAACAAAACAAACCCAAAACCACCACTCCTCTTAAAAACAAACAAACAAACAAACGACAAAACCTTTGTCAGATACAACTCAGATTTAATGCATTATTTTTCCTAGGAAAACATGTACTCTGGTAGTTTTAATATCTTAGCAAACATTCATTTATTATGATCACTGCAATTTGCACTGTGAGAAATTGGTATAAAGCCAATTTATTCATTAAATATTCAATTCATACTCACTTCTTGGTATGTCCAATCTTCATACATTTCACATAATTAAGTATTTGTCAAGTTTGCATTTCCCAGGTTTTGAGTTAAATACAAGTTTATCAGAGACAAATAACACATAGTTTGGATTAAAGTTATTTTTAACCTGTCAGGTAATAATATTTTAACCAATAAATTAAACAGAACTGTTGTCATGGAGGCACCTCAAAAGTCAATTTTAGGCAGACAACAGGCTCCAAAACAGACTTTATTCTAGCCAGAAAAGTATAGCAAATAAACTGACTAGGAGTAGGCTTTATAAATTTATACAATTATTTAGCACTCCGACAACATGAAATACAGGTTCAGATATCAGTTGAGGAGATTATTGGGGTACGACAACATAAGGATAATGAGGATCCACAATGTGCACTCATACAATCACAAGAAACAAAAAGAGAGGCCTCTTACTCCAGGGTATCCACAAGAAATAATCACTCGCCTGGGTTAGGCAAGGACTCACACTTTCCTGGGTTAGACAAGGACACACTCAAGGATATATCTAGTAAATAACCACTCACCCAAATGAGAAGGTGAGGCGCTGTTAATCCTAGGAAGTCTCCTTAGATGGCATCCCAGTCTAAGGGGAGGGCTTCAGTTCACAGACCCACTGCTCCAAGACCACTCCAAGGGGGTCTCCGGCAGGAACCGCATTTTATAGCCTGGCCAGATCTGTCTGTTGGCATTACAACACGGTCCAGAAGCTTCTCAGCTTCTCTGTGCACCTCCTTTGTTAAGGACCCTGGCAATTGACTGAGGGTCCCACCCCTCCTGCCTCCCCCAGCTGAGTGGAGGTGAAGTCACCCTGCCCTGGGGTAGGGGAGGATGTGACCGTCAGCACTTTGGTAGCACCCTAGATGTGCACATTGGGACAGGTACAAGGGGGCACAAAAGGTGCTAAAGAGCCATCGGCTGCCCCATTGAAGGCTCCAGATCTCAGGGGCATGTGCAACTGCCACAACAATATACACTGTTTCACGCCTAAAATAAGCCAGTGCATTAAAAAATGAAACATAAGACACTTAGCATATATTTCTGATTTGCTTATTGCACCTCTATGGGTATGCTTTCAGTACATATCTTATTGCTTTGACATTCTTGTCCTATGCTTTGAGTAAATTCTTGGTTACCAAATTCTGCTTCCACCAGAATTTCATTTATCCTCAGACCTCACTGAAACTGGAAACATGTGCCTCTTCATATGAATGATTATGGGCTGTGATCAAAAATCCTCCTTGATGAATAAGTACCATGTATTTTGAACCTAGGGGAAAGTAATTTACTGCAATTTACAAAAAAAAAAAAAAAGGTAGCTGTCTTCCTTGAAATCTTACTCTGTCATGGTAAATTAAACCAACTTCTGTTCCCTAATGATTATCCTTAAGAAAGTTCTGTCTTCTCTCTGCTTCCCCTGTTTTCTCTCTATCTTTAGGACCCCAGATGCTCATCAGTAAACTCAACCATAGCACTCAGAGCGAGTAAGCATTTTTCTGTACTTAACTCTCAGTTAACTTTGGTTGAGGAAGGTCTGTGACATTTTCAGCTACCTGCATCCTGCTTCAAAGTGTCAGGTTCTACAAATATTATAATAAAAAAGATATCCTAGCTCCCCAACTAAACACATAGTTTAACAAGTTATTTTTGGTATTTCAAGTTGATCAATATCTAGCGATCTGTATATCTATCTGACTCTATGCAGGACTAGATAAAGTTATCCATGTTTAGTCTGAATAGGTTTCCGCAGTACAGTACCAGTAATACAGCGGTCTACCTGGATTTATTTACTTCAACACACAACAGAAAAAGCCCAAATATAATGCTGTACTCATGCAGCTACAGACTGCCAGCTGGCTCACTGAGAGATAACTGAGTTCTACTCATTATTGCACTATATGGTATAGACATATCTGATAAGTATGGGTGTGTTGTGAGGGGTGAAGTGTCTGTACTCATTACTTCAACTATAGGCAAGTAAAGTGATAAGGTTAGTGCACCTTCCAACAATAAGAAGTCCCTATGGTGGAATTTTATGCCACAAAGTGAAAAAAATCATGTTCTCTAGTTATTGCCACAGACCTCACTGCCCCAAGGCTGCCTCTACATACAAACCCAAGATTGAGAGATTGACACCACTACAATGTTGTCCTGAAAATAACACTCTCATACCAAAACAAAACAAAACAAACAAACAAACAAAAGCAAACAAACAAAGAGAAAAACAGTGACAGTTTAGATTTTTTTTGAGGGTTCAAGTTGTTTATGATTTCTATAGTATCAGGATTACTTGGGAATTTTCTGAAAAGTTGAAATGTTCTGTAGGAAATATTGAATTTCTTGCAAGAAAAAAGCCTAAAATAAAATAGTAAAGAAACCTGGAACAAAATATTTCAATTTACTGAACTTATTTTAGGACATTCATTTTTGTGTAATTCAAAATTAATCTATTCTCTGCCAAATAATAAGACGCCTTAGTAGAATAGAGTAATTATCTTGCATCCATGGGTAGAAAAAGACTACTAAGTACTAAAAGTACTATGTCCATGAAACAATGTTCCATCTTGGAGAAATATTAGTATTTCTAGGCTTTCAGAGATCTGAGCAGTAGATGCAGCTACTTCTCAACAAGGACAGAGTTCCCAAAGTCACATAAGCTTCCACTTTAATTAAGGTAGACTAAACTTGACAACCAGCCAGCACTTAATCATCGCACACCATCATAAAAACTGTCTGATACCTATAGACACTGAGTACCCAAGATCATCAGCAGAAGCAGGAGGATACTAAAGAATTTGTTGAAACAAATAGGTTTCAAAAACATGCTACTGAATCTATACTTTCCAACACTCTTCTATCAGAAAATTTCCAATCATTTGAACATGAAATTTCAAACATAACTAAAGTATTGGTTTTCTCCTGCTAAGCCCATAGGATAGGAGCTTTTTCTCAATGAACTTGACCGGGAAAAGTAACAGATCCAAACATAATACAGATCAAGTCACAGTAAATTACCTCATGCTGCTATTAACCTTTAAGTTCTCAACTGCCTAATGACCAAGTTACAATTTATTTATTTAAATTTTTAGTAGGAGGTAATATTAAATGGAGAGTATTAAATTTATGTCTCATTTCTATCTTCCATGCAGAGAAAAATAATGGACAAATACCCTTTTTTTATAATGTGAAGATATGCCACTCCTCATAGAACTTGTCTGTAAAATTCTTTGAGTTGAAGATTTTTGGGAGGGATTTTTTTGGGCAGTGAGTGACATGGCAGGGTGGGTCAAGAGTTTGACTAGTAAAACTGAAGTCAATCCTTTTCTTATGTGAGCAACTTAAGCAAGAGACAATACAGAAATACTTCTGGTTAATTAAATTGTGTATGCATAAATGAATGCATTTAGCAATAGAATAGGTTTTAAGCTTGCCCCAGAATGCACTACACCTCAAGTTTCCTCAGCTAGGATGTGAGATAAGAAAAAAATCCAAACTTCCAACATGAAACAGAAAAAGCATAGGTTTAGGAGTAAAAATGATATCTAAGAATAGGATGCACTGATATATGCTTCCCCCCTCCTTCTAGTCTGCCATTAAAGAGGATATTCTATCCTAACACTGAGAGAAACTCCCCAACAACATCATTAATCTTAACCTAACTTCTTGAAAAGCTATGTTTACATGAGTCATCAGTTTTGATGAGCAACTACATCATCAGAATAAATACTCACCATCTCCAGCTGCAGTTAATCCATGGCAGCTGCAGTTAATCCATGTATTCAATCCATAGCAGGTTAGCTTCAGTTTCATTTGTGGCTGAGGTCACACTTTGAGATTCCCCTGGAAGAAATATCAGAGTAGATAAACACCATTTGTCTATGGGTTGTGTTGACCCATTGTCTGACAAATCGACAGATCAAAGGTACTACAATTTCAAGGACTTCCCTTGAGGAATGAGTCTGATGCACCTTCTACAAGTGGGATCTTTCTAGAAAATGAAAATGACATCCCTGGTATTCTCTGATTTTGTTTGATTAGTTTTATCACATGGAAGATTTAGTATCTCTCTCTTTTAGAGTCTTAAGGACTGCAAGCTGCAGTCTCGTTAATGTTATCATGTGTATTGCTTTGAAAATGTAAATGTAGCAGAAGTGTAGGTACTCCTGTAAGTATTTCCATTTCACAAAGCACTGGTGGTTATTAACTTCCTGGGTGATTGAGACACACCCTCAAAATTTGTGCATAGCAAAGGATGATACTCTTTCTGCACAACTTATAGAACACTAAGATTGTTAATAAAATGATATGAATGAGATTTACATGAAAGGTATCAGATGTCTTCATTTTTTAATATCTTTCATGTAAATTTGTTGAAAAGAGAGCCTTTCATGTAACTATCTGTCTAGACTCTTTCCTGTTTTATGAAAGCTTATGACATAAGTATCCCCTGGGTAAGTACATATTTTTCTCTCTAGACTGATGATTCTGAGCTAATTCATCCATCTCTGTAATACATTATCTGAAGTGCACAGCTGCCACAAGATTTGATCATCTGTTCTTCCTCATTGCAGCTGCACCAGTAGTACTACTGTTTTTGAGGAACTGTCATACTTCCATTAAAAAAAAAAAAAAATCAAAACCTGAATCAAATTATCAAAGGCTGGAATTTATCTGGCAAGTAAACTTTTGGCAAAGTTGTAGTACCCTCTCCTTTCCCTATGTTTCATCTAAAACCCATTTTTTGTTCTTTGTTAACCTTACTTTGATTAGTTTGTGATTTTTATTGGAGTTAAATAAAAACATGTGGCTGATAGAAGTTCTGCCTATTATTAGTTCAAATTATTAATTTTCCTTGATATGGTAATACAGGCAATCATCCTAGAATATGCTGTATAGATTGTGAAGACTTGTATGCAGACTAATCTCTTCCTATAGATGCTTTGAGATAAATTTGGTATATAGTAGGTCTAAGGCATGTTACCACAAAGACAGCAAGGAAAAAGTCAAGGCATTTTGGTGGAATAATCACTGTATAATGCAAACCATCTTATAATATATGAAGAAAGTTAATTCTAGAGTGAGGTAGACTTTGAACAGAAACTGACTTTTCAACTGCTTTTTGGAATAGTTTTTTTAATTTCAGTGTTTGAGGTAATTTTTAGAAATAGGATTCTTCTTTATTGCATCTCCATGATGGTGTCTGTATTCTTCTTTTAAAAATAAGGCAATTACTTATACATATATAGCTACTAAATGTCTCACCCAAGAGACTATAATCTATATCTGGTGCTGCAGGTATACAAACAGTAATTGCAAAACACATGTTCTTCTACAAAATCAAACCATTAAATGTGATCCTTAACTTATAGCATGAGGGAATTCCACAGCTCCATGGAAACTGCTGCATTAACTTAATATCCAGTATGCATAGAGGAGTGAAAAGGATCTGGAAGAGTGCACTGCTTAGTCTCAAGGGCACACTCTTTCAACAATGAATATAAAGGTGAAATAAAGTGTTCTTAATTTCTTACTAGGTTTTAACTCCTCTGAATTCTGTATATCATCAGGCCTTCTTTATTTAGGTATTGGTATACAATGGGCAATTACAGATGATATATCTGAGACACATTCAAAAGAGATGTGCCCCCTGGCTAACACAGAACATGTATTTTCCATTATTTTGTCAGTGAATTGCAAAAGATTTTGAATAATGGTCAAAAGAAAAAATGGGTTTTGCTGAATGGAAAAGCAACAATTCTTTTGAAAGTTTTTGGTTGTGCTGACTCATTTAATCCAAGGAAGGAAGGGAAAAGGTCTGGAACTAATTTGGGGCATTTTTATTTCCTTCCACAAATTCCTGAAAGTGCAATGGAATTACTAAGTAATATAAAGTAATAAAGTCTTCAAAGAAGTTAAGCAGGATGTGTATGGTTATCAGGTCACTTTTTTTTCGGTGGAAGAAAACATTGATTGCAAAAACAAAGAGATCCAATTCAAAATACCCTAAACCTGAATAACAAATCTCCAGGATATAGCAGAGATGGTCTGAGAAATCCTGTCAAATATGACAATAACAGAGCTTTAATTTGAAATGAACCATTTAGTGTCACAGAAAACACTCTAGAATGTCCATAAAATTCATACTGCATCACAAGTACTGTAACAGTAATGATTCCTTGTAAAGGTCCTGCAAGAATCTGTGATTCATACATGAAGTCAAAATTGAAACACTCATTTTATTGAAGGATATGGAACATTCAGGATTTGCACTGGTGTGATTTTTACCATGCATTCATTATTATAGAAATTTCGAAAGGGAATAAAAGACCTGAATAAAAATATAGCATTAGAAATTGAACATAGCTATTATAGGATGCCATTAGAAATTAAAATAATATTATTCTTCATTTTAATGGAAAGCCGTAACAATTACAGCGAGAGAGAATAAACAGCAAAAATATATGGATCCATAGGAATAACATTCAAATTTTTGTTTTAAGATATTGTAGTGTCATTAATGGCAAACAAATTTAATTGACCCATACACTAACTAGTAATAAAATGTTGCCCACATAGAAAGAATTGCTTACGTTACAGGAGTTTGCTTACAAACATGTTTATAGATCTCTACCTTCTATGGATTAGGATAACTGAAATTTAGAGGCTGTGTGGCTAGATTTGACCTGCTGTCACAGCAAATAAAATATTCATTTCAACCAGTTTCTTCATTGTAATCAGACAAAATAGTGGAAATAAAATATTCATTTCAACCAGTTTCTTCATTGTAATCAGACAAAATAGTGGACTATGTGCATCAGGCTCCACTTTCTCCTAAAAATTACATATTTATTTTTACACATAGTCCAAGTCTAAATGAGGAAAGCATTGACCAACCAAGCCAGAGAATTTTTAATTTAGTCTTCTACACTGCTAAAATAAAGCAACATTTTTGGAAATGATTATGGTAAAACACTGGAACAGGTTGCCCAGAGAAGTGGTAGATGCCCTATCCCTGGTAACAGTCAAGGCCAAGCTGGAGAGGGCTCTGAGCAACCTCTCCTGCTCATTGTAGGAGGGGTTGAACTAGATGACCATCGAAGGTCCCTTCCAACCCAAACTATTCTATGATTCTAAGATTCTATGAAATAAGAAGCAATATCTAGGTCCAACCAGCTGAAACTAAGTCATATTGGCAGACTTCTTTATATCTGTTGTCATGTTCTTAATAATTTGTATGTATTTTTTCCATTCAATACTCCCTCAGTGAATTGGCTTACAAAGTCCTATTCATATTTTTCATCGTAAATCATATTACATTGGCAGGTAACATCACACAGTGTGTGCTTTGTGCAAAATGCAGACACTCCATAATACTATGTTCTTGTTTTGTAGTTTATTGTTTAGGTAAAACCAACTGTCAAAACAATATTCATTGTTATTATTGATGTGTTATATTCTTTGTGTTTTATTCAGGGAGATTTTTGATGATAAATTTAAAAGCTCTTTGCAAAATATATGTTAAAAGTTTTGTGCTATGTTATTACCTAAGAAATTTCTGAAACGGTTGGGTAATTTTCATAAATTGCAAGCAATGACATAGTGTATTGGATTTCCAGCAGAAGCTAATGCTAATGCACTGGAAAAAATACATTGTTAAAATATTCATCTAAAAGGAAAACTCAAACTTTAATACATTAGGTAAACTTCAGCTGAAGTTGAAGAAAGCTAGGCAACTTTAATATGGGCAAAATTTGATTGATTTAACAGTGATTACAAGATAATATTAGAATAAGGAGAGAAAAATAATATAGCACCCAAAGTCAGGTCATTCACAGAAACACAATATAATTTTATTAACTTCATTGAAATTATAGGATTTTATCAAAAACTTCATTTAAAATTTTAGGAAATATTGGTTTAGTAAAAGACCTTACATATATTTTATTTTAATAAGAAAACAGAGGAAAGAACTATAGATGTCTTTATCCTACTATTCACAAATGAATGTGGGAAACTTCACTATGCTATTTTATTCTTTTTCTTCTTTTTTTTTTTTTTTTTTCTGTCAAGCAGAAATATTAAATGTTCAAAGAACCTGAACATTGAAAATGTGATGTTTAGGATCCTAGTGTTGTCTCCTTATAGGGTCTGAAACAATAACTCATTTTTACTTAGAGAGTCATCAGTCAGTTCCATGAAGTGCAGTTTGAAGCAGTTCACAAATACCTAGGAGATTTTTCAAAGACATTTCACGTTGTACATGATGACTCCCATATTTCTAGTTCAACAAATTGAATCAATCCATCACAATATCTACAATGGCAGTATATTAATACTGTACATTAATCTCATACCCTGAAAAATCAGCTTTTTTTTTTTTTGGCATTTCTACTTTCTGTGATATTAAAATTTGCACTGTCTGTGTAGCATAAAGACAGGATTCATTAACTACAAAAAAATAAATTAGTATATACATATATACGCACATTAAAAAAAAACCCTTTCTATTCATAATATGTCTTTGTCCTTATAATTCCTCATTTATCTGCTTACTCATGCCCTCAGTTTTGTTATACCATGAGCTATGAAACAATGTTTTTCTTCTTAAATTTGCCTTAATAGTTTCAACCACCTTTCCTGTCATTCTTTGAGCTCACAGATTTTACTAGCAGATTGATAGCTTTGTGGCTCAGTGGCAGAATTTTCTATTTGTTCTTGATTACAAGATTTATGGTTCTGAGTTTGCAAACTTGGGGACGCAAATTACGCAGGCTTCCTTGACAACATTCAAACTATTGTGAAAAGCTCATTGTGAGAGTAGTTATAAGAAATTTACAGATATCTTCTGGGTATAACTTAAAATGTATGTGGCTGCATTTTCCCAGTTGAAAGCAAGACAGCAAAAAGAATCACAAAAATTAGAATATTAAACAGCAATTCTTTGGAATTGCCATTGTGAACAGGGTAGAATTTCTTGTGATTCTGAGCTAAATGAGATAAATAAGGCCACAGAGGACTCCAGAAATAATTTTAAATAAGTCATTCAATTTATATTTCACAGGAATAGGATGTCTCTATGAACAAGATGATTTATTTTCTGAACTGTTGTTAATAATGTGAAAGATTTCAAAAACAGTGTTTAACATACAATATTTGGAACGCATTGATTCTACTCTAAGCATTAGAAATAATCTTCCTCATGAAAACCTAATTTATGACAGTAAAATTTTGAGTTCTTGCAAGCCTCTGTGTACTATAGGTAGAAAAACAGAGACAGTAACTAAAACTTAAAATCAATGAAGATAGATAATATATTATATTTTACTGTGCTCATGATGACTTCTGCAGCACAAATGGCTGTAAAAAATGTAGTGAACATTGTAAAGTCTCTTCTGGAAAATGTTTCATGATCCTACTTAGAAAGACTGAACCAATGACATCCCGTGTCCTGAAGTAAAGAATGTTTTGTGACCAATGGAAACTGGGGTGCTTTTGGGTATTTTTCTTGCTTATGAGGTCTAATCCCAGTGACTACTACAATACTCCTAAGGATTTGATTATAGATAGGAAACATTGTATGCTACAGATATTTAGACCTATGTGTACACTGGTCAAACTCAGTTCCTCATTGCTTCTCCAAATTATACCAAGCAGAATTCCTGAAGACTGAATTCAGCTTTTCACTTGCTTTTACTCAGCACTTCTTTTCAAAAATATTGTGGAAACCAGATCATCTCTGATATTTCTAGCTTTTTATCAAATTTCCTTGAAATTGGCAAATGACTTAAAGGTCTTGCAGGTAAACACTCTGAAAGCTCATGATCACAGAAAGTCCTTTTCCCTAAAAGGAGTGGATGAGGAAGAAAAAAACCCCACGAACATTAACTAAATTATATTAAATATATATATAAACTCTGAAATATGCCTATAGTAATAAGTTAATGTAAATATCAAAGACCTGATGACAGTGAAGATACATTCTGATACATTTTTTTTAACAACAACAATAAAAAACCCCACATGTAGGTAAATTTCCCTTTAAAACAGATATCATAGGACATGCTTTAATTGAGAAAAAATACAGTTTTCACGTCACATCTAAAGTCAGGGAATAGAATTCTTTACATTTTTATTGTACTTTAATAAATGCTTTTATCTGAATAAAAGTTCAGCCTCAATATCTCATAATGAAGTTATTCATTAGCATTATGATTTACACCCTTTTGTTATTTTGAAGACCTTGAAATAAATTAGACGGTCAATGTGGGAAACACTCTAGAAACCAAGCAGATGAGTGGGTTGGGCCAAGGGCAAGGGATTGACAACACTGCAACAGAATACGATTAACCCCATGCTTCAGGCACATCGGCAGCATTTGACAATGGTTGTCAAGAGTCATAGGGATCATAGGCAACACAGGTTAGAACATAAATGTTTAGTCTGGTAGAAAGATTGAAAAGACAAGATTTAACTGACTTTGCATAAAGTAGCGTGAAGCTCTTCCAAAGCGTGGCAAGCAACACAAAAATGTTTCTCAAAAAAAAAAAATTCTTAATCTCATCAGAGGAAATGAAAAAGAATTTACGTAATTTGGAACAGAGTTATGTCAAGCTGTCCCTGACTGATAACAGGGTTCCAGTATTAGATACAATAAAGGTAGATTTTGTGGACATAAGAACAGTTATTAGCTTTTGAAATCAGGATCTCTTTAACTTCTTACCATAGAAGACACTGATTGATTTTGTTCTGAAATACAATTTTTATGTTCAATGAACATTCAAGTCTTTTTCAACCATTCTCTACCTCATGTAGTCCTTACTAATATGAGATATAAAAGAAGGATTTACAATTACTGCTATTAAAATTGTGTTATTTAGGAAAACAACATAATTATTTAACTTGTTTTTTAGGGCTTACTGGTTTACCATCAAAATGATAAATTCTGCTTCTAGTTGCATGCCAAAGGTCAGCTTCTGGAGAATAAATGAGGACAGGATTTTCGCTTTTGATGATAACGAAATGAAATGAGCAGCATGAAACTCTTAAGGTTTTTGTATTGGTTGTGTGTTCCAATCGTGCCTGGTTTTCTTCCTGCAGAGATTTTTCTTTCCCCTTGGAAACTAAAAATAATTTGTTTTCATTTCTTTGATGTTTAATTCATTATATTTTCTGCTGCAAAAGTTGTATGTTCTGTATTAGTAAATAAACTGCCAGGAAACAGACTCAAAAAAAACATTAAAAAAAAATAAAATGAAAGCTTGTATGAGTCAGAAGTCGTACAATACAACCAATTCACAGGTAAAGTTGATTTTTCTGCCTGAGGAAAAGAAAAAAAAAAAAAAACCCAAGCAACTTATCTTTCAGTTTCTCCTCCGTGCTCATTGAAATAGCAAAAGAAAAAAAAAAAAAAAAGAAAAAAAAAAAAGAAAAAAAATGAGAAAGAGAAAGGTTGAGGAAAATTAAGTAAATGAGAAGTCGGTTATTTAAAATCATAAAATCCAGGCTTCGAAAGTATGGACTGCATATTGATTGCAGACGTATAACAAATGAAATGGGCTTTACTTTATTCATAATGAAAATATTTCAAAAATTTGAAAAGAAAATCCATTATCTGTGACTAACAATTGCTTACGTCGAAGTATAAATGTATGCAGCAGATCCGCATAGAGAGGTCTGCTTAACAGTGGAAGCAGTTTACATATAATATGGTTTTGGCATTAGAAACCCATTTTTTCTTTCACAGAGCCCAAACTTTTATAAAGCACCAAATATCAATATGTTGCATACTGAGGTAAAAAGGGGTTCAATTAAAAATAAACCAAGCAAGATCTGGGCCATGATTCTCATCTCTGTCTTGTTTTTCTTCATAAGAATAGCTTTTGCTGTATTTCTTAGTGTAAGGTTAAATACCATGACTTTTTTCAGTCTTTTCCAATTTGCAGACTCCCACATACTCTTTTGGACCCTAATACTGCCAATTTAACCTTACTTACAACAAAGTCGTTTTTCTTAGTTACTTTTTCAGTACCTTTCAGGAGCAGTTCATTTACTGTACTTAAAAGCCCCTGAATTACAGAACTCTACCTAGGTTTTTTCCAAAACAAACGAACAAATGGATAGGTAGTGACTATTTAAGTCACGGCTGGCCTGGGAGAGAATAGATTTACGAAAAGGACAAAAACCACAAAGGTTTATTTATTACTGCGTTACTCTCCAACATGAAAAACTCTGGCAATTAACACGTCTATGAATGTCTTGCAGTATTCCTGTATGTTTAGCTATGACGGTCTCTCAGGTCAGGTCATAAAGGATTACCATCAGAAGACACTATGACAGAATGTTAAGTTTCAGATCTTAAATGCTTCAGACATTTATAACAAATGAAGCTGACAGTATCCCAGGTACAGCTCACCCCTTTGTAGTCCCCACACCTCCTGCTATAGTTAATTAAGAACATTTGTTCACAGGTAATGACAGAAGACTGACAAATGTTAAGTGATGGACATCTGGTACATGTTAAAAAAAGATATACAGCTGCTCATTAATGATTGCATATATTTTCAGCTAGGGAAAGTATATATCAAAAGAAAAAAGTTTCAAAACATATTGAAAAACATACTGTCAAACCTACTAAATGAGATTGTCTTTATATTATAACAGAGTTGTAATGAAGGTTAAGTCAGCACTACAATTCTAAATTCTTCTTTCCAAGGGAGTTGTCATTCAACAATGTAAAACAGGAGTCAAAGCTGGGTTAAAGCATGTCATTCTAACTTTCAGTCCAACAAGAACTTTTTACCCCTTTTTTTTCTACATGCTGTTCAGCTCTTTGAATTGAATTTCAAGTGCAGATCCTAAAAAAGCAACAGTTTTCATTTCTCATGTAGATTTGTATGTAACACTTTGGCTTTCCAAAATATTTTTCCTTTGAAAGTACTTGTGGAAAACTCTCTTGCTACTTAAAAGAAATAAATACAGATATTAGCTAGTGAACTCTCTCTGTTTTTATTTCATTTTATTATAATTGTTTTTGGTAGGGAGGAAAGTTTAGCATGACCAAGCTATCAATCAGTCCTCCATGAAGTAAATGTAATGTTCTAATGTCAACTCAATTATATGTATGCCTCATTAAAATGAGGATTAAACGGAGTATATGATAGTTCTCATTTCCACAGAATTCCCACTTGAATATAGGATTTTCTGATTATTTACTGTCTACAAGCAAGTGAGCATGTGGAAATAAGAAATCAAGTTTATTGGTCATTTCCAGCCAGTTATCCCAAAGCTCATTATTACTTCCCAAACCAGACACAGTGTAAGGAATCATTTTCTACCTTAGCCCTGTGATTATGGATGTTTTCCTTAATTTTCTCTTCCCATTGTTAAACAGTGAGAAGAGAAGGTCGGCTTGCTCAGGTTCCAGATTCAATAAGGCCACAAACAAAAGCATGGAGGGGAGTGTTACAAATAAAGTGAGACTTCAGGCAAGTATTTACTGCTCAATGCAAGAAGGATGAGGAAAGGAGGAAACTTATGATTAGGTAGTCAGTATTCAAATCTTGGCCTTCCCAGACTACCTGGTAGTATATGCAGTTCTAGCAATAGCTGCTGGACTGTGTCACATCCCAGGTAGCATACAGTCCATATCACATCCCAGGTAGCATACGGTCCTTATCACATGTATGTGGAGGGGAAATTTTGTACAGAACTTAGTGACTGCCTGAAGAATTGAATAGAGGTACATGTGCCATGCCCACCACATTTGTTTGTCAGAACAGAGGTAACACGAGCACACAGATATAGTCCAGAGCTACAAAATGGGCAGAAAGGGAATCCAGCTGTGCAGGAGTATTAAGGAAATCATTTAATCTAATGCACATCCCTATAGCCTGAAGGCATGAGCTAGAACATGAGATTAATTTATGCTGATGTAGTTTTTTACAGTGTCTTCTTTCAGGCACTATAAGCCCAGGAAGAATAGAACTGTAAGTAGTATACTGAGGAGTATGATGAATGAGGAAGATGATGACAACTAAGGGAAAAAACAATCTGTAGGCAATACGTAACAAGTCAGGAGTTTCTTAAGCAATCCTAAAAGATTTTGCTTTTTTTGTGGTAAAGGTTAACATATGCAGGTGTGTTAAACAACAGCAATCTATCTGTACAAATTTCTATATGATAATCACAAGGATGGTTTGTTTTCAAATGCTCCTTTCTATGTTATTTGATGAAGTAGTTCAGTAAAATCGAAATCAAACCATGTCAAGGAAAGAGGCACTCTGTATTTTACAATATATTAGCAGCAGGACTTTGTTAAATCGAAGGTCAACATCAGGTTTTTATGAATCACACTGGTTCAGCTTTACAAGAAAAGTAACCTTTGAACTTCAAGTTTCCAGATGTTAGTATTTGCTGTGTAATGGTCAAAACAGATACACAACTGTAATCCACGCTGAGAGCTGGCGGTCCTCCATAATCAAGCATATCATATTATTTTTTAACTACATCATCATAACTAGGGTGTGTCATATACATGGACAGAGTTTTTCATAAATCTTTACAGTACAACAATCTCCAAGGGAATCTATGAGAAATAGAACTAATTTTCTTGAGATAGTGTATTTATTTTCCTTTACTTTGGCTAGTCCCCTGACAAAACAATTTTCCCTAAGAGATTTAGGAAAAAATCAATAAGCAAAGCAAAATTTAGTGTTATATTGATTTATTCAAATGAATTTAAACTAGTCATCTATCTCATGCTTTAGTGCATCACCTTTACATGAAAATGCACAATAACACAATAAAAATGTGTATGATGTAAGGTTAAATCAAAACTGCCGAAAATCCATTCTGTCTTCTCTCCCAGAACTTACCGTGAGTTAAGTGTTCCCTGAAAATTTGATCTCTGGAAAGCCTTTTGGGGTGGGAAGGAAGAGAGTGCCAGAGTTCAGGCCTCTTCTCAGAGGAAGGCATAGCGGCTGCCCCATTTATAAAGAAATAAACCTGCCTAGGTCCTTTCTACTGATCTCAGCTGCATATGCAGAAGTGCTTTTCTTACAAATATGTGTGTAGTGTGCTTAAAGGTCAGTCTGTGGTGGAATCACAAACAGGACAAGAATCACTATGAATGGAGTTCAGAGGATGTGGAGGTGAAACCAACCACACTTCTTATTGTAACCTGGAAAATATATTAAAACATAATTATATCGATTTGTGGAGTCTTACAAAAACATAACCTACTTCTTTAAACCATCAAAATAATAGTACTTCAGATTGCTTTATTCTGTGACTGAGTCTCCATGCAATTCCACAGTCAGTAAAAAGCAAGAATGGAGGGAACTGGAAGCCATGGTAGTCATCTGGCAACCTAGACAGTGTTGTATAATTCCTTCTATGTTTAACGTCATTGGTCTACCTCCCTTTCCATTATTCTGATTTTTTTTTTATTTTTATTTTTTGAAAGCATGTGGCAACCTGAAGTCACAAATACTTTTGTTGTAATCATTAAGTAAGCACAGAATAAAATTTGTTACCAGTCTTCAAATTATTTAGAACCTCATTGTAAGTTGAGGATAAAAGATAAATACAGATAATAAGATAGGAGAGTACCTAGATGGATACTGACCTTCTTGTCCTGATAGCTATAACATTACTGGAAAAGTCTGCTGACATCCCAGCTATGGAGACTCACAAAACCAGTTAAATCTCTTGAAGATATTTCTGGTGGTTTGTTGGTTTGTTTTGTTTTCTTGTACTTGTTGGGTTTGTGTTGTTGTTCTGGTTTTGTTTGCTTAGTTTGTTGTTATTTTGTTTGTTTACTTGTTTATTTTTTTCTCAAATACAAAGGATTATTTTTAACTTCTCTTCCTATCTCAGCTGTATATGGCAAAAAAATTTCTGTGAACAATAGGCTTAGAAGAGATCGTCATAAAATTAAAGAGTCGTTCAAGGTTGATAGAACAAATAGCTGTTTCCCCATTCTTTTCTCATGACTGCTGACAAAGTTTATGTAATTCTTAATACTTTTTTTTGCTTTTCTCTCCTTTGAATGATTGATTGATTGATTATTTATTTATTTATTTATTTAAAGATCCATGCTGGCACATCAACGTTTATCAGAAAATTTTTTTGAGAATAAATCAGACAACATTTGAAACGAACGCAGACATTTTGATAAGGAAGTATTTCAGTTTCATGCATATGTGAGGTTACAAACCAGACTGAAAACTGGTATTTGTAAAACTATTTTTGAGCTACTAGCAATGCAGTCTGGTCAATTTCTCTTTCTGAAGGACTACATATGAATAACAACTCACAGTTTTTCAATTTTTTTTTCCTTTATGTTTTTCAGACCTGTGTAATATAAAAAGTTAAAACAACAACAAAAGCTGCAACAAAACTCACAGAAGGTTCTGTAAGGTAAGACAGACTCATGGAAAATCTCATGTGTTCAGGCTTATCCAAGCAATAGTTTCGAACCCATTTTATGGAAAGCCTGTAAATGAATGCAGTTTGTGTAATTTTTTTTTAATGAGAAGAATGATTTATGAAAAACACATAAGGGTCATTATTCAGTGAAATTGTACATCTAATATCAGAAGCATTGAAGAATAATTTCAGTTTATAAGACTGACATGGGAAGATCAAATTGCTATTTGTTGTAAATGTAAACTTGGACTGAGAAATGAAGCATTCCCTGTGGCTATTGCTAAGAATGTCTTCACTTCTTGATTTTATTTGGAAAAAGAGTCCGTTACCTGCCATAACTTTGTGTTGTCATCATGGTCTGGAGATTTTAACAAGGATTTTTTATATATGCTCTATAATGTATATAATGTTTTTATATTTATAAACATCTTATGCTTGTAAATTTATGTTAGTGTTACCTGAAGTTTGTATGTGTGCATACTTGAACTACTGAAATTCTTGTGCATGTGCATCTGTTTGCCTCTGGGACTGCCTAGAAACAGTTTTCTAGTTTGGTTTGAGCTAACTTTCCTTTGTATCCATTAATTTCATTTAGTATAAGGCTCCTTTGGATGTATAAAAAAAAATAACAGAAGAGTAAATTAAAGGAAGAAAAACCTTCTTTGTATAAACATTTGTAAGTTTTATGCAAAAATCTACCATGAAAAACAAACTAATTGATTCCACAGTTTTGGCTTGCAATACATGTTGAGAAGAATTGCTTGAAGTGCTTATTTGCGTGACAATACTAAGACTATACTTCAAACCCATAGTTACCTCATCAGGCTACCCTACGAAAAATAAATAAATAAATAAATAAATTGTATTCCAATATTGGTGAGCTGGGTGATTTGATAAATATATTCTGGAATTCAGGCACATGCTTTTGCATAACATCTCTAATTCTTAACTACTCTCCTAACAACTGGGAAGAACCTTTGTGGTTTTTTTTCCTTCAGTCTATGATTCGGTGACTGTGAATCTCACACTGTTAATCAGCATGAAAAAATACTCAAGAGATGTTTGGTTAGTACACAGAAATAAAACATGTTTCCAGCAGGGTGCACTGGAGTAGACACTGTCACAGAATTTTGTATCTTAATTCTAATCCAGTCATTTAATTTGGTTGCAATTAGCATCCTCTTTGATGATTTCTTTTCAATCTTTTCAGCTGCTATGAAAACTATAAACTGATTCAAATAATATCCTCTGATCTAAGTGGAGTTTAGATTTAAACTTCAAGAAGCAGCTTGAGATAACTGATCTCTCGTAGAAGGGAATTCAATAAGTATCATTCTGAAATACTTGTTTAGATAGACAATAGCACTGAAATACATCTTATACAACAATGGGAATTTCAGTTAATCTTAATCCTCCAAATTATTGCTTTCATTTTACAGAAGATAAAGAAATCCCGATTAAGACTTAATTTCTCCAGTCACTTCATTCTATTTCAGTAAATAGGCTGAAACGTCAGTATAACCCTGGCTGTAACTATGCAGTAGACTCCTTTTTTCCTCTTTTATCTGTATCCTCACCTATCTCGCAGTTTAAGTATGATCAGTAGTCAGTCACGTTGCATATATTTCATAGTGCTTCCAATATATCTTCTTTCCCTGTAGGGGATTCTTACTGTTCTTCAGTTGTCCCACGAGAATGCGGCAGCTATGTGGTCCTGAGAGTCTGACTGATGCATGAGCCTGTTGCAGAAATCTTTACATTAAGATCTCTTTCAAATGCTAGTCAGAATGTCTAATTTTTGCTTTATAGGTGAAGTTTAGGGTCTTTTTAGAGATTGTTTTTCTTTTCTTAACAGTTATGTTCACAATGTTCAGTCACAATTTCTCTAAACATCCAGTCTCCTTGAGTTACACATACATGGGGAAAACTTGAATTTAATGAAAAAAAGGTAAATATACATGAACTGCATAGAAAAATTGTGGAAAAACATATAGAAAAATACATTTTTTTCTCATGTTTCAAAATCAAATTAAAACCATAATAACATTTGGAGTAGATATGTAACATTCATATTTTACATGTTTGATTTGGCTGCACCAATGTAAGCAAGTTCACCAATTAATAATTACGTATGGAGGAAAATTTATGCATGAATTTAGTAATAGATCCTTTAGTAATAGATTCTTAATGTTATTTCAAAGAAAGCGCTTTTTCTTTCTGTCTTTCATGTTTGCTAGCATAACACTGTAGCCAGTTAAAGCTAAAAAGTTGGTGGTTTAAACATATGTTTTCCGTATAATTAAAAGTCTCTCTGCACCCCACCTAAAAAGAAAAGAAAAAAAAAAGAGACTATGTGAGGAAAACTGAAAAAATTGTTATTGTTCTTGGTCTGTAAGCTATTACTGTACCTAAATACCATGAGATATGTAGTCTCTTGGGTTTCCTCTGAAGCCTTGCAGCATTTTTAGATATTAATTTTTGGTGAAAGTATGTAATTTTCTACATTCTAAATATTGAAAATATAATAAGTGGAAAAGGAGATTCGAAGGATGGTCCACATAAAGGGAACCCAAAGAGTCTTAAATAGTGGGGTTTCGTTTTGGGGGTTTATTTTTTAAAGTAATTGTGTTAGAACAGATTATCAATTCAATTTACATATCCAAAGTAGATCTGATGAACTGAGCCCTAAAGGTGCCTAAAAAAAGATTATAAAAGACTTCCGTAAAAGCCAAGTGTTTGGTTTTTATTTTTAAATAATTGCAGTTCTTCACAGAAAGAGCATAAATTCCTGTTTGTTGCCAATGAAATCAGTCATGAAATCAGCCAATGAAATCAGTCATGGATGATTCAGCATGTTACTCACCAATCCATAGCCTATACCAAGCCTCATTGCACTCAGTTTTGCTTGCCTTGTCCTATCTGCCATTGCATAGTGGACTCAGATGTTCTGTTCTTGATGCTCCCATGAGATCAATACATTCACAATGTGATCAACCCTTTGAAGAACTTGGTATGGAAGCAATATATTTAGTAGGCATACAAATAAGGAACTCAAATAGAGTTTGATTTTTTTTTTTTTAATGAGAAAGCCAAGGTTATTTTTAAATTATAATAAGGCAACCGGACCAAGGATGGCAACCAGACAAATTAAGCTGTAGTCAGCTCTAAGTCCCTAGTTTTTTATTAGTTTTGCATAAACTGAGAGACATGCCAATGAAAACTGCAGTTTCTTTTCTCAAGCAGCAATCCTAAACGATGCTGTGAAATTTTCTGCCAGATACATAAATCCCAGCACACAGAACCTATGTTTTGGTTGCTGCCATTTTAATGAAAAGCTTATCTTGCGATATTGGCACTAATGGCCATGTCAATGGTGGAAAACCAATTCTATTCACAGTTTACTTCTTATTTACTTCTTACTTAATAGGCAGAGACATGGAGATTTAAAATGTTAGTGCTTTCAGTAGTTCAACTGGCAAGTAAAAAAGCATAGCAACAAGCCTTTATTTTGACCTCTTTTCTCTCACAGTCAGTTTAACAAATAATGTTAGCTGCTACTTAAATTAAATGGAAACATTAAACTAGATTTTAATTACAACTTTATTCTAATGTATGTCATGCTTTGAATGTAGCAGGGAACACAGCTCACAAAACTGTTCCAGAATAGAACTTTGAAAGCTTTGAGACATGAAAATGAGTTTAACAAGAACCATCTCTGCAGCACTCTTCCCTCAGGAACAAAGGATATTTAGAAACAATGAGGTGAAAGAGTCAAAGCTGGGTCAATAAGGAAAAGGCCACCATAGCATTTTGAGGAAGTTAAACCTTGTTTCATTGCTTTATGAATCTGTGTAGATCAGAGTTTCTGAGAGTCCACCTTGCCACCCCCAGGCCTGCACTGGAGGGTGCAAATGGACTGCACAATATCTTTTGGGTAGTCAAAAAAATTGTGAAGAGATGAAGTAAGCATTTTCAAGTTTACAATACTATATTCTTTCCCAAGGGGATCCTCCTCAGGGAAAGAGAGGTCATTCAATATAATCTGATATATTTCTTCCAAAAAACATTGTATAATTATTATTTCAGTTGAAATAAAGATTTTCTGGGCTCAGATAGGAGTAGTGTGAACTTCATTGCAGAATGTGAATACCTGCATCACACTGAACTTTAGTTTGTGTGAATAGTCTGGTTTCATTTCTGCATGTTCATCACATATTTCATTGTCCCATTTGTATATATTTATGAGATTTCTAAGAGCAATCAGCTTTCCCTTACTACTTTCTGATGTATTTTTCCCTCTTCCATTTTTGATCTCCATTTCGCTTTCACTGTTTCTGTCTTCTCCTTTTTTATTGTGTTATGTCTTTTAGTGTCTTTTGCACTGTAGAAATCTTGTCCATAACTTCTTCATCCCTATGAGGAAGTGAAAAAACCATCAGCTTAATAGCTACAACAACATGCCAAAGACCAGCTAAGATCAGGGACTCAGATATCAGAAATACACTTGAATATTCATTGTGAAGACTGTATGTCTTGGCTGCTAAAACATGGAGAATTGGACCAGGTATCTCTAGATTGTAGCTATAGCAGAACACCTTGTTTCTCAGGGAACGGAAGACCACCCTTGTCCACTTGGATGTTCTGGCTTCAGAGTGTGCAGCTCCCAGCTCAGTAAGGTATCCATTTAGGGCAGAATTCATCACACCAACAGGTCACAAGCTGGACATGTCGTAAAAGCAGATTGCTTTGGATCCCATTTTAATCAATGGAGAGAGAGGTGAATACACCTAGTTCTCTGCTGGAGATGATGGTGGAAGCTGTGTGCTATACTTTTAAATTAAGTTATTCTCATTCTTGCTATTCTATACTGGTAAAGGACTTCAAAGTAAACAGGTCTGTAGAAGGAATTTCCAATGTTACACTACGTAGCAAAGAGAGGTCAAAAACGAAGCAGTACAGTACCCTCTTTGCTTCTCTAGTCACAGCACATCAACACCACAATCTCCTACTTTACTTTACCTCAAACAGCAAAGTATTTGTTCTTGTCTTTGCTTAGAAAGTGTATATAAGTTTTCATCAGCACTTGAAAACTTTGCAAAATCACAGGTGACTGAACTTAAAACTATCTAATCACATTCACACATAGCAGCACAAACTGTTTTATAGGATGGTTGTGCTCTGATATATCACCAGTTCACTTGCTAAATAAAAACCAAAGAAAGAATTTTGTCTAGATGATTTTCCAGTCTGAGGCAGTCATTACAGACAATATTTTTTCTTGTTAAACATTTAAGCAGAAAAAAAAGGAAAAGAAAAAATGGAAGCCAAATTAGTTCTCATGCTTGGTTGTAGTAACTGAAAACAAACAAAAAACAAGCAAACAAAAAAACAAGAAGGTTTTCAAATTTTCTTCCCACCTTTTTGTAGTCTTTGATAAGTTTTAAAATACACTCTTTCTCTGTCATGTCGCATTTCAGAATAGAAACACTATTTGCAAAGAACAGTTCCTTCGAAGTACAAGGACGAGACTTATTCACAGTCACACTCACAAAACATAAGTATGCTGTTAAAGTAACTAAATTATGTCATATATTTTCACAAAGCTCTTCCATATGGATATTGAAGAAAGCAGAAAAACACTGTGATGAGTGGTTGCTTTTAACTCTGACTCACATTATTTTCAAAAAGTTGGGTCAGATCACCTCATGGATTTTAGATATTGTTCTTTTAAATGCATCTCTGTACAATGGCAAGGAATCAATGACATTTATAGCTTCTGAGACAATTAGGACCAGTATTTTAACTGTCTAATGCATCTTACTACACCACAGAAGTCTGCCTAAACCATAGAGTCTTTCTAATATTTGAGGTCTTGCTACTGTTTACTTTAAGGCTAGTGAAAAACTTCCACTGAGATAAATGTATGCAGTCTGTGTACTAAACTAGGTTGTTGGCTGGTTTATGTCCTATCAGTGAAGTATTTTATTGTTGAAATCTCTCTAAAGTGAAATTTGAAAGAAATCAAAATCCCTACCCTCCCATTCATGCCTCATCATGCCCTGCCTGCTCCCCTCCTGCAAAAAACAAAAAAAAAAGAAGCTGTATTTACTGTTTTTTTCCAAAGTCCTTGTATTTAAGCACATGTTCAATACCATTTTTAGGTATACTAAAACAGCTACAGACCATCAAGTTAATCTTTTTTTTCAGTCTTAGGGGGTTACCTCATTTGTAGCAGGACAACTAGATTTAGGAAGTTTCGTCGCACTGTTTTATTTCGTTATTCTGACTTTCTGAACTTTTAATTTTTACCAAAAATTAAATTGGATTTCTAATCATATTTGAAGTGCTAAGGAAACAAACCATATTCTTTTCTTTCAAGGCTGTCTAAAAATGGAACATTAAAAAAATAACTGTAGGCATCCACTCTATTTTTTCAAAGACAACACAAGTTCCCCAAATGTTTCAAAAGTCCTAAAGATTATTAAAAAGACCAAACCAACCAAACAAACATTCTCATTTTTCCTCAGTCTCAAACCAGATATGTACATCCAGGCTCATTGTTTTTGCTCCTTTAAATGCCAGGATTCATAACAAATGATGGTAGGGATTTGGAAGCACTGTTGCCCATATTATCAGATATAGAGGTGGGTTTTTTTTGGCTGACTGATATTAACCACTGACTAATTAGAAGACATTTATCCTTTGAATCACAGAAAAACCTTTGTAGGTAGGTACCTCTCAAAAGCATCAGCAACAAATAACACAGCACTGGTCGGTAATACTCATCAATAATGATACATTTAGAAGTGTCCAGTTCAGGACAAAGCTTCCATACAGGCAAAGCTTGAGGCATAGCAGCATTTCACATTGAAATGATTCCCATCAGTATCAGTATATACATGATGTCCTGGGAAATATTTTTTAAATGATATGCTACAACACAAAGACGTGAGTTCTAGCCTTGCTGTAACCTGAAAGCAACCCCAGATTGCCACAAGGAAGATTGCCTCTCATAAGGATGACCATGAGTAATGCACCAAGATGACTGTAGAGGATACTACCCCTACACAGGGAATGCTCTTTAGGTTGCACTGTTGATTAGATACAATCCCTCTGGGTCTAGCTCTTTGTAGTCCTGCATATCATAGCAATAAAAAGCAGCAGTGCTCCAGAAGCAAAGCCATGCTTCTGATAGCCACGGCATTTTAGTTGTGACCTCAGACCTAAATTTATAACGTGTCCAGTCCAAATTCAGAGGCTAGCTTCAGTGGTCTCTGGAACAAGATAAGATTTGAGCTTTTTAGTACAGACCTATGTGTGCTGCTATTGCCTTGGCTACCATAGGTCTCACATATGTCTTCAGACATAAGGTAATAAGTTCCTTAGTGGTAGAGAAGCTGTCTTGGACTCCTGCTTTGAAACTGCATCAGATGCAGCAAGGAACTAGGAGATAAGACAGACCCTAGTAGCATACTCAACCTGGCAATATAAGTGCACAAAAAGAAGTACATGTTCGCACTTATTATGCTTCAGAGTGCTTACTGGTTTGTACCTGAGAGTGCAGATTTTTAACTTTGAGTAAAGTTTGTGCTTGTGAAGAATATGTGCATGAAGTGAATAAGAAATCAACTGCTTATCAAAGATGTAAGCAGAAAATATCAAAGGGCTGGAAGCTAAACTAGGCAATTAGAGGCAGCCTGGGCTGTAGTGATCATGCACTGGTGGAGCTTGCAGTCCTGAGTTATGTGGGTCAGGTGAAGAGTAACATTAAGACCCTGAGTGCTGGGAGAGCAAACTTCCAGCTCTTCAAGGAATTAGTCAACAAAACCTCCTGGGAAACTGCCCTCATGGATAAGGGAGCACAACAGAGCTGGCAGATGTTCAGGGACACTTTCCATGGAATACACAAGCTCTCAATCCCTAGCAGTAAGAAATCAGGAAAAGAAAGCAAGAGACCAACATGACTGAGTTGAGACCTGCTGGTCAGTCTATAGGACAAGAAGGAAATGCACAGGCAGTGGAAGCAGGGACAGGTACCCTGGGAAGAGTATAAGGACACTGCCTGGTTGTGTAGGGATGGGTTCAGGAAGGCCAAGTCACAGCTGGACGTGAACTTGGCAAGAGATGCAAAGAATAATAAGGGCTTCTACGGGTATGTCAGCCAGAAAAGGAAGGTCAAAGAAAGCCTGACCCCTTTATGAGAAAGACGGACAAACTGGTAACAACAGGCAAGGAGAAGGCTGAGGTACTCAACAAACTTTTGGCCTCAGTTTTCCTCACAACCTCTCTTTCCACACCTGTCAAGTGGATGGACCACAAGGTAGGGACTGACTCCACACTCTCCATGAGTGCATGTGAAGGAGGAACTAGACCATAGGCTCACTGTTGTATTTTCTCTATTTCCTTTTTTTTTTTTAGATAGCTCAAAGAAAGTGAGCAGAGCCTATAGTTAGTTACCATGTACAGAAATCACAGAGATAGCCACTCTAGGAAGAGGTGTAGGTGATATTATTGCTGAACACAGTGCTCACACAGGGTCAAGACCATTTCTGCTTCTCACACTCCCCCACCAATGAGTACGCTTGGGGTCCACAAGAAGCTGGAACGGGACATAACTGGGACAGCTGACCCCAGCTGACAAAAACAATACTCCATACTGTATGATGTCATGTTCAGAAATAACTACTGTGAAGAAGAAGGAGAGAGGAAGAAGGTGAAGATGTTCAGAGTTGTGGCATCTGTCCTCCCAAGAAACCTTTGTGCATGCTGGAGCCCTGCTTTCCTGGAAATGGCTAAACACTTGTTTGCCAATGAGAAGTAGTGAATGAATCCCTTATCTTGCTTTGCTTGCACTTGCAGTTATTGTGTTACCTATTAACCTGCCTTAATCTGAACCCTTGAGTTTTCTCACTTTTACCCATTCACTGCAAAGGAGTGAGTGGGTGGGTATGTGGTGCTTAGCTGCCTACTGGAGTTAACATACAAGTCCCTCCCATCACCAATAGCCCTTTAGCCTGATCTCTGAGTAAGTCAAAATGCCAATGTTTAAAAATCTCTGTTACTTATAGAAACAATCTGCAATGCATTTTACTTGAGTGCAGAAAAAGAAAGCAAGTAAGCTTGGATCTAGGATAGTCCCTGGAAGAAAACTGCCTGCTTTTGGTTTAGAGCCTAACGAATGCTTGAGAGAATTAGAAAACATCTGTAGCTTGAGACAGGATTACAGTTAGTTTTATTTACTGCTCTGTTAAAAAATAACAATATACAGAGCCAAATAATCTACTCCTGATCTACATACTAATTGTCTGCAGTTTATTGTT
The DNA here is from genome assembly GCF_036013445.1 of Caloenas nicobarica. NCBI lineage: Eukaryota > Metazoa > Chordata > Aves > Columbiformes > Columbidae > Caloenas > Caloenas nicobarica. The sequence continues at coordinate 52,372,721 of NC_088245.1, forward strand.
CAAGATTGCAATTTTCAGTAATTATTACTCCACTAACAGTTCTCTGTAGGTGTTATAAAGTCCCAACCATTCAGTAGTATTAAAGAACATAGTATTTTTCTCCTGATCCCTAACCTAAAACAAATACTTGTATCATTTGATGCATACAGCTTACTTTTCCATCAATTAGATATTTGCTTGCATGATCACTGTAGAATCAAACTTTATGGAGTGAAGCCTAAAGCATCACTGATATAAAAGAGACCTTGATTACATCCGCCCACCTTTTACTTGCAAGGTTAATATAGTATGAGTTGGAAAGCAAAGAAAAAATAGACAAACTTTTGTAGCTAACTTCATATATTTCTAGTACATTGGAAGTAGGAGACCAAAGGGCGATAGAAGTTCTGGTAACGACCAGTAATTGGCCTTAAATGTAAAGAAAGTAAAAGAAATTGACCATCAAGCTACACAATTGCTGCATTCACTGGCAGTTTACACCCAGGGTATAATTTGGAAAGCATTAAGTAGTTAAAATGGAAGCTCCTTAGGGAGGAAAGTGCATATATGAACAAATGCTGAACACAGTGCAGAAGGCTGAGTCCAAAGTGGAAGTGCTACATGTGGGGGTCAGGCTACCAGCCAGGACCCAATGCATCCTGTGCTCAGGGTTGACATCCTCTTACCTTCAGTCTGTGGATCACCCCACTTTTAACCAGACCAGAGGAGCTTGGATCAGTATGCATGTGTAGGAACTGCATGTTGAAGAACAGAATTCCTGGGATAGAAGTCACTATCCACCTGACGCAACCATCGCATTCAATAAATAAATTTTAGATTATTTGTCAGAGGGTAGTGTGGTTCTCATCTTGTGGCCACCCTACCCAAATTCCCGCATGAAACATGTGTAAGATAGTATGGCTATAATGAAATAAGTAGATTTGGTTAGTAATAAATATCCCATCTCACTAACTGTAGGCTGGTTATCTGTGCCCTTTAGCATTAGTTTGAATCTTAGATTTTATCATTCTCTAGGAGAGATTTTTCTATACCAGAATATCGTAGGTGTTTAGATGTAGACTTTGCTATCTGTTTCTCCCAGTCCATATTTTTAAGCTGCTAGGGATCAACTGTGGGCAGAAATAAACTATAACTACTCCTCGTTCAGCATTTGCATAGAAAGAAAAATCTATATGTGAAAAAAGAGATCAGACTGTGCAAACTGCACAGATGAATTTCAAACTCAGCTCTGTTCCAAAAAGCTATATAAAGATGGCTATTATCTCTGCATTGTCCCTCAGTTTTCTATAGTTAGAAAAATGCACAAAGGGATTTGCATCATGTCCATCAAGAAATAATTCTACATCTACTGGGAGGCAAAGAGGAATGAAAAAATGTGATATTTGATTCCAGCATAATTCAGTCTGGAAGGAATCACTGGAAGGAATCACCCACACTTAAAACAGTGTCCACCTTAAAGTTACTTCATGTTAGTTCATAATGTTACCCAGTCAAGTTTTGATTATCTTCAAGGACAGCAATCATACAACCTCTTTGAGAAACTTGTAATAATGCTTGTCCCCCACCTCCACACCAATTGTGAAGGGTTCTTCTTCATATCTAGTGGGAATTTCCTTTCCTGCATCTTGACATTTTGTTCAGCACCTCAGAGAAAAGATTGGCTTCATATTCTCTGTAACCACCCATATAACCACCACATAAATGAATAAAAATTTCTAGATTCACAGCAGATTAATCACAGAAAGAATTTCTGAATTCCAGACCCTATTTTAATGCTTGATGTGAAACAGTGAAATGCAAAACCCAGTTTCTTATTGCAGAGACTAAAATTCCCTGCTACTCCCGGACAGTGCCACTACAAATTTAAGATTTACTGTTCCAAAGTGCAAAGGTTTGAGGGTCAGAAGAAAAACATTCACTCTGGTGCTACTTGGTTAAGACACTGGGCGGACAGACATGCAGCTTCCTTCCTAACTTTTGTCTTTCTGCCTTGTGTGACAGCAACAGTGTGGTGGCCTCCAAGATGGTGTTGTCAAGCAGCAGCATCAGAGGTCATGGATGGCAAGCTGAGAGTGGTCACAAAGCAGGTGGACAATGACCACTTCAAGCATAGTCCCATAGCACCTAATCCAGGTGAACAGACCCAGCTGGTGACTGCAATGAATCCTATCGAATGTCTGGTGAGCATTGGGCAAAAGCAAGATAACAAGTCAGGTCCAAAGCAAATCCAAGCAGTCCAGGCTATTCAGAGACAGGACTGGAGACAAGTACACTTAAAACACAGCTCATGTTAGTGTGGAGGGCTCAGGCAAGGCCCCTCTGGACCGTTACAGCTTATTAGTGCCCCCAGGACCCTCATGGTCATTAGGACTGTGAATCTTGATGGATGGCCACTTCATTTTTGGAGTGCACAAATTTACTCTTCTCGTTTTTTTCCTGTGGGGATTAAGATGACTCCCGCTCATCCTCATTCAGTGTTAGTGAAATCAACATACAGATAAGTCAGCAGCTTCTCTTTGCATTGGACTCCCCAACACTGGACACTTTTAATATTCAGCTGGACAGGGTGCTGGGCCACCTTGTCCAGGCTGTGCATGTTGCCAAGAAACGTTGGACCAGATGATCCCTGTGTGCATCAGCGGTGAGCTTTGCTGTGTCTAGGCAGATTCATGCTGGGGTGCCTGTATTTCTGCCTCAGACGCCTAACAGAACTCTGAGGTTACCTGAGTTTCTCTACACCTTATGCAATGCCTCAAGACTAGCAGCACCTCCAATAAGTGACAATCTGCCAACACTGCGTCTAGATGTTGAGAGGCTAATACTGGTCCTGTTTTCCAGAGCTAGCCATTTGACTAATATTAAAGTGGCTTTGAAAAACTGGTTCAAGGATAAAAATACTTAATATTTATTGGGACAAATTATTCGATGAACATTATGTTATGTTTACAGAAATTATGGCTGTGTCATGAATAATTCAGAAGAACACAACAGATTAAATCTGTTGGATAATTTGACAACAAATAATTCAGCTAACTGACAATCATATAAATCTCACATAAAATCCACATCTGCTTGCTCTGGAAGTGTTTGGTATAGGAATAAATATTCCCAGGCAGAAAGCTTGTATCACTGTCAAATATTAGATGGGTTCATATTCATTTGAAAAGAATGTGTAGTTCTTTTCTAAATATAAATCAGTATGGATATTTAATTAATTACAATAAATCTACAAGAAGAATATGCAAACAAAAGAGAAGACAGTTGGAGACAGAGAATTAAACTGAGTTAAATAAAATTAGATATCAAACTCCCTGAAAAGTGAAAATGTCTTTGTTCTACATTTTTTTTTTCTTATAATAGATATTTATGAAGTAAAGAATGTAAGAAAAGGACAACAGTGAGTGGCATAAGTGACATTATAAAATCTGAATAATATTGCACCTAGGCTGTGACGATGGCCCTGCAGGAGCTAGAAAACATATGTAGCTAAAATAATTCAGATAAATATTGCAATGTAGTGTTTGATATACTTGCAAAATCTCTGTGTGTCACTGCCAAAATGTAAAGTGCAGCGTGGTATGATATCAGGATAGTGCACATTCTCTTGCAGTAGGTTTGACTTTTTTTTCAGGATTGTTTTATAAAACACATTGTCTTGATTTGATAGAAATGTCATTTCACCTCATTTCCTATATCCAGACATGGGGAATTTATTGAATTCAGGCTTTCAAATACACTATCCATTTTGTTTAGATTTAGCTAGAGTTATTGCATGTGAAGTGAACAATTGCTAGCAGACAATTTCAACAATTTCTGGACTTTATTATAAACACACCTACACTAGTGTATGCAAGCAGTAATTTTTGCACTCAGTAGAATTATATGAAGAATGTCTTACCAGTAAGATGAAATCAAATTACAGTACTGACTTTTTAAATGCACTATACATATATATGTTCTTATGTGTGTGGCATGCAAAATTTAGCTCTGAGGCTGAAACTCCAGTGACCATCTCCCTACATTTCTATAGTAGAAAAAAATTAGTGAAAGCATCCAGACACCCTCCAATTAATCTTTTTTATTCTCTTTAAAACTGAAAATTTAATTATCAAATAGAATCTTAAGGAAATTAGTAGGTTAGTGAGAGCAGCTATAAATCAAAGAAAGGGATTTTGCAATCTGCCAGTCTGATGTCTAGAGTGAAAATTTGATGAATAAGTTTGGCAATGTTCCAACAGTAAAAATCAACCTCATCACAGAATCACAGAAGTCATTTTAAGAATAGAGCGGCTAATTTTGCATTAATATGCAGTGACACTTTAAAATTACTATGGATTTCAGAACAGTGGATAACTTTTATTAGTTTACAATATGTAGAAAAAAAGGTACATTAGAGTTTCATAAGTCTGGTGATACTGATATTATATGAATGGAATATTCTTCACAGTAACTACAGAATTATAGTGAACTTGTCATGTTTCCAGATCCTTTTGCTTTTGTTCATAAAGAACTGGCAGATACCAACTGGGCTTTTCCATTTTTTACAATTTTGCTACAGAAATAGATAAACGATACCTGAACTTATGCCTAGGTGTTGTGGTTTAATCCCAGTCAGCATCTAAATCCCACACAGCCACTCACTCATTCTCGTTCCCTCCCTTCACAGTGGAATGAGGAAGAGGATCAGAAGAAGAATCAAAACTGAGAAAACACTGAAAGACAGTTCAATGGGTAAATCAAAAACTGTGTGCACCAACAAAGCAAAATAAGCAGTTCATTCACCACTTCCCATTGACAGGCAGATGTTCAGCCTCTCCAGGAAATCCAGGCTCCATCGTGTGCAATGGTTACCGGGAAGACAAATGCCATAACTCTGAATGTCCCCCCCTGTCATCCTTCTTCTCCCAGCCCCATATGGTATGGGAAACCCTTTTGGTCAGTTGGGGTCAGCTGTCCTGGCTGTGTCCCCTCCCAGCTTCTTGTGGACCCCCAGTCTACTCGCTGGCAGTGGAGCATGAAAAGCAGAAAAAGCCATGTTGCTGTGTCAGCAGCATCAGTGTGTTATCAACACTGTTTTCATCACCAATCTGCAACATAGCACTATATGGGGTATTATGATGAAAATTAACTCTATCCCAACAATAACCAATACAGTAGAGAAAAAAAACAAAAAAAAGCCAACACCACAACGCAGCAGTTTTCTATTAATATATAGTGGACATCAGTAGACAGATAGGGCAGAAAAAGAGAAAGGGAGAATGAGTATATTACATCCTAATTCTTCAAGCAGAGAATGTAAGACTTTCTCAACTTCACTCTAGAAGTCAATGACAGAACCAAAAATAAAGGTCAAAAGTGGTTTTCACTGTAAACCTACTACAACAATGTTAAAAACAGGCACTCTGCATCTGACTTTCTGAGCAATATTTACCGAGGCCAAGTTGAAACTAGGTAGATATGTTAAGCAGGTTATAGCAGAAGTCACTAGGGAAGGTGACAAATTCTCATTTTGACATAATGTTATCAGGCAAAGACAGCTGGAATAGTTGTACAGAGTGATGAGACACACATTTACTACGAGAAAATGACCTAGGTACAGAGAAAGGTTACCCAAGAGCCATCTATGAGTATGGTTCTCAAAAATTTAAAGTAAACAGAAGAGTATTCTGATGCCAAACACGCCTGTCACATAATAAATCCATACATAAACAAATAATCTCTATAATGAGATTATATTTTAATTGATGGTTTTGGTAAAAATAAAGTTTTACTGGATTATCAAGAGCAGATTACTATGCATTTATTTTATCAATGTAATGAAATCATACTCAAGTATTATGATCTTCCATATCATAATCCTTGATGTAAATTGGATGTGAAATAATTTCTAGCTTCCTATTCCACATTATAATTTTCAATATGAAATATGTTTGTGCTACATCAATTCAGTTTCAGAATTAAGATTAGGTGTCTGCATAAATAAATATATAATTGTGATGACTGAAAGTCCCAGGGCAAGCTCAAAGTGCCCTGTTTAAGCATTTGAACAGTTTCTCCCCTATTACCTATTCACCAGTATTCCAGCATTGATGTACTAAATATATATTTTATGAGAGGATGGTTTATACTGTAGTCTTAAACTCCAATGTGAAAAGAATTCAAGCTGAAACTCTATGCCTTCCATTCTTAAAGGGGTGAGGGGCAGCTATTGCTCTGGTAAAAATTTTGTAGTTAATTTAGGGTCTATGTTGTTATAATTTGTCTCCTTTGTTTTTTTTTTTCCCTACCTTTTTATTATAGTTCTGTATTTTATTCATTTTTTCCATTACCTAGAATAAGAGACAAATCCTGCCAGTTTGCCCATGTGAAGAACTCAGTGTTTGCCATTTGCAGAATTTGGGGGTTGCAGGTCTCTGCATGACAAAAGACATGGTTCAGCTGTTTCATCAGCTCACATAAGAGATCAACTGAGCCAATATCTAAAAGAAAAAAGAGACTTGAAGAAACTTCTTTTTTTCCTGAATGCAGAATAAATGGGAGATTTGGGATGCCAGCACAGGGAATGTTAGCATAGCTATAGTAACACAGAAGTGAAAAAGCAGTTATGTCAATAAAAGGGTTTTTATGGATCAAGATTCTCCAAGTCACTGATCCTGGGTAGACCAATAGGGAAATGTTGTTGTGTCCTTCCTATGTCTCTAGGACTGTTGGGAGGTTTGAGATGGCTACCAACCATTGTCTCTTTCAGGTTCATTAATAAAAGAGAAGAGACATAACTTTTCCTCCATGTTTTGCAATCAGCTCAACTTCTTGTTCCATGATCAACACGTCTCACAACCAGCTGCTTGATAACTACTGATGAGATATGCAGTACAATGTTGTTGCTGCCTCATTAGTATGGAAAACTCATCCCTCTAATTTTACTGTGTCATCAGGAACTGCAAACTTCAGCAGCTCTGCCAGAGCTTTGCTTCAACCCTAGGGTCATTTATTTTCCTTTTGTGTCCAGTTGCCTGATACGTACAAGGAATGTTTAAGAGTTCCTTCACCTGGAAAGATGAGTATATCCAATGATTGTTATACCAGAAGAGAGAGTATAACAGATCTAGGTGTTATGCACCTGAAACTGCAGCAGATGCTGAGGTTTTTAACTTGAATATATAGTCTTGTTACAATGCAGCTGATTGAAGGCTCTTTCTAACATGAAATGTCAGAAAATCAGTTTGGATATGCACTGTTTGTCCTGTCCTATCTGAATATTTGTCCAACTTTGGCTAGAAGTACCAAATTTTTGTCCCCACGTCAAATGACGAAAACCTGCCATGGAATATGAATATTAAAGTGAGATTATTACATCTTATTGTAAATGCCTGTATATATTGTAGATATCTGAATTTTGATCAGAAGTTCCTTCATCATCAAGGAGACATGCACACTCCAAGGGCACAATGCCATTGACTAGTTTCAGCCATTTTCAATAGGATGAAATTAATTATACCATACGGATGCCTTTTTCCACTGTTAAATATAAACAACATCAAGAACAGTAGTTCAGGAGTGGATAGTTGCTATATGTACAAATCTCACACACTGTCTATACTGATCTCATTCTGGCATTCCATTTTCCTATTGAGCTAACAAATAGTCAGTCTAACAGGACATTTGGGAAAGAAGTATTTACATTTTCTAGAGGCAACATTATAGTGAAGGTGATGACACTTAAGGGAAATTTATAGGAAACTATAATTTCTTCAGTTAGATCTGTTGATATTTATTTGGTTTTTTAAATGATAGACCTTTGGGAATATCCTCCTCTTGGTCACATGCATGTTTTCTTTTATCTGTATTTGAGGTTGGAGTCAGAACCAATTTCATCCTGCAAGGAACATAGCTGGCTCACTCATCACTTAAGCCAAAATACTAACATTTGGGACCATGTTCAAAGCTAGTAGCCAAACAGGTATGGCAATTTAAGCATTACCTTTGGTACATGATGAACAAGCCTATAAGTTTGTCAAGCAATATCAGCAAGAGTAATTTCACTTTTCTTCAAGCTTTGCTTCTCTTTCATTTTGTCTTATCACCAAAAGAAATGAGAAAAAGGAGAAGTGAAAGCCTGAGTCCAGTATACTAATGCTAATTATATAATTTTGAATGGATGATCATATATATTTATTTTTTGGAACAGTTTTTTACTTCTTCATCTGCTAAAATCCTCCTTTCAAATCCTTCCATAAGAGAACGATCTTTCATGAAGATCAGCTAGAGAAAGTTTCCTCATCTCTCTTTCTTTGCCTCATCTATCACATTTGTATGAATATGGTTATGGGCTCCTTGAGGCAAAGAATAAAGGGTAAAAATGGGTTCTTCTTAATAAATACTTAATGTAAGTATGAAAAAACTTTTTGAAAATTTGTGGAGATTCTCCAGATGGTCACAAGTGTAACTGTTTTAAATATGTTCTTGTTCCTCTGAAGAGTATATAAAAGCTTGTGTACACAGAAGTTTGTCATAGTAGCAAATAACAGTCTTCATATTGAATGTGTCTTACACAACAAAAGCCAGTATTGTCCATCCGAAGTCTCATGATGACTGATGGTTTTCTTAGTGCTTGAGGGCCCTGAATTCTAGGTTCACATTGCAAAGAAACCTGGGAGTGTAGAGAGTGTTTCTTTTGGATGGAATTACCTTGGAAGATTTTATGAGTCTACATTATACTGTCCAACATAGTAGGACTCACTAACAGGCAACCTGATAAGGAGGCAGTAAAGCACAAGATCACAAGTCTGTCAAATTAGCTAGAGTACACACTAGGGACTTTACACTGTTTTGCTGGCCATTGGAGAACAGATAACAAATAACCTGGTATACAGTGGCTTGGTCAAATAGTACTTGATCCAGAGTAAAGCTCTGGATATAAAGTTAACTGACAAGGTGACAGTGGATACAGAGAAGGCGGAGTTGCTGAATGCCTTCTTTGCTTCAGTCTTTACTGCTAAGGCCAGCCCTCGGGAATCCCAGACCCCGGAGGTAAGACGTAAAGTCTAGAGAAAGGAGGACTATTCCCTGGTTAAGGAGGATTGGACCACAGACAGTTTAGGAAAACGGATACCACAAATCCATGGGCCCCGATAGGACGCACCCAGGAGTGCTGAGGGAGCTGGCAGGCTGTCACGGGGGAGTCATTTTAGGGTTCTGCTTGCTACAGAAAAACGCTTAGATTTTTTTTAAAGAGAAGCACAACCTTGAAGAGTCCAGTGGTGAGTTTGCTTTGTTATTTACTGGATGGGGGAGATATACCAACCCTAACATCTGTTACCTTCTTTCCAGGCGCATGTATTCATTCACAAAGCAAATCTTCAGCTGTCTTCTCTCCCTGAGGACTGTTCGCTCCAGGGGCTGTGTTTTGAAGCTCCAAAGGCAAACTCTCAGGTGACGCGTATATCCGTCACGATGCAAACATTCAGGGTTCTTCTTCCTCTGATAACCGTTCGCTCCGGAGACTGCACTTAGATCTGTGAAGGCAAACTTTCAGGGGAGACCTGTAGCCACATGCAAAGTAGACTTTCAGGAGCAAAATTTTCAGGAAAAACATTTAATAGAGTAAAATAGTAAAATGGCTGGCTCAAGCTGGGTACCTGCGCGGAGGTCCACCCAAGCATAGAAAACTACAAACTTTTATATCTTTACAGATCATTCACACCCAGATTTAATCCAATAGCAAAATTTTGCCACCAGGTCCCTTGCTCCCCATTGGACCCCTTTTCCCTGACTCCACGTGGGCCTTTGTTTTGTTTAGCTGTAGACATTGGTTTTGGTCCATATCCTTGAAGGTGTCGTTTTGTCTGCACAAATCCTTTCTTCTCAGCAAAGTGCAAAAATAGGGCCCACTCTCCAGATGTCTGTGGTGTCTCCGCATTAGCCTTGGGTTGTTGTTTTTCCCAGTCGGTCCCATTTTTCCCAGCAAAACGCAAGATAGACTTTATCTTGCAGGTGTTTAGTGTAGTCTGCAGTTACTTTTGGTAAATACAAGTAGGACCTTACAGCTTAAAATTTTAGCAAATCTAGTCTACCAAGAAACATTAATCAAAGAGTACACTAAAAATCATACAACCTTATATCTCTAAATAATCTATTACAATCAGTATGCATCTACTTAAGCTAAATGACTAATATTGAACTTAAATTGGTCTCATCCACTGACCTCTGAGTAGTAAAACCATTGCCATACAACTCATTTATCTAGCAGGGAGAGCTCAAAGTGGGCTCATCCAGGCTGTTGTATTTATAGAATGAAGTGGTTGACTCATAGTCAAATTGCATACAGTAGGAAAAGTATGCACTAGAATCCCTGAGCCCAGAAGATACAGACGTTCAGTGCGCCATTCTGCTTCCCTATGGGTTTCCTGGAGGGAGTTCTTGGCCTGGCTATGGCTCAGGCCTTTACCCCTTCTAGAGCCTGGACCAAACTGCTGCTGGTTTGGCTGGCAGGGGCAGGTCGAGTGCATCTGCCACATAGGTGTTATTACTAAACCATTCTCCATCATTGAAAGGTCATGGAGAACATGAGAGGTGCCTGAGGACTGGAGGAAAGCCAGTGTCACTCCAGTCTTCAAAAAGGGCAAGAGTGATGACCCAGAAAACTACAGACCAATCAACTTCACCTCTGTTCCTGGAAAGGTAATGGAACAAGTCATGCTGATTGTCATTTCTAAGCATATGGAGAAAAAAAAAAGGTTAGCAGGAGCAGTCAACATGGGTTCACCAAGGAGAAACCAATGTGATAGACTTCTCTGATGGCATGACTGGTTGAATAGATGGAGAGCAGTGGATGTTGTCTACCTTGACTTCGGCAAGGTTTTTGACACTGTGTCTCATCACGTCCTCACCGGTAAGCTTGGGAAGTGTGTGTTTGATGGGTGGACAGTGAGATGGATTGAGAACTGGCTGGATGGCAGAGCTCAGAGGGTTGTGATCAGTGGCACAGAGATTTGTTAGAGGCCTGTAGCTAGTGGTGTTCCCCAGGGGTCAGTAGTGGGTCCAATCTTGTTTAACCTAATCATCAACGACCTGGATGAAGGGACAGAGTGTACCCGCAGCAAGTTTACTGATGATACAGAACTAGGAAGAGTGGCTGATACACCAGAAGGTTGTGCTGCCATTCAGCGAGACCTGGACAGACTAGAGAATTGAGCAGGCAGGAAGCTAATGAAGTACAACAAAGGCAAGTGTAGGGTCCTTCACCTGGGGAGGAGTAACCCCATGCATCAGTACAGGTTAGCGGTTGACCTGCTGAAAAACAGCGCTGTGGAGAAGGACCTGGGAGTCTGGGTGGGCAAGAAGTTAACCATGAGCCAGCAATGTGCTCTTGTGACCAAGAAGGCCAATGGTATCCTGGGGTACAGTGTGGCCAGCAGGTCAAGAGAGGTTATCTTCCACCTCTGCTCTGCCCTGGTGAAGCCACATCTGGAGTACTGCGTCCAGTTCTGGGCACTCCAGTTCAAGAAAGACAAGGAACTTTTGGAGAGGGTCTAGTGCAGGTCAACAAAGATGATTAGGGCACTGGAGCATCTTTGTTACCAGAAAAGGCTGTTCAGCCTGGAGAAGAGAAGGCTGAGAGAGGATCTCATCAATGTTTATAAATATTTTAAGGGCTGGTGTCAAGAGAATGGGACCAGACTTTTTGGTGGTGCCCAGTGACAAGATGAGGGGCAACAGGTGCAAACTGAAACACACAAAGTTCCATCTGAATATGAGGAGAAACTATGTTGAGGGTGCCAGAGCACCGGAACAGGCTGCCCAGAGAGGTTGTGGACTCTCCTTATCTGGAGACGCTCAAAACCCACCTGGACACATTCCTGTGTGATCTGCTCTGGTGAACCTGCTTTAGTGGGTGGGTTGGACTAGATGATCTTCAGAGGTCCCTTCCAACCCCAACCATTCTGTGATTCTATTTGAACTGACTTGAACAAATAAAATGAGTTTATACTGGAACAGTACTTTGTGCTGTGTGCCCGTAATGGTTTTTATCTAGTGCAGATTCGTTGTACCATCGAACCGACATGTGAGCCTTTCATTTACTTGTAAAAGTTCTCAATGAAGTCACTCATTCTTAATAAAGTAAAACGCAGAGTTTTATTAGACTACCAGAATGAAGAACAAATAGTTTCAGAATCACTACACTACTAGCAGAGTGAAGCTTCACACTGCCCAGGATGGGTACCCAGCAATGTAACCTGGAGTTCTGCATCTGACCAGTCACTTCACCTGCCTTTTTTGTGCCTATTTTGTTCTTTAGCGATACCAGCCAGCGGTAGTCCAAACTTGCAGAAAACTAGGAAAAGTGAATACTTTTCCTCCAGTTTAACTCTGCCTTAGCTCATTATGCAGCCAGCCAGTGCATGATTATGGCAACATGGCATAGTTTGCAGCAGAATAGAAAAAGACTAAGCCTACTGGGGGAAACCAAGACTTCAGATTATCTGATTTTTAATCTAAAAATCTCACTTCTTACCTTTCAGAGGAAGGATAAATATCTACCATTGTGTTAGGTTAATCCTGCCATTCCTGGAGGTTCCAGATGGCCAGAACCCAGGTTTCTCCCTTCCTGAAGAAGAGAGAGAGCTTTCACCTGTAGTTCAATGGGAAAATAAGGAGCACAAGCTCATCGTTTTGAGTTGAAGTCCATGTGATCAGAGAATGTTAGTTTTAAAAGAGGTTTAGATAAGTCTTTGAGTACATAACAATGAGGAACCTTGTCTTTGAATTCCAGAAGGCCTCGGGAAGAAAAATAGTCACCTGAATACTCAGCACAAAAACTGAAACAGGAATGCTTCTAGGTATGCTCATTGAACAACTTCTGACACTTAATTTAAATCTACGTATTTATAATACCTGAGGTGCGTAAGTGGGTAAAGACAATTTCTGGGTTTCTCTACTAAGAATATACACTGGCATTGTGGTTTGAGTTGTAGTGTTTTCTTGAATCTCACCTTAAGTAACTTACCAGTTAGCCTAGGAGTCAAGAACAAAATCCAGCTCCCTTTCCCAATCTCTTCATCAGAAGAGCATTCTTTCTTTCTAAGGACTACACTTTACCTAAGTAAAAAAATAGTTGATGGAAATTCAGAGATATAAGAAAAAGTCGGCAGAATACCTTAAGGGAAGCTTTATAAAGAATAAACTAGACAGTTTTCTTAAATGCACAATTAAAGGAAGTGAAAAAATGTGATAAACACAGCCTAAAATTCATAAAACATGATAGTCTCACTAGACTTTTCACTACAGTTTAACTTTTTTGTTTGTTTTTGCTTGCTGAACTCAAGGACAATATTGGCTAGCAGCTGAATCAAGAAATGACTTGGATGCTTTCCAGGAATTCACGAAGATTTGCAAAAGTCCTTGGCTGTCAGTGAGGAGGCTGATAGAAGTACATATTGGAGGAGAAGGTGCTTTAGTGGCTGAATCACATTGTGCTGTGTTGGGGAATCAATCCATTTCTTACGTTTGTTTTTTTGGTTGTTTTTTTTTGTTTGTTTGTTTTGTTTTGTTTTGGTTTTGTTTTTTTTTTTTCCCCATAAAGATGATAAGAATAAATTCAGAAAAGAAATCAGAATGAATGTCAAGTAGATGGGTAGATTTACAGATAAAGCTCAGTAACGCTTTCTGTGAATAAAAACCTTTTCTATTATTTGTTTCCATTCAATAGCTCACAGAATATCAGATAGCAATTGTATGGATTATATTATTTCCTTCTTAATGATTGAGAAATAATAATTGTAACATCTTCCATAAAATACAAGCAATGTCATTATCCACTCTTCCTTCATGAAGTTGATTATTTGAGGTTGTTTGCTTGACACAAGCTGAAGGAACAGCAAGTCAGACCTAACTCTGAGGTTTTAGAGTTTTCATACTATTTGAAAATCTCTGACCTATCTCAGAAAGTCTTTACTGTGAACACACCAAAAACACTAAACATTTAAGAATGTTTGTAGGATTTACTTGTGACTGCTGGATGTCTCTGTAAGTAAGGCATATTCTTTCCTCCAGTCTTGTTCTCTTTTCAACCCTTTTCTAATGGCTTCCTGGAATACAGTGCTTATCCTTTGCATACCTAGAGAAGTTTCTTTCTTTTTGTTACCTACGAGTCTTGGCTACTCTAGGTTCTGCTGCTGCTGCCTTCCTGCCCTCCATGACCCCTTTTCCCTGGACTAGTCCCAGGTCTAAGTACTCATCCTAGTTTGGGGAAGTGCAGTCACTGCCCTCACCAAAAAACTCAGGTTGGCTCTGTGCAAAACATTTCTGTTTACTACCCCCAGACTCTTAACAGAACGAAACATAGAGGAAGTAATTAGGGAACAAATAAGAAATTTATACTACCCAAAAATAAGCCATCTATCACATCTGGTTTTAACTTAGTGTTATAGACTTGTCTACTTAGTTTGAGCTATCATGATCAAACTTTGTCATGACTTTTTCATGATCAATTTTATCAGCCATTATATTTTGAGCAATGCTGTTCTCTAAAACAAATTTTGTGTCCAGGAAACACTATTGTCACAAGTTATTGCTCCCTTAGCTTTCAAGTATTCACCCAGTTCAGCTTTATAACCAAAGGAAAGCAAGACTTAAGAGCATCTGGTGCAGATATTAGGATTGGTACTTGACTATAATTGTTTTAGCAACATAATTAGGTCTTTGCAATTATTAAACTATTACAGTTGTCATCAATTTTAAATACTTTGCCTTAAACCTTCGCAGTTTATTGCTAACTCTGTGATTTGATACAAACTTAATTGGTTATGATGACTGAATTAAAGAGCCATTGCATCTTATAAAACTATACCTCAGATAGAGTAGATTTCTTCAACAGATTTTTGCTCCTCAGGGAACAAGAAAGAAATAACCACTACAAGGATAGATATATCCCACTGAATTTATTCTTAACTCTGTTCTAAGTAATCAGGGCACAAAATACAATGGTTAATAATAAATTAATTACACTAGGAAAAGGATCCAGACAGTAGTTGTGTTGTGAAGTATTCTGTGTAAGCATTAGTTATGGTTCTCATAATTGACACTCCACAAGGGACAACCAAAAAGAGGAAAATAGTAGCGAGAGGGATGGCCAAGAAAGACACAAGATTTCATTTCTTGGTCTTAAACTTAATGCAGAAAGGTCAAGAAAAATTTCACCTGTGTGGTGGGATGACCTTGGACTGCAGCTAGATACCCACCCAGCTACTCTCCCACTCCCACAGGGATAGAAAAAAGAATTAAAATGCTTGTGGGTCAAGATAATGAGAGGGAAATCACTTACCAACTACTGTCACAGGCAAAACCAACTCAACTTGCAGAAGATCAATTTTGTTTACTGACAATTAAAATAGGTTTGGATGATGAGGAACAAAAACAAAAATTAAACCAGAAATTTTCCACCTCCTCCACCCCTTTTTCCCAGACTCAGATTCACTCTTTCAGTCTCAAATACTGTACCTTCCCCCACAACATAAGCATCACAGGTGGATGAGGAACGGGGACTGTTGTCCATTCATACCAGCTCCTGTCTGCCCCATCTTCCTCACACTTTCCCCTGCTCCTGCTTGGGCTCTCCACAGGCTGCAACCTCCTTCAGGGTACATCCAGCTACTCTACCATGGGGTCCTCCACAAGCTGCAGGGTGGATACATTCTCCGACATGGTCTTTTATGGGCTGTAGGGGGATAACCTGCTCCACCATGGTTTCCTCCATGGGCTGCAGGGGAATCTCTGCTCCAGCATCTGGAGCACCTCCTCCCCCTCTCTCACCTTGATGTCTGCAGGGTTGTTTCTCACACTTTTTTCTTTCCCCCTTCTGCTATTATTGCTATTTCTTAAATCTGTTTTCCCAGATGCATCACCCCATCTTGTCTGATAGGCTCAACTGAGCCCCATGATGGGTCCTCTGGAGCCATCTGGAACCCACCTGTGTCTGGCACAGGGCAGCCCCTGGCCACTCCTCACAGAGGCCCCTGCAGCCCCCCCATTGCCAGCACCTGGGCACCCACACCTGGTTCAACCTGCCAGCTCTTCCAAAACTTTGAAATTGAGGAAACAGGTAGAAACTTATGAGAAAATATGTTAGTTTAGAACGAAGATCAACATCGTCTGAATTTCAAGCCTCGTCTCACACAAAGCCCACTATCAACAAGTCTCTCAGCAGAGATAAGACTAGAGATGTGCACATAGGGAGTAACTGACGATTTGTTTCAACTCAAAGTAAAAAAAAAAAATCTTTTTTGGATCATATCAAGGTTAGTTATAGGCCAAGGGGTTGTTTCTTTCCAGTATCATCAAAAGTATCCTCCTTCCAAAGTGTACTTTTCAGGTCTAAAGAAATACTTCCTTAAATTCAGAATAAATTGTTATGCCACTAGGTGAATATGTGAAAACAGAGAAAGTATGTGCCTTCAAAATAATTAGAGATAAAACTCTGTAATTTAGAAGGTGTCACCAGAAAATTATTTTAGTTCTTTTAAATGAATTCCAGCTAGTATGATGAATTTGTCATAAATTCACATAATTTCAGATGGTGCAGATGTTCTGCAAGTACAATGTTTTACAGTTCTACAAATGTTTTAGCTGTAACCACCTCAATCTGAGAAACACCCTCATGTTTAAGCTGATGCCAAACATGTGAGTGTCTTTCTACTGGTAACTGTGAAGGAAGGCAGTCCTGGAAGTGGTTGTTACAGTCATTGAGCAAGTGGTGGGAAGAACAGAAACGATGTAAAAGAAGATATATGTCAGACTCTGGATATTTTCTTCTTCTATGGCATTTATTCAGAAATGGCTTATTGGAAGTAATGTTCTTGTGCCAAGTTTAGACTGCTTAAAGGTGCCACTCCATTGAATTTTTCCCATAATGTGCAAAGCTTGCATTAACATCGTATTTCTGTTCACCCTATCCATACCATATCTCTCATGTGCAACTACATGGATCACATCTAACCCTTCAACTAGATGTATTTTTATCTCAAATAGATTACTAAACTTCCTATGTTCTTTGACTTCTACATAAAATCTTCACAGAAAAATCAGAACACCTTGATATAACAATTTTTTATGGACCAATATCGTTAAGATATGACCACAAACAATTTATGAAAGGACATGAAAGTTAAAGACATAGGTCTATGAATGTTAATTCGGGAAAAATTATATAAAGCTTGAACAAAATGTTTTATCACGTAAATCCTTACAATTCATTGACCTCAAACTGCAACAGTTTCACATTCTGCTGGCTTTCATAATATATTACTTAAAAGAAGCAAGTGTCTAATGAAGCTGTTTCCATGAATTATACTAGTTGTACAATTTCAGTGGCTCATATAAATGTAATTTAAATAAAAGATATGGTGGAGAGTTATCATAATGATTATTTAATTTGGTTCATTTTAAATGACAGTTTGATATTTTTGTCAGGAAAGTCAGAAATATACCATTGCTGAGCTGGATTTATTTAGATATTTTGAAGGAGTAGCCTGTATTCTGAAGGGGTTTAGTCAGCACATTTCATTTCAGTATCATATAAGTTCAGGAACTCCAATAGACAGATATAAATAAGATAGAAATTCCATTTCAAGAAAAAGAAGTATAAGACAGAGATCTTAAAGCCTGGCTGTATTTTTATTTTGCAGTTGATGAAGAAAGAAAGAGCCTTTTTGAGAATAAAGGATTGCTGCATTAGTAATTTTGCAGTCCACACAATGGTGGGATAACAAACTAGAAAGATTGGCATTACCTTTCACATATATTTGAGACAAAAAACATTTCAGACAACACAGCCATCTATTTAGTAGGCACCACATACTCAATAAAGTGCTTAAGCTTTTAAATTTAGACATATGTCTAAATGCCAAAATGTGTGCTTTGCAGAACAGTGACGCACTTAAGCATAAGCTTAAATGCTTTGCTTATCTGGAACCTAACGTAGAACGATCACCTTCTCTAGGCATTACTAGCAGTTCAGTTAAATTCTGTTTTTCCTCAATTGCAGATGTGAAATAAAATCCTTTAGAGACTGAACATAAACCACAAATTACGCCTCAGAGACATGAACTGAAGTCTGAGATAAGAAAAGCTTGGATTTTTATAGACTCAGGCACCCAAACTCAGGGGAGGCAATATCATGCTTCTTGCATTTTCAAAGTTCATGTGACTTCTGTGACATTTCCTTTTGTGTTTACTACATCCTATTCTTTGAGTAATTAGTTTCTTGACATAAGGTACATCAAAGACAATGAAAACA
The DNA here is from genome assembly GCF_036013445.1 of Caloenas nicobarica. Taxonomy (NCBI): domain Eukaryota; kingdom Metazoa; phylum Chordata; class Aves; order Columbiformes; family Columbidae; genus Caloenas; species Caloenas nicobarica. The sequence continues at coordinate 52,391,013 of NC_088245.1, forward strand.
GGCTATTCCTTTGAAGGTTGCGCTATAAAAGGAACCAGGAAACAGGATTCACAGTTTAAATCTTTATGGCATGAAAGACCTTCCTAGTGTGTCACAGACTTGTTTTGCTCAGCCACAGAAAGTTCTAACAAACAGCTTAACTGCCCCTTTCCCTAACACATCCAGTCTTTCCTTCTGTAGCAAGTATCATTCTCTATTGATTCTTACAAAGGAAGAAACAGAAGCTGAGTTAAATGAAGCATGTTATTGCATGTGTTCCCAAATATCTGAAAATCAGAACCAGTTCATATGGTTCTAAAAACTGGTTAAAATAAAGAAAGATCTTAAAGGGATAGGAATTCTGCATCCAATAACATCTGTCGATTAAGGCAGCATTTAATCTAAAGTAAGAAGAAAAACCAATCTACTTCCATATGTTTTGTGAGCCATACAGTAACCCTGCAATAAAAACAAAAAATGTAGTGCAGAGTTTTTAACTTCAAAAAGTGTATATTTCTTTGCACAAAAAAGATGTACTTTTTGTTTTGCTTTAATAGTTAGTATCTTGCAGGCATAGCTTGATGGAGGCAGTATCCACAGACATAAGAATAATCTTGCACCTAAAATCAGTTAGAGTGTTTTCAAACAGTACTTGAAATTGCTGTGTACGCACACGTGTGCAAATTAACTGTATTTCGTATAACATGGTCCGTATATCCACTAGTTTTGAAATTCAGACACAGACTTTGGAATAAGATCATTTGAAAGAAAAGTAAACCATTTTTAAACCATTTTAATATGCAATTAATTCTTTTAAGAAAACCCAAAAAGGCAAAAAATCCCAATGCTGGACAGACATGTAGAAATTTTTCATAAACCATTTGGTTTTGTTACTCTGACAAGAATCAGCATCATTGCATCTTTTCAGAAATCAGTTTTGCAGGAAACGCATTGCAAACAGCAAGGGCAAATAAAATTTTAAGGGGAAAAAGCTTATAGACTTTGAAATGAGCAAGGAGTTAAAATGCTATCAAAGACTATCTGAATAGAAAACCTTGGAAATACCCGCTAAACTGAATAAAATTATTCTTTTGCCTGTGCTCATCACTTCAGGTATTATAAAATGACTACAAAGTGGTTTGAAAGTGCTACCTTATCATATTTCGGCATTTTGCAATTTCACTTCAGTCTACTTTGAAGTAACAGTCGGCAGTACTTAGGAAGAGAAAAACAGGCCCACAAAGTTTGCAATCAGCAGACTAAGCAGCTGTACAGCTGTTTACCTTACACTGCTATATTAGTTCTAGTAAACAAGGACACATAAAGATCCAGAATCATTCCAGCGTACATACATATCTGTGTGTGTGTATATATACAGATCTGTGCAGTGTTCCCTGTGCATATTCCTATATAACCTCAGATGACAGGGTTTGGGGGCTTTTAAGTACTTTTTAGTAACTACTGTAAGTGTTTTGATGTCATTTCAGTTTGACCTGGTACATCTGGTATATCCAAACATAAGCAGAATGCTTTTGACTTATTTTGGTTCGTTTACTCAATTTGCAGCATTAATACAAGGAGTGAGATGGGGAAGGAAAGAAGAGAGGGAAAACACTATTGATAACAATCTTCCACTCATACACCTAAATGCTCAGTGTATCTTGTAAAGGTATGATTTACAGCTCACAGTTCTAACTGATTTGACATGCTAATATTGATATAGACTACTCTTTTTGTTGTTAAGTACATTAAAAAATGCAGGTGTTTGTAATCTTGGGCATGAATTTTTCAGTTTAACTGTCCAAAATTAAAATTTTGAAAGAAAGATCAACAGCATGCATACAATCTCAGTTCATTATGAAAGTTCTTAAAAATTTTCTGTACAGTCATACAAAATTTTTGCCCTTGCAATGAGCCTTGGCACCAGATGGCAATGCATGTGACTAGAGTTTATAGTGACATTTCCTCTTCTCTGATGAGTTTGTGAGTGCATGGGTTTGGAGTAAACCTGGCAGAGAGCTGGCTCAGAAAAATGGAGGAAATCTGTGTTGCAGTGCTTCCTTGATCGATCTGCTGCGAACTCTGGAAGCAACTCAATGGACACTCTAGTCAGACTCACCACTGTCAACAGATAGGAAAGTAAAGCCAACAGGAGTGTGTGTTTCAGGCTGGAATTAGGTTGTTACAGTATATATTTTCAACACCGTTTTCAAAGGGTTTTTTTTTTTTTTTCTTCTCTGACAGAAATTCTAGTTTACAAGGAACTTTGATATATTTGGTTTAATTTATAAAAAAGCAAAATTTTGAAGCATACATATTTGCTCTTGAAACAGAAAACCTGATTTTCTAACAAACTGCACCAGTTCAGAAATACTGCCTAAACAGTGAGAAGTAAGTTAATATCATTATTAATTAGTCACTCTTTGGCAATTCAAGGGAATTAGGAAGCTCTTTCTCTAGTCTTTGTCTATACAAAAGGGACAAACATAGCAAAAAAATATTCCTCCTGTTGACAGTCAGTAGTCTTTTACTAATTAACTATGGTCATGTCCATTTTAATGCAGCAAGACTTAAGCCTGTATGGACTGAACACTCTGACCTGGTATAACAGAGCACTTGAACACACGCTTAATATCGTATATGTGTAGTGCCTTTGAAGCAGACATGGAGTTGAATCTCATATAACTCATTCTTAAATCTGCTGTCAATTCAGTATTGTTCTACAATGTGTATTGTCTAACAAAAAAAAAAAGCTCCATCCATTTTCTCTGGCAAATTCTCCAGTCCATTTCTACATATTAAGCAATATTTGTGATATTAAGACTGAATTTACTGCATCCTACATTGAATCCCTTATTCCTTTCGCTAACTCTTAATTCTATATATTTCAATTTAGTATTAACATCAACTAACACTTTCTCTATTATGTAATAACACTTACCTGGGTGTATTTAAGTTATCTGGTGATTAATTCAGACATTATTTTTTCCCAGGTTCGAAAATATCTTTATGCTTATATATCCAACTACAAGTAAAAATCAAACGTATAAATTCCCTAATCCCAGGGATTGGCAACTGACTTGGATGATTCAGCATATGATTTTTAATCCTGAATGAGGGTGATACACAGAAATTTCCACATATTTCCACATGTTTCAGAAAGAATTTAAATGGCATAGTCTCAAACAGCAACAAGAAGGCTGATAACTTGATCACAAATCGTTTCCATATGAGCTTCATTTTATAAGGTTTTTTTATGGATAAGATTTGTTTTAATAGTAATAGAAACATCTTCTTCAATTTTGCCAAAAAGATGGGGATATGTATAAACTAAAGAAAAACAACAACAACAACAACAACAAAAACACAAAAAGCCAAACAAACAAAAACATACTTCTGGCTTTTCAGTTAAAAAAAAGGTGAAAATAAAAAAACCTTTGTGAGAGTTTAAGGCAAAAAATACATTTTCTTTTTTCTTTATCTCTTTTCTAGACATCATACTTTCCCAGTTTTTCCTCTAAGGGACTATATATATTAGAGAATAAAATTTTTTCTTGCTCAAATCATGTGATTAAAATCAGCAGTTTGAACTTTCCCTTGTAAATATATTCATGTTTGTGTGGAAAAATAAATACAAAGGATCTCTTCTGTCCTGTGGAATTTGTGCCCATATGATCCATCTGGAGTTTCAGGCAAAAACTGGTCTGCAGCAGCAGCACGTTTTTTGGCAAGCTGCTTTTCCAGCTTTTAAACCATTTTCTAAGCAAACTTCAAAAAAATTGATACAGAGTGACAAGCTTAGGGGGCTTTTGGACTAGTGACTAACCAAAGCAGGTCACCTTTTGCTAATTAATATCCCTGCTGCTTGTGAATTTTTCTTTCCAGTGTTGAAGTGTTGTTAAAGTTCTTGGTTGTATGTCAATGCTGTATTATGCTGATATTACAGTAATCAACTGTGAAAAGCCCCAGATGTATTGTGGAGGAGAGAAAGGAAGCCTTTTGTCAAAAGCCAGTTCCTGCTTCCTGAACTTTGATATAGCTTCTAAAGTTTCCCTCCAGATAACGGACTGCAGTCAGAGCTCAGAATATGGGAGAAAGGAAACACACACATACATGCACATATACTCAGAGTACAGCTCTCCTCACATAGAAGCAGATGTAGTAAGTGAAGTGCACCGGTTAGATGAAAGCAAATAATTTCCCAGAATGTAGTACAATGCCTACAGAACAGCAATGTAACTGAACTGCTTCTGGAAACAAGAATAAGTTCTGTTTGAATGAAGGTGTCATAAAAAGAGGTAATCTTTAAAGTCACAGTGGTATTTTACTCTGATACAATGGCACTCTTCATGTTAAGTTGGAAGGTCAAGATATGGAAAAGAAAAAAAAAAAAAACATACGCTAGGTTTAGAAACTGGTTCGTGCTCTTTGCCAAATATTCCAATGGGGTTTAAATGAGTTTAACTATAGTACTGCCTAATTCCATCACATAACATTACATGCACACCAAATACTAAAGAAAATGTGTGATTTTGTGTTATTTTTAGCTTTGCATATTTTTCCTCCACTTCCATTCATTTCACCTTTGAGACTTAAGGTAAACTCCAAGCAGAGACCAGAAAAGCAAATCATTTCCTTTTAATTACTCCTCCAGGAAATCATTTAATGGAGGTTCACCCTGGGTCATGTAAAACTGCTATCACAAATCTTGAAGCCACAAATGAACTAGGAGAAGAAATCTGTCTGCCACACATGGTGTGACTTTGGGTAATTTTTCCCAGGTGCTTCTTTCACTAATTGATAAAGAGTAACAAATGTTCTATGTGTGGGGAAAAAAAAAAAACAACCAAACAAAAAAACTCCTTCCTATATAACTCATGTCCTGTGCTTTTCCTATAATTATGTCATTTGATACAAAACCGACATGGTGCATATTAAAAGGATTAAAAACTCAATGATATGTTTCAATAATTATTTGTTAATAATTAATCATCTTGAAACAGGTGCATTTCCTGTGGGTCCTAAAGGGATCATTTTTATACTCTGTCGTCTAATTGCTTTACTGGAGAAAAACCTGACAACCTTTTGCCACTAAAGCTAGTAGATGACAGATGGATTACAAAAGAAGAGGAAGAAAGATAAAAAAGAAACAACAGAGTAATCCAGACAGCTCAATAACGGGGGCATAAATATACAACTCCTGCCTAAATATGATGAGCTGTAAAGCAAGAAATCTAGCCAGGGAAGCAAGGGTTCTGGCAGGGATTAGGAAGGTCATGATAGATAATGAGCTAAACATGAGCTCTCACTACAGATCTGTAGCTGAAAGGGCTAAGTAAATCCTTGGATGTTTAAACAGAGGACTATCAATTAGAGAGGATACATTATCTTTGTATATGGCAATCATGCAACTGCATTTGTAAAGTTTTAGCCACTTTTTGCAGGTCTAGAAAGATGTTCATCGGTTGGAGAGAGTTCAAAGCAGAAGCATGAGATTGATTAAAAAGACTGGAAAATGTGCATTACAGTGAAAGACTTAAGGAGCTAAATGTGTTTATCATAACAAGTAAGAAGAGATCTGATCATAGTGTGTAAGCATTTAAATGGGAAAAGAACGTTGTTAATAGAGACTTCTTAGTCCACTTATAATATGATAAAATGGCTTAAAGTGAAAACCAGACTATTTCAATCTCCTATTAAGCAAATCCAGGAGAAAATCAAGAAGACAAGAAATATGTCTCTGTACATTGCACTGACTTTATATAGAAAAGGAAAATGTGTCACTAACGGTTTTCATCTATTTTAACACTGTAGAGCAACTGAATCTATAAGAAGAGAGCTATTAAATGCAAACTTTAAACTCTTTTTTTTGTGAATTTAAGACTGACAAATTCAATGTCTTAATAGAATTCAAGAATGAAAGAGGTATCATTGAGAGTTTGCAAAAATAAAAAATAACAAACAAGAAATTGATGTGTAATACACTGGAAGGCAATACAAAAGAAACAAAGAAAACTCAAAGTGAGGCAGAAGAGATTGTTCAATTTCTAAAATAGAAGGTGTTTCATACCTCAGGCATGAATATGAGAATACAATGTGATTTATATTAGTCCACATGTAACTGCAAATCTGTTCATCTTCTTACACACTAAATTAGCAGTGCAAAGATTTCGCTTGTAGGAAACACCAAATGCTCAAGCTGGATTCCCTGAACAAATATAGTAATTCATTTTTTCTCCAATATATGTGCCAGCCTTCATGATTTTTTGCAAGTATGTGGTCGTTGTGCAATACAGTAAATGTTTCATATTGAATCCAATTACAAATATTTCATTGCACAGGCCACGTCCTTCAACAATACGAATCACTGTGCTTATTCAATTAACCTCCTGTGTTGCTGGGGGTATATACTTGGGACTTCTCTAGATTTCAATTGAATATATTTTTATGGGTCCCATTAGATTCCCATGAAATCTTGACTCTTCCTCTTCGCTACTGCACTTGGCAAAGATCCACTGTGTACTTACCATGTGAGAAAGGAATACCTTTCAAGAATACAATAAATTCTAAGTTCAAGTTTTGTTTTCCAGATCACTTGACACAGGTTTAGAAAATAAGTTCCTTTTCTTCCTATATGATAAATCATCTGCTCATTCAGTTCAGGTTAGCATCCCATCTTACCGTTTTTCTGACTTAACATTGCTCTACTGCTGGTCAGACATGCTTTGAAAGGTATGCAGAAGTGTTCTATGAACCCCAGGATAGGACTGCACTGTATAAACAGTATTCAGTCTTCTGAATCCTTATTGAATTAGTTAAATCTGCAAAATAGTATGATAATTGTAACTGCCTTGACTAAAAAGACAAACACACACGTCAGTGTATTTCATTGGTAGATAAATCCTTCAAACATTGCTGCAAAAGCCACTAACAAGGTCACTTCACATTCAGTAACCATAGAATTAAAACCTTCCAGGGAATTGCTTTGTGCTGACCAGGATCTAAACTCCTCTTTAAAGTCAAAACAGAATTATTCTTCTTCTTGATTGTAAAGCAGACTTTCATATTGGGGATAAATGCAATATGAATGATTCATGGTCCTTCTGAAATGGAAAGATAAGCAACGTCATAAAGAAACGGGGCATTAACACCAATTCTTTATTACATAAGACTGTCAAAACTTTATATTCATGGAAATAAAGACATTGTTCTGTCCATTTAGATGACGAAGATGCTTTTTTAATCAAGTGAAGGCGGCATCCTTATAATCTTTGAAAAGCAGACTATACATTCTCACATATGGAATAACTCAATACACTAATTAAATAGTTATATTAATTAGCCAGTGCTAACCAGTGCATTCAGTAAAGTATGCATTGAATAAGCTGATGGTGACAGGAGCAGAAAAAGAAAACCAAGAAAAAACCACTATGCCTGAACAATCTCCTTCTACCATTAGATATAATATCACTTCTAGAATTTGCTTTTTTATGTTCTTCCGGCTTCCTTACTTTGTAAAAAAAAAGTGGGAAATTAGAAGGATTTCACAGTAAGAAATTATGTCAAACTATCATGGAAGCAAACAGGTGCAATTAAAATGCTGAATTTCCATCATATACAGAAACAGTTTGAACAGCAGAGTCTCAAACAATTTAGTCTTAAGAGCAATCCTTTGACAACTGCTCTTGTCTTCCTGGACATCAAAAATACTGGCTTAATGCTGAGAGCTATTGCTGCATTGCTAGCAATATAGAAATGATTCACAGACTGAAAGTGGAAATTATAAGAGAGAGAAAAACAAAAATGGAACTTCAAATCTATTTCAACAATAATATTTTATGTCAGAAATTTTGGAAAAGCCAGAATGTAACAAAAGTTTGGTTGTTGTAAGAATTTATTCTGCTGCTTAATATTTAAGGCTTATATATTTAAAACAGATGAGTGTTCATTTTTATAGTTTCCAAATGTGAAAACCTGGCAATAATTAAGCCATTATTTTCATAACATCTCATTTAGGCAAATAAATTTTTCCTTTGTTACAGCTAGGTGTTTAAAAACTGTATTACCTTTTTTTCAAACTGGTGTCAATTATAGCCAGGTCAGGGGGAAGACCCTTGCACTAGGCCAGCAGATGTCTAAGAAACACTATAGCAAACTAAAATACAAGAAAAAAAGATACAGCAGCTGCTGTCTTTGATGGAAAGTACACAGACAGATACTGCATAGAAAGCTTTTATCTGTGACTCTGATAAACTTAATGGAATACAACCATTTCAAAATGGCTTCTTAAGGTCTAAACACTTGTGTAGTTTTGTATTTTCCACGAGGATTACTTACATTAGTAACAGTATTGTACCTGGTAAACCTTACTCTTAGTGACTTCCATAGTTAACCTGTAAATTATGAGACATATAAAAGGAAAGCACAATATTTGAACAACATTAAGCATGAACTGAGAGAAAATTTGAAGTATGTACTTGATTAGATATTAGAGGCATTTTAGATAAGCCTTTTTGGAAGTTACCATAAGGAGTAACAGTGTGGTCTTAAAGAATCATGGAATGGTTCAGGTTGGAAAGGACCTCTGGAGGGCACCTTGTCCAATCCCCCTGCTCAAGGAGGGCCACCTAGACCCAGTTGCCCAGGACTGTATACAGACAGCTTTTGAATACCTCCAAGGATGGAGACTCCACAACTGCTCTGGGCTGCCTGTGCTGGTGCTCGGTTACCCTCACATGAAAAAGTGCTTTCTGAGGTTCGGACGGAATCTCCTTTGTTTCAGTTTGTGCTCTTTGCCTCTTTCTGTCACTAGGCACCACTGAAAAGAACCTGGCTCCAACCTCTTTGCACCCTTCATGAGGTATTTATACATATTGATAAGATCCCTCCTGAGCCTTCTCTAAGATAAACAGTCTCATCTCTCTCAGTCTTTCCTCATGAGAGAGATGCTCCTGTCCTTTAATCATTCTTGCAACACTTCACTGGACTCTCTCCAGTAGCTCTGTATCTCTCTTGCACTGAGGAGCCCAGAACTGGATGCAGCACTCCAGCTATGGCCTCACCAGTGCTGAACAGTGGGAAGGATCCCTGCCCTAGACCTGCCATCAATGCTTTGTCTAATGCAGCCTTTTTTGCCTCAAGGACACATTGCTGGCTCAGGTTTAACTTGATGTCGACCAAGACTGGTGCCTGGGCTTGTTCCTCCCAAGGTGCAGGAATTTGCCCTTCACTTTGTTTAAATAACAGTCACTTGCCAGTCTGCTTGCAAGAACTGATTTCAGGTGTGCTGAGAATGTCATTTTTGGAATGGTGTCATTTGGGCCAAAGCTTGCTGTCTGCAGATTGCCTATAATTTTCCTTATATCAGACCTACAGGCATATTATTAAGATATGATTTTAATTGATTTAAACTGGATCAGAGTAATAGAGCATTTGGATCTTCTTGTGATCCCTCCTGGGTAGACAAGTTGAATAATGTAAGTATATTTCATGTGCTCTGACCTATCTCATTCTGACACTATTTGAAACCTCTTTCACTGGAAAACAAAATTCCTTTTCCTGATATGAAATAAAGTGAAAAGTATTTGTTCATCTCCAGCTAGAAACAAGAAAAAAAGGCCAAATCTTGTTTACTTATGTCAGTCCAGTATGAATAATTACAAGGACAGAATGTATCACATTATCATCATTTGTTTAATAAATCAGTTTACAGCCTAGTTTATAGTTAAACAGCTTTATTCCTTCAAGATGTGGAGTTTTTCCCCTGAAAATCACAGAATGTATTCTCAAGATGTTTAACAATAGACTGATAATCTTCCTAACAACACATAGCACTTAACAAAACACAGCAAAGCTGATCTTCTAGTGTGTGGTTGATGTTTTCTTTGAAATACTGCAAAGGATTCAGCAGCATTCATTCTATTAACATTTCAACACTGGCTTTGCACTTTGCAGATTTTCATTTTTCTGGAGACAGCATTTTGATGCAAGGAGCAGTGTTTTTCTTTTTTTTTTTTCCACATTTTCTTCCTAAACTTGTGACCACTATCCTTATCGTTCAGCTGTCTTCTGCATATGAATAGAAATTCATATGGATTATAAATCTAATACTGTGTGTGTCATAGTGTTATGCAACATTCTGGAATTTTCCAAGGGAAAACAAAACTGATTGTAGCAGGATTTCACCATCTACACCATCCTCATAAAAGTCTGGAAATCATTGAGACAGTAAGTATGGAACCCCATGAAGCTACTTCTACAGACTTTTAGGAGTCAAATTGCACTTCAACATTTATGAATGCACTTGCCCATTTACTCTTCTCAATTTCTGTACTGCTCAGGCTACCCTGAATAATGTGTGTACTGGATTTTATTGAGCTGTGGACCCATGAGGTTATGAAAGTATAAAGTGTGCTTCCAAACTCAGGAGGGTGGTAGGCTCAGCTTTATCTGTTTAGTCAGTGAGAAATCATTAGAATACTAAAGACTATTTGTTCAATCGGTGCCCAGGGGTTTTAAGCCTTTTGAATAGTTAACTAAAGCCTAAAGGACGGCTTTGAAATTCTCGTATACATGCAGACCTTGGTTTAAAAGCTACTGTGTCAAAACATAAAGGATTCAGTCAAATGTACTGGAAAATACTATGAGTGCTGAATTTTTTAATTTAGGCTAGCTAAAACTAATGCTATGCTATTTGAGCAAGCATGACTTCCCAGAAGTGATTAATTTTCAACTGAATAGTCACTGGCTCTATTGCCTCATGTTGACAGGTTGTCAATAGCATGAAAGAAAAATGAGCAGATTTTGGAAAGTAAGAATATGGATAATATTTTGTGAAAACTACTTAACCAGATTTTCACAATGTTCTTTGTTTGATAGTTAATCATTCTAAACCATATAACATTAGTATCATAATTTTCAGTGGAGCTAAATGGACAACTTAAATTAAGCTATGGAAAACATAAGAAGTTCTTCCTGAAATATTCCATAATCTACTGTCTGTATATTGAAGATCAAATAATATAAATATATATAACATAGAAATAAATGCACAAAAATATAAACAAAATTATAAATAAAATAGAGAGAAATGTGATCAAGTGCCTTCTTTATTTTCATCACTGCTTTCTTCTAAATACTACCTAAAAAAAATAAAAAGGCAAAGATACTTTGGAGTAATTCAGATTCACCATGTTTCGTAAGACACAGTTCCTGAATCCCTGCAGTCAATTATCAGAACAGAGAAAGCAAGTAAATCTAACTTGTCCATAGGTAAACCAATGCCATTAGCTCACTGCACTTACAGTTTTGGCTGATGAAACTTGTTGACATGGTCTCGCGATACCATTTTCCATAGTATGATACTCATAAAGTTCTCAAAATTCAGCATCTACATGGTCAACATGTACAGTCAACATGTTTGCTCTTAGTTTGTCACTTGAAAAATTAACCATAACCAGGCATTACAGAAGATGAATGAGAACTTCTTCTGATGAAAGTAGACTCTATTAGAGCCTCTGAGACGGAGGTGCTGCGCTACCCATTCACTGGCTTCGCACAGCAATATGTGAAAGAGTATCATTTATACCTCCCCTTAAAAAAAGGTGAAGAGTTCTGTTTATTGTGTTTTTTACTAAATGTGTTGTGTAGACCGAAAGAAAAAGACCATGTGTGAGTCTGGGGGAAAAAGTGTTAATAAGAATATACTGAAATAAAAAAGAAAGCCAGCATGTCATAAACTCATGTTTTCTCTCATACCACATGCTTTGTTAAATCAAGGTTTAGAAATCTATTTATAATGGTTCTTTACTAGAATCAGGATGCAAAATACGGTCAAGTATCACATATTTCATCAAGCGTCTTAGGCTGGGCATCATGTCATTTCTTCAGCCTTCTTTAAGCTCAAAATTATCTGTTGTGTATACAGGACTGAAGGTTTCCTCATGTAGAAAATGAATGTATTAAACTTTTGATCATTTTAAGGGTCATCCTCAGCTAATGTAAATTGTCAGAGTCCTATTGAAACATACAAACTTAGGACTATTTATACAATCTGAAGAACTTAATTTTAAAAATTTTAGTTTTAAGTCATGTAGCTTATTTATTTAAAAGTTTTGAATGCAGTTTCATTAATTAAAAAAGAGAAGGAAAATGAAACAACTTTACTTAGTTAATTAAGTATTTATAGTGGCCTATCTATAGAATTTAGTTATTATTTTACAGTGATTTCTTTTATGATATAAGCAGAGGTCTACAGTTTGCCCCAGGCATTTTTGTAGGTATCATCTTCAAATTATGGCATGAGAATGATGTCATTTTTGTGGTACAGTCCTGTCACCATAATAATTTTCATGTACTGAGAAGTTTTTGGAAAAGATCTAATTAGATGCATCTAAGGTATTAGAAAAATTCCCAGTGACTGCAGAGGACATGGATTAAGCTCCCGGAGTGCTGGAGTATTGGATGAAAACAACTGAACTTCATCACTACAGGTCTGAAAGGTTTCCCTCATCTTCCTAGCCTGGATGAAAAAAAAGGTTCAGGAAAGGTTATGCAGTAACCTACAATAGTTTGTCCCATGGGAGATAAAAATCACCTTTACAAATTATTCAAAGGGTAAGAGTTTAGTTTTCAAGATCACTCAGGACAAGAGTTTCACATTTTTAGAATCTCACAGTGGGCCAGCTATTCAAATAATGAAGCAACAGATCCTGTGTGCTTTCACAATCTGAACTCTATCCTGAGCAATAAAATCTTTAAAAGGTCAAGGCTTTTTTACCAAAGTAGCCTTAACATTAAAGCTAATAATGCTATTTTATAATAAATGTTACCATTTTGCTACTAGACAAAATATTTCAAACCTGTGTAGCTAATATTAACTCATTATATTATAATTAACTTCTGTTTAGACATTCGAAGACTTCTTAAGAAAGCTGATATATCCAGTAGATTTCTTAATTTTGAGTTCCTTGGTCTGAACATGTGTCTCAAGTTTGTCCCAATCTGACAGTGAGATGGAATAGTTTTCCCTCACAGGAGGTGACTGTCTTGCAGTCCAGTGAACAACCACAGAGCAAGCTTCACAAGAATCTCATCTGCTCTCATCAACCAAGGGCCCAAGAGCCTGGAATCAACTGCAGCAATCAACTGCTCAGTCCAGATGTAGCTATATTTAAATAAGATGGAGAACTAAATATTTTGTTGCCAAGTAAGAAAATATGCAAGAGACGAGAGGAGAAAAAGAATCATAGAATCATAGAATCACATCACAGAATAGTTTGGGTTGGAAGGGACCTTCACAGGTCATCTAGTCCAACCCCCTGCAGTGAGCAGGGACATCTTCAAATAGATGAGGTTGCTCAGTGCCCCGTCCAGCCTGGCCTGGAATGTTTCCAGATAGGAAAACACTTTGGTTCTGTACCTTTCTTATCATGTAGGTATTTTTTTTTTTAATTAAGCCTTAAAAATGTAAATAAGTTACTAGGACTTTAAAGCATAGCAGTAAGCAGTTTTCAGGTAATGAAAATTAGTTTTCTTTAGTGAAAGAGAGTTAAATCGAATCACATTGTAGTTCAATTGCGACAGACTAAAAGGATGCACTGGGACAGTCACTTTTAGACAGTGATTGAACTGGTAGGAATTGGGCTCTTGCTTCAACAGTATTTCTGCAAATCTCCTCCATAAAGAATAATTTAAAACTCAGCACCAATACAGAAGGCTTATTCTGTAAAATGTACTTTCTTTACACTGGCAAGATCCTACCAAATTGAGTGGGAATTCTCAATCAGAGATCCAGTTTCTATCCAGCTGTCTGTCTAGATTTTTATTCTACTAGTTCATGTCAGCCCTTTTTAACTAGAATGTTAATTTTATTCCCCATGTCTCTGAGATAAATATCGTTTATTAAGAAAGAAATAAAAAGTGTCTCTGTTAACTGTGTGTTGTCAACTGTGTGTTGTCATTCACTCTCTGGTTCACTGTGGAGTCACTCATTCATGCTCAATTTGGTTTTAGTTTGGTGACTAACAGGATCTGACTATTTCCTTTTCTTCAAGTAAGGACAGAAATACGGTGGAAGTTACTGAGCATACTAACCAGGATAAAATATTACAATTTGTTCTGTGAAGCAGAGAACTCAGACATCAAAGGACCTCACAACCATCTTTGATACTTTTTTACCTCATTCACACCCATGAATTGATTCAATAACATTTCTCTCTTTTCTTTGTTTTTGACTGTTTTCAGAAAAGAGAAAGCCACATTTTTGATGTATCTGAGTATTTGAATTTTGAAGCTGCTGTTCCTCAGTTAGTTTTAAATTCATAACTCCCTAGTATGTCTTCTTAGCTAAGATAGGAAAAAGATAGATAAGTATGTTTATGTGAAGCTTTCTTGAATATTCCCTGAAAAAGGAAATAATCCAGCTCCCACTGAAATCAATCATTTCAATAGTCTGTGAATTAAGCTCAGAAAAATCAACTTCCTTTGTATTAGACAGCTTTATATGAGATTTCAGAGTAAGCAGCTGTATTGAAAGCATGATCCTTATAAACAATAGTCTCAAAGGCAAATCTTCCATTAACTTTAATGAGAGAAAATTTGAGTGCATCGTAGGAAAGAAGGGGATGTGATAAAATTAAACAGCTGTAAATTTAATATGAAAAAAGGAGAACATTCCTAACCTAGAGTACAATCAACATGTGAAGAAAACTTTCCACAGGAGGTCATCTAGGTGGCTAAATTTAACAAATGACTGGATAGCTTTACAATCGTTATTAAAATTTGTTGCTATGCAAGCTTAGACAATGATGTGAGTAATCACATTTCAGGCTTCAGGGCTTAAGCTGATTGCTCATGAGGGTTAGAGAATAATCCATCTTCTCATTTCATATACTCTGAATTTATTTAAGTGCTCTTTGAAAGAGGACAATTGATTTATTTCAAAATATGAGGTAGTGGTCACTAAGTCACAGAAACAATATAAAAGGAAGCAACTCCTGCAGTCCACCTGCTTTATTTTGTTGGGGTTTTTTTATTACATGTATGCTAATTTAAAGATTGGGGGTTGGGAGTTTATTGTACTGATAAATTACTTCATCACAGTTCATATAGATTTATTTTGTGGCTTGGAGACTGCTGAATACCTTATTAGAGCTTTTCTTCATGTGTGATAATACTTTATATCCACAGTTAATGTTTTCTTCCATTCCAGAAGGCAAATAATGAAACAGATATTTTTAATCTTTAGGAAAGATACTCTTTACCAGAAGAAGTGTTATATAATTTGTAAATGTTCTCAACACTGTTGAAAAAAACACTTGTCTCAAGTTTTTCCATGCTCCTTATAAAGCTATGATCAGGATATGATCTATTAAAATTATGAGAAATTAAATTTGCAAAATTCAATAAAACTGAGACAATATGAACTCATTTACTATAAATGGGATTATTTTATAGAAAATATGAATAGATGGTGTAGAAATTATCTTCTTTGCTGCACTTCCAACAAATTTTATGGTTTTTACACAGGTAGTGTTTTGCAGAATAATGCATGTTTACTGTTTTGAGACTATTCATGAAATAAGGAATTCCTGTTTTAATATTATAACATAAGATCACTGTAAACAGGTGCAATGAATTTCATAAAAATTGGCATATCCCTCTGCTTTATATGTGTCTTGGTAGCTTGGCTCAACTTTTAATTTTCATATTTTATTGTAAATACAGGTAAAAACTTCTTTCTTCTGAATGCCATTTACTGTGAGGAGTACAGGGAGCAGAAGAGGTTTTGCATTGGCTTCAAAATGTGAAAATATATGTGTGTTTCCAAAGTGACTTTTTGGCCATATACTTCTGCTGGAGGCATTATGAATAACCTGCTCTGCCATCTCATCAGTGAAGATCATGGCCTTGAGACAGAGTATTAAGTACAGTTCAAAGGAGACAAGGTTAATTTGGCAATTAAGATTACAAAAATATGGTGAGAAAGTCTGTAATGTGACATTTTTCTGGAAAACAATCAGTTTAAGCTGTACCATTCCTTCAATAAAGTTTTTCTGGCATATTCTAGCCGCTCTCATCAAGAAACATTAGATTGAGTTACAGCTTACAAATATAAATCTATATTATAATACCCACTATTGAGATTTCTTCAAACCCCAGGTGCAACTTTTGTTGTAAGCTCTTACTGTACTCTGACAGCATACTGTATTGCACAAGGAAGACTAGAAGTGCCAGGAATTAACGTTGAGCCAAATATGAGTCAAATAAACTGTATAATGATAGGATATGAGACGGGATGCTCCAGATGTTCTTATACTGAGAGCTACATAGTATAGGACTACAGTGCAGTATTTCCCTTAAACTGCAGCCAGACATTTCCCTGTCAATATGTGCATTTGAAATCTATATCAAGAGGATAAGTATCCTGTTTGTATTTTACAGACTGTTGTTAATGCTCCTTTAGACATAACAGTTTCAGAACATGCAGAGTTTCAAAAACCTTGTTAGCTTATTTTTCATGTTTAACTATGTGCATACAATTATTTCAGACAACTATTTGCTGCAATAACGTAGAACAATACAATGAAATTTTCAGAGTTATGTAATTTTTTTAAAAAAAAGCTATGTTTAAGATTTGCAAACTACCTAACTATCCCCTGGAATTTAGCCAGAATGACAAGACTTCATGTTTATAAAAGACATTGGAAGAGCGATCCCAAATGTCCACTACTGCTCAATCCTTTATTTCCACATGCTACCGGCTGAATCAAGTAAATCCTCAGAGCTGACAAAAGCTTCAACATAGATCTGAAATGTTTGTAACAGAAGTACCAGTTCTTCTTAATAGGAACAGGACTTTGTGAACCCTAGTACAATTAGGGGATTCAATGACAGAAGAATCTTCTGTAAATGTATGTTAAATCATGGCTAGTGAAGAGATTAAATCATCACTAGTATCAGAGATTAAATTTATTTTATATGGAGATTTTTCTATAGCATCAATCCAACGCAGAGAAAAAGAGATTGGTGCCAAAGTTCTGTCAAATATTGACTTTGTCTGCAAAACCAGGTGAAAAGTTCCCACCTCTTTCTTTCCCCTTGGCTCTCCATTCTTACTCTGAACCGTAGCTTGCCATCACTTTAACACCACTATAGCAGTTCATGGAACTTGAGTTCAAATAGAATAATCTTACTAAAAAATAACCTTTTCCTGAGATTTATTTTTAAACTGAGTCTGTTCAGTGTCTGGTTTATAGTTACAGCAGATATGTTAGGACCACTGAAGGCTATTACAGAGGCAGCATAGAAAAGCTGAGAAAAGATCGTATTTCACTGTCAGAAATCACTGTATTTTTGAACATCCTGAAATCTTGTTCCTGTTCCCATCAATATCAGAGAAGTAAACAGGGGATTCATATTGAAAACAGATCGACCATGGCACGCAGGCAGTTGGAGGAACTCATAACCCTGAGGAAGACAACTAACCTAGTTATGTGGTAAGTAAAGAGAGTTAGGCATCCAAAATGAATGGTATACATTAGTACCAGTACGCTGGGTGAACATCACAGTGAAACTAACAAAATATGCTAAGAGAGGAATACAAAAGATACCTGTATCTAATTCTAAGCTTCCATCCATATAGCATAGAAACTACTGAATTGTTTTTAGTTAGGCTTCTAAGCTCTTTCTTTTAACAACTAAAAAGGGAATCAGTTATTTCTCTTCACAGGAAACTTCCAAATGAAATTAAGTATTCTTTATTTTCATCTAGTAACCCAGTGGTTAGGTATTTTCTCTTGCCATGGGTTTCCTTCTTCAGGTTCAGGCCATTAGAATGCATATCTTCCATTAAAATAGTATCCCTGGCAGAATGTGATTTTTGCTGGAACTTCCAATGCCTGTATTTAGCACAGGTTTGAAAAATATTGCAGTGTGGCAAGTATTTCTCAATCCACATGTGCACCTTTAGCAAGAGACTGTCAAGTCACACTCAGCACTTTTGGCCCACTTAGTACTTGACTGTTTCATCTGCAGGGACGGTTCTAATAAAGTTGTCATGAAGTTCCACATCAAAACTGAGAACACTGAACTGGACACATCAACAAATAGGGAAGCCAAGGGAATTATTATTACCGTTACCACTACTATTATTTGGGGAGCCTCATATTATCATCCGTATGCTTCAAATGGTGATGGTTAAACAACTGTGGTCAGTGGAATACAAAGAAATATTGCTAAAGTAATTGGTGAAACAAAGTAAGAACACAGAAAAATGGACCAAATCTTTAGCTGATATAAACCCTAATGGCAGTATTGGCCAGCTCAGGATCTGCCTCAAAACACTTTTTCTCACAAAAATAATAAACAGAACATAGGCCATATGCCAAAAAATGAGGGAAAGATTAGATGTAGGATTTGCCTGCATTTGAAACAGAAATAGTTTCCATGGAAATTAGTTTTTAGACCCATGTTTTATTTGTGAGCTCTCAAACATTCTCAGACACCAAGCAAACATGTATATGTCCATATTTATGGAAAACCATTTAATTTTTTTTTCAAACATATTTCATATATCCTTTTCAGTGCTGAAAAGAGGTAATCTTTCCTGTTACAACATCTCTGTTTTGGTGCTTGTCTCTGACTATCTCCAGGTCACTCAAAGACAAATAGCTTTTCATACAGGCCGAATATGTAAAGCATAAACTACATCCTCACAGCTAGGAACATACTGAAATCTTAAAAGAGATGATTTTTTCAAGTAGCACAACAAGTACAGAAAAAAGTTACTGTGATGTGGACCATTTTTATCCAAAGGTATTATGCTAAGTTAGGTAAATGAAGGATATTTGCCGAAACACATTCAAGTTGACAGAAATCCAAGGTATGCACTGAATCCAGTTAACTGTGGATGATATCTTCGATATTGTCAGGAAGGATGGACTTCTTAATCCTTTTTGGTGTTTTCTTGTAAGTAATCCTCTGGATATATACATCTGCCATCGTAGTCTCAGGTAGACCCTAGTAAACATATGGACCGTACTGGAAAATACTAGCTAACTATAGTGAAAATTGCAATTTGCCTTTGCTTCCATAGATCAGAGACTGAGATATCTTGTTTGGACAGCACATCCAATAAATTCACTGAAAGAGATTCACTGAAAAAAGACATACTGTGACATGCCTTATGTCTTCATTTTGCATTAGTGTGCTGGAGGGTCTTTCACAGAGTTCTTTGAAGAATGTATTTAGCTTTAATCTGAAAAGAAAGACAGAAATAACTATGGAGAGACCTCTGCCCTTTTCTGAAATTAACATACAAGCATTTCTGTTAATGATATTTTATTTCTGCTGCCACAGTATCCGCTAGTGTGACAGATATCAGGTCTGGAATACATTTGAGGTTACAAAGACAATAATCGGATTCTTTATCAGACTTTTAAAAAAATGGTCTTGCTGTAGATAAAGCAATAAACACTTTGTATTACTGCTTAGATACAGCAAAAACACATCTTCATTACCTCTAGTAAATCTAGTTTCCAAATAGATGGAATTAAATGTTCTGTTATATTTTTCCCACTTTAGAAGCCCTTGTCTGTCCGATAGTGCCTTAATAAGGTTATTAAAAGACAATAATCATCTCCCAGTGTAAATGATTCTTGAATGTGCTGTTAGGTAATGACTAATGTTAATAGTCTTTGATTATACCTTTCCTGTAAGTTTTTGTTTCTCTCAGGTAGGAGATTTTACTATGGAGTGTTGCAACTACAACGTGTTACCCATGCAGAAAAATGTTCTGTTTATCTTACACAACAGCAGGAAATCCCTGTTCAATTTTCTTTCCAAATTTCTGAAAGTGATTTGAAAAACCTGTAACAAAGAATTCCTCCGGGTTCTCAAACTAAATGGCTCATTCTTGCTATATTTCCATATTAATTGCTTTAGCTATTACAAATAGCAGTTCTAATTGGCTTTTGAAGACTTTTTGAACTTCAGTAATTAAGTCCAGAAGGTACTCTTAAAATTGTTGGCTCTAACCTGCTGTTGTCTCCTTGTCTGCCCACACACTGGGTAATTCATGCTCACTCTCTATGCAGTCCATCCCTTAATTTCCACTTCCCTTTTTGAAATGTGCATGTCTTTCTTGCACAGACTGACATGCACAGGTGTATGAACAAAGAAAAATACAGGGAGGATCTGAATCAGGGAGTAAATTAATAATCTATTAAATCCATAAAAAACAAGGGAAAAAAATTAAACATTCCCATTCTGAAGCAACTATGTCCATCTCCTTTTCCTTCCACAACTGAACGATTGACACTGTTCTCTTTCTTACTAAGCAAGTTTTGATGGTACTGTGGAAAAAGTTTGTATTGAAGCCTCAATCTGTACAAATTTCACGAGAAGTTAGCATTGCTAACAGAAAACAAAACAAAACAAAACAAACAACCCTGATTTTGCTGAGAAGTTCACTATCTTTCTGAATCAGTTCAGTCTGATCTATGCCAGGATGATGCACCTGTTCTTGTTTGATCTCGGAAGATAAAGTGCTCTGGAAACCACCTGAAAATATCCTGTAATATAAAAATAAACTAATGTATCACAACCTAGTTGTTGGTGAACAATAAGATGCATGAACATGTCTGTGTAAGACTTTATTAGCTCCACTGCTGCTGAGAAGTTGAGACATCAGTAAGAAGTGGAGAAGGACTGAGCTGTGGTTTTTCATGGAAGTCACACAAACAGCATTCTTCTGGTGTCAGGGTCAGCAGATTCTTTATACAGCAAAACTTTTCACCAATGATTGAGACTATAGATGCCTGAGGCATGATTCAGTAACCTAAACATAGACATTTAGTCCTATCTAAGTTCTTCCTGGGTCTCTGAGGTCTGGAAAATGGGGACAAAAATATGAATCAAGATTTATGATGCTTCTACACTTTGGGAGAGTATCATTGCAGAAAATTAAATAACACTAAGCACCCACTTCAGAAAGCTAACCCTGTAAGGAAATTCATGTCCTGGTCAAGATACTTAGAACTATATGGCTAAGGGAGGCCATCTATTAGGAGGTACTCGAGTGTCCAAAATCCTGGTAGAAACAATAGGAATCTAATAAATGCAGGCAGTCAAGCGCAGTGATGCTACTCACCATGGATTAGAAAACTCATCTGCTCAGATGTGTGGCTTTTCAAGTTGTTACTGGAATTGACTGATTATTTGAGTCAATTGCCCACAACATACTGAAATTTGAGGCAGTGTCTCTTCCAAAGAACTCAGGTTTCTCATAAGGCTTATGTCCTACCTATCAGGTCCATGCAGATATCTCAAATATTTTAGGACATCCTAAAGGATACTAGGAGCATACATGGGAATATAATGTACATAGACATCTAAATTAAGATATCTAATATGGAACTGATTCCCATCTTTGGAATTCCTGGTTTTGGCTAAGTCTTGCTGAACTAAGACTTCAGATTATTACATGAAAGAGAAATAAAACTATGCAGTTTCAACTAAAATTGATCTTACAATTACATATTTGTATAAGATTCTTGAAACAAGCTTGAAATAAGAAGAAATATGCCACAGACACTGTGGGGAAAAAAAAAAAAAGAAGATCAAGTTTGCCCATCTCTTACTGACAGTTACACAGTGGAGTAACAGTTTTAGAGTGATATCCTTTTAACAAACATTAACTCTCTTGTGACTTCCACATAAAAACTCATATCTATCAGAGGGATTTTAATTTGAACTAAAAGAATACTTTTGCTTTGCACAGGAGGAAACAAGTGAACAAACAGAAAGCATCAGAGCAGCACAGTCAAGTTTGTGAAAAGTCAAGTGGAAATGGCTTCTAAAATTTGTATCTGTAGTTACAGTTGGAGCTTGTGGAGGACATGACTTTGTAGTGAGTTTAAACTAACCTGTTTTGCATTGTTTGTATAGAGAGGAGAGGAGAGGAGAGGAGAGGAGAGGAGAGGAGAGGAGAGGAGAGGAGAGGAGAGGAGAGGAGAGGAGAGGAGAGGAGAGGAGAGGAGAAGAGAAGAGAAGAGAAGAGAAGAGAAGAGAAGAGAAGAGAAGAGAAGAGAAGAGAAGAGAAGAGAAGAGAAGAATAGACTATTTCAGTTGGAAGGGACCTACAATGATCATCTAGTCCAGGACTGACCAAGTTAAAGCAGATCATTAAGGTCATTGTCCAAATGACTCTTAAACACTGAAAGGCTTGGGGTATCAAACTCCTCTGTAGGATGTCTCTTCCAGTGTTTGACTGCCCTCTCGGTGAAGAAATGTTTCCTAATGTCCCATCTGAACCTCTCCTGGCCCAGCTTTGAACCATTTCCATGTATCCTATCACTGTATGTCGGGGAGAAGACATCAGCACCTCCCTCCCCACTTCCCCTCCTCAGGAAGCTGTAGCAAGCAATGAGGTCACCCCCTGCCAGCCTCCTTTTCTCCAAACTAGACAAACCCAAAGTCCTCAGATGCTCCTCAGAGGACATTCCTTCCAGCCCTTTCAACAGCTTTGTTGCCCTCCTCTGGATGTATGAAGAGACCTTCACACCTTTCTTAAATTGTGGGACCCAGCACTGCACACAGGTTCCAAGGTTTGACTGGCTGGTTACACTGATGAGATACTGAAACAAGTTGATAAAGTAAAGAATGAATCCTACATAGAAGACAAAACTCCAAGGTACCCTTTTGAATGAATTTGCTCCTCTATGTTCTTATTTATGCAGGAAGACTCAGGTTGTTCTTGCTTCCTCCAAGCAGCCTGGAGAAACCCCATGACATTTCTGGATGCCATATAGCTGTTTAAACCAGGATCCGATGTCTTTTTGAAAGTCATGCCTAAGGACCTCGTAGATGCAAATCCAGTCAGCTCAGAAATCACACACAGGAGCTGGATAACTGCACTCACGTAAGTAAACACACTCTGAGGAAGTCTGCTGAATCCATAAATCCATGCTTCAGTTAATATTAGTTGCGGTTCCTGGGGGCTGTTTTATGTGTGCTTAAAACATATTTTTAGACTGCTTACCTTTCAGGATAAACGGTAATACAGACCTTTATTTATAAATTCACATTCCTCACTCTCATCCAACTAGAGGGGAAGATCAGACAAACTATATAAGACCAGGGTGCTGCTACTGGACATAATTGGAAATCTGCTTGAAATTAACTGAAAAATACATAAAGGTAAGATTAAGTTGACAATTTTTCACATTTTCTTCTGAAGGTTTATTAAATACTTATTTGAGCCAAATGTTCTATTCTCAAATGACAAAAAAAAAGAAAAAGTAGAAAATAGGGGTCCATTCTGTCTATGGTAATTACCTAAGTATAAATCAAGTGGAATTTACTCTCATTTACTCTCACATTTTTAGAACATCTCCTGTATTAATAGAACACATTTTTCAGAAAGGAGTTAAGCCACTTTCATTACATGTTTCATCTTGTTTAACCCTATAATTCCCATTTATTCCGTTAAAAAATCACATAAAAGTAACATGCTTAGGCTTGAGGAGAAGTCTATCCTGAAATATCTAAAACAATTATCAAAACTATGATACTTCAAATATTTTTGTGTATGGTTATTTTATAAATGTACACTCCTTTTCAATGTTATACAAATGCTTTCTGGATTTGTAGGTATAGACACACAGGTGACTAATAGTAGGTAAACAACTATTTGTACCAAAATAAAATCTAATGAAAATTAAATTGTAGCTGGTTAAATAAATCTTTAAAAAAATTGGTTTCTATTGAAAACATTTCAAAAATATAAATATAATTCTGTCAAAGGAAGTACCCTGAAGAAATCTACAAACTGAAGATGACACTTTGAACTGAACAAAGTCTAAAGCCTTTGGCCATAATTTAAATGGAAGAGAGGAAAACACCAGAAACTAAATGGGATTTCAGACTGTTGAGAGGTCATCTATCTATACAAAACATTTTAAAAGAGATCTTTGTTATTTCTTCTTTCTTGCATTCATGTTTTCAAGGAAAGATGGAGCAGCAGTCTCATTCCCAGACACTATGGCTGCAACCTGCTGTTCTGGGCTGGTAAACTGGACGTACTCCCAAGTTTGGCTAGATAACCCATAAAACAATGAACGGACCTCCAATAACTCAAATCTCAATAAATCAAAGTTACTGTGTAACAATCTGGAATATAGCTCCATGAAACTGGACTAAAGGACAACACAGGTCATATGCTTTACATGTGGTCCACATGTATACACATACATATCTACACATGTACGAAGTATTAATCTAAACAGAAGAGTCAACATTTTTAAGGTGCCATTATTTCTGTCTTTGAACAGAAATATGAGCTCACTCATTGTGTAGTGTTATACATTCATAATGATCCAACACACCGAGAACACTTCAAAAAGTCTGCTAACTCACTATAATACATTCAGAGGACATTGGGTTTTACTGTCAGGCCTCACGTGTATTTTCGCTTACCCTACAGCAGATGAACAATTATTTCTGATGTGACAGATAGAGCATATGAGCTATGCAGATGATCTGGGGTCATGAAATGGCCACAGGCCAGCAAGCTGCTCCTTCTGCTTCTGCTGCCACGTCCTGGCATTTAAAAAACCTGACCAAACCTCTGAATTCCTGGTGGGGAAGGAAAAGAAGAGTTGTCAGGCAATGTGTCCAAGCAGAAAAAGAAAACACGTCCAAGAAAACCAGGACACAGTTGTCATTGGTTGCTAATATATTTTGGAAATATATTCATTTTTTAATTCCTATCCATTTAGATCCACATATTTATGTGTAATGGTATAATACATGAAACTATCCTGAAGTAATATCTGAACACATGCATTCTTGAGACTAATTACTAGCTTGCTATGTAGTTATGGTGACTGCATGAGGCCAAATAAGACAGAACCTGTTCTCTCCACTAACTTGAGATTAATTCATTGTTTACTTCTAACACTAACCAAACCAAACACATTATAAAAAGGACTGTAAAATGTGTATTCAAAAAAAAAAACAGAGACAAGAAGAATTTTTCATATAGGCTCAGAATTCTTTTCAATATAATAATTTTGGAGCTGACTGGCAGCTGTTGTACTCAGAGACAGGCAAGGCAAGTGGTCTTTGCTCGCAAAAAAACCCAGCTAGATACACAGGCAAGTATCTATCTATCTATCTATCTATCTATCTATCTATCTATCCGTTAAGCATCCAGATACACACGCAGGCATCTATCTATCCATTTATTTACCTACCTACCCACCTACCTACCTAAAAATATCCTGAAATCACACCTGAGATTCTACCTGGCAGACTGTTATGCTTCCTGGCAAACTGCTGGTGTATCCTCAGTTTTGCAGAACATCTTTAGGACCAGGGTCTTTACAACATGTGAAAAAAAATTACAGAAAGCTGTCTCCTCTCTTTTCACTTTATTGTCATCCATTCCTGTGGTTTAGAGCACTTGTTCAAAAAATGGTTTTCTTAATTTCTGTTCTCTCCTCTCTTTGACAGAATTCAGACCTTACTTTTAATCCTTCCTGAACTCCATTATGCAAAATAAAGAAGTATAATTTGGTTTTGCTTTGTTGTTTTTTGGTTGGTTGGTTGTTCTGTTTTGTTTTCGTTTAAAGATAATATTTAATGTAAAAACTGGAGATAGAATCATTGGAAGACTGCAGAATTTTCTTGATGTTCCATAACCATTAAGCTAGGGAGTTCGGACTAAAATCTTTCATCCCAGATATTTGTCTAATGCCATTTGAGATAACCTTGGATACCTGACACAGTTTTCTACTGCCTCCCACAGAGGCATCTGTCACCCATATGTCCACAGTCATATTTATCTAGATAGTTTTCAGTGACTCAGATACATCCCTTTCAGAATGCCTGTTATCTCCCCCTCCTCTAAAATAGGAACGTAGAAACTAGCTCAGTTGTGTCTACATTTTTGAGAAATGTAACATAAGATAAATCTCAAGAATAATAAAGACAAAAGATAAATTAGAAAAAAAATATAACATAAAGGTGAGTTCAGAAAAAAGCAGCAACCAGGTTCCATAGAAATTAGAAATATTTAGAATTCAAAAAAATTGTCAATGTATTATTAGCATGAATGATATACTAGAAGAAAAAGAATAAACAAACTTGTACCTTATAAGCCTGATGAGCTTTGTATTTCGTATAAACATCTTATCAAGTTTGTGTTAATGACAGTGATTTAAGACGTTACTAGCATCAGCTAAACTTTATCCTGATGCTGGAGGTAATGCCCTTAAAATAAGTGGATAAATCAAGTATTCAGCAACTATCTGAGAGCTGTAACTCATAGCCCAGCATAATAAAACAAACTGCTGTCCATTTAGCTCTAAAATAACACCAGGCTGTAAGCAGTGAGAACCGAAGATAGTCACATATCCTTCTGTTACCGCTGTTATAAGAAGATAACCTCTGAATAAAACACAAAGGAATCAAGTAAAGAAGAAAAGTTGGTTAAATGTTTCACTGTGTGACTAACAATACCCATTTTGTTACCAAATAGATATGGAATATCTTACATTTTAAGGCACAATCAAACTTATATTAAGTAGACTAAAACATACAGAGAAGTAAAAAATTTATCAGTGAAGCATCTTTTACAGAATAATTTTCCATGAAATAGAAGTTTGTGGCATTGTAGGAGTAATTGGTTACAGGCAGTTGTCAAAATCTGTGGTTGTTTTCCAAATAACTTTTCAATTGCCTTCAAAGAATTACAACAGAAGTGTAATCTATCATCTTTTTTATTCAAATACTTGCCATTACAAGGCTGTTTGTCTTGGAGCTTGAAATAAAGGACCATTAATTTTGCCCATGCTAATATTATGATAAAGTAAAAGAATTTGTGGCAGTCAGCCACAAAGCCTCTCTTACACATACATTGTTTCAAGCAGCAAAATTTTCTGAGTGAACAGGCAAGGAAAAAACATGACATAAAGAAAGGGCTGTTATCTGAATCTTCCAAACTTTTATTTCGATGCTGGAAGAAAACACAAACATATGCTTCCAGTAAACATAACATACTGTGTCTTAATTTTGTAGAACAGCTATTTCAAAAACATATGTGTCCATTGACATTTTTGATCTATAGCCTATAATTTGACTTCTGTAATATGTTCTTTTTTTTCTTTTTGTGGTCAGATAAAGGAATTCCTAAAAGCCATATTCAAAGCTCAGCAGGAAAACTGATTTGAGATATGCTATATCATAAAGAAATACTTTATATTATTATATTGGGAATACTAGTTATTATTCCAATTATATTAGTTTGAATGGGATATCAGGATATTGCAAAGATTTTCAAAATCAAGATTGAATCTGTGGTACAACTCCACTTTACTAATATGAAAATATGAGGAAGTGATTACAGAAAGGATATAAACCACTGTGATTGCTTTGAAGTACAGGGAGAAGGGCTTTTGAAGGCTTTTGGAAGGGTAATTTTGTTTATTTTTCTGTTAGGGCTGGGATTGCTTTACATATTTGTTATTTCTTAAAAGATGGAATTGTGATGTGAAACATAAAAACGGAGAATTAAATGTTAAAAACTGCCTAAGAGATTTGGAGACACATTTTTAAAAGCAGCTAGGTATCTGAGGCTGAAGAAAGTAACAAACACTTCAGCAGTGTAGGTATTTTTTTTTCAAATCTCACGAAGTGTTCGTGGTTTGCAATTTCCATATATTTACTATTGTCTTTATTACAATTCTGTGAAATAGCGAGATCCACAGTAAAAATTTAAAAATTACAGGTACTGCATTTAATGTCCCTTAAAAAATATGAAAATTACATCTTTAAATTTTATAGCAGGGTATCATTAGGACAGTTAAATGCAAACAATTTAAAATAAATAGTTTCCAATTTAAAATAGTTTTTAAAGTGCTCATTTAACTTTACGTTTATAGTCTATGACAGATTTTCAGTAACTGAATATACAGACTATTAGACCTGGTTTTATGAGAGTGGTTTTGAGGTTTTTAGAGAAAACTGTCTTCCTGTAGACTTGAAATTTTCATACAAGAGGCTGAAATTTTGACAAATAATTGTCTCTTGTTGTTAATCCTTAGGAAGACAGATGTGAAAGAAATAGAAAGATCAGAATTAAAGTGAAGCTAGGAATTAAAGAATATTTAAAATATTTTAAAATAATTAGCTTTCACATCTTTAGTCTTTCATAAAATGAATAAATCCATTCCTTTACTTTAAAAATTTTCAGCAACTTTCATCTACCTTAATATTCTGTTTGTAACATGGTAATGGATTATCCAGATGTTGTTATATATACATCCAGAGCTGAGAAAAACCACCCTCAGAAGTGTTACATGAGTTCATTCATCACCAGCCTGAGAGTAGCAAACTCATGGTGTAAGTCTTTATACAGACATTTAAAAAAAAAAAATGAAGCATGTTGCTGAGG
The DNA here is from genome assembly GCF_036013445.1 of Caloenas nicobarica. NCBI lineage: Eukaryota > Metazoa > Chordata > Aves > Columbiformes > Columbidae > Caloenas > Caloenas nicobarica. Next base: position 52,419,448 of record NC_088245.1, read on the forward strand.
TACACTTTAATTCATCATTATCTTAACATATTTATTTCAGAGTGCACCTAAGCATAATCCATTTACTGGTTAAAGTCAACAAGAATCAGAAGATACTTGACAATTCATTGTCCTGGAGGCCTTCCTGCTCACCTGGATTGTAGTTTCTTTTTCTATGGATGAGATTGTATTTCCTCATGTGGGAGATTCTTATATAAGTAAAACTTCTATAAGACAAGAAGGATGTTTCTGACTGATGTAATGATCTGGAGCACTTAGCACCTATGACCCCCAAAGCTCAAAGTAATCCACCAAAAATAAACAGCTGAAAATCAATCACATCAGTCTCTGACTTTTCTTTTCTTCTTGCACCTCAAGATTAAGGAGAGTTGAAGCCCGTGGGCCTCCACAAATACTCTTTTGACTTTTAGAAACATTCATAGAATGCTTGCCTGTGTTATATCACCTGTGGGCTCTGATATTGTCTCATCAGTCTTGCTACAGCAATTTAACTGCTGTGTTTCCAGTGTTGTCTGCAGTGATGCTTCTAAGAACTGCTGGAATTGAAGGGGCATTTTGAACACAAGGCAGTGTGCTGAAAAAGTTCACTTTCCATACATGGCGAAAGCTTTTTCTAACATAAACAAGGAAGCTGTGAAGAAGCAGCAATGAGCTTCCATGTATGAGTGAAGAATGGGATTGGCTCTTTCGGAAGAAAGCTGAAAGGTATAAATTGTATAAATCTAAGCTACTTTGTAGCATGTTTCAGATGTTGCCGGCAGAATTCTCAAAGGGAGAATATCCCATGTCTTCACAGCACAATAGATACTTGCTCTTCCCAGAAAACATACTAAAACATTAAATTACATACAAAATTATGCTACGAATAATTTGAAGGAAAGGAAACCACCTTCAATGATCTATTTTCTCCAAATAAACTCTTTCTACACCATTTCTGTTTGCTGTGTAGATTTAGCTTAGAAGTTGCAACTTTACATGTGTATCTTTATACTTCAGTTAAAAATACAGTTTTCCTGTTAGTTCCTACCAGGTTTTTTTCTTAAATAATGTCACCAGTTTTATAGCATATCAAGTGTTCTTACTTCTTCAGACTTTTCTAGCACTTTCTATTTAGTGCTGTAGATGTGGGTCAATGCAATTCCACTGGCGATTCAAGACGCAATTCCATCTGTCTCGTTACTCAAATGCAAAGAGAGAGAGAGAAAAAAAATCAACTGTCTTTTCACAGACAGAAGCTAGGAGCACACAGACACGCACACACACACACACACACACAAAGAGGGTGATCCCAGTTGTCCCCAGTTCAGTTGTCCTTGTTCTTCCAGGTATCTCATACTGTAGCAGACATTGTCATAGCAGCACAGTCAATGATGAAATGATGGAAGTCCGGAAACTATAATCTGCTGCTGAAATAAACATCCTGTTCTTGCCAGTCAAGATCAGCAGCTTTTTTTACCACTTGTTTTAATAAGCAACTGATTCACTATCCAAGATCTCTGATCCAAGGTAGTACATTTTTAAAATATTCATTTGTCTAGGTCACCATTTTTTTTACATAAATAGGACAAAAACTTGAAATGCCCGTCTCATTATTCAGCTTGTCTTCCCATTTTATTCAAGGTGGAAACTCTACTTGACATAAAGGTATAGAAATCTTTGCCTTTTAGGATTTTATAACTGAATCAAAAATGTGAAGTGACAGATTTATATCTGATCCAAACAAAATAGCTTTTGTTCCTAGCAAAAAAAAAAAAAAAATCCAACAAGCAACTTTCCATATCATGTAGAGGCATTTTTTCCTTCAGCACCAAAAACATTTCAATGTAATTCCCACATATTTAATGGGAAGAAAAAAAAAAAGAAAAAAAAAAAAGACATGGAAATCAAGTGCCAAAAGCAACTTCCTTAAATTTTGACATAAACATCAAACAGAAAAGTTGATACAGTTCCATCCCCTTTCAGGTATCTTGACTGTCTTGTCTAACTTGTCTATCTAGTAATTTTACATTCCAAATCCAACTCTCCTTTTTCCTAGCTGTAGGTGAGAACAGATCTGAAAAGAATAAACTAACCAACAAATAAATCTCTTTTCCTCTGTAAGACATATTTAGGAGTCCATATATGCTGCAGCAGCACCAGCAGGAAGGACTGAGAACAGGTGAAAATAATCCATTTCTGAGTTACTCTAGAACATCAGATAAGTTCTGTTGAGTGCGTGTTTCTTCAGATTCATTATTTCCTAGAAGAAGAGCGGTATAAAATGAAATGTCCCAAACATAAAGTCGTCTCATTGCACAAGTACTTAAAAAGGGGAAGCATGACATAGTGTCTTCAGTGTTTTCATGCAATCTTTCCATGCGGCTTCAAAAGAGGATCTATACTTGCTGTCCTACACGTTTGTATATTCAGAGTCTTATCAGTGATTTGCGATGTTTTGTCCTCTGTTCCTGCGGAGACACAAGGTATGCCAAATAAAATATATTTCCATACCATGATTTCCCTTTTTTTTGAAGGGAATTACAAACTGTGTATTCCCTCTATGTGCATAGAGAACATATTGTCTAGAGCATGTGAAATTTGCAGAACAGAACAGGCCTTTTGATGTTAATCCACTACTGTCTAAACTAACACCTCATAAAAGGAGGAGGATGAGGTTGTTAAATGTCAGTTATTGATAAAATCAAGTTGGGCTGGCTCTGTAACTAAACTGCATACAGAAACTCCTTTTAAATCTGTTGCTGATGTGTGCAATTGGTCTCTCAGTATCCATGCTATTTTCTAGCCTGCCTAGATGCACAAATAGTTCATCGAAAATGGCCATCATGCTGTGCAAATAGAGAGGTGGGTGTCTACAGCTAACTATAAAGTCTCCACTAAAAATGTAGCCTGTGCTGTACCAGGCTGTGTCTGCAGAAGGGGAAGACTGAACTCCAATCTTATGCTTCACTTCTATTTTAATTCCCAGATAACTTTCCATTTCAGTCATAAATTGTGTATTCACCATGTCCTTTAATCTTCTTAACCTAAGTCCAGTCAAAATAAACAGATTTTTAATTAAGAAAGCTGCAAGCAACCCAATCACCTCTAGCTAGAGAAAGAAAAGCAAATGATGGTTGCATGGATATAATAATGTGCTGTGATCAAGGCTGAATCATAGCTGAAACCTGAAGCTGGTTGTCCCACTGTGGGTTGAATGAAATGTGAAAAAATAATTTAATGCACGCAAAATCTTTACACATATTCCTAAGTGAATTACAAAAACTAAGGTAGTTGCCTTTAAAATAAATCATATTTCAGTGCTTCCACATGCATCCTAATCTGTATCCCTGCACATTTTATGCTACTATGGTGGGAAAACTAAAGCAAAATATAGAATCCTGAACAATTCACAGTTTTATTTGGGCCTGAAAAACAGCTGCTTTTGTTTTAGCATGCATGACTTATCTTTTTGTAAATATACAGAAATTTTAGCTCATCATTCATCATTACTTTTATTTCAGAAGTGCCTGACGGGCAACATACCTGGGCGTTATAATACTAGGTGTGGTACATAAAATGAAAAAAACCTCCTTCTCAAAGGCCTTGTTCCTTAAAATGAATAACAAAGACAAGTATAGGAAGACTGTTAGAATACGGAGACACATTTCTCTGCTTTTTCTGGTTTGTTCCGATTTTATTTCTGTTTAAGCATGATTATACTATATCTATCATGTTGCAACATGTTTGTTCGTTTATGTAGAGTGCACCATCGGGAAGATCCAGAGGGATGTATGTTTGGGAAAGAATAAATACAGCCCTAGAATTCTAGTAATATAAAATTCAGCAAATGAAGCTTTATAAAATTGAAGACTAAACCTGTCCTACATTGAAATCATTTAGAGTTTGCCATTATCTTTAGTTGGGCCAAGATGCTCCTGAATTGTTCGTTCAGCAGTTTAATCCCAGAACAGAATAATACAGTCTAGAGAACCGAAGAGCATGTGGTTTCCCTCTCTGATAGAATGATGCAGCTTTGTGGGAATGTTGACTTTGGATCTAAACATGGAGGGTTGCTCAGAAAGTCGCACAGAATATGTAAGTATCTGATTCACTTATGAACACATTGTTTAATTCAAAGAGAAACTGTAAGTTTAAAGCTTTGCTTCAACCACTGCATTTACACTCATTTACACTGAACTGTATGCTGTATCTGAACAGATTGCCACATCCAATGTTTGAAAACTGAAAGAGCATATGGAAGAGGTATTGGAGGTATTAATGTTGTCTAATGATTTAACTTTGGTTTTATGTTCAGGAATGTTAATTGGACCCACATAAACACTCTTACTTGCAGCATCCTGTTTTTTTCCCCTTTTAATTTCTATCATGTAGTGAGCTTTTTTATAGCTTGTCCTGCTGTTTTATATTTCACAAATGAAAAGTAATGCAATGCAAAACCTACTGAACTTATAGGAGCTGGAACTAGTAGAGTCTGTCTACAGTGATTTCCTGATCCGCAGAACAAAGCTACGAGCACCATCTGAGAAGTCTCTACAAAAGTCTCTCCCAGGAGAGACATCTCCAGTGAACATCTCCACACAGCAGCAAACAATGTAGTTTCTACAACGTAGCTATCTCCACAGAAAAATCTTATCAGTGTTTATCCAATATCTATTTAGATTAAAAAATACATTATTACTTCTAACAGTTTTGTTCTAGAAAACAGATTAGATTCTTTGACTACCTGTGAGGTTTGCATCAAAAGAGAAGAATGAGGGCCAAAATCAAGTGCAGAAGAGATTGTTGAAGTCTTTTTTAGGCACCTTCTTGACAAACAAATTTAATGTCCTAAGACCTAATATGTTAAAAAATGCATAGATTGCTGAATCTTTAGTTATTTTACTATTCTCCAAAGATAGTACCACTGGAACTGGGGTAAGGAAAGCATCACTAGAAAGTTTTTGGACAATTTATGGGAGTGGGAAGGAGGTATGATTTCATTAAAACTCATTAACCATTTTTTATAAAAATTACTTAAACATCTCCTTTGTTCTCTTTATGTAACCTTTTTAGTTACTTTAAAGAGTAAATTAGTTTTGGAGTTTTGTAAATATTCTTTCGAACATATACAGTGTATTTGCCTAAGAAAGAGTCATTTTATTTGAGAGACTGTGGAATACACCGTGCTTCAGATAGGCTAAAAATGCCTTTGCTTTTAGCTACTATTCCACTAAATTTCTGTCTGGAAAGAGATCATTGAAATCCTAAAATCCTGTTGGGACTCAAATACAACATAACTCGGGTATATGAAATATAAATGAAACTCTAGAATCTCAAAAAAAAAAAAAAAGGCAAAATGAAACAAATGTAAAATTTTGTCAATGGAAGATGTGTTTTGCATTGGACCAACATGGCTTTTTCAGTATCATCAGTCTCCTGGAGAAGGGGAAAGAGTGTAGTTCCAAGGGCATCCCAAATGGACCCCAGATGATCCATTAAGCAACCTAATCCATCTGCTTTCAGCATTGGGGAGAGAAGCTTCCTGCTGTTCTATCTTGCCTGTTAAAGCCTGCTGGCTCCAGGATGAAATCAAGACACTTATGCTTTTATCTTTTTTAGGAGCACATTTCATAAAATAAATATCCTAAGAATAACCATAAAGCTGTATGTTAAGAAATACAGGAAATCCACACTTCCTCTCAGGGTAGACTCAAAGTTTTTAGAAGTCTTCCTTACTCAGGAGAGAGTAGATTTCCAAAGGGACAACTCAGGCATCTAGGATAGACTTCACCAGTGTACAGAAAATCACAGTTTGTCTTCCTGAAACCTTTAGTTTCTCATTCTTTCTGTGTGTCTTCTTTTAACCGTTTTTGAAGCCCTGAATAAGATATTGGCAATTAAAAGTATCACATTTTATACAAGAAATATAGAGGTTACCACTGTTAACATAAGGATACCACAGTAGGATTTTCTTCAGAAATGTTTTTACCCCTTCTCAGCTTCCAGGTGAAGTTACAGAGGTACATGGAGAAATGGAGAGCATGACCCTGAAAGCTCAAAGATAAACAATGTGAATGTAGCCCTTCCTGTATTTAAGCATAACATGTGAGGTTTTCTGTGGTTACCAAGGTTAGATTCAGGAAAAAGAAGCTCCTGTCCTCTGGTACATCGTATTCCTGTAAAATGTAGAGCGCAGACTTCACAGGACATGCTTCTGCTGAACATCTTTCTGGAACCGAGTCCTTAGGTTCACCAACAGCAGAAGAAAATAGTGATTTAAAGCCAGACATTTTGTAAACCTGTATTGTGGAGTACTTTATCAGTAAGAGTGGTCTGGTATAGAAGAGATGGTCACAGTGCAAAGCTGCATCACTTCAAAACTGGAGCCTCCCATATATTGTCTTTATCTGGGGCACTAAAGATGTAAATAAAAGTACTGCAAGGGAAGAGGCATTATTTTGTATTTAAATGGCAGATAATATTAAAGAATATAGAAAACAGTTGTCCTGTCTTTCAATGTCTCTTCTGGAGTATGTTTAACAGAGCTGCTCTATATGGAATTCCTTAAGGGAAAGTCTTTGCAGCACGTGTTTCTGAGAGAGGAAGAGGGACTGTGGAAATATTCAAATACTTCTGAAGTTATTCAGGGTCTGTATATCCTCTCTTTAAAGGCTCAAATTGCTATGTTCTTCTTATTTCCATGCTAAACTTAAAATTAAGTTTTCTGGGCAGACATTATAACCTTGAGTACTAATGAGCATGTGTCAGAACATCTAAAGGCTGCTTTATTACTTCTGAGGAAAGGACAAGATGAGATTTTATTAAAACATAGGAAATAAAATAAATTAAATAAAAATGCAAACAAAGGACATCTATTTAATGGATACAGATAATAAATCTACTATACAAGTATAGTATCTGTTGATCTTTCCTGTGGTGTGACATGACATCAATAACAAATGACTTAGCATGTAACACTTGCCTTAACTTGCCTTGAAAATACCACAACCACAGGACAAAAAACCAGAGTAATTTCATGTGTTATAATTTTAGGAATATAGAAGATATTGCTACAAAAGAACTCACAGCACTGAATTTGCTAAATTCACTGTGATGGCTATATAAAAGATGAAAAGTTTTACATGTAAACCAAACCTCAGAGAGGACTCTTAATATGTTGTAAACCTATAGAACTTCAGGTAAATGATCTGCAATTTTGGCCTGCTGGACTGGAAATTTCGGCTTGCTGGACTGGAAATTTCTAGCACAATTACGTTTCTGCCATTTATTCCACATAGTAATACAAAGTAAATGTCACAGAATGTCCTGCAATTAACACCTGCTGTGACCTCTCAAATTTCACAAATTAAACAGCCTTGAGCCATGACAGTACTTGGAAGATGCATGTATTTGGTTACATATGGCTGATGAGTAAGTAAGCCGTTTAAATACTAGTTTGTCTTTGTTTCCATGTGTGTGAACAGGGGAATTGTGGCCTTATCTTCTCAAAATACATTTTAAAAAGGTGTCAAGGCTGCCTGCTTTAATATATATTTTTACTTAATTTTTAGATTTTAATAAATGGTGAAAGTTGACCTAGAACTACAATGAAAGGTCTTGAAAAGCAGTATTGTTTGGGAAATTACGTAACCAAAAATTCCCAGAAAATATTTAAATAGCCACTTTATAGCCTTATAACTATTAAAATTTGTTCATGTTAAGCCGGAAAGATGAATTTGTAACAGCTATCCTTCTGCTATCGCAAATACACTCTCCAAAAAGCCACTAGGAATTCTTGGTAGAAACTGTAAGCTATAAGGTAAGTTTCATGAATGTGGGTTATTTGAGCATGGTTGTGTTTCTTGATAGCTCACAAGTTTAACTTGCTGTTACTTGGAAGCTATTTTCCTTTTCCAAGAAACTCAATTAGAATCCAATCCAAAAATGTGTGGGTGTAATCGCAGAAATTCTTTGCACCTGCTGTTGTCTTCTATTGCACTGTATCAGACAGAAAGCATTAACTTGAAGAAAATTTACTGGGAAGAAGGATTGCTGCTAAGTAAACTATCTGTGTGGTATGGATTCACAATTCTTGCCCACACAGTAAAACTATCTGAATTACAGTAATCAAAGGGAAATAGATTTTTCCTTCATAGTTTGTTATTATGTCCAGAGACTGATAGTTTACTAGCCACCTGTGCTTCCAAGTACTATGGCCAATTTTCTGTGATTTAAAGCAGGAGGCAACTGGGAAAATGGAAAGGTTTTGAAGTAAATTTTACCATGAGAAAATTCTGTTCTGAAATGTACTTTAGTAAAAAGTAAAAATACACTGTGATTTTTATAAGTGCATTAATTATTTTAAGTAGATAATCAAAGAAACAAAACCTTTATAAACAGAAACTGAGACAATCAAAGAATAGATATACATCTCATTTGCAAAATTCAGAGTGCTCTGTGTTCTGCAATGAAATGTCTCCATCATTTTATGTAGAATAAAAAGCCATCTAAAATAGTTTCTAGGTTAATTTCCAAAATCTATCACTGCCTAGCAACTGAGCAATATAAACCTCTCTGTAGGTTAAGGTTGTAATGTACATTAGCTGAGAGCCTAAAGAATAATGTTGTGAACTTCTACTCTGTACGACCACCGAGTGTATGACTACCTATATGTATACAGATAAAACTAATTAGGTTAGTGTTGTACTTTATCTTTTATTTCAGGGCTCAGTAGCAGCGGTTTCATTAACCTTTGTTTTTGCAATAACATAGCTAAAAAGTTGTTATCCAAGTAATTAAAAGTTAACTAAAAAGTTATTATCCGAGTTTACATTCAGACATCTTAGGGAGTTAAAGATCTCATGTAACCATAGCTATATAGAAATACACTTAGGTACACTAGTTACTTAATATTTTTTTTATTTATATTGTTATGGTTCTTATTACCAGAATTTAAATTTTATCAATACTAAAAACTATATTTATGCTCAGAATTTTTGGAAATACTTTTATTAGTTGAAGGGGAATATTACAGACCAGTTACCATTGATGCATCTATTCAAGTACATCTATTACAGTGTAGCACTACACAGGTAAAAACCTACTTTTGCAGGTTTAGATCTATGATTAGAAATAACTTCATATTTTATGAAATAAAATTCAATTTGTTGCAAATATTAAACAACAATTTTTGATGTCTGAAATTCTTTAAAACTTAAAAAAAAATCAGAAAAATTAAGTCATCTTGCCTTTTGTGTGTATCTGTGGTACATGTATTAGTATTCTCAGCAATATTCTAATCCAAATGTCAGAAATTATTGAAAATTTACAAAGAAATTTGTTCTGTGCTGTTTCTGTCTCCTGTAGTAGAAAATGCTGAAAGGTTGCAGGGCAATCTGTTTTCTAGACATATTCAGTTCAATACTACATGTAGAGTAAGATGACTAATAACTTTGGAGACCGTAGTGGCAAAATCACCAAGTAACAGAACAACAGGGTTTTTAGGAACAGATGGCAACAAATGAAAGAGAAACGTGAACAAAACCAAGTAGAGAAGGAATATGTGGTTCCCAAGAAAGTAAGAAGAGAAGGAAATTTTTTCTCTAGTTTCTCGTTTTCAAAACATTACTTATAATGAGAAATTCATTGATAGAGTCATAAAAGTTAAGTTAGTAATAACATTTACTAAGGTGTAACTGGTCACATTTCACTTCTTTATTAGACATCAGAAGCCTTGTGCTCAGGAAGATAAGTCCAGACTTTCCTTCAGGTATCAAAATGGTATAAAACTTTACTAGATATACCAGAGACAGACAAACAAGATTGAGTTTTGCAGAGACTAAACACATTACGATGTTTGAAAACTGAATGGAGTCTTCATTTACAAATGCTGAAGAGTTTCCCAAACACCAGCAAGCTTGTTATGTGGGATGTTTCTTCCAATGTGATTCCACTTTTCTGGTAAGAAAAAAAACAAACCAAGAAACAATCATGGAAACATAGAATAGTTTGGATTGGAAAGGACCTTGAACGGTCATCTAGTCCAACCTTTCCTGCAATGAGCAAGGACATCTTCAACTAGATCAAATTGCTCAGAGCCCCATCCAGCCTCGCCTGGAATGTTTCCAGGGATGGGGCATCTGCCACCTCCCTGGGAAACCTGTCCCAGTGTTTCAACACTTTCATTGTAAAAACTTCCTTCCTCATGTCTAGCCTATATTTCCCTTCTTTTAGTTTAAAATCGTTATGCCTTTTCCTATTGCAGCAGGCTCGGCTAAAAAGTCTGTCCCCATCTTTCTTGTAGGCTCCTTTTAAGTACTCAAAGGTCACAATAAGGTCTTCCCAGAGCTTTCTCTTTTGCAGGCTGAACAACCCCAACTCTCTCAGCCTGTCCTCATAGGAGAGGTGTACCATCCCTCTGATCACCTTGGTGGCCTCCTCTGGACCCACTCCCACAGGTCCATCTCTTTCCTGTACTGTGGGCTCCAGAGCTGCATGCAGTACTCCAGGTGGGGTCTCACCAGAGCAGAATAGAGGGGCAGAATCACCTCCCTTGACCTGCTGGCCACACTTCTTTTGATGTAGCCCAAGATACGATTTAAAAGACACACAGTAGTTCCCTAATTTAAGCCAATAAGAGTTACAAACCCACAACGGTTTTGGACAGAATAACAATGAAAAGGAAGATCAGAAAAAAAAATTCTGTGGCCTCCAACTGATACAAAAGTGAATTCTACAGCAGAGAAACTGAAACCATAGTAAGAGTGTTTTCAAGATTCAGTCAAATCTTGCTTAGTTATGGAGATAATAATGTTATCTGACCAAGCTGTAAAATACTTCAGGATCAGCAACAGAGTAATACCAATTTCAGCAATTCAAGTGGTGCCTTCTACAACAAGGCAGTTGAGAATCATGTGGAAAGAAGATCTAAAAGAAAAAAGCTTTTGGACACTCAGACAAATGTTCTTGGTTCTGCTTCCAATTTATTCATTTGAAATTACAGTAGGTGGAAAAACAAATTTGAGACCAGAAAGCAAGTCCTAAAAGATTATTGAGAACTTGGTTTGTATCTGAATATGTAACACATCTTGATTTCATGGGCTTCTTAGATGTTAAGAGGTTACAACTTTGTATCTGGCGAAATACAGGACCAGCTAAGTACAAGCAGAAAAGGCAAAAGCACAGACGAAGCATTTTCCTTATGATGCCACTAATCTCAGGCCATTGGAGCATGCTGGCTTGTCCTGTAGTCTGTCTCTGATTGCAATGACTGTATGATAGTTAATTAATCAATTTACACTGGATTTTCACCAACCAACACTCTAAGAATAAATATATTATAAAGATTATAGATCAGACCTTTGACAATCTGGAAAACAGCAGCTAGCTAGTAATTTTTATGCTTTATAATTTTTCAGAGGCTGAGAGGTCAGGCTCTAGAATCAGTGTAAGGAATGAAAAGAGTTATCAACACAAAGAGCATAAATAATTTGCAGAAAGAACAAGTAAAAATGTGGAAAAAGAGAGAAAGTATGTGTACTATTATGCTAAGGTACTTAAAATCTTCTCTCAGCTTTCACTTTAGCATGCATTGTTTCTAAATGTAGCACAGAAAGAGGTAATGATACTGAAGCCTGAAGACTGGATGTTATCAGGGTCAAGTGATGCATCATATAAGTCTTAATTCTGATTAACAATTAACAATTCTATTTGTCTACTTGATTAAGAGCTGCTGTCAAGTAGGTTCAAGTTCAAAATTAAATTTTCCGTTAAAAAAGTACGTACTGAAAAGGACTGGAGTTGAATGGTAGTGACACCTAAAATCAGCAATTAGTAATAAAATAAGTCTATATGAATAATGGTCATAGATTTCATTTATTAAATGCATGAAAATTGTACTAAAAATTTACTAAAATTTTTTTAATTGGCCAATTTATGGTATCAGTAGTGTCTCAGGAGTACTATTTGAATAAGAGCAAAGGAGATTGATCTTATTTTACTAAGAATTTCACAAGTGTATCATACTTTTTGATTTTCTTCTATTCAACCTTCTTCTCCAAGTTAAATTCCTTGTGTACATAGTCAATTTCAGTTTCTTTGCAAAGAAACTACATTGTGAAATTCTCAGAGTCAAATCTGATGAAATTCAAAGGAGGAAAAAATTAGAAGGTGGATGATGAATAGAAAATGGGAGAAGATGTGGGGACCTCACAAGGTTGATTACTGGGTGACATGTAACCAGTGACTTGTGTTATACAGGAGGATCACAGTAAAAATGACTTCTGCTAAGTTGTAATTTAAACTAACCATAATGGGCACTAGACTACACATGACATGACTCCAAACATGTGGTCACAGTGTGATGTATCAATGATTTCTAGAAATACTTAACAGTCTTTTTTTGGATATGTGCTAATGAGGAGTTTTTTGTGTCACGCAGACAGAAGATTACTTAAACTAAAAAAAATCCTCTACAAAAACACTCTGTAAATCAAACTGAAAATTGCTCAATAAGTGATGACCTTGTGTATTTCTTGCATTCAGCTGTAGGATAGACAGCTCACAGTGCAGATGCTTTAAATGATCTTTTGCACCTTCCTACACTACTTCACAGTTAAGTGAGATATTAAGTCTGATTACCTACAGTATTGGTTTAACTTGAACTGATTCTTTATTGATACATACAAGTAATGCTTACACAACTAATTACAATGTCTAACTTGTACAGCAGTATCTTCAGTTTATGGTTGTTTAAAAACCCTAAAACTAGTGGATTCTTTACTTAGCATATATGTAAAACTTTACGTGTCTTTGTCTTGCTTTTTTTCTGTTTTCACCAGAACACAAACCCACACATATCTGTACTATATGAACTGCTAATGAGAACTACTTCACAGAAACAATTAATAGAAATATTTTTTTTTAAATGTTCTTTTTGAACTTAGAAATACCATATCATCATGCTAACGAAAGACAGAGATACCGCAAGTATCAGCTTTGAAAAGACGATCATATAAGTCTGTTCAGAAAAAATCAATGAAACATAGAGAATTCCCACACTTTGTCAGTTAACCAAGAGGAATCTATTTGACAATTATTATGTTTATTCTGTCTGTTAAAGAACTCAGTATGAGAAACAAGAAAAGATAATGCTTTCAAATACCTCATCTTTGGAACTTCTAAAATAGCTTCAGGCATCTCTTATTGCCTGAAGGTGATAACCAAGTCATAAGGGGCAAAAGACATTTTCTTTTGTTGAAGAGTACTGCTGGGAATTTTAATATTTCAGCTGTCCAAAGGCCTAATCAAAAATACATTAAAATAAATAGAGTACTTCCTGCTAAATCTGTTGAGCTCTGAAACAGGTCCCCAGCAGCGCCCAACAAAAAATACATAATTTACGAATAAATCTGTGTATTCCCTTTTTGGGGTGGGAGCCACTTTGTGAACCTTAGCCAGCCTCATCTGATTTTCTAGCAGTCTCACTGAACTTCAGCCCTACTTTCTGTGTGGAAATGTTATAGGGACAAATATTTCTTTCTCATGCAAATGCGTGAGTGCTTAAAAAGTTATAATTAAGCCTTAAAGCTGGTATCTTTTCAAGACTTAGTATCTTTGACACAATAACAAGCTTGAGTTAAATATCCATGTAGATGGAGAAGTATGAGTGTTTAAACAGATGTCAGCAATTTCTTAGGAAATTGAACTAGTCTTACAGATGGTAATGACTGAAGAGTTCAAAAACAGCTTTGTTGCATTTACAAAAAATAACATATGAGAAAAATTAGATGGCATTAGAGCAAAAGATACTCGAAAGCTAAGGTTAAGAAATTTAAAACGAGTTGCACCTCAAGTTCCAAAATTCTTTTCTAAGCTCAGAATTGGAAGCTGATTAGCCAACACTCATTTTTTCTCAGAAAGATGTTACTTTACAGAGTAGAATTTAATATAATCATTCTATTCAGGCATAAGTATCCCAAAACAAACATCAGCAGGCTGCTCGTGTGGACTTTTTTAGGATCTGGTGTGTTCTTACAGCATTGAAATATTGAAGTTCCCAACGAGTTCCCTGAGAGTTGGAGCAGGCCCAAAGCAAATGTAAATCAGTATATTTTGTCTTTTTGTAACTACTACAGTCCTAACCCCAGTTACTATTTTTATGACACGAAAAAATTAGAAAAGAGGGAAAATGGAACTGTCTCTTGAGTCCTTTTCTTCATGATTTCATCATTCCCTTAATACTTGATTCCTTTCACTGTCTCCAGCTGCCAGGTCCACAGGCAACATGCTTTGAAGCATGGACCTATCCAGTTTGATTTTTCTCAACACATGAGGTCAATGACAAAAAATACCAGTGATAAATGCCAACACAAGAAGGGTAACCCACAGCCAGGCCCAGGTGAACAGGTGCACATGAGCGAGCACATCCTTTGCCTGTAGTGTGGAGCCTTACCTTCTCTGTGGGAAGTGCCTGATGACCAGCAGCTGGCATGCAAGATCGGATCACAAGAGATAGGACCTACCATGATGCAATACAAATGCATAAGAAATGTGAGGGATTACCTCTTGGGAAGTGAAAGAAAGTCTATTGAAATATGTCCAGTGAGGGATAACTGCATGGGTCCCAGAAGGCTTTTAGGATACACTAAGAAGCTGTAGACAGTTACAGAGCTGTCACTGGGAGGTGAACCTGAAATTCTTGTTCTGAGGTGGCCAACTACAAGGTTTGGTTTGGACAAACTTCTAACCTCTGTTCATTGCATCCCTCACTATGCAGCTCAGTACTAGAAATTTTTAAGGGAGTGTTTCTTTCGTTTTCTTTGTTATGATTTAAAAAAAAAAATTAAAAAGTACATGATAAATTTCAGTACTGAACTATGAATGCCTGTGTGGCTGAGATTCATCCTAGGAAATCAAGTCTCAGTGGAGACTACTCATGAGCTCTTTTTGTACAGTCACGCCGCTTCTATTGTACTTATATCTGGTCCATTATTTTGGTTTTGATTAAAAATTGTAAAAAAACCTCTGGGTTGCTATGAAGGGTAATAAGTTTTCCTAACCTTTGGCTCATTTTTTCTCTTGTGCAAAAGCATTTTGTGTGCTAAGAGCTGGCAGCAAGATCTTAGTCATCCCTTGTCAGCAATTGGATTTTAAAAGTTTTTTTAACACTTGAAGTACACGGTTAGAAACCAATTCCCTACAAACTTTAAATACAAAAATAATTCCTTGAAGCTAAGCAGATTTAAAGAACTACTTGTCAAAATATCCAAGAATTCATTTATAGCTATTGATAAAGTGAATTCATTGTAAACTCTCTTGCTTGCAGAAGACAGCAAATAAATATATTATGGTTATTTTTTTCTGACAATGAATTATTTCACTTTAAGCTAAATATGAAGTCTATTTTCTTTCTTCCTTTTTTTTTTTTTTTTTGAGAAATCATCTCATCTATGTTGAGCGCAAGAGCTAAACACCTAAAACAGTTCTGTAATTTGACAGCTTTAAGACTGCAGCAACTGGACAACTTCACATTTTTTCATCCTAAGTGAAATTCCAATCATCATCATAATGCAAAATTTTCGACAGACTACCATCTTTATGCAGGGAGTTTCAAGATACTGTTAAGCTAACTGCTTAATACTATGGGCAGTTGGTTCTGTAATGTTATAGAAAATAGGAACCTACAGGGGGTAATAAATTTAAAGCTTGTTATAGAAGCTTACCAGAAGAGGCAGTAACTGTCTCTGACACACCACAGTGGCTGCACTTTTTAAAGGAGTTTTGCAGTGTAATGCGACAAGTTCCATTAGGTGGCTTTTCATTGGTTGGAATCAAAGAAGGTGCAAAATATTTAAATGAAGTGTATTCATATGTGTCTTTTAAAAATAAAATAAATAATAAAAATGTTGGACCAAGCTCTACCCTTAATCTTGTGTTTTACTAGCACAGTCAGTGCGCTTGCATGGATACAGCAGAAGGAAAACTTTTGAAGATGACAAGTATAAGATGCTTATATTTCATGGGTATAAAACACATTAGCTGAGTTTGGAGAAGTTCTGTGTTGAATACACGATAATTCATTTGACCTGTACAGAGGTTTTCCTTGATTAAGTGTGTGGTGAAAATGTATTATTTTAATATAGAACGTTATTTTAAAATATTTTATGAGAACATGGATTCTTATCTGAATAGTCCATGAAGAATGAGGTGGAACAATTATGTAGGTGTCTAAAGACACTGCCTCTCACACAAGAAGGAAATTCACTGAAAAACTTCAGGTTGTCCTTAAAGGTATTTTTTTTTTCTTTAAGATTATGAGCTTTATTCTCAGTGACGAGACCCAGACTTTCAGCTTTGCAGTTCCAAAGAACTATTTTTAACTGGACATAATTCTTGTAATCTTTGCTGTGAAGTCTCCAGTTAGGCCCCTTGTTTCTATAGTTGTTACAGTAAAGGAGGCTTTGGAAGATGAGTGTTACTTGCTGACCATTATCGAAGGGATTATAATTTTACCTATGTGATTCACCTAATAACAGAAAAATATAAAGACTGAGCTAATAGTCTTAACATAAGAAAAGCATCTGTTATTTATGAAATCTATCATAAAATATCAACAACCTAACAGTTTATAAATATTCATGTCTGGTAGGGTAGTAGCTTTATTATGATTGCATGTGGAAGTAAGATTTTCCTATATTCAATTAAATTTAAAAAACTCTGTATGGTACTAATGCTCAAGGTAAAAATACAGTGTCTATCAGTTAATGGAAAGAATGCTCACAGAACTTAGTTGAGCTTTCAAGTTACCATAAGCAGAACTGCAAAATTAAGGAAAGAAAATGTCTATAAAAACTCCATTAAAAATCCATCACCATCATCTTGAGATACTCAATAAGAAATGTTGGTAAAAACATTTATGATATAATAAATGACTGGTGGTCATTATTCTGCCCAAATAAGGGCCTGTCAAAGGCTTCAACGAAGTATAACAAAAATACAGCATACAATGAAATATTCTAATCTGGTTTCTTTAAACAATTGAGGTATAGTACGCTACAGCGGCAAGCTACGTTCAAGTTTAACAACAGACCATGTACTTCGTTCAGTTGAAAAAATATAATTTGACCTGCTATCCACTAGAACTTCAACTTTTTCTTTGAAAGGCTAACACTTCAATGAAAGAAAGGATATCTATTATAGTAACTACCATTCAATTACCTATATTGATAAACACTAAGTTTTGTCGAGGAAAAAATAACACAACCCTTTAAATAGTAATTTTGTACAGTAGGTTGAATTTGTGTGGAACAGTATAAAATCTGAGAAGGTTACATCTGCCTGGAGATAAGAACAACAATCATTAAAGAGGGAAAAGGAAAACCAAAGGACAGATGTATTAAAACAGATTTCTCCAAAGCTTCATGATTCACTGCTGAAATCAATTTTCACAAGGTCTGCATTAGAACAGTAGAGTTCTTACTGAGGCAAAGATGAGGCTTCTTCCACACCCTAAAAAGCCAGGACCTAGCATGAAAATTGCACAGAGTCCCTGAAGACCTCCTTGGCGGGTGGTGAAGAGGCCCCAAGTCATGCATTACACATGTGCTCTGTGATGGTCTTGCTTTTGCAGTTCCTCTTGTCACAAATTCCTTAGAATATACCACAGATAATATTTTCACAGAAAATATAAATAAAATCTCCTAGACTGCTACTGGTCTGACTGGTCTATACCAGCTCTTGGAGATTACTTTAATACTAGTTGACTGGGTATGTATGTGTCTATACACTCATATGCATGTGTGTTCGTGTTTTCTTTGCTTGTTTGGTTTTTTTTTTCTGTTGGGAAATTTGTATATTGTTATATAGATAACAAAACACTGATCAGTGCTTTGTTCAACTTGTGTGATTGCTGTAACTTAATGAAACCCATCTGGGAAACAAACTTGAACATTTGCATACATCTGGGTATAAATAACATATTGCTACAAAACTGATTAATAATTGCATTTAGAAGGCCACAATTAGCTGTATTTACATTTTGGTGCCAGTGGGAAAGGAGAAAATGAATATTTATCATTCCTTCATTGAGTTAATTTGAAAAATATGGTAGATGGACTCATGCTTTATGTACAGTATTTATTCATGCTTTAATACAATAAATGGCTGTTAGTTTTCCTCTTTATATTTATTATATATATACATATATCAGGGGGATCACATCGCATATGTGAAGATTCACTTTGAAATTAAGTAATTTCTCTGTATTGGCAGTATCAGAAAACAAGCAGTTTGCATAGAAAGTAGGTCAAGTGTGTTTCCTTCAGCAGATATAGTGCCTGGAAACTGTGGTTCATATTCAGAAATAAACGAGAGATCTAGTAAATGCAATTCTAGTAGTCCAAACAGTGGTTTCTAGCTTTAAACAGTTTATCCTCATTTGAGTCATTTAGAAGAATCTGCTTTATTCTACAGAGAGAACTAAACACTGAGGTGATAATTCTTATGTACTTGGGAAAAATACACAATAAAAAACCTTGAAAAAAGCAGCATCGTATCACCTTTCATAAGCAAGCATAATATGAGAAGCACAACCTGTTTTGCATTTCCGTTCTCATAATTGTAGAAGTTTTGCACACCAAATAACATTGATTTGTGGACATGATTACAAGTTTCATAGATTTTGGTATGCTTGTAAAATCTAAGTGAAAAGTTTGATTTTCATTGGAGTAGATTATCCAAAATCATGAGATGTCTATCCAAATCCCAGGACAATGGATACTCAATGAATTTGATGGCTTTATTTATGAATGTCATAACAAATGAGAGTGATCTTTCAGTTTTTACTTGGGGATCTGCGTCAGTAAATATCATATGTAGATTTACCTGCAAGAGGGTTCAGTAAAAACATTCAGGGACCAGGTATGAAGCAGACAAGTAATTCGGCACAATAGATACTTATGAAAATCTGGCTATCTAATATAATTATCAAATTTATTAGTACAGAAAGAAGGGAGAGATGTATGTCAAAATTCACTCAAAGTTAATGCATTTCAGATATACTCACAAACCTTTGAATTTACTTTTGTATTTACTTTTCTTGGGCAGTCTTGTGATCAAATTTGGTAGCTCGACAAATGCAGAAAAGTGGTTTCCAGAGCTAGGATGTTTGGGAAAGCAAGTACATGCAAAGTATTCATGCCAGAATAATTTCTACACTCAATCAGTGAGAAAACAGAAGCAATATCACGTTATACATATTACATGACAATGGTATAAAGTCATAGAAACAGTAATTTTCCTCTAATCCTAAACAAATGTGGAAAACATTGTGGCCTCTACTGTCTGTTTGCTCTGTCATGATACTCTGATGAAAACCTCCACCAGCCTTTTCTGGCCACCATGTACACAACCTTTCGAAGCACTTCAACCAGACGACAGAGTAAATGTTTATGCTTTATGTGTTACTACTAACAACAAAACAACAAGTTCAGGAAGACTAACTAAATAAAAATTACTATACCAATTCCTATAATATATTTAAGGCAACATATGGGAAAAAAAAGTCCTTTGCACAGTCAGAGAGTCACAAGAATATCTGAGGTTGGAAGGATACCTGGAGATCATCTAGTGCAATGCACCTATGAAAGCAGGAGCAACTGAAACAGGTTGCTTGGAGCTGTGTGCAGTCAGGTTTGAAAAATCTCCAGTATGGAGACTCCAGCTCTCTTGGGCAACCCGTTCCAGTGTTTGATCACCCTCATCATAAAAGCATTTTTCTTCTTTTGGGTTCAACTGGCTTTCAATCCATCTCACTATCTATGATGCCTCAGTGTCCCATACATGTTTCATCTATTTGTCAATGAGGAAATTATGGGAGCTGGGTTAAAGGCCTTACTAAGTCAAGGTAAAGAACATCCACTGCTCTTCCTTCATCCACTGAGCCAGTCATGTCAAGGTAGAAGGCAATCAGGTTGGTTAGACGTGTTTTTCCCTTCATAATCCATGCTGACTGCTTCCAAACACCTTTTTGACCCTCATAAATTTCAAAATTACTTCCTTGGCTCATGCTTTTTGATATTTATTTTTAAATTATGTAGGATATTATGCACCGTAACTACTAGAGAGCAAGAAAACACTTTTCCTCACAGGAACAATTTAGCAAAACAGTGAGACATAACTAAATAGGCAGAAAAAATAACTTACTGTATAATTTTCTAGATCCAGTGGAAAAAATGTGTTGTCTCCAATAGGTAGAGCAGGTTATATACTATAGAGATGTAGAAGAAGGAGACCATTTATTGAGCCAGAGTTTGAATCTTCAGCATTTGTCACTTCTGTTTTCTGAGCTTAGATTATAACATACTCTCTTTAAAAGAGTGACATACTAATTTGATTAAAAGAAAACCAATTAAAATCTATATGTAAATACTGCAAGGTACTTTTAAATATCAATGTTATTACACAAAAGCAAACAAGAAGCCAGAACACCTAAAGAAGACCTTCAGAGAGGGAAATCTTACATTTTTCCACTATATTAGATTGTCCAATAAAGGATCTTATCTCTTCCAACAAACTTTGTCTTTTGGAAGAACAAATACTTTTTTAGTTCAAATGAACATTGCCATATTTTTCCCTAGCTAAGTATATCTATTCTGTGAATTTGATAAATACTCTTGGCAAAACTTTCAAGACAGTTTAAAGATGGTTAAATTTTTTTCACCTGTGGTGGAATGCAATTTTAGAAAATTTATGAAAATTGTCTGACCATAACTATATTGCTCTTTATCTATGGAATTGTGCTTCAGTTCCAGTATACATTAGTTAAGAGCCAGTTTTGTCAAAATGATCACTCTCGTTGGCAATACTGAACCCAAAATGTGCTTGAGAAGTATCCAAATATTTGGAACTACAGATGGTACTTTGGTTGTTTCATTGTAGTTAAAGAATAAGATTTGGCAGAAAAGCAATACACAATATGGGTGAGATATTAAACTTTGCAAAGTTTGTTGCATATTCAGCAGCTAATTCTCATCAGAAGTGCTATAAATATTGTGTTAAATGAGCCAAGTTCACTCTTCCATTTGTGTTGAAACCTTCCATAAAGTCAATGGATTTTCTGTGCAAACATCTGATAATAGAATTTTGGCTTAAAGAATTTTTTGTAGTAGCTACAAGAGAGTGAATGACCATTCAGGGTGTTCGTAGGAGTCCTCTCCAGTTGTCCTGCCTAGCTGATGCATTCATTGACTAATCCCCTGTTTTCTTCTCTCTCCACCTTGCCAGAAAAAAAGTCCAGTGAAGAATGATAACACAGTCAGAAGTGTATGTTATGACATAGGGAGGCATAACAAAAGAAAACAATGCTAAAGATTATGATTTTGTCTAGAATGGTAAGAATTGTCATGAAAGAAAGGATTAAAAAATAGATTAACTGAGCTGAGCATGAATATTTTAAAGTATACAGATAAACGAAAGATTGCATTTTCTTATATTTCAGAAAAATAAAACTAAACAAAAAACCACACAACAACAATAACAAACAAAAAGCAACAGTCATTTAATTTCCAAAATGCAATAGAACAATAAACAGATTAAGATAGATTTCTAAACCCTAACCTTTAGCACTACGAAAATCCTTGGCAACTGCTAGGAAAAATAGAAATATATGGTACAGACATAATGGATACAATAAAGTCCCTGCGTAGTATTTTAAAAGTATTTAAACCCACTAAGATAAAACAGACATTAAGCTTCTAAACTCTACCATTCCAGTAGTTCTAAAAATTTCAATATGTTTCAAATGTTTTTGCATACCTTGGGTAAGATTTTGTTTCACCAAAGTAATTTTTAAAAATGTTATGAATTGTTCACAATTCTTAAACTGATAAATAGCAAGAAGATTGCAAGGAGTTCTTTGGGAACTTTTTCAATGTCTTTTATCAATCTAAGTACAAAATATGTATGCCTAAAATCAATGTATTTATTTTTCATCTTCTTATTTGATTAATCTCAGTACATTTCCTAAGTATATTAACAGCACTGATTAAATTAGATAACACATTAATTTAAATGTTTATGAAAGTGGATTCACAAAGCATATGAAGAGAGGAGTAAGAGACAAAATGTGAGCACCCACATGAAAATATTCAGTCTAGTAATCTTCAAGACTAGTAAGTTTTAAGACTTCCATATTTCTGTTGCACAATCCACCAAGATAAGATTCATTTAAAACTTTCAGAGAGGAAGAAAACTTGCAACTTGACACGGTGGAAGTATGATGTCAAAACATGTCTCTTAAACAATTCCTTTTCTTTAGAACTGAAGGATATTTCATCTTTTTCCATATAACTGAAGATTATTTCAATCACCTAAACACTTCCAGGGAACTCTGACAAATCACATTGAAAAAATTTCTTTATGTCCAGATATCAACTGTATGGTTACATTAAATAAGAAGGGTCTTGCTTCCGTCTAAACATCAAAATTCACTAAGTACTGAAAGATGATAATAAAATAATTGTGTACTATAAAATGGACAGGTGTAGACAGTCTCCCATGACACAGAACTAAATATTTATTTCACCTCCGAGGAATAAGAAAATTTTTTACGGAGAAGAAAAACATAAAGTCCTGAAAAAATATGAGTAAATGTAACTAAAAGATTCCATAGCCATGTTACACATACATGTCACCTGCTTCATGGTAGAAATTCTAAGTATTAGTATAGAAAGATTTTTGTCCTGAGTAAAAAACTTCACTCATTTTCTGAACTGGTCACCAAGGCAAAAAACTTTTTTACATTCTTTATAAACAGATTTTATCATGTATTTCATTTTTATCTCCTTCCTGTACAAAATCTTTCTGTGTAGGAGGTAAACTTATCTTTTTGCTGTGTGGCAGTTACTTTGGGATTCAATGACAGCCTCGTTGTTAAGAGCTACTTTGTTGTAGGATTACACTCTGAAATAAAACAGATCTGGATTAAGTGAAAATATAGAATAGCATTCAAGCAGGGACTTGAGGCATAGTACAGAAAGCAGACCAGTCTTCTAAAGATCTATTATGTTAGTTTTGAGGTCACATTTTCAGAAAGATTGAATGAAGCTTTTAAGCTTTTAGTCCATTTTAGATGTTTATTTAAAGATATAAAAAGTTTCAAAAGAGTTTATTTTTCAAATCAAATGTTTAATTTTTTTGGCATAGTCAAGTATCAAAAGAAACTCAAAATCAAATCACTGAATTTTATGTTCAAGTAAAGAAGAGGTCAATAGAGTATATCTGGTAATACTTTAAGTTCTTTTAATACAGTAACAACATTATTCCATATGGTAATAATCAACGTTGGTGAATTACAATGAAAAAAAATCCAAATTCTATATTCAGGATAGGAAATTGAGGTCATATCAATTTATTTATCTATTTATGTCATTTTCTAAAATTATATGCTTTTTACTGATGGCAAGTTCTATTTATTTATTGGATATTCTATTAATGTAAAGTAAGATAAACACAATTGAAAGATAAAGATTATTTGCATAAATTTAGGTGGTTTTAGGTATTTCTTTCACAGCCTTACTCCATGACTTTGTTGTCACACGAGGAAGCAAAACTGCATTTGCAATACTTAGAAAGAGATCATTGACATTCCACTACTGTGCTTGCACTTACAGTCAAGCACTGCCCGGAAAAAAGAGATGTTTATGGTGGATGTATTTAATGTACACAAACACTCTGGACAAGACAGAAAAATAAATGGCGACAGAGAAATCAAACCAGGAAGCATTTGTTATTAAATTAATTTCTTTACGATTTAATTGTTACATTAATTCAGGTGGTTAAAAAAAAACAATGAAAGCCATGTTTTTAAACTGAGGAGGTGCTATTAGTGTAATGAGCAAAACCACAAAGGCTAATATGTCTACAGAAATTACTGATTTTCTTAGGTATGCCTATGCAGTACACAGACAGCATCAGTACTCTTAACATGCCTTGTTTTAATATGGAAAAGAGTTAATTTTTTACCTACCTGAGGTTCCAGGGCAGAAGCTCTAACACTAATAGAGACTGAACCAGAGTTAAAATACTCATGTATCATGGCATAACTATGGTACTACTCCAAAACAAAATCCACTAATTTTCCTCATGAGGAAGGATGGATTAAATTATCTGTGCTTATCATCAAGTTATCTTGCTTTCATAAGTAGCACCATTTTTGGCTTCCCCTGAACTGGAAGATTAGAGGAGCCAAGTTTTAAAATTTTCATAAGTTTTTGACCTGAAATAGGCAATGAATTTAAGGAATTTCTGAACAAACTGGGAGCTGAAAACTGGAAACTCCTATCTTGATAAGAGGAAAACACCTTCCTATGAGGAAAGCTTTCAAGCTTCTTCTAAGTAGAGGCTAGTGATCCCAATGGCATGTCGTTCTCACAGACGTGTGAAATGCATGTGTTAGGGAGACAACCTTTCAGCTTCCTCTGCAATGAGAAGCCAGCAGGTACAGGAGCAGCCTGGTTGCTGAGGTAAGATCTTTTATGAATTCAGTAGGCCCTAGAAACAAAGACACCTTGAAACTCATGAAGAACTGCTTCAGCACATGGGGCTCAGCTGGAACTCCAGTGTGCAAGAACTTGCTTCTATAAGCAGTAGGCAGGCTTCTGGTAGGAGAGATTATCTGCAGGATGATAATTGGGCTGGGACACAGTTGGTCGTACTTGAGCCTTATTCTGAAAGAAAATATGATCTTTAACTACCTAAAGACATTACCACATGGACATTAGACTTCGCAGGTGCAGCTACACTACCAAATAAAATGAGCCCAGGACCATTCTTTGGCTTTTGTCTCCTCCAACATAGAGTGGCCACACCTAAATTGTTCATTAGGAATTCTCCAGAAGTATTCTCTGGACAGCTCTAGTTTATTAATATAGAGACCTATACTGGTAAGCAGTCATTCATAATATTAAATTACTTGAATGATCTCTTGAACAGTTACAGACTGGTGCTCAATTGCTGTCTTGTGTCTGTGTGCATTTGGGAGGATAACGCATGTCAGTGATGATCCCCAAAGGGCATCTCGGTTACAGTGATTCTGGTTTACGATGTCAGAGAGTTTATTTTAGATTGGATATTAGGAAAATTTCTTCACTGAACAGGTTGTCAAGCATTAGAACAGGCTGTCCAGGGAAGTGATGGAGTCATAATTCCCGAAGGTATCTAAAAGATGTATAAATGTGGTGCTTAGGAACATGGTTTGACACTTGGGAGTTGGACCCAATGATCTTATAGGTCCTTTCCGACACAAATGATTCTATAATTCTGTGATACTATTTGTATTTCTCCCAGAGCGAGTCCAACATATTATTACCATCATGATTTTAATTAGCATAGATATAGCCAATACCTATGGCAAACTGAAGTGCCATAGACACCAATCCTGAAGGCAATGTCAATATTAACATTAAACAGCATCAGAAAATGTTTCAGACTCTGACTTTTGATTGTCATCACTATTAAATTGCTAAAACAGATTCTAAACCAGTTGTAGCCTGTACCAAGCTGTGATGCAAACCATTCTCAAGCACAGCTCAAGGGCTCTTATGGGTCAGGGACTAACTATTGTCATCAGGCAGATTTGTGTTTTGCAGGGAAGAGACTTTTGTGATACATATGTTTGCCTGTCTGTGATGACTGGTATCAGTGTCACCATACACTCTCAGACATATGTAATTTACTAATTAAGACACAGCTAAACTTATCCCTCTAGTTGAGAAGTTTCTGAGGGCGGTGCAATTTGCATAGTTGCTTTCTAGCAGTTTTACTTCTGAATTTGAAAGAGACAATGTCTTAGCAGGAAATCAACTGTGTATTAAAAACCAACCAACCAAACCAAACCAAACCAAACCAAACCAAACCAAACCAAAACCAAACCAAAACCAACAACAAACAACTGAGCTATTATGAGAGAGGGAAGTTTTTGTGCTTCCTCAGTCCCGGGGTTGATTTCATTCAGTACAATCCTTGATCACCATGACAGCTAAGAGTATATTGTTCACACTCATCCCACAACCCCCACAAACTGTTCCAGATTTTGTCAAGAATGAGTATTTAACTGAAAAGTAAGTTACACTGTTTATAGAGCCTCTTATTCCTTTCATTTCTGATATCTCCTAAGAAAACAATTTGTCTTCATGGCAAGTGGTGACTTGTGTCAGTTTAATGTCCTTTAAAGCATTTAGGAAAAGATACAAAAAAATAACCAAAACCCAGAAATTATTAAATAGTCATAGTCTAGAGTAGGATTAGGATAATTAGGGTAAGATTCTTTTCTCTGCCATCCTGATATATATCCATGCTGAGTTCCTGAAAACAGTGAAGCCACTTGAGATTATGTAGTGTAAACCAGGAGTACAATCTGGCTGGCAGTCCAGTGCTGTGCAAATGCTACTATGTGAGATTCAGTTAGGATGTCCGAGTCCTTGTCCTGCTAATAAGAGTAAAGACTTAATGCACAGTATAGACCATGCTTCAGGTCAAGCTGAACAGCCCACCTATGCTGTGACCAAAGGAATTTCGAGAAATTACAAAAGGAACTAAAAAAAAAAAAAAAAAGAGTTTCAGAAGTTTCTGTACACAAAGAAGGTGGTGATGCAGATTTTCTTCTTTTTCAGAATTGTACCTTATGCATTAAAATAATAAAAAATAAATCTGTTTCCATCTTTTTACACACAGAGCATAATTATAGATCATTGTACTTGCTTTTTATTTGACTGTTGTTTAATGTTTATTGTATTTTGGTGTTTCTAATCTTGCTAAGGCTTTCTGATTAATAACCTAAGTAATTACAAGAAAATACTACATGCATTTGTGCTTCATTTCTAATAGCTATGTTACATCTAGCTTTTAAATAGCTAATCAAACAAATTATATTCTAGAATTTAACATATATCACTGAGAAAGTCAGATACGACATTATATAATATAGCTGTATTACAAGCGTGTGTTGATTTGTTTCTTTGAGAACTTCATTACATCTAAACAATTTGTTTCAATGCTACTTGAAAAGCTGAGAAAAACCCAAACCCAAAGTCTTCAGTAATATTTTAAATCAAGAGAGTTGTAATTTCATCAATTAATACATGCAACTAAAGCTATGGTGATATGAACTGACAATGAAAATTTGAAATTATTTTCAAAAGCAAATAGGTCTGAGATAAGTTATGCTCTTTCATATGCCTTTCAAATGCCCCTTCATGATGTATATTATGTATGAACCCATAGAAAGAAAATTGCAAGCATTTGATAGTTAAACATGGGAAATCAGCTTAGCCTCACAGTAATGTCAGTAATGATACATTATTAATTCAAGTTTAGCACTGGCGATTATTTATGCTGCATAACTCTGCCAAGCAAAGATAAGATTCAGATGTTTTTCTCACCTCTTAAGATCCATTCCTTTGCCCTGGTGCACTTAGCAGTGAAGCTGAACCAGCCTCTGGTTCACGTCTTGAGCAGGTTAATAGGTCTTCAGACTTCATTTACCACTAAGATTTCAGACCATCATAAGTTTAAAACATAGCCTCATGCTGACAGTTTAATGGTCAAATAAGCAAAGAGTTAACTTACTTTTAACATCTAAACCTTCTGACCTTTCTTCCAGGGCCACAAAAATGAATTTCAGAAAGGATTTCCTGATGTGTCTTTGACTGTGCACATGTGGCAATGTCTGAAACAGCTACCCATGTTTACATTATAATCCTTTCAAAATATTTTCCTTATCTTTTTATTTTACACAGCCTCTGTGAGACAGGGAAGGTAAGCAAAGAGATTCTCCCTTTTTTACCTTTTATTTGGTGAAGTCAGCCTTTAAAGTCACATTATAGATCATCTGAGGGGAGGGGAAGTTAAACATTCAACTTTGCCAAGATAGGGGCTGGGGGCTTGTTTTATTTCAATGAATGTGTCAGACCCAAAACTATTCACCATACACCAGCTCTTGCCAACAGTAGGTTAAAGAATTAAGTCATTGTATTCACGAGACAGAAATGTCATCCCTTCCCATTACACAGAGACCCTTCACCTTCTAGCCTTATAAACACTTTAATTGGCTCTTTTCCAGCAAAAACACGTTAGTTTCTTGATTTCATTTTAATGTATGAAGATAAAAGAGAAATTTGCAATGTGGATAAAACCGCGTCCATATCAAAGAAGTTGGATTTTTAATGGCAGAAAAGAGAGCAGTTAAACTTTCAAGTGATAAACAAAATCATCATATTAATTTTTAGCTTTTAATAAACTTCTCTGTTTAAAAAAGTTTGTATCATTTTTTGTGGTTTATATTTATAGACATGAAACTTGCGACTAACACATAAAATGTTTTTAATACATGCTGTGAAAAGGGAAGGATACTGTCTTTCAGGACCTCAGAAGCAATTATAGAAAGGAAGAAAAATAAAAATATTAGTGATCAATACTTTGTGTTTTGTGTCAGTCAACAAAAACTACAAAAAATAAGGTGAAATTATACATCAAAGTGGTTTAAACTATGTTCAAAAGGGGAAAGGAAAAAAATAGGCATACTAGTGATAAGCTATGGAACACAACGATGTTTGAAGGATGATGTGCTACTGAGGGATTTCATTCTGTCCTGCAGTGTGTTGAGTACACTACAGTGCATTTGAAATGTTTGTACACTAATGCATCCAGTATGTGGAATAAACAAGAGGAACTAGAAGCTTTGGCTATGGCATCATTAGCCTAAGTGAGGCTTGATGGAAAGAGTCCTGAGACTGGAGTGCTGTGATGGACCAAAGGACTATGAAGATTATTAAGGGACTGGATCTTCTTTCATGCAAGTAAAGGCTGAGACAAGTGGGACTGTCCAGCATGGAGAAGAGAAGGCTCAGGGGGCAATATATCCATGTGTATAAATACCTGAAAGGTGGGAGTATAGAAAGTGAAGCCAAATTTTTCACAGTGGTACCTAGTGAATGGCTAAAAGGCAAAGGGTATCAACTGAAATAGCAAAAGTTCCAGAGATTTTTTGGGAAGTCTCCGTACTGGAGATATTTGAAATCTAGACGCAGCTCTAAGCAACCCGTTCTAGTTGCACCTGCTTTGTGTAGGGCTGTTGGAGTAGGTGAATTTCAGATATTCCTGATCAGCTGTTCTGGGATTCTGTGATATTACTTATTTCAGAGATTTTATAGGTGCATGCATTTTTGGTAGGATAATAATTATGCTGCACAATTTTAAGGAAAATGGAATAGTGCATTTATTTAAGCTAAGCCACTAAAAGTCTTCAAAATCCTAAAGATGGCAAATTTTTCCTTTTGATTGAGAATCCTTTAAGACTCAATGGTTCCTGAAGGTGAAGTAATTTTAAAACAATGGCCTGTAGCACAATGTTTGTCTTACACTGAAAATGTCAAAAAGGTACTAGAAATGCTTTTCAGTATTGTATTCAGCAAACTGGTTGTCAGTGTGGCTGAGAAATGGACATTACATTGGCGAATCAAAGCCTGTTATTAACAACAGACCAAAGGGAAGTAAAGAGGGAGGAGCTTATAAGAAAGAAGTGACTGCAATGTTAAGCAGCAACCATTTCCCATTCTGTTCAGGAATTTTTGCTCAAAAGATCATTTTCAGTAAATGCAGAATAGAAATAACAAAAGATAGTAGCAGCCCAAGATTCACTGCAATGCCCTTTCCATGTGCGTCAGCCAAAACTTCAGACATCAAAACTTCCTTTCCTCTGTAATGTACATGAATCTGTTTCCCATTTTCTAAAAGTGTATATCATGGAGTTGCTAGACTTGCCTAATCAATCCTCATATTTTCTCCAACAGGAATGTCTGAAAGTGAAATGAACCACATTGGATACTCATACTATGTCAGCAAGCTCTATAGAGACACCCGTAAATAAATAAATTGGTAAGAATAAATAAATTTGTGAACTTTACACATGGTTGCTTTGCATTCTAAAACTAACGTAAGAATCTTCCTGTGTTGCTCTGAGATCCTGTTATGTCACAGATTCAAATTCACCTGTTTTTCAAAGAAACAAGCAAGCATGTATATAAATGATTCAACTTTTAAAAAATTGATATAATCCGAAAGTCATTATTTGTATGATGTTTATTATTACTCAGGTAAATAATAAATTAAATATGTTCAAAATATTTCATTTTATGAACCCTTCAACATCTCCTTTTATTTTTAGAAACTATTTGCTATTTAAAGAGCATTTTACTTTTTCAAGCAAGATATAAATTTCTGAGGCTAATAAAGAAAAATCTTTCAAATTTTAGGGCCAGAGTTTGCCTCTAATACTTTCTAGTAGTTTTATTAAAGCAAGCTTTACCTGTTTCATAAAACTAGTACCAAATGTATAAATGAAAAGTAACATGTGTTATTAATTTCTGATCATCATGTTATTAACATTCTAGAAGAAGAATATGTCAGGTAACAATGTGTGGTTTTCATATACACACATACATATATGGAACTGATTTTTTGCTGTATGTACCAGAGACAGATGCAGGTGGAGCAGAAAAGGAATATTCATGCCTTTATTCAAACCATTTCTGATCCAGACAATTTAGCATAGTCTCAGGACTTTCTTGTGTTTTGCTGCTAATACATAATTCCTGGTTGAGGAAGTAATTAGGAAGATTAAAGAATCTCTCAAGGACAATGTCCCTGTGAATTGATATAAAAACATATTGATGTAATCAGATCCTGCAATTCTTATTTTTTACCTCATATTCCATCCTTTCTTTACCTTTTGCACACACATAGTCTTTACTTACATTCTCTTCCTTTGTTCATGTCCTCGTGCATACTCACTTTCTCCAGACCACACATACAGACACATACAAGCATAAGCGGACTCCATCCAGAACCCATTCCTTTTCCAAATTCCAGAATACACACATACCACCACACATACACACAATTTCTCCAGATGCAACATCAGCTCGATTTATTTTAACCAAAAGAAAGGAAAAGGAAGTTGCCAGGAACAGTAACACAAGTCTAACCACTTTATAAAGACACTGACATAGGATTATTTATTTTATCTATGTCCATGATAACTTAAGTTCAACAGTATCAGTGAATAATAAAGGAATTAAAAATTGTTAAGCACTTAAAAAAGTATCGACAGTTAATAACAAAAGTTTATCAATTATTGAATGCTTGGGTATGCAGTATACTTGCATCAGTCATAGTGAACACCTTAGTTTTTAGTGAGAATGTGAAATAACATGTAGTTTCATAATAATTTCCACATATTTCAGCATTGGTAATTGTCCAAAATATTGTTTTTCTTCGGAGGAAGGGAGGGGAAGGGACTATGCTTCAAGATCTCTCACAGAATAGTAGCTGGTAGTCATGTTAAAATGTCCCTAGAGTAATGAAAAGCTATGTGGAGAAGCTGAGGTTTTAACCTTATTTCATACCCACCTTTGGACAGACAGTATCATGTGTAGGCTGGTAATTGTGGAGAAATGTATAGTACATTACATTATCAATATGACCTAAAACAAAGATAAAAAGAAAAACTAATAAACAGACAACAACAAAACACAATGAAGAGGAGAAAGAAGAAAGAGGGAAAAAAAAGAAAATAAATACTGTAACTAATACAAAGGACGGATTGGACAAGACTGTGTTTTGAAACAGAGCAAGCAAGGAAAACAGAAACGTTCAGACTCCTCAGAAGGCAAAAGCAGAAGTATTTAAAGAAGAGGTGAGAGAAAAAAAAATACAAATGCAAATTTGAAAACAAATTCTTATGAAAACAAAGACATCAGATCTATTTAATGCCTAAGAGACATAAAAGAGAACACATACAGAAAGACCTATAGTGACTCCTTCAAGAACAAATACTCTTGGAGAGTATAAAAATAAAATGTGCTGTCTCCTTTTATTAGAAAATATATTTTCTTTACAAAAAAAAGTTGTAGATTTTTTGGTCATCTTATGGGTTTGAAAGCAATCTTTCAATCTTCTGTGGATACTTCAGCTTCCCAGTGAGTTTGTTTCGCAATTTCTATCCTTTCAAAATTCTCAGTCCAGATGATTCCAGTTAAACACTTGACTTTTGCAACTCAGAATAACTGAAATCATTCATATTTTAAAAGCTTTTTATAAGCAAAAATGATGATTCACACATCAGTAGTATCAGCTGATATCAGTTTATGTTGCAAATTTATTCAAATATATTTACAGAGCTTTTCTGTAGTGTTTAATAAACTTACATGAACTGTGATGCAATGCAAAGTTTCACAACGTACACATTATCAGCCAATACATACAATTAGCACAAATTAAGAGATAGTATTCCTACATGACATGTTGAGTTTTGCTATGGTAGCAGGAAATATGGAAAAAACACCTTTTCTTGTTCCATAACTTAAAAAAAATAAACCAAAAACCAAAAAACCCTATAAAAATCTGAAGGTAAAAGGGTGACTACAGTATTTATCTGCTAAATTAAGACAAAACAGAGAGATTTGTTTCTTGCATGTATTTAAAATAAAAGTGGATCAAAGGACATTCAAATTATTAATTAAAAGCATGAAGCACCATCTGTTTGTTATTCTCGATAAGCACCAGAGAAAAGACATATGCATTTTATTACATGTGGAAACAGTTTCTACAAGTGTATTGTGCTTCTGCAGAGTCTGGGCCACCCTGAAATCCATTGTTCCAGAATGTCTGAGGAATACCAGTTTTGCAAACCCGTGTTTTAAAGGAACCTGCCTGACTATAAATTAGTGCTTCTTTCTGGTAGTAATGTACCAGACAGAAAGAACCTTCTTAAATTCCTGTTACACAGACTTTAAGTCCACACACACTGGAATGAAAGAAATTACCCATTCACTTACCCTCAAAAGCAATTGGGCATGAAAGAATGGATAATAGGAATCTTGGATTCAACTCATGGTTGCAGAGCCAATAGGAAAGAGATGGAGCGATTCTCATTTATTCATTGTATAATAAAGCAATAAACGACTACCTATTTAGAGACAACAGATGCGGGTGTTAAAAGGAGAGTGTATCGTATTCGTGAACTGCAAGTATTCCAAACACTGTTACGTCTTTGGATGGTGCCTAAAATGCTAGTCAAGACTTTTATACCATCATCTTCTCAGACATTTTCATGCACACACTAACCTAGCCTTACAGATAGACTAAACATAAATTGAGACACTATTATATCACTCTTACTTGTAGTGGAGCAGTTTACCACACAAATATTGCTCATTATTATGCATTGTATCCCAAGACAAATGAGAAGTTCTTTGGCAGCTTACAGAAAACCTTACCAATATACTCTGTCTTACTGTTACTTTTATTTTCTCTTTTCAAATCACTCTAATATTCTTGACTTTTGTCCAGAATTCAATAGCTATGGGGATTACTTCCTTGTTTGTATTATTAGGAATAACTAAAGAAAAGCTCTCTGTTTGTTACATCTGGTACTATTCATTTGACACCTAATCTTGAAGCCTGTTTCAAAAAGCTATTTTAAAATTCTCTCAGTATTGGAAAAAATAGCTGGTTTAATTTTTCATTATTAATTATTTGTTTAACTCGATATTGTTTTAGAAGGCATTTTGAGTCACTGAATAGATATTTTCTTTTCTAGCTTTATGATGGGAAAAATATCTCCTACTTTGGCATTTGATTCTGAATGTAAAAAAATAATAAAGGATGGCTGCTGCTGTAATATTCCTTAAGGTTCTGCTACTATTGCCTGAATAACTGTAGAACTTTTCATATATTTGCAATCATATTTTTTTCTGATTCTCAGAAGGCAGAATGAAGAGAGGAGTCATAAGATCCTTAAGTCTTAAAGAAAATATCACATTGTATGCTCCTCTAAAGTTTCTAAAACGAGAATTATTATCAGGGTTTCTATCTTAGGGGAGGATTTAACCATTCCAGATGTGGTCTGATAAATGAATGTTGTCAATACTAATAGTATCTAATTGTACCTGCATGGAAAAAAGAACAGAATTCTCCATGAAGTAGCAATTGAACAAAAGTACACAATGCAGTAATTAATGCACGTTCCTTTTCCAGGATATGTTTGCATGCTTTCTGTTTATGGTTTCATAGGTTTTTTTAATAAATGGAGCTATTTCTGAGGGTTTATAGAACCTCACTGATACACAGACATATATAGATAAATATTGCAAATACGCTTTGAATTAATTCAGTTTCAGATTCTTATAGCCTAAGTGAAGTAATTGAAAATTTTATCACACAGTCAGCCATTCAGACTTCCAAGGAAACTGTAAAGGAATACAGTGACAAATCTCTTTTCTATATTTCTAATATAACTATGATAAATAACAAAACAGATGAATAAAATCTGCAATCTATTTTTTTTAACCGAGGGCCCAATAAAGAAACAAGAAGATAGTCTCAATTCATTTTTATCAGACATTGACTGGTCATTGCCAAAGAAACTTATGAAAATACTGTTGCATGTGAATTCACAAACTCTTTTCTTTGGTAGGCAGGCATCCCCAGAAAAGTTTAGAGAGGCAGGCATTTGGGACACCCTCTACTGTCTGTGCAAAACTTAAAGGAAGATTAAGGTCAGTAATTATTTTTCTCTTATCTACATAAAGTTCCTAAGGTCAACAGAGGAAAGTGTAGAATATGAAAGAAAAAATTCCTTCCTATAGTTTCATTTTTCTTTAGATTTTTTCAGGCACTGTCATGTGGTTTATCATTTAGCTGTTTCTTCAGAAGTTTAAGTGTATTGAAATGTAGAAGAGTAGCTCACTCTCTGTATTGAATGCACAACCTTTCATGTGTAGGCATTTCATAGGTAGCTTTGATCTGGTGAGGTCTGCTTTAAACATTCGCATTTAGAATTCTGCTCTTCAAAATCTATTCCACTCTTTAGGAATCATATATTTCACAATTTACAGTATTTCTACTTTACTTTTACCACTTAGGTCTGCCTAAGAGGCTCAGACATTCCTATAAAAGAGATTTTGCAATTCAGTGTCCAACGCAAAGCCTAGATTCGAGATTTGGATATTCTCTATTTATTCGCACTTATTGTACTTCTATTCCCATTCTAATTCTACCTTTATCCCCAGTTTATAGTCTTCAGCCCCTGCAAAGTGGCATAACATCACAAAAATGTGATCTGCAGCTAACACACAGAAACTTTTTAATTTGGTTCTTTTTAACTGAGTTCAATGGTAAGTACAAAAAGCATTCTGCAAAAATATTTCAGGGAAAGCTCACTTGTCTAGGAAGAAATCACTTGCCATGGTCAACTTTCCGTGTATACAGATAAGGTATTATAACCTACGTCTTTAGCTCTCCTTAGTGAGTATGCTTGGAAGACTGATTACTTCTGTGGGAAAGACATTCTGAGTAGGAAATTACACTTTACCAACAGATACTTAATTCATATGGAATCCTCATTGACAATTTTCAGAGCAGGAGTCTCTCATCTGAAAAACACAGCCATTTAAATGCAATAACTCTTCGAGTATTTTAAATTGAAATGAATCACAAATACAAAAACTAGGACTCTGAGGTTGTTTTATATCCTTAAATTATCCAGGTGATTTTAAAATGAAATCCAAAACTCCATATTGCTTAGTGAATGTCACTTTTTTTTTTTTTTTAAAAAAAAAAGTTCCCAAGAAGGCATTCTGAAATTAGGTGCTTGTTTTGGCGAGAGAAAGAGACAGGAAAGGAAGGCAGTAAAATTGCTACTGATATTTGTATGAACTATGTCATCTGCAATATCTAGCTGTAATTTTCATACACATAGGGACTTTAAAGTCTAAAGTCTGTCCATATGCTTTATCACTATGTGCAAAACAACAAGGGAAATTTGAATTGAGCATGTTAAATGCATGACATCTCACATAAAAATTTCAAAGAGCATGCTGGCAGTTATCTATATAAAAATCTTTTTGCCCCCTACAAAGGAAATCCTATGTCACCCAATCATCTCATTCCTTTTGACCCAATTTAATTGTAGGAGATCAATTCCATTTTTGCAATACACCTGAAAGAGTGAGCCATTTAGTGATTTGGTAGAAAAATAAATGAAAGCTTCTGCAGTTCATAAGATAATACTTTTATTATTTCATTGAAGTTACCTCATAAATATAATGATAAACAGAAGGCCTTGCTATTTTTCTAGGAGGAATAACTTAAAAAAAAAAAAAGTATAATTTCCCTTGTGGTTTTGCTGCACCATATGGATTTTTTTTTTCCAGGAATATATTTAGCAGGCTAAAAAATTGACTGGGTATCTTTTACTTACAGGCAGCTAAGATATCCTATTACTACACAACTCTTCAAAGTTCAGTAGAGCATAACTATAGTGACTGTACGCATGGTGATATTTTTTGATGGCAACACTACTCATTGTACCACTGTCTGTCAGGACTAGATCATGATTTCTTTCTACCTCCTAGTAAAGAAACAAAGCACAGTCCAGATATTTATATTGCAATATTTAATAGAAAGTATTAAGCCCAAATAGAGGAAGAGAGTGGCAGAAGGAGATAAAAATTTTTGGTGAATCATACATTGAGTCTTTTGTAGAGTTCATGTATGAAGAGTTACTACCTTAAAGTTGAAATCAAGTTTCACCCAAACACTCTTGTTAGTGATACTGGCAGCCAATTATTAATATAAAAATTCAAGTATTTGCCTATTGGTCAAGCCCCCTTTGAAATTTATGGCCCACTGCAATCTTACGCTGGATGGAGGTATATGGTGCATTATGGGGCATATGTAACAGCAGATATATTGTGAGAGCTGTATATAGCAATATAGAAGAACAGAGAACTGCAGTTTAATGCTGTATGAACTCAAAATGAAACGTCATCACCTCGCAACCACAGCAGCTTTTACAGTATACTGTTCTTTGACAAGTTCCATTTTTTCAAGTCAATTAGGTACAAAAACCAAGCGTTGAAATAGCTGAATTTCCCCATGGAACAGTAATTTCAATTTTTGCTCAGCTCTACTTAACGTTACCTCAGCAACCTTCCTTTCTGCCCATTACATAGGTTTGCCTGCATTACCAGTGGGAAAGCATCCTTCATTTATGAGGTGGGAAAGCAACCTCTGCAGAGCCATTACTTCCCTTTTCCATAATAGTGTGAAGAGGGTAGGCTGAGCCTTGATATTATTTCTTTACCCAAGAATGTAACTGCACTAACACAGTGGCACCTGGCCATATAATTGCATGAAGTATAGAGCTGTTGTATTACAGTCTATTCTACCCAGAGGTGATGGCAGAAGGTAGATTGTGGCTGAGTTACAACCTCCGTCTGGGGCACTGCAAAAAAATCCTGTGTTTTCTCTCTGTGTGCCATTGGCACAGTATTTGTACAAAGCCACAGTTTTGTTAGTAGCTATAGTCACTGCAAAGACTGTGGTCTAGCTGTATATCAACTAAGTGATTGTTTGGCTAGTATAACATTTTCATTAATTTCAATAAAATTATGGTTGTACCCTTAGACAGAAAATAAATTTTCTTACTGAAATGTGATCTCTCTCTAGAGGAAATAAAATACAAATAATCTGTAGTTTCAGCTAATATTGGATCTACTGGATTTTCAGTGTGACACCTTTTTAAACTACTAAATTTTATTTTCTCAGAAAGTCTACAGATAATATTTATTATTTCTTGTCTCCAAAAATTATTTTTAAGAGTAATAATATTATTCTGTGAAAACGTACTTCAACATTTGTTGTCCTGATGACTTCACCATATTGCAAGCCAATATATTCATATTGCAGATTTCTGTATTATACCATTTAACATCTGCGATGTTCAAGATGAAAATTAGAAGGAAAAAGCTTTTTGATACTCACCGTATGTTGCCTTCAAGGGGAAATCTAAGACATCAATTCATGAACATAAGGCTGTTTTCTTCTCTGTGAAATTACACTGAAGTTAGCGGGACTGTCCCAGGACAGTGTTGGTGCTTGAATTATGGACATTGTATTCCAGCCCCAACGCACTTCTTTATTATCTGTACGTATATGCATGCAGTATTGAAAAATAATAAGCTAAGATGTTAAGAATAACTTTCTAACTAAGTTCACCTTAATAGAAGTTTTACATTAAAAACCAGTTTGGTTTATCCATCCAGTTAGTTGTGTTTTAAAAATATTTATTTACCTAAGAAAATATCAAAATTAATCTTTATTATCATGCTAACTAACTGAAGAGGTGCATATGCCAAGTATGACTAGGTACAGCCACATGTGAGCTCATAAAACAGTCATCATTCTTCTTTCCCTGTTTTCTAAAAGAAAGGAGCCTCAGAGTGAACTGAGTATACCACTAAATGAGAATTAAAAAAACCTGAACTTCTGTCTGGTCTGCCTAGGTACAGAAATAAGAGTGAATGATGTTAATATTTGTACCATGAGTCAACGTTTTCAGGTACTTAAGGTTCATTGGTATGTCAGACAAAGCTCTGTGATCTATGACGTGGTAATGCTATATTAAAAAAGGATAATTAGGACTTTTAGGAGATTATACAAAAAAGAACAGTGGAAATACTTTGTACAGTGGATTATTGTATTTATAATAAAAGGATTCTCCTGGATTGGTACAGGTATAACAAAGGATAGAACTCGGTCAATCATACTTATTACTTTATATCTGCCAAGTTAATTTTAATCTACCTGATCGAGGGGCTCTTTTTGTCAGTAACTTTTTTATGGCTTAATGATCTCCTGTGTATTAACTTGATAGGTTACAAATAGAGCCTGTTGAGTTTCATAGTTAGGGCACACAGCTCCAGAAAGGACATTTGCTAAGAAAACTATAGTAGCTTCAACATTTTTCTCTTGATAGCTTCACTATTTGTCATATCAGCACACCTATATAACTGTTTTCTAAGAACAGATTGACTATCATCAGGCCAGTTTCAGCAGTTTCATTACCTATTGGTATTGAGAGCCAATGGCAAACAACAAAAACGTAAACCCAATGAAGAATGTTTTGAAATTTTAGAAACAGGTAGAAAGTACATTTTGTTCTAAATAGACATAGACACTCTCTCTGCACAGTAAGCAGAGGAAATCCAAGTACTTACTTGAAACAAAAAAGAAAGAGAAAGATAAAGGGGACGGGAAAAGTAAAGGGGGAGGGAGAGGGAGAGGGAGAGGGAGAGGGAGAGGAAAAGGAAAAGGAAAGGGAAAAAGAAAAGGAAAAGGGAAAAAGGGAGAGAAAGAGAAAGAGAAAGAAGAAAAGAAAGAAAAAGAAGAAAAAGAAGAAGAAAAAGAAGAAGAAAAAGAGAAAGAAAAAGAGGAAGAAAAAGAAGAAAAAGAGGAAGAAAAAGAAGAAAAAGAAGAAGAAAAAGAAGAAGAAAAAGAAGAAGAAGAAGAAAAAAATAAAAATAAAAATAAAAAGAAAAAGAAAAAGAAAAAGAGAACAATGAAAGACACTGGAAGCGCTCAATGTATCACGTTAAATCTTGCATGTTCAGTGTCTACAAGATGAATGAGCAGAAATACATACTAAGGATTAGCCAAATAATCCAGTTCACCTAGAGAAAAAAAAGTGACTGCATTCATCTTGGACATAACAAAAGATAATTTTTTCTTAGATTTTTGGAAAATTGGGTTGATGATACTGTCTGCTCTCACTAATGAAAACTGAATCAGCTGCTAATGCACTGTTCTAATTAGGGCAAATGGCATCACATAATTTCCATTTACAACTTGAAATAGAAGGTTGAATGGAGTAGGATAAATTTTAGTCTTGTAAAATTTTAGATTTAAATGTCTCATTCAAGAAAAGTACTTCTGTGCAATGTGTCTCTGAAATGTGTGCAACAGTAACCTCATTTACTTTTGTTTTATAGACTCCTGAAATAATCTAGTTCGATCTCCTGACTTAACCCATTGAAAAGGATTTCCCCTTTTATGTGGAGTTTCAGTTCACCTTATGGTGAAGTATGTGCATCTTTTCACTACAAAAAGAGTTTATTTCAGCAAACAGATTTGTCTTTTAAGGGTCCTATGCTTTAGCTCCTTTTGCAGTCTCATGGCATGGTATATCATATGTGCCATATCATTCATCCCAGTTTATCACTCATTATGTATAGGTGTTTTTCCTTTTATTTCAAAACTAACTTGGAATTTCTTGTGTGAAATATTGATAGTGTATTATTGCCACATAAATAAAATTCTTCTCACCCAGCTCAGACATGCAGATATCTGTATCTGGCCTAGTAATTTAGTAAATAAAGAGAAACAATTTCTCTACAGTTTGAAGTATCTGATCTATTTTAGGCAAGAATCA
Source organism: Caloenas nicobarica (assembly GCF_036013445.1). Taxonomy (NCBI): domain Eukaryota; kingdom Metazoa; phylum Chordata; class Aves; order Columbiformes; family Columbidae; genus Caloenas; species Caloenas nicobarica. The sequence continues at coordinate 52,459,754 of NC_088245.1, forward strand.
GCCCCTAAGAGATTAAACCTAGCTATTTTGAATGTAGATACTTAGACTGTAGACAATTCAGTCAAGCAAGCTAAAGTTTTCACATGATGCTTGGTCACGTATTCACTATACTTGGCTCAAATTTAAAACTAGGAAAGAGATAACTAGGTACAAGACTGAGCTCTATTATCTTGGAAGAACCAGTCCATTCTCTGTTATGTGCATAAGAATTCATTTAAATAGCACATTATTTGATGATTATATAATCAGTTGTTTAGCTGCTTGTTTCACTAAGGGATTTTTCTACTTTTCCTATAAGCAGTAATAAAATTTTAGATTGTTTATTGTAATTATTCAGATATGTTAATGACCAACTAAATGCAGTAAGAATATCAGATTGTTAACTGTTGCCTGAATTCTCTGGAGCATGCCAAGACATTGACAACTATTAATATGCAAGAAAGGAAAGTTAAAATAATCACGTTCATACAATAGGAAAAAAAAATAGAGAAACTCACAACAGCTGTTAATTAGATACAGGCAAAACCTAAAATTCTCATGTGCAAGAACAATGGAAATTTGTTAGTGTGAAAAATTAATGAATGCCAAGGAATTAGTTTCTTCCTGTGTGTATTTCTAAAGGGCATTATGCCATGAAGTCTTTCTCCTTCTGAAGTAAAGTTTTTCTGTGTAGTTAGATAATCCTGGCAACATACAATGTTGCACTTTTATGCCAAACATACACAAACACTAGCTTCAAAATAACTGTGAAAGCATCCCACTCATCTGCATGGAGTGTTAAATGTGAGGCTTAATTAGCTGAATCTGATCACCATTTTACTGTTGATCACTCTCCTTTAAATATGCAACTAAAGCTATCCATTTTGATTAAATGGTACTGTTAAGCTTAGAGTCAGAGGAGCTACTGAAGCCATAAAATCAAAATTGAAGCAAGGTGAGGAAACTTTTGTTATCATCTCAACCTTTGAATCTGCTTCTTTTTTTCTTGTCAACTTAAATTTTGTCGATATTGTCACTTTTTCCATGGTGAGACATTCATATATTAAAGAAACTATATCAGACTATGAAGTACTTAGCAAATAATCTCAAAGGTTTTTCAGACACCCAATGTGTCAGCATACGGAGGTTTAAACTGATGGTAGCTATACACTCTTACGTTTCTCAATGTATTTATCACAGTTAGTAGTTGCTAATATATAGGGTTTTTTTCAAAATGCTACTTGTATAAACAGCATGGAAAGAAAATTGTGGGGTGAAAATGAAGGACAGACTCAGAACTTTCTTGAGAAGAAAAAAACCAAAACAAGCCTAAGTTTAAATCCTGAAGCAACAAACTACATATGTTCACCACATGAGTAGGAGACATGATTATGGTGGGTGTGAAAGTTATTCTGTATCCTTAATATAGACTTTATACACTTCCTTTGAGCATCTGCTAACATTTTAAATTTTGAAGTGGAAGTTTTAGAGATACTGACCATGTGGCAACAATATTTCAAAAGCTGTGAAGTGGAGATGAATTAATAGGGAGATAGAAGTTGGACTAACAAGAGATCTGAGACATCTATGTGTTCATTACATGCCAGGTTTAGCCAAACCTTTACTCTCATGGGCAGCAGGTGTCTGGATTAAAAAAAAAAAAAAACAACAAACAAGAAGTAACCTTCTTGACCTCCTTAATTTGGTATGATTTTCAGTGTGCTAACGATTATGGGAATGGATAGGGAGCATGACACCTCAAAGACAGAAAGCCAGGATAGAGAAAAATGAGATTATAGTTCTGTGCACAGCTCGCTCAGTCTATCTGTCTGCCTAAGCAGCAGACAAAAAACTGCTACATCCATTAACATGGATCCCTCTGGACATGTTCTGCCTCAAATCTGAATAACGCCTCTGGTAGCCAGAAGATGAAGGTATTCTGCTCTCGAAATCTAGGTCTAAACCTGTCACAGCCAGTGCAGTTTTTGTTTACCACAGTTTTCCCAGGTAAAAAATAGAGTTAATGCTACTGGTCTGACTGAGAAGTCTTGTAAAATAGCTAACAGGGTTAAACATTCAATTTTTAATGTATGAGCTTTCAGCTAGTAGAAAGTGCATCAGTTAAATAGCTACCTGAGCTATAAATCTGAACAATCCCTTATCTGAACATATTCAGAAATATGTAACACAATCCAAACCCCATTATGATTGAAAGAATTTTATTCAATATCTACCATTACTGAACATGAGAACATAAGGTTATATATATTGTTGGTAAGAGAAAATACAAAATTTTTAAGATAATTTGAACAGCTGAATTAATTTGAAAGTTGTAAAACTTCTAGTTTTCAAAACCTGTCTTATGGAAAATATTTGTATACAGAGATAAATAAGTAAATATTTCTAGCAAGTGTTATCAAGCAAGCAGACATTGACTGGAGGTCTTTGTTACTTTAGTGGTGCAGTTCTTGTCAACCTCAGCATGGATATGTTTCTTACAGTAACAAGAAAATTTTAGAGAATAATAAATCAAAACATTTTGAAGATACATTTTTTGATAAGAAAGTCACTGAATATTTTCTATGGCAGTCACACCGCAGTTCTTCTCTTAGTCAGTATTGCCTTTGGTTTCACGTAAGTAGAAGTCAGATGCTGATCAAGTTAATTACAGAATACAACAGAATACAACATATTAGTAAACCTGGTTTCACTCATCCCCTCTTTCCTTTGCCTTTACTTTACATAATAACTTTTCTGTTGAGGTAATAGTCAAGTGCCCTGAGAGTGAAAATTAGTGTATCTTTATGCAATATTTAATCAGTGATTGTCCGTTTTGATTTGAATGAAACAACCCCAGCTCCTGCTGCTCTCATTGTTACCCATTTCCTGAAAACTATATTGTTCTCTTGATTGTGGAGTGGTTTACTGGCTAGCAATTTATTCAGATTCATAAATCCTTTCCCAGACATATGTTGCTGTTAAGCCTTCTTTTTGAGATGGAAGGGGGTCAGGAGTGGGGGCAGTCAGACAATCATGCTTTTCCCTTTCAAAATACAGAACATTTTATTTTTCTACTCTGAAAACAACTGCATTCACAATTAGCTAGAATTAGAGCTCCAGTTTCTACTCTGGCAAAGTTACATGACTTGATTAAGCTGCATGATTATTGTCAAAACTATGTATCAGCTAAGACTGTTCTGTTGCACAAGCTGCCTGTATCGCAAACCACCTATGAAATAGTATAACCAAAGATCTTCAAGGATCTTTAAAAATTATGTATATTATGTGTTCCTTGAAGCCCTGGGTAGAACAGGAGAACAGCAAAATACTTGGTCTACCAACAAAAAGGTATGCTACCTCAGGAAATTATTGAGGTTTAATGTTAGTATTCAGTGTATTGAACACTAAAACATTGTTGCCTGTTTAGAGAGTTTCTGGTAAACTTAAGAGTTGGAATAGGAACCCTGTGCTCTAGGAATTCAATTGTAAGTCTCTGTTTAGTCAAGGTAGAGAAGAAAGTAAGCTATGAGACTTTAAATAATTATCTAGTATAGTCTCTTAGCAGTAGATTTTGACAAGCACATGGAAGTAGGCATTCAAAAGGGGTTTTAACAGAGCAGTTGAAATTTTAGTCACATCTCTTTTCTGTGGTAACTATATCGGTCACAGGTAAACATTCTGCATGTTAAGAGTACCTTTCAGTGGTTTTCAGCTTTTCCCTGGAAAGAGTATGCAGAGAAGCAGAAGAAATCATGGTGGGGGAACACACAAGGCTTTTTAGCAAACAGGCAGCAGTGAACAGCTCTAGGTTTACAGCTTGGATCTTTCTGCCTTGGCACACCTGGCCCCACAATTAGCAGAAGACAACAAAACCCAAATACTTGCCCATAGCTACTGTCCCTTTCAGAACTGAAACCTACTCAGATGCTTGAAATCACAAGACTGACCTGAATTGTTTTAGTATGTTTTAGGATTTCTTTTGGTTTCCATTTTGGGAGTCTATAGTGACACTTTTTTTTACTCAAAAACTGTAAAGACAGTAGTGTAGCATCTTGAAAGTAAAACTAAATGTCTTTGCTATATGAAAGACTTGTTAAACTTGAGGTTGCATAGGCTCAATTTGGTCAGTTATACAGGCAACTAAGAGCCATCGATGACAGTGGGTATAAGGTACATAAACGTCATTTGGATTTGGACCCTATCTTCTATGCACCCTAGCTTCCCAGCAGGAAGAGGCGATTATAACACATTGTGAGAAAAAAAAATTATAGATATGTTAAGCATTCATATTCTACTAAGAAAAGACATGTAAATACCTAAGAACACAGAACTGCAGGTGTTCAGATTCACCGACTGAAATTCTTATGTATTCAGGTGACTCCAGAAGCCTGGGCCCTTAAGAAAAGGAAAAATCTATATCATATCCCAAGATTCATGAAAAACTAGTAACAGTAGGCGACACAGGCAGAGCAACACACAGATCAGCACCTCTGTTGAAGATTATTTTATAGTAGTAAGTTCAGCATAAGCAGATCTGGAAATACTCAACACATTTTTTTTTCTCTCTCTTATTTAAAAAAAAAAAGAAAAGAAAAGAAAAAAAAAGGTATATATACATATAGATATATTACATTTCCAGCAATTGATCACAGAAAATACCAGTCTGGTAGAGATACCTTTGTCCTTTGTAAGTGTGCATAATATTACAGTGTCACCATGGTTATGGAAGTATTTCTTTGCATGGTTCATTTTAAATACATGAATAATATTCAGAAAAAAAGCCACAGCACAAAGGAAATTCAGCCGTGGAATGCAAAAAGAACACTGAGTGATACCAAAGATACAAGTGTAATAACATGCAAGATCCAATTACCAACAGCTGGCCTGCATCTGGGCTGGTTTTGTGAAGGAGGTGTGAATGACACAGCCAATACTTTATCACACAGCATTATTTCTGAAAGTCACTAAACCCATAACTTCACATTAGGATGTATTTGACACAAAAATCTAAAAATAATTGCCTAGGTTTATACATATAGCACAAAACTGCTGTATTATGAACGGGGTCTTTTTCAAATGGAAGTCACATCTATGCTAGAGCTTTCAGGTATGATTTTAAAAGGGAGATTACAGCAAGTGTATCCACATGTGATAGTTTCAAATTGTGTTCTGTTGTTCTGACTTTCTTCTGAATTTAAAAGACAATAACACAACTGCTGAACCTTTTTGTATGCTTTCTCCAAAACAGAAAAAGAACTTGCAACTAACAAGCTGTGCACATTTGTTCTGCTTCAATTGCCCCATAATGTATTGATAATGGTATTTCAAGCAAGAAGCACCTGCGGCCTCTGTGGCTTTTGGAGCTTCCTTCTGCTAACAAGAGCTTCTGCAGTTCATTTCCCTTCCAGTAAGTTAAAGAAATAGTCAAAAATTTAAAAGGCTGACCATGGCAGCAGAATCTACACATTACCTTTTTTTTTTTCAACTTCTCCAAAATTATATTGCTTTTCTTCTCTGAAGTTACATTCAGTCCTAATAATCTAAGGGTTGTACTGTAACAGTTTTTCTGATGAGCTGTTGCTACTATGAACACACTATTGTTTTATTTATGCTCTGCATATGAAACTTGTTTAATTTATGGCCTGCACATGAAATTGAGCTGTCCTATTTCAATCAGTGCAATATTACAGTTTTCAGGAATAAGTTCTGGCTGTTTGCAAGCCCTGATAAGAATGTAGAAGAGTATACGAGGAACAAGTAGCAGATTGAAGACTCTCACATCTCTTATTCTGGATACTGGGTTCAGAAATTTCACCATTTTTCTCTATTGCTCAAGTCCACTGTGAACCCAGATCATAGATTCATGCTGGTTGGAAGAGACCTCCATGGACAGCTAGTGCAACCACATGCTCAAAACAGGTCCAATAAAAGCAAGTTGCTCAGGCCCATGTCCAGGCAAATTCTGAATGGCTTCACAACCTCTCTGGCAACCTGTTCCCATGCTTTACCATCCTCACGGAGTAAGATTTTTCCCTTTTTCTCCCTGCACATCTCCCTGATCATTTTGATGGCTATTTGAACAGCTTGCTCCAGTATGCCCACTTCTTTCTTGTACAGAAAGACCAGAAGAGGACACTATTTCAGATGCGATTTCACAAGAGATGTCAAGTAGGTCACTTCACACACAAGGATCACTTCCTTGGACCTCCTGGCAGCACTCCTGATAGTAAAGCCCAGGAGGTGCATGGTCTTCTTTGCAGTAAGGACAGACTGCTGAATTGTATTCAAATTCTTGTGTAGCAGGACCCTCAGATCCTTTTCTGCAAAACTGTTTTCCATCCAGTTGGCTCCCAGCTGGTAGAGTTGCATGGCATTATTCCTTACTATATGCAGACTTTGCACATTAAATTTTATGATGTCTCTGCTAGGCCATTTCTCTAGCCTGTCAAGGTTTCTCTGAATAACATCCCTATCCTCCACAGCACTGATCTCTCCTCACAGTTAGTTAAAGACCATGAACTTACCAGTCCTATTCTATACCTTTATCCAAGTCATTAATAGAAGTGTTAAATGTTACTGCCCCAGCAGCCATCACTGAAGGACACCTCCTGTAACCCACCAATGGTTGGACTTTGTGCCACACATCACAATCCTCTGATCCCAATGCTTCAGCCAATTTTCCAACCAACTTATTGTCTACTTGTCAGTCCATATCTCGCTAATTTTTCTGTAACAATATTATGTCGAACAGTGTCAAAGTCCTTGCTAAATTCAAGCTACACAACAGTCACTGCTCTTACTTTACTATCTCAGCCAGTCGTCTCATCAGGCAAGACAATCAAGTTAGTAAGGCATAATTTACCCTTGGTAAATGGATGCTGCCTGTTCTCAATCAGTTTCTCATACTTCATGTGTCTACAGTGAGACAGACCAGCCTATAGTTCCCTGGATTCTCCTTTTCACCCTTCCTGAAGATGGCTACAACATCTGTGTTGCAAGCATTCACTTCATGAGTATATGACTGCAGATAATGACTTTCAGTAGAAATCTCATTGTGGATGAACAATGACCATGTCCCATACAAACTTATATTCAGAATAAGAGTTTATGTCTCATAGAATCACAGAATTATTTAGGTTATAAAGGATCTTTAAGATCATCCTTAAGAACATCCTTTCAGGTAACTGTGGAGAGTGACAAGGTCTCGCCTCAGTCTCATTTTCTCCAGGCTAAACAGCCCCAGTTCCATCACCGCTCCTCATGCAAAGTGAAGTTCAGTTACTGCTTGGAAAGGACACAAAAGACACCAGCAGAACTTAAAACTTTATACTCCTGGACAAAGGAGGAAAAACAGTTGTTACTTCCAGTCAAATTGAAGGGCTTAGAAGTACATAGACTAAAATGTTCACAAAATATGCAGATCAGGTTTCATGGTCGATATCACGGCTGTCATTTGAAAAAAACAGATGACCGATGAAGGGAGAAATATAGTAATTTCTCTACATACTTCTCACCTGTCTTCATTATCCATAGGAATTATCCCACGGCTTAAGTGCTGTCTGAGAACACAGGTTATGCGTATGTACTTTAAAGATGCACTTTGATCTAATAATTTTAACAGAAATCAAATAGACACTATATTGTCTCCATGATGCATATTTTGGCCAACATTGGTAAAAATTAAATACTTTTGCATGTGAAGTCCCAAAAATTTTCAAAAGGGCTGAGGAACACAGTTATCTTTTTCGTCAGATTTCCTTTATGGTTTTAAACTTCGGAAAGGAGCTCCATTAAAGATTCATAATCCTGAACATTCTTATAAATTTTGGAGCCCAAAAGCTTTCTGTTTTCAAAACACGGAAAGGTGCAATAGACCCAAATGGGACAAACAGAACACCCAGAACTGTTAGCTTCAAATTTGAAAAAATCCAAACTCACCTTTCCAGGAGAGTGCTCTGCCAACAGATGGTCACATGAGAAGGTTCCATCATTGCTCACAACTAGTAATTTTTAACTAGGCTAACTAACTAGTCTGTTTTCCTTTCCATAAGTGTGTAGCAAAAACTTTAGGCTTTTTGCCTGAAGCAGCACAATCTCAAGTTTCATTTTCTTCACCAAGGAATTCCATGGTATGGATGCATTAGACATTACTGCAGCAGTGACCTGAACATAAAAAGTCCATCTCTTGAAAGAAAGTCCTATATCCAAATGATTAAAATCATTTTAGCACTCTTTCATGCCCTTGGAGAATATATTCAAGCACAGGCATTTTCCCTACTCATATCCTGAATATAAAATTAAAAAAAAAAAAACGAAACATATTCCTCCACTCTACTGATATTCAAGGAAGAACACAAAATGCAAATCACCATATCACTGTGTCTGTGGTCCAGTCACGGAACGGTTCCTAATAATGGATAATTATCATTTGTGCTTTGTGACAAATGTGATTCATTGGGTATGCAACTGTGAAAGTAGTGTTAAGTCTATGAATTCTTGGGAGACTTAAGTGAAATACATATCAATCTGCTCAGAGCTGTTGAGGCTGAAACTCTAATGACCATGCAGTAAACCAGAAAGGTGTATGCCTACTCACTTTAGACTCTCTTTGAGGTTAAACAGCAGCTAATAAGTACATTGAAAACTAAGCCGTCTTCAAATTCCAACATACATCTCATTCTGGAGGACAGATTGCAGCAATCAATGTATCTGCCTACATCTGCACAGCTTTTACTGTGGTAAAGTGCGGACTTGTATTTACCTGTGACAGTCTGTAGTGCCCACACTGTATGGGGGTTCTGCAGCTGATTTAGTATTCACTCTCTCAAGAAGTTTCCTTCCATTTTATCTTACCCTGAACCCCGACCATAATGCAAGCTACCATGAAACAATGTGATAATCTGAAAGTTTTAAGCTGAGTATGAGCTGGAGCTCTAAGGTAACATCACAGTGTATCCATTGTTCTTGTGTTTGCTTCAACGGCTGTTAATGCAGAATAAATTAAATAATGTCAAGACAATGCAGCAATGTGTCAGTGGTGGAGTAGACTTGAAGTCATGCAGAGAGTTAAGATAGATGGGGGTAACTTAAGTGTTGTGACAATATCCTTCTGTACTTTGATATTAAAGAATTCCCCTGACGGAAGAGAATATGCTAAAAGAAAAAAACCAGAGAAAGATAGTTCCTGCCTTGTCACTCCTTGTACACAAAAGAACGGTGAAGGAATGGAGACACTATCTTTGTGTAAAAGAAACAGGAGAAAAATCATGGTTTTCCGATGATTACTGTAGACAAACCAACAGAATAATGAAGAAGAAATTGAGATAATTTTGTGTGCCTTGAGGAAACTTTAGAAGACAGCTGATTTAGTATCTGGTTTACCCTCTCTTCTTGGATCCAATGTTAGACCTGAACCATGGTGTTTGAATTCTGGAATCATGCCTTCGTGTCATTGACAGCTAGCCCATGTCTTTGCCATTCCTTGAAATACACTTTATCTGTAGCATGCACCTTCAGGATCTGGGTTATTATCTCCAGGAAAACAAAACAAAACAAAACAAACAAAACAAAACAAAACAAAACTAACAAAAAAAAAGGGCACTGTATTACATAAAAACATAGTAAGGAAAAATATATTTCTTAAGGTTTACAGAAGGAACAAGAAATATGCACTGAATCACAGGTCTCCCTTTAGGATCATACTAATTTTTATAAATACTCTTTTCAACTAATATATTGACAACATTCATACAAAATCTGCATGGAGGTCTTACAGCCTGTAATATATGCAGAAGACTTGAGGTTGCTATGATTCCTGTGGTTTTCTGTAAGACGTACTTGAGAAGTGGAAGATGTTCCCAGAGGAAATATTTAATAGCTGTGGTATAGCCACAGCTCATATCACAAAGGGTTGCTAGAATACTTTAAAAGTGATTTTACATTACAGACCAAAATGGCAAATTAAGGGGTTCTGCCTTTATTAACTTACACTGACTGAGTATTTTAATGAGTTCAGTTTACAGGAGACTTTTTTCCTAATTGTCAGTCCTACTCATTAGCTTGTTGATACCTGAAAATACTGGAAAAATACCCTGGAAGCCAAATGATGCTTTCAGTTTTATCTGTTTAGTCTCATTTTCTTCAATTTATACCCTCAATCACACAAAGGCAAATCTTCTGTAAATGATCAGAAGTGGAGTCCCATACCCTTGGTATAAATGTCAGCACTTCCATTTTGCAATAAATATTGTCTAAATACTCCCAAATTCTACCTCAGCTGTACACAGATATGGCATTGATTTAATTGCTTTTTGCTTGTTATTTAACTGAATAAGGAAGGCTAAAGAAAGCATTTTCATGAACACATTTGTCATAAGTCAGTAGGTAACTAATTTCCATATGTTCAGAGAGATTTACAGTGTTTTAACTAGACAAACACACTTGAGGTATAGTGGACCATCTAGTCTCTACATTATTAAAATACTGTGGCTAAGATCCTTTCCAAAATAGGAATATATTCTCATTTTAATTTGTTATGCTGTAGAACTTTTATATATCTACTTGTTTGATTTCCATAACTTGTGGAAACTAGATTACCAATAACACATTTGCTCTCTCTGAAGTGGGTGAATACTGTGATTGCCATTTCAGTAATGGAAAGCTAAGAAAAAGATAGATTAAAAGTTACCCCCATAAAGGAATTTTGGCATGTGGCCACCAGAGTGGAACTGAAAGCTCTGACTAAACTTCTTATGTCATGCCTGAAGGAAGTCATCTGTTCAAGAAAAGGATTCATAGCAGTCAGCGTGCTGAACCAGGGATATGCCTAAACTGGAGAATAGGAAATGATGGAGAGAGCACATCATTTGACTCTCATACCTCTTTTTCACATTGATATATCAGCTCTGTAGTCTACAACAGAGTATGGAAGTACATGATCTAGCTCTGTACTGAAAGTCTCTCAGTACGAAAAATAAGCCAACCCTTAGATCCCTTTAATGATGATACAGTGCTTAATCTGAAAAATTTAGGTCTTTCTAAATTTTACATTGGTATATATATTTTAACCTGAAATTTGAAGTCATGAACCTTTCTCTTGAAGTAAAAAACTAAGCTGCTTCCCTGAGAGTAGGGAAGTCAATTTCCCTTTTTTTTTTTTTTAAAAAAAAAAAAACATGGCCAGTGGTATAGCTATATTTCATTAGAGCACTCATATGCAGGGCCTTCCTCAGCGCTGGAACTTTCAATGTGATTTTTTTCTATCTCCTAGAGGTATGCCCTAACCATAGGTTTAGAGAGCAAGCATTCTGCACTAAATATAGAAATAACCCTAGAAAATGCAACTGGAAACCAGGATTCCTGTTTTCATGGGAGAGGTGTAATCACTAGACCAGAGAGTAATATTCCCTCTCCCCCTCCCTTTGCTTTCTATGTTCATAGCATTTCTTAGCATTCTATGTTCACATTAGACTGAAACTAGGCTTTCAAGAACATGGGTCGCAAGTGAGCAACTGAGCATAACTCTTTTTTCACGTCTTTTAGGGTGGCACTAAAGTCTTATGAAAACATGTAGACTCACTTGCAGGATTAAGAAAGAGTACCATTCATAGAATACATAATTCCATTCTTCACAATTCCTGACAGTTTTATGCACTGTTGAGATAAAATGCATGTCATTTAGACCTGTAGGTATTAAATTAGATCTGTATTTACATATGCTTATATATGTGCATTTGTGTGCTGAAAATAGTTCTGTACTAAAGTTTTTAGAAAAGATCTATATTTTGTTCCTAACTGATTATTTTAAAATTGTATTAGGCAAAATACATAGTCATATTTATATGTACAGGCAAGTACACATGAAAGTGTACAGGTAGGACTGCACATTATTTTCTTTTTCCTATGGTTAGCGCTTCGAAGTTCCCTTGTAAGATAGCTACAATCCATTCCATTGGCTACAACATAAGAATAAAAGCAATTATGTTTTAAACTCAAAGACATTTTATAAAAATACATATCTGAGTTATCTAACATAACATAGTGTATATTATGAATTTGTTATTCTGTGCTATTAAAACACAACTCTTTTCTGTGAGGATACGGACACGGTTACTGCTGGTACATCTGTAAAACTATTTGCACAGAGAAAGCTTAGCTGATGGATAAAACAAATGTGTTTACAGCTTGCTGTTTCATAATGTTACAGGATTTTTCATCTAGCCATACACAAATAAAAGTAAACTAATGTCTTGATATTTCTTTTTTACCTGGTGCACTTAGCTATAATTCAAGTTCTGCTCTCTAATGAGGAGGTTTTGATTGACAGATGGCTTTCTACTGAAGAACGGTGGTATCTGGGCTCCCAAAATTGTTATCTCTCTATAAGACAGATGGTAAATCTGTCAGCAGTAGCATTCTGCACAACAGCAGCCCAGATGCTTTTAAGCTTTCTGTGTGAAGCCTCTTCACCCCTCAAGGGTACCAATGGGCTACTTGCCAGAGAAAGATCCCCAAGGCAATTAGCTGCCTCTGAATTCAACTCCAGCTGTCTAGGAAGTCAAATGAATGCAGCTTGTTTGGTCATACACCATTTAATGTGAAAAGTCTGCTTCTTTATAATTAAGGCAGCCTTCTATATATCAGTTCAGCGGTGTTCTAAAAAAAAAAACCACCCCAAACTGCATGACCTTCATTGTTCACAATAGAAACTTTTGGTTTACAGTACCTTTTATCTTTTAGTCAAAGAAAACTATAATTCTAACAATTATTATTTTGCAAATTTTCTGTATGTGTACTTTTGCCATTCACAGGACCTCACAGCCACAGTATTTCGGAGTTATTTAGTGCAAACTAAAAGACAAAGAGCACTGTGAAACCTTTTTCGCTGTATTTTTTTACAGCTGAATGCTTCATACTTCAACTTGCTGGATCCCTAGATCTTTCTCTAGTATTACTGGGACATGTTATAAAATTTATTAAGAAGTGGAAATTCATGTTAGCAATTAGGAATTGCATAAATATTGCATTTTTGATGGACAGAGTGCAAAACCTGTTTCTCACACATATCAGAGCAACTGAAACAGAAGTTAGCTTGCAGTCCTTTCTATGTTACCTGTACAGTATTATTAGAACTCTGCTATGCACCATCTTAAAGAAAGCCAGCAAAGGAATGTTTTCTTTCAATAGTTGTAGTATTTGGTCTATGTGCAAGCTTTTGATAGTGGGGAGACTGCAGGGGTGGCTTCCGTGAGAAAACACTCATGTGGGATGGAGCCAGTTCCAGCCAGCTCCAAAACGGATCCATCGCTGGCCAAAGCTGAGCCAATCAGTGATGTTGGTAGTGCCCCTGTAGTAACACATTTAAGGAGTAAAAACTGCTGCACAACAGCTGCCAGGAGAGAGGAGTGAGAAAATGTGAGAGAAACAGCCTTGCAAGCACCAAGGTCAGTGACAAAGGAGATGGAGGAGAGACATTCCCCTGCAGCCCACGGCGAAGGCCATGGTGACACTGGTTGTTCCTCTGAAGCCCATGAAGGTCCCTGTTGGAGCAGATATCCATACGGCCCTGTGGAGGACCCCTTGCCAGAGCAGGTGGATGTGTCCTGAAGGAAGCTGTAGCCCATGAAGAACCCACACAGGAGCAGGCTCCTGGCTAGAACTGTAGCCTGTGAAGAGGAGCCCATATTGGATCAGGTTTGTTGGCAGGACCTGTGACCCTGTGGAGGACCCAGACTGGAGCAGTCTTTTCATGAAGGACTACATGTCATGGAAAGGACCCATGCTGGAGCAGTTTGTGAAGAACTGCAGCCCATTGGAAGGATATATGCTGGAGAAGTTTAAGAAGGACTATATCGCATAGGAGGGACCCCACGCTGGAATAGGGAAGAGTGTATGAAGGAATGGCAAAGACAAAGAGTTATGAAAAATGACTCTAGGGGAGGAAGTAGAAGAGACTGGAAAGAAGTTGAGCCTGGGAAGAGGGGATGTGTTCAGGGAAGGTGTTTTCAGATTTGTTGTTATTTCTCACTAACCTATTCTGATTAATTGGCAATAAGTTACTTTAATTTCCTTAAGTCAAGTTTGTTTCACCCATGATAGTCACTGGCAAGTGACCTCCCCATCCTTATCTTGAGCCATGAGATTTTTGCCATATTTTCTCACCCCGTACTGTTGAGAAGGGTGAGTGATAGAGTGGCTTGGTAGTCACCTGGTAGTCAGCCAAGTTCAGCCCACCACAGGCACAGATACAAATTACTATAGTAATTTGTCCTTGAAATATGAATACTTTTATAGAGATATATTGATTTTAATATGCATATAATAATGCTAGTACTTAGATAAGCTCTGTTCAGAGACTCCATACAGTAACATCTTGAAGACATATTCTATTTTTTCAAAAGAAACAAATTTGTTTAATTACTGAGCAGCAGCCATGACTCAAAGAGCATGCTTCCAACTTCAATGACCATTCAAAAACAACAACAAAATAAATTGTTAATTCCACTCTCTGGTCAGTAGGAAATTAGGGTTTCTGACAATTTAACGTTTTGAATAAAGTTGATTAGTTTATTTTTTCTTTGCTTCATAGGTAGTGGAAAATTTAAATTTTCCCTCTTACGCATATGGTTCTACAGCTTTCAGAAAACATAATTTCTATGTGAAGACAAACATAATTCAGGGAACAGAAAGCAAACATGAAAAATAGAGAAAGTATCTTTGCAGGAAACGGTTTGTAAAAGCAATGCAGATGATAAATGTTTTATGTACATCTACATATCTACATCCATCTACATGTATATGTGTGTTTTTACAGATACATATCCCAAAAACATAAAAAATGAAGATGTTTGAATTTATGGGTGACATCAATTCATTAGTTTGTTGGTATTAAGATAAACAGGATTGCAATCAGCAGAGTACTAAGCACTTGAAAAGAAGGATACTGTTCAGATGCTATCTGCCTTACAGCTGGTTAAAAGAATCCCACTTTATGAAAATGCAAACTCTCCTGTTAACATAGCACAACTTCCTGAAAAGGACTAGTCAAAATACCAGTTCAGTTCAAATAATACTTATATAGTTAGTTATTCCTGTGAAGGAAAGTAAAAATTGCTAGTCATAAAAATTAGAAAAATCAGTCCTCAAATCAGTCATATCCTCTGTCTTCTCTTTCAAGCCAAAATCAACTGTAATCAGTTCATGGGAGAGAGAAAGATTATGGACCAAAACTTACTTGCATCTAAAATAGTATTAAAAATCTTTTAGCATAGGGTCAATGCTTGAAAAATTCATCAAAAAAATAGGAGTTTGTTAAATGCACAAGAATGTATGCTACATAAGATCTTCCAAGATATAAACAAGAAGTAGCTACATTATGGAGGTGACAAGGTGATAATTCAATATATAAATTCAGTATAATTCCTTCAAAAACAATAGGAACATTTTTATTTGATACCAGATGTTTCCTCTGCCTGAGATTTTGAAAAATAATGTAACCATTAAGAAAAATGATAGTATAGTTATTTTAAGAGAATAAGTAGTAGTGTTACAGAGATAAACTGTTTGAGATGAAGAAAACGGTGACGAAGACTGGAAAAAAAATGGTAATTTCAAAAGCAATGTTCCAGAAGACGTCAAAACTAGGAAATAAGGAATATAAATTATGCAAATAGAAAGCACTCACAAGAATGACTTTTTTGGCAGGAGATAACCAGATAAGTAATTATTCCCTTTCTAGGAATGGAAGGGATGAAGGTAACTCTTGAAGTTTATGGGATAATGACCTGACATCAGTCAGGCAACAGTGATGTTATCAAGAGCAGAAATAGAAAGGACACAACTCAACTGAGCTGCCAGGCTCTATTCTTTTCCTCTGTTCCTGTTAGGATCAGCACAGCAACGGTACCATTAGACACATTAGCTTGGCTGCAACGCAACACTAGGTATGGAGGTAGCACTGAAGTTGTAGCCTTGCAATATAAAAGACAGTGGTCGAAGCCTGGGTTTCAGACACGTACAGCACTCCGGTACAGTCTGAGAACTCTTTTGAAAATTAATTTAACAGAGTCACCACGAAGGTGATGGCACAAATAGCAATGAATATCACAAAAAGGGTAGCCACATTTTCTGGAATGTCTAAATCCACTCAACACTATGACCAGAATTATCTCCTTTGCTTTCAATAATTCTCTGATTATTTGCAATCCTATCTCAAACTTGCATATTGCATAATTCACCTAGATATTATACTATAATAGGTAGGGTCTGCTGCCCTTGTAATGGGAGACAAAAACAACCAGCAAATCAACCCACAATCACAGTTCACTGTGTACTGATCCCAGTGAAATATTTATTTTAGAAGTACATGCAATTTCTGGTCTGCAACACTCTGGCAAGATGTACACTGTGAGAAAGGTGGAACTGAGCTTTCCAAAGTATTTAATGAAACATCTACTCTTTTTTTATGCCTCACATGCTTTTGCTGGTATGGATTTCTAACTCTGAATGTTGACTATCCACACATAGAAATATCTATCAAGTGAAAGATGAGTTTTAAAAAAATTATTAACCCTTTATTCCATCGTTTTAAAGCAGTCAAATTCTATCTGCTTTTGATAAGTATTTACCCTAATTCTATTTTTGTGAGAATACAATTTTAACATGTCACTTTTTGTAAAAGACAGAAAAAATACAATGTAAGAGGCCCTTATCCTTGTGTTACTGATCAGTTATGTCGTGGACATCCATAACACACTAACTTCACTGAAAACCTTCACTGGTGATGTCAAGACCGCATGCCCCAGTCATTAAAACTTCCTCAGGTTAAAGTTTTAAATACTTTAATGGACAACCTTTCCCTCAGGCTGTGATGAAAAGATGGAGCAGTGTCTTAAGGAGTGATGCAACACAAGCGTTAACAACGTGTGCTGTTACATACACCCTCTAATGCAGGGCCAGAGCCGTGGAATTGACTCTACACTCAGTCTCTCAGCAGACCCACAGCACTTGTTGCTGGTTATCAAGGCTTCCACTGCAATAGAGAACTCACATCCCTGAAAGAGACAGAAGTAAGTTTGTAGATATAAGTAGGGAGCTAGATGTGAATTCATGTCGTCAAAACTGCCTAAACATATAATAAAACTGATTGCCACCAGTCTCCAAAGGAAATCGCCTCAGTGAGTCCTCAGAAGTAAGGCAGGAGGAGGAGAGGATGGGGCAGACTTCTGGTCAACTAGACAAATGACAGTGTAAATACTAAAGTCAGCATCAGTTTTCAGCAACTACCATCTAGATTAAATTCTTAGTGCATATCAATATTATTATTTAATCTTTTAAATAATGATCTTCTTTATAGAACTAAAAATAAGAATGCATTATAAAATTACCTCAGTTCAAGTTCCATCTCTAGTAATTTTCATTCTGTAAAAATTTATCCTCCAGTAGGATTTTGCAGAGGGTAAGTCAGCATGTAATCCCATCAGAATGCTGACCTGATCTGTTAATAGAGTATTTTAATGATTTATTTACACAAACATACACATTAGATCTTCCCCTCACCCATTTGGTTAAAAAACATCATACTGTGGCCTAATCAGAATAATTCCAAAAGCTTTCAATCTACTTTTAATTAAGGACTCGCAGTGTTAATATAATGGTTAAAGATTATAGATTGCTCACAAATAGTGTTTCCACTTGTTGCACACGATGGCAATCGGGAAATTGCCCTGTCATTACAATTTGATACGTTTTAGTATAAATTAAGATTCACAAATGACACAACTGAAAGAAACGTGGTCAAGACATGCAGTTAAATCAGTAAGCTGCCTTTGGAAATGTTTTAAATCATTTGTATTGATTAATTGGCCGAACTTCAGGTGGGGTAGATCAAAATAATGTTAATGACTGCAATGCAGTTATGTCTTCTAATGGACGGAAAGAGGAACATTTCCTGGAAAAGTAATGAGGTTTTCCCCAGTTCCCCAAGGTAGGTCCTCAAGTGGAGTATTTATCCAGTTTTCAACAATGAGCTTTAAGAAGGTGAAATGCAGTTCAGGAAAAACAAAACAAAACAACAACAAAAAAGAACAATATTGTCCTTATGAAATAATTGAAAGGAAATATTTCTCCTAAAGAGGGAGGTTTGCAGTTAAACAAATATGGCTTCAGAGATCATAGGAGTAATGCTTTCTGTGCTTATCATGTATGGAAAGAAACAATAGGTTTAATTGCAACAGAAAAGACTGAATATTAAAAAAGGTTTTTCTAAAAGTAAGAAAAGTAAAGCGAGAGAATTGTTGAATGAGTGACTCTAAAGTATATGTCACTGAGGGTTTTACAAAGGGATTAGGTTAATATACACTAGAAATTATATAAACATAAAGAATCCTGTGTGGTATCAAAAGAATGGGTGAGATGACTTTGCAGAGATCCTTCCAAGATTTTTCCATCTTTCTACTTTTACTGGTTTTATTTAGGTATTATTCTTAAAAGAAAGTTTGACTGATTGAACTGGAATTTTTCCTGATTCATACACACAAAAGTACAGACAGCAAATTTTAAGACAAGTTTGAGACAAGTTCTCTTGTGCCCTGGCCTGTATGAACTATAAACTAAAAATGCATAGGAAGGACAAAACATAAATAAGCCATACAAGAAATTATTAAAAGGAATATTCCTAAAGTGAATAATGGTAAGCACAATGAACCTGAGAAGACAATCCCTTCTCATGTCACATCATTCTTAGATAATGAGTTTGGTGTGAACTGGAATGCTTCTTGGTCCTGTCACTAGATGCCACTGAAAAGAGTCTGGATCCATCTTCTTTACACGCTTCCTTCAGGGGCATCTATATACACTGGTAAAATCCCCCCTGAAATGAGCTAGAGTCCCAGTTCTCTCAACCCTTTTTCATGGGAGAGATGCTACAGTCCCTTAATCATCTTTGTGTCCCTTCGTTGGACTCTCCAGTATGTCTTTTGTACTAAGGAGCCTAGAATTGGATACAGTAGTCCAGATGTGGTCTCACCAGCACCTTGAGATCTGCTGGCAATGCTTTGCCTAATGCAGCCCAGGATACTATTAGACTTCTTTGACACAAGGGCACATTGGTGTATCATGTTCAACCAGGTGTCCACCACAACCTCCAGGTGCTTCTCTACAAAGCTGCTTTCCAAACAGTTTCCTCCCAGCACATGTCAGTGCATGGGGTTGTTCCTCCCAGGTGCATGATTTTGCACTTCTCCTTGCCATCCAGGTGCCTCTGGATGGCAGCACAACCCTCTGGCATATCAGCCATTCCTCCCGGTTCTGTGTCATCAGCAAACTTGCTAAGGGCATACTCTGCCCCATCATGCAGATCATTAATGAAGACATTGAAGAAGACTGGAGCTGCTACTGATCCCTGGGTTACGTCACTAGCTACCAGCCTCCAGCTAGACCTCGTGCAACTGATCACCACCCTCTGGGCCCAGCCATTTGGCCAGTTTTCAATCCACATCACTGTCCATATACTTAGCCCATAGCAGTAACAGCTTGTCTATGTGGAATTTATGGGAGGCAGTGTCAAAGACCTTACTGAAGTTCAAATAGACAATATTCACTGCTCTCCCTCCATCTACTAGCCCAGTCAGTTGTTAGTATTTACACTGTAGTTTGCATCAGATATAGTTTGCTGTTCTCCCAAAGTGCAACCACTCTTCATAGACTCCTAATCTTCTAAAACCTCTAAAGTGCATTCACTCTTTCCTACACATCCTGTTTTGGTTCTATGCATGGGGGGAATAATCTGTACTCCATTTAGTAGAGAAATTGCAACCACATCTAAAAATTCATGAAGAGCTGTGAGCTAGCATGAGGTACATCTCATGGTTTTGCAACAGAGCTTTACAGTCTTGTTTTCGTTCCTTGTGGCTTCACATACTTTTCAGTGCTGGCTGATCTTTGGCTGACCTACAGCTACCACACTGTGTCACTGACACCAGTGAATCAGACTGATATTTGATTTATTCATCAAATGCATCTGGCATATGGGGTCAGAGAGGGGAGCCAGAAGCAACAATATGGCCATACAACTGTGGGCTGGATAACCTGTTGGGATTTGCTGCAAGGTGCACTCCCTGCCCCACACTCCCTTCCACTGCCACCCAGCCTGGCACACAGCTCTCGGTGCTGCCTTCCCTTGCTCACATCAATGCCTTTGCGGATTTTGACTAAATGAATTTCTTTGAGAAAGTATACCACTGAGAAGGCAGGCCTTCCAAGAGTTAATATTGATCAAAAATAATCTGCTCATGATTCCATGAATATTGATGTTTTTTATTTGTAATACAGTAATGCCTAGGAGCTTCCTAGTCATCAACTAGAATTCTACCACGCAGCAGAAGATAGTCTTACTCAGTGGGAGAAAAGTGAAAAACTAAAAGGGAAAAGAGGGCGGGGGGGCAGGGGGGGGGGGGGGCGGGGCTTAGAATATTAAAGATTAAAACAGAAAATAAAAAAGAGAAAAGAAAGAGGAAGATGGAAAGGAGGAGAAGGAAAGGGAGAAGAAACATTAAAAAAAGTAAAAGAAACAGAAAAAGAAACAGGAAAAGTAAAAAGGGTAGGTTTTATTTTAAATGATGTCTTTTTCTTAAAGGAAGAAGTGTTCAGATGCAACAGAAAAGCAAACATTTTCTGAATTTTTCTCTGCAGTGTGTCTTTGTGACAGCTGCCTTTACCCAAGCACCAAAAGGCAAATCTCCATCTCAGTAGCAGTTACGCACTGTATATACAGTTTTAGTAAGTAACAACCTGGCATTCAGCCTTTATGAACTGAGATCTTTATGTTACATGCAGGAAGAAAATACATTCTCTACATAAAATAATGTACAGAGAAGACGATTATTACTGCAAGAATGCGACCTACATTTTTATCCCGTAGTTAGTACTGAGAGGGTAAAAAGTTGTTCAGAAATCATTACATCAACATCAAGAAGGCAAATCTGGATTTACTTATTTGATTTCTTTGCTGTGGCTGTTGTAATCTACTACTGGATTAATATAAGCCACGGAAGATTGTGTCACTGAAATTTCAGTTTGCAACAGGGAAAAAAATCACCAGACTGAGACTTTCATTCTCCCTAGATTAAGAAAAGTAGTTTCAAAACAAATATTTATGTTAATGTTCATATTCCTGTCCCTTAATTAAATTCTCTGGTGGCCAGAAAGGACATCACACTTCTGAAAAAGAGGCTTTTAAAAAAGATCAGTTTTCATCCATTATCGTTAATCTCTAAGCGTTGTAATTTGGTCTGAATTTTTCACAACCCGGATTATACCATCCCTGCCTTTCAGATATTTTTTCGCTGTCTCCAGTGCTCTGTGTAGTCAGAAAACAGATACTGGATTTAGATGAGCCCAGGATCTAATTCAGCATAACACTTCATAAATATTTAAGTTACAGATGTGTTTCCTTAAACAGGTGTAAAAAAGTATCTGTAAGAAAGCCTACTGTTTTCTCCTGTCCTATGCCAGACCTTTGCAGCAGGAGACTGGGAGGACTGGGGAACACATTTAGTAGTACAATAAAAATTGCACAATGAGGCAGAGGCATCAGTAAACTGAATTCAAAGCTGAGGTAGTGGTATTATTTCTTTCATAAATGACTGATTTATAAGAAAGCAGTCCTTCTCCATATCACACAAGATTTTCCTTCCTCTTTTAAACTCACAGCTGTTTTACCCAAACTGTGTTTTTATGTGACAAAATTTCCTGTAGTTTCCCTCAGCCACAGGGCAGGTTTCTTTAAAATGCAATCCTACCTTGAAAGTGACTATTTAATGCCCTGTTCATTATGGCCCAGTGATTCCAATATTAAAACTGCTAGTGATGAATATGAAACAAAAATTAACTGCCAGCCACAAAAACTCAACCTTAAAGCCAACCTGCCTCCTTTCTTTAACAGAGTAATAAAGATTCTGCAGACCAAATCATACCTCAATTAGAAATGTGTAGCTTCATTGTCCTTTGATTATGTTTTCAATGATACCTGTGGCACCCTGCTGCCACAAATGTTTTTATGCATGTGTAATCTTAGGTAACTAACTGGAATCTGCTTAATCTTGCCCTGGCTGATACTCTAGAAGAGATTGCATCATCTCTGTCTTTTTAAATATTTCCACAAAGTTAATGTAGAGGAAAATAATTTTAGAAATCCTACATTTTTTGTGACTATACTTAACAGAGAATGCCCTTTAAAGAAGTTTATATCTGTTTCATCAGAAGAACAATAGAAGTCTGATACTTAATGGCAGTATACCCTGGAAGTCAGTGGACTTACATTGACATTGTTTAAAAAAACATGCTGCAGATCTTCAGACAATAAGGTACATACACATGAAGAAGGGCAGCTCCTGCTCAAGAAGAAACTTTGCTATAGTCAAGTGCTCCAAGTTAGGCCACAGCAGGGCAGAGTAGAGAAGGACAATCACCTCCCTGCCCGGCTGGCAATGCTGTGCTTGATGCACCCAGGACACGGTTGCCCTCTTGGCTGCCAGGGACACTGTTGGCTCATGTTCAACTTGCCGTCGACCAGAACCCCCAGGTCCCTCTCTGCAGAGCTGCTTTCCAGCATCTCGGCAGCCAGTCTGTATGTACAGCCAGGGTTGCCATGTCCCAGGCGCAAAATCCAGCACTTGTCTTTGTTGAACTTGATGCAGTTGGTGATTCTAGTGCAAATATAGGTTTTTATTAGTATAGAAAAAATCATTTATGTGTCTATATTGATTTAAGGCGAATCAGTTTCAAATTGGGTTCCAAATGGTTTCATAGAGATAAGTAACAGTATAAAGCATGCGAAAAATAGATTCAGTTTTTAAAGAGCTGGTTTGGGCATTCCCCATAAAACCTTCAATAATAATATCTATAATATTAAGTTGACGATTACAGTCTTAACTAATTATATCTGTTCTTTAGACTTCTTTTGAATTTCTTCGTTATCATCATGTGTCATTCCATCTCCCAGCTACTCAAAAAAACCTATGTTTCTGCATCAGTAGGTCTTGAATGCATCGCTTTATATATCCAATCAGTTCTAGAGCCTCTGAAAGTCTAATATTCAATCTGTGAATTTGTTTTGCCTCATGCTATAAAATCATAGATATCTCATATAATGAAACCTGAAGTCTAGCTGAGGGCGGCTATAAATGTAATGCAGTATAATCAAAATGAAGAAACTTCATTTAGAAAACCACTTTATTAAACTTGGTTTACACACGCAAAGCAAATATAAATCTGAGAGAGATTCTCATTCAGGTATTTTACCCCTCTAATGGCTGAATTATAGCAAACATACAACCTCAGCTGTGTTGGAACTGGCCCTGATCTGAGCACCCAGACAATAATTGCCTTTCAAATAGCCTATTCCACACAAAATACTGAAAACAAAAGTTCTGGTGGGGTGGAAAGAATTATGTGAATGAGACATTTGCCAAAAGTTAAACTTGTCTGTATGTTGTCTTATTATATTTAGACCATTATATGTACTTTTCACTTACATTACCATTTGCCAGCCTAAAATAGTTGTTTGTCTTATTGATCTATACTACCATTACAGAGAAGCAACTGCAACAGCTGTGGATGAAAGTGACTTTATTTGCAGAATACTCATTGAATTTGATTAAAATAAACAGCATTTTAAATCCATGCAGAAGAGTAGAATCAGATACAGGCATAAACTTTCTGTCTCTTGAAGCTATTAAATGGTCTTTCACTTGCTGCTATTAAACTTTTTGTCAGTAAACAAATTAGGTACTACATCCTAAAATTTTCCTATCTCAATCTCTAAAAGAAAATTAGTCAGGTGATCTTATCCAGACTGAATTATTAACAACAACAACAAAAAAAATGCTGATACTGGAAAAGTAATGGTGGACTTAGTTCTTAACTCATGTGCTTTGGAAGATTGTATCTGAACTTTATTAAAATAAAGTGTCCCAAAATGTAAGTGGTCATCACAAGAAACCAAAATGGTATTTGAAGATACATGAGGAAATTTACTCTTTCTCTCTCTCTCCCTCTCCTCAGTAAGAATTACAAGGTGTTAAAATGTTATATGGCTTGAAAAAAAAAGTTCACAAAACTATCTGCAGCTTCTAAGCAGAAAAGGAAACTCAATTAACTGTCCGCAGTACTTGAAACTCAGAACAATCAGTGATTCTCAACACTCTACAAATAAGATAGCAGCAGGAAGTTGTGAGGTAAAATAAGAAAGAAAAACTTAGAGGTTTTACTATGAAAAATAGGAAGAGAGAACTTTGAAAAGGACTGTAGAAATCCTATACAAATCACAGAAGACAACAGATGAAATATGGCAACCATCTTGATCCCTGGGAAAGATGACACAGACAGTCTTGGAATTTTATTCATGAATTAATGGCATGCTACCAAATGTAGTGCAGTCACTAGGATACCTCTACAGTTGCAAAGAGGTGTTCAAAAGCAAATTCATACTCATATATCATGTTCATATATTTCAAATTCAAACAAGCTCAGTACTTAAGCTTTCTTTCACATGTTTAGGCATGATATTCAGTGAATAAATAGCCAGTGACCAATGGAGAAAATTAAGTTTCTTCCAGCTGTTAAAGATAAAAAGGAAAGTTTATTTACACTTGTATATAACAGCTCCATTGCCTGATCACTATGGTTTTGTATGTTCATAAAATATCCTACCCAACTGTCTGTCATCCTCTCCATGCTTCTAACAAGGGAACTGGACAAATTGGAGAACTGGGCAATCACCAACCACATGAAATTTAACAAGGTCAAGTGCCAGATTTTGCACCTGGAACATGGCAACCCTGGCTGTACGTACAGACTGGGAGACAAGAAGCTGGAAAGCAGCTCTGCAGAGAGGGACCGGGGAATTCTGGTGGATGGCAAGTTGAACATGAGCCAACAGTGTCCCTGGCAGCCAAGAGGGCAACCGTGTCCTGGGTGCATCAAGCACAGCATCGCCAGCCGGGCCAGGGAGGTGATTGTGCCGCTCTGCTCTGCACTGGTGCGGCCTCACCTGGAGCACCGTGTCAGTTCTGGGTGCCACAGGATAAAAAGGATATAAAACTACCTGAGAGTGTCCAGAAGAGGGCTACGAAGTTGGTGAAGGGTTTGGAGAGGAAGCCGTATGAGGAGCAGCTAAAGTCACTTTGTTCAGTCTGGAGAAGAGGAGACTGAGAGGAGACCTCACCATGGTTTTACAGCTTCCTCACAAAGGCAAGGTGCAGGCGCAGGTGCGAAACTCTTCTCTTTAGTGACTGATGACAGAACTCAAGGGAATGGCAGGAAGATGTGCCAGGGGAGGTTTAGGTTGGACATTAGGAAAAGGTTTTTCACCCAGAGGCTGGTGGAGCACTGGAACAGGCTCCCCAGGGAGGTGTCACGTCCCAAGCCTGACAGTGTTCAAGAAGAGACTGGAAAACATCCTCAGACACATGATATGAACTGTGGAGTTGTCAAATGCAGGGACAAGAAATGGACTCAATGATCCTAATGGGTCCCTTCTAACGAAGGACATTCTGTGATTCTAACAAAAGAAAATAAACCACCAGGAGCCATTACAAACTATTATGTTTTTCAACCCATCTTTTCCTAGATGTTCTAAAAAGTGGCCTCACTATAAAGTTTTCAAATTGCTTTTGAATCATTCAGTATGGCCCCCATAAGAAATGTTACACTTCCAGAGGAAACCAAAGAAAACATTTCTTCCTGATCTTAATTATTGAACAAGTTGTATTCTGAAACTTGATTGATAGACCTTAAAATTTTACCTTAGAAGTACTAGGAGAATGCTTTTCTCATTTATGTGATGTTGGAATATGCTTTTTAAATTTACTAGGCTCTATACCTAATTCCTATCTTGTGTTAATGAGCTCCACACAGTAATTCCCTGTGTAAACATTCGCTTTCCTCTACATTTTAAAATTAACTGTTTTAACATTGAAAACCCTCTTATATTTTTATCATGAATGGAAGTAAATAGGTGCAATTGACTGATGTTTCTCTGTTATTTTTCATTACTTTGTATATCACCCTGAAGTGACTTATATATGAAATATTAAGGCAATATGACTACAGTTCTTGAATCTGAGAACTGAATTCAAAGGAAGTCTGAATGAATACTCAAAAATGTTTAGTCAGTCTTGTTCTCCTCCTTTGAAATCAATAAGGGTTTTACCATTGATCCCTTGGGAGCACACTGAGCCTTATTAAAATTCAAAGACCATAATTTTCCTGTGGCACAGATGAATACTGACATCAGGTCCTCTACCATGGGATATCTAAAATAAACAAAAGCATTTCATTTGCAGGTTCATTTCTAAATTATTTAGAAATGTATAAATATTATTATGTATATTATATAAATTTATAAATATTATATATTATTTCACATCTTCTCCATTATGAAGAAATTGCGTTTTTTATTAATGATATTCTAAAGTGTTTCAGAATAAACGTTCTGACTTTTTCTCTATGATGCATTTGCAAGAGAAATCAACATTTTCAGATCAGCATACTCACATACTACAGGTCTTTTTTTGGTTGCTTTGCTCAAGAGCACAATAGTTGTATCTTCCAGCTCATCTGCTGCTGTTCACCAAAACAAAAATCTGAAATCAGTTGTCTTCTTTCACAACCTATCTGCAGGAAGGCAAGGCCTGCTGCTGTGGTGATGACCACAGACCCAACTACAGGAACAGGCAAAAGGTGTTTGACTCAGAATGAGTACCATGCAGGATGTGGCAGCAAGGAGAACAATCCTCATATTACCTTACAAACTGAATAAATGCCATCTAAAAATGAGTGGCTAGCTCAATTTCTCTGCCTTTCAATCTCTGGAAACTCTAATTGAATTGCCTGCACTGTTTCTACATTGAGTTGATGCTAATATTAGTATCTAGTCTGCACCTAGATGCTAGACTGAGACAACCCGACTGTGGTATAATTAATTATCAGAATGATATTTCTTCCGCATGTTATTTAGGAATTTCCTATGAAGTTAATTAGCTAATGTTTGTAAGATTCTTAAATTTCTTAGCAAGAAAGCATTATAGGCATACATATTGCACATGGATATAGGTATATATGTAAAAATTATGCTTATGGATAAGTTTCCCTGACCACTCTTGACAGTTCTTTTTAAAAGAGCTTTTGTATATTTACACATTTAAGATTATTCCAGATATGAATCATTCAGGCTTAGCTGGTTTTGTTTGTGCAATGTTTCTTAAAAAGTTTAACAAATCCATGCCACAGAGCAAGAATATGGATTCAAATTTCAGCAAGTGTACCAAAACAAGTCCATGGATCTTTTCCATTCACTTGGTAATCTATCCACCACAGCCTGGACAAGGTGCTGAGGTATAATTCTCCGACAATCTACAATGTCACATACTCCACACCAACTGCATCTATTTTAGCATTTTAACTCAGTGCAGTAACATGGTTTTGAGGCAAATCTTCCATTCCTACTATAGGCTGCTCAAGTTCACAAAATAGTTTCGGCACTCATGAGCTGGGTTCATACCAGAGGAAAATCAACCAGAAGGTCCAACACAGATGCATGCAAACTTTGTTAGAAACTCTCATGAACACATAAGGATCCAAGCCAAAACATGGGTCTTTGAACAGCTTCAATCAGCCCATGTAGAGACATTCAGTGGGTGGAGATACTCCTTTCAAGATCAAACCTTATCTCAGCCTATGCTGGTTATCTAGGTGTATGGTCTGAGCACTGCTGCTTGCACCAGATGAAACTCTCACATCAAATTAGTTCCTAATGATATACCTATATATATATATATAGATATGACCATAAAACAATGAAACATCCTAGACTTTGGGAACTATGTGTCTCTCCTTATGTCTCTTCCTTGCATGAATTTTCTGGATCACTTTATTTATAACTTACCTGCAGATGGGATAATGTACTTAGAACATCAAAATATTTATCTTTGCATGATTAGTCATTCAAATTTCTCTACTCAAAATTTTGCTTACTTCAGTCTCTCTTTTTCTCTGAAAAACATTATCTTGGTTTTAATAATACCTGTGCATATTATCAGTTTGGAGGATCAGTGTTTGGCTTGTGAACAGTTACCAAAGAATCAAACCAGTAAAGGGCAAAAATTGTGTAGAAATAGGTGAAAAAATTTCTTTTTTTTAAAAAAAAAAAGACGCAATAATAATAATAATAATTTTTTAAAAAATATTGTCTGCTTCATTAATCCTGAACTAACCATATTCAATTAATTCCCTGAGAGTTAAAATTTATCACTCACTACACTGTCTAGTGATTTGAAGGACTTACGAATTTTATTTTTTAGACATCCTATTTCCAAAGTTGATATTTCAGGCATAACCAGAAAACATCACAAACAGAGTTCTGAAGACTCTAAGCAGGAGAAAAAACTGGCTACCAAGAACACTGAAGAGTTTTAATAGCAGAAGTACAAAAGAAAAAAATAGAAAAAATCTGTTACTTACATTTTTAGATAAACCAAGGCAGCATAATCTGACTAATTTGCTATATGAGACAAGCTATAATAATAAAATAACACAAAGAAAATTCAGAAGGTGTGAGGCCTCTTAGTAAGATGTTGTCCAGCTGCTACTTAGATTCCATCTCTAATTAACAATGACAATTTGGGCTGGCAAGTATCTGCAGTATAATTGTCAGATTTTTAAAAGCATTAATAGATAAGAGCTAACACATTTTCTTACAGTTATGTATTCCAGCAGTAACTTGCAAGAACCTTTTGGCACTGAGCTGCATTATTTTATTATACCAGTATACATTTCTTAGTAACCTGCATTAGTTTGATAAACTTAGCAAGAGGTGTCAAATGATGTGTTTTCTGATAGTCTGTTTCTTTGGCTTTGCTAAAAGTCAAGCCTAGTACCATTAACCTAGAAAGAACATCTGTAGTACACTTATTAAATTTCCTGGTAATTCATATTTTTCCTTAACCTTTAGATTTGAGCACTCCAGATAGGTATGAAATCTGTGACATTTAAATTACTATGTAGGATGCATGCTTTCCAACTTGTTTTTTTGCAGTGTTTATATAAAAACGTGCTTGGAGTTCAATGCTTAATTGGATTTTCAGAAAGAGACTCTTTCAAACACATCAACATTTTTAGATTATTTATTTAATCTATTGTAATTAAAAAAGAATACAAAACACTTTAGGCAAAAACACTGTATGAAAATTTCTTTAGAAAAAATGATTTTCAGTAACAAAAACATTTTATTCATTCAACTGTTTTACTGTTATAAATTGCATTTCTTTTTACTGATGTATACAGCCAGACTATTTAGTGATGTCTATTGCATTAGATTCACGTGACTCCCTGAAGGTCATTGGATGTTATCAAGCAACATGGCCTATTTTTCCAGCATACCTATTCCTGTTCAGGCACACTTAATTCTTCAAGCTGCAACAGTGAGTGGAAGTAATAGCTCTAGGTATTCATGTCAGGTTGTTTTTGAGTATTGCAAACAGTCTTGCAAACCAATCAGCCTGTCAACCATTTGAATAGTGTGGACCCTCCAAAGCTGGTCCTGGCACAAGTAGGTGAGTGTCATGTGTGTTGCTCTCCAGGCTGGACAAGTGCAGCCCCACAGCATCCGCCAGCTTTGGGGGAGTTTCGCCAGCAACACCTCACTGCACTCCAGGTTTGGAGAAAGAGAACTGAGTGCTGTATATACAATTTCCGCAAACAAGTCATTTCTAGCAGTGATAATTTAATACGCCATTACCTTAAATTTTGGGATTATGGATCAACCATAGCTGCATGTCATATTTACATATCTGCTATCTCACTTAAGTCTAAGGCTATATTTCTGTTTCCTATCAAGTTACTGTTCTATACTTATTCACATTACAACACTGTCCACCTTAATATTTTCCCCTGATGTTAAACTATTGTTTCATTTGCTGGCTGTTGTGGATGCCTTGTTCTCTCTTCTCAGCCAGTGGGCCTGTGAGCCAAATTCAGAAGTGATATGTAAGGTGCTGTAAGATACATCACATAATATTCACTTGAATTCCCTCAGTATTTCATGCTCTGCTCTTCATAATGTGGAAGGCAACGTAACACAATATAACTTTCATATAAAGTACTTGAAAGGAGTTAAGTAAGCTAAAGCATCTCCTTCCATAAATTATGCTTTCTCCCAGCCATTTATTATGTGAGTTAAATTAAAGTACAGGAGGTGTGAGGGAGAGAGGAAGGCAGTAGACAAAAGCCTGATGTACTTCTCTGTTAGTTGTGGGTACACTGGCAAGTTCACAGATAAACCAAGCAAAAGTATAGGTTCTGTGTGAGCTAGTTCAGCTCAAAGGCAGTTTCTCTATGTTAATTACAGATCTGCCAGGCTCCATGTATTTATGAAGACATTATGCTCCTGAGTCAGCAGAGTGGAGCCATCAAAGAACCATTTTGGTGGGAAACACAAATAAGACACTGCTGCCTCGTGCTGACTCAAAGAAGGAAGATTATCATGAAAAACTATTGAACTATCTCAATTGTTTCCATTATTTCCAGTATCTCACCTGAATAAAGATAACAGAGGTGACTATAAAACATGCTGTTTGCATTACTCCTCACTTTTACCTTGCGTATCCCTTCTGAATTCAACTCTTCTCCTTCAATTGAGCTACATATTTATGTTTGAGAAACAGAAGTATTTTGATGGCAGTTTTACTTCTTAGGTAAAATAAAACATCCGCCTGTTTATCTGCTAGTTTTTCTTTCAAATAATTTAATTTTTTTATTTCCTGAAAAATGGGGTTATTTTCTGCAGTTGTCTAAGTGAACTATTCCAAATTTTCAGGACATAGAAGAGACTTCCAGACACAGCCTCTGGTGACAGAGAGTGAGAACAAAACATGAATCAGGGTGTCAGGAAGCTCTGGACAAAAAGTAGGGAGGGGCAATGGAAACACATTGTGAGCATGAAGGCTGAAGGAAAATGAGGCAGGTACTTCCTCTGAAGTATATTGTTATTGCCTCTGCTGGAAAAAAAAAGAGTTAAAGCTCAGAGAAAGCTGCTAAGTACTTCCTGCTTTAAAAGCGATGGGAGGGAGTGGCAGGAAAAAGGAACCTAATTTAAAAAAAAAAAAAAAAGGAAAAGAAAAAGAAAAAGCAACACCAACAAAATCCCACAAACAGACAAAACCCACAGGTCTGCAAGGGTGAGTTTCTGCAAGCTCTTACTGCTCCAGTGGCTCAGTCCTATCTAGCTATTGCTCCGAGATACTCATTGTCTTCCATGATGCTTTTGGAAACTGAAGTCTACATTAATAGGCTTTCCAAATTCATTTTTCACTGAAAGTGGATGTGTTTACTATAGATCCTTTTCACTCAATCTTCTTTGTCACAAGACGATTGCAGATCCTGCCTTTATAAATCCTAAGCCTGTTGTGGAATTTTTAACAATAAAAATTTCAGTGTTGCTGATATGACAGTATTATTAAGGAATGCATATCAAAGAAAGGAATGGCACTGTAGATACCACACAAATTCTGTATATCTGAGAACTTTGTACCATGTATATATATAATAATAGAAATTAATAACAGCAATGCCTTGTCGTTTGTCTTGAATATAAAGATATTTGACTGCAAAAGTTACTTTGTGTCTAAATTAATCTCTATCCTCTATGCTAGCCAGTTTTCACTCTAGCAGTGTCCAAAAGCCATATTCGTGATACAGAGAGCTCCTGCAATATCTGGCTTGCACAAGCATCCTGTAGATGTTGCCTAACTTGGAATTATTGCTGGAGGAATAATGGTATATGAATTTAACATGCAGTCTCACTGTTAGAAAACACAATTTTTCATGCTTTAAACTTGGATCAAATATTAAAAGGATGAATATTTGCATCCTACTCAACTTCAGGGCAAGCATCAATGTTAAGAATAGTTTCAGTAAAGCTTCAGTTTTATCGACTTTATAGAAAAATGGTATATAGGAGTAATTATTTTTAGTTGTTTTTAAGGGGAAAAAAGGAAGTGTCCAAGTACTTTAGGCTGTAGTTCTTTAATAAAAGGCTACACTATTTGTTACCTTTAATAATTTTTGAGCAGCCTCCTGTCTGAGAGTAGAGACACATACAGTACTAATATGGAAGCAACATCACACTAATGAGAACTGACATTTTGTGTATACAGAAGATCTAGAATTTTGCAGAGATGAAATAATGAGAAATTCAATCTCCTTCACTGATTTAATCATGTTTATGTGAAAAGTCTACTATCCACATAAATACATGCTTGGTTTTAATAGTCCCATAAATAACACTTTTTCCTTGCATTTATATAATCACTATAGCTATTCCATAACAAAAAATTACATCCATCTAATATTTTATGGGGTATCCCATAGATATTTGAGCTCTTAAATTCTAAAAGTCCCCTTTTTCCAGTGTGGCGTTCCCTAGCGTATCTTAGGTTGGGGAGGGGAAAAGCCCCATTATATGCTCGAGTTCCTGTTCAGGCAATTAGTACACACTCAGGAGTTATTTTTGCTGTGGCAGACCTACCCATAATTGAATTTATGCCAGATAAGATGTTGTACTTATACATCCACTGGGAGAAGAAATGAAGACATCTGCCATGAGGCACACGAAGATTTTTCTCCCCTATAATTTCAGTGAAACAGCTGCTATTTGTTTTTAGAGTATTGTGCAAATGCTTAAACAGCCCAGGAACTGCTTTACCTGACTCTTCTAAGAATACTCAGTCATTGTCTTAGCTTAAAATATATGAGGTCAGGCTATCCCACTGCATGAAGATGACAGCTGACAAAGTTTTGCCAAGCTATATCATTATCATTGATACTTTCAAACTTGAAACTTTATTTGGTATATTCCTACTAGTTTTTCATCTCAGGAGAACCGATTTATTTGCAAAATTACAAGTAATTTTCCAATTCTAAACTGAGGAATACACACCAGGAAAATAATTTTTTGAATGGTATTGTGTAATTTCTTTTTCTAGATATAAATTTCACTCTGAATATATTCAAATGGAAAAAAATGTTGTTATTAATAAATTATATGAGGGCAAGACAGCATTGCAACATGATCCATTCACAGGCCCTCCATCTCTAACCCACACAGACAATGAGGTCAACTAGACCAGCTGACACTGATTTATCCACATGGACTCAAAGCAACCCAAGATTTCCTTGTGTCAAAAGAATCACCACTTGCTTTTTTTATTTGTTTCTTTGCAGCCTCCTCATACAATCCTTGCAGTACAAAAGAGCAGTGCACAAGGTTAGAAGCTGGTACCTGGTTGTAATGTGATGTATAACCAAAAGTGAAAAAAACTAAAATGCTAGCAGCTCAGATAAACTAAATTAAATCGTGAGAGAGTTTCCATATCATTACAACAGACCATTTGGGTACTACCCAAAGAGGTAAGTGAGTAACAGAACCATGTCCTGGGGCAATTTTCTTGCATAAAGACCAAACAATGGAAAATGACAACATGTCTTTAACACTTACCATATTGAACAGTTAAAAACCTTCATATTCTGAAGGATTTATTCAATTATGAGAAAAGACTCATTAAAATAAATAGAACATTTTAGTTTACCCTGTGAGAAACTCCTATTAAGGGCAAATGTCTGAGTCAGAAAATTTCTTAAGCTTCAAAAATAAACCGTATGGCTAAAGGAGATTCTTCAAAATGCACACTGAAAGTGCTTGAATCCTCTTCTGTTTTTACAGATGTAAATCACATTTCATTTAAACTGGTAAAAGAAAGTGGAGAATTCAGGTCACACTGTCTAACCACACAGTGCATGAGTTTGAAATTTATAATGCTTTTTTTTTTTTTTTACTCAACAGAGGTAGCATTTACAGTAAGGCACAGCAGTTAGAATCATAAGGAAATATGCTATAGTCAGTGACTGATTGTCCTTTGATTAGATTCTGCTCAAGACTGCACTTGTTCACATTGCTTGTTTCTTTATATTTTCAGGATCCACAATTGCAATCAAATCTCAGATATAAACAAATAATCACAGTATACTTTAGCTGAAAAGAGATTGCTCTTTACACAGAGGGGAGTCCTGCTGTCTTTTTCAAAGAATAGAGGAGGGTTTTTTGCCACACACATAAAGAACTGAACCCTTCATTTTTCTTTCTGACTGAGTGTCACAAAGTCTGTAAGGGGATGTTAGATTGAGCGCAGAGTGTAATACCCTGCATTTTGAACTCCCATCCTAGCCCTGTAGATTCTGCTTCATGCTCGTTCCTAGGGAAACATTCCCATGCTCAGGTGTTACCTGCCTTTTACATTACTTAAGGGTGGTCTCTTGGTATCTGGCTGATCTAAGCTCAACCTTAGAAAGTATAAATCTGCCTTGCCTTATTTAACATTTCTACTCAAACTAAACACTTTATAAGCCATGATGAAAATCATCTTCTTAAAGGAACTACCTTTCAGTTTTTAGGATGCTTCAAATTGCTCTAGATTAATACTAGTCCAAAGTGAAACTAAAAGCCCTGACTGATTTAAAATGCTGCAAATTGCCTTCTTCTGGCTACAGTATAATGTGATGCCTCTGCTTATGAGTAAAATAAAGTGTACTATAGGATGTGAGCATTTTACTTAATTGATACATTTTCTTTTCCAGATGTTCTGCAGTAACGGTCAAAAGCTGAGACTACTCTTTTGCTGTGGGATTAATCATCATTAAATGCTAAACCATAAGAACATAAAGTAACTTGTCAAACATTAACAAGCTCTATAGATTTAGCAGGCATTACCACAGAACCAGTGCATAGGCCATCTTTAATGACCACATGTCATTATAAATGTATTCAAATTTCTATGCCCAATCTGTGATTGATTCATTTTACAAATGTATTAAATCCACTAAAGTAGCATGTTCAGGAGATTGCCAGAAATTAGGTAGCTGACAAATGAGTTAAGAATTAACTTGTTCGTTGAATGTGGTCAAATAAACATGAAGTTGTCATGCTCATAAAATCCATTAACTTTAGTACATAGCATGGTTAATCATGGAGCATTTCTAGGATTGCACATTGTGTGCTCCCTGTCCACAGAAAGAGACAGAACATCTCTTCTTTCAGCTGCAGGTTCTCAGACCGTGCCCGCATTCTGAGAGTGACCAGATATTTCAGCAGCATGTATAATGTAGTCTACCAGAAACACGTTAAAAATGAGCTTTAAGGAAATTGTGTTACTTACCTACAGAGTACTGTTACATTTCCCAGGCTGCCAATCATCTTTTCTTGGTCAAGCATACACTACAAGCAAGATTTTCAGCCAAGATGAAGGCTCCCTTTACAGCAGATGATGAGATAAAATATGTCACATTCTTTCCAGGCCAAGAAAAAGGTATGTCGGTCATAACTTATTTGATGAAAATACCTTGGACAATTATTCCCTTAAAGAATAGGGAGTATATGGTGGAAAATACAGAATTGCAGATACAGAACAAAATATTTGTAACTCTGATGAACAAATTAATCAGGGGAAGAGTCCTAGAGCCATAGAGACAGACCACAAACAGCTTGCTCACAGAGGGAGCAAGGGTGGCCACAAGAATTAGCTGCCATGTGAGGGTGAATACTGACAGTGAACATGGAAATAAGGCTCTACAGTATACAGAAGCAAGACATGAACTGTAGCTGAAAGACTGGATATTCAAGGGGCATGGATCAAACTGCAATGCAGTGAGGAAACAAACAAAAAAAAAAGTGAATTTTGCCTAAATTGGTTTGTCTCTGGATCTGTTTATCTATGTATAGTACTAATAAAAAAGTAACTGGAATCCTATGATACACCAGCACATGCTTTGTATTTAGTATTTACTACTTGCTTCTGAAATGTTAACCCATACAAGCCAAAATTTAAAGCCAAAGGGTTCATAAACTCCAGGAGGTATTGATAGAACCAGGTGCCAGTAGCTGGGTCATGGGTTGTCAGCTCTCAGCCAAGTTACCTCCAAGCATGTGCTTTCTGTCCCTGACAAAGGGCTGTAGGCACAGGGAAACTTTGAGAACAATCACAGCAGCCTCAAAAGTGTCTAGTCAGAGAGGACCTGGCTATGGTTCTCACCAGGTCCTAATATCCTCAGGTGTGTTATCTCCTTGTACTCAGTGAAGAAAACGAAAGACAATGGCTCAGCCCTATATTACAGTAAGATCACAGGATAGCCACAGATTAATACAGTGGGTACCCTTTTAAATGTCATTAAATCAGTTCTCCACAAATCAATTCTCATTGAAATTACATTCACCTAGCCTTCTGTTCATCTTGCTCTGAGCAATAATCCTATTTTCTGCTATTATCAGTGACCCCTGGGATAATAACACTTCCTTTGCTTGCTCTGCACATCACTTGATAGTAATGAATTGCCCTGTGCATGTGCACTTTTAAACTTAGGGTTAATAAGGCAATCACTTGTTTATTAGAGACAAAGACATTTGCTCCTCTCACTTGAAGTTGTAATGTGGCATAGTTCAAGAGTTAAATTTTATTTTCTAGGGATAGGTGCTATTTCAGCATATTCAACAGTTCTGAATCACATATATTTCCCAGTTTTGGTTCATCGAGGCCACAGGGAATGGGCTGAGTGGTATTTATTTTTTTTTACCCAGATCGAGAAGGCTTATTATCTGGTGAAGACTGCACTTTTCTGGTTAGTAAATAGAAGACACAGGTCAATATTATATTGGACATAATGGATAATCTCTGTGTAGTGCTGGTTTATGATGTAAGACACAAGCATTTAAACAATAGGTCATATGAATGCTGAAGACAACAACACATAAACGTTTGGTATGGACAATGTTTATGTTGAAAAAGGTCTCCTGCCCTATGAATCTTAAAACTAAAGGAAATCTGTCCTGGTTTATAATTGTGTCAATTGATTTTAAACATATCTTTTTTTTCTTTTTGCTGTTTGGGCTCCCTTTAATACTGATAATTCTTTCACAGTCTCCTAGCTTAAGTTGTCAACCTTATTAAATAACCTCAGAAAACAAGTGATCATCAATACAAACAGTTCTTTTCCTCAAAGGAACCTCAAAGGAACCTCAAAGGAAGAGAGAAACAACGACTTTCATTGTATGAAAGTCAGTCCCTCTCCATGTAAGCTAGTTTCTAGTAAACTATATGATACACAGATGTAATAATTACCTTTAGTAAATGGCTTTTGCTGATGTGTGATCTCAATTCAACTGGACACTGAATCAGCTGTATAGAAACAGTTGCCACAGTCCCTAATCTTTGTCCTGAAAGGCAGAAAAACATGCAAAGTGTTTCTTATCCCATATACCTGGATCACAGGGCAATACTTGCTCAGAAGAGATTTTATTTTTCTTTACTGTCTTGTGTGCAACAATCCAGAACTCAGTCCTTATTCATAAGAGTCAACTGGAAACCTGCCTGGAGGAAAAGGACCTCATGGTGTTGGTTGACAGCCAGCAATGTGCCCAGGTGGCCAAGAAGGACAACAGCATCTTGGTTTGTATCAGGAACAGTGTGGCAAGCAGGACTAGGGAAGGGATCATCCCACTGCACTCAGCACTGGCGAGGCCCCACCTCAAATACTTTGTTCGGTTTTGGGCCCAATCAGCACAGGAAAGACATTGAGGAGCTGGAGAGAGCACAGAGGAGGGCAACAAGGCTGGTGAGGGGCCTGGAGCGCAAGTCTGATGAGGAGCAGCTGAGGGAACTGGGGCTGTTCAGCCTGGAGAAGAGGAGGCTGAGGGGAGACCTTATCGCTCTCTACTGCTACCTGAAAGGAGGTTGTAGCATTGAGGGTGTTGGCCTCTTCTCCCAAGTAACAAGTGAAAAGATAGGCTCTTCTCAGTGACAATCAATGATAAGACAAGGGGCAATGGGTATAAACTGGTACATAAGAGGTTCCAATTAATTTGAGAAGAAACTTCTTCACGGTGAGGGTGCCAGAGCACTGGAACAGGCTGCCCAGGGAGGTTGTGGAGTCTCCTTCTCTGGAGACATTCAAACCCCACCTGGACGCCTTCCTGTGTAACCTCATCTGGGTGTTCCTGCTCCAGCAGGGGGATTGGACTAGATGATCTTTTGACGTCCCTTCCAATCCCTGACATTCTGTGAAATCTGTGAAATCTGTGACAAGAGGAAATGGCTTCAAGTTGCACCAGGAGAGGCTTAAACTGGACATTAGGAAAAATGTCTTCATGGAAGGGTTTGTCAGGCATTGGAACAGGCTGCCCAGGGCAGTGGTGGAGTCATCATCCCTGGAGGTGTTTAAAAGACACGTAGATGTGGTGCTTAGTAACATGGTTTAGTGACAGACTTGGCAGTGTTAGGTTAATGGTTGGACTTCATCTTAAAGGTCCTTTCTGACCTAAATGATTCTATGATTCTAGAAAGCACTGTATGCACACTTATAAATAATGAAATATTATTCATATCTTTACTGATTTAAGCAGTTTACATAATAGCAAATATATTTCTAATAGAGTAAAAATGCTATCTTATTTAAATTCTATCTATATATTTAAATACATACAGATAGGAAAATTTCTAGACTCCTCAGCCTTGAGTTTTGGAAATCTGCTTAGTGCTTTAATGGAAACATTAAGTGATCAGCAAGACAAAATAAAAGATTTATTCTAAAATCATCAAGTTCTTCTGACTCATTTAAAGAGCAAATTTTTTTTTCTTTTAATTACAGGAACATTCTCCCACACATCTATAAAGTATGTAGGAAAATATAATATTTTCCTGTATTTCAGTGATTAAAGATTATTTTATTATAAAACTAAAAATTTTATCTTTAGTAAATTCATAACTACCACTTCCTCCTACTCTTCCTCTGAAAGACACCATAGAAGAATTTAAATTGTCTGTCTGAAATAGGAATGTTGAAGTTATCACTAAAGTAAAGTTGAATCTGAGATCATTCGGCGATGTCTCTAAAATAAAAATCAAAAAATCACCTTAGTTGAAAATCCTGAGAAAAAATAAACAGATTCTTTAGATTTTTGGCTTGTGCATTTTATCTGTCCATATGATAGAAAACACCATGAAAATTGAAGTCCAAATCTACAAAATAACCCCATTATTTTTCTCCTTGCATGATTTCTCCTATTCAGTGCCTCTGTTAAGGGAACCAGATAGGATTAAAGGTCCATCTTTAAAGTTGTCCTTTTGTAAATAAACTTGCAGTATCAAAGTTTTCTCCTAGTGTGCAGCAAGAACCACTTGTATTTCATTGCCAACCAAAATATCCACACAAAATGAGAGATTATTATGTGCAGAAAGGAGGAGGCATATTTTTTTACACTGAAATTTAGGTGCTTAGTAATTTTGGCAACAGGTTTTTTCTTTCTGTAACAGTATCACATTCATATACTTCACAAAATTCAATAAATGCAATAGCACCATTCTCTAAACCTATTTAACTAGAGTGTAATTTACGAAATCTTCATGGAAAATATTTTATACTGATTCCAGAACAAAAAATTTCAACCTGCAACTCTGTATCCATGGTGGAGAGCTCCGAGAATATTTTGGTCCATGTGGATTGCAAGGGATCATATTCCAGCCTTCATTAAAACAGCCTAAAATAAATTTCTATGCTACCTGAAACATGCACCCAAAATCAATACGTTTCAAGTCTAAATAATCACATCTACTAATAGTATAAAAATAATATAATAATAAATATTAAAAAATAACTATACTCCAGTTAGCCTATCCAGTTGAAATACAGGAGGCACATGGAAACATCTGCTGACTGCTGGCTGCTTACTGCAGACTGGTATCTGCAAATATCTCTGACTTGGAGGTGATATCTGAATGCAGATCTTCTTCAGCTCTTCTCGTTGGCTGTTCTCAGGTGGATTTCTCTACTGGAACTGCCCCAATCTACAGAAATAATTTCAGCTGTACTGTAAGAAGTATTTTGAGTCTCAGATTCCAGCATCCTATGTTCAGAGCTCTGAGCTACAGGTTCACTCCCTTTGGCCTAAACACTATGTAATTAATTGTGCACCTTGGAAAAAAGTGCCAACAGAAAAAGTTGAGATACTTTTACAAAAGTATCCAGGACTTTGGTCGTTTATCAGTGTAGGGCTGTAGGAAATAGGTGTAAATAGAGAATA
This sequence comes from Caloenas nicobarica, assembly GCF_036013445.1. NCBI lineage: Eukaryota > Metazoa > Chordata > Aves > Columbiformes > Columbidae > Caloenas > Caloenas nicobarica. The sequence goes on from NC_088245.1 coordinate 52,499,910, forward strand.
ACATGGGTTTTAACCAAAAGTACCTACAGGCAAGACAAAAGATCTATTTTATTGATCATGATGTGGCTTATTTTGCTGAACACTGTTTCTTGTGTTTGCCAAAACACTTAAGTTTCATGATTTTTCTCCTTTATTGTCATTCTATCTAGCTCATTTTCTTCACTGAACACCTTGCTCTTTTTAATTTCTGTCTTGCATACCTAATACTTCCTGTGCACTGTATGGTGATGTAGAGGACCTTGTTTAAGACAGGGGCTTCCACTAAACAACAAAGAAACGTGAAACAATAATAGAAGAACATGCAATCTCTCCACAGTTAAGCATCTCTCTGACAACAGTGCATAAGCCATTAATTGCTCTAAGATGTTTGTATGTTTGTATCCTTTTCTCCTTCTAACTTCAGTGAGGGGTGCAAAAACTCAGCCCTGTGCCAGATGAGGTATTGAATTCCTGTTTCTTCAGAAACTGTACTCAATTTCTTCATTCACCTTTTTAAGGCGTTTGTGAAGCAACCCACATTTTAAGTCTCAAAGATGGAACAAATCTCACCACTATTACACAGTAGTTCTGGCACAATGATGGATGAAAACAGGGGGTTTGTAGCTTCGTTGTAGCTTTTTTGTAAGAAAAGCTACCAGATTACAAAATGTTATGTGAATATTACTTCCACCACATATTTCTTATACCAGAAATACATTGAATACAAAAATCCACTAAAAATCCAAGCTACACTGTACTATTTTTTTTTCTTTATTTCCTTTTGTTATTGCTTTCACTACTCAACAGGTCAGTTACAGGTTTCACCTCATTGAACCAGCTGCAAGATTGTTGAAATCTATAAAGCACCACTTGGCTCCATTTCTGTCAAAACTGCTAAGTCACATTTGCACAAGTTATAAAAGAGATTATTCATAATAAATGTATTGATCTGTCCATAATCATTTGAGCTGAAAGACTACTCCATAAAAGGAACCTTCACTGTCTGCATATTTATAACCCCATAGTAATGAGATGCTTGAACTACATGAGAAACAGCCAATGGTTTTTTTATGAACCCATTATTTGAAGTTACTGTACTTTAATGTGGTATCCAGAATGGAATGAAATGGTTTCATTTATTTGTCTTATTTAAAACTTTCCACTTATCTGCGCAATTGAGAGACTGAAATCATGGATTTCCTTACACATCCCACAAAGCGAAGCCACTAGTATAGCCAGCATCTTCCCTCTTTAGCTGAAAAAGCATATATGTCACGTCTGTATATTGCAAAGTCTATTTTCAGCTAAAGTATTTCAGCAAAATCTCACGCCAAGTTCAGTATCTTTATATATTTCTGTATATCTTGCATACCATTTCTTTGAATAGTCAGCGGTTATTTTTAAAATGTTATGACATGTATTTTGAAATCCATGCATAAGATAAGGTGATCCAGTTGGAAAGCTTCACTCACTCTCAATTTTTCTGCAGAAGAGAAGTGACCACCTGAACAATGTGGGCAGCCTCTACAAAGAGCTTCTCTTTGTGTGCTGAGAGGGCACAGTTAAAGCCCCACATATCTCTGCCAAGCCTCTGTAGGAGGATGGGGTGAACATGAATCTTGCTGTATTAGCAGTTTCATCTCCAACCCGCACCACTGTCAACAGTGTATGGGGCAAGGTCTCAAAAGCAAATCAGGTCCCAGTGGTTTATGAGGTTAAGCTATGTATAAATGCCTTTTTAATGAACTGATGCTAAAGAATAAGAATCTGTTCTGTGCCAGCAGAAATACTGCCTGGAGGTGGAGGGTAGAGGGGGAAATGCTCTTAGAGAAATGGATCTAGAAACACCCCTCACAACAGCAACTGCATGCCCTAGTCACTATAGGCTCTTTAGAGATGTGTGACCATTTGGGGCTTAGCAGTTCAAACCTTTATCCTTGATAACTGAGGTTTCAGTACATTGCAACCATGAATAGCTACTCCACTGTTTGATTTTGGGATGACAGACTCAGTCTGTATTAAATATGATATGTATTGAATTTGGCCCAGGGTATTTTAGATCTAAGCACTTTTAGAAACCACAGGCTGCCAATAGAAAACTTCCATCTAGTTGCAGTGAAAGAGCAAATGTTTTTCTTTTAATTGCACCTAATCTGACAACCTAACAGCTGAAACTATGCTGCAAACTAGAACTACAATTTAAATAAAGAAAAGATTGTTAATCATTTATGATATGGGAAATATCCACAGCTGTTTCACTGAGAAGGAATGAAGGATGATGGTATTCAGTGGTGATTTATTACAGTGCAGTCCTTCCTTCTACTTCTCCCTTCTCTGTTTCCCAGCTTGATATCTCCAGAAATGATTCCTGACAGCACAGAGTAGCGGACAATTTTTTAGATGTCAATAGACTCAGATCATTCTTTGTTTGCTCTAAAGATATTAATTTGAAGAGCGATGGTTTAGTACTGCACACTGCAAACCAAGCAATGTGTATTTTGAGGGTTTCTATGGCTTTGTGATATTTGCTTGTTGAAATGTTCCATTTGCCTCAATATTTTCCCTCTCCTGTCAACATTTAGTGACCAAAACAAGAGAAGAATACCCTTGAGTTAAAAATGAGTCTTTAATAGCGGCAGGGTAGGTGATAATTCGTTTTCCTGTATTTTGCTTCTGTTATTCTTTCTAACATCCACTCTATGTATATATATATATATATATATATATAAAAAAAAACCCAAACAAACAAACAAAAAAACCCCACAAACCAGAAAGCCAAGGAAATAGAGAGAAAAGACTTATGAAAAGAAAAAAAAATTACCCACAGGAATTACCTAAGACAGCAATTGTTGAGAGAAATATGCTTTCTTAATATCTTCTCTCACTTGTTTACCCCTTCTTTTTCTTTTTCATTCTGCTTTAGTTTATTTACCCCCTACTGACTGATCTTTGTCCAACAAGCAATGTCAGGTCCCCTCTCTTGAACATCAGTTTTACTAAAACACTCATATGTAAAACCAAATATCTGTACCACATTCAAAAGGGCTATTAAAGGATAGATCACTGCTTCACATGCATAAAGCTGTTGGGATTTAGGTTTTCACATCTTGGGCTTAATCTACTCTTAGACTCCAGTCTGTGAGATCCCTGAAAGAGTAAAAGCATTAGTTTTCCCACTGACGCCAGGACTTCCATGTAGCACCTCACCATTCTACTGCTCCTCAGACAGTTCCACCATCAGGTCTGCCAGACAGTCTCAAAATTCTGAATGCAGCACATATCTTGCCTGTCAGAAGCCAAGATTATACTTTAATCACAGCTGCTAGGCTTCTTCACTTTCCCTGTTCTTTCCTCTTCCATGATTTATTCCTTCATTGAGTCACTTTAAACATCTGATTACCATTTTTGAGGATCCTGGTGCTGCAAATGGGTTATTCCACCACAACTGGTCACTGCTGGCATAGTCAGAAAGGAAACTAAGATATTGCAGTTGTGTGTTATTATGTGTTAGCTGAAATGACTGCACCTCTTCTCCTTTGGTTTTATGACCTTGTAGGCACAATAGCTAGAAAAATAGATGTGCTTACTCTGGAAAGGCAGCAATAGGATTCAGGAAGTTAATACAAAGAGTTGTTTTACAGCAAAAGGCACAAGAGTTAGAATAGTTCCAAGGTAGACTGTTACCAGCAAGTCCATTGATTAGTGGGCCAAATTCTGAACATATCAACATGTGGGGAGCTGTAATGCTGAGGTGACAGCTTCACAGCTGCCTACACGATAGTCTGTGACGTATTGGAAAGTTCCCATCTCCACAGCTCCACCATCAATCCAATGACCATAGCCTTTTCCTTCTGAATTTGGACTGAAATGGAAAAAAAGGAGAAAAGTAGACGAGGGTTATTGGCAAGTGTAGTAGGTAAAAATATTGAAAGCTTGGGGGTTTTTGCTGGGGTTTATTTTTTTACTCCTTTGACTTATAAGAAAGTCTCAGAAAAGTTCCAGTATTGCCAACTTGGATGCATTTGCTAAGACGTTTGTGAGATTTATGAATTGAGCTTCTGGCCTTGTACATTCATTTAAAAAAAAAAAAAAATCAAGTGGTATTTCACAAAAAGTAAGTGCAAAAGTGAAAAGAGCCATCTTGTAAGGATTTCTCCTGTAGGGTTTTTTGTTCCTTTTCTTCGCCTTTTTTAGCTCAAGCCTAGTTGTGTTCTGAAATGGGAAATGAAGAGGAATGCAAAAATGACAGTCAGAAGTGGCTTAACAAAAGGGATTCTTTTCTGCCTTTGATATAGCATAAACATCTATCAGACTCTACCACTACCTCCTGCAGAACAGGGAAGTAAGAATTCATTGCCTTGTCCAGGAAGAAGCAGCCAAGCTGACACATCACAGCTCCTTCTCAGGCACTATAGTCCTACCTTCTCATGGAGATAATCCTCATCATTCATGCTGGATGAGAGAGGAATCAGCTGGTCTGAAACCAGCACATAAACCATTTTTCCATCTTCCATCTAGACACTGAGAGGTGCTTCACTTTTTCCTCAGGGAGGAAATCCGCAAAGATCATGCTTCTAGGAACCTGACGATGGCAAACATGAATTTCTATGTTTTCCCAAGCATTTCTCACTTCTTTTATTCCTGAGACTCTGCAATCTGCAGTTATGAAAAGGGTCATCATTGAAAATGTGGCATTAAATAGCACAACTCACCTGCCTGTACAAATGGATATGGAGTTATTGATTTTAATCAACACCTTTGATCCCCCAAACTAAGTAAAACACTGGAAATTTTAGTGATACTATCAGTATATTGATGAATATCTATTGTGACAGAGACTTCATTATTAGATGCCTATTGGCATCTTAGATGTAAAAAGTAATATTTCTTACTATATAGCAAAATAATTAATAGCTATGAAGTATCCATCGAAAGATTGGAAGGTCAGGTTTAGCTTGATTAAACACCTAAAATATGAATGTTCATCCCAAGGTCATACAAAGCTCCAGAGTCAGCAAAATTTGATGGACAAAATACACAGTACAATTCAAACTGGCTGCTTCCAGAGTTGCAGAAATATGCAAAAATAATAAATTGGACATGTTAGGTAAGAAAAGGAAATTCTGTGTTTCAGAACCTGAAAACATCTAGCTTTGGTATTGGTAGAAATATTTATGTAAAGGAGTGATTTTGTTTAAACCAGTTTTGTCAGACATGGTGTGTTGAAGTATGGATTTCCACATACAAAACAAGAAGGTAAGATTCAACACGTGAATACAGAGACTGAGGGAAAGCACTGGGGAAGTAATCTCAGTTGTGTATACATTACTAATTAAATAAGAAAATACAAAATTATATAATAAAATTGTCTTCAACAGCAGATCTCCTGTTAATTTCAATGTTTTTTTGAGAATTTTATTGCTTCCTAAATGTCCCAAAGGCTTCCATGCTGAGGAAAGACAGGAACTTTTGAAAATATCCATTCAGCTCATTTGCAATCAGAATTTCATTTGAAATCCTCAAGTAGCATTGCAAAAAACTGATTGATCTTTCTCTTACATCTAAGCTCCTTTTAAATGTATTTAGTAAACATTTATTTGATAACATACTTTAAAATAGTCCACATAACGCCACAAAATCACATCTCTTCAGCAACATGGGCTGCTGAAGTTATGAACGTTGTCTATGAAACTCAAACTTGAGATTTCTCATGGTGCCAAGGAAAGTTCAACATGCTTCTTATCTACAGCATTCAAGGATAACTAGCCTACCCACCAGATGTACAATCCTAGACAACAACTGCAATTCACAGTTTCATTCATCACGCAAATCAGACCTTTCGAACACTAGGAGAAAGCCTCTCTGAACAGGAGGTTGGGTTGCCCTTTACAGAGCATTGGTCCAAGTCTGTTACACGAGGAAATAAGGACTTCTTATATCTGAAAAATCACAGACATCTGGAGTCACTGATTTTTTTGTTGTTGTTTTTTTTTGCCCCTCCTCAGGAAAATCTGGCAAAAATGACATTTAACTCTGTCTAAGGAATATTTCAGAAGCTGATAATATGCAGAAAAAGTTATAGAGCAGCACATGTGAAAAATGGAACGGAAAAAAGTCAAAAAGAGAACACAAAAGGGAAAAATGACTTAGAAAGCATTTAGAATACCACTCTCAGTAGGCAAAAGGAAAATCAAAAAAGCAAGCACAAAATATCCATCTTCCACATTATTTTTTAAATTACATCAAGAAAAATCAATAACCTTCTAATTTAAACCCTGAGGAACAAGGCACAACCTTAAAAATGTTATAAAATTGTTCAAAGGGTTTAGGTATTTTTTAATTTTAACTTATGCATGCAGAGTGAAAAATAATCTGAAGTGAATCAGATTAAAGAGACATTTCTGGAGAGTGGTTGTCTTTTCTGTGTCTTGTTTATCTGATGGCCAGTACAATGAGCCTTTGGCTGAAGTTCTTATTGCTTCAATAGTGATAATAGAGTGAAAATACAGACAAAATTGAAGTGTCCAATGTCCTCAGATAAAATTCATCAATAAACTCAAACTCATAATTTATAAAAGCAGCAATATTTGATATTTTTGTGCTGTTTTTATAGTGCAAGTAATAGGTTTGGGGATTTGGGGTCATTTTTATTGTCTCAAGGATTTCCTTCTGCACTGATTTTGAATCTGTATGTTCACTGGTGTTTCTACTATTATCCATAAAAGCCCTGAATCTTACTGCATTTTATGTGTCTCAGGATTTTCCTTCTTCATATCACTGCCTTCTTAAGTCACCATTATCCACTATTTTCTTCAGTCTTCCTAGTCTTAAGGTAAGGATAGGGCTTACCCTTGCAGTTATGAATAACATTACAGTGATGCAAAAACATTGCCCCGTCCCAGTCATACCAACCAGAGCTCCTGGCAGGATCCCAAAACTCAGCCTCCACTGCAACCATACACAATTCAACCCGTGCTGGATTCCCAAACTTGAGTTACCCATTTCTCCTTTTGTTTTAGTAGCCATAACATTGAGGTATCGTGTCTCCACTGGCTTTTTATGCCTGAGGGGGAAAACGTTCCTCCTGGAAGCCTTGGATACTCAAATCATCAGGCTTTTTCAGCCAGCTTTCTACCCTTGAGCTTTGCCTCCTGTTTCCATCCAATTGTCCTGAATTTATGAGCTTTGGGCAGCTCAGCCAAATCAGTCACCAGTCTGCTCTGAAACCAGCCAAGCTCCAAGAATGGCCTTCCTATGCCTTTGATCTCCAATACATTCCCAGTGGCCCAGTGCTCAGTAGTTGAGTGACAAGAAGATCCAGACTTGTGCCTGGGACCTCACTGTGATGTTGCCTCTCTCTTGAAGCATGAAGTGGCGACGCTTAGCTTTGAAGCACAATACATGCCAAAGGACTGATGGGAAGGAGGAGTAGAAAAGGGTGCCCAGAAAGCGTTGTAAAATGCCAGTGGCAGATGCAAAGATAAAATATGTGTGTGCTTTTCTTTCTCACTTTTTCAGCCATCCCATATGTCCTTCTTCAGACATGTATCACTGCAAATATACATTGCAGGAGGAGCAGGCGTTGCAGTCCTGGAAACTCTTTCCTACCACTACTTGTAGAGGGCTCACAAAGAGTCCTGCTCACTCTTTCTCTGTCTCTCCCCCTTCCCACCCGCTTTCTTCCTTCCTTCCTTCCTCCCTTCCTTCCTTCCTTCCTTCCTTCCTTCCTTCCTCCCTTCCTTCCTTCCTTCCTTCCTTCCTTCCTTCCTTCCTTCCTCCCTTCCTCCCTTCCTCCCTTCCTCCCTTCTTCCCTTCCTTCCTTCCTTCCTTCTTTCTTTTTTGTTCCACCATCCCTCCCTTCCCTTCCACAAAATATCACAGGACAGCTTGGGTTTTGGTTTTTAGCGTCACCTGATTTGGTTTCACACATTTGGAGACAAAGAGACAACAAGACTGCCTTTAGCAGGCAGAAGGACAGCTTTCTTCTCTCTACGGACTGTCTAGAGCATCCCAGGAAGAGTGGGCAATGGGCAGGACATGTCTGCAACCCCTGGACTGCACTATTCTGGTCTGCTGGTTTTTAGACTTTCCCATCTCCCCACTCTTAAGAACATGAAGTTCTGCAGACAGCTGCTCACTGAAGAGGGCAGCTGTGCAGCGGCTGTTCCTATTGCAGTGTTAAAATTTGGAGTAAAGGAGAATCTGTCACCAGAGTGCATACTATTTCTCCCTGTCCCATAACATCAGAGAGCCTTTCCACCTTCAACAATGCTTTGGCTGGAGGAAACATGTCCTCCTCATCCTCACAGCAATGGCACCAGGAGACCTGCAGAAACAGGGTGGACCTGACTGCAGACAGCAAGAGTATGGGCATGAAGCATCCTGGGACACATCCACACAGACTTCTGACTCAAAGCAGCTTGGCCAAGTTGCTGGAACAGAGCGTGCCACAAAAGGTCTTGGGCTCTTGGTGGACACCAAGTCGACCAGGAGCCAGCAGGTGCCCTTGGCCAAAGGCGGCAGCGAGCGGTACCCTGGGCTGCACAAGGCAAAGCATTGCCAGCAGCTGGAGGGAGGTGACCCTTCCCCTCTGCTCAGCGCTGCTGAGCCCAGGCCTGAAGTGCTGTGCCCAGGTTTGGGCTCCCAGTCCCAGAGAGACCTGGGCATACTGGGGAGAGCCCCCAGTGCCCCTCCCCCACCGCTGAGGTCATTAGAATGGGGGGCCGTGTTGACCCGGCGCTGTCCTGGCAACGGTTCTGTGCCAACACGGAGTGTCACGGGCAGGAGCCAAGCTCTTGCCCAGCAGCACCACTCGGCACTGGGACACACTCGGGCAGACTTTCACCACCTGTCTGACCACCGTCTTGTGCCCAGAAGTGTGTCCTCCAGAAGGCTTCTCCTTGCCTCGTCGGGATGGGACAAGTGAACTGCTGCCGTGGCTCCAGGTAGGCTCCCCCCATTCACAGCTCGGAGACAGCCCAGAAAAGACGGACCCCGCAGCAGCCGATTTTCTCATGCCCGACACCGTCTGCTCTGCAGGGACGAGCCTGAGCCCGTGCAGCAGTGCGTGCCCATCCCGGCATCACGCGAACCACTGCTCCGGCAGCGTGTGCGGGTGACCCAGGGCCGTGTGACGAGGAAGAGGGACCTCCTCCTCTTCAGTGACACCTTGGTCATCGCCAAGCACCAGTAAGATTTGCAGAGCCCAGCTGCCTTTCCTCCCAAGCCCTGGCCCTGGCACTAGGGCAGGGACAGCCCAGGAGCATCCCCAGGCCACCGGCACCCTGGTGCTGGATACCCCCATGGCCGTGACCGTGGCAGGGGGACTCGGGAGGGGAGCCAGCGGGCTCAGGCTCCTCCAGCTCACTCGCTGCCGCTCCTCTCTGCAGACGTGGCAGTGCCCCGCGCCCAAAGCTCTGCCTGGCCCTGGGCCAGCTGCAGGTGCTGGGCAGCACCAAGGGGGCAGCCGGCGATGCCGCTGAAGAGGAGGAAGGCAAGCACACCACCTGCCTCGTCCTCGTCTGGCCCTGCGGCTCATGCGTCATCACCTTCCGGTGAGTCGCGCTGCCACGTCCCACGGCAGGGCTGGGCAGCGCCTCCATCCTGCCCCACGGGGCTTCGTCCTGCCTCTGTGGCCATCCCCACGGGGCAGGGCTCTGCCAGCGCCCGCCTGTGCCCGCAGGCTGGGGCGCAGCGGCACTCAGGCTGTTTCTCCTCTCCTTCCGCAGCTGCCGGGCAGTGAAGGAGCTGTGGCTCAGCGCTCTCCTTGGGTAAGCCCTGCCTGGCGGTGCAGCCTGGGAGACTTGTGCTCACACCTCAGGGGGATGCTCTAGGCATCGTAACCCTACGATGTGGGAACAGCACTCCCCAGCTGGGGAGACCTGCCCCCATGGTTGTGGGCGGCTCTTGAGTGGGCAAAGCTGGTGGAGCATCTTCACCCAGCTGTGTCCAGACAACAGCTGCCCGACCCCACTCGGACCTCAGCTGCTCCTCTCTACTCAGATTCCAAGTGGTACTCGGCTGCTTTGGGGCAGCTCGGAAGCGTTCCCTGGGCTGGCAGGGAAGGGAAAAGGCTGCTTGGTTCTCACACAGTTCTTTCTTTGCCCCTTCCCCATGCACAGACCAGCAGAAGGAGTGGAGGGAGCCCAGGTCACCCAGCTGCCCTCCTTCAAGGCGCTGCTAAAGGAGCTGAGGGGCCGCAATGCTGTGAGTGTCCTCCTGTCTCTGTCTCCAGAGGCTGTTCCAGCCCAGCACCAGGTGCATCACTTCTCACCTTCTGCTCTCTCTTGCTTGCCCAGGCCATGACACTGCATGCCGGCAGCCTGGAGAGGCTGCTTGAGGACCAGGCAAAGGTGAGGATCGCTCGGGATGAGATCTCAGTCATCCCCACGTCTCACACATGGCCAGGGCATGATTCTCACACATGGCCAGGGCATGATTCTCACACATGGCCAGGGCATGATGCAGCTGGCCGGGGACCCTTTCTGCTGCAGGGCTGTTGGGTGAGCACAGCACATTTCTTGCAGGCTGATGCAGAGCGGCGGCCCCCACCTGTCGTCCCCTCTGGCAACAAAGGTGGAGGTGGCCAGTTGGCTGGTGAGTTGGGAGAAGACGGGCACAGAACAGCCCTTCCCTCCTCCTTTTGCAGACGAGAACTCATGCTGCCCTGGGGCTGCTGCTGCCCTTCCTGCGGGGCACGTCTGCCCCTGTCATTCTGCAGCAGGAGAGACCTGAGGCCCCAGGGTCTTTCCTTCCCAAACAACATCTGTCCCATGGGCTCAAGGGTGAGGGACAGTTGTGAGAGGCTGCAGCAGCACTGGCCTGGCACTTCTGCTCCACCTCTCTTTGTTCTCTTCTCCTTGGCAGAAGGTGCGACCCGCAGCCAGAGGAGGTGGCTGCCCTGGCACTTTGTGCGGCCAGGCACCTCGGCCGCTGCAGAGGCACAGGGGCCGTCGGGCTCTGCCCGCACGGGGGTTCTCTTCGGCCGGCCCCTGGCAGCCCTCTGCAGCCAGGACGGTGCGCTGCCCCAGCCCATCCAGGTAAGCAAGCCTGGCCAGGGGCTCCCCATCCCGCTGCCTCCTCTGCAGAGGCGGTGACCCCATCAGACATCCCAGACGAGCATTGGGAACAAAGCGCGTTCCTCTCCGTGTCACCCAACTCCAGCCACCCCTCTGTCCTGCCCCAGGGAGAGCTGCCGACCATGCACACTCCCTCTTGTCCCTGAGGAAGGTTGGCCTGTGCCAGGGCCTGTCTCCAGCCCAGCAATGTCCTCCTCTCTCCCCTGCAGGACCTGCTGGCTCTGCTGCACGAGCAGGGCCCATCCACGGAGGGGATCTTCCGGCTGGCGGCCAGCGAGCGCGCCTCCCGGGAGATCAGGGAGGCCCTGGACACGGGAGCCGAGGTCCACCTGGCCAGCCAGCCGGTGCACGTCCTGGCCGTCATCCTGAAGGTGAGCCCTGCTGACCTGGAGTCCGGCAGCTCCCGCCTCTGGCGCTGCTGATGGGCACCTGCCCGAGCAGGAGCCAAATGCAGGAGCTGCTGGGCACCCAGCGTGCTGGGGATGCTGCCTGTGCTCCCGGCGGCACTGCCCACAGCCTCACGCTCAGCCCTTGCCATTGCAGGACTTCCTCCGCAAGATCCCCTCCAAGCTCCTCCACTCAGAGCTTTACCAACAGTGGATGGACGCCCTGCACAAGACCAGCAGGCAGGAGAGGCTGGCGGGGCTGAAAGAGTAAGTGTGGCCAGCAGCCTGGCGGCTCCACAGGGACTGCCAGAGCCCGGCACCTGCCTGCAAAGCCACAGCCTGCCTGAACAAGCTGTGTTTTCGGCCACCCACCTCTTGCTGCTGCTGTGGGCTCAGCATTTTGGGGGGAAAGTGGCACAGAAAAGCATTCCTCTCTCTCCTTGGAGCACTGCCTGCAGGCATTGGGGCTGGCTCCACAAAGGGACTCTGGCCAGAAGGGCGGGCAGGGAGGGAGGTGCCCATATCTCAGTGAAGGCCGTCCCTCTGCTGTAGAGCCAGATTGGCCAAGGAGCCTTCCCTGGGGTGGGCTTGGCTGACACCTGCATGGGACACCTGTCTTGACAACACCTACTCCGTCTATTAACGTTGGGTTCCTGTTACCGCAGGGTGGCCAGCAAGTTACCTGAAGCCAACCTCCTCCTCCTCAAATCCTTGCTGCTCCTGCTCCAGAAGATCAGCAGCAACGCCACCGTCACCAAGATGAGCGCCAGCAACCTGGCCATCTGCGTGGGGCCCAACCTCCTCAGCCCACCCGAGGAGGACACGCTGCCCCTGGACGTCCTGATGCAGGTGACAGGGAAGGTACGCTGTGTTTCCCAGACCGCTGCAGCCTTCCAGGTCCACACCAGCTTTGTTCTTCAGGGCTTCCTGGCTGCCTCCTCTCTTCGGCAAATGCCCGCGGGGGAGCTGCTGGCAAGAGCGGCCCCACAGCTGCAGCTTTCTGTGCAGAAGGCAGGATCAGGAGTGGGAAGGGCTGTCGGACGCATTTGCAGCCAGCAGGTTGGAAAGCAATGGTTTACTGTGTGCAGGTGACACAGCTGGTTGAGGTCCTCATCGAGCAGCGTGAGGAGCTCTTTGAGGAAGAGGAGGAGGAGGCTGAGCTTCCAGGTACAGCGGCCGAGGCTGGGCTTGCCGGCGAACAGGCCGAAGAGCCGCCGGCACCAGGAGCAGAAGGAGAAGCTGCAGAGGTACGTGAGGTCCACACACAGCTTGAGAGAATGCCTCCCCCCTTAGAAGGTGGCATTGCTGCTGCAGGGACAAGCAAGTTCATCCACCAACCTGCAGCTTTGCAGAAGTGCAGAGAGAGGCTGATGCAGCTTGGCCATCACTCTTTGTGCGCTGATGCCACCAGAAGTGGCACAGCTGGGCTGAGCCAACCCATCCAAGGGATCTGCCTTTTAGAGCTGAGCTGGAAAGTGGGCAGGTGCCATCTTCTACGTTTCCGTTGCAGGTGCCTGCAGTCGCTCCAGAAAGCGCACCCCAGGAGAGCTCCTCTGGGCAGAGCAGGTAACATGAGCCGGCTTGGATTAAAAGTAGAATTGATTCATGTTGATCATGGCTGTACCTGTCTAACAATCCTCTTGAATGGACAGGTTGCCGAGCTCTTCGCAGGAAGGGGCAACACCATCCCCCAGGAAGAGAAAACACACCTGCGAAGAGGAGAACGATGGCCCGCCACTCAAGCGGAGGCGAAAGCTGGCAACAGAGAGCTCAGGAATGGGCAACTGAGACAACCTGAGCAGGGTGAGAAGACCAAGGAACCCGGTTGTGTAACAGAGCCTGCTCTCCCTCTTGCGAATTTTCATGCTGCTCTGAGTATAGGAAATAGTTCTGTGATGCCCAGAGATGGTCCCAGAGAGGAAGCAGTCACCTGCCTTGGGAGAAGGTGGATGTCTGGAGGAAAAGAGCTCTCCAGCTTTGGCAGTTTTTATTTTGCACTTAGAATCATAGAATCAAAGTATGGTTTGGGTTGGAAGGGACCTTCTAAGGTCATCTAGTCCAACCCCCCGCAATGAGCAGGGACACCTTCAACTAGATCAGGTTGCTCAGAGCCCTGTCCAGCCTGGTCTTGAATGTTTCCAGGGAAGGGACATCTACCACCTCTCTGTGCAACCTGTGCCAGTATGTCACCACGCTCATTGTAAGAAAGTTCTTCTTCCTCTTGTCTTTGTCTTCCTTCCTCATTGCTGCACTCAAGTTCAGTTTTACTCTCCATTCTTGATGCAGCTGCACCCAGGCATGGCCCTTGAAGCATAGATTTGTACAGTAGGTGAATCAAAAGCCCCTGTGTTCACTTAAGCCTCCCCAAACTCTGCAATCTAAATAATTAACAGAAAAACACCAAAGCCTAATACGCAGATCTAAGGAATTCTGCAGAGGAGAACTGTGGATGGGTGTTGCCTTTCACGTCAGAACACAAGTTGCTTGTTCTCCTCTCAAACTGGTGCCTAATGCCTGTCTTTCCCCCCCCACATCTTTCTCAAGGCAGGTTGTAGAGGTGGCTGAAGAAATCACCCTCATGTTGTCACCATTTGGCTCAGATGGACGGTCTAGCGGGGGTTCTGAGAAAGAAGATCACATCTCGTCCTTTCTGCAGAACTTTCACCTGCCCATGAAGAAGCCTAACAAGTGTCACCTGCAAGAGCCATCAGAAGAACTGCAGAAAGGGCGCTTGAGAGCTTTTAACACATTTGTTTTCACATGCCAGTTGGCCACTTTCAGAAATTTATAACAGGGTTTTTAGCCAGTAGGGCGAGAGTGTTTGTTAGTGAGTTAGAGAGTTTGTGAGTTTCTGAGTTTCTGAGTTTGTGAGTTAGAGAGTTAGTGAGTTAGAGAGTTTGTGAGTTTCTGAGTTTGTGAGTTTCTGAGTTAGTGAGTTTGTGAGTTTCTGAGTTTGTGAGTTTCTGAGTTAGTGAGTTAGTGAGTTAGTGAGTTTCTGAGTTTGTGAGTTTCTGAGTTAGTGAGTTAGTGAGTTTGTGAGTTTCTGAGTTTGTGAGTTCCTGAGTTAGTGAGTTAGTGAGTTTCTGAGTTAGTGAGTTAGTGAGTTTCTGAGTTTGTGAGTTTCTGAGTTAGTGAGTTAGTGAGTTTCTGAGTTTGTGAGTTTCTGAGTTAGTGAGTTAGTGAGTTTGTGAGTTTCTGAGTTTGTGAGTTCCTGAGTTAGTGAGTTAGTGAGTTTCTGAGTTAGTGAGTTTCTGAGTTTGTGCGATAGAAAGTTAGTGCATTAGTGAGTTTGTGAGTTTCTGAGTTTCTGAGTTAGTTAGTGAGTTAGTGAGTTAGTTAGTTAGTTAGTTAGTTTAGTTTCTACTGTAGGTGTAGGTGTTCACTGTGAAGTCCCAGCGAATTTGGCTCTGATTTGACTGTGACTACTCTTCATCTTCAAGTGGAGCGCCGCATCAGAAGACGATGTGAGCCAAGAAGGATTTCTTTGGCCCATAAACATTTCAGGCTTTCTGAAATCAAATCTGAGCTAGCAGGGGATGCAGATTGATCATAACGCTTTCCATGTAACCAACTATTATTCCTGTTGCTGAGCCAAGTGCACAAGTTGAGGGTCACTACATTTGAATACTGGCTCTCTCAACCTGGACTGTTATTAGACCTTGTGAGTCACTCAACATAATGATTCCAAATGAGGAGAAAAAGTAAGGCATGCAAGAGATTTTCTTATTTCTGGGAGACACTCTACAGAAGCGTCAGATGGCACACCTACAGAAAAGTGCTGGAACCAGTGTCCTTCTGTAAAAGTCAATAAATGCTCAAGATAATTTAGTTAAACCAAAGTTTATTTTAATAAAATCCAGAGGGATTGGAGGCCGTGGGGTGTGAGAGGGAGGTTCTTATCGGATATTTACTCTGGTCATTATTTTTCTGGTTTTAGAACTGAATTAAAAGTAGTTATGTATTGCTTTTACTTTTTAGATCCTAAAACACAAAAAACCACTATCCACCTATACTTATGCGTGATGAGGTGCAGCAACCCCTCTGCTGGATAGCTGTAATCTTCATACTCCAGAAGCTCCTGCCACCATGAGACAATTTTTCCAGCCTGTTTCCCCTTCCTCCCTATCAACATTCTTCCCTGTAACATCCATTTTGGTTTGGTTTGGTTTGGTTTATCTTTTAAATATTAGACAACAAAATTCTAAGAGGAAAGGTGTAATTCCATTTAGGTGTCCTTCCCCGGAAACAAACTCAGCTCCCAGAAGTAGAAAGCAAATGCTGTTCTGCCTGCTTTTGTAAGGCAAGAAGTAGTAGCATAAATATCCACTAGAATGCTCAATTCCAATGTCAAAAGGTTTCATTAATGAAGTACTATTAGTATTACTTTTAGTAATGAATCAAAGGTCAGAATCACCATGCTGAGACATAATTTTCAACTTCTGTGAAAATATAGGCTATTTTGCATATCTAGCAAAAACTAAATTAAGGACATAATCAAAAACATACTTGCCCGTTCGAGAGGTAATTTATTGAAATTCAGAAGAGAAATCTGTTAGGTGTCTCCCTTCCCCACCTTCTGCAAAATGGAACACGACAGTTTGGGTTTGGGTTTTTGGGTTTGAGGTTTTGGATTTGGGTGTTTGTCTTCTCCTGACTTTGCCACATAGATTTGGAGGCAAAGAGACAACAGGACTGGCTCGAGGAGGTAGAAGGACAGCTTTCTTCTCTCTACCAACTGTCTCGGGCACCCCAGGAAGACTGGGAAGTGGGCAATCCCCCTGGGTTGCACTTTTCTGGTCTGCTCTGTTTCTTAGAGTCTCTCCTCGATGTTTTAGAGGCTGGGGTCTAAAAGGGAGTACCAACCGCTGTCTCTCACAGTATTCTCCTGGACAAGATGTCCAGCATCCAGCTGGATAAACACACAATGCGGTGGCTGAGCAACTGTCTGACGGGCCGGGATCAAAGGGTTCTAGTAAATGAGGTAATGTTGGGCTGGCGACCAGTCACTAGCGGGCTCCACAGAGATCCATCTTAGGGCCAGCACTCTTCAGTGTCTTCATAAATGACTTGGACACAGGACTTGGGGGATTGCTTAGCAAGCTTGCCGATGACACAAAACTGGGGGGAGCTGTTCACACTCTCGAGGGCAGACAGGCCCTGCAGAGGGATCTGAACAAATTGGAGAACCGAGCAATCACGAACCACATGAAGTTCAACCAGAGCAAGTGCCGGATTTTGCACCTGGGACACAGCAACCCTGGCAGTACATACAGACTGGGGGACGAGATGCTGGAAAGCAACTCCGCGGAGAAGGATCTGGGGGTTCTGGTTGACAGCAAGTTGAACGTGAGCCAACAGTGCCCTGGCAGCCAAGAGGGCAACCGTGTCCTGGGGCGCATCGAGCACAGCATCGCCAGCTGGGCAGGGAGGTGATTGTCCCACTCTGCTCTGCACTGCTGCAGCCTCACCTGGAGCACTGGGTGCAGTTCTGGGTGCCACAGGATAAAAAGGATATTAAGCTGCTAGAGAGTGTCCAGAAGAGGGCTATGAAGTTGATGAAGGGTTTGGAGAGGAAGCCGTATGGGGAGCAGCTAAAGTCACTTGGTTTGTTCAGCTTGAAGGAGACTGAGGGGAGACAGGAGGATGTGCCATGATTCTATGAACCACCACCTTTTACTCACATGTTATGTGAAGAACAAAGTTGGTGTGAAAAAGCTGGAATTAGGGAAAAAAGACAAAGATGGAGTTCTACGGAAACTCCATCTCTGGACCTTGTCATCAGGGTGCGTCCTGCCCGCAGGAGACACCTACCCTGTCCGTGTCATGCTTGCTCCTTGGCCGACGTGCCTGTCGCCACCCGGCACCTGCTCTAGGGCAATCTTCTATCGACCAGGTGTCTTCCCATACGGAAGACCTAGGAAGCTGCTCAGTGTTCACTGTAAAGTCCCACTGAATTTGGCTCTGATTTGAATGGGAGAGAGTCAGTTAGTTAGTTAGTTTCTACTGTACGTAGCTGTGTACTGCATAGAGGAGGTCAAGAAGACGTCACATTGTGCTGTCACTCATAAAATAGTTGAAGGGTAATCTCACTGTTCATGACATCCCTGGGACTTTGGAGGAATTATATTCTTGAATTAACTCATAGCATCATAGAATGTCCTGAGTTGGAAGGGGCCCACTAGAATCATTGAGTCCAACTCCTGCCCCTGCATGTGACAGCCCCGCAGTTCACACCATGTGTCTGAGGGCGTCGTCCAGTCTCTTCTGGAATGCTGTCAGGCTTGGAGCCGTGACTGCCTCCCTGGGGAACCTGTTCCAGTGCTCCACCACCCTCTGATGAAGAATCTTTTCCTAAAGTCCAACCTTAACCCCCCTTGCTTTTACCCATTTTTTCTCTGGTGTAATAGGACCACTGCGGCCTTTTCTTCAAAAGCTTTTCAGAATTTGTAGCACCAGAGGCATTTTCTTTGTAGTTTATGGCCATCGTGCTGTCACTTAGAGACTGAACAACAGCTGCTTTTCTCCAAGAGGTTTCATGTTTCCTCTTAAACAATATGTGACTACACAGTCTGTAGGAAGCTGGGATACTTTCCCTCAAAACCTTAGAACCCATTTAATGTCAACAACCTACTGTATTGACAAGTATGGAGAAATGACCTAAGATGTCCCGTGTACATCCTTTCAAAAGAAGTCATTTTAAATTCTGACCGTCTTTGAAGACTTCTTGCTCATTTGACATGACAAACACTTTGGAGCCACATCTCACTTTTGAGCTGCAGATCAAGCGGCTTGTGATCCAGCAAGCTGGAAGAAGTGGTGCTGCTGTATTCACGCTCACTGCCATTGCCAAGCATTATGCCCAACTGCATTGGCTGAAATGCTGCAAACACACCTTTTCCCAAGCGGTGAGCCAACGGCAACTGCTTCAGCCCAAACCCCGATGTGCGTTAGGTACCAAGAGCAGAAACTTCCTTTAACAGGCTCCTCTCACTGCACTTTAACTTCTACCCAGTTGCACATGCTGCAAAAGGCACGCGTTGAGCTGCAAGAATTTCCTCTAAGGACGTAGGTAATAGAACAGCCCTTTGAAGACATTTTCTGCAGGTTGGAGAAAACTGGTAGCAAGCACTGAGATGACCTCCATATCGCATGGACACACAAGCATGTGGGTGGTGCATACATCCACTGCTGAAATGCTGCTCCTTTGTGCCCTTCTTACTGTTCTAGAAAGAGTGTGTATACGGAGCTGCATCGCACAAGCAAGCTGTGTGCTTTTCCCTGTTTGACTGGGCAGGTCTTCTGGAATGATGATACACCCATTACGTGTTAACTGTATCGCAAGATCATTCCTTAGCCTGACAATGCTAAAAGCAGCTTGCTTTGAGCCCTATAAAAAACAAAACCAGCCAAACCAAGAAAAGCCATCAAAGCAGAAGTCCTGAAGAGCCTCCAAAGTAAACTTAGGCAGGTTTTCATGGAAGACAAGAAACAGCAAAATGGAGGCCGTGAACAGTCTGTAATGCAGCTCACAGAAATATGATGGTTACGTAGAGAAACCTGGTATTGCACGGGCAGTTTTGTTGTATCCAAATGTATTTAGTATAGAGAGGCATGCTTTACGATAGAATGAAAATATGTGATATAAAAGGTGATGTGAAAAATTCTTCATATTAAACTGTGCTGGTGCTCTTGATAGTACACAAAGAGCTGCCGCGTGCTTGGTGCTTTCTAAATTACTTCAGTGGGAAACTGGTGAGGCACAATGAATTAGCTGCAGTCAGGCGCTTTGCTGTGGGCACAACCTGTTGCTTTCAGCATGTTTTGATTGACCAGACGCTGCCTGTGAAACTCACTCAGGTATAAAGGGAAAGCAGGAGGAACGAGTGTATTTGCCGTTTGGTAACTTATTTCAAAATGTTTCTCCACTTTGGCTGATGCTTTGTATTATTTAGATATGTTACATATCAATAAAATTTCTTAAATAAAAAAGAGTTTCTTTGCAGCTAACAGACACGAGACACATCCTTTCTTCAAATGTCAAAAACTTCTTTAAATAAGTACATTGTGTTTCCTGAAGCTTGACAAATGGAGATGGTTAGAACAAGAAACAGTAAAAAAGTAAATAACAGCACCACCACCACCAACAACTAAAAAAAACGAGCATCGCTTAGCCCCAATATTTGCTCTTAACTGCACGAGCTACCAAAAAATGTATGGAGAATGCTCCCATCAGGTCTCAGTTATGGGGATACAGGACACAAACCTCCTTGGCAGAAGAGGGAACTACAGCTAGGGCGGGATTCGGCTCCCTCTGAATTTGGAGACTGTCTTTGGACTTGGTTTCCACAAAGCCGTTAGAGGGAGAGGATAGCAAGGGCTTGATGACATAGCCTAGCCCTGGGCATGATTTGGAAATGATCTGAGATTCTACAGGTGATGATCTCTGACCTCCAGCTGTCACCTCAGAAGTGCAAGACTATCATAGGTCCTGTGTCACGTCTGCTGATCTCTAGGTGCTGGTTTCCTTACGGCATCTTAGCTGGCAGGAAGTTGCCTGTGCATAGGAAATCAAACTGAGGCCCTAGTCAATACACTCCATCAGGTCTAAAGGTGTACTAAAGACGTCAGCTTTAGGACATTGGGAATACCTTCTTACTCCGCTAACTATATTGGGATCTTAGCAATGTTTTAACATAAAAAAGCTGCAATATAGCTACGTAAATTTGGAGGAGGCGAATACCCAATTTGGTGTCTCGTGTTTGAGTGGGTGGCCTCAGCATCTCTGGCTAGCTCTTGAAGACAAGCATTTACTCCTCTATCATATGTCAAAGGTGACTAGTAGACTTCCCAGACTGGATGGCCAGGATTCAGCTGGCATGTGCCACTGGAAAGCACAATCTTTTGTTTGCAGAGTCCCCTGGAGTGGCCTATGGCTGTCCCTGCTCAAACGTGACTCAAGTACCTTTGCAATATCCAGGGAGAAATCGAAGATCTGGGAGAGATTATTATCCAAACCTCACCTGCTGTCAAATTTTGTGTCTCACCTGACTGAAGAAAAACATGCATTTTCTGTAAGCAATCGCTTACACTTACATGCCAAAACCGTATTTACAACCTTACATCAGGAGACCTTGTTCTCTTGGAAAGATGGAACTTATGCACACAAGCTTTCCTGTCCCTAGTGCAGAACGGGAAGAGAAGAAAGCATCACTGGTGAGGAGGGCTGAACAGGCTGTTCAGAAGAGACAGACGGGCAGGTGAGGTGGGGGACTTGCACTGTATGTGAGGAGCAGGTTTGACTTTGCAGCCCTTACGGTTAGGGGTGATGTAGTTGAGAGCCTGTGAGTGAGGCTTAGGGGGTGGAAAACAAAGACGATGTCGTTGTGGGTGTCTACTATCAATCACCCAGCCAGGATGGTAGCACTGGTGAGTTATTCCATAGGAAATCAGGAGAAAGCTCTGGCGATGCTGTGAGCATGAAGCATCCTGGGACACATCCACACAGACTTCTGACTCAAAGCAGCTTGGCCAAGTTGCTGGAACAGAGCGTGCCACAAAAGGTCTTGGGCTCTTGGTGGACACCAAGTCGACCAGGAGCCAGCAGGTGCCCTTGGCCAAAGGCGGCAGCGAGCGGTACCCTGGGCTGCACAAGGCAAAGCATTGCCAGCAGCTGGAGGGAGGTGACCCTTCCCCTCTGCTCAGCGCTGCTGAGCCCAGGCCTGAAGTGCTGTGCCCAGGTTTGGGCTCCCAGTCCCAGAGAGACCTGGGCATACTGGGGAGAGCCCCCAGTGCCCCTCCCCCACCGCTGAGGTCATTAGAATGGGGGGCCGTGTTGACCCGGCGCTGTCCTGGCAACGGTTCTGTGCCAACACGGAGTGTCACGGGCAGGAGCCAAGCTCTTGCCCAGCAGCACCACTCGGCACTGGGACACACTCGGGCAGACTTTCACCACCTGTCTGACCACCGTCTTGCGCCCAGAAGTGTGTCCTACCGTAGGCTTCTCCTTGCCTCGTCGGGATGGGACAAGTGAACTGCTGCCGTGGCTCCAGGTAGGCTCCCCCCATTCACAGCTCGGAGACAGCCCAGAAAAGACGGACCCCGCAGCAGCCGATTTTCTCATGCCCGACACCGTCTGCTCTGCAGGGACGAGCCTGAGCCCGTGCAGCAGTGCGTGCCCATCCCGGCATCACGCGAACCACTGCTCCGGCAGCGTGTGCGGGTGACCCAGGGCCGTGTGACGAGGAAGAGAGACCTCCTCCTCTTCAGTGACACCTTGGTCATCGCCAAGCACCAGTAAGATTTGCAGAGCCCAGCTGCCTTTCCTCCCAAGCCCTGGCCCTGGCACTAGGGCAGGGACAGCCCAGGAGCATCCCCAGGCCACCGGCACCCTGGTGCTGGATACCCGCATGGCCGTGACCGTGGCAGGGGGACTCGGGAGGGGAGCCAGCGGGCGCAGGCTCCTCCAGCTCACTCGCTGCCGCTCCTCTCTGCAGACGTGGCAGTGCCCCGCGCCCAAAGCTCTGCCTGGCCCTGGGCCAGCTGCAGGTGCTGGGCAGCACCAAGGGGGCAGCCGGCGATGCCGCTGAAGAGGAGGAAGGCAAGCACACCACCTGCCTCGTCCTCGTCTGGCCCTGCGGCTCATGCGTCATCACCTTCCGGTGAGTCGCGCTGCCACGTCCCCCGGCAGGGCTGGGCAGCGCCTCCGTCCTGCCCCACGGGGCTCCGTCCTGCCTCTGTGGCCATCCCCACGGGGACGGCAGGGCTGTGCCAGCGCCCGCCTGTGCCCGCAGGCTGGGGCGCAGCGGCACTCAGGCTGTTTCTCCTCTCCTTCCGCAGCTGCCGGGCAGTGAAGGAGCTGTGGCTCAGCGCTCTCCTTGGGTAAGCCCTGCCTGGCGGTGCAGCCTGGGAGACTTGTGCTCACACCTCAGGGGGATGCTCTAGGCATCATAACCCTACGATGTGGGAACAGCGCTGCCCAGCTGGGGAGACCTGCCCCCATGGTTGTGGGCGGCTCTTGAGTGGGCAAAGCTGGTGGAGCATCTTCACCCAGCTGTGTCCAGACAACAGCTGCCCGACCCCACTCGGACCTCAGCTGCTCCTCTCTACTCAGATTCCAAGTGGTACTCGGCTGCTTTGGGGCAGCTCGGAAGCGTTCCCTGGGCTGGCAGGGAAGGGAAAAGGCTGCTTGGTTCTCACACAGTTCTTTCTTTGCCCCTTCCCCATGCACAGACCAGCAGAAGGAGTGGAGGGAGCCCAGGTCACCCAGCTGCCCTCCTTCAAGGCGCTGCTAAAGGAGCTGAGGGGCCGCAATGCTGTGAGTGTCCTCCTGTCTCTGTCTCCAGAGGCTGTTCCAGCCCAGCACCAGGTTCATCACTTCTCACCTTCTGCTCTCTCTTGCTTGCCCAGGCCATGACACTGCATGCCGGCAGCCTGGAGAGGCTGCTTGAGGACCAGGCAAAGGTGAGGATCGCTCGGGATGAGATCTCAGCCATCCCCATGTCTCACACATGGCCAGAGCATGATTCTCACACAGGGCCAGGGCATGATGCAGCTGGCCGGGGACCCTTTCTGCTGCAGGGCTGTTGGGTGAGCACAGCACATTTCTTGCAGGCTGATGCAGAGCGGCAGTCCCCACCTGTCGTCCCCTCTGGCAACAAAGGTGGAAGTGGCCAGTTGGCTGGTGAGTTGGGAGAAGACGGGCGCAGAACAGCCCTTCCCTCCTCCTTTTGCAGATGGGCACTCATGCTGCCCTGGGGCTGCTGCTGTCCTTCCTGCGGGGCACGTCTGTCCCTGTCATTCTGCAGCAGGAGAGACCTGAGGCCCCAGGGTCTTTCCTTCCCAAACAACATCTGTCCCATGGGCTCAAGGGTGAGGGACAGTTGTGAGAGGATGCAGCAGCACTGGCCTGGCACTTCTGCTCCACCTCTCTTTGTTCTCTTCTCCTTGGCAGAAGGTGCGACCCGCAGCCAGAGGAGGTGGCTGCCCTGGCACTTTGTGCGGCCAGGCACCTCGGCCGCTGCAGAGGCACAGGGGCCGTCGGGCTCTGCCCGCACGGGGGTTCTCTTCGGCCGGCCCCTGGCAGCCCTCTGCAGCCAGGACGGTGTGCTGCCCCAGCCCATCCAGGTAAGCAAGCCTGGCCAGGGGCTCCCCATCCCGCTGCCTCCTCTGCAGAGGCGGTGACCCCATCAGACATCCCAGACGAGCATTGGGAACAAAGCGCGTTCCTCTCCGTGTCACCCAACTCCAGCCACCCCTCTGTCCTGCCCCAGGGAGAGCTGCCGACCATGCACACTCCCTCTTGTCCCTGAGGAAGGTTGGCCTGTGCCAGGGCCTGTCTCCAGCCCAGCAATGTCCTCCTGTCTCCCCTGCAGGACCTGCTGGCTCTGCTGCACGAGCAGGGCCCATCCACGGAGGGGATCTTCCGGCTGGCGGCCAGCGAGCGCGCCTCCCGGGAGATCAGGGAGGCCCTGGACACGGGAGCCGAGGTCCACCTGGCCAGCCAGCCGGTGCACGTCCTGGCCGTCATCCTGAAGGTGAGCCCTGCTGACCTGGAGTCCGGCAGCTCCCGCCTCTGGCGCTGCTGATGGGCACCTGCCCGAGCAGGAGCCAAACGCAGGAGCTGCTGGGCACCCAGCGTGCTGGGGATGCTGCCTGTGCTCCCGGCGGCACTGCCCACAGCCTCACGCTCAGCCCTTGCCATTGCAGGACTTCCTCCGCAAGATCCCCTCCAAGCTCCTCCACTCAGAGCTTTACCAACAGTGGATGGACGCCCTGCACAAGACCAGCAGGCAGGAGAGGCTGGCGGGGCTGAAAGAGTAAGTGTGGCCAGCAGCCTGGCGGCTCCACAGGGACTGCCAGAGCCCGGCACCTGCCTGCAAAGCCACAGCCTGCCTGAACAAGCTGTGTTTTCGGCCACCCACCTCTTGCTGCTGCTGTGGGCTCAGCATTTTGGGGGGAAAGTGGCACAGAAAAGCATTCCTCTCTCTCCTTGGAGCACTGCCTGCAGGCATTGGGGCTGGCTCCACAAAGGGACTCTGGCCAGAAGGGCGGGCAGGGAAGGAGGTGCCCATATCTAAGTGAAGGCCGTCCCTCTGCTGTAGAGCCAGATTGGCCAAGGAGCCTTCCCTGGGGTGGGCTTGGCTGACACCTGCATGGGACACCTGTCTTGACAACACCTACTCCGTCTATTAACGTTGGGTTCCTGTTCCCGCAGGGTGGCCAGCAAGTTACCTGAAGCCAACCTCCTCCTCCTCAAATCCTTGCTGCTCCTGCTCCAGAAGATCAGCAGGAATGCCACTGTCACCAAGATGAGCGCCAGCAACCTGGCCATCTGCGTGGGGCCCAACCTCCTCAGCCCACCCGAGGAGGACACGCTGCCCCTGGACGTCCTGATGCAGGTGACAGGGAAGGTACGCTGTGTTTCCCAGACCGCTGCAGCCTTCCAGGTCCACACCAGCTTTGTTCTTCAGGGCTTCCTGGCTGCCTCCTCCCTTCGGCAAATGCCCGCGGGGGAGCTGCTGGGAAGAGCAGCCCCACAGCTGCAGCTTTCTGTGCAGAAGGCAGGATCAGGAGTGGGAAGGGCTGTCGGACGCATTTGCAGCCAGCGGGTTGGAAAGCAATGGTTTACTGTGTGCAGGTGACACAGCTGGTTGAGGTCCTCATCGAGCAGCGTGAGGAGCTCTTTGAGGAAGAGGAGGAGGAGGCTGAGCTTCCAGGTACAGCGGCCGAGGCTGGGCTTGCCGGCGAACAGGCCGAAGAGCCGCCGGCACCAGGAGCAGAAGGAGAAGCTGCAGAGGTACGTGAGGTCCACGCACAGCTTGAGAGAATGCCTCCCCCCTTAGAAGGTGGCATTGCTGCTGCAGGGACAAGCAAGTTCATCCACCAACCTGCAGCTTTGCAGAAGTGCAGAGAGAGGCTGATGCAGCTTGGCCATCACTCTTTGTGCGCTGATGCCACCAGAAGTGGCACAGCTGGGCTGAGCCAACCCATCCAAGGGATCTGCCTTTTAGAGCTGAGCTGGAAAGTGGGCAGGTGCCATCTTCTACGTTTCCATTGCAGGTGCCTGCAGTCACTCCAGAAAGCGCATCCCAGGAGAGCTCCTCTGGGCAGAGCAGGTAACATGAGCTGGCTTGGATTAAGAGTAGAATTGGTTCATGTTGATCATGGCTGTACCTGTCTAACAATCCTCTTGAATGGACAGGTTGCCGAGCTCTTCGCAGGAAGGGGCAACACCATCCCCCAGGAAGAGAAAACACACCTGCGAAGAGGACAGCGATGGCCCGCCAGTCAAGCGAAGGCGAAAGCTGGCAACAGAGAGCTCAGGAATGGGCAACTGAGACTACCTGAGCAGGGTGAGAAGACCAAGGAACCCAGCTGTGTAACAGAGCCTGCTTTCCCTCCTGCAAATTTTCATGCTGCTCTGAGTATAGGAAATAGTTCTGTGATGCCCAGAGATGGTCCCAGAGAGGAAGCAGTCACCTGCCCTGGGAGAAGGTGGATGTCTGGAGGAAAAGAGCTCTCCAGCTTTGGCAGTTTTCATTTTGCACTTAGAATCATAGAATCAAAGTCTAGTTTAGGTTGGAAGGGACCTTCTAAGGTCATCTGGTGCAACCCCCCGCAATGAGCAGGGACACCTTCAGCGAGATCAGGTTGCTCAGAGCCCTGTCCAGCCTGGTCTTGAATGTTTCCAAGGAAAGGGGCATCTACCACCTCTCTGTGCAACCTGTGCCAGTATTTCACCACGCTCATTGTAAAAAAGTTCTTCCTCTTGTCTTTGTCTTTGTCTTTCTTCCTCATTGCTGTACTCAAGTTCAGTTTTACTCTCCGTTCTTAATGCAGCTGCACCCAGGCATGGCCCGTGAAGCATAGATTTGTACAGCAGGTGAATCAAAAGCCTCTGTGTTCACTTAAGCCTCCCCAAACTCTGCAATCTAAATAATTAACAGAAAAACACCAAAGCCTAATACCCAGATCTAAGGAATTCTGCAGAGGAGAACTGTAGATGGGTATTGCCTTTCACGTCAAAGGACACGTTGCTTGTTCTCCTCTCAAACGGGTGCCTAATGCCTGTCTTTTTCCACCGTCTTTCTCAAGGCAGGTTGTAGAGGCGGCTGAAGAAATCACCCTCATGTTGTCACCATTTGGCTCAGATGGACGGTCTAGCGGGGGTTCTGAGAAAGAAGATCACATCTCGTCCTTTCTGCAGAACTTTCACCTGCCCGTGAAGAAGCCTAAGGAGTGTTACCTGCAAGAGCCATCAGAAGAACTGCAGAAAGGGCGCTTGAGAGCTTTTAACACATTTGTTTTCACATGCCAGTTGGCAACTTTCAGAAATTTATAACAGGGTTTTTAGCCAGTAGGGTGAGAGTGTTTGTTAGTGAGTTAGAGAGTTAGAGAGTTAGAGAGTTAGTGAGTTAGTGAGTTAGTGAGTTTCTGAGTTTCTGAGTTCCTGAGTTTCTGAGTTTCTGAGTTAGTGAGTTGGTGAGTTAGTGAGTTTCTGAGTTTGTGAGTTTCTGAGTTTCTGAGTTTCTGAGTTCCTGAGTTTCTGAGTTAGTGAGTTAGTGAGTTAATGAGTTAGTTAGTTAGTTTCTACTGTAGGTAGCTGTGTACTGAATACTTTTTTCACTTTCCAGTTTTTTGAATTTTTAACTATTTACAATACCGGTTTGAGGCAATTAGCCAAGAGAGTTGGTTAGCTAGTTAGTTTAGTTTCTACTGTAGGTGTAGGTGTTCACTGCGAAGTCCCACCGAATTTGGCTCTGATTTGACTGTGACTACTCTTCATCTTCAAGTGAAGCGCCGCATCAGAAGACGATGTGAGCCAAGAAGGATTTGTTTGGCCCCTAAGTATTTCAGGCTTTCTGAAATCAAATCTGAGCTAGCAGGGGATGCAAACTGATAATAACGCTTTCCATGTAACCAACTATTATTCCTGTTGCTGAGCCAAGTGCACAAGTTGAGGGTCACTACATTTTGATACTGGCTCTCTTAACTTGGAGACTTATTAGACCTTGTGAGTCACTCAAGGTAATGATTCCAAATGAGGAGAAAAAGAAAGGCATGGAAGAGATTTTATTATTTCTGGAAGACACTCTACAGAAGTGTCAGATGGCACACCTACAGAAAAGTGCTGGAACCAGTGTCTTTCTGTAAAAGTGAATAAATGCTCAAAATAATTTAGTTAAACCAAAGTTTATTTTAATAAAATCCAGAGGGATTGGAGGTCGCGGGGTGTGAGAGGGAGGTTCTTATCTGAAATTTACTCTGGTCATTATTTTTCTGGTTTTAGAACTGAATAAAAAGTAGTTATATATTGCTTTTACTTTTTAGATCCTAAAACACAAAAAAACCACTATCCTCCTATACTTATTTGTGATGAGGTGCAGCAACCCCTCTGCTGGATAGCTGTAATCTTCATACTCCAGAAGCTCCTGCTACCATGAGACAGTTTTTTCCAGCCTGTTTCCCCTTCCTTCCTATCAACAATCTTCCCTGTAACATCCATTTTGGTTTGGTTTGGTTTGGTATATCTTTTCAATATTAGACAACAAAATTCTAAGAGAAAAGGTGTAATTCCATTTAGGTGTCCTTCCCTGGAAACAAACTCAGCTCCCAGAAGTAGAAAGCAAACACTGTTCTGCCTGCTAGTAGCATAAATACCCACTAGAATGCTCAATTTCAAAGTCAAAAGGTTTAATTAATAAAGTACTATTAGTATTACTTTTAGTAACGAATCAAAGGTCAGAATCACCACGCTGAGACATAATTTTCAACTTCTGTGAAAATACAGGGTATTTTGCATATCTAGCAAAAACTAAAATTAAGGACATAATCTAAAACATACTTGCCCGTTCGAGAGGTAGTTTATTAAAATTAAGAAGAGAAATCTGTTAGGAGTCTCCCTTCCCCCGCTTCTGCAAAATGGAACACAACGGTTTGGGTTTGGGTTTTTGGCTTCTCCTGACTTTGCTTCGTAGATTTGGAGGCAAAGAGACAACAGGACTGGCTCGAGGAGGCAGAAGGACAGTTTTCTTCTCTCTACCAACTGTCTCGGGCATCCCAGGAAGACCGGGAAGTGGGCAATCCCCCTGGGTTGCACTTTTCTGGTCTGCTCTGTTTCTTAGAGTCTCTCCTCGATGTTTTAGAGGCTGGGGTCTAAAAGGGAGTACCAACCACTGTCTCTCACAGTATTCTCCTGGACAACATGTCCAGCATACAGCTGGATAAACACACAATGCAGTGGCTGAGCAACTGGCTGACGGGCCGGGATCAAAGGGTTCTAGTAAATGGGGTCATGTTGGGCTGGTGACCAGTCACTAGCGGGCTCCACAGAGATCCATCTTAGGGCCAGCACTCTTCAGTGTCTTCATAAATGACTTGGACACAGGACTTGGGGGACTGCTTAGCAAGTTTGCCAATGACACAAAACTGGGGGGAGCTGTTCACACTCTCGAGGGCAGACAGGCCCTGCAGAGGGATCTGAACAAATTGGAGAACCGAGCAATCACGAACCACATGAAGTTCAACAAGAGTAAGTGCCGGATTTTGCACCTGGGACACAGCAATCCCGGCGGTACATACAGACTGGGGGATGACATGCTGGAAAGCAGCTCTGCGGAGAAGGATCTGGGGGTTCTGGTCGACAGCAAGTTGAACGTGAGCCAACAGTGCCCTGGCAGCCAAGAGGGCAACCGTGTCCTGGGGCGCATCGAGCACAGCATCGCCAGCTGGGCAGGGAGGTGATTGTCCCGCTCTGCTCTGCACTGCTGCAGCCTCACCTGGAGCACTGGGTGCAGTTCTGGGTGCCACAGGATAAAAAGGATATTAAGCTGCTAGAGAGTGTCCAGAAGAGGGCTACGAAGTTGATGAAGGGTTTGGAGAGGAAGCCGTATGGGGAGCAGCTAAAGTCACTTGGTTTGTTAGGCTTGGAGGAGACTGAGGGGAGACAGGAGGATGTGCCATGATTCTATGAACCACCACCTTTTACTCACATGTCATGTGAAGAACAAAGTTGGTGTGAAAAAGCTGGAATTAGGGAAAAAGACAAAGATGGAGTTCTACGGAAACTCCATCTCTGGACCTTGTCATCAGGGTGCGTCCTGCCTGCAGGAGACACCTACCCTGTCCGTGTCATACTTGCTCCTTGGCCGGCGTGCCTGCCGCCACCCACCACCTGCTCTAGGGCAATCTTCTATCGACCAGGTGTCTTCCTATACGGAAGACCTAGGAAGCTGCTCAGTGTTCACTGTAAAGTCCCACTGAATTTGGCTCTGATTTGAATGGGAGAGAGTCAGTTAGTTAGTTAGTTTCTACTGTACGTAGCTGTGTACTGCATAGAGGAGGTCAAGAAGACGTCACGTTGTGCTGTCACTCATAAACTAGTTGAAGGATAATCTCACTGTTCATGACATCCCTGGGACTTTGGAGGAATTATATTCTTGAATTAACTCATAGCATCATAGAATGTCCTGAGTTGGAAGGGGCCCACTAGAATCATTGAGTCCAACTCCTGCCCCTGCATGTGACAGCCCCGCAGTTCACACCATGTGTCTGAGGGCGTCGTCCAGTCTCTTCTGGAATGCTGTCAGGCTTGGAGCCGTGACTGCCTCCCTGGGGAACCTGTTCCAGTGCTCCACCACCCTCTGATGAAGAATCTTTTCCTAAAGTCCAACCTTAACCCCCCTTGCTTTTACCCATTTTTTCTCTGGTGTAATAGGACCACTGCGGCCTTTTCTTCAAAAGCTTTTCAGAATTTGTAGCACCAGAGGCATTTTCTTTGTAGTTTATGGCCATCGTGCTGTCACTTAGAGACTGAACAACAGCTGCTTTTCTCCAAGAGGTTTCATGTTTCCTCTTAAACAATATGTGACTACACAGTCTGTAGGAAGCTGGGATACTTTCCCTCAAAACCTTAGAATCCATTTAATGTCAACAAGCTACTGTATTGACAAGTATGGAGAGATGACCTAAGATGTCCCGTGTACATCCTTTCAAAAGAAGTCATTTTAAATTCTGACCGTCTTTGAAGACTTCTTGCTCATTTGACATGACAAATACTTTGGAGCCACATCTCACTTTTGAGCTGCAGATCAAGCGGCTTGTGATGCAGCAAGCTGGAAGAAGTGGTGCTGCTGTATTCACGCTCGCTGCCATTGCCAAGCATTATGCCCAACTGCATTGGCTGAAATGCTGCAAACACACCTTTTTCCAAGCGGTGAGCCAACAGCAACTGCTTCAGCCCAAACCCCGATGTGCGTTAGGTACCAAGAGCAGAAACTTCCTTTAAAAGGCTCCTTTCACTGCACTTTAACTTCTACCCAGTTGCACATGCTGCAAAAGGCACGCGTTGAGCTGCAAGAATTTCCTCTAAGGACGCAGGTAATAGAACAGCCCTTTGAAGACATTTTCTGCAGGTTGGAGAAAACTGGTAGCAAGCACTGAGATGACCTCCATATCGCATGGACACACAAGCATGTGGGTGGTGCATACATCCACTGCTGAAATGCTGCTCCTTTGTGCCCTTCTTACTGTTCTAGAAAGAGTGTGTATACGGAGCTGCATCGCACAAGCAAGCTGTGTGCTTTTCCCTGTTTGACTGGGCAGGTCTTCTGGAATGATGATACACCCATTACGTGTTAACTGTATCGCAAGATCATTCCTTAGCCTGACAATGCTAAAAGCAGCTTGCTTTGAGCCCTATAAAAAACAAAACCAGCCAAACCAAGAAAAGCCATCAAAGCAGAAGTCCTGAAGAGCCTCCAAAGTAAACTTAGGCAGGTTTTCATGGAAGACAAGAAACAGCAAAATGGAGGCCGTGAACAGTCTGTAATGCAGCTCACAGAAATATGATGGTTACATAAAAAAACCTGGTATTGCATGGACCGTTTTGTCGTATCCAAATGTATTTAGTAGAGAGAGGCACGCTTTACGATAGAATGAAAATATGTGATATAAAAGGTGATGTGAAAAATTCTTCGTATTAAACTGTGCTGGTGCTCTTGATAGTACACAAAGAGCTGCCGCGTGCTTGGTGCTTTCTAAATTACTTCAGTGGGAAACTGGTGCGGCACAATGAATTAGCTGCAGTCAGGCGCTTTGCTGTGGGCACAACCTGTTGCTTTCAGCATGTTTTGATTGACCAGACGCTGCCTGTGAAACTCACTCAGGTATAAAGGGAAAGCAGGAGGAACGAGTGTATTTGCCGTTTGGTAACTAATTTCAAAATGTTTCTCCACTTTGGCTGATGCTTTGTATTATTTAGATATGTTACATATCAATAAAATTTCTTAGATAAAAAAGAGTTTCTTTGCAGCTAACAGACACGAGACACATCCTTTCTTCAAATGTCAAAAACTTCTTTAAATAAGTACATTGTGTTTCCTGAAGCTTGACAAATGGAGATGGTTAGAACAAGAAACAGAAAAAAGTAAATAATAACTCCACCACCAACAACAACTAAAAAAAACGAGCATCGCTTAGCCCCAATATTTGCTCTTAACTGCACAAGCTACCAAAAAATGTATGCAGAATGCTCCCATCAGGTCTCAGTTATGGGGATAGAGGACACAAACCTCCTTGGCAGAAGAGGGAACTACAGCTAGGGCGGGATTCGGCTCCCTCTGAATTTGGAGACTGTGTTTGGACTTGGTTTCCACAAAGCCGTTAGAGGGAGAGGATAGCAAGGGCTTGATGACATAGCCTAGCCCTGGGCATGATTTGGAAATGATCTGAGATTCTACAGGTGATGATCTCTGACCTCCAGCTGTTCACCTCAGAAGTGCAAGACTATCATAGGTCCTGTGTCACGTCTGCTGATCTCTAGGTGCTGGTTTCCTTACGGCATCTTAGCTGGCAGGAAGTTGCCTGTGCATAGGAAATCAAACTGAGGCCCTAGTCAATACACTCCATCAGGTCTAAAGGTGTACTAAAGACGTCAGCTTTAGGACATTGGGAATACCTTCTTACTCCGCTAACTATATTGGGATCTTAGCAATGTTTTAACATTAAAAAGCTGCAATATAGCTACGTAAATTTGGAGGAGGCGAATACCCAATTTGGTGTCTCGTGTTTGAGTGGGTGGCCTCAGCATCTCTGGCTAGCTCTTGAAGACAAGCATTTACTCCTCTATCATATGTCAAAGGTGACTAGTAGACTTCCCAGACTGGATGGCCAGGATTCAGCTGGCATGTGCCACTGGAAAGCACAATCTTTTGTTTGCAGAGTCCCCTGGAGTGGCCTATGGCTGTCCCTGCTCAAACGTGACTCAAGTGCCTTTGCAATATCCAGGGAGAAATCGAAGATCTGGGAGAGATTATTATCCAAACCTCACCTGCTGTCAGATTTTGTGTCTCACCTGACTGAAGAAAAACATGCATTTTCTGTAAGCAATCGCTTACACTTACATGCCAAAACCGTATTTACAACCTTACATCAGGAGACCTTGTTCTCTTGGGAAGATGGAACTTATGCACACAAGCTTTCCTGTCCCTAGTGCAGAACGGGAAGAGAAGAAAGCATCACTGGTGAGGAGGGCTGAACAGGCTGTTCAGAAGAGACAGACGGGCAGGTGAGGTGGGGGACTTGCACTGTATGTGAGGAGCAGGTTTGACTTTGCAGCCTTTACAGTTAGGGGTGATGTAGTTGAGAGCCTGTGAGTGAGGCTTAGGGGGTGGAAAACAAAGACGATGTCGTTGTGGGTGTCTACTATCAATCACCCAGCCAGGATGGTAGCACTGGTGAGTTATTCCATAGGAAATCAGGAGAAAGCTCTGGCGATGCTGTGAGCGTGAAGCATCCTGGGACACATCCACACAGACTTCTGACTCAAAGCAGCTTGGCCAAGTTGCTGGAACAGAGCGTGCCACAAAAGGTCCTGGGCTCTTGGTGGACACCAAGTCGACCAGGAGCCAGCAGGTGCCCTTGGCCAAAGGTGGCAGCGAGCGGTACCCTGGGCTGCACAAGGCAAAGCATTGCCAGCAGCTGGAGGGAGGTGACCCTTCCCCTCTGCTCAGCGCTGCTGAGCCCAGGCCTGAAGTGCTGTGCCCAGGTTTGGGCTCCCAGTCCCAGAGAGACCTGGGCATACTGGGGAGAGCCCCCAGTGCCCCTCCCCCACCGCTGAGGTCATTAGAATGGGGGGCCGTGTTGACCCGGCGCTGTCCTGGCAACGGTTCTGTGCCAACACGGAGTGTCACGGGCAGGAGCCAAGCTCTTGCCCAGCAGCACCACTCGGCACTGGGACACACTCGGGCAGACTTTCACCACCTGTCTGACCACCGTCTTGCACCCAGAAGTGTGTCCTACCGTAGGCTTCTCCTTGCCTCGTCGGGATGGGACAAGTGAACTGCTGCCGTGGCTCCAGGTAGGCTCCCCCCATTCACAGCTCGGAGACAGCCCAGAAAAGACGGACCCCGCAGCAGCCGATTTTCTCATGCCCGACACCGTCTGCTCTGCAGGGACGAGCCTGAGCCCGTGCAGCAGTGCGTGCCCGTCCCGGCATCACGTGAACCACTGCTCCGGCAGCGTGTGCGGGTGACCCAGGGCCGTGTGACGAGGAAGAGGGACCTCCTCCTCTTCAGTGACACCTTGGTCATCGCCAAGCACCAGTAAGATTTGCAGAGCCCAGCTGCCTTTCCTCCCAAGCCCTGGCCCTGGCACTAGGGCAGGGACAGCCCAGGAGCATCCCAAGGCCACCGGCACCCTGGTGCTGGATGCACCCATGGCTGTGACCGTGGCAGGGGGACTCGGGAGGGGAGCCAGCGGGCTCAGGCTCCTCCAGCTCACTCGCTGCCGCTCCTCTCTGCAGACGTGGCAGTGCCCCGCGCCCAAAGCTCTGCCTGGCCCTGGGCCAGCTGCAGGTGCTGGGCAGCACCAAGGGGGCAGCCGGCGATGCCGCTGAAGAGGAGGAAGGCAAGCACACCACCTGCCTCGTCCTCGTCTGGCCCTGCGGCTCATGCGTCATCACCTTCCGGTGAGTCGCACTGCCACGTCCCACGGCAGGGCTGGGCAGCGCCTCCGTCCTGCCCCACGGGGCTCCGTCCTGCCTCTGTGGCCATCCCCACGGGGACGGCAGGGCTGTGCCAGCGCCCGCCTGTGCCCGCAGGCTGGGGCGCAGCGGCACTCAGGCTGTTTCTCCTCTCCTTCCGCAGCTGCCGGGCAGTGAAGGAGCTGTGGCTCAGCGCTCTCCTTGGGTAAGCCCTGCCTGGCGGTGCAGCCTGGGAGACTTGTGCTCACACCTCAGGGGGATGCTCTAGGCATCGTAACCCTACGATGTGGGAACAGCACTCCCCAGCTGGGGAGACCTGCCCCCATGGTTGTGGGCGGCTCTTGAGTGGGCAAAGCTGGTGGAGCATCTTCACCCAGCTGTGTCCAGACAACACCTGCCCAGCCCCACCCGGACCTCAGCTGCTCCTCTCTACTCAGATTCCAAGTGGTACTCGGCTGCTTTGGGGCAGCTCGGAAGCGTTCCCTGGGCTGGCAGGGAAGGGAAAAGGCTGCTTGGTTCTCACACAGTTCTCTCTTTGCCCCTTCCCCATGCACAGACCAGCAGAAGGAGTGGAGGGAGCCCAGGTCACCCAGCTGCCCTCCTTCAAGGCGCTGCTAAAGGAGCTGAGGGGCCGCAATGCTGTGAGTGTCCTCCTGTCTCTGTCTCCAGAGGCTGTTCCAGCCCAGCACCAGGTGCATCACTTCTCACCTTCTGCTCTCTCTTGCTTGCCCAGGCCATGACACTGCATGCCGGCAGCCTGGAGAGGCTGCTTGAGGACCAGGCAAAGGTGAGGATCGCTCGGGATGAGATCTCAGCCATCCCCACGTCTCACACATGGCCAGGGCATGATTCTCACACAGGGCCAGGGCATGATGCAGCTGGCCAGGGACCCTTTCTGCTGCAGGGCTGTTGGGTGAGCACAGCACATTTCTTGCAGGCTGATGCAGAGCGGCAGTCCCCACCTGTCGTCCCCTCTGGCAACAAAGGTGGAAGTGGCCAGTTGGCTGGTGAGTTGGGAGAAGACGGGCACAGAACAGCCCTTCCCTCTTCCTCTTGCAGACGAGAACTCATGCTGCACTGGGGCTGCTGCTGCCCTTCCTGCGGGGCATGTCTGTCCCTGTCATTCTGCAGCAGGAGAGACCTGAGCCCCAGGGGTCCCTTCTTCCCACATGACGCTCCTCCCATGTGCTTGAGGCTGGAGTAGAGTGTGAGAGGCTGCAGCAGCACTGGCCTGGCACTTCTGCTCCACCTCTCTTTGTTCTCTTCTCCTTGGCAGAAGGTGCGACCCGCAGCCAGAGGAGGTGGCTGCCCTGGCACTTTGTGCGGCCAGGCACCTCGGCCGCTGCAGAGGCACAGGGGCCGTCGGGCTCTGCCCACACGGGGGTTCTCTTCGGCCGGCCCCTGGCAGCCCTCTGCAGCCAGGACGGTGCGCTGCCCCAGCCCATCCAGGTAAGCAAGCCTGGCCAGGGGCTCCCCATCCCGCTGCCTCCTCTGCAGAGGCGGTGACCCCATCAGACATCCCAGACGAGCATTGGGAACAAAGCGCGTTCCTCTCCGTGTCACCCAACTCCAGCCACCCCTCTGTCCTGCCCCAGGGAGAGCTGCCGACCATGCACACTCCCTCTTGTCCCTGAGGAAGGTTGGCCTGTGCCAGGGCCTGTCTCCAGCCCAGCAATGTCCTCCTCTCTCCCCTGCAGGACCTGCTGGCTCTGCTGCACGAGCAGGGCCCATCCACGGAGGGGATCTTCCGGCTGGCGGCCAGCGAGCGCGCCTCCCGGGAGATCAGGGAGGCCCTGGACACGGGAGCCGAGGTCCACCTGGCCAGCCAGCCGGTGCACGTCCTGGCCGTCATCCTGAAGGTGAGCCCTGCTGACCTGGAGTCCGGCAGCTCCCGCCTCTGGCGCTGCTGATGGGCACCTGCCCGAGCAGGAGCCAAACGCAGGAGCTGCTGGGCACCCAGCGTGCTGGGGATGCTGCCTGTGCTCCCAGCGGCACTGCCCACAGCCTCACGCTCAGCCCTTGCCATTGCAGGACTTCCTCCGCAAGATCCCCTCCAAGCTCCTCCACTCAGAGCTTTACCAACAGTGGATGGACGCCCTGCACAAGACCAGCAGGCAGGAGAGGCTGGCGGGGCTGAAAGAGTAAGTGTGGCCAGCAGCCTGGCGGCTCCACAGGGACTGCCAGAGCCCAGCACCTGCCTGCAAAGCCACAGCCTGCCTGAACAAGCTGTGTTTTCGGCCACCCACCTCTTGCTGCTGCTGTGGGCTCAGCATTTTGGGGGGAAAGTGGCACAGAAAAGCATTCCTCTCTCTCCTTGGAGCACTGCCTGCAGGCATTGGGGCTGGCTCCACAAAGGGACTCTGGCCAGAAGAGCGGGCAGGGAGGGAAGTGCCCATATCTCAGTGAAGGCCGTCCCTCTGCTGTAGAGCCAGATTGGCCAAGGAGCCTTCCCTGGGGTGGGCTTGGCTGACACCTGCATGGGACACCTGTCTTGACAACACAGACTCCGTCTATTAACGTTGGGTTCCTGTTCCCGCAGGGTGGCCAGCAAGTTACCTGAAGCCAACCTCCTCCTCCTCAAATCCTTGCTGCTCCTGCTCCAGAAGATCAGCAGCAACGCCACCGTCACCAAGATGAGCGCCAGCAACCTGGCCATCTGCGTGGGGCCCAACCTCCTCAGCCCACCCGAGGAGGACACGCTGCCCCTGGACGTCCTGATGCAGGTGACAGGGAAGGTACGCTGTGTTTCCCAGACCGCTGCAGCCTTCCAGGTCCACGCCAGCTTTGTTCTTCAGGGCTTCCTGGCTGCCTCCTCTCTTCGGCAAATGCCCGTGGGGGAGCTGCTGGGAAGAGCAGCCCCACAGCTGCAGCTTTCCGTGCAGAAGGCAGGATCAGGAGTGGGAAGGGCTGTCGGACGCATTTGCAGCCAGCGGGTTGGAAAGCAATGGTTTACTGTGTGCAGGTGACACAGCTGGTTGAGGTCCTCATCGAGCAGCGTGAGGAGCTCTTTGAGGAAGAGGAGGAGGAGGCTGAGCTTCCAGGTACAGCGGCCGAGGCTGGGCTTGCCGGCGAACAGGTCGAGGAGTCGCCGGCACCAGGAGCAGAAGGAGAAGCTGCAGAGGTACGTGAGGTCCACACGCAGCGTGAGAGAATGCCTCCTCCCTCAGAAGGCGGCATTGCCGCTGCAGGGACAAGCAAGTTCATCCACCAACCTGCAGCTTTGCAGAAGTGCAGAGCGAGGCTGATGCACGTTGGCCATCACTCTTTGTGCGCTGATGCCACCAGAAGTGGCACAGCTGGGCTGAGCCAACCCATCCAAGGGATCTGCCTTTTAGAGCTGAGCCGGAAAGTGAGCAGGTGTCATCTTCTACATCTCCATTGCAGGTGCCTGCAGTCACTCCGGAAAGCGAACCCCAGGAGAGCTCCTCTGGGCAGAGCAGGTAACATGAGCCGGCTTGGATTAAGAGTAGAAGTGATTCATGTTGATCATGGCTGTACCTGTCTAACAATCCTCTTGAATGGACAGGTTGCCGAGCTCTTCGCAGGAAGGGGCAACACCATCCCCCAGGAAGAGAAAACACACCTGCGAAGAGGAGAGCGATGGCCCGCCACTCAAGCGGAGGCGAAAGCTGGCAACAGAGAGCTCAGGAATGGGCAACTGAGACTACCTGAGCAGGGTGAGAAGACCAAGGAACCCGGTTGTGTAACAGAGCCTGCTCTCCCTCTTGCGAATTTTCATGC
Source organism: Caloenas nicobarica (assembly GCF_036013445.1). Classification (NCBI taxonomy): domain Eukaryota; kingdom Metazoa; phylum Chordata; class Aves; order Columbiformes; family Columbidae; genus Caloenas; species Caloenas nicobarica. The sequence continues at coordinate 52,538,075 of NC_088245.1, forward strand.
TGCTCTGAGTATAGGAGATAGTTCTGTGATGCCCAGAGATGGTCCCAGAGAGGAAGCAGTCACCTGCCTTGGGAGAAGGTGGATGTCTGGAGGAAAAGAGCTCTCCAGCTTTGGCAGTTTTCATTTTGCACTTAGAATCATAGAATCAAAGTATGGTTTGGGTTGGAAGGGACCTTCTAAGGTCATCTAGTCCAACCCCCTGCAATGACCAGGGACACCTTCAACTAGATCAGGTTGCTCAGAGCCCTGTCCAGCCTGGCCTTGAATGTTTCCAGGGAAGGGACATCTACCACCTCTCTGTGCAACCTGTGCCAGTATGTCACCATGCTCATTGTAAGAAAGTTCTTCTTCCTCTTGTCTTTGTCTTCCTTCCTCATTGCTGCACTCAAGTTCAGTTTTACTCTCCATTCTTGATGCAGCTGCACCCAGGCATGGCCCTTGAAGCATAGATTTGTACAGCAGGTGAATCAAAAGCCCCTGTGTTCACTTAAGCCTCCCCAAACTCTGCAATCTAAATAATTAACAGAACAACACCAAAGCCTAATACGCAGATCTAAGGAATTCTGCAGAGGAGAACTGTGGATGAGTGTTGCCTTTCACGTCAGAACACAAGTTGCTTGTTCTCCTCTCAAACTGGTGCCTAATGCCTGTCTTTCCCCCCCCCATCTTTCTCAAGGCAGGTTGTAGAGGTGGCTGAAGAAATCACCCTCATGTTGTCACCATTTGGCTCAGATGGACGGTCTAGCGGGGGTTCTGAGAAAGAAGATCACATCTCGTCCTTTCTGCAGAACATTCACCTGCCCATGAAGAAGCCTAACAAGTGTCACCTGCAAGAGCCATCAGAAGAACTGCAGAAAGGGCGCTTGAGAGCTTTTAACACATTTGTTTTCACATGCCAGTTGGCCACTTTCAGAAATTTATAACAGGGTTTTTAGCCAGTAGGGTGAGAGTGTTTGTTAGTGAGTTAGTGAGTTAGAGAGTTAGTGAGTTTCTGAGTTTGTGAGTTTCTGAGTTTCTGAGTTTGTGAGTTAGAGAGTTAGTGAGTTAGTGAGTTTCTGAGTTTCTGAGTTCCTGAGTTTCTGAGTTAGTGAGTTAGTGAGTTTCTGAGTTTGTGAGTTTCTGAGTTAGTGAGTTAGTGAGTTTCTGAGTTTGTGAGTTTCTGAGTTAGTGAGTTAGTGAGTTTGTGAGTTTCTGAGTTTGTGAGTTTCTGAGTTAGTGAGTTAGTGAGTTTCTGAGTTTGTGCGATAGAAAGTTAGTGCATTAGTGAGTTTGTGAGTTTCTGAGTTTCTGAGTTAGTTAGTGAGTTAGTGAGTTAGTTAGTTAGTTAGTTAGTTTAGTTTCTACTGTAGGTGTAGGTGTTCACTGTGAAGTCCCACCGAATTTGGCTCTGATTTGACTGTGACTACTCTTCATCTTCAAGTGGAGCGCCGCATCAGAAGATGATGTGAGCCAAGAAGGATTTCTTTGGCCCATAAACATTTCAGGCTTTCTGAAATCAAATCTGAGCTAGCAGGGGATGCAGATTGATCATAACGCTTTCCATGTAACCAACTATTATTCCTGTTGCTGAGCCAAGAGCACAAGTTGAGGGTCACTACATTTGAATACTGGCTCTCTCAACCTGGACTGTTATTAGACCTTGTGAGTCACTCAACATAATGATTCCAAATGAGGAGAAAAAGTAAGGCATGCAAGAGATTTTCTTATTTCTGGGAGACACTCTACAGAAGCGTCAGATGGCACACCTACAGAAAAGTGCTGGAACCAGTGTCCTTCTGTAAAAGTCAATAAATGCTCAAGATAATTTAGTTAAACCAAGGTTTATTTTAATAAAATCCAGAGGGATTGGAGGCCGTGGGGTGTGAGAGGGAGGTTCTTATCGGATATTTACTCTGGTCATTATTTTTCTGGTTTTAGAACTGAATTAAAAGTAGTTATGTATTGCTTTTACTTTTTAGATCCTAAAACACAAAAAACCACTATCCACCTATACTTATGCGTGATGAGGTGCAGCAACCCCTCTGCTGGATAGCTGTAATCTTCATACTCCAGAAGCTCCTGCCACCATGAGACAATTTTTCCAGCCTGTTTCCCCTTCCTCCCTATCAACATTCTTCCCTGTAACATCCATTTTGGTTTGGTTTGGTTTGGTTTATCTTTTAAATATTAGACAACAAAATTCTAAGAGGAAAGGTGTAATTCCATTTAGGTGTCCTTCCCCGGAAACAAACTCAGCTCCCAGAAGTAGAAAGCAAATGCTGTTCTGCCTGCTAGTAGCATAAATACCCACTAGAATGCTCAATTTCAAAGTCAAAAGGTTTAATTAATAAAGTACTATTAGTATTACTTTTAGTAATGAATCAAAGGTCAGAATCACCATGCTGAGACATAATTTTCAACTTTTGTGAAAATATAGGCTATTTTGCATATCTAGCAAAAACTAAATTAAGGACATAATCAAAAACATACTTGACCGTTCGAGAGGTAATTTATTGAAATTCAGAAGAGAAATCTGTTAGGTGTCTCCCTTCCCCACCTTCTACAAAATGGAACACGACAGTTTGGGTTTGGGTTTTTGGGTTTGAGGTTTTGGATTTGGGTGTTTGTCTTCTCCTGACTTTGCCACATAGATTTGGAGGCAAAGAGACAACAGGACTGGCTCGAGGAGGCAGAAGGACAGCTTTCTTCTCTCTACCAACTGTCTCGGGCACCCCAGGAAGACTGGGAAGTGGGTAATCCCCCTGGGTTGCACTTTTCTGGTCTGCTCTGTTTCTTAGAGTCTCTCCTCGATGTTTTAGAGGCTGGGGTCTAAAAGGGAGTACCAACCGCTGTCTCTCACAGTATTCTCCTGGACAAGATGTCCAGCATACAGCTGGATAAACACACAATGCGGTGGCTGAGCAACTGTCTGACGGGCCGGGATCAAAGGGTTCTAGAAAATGGGGTAATGTTGGGCTGGCGACCAGTCACTAGCGGGCTCCACAGAGATCCATCTTAGGGCCAGCCCTCTTCAGTGTCTTCATAAATGACTTGGACACAGGACTTGGGGGATTGCTTAGCAAGCTTGCCGATGACACAAAACTGGGGGGAGCTGTTCACACCCTCGAGGGCAGACAGGCCCTGCAGAGGGATCTGAACAAATTGGAGAACCGAGCAATCACAAACCACATGAAGTTCAACAAGAGCAAGTGCCGGATTTTGCACCTGGGACACAGCAACCCTGGCAGTACATACAGACTGGGGGACGAGATGCTGGAAAGCAACTCCGCGGAGAAGGATCTGGGGGTTCTGGTTGACGGCAAGTTGAACGTGAGCCAACAGTGCCCTGGCAGCCAAGAGGGCAACCGTGTCCTGGGGCGCATCGAGCACAGCATTGCCAGCCGGGCAGGGAGGTGATTGTCCCGCTCTGCTCTGCACTGCTGCAGCCTCACCTGGAGCACTGGGTGCAGTTCTGGTTGCCACAGGATAAAAAGGATATTAAGCTGCTAGAGAGTGTCCAGAAGAGGGCTACGAAGCTGATGAAGGGTTTGGAGAGGAAGCCATATGGGGAGCAGCTAAAGTCACTTGGTTTGTTCAGCTTGGAGGAGACTGAGAGGAGACCTCATCACAGTCTACAGCTTCCTCACAAGGGGAGGAGGAAGGGTAGGCACCAAACTCTTCTCCTTGGTGACCAACGAGAGAACCCGAGGGAATGGCAGGAAGATGTGCCAGGGGAGGTTTAGGTTGCACATTAGGAAAGGGTTCTTCACCCAGAGGGTGGTGGAGCACTGGAACAGGCTCCCCAGAAAGGTGGTCACGGCTCCCCGCCTGACAGCTTTCCAGAAGAGACTGGACAATGCCCTCAGACACATGGTGTGAACTGTGGGGTTGTCATATGCAGGAACAGGAGTTGGACTTGATGATCCTTGGGGGTCCCTTCACACTGAAGACATTCTGTGCTTCCACGATTCTATGAACCACCACCTTTTACCCGCAGGTTATGTGAAGACCAAAGTTGGTGTGAAAAAGCTGGAATTAGGGAAAAAGACAAAGATGGAGTTCTACGGAAACTCCATCTCTGGACCTTGTCATCAGGGTGCGTCCTGCCTGCAGGAGACACCTACCCTGTCCATGTCACGCTTGCTCCTTGGCCGGCGTGCCTGCCGCCACCCACCACCTGCTCTAGGGCAATCATCTATCGACCAGGTGTCTTCCCATACGGAAGACCTAGGAAGCTGCTCAGTGTTCACTGTAAAGTCCCACTGAATTTGGCTCTGATTTGAATGGGAGAGAGTCAGTTAGTTAGTTAGTTTCTACTGTACGTAGCTGTGTACTGCATAGAGAAGGTCAAGAAGACATCACGTTGTGCTGTCACTCATAAACTAGTTGAAGGATAATCTCACTGTTCATGACATCCCTGGGACTTTGGAGAAATTATATTCTTGATTTAACTCATAGCATCATAGAATGTCCTGAGTTGGAAGGGACCCCCAAGGATCATTGAGTCCAACTCCTGCCCCTGCATGTGACAGCCCCGCAGTTCACACCATGTGTCTGAGGGCATCGTCCAGTCTCTTCTGGAATGCTGTCAGGCTTGGAGCCGTGACTGCCTCCCTGGGGAACCTGTTCCAGTGCTCCACCACCCTCTGATGAAGAATCTTTTCCTAAAGTCCAAACTTAACCCCCCCTTGCTTTTACCCATTTTTTCTCTGGTGTAATAGGACCACTGTGGCCTTTTCTTCAAAAGCTTTTCAGAATTTGTAGCACCAGAGGCAATTTCTTTGTACTTTATGGCCATCGTGCTGTCACTTAGAGACTGCTTTTCTCCAAGAGGTTTCATGTTTCCTCTTGAACAATAGATGACTACACAGTCTGTAGGAAGCTGGGATACTTTCCCTCAAAACCTTAGAACCCATTTAATGTCAACAAGCTACTGTATTGACAAGTATGGAGAGATGACCTAAGATGTCCCGTGTACATCCTTTCAAAAGAAGTCATTTTAAATGCTGACTGTCTTTGAAGACTTCTTGCTCATTTGACATGACAAATACTTTGGAGCCACATCTCACTTTTGAGCTGCAGATCAAGCGGCTTGTGATCCAGCAAGCTGGAAGAAGTGGTGCTGCTGTATTCACGCTCACTGCCATTGCCAAGCATTATGCCCAACTGCATTGGCTGAAATGCTGCAAACACACCTTTTCCAAAGCGGTGAGCCAACAGCAACTGCTTCAGCCCAAACCCCGATGTGCGTTAGATACCAAGAGCAGACACTTCCTTTAAAAGGCTCCTCTCACTGCACTTTTACTTCTACCCAGTTGCACATGCTGCAAAAGGCACGCGTTAAGCTGCAAGAATTTCCTCTAAGGACGTAGGTAATAGAACAGCCCTTTGAAGACATTTTCTGCAGGTTGGAGAAAACTGGTAGCAAGCACTGAGATGACCTCCATATCGCATGGACACACAAGCATACGGGTGGTGCATACGTCACTGCTGAAATGCTGCTCCTTTGTGCCCTTCTTACTGTTCTAGAAAGAGTGTGTATACGGAGCTGCATCGCACAAGCAAGCTGTGTGCTTTTCCCTGTTTGACTGGGCAGGTCTTCTGGAATGATGATACACCCATTACGTGTTAACTGTATCGCAAGATCATTCCTTAGCCTGACAATGCTAAAAGCAGCTTGCTTTGAGCCCTATAAAAAACAAAACCAGCCAAACCAAGAAAAGCCATCAAAGCAGAAGTCCTGAAGAGCCTCCAAAGTAAACTTAGACAGGTTTTCATGGAAGACAAGAAACAGCAAAATGGAGGCCGTGAACAGTCTGTAATGCAGTTTACAGAAATATGATGGTTACATAAAAAAACCTGGTATTGCATGGACCGTTTTGTCGTATCCAAATGTATTTAGTATAGAGAGGCATGCTTTACGATAGAATGAAAATATGTGATATAAAAGGTGATGTGAAAAATTCTTCGTATTAAACTGTGCTGGTGCTCTTGATAGTACACAAAGAGCTGCCGCGTGCTTGGTGCTTTCTAAATTACTTCAGTGGGAAACTGGTGAGGCACAATGAATTAGCTGCAGTCAGGCGCTTTGCTGTGGGCACAACCTGTTGCTTTCAGCATGTTTTGATTGACCAGACGCTGCCTGTGAAACTCACTCAGGTATAAAGGGAAAGCAGGAGGAACAAGTGTATTTGCTGTTTGATAACTAATTTCAAAATGTTTCTTCACTTTGGCTGATGCTTTGTATTATTTAGATATGTTATATATCAATAAAATTTCTTAAATAAAAAGAGTTTATTTGCAGCTAACAGACACGAGACACATCCTTTCTCCAAATGTCAAAAACTTCCTTAAGTAAGTACATTGTGTTTCCTGAAGCTTGACAAATGGAGATGGTTAGAACAAGAAACAGTAGAAAAGTAAGAAAGAACACCGCCACCAACAACAACAACTAAAAAAAACAAGTGTCCCTTAGCCCCAACATTTGCTCTTAACTGCACAAGCTACCAAAAAATGTATGCAGAATGCTCCCACCAGGTCTCAGTTATGGGGATACAGGACACAAACCTCCTTGGCAGAAGAGGGAACTACAGCTAGGGCGGGATTCGGCTCCCTCTGAATTTGGAGACTGTCTTTGGACTTGGTTTCCACAAAGCCGTTAGAGGGAGAGGATAGCAAGGGCTTGATGACATAGCCTAGCCCTGGGCATGATTTGGAAATGATCTGAGATTCTACAGGTGATGTTCTCTGACCTCCAGCTGTTCACCTCAGAAGTGCAAGACTATCATAGGTCCTGTGTCACGTCTGCTGATCTCTAGGTGCTGGTTTCCTTACGGCATCTTAGCTGGCAGGAAGTTGCCTGTGCATAGGAAATCAAACTGAGGCCCTAGTCAATACACTCCATCAGGTCTAAAGGTGTACTAAAGACGTCAGCTTTAGGACATTGGGAATACCTTCTTACTCCGCTAACTATATTGGGATCTTAGCAATGTTTTAAGGCTAAAAAGTTGCAACATAGCTACGTAAATTTCAAGGAGCCGAATACCCAGTTTGGTGTCTCGTGTTTGAGTGGGTGGCCTCAGCATCTCTGGCTAGCTCTTGACGACAAGCATTTACTACTCTATCATATGTCAAAGGTGACTAGTAGACTTCCCAGACTGGATGGCCAGGATTCAGCTGGCATGTGCCACTGGAAAGCACAATCTTTTGTTTACAGAGTCCCCTGGGGTGGCCTATGGCTGTCCCTGCTCAAACATGACTCAAGTGCCTTTGGAATAAACAGGGAGAAATCAAAGATCTGGGAGAGATTGTTATCAAAACCTCACCTGCTGTCAAATTTTGTGTCTCACCTGACTGAAGAAAAACATGCATTTTCTGTAAGCAATCGCTTACACTTACATGCCAAAACCATATTTACAACCTTACTTCAGGAGACCTTGTTCTCTTGGGAAGATGGAACTTATGCACACAAGCTTTCCTGTCCCTAGTGCAGAATGGGAAGAGAAGAAAGCATCACTGGTGAGGAGGGCTGAACAGGCTGTTCAGAAGAGACAGACGGGCAGGTGAGGTGGGCGACTTGCACTGTATGTGAGGGAGAGGTTTGACTTTGCAGCCCTTACGGTTAGGGTTGATGTAGTTGAGAGCCCGTGAGTGGGGCTTACGGGGTGGAAAACAAAGAAGATGTCGTTGTGGGTGTCTACTATCAATCACCCAGCCAGGATGGTAGCACTGGTGAGTTATTCCATAGGAAATCAGGAGAAAGCTTTGGCGATGCTATGAGCATGAAGCATCCTGGGACACCTCCACACAGACTTCTGACTCAAAGCAGCTTGGCCAAGTTGCTGGAACAGAGCGTGGCACAAAAGGTCCTGGGCTCTTGGTGGACACCAAGTCGACCAGGAGCCAGCAGGTGCCCTTGGCCAAAGGCAGCAGCGAGCGGTACCCTGGGCTGCGCAAGGCAAAGCATTGCCAGCAGCTGGAGGGAGGTGACCCTTCCCCTCTGCTCAGCGCTGCTGAGCCCAGGCCTGAAGTGCTGTGCCCAGGTTTGGGCTCCCAGTCCCAGAGAGACCTGGGCATACTGGGGAGAGCCCCCAGTGCCCCTCCCCCACCGCTGAGGTCATTAGAATGGGGGGCCATGTTGACCCGGCGCTGTCCTGGCAACGGTTCTGTGCCAACACGGAGTGTCACGGGCAGGAGCCAAGCTCTTGCCCAGCAGCACCACTCGGCACTGGGACACACTTGGGCAGACTTTCATCACCTGTCTGACCACCGTCTTGCGCCCAGAAGTGTGTCCTCCAGAAGGCTTCTCCTTGCCTCGTCGGGATGGGACAAGTGAACTGCTGCCGTGGCTCCAGGTAGGCTCCCCCCATTCACAGCTCAGAGACAGCCCAGAAAAGACGGACCCCACAGCAGCCGATTTTCTCATGCCCGACACCGTCTGCTCTGCAGGGACGAGCCTGAGCCCGTGCAGCAGTGCGTGCCCATCCCGGCATCACGCGAACCACTGCTCCGGCAGCGTGTGCGGGTGACCCAGGGCCGTGTGACGAGGAAGAGGGACCTCCTCCTCTTCAGTGACACCTTGGTCATCGCCAAGCACCAGTAAGATTTGCAGAGCCCAGCTGCCTTTCCTCCCAAGCCCTGGCCCTGGCACTAGGGCAGGGACAGCCCAGGAGCATCCCCAGGCCACCGGCACCCTGGTGCTGGATACCCCCATGGCCGTGACCGTGGCAGGGGGACTCGGGAGGGGAGCCAGCGGGCTCAGGCTCCTCCAGCTCACTCGCTGCCGCTCCTCTCTGCAGACGTGGCAGTGCCCCGCGCCCAAAGCTCTGCCTGGCCCTGGGCCAGCTGCAGGTGCTGGGCAGCACCAAGGGGGCAGCCGGCGATGCCGCTGAAGAGGAGGAAGGCAAGCACACCACCTGCCTCGTCCTCGTCTGGCCCTGCGGCTCATGCGTCATCACCTTCCGGTGAGTCGCGCTGCCACGTCCCACGGCAGGGCTGGGCAGCGCCTCCGTCCTGCCCCACGGGGCTTCGTCCTGCCTCTGTGGCCATTCCCACGGGGACGGCAGGGCTGTGCCAGCGCCCGCCTGTGCCCGCAGGCTGGGGCGCAGCGGCACTCAGGCTGTTTCTCCTCTCCTTCCGCAGCTGCCGGGCAGTGAAGGAGCTGTGGCTCAGCGTTCTCCTTGGGTAAGCCCTGCCTGGCACTGGAGCCCACGGGACTCATGCTCACATCATAGGGGGATGCTCTAGGAATCATAGCCCCACGACGGGGAAACAGCGCTCCCCAGCTGGGGAGAGCTGCCCCCAAGGCGCTGGGCGGCTCTTGAGTGGGCAAAGCTGGTGGAGCATCTTCACCCAGCTGTGTCCAGACAACACCTGCCCGACCCCACCCGGACCTCGGCTGCTGCTCTCCGCTCGGATTCCGAGTGGTACTCGGCTGCTTTGGGCAGCTTGGAAGCGCTCCCCAGGCTGGTAGGGGATGGGAAACGTGGCTTGTGTCTCACACAGCTCTTTCTTTGCCCCTTTCCCATGCACAGACCACCAGAAGGAGTGGAGGGAGCCCAGGTCACCCAGCTGCCCTCCTTCAAAGTGCTGCTAAAGGAGCTGAGGGGCCACAACGCCGTGAGTATCCCTTCTGTCTCCGCTCTGCCTCCAGAGGCTGTTCCAGCCCAGCACCACGTGCATCGCTTCTTACCTTCTTCTCTTTTTTGCTTGCCCAGGCCATGACACTGCATGCCGGAATCCTGGAGAGGCTGCTTGAGAGCCAGGCAAAGGTGAGGATCGCACAGACAGAAATCTCAGCCATCCCCACCTCTCACACAGGGCCAGGGCATGATGCATCTGGCCGGGGACCCTTTCTGCTACAGGGCTGTTGGGTGAGCACGGCACATTTCTTGCAGGCTGATGCAGAGCGGCGGCCCCCACCTGTCGTCCCCTCTGGCAACAAAGGTGGAAGTGGCCAGTTGGCTGGTGAGTTGGGAGAAGACGGGCACAGAACAGCCCTTCCCTCTTCCTCTTGCAGACGAGAACTCATGCTGCCCTGGGGCTGCTGCTGCCCTGGGGCTGCTGCTGCCCTTCCTGCGGGGCACATCTGTCCCTGTCATTCTGCAGCAGGAGAGACCTGAGGCCCCAGGGTCTTTCCTTCCCAAACAACATCTGTCCCATGGGCTCAAGGGTGAGGGACAGTTGTGAGAGGATGCAGCAGCACTGGCCTGGCACTTCTGCTCCACCTCTCTTTGTTCTCTTCTCCTTGGCAGAAGGTGCGACCCGCAGCCAGAGGAGGTGGCTGCCCTGGCACTTTGTGCGGCCAGGCACCTCGGCCGCTGCAGAGGCACAGGGGCCGTCGGGCTCTGCCCGCACGGGGGTTCTCTTCGGCCGGCCCCTGGCAGCCCTCTGCAGCCAGGACGCTGCGCTGCCCCAGCCCATCCAGGTAAGCAAGCCTGGCCAGGGGCTCCCCATCCCGCTGCCTCCTCTGCAGAGGCGGTGACCCCATCAGACATCCCAGACGAGCATTGGGAACAAAGCGCGTTCCTCTGCGTGTCACCCAACTCCAGCCACCCCTCTGTCCTGCCCCAGGGAGAGCTGCCGACCATGCACACTCCCTCTTGTCCCTGAGGAAGGTTGGCCTGTGCCAGGGCCTGTCTCCAGCCCAGCAATGTCCTCCTCTCTCCCCTGCAGGACCTGCTGGCTCTGCTGCACGAGCAGGGCCCATCCACGGAGGGGATCTTCCGGCTGGCGGCCAGCGAGCGCGCCTCCCGGGAGATCAGGGAGGCCCTGGACACGGGAGCCGAGGTCCACCTGGCCAGCCAGCCGGTGCACGTCCTGGCCGTCATCCTGAAGGTGAGCCCTGCTGACCTGGAGTCCGGCAGCTCCCGCCTCTGGCGCTGCTGATGGGCACCTGCCCGAGCAGGAGCCAAACGCAGGAGCTGCTGGGCACCCAGCGTGCTGGGGATGCTGCCTGTGCTCCCGGCGGCACTGCCCACAGCCTCACGCTCAGCCCTTGCCATTGCAGGACTTCCTCCGCAAGATCCCCTCCAAGCTCCTCCACTCAGAGCTTTACCAACAGTGGATGGACGCCCTGCACAAGACCAGCAGGCAGGAGAGGCTGGCGGGGCTGAAAGAGTAAGTGTGGCCAGCAGCCTGGCGGCTCCACAGGGACTGCCAGAGCCCGGCACCTGCCTGCAAAGCCACAGCCTGCCTGAACAAGCTGTGTTTTCGGCCACCCGCCTCTTGCTGCTGCTGTGGGCTCAGCATTTTGGGGGGAAAGTGGCACAGAAAAGCATTCCTCTCTCTCCTTGGAGCACTGCCTGCAGGCATTGGGGCTGGCTCCACAAAGGGACTCTGGCCAGAAGGGCGGGCAGGGAAGGAGGTGCCCATATCTCAGTGAAGGCCGTCCCTCTGCTGTAGAGCCAGATTGGCCAAGGAGCCTTCCCTGGGGTGGGCTTGGCTGACACCTGCATGGGACACCTGTCTTGACAACACCTACTCCGTCTATTAACGTTGGGTTCCTGTTCCCGCCAGGGTGGCCAGCAAGTTACCTGAAGCCAACCTCCTCCTCCTCAAATCCTTGCTGCTCCTGCTCCAGAAGATCAGCAGCAACGCCACCATCACCAAGATGAGCGCCAGCAACCTGGCCATCTGCGTGGGGCCCAACCTCCTCAGCCCACCCGAGGAGGACACGCTGCCCCTGGACGTCCTGATGCAGGTGACAGGGAAGGTACGCTGTGTTTCCCAGACCGCTGCAGCCTTCCAGGTCCACGCCAGCTTTGTTCTTCAGGGCTTCCTGGCTGCCTCCTCTCTTCGGCAAATGCCCGTGGGGGAGCTGCTGGGAAGAGCAGCCCCACAGCTGCAGCTTTCTGTGCAGAAGGCAGGATCAGGAGTGGGAAGGGCTGTCGGACGCATTTGCAGCCAGCGGGTTGGAAAGCAATGGTTTACTGTGTGCAGGTGACACAGCTGGTTGAGGTCCTCATCGAGCAGCGTGAGGAGCTCTTTGAGGAAGAGGAGGAGGAGGCTGAGCTTCCAGGTACAGCGGCCGAGGCTGGGCTTGCCGGTGAACAGGCCGAGGAGTCGCCGGCACCAGGAGCAGAAGGAGAAGCTGCAGAGGTACGTGAGGTCCACACGCAGCGTGAGAGAATGCCTCCTCCCTCAGAAGGCGGCATTGCCGCTGCAGGGACAAGCAAGTTCATCCACCAACCTGCAGCTTTGCAGAAGTGCAGAGGGAGGCTGATGCACGTTGGCCATCACTCTTTGTGCGCTGATGCCACCAGAAGTGGCACAGCTGGGCTGAGCCAACCCATCCAAGGGATCTGCCTTTTAGAGCTGAGCCGGAAAGTGAGCAGGTGTCATCTTCTACATCTCCATTGCAGGTGCCTGCAGTCACTCCGGAAAGCGAACCCCAGGAGAGCTCCTCTGGGCAGAGCAGGTAACATGAGCCGGCTTGGATTAAGAGTAGAAGTGATTCATGTTGATCATGGCTGTACCTGTCTAACAATCCTCTTGAATGGACAGGTTGCCGAGCTCTTCGCAGGAAGGGGCAACACCATCCCCCAGGAAGAGAAAACACACCTGCGAAGAGGAGAGCGATGGCCCGCCACTCAAGCGGAGGCGAAAGCTGGCAACAGAGAGCTCAGGAATGGGCAACTGAGACAACCTGAGCAGGGTGAGAAGACCAAGGAACCCGGTTGTGTAACAGAGCCTGCTCTCCCTCTTGCGAATTTTCATGCTGCTCTGAGTATAGGAGATAGTTCTGTGATGCCCAGAGATGGTCCCAGAGAGGAAGCAGTCACCTGCCTTGGGAGAAGGTGGATGTCTGGAGGAAAAGAGCTCTCCAGCTTTGGCAGTTTTCATTTTGCACTTAGAATCATAGAATCAAAGTATGGTTTGGGTTGGAAGGGACCTTCTAAGGTCATCTAGTCCAACCCCCTGCAATGACCAGGGACACCTTCAACTAGATCAGGTTACTCAGAGCCCTGTCCAGCCTGGCCTTGAATGTTTCCAGGGAAGGGACATCTACCACCTCTCTGTGCAACCTGTGCCAGTATGTCACCACGCTCATTGTAAGAAAGTTCTTCTTCCTCTTGTCTTTGTCTTCCTTCCTCATTGCTGCACTCAAGTTCAGTTTTACTCTCCATTCTTGATGCAGCTGCACCCAGGCATGGCCCTTGAAGCATAGATTTGTACAGCAGGTGAATCAAAAGCCCCTGTGTTCACTTAAGCCTCCCCAAACTCTGCAATCTAAATAATTAACAGAAAAACACCAAAGCCTAATACGCAGATCTAAGGAATTCTGCAGAGGAGAACTGTGGATGGGTGTTGCCTTTCACGTCAGAACACAAGTTGCTTGTTCTCCTCTCAAACTGGTGCCTAATGCCTGTCTTTCCCCCCCTCATCTTTCTCAAGGCAGGTTGTAGAGGTGGCTGAAGAAATCACCCTCATGTTGTCACCATTTGGCTCAGATGGACGGTCTAGCGGGGGTTCTGAGAAAGAAGATCACATCTCGTCCTTTCTGCAGAACATTCACCTGCCCATGAAGAAGCCTAACAAGTGTCACCTGCAAGAGTCATCAGAAGAACTGCAGAAAGGGCGCTTGAGAGCTTTTAACACATTTGTTTTCACATGCCAGTTGGCCACTTTCAGAAATTTATAACAGGGTTTTTAGCCAGTAGGGCGAGAGTGTTTGTTAGTGAGTTAGTTAGTTAGAGAGTTAGTGAGTTTCTGAGTTTGTGAGTTTCTGAGTTTCTGAGTTTGTGAGTTAGAGAGTTAGTGAGTTAGTGAGTTTCTGAGTTTCTGAGTTCCTGAGTTTCTGAGTTAGTGAGTTAGTGAGTTTCTGAGTTTGTGAGTTTCTGAGTTAGTGAGTTAGTGAGTTTCTGAGTTTGTGAGTTTCTGAGTTAGTGAGTTAGTGAGTTTGTGAGTTTCTGAGTTTGTGAGTTTCTGAGTTAGTGAGTTAGTGAGTTTCTGAGTTTGTGCGATAGAAAGTTAGTGCATTAGTGAGTTTGTGAGTTTCTGAGTTTCTGAGTTAGTTAGTGAGTTAGTGAGTTAGTTAGTTAGTTAGTTAGTTTAGTTTCTACTGTAGGTGTAGGTGTTCACTGTGAAGTCCCACCGAATTTGGCTCTGATTTGACTGTGACTACTCTTCATCTTCAAGTGGAGCGCCGCATCAGAAGATGATGTGAGCCAAGAAGGATTTCTTTGGCCCATAAACATTTCAGGCTTTCTGAAATCAAATCTGAGCTAGCAGGGGATGCAGATTGATCATAACGCTTTCCATGTAACCAACTATTATTCCTGTTGCTGAGCCAAGAGCACAAGTTGAGGGTCACTACATTTGAATACTGGCTCTCTCAACCTGGACTGTTATTAGACCTTGTGAGTCACTCAACATAATGATTCCAAATGAGGAGAAAAAGTAAGGCATGCAAGAGATTTTATTATTTCTGTGAGACACTCTACAGAAGCGTCAGATGGCACACCTACAGAAAAGTGCTGGAACCAGTGTCCTTCTGTAAAAGTCAATAAATGCTCAAGATAATTTAGTTAAACCAAAGTTTATTTTAATAAAATCCAGAGGGATTGGAGGCCGTGGGGTGTGAGAGGGAGGTTCTTATCGGATATTTACTCTGGTCATTATTTTTCTGGTTTTAGAACTGAATTAAAAGTAGTTATGTATTGCTTTTACTTTTTAGATCCTAAAACACAAAAAACCACTATCCACCTATACTTATGCGTGATGAGGTGCAGCAACCCCTCTGCTGGATAGCTGTAATCTTCATACTCCAGAAGCTCCTGCCACCATGAGACAATTTTTCCAGCCTGTTTCCCCTTCCTCCCTATCAACATTCTTCCCTGTAACATCCATTTTGGTTTGGTTTGGTTTGGTTTATCTTTTAAATATTAGACAACAAAATTCTAAGAGGAAAGGTGTAATTCCATTTAGGTGTCCTTCCCCGGAAACAAACTCAGCTCCCAGAAGTAGAAAGCAAATGCTGTTCTGCCTGCTAGTAGCATAAATACCCACTAGAATGCTCAATTTCAAAGTCAAAAGGTTTAATTAATAAAGTACTATTAGTATTACTTTTAGTAATGAATCAAAGGTCAGAATCACCATGCTGAGACATAATTTTCAACTTCTGTGAAAATATAGGCTATTTTGCATATCTAGCAAAAACTAAATTAAGGACATAATCAAAAACATACTTGCCCGTTCGAGAGGTAATTTATTGAAATTCAGAAGAGAAATCTGTTAGGTGTCTCCCTTCCCCACCTTCTACAAAATGGAACACGACAGTTTGGGTTTGGGTTTTTGGGTTTGAGGTTTTGGATTTGGGTGTTTGTCTTCTCCTGACTTTGCCACATAGATTTGGAGGCAAAGAGACAACAGGACTGGCTCGAGGAGGCAGAAGGACAGTTTTCTTCTCTCTACCAACTGTCTCGGGCACCCCAGGAAGACTGGGAAGTGGGTAATCCCCCTGGGTTGCACTTTTCTGGTCTGCTCTGTTTCTTAGAGTCTCTCCTCGATGTTTTAGAGGCTGGGGTCTAAAAGGGAGTACCAACCACTGTCTCTCACAGTATTCTCCTGGACAAGATGTCCAGCATCCAGCTGGATAAACACACAACGCGGTGGCTGAGCAACTGTCTGACGGGCCGGGATCAAAGGGTTCTAGTAAATGGGGTCATGTTGGGCTGGCGACCAGTCACTAGCGGGCTCCACAGAGATCCATCTTAGGGCCAGCCCTCTTCAGTGTCTTCATAAATGACTTGGACACAGGACTTGGGGGATTGCTTAGCAAGCTTGCCGATGACACAAAACTGGGGGGAGCTGTTCACACCCTCGAGGGCAGACAGGCCCTGCAGAGGGATCTGAACAAATTGGAGAACCGAGCAATCACAAACCACATGAAGTTCAACAAGAGCAAGTGCCGGATTTTGCACCTGGGACACAGCAACCCTGGCAGTACATACAGACTGGGGGACGAGATGCTGGAAAGCAACTCCGCGGAGAAGGATCTGGGGGTTCTGGTTGACGGCAAGTTGAACGTGAGCCAACAGTGCCCTGGCAGCCAAGAGGGCAACCGTGTCCTGGGGCGCATCGAGCACAGCATTGCCAGCTGGGCAGGGAGGTGATTGTCCCGCTCTGCTCTGCACTGCTGCAGCCTCACCTGGAGCACTGGGTGCAGTTCTGGTTGCCACAGGATAAAAAGGATATTAAGCTGCTAGAGAGTGTCCAGAAGAGGGCTACGAAGCTGATGAAGGGTTTGGAGAGGAAGCCATATGGGGAGCAGCTAAAGTCACTTGGTTTGTTCAGCTTGGAGGAGACTGAGAGGAGACCTCATCACAGTCTACAGCTTCCTCACAAGGGGAGGAGGAAGGGTAGGCACCAAACTCTTCTCCTTGGTGACCAACGAGAGAACCCGAGGGAATGGCAGGAAGATGTGCCAGGGGAGGTTTAGGTTGCACATTAGGAAAGGGTTCTTCACCCAGAGGGTGGTGGAGCACTGGAACAGGCTCCCCAGAAAGGTGGTCACGGCTCCCCGCCTGACAGCTTTCCAGAAGAGACTGGACAATGCCCTCAGACACATGGTGTGAACTGTGGGGTTGTCATATGCAGGAACAGGAGTTGGACTTGATGATCCTTGGGGGTCCCTTCACACTGAAGACATTCTGTGCTTCCACGATTCTATGAACCACCACCTTTTACCCGCAGGTTATGTGAAGACCAAAGTTGGTGTGAAAAAGCTGGAATTAGGGAAAAAGACAAAGATGGAGTTCTACGGAAACTCCATCTCTGGACCTTGTCATCAGGGTGCGTCCTGCCTGCAGGAGACACCTACCCTGTCCATGTCATGCTTGCTCCTTGGCCGGCGTGCCTGCCGCCACCCACCACCTGCTCTAGGGCAATCATCTATCCACCAGGTGTCTTCCCATACGGAAGACCTAGGAAGCTGCTCAGTGTTCACTGTAAAGTCCCACTGAATTTGGCTCTGATTTGAATGGGAGAGAGTCAGTTAGTTAGTTAGTTTCTACTGTACGTAGCTGTGTACTGCATAGAGAAGGTCAAGAAGACATCACGTTGTGCTGTCACTCATAAACTAGTTGAAGGATAATCTCACTGTTCATGACATCCCTGGGACTTTGGAGAAATTATATTCTTGATTTAACTCATAGAATCATAGAATGTCCTGAGTTGGAAGGGACCCCCAAGGATCATTGAGTCCAACTCCTGCCCCTGCATGTGACAGCCCCGCAGTTCACACCATGTGTCTGAGGGCATCGTCCAGTCTCTTCTGGAATGCTGTCAGTCTTGGAGCCGTGACTGCCTCCCTGGGGAACCTGTTCCAGTGCTCCACCACCCTCTGATGAAGAATCTTTTCCTAAAGTCCAAACTTAACCCCCCCTTGCTTTTACCCATTTTTTCTCTGGTGTAATAGGACCACTGTGGCCTTTTCTTCAAAAGCTTTTCAGAATTTGTAGCACCAGAGGCAATTTCTTTGTACTTTATGGCCATCGTGCTGTCACTTAGAGACTGCTTTTCTCCAAGAGGTTTCATGTTTCCTCTTGAACAATAGATGACTACACAGTCTGTAGGAAGCTGGGATACTTTCCCTCAAAACCTTAGAACCCATTTAATGTCAACAAGCTACTGTATTGACAAGTATGGAGAGATGACCTGCTGTATTCACGCTCACTGCCATTGCCAAGCATTATGCCCGACTGCATTGGCTGAAATGCTGCAAACACACCTTTTCCAAAGCGGTGAGCCAACAGCAACTGCTTCAGCCCAAACCCCGATGTGCGTTAGATACCAAGAGCAGACACTTCCTTTAAAAGGCTCCTCTCACTGCACTTTTACTTCTACCCAGTTGCACATGCTGCAAAAGGCACGAGTTAAGCTGCAAGAATTTCCTCTAAGGACGTAGGTAATAGAACAGCCCTTTGAAGACATTTTCTGCAGGTTGGAGAAAACTGGTAGCAAGCACTGAGATGACCTCCATATCGCATGGACACACAAGCATACGGGTGGTGCATACGTCACTGCTGAAATGCTGCTACTTTGTGCCCTTCTTACTGTTCTAGAAAGAGTGTGTATACGGAGCTGCATCGCACAAGCAAGCTGTGTGCTTTTCCCTGTTTGACTGGGCAGGTCTTCTGGAATGATGATACACCCATTACGTGTTAACTGTATCGCAAGATCATTCCTTAGCCTGACAATGCTAAAAGCAGCTTGCTTTGAGCCCTATAAAAAACAAAACCAGCCAAACCAAGAAAAGCCATCAAAGCAGAAGTCCTGAAGAGCCTCCAAAGTAAACTTAGACAGGTTTTCATGGAAGACAAGAAACAGCAAAATGGAGGCCGTGAACAGTCTGTAATGCAGTTTACAGAAATATGATGGTTACATAAAAAAACCTGGTATTGCATGGACCGTTTTGTCGTATCCAAATGTATTTAGTATAGAGAGGCATGCTTTACGATAGAATGAAAATATGTGATATAAAAGGTGATGTGAAAAATTCTTCGTATTAAACTGTGCTGGTGCTCTTGATAGTACACAAAGAGCTGCCGCGTGCTTGGTGCTTTCTAAATTACTTCAGTGGGAAACTGGTGAGGCACAATGAATTAGCTGCAGTCAGGCGCTTTGCTGTGGGCACAACCTGTTGCTTTCAGCATGTTTTGATTGACCAGACGCTGCCTGTGAAACTCACTCAGGTATAAAGGGAAAGCAGGAGGAACAAGTGTATTTGCTGTTTGATAACTAATTTCAAAATGTTTCTTCACTTTGGCTGATGCTTTGTATTATTTAGATATGTTATATATCAATAAAATTTCTTAAATAAAAAGAGTTTATTTGCAGCTAACAGACACGAGACACATCCTTTCTCCAAATGTCAAAAACTTCCTTAAGTAAGTACATTGTGTTTCCTGAAGCTTGACAAATGGAGATGGTTAGAACAAGAAACAGTAGAAAAGTAAGAAAGAACACCGCCACCAACAACAACAACTAAAAAAAACAAGTGTCCCTTAGCCCCAACATTTGCTCTTAACTGCACAAGCTACCAAAAAATGTATGCAGAATGCTCCCACCAGGTCTCAGTTATGGGGATACAGGACACAAACCTCCTTGGCAGAAGAGGGAACTACAGCTAGGGCGGGATTCGGCTCCCTCTGAATTTGGAGACTGTCTTTGGACTTGGTTTCCACAAAGCCGTTAGAGGGAGAGGATAGCAAGGGCTTGATGACATAGCCTAGCCCTGGGCATGATTTGGAAATGATCTGAGATTCTACAGGTGATGTTCTCTGACCTCCAGCTGTTCACCTCAGAAGTGCAAGACTATCATAGGTCCTGTGTCACGTCTGCTGATCTCTAGGTGCTGGTTTCCTTACGGCATCTTAGCTGGCAGGAAGTTGCCTGTGCATAGGAAATCAAACTGAGGCCCTAGTCAATACACTCCATCAGGTCTAAAGGTGTACTAAAGACGTCAGCTTTAGGACATTGGGAATACCTTCTTACTCCGCTAACTATATTGGGATCTTAGCAATGTTTTAAGGCTAAAAAGTTGCAACATAGCTACGTAAATTTCAAGGAGCCGAATACCCAGTTTGGTGTCTCGTGTTTGAGTGGGTGGCCTCAGCATCTCTGGCTAGCTCTTGACGACAAGCATTTACTACTCTATCATATGTCAAAGGTGACTAGTAGACTTCCCAGACTGGATGGCCAGGATTCAGCTGGCATGTGCCACTGGAAAGCACAATCTTTTGTTTACAGAGTCCCCTGGGGTGGCCTATGGCTGTCCCTGCTCAAACATGACTCAAGTGCCTTTGGAATAAACAGGGAGAAATCAAAGATCTGGGAGAGATTGTTATCAAAACCTCACCTGCTGTCAAATTTTGTGTCTCACCTGACTGAAGAAAAACATGCATTTTCTGTAAGCAATCGCTTACACTTACATGCCAAAACCATATTTACAACCTTACTTCAGGAGACCTTGTTCTCTTGGGAAGATGGAACTTATGCACACAAGCTTTCCTGTCCCTAGTGCAGAATGGGAAGAGAAGAAAGCATCACTGGTGAGGAGGGCTGAACAGGCTGTTCAGAAGAGACAGACGGGCAGGTGAGGTGGGCGACTTGCACTGTATGTGAGGGAGAGGTTTGACTTTGCAGCCCTTACGGTTAGGGTTGATGTAGTTGAGAGCCCGTGAGTGGGGCTTACGGGGTGGAAAACAAAGAAGATGTCGTTGTGGGTGTCTACTATCAATCACCCAGCCAGGATGGTAGCACTGGTGAGTTATTCCATAGGAAATCAGGAGAAAGCTTTGGCGATGCTATGAGCATGAAGCATCCTGGGACACCTCCACACAGACTTCTGACTCAAAGCAGCTTGGCCAAGTTGCTGGAACAGAGCGTGGCACAAAAGGTCCTGGGCTCTTGGTGGACACCAAGTCGACCAGGAGCCAGCAGGTGCCCTTGGCCAAAGGCAGCAGCGAGCGGTACCCTGGGCTGCGCAAGGCAAAGCATTGCCAGCAGCTGGAGGGAGGTGACCCTTCCCCTCTGCTCAGCGCTGCTGAGCCCAGGCCTGAAGTGCTGTGCCCAGGTTTGGGCTCCCAGTCCCAGAGAGACCTGGGCATACTGGGGAGAGCCCCCAGTGCCCCTCCCCCACCGCTGAGGTCATTAGAATGGGGGGCCATGTTGACCCGGCGCTGTCCTGGCAACGGTTCTGTGCCAACACGGAGTGTCACGGGCAGGAGCCAAGCTCTTGCCCAGCAGCACCACTCGGCACTGGGACACACTTGGGCAGACTTTCATCACCTGTCTGACCACCGTCTTGCGCCCAGAAGTGTGTCCTCCAGAAGGCTTCTCCTTGCCTCGTCGGGATGGGACAAGTGAACTGCTGCCGTGGCTCCAGGTAGGCTCCCCCCATTCACAGCTCAGAGACAGCCCAGAAAAGACGGACCCCACAGCAGCCGATTTTCTCATGCCCGACACCGTCTGCTCTGCAGGGACGAGCCTGAGCCCGTGCAGCAGTGCGTGCCCATCCCGGCATCACGCGAACCACTGCTCCGGCAGCGTGTGCGGGTGACCCAGGGCCGTGTGACGAGGAAGAGGGACCTCCTCCTCTTCAGTGACACCTTGGTCATCGCCAAGCACCAGTAAGATTTGCAGAGCCCAGCTGCCTTTCCTCCCAAGCCCTGGCCCTGGCACTAGGGCAGGGACAGCCCAGGAGCATCCCCAGGCCACCGGCACCCTGGTGCTGGATACCCCCATGGCCGTGACCGTGGCAGGGGGACTCGGGAGGGGAGCCAGCGGGCTCAGGCTCCTCCAGCTCACTCGCTGCCGCTCCTCTCTGCAGACGTGGCAGTGCCCCGCGCCCAAAGCTCTGCCTGGCCCTGGGCCAGCTGCAGGTGCTGGGCAGCACCAAGGGGGCAGCCGGCGATGCCGCTGAAGAGGAGGAAGGCAAGCACACCACCTGCCTCGTCCTCGTCTGGCCCTGCGGCTCATGCGTCATCACCTTCCGGTGAGTCGCGCTGCCACGTCCCACGGCAGGGCTGGGCAGCGCCTCCGTCCTGCCCCACGGGGCTTCGTCCTGCCTCTGTGGCCATTCCCACGGGGACGGCAGGGCTGTGCCAGCGCCCGCCTGTGCCCGCAGGCTGGGGCGCAGCGGCACTCAGGCTGTTTCTCCTCTCCTTCCGCAGCTGCCGGGCAGTGAAGGAGCTGTGGCTCAGCGTTCTCCTTGGGTAAGCCCTGCCTGGCACTGGAGCCCACGGGACTCATGCTCACATCATAGGGGGATGCTCTAGGAATCATAGCCCCACGACGGGGAAACAGCGCTCCCCAGCTGGGGAGAGCTGCCCCCAAGGCGCTGGGCGGCTCTTGAGTGGGCAAAGCTGGTGGAGCATCTTCACCCAGCTGTGTCCAGACAACACCTGCCCGACCCCACCCGGACCTCGGCTGCTGCTCTCCGCTCGGATTCCGAGTGGTACTCGGCTGCTTTGGGCAGCTTGGAAGCGCTCCCCAGGCTGGTAGGGGATGGGAAACGTGGCTTGTGTCTCACACAGCTCTTTCTTTGCCCCTTTCCCATGCACAGACCACCAGAAGGAGTGGAGGGAGCCCAGGTCACCCAGCTGCCCTCCTTCAAAGTGCTGCTAAAGGAGCTGAGGGGCCACAACGCCGTGAGTATCCCTTCTGTCTCCGCTCTGCCTCCAGAGGCTGTTCCAGCCCAGCACCACGTGCATCGCTTCTTACCTTCTTCTCTTTTTTGCTTGCCCAGGCCATGACACTGCATGCCGGAATCCTGGAGAGGCTGCTTGAGAGCCAGGCAAAGGTGAGGATCGCACAGACAGAAATCTCAGCCATCCCCACCTCTCACACAGGGCCAGGGCATGATGCATCTGGCCGGGGACCCTTTCTGCTACAGGGCTGTTGGGTGAGCACGGCACATTTCTTGCAGGCTGATGCAGAGCGGCGGCCCCCACCTGTCGTCCCCTCTGGCAACAAAGGTGGAAGTGGCCAGTTGGCTGGTGAGTTGGGAGAAGACGGGCACAGAACAGCCCTTCCCTCTTCCTCTTGCAGACGAGAACTCATGCTGCCCTGGGGCTGCTGCTGCCCTGGGGCTGCTGCTGCCCTTCCTGCGGGGCACATCTGTCCCTGTCATTCTGCAGCAGGAGAGACCTGAGGCCCCAGGGTCTTTCCTTCCCAAACAACATCTGTCCCATGGGCTGAAGGGTGAGGGACAGTTGTGAGAGGATGCAGGAGCACTGGCCTGGCACTTCTGCTCCACCTCTCTTTGTTCTCTTCTCCTTGGCAGAAGGTGCGACCCGCAGCCAGAGGAGGTGGCTGCCCTGGCACTTTGTGCGGCCAGGCACCTCGGCCGCTGCAGAGGCACAGGGGCCGTCGGGCTCTGCCCGCACGGGGGTTCTCTTCGGCCGGCCCCTGGCAGCCCTCTGCAGCCAGGACGCTGCGCTGCCCCAGCCCATCCAGGTAAGCAAGCCTGGCCAGGGGCTCCCCATCCCGCTGCCTCCTCTGCAGAGGCGGTGACCCCATCAGACATCCCAGACGAGCATTGGGAACAAAGCGCGTTCCTCTGCGTGTCACCCAACTCCAGCCACCCCTCTGTCCTGCCCCAGGGAGAGCTGCCGACCATGCACACTCCCTCTTGTCCCTGAGGAAGGTTGGCCTGTGCCAGGGCCTGTCTCCAGCCCAGCAATGTCCTCCTGTCTCCCCTGCAGGACCTGCTGGCTCTGCTGCACGAGCAGGGCCCATCCACGGAGGGGATCTTCCGGCTGGCGGCCAGCGAGCGCGCCTCCCGGGAGATCAGGGAGGCCCTGGACACGGGAGCCGAGGTCCACCTGGCCAGCCAGCCGGTGCACGTCCTGGCCGTCATCCTGAAGGTGAGCCCTGCTGACCTGGAGTCCGGCAGCTCCCGCCTCTGGCGCTGCTGATGGGCACCTGCCCGAGCAGGAGCCAAACGCAGGAGCTGCTGGGCACCCAGCGTGCTGGGGATGCTGCCTGTGCTCCCGGCGGCACTGCCCACAGCCTCACGCTCAGCCCTTGCCATTGCAGGACTTCCTCCGCAAGATCCCCTCCAAGCTCCTCCACTCAGAGCTTTACCAACAGTGGATGGACGCCCTGCACAAGACCAGCAGGCAGGAGAGGCTGGCGGGGCTGAAAGAGTAAGTGTGGCCAGCAGCCTGGCGGCTCCACAGGGACTGCCAGAGCCCGGCACCTGCCTGCAAAGCCACAGCCTGCCTGAACAAGCTGTGTTTTCGGCCACCCGCCTCTTGCTGCTGCTGTGGGCTCAGCATTTTGGGGGGAAAGTGGCACAGAAAAGCATTCCTCTCTCTCCTTGGAGCACTGCCTGCAGGCATTGGGGCTGGCTCCACAAAGGGACTCTGGCCAGAAGGGCGGGCAGGGAAGGAGGTGCCCATATCTCAGTGAAGGCCGTCCCTCTGCTGTAGAGCCAGATTGGCCAAGGAGCCTTCCCTGGGGTGGGCTTGGCTGACACCTGCATGGGACACCTGTCTTGACAACACCTACTCCGTCTATTAACGTTGGGTTCCTGTTCCCGCCAGGGTGGCCAGCAAGTTACCTGAAGCCAACCTCCTCCTCCTCAAATCCTTGCTGCTCCTGCTCCAGAAGATCAGCAGCAACGCCACCATCACCAAGATGAGCGCCAGCAACCTGGCCATCTGCGTGGGGCCCAACCTCCTCAGCCCACCCGAGGAGGACAC
The DNA here is from genome assembly GCF_036013445.1 of Caloenas nicobarica. NCBI lineage: Eukaryota > Metazoa > Chordata > Aves > Columbiformes > Columbidae > Caloenas > Caloenas nicobarica. The sequence continues at coordinate 52,562,266 of NC_088245.1, forward strand.
GCTGCCCCTGGACGTCCTGATGCAGGTGACAGGGAAGGTACGCTGTGTTTCCCAGACCGCTGCAGCCTTCCAGGTCCACGCCAGCTTTGTTCTTCAGGGCTTCCTGGCTGCCTCCTCTCTTCGGCAAATGCCCGTGGGGGAGCTGCTGGGAAGAGCAGCCCCACAGCTGCAGCTTTCTGTGCAGAAGGCAGGATCAGGAGTGGGAAGGGCTGTCGGACGCATTTGCAGCCAGCGGGTTGGAAAGCAATGGTTTACTGTGTGCAGGTGACACAGCTGGTTGAGGTCCTCATCGAGCAGCGTGAGGAGCTCTTTGAGGAAGAGGAGGAGGAGGCTGAGCTTCCAGGTACAGCGGCCGAGGCTGGGCTTGCCGGTGAACAGGCCGAGGAGTCGCCGGCACCAGGAGCAGAAGGAGAAGCTGCAGAGGTACGTGAGGTCCACACGCAGCGTGAGAGAATGCCTCCTCCCTCAGAAGGCGGCATTGCCGCTGCAGGGACAAGCAAGTTCATCCACCAACCTGCAGCTTTGCAGAAGTGCAGAGGGAGGCTGATGCACGTTGGCCATCACTCTTTGTGCGCTGATGCCACCAGAAGTGGCACAGCTGGGCTGAGCCAACCCATCCAAGGGATCTGCCTTTTAGAGCTGAGCCGGAAAGTGAGCAGGTGTCATCTTCTACATCTCCATTGCAGGTGCCTGCAGTCACTCCGGAAAGCGAACCCCAGGAGAGCTCCTCTGGGCAGAGCAGGTAACATGAGCCGGCTTGGATTAAGAGTAGAAGTGATTCATGTTGATCATGGCTGTACCTGTCTAACAATCCTCTTGAATGGACAGGTTGCCGAGCTCTTCGCAGGAAGGGGCAACACCATCCCCCAGGAAGAGAAAACACACCTGCGAAGAGGAGAGCGATGGCCCGCCAGTCAAGCGGAGGCGAAAGCTGGCAACAGAGAGCTCAGGAATGGGCAACTGAGACAACCTGAGCAGGGTGAGAAGACCAAGGAACCCGGTTGTGTAACAGAGCCTGCTCTCCCTCTTGCGAATTTTCATGCTGCTCTGAGTATAGGAGATAGTTCTGTGATGCCCAGAGATGGTCCCAGAGAGGAAGCAGTCACCTGCCTTGGGAGAAGGTGGATGTCTGGAGGAAAAGAGCTCTCCAGCTTTGGCAGTTTTCATTTTGCACTTAGAATCATAGAATCAAAGTATGGTTTGGGTTGGAAGGGACCTTCTAAGGTCATCTAGTCCAACCCCCTGCAATGACCAGGGACACCTTCAACTAGATCAGGTTACTCAGAGCCCTGTCCAGCCTGGCCTTGAATGTTTCCAGGGAAGGGACATCTACCACCTCTCTGTGCAACCTGTGCCAGTATGTCACCACGCTCATTGTAAGAAAGTTCTTCTTCCTCTTGTCTTTGTCTTCCTTCCTCATTGCTGCACTCAAGTTCAGTTTTACTCTCCATTCTTGATGCAGCTGCACCCAGGCATGGCCCTTGAAGCATAGATTTGTACAGCAGGTGAATCAAAAGCCCCTGTGTTCACTTAAGCCTCCCCAAACTCTGCAATCTAAATAATTAACAGAAAAACACCAAAGCCTAATACGCAGATCTAAGGAATTCTGCAGAGGAGAACTGTGGATGGGTGTTGCCTTTCACGTCAGAACACAAGTTGCTTGTTCTCCTCTCAAACTGGTGCCTAATGCCTGTCTTTCCCCCCCTCATCTTTCTCAAGGCAGGTTGTAGAGGTGGCTGAAGAAATCACCCTCATGTTGTCACCATTTGGCTCAGATGGACGGTCTAGCGGGGGTTCTGAGAAAGAAGATCACATCTCGTCCTTTCTGCAGAACATTCACCTGCCCATGAAGAAGCCTAACAAGTGTCACCTGCAAGAGTCATCAGAAGAACTGCAGAAAGGGCGCTTGAGAGCTTTTAACACATTTGTTTTCACATGCCAGTTGGCCACTTTCAGAAATTTATAACAGGGTTTTTAGCCAGTAGGGCGAGAGTGTTTGTTAGTGAGTTAGTTAGTTAGAGAGTTAGTGAGTTTCTGAGTTTGTGAGTTTCTGAGTTTCTGAGTTTGTGAGTTAGAGAGTTAGTGAGTTAGTGAGTTTCTGAGTTTCTGAGTTCCTGAGTTTCTGAGTTAGTGAGTTAGTGAGTTTCTGAGTTTGTGAGTTTCTGAGTTAGTGAGTTAGTGAGTTTCTGAGTTTGTGAGTTTCTGAGTTAGTGAGTTAGTGAGTTTGTGAGTTTCTGAGTTTGTGAGTTTCTGAGTTAGTGAGTTAGTGAGTTTCTGAGTTTGTGCGATAGAAAGTTAGTGCATTAGTGAGTTTGTGAGTTTGTGAGTTTCTGAGTTAGTTAGTGAGTTAGTGAGTTAGTTAGTTAGTTAGTTAGTTTAGTTTCTACTGTAGGTGTAGGTGTTCACTGTGAAGTCCCACCGAATTTGGCTCTGATTTGACTGTGACTACTCTTCATCTTCAAGTGGAGCGCCGCATCAGAAGATGATGTGAGCCAAGAAGGATTTCTTTGGCCCATAAACATTTCAGGCTTTCTGAAATCAAATCTGAGCTAGCAGGGGATGCAGATTGATCATAACGCTTTCCATGTAACCAACTATTATTCCTGTTGCTGAGCCAAGAGCACAAGTTGAGGGTCACTACATTTGAATACTGGCTCTCTCAACCTGGACTGTTATTAGACCTTGTGAGTCACTCAACATAATGATTCCAAATGAGGAGAAAAAGTAAGGCATGCAAGAGATTTTATTATTTCTGTGAGACACTCTACAGAAGCGTCAGATGGCACACCTACAGAAAAGTGCTGGAACCAGTGTCCTTCTGTAAAAGTCAATAAATGCTCAAGATAATTTAGTTAAACCAAAGTTTATTTTAATAAAATCCAGAGGGATTGGAGGCCGTGGGGTGTGAGAGGGAGGTTCTTATCGGATATTTACTCTGGTCATTATTTTTCTGGTTTTAGAACTGAATTAAAAGTAGTTATGTATTGCTTTTACTTTTTAGATCCTAAAACACAAAAAACCACTATCCACCTATACTTATGCGTGATGAGGTGCAGCAACCCCTCTGCTGGATAGCTGTAATCTTCATACTCCAGAAGCTCCTGCCACCATGAGACAATTTTTCCAGCCTGTTTCCCCTTCCTCCCTATCAACATTCTTCCCTGTAACATCCATTTTGGTTTGGTTTGGTTTGGTTTATCTTTTAAATATTAGACAACAAAATTCTAAGAGGAAAGGTGTAATTCCATTTAGGTGTCCTTCCCCGGAAACAAACTCAGCTCCCAGAAGTAGAAAGCAAATGCTGTTCTGCCTGCTAGTAGCATAAATACCCACTAGAATGCTCAATTTCAAAGTCAAAAGGTTTAATTAATAAAGTACTATTAGTATTACTTTTAGTAATGAATCAAAGGTCAGAATCACCATGCTGAGACATAATTTTCAACTTCTGTGAAAATATAGGCTATTTTGCATATCTAGCAAAAACTAAATTAAGGACATAATCAAAAACATACTTGCCCGTTCGAGAGGTAATTTATTGAAATTCAGAAGAGAAATCTGTTAGGTGTCTCCCTTCCCCACCTTCTACAAAATGGAACACGACAGTTTGGGTTTGGGTTTTTGGGTTTGAGGTTTTGGATTTGGGTGTTTGTCTTCTCCTGACTTTGCCACATAGATTTGGAGGCAAAGAGACAACAGGACTGGCTCGAGGAGGCAGAAGGACAGTTTTCTTCTCTCTACCAACTGTCTCGGGCACCCCAGGAAGACTGGGAAGTGGGTAATCCCCCTGGGTTGCACTTTTCTGGTCTGCTCTGTTTCTTAGAGTCTCTCCTCGATGTTTTAGAGGCTGGGGTCTAAAAGGGAGTACCAACCACTGTCTCTCACAGTATTCTCCTGGACAAGATGTCCAGCATCCAGCTGGATAAACACACAACGCGGTGGCTGAGCAACTGTCTGACGGGCCGGGATCAAAGGGTTCTAGTAAATGGGGTCATGTTGGGCTGGCGACCAGTCACTAGCGGGCTCCACAGAGATCCATCTTAGGGCCAGCCCTCTTCAGTGTCTTCATAAATGACTTGGACACAGGACTTGGGGGATTGCTTAGCAAGCTTGCCGATGACACAAAACTGGGGGGAGCTGTTCACACCCTCGAGGGCAGACAGGCCCTGCAGAGGGATCTGAACAAATTGGAGAACCGAGCAATCACAAACCACATGAAGTTCAACAAGAGCAAGTGCCGGATTTTGCACCTGGGACACAGCAACCCTGGCAGTACATACAGACTGGGGGACGAGATGCTGGAAAGCAACTCCGCGGAGAAGGATCTGGGGGTTCTGGTTGACGGCAAGTTGAACGTGAGCCAACAGTGCCCTGGCAGCCAAGAGGGCAACCGTGTCCTGGGGCGCATCGAGCACAGCATTGCCAGCTGGGCAGGGAGGTGATTGTCCCGCTCTGCTCTGCACTGCTGCAGCCTCACCTGGAGCACTGGGTGCAGTTCTGGTTGCCACAGGATAAAAAGGATATTAAGCTGCTAGAGAGTGTCCAGAAGAGGGCTACAAAGCTGATGAAGGGTTTGGAGAGGAAGCCATATGGGGAGCAGCTAAAGTCACTTGGTTTGTTCAGCTTGGAGGAGACTGAGAGGAGACCTCATCACAGTCTACAGCTTCCTCACAAGGGGAGGAGGAAGGGTAGGCACCAAACTCTTCTCCTTGGTGACCAACGAGAGAACCCGAGGGAATGGCAGGAAGATGTGCCAGGGGAGGTTTAGGTTGCACATTAGGAAAGGGTTCTTCACCCAGAGGGTGGTGGAGCACTGGAACAGGCTCCCCAGAAAGGTGGTCACGGCTCCCCGCCTGACAGCTTTCCAGAAGAGACTGGACAATGCCCTCAGACACATGGTGTGAACTGTGGGGTTGTCATATGCAGGAACAGGAGTTGGACTTGATGATCCTTGGGGGTCCCTTCACACTGAAGACATTCTGTGCTTCCACGATTCTATGAACCACCACCTTTTACCCGCAGGTTATGTGAAGACCAAAGTTGGTGTGAAAAAGCTGGAATTAGGGAAAAAGACAAAGATGGAGTTCTACGGAAACTCCATCTCTGGACCTTGTCATCAGGGTGCGTCCTGCCTGCAGGAGACACCTACCCTGTCCATGTCATGCTTGCTCCTTGGCCGGCGTGCCTGCCGCCACCCACCACCTGCTCTAGGGCAATCATCTATCCACCAGGTGTCTTCCCATACGGAAGACCTAGGAAGCTGCTCAGTGTTCACTGTAAAGTCCCACTGAATTTGGCTCTGATTTGAATGGGAGAGAGTCAGTTAGTTAGTTAGTTTCTACTGTACGTAGCTGTGTACTGCATAGAGAAGGTCAAGAAGACATCACGTTGTGCTGTCACTCATAAACTAGTTGAAGGATAATCTCACTGTTCATGACATCCCTGGGACTTTGGAGAAATTATATTCTTGATTTAACTCATAGAATCATAGAATGTCCTGAGTTGGAAGGGACCCCCAAGGATCATTGAGTCCAACTCCTGCCCCTGCATGTGACAGCCCCGCAGTTCACACCATGTGTCTGAGGGCATCGTCCAGTCTCTTCTGGAATGCTGTCAGTCTTGGAGCCGTGACTGCCTCCCTGGGGAACCTGTTCCAGTGCTCCACCACCCTCTGATGAAGAATCTTTTCCTAAAGTCCAAACTTAACCCCCCCTTGCTTTTACCCATTTTTTCTCTGGTGTAATAGGACCACTGTGGCCTTTTCTTCAAAAGCTTTTCAGAATTTGTAGCACCAGAGGCAATTTCTTTGTACTTTATGGCCATCGTGCTGTCACTTAGAGACTGCTTTTCTCCAAGAGGTTTCATGTTTCCTCTTGAACAATAGATGACTACACAGTCTGTAGGAAGCTGGGATACTTTCCCTCAAAACCTTAGAACCCATTTAATGTCAACAAGCTACTGTATTGACAAGTATGGAGAGATGACCTGCTGTATTCACGCTCACTGCCATTGCCAAGCATTATGCCCGACTGCATTGGCTGAAATGCTGCAAACACACCTTTTCCAAAGCGGTGAGCCAACAGCAACTGCTTCAGCCCAAACCCCGATGTGCGTTAGATACCAAGAGCAGACACTTCCTTTAAAAGGCTCCTCTCACTGCACTTTTACTTCTACCCAGTTGCACATGCTGCAAAAGGCACGAGTTAAGCTGCAAGAATTTCCTCTAAGGACGTAGGTAATAGAACAGCCCTTTGAAGACATTTTCTGCAGGTTGGAGAAAACTGGTAGCAAGCACTGAGATGACCTCCATATCGCATGGACACACAAGCATACGGGTGGTGCATACGTCACTGCTGAAATGCTGCTACTTTGTGCCCTTCTTACTGTTCTAGAAAGAGTGTGTATACGGAGCTGCATCGCACAAGCAAGCTGTGTGCTTTTCCCTGTTTGACTGGGCAGGTCTTCTGGAATGATGATACACCCATTACGTGTTAACTGTATCGCAAGATCATTCCTTAGCCTGACAATGCTAAAAGCAGCTTGCTTTGAGCCCTATAAAAAACAAAACCAGCCAAACCAAGAAAAGCCATCAAAGCAGAAGTCCTGAAGAGCCTCCAAAGTAAACTTAGACAGGTTTTCATGGAAGACAAGAAACAGCAAAATGGAGGCCGTGAACAGTCTGTAATGCAGTTTACAGAAATATGATGGTTACATAAAAAAACCTGGTATTGCATGGACCGTTTTGTCGTATCCAAATGTATTTAGTATAGAGAGGCATGCTTTACGATAGAATGAAAATATGTGATATAAAAGGTGATGTGAAAAATTCTTCATATTAAACTGTGCTGGTGCTCTTGATAGTACACAAAGAGCTGCCGCGTGCTTGGTGCTTTCTAAATTACTTCAGTGGGAAACTGGTGAGGCACAATGAATTAGCTGCAGTCAGGCGCTTTGCTGTGGGCACAACCTGTTGCTTTCAGCATGTTTTGATTGACCAGACGCTGCCTGTGAAACTCACTCAGGTATAAAGGGAAAGCAGGAGGAACAAGTGTATTTGCTGTTTGATAACTAATTTCAAAATGTTTCTTCACTTTGGCTGATGCTTTGTATTATTTAGATATGTTATATATCAATAAAATTTCTTAAATAAAAAGAGTTTATTTGCAGCTAACAGACACGAGACACATCCTTTCTCCAAATGTCAAAAACTTCCTTAAGTAAGTACATTGTGTTTCCTGAAGCTTGACAAATGGAGATGGTTAGAACAAGAAACAGTAGAAAAGTAAGAAAGAACACCGCCACCAACAACAACAACTAAAAAAAACAAGTGTCCCTTAGCCCCAACATTTGCTCTTAACTGCACAAGCTACCAAAAAATGTATGCAGAATGCTCCCACCAGGTCTCAGTTATGGGGATACAGGACACAAACCTCCTTGGCAGAAGAGGGAACTACAGCTAGGGCGGGATTCGGCTCCCTCTGAATTTGGAGACTGTGTTTGGACTTGGTTTCCACAAAGCCGTTAGAGGGAGCGGATAGCAAGGGCTTGATGACATAGCCTAGCCCTGGGCATGATTTGGAAATGATCTGAGATTCTACAGCTGATGTTCTCTGACCTCCAGCTGTTCACCTCAGAAGTGCAAGACTATCATAGGTCCTGTGTCACGTCTGCTGATCTCTAGGTGCTGGTTTCCTTACGGCATCTTAGCTGGCAGGAAGTTGCCTGTGCATAGGAAATCAAACTGAGGCCCTAGTCAATACACTCCATCAGGTCTAAAGGTGTACTAAAGACGTCAGCTTTAGGACATTGGGAATACCTTCTTACTCCGCTAACTATATTGGGATCTTAGCAATGTTTTAACATAAAAAAGCTGCAACATAGCTACGTAAATTTCAAGGAGCCGAATACCCAGTTTGGTGTCTCGTGTTTGAGTGGATGGCCTCAGCATCTCTGGCTAGCTCTTGACGACAAGCATTTACTACTCTATCATATGTCAAAGGTGACTAGTAGACTTCCCAGCCTGGATGGCCAGGATTCAGCTGGCATGTGCCACTGGAAAGCACAATCTTTTGTTTACAGAGTCCCCTGGGGTGGCCTATGGCTGTCCCTGCTCAAACATGACTCAAGTGCCTTTGGAATAACCAGGGAGAAATCAAAGATCTGGGAGAGATTATTATCCAAACCTCACCTGCTGTCAAATTTTGTGTCTCACCTGACTGAAGAAAAACATGCATTTTCTGTAAGCAATCGCTTACACTTACATGCCAAAACCGTATTTACAACCTTACTTCAGGAGACCTTGTTCTCTTGGGAAGCTGGAACTTATGCACACAAGCTTTCCTGTCCCTAGTGCAGAACGGGAAGAGAAGAAAGCATCACTGGTGAGGAGGGCTGAACAGGCTGTTCAGAAGAGACAGACGGGCAGGTGAGGTGGGCGACTTGCACTGTATGTGAGGGAGAGGTTTGACTTTGCAGCCCTTACGGTTAGGGGTGATGTAGTTGAGAGCCCGTGAGTGAGGCTTACGGGGTGGAAAACAAAGAAGATGTCGTTGTGGGTGTCTACTATCAATCACCCAGCCAGGATGGTAGCACTGGTGAATTATTCCATAGGAAATCAGGAGAAAGCTTTGGCGATGCTGTGAGCGTGAAGCATCCTGGGACACATCCACACAGACTTCTGACTCAAAGCAGCTTGGCCAAGTTGCTGGAACAGAGCGTGCCACAAAAGGTCCTGGGCTCTTGGTGGACACCAAGTCGACCAGGAGCCAGCAGGTGCCCTTGGCCAAAGGCGTCAGCGAGCGGTACCCTGGGCTGCACAAGGCAAAGCATTGCCAGCAGCTGGAGGGAGGTGACCCTTCCCCTCTGCTCAGCGCTGCTGAGCCCAGGCCTGAAGTGCTGTGCCCAGGTTTGGGCTCCCAGTCCCAGAGAGACCTGGGCATACTGGGGAGAGCCCCCAGTGCCCCTCCCCCACCGCTGAGGTCATTAGAATGGGGGGCCGTGTTGACCCGGCGCTGTCCTGGCAACGGTTCTGTGCCAACACGGAGTGTCACGGGCAGGAGCCAAGCTCTTGCCCAGCAGCACCACTCGGCACTGGGACACACTCGGGCAGACTTTCACCACCTGTCTGACCACCGTCTTGCGCCCAGAAGTGTGTCCTCCAGAAGGCTTCTCCTTGCCTCGTCGGGATGGGACAAGTGAACTGCTGCCGTGGCTCCAGGTAGGCTCCCCCCATTCACAGCTCGGAGACAGCCCAGAAAAGACGGACCCCGCAGCAGCCGATTTTCTCATGCCCGACACCGTCTGCTCTGCAGGGACGAGCCTGAGCCCATGCAGCAGTGCGTGCCCATCCCGGCATCACGCGAACCACTGCTCCGGCAGCGTGTGCGGGTGACCCAGGGCCGTGTGACGAGGAAGAGGGACCTCCTCCTCTTCAGTGACACCTTGGTCATCGCCAAGCACCAGTAAGATTTGCAGAGCCCAGCTGCCTTTCCTCCCAAGCCCTGGCCCTGGCACTAGGGCAGGGACAGCCCAGGAGCATCCCCAGGCCACCGGCACCCTGGTGCTGGATACACCCATGGCCGTGACCGTGGCAGGGGGACTCGGGAGGGGAGCCAGCGGGCTCAGGCTCCTCCAGCTCACTCGCTGCCGCTCCTCTCTGCAGACGTGGCAGTGCCCCGCGCCCAAAGCTCTGCCTGGCCCTGGGCCAGCTGCAGGTGCTGGGCAGCACCAAGGGGGCAGCCGGCGATGCCGCTGAAGAGGAGGAAGGCAAGCACACCACCTGCCTCGTCCTCGTCTGGCCCTGCGGCTCATGCGTCATCACCTTCCGGTGAGTCGCGCTGCCACGTCCCACGGCAGGGCTGGGCAGCGCCTCCGTCCTGCCCCACGGGGCTTCGTCCTGCCTCTGTGGCCATCCCCACGGGGACGGCAGGGCTGTGCCAGCGCCCGCCTGTGCCCGCAGGCTGGGGCGCAGCGGCACTCAGGCTGTTTCTGCTCTCCTTCCGCAGCTGCCGGGCAGTGAAGGAGCTGTGGCTCAGCGCTCTCCTTGGGTAAGCCCTGCCTGGCACTGGTGCCCACGGGACTCATGCTCACATCATAGGGGGATGCTCTAGGAATCATAGCCCCACGACGGGGAAACAGCGCTCCCCAGCTGGGGAGAGCTGCCCCCAAGGCGCTGGACGGCTCTTGAGTGGGCAAAGCTGGTGGAGCATCCTCACCCAGCTGTGTCCAGACAACACCTGCCCGATCCCACCCGGACCTCGGCTGCTGCTCTCCGCTCGGATTCCGAGTGGTACTCGGCTGCTTTGGGCAGCTTGGAAGCGCTCCCCAGGCTGGTAGGGGATGGGAAACGTGGCTTGTGTCTCACACAGCTCTTTCTTTGCCCCTTTCCCATGCACAGACCAGCAGAAGGAGTGGAGGGAGCCCAGGTCACCCAGCTGCCCTCCTTCAAAGCGCTGCTAAAGGAGCTGAGGGGCCACAACGCCGTGAGTATCCCTTCTGTCTCCGCTCTGCCTCCAGAGGCTGTTCCAGCCCAGCACCACGTGCATCGCTTCTTACCTTCTTCTCTTTTTTGCTTGCCCAGGCCATGACACTGCATGCCGGAATCCTGGAGAGGCTGCTTGAGAGCCAGGCAAAGGTGAGGATCGCACAGACAGAAATCTCAGCCATCCCCACCTCTCACACAGGGCCAGGGCATGATGCAGCTGGCCGGGGACCCTTTCTGCTGCAGGGCTGTTGGGTGAGCACGGCACATTTCTTGCAGGCTGATGCAGAGCGGCGGCCCCCACCTGTCGTCCCCTCTGGCAACAAAGGTGGAAGTGGCCAGTTGGCTGGTGAGTTGGGAGAAGACGGGCACAGAACAGCCCTTCCCTCCTCCTTTTGCAGATGGGCACTCATGCTGCCCTGGGGCTGCTGCTGCCCTGGGGCTGCTGCTGCCCTTCCTGCGGGGCACATCTGTCCCTGTCATTCTGCAGCAGGAGAGACCTGAGGCCCCAGGGTCTTTCCTTCCCAAACAACATCTGTCCCATGGGCTCAAGGGTGAGGGACAGTTGTGAGAGGATGCAGGAGCACTGGCCTGGCACTTCTGCTCCACCTCTCTTTGTTCTCTTCTCCTTGGCAGAAGGTGCGACCCGCAGCCAGAGGAGGTGGATGCCCTGGCACTTTGTGTGGCCAGGCACCTCGGCCGCTGCAGAGGCACAGGGGCCGTCGGGCTCTGCCCGCACGGGGGTTCTCTTCGGCCGGCCCCTGGCAGCCCTCTGCAGCCAGGACGGTGCGCTGCCCCAGCCCATCCAGGTAAGCAAGCCTGGCCAGGGGCTCCCCATCCCGCTGCCTCCTCTGCAGAGGCGGTGACCCCATCAGACATCCCAGACGAGCATTGGGAACAAAGCGCGTTCCTCTGCGTGTCACCCAACTCCAGCCACCCCTCTGTCCTGCCCCAGGGAGAGCTGCCGACCATGCACACTCCCTCTTGTCCCTGAGGAAGGTTGGCCTGTGCCAGGGCCTGTCTCCAGCCCAGCAATGTCCTCCTCTCTCCCCTGCAGGACCTGCTGGCTCTGCTGCACGAGCAGGGCCCATCCACGGAGGGGATCTTCCGGCTGGCGGCCAGCGAGCGCGCCTCCCGGGAGATCAGGGAGGCCCTGGACACGGGAGCCGAGGTCCACCTGGCCAGCCAGCCGGTGCACGTCCTGGCCGTCATCCTGAAGGTGAGCCCTGCTGACCTGGAGTCCGGCAGCTCCCACCTCTGGCGCTGCTGATGGGCACCTGCCCGAGCAGGAGCCAAACGCAGGAGCTGCTGGGCACCCAGCGTGCTGGGGATGCTGCCTGTGCTCCCGGCGGCACTGCCCACAGCCTCACGCTCAGCCCTTGCCATTGCAGGACTTCCTCCGCAAGATCCCCTCCAAGCTCCTCCACTCAGAGCTTTACCAACAGTGGATGGACGCCCTGCACAAGACCAGCAGGCAGGAGAGGCTGGCGGGGCTGAAAGAGTAAGTGTGGCCAGCAGCCTGGCGGCTCCACAGGGACTGCCAGAGCCCGGCACCTGCCTGCAAAGCCACAGCCGGCCTGAACAAGCTGTGTTTTCGGCCACCCACCTCTTGCTGCTGCTGTGGGCTCCGCATTTTGGGGGGAAAGTGGCACAGAAAAGCATTCCTCTCTCTCCTTGGCGCACTGCCTGCAGGCATTGGGGCTGGCTCCACAAAGGGACTCTGGCCAGAAGGGCGGGCAGGGAGGGAGGTGCCCATATCTCAGTGAAGGCCGTCCCTCTGCTGTAGAGCCAGATTGGCCAAGGAGCCTTCCCTGGGGTGGGCTTGGCTGACACCTGCATGGGACACCTGTCTTGACAACACAGACTCCGTCTATTAACGTTGGGTTCCTGTTCCCGCAGGGTGGCCAGCAAGTTACCTGAAGCCAACCTCCTCCTCCTCAAATCCTTGCTGCTCCTGCTCCAGAAGATCAGCAGGAATGCCACTGTCACCAAGATGAGCGCCAGCAACCTGGCCATCTGCGTGGGGCCCAACCTCCTCAGCCCACCCGAGGAGGACACGCTGCCCCTGGACGTCCTGATGCAGGTGACAGGGAAGGTACGCTGTGTTTCCCAGACCGCTGCAGCCTTCCAGGTCCACGCCAGCTTTGTTCTTCAGGGCTTCCTGGCTGCCTCCTCTCTTCGGCAAATGCCCGCGGGGGAGCTGCTGGCAAGAGCAGCCCCACAGCTGCAGCTTTCTGTGCAGAAGGCAGGATCAGGAGTGGGAAGGGCTGTCGGACGCATTTGCAGCCAGCGGGTTGGAAAGCAATGGTTTACTGTGTGCAGGTAACACAGCTGGTTGAGGTCCTCATCGAGCAGCGTGAGGAGCTCTTTGAGGAAGAGGAGGAGGAGGCTGAGCTTCCAGGTACAGCGGCCGAGGCTGGGCTTGCCGGCGAACAGGCCGAAGAGCCGCCGGCACCAGGAGCAGAAGGAGAAGCTGCAGAGGTACGTGAGGTCCACACGCAGCGTGAGAGAATGCCTCCTCCCTCAGAAGGCGGCATTGCCGCTGCAGGGACAAGCAAGTTCATCCACCAACCTGCAGCTTTGCAGAAGTGCAGAGGAAGGCTGATGCACGTTGGCCATCACTCTTTGTGCGCTGATGCCACCAGAAGTGGCACAGCTGGGCTGAGCCAACCCATCCAAGGGATCTGCCTTTTAGAGCTGAGCTGGAAAGTGAGCAGGTGTCATCTTCTAGATCTCCATTGCAGGTGCCTGCAGTCGCTCCGGAAAGCGAACCCCAGGAGAGCTCCTCTGGGCAGAGCAGGTAACATGAGCCGGCTTGGATTAAGAGTAGAATTGATTCATGTTGATCATGGCTGTACCTGTCTAACAATCCTCTTGAATGGACAGGTTGCCGAGCTCTTCGCAGGAAGGGGCAACACCATCCCCCAGGAAGAGAAAACACACCTGCGAAGAGGAGAGCGATGGCCCGCCACTCAAGCGGAGGCGAAAGCTGGCAACAGAGAGCTCAGGAATGGGCAACTGAGACTACCTGAGCAGGGTGAGAAGACCAAGGAACCCGGTTGTGTAACAGAGCCTGCTCTCCCTCTTGCGAATTTTCATGCTGCTCTGAGTATAGGAAATAGTTCTGTGATGCCCAGAGATGGTCCCAGAGAGGAAGCAGTCACCTGCCTTGGGAGAAGGTGGATGTCTGGAGGAAAAGAGCTCTCCAGCTTTGGCAGTTTTCATTTTGCACTTAGAATCATAGAATCAAAGTATGGTTTGGGTTGGAAGGGACCTTCTAAGGTCATCTAGTCCAACCCCCCGCAATGAGCAGGGACACCTTCAGCGAGATCAGGTTGCTCAGAGCCCTGTCCAGCCTGGCCTTGAATGTTTCCAGGGAAGGGACATCTACCACCTCTCTGTGCAACCTGTGCCAGTATGTCACCACGCTCATTGTAAGAAAGTTCTTCTTCCTCTTGTCTTTGTCTTCCTTCCTCATTGCTGCACTCAAGTTCAGTTTTACTCTCCATTCTTGATGCAGCTGCACCCAGGCATGGCCCTTGAAGCATAGATTTGTACAGCAGGTGAATCAAAAGCCTCTGTGTTCACTTAAGCCTCCCCAAACTCTGCAATCTAAATAATTAACAGAAAAACACCAAAGCCTAATACGCAGATCTAAGGAATTCTGCAGAGGAGAACTGTGGATGGGTGTTGCCTTTCACGTCAGAACACAAGTTGCTTGTTCTCCTCTCAAACTGGTGCCTAATGCCTGTCTTTCCCCCCCTCATCTTTCTCAAGGCAGGTTGTAGAGGTGGCTGAAGAAATCACCCTCATGTTGTCACCATTTGGCTCAGATGGACGGTCTAGCGGGGGTTCTGAGAAAGAAGATCACATCTCGTCCTTTCTGCAGAACTTTCACCTGCCCATGAAGAAGCCTAACAAGTGTCACCTGCAAGAGCCATCAGAAGAACTGCAGAAAGGGCGCTTGAGAGCTTTTAACACATTTGTTTTCACATGCCAGTTGGCCACTTTCAGAAATTTATAACAGGGTTTTTAGCCAGTAGGGCGAGAGTGTTTGTTAGTGAGTTAGTGAATTAGAGAGTTAATGAGTTTCTGAGTTTGTGAGTTTCTGAGTTTCTGAGTTTGTGAGCTTCTGAGTTAGTGAGTTAGTGAGTTAGTGAGTTTCTGAGTTTGTGAGTTTCTGAGTTAGTGAGTTAGTGAGTTAGTGAGTTTCTGAGTTAGTGAGTTAGTGAGTTTCTGAGTTAGTGAGTTTCTGAGTTAGTGAGTTAGTGAGTTTCTGAGTTTGTGCGATAGAAAGTTAGTGCATTAGTGAGTTTGTGAGTTTGTGAGTTTCTGAGTTAGTTAGTGAGTTAGTGAGTTAGTTAGTTAGTTAGTTAGTTTAGTTTCTACTGTAGGTGTAGGTGTTCACTGTGAAGTCCCACCGAATTTGGCTCTGATTTGACTGTGACTACTCTTCAGCTTCAAGTGGAGCGCCGCATCAGAAGACGATGTGAGCCAAGAAGGATTTCTTTGGCCCATAAACATTTCAGGCTTTCTGAAATCAAATCTGAGCTAGCAGGGGATGCAGATTGATCATAACGCTTTCCATGTAACCAACTATTATTCCTGTTGCTGAGCCAAGTGCACAAGTTGAGGGTCACTACATTTTGATACTGGCTCTCTCAACCTGGACTGTTATTAGACCTTGTGAGTCACTCAATATAATGATTCCAAATGAGGAGAAAAAGTAAGGCATGCAAGAGATTTTCTTATTTCTGGGAGACACTCTACAGAAGCGTCAGATGGCACACCTACAGAAAAGTGCTGGAACCAGTGTCCTTCTGTAAAAGTCAATAAATGCTCAAGATAATTTAGTTAAACCAAAGTTTATTTTAATAAAATCCAGAGGGATTGGAGGTCGTGGGGTGTGAGAGGGAGGTTCTTATCGGATATTTACTCTGGTCATTATTTTTCTGGTTTTAGAACTGAATTAAAAGTAGTTATGTATTGCTTTTACTTTTTAGATCCTAAAACACAAAAAACCACTATCCACCTATACTTATGCGTGATGAGGTGCAGCAACCCCTCTGCTGGATAGCTGTAATCTTCATACTCCAGAAGCTCCTGCCACCATGAGACAATTTTTCCAGCCTGTTTCCCCTTCCTCCCTATCAACGTTCTTCCCTGTAACATCCATTTTGGTTTGGTTTGGTTTGGTTTATCTTTTAAATATTAGACAACAAAATTCTAAGAGGAAAGGTGTAATTCCATTTAGGTGTCCTTCCCCGGAAACAAACTCAGCTCCCAGAAGTAGAAAGCAAATGCTGTTCTGCCTGCTTTTGTAAGGCAAGAAGTAGTAGCATAAATATCCACTAGAATGCTCAATTCCAATGTCAAAAGGTTTCATTAATGAAGTACTATTAGTATTACTTTTAGTAATGAATCAAAGGTCAGAATCACCATGCTGAGACATAATTTTCAACTTCTGTGAAAATATAGGCTATTTTGCATATCTAGCAAAAACTAAATTAAGGACATAATCAAAAACATACTTGGCCGTTCGAGAGGTAATTTATTGAAATTCAGAAGAGAAATCTGTTAGGTGTCTCCCTTCCCCACCTTCTACAAAATGGAACACGACAGTTTGGGTTTGGGTTTTTGGGTTTGAGGTTTTGGATTTGGGTGTTTGTCTTCTCCTGACTTTGCCACATAGATTTGGAGGCAAAGAGACAACAGGACTGGCTCGAGGAGGCAGAAGGACAGTTTTCTTCTCTCTACCAACTGTCTCGGGCACCCCAGGAAGACTGGGAAGTGGGTAATCCCCCTGGGTTGCACTTTTCTGGTCTGCTCTGTTTCTTAGAGTCTCTCCTCGATGTTTTAGAGGCTGGGGTCTAAAAGGGAGTACCAACCGCTGTCTCTCACAGTATTCTGCTGGACAAGATGTCCAGCATCCAGCTGGATAAACACACAATGCGGTGGCTGAGCAACTGTCTGACGGGCCGGGATCAAAGGGTTCTAGTAAATGGGGTCATGTTGGGCTGGCGACCAGTCACTAGCGGGCTCCACAGAGATCCATCTTAGGGCCAGCACTCTTCAGTGTCTTCATAAATGACTTGGACACAGGACTTGGGGGATTGCTTAGCAAGCTTGCCGATGACACAAAACTGGGGGGAGCTGTTCACACTCTCGAGGGCAGACAGGCCCTGCAGAGGGATCTGAACAAATTGGAGAACCGAGCAATCACGAACCACATGAAGTTCAACAAGAGCAAGTGCCGGATTTTGCACCTGGGACACAGCAACCCTGGCAGTACATACAGACTGGGGGACGAGATGCTGGAAAGCAACTCCGCGGAGAAGGATCTGGGGGTTCTGGTTGACGGCAAGTTGAACGTGAGCCAACAGTGCCCTGGCAGCCAAGAGGGCAACCGTGTCCTGGGGCGCATCGAGCACAGCATTGCCAGCTGGGCAGGGAGGTGATTGTCCCGCTCTGCTCTGCACTGCTGCAGCCTCACCTGGAGCACTGGGTGCAGTTCTGGTTGCCACAGGATAAAAAGGATATTAAGCTGCTAGAGAGTGTCCAGAAGAGGGCTACAAAGCTGATGAAGGGTTTGGAGAGGAAGCCGTATGGGGAGCAGCTAAAGTCACTTGGTTTGTTCAGCTTGGAGGAGACTGAGAGGAGACCTCATCACAGTCTACAGCTTCCTCACAAGGGGAGGAGGAAGGGTAGGCACCAAACTCTTCTCCTTGGTGACCAACGACAGAACCCGAGGGAATGGCAGGAAGATGTGCCAGGGGAGGTTTAGGTTGCACATTAGGAAAGGGTTCTTCACCCAGAGGGTGGTGGAGCACTGGAACAGGCTCCCCAGAAAGGTGGTCACGGCTCCCCGCCTGACAGCTTTCCAGAAGAGACTGGACAATGCCCTCAGACACATGGTGTGAACTGTGGGGTTGTCATATGCAGGAACAGGAGTTGGACTTGATGATCCTTGGGGGTCCCTTCACACTGAAGACATTCTGTGCTTCCACGATTCTATGAACCACCACCTTTTACCCGCAGGTTATGTGAAGACCAAAGTTGGTGTGAAAAAGCTGGAATTAGGGAAAAAGACAAAGATGGAGTTCACGTTTGCTGATCTCTAGGTGCTGGTTTCCTTACGGCATCTTAGCTGGCAGGAAGTTGCCTGTGCATAGGAAATCAAACTGAGGCCCTAGTCAATACACTCCATCAGGTCTAAAGGTGTACTAAAGACGTCAGCTTTAGGACATTGGGAATACCTTCTTACTCCGCTAACTATATTGGGATCTTAGCAATGTTTTAACATAAAAAAGCTGCAATATAGCTACGTAAATTTGGAGGAGGCGAATACCCAGTTTGGTGTCTCGTGTTTGAGTGGGTGGCCTCAGCATCTCTGGCTAGCTCTTGAAGACAAGCATTTACTCCTCTATCATATGTCAAAGGTGACTAGTAGACTTCCCAGCCTGGATGGCCAGGATTCAGCTGGCATGTGCCACTGGAAAGCACAATCTTTTGTTTGCAGAGTCCCCTGGAGTGGCCTATGGCTGTCCCTGCTCAAACGTGACTCAAGTGCCTTTGCAATATCCAGGGAGAAATCGAAGATCTGGGAGAGATTATTATCCAAACCTCACCTGCTGTCAAATTTTGTGTCTCACCTGACTGAAGAAAAACATGCATTTTCTGTAAGCAATCGCTTACACTTACATGCCAAAACCGTATTTACAACCTTACTTCAGGAGACCTTGTTCTCTTGGGAAGCTGGAACTTATGCACACAAGCTTTCCTGTCCCTAGTGCAGAACGGGAAGAGAAGAAAGCATCACTGGTGAGGAGGGCTGAACAGGCTGTTCAGAAGAGACAGACGGGCAGGTGAGGTGGGGGACTTGCACTGTATGTGAGGAGCAGGTTTGACTTTGCAGCCCTTATGGTTAGGGGTGATGTAGTTGAGAGCCTGTGAGTGAGGCTTAGGGGGTGGAAAACAAAGAAGATGTCATTGTGGGTGTCTACTATCAATCACCCAGCCAGGATGGTAGCACTGGTGAGTTATTCCATAGGAAATCAGGAGAAAGCTCTGGCGATGCTGTAAGCATGAAGCATCCTGGGACACATCCACACAGACTTCTGACTCAAAGCAGCTTGGCCAAGTTGCTGGAACAGAGCGTGCCACAAAAGGTGCTGGGCTCTTGGTGGACACCAAGTCGACCAGGAGCCCGCAGGTGCCCTTGGCCAAAGGCAGCAGCGAGCGGTACCCTGGGCTGCACAAGGCAAAGCATTGCCAGCAGCTGGAGGGAGGTGACCCTTCCCCTCTGCTCAGCGCTGCTGAGCCCAGGCCTGAAGTGCTGTGCCCAGGTTTGGGCTCCCAGTCCCAGAGAGACCTGGGCATACTGGGGAGAGCCCCCAGTGCCCCTCCCCCACCGCTGAGGTCATTAGAATGGGGGGCCGTGTTGACCCGGCGCTGTCCTGGCAACGGTTCTGTGCCAACACGGAGTGTCACGGGCAGGAGCCAAGCTCTTGCCCAGCAGCACCACTCGGCACTGGGACACACTCGGGCAGACTTTCACCACCTGTCTGACCACCGTCTTGCGCCCAGAAGTGTGTCCTACCGTAGGCTTCTCCTTGCCTCGTCGGGATGGGACAAGTGAACTGCTGCCGTGGCTCCAGGTAGGCTCCCCCCATTCACAGCTCGGAGACAGCCCAGAAAAGACGGACCCCGCAGCAGCCGATTTTCTCATGCCCGACACCGTCTGCTCTGCAGGGACGAGCCTGAGCCCGTGCAGCAGTGCGTGCCCGTCCCGGCATCACGCGAACCACTGCTCCGGCAGCGTGTGCGGGTGACCCAGGGCCGTGTGACGAGGGAGAGGGACCTCCTCCTCTTCAGTGACACCTTGGTCATCGCCAAGCACCAGTAAGATTTGCAGAGCCCAGCTGCCTTTCCTCCCAAGCCCTGGCCCTGGCACTAGGGCAGGGACAGCCCAGGAGCATCCCAAGGCCACCGGCACCCTGGTGCTGGATACACCCATGGCCGTGACCGTGGCAGGGGGACTCGGGAGGGGAGCCAGCGGGCTCAGGCTCCTCCAGCTCACTCGCTGCCGCTCCTCTCTGCAGACGTGGCAGTGCCCCGCGCCCAAAGCTCTGCCTGGCCCTGGGCCAGCTGCAGGTGCTGGGCAGCACCAAGGGGGCAGCCGGCGATGCCGCTGAAGAGGAGGAAGGCAAGCACACCACCTGCCTCGTCCTCGTCTGGCCCTGCGGCTCATGCGTCATCACCTTCCGGTGAGTCGCGCTGCCACGTCCCCCGGCAGGGCTGGGCAGCGCCTCCGTCCTGCCCCACGGGGCTCCGTCCTGCCTCTGTGGCCATTCCCACGGGGACGGCAGGGCTGTGCCAGCGCCCGCCTGTGCCCGCAGGCTGGGGCGCAGCGGCACTCAGGCTGTTTCTGCTCTCCTTCCGCAGCTGCCGGGCAGTGAAGGAGCTGTGGCTCAGCGCTCTCCTTGGGTAAGCCCTGCCTGGCGGTGCAGCCTGGGAGACTTGTGCTCACACCTCAGGGGGATGCTCTAGGCATCGTAACCCTACGATGTGGGAACAGCGCTGCCCAGCTGGGGAGACCTGCCCCCATAGTTGTGGGCGGCTCTTGAGTGGGCAAAGCTGGTGGAGCATCTTCACCCAGCTGTGTCCAGACAACAGCTGCCTGACCCCACTCGGACCTCAGCTGCTCCTCTCTACTCAGATTCCAAGTGGTACTCGGCTGCTTTGGGGCAGCTCGGAAGCGTTCCCTGGGCTGGCAGGGAAGGGAAAAGGCTGCTTGGTTCTCACACAGTTCTTTCTTTGCCCCTTCCCCGTGCACAGACCACCAGAAGGAGTGGAGGGAGCCCAGGTCACCCAGCTGCCCTCCTTCAAGGCGCTGCTAAAGGAGCTGAGGGGCCGCAATGCTGTGAGTGTCCTCCTGTCTCTGTCTCCAGAGGCTGTTCCAGCCCAGCACCAGGTGTATCACTTCTCACCTTCTGCTCTCTCTTGCTTGCCCAGGCCATGACACTGCATGCCGGCAGCCTGGAGAGGCTGCTTGAGGACCAGGCAAAGGTGAGGATCGCTCGGGATGAGATCTCAGCCATCCCCACGTCTCACACATGGCCAGGGCATGATTCTCACGCAGGGCCAGGGCATGATGCAGCTGGCCGGGGACCCTTTCTGCTGCAGGGCTGTTGGGTGAGCACAGCACATTTCTTGCAGGCTGATGCAGAGCGGCGGCCCCCACCTGTCGTCCCCTCTGGCAACAAAGGTGGAAGTGGCCAGTTGGCTGGTGAGTTGGGAGAAGACGGGCGCAGAACAGCCCTTCCCTCCTCCTTTTGCAGATGGGCACTCATGCTGCCCTGGGGCTGCTGCTGCCCTTCCTGCGGGGCACGTCTGTCCCTGTCATTCTGCAGCAGGAGAGACCTGAGGCCCCAGGGTCTTTCCTTCCCAAACAACATCTGTCCCATGGGCTCAAGGGTGAGGGACAGTTGTGAGAGGATGCAGGAGCACTGGCCTGGCACTTCTGCTCCACCTCTCTTTGTTCTCTTCTCCTTGGCAGAAGGTGCGACCCGCAGCCAGAGGAGGTGGCTGCCCTGGCACTTTGTGCGGCCAGGCACCTCGGCCGCTGCAGAGGCACAGGGGCCGTCGGGCTCTGCCCGCACGGGGGTTCTCTTCGGCCGGCCCCTGGCAGCCCTCTGCAGCCAGGACGGTGCGCTGCCCCAGCCCATCCAGGTAAGCAAGCCTGGCCAGGGGCTCCCCATCCCGCTGCCTCCTCTGCAGAGGCGGTGACCCCATCAGACATCCCAGACGAGCATTGGGAACAAAGCGCGTTCCTCTGCGTGTCACCCAACTCCAGCCACCCCTCTGTCCTGCCCCAGGGAGAGCTGCCGACCATGCACACTCCCTCTTGTCCCTGAGGAAGGTTGGCCTGTGCCAGGGCCTGTCTCCAGCCCAGCAATGTCCTCCTCTCTCCCCTGCAGGACCTGCTGGCTCTGCTGCACGAGCAGGGCCCATCCACGGAGGGGATCTTCCGGCTGGCGGCCAGCGAGCGCGCCTCCCGGGAGATCAGGGAGGCCCTGGACACGGGAGCCGAGGTCCACCTGGCCAGCCAGCCGGTGCACGTCCTGGCCGTCATCCTGAAGGTGAGCCCTGCTGACCTGGAGTCCGGCAGCTCCCGCCTCTGGCGCTGCTGATGGGCACCTGCCCAAGCAGGAGCCAAACGCAGGAGCTGCTGGGCACCCAGCATGCTGGGGATGCTGCCTGTGCTCCCGGCGGCACTGCCCACAGCCTCACGCTCAGCCCTTGCCATTGCAGGACTTCCTCCGCAAGATCCCCTCCAAGCTGCTCCACTCAGAGCTTTACCAACAGTGGATGGACGCCCTGCACAAGACCAGCAGGCAGGAGAGGCTGGCGGGGCTGAAAGAGTAAGTGTGGCCAGCAGCCTGGCGGCTCCACAGGGACTGCCAGAGCCCGGCACCTGCCTGCAAAGCCACAGCCGGCCTGAACAAGCTGTGTTTTCGGCCACCCACCTCTTCCTGCTGCTGTGGGCTCAGCATTTTGGGGGGAAAGTGGCACAGAAAAGCATTCCTCTCTCTCCTTGGAGCACTGCCTGCAGGCATTGGGGCTGGCTCCACAAAGGGACTCTGGCCAGAAGGGCGGGCAGGGAGGGAGGTGCCCATATCTCAGTGAAGGCCGTCCCTCTGCTGTAGAGCCAGATTGGCCAAGGAGCCTTCCCTGGGGTGGGCTTGGCTGACACCTGCATGGGACACCTGTCTTGACAACACAGACTCCGTCTATTAACGTTGGGTTCCTGTTCCCTCAGGGTGGCCAGCAAGTTACCTGAAGCCAACCTCCTCCTCCTCAAATCCTTGCTGCTCCTGCTCCAGAAGATCAGCAGGAACGCCACCGTCACCAAGATGAGCGCCAGCAACCTGGCCATCTGCGTGGGGCCCAACCTCCTCAGCCCACCCGAGGAGGACACGCTGCCCCTGGACGTCCTGATGCAGGTGACAGGGAAGGTACGCTGTGTTTCCCAGACCGCTGCAGCCTTCCAGGTCCACGCCAGCTTTGTTCTTCAGGGCTTCCTGGCTGCCTCCTCTCTTCGGCAAATGCCCGCGGGGGAGCTGCTGGCAAGAGCGGCCCCACAGCTGCAGCTTTCTGTGCAGAAGGCAGGATCAGGAGTGGGAAGGGCTGTCGGACACATTTGCAGCCAGCAGGTTGGAAAGCAATGGTTTACTGTGTGCAGGTGACACAGCTGGTTGAGGTCCTCATCGAGCAGCGTGAGGAGCTCTTTGAGGAAGAGGAGGAGGAGGCTGAGCTTCCAGGTACAGCGGCCGAGGCTGGGCTTGCCGGTGAACAGGCCGAGGAGTCGCCGGCACCAGGAGCAGAAGGAGAAGCTGTAGAGGTACGTGAGGTTCACACGCAGCGTGAGAGAATGCCTCTCCCCTCAGAAGGCGGCATTGCCGCTGCAGGGACAAGCAAGTTCATCCACCAACCTGCAGCTTTGCAGAAGTGCAGAGAGAGGCTGATGCAGCTTGGCCATCACTCTTTGTGCGCTGATGCCACCAGAAGTGGCACAGCTGGGCTGAGCCAACCCATCCAAGGGATCTGCCTTTTAGAGCTGAGCTGGAAAGTGGGCAGGTGCCATCTTCTACGTTTCCATTGCAGGTGCCTGCAGTCGCTCCAGAAAGCGCATCCCAGGAGAGCTCCTCTGGGCAGAGCAGGTAACATGAGCCGGCTTGGATTAAGAGTAGAATTGATTCATGTTGATCATGGCTGTACCTGTCTAACAATCCTCTTGAATGGAAAGGTTGCCGAGCTCTTCGCAGGAAGGGGCAACACCATCCCCCAGGAAAAGAAAACACACCTGCGAAGAGGAGAGCGATGGCCCGCCAGTCAAGCAAAGGCAAAAGCTGGAAAGTGAGAGCTCAGGAAAGGGCAACTGAGACTACCAAGCAGATCGAGAACAAGGAGCCCAGGTGTGTAACAGAGCCTGCTTTCCCTCTTGCGAATTTTCATGCTGCTCTAAGTATAGAAAATAGTACTGTGATGCCCAGAGATGGTCCCAGAGAGGAAGCAGTCACCTGCCCTGGGAGAAGGTGGATGTCTGGAGTAAAAGAGCACGCCAACATAGGTAGTTTTCATTTTGCACTTAGAATCATAGAATCAAAGTGTAATTTGGGTTGGAAGGGACCTTTCAAGGTCATCTAGTCTGCAATCTAAATAATAAATAAGAAAAAAAGAAAGCCTAGTACCCAGCTCTAAGGAATCCTGCAGAGGGGAACTGTAGATAGGTATTGCCTTTCGTGTCAAAGCACAAGTTGCTTGTTCTCCTCTCAGCCTGGAGCCTAATGCCTGTGTTTTCCCCCAATCTTTCTCAAAACAGATTGTAGAGGTGGTTGAAGAAATCACTCTCAGGTTGTCACTCTTTGGGCTCAGCTGGATGGTCTAGCGGAGGTTGCAAAAACAAGATCACACCTCGCCCTTTCTGCAGAACATTCACCAGCCCAGGAAGAAGCCTAAGGAGTGTTATCTGCTAGACCCGTCAAAAGAACTGCACAAAGGGCACTTGAGAGCTTTTAACATGTTTGTTTTCACATGCCAGTTGGCAACTCAGAAATTTACAATAGGTTTTTTAGCCAGTAGGGTAAGAGAGTTTGTTAGTGAGTTAGTGAGTTAGTTAGTTAGTTTCTATAGCAGGTAGCTGTGTACTGAATGCATTTTTTTCACATTCCAGTTTTCAACTTTCAAATATTTACAATAGCTTTTTGAGCCAATAGGGCGAGAGAGTTAGTTTGTTTGTTAGTTAGTTAGTTAGTTTCTACTGTAGGTGTAGGTGTTCACTGTAAATTCCTACAGAATTTGGCTCTGATTTGACTGTGACTACTCTTCATCTCCAAGTGAAGCACCGCATCAGAAGAGGATATGAGCCAAAGAAGAATTTGTTTGGCCCTTAAGCATTTCAAGCTTTCTGAAATCAAATCTGAGCTAGCAGGAGATGCAAACTGATAATAATGCTTTCCATGTAACCAACTATTATTCCTGTCGCTGAGCCAAGCGCAGAAGTTGAGGGTCACTACATTTTAATACTGGCTCTCTTAACTTGGAGTGTTATTAAGACCTTATGAGTTACTCAACGTAATGATTCCAAATGAGGGGAAAAAGTAAGGCAGATAATGGAGCCTGCAGGCATGGAAGAGATTTTATTATTCCTGGGAGACACTATACAGAAATGTCAGACTGCACACCTACAGAAAAGTGCTGGAACCAGTGTCTTTCTGTAAGAGTGAAGAAATGCTCAAAATAATTTCATTAAAGTAAAGCTTATTTTAATAAAAGCCGGAGGGGTTGGAGGTCAGGGGGTGTGAGAGGGAGTTTATTATCTGATGTTTACTCTGGTCATTATTTTTCTCATTTCAGAACTGAATAAAAAGTAGTTATATATTGCTTTTATTTTTTAAATCCTAAAACACAAAACCCCACAATTCACCTAAACTTATGTGTGATGAGGTGCAGCAGCCCCTCTGGTGGATAGATATAACTACCATACTCCAGAAGCTCCTGCTACCATGAGACAGTTTTTTCCAGCCTGTTTCCCCTTCTTCCCTATGAACATTCTTCCCTATGACATTCATTTTGGTTTGGTTTGGTTTATCTTTTAAATATTGGACGACAAAATTCTAAGAGAAAAAAACTTCATTTAGGTGCCTTACCTGGAAACAAACGCGGTTCCCAAAAGTGGAAAGCAAACACTGTTCTGCCTGGTTTTGCAAGTCAAGAAGTAGTAGCATAAATACCCACTAGAATGCTCAATTTCAAAGTCAAAAGGTTTAATTAATAAAGTACTATTAGTATTACTTTTAGTAATGAATCAAAGGTCAGAATCACCATGCTGAGACATAATTTTCAAGTCATTTGAAAATATAGGATATTTTGCATATCTAGCAAAAACTAAAATCAAGGGCATAATCAAAAACATACTTACCCATTCAAGAGGTAATTTATTGAAATTAAGAAGAGAAATCTGTTAGGTGTCTGTTAGGTTTAACAGCAGAAGGCTGAGGTGATCTGTCATAGGGCAAAAGCCTTAGGATACTTCTGGTAATCATTTGGTCTTTCATAGTCAGTGTTCCCTCTAATTCTGTTCTGGAGGTTAATATTTAGAAATCCTATTGGAAAATACTATTTTTTCCTCTCTGTTTCTTTTTTCTTTTTTAATCAGAAGTCCCTTTATATGCACAGAATATGTATGACAGGGATTTTAGTGGTTATGATCATCAAGTTGGTTTTCTTTTTTCTTGCAAAGACATCTAATTTCCTGTCTTCTACTGATCTATCCGAGGCAAAATGAAGTTCCAAGAAATCCCCACTTCATCACATTTCATTACAGGTCAGGTTTGTCTTCCTAAAGGCAATATTAGTCGCACAGGTCCTTGATTACTTAATATATTCACACTTGAGAATTGTACTTGAGCCAGTCCTGGACAATGGTTGGCAGCTCACTGCATCATTATTTAAAGACATGAACTGTGTCTCCAAAGTCCTGTCTTTACATTTCACATCCAGTTTACCTTTTATTCGTATAAAATCAGGTAACCTGGCATGCAGGTTACCAGACTGCTTGCAAAGTTTTTTTCTACTTTTTTTCTGAATGCTCCTCCTCACACTCATTCCTTTGTTCAGGTAGTTGTACAAGGTTTATCTGTTTGTTATTATTATTTTATTTTTCAGCTACAGATTCACTTCTGTGCCAAGTGATATTTCAGCAAAGGGGACACATATTTCCAAAGCATGATGAAAATTCAAGTTTTTATAGAAAGCATTTTTAGGGTTTGTGTCCTACAAGCAGAAGAGATTGAAAGTAATCACTGCCTCAGAGCATGGGGCATTTTCTGATGGACTAACTTTGTAGGTAGAAACAACCTAAAGTGTACCCGATATACACCAAAGTAAAAGGTATAAAATGGGTTTGAAACCGATTAATCTGGAAACAGAAACAGAATGAAAAGCTTATTGTAGGTACGTGAAAGAGGTACTGACTTGTTATAAATCTTTGTAGCCCTCCATCTCCCCACCATTTTAGGGAAGACAGAGCATCTCTTTTCAATTATGAAAAGAATGCAAACATCTGAGTCTGCCTGCCTGTCTTTTCGTTTGGGACATGGACTTATCACACAATTCACTGAATTCAGAAAAGGAAACTCGAAGTACTACTTAATATTTTTATGATTTATTTACTTGGGAAAGCTGTATCCAGCCACAAAGAAATATGTTTCAACAAGAAACACCAAAAAAGTGTATCCGAGGGATCTGCTGTTTGTATGAAAATATGCTTTCTATCACAAGGAGGAGATTGTGCCAGAAACTTGTTATGATTTCCCAACGTTTTTTGCATTTCAGGCAAAAATATGCACCTTTTAAGAAGTTATAATAAATATATCTGTGGCCTGTGTTTGTTTTCTTAAATATGTGAAGTAAGATTAAAAGCTATTTTCCTTCATATCAATCAAAACCAATAAAGTATAAATAAATACAAAAGTTTCTCAGAAAATAAGCACCATAAATCTACAGCTTACTTTTCTTTAAAATGTTCTATTTATGTGTAGAAACCTTACTGAAAGAATGGTAGGAGTCGTGGTAGCTTTTTCATAAAAACACAGACACTGAAAAAAACCATAGTGTCCAAGACGACTTAAGGGTCAAAGTCAGGGATCACTTACACCCATGAAGTTCCGTTGAATTCAGACATTGTATAATGTGAGCAAAATCTGCATTTTAAAATTGTTCAAAATGCCTGAGGTATTCCCTTAAGGAAAAGTGCATCCAGTTGCCTGAATGAGAGTACTGACACAAACCGTATTTTTTATAAGCAGATCCACTTCAACAGTTATGGTAATTAAACCTGCAAAGGTCCCAGCAGGAGTGATGCTAACATCAAAACAGCTGTTTCACAAAGAAAAAACATGATGTAAAGTCAGTATTCCCCCATCCCATGTTCTTTGTGAGACACATCCCAAGTCTCACACAAACAAGATAATTGGGTGTAATGTTACTGTTATTCTACAGGAAGAAAAAGAGACCATGAGATGCAGATTTATGACTGAAATTGAATCAGGATTTCTGGAACTGCTGTCCATTTAAATATAGTTTTGTCTGAGTACACTGCAGGCAAAAATCCTATGAAGACCACAGCATAAGGAAAGGTCTCATCAAATGTCTTTCTATCCCTAGAACATATTTTTATAGTGTTAGGGTCTTTTCTTTAAATGAAAAATAAAACAAAGTGCAAAAGCTGACTGCGAACTATAACTTTTACAGTCAGCTATAGCTTTCATCTGCTGCTACACAACCTTCAGAAATCCTGTAAACTGAAGCAAACAGCTACATACATATCAGGAATGTCAGTGTCAATGGTTTTTTATAGTCGGGACACCATGAAAATGTTGGATAATTTTTTAATGAGATTTTTTTAATCTAGCTAAAGACAATGACTAATACAATAGTCTCTCGACTAATTATTTTTCTAATAAAATATACTTCAGATTAAAAGTATATCTTTATGACCTCCATCTACTTATATATTTTAGTACGGACGAGGCCATATTATAGACTTACTACACAAAAACATCAGGCAGTAATCATACCGAACTTCTTTTTCCTAAAGCAAAGATTAACATTGAAAAAATTACTAACTTCCATGAAGATTTTTTACACTTATCAAAAATTTTGATTTAGATTGTTGCATATTCTGAGAAAATATAATTCCTTAAAATTAGTTTGGTGTTTTTAAAGTTTGCATAACAAAGGGACATTCTAGAACTGCACTTTTATTGAATGAAAACTTAGACTTTTGGAAGAAAATATAACACAGGTGAATCCCATTAGTCCACTGAGTGTAGAGGAAGGAATAAAATAGTACCAGTAATGGTAAAAAAACCCAAAAGGTCTTGTTTCACAATGCACAATCATGTTTCCTTTGGAACTGAAACACTTTCTAATGAGTCACTTTTACAAAGTTGGAAATCAATTCACTTTTGAGGAAACACACCATCTTTGTGTAAAATTGGAGGGCATCACATCTTCCATGTAGTATTAAACCAAATTATGTGCACGAAAATAAACAAAGAACTCTGTTGGAAAAAGTATGAATGAAGATCCTGCTTCAGCCAAAGGCTGGAGAGTTGCACACAGAGGCAACTTCTGTTCACCTCTGAGCTGAGCTGTAGTTAGTTCAGATAAGAATCTGAACATAGGAAAGATCCAAACATATCTGCTCTCAGATCATAAAAACTCTGCAGGGTTTTAAGGCTGCCACATTCATTTTTGTCAGTATCCAATGCTCAAAAAGAGACAAATGTCTCAAGTTTTCCTAGACATTTCCTCTGTCTTCAAAGATGTCTCTGAGTTTGTGTCTAACTCATATGGAGACTATATTGCTATTGAGCCAAGCACTTCCACTTACATTTTAGTTTAACTCAAAGGATATGAATAGGAGATGTCACATACATTGATAAACGCTCTTTATCAATCAACGAACCACAGAAAAAATAAAGGAAAGGACATCACAAATCTGCAGAGATATGATTCAAATTAAAGTGGGATTCACTTAGTATATTTCATTTTGCATTTTTTATTAAGTTGCAAGGATGGATATGGAAGAAGCTATTACTCTATAATCCATTTGGTTTAAGAGAATACTAAAAGGAGGCACTATTGTATAGGAATAAAAACCGAAAATAAGTTTATAAAAAATAAAATAATTCTTGTGATAGAAAATTCAATAAACAGCATGAATATATACATTTTTAAATAAACTTTATCATTAATTTTACAATAAAAAACAAAGGAAATTCTGAGAAATAGCAAGAACTCTGTGGATAAACAAAGGGATTTTCAAAAGACTGAAATAATGCATAATTTGGAGAACATTTTTTAGTTCAAATAAACACTCACAACTTTTGAAAATCCCACTTTTAACAACACTAGTGTAGCAAAACAGCCTTCAGAGTTCAAGAGGATGAAGGAATGGCTCATGCACATCCCTGCACAAAAAGCTTTCCACATTTAGGCTCAGCAAGGGATGTGCTGAGAATGTACGTAGGCAAAAAAGGAAATAAGATGACGAGTTAGGCAGAGCGTTATCTTAGGTATGGTGTTATATTCATGCCTCAGTTTATCTGCTCTATAATGTTTTGCCTGAGTGCATAGAATAAAGTATGATGGAACGTGTTAGGGAGACCAAGTAGGAAACCAACAGCTAAATGCAAATTTTGAGTTCCTGTTTCCCATTGGTCTGACTTAAATGTTTCCGAAAAGACTGCAGGCTAATTTTGCCAAAGTCAGAGTAAAAGACAGAACAAAATGAATCATTCAAGTGCCCCACCATGAGGGAAAAAATGGGAGAAGAAGAGTGGCTTATCAAAAAAAGAGACACGCAGAATTTCCTTAGGACACTTTTGAGACGGTTGTGCTTCTTTAAACTCTGAGCAAGTGACAAGCTGCAAACAATTGATTCAGAAGTTAAACCCTTTTTCTCTCACCATTGGATGCAATTGCTGAGTGAACAGAAAATAGGTTTTTTTGTTCCAAACTTAATTACAGATGCTTGAAAGGTAGGACCTGTCAAGCCTTAATTGCAGTTTCGCCTTCATGTTGATACGATTGTAAGACGTGAAGGAAGAGACAGGGAGCCTCATATTAGTGTCTGGTCTAAGAAGCTGAAAGACATTTCTCTGATGGATACATCTGAAGGGTGCATATTCAACCAGTGGCAAATTGAGGCTGAGGATAAGCAGAGATAAAGGCCTCTCCTAGATCTCTAACATGGCGGTAGATGCTGGAGGTTTGTGATCTTTGTGGGGTTACCTAGAGAATGGTAACCAGTGGCTTTGATATGGAGAAAGACAAACAACAGTCAATCATGTGAGAAGAACATCAACAGTGAAAACAGCTCAGGGAAAAAAAATCACATTCTGCAATTATTGAAGTTGCATTGTGCACTCATAAAAACACAAAGATTTGTCCAGGGAAGTATTCTCAATACGTATTTTCATAGCTAATTGCATACTCCTAACAGCTCAACGGCACTGTAAGCAGATATGATTTGCTATGACTTTTCAAAAAAGAGAATGCATTTGCAGGACTGCAAAAAATAAAATTCTAACAGGCTTAGGATGAAATCAGCAGGAAGGAAAAGCTGGAGGTACATCTCAGCATGGCACTGCTGAGGAACACCACATTTCTGCCCTGTCTGATTTTGCTATATGAAGGTACTAGATTCATTCTTTCTAAAATTGCTGATATTTCAGGTCCCTTATCAATTTAGCAAAGCTATTAGTGGTAAAAGTGGACCGGGTTTTTGACTGAAACCAAGAAATCTGCAGAAGAGGGGCTATGGGGAGGAAGTCTGAAATGCACATTTTCAGGTTGTTGACAAAACAAATAGAAAAAACACTGGAAATTTCTTTTCAGGGTGTCGTTGGGTTATTTTAGGGATTTTTAAACCTCTTGTCTTCTAATTTACACATGTATGTCTGGAATATGTGAGATATCAATCAAAATTAAAATGCCAATTATTTCCATTTTTGAATGTTCCTTAAATGCTTCTATACCTCCAAAATGAAATATTTTAATGACAAAAAATAAAAAAAATGAAATTATTCGTTCCTTAGAAAAACTTATATTTAATGTCTCTGCTATTCAAAACAAACACGCAAACACAGATGCTGAATCTGTGCCTGATTTCAGTCTCCTGTTACAGCATTTTCCATTGAGTGAACTCAGTGCCATTTGAAAATTGTTCCACTCTAAATGCAAGAGTTATTTTGATTGACTTCCATGCCTCAGTCCCCCTCTCTGAGGCATGCCGATGTTCACGGTTGTCACTTCTAGCCTTGGTTTGCACTGTGTAATGATAGGAGCGGACCACACTGCAGCAGAAACCTGAATGGAGCAGAAATGTGACTGTCTCTGTGCACAGATCACACACACATGCAAGACAATATCTTAGCCCTTTCTTTTGCCCTGGAGAGAGAATCCAGGACAATCTAGTCACAGTCTTTGTCTGTACTATTTTTGGTAAGTTCAGAGTTATTCTGCCCCTTTTTCATGAATCTTTTCACCAAACCAACCATCATAACTGCTATAACCAGTGCTAGCACAAAAGACAAGTTTTTTAATTTTACTGAGCCAGTAACAGAGAACACAGGATGTCCAAATCCAGTATGCTGTATGCGAATCCAAATGAGAGCCATCTGTAGACGTACAGCAGGATGTATGCTATCCTGTAAGCCCTAGAGCACATATGAGGTTAGTTGTTCTTCAGTTCAAAAACACCACTCTTCTAAATGCAGTGTTATTTGTTTTGAAGAGAAATGAAAAGAAGGAAACAATAAGTTGTGCAGAACAAAACAATTTAGTTAGGAAATAGGCATCAGAGGAGTGGGATGTGTGCCATACTGCAAAGCTCATTTAGCAATAGGGTATTTGAAAAATTACAGTGAGCATGTCTTTAGAACATATGAGTCTTGAAAGGAACAATAGCATGTAAGACATCCCGGGGCAGAGGGAGAGGAGAAATCCTTCCCCCTTCATCTAGAGGTGCACGGCTTAGCCAAACCAAATACTCAGAGTGCCAATTCCTGTACCGTGATGCCCTGCCAAGCTCTGACTACGGACTGCCTTACCTCTGTGGCTGTCTGTCTGCCTCAGTGTTTGTAAAATGAGTTATTGCACCAAATACTAGACTGATTTTTCAACTTGTGGTGAAACAATGGGCTATTAACAACTCTATTATTTCCTGTGTATGCTATCAGTCTGAATAGCATTCTTTGTGCCCGTCCTTAACCTTTCTACAAACAGTGAGAAAGAAGGACTGTGTAGATGAAAGTAACATGCTTTAGATCTTTCCCTAGGAAAACTGTCATTAATTTTCTTCAGCAATATTTTGTAGGCTGCTATTTTCCATTTTGCTCTTAACTCAGCTTACAAAAAACTTTACATCTCTTTTTCTCCATCATTAGTAATAGTCTGATTTTTAAAGTTTCTCTGCACTAGCCAGATATGGCTGGACTCATAAGTAACAAGAACACAATTAATACAGTCAAAATTTTAGTGTCATACCTTGGCAACCTGTATGAAAACTGTGAGGAAAGCAGAAGCACAGGCTGCAAGAGGAAAGGGCTTGCAGAAGGCAGTAGGAAGTCGTGAAAATTGAATGCAAATAAAACAGCTCCCAGTTACCCACAGGCATTAAACCTGGAAGAGATGTATTTTTTGTCTGGTGATTAAGACAACTCCTAACCACTCTTCCAGCTGCTATCTGGTCCTATGAAGTTATTTACCGAAGAGCTACCAAGATAGTCTAGCCTGAGGAGAACTGAAATGCTATAATTTGAACTAAATTTTACAGGAAATTTAAAGATAGAGAGTTGAAAGAGGAAAGAGTTTGGAGGAATCCACAAGAAGTAATCTGGGCTTACTTTTAAATTTCATGTTATCAGGAGATGCAGGAACTGTAGAAACATCTTTGAAAATGTCGTTATTCTTCATGTTAATATATACACTTACATACACATGCATACATACACATTCCTGTTATGTGTTACCTCACATCTGGTATCAGAAGCAAAACTTATGGTGCCTAAGTGTCTTTGGGAGACCAAACATAACTAAAGGTTTATGGCTATATCAATTTGCTAAAAATACTCAAAGCAATTCACAAAATACAATAGAGGAAGTTAGTTTTTTCATACAAAACACACGAATGGTTCAATACATCTTTAAATAATGTCCTTAATAGTTGCAGGCCATTGTATACATAATTTATTTTTCTTCCTACTATTATCTAGCTTTTTAAACTGGTTTATACCCACACACACACTCATATGCATATAACTTTTTGCTTACATATTTCAAAGTACTCTAAAGAGGCCTCATATGGACAAGGAAACTTCAGAAAAATCAAGTGCCTTGTTTTAAAGATACCCAGCTTACCAGTGGCAAAGCCAAAACCCCTCAAATCAAAAAAGCTGCTCCTAATATAGTCATCCCAGACAAAGCTCTTCATGTCACCATGGTGTACTGCAACATGAGCTAGAGTTTGCAGGAAGGTAGGAGCATCCACTTATTTTGAGAGTCAGTTTACTGCAGTTCACCTGAGAATGGATATAATGCAGTTCATGAGAATAGATACATAAGAGCTTTGTTCAGCTGGTGACTTGCAGGAAGAAAAAACTGTCTCTGTTCTGCACAGGTTCTCTATACCAATGCCAAACAAGAAAGGAAATCCCCCAGTGTGTGCTTAGTGTGAAGAGGAGGAGCACAGAAGAGCTGCTTCTGCTCATTTTTGGCACTTCAGTTTGTCAGGTACCAAGGCTTCTACAGACTGATGTGAGACGGTGGCTCTCAGCATATGGTTTGAGTGTGCGTGAAAGGCAGTGGTCCTTAACACACAGCATAAGTGTGGAAGGCTGAGATATTGTGAATTATTTGTCTCAAAGCTTGCTTGCTAAAATAATATGCTTAAGGCTTGCTTGTTACAGAAAAAATGCTTGCTCACACTGCTTGCTTAATTGGGCCTGCTGTAAAGGCCTAAATACAGTGAATTAAAGTGCAAAATGCGTGATCACTGCGAATTGCTAAAACTCAAAGAATGCTTGAAGCTTATGCAAGCTCAAGTGAAGCTCCAGCGACATCAGCCACCAACACCTGCGACTAGGCCTGCAGTGTGCTCAGGCAATGCCGGCCACCAACTGCCATAAAATGACCAAGTTACGACTTGCAAGTGTGGCCATCCGCCGCCAGGACCAAAACCTGTCACCTGGGACCGGCGGACCTGAGACCCGAGCACTGCCAACACCTATTGGGACCTGGACTCTGATACCGGCACCACCCAAGACCTGCAAACTGCCAGCGCTACTGAGGCCTGAAGCCTGAGAGCTGCCCCACAGGAGACGACATTGGGATCCCTTGCTTATCTCTTGCTTATCTTCTTGCATGGTTGCTTAACTTTCTTCCTAATTTCTCCCCTTTTGTCTCTGTTGCTCTAGCTTTAGGTGTGAAAATGAAATAAATTTACTCTGTCTTTAGGCATTAAAATAAAATAAGATTGTTTAGCGGAATCTGACTTCGTTTGTGTCTTAATCTCACTCTTGGAATCATTTTTGAACCTTCCTGAGTCCAAAATTGGACCAGGACCTCACAACTGGCAACAGCAGAGCAACATCAGCCCTTTCTACACTTCAACTGTCACCATTCTTCATCTTCCTTGATTAATCAGGAATAACAATTTAACAGCACTGTTGTCCCTGCATTGCTCCTCTACATAATCTTCTGACACAGATCTGTTCTGATGGCTCTGCAGTTCTTGAAGAACTCTGGATTTTTCTAAACTTCAGGATTTCAATTATTGACATCCATGTGCAACAGGTTCCTCACTTTCTGGATGCATAAACCTATTAAGATTCAGCTGTAACACACAGAAATGGATATTTCCAGGCCTTCCAGATATTACACAGCTGGGTGAAAGCAGTAAAGATGCCAAGAAATCATGGATAAGCATATGAAGTCTTCCAACATCATTCACACATGACTTAGAGGTGGAGAAAGAGTTCTTGTTCCAGGAATAATAGATGTATACAAGCCCTGTATATTCTACAAGAAGTGGTTATCTTCTGCATAATTTGTAAAATTTCAAAAAAAGATTAGTCCATCCTTTATATTAATTACCAGCTTATGATAAATGTATACACAGGTAAAAAACATGGCCAGTTATTTTGGTGTCTCCATGGCTAAATGAGAATTTATTCTGCTCATATAAACCTTAAAAAGAAAAATGACATTGCTTCCTATCTGAACACATTAACAGATGAGAATCATATATATTGGATCCCAACTGTGGCACTGAAATAGGAAAAAATTCTACTATTGTGTAACTACACCGGCATCCTCAGATGTCCATTTTGATATTCTACTGGTTGATAATCTTGCTGAAGATGCCCATTGACTTCTGCATATGACTAAATACTTGAGCGGCTGTGTGGCTACTGGGTCTATCTGGTTATCAACATGGCACATCTTGCCATCTAAAGGTAGGACAGTGATTTCAGGAAAATTAAATGCAGGAAGTCATATTTATCATGCTTCTAATTTCTTTCTGTGAACTGTAAAACAATTTTTCAGGTAGCAACCATAGATTTTGGGAAACATTATATTGCAGAGATTTGGATCTTCACATTCAGTCTGGCTGCTGCTTTACGCTTGATTTGCTCGTGCAGATTAAAGCAGACTGAAGAAATTGACATCTCCAGGTAAATTCCACAATAATAAATAATAATATAATAAAAATAATAATAAAACAGCGTTGTAATAATGCCAAACCAACAGCCAGTGGTCAAGGTAGGGTACATACTCTATGTCATTATGGTTAAATATATTCTATTTGGTTTATCTGGTCAGAGCTGAGCTATGCTGGATGTCAGAACAAGCAGACATATTTATCCTCAAAAATTCCCAGAGTGTCAGAGCATTGTAATTCCGACATAGTACAGACCCATCCATCGAACTACAGCTCCTCAGCTTCCAAGACAGCTTAAATGCCTATATAGCAACATTTCAGGAAGAAGTGCAAAATCAAAGACTGAACAAAATGTTCTCTAGAGAAGCAATGGCCACAAAGGTATCAAATCAAGTCACAGTTCATTTTATAGACAATTTTTCTCATCTTAAAAACATTTACTCTGGGTTTATGGTGATTGCTGCAACCTCATCAAGCTCCTTGAAAGCTTCTAATCAGCAGCTTTTTTTTTCAGTTCATTATGAGCTTAACTTGCACAACTTTTCTGACCCCATTACACATTTCCTTTCAATAACCATTATTCATGACAAGTTTATAGATTAAAGTGACTTTTCTTTTACCTTTCACCTGCTTTGAATAATGTATTCATTCAAAGTAAGATTCGAGATATCTCTTCCTCCTTCATTTATTATATGCACTGGCTGAATTAATTTCAAATTAGGCTGCAGGCTATTTTGGGCAAGGGTCGTTTCCAGCAGGGTTCTTGCAGAGTGTTCACCCTAAATGGTTCTGCTAGAGCTGGGCGTTAGCAGAGTACAGTAGTAGATTTATTAACAACAACAGCAGCTTTAGGTTCGAAGATTAGGTGAAGTGATGTCTGAAAAACAAATGAGAGAATTTCATTCTGCTGCCCAGCGAATAGTGATCACTTCACAAAATGAATTCAGTGTTTGCAGTTTCTGCTGAGAATACCTGATTGATGGGAGCCCTGGCTGGTGCCCCTTGTCAGAGCTGTCAGAACATAACCTTGATGTGTACATTTCAGCACTGCCTGGTTCTCTCTCTCACTTTCACAATATGCCAAGCTCTAATTTGTTGATTGTAGACTGATGGGCATTTTGACATTACTGATTTTCTCCATTTAACATTCTTGATGCTGCTTCTCCACCCTGCTCTTTATACAAGCACAAGAGAGGTAAAAAAAGAAAATCTAAGAAACCACATAAAGAAACTTCAGATGAATCTGGCATACTTGCAGATTGCTAACTTGAATTAAGCTAGGATATGTTTCTTTTTTTTTCTGCATGCTGATTTTAATTTTTTTTTACTAAGTAATTTTCTAAATTGAAGTAAATTGCTATAAATTCAACACATAATACAATTAGTAAGGTCATTTAAATTTTTAAAGCCTAGGATGACAGCATATTATCATTTTAAGCCTAATTTATAGTGAACATCAATGAAGAGCTATCCATGTGAAGATTTAAATAACATCGTGCAATGTGTATGAAATTGTTAACTATAATGGCAAGAGCATGGCAACTCATGGGAAATTAACATATTTATCAGTCAGCAGAACTGGCACTACAAAACTGCTGGAGAAATTCAAATAATATAACGGGCAAGGTGAGATTTAAACCAGATGGGATTATCCAAATGAAATACAACTGGAATTAAGATATAAATATGGTAACATGGTACAATATTGGAAAAGTGAAAATATTCCTTGAAGGTAGAATACTTGATGCACAATAATTCTTAGAAACTGTAAAGATTTGTAAATCTTCTGATAACGATATAAACATTTCGTATCATTCAGAGAAAAAACTCCTGGGTGACTGACATAGAAAAGCAGTTTCATAGAAGAAAAATCATAGAAAAGATGTCATATCATATGTTAATTTTTACAAGCTACACATGTAATCCAGTCTGTAAAATTTCACATCTTCTGGTAAGCTCAGAAAGATAATAACCTGGTAGAGACCTGGAGAGTGTTTCAAATGCCTAACTGTATGGATTTTGTGCCATTTTTGACCCTAGAATAATTGCATGGGACTAGCTTACATGACATATGACCCACAAGAGACACAGATCTTTTGAAGAAGCAGCTGAATATCAGACATGAGAGCCTAGCACATCTAAAATGGCACCAGATGACTAAGTTTAAACATCTGAATCATGTGTTCACCCCTGATGAGCTGTCTTGCTTGAGCAGCTGAAAGACATTGTTGTCCCTCATAGCCCTCTCTTCTTTCTTCCCTTCTCAAGCAACTTTCTCTTCAAACATGTTGAAAACAGTGGGCACTCCTGCCTTCAAAAGAGGGCAGAAAGAAGGATGTAGGGGACTGCAGACCAGTCAGCCTCACCTTAATCCCTGGGAAGGTGATAGAGCAACTAATCCTGGAAACCATTTCTAGATACACAAGGGACAAGAAGGTGATTTGGTGTAGTCAGCAGGAATCCACAATGTGGGTCATGCTTAAACAACCTGATAACCTTCTCTGATGAAACGACTGGCTTGGTAGATGAGAAGAGTGCAGTGATGTAACCCAGGGTTCAATACTGTATCCAATCTCATATAATATCGTCTTCATGATCTGGATGATGGGGTAGAGTATACCCTCAGAAGTTTGCTGATGATATAAAACTGCAAGGAGTGGCTGATCTCCCAGGGGGTCATGCTGCCATCCAGAGGGACCTCGACAGGCTGAAGAATGGACTAACAGGAACCTCATGAAGTTCAATAAGGAGAAGTGCAAAGTCCTGCACCTGGGAAGGAACAGCCCCATGCACAAATATCTTTAATGTGGACAAATATCTGAAAGGAGAATATAAAGAAGACAAAGGCAAGCTGTTTTCATTAGTGCTCCATGACAGTTCAAGAGGCAATGGGTGCAAACTGAAACACAGATAGTTCCCTTTGAACATCAGGAAACACTGTTTTACTGTGAGGGTGGCTGTGCACAGGCTGCCCAGAGCAGTAGTTGAGTCTCTCCACTTGGAGATATGCAAAAGATGTCTGGCCATGGCCCTGGACAACTGGCTCTAGGTGACTGCTTAAGTGGGAGGTTGCATCAGATCACATCCAGAGGTCCAACCTCAACTATTCTGGGATTTCATCAAGGGGGAATCAAAAGACCTCTTAAACCTGCAAACATTCAACCCACATCCCTACACACCTAACAAATGATAACACCATTCGTGTCCACAGGCTATGGACATCCTAGCATATGAATTTGGGAGTCTAACTCCAAAGTTCCTCTTAGCACAGAAGACTCTGTGCAATTCTCAAATTACAGGTGAACAACTACATAACTCCTAAAGGTGTTCTCACTTGAGGGAACATGTTTCAAGTAGTACATGTTTCAAGCATATAATACTAGCACATGTTTCAAGCAAATTTTAATTATTCATGCAAAACACTCACCTGTGCGAAGACAACTAGATTCTTAGGACATAGCAGATAGCACCTCTAGTTTAACATGCTTCAAATTGCCTTAGGTTTGTGGCTTCTTTCCAGATTAATAGAGTCCCATGGCTAGCTCCACAAATACTGCTTCAATTACTATGGGAAAAATTCCAATATACTGTAGGGGTAATCTCTATCATGCATTTTATACCAATGGTTTTGTGGACATTACATTATAGCATTTTATCTTCTGTTTTTCTTTTTGTGATGCAGTTCATTAAATGCATTGCTTCCTAGATCCTCTTGTATTCTTTCTGATTCACTAAAGCCCTCTGAGACTGAGAAAAGCCTCCAGGGCATATATGCTCAAAATAAACCTGAAACTCTGGAGAACTTTCAATTTTCTTTACATATCAACATACTCAGTTCAATTTGTTGCAGTAATATTAAAATTAAACAATGACAAAGCAAGGAACTCTGTGGGAATTATTCCTCCTACACTGCTCAAAATACTTTCCTTTTTAAACAAGTAAATTATCTCTATCTTGGTTTTTGTGCTAAAAAATAAAACATAAGAACTTACTGCAATACTAGGAAAATTGCCCAGCTGCCTATCTTACACATTTTCCTGCAACACTTGCTTTAAGATGCATGACTAACACTGCAAAATAGTAAATGGCTACAGAAAGAAACCGTGTTTGACATATACTGTAAGTCACATTGTTAAAAAAGGAAAATAATTATAAACCTTGTTTTCAATGACGACAGCAGACATCTCATACCAGCCAAGCTCTGAAACTGTTAGACATTTGGCAGGTCTCTATTTGTTGAATGGAAGCAAGTGAAACACTAGGTGATACAGATATTGTAGGTTTATAACTCAGACAGCCTTGTCATGTTTTCACTATTCCTTCATAAATTTTGATTATTTTTACTTTTTTCTTTTTTAAGAAGAGTAGAAAATTCCATAGTCTTGAGTACTTTCTGTCTCCTTAGAAAAATCCAAACTTAAAAAAAAAGGTGTTCTAAAGCAGTATTTGGATTATGTTGCAGTCTTACAAAAATCCATAAGAGCACATTAATTTAGAAAGTGGGGAAAGAGGTGGCTAGAACAAATGCTGTACCTTTGAAATGCCAAGAAAGATGACAATGACCTGCATTACCATGTACGGTCCATATCTGAGGTCTGATTGTAAACCAGTTCCTAGACTACCTTTCTTATTAACAACAGAAGCTTCCTTCAAAAGATTTTTGTTAATGTTGAAACAATGAGGAAAATATAGTAAAAAGCTAACCTGAGCCTGTAATTTTTGTAGAAGTATTTCACCCTTCTCCATCAAGAATTTCTAAGTTATCTCCTGTCAGTGACACATAATTTTTTTGAACTGGGAAGGAAGAATTTAACAGTAATTTATCTGGATGATTTTTACCCACAGTATCATGTACATGTGAAAACTGAATTGTAGAAGGCTTTTTACTACATTTTGCATTACTTGCTGTGCAAGTTACATGACAAGTAAGATAAAAATGCATGCTAATTAACTATGTGTTTCATATGAGGAAAATCCTGAATCTTGCACAAATCTCAAGTAAGGACTAGATCCACAGTATGTTTTTTATTCATGACATTTCTAGAGACATCAGTGGGCTTTGGATTAGACCCTGAAAGGGGCAAGCAGGATCTAAGGAACAGAATCAAGCTGTTAAAATCATACAGCAACATATGGTCCTCCAAATATCTCCAGATAAGCTCAGCACTACTGTTTCCTCAGCATCCACATGTTTTCTTGGGCAGGATAATGTTTTCAAGGTGGATCCAAATAAACCTTTACATTGCCACACATATGTTGGTAATAACGTGGCCAGGCTCTTCTGTACCTAACTTCCATCCTATATGAGATGATATATTCTTAGAGCAATGATGTGTCTCATTATGCTGTGGTAAAATATTCCTGAAGGTATCGTAGCATAGATGCTGTAATTAGTAAGCCAACTCTCAGAAGAAGTGATAGTGATGACAACTTAATTCAAGCCTTCCAACTTCGACATTAGCACAGCTGTGGACCACTGCTAGGGACATCTTAAATGTTAAAATTTTTCTTCAGTGAAGTGACCTTTGGAAATATTGGTGACATTACAGCTGCTTTCATCAGGCAAGCTAAGTTCATATGCACCTTATTTCTGACCCATTAAAATATCTTCAGACCCAGCTACAAGGTTTGCCACAGAATAAAAAGATTAGCACAGCATACCTGCAACAGAAGTCCTGACCCAACCTGTTTGAAAAAGGTCTATAATTTCTAATTTCACACCACAACAGAGCTGTGCTCTCTGATATTTGTATTTATCAAGAAGAGCTGAAAAACTCTAAGTAAAAGGCAATGTATATGCTGCAATACCTGAGGCGAAGGCCTAAAGCCTCTGGAGGTTGAAACTTGCACTGTTACACACAGAAACATAGAGCTCCCATTGGAAATAAATGCCTATTCTTTTGAAATTAACCTTTTGTTTGAGACTGAAAAAGTTTGACCTGAAGAGACTGAAAAAGTTTGATCTGAAGAAAATCCTTACAAATCTTTCT
Organism: Caloenas nicobarica; assembly: GCF_036013445.1. NCBI lineage: Eukaryota > Metazoa > Chordata > Aves > Columbiformes > Columbidae > Caloenas > Caloenas nicobarica. The sequence goes on from NC_088245.1 coordinate 52,604,027, forward strand.
TTTCTGTGTTCAAAGGCTTGAACTGCTTCACCTACTCTCTCTCTGGGCAGCAGATGCTGTATAAATGATCATTACCCTTGCCGTAGTTAATTGGCTTATTTGTGCTGTTTCATGATTTTATTTTTATTCTTTTGTCCCATGTTAGACTTGTTCAAATGACAGGTGGATTTGTAGTACTCACACTAATTTTTGGCCTTGTTGTTATGCATCATGCTCTTGAGTCAGGAGTATTGTCTCATCTATGAAACAGGAAATGAATATCTGACATAATGACACCTTTAATTTTCTTACCACTCAATGAAAACACTTTTAAAGAATGGCTTTCCCATCTCTTTAAGTTGGCATAAATCAGTAAACAACCTATCTAATTCTCACTCCTGCCCTCCGTGTGCTAACACAAATATCCTTTCTGAATGCTTTTTTTAATTATTATTTTTTATTCATCAAGATAGTGTTAATTCAGGTTATTTCCCCAAATCTGGTTTGTTATGTCGCTTTATAAATGATTATACCAACAGAAGGGAGGGGATTGTGGGAGGAAAGTAGGAAACTGTGGTCAGAGCAGCCGAATAACAGTACTAGCTCCTTCCTCAGCCTGAAGGCACTGTGACTACAGTCTGAAGTATGCGGCCTTTCCTTGGGTGCTTTACAAAGGCAGTGGGGAAAGTAAGAGCTGGCAGAATGTGTAGTTTTGTCCAAAACTTTGGATTCCAATACCAACTTCCACATGCACACGGTATGAAAAGGGAGCACTTTGGCTCTTGACTGGGGTCGTGGCTACTCATTACATCTATATGGCAGATTGTCAACTATGGAGTTCAATTTCTTCATGAGTTGGAGACTTTTGTACACAGGTGTAAGTTAAATTAAGGGACTTCAGAGAGTTCAAGGGAGAATTCAGGTGTCCATGTAGCCTTACTTAGCTCTGTTCCTCTTGGATGAGTGATTACATCAAGTCATAACCAATTTTGGTCAGAAAGTGACTGCATGTTCTTACAAACAGGTGTGAATCAAAGCACCTAAGTTGAATAGGGCATCCAGTACTACGGAAACTTAGTAGAAACATTCATAACGTTCATAACAAAAGAGTAGTATTTTAAGGAGAATCTTGTACTGCCAGCATGAGATTCAATAATGTTTCCTCACATTTTCCCAGTGCTCTGCCTTAGGTTTACAAGGATTCAGAAGGTCTCCTATACAAATTGTTTCAATATTTCAGTGAAGGTAACATGAGTGTCCAACTGTATATTGAAAAAGTTTTGAAATTTTTTAAAGTGTAGCATTTAAAATGGAATTGTAAACAATACATTTTGTACATTTTGTACATTTTTTTTCAGAGACATTTACTCCATCCACACAGAACAACTTACTTGCCAGACCTCCTTATCACATAAGCAGGAAGTCAAGAAAAACAAAAGCGAGCATGATGCTGAGCCTAATTTAATAGCAACATCTCAGTGTTACTCATTTCATAGGCTGCAAAGTTACTTTCAGGACCAGTCCAAAATCTGAAAATATTTTAATTCAGATACTTGAATTATACTGTGTTCCTAAGTGTCTACCTAATTTTTATCCACATGAACCAGTTTTAACAGTATGGTGGGAACAGACATATGCTGCAATACCTCTCTACAAAAAAGAACGTAAAATGAAAAATCCTGATGTATTTGTCCATGCCACTGACATTTTCACTATGCACAGGAAGGGCAGAGACTTTGAAATTAGAGGGGTTTTTGGCGAAATGAGAACATTTACTATTGTCTTGTTGCTCGAGTACAAGAAGTTCTCAAATCCCCTTTCAAATGATGCTTCTAGATGTTTTTATGCTTAAGATATTGCAAAACTAAAGGAGTTCTTCACATTTAAAGCACACTAAGTACCCATTTCCAACATGTGGTTGCACTTAGAATTAATAATGTTCATAATCTTCCATTAGTGGACTCAGACATTATTCAATGGATTCCAGCTCATACTAAATTGTACAGCTCCTTTGACCTCTGAGACACTTAGAAAATGTTAGTTGCCTTTCTAGAGGTTCCAAAAAAAAGTAATTGCAATGTATGCCACTTTGTAAAATATAATAATTAGGAAACTTTTTTTTAATAACTTTTTGCAATAAGCTGGCACTTGCATACTGAATCACCACTAACATGTAAGCATATTAAATGCTGTACACATCTGGCATTGCACAGGCAATCTACCTTGCCATGGTAAGAAAGATGTTTCTCTGTACGTGCCACCTGTGTTTGACAGCTGAAAAGCAAATGATTCAGCTACACGAAAAAAATGTGCTAAATTACATTCAGCTGCTAATAGAGGAGTTCATTTACGAGAATTAACTAGGGGACTTGGAAACATATTCAACTAATTAACTATACAAATTACAAATATATGAGGGAATAGAAAATAGATAAGCTTTTTCAATAGTGTGAAAAATTATAGATTAGCGATCCAAGTATGCCATTGCCAGATTACTTCAGAATATAAACGGATCCTTGGGTGAAAGATCCAATACATATGTAAGGTATTATGTCTGTTTTCCTAATGCTCACATTTGTGATCCATGTGTAAAAGAACAGAAAGCCATATTTTACGACTTGAGATGGCAGAAGACTTGGATAACCCTGAGGTGATCCACAAGAAATGGAAACCATTAAATGTATAGTAGCCATCCTATTTCCGTCTAAAGTGTTTAGGACTGCCGTATAAACCTTTGAAGGTTAAAAGAAAGAACTAAAAGAAACTTCAGGACAACAGTCTATAAGACTTATGGCAGGACTGTGTGAGGTTTTTCTCTTGTCATACTTATTTTGATTTCACAGGGTATGTCTGGCAGACAGAAAGGAAACAGTTGCTTCAAAGAGAACTTTGAGGAACGTAATGAAAAGGCCAAACAATAATCCTTATCTATCAAATCCTTCTCAATTTTTAATAAACTCCTCTGTCATTTTCTTCTTTAAAACATCTACAGCTGACTGAAAAATTTCAGCAGCTAATGCCAAATGGTTTCGATATGTCATCAGACTTGTATCTTGTTTAAATGTCAGTGTGATACAGGTTAACACTCAAGAACGAAGACTCATCAATTATATTCTTGCTTCTACTAATGATTTTCAGACTGATTTCCAGCAAACGACTGATCCATGTTTTCTTGTGTGTAAAGATACCTTTAGGTCCAGAGATTCCCTACTCCAGAACTACTCATAGTGCTCAAAGATGAGGTCCAAAGAGGGCCAACCTTTAGCATTACACCAAAAAGTCCATCCAAAAAGCATCATGCTCACTGCCTATCCTGAGGCAAAATAGACCAAGCGAAAATGTCGGTGGATAGGAAACTTAAGCATCCAGAAGTGTTTTGGGATTAATTTAGTAACAAACATACCATGAGATCTAAATTTTCAAAATTAAGCATATTTAAGAAACTGAAATTTTGTGGCTGGGTCTATCAAGATCAGCTCCTGCCTTGGTCGAGCAGAGCAACTCCATATCTGTCTCATAACTGAGCCTGTTGGAGATTCAGTAATTAGGTGCTCTGGCATTTAAGTGCCTTGAAGATCCTAAGCCCTTTGACATATTTTGCATATCCCTAAAAAACATGGACAGTACTGAGCAGAAAAACATTTATTCAAAAACATGTTGATGGCTGTGAAAATAGGTGATTATATAAAGTCATGGGTTATCACCCCAGGGCTTATTCCTTCATCAGGGATGTGCTAACTCATTGAAGACTTTAGCCCTTGTACTAGCATATGACAATACCTTCCTTCAAAATAACTTGATTTATTTTACAGGCAAAAATGTTCCAAGTTACAGGCATCCAGAAGGTTAGCCTTCTTACATTTCTGGATTTGTTTTATCCAAGGAAACCATGATCACCAGAGTTCACTTTAAGAAGTAATTATACTTAAACACATCTTTTTTTTTTTTAGTAAATGAAAGGTTTAATAAGAAAGTGAGCAGTTGAAAAACAAATATACCACTAAAATGTGACTCCAAATACAGATCATCCTTTGACATTGAGGGAGTGGGGAGTAGTGGGCTAATTCAGGAGTCTGGCTTTGCCATTCTGAGTTCTGTTAGTCTGTATCTTCTCTGTCACTGTGTTCAAATACAATCCTGCTGTCCCTCCTTCGTATACCTTTTGAAAAGTTACTTCACTGAAAGCACAGCTTTTCTATTTATAGTACCTTAGGCTATGATGACTCACAATTTATCCATCTCCTGCTTCGTGTAATATGTCACATACCAGGTAAGAGCATGAGACTGCATCTGTACCACACATACCTCATTTAATTTGTCACAGAAGCTCACTCTCTTGTCATCATGGAGGCCACATATAAGATATTAATAATAAGGTGGAAAACTTGGCATTTTGAAAGCCATCTTCCTTAATTTCAGAAGCTCTAGGCATCATAAATATCTGATAAGTAGTTAGAATACTTAATGAGATTTTGTTGGTTTTTGTGGTGCTTTTACTTATTGCATCAGCCTTTGAAGAAAGTGTCTAATTGAACAGACTAAACCAGCCTAGAACAACAAGTCTAAACCACAAGGCTATAGGTAGGCCATGACACTCTTCCCAGGTCTCTTGTTTGAGCTAAGGTACTGTGCAGCAAGGCACAGAAAATGTAGCAGAAGTACAGACAGAACAAGAGAGCACATAAATTTCAAGCAGCTTGATTTAATAACCCACCGATTAATTCATTCAGGATCAGCACACAGGACAGAGATTCAAGAATATTACAAATCTGCTATCCTAATTAAAAAAAAAAAAAAAAAAAAAAAAACACGCTTATTTATAATTTGTAGTTACAATTATGGAAGGATAAGTAAAGGTGTGAAAAATATTACACTGCGGAAACACAAGAGTACTAGATAAGATCACAGGTCCATGTAGACCTGCATCTGTACTTTCAGAGCAACTATTAAGCAATACCACAGAAAGGAGTTTAGGTCAGTATATATTATAGACAAAAATTACACCCTCCACATACTTTTTCAGGGCATCTTCTGGGCTTCCACCTGAACTAGTGATTTATCTACTAAACCTATTTAGTAGCCATTGATGAAACTTTTAGACAGATACCATCTGGACTCGAACATTTTATCAACTCGTTCTAAAATCACTTCCTTTAACAGTTTATTCTGAGAAGTGCCAATGCGCCCTCATACTCCTTCCCTTGTAAAGAAAAACTCTGGTGCCATAAGCTTTCTTAATTTCCTCTGCATGAGACTAAGGTTCACCCCAGAAAGGAAGTTTCAAATACTGTTGCAACTTTAAATTTTTTGTATGTTCCCCTTTAGTCTTTGTTAAGGCCCACAAGAGCAGCTCCAACTGATGCCTGATGGCTGGAACAATGTCAGCAGAGTTGCTAGAATAACACCCTGTACATGAATTTTTGTGGGAGTTTTCAAGTCCAAATGTGAAGTAGTATTCTGGCTATTGTACCTCTGGGTGGTTAATAGAATATTTTATTTATGAGACTTTCTGTGCTTGTTTACTGTGCTTTCATTTTTATTAGTCAACTGTTTTGATCTATTGGAATATATTGTCTTTTTAAATTAAACTGTGTTTTAACTGTTGATGTTCAGAACTCATGCACCTATTGACAGATATACCCATTAATACAAATACTGACCATTATTGCAGCACATATACATTTACTGCCCAAACTGCTTTTCTTTTGAAAAAGCATGACCTATCAGAAATGAGGAAAAAAAAATTAAAATGTCTGTTCAGTAATGATTAAAAAAAAAAAAAAATCAAAGATACAATGTTGGTATGTACTAGGAATATTAGAGACTGAAAGCAAATACCACTGGCTGCATGAAATCAGGAAGAGATACCCTATGAGTGAGGAAAGATTTGTTTTTTCCTTGACCTCAATTCATTGACACAGACAAAGTATGAGGAACTGAAAAGCATTAAGCAAAATGTTCCCATAGATTAAATAGAGTACCTTAATGACTTTAATATTTTAACACAGAAAGTTGTCATTCAGAGCTATTGTTCCTAAAAATAAGAGACATTAATTCTGATAAACAATAGAAATTTATTTAATAGTGCACGTTTCATAAAAGTTATATACAAAGGCACTTCATACTGTTAAATAATACAGTACCAGATCTGAATAATAAATAATACAGGAACTGAGGAAGAGACAAATTAGGTAGTATCAGCAAATGGATTTTTTTTTCTTCCTGAGAGATATGTGAGGTAAAAAAATTAAGAACACAGGCCCAGATAGACTGTTTTGCACGATAGGAGCTGTACTGGGAACTATTCCATCTGTGGCCAAGCTGTGCTATGGATAATTGTAAGTGTTCAGTGAGTGTTGCATAAAGAGAAGACATGATAATATGAAATAAAATGCTGCAAATCTTCTGAGAATGACTGGGGAGAAGAAAAAATAGAGTCTGGAGCATGAGGGGCTTTGTTTTGTTTTGTTTTGTTCTGATTTTATTCTGTTATCTGATGATCCATGTCTTCAGATTAGAACCATGTAACATATGATTTTAGCTGTTAAGAGAAAGATAAAATTCACATAAGGGACCAATAGTTAGGCACTCAAATTTGCAGTTTAGCTCTCTACCATCATTTAAACATTCAGAACTGGAAACTAAGTTGACATGAAAAGAGAAAATGGTATTATTAGTTCTAGTTCAGGTACTGAACTATAAGTAAGCACTCACTGTAAATGGAGATGAAGAATAAAAACTTTAATAACTGCATCCTCTCATAACCTTCCCTCGCCCACATCTATGTTGGAAGTCAAGGCCAGACTTCCTTTAATTGGAAAAGTCCACCATGAAATATTTTGTCATGGGTATGGTGATATTTGTGTAAAGAATTTATTTAACAAAATTTGTAGCCTGGACAATAGAAGATCCCACTCACTTAAGCAAACAACCATCCCCAGTAACTGTTCCCTTGGGTTGTTCTGTCAGCTCAAGTAAAAAATTTCCTATGAATCCAAATCCATGTTTTTACGGTTTATTTTCTTTTTAGAGACACCTCTGCTCTTCTTTGAATTTCGCAAAGAATATACTTTATAATTAATTTACCATCACATAAAAAACCCCTTTTACTTAGCTATTGATCAACCTGATTTTGTTTGTTGAGTCCTACCAAAAGAAAATCATTCCTCTGCAATCACTTTAGATATCAGAATCCCCTTTTACTATGATCATGGCTTGTTCACTGTGATAAAACTTAGGCTGGTAATACTCAGCAGCATGTCAAAGTAGCTTGTTCTCAGCAGGGATTATGTTGTAAGCTATCGCTATTTCAACCCTGTTATAACAATTTTCAACACTATTGTACTCTATCCTTGTAAAAACTACAATTGCTTATGCAAAAATTAATGTACTAAAATCATGCATGTTTGTGAACCTCTAGAATATGTTTGGTTCTCCCTTTAACTGAACTGAAGAACATATCGGCATTTTCTTTGGATAAATGTATTAATATTTATTTTGAATAAATGAAATTCTTAATAACAACAGAGATACACTCATATTAGAAATGTAGTTCTGTCACAGACTGCTTTTTCTTTAACACTATTTGTCTAGCACTTACTTTTCAGAAATAATTGAAATTGTTTTGCTAAGATATTTTTAAAAGCTCTCAAATTTGACCAAATGTAAACTTTTTCTTAAACAGCTACTTTAGTTTCTACTCGATCTCTAAACTTTTTATGCAGTAATATACAATTGTGTTTTCACTTATGCAGAGGAAAGGAGATGTATTTACAGAACTATAACAACATTTAAAAAATAATTTAAAATAAAAAAGTGAAGTTGTTTTTCTTTTTTTTCTGTTTTCCAGTAAAGTGGCATTAAGCTTTGTAATTTCCACAGAGAGGATGTCCTAACCAACTACCCTTCAAGTGGATTGTTTTAGCTAAATTAACCATACATATTTGACTACCATATTTTCAGTTCCAACCTTCAAGTGACCCTTGTATCAAGAATACACTCAAACATTTCACTTTCTTGCCCTTTATTCTTTTTATAAGCTCAACTCGTCATAGCAGGGAAGCACATTCTGCCTTGTGATCCTCTCTAAATTTACCTCAAGAGCAGCAAACACAATGGAAAGTGTTATCATGGACTTGTCCTGTCTTAAGAGTATAGGATCACTTCAGCTATATGAAGAAGGTTGCCACTAGGAAAAGGCTCGGCACCACAAACCTCAGTAGTCTAAAGGTAGAGCCTATTAAATATGTGAATGGGATTGCCCAACATGGCTGTTGGTTGGAGCTGTGCTGGGGAGAACCCTCTCCAGCCCTACAGTCCCATACGTCAGAAGGAAATCCTCCCTAAGGAAATCTCCTGTTTTCAATATCAGCAGCGCTGAAGTTCTCCTTTTATTTTCTGTAGTACTGTTCTACGTTTGGAGCAACTTGCCTCACTTCCAAGATCATTTTTGTGATCTTGTCAAGTGTACAAAGGCTTGTGTCTTTTGCTGCTCTTCCTACGTGACTGATTTGGCTTATTCCCTCTCTAAGCACACAAAGAACATCACAAGAGTTCTCCTCTGCAGTCTCACAAAATACATATTCCCCCTAAGCTTAGGATGTCCCTCAACTTGCTAAGATGATCTCAACGTATTAAAGTTATCCGTGATTTCTATAATTGCAAAACTGAAAATAAACTTTGCATCATAGGGGAAAAAAAAGGTAAAGAGCAAGTCAAAATAATCATTCTGTGACTGACCAGTCTAGTCAGCTCTGCCATTATTGGGGAATAATTTTTTCTTACCTCAAAATTGTGTTTGCCCTATGTAGTGTCTGAGTTTTATCTTTCCTCAGCTCATGCATCATGTGCATTTGATAATAAATATCATCTAATCACATTGATGAAACAATCACAGATAGAGAAGGAAAAAAAATCAAGGAATAGATACCAAAAAGATGAAAGAATTGTTTAAATGTCAGAGACATGTATATGTTACAAGTACATTGACCCGTTCTTAAACCCGGTTCAGATAAAATTCCCCAAACAGAGTATCTAACCTAATATGCACCAGATGTAGAAGGACACAGCACTCCCCACTTCACACATATTGGTTAATGCAACTTCATCAACTCATAATACTAGCATCATATATTGAATGGATCATAATCCACAGTAGAACTTAATACAACAGCACCCTGAAGAACACTGAGGTTATTCTTTCTTTCTGTGGGTGTTACAGACCTAATCATACAGTCATATACAGGACAAAAGTGAAGAAATATGTAAGGTTTGAATTTGGATATAAGAGGGACATGCTACACTTCTAAGGAAACCAGGAAAAGTGAATTTTTAGCATGAAAATATTAGAAACTTCCTAATAGATTCTACTTTTAAATAATTTTCTTTAAAATCTTCATTCATTTTGGAGCCAAGAATTGCCTTCTGGAAGAACGCTGCATTTCTCCTTGATAAAAAGATGGACCAAATCTCTAACACAGGGACCTCTATGAAGTTTAAAATTAAACGCAGCGAATAGGTAATTTTCAGTTAATGAATTTCTTATGCATTCTTGAGAGTAATTTTTAACCGAGAAATGAAACTCTCCATAACTTGGGTTGCTAGTGTTACTTATGAATATCTCATATTTCTAAATGGGTAAATCCTCACAAGAGCAGAGGGAGAGAAAGCAGAATTTGATATTCTGAGACTTGGCTTGTTTTTGCAACATCTGCCTCTTGTGTAATATCACTTAGTGGCAGTGATCAAAAGCAATCAAGCTGAAATCATTTAATTTCAGAAGAAAAAGCACCTGCTAATAAGGAGTTCTCTGAACTCTGGAGATCAGTTTGCTTAGTTTGATTTTGTGATACAAAACCAATAAGGAACTGAAAAGCTCAGACTTTACATTTTTCACACTGTTGGCAGGATTCTTCAAGGACAGTAGAGCATATATTTTATTTATTATGTGATTTATAAGATCAGGTTGGTTAACATTATTTCAGGCCGACAGCTGTTCTTTCTTCTCATTTTGGATCATGGTTTTCTCACATAACTGCTAAACAACATTTTTGGATGATAGGGGATTTTTTTTTTTTCACAAATTGGAACAATATAATAAAAAAAAAAAAAAAAAGGCTCCGGCGTCTGACGAAGTGCTCGCCTTAGATGGATTTTGCACAGATCAGTTTTAAAACGTGACGTGTGGTTTCGCCAACCACTGCACACTCTGAGCTTTTTGTGCAGTAGTTTTGATATAAATACAGCCACTAATAACTTCTCTGAGAACGGCGAACCCTTGCCGGGGACCGTATTTTAAGTTGTCTCAAAGTTTGCAAGCGATGACCCCAGTCTCCAGGAGCCGGCCCAGCAACAAGCCCCGGGAGCCTAAAAACCCTCCCAGTGACAGCAACTCCGCCTGGCTACAGGGGGCCGGGTCCGCGGGGACCCTGCCCGGCGACAGCCAATGAGACACTCGCCTGGCCTCTCTGGGACGCGCTGCCCCGCCTACTGGAGCAGCCGATTGGACCCTGGGTCCATGGCGGGAACTTTCCTCTCGCCAGCCTGTCCCCTCTTGCCTGCCAAGTTTCCTGCTTTCCTGATCTTCTCGTTTCCCACCTGTCCTATTGATAAGAGGAACAAAAATCTTTTAGAAACCCCTAGGCATAATGTAGCAAGACTAAGCCTAATACATTAGGCATAATGTAACAGAAACCTAACAGAGAAACGATAGCTCTATAGAGACTCGACATAAGGCAAAGCGGGATGGCCTCGGCTTGCAAGCTGGGAAAGTGGAATGTTCCACTAAATGAAGAAAGAGATACACGACTTTCGCTGAGTAGCAGCACAAAATGGCAATATGCCTGCTCAAGAAATTAGGTTAAGAAGCTGACCCCTGGGAGGAGGGGGCACCAGGCTGCAAAGGGGACCACTAGAGACCCTTGATGAAGAATCTCGCATACCAAAGATAGACTTCCCGGCAAAGGGTGGAGTTATGGAAATAATTTGTGTTTAATGCATTAACTAAGCCGTAGAAACAAATGAATATGCAATAGGTACATGTAATAAATACCAAGAAGTGCGAATCATGCGCACACTCAATTAGAGGAGCGATCCTCTGAGCGTCCGGCGCACTCTCATAAAAGTGCCTGCTTTTTAACACCTTCAACACAATGTTAAAGAGCCTTTTTTGCTGACTTTTTGGTATCACTAGCGCTACTTTCTCTACTAACGTTCAATAAAGTTCCCGAGTTAAGAGGCATCTGACCTCATTTTGTGTCTTAATCTCGCCGCGGGCAATATCAAAGAATCTCTCCAGCTCGGGGCTTCCCAAACCAGACCCCAACAACCCTGTAGTGAAATTGAGGTGAGAAGCTGTTTTTCCTCAGCATTTTAGATCAACATAGCATGTCTCATGGAAAAGTTTTGTCCCAAACGGAATTTCTAATTAAGTGGTGATTTTGAGAAAGAATGAGGACAATGTTATGTTTGAAATTCAGTTTTGTTAGTGTTCCTGTAATTTTAAGCTGAAGGACAAAGATTTAAGAATTCGAATCACATTGCACTGTCTAATATATGTTCACATATCAAGCATGAAAAAAGAAAAATAATAAAGGAAGTCTCATATATTGATGACTGAGCCCTGATACTGCAACAAACTTTACTCACACAATATACCATCAATATTAAAGTATAAGTGCAGGAGTTCAGTCTTGTGGACCTGGTTATAGGGTAAGACATTCGATTGTCCAAGCCTCACTTGCAGTCCAGAAACCAGAAAATTAAGATGTTGCTGCATCTCAAGAAAACAATGAGATAATGATGAGAAACTCATTTTCTTCTTTGAATTTGTAAGGTAATTTCTTAATGGAGAGAAGCTTAAAATGTAACATTAAACAGTCCCTATCATTTCCCAGCTATTCACCTTCATCCTCTCTGTAGCAGAGAGTTTTTTATTTCATTTCTCTGAAACTACTAGATGATAGTTCACTCATGGATAGTTACATTTCGGTGTTCTAGCATTGATCCATCATCTATGTATAATTTTTAAAGCATTTTAAATACAATTTCAATAAAATGATTAAAAGTGCAAATTCAAGGCACTGGATACAGCAAATGATCTGTATAATTTCTTGCATGTCTGTATGTGTGTGTTTGTGTATATGTCTATATCCTGCGTGCACAGACTGACTATAGATAGATTGATAGGCATGTAAGTCGGTACACACTTGGTATGTATGTGATATGTACAGACAGACAGAGAGATAGATACATGGATGGATGGATGGATAGAATAATGGATGGATGGATGGATGGAATTCTTCCTTAGTAGTTTCTCCCGTTTCATACATGCAGTGGGAGAAGATAAAGCATTTCTTTCAAAGAGAGTAGCTTAAAAGAGTCTGCCATCCCTGCAGAGAGAAGCAGTCCCTGAGGACTGTATTCTAAACATGCTGGGAACAGCCTTCACAATTCTCCATTAATCTTAATTTTGCTTATCATATTCACAAGGAAACACTGTGCCACAGTTGCTAAGCAAAGAAAAAGTCCCTCTGAAGTACCTTACTCTCATTCCAGGCTTTCAGAGAAGGAAGCAGCTTCCGCTTACCAATTTCATGCCTGTCAAAGGCCCTGGAAAGCATTTCCTTTTTCTGTTTTGATTTGGCTTTTGGTTCGTTTCCTCACCCCCTACTCTGTTATTCTCAACACTATTCCCATTATTTTATTTCTTGTATTCTCCCTAGGCTTTTCTGAAAGTTTGCCGACCAATAATACGACAAGGAACTGCTCCCCTGCCCTGGCTTCTAATTCATCCCAGGAGCCCAGGACATAAACTGGTTCTCTTCTTCAGGACTTCGGGTGCCTTTTCAAAGCATTTTCTGAAAACATGTGAAATCAAATTAAATGGACAGAACAAAATAAAGAATGCCTTGAAATAGCAGAATGAAACAGGTACTGGAAAGAGATGGATATTTTAGATGCATTCACTCTTTCCACATTCTCATAGACCCCTGAGGCAACAGAAGGCTCTCCCTGAGGCTCCTTGCTCTGTTCCAACAAGACCGACATTGGTCTTTATCATATCAAACACCTATTAACCTGAGCACTAGCCAACAGCCAAGAAGTGACCGGTGTCTGCTTGAATCTAAGAGGGAAAAGCTGAGGCAGGTCTGGACATAGTCACATCTGCAATGTCAGGGGCAAGCACAGAGCAATGCAGGCTCTCCACACTGGAGGTTCCAGGTCATGCTCTCTATCAGACAAAGTTAGTAGAAGCAGAGTGATTTTCTTCATCCAAGTACATGGAGAGAGCATCTGGAGGTTCTTACCTCCAGATAAATGAAGGCAACCCCTTGTCATTTCCAACTAAAAATACATATAAAATGCAATTCAGGAAAGAACTGCTTTGGAATAATACAATGGATGATTTTGCTCAAGCACTGCAAATGTCTGCACATGAATGTCTTGCCAGTAACAGATTTTTTCCATGGTCACTAACGGAGCCATCTGGTTTAGCAGTCCTACTCCATGTCTGTTTAGACACAGTTTCTTTTCTAACCTCCTTGTGAACCTAAGGAAAAGGCACAATTGGCTGGTTTTAATTTACATTCTAAACACGCCACATGACAATTCAGGAGGAAAAGTTATTTCAGTCTTGACTTATAACTAATATAAATATCTGCAAAATGTATGCATGTGTCTAATTTTCCAAGCGTTTGGCTTTGATTGATCAATACGTACATGTACAAAATGTTGATGCATGTATTAAACATAGATTATATACAACTTCTTAAATTATTTAATAATTAAAATAGTCTTAGGCTAATTACAATACAAAAATCTCATGTCAAAGCATTCATATTTCTCCATAGGATATTTTTTCTATATTGTACTATGGCAATGAACCCTTAAGGAATTTTGTAAGTAAATGTGGCAAAAAAATTGATTGTGAATTTATTTTTCTTATAATTTGTGTATGTTTTCTTTCTCTTTAGAACTTCTGCCCTTGTTAGATGAGGGATTTGAGCAACTCTTTTTACAATTATACCATAGATTCTGAGGTCAAAAGTTTTCAGTTTCTGGGTAGAAATAGACAGCACAGAACAGCAAATGTATGCAAAAAATATACAGAAAGTTAAGTGACTATGTACAAGGAAAAGGCTGTGAGTGCATAGCCCTTAGCTGTGAGAACTCTCAGAAGTATGTCTTCCTGCTAAAACAAGTTCAAGAAATCTAGTCTTAAAATTATAGTGCCAACTAAGCACAGGATTTTAAAGGAAGCTCATGAAGTTGTCACCATCCCTGTCATAATGTGCTAGGGCAGTATGTGCTGCTTTGTCATAGGGCTGAACTGTGGCTTTTTCATATAAAATTAAGATCAGCACTTTCAGCCAAATCTGTTTACGCATGTAGACTATTTATTAAGACAGTGCCTTTTCTATAAGCAGTTAGTAGGAGTAAATGCTTGCTGGTGAAAAGAAGTCTGGAGGGTACTAATAACTAGATTTGATCTTTAAAATGGTCTAAATTATTCACATTAGAACATATAGAGACATTTTTTCCTCTGGCCATGTCAGTGTGGTCCTGTACCATTTTGTTGAGTTAGGGAGTCCAAGTTCATTGAGATTCATCATTTTGCATTGAGTCCCAGTTCCCCACATTAAAAGATCTGGAAAACAAATAAACAAACAAAAAACCAAAATAAAATAAAACGACACAAACAAACAAACAAAACCCACACACACACACACATGAAAAAAACCCCAACCAACCAAACAAACAAACAAAAAAACCAAAAAAAACCCCAAGAACAGCAAGAAGGAAGAATAACTATGTTTTCAGCTTGGTGTGGAAACCCGTTTGCAAACAATGACCATGAAGTTTCAAAAAAAGAGTAAAAAAGCTATCTTCCCTTTTTTATACCTGAAGATATGTATTTCAGTCATAACAGTGGTGGTTAATCATGCACCAATTGTTTAATATCCTTCTTTTTTCCTGGGTAATAGCAAGAATACTTGTCAATCAGGTAATCTGAACCAGGAAGCCCAGGATCCATAAGGATCACTCATCAAGCTTCATAACGCACACCAGATGACCAGGTTTTCACTCTTCAAAGAAGGCTTGCAATGATGCTCAATGGAATGCAAAACTGTCCGGCCAAGAAAGCAAAAAAGAAATACATCTATAGGCTGTGTTTTCTCTGAGCAATTTAATAATTTATAAGGTCACTACCATGATCGCTATTCAATATCAGCTTTACATCTATAAAAATTACTAGTTTAAGCTTGTGTAGTCATTAGGTACTTCCAGAAATACCTCCATCATGAATATTTCTTACATCAGTTTATAGCAACTGTCTTGCCTGTACAAGATTAAAATGCCCTGAAAAGCAAATATGATTTTAAGGTTGCCTTTGGAAGAACACACGGCATTTGCATTTGCTACACTTATCCCTGCAGGTATTAATAGAAGTTGCTACCAAGTGTTCCCAACTAAGTCCTTCAGCTCACTGTGAGAATAAAATCCTTCAGCTCTAGAGAAAACAAATTTAAATAATGTGATTTTGCTAAAATATGCCCTAATTACACATAATTTAAATGGCAATTACATAAGATGCAAAAACACACCTCAAACGACATTTATAATTTGAAAAAGTCCTTCCATTTTCCCTAAACTCACTTCAGCAAATCATGTAAATTAATGATTTCTTTTCTGAATTTTGGAAACTTCTTCAGGAAAAAACCCTAAACAGTTAAAAACAAATACAATTTGCCGGCATTGTAACTATGACAACTCCAGATCCAGATGTAAAATGGCTTTTTCCCCATCAGACTCTCATTAAAAAGAAAGCTATTAGCTGATTTTAACTTACGGGTCCAGAAGAAGAAAGATAAAACAGAAAATCGGTAGATATTTATGTTGTTTTGGTAAATATTCTTCCTATGTTAGCCAGAATCTCAGCTGATATAAAGTGGAATGGCACTAAAACACATGTAAGAGGTAGCAGATAATACAAACTTCTCTCAGAGCCCATGATCCTGCCCAACAGCATTTGCATAGATCTGACAGAAGTGGAGTTATGGAAAACTTTATGTTGCTACACAGAGTAGGCACTGTGCTGAGTAAGAGCTTCTCTGGAAAACTTTCTTGGGAAGAGTCTGTGAAGAGACAGCAGCTGCAACTAAATGTTGGGTCCTGCACTTGGGTCACAACAAACCCATGGAAACCTGCAGGCCTGGGGCAGAGTGGCTGGAAAGCTGCCCAGCAGATGCCTAGCTACACCTGGAGGAGCTGGTCAATGTTTGGTTGAATATGAGCCAGCAGTGTGCCCAGGTGGCCAAGAAGGCCAACAGCATCCTGGCTTGTATCAGGAATAGTGTGGCCAGCAGGACCAGGGAAGTGATCGTCCCCCTGTACTCAGCACTGGTGAGGCCCCACCTCAAATACTGCGTTCGGGTTTGGGCCCCTCACTACAGGAAAGACATTGAGGGGCTGGAGAGAATTCGAAGAGGAGCAACAAAGCTGGTGAGGGGTCTGGAGCACAAGTCTGATGGGGAGTGGCTGAGGGAAATGGGGCTGTTCAGTCTGGAGAAAAGGAGGCTCAGAGGAGACCTTAGTGCTCTCTCCAATTACCAGAAAGGAGGTTGTGCCAAGGTGGGTGTCCTTCTCTTTTCTCAAACAACAAGTGATGGGACATGAGGAAATGGACTCAAGTTGTGGCAGGAGAGGTTGAAATTGGATATTAGGAAAAATATCTTCACCAAAAGGGTTGTCAAGCATGAGAACAGGCTGCCCAGGGAAGTGGTTGAGTCACCATCCCTGCAGGTGTTTAAAAAGTGTGTAGACGTGGCACTTAGGGACATGGTTTAGTGGTGGACTTGGCAGTGCTAGGTTAACGGTTAGACTCAATGATATTAAGGGTCTTTTCCAACCTAAATTATTCTATGATTTTATGATTCTACATTATCCTCAGTCTATGCCAACCACAATATTCTGTGTACTGCTTCTCCTGATATCACTACCTTCTCTATTTTGCCTTCTGGAATCTTGAAACAAATAGAAATAAAGCAGGATAAGAAAACTAAATGTGAATGCCCAAACTAGACATTGTGTAATGTCATTGTAGAGGTAGATTGTCTCTTAGAAGTGGATTGGTTTCCTACTGAGAACAAGAAGCTACTGAGCATTAATTTAGGATAAACAGTTTGGACGTGTATGGATCTCTGTGTGCACTGGAGGTCCCAACTCCCATTCAGCCTCAGCAAGTCAGTTAAATGGATTGTCTGGACCAAATACAGGCTAAGTAAAAAGATCAAATATCTTTTCTGTATGCAAATCTTCTTCAGCCTTGAGTGGGAGATATATTCACTGTGGGAATAAAATTGAAAACTGAGAAAAAAAGACATCTTTAACAGTTCTGAAAGAGACTTTCTAATTTTTATTGAAATGTTCCCTTTGTATGAAGTGTTATCCAAAACTTCAGTGGAAGCTTCTTTGCTTTGATAATGTCGGTGGCCAGTAGACATTTGTAAGACTGTATATTTCTTTAGTATAAAGTTACAAAAATATTTAAATTCTGAATTGCCTAAGTGGAATTTGCCCATAGCTATTACTAGCAGATACCTATCTTATGAGGACAATCAAGATCTTTCAAAACATCACTCCAAAATACAATTCCCCTGACTCATCTGCTCTGTGGGCATTTATACACCTATGGATGCTGCTAAAAACCTCTTGTAGCTTTGATTAGGGCCATATGAGAAAGGCCTTCAGTTCACTGTGGAATGACATTCTTCAGGTTTGGAGAAACTAAATTTTTAAAATGTCATTTTGCTGCTTCTCCTAGGTTCAGGGTAATCAAGTGTTTCATCAGACTAAGTAGCTTGTCAATGTAGTGGCATTTCTTAGAAGACTCACTTATTCTGATCCTCATTTTGTACTTTAAATATTCTTGCTGAGATCCTGTTGTCAGGTTTCATTTGAAATTTTAAATACATTAAAACATGGAAAAAATATATATGTGTATTTGTATACACCATGTCATGAAATGAATTCTGATTTGTTCTTTTCTTCTGTCTAAAAAACCTGTTCCTGATCAGCATTTGACTACTTTGGCAAATAATTCTGCCCAGTGAGAACAGAGTATTGATAGAGCACAGCAAGGATGCTGGTTGACTGCTTCAGTGCAGATCTAGGCTGATTTAATTACCAGCAAGAGTTTGTGGCCAGGAACTGTGGTCTTGCTTTTTTATATCATCAAATTCTAATTCTTGTTTCCGTTATGTTTAGGAAAATGCAAAGAAAAAACTAATACAACTAGCAATTAATATACATATAACAATAAACTTGATTATAGTTTGACTATAACAGATCTGCAGAAGGTATAAATAAACATAGTTTAATGGATCTCAAGAGAGCTATGTCTATTTACACAAAGTCAAGATGCCAGGCTTCTGTTTTCTCATATATATTTCTGATATATTTGGGATTAAATCATAACAATTTGCTATTTCTTTGCAGGGGCATATTCTGGACAGCTGTAGTGCTTTGACTCAGTGGCATTAATCTGTAATGAGTGAGAAAGAAATAAAGCAGGTGGCAGGGGAAAGATGGTTTAATATAAATACCCATCTGCTGACAAGAAACTTTAGTAAATCATGCCAAATGATGATCATGTTGCTCTAATGAGAAATAGTTAAAGCACAGAAACAAACAAAAAACATCTGGCAGGGTTTACATACTTGGATGAAATGGCCAAGGTATGACCTAATTCAAGTGACTAAAGACAGTGGACATCAAATTCTGGATTTTGAGGCCAATGCTCAGTGCATGTTACTACTTCAAAAATTCGTCCTCTAAAAATAGTGTCCCTACTGATGTACAGAGGTAACTCTTGTTTAAAGAAGACAATTTTTGTTACAAATAGCTGTGTATCACAGTTCTGAAAGGGAAGAGGTCTACATAATTAAATCCAGATGAATCTCACAAACATCAGTCATTGATTTACACTGTTCTACAGTCCCTGTGCTCCCATATGAAGCAAGACATTTATGGAATTCCACCTGGGGGTAGGTGAAGAAGTCAGGCATGATAATGAAAAAGAAAATTCAGAGAACATAAAGTTAACTCCATTTCTTTTGTATATTTTTTTTTAGCTTTAGAAATATATCTGCAAATAATCCTAGCCTAATTACCATTTCTTTCACATCATAATACTTAAGAAAGGAGAAATCTCAAATTTCTTTAAAGTGTAAACACCTACCTGGGATTTTTTTGTTTAACGCCAATATTTATTTAACAGTAATATCTAGAAGAGAAACTGTGTCACAGAAATGTGTTTCTGCTTTGGTTCTGTCATCCTCCAAAATCTGCTTTAAGGCCAGATCTGCATATTGCCACTGTAGAGAACAGAATATCCCTGAATAGCACGTCCATTAACAGAGACAAATCAAAATTCAGTGGAGTGAAATATTTGTTACACACATGCTAGAATTAACAGTGATCATGCATTACCTGAGAACCAACATTACAATGGATATGCATGCCTTCGGTGTTTTTTCCTTGTAGTTCAGAGACTAAAGTGAAAATACTAAGATTAAAATTAGCAGCATTGAGTGAATGAAGATCAAGGCTGAAAAAACAATAAGCACACTGTATTATTTACCTGTAACAGATAGTATATGGAGAACAACATATAATCTAACTTACCTAAAGTAGGTGAATTTGGTTGACTACATGTCCTATGGGATTTCTTCTCTCCTAGCCCTATAGATGGAGGATGTTGCCATTCCTTGTACCCAGGGCAAGGCAGTAGGGAGGCTGAGCATAGCTCCTGAGACACACACATACACGCACAGAAGACAGTTAAAAAAACCAATAAGAATATAAAACATATTGTGGTGATGAAGCCCAGGATTCAGACAGACACATGTACTAAACAACCAGCACCTGCTGACATGTGGCCATGCACTTCTCTTTCCTTCTATTTTCCCATACCTGTATCTCCCCAGGCTTGCTTGATCCATCCTTTTCTCTGCCTTCAGACTTTCTCCTAAACAACCCATAGTAATCTCCCATTTGTCATTGTCCCTCTGATCCCTGTCAAGTCTTTTTGTAATTTTCTTAGCCTTTATTCAGATATTATTAGAATATCTAAGTTTAGTTTAAAAACTAGCATTTACAGCACTTATTTTCAGTGACCGTTTCAAGCTAACACGCTTGAGATGATGCAATAGTACAAAAACAGCTAATGAAAATTTGACAGAAAGTCTGGTATACTCAGTTTGGCACTTCAGAGCTCCCTACTAAGAAAGCAAGTCATGGGATTTTTACTTAACTGAAAGACACAGTACCTCTTAGGAAATAGTACAAGCCCTCATGAAAAACCTGTATTAGGTATAGAATTACATTTTGAAACATGATTAATTAGAATGTATCTCAGTATTTATTTATGAAAAGAAAGATTGTCATTGTGTTTTCATTTGAATGCTAATCATTGACATATTTGAAGCAACAGTAACTTTAGATGTTTGCAGGACTATTTAAATGACTCTTCTTTAGAAAGAAATTGTAGAACACATATGATAAATCATGAATGCAATTCAAAACATAACTCAAGGTCAAGCTTTATTCAAGACCTTGCAGCCAGTGCCAAAATGATATTTTATTGAGAGCAAAAATCTTTTTCCATCTATTCTTTCCTTTGACAGCACCTTTCCAGCCAAAATCCATCCACAGCTCTGGCCTTCCTTTTTCCATCAACCTAACTCTAGGTTGTTAACTAGGGTTAAATGAAGCCTGAGCCTTACACAAGGACTGAGTTTAGAACTTCTCACGGCAAAGTTCCCCTGAATCCCACATTTTCTTTTGGTAGCCTCTTTCCAGTTCTACTCCAAGTACATCCTTAACCTCCTTCCTTCTTCTATCAGCCCTAATCTCAAAATAATATGGGAGAACAAGCTTTACTATGTAGCTGTAATGAGAATTTAATAATGTGATTTCACTTAGGAACCAGGGAGTCTTTACGGTTAAAAGGTAGCCCTCAAAATTTCTCCAGAACAGAATGGCAGAATATCAGATCTTGTCCAAGCCCTCAGCTAGAGCGGGTTGCTTAGGGCCATGGTCAGCTGATTTTTTTAATAACTCCACAGATGGAGACATCACAGCCACTCTGGGCAACTTATTTGACTGCCCTCACAAGAAATGAGTTTTTCACTATGTGCAGATGGAATATCCTGTGTGCCAAACTGTGCTTATTGCCTCTTGTCCTGTCAGTGGGTACTACTGAGGAGAATCTGGCTCCCTCTTCTCCAGTCACCCCATCAGGTATTTATAGACATTCATGAGACCCCTGAGTCTTGTCTTCTCTTCTCTTCTCTTCTCTTCTCCATGTGGAACAGTTCTGTCTCTCTCAGCATCACCTCATATGAAAGATGTTCCACTCACAGGACCACTCACATGTATTTTAACACATTAAACTATCCCAATGCTGAGCTAAGGGAATTGAGGCAGTAGCAGAAAAACACCAAACATTTGCAATATTCAGACAGTGAAGGATTTTCCCAACAGCATAAGCTGGCTATAGGCCTCACTTGGAGAAGTCCAAGAAAACAAAAGAGGGTGCCTGGGAAATGCTAACACCCAAAGATTCCCTAGTGGAGGATGGCTCTTCCCCTGGAGCAGTAAAGAATCAGAGAATGGTGTGTGAAAAAACAAGCTCCACTTTAACTCCATGTTAAACTGTGTCCATGCAAAACCAAAACCAGTTTGTTCTGACTTCAAATGCAAAGATATTAGAAACATTTTATTGATCTCCTATGAATTCTGAAGGAAAAGGCTTTTCATAATTTTATACATTAATTACACAAATACTCCATAAGTCTGATGTTCTAGGGGGTAAAAAATTACTTGAATACCAATTTTCCATAGGTGTTGAATGCTTGGCATACATTGAATAGATATGACTGCACAAAGTGAAAAGCAGCACTAAAATCAAACCTCAATCTATAACCAAAATATACTATTTTACCATGTCCTTAATGTTTACCTTAGCCTAGCTGTGAGCTTTATTTCAGAAAAAAGAAATGGAGCTAGTAACGTTTATCTTCCATCAGGCTGATAAAGTCTAAGAACTTTTTCAGTGTTTCAGACTGAATTACAGCCTGAAGCATTATGAGATTTTAATTGCATGTTGTTCATAAAGACTGCATTTAAGGATTCTTTTTTTTAAATGCCTCTCGGAGATTATTTAGCCCATACTTATTACTTTTTAAATGCCTAGTTTTGTTAAGAACTACAGATGGCTTTGGTTTCAATTCCTAACACCAAGCTTTCTGTAGGAGGAGGAAACCTAGTATTTGAGCTTTGATCTTTCAGTCATATCATCCAGCTTTAAAATAAGATTAGTTATAAAACTATGTTGTTTATTCCAATTTTTCAATTTGTCAAAATGTCCAGACATTTATTATATTCATAATTTTCGTTCTTTTTTCTGGTCATTTGTCAAAAATGTCTTGGTTAATATACTCATTCAGAAAAAGAACCCTGAAAGTAATTATCTCCATGCTGTCTTAAAGCTAAGAAAGTCTATTACAATTTTCAGAGGATTAAGAAGGTACTAATTTAATCCTTGGAGATGTTCAGCAGTGGGTCCTGTCAGCCAAGAGGGAAAACCATATCCTGGGCTGCATCAAACACAGCGTAACCAACTGGTTAAAGGAGGTGATTACCCCACTGTATTCAGCATTGGCATGGCCTCACCTTGAGCACTGTGTGCATTTCTGAGCCCCACAACTTAAGAAGGATGTGAACATCCTTGAATGTGTCCAGAGGAGGGCAACAAAGCTGGGAAAAGGGCTGGAAGGAATGTCCTCTGAGGAGCAGTTGAGGACTTAGAGTTTGTCTAGTTTGGAGAAAAGGAGGCTGGAGAGAGATCTCATTGTTCTCTACAGCTTCCTGAGGAGGGGAGGTGTGGAGGGAGGTGCTGATCTCCCTGGCATCCAGTGATAGGACACACAGGAATCATTCAAAGCTGCACCAGGAGAGGTTTAGACTGGACTTTTTTTTACTGAAAAGATAGTCAAACACTGGAATGGGCTTCCTTGAGAGCTGGTCAATGCATCAAGCCTGTCAGTGTTAAAGAGGCATTTAGACAATGCCATTAATGACATGTTTTAACTCAATTGGTCAGGCAGTTGACTAGATAATTGTTGTAGGTCACTTCCAACTGAAAATATTATTCTATTCCATTCCATTCCATTCCATTCCATTCTACTCTATTCCACTCCTCTCCACTCCACTCCACTCTACTCCACTCCTCTCCACTCCACTCCACTCTACTCCACTCTATTCTATTCTATTCTATTCTATTCTATTCTATTCTATTCTATTCTATTTTTATTCTTATTCTATTCATCAGCACTGTTGTGCCAAAAGTGCTAACTTATCATTTCGTCTGGGTTTCAGGGTTTAAGAAATCAACTGGGCAGTTGACTGTTCATTGCAATGGCACTGCGTCAGTCCCAGTCTCTTATGATCCTGATGCCAAGTTTTATTTCTTTTTTTTTTCCTTCCTTCCACTTATCCTGCAATAAAGCTGTAAAATATTAGCCTGTATTTTCTTTTTTTATCAGAAATTCATCCTTACTAAGCAAGTGGAACAGGAAATTTCTGTATAACTAGCTGAAGTAGAGCAAAGTTAAAAGATACTCAAAGTCAGATCTGAGAAAAAGAAGTTTTGAACAATTCACATGAAAGCTTCCCATCGGCTTTACACAAAGTACAAAGCAAGACAATCAGTAATTTAGTTCTAGAGCAACTCAGCCAGAACACATTAGCCAAAAAGTAAATTGAGTCATCTGTTTTGCTGTTGTTATTTTAATACAGGTATATGCTTTCTAATTATAAGGATGAGAAATCCGAGAAGCAGTTGTATCCAAGAAGTGGAATAAAATTCAGGATTATAAATTAGTTGTTCAGTTATTGTAGTGGAGAAGCACACAGAGATGGAATCTGATAATGGGTCAAAGACATGTATGGAAATAAGGGTTATGCCCCAAACAGTGAGGAAAAAAAATCTAGTTCTTGAGAGTATAGATAGACAACTTGTTTATTTTTATTTCTATAAAGCATTTCTTGTTGGGGAATGGCTACGGGAAAAGGGGCATGGGTCCAGTGATCTGCTGTATCAGGAAAGCTTGTTCTAGTCAGCATGAGTAGGCCTTGGTAGGCCTCCGTGAGCAAGAGTCAGAAACTGCTGATGGAAAAGTACTGACCGAGGGTAATCTGGGTTATTTACGGGCAAAGAGGAGTTTCAGTAAACGACCTTGAGGGACTAGCTCTGGGAAGAAGAGGAGCTTGCATACCAGAGAAACCGCAAGGGGGGTTGGGCTACTTAGGTATTCTCTCCAATTATTGAATGACTAGTAGGCATAATTATCTAAGGGACTATATAAGTGTGTGCCACTTATTAATAAACTGAAGTATGCTTTATCACTCATACTGAGTCGGCTGCATTTCTTCCTCCGCCTTCTCAGGTCTGAATCCCTGGTGGGGTTCTTCCCCGCAATTTCTGGCTAAGCTTCTTAGAGAAAAAAGGGGAGGGGAAGAAAAAAAGAAGTAAAAGTTACTTATTAGAATAGATAATTATTTCCTTAAAGTAAAACAAAGATGAATCAGGCCAGAAAGACTGCAGAGCTGGTAAATTTCAGTCCTCCTTTTCAGTTGTTGCCTGTTTCATTAAATAACTAATTTATTATTGAAATTATTTTCAAATATCAAACAATGCACTGAGTTTCATGTAAATCAGTATAGTTTCCAAAACATATCACACCTTCTACATATGCATCTGGAATTCCATATGCATTCCTGGAAACCATGCAATAAAATAAAAGCCACTGGTAAATCCTCATTTCCAACAAGCTATCAAATTTTTATGGAACTTACTTCTGGTGTCACAACCCTGAAGAAACATCGTTATTTAGTTAGTTTCATAAGTACTTCCATTGCAGACAACATGTTCATAACATATTTACCTTTACATGTTAGAGCTTACACTTCAGAAATAAGATTCATTAATTACCTACATTAATTTTTGGTTTTCCAAAGCACAATATGGCTACGCAAAATTGCTCCAAGTGTTTGTTCTACAATTGTGTATGAAAACGAACATGGGAATGACTCACAGCTTATTTTATATTTTGTATTACAAATTCTTCTGTAGTACAAAATTTAGATAAAACCTACAACAAAACAGGAAAACTTGATCCTAAGAAATTCTTGAAGGTAGTACCAGAGATCCCACTTTTTTGTCTTGTATTTGTCTAGAGAAGTAAATTCCTTAGACTTTTACAATAGGCAGCACTCATGAATATGTAGTATAGTCAGCCTGTCCACTTATTCTTTCTTCACAAGACTGGAACGCTTTTCCACTCATCACTTAATTTTTTTTTTTTCTTCTGGTGAACGGTAAGTTCCACCAGACCTTCAAAATAAGGATCAGAACTGTAAAAAACATCAGCACTTCCCTTAGCTGTCTGGCATCCACAGCTCATAATCTTCTCACACTCCCTTGGATTTTTTCAAAATTTCTGGTTGTTACTATTCTAAACATTTGCATGTTGAGTAGGAAACCCAATTCCTTATTAATTTATTGTCCCTTACTAACTGGAATGTGAAACAACAATGGCAAAGGCACAAGCCATTTCCAGGAGTTAGCAGCCATGTGGAAGATACGAGTTTCTCCGTCTGCTTTACCTGCCAGGAAATGTCTGACTCTGATGTCATTAGTGATATAGAGAAATATGAAAAAAAAATTATAAAAAATAAATATCTTTTTAAAAAATAGAAAAATAAATAACACAACTGAATGTCTTAAATAATTGGAAGTTGCATTTCATGATGCCATAGATATAATACTCTGCTCACAATGTTTTACAAGGAAGCTTTTCCTTAGCCCTCCCATGGTGGACCAGAAACTCTTAATCTAGGTCTCATACAGCCATTATAAATAGTGATGGTAAGAGTTAAGATTCGCTCTGATAGAGATTACCAAACTGGTATTTAACTTTTCAGCAAAAAGTAGTCCTTCATAATGTGAAATCCAAACTTTTCAACACATAATAAAATATTTTAATTTCCTCCATAAGGCTCTTACTTGGATCTTTAATTCTCTCTGTCACTCATGAGATGCCAGGAATTGTCCTTTCCAGAAGCACTTATAATTTAGAGTTCAACCTTGCAGAGTTATTATTTATTTAATCTTGCCAGATCCAGCAGCTGATATATCTTCTATGCAATGACAGTCTGCAGTGTATAACGTGAAGCCGGTGGATTCAACTTTTGAAAAACAACCTAATTTGTTTGGTTTAGAAGACTGATAACAGGTTAATCTTTCACCTCTGTTAGTTCTAGCATTAGACTGAGAACAAATTCACAGGGGCAAGAATCTGTGAGTGCATATCACTTTTCTTGGAGTATCCAGTTCTGAGATTCTTTACTGAGTTGCTTTTCAGTAGCTTGGTTTCCAGCTTTTCTTGAAACTCCAGCTACTCAAAGAACTCTCATGAAGGAGAACCAAAGTAAATAGTAACATTTCAAAATCCTGAACATGATCTTTTCAGGTCAGAAAAAGATTAAATATTTTCCATGTGGGACACATTAGCAGCACTTTGCTTTGTGAATAGAAGATACTTTCTATCAGTCTTAAATCTTTTATAAGCATCTGGATGGATTTATGGTGGTATCATAGTGGTTTGAGAAATTATGGTAATTTTTAGCTGTCAACACTAATATGAGATTTTACATCATTTAGGAAATGGTAGCATCAGTAATAACTCCTTTTATTTGAATTTTTATACTTTAAATAATCTAACAGAATTTAGGGATTTATTTCATGTCTTTAATGTTTTGTAATTTATACAATTTAAACTTAAGCAACCAAAGAAAGTTGTATTTGCAATATGAGGAAGAAACACTCTATCGGTTTGAAAATGTCTTGGAATAAAATTCCCATGAAGGTATTTAAAAATCTATGTTAAATACCCTTACCATGAAATTCTGTTTGGCTTCTAGGAAAAAAATAATACTATTTACTGTAATTCAGAGAATCAAATTCTACCTTGATTTGAACATTACTTGAAGAAAACACTGGGCCAAGAAAAAAAGAACCATTAAAACTAGCAGACATCACCCATCACGTTTTCACGTTTTTTCAGACTTGAATGCATTCAAATACGTACTTTTTATAGATATCCACAGTTTTTTAATTTCTCTTCCAACTTTTTCAGTTTATCAAGATTCAAATACAATATGCAGTTCTCTTTCTGCACATTTTTAATTAATAAAGAATAAGTGTGCTACTGGAAATCATAAAGAAGCCTTTTTTTTGCCAACCTATATTGATGGTTTTCTATATCTGATAAACCTACCTATATTTTCTGCCATAATTCTGTAATATTACTAGTAGTACAAATAACCTTAAACAGTATGATTTCATATTATAGTTCAGAAAGCTGTTCATGTAGGCAATTATGCATAAGAAGCTGGAATACGTTTGATGTAATCATATGTCTTTATTATCAGACAAGCATTTAGCTCTTATCAAAAGTCTTTGCTTTTAAGGAAGAGAAGAATAAGATGTTCCTCTTCAGGCAGTATCTCACTGCTGTATCAGCACTCAGCTGGCTACCCTCAAGTCCACTGAACCAGTTGTAGAACCATGACCAATGATAGGCCGAGGGGCAGTGGGTACAAACTGGAACACTTAAATATGAGAAGAAACTTCTTCTCAGTCAGGGTGACGGAACACTGGAACAGGCTGCCCAGGGACCTTGTGGAGTCTCCTTCTCTGGAGACATTCAAAACCCGCCTGGACGCCTTCCTGTGTAACCTCACCTAGGTGTTCCTGCTCCGGCGTGGGCGTTGGACTAGATGATCTTTCGAGGTCCCTTCCAATCCCTAACAGTCTGTGATTCTGTGATTCTGTGATGCCAACATAGCATGACTGCACACGTTTCCAGTTCATACCTTTTTGCTCAATGTCATGGACAACAGATGTGTATCCCACCAGACTCTGGCATCAGGCTGGTTGTAATTTCTGCAATGAAGCTGGATCACTACAGAGTGATCCCAGGATCAAAAACTGTCTGCCTGGCTCAATCACCTTTGAATACTGCAAATTCAAATGGAATGCATATGCTATAGTGCTATATACTTTAAAAAACAGAGCCTAAAACTGAAGTCTATACTTCAAAGCACATTAAAAACTTGTTTGATTAATTCCCAGAGATTTATGAGGTTGGAAAAGATGAGCCCCAACTTAGAGATTGAAAAATGACAAATTTTGTTCTTGAAATACGGACTCCAACTGATTACATATGAATATCAGTTCCCAAAGGCATCATAATTAGCAAGGAGATAATAGTGAAGAAGGGCTAGTGAACTGTTTTCTTCAAGACTCAAGCTCATCTTTTATTGTGGAAAGCATAGTTCATACCTGTCCATCCATTGTATCATCCCATGAAGGATCAGGCGATGAGATTATAATAAAACTAACAAGAAGCAGCTCGGTAGGAAGAGAACTGTACATTTAAATACTTAATAATAAGGTTTGTAAATATTTCAGGGATTTTACTTTGTGGGATTTGGGCTGGATCCATAACTGTAGAAAATTCAGCTGAAATAGTGCACACCTGGAATACATCTTCCTGTGTAATGTCATCAAAAGGAAACCCAGTTCATGTCCTCTAGTTTCTTCAGTAGGCGTGTGAGAACAATAGACAGATTTCACACCTAAAATACAGTCCTCATCTAGTTATAACATAAAAGTAGATAAATCCTTAGGTAGCACAATAGAATTTAACAATGGTAGAGTGGCAAAAATTAGTCCATAGGAAGTCAATGATAACCATGAGATGTTACATTCTTAAAAGAAAACATGATTCTAAGATTTAGGAAGAGAATGACTACTTTTGGTTGAAGTTTGGTTATCACTACAGACTAAAAGTTTAATCCATGCAAAAAAAACCCAAAAAGCAAAAAAAAACCAAAACAAAAAATCCCCAAACAAACAACAACAAAACCAAAACAAAACAACAACAACAACAACAAAATCACCTTCATTCTAAACCACTGCCTTCATAACCTGGAATTTTGGGATGGTCAGAAAAAAAAAATAAAATTAAATCTTATATTTCTAAATACGAGCAGCAATGGCATTTCTTTTGTGAAGAGAGTAACGTGTCCAGAAAGTTACCAGATAGAAATGACTGGCAGCGGCAGGAGGACCTGAGTATCTTTCTAGCTGAGTTCAGCAAAGTGGAATGGATGAATCGATCGCTACACTGACCTTTCTGGTCAGTGTCACTGTTAAGCAAGAAATTAATATGTGTCAGCTATCCATTAATGAAAAACATGCAGTCATAGAAGGAACTCTGCTAGCTACATAACTGGGACAACATCTAGTACTGATAAGAAAAACAACCACCATGTTGAATTTGTTATCCAGTATGAAATTGTTGCACATGGTTACTTTGCAAACGCTGAAGTAACCTGAAGAGACTTCATGTAAATCAGCATCTGCAGTATGACTTCACCCTGAAACCCGATGAAGTATTCCATGATGAGAATATACCTGGGAATTGCATTCCGTGGTGTGCAGGGGGAATAAAATAAAGGTATGAAAGATCATTTGGACATGGATTAGCTGAGAGGCTTGTAAATCTTTGGAGCTCAATCTCATGATTCAATAATAAAATCAAGACTATTTTTTTTTTTAAGCAAAGTTAGTTTTCATATTGAAATTAAATCACTACAGAACATCTATGAAAACAGAACTGGCTCTTTCCTTTGTAAATTATGTGATTCTGTATTAATTCCATTCCCGGCACCAAATGCATGCTATTATTGGGATGTTCCTTCAGCACTCCGCACACAGTGCAAGCAATTTCATAGGAAAAGACAAGGACAACTGGGTAAAAATCCTGAAAAATCTGTATAAATCAAATTTTGTGTATGCCACATTAAGTGCTAGAAGTATCCTGCGGTCTGTTAAGGGGAAATGAAATGATGTGGCAGAGTCTGTAAAGCTGCTCAATAGATAGTAGCTCATTGTGATATAATTGACATGAGAATTTGGCCCCAGATTCACAAAATAAGCACACTCAGATGGGAAAGCTATCCACCTTCTAACAACTCTTTTTCCAGAGTTTTTTTCTGAATCAGAAAGTGCACTTTCTTCTTACGATTTTTAAAAGTGGCATTTTCTGTTGTGTTCATGTTCTTTTATATTCCAGTTGGCACAACCTTTTGAAAGCATAGAGGTTATCTAAAGGAAACTTGCTGAATAAGTCACTGTGGAGGAGTTAAAAAAACTGTCTGGTAGTTACTGATCTACACATCAGTGTCATGTCAGCTACTCAAAGCTACACAACCCATTTAAAACCTACAGAGCTATGGTATTTTCCAGCAGGTGACAAAGAAGATTGCACATCCACATCCACCAATATCTGGTCACAAGCAGATTTTCTTACTAATCTTTGAGTTTTCAGAGTTAGGTGACAAGAAGCAGAGCTTTGTTTTAACTACATAACAACATCAGAATGTGATTTGTCTCATATTGCTATTTTTAACACACAGTTAATTAAAAGAAAAAAAAAATAAGACAACAAATAGGAATTCAGCCTTCTCAATATCCACTAGTGACAGTAAAGATACATCTATTTTGTAGCAGATTACATGGTAGTATTGTTTACCGTCTGTTTGCCCGTCATGGGCAAAACAGACCGGACTTGGGGAAATTTAATTTAATTTACTACCAATCAAATCAGAGTAGGATAATGAGAAATAAAAACAAATTTTAAAACACTTCCCACGCACTCCTCCCTTCTCCCCAGGCTCAACTCCCAGATTCTCTGCCTCCTCACTCCGAGCAGTGCAGGGTGACAGGGAATTGAGGTTGCAGTCGGTTCATCACATAATGTCTCTGCCACTCCTTCCTCCTCACGGGGAGGACTCTTCAGTCTCTTCCCCTGCTTCAGCATGGGGTCCCTCCCACAGGAGAGCCTTCTCCAACACGAGTCCTTCCCACACAGTCTACAGTTCTTCACAAACTGCTCCAACAGGGTCCCTTCCATGAAGTGCAGTCCTTCAGGAACAGACTGCTCCAGCCGGGGGGGTCACAAACCTACCAGCAGACCTGATCCAGTATGGGCTCCTCTCTCCATGAGTCCAGAGGTCCTGCCAGATGCCTGCTCCAGCACAAGCTCTCCACAGAGTCACAGCCTCCTTCAGGTGCATCCACCTGCTTTGGCGTGGGGTCTTCATGGGCTGCAGGTGGAGACCTGCTTCACCATGGACCTCCATGGGTTGCAGGGGGACAGCTGGCCTCCCCATGGGCTGCACCATGGGCTGCAGGAGGATCTCTGCTCCAGCACCTGGATCACCTCCTCCCCTTCCTTCTTCATTGGCCTTGGTGTCTGCAGAGTTTTCTCTTTCACATATTCTCATTCGTCTCTCCAGATGCAATTGCCGTTGCACAGGTTTGGGCTTCTTTCTCTTCTTAAATATATTATCCCAGAGGTGCTACCACCATCACTGGCGGACTCAGCCTTGGCCAGTTGCCAGTTTGTCTTGGAACCAGCAGGCACTGGCTCTATCAGACACAGGGGAAGCTTCTAGCAGCTTCTCACAGAAGGTACTCCTGCAGCCCTCTCAGCTACCAAACCCTTGCCATGCAAACCAAATACATTTAGTTATAGAAAAGCTTAATAACTTTCTACTTCTCCTATTCTTATACAAACTTGTAGGGCTAATCTACTCTCAAGGGGTATTTTGCAGGTAGTACTAGAATTTCCATATTACAAAAGGCAAATGCTTGCTCCAAACTTAGCTCCTATTCCTAGCACAGAATTTCATACAGTGTAATATTAATATTTATTCTCTGATTTATTCATAATGAAGAGCGATAAAGCTTTTCAAAATACGTGATATTTTACTTGTGTATTTAAAATGTTAATTCCAAAATCAGTAATACAGCTTTTTGTAGATCTGACTTCGCAAAAACAAGAAAAGCTTTTCTTTAGGTCTGTGCCACACTTAACCATCACAGGGACACTGAGCATTGTCTTCTAAATCAAGACTTTTATGCTTGCCTTTGCTGGATATGCATTCTAGTTCCTAAAAAATACTGCTATGACTTCCAGATTTACAAGCCTGAGAAATAATGAAAGCTACAAACCTTTAGGGCAGGAATAAGACAGATCAAATTCAAACACACTAGTCAACTCAACATAAAACAGCCCTATCAGCTTAACATAAAGTTGATATGGCCCTATCAGCCACATGAGCTTTCAACATAAATTTGATCACAGCTCACAATGATTCAGATGTTTAAATCAGATTATTTTTCTCTAGATTGTAATACCTCAGCTGTACTATGCATGTCTTCTCCATTTCCTAAATCATGATCTACTCCATCAGTATGGTGAGACTGCTGTCACTGCACATTATTTTAACTGTGCTATATCTTACTGACAATGTCACCTCCTTTTGATTTACATTGACAGGACTTAAAATACACAAGTGGAATCTTCTCCAAGACATATAATCAATAGCATCTGCTGCATTTCTGGTATTTCCTTTGCCCTGTTTATACCATTACTGTCTCTGCTGAAGCCATATTGCTATAAGTGTTTCCAGGAATATATGTTGGCATCAGCTCACAGCACAGTTTCTGCAGCACTAACAATCTAAAACCTCAGACAAATCTCAGAAGTACTATTACTTTTTTGTACTAATACTCAGGTTATTGTGATAAATAAGATGATGAAACACACACACTAAAATCCTCTGTAGTGTATTCTTGCAATACAAGACAATAATGGCAAAACATTTTCCAGAACAATAAAAAGTCTTATTCTCTTGGAAAAACAGTAATTAGACACTTTTTATGAGAAAATAAAATGAATTGTGTTGAAATATTAAAATCAGTTAACTTTTGGAAAAATTTTGGTGTAAAAAACAATATTCTCAAGAACTATTTAGGAAAATATGACTAACAGCAAGTTAACAAATGATGTTACTTTTAAGGAAATGTGTGTATAAGCATTAATTCAATCATGTATTTTCTGATATATGTATTCACATGCTATTAAAAAGCACAGCTGAAAATGAAAAGATTATGTTAAAGATTGGAGAGTAGAAAGGAAGCTGGAAAGAAAATTCTGATGAACTACAGGTCTGTAGCTGAACAGTGGAGAGATTTAGTTTTAATAAATCTATCAGACTGAGTACTCTAAAATACATTTATTTTAGTAATGTGCTAAGCTTAGGCACATCATGATTATGAAAATATTTCTGATATAAATATCATCTAACTGTTTAGATATGGGATAGACTTATAGTTGTCTCAAATCATTATGAATTTTTTAAAAATAGCATTTAATGTGTTCAGGTGAAGCAAAAGAGTAGTCAGTGCAATAATTTCTTTTAGGCGGGTGAAGAAATGCCTTGCTGAATCAAGCTAAAGGTTCTTTCAATGTCATATTCTAAGAGAAAATGATTACCTTTTAAAAAGAGATCCAATGAGGAGCTTGTTTAAGTTTATTATTGGAAGTGGTATTAGGATCAGTAAGACACAGTGAAGAAATGAAAAGTTATTGCAGATCATTCATCAGATGCATACAATTCATTCATGATAGTACTGAACATGCCATAATCACAGCTGTACAGTGAAGTGTGTAAGTATGGGGCCTGTGAAAGTTCAACACATTAAACCTGCTTGCCTGATTAATGTACATAATTTATGTGTCTTAAAAATCACCTGTTCTACCAAAAGACTGAGGATTTCCTTAGTTTAAAAATAAGACTGTACTAAACTTAATTCAAGTTACATTTCAGAAATTATTTAAAAGTTACTTAAATGACAATTGAAAAGATCTTTAAAAAAAATGAAGGGGAAAAATCACAGAATCACACAGAATTTTAGGGATTGGAAGGGACCTCAAAAGATCATCTAGTCCAATCCCCCTGCCAGGGCAGGAACACCTAGGTGAGGTTACACAGGAAGGCGTCCAGGCGGGTTTTGAATGTCTCCAGAGAAGGAGAATCCACAACCTCCCTGGGCAGCCTGTTCCAGTGTTCCGTCACCCTCACTGAGAAGAAGTTTCTTCTCAAATTTAAGTGGAACCTCTTGTGTTCCAGCTTGAACCCATTACCCCTTGTCTTACTGTTGGTTGTCACCGAGAAGAGCCTGGCTCCATCCTCGTGACACCCACCCTTTATATATTTATAAACATTGATAAGGTCACCCCTCAGTCTCCTCCAAGCTAAAGAGCCCCAGCTCCCTCAGCCTTTCCTCGTAAGGGAGATGCTCCACTCCCTTAATCATCTTTGTGGCCCTGCGCTGGACTCTCTCCAGCGGTTCCCTGTCCTTCTTGAACTGAGGGGCCCAGAACTGGACACAATATTCCAGATGAGGTCTCACCAGGGCAGAGAATATAATGTGCTATGAAAATAGAGTGCTATGTGCTATGAAAATAGAAAATAATGTGCTATGACTGTATTTAAAAAAAATAACAAGGATACCAGTATTTTCAAGATGAGAGAACCTATTTCTTGAGTAAGAAAGGAAAATGTGTAAGTTTTGGTTTCTGTGTCTAAATCTGCTTCCTTTTCTTGAACCTCTTATTGAGATTATGCTGTTAATTATGTCAAAATTGTTTTTCTTGGCCGTTTTTAAGGTAATTTCCATGTAAGGATGAAGAAACAGGGGGAACTGCCATATAGCAGGAGTCATTCTCAAATCTGAAATTACATATTTTCTATGCCTGGTCCACCACCCAAATGTGAGGGACACTTTTACTGCTGGAAAGAAGTAGGTCCTTCATGGACAGAGAAGCGTGTCTCAGAATTAAAGATGCATGTTGAATCACCAGCAGATTAACTTAAGGACATACCCAATTCCCCACAGTTGCCCCAGGGAGGGCCTTGCTGAAGCTGTACCACATTACAGAAAAAAATAGAGATGAAAGATTCATCAGTGGATGTAGAGGAAGATTAAGAGTAAGTTTGACTTTTTGACATAAAGCATCAAAGTGTTTGTCTAGGAACTCGGAAACCTGTTCTCTTGCTCTAATTTCTGGACTTTGTCTTTTGTACTAAAGAGAAAAAAAGGAGTAAAAACCTAAAGATAATGCTCCTCTTTTCAGCTGATACCTCTTGCTCTGACTGCAGAGCTAGGCATGACTCGTCTTCCACCACATCTTCTTCCCAACAAGATATAGACTTTATTGTCCCTTTTCAGGGGAAAAGATGAAGAATATTATAATCAGAGAATACACTGAAGCTTAGTGGTTAGGATGATCTCCTTGATGGTATATCAAGGTGGGGGAGATGGGTGGGAATATCCAGACATCATGATTTATGTTCTGATAGATGTCCTTACACACCAGGTTCTTACACTGTAACAGCACCATCAACTGCTATCACTCCAAGAGAAAGCAGTGAAGAGCTTGTGTTCAGCAAGCTCTCTGAATGTTTCCTGGACTGCACTTCCTCAGAAATGCAAACGAAAGAATACACTGCATCTTTTAGTCTTTTTCAGATCTCAGAACATCATTTCTGCCATGAAAAAAAAAAAAGGAAAAAATGTCTAGGCATATCAGTGATAACTGCAACACAGTCAAAAAGAAAGTGTCCAGAAACTTTTATGTTGAGAACCGCCAAATGATTTAGTTAGGGAGATATATTTTGTCACAGAAGTCCATATTAGCTTAAGATACCATTGTGGTGGAGGTATCTACCAATACTTTGCTGACGGATGATAAAGAATTACTTTATACATTCATTTTTGGCAAAGCGATAAGCTAGAATCATCTCATTTATTAAAGCAGTTAAATTATACTCTACCTTTGAGTTACTTATAAAGTCTGTTTTATTTATATACAAGTGGGGATTTTTTCTTTGCATGTTTAATGATGCAAAATCCCAGCTGTCAACTGTCCATTTTAGCTTATTCTAGGTACATATATCAGGTAAATATTCCGTCACAAAATGGATCTGGGCACTTGCAAGACTAATTTTGGAATGTTTTCTTTAAGTCAAAAATACAATAATTGTTCAGTCTTATCATGAGCAAGATTAGTTGTTTGTTTCCAATGTATCACTGCTTTTTACATACAGGAATGGCTAAATGGTAAATTTTAAAATTCAGAGGACTTTTTATTCCTAGTCCAGTTACATCAGTGAATTGTGCCACATTCAATGTATCAGTTACTACAGTCAAATGCAGGCTTCTGCCTAAAGAGAAACAGTGATCAAAGCAGCTCACTCTACAAACACTTATGTTCAGAGTAGATCTATCCCTAGATCAACTTTTTTCCATAAGTGTGAAAGTGTGCACTAGGAGATTTTAGTCTTATTCTTCCTTAGAATTAACATTAAGATGGTTCAGAGTTCTGTTCAGACTGTAAATATATTCTTAAATCTTATCTAAGATCAATAACACATTGTCAAAAGATATGCCTGCCCCCTAAAGTTAAAGTGATACAAGAACAAATCTGAAAATGAGTGTATACAACTCTATAAGTAACAGATAGTAACACCTTCTATGTGGAATTTATCAGTAAGTCAGAGAGCGATAAAGGTGAACCCATCTCCTATTCATAACACAATTCAACTTCAGCTTTCCATGTCTTCAAATTCTAATTTTGCAAGTTTTTATTATTTCTTATTTTCTTACATATTGTTTCTTCTTTTTTTTTGGCTATGATTTACTTCTAAAATATTGAGATATGCACATAGATGCTCATGAACTAAGTTTCTGTCACCTACTTTTATTGGCTGTCTAGAAAGCAAAATTTCAAGATTTCAGGCAAATATTACCTACCTTCAAAAGCCTCCTTCATCACAAGATCCACTAAATAACAGCCTTACAGTAAAAAATAATGAATCTTAACATCTTTAGTAGAACTTCCCAGCACTAAGCCTATGACTCTCCCACATTGACAGCAACAAAGAGAATCACAGCAGGTGGAGAATCTACTGACAAACACTTCCTGTATTTTCTCTGCATTTCCTTTCCTCATTGTTGTGAGGTTATGAAAATAGATATTAGCTTTAAAATCATATTTCAACTCAGATTTCATTTCATATTGTGCAAACATCAAGTTAAAATTCCTACAGGGGCTTTCCTAGCAGTTATGCCTATTTTTGTATCTTGATTGGCAGGCCTATACTTACAACAATTAAGTAAAGATTACATTTTAAAGTGGTTATTAAACTTGCCACATAACCTGTCTAGTGTTCTGCAGGTTTTTTTACATTATTAATATTCAGAAAAGTGTTTCTTGATGGGGAAACATCTTTTGAGAACTACTTGAGCACAATTTCTGCAAAAAGTATAATAGGAATGGAATACAAATTATATATTTCAGTTAACAGAAAGAGTATTAAGATTGGCAGTCAGTTATACATTATGTATTACAGCTATAGTATTCATAATGCTTCGTTGGTTCACTGTTCCTTTGAGGGATTAACTTTCAGTCCAGAACAAAAAGAAATGGCCAGCAACATCTTGTTTTTACAATAAAAATGCAAAGCTTCTTGGAAAGAACCAGAAGACGGGTTTCACACTGCTTTATTAGCCACTTAAAGACAGTTACAGCAAGCCTTTTAAATGAGGAATTCCAGCATTTCTCCTACATGTCAAGTTTTTTAGTGGAATCAGCTGTAAGCTTAAAAGGTACCTCCAGTGGTCTGGATTCTTCTGTATATCTATGAGCAGATAAGCCCACAGGCAAGTACTCAGTGTCTTGTTACAGGTGCTTTTAAGACCAGACAGACATCATGGCATAATGTCCTGGATTGTTTTCTTTCTTTTAGGTGCCTCTGCTCTACCTAAGTCTAATTTTAGGCACTGAGGTAGAAGGTTTATGGCCTTACTTTATTTTCATGTATGACATATGTTAGTGCATCTTAATATATTAAAAAGAGTTGAAATACAGGTCAAAATGAAAACAAACTATTTGGCAGATCTGTGTTTTATATAATTTTGCACTGATTTTCAGAATGTCAACTTTTAATCTTAATTCTAGAAAGGAATGATTTTCAACCTTTCCATCTCACTTTCCCAATTCCCAGTAGGACACAAATTCCAGTTTTAGTTCTCCCCACCCCAAGAACTGAGTCTGAGATCTCATTTGCAACCTATATGTTATTTACTTTGCTTTATGGTATTATCTAATTTTATTTTTCCTTCTTCTTTAGGCATTTACAGTTATACCAATGTTGGAATATTTTCTTCAATTTACCCTGCTTTAGGTATTACTCTTAAGATGTTCTACTGTCTCTTGGAAAAGTTCATTGTATATCAGATACTCACATAAGAAAAAACAAAATATAATTATGGATGAGAGCAGTATAAGTTTAAGTCCTCAGAAAAACTATTTAGACCACTCAAGGTCTAATTAACATACCAACTGTTAGAGTTTGTTGTGTAAAACAGAACTCTGGAGCAGTTTTGCCTCTGACCTAGGTGCATTTTCATGACAATTCTGATTGTAATGTAAGATTTATTTTTCCAAATACAATTTAACTTCACAATGTTTCTGACACTTTGTTTTTTCTTGAATATTTAAATGTCCAAAGCCAGCTCTTCCAGAAAAATAGGGCCTCCAGACAAAGCATTAAAGTACAAGTAAATCTGTTTTAAATTGAAAACAAGGAAGTTTAGTTGAACTTGCTTCAGGCTGCTGAGCCTGGAAGGAGATGTAAAAAAGAAAAGAGAAAGAGAAAGTCAACTCATCAGGCAGGTTCTCCTAATCTCAGAGAGTATTAATCATGTCCCTTATAATGAGAAAATTCTATTAGCTATTGCATTTTAAATGATGTGCAAAAACATTGAAAAGAGTTTATTTTAACAACTATATTATCTTCAAAGTTTTTAATGGAACAATTGGATTCAATACAACATGACATATAACACATTTGTTATATATATATGTTAGTGTATAGAATTCAACTCAGTGTTTGGATGACTGGATATACATTTGGACATCTATTTGGGCAGTCAAGTTGTGTGCTTCTTTTCATTCATAAAGTGACTGTTTCCCTCCACTACAACTCTATTAGTCAAACAATACTCTCATAGTGAAAAAATTTTTATACACTGGAAGCATCATGCTCTGTGAAAGTAGCAAGATAAATAGCCAGTCAGGATCATTTATGCCTCAGCTCTCCAAACTTTTTGCAACTGAAATCAGTTCCTGAACGGCATCTAAACTGCTACATTTACATTGCAGCCAAAAATAAAATCTAAATTAGAGTCCAGTCCTGCCATGTTTTAAGTACCTCATTAAATTCTTGGATTTTAAGACCTTAGCAAAGCCAAACGTTTTTAATATTAGCCACTTAAGGCAATTGGGATATATTATAATCTGTATTCACCATCTAAATGATGTGAAGTTTTCAATTTCATTCAGGAGGCCACAGGAGCCCTTCGCTCCTCACTTCCACACAGAATTCAGAAGGACCCTGATCTCTGGCACCACACAGCAAACCAGTTCTATGAGCAGTTACTAACTACTAATTTTTCCCATTGAAAAAGACTGAAAGCAAAGGTGCAGGTATTGCAAGAAAACACTCTCTCTGCACTCCCTTCAGCAACTGCATGCATATACAGTGGAGTTGCATGTAGCTGAGTTAGTCCATTTAGAAAAAACTTTATGTGGAAACTTTATGTCTCCTTCCTCTCTTAATAGCGTACACCATTCAAATATCATAAAGCTTTTGGCAAAGGAAACTGGTAGGAAGGGATACTGTAGTCACGATGTTTTGTTTTAATACATTACTCAGTCATTCTTTGCAATACCATTTCTCTCTTTTCCATACATGCAGAAAAAATTCAGTGAACAGACAGCCTGTGAGTTGTTGCTCCTGCTTAAATGGCAAGAAATGCATTGTGGCTGTCTCACTGAGAATAATCACTAGAATGAAACTGGAAAATCTCACTGAATAAATGTGCTCCAGTGGCTTTGCTTGGGTTTCGTTTTGTTTTGTTTCATTTTGTTTTGTTTTACAGTATACATCTTGGATATATTGCATTTTTTATTTCCTTTTTTGGTTATGTAACGCTTTTGGTTGAGAGACACTTTGAATGAGAAACTTACAGTTTCACTTCAAGTTAACATTTCCAGTAATAACTTTAACTAGGCAGTTATTGTGCACTACAATCAGTAAATACTAGCTGATTGTTAAAAACAAATTCAGACATGATTAGCTGTGTAATAGATACATATATACTGTACTACTATAAAACCTCAGTTTTATAGGGTTTTACTAACCAACTGCTATTTCAAGTGCTTATAAAAACTAACTACTCTATTAAATCTGGTTCTGTAGCCTGGAAGTGATGGATTATGTACTATTTAGTTACTATTAGTGACTGCTCTATGTTGACCTGGATATTGAGATTGTTAGCATATGCCTGTGTTTTGCTACTGGCAGATACAGATGAGCAGTGTCTTCCCTGCTGTGCATCCATGAACACACACTGCACTAAATAAAATCAGTAAGAGAAAATACAGTGTACAACAATCCCTTTAGTCCTCATTATCCAGTAAAGGCAACCCTCAGTCTTCTGAAAAGGAGAAATCAATGCTTGAAGGTGATCCCTCCCCCCACCTTCAAAATGACTGAAACATAAGTTTCGACTCATGGATTCAGACAAGAGCAGAGGTTGGAAGGGACCTCTGGAGATTGTGCAGTTCGACCACCCTGCTCAAAGGAGAGTCATCAAATGATGTCTTCTCTTTATATCAGCTACATTAAGGAACTTACTCTACCATGCAGGGATGGTTTTTTGAACAAGACAACCAAAAGGACCCCCTGCCATTAAAAAGTCTTGCCAAAAGAGGCCATTATTAAGATGATTTTCAGATGGATACAGGCACGCTTTTTCAGCCCCACCTAAGCCACTACATTCTGATAAAAAATAAAGCACTGTTGTCCCTTCATGCCCTGATTGAACTTCATAACCCAAAAAGTTCGTTAGGAAGAGCACCGAATTTCTATTTTAAATAAAGGGCTCTTGCATAGGATTGCATTATTACAGCTTCGGGAGTTATTCTGCCTCAACTGAACAACAGTGGCTAATTGTGCAGCACCAGCACAATGTCAAACATACCAAAAGAATCTCAGGGAAAGAGGATTAAGCTAACATGTTACAGTTAAAGATGGAATACATGCATAAATAGTAAAAAAAAATGCTCAATTGACCCTCAGTAGTGTGTTCATATATAGTTGTGGTTCATGTCTGAACCATAACAAAGAGACAAAGTAAATCCCGCACCCATTGGCACTAGAAGAGGTGTCTAGTGGAATTTATGCTAAGAAAGTTACAGACCTGTCAAAACATACCACATCAACAAAACATGTCC
Source organism: Caloenas nicobarica (assembly GCF_036013445.1). Lineage (NCBI taxonomy): Eukaryota > Metazoa > Chordata > Aves > Columbiformes > Columbidae > Caloenas > Caloenas nicobarica. The sequence goes on from NC_088245.1 coordinate 52,645,417, forward strand.
AGAGTTTCCACATGCTTTTTTCTCCTAGTAGAAACTTTTCATTCTTATCTTACATATTTAAAATGGTGATTACTTGGGACCATCCATATCTTAATAAATGCTTATACACAGTTAAATGTATGTCTAGGGTAAATGCCTGCATAACTACTTGCCAGACTTGAGCTGTGAGTGTGAGGAAAATGCATGAACAATAACCGAGTATCACACATTTCCATTTTTAGTTTGGAACTCTCCATCTCAGTCTATTCGGAGAGGGTTCAAATTTTATTGCCATGGTAGTAAAAACAATGACCCAATAGCAAGTTCCCATCCAGACAGTGAAAATTCCAAAACTTAAAAGTCTGATTCAGTAAGATATTTAAACCTATGTAATTCCTTAGTACAGGAGTAGTCCCATTGAAGTCAATTAGAACTACTTCTTTGCTTAAAATAATGCATGGGAAAAGTATTCTGCCAAACTGGGACCTAGAAGAAAGCATCTCATAGAAAAGAAAACAACTATAATTCCTATTTTCTATTGGGGACTATCAATTTTTTTCCCTAAGTTTTCACATCTAGGCTCAAACTTCCTTACTTAAATAATTCAACTGGCACTAAGAACATGTAGACATTCCTTTGTTTAAGGAAGGTTAAATTGGGCTAGAAACAAAAAACTCACAATGATAATAAAAGAGCACAGCTGAAGACCAACAGGGAAGGTTCCCTAAGCCTTCTGAGACAACTCTCCAAATTATTTGTGTTCCAGCATCACCCATACACAACAGATCATTCTACCACAGTTATGGACTAAGAAATTGAAAAAAACCAGTGAGCTTGGATTTTTCATAATAAGTTAAGATAAAATTATTTAGCATAAGTTTCTGGGAGGCTTTCCCTGATGATTTAGCACCTTCCCGGACTACACCTTCAGTATACCTTGTCATTCAGAGAAGATTAGCTATCCCATGTAATCAGATGGCATCCTTGTCTAAACCTTGGTTTAAACCTTGCTAACTACTTCACCAGAAATTAAACCATAACAGCTGAGTCTATTTTTAGTATTTTCTGTGCTCTTCCATCAATCAAAAGTCAACTCATACAAGCAAGTCAGCATATGGAGATACATACTCCTTGTAACTTAGTATACACTGGAAATTTAGTTTCAATTTTATGTTATGCAGTTAGGTGACATTGGGCTTTACTTTGCTTTTTTTGCCCTGTTTATAGTCTTCTGACAAAGAAAATAATGAATTATTGCTCCATGTCTAATTAGTATTACAGACTTTCAGAGGGAGTTTTATGACCCATTGAGACCATGAAACCATTTCTATTAGAAGATTCACCCTATATTATTTTGTCAGAAAATACTGATTTATATGTCATCTACTGAAATTCAGTGAATTCAATCTGCTTTTAGTTTTAGTACAAACAGGAAAATTCATCTTGTTTTCACATCCTGCCTCCCTAGTCATACTGTTCTAAGACAATAAATATCCGTAATATCCTTGTGCACAGCCTGGCATAAATACAATATTCAGGAGAAAATAAGTGTGCTTATGACATCGCAATGTGTTTAGAAGAAATGGATTTCGAAGACCCTTGACCCTAGGAAGCTAATTATGGAATTTGATGGGGTCCACAGTAGCTGTAATCTGATTAGAGAACTGATAACTTTAGTGTTGACCATGAATCTGTCTATAGTTTTTTACTCAGAGTGTTCGTTTTGGTACAGCTAGATTATACTTTTAAAAATATATATTACAGCAGTTTCAATCTGATTGTAATCTATAAACTAAATATTAGGGACACTAATTTTTTTAAATGTTTTTACTTTTATTTTTGTTTTATTTGTTTGGTTGTTTCAATTTGTTTGAACCTGGAGTGAAAATGGAATGAGAGATACTATAAATGTTTTACACTCAGTTGAAATGAAAAGTGAATTAAGGTGGAGTATTGAAGTGTTACGGCACACTTCTTCATAGAGAAAAATATAAACTGCTTTTGAGAACTATGAAAGTCACTCTAAGGAATCAGCTAGAACAGCTGATTCAAGAGACCTTGAAATATTTATTAAATAATATTGCTAAAGAACTGTTGGTGCTGTATTCAAAAAGGTGAGGATGAAGGAATTTAAAATTCTTTTGACTTTCTCTTTGTTACATATGCACCTAAAGAGGTCAACCAAATTCTATAGCTAAGAGTTAATGAAGCACATCACCTAAAGTAAATAGTCTACTCTCTAAAAGATCAAAATAATTTCACCTTGCTGAGTAAAACTTTCTTTGCCCCAAAAGGCATTACTGTATGCATACATCACCTTTTGGATAATGTGCATAATTAAAAATCCTCTAATCCTCTCAAGTATTATAATGTAGGTCAATTTAGTAAAGAAATATATACAGAAGTTACATCTTTAACTGAGTGTGAGGATGAAAACTATGCTGCTTGAGCAAAGCACAAAATTGAAATTTATAGTCCATATGTGCAAATACACTTTCTACAATATTTTCATATTCATTCCCAAACAAAGCATTGACTTCGAAGAGGTATTCATTAAATGTTGAGCGTAAAGTTATCAAGACAGACACTACAGAGCTCTAACCTAAAAGTCAATGACTTGCAAAGAAGGTGTCACATAAGGTAAGCAGTTTTCTCGCTGAGGTTCTGCTGTGAACATGGATACACTGTAAAACACGTCTGACTTCCTGTCAATTTCAGGCAAACATGCTGCCATTTATTGCCTGGAAAGCCAGTGTTTAATTACTGAAGTTGTAAGCAATCTGATGGGTCTAGTTATTTAAGATGCACAACTCTAGAAACACTAAGTTCCTAATAGAAGTTCATAACAAGAATCCAAAAGAGCCACCCAGTATGTCAAATACACTTCTTCCCTTTCAAGTAAATCACAAGGTGCAGTTTCCACACAGCCCTTTTTATGTATTTTCAAGCCCATCTTAAAATTATTTAGGCATTTTTGGCTCACACTGCTCCAAACCTCACTCATCTGACAGTTAAAAACCTTTCTACTAATTTCCACCCTAGACTTATTCATGACCACTTTTCTTACCTTTGTTCACATGCCAAATACTGCTTTTCAGCTGAAATAGTAATCTCTTTACTCCCTAGTGTTTAACTTCATGAGATCTTTACAGAGAGAAAAAATATTTTCTAAGCTTTCATTTTACTGCCATAATTAAGAAAAGCTGTTCTACTCTCCTCTCATAAAATTAGGTCTCCAAATTACTAACCAGCCAATAGACTATTTCTATACTTGCAGAAGTCTGAATTTCTTCTAGAACGTGGAGGAGCAGAAGTGCACACATTACTCTTCTGAGCTGAACCCAGTATCATGCTCTACCTTCTCTAGTGGAAAAGCCTCTGTGCAATATCTACTGTCACCATTTTCAGAGCTAAATCATGCTGTTAGCTCACAGCAAACCTTCCACAAATTAAAACACACATTCTGTACATGCATGACCATGTACTTTATTATATGGAATGTCGTATTGTTTAAATTATTCCAATTCACTAGGTCATCCAGTTCTTCTTCGTGGAATTGCACAAAGAACCTTGTGCAATACCTTTCATCTTTGTTTTATTGTTACTTTCCTACTTTCTGTGGAAAAGTCTTTTGTGAAATTTTGAATCAAGTCAGTCCCAATAACGAACTTTACAAAGCTTTCCAAAGTAGTATATGCATGCATGTTTCTTCTTTTCCAGTGCCTTCTCCCTACTAACATGTTCACTCTTCTGAAGTCCAGTTTAACTAAAAGTTCTTCCAGTGAACTCATAAATATATGACATTTCCTTTGCCTAGAAAATGAATTATCAAAGAATTTACTGGTTTTGTCAAATACAATCAACCTTTGATAAATCATCTTTCCATCTCCTTGCATGTCTTGATTTGTTGTCTTTATCTGTGAATAATTTCTTTAAAATAAGCTATATCTGCCTAGTCTTCTGAGGGACTCCTTTTCACCAAAAAATGACCAATGCTAACAAAGATACAAGTGCTGCTATTGAGAAATACAAAGACAGCCTGTTAATCTGATGTAACCTTTTACATATATGCTAAATTCCAACACTTCCCAAATACGTCAAACTGCAGACCCTGAGCTCTAAATTTGGATTTATTCACAGAAATGCGTGTAGAATTAATAGAAACAGTAGAAGTTTTATTCACTGCTACCCTGTCTATGCCTTCGCTGTATCCCAAAGGAACAAAGCAACAAAATTAAAATAACATAATTTAATTTTTGGTTTGTTTATTTATTTTTTTTCCTGCCTGTAATCTTCCTCATGAGTTGGCTAACAAAAATGCCCCTTGGTGCCAGTTATGATGATATGACCATTTGTATGCTGATATGGAGCAATCATATTTCAAACTGTCCCCTTGGTCAGTATAAATAAACAGGCATCAGCTGGCAGTAATTTCTCATTGTACTAGAGAGGTAAAACTGAAAAAGCTGCCTTTGCAAGTACAAATGTTCATTGTCAGATCCATTTATTTGAATGTGAGGTGGTTTTGGAGCCAACTAAATTCAGTCTTTGGAAAATAAGTTTGTAGCAACTCAGGGCCTGGCCCATTTAAGCCACATGTTCAACTTTGTAATGGATTCCTTCATTGGGAAAACCTCACAGTGATTTCAACAGAAAATTTGCCTGAAAAAAAGCAGAGCATTATCCAGAAGCTTTGTGTATTCTAGGCATAATATAAGAGAAGAGGAGGAAGTAAAAGATGAAGTAAGAAATGTTCCCTGAAAATTTGTAACTCATACGATGTTAGTCATTTTGGTGAATATGTAATAAAAAATAATACGTATAATCTAAATCACTGAAAAGATATTTCAAAAGAAGGAAGTACTACTTAAACTTCCTTCTTTCCTTAATGATTTATTTAACTTGTAAGCTTTCTTAGAATAGTGTTCATGAACAACATGGAAAACAGATTGCTTTATAGTTTGAATATAATGAGTTATAGGAAACCAATCTTTTTTTCAGGTCAGGTGGTGAATATGTCAAAATTAGGAAATAAAAAGCATTGAATTTTTATTTTATCATTGATCAGAGAACTATCTTGCGATTTTTACTTATTTAAGGCAAACATAACATGAACGTGCTTTATTTTTTTTTAATAACATATAGTAACAACATTTTTTAAAGTATCTGGTAAAAAAGTATAAAAGATATCTTATGTCAACATCTCTGGCTCACTTATGGTAAAAAAAGACCACTAAAACCTTCCTTCTGGTAATATCACCTGCTAATTAACCACAAAAATTCTAGTGGTATGTCTGACGATGAAACACGGTTTAACTCCGTGTGACTTTCAGAGGTCTGCTAAAACTGAACATTTTAAAATAAACATGTTAAAGCCACATCCTTAGTTTAGGGAGTTAAATCTGCCTTTCAGAGAGTTTGTTTACTTTTATTTTATCCTCTTCAGAGAGAAAGGTCCTTTCCTGGTCCCAACAGGTTGCTCTTTCTCCTGACCTGCAACCCTGCCAGTTCTGGTCCCATAAAGTGACCTCTGAATCTCGCAGTCTCCATCTCCCTCTCCACACACACACCCCCCATCTCTCCATAGCTATGCCCTCTCTTAATATGTATTTATTCACTTTTTCTGTGCACCAAGCTGGATACCTGTTTATGACAATTTCTGACTCTAACACCCTACAAAATATGATAAGAAATCTAATAGAATAATAATTAAATGTTATTAAAAATAGTGGCCACCAAATGGGCAAGAAGATATTCACTATCTTCTTGAGACAGCGAAGTCATACTGCTAAGCCATGCTTAAAGTTAAAAGTTGCATCTTTGTTCAAGGATACCCCATATGGCTTCCTATCTAATTTCAAAATAGAACAGAACAGGTCATTTGTCAAAACTGAAGTGAAAACCTATGCAGTATATGTCTTATTACTCTTGGAAACGGACACTTTTTTATGTTTTCTAATACTGTTTCCCAAGACTTTTTTCCAGTGCAACATTTCCTTTGACATCTTACAAAGCTTTCGAGTGCCAAACCACATGTTCTTGAGAGCTGTCAGTGGCCTGCTTGTAAAAGATAAGGCAGGAGAGGCTGACACAGTCAATGTATTTTATTTACAGAAATTTTGCCTCAGTGATCAATAACCATATGTAACAGAAAAATGGTTTCATTCTCCCTTTGACATGGTGCTAGCTACATTGCCTAAGGACTTTTTTCACTGTCAAACATGTTTTATTCTAGTATCTATAGCCAGTTTAGCAGCAACATAATGTTTTATACTCAGAGGTGCCAGCTATGCTTTCACATTTGATTTGTATTTATTCCATCAAAATGTTTGTATTCTAATACACTGTAGTCCCTGGCTTTAAATCGCTGTCAGCAAAGTAAACCTGCTGAGTAACAAGCTCAGGTCCACAGAGGAAATTTCAGGCAGTGGAGGGGTTTACTACAGAGTTTTGTTTTCTAGAGCTTGACCTTCACAATAGAACCTCAAACGTTGTGGCAAAGGTTATTATTATTCTCAAAGTATTTAGTAAATATAGCTGCTTATAGAAGCGAGACGTAAGACAAGCAATACTTCTGAAAGGTGCACATTCCTTCTCTTCTCCATTTAGATTGAAAAAAGGTGTGAATGTGGCTGGGGAAATGGCATAATAAAAGCCACACTTATCTGACTGGCAGGCACATGAACAATACATTCATTAATCTGTATATCAGGAAAATCCATTTCGAATTTGAGACTTCTGAAATATTAGCCTGTGGTTTTTTTGTTTCTTTAAAAGAGTTTCTGCATTGTATCTAAATTTTCATAGCTAAGTTCATGGAAACATGACTAAATGTTACTCTCTTATCCTGACTTGACTATTTGCATGCTAACAACTGAGCTGACATAACCAACCAGTTATGCATAAGTTTGTCCTGCCCTGGTTCTGGGATAAAATACATTAACTCAGCCCTGAGGCGTGCTAAAAGTATGATGGTGGACAAATAGACCACTTCATTTGTTCAGTAGCTCTAATTCAGTTACATTCAGCCATGTGTCCATATCTTTAAAACATTTCTGTGCTGCAGACTACCAGCCATGGAGGTGAATTTTTGGTAGAGGTAAGTCCATGCAGAAAAAGCTAAGTAGGTAAGAGTTTTTATGAAAAGGAATAATTCCTGAGAAATAATGTGTTGTTATACTGAAATGGGAATATAAATGAAAGATGAATTTCACTATTTAGATTTAACATAAACTCCTGGGTTGTTTTTAAGTTTTGGTTCATTAGGACAAAAGTCTTAGAACCTGATCTACTGATATTTTAGCTAAGAAAACAGAGCTAAAAAAAAAAAAAACACCTGTCAGAAATGGTAGTTATGCCTATACAGACATGCCTTTAACCCAATGAGTTCAAATTTGTCTTTCATGTGGGATCAAGTAACAAACAGCCCATTTATTGCTGTCCAGATCCTAATGTTAAGTGCTTATTTTCTTTTCTGTTTCTTTTCCCATTGCAAATTAATGACACTTTTTTCTTAAATACAGACTATATAAAATATATACAATTTTAAAATAAGAAGTCATTAAAGAGGGAGGAATTTGCAACCTAGTTGTTTCTACTTTGATTCCAGTGACATTTCCAAGCACTGTAACTTACTGCCTGGACAAAATGGACTTTGGGATGTAGGGACTAAAATTTAAAGGTATTTTGACCCACTGCATGGGTCAGCACTGGGGCAAGAAGGCAGAGAGAAGTATTATTTATGCACACTCTAATTCAGTCACCTGTGTTAAACCAACACTTTAGGGATGAACTGTTATCAAACAATAGCTCAGTAGTTGGAAGAAACAGATTAATCCCCAGTCCAGAACCACTAAAAGACTGAACTGCAGTGAAAGTGACCTTATCCTGTTACTTTTTTGACTCTTTTTTTTCCAATTTGTTTATCTAGGCTCTTTCACTTCTCTGGTCAAGAAGCCAACCAGAAACACACTCCAAGTTTCAGCTTTAAAATCAGCAAACTTCTGGAAAAGGGCCAGAAATTTCAGATCACTTAAAATTTTGAAAAAATTTTAAGGTATTAAGGTATGTAGAAATTTGGAGATGGGCAAAGAACATCAGTGTCACAGAGCCTCAAGTTTTGAGGAATTTTCTTTTAAATGAGCAAAAATCTCTTACTGATACTTTTGCAACATCTGCACTAGGGAAAGAATTTCAGTTTGGATATGACTCAGAAGGAATCTCAGAAACCTTGAGCTGGAATTTCTTCTGTTTGCCAGGGCTTCACAAAGGTTAGGAAATGAGATGCATGGGAAGAAGCTGCTTTACAGTTTTGTTTTTTCCTCATGGAACATAACAGAAGGAAATGTCACAGCTTGTAAAAGGAAGAAGTTGATAGCCAGGTGCTAAAAAAAAAAAAAAAAAATCAACGAAATAATTAGAATTTGGCTTGAGCAATTATAGTGTTGATAGTGCACATACGTGTGTGCATGTTTAGTTCTTTCCTAAATTGTTTGGCATGTATAGTGATTATTAAAAGGCACTCAAAGGCAATACAAGATTTAATATAAAGGAACACAAAAACCGATAAAATTATTTAGCACACTGTGTGGTAGAAAGCTAACTCACCTCTTGGAAGCCTGATATTGCAGAGTGTTACACCTGATCTGTTTTCATTTTTGTCCTGTCGACCAGGTAATGCTAATGTTATGCTTGATAATAATAAGGGTGTGTTTTCCAGGAAACGCAGGGGGGGTTAATTAGTCATTTCAGAAAATAATGCCTGGAAGCCACATCAGCCTCATTTCTGCTTCTAATTATTTAGGACTTAAAAACTTTCTAGAGATCTTCAGGGAATTAAAGTAGTCTCCTCACATTTTCTCATTACCAGTATAATTCTTGCTTTTGGTTTACATTTAATTATTGGAAAATCACCTTCATGCACTAAGAATTAACAAGAGAAAGTGGAATTTAAAAAAAAAAAAAGATGCAAACAGCTAGATATTTCCCCTGGGTCATGTTGTAATATTCTGCATATTGAAAGTTTTTGCAAAGGTGTCCTGACCACGGCAGTAGCTTTAAATGATTTTGCTTTTATTTTTGAAGGAGATAATGTCACAGAAGCAGTCTAGCTTGTTTAAGCTATCTGCTCGAAGTTTCTCGTTGTGAAACACAATTACAGAGGTGATATGCAGGTGACTGTGAATCACCAATCTATTTTTTTCTCCTACCAATATAGTAGTTGTAGTTGGCATGATTACTTTTTTACTTAGCTAGGAAAATTGTTTAACTTTTTATTACAAATGTGTACAGATATAAAGTTATATTAAAGTTATATCTTGAAGAAGGAAAAATATTTTTTTCTTTAAATAGGAAGTGAGAGTTAAGAGTCCTAGCCTATACAAATGAATGGAAATTACTAGAAAATCATGTCCAACACACCTAGCTGAAAATATTTGACTGCTTGCCTGAAAACAGGTCATGTGAAGAGAAAACATACACCGCTTTTACTGTGTATGCATTTCTGAACACTCTGGACAATGCAAACAACCTTTCCGATACCCTTAGACTTGACAGAAACCTTCTTGCCTTCCTTACTTCTGCTTTACTTACTTCTCACTCTTCATGCCAAATGTTCTCAAAGAACTAAAAGCAGTTGTTTAGAGGAAGGAATTAAGGTTACAGATATAATTTGACTTTTGATACTTCTTAGCCTTTTTGATTTACAGTTTTCGTATGTGTTCATCAAAGATTTTTTTTTCCCTTACATTACTTTGCTGGGTTGAAAGTCTGTTTTGTTTTCTCTTGCTGCTACAAGTTACCTTGTGTAGCTGCCGTGATTTAATGTGTGCAATGGAGGAATAACTCTTACCTCGCTCTGTCTCTTGTTAGCCATAGAAATATTCTATGCAGGGGTGACACCAGGTGCCATTTCCTGAATAAGAGAATGAGGTGGACTGGGCCCAAAAATGTATTTCAGCAGTTAGACACCAGTTTGGCAATACCTGAAAATATGGAAGATGGAACATATCAGTTGCTGACAGTCGATCTACATATTCACGTGAATATCATGAAGAGACTATTTTAATCACCACAAGTAGTGAATATCTTGATGATACTCTTCCACCAAAAAATTAACGTCCAACATCATGGATCATTATGCAGGGACTTTAACTTGATTGATATCGACTCACAGTGAAGAATATAATCTATTAAAATGCTACTATCAGTTCTTTTAGAATCTGTAAATATCCTATTTGATTTAAGTATGTTTTGTACAACCGATGCTCTAAGACTCTATTCTGTGATGTCCATTTTCACATGCTTATAGAAAATAGAAGCCTTTTGTTGAAGGGAAATTTATAGTTTCTGCCATAAAATTCATATTTAAAGAAAAAAAAAAAGGCATTTTACAAACCCACATAAAATAAATAGTATCTAATATACATACCTAAATTCAGAGCAGGAACACTATCTTCCTGCTCCCCTAACCAATAAATTACCTTTTTCATCTACTGTTGATTCACTTCATTCAAAGCAGAATAGTTTCCAAAACAAGTTATTCCTTTCGAAGAAAAAAAAAAAAGTCACTTTAGACCTGCCTGATCACAGGAACGCATCCTGTCAACAGCTCTGCAATAAGATCCAGTGGAATGGATGGTGTCCAAAGAATACTAATCAGGTTTCTGTATAAACAAAGTGCATTCTACACTTCAGTTTCTGGAAGCTCATTGTCCACACATTTTACCGAAGTACTAAATGCCCTAAAAAAAGTCCCTCTGCAAAACAGCAAGAACTACCAAAGTGGTTGTGGTAAAAGATAAGATTGCACCTAAACTTTCATTATATGTTTCTGTCAATGCTATCAAGCAATTGCTCAATTTGTGCAACTTCAGTGTTTCCACAGTCAGGACCTCTAACTGGGATTCTGCCTTTCTAATATTTTAGTAGTAAAGTTTAGAGGTAATATGTGCATGTGGGTGGTTGTGAAGCAGAGGGAGAATCACTTCTGTGGTCTGTGTGTTGGCATTTAAAATGTCAAGGTGGATTCCAATAAAAATGTTAGCAACAAAGGGCTGCACACTTCACTCTTGCTCATCTCATTTCTCTAAAGCATAGAACAAAGGATGCTGAACACATTTACAGTACAGCCCACTCCCTGAGCTGCTCTGTACCTAATCTCAAACCAGCACTAACAAATGCAGTAAATTCCCACGAGGCAGCACTTTGGTGTACACATTCAGCAGCAGAAGGTCCAGTGAGTCCAATCTGACCTCTGAGCCCTTGGAGTCCAAGAGACATGAAGTCTAAGATGTACAAATTACAGATCAAAGTAGAACTGTGAAGTTTAAAGGCTTTCCTTCTTTAAATATTGACCTAGAGAAACAGACGGATGTTGGAGGATGTTTGGTTTGCATTTCATCTGATTACTTTTCAAGCTATAAATTAGAGCCTGCAAGGGGAACAAGTTTTCTGCAAAACAGTTTGAGGCTGCCGTGTTTCAGAAAGCAGAGAGGGGAACAGGAAAGGGCAACAATCCCACTTTCTCTGTCCACACACAACCAAAATGCTATATTTTCCTGGTCAGAGAAGGGCAAACCAGGAGACCTCCAAATCCCAGAATCTTCCTGCAGAAACTCTGAACTCTGAACTTTATCTCCCCATGCTTAAAATTTCACCCTAGGTTTTGATCTTCTTGCTAATTCTTTCTAGCAGTAGTCTAAAGAAAAGACTTTTAGGGAAGGAGAGAAAGAAGGGGAAAGGAAGACCTGAAGGTCACAATCTCCTGTTGTGAAAATGTGGGGATTGTCCTCCGTCTCCTATTCCTCATTTTTTTTCCCATGCGTCCCATCTCCCATCCACTGTTCCTGGTTTCTCAGTTCTTACAAATGATCAAAGACCATGTGTCTTTTCTCCTTGTGGATGACTCCTTACCCCTGAGTGGTTTAGAATGAGTCTAGAAAATATTCTCTGACATTACTTTGTCTTCAAAAGCACCACACCACTGGATCCCTGCCATAACAAAGATCACCCATCCTACCACTAATGCCAGGATTGAAAATGCCTCACCTTGCCATGACTCCCCACTTTTAGCTATCCAAAGTCCACCAAATAATCCTTGTCTCCATTCCAATTTCTTCTTGAAGTTTCTCATTCCAGACCTAGGCTTATTCACAGCCTTATATAAGCCACCTAAAATTAATTGCAATCCCGAGACTACTGCTTCAAAGAATATGGTCAAGCAGTCAGGTATAATTTCTAATGTTTTCCTTCAGGTTTGGTCTATTACACCATTAAATCTCCTAATCAAAGTTGCTGTGATCGTCTAACACATCTGTCACTCAATGAATCTTCCATTTGGTTCAAAGTCCTCAAAAGCCTCCTGAACCATCACTATGGAGGTTATTTCTCACTAAAACCCTATTCTCACTCAACTGTTCAAATAGATTTAAAGTTGCTAACCCTATTTCTTCTGGAAATTAAAAAATCCAGATATGAAAGGTCCAGTAGAGTAGGACCCCATAAAAGGGAAGGGACTGTAAAGAACACACCTGAAAAAACACATAACGGTCCTATTTTGTCTGCTTAGTCACTAGGGAAGAAATTAGACACTAGGATGCAAGGTACAGGCTCCAGGTCTAGGGGTTTCCATTCTCTTCCAGTATCATGGGAAACAGACTCCAGGCAATCATAGCTGTAAGAAGTCTCTCGCTTTGTGTCTGACCTGTTAATTTTATCTCCACTTTGCTACGGTGCCTGCAACTCCCAATCTGGGCAGCTTTTTCTTTTGCCCTGTTCAAACTGGCAATTACTTGCACATGACCTGTGGACCTCCCGCAGGGAGAGAGGCCAGGACGCTGCACAGCCACGAAAAGCTGTGCTCCTCGCTGTGCCTGGCACTCCTGGCCTGCAACCCAACACACCAACCCCTGCAGCCTACCTGCTGTCATCCTACCCGTGATCTGGTGGGTGATGGCGAGGTCTCGCCCAGGGTAGACTCTCTCACACGCTGCCACAGATGGAAGCTGGTAGGTTTTCACAAAACCCTGAGTGATTTCAGGCCACAAATAGTACTGACTTTCAAACAGCCCTGCATCTTTACGAGATCTGAGAACACTTGACAGCTGCTTGCCTCAGGTGTGAATGTCAGTACCCACCACTTTTCCACATATGCTCTAATCGCAATGACAGGAGACTCCACCATGGGGCTGGAAGTTTCCCCCAGTCCTCTCCAGTGATGTTTGCCAGCAGACCAGGCCAGGCACCACAGTCCCTGGGTCCTGACTCAGTAACAGGACCATGTCTAGCTCAATTTGTTCACCATGTGGCGTTGGATAGGTGTTTACTGTGGAACTGCGTGGAACAAAACTTTGAGCCAGTGAGGAGAAGTGGGGAAGTCAGGACTCTCAAACTGACGGTGATTCCCTTGCAGGAAGGCCTCCGCTATCAGAATATTGTTGATCTTTCACCCAGCACTTCTGACTCAGGTGCAACTTAAATACATCCCTGCATGCAATTATTCTGGAGTAGAACTCCACTTCCTTAGACATCTCATTAAGATTAAGTGGACAAAAGCTTTAATTTCATAGTCTTTATGAGTAACTACTTCAGAATAGCCACTGTGTTTCAAATCTATACCCGTTCAATCCACACTAACTTCCATATGGAGAAGCCCCCATGGCCAACGACCCTCTAAATCTACAGTAACCATAGAAATCTGGAAATAAAAATCTGCTGAAGAGTCCGGATAGGTTGCACCTGTGGCAATTTGTTTCCGCATATCATTGGGTCAATCTTATTTTAAAATGCAAAGTAGAAGGTATTGAAAATATTTCTATTCAACTGCAAGCTTACCTCCCACTGATTTAATAAATACTTTTCTGACAATGTGTTACTGGCCAGGGTTAGGTAACCTTCTCATGCAGGCTCATGCTGTACTACATGCGTGGTAATGCCAAGGTGGTAGTAACTTGAGTTAACAGAGACTTACAACAGCCTCTTTGGGAAAGAGCTTTGCTTTGTTAAGCTTTATCAGAATTGCATTGCAAATAAACCACTTATAATGCCATTCACTTTATTGCAGTCTAACTGCTGGTGACATTTGCATTTATCTCGGGACTGTCTTCACAGAATTGACAAGAAATTATTTTCCCATGAAAAGCTCCATCAAAACCACATCATGATGCTACTAGAGAATTATAGTAAAATTACTAAGATAATGTTACATGAATATTCATTAAAATGACAAGATTTTTTTAAAAGTTATCATAAAGCTTCTTTGTTAGAAATTGAATAATAATTCCTGCCAAATACATTTGTTTCAGCAGAACGCCACTACTTAAGGCAATATTAATGTACACACTTCTAGAAGATTCTGTAGGCATCCGATGGGCATTCCTAAATTATTTTATATGTGGTATTTTGAACAAACAAGAATAAGATTTGCTTCTGTGATTTCCTGAATTTGATTTTCAACACTTTAAAATAACCTTAATGAGTGAATGTGTTGGCCCAGTTCAAAATTTATTTGGATTAACAGAGTGTCTTTTTTAAATGCAATAGTTATTCCACTTTGAAATGCATTTCACTTTCAACATAATTAACTTTGCAAATGTGTTCTCACATGGAATTATTCAGGAATAGCTAGTTTCTTTGTTATCAAGCTCTGATGAAGTTTCACAGCTCCCACAAGATGCAGGAAGTATTATCACCTTTGCACAGATGGTGAATTTGAAGCAAAACATCAAGAGAAAATAAAGTCCTTGACATGACTTGAACTAGATCTCTAGACATGCTTGCACACATACTTGTGATCAGCTATCCCACTTCTCTCCCTTACAGGAATATAGTGCATGAAAAATCATGTGGTTGCAATTAAAAGATTTCCTGTCTGAAGAAAATTGTCATATGGTTATACCAAAATAAACTCTACCAAATTTATTTATTGGTGATTTATAACTAAAAAGGAGTTTCCATTTTAAATACTTGTTGCTTATAAGCAGAAAATTCAACAAAGCATAAAGATTCAGATTTCAATAGGCAATCCCAGCAATATACATTTCTGAGACAATAAACTACTAATGGCTGTTAACATGTGTAGCTACATTTTCTTACTACTTAAAAAGTTAATAATCATGCTATAATCATGCTATAGGGTGAATAGCTTGTCACCTATGCTTGTTCCCTTAAAACAATATTTCCTGTCTCCTTTTTGTTAACCTTTTACAAATAGTATTCATAAATGATTAAAAAGAGTATTGGAAATACTTTCCAGGCTGCAGTGGTATATTTAATAAATAAAAACACACTTATACAACAACAGGTTATCTTAGGTCAATGAGTATTAGAATAAACTAAGATATTTACTTCAAAGAAAGAACATTATTAGAACAAAACATTATTACATATTAATCTCTCACTAGGATTAACAATTTAATATCCATTTTTTTTTCATTACTGAACAAATGCTTAATCCAAAATTCAAAAAATCACCACAAATTTCTTAAATCCCATTAGTATTAAAATGATTCTTCTACTTTGAGTTACAATTAAATAGACATGTGGATGCCCTCTTTCTTCAGATGACAATTTTTCAGTGTACTTGAGCAAGATCAACAACTGCATCACAGCGGACACCACAGCAGTTTCACTGGCACCGTGCAGAACTCCAGCTGCTAAACCTCAAATTCTTTAAAACACTGAATAACAAACACAATTTGCATAATAAAATCCTTTTGTGTTCATTGAGATTGCTTATATCATTAAGTGATTTGATGAGTGAATAAGGAGTCAAAAACCTGGCCTTGAGAAAAGAAGCCTCATTAAGGCCTATTTCTCCTTTCTGAAAAGAGAATGGATGTGAAAACATAATGAAGCATCTCTGTCAGTTGGGGAGCAGCAGTTCATACACACAAACATTATCTTCTCTATCTGCACAAACTGCAAGACATTCACACGTACTGTGTGAATTAATTCTTTGCAGCTCATTCCACTGAGAAGGTAGAGATGGTGCTCATTCATGTCTTTACACTGAATTAAGGCGTGAATGGTAAATAACATTAAAACGTGTGAATGGAGCCACTAATTATGTAATTATATCTTGTTTCCTTGGGCAACTGAGGGGTTGAAGGTACCCTTTGGCACCAGCTATTAGTGGTCTAACCTTTCACCTCTGAAGACATGAATTCAAGTCATGCTAAGAGTAGTTTCTGTCCCTGTGCCCAAGGACACAGTTTGGCATGCATATTTATAAAACTTGTTTAGAGCAGGACAAGGTATGCAAGCCTTGCCCTGAGGAAATCAATGGCAGGTCTCCTTTTAGCCTCCACTGGCCAGGCTTTCCTTAAGGACAAGAATATAAAAGTGTCACAAGAGCTCTGCCTAAACTTTAGCTTCGTCTTTGGCTCCCTTGCATTTTGGCAACATTTTTGTTTTTCTTGGCCAGCTCTCCAAAATTGTGGTAAAGAAAGGATAAAAAATACAAAACCAAAATTCTGTCTTGCCTCTTGACTATTTCAAGATGCTGTTTTGGTCTCCTTCCCCTTCTGACCTGGCAAATCACCTACATCAAAGGGCCAGCAGGAAGTGGCCGACATCCAGCAATACCATAGTCATGCCACCCAGACGCTTCCCTAATTAGAGAGAATATTGGTACAGTAACATAGAAATGGCTATACAAGATGTATTATCCTGCTAACCAGGAACATGTTATACCTCTCAGAGTTGCTTTTACAGAGGACTGCAAAAGAATACATCAGAAACATTATCAAATAATCTCAGGGTCTGTTCTCCTCATTAGGTCTCAACCTAGTTGTTGGCACTTAGCCGTTGTCTTCAAAAGGAAGTAAAACTTAACATCTGTGCACTTTGTCGCATCTCATCTTATTTACCTGTTCGTGAAGGTAAATAATGCTTACCTTTTAATTTCTCCCCCCAACACACCCAGGACTACGCATATCTTTTCATGGCCTGTCTAAACTATGATAAAATTGTGTATTACGTAAAAGTCCTTGAGCTCAGCCTGCGCCGACTGGAGTGGTAACACAGCAGAGCCCGGACTCTTGCAGAGGTATTGGGTCACCTCTAGAAACAGCGCAATTGTGCTGATAACATACTATTTCTAAGCCAATGAGCCCCACTCTTCATCTTGGACAAAGCCCAACCTCGACATGACTGCTGCCATAAGCAGTGATTCATGCTGTTTACATGCCTCCATGAACAACTGTTATTTTTGTTTACAAAATTGCAACAGCTTCTAAAGACTTTATTTACTTGTATGCATGGGGCCTGCTTGTTTTCACTAAACTCCTTTTTTAACGGAAATCACCTTTTATAATGTGTTTTCTTCTCGTGCCACTTGCTGTCCTTTAGATGTTGAACTTTATTATGGTGTTCAGTTACCGCAGTGTTTTGAATGAGCTTTCTGGAAGTTACTTCAGACTAAGCCTCTGTTGTCATTCTCTGCAACTATCTGTTCTAAGCAGCCACCACTTAAAGTGTCAAGAAATAGTTTTCACAAACACCGAACATTTATACATGGTACAAGTGGGTAGCTGAAGTTCCCTATTATTAGTCTTGTGAGCTTTTTGTGGCCTCTCTGATCATACTTAACCACCGAGCACTCAGACTTCTTCCCCTCAGCTCCCACATCTGTCTGTCCCCCACCCCACCTTACTAACAGAGATAATTACAGCTTGGGATTTTGAGTCATATAGATAAAACTTTGATAGGGGAAATAAAATGGAGAAAAAAATATTGAGGAAAGAGGTTTACATGACTCAAATAAACTTAGCAGTGTAACTAGATATGTGCTATCAGGAACAGCAGCAGAATAACAAGTGCCAAACAGGTAGCAGGTACAGCTGAGCAGACGTTCATTTCTGCTCACTCAGGGCTTACTGAGTGGGACACAACGGGAGAGGACTAGACCAAAGCAGAGAGATTTGGCAAAACAAGTTTGGCCAGGAACAGTTTTTCTTACTCTTATGATGCTCCTGTCCCAGAAAAGAACCTACAGAAAGAGGGCAAGGACTTAAGCAATTTTTTTTTTAAGAAAATGGTACATTTTTGAAATAAAGAGGGAGGAAATCTTTCTAAAGAGACTGTATGTAAGAAGTGACAGTCAGGCATCAGCCTTTGCAAATTTAAGGGCTAATTACAAATTAGCAAAGTTTAAAAGCTAATTTTATGTCAGACCATACATGAAAAATCAAACCAAACATGGCTATCAAAAGTTTACTTGGATTTGTTCTGAAAACAAAAGATCTAAAAATAATGCAAATCATTACTAACTGATCAGCCTAGAGCACAGTGTGTAGGAAAATTCATAAAGAAATTGTACTTTCATGGGAGAAATTCTGTTCTTATTTATATACGGTTGATGTCATTTATCCAGGAAGAATTGTATTTAAGGCTTTTAGAAATAAATAGAATTGTAAGTGGATATGTATGAAACCACGGGAGTGAGTGATCTACAGATGGCAGTGAGTTTTCTCTGCTTGAAGAATTTAGCAAGCCAAACTGAATAACCATTCTGGAAAACTGTGAGTCTGTTTGTTATTTGCTTACTTCCACAAGCATTACTTTTATTCAACTTGTTCTTGAAGAGCTGTCAGTGTTGTTATTTTTTTTTCTTTTTTTCACAGAAAACTACAAGGATTCCTCTTCTGAACTTCTCTTTCTCTTGAAAGCAGATTTGTATTGCCAGGCACACACCATGCTCCGAACTTTGTTTCATTCCCTGAAGGATTTGGTTCTATGGTCTACAAGAAGTACTAATGACTGACTGAAGCGGAATTCTCCGCTGCTGGTAGATTCTCCAGTCTCTGCACAAAGCTGATACTGTTTCCAGAGTTAATGAAAGGTGCGGTGCTGTGTGATCTCAATTCGTCTTCATCACAGTATGCAGCCAGTGACAAGCTAAAGATATATTCTTGAAAACAGAGCAGAATTTCAGAGGGAAAACCTGTTGAGCATGCGGCTGGTGTGATCTGTAATAAAGAACACAACAGTACTCTTTCTTTGCATAAATATTTTAAATGCAGCAACTACTGTAGCAGCCACACAGAATATAAATTGCTAATTCCAGAGACTAAATCCCCTGATTTCAATATCAAACCATTAAGAGTTTATACTTGTCAGACCACAGCCAGTGCTTACATGGCAGAACTCAGCGAAGCTAACAGCCTTGCTGCATTCAAATGGTAATTACAAGAAGTGGAAACCCAACCCCACCTTAAATCTTCTGCTAGAAATGTTCACTTTTCTCATAAACAAATAAAACAGCACCATTTCTAAAAGTACACTTTTGAAGAGCCTGTACAATTAGATCTAACCATTTTGCATGCACGCTGAGAAATGTCCCTCTGCTCTCTCTCAAATTCATTCTTTTGAGTGGATGGGTCACTGCTGTTTGCAAGAGTCCGCTTCTCCGGAAAGATACTTGTGCCTGCTCACAACGACTGCAGGTTGTTCACCCTCAGATGCATCTGATGTAGTAAGAAAAGTCAGGACATGAAGGAAAAACAAAAACAAAACCAAAACAACAACAACAACCCCCCCCCAACTAAACTATTGGGTACTAGAGGTGAAATGGAAATAAAATCTGTGAGTCCAATGTAGTGGATAATTTGAAATAATGCTAAGAATTCCTGAAAATGGTAGATGCCAATGGAAGTACCAGCCCTGTTTCTTTTATTATGTATAGTATTGTTTGATTTATTTTATTCAGATCTGTTCCTTTTAAAGCAAGACTTCTGAACAGGCATTGTGTGCCTGCTCCTCAGCTGTTTACCTGTCCATCTCCAGGTGAGAACCGCCATGTAATTTTCAGCCAAAGTCAGCAGAACAGGCTTGTTTAGCTCCGCTACTTACCATCCTAGGCATTCTTTTTTTTTTTTTTTTTTTTTATTCCTGTTAGGAAAACTCATAGTGTCCCATAAAGACATCCTTCCAACATCAATCCCTTACATGCCCAAAGGGTTCTCTTTGGAAAAGACTGTCATTTATGCACCATGGCTAAAACAAGTGATCCTGGAATAGTGCTGATTATCTTGTTATCAAGAAAATTACTAAGACATTATTTGTCTTACTGATACTGCACACAGGCTATAAGGAAAAAAAAATAAAAAAAAAAAAAAAAGAAAGAAAAACATAAACTTTAAGCAATGTTACTTCCACTTGAAAACTATTCCTTTTTAAGACTCTGGAAGGAATGTTTTTGTCATTCAGACACATGAGAATGCTGAGAAAGACTTTTCTTGGATCTAATTAAATCTGTTTTTTTCCAGGAAGTCCAATCTTTTCATATTTGAATTTAACATTGACTGAGAAGCAGAAATATTTTACATCCTCAGTAGGCACAGATTTTACTCTAAATCTCATAATTTTGCAGTAACATTTACAAGAGACTGCTTCTTTGAAGAGATCCGCACATATGATTATACAACTGTTTCTAAATAAAAAGCACCTGAAAATCCTACTCCTGAATACTCCTGAAGACAGTTTAGCAAGGACCAAAAGTTGTTGATGTTTACAGACATCATGGCCTTGATTGCTTTCCTTTTGAAGAAAAGGCAATAGTTCTATCTACTTAAAATTCACCTAAAAGATTTTTGAGCTTGAAGTTTTATTTTCTTTTGTCTTGTTTTTCCCCTAAAGGGTCTGACTTTTATGATTAGGAAAACACAAACACTTTTGCATGTCTGTCTTTATTTGGCACTGTGAGATGGGTGGCAGCATTGACACAGATTTGAGGAATCATGCACGCCAGCTAGTGACAAAGTTCTCAATTAAGAAACAGCTTCTCCACAGTGGTCTATGGAAAATATAAATAGCTATAACAAAACAACATATTACATGGGAAGACGTAGTCTTTACCATTTTAAGCAGTTTCATAAGCTTAGATAGTGTCTCCATTGTACTATTTATTGTACAAACTCCACTGTCCCTGAACAGGGAAACATTTTTTGGACCATACAAACTGATAAAATTATTTTCCAGCTAGCAAATTAAGTCATCAAAAATAGAAGTGTCCCTAATACATCTACATGACATTCCAGGGAAAACTGGAAGCAGCTCTTCTTAATGGTAAGGGAGTACAGCCTGTTTACACTGCAACAAGTAATCTTCTTTTGCAGAACGATAAACATTCCTTGACCACTTTGGCTCTTGCGTCTGAAAGCTAATAATGTGTGCAGCTTCCCTCTGTCCCAAATGTATTTGGTCACTTTACAGCTGTACAGCATTTTTACGCTCTTCTATATCCTTCTTTCTCAAAACCAACTACAGAGAAGATACAAGGAAAAAGGTCCTCTGCTGAGAAAAACCCCTAACCAAAACAGAAAAAGCCACTATATTAAAAAGCACCTTCTGTTATATCCATTTATACTGATTCTTTCATGCATGTCTAGAGCCTACACTGCATGCCTTTTTAACTGTTTTAGTTACTAATACATGTTTTTCAACTACATTAAAAACTATTACTCTTGCAAGTTAAAACAAGTGAAGCTGATATTTATCCCTGTAATGAGAATTCCATAGCTACTCCGAAGCCATATTCCCCTTATTTCTATGTTTTTCCTTGCCTCGTCTTTCTTTTTATTTCTGTGATGCGATGGATAGGGTAAACAAAATAAAGATTTCTGTGTTATCATATTCAGGACAATTGCAAATGTTCATTTGTGTACTAAATGCTTGGAAAATAAGATCTACGCATATACAGTCATTTATTGGTTTACAGTGAAAATTCAGTCTCAGTTTTACTGCCTGTTAATAGGAAAAGATAATAGAAACAAAATGGGAAAAAATTATATCATCTGCTCTTGACAGACGTTTTAGCATATTTTAACAATCATAGTTGATATTTCTTTTTTGTTTACTTTAAGTAATGAAAACAGATGAAATATTAAGACTAAAAAATCTTATACACTAGGTTTTTCACTGTCTCTCAACCCCTTAAAAAAAAAAAATCCAAATTCTGAGGTAGAGGAGTGTCCAGAAACTGTCTAAGTAACTGGAGGAGAGAGCTAAATAAAAGTGGGTTCCTGTTGCAGTAACTGCTGCATGCAGGATTTATTCACATGGGCAGATGAGGAACATAAGGAAGTGAAGATGATGGACAGGGAAAAAAAAAAGAAATGCATAAGAAAATCCAAAACAAAGACATCATAAGAAATACAGTTTAGAAGAAGCAGGGGGGGCTGGACTAGATGACTTCCAAAGGTCCCTTCCAAACCAAACTATTCTAGGATTCTATGAAAGGATGGGTAGTTATGGACTCCATTTTCTGGCTTTCAGGAAAAAAAAAAAAAGCTACAAAAATCCCAACCTCGTGGCTGATATAGAGTATAAAATATAAAGTAATTTTTTAACATCTAAACCACTCGGAAAATAGGTCTTTCATGCATAAGATGTCTTATTATTTTAGTTGCAGTCAGTAAAGTTTATTCAAGGGGATTGCAGGCTTTTTTTGTGAATGTCAGCAGCAGCAACAAATCACTAGCAGCTCCCCACTCTGCACCAGCTATGTAATTTGAAAGTCTTGCCATGCCTTCAGCAATACACAAGCACTGTTTGGAAACTGCCTAATATAAATTATTAGAAATTAAATAAATTTTTTAAATTCACATTTTTTCCCTCTTGTTGGCACTATTTTTTTCATGTCTATTTGCTTTATGAAAGCTCATTTCAACTCTGTTTTTGTGAACTAGGTAATCTGTTGCTTGGAGGGAGCTTGCATCCATCTATCATATTTGAGGACCCGCATTTATTACATGGAAACAGACTGAACAAGGAAGTCTGAGATTCTAAAACTGTTATGGATATTTGAGGGTATTTTTTTTCTGTGGAATAGTTGAGGAACTTCGGAGGCACCCCCACCAATCTCCTTTGCAATGCTAAGTAACCCAGCACCTACAGTCACGGCTCAGCATTATGAGCAGTTATTCTGCTACACTCTGACATTCCTTGTTTTCACCTGACAGTTGCTTAAACTGATTTCAGTGGAGTTATTCCTGATCTGATATGAACATTAAGAATGAAGTGATAACTCTTTCAACTCTCATCCTTTCTTCTTTACAAAACTTTAATTTAAAAACACTGTTGTGAAATCATAGTGAAAACATTGTGAGGGCATTTTGAACATATCAGCTTGTTGCTTACCTGAAGGATTAGGAAAGAAACTTTGCTACTACTAGCCTACTACAGGGACATATGAAATGACACAATATCTAACTATTACTATTAGTATAGTATACTTTTCTTGATCTTTTTTCAAGATTTCCTTGAACTGAGAGCACATAAATAATTAAACTTTACTATCATAGCATATGAAAAGCATTATACCCTTAAGGTGTCCTGGGTGGATCTGTATTTTCAAAACTACATATACTAGATTTGTGCACCCAAAAAAGTACAAGTTAAACCTTGATCTCAGGTCATATTTTCATGGGTATCCATAATATATTCTGCTCAATATTTCATCTAGAATAGAGTGAAAAAGACAGACAATACCACTCTGACATAAAAGTTGATTTGTCACAAAACTTGAAAAAAATCAGGTCCAGTAGAAGTTTATACTACATTAGCATTTTGAGTTGTGCATGTTTCAGCCTGTGTTAGTTGTCTCAAAGCTAGATTTAGCATATTGCCAAACCAGGGATTTAGAGGCTGCGTCAAACTTTACCTCACATCTACACGTGAGACAGCCCTCAAGGAAGGATGTGCAGGAGGAACATCCAATTCTCTCTCAACTTCTGTAATGCTTGTACTAAATGGAAACCAGGACTTAATAATTTTTCAAAAGTTCAACTTCTCAAACCTGCACACTTCAAGGTACATTTTGTGAAAAAGACTATTGTGACTTCCTACAATTGCCCTCAAACATTGCAGTATTAGCTGATAGTATAAACAATGTTAACTCTGTCATAACCCACGTTCGTGTTAAATGACAAAGTGGCTCAAGAGCAACAACACAGTTTCTACTACCACATTCCTCTGGCAAAAACTCTTTCCTGGTAAGGCACACTGTTTTTAAAAAGTGATACTGTAGGCTTCTTTGGGATGATGAGTCTGTTTGCCTTCAGAAATTCATATCTTGGTTAACTTCAGCC
Organism: Caloenas nicobarica; assembly: GCF_036013445.1. Classification (NCBI taxonomy): domain Eukaryota; kingdom Metazoa; phylum Chordata; class Aves; order Columbiformes; family Columbidae; genus Caloenas; species Caloenas nicobarica. Next base: position 52,669,485 of record NC_088245.1, read on the forward strand.
ATATTTCAAGTGCTGAAGCTCTTCCAGCAATGACTTCCTAGAGTGTTACAAATAATTTTACTTTAATTTGTGGCAGAACATTAGCATCTTCAATTAACTCAAAAACAGTCATATAGGTCTCAGCACTAAGGGAGCTAGCATGCTTCAAAGCATGTTTGTAACTTCATGGGGGCCTTGATAATATCAGTAGCAACAGGCCTCTGTGGTTGAAAAACCTCTCAGGAAAACTGAACTCTGCTTAATTTGCTTCCTAATACTGCTGGTTCCAGATGGAGTCTCCAGAAATGAAGTTAATAATTAAGAAGATCTTTAAAGAGCATAACAATCTGAGTAAATGTCACAATCATTAATCACCTTCCTAAAGAGACAAAGCAAACAGCATGACTGTATTAACTCTGATTTCCTGAGAAAACACCATAGATTATGAAGATCAACACCACATCTGCTAGTTTGCTAAATAAAAAACAAATATGCACTCACAAGCAATGCAGTGTGAGGCACAAGCAAGTTACTTTTTCATACCTCTGATAACCGTGCTCAATCAAGTAATAAACAAAAAGGTAGAAAGGTAGATGGCATTTTCTGTTTCACATAAAATGCTGAATACATCTCTGCTTGGAAAAATATGAAACTGGAGTTGTATGTGACATGTAAAATCAGAGATCATGATGGTTTCAAACAAGTTTAACTAAATAAATACACGCACAATCAAGGAAACATAGGTTGCTCCATGCATTTCAGGGAAATATAAACAGACAATGCTCTCAGCATAATCTTGTGTCCAAAATGGTTGAAATTGCCTGAGAAGGATGACTGGGCAGCCACCAAGCCCAGCAGCTGGCATAGCAAAAATGTGGTTCTAAAGTCCACTTCATGCATCCCTTTGTGTGGTTTAGAAACAGGAATCGGTCCCTTCCAGTGTGGCAACAGAAGCAAATGAGTGCCAAGAAATGTGCTTGTACTCAAGAAACTTGTACTCTATAGAAGAGCCACAAAAGGGAAGTTTCGATAACTGATGTAAGAAGAGTTGAAAAAAAGAGTGCGTCACTGAAGCAGCACGCTAATTGCACAAGAGTCTTTGATTTACTCACAAAGGAATTTCCTTGACTTGTCTGTTTTCCAAAACAGATGTGTCTTTCTTGAAGCACCTGTCACATACCAAAGAGAGGAAACTGAGATCCCTGTATGGTAAACAGAAAGAAGCTGATCATCCCACTACTCTGAGTAATGGAGAAATCTATAGTAGACTTTTACCCTTTCCCACTCCCTGCACAACTTTTGTGGAGAATGATTTCCTTGTCTAACCACCGACATTAAACAGTACAAAAAAATCCCATTTAATTAATGAGAAAATAATTTGGGTGTTTATGTCTTCAGATCAATTTTTCTGCCTGATGAGAAGAAACCCTAAAACCCTTGGTTTTTCACAGAATCACAGAACGGTTAGGGCTGGAAGGGACCTCTGGAGATCATCTAGTCCAAACCACCTGCTAAACCTTCTAACATCTAAAGGCACTTAGAAAAAGCTGTTTCTATATGACAAATTGCGGTAAATCAATGTAGTTTGTTACATTTCACATCAGTAATGAGAAAAATCTGAACACTGATATAAGAACTTTCTAAGTGTCAGGTTCAGTAGATCAAACTGACAGTAGATGCTTATCGTGTCATTACTTTGATTGACAGAAACATAGATCTTTATGCATATGACCATATACTGCACCTCCTGTATCTGGTCTGGCTTCAAAACAATAAGAAATAAATGCTGTATGAATAGCAGAATTTGAATTTTCACCAGTTTCCAGAAATACTCACACTCATATTATCAAGCTTCAAATACATTTAATGGCACACAAACCCACAAACAAATCCTCCTGGTCACTCAGACCCTTTCAATACTGTGAACTCTGAATGTGAAAAACAGAAATAAACTCTGCTTACTTCAAATAAAACACATATATCAGGGATGTTGAACTTATTTTCACCCAGGGCCACATCGGCCTCATGGTTGCCTTTAAAGGGCCCAATGTAATTTTAGGATTTGGCCCACGGGCCTTGTGTTTGCCACTCCATTCTATGCATTATACTCCTTTCTCACCAACACTGTCTCATAACACAAAAGACATACTGGTTTTTCTCCTTGAAACATGAACATGTATTTGTTTTCCCATCTATCATTAAATTGCCTTCCTTCTGCATCAATCTTTCTCTTACTGGACATTTTGGGATTCAAATTGTTCCACCAAAGATGGTCTGGTGTGCCACCTAAGTAAAAGACCAAGGTGTCCTTTAGGACCAGGTGTTTGACACCTGTGACATACATTATTATGTGGATTATATTAGTTCAGTTCAGTTAAGGGACAAGAAAAATGTTAGCAGAAAGACATAAGGAGAGAGAGGGAGTGCTCAAGGCATGAGTGACCGGAACATACTGGTCTCCATGGGCTTTTCAGGACTTTGCATGGAATAATAATTTCTTGCACCCAGTACAGAAGCAATAATATTAAGGTGAACAAATTGAAAGTATGCCAGATGTGATGTGATGAAGCAGCATTTATTTGGCCCAGGTAAACGTCTCCCTAGAAGCATTACAGCAAAGGAACTTGAACTGTACTGGCGTCACTTGTGGCGACACGGTATCAACAATGTTAACACTAATTCTTGCAAGACAAATAAAGTAGGGCATATTACACAAATTATAGCAGTCAGGGTCCTGAATAGTATTCCTCAGGCTAATGCAATGTGATAAAGTAACCAGCAGCCAAGAAATTTTCAACACACAGTGCTGTAAAAGAGCCTATATTAGTAAAGTAAAAATGTTGTCTCTTAGTGCCTTAGATTTTCTCCTTGGCCAAGACTATCAAGTCAAAGCAAGGGGGTTATGGCTGTATTGTCTATGCGTGCTGTTTCATGCCAGGTTACTTTTCCCTGAATCAAAACTTTCCTCTTAACTGGTTAAATTCTCACAGATGATGTGTTTCAGTGCTTAGACTTTACTTGTAGCTCATTTATCATAGCAGAGAGGATTGAGTGAAGAATTCCAATCAAACGCCTGCCTGCTTCCTATGCTGAGTGAAAAATCTAAAGTTGCAGTTATTTACTCAGCAATTTTGTGGCGAGCTTGTAAGATCAGCCAGGAGAGATGATCAATGTGCAGCTGAACATGACCACTGTCAGCTTAGTGGCATGGAAGAATGTACCCCCTTCCTTTCTCCTGCTGTGCGATACGCACACGTGGGATTGTTTTTGCTACTCCTGCTCTCTTTTGGCTTGCCTAGCAGGGTTTGAAGTGCTGTCTTCTTTAAAGACATTTAATCCTCATTTTGCAAGTTATTTCTTCTAAAAATAAACCAAAAATTATTTTCTTGTTATAATTGCAAACTTCACCACTACAACCTCAGGGCTGTAAAGAAGGACTTACTTACAGGACTTACAAAGCTGCAGCTGCTGAATCCAACATTTTCTCTCCCATGATTTTTCTGGGTCTTTTATCTTCTATCATCCTCCTGCTATTGCTAAGTCTTCTAAGAGTAACCTGAAATTACGTTGATTATTTATATTATTAATGTTCTTTTCAGAATTTTTTCCTCATATTTCAATATATTAAGCTCTATTTCTCTTTCTCTCTCCCTGCTTCCCCTTTTTTCTCCCTCCTCCACCCATCACTCTCTATTTCTCTGTCTATCCCATTTTTTTTTTTTTTCAGGTAGAAGAAAGTACAATAAATATGATGTATGAATTATATATTTAGAATCCCCAGAGGGGTCTTCAAAGTACAAACAAATGCTATTTTCTACTCTACACAAATGAACTTTCCATAGTGGAAATAGTTCATTTATTTTCCCAGAGAAGTATTGATTTAAACTGAAATAAGTTACAACAGTATTGGAAAAAAGAAATACCATCTGGCTGCACTAACAGATGTATTCCTTGCCCAAATGAAAGTTTACAAAAGTATTTTTAACTCTTTCCTATCCACAGTATTTTGTGACCCATTAAACAAGGTAATTTTGAAATAAATAACGGATGATACTGTCTTTCCTCACAAAGTTCTCCTTTCTGCCCTCCTATATCCCATTTTTCAGACACAGCAAAAATGTTCCTTTCTAGTAATACCACACTGAAAGCTCTGATTTAGATGTTTAGTCCAGCATAGTTCCAAGTAGACCTGGATCTAGTCCAGATAAAAAACAGAATTGGATTTGCTTCTTATAAGTGCAAGTAAAGATTTCACAAAATCCTGATCTGCACTAAAACCCTTTTTTTTTCCCCACCTGTAAATAGTCAGTAGACTGCCTTGTATAAAATCCAGGCTCTGGTCCTCAGTCCTAAATGAGCAATGCTAATTCTTTTGTTTGAACTCTCCCACTTTCCATAAATAATAAAATCTTATTTGAACTACAGAGAATAAGACTAAAGCAAGGATTTTAATCTAGCTCTCCCACATCCTGACTAACCACTGAACTATTCAGGAATTTTCCTTGACAAGAAACTCCAGACAGATTTTTTTTTTTTCTTCAAACATACAATTCCAGTAAAAATATTAGTCTTGACAAATTATCATTTTCCGAGAGAAAGCATTTGCTCAAAGATTCCTGACGAGCTTCTCTCAGAAAGTTGACTTCCTTCAACACCATTATTTGCTGGTCGTCAGCCCTAAGTACTGTCTCAAGGTGTACAGTGGGACCAGTGATCACCTGTGGGATCAGAAGTCCCCCTGGTGGCAGCCCCAGTCTGAGAACATCTGCCTTAGTGCCCCACAGAGAAGCTTTGGGGCTGTAAAACCATATTGACTTGGATTTAGCTAGACTCTTTATTTTACCTAAGAACTAACTTGTTTGGGTCTGGCAGTTTGCTAGTTTTCGCCTTTCACTAGTAGTTTTAAAACAAACACAGGGTCATTTCCTGTGAAATATCATTCTGAAGTGAAAATTAACTCTGAAGCAAACCTCAAAACAATTCATTTTCAAATTGACAAAATAAAATATTGTTATTTGCTATTTCTTCAGGGGGGTTTGTTTGGGTTTTTGACTAATATTATTCATCAGATTAAGCATAAATTATCAAAGTTTTTTCCTTTGACCAACCTCTACTTAGTCATTTACAAATCTAGCAGAGTACCTGCTCATGGGTAAACACAATAGCTGTGGGATTTATACTTTTTGTCAGAAAATATGATACAAAACTGGTTACAATATTAAAAGAGCCTGGCTATTTGAAGGAAAAACGTGAATAATTCTTCTTCCTATTGAAAGAAATAAGCATTCATCTCAAACGTGGCAAGGCTGCAGCGTTTAAATTTCCTTAAACTTGGACAATCTTCCACTGCACCATTAAGGGCCTGACATTGAAAGTCAAGCACTATTCCACTAAAATATCTGCTAGGAATCCTTAAATGGTGCCTTCTATGATAAGGTCTGAGATGCATTAGGAGTTTTTGATCTTATTTCATACAAGTTTCTTGCTGAACTAGGTGTTGTAGAAGAACTTTAGTTTTATGGGCACAATTCTGCACTTGCAATAAGTTTGAGTGCCAATTACATTTACTCATTTTCAATGCTCAGTTAGACATACAAAGGCTGACATTTGCCCTAACAATTAGCTCGTGAAGATAAAACTGTAATCACAGAGCAGCGCACTGGCTTATGCTCACTTCAGCAATTAACACCACAGCATCTTAAAAACTCCTTATTCCTGGCTACAACCTCTCCTTCCTCACAGCCTTCTGACAAACACGGAAAGATAATTGCTCCTCCTTCTTTTAGACTGCAAGAATTAATACTTCCTAAGTCTCTGAATTGTTTCATTGCATTGTACCGCTCAAACAACAATTGGATTTATGCAATGCTTTTTTTGGCCTGCAGTTGAGTTACAGATGTGGAAGCATAAAGGGCCCATTTGGGGTTAATCTGCGCTAGCTTTGCTCCTTAAAATGCCTCTTCACTGAATGATCACTTGTTCAGTGAACATCCCTTCAGAAGCTGTAGGAGTCAACAGAATCAGCTCATTAACGGCCAGTTCTGCTTACCTCCATTCCAGGAAAAACCTGAGCCATCCCATCTGACAACGTGTCGTGGTTTATCCTGCGCTAGCAATATAACTGTGACAGCTGCTCGCTCACTACCCCCCTTCTACCCCAAGTAGGGGACAGAATCAAAAGGGAAAGGAGAAACTTGTGGATTGAGATAAGCACAGTTTAACAAAATGACACTAATATACTACTACTACTACTACTAATAATAATAATACTCTATATAAAATGGAAATAGAATATAAAATAAAAAGATACTCAATTCAATTCTTCACAAACTCTGTTCACGCCAAGCAGCCAGTCCCAGGCAGCAGCACCTGGTCCCAAACAACTGATCCCAGAGAGAGAAAAGAGAGAAAAAGGCAGAAAGGCCCAGAGGCCTCTGCAAATGGCCAGATGGCAAAAGGCCAAACTAAAGACTAAAAGTCTTTGGACTAGATGATCTTTCGAGGTCTCTTCCAGTCCCTAGCATTCTGTAAAGGAAGTCCCCAACCAGAATTTCCCTGAACTGGCCTGTCCCGACTCCAAGAGAACAAAAACCTTAGCTGGAAGATCCCGACTCTCCTTAAATATGAAGCATGATGCTAATGGGATGGAATAATCTTATTGATCAGGCTGGATGTTGGTCAAGCTCTGCCCCATCTATGCCCTCCTTACTAGCCGCCTCACACCTGCGGGCAGAGTGCTTAGAACATCCTTGGCTCTCAGACCAGAGCAATTAAAAACATTAACTCTGTCCCGGGCTGTTATCTTTTTGTTCTCAAACTAAATCCAAACAACGACCATGCTAGCTACGAAAAAGAAAGGTTTCTAACTGCTTGAAGAGAATTAATTAGTTTCAGTCAAACCAGCACACAGTGCCATTTTCAGTATTCTTTCATGAGTGATATGCAACATTTCAGGCTGCCCAGGGGGGTTGTGGAGTCTCCTTCTCTGGAGACATTCAAAACCCGCCTGGACGCCTTCCTGTGCAACCTCATCTAGATGTTCCTGCTCTGGCAGGGGGATTGGACTAGATGATCTTTCGAGGTCCCTTCCAATCCCTGACATTCTGTGATTCTGTGATTTCTGGTGGAAGCAGAGCTGAAACTGCAAGTTTATATGAATATATAGAAGGTAAATATTGTCTTTATTCACATGTGATACACATAGTATTAGTTCCTAAGTGTGAATCATTATCATATTAAGCACCCAGTAGAATTTAATTTAATTTAATAAGATTTAATTTAATTATTTTAAAGTTTTAGAACAAAGATTCACTGGAAAGTGTTGTCTCATTTAGTGATTAGCTTAACTGCTTCACTTATTTTACTTTTATTAAAATGCACATTTACTTCCTAAGAAAGTAGAGTACAATACTAAAAATACATTTTACTTTTATCTGAGCTTTTATTCATTTGTGGTTTAGTTGCATTTATGACAGATAGTTGTATTTTTTCTAACTCTTTGGTAGTTATTCTTCAGAATGAAAAGTTATTTTGGGAAGTACATAGAAACAATTTAAAGGAAAAAAATAAAATTATACCAATATAGTTACAGTGGGAGGAAGAGCCATGCAGGATTGTTTACTACACATTCAAACAACAGTAGATTAAATGTTCATACAGAAAATAAACCATCATATTTTCTATGTAAATCGTGTATCTAGATCAGGGGGTAACAGGTAGGAGGCTGTTGTGGCACTCTATTGCAGTACTGCAGGGAGATGACAATGAACAACAGGATGAAACTCAGGCAAATTTCAAGAATAAAAGAGAAAAAGAAAAAAGAGAAAGAAGAATAAGCTGTTACACAGAAATACCACAAAACCTCTCTTCTTCGTTTATTTCTAGTGATGGTGCCATTCCAAGATTGGGGGTTTTTTTAACCAAACAGGTGCTTTTTTCTACTTCAACACCACAGTTATTCAAACTCCTGATTGCTCCTGACACAGAAGTTATTTCTCATTTAATCTCATTACTGTGAACTGTAACATCTATAAACCATCTGAAATCATATGCTCCAGTCAGACCAACCTCTTGAATATGGGAGTTTGCAAGAAGGCAGAGTAGTTACATTTTCTGTGTTGGACTGTTTTCATAATTTAAAACTGTAAAATCTCAACAACATATCAAATATTCAGGAGTTATTATGGAAATATTATATTTTTTAAAAAATAACTTGTGGTGAACCAGTGTTTAGGAGCTTTTCTGAGTTCTACAGCTCTGTAATCTCTCTTATTTTATACTTTAAATAAAAAAGCAATAGAAAGTAAGAAAGAAAGACTAGTGTATCAGGTTACATTGAAGTGCCATCTAGGTTTGTAACCTGCTCTCAACAGTATGCATACATTATCATCTAGAGACAATTACAAGAGCAAATGAAAATAATACTTCCCTGTAATACTCACAAACTCCAGTCATTTTTTTGATTGGGGACATATTGATCTAGATGGGGTTCTTGTGTACATAGTAACTCCCAATATTTTTTTCCTTTGAACTTAGCCATTCCTTCCTTGAGCACCAAGTAAACTTTAAGCGTTCACATTATACTTGGTAAAAGTCCTCTTGTTTTAAACCCATCAGCTTTATTTGATTAGCCCTTCCATCTTGTGGTAAAGAGAATGAAATATCAGTTGAGCCCTGGCATGCTGCTAAGGAGTCTATAAATCTGTATTATTTCCTTTCCCTTCCATCAAGTATGTCTTTTCCAGACTGATGACTGCTAACTTTGTTGTTCCTCATGCAGAAGCCATTTTTTACTCTTGATGATCTTTGTTCCCCATTTGTTGTCTTCCAGATCCAGATCCAGATCAAAATGATCGAGTGTTTTATTTAAAAGCTTTCTGCAAACCTTCAGTGTTATTAGTTGCATTTTCTCTCATTAATCATATATACATACTGTGAAATGATAATTTAGGAAACCCAGTAGCTGTGTCGCCTTGATGACAGTAGTGAAAATAATTCATTTAAATGATGCCACCAGTGTGAAGGATTCAAGAGTTAATGAGACAGGCAACTGGATTGCAAGATTTTTTGGTCTGGAAAGACGAACAGTTGATTACTGGTCTATCATAAGGGCCACAAGAGCATCTCCTGCTGCTGGAGGTCTCACTGCTGGGGCTCAGGGACACCACAGCAATGGTAGAGCCAAGGGCTGGAGCTTCCTGGCTGAGCCCTCCCACTACATGGTTGTGGATGAGCAGGGGAGGATCTTACCAGCCAGGGTTCATCCCACCACCCTACAGTAACTAATCCCTATCCCAGCACTCTAAACCTACAAATAAAATAAATAAACAGGGGGTTAAGTAGGTGGCTGTCCTGAGAGCAAAACAGGGAGAGAAAGGAAGGGAAAAAGTGCCAGCTGGAGGTGATGGAGGGGATTTGCCTCAGAGGAAAATTAAGTACTAATGGATCATCGAGAGAGTTGGTGAAAACTTAATTATATATACAGGAATAAGCTTGGCTAAAAATTTAAGTTAGATGGTAATATTTGTTTGTCTCTGTTTTTTCCCTCAGCTTTTACACAGTCAACAACAGGCAATGACATCTGTAGACTGTGTTATACTTACGAAAGAGATTCTATACAAAAATCATATGTAACACATAGATTTACTAATTGATCGTGGGACTGTGGTCACTGGCTGAAAAGCAGACCAAGGAAACAGTTTAGCAGACAGAAATCCAACCACTGTTTTTTAAGTTTTCAGGTTATACATGTGCTTCTGCTGTTTGCTTATTCAAAGCCTCTGTCAGCACTCCTCTGGAAAACATTACATTTATCTGGGCCTACAGCACTGTTTTGGAATAAATTCATACTTGTCCTTAAACGAGTTTTAGGGATCATTCTCAGCAGGGATAGGAGATGATGTGGTCCATCCTCACCTGCTCTTTATAGCCCCCTGACTCTTTCTAAGTACTAGTATCATTCCCTTTCTGTGCCAAGCATGGTGTCAGACTGCCAGCATTGAGCCTGGCACCACCGAGAACGTGCAGAAGAGCAGTCTGGATGCTGCAACAACCCATGCTGGGAGTGGCAAGGGAGCCCCATCAGAAAAAAAAAAAAAAAAAGTGCTACAGCTGTTGACAGGCTGGATGTCTTGAATATACAATAGGAAAAGTCACTTTGTTGGCTTTGCCAGGGTGTTTTATCATCTGTGTTGCTGAATTAAAACATCAAAATTACTGTTAAGAAAAAAACAGATGACATTTTAAGTGAGGGTCCAGATTCCTGCTCGAAATATAAAACACAACAAAACTTCCTTGGCAACTTCATTTTGGATCTGATGTTGCTTAAGAGCGCGCAGTTGAGCAGTGCCCAGCATTGCCCCTGCCCACACAATTCTCTCCCAAGAAAGGGATCTGTTCTTAAGGCTTGGCACCACCATCATGTTCTCATCTTCCTTTACCCAAAAAGCATGAGCACTACGTAGCTCCTTGCAAGAAAGGACATAAGGCCAAACTTCAGACTGAGGCTCAACAATGAGAAAAGGGCAGAATTTCCCTGTAGCATCATGGAAAGGATGCTCGTTTACAAAGCTCTGAATGCACATTGCTGTCTGTACTCCCTGGTGTCACACCAGGCATTTGGCCACACTGAGTGCTTTGGATGACACACTGAAGAACTTGACTCTTCCTGTGCATTCTTTGAGGAGAATGGACACATGAAATTGAGTTCTGCAGTCTAATGCATCGATCAGTCATTTTTTCTTCTATACAATTTGGTCTGTTCTAGATCTAGGTAGAGCTGCATATATAATAACCTGTAAAACAAAGAAGGTCACATGTAGACATAAAGAGCAGAGGAAAAAAAAAATCAAGTTTATCCAGAGCACAAAATTCACAAGGAAAAACCCACAGCAATGAAAAATAGGCCTGACTTTATAAAGTGATGGAATAATGCTGAGGAGCAAGACTGTCAGTCACTACATTACATGATTCAGAACTCCAAATTGGTAATATTCCGATAAAATCAATTTTGCTGGACATTTAATAGAAGACAAAGTAGTCTAATGAAGAAATTGTAACCCATAAAAATTAAGAGGAGAGACAACATTCTATAAAACCAAACTGTCCTAAAAATATGCAGAAAAAACATACAAATAAGAAACAATGCTGGATTGTTAGATAATCAGAATACCTTTTCATTTCCTAAAAGAGGATATTTAAAACAAACAGACTAGAATGCAATTAAGGAGCAGCAATGTGAATGATGTGCCTCCTTTTTTGTTTCACAGCCCATTAAATCAAGTTTATTACTGTAGGCTGAAACGAGAATAGCGGCATAAAAAGGACAAACTGGGAATGTGCAGCTCATCAATGAGAAGTAGATTCCACCACACTGTTGGCAAATACAGCATGCTTTTGTTAAATGAAGATGAATTCCTGGTTTCCTTTTTGCGCTTTTTCTTCACCCTTCTATGCTGTCTGTAGGGCATGGTTTGTTTTTCCTGACAGTGTGAGATTTCTGAGCTACTGCAATGTAGTGCCAACACACACTGTGCACAGTAAGTGAAGAAGAAACAATCTGGCTGTTGTTTCTTGCTTTGCAAATAGCAATTTGCTTGTCATTACTGTATTTTAGATCCTGGTACCCGGGGCCTGATTTTAGAAAGCTAAATGTTTCTGTCCTACTTTTATGTGTCCATTTAAGATGGCGTCCAGTTAAAATAACAAACCATGCAAATGTCTGGAATATGTTGCAATACAGCTTTAGTAATTACACAGGCAAATCAGAGCTAAAGCAACTGTTGTTTCTACTTACTACTGGCCTTCGATTTCTGAGGAAACAGGCTTCCAACATTGAATGGGTTCCTCAAGGTGAACAGAGCATTAGCAGTTCATTCAAATAAATTTAAATCAAGAAGAAATTTAAAAGCATTTTTTTAATAAATGGTACTTCATTATTATCTAGCATTAAAACAATAATATAAGAGATACATCATATTTAACAGAGATTAAACAACAAAACTAACATATTTGCTACTACCATTTACTCTATTTAGATATCCACTGGCTATGGTTAAAATGAAGCCAAATTTCCAACAACATATTTCAGATCTTTTGCCAAATAGTAATGATATCATGTCAAGAAAGTCCTAGAACAAATAGTGCTATAAATCATATGCCATGTGCAATTAACTATACATTTCATTTAGATTTAATAGGCTATTTACTGCATTATCTTCTTATGTTGTAAATTATCATAGCTCTATTGAAGTCAATGAAGCCTGTTTATACCAGCTGAATCTCTTCTCTTTACTGTTGGATGATTAATGTTGCTTTTTAATATTCAGTAGAAAATATGTTCTGATATTGAGAGATATCAAAAAAAGAACAGGCAAATAAACATTAGAACTGCTTTGGGACTTTCCAAGAAATGCTGAATGCCAACATTTGGGGGAAAAAAAAAAAAAAAAGCACATATGTCATCATAATTTGTTTACAAAATATTCGGATTACTTTATTTGAAAACCTTTAAATTGACTCTCAGTGGAAAAGGGGAGAGGGGGAAGAAGTAGTACTGAAAATAAGTCCTGCTTAAAAGAAGCCATCAATCACATATGTGAGCTAAGACGAGTAATTGCCTAGTCTAGAGATTATTGAAGATCAGTGATTCTGCAGTAACGACCATTCTTAAACACTGGATTACGTAAAATAATCCAGAATCATCCAGTTTAACTACTTGTACTTTTCTCTTCAAGAATGTGACAACTCAGTTTGTAAACGGTCTATCTAATGAAGAGCCTCAGCTGTTCACATATGTCAGTATTCGTTGCTCATTTAACCCACAGAAGTCACATGTTTTTTTTCCTTCTGTTCTAATAGCCTGCTTCGCTGTGGTTATATTTCTGAAAAAAGACTGAAGACATAATGACCTTTACAAAATAATTAAATGTGATAATTCTGGATTATCTCTTAATTAAACCACAGCTTTGAAACACCCTTTGTGATTCTACCAACAGCTGATTGTGGATAATCTTAAGATAAAGCAATTAATCTTCTTTCTTTTTGATTGCTTTCCTTGATCCCTTATCTGAAAGCAGTTATTAACTTTATTTGCCTTCATTGTCATCTGTCTGTTTGAGTATTTGGACTTAGTTTTATTTAAAGGTGTTTTCTCATGTTTTCCGTTGATTTTGCCACCAAAATTCATGGCAAGGTGTTGGTCGCCCTTTCACCTTGCTTCTGCCATTCACCAAGGGTTTTCAGACAAGTAGCAGTTCCAGATGAACCACATGGTGTATTTCTTGTGTTAAACTCTGAGATATAAGCCCCTGACAACAGTCATATCTTGACCTCTCCATTGCCAAGGTCTGCTGCATAGATTCAGCAGTCTCAGTATTCAGTGTGGCAATATCCAAATAGCTACTGTCAAGTAGCCAAAAGAGTAGTAGTGAGTTTTGGAAAGGACAGAACATATTAAGGAAATTGGAGCTGAAGTGAAATTTAACTTCACAGGATTATTTTAATTGCCCTACTTAATTAATGGAAAACTACAGAGAATGACTTAAAACCCCCGGAGATCAATATCATCTCTATTACGTTCTATATGACCTCATTTTGGGAAACTAAGCATCTGCCATTGAATTGGCTTTGCCGGACATAAAGGTTTTTGTAATAGTTTAGAAAAACAAGACCTAATTAAGGCATTTTCTGAAGAGGTTTACACATTTATTAGTGCTCAATTTCTCTTTCATCCCTATTAATCTCTGTGAGGGTTGTTCATAAAGGCCAACATTATCCTAATAAGGCTAATCTCTCCCTCTATATTCAATTCAAAAAGGCAGAGGGTCATTTAGAAGAGCTACATCAGGTCTAGCTTTCCCAATTAAATTGTAGCAAGAGTCTAGGGAGTTTTATGTCATCCTTTGTGAATATCCTTTTCCAAAGCTTTCCCATGTAAAAATAACTCTAACAATTTCAGGCTGTTTCCTATAAACTACAAAATAATTACAACTGCTGTTTGTCTTTCTTTTCATACATTTCATGTTATTCAGAAACATATTGACAGCAAAACACCACTTGATTATTAACAGACATGTTGCAGAGCCAAAGAAACAGTTTTATAATGAGTTGGAATGTACCAAGTTATAACAAACCAAGGTCAAGACCAGTAAAGAGGAATAGATAGAAATTGTGGCTGTATCAGCAGCCACAGGTAGAAAGTAGTTGTGTTACAACTTTTTATTAAGACATAGTTGTCAAATTGGTGCATGAATTTTCTTGGTGGTAAAAGGAAATGGAAATTTTGTTTACAATGATACAGAATTTATAACACCTACACACTGAAAGTTCCCATCTTTGAGGGGTCACTGGGCTTTAACATAAGGATCTATATTAATTAATTTGTTAAAATGAGACCAATATTTGGCCCAGTATCTTAAAAATCTCTGTGAAATATATCTGCATCCAGTTACATTTCTGATGATTACTACCAGGGAATGAAATAGGGAAATCATCATGTTTCAAACTGAATTTCTGCATATGAAATACCCGAAGAGTTTGTGGACTGCCGAGAATAACTGAAATGCATAACAGTGTTGTTAAGTAGATTTATTGTGCATTAAAAGCATCATGTCACCACTGAAAATCAACCTATGATTTTAATGGAATACTAAATTCCTGAAAATATTAAATACATTATTTCATACCTATGGTTTATGAGCCAGCAATGATACCAAAGAAGGTTCCCAAGGTTTAAGAAAAAATTTTTGAAAGGTGTATCCGAAACCAAGCCCATTTTTATCATAAAAGGTTTTTCACAGTTATGTCTTCTCACACACATACACACACACGAACACACATTTTCTTATAATCACATTAAAATAACAAAGAGATCAGAGTTTTCCAACTCCATAAACTGCCAGCGAATGTTAGGAAAATAGCCTCGGATTTTTATAAAAACTTAGTATATGTTTTAGGTAACAAACATAAACTTACACCTGAAATACACCGGACCTGGCAGTTGGAGTATATAACAAACCAGACTGGTAAACAGAAGCCATCTGACAAACAAATAGGCAAAGTTATAAAAATGACATGAATTTAAATAACAATTCTCATTGCTTGCATATTTTTTTTTCAAGAGACACTCTTGGTAAGAAGCTAGAAATACAAGCTACATCATAAAATATTCACTATATCACAGGAAAAGAGACCTCTGCTAATCTTGGAAATAAAAGAAGGGAAGTCATTATGCTTATCTCTCAATAGCTACATTTCCATATGTGACAAGAAGTAATTTTATTTTGTAGTCAACTATATAAAGTTTCAATGAAAAAGTCAATATTATGTGGCACTTCACGAAAACACTAAACTGAGGCTTATTAGAGAGCTCAGTTTTATGTCTATGCTTGTTTAATCATGATTTTGATATGCATATTACTAAGTCTTCTAAAAAAATATTGAACATAGAACATTATCTATTAATTTCTGGTTAGGCATAAGTTAGGCTACTGCACACTAATCAAATACTCTCAAGTTTATTTTTTTATCTTGTAACACATAGAATTAGATTCTACTGAAGGATAAGCCCATAAATGGATAAGCTCCACCCAAGAAAATAATGTATGGCCAGATACTTTTTGGTTATCCAGTGTGACTTTGAATACACTACCCATGAAGGTGAGGTTTTCCTTTTTTCTTCTCCTTGTACAGAACACAAAATACATTACAGGACTAGAACTTGCTACTGGTTCCACTTTTCCTTACTAAGTCTTCTCAAACCATTGACTGGGATTTCTTCTGAATGACCGAGGGGTATTTGGACACTGCTGTCTCTTCTGTTTAACCTGTTAACTCCTTAGAGAAGGGTCTGTATCTTGC
The DNA here is from genome assembly GCF_036013445.1 of Caloenas nicobarica. Lineage (NCBI taxonomy): Eukaryota > Metazoa > Chordata > Aves > Columbiformes > Columbidae > Caloenas > Caloenas nicobarica. The sequence continues at coordinate 52,685,322 of NC_088245.1, forward strand.
CTGTGTGTGAAACCCACCAAACAGACTGCCCTTATTAAATAAAAAACAATGGTGTTTTCCCCTTGTCTGTCACTTTGCATAGCAATAGCTTATCTTTCACTTGGTTCTGAGGAAGAAAGCAAATGTAACCAGGAAACTGAACCAAGAGTGTCTAGAAGGTGATCAATACGAAGACCAGTTTAGATTCAAATCGTTACTCTATTCAGACTGTCCCAAACTGATGGCGATGATTCTTTTTCACTGTTTGTTTGTTTGTTTGTTTGTTTGTTTTCTAAGAGGTCAGTTTGTTGATTTGTAAAAGCAAACACGAAATAAAAAGTCCAACATCACCCAAGTCAATGAGAATATCGTAATTTATTTTAGAAGGATTGGAATGGAACTCTGTGTGAGAGGAAACAGTTATCGTGCTGCTTAGCTGTTATTTTCCCAGATCCCAAAGAAAACATCGTATTTTTCTTCTTCAAGGATTAAGAGCGTGGGTGGATGGTGTAAGTCGAGTGTGTCTACCTATTGTGAGGCTTTAAAAAGAAAGGAGACACAATGAGCCACAGGTGGTTTGCAGCTCAAACCAGGTATCTGGAGACATAATACTCTCAAAGTATTTACTTGTGGTTCAGAAACTATCACTGTTGAGACGGACAAACGACATAGACCAAGTTCTTAAGTACAAACAGCAGTTTTCATTTATTGCCACAAACGTCTTTTTATACAGTCTATACCAGCTCAGGTGTCTTTTTGCTATTGGTTACAGGTTGCAACAGTAACACATTATTGGCTAATTTTGCTGTCATCAATGTTACCCTTTTACTCCCTTCTTTCTCATGGGTAGGCCTTAATATCTTCAAGGCTAATTTCTGTTCCCACACCCTCTGTCAGGGAATCCACGGACCCACTGTAGTTTCCCACAAGAATCGTATATCCAACCCTACTGCAATTTCAGCTCAACATGTATGAATGTATATACACACACGATTTGTGTTCTACTTGAAATGTCTTATAATTGTATTGTGAAATTCCCCTTGTTTCACGAACCACAACAAAGTTGCTGAGCAGTACTCAGACTAGTATTTGGAAAGAATGAGAGAGTGAACACAAAAAATGGCATTTGCTCTATTTTCTAACTTCAAATGGTAAGTAAAGTAGGTTGTGCCATCTGCTGAACAATTTGCCTCCACGCTGTCTCGTCTCCCACTTGCTTAACATGTAATGTTATATGTCACTGTGACAGGAGTGCGACATTAACAGGCTCTAACAGGGTATGTCTCTCAATGGGATGACAGCTGACGTCGGCTCTGCCTCTGAAATACTGCCAGTTTCGTTTCTATCCTCCAGACTCATTTCTCAAGATTATTAATGATAGTTTGAGACTGAGTTTGCAGCACACTGAGTTTAGCTCCTGACAATTACTCCCCATCCTTTCCAGAAGGGAGGCCTGTGGGTGTTATGACAATATCATTTTATTCTTTTAGTTCACATATTTTTTTTTTTCCTCTCTGTTTTTGTGACACTCACTCTGTCATCCTCTCTGCCTTTTATGTGATTTTTTTTTTTTTTTTTTAAACTTAACATTGCCTCTTCATAAAGAAACCTCAAGCTTCAATGCTCAGTCTCTTCTTCCCTTCCATCACCACCCCTGGTGCGGGAGTACTCAGAGGAATTGCTGTGGCAATACAGAATTTTTGAATGCTGGGTGACTGCTCTGAGTTATGCCTGCTATTAACCTGGGACACTGAATTAGAGCCTGCAGCCATGTCATACAGTGCTACAATCTCTCCAGATAGTTTAAACAGAAAACTATCTATTATCACTAGCTGTTTACTAGAACAACTGTCATGGTTGCTAGGTTTCTCTCGCTTTTCTACGCTACTACCAGTTCAGGGTCTCGCCTTAAATTTTATGGGTTTTTTTCACCTGTAGAACCAGAAGCTGATAAAACTTTCCAAATAATAATTACTGATCACTTTGCAGGTCCAGCAGCATGTAAAACATTTCCTGCTTTCTTGCTTTGAGAATCAGTGATTTGTGGTCCTGTTAAAACAGAACATTTTATATAGCAGTTGGAACAAACCATGGGAGCAACTTCATTAAAAGAAAAAAAACAGTTACAGAGAGGTTATTGAAACAGAAGTAGCCCTAGAACTGGTACAGCTTATGAGCTCCAGAACAGAAATGTATTAACGTGTCTTTATGGCTTCCAGGCCAGAGCTGGCTTCCATTCAGACAGCTCAGTGTGCATGCAGATCAAACACACAACTGTCTGCACCCGTCCGTGCAGACAAAGCCTCAGCTGCTTTCTCTGACTCATCCTGCTTATGCTGGTTTTGATGTTCCCCAATGAAAACACACTAAAGCCATTAAAAGTATTTATGCATGCTCTCCTAAGGCCCCAAAAGATGAGTGCTGGTGGTCAGCAGGGCTTCCACCTCTTTTCTTGTTGGAAAGACTCTGCTAAGTAATCAGACCATAAGCTGAATGCTCATTTGAGTGCACAGCACACACAAGCAAAAAAAATACCAGTGACTGATAAAGACTCAATATTAGCTTTGCTAAAGACCAGCTTATCTTACTGAATTGCACTTACAAATAGAAATAACTACACTTTTGAACTCACTATATACAAAGACCACCATAGCTCCAGTTTGATCTGGAAGCGGTAGTCAGAACTGAGCATATCACAAATCTAGACCCACAATTGAGACACACTACCTAATAAAAGAAGTGCATTTTTTCCAGTTCCCAAACTTCAGGAAAAGTCAGTGATCTTTACTTTATCAAAAAGGCTCACTGCAACATGCTGCTATCACGCCACATCTGAACAGCAACATGATGTTCCTTTGTTCTTCTGTTGTGGAATCATCTTTCCTTACGGAAATGTTTACTAATACTAAACATGCATCATTTTCTAAGAACTATAGACTAGCAAAAGCAGATCAAAGTTGTCCTCGGCTTTCTACATTCTTTTCAGTGGACAGAGTCAAGTTTCAGATCAAAGCAGCCAATATTCACAAGTTTTCAGATATGTATGGCTAGCATATAAAATGTTTACATAAACCCCTTGATAAAAATCATGGTATACAGCTTTGCTCTTCTGACACGACAGAGCACTTGAAAGTAAGGATAAATATTGCCCAACCAATACATACCGTTTTCCACAGGCTGGTCTGAAACTCTTTAGCAGGCTTCCTTATGAACTAAGGTCCAGAGCCCTCAGTGGCTTCCACCCTGAGCGTAAGATGCTTTTCTACACCTTTTTTTGTGCCAAAGATGTCGAGCACAAGAACACAACAGGATATTTTGGTAATAATAATATTTTTTAAAACCCTATTAGAACAATAACTATAAAGCAGACTTTAAACATAAATTTAATTCATTCATGTACATTTGTACTCTCTTCTCCCCTGGGAAGAAAATAAAAATGAACTACAGGTCAGCCTTTCTGCCTGCAGTTTATGAACTACTGGAACATACTCAGATACTATTGTGAACAAAGTCTTATAAAAAAATCACAGATAACAGAGTAGTATTGCCAATGCTAAAATCTAGACATAATAAACATAATATTTAATAGCAAGGGTGCATGCTCCCACTGCATCTGTACTTTTGCACCTCCCAAGCAGCTACATAAAATGAGATCCCCATTTGTTGTGATTCTAAATAGTTTGGGATACATTAAGATGAAAGATATAATGCCAAGATACTGTATTACTGGGTGGCCAGTTCCTAGTTCACTGCTTTTGACATTTTTCTCCTTGATGTCAGCTTCGAAATACTGTTTCATTTATTGGAAGATTTTTGTTATAGTACTTCACACCGATCTCATGACCTTCCTTGATCCCCAAGAATCCTGTATTACAATAGGAAGTGGGTAACACTGAGCAAGCAAATACCACACAGCACTTCGAACATAACACTATCAATCAGTAAACTTGACAGGGACTCCCTCTCTTCAAGAAAAAATAAGACAGAGGGTTTTCTCAGCTGCAGTTTCTAAAAGCTTTGTGGATCTTTGGTACAATAATAGGATGCTAACCTCACTATCTTTTAAAATTTCTAGCCAGATAATTACACCTTCCTGACCTACATTTCTCTGGCAGATGCCATTTGGTTTAGTAGTGGTTTTGACTGACTATCGTAAACTGCCTTTGAGAGTTGCTCTGAAGTGTTAAATACTGCTTTGTTTTGCTTCAAAGGCATTTCTGCCATGGGAAATTTATTGCTCTTTGACCCTTCTGTACGTTGCAGGACTGATGGGACATTAAAATATTCTGATAGCCTCAGGAAAAGGTATTAAGGAATACACCAGTACTAATGAAATGGCGAGTGGTGTTTTAAATCTCTCTTTACATCAGAGATTGTAGTGTGACATTGAAACCTATGGAACACACACTATGTGAGAGGACTGCCAGTATTTCCCAGCTTGTCGCACAAGGAATGAGAGTTTTAGAAATATCAAATGCACAACAATTTAACTCAGTGGAATTTTCCTTCACTGCCTGAAATCAGGTCCAAACTACCTTATGGCATATACTCCAAAACTATGCACCCAAAGTGAAAGTCTAGGAAAAAAAAAAAAATTGCTTGCACAGCTGAGCCTCTTTACATTAGAAAAACAGTCTTGTGGGCTGCAGAACTAATGAGGGCTGGTTTCCTATGGGTTGTGTCTAATGGTCAGATTCCCTGATGTCTAAAAAGGTGCAAGCTCCTGTTTTCCCACATTGAGGTTCTCACTCTCCAATATGGATTTGCTTTCAACATCTCTCTCTCAAAAGGACTGGGGGAGGGTGAAGAAGGGGGAAAGCACAATAACAGAGGCTTTTTCCCATAACCAGCTGCCTATTTTCAGGCTACTAACAGGACAGCTATATGCATGTCTTTCTTGATAGATTGTGGCCAACAAAGATCACAAGCTGGTAGGAGTGAGACATCATGTAAGCCTCATCTCACTATAAGAGAAGGTAAACTTCATCCAAATCTTGTATTTTCAGCAATTTCTCTCCAAAACTAGCTAGTTTATGCTGTTCCTCCTTAACTGCTGTTTCTGTTTAGATCACTGTCCTTCATCTTAGCGAGCACAATAGTATGTGGTTCAGGTATGTCTAAAGAAATACCCTCTTGAATATGTAAATAAGTTTTCTTATGAAAAACAATTAATTGGACAAGAAAACAGTTGCTAAATGCCATGAATGACAGTTGATAAGGTGTTTTTTCTACCCAGCTTCAGGTAATCCATTTTGTTTTCTGCAATTTGTGGAGGGTTTTTCTTGTTTGTTTTATATGCTTGTACCTCAGATATTTTTTCCCCTTTCTCTTTCCCTCGATTTATATTTCTGTCAGCATTTGATGGTCTTTGTTTAGGTAAGTTCACTTGTTCTGAGGAAACGCAATTCTTTCAGCTTCATCTAACACTTTAAAAACAAGGTAACAACAATGAAAGATGTAATCAAACTATTAAATGTGGAGGCTTAAAGACAGGTTAACTACAAAGATTAAAATAAAATCTACTCTGTCAAAAATAATGATTTAGACTCTGCCATTAAAGGCTTCTGAAGTAGTAGTAGGAGTAAATAGTTTTCTCAAATGTTTGAAGTCAATTAACTTTAATGAAACAGAACAGCATAATAATTATAATCTTGGTACTTTAAAGTAATAGAAAGAACACAAACTTCCTAAAGAAACATATTTATTGAGCACTTTTAAATTGAGAATATTTTCAAAATGTAATGGATTGCCTCTCAACCAATTGAATAATTCAGTCAAAGTCAAGAGCACTTGGAAAAAAAATCTGTCAAGTGAGTAAGAACAGTTTAATAACACACTAGACAGAGAGCATGACAAAATTTCTCAGTACTGTTAAAGGCTAAATTAAACATTAAAAAGTGAAGCGTCAGTAACTCATGCATCCCAAAATCCACTTAGACAATCTCGGACAAATGGGATCAGGAAAAATCTAGAATATTTAACTCTTTTGAAAAGAAGTCCTATCTGTGTTAGGAAAGGCTGAGATGTTGCATGCTTTGTCATGGAGACAGCAGTGCTCCATCTCAGCTCTCTTACTATTGAACTGGCTGGTTTGATGCCCTCCAAGCTGGAGACAGGAACGCGGCTGTTTGTTAAGCATCGGTGCTGGAGTGATCACTGAGACACAACCCTATAGGTAGACCAAAAAAAAAAAAAAATCCATTCTCAGTTCAGAAATAATGTTTATACATTACCCTTAATCTCGATAGATTATGTGGAAAGTCTTAAGTACAAATAACTTTTAAAAAATAATTAAATCCAGTGTTTCTCCTCTGAACTGTGTGTTGCTGTTTGTTTACAAAGAGTTGAAATCAGGTACCATTAAACCACACAAGAGGAGTAGACCTGTGGGTGAGATCACATCTGCTCTTACTGTGAAATACGCACTTTCCTTAAGGTTAATTTTGACAGACTCATCTTTGTCGTAAAGCTTCAGCTCCAGAAGGCATTCAGCTTGCACCCAAGATAGTGATCTCTGCAGCTCTGCAGTCTGAACATCCAGCTCCAGCTAAAACTATCTTGAGTCCAAACATAAGGAAAACAGGAACCCCCTCTTGCAAGCTGAGTGTCGCAAGATGCAGTGACTAGTAAAATTAGTGTCTCCAACCCACTGTAAGAAGATAATTAAAGCTAGTAATTTTCTTTTTTATCTCTATGCAGGAATTATGAAACAAGGATTAGCAAGTACAGAATCAAACACAGAGCTGGTAGCTGTTCAAATAATTTGGCATGTGTTTGTCATCACCAAGTCATCCGTAGTGAAAAACAGATGCTGTTAACTTTGTACATTTTTTATGAAGGTCTTATTTGGAAATAAAACTATAGCCTATTTATTTATACTCATTCTTTAGCATGTTTTCCTTTTCAAGCTTACTGTAACAAAAAAATAATTATTGAGCTTAAGAATTTTTTATTTTTTTTAGTGAAGAATAAACAACATGATCATTAACAAGAAAAACTCTCATGTCTTAGGGCCCAATTTTTTTTTATTTTTTTTTTTTTTTTTAACATATGCTTATGCAACTCCATTTTGCTCTGGTGGAATTTCTTTGGAATTACAGCAACGCGCCTGTGACTGTAGTGCAGCCCCATGATTTTTCCAGTTATGAAAGTGTAATATGTAGGCATTTTAATAGGATGCAATGAGTGTGGGGGTTATCCTTTCCTGTAATAGACAGCTAGCTTTCCAAAAAGCTTATGTTTCTAAACCTTATTACGGATATGGTAGAGGAGTCAGTTTCTTATGTTTCTTCGATACATTTTCATGTGACATTCTCTGTCCTTGATGTATCCTATTCTTCCTACTAGTGATAGATTGGTTTAGGCACCACTAGCCCTTCTTTGACCAGTTTCAAATTATCTGTGTATTTCAGTTAGTGTCCTGCTACCCTCTTGCCTTTCCCAACCTAACTTCTACACATCCTATTTGATCTCACTGGACTTCATTAACTTCACCTAAAATGCAAAATTTTATATAAAAATTTGGCTTTCCTAGTCCTCTGCTTTATGCAAAATATTTTTAGTATGACTCTCCTAAATATTATGTTTTTAAAGGATTAATGATTACATAGACTGGTCTGAGTAATGTAAGCAGTTATGTTAAGGACAATGAAAGGTCTATCAATAGATCAAATCATTCTAATTTCTCAGGTGGAATAATTGTCATAATTTATGTGCTGTAAGGACAAAACACATCATCTGGTACAACTATAGAAGTGGCTTAGACAAAATGAATTGTCAATTTGTTTTGTTAACCCTCTCGAATATAATTCTAGAACAGTCTAGGGTAAGGCTCTATCACTTCTACTTGTGTTAACTCATACAGAATCACAGAATGGTTGGGGTTGGAAGGGACCTTTGGAGATCATCTAGTCCAACCCACCTGCTAAAGCAGGTTCACCCAGAGCAGATCGCACAGGAATGTGCCCAGGTGGGCCTTGAATGTCTCCAGAGAAGGAGACTCCACAACCTCTCTGGGCAGCTTGTTCCAGGGCTCTGGCACCCTCAAAGTTTCTCCTCATGTTTAGATGGAACATCCTGTGCTTCAGTCTGCACCTGTTGCCCCTCATCCTATGATTGGGCACCACTGAAAAGCATCTGGTCCCACCCTCTTGACATCCAGCCTTCAGATATTTATAAACATTGATAAGATCCCCTCTCAGCCTTCTCCTCTCCAGGCTGAACAGACCCAGCTCTCTCAGTCTCTCCTCATAAGGAAGATGCTCTAAGACCCTAATCATGTTCATAGCCCACCGCTGGACTCCCTCCAGTAATTCCTTGTTCTTCTTAAACTAGAGAGCCCAGAACTGGACGCAGTACTCCAGATGCAGCCTCACCAGGGCAGAGTAGAGTGGGAGGAGAAACTCCTCCGACCTGCTGGTCACATTTTCTTAATGCACCCCAGGATACCATTGGCCTTTTTGGCCACAAGGGCACACTGCTTACTCATGGTCAACCTGTTGTTGACCAGAACTCCCAGGTCCTTCTCTGCAGTGCTGCTTTCCAGCAGGTCAGTCCCTAACCTTTACTGGTGCCTGGGGTTTTTTCTCCCCAGGTGCAGGACCCTATACTTGCCCTCGTTGAACTTCATCAGGTTCTTCTCTGCCCAGTCCTCCAGCTTGTCCAGGTCTCGCTGAATGGCAGCACAGCCTTCTGGTGTATCACCCACACCTCTCAGTTTGGTATCATCAGCAAACTTGTTGAGGGTGCACTCAGTCTCTTCATCCAGATCATTGATGAATAAGTTGAACAGGACTGGACCTAATATTGACCCCTGGGGAACCCCACTAACTACAGGCCTCCAACCAGACTCTGCATTGTCGATCATCTGAGTTCTGCCATCCAGACAGTTCCTGATCCATCTCATCGTGCATTAATCCAGCCATCACCAAAAAGTAGATGCTTGCTTTCAGCATGGATGACATTACACAAGTTATTGTAGACCAGCTTACATACAGTAAACATCCATGAAAAAATGTTTAGTTACATCAGATGCAAAGTGACTAGCCTTAAATTAAGATTCTTGCATTCTTGCTTAATTAAATTAGCCCATGTTTGCAGCGGTTACTGACAGTGACTGAGCCTCAGCTGATAAATACTGTGTAATAGCCACAATGGTTTGAGGGCACAACTGGACCTTGCAATTAACTGCAAATTTCTGGGATTTTGTTTGTTTTGTGTTTGTTTGATAAACTCACAACAATCCAGACACTGTTTTGCTTGTAAGCTGGTCCTGAAAGATAAGACCACCTGTGAGCTTCAAGCACTGAAATGTCTGTTCTAAGTCTAGCCAGCAAGTTTGTAATCAAAAGTGCTGCCATCGTCAATGGGTTTGAGACTTTAGGTTGGGAAGCCTTTACATTTCAGGTATACAAGCTTAATGTTTTATACTGCCACAAGGATATTAAGCCCCAATGCTTTAAGCTCCATAAAATCCCACTCCTGCCATGTCACAGACCTGCACTGAAGGCAGGAAAAGCAATGAGACTGTGAGAGTCATGTGCAAGTTAAGCCCCTGAGTAGCTGAGAGGCAATCTACATGAAAAACGATTAACCGTTCCAATGGGTTAATTCAATTGGGAAGCCATATGAGGAGTGGCTAAAGTGGCTTCGTTTGTTCAGTTTGGAGGAGACTGAGAGGAGACCTCATCACGGCTACAGCTTCCTCACAAGGGGAAGAGGAGGGTCAGGTGCCAAACTCTTCTCTTTAGTGACCAATGACAGAACCCGAGGGAATGGCAGGAAGATGTGCCAGGGGAGGTTCAAGTTGGACATTAGGAAAAGGCTTTTCACCCAGAGGGTGGTGGACACTGGAACAGGCTCCCTAGGGAGGTGTCATGGCCCCAAGCCTGACAGTGTTCAAGAAGAGACTGGACGATGCCCTCAGACAGATGGTGTGAACTGTGGGGTTGTCACATGCAGGGACAAGAGCTGGACTCGATGATCCTTGTGGGTCCCTTCCAACTCAGGACATTCTATGATTCTATGAATTCTTCTTTGAAAAGGTAGACTTCATCCATGTAAAAGCAATATTAAAACAGAAGATTAGACAAGATTAAAAGGTTTCATTTTATATTTAAAAAAACCCCTACCTAATAAGCTACAGGACTCATGAATTTAAAAAAGCAGGTTTCATGCTTCAGTCATTTCTCAACTGAATCTTTCAACTGAGCTGACAAATTGTTTGCTTTGCCTTAGCCTCTAAAAGCAGAATCCGCCAGGTGAATGTTTCATAGTGTGGCAAGAAGTGCTTAGCAAACAATCCTGAACCTGTTCAAGAGGAAACAGATGAGGCTGTTAGAAAAATCAAGGAGATTATGCTTTTAGAAAAATCAAGTGAGCATGCAATAAATCACAGCTGTGACATAGAAGGTAGAGCCTAAAGTAACAGTAAAAATCCAATCACTGAGAAAAAACGAAATTAGGACAGAAAAAAGCATCCATTACTGAAGTTATATTTGGATTTTCTTAGGTAAATAATTTGAGGTAAAATTTTTTCATTAAAAGTTAACAACATGCAAGACATAAAAGCATTAGCATATCAGGGGAAAATGTTATTCATCAAGTCTGTGACTGAGAAAAGTAATTACTAACACCAGAGTTATTATAACTGGACTTTACAAAAGAAAAACAATAACAAAGTTTACGTGTACATTTTCTTCACCATGAGGATGGTGAGGCACAGGAACAGGTTGCCCAGAGAAGCTGTGGATGCCCCATCCCTGGAAGTGTTCAAGGCCAGGTTGGATGGGGCTTTGAGCAACGTGGTCTAGTAGAAGGTGTCCCTGCCCATGGCAGGAGGTTAGAACTAGATGATCTTTAAGGTCTCTTCCAACCCAAAACGTTCCATGATTCTATGACTCTATGATTTTACTTTCATCCTCATGAGATAGCATATGTAGAACAAGATTATTTGGTTTATAACAACTAATATCTGTCCTTTTTAATATGAACTCAAGATAACAGAAACCCATATAATTTCAAGAGGCTTGGAATTTACTAGGGGTGCGGGTTGTATTTTTATTTTTCTCCCTTTTTTGGATTTAAAACACCAGTAAAAAAACCTCATGTAAGTTTCAGAAATTAGAGCTTTTAATTTCAATTATAATTTGCTAGAATGAGAATAAATTTCAGGCTGAGATTTCCCCCCTCCTTGATTCCTTGGCTTTGTCCTATCAATCATGATTATAGTCCTGCTACAATAATTACAGTTTTTAATCAATTTTCAAACAACATTGCTCAGTGGACTGTGAAGTGCAATTGAAGTCCATCATAGGAGAGGTCATATTGAAAACAACCAGAAACAATGCTTTTTGCAGGCTGGGAGGAGGGGTTATACATAGGAAAGAGAGAGACATCACCTTCTTATCAGGCTTTAACATTCATACAGTACAGCATTGAAATAATTATAATTGTGGACTTGACAAACTGAAACATGAATTAGTTCATGGTTGGATGCTCTAGTTGCCATAATAACAGAAGCTCTCCAGGCATTTGGAGGTAATATATCTTCCAATAAACTGTATTTTCCTAAATATACCAGAAAAAAAAAATCCCTTTGTGAAGTGTCCCTGGTATAATTTGATAATGTGACCTTGCACAGTAAACGACAACTCACTGTTAGCAACCAACACTCACTGTGCTCCAGCACTGATGCTTTAGAGCAGCTTCTGTCTTGGTGCCCTTGATAGCGGAGGTTCACATTGTCTGAGTGAGGCAGGAGGGTCTAACAGAAAAATATAGTGTACTTAAGGGGTTTTCTCCTGTAAAAGTTCCTGAACAGTGTAGGAACAAGCATAATTTTTATTGTGCTAGGAGATCAGAAAAATCATCAGAGGAACCAACATAGAAATATAAACAGGTCCTTGTCCCAAACAAATTTTAGCCACTCAAGTCAATGAAGAAACTGTTATCATTTCTAACTGGAACAGCATTTCTTCCTTATAACCAAAACTAGGGGCGCATTTTCTGAAAAGCTGCAGAAACTACCAGGCAAGAAGATCCGCTATTTGGGAACAGGACCTCAAGCAGGGGGACCCTTGAGAAGTTTCCTGTCTGAAGCAGTATGTTTGTTTATTTTTTCAAGGTCTGTCACATATAGTGTTTTGCCTTGTTCTGTTTGGATTTTGTTAGAAATCAAAACTCTCTTCAAGAGGCTGATTTATTGCCAGCCCTCTCCTCCCTCCAGTTTTCAAACTAGCACCAAGACAGAAAATGCTGGCAGGGAAAACTACTGCCAGAAAAGTATCAACATATTAAAGCATTCATTTAAAAGACATAACTGTCTGGACTTTTCCCAGCATTTCAGTATTTCAGACACAGGATATACTGTATCCAATATAGAAGGATCAGAGCGAATCGTTGCCATTAACTATGCATTGAGACTGCACTAAAAAAAAAACCCAAAAAACCGAAAAACAAAAAAACCCAAACAAACCAAACCAGCAAACCTTTGCTTCTAATTGGGTATCCAACTTCATGAATCAAGTAGGCTCCTAGAGCTTAGCTATATGCACAGTTATCATCCCCCCTTGTAGCAGCTCTGCTCTACATGCTCATAATAATCACCAATGTTTAATTTAACAGATGGTTGGATCCTCTACAATTCCTCTTAAGAGGTACAGGGTATGGTTATATCATTCCAAATGATGAATTAAAAGTAGAAATCTAACACCAAGTGATGCTGCTTATGCAATATAAGTCAATCTATCATTTCAACAGCTTTCTGAGACTCTCTGATGTGAAATGTATGAGGCAATTTTACGTTTTAAGTATTATTGCCTTTTCTTGTCATTTAAGATGCAAAAAGAGAGGTGCATATTTAAAATCTATTAACCCTACAAATAAGTCATTTATGTAAAAATTAGACCCGCGTACCCTGTTATTCTTACTTATAGTTCCCTGAATGAAGCAGAAAAACTAATTCCTTTTATTTATACAGTCCCATTAGAATAGAGTACTTTACAGCCAAGTAGGAGAAACAAATCACTTCTCTTGGGACAGCGCTGTCTGCAATGGATATAGCAGGGCAAGCAGGGACAAGAGCCAAAGGTAGGAGTGAGGTTATGGGAAGACAAGAGCTAGTGAAGTTTGAGAGATGATCTCTTCATCTGGTCACTTCCAGAGATTCTAAGCAGGAAACAGTCAAGATGAGTGTGACAATTTGGGATTTGCCAAAAAATGTCATGCAGTCTCATCCAACCCAAATTTCTGAGAGCTCAAACATCACTTGGTATTTTCACAATAAGAACTAAAAGTGGACAAAGCAATCAGTTGCAGTGCAGCTTCACACAGTCTGCTTTTTTTTTTGCTGAAGTACTAAGTCTTGTGCATATGAATCTTGTGTAAAAAAAACCCAAAACCATAACCAAAAAGCAAAACTGTGTATACTTTATTAAAAGGCTGCTCTTGTTTTGCCATTGAATGCCTTATTTTTTCTAGTTTATGCTGAATTCAGTTTTAAAAGCCCACATTTCTCCTTCATGACAGTTTTCCTAGCTAAATCAATTTCTCATGAAAACTGGAAATAAAGTGGCTTCTGTTCTCACATAATTTTTGTTTAGCTATTAGTGAGTTATGAGTACCTTTTTAACTTGGGTTGTGAAAACAAAAAACAGGAAACGCCTCTGAACCCTCTAGCAAATGAGGACAGTAGGTTCAGGTCAGTGTCTGACCTGCTGCATAACTTGATACAAAATCAGAGGCCTTTTAAGTTTGTACATTTTGTTAATAAATGTTTTCAGGATGTTTTAGTCCAGTTTTGCTATCAATTTGCATTTTGTTTCCCTTAGGCCTAATGAAGTCACTGGAATTCCATCTCTGCAAAGCAAAAAATTCACATAAGCGAGATGGGTGGTCTTTTTCATATTACATTTTTTAAATAAGCTGAGTGAAATCCATGCATGGTTGCTAACTTGCATTTACTTCTCCCTCCTGTCTCACTGATCGTTCACGGGGGAACTATCAAGGTCCAGCCTGCTTCTCTCAGCTCAGCTTCTCCCTATGGTCAATTAACACTTGCCCAGTTTCTAAAGGTATTTACAGCAGAAATAATGCTTTTGCCGGCCCTGTGTACCCTTTCCAAGCACACCTTGTGTAGGAAACATCAAATCTTTACATACATGCAATGAGCTTTCAGCCAAGGCAACCAGAGAACCTGAGTACACCAGCCATTAGAAGGTTCTCTTCACACTTTGTAGGCCAGAAGGCTGTAATGGTTCAAAAGATGCAGCAAAATGAAAACTTTCCAATGTAATTCCCGCCAATAGTCCTTTTTGAGACTTAGTGTATTACACTCGAGGTGTTCCAGGTAAGACTTCTGTTTAGTTTATGCATTACTTTCAGAAATAGGCTCACCTGATTTCAGGATCAGCAAAATAATGGCAAACATCCTGACGTGCTGCAGTGTGAAGATCCTGCTTCATAATTTTGTGTCTCTTCCAGGGAAATGTGAGATATGTTTCCATAGCTTCACTTGGAGTTACCTGGGCCCAGGCGCATGCATCAGTTTTCTATGGATCACTGTGGGCTTTGCACAGCTAATTATGTGTTTATATGGCAATAAAGCTAAAAAGTAACTAAATACAGTCATAAGACTTCTCCTTCCTTGTCCTTATTCCTAAACTTATCTCAGAACAAAAGAAATATAAAAAAGATGATCTGTTTAACTACATCTTTTTTTAGTCATTTCTCAAATAAATTTGAAAAACTATTTCAAATATAACTTAGTTTATAATCAGTATATTAACAAATGCATTATAACTGAAATGACAATAAAAACGTAAGGTAAGAGAACAGCAAAAAATGATAGGAATTTAACAAATATTATTACACTGATTGATATAAAAAGCATTTGAGTAAACTAATCTCTCTGTAAACCTAACTATTAACAATTCTATTTACAGAGGATTCTATACTAAATATTAACAATTCTGTTGCAGAGGCTGGGACTCCTTCTCTTTTCAAAGCACCATTTCCATCGAGTGAAACAAAAATGTACCTTTATATGGTAATCTCTCATTGACATTTATATATTGCTACTGAGAAACCACAATAATCTTGAACAGTACAAACTTTTTCTTTGTCCCACGCCAAACAGATCAAAGGTTTCATATCAGACTAAAACTTATAGCAAAGAACTTATTCAAATTAATTGTGCAGTGCTGACGAGATTATCAAAACAGTTGTCAAGCTGCCAAAGGGACATACATGTGCACACGTGTATAAAGCGTGTCTCTAGCATGATGAAATGCAAAGCCTGTTGACTTGAAATCCAGTTATTCTTAGAATGCTGAAGTCAATTTTAAGTCAACCATACTCTCATGAGATAAGCAATACAAACTTGCAAACAGCACTTGCAAGGAACTTAGAATAGTTTATACCATTTTTTAATCTTTTCATTTAAGTAGTTTCATTTGGGATTTTAAAACTTTGATTTTTGAAAATCAGCAAGAAACTGTTTAATTTTCTTTTTAGTCGTAACATTGCGGGCAGAAAAGTTTGACCCATCCGAAGAATTTGTTGCGACACATCTTCGTTTGACTCATCTGTACTGTAGTGCTGCTACAGTTCGAAAAGTTGGACAAGATTTTCAATTCCTGAATCTTTCTATCAAGCCTTAAAACTTATATTAATGAAAGACTTGGTGTAGATCTAAATGGTCCACAGTTTGCAGTCTTTGAGAAAAAGTAAAACAAGTTTTATTTCTTTTTAATGTCTTTGGCTATAAGTTGCAAAACTGGCGGAGCAGCTCAGTTCGCACCCAAAACTGTTCTCTGGCTTTAGCTTCAGGGAAAGCAGTTTCTCTTCTAGGCTCTAAGTCATTCATAAAACTAAAAAAAAAGAGAGGATAAATAATTATTCCATGCAAGAATATCCTAAAGACTCTTTCAACTGATGAAAACAACAATCAGGAGACTTATTCTATTTAAAAAAAAAAAAAAGGAAAACAAAAAATATCCAGAAACACAGATTATTTACAGTTATATAGCTAAAAGACTAATGGCCACTCAAAAACTTCATGGAGAAACTGCATTTCAGAGGGAGGAACAGCAATAATACATTTTTTAATGACAGACCCACAGTCTATCTGTGAGTTTTAATGCATGAGTGCCATTCATAGAGCATTGTTATTAATAGTACTTTTTTTTTTTTCTAAATCCATTTGTTAAAGACTTTGTTTCACTGAGGAGTAGTAGAGGAAAAAAAATGCTGTGAAATGATAGTGTTTGAGAAAAAAGAGAAGATCCAGCTTTACAGCAGGATTAAGACATTGTCTAGCATATTAAGACATATTTTCCTACATATTCATGTTTTAATATAAAAATATTCACTGCCACAATAGGAAGAACACTGCTGGATTCCAGAAACCGTACGTTTGTAAAAGTGACTCTTCGTTGTAATTATTGGGTTTGCATATTGGATAGGAACTAGAAGAGGGAATTGATTTAATACCACAAACAATACACTGTATTATACACTCATGTGCTGTCGAGAAACTTACAGTTGTGGTTGCAACAAACATGTCAAAATAAGAAATAAATCAATTCTATGTAAATGTAATTTCTCATTGTAATAAAAATACTGGGTATGCAGGAACATCTGTCTTCAAGAAAATTAGAGACAAAATAAAATATATTTCTCCAGAAAAGGACATAAAATGCTTTGCTGACAGGCAAAAAATCTACAGAAGAAACAAGCAAAGCCTCTCAAATAATCTCTAGTTTCTGGGATTACCTGGTACAGCAAACTACTGTATTATTGGGTTGAAAAATCTGTTCACCTGGTTTAAATCATCCCTGAAATCAAAACTGAACTCAAGTTTAGCCATGAAAGCCAAGTTTCATTTCTGCTTAGCTCAAAACAGAACCTGTGGTTTAAACTATTGAAACTCTGCAGGAACACTGCTTCACATAATCAGGTTCAGAGTTTCAGAAAAACAAAAACATCCATGTAAAAATAGAATGTCAGCAACTAAGGGACCAATGATGCAAAGAAACATAGGCTTATACACAAGTTCTATCAAATAAAATAAACCCCTACAACTGTTCTCAGTGCACATGGCTTCCACACCAATTTCTTCACAGGGAAATCTGAAGTTTTTTTAAAGCGTAAATTTGTGCTCAAATGCACACACGCTGACGCAGATTTGTAAACATAATCAGTAATTTTGTCTTCAAACCTTGCACAGAAATATCTGTAAGCTCAATAGTTTCAGTAAGTAAATTTAATTATGCTTTGTCAATGAAACAATATTCAAAATAAATGAGCATGTAACAGGCATGCATGACAATGTAGTTTATCCTACGCCTTTCTAGAAGGTCCACTCTGATGTTTCTGCTCTTCTGAAAATGCTTCCTCATATGTAACCTTCAAAGGAGCCAGTACACCACAACAGGGTAAATATGATAAAATAAAGAATATGTGGGGAGGAGAGAAACATCAAATTGAAACTTGAAACCAAACACAACCGTAAAGGTTTTCTAATCAAGTGGCATAACTTGAGGCATGCCTTCAGTCCTTCATGGTGAATATATCGTTATCTCCTCTATTATACCGTGTTCCTAGGCCAGCATTTCTGGTTGATAATGTTTGCTTTTGATTTATTATTATACTAAAAGAACTTTTAAAAACTGTGTATTGTTTTGGGGTTTTCATTTACTAATGCATACCCTTTCCTGTAGTTTATCCTAGCATAACTTGATCTTGGTGTTCCTTCTTTGTTGTTGAAATAAAGCTCGTGCCCCTAAAATTCTTGCTCATGTCCACAAAAATGTCTGCATATCCTCCTGACACCTCAGTCCTCACCCCTGCACAAGACAGGATATATTGTATTCCTTAAAACACATTATTCCAATATCACACTATTGAAACTCAGGGAGAATAAACATTGAGTTATTCACACACAATCTGTGTGAAGCAAGAAAGGGACTTTTCAAATTGCAGGGTCAGCCCAACTGAAGGAGTCTGTATAACATGTTAGTTGATCTCTATTTTATTTCAGAGGACCAGAAACAGGAGTTTCAAAAAGGAAAAAGGTTATATGGGATTCTCTTTAGATTTCCCACAATTTCATAGAATCAAATAATAGTTTGGGTTGGAAGGGACCTTCCAGGGTCATCTAGTCCAACCCCCCTGCAATGAGCAGGGACATCTTCAACTAGATCAGGTTGCTCAGAGCCCCATCCAGCCTGGCACTGAACATCTCTAGTGATGGGGCATCGACCACCTCTCTGGGCAACCTGGGCCAGTATTTTACCACTCTCATCGTAAAAAATTTCTTCCTCATGTCTGGCCTGAATCTCCCCCTACCTTAGTTTAAAACCATCGCCCCTTGTCCTGTTGTAACAGGCCCTGGTAAAAAGTCTGTCCTTTCTAAATATCCATATTCTCTTGCTAAAACCTCTCCTTTGCAACCCTTAGGGATGCAGAAAAATAAAAAGAGTAATTCAGCTGTCAGTGGCTGTTCTCATAGTTGAACTGGAGGCAAAGTCTCTCTCATGCTACCTGCATTCGTCCATCAGGCAAAGCTGCTATGGGAATGCCTACAACACAGAGCCATGTCAGAGAGTCCCGAACCAGATCCGAATAAGCTGGTATATTTACCCAGAATACTTTAGTGTCTTACCTTTATACTAGTTCAAATCCCAGAAGTAATACAGCCATCCGTGCTGGCTACAGAGAGCAAGCTCAGATAGACCTGTATAAGATGGCAGGATGAAAAAAAACCCCACACTGCAGAGCTGCTGGCTGCCTCTGTCAGAAATGGAGACGTATCAGCTCTCCGCTGCCTGAAAAGTGTGATGCTTGGAAGAACAGAAACATTGGCAGCGCAACACAAGTCAGACAGAACAGGATCTCACAGAGTCTAGGGATAAGAAGCCAGAGCAGGAGTTCAAGCACATGTTTAGACTGTTTCCATGTGAAAGGAGTGATGCTGATCAGATTATTCTTTGCATACTCCGTATTCATCTTCTGCCATTTCATCAAAACCTACTCAGGCAAGGAATGACTACATCTGAAGGTGAGACATGAACTTTGATGAAAAGGCAAGACAGATGAATTTGAGAGTCAGAAACCCAAAGCCTCCCTAGCACTCTGCTCATGCCCATCAATCTTTATCAACTCTAGAGCAGATGTATCAATGCACAGGACCTGAATGCAACAGAACCAGGAAGGTGTGAGAATATTAGTGTTAGGCCCATTGAGCAAAGAAGGCTCTGTACACAGAAGATTAAGAGAAAACCAAAAGGTCAGAGAACCGTGTCACTTCATAACATCCGTGCAGGAAGGCAGCAGATTTGAAACTGATCCTGTGACATTGCAACATCAGAGAGAAGGTGCTCTCAGACACTTAAAAAAAACATGTATATAAAGAGAAGTCTTCTTTCTAGCTTTTGTAGCCTATCATACATTTTAGAAGCATTGTTACTGACATCATGTTTGTATGTCAATATAAAAATAATTTATAAATATGCTTCATTCATCAGCTTTTATTCCCATAAAGTTTAGAAACAACAATCAAATATGAGAGTTACCATACCACTTTGGCTACATTTAGTGAGTAGAAATACTAGAAAATGTTTCCAGAGAACCTTTTTGAAAATATCAGATGAATGGTAATTGCAATAGAGTATAGAAGCCAGCTATGACAGGTTGTACTCTACTTATGTTATATAGATCATCCATATGTAAAACAGTTAATATAACTCATTAAATTAGAATAATTTTTAAAAAGGCGGTGTTGTTGCAGTAACAGATAAAGGAATGCACATTGTATTAGTTATCAATCCTTTATTATTGAAAACAAAATTGAAATTCTCTTATCTGGCACATAAACAATTATTTCTACAAAAAAGGAAAGCCTACAAATCCGATAATTTATACAAATAACAGTTTTTCAAAAAATAAAATTTTAATTTAGTAAACTTGTTTTGTGCTCTTTTATTATTTTTTTTTAGCACTGTCTGCAATAATCCACCATAAATCCCTGAGCAGAGAGACATATTTTAAACATGTTTTAAATTTATTCCAAAAGAAGAAAGTTATCAAGCCCAGACCTATATTAAAAAAATGTATTCAGGGACATTCTTGTTAAATTTATGCTAGTCCTTTTTTCTTTCTTTTTCTTTCTTTTTTTTAAGAAACAAACATAAACAGTTATCAACACAAGTATGACACTGCATCACAGGAGTGCTCCCCTTTTTCCCTTTTTGTGCAATGAATAAAAATTACTAAACAAGAATGAGTACAATTTGAAGGAAACAAATAACATAGTGAATGGTTAAGACCAAGAAGCCATCAAAGTTTGATGGCTGTTGAGCAAATAAAGCTGCAGGATACCACAGTTTTATGAGTTGAGTTATAGTTACTATCTAATTTATTTCTATACATTTTCCAGAAAGTCAGTAAAATGGAAGAATAAGTTCAACCTACCATTGTATTCTTACACTGGTTTCAATGATAAAGTAGAAACTCAGCTTTTGACTCTTCAATTTTGCTTTTGCAGCCATAACATTACTTGAGAAAAACTTGACACCTTCCACAAAACCACACAATCTTTCCCCTCTGGCCCTTCGGGTAGGCCAGTTGTAAACTTAGCAACTTATGGTATTTTAGTAAGCAAAAGGAAAGAAAATTAAGCACACACTACTACAATTTTTTACTATACTGACTTTGAAACAGCTACTGCCCAAACTATTTCAATACAGATTTAAAATCCAAGTGTGAGGGGAGAATGACCAAGAAGGTAGAGTATAACTCAAGTGTCTCCTTTCCTGTTGGGTATGCACACCACCCACAAAAAATGCAAAGAAAACCAAGTAAAAGAAATAGCAACACTTACAGACTATTGTGTTAATGGCACGTAATATTGCTGCAGTCAAGTAATAAATAAATAAATACAACAAAGTATTCTTCTCTAGAGTTTTGTTGGAATGGTGCTCAACAGTTAAAAAGAAAAAAATCAAAACCAAAACCAAACAAACAAACAACCCCCCAAAAAAAACCCAAAAAACCCCAAACCAAACCAAAACACAAATGAAAACAAACCCCCAATATTTTTCTCAGTAATAAAGAGTTTTTAAAAGAAGATCCTGAAGAAGCTTCAGCTCAAGGTGCTCTAACACTTTAACATTTTATCTACCATTATGAAAAGAACACTGAAGCAGATACCAACAGGTCATTAAATGAAATAGTAAATTTTCTTACAAGCAATAATACTTATTCCAAAGAAAGAAAGCAGTTAACAAATGGCCTGGAAAAAATGACTAAAGCTTCAATATACTAAATAAATTATTTTTACATTTAAAAACTGAATACTAAAACAGTAACTAGGCCAAATCTTCTGAACCAGAAATAAATTGAACCTCGCCAAAGATACATTTAGGTATTTGACAGCTCTGCTGCTGGCGCATGTCAGAATACAAACAGAATAATAATATTTGGTTAGAATCTGAACAGGTAGTATTTTTTAAAACACCACCACTGTGAAAAATAACTGTCAACCACCTTTAGAGATTTCTCTTTACCTACACCATTTAAAGCACGATCTAATCCAGTCCTTTCAGCTATTTCCTAGCCTCACTAATATATAACATTCCCTTTTCTCCAAGTTTCTCATGAAGTCACATTTGTAGCATATCCAAGCATTAATATTTTCAAATCTCACTTGGCTGAGTTATTGCAAAAATATTGTATGCAAAGTCCAGTTTAATGTTGGTCTTATCTGACAGCAATGTAAAGAGAGTCAAACACATGGTTCTATAATACCATATTTTTTTTTCTTAATATGACAGTCTGACCGCACTCATTTGATATCAGGACAAATAACAGTCTTGCTTGTATTGCTAAATCACAACTCTGGACCATGGTTTTTTTTTTGTTTTGGTTTGGTTTTTTACCAGTCTACATATACATCTGATGTAGAATATGGGCAGCTCCTTGCTCATTCTGTCTAGCCCACAGCCATTCGTGTATCTGAAGAAAACTGCATTAAAACTTAAGAGGCTGAAATAATATGCATATTCTCAGTAAACAAGTTTGAATGCTGTTGTCAAATCAGAAGTGACAGGTTTGAAAAAAATTGGCCATATAAGCTGTGAAATTGGTAAGCAAGAGGTCCTAAAGTAAGATACAGCAGCATTAAGACAAACTGCAAACACACTGGGTTTAGTATACATTTTAATGAGTTACAGCATCAGCAAAATACTTTAACCTACTATTACCACATTTACTCCCATATGGCTTAGTGTATACTCAGTGTATACTGTACAATTTTCCCTTGGTATTTCTATGACAGTATACTTTTCAAGTACCCACCCAAAAGTGAGCAATATGGGATTTGCAATGATTTATCAAATATGCCAAAACACCTTCTTTCAAATGGTATGGTTCTAAATATTTTTGTGGGATAACAAGTCCTTCATGAGTATCTCAGTCTCCCTTTTTCTATTTATCTAGCAAAAAAAACTTATGCCAAAAAAGCAGAATAGCTTCTAGCAGCAATTAAGACCTCTGATCCTTGCAGTCAAGTCCAATGAGTTCTCTGATTGGACAAATGTGTGGAATTTCTAGTTCGTGGTTTTAAACAATTTAAGAAAAAAAGTTCAGAGCTTTCATCGTCATGTTTTGGATGTCTTCAAACCTTGTTTCTCCATGATATTCCACAATTTGCGAAGATTGGACTGAGTGATGACATCATCAGGTTTGAGTTGAAGAGCAAGGAGGTAGTTTTCTTCAGCCGCCTTCAGTTTACCGTTCAGATGGAGAATGGCTCCAAGATTCATTAGGGCAGCTGGATACTGGTAAAAAAAGAAAAAAAAAAAAAAGAGAAGGAGAAATATTAGGAATATTTTCACTTTTTTTTTTTTCCCAGTCAATCTTCTTCCACTTAAACAAATGATTCCCTTATGTTTGCAGACTTTTCATGGAAGCAATTTAGCAATTTAAGCAAATAGAGATAACAAGAAAAAGTTTCTGAACAGCTGCTGTATACTTCGTGCTTTAAACAGGGCAAGCTCTGGTGTCTACAGACATAGACTTCTCTCTTTAATGAGAAAACACAGAACTCATAAAGCTTTACATGTGGTAATGTCGGCATAGCACAGTTTCCAAGAGAAAATTAAAGTAATCCAAGGGTGGATTAAAGACAGGAATTTATTTTTAATTAAACCCATGGCCAATAAAGAGTTTATAATTGTTGGGAATAGTTAACACATTGAACTCATCCCTTTTGTCTCTGTCTTAATTATAACTAGTAGAAAATATAATCTATTCTCAGATTTTGAGGATGTTCAGGGGTCCTAGGATATCCATTTAGATGCAGGCTGTAGCAATAGTTTCTTAACAAATAATTGAATAAAAATGACACTAGTGGAAAAAAACATGCTATTTTAATAACAAAGATGTGAATATTTCGTAACAAATCCATTAAAAAGCTTCTTATGTTACTAACAATTTTTTCCATCTTTAGCTAAGACAAAATGTTTCTTGATTTTTTTTTTCATCCTTAGAGTATTCCATTCTGAAATAATAGGTTGTCCACGATAATTAAACATGTCTGGTTACTGGAGTTAAGAAATATTATAATGGCAGAAAAGCGGATTTATGAAGCTGAAGAACATAGTCTAATCTACCTTTTTACAAGTACCTAAGGTATCCACATGCTAGTGAGAGCACAGTAAAGGCATTTGCCAAACCAGTACCTTGCATTTCAAAGAAAAATGGGGAAAATACCACACAAAATTCAGTACGGTTCTCCCCCTCAGGTCACTATCATTTCCAATGAGCTTCAGGAACACTCAAAGTCACATAGTTTTGCTTCAGAGGATAAGTGTTTCAAGACACCACTCACCACCACTGTTCTGATCAAAATGCAATACCCAAAATGTGGAGCCACATGGAAACTCAGCTTCAGACTACTGTGTGGGGGTGTTGGTATGCTTTAGAAGCCCCTCAGTGACAATAACTTCAGGAAAATACGGTAGGGAGAAGGCAAATAAAATATGCACTAGACTTGATCTCCCAGATTGATGTGGTAATAGGGAGTCATTACGATGAGGAAGACTTAGCTATCTTCCAAACCTCTCCACTAGCAAGTTAAATTCATTACTCTTATCCTTCCGAATCAAGCTTAAAAACAAAGGAAACAAACAAGCAAAACCCCCAAACAAACCAACCAACCGTAATTCTTGTGTCCAAATCCTAGATTTTATGGTGGAAATGTTGTTCAGAAACTTCTCTAGTTTTATATCCTACAAATATTTCATATTTTTTCAGCTTTCTTCCTGCTTCTTTTCATCTATTAACATATGCTCAAGAGTCATAAAGAATTGTGACACATCAAATTTTCAGAAAAACTGACTTCCAGAGTTTCAAAATTAAACAAAACGAGTTCAACCCTCCTTATTGTAAACATAATGTTAATGCAGTGGAATGTGAAGATGTTATTTTTAGATTTAAATTTTCTTGCTTTACCCTGACAGATTACTTCCACTACCCCAAAATCAGTTACTTTGTTCTACTGAAAATCAAAATAACGACAACTCAGTTGGATTTTATAAAGTTTTCCCAGTTTAATACTCTCCAAAATTTTCTCTTCAGTCATAGTCTGTACAGAAGAGGAAAACTAAGTCCCTGAAATGTAATCTTCACTATGGACAACACATATTGGCAGCCACATTATCAAAGCTCCACCTTTGCAGTGCCAGTGTTGCATGCTTTTGTAATAGAATAATACACCCCTTAATGACAGATGTTCTGTGTGCTAATTGAGAGTGATCACAAAACAGCTCCACTGAATATGGATGGCTGTCTAAATACCCACATATTTTAGTTGTTAATTTATTTTATACTTAAGATTGTTTGAGAGAATTTTCTCAAATCGTGGGTAGGATGGTCTATTCCCACCGTTTGTGTTCCTTATTTGTCTAATTAGAGTTTATGAATAAAACAGCTTTTTTCAAGAGCATAGTTATTGACACAGAACTGTCTTCTCACTCGAAATATAACTATGTGCATATGTTTGCATTTAGACAAAGCTTACAATGGAAAGGATTAAAAAACTTTAAACCCGGAAAAACTTACATTAAATAAGACACACATTAAATTGTGTTCATGGGTAATTCTACAGCATCCACAAACTTATTGTGTTGGAAGTAACACAGTTGTCTCATACAGCTTCCAGAATTCCCTTCCATTTCCTTCACACTCCCCTGAAAACATGGTATATATATCACACTAATCAAGTACTCTAAAGAATATCATATATATAAGACTATACGCCTAGCTAAGAAAAGTCCTCTGCCATCATGTCTTTATTTTGATATATCATTTCACTAGAGGAAGCAACAAAAACATCTAGAAGAAGAACAAACTGCATGCCTTTTAACTGAACATGAAATTTTCCAACTTCTACTTGTCACTCCTGATTTCCTGGAGACCCATCAATTTTTAGACCATTAATGTTCTAAACAAATGTATCCACAGAAAACGTGAGCTGATAACTCATCTCAGGTAGCGCTGAAAGTTCATTCCAACTCCATGTTTCAAATGAGGAAGTGCACAGAATTTGGGAAAGACTGCTCTCTAACTTTCTAGGGTATCAGCCACCCCAAAAATCTATGGTTTATTGTAAAAGAAGAATTTTGGGTGACTGCAAGGTTATACATCAGTGCCATCAGCCTCTGACAACTATAAATAACGGTCTGAGGACAAGAAAGCAAGAGACATTTGCTATAGTTTTTCTTCACATATATTGTCTTTTATTAAAGACAGCTGATAAAACTTTTCAGTACGTTCACAAAGGCAGTCGGCAGCTACCAGTGCAATAACACGGGACTTGTAGCACTGTATAACAAATGACACCACCTACTACTTCAGAGGCTTGAAAGGAGAAGCAGGCCTGCCTTCATTTCCTTTTGGAGACAGATGCTTTACATCAAAAAAAGCTGACTGGCATTTCTATCTGGGTTATAAATGCTGGCTTTTATGGTCTACTGGGAATTATTCCCTTTATGAGCATTTTGATTGTGGTGTGCTTGTTTCCTTAGTGGTTTTTTGGGGGGGCAAGGGTGGGTGAA
Organism: Caloenas nicobarica; assembly: GCF_036013445.1. Taxonomy (NCBI): domain Eukaryota; kingdom Metazoa; phylum Chordata; class Aves; order Columbiformes; family Columbidae; genus Caloenas; species Caloenas nicobarica. The sequence continues at coordinate 52,711,418 of NC_088245.1, forward strand.
GGGTGGCGGGAGGTGCTCGTGGGAAGGACGAAGGAGGAATAACAGAGTAGTTAATGAATGACAAAATAGCAAAAGGCATGCATTTAGTTGCCTGAGGTGTTTTTGGTTTACATTGATGACATTATTTCAAACTTTCTCTGTATCACCAAATTCAAAGAAAAGCCTTGGGGCATGCAAAAATTTTAACATAAATTCAAGTCTTCTCTAAAATCAGGAGACCTACGGAATCTCCAAATAATTAAAAAAGTTCTGAGTAGTATTTTGGAATTACACTCATGTAACCAAGTACAGTATTGGACCCACAAACAGAATGAATCTTAATGACACAGAAGTTGAACTTATTTCTTATTCATCATCTCTAGCTCCATATATAGCAAACGTCATATCAGAAGAACAGTCCCAAACAGAAGACAACAAATTTACTTCTATATATGCCTAAGAACTTAAGGAGAGAGAAAAAAAATACACAAACACTTGTTAGGGAATTATATTTGGTATACTGCTTCTTATAGAACTTGCTTAGAAACTGCTTATTTAGAGTTTGCTTAGCATAAGTAAGTTTGCTTAGCATAACTTCTGCAAGCTGCGAACCTTTGAACTTTCTGCTTTGTTAAGCAGAAAGGCCTCAGAGTCTTCAAGCCAGAAGATAGGGTAGCTGCGTCCTTGGAAATAAGTAAAGGGACAGAACAGCACCTAACAGAAGGCAAGAAGCAGAAGAATGTTTCGGCTGTTACCAACAACTTATTTTCTCCAGATGCAGGTGCAAAACAGCAACTGACGGTCAGGCTTTTGATTGACAGCCCACCTAATGAAGATGAAGATTTCTAATGAAGAACATGGAGACCCCAGACTCTAACTTTGCAGTTGCCCTGGAGTGATGTGCAGGGGGTGGGGACTTAGACTTTGGGGGCATAATTGTCCAAGTTTTTTTTGTGCTGAGGATTTCTCTTCAGGAGGCACCCAGTTCAAGCTGCTCTATACTGTAACTTATGCATAAATTGTTTATTTTAGAAGAATTTCTGGAATCCATGCCTGAGTCTCTGCTACAGGAAACCTAGGGAAAATAAACTTAACCTTAACACACTTAACCTAGCTCAAAACCACCTCTTGCACGACAAACAACAGCCCAAATACAAGCAATGAAATCTGAAATAGTTTTCCCCAAAGCCCTGTTTACAGACGACCTTCTCTGCTCAACACCACAGAGGCCGGAGCAGCAGATTCTGAGGTGAAAGTGCATTTTGTTGCTGCCAGGGTACTTACAAGGAAAATCATGCCAAATTTTACTCCAGTACAATCACAAGTGCAAGTTACTTCTCACCTAGCCATTTTAAAAGGTCACTGAAAAGATGTTGACAATATTCATCTTGCTCTTAATGAATTACTGCCAGGCATGATCTTGTAGATGTTTCAAAACAATCCCAGGACTGTTCAATGAATACTGTAATCAGCATGGCCAACCCATCAGAAACGCAGAGGCTAAGTTTTTTGTTTTAGAACAGTGCAATTAAGGGCACTTGTTCTTTTAAGGGTTCCTGATGAGTAAAGTCCATAGTCAAAGAAGCACTTCTAGTTAAATATGGGTGAAGAACTCAGATATTCCTCTTTGATAACTGAAGATACACAGAGGGCAGAATGACTAAGCCATAAAGCAGCAGAGTATTAGTTGTAGAATGGCTCACTAAGCATGAGAGAAAAGCATGGTGGACTGCTTCATCTTATCAGTGACCACAGGATAATATGCTGTCATGCCTTTTTTATCCTTCTACAGTGATGGCAAGAATTTTCACTTGAACTTTTATTACTGGTGTTATTGCTGTAGCACAACATAGTATTTTCTGAAGCAATCAAAATGTCAACAACGCCTTTTTTATCGCTAAAAATAACTGTGGACAACAGAATCATTTCAGCGGTAGCACTTGCTTGTGACAGACTCATAACTTTTGAATAAAACCATGACCTAGCAGTTGCCCCAAAATGTAAGCATTCTACTTTAAAGCACAGGGGTAGGGGGAGAAGGTAGAAGGAGGGGCAGGAGAGGGACATTTAGCAAGAAGGTTGATGCCAACTGGATCTTACTCTCCAATGCAATCCATTGATAACACTGTAAATTCAGCAGAGACTGACACATGGAAGTAGATCTTTTTATAGGAGCAACCTAGTGTTGCCAGATAAGCCAAGTGCCAGTTATTCCTTTCAAAGACTCATGTGTCTACCTGATTCTCTGTGCTCTAAGGCTTTTTATATCTTAAGAACTGCAGTCTGCACATACTGTGTCTGGCATTCTGTTCCAAACAGGACATGAATCACAACTAAGACACCTCTCTCCAGTAAGCTGCATGACAAGAGTAAATCATCTAGGAACAGATTAGCTTGGTGCAAAAAGCATTCTGGAACAAGATGACAGGAAGTATGGCAAAATAGTATGGATCGCAAAGAATAAAAAAGCATAAAATTCAGAGTTGAGAGGGATTTCCTGTGTTATCAGCCCAGACAGCAAATCATTCAGTTCTGCCAGAAAACAAAAAAAATCAGCGTCTTTGCAAACTCTTAAAATGGAAGAAAGCTCCGCAACTTCTCCTCTATGACACTTAAATACATTATTTAAATTGTTAAGTCTGCTCATGAATAATTTCGGTAAGTGTGCTTTTGTATTGAAAACAGCTTTCAGCTTACATAGTGAAGATGGGAAATGGAAAGAAAAACATTCTCCCTGCAAGTACTAATTTGAATTAACATTGAGAAGAGCACAGTTTCCATGGTTCTGTTACTCAGAAATGGACCCAAATGTCACTGCGGTAAAGGGAGCCTGTGTCCCGAACTAATTATCTTAAGACTAACATACACAGCTATATAAATCTAACTAACAACAAGCCTAGGCTCTAGAGAGGAGTGGATCCTTGGATTTGGTGATCATCTTTGAAAGTACCACATTGGTGATGCTGATGGAGAGCAACCTTAGTTATTATTCACTAATATATGTCACCAAACAGAGATTTCATTTAGTGCTTTTTTCATATTTTGTTCATCAAAGTATCAAATTATTAATCTCCAGGGAGGTGAACACACCCACCAGAAAAAAAAAAAAAAAGAGGCATCAAAAAAGAAAACATACAAAAAAGAAAGTAGATTTCTCTTGAATACTATTTATGTAATAGTCTCAGGTTAGGATAATATATCAAGTTAATATATCAAGTAAATAAGGCAGAAGAACTGCACGAATTAATACCTGGTCACCTTAACAACGGATGATACTACATAAATGTTAGATCATGGTTTTGTTTTGTGGGGGTTTTTTTGTTTTGTTTTTTTTTTTTTTTTTTAATTTATTATTTTACATTTGCACATTCAAAGCATTTGACCTGCTTGGTGAAGGGAGAATATACATGCAAACGTATGTATCTAATCTTCTGTGCTTTCAAACACTGACGACTATCATGTCTAAAATTGCAAACTACAGTATATCTGCATTTCAAACCAGAAAATAAAAGTGAAGGAAGGGGGTTTTACTCTTTTTTTTTTAATATTTATGAGTGGCAGATGTGGGAGTTTTCACCCACAAGCATACCATGAAATTATTCAGTTTGATTGTAGATTTAGACATTGGCATCATTAAGGAAACCCACAGCTGTGAGTCAGGGAAGAGTTCTAGACTTGGCACAGGAAGGAAGCATCAAGCAGTCTACTCTGATTCTCAAATTATCACATCAATAGGGGACATTTTAACATCAATGTTCTCGAGCAAGTGGAGATTTATTTTCCCCAACATCTTTTTCATCTTAACCTTCAGAGACTGCACAGAGTTTTGAAAACATAGTTATCCAAAACCAAACAAGCATATATAGATATAGGTTACATTTTGCTGCTGAAAAGCTATCTACCATTGGCCTTCATATAAATTCAGAGTATATTGTTTTATATATCAGCAAGTTAACAAAACCACGTCTTACATCTGGTAAATGCTGCAAATCATAACAACAGCTGAAAAAGTCCCACAGAAAATGTACTTATAAATTCTGTGTATCTAGATTTTTTTTTTCCCATGCATCAAATGTTTGGATTTATGCTTAAAGAACCCCTAATCACACTCAGTTTATATAGAAACCATGACGGACATTTTCAGATAACATACTCGTATTATCATAATAAAAATAATGAGTATTTAATATTATGGTTATATAAAAACAAACAAACAAAAACCATACAAACAAAAGCAAGCAACCAACAAACCAAACCAAACCCAACCCCCAAAAAACACCAACCAAAAACATTTTCCAGGCCTCAATGTGTTCCTAATTAAACTTCTTAGCTTTACAGCTCAACTGTTTTCATCAGTATAGGATATGGTGATCTTACTGAATTTTCCTAGTACTTTAGGATTTCATTAAAGAAATCTTCAAATGACTTAATTTTTATTTATAGAAATCCAGCTGTGCTCTGATGTCTGCAATTTTCTAATTTTAATACATAGCTATGATTATGGTATAAAACATTAAACAACTTCTTTATCTTGTATGAGTACACTGCTCGCCAATTAGGAAGACTGTACTCCCAGCAAGTAAGAAAGTTGCTGAATAACAATACCATCTGTACTACCATACTGACAAACAGAAATTGCTCAAAATCTTTCAGTAATAGAATTTTGTGCCATTAAGAAAAAGCAAGGGTGTTTTAAAATGAAATTGAATCTATTAGTTACTGTATTTTTCTACGCACTTTGCTTCTAGACCTTGGAAACCAGAAAAATAAACGGCTTTGTGTTAGTGCCTAAATATAAACCCCACTTTTAATTTAAAATAAATGTAAAGTCTTAAAAGAAAAATTAATATACGTCACCCAGCAGCACACATGCAGGGCTGACTGGAATAGCTGTCCACATTAACATAATCAAAACTGGCTGATTTTCAGAGAAAACTCTAATTTACAGATCAGCTGAGGTATACAATTACAGTATATACTGCTAGCATCAAAAAAAGGGTTTTTTTTCAGTCAAATAAAATGTCATTGGAACTTAAAAATGACTGCTGAGAATGAATGGATCTTTCATCTATTTTTGCCCAGATACTGATCAAACACATCAGTACCCAGAGAAGGTTGTGTAGTTTTTCAGGATGCTAGTCATATGCATATGGAATATTGCATTAGAGCTCCCATTTTTTAGTAGAATACGCAACTACTGAAATTTTAGAAGGAAGAAGCGTTCATTTCTGGCCTTAAAAATTTAGTTAAGTTCTAACTAAGGGATTCTCCAAATCACTAGTTTTCCAATATTTTGAATCCAGATGTTCAGATGAATGTTAAGTGTCAATCAAGGCTTTGCACCTTTGGCTGACAAGTGTAGTCAGCTGAATTAAACGCTTGAGAACTACATTAATATTGATATTGCTATATGTTTTCCAAAACTATGTAGGTGTTCGCAATTGTAAGCTATAGTTGCCAGGCACTTTGTGTAAACCATTATGCAACTTGACATACTTGCTCTGAGCACAAAGAATGAGAATCTTGCTAATTCGTTCAAGGGTTGTATCATACAGAGCCACTATTAAGACAGCCCACAGAAAAAGTGTGATATTAGAGCATTACAGAAACAGGAATAAACAGAAGACTAGAAGATTATTGGGCATTATAGGATGTTTTAGGATAAGTTTTAGCCTTCATTCCATCCCTTCATAGACTCATTTTTTTTGGCTAACTTTCCCTAGACAACAGAATCAATCATTATTCCACTCTTGGTAATAATTTTATCGGCAGGAAAGTACAAACGATGTCTAACACATGAAGTGATACGATTTCCGTAACAACAGGGTTTATCAATAGTATCTGAAGGTATTTTCAAATTTGTCAGAAAATGCAACTTTGCATGTGGAAATGTTACCAAGGTAATTTTGCAACTAAAAACTAACGCCACAATAGATAAATAAATAAATAAATACAAGTATTGTGATGATGTATTGTTCAAGGAACTACATTTTTGTTAGACAGTAGATGCAACTGAAAATGCTTGAAAAACTCTCGTTCCTAAATAATTTCTGAATGGAAAATCTTACAGTATTTACATATCAATCTTTTTTTTTCTTTCCTTTTGTCCTTTTTCAGCTGGCTCCTATCACTTCCATGCCTGTTCCATAGTGCAAAAAGGTTATGCCCACACTTGGTCTTGACTTTGGTTTTACCCACAGGATTATGAGAGCAGCTGAGAAAAGATGCACATACTCTTGGTCCTTTTCAAAGTGCTGAATACAGCACTCCATGTAATTCATAAGAATTCATGCCTTACGTTTTGGCAGCCAGTAACCTGTAGGTGTTCCCTACATAGTATTTAAAAATTAAATCTAAAGTGCATATTAAAATTATTAACTTCCCAGCTAAGAGCTAGGTTTTAATTTGGATTCTTGTAACGTACAGATTTTAAGGCTGTAGTTTCTAAAATTCGGTCTTTTGATTGCTAATAGTAAGACCACAGGGTACTAATTGGTTGCTAGGCTTTTACAAGGTTGTGACTTCAAAAAAAACCCCAAATCTTTCTGCTAGGTCAGCTTTATTTACCACATCTCAGCAGTGACGCATATGGTTAAAGCGCTTTGTCAGTAATTAGTACCAGTAACAGCAAGGAGTGTTCAGTGGTAGATCTACACATCCTACTCTGAAAGGTTGCACTTGATACTTCTTCATGAGTTCATAACTGCTGTTTATTAAACAGAGGCTTTCTGTATTTTTTAAACTATATTTTTAAGAAATGGACACACGAAGCAACACTGTGAATAACATTTTCCTTTTTAAAAAGGTTTCATTAATTATTTCTGAAGGGACAAGAGGACAACTAAGATTTGCAGGACTAGCACCATGATATTGAATTTCAATTTCTGACTCTGAAAATCAGTGTCAAAAATTACTCAGTGAAATCAGATCCTTGCTCCAAACTGCTCCAGAAAAAGCCCTCTGTGTCTGGAGCAAACTATAATCCAGGGCCACTGGCATCGCTATGCCATTCCACAGTCAATGGCTCAGGTTAATGTGCCTTCTCATTATATATTTGCACTATAGAAACCACCCATTTTATACTAATACCACAGGATCCTACAGAAATTAACTTCGGGTCCTACCTACCAGCAATCTTTTTATTAAAGCTCACTTTTTCCTCTCAAATCAAAAGGTCTGTCTCCTGTGCAATTTCCATAATCTCTGTTCAGAAAGCATTTTGTTCCTCTATTATGGGTAAAACATCCAATTTGTGAACTAATCATCAAACAACTCCCTCAATGCAGCTATCAAAACAGGATTTTTCAAACAATTAATGAAGGATCATGTAACTGATCTTCCATAAATGATAAGAAAATAAGTGTGATAATTTTAAGTGTATTTCAATGTAGTCAGAATGTGAAGAAATGAAGTACAAGTACTGAGCTACAATAAAACTCCACCAAATAACTCCATGATAAATATGCCAATCATTTACCCCACAGACTCTAAGAAACATACAGCAAACCTTCATATGGAATTTAATTCAGGGTTTTATTGTGGATTTTCATTTTTACTGTTGTTATATTGGAAAAGATTTCTATTTTCCTTCACACTGTAATTGTTTTCAGTGAGTTTGCAGCAGCCAGATGCTGAGGCAACTGGCACTGTTACAAACCATAATGTCAGATTAAAGTTACTTACTGTACAGGAAGACAATCTTTACTGGAGCACCTGAAGAATTAGTGAAAATGCCTCAGCTTGGTAATACAGCCATTCATTATATGTAAGACATGTTTCAAAAGGGTAGGTACACTTGAACGTATATTTGCTCTCCATTAAAACTAACTGAGGTAAGTAGAATCATGTAAATGCAATATACAGAGTTGACCAATATACAGTGGTTCAGAATGCCTCAGTGAAAAGGGACTGCTCTTTGGGGGAAATGAAAAGCTATCCATCTCCTCCTCATGGCATCTTCTCATTAGCAGACAGCTGATCTCTAGACTGTGACTGTCCCATGGAAAAACGTGTTCCAACTGGTACTGAAATTAGTCTTAAAGACAAATTCCAAGAACACTACTTCAGCCAGACAGCTGCCACCCATCCCCTTCCTAGCAGCCTGCAAACATACAGTTCTCCTCAGACAGATCTCAGACCAAAACCAGTCTTATTCTAGGGCATTTTTCCTCTATACAATCAGCTAGATACACCTGGAGATATAGGAGGGTTGAGAATACCAGCTGCATCGAAACCATCTTGTGAAACAGAACCATAAGTTCTCCAAAGCTTGTGAGGAAAAAAAAAATCTAATAGGATATGTCAGCCCACAACTAAAAATCATCAGAACTACAGATTAGGAAGAAAATTAGGAAGTTATTTATTGCAAAACATCCTACTGAGAATGCACTGTTGCTGGGTTTATTTAATGAACATTGAAAACACTTTCTTATAAGTTTTAATTGCATAATAAGTTCATTCTATTGTTTCCAGAACCAGCACTAGAATACTCTATTAGGAAAAACCTTGCTGAATTATCTTCTAATTGAGTTCAAACAGATGGTTTAATTTCTGAAATCTACTGCTGTGAGTTCTATATTTCATGGCACTTCATTTTTGATAGACACCAAGGGCTACATTTACGAGGCACAGGCAATCTTGCTCTCTCCAGGAACTGACGCAGGCAGCAGGGTACCCCTGCCATATTGCTGTTGGACTGTGAATCACCTTCAAGTGCATAGGGCTACCCATGATACATCCTCTTCACTTCCACAATTGCAACAAAGAGACTGCCTCTTTACAAACTACTGCCTCCCATTATCTCAAAGCATGATGGTCCCTTTTATTTAAATCAGTAGTACAAATCTAGACCGTGACTTCCTACTAATTAGTTTTGCAAACCTATTTTTTTTTAATATTCAGTTAATGAACATCGTAGTTGAGTACAAGCACAACTGTTGCATACCTATTTTCGTTCTGTCTACTAAGATGTGGATGAAAGTCACAAAGAGGTCAGATGAAACAAAACTGCACTCCACAAGACAGGCTGAGCTGACCTCACATCCTTATTTCTTCAAATAATTTTGAAGTTGGACTGAACACATCTATATACGGATAGCAACTTCATATTTGCATGATGAAAATACATGTTAAAAAAAACCCAAAAACCAAAAGAAAAGTGAAGACATTAAGATTCAAGTTAACTAAGGCACAGTCCTACGAAATTTCTGAATCAAGGTCTTGACAGTAAAATAGCTTAGAGTATTACTTGGAGAATTTATGAACTATCCATTGAGAATTACAATCATGTGATAGGATCAGAACAACAGTGTTCGGTATCTAGGTAGGTGCCTGGAGAGAAAACAGACTCATAGAATCATTTAAGTTGGAAAAGACCTTTAAAATTATTGAGTCCAACTGTAAGCAGAACCTACACATTAATACTGAGGTGACTAATTTCTTAGGAAACACCAGTGAACTAATAATAAACATGCATGACTTTTGTGAAAACACAGTCTTCTACATTTTGGAGATTTAGTCATATAAACATTTTGAACACTGTGGACAACAGAGCCTACAATGGAAAATGGGTGCATAAAACAAAATACTCTGGCATATTTTTTTTTGCAAAGAAAAGATTCTTAACAGCAGCTTGAAGCAGCACAAGAGATTTCCACCAGACATACTGAAAACCTTATATGACCTATGTCCCAAGTGAATAGCACATAGAATCATAGAATAATTTCGGTTGGAAGAGACCCTCAGGATCATCGAGTCCAACCATAACCTAACTCTAGCACAAAACCACTTAACCACGTCCCTCAGAACCTTGTCTAAACGCCTTTTAAACACCTTCAGGGATGGTGACTCCACCACTTCCCTGCGCAGCCTGTTCCAATGCCTGACATGGATTATCAGAGAGTTTCTTTCTCCCAAGTTACATGCTAAGCATCAAATACCAAATTACTGTTTCAACAGTTCTTGGTAAGAGTAATTGGTGATTTAATGAAGATCTAAATGTTAATTAAATTAGAAAAGAGGAGTTAGTACATAGTTGCTTATTTCCAACATTTGTTCCCCCCACTAACAAAAAGCGGGTCTACATCTTAAGAGTTCATGAATATGAGCGACTCAGAAAATACACTATGGCAATAATTAGACTGTAGAAGGATTAATATTTGTGGGAAATTTGTAAAAATTCTCATAGCTAAAAATGAAAAGAAAGGCACTCCAACTTATCATTGAGTTTCTGGCTGGCTTACTTTGCAGAGTGTTGCTGAGTATGCAGCTTACTGTTTGAAAAACTTTAAGAAGAGTTCATAGTTGCTTGTGTAATTTCACTTGAAGGAGTCAGGAACTACAGAGCCCAATTTACCTCTCGCGTGCAGGAGAAACAAAAGCAACTCTAAGCAAATCAATGGTATTACTGCGATGCAATACCTATGTAAACAGAAGCAAATCAAATGTATTTTCATTTCAGTCATTTTGAACTTGCACAGACAAAACACTTATGTATTGATTAGGATATCAATGTACAACAGATTATTCTAGATGGGAAATAAACAGCAACTTAAAGGCATTTTAATTCTACTTCCAAAGCTCAGAAATTACACTGAGCAAGCCAATCGATCTCAGACATTTGTATATTTAACTGCTTGTGTAATCAGAAGATAAGAGTAAAAATGTACTCCCCATAATCTAATTCTCACAAAACTAAAACTGAGAACGGTGATGACAGGATTTCTAGCTTTGTCCCATGCATCCGGCATGAAGATGGATCAAAATACTGAGAACCAGATTTAACTATTCCATAATCACCCAAAAGCACATTCAGTCTTTGCTTTCACATTGCTGCTAGCGTGTATGAGAAAGAGCATGTAGAGTTTTTTGGTGTAAGGCTATAAAACATTCTTCTGTATTTCCCAAAAGAAATGCAGTGTTTTCCACAGCTGAGCAAAATGGTTTTCAAATCATACAACTCATCCTGATACTGTTCTTCAGTATCACAGGTAAATATCCCCCATTCCAATAGCCTGTGTACTTTCTTTGTCCCCTGATGAGGATGACAGGGATGGAAAATGCTATATAGGGTTTTTGTTTTGTCTTTGTTTGTTTGTTTGTTTTGTTTTATTTTAAGATAGGAGGCACTAATCTCTGCTGAAGTAGGAAACTTTAGGGTTCAGAACAACAGCCTATATGCAAGCTTGTCTTGGAGCTGACAACTGTGCACAACGAAAAAACTAAATGCATCTTTAGAATTTTTAGGAGGACCATGAAAAAGCATAATTGCAAACATAGAAAGATAACTTTTTGTTCAAAAGAATAAACACAGTTTTCCCCAAATAGTTGGACAGAGATAACATATCTGCCTTGCATTTAGCCCCAGACAAGAAGGATGAACTGAGTATGAAGACCTGGAAAGGATGAAGCAACAACAGAAAACTGAGCCATGGGCCCAAATTAGACTTGAAAACATTTTCAGCTCAGGAGGTGCAGAGAGGGATCACGTATGGATAAACTCTTTACGTGGAGAAGTGTTGCTATTTCTGTGCAAACACTGAAGAGCCTTTCTACCTGAAAAAAAGGGCAGCTTTCATTCAGTTGATATTAATTGTCCTGAATTTCCCTATTTTGCACAACCTTTAGGCAAGGTCAGCCTTCTGCTAGGCAGGCTGGCAAATGTCACAGCAATTCTGATATCAAATCTCAGAGACAGTCTTTTATTGTGTCAACAGGGAAAGACTACCCAATTCACAGTGACTAAGAAAGTGCTCCCTCATGCTTTTGAGATCAGAGAGTGGTGTCCTCTTTTATCTCAAGGGTTCCACTACCTCCTCTCCCAGTGGAGCTGATCCAAGTCTAAGCCTCCCATCCCTCTATCTACCTGAAGTCAAACTATTAAAAGTATGCTACCTGGAAATACAGTTCACATCCGTCATGCCATATCTTCTCATTAGGAAGCCACAGCACCCTTTTGAGTCCCTAAAAGTCCTGTGTACACTATAACAATTGGTTCAGTCTTCACAAAGCAAGACAGCAGGAAGAGAGGAAGAACTGGATCCTGGGAAGTTCTCTTATTCCTCACATCTTCACCAGGAGAAAAGAAAGGAGGCATTTTCGGGAGGCCAAGAGCACTGCTAGGCTGGAAGAAATCCACAGCCATTCATATCATTGAGGTGGAAAGTTTGGCACACTTGCAAGGAAGCCTGGTGCTGGTGGTGGGAAGCTGTGCAGGCCTGACACAGGGCAGGAGAAGCTGGGAGCAGCTCAGAGGGCAGGCAGGCAATCAGCAGAAGTTCCACCTGCCCCACAAGGCCCGTTTTTGTATTTTCTGTAAAGGCACACACATGTAATGGAAGACAGTGGAACAGGTGAATCTGCTTGGATGGTAACTGCCAAAAAATACAGGTCTGTAGTCATTCCATGGCACCGATAAAGATAAAAGATTGCCATGTGTTCATTACTTTGAATAAACAAGTAAACAGGCAGAAAACATTTTAAAACAAGGCTTCTCAACTGGAAAGTGTCATGCTTTACTGGCAATAACACATGGTGTAAAAATCATATATATACCGTTTCTCTAGAGGATCATGGTATTGGGTTTGGATAACAGGGACTAGAAAGACTTGCTTAAAAAAGCTGCAGGAGGAATAGATCCATCACTGGTGAGGGATCTGCAATATCCCTGGAGCAGTGACAGGACGACACTGGGTCCAGTGAAGTGTAGAACAGTGCCAATTTTTGGTCATTGAGGGTCAGGTGCAGACAATTTAGGAATCAGTGTTAACCCATCCATTACTGCCATCAGCAGCAGAAGTAACATAGCAGGAGCTCTTAAAAGTTTTATTAAAATTCTCCCTGGCAATAACAGGACATGCCCTAAACAAACTGGCAAAATGCATTAAAGTCGTCTGCCTGACAATTACTCCTAGCCTGGTAAAGCTGCCTGAGATAATTACTGGATGTTAAGAAGGAAGTCATATAGGGAAATTTGGCATGGAAACACCTAAGGAAAAAACACATGATAAAGCAGATCTTGGTTACATATGTTTCAAGACAAAATCCAACATCTACTTTATTTTTTAAAGATGTATGTACTATCAGAAGTATATTCATTTTTAGAGGTCTTGCCATGAATAAAACCCATATATTATGAAAATTTTCCATAAGGAGGCACTGAAAGCATATTATCTATACGGTGGCTATAGAAATACAGTCAATTATCTGGAAATCTCCAGCATTCTTCTTTCAACTCTTAGACAGCTCAAGGTAGAGCTTATTGCAAGCCTGAAGCCTTTGACATGAAAACTGTATTCCAACACTGAGTAAAAGAAAATAAAAGAAACACATGTAGAAACTGCTTTTTAATATGATGTTGTGTTAACTGATTACATAAACCCTTCAAGTCAAGAAATGGTTTAGTCTCCCACATCATAATTAAACCATCTAGTGGAAATTGTATTTATTTTGCTTATAGGTACATTTCTCCTTTCCCCTCTCATTCTATGTGTGTGTCTTTATGTATGTTGTTACAGTAAGACATTTAATCAAGCCCCTTTGAAGTGGTAGAGTGGAAACAGCTGTTTCTGACAATGTGCCGATGACATGGGGCTTAAAGCTGTCATGAGCTCCAGATTGCAAGCAGCACCAATATGTGGTTGGGACGGTAGTGACTTGCAGGTCACGGCACCTCCTTGAGGAATGCTTCTAAGCCAATCAGCTCAAGGTGGTGGCTCAACGTCTTAAGGCTCTGGTGAGCTCTCTTTCATTTAATACTCTGGAGGTCACACTTCAAAGTGCCCTTTCTTCTCAAGAGCCACTGGCCACATGTGGCGGTTCTAGAGCAGGTTTTTAAAGATTGGCTGCTTCAAGTTCAGACTTAAAAAATCAGAAATGCAGTTCTATTATATAAACAATGTCTTAAAAGTTGAATAAAAGCTGAAGCTTAAGTCAATATCTCACATTCTTGTAAAGAATGACAATTTAAAGAGAGTTTCTGGATGACTGACTTTTTCCACAACAAAGTGAGCTTAAAGCTTACATTTTGGAGTGCCTAACAACTTGTTATAACAATTCCCAGGTTTGTGAACATTGCAAGATGTAGGGCACCTAGAAACCATCTCTGAATACAGACTTTCCTCAGCAATATTGCCACTCAGAATAATTACTGCATAAATGATTTGCTGTCCAAGAAACTTACACTTTCATTTTTTCATGCAACTGAATTTTTAAAATTAGAATAATGTGATTAACATATGCAATCACAGAATCACAGAATGGTTGGGGTTCGAAGTGACCTCTGGGGATCTTCTAGTCCAACCCATCTGCTGAAACAGGTTAACCTACATTGCTAGAACAACCACAGATGTGCTTTTCATTGAGAAGGCTCTAAAATAATTTTGCTTTGATCATGGTAAACACACAATGTGGGAATGCATTTTTTGGAAAGTATTCAAAAAGAGCCAGGGGCTAGGGAAACTAGTCTCTGTAGGTTGTCTATACAGTTGAAGGAGGAGAAGAGAGCCCTGTAAGAAATTATTCATAGCAAATAAAAGTAGATTTCTTCTCTGAACTGCTTCCTGAATTCCTCTGTCCTCCCTGGCTCTCCAAGGAAGGCCCACTTGAAAATAAAGAGATGTAATCTTGAGAACGCTTGCTTCTTCAGTGAAGTTTAAGACAAGTGATTCCCATTTCCACAGCAACACTATAGTCTACAGAAAATACTGCTTTTCAGAAATTTGACTGGAAATTACTTTCATAGAGGATAAATACACACCTACTGCAAATAAGGCAAATCACGAACATTATTAAGAGAACAGTGAGGTCTAAATCTGAAACAATAATAGTAGCCAGATTTGTTTTTTCTTTGCATCCAAGCTGCTTTTCAGCTGGTGCTAGTATTGTACCAAAGTATTTTAATTCTTTTACACTCTGCAGAAGGACAGTGTATCCAAGAGCAAAGATGATGTTCAAGATGTGGATAAATATTTTAACACACCCGTGCTGTATTCCGTTGTTCCTTTACAGGGTGTATATATATATATATATTATTTTTTTTTTTGGCAAATACTTTATTCATTGTAATAAAGCTTTTCACGGGGACAATAAATGCTTTTTTCAGTATTTTTCATTCCTCTCAGAATTAGTTCAATGATGAATGAATCACCACCAATACTATGAAAATAAAATCTTTCTGTGTTTGCTTTCTTAAAAACAATGGTTTGCATGTTTCTGAGACATTACATTTCTTCTGTAACTGAATACCAGTTTTCTGGGGATGTTTTTATCCTCCTCAGTCACAACTTTTACAAAAAATGGCTTAGTTCAATAAGAAAGTGGCTCAGACATGAAGGCATATTGGTTGCTTACTGTTGTGACCCAATCTTGAGACACTGAAATAAAAGAAGTATTGTGTCTGAAGTATTGCTTCACTTCTAAAGCAAGAGGAACAGTTGAGAAACCAAAGAAAGGGATCCAAAAGGAAAACAAAGCAAGAATGCCAAGAACAAAATTCTGTCAAGAAAGATCAACGAGCATAGAAATTCACTAACAATCAGTAAAAGACTGAATTTGTGGTATTAACAACATCACTTATTGCTGCTAAGGGTGGTATTTTATAGCAGTGATACTAGACATATTACCCAATGCATAATATTTGTAAAGAACTGGATGCAAGAGAATGGAAATCTGAGTTTTGCTTCAGGCTGAACTAGCTGAAAATCTCTCAGGAGCTAGGCATGGACCTAATTCTAAGGAATAACTGATAATTTAGTTGTCTTGGTACAGTGAGTGAGAAAGGAGTTGTTAACAGAGAAATGAATCTTCAGCTTGGGATCTGGAGCAGTGATTGCAGAACCACAGGAGAAAAAAGAAAAAAACCCCATAATCGTGCTGAAAAAAAAGCAGAGAGCCAATTTACTTGGGATCTCAATCTAAAATTCGCTAATGTAAATAGGTACCATCTCAAGCACCAGAAGGAGGTTCTTGTTAAACAGATGCTTTTAGCACTTAATTGTTCCAGGAACAAGGCTGATCCGCTGAGTGGGAATTTGGGAACATCTCTTAGCAAGTAACATTAAACAGGTGCACACAAATATACATATAGATATGTGCATATATATGGAACTGTATGTATGCATGCATCTGTTTGTTACGTAACATTCCTACATCTAGTATTGTGAATTTTTTACAGAGAAATGTCTCTAGATCATTAGTGATGGATACAAAAGAATTAAAATCCTTCAGCACTATATTTTGCTTAAGGATACTTCTTCAGCATCTTGACTAAGATAATCTTGCTGATCCTTCATATTCATAAGGTGGTGAGAGGATACACATGCCATATCCAAAATAATAAATTAAACTGTGGACATTTTCAAGTTGTGAGGACGGTTCCTACACAGCTCTGGACTGAGCCAGTGCAGTCTCTGAGAAAGTACCTGGCCACACTCAGAGCAGCTGAGTGGATCAACACTAGAGAATCGTCCTGGACACATTTAATTTATGAGTACAGATGTAGGTACGAGGTACACAGGATTTCACTAATTTGCATTCCATAGTCCTTTGGAAAGATTGGGAGCTTCTGTCTTACCATGTCTGCATTGTATTGCTTACTACCCAGAAAATTTCCTTGAGTGGCTTCTTTTCCTCCTGCTCCAAAACAATTATGTTAAATTTGAGAAGTAGTTATAAGAAAAAAAGATATGCATGACTACTTCTGTTTATATTTTCATTCTTGACAGATTGCCCTTGTACAGTCGTCAGACAGTTGATGCTGGCAGTGAAAATGGATACAACTTTCTCACTCTGAATCATTAAAATATTTTGTAGAAGTCATGAACCATATGCATATTATGCTTAGCTAGAAAGTTAAACTTTATCATCTTGAACATAAAAGTGAAATTATCTCTTAAAAAAAAGCTGAACAGCAATACATATTAGATTTTAACTTAAACTAATCAAAGATAGAAGCAACTTGCTATAATGAACTGTTTTGATGATCTTATCCTGCAAAAAGGATACTTTAGTCTTAACATGTACAGCTTGTCAGCAATACCTAGAAATATCTAATTTCTATAGTACCACTGCCATGAACTAGAAGCTCTCAGTTACTTCCAAAGATCTCTGTGCAACCTCATGCATACAATCATATGATTATATAAGAATAAATATGTTTCTGAGAAATATTTTGAGAGTACTATGAACCACAGAAAAGAGAAGAACTGTACCAACTTTGAGGTGACTGAGGGAATTCTTTCAACATTAAGGTATCAGACTCTCAGACAAAACAAAATCACTCAGACAAAACAAAGTCTTGCATCTGAAAGCATAAGGAATCATAAAGTCTAAATTGTTATCTCACAAAGTATGAGTTAAAGAAATACATAGATTTTGGACAGGTTTTTTTAAGAGATGGTGTGAAAGTGTGTAATTTTATATTAATAAGTTATTTGTGGTTTTTTGGATTATATTTTCTTAGCTTGTTTTGAGTTTTAGCTGGTGTTGCTTTTGATTCTTTGGTCTGAAAATTCTGTCATTTTAAGTGTATATTATTTTTAATTGTATTTTTTCTTTTTCTTTTTGACTGAAGTTGCTAGCTTGTATCCTCAAAATTGGCGCTATTGTCTTCCGTGACAGGAACATGTTCTAGATTTGATTTATAGCATAGACAAAGTATTAAGTATTTAAAATACATTCTGCTCTATTTATATTCATGAGTGTTTTTTCAGGGAATGTGAGGGTAATTGAAAAAAAAATAAAACATTGAGTAAAAAATGGTAAAAAAAAAAATTTATTTCTTTAGTTCCTGATGCAATAAGATTTGAAACAAGCTTTTCTGTTTAAAAAGGGTCTACCACAAACTCTTACACATTTCTACTTCAAGGAATAAGCATTTCTTTGCCAATATACAACAACCTCCGAGGTTAATACCTCCGAGGTAAAATAATCTCTAAGTATGTAGAAAAACAATGTTTGCCAGAAGTTCATGATTGAGGAAAACGCATAAATGTATTATTTAAAATGCCTTAAACAGTGCATCACAGTATAGCCTTTCATTCTGTTTTACTAGTGAAAATAGATGGAATTAGGAGAGCTTTCCAAACTTAACATATTTAAAGGTAGATAAATAAATCTAAATCTAGAGATGTTAGCCAAGTACGACTTGTTGCTAGAACACTTCACTGAGGTAACCTGAAAGTGTAGTGATTGGTTTGACAAACTAACAGCTTTATCTGACCATCCAATAATTAACCATTGAAAGAACATATATAACATAGGCTGAGAAATCAAATGCTCCTGCAAGAAGTTTCTCCTTGACACAAAGGTTTCAGCTCTATAGCATGTTCATCAACTTAAGTAATAGATATAATTAAGAAGGTACTTACATTAGGTCTTAATCCTGCTGCCATTTCATAATACTTCTCAGCTTCTTCATTGAGACTGGCTTGTCTGCCAGGACAGAAAACAACAATACAGTTACACCTCAGTTTCCTTGGGTTAAAAAATAAATCATACCTAAAGAAGCATAGCTAAAAATGAAAGATTAGAACTACTCCCCACTGTTTAAAGATATTACCCTACCAAATTCACAAAATAATGTCAATCTAAAAGATTTTTTTGTAGTTCGGAATGTCCATTATCACAAATTCTCTTTGTGTACCTTATTTTCTTTTTAGTTCTGAAATGGTATTGGTACACACTGGAGAGAAATGCAGAAGGCAAAACACTCCCTTGAGGCAAAACCAGAGACATACCAGTCTTCACTAGAGGAAAAACTGACTTGTTCTTTGTAATTGGCCATACTTTAACAGTGAAATATAAAGCTGTAGATTATACAATGATGCAGTTCCTTTCTTTATGCCTCCCAAAGAACACTATCATTCCAGAAAAAAAACCCACAAAAAAACCCCAAAAAAACCAAACCAAAAAAACCCACCAAAACCAAAAACACCACAACCCCCAAAAACCCCAAATAAACAAAACCAAATCAAAGCAAAACAAAAACCAAAACAAAACAACAACAAACAACAAACCACATTAAAATCAGAGAATACAATGATTTCTCATGAACAGGTTTCCATGATTCAGGGAATTAATTCAGAAAATAGAGTTCTGATTTCAACATTTACTCGTATCAGTTTAAGAGGGGATTGAAACTTAGATCTCACATTTCAGGGGAATAAGATGAGTTTCTGGGTACCTGAAGCACTTTTGGCTCAGCTCTTTTTCTTTTCCTTTCTCATATAGATGGCATTTACATTCTTGTAGTAGCTTAATTTTTATTTCTCCTCCCGAGTTTTAAGTTTAATGCCTTAAAATGGAAATGCAGTATGTTGTCAAAGAAATCCAAACACATTTTTGTCTCTTTATCTCTTCTCTCTGCTCCTTTTGTCTCCACCTTCATAATTTCCCTCCAACTATTCATTTTGGCTACTGGCTCAATAAAAATCAGTTAAAGATATACATATAATGAGAAAGATGGTAAATACATAAGAACAACCAAGGAGGACTATCAGGCAGCCTACAAATCTTCTGCTAAAGTCAGGTCCCTTCATAGAAGAGTTAGGATACGAAATCTTCAGCATATTTGTGTTTGTTATATGATTACAGATACACTTCTGTGTTACAAAATGGAACCATTAGAAAACAAGGATAACTTATTTTTGTTTGGTTGGTTTTGGGGGGGTTTGTTGTTGTTTTCTTTTTCTTCTGCTTCCAAGAACTGTTACTAGTTCAAAGAGTATCAATCAGCTGAGCACTTGTATCTGGAGATTTTACCTTGTTCATTACATGAGCTTTTACATGCTTTGTTGTTCAGTGATCAAATTGTGTTCTAATTTTATGTTCCCATCCACCCAAATTTTAAACATTTGTCACATAATATACGATAGGCAATTAATCCAAATCAACACATTTTGACAGTTATTGGTCTTGGGAGGAGAAAGGGAGGAAGGATAATCCCTTTGAAGTCTCTCACATAATTCACATGCAAGCTGAAACCACTTCCTGACTAACAATTTGCCAAGTAGAACATGGTTTATACCTGTTAACTGTTTTAAATTACTTTGCAAATGTATCATCCACTCAGTGGTTGTAGTGGTTAGAAATGACTGAATGTCTAAAAATATTCACTTAACATGATTTTGAATCACTTGTGCTGGGCATTATTAGCACTTGAAATAACTGAAAAAAAAAGTAATCTCGTATTTACAAATTTCAGGATTTACTACAAGGCACATAAAATGAAACATGTCACAGAGATTTTTTTTTTCCTGTTTGCACAAAACTGTCAGAAAACAAAGCATTTCTGAACGTGGTGAAATTCTGTACGATAAACAAGGTGCCTTTACCCAGCAGTTAGATACAGATGGTACAGTTCCCCTCCAAATAGTGGTGTTGGCAGGTGAACGTGGTACAAATTAAAATCCTGTCCCCTTTTAGCCCAGTGGCAACACATGGCTTGCTTTCCTCCCACACATACATCTTGAAACATGGATCATTAATTCTCCAGTAGAAATCAGTTTGAACTTATAGTTCTCCACACTAATCTGGTCAGGAAAATGCCAGTTCCATTTCTGGGGCATTCAGTAACAGTTCCTCTAGTTGAGATACAGCAGAATTCTGGTTCCTATTTTCACTGTCAATCTAAACTAGAAATTCATTATGCTAAGCCCTGGTATGGCTTTCCCTTGAGAAAAATTAAAGGCACAGAGGTAGGAAATGGGAGTAACTCTATGCCACTGTGAGGTAAAGAGCTCTGGATCAATGTCAAACAATGGAAGGACACTACTAAAGGAAATATAATTCACATTAGAGTAAAACATAAGATACAATGTTGATAATAAAACAGAAAGGAAGGAAAGAGACCTTTGGAAGACAGACTCCTTTTCATAGTTACGAAGCTATATTTCAACCTCTATCTTAAATCTTTTCACTAGGCCTGACCTTGAAAACACATCTGATTTCGCCCATTAACACCTACTATTCAATCTTCTTTTAAGGAACAAAAATGTGTCCTCTTTTTATTCCCTCATATCCATTAACCTGAGCCACCAGACCTACCAGCTCCCTCTATTTTGTTCCAGCTGACTGCCAGTGACACCTCGTAAATGTGCTTGACAACACGTTGCTCTTTGGTTCTCCTGATACCAAGTTATATTCAGCTTCATTTTGAATCTTTTTGTTGATCACTGGATAAAATATTGCTTTCAGAGACAAACAACACCAACACTGACTGGTTTAGACACATAAATGAGAATGGGAAAGGGTTATATTTAACCTGCCCATTGCTTGGCATAAGGCTTCAAACTGTTATTTTTTTAAAGTGAAATTATGGATATCAGTCCAGCTATATGGAAGTTTTCTTCAAAGAGATTGCTATTTTAGCATACTGAATGTTGATCCTTGGCATTCTTAATCGACCAATTTGTATCACAACAAAATCATGATCAGATTCCATGCATGTAACCCTTTACCCGCATTTTTTGTTTTACCACAATTAATAGGCTTAGCCATATATATATTAGAGCACATGGACAGTACTTAAAGAATGAGTAAAATCTGTTTAGGCAATAACATAGTGTGAACTGGCACCCATGAGACTGTGCCAGCAACTACACTCCATGCACTTTGGAGAGCCACAATACTCTCACAGAAATTCACTGCAAAATTAAGACCATGTCATGTAGCATTGCTTTAATTTAGACTTCTGTTATCAAATAGCCAATAAACATGCTACAACATCATGTAATATGAGTGTTTCCCACAACAATCCACTGCCCTACAGAAGTCTGAAAAAAACAATTATTCCAACAAAATGTGCTTTTAAGCAAAGCTCTTCTTCCTGTGCTTGTTTTTATTTGGAGACAACATAAAGCTCTTTTCCTGTTTCTAATTAGCATGGCAGTGTCACTACCCTGCCATTCCTCATTCTCAAAGCAATCACCCCTAGATCACAGGAGACCTATCTCATGGCAGCTCACCTCAGTACACAACTACAAAGTGAAACTGAGCACTGCTAATACATGACTCAGTCACTGAAGCTACAGCCACCATATGGCATTGCAAACATATGCTTCACTACATTCCATTAAAATACATTTAACTTTGCTGAAAGGCTTCAAAATGAGGCTGTAGGCAAGAGCACAGCAAATACCACAAAAGTAAAACACACGACCAGTCACTGTTTTAAGAAGAACCACCCAAACAGCTACATAACCCTTGAATGAAGCTGTCTGGAAAACAAATTTGTTGAGAAAACAAATTTTACAGGCAAATACTATGCACGTTAAAAGTTACCAGACTGTTGCAAAGAAATTAATTACATCCATCCCACATCTCACCCGTCTTACAGATGACTTGATTCATCTAGCATTGCATTATCAGAATCCTACAGAAGTCATCTGGGCAAAAAATTAATAACTATGTTTGTGTAATTAGGAACAGGGAGGTCTTTCAGTAATGAAAATAGAACTAAGTCATTTTTTTTCTCCACTTCAGCTTCAGATTTAGTCAAAAAGAGAGGAAGTAAACAGTTTTCGAATACCTGGCAGAAGAAGCAAATGTCTTTCCTGTGGCTGCTAAACTAAGAATGGCTATCAATAAAAAAACAGCTATTGCATCTGGAGACAGGTAACAATTTTATTGCAAATTTAAAAACACTCCACTCTGTACCTTGTTCAAAAATTTCAAAACTTGTTCATTTTCATTTAGGTTGCATTTTAACGTGAACGTTTCTTCTCAGTAAATGGAATTTAAAAAAGGAAAATATTTTAGCACTAGAGTAGAAAATAAATTGGACATGGATGGAATGTTGTGATCATTTTCCATTCAAAGCAGCTGTAACCTAAATTTGAAAGAATGTGCCTGCAATTCTGAAGAAATGTCTACGGGTTTCTGAATCTCATGACACTCCTTGGGGTTATGGTGGAAACAGGAGTGTGACAGAAGGGAAAGATGATACCTTTCTAATTCAATAGGACATGACTAGGTAGAGTATTTGATCTGGAAAAAAAAAATAGAATTTACACAAAAAAATCTGAGTTGCTGTTACTACCTCCCAATCACTTTGGACACTTTGCATCATCCACATTAATATCAGTTTCTGTCTCTTAATCCACAACACATCTTTAAAATGTATCCCTTCTGTCTCCTGACAGTCAATTCACTTCCATGCCCTGTGAACTTCTATAATATATTTTCTACCTCACAGCTGTGCAGTCCATTCAAAATTCTCACCAGTCCATTTTTATAGCTCTCTATGGTACCGAAAGAGCATTTGGTCACCTACATGGAACTATTTAATTGTTTCAGCCTTTCATTTATGACTATCTTTAGCACCCACAGTTTCTAGCTGTGTCACTCTATGTCAGTCTGAGTACTCCCTTCTTTCCTTCCTCCTTTGTATCTTGGTATCAGCTTTCCTCTTGGAATCACCTCAGCTCTCCATCATTCTAAATATCCTGAAAATCAGCTTCTTCTGAAGTCCCACAGACTCATGATGGATTTGTAGCTGCCCTCTTCTAATGTACGAATGCACATTCCCCTTGTCCAGCTGCTATTATGTAAGCAATATATAAAATATATAAATATTTATACATAAATATATGAATAAATAAACTGCTAAGAAAAGCAGTGAACAAACGCAGGCAACAGAATCACAAAAAAAATCAGCCAGATCATAACACACACAGTTTTAAGCAAAAAGTTGGCAGCACTGAATTTAACTTTGTCACCCTGACTCTTGCTAAATCCTCCAGACCACTTGAGACTCCCAGAGAATATTAGGAAGACATTATGATCTTCCACAAAGAAAGTCAAGTATTTAAGTGAAAAATTAGACCAACTGGGTATCCCAAAGGAGCACAGTTGGATTCTAACTAAACTAAACCACCAGGACTTTTTTGGTTTTGTTTTTAAGGGTTTTGGTTTGGTGGGTTTTCTTTATTTTTAGAAGTCCTGTTTTGTGCTTACAGCTAAAATAGAGAATGCAGTTCAGTGTCACTGAGCTCAGTGCTGGTCAAAACTCCTCCCAAAAAGTGCCCACTCCCAACCAGATCAAGCAGGGTGACCATAGCTGATGCACCTACAGTACAGCAGCACAGCTCTGAGAGTGAAAAAATACTTACATCCCAATGTAAAAACATGTGCCTTCAACGCCTGGGAATGCCTAACTCAGTGGTCACAGAGAAAGTAAGAGATTTATTAAACCTATTTGCAAAATAGTATTGATTGACACCACCACATTTTAAAATACCCACAAAAAAATCACACTGCTAAATCATATTCCACAACACGCTCACCGAAATCAGGAGTCTGACACAACCTATACCCTTCTGGATTAAGCCTTCATGCCTAACTTGCTCTGCTTCTCTCTGTGAATTAGTTTAATTAATGTAAATGTTTCAAATTACTGAATTCTGTCTTGAGATTTATCATTCAGAAAATAATCAGGGGGAAAGAACAGATCCTTAAAACAGCTCATACACCTGTGGCAGGTCAAATTATTGTTTACCAGTGAACCATTTTTCTTGGTTTTCTTTCTAATCTACAAGTAGCAAGAGTTCTTTCTCAAAGGGTGTTTTGGGGCCTATTTCAAAATCCTGGTATAGAATCCTTCATTCTAAAACCTGAGTCCCTTGGCTGAAGCTGGTTCTACCTTCTCTTTAATACCATTTTCTTTTCCTTTCATTTTGTGTTCTAAAAGTTAGAAGTATAAACAGCCGAGTGAGATAATTTTCATCAGAGAAATAACTGGTTTGTGCTAATGAAGCGTATTTTTTTTTCCTTTTGCATGCATTTTCTAAGCATAGACATAATCCAAATGAAATCAAGTATCCTTATGGCTGTTAAGTGGACAATACACAATAATTAGATAGTTATCCTAGAAACAAGCATGGAGGATACCTCTTGCAGTAATGAGAGTTTAATGATAATGTTCAGGCAGAAGCTTAATGTAACTGAATACCCACGTCTGCCAGATTTAAGAGGAAAAAAAGAAGTCCAAAATTTTATTCAATTCAGACAGGACAGCAGAATTACATGTGAGACTACATTTTAAATCGCAGATTCTGATAATATCATTAAGTGCTCCCATGAGTCTCAAAGTTATCATTAGCCTGGGAATATTTGGATTTCTAATTATCTTAGTGTTCCCTAATGATATTAAGATAAAACGTGATATTTTCAATATTCTCTAGTTACAGCCAGATCAGAAATATGGTCTATTATTTGCAGTCGCTATGCATCCTAAATTTTTAAAAATCAGGTCAAAGTAAAACCTCCAGAAGGTTCTTATATGTTCTTGTATGCAAGCAAAAAGGATTACCTGCTTGTGAACAACAGAAGTTTTAAAGGTAAGAAATTATGAGATAATGCACAGAATATTAGAAATAGAAATTGCTAAATCCTGTGACAGTTCCACTCCAATTCTTTTTATCTTATTAATATTGATTTATTCAAAAGAATTGCTGGGCTTTAAAAGGAATTCTGTGTAAGCAAAGGCTGTGAAGACTTTTTTCTTCCAAAAGAAGGGAGGAGATTCATGTAAAGCAGATGTAAAAGCACTAACCTGAGCATATGGGCTGCATTGAAAACGACATCAAATTCTGTATTATCAAGTTCAGCTGCCTTTTTTGCCATTTCAGCTGCTTCTATGAGGCGAGATTCTTCTAGGAGGAACTGACCTGCAATGAAGCATGTGAATGTGAGCCCACAGAAAACAACTGATGGATAATACTTCAGACAATATAGTTAGGGAAAAGAATCACAGAGGAAAAAAAAAAAATCAGATTCAATATTTTGTCATTTGTTGATCTGCTCTGTATTTCAATATCCTTAAAATGTAGTATATAGAGAAAAATATGCAATAAATATAGCAGGTAATAACTAACTGCAATATTTGCAGAATGTATTTATGAATAGTGGGAACAATACAGGAAAAACTCAACCATCAAGAAGCTCCCAGTCCCTGAGAAGCCTGCCACTTAAGAACTTGCTCTTCTACCTATACACTAATCTTCACTTCCTCAAAACAAATAAAATAAAATAACATCTACGAATGAAATACATTCCCATTTTAAGAGGCATATCTCAAAATCACATAAAAATATATATTTTTATATATATATGCAAATGTATTTTTTCAGCTGTAGAATTATAAATGATACTTCACTTTAAACGGGTTTTATATATGTATACCTCCATGAACAGGTATTTCATCACGTTTCAGCAACACTAAGAGGCAATAGACAGCTTTTTATGAGTTTCCTACATGATCCTTACCTTTCACGTAAAAAAATAGAAGATGGCTAAAATCAAGTGACTGAATTTTTACAAACGACATTGTCATAATCATTAAACCAAGTTAAAACTGAAAACCATGAATAATTTAGCATTAACCAAACTTTAACTAGAGTAGTTTAACAGTAGTTTCAAAACAAAACTTACAATATCTAAGAGAATTCTATAAAAATGAGTTTTCCTTTGAAGAAGAGGAAAAAAACCCAAACACTTTGGAAGGTACTTAAACCACCTTATTTCTCTTCTTCTAATGATTTTTTCACACCCAATTTAAAAAAAACGTGTTATTTTTGGATCAAGGAGATTTCAAAGGGTTTCAGCCATCTAGACTGCATCTACGTAACTTTGTATTTGGAAAATAAAGTATGGTGATTACACATTCCGGCATTCCATACTTCCTTTTTTATCTTACTTTGTAAAGATCACTCAACCAAAAGTCCACCAAGCCGTCACTGGCCACAAGCCTCTTCAGGAACAATATGCCAGGAACAAATTCTTCCCCCTCATGGCAAGGGATTTTCTTTTTTTCTTGCCTCCTCTCCTCATATATTCCCTGTTACTTACATGCTCATTATATGCTTATGCAGAAAATCCACTTAACCTGAGCTAGCTGGGTCTATAGGGGCACAGTGAATCCAGTGATGCTTTTGTACAATGAACACATTTGCAGAAGGAATTATCTCGTACAAAAAGTGATGAAAGACACCTTTCCTAGTTTTTTTATTTGGTTGGTTGGTTTGTTGTTTTGGTTGGTTTGTTTTTGGTTTGGTTTTGGTTTTGTTTTTCCTTACTCTGGGGATACATTTCAGCTTAGCAAGAGATGGAAGATTATTTATTCCAACAGTCACCTATATCTTAGTTATTCGGACCTGCAAAAAGTCTTGGAAAAACATTCAGGTACCTTTCCACATTCATAGCATAAGGCTTGCTTGCTTTAGTTACATCCACACTCTAATATGTTCCATCCTTTCATGCATTATGATGCTTTGTGTTCACTGTTTCCAGAAAAAAAATAATTTCCAAAAAGGCTTTATCACACAGCACAATAACTAACTAACTAAATAAAATGAAATACAAACATTAAAAGAAAACATACGAAAGCAGTTTGGATCATAAGAAATTAATTTGTCTTCAGTATAAGAAACCATCACTTGACCCATTAACGGAAGTTTCTTATGAAGGGAAAAAAACATTGAGAAAATCTACAAGTTTGCTTTTTTGGAGGGGAGTCCTACAACAGGGTATGCCATACATATAGCAGGACAAACTCAGATATTAATCTGAAAGCTCTCAGACAAGTAAATCTATCAACTACAACAAGGCAGTTCGTGTCTCTTGATTTGGGCTGGATTCCTATTTTCTTTAAAGAGAAATGTTTGAAAAAAGCTTGAGCAACTAGTATTCCAATTCGCTTCCAACAAATGAACGGAAAGAGTATCCCTAATCTTTACCTCCATGTTAAAACAAATCAGCCTTAAACTGTTAACATTAGGGTTCTTCTCTTAATGGAAGTATTAATACTAGATTAGCAGAATGAAACCCTGGGAACTGGATGTACTACTGATACATCTAGCCAGGGGGAAGAAAGAAGACATAACGTTTTAGATTTCAAGACATGATGACCATTCAAGATCATTCTCAAAAAATTATATACTTAATTTGGGAAAAAATATTTTGCAGCTTAGAATTTAAAAATAATATCAACTGGTCATGAAGATTGGTTCTGTAAAGGGACAAAACCTGCCATTATTGTTTTAAATAAAAATTACTCAAGGATTTTTAGAGACAAATCTTTAGAAACATACTTTAGTTTTCTGTATGAAATGTTTAACGCTGCAGCTCAACAGAGATATAGTCTTATGTATATTTATAACTATGCCTAATGTAATAAAATGTAACTGATACATTCTACTTCATGTGACATAATCAACCAATTTCCTGACTTCAGATTCATTTTATTAAACACTAAAATCCTTGCACTTCATCGACATAATTTCTAAAAATATAACATTATTGGAAACCATTTCAAACCAATACTAGTGGTTTACTGGTGCTCTTAAGCAAAACACTCTGTTAACTCTTAGGTCTCTAAGAGGTCTATAAGACCCACATATACTGAATATACTATGAAATGTACACATGCTTTAGATTTCTACAAGAAGTCTAATTTGGAACAGTAGAACATTATATATATTTATGTAAAAGCAAGTGCACTGCTATATGCTTTAGTTAAAAGCTTGTTTTTATTAATTATTTTTCTAGAACTTTGGTTGCATATGTTACATTAGTCTACATGGACACATGAAAAATGTCAGCAATGACTCTAAACTAATGTTTTAAATTGTTAAAAGCAGAGTTTGCTCTCCATTTACTACTGAGTCTCTAAAACATGTTTTTATTATAGGATTATTATTTTTTATAATATATTAAAGGATTATCTTTATTACAGGATTACCAAAGTTAACTAAAACCAATTGTCAGTACTGCATGACACCAGCCAGTTCTAGTTTTCCAGAAAAGAAAATTCTAGGACTGTGTATTACCATAATCATGTCTCTCCCCTGCACTAAAGGTGGCAATAACAGTGGCAATAACTCATGCTGAGGGGGTCGGCAGCAGATGATACACAGCACCCTTCTAAAACCAACTGTAGCATTCTTTACACCCAAACCCTCACAGAATACTGTCTGCAAACAGGAGAGGGGAACACTCCGTAATTGCCTTACTCATTGCCTGAGCAGAAGTGATTTAACCAGAGGCTGCTGATTAAGCATCCCCTTAATTGGATGGGCTATAAATATAATTGACTGCTACGTTCTCAATCTAGTGAAAAAGTCAATACCTCCTGAGCATACAGGTGTGCGGTGAGTTGTCCCACCCCTGCCAGCATCCAAGCACTCATGCAGCCACTTATTCTCCCCGCCCCACCAGGATGGGGAGAGAAAATAGGAAGAACAAAAGCAAGAAAACTTGTGGGTCAATATAAAGATAGTTTAATAGATGAAGGAAAGAAGAAAAGAAACAAACAAACAAAATAAACAAACAAAAAATCTACAAACAAACAAATAACCCCAACAACAAAACCAGCAAAATGAAGGAAATTGCTCACCACTTCTTACATGTAGACCAATGCCCAGCCGGTCTCCAAACAGAGGTCACTGCAGAAGCCAAAATCCCTCTTCCTCCTCTACCCCAGTTTTTATTGCTCAACATGACGTTATACGGACTAATATATCACTTTGGCCAGCTAGGGTCAGCTGTCCAAGCTGTGCCCCCTCCCAATCACCTGCTCATCCCCAGCCTACTCGCTGAGGGGACAGAGTGGGATAGAAGAAAAAGCCTTGACACTGTTCAGCAACCGCCAAAACACTGGTATGTTATCAAGGCTGGTTTAGCCACAAATCCAAAACACAGCATCATCCAGGCTGCTATGAAGAAATTTAACTCTGTCCCAGTCAGACCCAGCACAAGGTGGAAACTATCAGTTGAGAACTGATTTGCCAGGTTCTCCTGAAAGGCAGACTAATTGTATTCAAACTTCTAAACATAATTTAAGGTGCGTAAGTAAGAGGTATCCCATTTTGAAAACATTAGTCACTGTTCCTTTTAATATGATGTATTAAATTCATACAAGAATGAACTGAATTGGCTGTTTACTGCTGCACTTTCTTCATTAAAAAGCAGACTCCTGAACTTTTCCTGTCAAAGCCATAAAGACATGTTTTCCCAAGAGAAGAGCACTAGCAGGGCAGAATATTGGCAAGGTGTTGAAGGTGGATGGGAAGGTCTGATCCACAAGCCCCTCGATCCAGGAACCACTTGTGTGGGTCTAAATTTACATGCAGGATTTTCTCGTCTTGACAGGTAGCTGGCAAACTGCATGATTTATGAGACGCTGCCCAATATCACATACAGAGATTTTTTTATTGCAGGTGTCATGACTCTGACTCTTGCCAACAACATAAATTA
Organism: Caloenas nicobarica; assembly: GCF_036013445.1. Taxonomy (NCBI): domain Eukaryota; kingdom Metazoa; phylum Chordata; class Aves; order Columbiformes; family Columbidae; genus Caloenas; species Caloenas nicobarica. The sequence goes on from NC_088245.1 coordinate 52,741,646, forward strand.
TGGTAGCCTGATTGTTTTTTGGAATCAGAATGAGCTTTTGAGAAAACAGTTTTCTCGAAGCTCTGAATCCCAGATTTTCCTTCTTCAAGGAAAGCATATTTCTCATTACTAGTCTTCTAGAACAGGAGTGGGAAACCCACAGTCCAGGTTCAAGTGTGATCATCAAGAACACTGTTCTTAGCCTGGAATACTACTTTTTTAAACATATGTTTCCACCTTTCTTTCTAAACAGCACAGAGCTGCATGTAAATGTGTAGCCAAGAGTCCTTAAAGACCTTCGACAGCAGAGAACTGATTCATTACTTCACTATTTTTTTACTCATTTTTCCCTAAACGAAGATATCTAAGCATCAGAAACAGTATAAAAGCTGAAGAATTCCGTACCTACGCCCTTGTTCAAACTTACTTTTTCTTGCAAATTGTCAAGTGTTTTTGAGTCTATATTTGACCAAAATATTTTGAGGCAATATATGCAATCTACTGAAAAATAAAAGTATATCTGTAATTTACACAACAACAACAACAAAAATCCAGTTCCTAGGAGCTTAAAAAACCTCCAACTTATTTTCATCTTTTGACAAAACTTTTAAGAAATATTAATCCACAGAGAAGAAAGCATACAGGTCTCTGTCCTGTATCTATCCTGTTAATTGTCTCTCTAAAATGATCACAAACATGTGTTAAGCATTTTAAGACACGTGCCAACACCAGTTTGAAAGCCATACGTCTGAATTGGTAGTTCTGCTGCTTTACTGTAATGTGAAAGGTATTAATTGGTTGGGATATGCCGGTGCGTAACAATCTTTCATGTTTGGAGCACAAAGGCATTAGTGCCTTCCTCTAGAATGGGCTCGACTATTCCCTATAGGGACTACAAGCTTTTATTTTACTAGATAAAAGTGCAAGTTGCAGCAATCTTTCTTTAATTGAGATGTTCTCTCTCTTTTGCTTGCTGGCAAACATTCAAAGGTACTTTGTACCAGAAAAAAGGTGGGTTTCTGAAATAGCTCGTCTTGCTACTGCTGCTTTTAAAAAGAACCATTTTTAATGTTCTCTGAATGAGAGAATGTTCTCTTACTCAAACTTCAACAACTTACACTCTTGTCCCAACATCTTCAGTAATCCAAGCAAAACCAAGTAAACTGCCTCCTGAATAAGAAGGAAAAAACTTCTAATCCCAACAAAATAGAGAATAGTTAGCATTTGCTTCTTTTAATACACGTTTATCGCCAAGTCTTCTGCATGTTATCCTCTTCAAAATAGTTTTCTCCTTCCATGGCAGCAACTTAATTAACATGAAAAGTGGATCTATCAAGACCATAGATCAAACTGTCAAATCTGTTTATAATAAACTTCACCAGAAGTTCTTTTGACACATTCAACATTAAGGATTTAAAGCTGAATATTTATTGGTACATCCAAAGAATTTCAAGTTTCAACAAAAACCAAAATAGGGATGGGGTTCCAGCTGACCCAATGCACTGTGTCTTTGAAGCACACGGCAAGGCTACAAGGTTATGTCTTGAGAACTGAATGACATCCTCACTGGCATGAGCAGAACTGCCACTGAAGTCACCATCAACTCTGCTGTGGCAATGCAGAGCAAAAGAGCAGATGCAACCAGAGATTTCTGAATGGAAAATTTCAACAGCATTCTGTGGAAGAAATGAGAAGACAGACCATGCCTCTGAGTTGATTTCCAAAGCTTTTCAGGTGATGAATCAATGTTGCAAGATGCCAAGTCAACAGACATGACCTAATGTACTTGTTTCCTTTAAGAGTTTCAAAACAGATTCATTGGCTGTGAATGAGCAGTTCCCACAGCAAGGGAATGTTTGCTTAAAGATCCTGCTTTCCAGGCCTGTTAAGACAATTTCTTGCTGGATGTGTAGGATGTGACAGGGGAAGCAAAGAGAACTCACATCAGGATCACCTAGATGGTAGCAGCTTTCTAGTTTATTTTACTGTTCCTTATATCCCATTCCATCTTTACCCAAAGCTGTTTTCTGGCTTTCTTCCTGTAAGGGCTTCGGGGGAGTTTATCCTCTGAACTGGTTCCCATTGAGAAGATTATTCCATGAAAATAAAATGTATAGAAAGACTATGCAAGCCAGTGGGTGCTGCAACATCAATACGTGCACTGGCTTAGAAAAATCTTTCTTATTAGCCTTTTTCTTCGTCTGAAAAGCTTATCTATTGCCGTTGTGCTAAATATACCATTGGATATCATCCAGAGCTCAACCAGTGATAAGAGAGAATAAATTACGTTGCAAGCCTTTGGGACTCCATGACTGAACTTGTGACCACACCTGGATCACTGGAAGCTCTCACTAAAATACAAGATTAATGATGAAAACATATAATACAGAGGAGCTCATGTTTTACAATACTACGCAAGATTCTGAATCCTATGTCATTCCCAAGACACCTGGGGATGTATAAGGTTTGGAAAACTGAAATCTGGATGGGAAAGAAGTCTCCAGTTGCACTTTTGTAGCAACTCCATGCTATTTCTTCAAAAATCCTCATAATGAGATAGCACTTACAGGTTAAAACACATGATCTTTAACAAAGAAGTCTTTGGGTGTTAGGAAAGCGACGGGCTTTTTCAGTCTCTGCAGAAACCTCACATTTTGGTAACATGAAAGAAGCATAAAGCCTTATTTCTAGCCCTGTCTCTGATCTACAATTTCTATACCACATCTCTTGAGCAGTCTAGTATATTGTGCAATCTGTGCTGAGGAAGCAGAGTCAACCATGTATTTGGGATGTCAGAATGACTGGATTTAAGGATAAACTCAAGGGAAGAGCCAGAACCATGGAAATTCCACAGGATTTAAGGTTGGTGACCTAGCTTGTTTGGAAATACTCCACTGCATTCCACACAAGTGATTGGCTCTAAAGAGAGTTTGGAATAAGTTATTATTATAGTACTTTGCAATAATACTTTTTTAATGTTGTATGGTAGCAACAGCATAGAGAGCAACCAAAAGGACTTGACACTTTATGTACATATGCCTTTGTACGCTCTTTTTTCACAGCTGCCAAGAAAACTGCAAACAAGACTTCAAATTAGTCTTTTTGGAACAGTTCAGTTTGTGGTATATTCTTGTTCAATTTCAGTTTGGAAGTAAGAAATATTGTCTGTGTTAATAGTAACTGAAGATTTTCTAAAATCAAAGTTGTTGGAGAGAGTTCTTGTAGCAGAAAGGTCGAAAGTTTAATGAAGTGTTTCTGCAAGTCGGTTACATCTCTCTTCCTGTTTTGGGTGTAGGAATCCTCTCTTCCTGGAATTAAATTAACTGATATTGTAGGAGGAGGTATAAGCCATAGTCCAAAGTCAGGATCCTAATTTGATGGCACTGTATGCTCAAGACAGAGAGACTCTTCCTCCAAAGAGCATGTATGTTCTATGAACATGTGTTATTTGAGTAGTATAAACTTTTATAACTTCTCTACAAAATCATTCTATATTTAATGTTAGTATTTCCAAAAGATTTAAAATAGCAAAAAACCCTTTCATTTCCTGCAAAGCTCCTAAGTGTGTATTGAGGAGGCTGGCAAAGTGACTTAGTGATGGACATACTACATCTGGTTGGCTTTGACCCCATCTCATCACGGAATTTAATTTCTTAATACATAATCACCATGTAGAATCTGGAGTTCCCAATGGAGCAGATGCACGCACTCTGCTTTATTTATCATTCAGCATATACTTCATTTAGCTAACCTGCCAGTCAGAATGGACAATTCATTCACTGAAATTATGGATTGTGAAATCAGTTTTATTTATTTCATTGACAAAGATGAGAACTGAACTCCCTATGGACTAGGGTGACATTTCTTCCACAGGAATAAAACTGCATTGAAGAAATGAGTAAGACTTCATTACTAAGTCATGGCTGATATTTCTCATTCTTAACAACACAAATCTGACATTTTATTTTTCATGATTACACTGTTTTCTTTGTAAGATCTTTTCCTTAAATATATAGGAGAAAAATAAAGCTATCCCAGGCTGCTCTTCAGGCAATGAAGAACAAAGACAAAAAGCTCCAGCACTGTGAACAATAAAACTACACAGAAATATTATAAATACATCACATCTAAGAAGAAAACTGAATGCACATCTGTAAATATATGTAAATTCTCACACTTGCTAACATATGTAAGTGTATGGCTTAAAGACTGAAAAACATGGTCCTTGAAAATCCACTGCTATCGTATTTCAATGAAATTTCTTTTGAAGCTTAAACCACAGCAGTTTCAAACCATTTTAAGGCTGGGACTTGGGAGTGGTAAAACAGTCATCTTTGGAGGCAAGACATATACAAAGTGATCACAGACCCAGGTGAAAATTTAGGCATCAAAAAGGGCTAAAAGTTCTGTGCTGAAACAATGATTAGAAAGGTTTAGGATGAAAGCGAAAAAAATTTAAAAAGCAGTTAACAAGTTAAGCTTGTGTAAAAAAAACCCAAAACAGCCTAAAACAGATAAAATGAGAAAATCTATAAAAAACCCAAATCCTAAATGATCACAAATTCAAAAGTGAAAGATGATGTAAAAAAAAGAATGTTTGGGAACATGTTAATCTGTTCTTCCTTCAATGAGAATTATAGCTAATGTGCTTCAGTTTTACCTAATATGACAGCTTGTTTCTCATTTTATTTTATATCTGTAACTGGGAGTGCACTGAAAAAGGCAGATGATCAATGTGAATTGCCTAATTAAGTGAATGCATAATTAATCTAATGAGAATAATCCATTTCTATAATGAAAAAGGAATCATTAAACAGTTTAGTTATTAGAACAAATGTATTATTCAAAGGAAACTATTTTAAAATGAGGTCTCAATGGTAATTAATAAAACAGTTAATTTGAACATCCTGTTGGGTTCTAGATTTCCCCATTCCAATTAAGCCATTACAAACGTAAGGGAGGAGGGACCACTGTACACACATCTTGAAACCTCACTCCTTCTTTCTCTCTCTCTCTTTTTCCCCACTTCTTTTTCATTATGTTGGAGGGAGGCCACTATATCAACTTTAAGAGGCGCGGTAGTAAAACCTATTTTTAGCAAATACGTAAAATTAAACCTACGTTAGCAGTGGTTTTGGGTTTGTTTTTAAGCAGCAAATTATAAAGGAAACAAGACAGTTTTAGAGGTAAAATGTTTGCATGACTTAAATTTTACTGTAAATTTATGAGGTTTTTTTTGCTTGTTTGTTTCTTTAAGTGAAAGCTAGTACAGAAAGCGTTCAAGAACTTCTAAGTCCTCAACTACACTGCATCCTACTAGCCATCTCAATTAAAAGATACCTAAGAATTTATTTTTCTTTCTTTTCAGACAGATGAGAACTTAAGTATTTCACCAGTTGAAATTAATCACATCTCTCTACACTGGCATGTTTTATACAGAATCTTTCTTCAGCTTCTTCTGAGATAGGCTCAGTGCAGACCAAAATAGGAGATCTTTACTTCCTTTGTGGGTGGTCAATACTGTATCCAAAACTAAATAATCTTTGGACCATAATGGCACTGGTCTGACGCAACTGAACATTCCTATGTTTGGCACATTTGTTAACAAGTTTGACTTACTGACTCTTTAGATGCAAACACGTTCTTAAAATATTTATACAAAAATTCCTTTGGACTTGGTTATCTCATAGGTATCTCTCTGTGGTTTCTCAGATTGATGCTTGGATTCATCCCACCTGACCGTAGGCATTTAATCAAGGCAACTAGGTTATAATGAGTCTCCTCTATGGTCAATGAAGACAATTTCAATTATGTCATCAATCTGTTGATGTCAGAAGCCATTGAGGTTTTGCAGGATCCAAAATGGCATACTTGAGTTAAATGTTTGAAGTAAAGTGGGATGCCTGACTGCCAATATCCTGAGTAGATGTGCGTAACGTATTTTGAAGAAAACTTTCACAGAGAGAACAAAGACAGAAATTCAAAAATAAATAAGCATTTATTAAGTTCAACTCAGTTTAGTCCAAAACTGTTCACTTTAAATCTTCTTTAAAAAATGTATATTAAAAACATCCAATTAAAAGTCTCAGACTTTACAGGAACATTCAAATCTAGTATCAGAAATAATATTCTCTCGTGGTTTAGTTTAAGAACATGTAGGTTGTGCCACAAATAAGATTTTCACTTCCAGATAATTTAATTGCACGTCTGCACAAGAAAATGCTACTTCTGCACTCTTTCCTATGTCATTTTTTTTCCTCTTCTTGATTGATATGCATTTTCTCTCATCTGTTATGTGTTTCTGGTAGTGTACCATGTATCTGGGTAGCTTTTATCAGATCACCCATCGAGACCACACATTTGTAAGACAATGGTTCTGCACAAAGTTCAGATGTTCAGATAACTAGCATATGAGAAAGGAAAAAGGGAAAAGAAGGGCAAAAGGGGAAAAGGGGAAAAGAAGGGCAAAAGGGGAAAAGAAGGGCAAAACAAGGGGAAAGAGTGAACAGGTGAGCAGCTGCCTGCATTTCAGCCTGAGAAGTGACCCTCTCTGGTCACTAGAGCAAAAGCCACTTCCCCTTATGTCCAATGAAGTGGCATCATGTCTGTAGTATGCAGGGACTTATATCTCTTCAGCTTTTCCACTAGTTCTCCCTTCAGACAGCTCCAAACATAACAAGTTTGCGAAACACTGCTTTAAACCTAAATCCACTGAAATGCAAAACCAGCAAATCACCTATACAAAACTAATCATAATACTAGTTTGATCAGAGAAATGTGCTGTGGTGGTATCATCCCAAGAAGCTACCATGAAACTGTCCTCCTCTCTTCAAACTTGTATGTGACCAAATAAGCTGACTCCTGCACCAAATCACATCTTCTAAGAATAGCTGTGGCTCAAGGCCTGAATTAACACACATTATAATACAAATGTAAGCCTCTTAAAAGATACAGAATATTGACAATTTTTACCGATAGCTTCAAAAAAGTCCAAAAGGTTAGAAGTCACAAAGAACATCTGCACATCCTGGGAGCAAAACTTATAAGCGTGTGCATGCATGTGCACTTGGAAGAAAATCTTCAGTCCATTTATTCCTGCTAATCCATCAACACACTGTTTTGTCCCAACTGACTACTCCTTTCATTTGGCTGTTCCATGAGGTATGTGTTTTTTTAGGGTTGATGCCAACTATTTTAATCTCTGTTCCAACATCATCATGCTGAGAAAAAAAGTAATCTCTGAGATTTACATGCAAAATACAGATGTATTTCCCCATAGTTTAACACCTGGCGTATAGGAGAAGGACTGTACCTGTGACAACGTGCTAAAACAAACTGAGATGTAGAGATAAAGCTAAAAGTGTTCACTAGTGACTCCTATGTGATATTTGGAGTGTCCCTAGTAACATATACTGCGGATTCCTGACCAATACAAGAAATAGGTGGATGGGAAAAGGGAAAGGGAAAAATAAAAGAAGGGGAAGGGAAAAGGAAGGCAGGGAGAAGGGAAAGAAAGGAAAGGGAGAAGGGAAAGAAAGGAAAGGGAGAAGGGAAAGGAGGGAAGGAAGGAAGGAGGGAAGGAGGGAGGGAGGGAGGGAGGGAGAGAGGGAGAGAGGGAGGGAAGGAGGGAAGGAGGGAAGGAGGGAAGGAAGGTAGGAAGGAAGGAAGGAAGGAAGGAAGGAAGGAAGGGATAATTTATTTCAAATTTTACAAAGTCCTGTGCTCTAAGTGACAAGGTGTTGAGATCACCTGCACTACATAGACATATCAGCCAATCACAGGTAAACCATATCTTTCTCATAGCTACTTTGATATAAACATGGAGTAACATCACCGAATTTGGTGAGGTGATCAGAAGTAATAAAATCAAAAGAAAAGGTTTCACCTGCATTCATCAGAGCTCTCTGTGTGTAATACTCCATGACAGCAACCTAGTGGCTGGTATAGAGAACCTTCTTGTGTCTACAGCCCTTCAGCATCACATTTTACTGTGCTGGTATTCCAAACTCCGAATAAATTTTGCCTTTCACTCCTAATCTGCAGAGCAGAACCTCTCCTATGTTGCAATAATGACCTCTGCACAAGGATAAAGAAACTACTTTTTGTATGCATGACACAATAAAAGAAAAACGTGGTGAAGTTTTTAGGGAACAATCTTAATCAGGAAGCAATGCACTATTTTAATATTGTAGTCTGGTAATGAAGATGCTAAGATATCAGAGATGAATGATGACTTGAATAACCCTGCTTTTAGTTTATAGACCACTTGAAAATGACACAGAGTGAATACTGCAGGAAAAGGCAGGAAAGTTGATGAAGGAGTGAGAGAGAAAAAGAAAAAAGTCTAGACCTGTAATAAAATATATACAATTCAATTGCTGTGATGGACTGTTGAGACCTGCCTTTGAATTTGCATGCAAATAGATTTTCTAATAACTAAGGATAGGTTTCTTAATAACAAAGGCTGGAAGGAGCTTCAGTAGGATTTCAAGAAACAATCTGCTGCAACTTTTCCTCATTATCTTGAGATATCAACTGTACTTATATCCAGTTGAAATAACACATGCTTATGTACTTAAATATCCCTATCAGATTTACCTGTAGAGGCGTAAATAGAAGACAAGGTCACTAACTGCAATGATCCATAATGCATCACTAGGCTATATTCATTTAAATACCATGGTGTGTTCTAAGTAGCAACGTATGCATTGGTTCTGTGAGTCTAACATGCAGAATTTTACACTGCATAGGACCAAACAGAAATACAACGTGTGAGCAGTTCAGACAAAGAAATCACAGAAAGTAAAACTATGGTTATTATGTGACATTAAATTTCCCTTTTGGCCACTCCTTTTCCTTTATTTTACATTTACCAGTTAGGATCAGAAGAGGAAATTAAAACAATATACGAAGATACATATAGTATGCCTGTGGTTCCCTACCTTCTTCCTTAACTAAGATGAAATTTATTACTTCTTACTATGTTTTCCAACTGGGACTACATAGCTTGCATTTTTAGATTTGTCTATTATATTATCAGCTTTAAAATACAGTAAGAATTAATCCATAAAGTTCAATATTTTTGGGTTCCTTGGGACTAATCACATCTGGAAATAATTTTTGCTCATGTAGCAAAAAACAACCCAAAGTTAGAAAGATACCTTCACATTAACTGTGTGCTTTAAGCACATGCATGGCTTAGTATGACAAAGGTATAGTCAACTTGTCAAAACCTTTTGTAATACTTTTCCATTTCAAGCCATGAAGATGCTGGGAAGGAGGTAGATGTAAGGCCCATAAATCTTCAACAAGAAGCAGACAATTTGATAAATAGACCTCATGCACACTAAAGTATAACTGCTAGTTGCCCACCCACTGGTAGCCAGCGAAGTTAGGCCAAAACTGTTAATAGTAATATTCCAGGCCATGAAACTTTGACATATGGCAATAGTCATCTTTTTTTCTTTAAGAGGGTTCAGAGAGGCAGCAATACTGAAATTCCCCTCACAGGAGGAAAGCTATGTGAAATATGAAAATCTTCACCTCTCCCTCTGCAGTGATTAACAAATTGAAATAGAGATGAAGTTATACATGGTAGACTAGTTTCTTTCCCTTTAAAGAAGGTATTTTGCCAGTAGCACTTTTCAAATCCTTAATCAGTTGGAGAGATTAACAGCAATTCTGGAGTACGTGTGGAAACCCTATCTATCTGAAACGTACCATAATGCATGTAGCAGTTTCCTTTGGTGGGATCCAGCTGAATAGCCTTCAGGAAGTACTTTTCCGCCTCACTCTTGCGTCCCTTAAAAGACAGAAAAAAGGAGGGAAAAATTACTTTAACAGTGTGTCACTATGGACCGATCATGTACAGTTAAAATTTCCAAATTCCAGGCACTAGAGAAAAACACCTAATATTATCACTAGACTTAACCGAAGTAAATATGAATGTTTAAGTGTTACAGTAAGTTTTGTGGTCAGCTCCTTTATGCTGCAGATCTCCAGACTGAGGAAGAAATTTGTCCAACATCGTCAATGTCCAAGAAGTAAGGAAGTGCTAGAAATGTATTGCAAAAAGTATTATAAAGGGTTTTGGGTGCATCAAGCTCCACACTACTTTTCTGGACAGGCATCAGGACAAGCGTTACACAGACCCAAGCTAAAATCAGAAAGGAAGGTGGAGGGAGGTTTAGTCATGCTCCTAAGGAAAAGAAAAAAAAAAAGAAAAAAGAAAAAAGAGGGGGGAAAGGAAAAAAGCATGTTTTGGTTCTGTGAAATCATAGAATATCTCAAGTTGGAAGGGATCCACAAGGATCATTGAGCCCAGCTCCCTGCTCCTCACAGGACTAAGACTAAAAGCATATGACTAAGAGCATTGTCCAGATGCTCCATTAACTCTGACAGGGTTGGTGCTGTGACCTCTTCCCTGGGGACTCTGTTCCAGTGGCCAACCACCTTATCTTAATGTCCAATCTGAACTTCCCCTGATGCAGCTTCATTCCATTTCCTTGTGTCCTAAATAACACTATACACACAGCCAACAGTAAAGTCACAATAAATGGAAGTATGTAAACAGAAAATATTTCATATTTTAATGTGGGAAGTAAAAAAATAGAAAATATTCTTGATTTTAATGTGAGAAGAAATATCTCATCAGAAATCAATTCTGTCAACTAGAAAACATAGCTGAAATAAAAAAAAAAAAAACCAACACATGACAGAAATTATGGTAAAAAGAATAGACATGTTCTAAACCACAGATTTTCTTATCACTGAAATGACCAAGCAACTAAAGTTGCATTATGCTATACAAGTGCCAGAGCAGATCCATTAGTGGTCACTACTCTTTTCATGAAGAAAATGACGATATTGGATTAGCCTAATCTGATACTCAAACACAAATCATCATCAGCTATTCAGTATGATACCTGTGACCTGTTTATCCTCATCCCCATGAAATTAGTTGCTGCGGTTTGTGCTATAAAATAGGTCTCCAGAAAAAAAAGAACGGTTAAACTTAACCACCGTGGAAGAAAGGCATTGTGGTCTGCACTTCTCAAGGTTGCCTTGCTTGGTATTTCACAGATACAAGCATATAGGCTTTCTCAAGTTTTGTGGTCTGGAAACAGACACTGCATACATCCTGCAGTATCCCACAAGTTAACACAGGAATAATAACGAGGTCTGTTCATGATTACAGCTGCTCAAAATTCTCAGTATTTCCCTCAAGGGCCTTAGAGACAATAAAATAAAGAGAGAGAAAGACGTTGTGCAGCACATCAAGAACTATATCAAGACCAGGTTCCATCAAAACCAACACAGAGGACATGTTTCCAAGAGATCATTCTGGCAGAGATACAAACAGGGTTATCACACAATATTCCAGTTTCATAAAATGAATGTTCATTGGAGGTAAGAGTTCAGCCTTATTAGTTACTAAACTTTCTTTGGTAAACCCATATACCTTAAAACCATATCCACGTGGCGCAAAGCTCTTCTCAACCAAATGGTGCAACTACACTACCATATACTACAGCATCTCTCTTCCCTGTTTTTTTTCTTTTTAAAAACAAATCAAAACAAAAGCAAATGAAAAATCCCAAACAACGACAAAACCACACACACAAAACCCAACACATAAACACACACAAAACCCCAAATCAAACAAACAACAAAAATAAACAAAAAGGCCACAACCCTCCCCCTCCCAAAAAAAAAAAAAGGACATGTAGTCCAAACTGTTTTTTCCTCATCTACTATTGCTTTAAAGGCAGATCTACGGATTAAATGCAGTTTCTTTTTTTTTTTTTCTTTTAAATAGCATACAACCATAGCTGAGAACAAGAAGTGAAGAAAAAAAATAATCTCCAGTTGAAAAGACAACATAGATTTGGGCCAGTATAAAACAATTATTTCAATTAAAACAACCAGGGGGGTAAGAGAGAGTGATAATTAAACACTAAATTTTGCATATTTAAGTCCAAGGTTGGCATTCTTAGTCTGGCAAAGTTACCGTGACATATGTAATTCTAGCCTTGAGGCCTCAAAATGACAGGCACTAAGCATATGCATCCCTAATACTGACAAAATTAACATCTACAGATTTTGCATCATGGCATTTTTTAACAGACTAACATCGTTAGTTTTAGCTGGTTGCAACCTGTGTCTATTTCTAGAACATGTAAGGACAGTTCATTGAATACAGTCACAAAATACGTAGCTTCTGCCTACAGAACTGTGACGATAAGGCCACAAACATTTCTCAAACATAATTTTCATTTACTGGGATCACCAAAAATACAGGACTGCTCTACTGTTTTTGGCACTTTCCAAATGACATATTGCACTCAGGTTCAGGCCAGTCAGGAGACCTGGAGCACATAATGATGACAGGTGCCAGCATACATAGCATCAAAGGAATGACCGTGCTATTAACAGGCTCAAATACTCATTAACAGATAAAGAGGAGAAAAATCTTACATGTTATCAGCCAAGACATAAAATGATCTGACTACAAGGGATCAGCATAGCTACATTTGTTCATGTTGGCCATCATTTTCATATATCCACATTTGTCAAAAATAAAAATAAAAGAATGAAAGCACTTTGTTGCAGAATGGCATTCTGAGGAACCTCGCATCACTCCATCCAAAATGTCCTCTTTGGTGCCATCTGTTTGCTACTAAAATGTCAATACCTCGGCATAGATTTAATACACCTTATTTTTGCGTCAAATGATACAGAATCCAATCACTTGAGAGAATCAGGCTATTTCACAATTAAAATTTAGCATTTAGCAACTTTTTCCACTCTCCAATAAACACCTTGTCTGTTATACCAAAACAGATCATCCACACTGTGCAGTGTGATTAAGACAGCAACCCCTGTCATGGTCCCTTCCCCACCATATGTGTTTAGTGTTAAATGGCATAAGGGAATAAAATTCTAACTTTTAAAGAAAATCCACGTAATTGTTTCAACAGCAGAAAAATACTGATTTGGGGGAGGAGGGCATTTCGTGTGCATGTTCACCGTTCCGTGTGTTGACCCATAAAAATACAGGCATTGAGAGCCACTGGAAACCTCCCAGTTTCTAGCAGCAGGGTGTGCAGTTGTATATGCACAACCACAGGCTTTGGCAATTTTACGAAGAAAAAAAAAAGTTTACAACTGCATGCTAGCAGACTTATTTGAAGGATAAAAAAGTTATTCATAAGATTTTAATGGAAAGGTTTGATGACTCTGAGGATTAATAATGGGATACAAAATACTTTTCACCTGTTGGTCACCAGTTCACATCCAGTCCAGGTCAGTAGCTAATGAAAACGTGCTATCTGAAAGCTACTGGTTTGCTCAGGAGAAATGAGTGGGTGGTCCAAGCCCTAATGGAGATCCCCTGCACAGATGCAATGGCATATTTATGGCTTTTCAGTGCAGAGACCAAAGGGGCAGGATCATAAAACAATGAATGGCAATCTCATTGCTGAGAGGAAAAAAAACATAATGAAGACACTTCAATAATTGATTTGGAAGACTGTGCTGATATTGTTTTAACTGGACCTGGACTTGGTTGTAATGCCTATGACGAGGACAAATTTTCAACAGTTTTCCATTAATAGAGAAAATGTCATTTTTTTTTCTTGTGCTCCAATGAAGATGAATTGCCCACCTTCCAGAAAAAACCAGAGAATTTAAAAGGAAAAAAAGTGAATGTAACAGACACATGGCTTTTGTAACCTAGGATGTCAGTTGTCCAGCTTTTCGAAATGCTCCACTCCCCACACATCATGCAGACTTCAAATCAGAATGGCTGGTTGCTTGCAGTTTTGGCAGACAAATAGTTAAGTGCTTAAATATGAATTTGAGAGCTTGATTTTTAAGACCAGTTCTCTGTAGAAGATTACTGCAATGAGTTTTTTGTTTGGTTTCTTCCCTAGAGACCAGGACAATGGATCCAGCCTTGCTACTGACGCTTTCCTACAAAAGACTTACGATCACCACAACAAACAAAAGAGAGCTAGCTAAGGGCCATTGATGCATTAGTAGAAGACCCTGTATTTATCCTTAAAATACTAAAAACATGGAGACAAAATTAATGTTTTCTATATCCACCCCAATTTTCTCCTCACTCTCCTGGGTAACTGTGCCAAATTCATGTTGAGGCAGCTGTTGTACTTCAGGCTGCTGGAGGCCCAAAGACCCTGCGATGCTAGTAAAACTGGAAAAGATTAATACAGCTGAGCAGCTCTGAATAACCCCCTTGTGGAAAATATGATGACACAGTGGCAACCAGTAAGGTAGTGCAACAAATTAGGTGGTCTCTGTAATTTAAACCAACTTTATATTTCGTAAATATTCATCATTCTTCAAAGCATGCAAGAGCTTAACCACTAGAGCAGAGATTTCATTCTTCAATATAGTTTTACTAGCTTTAACTAGTAATAATGTGATTGCATAAGCAACTCAATTTGTGTCTCAAATGCCGTTGACTGTCATTCCCCACATCTGCTCATTTATTTTTGGCAAGCATTCACATTTTTAATAAAAGGAATTGAATTATGATACGAATTCTTAATGGAGGATTGATTAAATTGCAGACACTGAATATAGAAAAAAAAAGATTATTTTACATATTTCCTTCTTCCTCTCTAGGATGTTTTAAAGTCACAGAGAGACCATGCAATGATAGTAAAAAGGTCTGAACTAAACTTGTGACTTCATTTCACATTTATTCAAGTTCTTGCAGACCTGTGTACCTGTTTCATAACCCGTTCTTTTTGCCTTACAAAAGTTGTCAGGGGACGGGCTAAACACAATTTAAATTATGTATTACTGAGTAAATTTGTGATAAAGTCTTGAAATTTTTAGTTAGTTGGACTAGAGAAACAGGAACTAGAGCTGCATCTTACGATGAGGTCACTGACATATGCAAGCTCCCCATCCCTCCTATAAATATTAACACTTAAGAAATTACTTTAATATCTAGTATTTAAGTATCTAAATGGATGGATTCTTCTTTCTGCCTCATTTTGCTGTGATTTCTATAACTCTTTCTTCTTCACTCTGAATTACAATGTATCTTGCACAATAATTTGTGCGTGAAATGCTAGTCCCACTGAAATACACGAGACTTGCATTATTCACATCAAAGGTCCAAAATTCACATCAGTCTCTACCCTTCCTGTGCAGCAAAGAGATAAATCTTGGCTCTTCATCTCATTTTTATCATAATAAAATAAAAGCAACTGAACATGGTGGAGAAGCAATGACTTCTAAACGTTAACATCTGGCCCAGAAAAAACACACACGAGGCAACATTTGTAAAGAGAAGTGATTTGTAATGAGAAGTACAATATACTTCATTAGAAAAACAGTTGTGGGAGGAGGAGTTTACAGTCACAGAAAATCCTTCTTTGCCCAGCTAATATCAGTGGGCTTGTAAAAGATGCTACTTTTTCAAAGTTTGCCTCTCTCTTAGATGGATCATGGTGAGAAATGATACTGTTACTAGGACTGATCCTCTTGAGGTTTAGCCCTCTAAGAGCTTCAAGAGCAAGAGAATTGATATATATTGATCTCAGTGTATTGGAGCAAGAATTGGACTATTTTGGAGGAAATTAGAGTATAAATCTGTATCTACTAACCCATGATAATTCACCATATACCTCATAGCAAATGTGATACAACTTCCTCATTATTGTCCAATGTGACACACTCACATACCCTTGGCCCTGAGGTCATGATTGATGCTCTTTCCCAGTCATTTCACTGGACCAGGATCCTCACATGCAAGTAAGTCTATGCATACTGCTTGTGTAATCCAGTAAATTACTTCTAGAAATAAGCCTTGGTAGGATCAATAAAATACAATGTCTTTAGTTTAATCCTCTATTTGCACCTTAAGTGGTTTCCTTCCTTCTAAATATATCGCATTAGGTCTCCTTCAAACACAGGTGGATTTTTGTTGACTAAAAATCCATCTACTAGCCTGACTGAGATTCTACTGAAGTCGGTGTAATTTTTCTATGAGCCAAGGTTATTTTAGAATGCAATAACATAAACTGGGTTCTTGGGTCTACATCTATGGGGATAACTAACGGCATGATACCCAGACAGCTGAGATTCAAGCATTGCCCACTGACTTCGGTGGGAATCCACTGGAGCGTAAGCATTTTTGAATGTGACACCAGTGCTTACATATAGATTTAGAAATCTAAAGCACAGCTCATAACTTTAGTGGCTTGGAGCATGATTCAGAGTGTCTTAAGGTGAAATTTTCTTCAAGTAAAGCAGTATGCATCTGATTAAGCAGTAATATATTACTGCTTATTTGACATCCATTTTCTTGTTTTATTGATCTCATAACAGAAAAAGCATTCTTGCTTTATTAAAGCATTCAAAATGATATACAAAAGAAATAGACGCATAGTACTTTTTTTTCTCCTTGAAGTTTAGTGGGGTTTTTTTGTTTTGTTTTGGTTTTTTAATATATACCCATTCTTTAACCTTTCTTCTTGGGAAACTATAACTCTAAAAGGAATTTAACCCATTACAGCACTGTTAAAACCAAGAAAGATTGTGTACAGTCTTAAGTAAACTTTTAAGGAAGAGATTTCATTCCACACTTTGTGATTTATTTACTGTCTAGACCCATATTGAAATATTCACCTCAGTCATTAAGCTTTATTTTATATTAAGAATATGTAATGAAATGTTAAGTAAATTTCCATGTTAGGCACTTCATTTTCCGTTCAGTCTTAAGCCACATTTTATATTTTCTGATAAAGTAGTATATTAATATCTACTCATATTTCACTGGCCAGTCAGTGGAATATAAATTTACTATCTCCACATATTGTTTTCACTGAGTCCTATGAATATCTTCTAAACTAAATTTGGCCTAGATCATGCATTTTTCTATGATTACTGACAAAATTACTACACACAGAGTAATAACAGGTGACTGTTGGCAATATACAACCATGTAGCAAACCAAAAAGATCTCTTTCTTTCATGAAAGCAGTTCATCCTGTGTCAGTGATGTTTTCTATAATAAGCTTTAAATTTATGTTGAGCAAAGCGAGAAGTTTAGGGCTCCCCTTTTCCTGTCTACAGGAAGCTGGAAACATGATACAGAAGATGAGATCCCTAAAGGAGGTTAGTGACGGGTTATGTGCCTAAACACCTGCTCCAGGGTAATTCACCAGCTAGTTCGACAGATAAGTTACATTTAAATGAAAATGCTCCATTTTACAATTAATTCCGTTACATTTGGCATGCTGCCAAACATATGTCCTAAGGGGACTGAAAAGTATATCTATGGATGCAATACTTATGGCACGCAGCCAACCTCAGAAGAAATACAAGCTCAATAGATGTCACCTATTGAAATTTCTGTAGTTCGGAAATCCTGACATTCAGCCTGGAGGTGTTAATGCTCCAGATAACCAAACTTTTAAAAAAATAGGGCTTATGGTTTTGAAGTGAATAGACATAACTTCCTACATTTAAGAGGGAAACCCACTCCTCCCAGATCCCCTAACAAGGAGACTCCTCGTAAACTGGAAACAAAAACGAAAACAACTTCTGACACTTTGCAAATTTCAGAACTAAATCCAAACTTTGTGCTTGGATCAGTTTTATCCCTCAAGGGATTTCAAGTGGCAAGAAAAATTGTAGTGTCTGTGTCAGATCCCAAAGATGAACTGAATACACGAGACAAAAGTAGCAATGGCTACTGCTTGGCTTACCTTGACTTCTTAGGGAGGGCCTTCTCAAGCATTCAACATCATTTATACCTCGTTATGATGGGACTTTAACTGAAATATCCAACTTTCATTTAAAAATTCTTCCTAGAATCAGTACTAAGAGCTAAGGGATTTAGCCTCCCAAAATGAAATATCTAACAGCTTTGCTTGTCTAATTAAATTAACGCATTCAGAAAATGTCTGTTCATAGATTAAAGAGCATTTATTTATCATTCCTAAAAGAAATATTACTAAAAATAATTATGTGATTGTCTGTTATAAATGAAATTATTACTAAAAGAAGAGAGAATCTGTTCTAGAAAATAATACCTAAATTTAACATATAGCATTTTAATTGTTATGTCTTAAAAAAAGTCATGATTTTTTTGACATCGTAACTCTTCTACCTCATCCCTGCTTTCTTCCAGTTTGTGTAAATCTAGAGAGACAGAAAAAGAGTAGCAATCAACCAGTGACATAAAAAATGACAATTTGACAGAGCTGTCCAACAGAAATGCAAATTTCCTTTCTGTGCTGCAACATAAGCAGCAAGTAATTACTGAAACAGTAAATGTTGAATTAGTCTATTCGTTATTGTACTATGTTCCCCTTTTTCCTGCTGTCCCATTTCTTTCTGCGTTGTCATTTATTTATATTTATTTTGAGATGGCTTCCAAGGACTTCAACAATTACTGAATACAGTAGGGTATTTGACAGTGGCACTCTGAATAATTTCACAACTAACCAAAGGTGGCAGGACACCTCTCTGGCCTTCTGTTTGTCTGTAACATAAGCAACAAACAACTGCAGGCAAAAATATGGCCACCCACTGAGAAGGGAGTACTTTGAAACTCAAAAAAAGTACTTAACTTCACTGTTGATACTTCAATGTCACAATCCTGTCTCTTTTATTTTAATCCAAAACACTGCCATTCTCTGTCATGTCTATGTCTGCTTTCTCCCCATGCCCCTTTGAAGAAAACATTTTAAAATAAAATATTTTAGCAAACCTTCTAGGGTAATTGTTATGGAATTTAATACGGTTTGGAGCTGTAACACAGATATTTTACAAGGCAGAGTAAATTTTTCTTACAGCACTTTGGGTAATTTTCCAAGCCAGTAAAAAACAGGAGATTAACAGCACTGTGTGGTGCCGTGTAAAATGGAAGAAAACACCATACAATTTTTTCCAAAGAAATACAGCAAAGCCTGTAATTCCTAGATGCAACACACTAAATGTTACAGTATGGGGCTGTCCCTAAGTACTTTAGCAATTATAGGCACTACTGCAAGCTATGAGGGGTGGTTTGTGGGCTTGAGTTCACTCAAAACAGATAAAACAAAACTTCAAAACAGATTTATTTATAATTGAAATAAAGCATCTCAGACTAGTGTGCTACTATAACAACCACCCACTGCCTGATGGCAGAGAAGCCAGCCATGAGGAAGGAGGTTTTCTCAGTCGTTTCTTTAAGAAGCCTAAAATGAGACAAAATGCTTAAAAGCCTTACTTATAAATGAATTTTTTAGCATAACGGCCAACCCTTTTTATTCTAGAAGGTCTGCTTATAAAATGGAAAATTAACTACAGCACATGCTCAAGGCCTCACCTGGCACTGTCATTTTTGACAGACCCATTTTTATCTCAGAACTGGGAGCCTTGCAATTTTAAAGCCTTTTACAAAAACTATGCTTTTCTTTGTGATATAGAAATAAATTACCTAATCAAGGGATGAGGCTCAGATGCTTTGGTACCAAACTCCGGTGCTACCAGGAGATTGGCTGGGTCAGCTAATATGCCACACTGACAAATAAATTTCTCAAGTAATTTATGCAGCTTAACAAGCTAAAGATATGAAAAACACTTGGAAATACATAATGCTAAAGCACTGCAGTTGTAAACAGCTACATTTTGTTTCTGAAAAATTAATAATAATAAAAAAAAAGAAAGCATAAACTTAAGCCACAGACAACTGGCTATTTTCCAATTACTCTGCTAGCTGAGCTACTAATCATGCTTTTCAACCACTAAATTACACTGTTCTAATACTTTTTCAGGAAAATTGTAGCCTAGTGAGCTGTAATTTTTAGATATGAACATATAACATTATCTAATATAGGGGTTATGAAATACTTGTGACTTATATTAGGTAAGACGACTGTAAATTCATTAGCTATTCCTTTGGACCTCTTAAGTTGGTCTGTTTTTTTCTGCATACGTAGCAGCATGCCCAAGTCCACCTGGTATTTCTTGTATCCCAAAAGAGCTAACAACCCTTGAGACAAATAATTGCATTAAAATAAAAACAGAGAAAATTTAGTACTAATAAGCAATTTTTTACTCCAAATGTTTTATCGCATGCAAATTAGAACTGTAGCACTTAGGTATTTCAAGAATCAATGACAAATTAACAGCTATTTTCGGTTTGGTGTTTCGTTCATTGGTTGGTTGATTTTGTGTCAATGTAAATTACAGTTATTACAAGCTGAACAGCAAATTCCGAGTTTTATGAATGTATCTTTAAAGTTATTCAGGAAGTAAACTTCGGTCAGAATAATTTTGTGCAGAAATGCCATGTTTAATATTTAGAATTATTCTAGATGGGCAAGAGTTTGTCATCAGTAGGTTTTTGGGAGTAGGAAGGAAAGCTAGTTTTATTTGGACTTTTATTTCACATTTTACTTTTATTGGGTTACTTTGGTTTTGCATGTTTCCATATTCTCAGATACACACATGCAAAAATTTGTGTAGGCTTTGGAGAAGAAAATATTATTTCTTCAGGTTTGTGTAACCACGTGTCAGAGATTGGGTTTGCAACACTCTATAATCTCAATTTTCACATACTTCTAAACTCAGAAGAAATAAAATTCTTTCTCAGGAATTTTCC
The DNA here is from genome assembly GCF_036013445.1 of Caloenas nicobarica. Classification (NCBI taxonomy): domain Eukaryota; kingdom Metazoa; phylum Chordata; class Aves; order Columbiformes; family Columbidae; genus Caloenas; species Caloenas nicobarica. The sequence continues at coordinate 52,762,257 of NC_088245.1, forward strand.
AGTTCTCAAATAAATACATTTTTAACTGTTCTTGAAAACATTCCTAGAAGTAAACAAACAAACTACTTATTAACACCCTCAAATGTTGTTGCTGATTTTCATCTTGGAAAAGAATGTTGCACAAAAATAACATAACATTGTGTTGTCTTTTGAAGACTTTTTCTGGAATATACGGAAACTTACAAATGAAATAATTTAAAAATTGTATGTGGTTATGTTGAGCACATAGAAAGCAAAAAGAATTAGTCCAAGAAAAATAAACAGTGTAGTTCATGTTTTTGCTTATTATTGTTTATTCATCTCTCAAAAAACGCAAGTTTAAAATTTAAATTGCCCTTTGGAACAGCAGTGACATTAGCTATGTGCAAATGGCAACCTGGTAAAATCAACCTGAGATAATGATATGAATTAGTATCTGCCACTTACAGCATGATTACAATCATTTTAAGTTTATGATAGTAGATGAACTGTGATTTACCTTCTTTACAGTTTTACATGTCACTTGTGACCATACAAGAGATAACCCATTCTAGCAGAAGCTAATCCTCCGCAAAATCTCTTTTCAGTAAGAGAGAATAGTAGGTGCTAATATTAAATACATGTCTGTACTTCAACTTAGATTCAAAACACTACCTTTTAATAAACTGGAACTAAGTTCAGCATGAAAACAAAGAAAGGTGAAGAAAATCATAGAACGATTCATGTTGGAAGAGACCTTGAGATATCATCCTGTCCAATCCCCTACCAGATTGCTCATGCAGGTTATTGTTCAAGTTGGAAATACTACTAATACTAAAAAAAACCCAACCAACCAACGACCCACAAAAAACCAGCTACTTATGTTTAATTGCTAAGCTAATAAGCTAAGGTAGTATATGATGCCTTTATTTTAAATGTGTTGTGGAAGTCAATATTAAAATTAAAAAGAAAAAGATACAGACAGGTCATTGTGGATTTAGAAAACGTGCAGAGTTCCTAGTTTGTGTTTGACAGAATGAAGGACAGACAACATGAACAAAGCAAACAGTTTACACTCTAGAAGACTCATTTGTTATGTCCTTGTTTATGAAATCTTGAAAAGCTTTCGCTCGAAGTTGGGAAAGGATAGACTGCTGTAACAAGTAAGCAATTTTGGAAATCTCTAGTCACCATATGTGGCATAGGTTGCCCTCACAGTTCTTTATGGGAACGCAAAGAAAACAGAAGGTACAAGAAGGTGGTCCAGGTATCCAGAGTGGCCCTAAGGGATTAAATTAATCACGTCAGGCTGCTTTTAGCAAGCATTAATACTGGCAAGAGACTTGAGGAAGCTGAAAAGCTAGGCTTAAAGTTACGCAACTTCATTGGAATTTAAGTCCGGAAGTAAAACACAGCTGAATTTGTGAACTTTACAGTTGGGACTTTACTGCTATTTGTTTTATACAAGAAGTGCCTTTGGCTGGAACTTAGGAACTTGTCTGATACCTTCCTCCTCTCCTCCCTCATGCCCCAATTTCACCGACAGAGAAAAAATTTCTGTCTATATTACCACCCACTTCTACCCTTCACTTCATCAACCATCTCACATTTCTCCCTGGAAAAGAGACACGGAGAAGCGTTATCAATAGTTTTGTCGCAGCACTTCTACTCAGAAACAGGACTGCAAAAAGTCTGAAGGTTTGGTTCAAAGAGATGAGGGGAAAGAAGCCTCTAAAATGTCTTTCCTCTAACAACTGAAAACTGACTGAAGTAGGCTTTCCTCTCTCCTAAATATCCAGGCTGTGAGAAAATGATCATAAACCTAGGTAGCAAAGTTTAAAAGAAGCATAAATCACAGTGGTACCTCAAGTTAGGTATGGACTGAAACAACTGTGCCAAAGGGAGCAGCTCTCACGCTACTGAATTTCCAGGAAGTCAATGCAGACTTCCAGGAAGCACATCAGTTACAGAAATCATGTATTTGCGATGGGAACTAATACTAGTACAGTTCAGTACACTAGAAACTAGACAAAACTAATTTAATGTGAATCACTGAGCAGATGGTAGGCTGCAAAACTGATTAAGGGTAAGTGACCAACATGGAGACAGAAAAAGTCCATATTCTATTGCCAAATCTCTTTAGCATCTATTTTCCTGTTGAATGTCTTTTCAGACTTTGTAGCTGAAACAATTACATGAAATAAATGCCAAATTTCAAAAGATCAAATGAATTTTCTTTTTCAGGAATGACATAATCACTTGAAAATTTTTCTGCCATCTCTAATTACTTTGCCATCAACGTTTTGCTTTGTTTTGTGTTTATGAGGTCCTATGTCACTAAAAGCCAACAGGGCATCAGCACCATCTTTTCATCTTATGCTGCTGTTACTAGAATGGGCAGGAACCTATCTATATGTATTGCTATGAATACAAGAAGCAGCAAGAGTAGTTAAAAAAAGGTAGCAAGAGATGTGGTGAGAATAGACTACAATTATGACACAGAGCAAGTATAGGTAAGCAAGTGTGCATTAAAGTATTTTATTGCTCATCAAGGTGCAGTATTCAGCCTCCAAAATTGCAATATTTCACAAAAAAAACCCCAAAACCCAAACAACTATGCTGTCAAAACCCTTAATCAGAAAGCATGACTGAAATAGCACGATAAATAGGGCAATAAGCAATTTGCAGGCCAAAGTCTTCCCGTCCCTTTACCTCAACTTCTCGAAGGGCCTGGGACCAGCTCCCAGGAGCTGCTGATTAACTCACCGTCAGAGCCAGCAGTTTTCCATAGGTGAGATGCGCTGGGATGTGGTCACTCTTGGATCGCAGTGACTCCACGTACCAGCGCTCTGCTTCAGGCAGCCGGCTCATTCTCATATAGGCTTCTCCTACAGGGTGAGACAAATGTTAGTGAGAACGTCCAAAATTTCTCAAGGTCTCCACAATTTATTATCCCATTTATCATTTGCTGTTTATTAAATGGACAGAGATCTTGAAAAGGGTGAAGTCCTTTGAATACCTGCAATGAAAAAGCAAAATCTCAAGAGAGAGCTGCAGATGCTAAGTTTCAGTCAAAAAAACTCAAAATAACAGAAATTTTATGACATCTACTATAGAGAAGTTACTTCTTTTCCATCAGTCTACATTGCACATCATGGAGTGGCGGGGAGAATAAAGGATGCCCTAGCATTTAATCATAATACTTCAAGAATCTAGATGAAATGTGCCCCTGCCCAAGCCAATGACAAGACTGAAAATGCCTACAGGAGAGCCAGGATTTCACCATCTCACTAGCTGATTCATTACAAATAAATGGCTAAGTAACTTCCCAAAATTATGAAGTCACAGTTTATCCAGTGCTACCACTGGAGGATCAAGAGAGGACTATGGCTGACCCAAGAAGAGGACAGCTAAGCCTGTCTCCAGGTGAGACACTGCCCCCAGTTCTGCATCACATGGAGATGAACAGCTGTGAGTGCATCAGAGACAGACAGAAGGACCAGTGTTTTCTGTTCAAGCCTGAGGCCAACTATCGCACCACTACAACTCAGGAAGTACCACCTACATGCTTGAAGAAGGAAAATAGAAGGAACTCTTATCATGGGAGCTACTTCATCTCGAGTATTTTACAGGGGCTACAGAAGATTTTCTTGATGAATGAGAAGTGGACTGAGCCCAGTTAGAATATTTTTTTTTTTTTAGTTTCAGGAGTTAGGGTGCAGTGCAAGCAAAATTACCAAAACACAGCCCACAGACAAAATAAGCATGATGTAGAGTCAGAAGTCACATTGAGACAACACTAAGTGGAGCCAACATGACTTTTATGACCAGAGCTTTTCCAAAAGGGGTGCAAGCCTGTAAATCTAGCAGACCAAGATTTCTAATTGAAGAATCTACAGAACATTCTGTACTCATGCACTGGTCTTGGATATCTGATTACATACACAGAAGCAGCTGACGTTTCAGTCCCAGAAGTCATTTCCCCCCAAAATCAAGGGAAATTAGGGAAAAAAAAAAAAAGGAAAGACACTCCAAACGAACATGAGCACCCTGAAAAACCCATGATCAAATTCAGGGATATCAATGTCAAACACATTTTTTTTCACTCTGCCAGCACTCACAAATAGGTGATGTAGCATTATACTTTGTTACACACAAAAAGAAAGTCATGAAGTCAAGTGTTGAAAGGATGGAAGACACCAGGAGTCAAGCTATATGCTCCCCTCAACTCTTCTCCCTAGCTGTACGCTTTACGGCAGAATGTTTAATTATTTGATTGCATATTATTGTTCCCACAGGCCCCTGCTTCATTTAGCATACAGGAAATGAGGAATCCATATTGCCCTTTTCTTTAAGTGGAAAATTCCAGCCCAACCTGTTACAGCTTGGCAAAGTTTCAAGCAATTAACAATGAGATCCTTTAAAAAGTAATGTAAGCAGCCATAAGAGATGGAGTTATTATCTGCTGGTAGTCTATGTTGAATGCACTGCCAAATTTCAAAAAGATCTAAGATTCTAATCTATTTTTCATGACAGATTCTGATATAAGAAGAGATTAACATCTTTGAAGTACTGGGAAATTCAATTTTTAATAGGTTTTAAGAGCTCAACTACTTTACAAGCTAAGCTCCTAAAACTTTGAGGGTATTTCTGAGTGGCACATCTCAAAACGAGGCTACAATATGTCAATCTAAATGTCAAACCATACGAAAAGGAATTTTATTCCCCTGAAGACTTCAGAGGGAATTCTCTATAGTTGAACATTTTTCTTCTGAAGAGTCTGTTTTTCTGCCCATAAACCCCATATAATCAAGATTTGCCATATTATAAGCATAGAACATGTCATTATTACAGAAGGAAGTACTGTTAGGGAGTCTGTTATTAATTTCCTTTTCTAAATTATTTACAATGACACTCCTATCTAAAAAGAAATCAAAGTAAGTTGAAAACTGATAGAGGCTGTGCCACTGCCATACTCAAAGACCAGAATAAAATCAAGCAACTGTTAATTGAAGCATTAATTCAATCAAGTGATTCTTTGTGTTAGACTGATGCAATTTTAACAAAAGCTGTTCCATTTCAAGATAGTTTTCCAACAAAATGACAGAGAAAACATGTATGAATTGACATACATGACATAAATGACATTGTTGTCATTCATTGTTGTCATTTGTGTGTCTGAGATAAAAATAAGAAAAATAATATTTGTATTTTACAACCACATATTGTTATAAACTTGCAACATGAATGATTTAATCTTCAGGAAAAGAATAGAGTGTCCATTGACAAAAAATTTGCAAACCAGCGGTACATGTGAGCTGGTTTCCATATTTACTTTAACAATTACTTAATTCGCAAAATCTTTCAAAACTCTTGCTAAAAAACTGAAAGGTCACACACCCACACAAATTATTAATTAAATTATCAAGAGAAGTAACAAAAACAGAGAAAGAAATTCATGGCAGTGGAAACCTTAAGACAAACTGACAGTTATTCCAGTTCTCCAGTCTGTATCAACATGCAGCCACGTGCAGCATTGTCTGCACAATGACTAAGAAATTCAATAGCCAGCTGGGGTAAAAGGGTGCAGATCAGTAATTTAAAACTGTTTCCATTTTTACAGGTGTTAGTTCAGCTATATTTTCTGGGGCTTATGAACCCATTTCTTAGCTTATTCTACAAGGAAGAATATAGATTATTAAATTGTAACTCTCATTTACTAAGGTAGTGCAAAAAAACATTAATATGTAACTGAAACACTATTTAAAGGAGTGCATACATAGTTCAGTAACACCTCTATTAATGCTTTATGACAAAGAAATGAGTAATGGGTTACCTTTTAAGCAGACATACACCACTATAACTAAAATCCTGCTATTCGAGTAGATTTTCTTTGCCATAGAGATCAGACTACCATTCTCCAAATGATATTTCCCCATATTTCCCCAGAATACTTGGAACTTTTAAAATAAACAAAGCAAAACAACAAAAAAAACCCCAATAAACTAAAACAACACCAAAAAATTCCCACTGAAATGATACCAGGATGAATTGATGAAGAATAACGAAAAAACAATAACAATAATATTAAACATTAAATATTTATATTAAATAATAATACTAATAAAGGATCAGCTTGCTAACAGCTATTTCCCCTGAAAGGCTAACTTTATACTTGATAATTAAGTGGAATGTGAACTTAACACAAATCCTAAAAAAAAATATATATATATATACAGAACTTAAGGTTTTTTAATACATACCACATTGTTAAAAAGAAAATTTAGGTACCATTTACATGAATGTATGTTACATAGTTTGAAATTAACCTCTGCTGATTTCATATTTGCTCTGTGTCAGATGCACCTCATCATACCAAGCAAAGGCAGCACGTCAGACTTATCGATGGGCAAGTACAATGGAACTATGGATGTAACATCACTGTACTATTACATGTATGTGTCATGTACCCATACTTTCAGATTAAAAACATATGTTCCTCCTGTGGTCCTCCTCTCAGGACCAAAACAGATAGTGCTGAAAAATCAAGTCAAAAATTATCTCTGTAAGGGAGACAATGCAGGGCACGTCTGCCTTGCATCATCCTTTTATGTGTTAACTATCTGCTACTCAGGTTTCTGGATGGAAAAATGTAGTACAGAATTTGGCATTGATGAGTAGATGTCAAAACAGAAAGGAAGACAGAGATGTACTTTGAAAAGTCTCTAATGTATACATTCAGTCAGGATTTAAATTTCATTTTTCCACCATTTCTTTGAATTGGGAACATAAACAGGTTGCCTTAGAAAATGATGGAGAGGTCTGCATCCCTGTGTACCACAATACCACAAGGAATTTGTGTCTTTCATAAAGCAACTGTGCAGAGTTCTTGTGCAAATCAAGGCTGCAGATGCACTTACCATAAATGCATCTCCCTGGATATATAACTTCTCTTCTTTTTTCCCTTAGGTACCAGTGCATACAATAACATGAGAAATCTAGATGCATGGTTTGATGTTGTACTGTAATGATATTTAAGATATACTGCAAAAGATTAATAGTGAGAAATATTCAGTGCACGCACATCTCCTCTGAAACAGCTGAAGCATGTGAACTTAATGAGCATCAAGTTCTGCACAGACTAAGTGTATTCTCTTGTTATTGCTGTTGGTTTGTTTGGTTTGCTGGTTTTGTTGTTGTTGTTTTCCTTTTACAGAATAATCTCCTTGAAGATTTCAAGGAATATATTGTATTATAAGAGGGCTTTTGATGGATGGGAATCAATCCACATTTACTTCAGTTGAGCAGATTCTTATAGGTCTCAAATTAGCCAAAGCAAAGCCTCTGATCTGATTTAATTAGACCACTAAGCTACTTTTGAAGGAAAATACCTGGAGAACAGATATAAATTAAGGGCAAAATAAAATCAGTTGCAACATGGAACAGCATGGACTCTGCACAGCTGTTTTCTGTTGTACAAAGACTTCCAGGGAAAGAAGTATACTGACACAAATAGAAGCACTGAGCTCACCTGAGATAGATAATTTCATTTTCGTTTTCCAACTGATTTGCAACCAGTAGTAAATCATAAGGGTACAAACTAAGAATGCATAACTGAACAAGTGATTGTATGCTTTTCTTGCCTTTTACTGTATTTACAGACATTTTAAATATTTTTTTGTCAGTAAAACACAGACATTATGCCAGTGCCGTTTTCTCTTAATAGAAGCACTTTCCATTAGAATCATGCCTATCTGGGATCCCTGTAGTCCAATGTCAGTATAGGACCATATCTTTGGTCTACAAATGTTCAATTGTACTTGTTTTCATACAAAACCACATATGTTTAAAATACAAATGCATTTCAGGCTTAGACTCTTAGCTTTTTCAGAATATTGCCTAAGAAAGCTCAAGCATTTCACATGAAATTATAGATCAACAGTCCAAAGAGATAAAACCCAGAAAATCTGAGAACCTGGGAAAAAAAAAATAACAACAAAAACAAACTAGTCTCAAACATTACATCCACTGCCCCATCAGCAATCCACTGCTGTAACCTTCATACTCAGCTTGAATCCCTCAAACAAGACAAAGTGAAGAAACAGGAGACATTGCAATCAGCCCAGAGATTTATACTCCGTTTTGGACAGCAGTTCTAATCTACTGTAGTCTGCAAAGTCTCAGAGTGGGAAGGGTTAAAGCAGCAGGGTGGGGGAGAGAAGGAAGCACAGCCTTTTACTCCATCACTAGCAGAGTGGACTCCATTCTTATTTCCCTAGAATATAAATAAAATATACATATAAAAAAATATTTTTTTCCAACCAAGCTAGTTTTAAAAGAAAAAACTTTGTAACGTACATTTAGTAAGAAATTACCAATAAAGCTTCATGGGATGCTCAGGAAGCACGCTGGTGACTGGAGTTGAGGCCAGTGCAGGTACCATGCCCTGCCTAAGTTATGGTGTGGGGTATGTATTTCACGGTTTAATCATCTTTGGCTCTTAAAAAGTAAGTCTTGCACAGCATGAACTGTAAAACTATGCCAGCAAAATGTTTCTTGGAGTTCTAAACAATATTTAAAAGTAATTCAATAAAAAAGCATTTAATAGGAGCAAGGGGCAAATGGGATAGGAGCCTTAATAATATTAACAGGTTTGTACAAACAGCCACATCCACCCAAAAGCATAATCAAATAAAGCGATAGTCATGTTATAATCATCGACACAGAAAGTCTCTCTGTATGCTAAGCCTTTGTACTTATGATGCAAACCTCTGCACCACATGTAAAATCTGGCTCCCTTTTCCTGTTCCGTACCTGGCTGCCACTTGTGGATGATTTCTTTTCTGTCCATGTGCAATGTAGCAGATTAGCTAATTTGTGCATCATTAACTGTATTCACTTCTGCAATGTTAGCTTCTTTTGTAACTTGCATTTCTCATCAAAAATGTTTGTAAGGCTTTGCATTAAATGCATTTGAAAATAGACATGCAGACATTAGTTGGCAAGGGCAGAAGTGCGATCAAGACATTTGTCTTTATGACAGTATCTTGCCAAACTAAACCTGAACAATGCCACCCCAACATCTTTCTTCGTACTATTCAGTATTAAAATAAAGCCTCCATGGTCCACCTCATACCACTTAACTGGCAGAAGTATGAATTACTGTAGCAGGTGGGCCAGTGTGGTTTTAAAAGCAATGTAATACAATCAACTGTATAATATCAGATTTCAAGGAACGCAAAAGACATCTAGAGCAGACGCTGATCCTTAAGCAATCCTAATATTGGCATTAAAGTGTTCAAGATCCCACAGGGACCATTTTATCTTTTGACCCCAGGTTTTAATTGAAACTTTAAACAAAATATATTACCTATTTAATGCAGCTGAGCTGGACTCTGGCCTTTGTAGTGCATGTCACCATGCCAAGCAAATTAATCTGTGTAACCTTAGCATGTACTTTTTAATTTACATCAAAGAAATATGACATAGAGAAAATAAATGCCAAGACAATCTTATACAGCTTGTTGAATAATTATTTTGATTCTAGTTTTAGATTTTTAACTTTTAGCTGGTTTGGGTTCTTTTAAGAAAAAAAAATTGAAAAGGCTTTACTTCTTGGCACAAAGCCAGAGAAACATATGGTTTCCTTAGCTGAGTTGTTGCACACCTGGCAAAATAAATCCAGCAACAGGAGACCAAAATCTACCCTGCAAATTTTCATATGTACAAACTTAGAACATCTGATGCTGGTCTTCTGGTCCCACCTTTTGTACCGTGAATAAAATGCAAAGTCAAATGGATGGCTTGCTTCTTGAGGCCCAGTACTTCTTTTTCCTTTAAGAGGCAAGTAACTCAGAGTTTTAAAGGATGAGAGTCAGCGGCAAGGCTGGCACACTGGAGGAGTCTCTGGGCCTGTCAGAGCAAAAAGCCAATAGAAGCAGGGGCAGGAAAAGGAGTGTAACACAAACAGGGAAAGCAGGCAGTGTAAAGGCTTAACACTGACGGAGTGTTAATGCTACCACAGTCTGAGTGCTGGAGTTCAAACCCTAATTCAGTTTAAACAGTTCATCTTCTGCTTATTCTCTTTTGAGTATGTCATGTACATCATATAGAGAAAAAATCCTCCAGAAATCTCCACTGAAATGACTGAAGAATTATTAAAAATTAGAGGAAGCACTGTTTTCTTGCACCACATGCCAATATCTAACACTGAACCAAGCAGAGCTATTGCCAGAGACTTAGAATACATCAAACTCACAATGGCAACTGCAGCAGACAATCTGCAAACTGTACTCTTGGATTTCATGATAGACTGTGAAGAGTTTTTCCACAGGGAGAGAGACAGGGAAGGACTCTTCCTCCTTGACCAGACGGGGAGCACTCCCCAGTTTCTCCCCCTTCCTCCCCAGCAATGCGCACACGGTGAGCAGGCACAGCTCATGCACTTCCAAGCACACGAGACAGGACTGGCCTATTTCAGTTCCTCCGGTCTCCCTTTTAAATGCATAAGTAGGCAGACAAGTTTATGTAACACTGTTTATCAAAGACAGTGTTATAGTGAAAATGTTTATAATTTTATCTTGAACATCGAAACAGAAATAAACAACCCAGTCAGCCTTCGGGTGCCCAGTGACACCATACGAGCTGCAGAGCGGATGCGTTCCTGATAATGGATGTGGTTGCCTTGCTCTCCTGTCACACCCGATGCAAAGAGATGACCGAAGAGGTGTTTAGGATTTATCTCACCCAATTTGAGCTAGCAAGTCTAAGCGAGTCATCTCAGCTCCTTTTACAGTAGAAGTATGCTTGCAGGGGATTATTCGTATAATCTAAAATAGACAGCTAAGTTAGATGGGCCTAATTACTCCCCAGAGGTATCTCTTCCTTTCCACACTATAAAGAGCATACCTACCTAGCTCTGTCTTGTCATCTAACTTTACACTATTACAGGTAAGAGAGACTAACCTAACTAACCACAGTCACATACACTCATGCAGACAAATCCAGGACAGCTTTAAACAAATCCCTCTGAGTCCTGCTGTTAACAGAGCTGCACTGCATTCGATTCAAGTCAGTACCCGACGCTTTATGTGGCCTCTTGGATGGCCTTTGCAGCACAGCCAACAAGCCGCACCTCGGCAACCAGCGTGAAGCAAGTTCTGGTTTCCCTGCAACAACTGCCATCACAACAGCAACCAAAATACACATATATAGAATCACAGAATAGTTTGGGTTGGAAGGGACCTTCCAAGGTCATCTAGTCCAACCCCCTGCAATGAGCAGGGACATCTTCAACTAGATCAGGTTGCCCAGAGCCCCGTCCAGCCTGGCCTGGAATGTCTCCAGGGATGGGGCATCTACCACCTCTCTACGCAACCTGTTTCGGTATTTTAGCACCCTCATTGTAAAAAAATCCTTCCTCATGTCTAGCCTGAATCTCCTCTCTTCTAGTTTAAAGCCGTTACTCCTTGTCCTGTCATAACACATCCTTCTAAAAAGTCTGTCCTCATCCTTGTTATAAGCTCCTTTTAAGTACCTAAAGGCTGCAATATGCTACATTAACGATAAGTTGTACTTTACAGAGCTCCATAATAGCCTGTTGCTCTTTGCAACAGGCTGAAAGGGGCTACGGTAATCTTAGTTGACCCTAACTTGCTGTGCCGCTGGGACATCCGCAAAGTGCCGGCAGCTGCCTGAAGGGAAGAGAAGCCAGAGTCTGGGCTAAGACGTGGAGGGAGGAAGTGCAGCAGCAGCCAAGCCCGGGCAAAGGACTGAGCTGGCCTTTGTGTCCTCCATCGCTTTGTGAGTCAATAAATGCAAATCCCAGGAACAGAGTGAACTTGGACATCGCGGACTGTGCTTATAAAGGAAGCTAAGAAAGGCCCCCTGAACCTAAAAAAGTAGCCAACTGGCAAAAAAGTAAAAACTAGAGAATCTCACAGGTCATAGTGGTTCTAAAGGGACCATCTATTCATGGGGGAGAAAAAAAAAAAAAGGGTGTCACAGGCCTGCTTTTTGATGGAACAAACCATCATGCTAGAAACAGCTTTTTTTTTCCAATTTCTGTACTTCTGAGGAGCAATTTTATCAGAATTAGGAAATACATATGAGCCCTAAAGAGGTCAGTCAAACTTCAGGGGGTTTTCTGGAGCACTGCAGTACTTCAGCAATCACTTTAGGACAGTGATAATAAGTAGAGGCTTAGTTCACGGAGCGGTGACTGTTGATAACTCCACCAAATTTATCAGCAAGTGCTGATAAATAAAACTGATAAAACAATGTTTGAGCTAAGACTCCCTATGAACGAAAGCACAGACAATAATCAACTTGTGCATTTTAGGGATTTTAGTCTTTTGCATTTATCTGATAAAGCTTAGTATTCAGAGGAAATAACTCTTCGTTGAGCTGTATGACTGTTAAGGAAGCGTTTATACTATTATTGACATTGGATACTTTGTCACTGTGACAAGAGAAGTACTCAATTTAGCATTTACAGGGATTTGCAAACATGTAGCATCAGTCACAACCAGAATTTTAGAATATTTTTTCCTATGCCCAAGTACTTGTAAGGAGCTAATAAAAGATGCCTTTCCTAATAAGCAGAGAAGAGTGAGTAGTGCCTCCCTACATCAACTGTGTCAAACCAATTGGTATCAACTAATACACTCCCTTTTATTTTAGGCATTGGGAGGGGAGGAAAAGCCACAAAACCTCTCATGCTTCCTGTTGATCCTAATTGTTTCTACATGTATTTTTAATTGGTCTACTTCAAAGAACTTTAAAGGAATTTTACACCCTTTTCTGTCCCAGATAAGAGCTCAAGGAGTCTACTAGGCCAGACACTGATGTTGCTTAGCAAAACACATGCTGTTTCAGAGAAAATTCTACTTAAAAGCATCTCTGGAACAATTAAGAACCTATCCTCTTGTCTACAGATCTGAATACTATAAATAACTCATATTATCTTCTTTCTTTTATTTGTTTAATGTATTCTGTATAAAGATGTGATGAAGAACATCAGAAGTTGAAGTTTAAAAACAAAATACCACCTCAGCTAAATTAATTTTTCTTGCGGTACTCAAGGGACTCTGCTAAAATTCTGAAGAACAGATAGGCTGGTCCTGGAAGAAGAATTCTCTCACTGTAGATGTCTAACTAATAGTATATCAGCTGGGAAATTAGTTTTTGGCACACTCTGAAAAAAAATCCAGCCATGTCTGTGGGTCTGTTTGGACATCTTGTTGGTTTACAAGGAAATTTAACAGACAAGAGCCACACTAAATTTTCTGTTATAATCAGTCTCACTCCATTTTCTCTAAAGTATATACAATTTCTTCTTAGTTTCAAATATGACTAAATGAGAGATTGAAAAAACCTGTATAAATTGTATAGGAGGTCTCCAAGACAGTGGATGAGAGACTCTCGAGGCCAAGAAAAACACCATGCATTCTAAATAGAATCATAGAATGGTTTGGGTTGGAAGGGCCCTCTAAAAGCATCTAGTTCCATCCCCTCCACACTATGGGCAGGGACACCTTCCACTAGACCAGGTTACTTAAAGTCCTGTCCAACCTGGCCTTGAACATTTCCAGGGATGGGGCATCCACAACTTCTCTGGGCAACCTGTTCCAGTGCCTCACCACCCTCACAGTGAAAAATTTCTTCCTTATATCTCATCTAAATCCATCCTCTCTCAGTTTAAAGCCATTACTCCTTGTCCTACCACTACGTGCCCTTGTAAAAAGTCCCTTTCCAGCTTTCTTATAAGTCCCTCTGGAAGGCTGCTATAAGGTCTCCCCAGAGCTTTCTCTTCTTCAGGCTGAACAACCTCAGTTCTCTCAGCCCATCTCCATAGGAGAGGTGCTCCAGCCCTCTGATCATTTTCATGGCCTTCCTTTGGACTTGCTCCAACAGGTCCATGTCCCTCTTGTGTTAGGGGCCCCAGAGCTGAGTGGAGTACTCCAGGTGGGGTCTCACAATAGTGGAGTAGAGGGAAAGAATCACCTATGTCAACCTGCTGATCTTCTTTTGACACAGCCCTTTTGATACAGTTGGCCTTCTGGGATGTAAGCACACATTGCCAGTTTATGTTCAGCTTCTCATCAACTAACAGTTCCAAATCCTTCTCCTCAGGGCTGCTCTCAATCCGTTCTCTGCCCAGCCTGTGTTGTGCTTGGGATTGCTCTGACCCATGCACAGGACCTTGCACTTGGCCTTGTTGAACTTCACGAGGTGGGCCTACCTCTCAAGCCTGTCTAGGTCCCTCTGGATGGCATCCCTTCCTTCCAGCATGTTGACCACAGCATGCAGCTTGGTGTCATCAGCGAAGTTGCTGAGCATGCACTCAATCCCACTGTCCATGTCTCCCACAAAGATGTTACACAGCGCCAGTCCTAATACTGACCCCTGAGGAACACCACTCATCACTGATCTCCACTTGGACATCGAGCCATTGATCGCAACCCTTTGAGTGTGACCATCCAGCCAATTCCTCATTCACTGAGTGGTCCATCCGTTGAATCCGTGTCTCTCCAATTTAGAGACAAGGATGTAATGTGGGACAGTGTCAAATGTTTTGCTCAAGTCCAGGCAGATGACATAGAACTGCTACACGGACACTCTTGGAGATATCCAGTATGTAACAGTTTAATAATTTATTGTGCCTTATCCAGTACTTCAGTTGCTGGCATTTAAGCTCTGAACCTGGTTTGGCTTGTATCTACTGAAGCCAATTACTTCTGGTTTTATCAGCCAATTCATCTGAGCACCAGTTGCCTGGCTAAGCTCTTTTGTTTCACCCTGCCTGGCTCTTCAAGTATCTTTCTGAAGCACTAACAATGCACTTACCCATCATGTTGTATAAGCTCTGTGGTGCAAACTGTCTTGGCATTTTCTGTATTGCTTCTTTGTAAACCGTAAGGGCATCCTGAATAGAAACACACAAGTGCAACAAATCATTAATAAAGCACCAATTTCAAAAGCAGTCTTTCACATAAAAAGTAAAACCAAACTATTCTCCTTCCCCAAATGAAAGGTGCAGAGAGAAAGAAAACACATCGGCATAATAAGTATCACAGAATGTTCATATTTCTCATTTACAAAAGTTTTGCCAAATTCAGTGAAGCTTATTGACAAGACAACAAATTAGTTACAATATGGCAACTCTTTTTCCAGGTGGAAGTAAAAGGGACAATTTTTATAACCTTATGAGTCATTGAGTGGTTTAAACATATGTAAAATCCTATAGGCTGTCAGAGAATATGGAGTAATATCAAACTGCAGACAAAGGACATTCTGATGACTAAGCTACAGTAAATGTCTTAACAATAAAGACATCGTCTACTGCCAAGTAATAACAAAATATAGCCCTCACAACTGAAGGCTGCTCCACAGAAAGAATGAGATGGACTATAGTGTCAAGAATGCCAAAATTGGATTCCCTTCACAAATGTGCTGTGCCTTGCATTACTTGATCACACATTTATAATTTGTTTAGCACTTAGGATGATTGCTGTTCAGTTTGTTAGCTCTACATCACTTTCTACATCACCCCATCGAATAGTCACAGCTTGTGAAGGCTGAAATACGCTAGAAAAAAATCTAAGTGTATGATCAAATCAAGGCTGGGTCAGACTGCAATGACCACCAGGTAGAAATCTGATGGTTTATATTCTTAAAATCCCTTGCACCTCCCAGGCATTGCACTCCAACTCTACATTCCATCGGCCATGCAGACAACATGCTGCTGTTCTCTTAACTTTATGGAGGTATTAGGTGTTTGTATCTGTGTTTTAACCACTTAGTAACTGTCTTCTGGCAGAGCTGGATTCGGGAGACAGATGTCAGAGAATGTGTAGAGCTTGTGCATGCCTAATCTTAAACAGCTGAGGTAACTGTCATGGTCTGGAAGAGTTATATGGACCAAAACCATGCGTAACTCCTGTTCTGAAGTATGCCTGACAATGCAAAGAGAGAATGACTTTCTTTCAAATACTGCTAAAGGTCAATACTTGAGTAAATGTCCAGTTTTAATAACTTCAGCAGGGAAAATGGAGAGGACAAGTAAATGAGATGGGACAGGTTGGGTGCAGTGTACAGTTAAATTAAAAATATCCAACCCACTTTAGCACTTAGGTCAAGTTAGAAAATAGCACGTAATGGGATGTTTTTAATCACTGAAGTTTTGAATTGTTCCAACTGGGAGACTGAAAAGCAAACCTAATTGCATTTTTTCAACTAAAGATGGATTTACTCTATTTTTAATTAAAAAGCCAGTATGCTTTAGGTTGGCTGGTCTGTAATCAGGCTATATCCTTTGCATACCAGCCATGGGGACAAAGCTAAAAAGAATAATTAACACATATCAGATGTCACCATTGCTAATGTGGACTCTGATACCAGAACATCACACTCCTAATCAACATCACCACACTTACTGCTGTTGAGAATAAATATTCTCTGTAGGGAATGCTAATCTTGATTTGGTGAAATTCAAGAAATTTGTGCCTGTCACATAGTTTAAAAGTCTGGATGGAAGAAATACGTAATATTTATGTATGAAGGTTTTATCATGAGATTGTAGACAAATCTAGAGTCTTACCTCATAGTGTCCTTGTTCATGAAAAAGTTTCCCTAAGTTATAAAGACAGCTAGTAACAGAGCTTTTATGAGCATGAGGATCTTTCAAATTTTCATCAGGGATCTCTGAACACTTCAGGAAAGTCCTCCTGGCTTCCTCTGTCTTCCCTTGGTTCATCAGGATGATGCCAGTATTTAAATAGGCAGCTGTGAAGACGGAAAAAAGTTATCTTTGAATGAGGTTCCATTATGTTTTATCTAATCTTTGTTTTATTTCAAAGTAACATCTGCTCCACTTTGTTCCTCTTATTATTCTAGGACTGTATATAGCATATAGCATCATTGTTTGAAATGCTACAAAAATATATGCATATGTTTATACATATATACATGTATGTGTATACATATATAAGATTTAATATCTAAGCTACAAAAAAGTAAGCAATTTTAAAAAAAAGCCACCCACTTAATTTTGGAACCAATCACTGGCAACATCCTATGGATTATTTCCCATTTCCCTCAGGCAAGAAAGAAAAAATGAAAGGACTTTGTATTACTCACACCACATACCATAAAAATCAGGGACTGGTTCTAACAAACAGAAAACAGGAGGCTGAAAATTGGGCAGTAGCATCTAAGGCTCACCACCCCAGTTCAGAAGTGTTTTAGGTTCTAGCAGTGCTGCCCAGTGTTAACTCATTATCTCCTTCCTCCCTGCACCACATTCAGTGTAGTTATTAGCTAATAAATACTTGCTTTCAACTGAAAAGTGCACAATTTCACCTTTTGCTTTCCAAAAGAAAAACTTATGAAAAAAAAGAAAGTGTTATTTAAGAATAGGAAGATTGCCTTAAAAAGAAATAGTTAACATTATGCAAGCTTGTATAGTTGAAATACTTACAAGCTAGTGTGGGTCTGCTACCAATTGCCAGCTTATAGTAATGCAATGCCTCTGAAAATCTGCTATTTTCCTGAAGTAGTAATCCTCTGCATAAGCAAAAAAAAAGAGAGAGAGGGAGGTTAGTGCAAAGAATAACTTCAAAATACATGTTGAAAACAAACTAAGATAACAAAGAAAATCACGCTGACTGATATTTCAGAGATATAACAACTCTGCATACTACTAACAGTTCAGTGAGAAAATTATTTTGTCTGAAGTCAGGATTAATTCATAGACATCAGGTGCATCCATATGGCTTTAACAGATGTTAAATGCAACAGTTTTGGCTCCCTTGGAAACCAGGACATTCATTTACTCATTTGAGAAAGGGGTAGACTCTCAGAATTTTTGAAGTGGATGGAGTACGGCAGAGCTATTTGTAACTAAGTCATTCATGTTTAGCCTGTTTTCTTGACGTGAAATAAGCAGATGTTTACAAATGCATAGTAAAGTTAACTCTTTAACATTTCACATGTATTACCTTAAACAATTAAACAATTTCACTAGATTATTCACTCTATGGCTAAGCACCTACACCAGTTCATTTTTTCCCTGTCTTCTTTCTGCTCGGAACAAATTCATAACTGAAGAGGTATCATAAAAGATACCGAATAGTTCCAGTTCTCAGTTTCATAATCCATGAGCTTTAATTAAAGCTTTTAAGACAAGCATCCTTGTGAATTGCAAATGACACCAGTCAGCCACAAATTTATGAGAAATGAGTGGTCTGGACACGGTTGACAATTGTATGCTTAAATGAATGCTCAAAGCTTTACAGTATTTCCAAAGTTTTAAGAGACTGGAAAAAGGCATATGCAAATGTATTAAAATCACCAATATTTAAAAATCCTTAAAAATTATTCATTTCAGAGTGCAGACTCAGACCTCACTATCCAGAGGCAGATGTCCCTCTCCATACACCTCAAAGCATCCATGAAAAAAATAAATGTAGCCATTTCTTCTAGGTGGGAGGGTTATCATATCTATTTGTAGCTTCCCTAACCTACAGCAATTTTCTCTTCTTCCCCTATGCTTTATCTGCAGATAGTTATTCAAACTGCGAAGAGGTTGGATTTTTCCATCTCCAGTCTCTAATCAGAGAAGATCTTTTTTGCCTCCAAAAATCTCGGGAAAACTTTTCGAACAAAACAAGTAGACCTTTGGGGAAGAAAAATGTAGAGCAGCTAGCTAAAGATGTAACCACCACCTATGTTGTTTGCTTCCTATCATTGGGTTAGGATTTAACAGAATGGAGGAATATATCCTTTTTTTTTTTTTCTATACTATCTATCAGGACTATGTGGCCTCACTTTCAAAACTGTCTCTCAGTTAACTTTGGATTAGGTAGTAAATGACTTTTAATATTTACAGAACTTACAGCTAGTTGTTACTTGCAGTAATGTGAGCAATGAGGGAATAACATTCAGAATACTTTTTGGCATGGCACCAAGGTTTTTAATTACTGTCAAGTGTCTTGCAAGTGGCAAGAGTTATGATCATCAGAATAGTCATAACATTTTCTAAATTTTCTAGAATCTGAATTTTGTATACTCTAAAATTTTTTATAGAAAGTAATTACTCCAAAGAAAATCATTATTATTTTGATACACTTTTCTGTTGATAGTAGTAGAATTAAATAAATAAATAGAGTTGCATAGTCTGACATTTAAAGCTGATTCTCATTTTAAAACAAAACAAAACAAACTCCAAATATTCTTACACACAACTTTGGAACAAATTTATCAAAGAAATTCCATTATTATTTTAGTTCTGGAATAAATAATTTCACATCTTAAGAGAAGTAGTATAGTAATTAGTCAACTTGAAAAAAATAAATTACTTTGGTAAGTGTATGACATCTGTGCTTTTTGGATTAAACTAACTTTGATTTGTAATTATTACCAAATTAATCTTCTGTGTTCACTACATGCTATAGCACTGGCACTCATGATGAATTACTTGATGTCCTGGTGTTTTGGGCTTTTTCTACTCCTCTTCTAGAAGACCTTTTTTTCTTTTCAAAGTTGTTCATTTTACAGACATTCTCTCTCTCAAACACATAAATATTGTATTTACACATATATATATGTGTAAAATCAAGCTGCTCAGATGCAAGATTGAGTGCTGAATTCCAGCAAATAATTAGTGTTTTATTTCTGTTTGTTATGAGGTTGGGTAGAAGAAAAAAAAAAGGATATAATCTGAAAAATCTTGAAAAGGCATGAAACTGTCTCCTCTTCTCCTTGTGAAATTCATCCTAATTGATCACTGGTTTTCCCTGTGGCTTTCGACAGTACAAAAATTACTAGATTTACGAGTCTCTAGTTCTAGTTTCAGATTAAACAAAGTCAGGAAAAGGCTTAAAGGAAAATTTAAAAATCATAATTTAGTTGAATAAAATTAACACTTAGTGAGGTGTGCTTCTGAGAGATAACTGGTTTGGATGTTCACCTGTGAGGGGATTAATAGATAAAAAGTTAAGAGGATGAACATTGCATTAAACTGGCAAAGAATTCCTGAATTTACAATGAATATTAGAAGAATTTTAAGCAGCAAGTCCCAGAGCTGCCTCTGAAAGTGACTAAAGCCAATGATCTCGTGACCTTGTGAATAGCGATCCTAAAATGAGACTGTTTTTGCTCTCCTGGATCGCGGCAGGATATGACCAGAACCTCCCTCTGGTGGGGACACCTGAAAGAGCTGATTTTGTGAAAACTCAACCATGGTCGCTGACAATTCTGCGAGGATCCGAAGGCCTAACTCTGCACACTCTGCTGGTGAAGACAGATGTCTTCAGCCTCAATGAACTGCTTGTTGAGAATGCTGCATTCACTAAATCGAGAGGGAAATTTTAGCAATAGGTTTACCTACACATGTAATACACATATATTCACATATCCATGGATTCAAGCACATTACTACATGTACGATTTATAACCTTGTATGTTTACGTTTTACTCCCATGTTTACATGTGTGCTTATGTGTCTATAATTTGATTTCTCTCTTTTGTAAGTATAGCATGACCCTGCCATCATCTAATCTTTAGTTAAGTTGCTGTATTGATTATAACACATTTCACTGAATTGTATTAAATCACTTTATTAATTACCTGTTGATTAAGAGTTATTAGAAATTGTATATTAAACTTTTGATCTACCTCAATAAATGTCAAGTTGCTGCTTAACTGAAACAGTGTTATGAATCCATTCCGTGACACTGCCTCTGAAGATCGTTCACCATTGTCAAGACAAATGCAAAGCAAAGAGATGGGCTCAAGTGAGTAACATCTGAAGGGATCGTGTCCTTCAGTACACGGTTGCAAAGAGGTCATTAGAGCAAATTCTACCAAAAGGGTCTGTTCAGCACTCAGCGTTATTTCCAAAGAACCCGAGAGGTTGAACTCAATTACCTTTGCAGTCTGTTAAGTTACATTAAAAACTCTTCAACAAGCTTCAGCTGAAAGTTTCACTATATATTCTTTCCTTCTCTTTCAGAAATAGGTGAAGTATGGGTTACTTTGCCACAGAAATGCTTTCTTTTTCATAGGAGTTGAATTTGGAGTCTCTTTCACTTCAGAATGGAGGTCAAAGTCAGGAGAGGAAAGTTTGATATGTCTCCTACATCTTATTATCACATGCTTTAGCATTTACTATCTTTCAGCTAGAGAATTTTCATCAAATATACTCAAAATTAGCCTAAAATCACTAAAAATAAAATTGAAGTGTCTTTATAAAGATACATTAAGGGCAAAATCTGAAATAAAACTTTTTTATTCCAATTCAACTAGACAATTTCAAAATGTCCTTCAAGCAAACTGGCCATGGTTTACCGAAAGAAGTTGTGCTGTCACAAGCTGCAAACTAATAGCTTCATAGTAACTATAGTAAGCTACGACTGCAATAAATTAGCTGACTAGCTAAAGAATAGAGGAGCGTCGACAGAGGCAGATAAAGTGTGACCCACAGGCTGTAACAATGAAAGTCCATGACCTCCTTTAATTTCTTAGCATCTGTTTGTTCAGCCCCATTTTGACAGTCCCAATTCCTTCCTTCCTTCCTTCTTTCTTTCCTTCCTTCCTTCTTTCCTTCCTTCCTTCCTTCCTTCCCCCACTGCCCTCCAGCTGACTACTGGAGTTGAAGTCAGGAATCATCGCTGGCAGATGGAGTCGGTGGTTCCTTGTCTACTGGCTCTCAAACCTTTTAGACAAAATTAGTTTCCTTCCACTGACCTGGAAAGCAGTAATTACAGACTAATGGTGAGTCGGTAAAAAACTGCAAGATTTGGCACATGTATATTTCCATCTTTTCTGTGATTAAAAATGACTAGATGTTTAGCCAAAACTTTTCAGTTTGACTAGTAATTTTACCTAATTGCACAATCAAACAGTTCAAAGTTCGTCATGCTTATTGCTATGCTTTATTACATTGAAGATATCTTTAAAAAGTTTGGGGTGCATTTCTAAAGCTTAACAAATATACAGTTCTACTCCATGTGAATTTTCATCTCCCATTGCCACTGCATAAGGAAGTTCCTCCTATAGCCAGGAGTGGATCTGTTCTTGACATGCTTTTCCCCTTTGGTTACACTTCAAAATGATAACTGCTCTTTGGAGACTGCTGGCAGAGAGGAGAAGGAGCGGACAGAAAGAATACAAAAGCAGCAATACAGTGCAAAGCACTGAACGTAAGCCAGTGGCAGAGCAGAACAAAGCAATTGGCACGCGTTGAGTACGTACCTCTCTTTTGTAGTTACAGAGACACAAAGCCTTCCTTCTTCCTTACGCAAGGACGAACAAAGGAAAGCATGTCCTTGAAATAAGGATGCTTGATACAGAAGAGTAAGCTCAGGTGATAAACTTGGCATTTTTTTAATAAACCTTCTACAGTTGCTAAGAATACCAAGCTAAAGAAGTAAAAAAGCTAAGCCCAAAATGATCCCCCCAAAAAAACAAAACACAGGACCAGATGCCTAAAGTTTGCAGTTCCACATTTTTTTCTCTCTCCAGTCCACCTCCCAGATATAAGGCAGCTAAATTAAAATGTTATTTGAAATGTGCAGCTTCCATTCAAGTGAAGTTTACTGCAATAACTGGGAAAGTGTAAAGTCTATCAGATGGAGGTGGCAGGGTAGCGGGGGAGGTGGAAGGGAAGTCAATGGCTTCTTTAGCCTAGTAACACAAATTCTGGGGAAGAATAAAGTTTCACTCTAGAAACACATGAGGATGACATTACTCAGAAAAGAAAAAGCTACTTAAATCATAGGACAAAAGTAAATGGTTATAAACTGACCATCAATTAATTTAGGATTAATTAGGAAACAAGTTCTAACTATCACAGTAGCAAGATTCTGGAACAACATTACAACAGGAATTTCTTTGCGTGTATTGCTTCTAGCTAATTTTACAGTGGAGTGTGAATCATTTATAAAATGCAGGATATGTACTGACTGCTTGCAAGAGTAGCAGACTTCACCCAGTGACTTAGGAAGTGTCTTTTTGTCTAATAGGAAGGAAAAAAAAATGTGCAGGAAAACATTTCCCCCAAATGAGTTCTCTGCAACCATCCTGAATTCTTTAAGCTGCTTTCAGCTATCTTGCTTGACCAACAACTTGAAAAATCTTACTATTTTCCTTTTGCTTTTCACCTAAAGTCATTGAATACTAATGGCATAAAGCTCTTCTCAAGGACTGAAAAGCAGTCACAAAATACAAACAGTCAGTAAACAGTCTACTGTTTTTCTCAAGTTACATATTAATCTCTTCCTGGTGTAGTTCTATTAAAGCCAGCTGGTCTACTTATGAAGCAAACTCCTCAGTGACTAAAGCTGGCATAAATTGACTAAGTACAATACACAGAACCATAACTGTCATCAAGGTAAACATGTATGTTGGTGAAATATTTATGAAATTTTCAGGCCAGGCACAATATTGAAATAGTTTAATCAAATTTGTTTACTGGTTGACAACAGCTAATACGGGGCCTGTTAGCTATTATATTACGACTGCACTTCATCCATGCCTGAAGCTACATTTATCCCATTGATTTCAGGTGGGATTATCTACAAAGAACTATATTTACACAGATGCTACACTGGAAAACAAAGAAAGAAACAGAAGCCTCTTTTTTCCCCACACAGATCTGTCTCCAGCCACAATAAAGGACGTGCTTTGCCTAAGACAACTCTTTCACTGCTGTTTGCAAAACTAGTGGGAAGAAAGACAGGTATGGATGCTACAGCAGCTCTGTACGTGAAACCATTAATTCTGGTCTGTAATTAAGGCTTTTTTTTTTTTTTTTAAGTAATGAAGACATTCAACTACTCAATCACACGAGTGCTAACCTTTTGTAAGAATCTACAACTAGGTTTAATTAACAAGAAAGCCAATCATTAAGGAACAGTACAAACAGGGAACGTTCAATGTTTTCCAATAACATCCTGTTAGCAATATGTAAATGGAACTTAAATCCTACTTTTTAATCGATAAGAACCTAAATATACCCAGTAGGCATTAGGATAGAATGACCATTCCCTTTGCAGAACTCACTAAGTACAGTCATCCATAATCCTATTACTAAAAAAAAAAATCAAACCAAAATAATCGCCCCCAAAACAATCTCTAGTCTTTCATATAGTGCAGTCAAAATCCTGTCATGTTCTCTCAGTTCTAGGGAAGAGCTTTCCAAACACAAGAAAAATTGGTTTGTAAATATAGCCCTTTTCTCTGTTACTGAGGCAGTTCAGTTGGGATGACTACCAATTCAGCATTCATAGAATCGTAGAATCATTTTGGTTGGAAGAGACCCTCAAGATCATTGAGTCCAGCCACTAACCTAACTCTAGCACTAAACCATGTCCCTAAGAACCTCATCTATACCTCTTTTAAACACCAACAGGAATGGTGACTCCACCACTTCCCCTGGCAGCCTGTTCCAATGCCTGACAACCCTTTCCGTGAAGAATTTTTTCCTAATATCCAACCTGGACCTCCCCTGGCGCAACTTGAGGCCATGTCCTCTTGTCCTATCACTTGTCACTTGGGACAAGAGACCAACACCCTCCATGCTACAACCTCCTTTCAGGTAGTTGTAGACAGCAATAAGGTCTCCCCTCAGCCTCCTCTTCTCCAGGCTAAACAGCCCCAGTTCCCTCAGCCACTTCGCATAAGATTTGTTCTCTAGACCCTTCCCCAGTTTTGTTGCCTTCTATTGAGGCGTGTAATTCAATAGTGAGGTCACTGAATGCACTCAGTTCTCAATATTACTAACAAAAATACCTGCTTCATACAGGCCCTACAAAGAGACGCAGAGCAGAGTTCTGCACTGCAGGACACCACCGATCCCCAATGTGATCTTTGGGTGCTACCTCAAGATTACAAGATTACAGCAAGATTTTATCAAGACAGCTTTGGTTACAGTAAGACACAAATTTCAGCCACTGTCTTTGACAGAGGAAGAACTAGCTGGCAAAGCAGAGACTAATTCTGAACATGTTTGTAACAATTTGCATTCACAGCTGAGAAAAAAAAAAACAACTCAAGTATTCAGAAGACGTCACATCCTCTTTGCTTTTTAACTCAACAACCTGCAACATGAAACTTGTGGGCTATCAAGGAAGGGAAACCATAACCTTGACTTATTTCCTACTACGTGAAGTGGTGCAGCAACTTTGTCTGGGGCAGGTTCAAATACAGTTCAACATGGGTTAGTAGGTTAGGCTGCTGTTAGTACTTTTCATCTCTGATAATTGCTCAGCAAAGGAGATTTTTATGCCAGCACCCTTAAAAGCCAGAAGCAGAAGTAACACAATTTCAGATGTTATATAGGCTAACAACAATAGACAAGGAAGAACTTTGCTCATATTGATTTTCTACCCAAGGATGTGGAGTTAAACTTTGCATACAAAACACTTCTGCAATCGCAGACTTTACAAAACTAAAATTTCACCTGCTATTGAAGACTTTACCTAACAGAAATATAAAAAAATCCACATTTATTGAGATAATAGTCTAAGTTTACCAAAGTTTATAGAAATTCATACTTTGAACTTATTAAAAAAAATATTTCAGTAAGAAACTTGTACAGACAGTCCTATATCACTAAAAGCAAAATGAGATATTTCGGTAGAGAAGCAAGGGAGTGGTTGTTTGGCAGAAATTTATCCTTTATAGAGCACTGTATACTCTAAAATTACAACATTTAAAGTAACTAGTACTGTTTTAAAGGAATATTCAATATATATGTGAGAATGAGAACATTCTCTAAAATTGACTGAGAAACTCAAGGTAATATAGATTACTGATACGGATGACAAAAGAATACTCTAAGCACGGCTAGTCCTAAATACAAGTGAAATAATGTATGCAAAACTGTCTTTTGACTGATAAGCAATTTTACTTTAGGCACTAATTAGAAGCAATTTCAAACAATACAAAGAAAACCCCATGAGCTTTAGCTAACAATCATGAGGCAACAAAGACTGAAAAGCCAAAAAAAACCTAAGAATAGTTTGGTTTTAATCCGTTAAACATTGCCTCATTTGGAAAAACTGCCATTTTTCTACAGCTCTGTCCTTGGTAGTTCACAGTATTAAAATACAGGTATTTCTCTGTTTGTTAAAAAAAAAAGGCATCAAAAAATATCTCAGTTTATGCTGATTTACTGCCCTATGAAATCTAGCTGAAATCAGTGTTACATAGCTTTGAGAAGTTGACTTTGAGATTTATTTGCAAAAATTACCTGCAGTGCAGTCTCCAGATATCAGAGAAGTTTTTTATAGGAAGCCGCTTTATATGTTATTTTTTGAAGTACGAACTACCTTATTAAAGGCATATTGTAATACATTCTCCATCTATAGTATAAAACAACAACCAAAATCTTTACTGCACCGAAATTAATATGAAAATCTAAAATGTTTTCAAAGTTGCCAGGAATTTACCCTCTGAGTTTTTCATGAGAGTTTCAGAAAACGAGCTTCCAAATAAGAATTTGAGTCCTTAGCCTGAGCTCAAGTTTCCTAAATTCCAGGCCACAGATCCTATACTCAAGACTGGCTGGGTCACAAGTTATCCTGAGGTATAAACTATGAATAAGTTTCACTTACAGTTATTTGGATCTGAGAAAACGTCAAGAGAACAAAGTCATTTTAAGCCATATCTGAAGGACTGATGAACAAAAAATCTAGTATTAATGTTAGCAAGAGCTTTTGGGCTTTTGCTTGTTTGGTTGGTTTTGGTTTTCTGTTTTTCTGGGGTTTTTTTGGTTTTGTTTTTGTTTGTTTGTTTTGTGGGGGTTTTTTTGTTACGAGGTTTTTTGTTTGTTTCTTTCTGTTTTTCTTTTTTTCCCCTCTCTTCTTGTTTAAACAAATAAAAATAATAATTTAAAAAATTCTGCTGGTATCTAAAAGTTTAGGAATTTAAGGGTACAGAATTGTCACATTTGAACATTATGGGAAATGACATGTTCAGAATCAGACAAACCTTATGATGTAGATTATGTAATTATGTAATCTAAATTAATGCTATTTCGATTGTCCTAAATGGCAAAAGCAGCTGAAAATCAGAGCCATAAGGAGTAACAGTCAGCAAACAAAAATGTACCACTTAAATCAGCCATTCATCTAATCTGTTAAAATCTCTAGATTTTAATGCATTAATAACCAACTGCTAAACCAACCTCACATTTTAGTTTCTTGAAAAAGAAGGAAAGAGAGATCATCGAATGCTTCTGTTTACGTAGTTTCTCTCTTTGGTTGTTACCCATTAAAAATTGTGAGGTAATCCTTAATCATTTGTTCCTCTATCATATAACACTTTGTTTTGTTACTGCTGTGTATGAACACTGGGCTGCATATGCCAATTAATTTGTATCCAACGCTGAGGCATAAGTGCTAAGAAAAAATATAATAAAGAGCAAGCGAGACTACAATATACTTAGGATATATTATGGCCAAATACAGTAATTAGAAATGCCTGTAAGGGTTCTTTTTTTCCTAAAGATTTACTAAATGACTGTCTCAATTTAAAAGGCACATACTAAAAAACAGAAAGAGCAAAACTAACCGGGCTCTGGTAAGCACATACAAGATGCATTTTTCCATTACAGTATTTTCTGTAAAAGGCTCCCATGGAATGGTATGCTGAGGATGGGCTTAACTTCCAAGGGAGCTCTTCAGAGTTTATGCTTAAAATAATTGATTCATATGTGGTCCCATAATACCAAAGCCCACTCCATTCACCACTTAGTTTTCATGCTGGATATGGAAATACCCAGTAGGGAAAGACTACAAAAGAAAAAAAAAAAAAAAAAAAAAAAAGATGCAACATTTTTCAGTTTCTGTTGAATAACTAATGGCTTTGTGAAGCTTAAAAACTTTAAAAAAAAAAAGTTAAGAAAAAAAAGGAAAGGAGTCTATTGCATTCAAGATGTCATTTTCATCCCTAAAATGAATGGTGCATGAGAAATGTAGGAGTATCAATCTTGTGATTTTTTTTCCTCTACAATCTTCCACTGGGTTCAGAAGTTATTTTTTAAATGTGAGCAGAAGGAGTTTCTTGTTAAAAACATGCTTTTCACACTCTCCATTGCCTAACAGAGACAAAATATTATGGGCATACATATATGTGTGTAATTTTATGCTTGTTAAAAATAAACATATTTTGAGATATGAATTTGATTTTGGAACAGAAACTCTACCATTAAATTATTTTGGTTTTGCAGTATGTTTACCTGTAAGGCAAATTAATGAAATGGCCATCTTATTCCTTGTTAAATGAGGAAAAAAAGAAGAAAAAGTCTGTTATGGTAAACTTAATTTTCAGATATTATAAATAACCATTTTAAACTGGACTCATAGGCAGAACATTATTTGTTTGTTTATGTAAAGAGGCACGACGGGCAGGGCTGAGCAGGGAGCACGAGCCGCCCGGCCGGGACACCCAGAGCATCTGTCCCCTACTCGCAGGGCCACACGGCATGATCTGGCCTTAGCACAGTCTGCGTTCATGACCTGGTACGTTAATGTTTTTCCCCGCTGTATAATTATTTTGATGCTCACGGTATTTATTCTCTTTCCTGCCTCCAACAGGATTCTAGTAATTAAATTTCCTGGACCCTACGCTGCTCTGAAGGCAGTCCCAGGAGAAAAGTATTTTGGTATTTTAACTTTTCAGACCTCTGGGGCTAACCAAGGGATATTGGCTTACACTAGGAAGTGCTTACACCCACTCTGCCCTCCAAGTGTTATTCAGACTTAAAAAAGAAGCCTAAAGAACACCTCTATTTTTCAGCTGAGTCAGAAACAGATGGAGTGCTACTGTTGCCAGCTCATCTATCTGTACTTTGTTCAGTGTGGGGATGTTTTTCTTCTCTTAAAGCAAACAGAACAGATGTGTAAGTTTACCTTCTCTATACCCAATACATGAATATACGATAATGTTGACCAAGTAAAGGTCCTGTCCACCCCACAGTTTAAGGAGCACGATTAATTACATGACTATTACAAAGCAACAGCTAACATCATTTCCATTTCCAGCAAGTATATCAACAGCTTCATTCACAACAGGTTTCACAGATGATCCAACCCCAGGAAAGCCACGCATACTTACAAATTATAAAGCATATCAGCCATGTTGCTGCGGTAGTACAAGGCATTTCTATAGGCGCTTTCAGCTTCGGAAATCTTGCTCTGGCTCTTGAGAACATTTCCAAGGTTACCCCATGCTGTGAAGAGGAGAAAAAGAGTATTCAGAAAGAGCCACAATCCAATTACACACGACAATATCAGGAAGTTCCTCAGCGAGACAAACCCACCAAGAAATTATTTTCATGGAAGGGGAGTTGTTGGGTTTTTTTGGGTTTTGCTTGTTGGTTTGGTTTGGGTTTTTGTTGTTGTTGTGGTTTTGGGTTTTGGTTTTTTTTTCCTCCCTGGATCTCTGCATCTTACTGTGAGGCTCACATTTCACAGAGGTGATTTGCATACATTCTGCATACATACAGCTTTTAGGTGGGAAAAGGATCTTCAAAAACAAAATATGTCTCTCTGCTTTAGAAACTGCTATAGTAAAAGGACAGTTTTATTTTATATCATCTCTAAATAAAAATCCCCAAAGAGAAATGTGGAACTGGGGTATCTACTCTAAAAAGCAAGAAACTTTTCCAGAGCAGACACAGCTCTCACTGAAGTATGAAAACTGACAAATGATGCAGGAATTGAAAGAACAGTTAGGTGAGTAACCAGGATTAAAAGTGTGCAATATGGATATAAACATACTACACAGATCACTAAAACACATTTTCTCTACTTGGAAAACATGTGGTTTCTTTCCATACAATTATTATGTTATAAAAAGTGCTTTTATATCCCATCTATAAAGGACTTGAGGAAAAAAAAAAAATTAAGGGTCCACATGTGTTCCCTTTGCAATTTTGTTGAGTGGCACACAAACTGTACTTACAAAAGAAACTTGAACTAACATTTTATAGAAAATACAGCCCATGTTATTCACAATTTAGAAAGCTAATTTAACTGGCATTATAATTATAGTCGATGTGCATACAATGAAAAAAGCACATTATGTTTATAAATACATCAAAGTTGTTTCATAACATAGTTCTACTTTCACAAGTATTTTTTTTATGAGCAAGAATAATGGAAAGATGATGCATGTCCTTTCTACCAAACACACAATACATAGCAAACTATTCTTCCCTCCAGATGCACTAACCATAAACATTAACTCAAGCAGCAGTTAAACTCTTCAGTTACTCAAACCCTTTTTTTGCAGGAATTTCTATCACTCCTGAGTAATGCAAACTTTCAGTGTAGGTTTAACATAACACTGGTAAATAGGTTAATAATTATTTCAGATACATGTTTTTTTGTTAGAAAGTGCATTACTTTTCAAGCTGCTGCGGTTTGCTGCAGAAGCATCCTGCCACAGGGATGGGAACAGCAGGAAACACAGCATTTTCCTATGAGCAGAATAAACTAATCATTGCTGGGAAAAAACTGCTGGAATCCTTTTCAGGATTCACAGAAATAATGTCACCCAACTGTGCACAACATATTTTGTAAACACAAAGAAAAAAACCCATACAAATACAATACTTCCATGAGAAAAGAAGCTATCACTTCTGTGAGTCACTTCATTTTGGCCTAGTATTTCATAAGATGATAAATATTTATCACTAAATTGACAAAAGTCACAAAAATGTTTCCATCATTCTCTAGTTTAGTGAAATATAACTGCTAAAAATATTGTCAGATTCACTCAAGTTTTACACTCTTCACTAGCATATATGCAGATTTCTGAATTTATTTCACCATTACTGCTACTATTCTTTTTTACATATAGAAAACACTTTGGAGGCAGCAAGTAAGGTGACTAGTCAGCTTGTAAGCATTGACACTTGTAAGAAAAACACAGATTATTTTTTTTTTTTAAACTAATTTCTGAAAACATACTCTGGTGTTGCATCTGCAGTACATGACCATCCAATTTCCTGTGATTATATGTTCCATATACTCTGGAGCTACTTTGGTTTTCACTCGGATTTCCCACAAAGGAGCATTACATCAAATGACCAGTTGGACTAATGACAATTTCCTGCTCTATAGGTACTTGCAACCAACTACTTTGAAGCTCAGTAAATAAAAGGATGCATAGAAGAATGATTCAGTTCATCTTTTTGTCTGTTAGACTGGAAGATCCCCATTAACACTGTTTAATGTGGTAGTGTCTCCTCTAGACTTTGTTTCATGCTGTATGCTCTATTGTTTATCTGAACTAATACAAGTTTTACGGCAATATTTTACATTCTGCCAAATAATCTGTGTCAAGTTTTTCATATCAATCAACATTCAATCTGAATTATTTCAGTTGAAATGTATTCCATTTAGACTTTTGTCTAAACTTGTAAAACTGTGAATGATTAATTTTACTTAATGTGATATACTATAAGAAGTGATAGTAGCAGAAAGTAGCAAACATAAAGCATAATAATCTCACAATTTCTCACTAAAAGAAACATGAAAACCAAGGTCTTTTCACTTCCCCAGACTATAAAAGTTCAGTATAAATCTTCACATATATTTAAATATAAATTAGTTAGAAAAATGATGTCGTTCTGGCTGGAGATGAAGCTACATGGAACGTTTCATAGAATAAATGCTTATCTGCAAAGATCATATTCATAGCCCTAGAAGTTATGAACAGCTGTTATCTGCAGCAACCACATCCTCCTGGTTGTTGGTATATGAGGGACAGAAAAAGAGGACAGTCTGCACAGAAAAGAAGTTTTGTCAGCTACTCAAGGAACTTCACTCATTTTTTTTTGTCTTAAGTAGTGCAACTAACCTTAGGAAAAACAAAGAATTTCGATTAACTACATCTCTGGCATCCAATTTCTCAATTCATATCTCAAGACAAATTTCTCCTGCAAAACTGTGACAAAATTGGTTTAACTACGCACACATTCAGAAATAGAAACAAAGTTATACTTGGCCATGAAGCCACATCCCTATTAAAAAAATACTGTATGACTTCAAATAAATTTCAGCACTCGACTATGTTCCATCTGTATGTGGTGAGAAATTAAAAATCAATATTCTAAAACCAAAAAGAAACTAAGTCACTAATTCTGGAATTTAGAATGCAATTTTATTGCACTTAGATATTTTTCATGTAAAATCTGTAATAAATGAAACTGCAGAAGGTAATAATTAACATTCAGAAGATGCTAAAGTATATGTATACCATGATTTAATCTTTAATTACAAATTCAATTTTTCCTTTGTTGGGAACCTATTCAGCAAAAAAGAAAAAGCAAGCTTTGAATGAAGCAGCTTCATAATATTTACTTTTTTGCCTGCTGCTTAATTCCATGTGCACCAACAACAAGACCAAAATAGTACCAGGTCTTTCAGAAATAATACTAAATCGTAGCATGGGAACAAAACTAACACTGACATATCTGGCACATCTTCAAAACAGTCAATCCATTCAGACTTTACTTAATTGCCTATCTCTCCATAGATCATACTCAATACAAATGGGCATATTAAAAAATAAATTGATTTCAGCATCTTGTATCTTAAGCCAATTATAAACTGAAAAATCTCCTAATGCTTGAGAATTCTTATATTTTTCTTTGCAGGAAAATGGAACTTTTTAAAGGGGTTTTCTTGCTGTTGCTTTTAAATAAATAGTAGGAAAACTTACATAGGACTAAGTAGGAAAATAAACAACTGATCGAGTGTTATACTTTTGGTCATATCAAACTAGATTTTTATTAAACTTTAAAGATGACACTCATGCTACCTGGCAGCGAGAGTAGGTCAATTTCTCAAGCATTTAATTGCTTTCAAAATGAATATGACAAATTTCAGCTTCAAATTTGACATGATTAATTTCTTAATTATCTCATAGAAAGTGCGGTTTACGATTTAACAAGCCTAAAAAATACTAGGTTGGCATATTGAGCCCTCTCTAAGCACCTTCAGTCTGGAAGACAGCAAGGCAAACCACAGTGAAGCAGGAACAAGGTTGTCCAACCCAGTCTGCCTGGATTTAAGAAGCACATCCTACCAAAGAACAGTTGAACTTTCAGCTTGCAATTGAATTATGAAAACAAACGAGAAATGTGTGCAAATATCTTCATTTAAATAAAGCTTTTCCTTTCTACTGAATCAAGGATCATGCTATGATATTCAGCGAAAAGGAAATAAGCAACAAAGTTTAAGAGAAAAGCACTCAGGTGGTGTAAAAGAATGTATGTTGATTACTTGATGCAATAGTTTGTTTTGAAAAAAAAAATCACAAATCATTAACATTGATAACCCAAAGTATTACAGGAGGATTCTTCTTCCTAACCGTTACCACTATATAAGCCATGAAAAATGAGATAATAATAAAATCTATTTGGAAACTCACAAACTATTAACATATTTGTCATCAAAACACCTCTGCCAAATCATGGAGAGAAAAAAATATAACTGAAATATCTTATTAAATCACTGAAATACAATACAATACAATAATATAGCAAACAAAAGGAAAATGCTGTCTTTCTATGTTATGCCAGAGGGGAAACACTGCCTTTTGTAAACCCTACAAGAAGTAAACATACTTGAAGACTGAGAAAATAAAATGTAGGACACAAAGGTAAAAAAAACCTGATAAACAACATTGATAATTCACATCAACAAATTACTGAAGTTTTGTAATACTCTTCTGACCTTAAACTATCAGACTGATTCACAAAACAAAAGGTAAAACACAAATGGACGAATGCATTAAAAAATGTGAAGTAGATCATTGCTTGAATGAAACAAACTAGTTGAACAAAGACTCAAGTATTTAGGGAACAGCTAAGTCATTTGTAATCAACTTGTCAGTGATTCCAAACCAGCAACTTTAGTTCATGGAAAATTGCACATCGAGCCAAGAAAATTTCTACAGAGCTTTACAGATATTTGTGCATTATTTACTATTCTTTAGCTTGTGAAATAAATAACAGCAGTTCCAGGTTGAATTTCCTCTCTTTAGAATCCTTCTGCATTTCTCCTGACTCATCTGTGAAAAAGAAGTGAATGCACATCAATTATCATCTCTATTTTTTCATAACCAGAGTTTAGGGATGAAGAGATGCTGGCCCAGGAAAAAAAAAAAAAAGCTTTCAATTTTTTTTTATTACCATGACATCTGTGTTTTGGAAGTTCTGCAAGAGGTCTGTTGTTCTCTATTATCATGATTGTATTTATGCTCCCATGTAACAACCACGAAAAAGATGCTCCTGGGCGACAATTAAGATAAGGGACACTAACACAAGAAACTCGATACAGTGGGAGTTCAGAAACTGAATCCTTGATTTTAAAAAAACACTAGCACAGCAGATCTGATGTTTGAACCAATAACCCATTTCAGAGCTGTAACAATTGCTTTAGCAATGTAAATATTTCCATGATCCCATTACAGAGGGGGGCAGGATGAGTCTTAAAAAAAAAAAAAAAATCTGTCCTACTTCAAAGTAAAAAAAAAAAAGTTATTTAATGTTCAGCTTCTGTAGAGAAACAGCATTTGTCTTTTTTGTTAATTCTCAGCAGTACTTATCTCTGTCTTCCCTTTTGGAAAGAAAGCCTACCTGCCACATCTGGTAAAGGACAAGAGAGAGGAGCAAGTATGACCAAGAAATAACAACCAACTCACTGTAACTGTAACCCCTTAAGAAGCAAAGATGTGCAAATTTTGAAAAATATTCCACAATTCCAAACTACGTGAAAAGATAAGAGAAAGTATTTTTGAGTCTAATTCCTAAAGGTCATTTTGTTTGTTGAATAAAAGAGGCTTTTATCTCACAGGCTTTTGAAGACTATTTTTTATTTCCTCTCCTTCCAAATGAAAGTAAAAGAGGAGGGAGATATAATTGTACCCCTGCCAGAAATGGAATGGGAAGACACCTATGGTGATTATCAACACAGTTATCAACATTCTGTAAGTGATTTTACGTTGTGAAAGTAATGTTGATTGGTATCAAAACCCTCACCAGGTTGACAAACAGTGCAGTTCCTCCATATTCCCTATGATTTTACACCTAAACCATCAGTGCTCTGAACTTCATGAAAAAGTAAGTTCTGCTCCCATTTACTTTGCAGACATTAGATTTCAAGACTCATTAAATACGATTAAGCATGTGGGCCCAAAAGATGCCGTGAAGATTCAATAGAAGCATCTGTCTCAAAACCCGTTGAAATTCATAGCCATTATCGTTGGTAAAACATTCATTTGGATGATAACTGAAGGGTGAGAATTCTAATTTTACTTTTCTTAAATACTTTCTTCTGTTTACAATAGTGTCCAAAAGGATTTTCCATTTGCTCCTCTTCCCTCCCAAGGCTTACAAGACAATTAAAAGATATCCACATTTTATAGAAATCAATTATTCGGTACGGCACAATAAATAATCTCCGCTTTGTCACAGCATCCATATTTGAAATTTGCATTGCAGTTGGTGCAAAGTTTTTTCTTCTTTCATTACAAACTTGTTGAATAAGAAAATCAGAGGGAAACAGGTTAAAAAATATGACAAAATGTAAAACACTGCAAGGAGGAAATGGTACTAAATACACTTCCCACTTTGAAATGTTGTGATGTTTTTGAAGAATTTATATCACAGCATCACTTATTTTCAGTAAGGTTTTTTGTTTAGTTGGGTTTTTTTGTTTGTTTTTCCTGAATTTAGTTACTTAAGTTGTTACAGGTGTAATGGAGTCAAATCTCAAAGAACTAAAATAACTTTACAGAAAACTAGGAGTTTTTACTACTTTTCAGGAATAGTATCAGAATAATATTCTGATAAAATGATAACAATAACGTGGGGAAGATGTCTTTGCCCTTGACCACAGTATGTGTATAAAAGGGTGTCAGTTTACATGGGGCTGCCACCATAAAAGTTTGATGAACACTAAATTAACTTCTGAAACTTTGGAGTATAAAATAAAACCAAAGCCAAAAAGAAACGACCTCTTCTCTTTTGCTATTAACTTTTATGTGGACTTTATTCCTGGAGCGTGACAATCCAGGTTTTCAGTTTAGGGTACTTTTTTTTTTTTTTTTCTCATTACCATCTGTTCTTAACGCTTTTTCATTTAGCACTATATATTGCTACTTTACAGCTATCAGTATGAAAGTCATGCATTACAAGCGTTCACATTGCCACCTCACCCTGTGGCTGTATCAGCACAACGCGGGCAGAGTCAAGTACAGCAGCACGTTGGGAAACTCTCAGCTCCACGGTAAAGAGGAGCAAACAGAATATCGAATATTCTTGGAACTTTCACTAAGTATGTTTTTCTATTCATCCTTTGGACTTAGGCTGTACATTTCTAGATCAGATATTTTGTGAACCAAATTGTTCATTTTACCAGCTATCTGAAGCTGCACATTAACAGCTAAAGTCATATATGGCCCTACATAGAGCACTGGACCACTGCTAAGGTTACAGACTATTCAAAACTTAGAGAATTTCATGAAACAATGCTGACAGCAGAGGATGCCGCAGTAAAAATAAACTTAGTGTTGTATGTGGCTTGCATAGGAAAAAAAAAATTCTTATGTTCAAGTTTATACCTTTAAAACAGATCCATTCCTGTCATAAGACTCAGCTTCCTCCTGCTGAAATTACAAGTGCTAAACTGGGAATTAAAAGAGGTATATTCTGCTCCCAGCTTTGTTGCCGGTCTGTTGTTCAGGAGGTGTCACTTCCTGATGCCTTTCTATTCATGTTCTTGACATTTGTTACTCATCCATTAACCGAAAGTTTTCTGCCAAGGATTGTATCTCACTATGGGTGTGCACAGCGTCTACTATAACAATGCAGCCAGACACTAATGGAACATAAATGCATGATATCTTCTGGAACAATGAAGTAAAGGAAGAAGAGGAAGCGTTCTTACATCTCTCTTCTCACACAATGAGGGCCAAAAAACCTAAGCTGCTTACAGTTTAAACATTGTGGGAATATTGGTATTTGTGTATGCATTTTATATTTTGATCTATATTCTTAACTTCTGTTAGAGGGTCATCCTTCCTAAAACGCATTTGGGAGCAGAAAAAGCTTCTCTTTGGTTAAGTAAAAATAAATAAATAGCTGTAAAATCTGATATTCCTTTGAGTCTTTTGAGGACTTGTGAGTTAGTCTACTTCATGAGAAATAAGTTGAAACATTGACCAACGTTTGTAAATGGAAAATTCAACCTACTGAAAAAAAATATAAATAAAGGCTGAGTTTTGCAACAGTGGTACACAAGTTTCCAATATTCAAATATTCCAAATTACTTTTCCTGGGTAATGCATGAAGAAAGAGCACAGAACTAGTTACATCATTCACATTCGAAAGGTTATAACCATAGCTACAAAGAACAACAGCTTTTCCTCCTTGTCAAAAGGTTAGATTCATCAGCAGCTTATGGCTTTTTCTTTTCAAGGGCACCACTCGATAAAGCAGAGTGGTGCTCCAGTCTTTAGCATTCACATTTCATCAGGCAATCACTTGTTCTAGAGAGGGAAAGAGTTTCACGAACGGAGGCATGATAGGTTTTCCCAACAAAAATTCTAAAAGTTCAGTTGCACACTAAAAAAAAAAAGGTGACGACGAGAGCTCAACCTTTTAAATAGTTTTTCTAAAATACAGACCCACTATCTCTCACAAAGATATTCAGAAGATGAATTAGATAATGTTTGGTAAGTGGTTTGAGAACAGAAAACTTCATGTAAATGCTAAAGGTTACTACTTTGAAAGTTGAACAGTTTTTGCATAAGTTCTGCTAAGAGAATATTATGGTTTGTACAAGGTATTTATTTTTTCCCTATTATTCCAAAGAAATAATGAATTTTTCAAAATGTCATTAATTTGTTCATACCATTTCCAATAATTTTCCTCCAAAAACTTTACTTTTTGACAGACACATTTTGATCAAATTACTGCATCTTGCTTACTCAACAGCTAAAGGGCCCTGTTTCTTGTTCCCTAAAGGGAAAAATGGTTTCTATATACCCATAATTTATGAGTTTAATCTACTTAATACATTGATTTTTATTTTTTTTATATCAGTGGGTATGTGGTAATGTTGAGATAGACTGTATTAGAGATTTACCACCTCCTAACTTTTACATATTATTCTTTTTATTAAGAGTGTTATGTATATCATTTGTACAACACTTCATTTGTTGATCAATTCCAGGGCTTTTGGAATGACAGCAGGTGAAAGAAAAACATACTTGAAAACTATGCAGAGCACTGAAAGCTATCCAAGACCATGTCAGCATGGGTACTGAACCAGCTGGCTTTTGGCAGGCAGTGCTTCAGTTTTGTTTCTTAGTTTTGAAATCCTGATGCAAACGGGTATGAATGCATGACACTTCGTAGCATGTTCAGCATCACTGCCTGATACACCCGCTCCACTTGCTAAGTTACAGAAAAATTGACTTTTCCTCCTTGAATGATAGTACAGTGGCTCTGTCAGCTCAATGAACACGAGAGATGATACTGAGCAGCTGGTAAAATGTTCTTAGGCTTCACCATTTACTCTGTTTAGTCTAGAGCATGGATTCCTCAGTCTGCCAAGGACATACTTGGAGATTTTGGTAATCCAATTAGCTTTAATGAACCTAATCCCGTGTGTGTGAAGGCTCCACAATCTGGCTGAATAGTAAATATCCCATTAGCGGAGTCTTAAGCGAGCACCCAGAATAAAGCAGGCCATCAAAGAAAAATTATAGGTATACTCACATGCTCTACTTGTGCTAGACACCATGATCCACTACACGTGACAGACCACTGTATGAAGAAATTCTCATCGATACCGTCATTGGAGGTGCCACAGGATCAAACAACCCTTCCTTATTGTTTCTAGTTATGTATCAACAACAAAGAATATTTTCAGGGTAACATTATAGACAATCTTGGCAGCACAGACCTCAGTCAACAGACAAGTTCAGGAAGAAATGTGCTTCCCAGCCACTGATCTCTCAGACGGAGGTACCATCTCACATGTCCCAGGAGCTGCCCCAGTGCAGCCGGTGTGCTACATGGACAG
Source organism: Caloenas nicobarica (assembly GCF_036013445.1). Taxonomy (NCBI): domain Eukaryota; kingdom Metazoa; phylum Chordata; class Aves; order Columbiformes; family Columbidae; genus Caloenas; species Caloenas nicobarica. The sequence goes on from NC_088245.1 coordinate 52,801,325, forward strand.
TCCTTCCACTTGTCCCATAAGGGACAGTCAACACCCCAGACAATGCTGTCCTGTAAACCATATTCAGCCCACAAAGCCACTGCTCACACTGCAGAACCTCTAAAAAGATTCAAACCAACCTCACTGCAACTTCGTAGGTATTCTTTATAAATAAATAAACACAACACCACAAACACGTTGTTCTGGGTATGTCCTCCCATTTCCCAGTCTTTGTACAACTAAGTTCTGTTTAACGTTGCAACTCCGATGAACATATTCTGATCAAGCTAAAACTACTGCAAGAACATGGACTCGTTGACGATACAGAAGTTTTCTATCTTCCAAGGTGTGCCGGCACACCTCAACGCATCAGGAAATAGGTTTTCAACTGACAGAAAGGTAATCACGAAAGACTGATAAACATAGATTACATTTCATTTCAAAGGAATTTCTGCTGCCAAAGGCAGTAAGTGCTGGAGGTTACTTCAGGGGAATGTCTCATGACACAGTGCCTCTGGTGGAATTCACATTTTAAGGAATTCCTGCAGCCAGCATTCTCCAGTCCATTCAGTTCTGCCACTCTGTCCCTCATACTAAAATGATTTTTGTCAATGCTATGGTATGAACCAGACAAATAAACTGAGCCAGGTTAGGAAAAAAAAAATAGAGAGAGAAAAGGCAGATCATAGCTACTTTTATCATCTAATCTAGTCAGTGGTTTGATTCACAGCAGAGCCTGATCACACCTTTGCTTGGCCTCTCCTACACTGCAAGTGTATGAACACCACAAGCCGTTGCTGCCATAAAGTTCATCATGAAACTTCACAAGGGTCAGGAACCAAGCTGTGAACCAGCACTGACCCAAAACTCTCACAAGTAATTGCACTTTGTAGAGGCGATGGGCTCAAACCATTTGAGAAAGTGTGAGCAGGTCAGAGCAACAGAAAAATACAAGTGGCAGAAGAGAACTCTGGGCACCCCAGGCACCTCAGGATTAATCCTGAGGAACTCTTCAGAGCACCAAGCTGACTCAGGCAAGGAGGTGACCGAATCTGTGAGGTGACCCAATCTGTCAAGTTACGCAACTTTTGAAACAGCAGGCATTGTTCTAAAAAAGAATTATCGATGATCTGTTTCAAAATTACCACGTAGGACCCGAGTGGTGAACTGGTCCCTGAGGTAAACCAGACTCCTACAGAAATCACAGAATCACAGAATGTTAGGGATTGGAAGGGACCTCAAAAGATCATCCAGTCCAATCCCCCTGCCGGAGCAGGAACACCCAGGTGAGGTTACACAGGAAGGCGTCCAGGCGGGTTTTGAATGTCTCCAGAGAAGGAGAATCCACAACCCCCATGGGCAGCCTGTTCCAGGGCTCTGTCACCCTCACTGAGAAGAAGTTTCTTCTCACATTTAAGTGGAACTTCTTGTGTTCCAGCTTGGACCCATTACCCCTTGTCTTACTGTTGGTTGTCACTGAGAACAGCCTGGCTTCATCCTCGTGACACTCATCCTTTATATATTTATAAACATTAATGAGGTCACCCCTCAGTTTCCTCTTCTCCAAGCTAAAGAGACCCAGCTCCCTCAGCCTGGAAGGGTGCACGTAACCAGCCAAAGTGACAGCCCTGGTCCTCAAAGCTAGAAGTAGATGGATCATGTTGGCTTCTTTCCAGGAAAGGGGAACAGACAGGACAGTGCCCTGGGAATGTGCCAGAAGAGCCACAGGGCTGGTGGCGGGTAGAAATCCGGTGCTAGGGTTTGTCAAAGCGAAAAAACCATCAGAGTGCTCAAATGACATATGTCACACTTGGAAAAGGCAAACTGGTGCGTATCTAGGGAGGAGGCTTTTTATGACGCTTTAAGTTGTACAGTTTTGTTTTAAATCACTTATAAAGGCAAGACAGAGGCTGTGAAGCTCTGCCAGCCAATGCACGGCCACACTGGTATGGAAATATAGGTGGCAGGGAAAAAGGTGGGTCATGAAATTAATTTCTCCATCTGTTGCCAGCAGTGAAACTGAAGACACTAAAACTATGAACTAGCATCTTTAATAGTTCATATTCCAAAGTTCAGTTTGCTAGAGCATCCAAGCAAAAAGAAGGAAAGGACACTGAGATCTCAGTCCCTTTATTTTGTGCTCTTTTCTGTCATTTGAAACAAAACTATGTGCAAACCATTTGTGCATACTATAACTGCATCAGCCATTATTTAATGTTTTTCATGTGTGAGGCTTTGGCAATGATGACAGCCCAAGCTTGAGTGTCAATAAAACTCCCTGTTACAAAGAAGGGAATAGGAAATCTTAACAAAGTATTTTGTATTTATCTGTCTACACTGGGATTTTACACTGCCAGAGGAGGTATAAAGAGGCATGTGTATAAATTACTATCCTGTCCACATTAAAGGTTAGTTTCTCTACCAGATTTATGTAACGGGACCTCAGGGTGTACTGGTATGACATCCATTACAGGTAGGAAAATGAAGACATGTAACCCATGGTGAAAATCGGTATGTAAAGCAAAATTTGTCACAGTTGACGTATTTAGAAAAAAGTAAATTAATGAAACAACTGGATGACTAATGCATTTAAACAAACATGCTCAGCTTGAGAACCAATCTGGATAATCTTGTTTTCCTCTAATTAATAGTAACTCTTTCCATCCAAAAAAATCAGGCTAGTTCCATAGAACACAGTAATGTGGACCAAAGGCCTGACCTTTAATCAAACTGGAAAACAAAATCTACCATTTTTTGGCAAAGAAGATACTGACCTTAATCCATTTCACTTGACAGGCTACAAAAAAAAAAAAAGACATCTTGCCAAAGCTAATTCCTCCTTGACCAGGGGTGGGGTTTTTTACACTGTAGTTTTCAGCACAGATGAGTTTGTTGAAGGATTTTGCAGAGCACCTCAGGGAAGACAAGGGAAGAAATAACAGTCTGATGAGTCTATGTCTCAAAACAGAGTAACAGAGTCCATGTCTCAAAATCGTTTATTTCTTTAAATTCTTAATATATGCAAAAGGCGAAAAAAAGTCGAGCTGGTAGTTAACAGATTCTCTTCCTATTCTCCTGCTATTTGGGATTCACTGATTATGGATGCTGCTGGACTACACTCAAGGAAGAAAAAAAATAGTATCCTTGTTTCCAGTCCTCCACATATAAGGGAAGAATATCAGGCTTTCTGGTATCTTGCTGAAGGAGAAGCAGATATCCCAGAGTGACTCGGGTTTCAAAGTACAGCACTACTGAAGAACTGAGAGAGGGAACACTGTCACCAGAGAATAAGTTGAGACTTTGAACTGAAGTGTAAACCACTCTCCTTCAGCTCTCCGACATATTTAGCATAACCAGACTGTTCTGCTGAAGCTGGGCTGCCTGTGGGATGCTCAAATGCTGTAGATAACTATGGCTGTTTCCCAAACAAGTAAATAATGGCCTTTCCTTCTACACTTTCTAATTATCGAGGGCAGCTGTACCACCCATTTAGAGAGCCCTACACTATTTTCAGAGTGCAGCCTTTTTATTTAGCTTTCAAGCAATTCTATGCATTTCACTTACTAGCTGAGCTTTCTTTCTCTTAAGCTGTTACAAGTGGCGGATAGAATAACTATTTCCTATTTATTTCAAGAACTCTGAAGCAACATGTACAAAATTTATTCTTCAAATTCTATCATTTTGATTATGAACAAAGACACTAAATTTACTACAGTATATCCTGCATAAAGTATATATGGTAATAACATACTAATAAACAGTAATATGATCCAACGTCTAATGAAAATAAGTAGTATGAGTTCCATTCCACAGGGAAAAATTAAGATTAAATAGGCTTGTTCAAAGGTTAAAGAAGAGCTCATTAGCAAACCTAAAACAAACTCATGAATACCTAATTCCAGACGCTACCCTCATATCACTGATATTTCCTAACAGTGATAATATGCAAAACTTTTATGCATAATCATTAGCAGGTATTATATTTTTAAAATCTGATGGATTATGGCAATCTGTGCACTGAAATTACTTTCTCTCTTAAGCTTTGTTTTTCATTTTCCATTCAGTGCAATGTTATTTGAGTCAGACCTTAATCACTTTTAGAGTGATTTTATTATTACTGAAGTGAAATGAACCAAAAGAGCAAGAAATAATTACTCTGCAGAGTGACATTTTGGGATACTGGCCCAAAGATGAGTTTTAATGCCAAGTTGCTTATTAAAAAAAAAAAAAAAAAAAGAATATACGGACAAAAACATTGAAATGCAATCCCAAATGCCCAAAGTATTTTTAAATGCCCGATGTGGTATTCGTTAAAAAATGTTCTACTGTGTTTAGGAGACAGAAGAAAAGTGTGGTGAACAACTAGCTGGTACCAGAGCAATAGCTGTTGAAAACAAAAGCCCAAAGGTATTACAAGAGAACCCATCTTCTTGTCAGCAAAATGTAAGCTCTTAATAATAATCGTATTTGAAGAATACCATATCTTAAAATATTTATTTTCCTCCAGTCATCACTAGTGATGCAAAAATACTAATAATCATGGAAAATACTGGATTATTGCATCCTTTTCGAGCGAAACATGGCTTCTTTACCTAGTTTACTACAAGGAATTATAACTACCTTTCCTTGCTGCACTATTAGTTGATATTTTAATTGTCTGCTGAAGAAGGGACCTCTTCCTGACAGCTATTGTTAGCAAGAAATCATTTTCTAAGAGTAAATAAGGATAACAGCACAAAGCTGTCAAATCACATGGAAACAGTTTCTAGTATTTACTTCTACCCAGGTGTACAGAACTAGAGCGTACGATCTCTACAATGACAGGCATGGATTATTATTTTTTTTTTTTTTTTAATCAGAGAAGCAACTCTCGGGTAAGAACAAATTTGGATGCCTTTCTAATGATAACACATTTATGTAAATGGAACAAAACTAACTCACGGCTTTTTTTCTCCTACACTAACACTTGAAACAGTTTGTATAGCAGATACGTCTGCTTGCTGTATCAGTAACGGTAAAATAAAGAGGAAATTAACACTAAAAACTCTTCAACATGGATAACAAAACAAAATGTGGTGTTTAAAAAAATACTAAAAACAAACAGTATATTTTTTTGCAGTTCAGATCAAAAAGGCAAGTATTATGCTACGTAGATAAGATTAAGTTAAATTCTAAACTCAGCTTCAAGAATTCCTTCAATTTAATTTAGCAGATGGTACTAGCACACTAAACAGTAACCTAATTACATAAAATGACATTAAAACTATAAATGAAACAAAAATGCAATTGTCACTTTTTTATGACTGCTGAGATGAGCATCCAGCTACTCCAGCTACATTGTTGTTCAACTAAGATGCTTCACAATCTGAACTTCATATTCTTATCTCGACATTCACATATCCATACAGAAAGCAGTCCTTACCAATCTTACACTAAGCTGATGACAACAGAGAGGAAAAGATAAAAAGAAAAAACAGGGAAAAAAAAGAAAAAAGAAAAAAGATAAATCCAGGGAGTAAAACTGATCAATGCTGAATCCTATGCCAAAAATGCCCAAAAAAGCAAAGGACGTTCTTTAAATCTTCTACCGGCACAAATATAGCAGAATGAGGCAGGAAAAAAAAAAAGTAGGATGGGGAAAAGGAACACTGTGGTCCAGAAGAGTATTTCAGTATTAGAATATCTTCTGAAAACATTAAGCAAAATTGAATGATTCACACTCATAAGAACTGGGAGTAGGAGTAAGCGTGGAAAGATAGAAGGAAAGTGTCTCTCTATATTCTTATGGAGCAATTTCTATATTCTTCTCTGTCAACACCATGTCTTGGTCTTATTGCTGCTCACTGAGAACAACAGGGTAATTGATGTAAGAAGCAAGATGATAAGAACAGGAACTCAAAGTAGTAAGAGATGTACGAACTATAAGACGTAATATTAGTTTTAAATCATGGACGATCTGAATGATCTTGATGGAACAAGGACAAACATCTGAGCCACATATAGAACTAGTTCTGAAGCCAAAAGCTCTAATGCCAAATTAAACCAGCACTATGTGCGAGACAGGGCTTATCAATACCACAATAACGTGGTAATATTGCATTTGGAAGCAGCCTAGTATCCGTTTCTTGCTTTACATTCCATTGCAAAAAGAGAAGTCACATATATGAATTTAGCAAGACTTGAATGCATGGCTAAAGTTAAGCATGCACTTGGTGTAGCAGGTCAACTGGTTCCAGGAAGGATCTTCAAAGCTTTCTTACCAATGTCACAGCAAACACCAGAAGACAAAAATTTCATCAGTAAATATGACCAAGCAACTAATACCTCTGCAGCAGTCAAACAGCCTAAGCCCCCCTCTGTTATCTTCTATAATTGGTGTCTATAAACAGTACAGTAAATGTATCTGAACAAAGATCATTATGATGTGGGCTGCAAGGTACAAAATGGCCCAAAGGAAAAAGATTATGCTTTTTGAAGCCAACTTTTGGTACTACAGAGAGAACTAGAGAGAATAAGGCTTAATTAGAACAACTATTTTGTGTGTCGTTATAATTTTATATGAAACACAAGGTAATCATCACCACTCTCAGTCTAATTGAAAAAGACGTGACAGCTACCACCCGTTTTTAACTTTTTTGTTTGTTTTTTACATTCTGGGACGCTTCCTTTGTTACAAAAGAACATTCAAATAATGTGAGCTGTTTCATACCAGTTGGGCTGCTCATTAAGCTGAAGGCAGCAGAGAGAAACACTCCTGCCTTTCCCTCCCTAGTGTCAAAATGTGCATACAGCCACTTCAGGATCCATAAACTACATTAATCAATCTTGCCTATTTTTCCCTCAAGTGCTGCTGAACTGTAAAGAGGCAAGCCCTCAGATCACTTCAAAGATATTTGAAATACTGGTCATAACCAAAACGGGAGATGAACAAGGCCGGTAACTGGTGCAGCTGAGGCAGCCCAATCCCCCATTACAACTCGCATGGGGAGGCAGCCAGGAAAGCTGGTCTGCGCTCCGCGGCTCAGAGGTGGCATCATGGCCTTCGACTCCCTTGACACCCGCATTGTGTGTTTCAGGGCCTTGTGAGAGATGAGTCTTGCACGGCGCTTTTAACCATTTTTCCTGCGTTGTGAGTGATTGGCAAAAACAGCCTGGAGAAATGTAAATTGCTGAAAGGCTGTGGCTGCCTGCGAGGGCCTTCTCACCTGAGGCAGACACGCTGTTTCTCTGCCTGCAAGGTGCCTGCGAGGGAGGCAGAAGAAAGTGCTTGCAAGACACTGATCACCCGTTTCTTCACGGCGGATTGAAGATGGAGAAGCGGCTGAACAACTTTGCCTGAAAGTCCCATGGCAGCAGAGGAGATTACATTCTCACACAGACTACAACGCCGAGGACTTGATTATAAACCGTCACCGTGTGAGACAACTCCATTTCCGAAGCATTTCAGTCGCATTAGTACGCAAATGTACCTGTGCTAATAGCTTGCCTCTCAAATGACCTTATTAACACAGCGCATCAGCTCAATGTTGTCGAGCAGCATCCAGCCGCAGAGTGGTTTTCAACCTGCTAGGCCAGAATACAGATGGATCTGGAACAAACCAGATCAGCTCCTTTCTTTAGCAAAAGCAGTCTCTGCAGATTTGTACTTTATTCTCGGTTCCCACACGGGGAGTTTTTGAAGGGATCCCTCTCTGCTTTTCAGCCTAGGACAGAAGCAGCTCTTGTTCAGAAGCTCTTTGCAGGAGAAGAGAGGAAAAGCAGAACCATCAGGGGAAACGATCCCACCACTCAGAAGTGATCAGAAGGAAGAAAATACTCATGAGGACAAATGGCTGCGAGTCGAGGAAAACACAAATGAGTAGTGGCAGCCGCTTCTTAGCAGCCTAAAAGGAAGGAAAACACTTTTCCACTCTACCACTCGACTGAGCAGTCCATTGTCTCGCTATCTGAATAGCTTATTTACCACTAGCATACGTAAAACTAAAAAAAAAAAAAAAAAAAAAAGAGGCAAACAAAAATAAATTGTTTTTCCTACGTCAACCTCACTTAATTACTGAAGAGTAGTTTGAATAGTTGATCTGCTAATGCTTTGGCGGGACTGGCAGCCAGTCTAGTCCAGTCAGGCTTGCCTGATTGTATGAGAAATACAAAATAAAATTAGCATAGTCAAAGCCAAGGATAATCTAGGAAGTATTCACAATAATGAATAGAGTTGGGTGACAGGTTGCTTTAGCTGGGAGTTTCTGATACCCAGCCTTGTTACAACATGTGTGGGCTAGTAAATATTCAGCAGAAGTTTAACAAGATATTTTAAGATTTTAAGTCAGCTCAGTCATGTCTACATCACGACACTGACATGCTGTCTTCGCTTTTGCATATCTTACAAGAAACTTAATATCAGCTTATATGGCAAGAAATCAGACAATCATCTAAACATAAGTCTGTGCATGCTGAGACGTATATGATGAAAATAATCTGTCTTGTATCCTGGGAGCATAATACCCAGTAGTCTAATTTTCAGACAACACTGCAGCCCATCGTACTATTGAACAAAACCTAGAATTATATTATTTTTTTTTTTAATCACAAAAACTGGCTGAATACAAGCAGACAACTATTAACGCAGTCTAGGATACCTGAGGATCTCCCCCTAAGGACAAAAATGGAACATACATTAACTGTTTAATCAAGTGCACACACACTCTTTTCTTCACAAGGAATGCCAATGTTTTAATGCAAGCTTTATATTGTCACTAAACTGGTACGTCTCACAGCATCACGTGATCACTCTGGTGTGCTGTCTCGCTATTCAGTTACTTCTCTTTATTTCTTGTCCTCCTGCTCTAGTTTTGAAAAAAAGTAAAAGAAATGGGATGCGCTTGCACACAGCAAAATGTCACTTACTGCAGCAACAAGTTTAATAATTGCACCTTGGGTGACAAGGCAAATAAAGAAGAGTTACAAAATACAATTACGATTGACAAGCTATTCTAATGCTACTTTGCAAGGCATCTTATCTGCTAAATCTACATTTTCACTCCCTTTCACTCACAGTAACACCTGCATTTACCTCTTACTATCACAGTTTTTAGACTACGGCATGATAACCGTCTAACCGAGCAGTAACACTGCCATCAGGAGATGACTTTGCATCATATAACAGACTTCTGAGCAGAGAACTGGAAAAACTCAAGTGCAATATGTTCAAGTGCTGTCAAATTTTTCTTTCACGGAAAGGCAAAGCAATCAAGTGATCCCTTCTCACTTCTGATGAATTGTGAATAATAAAGGCTTAGTCAACGCCTACACCGCACTCACAGGTGGTATTTTGACCATTCTGATATAAATTTGCTCGTGTGCCAAGAGCAGCACAGCCAAGCAGTGCTGAGTTCAGGATCCAGCTGGATCTGCCATGTATGCTGAAGCCACAGAGCCACAGCTAAACACTGTTACTGAACCCTAAACCAGCCGGTTTACCTCCTGTTTGGACGTGTTTACACTAGCTGTAGTCACATTTCATTACCGCACAGATACAGCGTTTGAGAGAACTAGCTGGGCAATGTTACGAATGCTGACATTTAGACATTAACATAAAGGCACAAGTATTTGACAATAACTCTTTACAGTACTTGTGTGCAGGAGGAACTACAGTCACTCCCTAGGCTGAATAATATGACCTCATTTCCTCATTTTTATTATTTAGCATTGACGTTATTTGCATCACATGAAATAAAAAACAGTACCTCCCTGATGCTGTCCTTTGCTATTTCTTATATTTTCTAGTCATAGACAACAGAACATTCGGTGAACATATGAAAAACCTTCATTAGCAAAATAAATAGCAGACCCCAAATGGAAAATTACCAGGGTGGGGTCTGTAATTCTAATAATGCATCTTTAATTCCAAAATACACAACCAAGATGAATGAAAAAGAAAGTATCCTCTTACCTTGGGGTCTCGTTTTCTACAAGTTAATGCCAAACCTGTAACACCTAATCAAAACACATTCCTGCTTTTCCTCATTTTTTACTTATGTACATATTACTACAGCTTAAAAGGACATTTTCTGAAGTATCCTGATAAAACCAGACAAAGGCAAAGACAGGTAGGAATAAACAAATCATCCACCATAAAGAGCAAAAATTACCTTTAGCAGGGTTTACTTTTATCCCTGACCTATACAGCATCTCCTCATTCTGCCAGTCCCCATTCCTGACAACAGTCTTGAGTCCATAGAAAACAATTAATGCAGCAGTGGAACAAAAAACCAAGTTCTTCAGAAAGCGCTTTTGGGCTTTGACATAAAGGGCCCTGACACCTACTGTAACCAGCAGGCAGAAGCCCATACTAGGAACATATAGCACACGCTCTGCTATTACAAAGCCAACATAGAAAAATAGGTTTGTGGCAGGAACAAAGGGCACTATTAACAAAGACAGAGACAGAACGACAATGTTCTCAGTTGAAGGAAGCTGCCGTCTCTGCACGTCATGCTTTTTTATACCATTCTCTTCTTTTGATCCAAAGCTTGACTTCACCTCCAGTGTCTTGTACTCCATCTCTGAGTGGCAGCTGTGCCCATTAGCGTTCTGCTTGCCGTTCATTACAGCTCTCCCATTGCATTCTCGCTCATCGCTGGAGCCCCTCAAGCTGAAGCAGGCAAGGAGGACGAGTCCAGCATAGAAGGCCACAGTGTGTAGATTCCTCCAGTCGCTGACTGCTTTCAGAAGAGGCACGGCGTCCATAGACCAGTCAAAGCTGAGGGTATCTGGGCACAGCAACAGCCAGAGGTTCTTGGTTGGCAGATAAAAGAAGGTCAGCGTACGCGTGAGGAAACTGTCTGAGTCAGCTGCTGGATTGTCAGAATTGGAAAAACTTGGGGGCTTGTTGCCCATCCAGTACAAGCGGACACCCAGCAGTGCAGTCCCCCAGGAGGTCAATAAGCCAATGCTGAAGAAGAGGGTCAAATTCTTTCTCTGAAAGAAAAGAGGAAAAAAAAAATCAACAAACAATCAGTATAAATCAACACCAGGTGTTTAATTCTGTAAATTACAAACAAAAGGAAGCAAGAAATATCTGATACAACTTTCTTTTTGGTAGTGGCATCAAGCACTATAGTTCTTGGTCTCTGACATTTGGATCACAAAATGTTGGGGTATGATGTCGACCATAGACTAAACAAAACAGCTCTTTCATTTAAGCTGTATCAGCCCTGTATCAGAGTCAAGCCTTTAAAGATGTTAGGGCGGTCAGTCCTTGCTTAAGATCTAGTTGTGAAACCCTTTGTAAACTCTTTATTTTAGAGGAATTCATGGAACCTCACAACAGTTCTTACATAACCTCCCGAATCCTTCCTTTGCTCCTGGCAGTGACCAAAACACCAGTTTGCCTTAAGTATTTTTAAAGAATTCTCCAGTTCCATTTCCCTAATTAAAGTCTCTCCTAAGTATTTCATCTGAGAACCAATAAACTTTCCAAGAAGGCAAGAGAGGAAAACAGACACGGATTCCATGTTTAGGTCTTCCAATTCCAACTTATTAACTACAGTGATCACTTTGAGCTTCCAGATATGCCTACTAGTGAAAGCCCCACTTCATTTTGCATCTCACAGCCAAGGAATATATATCTTTTTTTCAAGCACACCATATTAAATAAGTGCTCTAAAACCTTGCATATCTTGATGACCACCTAAATAACATTATGTGAAGCATGCAGCTGTCTCCACCTACCCATGTCGTCATGCTAGCAACTTGAAGAACCTCCACTTTTTTACGGAATAACTCCACATTTGTCAGCTGGAGCTGATTGTTGGGTTCCCCTCCGCTGCATTCGAAAGCACTTACTTATTCAAATGCTTGCAGAAACACACCATTTCTGCCTAAATGAGAATCAGGAAGCAAGATTTTCTCACCAATTTCTAGGACTGATGAGCTTAAGTTGTGCTTTCAATTACATGGGTGCCCTAAATGAAAGCTGTTTTGGATTACTCTCTCTTTGCAGAAGAATCTGTAAAAGCTAAATTATACGTATTTTTATATTTCAATTTCTCAGATGTCTTTTATAAGAAAAACTATTTGCCAAATAGCACCAGATACGATATAAGCACTTTGATAATCTTTCCCTCCATTATTACAAAGAATTATTTGTCAATCATTTTTCATTTTATTAGGTCTGTTTTTTCCATCTTACACTACATATTCTTGGGATGATTATTCAATGTTTCCTCAGTTATTCAGAAGCAAGATCACACACTGGTATGTTTTATCGTATTTCTTTCAAACAGCCCCTTAAAATCACGAAATACAGATGAATGTGCTGCTCCATTTTAGGTCAATTATTAATAGTTTTCTAGCATCAGGTTACTGATGTTCCAGTAACAGACATGGTCTAGTCATCATACTTTATCTCACTAACTCATGAAGAAATGTATTGCTTTTCATATTTTTATGGAGTTTCTCCTTGTGAAGTTTAAAATATTTAATGGCAGTTAGACTAATTCAAAGAACTCAATGGAGGCATTAGTAGGGAACAAACAAATTTATAATAAGAATATTTATGTAGTTGTATCAGAATCACCTAAAAATGTTGTCTCTTTTTATACACAAAGCAAAGCCTGAGTTCACATATTTCGTTTGCCATATTAATTCCTGTTTGATTTATTAGGTTTTGTATATTTCTATATCCTGGAAAATCAACAATTTTTTGGTAATAAATGAATCAAAAACCACATCTACACTTTACGATGAATATATTCCCTGAAAAGCCTACTGTAACAATCTACTTTTATTTGTAAACTGGATAATACTTCACAACTCATCTCAGATACTGTTTAATCCGTGCCGGCCAGGACTGTTTAAATGCTTCTAATGTTATAAAGCTGTGTGAACTGGTTACCACCAAAACTCCTAAGTTTATATTTGGAATAAAACGATTATTCAGATTCCATGGATTTGCATATATGCCCTCATTGTAAAACCTATGTCCCTGGTTCAACCTGTCCTTTCATTCCTGTCACATTTTGCTACATGAAAATTTCTCTGCCCACTCCTCTGGCTCAATTATTTTCACAATTGTTTCCTTCAGATGTGCATATAAACAACTCTCAAATGTTAAATGTAATTTTTTTTTGCTCATTTTATACACCCTTCTACAGTTCCTTAAGAGGAGGCTGCTTAGAGAGAAAGAGGCTGAGAAGTGGAAGATGGTTTTGTTCATTTGTTTGTCTGTTTTAATTAAAAATTCAGAGCAGGTCTTTGCTGGAGGGCTATATGCCACTTGCAAGATTAAGACACCCCAAATACTAAGCAAGTGAAACTTGATTAACAGATGAGAAGTGAGCTTTCATGGATTGCTTAGACTGCTTTGTTATTTTGTTAACACTTAAAACCAGGAGAAAATCTCCCTTTCCTAAAGATGGAACAATTGTGCTTTTTAATTAAATGCTGAGAAAGTTCACATTAGAAAATTCTTTGACAAAACTGTGCGAGAGCAGATATGCCATTCCTGGTGGATAATGGAGAAACTTGCTAAAAACTTTCAGATCTTCATGCATCATAAAAGAGCAACAATGAAAAGCTCACCTCTTGCTCCAAGCCCTAGAATGCAAACAATCTGCACCTCAGAGCTAATCCATCCTCACTGCTGGAGTAACTATTTGCAGACTTCCTTTAAAGCTTAAATTTAAGATCTGTAAGGTCTGAATCCTCACACTTCCTGGTTCTACAAAGAATACAACAAATCTCCATGCAGTATTGTGTTTCATGCTTTAACAAAAAATCCTTTTTTTTTTTTTTTTTTTTTTTAACACCAGCATCAAATGAGGTATCTAAGCATTCACTCATGGAGCGCAGAGATAACCGAGTAGGTGGTTTTCCACACCAGCACATCTGTTCATCATGCTGTGAAATACTAGTTAACTAGAAAAGGAGCTTTGGTGGATGCTTTAGCTTAATTAACTGACTACACGAGTGGAGTGCAAATATCCTCTTGTTGCCTCGGACGCAAATGCTATGCGTCCTTCCCCGGAAACTATTTGAGACATGGATCTTCTCAAAAGTCAGTAGCTTTATATCTTTTTAAAATTAACTACACATTAACTAGAGCTACCAATAACCTACGTAATGCTGACATGCCATTGTGAATTTTCAGATTTCAGAGCAGATCGTCTGGACTCAGTCTGAAACCAAGAATAAAACTGTTCCTAATACTTAAACTTCCATCACAAAAGTTTAAAGTAGGATGCCTTTTAAAACAAACAAACAAACAAACAAACACCACATATGGATACTGCTGACTCAGAAGAGGAATGACAAACTCATTCCCCTTCTTTTCTCTCTCAACACTCAAGACGTCTGCACAGATTTTATCCCTCTGTACAAACATAGTCAGAGAAAATTAGAAAGGTTTAGCTCCCATTTGCTTTTCCTTCCAGGCTTTGTACAGCAAACCAAAGGAAAAAAAAGAAACACTGGCTACAGCAATTTATTAAAATTAAATACTATAATCAGTTCCTCAGCAGACTTCTGCCTGCAAAGAAAGTGATTTCAAAATGAACTCTGCTCAGACAAGCACTTTCACCAGCAACTCTTCCTCTGAGCCTCCAGACAGCCTGTGCTCCCCTGACCGTGCACATGTAGCATAGGCCAGCAGCAGGAATAGATCCTCTGTAATGCTTGGCAGAAGGGATTTGGATTACTATACTCATGAGTCCTAATCCAGCCCATCTGCCATATGTTTTGACACCCCCATAAATTCTCTTACCTTTCATAAGTAGTCGTTTTCATCTGGGGAAAAAATGAGCACTGATTTAGATCAGATTTAATATCTCTCCTGCCCACTAACAGTCAAGTACCACCACTGCAATTTTAGTGTTTGTGACTGCATAAAACTTTTTCATCTCCCTACCAAAATCCATCTGCATGACCCACCCACATTGCACATTTACCTTGTATTAAATCCTAATTCCTCACTCCATTATACTGCTCTTAAATAAGGCACTGCAGCAGATTTCTTGATTGGGCAGGTCCTGCCAAAGCTCCATCATCACCTAAGCGGTATCCAAAGTGTTTTCAAAAGACACTATTCTTTTAACCTCACCTTGTCCATTTCACAAAGCAGTGTTAAAATATGGCATGTGGTCAACACAGTCAAATCATATAAAAAAAATCACAGTCAAAATCACCTGGCTAACCACGCACAAAATGCTATTTTTAGAACTCAGGAAATGCAGAAAAGAAGGTGGTTAAGTCACCAGGCATTACTCACAGAAGCTTCTTTTCAGCCAAGGCTGAGCTGAACTAGAGTTCAAAACGTAACCACACCAGGGATGAAGGTATTTGCTCCAAGCCCTGGTGGGTCGTAGCACTGAGCTGGAAGTGGCCTTTACTGCTCCCTCTCCACCTGCCCGGTTTGCTCCTGCTCACGTGATCCACCAGATGAGCTTCACTCATTGACAGAAGCGATACCACAACAGCTGGCCTGAAGGTCTGCTTTTCCTCTCAGTTGGAACTCTTGCCTTTAGTTTATCCCGTATTTTGATCAATTAAATGTCGTTTACTTCTAGTGTTGTGAACCTGCACAATTCTTCCTCAACAAGGAAGTCAGTGCACTCATAAAACAGCTGAAGGTTACATGTATATATTTTTATTGCAATTAGCAAGTAGCACAAGCTAGGCAGTCCTTATTGCTATTTACTTGCCTTACTAAAATTTAAATTGAGTTATAAATACTGGCATTTAGAATTACCCAAAGTGTTCTTCTAAAATCTTTAATACTTTAATATGAATCTTTAAATTAATAAACAAAACACCACCAACCTCTAATCTCTCAGCTGAAGAAAGTTATGAAGACTACAGGGGAAAAGATAAATCCCATTAAGAGCGGAAACTGTATGAATGACTGGAGGTAGTACAAGAGCAGAAGGGACTACATTAGCTTGATAAATCTGTGAGCACAATCAGTGCAACAGAGAAGGCTCTCTCTGAGGATAAGCCTACACAATCAAATGCAGTGTGACAATGGCAAACTATGGATATTTACCCAGGGTTAATCCATCTATCTGCAGAAGCAAGAACTTAACACAGGAGGTTAGAAGCCCACTGGGACCAAAAGACATTCCTGAACTGCCAGACTGCTCAGGAATGATGTCCAGCAGCACTGTTGCCAGCAGACAGGTAGGTAGATGATAAACAGATAGACAGATTAGATAGACAGATAGTCCAACAGTCATTCCTGCATTTCATTTAGCAAGCATTGTCTCATTCAAGAGGTTTTGCAGTGAAGGAAGGGTGCTGCACTTTCTGCACTAGGCAAAATGCTGACAGCTCACTGAACATGCAAGTATATTGGAAGGCAGAACTGGAATTCAAAATGATCTTGAAAAAAACAGAGAAATGTTCAGGAAAATAAAAGGCAGGGGCAACTCCAACTGCTTAAAGCTACACAAGTATGAGACGTGGAACAAGTAGCTGGCTCATCTTCAGAGTAGCATCAGGGATTATCACAGATCACAGGCAGCTCTTTTAAACCACTGCTAAAAAGGTAAACACTATACCGAGACTACAGATGAAAGCACACCCTTCAAGATATATGAAGTAATCCTTCTACTCTTCTCAATACCAGTAAATCCTAAAAGTGTCTGGTTCCAGCACAGAACTTTCAGAAATAAATGAAGGAACTGGATAGAGGTCAGAGGAGAGGAATGAGACTGATTAGTGATCTAGAAAAACATGTCCCATGAGGAAAAAATGAAGAACATAAGCTGTTTAGACATGACAGCTGCCTTCTAGTAAATAAATGACTGCTGCAAACAGGAAAGGAATCATCTGTTATCTATATCCATGTCCAAAGGATAAGAATAATAATCTCCAGTTCAAGAAAGTTACCAGGAGACACTTTCTATGCTCAATATAGGGATGCACTGGAAAGAATTGCCGTGAAGGTTGGCTCTATGCTGCCTTAAAGAACAGATTAAATGTGTAACTTGTAGGAAATACAGAAGTATTGTTGGTTTTTAGGGACAGTAAGATGCACCATATGGCCTCTTGAGGTAACTTCTAGGCATAACTTCCTGTGATATCACAACAGTATCATCAGCATTCCTACTGAAAAGCAGCACACTTTCTTTCTGGAAACGTTTTCTCTTTGCGACCTTTAAAAATATAACCCATCCATGCTCTGGTCATTTCTGCATTAAGTACTAAAGCTCCCTGAAATCCTACTTTGTCTTAAAATTTGCTTCACTTCCCTCCAACTCAGGCAAAATGTTAGCTAAGACGATCTTCATTTTGTTTGCCCAGTCACATTAGCATTTTCTGAACATTTCTAAAATGCACTTCTCAGAAACTAACACCTCTTCTGGTTTTTTTTTTCCCCAATTGTTGCAAGTACAAATCCATGCCATTTTCTCTAATAAAAAACCCCCTCAATCAAATATACTAAAGCCTTGAACCCTTCATCCATCCATCAATTCAAAGGTGATCACTGCCCATTTCTGCCCTTAAGACTTGCATCCTAGAACATGTCTTACAACTGCCGTGTATGAATACCTCTGCAAAGTTTAAAAAAAATCTGAAAAGATTTATAGAAAACAATCTGGGAGAGTCAATGAATTATTTCTAACCTGGTCAAGATAATGTCAAAATTATGTTTTTTTTCTTGCTGCATTCCCTCTTCTGCCCTCCTTGTCTTCTCCATGAGCATTCTTCTACTCCCAGATATATGCATACATGATATTGTAAAAATAAATAATAAAACACACAAAACCCCTGATATTTTGTGTTGAGAGCTTTAGTGCAACATCAAACAATGTAAATATTGGTTTCTATTTGCTATAAAAATAATAATAATAATTCAAGCTTTCTGGTTGGTAGAATAGTGCCATTGACGTCAGCATTTATGCAAGTTAATGGCCAAATTTCAACTCACCCAGTGAAAATGCTGACAGCAATATTGACCCAAAAAGTTGGTACTAGAATGTTATAACTTCTTGGTAACACACAAGATATAAAAAAGGAGCTAAGGAAAAAAAGAGTAAAAGTAAATAGTTCATCTAAGACTTCGCAAAAAGCTAGTAGCATACATAATGAGACAAAAATCATGCTTGAAATTTTAAAAACTTGTTATTATCAGCATGCCAAGAAACCCAACCAGCACACAAAATTGCACAGAGCAATTCATGTAAGTTCAAAGGGAACCACTGGAAAATTCCATCTGTGTAAAACAGCAGCAGTTCGCCTCCGCTGTGCGGACTGCAAGGACACACGGGACAGTCTCAGAGGAGAGCGGCACCAGCACGACCCAGCGCTGTGCTGGAGCAACTCGGTGAGGGGACCTGCAGGTCCCTGAGGAGAAGCAAAGCTTTGCCCAGGTCCTCCTGGGAAGGCAAAGGCCGTACCTGCTGCACAGCCGGGCTGCCCTCTCGAGTGACGAACACACCTGAAAATGAGTACCCAAGGCTGAGGCCCACCGTGTCATTTGTGTCTCCTACACCACACGAAGTAAACCTGACCTGACCAGGCTTTCCGACTACTCAACCTGTACAAAGTGTTGGCAACTTACTAAAGGCCTGCTCACCTGAACAGATGGAGACGCATTTTTTCTTCTAAAGGAAGCTTGTTCTGCTCTTCTGTACAACACACAGGCACGCTTAAGGAAAAAGGAAGCAAAGTATAAAATGGCTCTTAGAGCACATACTGCATCCTACCTATAAACCTACCACCAGAAATTATTATTTCACATTTCCTACACTAATAGGATGGCAATAAAGGAAAATTAAAGCCTAAGACATGGTTTAATATGCAGTGGGAGAAAAACACATGCAGTATAAAAATGCAAATAGACACATACTTTTTAAATGACTAATGCAAATAGAAGTGAATTTTATGAGCAAAAAAAATGTTGTTTAATCTTAGATTAAGCCTCTGGCAATGACTAAGCAACTTTATCAATACAGTAGGAGGAAGTCACCAATAACCAATTTCTGCACATGGAGTAAATATCAAGTTGGTTCCAGTTTTAACACAACAACCTGTCTAGATGTAATCGAAATCCATCAGCTGGAAATCCACTGAGTTACAAAAGTCCATTTCTACAGTGGATAACAAGCAACATCTTCTGTGGTTTTTTGTTTTTTCCTTCACCAACTGAAAAACTGAGGTGTTTTGTTTGTTTTATTTGAACATTTAAAATATAGTACAAGCAGCAAATTTATCTTGAAATTATATTCATAACAAATAAAATAGATTACAAATTTGAACACTTAATTATAATTCTTCTAGTAAAGTAAAGCTTATACACCTACAACATTTTCAAAGAGAAATACAAATAATATTGAAAATCCACATGAAATATAAAACCTGCTTATCAACTCAGAAGGTGCTTTATAGTATCAAGAAAGATTCACTTAGGATCATACAAGTAGCCATTTATTTCCTTAAAAAAATAATATTTAAAGCTGATTTTGGTGCAGATATTTTATTTTCAGACCTACTGGTTCAGCAAGATAGGGAAAAAAAATTGCTAAGTGACTCAGAACCTGTCTGTGTGACAAACTGTATACAAGGCTATGTTGTGACTAAAAAAATTATTTAAAGAAATCCCACCCTCCTTCTACACCCACCCACCAAACGCATCTTTTTATGAGGTGGTACAAGAAGATGGCCAAAAGGCACTCACAGGTAGTGCAACTCTTACGCTTGAAGTCAGTACGTTTAGAAGGAAGAATAAATTTCACACTATCAGCCACTTGTCATTTTTTTCAGACGCCTTGCTTATTATAAATAACAGCCTAAAGGACGTCTCCTATGCTCTGGATGCAATCTCTATGTAATTACTACTTATTCTGTGCTACAATAGCATCATGTTTCAAACAATGGGAACCACAAAGAACTGGAGAAGCTAAAGGCAACGCAGCAACGACAATCAATTTTGGAAAGCCTTCAGAAAAGTGACTTGGAGTGAGAACTATGTACCTTTGAGATTCAAAGTCATCACCAACAGCAGATGAAAGGTAATTCAAAGCAAATGCTAACAAATAGTAGGTCACCACCATTAACGAAAAACTCAGTTTCCAAATCTACTGACAGGAACTCCTCTCATACTCCTAGTCAAAACAAATAGTGTGAAGCACAACTACATGACTCCTTTGCCATCTAATCTAGTCTTGCCTCCCATGTAGCTAACCAGGTGGCTATGAAGCACTGGCAATAAAATTCTGGAGATATATGCTTGGATGTTTGAAGAACAACACATTGGCGGGGGAAAAAAAAACAATTTAGTAAAGAAATCAAACGAACAACCTTTTTAAAACCTGACCAGTAAGTGCTGCAATCTCAGAGAAGCAAGACTGAGAAAATTAACATTTTAATAACAATTTAATTTGTTCCTCTTTTTCATTAGAACAAGTTAGTCTCTTATAGAATCAGTTATTCTCAAAAAATAATTTGAAGAAGAGAGAGTTTGCTATGTCCTATATTAATTATTGGGGAAGTTTTTTTGTATTCATTCCCTATTGAATACACTAAATAGAAATGGGAAAGAATACCTATTAGAAAATGAACAGAGACAGAACAAATTAAACATTTGCAGCAAATAGCACTGGCTAGCTACATAAGCAATCAGTACCCAATGAGAGCAGAGTGTTGCAAAGATATCACAGGAATAGAAATGCACAAATATAAGAATATTTAGCCAATAATAAAAGCTGCAAATACTTCAATAGAATATTTCCTCAAAAGTATGTTTGACAAAAATAGAATACCTTGAATGGGACGTCCTCTATCTCATTTCCCTACATATGAAATACAAAGAAAATATGTATTTTTTTAATATTAGCATTAGTTTTTCCTGCTCTTAGTCTTGATGCCTTTTTAAGAGGTATATAAAAGGATATTTAAGCATAGCCCTTTTAAAAACACGAATTGCATTACTAGGGTCTGATCCGGAGACAGAGCTAAAGGTAAAGCAATTACTGACCTCAGTAATGCAAAACCAAATCGTTAATAATCCAACTAAAGAGAGATGAAAAATGGTGAAGCAGAATATGGTTGACAAAACTTACTTCATGTCATGGGACTGTAATTGACATGGTGACTCATTCCTCTCCATTAAGCTAATGTGAAGAAATGAGGCAGTTAGCAACCTCCTGTGAACCAATACCAAGATACTTCTCAACCAAACTATTGGGGTGAAGTATTTTAAAGAGGTCAATTACTGATACTGTAAGAGGTATGCTGAAGCCCCTTAACCCATTACATTAAACTTACTTGAAAGCCTGCACAGTTATTTTCTTTAGCTTAAAATAAGATCTTTTATATTTCCCACTAGGCAGTGATCTGTGGTCAGATCAGTTTAGCTGTAAACCAATCTAGCACCTCTGAAGGAAATGAAAAAAAAATATTCTCTTAGAAGAAATTAAGAAATTTATTTTTTGTTAAATACATTCAGCACCATTATCAAAACATTTGCTTTAAATAAGCTTCTCAGCTTTTTGGATGAAACAAAGGAGGAAGAAATAAAAACTGTGCAAATGGAAATCATTCTGCCTGCACATACTCATCTATATTCACATACGCATGCACAAAGAGCCTTCCTTATTAATTCCTGGTTTGTAGGCCCACTGTATTGCAAAGATATTTCAGGCATCGAGGAAATAAATGCAATAGTCTTTCCTGAGCGTGGTCCTGGTGCAAACAGACAGCCATTATAAAATTCATTCCAGTCTCATTAATGAGCAAAGTTTGGAAGTGCAGCATTTTGGAGCCATAAAGAGATGATTTATAATGAGACTTCACTCAGTGGGAAGGCCGAAGTACAGCAGTTCTCTCTCCAAGTTATCATAATAGAAAGCCATTTAATGAGTGTGGGATTTCTTCAAGAATTCAAAAAAGACAGGATTTGGAAGAGGATGTGTTACATTATGCAGACACCCACGTCACTGAACATTTCTGCTACACTAAAACCG
Organism: Caloenas nicobarica; assembly: GCF_036013445.1. Lineage (NCBI taxonomy): Eukaryota > Metazoa > Chordata > Aves > Columbiformes > Columbidae > Caloenas > Caloenas nicobarica. Next base: position 52,823,266 of record NC_088245.1, read on the forward strand.
TCAAAATAAAAATCCTCAAAGTTCCTCCTATTTTGAGCGTTTGACTTGTTTTTAATAAGCGCTTTCAAATGCAAAAGACAGATTTGTAGAGATTAGAATCAGCATAATTCAGTATAAAAAAGTTAGCAAGGTTTGGTGAAACTAAACTAGGTTGCCTAAGATCAGGCACTCCATTGAAAAAATCGTGCCCTGAAGCAAGACACTGGCTGGCAAAGCAACAACAGAAGAGCAGAGAGGCAACTTTCCTCAGCAAACCCAGCAGAACCTGTGGCGCTTACCTGCCTCCCTACAGCACCCTCCCCTTCAGGGGAGCACTGAGCATGATGGTAACCCAAATTTAATTGCGCACCAACCTGAGACCTCCCCTTAACCCAGTCCAGATGAAAGCTACACCCAGCCCCCAAAAATGGCTTTAAAAAGAAAATAAATTTCACTAATGCATAAACACAATCTTCATACATACATTGGGCACATAAGGGCTTTCCATCTTAGAAATTAATCACCTGGCTTAGAGGTCACATTATTGAGTTTGCTAATGGAGGATGGCAGTAGGAAGAAGACAATGGACCAGAGCATGCCAGACTTCTTAAAATCAAAGTGCAGGCATAACTGGACTAACACTCAGAACACATTTATTGTCTAACTAGTAAATTGAGACTGTGGCTTCTTCACAATATGACAATTTAGACAGCAATGCCACTTTGGGAACTTTTGTTTGTTTTCTTATAGTTTTCAAGGTGATCAGCTCCTTGCACGAAGTGACATTGCGTCAGTGGAACGGAGGGAACAGCGTGTGGGGGCGGAAGGCTGAAGGGAGCTGTGCGACTTTGTTAAGCCATGACTGCCACCAAAGACGCCCATCAAACCATGACTTCCAAGAACAACACTAGGACAGCTGCACTCTTGACATGCATTGTAGCAACACACACACATCCCCACTTCTTCAGCAAATTGAGACTTGTAATGGTAATACTTACATGGGAGTAGTTACAACTATTATACCTTAGGTACTAACATTTTGTTTGTCTAAGTCTTGAAAAAAAACCCTAAAGTTCCACCAAACATAAGATGCATAACTTACATTAAAACAAGAAGTCCTCAAGCCATCATGCTCAAAGAATGATTACACAGCCATAAAATTCCCTCCTGCCTGGCATTCTTAAAAACGTCTATTCTACACAAGCTGCTTGTTTTCAAGTTCAGTATGTAAGTTACCCAGATGTCATGCTAGTAAAGGTGCAAACTCCTTAATCATGCAGAAAGCTGTGCAATACGTTTCCTTATCCCTTAGAATTGTGCACATCTTCAGCTCCTTGATAATCTTCAGATAGTAACTTCACTGCTACTGTTCGGCCTCTGCTTCAACCATCTGCCCCACCCACAGATCCACCACCAGCTCATCATTCTCCTGTCAAAAGCACCTTAAGATTCCCTCTTAAACCTTCTCCCTCGTGGATGGAATAGCTATCCTCAAATAGCCCCAGAAAGTGGAGATTCTTCCAAAGTTTTGCTCCAAGTACTATGACAAAACGCACCTGATATCACATGAAGATCTAGATGCTTCTTCTGTCACCAGTTCTGACACAGATATGTTGAATTATATTAAGCAGATTGCTTAACCACTTTCTGTCTCCTTTTGCTGTAATCCTTCCCTACTGCCTCTAAATTCATATATTATGTTTGGAAAAGTAGCAAGAGTTTGTAACGATGTTTTTTATGGTAGATAAGAAGGTTCTGGTCCCTTGTAAGTGACAATTATACAAATAATTAAGCACCACAGACAGTAGTAACTTTTTCTACTATAAGATCTGGAAAATTTCCTCTAACATGCTTCTGCTGCACGTATATTTAACATAAGTAATAGTTTTCAATGATTTTACTTCGATCTTTCTTCATCCTTAACTCCTTTTACTATTTGCTTCTGCCACATACTACACTGAAATGCAATGGTGCCTTTGGAAATGGTGTCCACCTTTGTGCCTAATGTCTCGTAAAACGAGCCAACAGTGCATCTTGGGAAGCCCAAGTACAACATCATCTACCACTTATTCTTACAGAGTTTTATGATTTACATAACGCAAGTAGACATATACAGCACAAGTCCAGCTAAAGTGAGGTTGTAGCCTTTAGCTGACAGTTTCAGCTGCTACTCTACCACAAAGAAATTGATTTGAAAGAATTAATCAGTATTGAACCACCATCAGCTACCTTGTTTGCCAGAATCTTACTAAGAAAAAGACAAAAGACTTATTGTTCTTACATATGAGTGAGATGAGGTATGGAGAGACAACATCTCTTTTATTAGAGCAAGCAATATAGCTACAAAAACATACATGTTATAATTGGAAAAAAATAGCCCCAAAATGGGCAGCTAGTCTAATACGAGATATTACCTCTTCCAATAAAATGTGATATTTTTTTACCATCATAGTGACAATTATACTAGTGCTGCTTGCTATTAAGGAAGAAAAAAGTCTAGAGAAGTGAAAGCAATTTTAGCTACCAAAAAAAAGAATAGTATCTTAATTGCATAGTTTTCAGGTAAAGTGTGCAAAACAGAAATGAAAGACACTAGGAGTTTGGTCTCTTCTTCATATACAGCGCTTCTATCTATTCTTGCCTCACACGGGAATGTCGAAAATAATCCCAGAAGTCTCTTTCCTTTAAAATAAAATAATGTTGAACAGGGAAATTTCAGACAGCTGTTTCTCCATTAGTGATGGAAAGACATGGGGTTAAAAGGTATAAATATGCTGGGAATGGAAGGAAATCTCACAAGTAAGAGAAATCTGTAAGTTAAGAGAGAAACAAAGATCAGAAACGAAGAGAAGAAAGGAGCAATGACACAGACATAAAGGAGAACGGTAATGAGTTAAAATAAGAAATTCGAGTTCTTATCCTTTCCTTTCCCAAACAGAAAGATAGGATTTGAAATTAAATGGGTGGTGAGGTGGAAGGGTGCCCAAAAATCTTCAATAGTACAGCTATTCAAAATAAATCACAAAGGAAAGGGAGACTGAAATAAATTTGAACAGGAGAACAAAACCAGAAAGACAACTTTCTTGGTTTGAGAAACTATTGTCACTGTTGTGAGCCTTCTTCCTTCTGTCTTCTCCCTTCTCCTTGTCTTTGAATTGCAAATATCTGCTATCAGTGTGGTTGCCAGCAACTCCAATTTGGCCAGGTCTCAGTCTTTTAAAATAGAGTCAAACTGTGCCTCTCCTGTATGGGTACCGCAGCACTCAACATGATGAGATTCTCCTACTGCCAGATCCCTTCCACCTATGAAGCTATTATAGAAACCTGCGCAGTCACTAAAAAAACTGGTTCCAGAGGAGACTACCGCAGATCTAGGGGGAAAATAGAAAAAGGGGATCACTACAACTAGTACTAAAGTGCCAAGACTCCTAGCCAACAGTGCATATATATTTTTATTTATTTATTTTTTAATACACTTCCCTCTGCGGGTGGGGCAGCCACTGTGGCACATATATCCTTTGGTGTGTTGAGGGTTTATACTGTACCCTTTTTTGCCCAATTTCCTAATGAGGACATGACTGATTTCCATCTAGTGAATTCCAAACTTCCTTTTACGCACAGAATTCTGTCTCAGGAGGAATCAGCATGGCAGGGTACCCGGGATTTTTTAGCATTATGCACCCTGAGATATCACAGAAAGAGACTTACCACGCTCAATTGATTTTCAAGACAGCAAGTAGGCTCCAAAAAGTCAGAAGTTGTTAATCATTTACACATTTCTCAACTTTGCCAATCAATGCAGCAAATACATTTCTTGACCTTGCTTGGAGAAAAAATGAGGATAACCTTTAAAGACTAGGAGTACTCACTCATTATGGATTTATCTGGCCAGCAATATTCATTACAGTAATGAAAAATTTGACTGAAAAGGCTAACATTTTAAAACTACAAGCTCCCAGTTTCATTAAAATTCCTTCTTATCTGCACAAGAACATAAAAATCATTAACCAAAATACATGCAGGGATAGAAATGACAACTGCTAAATTTTTCAGGAGTCCCTCTGAAGGGACCTTGACATTTTTCCAGTTATTAAAAATTACATTTTCCACAATTCACATATCTAAATAGGAATTAAACTGTAAAGACTCCCCTGTAGTTGTATTTGTACTTCTCTGAAACAAACTGGTTTAGTATTGATGGGTTGTTTGTCTGAAGTGATTTCTGAGATTAATGTTTCTAATGTTAAACTGATGAAAATCATGAAAATGATAAAAACATCACAATCCTGAAAACTCCAGTGACTCCATTTTCAAGCGTCAACATCTTAAATGTTTGAAAGTGAAATGCCTTAAGGATGGACTCCACAAAAACCAACACTCCAGGCAAAATTATGTCTATGTTAGTCTGTAAAAAATGCCAGTTAATTTCTTAGAAACCTTACTCCAGTCTCAAATTCACAAATGGAAAAATGGGACAGTTTGACCTTTTTTTTTTTTTTAGAAAACAATATATTTTCCTTCCTTTTGCTCACTGACTTTCCAGAATCATGGAGATGTCCTCCTTTTCAAGAGAAAACAAGAACTTCCACATTTCAGTTTGTATTTGTTATCTGTATTTGTTACGACAGACCCCAGACTATACATACATTTTCCTCCTAAGACTGTCATTTTCTTTTCTCAAAGTTGACCAATTCTGCATGCAATGTAATGATTAGGGTCCCAGTTGACAACAATGAGCATGAGAAGGCATGACTTGAGTCTTTTGTTTTGGAGGACACCTAAGCTCTGGTATCTCATTGATAGTAATTACTTTAGTACCTATTAGAGCACATACTCATTGCACAGAGCTCACAGTGCACACGGCAGCCCCAGTGTGCTAAAGCACAAGCAGCACCAAGCACTTTGAGATCCTGACGGCGCAGATGTAACAGTGGGTGATATATACAGACCTGGACAGGCTTTAGAAGAGATCTACACGTAAACTTGTCAATGTATGCCTAAAAGCAGCTGCTTAAGGATGGTGTCAAGGGACCCTGTTCAACTGCAGGTGACAAACAACCAGGATCTGAAACCCCACCTTTCAGACTTGGGCAAATGTGATAACTTAGAATCAACTGTGCCCCTTAGTCCTCCTCTGCACCTTGGCCCAAGCGCCTGTGTGAAAGGTTTACATACTTTCCACATACTACAAGTATAAACTAAAGGGGATTTAAACCAACAGTTAAATTATGAAGAACACCTCCTACTGCCTGCAGCCGACCTCCCCTGGACAGGAGCATTAACGGCTGGGGCTGACCTCACTCCTGCCAAACCCACAGTCAGTCTTTGAATCATGTCACAGAAATAACTGGAAGGCTAGAAAACACACTTCGTTTTAATTTTTGTTATTTGCTTTCTGAAATCCCCTATTAAAAAGGTTTACATTCTTAAGCACTGGCCAAAACCATGAGGAATATGTATACTGGTTTGGTTTTTTTTTTTCCCCTCCATGAAAGCTGAGATTCTCACTGGGACAGATGTTACAAGTGTATAATTCGCTGCTCACAGTTTACAGTATGCGTATGTTTTGCTCAGGGGCTGTGGCTTGTCAGCCAAGTGTTGGGCTGATCGCTTGTCTTACCAGGCGGCTACGCGCTGGTCAAGCGGGATGTTGGGAAGGAGGAGGGAGATGTGCCTGAGAGAGCACCGAACCGCTGCCATGCAGGGGACAACAGGGAAAGCTGGGGGAAGCAATGAGCCACGAGGAAGAGAACAGCGGACTTGAGAAAAGTAGGGAACCAAGTCTCAGAGACAACACGAAGACTTTTCTAGAGACCTACAAGAGATCACAAAGATCCATCTTAACATGGGAAAAATAAGAGGCCCTGCGCTTGCAAGGACAAAATCTACTTTTAAACAGGACTATTTAAGTACGTATCACCCAGCAAATCTCTCTCATGAGATTCTGCTTTAATATTTGCATTACCTATAAAAGTTTTAAAGACTCTTAGCCTATTCTTTTCATGGAAAAGGTCCAGACAAGATATATCTCAGAGCTCTGAGAAGGCATCACCAGCCTAAGGCATAAGGCTTAAAAAGCTGAGAAAACTGACACACCAATTGGAACTGCATGAGGTGCCTTCTTGAAAGTACTGTCAATAAATTATTCTTTGCATATGGAGGTTTGCCTTTGCTCTAAAAAATGTCACTGATCCTGACAGCAAGAAACCTTATTGAATAAAAGGGCAACTTCTCTTTGCATTAACTTTGATTTTCCAAATGGAAAAGATCAACCAACGTACAGCATTTTGCAACTAACAGCAAAAATCTAGCATTCCTCTAAAATCAGGAGCAAAACCAAGCTAGGAGGAAATTTGGCTCCACACTGGTTAGAGAAGAGACTAAATAGAGAGCCCAGAAAGCTGGGCTGTCTTTGCCTGGGGTCTAAACTTGGGTACAGTCCTAGAGAGCTTTCCTCCAGCCCAGGGCTGCAACATGAGGGTGCAGGATGTTAAGTACGCTTGCCTGTGCCCTGCCACTTCCCAACCTGTTTCAATTATCACTTTTTAATCATTCCCTTTGAGGATAGTAACTTGATAACCAATTTGGCTGTGTAGAATTCAACTTCACTACAAAAAAAAAAAAAAAAAGGTACAACCGGAAAGATCCTTAAGTAAATGTCTATTTGCAAGTGGTTCGGCATATCAGGATTAGTTCTAAAAATGTGAGCGTGACAACACTGGCAGCTCCATGAGGAGGTGTGTGGGGAGACAGCAGAAATGTGTATTCAGGTTCTTTAAATCACTGTGGATGAGCACAGAATAATGCAGGACGTCTAAGGACTTTGCAGGAACAAAGTTCTTTCCTGGAAGTGAACAGAGAGGAGGAAAAACGTGCTTGAGTTTTGCCTTTTGAAGGCTACAGTTTGTTCATATTTACCCTGAAACTATCCAAAAGCAGATTTTTATGCCAATTCACGTGTCTTTTGAGTATTTCCTAACTATTTAGAAAGCCAGACAGCAGCGGACCTCCAGCAGGGTAGTATCTAACCTTTCCTGATAATGCAGCTAGTATTGTCAGAAATTTTGCTAACTTCTTAGAGAGTAACTTTTCCTTGTTATCCCACAATTGCAATTCATACAAAACTTGTATTTTAAAATTCCATTAATGCTAAGCATGCTGTCCTCCTATAGCTGTGGCCTGTAAAAGGTTATTTTACAGATCAGCAAGAAGGAAAAGCATATCCTTTGTATGTTAAAATATTGACTTTCAAATTCTGAAAATAAATAAAAATCTAAAGATGTCATATGGCTTGCAAAAATTCCAACACTGTTTATCTCATGTTGTCTCTCTGTGACAACATAACTAGTCCATATGAAAAGGCTTATACAATTGGGAGCATGCTCTAAAGAAAAAAAAAAAACCACACATCGATGAAGACTTCCAGATATTTTTGTATGGTTAGAAAAGGAAAAGAAGCAGTTAAGAAATACTTTATTTCTGAAATTTCATTTAACAAAGACTGTGCTCCAAACAAGTCACTTTAATACACCAGCACAAGTGTGTTTCAGTGCCATCTAGCTAATGCTCAAGGTAACTTGCATCACTACGTAGAGATATTTTTTTCCTGCAAATATGCTTACTTCAATAAAAAACAAATGGGGAGGTGGCACATCGTTTTTGCTTCATATCCATCAGTGTGTTGAAGCATAAAAAACTTGGGTTGCTCTTGAAATACTTGAGCTTTGATGTATTTGTGTGAGGAACTTTGATGTATTTGTGTGAGGAATGTTAAACACGTAACCCTAAAACCCTTTCTGCTGTGACTGAGTTCTTGATCTGGACAGATTCACATGACTGAGTACTTTAAATACTGTTCTTTCAAGTATAAACATATTAGGTGTCATTATGCAACCATTCTGTTCAATTCTTTTGCGCCATACATTAATGGAAGGATTGAGACAAAAAAAAAAAAAAGGAAGAACAAAGAAGGAAGATCATTTCAGCTTGTTTTAGTAAATTGTAAGAATATGGATTTCTAAAGAAAATAGTTTTGTAAAAGCAAGTGAAGATCATATTTTGAAGAGTGGAATACTATGCTTTAAATCCTCTGAAACTTCATTTTGCCTCCTCCATAGAATGGGTTTCCAGATAATAAAAGACATTTGCAGTCTTGACCATGTCATTGTGACTGTGTTAACACCAACTAAAAATGTGCAAGCTTGTTCTGAACTTTAATTAAAATTCTCCAGATTAAAATAATTTGACAGTCTAACACTTCTCTCTCCAGCTCAAAATAGATGTGAGGTAAAATGGTTTCTTTTGACGCAGCAACTTGATTTTATATCCTCTAAAAACCATAACTGAATCATAATAGCTGAGCTTTAAATCCTTCTGGATTGAAAGTGTACCATCCAAACATCTTCAGAACTATCTGAATAGCCAGCATATGCCTCCTAAGACATGCCATTGAAAATCTCAGAAAAGAATAAATGTATAACCAAAAGCATGCTGGTTTTCCTGTACACAGTAACTGCATTTTGGATTGCAAATTGCAAGAGCATGAAAAATGGATAATACCCTTAGCAAAAAAATAATGCAAACCCAAAACTCAGCTAGTCAAGTAAGAAGGGAAAAAAAAAAAAAAAAGTTGCAAAAGCACAAAGTGGAAGGTTGTAGAACATTTTGCCAAGGCCAAATGTAGCTACCTAAAGTTACTCTTCTCCTATTACATAATTTTTCACTATTTAATTCGTTGTGCCTATGTCATTTTTTGATAACACTTAACTAATTCCCCTCCACACACTTGGTAAAAATTTTTCCGATGGTGTAATTGTCAGGTTTCTCAAAGGGCATTGCAAAAACATGTCAGGAAGGGTGTTCTGAAGACTAAGAAATGTCACTGAACAGAACATGGGAGGGATTAAGACACGGCACGGGAACTTGCTCTCGAGCACCTGTGTTTGCTCCAGCTGAGCAGAAGCAGCAGCTAAAATCTGTCTCCAGCAAATCCTGCTTCCCCTGCCACGCCAGGCCCGGCTCTCCCTCCCCTGCCCACCTTCATTCCGGGTGGGATATAGACCCCAGTTCTCTCCTTACCCTTCCCATCTACCATCCCACCTGAGAACTCCCTTGCTGCCAGCTGGTGGGGACACCTCTCTTGGTTGCAGATGGGTATAGCAGGGCTGGGCAAGAGTAACACAAAGAGAAGGAGCTTGGAAGGCACCTGTATGACAGGTGCAGTGCCTGAAGTGAGCCTGAAGAAAAATGTGCTGGTAAATGCATTAAAGATGAGGAGCTTGGAGCAGTGACATTTTGGATGGACTATTCCTGTTCAGACTGGAGAGAAATTTCCAATACTGAAGGCAGAGCGAGCACGCTCGTACAATTAATTGGTAGGGACTGGGCTGGATGCCCTGCTAAAGTAACTATATAAGCACTCTCCCATCCTATGAGACATAAAGACAATCTCCACAACACATAAAGAGACTACACAATTTTTCATAAAATAGATTTCAAGGTTTTTGGTGTGATTTTTTGGTGTGTTTTGGGTTTTTTGTTTTGGTTTGGAATATTTTTTTGGTGTGTTTTTTTGTTGTTGGGTTGTGGGGTTTTTTTGTGGGGGAAGGGTCTGGTTGGTTGGTTGGTTATTTTTGGTTTGTTTTGGTTTTGTTTTTGTTTGTTGGGGGTTTTTTTTACCGTTTCTGTGGTAGATTTATTTGGCTGAATAAATCAACTGTTCTTCAGATGATCATGATAGTTTCCAACTGACAATAACCACCACCTTACACAGACTGATCTCCTTTTCTGAATTAACTACCTTCATTGTTTCATTAACTAACTGCTTAGGGATAAGCCTGAAAGTTTCCAGCAGAGGGTAAAGAAGGTTAAAACAGCTTTGAGAAATCCAAGCTTAGCTTTTGGGGTGGATAAACGAATGAAGAGAGCTACTTGGAGATATTTTTGGTTGGCTAATCGTCTTTATGTCATCCAAAGTCAAAAACTTCTCCTAAGCCTTCACCGGTTTATGTCTCTGAACTGTAAATAGACTGATAAATAAAAAGTATTACTGAATATGCCTAACTGCTGTTTTCATAGCCATAATCACACACCTTTTCAACAGTCTCACCCATAAAAAGCATATATCAGAGAATGTGAACAACTGAAAAATCAGAGCAGTCCCAATCATTCACCCGAACATGTAACTGATTTAAAATTCCCCCCACATTCCTCCACTGCATCTAGAAGCTGCCAGACAGTGTAGAACATGAAGAATAAACTGGGTACAGTTAATGTGTGTTTGATAAGCAAACATTAAAGTAACTGAACATCTACAAGAGTTGTACTTTGTAAGGCAGCATCTTCTCCTCTTCATGACCAGTCAGCTTTCTTACAGGCCAAGATCTCTTGGGCAGTGATGGGTCCACCTTTATTCCTAGACAGAGATGTGCACATGGTGCTTGGTCATGGAGCAATGCTCACAGACAACTCATATAGTGCTTTACCCTACAAACTAAGTTCAAACAGGAACAAGAGCCTGGGAAGCGTAACGAAAACATCTCTGTTTTCATTACAAATAAAGCCTATTTTAGGAATTAGCTCAGTTTTTCTTACCTTCTCATGTCCATATCAGATGCTACTTCTTACAGCCATTCAGGTAACTAGAAATAGCTTGTACAAAAATTTATCGTAATAGTCTGCTATCAAGGAAATACTTTGCTGAATAGCTTAAAGTAATGGTGTACATGTTTGTTTCTACATCTTGTAATACTTTGTGCATGCAAAACAAGGTTCTGCCTGAAAGCCTAAAAAAGATCAACAAATAATTCTCACAAATTATTTAGAAAGTGTACTCCTGACTCCACACAGGTTTTCCACAAGGGTTGCAAATGGTGTGTGTTAATTATGCTGACAACACTGACACTCTTACAGACACCTTCTTCTCTGCTACAAACCTATGAGATTAGACAACTTGTCCAATGGATTAGAGTAATTGTATTAATTCCTAGATAAATACGTCTACTGTGAATTCTGCCTTGTTTGGACACCATAGTCCAATTGAGGCGCTTCCATCAAGTTGTCAGTCATCTCCTGACACGCTTTCAGCACTCACGACCCTGTTGGGAAGTGCTGGGTCGTGCTTTATCAGTTGTAGCGCTTGTACAGAGAGCAAGAGGAGAGAAGCAGCAGAGGAGGCATTGGGTAAACCTGTGGAATCTGACCTTTCACTTTGGGCACCTCCTCAGATTTTAGCCTTGTCCCAGGTAGCCAACGGTCACGTTATTTTAAGGAAATCTTTTGTTAGGTAAGTGTGAAGTGTTCAGTGCAACTTCCTAATGGTTCATACATCTGGCATAATGGACAAACATGACCCACGTGAGGCCGTGAATCTGCAGGCCAGCAAGGAAGCCTGTACGGGTGGGAAACGAGCACCTCATTGAAAGAACAACTCCATTGTGCCAAACCCACAGAGCTACAGTGAACCGCTGATGAGCAACTGCAAGACCTGCTAAGAGAAACATGAAGCTAGAGCAGGTTTTCATACTGCTACAGCATCCAGTGCAGCAAATAAAGCATAAATGAAGAACCTTACCATTTAATAGCGTTTAGATACCTCCTCCATAAACTACGAGATCTATATGCAAATCACAACATTTCTCTAGAGACTAAGGTATTTCCAATCTCTACACTGCTGTCTTCACAGCCACTGTAAATTATACAACTTGGCAGAACTGATTAGAGTCTGATAAAGAAAACATATAAAAAAGAAGGGGAAGATCCACCACTTAACTGGTATTCCTCTTAAAGCCATGAAGACTTAATACAGCCTGATAAAGTAGATGAGAAAAGTTACTAAACACCTCTACTGATGGAGTTCAAATCAGAATGTAAAATTACAAACTGAACAGTTGTAATTTTACCACTAGGCAAAAATTACCATATTCTGAAATTCTTCTAACACCAGGCCTTTTCTTGACACAAATAAATCTTCAAAATTTTAAGACTCGATACTCCATATATCTTTTTTCTGTTTATGTCTTATTTTGAAAGTTTCTCAGTAAAAGAATTGCACAGACAGAAGAGATAGTCTTTGAAAATTTCTGGTCTCTTAGAAACTTTGTAAAAGGACTCCATTCATACTCGAAACTTGAAATGACAAGAAGAAGAATTTACATCATAAATACCTTTTACAGACAATCTCGTTCCTTTCTGTTTCTCACCCTGACATCTTCTGAGTTGTGTAACTATACTGCTTCCAAAACCAGATCAATAACATCACAGAGACCAGCTGACAAAAATGAAGCTTTTCAGAAGACAGCTGCACAAGGAAATCACGGCAACAGTCTACTCTTATTATTCCTAATCCACAGAGGAATAATCTAGACAGGGAGAATAATTAATTTGTTTATGGTAATACTGTCTCAGTGGTAGAGCCTGCCAGTCCCCAAGATACCTAAAACTCCTACTCGTCTTGCCACACCGAAATTTAATATGTGTTGGTAAACATGGCACATGGGAACTATTTTAGCAGAGAATACTACTAGGAGAGGAGAAAAAAAAAAAAGGCAAATATTATCAGATTTCTAGGGACAAAATCTAGACTTTGAGACCCTGTGAGATAAACATTTTATTCCTCGTTCTGATACAGTTCTGAGACAATCAGTTACAAGAATATAATCGCATTATGTTGTCCTTTCGTAGTCACATTTCCCAGGTGAGACAAAAATTTCTATAACTATTGAGGGAAGAAAACAAACAAACAGAAATTTATTATTTTAAAATATTGAAGCATTTAAGTTGCTGCAGATGATTTTCAAGAATCATTTTCTGCAACTACTACCACTGATTTTATTTTTAAAACATAAAAAGAAACAAATATTCTTTGAAAGTTCTGAAGTACCTTTAGAACACTTATAAGAAATTGAGAACTTTGATCAAGTAGCCGAAGAGAATATAGTATCTTAAATATTATAAAGGAGGGAAGAAAAAGACAGGAAAAAAACAATTACTAATTATCTCCTTGGTAACAATTTTAAGCAGACTGGCAAATACAAAAGTTTAAGTGACTCACTGTCAAACAAAATACGAAGTATCATTCTTTGATAGTGCTTAATAAATACTAGAAAAACCTAAAGATCACCTTGAATAGCTACTGTAAATACTTAAAACTTTGGCCACAAACTGGAGAATCTTTCAGCTAACTGATGAGCATTTCTCCTCATACTGTATTAAAAGGAAATTGTTTATATGTCCATACCATCCAGACTCTCCTAAAAAACTGTACACAGAGTATTGATTTGGAATTGCCACTGCTAAAGCAAGTGAAAGCAAAATGTCAAGAGACAATAACACAACATGGGTCATAGTGGACAAGGGTCTGTGGAGAAGGGTCTGTGGAGAAGACTAGTTCGGTAACAATCCTTTTCCAGCGTTCCCTTAAATCCAATAAGATGGAAAACACATCTTCTGACAAATCTTATTACATAATTTGTTTCTGAATATTTTGAACGAGGAAGGTTTTCCACATCAGCTCATACTGTGCTACACAAGAACAGTTCCCATATAAGTGATGAGGGTGGAAAGAAAATTCTGTTACAAATTCAGATGTTCCTACAAGGAGGAGTAGAGATATTTCTCCCTACTTCTGCCTGATAGCACCTGAGGAGTGGGAATACATATCAATATTGCATGAAAGTTAAAAGCTTGTGTGTTTCTGGAGGAGTAAGAAAGAAAGGATACACACAAAAAATATTTTAAGGCAACTATAAACAATTAGCTTGCAAGCATTAGCACTAACGAAACCTGCTTTCCAGTGAATTGTCACCCCATGACCAGACTCTTTGTGCCTGATAAGGTGCAGCTTTTCAGAACTCGGAACATGTTGCTGTTGCTGCTTGGATTTTCAGTGTCTAATAAGGTGCTCCTGAGTTATTTTTCTCTCAGGGCAACTTGATGTCTCTTTGCTATTCTGAGTCCAATTTTAATGAAGCTCATAAGAGCTCCACCTTTGAGAACATTGTTCCTCTGTCAAATTTCCTTCTCTTTGACTGATGGATGCTAAAGTAAATGAGTAGAAAAGTAGACAGAAATACCAAGCATGGTAACAGAAGCTGTGTGTCCTTGAAAATAAGCTTACACTGAAACACCACTACTGGTTTCTGATTCATCATCCAAAGATTGCTAGCTTGCTAAAAATCTTTCGTGAGCTAAAACTTTCTAATTTTATATCTATCATTTAAGAACACCAAACTTGTTTTTTGTGACTTTCCACACAATTATACTTTATGCTCTGTGCTAAATTTTGACCTAGACAATTTTTATAGTTGGGTTATAAATTCTAGAAATAAGATTGGAAGTATCATCTGCTTGTTGAAACCACTTTAGGAGGATACTGGGAGGAAAGTATCAACAACTTTATTTTGTTGAAGGGGTGCGGAGAAGTTAACACTGAGACGGCTAAAAATGCCGAGGTTCAAGTATTATCAGGAAGAGTTCTGAAATTAAATGCCCTCTGGAATACGAAATAGAAGTTAAAGAATTAGAAAAGGAATACACATAGAAGGAAAAGCAGTTGCACTAAACACCTGTAACTGGCAGACATGGGTTTCAATATATCTCACAGAATCACAGAATGTCATGGATTGGAAGGGACCTCGAAAGATCATCTAGTCCAATCCCCCCGCCGGAGCAGGAACACCCAGATGAGGTTACACAGGAAGGCGTCCAGGCGGGTTTGAATGTCTCCAGAGAAGGAGACTCCACAACCTCCCTGGGCAGCCTGTTCCAGGGCTCTGGCACCCTCACTGAGAAGTTTCTTCTCATTTTTAAGTGGAACCTCCTGTGTTACAGTTTGTACCCATTGTCCCTTGTCCTATCATTTGATGTCACCAAGGAGAGTCTGGCTCCATCCTCCTGATACTCACTCTTTACATATTTATAAATATTAATGAGGTCACCCCTCAATCTCCTCTTCTCCAAGAAGAGACCCAGCTCCCTCAGCCTTTCCTCATAAGGGAGATGCTCCACTATTTCTATGCCTCTGATTCATAACAAATTATCTACTTCCAGTACTTGGCATCAGGTCTTTATTTCTGATTTGGGTGAAGCAAGCTCCAAAACGTGTTGTCCCCTTGTTCCTCCGCACAAGGGACAATGCTGCTGAACCAGCCGATTCCTTTGGTCTGTGCAACCATTTATGCCACGGCTGTGACACATCCCCTGGTGCCCCCTACAGCGCCGGGCTGAGGAGATTCTACTGCCCCGGTTCACGCCTGCAATGTGCTACTCGCAGTCATCTGTGCATTCACAGATTAAACGCTAAGACTGTCAGCTTAAGACTTATCTTCTCCCACTGGCTTTCTCCTAAGCCATTTCAGTGATGCGGATCTCAACGAGCTTGCTTAATAACTGAGAAGCACCCTGGGGTCTGAAGGCTCCATTATAAACACACTGACTGATCAACTTTCATTAGCAATGTTACCTTCAGACTGGCAAGTTTGGGTTTAAATGGCATCATACGTAAAGTAGTTCATAAAACAGGAGGCAGAGCACTTCAGTTTTCTGTAAAACTGTATCATAACACACATGAATTTGGAGGAATGGTATTTTCCCTTTTAGGTTTGATGAGTGGAGGAAGTGAGGAACCCCTGGTGCTTCACACACATATTTTTATGATGATTTGACAGGGGAGAGACATGACGGTATAACCTTCTGAAAGATTGGTATTTTCCAGACATACACAATAAAATGTTAAAATATGCTAAAAGCCTTTCAGCTTATCCCATGAAGTCAAAATACCTGCTGCCACTCAAATGTCTAGGCTTTCTAATCAGTTGCTGCTTAACATTTATCTAAACAATAGATGACAATAAAAAGTAACAATGGTCAAATGCATTTTAAAATCCTTCTTTATAATAAAAATTTGTACTAGCCCTAGAGAGAGACATGGACAACACTCAATCTCACTGGCAAATTATCTCTTCAACATGTTTGACAGAGATGCATGGACAATTTGCAGGTCTTTCAGGTCCTGTGATTTTTTGCTGCTTAATTTTCTTGCTGGAATATTACACATTCAGATAAGACTCTGACATTTTCACCTTTAGGTTACCATTGATCACATTAAAATAACAATAAAGAGCTGTGTCCTTGAGACACTACAGAGCTCACATGAGAGGAACTGGTTTCGGTTTTACTAAAAGACAGTGTTCTAAGCAAATTTACTGCCTTGGTATATATAAATTAATTGTGTCTCGATTTTGCAGATATGACATTGTCCTTCTATAAAGCAAAGGGCTATTTTGCAAAAACTAGTTGAAGAAAAGTCTTGTTCGGTACTTGGCCTGATCTGTTGTGTGATTGTGACAGAGTCTGGACTGACCTGTCTTACCAATGAGCTTATACAGTCACCTTGTATTTTCTCCTCTTTCTTCTTAAGATTTATATTTTTATAGGACGTGTTGCTTCTGAGAAAGCATGAAGGTAAAGACAAGATCTGAAGATATCGGACAATTCACTATGAATAACAAATTTCATTTCCATAATTTGTCTACCGTTTTCCTCTTGATTATAAACTTTTTCAATCTGTTCATACCATGTAATAGGCTTCCATATTTGATTTGAAGGACTATTCCTACAACCTAGTGTAAGATAGGCACATTCTTTGCTAGAGTACATGAAAAAAGTCTCTTCAAGCATTATATTTTTATTATTCAATTATTCATAAAGCAACAGTGAACTCTCAGTCATCATTATGCTGACCTTGCATATTTTCTTTTCTAGCTTCCCTTATAAAAAAGTACCAAAGTATCCAGCCTCTGACTTTCCGCTGCTCTTGTCTGGTTTCAAACTTTTTTTACCCATAATTATATAATGTGGACAAAATGCTGAAAAAGTTTTGGCTTTAAATTTTCAAATATTACATAGCAAGGAACAACTTCATTTTTGCATTATGGCAGAATGACTTAGCCACACAGACATTCAAGTCGAATTCACTGAACTTTATCATTTTTAAGACGACATGGTAGAATACTCTTTCACAATTAGCATCCTCAGATTATTCCTCTCCTGACATCTGGTTTGTATTTTGTAATACCGCCACCCAAAATTTCTTTACACAGCTGGCCTTTTTTCAAACAAATCCACTGTATTAACTAGCATTTTTTCAAACAAATGTTCATATCCACATTTCTAATCCATTTTTGGTAATACTTCCTAAATGGTTACATATATGCTCATAAATTACAGGACTCTAAACTCTCTCTCATTCAATCCCAATGGCACTCCTCTGAAACAATAGTTAGTAGCATAAGTTAGCAATAATTTGAAATGGTAAGTGGAAGAAGGAAGGGCAAAGCTGTATCCCAGCTTTAGGTGTGGTAATTATTTCTTTTTCCTGAGTGAACAACTGTGATCATTAGCTTTAGATTATAATTTCTTACAAGCAAATTCACTCTGATCTCTTAAAGCCACTTTGAAATTTCACATCATTAAGTTTAGGTCCCCCCCTTCCAGTTCCAAATGTATACTTGAGCACAACAGAGTGCCTATTAAGGAAATAGTTGGCAATATAAAAACTGCAGCAGATGGGCAAGGAGGCACCGGGGTTGAGTGTAGCAGGCCAAAACCAAAAAAAACACCTCTTCTGTTGTAATAAAAGGACAACATACATGAAATAGGTATTTCTTAGTCATCAAGAAATGTTTCAAATTACTTCAAAATATTACCTCTGTTAGCTTGAAGACTGTCATTTCTGTTATCTCCTTTCATTTGCATACTTAAGTCCTGTAATTTCAAAATCCTCTACAAATTTTCTTAGTGCATTTTAAGGGACTCATAAAATATTTACAAAGATATAGAACAGTACAGACCCAAATACAAGCCTCTAACATCCAAGTTAACAGAATCATAGAATAGTTCAAAGGGACCTTTTAAAGGTCATCTAATCCAAGCTCCCTGCAATGAACAGGGACATCTTCAACTAGTTATTTGTGATAAAGTCATTTATCCTTCTGGCTTATCTGTCAGATACACAGGTTTTCATCCATGTAGTAACAGTCTTAACACAAACAATATGAATTATTTTTAAAGCAAAAATTATTTGGATAATAAATATACTAGAAGTGTAGGATTCAAAATTCAGGCAATAAATTTTTGAAACTACTATAAAGAATTTGTATATTTTTAATTGAATCATTTACATTTAAAAATTCAGAATTTCCAGGTAATATGAACCACCATCCCTTCAGAAGTTTACTACTAGCACAGCGTATGATCTGCCTCCTAAATGAATGCATATCACAATACAAATGCACACACATTCTTCTCAGTGACTTCTGAGTGGGAAACTAGAACACTAAAGCCTGAGCTGTAATTTAAACTATGAACTCAAGATTCAGTGATGTTATGAATTCATATTTTTCTTATTACTTTCCAATCTCTTCATCATCTTGTTTTGCTTTATAATCTTTCAAAAAAAACCCAAAAAACCAAAAAAAAACCACCAAAAAAACCCCAAACAAAAAACAACCAAAAAACAACAACAACAAGATTAAATTGATGTATGTTTTTCCTTCTCTCCCAGCTGGTCAAACTGGGATGTTATTCTTCAAAAATTATTTTAGTGACAAAGTCTGCATCCTGGTTTTGGGTGGGCTTTTTTTAATTTTGGGTTTGGATTTTTTTCGTATGTTCTTGTTTTGTTTTGTTTTCAGTCACTTCTTATTGTTTCTAATGAAGTTCTCCCCTTTCTCTGTTGCTAACAGCCTTTCTCACTTCACTCTCTTTGGCAACCACTAAATCATTCTGGTTTTCACTGCCTCTGGCTTTCTTCTGAAAGACTTATTTTTCCATTTGTTCTTTTATTTCCCTTTTACAAAAGTAATATTGTTTGTTAAAAGTGTCTGTTAACTTCATGCTACTTGGGCACAAAATCATGTCTCCTGATCCTGGTATTTCCAATCACTTACCAACAACCTTCTCTCATATTTAAGGAGCTCCATGACTATCTTGCATTATTTTCTGCACTGACTTTGCATCAAGCATTTCAATGGGATCTTCACCCAAATCATTTTTTGTGCATGCATTGAAAAATATCACAGCTTTTTAGAAATGGGGATAAACCTTAAAAAACAAATCTAAACTCCCAGATTAAGGCATATATACAATAATCTCACACGTGGATATCAGAGAAATCTTCTAGTAGAACAATAATCCTTTAAGTCCATTGTGCTGTAACTTCAGATGGAAACTCCTTACTGTCCAGTGGGGTCCCAAACAGTACCTTAAGGTGGAGATTGATTAACCAAATTTGAGCAGCAGCCAAAGCAATGGGCAAACATTTAGGATTTATTTACCTGTATTATACACCTCCAAATTTTTAACCATCCAAAGCATACAATATTTTCCAACTAATGAAAGATTTTCTCTCTGCATGACAGGGAGAAGCTATGCAAAACAGTCACCTTTCCCTTTTCTGCTATTTCTCTTCTTTCTCTTTTCTGCGATTTTTCCAATAACTTGAAAAATATTATGACTACTTTATTGTAGATCCATTTTGAAAACCATATTTTCAGGAAATAAAAAGCCTTTTTACTAATGCTTTGACAGTTTAGATCTTGTTTAATCAGCCTCCCATTTTGGGGGGAGTATCTCTAGGTAACCCTCTTCAGGCCCAGTCATTTGTGGCCTACACACTAAGAAAGCATGGTCAAATAGTGACCAAAGTAAAATTTGTGAAGCAAATCTTGACAAAGATTTGCATGATCATGTGCCTTCCAAAAAAAAAAAAAAAAAAATTAGCATTAGTCACATCAGAACTAGATTTCAAACTATTTTCACAGCCAGGAAAAATGTCACTATTTCCTGCACACAAGTAGAGTTGCACCCATGACAGCTTAAGCATATCATAAAGGCAGCGTCTATTAGATCATTGAGTATCTCAAGAGGAAAAAAAACCAACACACACCACACACAACTTCTGAACATGGGGGTCCTGTTCAGTAAGATCTTCAGAGGTCACTGCACCCAGAAAAGTCAACAGTCCCATGTTAAAAACATGTGGCCATCAGCTCTTAAGGACAGCACATAGAATAAGGATATAACATTCAAATGCAGAACTGCTGAAGTTGTGATAATGTTAACTGGACATTTGCATTTAATTAAGCTTTCACGAGGGGGTCTATATTTCCTCAAGGAGCCTATGTAATTCACAATTGGCTGTACCAGCCAGCTAATAGCAGAATATATCAGATTACCAAAAACCAAGGTATAGAAAACTTGATGTACTTCAATTTCCACAGCCACCAACACTACCAACAGGGGAAAAAAATGGAAAACAATTTACTTATTTCCTTTAATGCACAGAAAATTGCATTTCCTGAAAGGACTCAACAGAAACTTAAACTATGTTATGATTCAAGATGCAAATATGCATAATTTTAGAAAGCAATTCTAGGATTTTCAGTGACAAAATTTCTGAGCCATTTTGGTGCACCTCTTTGTGTTTACAGGCTGAGCAGGATGGCTTTGGGACTCACAAAAAGGTTAACTCTGCAGTGAGTTTCTGGACATGAATGTTTGGGTTTCTTTTAAATATGTATTTTTTTAAAAAAGAAATCTGAATATTTCAAATCATTTATGTATCACAGTAATGCAACATTTAATCAAAATACTGTAACCAAGCCCAGAGGACAAAATAGCAAAGCAGACGGTCTGACAGACAGACTTAAAAAGATGCCCCTGAGGGTTTGAAGCTGTCTGCTACGCTACAAGTAAAACAAATAACTGTATTAAAACATGAATTTATTACCCCAGTAAGGCAATGTGTTGGTTGCTAACCACTAAGTGCCACAGAATGCAAGGTCATATACCAAATCAGATTTTATAAAATTTCATTTTTCATTAGCCTGCCAAAACTTATAAGAAAACCTACAAACACTGCCTACAATAAGGACAGAGCACAGGTGCTGCATGCTCTGGCTGATAAGAACAGTTCTGCTGATTAATATAAGAATAGCCTGTAGAGATTCCCAAATTTCCCTTCCTTATCATACACTCAGCTTTTCATTCAATTCTTCCTTTTTTTTCATCATTACTCATTTCTCCCTTTATTTCTTACACTTTAGGCAGCTAGTCCAAAGTGTTGGACATAAGCAGGCATCAGAATTCTTTCATTCAAATATAGAAAGAGGGGAAAAAAAAAAAAAAAAGCTTTAATTAGGATTGGTATAGACCTGAAGTTAAAAACACTGTACATTAAGGACTATGTCAAAGAGCACTGTCTTCATTAATAAACCTACTAAATCACTGCTGCTTCAGAATGCGGTTATCATTTCAGACTGAATTTATTTCTAGTAGGAAATCAGGCTATAACTAAAAGAGAGAGATCTATGCCATGTAGCTATTACATTAATATATCACTTCCTTACTGGATGTAGATTTGCAGTCACAAATATGAACAAGGCAGGTGTTAGTGAAAAAGCTACACTGACACCTGTATCTTTATTATTTCACTTGATGATGGCAGGGGTTATTATCAGATCATCAGAGCACAGAGGAACCATCTGGGTACCGCAGAGCCTTGGAGACCAACCTGAGAGAGCAAGGACACATCAACCTTTTTGCTACTCTGCACAGATTGCTGACAACACACCATATCATGAGCAGAAACTGGTACTTGCAAGGGACTAGAGCTAATACAGCACCATATATATCATGGTCTACAACCAAGGGAAAACAATTTTCTAGATTGAAAACTGATGGATTTAAAAGAGGGATGCTTTTTAAAGCTGGTTTTAGAAACTACACATCTTCAAAATATATCAACATAGAGCTACCAAAACAACAATTAAAATATGAACATACATGAATTGTCCTTTTTTTTTTGGTCATTTAATTTGGGTTACATATAATACCTAAAGTGTAATTGCAGTTAAATGTCGGACTGTTTAGAGGCCAAGTAATCTGCCACAACCGCAGCCAGCTCACGGTTTTGTTTTATAGTACCCAAACATCAAGTAAGAAGCACAATTTTCATCATGTAAGGAATTTTTCTTTCCCCTTTTCAACTTTCAGGATTATCCTGAAATGATTTATTCTATAGATTTGCAAAACAAAAGCAAATGAAAACTTTCCAAAGTGAATGTTCACCTCTGTTATTAGCACTTACTCCTGATTTTGGAAGGCCTGAGATGATGACCGTGCTAACTTATTTTGATTACAGGGTGTCCTGATAAAAAGAGGGCTCACGAATACTCAGGTCAAATCATGAGTGGTGTATATGTATCTGCCTGGCCAGCTACAAATATCATGCACTAATACCAGTCTAGTATCAGGCAGCCAAGGAACCCAACTACTTCCCTTGCCTTTAGATCCATTTTTGCAGCCTGTACCAAGGTCCCTTGAGTTCGCTACCTTGGATACTCCCACATTTTACGATTATCGCTAACTGCATAAGTGACGGCACAGATCTAACTTCAGATAAGAATTTCTTACCACTAAGATCTTTTACAGAAGTTGATTGAAACAATTAATTGATTTCCTCTTCCAAGGAAAGATGTCACTACCAGAACAAAGGTGCATGAACGGAAGGTGGGGTGGCTTTTTTTGGAAGGGTTTTTGTTTGTTCGTTTGTTTTGTAGGGCGTTCATTTTGGTTTGATTTGGGTTTTTTTGCTTGGTTGTTTGTTTTGACTGGTTTTTTTGTTTTGTGTTGGGCTGGGGTTTTTGTTTAGCTTGTTTGGTAGGGCTTTTACTCTTTTTTTTTTTTCCTTCCATATGAGAGATATGCATGTGTGTGAATCGGTAAGAGATCAGAGAAGGTGCAAAGCAAGCAAGGCAAAAATATACATTCTTTAGGTAACTTTCCCCTTAATAACATGACAAGAGGGAGCTCTGCAATCCTAGCTGGAAGGGATTTAGAACTGGGATAAAGATATATAGTTGGATACTTTTTGTTCTGGAAGATTGCATAATCACAGAACCAGCTATTTTTTAATCCATATTCTCAGGCAGAATTACCCACAAAAAGTCAAATTCTTCCTTAACAGCTCAAGTCAGAAGAGGTAAAAATGCATAATGGTTTAAACAAAAACCAAAAGCAACAACAACAACAAAAATAACTCTACAAAATTGCTGACTTTCCAGAGATTTCAAATTACAAGAAGCCAAAAAAGCTATATATAAAGTAGTCCAAAGAAGCAAGAACTAAAGTTTAAAAAAATGGCATTTCTTCTATTTTAAATCTCACAGGAGCTATTTTGTGGTGATGTTTTGCCACTTCTAATAATGTCTTTTAAGGAGAAAAGTCTCCAAGTAAGAGATACAACTACAATAAACATATATTTTGAAAAATAAACTGTAATCTCACAATCCCCACTAAATAAACACTGCTGTTGACGCAAGTTTCATTGTGCTCTACAGCAGTACAAGCTGCCCAGGATACTTTTAAAACATGCAGACTAAAACATGCAAAAAATTTATCCCTAACCCCCAATGTCCTGTTTTCTGGGAGTAAAAGAATTTACAGAGCCTCAACACAATTCTACCCTCTCTTTTCCCCTGCTCCCTCATTGCCTTTATTAACTCAATATGCCCCTACACGCGCTTTGAAGACTTTGTTGCTATGGGACTTTATTTCCATATTTTATTGTCAAGGAAAAAAACAAGATTCTGGTGATTAAACGTCACAGAAGCTCTGACTTCTGCACAACCCAATCAAATCTACAGCCTTGGAAGTAATCTGTGTATGTGTCTGAAAGTCCTACCATTCTGGTCATAAAAAGGTACATATGTTCTACCTGGCATTTAAGAGCACAAAGTACACAAATCCTCTCTCCCTCCCCTCAAAAGCTTCTGGATAATTTTAACATAATTTCCTCATGTGCATTTTCAATTAGTTTCCTAGAAACTTAGGAACGAAAAATATTTTGTTTCCTCCCTCCTCCCAGTGTGGACTATCTGCAGCATCAAGGGATTCTTCTTTTTTCCAAGAGACGTTCAAGGTTAGTGAGGCTAGAAATTTACCTCCTAACAACTGACCCATAAAGTCAGCTATGGGACTGCAAGCCTGGGTTCCTCCCTCCCCATACTTAATCTACATTGCAGCTGGAAAAAGAAATACAGGCATATTTACAAAATATCATTCAGTTTCTCCAGTAAGTATGCTAGAAAATGTTTGCTGCCTTCTATCACAACTGCCTTTTTCTACTGTAAATCTCATACACTTGTATTTACCCCCTTTTTAATATTGTAACTCTGTACACAGGTTAATGTTCAGAATCACTCCACTTGGAAAAGGCGTGCATGTAATCATTAAAACATTATGACTTAGATAAAAATGAGCGTAAGCCAGGAAATTCACAATTAAACCTAAAACCAAGAGAAAAGTGTCCCTCGTGGCTCAGGGTCTGCATCCGTTCTCCCAGATCTGGAATCAGGGCTTGTGCCCGTGTACCAGGAATGGCCCTCCCATGGGTAGGACTCTAGGAAGACGAGTGTCTTTGAGAATATAGTTCTATCGAATAGACTCAGCCAACGCTTTCCAAGCACTCCAGTTCTGAAAATTAAGTAACGACTGTTAAGACGCTCCAAAATTCAGGAGCCTGATCTTCACATTCTCTCAGCAGTGTTGTCTTTCCCGAAGGAGCTGTAACGCGCTGCTGGGAGTCAGAACTTGGGGCGTCCAGAAGCTGCACTTGCACCCTAATCTATTTGTTTCTGACTGGGGACATACTGACAGGTTTTGCTCTTCTGACACTATTAGTGCATTCCCTGACTGCCGGGAGCTGACAAGTGTAGCTTGCTATTTGGCTGGGATCGACCGAGTGCAATGGGTTCATTCAGTAAAACCCACCAGGAGCAACACGAGCATTTAGCACTTCATCAAATCGGGACATTTAGGTGCCTAAACATGACATTAGTGGGGTAAAGTACTCATGACTGAACATCTGCATGCAAGGCACAGGTATAAACCTTCTGTCTGGCACTTAACAAACACGAGGGATACACACTTGATGAATATGATCATGAATGCATGCGTTTTAACCAAGACACCAAAACAGGTTTAAGCAGAAAGGCATAACTCCTGAAGCAAAAGGAATTGCACCAGGAGACATTTAACTCATTAAGACACCACTTATCTTTAGCATTACATGTTGTTTTCTCCATTTTGTGGTTCAGTACCCAGACAACTGACTCATGGGAGAAGCAGAGCTAGAGGGAAAAGGGACATGGCCTTCCAGGTCGTGAACAAATGGAAAACTGAAGGTAGGCCAAAGCTGCATATATTTGTTATCTCTCAAAGTTCACTGGTACCCAAGTCTCATTATCTCAGCATAAAATAGTTAATACACTGATCATCTCTACCAAAAAGCATGAAATTTAACTGTTCTTTTTATACTGATATTTTAAACAGGAAAATTTCCAGCTGTTAGAATAACATGGTTTTACAAAGCTTCTTCAGTTAGGAAGCTGAAGTAATCACTGAGATGAAGAAAAAACAACATCCGTGAATATTCCTAATGTTCTGAAACGCAGTTGTTACACACTATGGTAAATTTGGTCACTTGATTCGTCAACTATTTTGAGAACACTAAAAGCTAGGAAAGTAACACTGTCAGACTGATATTATTTGCACAGGTTTTGTAACCTGGAAGGTAGCAACCCCACCAATACCATGCAATTAAACAGCACCATGAAAAAGTCACACTGTTCTTGGTGTTAGTAATTGGCATGTAATCTCAAGATGAAACTAAGTGCTAACATCAACTGTGCAAAGTCCCTGCAAGATTTTTCACAAATGAGATCCTTTTTAAGCCAGGGGGAAGGCTGGAAGAACACAGCATAATTTGCATACTACCATGCTGTATAAATCTTACGCAAGACTGAAGACAGTGACAACCTTTCTCTAGAAAACTAAGCTCTCTGTTAAACTGAAGGTTCTTCATGTCTTCCCAGTCTCTGTAAACATGAAAAGGCTTCTCTTTTTCTTTATTTACTTACTCATTTAAAAATATTCAAGAAGCCTTTGCCTTTTCCATCTTTCTAGGGAGGAACTGTCAAATATAGTCTCCAAAATATTATTGTACACTTCAGGTGGGTAGACAAAAGTAATGCAGATTTTAGTAGCAGTTCCAATAAAGACATTACAGATTTAATATTAAAATACAATCCATTTTAAGCCAGTGACTTCAAAGTATTGCTAAATTTGCCTTAGGATGCTGTATTTCTGTAATATGTGATCTGTTTCAGTGGTTTAAATCACCCCATGAAAATATTTTCAGGCCAAAACAGCTATTTATACATATTGATAACCAATTCAGTACCACTCCACTGACATCACAGGGACCTGCAGGAGATCAATCTCTCCGAGAAGAAAGATAGCGGAGGACAATCTTGCTTTTCTTATTTCAGGATCAAAAGCAAAAGCAGCAAGGAGCTGTGGGAAGTACATGAAACAGCAAGTATTAGCTACTTGAAATTGTCAAGAAAGAAGTAAATTGCAAAAAGCTTCTTTTGTCTAGGAGATATCTGCTTGAGGGAGGGGGAGTGATGGTCAAAACCATACAGGCTTCATGCTGCTGCCATCCAGCAGGGTGAAGAGAAAAGCACCAGGCTGGCTCATCCGCAAATACGAGCAATGTATGTGCAGGCACATTTGTCTCAGCATTTCCACAATTCTGTACAGGCTTAAAGCTGCCAGAAAAATTAACCCTCGGCTGACCACTGCAGAATGAGAGATAACAGCTAGGAAACAAATGGGGTCCCAGCTGGCAATGGAGCTCCTAATCTTTTCCTCAGCTCTTGCAATGCAAAAGGTTACGGATGCACAAATGCAACATTTAACAGCTTAGCGCACTTGAATATGCAGTTCTGGTTAGACGAAATGAACGTGTGAGAGGTCAAGTCATGTTTTGAAGCTGTAAGTTATTTATCATTTTTATCTGGGACGAAAGCAGTTTCAAGGAAAAGTATGTTTACTAAGTATCTGGCTCCAAGAATGAAGTCTGTCCTGCAGGGAAGCGGGTGCTGCTCTAACAGTCTGTACATCAAACACATGGGACCATGGCTGGACCATACCCACACAAGTGTTTGCGAAAAATCACAAAATAATAGCTTGCCAATCAGATCTGCCAAAATATCCAGGCTTCCGGGTAAGTTCAAGCATAATAAAATTCCTTAGATTGTAGAAAATAAGTGGAAAATAAAGAATCAAGCTAGATTTTAAATAGTGATAAATCTGCTGCAAAATGGCATAACTTGTAGGTAGAGAAGAGGTGAAAAACAAGCAGGAGCAACTACTACATTGCTACAGCTTTAGAGCTTCACAGAAGAGAAGGATAAAACCGCAAATTTAAAATAACAGTAGCATTTTATTTTGAAATTGCTTTCCAAAGCATGACAGCCCTAAAAGTAGCAACTTCAAAGAGTAAAGAATGCAGAAAGTGGCTTATTTCAAGTTTAGTGTTCTCAAAAATCAGTAGCTTTACCTAATACCCAGAATTTTTTGTTGTGCGAAGGAATCATACATATCGCCCACAACTAAGGCTGTTCCAAGGCCATAAAGGAGTGTTTTATAAAACTTGGTTTGGTGGTTGACCATGTCATCTATGGCGGCCCCAAGTTTACATCATTACCTTAAATAAAATATAGGTCTCCAATAAAATTGCTTTTTACAAAACCAACACTGTTATAATAGCACAGAAGGTTAGATAATGCATCCTGCAATCCAATTTGTGGTCCACGTTGAGCTATAGATACCAATAACTAATTCCACATGTGAGACAGACCTCCCGGAGGGAAATTTTAACCAAATAAGTGACGGGAAAAGAGAGGTTTCCTTATTTCGGTGCAACAAACTCCCTGTACTAACAATATGTTGATCTGGTAAAATGTAACGGTACTGTAGCAGTGTAACATTAGTAGAACATACATCTGGTTTAGTTATTTCTGTAAGGCAGTTTGTACACATAAACCACAGAGCAATAAATATTTTATCATTACCATTATATTAAAAATGAGCTTCAAATGCATTTGCCCCATCTTTTTAACTGCTAATGTCCAGTTCCATTTCCACTTTAAAAAAAAAAAAAAGGGCAGCACAATAGGGTTTATATTAGCTTTGTACTGCTAATTGGACAGAAGACTCTGTACTGCAATGTTGATTAATGGTTCTGCTCTCAAGCTGCAGATTGCAAGCACAAAAGAATTAGGCTTCTGAATTTGCATATTTTCTATAATTACGAACTTGATCACAGCTCTCTCCCATATTCGGGTTCCCCATCCCACCCTTACACTTTTGGCCGTTTAATTTGCGCAGGTCTAGACGCTGACAGGTACAATCATCTGATGCCTATGACACATGACAACTCAATCAATCAGCATACCTGCTACACAACTTATGCTGGAAATGACTCAAGGTCTAAAATACTGACAGATGAAACAAAAGCCTCGCTTTCGTCCATAAGGAATGCTTTGCCCCAGTAGAGCACCACTTTTTTTTTTTTAATTGCTCTCATTTCAAACAACTCATTTACGATCGCAATAAATACACTTCAATCAAAATCTGCTGACTTAAAGACAGCGAATACATTCTTGTCAGCATGCGCATTGAGAGGCAGTCAGACAGAATAAAATAGAGCTAACCAAATGAAACTGGGTCCAGACTGACAACTTTGCCAGCCAGAGTGAGAGCATCACAGGCAGACGGGAATGCAAGACTTGGCAAAAGGAAAAAAATCAGCAGCCAAGTTCCACTGAATAACCAGTACACAGATGACAGGGAAAAGAGCTGGATAGTTTAATAAGTAGCTACGATATACATTTTTAAAGTGCATTAAGAATAGCTTCTAAACAAGGGGTAATATTCAGCTGCTCTGCTGGTGGTCCTGCTCTGCAGCTGCCTTGTTCAAAAGCCCTCTCAGTCTACTCAGATCACACTGGGATGCTGCCATGTGTTCGATGTGACAAATCAGGACTCACATGGTAATAGGTGTGAGCCTAGTAAACAGCTACTAGTCTGGTGTAGTAGCCACCATTTCATATTTATTGGCCACTCGGGCCATAAGGAAGAATAAAAATGGAAAAACCAGGCTTGCCACCCCAATGCCATCCCCTACCATCTACTGGAGCATGTTTAAAGCTACTTTTACCAGCTCATCCTTCACTGACCATCCTGAAAAAGGTCAGTGGTTTTACTATTCTTTAAACATAATTAATCATGTCTCAGTTTCCCCAGTGGTATATTCTGAAAAGGCTTATAGAAGCCAAAAGCCATAGTCTGGCAGCAAGCCGGCCCAGGTCCTCAACCACCCACTCCCGTAAGTCCCTTGCTCTCCGCTCCATGTTTCTACCCCCAGACCTCAGCTTTCCTCTCCGTGTTTGCCAGTACAGCTGTTTGTAGGGCAATGATGAGGACTGGATATAACTGAATTGATTCAGGTTTAAAATAACTCCTTAGAGATATATTTGTGATTTTTTTTGGGGGGGAGGCAGGTGTTAAGGTTTATTTTTTACCTGTATTTCCTCTTGGTTCCAGTTTGCAGCACGGCTTAGGAAACAGCTGTGTCAGCTCAGCTGGACAGGGTTTAGCTCAAGGTGAGGTAGATTGAAAGGGGTAACTCTTTTCTGCCATTCCCTAACAGAGCTACAGGGTCATGCTGAGTTCTGTTTCATATCACTACTGCTTACTTATTAAGTTCAGATTTAAGCTAACCATCTCTTTAAATTATTTTCCTTCCTTCGTTGATTCCAGTCTACACATCCCCCCCTCCGATGCACTACAAAAGACCACAACTTTTTCCTGGACTGCCCTTTTTGATTTTTTTTTTTCCCCCCTCCTTCCTCCTCCAGTTGCATTCCCCCAGTGTTTACACTGGGAAAAAACAAAGCACAAATTCCGGAACAGGTAAATGGACACTATTCTTTCTAATTGCCCAGACATTTTAATAAGGAGTCCTCTGATGAGATGAGGTTTTGTTTGGTGGGAGGTATTTTTATTTCAGTTTAAACCATACTCCAGCTTTTAAAATGCTCAAGACAGTTGGATAGCACAGGATGACTCATTTGTAGATGGCTGCTCTGGTCTCGTGCAATTTGAAATGCAGGAATGTCTTTTCAAGCAAGAAAAAGTGTAGACAGCAACATTAAAAAAAAAAACACACCAAAACCTCCTTCATCCAAAAGTTGATTTTGTTTGCTTAAAGAGGTTTTTACAGTTTGTTCTAGTGGAAAGAATTTGTCAGTTCTTATTATGGACACATTTTATTTAAGGCCAAAGCAGCAGCAAGAAAAAGGCAACACCCAAATGATCCCAAAGAGATTCTGAGTTGAAGTTTTCTTCATTTTTGTTTGAGTCTGTACTCTAATTCTGCATAATGCAAAAATTAATCTATTGGCTACATACTTTAGGTTTTTGATTATTTTAAATACAAAACTTAAAAAACCCCACACACATTTGTCTTTGCTATTGTAGGTATAAACACATAGAACAAAACTAAAACCAAAGCTTTTAGTAAGAAAACTTAGCTCTGTTCTTACTAATGATTTCAGAAGAGCCAAGTTATCAATTTAAAATGCTAATCTTACAGCATAATCATCTTCAAGTTATTTAAGAATTAATTTTATTTAGACAGCATCTAGCTTGCCTTCATGGTCAAGATTCATCGAACATTGGTCAGACATGCTACAATCAAAAAAATTGTTTCTCAACTCCAAGCACATTGGCCATTCGCAAATTATCCATTGATAAGACAGGTGTCCAAATGTAGAGCTCCACACGTCGGAAGAGAGGCCTCGTGTTCAAAGAGTTAGGATGTGGAAGCTTGGATTTCACCTGTGTCACTTAGGTCTTTTCTGGACCAACTTTAGCTCAGCCCTGAAGCAGAAAAGGGGAAGAAATGGGAAAAAAGCTTTTCCCCATGAAAAAATTTTCAGAAATGTCTGCAACAGTTTTGTTTTTGAGCAATGAGTATTCTGTAATAAAAAACTTCCCAGGTCCATGACTGTATCTTGGACATTGCAGGCTGCAATGAGGAGAGACTGTGAGGAACACTGGTTTAGATTTGGTGTGAAGTCATGAACAAGGTGTCCAGAATTGTGTATGTGCCATATGAATGTTTCTACCACTGTTTAATTCTATAGGATAGACTAACACTTGAGTTATGAACCAAACTCCCTGAAACACTTTACAAAATCTCATCCTGTATCTATCAGAATGAAGCTTGCTTTACAATGCACTCTCAAAAAACCAAACAAACAATCCTTAATTATTTTACTGTTTGTTTCCACTGAACATTAGGTGGACAATGGGGGACAGTATTTGGATACTGACATTCAGAGGTCTTACATACTCCAATATACATAAGTTTAAAAAAAAAAAAAATTCCTTTTCAGTTTTGTCAGAAAGAGCATGATAACTAAATCAACATGTCACAGCAGTGTAAGAGGGAACTACCAGACACTGCTTGGTTTTTTTGACTTTACTGTTTTCCTTGTAAACTACAGATGTAAAAATTCTATACAAGCACAAATCATCACTATCAAAATCCACAATTCCTTTTCAATTCATTTGAATGAGAAATCAGAATTTTAAAGAAACAGTGTTTGCGATAGATTGCAAAGCCTTATTTTGGTTTACTGCTTTTTTTGGTTACATCTCACTGAAAAATGTCACAACTTGTGTCCCTGTGAAACGTTTTCCCCTTGTTAAGTCAGTATTTTTCTGAAAGAAAGCCATTCCACTGAAAATAACTTACATATACTCAGCTTACTCATTTGTACAGCAACTGATGTAAATGAGTCTTGATTTCAGCTGGGGTTTCTGGGTACCACTAAAATCCATGTGGTTTTGGGAGAGGGAAATTAGGGGGTTTTTGTGGGCCTGCTTGTTTGTTTGCTTATTTTACTCGTTTGTTCTTGGGCAAGAAGTTAAAAAATGTGAAATATTTATTTTGTTAAGGCAATAATACATTTGAGTCATAGCTCCTACTAGGGGAAGAAAAAAATACACGCCAAAGGCATGCACCCAGGTCCTACGGATCTCCGTTAAGCCAGAACAGTAAGAGCTCTATTTTTGCCTCAGGGAGCCTGTAGATGATATCAGCTGCTGCACTTGCACACCCCACCAAACTAAGCTGAGTTTGCAAGATACAAGAGGATAAGAGCATGAATGAATTCTTTGCAAAAGGCAGCCAGATATCCAGTGCTCCACAGTAAACAGAATGAGGAGGGAGCTGCTGGAAGCAGAGAAAGTAATTGAAAAAAATACCTCCCAAGCATCAAGTAACAGCAATGGATACTAACATATTGTTTAAACAAAATGTAAAAAACCCATACTAAGGTGCTTTAAGTGTTCTTTCAGCATTAGACATCTGTGCTTATTTTTGGGAGTTGACTAAACTACTAAGAATTATTGCATACTTGAAAACTCATTTAGCACCTGTTTAACAGTGACTGGTGCCTTACAAATAGCTTACGGAAAAGAAAAGGAGACTCACCTTGTATAAAGCAGGAATGATCTGATGCATTTTCAGCCGATGAAACACAAAGATATCGTATACCGCTGAAATGGCCAGAACAGTCACTCCTTGCTCCTTCCAGAGCATGCTGCACCCCGCACACAGCCCCGCTCCCACGATCCAGCCCCAAGTACTCGGTGAGGAACCTCTGGTAGAGCAGTGCTTCACGTAACACATCAGAGAAAGCAGAAAGAAGAGGCAGGCTCCAATGTCTGCCCTCCCTACGATCCCCGCCACGGCTTCCGTGTGGATCGGATGAGATGCAAACAGCAGACCCGCTATCAAGGTCCAGTACCCATCCCCAAACAGGATCCTGGAGAAGTTTGTGAAAAGGCCTGTGACGGCAGCGTGTAACAGGACGTTCACCAGGTGGTAGCCCCACGGGTCCATCCCTCCAACAGCATGGTTAATGCGGAAAGAGAGCGTGCAGAGAGGCCTGTAGGACTTGTGGCTCCCGCTGTGAGTGAGCAGCGTCCCCCAAAAGTCATTGTAGAAGATATGGGTCCACGGCGTCTCGGGCAGGAGGTCCTGGTTTGTCTTGATGGCTCGACTACAAAAGACAAATAAAAACTTCATTTCAATAGAAGGAAAATGGTACGAATGAAAGGCTGTGAAAATGCAGTCATACTGCTACCACAAGAAAGAATGGCATTGCTTTAATTTAAGTTTTGAATTTTTAGAGGCGGTGGTAGAAAACTACGTATCTATTGACTTCCTGTGAAAGCAAAATTTCCATATAAATTAGCTTTTAAAACATTAGAAACAGATGTTATGCTGCTTCCATTAAATTAAAATACCCTTCAGTGACATTATTCTGAGTCTAACCCAGGAGTAATCGGTTAAGATTTCATGAGTTATAATTAAAATGTACAAGAAATATGAAAAACTGACAAACATTATTGTTGGAACAACGGATCCTCCAGTAATTCAGAACTAAAACCCCAACTGGCCTTTTATACTGAAATTTTAATTTAGATGTTGGAATTAATCTCATTGACATGCGTGAACAATAAATGCAGAAGCCGGTAGGAGCATGGCAAATCTCTGGTGCTGTACTGGGCACTCACAGAACTGTCTCGTACATATTTTGACTGACAACATTTTCTGCTAACACCTTGCGGGAGGCAGACAGCAGAATATTTAACAGATGATAATACAACTTTGCTTCGAATTTCTTATATTTAAAATCGAAGAAAAAAAAAGAATAGGTTGTATTAGCCTATGAATTGAAGTCTATGTCAGCTTGACTGGAAAAAAAAGACGCTGCAGCTTTCAGCATTTATGTTGCCAACCACCCGGGCAACGACTGGTGCCAGTCATTAGCAGTCTCCATGTCTAATTTGGTACTGTAAAAATCTGTCCCCTATAATGTTTGTACAAATCCAATCATTTGCATTTAAAATTTATACTGTGGGAGAAGGTGTAAGACCTGCTTGGTGTAAAAAGATGACTAGAATTTAATTAGTTACTTGCCTTCATAACCAAAGTTGTATTTAAGCAAGTCTTTAAAGATGCATTGTTGTTACTACTGAGCTTAACTCATTTAGCATTTATTTTACCAGGGTAATTAAGAATCCAGCCAGCTCAAGAATCTTCTATTAAAAATATTAAACAAGAAAGATGATTTCTGTCTCTTTCTTCACTCATTCCTTATTTCTGTCTTTCCAATAAATATCTTCCCATAATTAATTTTTTTTCAATTCAGATGAGGAAGAAAAAAAAACATGGGGTGCAACTCAGGCCCACATTTGAAATGCACCAGTGTAATTCATCCGCCAAGTCTCCTCTCATGTTCTCACCCCCAAGAAAACAAGTCCCTTGGAACCTGTATCCAAATGCCATTTTTTAATGCTGTTACTTTCAGGAATGTTGTCCTGTTCTGTAAAGAAAAATGCTCAAACACTGATACTCTATGCCACAGAATCTCCATGCAAATACTCTAAATACCACGCAGCTCAGCATGTCCATTGTCCGGAGCACATTGCTGTAATGCTTTCAGACATGCTTCCTCTCGGCGTGTCCTTTTGTCTCTGCGCATATGGAGGTTACGAAGAGGTCAGCTTAAATACTTCAAAGATCTGATGATGCTTTCTAGAATACTTGAAAATTTTCATTTTGACTTCTGCTTATGCAGTGGATCAGGTTGCTTGTATTTGTTTTCCCAACCCCACACACATTTTTCTCATTTTAGTCCAGTCGCGAAAGAACATTGGAAGAAAACAAGATCTTTGTTTTCACATTATTTATCTTGTCCTTTGGTGTAGTCCTTTCCTGAAATACAATTCCTCTGTTTGTGATTTCAGTTTGTAGTATCACTCTCAGACTCACCATAAGAAAACTAGGAATTCAGCAAAAATAAAGCAGGTGTTTGGCTAGAGTGATCCTTTCTCTGAGAAAAATGTTCTATATTAGACTACAGACTACCAAACAGTGAGCATAGCTAAGAATGGCTATCAGACATCAGGATTTAGAGCAGAAGCCTTGAATGCAAAAGTACCTTTTTCTCGGGGTAGTTCTAGTATTTTAGTATTTACTAAAGAACTAAGTGGCAGCAATATTGCCAGCACAACCACCCTCCCCTGAGGCAGAGCATTCTGCTGCAAAAGAGCCTACATGGTGCCCAGGTCGTTCCCAGGAAATGGTACCGTTTATTGTATCTTTTGCAAATGTGGCCATTTCCAATACTTGAAGCCACGTAACCACTCTAAAAAACCAAAACAAAGCATCACGACCAACCACAGAACTGCAGCTATCAGTACATGAGTATAAAACAACTCCATGCTGCACTGCTACACTTGTTAAGAAGAGAGACCGGCCCTCTCCCTCTAAGAGCACAGTTGTCGCACCCATCATTTCCATGCAGCACATACTCATATTGGACTATTCCCCACCAAAAGTAAATGGCTTTTCTCCAAATCATAAAGAAATGTATATTCTGAAGGCATTAATTACGTCAAAATTTTTTTACAGCCTTAGCAACAAACTTGGTGCAACCCTGATCCTTCCTGTTCAGTCCTGTTCATAACCAGTCCTGAGAAGCTGTGGAGATCGGGGGATGTCTCAGAAGACTGGAGCGAAGCTAATGTCACCTCCATCTACAAGTAGGGCTTAAAGAAGGATCCATGAAATTATAGGTCCATCAGTCTTACTTCAGTTCCTGGGAAAGTTATGGAACAAGTCCTCCTGGGGGCTACCACAAGTCAATTGAAACACGTGATTGGGAAAAGGTAGCACAGATTCACCAGCGGCAAGTCATGCTCGACAAATCCGATCACCTTCTATGACAAATCCTCAGTTCATGTGGGGCAAGTGGTGGACACTCTCTACCTGGATTTCTCCAAGGCTTTCGATATAGTTTCCCACAGCCTCCACCTACAGAAACTCATACATTACAGTCTAGACAAGCGGTGTGTGCGGAGGGTGGGGAACTGGCTGACAGGACACACCCAGAGGATGGTGGTAAATGGCTCCTTTTCCAACTGGCAACCTGTCACAACTGGGGACCCCAGGGATCAATATTGGGCCCAACCCTGTTTAACATCTTCTTAAGTGATCTGGATGATGGGATCAAGCGTAACCTGATGAAGTTTGCTGATCACACCAAACTGAGTGGAGAAGTGGACACTTCAGAGGGGAGACTCACCCTGCAGGATGACCTGGCTAGGCTGGAACACTGAGCTAACAAGAACCTTATGAAGTTCAACAAGAACAAACGTAAGCTCTCACACCTGGGAAAACATGACCCAGGAGTGCAGCACAGGCTGGGATTTACCTGGCTGGGGAGCAGCTCTGTGGAAAGGGACCTGGGAGTCCTGGTGCACAACAAGCTCAATATAAGTGAATAGTGTGCTGCTGCAACAAAGACAGACAACTGGATGCTGGGCTGCATCAAGGGCATCACCAGCAGAGACAGAGAATTCATCACACTCAGCACTTGTCAGGCCACACCTGGAATACTGTGTTCAGTTTTGGCCCCCGCTAAACAAAAAATATGTAGACAGGCTGGATAGTGTTCAGAGAAAGGCCACAAAGATGATCAAAGGATTGGGAAGCCACTATGCAAAGAAAGGCTGAGAGAATTGGGTTTGTTCAGCCTTGAGAAAAGACGACTTTGGGGAGACCTCATCACCATGTTCCAGTATTTAAAGAATGGCTACAAAGAAGATAGAGACTCCCTTTTTACAAGGAGTCACATCGAAAAGACAAGGGGTAATGGGTGCAAGTTACTCCTGGGGAGATTCCAACTGGACACAACTGGAAATTTTTCACGAGAACAATCAGCCATTGGAATAATGTCCTCAGGGAAGTGGTGGATTCTGCAACATCGGACACTTTCAAGATTCACCTGGACATGCTGCTGGGCTGTCTTGTCTACACCGCACTTTTGCCAAGAAAGGTTGGACCAGATGATATTTGTGGTCACTTCCAACCTGGTATTCTATGATATTAAAAATTTAAAAAAAAAAAAAAATCAAGAGGAAACCTGGAAGATACAGTATTGATCACCCCATATTTGGGTATGGATTTCAGCAGGCAATTGTGAAATACTTCTAGTTTCTCGTGTGTGTAAAAGGCAACAGATTCTAGTACCTGCCAGTCAGCATGAAAAATACAGAAACTGCCAGTTCCAGCTTACTCAGTGGTTCAGTCAGGCCAAATGTTGTATTCTCTCCGAGTCAAAATTTGAAATAAAGTTAAAAGTTCTTTCCATATGGTTATTTTTTTGCTAAATGTTTGGAAATAAAAGAAAAAAAAAAGTCTACCTAATGCTTTGGGATATTTGAAAAGTCTAATACAAGTGCAAAGCTAGAAGTCCTAGAGCAAAGAAGCAAGTCTCGCATAGGTTGCTTGTTAACTTTCAACAACTACTCTGTTTCACTTTACAAAATGGAATAAAAACCACACTTGGCCAACATTATACTTGGCTGCACAGGAACATAGAGGAGCATGCAGGAATATGAGCATCTGAGATACCAGAGCCAGCTCTGTGTCAATTTGCCCTCGGAAGCAGAAATGGAACATGTCTCAGTACCACTAAGGACACCACCCTGGACACCGTTACTGTGGGTCAGATGGAAACAGCCAGTGTGCTGAGCCCAGCCCATGCATAACCAGCCAGGCTGTGCCCATCTGTGTCCCCAGCCCGGCTGTGTAACTGCACTGACAAGAAAAACATGAAATAAATGAAATGTTTGTCTCAGTGAAAGGGAGAGAAATGCAAGCTTTGCATCTAATAAAACAGAAGAATAAAAATAAATGGTATTAAGTTGCTCATGCCAGGAGCCTGAGGGCACTAATAAGCCTCAACAGCCCTGACCCCTTTTCACAGGCCCGACACCACCCACCCGCACCCCCAGGCCCCAGATCAGCCGCCCGGCGCCACGAGTCCCAGCCCCAGTGACACCACAGCAGGGCCGGTCCCAGCTCCCACAGCCCTGCCCAGCCATGGGTCCCACTAAGCCGGGCCCATGTCCCAGCCTAGCCTTGGCTCTAGAGAGGTGCCCAATGCCTGGGGCTGGGGCTGTCCTCTGTGCTCCTCTGGCTGTCAAGCTCCTGGCTTGGGCAAAGCCTTGTTTTTCTTTATTTACTAAATTAACCAGCTGTTAAATCTGCTGCAGTACCGATGCTTCATCGCCAATTTAAACGGCAATTTTGAAAGCAGTCCCTCTTCACGGCCTGGCAGGTAGCGCTGACGTGTCCTTTGTAAAGCTTCCTGCACTGGCAGCAACCCGGGCTCCTCGCAGATAGAAAATAATATTAATTGCTGGCTCCGGGAAAGACTCTGGGATAAAGGAAACTACAAAATGCCTTATTAGCCTTGTCTTCTCCTTCACTCACAGTTTACCTTCAGGTTATGTCCCGCAGATTAGTCCAATCTTGCTAATGGGCATAACAAGAGAAACTCTGCAACTGCAGTCATCACTCTTAAACAGAGCCGTAAACTCTGCTCTCGCTAAAAGGCAGCGAGTCACCAGGGAAAGTCATTTTTCAAAGCTCCAACACAATTGGCATTTTTTACTTTCAAGCAGCCTCAGATAAGGTTTGCAGACTCAGCCAGGGAACTTGTTTTCTTCCATTTTTAATGCCTGCCCATTTCACGCATCCCGGGAGAGCAGGATATCTTATTCAGTGTACAACAAATAGATGGGTTTGAGAGGGGGGTAAAAAAGGAAGAGTCAGCTATCAGTTCTTCAAAAATGGAAGTCTGAAGAAAGACAAAAGCTGTAAAGGCAAAATCATAAATTCTAGTCCACTCGAAAGAATCCTTTTGCCTCCTGCCACCAACCGCTTATTTGCCTAGGTCAGTACACCCTGAGTGCAAGCCAGTAAGATTTTTTTTCAAACTCAAATATTCTGGAGATCCAGCAGTTCGCACATGCACATATACACGCATACACACACACACACACACAAAAAAAAAAAAAAAAAAAAAAAAAAAAAAGAAGAAAAAAATCCCAGATGTTTTTAAAATTAACAGCTATGTATGTCCTAAACTTCTGTGCTAGTGCTAAACTGATCCAGGTGTTAACACGGGGGTAAAAAAACAGATGCGACATTCTAAAGTGATTTAACGCGTTAAGCCATATGTCCAGCTTCAGTATCGCTAATGGTCCCCATATGCTGAAAATGAACATCAGCATTTGAAGTAGAGAACATATTTTAAAGAAAAAGGAGAACTCCCAAACGTGCACACAGGAAGTCATTGACCAGCCCTCTCTCATGTAAAACAGATAGGCACTGATGGACCGGCAAGTCTCTGCTTGGAGGTTCTTCCTTGTTTTTCCTCAAGATAATTTTAGAATAGTTTTTATTGATTTTTTTTTTTCGTAAATAGAAATGGGAAAGCACCCTAGAGTATTTTACAGTGGATCTTAACAAGTCGTGCTAAGGACGCTTTCAAGAGTATATGTTACTTGTTTAGACAACAGTCAGAGCTTACTTTTTGGAGTACAAACAGCTTCACATCCCCAAAACATACAGCAGCTGAGGCTACTGCTCCAGACTATTTACAGGCTACCTGTTGGACAGGTGCATAGTCAAAAAGCAGGGGAGTAGAGCTTGTCAGACTTTGGACAATTCTCGTATTTGCCCACAGACTACAATATACATGCAGTCTGTACTGACAGGATACTCACTCGTGCATAGAGATGTCTTAAGAAAGAAATAAGCATAAGTACACGAAAACTCATTCATTTAAATGTTTAATTGTAGACTCAAGGGAACTATTTACCATTCTCATAGACTTCTGGTAGCAATTATACTTTATGTATTCTGTATTACAGCTTATTCCTTCTTAAGAGTTGTGAAAGTGAAATTTATCTACAAATCCAGCAGACAGTAAAGTTTTATCCATGCTCCTTCTCAAAATAAAGGTCTCTGTATTGTATATCAACTAGGGACACCTGCAGAAGACCAAATTCTGTGCATCCTCTGTGTTTCAAATCACAACATTCAGTTTCTCTAAAGAACAAATTTTCTTAATTGAATCTCTAAGGAACAGCTAGTAACTCAGATGTTTTCAGATGGGAAACACTGGGTGATATATAGAATTCTGAGTTGCCAGACAGGTTCTGAAAACAGGACTATACGTACCAAACAGAATGAAGGAAAACACCTAGGTTGAAATCATATTTTAAATTAATGGAAAACCTAACATCACAAAAGGGAAATAAAGTTCTAGAGAACTGGTGCCTAGTTAATTTCTGCCAATAGTATGGTCCTTTTCTAACTGTATAGAAATACCTGAATGCATCAAACTCGAACACTGAAGACAATATATACACCTAATATAATATTCCTATCTCATGTAACTGCTAGTGAAAACTATTAACTGAATATGTAGTTAGTACAAGGCCTCAGGAGAATATATTAACAAATGATAATATTATTTAAAGATTTTGGAATATTACTGTCCTGCGGCAGTAATTTCATAGTCAAACTTCAGTTTAGTACCAGAACAAACAGAAACTACAAATAACAGGACTGTAAGTAGTGTTTCACTCATAAAACTTACTTAGATGAGACTTCCCTGAGTTAGATATAAGCAGAAGGGAAAGATGCATGAGTGAGACAACTATAACTATATCCTCACATGATTGCGACTGCTGTCAAAAAAGGAAGACACAGAGAAACCAACAAAAAAACCCTCCAGAAAACAAACAACAAAAATCACAGAGAAAGGTTGTGGTCTTGTACCACAGTATGAAGACATACAGATTTTCTAGTATTTCCTAAGCTGCACAATGTCTTTTAAAGGAGTTGATCTTACAAAATAAGCAACATGAATTTGCGTAATGCAATGGAAAAATAAAAATCTAAGCCAGTTAACTTGTTCCTTGTTTACTTCCATGACCATTTCGATCTGCTGTGGTTTGACTTCTTCCACCAGTAGGCTACGGTTCAGCAGCCCATCAGCTGCAGACTTCTGGACTTTATACCTTTGCGACTGAAGTTGGACAGTGTTACTCAGATGGAGAAAGCTGTGGCAGTAGCTACATCCAACACTGAGGGCTGCTAGGCACTGCCTTAACTACACTGAGGTATGCTGCAGGTATTGATTTTCTTATTGACTAAGACAGCTTTGAAAACTTTAAGTAACTAGAGGTTCAAAACATTTTGGTTACAAGAAGGTTGAGATGGCCTGAAAAATCTTTTCCACCCAGAACATAAATATTTCAAAAGCTAGCTATAAAGGCTTTGAATTGTATCTTTCTCCATGGTATAAGCCTTTTCATTTCTAAGTGTGTCCTCATATGCTGAAAGAATCTGGCTTTAACATTAACCCTAAGTGCACCTCACTCTCAGTTTAAGTTTTAGCCTGACATAACAAACATTGAAAGATGGACTATGTGAAATTTGAAACCCTAATTAATACCGACTGCCCGGCATAGTACTACTTGATTATTCATACACAGGTAAAAAACACATGCTGGAGGGAAGTGAGAGCAGTAATTAATATTTTCTGATGCTGAACAATGGGATACCATAATTTCCCTCGCAGGAGAGAGCAGATAAAAACAGGAGAAAAGGGCTCTCGTTTTTGTGTCTGCTCCCTGCGTTTCTTCACCACTGCATGTATAGTAGATCTTCGAAAAAGCTTTTTTTGAAAAAAATACCTACATTCCTAAACCAAAAAATGCTTTCTGCTGTTCTCACAGCTGTTTCATAAGCTACCTTCTCTCCCAACTACACCATAAAACACAAAATTACTAATTCTGTTCCTCTGAAACTTCAAGATACTTTGTATTTACTTCATAACATATTCTTTCAAATACACACTCCAAAGTTATTATTTAAAATATTCTTCAGTGCCAAACCACTGCCTGGCAATAACTCATGATATGTTTATTTTATACATGTATATGTAATACCAGGTTCTGAAGCGCGGTCAGAATTCATAGTTGGAACCTCTGCTGCCCTTTTCAAATCTATTTTAGATGATAAAAGTGGGCCCAGCAGGCTTTATTAGATTTACTGTTCTGCAGTAGAATATGGCACTACACTATTTCTCTTCCCCACTTTCCTTTGAAAAAATAAAACATAAATAATTTTTGCCATTTCACCATACAGCAACTCACAACAGTACAAGGACAGAAATTTTAAGGCTTGAGAATTCAGTAGTTAAGAGTAGGCGTGTTGAGTTTCTTAACCAGATTAATAGCATGGATATTATATGACTTTTTTTGACGAGACACCTTCTGGATATACAAAAAGCCTTTCCAAGACACACACATTTTAAGCCATTATCTGAAAATAGAAGCACATGTACTGTAACACTACAGAATAGAGTTTATCAGTCATACATCAGTCCCATGACCATCCACTTCTCTGTTCTTTTCGGTACATGGCAGACTATACGAGAAAAAATGCTCAGTAATTTAATTTTTGAAAAATTACCTTTTTTTAAAAAAAAATCTATTTTTTGACACAGCATTTTCAGGAAGTTCAAGGAGATTGTACATAATTATGCCTAAACCCATGTCTCTTGTGCACTCTAAATTTAAAGCCTGAAAGAGTTTTTAGGTAGCACTCTGACTTTTATTTTTAGTGAAGCATTGTAGAGAATTCCCAGGAACACGTACACATACAAATATAGAAATAATGAGTCGAGGACAAACTACTGAACCACAACATAACATACAGACACTCTCCTTTTTATATTTTTTGGGGGAGGGAGGATAAAGAAAAGCATCAAGTTATTTTGTATAAGGTCCTTTCTTCAAGCCTTTTATTTAAGCACCAAAACAACCCCTTCATTAACCGAGGTCTGGTTTAAACTTAGAAGTTTTACTGGTTTAACTGAAAGGTGTTATTCAAAACCCATTTAGTGAGAAGAATTTGGTGTGTATGCATATCCACAGAGGTCAATTTAACCCTTACACTGGCTTTAGAACTCATATTGAAGAAATGCCCTGGGGGGAAAGCAATCCCAGGCCCAGCCATCACTGGCCACGTTCATGTTTTTCACTCTAAGAATCAACTGATTCCGAGAGCAGTCAGACCCACCCTGGTTTTCATTACTCACAGAACTGCCAAGCAGGGACCCTGTCACGCTGCAAACTACCAGCTGTGCAATTTGTGCTCGCCCAAAATTCTTCTGTCTCCAAAAAGTCTCCTCTTCCACCCCGCCAGCCCCACGTTAAGATGCATAAATGCATAAAACCGATGTTCTGACACAGACCCATTGTACAGCCCTCATCACGTTGCCTACCCGAAGTATATCACGCCAGCAGATTTATGGGGTGTTAAAAAAAAAAAATGTAGAGAATAAGCATTTCCCATTCAGGTTAAGCACATTTTGTTATCTTGCAAATATTTATGCTGAGGCCTTAAATACTATTTTGTATAGCAAGAAACTGGAACTCTTGGCTATGTTTCCTTGTAGTATTGCCCATTTTTAGCATAACTGCCCTCAAAAGTTGCCCAATTATGTGCATGAAAGATTGCCCATGAATGCAAAACGTACCCATTTTATACAGCAACTTCCAAATAAAGGGTGAGTGAAAACAGAATGCTTAAATTTTTCCTTCCTGTAATCAGTCTGGTCTAAGGAGCCAAACAGATGCCACTGGTCTTAAAAATCATTGCTATCTTCCTAGTCTAGCTTACCAACTTCTGATGTGCAATCACAGGTGATTGTGGTCACAGCCCTATTTATAGCCAGATGCTAAATAATATTAGGAGGGTAAGGGAATCCTCCCTGAGGATTAAAAAAATCTAATTTATTCTGAGTCAGCGCCAAAGTCCAGCTACACAATGGTGAACCAAAGAAAATGCACTGCTGTTTCAGTGGAATAATCTGAGGTAAAAAAAGAGAAACCTCAGGAAACACACAAAACAAAGCAAGCTTAACTTGGTGGAAAAAAAAGCAAATGTTAACATATACTCAAGATAAAACTCAAGGCTTACATTCACTCACCAGTGAATCAACCAAAATATTTAAAGTACCTTTTCAGAGGATTCTGAATTGAAAAGTAGTGCAGCACTTTTCCTTGTCAGATTCCTATTGAGCAAAATTCCTACAGAATATATAGAGAGGCTAAAATCTGGCTAGAAAGCATTTGTGATGGACGGAGTTGGACTTCATCCTCAAGCCTTACCACAGACATGTCAGACAAATTCCTGGAAGCATACATATATATCTATGTATATATATATTTTTAGCAGATCAAAAAAAAAAATAAAAAGAAACTTGCTACTGACTTATGTTGAAACCAATTTTTTTACAAAAACTAAATTCTATCAAAAAGTAAAACAATCCAGTTAATTAAAAACAATATTTGGTCCCACAAAGATGTGTAACGACTTCCAGTGAATAGACCGATTGTTCAACATAGTCCTGGGTGAATGAATTACACTCTTTCCACCTCTCCAGCTTCTCTATGGGAGCACTGTGAGATGCCCTTCATAAATGTACTTTAATAGAACAGACTGGCATCCACCCATTTGGAAGGTGTTGATCCCACTGAAAAAGGTTCAATTTTTTTTTTTTCATCTTTGTGCCTCATTAGCTTATCAAGATTCAGGGACCTACTGGAGTAAATGAACTTCTGTGGTATGCCATAGCAATTGTGAAACACTAGAAATTGAAATCATAGCAATGTTTAAAATAAATTT
This sequence comes from Caloenas nicobarica, assembly GCF_036013445.1. Lineage (NCBI taxonomy): Eukaryota > Metazoa > Chordata > Aves > Columbiformes > Columbidae > Caloenas > Caloenas nicobarica. The sequence continues at coordinate 52,867,856 of NC_088245.1, forward strand.
ATTTTCTCTCAATTCCTCGGTTAAAAGCACCCAGGTAGTAGGCAACACTTCGAGAGTGACATCAAAAGGACTAATCACAGTTATTTTGTAAAAGCAAATATGAGCTTTATAGTTGCTATTATATACAATTTGCAGTAAGCATACTCTGAAGGATTTTAATGGAGCTCTCAAAGATGGAGCTAAAAAGCCAGGAAATGACAAATCAGTTGAATTATGTTATCAGAACGCACAGGATCAGATTCTGATTTCTGCTACATTAGCGTTAATCCACATTAGTATCGGAATAACCTCCGATTTATGTCACTGAAACCAGTAGGGTTTTATAATCAACTGAATTGGCATAAGCTTTTATAGCCTTTCAGCAGACTTTTTAGACTCCCAAGCATTAAAACAAAACAACCAGAAATCATTCCTTTCTGTGTTTTAGAGCAGCTGTCAGGAGGTAGTAAGTAGAAAGGATCTCAGATGGCAATCCAGGTAAATTGAAGCCATTAACAGAAACACATACCTGATCAACCTTCCTGACATTACCACTACAGCTGAACTGCAAACAGCAGTTTTGAACTGAAACTCTGTCAGATTTTCAAGCCTCTCCAATTCTACACCAGCCAACTGCTTGCACTACTCTCCACTAGTGATTTGCATGGCATTTTATTTATTTTATTTCCTCTATGTAGGTTTAATTTCCCTAAGAAGTGTCCTTCTAAAAAATGCAGATCTACTGGAAGATCAAACCAGTGCTTAACTGCTAGGCTTAACTTTCCTACTGTAATATTTAAGTCCAACAGTCCTTGACAGCAGCATAACAGAGGGCTGCATTTTTCCTAGTAGATGAGGAACCTGAGTGCCACTAAAGGTTACGGTATTTCATAACTCTGGCCTTTAGACGATGACAGCTATTAAGTTCTGCCTAAAGAGACCTATAGAGGAAAGCTGATCGAACACAAATCTTTACAAAAATTACTGAAAGCTTTCTTGAAAGTGAACAGTTTGCTTCTTCCTGCTATATTAGCGTTAATCCACATTAGTATCGGAATAACCTCCAATTTATGTCACAGTCTACATCAAACACAGAAATGGTTTGTGGGGAAACAGTTCATGTGCAGTATTTTATTAAACAGAAATTGGAAGTAGTCTCTCAAAATTCCAGCACTGCTAATGGACAGTGATAACTTTGCCATCTCTATTCCAAGAGGGAAGACTAGTTGAGATAGCAGTAAACATAAACTTCAAAACTGGAGGGAAAAAAAAAATATAATGGGTAGATTAAGGAAAACACTTGCAACTCAGTGCAACAAAGGTAACACAAAAAAACCCAGAGAACAGACTGCCTGGAGAGGTCAGTCAGCACCTTCTGACTTCAAAAAGAGAAAAACGGTGGGTATTGCGTTGTTGTGTTTGTCGACAAGGCAAACATATTCTCTTTGAATATCTCAGTGTCTCACATAAGGACAGAAGAAATACAGAATTTCACCTTGGAGCGATGAAGATTCAACTTCACATGCCTGAGTTTGAAGAGAGTCTATTTTCTAATAAAGATCTACATGTGGTTTTTTTATCTATCATTTAAGAAAGAGCTTGTAATGTCCTATTTTTTTTCCCAAAGAGCAAGAGTCCATTTGAACCTTTACATAAACTACAGCACACACCTATTATGTACAAAACTGGGGAAAGTTACTTCTTCAGAGTTCAGTCTCCCTCTTTGCTGTCTCTCATGGCATTACAAGCCACTGAAAGTTTAATGAAGAAAATTATAGTTTGCCAGACCATATAAAACAGCAGGATGTATTTATTTCTGCATAATAAAACCAACCAAGAGTAACAGAAGGAATAAGCAGTTTCTGCTCTACGAGACTTGCATCTTTTTCTAGGGCTGTACATTGATCTTGCTACAAAGTAATCAGGAATTCCAGATTTATTTCTTGCCACAGGAAATTAGTTTTTTGGAATAGTACAATGTTGTGTATGCATCATAAATTTCCCAGGTTCCTAACATGTTGTGGTACACAGAAAGTCACTGAGAAATGAATTATGACATATAGGCAATAAATAATACAGCTATTCAACCCACACATCCCATCCACTAAGACAACGTAGCACTGAAGGCATATGAAGATTGCAGTGTAGACAGCCATGTTCTTTTAATGAATTGTGAAGAAATACTGAGTACGATACTGCTACCCAACTATTTCAGAAAAATGTACCGAGATGATATATGTAATTAGCCATATGTACCTCATTCAAACCAACTTCATCACCCACTCTAGTTCCTTCTCAATTCTAGGCTTGTAGGATAACAGTCTGCAGAAATCAGGGTGTGACAGAGGTAGCTCCCGGCCCATGAGAGGCACTGGGAGCCCCCAGGAAACCCAAAAACTCACCATCACGTTCTCAAACTTGCTGGGAGCTGGAAGTCCCACCCCTGGAAATGGGACTGAGCCTAATTGGGAACAGCAGCAATGCTGACTATGAGCATCATTTCACATTAAGACATTCAACCCGAATCCCAAACTTAAAACAAAGGCTTAACCATCAGCTACTGAGAAAGATAAAACAGTATTTCTAGAGACACAAGCTGCTGTTATTTTATACTACAGGCCAGTGTTACAGGCCAACAAAACAGATGAAAGTTTTAAATTAAAGGTCACTTTTGTGGGCTGATATTCTGAAATTTTATGTATAAATCACACCAGGTGACTTATTTCCAATAGCTATGAAAATACTAAAATTGGTTTCAATGACCTCAGAGATATATATGCTTATTTGTGGTTGTGGCCCCAGGCAACCCTGAAATCAGCCATTCCATTAAGTCAGAAGCATGGCATACATCCAAGCTCCTGTAAGAGCTAAAGGTCTTGCACATAGTTTCTTTGTGTGTTTATTTGAATAGAATGGTGACTTTGGGTTTTGGGCCACCCATCACTTACAGACCTCCCATAATATTTAAAGGAACTGTTCAGATGAATCTTAACCATACACAAGCTTTGAGATACTAGCACTTGAAACAAGATGTAAAAGCATCAAAAGTTGAAGCAACAGGGATAAAAAACAGCAAAACAGAGTTTATCTGGAGGTATTTAATGTGTATTTTCCTCTGCAGATGAGTCATGAACCATTTTGGGTGCAGTTTATTACAATAATAAGAAAAGGACCTAAATCCTGTTACAAAGCCAAAAGAAATACACACTAAAACACAAACTGTTCAATAGAAGAAGTGATGGTGACAATTATCAGAAAACAAATAAAGTACCTCAGGTCACCATACTTTAAAATTAATATCCCAAAAAAAAAAAATCCACAACCTATTTTTCCTGGGATTTACTCTAGGGCGCCCAACATAAGAAGCTGATGTTACCTCTGGGGACTCCAGCATAAGAAGGTCACGGACCTGTTTAAAAGGGTCCAGGGAAGGGCCACCAAGATGATCAGAGGGCTGGAGCACCTCTCCTGTGGAGACAGGCTGAGAGAGTTGGGGTTGTTCAGCCTGGAGAAGAGAAGGCTCCGGGAAGACCCTATTGCAGCCTTTCAGTACCTAAAGGGGACCTACAAGACAGCTGGAGAGGGACCTTTTACAAGAGCATGTAGAGACAGGATAAGGGATAATGGCTTTAAACTGAGAGAGGATGGATTTAGATGACATATAAGGAAGAAATTCTTCACTGTGAGGGTGGTGAGGCACAGGAACAGGCTGCCCGGAGAATTTTGGATGCTCCAGCCCTGAAAGTGTTCAAAGACAGGTTACGTGGGGCTCTGAGCAACCTGATCTAGTGGAAGATGTTCCTGCCCACGGCAGGGGGGTTGGAACTAGATGATCTTTAAGGTCCCTTCCTACTCAAACCATTCTATGAATATATGATTCCTTTTTTTCTCCAGGGTCACAAAAAGAAGTTGTAACAGCTAACTCATATAATCAGGAATACCACAATGATGTGGGGACATTGCAAACAAGTTCTGGCATTTGCTAATAGTCTTAAGGACACCGTGACAGTACATAAACAATCCGTTTCTCAATCTGGGCTCCAGAAACCCACAAGTAATCATGAATTAAATTTTCATTCAGAAGCTTCAAACTCAAAAATGCTATGCCAAATGATGAGCAGGGGAAAGTATGACTCAAACTTGATAGGATACGTAACACAAAAAGCTATACTTACTACTCTGTTTTCTCGCTGGTGGTACTGCATTTTACCATGAAAGGTCTTAAAGACAGCAAGTGTTAAATTGATACAGGTAAAGAGAACAAAGTTTTCAGAACTCGCTAATAGTAGCCATCCTGATCCATGCTGAAAGTCATGACGCCATCTCTGTGTTTTAGACTGTACACATCAAATAGAGCAGCAAGCAAAATGTTTTGGAATAGGGACCAAATTTGGATGGTTTTTTCTTTGACCAGGTACCACAATAACGGTTGGCAGGTACCAATTCCAGCAGTAGCACTTCCAGCCTGGTCAACTACCATTTTGAACAATGATAAATTATATAATTGCGTATATACATACACTGCAATTTAGGAACTGTGCTTTAGAAAGCTGATTAAGTGCTAACACCTAAAACCTTCAGTTTGGGTACTGCAACAGAAAAGGGTACAAAAGTATGACTGCTCACTAAATGCCAAGGAAGGAATCCATCGCACCCCTCAGCAATAATAGAAGTCAATTAATAAAACAGAACTATTATTTATTTGTAGAACATTCTTTAGGTGTTCATTTCATTATGGCCTTAAATAAAGAGAGGAAAGTATTGCCAAAAGCAGCAAAAACTCTGAGTTGTGCCATTCCACCTTTCCTGGCACCCACAAGGTTGCTAGAAGATAATGGTTGCTTTAAGCTGAATTTCACACAGCTCCTATCACCAAATGGATTAACTCAGAAAGGAAAGTTGTTCAGTAAATACACGGTAAAGGCAACGCATCCAACCTCTTAGAACCTGTGATCTGAAAGACTGCATCTGAATTAATCCTGAAAAGTAAAAACAGATAGAAATATACAAAAATATGTTTAAGGTTTTATGTATAAATAAATATTTTAATGGCCAGCTCAGCTTAACTGTGTGCAGGAAAACAAAGCAAACAAACTAAAAACCACATCCTATGGCAGGTTTGTGTTACGGGTATGTTTGTTTGCTTTGTCGCAAACCTGCCATAGGATATCCACTACATAAGGTAGAGGTGGCAGGTACTGCAGCGTGTACCATGCCTGCCAGTTCATCATATTCCTTTCTTGAAACTAGCAGAAAAAATTTACAGATACCTCGCTCCGGTACGACACCCCACTGTGCTGGCTTCCTTCTCACCAAGCGTATTTTGTATTTCTGGAATTATCTTAAAGCCAGGAATAACAATCCACCCTTCCTCTTGGTATTTGTTACATGGCTTCTTAGTGTCTGAAAGATGCTGGTATCTGTTGGATACGTTCTTGTAATTTTTCAGAACTTATTTTAGATGCTGTGTGATGACTTTTAAACTGAAGTTTCATGGTGATGTTTTTCAAGCTCAACTGATTAAAGCTTGTTTAATGGATCTTGAAGAAAATATATTATTCACCTTAATGAGAATTTATGCAAATCACTGCTACTAGCTTCTACAGAAAACCTTTTCAATTAATTATAATTAGGCTTTTCAGTTTTAGTCTTCTGTGGGTTTTTTTTTTTCCACTAGGAAATTATAAGCATGGATTCTTTTGAGGGTTTGTTTTTTTTTTTTCAATTGTGAGAGATGAAGAACTTCATTGTTGTGAGGTACAAACTCCTGTACAAATGGATGTGTCAGTGAAGAGCCCTTTTCATCCCTGCCATTCAGATCAGGTCTAAGTATATGCTCCCAGATAACCACAACTGGAAAGAAGACAAAATTGGTCATTGGTGTTGATTTACACATAAGTTACTCCTTGGCTTTAGAAGAGTGATTTTATAGGAAAAATAAATAGAATATTCAAATATTGGCACATTCCCCCAACACTTCTGAAACTCACACAAATACAGAAAGATCTCTCTCTAAATATAATATTGTACAAGTATTCTTTCTACATATTTTGTGGGCATTTCAGTGGCTCGCGTACTTAACGTTAATATAAAAAACTCCTCGTTTAAGTGGATAAACTGCTCTTTGAAAATAGACAAATATTATAGTAGAGAGGTTGCAACAACTCAGAAAGAACAATGCACTTACCAGCAATAATATTTGAACTATTTTTACAGGTTTGGATTTACAGTGAAGAAGATGGTGCAAAGCTCTATTTTACAGAGATAGTCAGAGGTTATTATGATTAATTAGATCATATATTAACAAGGTCTTCAGGTAAAAGTTGAAAACATTATTGTATTGCAACTGATTTTGTAAAACCAGGTGCTTTTAGCTCTTCTGAACAAAGACCTACCTGGCACCATTTTGGTGCTCATTTTAACATCTGAGGCCAGGGAGGGAAAGTGCAAGTAGATTTTTTGTTACACTCTTTCTAATGGAGAGTCTTAATTTTAGAGAACAGCACAAACGCAGTGAATGTTCCCATCGGGCTGGACCAGGGCAGAACCCAGGCACTGCTTAGTTGCCGCCCTCTTCTTTGAACAATGAAATCCCATCCTTGACCCCAGAACTAATCCTGAATCACTCAAACCTCATCCATTCCCTTCATCAAACCCATGATTAATTTGGGAGGAGAAGGAAAGACAGGATGGGAAGGGACCATGAGCTTGTTACGTAGAATTACAACTCAGGGAAGCCAGTTGCTGTTCGCCTCTAATTCTCCCATGGAGCCACTGGATTCCCATTCTAAAACATCTCCTGTGCCATGATCGCATCTCTCTTTAAAAGCAGTCTAACGCACCTCTTCTTGTTCTCACCCTTCTATTAGGATTTCCCATGCTGGAGCCCAAAAGCGACAGAAATTAGGTAAAAGTGAATGATTGCCTCATGCAACCCATGTTCTACAAACTTACAGCTCCCCATTGATGACAACTCCCTTCATGTCCCTTTTTCAGGTCCTCAGGCGTGGCCCGTTTTCTGCTAAGAAATGGAAGTTCTAATCCATACTGATGGCTGCAATCATAGATGCTATTCATAAAACAGAGCAATTCATAATTGGATATAGATATATTCCCTCCTCTGTCACAGTTGTTTATTCACGTGCCAGTTAACCAGAATTGGAAGTGAGCTTCCTCTCGGAAAAGCAAATTTGAAAATGACTGTTGGTTCTAGTTTATAGTCTCTCCACTCTCCAACTGTTAGCTCCACAAAATCAACCAGGGATCTACCAATCAAGCTGCTCCCCTTTCAAGCTTATATTGTCATGACTTAGGAGCAAAAGTCTGGTGAGCTAATTCCAACTGCAATGACATTTTATATAATGTCAGAAAGAGAGGCACAGGAGTACATCTACTGTGCCCAAAACAGTAACACTCAAAATTAACGTACAGGACAACCATCTTGAGCCTTGCAAGAGTAAGGCTTTGGAGCAGCAAGCAGATTCATTAGAAATTAAAAGGCAAAGCAGAATATTAAATAGCCACATAAACAAGGTGATGTCGTGCTATGCTTTAAATTTGCAGGCAGAATTTGGCAGCTGGAACTTCATTAGCAATTCTCTAGGTGATGTATGGACCAGTTCGGCCTCCCATGACTGTACCTGTTCTGCAGGGCTAGCAGTACTAAAACTGACATAATAGCTAGAATCATAAAGACAGAGAACACCACTCTTCAACACCCTCAATTAAGTGATGTGCTTTATTTTTTAAGCAGCCGCTTAGCCCTTTTGGAAGCGTGGTTACAGTCAGATGACAGAAATCATCCTTTGAACTTCAATATCCACTGCCGAGGGGATATTATCATGCAAACTCACATCTTCTTGTTTTGCCATTAACACTGTCCAATCTGCCAACTTCTTTCTAAGAGTAAAAGAGATCTTGTCTTACAGAAAAATAACTTAAATGCATCTTTTGGGGATTTTTTTTTTTTTTAATCGAAGCAACTAAAATATTCACCAATATTCTAGTTCTGATTTCTACAGAAAGGTACAATACCTTAAGAGTGACTAGAAACTAGCGTTCAGAAGAAAAAGTCCAGCTGATGAGGATTCTGAGACATCTTTGGCTCATGGGATAAAGTGGTAAGTATAAATAAAAATTCAAGCATTCCAAGACAAATATTCCTGTAAATAATTTGTTTTATATGAATGATGCTTTACTGGATTATTTTTTTAAGAGTCATCTAGCCAAACAAAGATAAACTAATAGCAGATAATTACAGCAGCAGCAGGAATCTAACGTTCAGTAACATTTTTCTATTACAAGTAATGCTTTCATGCACAAAAACATTCAATACTATAATGGCGCAAACTGGCTTTCAGCACTGTAATTTTGAGAATTACACTTTCAGAGCCTCAAGTATTTTACTGCTGTAAGATTTCAGATTTGTTCTGCTCTAAGTAGCCAAAGCTTTTAACATTTCTCCCGTTCCACATCAAATTAGAAGACATTTCCCCCCTCCTCCTGCTTTTTTTTCTTGGCTTCTGTGTTCTCTCATTTCCATCTAAGAATGTAAGATTACTAAATCATACTGAAAAAAAAAACATAGTAATTAATAGAATAACTTCCCCACACTGAAGAAACGAAATTTCAATACAAATCCATTAAGTTGTCCAAATACATGACTGTTCTTGTCAGAAGCATCAACTCCACCCAATGAATGCTTTAGATTTTTTTTTTTTTTCAAATGACTTACTTTTAAAGGGAAGTTTCCACCTCCCTTTTTTAGCTTTGATTACCCCACTGAGTGAAGTTAGTTGGTCTGCAAGAAAAGCCACACACATGCATGCAGCCACAGACATACATATTTCTTTCACTGAGCACAATTTCCCAATTTAGCCATTTTGCATAAGCCCTTAGGTTCTGATAGCTCTCATGTAGCTAAAGCTTGCTTTTAAGATGGGCAAAATAAAGTGGGGGAAGATGCCTTTATGACATTTTCCTCCCTTGCGAAACCATTCAGAAATAACTATCTACATACTTCCTTTCAGTCAAGAAAATGATGCTACACTTCATAGCTTTCTTGGGCACCTTCAGAAACAGAAGAGGAAGTGGCTGCGGGAGTCACAGTCAAGCTCGGAAGGAAAAGAAATTACGTGTCGGAAAACCTTTTCCTGATAAATTACACAGTGACTTCCTCAGCCCAAGAGGTTGGAAATAAATCTAAACAAAAAATACAGGTAGGTAAGTGCCTTTGATCTTCACTGCTATTATCACCTTGCTTGGCAGAGAGTTACCATGTGCAGTAACTTTAACATTTATAGAAAAAAAAGCCTTAATTTTAGAAAGAGTACAGTTTAAGAAGTGTGAGGGCCCGACTACTTCAAACTAAATGTTGGGAAGATTTTTTCCTTTCCACTACTACAACAGAGGGATTTTTTTTCCCATATTTTCCTTAATAGCAAAAAAAGCAAAAACATTTTAGTATAACTAAAATGAATAGTAACTTTAAAAAATGTCTTCATATTTTCTTTTTACCCCACTTTGTGCCAGTAGTGGATTTATGGACAACTGAAGGTGGAGTAAGGGTTGGTTGGTTTTTAACAGATGCTATAATAATCTAGAGATTAACAAATTTACAGGAAACCCTGTTTTTTCCTTGTTGATAGTTGGAGTGAGTGATAGAGGTGCTGCCCTCTCTCACCAAGTGTTGATTTATGATGCAGTGTTGGCTCTTAGGAATTTAACCACTCTATTAAGCATGTGATCAAAATTTCAAATAACCTACCCTTTCGGGTGATGTCAACTTTTCACAGTCTGGCTAAGAACTTCTTTGTGCCAAGTTCTGAAGTCTAGCTCCTAAATGCAGATCAGAAAACTTAAATCTGACTGTGAGCTGTTGTAAATATGTACCCCTCTATTTTTCTCCAATTACATCAACAGGTCTATCATTAAGGACATTGTTGTTTTATGTTTTTTTAACATACATATGAACTTCACACTTTCCAATGTCCCTCTCTAGGCACCACAAACCCATTAAATATATTTGTGCAAAATCCAGCACAATTTAGCGGTGGGAACTAAAGAAACATGGAATTGTTTCTTTCACACTACTGTCCCATTATGCCCAGGAGGGCCAGGAGTCGTAAGCAAGCACAGTCACCTACTGTTCTGCATGAACAAAAGTTAGAGCTAGCAAATTAGGTTAAACTAAATTTAATTGGTTTTAAATTTAGAATGTCTTTGTTCACTTTGTTATACCCTTGTGGAGATGTTCTCAGTACTGCTGATGGGTATTTAGCCACTAAGTTTCTCACCTACGGTACTGTACAGGGGCGTTTTCAAAATTAATTAATGTTAGTACAACACTTCAAAAGTGTAAAATACCATGTAAATACTAAAAGCATTCACTTAATAAGAGTAGTTCGGCTAAATCCCCGTTCACCATACGGAATGTAAGCATTTTATACTTTTAAAGTTCACAGGCTGTCTATAAAAAGCCTGACTAGCACTTAATAGGCACTGAATAGCACAGTAAAAGCACGGACAGCCTCAACTTGTCATTTCTGTAATCGCTTTTGAATGAAGTCAGCTCAGAGCAGTCATCTTGCAGGAAGAGGAATCCCACATGAAATCACAGTTCTCAACGAAAGGGCAAGGAGGCTGAGTGCCTTTTCTGCTGCCGTGACCCAAAAAAGCCATAGAGGGCAATGAGATCGCTTTAACTACTGTGAACTTTGAACCAGGTTGTAAAGGTCAACAATTATTAGGTGAGTAACAAAAACAGCTAGCGTCTTCATTATCCAAAAAATTCATTGCAATTGAAAAGGCATGTACAAAACGTTGTTCCTTTAACACCTACCCCCAGTCTCTGTACAACATGACATTGTTTTATTTTTATACTGTGCTGTAAAAATTTCTAGATTCTGAAGTGTGAAAGGCCACTTGGAAAAAGTACACATGGTATTGCACTTACCCTGCTATACACAGCCTACATAACCATTGCCAATGTGAAAAACAGATTCCTGCATCCATAATCAAATCACAAACAGAATTAAGTTTATTAACCTTGCATTAAACAGTACAATTAGAGAATAATATCACCTTTGGACAGCACTGCCAATTTTTTAACAGAAGAAATGGTTCTAGGCAAAAGGACCAAAGCTGGATGTAATAACACAAACTGTCCCATCTTCTGTCAATGGCCCTCCACCTGGCCATCCTTCCCAACAGAAAGAGGTTAAAAATCAATACTCCACACTGCACTATCTACACAAGTTGTTTGGTTTTCTTTGGTGGTGGTTGGTTGGTTTGGTTGTTTTTTAGCCCCGTAGCAGGATAGTTTATTCCATTCCAATATTAAATAGTGTCCATCTAAATTGGCATGGTCTACTAAAACCAGGTGAACTTACTTGAGAATAGACATCTGAATGTAACTACTTCAATGGAGCAACAAGGGGGAGATTCGTACTAACACCTGTGTAATGAAAAAGGCTTGAAAATTTTTATTTTGTTCTGTATATTAGTACAAAAGATAGAGGCATTATTCATTTTTGCCATCGTATTTCCCGTGGAGAGATCAGTAAACGTACTGGCAGTCTGCACAGAAACATCCCTAAATTTAAACCTCTCACAGCTGCGTAATAATGAGCTTCATTGAACAAGATACTCTGAGGCCACACTAAAGAGTTTGCATTTTCAAATCAGCATTAAAAAAAAATCATATCTTTTATATGCATCCATAAGATCAGTAGGAAATCGTCACAATTCTCTTTGCTACCAACTTCCAGACTACACAAATAGACCTTTTTACACTCTGCAGAAGTTGACACATTTCAGAGTTCAAATGTCTGGTAGTACTACAGCAGTGCCAAAGTTTGATGCAACATGCACAAAAAAGGGTTCCTGGCATTCACATTTCACTTAAATCTCTAGTTCCAGATGCTTGGCTTCAACAGCAACATTAAGAGAGTCGTGACTTCATTTCAGAACATCATTTCTGTTCTTTAGACTTTCACCACTAGTGAGTTTTATACTCATAAGAGGCAACAGCGGTCAGTCAGATGTTGGTTTAGGGGCCCATACCTAAAAACACATCTGAATACATGCTGGAGTCCTGCCATCACTACTTAGACGGGCCATGCACACTGCTACCTCTTCCAAATATCAATGCTATTAATGCACCTGATTTCTACAGCCCAAATAAGTCTGCTGCTTCTGATGGGTCCCATTTTATTGGCACCTCCAAGTCTCCAGGGTCTTCTCACATTTATGTCCAAATCACAGTCTGTCAAAAGGAACACTGTTAACCATAGCCAGGACAGAGGGCCAAAAATGGCAAATAACCACACTGAAAATAGCCAGATTAATTTTCAAAGTAACTTTCCTTAAAAAAAAAAAAGTATCTATAAAGTAGACTGCTAATTTAAGCAATTTGAGAATACAGAGTGATTACTGTATTCTAGTGGCAATTAGACTACTCCTAGAGTACTACAGCTAGAATACTCCCCACAATACTACAGTACTTGATTGCTTTCAACTGTCACTCCACAGGCATACAGCTAAAAAAAAGTTAAATACTTGAAAAATTGAAGATATTTGAACACAAAAAGCCAGCTGTTCACTGATAGGGTTTTTCTTATATGCTATTAGGCTAAAAATAAGTTCACTTTACAATGTCAATTGAAAAAAATCATATTTTAAAATCTCTATGGAGTCCTTGGATTTTAATGCAAATATTTTATTTTACTTCATGTTTATTGAGTAATGCTACTAGTCTGACAGTAGCAATAGTTTAGTGCATCTACCTCAGGCTTTTTGCAAGGCCTGACCCAAAGTGACAAGTGAAGAAGCTTCAGACCCTTTCACTGAAGGAATTTATCTATCCTCAGTCAATGCTTACTTCACCCTTAATCTCCTTTCAAAAATATTGACAACAGGCATGGAAAAAAGCAGTGAGCAACCAGAGGGGATAAATAAAACCCCTATGAGATACAGAAAAAAAGAACAATGTGGGCGATACTTTAACACACAACAATACAGTAGTCCTTCCTTCCTCTGTATGTTTTGAGTCTTTCAGGATTCTTGAAAGCAAGAATGAAATCCCAAGACCAAAAATATAATAATTATAATAACAACAACAACAATATATGAGAAAAGTTACCGTTATGCTCTTGAATATCTAATCACAATGATGTGCCTACGGGCAGACTTGCTCACTTTGAGTCAGGTTTTATTAATTAAGATTCTGTGATGAATGGTAGAACTACTTAATTTGTTGCCGGTTCACTGCTTAAATGTATGCTGTACATTTCGTTAGAGAGATGGGTAATACGTTTGTCTCTTAACATCAGCTGATTGTGGCAGCTCCGAGTCACACTGAACCATCTGGAAAAGCAGAGAATGATGCCTCCGTGTCCCAAAGACCAACAGAACCCTCACAAGTTGAAGGAGCTTTTGGAGCTGCCCTTGCTAAAGACATTACCTCCGTGGTCAAATGAAACACAGCCCAGAGGATCGGTACCCATCAGCACCATTTGCCACGCTCACATCAAGCAAAGGGGATGCAGCTCTGGCCTTGGTGGTGTCACAGAACTCAGATTACCAGAATTTTAACACCTACTGAAATCATTGAAATACACAGAGAAATTCTTCAGGGATCTAACTTTAAAAAACTTCTTGACCTGTAATTCCCTGTCTGTAGAAGAGGAATAATAAAAAAAAAAAAACCACATTTACTTTGCTGTAAGGATGGAGATTACAGCAACTGTGAGGAGCTCAAATACTACAGTAAGGTGGGTACACATACACCGTTAATGGAGAACTCAGTTTCAAGCACAAATAAAATAAAGGCAGAACAAGTACTAACTTGCTTGACAAATGAAAATAATTATAAATAGTCCTACCTCCTCCCTTTTTCCTTTATATATTTTCTTTGGAAGACATTAGTTTGATGGAATGGAGAGGGATTACATCACTAGTGGGAAGTGTACGAGTAATATCACTAAGACATTATACATTTTTCTCCAGCTGAAAAGAAAAATAGCAGCTCGGTGTTTGGGCCTCCACTGGAGCTCTGAGCTGAAGGCACTCATCACCATAGAGTATCCCATTTGGGAATATTCCTTCTTCTGTTGTGGGTAGAGGGGAATAAAATTCTACTTATTACCTAAATAAACATAATAGTCCTGGAAGAAAAATATTAGGTGTTAATATTTTCATTGAACAACCTTTCAGGGCAGAAAAAATGAAAAGATATGTAAAAGAGCTTTTAAGATTTAAGTGGAAGTGCATATATCTGGATCTTGCTCCACTGACGGAAATGGGATTTTGACAATGAATTAGCTTCCAAAAGATCTGGATTTATCTGAATAGCCTAGAAGTATGAAAAATGAAAGGTCAGCAATGAATCAGTTAGCTTTGCAAACAATCACGTTTCATGCCAAGTTCTCCTTTCAAAGACTCCTTGTGTCCTCGTAGCACACAAAGTAGGTTATAGGCTGTAAAAATACCATATATAATGCAAGAGTTGCTGCTCTGTGCTTATGATTATGACCAATACAATAACAAAATAGCAGTCAGTGTGCTACCTTTGAATTTCTTTAAACTCTGGTTTACTTGATAGAAGTTTGGAAGTGGTTGCTACTGAGCAAATATGTCCAGTACCTGCCTGCATGTACAAAAGCTCTGAAGCCATGTGTGTACAGAACAATTGTTCATTCACACATATACAGCTTATTTGTAAATATTAGACTGTACATTACTTAGAATACTAAAATGTCACCTTTATTGTTAGAAAAACAAATCTTGCATCCCCCTTTCCATGTCAACTGCAATGTTCATGTTTCATCACTCAAAATAACTTGAAGTCTGCAATTATCAAGCCACTAACACATTTATGGCAGCACAAGTGAGATGGCACACAAAATCTTTTCAGGCATGAAACAAGATGCCTGCATTTTTCATGATGCTTAAAGACTGTCTGTAAAAAGCAGCAGGCAGAGGAATGCAAAGGCTTTCTAGTCTTCAAACCTAAATGTACTGAAAGTAACACGGAGTGTATGCAGATAACCTATCCTAATGATCTGCGTTTGTAAGCAGAAGCTAACAGTACTAGATCCCTTAATTTCTCACAATTTTTTGAGCTAATCAGCTTGAATCATGTCTGTAACTCTTCTGAAAGTTCCTGCTTTGTTTTCTTCAACTTTCTCTGAAGTTTATTCCCTACCTCTCTATTCAGATTAAGAAACAAGTTGCAGCTCAGTCCCTTCTGAATAAGCAGCAAATACATCTCTGTACAATTCCTTCCTAGATTAGCTCCAAAGGACTTTTACCCAAATGATTTTATACAAAAGCAAATGTCTCCAGTTCTTAGAAGCCTGACATAAAAGTCTAACACATCATTCCATGGAAGCAGCATCGAGGGAAAAAGGCATCTATTCACACAACAAACACGCACTTATGCATGGGTTCACAACACAACCCATGCAGAGAGTTGTGAGGCTGTTCTGCCAAAGGCAAATTAGACCCCATGAAAGGGAATGCCTATTTTACAAAGCCGGTACTGAGAATCTGTTTCATATAACACATTTTCCAAAGCATAACAGGGTTCCTCTGTCCCTCCCACATTTCTGGACTATCCACCAGCAGATCAGTGAAAGGTCACAGATCTGTGAATCGGCTGTGTTTGATAGGCGGTGGAAGCAAGGCTGCGTAGCCTGCGTATGAAACATTTGGACCACAGCAGGAGAGCATACAGCGAGGGCCAAAAGAGTAAGCTTATGCTGAGCACATAAGACATAACAGGTCTGTAAAAGTAATGACTTCCAGCCTTCAAGAAATACCCTGTGGCATTCCAAATCAATATAGCAGCAGCTCTTTTCCTGCCCTGACCTGTAAGATGTCATCCTCTAACAAACGACCCAGAGGACTATATGCTTTTTTTCTATTTCATTATGAGAATGCAGAATCACTTCTTGGCCAGAAAGACAGGATGATTTAGGTGTGAATGAGCATACCCTATTGAGAACTTTCAGCAGAAACAAAAGCATGAAGCAAATTTTGCAGCGAGAGCAAGTGAACAACTGCAGACAAAGGCTTTGCAGAAAGCATGCCTGTCCTGGGGGCTTTTAACAGCTGAACAAATGAAGCGCTGTGCCACCTCCTGACACACACACACACTTCCCCAACTCCAGATAAGTCACTACTTACTTGAAGCCACATGTGCCCAATTATCTTGCTGCAGCAAGGACTACCCAGACAATTGGAAAGACCTGCATGGCCACCTTTCCTTGCTACCATGAAGTTACAAAACGTGAGAGAGGGAAAAGAGCAGGAACCACGAACCAAGTCTTAAACAAAGGAAGAAAGTGAGAAAAAAACAATTTGTTTGTAATTGTGATGAAGGAAGAACAAGAACTAAAGTTGCCTTCAGGTCTTAAGCAGCATGAAAGTACCTGATAATTCATGTGTTGCAGCTCAGCAAGACTCACAGGGTTTCTCAACCCTACCGTTAAGCTCCCACCACAACGGGGAATAAAACCTCTCACCACTCTCTTCTAGCTTACCTCTTGGGTCTTCTGAAGGAGCACTGGAAAGCATCAATGCTTACACCTAACATTCACATCTTCCATGCACACGTACCTAACTGAGCTATACTCCCTAAAGCACCAGCTCTCCCACAAGGTGAGCCCCATCCCTGACTGCCCTCACTGGATGAACAGTCTAGCCTGTCATCTCTGAGTGCTGAGGAAAAGCATTATATTCCAGAAAAAAAGGAAGGAATTTAGTTTGCACTAATCTATCCCTTTGTCTGTTTGGACAAATCTCTTCACAAACAAGGCCTTTCTCTCCTATGTGATCACCCTAGATGCTACACAACGAAGCCTGCTCTCAACTGGAAGACCTCGCAACTCCAGAGCAAGTACAAGTGACAGAAGACTCACCACCTATTTTCTTAATTAGTGAGAAGGTTGGATGTTTTCAACTGGAACATGGTACCTCGCTTGGGAGAAGGCAAGGGAGGGTGACAAGGAACAGCTTCAAGCTTTCAGAAACTAGTTTTTGTATAAAAGAACAGCTGTGTATCCCTGCCCATCTTACTGCTGAAGTAGCAGCAAGATGAAAAGCAGCAGCATCCATCATCAATTGAAACAGTCTGCTATGATTTGCTTACTTTGTTACCTCCAACACTCTAAATAAATGGTACTACCTAAGCATTTACCAAAGGAACAGTCTCTACAAAGAATTAAGCAATGAAGCCAAAAGACAAGGTCTCCAGCTTCCCAGCATCCTTCTGACACTGAAATACATTATCAACTTATTAATAGAACTAGACACTCCCCTATTCAAAGCTATTTTTCACCCCACACTCCTTAGGGAGGAATCCATCATGGTATTTAGTATACAATCATTTTTCTTCTGCTTTTGAAGTAGTTTTCTAAACCAAAGCAAGCTTTGAGTGATCCACACACCTGTATCCCCATACATACCCATGTAATTAGTGCAACAATGCACTTAAATACTGGAACACAAAGATGTACACTCAAGTACACCAGCGCTTGATCTTATTGCAGCTCATCTTCCTTTCATCCACGTTATTTTTTTCTTACTTCGAAAAGTTTATAACCTAAATAACATCAGTTTAGAAAATAAAGCAGGTAACACGTTGCGGCAGACGCACTCAACCACCCCCCCCAGCCAAACCAGCAGCAGTTTGGCCCAGGCTCCAGAAGAGGCAAAGGCCTGAGCCATAGCCAGGCTAAAAACTCCTCCTTGGAAACCCACACGGAAGCAGAACGACATGCTGAACACCAACAAGTTGTGGGCACAGGGAGTCTCATGCAGACCTTTCCTACTGTCTGCAATTTGACTACAAGTCAACCACTTTATTCTATAAATACGACAGCCTGGGTGAGCCCACTTTGAGCTCTCTCTGCTACATAACTGAGTTGTATGGCAATGGTTTTATTACTCACAGGTCAGTGAATGAGCCAAATTTAAGTTTAATATTTATCATTTAGCTTAAGTAAATGGACACTAAATGTAATGAATCATTTAGAAGTGTAAGGTTGTATGATTTTTAATATACTCTTTGCTTCATGTTACTTAGTAAGCTGGATTTGCTAAAATCTTAAGCTGTAAAGCTCTGCTCATATTTACCAAAGGCAACTACAAACTACACTGAACACTTGCAAGATAAGGTCCAGTTTGCACTTTGCTGGGAAGAACGGAACTGACTGGAGAAAAAAATAATGATCCACGGCTAATGTGGAGACATTACAGATATCTACAGAACAGGGCCTGTTTTGCACTTCACTGAGAAGAAAGCATTTATTCAGATAAAACAGTACCCACAAGGCTCTGGACCATAAACAATGGCTACAGCTAAACAAAACAAAGGCACGTATGAGATCAGCGAAAAAGATCCAATGAGAAGCAAGAAGACCCTAAAGTGAAATATTGCTATTGGACTGAATCATGGTACGAATGGTCTGTAAAGATATAAAAGTCCATGGTTTTCTATGCTCAGGTTGGACTTCTGCGCAAGTAACCAGCTTGAGCCAGCCCTCCTGCTATTTTCTACCCCATTAAACTTTTTTTCTTCTGATAATTTTGTTTCCTGAAAGTCTGCTCTGCATATGGTTCAGGCCTCACCTGAAAGTTTGCCTCTGGAGTTCTGTACTACAGACTCGGGAGCAAATGGTTTTCAGGAGGGAACACCTGAAAGTTTGCTTTTGCACACGGGTACAGGCCTCCCCTAAAAATTTGCCTTCAGAACTCTAAGACACAGACTCCAGAGCGAACGGTTATCAGGGAGAATGAAGAATCCTGAAAGTTTGCACCACGACAGGTCTCAGGTTCCCGGAGAGAAGATAAGCAGCATTCAGCTTGGCGTATTTCCCCCATGCAGTAAATAACAGCGTGAACCTGCCACTGAACTCTTAAGTCACACTTCTCTTTGAGAAATCTAAACATTGTTCTGCAGTAAGCAGAACCCTAAATTACTCCCCCGTGACATGCTTTAAAATACCCATGGCCTGCTCCAAAATAATCCAAACTTCTAAATATGGAACCAGTAAGATGTTTGCATTTAGTCTATGCACATACACAAATCCTGCGATAGCAGAGCTCTTGCCCATGATCTCTGAAGTGCCAGTGTCAGATATCATGGAAATTTTGGGGGTTTTTTTGAAACAAAAGTTACATTAGATTATAATAGACTGAAGACAGAATTTTGATGGGTTTGAATTTAATGTAACAGTGGCAGCACCCTGAAATGTTTCTGACAAAGATAAACCCAGTTTTGCTCTTCTACACACCAGCTACGGAACTTAGTATCTCTATGTTTGTCACTAACCAAAAAGCTTTTCTTTTTATAAATCGCGACTCAGCTCTCACATTCGAGAGAATCAGGAGCGAGTGTGAAAGGGGGCAATGAACCCAAAATAAAAAATAACAATTTTCTTAACTGTTGAAAGAACTGAAGAGCAGAGAAGGTAAATTGGAAGCCAAATGGATGATACCCTACAAGAGAAATACTACATAAAAGAAATGCTGTAATAACACCAAATTAAAAAATAAACTACTTTACAGTTTCTAATATGCTGAATTATTCACAGTATATATGAAGAAGGAAGGTCTTTTATTAAGTATGAATTTATATGCTGTAAATTACCTCCAGGGTACAATTTCAGTCTTATTTCAAGCAACCAAACCTCTATGCTTTACAAAAAAAGGTAACTGAAAAAAACCCTTAACTCATGTAGATATATTTTCACTTTCTTTGCTAGTAGGCACCAGAATAAGGGGACACCAGTGCTACACATTCACTGGAAAACATCCAGCTGCATCATTCATTACCACACACCATCAACTTGAATTATGATTTTCTGCTTACCCTCTTTTATTGAAGGCTAAGATGTAGCATACTTAAAACTGAAATATAACTGGATGTTGAGGACCATGAGGTTGAATCCACATGGAGATATAAAGCATTTTGATGAGCATTACAGAGATGAAAAGAAGTACAGCCCTTACAAGTGAAATATTGCCTCTCTCCGCTGTTAGAACTCTTTGGGAAAGTTAAGAAAACAGTGGATAAGGAAGAAGCACTGAATGTAGGTTACATGTCCTACATCAGAGACTGGTTAAAAAAAAAATCTTGGTAACCACAGAGTGAGCAGTAAAGTCTTGTCATGCCCTGAAAGCTGTCCAACAGGTAGGAAGCAAAGAAGCATTAATAAATGGTCAACTCTCGGCGCAGAAAGAAGTTAAGAGCAGCATGCCCTGGGGAGCTGTGCCAAGACTTACACTGTTCCATGTATTTATTAATGACCTAGAGGAGATGGAAAAAAAGCTAATGGTAGGGTATTATGTAGGTTAATCAAGATGAAACAGCACTGTGAGAAGTTCTCAGGCAGCCTAGCAAAACTAAGTTGGATGTAAATCTTCCTGCATATTTAAATAAAGCACATATACCTTCATGAAGGACAAACTGACTGCACATTCCTAGCCTTACAGTTTGTGTCTCAAAAATCTGTTCACTACCATGTCTGGAGCATGTAAGACGGTGAATCTTCTCATTTTAGTTTGTATAAAGTGGGAGTAACCATTTATGTTTGTGAAAATTCTGATATAAAAATTCAACAAAAGGAGAATCAGATCTTCTCATAATTTCGAATGGCGCTAAATGCAATAAAGATTAAACTAGAAAAATAAATGTGTAATAGTGCTACTAAGTAAATCCAAGATTTGCTTTCATCCTAACAGGTTCAACTTTGGTGATTTATTCTAAAAAGAAAGTGAATTTGACTACCTTTCACTGGTTTTGACAAAAAGCTCCAGAGCTCAATGCTGATGTGTAAAGATGGAATTGAAAGAAAATGGTATTTTCACTTAAAACATGGCAGCTAGAACAAACACATAAATCTTAAAAAAAGCTCAGAATACATTCTTAACACATATTGCAAGGTCTTTAGAAAGATCCAGAAAGCACCTCTGCTAACCCTCATGTTAATAAATTCTTGAAAAACAGGAGGAGAACAAGCAAGTAACAGTGAAAACAAAATTATAAAGATTGCTGGTTTTAATCCAACCATAAAAACTAATGCCAACTTTGAAGAGTTGCAGAAAACCCTCATGATATTTTGCAATAACACAATTAATCACATTACAAAATTAAATATTGGTAAATTCTAATAAATTCTATAGATGTCTATATAGTCCAACAGAACATATCCTGAGTATACTTACATACACAGTCATGAACTTTGATCTAGCTATTGCCGATGAAGAAAAAAATCTCAGGACTCATAAAACATTCTTAAACATGAGTTTAAGAGATATTTTAATGTTCAAGTGGAATATATGGTTGTTGGGTTTTTTAAATCATCATGTCATGCTATATACTTACGGGTGAATCCAAGTATTGTTTACTTATTTATTTAAAAGCCCCATGTCCATTTTTTGTTTCCCTTTCTTACAAAAGGAGGAGATAAGGAAATGAGAAACCATACAGACAGGAAAAAGATGAACATATTACATACAAGGAGCACCTAAACAGACTGAGACCCTTCAAATTGGAAAAAGGACCACTAAAAAACCATAGGACAGAGACTTGCAAACAACTGGTGGTATGTAGGAAGTGAAATACAAAGTGAGGGTTTTGCTTTACTGTTTCTAACACATGCTCTAATGGGTATCTCAGTGCAGATCCAAAATGCACATTATTGGTACTAAAGTTCCAGGGAAGTACCACTGTGTTTTCCTCTGCCCTCACACATGCCTCTACTCACCTACTATTCACTCCTGGGTACATAATTGTAAGCTAGATGGATATGCAATTTGATACAGTATGACCATTCGTACATTCTTATTAGGGAGAAAAAAAAAAGGTTATGATCAAAGAATGCTGGGAAAATTATTAAAGAAATGAGAGCTTGGAGGTTAGAATTTGTACCAGCTAGCATTAAAAAATGATAAACTGCCACATACAATAGCCTTTCTGGTTTTTAAATGCTATAATATGAAAATCAGCGTCAACGTGGGAAATGTTTAAAAGTCAAATGTTGCTGATAATTATCACCACGGAACTTACTTTCCTTAACTTACGAGGCTTATTCATAATTTTAAACACAGTCATACAAAAGGCATCGCAAATGATGACTTGAAGACACAGGCACTGAGCAAAAGTTGCACATCTAGAAATTAAGTATTAAAGAAAAGCTGCTGTTACACTTTGAGTTTGACTCTTCTTTGCCCTGCATCATGCACTCATTTATACCAATAGCAGAAGTGTCATTAGAAAAGCCAATCGGGAAATTCTAAAATACTGCCAAATTAGAATGTAGCGGTTATACCTACTCTCCTATAGCCTGAATAGCTGGAGAGTAATTGAGCATTAAGACCTGATTTACTGTGAGAAAAAAAGGGATGGAAAATGCCCAATTATTTAATGACCTTTTCCAACCCCACTCCACTGGAGAAATACATAAATAAATAAAACATTCAGAATGCAGCAGGAATAATGAAACAATGCTCTTACACAAAACTAGTGGGGGAAGAGAGCTCTCTAATTTTGAAGAGAGGGAAAAAAAAAAAAAAAGAGAAAGTTTTCATAATAGAAGCAAGAATGTGGAATAGGGGGAATTAACTCTAGGAGGATATTGACTTAAATAGTTCAGTTAAACAGTAAAACATTTGCAATATAGGTAAGAACATCCACAGTTGCAGTAAAATAAAATTATGAAGGCTATCGCTACCCAAGTTGCAGGGTTTTTTTTTCTTAAACAACCTCTAGCTAGTGTAATTTTATATTTAGCTCATAAAATCAGAGACTTTCACATGAGTCTTTACATAATTTTGCTCATTTTCAGAGCCAAAATGTTTGAGTACATTTCCCACATAAGTACAACATGATTTTAAACTATTAAGCTAGTCCTTACATCAAATGACATCCACATATTAGTTTTGAAATCAACATTTAGAAGTATTTTATGTTTTATAAAACTGTTCAGCGACTAGAAAACAAAAGAAATTTCAGACAGTCATGGGTTCTAAGCAAAGACGGGTTTAGCTCTGCTTTTTTCTTTAACAGAGTAAAAATGAAGCTCTTTGGAAGCAAAGAAGCATTCAGGAAGATATCTGTAAATCAGAGAGTGATGAAGAGGTGAAAAGCTCCATGCTGGTTTAGGAAGAGGAAAGCAGCACTGTGATTAAAAACACCTGAAGAGACCTTATGTGTCATGACATTTTTCTATATTAGAGTTTTTCCTCTTGTTCATTTAATAATAAGATATCTTATAACTATAGTCACAGACAAGGTACATGCCAAACACATCAGCCAAAGCACTATTATTTAAAAACAATCAGACAAAGTTTCCTGTTTAAGAGCAATTTGGGGCTGTGAAAGGATCACAGAAAGCTCAGCAGTAATCACTCACAGCAAAGATACTCAAAATAATATGCACAAACACATGAAATCCACGTTTCTACATTACAAACCCAGATACATGCACTAAAAAACTTTTACTCCTATAATTTTTCTTCTACGTAGTAATTTTTCAATCCGATGAACAATCAAGATGACTCTAGACCAGGAGATTTTGGTTTTTTTCCCATCCTATTGGCAATCTACTTCTAGTATTTCTCTAAATACTCAAACATACTAACAAACTTTTAACACAATAATAATCACCCTTAGTTTGCTGCATTCGAGGTTTCTATCTGCAATTTTTTAAAATATTCAGCAAGAAAGGAAATTTTCCATCTTGGCTGATGGGATCTTTTAGTACTGACTAATCAGTTCCAAATAATAAGGCCCACAGCTCCCAATTTAAAAGGATATGTGCACAGTCCTCTTTGCTCACAAACTTCACCAAGATCTTGCTAACAAAGTAAACCGTAACATTTTTCAAGTTTTTGCAGACTGTATCTCCTTGACCAAGAAAACTTTACATGCCTGTAAATATACATATAAAACTCAGTTTGAGCTGGTTTTGAGCATAAGCCTTCCGGAATTATTCATTTGATGAATATTCAAGACAACAAAAACTAATTTTTATGCCTTTCCTATCTGATAAGCAGGTTGTATTTTTAAAATGCTTCTCAAATTATAATGGACTAATAAGCAAACTTTAGCACATCATTCCTAACACTGACCATGAGCAATAAAACAAAACAAACAAAAAACAAAAAACACCTAAAGCATCTGCAGTCTCTGAGCAACGCCATCACAGACCTTCCTCAAATTATTATGAAATCATGACACAATGAAAAAGTTTTAGTTCATATGCTTTCCAAGCCATCCCAACTATTTCAGAACATAAATGTAAAGACTGTACTTATCTTACTGAGAAAGACTTGGGCAAGTCCATTTTCTGCCAAAGTATTTGACAATATATTTATGGGATAGCCTAGCAGATTGGTACAACATAATAATGTTACAGTAATTATCCAGACACCTAAAATTCTATTGGCAAGATTCATAGTTTCAACCAAGTCCTCTATGACAAAGGAAGAATAGAAACAGATCATTCAAGGGTAACTATACATTGGTTTTGGCTCTATTCATCCAGCGCTGCAAAATATTCAAGTTATTCTGTGAAGCCTGGACAGCAAATGCCTATTAGTTCCTCTGTACTACTTTCAGGAGGAATGAAAAGGCAGCCCAGCAGACAAAAAGTCTTGAAGTATTTGAGTCTCCAGCATAATAGTCTTTTATTTAGCGCACTCAGTGTTTTGAAACAACAGCTACATTTAAAAGAATTAAAACAGAATTTGACCATGGACAGGCAGGACACCAGCGTTCCCCTTTATGAATGTGTTATCTAACTAGTCAGAGAGCACATCAACGCTACAGTGTTTGAGCACTTGGTATCCCAACCTCATCACTTAATAACTACATAATATGTCTCATATGGTAAATGGTCAGAGTACAGACGGGTAGGGCAACCGGGAAAATGCATTGCATCACTCTGTTTGGGACCACCAGTGCGGTCTTTGGACAAGATCCTGTTTTCAGGAGGACACGGCTGAAAACAGCTCTCTAATTAGCATCAGACAGGCACAAGCCTGAGCAGAAAGACAAGGGTCAACAGACTGAAGAGCGGGTCAAGCTACCAAAACTCTATGGGACAATACACAAGCTACAGGGCAGCAAAGCTTCTCATCTGTGCAGACAATAAGCTATGCTAAAATCTCCAAACCCTCCTCCTGCCTCTCACTCCCTTCCTCTTCCATAGGGGTAGAGGAAAATTAAATGGTTCTGTTGTCGGTGTGACATGATCACTAATTAGCAGTAGCAATTTTCTGAATAAACACAAACAAACAGAGGCCAAGTCCACCTCGCTTGCAGCCAAAAATGCTTATCTTCTATATAAGGGCCCAATTAGCCAAGCATTAAGAAAGCACAAACATTCCCTCACAAAATTCCACACTTCCAATCATATAGAGGGTACAAAATATACAGAAACGCGTCTGGAAGAGAATCAATTGTATCTATTCAGCTAGTCTGATTTATTTTCCCACAAGGATTGATGCTTAAAAAAAAAAAAAGGCAGTAATTAGAGATCAGAAGGTTTGTTCCTCAAAACCAAAATTACTATTGATTGTTGCTCTGGAGTAGATGTTCCACATCCCTGAAGGGATTCTCCAGTGAGATTACACACCCCAAACTTTACATGTCTGCCTTTGAAAAATAAGACACTCATCTCATCATTTTATGCATCAGCTTTAAGGGAGCCATGCCCAGAGTGCCTGTTTTCCCCCACTGGCCTTGAAGGGAACCCAGAACACTAGTTTAGATGTTAACATATATATATACTGGACCTCTGTTGTTGGATTTCTTTTTCCGTTTCAAATTTAATCTAAGAGTGGTGTAAACACACCACAGTCTATTTTTGCTAAGCTGTTACAACCAGAGCACTGCAAATGATGTTTGTCCTTTTTCAAGTAGGTCAAGTTTCTCAATGGGGGAAAAAAAAAAAAAAAACAACCAAAAAAAAAAAAGGAAAAAAAGGGTTGCTCTCATCAGAGAACTAAATTTACTTGCAGCTACTTCGCTCAGGAACAACCTCTGAGCAGCCAGCAAGACTGTCGCTTCTTGTGGCTTCAAGTCAGGCTACTCTAAGCCCAGTGGGCCAAACCTCAACATAATACATAGCACAGGTGGGAAACGGCAATGGGAAACGAGTGTATGCTGAGGAGATTCGGAGGACAAAAACCAGGCTTATATATAGGGGAGAGGAAGAGAATTGAGACAGCAGGAGACCGAGGGGAGAGCTGCACCAGTGAAGGGCAGAGGAAAAAAAACTATCATCCATGTGTTAACTGCAGAAAGAAAACACTTACCAGGGCTCAAATCTTCCTAATTGGTTAAGAAAGTTTGCTGAAATGCAATGACTAAATAGCAACCGACCATGTAATCATTTTATTTAAGGATAGGCATACATTGCATTGCTAATCCTCTAAGCCACAAATTTATAAACAAATGGGAAAACGTGATGATTTTATGTTAAAAGGAACTAAAAGGATGCTCTTTTAAAGTATTTTCACATTTTTGGAGGCTTCAGGAACTATTGCTCAGTTTGTTTTTCAAAATATCCAAGTGACTAAATGAGGGGACTCCTGAAAATGTGAGATCACTAGTTAGAGTAAACAGGTGGTCACTGTTCCAAAGACAGTAGTAGAAGGATACATAGGAACGGAACCAGAGCTCAGTGCTGAAATAATTTTAAAACCCCGAATTCACACAAGAAGGCAGGAAATGGACTAAAACTTTGGGACAACAAAAGAAAGACTTGTTTTTAAGAGTCAAAATCTGAAGCCATCATTCAAGCAAAATGAACATCAAACAGAAATTTCAGACAACAAAGTCGATACAATACCTGACTAAATCTTGTAGGCTTTAGACTACTTCAAAACCTTAATATTTAGGGCAACAGATGTTCCAGAACAATATAGGTCAGAAATAGCAGTTCAGCGTGTTAAAATAAATCAGTTCTTTCATATCTGAGTGTTGTTTACAGATAGATGAATGGGAAAGGGAATAACCTTGCCAAACAGAGCAATGCCATAGGGCCTCTTCTCAAATAACACCTGTACATTAACCGTTTATTAACTGGCATGTTTCATATATTGTTTTAAGAATTACAGTGAATGCTCTAGAAATTGTAACATTTGAATGCTGAGCCGTATTCCTATTAGCTCAAGTTAAGAATTTAAGAAATGCCTCATACTAACGTCTGAGAGTGTTTACTAATACAGTGCATTGAGTCTTTCAGGAAATTTTCTCCCAAGAAGGACAAAAAAACCCCACTTACTCTTACAGTACCATATACGCCTAATACATGCCAGATGTATAATATGTTAAACATGCCTTTAGTCCTTATTTCAGCCATAGATAAGAATTAAGAAAAAAAACCCAAACATAAATGTTACTAGCAGTTCAGATTTTGGAGCACATTCTTTTCTCTTGAAAACAAATTTGTTGTGGTTTTTTTTTTAATGCAATTTGTTTTTAATAGCTTCTCCTTAAGGGGCAGGTTTGAATGTAATGGGTCAAAAATACAAGGTTTTCTGGTTGCTTATGTGCAACATCGTACTATTCTGCTGTAAAGAATGGAGGTGAATTTAAACTTAAGGGAAAGCTCATCTAAGTCCCTTTCTCAAAGTCTAACATTACAGTCAAAAGACAAATTATTTTGAAGCTTTCAGGGAGACTTATTTTCATGAATCTTCAGACTGGAAAGTTAAGCAAAGTTGAGGTGGGGAGAAAAGACAGAAAACGGAGGTGGCAATTAATTGTAACTTTATCTATGATAAGCAAGTAGCAAGTTGTGTTAAATATTCCAATCAAAGAAATCAAGGCGCAAACGTTTTAACAGCAGAATATCCACTCTGTGGTTTTACCAATTCATCAGCACCTTTCAAAACAGCAGTTTGCGATATGACTGAAAAGGCAGACCATAGATTTTAAAATTAACTTCAGAAATAAGCCTAACAATAAAAAGAAAAACAATTTTTCTTCATTTTCTTTATAATAGCTTTTCCTATTTTCTATTACTTGACACGAGAAGTGACCATCTTCCTAATTACGTGTAATTTAGAAACCTACAAACTTGCTGTATTGTTGTTGTGGGAAATTCAGTCACACTTCACCTCCATACCAAAACATTTCAGTACATTCCAATTCTGATCTGCAGCTCCATCTTCACAAGTTTTATGTGTTTGGAGAAATTCACACAAATGCATTATTTTATGCTGAGCTCAAGTTTCACTACACAGTACCTGCATTTCACATACCTAATAATTTCAAATTTCAGCATTTTAGGAAAAAATGCATTTGTTGAATAAACATTTTTCGGATAACCTACTCAAGACCTTAACGCAATTCACTTATTTGAGAGGGATTCACTTACGGCAGGTCTTTCTTCCAGCTGAGGTATTCCTCATCTAATAACACTAAACAGAAAGCAAAAAGATATCATCTTAAGTTACATACAAAAACTTTTCTTTGCAACAGTTTGCAAAGGTACAGCTTGGACAAGAGTTCAGAATTTTGCTAAACCAGCTTTGACCACGTTGGTTTTCATACATGAAAATCACAGGCAGCGCCATATCCCAACTTCTCTAACAACAGCTTGATCCCATAAGGCCATTCCTTGCTGACTTAGTGCAGAAAAGCTGAGGCACTAAGGAATAAGTGGCCAAAATTATTCCACACCTGTAGAGTTACAGGATTCCTGCCTTTATAAGGCATTGCAAAATATGGATTTATTCATCTCCTTTTCCTTCCCCCTTCCCAAATGAGACAGTTTAATCGTGACCTGGCACATCACAACCAGCTGGAATTTGATGCTATTCCCAGCACTGATCAATCAGGACCTCGAAGTTAGATGGATGCATTAAGGCCCAGAAGATTTTAAAGTACAGGCTTCAGTTCGTGTGGAGCTGGCAGTGGTTTCATTCTCCCCTATTGTTCAGCGATCCACAGAGAGTTCTTACAGATGCTGAAAGTTATACTGCAGTGAAACCAAACCTTTAAAAGAGCAAAAACAGAATGTGATTGAATGAAGCTGCAAACCAGAGTGAAGACAGCCTTTAGCAAGGTTCTCTAAAAAGGAAAAACAGGCTTAGTATTTTGCAATGACATAAAAAACCCTCCACAAGCTTGAGACTTTTCTTCCAAAAGACTTCTTGAATCTAGATAGAAGTCTGCTTTGCACAAGCAAGTTGAATATCAGAATACTGACTAGAGCACATCTTCACACCTCAAACCTGCCAGTCTGCTGACTGCCAACATCAGAAGTTCATCAGACGTAACTCTGCTTGCAAAATACAACAATCTGAATGACCATTTACTGCAAAGGTGACCTCTCTGAAAAAGAGGAAAGCACATACTGTAATGGGTACCTACAATGTCCTCTACAAGGCTATTTCATTAACATGTTGGCATATTAAGTTAAGGAGGACAGGGATTCCTAAGGTGCCGTTTATAACCTTGATCAGAGTATTTGCTTGACTGCGCTTTTTAAACTATCCTTACAGTTTCTTCACCAGGGCACACACATTGCACGTTAGGTGCTTACAGATTTAACTCTGGAAGTCACCAGTGGAGTTCCGCAGCTGAATTTACAAGCACCATGCAATAATTACTCAATTCTTTTGAAGCAGATTGTGAATTCGGTTCCTATACTGCTGTTGTGACGAAGAGCCTGGGACAGATCAAGGCACAGGGAAGGCAGGTGCTGCGTGAGCATGAGAAAGCTTTGCCAATATGCCTCACTCCTGATCTATGATCACGCTTTGGTTCCAGCGCTGAGCCTCAGCAGAAGACAGGTTGCCAATGCTGTCACAATGTGTGATGTTTCTCTGACGAGGACAAATGTCCCTGAGGGAACAGGATGAATCCCATGAACTCTGTCTCACTTGTGAGTCACGCCAGAATGCATATGTAAGAATAAATAAATAATAATAATTTAAAAGGCAGCTGTTCAGTGTTAAAAACTATAACAAGAATATTTCTTTTCCTTCTTCTCTGCACTGCTCCAGAAACCTGAGAGAAGCCAAACTGGAGGGAGCAGAAAAGACTTCGCTCTTCTCACACTGTTTTTAAACTACTCAAACAGCTTCTAGCCAGTAAGTGCACAAGAACTTAAACCACACATCGCCAGAAGTCAGAAAAAATCTACACTTCAAAGAGAACACAACCCATTAATTTAAAACAATAATAATAAAGCCCCCATACTTCAGAGAAAGGATTGCAATCCAGTCCCTGAGACAGAGGTGGTTATGAATATTAAAAATGTGTTTCTCAGCTAATCACGAGGGTAACAAACAAGCACTCCAACAGCTGCCAGTATTTCATATCTGCTCCCCTAAGAAGAGATTGGTGTTCCACAGAAAATGTTGCATCCCACTATTTTTGCCCACACCTGGGATAAATACATGTTACTTGCCTCCTTTTCAACCCTGATCCCACCAGACTTTCTACTTTAAGCTACTGAGCAGTTCTAACTGTCTGAAGTGTTTTGGTTGCCCAACAGCTTCAGTTCAGTTTAAAGAGAAAATGAATACATGAGGCAAAACTCTCGTTGAGGCTCTTGAGGAAAAGAAATTTTGTTTCACTTCGAGGAGGAATCTTCGAAACACAAAAATTTTACTTCGAGTCTGAGATGCCAAGGTGTACCAGGGAGACCACTGCTCAGCATCCTCATGACAAGACAAAAGATTTCCCTTTCCTCCCGCTCTACTTCTTGGGTCTCCCCAGGCAACTCGGTTTGAGTTCTCAGTTTAAGACAGTAAAGAACTGAAACGACGACATTCTTCTTCAGCACCATGAATCTTCAAGGTGGTTATCACAACGCCATCTGTTCTGGCCTGGATGAGAACAGCTTCCAAAAGTAAGAGAGTTTGGGAATGACACCCATCCTTGCTCAGACTCCAGTCTGTTCTCCAACAGGCAGGACAGGGCTGGCGCTGGCTACTACAACAGCAGAGCAGTGGGAAATGGCGACACTACTAGTGCACCTTTTAATGGGTATATTACTAACACAAAAAGGTTTTTTAGCTTCCTGGGAGATCCATGCCTCAAAACTGGGAACGGGAATACAGAGCTGAAATACTGAGAGCCTGTAGGGCCATTCTGGTGGGCTCTGCTCCTACATCTGACAAGGTCTTTCCAGCCTCTATTAGGAGGCTCACCTGCACCAGCGACATCTGAAGATCACCTCCATGGGTAGTTCCAGGAGGAACTCTCTCCCATTTTACTCAAACACTGTCGTTTTAGTGCAGTGAGAGAACTGATCATTTTCATCTTTCCCTTCTCTAAGTGACGGCACAGCTTCAGCAAACTTGGGCAAACATTACTCTCTCCTTGCTCTCATAACCAAGTGGCATACGATACAGTGCTATATATAGCTTCAGTTATATGATGCTTTTTATACTTAGAATCATAATTTCTATGGATCAATTCAATAGATTAGAAAAATCAGTAAGCATTTGGACATTAAAAAGTCCCTACGAAGTTTTTTAGTATGTTAGCATCAATCTTCCTTAGCTCACATTCTCCAGAATGCCACTTCTGACAGGAAAAAAAATGAGAACATTAGTTGTTCGTGACATCACTGAGCAACTAAGATGTAGTAACTATCAAAACAGAATGATATATGTCTTCAGTGGTACATCATGAGACAGTCACGCAATAAGACTACAGATGTTTTATCCCTGGAATATGGATTTTTTTTATAAACTTTGGAGTTTGGTTCATATTTTCCAAGCAAATTATTACATTGTACATCACCTGAGCTAGGAAGATAAAGCAAGCAATAGACAGCAAGAAACATACCCAGTGATACTTTGAAAGCAGGCAATATTGTAGGTGACTTAGCACAGCTAAGAGACTATTTACGGCACAGAATTAACATGCATGTGAAGTCCCGCCAAAACATTGTCAAACTTGGAAGTGCTGAAGTGCCAGAGCTGGAGCAAAAAGCAAGAACAACCTATCAGTTGATTAAAAGTTAAAGCCATCACTGTGCAAGCTACTCTAGAGAGAACGCAGGAGCTCAAATTTAGGAACAGCTTGAAAAATACTTCCACTGCTGAAGAATAAAAAAATCCCAACAATTAGAATTTGGAAACATTTAATACCCCTGTGCAATTGGCAGACGGCATGTCATCCATGGGGGAAAGAAAAAAAAAGTATTTAATTTGTATTAACACGTTTCTCTTAGTTAAGTTAAATTTTCCCTAGAGGTCTACAAAGGAAAAATAGCACACAACATTTAGTTAATGAAGAGCACTCAAAATTATGAGAGGCAAACAAGCTGGAGGTGAATCACATTTTGAGTGCTTCTCTTGAAAACGTTTCCTCTAATCTCAGGAAAGTAGTTAGTTCTCACCTTCCTTCCATTCCGCGGGCACAAGGAACAAGAATGTGTCTACAGCAATAATGGTGCTGCAGAAGAAAGCAACAGCATTATAATAATTCTGAAGCTGCGGAGCTGCCTGGGTCTGTTCTTGCCGTTTATCGCAGGAACAGCACCGATGCAAGGTGCCAGGATTTGTTCTCTGGGGTAATTGGTTTGAATCAGGCTGTGGTTGAAGTTGAAACAAATCTGTTGGCCCCTGCTCAGGCACTATAAAAACAACATGTTCCACACCACAAAACCACCAAACATTTCTGCGAGAGCCAGCGGCGTGCGAGACCCACCAGTACGAATCACATGGATGACAAACATTAAGTCGCTGGCACTCTGTTGGACACCAAGGTCATCTGTTATTTTGGGAGGGGAAGGTGCAGTAAAAGCATATAAATAAGGCAAGGGATTCTGATGACCGTGATACGTAACGTTACCTTGAATGGTTTCTACTTTACATTATGAATTACCATGACTCTTGAAGTTCCCCTGGTAAATGAGGCAGCTCCGCTGCCGGCACACGAACACCATCCCCACACACAGGAGTTCACGGCGCATCCCACTGCAAACACACCTGGCAACACATGGAAGCCTCTCCAGTAGCTTGTTAAATATTATGCAGTTCTGCCCATTTCACCCAAATAGCTACAAAGTATGTCTGAATTTGCTATATGTTTCTAAGGCTTTTCATGCAATAAATATACACATCAAATCCACCACAAGTCGGGGGTGGAAGGGTGGAAAAAAAACCACCAAGAACACTTTTAAATTTTAAAAAAAGGCAATTCTATATGTTTTGTTGGAAATAAAACTTTACATGGTTTGAGAAGCTGAAACTTTCAATGCTTCCTAGAAGAACTCAAGTTAAGTTACTGCTGGACTTGAAACAGGAATTTTATTAAATGGTCAATTAACACATTATTGTAAAATCCCTTTTTATTTTTGAATAATTTATATAAATTAACAAAACGATTTATATACTGATAGCTACAGAAAGCAACTATTAGTGCTATGTCTATCTCAGCACTAAGTTGTCTTGCTTTATTACATATGATTATATATTTACTCCAATATGACAAGATTATTGCCTGGGCCACAGAACAGCATACTGGAAAAGTTATTTCCAGAGGTTCAGTAATGCTTTTCCCTTTCACAGCACAAATACAATTAGTCTCGCTCAGCTGCTTAATGGGAGAAAATGCACAGGTCGTTTTTTCCCAGAGTTCCAGGACTAAAAGATACGATGGACAATTTGTTGAGCGGTGAGGAATTTTCCTCAGAAAAGCAACATGACTCTGCTCCACCTCCACTGTACCTGCAAGGAAATGCTCTTCTCTACTTCTTCAAAGGACAAGTAATTTTGCTTCTGGTTGGTACAGCATTCTCAACACATTGCTTTCTTAAAGAAACTGGCTTACAAAAGAACATCCATAAACATAATTAAATTAACTTATTTAACAAACTTGACCTTGTGACTGCTCATACCCCACCCCCACTTTCCCAAACTCTTATTTTGCATCTTGTGGCCCAAAGACAGACTGAACACAGTCTCGTGTTTCACTCCTGTTTTTCTTCTGGACAACATAGCATCCACTTTAGAAATCACAGTATTTGCGTAAATTCATGAGGCCTGATTTTGATTAATCAGCCTCACTGTACAGGAGGTCTCTAAGGAAGAAGTAAATTGCTTCAAGTCTTTGTCCTTGTAAATTCAATTCAGACTGGGTGCGTGTGATCACAAGGAAGCCTGAAAGACTGACTGCAACCCCAAGAAGAAAAATTAATTCCCAAGTTTCTTATGCATCCAGGTAGACCAGGTCCATAACAAAGCTGAAAGATAAGAAACACTCTCATGACCAAATTACAGAGAATGTCCTGAATTCCCAAGCTACCCCAAAAAACCAGATTGTATCAAGACGAGGCATAAGGTTTTTGGTTTTGTTTGCTTTTTAGCGGGTTTTTTTTCTTCGTTTTTTTTTTTTTCAAATAGACAAATAAGACTTCTATTATCTTTCACAAAACTCCTAAATGTATTTGCAGATGCTTATATTTAATTCTGTTATCCTCAAAGACAGCAAAAACCTCTATACCAGTACATTTAATGTTAGGTCATTTGATTTAACTGACGGCTCTTCTTCTGCACACGGGAAGAAGTTTTGATTCATATTGTTTATACAAAGCAGCTCCTCTGGAAAGCTGAATTTAGACTAGGGACATGAAGATGCTAATTGCTGTTATGTTCATTCCTTCTTATTAATTTAGCAACAGCAAGGAGTGTAACATTTGCATTCAAAGTTTCAGATACTCTGTAGATAGATCAAAAGACATCCCCGTAACATGCAATATACTTTGAAATTTAAACATCAGCATGAGTTGTATCTATTTCCGTAAACAAGAGAGACTGTGCCAAACTGTAGGGAATTCTTCATCACCAACATGAGGCTTCAAACCTTTGATTTCCTCTATTATCAAAGTCATTGCCATAAACCTCCCCTATTCCAGATATTGCCAGTTCTTCTAATCCTTATCTCCTCTTCAAGGTCTGACATTTCTTTTTATCTTGTGGGCTCTATGGAGGTTGATCTGAAGAATTTACAGACTAATGGAGGGGAAAACAATGACCTGGTGAATACAGCCAGGTCACAGTTCCCAATGGCACCTGCTCTTTTGTTTGTGTTTTTCTAACCTACAAAACAAACGGAAAAAGGTTACCACTCAGTCTAGAAATATTGACAAGAAACTAAATCTCTTCTCTCTCTGCTTTATTCCAACTCAAGTCACGAGGAGGTAATAACATGAGGATATGAGAGTCTTTCAGGCTCCTCGGCCCAGCCTGGCCTGGAGAGCATCCACCCCCTGCTGCAAAGTGCACCTAATGAAGAATTCAGCTCTTTGGACTTCCACTTAAGATCTGCTGAGATTCTCCCAGACAATATGATATCACTGTTCATTTCATTCTATTATCACAACATGATTGTTCAGATTTAAAAGTGGTTGGGATGCACTCCAGGTCATTACTGTAAGCAGCTTAAACCTGGAATGAGGTACCTCCGCTGCAGCAGTCCTCCTCTGGAACTTGTTTGCTTCCTCTGTTTATAATACATTAAAGTCAACTCTGAGCTCTGTAGGAATTTTTCCCTGAAGCAAATTCAAAGTTTAACCCATTTTTTCTGCTATTTAATGTAATTCATTAAGTCAATAAGCATTTAACCTGTTTCTTGGACTTGCACAAGAGCTTAAACTGTTGTAATAAAGTATAATACAATACAGATTAGTATTTAATCACATGACAAGCAGCAAAGGAATGAGAACTCCTTCCTCTGTCTGAATGAGATTACAAAAAAGCAAATTTCAAATTTTAGAGAAACTGTACCATCCTCAGAGGGAAAAGATTCTGCAGTCTTTACAGACTGCACGCTCACTATATTATCTGTTTCCACCATACCTTTTTTGCTTTACGATTCATTATATATTCCTGTTTTACAACCTACTGTACACAAGCACCTCATTACAGCATGCAAATTCTTTGGTTGCCAACTTCATTAGTGCGGGTGAGCTGTATTAAATAATGCTGCTTTCCCCACTTTCTAAATGAAGAGTATTAAAATAATCCATCGAAGAGAGAAAGAAGCAGGAAATAGAAATTAGATAACTTGAGTCTCCTTTTGCAATACACAAATTTAGCATCACCACTCTCAGCAATCTAGCTGCTAATAAGGCAGGTTTGTATACCTGGACATAGCAATAAAATTAAAATTGCCCCAAATACTACACAGGTTTCAGTTGCCAAATGTCTTTGTAAATGCCCACATAGGGAACAGTGAATGTATGTGCACCCATGCGTGTGTACATGCATTTTAATTATTCTGCCCTAATTTGCACACATGTAATTTGAAAAAGAAGAGCATAAAGGTTTGTAAAGGTTGTGCTTAAACCCCACATTTAAGACATATGCATAGTCCAGCAGTGTCTGTGGGAAAGATGAATTATTTCCCAGCCTCTTACTCTGGGATCCTAAAATCCTGTTGAGAGCCAGTTCAAAAAATGCACACCAGAAGCTGACCAAATTAATTTTAAGACTCAGAAGTCCAGCATCTGCTTATTGGATACTTGTATAATAAATGCTGATACTGTTTTGACAGAACTATTTTTCCTATCTTAAATACAAAGCTAAAACTTCTACATGATTTACTATAAACGGCTGATGGGAACAGGACCTGTAAATTCAACATCAACTTGCAACTTTAAATGTATTTTTACCTTAGAGAAGATCATATTTTCCTTGAATATAATTCATTTATAAGATTTTTCTTTCATTCTCATATATGGCCATTATGAAGGGTGAGGAGGTTTTTCGGGGGGGGGACGTGGGGGCAGGGGTGGGGGTTACAAGCATGCTTGCAGATCGATCTTTACCACAGAAAGGAACAGTTTAATCTGTGGCCTCTTGGCAGCAGCAGGCCAACAGCTGTAGGAAACTAATTTCATTTGAAACCCTATAGGCAAATATTCTTGCAGTCTCCAAAAGCTACATCAATTCATGCAAACTGTGAGCAAGCTGTTGCAGACAAAGAAAACCTGCTTACACCCACAAAAGCTCAACACGTGATTCAAATCATGTGTCAAAGTGAAACAATCCAATTAATATTCCATTCAATATTTTCAGGAAGAATTAGTATACAGAATTTTTTCAAGTAATTACTTAGCAAAGCTGTTTGTGCAAATCATGCAAAACCAAGAGGAACTGTGCAGAAAACTCAGATCTGCTTAGCTCGAAACATTATTAGAATATACTACATTATAGCAAACCAGAAGCTTTTAAGACGTTAAACACTGTAAGAATCAATAATTTGCTTCTATTTTTGTTATTTAAAAAAAAACCCAAACTACAGGTATTTGCTATAAGAAGTCACAGCAAAGTCTACTAGCTTGATCTGGAGGATGGGCAGCCTTCAGTACATCAGGAGACATATCATGGTTACCAACATTTTAGAAGAAGATTAAGCAGATCCTGTGACCTCTGGAATCTGGAGATATGGTGTTTGATTTTCTTTTAATCTATGAGATCAGCTATTAGCCTGCTTTCTTGAGTGCATTAAAAATGAGAAGTTCCTGAATTACGAAGGAGTAATTAGTTAGTTATTCAGGAATAAAATTACCTCAATGGTAAATCACTGTTGTCTTACTGGAAAAAAATGGCATTTTAAGGGAATGGCAAGTCTTTTAAATACTGTATGTCACCTCTGGCATAAAAATATCCATTAGTACTCTGAGGTAAATAAAAATGTCTCAAATTTCAGAAGACAAAGTATATACTAGGTAAATTCTATATTTGCACCTGCAATTAAAAAATCTTCAAGTAGGACAGCAAGTCAAGTAGGGGAGAAAATCGCAGCCTATCCTGTAAGATAGGAACTGATTGTCAGGATAGCAATGACAGCTTTGAACACCACACCGATGCTTTGTGTACGTATCCTCTGATAACCTACAAGAGATTTTGACTGAAAAGTACCTTAACACAATAAATTTATTACCTAACTAAATAACAAATGATATTTTACTGACAAAATGCAGTTGCTTAGTAAGATCTGCATTCATAACAGTAGCTTTTTAGTAAGGCAGATTTTCCAAATCGCCTAGGACTTGCCAGGCTTCAATACACTGAAGCTCAATGCTTCTATTCTGAAATGTTTGAGTCTTCAAGCATCTTCAAAAAAAAGAGTTTCTTCCTAGCCCACTTATTCTGATTAAATATCTGGCAGTATAAAAGACTAATTTATAAAACCCACAACTGGAAATGGTCATTTTTATGGTCTGTTGTGCTATTATCTCACAGAAACCAAGATTCAACCAAAGCCTGCACAGCTTTTCACCAGCTACCCAACTCCAGCAGTCCCCCAGGTTTCATAGTCTCCTTCAGTTGAGGATGCAGAAACACACTCCTTCCAAACTTCTAGAAATCACATTAAAAACCAGCAACCACTTCCAGAAGAGTTACAAGTTAATTACTCAGGAGACAACAGCTACCAGCACCTGCTTACACATAGTAGGTACAATGTTCTTATGGGTGCTTTCAGTTCTCCGAAATTTTAAAATTAAGCTGTGATTTCATAGAATCATGGAATGTCCAAAGTTGAAAGTGACCCACAAGGATCATCGAGTCCAACTCCTGTCCCTGCATATGACAACCCACAGTTCACACCGTGTGTCTGAGGCCTTGTCCAGTCTCTTCTTGAACACTGTCAGGCTTGGGCCGTGACACCTCCCTGGGGAGCCTGTTCCAGTGTCCACCACCCTCTGGGGGAAGAACCTTTTCCTGATGTCCAACCTAAACCTTCCCTGGCACATCTTCCTGCCATTCCCTCGGGTTCTGTCATTGGTCACTAAAGAGAAGAGTTCGGCACCTGCCCCTCCTCCTCCCCTTGTGAGGAAGCTGTAGCCATGATGAGGTCTCCTCTTTGTCTCCCCTTCTCCAGGCTGAATAAACCCAGTGATTTCAGTGGTTCCTCATACGGCTTCCCCTCCAAACCCTTCACCAACTCTTCTGGACACTCTGCAGTAGCGTTAGATCCTTTTTATACTGTGGCACCCAGAACTGCACACAGTGCTCCAGCATCCATTAAATGTAATTTGAGGAGTCCAAGTATTTTCCTGTTTTAAGGAACTTTAAGCTCATCTCTCCAACCTTTCATCCTTCTTACTGTCCATTTTAAGAACTATATTCACAAGCTGGTGTCTTTTAAAACCTCTAGCCTAAGTAGTATGGACCAGCATTCCCACAGGCTACTGTTTTCCATTGTCAGCTTTTGGTCAAATGCTTATTTTATTGCTCATCTACAGAATACCAAGAACCAGTAGCCTTATCTCGCTACGGATATCAGATATTAAATACCTCTAATATTTGTTTCCTGCAGTCATTCCACTCAGGTATTTTTTCCTGGATTTACGTAACAGAGTCATTTGCAAATCTTGGTATATCAGTGATCATGTTGACATAGCCTGATAATCACAATGCCATCACATTTTATGTAGAAGCGGGAGTTGGAAGTCAAAAGCCAAAAATAGAAATCCCCACACAAGTACAAAGATTATTCAGTCTTGGTGCTGGGTAACCAATAGCATATACTGTGAGCATTTGATAAAGGGAAAAAAAAAAAAAAAGGAGTTAAACATTCGGGTTTTGTACAGTGTACAGTAACAGGAAAAGGCTGATTGAGTACAAGAACTAACTATTTTTGTTCCATCTATATTTCATTTTGTCAAATTATGCATGCTACTAAGCCTCCCCATTCTGATGTTAAAGAGCGAAAAAAAAAAGAAGCTTCTAATCACTCTTCCTTCTGTCCACGCTGAAAGCAAATTTCCAAAATTAATATGCCAGGAAGAGTTTAGGCCAGGAACAGTAAAGCGCAACATCCATACAATTCAGCAACAGCAGCTTCATTCACCACGAGGCAGACAATAACCTGGTGCTATGAAGACAATTTTTTCACTTCTCTGCCATCTGTCAATGCTTCATTTTTACCATTTGCTTTGTGCGACAGCTGACCTTGAGGTACAGTTCTGTCTGTAAATTCTTTTTTTAAAAATCTCAAAATATGAAGATACTTTGATGCTTATTCAAGTGGGGTTTTTTCCAGATTCTTATGCACAGCAGAGCACGTACCATATACTGAATAAAATTAACATAGTAAAGAAATTGGTGGCCATTTAAGAGTACAACCGTATATTTAAGCCTTACTGCACCTATGAACTGCAGATCACAGTAAAAAATATTTAAATGGGTAAAGTCACATCTATTTTTACCTTTCCACACAGACAAAGCTATTTCACTGATGACCAGGAATACTAAGGGACACACTAGAAGTTCACAGCACTTCCTCTGAAAGGTCTCTCTTGTTCTATGGAGCTCTTTTTGCCTCTCCTAAGCTGTACAGGAAAGTGCAGCTCATCTGTCCTGGACTTATTAACAAAGTTTAACAATGGGAACAGAGGAGGATTTTCAGGTATACACAGCAATATGAGCCCCAAGCAGCCAGCACACAAGAGAGGGGAGAATTAGAGAAGGCACAAATCATAATTTAAAGGTAATGAAAACTACTAACCATGATATTAAAGGAAGGTGACAACCATCCATGCTCCACTATTTCTCCGATTAACAGGCCAGGAAGATTAACTAATTTAGATTAATGGGAAGGGGGAGATTTCACCTTCTTCCAAAGCATCAGCAATCTGTCACAACTATAGAAATGATGCCTTAATGTTTCTACTTACATCAAATTTTCAGTTTGATGTGCCATGCTTAAACACTTAGTATCTGATCAAATCACCACAGCTGAGTCATGATAAAATTCTTCCCCAAGTCAGACTGGCAGAGAGCCACTGAGATTTATAGGTACATATTTTTCCACATCCATATTTAACATGGTATGTATGCTTACCAAGCAAAATACACCATTGCAGACATTACCCCCCACCTCTGTCTCTTTTTTTGAGGCTGATGATTCCTTCCCAACTCCCAAAACCCATAAGAGATGTACTGAACAGTTAAGAGCACACGGTTTGTGGTTGCATACTGGTATGCAAAGCAGATGAATCCCTA
This sequence comes from Caloenas nicobarica, assembly GCF_036013445.1. Lineage (NCBI taxonomy): Eukaryota > Metazoa > Chordata > Aves > Columbiformes > Columbidae > Caloenas > Caloenas nicobarica. Next base: position 52,908,836 of record NC_088245.1, read on the forward strand.
CAGACCAGCCACGTACCACACATTGTTGTAGTAAACACGATTCTGGCCCAACATTTCTAGCAAGAAAAAAGAGCCACAAATGGTGGAGGTCATTTCACTGCAACTGCAAACTGAATAGCTCAGCTTGTAAGACTCACCTGCTCTGGACTCTGCAGGCTTTACTTAGCTCTGCTTCCTCTTCTTTTTGAGAATTCGTTGTCCAGTTGGTATTGAATCAGAGTGTTTCTGTGCCACATTAGAACCCCCACAGCATAAATCAGCTACGGACTAGAAGTTGCTGTCAACTAAAAAAGTAAAATCCATAACTAAAACATTCTGAAGCTACTCAGCAAGTTGCTGTAGCCAGTAGCCACACATGGATCCATCCAGCCAAGTCAAAAAGAGAGAAGGAAACCTGACAGCAACTACTTAATCATTGCCATGTGGAAAAAAAAATAGTTGAATCACAAGATTAATTTAAGTGCATTTTCTTAATTAAGAATTAAAAATGGGAACTCATTTTAGAACTTCATTTCTTAGAGTGCTACTCAGGAGCTTTACGTTATTTTTATTCTATTTTCCAGTGTCCCTGGTGCCCAAAGATGGAAATATAAATTACGTGGTAGACTGTTTAGGACAGCAAAATGGTCAAAAAGCCTTCAATAATGCTGCTGGTATTGAAAATTATGCTTAATACTTGAATGGCATCTTACCCAGCACTGTCAGCAAACCACACAGTAAGTGGTAACAATCTGTTCCATCACTGTGACTTATAACCATATAAATTTATATAATCATATATAACTTAAAAGTTTTCCTACAATGCATTTTCTAGAAGAATGAAATTTCTCTTATGCATGTTTTCATCTCAGTCACTGAAGAATGTGTCTGTACACAGACTACAGTATCATAGTTAAGAGAACTATAGCATGATTCCCAAGCTTTACCTTGTCGTCCTCAAGTGTTACCCTTCAGAGGGATTAAGCTTCCAAGGCAAATACTTCTACACCACACTTTAAAGCAAAGGTCCTAACAAGCTCTGAGTGAGTATCCACCACAATTAGAAGCAGCAACCACACCAGCCCAAGATCAGCAAAGGGGCAGCTCTAATTAGACCAAAAACACCGCACAAGAAAGTAATCAGGAATTTCTGCCTGGTCTTGCAGTGACCACATACACAAGCATATTCACAGCCCACATCCCACTCCTTCAGTTTTATGAGGGTAATAACAGTAGACATTTATAAACCCAAAGACCCTGACCACTCTCAAAAAATGCTCGACTGAATCAGTCTCATCTGCATGAAGTGTCTCTACACCCTCCTGATTAGCAGCACATCTATTTTTTTAGGGTTCTTGGTGTCACAGAACTTGTGTTAAGGTTACAAGAGTACAGGACAAAGAAACTTGAAACCCGTAAGTCCCAAAAACCAAATCCAGCAAGCACCAGAAGTGCTTCAGGCAGAGATGTTCTACAACAAATCACTAACAAACAGAAAGGCTCTCCAGCAGCTAAGCTCCTTCTAAACATACCAGCTGGAGTCATCTGCTGCAAAGAGTTGTATTTGCTTTTTCTTTTCTTCATCTGTTTAAACAAACACTAGAAGCTCAGAAAGGAAATGATCAAGTCGTGATTCCGTGCTAATTTGTAGGTGTCGTGGTTTAACGCCAGCTGGCAACTAAGCACCATGCAGCCGCTCGTTCACTCCCCTCCCAGTGGGATGGGAGGAAGAATTGCAAATACCCAAGAAACTCATTTTTAAGTCTTTGCTTTCTTTTCTCTTTACAGAAATCTTTTCCGAGACTGGCTGCTATTATCTGCCTTGAAGTCCTTTCTTGGTAATATGTATTTTAATGAAATATTTTTCATTCCATTCTATACTAAATTGAAATACTAAAGTCAGATTCATTGAGCAACTGTAAGTTCCTTGACCAGCAAAAGCAGATTAAGAACGTGCTCTAAACAACTAGCACTGACTTGCAACCACTGCAATCATTTGTACCATTTCAACCAGTATTAGTAGAAAGATGCTTTAGACAGTCTTAGTGGTATTTTGATCTATTCTTCCCAGTGATCTATCTTGGCCATTAAGAATAACATTTATGTTTACAACCAAGAAGCCAAATGTCTTAAGTGATGAGAAGTACTTCACGATGTGATTAGCTTCTACGTAAACTTACTAGATAGTTTACACTGGACTCTAAAGGAACTCCAGAATACAGCTTGACAATGAATTCTACAAAAGGCCAAATTTTAAAGAACTATCACATCACCTTAACAACTTAAAGCTTCCTGAAGTATACAACAAACTTTGTTAAAAACCTTGATCTCACATCAGTTACCTGGATTGCAGTTTGGCTACTGGGAGCTTCCATTTCAGAAATGAATTGCAAAGAATCAGAAGCAGTTTCAACCACAATGAATAGAGATGAAAAGGTAATGCTCTGAGGCAAGAGGAGTTCTAATGCCAAGAAAACATCCAAAATATTTATTTTAAATCCTTTGTTACCGTAGGCACTTTTACACACTAGCTGTCATATACAACCAACACTTCAGACCGTGCATGTGAGTTTTGTTATTTAGGTTTAAACTAAGAATAGATTTTCACGATAAGAAATGCCAAAGCTAAAGATTTGTACTTGCTAAAACGCCAGAGCAAAAATAGCAGTCTGTCCTCACTTCTCCCACGAGGAGCTTCGCAAAAATACTTTCTAACTTAATTCTTTAACCATTATCTTGTCTACTTTATCTCTGGAAATATTTATAACAAAAAATTCTAAGCTGCATTTTTGAATTTTTCTGAGTCATTTTTTCCCCTCCTCTACATCCTGAAGGATACCTCTCTCATCTAACAGCTATTCTGGTCTCTTCCGACCCTAAGAGCACAAGTTAACACAGCTATAGGAAACTCACTTCCTTCCCACAATGGTTATTTTTCTTCCTAATAGACACAAAGACTGATCTCTGATAAGACATTTAGTCATTGGGAATGGGAGGAGGAAGGAGAGGAGCAGTGTCCCTTCAGTATACTTTGAGAGATTAAAGGAAGATGCTGATTCAGGCCAGACAAGCTGTCAAACAACTTTATGCACAGGATGTTTAACATTCATAATGTCATCTCGTTACTACTCATTACAATCGCTACACATCCTCTTAGAAGAGAAGGAAAATACCTGCTACATACAGCTGTTATCATGGAAAATACTCAAAAACCATGAATTCCACTGGTCAATATTAAGTACTTTATTAGGTCGGTATCTTCTCTGCATTTCATTTCCTCCCCGTGTTGAGGGAGGTGATTCTCACCTTCTGCTCCACTCTCATGAGGTCCAACCTGAAGTATTGTGTTCTGCTTTGGGGCCCCAACATAAAGAGGACATGGACCTGTTGGAGGAAGTCCAGAGAAGGGTCATGAAGATGATGAGAGGACTGAAGCACTTCTCCTATGAAGACAGTCTGAGAGAGCTGGGGTTGTTCAGACTAGAGAAGCCTCTGGGGAGACCTTATAGCAGCCTTCCAGTACCTAAAGGGGACTTACAAAAAAGCTGTAGAGGGACTTTTTATAAGGGCATGTAATGCTAGGACAAGGGGTAATGGCTTTAAACTAAAAGGGAGTACATTAGATATTAGACATAAGAAAGAAATTCTTCACCATGAGGATGGTGAGGCACTGGAGCAGGTTGGCCAGAGAAACTGTGGATGCTCCATCCCTGGAAGTGTTCAAGGCCAGGCTTGATGGGACTTTGAGACACCTGGTGTAGTAGAAGGTGTCCCTTCCAACCCAAACCATTCCATGGCTCACCCAGCCTACCTTTTAAGTGAGGCAACCGAACATCTCCCTGAACGTCATTCACAACATGGTATAGCTGAAAAGCACACTTCTGCACTGGTTTCTTAAAAGCCATCAATTAAATATGAACATCGCCCTAGATTTGTTGCACCCAATAATATTGACCAATGTATGACTGATACAAAATGCCAAAGGAGAAGCATTTCACTGCAGGGCAGTTTGTCACACTGAACGAAGCCTCAGGCAGCCTGTTCAAGGCAGGTCTCTCTCTTTCCTGTGCCGGGGTAGGAGGAAAGAGCTACAAACAGAGGACAGAAGATGCAGCCTGACATCAGACAGTTGTTGTCCATGTGGTACCTACACACAGTAACTCCAACCAACTACAGGCACCTTGGAAATTCTACATAAAAAGTCACCCGCTTTTCTCCCTCATACATATTATTTTTAAATAATTCATTACATCCAAATGTTTCAGCACAATCCTTACACATCCCCGTTCTGCAAGGTTACAGTAGAAAATGTAACCATTTTTAAGCTTTCAAGGATGAAGTAATTTAAAGATGAAGAGCACCATGTATGGTTAAAGAAGGCTCTGACTATATCTTTGAACTTACTTTACCAGTTTAGCATCATCTCCAAATTATATAAAAAATATTCCCATTTTACAGAGGAGGCTGCAACAAAGCCAGATTTGCCATCAATTCATATTATAGGATATAATAAAACCTATTTAACCTCAGGCCTAAACAACAGCAACACATATTGAAAAGTAATATTACCAGTTTCAGATTGGAGACAAAAATACTGTTCACCACCTTTCCCTGAGGAGAGTTTTGAATACCACAGTATCAAAAACAAGTGAACTAAACACTAGCTTCTCAATAATCTAAAATCAGTTACAAGTCGTATCAACACTCAGTAACTTCTTACTACTATTTCTAATGTCAGCATGTAGGAAAGGAAGTTTCATTTAAGAAGATCTGTTCTTGCACTGTCAACATTATTTCAAATGTGTTCAGGGTTTCCCTAAGCTTTTTAAGATAAGCCGGTATGGCAGTCCGTTTCAGTTTTATCCTTCACTGCAAGAGGAAGTCACAGCATCCTTGGCTACAACCTTCACTCCTGTAGACTACGCAGAAGATTTCCTACAACAGATCTTATCTAACCCTCTTTGATGTAGCCAGAAGAAATATGTCATTAGACCATGCACAGCGTTTCTTGTTTCTACTAATCCAAGGTTACGCAGTCCACAGCTTAAGGGATCAAAGGGATGAAAAGGTCACACGTTACAACAAAGGAAAAAAATGTTAAGTTTGTAAAACTGCTATCTATAGCCCTTTCTAATGATTATATGCTACTGCATCAAGACTATTGTGCAGACTTACAAACCAAAATGAAAAATATGGATTTTTTTAATTTCCTCTCCCTTTGTACATACAGCAAACGGCCATAAAGAGCAAGGTAATTACGATATATGTGTGTGTTAATATGCAAATTCAAAATAATGATAATGAAGCTATTGACAACACTAATACATTATCATCAGCTTAGGACAAAAAGCTCAGCGGTACTTATTAGGCAGTAAAGTAGGAGACCAGCAAAGATGATCAATACGAATCATCTCAAAACCGCTACTCTGCATCTGGTGCCATCACTTCAGCCATTATGGGATAAAAATGCTTTTTGAATAAGCTAACATTTCCAGCAGATTGCATCTTTCTCAGTTGACCTTCAGCCACATTATCCCCCACTCCCATCACCACTGCATACAGAAAGAGGCTAATGGTGGGGCTAGAGACAAACCTCACAGCACCAAAGCCATCCCTGACACCCCTGCTGACCCCAAAAGCCAGAACCAAGGCCATCGAATTTAACCTTGTATCCAACAGGCACCTGCAAAGGCCACTAATACATACCTTGCTTCTCTCTAACCTCTTTCTTGCTATGGAATAGCATCTGCTTGATTTCACTCGTAAAAGACATACATTGAAGCATCTGAAATAAGTAATTGTGGTTGTGATGATTCCCATTTTGTTTTGAAGCTATTTACCGGAAAAATAGTGCTATTACTAATGCATTAAATTGGTTATATGCTTTATAATCTAAATTGGATTGCTTCTAAGCTTGTGGTCTGATCTGTCCCTCGAAATGCAGTTTATTTTTCTGTACGAGAAAAAAAATAGTACCGTGAATATATTTCAAAAGCAGATAAACAGAACTCCACTCCTAATTATATTAAGGGGAAATAGAAAGGACAGATTGCCTGAGACAAAAAAACACTGTGTAAGATCTTGCTAAAGCAGTGCTGGGTGAAATGGCTGGCCTTTCCTCTCTTTAAGATGTTTCATTCACAGTTAAGCTTTACCTTTTCACAGTAAAGAGCATTTATGGCCAACAGTATTGAACGAATCATTGAGCAGGACCAGAAGGCAAAATGTGCTGCCGAAACGGTCCACAATATATGAGCGTAGCTGGGAGGAGTGTGACCATAAACATCAATATATAGCCAAACCTTCCTTCCTATACTCTCTTCTCAGACTGTGAACCCTCAAGACACTCAGAGGTTTGGTGTTGGGCTTTCTGTTTGGAGTTTCTAAAGGGTTTGGTGGCGTTTGGTGTTTTGTTTGAGGTTTGGTTTTGCTGGTTTTTGGGGGTTGGTTTGCTTCCCACCCCCCCTCCCCAATAAAGTAGCTGAAGAGTATATATGGCAATAGCCTGACTACAAAGAAATGAGATGGAGCTTTATGATATTGCCTGGTGTTCTCTATCCATGTTAAGACAGACAGGAGTGATTCTATCATTATTGCATTTCCAGGTACACAGCAATGCTTTTAAAGGCCCATCTCATAGTCCATGTACGAAACCAGCACAGTGAAGAGTGCTGTTTGCACCAGCCCCCCCAGATTCAGTCCCTGAACCACAGAAGGTGCAAATGGAATAAGGAAGAAACAGAAACCAATGAATTCTCATTTCTGAGGAACAAGTTCTCACCATACGTGCCTCCTAATTTCCACCACCCGTGGAATTTGCATATAATGAGGAAAGGATGTTTGAGCCATAGTATATATAGTAGTTTGAGCTATATATATTGTTTCCAATTAGCATTTCAGAGCAAGAGAGTGATTCAGATCCAGGAGAAGTAGGAAGAAGGTGGAAGATAGAAATGAAAGGACAAAAGCCCTGGTTTGGGTCAGTCAGAGAGACCAACAGAGTTGCCAGGTAAGAGACAAAAAGAGAAAAGAATTGGGAAATGGAGACAAATTAAAATAATTCATGAGCATTTTTTTCATCCAATCCTATCCCTCACTCCTCTCCTCCCATCCCCCAAAAAGTCGCGTTTCTTTCCTTAATATTCTGTAGTCCTGTCAGAGAGTCACTGAGAAAAGGTAAGATTTTGGACAGATGAAAGCATTCCCAATTACAGACAGTTAATTTGAGTTGATGATCAGCTCTATCAGTTTTCAAAGGTGATGTACTGCTGAACAAATGCTGTCCAAGGACATTTCCCAGATTTGTTTCCCTACATTTAGTTTGCAGTCAACTGAAAAACAAAATGTCTGTGTTGCTGAGGCACAGCTTGGCTCATGGCACCTGTTTAAAATGTTCCCTCCATCTCAGCCAACATTAATCCAAAAGCAAAGAGCTACACAAACAGAGGGAAAATACAATAATAAAATCCAGCAATGTAGCCCAAGTTAAATAGTTTAAAGATCTGACTAGACTAGCTGCTAGAAATTTAAAGAACGAAATTCCTGTCTTTTTAAGCTCCTTTTTCTCTAAAGAGTTCTTTTCACCATTTTTATTCTTTATATATATTCTTTATATTTCTATGCTATATACATAAAGCACCTGGTCTGCTTGGCAAAGATAGAAGAGCAAGACAGATGAATTTTCATGCATGCAAAAATGTACTAACACTCTCAAGAACAACATTCTCTATATAGTGATGCAAGAGTGCAAACTTTATAGTGAGCTCTTAAAAAACCCACATAATATATTTGTCTGTCTAAGCACGTGTAGTTCATTAAAGAGATAAACCAGCTTTGACAGCTATAGCATGTTCTGTGAATACAGCAAAGCTATGGGTTTTTTTTTTTTTAATCTTGGTCCATGCAAATAGCTCCATTTAGTTACTAATTTATTCAAAACTGATGAACCCACAGGGAGTTGCAGAAACAGGAAAGCATATTTTCCAGTCCATCAGTAAAATGAAAGTGTGATCTCTTTTAGTTCCACAAACAAATCTGGAGGGACATAGGTAAGCAAAATCAATTAGATCTAGTCCCTTCACTACAAATACCTCCTTTGGTGAGTAGACTTCAGGAGGAAAGTTCTTATAAATGTAATTTTTCTTAGTTATTCAGAATATGCAGGGCAACTGGAACCCAAACAAACAAAAAATCCGTTGTTCATATGGATATTCACCAAATCATCAAGTACTCTAGGGTGAAAGAGACCTTTGGAGGTCATCCTGTCCAAGCCCCTACACCAGGCAGGGTTAATTTCAAAGATCGGTTTGCCTCATACTTTAATCAGGCTAGTTATTTACGGCTCCAAAAACAGAGAAACCTGGGAAACATCTTCCAGTGCTTAAACACACCAAATATTTTATCTCTTACCTAATCAGAATTTCCCTGCTACAACACGTGACTGTTGTCTTATGTTCCTCCAAACACACCTCCAAGAAGATCCATCTCCTCTAAACGTCCTCCTTTAGACAGTCGAAGCCAGCAATCAGATCCCCTTTAGTCCTCATCTTCCAGCTGAGCAAACCCAGCTTCCTCAACCTCCCCCTGCACTTATGCCCTTGACCCCAAACCACCTCAACGTTCCTCTGCTGGACTTGCCGTTCTTCATAAATCCTTCTCTTACACTGGGAAGCCCCAAACCAGACTCAGTTCCCCAGATGCAAGCTCCTTGGTGCCTAGTAGAGGGAAGCCATTGCTTCCCTGGACCTTCTGGTTGGGCTTTTGCTAATACAGAACAGTGTGTTGTTGGCCTTCATTGTCTCAAGAACGCAATATAATTATATCCAAGATGCAGCAACATAACAATATTTAACTGAAAGCAGCCTCATAAAAGAGAGGTTGAAAAAAAATTTTAAAATAGGACAAAACTTGCAATTAGAAGTATCATTTCACTGTTTTGTAACAAACTATAAATTAAGACTGTACGTAAGGAAAAACTGGAAAAAGAACAACTGTATTTAATAAAAAGTTAAATTTCATACTAAATAGTTATATACTTAGTCACTGTGCAATATATCACAATAGTTATAGGTGATTAAAAAATTGAAACATTTGATACAATTAATATTTCCTGATTTTTTTAAAGTAATGATTTGGGCAATAAAAAATTACATCTTAGAATCATTCCATTTAGATTAATCCATTAAGTGGAAAAAAAAAAACACGAAAATGTTGCTGATCCAGGTTGCCTTTTTGTGATATTTTTCTTCAGTTCATGCTAGCTGCACTAGATATATCCACATCCTCAAAACAGAGGATTAAGCTTTTGAAGAGACTGTCTGACCAGCCTGAGCAACAGTGCTTGCGGAACCAGAACCCTGAAAGCCAAACAGGCTTTGCTCTGAAAGGCATCTGGCAACAGGATTGTGGTCTCCATTTATGAGTCTGAGGATCAGCAATGAAACCCTCCTGACAAACACCACAAAAAAGCTGAATGTACTTTTGCAAACCCTCAAATCACAGCAAAGTTAAATACCATGAGACACAGAACATTTCTGGCGAGGCATTTCCTTATGGACACTCAGAGAAGACTAAGCCATCTGCTTACTCAAAAATCAATCACTATGAGATTAAATGAAACAGAATAGAACACTATCCTGAATGAGATCACAAGAATAGCACTTAGGTGTTGCAGAGCAGTGTTTTGCCAATGGTTGAGCTCAGGATGATGGGGGTCACTATAAAAATTATTAATTTATCACCACTGATGAGCAGTTGAGATCATCATTTAGAGCGCCCGTCCCAGCAGAGAAAGAAAATGAAAAGAAGTGGGAAAAAACCTTTAAAGATGCTTTTTAGCAAGTGTCAGAAAGCATTTCTGCCCATTTAACAGAAAATTAGTATCTGCAAGATAATAAAGCAGTCTATTTACTCATCTGCAACTCACCTGAGTATGTACCTGTGGACTAACTTGGGGTTCGATAGAGCCTAACACATCAGTGATTCTTCTGGAATCTCAGCACATCACAATAAGCATGTTTGTCCAGGATAAAACTTATTTTCTAAGGAATTATCAGTAAAATCTAAGTGTTTTAAAATCTCAGTGTTGTGCTGCAGCAACATTTACTCAATAACTCAGACAAAAAGGATTTACCATGTCTTTCTGAGAGCAAATGTTTCTAGCCATTTTTTGGTATTACTCATTGTATGAAAAATAACATTTCTATCCCTTAGATGTAAATAGTTTTGGACATTTGGGAGGATAAGATGTTGGACTATGTGACAGTTGCAAATGCTATCTTCCGTATTTTGAAAGATCTGTATTCTCTCATTCAATATTTCTCAATTTTTTTTTCATGAAACATGAAGTATCAAGCACTCGTTGTGCTCCATGGCTGCTTCTGGCTGAAAGCCCTGCTAAAATATATATTCTAGTCTCACCTAAAATTACAAGTGATTTTAACAGACTCTTGTTTCAGAATAGAGAGATGGGAGGAAATATCAGCTCTGTCTTTGACAACCTGCATTGTCAAGAACTAAAAACATATCTTGTAATAAAAAGTTCTACATAGGATTATATGGTAAAACAGCATAGGCAGCTCCCTCCCTTGTAAACGTCACATCTTCAACATTAGTTCTTCTATTATATTTTCCCTTTTCTATTGCATAGGATTTGATGTGCCCTTATTCCTGTGTGAATAAAAGTGAAGGCTAGTCAGCAAGCACAGAGAAACACAGTTTACTGATAAAAACAAGCAAAAAAACCCCCCACTGCAGTGCCTGCTTATGCAGAGATGCTGAATCCCATCACTAAGAGATTCCCTTCATCCTCTAAAAAGACATACTGATCTTAAAACTCAGTTAAAAATAGAAAATGAGCTAGAAATCAGTTCAGCTGATGACACCTGCCTTTGATTTCCTCCACCAATTTGTGTAGTTCAACACATTCCCACTCTCCCAGTCCTTCAAAGGCTCCTCTTATCCTTACCCCCCAAGCAGCCCCCCGGTGAGGAAGCTGACCTGAGGTCTCCTGACCAGCCTCACCCACCAGCTGCCCACAGGCCCTGACACAGCCGGGACACGTCCTGCAGGTCTGCGGAGCTCACGTACCCCGAGTGCACTCAGGGTTCCCCCCAGGCACACGCTCACCGCTCTGCCCTCCAGCAGCAAAAGCTGATGGGGACCCAGGCAGGAGGTCACGCAGGCTGTCCCCTACAGCCGGCCTGGAAGCAGCCTTCACAGCGGAGATGACAAAGGCCACTACACTTCCCACTCTACGGCTGTATGTTAACCAAAGGAAAAAAAAAATCAGGAAGTAAATGCAAATAAAATATGGCATTTTTCATTGTCAGGATTCAGTAAGATTACTGCATTTCGCATCACCGCAGAAGTCTGGAAATGGTCTGAAGTCATAAACTCCTCGGACACCAAAACACTGCACAGGTGCAGAAACAACCACACCACACATGAGCGCGGCTTTGAGAGTCTGACACTTCTACAGAAACCAGATTTACAGGGGATTTATATTTTGGCCATAAGCAAACTGCAAATATTCTTCATAGTTTTAATAACCTGAGGCAGTGTGTGATTCGTTTGTTACCTGACATACTAATTTCCCCTTTAAAGTCAGATTGTGAAGCCTTGCCTTTTAATTGTATTGTTTGGCTTCAATTATTATTGTTAATTAATTACTTGTGCTACAGATACTGCAGCTCTAACGTCAGCGAAACAGAAATTGCTGTACTTATAAGGCGATCTAACTCCCCTGCTCCCTCTCCCCCGAGAAAACTGACGAAGCAAACACCAACAAGCAGTTAAAAAAAAGTGGAGGAAAGGCAATTTGGCTCTTCAGCTTTTCCCACAGAACAAGCTGGTCCTTCTCTCTGTAACAAAATCTGGAACAAAATTTGACCTTCCTCTGGAGGAGAGAGCAGCAGGGAGAGCCCTCATAAGCACAACCCACCTCTTAAACTCACTTTGCATCCTGCCAAGACACCTCCCTAACCACCAATGTCCCTCAGTACAGACACAGAGCTCACCCAAAACCCCAAGATGGGATCGTAACAGAAAAATATGCAAGAATCCAACTCACGTCTTTTCCACTCTACAGGAAGAAAGATGAACAATGGGGTGAGTGGGAATGATCATAACTGCAGAAATTACGGATTATGTGAGGTACTGAATGTAGCTGTTTTCAGCATTCTAGGAGTCACAGATGCACAGATTGCAAGTTTTGATTAAAAATAAAAACTGGAAAAAAATAGCAAAATACCCAAGCAGAAGTATTATATAAACATAGATTATATTTTTGTCCAATAATTTAATGTCTTGAAAAGATATAACTGAAAGTTAACCGTGTCTAACACACTTGATAGGATGTCCTAACATTCCTTTCTGGCCTTATACTGTGAATTTACCTGAAAATAGATTTTTATTCTGATTTTACTCAGATAGTCCTTCTTGGCTCTGAAAGTGCTTCAGTTTAGTATTTTGTAACAGCATATGCAGGCAACGGCATACTTGCCTCCCCTTTTCTTTATATGCTAGATATTCATAACACATTTTTTTGACATACAACCTTTTTGCAGCTGGTACTCCAAGAACAGTTTTCTTGCATCTGTAGATTACCTTCTTCCAGAAAACAGCATCTGGGGAGTTACAGAATGACAGAAGCTTTTCCCGCTGCGGGCTAGAATTTGGCATTAAAAAGCAAACACTGAGCCAGAAGTTTCTCTCGCTAACAGAAGTGCAAATTCAACCCTGCCACCCCTAAAAATAAATTTAATTTACAACAGAACTCAACATCAGAATTGGACCCTCTATCACCAGCTAACCAGCGACCCTGAGTTTAAACGTACCCAGCATTTCTATATGCTCAAATGCAGAAAAGTGTCTTTTTCCATCTCAAATATACAAATTTCTGGCCACTCCCCCATAGTCCCATTTCTATGCATCTCTGAACTGATGCCGCTGTGAAAGCACAACCAGCTTTATGCACTCCTTTATTTGACCTATGCTGCTACAGAAGCATCTGACTCTTTCTCTCTATGTAGGTTGAGAATTTTTTTATTTTTTGTTTAGTTTTAAGGAAATATAGCACAGCTATTTTTGAGGACTGTATAGCTACTAGTTCAAAGCCATGTATCAAACCATAGTTGCTCAGCGCAGTTTTCTTAATTGAGTGTAGGTTCAAACCAATTTCAAAACAGTTTCAGAAAGACTTTAATTATTAATATTACTCTCATATTAGTGTCATTTTTATATGAAAGAATGTATTTTAAGTGTCAGTTGCCATGCCTACCAGGACTATTGTGTTACCTGCACAGGATTCCCTGTACAAATAAATCAATGAAATGTCACTTGTTCAGAGTTGAAGAGGAAGAAGCAGGGGAACCAACACAAGCAAACACACAAGACTATGTGAAATACCGGGTGGAAGTGGAATGAGCTCATGCACACCCCTGAACAGAAAAAAACCCTTTCTCAGTAAAAAGTCTTTGTTAGTGTAAGGAAGGTTGAAGATAAAGTTAGTAGTTTTATTTCAAAATATTTACCCAGCCGGTTTCTTGTTTCCATTCTTTGCAAGGTATCAGAAGACTGAAAGAATTACAAATATACCGTTGCTGTCAACAACTTGAAAAGTCTATTATTTCAAAAGAGCTCAAATTTGCTGAAAGGATGGGACAGAAGCCCTATCATACCTCAAGCTCAATGGCAGAAACACATTGAAAATGAAAAACAGATTCTTTCACACCCCCCCTCCAATTTTAGTCTAGCTCAGCACAAACTGGATTCCTCGTTCACACTTTTGATACACGCAAATTGGGGGCTAAATACAATATTGTGTCTCGCTCCTTCAGTTCATGCAAAAATTAACCCTTGCATTTAAAAAATTAACCCCAGCCACCAGCGGCTGCCCAGCGCTGGGGGGATGAGACACCGGGGAAGACGCAACACCGTGGCATTGCCAGCGCTCCCTCCCCAAATCACAGCCACGCTCCGACTCCCTGTTTTTCCAGTTCCGAAACACCATCGTCTACCTTTGAGCGAAGCCCTCTAACTACCAGCTTTGAAGGCTTCCCAGGGGTCTGAAGAGGACAGAGTTTTTCCTGTTGAAACTATTGCCAGAACACACTAAGCATGCAGAGCCATAGGAGAGGGAAAAAAAAAAAGGATGGGAGAGAGCGGGAGGGCTGGCTGGGAGAGCCATGGGCCTGAGGAGCAGGGTGCTCATCCACAGAATGGGAACCTTGCCTCTAGCCTGATTCTTAGTAAACATATAAATAATTTCACTAATCATTTTAGGTAGCTTTATTTCCAAGTAATACTGCAGGACTAAAATCTGCAGCCCACAGCTGCAAATTCCATTATTGTTAAAATCATGTTACATTACCACTGCGCAAACATTAATAAGGCTTATGCAATCGCATGGCTGAATTTCTGAAATTAATCTTTCAAATGAAAAATTCCCATTAACAAAGTTCAAAAGGGTTAAATAAGAAACACGTAAGACATCAGAGCCAAAGACACAGTAAAGATTACACATTTAAATCTTACTATTGGCCTTCCCCACAGCCCCAGAGTGTCACATCTGCACACAAAAGAAACAACATAAATGTCAACAGAACACTTCAGGGAAGAAATAAGCAGCAACACTGGATCCTAAATTCTTGTTACCTGAGTTACAAAGTACCATTATTTCTGCTGGATTTCACTGTGGATCAGACGCCGTGGGACGCTGAAGCGTTTCTGACAGGCTCCAGCTTTCTCTGCTGTCTCCCAGGGCCAGTTATTCTCACATTCTCCACAGTGCTTTGCCTAAAGCCTAGAGGCATTATCCCCTGTAAACAGTCATGCTGCCACCAGGCTTAGTAGCTATTCCAAAGACAACAATGTGCTTCTGTCCTTCAAAATGCACGCTGGTTTTCTATCAGGTGTAAATCCCTGCAAGATAAGGCTCAGAGCCCTGTTTCTGCCTGTTAGTACAAGAGCGCAGGAAGAAAAAAAAGCCCATCAAAGGCTTCTTTTATATTTTTGTTCCTCTGCGAGTTTGGTTTTTAAACACATATCAAATTCTTTGATACCGTTCTGTGAACATTACAAAGAAAAAAAAAAAAGCTGCTACTACTTTTTCTATTTATGAGAAAAAGAATCCTCAACACAATGTTTTAAACCACTTAACCACTTCAGAGGACTTTAGCAGAAATACTATGTTTGCATAGAGTGACTTACACCCCGACACTTGCTTATTTCAAAGATATAGTAGAAAGTTAAGTGATAGGTGAGCACCAAGTAATCTCAGTCAAGAACTCAAGGGCCTGAGTTTTGAAAACTGCCGAACTACTAAAAACTGCCTTTGAAAAGCACAAACGTTTCAAAATAAACATGGCTATTTTGAAAGAGGGCCAAACTATTAACATGTTTTCTAATACACAACACATTAGAACTTCAGAGCCATAAATGACCATCTGAATAACCATTATAAATTTGTTTTCAATTAAGTACACAAATTAACTTTGTGTTTTCTTCTCTGGTATTATACTAGCTAGCTCAAAATCAGATCAACTGTGTCAGACCATGAAAAAGTGTGGAAAGGTTTGGTTTTCCTTATCTGAACAGGCTGTGAAATCACTGCCAAAGGTTTCTCAATGAGTAGTGCAGGAGTGGGCCAGGCATAACAGCATTAAATAAAATAATCTGCATTTCATTTACATCGTCTTGTGTCACATGTTTGACCCTCACAACCTTTACGCGGGCAATGCCATCACTTCAAAGCCCCCAAAATGTAACCAGAAATAGCCTTTGACCCTCACCTTAGCCTGTGCAGGTTCACATAATCCACAACAAATTCTATAATCCCTGCATCCAACTTCCAGGCACAGGCAGCTGATGACATTTAGCAAAATCTTTTTGAACTTCTTGGTAAATGTTGTCTTCCCTTGTCAGAAACTCAACTGTTTAAACACAAACAGGACACTGCTGTAGCCACCTCTGAATCTCCCACCCACCCCAGAAGAAGGAACCGAGCTAGTTGCTGTTATCGATAGACAGAAGCTGACAGCAACCTGATGATATATGGGAACAAGGAGTGATGAGGGTGGAATCGCAGTATTTTAGGAGAGATCAGCCTCAGCTGATGGATACATATTCGTGTAACTGCATCAGAACCTACAAATCCACTCCTCCTACTGGAGAATCATGGCTTGTGCAAGCTCTACGGTCTCCGCTTCCCTCCTGCTGTAGTTACAGGTCCAGACACGAAAAACATCCTCCCTAGGAGGAAAACACCTTTTACAAGCGTCCCTCCTCTCTTCCTCCACCAAGCCTAAAAACAATATAGCAACAAACAAGTCATAGTTCCTGCTCAGCTATCATCTCCGGTGTAGATGTGCTCTCCATAACCTTGAAGGCCGGAGGACTCTGGGAACAAAGGGCTCCTTCCGGAGCTCGTCCTCTCCTCAATCTACAGACAGTAAACCATCACCAAGGTGGCCACAAGCCATCGTCTCCTACATGTCAGAACAAAACCGGACACATTTCACGTCTCACCCTTCAGTGATCACCACCCTCCCACTTCTAAGATTGCCATAAGGCTGTGCTAGCTTATATGTCTGACATTTTTAAACAGTGACTATGGCACTAATCCCTTTTTTACGACTGGGAAGGACCTAGTGTTTCACAAGACATGGCAGGTGCCCTGCCTTCCCTGTAGGAGTTCAAGGACTGCTGGAGAAGACTCAGGTTACACTGTGCTAAAGGATGTCAAGCGCTCAGTGCACATACCATTTTAAAGACAGTTTCCTGACAAATACGGTGTGCCAATCACTAAAAACAAATACGTACAGGAGACTGTCTGGTATAGCAAAGACATAAATTTCTCTCTCATCTTTATTTGATCAGATTTGAATGGAGGCCAAATGGGACTTCTGACAAAATCTGGAGCCAGCTCTTCGAAGAAGTGGATGCCAGTGAGGGGAGGAAAAAAAGAGTGATTGGCAAACAGCTCCCCAGCTCCAGTTGCATCTGCATCTCCATCCATCCATCTTCATCCGCACCACCTGCAGCTGAGAAGGCTGCTGCTTTAGGAGGGACCTTAGCTACACCCAAATAACCTTTGTTATTAAGGAATCTGAGCTGCACAGCCAGGAGGGAAGAAATACACTGTGACTGGGTTTTTTCCTTCAGTTGTTATGAAAAGCTAAAAATCTACCAACTCAAATGCTTTCAGCTGGGCATTTCTCCTGACTGTAAGTGAATCAACACATCCTAATGCAACCTTGGTTGTAGGTAGACCCTCATTATGTTGTCATTGCAAGCTCCAAAGGAAAGCACTGCAACTCAAAATAGCCCGAAAGAGCTGGAAGCACCATTAAATTAAAAAGTATTTGGGAAATCAGAATGGGAAAAAAAAGGCAGTTTTTCATAAACTTTTAGATACATTTCTAGCAAACTTTTAGATACATTTCTAGCAAACTTTTAGATACATTTCTAGCAAACTTTTAAAACCAGAAATGTTCAATTTCCCCTTCTGTTTTTTGTTATTTACTACCTGTGTTAAGAAGCTGCAAAGTAGAATTCCCAGCTGTTGTATACACAAAATACAATTACAATTATCCCAAGTATTTTTTTAATTCACTGTTTTAAGTACAAATTTTGAATAGAAGAGTCCTTGAAACCAAAACAAGCTTTTTGTTTTCTTAACTACATATTGTAAAAATTAAAAACTTTTTTTTTTTTAATTTACTGCTTCATGGACAATTCCTGCAACAGCTGACAATTCAAAGAAAAAAAAAAGTAGATAGGGTCAAATTTATTATGCATATTTTCTCACAAATTGTATTGTTTACTTTTCCTCTCAAATTTTATTGCAATAAAATCAGCGAAAAGCAGCAGACAGACTTACACCTTTATCAAGAAAGAAAACACCATACCCTCCTATTCAAGGTCAGGAAACATTTTATTAGCCCCAGACTTACATTCCCAGCTGGAGAGATGAAAAATGCAGCATGTGTTAATCAGATTGTAAGCACCTCCATATTATCAAAATATCAGTGCAGGCACAGACACCTCTTAACCAAGCTTGCAATAATGCAAATATAGAACCTGATTACAAAGGGGGCATTAGAGAGTTGATGAGTCCTCATTTCACTTGTTCAACTGAAGAAGGAAAAAATGATGGTACAAGATCTTAAAATCAGAGGCAGAAGGAGAATGCAGCAAGAATACGACTCCTCTTTATTAACATTTAATTTCATTTGACAGTTTAACATTCTACATTTTTTTTGCTTTAATATCGTCAAGACCAGATTCAGCGAGTAGTAAGTTTTTTTTTTTCCCCGGTAATTTTCAGACAGACATAGCCTCAGGTAGGATAAAGTACGGGGACATATATACACACATAGCCAGAGGCTCAGCATTTCATGAAAAACGTTACCGGCTAAACAAATCCTCTTCCATAAGGTGTGCTGCTTGCCAGAAACCCACAGAATACACTGACCATGGATGAGAACAGAGGTTGATGAAAGCAGAGTCAACATAACCATCTCTTCCTAAAGCCTGGGAAAACAGAAGGACTTCATAGCCTGCTTAAGAGCTAATCCTAGCTTGGGCTATTTCACGCCAGTCAAAGGGAAAAAGAAACCAAGTAAATTCCAAAGTGAAGAAAACCTCAGAATCAAACAGCCCCGGTCCCCTTCCAAGTAGGCTGATTTTTGGGCGCTCCCCCTGAAGACACGCTCGGTGTAACAGCTCACGAGAACCGATCTGCAGATCTCTCTTGCAGACTTGGCAGTCAAATGCAAACTAATTTTTGTACCCGTACATAGTGGTTGGGACAACCTAGCAATGGTAAGGAATACCATTAACAAATAAATCACTCTGTCCTTGTAGTTAACTTCATTCTTTCAAGAGATTTAAGGAGTGGCTCACTACAGCAGTGCAGTAACATAGAAATCAAGACCGAAATCTAGATCTTGATTAAACTTGATGACCAAAACATGAAGCGCAGCTGAAAAGATCACCAATGAAAAATAAAAGTCACAGCTCCCTAATCCAAAGCAAAGGAGATGAAAATATATTACACTATAGCTACTTCTCTTCATTGTTCTCACCGTGTCTTGGAAAACCAGTAAACCATCCACCCATACCTTTAATGTGCTTTCTGTTATTTCCAAACTCTACCAGAGGAGTGTCTTAATTTGCGGTGTTCCAATTATACACCAGTTAAGTTAAACAGATCTCTTCTTGCACAATACAAAATTAGAAGAAAATAAAAAAAAAAATTAAAAAAAAAAGGTGGAGAAGGGGAATCAATATAAAGACAGCACTGTACTTTAACTATTTTTATGCACTGGCCATTAACAGAGAAAACTACACATTATTCTCATATAATAATTTCAAATTTCAGACAATAAATAAAACGTTATAAATGAACAAATAGGATTTGAAGCTTGAAGATTCAGCATGGGACCTATCCAAACTGAAGGGGTAGCTATATAATCCTCCAGAAGAAGTTTGCTTTTGCTCTTATCCTTTGCCGGTTCGCCACTAATGGGTGCAGCATACTTCACTTCTGCTGTACGTTCTGCTTATCCGTATGATTTATACATACCATAGCTATTCATTCTTTTAATGCCTTTGATAAAAGCCTAACCTAAGAATGTTAAACCCTACATGAACCATGATGCAGTTATTCATTATGTACTTTAATGCAGCATGTACTGGAGCAGTAAGATAAATGAGTCTACAATCTTTTTTGTACGTTTTTAAGCACAGCCTTATCTCCTCATTTGCTGGCTTCCTTGATAGGAACCTCTAACTGTGACTAACATGTAGAGTACACAGTATCTGAATTACCATATCCGTGAGAGGTGAGATCTTACATTCACCAGTTGACAATGAGCAGCAACAGTCTTTACCTTACAAAATGGAACATTTAACAAGTTTTGCGAAGCAAGTGTTTCTTTTCCCTCTTGGATGGGGAAAAAAAAAAAAAAAAGTAGTAACCATTTGGACCTTTACAGTCTTAAATGGAAACATTCCTAAATTTCTTGCCATTGAATCACCTCCCTCTACAATTTGTATATGGCATACTATACACTTTTCTTCAGTCATTTCCTGATAACATGTTATTTCTCCTCACCAATAACATTATTGTACTTAGTAAGCACATTTTCCAAAGGATGACTGAGACACTATACCATACGAACTAAATCCTAGCCAGGCATTTTCCGATACTTCCACACTGCACAGTGACAGTGTGATGTACTGGCAAGGATTTGGCTTCCCTATCAATGCAAAATGCTGAAAAGGATTAGCTTTTTAATCACTTGCAAGGAGTTATCCCCGAATGTCAGATCCAGCAATTCCAAGGCTCCTTTAAGCACATAAACCTTCCTTAACTAAAACGTACCACTCATTTGCAAGCTATGCAGTTATGAAAATATCCATTTTCAAAGTTGATTCCTGTGCTTGCAGCTCAGAACAATCCACGGAAGCCTTGCTTGATGAACAACGTGATAGAAATCTCTTTGCTCAAGAACTATGCAAGGCTTCCTGTATCAACGAGGTTAACATATTTTTTTCTGATTAAATCTGCATAATTATTAAGCTGTGCTCATGCAGCTCTAGAAGATATTTTAAAGGTAATTAAAATTCTAGTAGATCAGGTCTTCTTTCAGAAAAGACTGTATTTTCCCTGAGTTCAGAACAAAAATGGATTAGCTCCTCGTGTTCAAATTGGATGCACTACCCACTGGCATAGTTACAGATGCGATTTCCAATCAGTCTTACATTACTGGTGGCGACAATACTGTCAAAATAGCAGAAGCCCATAAAAACATCATATGCAACAGATCTATGCCTAGCATTTCACAAAGAATGACTACAGCAATTATCAGTCTTGCAAAATAAAATTGGAAGAAAACGCTACTATTGTGTATCAAGCACACTGAGTCCTAAGTGATACAGATGAAATCATCTTCAGGTAACTAAGCTGGGAACATAGTCCCTCTTGAAATGTTATCTTTCTCTTTAGTCTTTAAGAACTCTTCTATACCGACAAGAAGATTAGAAGCATACCTGGAGGTCACCTAGACCTATGAATTATGACAGGATTTTTAATTAAGAAATATTCTTACTGAAGAATGAATGATTCTTTAATTCTAGAAACTGCTTTAACTGAGAAAGGAGTTCTGATGTCAGGTAAAATAAAGGTTCTGGCTCTAAAGTGCTAAGAGTACTCAAGAGAGCATAGAAAATTGGGGATTTATGTGGAACAAGAAACACAGACGGAAATCACTTTTAACTTGTTTATCCATGAATCCAACTCAATTACATGCTCTAAAAAAATTATTGCAGTATCAAATATTAAACAAAAAATTCATAGAATATTTAAAACCAGCCTCTCTTACTGTGAGGCAAAAAAAAGTTTGATTTACACATGTTAATGTAATTATGCAAATGTTGAAGCCTTCATCATGTCCTGCAAATAGCTTCATTCTTTTGGGAGTTTTATCTACTCAGTGTATTTTAAAATGTGCTTCTCATCTCTAAATTGATTCTCTTCTGTCCCACCTCACCTCCAGCAGGCGGCAGGTAGGAATCAAGCTGCTACCTTCCCTGCTACCCAAGCACACCTCTTCTGACAGGAGAGCACAGATTGCAGCTGTAATCAAGGATGCCTGCAGCCACCAAAAGCCAAGGCAAGGCAGGAGGAGAAGACAGAAAGTCAGGCTGTCCTCCTGATCTCTAGTTTGGTTTCCTGCTGCTGCAATGAAGATGCAGAGGGCAGAGTCACCAACGCTTCTAACAACCTGGGCATCCACCCAACACACATAACACAGATGCTAAAGACAAGGCGAAGCCCAGCCGTGAAGTTTCAGACAGGCTGTTTGTAAGAGCATTCCTCAGGCTGCCACTCACTATTAGTGCTCAATGATAAATCAAGGATACAAGTCACAATTACATTCTCTGCTAATTAATTAAGCAGCCACAAGCAGCTTCCTCCCCTTCCCACCAACTGTGAAACTTAAAGGTTCAAGAGAAAGATGCTTACATCAAAAAGGGCATCTTTGTCTCACTCTGTAACAACATGAGCATCATTAAGGTCAAGTGCATTCCTCATGCTATACACGGCAACCTTTCTTTTCCTTCAGTACAGAACACCAGCACCTAAAGGGCTTCACCTCATCTCTTCTGCAGCGCAAAACCTCAACCCGCCTTCCCACAGCACAGAGGCAGAGGCCTCGCTGCTAAACCCATTCCCCCATTACATCTTTGTTTTCCAGGAGAGGACAACAATGTTTTTATCTAGTATGAGATACAAGGACACCATCTTTACAGAAATCATTTTCAGAAAAAAATATCAAGGACCATATGACCATACGATAACCTACAGCAATTGCCTTATAGAAAACCATTTTGTAGCACTCTGAGAATGCTGGAGCAGTTGTACATCCACCTCAGCTGCTAAAACCACTCTGTTTCCATCCTCCTGTCAACCAGGATTTATGGTAAGATTTCTTATCTGAATGAATAATCAAATTGCTTTAGGAGTCTCAATTTTATGTTATCATACACAATTATATAAAAGTAATGGCAAAATAGACATTATCTAATTGGTAGAGTGATTCCCAAATGCTTTGAAGAGAGATTGTCCATAAACCATAAAATTAAGTAGGCCATGCAATTGCACAGCTACACACAACAGCAACAAAGATGAAGAAAAAAAAAAAGGATCACATTTATGGAGGAGATTGGTTAAATTATTAACCAAGAATATTAGATATGGAACTATGGTTTTAGAAAATTTACTGGAGGCAACAGTATCACAATATAGAAATGCATGCATAGCATGGTAATGCATTTTGAAAAGATTGCTCTGCTGCTAGCAGGGTTCGGTTGTTCATGGAGGGATCAAACCAAAGGCTATTGAAATTCAGGAAACCGATGTACTCCAGGTGAAGTGTTATCATCATTTAAAATGAAACATTTTAGATAGTGCTCAAATGTATGTTTCCAAAGCATTTTTAATGTTTCCCTTATCTTTTAGCTTAGCCAACACATCTTTTAAAGAGCAATGATGATATCTTTAAAAATTATTAAATTATCTCTGAACTGTAAAAAAAAAAATATATATATATCTCTCTCTCTCTCTCTCACCAGGAGTGTTTTAGTTAACATTACAAGCACACTAACAAACCTACTTTCAGCTTTGGTACCCAGTATCAAATTAAGTGCTTACAATAGCAACTGTGGACTAAGAACTGCATTAAACTTCTCAAGTCAGTTTTATGTGTGCACAAGCAAAACATGCATATTGAAGCAAAGGCATACTGGAATTGCATCTGCACAGAACAGCCTGTCTAGTCCAGTAACACCATCTTTGAAAGTGGTCTTTGCATATTTAATAGGTTTTTCCTCAGGCAGTTTACGTTGCAGAATGAAAAAAAAAAAAAAAAAAAAAAATAAAACAAATACACCCAACAGGCAGTAAGTGCAAGTCAAGCTCTACTCCAGCTTCTTTGAAGATGGGTGTTCACTTAGATTTTATTCCACTTTCAAATAGTAATTCAGTGGTAATTCTTTCTTTCCCAGGCAGCATTACTGAGACTTGTAGCTGTTGTGATAACATATGCTTGAGAAACAGCTGTGTCATAGGCAAAGAGGCTTCAGTAACAACTCTCTTAACAATGTCTGATTGTTCTGATGCAACTTGATTTCTGCCGCCGTGCTGAAGAAATATGCCAGCATTCTTATAATGTATAGAGAAAGCCAAGCCCAGTTAGATACAAGCATGCAACTGACAACTCTCAAGATGGGAACCCTGTCAATTAAAAACAAACTGTTAAGGGCAGTAAGCAGCTGCTAGCCGCTTCCATGGGCTGGCAACAGGAATTACATCGTCCCACAGAGCTCCCCACACACTTTCCCCCCACACCAAAAATGCCTGTACTGCTATTTCGGACTTAAGGTATTTTTTTTTGTCAATCTTGAACTCTGCCATTCACAATTCTGTAATTCTCCCACAATATTAACTGTAAGGCACAAATTCCTTTTTCATTATAGCTCAAGACTCAGCTTCCTACTCCACTCCTTGAAATAAAGAGAAAAGCACTGCAACTTTAGAGCTTATTTGGCACTGCTTACTCTCCAATTTCCTTTTTTTTTTTTTTTAATCTGGCAAGCATTTCAACATGTAGCATGCAAGTTACATGGGCTCAATTCAATTCCTAGATTAGATCATGAACCTGAGGTGTACGGAGCACTTTCAATCCAGGCTCTAATGAGGCATTTATGCACCTTGCAAGATTTTGGTCCGTGAACCATGCTGATTTAAAAAAATGTAGGGTCAAATCCTTCAGTCAAAAGGCTGGCATCCCTCCTCCTTTCCACCCACTGATCCTTCATGCATCTTCTCTGGGGCACCCCTAGGTTGTCTCAGAACATCCCCAGGGAAGCAGAGGAAGGGCCTAAAGAGGCCAGAAACAGGCATGAGAAAAGGTTTGGAAGAAGCGTACACATTATCTCCAGCTGATTATACAGTGGTGTCACTGGATAAGTGTTGCAAAAGGTTTTCTGGGTCCGCTACAATCATGCAAATTCAGTTCGAACTGATTCACGAAGGAGTTACTGACAGTCCTGTTTACCAGATTTCATCCAAGCATCTTTCTCCCAGTCTTACTGAGTATGATAATTGCCAAAGCCTCTGGTATTTCCCCATGAAAAACAAATCAGGCATTAACGAAACATGCAGTCTCATTCCACCATACTGAGCTTCACTGAGATTCACCCTTGCTTAATATTCCACAACTAATGCCAGCAGCTCCAGGAAGCCACGGATGCTCAGGCAGATGATGCCTCCCCATGGGTAGATGTTCGTCTGCCTCCTGTTTCACGTCAGGGACGGCAGGCGTGCAAGTGAACGCACGTGTTCAATCGTGACAAAGCTATCTATCCAACGCAATCAATGGGCTGTCACTAAGCAATATGATTGCATTTATTAACAGGCCAAGAGAGCCGAAAGTCTCGTTGCTGGTTCGTTTTTAATCGCTGTAATTTAATTTTGAATTTTGGATCCTCAAGCCCATCAGCAAATATAACAAACTAATTATTAGGCTATAGTACCATAATTTCAGATAAATCAAATGAGTCTTGAAACTATAATAGGTGTAAAACAGCAGTCTGCAGCAATTCTGTGTACTATATACTTGTCTCAAAACACCACATTTCACTTGATTCCTGATGAAAGCTTATCCCATTTCACTTCTTCCAAGTCCTCCAGACTCTGAAGGCAGAAATCAAGTACACTTTTAAAAAGGCATAGATTACAAAAGGAGGGACTTTCATATTCTAGCCTTCAGCTACTAAAACTGGACTAAATTTCTGAGCAATTCTACAGCTGCATTAGACGAAACGAGCCAATTTCCAAAGAGTGAGTGCTAGGATTAGAATTCATTATGATTTTTTTCAAGATAGGGCAGTGATATCACCTCACATGCATGCTCTTTCCTCCCTCTTTTTTTTGTGTTAGGCAAGGCAAACGCATAAAATTAATGTCTTCATCCCCTCCCTAGTAGCTAAATACAGAGTGTAAGAAAGGACTTTAGACTTTCCATTCTATAAAGACAGCACACTCCTGAACAACTTTCAGGTGCATTTTTGTAAAACAAACAAGTCACAGTGCTTTAAAAGGTTGACGTAATGCTTCATATTTCTATACTGATCTTTTAAACCATACTATGCTTCTTGCAGTAGCAAAAGCAGCAATGCAAAAACAAAAACCCACGAAAAGAGTTTCCCAAGCGAGGCCACAGTGGGAAACCATGTATTCCTAATGGAGAATGCTGCTCTATCACATTTCAAAACAGCTTTGTAAAACGAAGCCAGACAGAATTAGCTATTATCCAAATGCTACTTACTCACAACATGCTGGATATTTCTCATTCAAAGTGCTGCTCGAAGGGGCAGAGAGGTCCCCAGTCTGACAATAGCCTGCTACCAGGTGGAAACAAGGAAGGAAGCTTCCTACACTGTGTAGATTATTTACTAGCAATCCCCACTGAAGCTCATGCCCTGACCTAATTTAACCACATCACTTGCATCATGTCTCCCTTTTCCTGCATGCCTAGGACAATACAACCCCGTGAATTCTCCCTGTTTCTACAGAATATTTTGATTTCTTTCATTTGTCATAATTGTAGCTGTTAAAAAAAAAAAAAAAAAAATCAGTCTGCTTTCTTCCTCCATCTGAAAACTGAAATAAGGAATGTCTTTATTTGCTGTGAGTCAGCCTAATTCTGTTTACTAGCTACATCAGCTGAAAGTCTAGCTCAGAGCTAATAGCACTGCTTTATTTTTCCTTTTTGTTTTTTCATGAAAAATGGGGGAAGGGAAAGAGGATAAAAGATGTGCCACTGATGTTGTAATTATATTTTTTCTAGTAATCGTGCTTAAAAAAGACTGGTATTTGTATATGCAGTAGAACAGCAATAATGCTAGTCCCTCTATCGTCTTCCTACATGATTAGTCTTCTAATGAAGTATTACAGGCAAAGGAATATTTTTTTTAAATAAAGGTTAATTTGATTCATTCTGGATATTTAACCATTTGGCCATCTTTGATATCTTGGTCATCTAAACCAAGAAGTCAGTATCCACTCCTTACCACAAGATGATTATTTCCAAAGATTATTAATAACAACTATGCTCAAGTTAAAAGAGAGAATCCTATCATACATGTAGGAGAAGTAAACATTTTAGATGTTTGATTTAACATATTTAACCATCATAAATGGAGACAGAGAAGGGGAGAAGTCTCTCTCATAAGGAAATTCACTGAGCCTGCAGGAGCTACCCATCTTTGTTCCCTCTGAGCAACATTCTCACTCCCATAACTACCTTTGACTAGACCTAAATATTTGAAGACAAAGTGAGGCAAAATAAGTCTCGCTCATACTACAACTATGTCATTCAGGCTCAAGTTTTTAAATCAGAAATGGGCTACACAGGAAGATGGTGCAGTTGCTGGCAGAGTTGTGGTGCAGCTTGGCATCATTCAAAATGAAAGAAAGGTTCCCTCTTGCCTTCCACAGCAACAGTAACACGCTCTGTTGAGACACTTTAATACATTTGAATGTTTTCCATTAGTCTCAAAGGCTCCTGGTATTTCATACCACTGAGGACCACCTGCCCAAACATGCACCACGAACAAGCACAGCAGGAAAAAAACTAGAATTCAGACTGCCTCAACCTGGGTTTCCTCTTTATTCAATAAAACTGCCATCACCAAGTTTGCCAACTTCAAAAGTAAGGAAAAATATCAATTCCTCTTTCTCAGAAGCAGCTAGTGGAAGAGGATGAAGATGCAGTATCATGGTCCCACTGGAGAGTGCTCACTCCTGAGTCTTGCACTGATGCTCTGGATTAGGAGAGGGAGGAAAAGTGAGCAGCATTTGAGTCAAGATCATTTTACCATGAGTGGAGATACCTGTTTGCTTCATCCTCCTTTTCAGTGCACATAGTGAAACTATAAGTCAAATGCCCTCAAACAAGCACCAGTAACTGCAACAGAGACAGCAACCATAGTCTCCATGTCACATTTTCTAAGTGCACAGACCGAGGGAAAACAGAGGGGGATGAAAATAACACCTCTCGCTACAAAAAGGTGATGTAGGAACAAGACAGCCATGAATGGGGCACTGGTAACAGCTCCTCCTCCTCCCAGTAAAGACCTACAACACCAAAAGAGAAGCAAAAAGTAACAGGGAGTGCAGCAGTGAGAACCCCAACACGCTTGATCCTCAGTAAAGGCAGCCCAGCTTAAAGAGTCTGTGGAGCTCTTTACATCAACAGACAGGGAGAGAGAGAGCCGAATTACATGCTGCAATTACCAAAAATCCATAAAATAGGAGGGCCTTTCATCTATCCCCTTGAGAAAGGGGGTGGGGGAGTAAATTTGTATTTTAGTCCCATTGAACACTTTAAGAGTCCTTGAATTTAACATCATCCTCAACAGTTTAACAAGGTTAGGCTTGTTGTGGGAATATGGATCGTTAGCAAAACTGTCAGCCCTGTAACATAATCATTGCTTTATTTCCTTGGCAACAAAGGAAACTTTTAATGGGAAGAGATTTAAAGTACAGAGTGGACATTCCTCTCCAGACTGTGATGTTTTCCAATAGAGTCTCTAGAAGAGATTTGAAAGACCAAAGAGACCATACACAATTCAAGAGCTTACACCTCCACGCAGTTGTACATTCCCCAGCACGACATTCCTCAGAGACCAGTAGCTCAACTCCTGGTTCTTCTGTCCACCTACTTAGGGGAGAAACACCACAGACTTAGAGAGGGACCTCAAAGGGAAGCAGAATTTGAAACAAAGTTCAAACTAGAGCAAATGTAACTTCTGCTGACACACACCTGTACTGGGGGGACACCCACCCTGAAGCGCGGGTACACAATAGGTTTTCTCCATCTGTGCATTCGACTGGCACTGGTTTAAAGCTGACAGCACACTTAGCCTGTTGTCTTGGTAGGTAAAACAAATAAATAAATAAACAGAGACACTCTACAAAAGGCTGATCTTGCAAAAACTAAGCAGATCTCTTCAGGCACTGAATAGTCAGTAACATCGCTCAGCAATCCAAAATTAAAACCACTACAAAGACTAAATAGCCGGTTGGAATCTGGTTAAATATCAAAAGTAAAAAATACCCGGACAAGATAAAAAATATATTGCCTTGAAGCATTTGCCAGTAGATTTGCCTCCCTTACAGCCAGCAGCACCCAGCTGTATCAATGCAAAGACTTGGGCAAAGCCACCTGACCAACAGCACTTCTGTATCATTTGTGTAATTTGTTCCAGTGACATTTTCAAAGTTGTCCTAGAAAAGGGGGAATTACCAGTTAGTTTTTCCACAGTAAAGGAGAAAAACATGAGGAACGTACAAGAAGAAAAACACAATGCAATACAACTGAAAAATCTGGATAAACTAAATGCCCATATGAGGAAAACAAAACTAAACAAAAAAATAACCAAACACCAAAAACTACGGAATATCAGACTGGAACCAGAAAGTAAAGCTTATGAGAAGCTGCTTTATAATAAGGCTAAAAAGATCTTCTTCCACTGTACACTATCTCCTCAAACAGGAGGAATATATAGAAATAGAAAAGTTTAACATTTAGGCAAAATACTTTTCTTTTTTTTTTTTTTTTTTTAAATGAATACCACAGACTAGAACTCCTGAAAGTTGCTCTGGATTAGGGGCTGTAAATCTGGAAGACCTGCAGAGACGCAGTGGCACAGCGCAGTGAAGCTTGATCAGGCTGAGTGGTCAAAGGAAGACTTAATTTTAGTCCCCACCCAGCGTTCCCACAATCACTGCAAGGCAGACAGGAATTTACACACACGTCATTTTTCAAAGCCCAAACTGGAGTCAAAGGATGAGAAAAGCCCTTCAAAAACAGGAAAAAAAAAAATTCAAACACCACATTTGTTTTTTCTTCTTTCCTACCACTTTTTGGAGATGAAAAGGGAAAGAGATGAAAGATGGAATTCCCTGTTCAATACACAAGTCCACATTTCCACCTGCTTTGAAAGAAGGGAAAAGAACAGACAAATTTAGGTTGTTTGCTTTGTTTTTATTAGGAAGACATGAGACACACAAAGGAGCTAACAATCACAAAGGGCTCTGTTTCCTTCTGCTTTTTAAGCACCGGTACGATGGCATTCAAAACATGTCATGCAAAAAGTGCTTAGGTGCCAATTCTTACAGGGTGCACCAGCAGCTCAGGCACCTCTAAGCAGGTTCCCAGGCCCAGGTCTGGGTTTTGGATTAGCCCTGGGCAGCCAGAAGGCAGCGGGGCTGCCAGCCCCACCACCAACAGGGACCCTCCAGCGGCTGCCATCACCCCCTGCTTTTCAGATCAGCATCAGCACGCAGAGAAACACGACGAGACTAAGTGACTTCAGAGCTTCAAGCATTTTCAGAAAGGAATTTCTGACACCTCCCAGAAGGCTCAAAGCCAAGCTTACACCACCCACGTAGTAACAAAGCCACAATCTTGGCATTTTGATAACAGTAAAAACCGAAGGAGGAAAAAACATTTTTAATCTCATGACATCACAAGTCTGTGCACAAATACATTTGTAAGCCTTTTACAACTACACTTCACCAGCTATGCTGGGATTAATATTGCATGTTAGCTTGTTAGAGGGGCTATAGGGTACGTGGTTATTGCAAAGTTCAGCTCCTCGAAGAACAGTGTTTGTAGGCTGAAATAATAAGGGATAACCTTTGTATCATCCCTCTACATTTCTAGACATTAAAAATGTTGTTATTAAACAGAGTGACATGGAAGCTCTAGAAAAGGCAAATCATTAATACCTATACACTTTAAACAGTCTCACATATCGGGTCCAAATGCTAAAACTACTGAATCTAAATAGAAGAGTTGAACTGATGTCAAAACAAAAAGAGAAAGTAGACTGTGCTAATAATATTTAATCCAGATTAATTTAGAATTAGAAAATTAATTTTTTAACAGTAGGGAAACAAATAGTTTTGACAGGTTAGCAGGTATGTTTATAGACTAGAAGCAGTGAATCTGAGTAGTATATGTTCAAACTGCCTATCACTATCTAGGGAATTATCTAATCACCTGAAATGACCCCTACCCTTCTCACTGCCAGCTTCCTCACATTGCAGATTATACATTAAGCCATTTCTGAATCAACTGCAGAGCACCCCTCCTAAGCACAGATAGTTCGCAAATCCATGCTGAAGCTAAAAATAATAAGAGGTAAACTTTTAAGAGACTTTTTTTACTTCAGGGACAGTGAGACATCATCTAAAATAAGAGATGTTTGTTCCACAGATCCTGGCAAACAGCTCCAAATAACAAAGGACCAACTTGGCCGCTCTGTATTTTTGATCCCGTTGCTGACTGCCCCCTGCTCCTCCCCACAGTGACGACACTATTTACACTAGATCACAACAACACAGACAGCAGGTCCCTATCCAATGCGGGCATAACCTGATCAATAAACGCTTCCTTTCTTCTTCCATCTCTCACAAGCAGGAATGCGATCGCAGGGAACTGCTGACAGAGCATCACTAATCCACACCCCAGCCGCGGGGGCACTGGGAACAGGGTACGAGCAGCTGGTATCACTGGGACCAGTAATGGGGGGGCGGGGGGGGGAGGAGTGGCTGTCACTCATTCTTGGAAAACAAATCTCTAGCATTCACTTAGTTGAAATAGGGCAATGGCACATAGGTTTCAGTGGGGATGATGTTGCTCTTATCTCCATCAGCTCAGCAGGGGTCAGGGCCAGGTTCCTAATGTCCCTGCAGCTTTGCGGAAGCCAGAGGAATCAAAGGGAAACTCCCAACAGCTGCTGCAGGATTATCTGAGCAAAGCAGGCAAGGGAGGAAAATCCAAGGGCCTTCATCAAGGCCATCGTGCCCGTCCTGCAGCAACCGCCCTTGGGAAAGCAGCACGTCCATGGGACTGCCGTGATGATGCTCTAGATCTAAAGGTGGCCCTGACCATTGACAAGGCAAAGACTGTCATAAATTTGCCCTGCTTGCAAAGGTGTACTGCAGCTCGTGAGTAAAATTCATGAGTAGCCTGTATTTTACATAACCCCCATTGTTTCCTACTATTTTTCCATTTTACCTGCCCTTAGTGTTCAATAATTTCATGTAATATAGAAGAGACACCAACATATAATCCTGACACTCATCCTTACCTAATACTTACATAACCAAGAGGCAGCAGGTTACATGAATTATAAGAGGCAACAAAACAAAGATCAGATTCAGAGAATGGAGTTGCAACACGAAAAGAATCCAGTCCATCAGAGAACACACCTTTCTGCAAGACACTCTGCAAGCTCCAAGTAGGTTTGTCCTCAGCCTGCAGTAGGTGCGACCTAAGGGTGAGGCAGGACAGAACAAGCAAATACGAACAAAGCAAACAACAAAAAAACAGGAGACACGACACATTTGATATTGAAATGCAAGATTAGTTCAGCTTGAATCGCTTTCTCAGTTCATGGTCTATGATTATATGAAACTGCTTTTGTTCCCAACACTTCTTTCTGGTAGAGTTTAAGTTTTGTTTGATACTGAAAACAACAGTTCTCCTAGTACTAAGTGATTAGGACTGGAAGAAAAAAAAATACAGAAAAAAAAATTAAAAACACACAGAAGAAAGTAAAGTTAAAGCAATTAAAAGGTAAAAGACTTTGTAAAATACCACTTCAAAAATATGCATGAAATTATCTACCTAGCGAAGGCTACAGGCAGGTCTTTGTTAAAGGTGCAAATTCTATTCAGTAAATCAACAGATGAGCTCAACTTCAAATGTATCATGCCGAACACTCACAGCACCACCTCAGGCAAATCCAGAGATCAGCTTGTGGCACTGCCGATCACTCCAAGCTTAAAAACAATGTAAGTATTTATTAATTAACCATTGCATTTTGCTTCAGTGATTTAAGAAATATAACTACCTTCAGAAAGTACTAAAACTCCTTTTCTCCTAAAGATAGGTACACTGAAGAATCAAAACACAATTTTCCAATAGCTTTCTGAAACATGAAGTGAAAATTATGAGTGTAAGGTTCAGATATGTTACAAAAAAGAGAAAGTAATCCTTTAGTAACTGCAATTAATTTTTATTTTAATAGTCATTCCTTTAATTATGGTTGATGAAAAACATTACACATAATTTGTTTGCCCCACACCAGCATTCCAGATACAGATTTCCATTACCTCATCAATACCTACAGCATGAAGTAACCAGAAATAAAACAAGAGCAAAAATCTCTAAGATGTTTATGTTCTTAAAAAAATAAGACAGCCATACCAATGTTTAGGTTTACATAAGAAATTCTACTAAGTAAAATAAAAAATGGGCAGGGGTAGATATTAAGTATGTTGACTTTGGGTGGGGTTTTTTTGTTCCACAATAAGGGTCTGAATGACAAGCACTTTAGGACTGTGTCAGTTTATACCTGTATAGCCTCTCAGATAGTGAGGACCCAACTCTGGAAAGACATGACTCCTTCAAAACTCATGTTATGATAATAAATTAGAAAAGATACAGTTTAGACTTTTGAACGACCCACATTGCAGACAAGCCATTTACTGACTAAATCTGGTACTGGTATTCATCTCAGCTTTCTGGCTACGTCTGCCCTGAAGGCAGAGCCACAACTCTAGCATATGCCAGAAATATCTAAATCCAAGTAAGTCAGATTAACATTGAGGCAAAAATACAACGATGTTCCAGCTCAGACTCTGAGAGTATATTTAGACCTCCCTCATATGTCAGCCCTTACCCTGGAAGATTTCCTGCTTTTAGACCTCTATTAGGTTAGACAGAACTTGAAGATGTCCCATATAATTGCAGGGTCTCCAAAACTCCAGTTAAACCCCCTTGAAAACAGAATATTATTGCCACATGGACTTAAGATTGTTAACAATAGACCAAAACAAGTGCTGAAATCACGCTGTGAAAAGCACTAGCATTCCCGAATGTTCACAAGACTTTTTTCACTTTCACATATAAGAGTTCCTCTTACTGCCTTCTGAATATTGCTATTATGTGCCTACCTGCTTGAATAAGCTTCGTAATACCACCTTGACCAAGAGCTGTGGTGACAGCATCACTGCCAAGGCACGAGGCAACCTTCCCTGTCGCCGTTCCTGGCTCACCGGTGCGAGCAGGTGCTCCCACACCGCTCGCAGACCAAATCTGCCCCTCTGCACAAAGCCCAGATCTCACCC
The DNA here is from genome assembly GCF_036013445.1 of Caloenas nicobarica. Classification (NCBI taxonomy): domain Eukaryota; kingdom Metazoa; phylum Chordata; class Aves; order Columbiformes; family Columbidae; genus Caloenas; species Caloenas nicobarica. Next base: position 52,942,593 of record NC_088245.1, read on the forward strand.
TGCACAGAGTACAGATGCATTATAACAAATGCTGCAGCAGCTAAAGGTGAACACAGGCCATGGCTATCAGCACTTCTAAAGCATTCCTCCTAAGAAAATGGTATATTAAAAACAGAACAAAACAACACCAAACCTAACACTGAGTATTTTCTTCCTGGTTTAGGATCAGAGAGGGACATATATGAACCAGCAAGTGGGGGCAAGGGGAACTACTGCTATTCTGTTTTTTCATGATAAATTGATTGCAGTCTAAGTACATAGTGCATTTCTACCAAGCTCATGCCAGCATCCGAAGTCAGGCAATACATAGGGAAATGCAGGAAATCTTTTAAAGCTTCATTTGACATCCTTCAGAGCATCCACTGAACAGTTCTGTAAAACTCCATATTCAGCTGGTCCCAGAATACATTAGTTGTGGCTCCGTTTCCAGTTTCAGACCACAAGTCTTGGAGGCCTGGGAGTATAATGTGTCTTCACAAATCATTTCTTCTTTAATGTAAAAATTACGTTTTCCTTTGCCCTTTACGGTAGACATGGTAGGAAAGAAGATGAAGTCCAAAAAGAAAGAAAAAAGTCTATTTACCTGGTATTAAAGATGTATGTTTGTCTTCTATAACAATAACCTAAGCAAACACAGGGAAAAGAATACTTGTTTAATTCATAACATTTAAGCTAATAATGGGATAATAAATGAATGCCACATGCTGTGCAATGCTATGTTTGAAATTCACTGTCAATTCTCATGTTGAGAGGGATATGAAAACTTCTTCAGAATAAAGTATTCAAAGCGCAAGGCACAGTGCCACTTTCCAAGAGTTCCTACAGTTTTATATCATCAACTATTTCTTTATATACATAGCCCTAAAAATAGTATTGTCCCTGCTGATAGCTCAGCTTGGCCTTCCATCCGAACCACGATTGCCAAGACTAGGTTAAAATCTAGAGCTTCATTAGCCACACAGCAGCCTTGGCAAGGACCAGCTGAAAGCAGCAGCACTGCACATTGTCACCGTCTGTCCCAAACTAGGACTTGGTGCGAGGAATCGCCAAACAAGGCAGCCACAGAACTGCTGCAATCTAGTTTTTGCACAGCAACAGCTAAGCCTCTGTCTTCAGACACATTGTTTTATCCATCTGCCTTTCCCAAACCATGTCTCTCTTTTTTTTTAGTCCACGCTGTGTCTTTCTCCTTGAATGGACCTAACCCTATTAACTAAGGCATTGCTCATTTTTCCTACTTTGTTTCCAGCATCTGTTTTCTGTATATGTCTTATTAGCTTTTCATTGTAGGAAACATGAGAGGAGAAAAACACCCAGGGAGACAGAGAGAGAACAGGTTAGAAGAACAAGCTGAAAATTCGTGAAAGGCGGGAGTGAAATCCACAGAGACCTCTCTGGACAGGCTTCCCTGGTGCCCTCTGACCATTATCAGCACCAATTGCTCATACCACTTCCACAGCTAGTGGCTGGGGAGAAACTACTTTGAGGGTGCCAGAGCCCTGGAACAGGCTGCCCAGAGAGGTTGTGGAGTCTCCTTCTCTGGAGACATTCAAAACCCACCTGGACGCATTCCTGTGAGAACTACTCTGGGTGAACCTGCTTTAGCAGGTGAGTTGGACTAGAAGATCTCCAGAGGTCTCTTCCAACCCCAACCATTCTGTGCGATTCTGTGGTTACCCCTTTCAGACCTGCTGGCATGATCGATTTCAGGTTTGTTTCAGCAAGGCAAACATCCTTGGCTTCAGCAGTTTGATCCTCCCTGGCTCGCTACAACAGAAGCAATTGAGGCTGCCGAAGTCTTGGGCTAATGTCTCTTTCAGCAAACGCAGTAGCAGCATTCACATGCCGAGAGCGATTCTTCTCCCAGTTTGTGTACTGGATTTGGATCTTTTGCATCCCACACACCTAAGAGACACCAAGGTGTGGGATTTCACCCTTCTTTTATGTCTTCTGCCTTGCCTTCTCCTTTCTTCAGATCTTCCTTCACTGTTACCATAACATTTAGATGATGCTGGTACCCACAAACACAACACAATCTCTAACGCACAGGACCACTACTCGTAAGCTGCCTCTTTTCCACGCATTGCTCTTCTCATACCTTTCAGTCCAAAGCTCCTCAGGGCAGAAAGATCTCTTCTCAAGTGCTCCTGAAAGCACCCTAAGGAACCACTCCCTACCTACGGGGATAACGTAACTGAAGTGAATAGAACCGCACTGGCATCTTACCAAACTGAAACAGAAACCCCTTAAACACAACACACACTGGGTGAGAAGTGAGGAAGTAATTGTCCCACACACCTGTGCACACAACAGCTGAAGAGCTCTGTACCAGTGCTGAACCTCCTACTGCCTTGCTGCTTTCTTTTTTTCCTACTTGCCCACTACACCACGTCTTCCCTGTCTATTCCCCAACAACCGGACTGCACAATCAGCAGGATAGCAGGGCTGGTATGTTCTCCTCCATTCTCCAAACACACAGGCAACATCAGTCTCCAACTTGAAGAACAGATAAATTCTGCCCCTACCTGCTAGAGAGAGCTCAAAGACAAAGGAAAGGTTGCAGCCTGAATCTAACCTCACCAAGAGGGAGTCATGTTTCTCCCACTTAAAGCCATGCACAGAGAAAAAATAGCCACAAGAGCATGCCAAAATGAAGTAATTTAAAGGAATGAATAGTAGCTATTATTTTCTTAAGACCTCGAGGTTTCCCTCTTTACACAAGTTCATCGTACAATAGAGCAGGTTGAGTTTAAATGAAAATTAGGTTGCAGCTTTTTAGTATGCTCCAGGTGAAACGGATGAGCACACACAAAGGGCACCTGATAACATTATTTGCACATGCACTATTGTGCAACTGTTACCATAGGCACAAAGGACTGTAAGGCTGCCATAAGACTTCATGCTAATTGCTTGGTTGTGTGTGTTATGAAATGTAAATTAGGACTCCCTCAAAAACGTGGAAAATTGCACTTATCTAAATCTCACAGGATTAATGGGGCAGTCATTCAAATAATATTTCTCACCAAGAAACGAGAAACTAAGCTCTGCAAAGATGCCCTGCACAAAGAGACAGATCTGTTAGTGTATGTGACATTTGTTTTGCTGCACAAGCAGCTCCAAATCAAATTTGCAAACCAGCAAAACATCTGGAAGGCAAAGCCTCAGACGGTGAAAACCATCACAGTTATGATAATACCCACAGTGTTTCTTTACCAAGCGTGATGTGAAATTAAGTAGTTCATATACATGATGATTAAAACAGTTTACATCATCATCAAATGTTGCATGCCTCCTATGACTGAGTAGCAGACTGGGGGGATGAGGGGGCTAGCTGGTAACTTCTATTTTACCTGCTTCCCCTTCCAAAGAATTTGTCTCCCTCTACTAAGTTCTTCTGAATAACAAAACGTAATGATACTAATGCCTTACATGCATTTGTGCCAAAAAATATAAAATAAAAATATATTACAAGAACAAGCACAGCCCATAAACTTTTTCACTGCTTCGTTATTTAGGACCAACCAAGCATTTTATGAATTGTAGTTATTTATAATGTCTTATATACTCCGTGTTTCTTTATGCCCAAAAGGTTCACCTATTTCCTCACTGTGGCTCTCCATCATGCAACAGCAAGGCAGGTCAGACTTCAAACTGCGTTGCAAGCGTCTTATTCTCGTATCCTTGCAGGTCCTCTATCCTGCAAACACTTAGCCACGTGTTTAACTTCATGTATACAAGTAGTCTCACTGAACTCATTCATGAAATTCTAGCCTTATATAAGTTGCCACAGGTTTTACCGTTGACTCCAGTTGGACCCAGATTTCATCTAATGGGACTGTTTACATCTGAAAAGCTGAACACATGTCCAAGTGTTTGTAAAACTGAAGTCTTAGCACCGAAGCCAAGGCATAAGCTGCCATTATACCTCTCACTGGCATGTAGGACCTACAAAGTTATTTGCTTTTATCTTGACCTTAACCAAGTTAGGACACAATAAACAGGCCATCATTAAAGCAGATCACGAGATTATTATATTTTTTCTCCTTTTTGCACATTACTAAGCAAACTATTCGTCCTCTCCAATCTGCTCATTTTTTTTCCATTCCAGTGAGCATGAAATAGTTAATGCATAATCATCTAGGCACAAACACTGGCTTAGCTGGAGAGTTCACTTGTTCATTTGTACTTCAAAAAGGAGTAAGTTTCAGGCAGGTACCACAGAAAAACAGAAGAAAAGAGATCAGTAAGATGTAGTTTTCTTTCTTTAATTACAACAGCAGCAATATTCAACCAATCTAAATTGAATTCAATTAAATCAAGGTTTAGTCAGTTCTTGAAGCAATAGCTGAAATATAATATCTGCACTTGCTTCCTCATTTAGTTTATTTAGCATGGATACTGTAAGGTGATCCAAGTACCTAACTTTTAACCTTCAGCAGAAAATAAAAAAGGAAACTCAAGAATTGCCAAGTCAACAGAGATCATTTGCTGCAGAGTAAAGCTGTAGAAGTTACTCCTGTACAAGAGCTCCTGCTGAAATTCAGAACAATGACTAAAGAAATAAAAACTCTGAATACCAAAAACTTTGTTTTTCTGATTACCATACTGCTTGCTATATTTATGAGTTTAGAAATTCTTGAGGGCATAATTTGATACTAATTTAGACACTGTTGGAAGATTCATTGGCTGCAGGATCCATCCCTTCATGCCCTCCATGACCCGCATTGCTGGCGCAGACATAAGATAGCACTGCAAATACAGATAAGATTTAAAAGTATGTCTGCTATTATATGTGCAATTAAATATGCACATTAAATGCAACCATCCTGTTACAAACAGGGTTCTTTTGCATTTTACAATACAAAATAACAGTATGATAAGCAGTCTTCCTTGAGCAACTTATTCTGCAAGTGTGCTCACTTACTCTTGGCAAAGGACTAACTGGTACAATTTCAGGTTCATGCTAAGGATTATCACAGCATCTGCTCTTCCTTAACAGGATTGTGCTCTCCTACCTCACGCAGTTTATATAGGATTTCAGTCCACAAAAAATGAGGATGGAAACCAAATACTCTCCACTCACTAGTATCATTTCAGCCACGTATGGCAGCATATAAATTACAAGGTTGTGCATTTTCATACTCTACAGACAGATGTTTCCCCACAATTTCTTATCTTGAAAGAGGCATGCAAAATAAAGTGCTCTCAGTGCCCTTGTTCAAGCAAAAACATTTAGCCATCACTCACACTGTGCTATACAATGAACGGTTGTCCCTACACCCTTGCCCACGCTAAGATCCAGTGCAATTTATACTTTTAAGCAGAATTGTTTAAATTACACTAGACCAGAAGGAAAGAAAATTTCAATAAACTGGTTTTAATCCCACTCATTAATGAAAGTTCTCATCCGAGTAATTTATATTTTTCTTAAATATTTACAGAAAGAATAAGACATAGGCATTAATAAAACACTGTTTATTCTGGAATCATGTTAGCTTTCCCGCACTTATATTTACCTGTGTGTTAGTTCTTGATTTGCATGCTTCAGAGCCATTTTACTTATGCAGAAAATGGTACTGTTAAGATACTGTTGTAAGAAACCAAGTTTTAAACCTTTTCCTGTAAAATAAGCTCATACACTTTTTCCGATCATTAACAATCAGCATAGCACGAACAAAAGCTGAAACTCCTTGCCTATGAAGAGGTACAATACAGGGAGACTTAACAAAATCTACAAATTTCAGTCTGCAAGATGTTCAGAACAAGCCAAGTGCAGAGCCAAGTTGGTAGATTTAAATATCACACGCAGCATGTAATTTCTGGAATCTGTGCATAATAGGGTGGTACTTGCTTCAAGCTACTGCATCAGAGCCTTTCAAGATATGTATATCATGCTCATCACCATGGTACTTGCAGACCTGTACTATCCAATTTTCCTGCTTAGACAAGACTCCTTTTCCAACACTATCCCCAAAGAGCACTGAGATCTAGAGCGACAAAACTATTTTCCTGCAAAACTAGATGAATGCCATACACATCAAGCTCAGAATTACAGTAGCTTGAGCACATATCTAAGTGTCAGATTGACAAAATGCTGTAGGCATTCTTATACAGTCAGTGTTCTTATCATTTTTCAAAATAGTAAAATACCAAATATTAATACATATTAGTATCACAAGTTAGCAGATTAGGTATGCAGCTCACAACAAGGTGAAAGCCAATATTCCTTAAGGCCTTTCTTCTTTGTGGGATCCTTTCCTCACCTCACCAGACACCCTCCCGGCTCCTAAACAAGGTGGCCTTTAATTATTTTTTGAAAGGATTGCATACATTGATTGAAATTGGAACATTTAGGAAAAAAATGAAAGAGCTGACTGTCCCCTAGAGGAAGAGAGTTTCCTGCAAAATCTCTCACAGGTTTACTGTACCTCAGACAAATCAGTTTTGATTGGTTATAAACATTAACTTTTTTATTAATATCCTTATATTATTTTCTCTGTCAAGTGCTAAAAGCAGGTTCTATATTCCAGAGGACCAACTAGCTTCTTGCTCCCTGGACATTCAATCCCTCTTTTTAATTTTAACTCTGTATCAACCAGACATGATTTTCCAAGTACCTAGGTCAATCATAAATCAGGGTAATTCAGTCTTCTCTTTGGATGCACGCAAATGTACTCATTCAACATTAATCAAAACAGAGTGAGGCTTTTTTTATTAAAAATTAGTACAATGCTACAGCAGATCACACTCAAGAGAAACCATGGCCAATCTGCTCTGGGTAAGCAGCACCTAAACATCTAGCAATAATATGGAAAAAGAGGAAAGTATACAAAGCAACTTCCATTAAACTTCCCTCTAAGCCCAAGCCATCATTTTAAAATAGCCAGTGCTTGACCTACACTGAACCAACCAATGCAGTGGACCTACTGAAGATACAATTTTGGCTGCCAAGAGCTTGCAGCCACATTCCAGGCATAAGCAGGGAGAGAGGAAGCAGCGTCAGAGACGTAATGACTCGCACAGGAGCTCAGGGCACATCCAGACACACGGCCCCAGGCCCAGTTGGGGTGGAGAAGGCCTCCATCCACCTCAGGCTCCACCTGCCAGCGACACGCCACAAGGCACATCACCATAACCATCAGAATCCACAACGCCAGCCGAAGGTGCCAAGCCAATTTCCACAGTCATTCCAAAGCCCGGGAAGAGCAGGAGCGTGTCTGGCAGCAAACAGCACGTGCACGGCGCTCCGGGGTGATCCAGCTTGGGTTTTGCTTTCTTAGCGTGAGGCCAACAATGTGAGGAACCATTTTCTTTGTGGCCTTTCCCCGTATTTAAGTCTTGCGTCTTCTAACAAAAGTGCATCTTGAGAACTCTCCAGAAGCATGATGTTTATTAAAGAGAAATCCTAACACTTTTAACAAGCCAAGTGATTTACATACATCAGTAATGTACTGTGAAATGGAATAGAACATACAGCTATGTCTTTTCACACAAATAGAAAATTTATTCAAGTATACTGGTGTTACAAAGAAGCTATAAAGAACTGTTTGTGCTACAAAAATGATAGCTACTACACACAAAAATGCTATTTTATTTAAATTTTTTCATCATTCTCTTAGTACTTTTTCTTTCTGCAAGTTTTACTTATACAGCCATGCAGCATTCAAATTATTTTTTTGGCACCGGAACCTTAATTCAGATCAAAGTGCTTTTAAATAACCAAAGTTTTTTTCTGCTTTAATTATAAAAATGTAAAAGATCAGAAATTTAATTACAAATAATTAATTAAAAAAGGAAGCCTTTCTTCTGTAACTAACGTTAATTTTGCAAGACTGATCCTCCTTTTCCTCCTAAAAAAAAAAAAAAAATAAAAACACCTCAAAACACCTTTTAAACTTTCCTCGGGTAAAACTGAAATTGTTTGAAGAAAATTAAGCACATCCACTGAAGCTTCATGGAATTTCTTACAAGGAAACTCTTGTTACAATTCAAGATTTTGCAGGAAAGATAGATGCATACCATATCTAGAAGCATCTTCCCAGAAACTATACAGTGTTTCTTTTTGGCATGGGAGTTGGGAGGAGGCATGGAAGGCCAAAGAAAGGATGGCAGAACAAGAGACACCTTGCTAGATACTCACAAGCTAAACTTCCAAACAAAGCTTCACAAATTATTTCAGAGCATTGCCCCAGATGATTCACTGATGAAATTCTGGCTCCAACAAGGGCATCCAGGTCAGTACAGAGAGGCTTAACACAAGACGTAAATATTTTTCTTATTTTAGTGGTATCCAGAGGGCTGATGTATTACACACAAAATAAGGCTTCTTAAGATCCTGCCTCACTTCTGAGCCTAATTTCTTTATCTTGTTATTAAAATAATTAAAACAATCAACACTGTTGCCACACTAAGCAGCCAAATCAAATAAATACAGTAACAAGTACACAAGGAGTGACAGCACCTTCATCTTCAGATAACTAGCAAATAAGAGGGTATGACAGGACACTGTGTTCCTTCAAATATATTTTTATTCGAAAAAAAAAATCTATTCTTAAAAAGCACGTGAAGCATTAAAAAAAAAAAAAGTAAATACCAAAAGGCTCATAACCTACAGAACAACAGCTACAAGTGGATTCTTCCACCCACAGAGTGATGCTCAAGGCAGCATGGGCTCCTTCCAATTCAGAAAGAAAAATGCCCAGTGTTACCTGGGGTTAGAAAAACTACTCTAATGGCCAAAGGTGAATGCGAGCATCTCATCTGAATTTCCAACTGGACCTAATCCCTTTCTCAAAGTATCTCTGTATAAGCCCACTCAAAGAAAGGAACCAGCCAAATATAACTGATCCCAATCCAGGAACATTGTCAGGCTGTAAAATGAAACCAAGAACATTCCTATGTTACCATAGTGCTACAATATCACATAAAGGCTAAAAGCACCAACAGGATCAGCCTGCAGAAGAGAAATGACACAGTATTAAACAGCCTACCAAGGCACAGGCAAGGGGTACTTTAAAAAGTAGATTTTTAAATCTGTCACTTAATGTGCTGCTTTGCACATCGGGCAGTGAGATCCTCCTGTGCCTTCTCAAAGGCCCACCACTGAAAACACACTCAAAGTTATGAAATCAAACCACACACACAAAAAAACACTCAAAGACACCGAAGCCAAAGTCCCAGAAGTGGCTGATTTTCAGAATGAACTCCCACTTCAAGGTTTCATGTTAAAAGACCTAGAACAAATCAGTCATTTGCAGAAAATAAAATTATTCTGGATTAGGAGTTCTAGTTCTCTCCATGCTGCCTCCAAGATGTTGACCTATTACTTTATAATCCAGCAAATCGCATCTTTCCTTTCAAAGTGTGTACTAAAAGCTTGTCAAATGCATAGACATGAATATATAAAGAACTTCAACTGGACAACTCATATTCTCACTTAGAGCACTTACAGCAGCTTGAACTCTGAACATGCTAAAACACCCTTGGGGAAACACCTCGGGCTGGAAGGCAGGCACAGGAATCACTGTGAGACACATGGGTCCAAAACAGAGACCAGTTACACACTGAATACTTAGAGTTTAAATAATGACAGGGGAGACCGCCTCTGCCTACCTTCTACAGGTGACTTCAGCACACCGATCATTTTCACACAGGTGCTTGTCTCCTGGTGAAGTCTTTCATCTCCTGTTGGAATCTGGATGAAGCCATATCAAGGTGTTCTTCGATAAAACCAAACAGTCTGGTGCCGGTTGGGTGGATTTTGTGGCTTGGTTTTAACTACAGTAGTCCACAATAAAGTGTTTGGCTGACCCTTATGTACAGACAGTTTTATTTTCCTGGTACTGGTGTTAATTCTTAAAGATCTTTAAAATGGACAACATCCAGTGCCTTGGTTTTTGTGTGGGTTTTTTTTTTTGTTTGGTTGGTTGTTTTCTTTTTCCCCACTAAGCAGTTCTGTCACCCTAAAACCACTGCAAACATCAACTTAAGGAGACTATTTTCAGTGGAAGAGTATTTCTCAGTGCTTTACTCATACAGCAGAACTCATACATGCTGGTTTTTTTAATACCAAAGTAAATAACCATTACCAGCTTCAATAGTTACTGAGCAAAACCTAAGAGCTATTTTAAAAAGCATCAGCTGAGAAATATTCCTGCATAGATGTTGGAGGCTAGATGCTATAAAGGCATTCCTGATACACCACAATGCTGGGGAGCCTACACACTTATCAGCCAGGCACTGCCTCCTAAGGAAAATTATCTCTTTCACAGAGAGACATCCAACTCTGAGTTACATTCCCTTGCATCAGAGGAAAATAAAATTCTCAGAAAAGCAATTAAAAACTGAAGTCACACTTACTCAGAGCAGGTAACCAAGCAATTGGAAATGCTATGTACAGAAATGAAATGCCATCTCCAAGTTGGGACTGCACACACTTGCAGTGTATCTATCTTTTATTTAGGTATTTGAGAGGGCTCAAAGACTGGTTTCCCACCTTAAGCACAGTGTGCAGATCATTCTCCAGAGAAGACGAGGAACTGGCATGCTGGAGACTGGTTCCTGGGCCCAGCACCAGTTACTAATTGTTTTATGTAGAAAGTCACGGAGGTGGGAAGGGAAGACAGGACAGAGATCTAGGAATGGTTTAAGTCTGCTGCTGACTGGGTTTGTTTTCATTACAATTTTGGCCACTGAATCATGACCCTGTTTCAAGAGTTCAAGTCCTTTTTTAGGATTTAAGTATGCAAATTACTGAGCTGCATGAAAATAGCATCCAGGCACTGGCAGAACATTTACAGCGATGGTTCCGCTACCAACTACTGTGTTGTTCCTCTGAACTGGACTAGCTGACTAAAACACATAGGAGTCAAAATCCCCTCATTAGCAAAATAGCCTAGAGTAATGCTAAGTTCAGAAAAACCCACCCTGAAAACAGGACACTAAATTCAGAAAAACCTGTCCTCCCTTGAACCACAGGTCAGAGGTCAAGGTGGGCATATTTTTTTGTCTGCTGACGGGTCAGTGAATAACAGGAGACGTCACAGACCAGTCCAGTCATCTAGCAGTAATGGTTTGTACCATCATGTGGAAAATCCTCATTCAATTACCTGTCTCTGGCTTCCTGGGGCAGCTGGGACACAGAGCGCTGCTGAGGCCAATGTGCTTCACTTCTGGAGGGGAGGAGGAGCTCCGAGGCAGTCAATGCTGACCCCCACAAATAAATTGAGGAGCCTTTGTGGCAGACTAACAGGAAGCCTGTGCAGCTCTCTGCTGGAAGACAGATGCCAGAAAACACTTGATCTCAAGTTTTAGGTTTACAACAAAAATCTGCTATTCTATTTACTATAGTGATGGTATATACACCTACATGTGTTTTGAGAGGTTACCCTGATTTTTAATAGTTTTTGAAGCATGAATACGGGCCATTTGAATAAACCACTGGGGAAAAAAAAAAATCTAAATAATTAAGATGTAAAAGACAAAACAACTTACGCTGAAAGCACAATATTTCCAATAAAACAAACGGCAATTAAAAAGATGAAGAGATGAAAGAAAGACTGGGTATGAAGACAGTAAATGAGCATCATTCACGTCCAACCGAAACCTCCCACTGTTCTTGAAAAATGTCCTCATGAAGCCAATAGGACAACGAAGGCTAACAGAGTAATTCACAGTGTCCTAGGGAACGCAAGGATTAGTATTCAAAGAAGCCACTTCTACTTTTTCTCCTTGAAGCTTAACAAGGCCAGGAATGGCTGGGGTGGCAGAGCATCGGAGCACATCGACCAGCCACCCCCGGTTACGGAGCCTCAGTGGCCAAGTTTCATCAGCTTCAAACCGTCTGATATACTGGTTTTCTTTTTCCTCAAAGTGAAATAGAGATTGACAGATGACATGGTCTTTAGCCACCACCCCAGTCATCCAGCACGCTTCTTTGTTTCACAGTAAGCTCTCATATACAAAGAGCAGCAACCCTGTGCCAGGCTGAAGCATCCTCCGAAGGCAGAGCCAAAGCGCACACCGCTGCCACTGGAGATGCCCATTATGAGCCATTCACAGGTCCGCAAGATATTTCAACTGTCCTGAAGTAGCAAACTGAACAGTAGAGTCGACACGTAAAGTAATATTTAAGGTGTGATTCCAAAAACCAATTTCTTCTGGCTCTTCTGAGTCTCATTCAGCAACAAGCCAGCCTTCGGGGACAAATGGTTTAGCATGGAGTTCTGCAGAGGGTGAAACTGCAAAAGAAATTACAGGATTTATACCCTCTCCCACTTACTGAGGAGGGACCGCCCATGCAAGCAGTAAGAGAAATACCTCAACTCTAGAGGACTATCCTGCGACTGCAAGAATATGACCTAAGAACCCAATCTAGAATACGTGAAATGAAATCCTACTGTCACCCCATAGAACAAGCTCCCGCTTTAAAGGAAGATAAGGAGCATTTATAAGATCAGTCACCCAACTGCGAAAGCACAGGGAGTTCAAAGGTTGCCAGGACTCAAAGGCAAACAGTAGGCTTCCGCAATCAAGAGAAACTTCAAAATTAATTTAAAAACCTGAGGGCCGAAGTAACAGAGAACAAAGAACTTTCAGCATAAGGTTCAGGTCTGCAGACAAAATGCTTTCATCCTTCAAACGACCACTTCGGACAAAAATTAAGGATGAAAAAAATATTGAGGGAAATGGATGGTTTAAAGAGATTTCTTTTTTGAAAAAGACAGTTAAAGCAAAAGCTGTGTCAAGCCTATAAAATATCTAGAAATAAAAATGAAAAAAACTAACCATAAACATTGGCCCAAAGAACATATTCACATTTACATAAGTAACAGTAAGAGTAAGAATAAGCATCTCTGTCTTCTGATTTAGTCTGTTTCTCCAACTGTACGTTTGGAGCAACTTTCACCACAGGTTGCCAGCAGGCTTGCATCTACAGCTTCAGCATCAAATATTTCAGCAAAAGAAAGAAATTCCATAAACAAACAGTCAACTTCACAGGGAAAAAAAAAAATGCTAGCAGCCAACAAGCAGGGAAGGGCAAACTTCCAGATGAGGGAGGCGAAGGAGCTCTAATTCAGCACTCTCACAGCTATCAGATGGTTAACAAATTGAGATGAGAGACTTCTGAGCCTTTTGAGTGACTTTCACTCTGGCAAACTTAAAGGATTCAGAAGTGCAGCTGGAATACATATGGGAGATGCTGGAGAAAGTGGATCATTTGAATTTGTAACTCCATTGTGTGCTGAAAGAATTTCCTGCAGATGAGGCACATCCCGTCAGTGACTCAGGGAGGCTCTCCGTCTGCTAACAGTCATGAATTTATTCTCTGAACCAGCTACCAGAAGTGACTTGTGTTTATGTTAGTGTTATATATGCAACAAGAATCTTAAAATAAAGCCTGTGGGGACATAATTTTTTTTTTCCTTCCAAAAATCTCTACACTATAGCATCTCCACTGCAAAAGAAACCCACTATCTTGATGAAACTAAGATTTCACATCCTGATCAAAGTGTTTCACTGAACATAAATTTTTATGCACAAACGCTTTTTAAATCAAAAGCCAAATATATTTTTATATTATATTCAGCATTTAAAATGGAACAGGTATCAAATTAATGGAATATTATCATGCCAGGTTCATCCTATTAGATAATCAGTTACTGGTTTGCTTGGTTAATACTCAGCTACAGGACCTGAAAACTACGTAGCTTCAGCTACTTGAGCATCTTCTCCAGGTTATGTTGTTCTTTATCAACATGTTAAACTCTCTGTTTCCTATACAAATTATCTTTACGGTCATTTGAAATTAGCACATATAGGATACAGCAGAAGGGACAAAAGGCAAACACTATGGAGAGAGCATACAAGTCCTCTCCTCCCCATCACCAGGCTCACTGCTGGAAATCCGAAGACTGCAACCACCTGCAGACTGGAGCTACTGAAAGCTACCGGTGAGGTATGGCTGAAGCTGAAAAATTGAGAGTAGGTGACAAAAGGGGACCATAAAAATCACAGATGTAAATTAATAATCAAATATACACACACAACAAGGAGACAGATGGCAAGCAATTTTCCCCAGTGTACTTATACTTGTGCTTCTGGTGCACGTATTTGGGTCACCTCCTAGATTAAATCTCATGTGGCAGACCCAACAGAGGTACTGTCAAATGCGTATGGGCTCAGCCTATTTTCAAGTGATACAAGTCTGACACTACAGGGTGAAAGCATTTATCAGGATTTCTTCAATGCAGTTTGCAACGCTGCCCTGCAACTTTGAAACAAGGCTGTTGGATATTTTCTACCTCAGCAAGGCTGCCCCATCCAGGCCTACTAAATAAAATGCAGCACAAGTGAGAGAAAGTTGGTCAGTGCTACCAAATCTCATGGAAGAGTCCTACACGGAGACAAGACAAATCTGTATTTTTCCAAAGCACCAATTTTGTCAATGCGGCACAGAGAAATACCTCATTCAAGGTTAAAGATTCCTACTAATTCCTTAACACATGTGTTTCTTCTGACATCTGGAAGTAGGAAGGAACACCTCAATGGATGAGTTGCTTTTGACACGTTCACTACAGCAAAGCCTCCGATACCTCAGATAACGCAGATACCTCAGTCACTCAGATAACAACCTCAGATAGGCGGAGCACTAAATCTTCCACACCCCAGCTATAAACTGACAGCAACCTGTCTTATTTAGCACAGGTCACAGGAAGGACTACAACTTCAATGCAAAGAGCCAATGGTCAAATTGCCTACTTTGCGGGGAGGGCTTAAATGGCAGGGAAAAATAATTACGCGGGTGTGTTAAGTCTAATTGCGGCAATGGGTTTCCCTCCTGTAATACTGGTAGATATTAGCATGAAACAAGAACTGCATGTGCAGATTAGCCCTCCTTAATCTGGCAAGAAGCTGGATTTGACACAGTGCAACAAGCACTTCAATACATTTGCAGGAATGAAAAATCGCATTTCTCCCTACCCCTTGTTATCAGTTCCAAAATGATTTTGCTCGGCGATAAATAAATCTTTATTAACAAGCCATGTGAGCTCACTGTGGCATTAGACCAACATCTAAATATTTCCCTGCCCTCCCATGCATCTATCATTTCTTTTGGGTTATTGCATGCTGCATCCAGCTTCAAATAAAACAAATAAGCTAAAAGAATTAAAAAAACGGATTTGTTCCTAGATGAACAAGGAGGTTTTGAGTCGGGGAAAATTACTGCCTAATAATCTACACATGTAATTAGGAAATATCACAGCTGTTCATGAGAATTACAGTAGCAGGGAACAGGGCGACAAAAGCTTGTTTTCTACGTTCATAGACGGGAAAAAAAAAAAAAAAAGCAGCAGTGTTTACACTGGCTCCTGGATTTAGAGGCTGTCACTTTCATTCAGAGTGATCAATAAGCCAATTGATCAAAAAGATCACATGTTTGCACTGATTATGTACATGCAACATATCTCTCTAGCCTGAAAGAAACAAGTTAGGCATATTAATGATGAGAAGGTACACATTTGCTTATTCAACTTCCTCAGGCTTTAAATTCATTCCACTTCACATTAACTGGGTGAGGAGTGGGAAATAAAATACTGAATCCTTTGATATAAAGTCATAAAGCCCAGACTACAAGCAAGTTTGTTATATCACTGTCCATACAGTCTTTGGTTTGGTGCCGTGCAGCCGCTAAAATATTAAGTTTTACCATTGGGAAATTGATTTTGCTATAAGAAGTTTTTACGATGCCACTTAATCTTACCCAGCCTACATAAAAAAATACAGAAAGCAATTACAGACACCCTTTATATACTAAATTTGATCACTATATTAAAAAAAGAACAGTCTGATGTAATTTCAATATAATGGCAAAAGAAGTAGAAAAACCTATGGCAATATGCAGCCCCTCTGAAACAAAACATCGCAGGTTCCCAGCTTAAATGCACAATCTTGATTCACTTAAAGTTAGTAGCATGATCCATCTCCCACATGGAGGGCTGTGTCCTGCAGCTCCAGCATCGACCTCCTTTTCTAGTGTTATGTTTCAAGTTGTCTCCTGCGGGGTAGTGAGATTCTGTGATTACGGTCAAAAGAATACTTTGGGTCTGAGAGCCTGCCTCTTTGAATAGATAACCCTTTCTAGTTCAACAATTACTAGCATGCAACAGCCATTTCTGCCTTGCCCCGTCCAGTGCTGCAGTTGAAAAACATCCTAATTAGATGACCCTGCATACAGAAATGCCATTAACTGGCTTTCAGGGCACTCTAGTGAATGCCTAAATCTTAGCTACAATGATGAGAAGTACTTTGTTTAGTTAGGAGGTAAACACATAAGCAAAGCAGTATTTTAGAACACCTTTTAAATAGCCTGGGATCAGTATTAGCAAAGACAGCATGTGATTATCTTTTCCACTCTTTCGGAGATGACGGTCAAATATCACTCTTTTCTAACCGCATTAAAGCGCACTCAGGCAAGATCAAGAGTAACCTTGACCTCCACATCAATAACACCAGGTAGGACTCCAAATTGCTTTCTATGCCTAGTCAATCTGAACTGGCCTGCAGGACAGATTTACAAGCATGTCCTTAAACAACCCAGTTTTGCTTAAATACTGCAACATATGCGACTTAGGGTTACATAAATATTCCACGACTCCTGCAGTTGTTAACTATAACAAGTGGGTTTAAAATAGTGTCAGTGTGTCAAAATATTCACTTTCTATTGATCCAGCTCAGACTTTGCGTTTCAGGATAACAGCAGATTTTTTTTTCTTTTACTGTTTGTGAATGAAGTTTTGTAATGTTGAAATAGGTTTAAGAAAAGTCATTGTAGATAATTGGAAGGCTCACAGAATCCTAAAAACACCGAATTGCTTCACAAGGCTTCAAGCGCATGTAAATGACCTCAAGGACTGAAGCCTGAACCGCCGCATTCTGCAGCTGACCCCGTTCCCAGCCGGAGACCTGGACCAGGACTAACACTTGGCAGTTACTTGGAGTATAATAGGTTTAATAGTAGCAACCCTTGAAAACAGGGGAGGTTATTCTGGAAGTGATGACAGATCCTTAAATACGGCAGGTGCACCGTAATACGGCATAAAGGAGGAAAATTCCAAGTTCAGTATCTAATTGACTCCAGGACAGGCAGGTTATTTCCTAAGGTAAATGCCTAATCAAAGACATAACTCACCCCTTCACACTCCATCAGCGCGCCGGGGAAGTTCCATTCATCCAGCAACATTTTTCTGCTCAGGTGCATCCCCTGCATCCCCTGCCCCACCTCGCCGTCCTCCTCTCACACAAAAAGCTCCAAGGCACTAAGCCTGCTTGACAGCCGCTCAGAGAGTTCGCTGGTACCCTGAATCCGAGCCACGAAGCAGGGACCCACCGCTCACGCACCCCTCCCTCCCGGACGGCCGGTCGGCACCTCCTCGGCGGCACCGGGAGCGGGGTCCGGGCAGCGGCGGCCGCGGAGCGCAGGGACCTGCCCGCCCGCACCCAGGGGAGACGCTCGCTCGCCACAGGCCGGTGGAAAAGCTGTCAAAGTCGATCCGTGCTCACTTTTTGGATGGTTTAATTCCAATGGAGCATGAAACACCCCAGGACGGTTAATGAGTTTAGCCAGGCGTGCTGCTCTCCCTAATACATTTTAATTATGTATCTGGTTTAATTGTGATCTCTTTAAGTCACCGGAAAAGACACAAATTGGAATTTTCCCCGAGTGCTATCAGCGCCTTTCAGCAGTTTCTGAAGGCAGGTACTTTCAGGAGGGGAGCAGGTAGGGAGCCCAGCCCAGCGGCAGCTGTTCGCGTCCCCGCCGGCGGGACTCCGGTCCCCGCGGCCGCTCGGAGGAGCCCGACAGCCCACGGCAACTTCCCGCGCGGGGCTCGGTCCCGGCGGAGCGGAGGGACGGGAGGCGGCCGAGACCACCACCGCCCGGGCGACCCCGCGCATGTGGGATCAGCCCAGGACACGCGAAGTTACAGCAGCGGGGCTCTTCCCACCGGAGGGCACTGAGCCCGCGTGGGAGCTGTCAAAGCCCCGGGAGCGGCGGGCGCCGCCGCGGCCGCCCGGAGCCGAGGAGCCCCCGGGACCCTCCCGCGGTAACCCCGAGGGGTGCGGCCGCCGCCCCGCGTCCGGCAGGTGGGCAGCTCCCGCCCGCCCGGCCCCGCCGCCCCCCGCCTTACCTGTCATCGTAGCAGAAGTCGGCGCCCAAGGTGTTGAGGTACAGGGCGAGCCCCAGGGCGCTGCTCAACAACTCCGCGATCATCTCTCCGCCTGCCGCCGCCGCCGCGCTCGCACCGGGGCAGCCCCCCCTGCCCGGCCTCCCGCGCCAGCCCCGCCGCGGCTGCCCCTCACGCCCCCCGGCACCGCGGGGCGCCGCTGCGCGCTCCGCCGGCGGCCGCAGGCTGACGGCGTCCCCCCCGCGCCCCCGCCGCCCCCTACCCCATAGCAGCGGGGCGAGCGGCGGAGAGACCGAGGCGGGGCGCGGCGCGGCGCGGCGGCGACTGCCGCCCTTCTCCCGCGGCGCCTTGGCGCTGCCGCGGCTCCGGCCCCGGCCCGCGCCCCCTTCGCTGCCGAGCCGGGCGCCGCCGCCGAGGCTCTGGGAGCGCCCGCGTGGGGCGCCCCGGGCTCCCACCGCGCCTGCGTGCGGGCCCGCCCCGCGCCCGCCCCTCCGCGCCCGCCCGCCCCGCGACCCCGCCCCGCGCCCCGGCCGCCCCTCCCGCGCCCCGGGCGGCGCTGGGACCGGCCCCGGCCCCGGCCCCGGGACCCGCGCGGGCAGCGGCAGCGGCCGGCTGGAGCGCAGGGCAGGGCTCGCCCCGCCGCTGCTGCTGGCTTGGGCACAACCCTCCTCCTCCACGGTTGTTCCTTCCTCTGTTTTCCTTTTTCCTTTTTTTTTTTTTCCTGCCTACTTCCATTATCTCTGTGTCATTTTGCTTTTCTTTTTCTTCTTTTTCTCTTCCCCTTTTTCACTGTTCCCCGTTTCTTCCCTTTCCCGCCTTTCGTTTCCTTCTTTTCCTGTTTCCCTTCTGCCCCCTTTTCTTCCTTTTACCCTTCCCCCCCGCACGGCTCAGACGGAAACCCGTTAGTAGGAGGCGGCCTGTACCGTCGGGGATGGGATGCAGAGCAGGGGGCTCCGCGCTCCCACTTGCCCTGAGCCTGGTATTCACCTCGCTGTCAGCGTGGCCCTTGGCTCTGCTTCCAGTTAAGCAAAACCCAAGTAAACCGCTGAAACTTGGCAGAGGGGGCTGGAAACAAGGACACCCCAAGAGAAGGAGCACCCCAAACTGGGGCTCCCTCAGGGCAGCCCCCCAAGGTGATGCTGCCTGGGAGGGGGGAGGTAGGTCAGCCTGAGCCGTGCGGTGTGAATGGGACAAATAAATGGCCCAGACAGGAAACCCAGCTGTGGGAAATAATGCACTGAAACCATCTTCAATAATTCATGGGATATAGAGGCATGAAGTTATGGAAAGAGTTTGGGTCCATCAAGCTGATTGTTTCCTTTTTTTAAGAGAGTTTTTAAAATGTTGCCTCCTTTTTCTGCTAGCAAGCCCTTTATATAACCTTCATATTTCCTCGTAATTTCCATCAAGTGGCACATCATGCTGTCCCAGAAGAATGGGAGTCTGTACATCAAGCTGTGTCTAATAATTTGGGGAGCTTTTAAGAAGTTTTCTTTCTCCCCTATGTGATTATTTAATGCTGTTCTTTGCAACCTCAAATATATTAAGTGCATTAAGACCTCTTTCAGGCAAGGCTTAAAATGCTGTGAAGTCTGCCCCAAGTGTCACAAACATCTCAGCTGCTTTTACTTAGATTCAGGGGGTGTGTTATCACCATCAGTGGCAGTAATTGCAGACACGGGGGGGAGGGTGCATTTTGTTGAGAATATTAAAGCTTTGAGGGCCCTTATTGAAGCCATTAGTGGATCACATTGATCTGGCATTAAACTTTTCAGCCTGGAGCACAGAACATAGTAACTCAGATTTTAAAGAGTTGGTATGCTTTGTCAGAAGAACCGTGATCCTTACTTTTGAACACCGATCCTCAATGTAACCGTGATCCTTACTTTTGAACACCGATCCTCAATGTGTCTCTGGACCTACTGCCAAGATCCTGATCATCATGACTTAGTCTTTGCTGCAGCAGGATTGCTGAGCTTACGCACTAGGTTTGCACAGCTCCTTCTCTGGAACATCCTAATAAACTCTGCATAAAAAGCATTATAATTGCTGCTGAGTCACAGTGGCAGAAGTCTCTTGTTCTCCATCAAAAGCATATGTGTTTTTTCTTCAAAGAGGCAGGGCTACTGGCTGGGGTAGATGAGGGCTGGTAGAAAAGCTTTAGAAAGAAAACAAATCCTCCAGGGATAAAGTTTAACAAAGCCTGACACTGGCTAATAAAATCTAATGTCAAGAAAGGGTGGGATGAAATGTGTGGACTGTGCAAAGAGTGCCTAATCCACTGGACGTCCGCTGTGCTCCAGTGTGGCTGGAGGTAGCATTAGGGCTCCACCAGCCTGTCCAAGTGGATTTAGCTACACTCAAAAGAGTCTACAAAGCCTGCATCTTGCAGAAACATTTCTCTGCCTCTGTATAAACAAAGGACAAGTGTCCTCGCAATGGCAGGAGCTTTCTCTGATGGAGAAAACAAGCTGTGTAGAGACAGACAGAGGGCAACGTGTGCATGTACCACCCCACCTGTCAGTTCTGGGGCCCCATGAGCCAGGCCAAGCTGGATGCAGCAGGTGGAAAGAACAAGTGCAGAAAGCTGGAGACAAGTTCGACATAGAAATCATTGTTCTTGTTAAGCAAACAACAGTGCAGAAGAAAATATGAGGATAGAAAAACAAAGCATGCTAGGGGAATTCCTTCTGTTCCTCAGTTAGTTAAAAGTATTAAATGCACTGGAGCTATGAAAAATATTATATTTTACTATATCATCAGGAGATGTCAGATAATATTCTGACTCATAGCAGACTTGCAGTGTGACATACGGTAATCACAAGGTATCAAAAGAGGTAATTTAGAAGTTCAGATATGCCACAAAGCAGCCATTTCCAAAATAACCTTCACTTCCAGAAAGTCATTGTCACAGATTCTGGTATCAGAGAAAAGGGAAGAGGTGGAGGATTGTAACAACACATAATAATAACAGTAATTGTAAAGATAACTAGCGTT
Organism: Caloenas nicobarica; assembly: GCF_036013445.1. NCBI lineage: Eukaryota > Metazoa > Chordata > Aves > Columbiformes > Columbidae > Caloenas > Caloenas nicobarica. Next base: position 52,963,775 of record NC_088245.1, read on the forward strand.
ATTCAGTCTAACAGCTGATCTATTGTGTATAGCTTAGTAGGCAAATTCACATACTTTATTGCAAATATGGCAATCAAAAGCATTCTGGTTTAGTACCAGCCTGGAAATTTCTTCATTAAAGACATTATAGGCTCAGAGTCACTGTGCTACAATATACTGCACCTAAACTGTACCTGAAAGACTAAATTGTGGCACAGCATATAGAAATACATGTCTGTCACAGTGACAGATTTGGTTAACCGGTCACTGACTATGAGACCTTAAATGTCAGGGTAATGCATGTGGTACAGATCCCTCAACAGATTAGATTAGACACTTCAATTTCTATACACTAGGTTCATTTGCTGGAGCTTGTAGAAAATGTTTGTGCCAAATTCCTCAAAGCATCTAAGAAGAGAAAGGCTAACCCCCTGAAAGCTGCTGGGATTTTTTATTAGAATGAGGTAACTGGATATTAAATGTTACTGTGGGAATAATCAAGTAGGATTTATTATTTTTTTGCCAGTTTTTGTGCTCAGATACCATCAAATAAATGTCATAATATATTGTGGATAATTTTGAACAACATAAATTACATCCAAACATGTGATTTAATGAGCCTCAGAAAGGTAAACTTTGGTACACTTCGAAACACCCACACAGTTGCTGTTGTTAGCAGTCAAGCATAAGCTGGTGTTATCTAAGGAAGGAAATCAAGTTAGTTGAATACGTTCATGAACAAGTGACCTTACTTTATCAAAAGCAGAGAGAATGAGGTAGAGAAGAATGTTTCAGCCAGGTGACTTTTTCAGAATTACTCACTGATTCACAGAGGTAGTTTGATTTTGTGGACTCAGCTCTAAGCTGTTGTTTTCCTGTCATGCTAACAAGATCATATTAATTCTCGGAGACCAGCATTTCTGCTTTCTCTAAGAAATTGCTTTTTTTCCCTCCTGCTGATGATAATAACATCAGCAACGACAACTAAAGTAAAAATAAGTTGCAACTGCAAAACAATGAAGTCTCACGGCAATCTGCATGAAATAGGACAGTAAATATAAATCACATGCAGAAAAAGCAAGCACGTGCAGGACTTGCATCAGTACTTGGAAGAGATTTTAACTAGACACATTTCCTAAGGAAATACATTTCCAGGAGGCACCAGTTCCTACTTTAGATCAGTCAGTGGAGCTAGAGTATTGCTGCAGAGCTGGAGAGATTGAGAGAGAGAGAGAAAGCCAATGCATTTTTAGCTTGACCTAATCTAGTCACACAGTCTCTCTCTAAAAAGGAAAAAGATAGGTATAGGGAAGTTTCTTGTATGCACAAAACATGCAAAAGCATTTGTGTATCTCACAGCTGAGCATATCTAAAGGAAGATGATTATTCCAAATAGCTGTGATTAAAAATGATAACAAGTTTCATGGAAAATTTTAGGACCAAAACCTAAATCCATGATGAGACTTGGAAATCTCATTCTTCAGAAAGTTCTCCTTTGCCTTAGTTGTAGGTGCCACTGTGGTTTTTGCAGCTGACACCAGACAACCAAAAGTTTCAAAATACCTAATTTTACACCAGTTATGCGTCTAGATTTTCACTTGATGTTTTCAGAACCACCTCCCCAAAAAAGACACTGTCGTGTTGCTTAACGCTTTAGCATATGCTGAAGCTCTATCATAGTTACCAAAACAAGCCTTTTCTTGCCTCTCAGTGCCTGTTAGACCTGAGATAAGAGTGTGCAAAACAACACACAAATGATTCCCTTTCAGCTGAAGCCTGAACCAAGAACACAGGAGACACAAGATATCTGGAGATATGGATTTGATATGGATATGGAGATAATCTGGAGAATGGACTTGAGCTATGATGTTGTAACTCTGAAGTCACTGTGCCAACATCGGGCAGACTATGACAGGATGTTTTCCCATCCAAACTATTCAATTTTAATACAATATTAATTTATTCATTGTATGCAAGGGTAATTGCTCCTACACTGGCAATTAGGACATTGATGTAGCCTTTGTGCAATCTGGAATCAGATGACTACTCCAAATGAGGAAGAAAAGGGCAGATTGTGAACCCTGACAGCTCTGGTAAAGAGCTTTAAACTAGAAAGCATTTGTTATGAAGGCTAAGGGAGCTCCCTCCTAGCTGATTACTTTAATGAAAACAAATTAATTTATATAGTCAACCACCTCCAAAATATGTTCACTGGTAAAAATTGTAAAGAAAAGGGGGTAGCTAAATTCTTGAATAAGATCTAACATATATTTCCACTATTTTTGCAAAGTTTTTTGGTTTAATGTCCTGTTATATTCAAGAAGAAAATGGTCAGATTAGGTTCTGCTCCCCTGTGATTAAAAAAATCCATGTATTTAATGGAAAAACTTCAATTTTTTCCTACCCAGGACTGTAGGTGTCTCCATACTAGTCTTGCTGTCCTCTGCCAATTCCATCCTCGGATGCCTGAGCCTTCCCACTTAGGAATATCTACTAAACTATTTGCATTCTTTTCACTCAAGTGCAGCAGGAAATAATGATGCATCTCAGATCTCGGGAGGATGCTCCAGTTTTCCATACTGTAGTCATTGTCAATTAATTTGCTGCAGGACACTGTTGACTCATTTACTGATTTCTGGTGGTATGCTCATTACTGCTTGAAGTAAAAGAGCAATGGCACAGCAAAAGGTAGTTTTATGCTTTTCTTAGTGTTACTCCATTCTAGACTAATCCTGGTCTGCTTTACATATTTATGTCCCTTGTCTTTTGAGATAGCTCAAAGTAAGATCAAAAAGAGTTTTTAATCCTTCTTGTTCAGAGTAAATTGACAGTGTAAACTTACTAATTGCAGATACGTCAACTTGTCATCTCCCAGAACATAAGCCTCTTTACTGTTAGCTTTTTCATATTTTATAAAAATAGCATTATAACAATTTTTTATGGTTCCTTTTATCAAAACAGCTCAAAGAAATGCACATCTTTAAAGGATGGCTCTGGAAGTCAAGTAGAACTAACCTCATTTTACACAGGTGGAAATCGAGGCAACTGGCATTTGTGTCAGTTTTATCCAGATCTCATGGGAACTCTGTAGCAGAAGAGGAATCTATCTGAGATCCCAGCCATGATCCCCAGTCATTCATTTGCTTTCATCATGAGATCATCCTTCCGCTCACAGTAATTGATATTTCCTCAGACAAAACACAATGGAATTATCCCAGGGATTAATTTGGCCTAAAATGTTAATTCTGAGAAAAGTCCTACTTGACAGATGGATGCCTGCAACATAACCAAGAAGTCTGTGGCAAAGAGCCTGGATTTTGTGCAGGTGGAGGAAAGGGAGTATGAGTGGTATATCATACATATCCTGCTTCTCATCATTTCTTGGCAGATGTATTGCCCAGTAGATGGAAAAGCTACATCAACAGCTGAAAATCTGTTTCTTGTCATCTGCCTTCCTATAGAAAGAAGTGAGTCATCTTGCTGTCCATCAGTCCTCTACTTTCAGGGTACTGACGTTTCCCCTGTGATGCAGATGTTGAAAGACAGTTTAATTATAGTCTAGATCTGTCTACTTCTACTTCATTTGTCCTTCAAATATACAGCCTGGGATATAGACTGTGAAAACTGGACAAAAAATGATACGTCTCTATGGCAGCAACATCAGACCTTTGTCCCACAGCAGAGCAAAACCAGCCAAAGATGCAAGTGTAATTTCCACCTCACTCCCTGCAGATTTTCTGTGGAATAACCTAATTTACTTCTTTACTTCAGTACAATCTTGGCTTCCTGCTGTACAAGCATGAAGTAAAGCCAGGAAAACCATGATTACTCTTATTTTAGAAAGGATGTGTCAACATTACTGAAACATATCTAACACCAGCGCAAGCACAATTCTCAAGAGTTAAATAAACAAAGGAAAATTATTATAAGGAGTAAACCTTTGAATCCCTCTAAACAGACTCAGTTTGATTTTTCATAATAATGTTGGAACAAAATGACATTTTGTGCTGTAATGTAGACAAGTCCAGAGAGGGTAGTCAAGGAGTTCTAGGTTCCTAATGAACAATAAAGCAGAAACAGCAACTAAATTAGCAGGAACTAAATGGTTTCTTCTCCTCTGCTTGCTCAATTTGAGAAATATCTCCTCTGTATACATGAAATCCTGAATGGGAATCTCAGATGGCCTCTGTCTCCATACGTTAAAATACAATTAACATATTCCAGCAGTAAGGTCACATTAAATTTAATTTTTAGTGTATTACAGACATTACTACTTTTTTTTAGCAGATCAAAGACATTGCTGCTTTGATTTAGAGCTAAGGCAATTGCTTCTTTTATTTGCAAATCTGGAAAAATAGAAAACATGAATTGTTTGAAGGTTTTTTTTGTACACAAGGTTTGTAGCAGAAGTTTAATCAGTTCAGTGGAGCATTCACATCTTTTAACTGACAGCAGTGACTCAGGATATGCAGGTGACCCAGTTTTCTCCCTCCTGTGTCACATAACCAGATAGTTATAGAACTGTGTACTTTCGGTGATCAGTGAGTCAATTGGTTGGTTACAGGCAATTACATATAGATGCTGGATTGCAGTTACACTGATGCATGCCATAGGATTCAATGAAGTGAAGGTTATAATCTCCAGGGTACACGCCAAAAATAAAATTCTTTGGACACCCCGCTTAGGTACCTTTTTCTCCCGTGTACACAAGGGAGACAATTCCCTGTGTTTTGCCAAGTAGCAGTATTCTAATTCATTTAATCTTTCCTAGTAACGTTTGCTTACTTTGCTTGCTTGGGAAAATATACCTAGCTCTAGCTCCCATAAATTTTTCCATCACCAAATTGGCCCATTTATACCAAGGTCTTCTTGCAGTGGTAACAGCAAACTTGGATTTTGATCAGTCTCTAGCAACTTTTAGGAGAATTTAGCATTGTGAAATTGTTTTTTGTTATACTTTAAAGATAAATTTGGTAAAAAGAATGTTGTTCTTTCCATTCTCATTAGGAATTTTTGGAAAACAAAGATATCCTACTGAATGCATCTCATGGAAAATACTGTTCTACTGTGTTAAAGCTTTCATTTGGCTTCCCAAATCTTCTAGCAAATCAAAGATGCAACTTGCTCTGTCATCAAAAGGGTTTACCCATATGCTAGCTACCATGTGGTTAAAACCATATTTTCCATCATAGGTACATTGTCAGAGATTTTGGATCAAATTTGCAGCTGGTATAACTTGTCATAGCTTCAGCAGAACTGTCACAGTTTCTATCATCTAGTGTCTATTCCTTAATACTTAATACAGAGGAAGGCATGAAAAAGAGATAAACAGGTCTAGGGAATGTTGACATTTTAAATTCCTTCCTGCCCGATTTTGCACAAGAAAGAGCGTTACATTTGGCTATGTAAATATATCCCAGATTTTAAAATAGCCAGGTTCTTTTCTGCCTCAAGGAGAAAGAAAGATATAAACCAGAATTATTGGCTTTCTGTAATATTTTATATTCCATTTTCTCCTGTTACGTCCATGCCATGTAATTGTGTGCACATGTGTACATGCGTGGTCCTTGCTGTACAGGGTTACAGCCAGATTCTTGTCCGTATGCCAGAGCTCTACCAGGGGTTCAGGGAGTTGCTGCACACTCTCCTTTATTCGATGTACAATGATGAGTACTCCTTCCTATATCTGCCAAATGCATGGTTTGATCCCATTGATATCTATTTGGCATCAGGCTGTTATTCACTAACCCTTCACCACAGCTATTAATCACATGCACGTGTGAAGTGCTGCTTGCAAGGGATGGGTTCCCACGTCTGCTTTGTTGTCTCCTGTTATTAAAGGCTCTAGTACCCCTGTTCTGGCCTAGTATTTCTTATCAGTCCATCGCAGAAATACATATCCTCGAGTGATTCCTGGCTCTCCCCCTGTTCCCAGCACCCACAACATACATATGTGCCCAAAGCATAGGCATATTCCAAATGTTTCCAGGAAACCGCATTTTCGGTTACCTGGGCGTTAGCCCTCTTTTCTTGGACTTACCCTCAACACTGCACATTTGTATGTTGTGGCATATTTTAGCAGGGGCTTTGGAGGAAACCGCCCATTTTAGAAAGCCATTTTAAACATTTAACTGGATGTAAAGTCTTCATTCTTCATCTGGTTTGATCTCAGCGACTTGCCTAATTTGGGCTGATTTAGATTTAGTTTCCATTAGCAGCAGCAGATGGTAGTTGGCTGAAATGTTCCTGTGACACAATCCTTTATGTGTACAAACAACCCACAAAGTACTTTTTTTTTTTTTTAACCCTGATCACAGCTGAAATCAGATAAGAAAAAGTATGTTTATTTGCAATTCCAATCCTCCTTATATAAAAATTTCTCTTTAACTTTGAAAGAGTCCTGACAAAAGTTAGTCATGAATACTGCCAGATAAACCCTGCCCCAAGGCTACAGAACAGCACCAGCCAGGCAAAAGAAACACCAAACAAGACTCCAGAAATGAAGAGAGCAACCCAGAGCTTTACCAGAAAAAAAGGAACTGAGTCATGAGCCTAATTTTATGCACACAGCGTAGTCAAATGCTTAGTTTACTTAAGTCAGCATTGCTTTGGTACAAAGACACAGCAATCAGTCTGGCTGAATGTCTTGCACAGGATGTCAGTAAATAAATCTCTTTCCACCTTTGCCATGCATTCTGTGGGGAAACTGTTGTAATGCTATTTACACAAACACACACACACACACACACGCACACACACACAAAGGGAACGTCTTGGTTTTGCATATATTTGAACTAGGATTTGGAGGAAATTTCTGAGAGTTTCTATAATGCACATTCTAAAAGCAAACCTTCAGTGGCAAAACATATGGAATAATAAATTATTTTGCAGTAGAAAAAAAGAAACTCTTTTCAAAAGGACACATTTATCTGATTCATATTCTCCAGTGATCACTTTTATTGCAGCTTTTTAAGCCAAATGGTTTAGTTTGAGTTTATAAGTTTTCTGATGTTCAAAGTTTGGCAATGAGTAGACAAAAACACACACATAACAGAGGATATGATGGAAAAAAAGGGGAGCACAGGGCTGGAATGGGCTTCTTGAGACACTGAGCTCAGGGTACTCCAGCTGCAGGCAGCTGTGGTTGGCGCCGGTTCCCATTATACCCAGTAACCGGTTTCCCAGTTATATTCCTCTTGGAGTACTTCTTCTGGTGTTCCTATCACAGAGTCCAGTGCTTCTGGATGGTTTTGAGAGCATTTAGGGAGCTCCGAATTAAAGAAACAGATGTCAAACATCCCTAATTTGCTGTGTACCTATTAGAAATCGTGTTTCTTAAATCCCATTGTCAAAAAGGAGACAGGAAAGTCTTTGCCACAACTAATGCCTGGCATTTTCCCCAGCCTGCCTTCCTTATGAGATGAAGTGGTGAAGTGTTTGAGAAGGCCTACAAAGCTGTTTATCCTAAACAGATATGCATTTCACCACGGCCAGAAAAAGTAGCTACTTGCTGCTGTACTTCTGGAAGTTTTTAAATGCCCAGAGTGCTGCACTGCAACAACAACCTTTTACTCCACGAGGAATAAATATGTGTGGCTGCACAACTTGAAAAATGAGGAAAACTTACCTAGGTTTGTTTGGAAGAGTTTGAGGAACTTAAAAATAGCACCAAAAAATAATAATATAAAAATGTCAGAATTGCTGTCAAAGCTAACCTTTATTCCAAATGAAGAGAAGTGACTACATAAAGGTGAGGGCATGGCTGCCTACCCTTTGCATTAGTCACTTCTGCTGGAAAGGTACAGAGGAGAGCATACAGTGATAAATCCGAAAGTAGTGGAAGGATGGCATTCTAGGAAGGGCACAAAAGTCCCAGGTACAGAAGTCCCTGGTACACAATGCAGGATGATATCTCTTCAGTAGAGAGTTACAGTTCAATGCCACATTGTCACATCTTATTCTGTAAGTATATAATACAACAGATCAAGAAAGCAGCATGTTATTCTTTCTAAATCACAGGGACTGAAAGGTAATCATTTCCTCTGTCTTCCTTTTTTTCTTTCTGATTGCAGCATTCTCTCTCCTCAAATCTTAAATAAAGCCACAATAAAGCCAATGGTTTAGAGAGACTTCCAAAATACTTTGAAGAATTCTTGATGGATTGATGAAGGTGTTTACTTTCAGGTGGTATTCTAAGTTACAGACATTTAATAACAAAAAGGGACTGTGTTTGTTAGCAGGTGCAGAGGATAACTGTCTCTTTTCACTTAGAGACACCCCATCTATTTTCAATCTGCTTTCAAGTTTGTTTGAGATTATTGTACCAGTGCAGAGACTTAGAAGGCTTTAGAAAGTGTGTATTCCTGCAGTTTAGAATATGTACTCTTGGTTTTGGGTTTGGGTCCAGTGGAATTTACAGTCGTATTTCTTCCCTTTCACTGTTTATCCTGTTCTTAATCTGCATTGATTTTTCCCCTATAAAGCAGGAAAAAAATCAATTTTACATTATGTTTTTTAATCAGTCATAGCAAGAGTTAAACAGTCCTGGGCATTGCAGGTAAAATAGCTGATAATCAATTGGGGAGCTATCTCGTTTATTACTCTGAGCTTGACAGGGGGTTAAATTCTTCCCTTAGCATCATGGCTAAGGAAAGTAGAGCAGTGGTGACTTGCACCCACGTACAGGGCTTGCCAGAGCGAAGTCCACCCCTGAGGCTGTGCCAGGTGATGTTGGAGACAGTTCTGCCACCCTGGGGGTACCTAGAGTAGCTTGCAGTGATGACAGCCACATCTTGAAAGAAAGAAATGGCTAGAAAAAGGCAGCAGCCTGCTATCAGCAGTGTTTAGGGTCGGGAAGTGATTCTCTGATCTAAGCATTTGTTAGTCAGTGCTAGGAGACCTGGATCTGCTGCCACATTACAGAGGCAAGACAAGAAGTGCTGAGACGGAGCTGCCCATGCAGTGACTCACCCAGGGCTTGATCCAGCTTTCCTTGGAATCAATGGGAGCCTTTCAATTGGTCTTACAGCGGGAGCTTGTTCAACAGTCACCATCACATGCTGGGAATTATTTGTCTGATGGAAAGTGCAATGAAAAAAAAAAAAAAGTTCCCATATTCATCATCCTTGATTGACAAGAAATGAAAGGACTCTGGTCAAATGATATGGTTTCAACCTGCAAAAAAAAGACACTTCAAGAGTCTGAAGATTGGGATAAGCAGATCTTTCCCTTCCCTGATTATTAAAGTACAGGGTTGGGAGACTGCTCTGTGTAATAACTCTGTGGTCACAGCTTCGGCTTCACTGCTCTGACTCACCCTTGATTCTCTTAGGTAAGTGCCAGATGCCTTCTTATTGCTCTCAAGCTTCAGTTCAGCAAAACATATAAGCACACGCCTAAACACTTTTCTGAATAACAATGGTCTTTGCACATAATTAAAATTCAGTACACACTTAAATGCATTGCTGAATCAGGGCCTTAATGCTCAATATGGGTGATTAAAGGATCATAATCTAATAGTTTTTTGCTGACAATGTGACATAATTTTTCACCGTACATCTGTAAAATTGGGATAAAAGCTCAAAATGAAATTAAGGAGTACCTTTAAACTAGCTAAATGTTATGATACTGAAAAAAAACCCCAGAATGCAAGTTCAAGTCCTTGCTGGGAGCAAGGGAATTTAATTGCCCCATTAATCACCCTTTTACACTTCATCACATTTAAGTATAAAATATTGATCAACGGTACTCTCCATTTCTTGAACTTCACAGTGTTAGTCGGGGGACTTCACATACCTTCTCCAGACTCTGTGGCCTCTCCACTGTGTCCAGCCCCTAGACAAGAGGTCAGTACTGAGAACTTCCATGTTTTCTGGCACCTGTAGGCTCTCAGGGACATTTTCACAACGGCCACATTATTTTCAGTTGTCTGAATGGTGATGTAGGGTTGGTAGGGCAGCAGTTCTCAGAAACAGCATGACAAAACTATAAAGGAAAATGCTGCCCCTTGGTGGTCACTCCTTCCTTGCCACTGCTGGGGGACTGAGTGCTAGTGCCTGCCTCCATTTCCACCCTGTTTTTTCAGCCAAATCCAGCCAGCTACCACCACTTCTCAGTGCCAGTCTCCTCTCTGACTTGCATACAGATTTTGCTTTTGCCTCCATGGCACTCTGGGTAGATCGTAGAGGTATGCGTGAAACACAAAGAGGGGTAAATTCTTCCAAGCAGTTTGGGTATAACACCCGTTCCTTTTTGGTTTGGCAAAATACCAAATGCTTCTGCTGCACGTGGTTTCAGGAAACACTAAGTTGCCAGTGGCAATCAAAAAAGGCAATGCTTTTCCGTAGGGATGTTCTGACAGGCCCCACACTGCAGCCTGCTCAGAGAAGAAGACTCAAAGTTACACCATTAGGTTAACTGCGTACACCATGAACAGTGGGATTACCTAAGAATTGTACAAGGTTACATATTTTATGTTTTTCTTGATTTTGTAACGTCGCATTTTTTACCAAAGAAGCATGCAACACTCATGTATACTCTAAGTTTATCTTGTGCTGGTCCACCTAGTGATTCCTTCCATGCAGCCCCGTGCAGCTGTTAGACCACTCCAGCCTGTGGACATCTCAGGAGAGGGCTGCTCTTTCCTCAGGCAGTGGGTCATCAGGCTCACCTGAAGTCATGTGCATTTGTTTACCACTCTGGCTTATGGCCAATCTGACCCTCAGATTTTCCTCTTCATCATTGAGTGAAGGTGCTCGAGGGGTGAGCACCTATGGACTCCGGTCACTTTCTGTCATAATCCCAAGGACTCCTGCTTTTCCTAGCTGACAGAGAGCCCTTAGCCAACGGCTCTCCTTCATAAGGTCATTTGCAGGACAAGCTGTGTTCAGTCCCCAATTGATCTTACAGACCACTTTGTGTGATGGGAGCTGCAGAATGGATATTTGTGTCTGGCTCTGACTTTCCCTCCTGCCACTCTGCTTTTCCTTCCTCGCATACACTCCCCCAAGGATGCTGCTTCCACTTCTGGCATCTTTCCTGTTCCAGTCTTGAGCACACAGAGCCAGGGTCGCCCACACAATTCCTGGTGCTATGTGAGGAAGCGTCTGGGTCCCTCCTGGATATCGCTTGGCTGCCACAGCGAGTTTCCACTCTCAGGCACTTTTTCCTCTCTGCCAACTTCTGCTCCAGCAAGCAAATATTGCGGTTTCCTATATTTGGCCATTGGTCTAGACCACATGAACTCTTGCTATTGTTTTGTTGCCTGTTTTGAAGACCTTCTGCTAGGATGCACTTTTAGCACACCCAGATTTTGCTGACACTCTTTCAAGTCTTCTCATATGATCCTAAAGCAAAACAGATCATCCTCCCAGCCTTGCTTTGTGGTTCTTAACCCATGCTTCCTGCTCTTGCATTGATCTCTCTTCATTAGCAAGCTAAAATGATCAGCCATGAAAGTATCTTTATTTCTAAAACTTGAATCCAGCTTTGTGACCCCTCAGCTCAGCACCTGCTACTGGGTAGGCTGAGGGTGACACAGGCTGGACTGTGTCTGTGAGACAGCCATCCAAACTGATCAGAACTGATTTTTTCAAGCCAAAATTATTCTTACTGTTCTACGGGCAGTTTTCCCATGCAGAGACATATGACTTGTGTTTGCTTTCCAGCATAGTTCAGAGAATACCCATAGTCTCAGACAGTCCAGTGAAACACAGAATCACACAAACTTGGTCATTCTTAATTGACAAGTCCTGTCTGACTTGCAGGCTAAATGGCTGCTTCAGCTACGTTAAATGGAGGGAACTGATCTTCTTGAAAGGCAGACGTGCTCCAGCTTCCAGTCTTCCCTGATGTGATGGGTAAATCATGCAGGCTTCTTGCTCTTGGCACCTGTTCAGCAGAGTTTTACCCACCTCACCTCTCACCGCACACTGGTCCCTACCCAGTTCAGGGTATTCCTGCACAGCACTGCAAGAACTGTTCTCAGATCTTCACACCAGCACTGTAAAATGGTTAGGGGAAGTGGGGGAGAAGATGATGGTGATGTAGGCAGAGAAAAATTACATAGTCCAGTGGCAGATGTAAACTGTCACAGGCCAGTGCTTCCACTGGGATATGCCTGGGCATCCCTTGCTGCTCAGCATAGTGCAGAATTGTTCCTTTTACCTCCTCCTAGGCCTTTTGGCTGATCCATTCAAATATGAGTGTCTTCCAGAGAGAGTTGGTCATATAGAAGTTATAGTCACTTTAATATTAGTTTAGTGACACACACTCACACAAAAGCCTCTGTCATCTCTCCTGGATTTAATTCCCTGAACACTCTTCATTCCCCTATAAACAGTAATGCACAAAAAATACGTGTATTTTCTTAAATGCATTTTACTTAAGCTCAGCTTAAGGTGATTTTTTTGACAGCCAAAAAAGGCAAACGCCAGCTCCCAGGTCTGCTCCTCCACCGGGAGGTCTGATAGACAGCAGCCCTTTTGAGTTTCAGCCGCTGAGTTGTTCCACTATTGGTTAGAGGCAAGAAGTCTAACACAAATCTGCTTCTCTCTGTGTTCAAATTCCAACTGGGCAGCACTGTGTAGTGGAAGTATGGGCACAACAGTGTTTTTTGCGAGACGTGAACATTGTGAGAGCTGTGCTCTCCTTTTTTGGGGAAAGGCCATTCATTCTTTTTTGATGTGTATGGCATGTGCACATCTTATAATGTTATGTTATGCTATGTTATGTTATGTTATGCTATGTTATGTTATGCTATGTTATGTTATGTTATATGTTATATTGGCTGTGTCCTGGGGCGCATCAAGCACAGCGTTGCCAGCTGGGCAGGGAGGTGATTGTCCCGCTCTGCTCTGCACTGGTGCGGCCTCACCTGGAGCACTGGGTGCAGTTCTGGGCGCCACAGGATATAAAGGATATTAAGCTACTGGAGAGTGTCCAGAAGAGGCCATGAAGTTGGTGAAGGGTTTGGAGGGGAAGCTGTATGAGGAGTGGCTAAAGTCACTTGGTTTGTTCAGCCTGGAGAACAGGAGACTAAGAGGAGACCTCATTGCATTCTAAAGCTTCCTCACAAGGGGAGGAGGAAGGGCAAGTGCTGATCTCTTCTCTCTGGCGACCATTGATAGGACACAAGGGAATGGCAGGAAGATGTGCCAGGGAGGTTTAGGTTGGACATTAGGAGAAGGTTCTTCCCCCAGAGGGTGGTGGACACTGGAACAGGCTCCCCAGGGAGGTGTCCCGGCTCCAAGCCTGACAGTGTTCAAGAAGAGACTGGACAAGGCCTCAGACACACGGTGTGACCTGTGGGGTTGTCACATGCCGGGGCGGGAGCTGGACTCGATGATCCTTGGGGGTCCCTTCCAGCTGAGGACATTCTATGAATCTATGATATCCCTTGCTCCTGAAATACCACAGACCTAGTATCTGTGCATTTAATATTATGTTAGGATTGAAAACAAACAACCAGGGTGGCTCTTCCCATGATGATTATCAAGGCAAGAACCAAAAGAAGGTGTTTGACATCCGAGTACAGTTGTAGAGGTTTTATGGACCTCCAGAGCATGGTAGAAGTGTGTTTCCCTTCTGCATTTCCTGGAGTTAGTCTGTATCTAGCAAAACCTTATTGATAAATGTCCAGCCTGGCAGCTCACTTTCTCTATTAAAAAACAAATAGCTGGAGTGTCTCCTCTTGTACACTCAGATCTACTGGCAGTAAATGAAAGATTGTTGCTATGATTATTATTATATCATAATATATTTAATATATTGCCTACTATATATTATATTTAATATATATTATACGTCATCATTTGTACTTACATGTCACTTTTCATCTAAGATTTTTAAGCTTTTTATAATTCTAACTCCATTTTACTGCATTGGTTCAAAAGCAGTTATTAATAATATACTATTTTATAGACTGACAAGAGGAGAAACAGATAAATGACTTGTGGAAAAATTCTCAGAATTCCTCAGTCTTTAATATTGATTTAAGAGAGAAAAAGCCCAAACTAAAAAACAAACAACGTGTTATGCAGTATTAAAATCTTTTAAACTTAGTTGCACTATGAGAGGGGAAGACAACACTTTCTAAAAGTTTAGATCTTGTCTACTTTGCACTGCCTATTTCAATTACAAAGATCAAATACTCACATTTCCAAAGGTAATAAAATGCCCATCAAAGCCCAATCATCTGTGTTTATCAGAAAATCTATAGCTTTATAATTTACACAAAAATAAACCACAGTTTATGAAGCTGTAATATCTGTAGTATCACTTATATTCTTGTATCATGTACTTTATCTCAATTATTTTCTCATGAGATGTTTACATAGACAGAGGAAACATAGCCTATTCTAAAAAAGGTTGAATGTAACTCTTGTAATATCATTCTGAAAGTGGTGAGGAAGTGTAAGGATATGGCAATTTACCAAATTTATGTAACATAAATTCCAGATGCTTGTCATATGAAGAATCTTTTTTGTCAACACACGTATGACATTTTCCCTGATTCACACAGAGATTCCACACTCTATCTTGCATTTTTGGTTTTAAAATCAAAGAAACAATTTAATGTGACCACAAATCTTTTGTATGATGAATCAAATTAATAATTATTACCATACCTGTTAAATTAGCAAATGGGTTAATAATACTGCTGTGCACAAACATATGTAATTTTCTCAGATATTGTAAGAGTTATTTATGGTAAACCAAAAGCCAAAAAGATTTGACAAGTTAACTGATTAAGTGCACACGAAAGAAAAGCATGGAAAAAACTCTCTACTGTATGTTTCCCAACAGAAAATTTACCTTTCCTTTGGACTTGTCTGATGGTTATACTTTCCTACTAATTTGGTTCTGTCATAGAAAACCTCATCTCCATCCATTTTATCAGCAACATCTCTATTCTTACGCTACAGAATCCCATTTTTATGGTCACAGAGTCAAATAATAAGTTGTCATTAATGGAGGTTTTGTCTAAGTGGGACCTCAGTGAGGCCAGGGCTTTGGATATGGCCCAGTTTCTTTCAGTAATTAATAAAGTACTATAGCTACAATACTTATTTACAAAAAAGTCAGCAGGCGTCAGCAGGCAGCTGTGTGGAAAAGAGGATGGGGGAGAATCAGTACTGGCAGTACTCATTTTCCATCTCTCTGGCCCTGATTCAGCAGAGCACTTAACCACATGTTTAATTTTAGGCACATGAGTAATCCCATCTCTGCAGAGCAAAGCGTGTGTTTCGTTCTCATTGACTTTAATGGGGCTGCTCATAGACCTGTCAAACCTTGCGTGCTGTGCGTGACACTTTCACAACTGCTTCCACCTCGCTCACCCCTGCAGTGTGGCCTTTGGTCTGAATCTTTGCAAAATGCCAGAGCCCCTCTTACTTTGCGAGCCCATGAGCCTTAGGACCTTGGTCCACCTAATTGTGTCCTCGTAGCTGTATCTGGCACATGGGAAAACAGACTAGTAGTAACTGGGAACCATATTATTTATGCAGAGCATTCCCAGGCCAACACCAATTGTGATCCAGACTGTGGAGTCATGCTCAGGCACTTTGCTGAGTCAGGCTCCATCATCCCCATCAGCTGAGAGGATTTATAGTAAGAATACTCCTTGATCCATTAATTATCACAAGGCTGGATATAAGTATACAACATGTATTGCTGATGGACAGGATATCCCCTACTCAGGAAGGACCCTCAGAGCAAAATAGGTGGACACCTAAGGGCCAGCTCCACAGATCTGCGAGTCCTATTTAAGAGTCTCATTCTGTACTCGTGGAAGTTGGTGGATGCTTCCAATAAAAATGAGATCAAGGCAGTAGGCCCTCATTCAGCTAAACATTTAAGCAGATGCTTACTTTAAGCACAAGATTAAGTCTCTTTGAACTCATTGGGAATGAAACACATGCTCAAGTACTTCAATGAGTCAGGGACCTATTCCAGTTTTGGATCTACAGCACTGGAAGGTATCGGCAGAGGTAGTCCAGCAAATTCTTGTTGCTGCCTACATCTCTGCCTGAAGCTATGCTCTGCTTATTTTGATAAATATAGTGGTCTTCCCACTTCAGTAATTATTTTTTTCTTTAACATGCAGGGCACTATAAATATGTAATTGTTGCTGGACTAGTCATGTTTTGAATTGATTGTATGTGTGGAACCTGAAGCTGTTTTATTCTACTGCAGTCCTTCTTTAGATTTTTGCTCTGGCCCATTGATTGAATCATGACAAATGATTTCTTGAGCATGCTGACTGCATTCAGCTCCACTGACATTTCCAAAAGCCTGCCTGTGACGGCTGATTTCATTTTCAAAACTTTCAGGGGTTATTTATGGGAAAACAAAAGCCCTTTAACAGATACCTAACAATGCATTTGGCTAGTTAGTTCATTTACTGTGCGAAAGGGGAAAACACTGAGCAGCTCTTCCTGCGAATGTTCTCTTGTGAAATACTACATTTGGTTTTGAGTCATCTGCTTATCAATCTTTCATGCCAAATTGGCTTTAGAGGTAAAGACTAAAATCTTTACCACAGCTATTATGCAGTGCCAGTCAGGAAAGAGCCAGCATGGGATGCATAATTTGGCAGTCTGCTGCCGCAGAAGGAAGCACTTTTCTTCCATCAGAATCAAAAGTAGACTTTTTGACTAGAGTCTGGGGGGCCCTTGAAATGTCCGGGATCAACAGTCACAAAAGCCACTTGCTGTTGGATCAAGCCCAGTGTGCATTATTCTAATGTCAGATGTATAGGAGTGCAAAACTGTACATAGTACATTGAAAAACTTTTCCTTGTGCACAGTGGGAGAATAGCCTGACACTGAAATTAGATCTCTTGATCAACATAAAAAATACTTGACATTTTGTTTGGAAAGTTATTGTGTATGGACATACACAAGAGACAATTGCTTAAAGTAAATACAAGTGACTTAAAGTCAATAACTAGTATTTTCAAGGCTGACAAGTCTCAAGTTTTGTAAAAGTAAAGCTGTCGACTAGGCATAGAAAAGGCACTAAAAATTAGGGATGGATGAGATCATTCTGTTTCATTTCAAGCACTGCATTTTTGGTTTGAAAGTTACAGCCTTCACAGGATTTCTCTTTCAGCTTATTAAAGTTTGTGGGTATAAAAGGAGCAGAGACTGGGAGAGATTAAGAAAATTACCCAAAAAAGTACATTGTGTACTGTATGTGCAGCCATACACTCATTCATGCCAGCCTAGCCAGGGCATATGGCCTCCTTTTAACAAAACAGAAGTACATTTTACATAATGAAAGGGAGTTTTTCAGCAGAAACTTTCTTCCCCCCTAAAAAAATGTTTCAGCTATGAGAGAAAAGATTTATAAACGTAAACAAATTCTGCAAGCCTAATAATCCATCTGTGAGATTAGTTACACTGAGAACAAACAAAACTATTCAAAATGCTTAAACATAAAAAAGTTAACAACTGGTGGACAAACTTTTGGTAAATACAGGCAGCCTGTGAAAAAAAGTTCACAACAACAAAACCAAAAGCCAAAACTGTATTTTCAGAACTAATATAAATTTGAGAATTTATGCACAAATTGCAGAGATACTTGTGTGCCTCATAGTCTGTGATATTAAAGGGAATTAGGCACCTGAACACTTCTAAAATATCATACAACATTCAAAGAGTTAGTGATATTGAAATGGCATTTTAATTATGTTATATGGATGTTTCCAAATAAGAATTTCAGGTTCCTCTGTTATTCATTTAAGTGCCTTTTAATACTGTGTCTGATTAGTATTTTTTTCCAAGGCATGTATTCTCACATAGATTTTATTCACATTAACTGACTCATATCTTCAATAAATACAGATTTTATCCTTTGTAAAGATGCAAAAACGTCACATTTGTCCTTGTGAGATTCAGGGCCAGCTTTGGATACAAACAAAAAAGTCAGGTCCCTACTGCATACTCACCCTTATTGTACCTTTGCTAGAGGGCATGCACTGGCTCTTCCAGAGGCAGATGCAGCTCAGACCACCACCTCATGCAGAATCTCTTTCTGCTTTTCCCTCCTCACCCCATTCCTCTGAGGCAGCAGTGGGAATAGGAAACCTTGTTGTCCAGATATTTTTTTTCAGTGTTTTATCTGGGGCCAGAGAAGGCTGATGGTCTGAGGGCGAAAGTGTACTGTTGAAATGAACGGAGAAGGAAGAAATATCCCTGAAGGAAGGCCAGCTGGAGGACAGGGAGAGATCCACAGTTCTCCCCAATGTGTCCTAGGATATCCCAAATCACCCTAACTGCTCCCCTCCCATTGACATGTCTATGTCACTACACGTCATGCATATACTGAGCTCATTCTCAACTCACAGGCTTTGTTTAGAGAAAGCTGGCAGGACTGGGAATATCTTATTTTAAATTGTCTTGTGGTGGAGGATGATATAGTGTGAATACCAGAGGAGAGGGCTTTCCAAAAGTGCACTGAGTCAAGAGACACAGACATGTTGTCAAATACAAAGTTTTTTACTGTCTTGTTACAAAAAAAAAGCTGTTGGCAATATGCAGGACCTGAAAGCTGGACCAAAAATAACAATAATACATAGACCCTCTGGCCACAGAATACTCTCTGAAATATAGAGAATATAAATACCAGCATTCCAGCTTGGGCTAGTCAAAAAGTTGAAAGATATACAGGGAACATAAAGACAGCCCCTTTTGTTTTGCTCTTTAAAGTAATATGACAAATAAAAAGTGTGCTTAAAGCACTAGGATTTGTTTGGAAACAAAACAAGACTTAGTATGTGAATTTAGTTCGCTCTAGGGCAGGAATGAAGATTTAGGAATGAGGGCTGAACACCCTCTAAAACTTAGCCTTCAAAATCTAGGGCTTCAACTTGAGATTTTCAAACAACGGATACTTCCACACTTACCCCATCACTGTGGTGTGGGCCCCCTCAGTTTGGACATGCTTGCAGGAGCACAATATTTGTGGCTGCTTAGAGTCTGTAGGTGCTAGATGGTGAGAATCTAGGGAGATGAGAAGAAAGCTAAGGAGTACTCCATCAGCACATGGAGGAGGTATTGCAGGCCCTGTAGGAAGGACAGAAAGATGTAAAGACACAAAGATACTCATGGTGTTAGTTGATCATTAACCTCTTGTGACAAGAACACCTGATGATCCTTGGTAACACACACAGTACACCAACTTGGCCCCTCCATCACAAACAGGGTCTGTGTGCCGTGGCGAAAGTTCTTAGAGCTCTCCCTTGCTGCAGAATCTGGCATTTTCTGTCCTTCCTCATAGTCCTCTGAGATGTGGAGACAGGTCCAGAGCAGGCCTAAGAGGGGATCCCATGTGGAGCAGATTCTGAGCAGCAAGTAAATAACATGAGTCTACATTTGTAGACTCTTTGGAACTCCTAGTCTTTATAGAATATAGTCCGCTATCTGCTTCCCTTGAAGCCCTTCTTCTGGACAAGACCCATGAATTGATATCCCTATTCTGAACTCATTCATCCAGGAAACAGCATCTGAAAGAAACATTTGATTTCTGTGCAGATCTCTGCACGTGCTGACTAGACAAGAAGAGTGGTTAAGTTCTGATAAGAAGGGGCAGTGAATGATCTGTAGACTTTAGTACTTTGTCTGATGAAGGTGGTGGATATTGATGGAAGGGGGAGAAGAAAGAAAGATCAGGCTTTGTGCATAAGGAGGAGTCAGCCAGGCTGTCTCATGGCCATACTACTGACTGCTTATGGCCTCCGTCACACTCCTGTGTCCAGAGTGTGCAGCCAAGCGGGGCTTTGCCATATTTCTTAATTGTTGTAATGCCAGAACAACTATGGCACCTGCTTTTCCAGACCAGGCTTGGCGTACCCTCCTCATTCACAGTAAAGCTGCTCTGGCATTTTATGCCTTCAGCTCCCATGGTGTGAGAGCTGGGTGTGTTTTAATGAGTCTCAGTCTCATTACAAGCTTTCAGGAACGTGCGGGAACTGCTGAAGTTCCTCCTACGTGAAATATTTTCCTATGTCCCTGCCCAGGAGTGGGCGAACATCTGGATAGTGAAAGACAGTCTGTTCAATCAGATGTTGGGCTCTTGGGTCCTGTAATGAAGGGTGGAGAAAAAGGACCCTTCCAGCTTTGGCATAGAGCAATGATGGGAATTGACATTTTAGGGCATTTACATACTCAGTAAGGCCTTTCCCAGTCTGTTTTAGGCAACTTCTTGTCAAGACTTTGTCCTTAGCAGGGCTGTCAGCTTCTCACAGAAGATACTACCCTCTGTGCACCATCCTCCCATGGGAGAAACCTTCCTATGGACTAAAAGACATGGAAGAAACCAATTAGGACAGGCCCGTGAGGGAACTAAGCAGGTGGACAGGTGTGAAAATCTGTCATGTAGCCTGGGAATGAACATCTGCATGTCCAAGTTCTGTTAGATCTGAGGGGATAGCACAGGACTGCTATTGGTGCTGAGGGTTGCATTACAGACTGAAAGTGTGAGAGCAGCTGCTTCAACACATCACTTCTGCCTTGCCACTGCAAGCACTCCAACTTGGCAGCAGCAAGGGCAGTGAAAGATGAAGTAGAGTTTTGGAGACAAGGAGCCCTAGGGCAGTTTGCTCAGAGATTGTTCTAAAAACGTGCTCTAAAAAAATTCTACAATAAATTTAAAACCTTATAAAGTATTCCTATACTGACAATCCTGACTAGTAACAGAAGAATGTCACTGGTTCTTCCAGTGAGATTCTCGCAGAGCTGGGAAAGAGGATGAATCCGGTGGCCCTAACAGAGAATGGCTGTAGGGGATGACAGAGAAAGAAAATCCGTGTCACTGCAGCTGGAGAAGGACAATACCCTCATGGGTCAGGGACATTCCAGGTTCATCTGCAGGTGATTACTAGGCAGATATTTTTCATCCAATAAATACAAATAATTGCTCAAGAAGGTGAATCCACCTCAGGAGTTCACAGAAAGAGGGGAAGAGAGTCTTTAACTGTGCAAAAATTACGCTGAGGCCTAATCGCTGCAAGATACCTCCATCTGTACTGTTGCCCAAATAAGTCCTCAATGAAGACCCTACAATAGAAATCCCTGTAAAACTAATGGTGAGTTTCAGGGGTAGGGACAACGAATTAATCAGAAGTATTTTACTGACAGATTAAGCCTTTATATGATGCCAACCAAGACAGTTGGCAATCGAGTAAGAATGTTATTAATTTGCTGTGTTTCATGATATAATGCATAAGGTGTTATTGGTGTGACTTCAGAAGGCTGCAAGTGAGAAACAGCCTAAATCCAGTAATGTGCAAACTAAAGTATATAAGGGTATGCGTTCAAAATGCTAATCAGAAGGCTCTGGGAACAGGGAACAAGGAAGAAAAGTCAAATGGAAAAGGAATAGCATCATCTTTTACAATCTCACAGTGTACCATCGAGTCTAGTACCTGCCAGGGACAGAAACAGCAAAGAGCTGCAAGCCATGTGGAAGAGAGCTATATGAAGTCATCTACCCTCCTAGAGTGGAACTGTCTGAAACAGCTCCCCACTAATCCACACAGGGCCTACAATGGTCGCAGGTGGTCACAAAGCGTTTTCTTTGTCCAAGCTGGTTTTGAGCCAGTTTTGATGGCAGCACCAAGAGCCTTTAGCAGCAAGCCTGAAGGCATGGTCCACAAATCCCTTTCAGCACACAGTTGGTTTCCCGATGATCATGCCCCTAATTGGCCAAAGTCAGTAGATGCACGAAGCCAGTGCTTAACAGCAGTGCAGTTGGACACCTGCCTCCCTTTCCCCCCAGCCAAAGATGTTCAAATCACTGAAAAAGGAAGGCAAAATTCCCCCAAGAGCAAAAAGACTTTGAGCTGGAACAGAAGGAGGGCTACAGCTACTATTATGGCTAGAAAACATGCAGGTAATGGTCATGATATGCTCAAATCCATTCTCAAGTTCTGAGGTTTCAGTACAGATATGGTTCTGGGCCTGTGTCCTTTCTGAATAGCCTGGACAGATACTCAGTGTATAATATGGAGGTTTCCTCGCAGAGGTGTAACTGTGGCTTTGAAATACCTGAATAATGGTGACTTTTGCAATGCCTCTGTGAAGCACTGACTTTCTAATGCTCTCTGAAGTTGCAGAGCTCTCCGGTACCTCTCACTGTAATTCTTTTCTCAAGAGAATAGTATTATTCTGTACTGCGTGACTTGCCTGAGGCTATGCAGACTGAAAATACAAGACTGCCCTTTGTGCAAGGAAAAACAGAAATGAAAGAAAAAATTTTTAAGACAGTTCTTTCACTGTGGGTTCTCTTATAACAGTTTCTTGACAAACCATAACTGACCATGAATGTTGGAGACCTGAGATGTATGCATCTACACTGGCATCACAGATGAGACTGCAACATAATGTTGAGGTAGGCAAGCTAGCTTAAAATTAAATAGCTCCACACAAATCCTTAGTCAAGAACCACCAGAGGCAGAGGAGGTTAGAATAAAATTAGCATAATGGACCAGTTTTGCATCTCAGTTGCTTTCCTTTATTATTTCTTCACATGTTACAGCCTTATATATGTAAAATAACATCTTCACTTTTACTCCTCTTTGTTCTAAACCTCCAAATAAATAAGAATACTAATTTACATTCATTAGAGATGCAACCTAGTTTTCTAACCATTATTTTTCAAGCCAGTGGAGCTACTTCAGTGTATCTGAAGGACTGATTTTCAGGGTGACCAATGGGGCTAGCACCCCTGCCTCCAAAGTCCCATTTCTTGCTTCTTTGCTACGGTATTATCACTGGGCCCTTAAAGCTGCTTTCTGTAGTCCTAGAGAGGTACCATGCCAGGCCTGTGCCCAGGGAAGTCTGGTGGTCTGCAGCTGGCATCGCCCAGACATGGCTGGTACTGCAGTGCGGAGTCACAGCATCAACTCGCGCCATCCGTGTCAGATCAGCCTCTGACAACCCAGAGCAGTGTCAGCCCTTGTCATTTCGTGGTTACTCCCATAACTAAGGCTTTTAACTGAGAACATAGAACAGGCTTGGACACTGAGGACAAAGCACATTTGTTTCATTATATATAAATAGTGTCATATGTAAGAATCAGGTAATGGGTATAACAATAACATGGATTTCGTTTGAGAAATTAATTTTTCAGTCCAGCTGTGCACTTTATACTAGCTCAGTTGCTTTACTAAGTTCTTCTAGGATCATTATTAATTTGTCATTTCTTAGGATGACTGCAATGACACAGGCATGGATATCTAGGTCAGGCACAGGTCAGAGGAAACTCGTTCTCTCGAGACTATGGGAAAGTGACTGCAGAGTCACACTTAGCAACTAATGCAGCCCATGGTGTCCAGAGACTGTATTAATAGTATAACTTCACTGGGGAAGATGCGAATTAATGCCTCAGACTGCTCACCACATGTTCAGAAAAGGATGATTCAAGCACCTTATCTAAGTTCAGCTTCTTGTCCTCCAGGATCACTATTCCATATGGAAAGGGGCACATGGTTATAATTGCAGTTCCGCATATAATTTCCTTTCCTGCCATTGTTTAATACACCTGTGCTGTGTTCTGCTCCTCAGCTGGAAAGGGCTTGCCTCAGGAAATGTCTGAATACAGCCAAACAGAAACCAAAATGGGAGTGGAAATCAGGTCTATGTCAAAGAACTTTTCAACCATCTTTCCTGTAGCTCATCAGCCTGACAACCAAAAATTCAGAATAAAGACCAAGTAACATAGTCACAGAAACTTTATAAGGTCTATTAGTGCAGAAACTCGGTCAGATCTGCTGACATGAAACAGCTGGAGGTGCTGAAGCCCTTAATAAATGGACCCTCCTGATGAGATTTACAAGAGCTCTTGATCTGTCATCGTGCTGGTTGCATCTGTCATTTGCACCTGGTATGAATATCTTAGTTAGCTATCACATATCACTTTTATGTGGTCCAGCAGGACAGCTGGAATTACTTCACCTTTGTGTCGAGGCCTTTAATAGTAAAACATGTTTTATAAGATTCACTTGTGCCATTGCTAACATTGTTCAGGGCTGGATTCTCCTAAAACAACAGTAGGTCCACAGCAGTCCCGTTTGTTGGTGTTGCTCAGCTCACAACCAGCATTGTAAAATTGCTCTGTTTCTTTTATAGCCTGTCACATTCAGAACTGGATCTAGGAAAGAGGATCCTCTGGGGACCTATTTGAGCCATTGTCTGAAGCTTGTATTTTGATTTAAGCATTTTATATGCACCTCTTTGTGGGCCAGTGGCATTTCACAGGAGTCTATTCCTTTACAGATGTTAGGCTACATCAGCATATTACCTGAGATTTCAATTATATGTTATCTCTTTCTTTCTTTGGATGCTACTGTCACTACAAATGCGTGATTGCTAAGGTGTTTCTATTGCATATCACTACCCTGAAGCAACAAAAATGCTTTGTTTCAAAACCGTAGCTCAGCCTGTGTCAGCTTGATCCCCTTCCTCAGTGACAGCTCTGTCTCCTAAAGGCTGCCAGTGTCCGTGTGAAAGTCAGAAGACTGATGAAGTGCCTCTAGCTCAGGTATGCTACAAAAGGGAGCAGTACAGACAGATGCAGTTGTGTAACTTACCACCAGTAGTTAGCACTATCGGGGGAACTTTATGCACATGGGACAACACACAACTGTCAACATGGCCCAAGATCTGGACTTCTCTGTTCAAGGCTTCTACACACTGTTTGAGAGGTTCTCCACAAACACAGTAGGGCTGTCCAGCTTGTTATGTGGAACAATACTGTGAACAGCTCACTTTAATTTAAGCAGATTGAAAATAGAAAAGCTTTAATTTCCACATGTAAAAATAACAGTATTCATCTCTAAATCATAATTTCTCACTGAAGTTATTTGCTGCAATGTATGATACAATTGATTTTTAACACTTGATGCAGATCCTCAAAAAAAGCAACTTCTACAAATTTTTAGTACGATTCCCAGTCTATGATTTTGGGAGGGTGACATTACCATCTCCCCAGATTTATGAAACACTCACAGCTTAACACAACAAAATTACCAGGCATGTCAGTTGCAATGGACTAATCAATATGATTATCTATAAAGTACAAATGGTGGATCTAAATCACCTGCACATTTCTTCACTTTCCTTTGAAAATTATATTTCAGATATAATATTAACATCCTTGCAAAAATGCCATTGAAGCTCTTTATCTAGAAATGTTCTCAGATAATTTTTCTGTAATGTGTTACTTACCAGATCAGAGTCTAATGGCAAAAGATTAAAGGCATTATTCTTCCAGGTGAATAGCACCCTTATCATGTTCCCTTTTTCCATATTCATATGCCCTTAATAAGATTCCTTTAAATTTATGTTCCATCAACATTAATTCCTTACTCAGTCCTCCATGTAGTATTATACAGCAGTCTGTGACAATGAAATGCTGAATTTTTCCCCTCATATTGAGGTTTTTCTCCTATTGCTTCCCAGTTTGCATTATTTCAGTGTCTCCCATCTTCCTGCATGCTGGCTTAGTAGAAGTCAGAAAAGGGATTCAGGGTTCTTTTTTGCTTCTGTCATGCCTTTTTCTAGCTTTCCTTGTTCTTTCCCTGTCTTTTTCTCCCTTTACTGTCTCTCAGGCACATGCATTCAGGTATTCACTTTTCAATCCTTTATTTTGCCAGGAGAAATGTAGAGAAGAGTTTATGTCAATGAGAATAAAATCTTTGATGAAAACAAAGTGCAGGTCAAACAGAACGGGAGGAAGGAGAAACCAAAGAAAGGAGCAGCCTGAAGCAAAGGATGAGCTGTGAAGGGAGACAGTGCTCTGCGGAGGTGATGGTGGACATGAGCCAAAGCAGAGCAAGGACAACCAGAAGGGGCAAACGCGGCGAAGGCTTGCTGGCTTCTGCCGCTCAAGATAAAAGTGGTAGTGGCTGGAGAGAGCCCAAGGAAAAAGGCAGGATAGCTGGAAAGGTGGAGAGAGGGAAGAGCGATGACAGTGGGCATGAAAATCCTCCACGAAAGCTCTTGGCTGTGGAAGGGCCTGACTAACCCCTTCCATCTTCCCACTCACACGGGCTGATCCTGGCTCTATCCTCCAGCTGGCCTTTCGCATTGGCCAGAAGTTTTACTGAGATGAGTAGTCTGCAGCTTAAGCCTTTTCATGAGTAATTTAAATTTAATTTTCAAGACGCCTCCCCCTTATCTCTCTCCAAAGAACATCTGTGAAACTGTGAACAAACTCTTTGATGTACATTTCATTAGGAAACTTACTCACCTCAGTCAACATCAAAGGAAAACATCCATAAAAATACCAATGTCAGTGTAATGAGGCCCAACTAAAGTGCACCGAATAAGGCAGCTTGGGCCACAGGTGAACAAGAAGGAAAAAAGAAGAGAGGGAGATGTAATAAAGCACTAGAGCATCCATAGAAAATGCACAGCTCAAGAACCTGCATGTGATAACTCTTCAGAAAAGGGATATTGTGCAGCTCTACTGAACTCTTCCAAAGCATTTGGATATGATACATGATGAAATAGAAAGGAGGAAGAGGCATCCATGCTCAAAATGGTTATAAAACTGACAATGTTAGATCACTACAGCGTTGAGAACAGGAGGATAAGAAATTAAAGTAAGAAGAAATTTTTCGAAGAAGATATACTGGCTACTCTTAATCTGCCCATGCCCAGTTTGCAAAAGAGCAAGAACTAGAATAATTTTCATATTCAGGACCCAAGCAGGGTATCGTGGTAACCTGCAAGTTTATCTTGTGACTAACAAAAATTGTAGGAAAAGAAGAAACACATGACCCCAGAAAACCTAAAGAAGAAACCTTAACAATGAAAAGTCAGAAGAAATTTGGATGACCACATGCTACATTTGAATAAAATAAGAGGTTTCAATATCCTGGAAAGCCTAGTAAAATATTATTAAACAAAGAGCCAGCTGTGAGGCTATTGTTTCCACAGTCACCTGTCTTTTTGGCATGTCACACTGAACATCTCCAGAATGTATATATAGCAGTTTTTATATCCTTTTATTGAAAAGATGAAAAATAGATAACAGGGTCACTTCTAAACTTTAGCTTTATGATATTAATATATGGGGATCAAGCAAATGAAACAGAACCATAGTTACTGACACATTTCAAATATTTCAAATAAGCCCGTATTTGAAAAATATGCCTGAACTGTTGTTACACGAGCAAAGTAACCCTTAAATGTTATTGACTGCATAAATTAGAAAGAGTGTATCGGTCTCCATCCCTTTGACCATGCTTGTATGTCACAACTCTTTTCTTCTAGCTCTTCATCTGATAGCAGTTTTTCACATTAAAAACCTCAGTACTGTATAAGATGTCTATGTAGCCAGTGTAAATAATAGTCACAAAAAGTAAGAGCAATAATTATTAAAAATTAATTAATCTTTTAAAATTAGATAGAATTTTGCATTTGAGAGACAAAAGACAAATAAAGAAATAATGACTTTCTTTTTTTCTAAGCTGAGCAGGAGTCATCACTTATTCAAGCAACAAGTTCAACAGCTCTAGCTGTACTAGTAGCCTGGCAAACTTTAAGAAAAGCATATTTTCCCAAATCCTCACAACTCCAGTTAATTTGTGAAAAAATGCTTTCTATAAAACACATATAGCTCCTTATCAAATTATTTGAAAGTGAACTCATTCTCTGGAGCTTTCCTCAGTATCTAAGTAGAAAAATACTTCTAGTGTCAGAGATTCCAACTTAGTGTAAGAGATGCCAACTTAAGTCCCTTTATCCATGATTTCAGCTAGAGGATAAGAGCTCTTCTGTGTGCAGTTTTCCTGCCATAGAAACTCAATGATGAAACGTGATGGCAGGGAGTGTGGTTCTGTTGTGTCAGGAAAGATTAAAATGTAAAAAGCATAACTATCCTGAAGTCTTTTGAAATCTAGGTCTCTCTTAGGTTTCTTTTTACTATTGCCAGGAGATACTTCCTCACTGAGTAGCTGACTTTGGCATGGGATTCAAATGATACTTTGGCTCACGTTTTTTAGGCCTCACACTAAATGCCGTGTATCTTCTCTTAGGGTGATACTGTTGAGAAATTAGTATAAAAACCTGATTTCTGGAAAGTACTGCATTTCAGCTTTAGAAGATTGCTGGCAGACTTGTTCACTCTTACAAGGAAAACAATGTTTACCAAATGCTGGCCCTATGGATAACCAGGCTTCCTGACAGTGGAGTCACCTTTTTTCAGTCATGCCATTTGGGCTGCTTAAAGGAAATATGCACCTTCTGTGCCCAGTGGTTTGTTCTTTTTAATGACCTGTCTCCAAAGTGCTGTGAAGGGACCTGGTTTCATACGATTTCAGGCCAAAAAGGAAACTCCAGAACTATCTAGTCAAGTCTCCTTTGGATCTTCGATTTCATGTGCTTATCCCTGGGTCAAACCAAGTAACCGCAGCTTAACCCAAGCCCAACTTCCAGACACTGATTCCTCTTGTGTTTACTATTTCCATTTTCCTGTGGCTTGCTTCAGACCAAAAGAACCACAGAGTAAGAGTAGATTTCCATATGACTCTTGCCTCCCATTCCTAACTAGAAGAAAAAGTCATAAGGTGACAGCCATGTTGAAAACCACAGATGGAGAGAGCATAATTTTTTAAATGTGGTTTAAGGAATTATCACTTCTAATTCTACTCACAGACTGGCTAGTACTGAACCTACCTTTGTGGATCTGAATTAAAGCAGACTAAGTCCAGGGACTTCATAGAGTTCTTCCATAACAAAAGGGATTTGTTTTATGTTTCATTTTACAGATGGGTTTTATAGTACAAATCAAAAAGAGAATAAGTGCAAAAGATAGAAGCACTGTAGTGCATGCAAAATTAGTACAAACATAGCAAACAAATTATTATCCTTGTGATTCTATGCCTCTATATAGGACTGGAGACATGACCTGAATATGCCCCATAGAAACAGACTTGAAAGAAATCTCCAACAAAACCAAAATCAGTTGACAACAAGGGTGCAATTAAAAGGTACAATCAGGAAATAGTTGAATAAACAGCCACTGTTTTTAAACAAGTGAACATACAGATAAATAAGTCCCTTCCTTGTCTAATGCACATATTTAGTTTTGGCAAGAGTACAGATATTTTTCCCAAGGTCTAATGAACTGTAAGGGTTACAAGACTAGGTTCACACTGTTGTCCTGTTTGCCTTGAGTAGCCAGATCAAACAGAGGTTTCTCTGAGATATTTTCACTAGGGAAACAGACTCATGATGGATCCAGCTACTTCTTTATAAGCAACAGCCAGCAGCAAGGAGCATGCTCTCACCCAGGTTTGTTCAATTTTTTTTTTTTTTCTCTCCCAGTTTTTCCTCAGAGCTCTGCACTTGAGCCTATTTCATCTTCAGATTTGACTTCAACTATTATCTGGTAATTCTTAAGCTTTTTCTTCTCTTGTTCTCTCTCTCATCACAAAGACATAGGCAAATAAACACATGACAAACTGATACACAGAGCTGTAATCAGTCCCGTGTCTTTCCCCTCTAACACTTCCTGAATTCAGGCTCTCCTGGACCTGCCCGAAATAGTTTTTCATTGTTTCTTCTTTCATTAGAAGAAAAAAGAGGCAGCTGTTGGGCCTCTCATTTACTCGGAAGAGGACATAGTTGTCCTTCCTGAAGGTCTCAGCATGGTAATGTGCTGCCCGGCACCCCTTAGTGCTGAACGCATTGCTTCGCTTCTGCAAGTTAGCTGTAACTTCAGGAATCTTAACTGCACTGCGGTTTCTGTCTGGTGCTAATTTATTAAAATTATAAAGAAATTGTGCTATTAAAATAAGCCTTGTTATGTCTTTGAAACAAATACATTTAATTTTACAGAAAAAGCTGGTTTAAGATAAAGATATGATAAAATTAAGATGAAGGTATTCCAGTTAAAAGGAACCAGAAACCATCATGTCCTTATCTTATGTAAATGCTACATTGTGAAAATCCTCTCAGGCTTAGTCTGACTTAGCCTGTGTAACATTTCAGCTGTTATATTTCGACTGTAATAACAAGCAAAATGTAATCTTAACAGATCTTATCAAATCACCACGATCCTTCCACATTCAAGGACAAAATAACTCCTCATCAATGTTACATACTCTATATGTAAGGGGTTCTTTTGGGGTTTGAGACTTCTGTCTTCCCTTTCCTCCCCTTTCCGAAGGAACAAGAAGAGTATTTGCAAAAAAATAGCCCAGTCTATGTTCCTAAGAGCCTAAGAACACTGTCTCCTTGTGGATTACAGCTGGCAGCTGTAAGGTGTAAAGTTTTACAATTTACAGTGCTGGGATTTCTTCTTCTTTTTAATCTCTACTACTCAAAAACCTTCCATTTTCTTGGCGAGCTGTGAAACTTTAGATTGCTGGTTAAATGAAATGTTCTGCCTGCAAATATTATAATGCATATATATGGGCTAGAGGGAGTGAATAGTAAATGAATGCAGAATGCATTAATATTGTCTAGCACAGGGAGAAAGGGTGAAACTATAGGAAATTTTTAAAAGCTACAAGAACTGTCACAAGGATGAAGGATCATTTAAGATGTGAATTAACCTTTTTCTCCATATAGAAAAGTCCTGTTACAGTCAGTATAGAATTAGCATACACTTTTCACAGAATGAGCATATTGCTCCATTAAATTTTTTAGATTGATTTTAGATATCTTCAGAAATTATTTCCATACTCTTTTAAAATATTAATTTTATCAGAAAGAGTAATTTAATTTCCATGTCATTCCACCGCATTTGTCCTATTAGTTTCATTATCATTATTTTTTAAAAATACGTTTTACAACAGCTGGACCACATCACCCCCTTCCATGCTACAATCCTCAGAAAAGAGTTCTAGAAGATGAAGACTCGATGAGGACCTCTTTGCAGAGACACATGCCGGAGGGTGTTGGTCTCTTGTCCCAAGTAGCAAGTGATAGGACAAGGGGAAATGGCCTCAAGTTGTGCCAAGGAAGGTTTGGATTGGATATTAGGAAAAAATTCTTTGCGGAAGGGGTTGTCAGGCATTGGAACAGGCTGCCCAGGGAAGTGGTGGAGTCACCATCCCTGGAGGTGTTTAAAAGGCATTTAGACAAGATTCTTAGGGACATGGTTTAGTGCTAGAGTTAGGTTATGGTTGGACTCGATGATCCTGAGGGTGTCTTCCAGCTGAAATGATTCTATGATTCTATGCTCTCCCACTGAAGGGCCCAGTTTTCCCTCAGTCCAAAAAGGGTACTGCACTATTAATTTGTTCAAACTCTTAAGCAGCTGACTTTGTCTATTCCTGCTTGCTTTGGCCTCAGGCAAGCCTTCTGGCTTATTGGCAACGTTGCTGTATTGTACCTGCGCTGTATGGGATTTCCTCTGGCTCTGCCTGACCCTAATAAAAGCCTGAAGAGGCAGAGCAGAAATAATAATACCAGAACCCTAAAGCAATTGTGGCTAGAATGGATGCTTGCCATTTCGCTAAGCCCCATCCAATTCAGTTCTCCTTTAGCCTGTCCTATCTTTCTTTAATCCCCATCTAGGAACCGTGTCTCCTCCTGTCAGTCCTGTCAGCAAACGAGAGTGTAGGACAACCTATCACTTAAAGAAGAAAACCTCTGTGTGGAGATCCCACGTGCATACAATAGGTGTCCAATCAGAGTTTTTCAGTGGAAAAAGAGACGCGTTCCCCCCCTTTCTTTGTAAGGAGAGGGATCCCACTAGCTAATTTCTACAAGTCTAAACTGATTGTTAACAGACTTTGCGCTGATCCCAGCTTTACTTTCATTTAAAGGAATGTTTCAGCAGCATGCAACCTAGGGTTACCGCAATGGCCAAACAAAAAACTTCCATAAATTAGCTGTGGCTACAAATCTCAAAGCTAATCTATGTGTCTGTGCAACCAGTCCCGCAAGGCTCCTCACTGACACGTACTTGGTCGCTCCCTCTCCTTCAGCCTGACTGCTGGGCTTCTGCGTCGGTGTCAAAGCACACAACATAACCTAAGGACAGAAACACAGCTGTACTTGCAATTTCCTCATCTTTATGAGATGAAGCCACATCTTGACTTCAGTTTAAGGCTAGGTCTTCTTTCATCTTATGCTTGTTTAAAAAACAAATGGAGAAGCCTCTTCAATGAAAAGAGTTAGGAGACCTTACATACAAAGAGCTTCACCACAGTGTTTTCAGACAACATACCACTTGGACAACACAGTGTTAACATTTTCATGGTTATGCACTTAAATTATTGAATCCTGCCACCCCTCCCAACATAATAAAAACAGTGTATTAGACATCACTCCAGAACAACCGGTGTAATACCAAAATTGGTAATTATTACATAAGACTAAAGGAAATAAAGCACAGCTGCAATGATTTAACCTTTCTTTTCTACTCACTGTTTCTTAAAATTGCCAAACACATTTTACCTAATTTTAGGAGAAAAATTCTTTCTGTGCTCAAGCTTGATAAAAGTTACCCAAAAGTGTTGACTATGTGTTTCAGTCCATTTACATGGCACCACAAAAAAAGTTCTAGTGTTGAAATAATAACTATGAAAGGAAAATAATAAAAGTTTAATACAAATGCATCATCCATGCAAAGAATGAGGTTGAAACTGCAGTTCTATTAAGTCAATAAAGCTTCTGTTTACTTCAGAGGAGCTCAAGATGCCATCTTGTTCACTTTATAAACAAACCTACATGCTTTTGCCATTGTTATGGATGTGACAGCATCAAAACACAATTTACAATGTAAGGCATGAAGGCATGAATTTTCCCTATAATTTGTAGATATGGTTACTGTTGTCCTTAGCCTGAGAATGTTTCTTATGCAGACTCTACATGGAAATACCCAAACACA
The DNA here is from genome assembly GCF_036013445.1 of Caloenas nicobarica. Lineage (NCBI taxonomy): Eukaryota > Metazoa > Chordata > Aves > Columbiformes > Columbidae > Caloenas > Caloenas nicobarica. Next base: position 52,996,607 of record NC_088245.1, read on the forward strand.
GTTGAGTACATCGTGGTATCAGCAGGGAGTTGTAGACTGTTCACAAGGCAAGATACAGTAGAAGTCATGAATTTTAAACTTTGTGAGGATGTATTCTAGTGAACATAGTTTACCGTTTTCTTCACCAGCTGGACAGCTATACTTCGCATCATGCCAGTTCATATATTATCTGTAATTGTGCTCAGCATGGAGTTTGAGCTTTACTTCAGAGCTAAAATGAACATATTTGGATTTCACTTTGTTATTAGTGAGTTTTAAAGGGCATGGGTCAGTCATTTTACAATTTCTTTCAGAGGCACTAGACAAATTACAGGGACTAGTATAGGATGACTAGTTAAGCAGGGTAGTTTTCAAAAAAGTTTTGAATTAATGGCAAGCATCTTGAAATGATTATTAATTATAACCACTGTATTCTTTTTTTCCTGAAGTCAGCTGTTGCTACAGCAGTTATAATGTTCCTCCCACCATATGTGGTCACTTGCTGTCTAGAACTCTTGGAGTTTTAGATCAATTTGAGCCAAGTTTAGGGGAACAGATGCCCAGCCCAGTTCCCAGCTTTAGCGTTGGATGCTGGAGGAGCTTGATGCACGGTGACCTCTGCTGCTTCTGCAGTGCTATAGTCGTAGAAGGCTCAACAAAAGCAGAGCACCGTGACAACTGTATGTGTTTCACTGTGGAAACACCAACAGAGTACTTTTTCTGCAATGCTAGCTTGGACTGCTTTGGGATAGTCTCAAGCAACCAGCTGCACAATAAGCCACTTGAGTCTAGAAAAAACAGTGTATATCAAAGGGTGTGTGTCTCTTTTACAGATTTATAATGCTGCTATATAATTTCAGCTGAAATGTTATTTATTGTAACTCCAGATGTTTGGCTGCGTCTACTATTTACCAGCATGAACATTGTGAATATTAATTGAAATATACTGTCATTTCATTTTGTGCAAAAAATTTCATTTATCATTAATATCTGAACTGTAAATGCCAAGATTTAGCATACAATAAAATAAAGAAGCATGCTAGGAGGTATTTTTTATGTGCAAAATGTTATCAACACCTTAACAACAACCCACAGATCCTTCGTACAACCCTTGCTCTCACTTAACAATATTACCATGGAAAGAAAACTGTATCAGCACAAAATTAGGACACCAAGGATTAATACAAAGCCTGACACAAAGTAAGGTGAATTGCTAGATCCATGACTTGTACTCACAAGTGTTCTGTTGCAACTTTCAGACTTTTTTTTTTAAACCTGAAGTGACAGCTGCATTAGAACGTGGAAGTACCCTAGTCAGTATAAACAGTGCTAGCATTTTCACCCTCTTCCTGGAACAAAAGATTTTCCCAGGCTACCTTTCTTTTTTCTTGTCCAATCAGTAAAATTTATATCCTTTCCCAGAAGGTATGACACCAGCCAATGTTGGGCCAGACTAAGTAGCTGGGACTCTGACTTTTGTCTAGTACCCTTTGATAGATTCAAGATTAAAAACATCTTCTCACATGTTGTATCTCTTCTAGGCACCTTTGGCCTGGACAGTGTCATTTGGTGTTGGTAGAGACCTAATAATAAAAATAATTGAATAAAATTTAGTTCTGATCAAAATATTGTGAAGAATTAATGTTACCTTTAAATTCCCAGCTTTGACACTTGCCAGCTTTCTTCTTCTGCCTGTTCCTTTCCCCTTTCTAAGTTTCAAAAGAGAAAATCAAGGGAGTCAGGGAAAGAAGGTGAAAAAAAGGAGAACATTTCTTAATCCTGAAACTCCCAGCCTGGCTAAGAGCTTGAGGTACATGAGTATTTCCACAACTTGGTTGCAGGTCAGTCCTTCGTCTGTGCTTTAACTCCAACCCTGTTTCATCTAATATAAAGTAATCTTTAGGGATTGTAATGACATAATTTGTAAGACCCCAAAGGAGATTTCAAATGTGCAGCACCTATGAAGAGCTGATAAACGGTGTCTGGGACTCAGCTGCATCCCACAGATGATTCCAGGCTGCACCATGGTCCATGAGAAGACTGGCCCAGGAGCCCTGGCCCTGCGTGTACTACGGCAGCCCCTGCTCAGACTGTGTGTGCTATGGCATGACGGAGACACCCAGGGTTGAGAGCACATAAAGACATGATTTCAAGGTAGGTAATATACCCAGAGTTTGCTTGTGGCTATTTTTTGGTCGGTTGGTTTAAAACAGAACAAAACAAACAACAACAAAGAGGAAAACCAAACAAACAAAATACAAACAAACAAAACCAAACCACATTCACAGTAGGATAGAGATAAGGAAATATTTCCTTTAGAGAACCTGTAAGGTGGCTTTAGTGGAAGAAAGGAGTATTTTCGCAGCACTTCTTTCAGCCCACAGATTGAGTATGCACAGGGTATATCATATTGTGAGAGGTACAGGGGAAAAAAGATGCCGTGCTGTTACAGAGGTATAACTGGGAAGAAACCGGTCATATCAGGATACCCTCTGAGCAACAACTGTAAATGAAATCTGACCAAGAAAACTTGTTTTATTCAAACCTATTACAAATGCACAGTATCACAACTAGAGGATAGATAGTTTAACCAGGATACTAAGCAAAATTGAGTATTATTGTTATTGCTTCTGTCTTTCAAAATACAAGTCAAAGTTCCTTAGGACTTTCCAAGAAACATTGTAGAAGTCAGTGCAAAAGCACTCCTCTAAGACACTGCAGTTACTTTTGATTAATGGTCTGCACTTAAATCAGGAAAAAAACCAATTGTGGGAACATACAGTTATAATACAAGAGCTCATAGTTAAACTCAACAAAGAAATTTTCTTAAAGAGAATTTTAAATATAATAAATTTTTAAATAATAATTTTTTTAAAAGGTAGCAAGACTGTTCCTGTTCAGCTTCCCACTCAGACTTTCTCATGCCTGCTACTGTCTAGGCAATGAATATTCATGAACATAAACATGATTTGTAACATCTGTATACCATTGGTAGAGTGTTAGCCAGATATTTACGCTCCTTTGTTTGGGATATGTGCGTGTATACAAAAAGAGAAACTTTCCCTTGTGATCTTCTCCAGAGATGATTTCATAGTCTGAAGTCTGGCCTTAAAAAATTATAATGTATGTCATGTGATTCTGCAGGAACAAAAATTGAAGCAGAGTGTCTCTCAGCCCACAGCCAAACCTTTCTACCTTGCCAGAAAACAGAAATAAAAGTTTAGTCTGTGAATCCCTTTAGCAGCCCTCACTCCTCCTCCCCCTCCAAAAAAAAAAAGGTAAAAAAAAATGTAGACTGCATCTGGGTTTGTCAGTACATACAAAAACTCATCTTCTGAGTTAAAATTCCCCTTTTATATGGCATTTCTTTATTCCCATTAGCCCAGTTGAGTTAGATGAGGTGGCAGGGCTTGTCACATGATAAAGTCATACTGATTTACCCAACCATCTTTCCTTTAAAAATCACTTGTAACCCATGTGAATTCCATGATTTCAGCTTCCCACTTGTTTTGGTTTGTCTTAAATTAACTCCAAATTGTGAACCTAATTCATCCTTTTAAATTAATGCCTACTCTTTTGTGACAGGTCCCACGGGTTTAAATTTGTACTTTCAGTTAAGCTGAAAGTTTATCTAAATGGAAAGTTCCTCAAGGTAAAAATCTAATGTAAACTAATTAGTTAACAATTGCTAGGAAAGGTGGTACAACACTTCACAGCGTGAGGTGTGTTCTGTGATGTTCTTCTAATAAAGACTAAGAAAACAACCACCTGTGACCTCATGACAGTATCTTTCTGGGCATCTGATTCCCAGCTAAACATCTTAGAAAGTTTTGTCAGCTAGGTAATATTCTCCCCAAATGTAGGTGTGCATACACGCACCTGAACATCTCATCTGCTGATGAGTTATCTAAAGCTACCTGTCCAGAACAGCAGAACAGCATCTTGCTCAGTAGCCTCTACACACTTTGTAACATGTAGGTCACCCAGCAGTGCGAAAGAAGCTCGAATTTGTCTATTGACTTTTAGCAGTTCAATTGCTAACGTGAAATGAGTTGGTAATTACAGGTCCGTCACTCAGCTGGCAATCTTTCCAGACTCAGAAGTGAGAGAGAACTCACTAATGCAGGGTTCATTGAAACTGAAATGTATGGAGTTACAAAGCACTGATGGCAGAAGGCACAAGTTAAACGCTTATCACTTGCCTGCATAGAATGAAATATAGTCTGTGATGCACCAAAAGGCTTCCATGACAGATCTGAAGTTTTACTGCAAATGTATTTCCATGAGGTAAAAAGCAGTCTTCCTGTGGGTGTTTTGTTTGATTTTTTCAAACCAAACTGTGCTTCATGTTGTTGTGATGTTCTATGTGATTCTGTAGTCAGCACACCCAGTAGTCTATACAGTTTCTTTGCAAGGAGAATTCTTTATTGCGCCTTAATCTTTAATTGGTATCCGAAGCATTTCTCTTCTGGGATGTGGGCTGTTGCAAATGTGCTGAAAAATGCCATTAAAAATTTCATGTGTCATACTCCTAAATCTTAATCTGAGAAACTGTCACATTCAGACTTCTCAGTCAGCATGAAAACAGTCCATCTCAGCCTCTGTATAGATAAGATAGGTAGGCTTGAGTGGAACGTTACATCTTTTTCTGTTCCTTAAGTGTTGCTACATACAAAATATAGATTCTTTGCTAGATATAACTACATGCTATGAACAGTCAAATGGCTCCAGTTATCCTACTGTGTCCACATTTCAGACTGACTCAAACCTTCTCTTCTGCAAAGCCTGTAAAAGAAAGATTAATGGCAAATAGGAAGCTTTAGAAAACATAGACATCTGGAAGTAAAGATATCATAATGGTGTAAGCCACGGTGGAATAAAACATTTGTTTAATTCAACCTTTAGTCTCTAAAGCTAGTCAATAGGGAGAGAGAGCCAACAATTTAATGGCACACATTTGTTTATGTAAGGTCTGCTGTGCAGAAGAGCATCCAATTTAGTTTGCAAACTCTCCAAAACAGCAGGTGCTGGGTGTGCTGAGCTGTCAGAGCACCCAGTTACAAGGGGTAAATAGACATCATTGCTTACAGAATCCTTGAACCTCTTCTGTTTGGCTGATGATCTCTGCCACCTGCACCAGCCCCTTCTTGCTCAGCCTCTTGCAGCAATGCAGGGCCAGAGAGGGGCAGGGAGGAAACCAGCAGGGATGGCCTACATCTACTCCTGCTCAACACTAATCCTACAGCATATCTCATCTGGATGTGCAGCTGCTGCACTATGGCAATAGCTGGCACAGGTTTCTGCAAAAAAAAAAATCGAGTGTGGATATGCAATAATATTAACATAAAATGTTTTGAACATTGTAAGTTATTTTGCTGGTGATGTTTACATTGTACTGCTTTTAATTTCCCACTCAGCAGGATGAAATATTTTCTTCCAGACTGTCTTTCTCCTTCATCATGTAAGTCTGTTCCTAATTAAAGCTGATATTAAAATAAAGTGATTTTTTTTCCTTAATGTCAATTCATGCAGTGCATTAGTATTCTCAAACATCTTTACTGATACAGTAGCATTGTCAGTAGGTAACAGAACAGCTATAAGGACAATATTTCTTAGCATCTTGATTTGCAAACAGTTTTGCACCATGAGAAGAACTTCCAGACTCATTTATACTGTGTGATCCTTTGGTGAAGAACAGAGGTATAGCTCAGTATTTTTTAGACTTTCTAAAAACAAAAATACTCTATCTAGTAGATGACTTGCTAGTAGAAAGTACATTAGACCATCAATAAATCACACTGATGGATGGAACCTTGTCAGCTACTAAATTTAACTTGCGTTAAAGTTAAATCCAATTTAACTCTGTGTATAAGCAAGGTTTGAGAGACCAGCTGTGAATTACCAAATACTGGTCACCATTCTGTAATGCAGAGTGTCACCTCCATTTTTATTCAAGTCAATATAAGTCAAGAGGATTTAGCAGAACTGAATGTCAAGATGAAGGATTATTCTATGAGAAAAGAAAATTAACTGTTTAAAACTCATGAGTTTTTTCAAGAAGACTCAACACCACCTTTCATCTTTGCTATAACCTCTTTGATTAGGACATATTCCTATTAAAAAAAAATCTTTATTTACTGTCAGAGAAATAGGAAAACCCCTTTCCTAAATCCAAATCAAGGGTGAGGAACAGCAACTCTTTTAGCCATTGCTACTGAGTACTATAAGATTATGGATCAAAAGATCATGGCCATTCTGGTATCCTTATATAAAGAAACAGAGAAGCAACTGTGGAGCATGATGTGATAAAAGAGCCAAAAAATCTCTTAGCAAGGCATCTTTACATAAAGAACCACAGTAGAGTCTATTTCTTTTTGACTTAAAGACTAATATTGTCGAAAGTTTCCTCTTGCAACAGATGTGTGTCACACAAACAAGCATTTCTATTTGTATGAAATCCTAGAGCAGTCAGGGAGCTTCAGCTCCAGTCTCACAAAGCCAATTGCAATCTTATGATTAATTAAGCTAAACTGTAATGTGTATATACAGGCTGGGAGGGAGAGAGGGTACAAATATGCAAAAAGAGGAAGGATGCAACAAAATTGCATGGAGGGTATACTGGATGGGCAGCAATTTTCTAGCCTGAAGTTTGCAACAGAAGTTAGCAAATTTCCAGTGTAAGCCTAAGAGTGCAATGTAGACATAAAATCTCATTTCCTTTGTTCAGAATCCTCCAAGCTCATTTGACATTTTTCCTCTTATTAATTTAATTAGAAGGAGGAAAAATAGACTACCAACAGCAATTAAACAGTTCAGCATCTTAAACAAGTTTTACTTTATCTGAGAGAATGAGGTTTTTTTGCTTGAGAATAATATTTAATTTCTGAATATAACATAAGAAGCAAGTGGCAAAAAATAACGAGGTTAAAAATGTATTAGGATGGACTGTAAAAGATTTGTTATTTTACTTTGAGCAATGCCAGTTTTCTCAAATGCATTGAGAAATTCCCAGCAAATGAAAGCCAAGTATCATGTAAACTGAAATGAATGTGCCACAACTTATACCTCTCAGTTACTACATGCTCCAAACCATAAATGGAGGCAACTTAGTAGAATTTCTGAAAGACCGAAACAACTTCTTCCTGAAACATTATGTACATTACACATTTCCAGGGTAGCACATGGTTAAATTATAAAATGTCTCAATGTTGCCCATTTCTTTGAGAAACAATGCTGGAAGGTATGTGATACATTTCCATTTTAAAGGCTCAAGAATCTCTTTGGTTTTTACTTTGCTGAAAGGACAGCCCTCACCCTCACAGTGGGACTGTGAGACCTGGCCTACAAGGAATGAGTTGCTGCTTCTTCTGGTGTTAAGCAGTCAAAAATCTTCTGTTGGCAGGAAGTCAAAGGTACAATTGATAAATCAGACACTCTCATTATATAAGCAGGATGTCAGCAGAAATGTTATTGCCAGTCTTCTCTGCTGAGTAAAAAGTCCAGTTTTATCTCCTCACACGAAGACATAGTAAGTAGATTCTGTCCCCCACAAACACAATTCTCACAGACGTTCAGCTAAGACTGCTGTAAACTAAAAAAAGTAGCGAATACATTTAGAAATTATTTTGAACTTCCCTTTGCTTCATTCCCCTCCCCTTCTGTAACATTTCTATCTGCATAGAAGTCTTCCGCCATCTCTTGAGAGCTATTCTTGGGCTTTATCATTCCAGAAGTGCTTATATCACATGCTAATTGGCTTAATTAACTACAAGTCATAGCTCCAACAAAAGCATTTCCTATCTAGTCAATGTGACCATTAAAAAGTGATTTGCATTACATTTGGAACAGCAGACACTTAGCTTGTGAAAGAGGCTAATGAAGCATGTGTTCTGGGCACACAAATCAGGTGCTAGAGGTGTAGAAGGCAATACACAATTCCTTTGCAGGAGTAATTTAAAAGATTTTAACTACTGGTTTTCCAATAAAGACTGACATAATTTTTTTGTAATGATAAAATAATTAAGAGAAATGGAGAACATCTTCCTCAAGCAATTTGACAATTATAAGAAAAAAACGCAATCTTTATTGGTAGTAGTTCACAGAAGTGATTCAGCATGTACTAGGTCAGAAATATATTCTGTAAATTATATTTTGAAAACAGAATTTGGAAAGGCAAGTACAGCGTTCAAGTGTTGCTAATGAGCTGCAGAGGCAAACCGGCACAAACACGTGGCTCTGCTCTTATATGCAGTAACAATGCGGCACCACATGCACCTAAAAAGGACACCATTTCAAGTGAAATTTAGGTCACATATAAGTGGCAATACGCAAAAATATAATCCTGTAAATCTCCACACAGCTGCTAACAGACCTTGGATTTGCTTAAACTCTGTAGGCACTCTTCTTTTCAATACAGACTTTCCATCGATATGTGTAGCTCTAATTCTTGGCATGTGCATATATATTTCATGTTGGTAGGGCTGAGCAGTGTTGCCTGCAGCTGGTGCTAGATCTAAATTAGGATGAGAGGGATGGGATTTGGAGCCCCTGTCCTAGGCTTCAGCATGGGTCTGGGAGGTATTCTCAGAGCATATCTGAAAAGCATACACTCCACGCAGCACACAGGTGGAGGAGGAAACCCCTTCAGGGTACGGCCAGGAGAAAGAAGCATTTGAATGTCTCCCTCTCCTTTTCTTCTTTTGCTGTTTGGCTGTTATCGCAGCCCTACAGATGTGAGGAAGGCTAGACTGAATTCCCTCCACCTCCTGAGGAACTCAAGCATTCTGGCCACTCACATTATAAATGGAGACTGCTGCATCTTCTTCATTCCAGCTTTCATCTGACTTTGGCATTAGCCCTGCTTTGGGGGCAGGCCTCCAGAGGTCCCTTCCAGCCTAAATTATTACATCATTATACCATCTGCTATTTGTGTTTTAAAAAAACATGAGCAGCCCTTGCTAATTTTCTGGAAGAAAAGCTGTAGACCTATTTTGTGAGGTGTGTCCAGAGTGAATAAGGGATAAGTATGAATAAAGAATAAGAAAGAAAGAATAAGGAAAGTAAATCATGTCAGTGGAGTTTTTGCACTGGTGAGCTGTAGATGGTTCTCTGTGCATATGGGTTCAAGCATCCCTGAACTTTCTCAGGTACTGCTTAGGCACCCAGACCTCCTAAATTCGCTCATGACCCAAAATTTCAGTCCCTACAATTCAGATGTGACACCAACAGGATTGCCCCTGGGGAAAGGGAACTCCAACTCCAGATGCTCTGGTACCAGCTAATGCAGACCAGTTTCTCACAGAGATCTGTTACTCAACGAGTCCTTTTCTGATTTTGCAGAGGAGAAAAAAGGGTCTGGCAGAGAGCTCTTTCACTCCTGCCCCATTTTGAGCCAAGCAGCAAGCCATGAACCAAGTCCCCATGCCCAAAGGTTATGGTTCTGGTTATACAAGAGTTAACTGAAGTTTTAATTCCTCACCTCTCTTCTTCCTCAGCTGAATGTAAACTGAAAATCAACAACTGAAAATCATGTTAATGCAGCAGAAAACTTCAAACTGCTCCAGCCTATCTGTAAGCTATCAGCAGAGTGCAACTAGACTTGAGACCATGTCTGTATTAATAATCAGCAGTAAGAGGACAGAGGTTCAAGCCAAACTCCTAATGAAGCAGCTCTGGAGCAGTGTTGGACTGTGCCGTCATGGCTTCAGCTATTGTTCAGGGTGCCAGAGTGCTGTGGGTACCATCCCACCCCATCCCACCACCCCGGCCAGAAGGAGGGCAGCTGAGGGCAGCCCCGTGCCCCTCCCCTCCATGAGGAGGGGGCTGAGGCCACAAAATGGGCTTGTGGGTGGACCCAGCTCAGCAGGGCCCATGGCTGGGCAGGACAGGACTGTGGGGAGCTGGAGACCAGCCCTGCTGCAGCATCACTGGTGCTGGGGCTGACAGCCCTGGGGCTTGACTTGAGATCCTGGGGCATGGGTGGGTGTGGGGATCTCTGGGGAGGGGGCCAGGACCTTGGTGCCCTCAGGACCCTGAGGCAAGGCCATGGACCATTCCAAGTAGGAAAGGATGGATGAGGCTGGTTCGTTCGGAGCAGAAGTCAGCCTTGTGGCTACAGGCTTTGCAGACCTTCTTCTCCCGAGGCCTGAGCTCATCTTTTTCGCTAGGATGAAAAACAAACAGACATAGTTGAGATATCATGTGGACATCTCCCATGACAACAGCGGTTGCCCGTTGTAAAGTTTATCCTCCTATGCTTATGTACAAATCACAGAATCATAGATTGTTTTGGTTGGAAAAGACCCTTAAGATCATCAAGTCCCACAGTTATCCTAGCACTGCCAAGTGATCTTCTCTTAATAATCTTTGGGAAACCCAAAGTGCCTTAGGCCTGGGCCTTCTAACAGGTTTTAGAAGCCTTGCAAGGGGCTGCCTGTGTACTTCATCATGTTCATTCCTTGCTTCTGTTCCTTATGCTCAATTTAAATCAGGAGGTTTCAGATCTGTATCTTTGGTACTGTCTGGTACAATACAAAGCTTCTGGTCTTCCTCATATGTCTGTTTCTGACAGCTAAGATGTCTTACAGGGATCCCTAACAGTAAGCAGAGCTTCACTGGAGGTGTGAACTGTCAGTTCTGCCAGGCTTGGCACTGCTTTGAGAAATACGTTATCTCCTGGAAAGCATCCTTAAACTCTTCCTCAATATTTGTTTCTCTCAACAATGCATCTTCTCAAGAAGATCATTTGAAAAAAGGAAAAACGTTTTTGGCTTTTTTTCCTTTAATTGTGAAGTTTCCAAGTTCCTTTTACCTACATACTTTTCTTGCTTTCTTAATAGGGGAAAGATCACTCCTATAAAACTGTGAATCTAAACATTTACCTTCTACTAACTGTGGGTTTTTTTCAGTGATATGATGGTTTCTGGCAGCACACAGGCTTGTGCACCTGTGTCCAACTTAAAATGAATAAATGTTTCATTTGCTCTTGGCCTGGCGGTTAATTCATCTTCTTTCGCAATGATGTCCAAAAATCCCTCTTTCTTCATTCTCTCTTCAGACTCTCCTGGCACCAGTAAACTCTTAGAAAGTGATGTAACTACTTACAGTTTCTGCATTTTCTTCTGAAGGCCAGGCGTTGTGTTGTTTATTGCAATGCATGGAACTGTTTCATGTATGCTGATTTTCATCTCCACATGCTTTCCTTCTCTCTTATTGCAGTAATTCATCTTCTTTCACATCTTCTGTGTCAAAATTTTCTTCGACCCTTCATGTAGCTCAGCCCAGACTGGATAATAGCTTTGCATGTTCTGTTGAAGTAAAAATCTAAGTAATTTTTTTAAAGAGTCGAAACTGGATCTCCTATTAATTACTGTGTTCTAATTCAGATTTAAAACATGATTTGCTATACAGAAACTTAGCCTCCAAGATTTCAGGTGTTTCATTCCTCCGTAAGTCAGAAAGTTTTGTATCTTCTCCTTTCTTTCACTTTCATTCTGTGACTAAGAACACCTCTCTCATTTCACCTAACATGAAACGGAGTATTCTTCCATTTCTGTGAAAGACTTTCAGAGCCTGCCTTCTCCATCCTGGTGTTTGTGAAGATAGTCAAGTTCTACTCAAAGTACTTGACATTTCAGATATTTTAAAATAATTCTATTTATTATTCAAGTTTTGTTTTGGTGGGTTTTGTTTGTTTGCTTTTGTTTTTGTGATTTTTTTAATTTTTTTTTTTTTAGTTTGCTTCCCTCCTGGCATAATGCATTGATCAGAAATTGTAAGAATCAAAGTGCTTGACAAATGTCTGGTTTAGGCTGTCATATCCCAGTCATTAACACTTGATCAATTAATTTCCAGATCAGCCAGTAACATATTTTTTAACTAGATCAGGTATGGGAACGCAAACACTGTTTCATAAAATTAAGAGCATGCAACATGGTGCTAATGCTGTCTTTACATTGCAGGATTTTTGATCTTGCACTATAGGCTCTAAGCCTGACTTTAATGTGTAGTCAGATCATGACCTCAGCAGCTGAGTTGTTCGCTAACAGCACCGCGTAATGTGAGCCTCAGCAGAACACAATGTGTTCCCTGTGGCTTTTGCAAGAGTATCTGAAGTGTGTAACTCCCCACTGGTTTAGCTGAGTTACACAAAGGAACCATGGTCAAAGATGAAGGTGTGTAACAGTGTATTTTTGTCCACACACAATGATATAGCACCCCTTGACACTAAATCTAAATAACTTTTTTTTTTTTTTTTAATTTTCTAGGATGTTTCTCATTAGTCTGGCAATTTTTTCCCTGCCTACACATTTCAGAGTCCAGAATCATATCATCACATTGGTCTGAAGGCCAATTTAAATATACATTTAATGAATGTCAGTATATACTTAAATTTACTTTCAAACCCAAATAATTAAAATGCTCTTTAAATATTACGAATTTATTCTTTCCTGTGAGGTATGCCTTTAACTTATATTGTAGTTTTAATCTATGAAGTCACTGTTGTAGACAGGGAGAAGATTGCAGGTTAACGAAAGAACATTGTACTTCAGAAATCCTGTCATGAAAAGGTGAACATAATTGTCCTCTAATGTGAGCAAATGGATATGTAGGAGGAGAGCATCTATATTTTTTATCTCTTCTGCAGAGCACAGTTTATTATATTTGTCTCCATTCTCTCCTTTACAAAACAGGTGTGGAAATGTATTTGAATATGCTTAGGGTCAGAATCTGGGAGCACATTCTTTATGTCACTGTAATTCCAATACTAACCTCGTTTCATAACTTGCAAAAGTCCTCAGTGGTTGACTTGGGGGCTGGGAATATTTGAAAGCTGACATTGTGGAAATTGCTGCTTCCAACTTCGACAAGGAAAGTAAAACTTTTGGAAGATGATATGCTGGGTCAGAGACATAAAAATATGGATCTGATAAGGCGCTCAAGAGATCATTTAGCCCATTTGTTTCTGGTGGGTGAAAGTCACCTATTACATTGGATATGAAGCTTCTCCAGGCCTGCGTTGGCTCTGTGGCAACTTGTCACCTTCAGCGCCAGCATTTTTGCAGAAGAGCATCTTAATGCGGTGGAGCCCGAGCGCCCTTGGATGCACGGGGAATGGATTCAGTGTGGGGCGAGGATGAAGGGGTGGCAGTCTCACGTGTGGAGGTAGAGCGGCAAGCAGGATGCAGAGACAACGCTGAACTGGAATAGGCTGAAGTGAGCACTCGTCCCATATTAATGCTCATCTTCTCACTGGCTTTGTGCTCATTGCTGTGTTCTTTGACAGGCCTCACGCTTTGAGTTACTGTGGACAGGGCTGGAAGACAATCTTACAAAACAGGGGATGGGAGGTGTGGAACCCTGTGCCTTTGGAGCCAGATTGTATACAGAGACATGGGGACCCTGAGGTTAGGTTAGAAAAAGCTGATTATCTATGATGATCAATCATCTACTGCACACATCACTATGAAAATCATTATTTCCATCCCTTGTTAGATGGCCCTGTAATATCTCCCTTCCTTACCCTCACAAGAGAGCTCTGCAGATTTTCTCTGAACCTTCACAGGTATTCTGCCTGGATTTGGGGGAGAGAATTTGTGGATTTTGAACAGGAAACTTTCAGTTCTGAACTAAATCTATGTGCAAATGATAAAATTTATATTCTGTGGGGAGCTAAATGGATTTCTGAGGTCTGCAAGCTTAGAAGACTGGAAACTTGCCAGAAGCCTGGCAAGGCGATGTTGTCATCATTCTCCAGTTACTGTGGTATAACATAACCTAAGTTTTCTTGAGGGGAAAACAATCTATATTGAGATTGTACAATAAGCCTCTGTCAAGAACTTCCATTTTTGGGAAGCTACAGTGTAGACAGAGCTTTGAACCAGAGTAAGCCATGAGGTTAACAGAGGGCTCCATGGAACCTGAGATCATAGTTGAAGAAATTCCAGTGGACCAAGAGCAACCTCTGGTTCAACATTTTGAATTCATAGTTTTCTTTTCCGGGAAGACTTTCAAAGCCCAGGTAGGACTTCGAAAATATATAATTATACCGCACATGGTCACATGTACACAGGCACAAAAGTGAAGTCTAAAAGAAGGGAAACCTAGCAGATAGAATCTAAGCTTTTCTTGGCACATGTAAGGATTTTACTTTTAAGATAACTATAACATTCCTTAGTTAATGTGAGGTGGCGACTTTAAAAGTTGATGCCTTGAAGGCGTGATACTCTGATATTCAGAATTTGTTTTATACAGTGAAAAAGATATTGTGCCGACAGGTTCATTTACTTTATTCTACTTATTACTACAATAAAAGGATAATTTATATTTTTTTAAAAAATCCTTAATTTAACTTCCTGTGAAAAATATATGAGAACTAGACAAGACTGTTGATACTTGTTTGTGAGAGAAAATGTACTGGCATCTTTGCTACATGCCATATAAAAGGTATTAAGATCAGGAAAATTCCTCATATTTTCTACTGAGTAAAGGAGTTTATAGGTCACACAGAGAGGAACTATGTCCTCATCAATTCGCTTTTTCCTTTTGCTTAGGCTGTACAGGAGATCCTGGACAGGTAGGAAAACAGGTAGGAATGCTGATTATTTGGCCGGAGATTAATTTTCATACTAATAAAGGAAAATCTAAAAATGTTTCAAAAGAATTATTGAAGAAGAGTATGCACAAAGAACTACATGAAACAAATATCTTTCATAAGGTTCAGGAAATCTCCTTTCAGTAGTTACCTAACTTCAGGAAGAACTTGAACTTAGGAATTAAACCACTTACCTCTGTTTCCTAAAAAATTGCAAAAATCTTTGTAACCGGTCAAAACTTTGAAACTAATGTATATGCTTTGTGCATCCTTGGTAGAAGTGGTTATAAAATATTATCACAAACATTCTTGTCTACAACTTGCTAACATGTAACACTTCATACATCAGGAGATTCAAGGTGACTTTCCTGGTACATGGAAGTTGTTTGGTGCTGGAGAAGATAAAGACAAAGACCTCGTGAACTCCATCCCTTTCCTCCTCTGTCAGTATTTCCTACTTTAAGATGCAGCACTATGAAATCACATTCGGCAGTTTTCCTTGAAATGCCAGTACTTGGAGTAAAGGGGTTACTAGAGAATCTCTTCTACTTTTTTAACAAGTATTAACCAACTTAACAAGTGACTGAGCTGAACCATGCAGGTCAGAAAGCAGAAGATGAATTAAAATAAACAAACAACCAAATAAATAAATAAATAACATTTTTGTTCTCACCATGGAAAACATTGACTTCTGAATGCCTGATTGTCAGAAAGAGAGGGTAGGATGAAGCAGCCTCTGCTCAGATGTGAGTGGGAACAGCTCCTCCTTAGGTGTTTCACATTTTTAGTGCAGAAAGGCAATCCAAAAGGACTCTCCCATGCCAATTAAATACGAAAAAGCATGCTCAGACACTAGCCCTAGATTTGTCACAGGATTTATTAGGAAAAAGAGCAGACAGAAAATGCATTCTAAGAAAATCCAACAAGGACTTTCAACTTTGCTCCTTCCCCGAGTGTTCCATATTAAAACAGGCTTGTGTAAGGGGATGGGAAATGGGAAGAAAAAGGCTCTTGGGGTTACTATGTAATGACTTTTCGATTCATATTAATGATTGATATAATGGATTGAAATTGAGAAGATATTCCTTGCATGGCAGTATTAACTCATCTCATATTCAATACAGAGCAGTGGGAATATTTACTAAAACAATACAAAATGACAAGGTGACTCTCTTTTCCAGGAATGAAAAGATGAAATTGAAAATGAAAATAGAGAAACATGGGGAAACTTAATAGAAACATTACTATGACTTTACCTAAATTGCAACTTTCACAAAATCCTGGCATATTTGTAAAAAACATGAAATATACAACTCAACAGAGTAGAATCAACGACAGAAATTCATCATTCTGTGCTGTTCAATGCACCATGCTGCAAGGTATGTATTTATACACCATGACAGTACAAGCACAATAATTTTTGTAAATCAAATAGTTATAATCAAGCAGAATTCAAACATGTTGCTTCACATCTTTAACGCCCACTGAGTTGGCTTAGAGTTTTCCCATTAGAGATAATTACTTATAAAACTTTGTGTGTGTTGAGCATACAATGTGTAAAAATAGATACACTAACTGGAAACAATCCTCCTTTCCATTCTGTTCAATTATTTTGGTTTACATTTGCTATGTTCCAAGTGGTCAACATCTTTCTTTCATTAATTAATTAAATTGGTCTTGCTTTTGTTTTCTGTTCTAGCTAAACAAAGTCTAAAAAGTTTCCATTGTTTCTGTTGCTGTATTTCCAAAACATCCTGTGGTATGTCCGATTCACTACATATTTGGCTATTTTTTGTGTGCTTGCTTTGAACGTTCAGTCTGCATATCATGCAATGTTCTTTCTGGCATCAAATATCAAATTTCCTTCCCAGCCTCTCTGTTATTGGTTCATGGCATACTAATTTGATCGTGATATGAATATTAAATGTATACATTACACATACCAAATTTATCTTGCAGAGAAGTGTGTGGTAAATATGTTTCAGAAATGTTTACTTTAACTATCGATTTGATTTTTAAACCATATTTCTTTGGCTTTGTTTTTGCCTATTTTGTGTACATGTTCCATAAATACTTTTATAAATGATCTTCATTAAATGAGTAGTTACAACTGCTAATTTTCATCAGATGCTCTAATAGTTGCCAGAAATATAGTTCATAATTCATATTCTACCATTAATCCCCCCCATGAATTTATCATTCTTGCTGCTCTAGCTCATGAACCTCTAAGATATTCCCCACTTATTTTTACTGCGATGAAGTGTCTCATGACCTAAACAGGACTAGAGTAGTGAGGCTAAGCAGATGAGCCAATGTCTGCAGAAACAGATCTTGCTTTGCTGCAGAAATTATCCCGTCAGAAAACAAAGCAGTGGAAAATGTAAATAGTAATTCCATACCATTTGTGAACCATCTGCAGGCCAACAGTTATTCTCTGAAGAAATTAATGTATCTTTCAAGACAACAAATCTGAGAGATAAATATGATCTGCTAGTACAATTCACATCAGGGGGAATTCGCCAGCAAGCAATGAGATAGAATCAGGTAGGTATCTTGCAGGCTGATTTTTAGCTCTTCAAATAAGGTTTAAATTAGATATAAGTAGTTCCTGTGTTTTACACCTAGGAGCGGAATTCACATAAACCAAGTAAAAAGCCAAACGAACCAATTAATCTGTCACAATGTTTTTATGTTCTACGTAGCACATACACAGTCAAGGAAAAATATTCTTTTTACAAAGAAAGATAACATTCAGTCCAGAAAATGGGAATGCTTTGTAGTATACTTCTGATAGTGTTTACTGAAGTATGCTTGTTTTGTTAAGAGAAGTAATTTATTACCTGTGTGCATTTTAGGGCATCTTCTTAAAAAGTAATTGCAGAGCTAAAAAACCCTGTCATTTTAAGTTGACAGCCAAATTCAGAATTTTCAAGAACTGAATGTAAACACTTCAAAGATCACTTTCAACAGAAGATACATAAAACTTCCTGTCTAGAATAATGTTCCTTGGTTTTTGGGAGAGTGAACACTGGAATTCATTGTGCTCAGGACATCACTGTTTTGTTTTTGTAGGTCATACGAACTAAGAGAAGTGACTGCATATATTGGCATTGGAACTTTTAAAGTCTAAAACCATTTGTAATAGGCACAGACGTTCTCAGCAAATACAAAACAAATTTCAGATTTCTATATGAATGCTTATTTAGATTACTTGAAAATATAGGTTGCAAACTTCAACTGGAAAATAGTACTTCTCTCGAACACTCCATTATCACACAACTGCAGAAAATAAACCATAAAGAACAGGTGAAAAGTCCATGGAAGATAAATATTAAAGATAAAAATGACATTTCTAATAGAAAACGATAGTTTCCCCAAGGAGATGTTTCAAGAATGAAGGTCAGTTTTTGAAAAGCACTTCAAATAACATTTCGTTTTGAAGAGGACTGTCAGAATGCAAATGCAGTGATAATGCAGATAGTGTACGTCCAAGGTGCTTTTCTGCCAACAAAGGGGGATGTTTATGATCTATCATATATAATAATACTCACCTGTCTGAACAGATATTTGGTTTATTTATTTATTTTTTGGTTCTTTTTAATAATGTCCTTTAGGCAACCTAGGAACAATAATATGCATGCCAGGGCTCAGTGGCAAGCCTGTGAATTAGCTGTTCAAGGGAAGCACTCTAGTTCAATTAAAAAAGCCCTCAGAACAACCTGGAATTGGATGCCCCACTATATTGCAAAGCAGGGTGTCACCTCTCCTAGAAGACAAAGCAAGTCCTGCAACAATATTCTTGGGAAAGAAAAAGACAGTTAGAGAAAATGAAAAGTTTTCCATTCTTTGCAGTGAAAACTTAGCAGATTTTAGACAGTATTCAGCTGCTAGAAGAGGTCCATGCGTGTACTTTAGTTTTGATAATACGTGATACATTTACCTTTACAGAAAAACATTGGATTTAGCATACTGAGTTCCAGCTGTTGTGCTGATATACAGTTGTGCTTATATCCTTCCCAGCCTTCCACAGGAACAGTAAGCAGAAGAAATATGAAGGAAGCAAGGACAGCTAATGAGAAACGGTGTCCAAAATGAAAACTGGAGTAAGGGTTCTTAGAGCCATAACTTCCAAAGGATACACCAAAGCATATGTATTCAAACTGAATCCCACCTACTTGTTCCAAGAAAAGAATTGTTTTCTGATATAACACTTTGTTTCAGTTTTACTGATGGAAAAGAGATCTGATACTCAGACCTGGGGTGTTCTAACTGAAGGTATTTTAGTAAGACAGGGAGCCTTTAGATCACCAGATTTTTTTATTATAGTGTATTTGTGTTTCTGTCTACAGTGTTTAACTATTCTCTCACCAGCTGGACCCAATCGCCTGTATGAATATAGTGAAAGTATAGAAAAGAAAATGTTGTCAGGTGAGTATGTGAGGTGCTCAACTTTCAGGACCTTAACATCCGCATGCCAAAAAATTCCTGGAGCTAAGATACACAAAATCCAAACCATCCTTGACATGAGCTAAGGACAGGCATAGCTTGAAGAAGTTCGCAGTGGAAGATGAGAACAGTTCCCTAAATGACCGACCACTCCACTGCATTGATAAGGCTACTTGATGCAATGACTGGACAAGTCAGGTACAAATCAGGATGACTTCCACAACTGGAATTACCTGGCGTTTGGTGGCAGCATGCCCCAGACACTAATTACATGAAACAGCTCTACAGGAGCCGTGCTTGACCTGCTCATCAGCCACACGCATCCTGCGAGCTGTTCATTACTCCTCTTAGACAATAAGAGAAAGCTCTCAGCCCAAAGTGCTTGCAGACATAACACAAGCAACGGAGGGGAGAACAGAAGTAATAAAGCTCTTCCTTCTTTATTCCTCTAGACCAGGGGTGTTAAACTCATTTTCAGCGGGGGCCACGTCAGCCTCGCGTTGCCTTCAAAGGGCCGAACGTAATTTTAGGACTGTAGAAACGTAGGAGTACATGCTCCTGTCTTAAAGCCTCTGACCTGAGGCTCAGAGGACACACCTGCTCCTCCTCTGTATAATGCAGGGGTACAGCCAAAACAGGGCGGCACTTCACCAGAGTGATGCTGCAAAGCATAGAATTCATTTGTGGTAATACCATACTAACAGGCTTATGTAGCTTCTGGGACACAAGGTAATAATACTGCAGTTTTACATGGTGTAAAGCAGATCTATCTTTCCTTTTCTGAGCTGGAGAATCAGAACCTAAAGCTGGTCTCAAACCTTAACTGACTAAAAAGCAGTGAATTAAGTTGACATTAACTTCTGATGACAAACTGGTAAACAAACTAAGTGCTTACTGTGAACCGTAATCTTCTCTTGCATGTATCCAGATTTGTTTTGGCAGCTGTTTTAATGGAGAAACACTACATTATTTACCATACCACAGCACTCCTATTTAATTCAATGAAATTGTAGAACACTAATGTGCAAAAACATGAATGTTCCTAGATTTGCTCTTCCAGAAATTTAGGTACAGTTTGCCAAGGAAAAATAAATTAGCAACATGTGAAACTGCAATATTTCAATAATATGCTAGAAGTGAACGAATAATTGCGATACACTTTATGCTTAATTAATTTATGTTGCCTTAAACCTAAATGCTAAATCATAACAAACAGGAGAAGAATTAAAAATTATTCCCACTGACAACCTGAAATATTATTTCCATTCTTCACTGAGATCCTGCCTCCAGTTACATAATTTTCAAGTCCTGCTGGAAAATATTTTCAATAAAATCACGTTTTAAAAGGTTTTTCCACAGAAATTCATTGTGAAAATACATTTTTAAAGGAATCACAAAAATAAAACAAAATTTATGTCCCACAGTCTACATTTATAGCTTCTGTATTGAATTCATGGGCTGTGCAGTAAGAGTTATTAATTAGCATCACTTTCTTTAACACATAGTTCATGAATAAGGGATGCGCTCCCTGTAAAGTGCTGATAAAGGTGGCTAATTGGGGAAATGTACCATTTAAATAATTTCAGTTCTTTGTTTTACAATGTTCTATAAAATTTCTGCACAGAGGAAGAAAGGAAGGGAAATATTGGTTAACGGTGAAATCTTGCTATGAAGATATTCTGTAAAAGTACTGTAAAAAATGTTGCTTCTTGAAGAATTAAGGCTGAATCTTATTTTCCCTATTGATAAAAACAGTTACAATAGAGTTCATGGGAATTTCACCACTGGCTTCAGTGAAAGCACCGGCTGTGACACTTGAGATATACTTAGGAACAACAAGTGTCATTTAACTCTGTATTTCTGTAATCAGTGCTCCCATTGTTAAAGGACCGGTGAGCGGAGAACAGAAAATCCTGAGAGTTTTAATGCATTAAAAACATATTATCTGAAATTAAAAAAATAAATAAAAACCATTTGAACCTTCTGTTACTATATGTCAGGAAGATTTCAGTGATGAACCAGAGTTCACGATAATTTCTATACTGTTCATCTTCAAGATGTATAGATAAGGGAAGCATACACAATCTCTTTGCCTTCACAAATGTACATTTAGAACTGTCTTTGTACAAAAGATATTTGATCATCCACACTGTTTGCCTTCAGCAAATGCTTTTGTACCCAAACCCGCTCATACAGAAACCAGCTGAAATTTGCCAGTGACTCAAATGAAGATGACCCAGGTCTTCACTGCATCAGTGTATGTAATGGATTGTTTCACATCGATATCTACTAATGTTTTATCTATGGATTTTTTGTATGATGATGAATGATTGGAATTGTCCTTCTTTTCTATACAGACAAATTACAATTATTCAAAGGATGTGGCTGTCTTCAGAGAAGTGATGATTTCAATTTCAGTGCTATTTAAGCATCTGATTTAGGAAATTATCTTTTCTCTATAACTCATGATTTCAATAACTTGTGTTTAGATAGATGGCATTAAACTTGATTCATGTGATTAACTAGTGCAAATGGAATGGGTATCCAAAAAAACACCTCTTAGATACACTTGTTACATTTTCTCTCACTTCTGCAATACTGTTTGAAGATAAGCACGGGAACAAAGTGGAGCTTCTCAATTTTTTTTCTTTGAATACCTTCTTTTTCTAAATAAACTCAGTTGGATTCTATTTATTAAAAAACCAAGTTCAACATCACTACAGAAATGTGACTTTTTAAAAAATAACTGTGACTCTTAAAAAAAAGTAAATGAGCAATTCTCTAAAGCTGTTGTTGGCCAGATATTTTTTATTTAAATCAAGAATCTGGCTAGGGGTAATCTTAATGGTAAGGATTTTCACCACATGACTCTGTAGCATTATTCATATTCTCAAATTAAAACTGAAATTTCTGTGAAAGTAAGGGTTTACATGGTTTTATTTGTTTTTATTTAAAATTCTGAATTAGAAACACCACAGAAAGAATTTTGCTGAAATTACCTTTATAATCCTTGTTAGCTAATAACGATTTGCCAAGAAATAAACACTAAAGAGCTTAAAATGGATAAAACTTGGTTTATATGCTGTCCATCGAGTATTTTGTGAGTTATGGTCTTTGAATTGATACCCATGCCTTTGAGTATAAAAAGGTTAACAAATGGCACATTTATCCAAGTAAAGTACAGCTCCTACACTTTTTAACATCTGTGTGTCCTCTTGATGACTTCAGCCTTTCTAAGACTAACAAGTGAATTTAGGATTTATAGTTGAGAAACAGCATGGCTGCTTCTGCTGTCAGTTTTTATTCGTTGCTCTAATAATAGGAAGTGTAATAAACAACACAGATTTACAACTGTACATTTTAATTATCGCTTCTGAAGGTTTACATAATCAAGAGAGGTGATCACTGCTCCTTCTTATTTGGAATTTTCTCTTTTGGTTCCAGACACTACTGAGTTATTCAGTAAGCAGACAGCTTTGCTCTTTTCATCAGTGATTCATGAAAGAGTTGACAGTTTGTGTGCTAAGGCAATCTGAGCTTCAGTCTAACAATCCGATTTGTTGGCTCAGTAGATTTACTGCTTCTTGATTTTCTTGATAAATTCCACGTGAAACCCAATATCAGCTGCCCTGACAAAACCTTTATCTACATGAGTAAGTTCATATTGGTCCACATGCAAAGAGAAAGAGACATAAAACTGAGAATTTTGTAATGAAAAGTTAAATTTTGCAGAGGTTTCAGATGCAGATTTTTTAAGTCCACAGAAAAACTATAGTTAAATTTAGAAGTGACATTTTGCTTTGGGACAGCCTTTGTTAATTCCAAGCAAACATATTAAATACCTGCATCTTGTTAGCATGTGTTACATACAAAAGGAAATGGAAAGTCCTTGCTTACTACACATAGCCACTGTGACTGTAATTGTAAGAGACTGAAAAGACATAATCTAATAATAAACAATTTTTTTTTTCTTAAAGAGGAAGCATAGACAAAAACTATAGATTATAAAACAGGTACGAAAGAAATGATAGAAAGTGGCTTGATTTCCTGAGTGAACAGTATATCAGATTGTTGCCCTAAAAAAAATGTTTCAATCTTGCAGCTAGTTGGGCAAGTTCAAAATCTGAATCTCCCGTTAACTTGTTGAAAGTTCATGCTTTCCTGTATTTCCATTGAACCACTGAATAGGATAATTGCACTTCTTTCTACAGTTTATAAAGGATAGTTACATACTTTATGATAACTGCAAATCTTTGAGATATTTTGTCCATATAATCTTGCCTATGTGTTTTGTATTTGTGAGTTTAGCAAATTCTGGCCAACAGTGTGCTTCATGATGTAACCTGTACATATACTGTGCTTTCCTACCCAAGAATACACTTACGTAATACAATTTCAATTTCTTCTAAATTTCACTGGCAATCTAGACACCATTTTCTGATTTCCTTCAAATCCACAGGAAGTCTGAGGAAATGATGGTATATAGTAGAATTCCACTTGGAGAAAACAGCTCAAAATTACTGTAAATAAAAAAAAAAAACATATTTAGAAGTAGCTCCCACTCATAGCAAATAGTTGAAGTCATTTACTCTTCCGATGAGTAAAAGACCTGTATTATGACAAAGGTCCATCTGTGGGACATAAACCATAGGACAAAATTTTGTAGATCTGTTAATGACAGTCAGTACTGACTGAAGTAACTAGGAGACTGAACTGACGAAGTCTGGGGAATGGATTTCAATAATGATATCTGGAGAAAACTTTGGATGTTGGACATACCCATTCTCAAAGTTCCGCTGCCTTTTAACACAGAGCAGAGAATAGAGTGTCATTGTCCTGCAGATTTCATGAACAGCATCACTGGGATGGTGAGAAAAGTGTCTTTTCCTCTCCGGTTTGATACAGACATTGCAGACAGCCTTGAGGAGGATGTAGGTGTATACTGGGAAGACTGGTGTACAACAGCATGTTCTAACAGTTTGAGGCAAATCTTCGTTACGTTGGTGGGTTTTCATGGACATTTGAGTTTAATGATAATGTGCACTCGAATTTCTGTGAAGAAAATGCCTCAGAGCTCTTGAATCAAAAAAGGCTCCTTAAGAGAAGATATTGTACTTTAAAAATATTTTTTAATAACCTATGCCTCTCAGGCTGTCTGGAGCTTATTAATCTGTTTGATCATCAGGAAATAATTTCAAGGCTTTAAGGGAGAAAGCAACAAGAAGTATAACTGCAGTGCAACTTCACTGAGGCTTCCTAAATCGCAGAAGGATTTTACTTCTTTTCTGGTGGCAGAACATTGACAAAGATAACAATCAGACACAAGCAAATTCAAAGAAACCAACTTATTCGACAGTTGCTTGGACATAAAGAATATAGAGCCACCAAACTGAGCTGGTTATTATATTTCAGATGAACATGGTGAGAGAACTGCAGCTGGATCCCAGAGAATTAGGCCGTGCTCCTGCCTGGCAGGAAATATAGGAAACTTGGAAACCGCAAATTGTCAATGGATCTCAGAAACTAAGGAAGCTAAAGTCACACATCTAAGGGTTAGGTGTCCAATTTAAATGTCTGGGCAACCATACTTCAGTTCTGGTTTGATTACTGACACTGACATTTCTTCATGGCTCGTAGCCTAGCATGTGTTCCTCTCCTTTCAGAATACTAGGATATCAGCAAGATGGAGGACATATATATGGGTAAGAATGATAAAATGCATGGGATAAAGAGATTTAAAGATGCTAATAAGGACTGAGTATTCAGCTGCTTCCCAGAGAAAAGGACATCTGAAGCACCATACTAAGTTGGCTGCTTAACATGTAAGCAAGGAAGACTTTCTTGGTGCTGGTCCTATTTTACTACTTGCCTTTAGTACTAGTGATCTCTGTAAATATGACACACTTAGGATGGTTTTTAGGAAAAAAGTAAATATGAACCAATAAGTACTGATAGGAAAGAATACTCCAGTCATCAAAAAGATATATAGCTGCCACCAAGCCAAATACGTTTAGCATACTTGCCCTGTGCAGATTTTAAGTCTTCATAGGATGTACAGATTTTGAGTCTCAAGATTTTAATTCCATCATGACATTGCAAAAGCATTGTAACTCTTAGCAGATAGTTGTTGTTTCAACAGTAAATTTATGAATAATGTCAATGAAGAAAATAGTTTGTAGTAAAAAATACTTAATATTTAATCAGAAAAACACTTGAAACTAAAATCCCAGAAACTAAAACAGCGCCAAAAGTTTTTGTGGTGTGATGTTCCAAGGCATGAATCAGAACTGCAGAATTAAAGTTTATTGTCACAAAAGCAGGCTTGGAGATCTTAGGGTTACAACATACTCTTGGCTAATAAGATTGCACACATACCCTGCATATACTCTTGTTCCTCCATCCAAGAGTGGGTTTCAGCCCTAAGAAAAATAAATAAAACACTCCAAATCTGCTACGGAATGCATAGATGTGCCACGAACAGTCTCAGGCAAACACCTGAGGGAAAGCAGCCATCCCCATTATTCCTTAGGAAGCACATCAAGATAGATAGCTGTCACACTGAAAGAAAATGGAGATTCTTTTCTATCAAAAGACTTCATCACATTTAAGATACGGTTTAGATTATGGAAGAACTTTTGGCAATAACCATGAAGAAAAATAGTTTTATTCATCTTGATTACTGTCTGGAATTCTTCCATTATGTAAACAATAGCTCATAGGTATTCAGGCATCCAATGCTTCCACACAGCTTTGAGAGCAGACAGCAACTGACTCTGCTGAGTGTAAAATCATCATATAAATGTCTTGATAGTTATTATTCTAAGAAGCACATTGCCTCTGTCTTTGCCTGCATAGACTACAAATTGTGTGAAAAGTACTGAAAGAGCCTGAGAAGTCGCTGGGGAGGGGTGCATGCAAATTTATTGAAGCTATTTTGAATCAGTGAACAAGCAGTTGGGCTAATCCTAGAGATGTGCTTGTTATTCTAAACTGTTGCAAATGTCCTCTTAAGACATCACTAAGAATTTAACTTTGTGTTTAGATAGCATTGCACACATTAAAATATCACACAAAATTAGCAATAGTCTGTATACCCTATGCAATTTTGACTGGCTTCAATTTAAACCAGGTGGGGCTTGCTGAAACACATTTCTGGGCCATAACAGGGTACTTTTAAGTACTTGCTTTCAGTGAGAAACTGTTCTTTCTTTGTTTGGACATCGTATTTAGCCAGTTTTTAATATTTACTCTGAAAAAACAGAAGAATCAATTCGTGACATGAAAAAAGGCAATTTCATCCCCAGGTAAATTTTTCCAACAGCCCATAAGATTGGGATGACAACATTCTAACATTTCACTAATAATTAGTCATCATGTCTCAGCAGAACATAATATAATAAACCCTAGCACTTTTGTTCGCATTTTTTTCTTTTTTTGACATCATGTACTTTAGATTGCCTTTTTATATCAGATATTATTGGGTTTTTTTCCTTCCAGATGCTCAGAGGTTAGGAAAGGATTTTGTTTCTTTTGATTCCTCTCCCGGGAAAATAATCTACCAGCTTGTTAGTTTCCTCAGTACTCCCTATGTAACAAAAAGAGGCACCTATGGAAGGCCTCATTTTCTTTTCTTAGCTCTGCTCCAAAGACCCTGTGAGCATCTGCAACTTCTCTTAATTTTCTTGGGTATCGCAGGTGTTCAACAGCTCTAAGAATTGAATGTACTGGGACCAAAGAAATGTGAGAAGTTCATTCTGGATCCATAGAGCTAATAAGGACTCTGAGTCCTAAAATAGACAGCAGTGAACTTACACCACCGAAAAAAAAGTATTTCTTCCAAGTGGACACATCAAGAAAGATGTGACTTGTTAAAAAAATACTTCTCTTTTCTTGAACAGCCATGTTCACAAGCTCTCATATTTTGCCGACTGAAACAGAATGAGATTTATTCCCACTCACATCTGATTCTCAGTCTGATTCCCATAGCTATTACTATCACTATTCAATTAATATAAAAATGTTTTCTGTTCTTTTCATCTTCTGCCCACCAAAGTTGAATTCTCCCCTTTTCTTAACACTGTATTTTATTATTTATTTGTTGTCCTTTTTTTTTTTCTTTTTCTGTGCACTGGTAGTTAATTATGTTTAATATGCTGGAAAATTCTAATAAAAGTACCAAGACTTAGAATAGAAACTTTTATCTTTTTTTTAATTGATGGAAAATGTGCAAGCTTAATTAGGCAAGCCATTGAGATAAATGCCTCAACAAATAAATTTCCCACTCACGAATGCAGTACAGCCAACAAGAAAGTGCCCAGCAAGTTTCAATTCACTTGGGTACCAAAGTATTTATACCCAACACATTTGGGTCAGATAATAGCATTCTGATAAAACCCAAGGATTACAGAGTGAACCTCAGCAGGGCAGCTGGCTCTTAAGCACTGGGAAATCTCTCACTGGATTAGAGCACACACATATTTTCTTTCAGAGTGACAGGCGAACCAGTCCATGACAGGAACACGCCTGAAGGAAAACGGGGTTAATACGAAACTGCTCTTTGCAGGTAGTTACTATCTAGGCTCTTCTAGGTTGCTCTATAAATAAGCTGGTCCCAACGACTTGGAGAACAGGGAAGCACAAAGATCCTATTTAGTCTACGAACCTCTTGTTTGCAGCACAGGTTATTTTTCTGTTTAGACTATGCACCATCTGAAACCAGAAAAGAAAAAGGCGAGGCCAGTCTGAGACCGCTGATGCCAGCCACTGGTAAAAACTGAGAAAGTATGATCTTGTGATTAGAAACATCAAGAGAAAAGGTATTGATACATAGTAAAGGGCTCAAAAAGAAGAAACATAAAAATTATTTTAAAATAATAATCACATAATAGGGGTCATAACTTTTATAATAAAACCAGATGGTCAACATTGTTTAATAACTGACATAACAAAGCAATGGTATTTATAAAGGAGATACAACTCACTATTTATTTCTCATTATTCAAAAAGGCATGGCATTTTTTACTTTTGCAGCTGAAAAGCAAACAGTCAGTGTACTTGAGGAATCAATTAAAAATAACAGAATAAAAATGAGGAAACAGCAGTATCAGTTCAGAGCTTTCAACCTATCTGCAATTTGCTTCCACTTAAAAACATGACTGTTTCTTCAGAGCAATAACTGCATAGCATCTGGGGGATTTCACGGGATCAAATAACTTCACAAGTCCAGACCAGGCAATGTTGTCCTGTAAAATGATATATGATGGAAGTACATAAAAATGTGTTTGACCTAAAAGCTAAGATACGGTAATAGGTCCACATTTTGAAATATGAAATTGAAAAAAAAAATCCCTAATGTAAAGCAGGAAAAACACTTCTCTAACAAAAAAATCACAGAATGCTTGTTGTGAAATAAAAGACACCCACACCAGAACATATTTTGAAGTCATTAAATTATTTCTGGCACTATCAAATGATAGCTTACCACCCTCTTTATCAGTAAAGCTTTTTTTCAGTTGAACTAGAGCAAAGAAATTAAGGATCAAGTCCCATCCATTTTACGCAACACATTCTACTACTGAAGCTAATTAACTGACTTTTCAAATGAATCAGGTCAGCTGGATCTGGTCTTCATGTTGCATGTGGCTTTTATCATTTCTATTTTTTCTTGCTAAGCACATTTTGTGAATCAACCAGTATAAGATTAAATCAATGCTTATATTACATTTGGAAAAGGTAAATTAATACTAAATGCAGCAAGCCTGATCGCCTGTCTTGGAAATCATCTTGGAAATCAGATCTCTATGTGGTTTATAACTGGTTGGCATTTGAGAAAATACATCATTATTTGAATATTTCAAATTGCCTTTCTGTAAAAATACAAGTCAGAACAAAAGCATACATTTACTACAACTCAGTTGTTCCAAGTGCACTGTGGCAGAGAATAAAGTGAATTTTTACTTATGATAAAATGGAACCGTTAAAATGAAAGGTTTGTGGTGGAAAAACAGTTATTCACATGAACGGGTTTAAAACTTATTTTAAAATTTTATTTTGACCATCGCCCAGAGCAGAAGCTGGAAGACACTACCATTTCCTCCTAGTGAATTATTATTTGTCAAAAAAATGTTTACTAGTGCAGAGAAAGTATGGCTGCTGCTTCTGTGTTAATCAGGCCAAGCTCAATATCAGCATTAGAAGAAACATTGTAATATCAATAATTATGGAGTAAATATGGTAGCATTTGATTATTATATCCCAGATCTATACTTGTAAAACATATCCAGGTTGTACGTTAGTCAAATGTACCTCAGATGACCCATACAGTTGGAAAAAGTGCACCCTCTCTCATCATTGATCTTAATTAAGAAACAATTAAAAAAATCATGAATATTTTGGACCTAATTCAAAATTTCTTGAGTCATATGTGCTAAAACATATTCATTGGGAGCTCTAGCATGTGCAGCACAATGTTTGTTTAGCATTTCCAATATTCTTTTTAATTATTAAATATCTCAATATGTTGTATAAAATGAGATTGGTTGCATATTTAATTAATTTATTTTTACTGTCTATTGACTAGTAATTACCACACAATTAAAAGAACATAAACTTTACTGTTGCTGCGTTGCTGAAAATAAAAACATCTGCTGGGCATATGTTTACACTAAATGGAATGAATGCTTATACTTTTGCAAATATGATGAGAATAACAATTCCGCAACAGAGACTTTTGGTCTGCAAAGTAATAAATTGGCTGAAATAGTCTCATTTCACTGATGTAGCCTTTAGGTATCATAAAATATAATGCAAAAATACCTGCTCCTTGAGGTAGCAAAGACGATCCAGAAGTATCAAAACTTCTATGCAGGGAGCCAGAACAACCTTCAGCTGAAAGAAAGATTAGATACTATAATGATTTTGGGAAAGACAGCCAATACACTTCCAAATGGCTACACTTCCACAAAACAATTCCAGGAAGGTCAATCATTTGCTAGTGCTTCTGTTGTACAAATGTCACCTTGCCAGTTTTCCCTGTGGGATGGACATCTTCAAAACAGATTATATTAAAGATCAAAAATACATGGAATGCCATAAAGCCAGGAAACTATGTTATTTATTTGGTCCAACAAGAAAATGATATTATATGAAGCAGAACAAGTTTAAAGAGGGAAATAATGAATTTTAATAAAAAAAAAATTTTATGAAATAACTGTGTGGAGACCAGTCTAGGTTTAAAAGGAGACTGACATTTCATTTTCCAGGGTAATAGTCCCTCTTGAAAAAGAATCTTCCACGTGTTTGCTTTATTATTTTACTGACACCTAATATAGTTTTGGAATAGGATACGCTCCAAAGTTTGGAAGGTGGAGCTGCTTTGTTTTTGTGATTGCATACCACAGTGTAAGACAGTCCACCTCCACATAAAACTTAACAGGACTTTGTTCTAGACTAGCACATACATACGAGGTAATACTATTAATCCTATAACTTTTACCATATTAAATGCTTCAAGCTCATTCATTCTGTGCTTGTATTTTTCATAGTAATCCATTATACAGCTGTCTGGGATCTGCAAGGAATATAAAAAAAAAAAATCAGAGTCATTCTAGTTACATTTTCAAGAGAACTTTAAAATGAAATATTTTTTTTCCTAATTGAGAGTCACACTACAAAATCAAATTTGTGTTTTGTTTTTGAAATTAGCACTTTCCTAAGGTTTATAATAATTTTCCAATATCGGTTTCTTAGTTCTCATTTACAATAACTGTTCTTCAGAGAGCATTTTGCACTGACATGAAATACTGGATTCATTCATTATTCTGAAAGCTCCAGCCATTCTTAAATGAGTATTACACAGTAAAGTGGAGATAACATTCTCATTTCTTTTGCCATATATCTTATCCTCTCCTCACCCCCGTCCCCAAGAGATTTATTTAAAGAGCTGAGGAGCGGATTCTGGTGTGAGAGTTACAGGCTTCAGTCAGGAATTTCAGATGATATTTCACATTACAAAACCTGCTGTCAGATTCTGGAAATAATACTTCGTTTCTTTGTGCCTCAAGTTACCCATCTTTAAACCAAAACTTTTTTCTGTCTACTTTGCACTACTCCATGTTCCCCTCTTCCCAATCACCTGATGCAACATTGCCAGCACTGCCACTGATTGCAAATGCTGTGATCTGGGGTTAAATCTGATACAGAGGCAGCCCAAGAACCTTTCTCTTTTCAGCCCTTAGCGGCCACTGCCCCACCACAGGTAGCCAGAGCTATGGCCATACCTGTTCTTCACAAAGTATGTTCTCTACAAGGCAGCCCGACCACAGCATTTTCCAGTTTTTAAAGGTCATGATGTCTCTACTCTTCTGCTGTCCACAGTCCTGGATGCTAAAGCAGATGGTTGAGCTGGGCACTTAAGAAACCTGCCAGAGGAGTGGGAACTAGGTTTGCAATATTACTGGTGATGGAGGCTTCTGGAAAGAGCAGTGCTGGAAGAGTCTGATGTATTTCTGCAGTATTGGGAGTTTGCAGTACAGCTACTCTGTTATGGATATGGAAAGAGCCAGTCCACCACTTAGCAGAAAAGTAATGGTATTGACAGAAGACTAGGAAAGCTGAAGTGTTTAATACATTTTTGCATACTTTTATTAGAAGAATCATCTGAGAGCAGGTGGGTAATCCAGTTTCAAAGAAGCAAAATCTCACCCTAAAATAGGAAAACAAACTAGAAAACGTTTCCATAAATTATAAGTTTTCAAATCAGGTATGTATTATGAACTTCATCCAAAGACAGCCAAAAAGGGCATGAAGTGACCTGAGAACTATTAATCATTGTCACTGAAAAGTTCTCAAAGATGGTATGTCAGATGGCTAGTAGATGTATGTCATTTATTATAGAGCAGTCAGTTCAAATTCAATGCACTGGAAAAAACTGAACAAATAAAGAATACAAAAGCACTAAAAGATAAGCGGACAAGTAATAGCCAATATGAATTTGCCAAGAACAAATCACAGGTCAGTCTACTTTGTTTGTAAGGAGGGTGAAAGGATTTGCAACAGCAAAAAACAACTGCTTGTCATATATTTTGATTTCAGCAAGATTTTTGACACCATTTCACATAACAATTTCAGAAGCAAATTTAAGAAACAAGGTTTAGATTGAAGTATCATAAAGTGGGTGAAAACTGAATGACCATAATCAGAGAGTACTTATTAATGAGCCTTTGAACAACTGAAAAGACGTGCTGACTGGAAGTCCATTACAAAATGCAGCGTTTCCATTAAGAACTCAGATGACAGGGCAGAAACCACATTACCTAAGTCTGCAAATGTGCAACAGGAAGGCATCGCTGGAACTTAAAATAATTTTCAGAAATTGGAGCATGGCTTAGAAAAGAAGTCTGAAATGCTGTGCAGAAAAGCAGAAGGGACTACACTCAGGCAGAAATGATCAGCTGTTCAGGATGGGGAACACCAAATGACGGTCTGGGAGATCAAGCAAATCACAATATGAGTGAGAGTCACAGTTGTGCTACTGCAAAAAGGAAAAAAAATCACCACTCTGCGACGTGTACGGGAGAGCAGCTGCAAAGCGCAGGAAGCAATCCCTCAACTCTGCTGGGCAGTGGTGAAGCTCTCACTGGGACACTGCATCCATTTTGGGGCATCAGATTTCAAAGAAATGAACTGTCTGAAACAGCCCTGAGAGAGAAAGATCGGAGATCTAGAAAACATGACCTATGAAGTAAGACTGAGAGAAGTGGAAGGGATTAGGCTAAATTAGGGAAAACTGAGAGTGGGCATAATAACAGTTTTTACATGGCGATTGCCAAGAAGCAGGGAACAATTTGTTCACTGTGTCTATGGTGGATAGGATAAAAACTCCTTGCAGCAAAAAAAAATCAGCCAAAAACTTGAAGGAACTTTCTCTATTTGAGGTTAATTAAGGACTAGGGAGGTTTTTAGTCTCCATCACAAGCAGCTTTAAAAAGGTTTGTCAAATATTTTTCAGGAATGATAGAAAATTCTCACTCTGTCTTAAAACGAGGGGATGGGTTAGAAAAAATTTTGTAGTCTTTCAGTCATGTTTTTTTAAATTTAGAAAGTACTTTTTCACAACTACAGAGGCAAGGTTGAGTAGCTGATCTGGCAGCACTAATGTGGACTAACAGGATTTTCTTGGTCTTGTTGCTATTTTATTTTCAGTAAAGCTGTGTAAATATCTGAGGGTTTCTTTTTTTTTTTCTTTTCCCCTCTAAAGAGTGAAACCAACTAAAATATATCAGTCATGAGATAAACAAAATAGTTTATTTAACTTCTGCCCTATAAGCTTTTCGTTTCAACTGAGAATTAAAAGGGTTTTAGTATAATGGGTTTTCGAAATTACAGGCTATTTGGAATTAAAATACAAAGACCTGTATTTGTAAAAATGCCATCATGAAACCTTTCTGCTTTTGCCTCTTTTATGTTTTTCATTATTCAACATGAAGCATTCAAATTAAAAGCAAACAAGCTGTGAAATGTGGCAAATAAAAAGCTGGGTCAAAAATGTCTCTTGGATGTTGCCATACTCGAGTACTGAGCCTTTTGCACTCTGTCCTTGCTTAATACACATTCCGACTGAATGCATTCTGCTGTCATGGATCGATTAGGCAGAATTCCAAACTGTGCCTCGGTTAAAAGTTTGGTGGGGGAACCAATTCAATGCAACAGCCCAGCTGGAAAACAGAGGAAGTGTTCACCAAAAAGCATTGATAGAAAAGGTCATGAAAAGGGTAACTGGTAGCTAGCTACGTGGTCAATTTACTGGACAAAGACTAAAACCTAGATAACACTGGCTTTGTCTGAAACTGCAGCAGCTTCGGTTCTTTAAAGGTACACAACACAATCTTCAGCTGTCCTTCCCAGGTGAGGCAGGAGTGGATTATTGTTTGTTTTCAAGAACATGCAAAGTAAGTGCCATTTAGCCACTGGAGTTGTCCCTGCAATTGTTCTCTATGCAGGGTTGCCACACATCTCTATACCCCAAAAAACCTCTTTAAATACATGCACTGAACTTTATTCTTCCTTTATGATGTTGATACTATGAACTTATGGTCTGAGTGAAAATGCACGAAAAAAACCCAAATACATATATCAGGCACTTGTCTTAACAATGGTTCTGCACTCAAAGATCTAGTTTATGCTACTGATATTTAAATATCCTTCAATACATACAGAGAGGGTTTGGCCAGTATTTCTTTGCTGATTTGGCTACAATGTCTTCTGGTCTTTATCGGGTTGAGAACAAAAGCATCTCCTCTCTTTGCACTGTGATGGTGGTGCATGCCCCCTTCCAAACTCATTTCTTCATGGATTGAGGTGGTTGCTGAGGGGTGACCACATTAATGTTTATAAATATATAAAGGGTGAGTGTCACGAGGATGGAGCCAGGCTCTTCTCGGTGACAACCAATGATAGGACAAGGGGCAATGGGTACAAACTGGAACACAGGAGGTTCCACTTAAATATGAGAAGAAACTTCTTCTCAGTGAGGGTGCCAGAGCACTGGAACAGGCTGCCCAGGGAGGTTGTGGAGTCTTCTTCTCTGAAGACATTCAAAACCTGCCTGGACACCTTCCTATGTAACCTCATCTAGGTGTTCCTGATCTTTCGAGGTCCCTTCCAGTCCCTAATATTCTGAGATTCTGTGATTCTGTGAAATAGAACTGAGACAACCAAGAGGAACTGGTGGACAGCAAGGTCTCCATTGACTTACATATAACCATACCATATGCTGGAGATGGCACTGAAAGTATACCATAGGCCAGACTTATCTGCTGTGAACACTAGGTGACTATCAACAGAGGCCTGAGAGCACATGAGATACTACACACCTGAGCACACTCAGGTTAGACTGTGACCCCACAAACGTGGAGTGAGCATGGGCTGAAAAGAAAACATTAAGGTACAAGGTGTGCAGCAAGTAGTGATACCACACTTAGCATGTCTCCAGAGAGTTTCAGAGTTGTGTCTTTCCCTAGACTACAGTATTTTGACTGAATGGAAGTCTTTTACTGTCCAGTGCTGCACATGCCCTACAGAGGACAGACAGAGCCCAAGGATGCTGTTCCACGTCTGTTTAAACAGATATAATTCCTCTTTGCTGCCTCAAAGGGACTGATTTGCCCTGCACTGACCACACGTTTCCATGTTTCCTCTCTCTTCTGGTACCATCATTATCCTGAACATTAGCAAGAGTACAAGAAATCAGCAGGGCAACCCTTTTAGCAGAGCAGTGTCTTTGATCAGTTCAAAACACTTGGGAGACCATACCATGCAGCAACTTCATACAATTTTCCCATGACTAAGGTAGTTAAAAATAATGTAATGTAATGTAATATAGTGTAAAAGAATGTAAAACAGATAATGGAATTACTGAGAAACTTAAGTTTATTTAGAACTTTGTGTAAAATGCATTTCAATTGAATACAATCTATGTTATTTATAATCATATCTAATTGAAATAAAAGTCATTTCTCTTAAGATTCTTTGTCAGACTAAAATGTTACACTACCATAATTGGGGTAGTATTTTGCTTGTTTGAAAAACAATTATACTTGAAAACAGTATTATGCACATACACTTTGTAGGCTGTATTACAACTGTTACCTGTGCCTTCATTCAGTTTTTCCCTAACTAACAAATGAACCAGGAAATCTGTGAGCTGAAATTCCTTCTATTCAAGAAAACGGTTGAGAAAGTCAACTCTTCAACAATTGTAAAATACATTAAGTGTGTAAATTCATTTAGTGCCTTCATTTTTTGACTGTTTAGACTCAGTTAATTGCCATGTTAGAATTCATGGGAAAGTGGAGAGTATTGTTTTGGCTTTGGCTCCGTGTTTGCCCAACAGCTGTACACAATAAAAAGCATCAAAATCAGAAATAATCTTAGCAAAGACCAAAGAGTTTGAGGCATTCACTGTCAATTAAAGATATAAACATTGAATTTGGTGCAGGGTAGACATTACGATTATAAGAAATCTCAGGTTAAAAGTCCCTCTCAAAATTCTCCTTTTTAGTTCCCAGTATAGTTGTATATATTCAGGTTAGTTCCTGTGCTAACATATTATACAATTCCACTACTGACAGTTCTCCAGTCTTAAGCGTTTTTTCAACACTTTTTAAAACACCAATAAAATTAAGCCACACAGTAAGACTCTTTCTCTTAGTTCCCTTTATCTGCAAACTGCGTTTTAGGACACTCCACTAGTGATTGCTGAGGAGACGTTACAAGTCAAGGGACACTCACTGGTAACCTAAAAGGAGCACATCCACCTTTACCCAATGTCCTCTGTCTTATTGAAATAAGTCGTTGTAAAGAATTGTCCTCTATGAAACACTGACCAAAATGATATCTGCATTTTTTCCTCATTCAGCACATTAATCATTGGTTAACGTTATGACATTATTCAAATTTTCAGGCAAGCGTGGAAACAGAATGCACTACATGATCTGCAGAAGCTCAGGAAGATCCAATGCAGATCCCACAGGACACGTGGCACAATCTTATTGCATCACCAGTTACAAGATGTATCTTTTTCTCTTTCAGTATCACCCCAGGATGACTTCTTATAACAATTGTTGTCTGGGATGATTAAAGTAGTGAGGGTTGTAACACATTAAGTCAAAGTGGGCATGTTATTAACTTCATAA
This sequence comes from Caloenas nicobarica, assembly GCF_036013445.1. NCBI lineage: Eukaryota > Metazoa > Chordata > Aves > Columbiformes > Columbidae > Caloenas > Caloenas nicobarica. The sequence goes on from NC_088245.1 coordinate 53,033,318, forward strand.
TAGAACACAGTGCAATGATGCTCTTGAAAGACACTGATAAATGGCAAAGAAGGGGGAAGGTGCTCTTAAATATTTTGTCATAGCAAAAGAGCCAGTCAGACTCTTTTCACAGTAGCAACAGTGTTGTCTACCTTAATAATATTTCACTTCCAAGAAAGTAGCTTCTTTCAATGCAATTTAGCTGACAGAAATGGAAAAAAAAAAAAAAAGGACTATCACAAAAGCCACCAAGTTCTCAGAAAACATTCTGGTGACACTCAGGATTCTTTCAAGAAATCTATTTGAAAAGAAAATTGGTTTAGCCCACTGGTATCTCAAATAGCACACCACACTAAAACTTAAGTTATGAATTTGCCAGTAGTAATCCTCTAGTTAAGACTCAATTTTCAGAAACTGAGAAACATTACAGATGAGAAATCAATAACATATTAAGCCACTGAATTTAGGAAGCTAAATAAATCCAGTTAGTTAAAGAGTTCCTATTGGGGCAGAAATTAAGCTTAGAAATTTTTCACTCAACTAATCCTTTGGGATTAGAGAATGCCACGCTGCTTTGGTCAAAATCTTGTAAGGTCAGTAAATCAGAAATTCATACGAAAAACTAGTTTTGCCTACAAAAATTTAAACAAATTATCATATTAAAGGTAGAAGATGTAAAGATCAGTCTACCACTTTAGAATGTTCTCACGTGACTGTGGAAACCTTATTAAGCATTTTCTAGGAAGGATGGAACTGCCTAAACACCTCATTTTAAAAAAGTGAATCTTTCTAAATACTGTAATGCAACTTATCCTGACAAGCTCCATAAGGACAGAAGCTTTTTATCTCGGCCCAGGCTCACCTGCTCATTTAATTAGATCATCGCTTGCCAATGATGCGTACAGAGCACTGTGTCTCAATTGTATGGTTTAAAATTGTGAAAAAACATGTGAAACATTCTGTTCAACATATTTTAACATAGCTGTGTTCAATGAATCAGAAGAACATTAGAACATCTGAAGCACAGCTGGTGTAGGACCAGACTAGGAAATAAATGTGATAAATTGCACATGGTTTTGTACGAGACGCATAGATTTGGAAATGGGAAGGAATCTCCTCAAAGCCTACTCACCATTACATGAGTAGAACATGATTAGGGACTAAAACCAGGACAGCTCATGACACGGGTCGGACTGAGAGCCAACATGGAGGGACAGGGCTTCCACTTGCATGTTCCTCAGAGGGACTACAAAGTTTGTACAGGCTTCTCAGATGGCTCCTGGTTTCGTCTGGAAAGGGGGAAAATATGATCTCAGGGATAGATCCCAAGAAACTCAAGAGGTGTTTCCAAATATTTTTCCAGCCACTGACTGAAGTTATCTGAAATGTACTTTTACCACTTCATTTTCACAAAGGATTTATGGAATCAGGACACCTCAGTCTCTTAGCAGAAGTCCTTGAAAGTCTCATCTTTAAGCTCTTGGCTCCACAGTGCTTTAACTGACTTGCTTCCATCTAATACTGTAGGAATCTGAACAAAGCAAATTGGAACTATTTTTGTATTAATTTTAAAAAGAGCAGTATTATCACATAAATGAATGCAAGAAAGCACAGCATAATTTATGTCTGCTGAAAATTTATTCAGGACTGAGCTCAATAAATTAAATATAGATTTAGCTAACGTGAATAACTGCTTCATCATAAAATAAGAGAAGGCATCTCCTTAATCTATGTTCACTCTGACATCTGAGCAATTATAAAAAAGAAACATACTAAAACTGCAGTTTGAAAACAGTGATAAATCATTGAAACCTGTAATACAACCATAGTTATGCTCCAAGTGTAAAACCGGTTATTTTTTAAATTAATAAAGCCTTATTTTATTTAAAAAACAGAATAACTTTTTTTTTTTAATTGTCTTAAAAAACTCCGGCTTTACTTTTTACTTGATAGTTACAGCACTGAGGGATCACTCAGCTCAGTTACTTAGTTATCAGGCTTTACATGTATGCTAATGCTATTGGTAGGCATTTCTATCACCAAGATGAAAGCAAAAAGTCTCATTTGCATGCTCTTGTGTTTTCTTAAAAAGTATCACTGTTTTAAAAGAACACTACTACTATATGAAACATATATCAACTATTCACACTAACTATACAAAAAGTGTCCAAAGACATAAAAAAAAATAGTCTGACAAAAAATAACCAATCAATGAAAAAAACCCCATATTCTCACACTAATTCTGATTTCAGTATTATCTACCAGCTTTACCACTCAAAATTAAATAGTCTGGAATTTGCGAAAACACGAAGTCAATGTAGCAAAGGGAAGTAGTTTAGGAATTCCAGTAAAACTGAGCTAGTAAGCCCAACGCATATCAGTTATCTTTGGATTTATTTGATTATACTAAAAATGCAAGCATAATATAGGAAAAGGATTACTTTATAAATGAATTATAGGTAATATTTTCAGAGATTCTTATAAAATAAGACAAAATTATATAAAATTAATTATTAATTATAAACAAACCTAAAAGTTTTTGTTATTGTAGAGAAAGAAAGCACTAACACACTTCTTTAATTAGATATACTTGTAAATACAAAACCTTTGCAGAATATCCAGGACAATATGACTTATACCTAAATTTAGCTACATAGCTACATCAAGACTTGGAAATATTTTGAGTCGAACATTGATAGACATAATGTATCAAATATCAAAGTTGTTTAAATTACTTATGATGACAAATGAGCTTTTTACAGGACATGAGCTTCTCTTACTCTGTCATTAATGTCAATGCTACTGTGATGGGTACAACGCCTCACGGAAGGGTCCAGTGCCCTTTACTGACCCACCGGTTGAGACCTGACAGCTGCACGTCTTTTTGGGATGCTCTACCTGAAGCACGGGATCAGAAGATGACAAATGGGCAGCAGCTGTTTTTAAGAAGTCTGGTCAGGGTTAAACCAAACAGAGATGGTGGAAACTGAGCATTACCCATCTGTTTATTGTTGCAGATCTCATCTTAGGCTGTTAGATGGGGCACCAGCCAAATAAATGACTTTTTCTTGGGGTGGGGAGGGCCCCAGGAACTTCAGGTTATGTGCAGACTGTTTGAAACTGAAATACACCAGTCATGGGAGACTTAGAAGCTCAGTTAAACAAAACCACGGAAATTTGCAATAACACACTGGCAGGCACAGAAACGTCTCTTTGTGTGTGAAAGCTTAAGGTGACCCTACCTCTGAAATTGCTATCGTATCTCCCCAGCATAAGTCTACATTTGAAAGGGTTAAGTGATTGGTGAAGTATTTTGACTAAGACAAAGTAACTACCTTATATGCTATTAGCCCATAGCAGTAACTATAGTGTGAACATAGCAGGAGATGAAATCAAAGTGACTAATAGCTTTCCTTTGTGGATGTGTCAGGAGCGTTTCCAGCCCTGTATATCTTCCTGCAATCGGAGGTGGCATTAAATAGCATTCTCTCCTTATTCCCAGACTGCAGTTTACACGAATCCTGGCCAGCTCCTCTTTGTCCAACAGCTCCACCCGCTGAGGCTCCCGCTCACTCAGCCACCAGCAGGAATGGACCTGAGCTGAGTCATGGATCACAAAGTTTGTCAGACGCACATCCAGGCCTCAGCCTTCTAAGCACTTTCTCCCTTAAATCACATTAAAGCCAGGTTCTAGGAAAGATCTTTTACTAATCTACCCCAAAAAGCACAGGACACCAGGCAATTTAAGAAAGTTTTTTCCTTAAAGAAATCTATAAATACTTATAAAAGGACTTTTTGCTGTGCAAATGCCATTTGTAGCACTTGTTGTCTTAAGCAGCAAACAAATATGCTCATAAAGAGGTTTCATTTTAAATCCACCTGCAAGGCGGCTACAAACACAGCTGGAACACGTTCTGCTGAAGGGGAAGGAGCGATTGCTCTTGCTGTTTGAGAGAAGCAAGGCTAACAACTGATAAAGTGCCCAGCTTTAGAATGAACAGGGATGAATGCTCCATTCTCTCAAGTGAGAGTCCCACAGTCAAGTTAAATTAGTTAAAACAGTGAACGAAAAGGAAAAGAAATCTTTTCACAGAAACATTTCAGTTAGAAGAGACCCTCAGTCCAACCATAACCTAACTCTAGCACTAAACCATGTCCCTAAGAACCTCGTCTAAACACCTTTCAAACACCTCCAGGGATGGTGACTCCACCATTTCCCTGGGCAGCCTGGTCCAATGCCTGACAACCTTTTCTGTGAATTTTTTTTTCCTAATATCCAACCTAAACCTCCCCTGGTGCAACTTGAGGCCATTTCCTCTTGTCCTATCACTTGCTACTTGGGAGAAGAGAGCGACACTCTCCATGCTACAACCTCCTTTCAGGTAGCGGTAGAGAGCGATCAGGTCTCCCCTCAGCCTCCTTTTCTCCAGGCTGAACAGCCCCAGTTCCCTCAGCTGCTCCTCATCAGACGCTCCAGGCCCCTCACCAGCTTCGTCACTCTCCTCTGCACTCTGTCTAGTACTTCAATGTCCTTCTTATGATGAGGGGCCTAAAACTGAACACAGGAATCAAGGTGGGGCCTCACCAGTGCCGAGTACAGGGGCACAATCACTTCCCTGGTCCTGCTGGCCACACTATTCCTGATACATAGAAATAACTTCTCCCATATCTACTCGACACTGAACACTCTGCCCATGTAACATGGAGTGTATAGGAACAGAGTGAGCTCTGGCAAACAGCCAGGAATAAAATGCTGCCTTGGTGTATATCCACACCGATGACTAAAGCCCTGTGCAGGTATCCACAGCCCACAAAGCAATTCCAGCAGTTCTGAAGCCAGAAGCAATATAACCATACCTGTGAAGCATCAAGCTCACACTAAAAGACCTTCCTCTGCCCTCACAAAATGAGAACATTTTGTCAGACATTCAGCAGTCATGGTGTATGTCTCAGTTTTATTACTGAGATGGAGAGACGTGTGAAAGGAATGATCGTGTACTGAAAGGCAGAAAAACATCATTCATTTGCATCTCAGTGTTTAATCTGGACTTGACAGGCTCTTCCACATTGAAAAGAAACACAATGGAGAAAATTATTTTCCTAAGGTAATAGGAAACTTCAGTCCCTGAACAGTAACTTGTAACAATGAATGGCCCTAGGTGACTGCTAAATGCTATTTTTTGGTAGAAAAACTATTCTATTTTGTCTCACTCTAAGTCACTTCTGATTGAAAATCGTTTCACAAAGGGCCTCGTTCTCATTTCAAATAAGCAAGAATTTATCTTTAATGAAAAACAATAGCAAAAATTAACTTACTGTTTGGATATCTATACCTGATGAGAGTCTTCATCAGCTTTATATTTAGCAAAAGGCATAAATGAGTATGAAGGCAGGTTAGGTGTGTTATGCACTTGCTCTTGTTATCCTGCCTCCACATTTGTCAGGACTGGAAAATGACTGGATTGCACCAGGGTTACCCCTTGATCAGAACAGAGATGTTGGTGTGTATAAAGGAAGCAGCTGTGGAACTCACCATGAACCACGAGTTTGGAAAGATCTTTATGTCCCACAGCCCAGATTCAGCCACAGTGACCAAAACCATCCATGACTTTACCATACATGCCAAGCTACCAAACCCTGACTCCTAAAAACTTAATGCCAGTATCACTCTACTTCTCAGTACATGTATTATCATGCAGAGATTAAACTGTCTTCAATTTTCTCATGAGCATAGTAAAAGACCTGTGACTCAGTTTTCAGACTTACATTTTAAAAAAAAAAATTTTTGCATATGTAATCCAGAGATTTGTATGCAAACATTTTTTTCTTACAGTTCTCTGTTTGTACTACACAGCGTTACTAAGTTTTAGTTGTTTTTTTAACATCACCTAAATAAATTTATGCATGAAGACAATTATTACCTTCTTTTTTTTTGTGAATGACAGGCACATTTTTGACTATTCTGGAAGTATCCTTCATATATGCTTACCCTTGCTTTGTATTCTTCCCAAGGCATCAGTATTTGGCCACTGTCAGAGACAGAGTAGTCATTTGGTCTATGCAGTACAGCTGCTCTTTTGTTCATTTTTAAAAACAGAGCTTGAAAACAAATTCTGCGTAAATTTCTCTTTGATTTTTGTTGTCTTTGAGAGAAAATGTTTAGGCTTCATCACATTTTTAGCTATGTAAGTATATTTTTTTTCTGAAGAGAGGAATTTAACACATTCTCCAATATTGTGTAGATATAGTGCTGACTCTACCATGAAAACTGTGGTGTCAGAACCACTATTGAGGGAGCAGTAACAACATTCCTCTCAGTAGTGTGAAAATAGAAACAGTTTTGTGCTGCTGTAAACTTCAGCATAGCTAGGAAATAAGAAATAATATTGTTTAGATCAGCATAAAATTCAGTCTTCAGTATGCAGCCAGCTGTACATAAAACTAAGGAGGAATATAAGCAAAAATGAGCATTTACTTGAATCGGGTGTTTAGCAACCACACAAATGTGCAGCTTGAAGTACTGTTGACAAATATTTTTCTCTCAGGGCAACTTGCATTTATCCAGACACTTTCTAGCAGAAGGTGGCGTGTCTAAAATCAGACATACTGACACAAATGTTCTATGCTCACTGGTTTTAAAAAGAATGTATAGCTCTTTACCAGCAGAGTTTAGTCAATGATATAGTGAACTGATTATTGCACAAACAGTCCAATTGCTTTTGAGTGATTGTACACATAATGAGGAAGACACCACTTTAGTAGTTACTTTCAGCTGGGGTAAATGCATGATGTTAGTGGCTATTTATCCAGAAAATCAAACGGATAACTCAATTTGCAAACAGAATTAAATATAATCCTTTAAAAATACAGTGAACTTCACACACAAGTATTTTTCCTAATGCTGTCAGCATGATTCCAATGTCATTTGCATTTACATATTTATTTGTTTTTTCATTTTTCTCCTATTTCATGGTTTGCTGTGCCTGGTAAATGTTCAGTGAGATGAGATTTTGACTACAGATTTTAAGCATTGCTTTACTACTACAACATTTGCCTTAAATATTTTACATACTTGCCAGTCCCACTTTTTTATTTGCACTAAACTTTTTAATAATCAGTCTAATATTCTCTAGTGTCTCCATTGTACAACTTCTTCTCACAGACTGGTTGTGATTGTCACACAGTTATGTTCCATGCCTAATGCTTTGTTGCCATCTGTTGACCAATATAGCAGTTGTAGTACTAAGACAAGACACTTAAGAACATAAAAAGTCTCTGGAAGATTTTACGATTGTAAATCTCAATTTTGTTTTCACTTCTTTTTCTCTATCTGGGAAAGTAATCTAAAAATCTTAATATTTATCCTTAACATTTATAAATTAAAAGACAAAGTATTAGGCCTTCAAAGATCTTCAAAGGCTACTTAAGGAGACTGTCTAAAGGCTAAAATAAATTTGAAATACTTTGGGAACTAAATAGTAAGAGAAACATACTGGACAGAATCACCTATCTTGCTCTAATGTTACATTTTTCAGTTTCAAAAGGTGTCCAAAGGGATCAAGTTAATATTGCTACAGAAAAAAATGAAAATAAAGAGGGGTCAAAGTGTTTACTATGTGATTCATTATTCATGGTTTTTTGGATCACTTTCAGTTTAAACATATGTACAGACAAAAAAGTAACATGTTTGTATAGGATAGTATTTCAGCTGGATTTAAAAGGGTTCAAGAGTTACTTTTATCAGGATGTATAGTATCAGCACAGGCAAGAGGTTCTTCATGCCTGCTTCACTTGGCACCTAAAAAGCATATTTACCTCTAAGTGACAGCGTGTATAAAATAGAGTATGTCTACATTTTTTTTTGCCTCAAAGGAGATTTGCAGGATTAACTTCAGAAATACAGGAAAAGCTTAAAAAATTCTGATCATGAGCACCATGTATAAAAAAGGATTGGTTTTATATAAAGTGATTAGAATAAAGTGATTTTAAACCAAAGTATTTTAAATAATTTATACACAGAAATCTATTCCGAAAAAAAAAAGAAAAAAAACAACTTTTATATGTTTGTAATACATAAAAATATGTATGGATTTGCTCTGTCAGTATTAATAAAAATGACAATGCTTTGTATTCATACATCAATACACAAACTAAATAAACTAAGTGGCTTAAACATTGAGTTGTGGTGCTGACTTCAAGAACTTACATGGATATAAGAATTTTATGCAGACTTTATTTAGTGACTCACCTTTGAATCATCCAGTTCCAGCTTTTTCAGAGACTTTCTGACATAGTCTATGAAGGAGGATGATTTGGAGAAAGTTTTTCCAACATGTCGATCACTGCAAATACAACATTGAGATGCAGGCTTTTGTATATCCAACAACAGAAATTTACACTTTTTTTTATTCCCTTTAATTAAATTTTTACTTCAGGAAAAAAAATCAGCTACGACTGCCAAGTTAGCAACAACTTTCCTTTCTCCCTCTTTTACTTAAAACAAACTAGATAATATTTGAAGAAATGTCTAGATACAGCAACTGTACAATTGTACTACGGTTGTAGTACAGTTATTATTTTGCCTAAAAATTGGAGAGTCCAAATTTTCTTTTTAATTTCTCCCTAGTATTTTTATTTCCCTACATGAATGACAAAATTCTTGTTTCCACGGACTGTTTCCGTCTATGCTTCTATAATGCTTCTATAATCTACTATAATGCTGCTGCAATTTATTTACTATCAACCTCTGGACTGAGCAAATGACAAGTTGGAGTAAAATGTCACTTGTGTTTGTTACCTTGCGTTCTTATCCTCACTATTTTTATTTCACTAAGTGATGCCAGAATTTTCCCCTGTTTACAACTCAATGGCCTACTTTTGAAGCCAGCTAAAAATGTGGATTGCTTCAGAAAACATGTTAAAATGATGCATGAAAACTTAAAAAACACATACGAAGACTGAATCCTAACAGGCCACTTACATTTGTTCTCTGTGTTTAAAATATCTTGGAGAAACAAGACGTAAACTTTTTGTTAGTCTGAATTTGCTTTCTTGACTGTGTTTTAACTTAATTCCTCTTCCAGCTGTGCAGTGTAGGAGTCACTTTTTCACTACAGTAGCTGTTTGTGAGTATTCAATTACTTAAGAGGAAATACACTTTCCCCATAGTGAAATACTAAATAGAAATATTGTTGGTAAAAATTTCCCCCCTTTTATTCTCAGTAAAATTCCTCCTTATTTGAACATCAGGATTAACATCTACTGAGGTCAACAGACTTTTCCTCAGTGGCAGCTCTAATATCTTTAGCTAGCAAGGTTCCCCACTCACTGAGTATCAAAAGTCACGCTTATTTTAAAGAAAGAATTAATTTCTCTAGTCATACTTAATATTCAGATGTACCTAAACATTTGGGCTGATGCAGCCTGAAAATCAGTTAATGATTGTGCCATTACGTCATTCCTTAGAAGATCAGCATCTGCCTCCTAATCACAGGCTACTGGGGGAATGGTATTGTCTGGGCCTGGCTGGGATGGAGATAACTTCATAGTGCTCTGCTTTGGACTTGTGACTAAACCAGTGCTGGTAACACACCGATGTTTCAGGTATTGCCAGACAGTGACTGCGCAGCATCGAGGCCTTCCCTGTTTCTCCCTCTGCTCCCCAGGGAGTAGGCTGGGGGCACACAACTCGGGGGGTGGTGTAGGTTGACAGGGAGTCTTTCCAAGGTAGCTATTGCTTTTATTTCAAAAGTAAGCGGGTGGGTGGCCTGGAGCACAAGTCTGATGAGGAGCGGCTGAGGGAACCAGGGCTGTTTAGCCTGGAGAAGAGGAGGCTGAGGGGAGACCTGATCGCTGTCTGCAACTACCTGAAAGGAGGTTGTAGCATGGAGGGTGTTGGTCTCTTCTCCCAAGTAGCAACTGATAGGACAAGAGGAAATGGCCTCAAGTTGCGCCAGGGGAGGTTTAGATTGGATATTAGGAAAAAAAATTTCACAGAAAAGGTTGTCAGGCATTGGAACAGGCTGCCCAGGGAAGTGGTGGAGTCACCACCCCTGGAGGTGTTTAAAAGACGCAAAGATGAGGTTCTTAGGGACATGGGCTAGTGCCAGTGTGTGGAGGGATGGTTAGATAGTAGGGGTCATGTGAATCTAATACAGTTAGCAGAACAAGAGTTAGATAAGCAGCGAACTCAGCTCATGTGAACCGCAAGCAAGACGCTGACTTGACAAAGTTATAAGAACCTTGACATTCCGTTTTTAACAAACAAAAGCCTTGCTGTTCAAGTTCGTTGGGAAAAACAATGTAGAAAAGAAAAGAATGTGGATCTAAGGGTGGAGTTGGTAGTTAAATTGTAACCAATAATGAGCTTAAGTTTTGTAATATGCATAAGCCAATTACTGATTATACTGAGTATCTGTTGCTAGACGAATTAAGTTAATGTAATCCCTAGATTTTAGCCAATCAGGTTATGACTCGTAGGCATAATTATTGGAACATGTATAAAAGTGAACTGCTCTGTAATGAAGTTTGCTGATACTTATATTAAGTGTTTGCGTCTTCCCTCGCTGCGACAAATGCGACACCAGTGTTGGGTTAACAGTTGGACTCGATGATCTTGAGGGTCTCTTCGAACCAAAATGTTTCTATGATTCTATAACCTTAATTACTTCCTCCAAATTATACTTCCTTTAACAAATGAAACATATTCTCATCTTTCTCACACTTTTCTTTACAACTTAGTAGCCATGATTTGATACGTGATATTTTTTACAATTTAAAAATAAACAAATCTTTGTTCTTTCAGGAGTTTGACCTTCTGAAAGGTAAGCTGTCTGGCTCTACATTCAGCAAAAGATTTGGGAGTATCTGCGTTAGCAGTTATTTAAGATCAGGAGTATACTTCTGAAGAGAATTTTCTGTTTTTCCCTACCTCTCACGCTTTGGTTGACACTGTGGAATAAGATCAGAGCTCAAAAAATGGGTTCTTTTCAAATTAAATTGAACTCCAAGGTGTACTTCTGGATATGCCCCAAGCACTTCTGGATGCGCTCCAAGAATTAACAGGCATTCATCCCACAGAATAAGAGAAAATCTAATCCAAGTACAACTCCAGAAAAAGAAGAAAGTGCAGTAGTCAGGTCGTCAGCACCAGCTCTCCAAATCCCATCCTGTGAGGGCACAGTACTTGCCAGCATAGGCACGAGCAGTAAGCAGGCTCTTCACAGACATGCTGGCCATTGGGTTTTTCGCAGTTTTTCTTGGGAAAAATGGAAATGTCTGTTTGTCTTCTGCAGTATTAAAGCTGCCAGGACCTCTGCATAACAGGGTAGCCCAGGACTAGGCTGACTTTTTAGTGAATTTGCAATGGGTTCTCTGGTGAAGATACGGTTTATATGCATTTCCAGTACAAAAGGATCTATTTCAGCTATGGGTAAAGGAAGGGCAATACATTTGCAATGTGGATTTAGGGTGAACAAATGTTTCTTGCATTTTAATACCAATATGTATGTACAGACTGATTTTTACACTCTTCTGCTTTCTAAGAAATACTTTCTCTATAGAATGGAGGTGGCAGAGAATCAGAGCTTTAGTTTGTTACCTGTGAATTCAGAGCTTCTTACCTTTTGGAGACACCATAAATTTCTTCTATAATAACCTGAAGAACAGCTCGATAAAACAATGATTCTGTGGGCAGCTGCAAAAAAATTTTACAGCAGAAAGGATTTTAAATTGGCATTGAAATTAATATCAGAGTAACAAAAACAGTATTGGCATCCTTAGCCTCTTATTGGCTTGTGTTCTTTACAATCAGTTATAACAGGTTTAACAGTACAATTTACTAATGTTTCTGCATCCAGTTAAAATTATGGTTTTGGGTCAGATTCTAACATAACCATGAATGCAAGAAAAACAAAGAAACCCAAACTCTGAAGTAAAAGTCCAAAGGTTAGCAGAGGGAAAAAGAACAGAAGAAAAAATCTACTGATCATGATCCAAATTCTACCATGCAAAATAAATCTAACAATTTACCTAACCTGTTTTAAAGGCAAAATGCATAATTTCTTAGCTTAATCATCATACACTGTAGTCTGAACCATACAGAAGATACTATGCTCATAAAACTAGAATACACTGAAAACTTCATACCTTTGTGTATGAGAAATCTGTTTCATAAAAATAGTTAATGCTTGCCAATTAAAAATTCACAGTAAAAGGCATTTACAGTAAAAGGCTACTGGGGTCAGTGGACTTACATATGGAAATAAGAGGTCTCTCAGACTTGCCTTTTAAATATTTGCACAGTTGGTGTCCACCATCCCCGAAAGGATAACTTGCACAACAATAATTCAAAGTATTCACAGGGGAAAAATATACAGGGATTAAAAATGAGAATGATGATGTTTCTAACAGGTTCAAGCCTTTGTCATAACAATTTCTATTTTTACATTAGTTGATAAAACACTGGGAGAGAGTGATCCAAACCAGAGATATCAGAAGGACATTTGTACTGAATTTATGTATTAGCTTAAAGACAGCAAAAGGCATTAAGAAGGGTAGCTTAATGCCTTAAACTGTGCTTTTTTTTTACAGACTCTTAATTGTCAAAAGAAAACAGATTCACTAAGTACAATCACAGCAATAAAAATGTGATTTCACGATGACACTTGCTATCTATCAGGATTTGATATAGTATATGCTAGTATTTTAGATTCCAGAAATGCAGAAGTTCAATAAAAGGTCATAGATTAAAAGCATTCAAGGGGGAAAAACACATTTTATCTTAGAATGGCTAAAATAAACAATACTACTTACCATTTGTCCAACTGCAACTCGCTCCAAAGCCTTTAAGAGTGAAGGAATTAAATTGCTGATATGTTTATTCTTTATCAGAACATTTAATAAACACATTGTATAAAAGTCAGAGGAGATGACATTTTAAAAGATTAATAGTGTGACATAACACGAGCTTGCACACTTTAAAGTGTTAATACCTTTAGGGACTCATAATCAGCTCACTCCTGTTACTTTAGTTTATTTATAGGAGAAGCAATGATAACCAGCTGTATGGAAATAGATGCATGAAAAATTTGTTTGTTTTTCTTAGGATTGTAAAAGAATTTCAGAGGATTACTTTTTATGAAAGTGCTAAAAAGAAATGCATTTTCCTTGAGTCTGTTCCTACCAAAATACAAATCATTCACTTTGCATATTCAACCATGTCTTTAAATACTTTTAGTCACTAGTATTCAGACAAACTGAGCTTCCATATGTAAAGTTAAATAAAATATAAACTTCAGAGGGACTGCAATTTAAGACGCTCTTCATTATCTTTCACTAGATTCTTTATACCATAAACCCTCACGTAGGTATGAGAATACTTGATTTTTATGATCCGTGGTGACAAAGAATGACAATTAGAAGTGTGAAATATTTTAACTACAGTTGAAAAGTTACTGTAGCTACAAAAATTTCAATTGAGTATTAAAGATAGTAGTAGAAACGAAGATAAAAATTCAATGATCTGACACTACGACAAATTAGATAGCAAACCAAAAATGCCTCACCACTGATGGGTCATCGTCACCTTTAGTCCCCAGACTCCACTACAGTCAACAGGACTGCTTGTCTCTGAATGACCCACTTCTCCTTCTCGTCATTTTAGAACTGATCTTGTATTTCAGACTGATCCTCAGACACGGTCCAAGTAGTTGCTGTTCCACCATTTCATCACTTTGCCCAACTCTCAGATTTGACTTCTGCTGTATAAGCTATAGCTCTCACACCAGCATATATCTGCTGCTGCTTAGAAGATGGATGTGGGTTCTAACATGTGCTGTAAGGGCATGAAACTAAAACTCTTGTCCAGAACCTTTAGCCCTTGGAACTTTAACCAATTTGAATGATACGTACTAATGAACACCAGTAACAATGCTGAGTGTCATTGATCAGCAGACTCAGTTTGCCCTACCCAACCATTCCAGCTAGGAAGATGAGTGCCTGGCTGCACTGCATTTTCTCCCTTGTGCCTCTGAGGAGGCAAGGAAAATCCCAGTCATGAAAAATGCAAAGAGAGGATTACAAACATAAGAACAGTAGGTGTATCTGGTAACACAGGAGAACTCTGCCTTTCACGAATGTTTAAACTAAAAAAAGTTTTTAACTGCCAATTTTCTGTGATTTCTCTGAAATCTAAAATAGATGTATATGGCAAGATCAGTACTGTCCCTTGGGGGTCATTTGCTTACAAAATTTATCTTCCTACCATTGTTGAAAAACAGCCTGAACTTTTCCTTTCCAAAAGAAATGGAACGGGAAAGGAAATAGCTAATGTGTCAGCTGAGGAAGAATTGGTGTTCTATGACACCGACAAGAAAAAGAGAAAAGGCAAATCCCTTTTAGAAAGCACTTCTTATGATAAGTTTTACAGTGACATCTCTAAAATGAACGATTTTTTTCTTGTACCTTGCCAAGGGTCACACCTTTCAGCCTTATGAATACTAAATAACTGGCGTCTTATACTTTCTCCTGACAGCATTTAATTATCATGTTGGTTCAAGTTTACATAACCTTGATGCATTAGCCTATACTGAGTCTTCAGTCTACACTGTCCTCCATAATGAAGGTACAGAGGTAGCAGCAGGGGCTAGCCAGAACCTGATGTGATTCATCTTGATACCAGAAATTAAAAATTAATAGAGGAAAGGAATAGTGGTCTTCTAACTGAAACAGTGGATGAAATTTTCAGTACCTATCTGTTTTTTCAAATTAGACACCAGTTCATCATCCTGCCTTGATGAGGTTAGGTCTTTAAAAGCACTTCATCTGTTGGTGCAATGTTAAAAAGATATTTCCAAGCCCTTAAGCCACATGGATATTGGAGCTCCTCTAGTTTTTGGAATAGGTAGGTTTGTTTGGGTTTTAAACAGTCAGAACATTCAATATTATGAATCATGAAGGTGTTGGGGGAGTTACTGATTGCAATCCTTCTACAATTACCTTGTTCCCCCCTAAATCCTTGGCCAGGAACTATTACCCTGAGGGGTTACCTTGTTTAGGATTTTACAAAGGTTTGGCCTTTCTGTCCACTATTAAAATACGTTTCTGTCAATACTCATTTTTTCATGCCTTCAGCAAGTATAAAATATATAAAGCTGGAAGGTCATCACTATTTTTTTTTCAGATATAATTCATCAGGCTTACAACATTAATGATGTTATTCTGTGGAGTCTTGGATTAAAGTCATGGCTTTAGGATTAGAAGCCAAAAACAATGAATCCTATAACATCTGGATAAAGCTCTTAGTAAGAAAAAGAAAAGAAAGGGAATCATACCAAGCATGCTGACATTCTAGCATTGCGACCACAGCACCAGCCCTTGTCCTTCAAGTACTGACACATGGGAAATCCCCACGCTTCCTCTGGGCGATCTGCAAAATGAAGGAAAAAAAAATAGTCACAGCTTTCATGGGCTATTTTTCTCTTTCTTACAGAACACACAATGTATTGAGCAAGATGAGCAGTAGTTAATGGTAGCAGAACTGCTTAAACGTTTTAGTCCAGTACCAAGAACTGTGGTAGTGTTATAAAAAACACTTTTTCCCCAGATGTTTTGTGTTTATGTCGAATTTCTGATAATTTCACATTTTCCAAAACACTTTTAAGTGAGCATCTTTTATGAAATCCCACTGAAAAAATCTTCCATGGGACAAGAGAAGAGTTTCCAAATCCTCATGGCGCCCCATGTCATGCCATGAGTCACAAGATGTAAGCTGGGCAGCTGTTCAATGTAGCAGGACTTCAGTATCGCTTCTCATTGGGTTCTTCTTCTATCATAAACATCTTTTAAACATCACATAGAACAATGTGTATCTGTTTATTTCAGTTCTGAAGACCCGTGCTTTGCTGCAAGGCAGAATGTTTGTTTTCCAGAAAAGAGCAGCTGCAAAGTCTCTTGCTATTTCTTCCTAACACCAAGAAGCATTTGCATCACAATCTGTGCTTGGTTTGTTTCAGTATCATTAATATTTTGAATAACAACACAATTCTTCATGTTTAGCACTCATGCAAATGTGGAAAAACTAAAGTACGGGGATTACTTTATAGATGTTCATAATATCCAGTTTTCAAAGGAAGAGAAACTCTACAATGTTTTGAAATTTCATTAGCACATTTGTAAGCCGATTATTTAGAACACTGAATACGAAGTTGAAAAGAAAAAAAAAAAAAGAAACAAAACCAATTTGGCTAGCATCCTGGCTTTTTAGCATAGAAAGATGAACTGAGGGTATTTCAAGATAAATCCATGTAACGGGGTTAAAAAAAGGACAGCAGAAATACGACTCTTCAAATTTACTAAAGGACTGAGATACATACACGTAAGTAGAATTCATTTTGTGAAAGCTAAGCAAAGAAAAACTATAAAGGATACGACCCTTCTCCCACAGCAAAAACGCTCGGTTTTCTGTAGCAGTCCCCAGTCTTTGCTGCCCTCTGGACAGCACGAGCAAGCAGGTCTTCTGCAGGCAACCTCACGCTTTGCTCTCCTTTTAGCCCTGAGAAACATCAGAGGCTCTTAGGGGATGAATACTGGTTTGAGGACCATGATTTAAGAATAGGATTTTATTTTTGGCTAATTAGCAGAAAGAGAAAGAAAAGAAAATTCCTTTGGATGAAAAGATAAAATTTGACAAAACAGATTGCAACTGGCTTCAGCACTAGGAATGTACTAAGAATTTGTAAGTGCCTCGTGACAAGCTCTGAAACTTTAATTAACTTCAAGTCTAATTATTGAGTACATAGAATAAAACCGAGTATTTCTACTGCAGGGATGGTAATAAGAACTTATTAATTTTTTTTGGTTTTTTGCAAATGAAACAATCAAAGGCCATGGTTTTTATTGTATGATTCACACTAATAAGTCTTTCTAATATATATGTTACAATATTTCAAAATAAGAATTTGCAAACTGAGTTAGAAAGCTGAAATCACTGCTCTTTTCAAGTAATTCTTTCTAATTTACACCCTGTTCTCTAGGCAAACTTATCATCCATGCAAGTGAAAGTTGCTTCCCACTGAGCTACAATTTCAATAACAGTGCACTGTACTCATGCATAATTCTGAGGAATTTATGACACCTTTGAAAAAGCACTGTCTTCATTTAAATTATTGAAACTCTGAAGTAGGAGAAAAAGAGAGGGAAACTAATATGTAGATTTTTTTTGTGTATATCCAAAGTTGACCACGTATCTACAATACTGCCTTGAGTTCTATTTATTTTTCCATATCCAGCCCACTCTCAAGCATGCTGCTGATTATAAAAAAAGAAATCATAAGATGAATATATTGCTATGAAGTTCATTTATTTATCAGCTATATTTTAAAAAATGGTAATTCTTTTAATGCCTGCAACCATTTTCAGATATGCTTAATATTATATAGATCACAAATTACCATATTGTGCTTCTATCTGACAACACAGTAGCTGTTCTATATTGTATGAATCTCCAAAAACATTCCAGCAACATTTTAAGTATGGGTATTCTATGGAAGATTTGACAGCAAACAGTTCAAGTGTTCAACAATGCATGAAGCAATCATGTTAGAATTCAATGTAGGAGAGCCAATCAGGCAGAATTCTCCTTTAAATGAAAAGTTAACAAAATTGGGAATTTTAGGTAATCATTTGATAAGCTGAACTGAAGCTATGCTCGGGTGTAGTCGTAGAACCTATTAGTTAAATTGCTATGACCTTACTTCTAAACTAACCTCTTAAAAAGACTAGATCACACATTTAATAAAATGAATTGCTGCAAATATTGCACCAAAACAAATCTTTGCAAAAAGTAGTAATGCCGTTATGTTCTAGAACTAAATCTATTAATATAAACTAAACTGTAATTTCAATGTGAATCATTTCAGAGGAAGAAAAGAGAGGAAACACACTAGATTTAAAGTAGCATCAAGAACATGAAAAGTTGTATCGTAGTTCAGCTTTGTGGAACAGGACGGTTCACTGGAAACCTACACAGATAAAATACTAATTAAGGTATCTTGAAGATCTGTGCTGTTATTTTTCACTGTCCCCATAAACTGGATACATCTGATAGAAGTGAGAAAACATACCCATCAGAATCACCCAGTTACACACAGCAAGGTAAGACAAAGTGTAGATTACACAGAAATGTATAATGCTGAATAAATCAGAAAAGAACAATTCCAGCCATTAGCTACAGAACAAATCCCTATCGTTTCCCTCTGACTGAGTTTAGTAACATTCATAGTTTCATGGAAGAGTTGTTTAAATGTATATATTTAAACAAATTAATCCTGTCCTTACCATTGTTTTTTTTCACAGTAAAGAACATTTTTCTGGTAGCCATAACATCTCCTCTCCTAGAAAACGAATTCAATAGGAACTTTCAAAAATGTCATCAATTTTTTCCATTACCATTTTTTTCATGTCTTTTGAAAAACAAAGGAACTTTACAGATCTTTAAACATAGGTGGGAGAATCCTTTTAAATATTCACACACTTTAAGCAATCCTTCAATGGATTTACTAACTTCATGTGACCACATAGATGTGTCTCATGACTAATCCTTCAGCAGTTAATTTCTCACACTCCTCTAACATGCAGAAATGTTATATGTTTTGAAGAGAATACACTATATGGAGAAGCTGTCTTTGGTTTATTACATACTTGAAAACCTGTGGAGGATATTAACACTTTGAGAAACAAAGTTATTATAATATTAAAATGTTAATATTAAGAATTTGAAATGTATTTCAAAATGGTATTTGTCAATAGTTCCTAATAATACCACTCAGTGAGTTATTATTGCAGTATACTATTGTCAGTTCTAAATGCCTAAATATATCTTTGTTTCTTACCACTTAAAATAAAAACACCTACTTCTACATTTATTTATGAAGTGTGATCGATATCACCCCATGTAAAATATTGCATGGAGCAATGCAGTCAGTTAATGTAGAAGTACTCCTAAGAGAAATTAAATTTCCTTTTTATATTTTCTTTTTTTTATTACATTAAAACAGTCACAACTCCTACTCATGTGCTATTATTTTGATATTAACATCTATTTCAGCTGATTCCTTCCTGATGCCTTAGTGACTCATATTTGTTCATCCTTACAGTCTGTACCCCTAATTTCCAAATTCCACTACAGTTATGAAGTATAATTGCCCAATATGCCTCTCTACTTCAGTGTATGATTTAGATATTTATGATGGTAATTCCCACTGATTCGTGGAGCTGATTTTAAAAGGTTTTCTTCATTTTTTTTTTCATTTTCTTAATATCAAAGCATGAGAAACCTGGAGTTCAGACACTTGTTAATTAACTTCAGTTGCATTTTTGTATTTCACATCCAGTGCACTTGAGTATCTATGATCTCTTTCTGTGATCATGAAAGAAAAACAAAGTTGAAAATAAAAGGAATGTAAGACTATGTGAAGGATCCATTTTGAACCACTCCTTGGCAGCTAGAGAATACTCAAGGCAAAAATAAAAGGAGTGCCAATTGTAAAGAAAAAGCACAACTGACTGAAGATCAGACACAGCTGTCAGTGTGAGGTAACTGTACAAGGACTGCCAAGAACATTGAAAATTCTCTGTATTAGCCATATACCGGTTGGCCAACAATGCTTTGAGATTCTTGCCAAAGACAAGCAGATAACGGTAACATGACATGGCGTCTAAAATCTGTACATGGCTCAATCCGCAAGGCTGCCACTAGGATCTGCTCTTCAGTTATTTAATTCAAAGAGCAATACTTGAGAGGTAACAACCATAGGAATCATGTCCTTGCTTGAGTAGTTCCTGGTGTATTGATGGTCAGATTAAAAAAAAGCTATAACAGACAGTGAGGAGCCCAAAACTGAACACAGTATTCGAAGTATGGCCTCACCAGTGCTGAGTACAGGGGGATGATCACTTCCCTAGTCCTGCTGACCACACTATTTCTTTCTGTTATCCTTTTTAAAAATTAATCAGATTCCTTAAAAATATCCTTACTAAAATGTTCTTTGTAGAGGAAGGGACTTTTGTATCTATTACTCTGAACATAATAACACATCCCCTCACTACAAGAAAGACACTGAGGTGCTGGAGCATGTCCAAAGAAGGGCAATGAAGGTGGTGAGGGGTCTGGAGCACAAGTCTGATGAGGAGCAGCTGAGGAAACTGGGGCTGTTCAGCCTGGAGAAAAGGAGGCTGAGGGGAGACCTGATCGCTGTCTGCAACTGCCTGAAAGGAGGTTGTAGCATGGAGGGGGTTGGTCTCTTCTCCAAAGTAACAAGTGATAGGACAAGAGGAAATGGCCTCAAGTTGCGCCAGGGGAGGTTTAGGTTGGATATTAGGAAAAATTTCATCACAGAAAAGGTTGTCAGGCATTGGAACAGGCTGACCAGGGAAGTGATGGAGTCACCATCCCTAGAGGTGTTTAAAAGACATGTAGATGAGGTTCTTAGGGACATGGTTTAGTGCCAGTGTTAGGTTAACGGTTGGACTCGATGCTCTTGAGGGTCTCTTCCAACCAAAATGACTCTATGATTTTGTGATTAATAACAGAAACATATTACTGAAAACTAAAAGGAGATCTTAAAGGGCAACACCAAGTGAAAGATGAATACATGGATAAATGGTTACTGACAGTTTTATGTCAGTACTGGAACTTCAGTAGGGGCCACAGTAAGGTAGGGAGGGACCCCTGTTCTTCTAGACTTGTTACTACTTGGAAGGCCTTAAATGACTTAAAATCCAGAGAAATCAAAGCAGCAGAGTGAAGATGGAGATGTCAACCTCAGGCTCAGAAGTAGCTCAGTGAAGATGAAGCCTGGCTCCCAGGAGAAAGGAGAGTTCATTCCAGTACTACCAACAAACCCAGAACTGCCATAAAAATTGAGGTTAGTAGCTGTGACAGGAAATGAAAATAAATTCTTTGCTAACACTGTATTAAAATATTGCTTTTGAGATCTGTTACCTTATTCTAGGAACTTAGTGCTAGTTATATTAAAAATCAACAGCAGAAGCACGAAACTCCAATTTGAATGCCCAGTGAATGAGAAATAAATATGACCTTTGATTTGAAGATATATATATAGTATAATAAATACTAGGCTATTTCCACTAATATGATGATTCAAGAGAGAGTAGTCACTTTCCAAATGCACAAACCAAAATACTTACTAGTAAAAAGAACACTACATTCTGCTACACAAAATTGTAACCATAATATTAAAAACTTTACATTTTTGTAAAGTGTTAATTATAACTCTATTAACAGGAAAGGAAAATTACCCCTAAATTTAAGCTAAATTACCTGGAAAAAATCTCATCCTTATTGGTAAATATGGTGAATGTATAAAGTCTCTTTAGCGTAAAAGTAAAATGTAATTATAGGATACAACATCTATACATTTTGAAAAAAATGTATAAGCTAAAGGAAGAGTGTCTTTATATAAACTCTTTATACAGTAATCAAGTATTTTTCTCAATTTTCTTATGTATAAAACATTATTTTCTTAGACTGGACAATGGAATATCCTGCAGTTCCTTGTAATAAACTCCAAACAAAAGGGAGATGAATTTCAACACTGGCAAAGGCTGTTTTATACACTAGACTTGTCTACATCTTTCAGTTAGAGAAAACTCCCACTGAAGCCAATTACCACCTTTTCATACTACCAGACATCTCTCATAGCACTCAGTTAGCAAAGTGTGACACAAATTTTAAATATGAAAGAATTTGTATCTTAAATCAGACAAATCTCATTTGCAAAGTAGAAAAAGGAGGTATAACATATGCATAAACACAATATATAGCTATCATTTATATATCTTTTAATGGAACTGGTAACATTAATGTAACGACATTTTATACCACCTACTTCTAATTTTCCTCATCCCAGTCATCATTAGCTGACAAATCTATGTCTTAGTGGAAATAGGTCTTCCGTAACAAACATGAAATGTGCCTATGTAAGAACTGTAGTAGTAGATATACCATTATTATTATACACTGCACGTCAAACCCTGTAACAGCCAAGTTGGAATTAACACTCAAAGGTCACACTGTACATTAGATTCTTCTCATCAAGGCCTTGAAATTGCAATACTTAGTGTAGAATATTATGCTTAAAAGAAACCCTGCTGAAGTCATTCAAATACTACAAAATGTTTAGCCTACTTATATGGTGTAGACAGAAGGAGTGGAACAGATACAGTAGTATATTTATGTTGACATTATACTACAAAGATGTGTAAAAAGGTAATATCCTAAGACTTGTAAAAACCAATCATCATCACTAAAACTGTGGAAGATATATTAAATGACTTCATAGAAACTACATTTCAAGATGGGAAAAAGTGTTCTGAAGTTCTGTATTTGAAAATGGCCTTTGCTTTCAAAAGGAAGCTTTCTCTTTTTCTTACTTCAGTTTGAAAGATTTTTTTTTGTATTTGTTCTCCCTTGTCAATTATGACAATGTGTTTATTTGCCTAGTTTGGTGTAAAATGTACAATGTAAGCGATTTTATGTTGAAACAATCCATTTTTTATGTTTCAAAAAAGGTAAATAGACAATTATTTGATACTTTATTTTTTCAAAAGACTACTATTACATTCCTGCAGATGTTACTGAGATAAGTGGTATATTGAACATGTGCAGTTCATCATTTTAATGATATTTTGTTTCCAGAGAATTCATGTTAGAGCCCTGAATGACTGCTGGAGAAACAGGCATTAGTTCACATACCACAAGCTCTTTGCTCTTGACAAACAAAGGCTGTCACTGTGCACAGACTCAATTCTTACACAAGTCCGGGAAGGAATTACCCTATTCAGACCAGCAGAAAATATACAGCGACAATATGCTTCAACAATGTTATAAATACTATCATCCAGACAGGAGAGTAAACATGCCTACCAAGGATTTACAGCTTTATAATTCTTCTGCTCTCAGTATAATTAGTCTTTTTGCACTTGATCTCAATAACAGTCATTATAAGGAAAAAGTGAAGGGTTTTTTTCTTTTTGGCTATGCAATTTTTCTTATGTTCTAAATATTCTGACTCCATTTCAGAGCATGAAATTGTTAAGGTATTATTCTGAATCTCCTTGAGAGTGCACAAGCTATTCAACTGTGCTCTGCACAGTGACAAGAAAAAAGGTTAACAGATAACTTTCTTAGGTCAGTAGTGTAATTGGCACAGGCAAATCAAAACGTTTTTCTTTCAAGGTTTATAAAAGTAAAAAATAATTCTGTATGTTCTTTCAATAACAATTTGTATAGACTTCAATTTTTCTTTAACTTTAATCTCAAATCTCTTCAACCTTTTGCAGATATCTGAGTGTCTACAGGTTTTTTTTATAAATAGATAGTAGTTACAGGACTACTATTGTGATAAAACTCTAAAGGACTGCTCAAAGAAATAAAGCATGGAAGAAAAGCCAAATGCAGTTCTTAGGCCACAGTCCTGCTTCATAGAAAGAACTCATCAAATGATGTATCTAAAATTGAAGGATCCCTAGAAGAAGTTATAGAAAAACACAAGTTGTAAACACAAAAATAATTGCAAAGGCTATATTGCATTAATCCAAAAACTAAAACCAGGATGAAATTGCCAAACTGTAGTACGCAGCTTCTTGATGAAAACTCTTTGGTCCTAGAGATCTGAAAAACAGGTAATGTAATATTAATGCTAATGAAGAGCTCAAGGCAAGGTCGAGGGACCTTCCAAACAGGAAGCCTCACATTTATGTGGAGGGAAAGTATTCTAAAGAATAGAGTCATTGGATATATGAGCAAATACGACATGTCTGGGAAGAAGCAATGTGACTTTCTTAAAGGGAAGTCATATATCACAAACATATTAGAATTTTTTTAAGGCTTCAAGTAACACTTAGACAAGAAAGATAGAGTGGGTTTCCAGATGGCATTCAACAAGACCATTAGAGAAACTATCAAAACACAGAACAAAATAAAAAGTTTTCCTATGGGTAAGTAATTGACAGAAACAAAGGATGGGAATAAAATATCATTTTTCACAGAGGACAGAGATCACCAGCAGAGGCCTAAGGAGACTTGTGCTGGAACAGGTTGTTGATCAAATTCATAAATGGTCTGGAAAAGTTTATGAAGAGTAGGACAAAGTTTGCCGATGATCTTAAGTGCAACAAAAAATAGTGCCATTTCTAATAAAAATTAGAGATGAAATGGCATCTAAAATTCAATGTAGATGAAAGTGATTCAAACTGGATAAAACATTAACTTTAAACATACAATGAATGGCTTTGAACTGAGAGCTGACAGTTCAATGAAAAGATTAGCCCAATACTAAGAAGAGGAAAAAAATATTAAGAATTATTAAGGAAAAAAACCACACCATTATGCTACTATATAAATCATGCTGCTTTGAATCTTGAATACTGCGTTTGGATTTGTTTTCCTCACCTCCGATAACAAGTAATGCCACCCAAAAAGGTGGAGAGAAGAGAAACAGGATTGTCACAAGTAAGGAGCATTTCAATAACAGGAGCAAGTAATACAAAAAAATGCAAGCTTTAAAGCAGGTAATGAGGGAATGAAAAATCTGTAAAATCATGAATAGGATGGAGAAAATTAATAAGGACAGGGGTGTACTGTATTTTACACCTAAATTTAAGGAGTATAAGAAAGAAACCTGCAGTTAGCGGCCCTAAAACACTTAAAAGAAAATGCTGCTTCATACGACAAGCAGTTGATTTCTTACTGTAGCAGGCTATAGATGCTAAAAGTTTATATACGTTCAAAAGTAATCTGAAGGATTCAAGAAATAAAAATCCATCAAGGGTTGTTTAATGCAAATGTATCCCTTTGTTCCAAGAAGCTCACGACCCAAAACATACTGGAAGCACGAGAGTTTATTTGGCGGAAGGAAATCCTTACGATTTTATACATGCCTGCTATTGGCCTCTGTGGAAGACAAGATACTGGAATAGAGAAACTTTTCATGTTAACGAATTCCATTATTTCCACATCTCTGTTATGAAGGCTGAAGACGGGCCGTCTGCTTATTTTATATCTTCGTTCTATTTTGTTATCAAAATATTATTTTAAACAAAAATGAATTAGTCTTCTTTCACATGCTGATGGTGCATCAGTCAAAAAAGGCCTGAGAACGTGACATAAGCAATGTAGATATTCAAACTATAC
The DNA here is from genome assembly GCF_036013445.1 of Caloenas nicobarica. NCBI lineage: Eukaryota > Metazoa > Chordata > Aves > Columbiformes > Columbidae > Caloenas > Caloenas nicobarica. The sequence continues at coordinate 53,058,510 of NC_088245.1, forward strand.
TCTCAGGTTTACCAGTGTAGCAGACAGACTGTGAAAGCAAGCTAATTCATTAACATGTGAAATTGTATTTTGATAGCAAAGCAAAGAATTACAGATATTCATCAGCTGTAGAACTGGAGACAGAAGGAAGTTTGCAAAATTCTCAGCTATTTCAAGTACTTAAGAATCTTGAAAAACTCAGCTAAAGATGCTTCTAATATAACATCATTAATATAATGAAAGTTTGGTGCTTATTTGAAAACTGGGACTATCTCAGTGGATTTATGTCAATTTAATCAAAGATCTGTTTCACAGTGTGTTTCAATCATAAATATAACATGGAAATTATATCACTCAACCTTTTCATTCCTTCAACAAAATCTGTTAATATAATGAAATTACAACGAAACTGTATTCAAAAGTGTTAAGCTCGGATCATAACCAAGGGACAATTAGTGATTCTAAAATCCTTGAGGATTCATATTGCAAAGTGATATCAAAATCTTGTATGTATTTACCAGTACTGGGACAAAGACAGAGTAACTATTGCGTGAAGATTATTTAAGAAGAATAAGTAATTCCAAACAATGATAAAAATTTCTTGATAGTGTCTTCTGAGATTGTCATTAAATAGAATTAAATGTCATTTTTCCTTCCCCTGAGATTTTTCAGTGGAAAGTAATCTTTATTACCCTCATCAAAATCCTTCATGCACAGACTACTTTGTCTCTTTGTATACACTGCCAAACTCAGTCAAGGCAGTACTGAAACACAAATAACTCAACCTGTCTTATTTTACCCATAGCATCTATCTTCCATAACATAGTAGTATCTCAGTCTACTTCTAGGATTCCAAAGAAAGCAGAGGAACTACTTAAACTGCCATTTTCCTTCATGGGAAAGACTAAATCTTCCTTGACCAAAGACTTCACAGTTCCTTGAATTCGTATTATTTCTAAAACCCCACCACTAAATGGGATTTTGCTGAGGGAGTGGGAGAGAAGAAAAATGTTAGTCCATTTGAGGTAAGAGAAGCAGTTGTCAGCAAAATAATTTAAAAAACCCAAAACTAGGGTACGTGTAGTTACTGTGCCTTATACAAACCTTGGCTTTCTCAATTGTAATATCTTACTGTGTACACACACAAATATAAGAGTTTCAGTTTTTAATATATTTTTGCTACATTTATTCATGGAAAATACTTTAATAACTTAAATATGTAATGCTGTCATTTAACACCTGTAAGATTTACCTATTTAATATTTTTTTCAAGTTTCATATTTTTTGGGGATCAATTTTTATAGAAAACATCTGGGTTTTAGTGACTAGTTAGCTCTGTCACAAATCCATGGAAATGTGCCCTGTGCAGCAATGTCTAAAGATGCCTTGGGAAGGAAATCAAGCTCTTTGATCTTTTGCTTGGAAGTGTTTTCCTGTGTTGCCATGGTATCAGTGATAGCTATTTTAAGACATTGGCTACGGAATATCTTTGAAAATATACCTAGGTAACACATAAATCACCTGTCCTGTAATACTTCTGAAACAGTGACTAATCTTTCCATATTTCTGTGGAATGGAGTGATATGAAGCCATTATGTTTATGTAAGGAATCCTTTAGAAAATCCAGTTTTGAAGTTTTTGTCCATGGAATCCACCTTATTCAAGGTCTTTTCAGTTTTCACAAATGTGATAAAATTCACTATGTGAATTTTGAGTACTCTTTGCATCCCTTTCGGTTCTCTTAATTATGTTCACTAGCTTTTAAAAGTTAGAGCATAACAAATGTAGACAAAGTTTGTATTTACATAACTTGAGAGTCCAAGTCTCTCACTCTTCTGGAAAAGGTTTCCCGACTTCTTCCAAAGTGCCTTATCGACAAGATACTCTTCAGAGCTTCAAGATCAGAAGTTCTAGAGTGGCTCTCAAACTCCTCTAGCCAGCATATCTCTTCCTAGAACTCTTCTCTCTAGAACAGTGACTTGACATTGGAAATCCTTAAAAAAGCTGGAGTTCAAGATGGGCAATACTCAAGCTAACCTCAAAAAGGGTTTCTATCACACAGCTATCATTGAAGCTACCTGTACAAGTACACCTACGTCTTATTTCAAATTAGGAAATACTTACAAGGAGCTCTTTGTCAATAGTAATGTTCATGTGCTTTTTACTCAAAACAGAGAATATCAGATTGAAGAATTTTACTGCTTTGTAGACCAGTGCTGACGTGTTTGGTGGTACAGAGGATGGAGGGAAGAAAATCAGAATACAGAAACACATCAATTCCTTTTTAAGGAAAGTCAAGTCCTTATGAAAATATCTTACATTTGCAGTTACTGTCTGTTAACAGATAATAATAGTCCAGCTGGTACATTGCCCCAGAAATGTATTAGCTGAATGTAAGATAAAACAGCTCCCAAAAATCCTTATAGCTCCTGAATAGATGCACAGAATTTGCTTTAAACTAAAAATCATTAGCTAACTGATTTTTTCCAGAAAAATTGCCATAATGGCTCACTGTGTAAATAGGTTTATGTAAAAAGTCTCTAATAAATAGTAATATCCTTACTATTCTGATGTAATTGACTATCCAATGCAGTAACAGTGAAGAAAAACCCCAAAGGAATCAATTATACTAATGGCTAAGTGCATTTTATCCATAGAAGAATCTCTGTATAAACAGCCAATTCTCCTTAGAGAAAGCCAAAGTAAAACTACTTAGAATTTTCCAAGAGCTGTCATAATATTCCTTATTAACTTAAATTTAGTATTTGGTACTGCTCATAACAGCAGTAAAATTTAAGGACAGGTGTTAAAAGTCACTGGCTTCAAGTTTTTTTAATTGAATTGAAATCTGACATCACACGGCACCTCTTGATTGTTGTAGTTACTAATAAATCAAAACAAAGGATTTCACAATCTTGAGTCCAAAATTATTCCCAGAATAATTGGAAATGTGGTCCCATTACAAAAATTTCCAGATGAATTTAGCTTATTTATATACACATAGAAGGACACTGCATACTGATTGTAATAGTCAAGACTGCGACTCCTGGCACCTACTTTCATCAGAAATGTTCCCAAAGTATTCACAGCAGGACCAATGGCAAACTGAATCAGGCAATCTTGCAATATCTTTATTATTTTTAGAAAATATGAGAAATGTAAGGCATTATTCCTTGTAGTCAGCTCCTCAGAGACAAAAAAAACAACCTTGTGATAACCAAGGTGACTCAAGAGCCTGCCAAAAATACCATAGCAACATTTTTTTTATATTTTGTCAACTCACCACCTCAGAATTATAAACGCTACATTAACCATCAAAACGAGTAAAATTTCTTCCCATCAATATAAGTTAACCTCAGTTAACACAAAGTGAAAAAGCAATTTTTCACTGGCCTCAAACAAGACTGATTTTGGTATTATATAAAACGCAAATGCCAAACAACATACAGCCTGGACATCTCAAGTTATGGCAACAATCAGTCCACAGAAGCTTTTTTGTGAGCTGGCACATCTGCTTAAACTAGGCTTATGAGAACAACCATCTGCTTTTACATAAAAGAAAAGGAAGCAGCGAAGATGGAAAATGTTGCTACTTTGTGGGAAAGAGCTTTGAGGCGAACTTTCCTCAACCTTGTCATTAAGGGTGAGCTTTTAAACTAGGCAAACCAGGAAACTAGGCAAAAAATTAATATAAATATAAAATAAAGCAATCACATTTTTAAAATACATTTTTAAAATCTTCAAAGCCTTGAAGCTACTAAGTCAAGATAAAATGAGCGTAAAATGCTTAAGAACAGAACTTCCCACTGTGTCCTCACAGGCGAGTCCTTGCTTACTGGACTGATTTCAAACATATAAGTGATTTCCCATGTTGCAGCAAATTCTCTCTGTATTTTAGGAAGATCTTCTATCCATCATTGCAAAGACTTAGCTCTGAGTCTGCATCCTAACACTCTAACTGGTCTCTCCACGTGAAGGCTTCTACAGGTCTCTGCAATCTCAAATTGATGCCTAGATCAGCCAGCAGCTTCCCTGAGTTTCGTGGTAGAGCCGGCGTGAGTGAAGGACTACCAACAGTAGACATGATATTGGGTCAGGGACCACACAAGCAAACTGGAAATACTCAGGTGAGTGTGACCAGATAGGATGGATTTCAGTGAGCTGAGGCAACTCGCTGGTGTCACATGAAGACAACACTTTATAATCTTTGACAGGTCACGTCCATCTAGGGAAGTTCCTGATGACAGGAAAAAGGCAAACCACACCCATCCTCAGTTTAACTTCTCAATAAGCTTATGGAGCAAATTTTCCTCGAGGCCATGCACAGGCCCACAAAGACCAAGAAGAAGATCAAGGGACTGACAAACTTTATTGCCTTCTGTGGTGCAGTGACTGGCTCCAGGAACTAGCGAAGAGCAGTAGTCACAGCTTACAGTGACTTTAGCATGACTTTAAGCAAGGTTTCTGTAGTGTCTTTATAGCCAAATCGTAAATTCAGACAGGTGGACTCTTACGTGGGTAAAAAATTGATAGGACTTTGATGCTTAACAGTGAAGCCTGCAGGTTAAGAGATGTGTTTATTCTTCCTTTTTAGCACTTGCGAGAATGAGAGTATCTAGAGTGCTTCTTGGAGTTCTACAGCCCACCACACTGACTTAGTGGAATGCGTTCAATGGTGGCAAGAGGACTATGGAGCTACAAAGAAAGTCAAGGAGGGATCTAACTACTATCTTCAACTACCTAAAGGAAAGGGAACAGAAAAGATTAAGCCAGACTCTTCTTGGACATGTACAGTGAAAATACAACAGATAATGCATGAAAGCTTTAAATTCAGGATACAAAGAAAAAACTTTGCGGTGAGGGCAAACATTGGAATGGGCTGATGAATCTCTGTCCTTGAAAATATTCAAAACATGGCTGGACAAGGCCCTGGACAACCTGATCTAAGTTGCCCTTGCCTCGTGCAGTGATCTTGACCAGATGACCTCCAGAGGCAACTTCCAAGTTCAAATATTTCATCACAATTCTATGATTTGGCCCATTTTGGAAGCAGTACCAAAATTCAATTGCCTCAGGCAGCTGCAAGAGGAACTAGATTCCTTCTTGTCCAAGAAAATTGTTGGATCCATACCATCTGATTAGTTACAGAGTCCTCTAGCATCCTCTAGAATGCTTTGTCAGTTTTGAAATCCATAGCATAGGAAGTGTAGACACAAGTTATAGTCATAATTCTTTCCCATTTTCCCTTTGAAGAAATTTTAGCTCTGAGATAGTCATAGTCAGTCCTTGTGCTCTTACCCTTCCACTGTGCATTTACAAACAATCCATAGAGCAGATGAATCTTCCAGGGAAATACAACAGCATTATAGATTTCAGAATATGTACCCTTATAGTACCACTAAGAAAACAACTTTTTTTAAATGTACTTTCATAGTAATAGTAAAAAACTCTTTTTTTTTTAACATCACCGGAACTACTTATATGTATTTTCCCCACAAAAGAACACTGTAATTTCCTTTTATTCTGCCTAAAGGTTCTTCTTTGAGAATAATTTTTATCCTCCAAGCTGAGGAAAAATCAAACAGCTAGAAATTCCAACATGCGATTTGGCTTCATTTCCACACTGCTATGAAACTGCAGTATCTCTTACCACCATGTGTGTACATCTGTTTGTTTGAACTTAGATTTGTTGGTGCTGTCTGAGTACCAATAATTTAGTAAAGCTTTATGCACTGGTCTGGAAAGAGTAATCCTACAGTTAGAACAGGAAGTCGCGTCCTCTTCGCAATAACAAGAAACAATGAAATGTTTCAGACACACAACCTTAATGACAAGTGTCTGAAAAGTTCATAATTTTTTAAAACTCTAATCACATTTCTACAATTTCCACTGTAGCTTCTTTTTCGTTGTTTTTGGGGTGATCTGAAATATTGTGAAATAACTGAAAGTAATACATTTCAAACACTCTTAAAATTGTTGCAGAGCAAGATAAAACCAACGTGGATGGATCATTAAATCAAGCAAGAGCCAGCACGAGTCATAGTCAGTCTGGAGCTGTGCCTCAGCTGCCTGAGCAGCCAGCAGTTAAAGAGGAGCAGCTGGGTTCCACCTGTCTTTCTGTCCATGGAGTACCCTGAAAGAGCTGAAATAAACTTTGCCAATCCACCTCCTCTCAAATTTGGTGGATATGATGATCATGTTCTAGGACTTCGGCAGATGGTCATCTAGGCAGCTCAGTTACTTTCCTCAGGAAAGCCAGCTACTTAATGTTCTTCATTCTGTAGATTTTACAAGTAAAGATACCGACTTTCTATCAAAAATGAAAAAAACTCACACTGGAAGGAAAATTTGCCTGTAGTGTGAATCCCCAAATAATTGTCTCCCCAAGAAAAACTGTTAAATAGGTACTCTTCCACAATATTCTAAACTGGCAATGCCCCAGAGCACAGAACTCGGATGAGTGGTTTTTTGAGTAATAACTTACATTACAAGGACTTAATTCTGCTCATAGTAGTATATGTACAACTCAACATAAATGGATGTTGCACGCAGACAGCCAAGGGCAAAATCCAGTACAAAATATTTCAAAAGGATAAAAACATTGGACTAAAAAAGCCCCACATTTTACAAGTGAAGTACTGGAATAAAACCAGCTGTATTCATAACCATATAAAAACATTCTGCATTAATGTCCCTAATTTCAGGAAGGATATTAGGAGTAACAGAAAAGCTACAGGGCATCTGGGAGTGAATGACCCACACAGTGTAATTAAAACCAGTACTAAATAAACCACTGGAAAGGAACAAACACAAGGAGGTTATTAATTAAAAACTATAATACTCTCAATATGCAAACGGGCAGCTACAAGTTAGGCTCAGAATAATTACCTTCTTGGTTTTCAAACTGTTCTGACAACAGATGGTAGCAGCAGCCTACACTGCAAACTGCTTTGATTTCAGGTTTGGCAGTAAAGATTCGTAGTGTATTTGCAGCAAGATCGCCACACGTATGCAGACCCACTATCATACAGTCCTAAGAAGAAAAAGAAAAAAAACAAATAAGCAACAATAAAGCATCTCCCTCTTCAACTGAAAGAGCAAGAATAACAAGAAACTCCAAAACCCAAACATGCTACAAATGGCTATTGAGCTGCAAGGTTTAAATACACAACTCAGTGAGGACTCCTGGTGCTCTGTTCTGGAATTTTTCAGTGCAAAATAAAAGCTCTTCAGTGCTAAGACAACAGGGTGCATCGCCTCCGAGGGAGCACCAGACCACCCCTTGCTTTGCTCAGGTAAGGAACTACACATCTCTGCACTTCACCTTCACCACCCAGGAAGAAGCAGAAGCTCAAGACTATAAATAGCAGCTGGTTTACCTGCATGGAAGGGAACATCCGTGTGGTGACTGGACATGGGCCACTTTCTTGTTTTTCTGAACTTTCTTGTTAGTATTATTATTATTACAACCACTGCTATTTCCTTTTGTTCCTTCAGGTTCACTGCTGTAGGTCTGGCTGGACCTACCTATAGCACTTCTGCTACTTTGAATTGCTACAATCAAAACAATTTCCTAAATGCAAGTGTAGTACAAACAGCAGGCCCTTCTCCATCTGCTTTGTTATTTCCAAAACTGCAGTACTGCTGCAGTTTTGCAGTGTGCCTACTACTATTCAACAACAAATTATCCCTCTTATCACCATTCATAACAAGATTTTTCCTTCTAGCGTTATGGGTTGGAATATACATGGTAAAACACGGTGTTGCTTTGAATTTCGGTTTTATTTATTAACAAGGTTATCAACAAGGAATTAGCCCAGGGACATTCCATTGTGACACTTTTCTGTAATCATTCTGATTTTCCTTGCACATCTATTTTTGCTGCTCTATATTTGATGTTCTCACACATCTGTATTATATATGTATGTGTGAAGCAGTAAAATCTCCCCTTTATTCCTCTGTTTTGAATTCTTAATGTTCCCCTTCTCACCTTCCACTTTGTGCTACTTCTCTGTGCTTGCCCTCTCCTTGTCTTAGGATCCAAAATTTTTAGATGGCAAAAGTTCAGTTTCAGTCCAGCTTAGTTTTTAATGACTTTTTTCCTATCAGTCGGCTTCAGGTCACCATTCCAGGAAGTTTTTTTTTTCCACATGGAATTACAGAAATAGCGGAACAAGACTAAAGTTTGGAAGCTAAGGGAAGATGTGCACTTGCAAGGGCAGCATTTATACCCCAGGACAGAAAAAGTTGCAATTCTTTCAGGAGAAATGCAGTGGAAAATAGCTACCACATGCAAGATACAGGAAACTTCTGAACAATATCGGGGCAGTCTGTCTGTGTCAAGTACATGTTTGCACCATCATTGACTTCATTGGGGTTGCCTGGGCATAACTGAAAGTACTTTCTTGATCATTGGCTTAAGTGCAGCAAAATTTAATCTCTCACTATTAGGCCTGGTCTATATAAAACCATGCATTCTTATACCCATATTTCATCAGCGAATTCATTTCAGAACTTACTGTATAAATCAGTAAATCCTAATTTTCCCCATTCCCTATTTGTCTCCAGTTTAGGAAAATTTAAGAAAAAAAAAATCCATTTATGGTTACAATAAAAACTTGTAAATGTTTACAAAACTATTTCTAAAAAAAAATTTATCCTAAAAAAATCGCAAAATACTTTTAAAATGTGTACATGATTGCACATTTTAAAGTGTTTTAATTAAACACATTCATCACATGTAACGTGCAGTTTGGTTATTACTACTTTTTAACACAATGAGGCTTTTACCTTTTCTGACAGTAATTTTGTTTTGTTTTGTTTTTGTTTTGTTGGTTTTTAATAAAGTTTTTTTTAATCAAGAAAGGCAGTGATACAGGACTTCTGCCTTTTACATCATACAGATTGAATGCTAAGAGGACACAAAATCCAACTGTGCAAATGTAAAAGCACATGTTTCATCAACAAACCCTGCTGCTCGGGATGTCTTTTGCAGACAGACATGAGTTTGCTCCACACGTTCTCAGATACTCAGTCAGATTTATTAGCTCTAGTTACAAGGCCATCAGCGTAAACCTATGGTCTTGAATCAGAGATTAATTATACCCCTGAATATAATGGTGCAGTTACTACTGAACACAGGCAAGTTTTTATCTTTCCATAAAAGACCAAATGTATCTACCCAATCAACGTGCATCAGCTCAGGAATAGGAACTGAACAGCTTCTAGACTTGGGTCACTGTCTTTGGGCAGCTGAGCTTCGGTTTGTTTGTTTAGACACAACCCCTGCCAGCTAGTAAATTACTAAATGAAATTAAAGGAATTCTGAAAAGTCGAAATATAAAAACATTCTTTGGAAATAGGACTCTTTACAAACTCTCTCTGTTGAGCACTATACACAATAAATTCTCCTATGACTTCGAAGTTTAAATATAAAACTTAAAAAATAAGAAATTTCAGGAAAATTGAAATTCCAGTGCTTAATATATCCATCTACCTGGTAACTATAGCTCTTTTCATCATAATTAGATGTTATCTATAACCACAGTGGTAAAATACCTGAATGTGCTAATATGTATGCTGTTAAGTTTGACAGCTGATTATTATCTACCCCATAAATTCTAAAGGCTGCTTTACATAATAAATATTTTCAAAATTATCCTAACACATACATTGAAAAACAATCTGTATCTGCTAGACATACTTCTGCTAACTGGTTGAAAAAAACATTATTGGGACAGAATATTCATTTTTACCACTGACAGCACCCCACGTGAATATGGCAAGATAAAAACAATGGACAATCTACTTCAAATATTAGTAAAATAACCTCCAGGTCTGTTATGATGTCACTGAGTTCTGTTTCTGCTGTGATGCAAGAGGTCAAAGGAAAATACAGGTTTGATTCACTTGACTTGCTTGCTTTAGCCTTGAGAGATGCCATTTTTCTTTGCGCCTTTTCCTCTTCACAGAGCTCCCCGCAGTTACACTGAGATGAAGAAGAAACTTCTACAGCATCAGCAGGCAGAACATTTAGAATAGCAAGAACCTCTTCAGAAAGTTTGCTCTCATCAGACTGTGTCTGAGCCACCAAATCAACTTGAGTTTGTTTGCTGGTTTCAGATGTAGCTACTTCTGTGAAGCCACAAGAAAGAATTAAATCTTGGATAGTCACTTGGTCCTGACTTTGAAGACTGCTATCATTATTTAAGGGTTTTTCAATGATTGCTTTACATCTAATTTCACTTTCCACTGGCCTGTCATTTGACTTTTCCAACGTCTGGCTTTTGAGGTTTGCTCTTCCTCGACTCTGATATGCTCTCCAGTGTTTCTTCAATTTTCTGTTCCTTTCATGAGCACCATTCGTGTTGGTGTTTGAGGAGTCAATTCCATAAACTTTTAAGTTATACTGCATGGACAAAAATGAACTCAGGTAGCCTTTTCCAGAACCTATATCGATCACCTAGATAATAGGGGGGAAAAAAATTGCTATATTAATGAGCAACAAGACACACTTCAATCAAATGCAAAATAATTCCCTAAAAATATAAGCATGGATTTCATAATTGCCTTATCAGCTATCCCTCCTAATACATTGAGTTCATTTGCTTTGTTGATCCATGTTCTGGCTTTAAAATATAGAATTAAGTCTTAACTGATTTGCTCCAGAAAACAGACACTGCAACGCTTATGCAATGCACATGTCCTGACACTTCTGCGAAAGACTTTGACTATATTTTTTGACACAGAACTCCCTTCTGCTAAATAAAATAACAATAAACATCACCAACACTGCCTGCCCTTGCTAAACTAGGTCAGGACATAGAGTTAGCAAAGAAAGTATTTACAGTATTTAGCTTTAAGCAACTAGCTCCCGAACTGAGGAGTCTGTGTATCACTAGGTATATGGAAATAAGCATCTTCAGATTTGGTGCCTAACTCAATCACTTCAGATGTGACCTAAAGATAGGTGATATTAATACCCTCCTTTATGTCAGAATGCTTATTTATACCACTTTTCCATTCTGTGCAAATGATCCATACAGCTTTGATTAAAATAAGGATGCTTTTGTAATAAAACAAAGGAGATCAGCTGTCACATGTGCTTTCCACTGCCTGTCCAGAGGAAGGAGAGGATAGAGGGGATAATGAGCTGACAGTTTTGTTTGTCTCTTAGCTAATAGTGTGTGCTACTTCAGTGACTGATATAGCACAGGAAGAAAAACACTATACAGAGTAGTAACAGCAAAGAGGCTAACCTGAGACCTTTAAGTACATAATCACAGCTTTATGTCATGTGTGTTTTAATTTGTAATAAATATATAATAAAATATTTTACAAGAATAGGCAGAGTGATATTTCTTTAAGGAAAAAAAAATATAAAGTTCATTTCCATTCAGATATCTACCAAAAATTATACTGACTAGATATAATGACTTCTTTGTAGATGTTCCTGAAAGTGTTTGATTCAAGAACATCATGTCTTGTTCTTGGTCTGTCACACATTCATAAGAAAGCTTACACTGATATTTGTAAGTCCAAATAGTAGCATACACAACACAGATCCATCTTAAACTCAATTGCATAGTTTTTTACCAGGTGCGAATATTCAGTACAGCAACACCCTTCCTGAAATGAAATATTTATTCCTTATTCTACGAAAGTTAAAGATTTGTACATCCATGGAATTAGAAAGAAAAATGTGAACCAATGTCACTAAGGACTGCGCAAAACAGTGGAGAATACACACTATTAAGTAAAAATTGTTTACCCAGGCTGCATGTGGCTTTCTCATCTGCACTCTTAGTGTGATATTGCTGCATGCTTGCATCTAGTTATGCTATAATTCTCAAATTTCTTGAATGAAATCAGCATAGGAGTGGATTTAGTGAAACAGGATTGATATAATCTAAGCATACTTTTTAAAATGTCATTCATTTATCTATCACATTTATCACCAATATTCTCCTACATTATTTAAAAGTGAAGGAAAGAGAAGTGTGCAAGGATTAATTTTACCCACTATTTTATCTAACAGATACTACTGTTACGCAGAATAGGCACATCTCCACTTTGCATGGCTTTTGTTTCTGAGAAAGGCAGCATTTGGACACAGAGTCAGCCAGGGAATTATTCCTCACTCCTAAGTGTGACCTCTAGTGGCTGTAAAGACAAACTGCTGTTTGGGTTTTTTTTAGTTGTTTCCAAGTAAAAAGAAAACAGTCATATATTGTTAAATTAGCACTGGGAGAATAGTTTTAAACCAAAAGGAAAATTTGACTAAAAATAAGCAGGCAATGATCTTGTGCTAAACAAACAGACTGCATGAAATTAATCCCTGCTTTACATTCCCTTGATTACATAAGGAAAGGCAATCAGCAATCCATAGCGTATCTGCCAAGCATGAACTTTTAAAATGAAATTTCCATGATATAATGAACTCCAAAGGTCTTGTCCATAGTGAGTTGGGTACTATGCTTAAATACAATTTCTGGCACAGCAAAATCCAGAACTTTGTTTCTAGAAGAATTCCAACATTTCCCAGCACCAAATTAACAAATTTAGTGTGATGCTGAATGCAGAATTATATCATATTTACATTACACATTGCAACTCTTGCTGCACATGCTGAAATTTCCAAGGAAAACTTTCACAAATACATTAAAGAAAACAAATGTGCATTTAAACAAAGAAAAATCATCACTGGCTTCTTTCTTCTCAGAGTTTAATCAGAACTTTTTTATAAAATAAAGTTCCACTTGTACCTTGAGAACAATGCTTTAAAAGGGTGGTAAATAACTGAAAAATGCCCTTTAGTTAGTTTGGTTTAATGTTTTAATTCAAATCAATAACCTAGAAGTAATTACAGTAGTAATATTTTTTCTTTTATTCTCATTATTCATTATACTACATTATAAAATAACACAAAAGAGTAATATCCTCTACCACCCATCACAAATCATGGGACGGAGGTGAAATGGAGGGCTTTTTTCAAGCCGTCAGTGATCTGTAATATCTGAAAGAAACACCCTGAGGACACGTGCTGTTGTAAAGCATGTATTGTGTTTTCATAGCTCTAGATCTTTTAATTAAGTGCCTTATATATTTTGTTTTGTGAGGAGAACAGAAAAAAAAATCAATAAGAAAAAAGCTCTCCTAAAACTTTACAATTTCTATATCTTTTTAAGTTGAAAGGTAACCAAAACCAAAAGAGTTGCTTTTTTAATAACTAAAAGGAGGCTTTTTTTTTTTTAATGTAACTGGAAAGCTCTTTTCATATATTAGGGATTTGCAACTTTGCACAAATAAATTTTGTTACAGTGTATGACTAAAATGGAAAAAAAATAATATAGACCAGTCAGCATTTTGTATTCAGTGATATACTGCAATAATATTTTTCATTAAATGTTACAATTTTTTCAAAAAATAAACAGAAAATAATCTTTTGTCTAAGGACATTCCAAGCCATCTGATAAAAGTGCATAATCACTGGATGAAATTGCAGCATATTGACAGATACTTAATAATGATTGGTTTGAGATTTTATTGGTAACCAGCTACATCGGGACTTAGGTTAGGCCATTAAGGTGGCTCTACTCTTTTAGTGTCTGAATATGGGTTTTCCTTTCCTTTCATTCCTGAATCTCACAGGAACTATTTAAAATCTAAACGAAAATGCTATATGAAACGCCACCTTCCAGCAAATGCAGGGAATATTTTGTATTGCATTATAAGCAAACTACACTCTCTGGCAGCTTTTTCAGTATGTGAAAGTCTTCAACAGTTGAAGGACTAATACTTGCCTGAAGCAAAGGTAAGCAAGGCAAAAAAACTGCTAATGATGGCAGAAATTACTTTCACAAATCTGCTGCTACTGGATTTTTATTCTTTAGAGTGTATCTACTTTACAGCTGTTGAGGGCACCCACACTTGTCACTGTGGGTGGCTCTTGAAAGAGCTGTGGGAGAGATCGCCTTCCATCGCTGTAAGCCGTCGCAGATGCTCACAAATCGATTGCATCTCATTCAATAATATTTGGCCTTAACTGCAGCTCTCTGTTTACCTGGTAATCCCAGTTGTAAGGAGAAGACTGCCTAAAACTCTGCCTTCATCAGTTGTTCCTCACAAAACAGATGGTCAGGATTCAGAGTTTTGATCTGTTTCTAAGGATGCCACAGGTCTGACCCAAGCCTATCGAGAGTACTGCATCATTTATATTATCTAAATTAAACTCACTCTGAGCCAAACAACCTCCAAATCAAGGTTCAGCTTCAGAAACTCAGAGCAATTTCCAAGTTTTGGGGCCTGACCTTCAGTCTATGGTGGCAGCAGCAGCGACTCAGGATGCTGCAGTTACACCCTGGCTACTAAACTGAACACAGCACGGCCACATACTCCACCCCAGTGCAAAATTGGCCATACCATTAGTTTTTAGCAAACCCTCTGGCACAGGTATGAAGCAGGCCAACGAGCACCCTCCCACTGCAAAGGCCAGGCACAATTTGGGGAACAAAACACATCAGAGACCATAGAAATACGGAGTCAGCAAGCCCAACTGCAGCTGTCTCTCCTCCCTTACCCACGTCTGACATTTTAATTTTAAACCACACTCAGACATACTCAGGGAAAAAAAAAGGCTCAGAGGGAATATGTTTAGAATAGAATCTGGGCAGATACCTTATTAATCTTTGGTTTTAAACAAATGTAGTTTGTTCTCCACAAATCTTTGTGGGAATGAATATTAGGCTGAAGAAAACTGGTCTCCATTTATACACTTATACTTTGCATAGAAAGCAAGTGCAGCTCAGATGTAGAAAGGAATCAAATGCAGTGTCCAGAGCCACTAGCCATCCACAGTTTAAAGGGAGGACGAAGCTAGACTAGCCAGTTATTAGCATTACAGAGATTAAAATTATCAAACCAACTCAGTTCACTCAAATACTTAAAAATTTAGTCTTACCACAACAAAGGTCTAAGATGTGGAATACAACAGAAAGTTTAACGTTGAAAAAGCGTACAGAAAATTACATGTATGTAAACCAAAGAAATGGTATTGGTGTTACTTTTGTCACAGAGAATGTGAAGTACACTATTGTTGTGGTGCTCATGTTTTGTCAACAGATCCATAAGAAAACATCTACAAGGTTTTAATGCAACATTGGTCTAGTGCACTGTGCAATCATAATTACCTGTAAAAAAAAGGTAAGTTTGAGAAAGGAATCCTTCAATTCTTCATGAACCAAGGATGAACTTGCCATCTGATGTATGAAATGCCCGATTCATCATTATTGGGTGTATTGTGGTGTTGGGTGCCCAGATCTTGCATGTGTTCTACCCAATATACTTCATGCACATGAATCTCTGCTTAATCTGGTTTCTATTCAAACTAAAATGTCATAACTAAATTCCTAATTGAAGATCTCAATCCATGTTAAAGAAAGGTGGACAGCATTAAACAACAGGAAACACTTTAAATCCCTTGTACCAGAAGAAGAAGACGTGCTTTCATGATTTCTCAGATTTTCTGCTTTGGTGTCTATGTGATAGTCCTTGACAGAAGGAAAAGAGTGAAGTTTTACTCTGATGTCTATGGTAAATTGCCAGTAATATGATACTGATAAAAAAGGCAGTACTCATGCATAGCAAAAACCAGTACAATTTTTAGCTGTTCAACGTATAGAGCATGATTATAAATCATTGAAAGGAAGCTCCTTTGGGACAATACATTTGTACACAAAATTGATCTCCAGCTTGGCCCTAAAGGCTCTTCTTAAGCTACAATTATTTCCAGGAAAACCAAGAAAAGCAGTCACAGAATATCAAAATAGGGTATTCAAACACAGTAAGGAGAATAATATGGAAAGCACACAGTAACATACAATAAGAACTGCTTCCTTACCTGCTTTATACCACAATAATTTGCTATTTTGTCTACCAGCTCTGACATCACCTGCACTTCATGTGATTTCTTATTATTCATAAACTCATCAGTTTTGATACCTGTACCAGATTAACAATATAAATACACATTAATGTAATACATAATATTAAAGACTCGCAATCAATCAGAAAAAAGCCAGGCTAAAAAAATGCTATAGCACTTTTATATTTTAAGGATAGTAATTTTTAATTAAAAACTCACTAGATTATTACAAGATTAAACTTCTCAATTATAGATGAATTAGTAACATTCAACACACTGTAAAACTTAGCATTGTGAGTTTTCTTAAGATGCAGCATATCTAACACCAGACCAGATATTAGACAATAGCTACGACTATAAAACTGTACTATTTCTTCTTGTTCATTAAAATATTTGTTTTAATGTTGTTTAGCTCATTTACTTTTACATATATGAAGTATAAGAGCAGAGACAATTAATAATCACACTGTATAGCTGTGTACAGCTGCAGATTTGCTCACAATATTAAATGGGAGATATCTCAATTAAAATTTATGAATGATTCCGGGGAAATTCAGAGGAAGATGAACATTCTTTTTCTCTTTATTTACCCTGTGGAGGGGCAAAGGAAAGACATGGACCTGTTGGAGGGGGTCCAGAGAAGGGCCACCAAGATGATTAGAGGGCTGGAACAGCTCTCCTGTGAGGCCAGGCTGAGAGAGCTGGGGTTGATCACCCCAGAGAAGAGAAGGCTCTGGGGAGACCTTGTTGCAGCTTTTCAGTACTTAAAAGGGGCCTATAAGAAAGATGGAGACAGACTTTTCAGAAGCACATGTTGTGACAGGGCAAGGGGTAATGGTTTTAAACTAGAAGAGGGGAGATTCAGGTTAGATAGGAGAAAGTAAGTTTTTACAATGAGGGTGGTGAAACACCAGCCATCATCCAAAACACAGCAAAGACAGTATCTCTCATCCCCTCTGTAAGGAGTGCATACTATATACCTCATTGACAACTTTCACCCAACAATCAATGAGGGTGGTAAAATACTGGCACAGGTTGCCCAGAGAGGTGGTCGATGCCCCATCCCTGGAGACATTCCAGGCCGGGCTGGACGGGGCTCTGAGCAACCGGATCTAGTTGAAGATGTCCCTGCTCATTGCAGGAAGGTTGGACTAGATGACCTTTGAAGGTTCCTTCCAATACAAACTATTCTATGATTCTATGGGCTATAGAACTGCTACGTCTTTCCAGTAGAAAATTACTGGAGAATGTGTTAACAAGATGGAGTCAGTCTCTACCATGGGTTTACTGCTTGTGGAGCACACCAGGCACCCACGTGCTGATCTCTACATCCCCCAACCAAAGGAGGAGCTCAGAAGTTGCTCCCTTGTAAGAAACCCACATTTCTCTTAGGCCACCAACACTACAGGACACTTGGCTCTAGTCAAATGGATGGAAATTTTTGAACTTCTCAGTGAGGGTAGAAGAAACCAGACTGCTACAGAGGACCATGCTCCTAGAAAACAAGACTTTTTTTTTTCACATGACTAGGCGGATTAATATATTTTCCCATTCTCTGTTTTTTACGCAGTATGTGTTCATCTGTCCAGAAACTGATCATTAGGCAAAACGTATGTGCATTCCTTGATCAGATCATGCTGGGAAAGGAGCCAAGCGTGTTACTTCTTTAAAAGAGAGTGGGGAATTGAATGGAGCTCATGAGAAACCTAGTGTTTTCTCTATTTTTCACTAAACCCATAGGATCTGTCTATTTCTTAAACATGTGGGTTTTTATAATAAACTGTTAGGACAATACTTAAAATCTAATATAGACTCTACGAACTGACAGAAGAAAAAAGAGACTAAAAGACTTTTAAACAAAACAAATAGCAGAAAAAAGTGTTTGTCATTTCACTAAAGATTCTCCTTAATTTTAAAATGGTGAAGATCTCCACTGTCTCCTAAAAAAGTCCTCATTTGTAAGCATTTCAGATGAAAGAAGAAAACCTAGAAAACAATTTAAAAGTTCTCCTTTTTTGTTTACACTTGAATATTTTTGTGTCTGGGTAGACTCATGAGAAAAAAAAAATGCAAAATGGGAAAAGGAAGAAATGGACATTTAACTTCTTGACAGAAATAAAAGTTACGTTTGTTCTCCAAAGTAGCGCTGCCACTTTGAACCATCACCATGCATCACACCTTTTAGTCTTTGCTATAGTATGAACTCAGAAGACTGAATAGCATAATGCTGTGTGAAGTACCATTTCAGACAGCACTTAAGAAAAATAAGCATTTAAAACATGGAAGGAATTCACAAATTCAGTAACAAGACTCAACTTACAAATGCTGAGGTTCCAGGTAGAAGAAATCATAGTTTGCTTATACTAGATATATATTTATCATCTTAGCTACTAATGTTTCTTTAGTATTTTAATTTCTTAACTATTTTTTCCTACTTTTTGCAGAATGAACACTCCACTTACATTTCAGCTCAGGGAAAATTATGCTGTTTAGAGAAAATTATGGATTTTTAATAAATTTTACTGTTGCTGCATTTTCTGTAAAATTCTGATAGTTCTTTTTACCTTATTTTGAAAAACAAGCAGACATATTACAATCTAATAGAAAACCGTATTTGGGGACTGTTTTATATTGCCAAGACAGCTGCAAATTTGAAAAAAAAATGTATACTAGTTTTAAGCAAACTGTGTAAGTTCATTTTGCTATCAGAAAATTATTTTCTTGAAACAAGTAATTATGCCTGCAGACTTCCTTATTGTGTGTATAACCAATGCAAGTAGAACAAATACTAATTTCAAAAACTATAAGAAATTTAGAGATCCAGCTCCTTTTGTGATGAAAAAAGAAAGTGAGGTTCAAATACTTCACAGAAGTACCCTGGATATAACAGAGGAAAAGAAAGCTTAATGTTACTAGCTTTAGCTAGTACTGAAATGTTCATTTACATTGTGAACCCCTAGCACGGGTAGCTGTTTTCCATTTGAAAAACTGCTTCAACTCCATAATGCCATTTACACCTACATCTTCAGTTGTGAAGCTGAACTGACTGAGGAGAGACTAATGCAGATTTGCCTAAGATCTCCTACGGCAGTATCACAGAATCACAGAATAGAATCATATAATAGTTTGGGTTGGAAGGGACCTTCAAAGGTCATCTTGTCCAACCCCATGCAATGGACAGGGACATCTTCAACTAGATCAGGTTGCTCAGAGCCCCGTCCAGCCTGGCCTCTGATGTCTCCAGGGATGGGGCATCCGCCACCTCTCTGGGCAACCTGTGCCAGCGTTTCACCACCCTCATTGTAAAAAATTTCTTCCTCATGTCTGGCTTGAATCTCCCCTCTTGTAGTTTAAAACCATTACCCCTTGCCCTGTCACAACACGCCCTTCTGAAAAGTCTGTCCCCAGGCAGTATGCAGGGTTTTTACATCCCAGCTACCTATGGAAATTCAGAGACACCAGATGAAAAATGAAATTCACGGCCCACACCAGACACCACCACCTATACAGAAGTTACACTACTATGATTTAATTCCGCAGGCCAGACTGAGGGACTGGGATAACCATTCCTAAAAAAAAATTGAGGCAGACTGATTCTGTCTGCCTCACGTGTTCTAGTATGTGGAATTTAACAATGGGTTTATTAACAGTCACTGCATGACTATTATCTTGGCCATATACACACTGCAAAGGTAGAGAGCAGTCTTAATCCAATACTCTAGCGGCCCTCGCTTCTTATATCAGACATGAACCCTGTAACAAGAAACTGTCCACGCTGGCTTCCTCCCCTTGGGCTAGGCTCTTCTGGATCCTGTGTGCTCAGTGCAAGAAACCTGATGGTGCAGCAAGGACCACAGTGAACTTCGTTAGGAAGCAATGGAGAAAGCCCTTTAGACTCAGAACTCCATTCTGAGCAGCTGTGTCCACAATACACCAAAACTTTTTGTGCTTACCAATTATTCCAAGGAAGGAGAGCAATATGTCTACATGGAGATGGTGAAGAAGTCAGAGAACTATGCGAGTACGCAAACTGTGGGAATAGGCTCATAAGGATGTTTGTCTTAAAACAAGAAAATGAATTAAAACCATCTGAAACATAAGCAGAACTATCCTGATGCATACTTTTCAGAATAAGAGCAAGGCCATCGTAAAGTTGCCTGTTTTCTCAGACTTACACTTCTCTTAACTTGCAAGCTTTAGTATGTAGGAAATAAATACATTTTCTGAAACACGCAATTAAGTCCGACATATCTGAAATAGCTTAAAGTTAAAAGATCACAACTCTCATTTGGCAACTTGCACATTAGGAATCCATAATTTGGTATTTTGCTTCTGCCAAATGATTACCAGGAACTTCAATTAAGTTAGTTTAACTGATACTTATTGCCAGTTCAACACAAAGGTTTTGAATTATAATACCATTGTATACATTTGGAACACATTTTATTTTTGCTATGAAGTATGATTTAAAATTACTGCATCACAAACCCAGGCCCCAGTTACCCAACCGAGCAGCACTCCTGCAAGACACAAAATAAAATATTTAGCAACTGTCTTATTCCTGATGTTCCATTCTGCATGACAAAAAGATGAAAGAATCCTTGCTTTTTTGTCTAAGAAAGCTAATCCAGGTATGAACTCAACTATGAGTATAACAAGGTATAACTACAGAATTACAGATAATTACATGGGAATCGAGAGCATCATAAAAATGAAAAGAGCTAAAAAGCAAGCGAAAGAATAGCAGCGTACCATTGTCAAAAAAGACAAAAGGGCTTCAGATTAATTAATAGTAAAAGGAAAGAAGTCAGACAGTAAACTTACAGTTTTAGACCAATACAGAACCAACTATCAAAACTATCTCAGCTGTGGCATCTTAGTAATTCTGAAGAAATGGAAAACTGAGGAGTCAGCCATGTAAAACAGGAAAATTAGAAAGAGATCGCTGTAGAAAATGGGAGCAAAAGTCAGAGTTTTAACATATTAGAGAGAAAAAACACACTAGAAAGCAAAGGCCGAGAGCTGTTCAGTTTGTCTCTGAAAAAATAATGAGGAATCTGAAAGACAATAACAAATTTATGACTGAGGACACCACAAGGAGTACATTTTCAGTGAAAATGAGGGTAGTCAAAGTAGGCATAAATGCCAGTTTATCATCTGATACAAAAAATATAATCAGGGGCAAGACTTCCAGAGTCCAACTTGACGCCAACTTGAGAGTGTTTTAATTCAATTTCTTTAACTATAGAAAATGACATCACTTTAGTTTTATGACATAATTTTTTTTGGAGACATCAAACACTTATTGGGCCACATTCAGCTATAATGCCAAAGCACATAGTTAATATGAGACAAAAGATGCAAGAAAAATACCACTTGCAAGATTTTAGGGTGAGACTTTTTTAAAAAAGCAAGAATAGCAGCCATTATTCCTGCTGCTCAGGGAGAAGAAAAACAAAGAGAATTAGCAAGTAATCTCAAAAAATGATGTGTCTGCTTGCCTATCTCATCCCCTTTAAAACTGAATCTCAGGAAGGGTCTATAGGTACTGAATGCTGTGGCTCCTCTGCTCAAATTTCAGCAAGAGAATCCATTTTCTAAACAAAAGCAATGAAGAAACTATCTAGGAATACATGAAAATTGAAGTGAGAAGCATGTAGGGAAAACAAACAAATATACAAACAAAACCAAAACCAACCAACCAACCAAAACCAAAACAAAACAAAAACCACAAAAAACCGAACAACAAACACAAACAACAAAACAAACAAACAAACAAACCCAAACCACTACCCTCCAAAGCCAAAACTCTGAAGGTTCTATAGTGAAAAATAAAAATTTAAATACAAATGTAAATATACCTGTTGTTCCTTGATTGTCTCCTCTCAGTGCTTCAAGCACATCTTCTAATGGGGTACACACTCCAAGGTTAGAAAAAGAATAATACTGAGCAGCCAGGGCAAATAAATGTACATTGATAAGCTTCCCAGAGTTTTCACAAAACACATTGGAAAATGTGTCATCATCTGTACGGAAAAGAAAATAATTTTTGTTAGCAGAGCTTAACATCTCTGTAATAGTGCTGACACAGAACTACAAGCAATAAATACAGATCATCAGACAGAAACAACCATTTATCTTGCTTGCACCAGTGGGAAAATTCATTATTTTTCTTCAGCTGTATTCCCTCATCAGAACCGAGGTCGAATTTTGCTCTCAGCTTAACTAGTGTAAATGTGGAAAAATCTATTATTTTAGCAGAGCTACTTTAGTACAATCGACGAGAGAATTCAGTCAACATTATCACTTCTCTTTGTTTGCAAACTTGCTCATTATGCATTTCCTAGACACTCCCATCTGACAATATATACTACTAGAGATTTTAAGAAATACAGATGTTCAATATACAAAATGATTTGATTTACAATCACTATATTCACATATTTTCCAAGCTGGTTTGTATCTCGTGAATCTGACGGGAGAATCAAATTAACTTTTATTACCAATCAGGTGTGAGCCAAAGTTAGATTCCAATGCATATTTTGACTCGGGATGAAATGCTTCAGTAAAATGTATTTTTAAGTGACACATATTGGTATGAATAATTTATTCAATCTGAGATTGTTTTGCATTGTTTAATTCCTCTCAATTTTAGCTAAAACTATTGTGAATCCTACATAGTTTTGCTAATAATTTTAAAATATTTGTAATTATTTGAAAATACACAAAACCTAGCCAGTCCAGCAAACAAAATTGTTACAAAGATTTGGAAGATGTCTCCTGGTTTGCCTTGTGTCTCATGGGTAGATATTGAGCAAGTGCATACCTAGCGCGGTCACTTTCCTGAACCTGTCCTACCCACCTGCACAGCAACAGACAGAGATGTTAATATTGACCTCGCTTCTCCTGCTCTTAATTTTCTTGCATGACCACTAGTACTGGCCATATGTATATTAGAATTCATTGAAAACAGTCCCAACAGCGTCAACATATTAGATTTCATGGTATTAGACTACAAAGGTATGAGTCCAGCAAACAAATTTCAGACCTAAGAAAGAATAAATATTGTCTAAGCTATGACCAGAATTAATATTATTTCATTGTGTGCATGGCACTTCTTACTTTACTTCTCTCTACTACAAAATGAAAAAACAAAGGTAACTTTCTCTACAAATGATTTATTTGAACTTCTGAACATACAGCAACTTTGTTAGTGAACCTGCATGAATGATAAGGGTATAACATGCTGCTAGAGAACAGAAATAAAGAGAAACACTAAACCTGAATAAAAACTGCAAAGTTTTCGTGGAGAAGGGGTAATTTTGCTTTCCAGTGCCTCTATAAGATATGTTATAGAAAAACAAGAAATCATATGTTTTCATTTTGAAATAACTGAAGAAAAATAAAATTCCTTTCTGACAATACCTTCAAATCAGGCAAATAATGGAAGAGATTAATATAATGGCATACGGTAATCAAGCGGTTTTGGACGGAATAGTAAAACTGCCTTTTTTTTCCCCAAAAAACGTTTCGACAATGATAAAAAAAGGTGAATATCTACACACAAAGACTATTTTTGCTTTCTGCTGGGTAAATGATATGCAAGGAGTTCTTAGAAGAAACTGTCACAGCTTGAGTTATTGCTGAAGAAGAAAAATTACAGTTTATTTTTAAGGGATGTGCAATCATTTAACTTTAGATCTTCCAGGAATGAACAGCGTTCCAGAAAATCTAGAAATTCACAAAATGAATGTGCCTGAATCAGTAAAAATACATAGAAATCTTTAGGTCTGATGTAGCAGGGACAAATCATTAATCTGTCAAGAAAAAGAACAAGGTTTAAGAAGAGACTCATCACCAAGTATGTGCCAACAAGTACTGAGAAAGCAATAGAGATGAGACATTAAGTCAAAAGGGGCAGAGAGATAATTTGACCAGACACACATTCAGCAGTTTTGCCAGGTGAAGAAATCTAATTTTCTTGATAAGAAGTTGTGTTCCACTTTGTTTCATGTATACCACAACCTCTTTGAATTAGTACTTAGTATAATCCACTTCAGAAAAATCCAGCTCATTCAAATATACATTGATGTTGTTCTTTGTCTCTAACTCTTATTTCCTCAGTGACCAGGATGTTGGTTTGGGGTGTTTTTTGTTTTGTTTTGTTTTGTTGGTTGGTTTGGTTGTTTGTGGTTTTTGTTTGGTTGGTTTTTTGTTTTGTTTTGTTTGTTTGTTTTGTTTTTGGTGTGTGGGGGTTTGTTTTTTTGAATTTTATGTTGTTTTAGAAAACTGAGGCACATTACACTGAAACATAAAATCTTTTTAGCAACTCATACACATTTTTAAATATACTGGCCAACCCTGTATGACAAAACAAAACAAAAATCAGTCAAGTAAAAACCTTTTCCCAGGAATTAATTTATTTTCTTCATGACATAACCTTGTATGAAATAAAGGAGTTTTGGAAATACATTGGAATGTCATCCTGCTACAAAATATTTCTTTAATATACATGTAATGCAGGAGAAACATCCGAATAAAATTTATTTTCTTAATGTTCGTTTCCATACATGTATAGTACACATCTATCAAATATATTTTGATTTCTAAGCAGTATTTTTTTCAAAATGTCTGGCTAGATATTACCTGGTTTTCACTGACCTTTATATTTTAAATACACTGAACTGTATCACCAGTGGAAAAAAATACGCTTTCTTTCATTACACTGACATCAGATACTCAAGGCTACAAGAAGAAATACTGTCATTCTTCCACATAACAGGATAGCAATAAAGCTCATGAAAACATGTCACATCACATAAGTCTATTAAAAGATAGTTTTGTTGATGAAAAGTGTATTAATATATGCATTCTTTCAGAATAATTAAGCAGCTTAGAATTGTTCTTAATGTAACCTTCATAGCAGTATTAGTAGAAATAAGCAGAAAAAAATAACCCCATCTGAAATATCATACAGATGTCATAAATACTACATTTATGCATTTGGTTTAGTTCAAAAAGTAGAAATTAATGCAAACTTTACTGGCAAATCAGCTACCTATATGTTTTTTATAAACATCTATCTATAAACATCTATATCTATTTTGATACCTGAGACATGCTTGTTTCACTACATTTCCTTCATTGGAAATAAACTTGCTATGCCAATGTTATCGCCAGCCCTCCAAGGCATGGTATGAAAATAGATACTGAAGAGGTTTGTTTCAAAGCACCAGACTTGCCTACCACCTCAAACCAGAATGGCATCCCAGTCCAACAGAAGTTTCTTCAAGGTCCAGGCCAGTGTATCTATGTCTTCATCCAGAAAAGTGATTCTAAGCAGACAACAGTTAAAAAAATGGGCAAAAATACCCACGCAAGGGTGACAGGCCTGCACAAGCTGCCATGAGTTAAATATTTTGTTTAGGTAATTACATCAATACTGTACTGAAGCTATACCTGGAGGGAAAGCTAGGGCACTCTCACCAATTTCTACTCCAAGGCCTACAGACACCTTTCTTCAAACTGGATCAACATCAGCTTCTTGGATACCGTAATGGCCAAACCCTTCACATCTGCCAAAGGACTCAATGCAAGAACGCCACTGACCTAAACTATCTCACTTCTACAACACCAGCCATCATCCAAAACACAGCAAAGACAGTATCTCTCATCCCCTCTGTAAGGAGTGCATACTATATACCTCATTGACAACTTTCACCCAACAATCAATGAGGGTGGTAAAATACTGGCACAGGTTGCCCAGAGAGGTGGTAGATGCCCCATCCCTGGAGACATTCAAGGCCAGGCTGGACGGGGCTCTGAGCAACCTGATCTAGTTGAAGATGTCCCTGCTTATCGCAGGGGGGTTGGACTAGATGACCTTTGAAGGTCCCTTCCAACCCAAACTTTTCTATAATTCTATGAATCACTGTGGAAATAAACGTCATGTGAATTACATAGACAGACTTTTTACAGTACAAAAAGAAAACTATCATCAACCATGCACATATCCATCTGACACCGCACTACCCTGACACTGATATGGAAAGTGATGCAACCTATACCCTGAAGAAATGTATCCTTATTTTTCCCATTGAACTTTAAAATACCTCACCAAGATCAACAGTGTAAGTAAATATTCTGCAAATTAACAAGTATCAAGTGAAAACGGGTCCTGCCATGCTAAGAACTAAAACAGCAGCCCACACAACCAGACCCTCCCCATGCTAACAGGAGTGTCAAAATCCATGGCCCCTCCATCCTCATCCCAAACCTCAAACTGTTTTTTCTGATTTTTCAAATTTCTCTCAAGGAAATTATGCAAACAACTGCCTCAATGCATCAGAACGCACCCACACAATCAATTAATAGAAATTAGTGTCAGCGAGATAAATTATTTCACAGAACCAAAACCTCTCAGTTTTGAGTTGAAAGAGAGACAATTACATTTCTTCAGGATACAATCATGAACACTAATATTGAGAACTCTACTGGGTATTAAAACTGTGTACTCAGTAAATTGGTTTTATGGTGTAAAAGAATACATCTATTGAGTCCACAATATTTAGCACCACCTTACTTCCTGCTGATCCCACTATATCGCACAAATAAAACTCTTGAAACTTCATAACTTTCCTGGGTTACAGACTGATTATTGAAATTCGGACTTTTCTGCTTCTTTATCAGAACTCTTTAAAAGCTTGTAAACCCAAAGCATGCCTGC
This sequence comes from Caloenas nicobarica, assembly GCF_036013445.1. Classification (NCBI taxonomy): domain Eukaryota; kingdom Metazoa; phylum Chordata; class Aves; order Columbiformes; family Columbidae; genus Caloenas; species Caloenas nicobarica. The sequence goes on from NC_088245.1 coordinate 53,085,137, forward strand.
TTTCACTTTTTCATCACCTGACAGAGTAACAGATATTAACACTCCTTACAAATCTCACTTAAATTAAATGCAGTCATACCCACATTCTGGAACAACCCTGAATTCAATTATCTGATGGAAGAACACAAACAGAACTAGTAGGATCTCATGCAAGATCACTAGTATATCATCTGTAGTAACACTCCCACCAAATTTGAATTGTTGTCACAGGTTGCCAACCAAAAGAAAAAAAACAACAAAATTAAGGTAATCCAAAGCATGACTTCAAACTATGGAATGGCAATTGTCTATGTATTATCTTTCATTATTAAACATGTTAGTTTTCTCAAAATATTTCTACTTTGGTTGCTCACAAGATGAAATCTAGTATGTCTTTTAACCAGTCAGTCCATACAGTTGCAAATAAATTTTCAGAGGAAAGAAACATATGCAAAAAAAATGGAATTATATTACAAACAGTAATTTACAGTAAAATATGAAAATACTTAAACACAGATTTTTCTGTGCCTGTGTCCAATTTACAGCTATGACGTGATAAAGAAGATGTAATATGGCAAATGTCAGTTTTTTGATGTACATAAACATAAACCAGTTTTCTATATCTAAAAATGGATCTGAAACTTTTCTGTAGGGTACAACTGAAAACTAGGGTTCATCCTTTATATGGTCATTATAATGAAACATCATCTCAGGAGTATCTGAAAATATTCTTTGAAACTGATTTACAGAACATGTAATGTAATGTTCTGTAACATACTTATTGTATATAATACTGTACAACCCAATAGTAGTTTCTTGCTTGCTGGCTTCTAAAACTACAGTTCAGCATATGTATTTGTCAAAATCCCCGTAGTAACATAAAGTAGTGTGCAGAGTAACAGTTTTGTGCCAATTTGCAATAATGTTATTTTTTAAGTTTGCAGAACTATGTGAGCATGAACTGACAACTTCACATTTCCAGATCAATTCTGTCAAAAGTAGCTTGTGTTTCCATATAATTCAATTTGGGATCCCTATTAGAACAGATTCTAGAAAATTTTTCATAATAGTTTGGGGATTGCACATGTATGAATGTAAAACTTCTCAAACTCTCAAGAAGCAAAGGTGAAATGTGAAAGGTGCCATGTGAAATCAAAACGTAATTTTACACATATTTTGACTAAGGTATTTGGGGTACATGACCACAATGTCATTTGACCATGCAAAATAAATCTATTCTTATAGCCACACTCCAATAAAAGGCAGTTCTACTAATGACAGCATGTTACGAGAGCCTTTTAGTATCAAGGTATATATAAATAACATGTAAAGATCTGATAATTTTGAAGAACAAACACACATCCAGGTAATATTTTAGAGGAATATAAGAAAGAGTCATTTCTGTTTATGTTGGGTTTCAAGATCTCTAGTGGTTTCTGATCTCTGACGTTATTAAGTTGTACTAATGCACTCAAATAAGCTACAATATTAAATTTCTCAATCCTAACTTTAATACAGGTTAACAGTACATTAATTTTCAAATATAGGTAGATGTTCACAGGCATCTTCACTGAGAAACTCATATTCTACTGTTAAGACATAGCATTTTCGTCATCTGACTGGGTGGATAGGCACCATGCAATCAAATGAGCCAGGCAGGAGCCTCCAAATCAGCAAGCGGATGCCCATTCCATTACAGTGCCTTCAATTTTGTCACGATACTGGAAAAATTTTGAGAGTGTCTCAAAACCTTCCAAATGTTAAATTGCATACTATAATTTTGAGGCTAGAAAGAAAGAACAATTATCTTTTTTTTTTTTTCTTTTTTCAGTGAGCAGAAATAATCCCTGCAGAAATCAAGAAGAAATCTAATATTTCAGGCACAGCATGAAGGCTTCGCATCCTTCTAAAACACGTTTCATTTTAGCCATATATCATGTCTTTTGTTCCAGTAATTTCTGTATCAGATTCTGTAATACACATTTTGAATACAGATCATTAAATGATTTTCCAGTTTCAAAATCTACAAAACATTACTCTGCCTTCCTGATTCTCCTTCTGCTCTACAGGCCACCACTTCAGCGTCCCATAGAAATACGTAAGATCAGAGTAAGTTTTCTTTGCTGTTTTCTTTTTGATGACTTCATCTAATAATTAGTTTTGTTCCAGCCTCCGTTTGCATTTATGTCCCATTGCTCTGAATTGGTTCTGACTGACATTACCTGTCAAAAACATTAAAAGTTTTTCCTCACTGCTTCCCAACACTTTTGCTTGCTGTCTGGACCACTGTCTTGTTTCCATCTGTCTCTCAAAGTTAATTCATAATCCAGTGCCTTTTTCATATACAAATAAATTGTGGGGTTTTGTTGGCTTTTTTTTTTCCCCCCCAGATATCTCAACCCTTTAAAATGAGTCTTGCAGTTAATATTTTGGAGGTCTTTAGATCCAAGAAAGAAATGTTGCGAATGATGTAGCAATTCACAGTTCTTCAATCTCTTTCAAATCCAAATCATTATCTTAGCTTGCCTTCTATGCCAAAAAGTACACAGCTCCATATGATACTTTTTGTGGACCTTTCCGTTACACCCAACGTGCTTTTCTGTCTCGTGTGTCATTTCATGTAGTATTTCGGGGCTAAGGCTACACAAGAGCTAGCTACGCTCCATAAGCTTTGGCATGATGCAGATTTTTCTCAGCTAAGTCCTTTTTCAGAGATTTTACCTTTCGTTTTGAAACTGATCTCTTTGCTGGGGCTCAGTCCCCCCAAATAATGTACCTTTCAGATGCTTTATCTTCATTTCTGTGCTCTGCCTGAACGCATATTGCTGGTATGTTTCCCTTCTACTTGGACTGCAGTAAATTCAGTAATACGGTTTCATAGCTGGCTTCCTCCTGAGTTACTCAGAAATAACTAAAAATATGAAGTGCTTCTTAAATAGGTCTTGTCAGAAATAAAACTGCTTTCTGTCTTCCTTTGCCAGACATTCATTATTACAGACATATAGGAAAGTGGTGTTTAAGCCTTTTCCAGCTGTCCTCCACATTTCCAGAGTTTCAACATTTGGAGGACTTTTAACTGTTACCTCTTTCCAACTCATGTGGAGGGGTCTTTTTTGGTTAATTTTACTTCTGCTCTTCAGAAATTAGTTACAGCAAAGGAGTTTGACAGTTAGGAGTTTAATTTCATTTCTAAACCAACAGGACGAGACATATGAGACCATTGTCACAGCTGTCAGTACTGAGACCCTCCTGAAGTGCAATTCCTCCCACCACGGCCATACTTCATCTGAACCGTGATGGTTCCAAACACACCCCGTCACCCTGCAGAAGATGAGCGCTGCTGGGGCAGACACAGGTACGAAAAAGCAGAAGTGGCTTTAGCTGAAGCAGACGAATGGAACAAGAACGTGGGAATGGCCATGGAAAGGCAGCGGGTAAAGGCGCAGGGGAAAAAAAAAGCAGCTCAGCAGAGTGGTGTGAAATTCTCCTGTTTTATTAAAGGAAAATAATTTTAAACGTAGAATCATAGAATGTCTTGAGTTGGAAGGGACCTACAAGGATCATCGAGTCCAACTCCTGTCCCTGCATATGACAACCCACAGTTCACACGGTGTGTCTGAGGCCTTGTCCAGTCTCTTCTTGAACACTGTCAGGCTTGGGCCGTGACACCTCCCTGGGGAGCCTGTTCCAGTGTCCACCACCTTCTGGGGGAAGAACCTTTTCCTGATGTCCAACCTAAACCTCCCCTGGCACATCCTCCTGCCATTCCCTCGGGTTCTGTCATTGGTCACCAGAGAGAAGACAGGCTGTGAGGGGATGTCATAAATATTTCTAAATATCTCAGGAGTGGGTGTCAGGAGGATGGGACCAGACTCCTTTCAGTGCTGCCCAGTGATAGCATGAGGGGCACGGGCACAGACCGAAGCACAGGAGGTTCCATCTGAATATGAGGAGAAACTTCTTTACCTTGAGGGTGTCAGAGCCCTGGAACAGGCTGCCCAGAGAGGTTGTGGAGTCTCCTTCTCTGGAGACATTCAAGACCCGCCTGGACACATTCCTGTGCGATCTGCTCTGGTGAACCTGCTTTAGCAGGTGGGTTGGACTGGATGATCACCAGAGGTCCCTTCCGACCCCAGCCTTTGAGATTTTGTGAAGAGGAAGGACGACTTCAGAGCGAGGGCAGAGGCCGCTGCCACGAGGAGGGCCTCCCCGCCCCGCCGCGCAGGTCCCTCCCGCGGGGACCCCTGACCCCCCCGCCCCGCCCCGACTCACCCCACAGCGCCGCCGGGGCGCCGGAGGCCTCCGCCAGGGGGCGCTGCAGCGCCAGCGGCCCGCGCGCGCGCAGCGCCTCGAGCACGGCGGCGGGGGGCGGCGCCACGAGCCGCTGCCAAAGCCCGCGCGTGTAGAACTCCACCGTGTGCGCGCGGCACAGCGGCAGCGCGCGCCGCAGGAACCGCGCCACGCGCCGCAGCGTCCCCGCCGCCACCGTCGGCGACAGCTGGGGCGGCACCGCGCCGGGCGGCCGCGACATGGCGCCGCGAGGGGCGGGGCTCCGCGCCCGGCTGGTCGGGGCTGCCGGCCGCGCCGCCGCCGGCATCTACGAAGGCGGGTGAATCGAGCGCCGAGCGCCGGCGGCGCAGCTCGGTGACGTTGTCTCGCTGCGCGGCGGCGGGAGAGCGATGGCGGCGGCGCGGCGGAGCGGGCAGGGACCGGCTGCGGAAAATGTGGCCACCACGGGCCGCGGTCCCCGCCGAAAGCGGCCGTGGAGACCCTTCTTGCTGCGCAACGTCGTAGGCAGCCTGCAGGAGGGTGAGTCGGGGCGGGGGCAGCTGCGACTGGACCCCAGCGGGGCTGAGGTGGCGTCGTGGTGGGAGAGACAGCGCCGAAGGAGGCCCGGCCCGGCCCTTGGGCTCTCAGCGGGCAGCTCAGGTGGCTCCGCTCTGGCTGCCCGGCTGGGGCCACATCTGCTGCCTTAGTGCGGGGCTACGTGTCGCCCGGAGACCCTTCCTGTCCGCTGCCCGAGGAGCGTTAAACACCCATAGAAACACAGACTGGTTGGGGTTGGGAGGGACCTCTGGAGATCATCCAGTCCAACCCGCCTGTTAAAGCAGGTTCACCCAGAGCAGATGACACAGGAATGTGTCCAGGTGGGTCATGAATGTCTCCAGAGAAGGAGACTCCACAACCTCCCTGGGCAGCCAGTTCCAGGGTTCTGGCACCCTCACTGTGAAGAAGTTTCTCCTCATATTCAGATGGAACCTCCTGTGCTTCAGCCTGTAAAGTGGTCTGTCATTGGCAAAGTGGCTCCATGGCGGGTCAGGGCCGGTGGCTACAGGGTTGGTTGGGGGCAGCCTGTGTCTAATTGTAGCTCCCAGACCTCAGCATTGCAGACACTGCTCTTTGGTGGCATACTCAGGCCAGGTAGTGACAGTTTAATTAATGTTTATAAATATATAAAGGGTGAGTGTCATGGGGATGGAACCAGGCTCTTCTTGGTGACAACCAGTGATAAGGGGCAGTGGGTATAAACTGGAACATAGGAGGTTCCACTTAAATTCGAGAAGAAACTTCTTCACAGTGAGGGTGACAGAGCACTGGAACAGGCTGCCCAGGAAGGTTGTGGAGTCTCCTTCTCTGGAGACATTCAAAACCCGCCTGGACACATTCCTGTGTAACCTCATCTGGGTGTTCCTGCTCCAGCAGGGGGATTGGACTAGATGATCTTTCGAGGTCCCTTCCAATGCTTAACATTCTGAGATTCTGTGAGTTCTCAGTTTTAGGACTCACTTTTACTTTTCTGTGAAGCTGTATATTTAAAATAAAAGCCTATCTAGAAAATTCCATGGTTGCAGGTTCAGCTTACTGACAGATAGTTATGCAAATGTAAAAATAAATGGATAGAAACAAGAGCATCGGCTCTTACAACATTCTTCTGAAATTTCAACTTTGGAGAAAGAATCAAAGGAAAAGTTGGGACCAATTTGGATTTACTGTCTTTAGGAACTATTTTGTTAATGAATATTATCAAAGTCAGTAGCTGTTAAGACTCATGCAATAAAAAATAATGTATTAGGACAAAACTATGCTTAACTTCATATTGATAAGCTGTTATATAATGAATGAGGCTGAAACAACCATTATTTGGTATTTTCTTTGCAGCTGAATCATTCTATGGTGTAGTATACTTCTGAAGTTCTAGAAAAGCTCTTCCTGGACAGGTGTAAGAAGAAGGTAGTAGCAATAAAAATGCTATTCGTGTGAAAAGCTATAATGGAATAATTGTATAGTGTAATACAGCAATTTAGCAAGTCTTTCCTGTGTCATTGTAGCTGCAGAATACTTAAGCAGACGGTAATACTATTATCAGTGTCTTCTTGAGGCTCTATTCAGGAATCTATTTTTATGTTGCTTATGAAGCTGTCAAAAGTAGGAGAGAAGTGAAGTGTTAATACATCTTTTCACTGGATTTGAAAGGCATTGACAGAAGTGTGTGACATTGAGCGTGCATTAAATAGCATGTTTGCAATAGCATGTGTTCTTAAGGGTTTAGGTGATAATTGTCAGGAAATCTGTACAAGCTGCAATGCGACAGTAGGAAGCAGATTTATAACAGTGGTTTTTTCCTTGAGTTTTTGACTGGCCCTTATTAAAATTAGCACAAATAGTGTTTGTTTCTATTTTGGAAAGAAAATGGATTGAAGTGGTCCTGGCAACAGTTAAACATTTTGGTGCTACTTCAGTGCAGGTGTGTTTAACCTTTTTCCCTATGTTTTCAGGACGAGGATTTGCATTTCGGAGAAAACAACAGATTGAAAGACAATACAGGAAATTTTTGAAAAAGAGAAGAAAAGTCCCTCCACAACAGGATAATCAGTTTACTGATACTTATCCAGAGCACTTGAAACATCTCTACCTGGCTGAGGAAGAAATGCTTAAGAAACGGCGCAGGGCTCCAGATGCTTCAGTTTTATCAGAGGAAAAACTTAATAAAGCAGAGGAGTAAGTTTTTGAAATAGCTTTTGAAAAACAAGTAATTGTTTCCATCATTAAAGAAATGTTTGAGCTCTTTACATGGACTTCAGTTTGGTGATTTGCTTTACTAACCTATATAATTAGTTCTTAAATGTTTTTCCTAATTTTTAAAAAATTTAAACACACAACTTTGTTGTGTTTGCATCAAAATCAGAAAGCAAAATTGGTAATGTTTAGAGCTTGATTCCATTAAATAATGTGACAGATACTATCATGCTTTAAGGATGAGGTTCAGCCCAAGAGTGTTTGACCAATTTCTTACCATAGTTATAAAGAGAAGAACCTGCTTTCAGGTAGCATGCTTTTGAGTATACAGAGTTTTCCTTTGAGTGAATTCCTTTATTTTTAAATTTATGTCACTTTTCAGAAACATTTTATGCATTATCTTTCTGTTCCCAGTTTGACAAGGTGTTGTCTTATCTCACTGTTTTGCTACTGGAATGAGTGATACTGTGTGCAGTTACCTTTTTGTAGTATGGCTAGTTTAGGGGGAATTTTAACTATCAACTTTACAAAAAATGAAATGGAGAATATAGTAAAATGCTACAGCACTGAAGTGTTCTTGATCAAAGTAATAATAATAGAAATGTCGCAATAGTTTGGTGGTGGTGTTTGGGGTTTTTTTGTTAGTTTGTTTGTTTTGAATTTGCTTGTAATAACTGGAAGAAGTTAAATGGAGTCTCTCATTTGCGGTCTAGCAAATGTCAGACAACTGAAACCATTTTTTCCCTACGTGACAGTAATTCCTCCTGAAATTTTGGTTAGGTACATCAGTAAAATAAAAAACCTAGTCACTCCGGTCTAGCACTGTCATGGCAGTCTTTTTTAAAGAGCATTCAAGTACGATGATTTGAGATAATGCCCTTTTGTCCTCAGTAGAAGGAGTGTTGGAATTCCAAGGTGTGTCTACATCTAAATTTTCCTGGGAAGAACACTCAAGAGATGGGGAAAGGCAGTCAGGTCTAAGCCCACCACTGGGAGAAAGGTAGAGTTTTGTCTGGAATAGGCAGTTAATTCATGAGGATGTCCGAAACAGGACTGGTGTTTTCCTTTAAACCAAAGGGTTTTTTAATTTTGCTTAAACTATGGTCATTGTGATCGTAACCTAGAATTAGTAATTCTGCAAAAATGTGACTGCTAATCTGTGAGGTGATGTGATGCGTAGATGCACTTCAGTGTTGTATGGGAATGTAAAACAAGATTTTGGTTAGATAATTCTCTTTTTAGCATGTATTGCGATTTTAAATAGTTTTGTACTTGAGACACTCTTGTCATTACACAGTATTGCCACAAGATGGAGATGAGAAGAAAACAATTTTTTTTTTTTTTTCCCCATGAGAGAATGGTATTTCTAAATGAAAGTATGAGCAAATACCTTCTCTTTCCTTTTTGATCATCTGTCTGAAATCTCCCAGATGATGATAGCTAGTTTTCAACTTTTTGTAGTGTGGGTAATAGGGTAATCAAAAAGTTATTTTGTGAACAGTTGTCAAATACATAGCAAGGCTTATATTTTTCAAATATGAAATGTTTTTGCTACCACACTGTTTATGTAGTGGCTTTATTGTGAATCAGAAAAAGCAATAATTTAGAGCTAAATAACCAGAAAAATCCACTCGAAGTAGTGTAACAGTAAATGGCACTCGTGTTCTTATACTGGTTTTGTGGTGAAAGATAACTGGGCGGTTTTTTATACTGAAATTTGGAAAGAACATAATTTCAGTTCCTAATTTCAAAACATTAAGGACAATAATATTCTCTCTCCTTCAATAAGAAACTTTTGGAAAGGCTTTGTTACTACTGTGCTTTCTCACCTTGCTGTGTCAGGCTGACTTCTCTGGCAGGCAGTCTGCCAACAGCTGCCTGCCCTCCTATCTCTGCAGTTGCATCCATATGTCAGAGCTAGAGATAATACAGCTCTAAGCTAGTGGTTCAGTTTTTCTAGTTCTGAAGAGCTCAGATGATGGGGGGAAAAAACTTCTTTTAGGCACTCTTTAAATTTCATCAAACATCATCCATGTGAAGATCCAACAGAGAAGGTCTGTATGCTGCTAAAAGTTGTGTACAGTCTGGTCTTTGGTACACTCAGCATTGGAGGAGTTTAGTTTGCTATATTTTCACGCGAGCTGCTCACTACGTTACGTGTGATGGTGTTGGCTGTCATGTAAGAATGATGCAAATAGGTATCCATTGAATGCAGAAGGATGAGCCTTTTGAAATCTGTATTTCTAATTAACTTCCACAAATATATGAAAAACAGTAGAAGAGTGGAAGACTGCGCTCTGATTCTGCAGTGACTGTGGGATGTATAGTTATGTTGGCTTGGTGATAGTCTGTATCTGAAATACATGTACTTTTTCTTACAGGTCAGTTATGACTGAAGGGAGGTCTAAGAAGAAAACGTCCAATCAGAAGGCAAAAGAAGAGTATGAGAAAATACAGGCTGAGCGTGCTAGAAAGAAAGAGGTAAATCTTAAACAGAGATCTTTCTTGATTGTAAATGAAGACTAGATTAATACCATTTTTATCTGTCAGTCCCAAATAGGACCATAGGAGAGGAACACAGGTCTTGATATTCTTTTTCAATTTGACAGTGATATTCCGACATGCAGGCATTCAGAGTTATCATGCTCTTTGTTCTTACTGATTTTGTTTGCAGTGGCTGTTAGCGGGATTTTTTTCTTATGTTGGTACATCAAGAAAAGCTTTGAGCTTGATCTGTGTATCCCAGTGGATTATACTAGACTTCTTAAATATTGTAGAAGGGGAAGTAATAACAATACCATCATCTCGTGATGAAAAATGAAGTATCCATCCAATTTTTTATGATGGTACCATAATGCAGTCTTCATTTTACCTTTTATCTGCTTTGACCAACAATTAAATGTAATTGTATCCACGACCAAAATCATTAGTAATTTTTTCCCTTGTTCTAATTTAAATGGACTTCTTCTTACAGAGTGTATCCTAATATTATAATTGTTGAATAACTCAACTGTTATTCACTTAAAACATCCTGATTTAACAAATTTTGTTATCTCCCAATGCATTGTTCGTTGCATTGTAAAATGACACACGTAACATTGTAGAAATTGTGTAACTTGCTGCTGACAAACTAAATTTCAGTAACTACTGTATAAATATTGCATAAACATATAGCTGGATAAAACATATTATTTCTTCAGTTCAGCTGTATGCAAGCTGATCCATGATTCTGGGTGAGTTACATCGTTGTTCAGCTGGGAGCTTATTTTTTGAATATTATATACAGGTCATGCTAACAGAAATGAATGTAATGGCCAGCTTGTTTAGAGGAATTAAAAACAAACAAAAACCTAGCAAGACTGCAAGGATTTTTCATTTAACAGCACATAAGAAGATGATATTTAGGCAAAACAAGCAGTAGCTAAGTGCCACAATAACAGTAATCATTCATGTGGAATACTGGTATGATGATCACCTACCTTACCCTCATATATGTTAGCAAACACTGGATTTGCTGTTATTTTGGGTAAAGAAACAAGCTGAAAGGCACAGTTTTGGCCTCCAGACTGTACAAAAAACCCTAGGATTTAGTAGAGATCAGAAGAAACACGAATGTTAAGTAACAGCTGCCTAAGTAAGATGAATGTTCCTGCTTTCAGTAAGTTTTTGGTTGGTAGCTTAAATGGATGTTTGCAACAGTATGCTGAACAGCAATAAAATTATTAGATAGGAAGTGAATTACAGGTAGAGTTGATGCTACTCTGATTAAAAAAAAAATGGATTATATTAATTATCATTATGATAAAATAAGTGAAGCTTTCTGAATGAAGAGATGTTATCTTTGTAGGCTTTTTTTCCTCCCCCCACTTTCTACTTAGAGATATTTTCTTATGTTATTTCTGGCTAATTTTATTGTCTACATTGTAGAGTATTCTTGCTAATTTTTGTACATCACAGAAGCTATCTATGCCATGGAAAACAAAAACATAATTGATAAATTATCATCTCTTCGGGCATTCTGCAGAAACATCTGCCTTTGTGGTCAGCATGGCCCAGCATTTCAGATAATAAGCTATGCAAATAAATCAGATAATAAGTTATGCAAATAAATCATCCAAATGAACTGAAGCAGTCCTTCAGTCTGATTTGTGATGTCTTGCATATTTTGGTAGGACATAATACAAGTGAAGCAAGCTAGTTAGCTTTCTTGTTGTGGATGTTTGCCTGAATTACTTACTAAAATTACAATATTAGAGAAAGAGGTGTAAGCCGTTTGATTAAAATTTGAGCATGATATTATGATTATCCATATAGTGCTAGTGCCTCCATTAGTGTTTTGCTTGCATGTGTGCTGTCCCCTCAACATGGAAAGTTCATACAGTTGAAAATTTGGTAAGGTTTGGTTTTGTTTTTTTTTTTCTCTTAGTAAATATGTCAGTCTGTGTGTTGCTTTGAAGAGGATGGGTCACTAATAGTTTGGTCCTGATTGAGTTGCCTTGGGTAATGCTGCTTGTGATGCTGCCCTCGTATCACAAACCTGTCCAACTTCCAGCTCCAGATAAGTCCCGTATCTGCTAGTCTCATGCAGATGCGGCCAGTATACTAGCACATCTGGATTAGCAAGACATTTACATGGGAGTTGCTGGATCAAACTCTTTCTCTCTTTCTTGGGCTCAAGGAGAAAGTGGGAATTTTTTTGCCACGCATTTAAGGAAAAAAGTCAAGGAGCTCATTTCACAGAAAGGAAGTAGTACACATTTTAGTGACAAACCTTATCACAGGGTGTTCTTCAGAAGAAAACTTGGCTCTTCTCTTGGAGCTTTAGGCAATATAATATGTTTTGATTGCAGTATGTGCTGGAAGAGAGTCCTGATTAAGCTTTTAGGAGTAATGGTGTTTCTAGTGTCAGTACAATACCTAATTGCCAGTATCTTTACAAAAAGAAATTTTACTGCTTATAGATAGCTTCATAGTTATATAAAGTATGTAATTATCTCATAATCATATCTATTTGTTTAATTTCAGGAAGCAGAAAAAAGAAGACAACAAAGGGAAGAAGCTCAGAGGTTGTACAAGCAAAAGAAGATGGAAGCTTATAAAATATTCAGTAAGAAGACAAAAAGAGGACAGCCAAATCTAAACTTACAAATGGAGTTTCTTCTTCAGAAAATACAGCAAAATACATAAACATCTGCATACATCTTAATTACGGATTTTGAGTTACCTGTGGACATTTTATTAAATGACTTTTAATAAATAATGTCTTTTTGCTTCTATATGACTTTTGTCACTGGCTTCATTTATGTCATCAATCCAATAGTGGAGGATATTCATCCTGAAAATATGAATGGAGTGAGAGAGATGTGGTACTTTAAAAATATCCTGAATTCCGAATCATTAGAGCTTAGTACCATCTGAACATGAATCTACATAGTGTAGAGCATTTGCTTTGTAGCTCTAACACTCCTGCAATTGTGACTACTAAAATTATCCTTACTTGGGTAAAATACATGATATGTGCAATGTAGTGTATATCTCATAAACTGCCAAGGATAGGAGTATAATTTGTGTGCTGTTGGGTAGGGTTTGGCACGTGAAAACAAAGAACATAAACTGTACTTGGATGGCTGTTATTTATCATTCTCCACAAAGAATAAAGCTTAACAAAGGTCCAAAAATGGTTTGAATGTAAAGATCGTGTGATTTATACTTTGCTGATTTATTTTGTTCGTAAACTAAGTGTGACTTTCTAGCTATGATGGATCAGGTAGATGGGTTGAAGTTTTGGTATGCTGAGTACATGAGGTTTCTTATTTTTGTTCTTTGGAACATCTTTAGAAAAATAATTTTCTAAATCTTGTTATGGAGATGGAATTGGTGATCTTTGGCCTAATAAAATGAAAGCATTCTTAGTAAAACTGGAAGTTTGCAATAAAGCAAGTTAACTATTTTCCTTAAGTTTGTACAGGAGAATACTATTATGCTTTTGCCTCAGTCTATTTTGGCAGCCAAGAAATAACAACTGACCTTTTTTCTGCATATAACAAAGACTATTTAGACGTCAAAGTAAGGAATGTCTTGGAATAAATTTCTCTGGACAATGCAGTATTAAGTTACTTACAGTATTAAATTATCTCATTTAGAAGTTGGTGTCAACTGCAAAAAATGCCTTATTTGAAATACACAGGACAAATAAACAGTTTTGAATTTTATGACAAGAGCTGTTAAATGAGGAATAGTTTAGGAGTTTGAGTTGGCTAAAGTGTTTCTTGTGTCAGTATCCTGAGGCTTCTTCCACCTCATCTTTTTATGCTTTTTGCAAGGATTTGAATTTTTGTGCTGTGATGTCACTTAGGAAAAACTGAACACAAGTCAGAGGGCAGTGCACCAACAGAAAATGTGGGGGCTTTTCTTGAATTGGGCAGGTCCGTTCTAGGAGAGAAAGGGAGTGTGAATTTGACATGCTTATTCGGTTTTACACTTTTCCTTCAATGTTATTTTTCTGATAATTGCTGTAATTACCAATTTTGAATGGTTCTACACTGAAACGCTGCAGGAATCTGCAAAGTGCCCAGAAAGTGGGAAAACAAGCTTTGGCATTCACAGTCTTTTTTGATTCTTGTCATTCTTGGCAGCTTTCATTTAAAAAAATGAAAATTACAGTATTTGCAATTATTTTTTTTTTTGTCACTAGTGCAAGAGACTTAAAACATTAGCTTAAGGTAACTTGTGAATAACGTGAAACAATTTCCATTGCCAATTCATGGTTGAAGTGCTTCAGTTTTTTGTTTATGTGTGTCTCTTACGGTATATGATCTTTTATTGTTCTTTGGTTAAGGAAATTATAGATGCAAGTATTCTGAATTGTTATCTTAAAAAGATGTCTTCTCAGTTTGACATCAGTTCATTTATAAACCTGCTGGGCAGATGTTTGCCATGATGTCACCTGGCTGGAAACATTTCAGAAAACTGTTTATCTTACACCAGTAATTCCATTCGTCAGTGGCCATTCTGGATTACTGGTGTCACTATAGGTACTGGTATACAGTCTAAATCCCAGTAGACTTTGAGATATGGGATTTATCTGCAAAGCATTCGGATGGTTTGAATGATGCATTTGAAATCCAGATTTTCTTTTCTTGTGTTAAACTGAGTGAAAATTTTACTATCAAAATATTCCATATGCTTGATTCTTCCTGGAGAATAGGGTAGGTAAAATGCACTAGTAAGTTAATCACTGGTTGGTTGGTTGGTTTGGTTTGGCTTTTTTTTTTTCAGGACTTATGATATAATTTTCCCGCATAAGTCGTTTTGCAAATTGATTCTAAATATACATATGTATCATGTAACCAGTTAGTGTTCTTAGTACACTCAAGTCATTTAATGGTTTTGTATCATTCCTCCTTAGCAACAAGAAGTCTCAGTTGTTAATTAGTGAAAAGAACAGAATTCTGCTCTGAAAAGAAATCTTTTTTTTTTTTTTTTTTTTTTTTACTGGTATTATTTTCTGGTTTTAAGAATTAGAATTTTGAGAGAAATTTGGGACTCATAGTATCTGTTCCACAGTACTGGTCATGAAAATTAAATCTTACCTCATTCTGACTGTAATTGTTGCCCTTTTCTTTAGTCTTTTTATTCCATGATCTTGGTGGTAGCTAATACAAAACAAACCAGGTTTGTCTGAAAGTGCCTCCCTTTCTCCCCTGTGCTTCAGCAAACCTCACCAGGCAGAGCATTGGATCAGAAACCAGTGTGGTATTTCTGTCGTTTCTCCCCATCACTTTTTCTCCTCTATTGCTTCGTTTGATTTGTAGACAAAAAAGGACGATGACCAAGCTCAGCTTCTCACAGACTCTCATATGGGAGACTTTTTTTTTTTTCTTCCCATCAGAAGTTAATTCTTGATGTAAGAGTTCTGAAGAGGAAGAAGCTAAAAGTATGCATTTCTTCACGCTGTGCTTTGCTGATTATGATGAAGGAGCAGCCCAGGACAGCAGGAGAAGCCCATGTGCTCCAGCATCTTGGCTGCTGCCTGAGCTCCTGCACCGTCAAACCTGAAATTAATTCAGCGCCACTGGACGGCAGCGACAGGGCAGCGATGGGTGGCTCAAGGTCATCCAGGCAGAGAAGGGAATTGAACCTTTCATTTACAGGGTAGCACTGTAACAGATGACCCATCAGCTTTTTATTGTGAAAACTGTGGACCTGACTGTGGAGTCTGACCTTTTCATTTACGTCCTGTGCTTGTATTTATTGTGACCATAGTGACTAAACCCTTTTCTTCCTGAGAACAATGCAGCAGCTAGAAATTTTTAGCGATAAAAGTGACCTGTGTCATGAAATCCTGCAGCTCATTTTTCTAATTGGGAAGTCCACAGAAGTGCACAGAAAGAGACTAATCTATTTAATCAGATGTGACTTCAGGCAACACTGAAGATGATAGAAACTACGAAACGGGCATGAATAAGAGTAGTGATCCTGTAGCTAACAGCAGGATTTCACTTTGAAGTAGCTGTCACTAATAATTTGGGAAGCAGTGAACAAATACAAACATTATGGAAATAAATGCAGGTATGTTCATTCAGGAACTATGGATGCTAATTCTACTGCAAGACCCATAAATAGTACAAATGTTGAGACGTGTACCATACAGGAGCCACGTGCTGTGTTGTGCATTGAAGATTTAATTCCATGGGAGCTATTCAAAACAAGACTATGGTGCAGTATGGATGTGGATTGCCCTGTGATACTGATGCACTTTTTCATTGTTCCTGTGTGTTACTTGGAAAAAAAAAAAAACATAAGGGAGCTACAAGAGTGGTGTTTATGATTTTTGTGTACTTTAGAGATCACAGTTTTACAGCTGCTGACCCTGCCATGTAGTGAAAGGTGTTCCGAGACACGAAAAGTAGGAAGGAAAAACAACAGGGAATTTCTGAAACTTTTTTAACAAACTGAAGGTAGTTTTATTTGTTCTGTTTTAAGAATGTAAATGTAACAATCCAACTCTAATGTTCTTAAGGTTTTCTGTAGTCAATGAGGATATCAAGGGTCAAATAATCTTATCTGAACTAAAGTGACAGGTATTGCTCCTAGAGATACATACCTATCGCTAGGGAGCTTGTGGTGCCGAGTTCTAACATCTAGACTTACAGAGGTAGGTGAGATGAATCTTGTCCTGGGTTTTGAAGAAATCTTTGCAAGGGTCATTTGGCAACAATGCTTAATTAGAAGTCTGTGATTCACAGAGGAATTCTGTTAAAATTCAGACATGGAGATAATGCTTTCTGAGCAATACAACAGTATACCAGCCCTGAATGTATCTCGCACACCTGACTGGGACAGGGCAACAGGGCACTGTGTTTGTCAGATCCCTTTGAGCAGAGATCTCTTCATTTTGTGACGGTAGTTTCTCTCTTTGTCCCTCGATTTATTTTTTAGTTAAACAGTAATGATTTACTACAAGTTAGTTGTGTTGTTTTGGTTTGCTTTGGGTTTTTTTGTGTGTTTGTTTCTGGGTTCTTTTGTAGTTTTTTGTTTGTTGTTGTTTTGTTTTAAAATTTTAATTTTTTATTTTTTATTTTTATTTCCTTCTGTGATATAATCGAGTACCAGGACTTAAATTAACTGCCTATAGCAGATGGAAAGTCCATGTCCTACAATTGCTGACACGTCATCCTAATCTAAAAGTCAGACACACTGACATGAAACTAGAAATAATTCTCCTCCTTTTTAACATTTAAAAAAATTAAAACTGTACTGTAATACATAGCATATTTTAGGTCAATGGCCAACACAAATCAGTTACACATGTGGTTTAGATGGCTTTAAGGAGACCCAGGCAGTGAAACACATACAGCAGCAAGTTAATGCTAGATTATGGTAAGGCCTTCATGTTCAGTTGTTAATATCTATGTCCAATTTCTTTTGTTGTCCAGTTAAGTTAGATCAAATAGAAGGTAAAATAATTTTTTTTTTCAGAATAGAATCCTAAATGGAATATTTAACAATGAATTTTTTAGTTTGTTCTTAGTTTCAAGGGCTGATCGTAGTTTGAACGTAAAAGTATCCACCAGACTAATCAGGCTGGCGCTGTTAAGTGTTCTTTCCCCAAGAGCCACATACAGCAACTGAGTGTTTATAACTGAAACAGTCTTCAGGCTGATATAATTTATGCTTCCTACCTACACCAGATTTGGGTTTGCTCCACGATGACAGGACTGCTGTATTTTTCTGGAGGATTTTCCAGGGAGGAATGGGAGTAGCTGCCCTCCACAGATGGCTGTCTCGTTGGCAGGAAATTCATCTGGTCTCAGCATTTAGGATTTACTGTGCACACACAAAGTCTGTATTCCGTGCACACATAGCATGTCTGATCTGGTGCAGACTCGTCAGATTTATGGCAGGAAGCTTTACAGCTGATCTCTGCAGATACTGAGCATTTGAAGCTTCTAGGAAATTTACTTCATGTTTACATACATGGCACAAAACTGCTTTACTCAGCATCCCTGACAGATGGCAACACAGCGTTCAAGTCTACATCCACCCTACTGGGTATTTAGAAGTTATGTGAAAATGTTAGGTCATGAAACTTCATCAGACAACATTATTGGATACAAAAACCCCACTAACACCAAATATTTCATAACTCTATCTGTTAATCAATTGAAGCCAAGCTTCTTTTTTTTTTTCTTTTCGTAAGTGCGGTTGCTTTTGTGTGTCCTTTTCCAGTTTTGCATCTTATTTTCTGGTGATAGCTAAAAAAAAAGCAACATTCTGCACTTAGGATCATGGAGCATAAATCTACTGGAGGTAGGACATCTCTCAGATTTAAAGCTGTAATGTATGATATTTTATGTTCTGCTATCATCATTAATGTGCATTTTTGTCATCTCAGATAAATATCCTGTAATATAATTTCTGCTCTTGAGTACAACACATACATTTCATTCTCTAAAGACAATGCAGTGAAAGCTTTTTAATATACTGTTTTGATTTCTCCAAATAATGGCCTATCTGTAGAAATTATAGATGTAAAAAGCATGAATTCTTACTGTGTTACAATTTCTACTGATATTTATGATTTTTTTCTGCTACTTTTTTTTCCCATTTTTTTTTCTCCTTCTAGGTAGTATAAATAAAACTAGTGCCCTTGGTGGAAAATGGTATTTGAGTTTAATGAGGTAGACAGAGTTCCTTTTAAAATAATCTGGTATGCATTAAAATACATTTTGTTGTTGATAAACCAATACACATTACAATATCAATTTATTCAAAATATGATTTTTATAATGGTCACGTAGGTGTCAACATGTTCTATTACACTGCAGATTTGAAAACACAAAACAGTATTTCATGTGCGCTGTGCTCAAGATTAAAGCAAAGGAAAAGGGATATAAATTACACATCTATAACCACACACGGGCATCTTTAAACACGAGTCTGATTTTCAGGCAATTCCTTAAGATGGTCGCATTTTAATTTTAAAACTATGTCTTGTTGTCCAGGTAGTAGTGATTGCTATTGTCAGTGTTATTTTTAAAATCAATTATATATATAATTTTGTGGCAATTTCACTTTCTCAACCTGTAAGTATAGGAGCTGTTGCTCCTCAATCCGTTTTTAAAGTAGTCTGCTCTGAAGGCAATCTGCTCTCAGATGCATGGAGATAATGTATGGAGGTACACTGGTAAATTGCCTTTGCTCTAAGAGCAATAAATCATGCCAAAAATGGCAAACACTTTGTAGTTAACAAATACTTTCATTGGGAGTGCACAGAGAGGACAAAACACAGCTAGAACAGGGGAATGTCCTCCACTTGTCAAAATTCCAGCTGTGTAAGTGGGGGCAGGACAGACCTTCCAGCCCATGTCCTCACTTCCCATCTCTGCTCAGAACAAGCACACATAGGAATGGGTTTAATCTCAAATCAGTGGGGCTTAAGCACATGTTTGAAGTTAATCATACAAAGTAAGAGAAACTAAAAAAGAAAATAAAAGGCTACCTTGTCCATCCTCTGACCTCTTCTGTTTTGGTTTGTTGTTCTCGTGTGTGTTGTTTGTTGGGGTTTTTGTTTATTTGTTTGGTTTTTGTTTGTTTGTTTGTTTGTTTGTTTTCCTGAAGTTGGAACAATTTGTCTTACAATTTGTATTTATTTCTGATAGAGTACTTTTCATTACATCATACCTGAGTGCACCAGAAAAGCAAATGAGCAGTTACACAGTGGCAGCAGCAGCACAGCAGGAGCTCATTAAGAGCAGTACTACCTTGGAAGCTTTCTGAAACATCAGATTTTTGAGGCATTGTCAGAATTAAGTGTATTTCTGTGGGAAGCCTGAGCTAGCGCAGGCAGTAACCAGGGAGAAATTTTTCATGAATGTTTTAAATTTTAAGTAAATTCTGAATATTGCTTATACCTTCAGCCTTCACAACTGATGAAATCCTGAGGTATTTTGAATACAAAATGGACTTTAATGCCCTGTATGTGATGAAAATGAAGATTGTTTGCCAACTTCCTTGGTTCTGAAAGGTAGAGGTATTTTGCGAAAGTAATATATTGGCACAATTTTCACAGTAGCACCCCTAGTTTTTAAATATATTTAACTTTCTGAAGATGGCTGTATTGTAAACTCCTTTACAATAGTCATCACCTGCCTGGGATTTAGATTCTCAAAACAAAAATACGGGTATGGTGAAGTTTGAATGTATACTATTTAAGGAAAAACTTGTAACTGAAAGGGGAAAAAAAAAAAAAAAAAAAGGAAAAGAAGTATTAAGAAGTGAGCTTAACCTGAAACTATAATGTGCAGGTAAGACTGTCATAGTTTCCTATTTCTTCAGAATGTCATTTGGCAAATATGAAATTAAACTACCCCAGACCTTAGGCAGCTGTAAAAAAACCCCACAACACCACAAAACAACAAAAAACCCCTGAAAAGCAGGACCAGCTAGAAGCATTTATGTCAGTCAGTTTGCATCAGGTGTCTCTCAGAAAGATGTGGTATCCTAAAAATTACGAAGTTGATACAGAGATGATTCTTTGACCTGTGCTATAAAAAAGTCAGAATAGATGATTAGTGTATGACTTGTTTGCAGTTTGAATTGCTATCTAATATGTTTGGGGTATTATTCCTGCTCCACCAAAACCTCATTTGTGCTGAAGACTGCAGATTTTTGCATCTCTTAACAGTTGCAGATTAATTACAGGCTGAAAAGCTTTTCTTTATCCTTTAATTTCATTGTCTTATAGTTTCACTTCTATGGTAGTAGTACTAAATCATAAACAGTTCTTTGCAGATAGTCGTGGGGTCCTTGTATGTGAAAGAAGAGATTTATTCCGGAGTGGTTTTGATATTAGATGTAAGGAAGATGCTGTAATTAAAGTGATGGGGGATCAGAGAAGTATGTTTTCTACTTCTCTAACCAGCGTGGAAGACGAGATCTTGTTCTTCTTCCTGGCTTGGGACAAAAGCCTAAATTTCCCTAAATTACGTTTTTTTCTTTGATGCATTAAGAATGCAATTCCTCATCAGCCTGTGTTTTTTAATGGAAGTGACACATCACCGTAAAGTTGGGGGCCCAACAGGGGTAGTAGGTGCAGACAGATGACAGAATTGATAACAACTATGTGTGTTTCTTAACCTAAACAACGTTCAGAATCCAGGTTCAGATGAACCACTGTTTTACAAAACCATTGCATATATGTAATAAAATAACTCACATAATGTAACAGATACATTCACATTTAGATAACTTTTTTTATCATAAGCATTTTAGGATATATACCCAGAATATTTATTTCAGTTTAAAACAGGGATGCCATTGCAAGTGGCTAACGAATCCCAAATGAAAGAAAAAAATGTAGAAAATACTTTTCTTTAGTTTGAGTGAGGAAAACAGGTACTACGAAGCAAAGGGTTATTTATTACCAAAAGCCAACGTTGCATTCTGTTTTGTATTTATTTTAAAACACGGAATTAATTTTGGGTTCTTAGGTTAAAAATAAATAAAACAATAAATAAATAAAACAATAAATGAATACAAATAAATAAATAAAACAAAAAACCCCCACCAAACTCTGAAATTTCTCTGGTGCCAAGTGGAGTTGGATGTTTCCCCAATGACTGTTTCTATAGCAACAGCAAACATATTATGAAGATAATTTTTAAACGTTTTTAAGCATCTCACATTTGTGGTTATCTAGCTTCAGAAGGTAATACCAAATACCTGTCTACATTTCAGCTGAGCCACTCACAGAAAAGATGGGGCAAAATAATTTGCAGCACCAATCCTTCCACTGGCAAAGCATGTGTGCAAGCACCTTTCAGGGGCTCTTTTTGTTCTTGGTTAAGAAAAGTCCACTGGGTGGAGGTATGGAGCTGAATTTTTTCAGGAGACAGCCATTCATGGATTAATAGAAGTGAAAAAAAGGAAGGGACATCAAGATCAAAATCTGGTAGATGTTTTTAATGAAGGCTGTAAGAACTGGTCATTATTTGAAGTTGGGCGGGCCTTCCTTAAAACCCACTGACTGTAATTTGAAATCATTTCTGTCACTAGAGAATTCATGGAAAACTCTTGTGAACTGCTCAGATGTACCCCTTATTTTAAATTTTATGCTTTCCAGTTACCATTTTGACCATATCCTGCTCTAGCTTCCTCGGTTACACAAACAATACTGTACCAGTTACATATGTAATTACATTTCCTAATCTGCATAGAAGGAAACATTGAAGTCTTGCAGTATAGAGTCTACTTTAGTGATTTTTTGGCTCTGCTGAGAGCTAATTGCGACTTTATGAACATTTTTCTCTTAACAGGGGCACCAAAGCTGAGCAAGGCTCGCTGTTCCACGAGCCACTTTAGGTTGCACAGCACCCTGATTTCCACTACATTTTGCACTTATCCCATGCTAAATAACAGACTTGGCCACAACCCTTCAGTCTCTCATCTGAACTTGCTGCCTGGCTAATAGTATCAACAACCAACCCTTTTTGCAACAGAGACTGGGAGCAGTAGCAGATGGTGACCACAACTCCATGGTTTCCCTGGGCTCAGCTTTCTCCTGCAGGTGCTGCCGGCTGTGGCTGCACATTCTGGTGGCCCCAGTGTCACGGGCAGCTCAAATGCTCTCAGCCAGGTGACCCCCTGCTCCTGGGGACCAACCTGCAATGACACAGAGGGTGCGCCTGCATCTTCCTGCAGCGGTTCGGCTGGAGACCTCACAGACGGAACTGGGGTGGAGAGCCAGAAGCCATCTACTGACGTCCATTTCATACCTATACAGGGATTTTTAATGGAATGCTGTGAGGTGCTGGGATTTGCTAATCTCTGCCTAATCTGCTTTCCTGAGCCTTGGACACAGCTTCAGCCCAGGACCTCTGTCGGTCAGCTATAATAATAGTGACAGCTGCCATTGACTGTTTCTCTGTTGATGTATCTCAAAGCAACTTTGTATGAGGTTTTCTTTGTGGAACTGTGTGGGAAGAAAAAACAGAGTCAAATGAGACCTAGTTAGAGGCTTGACAAATATCCTCATAGTCAGCTCTAACTATTAAAGGCACAAGTACCACAAGATCAGACTTTGTAATTTTGCCTTTAGATGCCTATTCTGTGCTCTTTATTCCTGGAAAACGCTTAGAGAAGGTCTCCAGAGGAATTCCAATTAGCAAGTGGAGTCTTGGCAAATATTGACCCATCTGTGAGACAAGTCAATCCCCCAAGGTTAACCCAAGTGACAGTTGTGCTGCTGCAGCAGTGTCGTTATGGCTCTTCTTTGGGTTCACGCATCTTCAACCAGGCATAAAGGCATTTTGCAGTCAGGATGTACTTTAAAGTACAAAGCAAAAATGCATTTGTTAACATATAAGATATCTGGAAGTTAATGAGCTGTTAGTCTAAGCATCAGTGTGCCCACCACAAGTATGAAGAATCTTTGCTGAGAGGCTGGCATCAGTCACACACAGGCTCCGTGCTTCAAGTTGCCATCTGCCACCAGCTGCATCAACCCTGATGACACTGGCAATTTGACCCAGTGCTTCATATCTAGTTGCCAACTGAACAAATCAGCCTGACTAACCTTCCTGCTTTTCTTTTCTTTTCTTTTCTTTTCTTTTCTTTTCTTTTCTTTTCTTTTCTTTTCTTTTCTTTTCTTTCCTTTCCTTTCCTTTCCTTTCCTTTCCTTTCCTTTCCTTTCCTTTCCTTTCCCTCTCTTCTCTTCTCTTCCCTTCTCCTTCCCTTCCCTTTTCATTTTCCTTTTCCTTTTCACCTTTTCTTCTCTTTTCTTCCCCTTCCCTTCCCTTCCCTTCCCTTCCCTTCCCTTCCCTTTTCTCCTTTCCTTTTCTCCTTTCCTTTTCTCCTTTCCTTTCCTTTTCTTTTCTTTTCTTTTCTTTTCTTTTCTTTTCTTTTCTTTTCTTTTCTTTTCTTTTCTTTTCTTTTCTTTTCTTTTCTTTTCTCTTTTTTCTTTTCTCTTTTTTCTTTTCTTTTTTTCCATTAGGACTTTAAGCTTTTCCATGCTGGTGTTTCCTCTCTTGTCTCTTTGAGCTACTAATAGTGCTGTCTCAACAATCCTACCCCTGGATGAGACTTTTGTCTTTTCTGTCCCTTTACAGAGCTTGTCACAGAATTTTCACAGTACTTTGAGCCCAGGTTATTCTGCTGTGTCACATGAGACCTGAGCCTTTGAGGCGCAGTTCACTGGGGAGAGTGGGCTCAGCCTTGGGATGGGGTTACGGAGGAAAGGTTCCAGGCTGTGCACTGACCCAGGGAAAGGTGGGCAGGAGTTCATTCCTCTGGAGAACTAAATTGATCGTACTACTAGTTCTACTCTGCTGCTGCTTTTCACAGCCCAGTGTAAGTTGCAAACAGACTGGGAATTTCTTGTTGCTTGAAGTCACTCTGGATTGTGGAAGCAGCATTTTCATCCAGGTGAGGGTGCTCTGCCTTCAAGTTCGGGGGTGGATCGTATGGTGCGGTATGAGGTTCTCCCAGTCCAGGTCTAGGACTCCCATTTGTCCTCTCCCCAACATTCCTATTGGCCCATTCCTCTGGCCTGCCAAGGTCTGAATCACAGTCCTGCCTTCCAGTATGTCAATTGGTATCCCCAGTTTGATGTCCGGGTCCCTAATGAAGATGTTAGATGTGACAGGTCCCAGGACAGACCCTGTGGTACTCCTCACTGGCTCTGGGTAGCATCCCACGACCCTCCGAGTGCAGTCATCCAGCAGCTTTTTACCCTTCTGGTAACCTGTTCAGTAATCATTTTATGAATGGGAAATATGCAATACATATCTCACATTGCTTTTTCCCCAGGTAGAGAGTAGAAATATTTATTGACAATTTGGGCCCTTTATGATATCTTTTTTTTCATTTTGTTCCTGAAATAACATGGGTAGGATTTCTTTTGTCCTAAATAGATCTTAAATTATTTTTATTTTCCTTGTTGCCTTATATAGAGCTTCCTTTTTATCCTTTAATTTCCTCTATTGATTTTCTACAATTCCTTATTGATATTCATTTCACTATCCTTCTTTTTTCTGCTCTCTTGAACATAAAAAGGATTTTTTTATTAATCTGTACAACTCTGTGATGTATACATGCAATAAAAATGAAAATGTAGTACTAATTTATGTGCATAAATTGAGCTCATTTAGTATTACTGAAAATAATGAGCATCATAAAAGAGGCAGTGATACTTCACATAGAAATAGTAATAGCTGTTGTACTTGTAACACCTAAAAATCCCAAAGTACAAGAATATTTTCAAGACTTTTTTTACTGTTTTCTAAAATCCACTATGTCACCCTGGAGAGCTCTAAACGTCTAGTATATAGGGAAGAAAGAGGCCTTTCCACTGAAGATTTTAAAACCAATGTTATCTACTGTACCAAGATTATTCTAAAAATCTTATAGAATTATTTTGGAAGTAATTTCACTCAGCTCTGTAATATTAGGTCTTATCCTTCATCCTGACAGACAACGAGTTAGATCACAGAATTATACATTTTTGTAGCTTAGTTCCAGTGATCGTGACTTGATTATATTTGTTATGTGCAAAATATAGTACTTTAATAGATATGGTACTACCCTGGCATACACTTCCTACTCAGGGATCTTTCAATTCTAGCAAAATAGTATCAGGTTATCACAATATAAGACTGTAAAATAGCTAGATAACTTATATATGATATCTGCTACTTTTGTCTTGTAGAGTTATGATGAATGAAGCCAATCCAGAAATTTACAAGAAAAACTGCTCTTGTGCATTTATGCAGATTTTTTCCTGACTGTTCTCCTGAGACAAAATGTATATTACATGTAAATTGTGGCAACTTACAAATTTGATTTTTCTCATGAGTTTTATGGGTAAATGGATGTTTTCCAAGTGAACTCATCACCAAGAGCTTGTTTACCTAATCTGATTGACAAACACCACAGTACATTTGCTGATACACCGTGGAAAAAATCCTGGAGAAAAAACATAATTGAAGGGATTATTTTGTTTTCTGGAGCTCTAGCAGTATTCTAACAACAACAGTGTATGTACGACAGGCAACGCTTTACATAAAGGCAAGTGATTTTTAAATATCACGTTCCATTCCAGATGGTTTTTGAAAGCACAGTCCTGGTAGACCATTGAATTTGAATTCCAGGGGCTGCAGTTTCTTTGACACCCACTCAGGGTAATTATGCTTATTTGTGGTTGGAATCTGTAGGCTAGAGCTGTACCTGAGGATGTGCAGCAGTGATTCATGCAGAGCCAGCACAAGGCAGGGTGAGGGGCGCCCACCCAACCTGGCAGCGAAGTGTCTGTCACCTGAGGCTTGATGGGTCATCTCAGTTTGAACAGGGGACAGAGTGAGGTGGTCGCCGTCTCAGCTCCTTTCTGTAAACTTACAGATAGTACCCACCTGCTACGTTAAGGCAAAGGTGTCAAACTCATTTTTGCCGGGGGCCACATCGGCCTCACGGTTGCCTTCAAAGGGCCGAATGTAATTTTAGGACTGTATAAATGTAGGAGTAGTTACAAAAATGAGCTTGGTACCCCTGCGTTAAGGGGTGAACATAACAGGTAAGAAAGACGCTGGCTTGGCATCACTCCCTCCTACATGGTGTAGATGCTCCTGTCTTTGAACAACATCCAGCAGAACCAGTCTATTGGTGGGCAGCAGGAGAGAGCGGGGCAAATAATAAGTGACTCTCCTCTTTTCTGTTCTATCAATCAGTTGTTCATCACTGCTTACCGAATGCTTTGTGGAAGCACAATTCAAGCTGCACATTATGCACATCTTCTTCCATTTGTGGTGCAATTGCATCTGATGGTATATATTTATATTCTGATTGTTCTACCAAAACATTTTAAATAGCAGAATGATTGATAAGTAGTAGGTAGCAATGACTTCTTTCTTTCTTTCTTTTTTTTTTTTTTCCTGGCATACCTTTATAAAATGAATATAAGTATTTTAGGATTATCTGTAGCATTACACATTCTGCAGCCTTCAATATCTCTGCAGTTTTGGCCTGCAGAGAGAGAGAGTGCAACTAAAAAGACCGTGCACGTGTGTGTACATGTTTAAAACGTGAAGATGTTACGTACTCAGCATTGTGACGTACTTTCCACTGTCTGATTTTACACTGGATCCATAAAGTAATTAATCTGTTTTAAGAATGATTAACTTCAGGGAAGTAATTGCGTTCTTTACACGAAGGCATAAAATAAAGTTTTAAAACAGATATTAAGAAACTGTGATAGAGTTGAAACCATACCACTGAAGTACTTGGTCTCCTTCTTTGCCCATCTGTTTTGAAGGCTGTTCTTACTTTTGCTGCACTACTTGATACTAATAATGTTCAGCTACTTTTCCTTTTCCTCTAATATTGTATTGTTTCACTACCTGAAAATTAGAAGCAAGATTACTGCAGCTGGGCACATCAGCTGGAATTGTTGTGCTGGAAATCAGGAAAACTGATGTTCAAGACTGAAGACACTGCTTTTCCACTCTGGGAATCATATGAAGAACTACTTTGAACTTTGTCTTAGCCTGTCTCAGAGGAAAAGTGACTGTCAAACAAAGGCTAGCCCCTGGGGAACAGAAAAAAGGAACCAATAACCTTATGTGATGTTTCTGGTAGCTGGCCAATTTTCTTGAGTGAATAGAATAGTCTTTCCAAGTCAATATCTTGATTATGCTCCTTTATTTGGGGTTTTACCAGCCTCCAAGGTAAAAGAGAAGGAACACCGTCTTTTTTCTACTTTTCCTATTAATAGCCCTTTCCCACAGAGCTTTGCTACAGTATTTTCCCCAGAGAGCCTTAAAACAATACATCTTTTAGAGACTGAAGAGCTTTGCTCTTGGTTCCTCTTCAAGTCAGCGAAGCCTGCCTTCTTGGCCTCTGCCATTTTTCAACATGGCATAAAGAGAAATCTCTAAGTAATGAAGCAGACTCATTTGAAATCGATCCCTATTACAATTTTAGCTTTGCAATTTACTGGTGTGCAGCCTGCCTCTTAAAAAAAAAAAAAAAACAAAAAAACTGAAGAAACAGTGCTGTCTCCGCCAATGCTCCGTATTGAACATACGTGGATCAAGAGAGGAGTCTGGTGGCTGTAGTCTCAATGTAAGATCAGGCCATTACTTGTAATGGGTAGATTTCAAATACCATAAAAGTCATACTAGGTAGCAATGCCCTGTGCACTTAGCATCTTGTTTATCACATTATATGTTGACATGATCTAACAATTATGATACCTCCCAGAAAAAAAAAAAAGTAACAAAAAATAACTCCATTGTTCTTAAACTCACTAGAACTGTTCTAATGAGAGGATACCCTGGGGTTTTTTCAGTTTATTTTGCTCGAAGAAAATTAAATTTGTCAAAAAGACATAGTAGTACTAGAAGTAGTAGTAGTAAAATTATCAAGATACTTTAATTTTTAAAAAATAGGCATACACTTAGGTGTGATGATTAGTCATAATTGAAGCAGCTTGTGTTAACTCTATTGTATTTAATTGGTTCGTGGAGTAAAATTTAGCTCTATTGAAGGCAATCGTATTGCGTTTGAAACACCACCTTGTGTTTCCAGCATGCCAAATTTTCTCCCCTCTGTTTCTTTTGTTAACCTTTTTTGCCCCCATTCCAGCCTTTCATTTCTTGAAATGATAGAGTTCAAAGATCTGATCCCAAGACCTGATAGATCTTGTGGACCGCAGCCCTTAACTTTATGTGTCAGTAATTTTCAAGCTGCAAAAGCAAGCTTGCTAGATCTCCAGATGAACATGTTTTTTTTCTTCTTACTCGTGTCTGAGGATAGTAACACCAACACAGTGCCTCAAGACCTTGCTGTCTCTGTGATAGAGAACACACAGACTTTTATGACCCCAAAGAAAAATGCAGTCAATTCATGTTGAGCCACTGATTTCTCACTATTCCCCCCCTCCTTTTCAAATAGCTACAGCTAGAGACTTCTCTGCTTGGAAATACCAGGTATCAGCACACAGGGAGTAGTGCATCCTGTAACACGCGTAAGTCACTTTCCCTCTGGTGTCGAGGAACAAATGCCTCATCTCAGATGTGCACCCAGGGCCATGTCTTTGAAAGGAAAATCTGTTTGGTGGTGTGACAGTGGTACAGGAAAGCATTTTGTAGAATGTGCTGCTTTCATGCCGCACGCAAAGGGCATTTCAGGGCATTTCAGAAAGAAATTAAATTCCAACAGCTCCTAGTTTTGATGCTTTCAGTTCACTTTAGAGGAAGATGAATGAAACATTCTTGTATCCTTTACAGAAACTATAAAATACAAGCTTAGCAGAAATCGGATGGTTCCAGATTTCCTTTGCTCATCCCAAACATTTCCTTGAGAGCTAGCCAAAATGTCATTTCAAAGCACTGTTAACAAATGTATCATCTGAATAAACATGTGTCTGTGCATTCAACCACTAGGTCAATAAAACATCTACAAAACTCAGTTCTAAAAACAAGCTGCAAACTTCTGCACAGGAAGCTCAATACTTATGTAGTTACAAATTTTACTACTTCATGGGTTTAAATTCACCGGTGGGTTTCACGCTGGTGCAAAATGAAGCATAACTTCAGTCTGAAACAATAATATGTCTAGGTTATTTGTATCCTTTAATGACATCAGTTTTTATTTATTACATTCCTACTATAGCATACTGTTGCATTATGGGGAGAGTGGGCAGTGTGTTTCTGTGTCCAGTTGTGGACTGCGTGAATTTTTCCAGTGATGGTGTAGAATATTTTAGAAAAGAACCCCAGACACACAGATTGCTGAATAATGATATATGGCCCTGGGTTTTTTTTAAGTTATGTTTTGTTAGTTCCCTAGAAGCAGTCAATTGAGCCTCAGGAATGGGTGGATTACAAAC
Organism: Caloenas nicobarica; assembly: GCF_036013445.1. Classification (NCBI taxonomy): domain Eukaryota; kingdom Metazoa; phylum Chordata; class Aves; order Columbiformes; family Columbidae; genus Caloenas; species Caloenas nicobarica. The sequence continues at coordinate 53,114,517 of NC_088245.1, forward strand.
CAAACAATGACCTTTACTATTGAGCAATCCTCCTCATAAATGAGGCCTAGATGCTAAAGTCAAGTTAAAAGCAACTGAGGGTTGAAAACCAGCAGCTACAAATCACATTCAGGAAGGAGGAAAAATAGAGTCAGGGCAGTATATCAGACTTTTAGCTACATCTTTTGACTAGAAGTCTTTCCAGACACATCCTTTTTAAATCAACCTTTTCTTAATGCGGTAGTTCCATAAACAACATCTTTCCCTAATACAGTAGGCAGGATTTTCTGAGGAAAGGCCATTCAGGTCACCTAGAGTAGGGACAGTCACTTCCAGGTAAGAATATTTATTTATGGGCATTCACATGAGTATGATAAGGAACAGAATTTAAGGAGGAAGAGCTGGATATGCTCTAGGAGTCCTTCATCGCATCAGAAAAGTGTTTGGGAAGTTTGGGATTGCCTGCAGGAAAAAATGTAGATTTTTTTTTTTTCCTGAAGAAGGGGAAGAGTTGGTTCCCTCAGTCGTCCCTCTGCATTTAATGGGCCATTTGTCTTTACTTTTTTTTTTTTTTTTTTTTTTTAAACCTTGCTGTGCCACTATATGATACTTTGCATTTCCTCTCTTTTGGTGAAGCTTTTGATTTCTTTTTTTCTGGCACCTCGCTAAAATTTCTAGGATCCAAGAACCTCATGAAATATCTGGAAACACAAGATGTGGATGAATTCAGATTCAACAGACCGGAACTTCTTCTGTGTAACTAATCTGGTTTTATTGTAAACTAGGAAATGCAGGCAACATCATAAGCAACACATTTACTGCTCAACAATGGTATCAGGCTTTCAGCATTTCTAAAGTTGCCATAATAAAGCTGTCTTCTTGCCATAGAAAGGATTGTACAGTAATGATATATGAAGACTGTGAAGAATATAACAATTTCCTACAAGATCTGATTCCATCAGGATCACTGCTAGTGTGACCTTTTAAAACCCATGGAAGAATTTGTTTGGAACCAAATCCTGAAATCGGATATTCACATATTATGGTATTGCATTTTGAATGGTGATAATAGCAAGAAGTGTTGCTTCTTAAAGGATTTTCTGCTTACATTTCATAATTCAAATATTCACATTGGTTTGTGTTTTCTCTTTCCTTGCCTGCATGTGGAGCATTTGGAGAGCTAGTGAAAAATATGGAAGGCATGCCATATTCTTGACTGCAATATTGCCCTTCCTCAGAGGGCATTTTTCCAGTGATAGAACTAGGTCGTTAACGAAGAAAACTTGTTTTACTATCTGTATTTTTATAACGAACCTGATTTGGGCCTTATTTAGACAACTACTTTCCTTTATGTTTATTCCTCAAATATAACTCATAGGAATAAACAACCCTTAAGAGCAATTCTTAGAAAAACTTGAGACCTTGCTTAGTAGTGAAAGGTTACATTTTTAAAAGGTTGTATTTCCTAACATAATGACAGTTCACACATGACTGAGATCAACAGTTCTTTCAGTCGTTGACTGGGGAACTGCAGAGTTCTTCTGGATGTTGAATTTTAGGCAAAGAAAATATAAACCAAATTATTCCTGACCTTACAAGTATTTCTTTCTTAGTAAGGTTCAAATTATGTCAGATTTTGTCATGGAAAAACAATAGAAGAAATATTAGTAGCATAAGTCAGTGAGTTGGGAGTGGAGAAAGACCAAATGTAAGGCTCAGTAAGTGTCCTTCACAAAATATACCCTGTTTCCAAAGAGAGGCTTCACTTTAATTATTTTTGCTTCAGGTTTCATCCATTGAATTATGAATTTCTTAGAAGAGACTTAAAAAAAAAATTGTGTCTCACTTCTCCAGAGAAAACAGCAAACTGCCTCAAATAATGAGCTGCTGGATTTGTGGAATTGCCTCCTTTGTCGTCATGGAAACTAGAGTTATGAGAAATTGAAAGAAAGAAGCTGATGATACCTTCCATAGTTTTCCTATAACTCTTGGAGTTGTTAATGTTCCTTAACACAGACAATTATTTGTAAAAACTTCAGAGCAAAGGATGGAACAATATGGAGTTTTGTTGAAGAATAACTGAGTGTTTACATGCATAATTGGAGCATACTAATGCTTCTTAATAAATACCCTACAGAAAAATATTACAGATCGTAATCCCAGTGAAGGTAGCCAAAATTTACCAGTGAAAGCAGTAAGAAGAGAATTCGATCCAAGTGATCAGGAATTATTGTTCCACAACCCCCTGAGGGTTTCCACCATTAGGAATTAATCTCTTTCTAAAGGTTAACTGATAGTTATTCTAAGATTGAAACATTCTTCAACTTTTGTTTCCACAAGGTTAGTGTGCAAAACTCATAAAAAAACCACAATTCACTGTCTCCTACACATGAATCACCAGAATAAAATCAAGTGTGTATTTTGTTTAGGAGAGCCATCTTGTGGGATCAACCCAGCAAAATCCTCTAGGTCAATTAGTCTAGCCGGTTTACAGTCATGGTCTTAAAGATATCTATAAATGGCTTTTGGAAAAAAAAAAAAAACACCTGCACTTTAGGCTACTCCCACAGTTCATTAACATAAGTGTTCTATGTTGGTAATCATCTAGATCAACTTCTTTATTAAGAAGGCATCTTGTATCATCAGGGAAGCAGCCAAGAACTTTACATCTGATTGTTGGGCATCAGCCCAAATCCTAACTTTGGTTTATCTTTTCTTGTTGATTTGACAAGTAATTATTCACTTTTGTTGATCACAGGAAATTTTGTAAGTGAACACTGGACAACCCAGTTCTGTTTCCAGCCCCCAACTCTAATTGACTTCTCACCAAGACTAGCAGCAAAATCTAGTTTATTACAATTGCTATTTGAATAATCTTAATGGATCTGGGATTTATCCATAGATTCCTTACAATTATTCTAAAACCTACTACTTAAATAGATACCTACTGCCCCCCAAAAATGACAGAAAGGAAGGAAGGAAAAGAAGGAATTGAAGTCCAGGCACAACCACTGGCTTTCTGAAATCTGTAGTGATGATAATTCTTTCAACCACCTCATTCAACAAATTCAATGTTACTCGTTTTCACTACCTTACAAACCAATACAGTTACTGCTACTCAAAAATCAGTCATGATGAATTCTTCCTTTTACAACATAACACCATGTGATATGCTTTTGAACATAGTAAATTAATGGTAAGAGCACTGGATATATAGCTAACATCTTGAGTTAGTTCAAATCTAAACTAAGATACATTCTATGCAAGTCATTTAACACCTTTTTTAGATGCTGGGTGAAAATATCCTCCAGCTTCTTTGTTGAAACTTTGCATTCTGCAGCAATTAACTTATTCTTCTCTTAATAATGAATGGACAGCAGGACCATGATGGACCATGATGGTTTGGGTGTTCTCATGTGAATGAGTAATCAAAAATTTTTACCCTCTGCTCCCACGACTGATTGCACTTCTCATTAAAAGGATTTTGAATATATGGCAGATGCATTTCTGAGAAGAAGACTCTAGCCAAAAGTCACACCTCTGTTTTCTGGTTGCTGTGCTAGGGTCTGTGACTTCTGCCTCCCAATCCATCTGGGGAGCTGTTTGCTGACTGTGCTGGCAAGATTGCGCTGGCCATCTCAGATATCTGACTTCTCCTAGCAACTATTCTAGTACTTAACATAATAACTGTTTAATGTACCTAAATCTTCTATTGAATCTGATACTTATTTTTTTCTGCTTTACTTTTGGACTGTTAAGTGATATTACTGTTATATTTCACTGCTATTGCTCACAAAGATGCTGTTAGAAAAAGCCTATAACGTGAGTTGCTCAGGTACTAAATTAGTGATTGCCATAAAAATGAAGTAGATAAGAATAGATATAATATAATAAATCACATCAATTTGTGAATCTTAAAAATAACTTCCATAAACTAAAAATCCATTAGAAGGTAGTCTCATGCAGTCCATAAGAATAGTATTTCATAAGAAAATACAAATGGTATTATTAGAAGATAAAATAAAGGAACAACGGTGCAAAAATAAAACTGTTCCATTCATTCTTTATTAAAAAAGGCTAGGTTATTTAGAAATGAATAAAAAATATACCAAGTCCACAAGAAAAATCAATTAATATCAATAAGAGTTTTGTGCTGCTTTCAGAGAAGTCAGAGTTTTGCCTTGTAAGGTTCTTCTTTGACTTCACTTTGACTTTATTCTGAGTTGTTCATCCTGATTCAAATCATGCTCAACTTTAACTCTTTGTTATTGAAACCTAAAGGCAGGATTACTTGAAGGACACGTTTGAGTGCTTTCCTAAATCACACCTTTGCCAAATCTGTGGCTTAAATACATTGCTTTTCCAGAGCCATCTCCTGGATTCGTGTAGTTAAGTAAGAGTTTCAGCTGCAAGGTTTTTCTGTGTGTCTTCTTTGTTATGGGTTCTGTCTTTATAGAAGCAGATAAAAACTACAAAATATGATTTAAAAAGCCCATAAAGGCACACATTCCAGAAAACAAATAAAAATAACATCAAAGGGTTCTTTTTATAGCTGTTCTTTGTGACCTAGCCTCTTGGAGATTATATCTGCAGTGATATAGGATCAAAATCGCAAGACACATGTAGGAAACAACTACATATTTCGAGTCACAAAATTTTGTCTCAGTGAAAGGAATCAAAAAGTTCTCCAAGTCTTGCATATGAACTTTTTTTTCATTATAAAAGCAAGGAAACAAGACTTTTGTTTAATCTTAGGAAGAATGGATACATGAGAAGTGCTAACATAGGTTACATCCTGCATGTAATTTGCACTTTCCAGGCAATTTACTAAGGCAGCAAATTTTAAAACATTTTTTGTTTACCATTGGCAGCCTGTTTATCCACAAACCAAAATGTGCTTTATTTATGGCCACATATAATTCGTTTTAACAAGATAATAATATCACTAATATGATAATTTAATAAAAAAAGGTTGAATGGCTTGTAAATCTTATGTTTTTCAGAGATAAAAGGTACAAGGTAGGCTTTTAAACACTAACATGTTTGTTAGGACCATTCTACACACAACATTAAATATAATTCCCACAAGACTAATCTTCTACCTTCTCATGTTTCATCTTTCATTGACATAATTTTTTCCACTATTCTGGAGTGAAATTAAATTAAATATATACCTATACATCTAAACACAAATCTATCTCAGAAACTTCAGCATATCTTAGATCAGATCACAGAATCACAGAATCACAGAATGTTAGGGATTGGAAGGGACCTCGAAAGATCATCTAGTCCAATCCCCCTGCTGGAGCAGGAACACCTAGGTGAGGTTACACAGGAAGGTGTCCAGGCGGGTTTTGAATGTCTCCAGAGAAGGAGAATCCACAACCTCCCTGGGCAGCCTGTTCCAGTGTTCCATCACCCTCACTGAGAAGAAGTTTCTTCTCAAATTTAAGTGGAACCTCTTGTGTTCCAGCTTGAACCCATTACCCCTTGTCTTACTGTTGGTTGTCACCGAGAAGAGCCTGGCTCCATCGTCATGACACCCACCCTTTATATATTTATAAACATTGATGAGGTCACCCCTCAGTCTCCTCTTCTCCAAGCTAAAGAGCCCCAGCTCCCTCAGCCTTTCCTCATAAGGGAGATGCTCCACTCCCTTCATCATCTTTGTGGCCCTGCGCTGGACTCTCTCCAGCAGTTCCCTGTCCTTCTGGAACTGAGGGGCCCAGAACTGGACACAATATTCCAGATGAGGTCTCACCAGGGCAGAGTAGAGGGGAAGGAGAACCTCTCTGGACCTACTAACCACCCCGCTTCTAATACAGCCCAGGATGCCATTGGCCTTCTTGGCCACAAGGGCACAGTGCTGGCTCATGGTCATCCTGCTGTCCACCAGGACCCCCAGGTCCCTTTCCCCTACACTGCTCTCTAATAGGTCATTCCCCAACCTGTACTGGAACCTGGGGATGAAGAAACTACACTTAACCACTGGAAGATTTTACAAAAACTCATTCTCCACCATTGTGTTTCCAGGAGGAAAGAACTCACTGAAAGAACTGCTTCTTAACTCTGTATCTAATATCTTTTTCAATACCTGCAATTCTGATTCAGCACTAATTAACATTTTGAATTCAAGATTTTTTTAAAATGTATGCTGTCTTTCAAGTACTACTATGTGATAAGATGGAAAAATTAATTAAACCCTCTGGACTGCTAGCGCAATTCTGAAAATTGGAGGTGATTAATCTCATTTGACTTTCAATTTCTTCATTTTAGGCACCTCGTCTAAGTTAATTGTTTAGGATCCCTCTATATCCCATGAATAAAATAGGCAGCACCAGCCACTGGGTTGTCCTTCTGTAAATGGGGTGTCTAAGGCAGGACAGATGAATGCTTTCTAGCAATGCCTCCCCTTCTCTCCTGTGATTGTCTCTGGTGGTATCTGGATGATGAGCGTTAGGCAGATGATGCCTAAGTTTTTATTAGTAAAATGAAGGACAATGAGTTGTATTCTGTAACGAAGTTCTCATCACCATAGTATTTCAACAGCAGGAAATTCAGATTCTGTAAGGCGTGTTTCTGTGCTGTATCGCAGCCCTGGCAGCGGCACCTTTCCATGCTCCAGAGCTCGTCCCTGCTGGTGCTGTGACCCGGTCTCCTGCCCGCGGGCCGGCAGCTCCCACCTCCACCTCTGCGGTGGCTTGTGGGGCCATGCTGGCCACTGCCAGGGGCCAAACGAGAAACTTGCTGCCTCAAAGGATCTATTTGCTGCCTCAAAGGATCTATTTGCTGCGTATGGGCATGGGATAATGCAAATTTGGCTTGTAAGCAGATATTAGCGGTCCCTAAGGGCAGAGGAGAAATTATGCAAGGGGCAAAAGAAAAGTTGAAGGAAAAAGCCTAAAGGGATATGGAGGCAAAGGGCAGCTGTAGCAGAAGAAACAAAATGTGGGACTTATTCGTGTATGCATAAAAAAAAGATAATATATAAAGAACCATGCAGGAAGAGACTGTTGGTACAAAGAAGGAGATATAATTCAGATTTTATTTTTATTATGAGCTTGAGACGTCTTTGAACAGTCTGACTCGTGAATAGTTAAACTGAATCTCTTGAATAACCTATAGAGTGACATTTGTTTCCATAAATCATTCACGGAATACCTACAAATAACAAACTCATTTGTTATAACTGGCTTTCAAGCAAAAAAAGGGTGAAATTTTCAATACATTATTCAAACAGCTGGAGTTCGGATGTGTTTTTATGTATGACAGCCACAAATACACTTGAGGTGTTATTAGATGGCAAGTGTGGTAAACTGGGCATTTCCTTTGCATCAAATGCTATTGATTGCTGAGCTCAGAGAGCCATTGTCTGCTGAAAATGTGGAGTATTTGAGCTTTTGCCAGTTTCTTGTTGCTGAGCAACGGCATTTGTCCCTTCCAGTTTCTTGTGTGTATGTAGCTTGTACATATGGATTAAACTGAATGTAGAATGAAAACTCTCTTAACTATTTAATGACCACATAAAATATCTCCTCTGTTTAAAAATAAGAGCTGCCAAGCAGTAAATTTTCTGGATTTTGCTACACAGCTTGGGCTAGGGAGAGGACGTGGCTGTCAGGGAGCAGCCAGACCAGGGATGGGGAGCGAGGAGCCCAGGAGTCCCTGTGCCAACTGGGCAGGGGCTCGAATCCAGGGTTCAGCCCCACAGCTGAGTGAGGGAGTGAGGCAGACCCAGACATCATGGCCATGGCCAACCAAGGGCCCAGACGATAAGGCACTATCAAGGTGATGGGTTGGGCCCAAGGCCCAGCCAGGACATCAGGGCAGGGCAGACACGGCCCTGGGATGGTTGGGCAAGGCCATGGGGGTGGTGAGGAGCTAAGGCCAGAATGGGACACGGAGCCATGGGTTGGGCCAGCTCAGCGGAGCCCATAGCGAGGCAGGGCAGGGCTGTGGGGAGCTGGAGACTGGCCTTCCTGCAGCATCAGTGGGGCAGGGGCTGATGGCTCTGGGGGGCTGACATGGGGTCCTGGGGTGTGGGCAGGCTGAGGGAGCCCCAGTCCCCACAAGTCCCTGACAGTGAAGTTGGTAAGCATCTTTAGTGAGAGTCATGTGTTCTTACTTCTGTGCCTAGCTTGTTTTATAATACTGAATTTCTGCACAAAAAGTAAAAGACTTTCTATTACACTTTATGCAGTGTCAGCATTTTTTCACTCCATAATGACTGTGCAAGCAAAAAAATCGGTATTAATTAACAATGAACATGTTCTCCAAAGCTTGGACTATCAGCAGCATCTCACCACCACAAGAAGATGAGAGCTTTTTTGTGAGATCCACAGATAGGTAGAAGTGGGGTTCACGTAACAGTGCTAAAGATTACTTTGACCTTTTCATCAGCCACTTTGAAATGTCAGATGTTTTTAGCTGACTCCACACAGCACCTTCAGCTCCATTAAGCACCTGGTTTATATCTGATATTTTAAATTTTAGTAATCAGTTAAAATAGCTGTGTGTTGATGAACACAAAAAAGTTATTTTCCTGTATTTCCAAAAACGAAACCTATAGGTAAACTCGAGTTCTCTTATGTTCGAGTATGAAGTCATTGGTGAACCCACCTTCCAACTCTCTCTATATATAATATGAGGTCCACAGTGCTTAATTAAAGCATTTTTGTGACTCACCAATGAAAGTCAACAGCAAACATCTTAAGTGTGATGAGAAACAGTCATGCTGGACTGAGTTACTCATATCTGGAAGTGTTTTGGTCACACTCTAATTCATCTTCTTTTTTCTAGAAGTTCTAACTGGAGTATTACTGGTGTCAGCAATGTAACGTTTGCCTGCCAGCTATAAAAGTAATTACTATTAGTAGTACAGCAGATGAAGACTTTTTCTAGAGTGTATCTGATTTGATAACTAAAGAGAAACATTGGCTTAAACTGAAATTCTGAAGAGTTATTACAAATTTCCATCATTTTCTCTCTACATTCAGTGTTGTCTGCATCAGTATCTAACTGGTGGCTGCTGTTGCCTTCAAGAATAGTGTTACCTGTACATGAAATGTAACCATAAAGGGTGACTGTCACAGTAAGTGAAGCAGAAGAAATATAGCCAGCTGTAAGGTTTTTCTATGAAAAAGCCTTTTCAGGATCAGAACAAGAGTTTGCAAATGATAGGTATAAAACAGTGTTTAAACAAATGAAGAACACTTTGGTTTTTTAATCTCATGAAAGTTCGAAATCTTCTGTTCTTCCATACCTCCACACTGAGTAAATAAAAAAGAAATGAATTTTTTTCTCATGCAGCTCATGCAAGATTCCTATACAAAACATCACAGAAACTGATCACAAATAAGTTCGTTATGTACATCTGACTTCCTCAACCCCTCTCTGGACACAAATATACCTTCTTCGAATGTATCATAGCACCCCAAATCTTTGAACTGTTTCAGACACTCATCACTAATTGTAAAAGTCCCTTCTCTCCTGTTCTAGCCCATGCCAAGAACAGGCAAGACTCATATCTGCACCTGTTATCATGTTCTCGAAGGCAAAGAAAATCCACCCAGAGTATCTTCTAGAGAAGGCTGGCAACTGGAAGCAGAGATTCCAAACTACCCAGTAATGCCCATGCTTTCCCCCAGGGTGGTGATTGTCCTGTGTGTGGAAAGCCATTCTATGTTTCTTTGAGGAATGTGATTCTTCTGTTTGAATGCATGCTGCTTGAATTCCTAAATTTTAAGTAAACTTTTTTTTTTCAGTGAGGAATGTGAAAACTGGTATGTTTAAAATTACTCTTTAAATATTCTTGTTTATACTTCCCTAAAAAAAGTATTGTGGTTTTCCATTTTTCCCCTCTAACATAGGTGGCATACTGTAAAATAAGTGCAGATATGATATAAGATGTTTATAATCAGCCATTTTTGTTCACCAAACCAATTCTGCATGCAGGGTCTCCCAGAATGGAGGCAAGATGTGTAGGAGTAAATGATGCAGCTTATCAAGTGGAGGAACTCGGTATGACTTTTTATTCCCTGGCTATTTTGGCTTTTGATTGCATTTCTTGGTGTCAAGGGTGTTATGTTCCTAGATATACTTGTATACAAATATAGTCTGCATAGATACTTGGATTTATATATATGTGTGTGTGTGTATGTATGTGATACATATAATGATTTAGTCAGGTCTGGAAATAATCAGCTTCATAATAAGGTTTCACCATAAACTTTAAGTTAAGGTAGTGTCACCATAGCTTATGTATTATAGTCATGTCCTGTCAACATAAATTATTAATATATATGATTCAACAGCAGTGATTCTGTTCTGTAATAAACACAGGAAATCAGAACTGGATGTGACACATTTGGAAATTAAGCTTTGGAGTTCAGAGGTTGAAACTCCCAGTAGCAATAAACCAACTGGTATTTTTACGTATCTGTTTGAGAAATATAACAAAACATGCAGAGGTAAAGTGAAATATAGACTTAAGGCTGATCCTAGATAATTCAGATTAATATTACAACACAAGATTTCAGAAGAAAAAGGGTATGGCTTCTGGATTGATAACATTGTTTCTTATGCTGATATGTTGGTCTTATGCTCTGATTTTTGCACAGTGGTTTTGTGTACAGCTACCTGCTTGCTGAGTTCTTTTCTTCAACACTAAGGACCAAAGAACAAGAGAAACGTCTGGAGACGTACAGAAAGTAAGAGGGATACAGATATCATACAAATAATACAAATGCTATAATTCAATATTAACAATGATGAAACACATTTTTTTAGGTGCCATAATCTCAAATCGTTAAATTCTAGAAGCAGCAGCAACCTTTACCAGAACAACGCTATTGCTACGGCACAAAACTAGCAGGTGCATGCAGTTCTGCAATGTGAAGCTACTGGCAGCCTTGCCAAAGCCAACTTCTGTGAGTAGAGTGCTGGAGTTCTGCCTTAATTGCAGATTTATCCAAGCATGGATTTACCTATTGAGTTAGATCAAGGTTTCGTATAGTTGAGTTAGGGTTTACCTAGGAATTAGTGGAATGGACAACTTCCCTTCAGTCCCTCATAGTCATTGCTTTGGATCATGCTGCATATATTTCTTGGTCATATGACACAGAAGCTCCTCTAAAGCCCCACAGGGCCTGCATTAAAGGTGGTATTTAGTTACTTGTAACGGCAGCACCCATCGTGCAAGGAGAACTGGAATGCCACTTACCTGACACAATTCATACTTGCAGCCAAAGTAATTTCAATTTGCTTCAGCTGCTCCCCAGAATTTGTGCTAAAACAAATAGATTATGCAAAGTTCAAAGCTGTATGTTCAGAAATGCATCCAGTTAATGGTCATATGAAACTAATATTTATATGGCTTTGCAAAACCAACAGTTCTGTGGCAGTATAAACGGAAGTAATTATCAGTGGTGAATATTTTGGTACTGAGTAGGCATAATTTTTTTAAGAACTTACCTTTCTTTGATAATCTTGCATTTGTAACCAATGTTATTGAAAGAACAGACTAGAAGGAAGCCCCTGCATTTTATTTTGGTTTTGGAGACAATATCATAAATTTATTTGCATAAATGGAGTAAACCCCAAGCTTGAAAATCCTGAAATTAACTCTCATTACAGCCATAAGAAGGCTATTCCAGAACTTTACTTCTACAGGAGGCCTTCTAAATTCTAACCAAATTTATTCATGGCCAGTTTGTTTCCATTTGTTTTTATACCACCATCGTCCCTTAGATTAAATAGTTCTTATTCCTCTGCCTTGTTTATCCCCAAAGTGTTTCTAGCAAGTGACTGTATTCCCTCTCAGCTTTTGTTTTGCTAGGCTAAACAAAGCAAGCTTTCTTGACAGATGGTTGGCCAGAACCCAGCCAGGCGAAGCTGACACATCAGCTTCAGAAAGCCAGGAGAAATCACTCTTGGGAGGCTACCTTCAGACTCCAATGCAACCCATCAGAGATTCGAGAGCAAATAAATGTTCTCTTGGGTTGCAGCTGTCTCGCTTCTTCCCATTCCCCAATCACCAATACTCCATGAACTAATTTTTATTTTTTAATCATTGTCAGTCAGAAGCTCAATCCCATTTATAGACATGGGAATTGTAATTGTAGCCTGAGCTAACATAACTGGACTACTTTTGATCTAACTGATTCGTTCACCAAAATAAATGAAAGTTGAGGAGTCTAAAGAGAAGGCAGTAAAAAGGCATCTTGGATCCTGAGTTCTTATTTCACTATTTGAGATATGGTAATGTCCTTTCTATCAGTGTTATTGCTTCCTCTACTCAAAATGAGCTTTCCTATATTTACGTGTGTGACAGCCATGTGTGTACATGGCTGCTGTGTGTACATATTTTGCCCTGATCCTGAAAAACAGCTCATTGAATGCTTGTGGAAAACCAGAAGTGTACAGAAATTATTGATAATTCCTGCATATTTCCCCCTTAATTTCTTTAATGTGGACCTGGCAATGACAATTAATTTCTCCTTTCAAGCCACAAACATCATGGCCAAAATTCAAACTAAGGTACTTATGTGCTGCCAATATAGAAAAGGAATTGCTTGTTTCAGCCTTGAAGATACTCTCCTCCTTCATCTTAAAAATATTTTGCAGTCATGAAGTGGCTTCTTACCAACAGTGCTGGCTGCTTGTCAACATGGGTGAGGTAATCCCTGCATCTAGTGCTCAATCTTAGGAACTGACTAATCTCCAAACTGTAAAAATGAATAGGTTGGGCTGTTGAAACAGGCTTTGAAATGTGATTCCTGTAAATCTTACATGGGAAAAATATGGATTATGCCACCTATGGATAGTTTTATGATTAAAAAATCTGGTCAAGATTTGCCCCATGCTCTTGTTTTGCTTTTAAGTAAGTCAAATCTAGAGGGAGTATTTATCAGAACCAATGATCCGTACTTGGATATCTGTTTCCCTCCCTCCAGTTGTCAGTTCCTCCCATACTTCCTTCCTTCCTTCTCCCTGCCCGCTCCCTCTCTACTCTCCCTTACTCCCTCAATCCCTTCCCTCCTTCCTAACCACTTTCTATTACCCAGATTTCTCTATTTTGCCACACATTGTGGGATGATTTCTACTGCTCAAATGTTTACATGTTTGAATGAATCTGTGGCGTAATTTTCAGTGCAAAAATAAGACCAGTAGCACATTTTCTTGATTTATTAGGATATATATAATCTGATTACTTTATACTATTTTTTATGTTCAATTTCTCAAAACTGCTCTTTTTCAACATAATTTTTCCTTACTTCCCAATTCTTCCTATTTCTCTTTGTTTTCTTGTTAAGACTTTATTTAAAGGAACTGGAAAAACGTGAGAATTGAGACAATACATTCCATTTGACACCACTGACACTTGCTTATATATTATGTCATTTTCCCATATTTCATCCTTCATGTGAGTGAGCATGATTAAATCCTTCAGCGGGAACTGAAGCTTTGTTGGCTGTGGATGGACTTTTTGGCTTTTCAATGCTATTGTGATACGAATAATACTTTTCTTTGCACTACCCTCAACAGAGAATGCTGCCACACAGAAAAATAACTTTTACCTTACACAAGGGTCTGCTAACTGGGTTTTTGCAGTTGCATGGAGTTCAATTTCAGTAAGGATACCTGCAAGAAATGGACCCAAATACATATTATTTCCAATATCCTAGTAAACATTCTTAATAGTATCAATTACAATTCTGCCATTTTGATCAGTAAAATTCATATTCACAGGTATTCAAACAACAGTATTTGGTTGTGGAGACTTTAATATTTGCAAGTGTAATTTTAAAGTAAAACCCAATTTTATTTGGAGAGTGACTGAGCAGGGGAGACCTTCAAAATATGTAACCAGTTCGGTTTGAAAGCTGAAATTCTTTAAAGAATAACATGCATTATCACATCTAAAGACATTCATTAAAACATATCTGCTTGAAGTGCCTCAAATCTTCAGTGCATATGTGAGTGTGGGGATAGGGACTGGGAACAAGACTACTGCAGGAAAAACAGCTGCTACCAGTGGAGAGGAAGAGGGAGAGAGCAGAGAGAAAAGATGAGGGAGGAGGAAATGACACAAAAATATCCAAATCAGACAACTTTCCATCAGCATCTTCAGAGCAGTGACAATGGAGGGCCTAAGCTGAATGTCACAAGAAACTGGGACTTGACAGATGTACAAAAAAATCCATTAAATATAAGAGCAGTGCTAACCTGCCTGTGTACTGGTTGGCACAGAGAGCAAGCGACTCGAAATGATTCCTTACATGCAGGTGTTCACAATGCCACCACGCACTTACTGTTCCTTCTTTAACGCTTCTCTTTGCCTGACTGGATTTCCATATGTCGCACCCTGCCTTACTGCCATATGGTGCAATGAAATGTAATAGTTTCTACGAGAAGTTGTATGCAAAGCATTCCTTAATCAACTAAAGGATCACACTGGAGTCTTCTCCTTGCGAGTGGCCCTGTCAGTCTTTGGATGATCATCAAATGTGATTTTTGTTCAATTTACCTTGGCTGCAAACAGGTATTGGATACTGTCACTGTTTCTTCCCATTTATATTTTGAGTGGTTCCTTGGAAATATTTAGCTCTCAAAAGGATACTTTTGCTTTGGTTTTTCATTGCTGGCTGTGCTGCTGGTAGGTTTTTAAATAGTTATTAGGACCTATTTTTTTAATCTTGGCTCTTCACAGTTATAAAGTCAACAGTAAGATAAAGCATTTCAGTGCTGAATAGTCTCCAGTAATGAGGTTTTAGAATTTTAATGTCCAGTTCTTGATTATTACAGTTCTAACACAAACATGTCATTTAAAAAAATGAAACTCCAGGAAAATAATGAAAAAATGACTGATCAGCTAGAACCATTTATATGTTTCATTTTTTGTATCTTCCTTGCTTTAAAACTTGTTCACTACAGCTGTCTACACATTTACTATATATTTTATCATGCATATATATGTTAGCACAATAACTTCCTCAAATGGGAGATGAGACATGCTGCACTGGGAGGAACAGGCCATACAGGCAAGGAAGTTTATAGCAATTCTTGAAGAAATAACTGGTAGAGGTAAAATTCCTTCCAGGGGCTTCCTGAAAGTAATATAGCCCTGTTTAATAGTGGGTTAAGTGGTTTTATACGCAAAAATATGAGGTCCTATTATTGTGTGTTAAGCTGCCTCTTGAATCTGGCCAGAGACAAAACTGAATCATTAACAGAGAGACCTCACTTCCAAATCAATTCTGTTTTGATAGTTTGAAGCCAATATTGAAACACACAAATCTGCTTCGTCTGTCAGAGCACAGGAAAGGGAATATAGCTGGAGTAAAGACACAGATGAGCAGAATGTTTCTATGCTGTAGATATCCCTGAATTATTTCACTTTATTCAGCCCTGAAAAGTTACTGCTATTAGTGGAGGTGGAAAAGGTAAAATGACAAGGTTTTAGACTTATTTTTTTTATCTTGCATTCATTACATTTCAGTTTGACTGTCACCATGGTGTACAACATAGAAAAATATCCATTTCTGTTCCAGATATTCTGAAGAGGAAAGAGAGTGTTTTGTTCCTTCAGAAATGACTGTAAATAAATTATTTTACTCTTTCTTGTTTAGAAATGATAATTATAAATAGTAATGGATTTTTTATAATTGATTGTGCTTTTCTACATCACCAGGTTTTGCCTGTATCTCCCATTGCAAATCAGTTTGCTATACCTCTATCAATATTTGCTCTATATTTATATTGGAGCTTGTCTCTTTTTCAAGATATACTCTTGTTATATTAGGATTACATGTTTAGTTTCACTGAGTTGCTGTCTTTATTGCTAATTTTTCAGATTTAGTGGGTAGCACATACAAGAGGCTCATGTTGCAAAGACTATATCTTCTTGTGTTTGAAAAGTTTTCTCAGGGAAGATTTTTGTAGGTTTTTTTGCAAAGCACAGTACTTTAGATTTACCTTCTTTCATTTGGAAGCTTCTCCCTTTACCTAAATCTTAGAAACTCATGACATCATGCTCAATGTGATTTGTAAATTTAAGGTCTTGTATCCTCTTAACATTCAGTCTACCAAGAAAATTCTGATTTCAGCACTATTTTCAGTCACTTCTTAATGTAGTTCCTTAACTAGTGCATGATGTTTATACTACCGTGTACATTTCAGACTTAAAAAGTAGTGTGAAATATTTTCTATGTTTTACTTGAGATAGAAGGGATTCACTGCATTTCTTTTTTTTTTAAAAAAAAAAAAAAACCACAACAGTTATTTCTTGGATTAATTTGGCATAATTTAATTCTGCATAATTTAATTCTGCATATCCTCTGCTGTGTGTTGTTTTATCTTTCTCCAGATATTATTTTTTCTTTATTTCTTAATTTTTTCTAATATCTTTCACAAAATTTAAATCAGACTACAGGATGTTCAGTCAATGGCTGTCATATCATGTTTCTTCCCTCTTTTAAAAATTTATTTTTTCCAGTTAAACTCCAGTTAAACTCACTAGACCTCACAGACCATATTTTTTTCAGAAGTCTGTAATGTAAGTAATCAGTGAACTCTTTTGGTTTTGATGTGCTTTGGTTGATTCAGTTCTCTCAGTTAAGAACATTTTATTAGTAGCCATCATGTGGACTTCATGATCAGAAGAATCATAGGAGAGCAGAACTGTCTCCCTAATCCACAGACTGATCTTGGGTCTTTAGATAGCTGGGTCTTGGGCTATGAATCCTTCATTAAACATCTATTCAGAAATGACTTGGCTATGGTCAGATAGGACTGAGCTCAATGTTTTCTTAAAGATACAAGCTTAAATATATAGCATACATATGAAATTATGATTTTTGATTATAGTGCTCTGAGTCTTAGCAGTTATTTTTCATTACTCTCCACTTTATGAGGTATTAGGTGTCAAGTGACCATGCAAAATACGGTTTTGTATGAGAATATTGTAGCTCACGGCTTGGTCTTCCTTTAATGTCCGCAAAGAAGGTAGATGCACTGAAAAACAGCACATATATACATTCATTAGGGTATTAATTCAGGTAGTAGCTATTGCTGTAAAACCATTTGCTCTCCTATGTTGCATGTAAGCTCATTTAACTGCTTTAATAATTCTACAGATGATTGAAGTTTCAAAATTCCGAAATGTTTATTGTAAATGCCAAACCCAACCTATAGTGATTCTTCTGTCTAGAGTGAATTCTCAGTATGTGGAGAGAAATGCTTGTTTGAAGTACAGAAACAATTGCAAACAAATCTGTCTTGTAACAGCAAGCACTCCGAAATCAGCATTCTCCTTGCTCCCATAAATGTGTGTATACCACAAAAAACTCCCTTGAGGACACTGGAATTACAAAACTGGTGTACAGGAAAAGAAGAACTGAGTTCTGACAAATAATTCTATACTGAACATTCAAGGTACACTATACCAGCTGTCTTTGAAGAAGATGAAAGGGTGGCTTTCACTACTGTAACTGTGTTGAGGGCAAAAAAAAAGACAAGGAGGAAGATTATTTTAATTCCACTGGGGTGGTTTGTTGTTTTTGTTGGTTTTTTGTGTGTTTTTGTATTTTTTGTTTGTCTGGTTGGTTTGTTTTGGTTTCTTTTTTGTTTGGTTTGGTTAGAGTTTTGGTTGGTTGGTTGGCTTGGTTTTGTTTTTTAGGAGGAGGGGGTGTGTTTTGTTTGTTTGGTTGGTTGGTTTGGTTTGGTTTGGTTTTTTTTTGTTTGTTTTCTTTGTGTTTTGTTGGTTTTGGTTTTGTTTTTTTATACATCTGGTTTGCCATTCATTTTACAAGGTAATAACATTTTCTATGTACTAAAGACTTTGAGCTTCTAATGCTGCGTTTAGTAGGACCAGAACTTTTAAGAAATCTGCTCTGAGGTTGTTTCTGCTAAACTCTGTACTTGCAAATCATAGGGAATTTATATTCAGTACTGTCTCCATTTCTATTATATTGGTCAGGGTACTGTACAAAATACCTGCCAGTTGCCTCTTTGTAATATGACATTTTCAAATGTTTATTGTGAGTGTAACAGTGATTGTGAAGATGTTGGATGCATTTCCCAGAAGTGGATAAATTTATCTCCAGGAAGAGAGGAAAAATATGAAGATAGCTTTGCAGCATATTCCTTAGCAGATGTTGCTGCATGATAGACATTGGTCCATAGGGAAAGCCATAGGAATTTGTGCACTTAAACAGTGCTTTATGAGAGACAAGAAATGTTCCCTCTGAGCAACAGATACAATCCAAACTGTATAGTCTTTGTGGGAAACTGGCTCTCATAGATAAATATATAATTAACAAGAAATAAAAGGTGGTACTTATGCCTTAACTTGAGAATATATTGCTGTAGAAATAAAAAAATCAACATGTTCTTAAAAAACAGAGCCTTGGTTACATTGCTGCTAAGCGTACTTTCTCTGGAAGGATCTGGCTGTTCTAATGATTACATCTGGCATCTGGTTGAAAGTCGTTTATGCTTTTTGAATTAGTTGGTTCTTAAAATACACAGGATGGCTCTTGGAATTTATAGTGATGACTTCAAAGAGAGAAGCTGATGAGCCACTTGAAGTGCACAGCTCTGATAATATTTGGTAAAGTATCCTAACTGGGAATCTTGAGGTAGAGATAATAAAAGATTTTAGAGAAAAAAGTGGAAGAACAAGAAAGGATTTAGGTTATTTTAGTCAGGTTTTCAAATAGGCAGTTTTCATCTGTGCGTGTGAGCTGCAACATATCTCAGAACTCCCAATTAATTTTGAAAGCAATGCTCTCAATGAAACTTCACAAAGCAAGTACATTAAACTTGTTCTAATATTTGTTGCATTATGATTTTGTGTTGCTAGTTCTTTGAGATCCATAATCTGCCACAGCAGTCACAAGCAATTTCTTTCTGATAATATATCTGAAATTTAATAGCAAAAGCACCAGGAATTCCAGAGGCCTTTTGCTGAGAACTCTCTTTTAGACAATACCAACATTTAACACAAAACTATGGTGGAAGTAGCTTGAAGGAAGGAGAGACCTAGCTCTCTTAAGAGCTTTGTTTTTTATTTTTCTCTACTCAGAAGACAGAAAATTAAATGTGCACTTACGAATAGTAAATAAAAAAAATGGCAAAGACACATTTGTATAAATCTAAATATTCAAAATAGTAAGTTTGAGATTGAAAATTAATGTTTTGTTGACAGTTCTTTAAATCTAGAGTGAAAATTAAAATGAAAATTGGCTCTTCAATAATGAATCATATTCTATTTAATGAGTTGGTTTTCTACAGCACTTAACACTCTTTTTTGATGTTTTCCCTTTATTATTGCTGTAAATTGTCTATTACTATGAACATTACTTACAGCTAATAGGTGTGGCTCCTGGTTTTAATTGCTGAGCACAGGTCTCATTTATTGCCTTGTGTTGTGACATCTAATTTAGCCCTAGAAACCTGATTTTGGTAGCTCCTTGTCTCTAATCCACCTGGGAGCATTCTAGCCAGTTCCACCTCTCTGAAAACAGCTCATATTGCTTTCTTCCTACTAAAGTAGTATGCTAAGTAAACCACTGAGACCACTACACTGGAACGTAGTCCTACAAATTTGTATCCCCAGTAATCAAAAGTCTGTTTTATAGAAAAAAATTTTCACAATAGAAGAACAGCAGCTTCTGCTTGTTATTTTCATTCTGCTGGGTTGTGTTCAACGCCCTGATTTAGTGATTTTAGAGTTCTGTTTACTCGGCACTGGAGGAGCAATTCTACTGCTCAGACACTTAATTCTATTAATTAGCAATAATGCATATAACCATGAACATTAGAGCCAGACAAATGCCTCCTACCATTTTAATTATCTCAAAAGAGACACAAAAGAAAGATGGACCTATTTATTTAACAGCTGAAAGAGAAAATATTTGTCTGTCTGACATACATAGCCATTTTATCTTTACTAACAATACCAAATTATGTATTTAAAATAGGCTGTCAAAACCAAATGCGCTTAGTGAGAATTTTTATGCTAAAAATGAAATCAAATACTTTTGTTTATTGTGTTTTAGTTCATTAGCCATAAAGATTTTTCTCTTAATGTGCCACAAGCTCAATTACTCTTAAGTAACTTGCTTTACGATGCTTCCATTGGAATAAAAGGAGGAAGATCTAGTTTACTCTTTTCTGGACAGAATACAGCCTATTTATCTCCTTAAACCTCAATCGCCCAGGTATTAACTATGGACTTTCAATATGGGTTTGTTAAATTCCGTAATATATTACCTATAATAGTAAAACTTAATACAAATCTAACTAGAGATTTTGCTTAAAATAACTCCTTGATTCTGCATGGTATATGAGCTATATATATTATAGGTGTATTTAAACTATTGCCAGTTAACAAAAACAGTATCTCAACTGCCTTTTAAATTTTTTCAGTCTGTATTTCTGCCAAACCTTGGCTTGTGTTCCCCTGCTTAAGGGTTGGACTTGCTCAGGGGAAGAAGAGCATTGAAAGGTGGAGATTTGTGACACATTCATCTCTAAACACATATCTACCCATATCTGAGCAGAGCAAGTGGAATTATGAGTAAGCTGGTTGCTGTCTGCCTTTGAGGCATTGACCTGTTTTGGTGTTTGAGATGAAAGTTGGCCATTTGAGAAGGCGTCAAAACCACATCTTGGGAACAGAACAGTTTGTTGGGAGACTGAACTTGGACAGCACTTGTACACTGTGGAGATACCACTCAATAGGCGCTACCTCCAGGAACTGAGTAAATTTAGAGCACTCTCAGTAAGAGTTTGATTCTCTGATACCACAAACCTGATAGCAGTCACACTTGTACCACTAAGGCATGGCATCACATATTTGAGATGGAAACTTAGAAAAGAAAGAACATGCTCCTCAGCCTGAAGGCCCTAATGTAGTTGTATTGCTTACTGCTCAACAACTAAACTGCTTAACCAACAGACAATTAATAAAAACTAAGAGTTATTGCTCTGGCTGGGTTACATTCAATGGGTATGAACAGGCACAGAAAAAAAAGTAATCAGTAAACAAAATGTCACATTGGCTAGCACTTGACCCTTCTTACTGGGAAAAGTTGCACCTTTAAGGTTGTTTTTCAAACTAGGATTCTTCTCAAAGGTCAAACCCAGTATTTGTACATCCATTGAAATGGAAATAATTTCCGCTTCGGGAAGTAGTGGAGCATGGAGGGCAGGGAGGAAGAGCTGCCAGGACAAGGGAGGTTGTGATGCATAGCTAGCAGAGCAGAAGCAGACCAACAGCCCTGGGACACTCAGCAGGCAGGGTCACTCAGCAGAGACAAGTATGGCTTGTGCCAGCAGACAGTGGAGCAAGGACCCCACCTCTGGAATGGCTCATGGAGCACAGAGTGGCCTGAGTGTCCATCCCTAGCAGTGACTAAACAAGCAAGAGGAACAAGGCAAGATACGGCCAAGAAAGCCAGGATGGAGGTCAGGCAGCACTGCAGGAGTGACTTGCAGAGCACGAGACGACATGAATCCCAGAGGTGGAAGAGCTGGCTGTGCGAGGGGCAGCCAGCTGAACAAGGAGCTATGAAGAACCGTTCCCCACACCTTACCCCTTCAGTTGCTACCAGGCCTTGTTTTCCTGCAATACTTAATGATTACAATTACAGAAACCACCGGACCTAGTGGTTGCTTTCCCAGAGGAAGAGGAGTGTAAATTGTAAATTACCTTTCAGGAATTATAACTCTCCTTATCTACCTCCTTATCGACCTATTGCAGTGTTCTCCCTGCAATAAAAAGATGAACATCTTTTATTCTTCTGTTATTCTGTGTAGTGAAGATATTTATGGTTGGTCAGCCCTCACAGTAAATACCAATTTTTTAATAGTGTTTCACTGCGATATTTTTAGTGTACACACTGAAGTTCTGCCTGCAAACTATGGTTCGGGCTTTATGGTTCCCTAGTGCTTTACGTGCATGCTCATACTACATTATGCTGTTGACTGTTACTTATGGGACTGTCTAAATATAGTTCATATTCACTTTTCATAAAACACTGTGGACTGTATTCTGCCACAGAGTTTTGCAGAAATGGGTCTGGATAAGACAGAAGTGGGAATACTCAGGAAAAAGGTAAGCAGACACCTGCAGTTGCCTTAAACATTTCTCAGCTCAGTATTTTACCTGCTTAATTTGATTTGTTTGCTACCAAGTGCTTTGGCCCAGAGTATGTAACGAGCTTTTACAGAGGAAAGGCCTCTACCACCTAAGGGAGGCTTTGGGAGGTCACCGGTACTGTTAGAGGGAGCAAATGCTGATTGAAAACCAGGAAATTTACCTGTTTCAGAATCACTTGGCTGGCTGGCTCACAGATCTGAAAGGGTGAATCAGTAACATATTATGAAAAGTGCTCTGTACTAGTCTACTGAAGAAAGGACACCAGCTACTGTCAAGATACTCTTGCCAGAATTATCAAGCTGTTCATGAAAATTTGTTTCACACTGGCAGTAGCTCGGAGGACAAGTCTTTTAGGTATTTGCTTATACAAATAAGTATAATTCAGATAGATAATCTGTATTTGAACATAGAGATGGGTAGGAATCAGGATGTCCAGCTTAAAAAAAATAAACATATGATATAATTCTCTGTGAAACAAAAATTTTAAAAAACCCTCACATAAACCGTTATTTTTGATTTTGAGGTTTATCAATTTTCAGTAAAAATTATTTTAATTTTAAAAGTTCATTTGGAAATAAAAAAATAAAACTTTTGGTGCAGAAGAGCTCTGTGGTGCGTTGGCCCTTGCTGCACACCAGGTACCCACCAAAGCTGCTCTATCACTTCCCTCCTCAGCTGGGTAGATGAGAGAAAATATGAGGGTCATGGGTCGAGATAAGGACACGGAGAGATTGCTCAACCATGACTGTAACAGGCTAAACAGACTCAACTTGGGGAAATTAATCTAATTATTACTAACCAAATCAGAGTAACGAGAAATAAAGCCTCAATCTTAAAACACCTTTCTCCCACCTCTCTTTTCATCCCGGGCTCAAGTTCACTCCTGATTTTCCTCTACCTTCTCCCCCCAAGAGGCACAGGGACGGGAGGAATGGGGGTTGTGGTCAGTTTATCACGTTTTCTCTGCTGCTCCTTCGTCCTTGCTCTCTGCCCCTGCTCCAGCATGGGGTCCCTCTCACAGGAGACAGTCCTCCATGAACTTCTCCAATGTGGGTCCTTCCTGTGGGCTGCAGTTCTTCATGAACTGCTCCAGCATGGGTCCTTTCCATGGGGTGCATCCTTCAGGGACAGACTGCTCCAGCATGGGTCCCCCATGGGGTCACAAGTCCTGCCAGCAAACCTGCTCCACTGTGGACCTCCATGGGTTGCAGGGGGACAGCCGGCCTTGCCATGGTCTCCACCATGGGCTTCAGGAGAATCTCCGCTCCAGCACCTGAATCACCTCCTCCTCCTCATTCTTCACTGGCCTTGGTGTCTGCAGAGCTGTTTCTCTCACCTATTCTCACTCCTCACCCCAGCTGCTATTGCACAGCAGTTTTTTCCCTTCTTAAATATGTTATCCCAGAGGTGCTACCACCATTGCTGATGGGCTCAGCCTTGGCCAGCAGCAGGTCTGTCTTGGAACCAGCTGGCACTGGCTCTACCAGACATGGGGGAAGCTTCTAGCAGCTTCTTACAGAATACACCCCTGTAGCCCCCTCCGCTACCAAACCCTTGCCATGCAAATCCAATATATGCTCAAAAATATGACACACTATATTACTGAAATTCTGCATTTTGTTTTTAAATTAGATGCTATTTTCCAGCCATATTTTTCTAAATGTTTCTTTTTGTATGTGTGTAAATAATACAGCTCCCAAAATTTTCCTTAAAAATAAAAGGAACAGATATAGTTAAGTACCCAAATCTAATTTGATGCACAAGTTGACTTGTAATGTTTAATATGCTGGGTTACAGAAGATATCAGAATAGGAATTTCATAGACTGATGTTTTCAGGCCTGATTCTCATCTTATATACACCAGGCTGCTATTATCAGTGCAGCTGATCATTATACTTTTCAGCAGATTAGGCAAAAATCAGGCTATTAAGTATGCTAGACAATAATTCTAATCAATTTTTATTGTTAAAAGATAAACAGACAATTCACTTTAAGAAGTTATTTATGTTTACTTTGAAAGTACTCTTTGTACCATTAAAACCAGATGAAAACTACACCTTATAGTTAACCATTTTATTTGTCCTTACTTGTTCCTGAACAGATAAAATGATTTGCAATGATAATGCTATTTTAGTGAGCACTGAATTAGTTTCAGAGGGATAACTCAATTTTGTAAGCACTGGGGAATTGAGATTCTCTTATAAATCAACAGTATTTTTCAGTATAGAAAAGCTGCTTCTGTCAGTTGCCAAAAATTGCTATAACCCATCAAAGTCAGTGGAAATATGGTCATATACAGCAGCTGACAGCAGGAGCAGAAGATTCAGCTTTAGAACCATTTGAAAGAATCAGAGCTGCCTGCATGAAATAGCTACCAAAATAGAGTACAATGTAAACACCACTTTGGCAAGAGATGAAACAACTTCAGACAAAAAAATACCTAGAAATATGCGGATATAATTAGAATCCTTTGAAAAATATCAAGAAAGACAGTGAGAAATATAGTAGTTGAACCAAAATAGAATGTAAACACAAGAGTAAATTCTGTGTTAAGGTAATAGCTACCAGTGAACGTGACAAGCAGCAAATAGATCTGAGCCATGAATACTTCGACACACAACAGCGGCTGAGACATGGGTGTCTCCTTTTCACCTAGTTACTGGATGATTTGCTCTGGTATTTATTTTAACCATGTGCACTGTTACTCCTTATGTATTGGTTTCCAGAAAATTAAACAGGTAACTCTCACTTGAAACATTTCTAATTCTAATTCCTAAATGTAATCAATACATTACTTGTAATGGATATTTTTGTTTGTCTTCCTCACTCCTCATGCATTTTCCTCTGCAGGCCTTGCTGGAACCTGAAAATCAACTCACCTTTTTCCCAGTTTTACATTACCTATGGAATAGCACTTTTTGTGATATTCAATATTAATCTCTTTAAAATGACATCTTTTATGCTTGCATAGTTGTAAAATGAAAGAAACTTTGCCTTCTGGTTTTGGTGTATAATAAACCCAGTTAAGGAAACAGATTTTACTTTTGTGCTAGCAGGAGAAGGTCCAGGTTAAGTAAAAGAGAGAGCATAAATTCCATCTGAGTTAATGAAGCTGATGTGCTAGTTAGCAGAAAATTACTGTTAATTACTAAGTGTCAACTTCTGAATAATAACAAAAAAAATCACATACAGTGAAAACCTGTTCAAAACCAAGGTGATGTGAAATGCAATTTGCAATACTAATAAAACAGCATTGAACTCTGAAAAAACAGACATCCAAATCCTTGTTCTCTGGTTGCACCCTGTCTGAAATGCTAACAAAACTTACATGGATATTCAAAGAACTAGTCATACTTTTAGTTATTTCTGGTTTTGATTCTTTCTGGGCTTTAAAAGAAGTGCAAGGTTGCTGCAAAATACACAACAGATAAAGAAGGAGTGTGTCAAACTGCACCATCCAGCGAGACCTGGACAGGCTGGAGAGTTGGGCGGGGAAAAATTTAATGAAATATAACAAGGGCAAGTGTAGAGTCTTGCACCTGGGCAAGAACAACCCCAGGTTCCAGTATAAGTTGGGGAATGACCTATTAGAGAGCAGTGTAGGGGAAAGGGACCTGGGGGTCCTGGTGGACAGCAGGATGACCATGAGCCAGCACTGTGCCCTTGTGGCCAAGAAGGCCAATGGCATCCTGGGGTGTATTAGAAGGGGGGTGGTTAGCAGGTCGAGAGAAGTTCTCCTTCCCCTCTACTCTGCCCTGGTGAGACCTCATCTGGAATATTGTGTCCAGTTCTGGGCCCCCCAGTTCAAGAAGGACAGGGAACTGCTGGAGAGAGTCCAGCGCAGGGCAACAAAGATGATGAAGGGAGTGGAGCATCTCCCTTATGAGGAAAGGCTGAGGGAGCTGGGTCTCTTTAGCTTGGAAAGGGGAGACTGAGGGGTGACCTCATTAACGTTTATAAATATGTAAAGGGTGAGTGTCATGAGGATGGAGCCAGGCTCTTCTCAGTGACAACCAATCATAAGACAAGGGGCAGTGGGTACAAACTGGGATGCAGGAGATTGCACTTAAAAATGAGAAGAAACTTCTTCTCAGTGAGGGTGCCAGAACACTGGAACAAGCTGCCCATGGGTGTTGTGGATTCTCCTTCTCTGTAGACATTCAAAACCCACCTGGACACCTTCCTGTGTAACCTCATCTGGGTGTTCCTGCTCCAGCAGGGGGATTGGACTAGATGATCTTTCGAAGTCCCTTCCAATCCATGACATTCTGTGATTCTGTGATTTCCAAAGCCAAAATATAACCAAGGAAAACTAGAATTGTTCTTTTTGTAAGCTATAAAGCTTGTAAGTCAGCTGGCTTGGATTTAAAGTTGAGCCTGACTTGGTTGAGAGCCCAGCCCCACAAACAGTTGTGCTGGAATCCCCGAGGGAGCAGCATCCTGAAGCAGCCGTGGCAGGTGGGAAGGGTCAACAATATCTTAAAACTGTTGCAGGATATGAATCTTTGTCTTTAGGCCTGTTTTACTTTGCTGTTTTCAAAAATGTGTCTCAAAGCTCTGCTGGTTGTTGCATAAAAGCTCTCTATTCATCCTGGGACATGGGAGTCTTTCTATGTGTATGTGGAAAACAAAGATTTGGGAGGCAGTAAGGACACTTTCAGAGGTATTTCGTCCAGAGTAGGGGCAGTATATTTTTCCTTAACTACATACTGTGATTTTTTTTTAGCGCAGCTCTTAATTGCAGCATGGTTGTCTACATTTTCCACAGAAGTACGGATAATCAGTGTATGTACAGGGGTGCATGTCAAACACGTAACAAATGGCATTTTTTCAAGTAAATCTTTGTGTCATTCTGTGAATCATTCAGTATATTTAGCACAATTTTCATTTAAGCTTGGAAAGATGTAGACTTTTGTAACATTAGGACTGAATGAGACATTGCAAAATGTAGCATGTGTGCAATAATCTATCATTAAGGAAAGATAATCAATGCTTGTTTAACCTATTATCACTGCTTCTAAGTAGGTAATTGAACAAAAGTTGTTTTCTTGCAATTTAAGATGAGAAATTTTGATTAAAGCAATAGATTAAATGATTACAGCGATGATTAAAGCAATATAAGAAAGAAACCAATTTTAGTTGATGAAAGCTTTATTCCTTCTTGTGATCTTTTCTGTTTATATCTTCAGGAAATCAGGATGATGTCTGCATTGGCTTTGTATTTTGACTTTCCAGGCTTACTAGTCAGTGTCCTGATAACTCTGCCTGTTCACATCGGTCAGTTTGTGCAAGAAACATAACTGGGTGTGGTGCATCACAAAGCTAAAACATCAGACTTAAGAGAGTGAAAAAAAACCTGCAGCCTGAGGGACTCCTGAAGGCATGATTTCAGATGAACCACACTCTGAAAAGAAAACGAAAAAAAAAAATTTGAGGACATGCGATGACTCTCGTTCATCCTTAGGTATATGGTGAAGAGGACGAGGTAACATTTTTTTCAGCTGCAGATGGTACCACATTTCTGAAAGCACATGTAGCAACAGCAACGTGAAATTCTAATCACTCTTCTTTTGATGTGCAAGGAAACCGGTGTGTGCTAGGAATGAAGAAACAGGTTGGTCCTTTATAGAGGAATTTAGGAGTATAAGGTGACCCATATAGAAGGTCACTGAACTGGTTTTCTTTCGAATAGACTTAGTTTAAATCAATGCAATCTCCCACTCAAGCACTTTAAACAAGTGACACTGCATAATTCTAAGCATATAATTTTGGCCCCTAAGCTGGATAGTCAAAATAAATCAATGTGAATCTCCCCTAAATCCTTTTGATTTAGGTTGCATTGATTTTAAAAAAAACCAACAAACTTCACACGACTGTAAACTGTATGATTTTTAAAGTCATTTTAATTATACATAAAGCAATTTCGTCTGTAAGTTTTCATAAATATTGGCCCCTCTGTAGTAGCAAGTTACACTCATAGTAGTGAACTAGGTAGGGCTGTAGCACAGGTGTGGGTGCTGTCCTGTTGTCACCCGTGTGGCTTAGTGCTGCTAAGCCCAGCGGTGCCCCGGCTGCTGCCAGCCCTCCTGGCATTACCCGGCCACGGTTGGGGTGATAGCTCAGACTCGTGGGCAGTTTGAAGGAAGCTAACTGATTTGGGGGCAAAAATCCAAATTCGGCTCTATTGATACAAGAACAAACAACTTGCCCACAGTGCTGGAGAGTTATGGCCTCTTCTCTTTTGCTAGTCCAAATCCAAGAGGCATTCCTGTATCCTCCCACCTTTGCTCCTCCTCCTTTCAATATCAGGCATCGATTCAGAATGATTCCTGAGGTTTTTCTTTGTCTGAATATAGTGATGTTGCACCTTTTACCTACTGGAACTTTATATTTACTTTTGTATATTTAATAATGTAGTTACATTAATAGAGCCTTTATGCATTAATGTGATGGTTCGGACAAGGCAATAGACTATGCCAAGATAGCTATTTTAATATAAGTGAAATTGTAGCTGAGAGAAAAGCAAAAACGACTGTATTTCTTTGTGTATATCATTATAATTAAAGCAATGCAGGATGCAGTGTGTATATTACACTGAAAAACGATGAGGAGGCAGAGTGGTAAGGATAGGAAGAGATGTAGAATGATATAAACACAGTTGTTGTCAAATAGATGATATTACCTCCTCCCTACACCTTGAACTGTAAATCTTGATCTACCTGAATGTATGTTTGTAACCGAAACTCCTATATTACTTTCTTCTATTTACTCTCCAGCACCAGACATAGTGGTTTTGTCATCAAACTAGAAGTACTCCTTCTTAACACTCCATCAGAAGCTCACAAAATAAATTGTCAATAAATGCTCTGCTTCCTTAGTAGCTTTACGGTGCAACCAGTATTACTATCCTGTCAATAAAATTCATATGCAATTTCACTGAATTCGGATATGCCTGAAGATTTATCTTTGGCATGTTTTTAGCCGAATATATGTCTTGCTTCATAAAAGTTGTGAAGCTTAAGACACAGAAAATTTAGGAAGATGTTTTCAAAAGAAAATGACTTTATACCTATGTGAAAATATTATCAGAAAACAAAACTGTAGTCATAAAATACTTAACTATCCATATTTTATAGAACCTGAAAACAGCTTTCCATTATAATATTACATATATTTTCCTATTCATCTCATGTATCAGAATTTCAGGAATTACTAATGCAAGGAACAAACATGTTTTTCTGGGAAAAACTCTGTGAACTCAGGCTCTTCACAGGACACAAAATCCATTAGGAGGCTATAAGGGACCAGCATGGAGAGCAGCTGACGGTAATTTTCTGGTCCTCATTGGAAGGGTTGATTGTTTTCAAAGGCAACTTTCCCATCCCACAGCTGACACTGGCTGACACAGTGTACACTTGAAGGTGTCCTCCCAGCAGCTTCACTGTCAGCACTGTGTAGTCCCATCCTGTAACCTCAGGCCATTAGTGTGATTTTTAAGTTCAGAAAACAGTGGACATTTAGGTGCTGCAGTGATTCATTTGAGTTCTCCTTTAAAAGATAGTGCGAATATTTGCTATGTATAGATGTAAAAACCCCATGCTCTACAACATCATTTACATGTGTATCACATACATATGCATGCATACATGCATATAAGCTTGGCATGCCTTCAAACTTAGGAAGGGGTGATGATATAAATTAGAGGCAGAATGCAAGCTCAGGAGCATATAGTGAGGAGTACGTATCTAATTCCTTGTAGTGATGATGGTAAATTTAGCCTCCAAACATGTTAAGTCAAAAGTTTATTTTAAACCTTTTATTAATACAAGGTTTCATGTCAATAGTATATACATCGGTATATACTTCAGAGATAAACATGTAATGTATCTTCCAGTGTGCGTTGCATATGTGCTTTGTCAATAAATTAAGGCCTTGTTGGTGCCTGTACATACTTACAATCATCTACTTAATAGACTTACCGTTTTGATTTACACAGTGTCTAAAAATTAAAATAACAAATATATGGCTTTAAAAATGCGTAATTTGGAAACACCTTATAATAGGAAATTAACTCATTTAGGTGTTGATATATGACGAAAGGCAACATAATTTTTTGTGACCGAAAAGGTTATTCCAGGAATGGAAAAAAAACACTAGATGAATGATCTTAAACACATTTCATTTTACCTGAACATCTTCTAAACCATAAATGAAATAATCTAAATAAAAATAAGCACTTAAAACATTTCTGAAATGAGCTCAATATATGTGACTGAAGGTAGACAAGGGGATGCATTTTACACAGCAGCCTGCAATTTTATTAAATTAATATAATAGAGATTTTTAATTTAGGTATAGCAAGATCAGTAAATGGGACCATTTTGAAAGACGTAATATCTATCTCTGGCGACCAATTATCTTCAACATACCAATAGGATTCCCTTCAATCTTTAAGTCTTTTTCACAGGACAAGGCTGAGGTACTACAAAGGTAATTTTACCTATCAGGTCCTCACAGGTTTTCCTCTTTTCAGTGGCACTGTGAAACTTCACACTTCCTTAATTTCCTAGCACCTTTACTAAGAAGCTATCCAGGGTCTACCTGGAAATTCTGAACAGTAGAGAACTCTACTGTGCATCTGCCAGTTTTTGCAGTAACCAATAAAATAATTTCCCAACTCCTCAAGTATTTGATGATTTCTTTTCCATATAGGATTTCTTTTTCAGAATAATATTTCCTTTATTTTACTGAAGATAAAGTTTTATCTGCTCATGACTTCTAGATAGCTGCATTACCCTTCCAGACAATATTCCCCTGACATATTAATAAGGTCTTGAATATTTCACCAGTGTTAATTAAAGCTAAATCTTTACCTGAAATTTTCAATGACTATTGAACTTACATGTAAATTACTTCTGATCTTTAAAGAAAGAACTTTTATAATTTTCATCAGTATTCCTTTCAGCTGTGTTGGATTTACTGCAGGCATGGTAAGGCAATTTTGTCATGCATAGGACTCAAACTGCATTGAAATGAAATAACAGCTGTCTTGGAAGCTGCTAGTTATGTTTATCATTTTTGTTGTGGTTTCTGGGATTGTTTAGTCATATAGTATTAAAATAAATGCCCATCACTGCTGTCATTTTTATTGTAACATCAGAAAAGTCTGTCAGGAGGAAGCTGGTTTTTTTTATTATTATTATCTTGTCATGAGTTGTGGAAAAAGTTTTATTTGGTGTGTAGACAAATATAACCCAATAAGAATTCATGTGATCCATGAATTGCAGTCTAAGGCTTATAAAAAATGATGGTTGGTCTTCAAAGATGAATATGAGGTAAATTTACACATGCATAGGCACACACATATCTATTCACACCACTTAGAAGGTTTCTGCTGTACTGTGGGGACAGGATTTATGTTAGAAATATTATTTTAAAGTTGCTAATGCCACAGTTTCTACATCTTGAGAACTTGCTCTTGATCTGTAAGAAGGTAAATTTTCTGTCATTTAACATTAGCTAAGTCATCGTGTCACCAGAAGAATATTTGCATTACTGACTCTTCCTCTTTAACTCTGTGTGCTCCTAGGCAATTAAGTTCCTGAATTACAATTGGCTGAATGCATTTTCCATTGGAAACTTTAATGTTTTATAACAATGTGGCATACTGCAAAATACAAACATTTCAAGAATAAGCTTCTGTGATGTAGCCTCAAAGCCACAACCAATGGATCTCCGAGAATTATTTGAAATTTCATTGCATTTAATACAAATAATATAGATCTGATTATTAAACTGAATTTCAAAATGTGTTGTAGCATGTTCGTGCTTCATCAAGCCCGAACTGATTCCAATTAATTTTGCAGTAGTTTGAAAACTAGAAAAATTGTTGCGGTGAAGCAGAAAAACACTTCCATAGGACCATATGTCTTACATATCTTAGGATGGGATGATTCGTACTTCAGAAGTGCCTATTCATCTCCATTTTCTGTGTAGGAGACTAGAAAACTTAGTTATATAATATTTTTTAAATTATAATTATGATTTCCGATAGTTATCTTCAGGGAAGATGAACCCCATTTAGAGTTTTATAAAGGAATTTAGGAGTCTTTTAAAGCTGGATGGGAACAAATTTCATCCAAGGTTCAGTGCTTCGTCATAAAGTTATGAAATTAAGGTATAATCAGTATTAATTTTGCATTTTATTCTGCATCTGTAGTATTTGTATCAGGGCATAGGACAGATGCAAAATACCATCAGCAATTTTTTTAAGTGACTGGATACCTCTTGGTTGGTTTCCCTATGATATGTTTTTTAAAAATTCTAAGAAGATGATACCAGTAGTTTCACCCTTTTAAGTACAATTTTCTTTATTCACCGGACAAAAAGTAAGTGATCTTAGACTTCACACTAGGAAGCTCAGGGATGAGGGGCTTTTTTTCTTCCAGGACTTGCAGGGTTTCACTTTTTAGGCCAATTTGCTGAGGCTACTGAACAAGCAGGTGTATCGAATGGCAACAGCTCAGGACAGACTAAGAAACTTGAATAGTAGACACATTTCTCCAGGTCTAGATTGTATCTGACCAAAAGTCTTTACTCAGCTGTCATCGCCATGTCTACCAAAATGCCTACTGACATGATTTAGGAAAACTTTTCACAAGCAGTTCGTTGTAGAGTTATAGTTTACAATTCTAGACTAAACTCTTCATGAAAAAAACAGTGACTCTTACGAGAGGCAGAACTGATACTTTAAAATAAGATTCTCAAAACATCCTCATGAAGCTGCAATACAATTTTTGACACTATAGCAAAGTATATTTGCTAAAAAGGGTCACACTATTTTTCCCTCCAGACTGAAAACTTACAGAATAATAATTCTGTAATAATTCAATCAGAAATATTGTGGTCTCGGTCTTTACTTCAGTGTGTTTACTTAATCCTTGTTTACTTAAACGTTAAAACATACTTCATATCACTGGCAGCTGTAAAGAAGGCTATTTGATTGATTAGTCATTCATTTGAACTAAAACCTTTTCAATTCACACCTCAGTTTGGGAAGAAAAACTACAGGCAAGGTTTCAAAAAATTTATGATACAGCAGCTTTTTGCTTTGTTTCAAGTATAGATTGGGGGTGGCGCAGCTGGGCTATTTAAGTGTTTCTTATTAGTATAATGAACAATTACTAGGCAAAATCAAGTTGCCCCATGTTTACATGAGTTCTATACTTATGATTTGCAAAAAGTACCAGCAAGGCTTTGGATGATTGCTCAGTATGGCTCACAGGGATTAAACACATCAGCTTCTCACATTAAAAGATAACAGAAGTGAACATATTACAGGATTAATTTTTGAGTCACTTTATGATATTTAAAAATATTTAACTAATGTGAGGCAATATTTTATTCACATTTCAAAGGCATTTTTATTTTAGTTACCCAACCAGGCCTAATCCAGATAAAAAGAGAAATGGTCTACAAAAAAGTTTTGTTAACATCAAGCTAATAGTGATGTGAAATATTTATAAGTATCAAGAGTCTGTGTTTTCTATTTCTCTTTCAGAAAGGGTTAATGCAAGTTGTAAGATTTGTAAACAGAAGACAATTAAATGCTACAGTACCTGCTCTTGTTTTCATTAAAAAAAAAATCAGCTTAAAGTAATAACATCTCATCTTAAAACATTTTCAACAGAAAACCTGGAATTGAACCAATTTGTGTTAGAAAAGAACGTAAAAGGGGAGCTGACTGAAGTGAAAACAGTTAACCAGAATGCAGATGCTGTATGACTAGGCAGAAAATGAAAGGCCCGCTTATTCCTGTGTGATGCTCTTTGTTTGACAGGTTGTTTGCACTTGGCAAAGCGCTTGTGTAAAGCAGATCCTGGAATACATTCAGAAGTACGCGGCTTTGACATGAAACTTATGTTGAATTGTAGCATTCTCTGTAACAAAAGATTGACCTTGATAAAACATAATGAGATATTTTTAAGCTCTCATCAGCACTTCAGTGCAATGAATTGCTCTTCACTATGGTTTTCCGAGGATGTTTATGTGTATAAGATAAAAGCGGTCCCAGCTGTTGCAGCAAACCTATTCCTTCCTCTGACAGAACCTAAATGTTTGTCATAATACAAGAAACATGCTGAATTCTATAGGGTAAAATTCTCATAGATAAATGACAAGCATTAGTCTTCATGTTGTTTACATGCATTCTTGCTTATTTTTATAGTACTGTAGAAATGTCTCGTGATACAGACTTTGCAGTTAAAATGCCTTTCAGGGCTGTAGCCGTTTTAAATATCCTGTCATGTGAAATTCTGTCAAAAATGGGTCAAGCATGAACTGAAGGTTGGTTCAATGGAAGACAAAGGGTGTTATCATACAGAAAATGAGAGATTGCTTTCACATTGTGGCTGTTTCAATGTAGTAATGCTTTTCACCCCCTTCCACAGATTTTCTTTTTCTTTTAAAGGGTTCCATATAGTTAAATGTAAGAATATTCAATAATAACAGTTTATTAATCACTAAAGCCATTATGTTAGGCTCTAGAATGACAGAATGACATTATTTTTTCATTAATAGTACATCAACCTCATAACTCACAGAAAATGAGAATGTGTGCATGTACATACATATATGCACACGTATTTTTATATATACATCTATGAATATATATATGCGTGAGCATAATTTGGATACTTGTATTCATGTTCATTTCTATGTGCTACAATTCTCATTCCACTCTATTTTCTGTTTTTTTTCTACACATATCAAATCTTCTAATCGGTGGTTTGAATGGTTAAGCTTTGTGGGGACTTTTCTTGAAGATTACTCATTTCTCTGAATACCTGCTATATGAAAAGTACTATTAGATGCACGGCATAATTTAAAAGCTGGAAGCGTATAAATAGTCCAGGAAAGATTTATGAAGGGAGCCTGGTGACAGGTGCACACAGGTACTTGTTCAAAGAAAACTATCATGTAGTTCCTTAATTCAGCAAACTAATGACATCGGTATGTGTACTAAGGACATATGTGAGTGCTCCTTACATTAATAAGCATATAACCTATGCTTGTATTGTGGATGAGGCTTTAAATATTAAATTATACATACAATAATTATTAATTTACTTCTCACCCTAATAAACTGCATTCTTGCATTACTGGGGTATGACTTGTATCCAATATGATGGCAATTCATATTTAGGACAACAGACTGAGAAGTCACAAATTAAAATGCTATGTGCTTCCTGGTACTGTAAAACAGGATGCACTGATATGCTTTTTCACAGATGTTTTCTTACACTCTATGCTGAAAATACCATTATACAATATTTAGTGTTGTAGTACTTAAAACATAGTATGGACATTCTGACTGAGTGAAATCTGTAGTTAAGAAAATAATAAGGAAGCATAAAGGTTGCCATTGGAAGATATCCTTCCTCTTTAAATGCAAAGATAAAATTGTATAAAGGAGTAAGATTCAGAACTGAAGTCTAGTCTGAGGACTTTTACAAAAAATTAGATATATGACATTTTATTCACATTTCCAAAACTGAGTAGCTTAACCTTTGTGGTTTTCCAAATCAGGACACTAGTTCTTTACGCCCCTGCTAATCATACATGACAAATTTCCCGTGTCCCAAGAGATGTGCCTCAACACAAGAAAGAACAAGTATAGTAACACAGCTGTGGGCACAAAAATATCCTGATATTAGTGGAGTGGGAGGGAGGAGAGTGCTGAGCTTGCTTTCCGCTCCTTCCTTCCCCCTCCCGTTCCCACTGGGCGCATAGCGGGAGGCTGCCTTTTTGGTGAGTGGGAGAGGGGGACTTCTCTGTGCCCTTTCCGTCCCTGCCCTCCCCTGCCACATTATGGCCACATTTACACCTCCAGCGCCCTTCTGCAGCTCTTCTCCAGCTCTGCTAATCTGGTAAAAAAGGCCTGCAAGCCAGAGCAAAACTGCAATACTGCAGCGGCATACGAGTCTCTTGTTGGAGAGATTAGTAAATGGGCTCAATCTCATTCTTTTTACTCCTTGTCTGTAATTACTGTGCTCTAGCAGCTGCAGAAACATGCACTAGTAGTAACTTTGGATCTTATAACCTCTCAGCTTCAGGAATTTGAATCTGTATTTTTCTGCTTCTGATGAAGTGCCATAACCACCAATTGAAGAGGTGGGGTAAGAGTGTTTCAGCCTCCCTGTGGAAAATCTCATGTCAAAGAAAGCAAGCTTTGTTAAGCCAGGAGAAGAAGAGAAAGAGCATGACTTCTTCAGCCCAAATTGGAGAGGGACATGGGTTTGGCTCCCAGGGCTACCTGTCCCTTTTCCATTAATGAGCTGGACACAAGTCCCTACTGGGAAAGGTGACAATGGTGAAGTGTAGATAAACCCGATCTCGCTAGCTTAAAGCTGATTGCATAAAGCAGATTATAAAACTTAAAGACAGACGTTGAAGGGAAATGAGGAGTCATAGTTACCAGTATTTATGTAATTATTCTACATATCATTTTCTAGCTAACGGCACCATTTTTCTCTTAGAGAACAGAAGTGGATCTTAACAGTGACACTGAGTTTTATTCTGGTACATGGAAATGAAAAAAATATTACTCTTGACAGTGTCCACTGTATCAAGCTGGGAGAATTTTGCCCTTTATGTTTTTAATTCAAGATTTGAACATCAATCAGTTAAAGGTCAAAACGTATAGGTACACTTTAAAGGAAGAAATACATTTATCCAAGAGTTTCAAATGTTTGTATCTGAAGAGAACTAACTATACTGTAGACATTCTGGAAAATTTATTTTCTTTTTTTCATTTGCAAGTGAAATTTTTATATCAGTAAGATGTAGGCAGAGAATATACAATGAACCGTATGGTGAATTTGTAAATGAAATTTCATTTATTCTGATCTAAAAATAAATTTATGTCATCTAGATGATTGATGATAGACAAGAATTAGATTCTTACTAATTTGAAACTTTTTTTTTTCAAGATGTCTGTTTAAAGGTAGTTCTTTTAATCGGATTGCCCTATTTATAGAGGCTGGTGGAATGATTTTGAGAAAATTAATCTCATAATGTCTTCTACTTCTACTTCTTTGAGCAGCAAAGTTTTGTCTTAAAAAAATTTAGAGTTACAGACCCAAAAATTGGTCTTAGAGGACATGCAGACTGCAGTATAAAGACTTCAGTTCTACTGAGAAAAGATTTGCTTTTATTTTAGCTATTGTTTTATAAACTGCAATGCAGAAAACTACTGACTTCAGTTTGCCAAAGCTCCTTTGTTTTTTAAGAGCTCAGGGTAGTGATGCTACAGGGTGACATCCAAGTGCAGATGTCCAAGTAAATATGCAGTCATAAAATCTTGAAAGAGCAGTCAGTGATAGGAGCAAGGACTTCTTGCTTTTATATTACATTCTCCTGCAACTCACAGAATTATTGCTTTACAGTAGTACTGTAATGGGTACCTAAACTGCTAACATGAATTTCTGCTGATTAATATAACTATTACATGTGGAACCCTATCTTAGAAGAAGGCTATTAAGAGTAGAGAATAAACCACTCAAAAGCTTTGAAATGCCAGATACATTTAGCAATGAGGCAAAGCAGTACTTATTATTAGCATAACTCAAGTAATTGGAATAAACAGGCAAAGTTTTATGCACACAAACCTGTGACTGAAAAAGCAGCAGGCAACTTCAAGGTAAACAAACCAAGAATCTGTGGAAGAATGAAGAGTTAGCATAATGTCAGGGTGAACACAAATGAGGATTTACCACACAACTTATGTGTCCCCTGAATTTATTTTTAGCACCAAGAAGAGTTATATAAGATTTTGTTTCCAGCCTTACCTTTTGAAGAAAATTGGTAGAAACAGAACATTGTTTTTTAATGAATAGTATGTTCTGGTATCCGGACTTGTTTGTATGTCTGCTCCATAACTTATTTAGAAGTAAAATGTAGAAGAAATGAAAGAAATTTTGTGGTCTATTAAAAGCATAGAGCCAAATATTCCATTTTCTCTAAAAGACTGTAAAATAGGAAAATCTCAGCTCATATGAATGCATGGAAGTAAACATAATCAGCATGGGATTGAAATTTAGTAAATTAGACACATGGAGCTCCAAATTAGTGATTTTTAATACACTCTGTTCCTGAGCCACCCTGTTCTATTCAATATTTGTCTGCTTTTTCACTTGACAATATCAAAAAAGCTTCAGGATATTGTGTGTGTTTTGCTTAATGGAGGTTTTACAGACCCCCTCGGAATCTCAGCATAGTACCCTTTTTAAAAAACGCACCTTTTAACTGAGGCTTGCCTTAATACTTCTGCTGGAGGAGAAACACTCTTGGTGTTAATGAAATGCTTTACATCTCATAGAATTTTGTTTTCCATTTCATCTTGTTTGTCTCATGCCTATGCTTTTCTCAGATCTCAGGAAGTAAGAATTTTCCTTGTTCCTAATCCATCCATTTCATTTATCTGGTTACCTTTTGCTTTTCATCTTGTATGTTTGAAGCAATGTCACGTAAGCCAGCTGTTCATCCTACAGTGGATTTTTTAGAGCTTGCGTCTGCTTCCAATTTTACTGGCTTGACAGATGTCTATGGCTCATATTAAGATTAAATTAGCTTCCTGAGACAGTCTATACCTCATACAACCATTTTGGTTTTTTCCACACTCTGCTGTGCCACTACAAGACTGTCTTTTACTAAAGAGAAATGCAATTTTCCAATTTCACATGTGTTAGTTTTACATTTTCAGCTATACAGACATCCATCCACTGGTTCCCACTGCCTTTACTTTTAAACAGTAAAAAATCTTGACAGGGCAGCACATTTCCCAGATAGCATATTGGCTTCAGTAAAGCCTTGCCTACACATTAATGAGACTGAGGTCCTGCCTGGGGTGCTGAATATTGGTCCTGAGCCTGCTGCTGATGTCTATCTTAATTTTACTGTTTTATGGATCATCACCTTCTCTTTTGTCTGCATCAGGTCATAATAATCAATGATGCACTCACTATACCATGGGATTACAGTAGGGAAGAGACAGAGCTCTTTTTACTTGTTCGTGTGCACATCTTCATTTAAGCAATGTTTATTTTATCACAGGAGACTAGCAGCAGTCCAAAGTCCCTTCAGCAAGCCCAGCTGTACTCTTTTGCAGGTGTCTATAATAAAGCCAGGCAGCTGAGTAATTTTGTAGACGACCAGCTTAATCTTAGCATTGTTTCCCTAGGGATGCGGCATATTTGCCCCATTACAGAGCTGAAGAAGCTGGTTTTGGAAATTGTTATGATAGTTCATGCTACTCCCTCACCAAACTGAAGGTGTAGAAGAAAGACATCTCTTTTTCAGGGCAAATCATAGACATGGTGAATCTAGTAAAAGGTCTAGAAAATGCCACTCTTCATTTACTGCACTTGGTTTCTCTTTAATGAACTTGGTTTCTGTATTTTTTTTTTAGACATTTAAGCATCTGAGTATTTCTCAAGCTTCAAATGCTCATATGTTCTTTAAAGATTTGCATAGCTACTTGTAGACAGGCTCCCAATTCTGTGGAAAATAAGGAAAAATCTGCTATTTCTTTTAAGGACGGATTGAACTAGCATTTATCTCTACATTCAACTCTTAGCTATATTGTTGTCCAGTTTATATATTTAACTGAAAGTATATTACAGGAAAAATAGTTTTAAAATTAAATACCAAGAATGAAAAGAAACTTTTCTTTACTCCCACTCTCCGCTTCCATCTTCTTAATGTGATAACTGGGACTTATTCTCCTAGACAGCCTGTTAGGTTGGAGATGCAGTGTAATTTTCCTTCCCAATGTTCCTTTTGCAAAACTCATATTAAGGGACGTGCCATAATTTAAGAAGTTGTTACAAAAGGAGCTGCAACACTACATGTGAGAGACCTGTTCATCACTGGATAGTATCTCAGTGCTGTCCTATAATAACTCCTGATTTAGGGAGGGATCGTGCCGACATGCAAAACAGTCAAGGGCTAAGAGCATATCTGCAAACTGGCATAAATCTGCTTAAGCCTGGACAGTGAAACCTGTGATGTGCCACTACACAGGACAACATGGGGCTCTACCTTGGCCTTGCTACTGGGATGTAGGCAGTGTCTATGGCTCCGTATGCACCTTTCCATGAATGTAACTGAAAAGCATTTGACACAGCTCTGCCTGACTGAGAAATTGCTCACTGATTTTTCTTGATCGATGCCTACCGAATGATGTCTTTAGTGAATACATGTAATTTCAGGACTTGTGATAAATTGGGGACAACCTGTGTCTCTTGCAACAGACTTGCCCACTGGGTATGGCTCCATGTTCTGTATGCAATATTAACGGCTTGCAAGCAATTTGTTTTCCAGCTCAGAACCTTTCTAGAAGAGTCTTGTGTCTACCAAGGTAAATATTTGTATATACATATATACACATGTACACATTTAAGAAATTCAGTCTGTGTAGTGTTGTGTCTTATAACCAGTGGAGGAAAAACTCTACAGAATTCCTCAGTGGCTGCAAGTTTATAATACATCTGTCTCAGATATGATATGACAGATGTTCAGAATACACTTATTCATTCGACATTTTAAGACGATTAGGCCAAATTTGGTTTAGATTCTAATACTTCAAATTAGCTATGGAGTTTACAGACTGCCCTAATTTTCTGTTCTGTAGCAGAGATTCAAAGCAGAAATCTGCATATTTTCAAAATATTAATAACTTATATATCGATGCTACTTTTCTGTATTCTATTGAATATTAGCCAAACTCTGAGATTATTTATTTTCAGTGGGAATGAAGGAATTAAGTAGGTATTTTACATATGGCACGTGGTTGGCATAATTTTTATTTCTATTTTATTTCTTTTGTGCATACACATGGATGTTGTGTGTAGTTTCGAGATGGTTTCTCTATATTTGAAACAATTACTTTGAATCATAGAATCCTAGAATGGTGTGGGTTGGAAGGCACCTTTAAAGGTCATCTAGTCCAACTCCCCTGCCATGGGCAAGGACACCTTCCACTAGATCATGTTGCTCAAATCCTTATCCAACCTGGCCTTGAACAATTCCAAGATTTGGGCATCCACAACTTCTCTGGGCAGCCTGTTCCAGTGACTCACCACCCTCATAGTAAATAATTTCATCCTAATATTTAATCTAAATCTACCCTCTTTCAGTTTGAAACTGTTACCCCTTGTCCTATCACTACAGGCCCTGATAAAAAGTCGCTCTTCAGCTTTCTTGTAGGCCCCCTTTAGGAACTGGAAGGCTGCCATAAGGTTTCCCTGGAGCCTCCTCCAGGCTGAACAACCCCAACTCTCCCAGCCTGTCCTTTTAAAAGAGGTGTTCCAGCCCTCTGATCATCTTTGCGACCCTTCTTGGATCCACTTGAGCAGGTCCATGTCTTTCCTATGTTGGGGGCCGCAGAGCTGGACAGAATACTCCATGTGGAGTCTCATGAGAGCAGAGTAGAGCAGGAGAATCACCTCCCTTTGACCTGCTGGTTGCACCTCTTTTTATGCAGCCAGTGAATGTACTTGTATTATTTTGAAATCATAGTGTAATTTATTCTGGAAGGAATCAGTGTAGGCCATCTAGTACAACCTTCTTAAAGCAGCTCCAGCCACATCGAGTTGCCCCGTGCTTTGTCCAGCCAAAGTTGAATATGTCCAAGGATCAAACCTCCACAACCTCCATGAACAACCTGTTCCAGTGTCTGACCACTCTCATAGTAAAACAGTTTGGGTTTCTTTTATATTTAAAAGAATTTCATATGTTGCAACTTGTATGTTTTGCCTCTTATCCTACCACTATGAGAAGAATTTGCCTCTGTTGTCTCTACACCTTACCATAAAGCAACAGAATACAGCAGTAAGGTCTTCCTTTACCCTTATCTTATTAAGGCTGAAGAGACCCAGCTTTCAGACTATCATTGCACTTCGTGTCCTCCAGCCCCTCACCATCCTGGTAGCCGTTCACTGGACATGCTCCAGTCTACCAGTGCCCTTTTTGTACTGGGGAGCCCAAGACTGTGTGCACCACTCTAGGTGGGTGTCACAAGTGCCAAATAAAAAAGCATGGCTCCCCTCAACCTCCTGTCTGCAGTCCTGTCAACGCAGCCCAAGGGGGAGTTTTTTGTTGCCAGGACACACAGCTGGTTCAGTTCACAACCATCTCGAAATCAAAATCTTGGTAAATTTTCTAAGAAAAATACATACTGCTTGTGTCTTTTAAGCAATCATAGTAAAATATTCAAAGAAAAATCCTCATGTGAAATCGCAGCCACCTACATCACAGATGTGATGTGCAGCATTGGGTGGTGATGCCGGGTCACAAGGAAACGCCTTTGGACCCTGGTTCTCCTGAGAGCGCCTGTTCGCAGAACACGTCAGGATCAGGGACATCCCGGCACTGCCAGCACGGGGACACGTAACACACGGCCAGGCTGTTTCAGCGGTTACCCTGTCGCCATGCTGCAAAGAAATGTGTTCCCTGGTGCTCCCGTCAGGAACACGCAGCCTGTACTCACAGAGTGTGCTGCCAGGCAATAACCATCTTATTATTTGTATACTTCGTCTTTTTGCTAAATGCCCAACCTGAAGTTGAAAAGTATATGCGAAATTCATGATATCCATAAAGATTACAGTCTGTAGTAAGAGGGGACTTATAAATAATTTATAAATAGTTACTAAATTATTAATGCTAGCTCTAAGTGCATAACATGGGCTGAACTGTTAAGGAATGTTGCTCTGGTTTCAGAGGCCTCGTTTTGAGCTGCACTCTGGACTTCTGTTATAGGCTGAACCTAATTACCTAAACTGAAATTTGGTTCATGGTCACTTTGTTTAGGTACTCAGAAGCTGTTATAGATGTGACACCCGCTGTATGAGCTGTAGCTACAAGAAAGTATCCTCTAAATGAACCAACAAAGCTCAGGTGATCTTTGATTTTTGACAAATCATTTGCATTGGATTACTCAAAGTGTATCAGTGGAATGAGTTAAAGATCTTTACAGGCTGATCTTCAAAGATCTATAATAAGGCTATTTTAATCTATAGTGTTCTAAGCTACTTAGAAGTAAACACGATTCCAATCTAAATATCATTTAAATATTAATCATTTAATAACCCTTTGTAGAAGGCATATATTTACCAATTTACACTTAATTTAATTGTAGCTCTTGGCTGTAGGATTGAACTGAAAAATTGTAGTTTAACTTAGTTGCTTTCTTCAAAAAGGTTTTGCTTATGCCTGTATACAGTTTCAGGTGAGTACTGCTTGGCAAGGTGACTGCAGCTTCTGTTAGCGTCTGTTGATGATATTAAATCTATTTGACTTAACTGATAAAAATACAAGTACACAGTTGAAAGAGTAGGCTCTGCCTAATATCCATAAAAACATACAAAAAATGTATTAACTGATGTTAAATATAGTCCACATAGCCTTATCAAAATAGCAGTTGCCCTAAATAAAACTAACCCCATTACTATTTTAAATCTATATTACAAGGTCATGGTTCTGAAATTAAGCTTTTGTAAATATGGTACTGGCTTCTGGTGGAATTTGCTAAAAATAAATCCCATGAATTTGTACTAAGTTCTCTGCTTTCAGAGAACTAGCTGGGTGGTGGTATCTGAATGGAGACTTAATTTATGTCTTGTTTTACTAATACTGTTAAATATGTAGCCTTTTTCTAATTACTGATCACTATTTTAATCACAACAGTAAATGACAATAACACTTAATCTACATAATGCACTAGTGACTTAGCTGATGGAAGTTACATTTTCTGTTTCCAGATGGGGATGTATCCCCTAATT
Source organism: Caloenas nicobarica (assembly GCF_036013445.1). NCBI lineage: Eukaryota > Metazoa > Chordata > Aves > Columbiformes > Columbidae > Caloenas > Caloenas nicobarica. The sequence continues at coordinate 53,158,500 of NC_088245.1, forward strand.
TTTACTACCTAGTTTGAGACTTCTAGGGCCTTTTTTACATTTATTCTCAGGTAATTATGGTCAGATAAAACTCAGTGTTAACTGTAAATTTTTTGAGTTCCTAGAAATCTATAGGTCTTCGTTAAAGGGTACACATTAAACTGGCTTTACCATTATTTCTCACAGTAGTTTCATAGCATTCTCCATACCGAATAATTTTAAATAATATATTCTAAACTACCTGTAGGGTTAGCCTAAAATCACATGTAAGGCATCAAACAGTTGCAAATTAGTAATTTTAGCCTCTTGGGACAGACATACTCTTTTTTCACGCCAAAGAACTCTCTAGTTACTATTATAAATAGCCCTCATCCATCAGGAAGCAATGTTTTCAAGCTTACTTGAATTTATTAGCATAGATGCATACAGTGAGTCCAGGCTAATATGTAAATAGCGTGAGAGGTGGAGCTACACTACAACACAGGAGTAACTGGCCACTGAGAAAGGGCAGTGCTCTGAGGGTACTGTGAAGGACAACTGTTTGATCGAGAGATGGAACGGACATGGGCAATCAAACAGAAATACAGGCCTCCTACTGCAATTGAAGACATGAATGACAATGAAACTGGGAAGGAGCAATCAAAGCAGGAAAGAAAGGTGGGATTAAATATAAAGATCTCAGCTTTATCACAGTGGGATTTGAAGTTTCAGATGCTCATCCACCAGCAGCATTCCAGTCCACTCTGCTGCATGTGGTTTATTGGGTGATCAGAAAGGCTGCTATTAAAAATCAGATCATGCTATTAAAAATTAGACACCATTTCCCAAAACTGAATTTCTGGCTTGTTTTAAAATTTTCTGTAGCTCTCTGCAGGAATCATCTTTTCACTAATGTGTGTGCTTCAGTGCCTGAAAACCTTCAAGACATACATCACATGAAAAACAGAAGAGAAGTTTGGTCTAGTCAGCAGCAATACAAACTCAGGCCTTTATTTAATATTCTGTGGGCATATTCTTAAAACGTCAGTGCATATTTTAGATGCTTCATTGCACTTCTGTGCGTCACTTCATGTTTTTAGTTTCTGTTCTGAAGTGCAAATATATGAGACATCACTAAAAAACCTTCAATTGCCATTGTACTGCTTCTGTGGTTTCTTTTGATTCATCATAATAGCTCATCATGGGAACTGCTTCTCTGTACACTTACGTGTGTACTGTTCAATGAAGATTGTTTGGCAAGATGCATATATCCCCTCAAGGGAAAGAAATACTTTCCTTTTCAGCTTTTACCCCCAAAAGAGCAGGTGTAAACAAGCTCTGTATGAGGAAATAATCCAGTGTGTTGACAGTCGCTTCCTCTAAAGTTGTTACTCTGAAGCTGGATTACATGCTGCCTATCCTGCTGGTTCATAATATCGAATTTAAAAAAAAAAAAAAGACATTTCAGTCTATTTATTTTCCATTTAAAATCATTAAAAGTCAACAGAAATGCTTTGAAAAAGACAAGTGAATAGTACCACTTTAAAATGTTGATTCCTTTCAGTGCAAGTGCCGTGTTTAGATGACAGTTAAATACTCTTAAACAATTTATGTGAAATAGAAACAGTATGCAAAGTTCTATGATTTTCTTTTTAAATCAAAAGTGCCAAAAGTATTGTTGAAAAAAACAACTCCCTACAATGCCTTGAGGTGTGTGAGATTCTGTAGGAAAAACACTGATACTTGAACTAAGATCCTGTAAGACAGATCTGATAGCAGTAGTACCTCGGGCATGTCATTCTGGAGGCTAAGTTGGACCAGAGGCATATACAGTTTTCAGGATATGTATTTTTCATTCTGTGATAAAATGCTGTATTTTCTTCTGTAACATAAATTCTATTTACAGAATTTTATGACTGGTTACATATGAAATGTTGTCTTCATGCTTCAGGTTTTATTAAGTTTATTTGCAATAAATGTGAATATTTACTTATTTTTATTTGTTGCCTTCTTTTTTGGTATACTGAAATAGAGACTTCATTTGTGAGTTACACATACTATACACAGCCTGGGCATGCCATTAATTTATTTTATTGGTAGGTAAACATTTGGGATGCGACTTTAGAGTTACTGTTGACTACTTAGCCCTTAATTTTTTTGGAAATGTAAGTTCTTAATCTATGTGTGCATGGTAACTTGGCTCAGAAGATCAGAATCTGGACTGTAAGCAAGATTTTTGGGTGCTATTTCTGGTTCAGTCAATGACTTGCCATATGACTACAGGCATTTGCTCTTGACCTCAGTTTCCTTGCAGATAAAGTAGAAGCGACAACATTAGATTTCCTTTGCAAACTGCCTTGAAAGCTGTGAAAGAGAAACTAAGTGGAAGGATCATGGAAGCTGTTCCATTGTAAATCAGAAAAAAAAAAAAAAAAAGGAGGTAATTATATCTATGCTAGAGGAAAAATAGCTAGCCCTGGTACAGAAGTAGTAATGCTGCTACAGTACAGAGCTCTGCATGAATCGCAAAACCCAGCCAGGACCTGAGTAAACATTCTGTTGGCTAACCTGCACAGAATTTGAAGTCGGCACATCAATACCAAGAAGAAGGTTTAAAGTTGCTCCTGCATGTCTGAGTGAGCTGCAGCCCCACTTCTGACTCTTGAAGGATATCTTCATCGGTAAGTTAAATGCACAAGACTTAATAGCAAGGCATTAGTGAAGAGCTGGCTGTCAAATATTTCAAGACTCTTAAGAGTGACGTCCTGAAAATTAGATAAGTCCTGAAATATTCAGAACAAATTTAAATGCAAGTCTGCCTGGTCTCACTTCCTGCGTATGAGATACCCACACCGGCTCCTTTGCCATGTTCATATGCACGTTCCGCATCAAGATCTTCTAAATTCAAACCACAGCACCAATCTCCTGCTCCCTCTCTCCACATGAGATATTGCTGTTCGCCCTTACCTGCCACCCGCTTGTAGGCCAGGTTGTCATGGCATGATGGAGAAGAGGGGTTGCACCATTGCCCTGCCATGAAGGGTTGGGTTTTCTACCAGTTTCACATCCAAGGACAGCACACATGGCAGCCCCAGCCTAACACCGAGCCTTGCTCCCATTTTATGACTTTATCAGAGTTCAGACATATGTGAGGTTTCTTACACAGTAAAGAAACAGAGACCTGTTTGATATCGTATGCTCAGAACTGAAAGTTTAAAGATAGAGGTTTTTAAACAGTACTTGATAGGCCTTCAAATAATTAGCAGTGAGCATAAATATAGGGAAAGGCTTGGCCTCATTTTCAAGCAACTGAATACAGGATTCAGCCACAGCTACCAGATGTAAAACACACAGTGTAAAGGAGCTTAAAATTGTCAAGTAGTTCCTGAATAAATGAGTGGCTGTGCATGAAGTGATTGGAAATGGATAATATTAGCATATAATCTTTGCCTATATGGCACTGAATATATGGTTATTCCTAGAACTCCTTAGTATCATTTCAGACAAGATTTTCTCTACAACATTTCTACCTGGCTTTGTGATATAATAATTTGTCATCAACCAACAAAAAAGGAATTATGTAATCAAGAGAAAATTAAAATCTAAGTATAAACAAACATCTGTAGTGTGTGATGATATTCATTGTTCCAAAACAGAGTAGTGCAAGTAAAGCAAATAGAGATGACACAGAACAGATTACATTGCAAAACTTTCTGCAAGACACATAGCTTTTTTTTTCAGCTTCCGAGGGTTCTATATTCAGACATGAACAAAGACAGGCAACTGACTGCCTGGAAAGCATGCTGTCACATTACAGGAACTATTTTAATGTATAAATATCTCTTCTGTGTAATACAAGAACACTGCAGAAAGCATTTCGCTGTATCTCTGCCTCATCAACTCAATTTTCAAATTTTATCAGAAAAATGTATCTCCTCTTTGCCTGCCTACTCACCCGCCCAAATTCTTCCTTCTCTGTGCTTATATTTTTTGGCTTTTTCTCTGTTTTTTATTTCTAGAAACCACTTAGAGAACTGAAAGTTGTTATATTAAATTAAACTGTATTCAGTAAGACCCATCCAGCTAAACAAATAACAAATGCCTGAGCCGACACTATATTAGGACCGCTTTCACAGATATTTGGATTAGTACAGCAATCTGACATTGAGGTCTTTTTTTAATACCTCTTCAGCTGCCTTTCAATATTTTCTCATTTCTTCTTTTCCTCTGCGTTCTGCTGTCCCTGTAACACTGCAATGGGAAATCAGCTTTAGGTGGAGAGGGAGCATCACGAGTCTGGGGCAGGCGGTGGTAGGACTGAGGTGGGGCGGCTGCAGCACACGGCTCAGCAGCAGCACAGGCAGGTGGCTTCAGCAGGGCGATGCCTGATCGTCCTCTGTGCACTGGCTGCCCAGCAAGGGCTGGAAAGGAATGAAAGAATCATAGAATCATGGAATGTCCTGAGTGGGAAGGTACTCACGAGGATAATCGAGTCCAACTCCTATCCCTGCATAGGACAACCCCAAAATTCATGCCATGTGTCTGAAGATGTTGTCCAATCGCTTCTTGAACACTGTCAGGCTTGGGGCCGTGACACCTCCCTGGGGAGCCTGTTCCAGTGTCCACCACCCTCTGGGTGAAGAATCTTTTCCTAATGTCCAACCTAAACCTCCCCTGGCACATCCTCCTGCCATTCCCTTGCATCCTACCACTGGTTGCCAGACAGAAGAGATCAGCATCTGCCCCTCCGCCTCCCCTTGTGAGGAAGCTGTAGACCACGCTGAGGTCTCCCCTCAGTCTCCTCTTCTCCAGGCTGAACAAACCAAGTGACTTTATCCCTCCTCATATGGCTTCTCCTCTAAACATTTTGCCAGCTACATAGCCCTCTTCTGGACACTCTCCAGTAGCTTTATATCCTTTTTTTACTGTGACGCCCAGAACTGCACACAGTGCTCCAGGTGAGGCTGCAGCAGTGGAGAGCAGAGCGGGACAGTCACCTCCCTCGACTGGAAACTGGTGATATTGTCTTAGTGATGAAATGAAACAGCAGCTCTCTTTTGTAAAACAAATGGTATGTTGAAAACCTGCCTGAGAACAATCACATTTGACCTTTAAAAATTGATGAGCAGGTTTTCCCTTTGCTTTTATCTGCCAAATTTCTTATTGGGTTAAGTACTTTCTCCTGCACTCTGTTAGAGCCAATATTTTCCAAAATCAAGGGGTCCCACAGTCCGTACACTCGCTGAGGCACAGGGAACTCTAATCACGGACCTGACCCTCCTTCAACAAAGTCTGTGATAAGGCTTTTGCTGAACTGGAGACTGGCTAAGCCTCTCTGTGTGCTCCCAGGTCCAGCTTCAGCCAGAGGAGGACTTTTCAGTGGAGAAGCCAACAGGAGTTGAAACAGTCCCTATGCGGTAAATTAATTTCCCACTGATGTTGCTGGTCATTGGCTTTGATGGCTGCTGCACAGTGGTTATATATCATGACATTAAGCAGGCAGAAGGCTGCTATAGTAGCATTAAGGCATACAACTAAAGCTTCATAATCTTCTGTAGCCTGTAACTTTTGAAGCATGGTCAGATATTTTACGAGTAATATCTAATGCAGGAGAAGAGGGTAGCATTCACTTACAAAAAGAGAGAAAGAGAACTAAAGCAAATGTTTAGGAGTAGTGAGAAACTGTATGAGAACTTGAAACAAAGATGTTTTTTATTGGATCTGATATTAAAGCTCAGAGGGAACAAGGGAAGATGAATGCCATGCAGAGTTCTTAATTAGGAAAACAAAGGTAAAATAACTTTTTAATTGCTGCCATTCCATGAAGTGGACTAAATTGATGATGAGTATTTAGTGCTTTACTCTAGAAAATTGTAGTTACTCTTTCAGTACATTGGAAGAAAACTAACTATGTAAGTGATGCAATATATTTCACATTAAAAATATTTCTCCTAAAATTACTCAAAATATTTATATATCTACCTAATTGTGAACTAATTGAAGAAGAAATTAAGTTCCTAATTTCAATGTCTAAATTTGGCTGTTATTCTCTCTATATCTAAGTCTGGTTAATGTTGTACAGCATTTTAACCTTCTGATATTGAGCTTGGAAATTCTTTTATCAATAATTGCAGTGGCATTAAATCTTAGAATGGGCACAATTGATTGAAAACTGTTCCTTGTATTACTATTCTGCAAGAATACTGTTCGATACTACTTTTGTACTTCTATATACTGTACACTGTTATTATGACACACTTGGGAAAGGACATAGCTGAGAAACAAAAAATTAATTTGTCAAGACTGAGGAAAGCAGAAGGAGAACTGAAGGACTATAATGTGACTTTCCCCTAAAGATGTGTAAAAATGACATCTGATTTGCCATCTTTCATTCCTCAAATACGAAGAAATGTTTCTATTAGGAGTTAACACACTACCTCTGATTTACCAAATACACTATTAGTAATTTATCTTTCCTCCTTGAGCGTGCTTAAAACTTTTGGGTGAATATTGTCTGATCTGAAGATTTCTTAGTGTTCTTTGTGCTCATAGTTTTCACAGGCTCATTTAGAGCCACTGAAATTGCAGACAGACATTTATTGAGCCCTTCCTCACAAAGGAAAGTGTCAGGTCACAGGAACCTTCTCACTTTCTCAATAGTGAACACTGCTCAGTACTTTTCCTTTTTGATTCCCTATAATGGCTTTATTCTCCTTATGTCTTCCTTTTATACATCCTGATCACTAGTTTGTGCTACAGACTCTCTGGAAGGTTTTATTCTCCTGCTGGGTTTGAAGAAGGAATTAATATCAATTTCGATTCTTTTGCTATTCATGCCTCACACGCTGCTCTTATTGTATTTTTTGTATCTACTTTGCCAGAATTTATAAGTTGTTTTGGTTTTGTATCTTTAATTTCCCTCATTTGGACACACCATCAGCTTCCTCTCACCTTATTCGAGACCTTAATTGGAATGTGTACTTCTGCTGTGCTTACGGTAAGGCATTTTCTTCTTACTGTGTAATTGTTTGAACTGTTCCTTTTGGCAACCTTCTTTTTAAGAAGCTCAACACCACAAGTTAGTGGACTGTTGGCCTTTATTATTATTGTAGGTATTTCCAATTCCCAGTTCCCAATGGCCAGCACTAGAGATGCTCTTTGCCTGGAGCACTCTGAAATGGAACCTGTGCATTACTCACAACCCAGACCAGGGCTGCATTTCCTACCGTGGGTTCCCTAATCAGCTGTTTCTCTATTTTCTGCAGGAGCTGCTGATGGTATCTAAAAATTCTCTGCTTCACATCCGGATATGACATTTGTCTAGTCTGTCTCAGAGTAATTAAAGTCTCTCATTACAGTTGTATTTCCTGCTTCTGTGTCTCTTTCAGCACATCCCAGTCAATGTTGCTCTCCTAGTTCAGTCACTGATAATATACATCCAATACTATATTCTTATTGTTAGGAGTGAAACAGCAATTCATATGTAACCATCTCTCTGGGTCACTTTCATTGGACTTTTGTCTTGCATAGAAAGAAGCAGGATATAGGCAAATTAAGAGCAAGCAATTATGTATTAGGTGTTGCACACAATAGGGAAACAAAGACTAATGAGCTACTAGGCTAAACATTAATATGCTCACCCCACTTCACTGAAGTAACAGTAGAACCTTTCCTGGCCAGACTATAGTCAATCAGAAGTAAAGGTTTATCCACAGCTGCGACTTGGTCCTTGAGCTGCACCTCCATGCTGTCTTGTTGCTGTCTGCAGAGTCTCTGTTTTCCAGTACCCTCTGTGATTTCATTATTTTGCCGTGCATGGTTTAGCTCACATAGTTTCTTTCACCTTCGGAAAAGTAGGACAGAGTAGGACAGAGCCAAACCAGAGCCTTATTGTATCAGACCAGGTCCTGGATTGCAGACTGCTGCGCTCTAGGGCTGAGAGCTCTTCATATAGACTCCCTGTAACTCATTGATGTATTTGGTTCATTTACTTGATTTAAGGTCTTAATATGCGAGCCTCCTCTATGACCAGTGGAATTTATTCTATCTTTTTTGCATGTTATTTATTTACTTAATTAGCATTGCAATGGCCCACCAAGCATTTTTAAAAGCTATTGTTAGTAAAACAATGTCTTAGTTTAAGGGTAGATTTCATTCTACTTCTGTCCACTTGCTCCTTAGCTTGCTGGCATTGGAGCAGAAGCAAATGCTGCTGCTCTGGCTCCCTTTTGGGAGTGCAAGTCTGAATGGCACTGTATGTGGTTGATTACGTGTGCGAAAATATGCTTAACAGACGTTTTCAAATTTGAAAATGTGGTATTTCTTCAACCACGGTGAAATTAAACCTGAAAAAAAAAAATCATTTAAAGCATTTCATACCAGTGCATTTGCATTTGAAATATGCTTCACTTTGCGTGTGAAAATGCTGTGGTTTTGCACCCTTTTAACTCTTGGCTCTGGGATTTGAGGCGTTGAAGACAGCACTAACATTTCTGTGAGGGGCAGCGTGGCTGCCTGTGCAGGGGGCGGCTGGGAGGTTGCACAGCCATGCAGGAGCAGAGCGGACTGCTGGGGAGAGCTGGCAAAGTCCCATCGAGGGCACTGCCCCGCCATCACCCTCGGTACCGGGTTTGCTGTCCCCTGCAGAGCAGCCTCCTCTGGCAGCCCGCTCCAGCTGCCCCGACAGACAGGGACCCAGCACCAGGCTCTACTTGCATGCAGCTCCTGAGCACATGGGGGAAGAGCCTCTGGCACAGCTTCCCCAAACCTCTTTTTCCTGCATCCTGGTCTGCGGCTGCACTGTAGCAAAGCTGACCGAGGGCGCAGGCAGTCAAACCTCCAAGGGGTGAGGGTGGCAGGCGAGATTGCAGAGCCCGCTAGTGCAATGAGGACCCTGAGATCCAGTACTGTTTGAGTTTTCTTTTCATTTCCTTCTTTCTTCACAGTCTTTTCTGGCGATTTTGTATTCTCAGACATGTTCAATTTAAATTCATGAAGCATTACACCTCCAGCTGCCTTTGCAACATCTTTCCTTGATTTGTCTTTTATCACTCCAACCACCTCACCTGTGTATCATGTTTATTGATATGGCTGGGAGGAATGGCATCCATCTCCTGTTTGCTACATATTTACCAATAGCTCAAGTACATTTGTCTTCTTATGGAAAATCACCCCGCTTTTCAGTTCTTTTCCATTTCTGTTCCATTTCTAATCTCCCGTCTCTCTCCCTCAAAACAATTTTTATTTCTCACTGTCATCACCACTAACCAAGGGACCACGTGCTGGTTACTCCTTGAACAGAGGACATGTCTGTTGGATCCCTCTCTGTGGTGACCTCCCCGCCCTCACCACACCACATTTATCCCAATTTCCCTCTTTGACTCCCTATCTCATGTAAGAAATTCAAGGCTTTCATCCTTCATTTCCATATTACTACATAATCACCTCTACCTCCAAATCAACTTTCAAGATATTAAAAAAATTTTCCTCTTCTCCTCTTGCAGCTGGCCTCCATTCCCTTCTGTGTTTTTCATTGCACCTCTCCCAGGCTCCTCCATTTTTCCTCAGGGGTCGCAGGTGACACCAGACACTGTCCGCAATGGGCTGGAGTAGCAAATACTCCATTCCGCATAAACTCACAGACCTTCGCTCAGTGCCCAACCATGGGCTGTCACCATGGCGGGCAATCACAGCCTGTCCCCAGTGCCAGTTTCTCCCTGTGCCCGCAGCTCCAACAGCCACCAGCTGCTGGTTTGCCCTCACGCTGCTCCTCCGCTCTTATAACCGGGCTGCTCCAAAAGCATTAACCAAAGCTCACGTGCTAGTGCTGTCATCAACCAAACCCAGCCCAAGCCAGCTACTGTGTTAATTTCTTCACTAGAAATCTGGAGAAGTCTCTCCATCCTTAGCTCTTGCACATTTGGTCTTTTGAAATGCCTTGCTTATTTTTTTGTTTTAATTAGATTAGGACACTTTAATCAACTTTTTAATAAGAATTTTTAATTATAAACTCTTATATGTACACACATTTAACTGTATGTATGTATGTATACATACACACGCACATATATATAAAATAAAAGCTGTGTGTAACCACCCTTAATACATGGAGAGCCTGCAAAAGAGTGTAGGGGGTAATACCAGAAGCAGCTGCCACTCCATTCCCATGAGGTAGCTCAAGCAGTGAGCTATTACGGCATTAGAATGTAAAACATCACATCTACAGAAAAGCGATGTCTTATATTTTAACTTAAGTGATTTGTAGTATGTATACTTTTTTTCCTTTGTGTGACTGTGGGATGGATACCAAATAATTCATTGGCCACGTGCTAGCAATCATCCTGAGGTCCTTGTCAAATTTTGTAATGCATTCTTCTTGGTTCAGTACTTGGTTTTGGTTAATTGGAAGTCTGCCAAGTTCTGAAATTTGATTTAAAGCTTTTAGCTAATTGTACTTCTTTTCTATTAGTTTCATTTAACAAATTTGTTGCAGTCAAACTGCAGTTTATGACCTTGTTTTTCTTCTAAAACAGAATAAGTTGCTACAAAAATATCACAGTAGGGAACCAACAATTGTAGCAGCAAAGCTCACACCCCTCAAAATATTAAATCAGGATCTCTTTTTCTAGGTAATGAATGCAGTCCATTATTAAAAATAAACAAATACATAAACTGCTGAGATTGTGCCCACATTTCTATTGAAATTTAATTTCACAGGAACCTTGACACAAGAGATTTTTGGAAGTTCTGATGGTTCTAGGAAATAATGAAATTCAGTTTATACAATGTGAGGATGTTAGCACTCCTTCTTTGCTTGAACCAATAATCTTTTCTGATTAACTAATGTTGATCAATGACTTGCTTCAAAATAAGAATCCACAGTGGAAAGGGTGACCTCCAAGATGAGAAATCAAGGGTAAGTACAAGTAGAAATATAGGTATGGATCAGCTTAGCTTCTTGGGAACTTCTGGGACCATCATGCAAAATTTTGTCACGATGCAGAGGACTCTACACTCCTCGTACAACAAGTCTGGTGTTACTGGAGATGTGACCGAAAGTCTTTTCTGCACCTGAGGAAAATTCAGTGTGATGGGCAGCCTGTCAGTGGGGTGAGTTAAGCTGGGCCTTGGCGCCAATGCTTAAAGGCAGCTCTAAGCCAAGTTTTGGCTACTGGTGAGCAGTTTCTGTTGCTGGTACACTATTCTGTAAATTTCCTAAACCACGGTCATCATATTAGCCCCAGCTTCTGACAGCTATGATGATAATCTAACTGTAGGTGAATGTCGCTCATTTTCTGCTGAATGTATGTGCAAATAGTTCCTCGGTAATTATTATTCAACATAGCATTTGAAAACTTAAAAAAAATGTACTTTAATTTATTAGTGTACCTTGGAAATGTTTACAAGGGAAGGTAACTAAATGTTAATTAAGCCGTTAATACTTGACAGACTGCACAGTAGTTTATTTTTCTTCCAGTTTTTTTTATCCAAGTCTCATGGTAAAACTTACAGACCAGCTGGCCACCCAGCTACTTTTTCATATGAAAGACCAGGAATACCAGAGTTTCATTCATTTCATGTCTGGAACTGATAAAAGGGAACCTGCACAGACCGCCTTTTCCAATGCTTTTCACAGCTAAGAAAAAAAAAAAAAGAACAATTCACTTTCAAAAAAAAGTGTTGGATGATAGCTTGAATCCCAAAGCTTTTATGTCTGTTCTACAGTTGCCTGATACCACTTGCTGTAGTGCAAAAGGGGCCTGTGTGATTTAACACATGACAAACTTGTGTCGATCTTTCCATCACTTACTTCAATTGACAGCATGTTTTCACATATTCAGCTTTTAATATCTGCCATGAAATTGGATCGTTGATTTTGACACATCCGTTTATGTTTTCCACTTACTAGATTTTAAGGAAGTGGGAATGTGACTTGTGTTAAAGGCTTCCTGTAGTAACTGACACAAACCGAACCTCATTTGAGGACTTCTCTGTCAGATTCGTGACTTCTTGCTTTCAGTCCCATGTTTGCAAACCATTCCCATCAGGCAGAAACCATATAGGAGACATTCAGCATAAAAAGGGAGGGGTGATCTTATGGAAATAAGCTTCAGGCAGAACATAGTTTTTATGGATAATAATAAATTATCTCAACTGTGATGTTTCTTTACCAGTTTAAAATAATTGCAACTTACAGCTGTTACCAATTATTTCCTGGGCCGTGTGAGATGTATGAAAGATGCTGAGATTCGGAGGGTCTAAAGAAGTTTGAAATGATGTAACTTACACCCTTTTCTGGTCCTTCTTAAGAAATTGTGCTGTTGAGATGTCATCTGTATATCACTGAACTCTGCAGGTTCTTATTTCACTGATTTCTTTTAGGCTCGTTTAGACCACTTTTTTTGGTCTCTATTGTACTAACTAATTTTTAACTGCATATGTACTTAAATCACTGTCAGTTCTATTGAATGCAAATGATTGAACAGGAACTTAAATAATTTAAAGCAGGAAGCAACAGTTAGGAAGGAAATGTGCATCTTTGATAAGAAAAGAAAGTACTGTGAAAGATTGGACCTGGAGCAGGACAGCACTGTTTGCTTTTGTTTCTAGCAAACATTTAGTCTGAGGTGTTTGGTATTCTCCAACAATACCAAATATGTGTTAAAATCCCCCAAACCTTCATGATCAAAAATTACTGTGCTTGCTGCTATAAGGTAAGACTTAATCAACAGTTTTAGTTGCTTTGTTAAATTGAGAGTAATCAGATTAGGAGAAACAGTTGGCACATTCATGCAAAGGGAGAAAACACATTACTAAAAGCCATTCTCATCCAGCAGTTTTTACTGTTGCTCACTCTGGCATTGTTTTAAGCATATACATGGATGTTTGATTTCAGTCACCCTTTTGCTGACATAATGTCTTTCCTCCCCTAGGTAAAACAAGCCATATTATGACAACCCAGGAATCACAAAATAGCAAAAATTCTGGTACCGTATCAGAAGTTCACACACGATTACTATGCTGTCCTTCATATAAGTACTATCAGGTTCAAAGTTAAGAATAACTGTGATTTATGTACATTTGACTTTTATTCAAGTTTGGGTATAACTTCTCAAGTGACTGAATTGGTGCTGGAGTTACTAAAGGTGAAGATGTTAGAGGTCTGCTATCCCAAAGTGTTTCACTGTTGTCAGGTCTATCAAGAAATTAAGATACATGACAGACAATTATCTATTTGTATGCTCACATCATGTCTGATTTATCGTCCTGGTAGATACAGGCCAATGTAACACTCCTCCCTGCTTCAAATCAGCTCCAGAGGCAAAGGTGAGAGATTTGGGCTTTAAAGGCGGAAAAAGGAGATTAGTTATAACAGCTACAACTGTCAGCCAAGAGGGGAAGTCAGCACTGAACAGAAAACAAAACAAAACAAAACAACACAACAACAAAACACACAAAAAAACCCCCAAACAAACAACCCCCCCCAACAAAAACAAAACCCCAAACAAAACAAATTAAAAAAACTCGCTGTTCTTGTTAGAAAGAAAATGGGAAGCCTGATGAATGAGGGGGAAGAATATTTTTTTAATATGCCTACCATAAGTCAATTAAATCAAGTAAATAATGATTGAATAATGATGATGATGTGAATGCATTTGTCTGTCTGTCTGTCGTCTACCTCTGCCTTTTCTATACATCTGTGATAATGTAGTATGTTTTGAATGCTATAAGCAGGTGCTTGTATTTTTATTTTATTAGCTCTGCTTGAGTCAGGTAATTTTAACTAAGCAGATTACCTCAAAATATTATTTATTCAAGGTATGGTAAAGTTATCTTGGAGATTTTCTCATTTGTAAGGTTGGGTACATTAGTCCTGTGAGTAAAAATAAAATTTCACTCCAAAAGCAAGTATTTTTAATGACTAGATTTAAATGATAAAATACAACTATAATCTAGCTTCAAGCAGCTTTCCTGTCTGTATATAAAATATTTTCCTTTGGCTAACTTGGAGGCAATTCTACATGAAAAAAACTTTGAAACAGTGGAACTTTGATTGTCTAGCTGACAATCTTTTGTTTATAGATCAGCATCAAAAATGTCACTCACTTACCGAGTGTTCAATGAGGGAATCAGCAGTTACATCCTCCTCCTTTAGGAGGAAACAAATGACTCCTTCATACCTAATAGTATTATCAGGCAGCTTGTAAATGTACTTCATCTAATTATATTGCTCAGAAAACTAGTTTTTTAAGCTAGGAGAGCATGTGTGTCACCATAGTTTGGGAAGGACTCACGCAGACCCACTCTTACATTAGTTTTGATATTGCTAGTCACACACCAGCTGAAGAAGGTATGATTATTTTTCTCCATATATTGGTTTATTTAGGATTTAGCTTTTTTAACAATTGCATAACTTCACTGATGGTGAGTAATCTACATTGGAACAGAAATCTCAAAGTTTCAGGCTTTGAATCAGTTCGAATACAGATGTGCATCAAGGACAAGGATGTATGTTATGTAACAATAAATTGTTTTCCAAGTTTGCAGAACTAACCTACTAGTAAAGAACTAAAGGTGTGGTGGTGGTGACACCCAATATAATCTAAAAAATGTGACCTTTGAAACACTGTGATCTGGATTTTTAAAAGTTCTGACAACCCAAGATTTTGACAGGAATGAATGGAAGCAGCCTCTTGTAAGCTATACAGAATAGGGCATCCAAGGGAAGCACTTATTATTCAAGCACACTTTAACAATAAACCACCTTCAACTTCAGTTTCTGCTCCAGAATAGATCTTCATATTTTAACTGTATGGTTTAAGCAGGTGCTATGTAAATACATACTGCTGAAACAAACAGATGGAAAGAGAGTAGGAGCTTGGGACCCTCTCACTCCCATGGTGATGCTCCTTTCAATACGCTGAAGTTCTGACCTATGACTGCAGCTCCTAAATGAAACAGTAATATAAGTAATAACAAGGCATTGTACCTTGAATAAATGATCATAATCTTTCCTATCGCACTAACAGCTTCTTCAAAATAATTAGATTCAAATCTCCCAGGATAATGACACTTTTAAAACACTGAATGTATGACATTCCATGTGAGGAATTCTCTCTGAAATGATTTAGTTTTAATTGCATAAGCTTTGACAGCTATTCAGAGATGATTTAAGTTGGGCAAAACAAACTGATGACAGATTCATAATTTGTTAAATTAAGGAATAAATATAGTCCTTCACTCTTTACACTAATAAATTTCACTGGGATAGTACATTGCCTCTACTGTGCTTCACTCAGTCAATTACCTGATCATAATCATACATTTTTGTGGAGTACTGGTACAATTCAGTCTCTTTCCAGAGGAAAATGTGAATGTCTTGAATGGCTGTAGCATTACCAGAAAACACTCTCAGTTATTTCCTAATTTAAAGATTTTTTTTGCTCTTTTTTTTCTTCTGTTCTGGACTTTGGCTACTTTAGCTGTTACCTTGGCAACTGTTTGGTCATTTATATTGCAAACACTGTTTGTAAGCTACAAAGAGCTTTTTGGGGAGAAAAGGGAAAGATTAAATAATAATAAAAAAATCTTGTTCTCTTTAGCCTTTCTGTTTCTGCAGTCCCTCACTGCTCTATGAAAGAAAGCCTTGGGGAACCTACTAGAGCTTGAATTTCTGGTAGGTAGAAAGGAAGGGGATAGGGGAAAAGGATGTGTCTGTGCAGATGCATTTCTGTGATAGCAACAAATTGGGAGAGAACAATACTGAATGCATACAATCTGGAAACATTGGAATAAAGGAACATCAGTGTTTGAAGACTTCCTAAAAACAATTAAAAAAAATAATATAATAATGAAGGAAAAACCATATTAGAACTCAGAGAGAAGAAAACTTCTAAAAAGGGGTAAAGGCTGTTGCTTATTGGGTACTGTTGTTTGATATAGAAATAACATGCTATTTCAGCCACTGAAAAGTCATTCCTCCACACTGGCAGTTCTACTCTGTTTTTAAGCATGTTGACAGAGCCAGTGCTGATCCCTCTCCTACTATAGCTAGACAATTTCCACCCTCTTGCTTGTTCAAAGCTGATCATAACCATAGACTATGGATCAAACAAGTAAAAAATTCCAAACAATATTTTTTTTACAAACTAAAAGACTATTACAGTCAAACTCAAAAAACCCTAGATAATAGTATTCTGCTGTTTGAAATATGCTTAGGAATGTATGATTTCAGTGGCCTTTGCTCTCCTAGCACTGTAGTTTCTGTTTCTTATCAGGACACAACCAGTAGACCAGGTATATCGGATAATTCGGAAATCTCAAAAATGCCTTGTAAAAAGAAGAAAACACCATTTATGTCCAGCTATGAAGGACATACACATTCATCCCATAGGATACAGAAGATCTGAAATCTGAATTAACATAAATTGTATGTGGTTAAGCTGAAGATCAATTATAAAAAAATCTACCAGAAAAAATAAGAAAATTGATACCAAAAAGCTAGTATATATGAACTGACAGTTACAATTTTGAGTCTACTTGAAGAATACATAAAACTTGGTTTCAACATATTAAAC
Source organism: Caloenas nicobarica (assembly GCF_036013445.1). Lineage (NCBI taxonomy): Eukaryota > Metazoa > Chordata > Aves > Columbiformes > Columbidae > Caloenas > Caloenas nicobarica. Next base: position 53,175,035 of record NC_088245.1, read on the forward strand.
TGACACAATCCTTTCAGCACCGCAGTATCACACATGCTGCAATAAGAGTAGCTGATTATCAGACAAACTGTGCTGTGTGGGTGAAGAAATGTAGAATTATATGAAAATTAAAAAATGGAAAGAAATGCAAACATGAATTAGGAAGGAAACAAAATGAAATACAAGGATTACGGTGGAAAAAAATTCTAAAGAAAAGGCTGAAAGGAATGATAGCGAACCCATTGCTAAGTAGTGGGTTCACACTAGTAATAGTGTCTATGAAGAAGAAAAAAAAAGAAAAAAGAAGAAAGAGTATAACAAAATGTTTCTAAGAGCTATTTGTAGATTAGTATCAAAGAAACTATTAAGTTGTAATGGAAATTAAACATACACGACTACATAGAACCATCTCTCCACACCATGAAGAACTGATAAATACAGAAAAAGGAAATTCGTGGTGACAAACTCATCACTAAAGTATTTAATCTTTTTAATGAAATATGGGACTAATAAAAGCTCTCAAAAAGATGTCATTATGGACTAAGGATCAAAGAAGAGTGATTTAAGTTATTCCAATAGTTAGTGAGATATTTTATTTCTTTCAGTGATAACCAGTTTACCATAGCACCACATTAACCAGCAAAAAAGAAGGCAACTGGTTAAAGATAAGAAGCAGGGAGTTTGACCTGAAAGGTCACACATTGACCAGATTTTCAGTATAAGCACAGATATCAAAAAGGCCAACAGACAGAAAATGCCACTGAAAATTCTTTAATATGCAACTTTGAGATTTTAATGAAGTATTTGGCATTCCATACCACAATTCACTCAAGAACATCTTGAAGTTTAAGGTCTACCAACAGAAATAATTAACTTTGAAAAAGGTTTCAGATTAATATTAAGGTCAAACTGCACAAGTCTATAGTAACAGAAAATCATGTCAGTGAGAATTTATTCTCTTACATCTGCCTGCATTGCCCTTGATTTCAGTATGATAAAAAGCAGAGACTCATACAATACAGACAATGCCTAATTAAAAAAAAATCTAGATTCAGATTTTCTAAATGAAACTGCTATTTGAAGAAGTGAAATTTTAAAAGAAATTTTAAGAGGAAATTAAATGAGATTGTTTCTTTAAAAAGTGGCAGGAAGAAAAAAGCCAGCAGGGAATATTTTCTTCCAGAATCGCACAAAGAGAGTTAATAACTAATAACAAAAAAACCCAAGGCACTTCTCAGCTCAGGTATTATGGTAGCAGGCAAAAGGATACGTGGCATGGACCATTTGTTTTCCTCAAAGGTAACGTGAATTCTGATAATAACCAAAGAAAAATAATGCCTGAATTGCCACAGAAGCAGTTTCAGTTGATCATAAAAAACTTACAACTTAAAAAAAAGAACCTACGAACTTAACCCCTGTGCAATTACTTTAACACAATAAAAGCCAAAGATATGAAAAAAAAATTGAGATGGAAATACCATGTAGTTAAGGCCAGGTATTTAAAAATGCATTCATGTTCATCAAAATACAAAATGCTTTTTTTTTTCCCCATGTTTTTCTGGAAGCTACAAATGACTAAACATATCTTAAAATTAAATCCAGAAAATCTCTAAGACAGACATGTGCTGTAGAAGGAGGAACACACAAAAGATAACCTACAGAATTTGGTATATAACACCGACAAAGATTGTTCTAGAATACAACAATGGTGGAGCCCGCTTTATCTTCTCTGTCTCACTAGATGACACAGAAATGAATCGCAGTCAACATCAAACAAGTGGCCTGATCATTAGGTTAGCTGACTACATCACTCACATTTAATACGTACTGTGATTCTTATGCGGTGCCATATCAAATTCAGAATTTACTAACTACCACTTGCAAAATTATGTCTCTCATTGATCATGTAAGTTTTTTTATTGCACTAGTGAACAAACAACTTCATGTCTTCTTCAGAGTATCTTTTATCATTCCTTGCACACTCTACACACTTGCAATAACTTCTTCCCACATGTTCAAGTCTTTTATTCATTAAAGCCATAAATTCAGCAAGCCTTTAAAGAAAATCCATATATTTAGACATGTATTTAGTTCTATTAAGTCAATACTTCAAAGTGATCTTTAAATGAAACTCATACCCTAAGGGGTATTTTTGAACCAGAGCTACAAATCCTGTCAGAAATTCATTTCTCCCATGCAGATTTTGCTCCATTGTGTTTCAAGACTGTACCAGACTAATATATGTCTAAGCTGCACAGCGTGTGCTCAACTGACAGTCAGAATTGCCTAACATGCATTCATGTCATTTATACACTAGTAGCGTCCACATGCATTGGGAAAGCAGTAAATTTCTTAGGTCAGGAAACTTACTTCCCTTCTGTTCAAAAGCAGTAAGTACTCAAGAAATAAAAAAGCTCATTAATTTAAAAAAAGAAAAAAAAGAAAAAAAGAAATTTTGTGCCATTAAGGCAAAGAACTGTGTAGTTTTAAAAGGGATATACCTGCTTGAGACATTCAGTTCTTCCCTGAAGCCTGAGAAATAAGATAGATTAACTGCCTTTTGAGGATTAGGTAAAGCCAGTAAAATTCATCATCTGATCCAGAGTTTTGAACAGTGGTCTGCGGAGCCAAGGCTACTCTTGGGGGAAGAAAATCATGGGTCTACATTCTATTTTAATATTGATGATAAAACTCAAAGTCATTTCCGTTTTTGATGTTAGTACAATGTAAATTTGTCTCCACATTTTTAAATTTGTCTGATTAAACTTTTGCAAGTGTATGAGTGGTGGAAACTGATTTGTGAGGATTAGAATTTCCTAGTGGAGCTATAGTGCTGATTTTTTTCTAGCACCAGAGCCACACAAATTTCCCATCATAAGGATAGAATAAAATAAAACCAGAGAGGTTGAAACAGCTTGAGAGAGCTAGGTTTGCAAAATTCTGTGCATATTTCAGCTGGCTAACGAGAGTAGGCATCATATGATCATCCGTATGTTTTTCTGGGCTGGCAGACAAAAATTAACTGTTTCTGGTTTTAGTTCATTGGAATTCAGGAATTCTATTTTTGCTTCTTAGGGAACCCAAATATGCAACCATGTTCCTAGGAATTCTACTTGTTCTTTAGGAAATGAGAAAGAAATCCAGAAAAAGAAGCTGTGCCTAGCTGTGACAGAAACTTCTTCTAGTCAGAAGTGAAAACTTTTTTTAACATAAGAATCTTGTCAGCAACCTTTTAGGTATGTCACAGAAATGCTCACCAGAGTAACAGTTGTCTGACAGTTGCTCTCTTAACTACTCAGACTAATATCACCTGATGCATTGATACCTATAGTATTCCACAATGCCGGACTGGATATCCTAACAGGGCATCTTCTCCCCTTGCAGTTTTAATTTATGCACTCTGTATTTGGGACCCACCCCAGAGAGGACAGTGGCAACAACCATATGCGCACTCATAACTGAGCTGCATTTCTAGATTTCCCCAAACAATTACAGTTTGGATAATAAATCTATTAAACAATTCAGGAAGAATGGAAGACAACTTAAAGGCAACTTAAATGCCTCTCTGCAAATGCCTGTAGCATGGGGAATAAACAAGAGAGACGTGTGGACACTCCTTCAGGACTATGATCTTATTGGCATCACGGAAGCACGGTGGGATGGCTCCTATGAATAGAGTGTTGGAATGGAAGGATACAGACTCTTCAGGAAGGACAGGCAAGGGAGATGAGGAGGGGGTGTTGCCTTCTATGTCAATGACAAGCTGGAGTGCAGGGAGCGTAGCCTGGGGCTGGATGAGGAGCTGACCGAAAGCTGAGGGGTCAGGATTACAGGGAGGGTAGGGATGGGTGATGCTGTAGTGTGGGTCTGTTACAGGCCACTCAACCAGGGTGACTGGGTGGATGAGACTGTCTGTAGACAGACAGGAGCCCTGGTCTTCAGCGGGGACTTCAACCACCCAGCCGTCTGTTGGAGAGACAACACAGAAGGGCATAAGTAATCCAGGAGGTTACTGAAATTTATTGATGATAACTTCCTCTCCAAGTGACAGAAGAGCCAATGAGGAGAGGTGCTATGCCAGACCTTGTTCTCACCAATGAGGAGTGGCTGGTGCAGGATGCGAAGCTCAATGGCAGCCTTGACTGCAGTGACCATGTAATGGTAGAGTTCAAGATCCTTAGGCCAGCAAGGAGGGCACACAGCAAGCTCACTGCCCTTGACTTCAGAAGAGCAGAATTTGGCCTCTTAGACAGACAGATAGATTAGATATAACACAGAAATTCTCCACTGTGAGAGTGGTGAGGCACTGGAACAGGCTGCCCAGAGAAGCTGTGGATGCCCCGTCCCTGGAAGTGTTCAAGGCCAGGCTGGACGGGGCTTTAAACAAGCTGGTCTAGTGGAAAGTGTCCCTGCCTGTGGCAGGGGGGTTGGAACTAGACGATCTTTAAGGTTCCTTCCAACTCAAACCAGTCTATTAATGCTATTCTATGGTTCTGTGATTCTATGATTCCATGGTTTATGTGGTTTCTTCCGCACTGAAAAAAATTTGTATCAGAACATCAGAAGCTGGTGTGGCACCCTGTTCATCTAGTTATTTTGTGCTATTTCTGCCCCACTTTTAAACTGTAAGTTCTAGCGGAATCAGAAATAACCTTCTTCTGTATGCATACAGGCTGTGACCTCCACAGTTTTGGACTTGCTTTCAGCTCAGCCGACAGCCACCTATTTCAGTAGCATGTTATTTCAGGAAAAACAGCACCTTGAACCCAAAATTTATACACCAGCATTCTTCATCTCTATGAAGAATATCAGCAGTTCACTGATGGAAAATATTGTGACATCTTGCCCAGGAGAATTTTGTTTGCTTGCTGCTGGGAATATGCTGCATGCCCGTTTGATTGTCTGTTGCTTTGCCCAAAAATCTGTCTCATGCCTGCCCATTTTAACTTCATTTCCATCACAACTTCCTTCTCTGTGCTTTGGTTTAAATCAGGTTTCAGAGGCTACCTATGCTTTTGCACTTTTAGTATATTACTACCTTTTGCTTTTTTGTCTTTTCTCCCCAACAGCAGCACCTTTGGGGTTTTTTTCTTTGGCCTTGAACCAGTTTCTATTTCCTGACAAGTGCCATAGATCCCAGAAAGTGCTTGTTCTGCAATTGCAATTTTGCTGCTTCATACAAAAGAGCAGTGCTTGCTCCAAAGCCCTTGCTATAAATAGAACAGAATTTTTCTTAGGCCTCCTACTGATTTGCCAGATTGATTGTATCTCTGCTAATCAACCTGAATAATACATTGGCATTCTCTTTTTCTCTTAAAATCATACTCTATAAATATTTTGCTTAATGCTTCTGGAAGGTTATTTATTTTGCTTTAAATAGAATAATATTTTTATTATGCCTACATGTTTTAACCCTTAATTTTATATTGAAACACTATTATTTGTGCACATCAGTTGTGTACAAATAATTGAGCTATTTGAAGGTTAAATCTGATAAGATGACCTCAAACTACATTTTCCCCCTTCTCTTTCCATCTTTTCCTTTTTTGTGGATGTCGGTCTTCGGAACATGTCAGTGAAACCAGAAAGGTGTTTATCATGTGTTTAATATATGAAAACTTGTTGTCTTCCCCTCATGCTCCCATGTAAATACCTTGAAAATCCTGTTTTAAATTATAGTTTAACATCCCAAACAATTTTAATATTAAAAAAAATCCAGTTTATATATTTCAGTATCGAAAGGGAGAGAAATTTGGTTAATGAGGCTATTAAAAATAATATAATTAAGAATCCAGGACATTAAGAGAAAAATTAACAGCTGGTCATTGATATGGTAATTTCATTGTTATGAAAAGAGGAAATCTATAAGTCTATTAAAAAAGTGACTGACAATATAGCCTTAAATAGTTGCACAGTTTGCAAGTGTATTTAAATAGAATGTAATCTAATTTCTTTTGGAAGAAAGAACTTGCACTTGCAAAGTCTGCAATGGAAAAAAATTAAGTACAGCTGTAGTTTGCACCTACAGCTGGAATCCAATCCAGTTCAAAAGCAAGTACCTGTCCCTGTACTGAGCTGTTTGGGTACTCAGAATGGATATATCAAATTTTTACCTTCAATTAAGTGCCCAAGAGAGTGCAATAATCAAGAAAATAGCCCAGAAATAGAATACCTATTCCCGATTCTTGCCTCTGCTATGAAATTCTACTTCCATGTATTTAAGACAGTTTTTCAAATTCTTCTGCACATTTAAGAAATCTATTGAAGACTCCTTTGGGAGTAGAGAGGAGAGCAGGTATATTTTTGGGGTGTACTCAAGGCACTTGCTGTTGTGCTGGTGTCTCGTGACAACCTGAACCACCCCGCAGCAGTTCTGCTCGCACACCCGCAGCTGACGCCTGACGCACCAGAAGGCAAACGCGGAGTGCCCGGGCCTGGCACCAGTACCAATAGGAACAGAAAGCAAACATACACAACGAATGTCACACACATCCATAATTTATATGCTATTAGCAGGAATATCTCCTCCATTTTGCTACCCGTGTCAGATCCTCAGTAATCATTAGAATGTTGAGCAGAAGACATGACAAGAATATGGACAGGAAGGGAGCATTTCACATGCTTTGGCCAAATGAGGGTGAGCTCAGCATTAACCCTATATTTACTTTTATATATATGTGTATCTTAAGGTATTCCCTATAAATCAATAAGAGCAGAGAGCATCTTAAATAGCAAAAGAAAAAAATAATCATACTTTTGCTGAACCAAGATGATGAAGTTAATATTTCTTTTTCAGGGGAGCACAAAGAAGAATATTAATCACAGAGAGAGTACATTGTCTGATGACGCAATCATTAAAAAAGTCCAGTCATTACAATTGCCATCACACTGCAATAATTTATGTTATTTTCATGTTATTTACAAAGTTTTAGGGCTCCTTGCACTCACTCTAATGAGAGATGGGGATTTAGAAGGATATAGACATTCTGGTGCCAATAAATTCAGATATTGAACATATTTCTGAAGTTTTACGCAGACAGGTAAAACAGAAAGAAGATGCAGAGACAGATGCTCTAAGTTTACAAAGCTTGTCATTAACAGAGACAGGAACAGACAATGATACCAAGTCCTCTGTGTTAAATAGTGGATCTCATGAACTGTCTTTCCCAATGCACCTTCTACTAGATGCAGAAGGACTTCATATCATAAGAAGCACTGTCCATAACCTTACTGTTGGGAGTTTGTGTGTGCAGTTCCTTATTATACAAACAAGCAGCATTAATTATTTAGGCAGCATGTGCTTAAGTTCCAAGGTAGGTCTCTGGAAGGACTGGTGTCTGGAGGGACAGACTTTCTCTGTACATTGTACTTGGAACTGTAGGATATTAGGCACACTTGATTTTACCTTTTTTGCGTTTACCAGTCAAATTAAATATACATCTGGTATATGAAGCAAGTAATACTGCTTAAACAATTGCAATATGAAATCATTCATATTCGACTTACAATGCAGCTTTTGCATGTCAAATGGGAGCTTACTGAATAAAAAAGAGTATTATGGAATGTAGAACTGGGATTTATGCATAAAGTAAGTGAATATTAAATATATGCATGAAGAAACACTGATGGTTTTAAATACAGTTACAGAATTAAATACATTCGTAAGACAACTTCATGTTCAAACATAATCTGTGTGTGCCCACTAGTATGTATTGAAAGTAATACAACTCAAGAACAGTCCACCATAGATATTTGTTATATGTATTTTAAAAGTCTGATTTTGTCATTTAGTATGGATAAAGCCTTAGTTTAAAAGATGTCTCACTGAAGTTTAAGCACATCAACCTGAATCACAGTTTCAGAATCCATTCAATAGCTATTACCTCAGAAGCATGTGTAAAGGATAACAACATGCTCTTTAAATATGATTTGGTAAGTAAATAATCTTTATGTAAACACAAAATATGTCCCTACTGAAAAATACAGTTTTTAATTATGTTTGTCAAGAGTGTGAGTCTGTTATTTAAATTGTCATACCATACCACTGATTATTCCCACAATAGTCAAACCCAGGAAAGTTATTTCTAGAGTAGAGAGAAATGTCATAAATATATTACTAACTAATTCTGGAGATTACTGAGCTTGTGAAGCTAAAGTTCTGCATCTAGATACGCCACTAAACATCTCAGCTATCATGCTGCCAAACAGCCTGGTACAAAACCAACACTTAGTAGTAGGATTCTTTAGTTGACTTTGCTAGAAGGAAATGATTAATTAGACTCTACCAGAATATACCTTGCGTTGACCTGTCTTACCTACTGTAGTGATGTCCATAAGGTAGGCTCCTGAAAAACATATGCTGTATAGTTGATTCAAATAAATGATGGTTGAGCTACAAGGAAATACAGGGCAAGCATAGAAAAAGCAGATTGAGAAATTAGAACACACCTGGATATGGATGAGAAGAGATACAAAATTTTGAAGGACAGGTCAAATTTCCAGTAAGAACGTAAAGGAAAAATCATAGATAGTCAAGAAATGGAAATAACCTATTTGAAAGAAGTATTAGAGCAGAGATTTAGATGATCAGCTTTTGGAGACAGAAAGGAGGTAGGGATTTATACTTGCAGACTGATGAGTAGGATATTGAACACTCATGATATGGGTAGTGCACCTGCTCTTGTTAAGTCAGGATGAGACCCAGAGTGTAGCAGCACACAGGTAAACTGGGTTTCTTGAGTGAAACGTCAAACATTTTGCACATAGTGGTACAGATTCTGTGACACCTATTAGGGCAACACCACTGGCAGAACCACAACTGGCCTTTCGTGATCTGTCTAGAGGTACTTATTTTGGAAGATTTTTTTATTGTTATGGTCCAAGAATCCAGTAAAGGTACATTGCCTCTGGGACTGCAAGAAGACATTCTCAGCACTTTTGTGCACATACCATGTATTATATCCAATTCCCACCTAAGCCAGCCACACAGATGGAGTTATTTGCAGGTTCTGCATTACAGAGATTCCAAAGGCCCCAAGATAGCACATTTGTCTTATGCATTCTTCTTTCATTTGACTGGACTGTGAAGAGCTCATATTTTGTACCAATTTACAAAATGTTTTGTGTTGAAGTTCCATTTAGGAGAAATGACCATTGCTACATCAGAAAATGTGCTGCAAAGAAGGGAAAGGAATAAATTTAAGAAGCAAAGCAGATGTGGAGAGAATAGGGTGTTGGGATACGCAGATAGACCAGGAATTGAAGTTCAGTTTCCATTAGTGAGAAATGGCAATGAACGTTTGTAATCATTAGCTCCTAAAGAAAGTCTGGAGCATATGAGTAAGGAAGCATGACAATGGTGCTATGGATAAAAAAGCTTTAAGTCACTTACCAGCAGCTCTGAGTGACGCAGTTATAAAAATTAATGCAGTGACTAGAGAGCAATCCAGCTAATCTTGAAATAGGTGTCTGATAGCTGGCCAGCAGAACGATTCTTCATACTCCATTTACTGTATCAAATGTCCATATTGATCCCCTTGTCCTGTAACACCACATCTAGCTCATGCTAGACATCCATGTTTAGACTTAATTTCAGACTGAATCTCACTGATGAAATCAACACATCTGAAAAGATGAACAGGCCATCTGGGCTCCACTGGTGAATAGCAGAAGGACTGGATTGGATATAGATGTCTAGAAGAAGCTGCTGAGGCTGCTGTTAGAGCTCTCACTGGGAAGAAAGACCTCATGACATCTGTATCTGGTGTCATAGGTGAAAAAACAACTTTAACTGTGAGCGTTTATGGATGGCAGATAACCAGGAGAGGGTAGTGAATGTCCAAAATTGAAATTTTGTGCTCTCAAAAAGAAACCTGCTACTTGCTAGCTGCAAATGATACAGGCTGGTTGTAAATTTTGATAACTCCATGAGTAAAACTGAATGTCCTGAATCCCCTAATGTTTTATACAAAGAGAAATGAGCCAGAAATACCAGTTAGGACACTGCCTATTGTACTTCTGCACACAGACTATTTAGATTTGGAAAAACGGAGGAATCAGGGCACTTGAAAGTAGAGGTGGACCAAAAGAAATGTTCATGGAAAGAAGAAGGGGTTTCAGAAAGAAGGGAGTCTGGGAAGAAAAGTGTGGCTGGAGAGAGGATCCTGGAAGTCAGGAGAATTCCTGACTCCAGAAGACTGGAGATCAGGGAGACGTGTGGAGATAAATGCTAGAAGATACTTGGGTACCTTGTCCCAGTAATAATAATAGTGAGCAGTGGCACAGCATAAACCAAAGGTACTTTCTGCTCAGCCTTCCCAGACCAGCAGCAATCTCTCTGATGAGAAGTCAAAAAGTGAACCTGACACTGTGGGGGAAGAAAGCAAATGTTTAAAATAAGAAAGTAGAGTAAAACCTCTAATCTGTTTGGTTCTTAAATAAACTCCAGTATCTGGTTCCACTAGAGGTTGTTGCTCGATCTGTCTTGATCGTGACAGCCACTGATATAGTAGTCAAACATGATTCTCCAGCTTAGCAGGCATGGCTTGTATGACCTGTCACATCCTGCTATACCTGTAATGATCATGAAAGCTTTGCTCTTAATGGATCCCAGTACATCTGTAAGGCTTTTAATTAACTTTTTAATCTGTATTTTGGTATTTTTAATGTTAGAGGTTCATTCAAGACAGGGGATGCATACCATCTTATCAAAGCATCTGAGGGACTGAGACATCAGATTCTAGGACCATCAGCATAGATCAGCTGGGTTTACATCAATGCATGAAGTGGTTACATCTACTGTAGAATACAGACCCTGGCAGACATTGCACTTCATTCTGCAGCAGATTTTTTTAGCAAAATGTTCATTTCAGATCAGAACCAGGTGCAAACCAATTGCAGTCAGCATTAATAATGGGGCATCTTGGACCTAAGAACAAAACAGGAGCAAGGTAACATGACAGTAAATAAACACCTTTAGTGGGGTACTTCAAAGAATCAGAGTCAGCAACTGCGGTTCCAGTGAAGCTACAGTTGTTCCCTAGAGGGGTCAGCATTCTGGAGGAACTGTTTTGTCCTGTTGTCCTGTGATTAGCCAGGAGCTGTGTGGAAGGAAGACAGCTTAATACAGAGGTCTGCACACCCAGTTTTTTTAATAGAGAAATGATGAGGCAGAGGAGTGAGTAGTAGTAATCAAAAAGTAGAAATTGTTTGAAGTCCAGTCTGCTGAAGCAGAAGAGACAGCAGAAAGGGATTGAGAGCTGCTATATAGTAAGATAACAGAAAGTAGATGATGTTACATCATCACCTACACAAGAGCAGCTGGTTACCACACAGGCAGTGTGGCTGCTAAGTGCCAAGGTGCACAGGTATCGTGTACAAATGACAGTGATCTTCAGCCTCTGAATATACTCACTGTGGGGCTTCATTAGCCTTTTCAGTCTGTCAAGCCTCTCAGCACCAATCACAGAAGACACAAGGAGATCAGACCAGAATATTCAGGTCTGCTCCTGGTTGATCCTCTCTGCCTTCTGGGTCTTTTAAAGCTAGGTTCATCCACTATTTCAGCAGCATCTCTACTTTGGTTTTGGTTTTGTCGTTGTTGTGGGTTTTGTTTTGGGTTTATTTGCCCTTTTTTTTTTTTTTCCCTTAATACTTTTTCCTTAATACTTTTTTCCTGGGTATTGCCAGATTCTGGTGCTACTCTGATCTTTTAATCAAGGTCAATTTAAACATTTATTTGTTAGCATATGGTCATATAAAGATGTTAATTACCTCAGTTTCATCCTACGTGAAACTGGCTGTTCTACTACTATATCTGGCTGGTATTTCAGTTTAAAAATTACAACATTTTATTTAAAGCAAAACAAAAAACCATCACAGGTTAAGAGTCCACAAACTAGGAGAATATATCAGGCAGACTCATTACAGGCCAGGTAAGTGAAAGTCACTGTGACCTGATAAAGCAAAGATCTGCGACAGCCACACAATAAAAAACTCTTCATATAGCTTAAGACAGCATTACAGATCATTTAACAGGGACAAAAGCGTGGGCATGCTAACCTTCCAGTCCTTGTTTTAGCTTCCCTTCCATGTAGATACAGATATTAAAGAATTATTATTGGTTTTTTTTTAAGCTGAGCTGTGTAAATTAGTTTTCATAATACTGCATGCCTTTCATGTTTCTGTAGTAATAGGTGAAGGGATTTTCACTTCAAAGTTGGGACATCACAGGAATTTAAGATAATATTAATATCTGAACAGCTCCTTCTCCATAGAGACTCTGAACAGCCTGTTCTTTCATTTAAGGATATATAGCAGGTATTCATATATATGTGTATGTGTGTATAGGTATATTTATATATATATATGCACATGTATATATATATATGGATGAATGGATGGATGGTTGGATAGATAGACAGACAAATAGATAAATATCATCTGAGGATATATATTCTACCTTTATTTTCCCTTCATCCATCCAAACCACTATCAAGCTTTACACTTTCCTTTTCTAAGCTAGTCAGCAACCAAATCTTTTTTCATTATTTCTAGACTCTTATTCTTCCTAGTTACAGCTCAATGAAGAGAGTGTATGAGCTTTCCATTTCTCTCACAGATTTCAATCCTCAGAGTTCAGAGAAGCAGCAAGTTAGTCTGCTGGCAGAGCCTTTTTTTCAGGTTCTTAGTGCAGAAGTGGCCAACCATTTCTGTTCTATTCCACCTTGTTCTGTTCTGCCCTGTTCTTCATGACAGATAGCTCTCCAGCTCTCTTTTAAGAAGGTGCATGGATAAATTATTCTTTTGATTTTCTTTAGAAAGAGCTTTCTGCTTCTCTTTAAGAAAATCTCTGTCTCTTTTTGTCTTGTTCTGTGCCACTTAACCCTGCTGATCAGATCCACCTGGGACACACATGCTCAAGAACAAGTGGAGTTGAATCAGATTTGAGGATAGATTAACCCTTGTATGGGTCCTAAAAATGTACCTGGCAGAAAATGACTGGTATTACTGTGGAGGGCAAGTGGACTGTAGGTAGCATTACAGACTGGTTGTCTTATTTCTGCCCCTAATTGTGTGTCACAGTTTTATCACAAATGAATTTATTGCTCTCTTTGTATCTGTCTGAGTTTACAAGATGATCCTACCAGTTGTGTTTTAAGTTCAATGACGATATACAGAGATGGTTTTTCCCTTCATGCCGTTATTCTGAACTTTAGGATAACCTGTGTACCTGTTTTGAATAATAGTACGCACCAGGATACCGGGAGCTTAGTGTTCCTTCTTGAAGCTTACATTGTTGGGGACTAATTTGATAAACTCAGTGTCCTGTTCAGGATGCTACTGGTTTGGATTATTCCTTCTTCCCCTCCAAACAGTTCTTAGTTGCTGGAAAGCAGGCTGGTAGGCAAAGGTTCTTGTTGGATCCTACGCTGCAGGACTGCTTGCTTTCAAGAGTGGGACATTCAGAAGTCAAAAAGAAAACACAAAAGGAAAAGACTTCCTGTGTCTTTCTATGCAGTCAGAAGTAGAATTAATAGCAGCTTCCATTGGTACCCAAGCAGAAGCAGTTATGCCAGTTATTACACCATTAGAGCTTTTCCCTGAACAGAGTGTGTACTATCTTGTATTGTTCCTTTTGCAGAGGTTTGCCAAAACTTCTCCTTTTGAAGGAGCTGCATTAAAGTTGCTGAAGCAAAATGCCTGATTAGATAGTAGTAAAATGAATAGCAGGAAAAGAAGTTAAATTTTAGCTTAATAATTTCAACTTGATAATTTTAGCTCGGAAAAAAGACGTAGAGGTGTGAAGAAGCAAGCTATGGTCTTCAGATGACCTTGTCTCTAGACAAGGAAAGAGATCTCTTTTTAGCTTTTACCTGCTGTATTAATGGAACAAGGATAGCTATGGGCACAACTGTGAACTCACTGAAGTAAAAAGCGTGACACCCCATCACTTGTGTTGTCCTTCCCCACTGCCTGTATCTTATAATCAGCTTTATTAAGCTAATATTTTTCTTAACATCCTGAATGCAAAGATCAAGATAATATGATAGCAACGTGGTTTCTACGTTTTGAAAGTTCTCCTATTTTTCCCATCAGATCATTCATCCTCTAAGGAAAAGGTTCAGCTTCCTACGTTGAAATCCCACCAGTCAAATAAAGACTGTATGTTTAACTGTGTAGCTGTCACTTTTAAATTTTTCTTATGATTTTTGAGCACTGGCATTACAGTGATCAAAGAGGCTGTGACATCTCTGGATACAATGAGAAAGATTTCTTCCTCATCTTTGTGCCAGAATTGCTTATAGAAAAAGTACTATTGAGCACTCTTTAGAATAATTCTGTTCAAGTTTCTCTTCAGATTAGCTTTCAGTGTCTCTTATCCTAAGTAATATGTCCAGAAGTCCAGCCTTTGCTTCTTTCCCTTGAGTGGGGAATAGTGGTGAGGAACAATCACACAAAGAACAACCAACTGAAATGCCAAGTGCTTTGTCTTCTTTTTATCTTTCATTGAGCAGAACAATATATAGCCATATATAAAATCTATATAAATCATAGGCTGCCTGAGGCTAGTTTTTTACTTTCCCTTTTTTTACCTGATTTATCTTGCTTTACAATGAGCATGCACGCTTCAAGGGATACCTCAGGAAAGAGAGAATAATTTTTTCCCCATTATTTCTTTGATCCAGACTACACTATCTTCACTTCTCAGTTTCACTCTTCAGTGGACAAAATGGATGAAGCCTACATTTCTGAGGAAAGCAGATTAATTGCAAAGATAGTTGGTCTCCATAGTAATGTTGAATCCTTGTTATTAGAGATGAAAAATCATAGGTAAATAATGCAGAAAAGTCAAAAGCCTGGACTCTTGTCAATAATAATTCTTAACTATTTCCCCCCATCTGTTCTTATGTTTTCTTTTGAAATAAAATTTAGTGTTGTTCAAACAATTATAGAATACTAACAAATTTATGAGAATAGCTTGAAATCTAATTCATGGACTTTTTAATTGTGGTAAAATATAGCCATGTATTGATATAAAATAATTTTTTTAAAGCCATTCCCTGGCAGAATAGAACATTTAAGATGAAAATGTAAGTTTAATATACCCTATCTTAGGAAAATAAAAAAGAAGCAACAATACCCACCCTATCAGCTTTGTGATACTTATTATCTGTGCATTACAACCTACCCACTCATACACATTTACCACTATTGCCCAAGTTGTCTTTTATTTCAACAAAATATGAGTTTGAATGTAGCTTTTTATCTCAAATAAAATATTTCTGGAAGAATGAGCAGAATAAAAGAAAGAAAATTCAATTATTCATTCACATTCACATTTATTGAAGATATGCTTTTGTCTGCTACAAGCCAAAAGAGAATATTCGCACAAAGGGAAGGTACACTTTGTTTAGATATCTGAATTCCTTCCAAGCAGCTGCAACAGCCATGTGCACTTTCATAACACTACAATACATATAAGTATACACGGGTTTGGTGGGAAGAAATGAAATAATGATTCAATTTACCATGAAAGAACACTCAACAACTCATCTGAGGATTCATCACAGACTACTGTTCAGTTTGTTCTCAGAACAAAGACAAAAAGTCATGGAAATATACCAGGCTACATATGTGACGATCTGACTTTGTATTTTTTGCTAATGGATTTCAACAAATTAACAATCATCACAGCAGTTCATACAGTTTCTAAGATCCTTTTAAGCACACACAAATTTCTGGAAGCCTGCTTGTCTATTTGTTTTTTAACCTGTGTTTTAATGCCTATTTAGTTCACGTAATTTAAAAAAAAAAAAAAAGACAGCATGACATATATCATCTGTAAGCAAATATCCTTGTTGATTTTTTTTTTTAATATTCTCCCATATGTATGTTTTTCATCTTTTTGTGACTATTTTTCTTCCCCATAGCTCTTTGTTGCAGGCTGATGACTATATTGCAGTAAGGAACATTATGGAAGTTATCACTCATTAAACAGCTGCATGTTGTGAAGGAAACAGAAATATTAAAGAAACTTATCATAAAATGAGTTGTTTATTTTGAAGCACAGAATGGTAAAAGCTTTTGATGTTTTGGGTTTGTTTTTTTTTTTTTCCTGTCTACATTTCTCTGGTGATTTTAAGCTACCTGCAAGGTGGTATTTTGTTACTGCTTTCTTCCATCCCTGGTAAATAAGTTCTTAGGTATAATCACTTATCACTTTTTTCTTCTTTTTTCTCTTATTCTCTTCCATTCTAAGCTGTTGGTTTTGTTCCTCATCGGCCTAGAGGTTGACATACACCTAAGTACTATCATTGCACCATAGGGATAAATTACCTTCTCTCTCAGTAGTTTAAGACAATATCTAGAAATGTTTGAAGAGTTAGGCCTGGAAGAAAAAACAGAGTGTTTGCATTTTATATTACCAGTATTTAATCTTCATAATAGGACACAGAATAAAATCCCCCAGGCAAGATAGTCTGATAATAGTTGATTAATGTGTAGTTTATTTTATAGTGTAGAATGCCTATTAACATGTAAAGGTAAAATGAGGAGTCTCCATGTTCTTGCACTTTTAAAAAATATTTTTACTTTAAAATTGCTCGTGAACTCTACCTATTGCTTTCAGTCTCGGGGGCACATATGTAGCTATATAATCCCTAAATAAATAAAAGAATTTTTAAAAGTTGCTGCCAAAATAGTGTCTTGATGTCTTCATGCAACAGACATTCTCAGACACAAAGAATGACAGTTTGAAGCAAACTTCAGAGAAGAAAAGAAAGCTTAACGTTTTTAGTGTTATGTATATACATGCATATACATATATGATTATATTGAACAGGATGTTAAAACTTCAGCATACCAGAATAATTGTCTTCTCTCAGATGAAAATAGATTTCCCAAGAAAAATGTGCAGAAGTTGTATTTATCTTGTGATATTATTCTCCATATTCCTTTTGCCTTTGAGTTCCGAATCATTACATATATGTACTGTAAATAGAAATGAACAGGAAGTTTCTGATGAAGCTTTTTTTTTTCCTCAAAAGAATTAATCAATTAGAAAGAAAAAATTTTCATGAAAATTTTGTCAGGCTCTTTAGGAAAAGTCTCTTTTGGGAAAATTTTCCAGGGTCCAAGATGGCATCTAGGGAAGTGTGTCACAGGGTGAGGGTCTAACAGACTGATTACAGGGATTGACCTTTGACCTGAAACCATATGGCAGATCATCTACTGGTGTCATTCTGGACTATCTGGGAAACATACTGTTAAAAGACCAGTGAGTTTTTTTCTTCTAAGCATCACAGTATAGTACTCATAATTTACTTATGCTAATTTGCCTTATGATGGCTTTCTGCTTTCAGCTACTTGAATGTGATGTGGAACTTGCTCAAATCTCATTATTAATAAAAGCAGCAGCTTTATAGTAATAAAAAATGGCAAGATATTAAACTTTCTGGGTAGCATGAAGTGTTATTTATGTGTTTCTGAAGTAGTATTCTGTGCTTCTAAAATTATGATGCTAGGTAAGCTCAATTTGTTCATCTGCTTACCTCAGATGCATTGCTTTGATGAATAATTAACCATACATGCATTTGTCAGGAATAGCCACTATTTTTCATTCTCTCTCCTGTGGTGGGATTTTCTGTTAAATACTATTTTTCCATTTTTGATGTTCCCAAAAATAATTAAAAGTACTCAAATGCAACATTATAGGTAATATAGTTTTCTATAAAGCCCTATGTTGTAAAACATTTCTTGAGAAAAACAGACAAAAAAATGGAAGGTAGAGCTGGACCATCACATGAAACGTGGAGGAAGCCAAGGTGGCACCAGGCTAAGCAGGTATTGGGCCAAAACCAAAGGCCTGTGAGACCTGACACTACTAAATAGAGCTGAACATTTCTTCATCCCATCATCCAAGAGCTACACAAAGGAGCAGCATACGGCAGCAGCCCAAGCCATATGGGTGTATCTGCGGGAACTCCAGCAAAGATCACAGCAAAGACAGGGCACTGCTGGCAGTGCGTGAGCAGGCCCGCTAGGAGCTGATGGGCTTATGCATCACAAGAGCAGACACAGAGGAAGCATCCCTATCTCATCACCTTCCCGTTAGTACCCTCTGACACTACCAATTCAGAAAGTTCATGTTTTAAATTCTTGAAAAGAGCACAGTATTAAAGTAAGAGATCCAGCCATCTGCACTGATCTTTCACAGGAATGTGTACAAGTCCCACGAGTGGGAGTTTACAGGAGGTACAAAAAATGTCAATCTGTGCACACCGACAGTCTAAAAGTGTAGCCTATCTATTACTAATTCTCTTGAGAAAACAACATGGTGACTTTTGCAAATGCATTTTTTTTCTTTTGTACATTAGCTATGAAGCTGATTCAATGAGTCTTTGTGATAAGGGCTCAAGAGGAGAAGGCAGAGCAAGCGGGTGACTCTGGGTGACTTGCCACCTCCACTGAACTGGAGTCCACTCCACCTGCTGGTCTCACACCTGGAGTATGGGAAAGAAGGAACTACAAGTTTGGGGAGCTGTCAACAGCTCAGTCAGACAACTCTGAAAAGGCTGTAATCTGGGAAAGAAATATCTGCTTGAGATAACAGGATTGTATAAGGCTCAGGTATCTTGTGTGTGTTGCTGTTTTCAATAGATTGTCTTCTGGCTTCCAAAGGCATTATTATCTTGTGCCTTATTCTGTACATAGGTTTTACATATAGTAATAACTTGTCTAAGTTTCACATAAAAACGAAATTAAAGACGTAGTAAAATTAATTTTAAGACTAATCCCTTAATGACATTATACAGCATAAGTGAGTTCATGACTTGTCAAGAAACTCCTACCTAGTACTGTTGATGGCAAAAACACAAATGCAATTTTCGTCTATTGCTGTTGAATTAAATACTTCTTTTTTCTGTAAACAAAATTTGAAAGATTTTTCTGAAAAACTGGGTGCTTATGAATCCTGTTGCATTCAGCCAAAGCCACAGTAGTCAGGATCTAAAAAAACTGTCAGTACTATAGAATTATTCTCAGGCTTAGATGGTAAGATTTTATAGGTGATAATTTAATATCTGTATGCTTCCATATAATTTGGCAATAAATATCAGTCCTGGTTGCTTTCAGCTCTTTTGCACGTCATTTTTTGGAATATTTTAAATCTATAGATTTTAGATGTCACTTTTTTTCTTTCTTTCTTTTTTTTTTTTCATTAATTGCCTTAAGGTTCTGAAAATTGCAAACATTTTTCTATGGAGTGGTCAAACTCCTATTTGATCACATTCACAGATCTTTGTATAATAATAGTCTAAATAAATTCATAGCGTAATTTTAGAGAGTTGTCATTCATTGTACATGAAGGACAGTTTGTTTTTCTCATGGAAAATCTGAATTAAAACAAGCTACATGTCCCTGCAAGTAATGCCACTTAGCAGCAGTGGCTTGCAAGGGCTCATCTTGTAAAGGGAAAAAAAGACAGTATTGTAAAATATCAGGTTTCTTACAAAACTGTAACAGAAACTTTATGTATAAAATATAACATACAGTTATTGCCTTCGTACTTATTATTTACCTGAATTGTAACATTTCCGTTTGAAACACAGAATAGTAGTACATATTCACGTTTCACTATATATAGATACAGCAATCATTCTAGGAAGAAGGACTAGCTCCCTTTCACTAATCCCCATGATTTATGCATGACACAGAGAGGCTAAGCTCCATATGCCTCCTGTCTTTTCCTGCCAGCTTGCTTTTTTCAAGTCGGTAGCATCTTGTGACTGACAGCATCAGAAACTTGATGCAGGTCTCACGCTCATGCATGGCTGTTTACCCTTTATCCAAAGGCAAAATACTTTGCACTCCAAAATCGACAATAATTTTCCTGTGTTTAGGGACTGTATTTCTGTAATCCTTGTGGATCTTTGTACAAGTAATTAATCAAGGTGAAATGTAGCCTCTTCTATGGGCTGCTTGAGCAGTGATGGGAAGCAGCACATTGTAGGGCTACAGTCCCAGGTGCACGCAGGTGACAGCAGAAGACAGCAGCTCATGTGGCTCAGGTGATCCCTAGGACTCCCACTTCTTGTCCCGGCACAAAGCTGCATTAAAAAATGTAGTACAATGGCCTGGGCTGAACTGGTCATAGCCTTTGGGGACTTTTCTGATGTAGGCACTAAAATGTAATACGATTTCAGCAACCTAGATCTGCTTAGAGTTTTGACATCGTCTAAAGGATCACAAGCATCCTCTGAAATGTCTTTTTGACAAAGAATAAACTACTCAAAATAAACAGTCTACAATGATGATGTTTACACAGTGGATCAAAAGGATGCATTTTTGCTGCATCAAAGGAGAACATGGCATTAGGCAATGACTTTTCAGGGTGACTGTTTCTAAGATTTCACACTCATTGTCATGGGTTTATAGTTTTGCCAGCTGGAATGGAAAATATTTGCACCTCTTGAGCCTGTACACGTAATTTTGCCAGAGGTTTGGATTTTAATTGTATAGAGCCCTGGCCAGTAGTGCTCACCCCATGGCCTCATTCTCCATATAAACTTAATGCTGCCTCCCTTTGCAGCATCTTGTAAGGAAATGCACAAATAGCCTTGTCTGACACACATCCACCTTTTGAAATGAAATCTCTTTTCTAGAGATACTGGATGGTTACATGCAGAACTTCTGTGCCATGTGATGCCATTTACCTCTACCATATGACCAAAATCTCTGACAACTCTTCTGACTGCATAGCAAGGTGTTCAGAAAGGAGGAAAGTGGGGATCGAGATGTCAGGAGGAGGCCACTTCAGCAATGTAAGTACAGAGAAGTAGGAAGCACCCATGCTTAAAGTCCATGAGGACTCTGTCCTTCTATCTCAATGTACATAACGTAATTATAAAAATATTTCTCTGGTATCCTGTGCCCTAGACACCTAACATTTGGTGCCTTCCCTCATTCACTTCTTTCCTTGCTGGTAATGTGTCATCATCCCCTCCTGTGGGAATGTGCCATTGCAGGTTTGAGCCAATTCCACAGCTTCTTTTGAAGAGGCCCAGGCAGTCATTATTTTCCAGCGTCCAAGAGAGGAATATGATTTGTGACCAGTAGCAATGTTGACACTGCACATGACAATGCACCCTTAGGAG
This sequence comes from Caloenas nicobarica, assembly GCF_036013445.1. Classification (NCBI taxonomy): domain Eukaryota; kingdom Metazoa; phylum Chordata; class Aves; order Columbiformes; family Columbidae; genus Caloenas; species Caloenas nicobarica. The sequence goes on from NC_088245.1 coordinate 53,196,169, forward strand.
CAACTATTCTTGGCAACTACTGAGAGCAAAACTCAGGCATCTCCACAGTTCTTAAGAACCTCCTGAATTCAGCCTACATTCATGTCACTTAGATGTTGGTTGCTCTTCCTGTAGATGTCCTCAGGCCACTGGGGTCCTGCAGGGAAAACTCCGACGTCTCTCATCTGCCTGACATCATTAGTGACAAGATAGATCTGGTAGCTAGAGGCTGCACAAAGTCCAGGTGTGGTCATACAACAGATAAATACGCCTCAGAGGACACTGGAGGCACTCTCTGTACCCAATGTTCCCTTCCCAAAATGTTAGTTAGAGTGGTCTGCATTTAGTCCCAGGAGCCACATGGACAGGCAGCATGTTTAGCCCCCAGCCTGCCTTGTGATACTGCCATCAGTGTTGTGTGACCCTTAGCAAGGACTGTGCCAGTACAGTCTTACACAGAGGCAATTACAGATTTAGCAACAAAACCCCTGTGTACTAAGTACTACACAGAGCAAATTAACACAGAAAATTTTTCCTAATCTCAATGACTTAGAGTCAGGAGAAAGACAAAACTAGCATAAGGGTCAATGAGAAGATGAAGAGAGGCTGACAAGGACAGAATTCCTGTCACTGTTTCTGAATATTTAAAAAACACAGACAATGTTGGATGAATTGTGTATATTTATGAATTGAGGGGATTAAACTGGTATGGCTTAAGACATGAAGCACTGTGCTACTGTTTAAACTCATCAGACCGCATATTTAGAGAGAAAAAAAAAGGCTCACAACCCTAAATTACTTGCTTAAATGAACCTTTTAAAAAGACAGTGATGTACAAGAAACCCTGCAGGATTTAGGAAGCTTATCAGCCTCTATGCAGACTTGCTTGTTTCTGCTCTGTGTCTCAAGCATCATTCTAAGGGCTGGAAATTCATTTTCTCCTGTTGCACTATGTTTTAAGCATAGACTGTCAAAATTGACAGGTTCAAAATACGTTCCAACCTTGAAAATGCTGCTTCTCTTTTTTTTTTTTTCTTTTCAGAAATGACTTTGATAAGTTTTAATCCACGACCCTGAAATAACTGTATCAGGCTTTAAAATGGCCATGAAATGCTAGTTCCTTGGGCATGGGAAGGCAACCATTCAGCAAATCCAGGGGATTGCTGAATTGCAAGTGACCAAAACAAAAGCCTTATGCTTTTTTTTTTTCTTTTTTAAATTAGTACTGCCACTATATGGACAAATATGCCGCTGGGCACATCAGAAATTGGAAACCTTGCCAGTTTAATTCCCTGTTGTTTCACTAAAATGCAAGGAAGCCCAGATGTGAATATTCATTATCACACATTCTAGATAGAGCCCATCTGACCATTGTGCAAATCCCCCAAGAGTTTCAGGGTCTGTTTTAGAAGGGTTGAGAGTGAAGAATATTACATGGGACTTCAAAATTATCCCAGAATCTTTGGGACCAGATTGTAGTTCAGATGATAAGCCTATGCAAGAAGAAAAAGAAAAGTAAGACGTCTCATATGGCTCTCTGTAAATACCTTACTGTGCCGTGGTAGTTGTGTGCTGTGTAGCTGCTCATTTTTAAGCAAAATATGTAGGAAAGGGAGAGTGAGGAATGGATGGTGTCAACCTTCTGTGTCCCCAGAGTGCTGGATGGCAGAGATGACCTGAGGAATGCATCATAATTAATGACAGTAAAAGTCATGCGCCTGACACGATAAGGAAGCAAAGTGGAATTGAATTTTACGAGTGTGAAACTACTTCTAAGATGGTAGAGTTTTCATACCACATTTTGCTCGCGGCTGTGCCAAAGGCCACACCAAACCTTTAATGCTATGTAACAGCTTTCCTAGAACTAAGCAGAGGTCACTTTCATGCAGCATACTGACATGAAGTGTGAGGAAATAAAAATATGAGAGGAAAAACAGAATCCTAATCACCAATTTATTGTGATTCAGGAATAATAACTAACACCCATTACAATTTATTTTGTCTGTTGACCAAAAGGCTTTTTTTCTTGCCACTGTCTTACATCTCACATCTTTTTATTTTGGAGAGACATTTCGCATATTTTCACTCTACTCTGTTGAGAAGGATGAAGGATTTATTGTTTTGATACATACTCACTTAAATTTAATTGGATAGACAGTAATGTTTGCACGTGCTACCAATGCCACTCTTGGAAGTCCTAGTTTTTTGTGCTTCTTTTTAAGGAATGAGGTTCTCTGCCCAGATTTTGTCATACTCTGTATTGTGCAGATCGCTGTGGTGTGCAAGAGCAGTCCTGCTGTGCAGGAGCACCCAGCCTACAAGCCTCAGTATGACAGCCCCTCAGAAAGGTAGAGCTTGAATATCAGAATTAGGGTAGATTTCAGTTTGATTCAACACTTAGGAGCAAAGTGTTTCAAGTTAGAAATGGTTAAATATAAAGGTGTGATGCAATTATTCAAAGAAAAAGAAATTTAGAATAATTATTTTAAACCGCCAAAGACTTGCTGTTCCATAAAAAGATTAATTATGAAACAAATATAGAAAAGCACTTATATTTCTGATACTGTGAAATATGGAAATGACAGGTTTCAAGAGACTTTGAAGGAAGTAACCACTGTATCACATTCTCCCCATAGCAAACTTTCACCAGAAATTTCCCATTAAAGTATCCCTAATGAAAATACTGACTGAGTTTCTCTAATCTGGTTCTCCTTAATCTATTTTCACCAAACATTTTATACTAATCTTAACTGTAATGTTGGAAGGAAAAGGAACATGGAGATGCTGTTGAAAAGACTACTTGCAGTTTTTAATCCTTTTTACTATTGAGGAGAATATATTTTCTGTACAGAAACTAGAAATAATAGACAATATCTTATAAGCTGTTTACATCAATATTAATAACAAACATTGTTAATATCTTATTATTGAGAAGTTTAATTCAGATTAATCAGAGGAAAAGAGAGTTAACCCCCCTATTTCTCCTTTATTTTCTAGATCATATTTCAGTATTCCTGACTGCTAGATGCAGGTGTGGTGTTTGGGGTTTTTTTCCATATGAATTAGGATAGTCAAAGGATCAAGAAAGCTTAATGGAAGACAGAAAACAATGGAGAGTTTGAATTTCATACGTCAAATTAGATTAGTCCTTGCTAAGCCTTGTATGTGCTTAGTGCGTTTAACAGACAGTTTTTCCTCTGCTTTCTTGCACTGAGGGCTCCAGGGTGGGACTAGAGTGGCATCGTCTAGTCATGGGTGGGAAATGGCACTGTCCACTGAGTGGCTGTAGTCGAGCAGAGGGTAACTGGCAGGTTGATCATCAAGCATCCCTCTGCTCCTACTGATAATTTTCAGACACAAAAGGCAATCGATATTTTCATTATTTTTTTTTCATTATTTTGTTTTGCTTCATTATTTTTGAATTTTTGCTAAGCCTATTGTCTTCTTAATGATGGCAAAGTGTAACAGGAATTTGCAGTTTTTTAAAGTGTTCTTTCCCCGAAGCATAGACTAAATTGATGTTGAAACTATTTGAATGCATTCCCTGCTCTAATGGCAAGGTAGATGATCTTTTAATCTTCCCTTTCTGTAATTTTACTTTCTTCTGAACAGTGAAATTAGTTTTCCACTTACCACTTCTAATTATTAATCTTCTGATACACAGAAAAATGACTTTTCAAGAATAAATATTTGGTAGGAAATTGTAGCATCCTTGCAATCAGTGGTCTGGATGTCACCCTGTAGATCTTGAGTATCTTTGATGCTGAAACCAGCAACAATCGTTATCAACCCCTTGTGCTACATTAACCCATATAATGTGACAGATTTCAGAAGCAGTAGCATTTTAGGTTTTAGTGAAAAATCCATAGCAGAACTCCCTTTACCCCTAACGTGGCTGAAATATCTCACACATAGAGCAGTCTTGGGTATGCACTTTATCTGGCAATAGAAAAACAGGCTGGGAAATTTCTCATCCTATTGGGGAAGCTTAGAGTTTCTGACGGAAGGAAGGCCTTACATTGACCTTACATGTGCAAAATGTGCTTTTTTGCTTTTTTTTCTATAGGAATTTTATTCCGTATTTATGACTTGCTCTTAATATTTGAGCAAGACTAGTATTAGACATTTTCTTACTGTTTATACTGATTAATAAAAATACACAAACAAAATTCTTTTAGAAGTATTACTTCTTCTGAAATACCTCCTGGTGTATGGCGGAATGTTGACATTTCCAAAAGTGGCTAAGTGGTGCAATCTCAGAAATGTAAACAATGTTTTCTTCTCTTTTATAGTGTAACAGGTGTATTGTGATGCTTTATAATTACTTAATCCTCTTAGATACACAGACAGTTTCAAACCTGAGTGTTTTCTTCTCAACACATGTGGCAGATGCAGTATTAGGGAGATTGCTGCCAGCTCAAACAAGGAAATGAGTATATAGAAAGCCTGAAAAGAATTATGTCCACATCATAAATATTTTAAAAACCTTTTCAAATTATTTCAAGAATCTTTCTTGGAATAATAATTCTACAATGAAAGACACACCATAATGCTATGCTGAATCAGCTCAGATTATTGGAAGAAACAATATTATAAACCCCAGGCATCAAATAAAATAATCTGAAAATTTAATTTAGTAGTTATCAAAAGAAAATAAACAATATGTTTAAATAACCAGGAAAGAAATTTGTGATAAATGTTATAGCCAAGTTCATAGACAAGTACTGCTTTCAAAGTTACTCAAATATTTTGCTTTTAAAGTTGGCTTTTACATAAATATTGCAACTTTTAGTATTTAAGCTGTGCTTTTATGTTATTAGTTGATACATAAAATGTTTTTATTTCAAATAAACAGTCACTTGACATTTGGCTTGGAATCTGTTACCAACGAAGTATGCAAAGAGTCTATTTAATATAATCCTACTCTCATTAATATATTTATTGTTCCATTTAAGAATAGTGATTGTAATAAGTTTGAGTGCCATGGCAAAATGAAATGATAATTCATATTCTTAGATTTGAACTCTAGGTCTCTGTGGTTTATTTTCATTATGGTTTGTTGGTTTTGCACTCCTTTTCTCCTTTATAGTGTGTGGGATCCATCATATTGATGGATGTAAGGAAACGAGGATTGTAAAATCTTTATTAAAAGAATTACTGATAGTAAACACTGTAGAGTTTTAGGAAAGTTATGATGTGTGTGTGGGGGTTGTTTGTTTTGTGGGGTTTTTTTAATCCTCATGCTCAATACAAGTTTATCCTAAAGATTTAATTTTAGGATGAAATGTAGGGGGAACTTATTTATAATTGTATTTATAACTGTAATTTACATGAAAAGAGACCACCTTTTTAAAATATAATATGCATTTTCTCTGGAAAAAAAATGCTGTTTATTCATACAGACTGGTATAGAACAGTACTCGGCTACTTAAAATAAAAGTGACACAAATAATAAATATAACTGATGGATCACTTAACTACAATCTAAAATATTAATTAATACTTTTATATCAGTTTTGGTTTAAAAAGACCATGGAAGTAGAAATCTAGTTTGGACATGCAGTTGTCTACTGCATATTCATATTGGTTTTCAGAGAGTATATAGGCAATTTCTCTTCACTGCTCAGTTCATTGGTTAAATTCAAACCAAGCAGTAAAAATGTTCATTTCTTCATGTGAACCAATGTGCAAATCACTGAACTGAAGAAAAGCTGAGTGAGCAATGCAGAAAAGATGGAATTTGTCTTAGAGATGAGAGCCAAGACCAAGGGCTCAAGACATACACAGTGTATCTTAAAAGTATACAGCAAATTTATGTTATATCACCCCTTTGCAGTTCCAGTCTGGTGCAAGCTACATCACTTTCCCAAGCAGAATTTAAGAGTATTGGAAGGTTTTGTCATTGTCTCCTGGAGGTGCAGGGAAGGGATGGATCAGTACGATGTAAGTACCACCAACTACTGTGACAGTGGTGGGGAGTAGGAAAGCAGGGACAGAGATGGGGGTGTGATAGTTAGAGACTATACTGACATTAGAGATTGCATATGTGGTGGGGCAGAAAACAGCCATAAAAAATGGTCCAAACCAAGACCACAAAATCTCGAGGCTACAAAGAGTTTCTTTACATGGAGCTGTCAGCGAAGCACTCTGTTTGGAGGGCAAAACCAGTCAGGGACAGCATTCAATTAATAATGTTATAATGAATTTTTTGAATGTATTAAAAGGAAATGAAGATGCCAGGGATGCCTAGAATGGAGCACAGAAAGAATTCAGCCTTTTTACCTTTTTGTGTCAGTAGTATACTTAGTGCAGAAACATGATAAAACTCTGTGCTTAATGGCTATGCAAGAGGCATTTGCAATAGCACTTATTTTAATGCGCTGCCTGGTATGCTGCATGTAGGGTTACTTCAAGGCAAAGTTTGTACTCTATGACATACCTACTTCTAGCATAAATATGAGTCCAGTATCACCTGGGAAGCCTGTTACTATAAGAAAGGTGTTTGGTTTTTTTGTGTGGTTTTTTTTTTCCCTCACTGTCTTTCTCTGCTGAGTCAATAGATCATGCACCTCCCTTGGGATCCTCTTTCCTTTAAAACACCTCTCTCCAGGAGATAAACTCTCTGTGTGTCTTCTTGAAAGCATAGGCATAGGCCTTCATTCTTTCTAATTTCAGTCTTTTTTTCTAAAGATTGATTAGCAAAACAACCAAAATAAGTAACTCACTGATATGACTTTCCCATTACCAGAACCTCCAAAAAAATGATGAATGAGAGAAAATCTGAACTCAGCAGCCTGAGTCTCTTTCATGCATTACTCATTTTTATTTGCATTACTATTTGAGAGGATGGTGCACATAAATTCAAAGGAAATACAGAGCTGAAGCTGACATTAGTCTTAGTTTTACGTATTTTTAGCTCTGTAGTCAGTGCTATTGAGCATAGCTATCTGGGACTCTTCTGAAACAATTAAAAACATCAATTCATTAAGTTATTTTGATGATCTGCTTATTAGGAAAAAAAAATCTTAATCAAAACCAAATGGGGGCAAGAACGTATGCCCACAGGCTGCAGCACTGCCTGAAAATTTCTATCTCTGAGTCTTACTGCTGCTTCAGCCAAGAAAAGCAGAGGTCTGACTGGTTTTCACTCAGGGGTTAGTACCTTTGCCAGGGGCTGCGTTGGATAGATGTACCACATGCATGTGCCAGCGGGGTTGGTGTGTCATTGCTTCACTCCGGTTTATGGGGGAGACATGCCTAGAGAAGTTGTCAGGCCACTGGCCTTGCCTGGACCCTCTGTAACCATCAGAGCTGGGATCTGAATCCCATCATCTCCCAACAGCCACTGCCGGCAGGGTGCAGCTTTATCTCTACGTATCAATTTTAGCAAAAATATTTTTTTAAGTTATTAAATACTTTATACTAGAATCACACATGATGTACTACTGCAAAATATATTTCATATACTTGCAGTACTGCTACACAATAGGAAAACAATTTTTATTCCATGAAGATTTCTAAAATATTCACAAACACAATTCTTACTTATGTTGTCCCATAAATTACTGAAGACATAATTTATAATGTTCCAGCTACCTATATGATTACTGTATCAAGTATATTGCAAAACTTCGGAAAGTAATGTAAGCACCATTAATCATGAAGTGCTGGCCTGAATGTTAGCTCTGTTTCTCTTGCCAGCCTCAGTAAACCTCCTTAATTAAGAAAGGAATGTAGCATCATTTTAAAAGCTAAGGTACCATTGGCTTAAAACATCAATCACGTTTCAAAAACAAATTTTAATTTGAAATATTGGTAGTCAGCTTCCATACTGTTGAGAATATTTTTTGCTTAAAGTAATTGTAACAGTGGATATGCGCCCCTGAAGAAGAATATGCTTTCTTTATCACTGAAAAATATTTTTGCTCCTTCCTGAAGTATGATCTTTACAGAGATCAGCTAGCAATTCTTGCCTCCCCATGGCAGTGGAACAATTTAAATTCAATTGTCGCCAAAGCTATCAAAGGTCTGAAAACGCAGTAGAATACGGTAGTTAATAGGCTTTGCAAATCCTTTAAATAACTCTGTTTTCAGTAATGTAGTTTTACATTTTTTAAACCCTTGTCCATATATGTTTTTCAGACGAGATCTTGTTCAACACCTGTTACAAAATGCAAAGGCAATCTTTCTTAAGAACAGAAACAGCTTGTAAAAACAAAGCAAAAAACCCAACCACCAACCCCCAATGAAACCAATCTGCAAAACCAACACCTAAACCTAGCAGTTTTATAGTATATTGACATGAAATGTTTCTGGGGAATAACTGCTTAAGCAGAGGTTTAAGGTGTTGATGTACGAGATGCCAGCAGGTGCAGTGAGGTGCGTGGCAGGACTGTCACCGGTTCTTGTCACCCAGATACATGTCCAGAGGATGCCACTGTCCCTGGTTGTCCCTGAGACCTCCCCAGTGTTTCAGCAAATAGCCACACATGGCCAACGGGCAAAGCTTTTCCTATGAGCTGTATTTCCACATATGCTGGAGGCAGCATTAATTTGCAAGAAGCATTTCTGCCCTCCTGGCAGCGTGTTTCTGCCACTGTGCTCTTGCTTTCTTTGTGCCAGTACAAGGACATGTGTAGCCAAGCAGTGAAGCCAAGGGGTGAAATCCTAGGTATCAAAGCAAACCTTGTTAAAAAAAGATGGTTAATTTCTAAGTTTATTTCAGAAATTAACAGGTAAACTGATTGGCCATCCAAAAGGTTTCTGACCTGTACTATAGAATATCATTGCTGATTTCATTTTATTTTTCTAAATACTGATTTGATAATTCTTTTTTTAAACATTTAAATTCTTCTCAGCTCTTATTCAAGTTGTTATATATTGGGCAACCTTATCGCTATTAAAACACCCTAAGAACAGAAAGAATAAGTCAGTGACCCTTTACCTGCCCATGCAGAATAAATTAATGAGTATGTGTAGTGGCTTCATTCTGTGTTGGTCACTGCCTCCTTGGCAAGAGACCGAATTTTAAAAGGAGGATTTTTTAATATCCTTGTGCATTTTCTGACATACAAGAGGCAACACCTTCTCCAGTGTAAAAATCCAGGTTGCTGCATTCCTGCTATCAGACTCCATGAAAGGCTCACTGCAAGTCAGCATAATGGTTGTAAATGGGAATATGGAAAGACAAACAGTTTGAGAAAAATCTGCAGTTATTCAAACAGTTAGGATTTAAATGGCCGCAGTGATCTAAAATAAAGCATTATGTCGTATAGGACAGAATAAAGATATTTTTGCAATTTTAAGGTTACGTATTTAAAAACAAAGCAAATTTAATGCTTTTCAGAAACGTCCGAGTCGCTCAGAGCAGCCACTGTCAGGACCTCAAGGGATGACTCCTATGTACCTTTCTCATAATGTTTATAAATACCTCTTTGTCTTAAAGAAACCTGCAGTCCTGCATGGTTCTCATTTCCTTTCATTGCTTTGGTATTGAATTCCATTAGGACTAATTATCCTTTTTAGTGTCTTATTTCAGACGGCTAATACTTGCTGTAATGGAAGTGGCATAAATTAACTCCCTCCTGAACTGGAAGAGAAGACTGGAAGATTTTTGGGGGAAGAATTATTATTTCTTTTTCTACCTAAACAGTCCCCAGGGGTAACTAGCCTTTCTTATCCTGGCCAAAGGCTCATAAGCATTGCTATAACAGAAACACAAAGGCCTGCATGCCATTGCCAATGCATGATTTAATGTAGCTAACATTGTGCAGAGGGAATTATAAATCCCAAGCTGGGACCACGAGTGATGCTACATTGCAACTTGGCTCCTGTAATGATTACAATAACAAATTTTATTGTGCTGCCTTCCTCAGCATTGTTGACCAAAACCCTACAAAAAAGCATTATATTTTGTTGGCTTTACTACTATGAAATCTAATATAAGAATAATTTAATTCGTATTCCTGCAGTGACTTATGTTTTACAATTTTAACACATTCTCTCAAGATTACAAAATAAACGCTTACATGTAAAATAGGCAAATGTGTTATATTTTACATTCAGCCTTAGAGCAAAGTAAACATGTCAAAACTAACAACTCCCAGTGCCTTCATTGCTAAAAACCACATAATCTAAAACCCCCATATTTTATTTGATTTTGATGAATATTTATGTTCAGATCCTTAAAAGTAAGCAATGATAGTAATAATTCCTGAGGATGCAGGGTAACAAGCAGTGTTAGAGGAATGTTGTATCAGTTTTATCAGAGTTTTATATTAACCACAGTGCACAGAAAGAATTTATTTCAGCTGATCTGTATAATAGTTATGGGAATACCAGTCACAGATCTCCTATCCTTTAATCTCCAGCCACTTAATAATGAATAGAGTAAAAATGTGTGTGTGTGTGCACACGTGCATATACATAAGCATTGACGATGCAGCCATCAATTAATGCTCTGGGAGGATGGCACTAAAGAGAGAAGACTTTCATAACTGTGTTTCCCAATAAGTGAAAAAGTAGAAATCAAACACTGCAGAGGAGCAACAGCGAAAGGAGGGATATTTTGTATGTTTAAACCTTCAGTCTGGAAATTCAGGTGTCATAGTTATATCTGCAGCCATGTATCCCCCTCGTTAGCAGTGAATAAACTGGGCCACATGTCACAGAGGATTAAGGACAGGCCACAGCACAAAAGAGCAACTGGAAAACAAAAGAAAACAATTTGTTCCCCATTTGCTCCAAGAGAAATCATTTTTCGGGGAGCTGTGCTTAACTTGAGCCTTTGAAAAACATCTGTAGCGGCTGGCAAGTGGGGTGAAATTCAGTCTGTCCTAAATTTAGGCCTCTGGCGGCTATAATGGCAGCGGGTGCCCATGTCCACTTCAGCGCCCACTCCAGTCGCTTGCCCTTGGCCACCATCCTGCAGAAGCTGGGGTGAAGGGCTGACAGACTGGCACCAGGAAACAATAGGAATATTTTAAATATACACACTAGGGGAGGTCAAAATTTCCCAGTCAAGGGATGCCTTTTGGGAGGGAGTGTCATATATCCATTTTTATGCATTTTTTTTTCCCCCACGGAAATATTACATAGAGGATCCTACTTTAAAAGGATGTTCAGAAGGAAAAGGTAAGCATGCAAATACTAGAAAAATGCTAAGCTATTAATTCCTGCCATTAACTGACTCTTCTTCAGCACACATATGCGATGATTCAGTCTTTGCTGTGCACATTTTGTCTTGGATGGCTGCTTGCATCATTTGCTAAATAAGTAGCTATTCAGTATCTGTTTTTCTCCTCCTCATTTGACCTATGTTCCCATGGCCCATTTAACATACCCCTTACATTTCACATTTTTTGTTTTAAATGCCTTTGTTCACCTTTCTGGAGAATGCCCTGACTGAGACTAAGCCTGGCTGTATTGGAAAATGCTCACAGCCCTGATACTGGGCCTCTGGGAAACAAAGTAATGAAAAATCTCATAGTTCAAGAGAAACTACAATTTTGTGATTCTCTGATTTAGCCATTCCTTAGAACGAATGAATCCTGGGTTTCATCCTCAGGTGCCTAACTATTTCTTGCATTTTATCCCATAACCAGCTACTATAAAATGAAAAAGCATTTCCAGTAACCTCAGTTCAAACTTTGTATTTATAATTATTGATCTTGATTTGATAAGTTTTATGGGACTTTTTTTAGGTGCTTAAAGCTTTTACTTTGTTGATGTGTTAATGATCATTATAATCATCGTTAGATATGATAACTGTAGACACTGTGAGACTTGAAGCCATACAAGATGTTAGAAATTACAACTAATTTTAACTGTGTGCATGATTACCAGCTCTGTTTGTAGGATGGAACACCTAGGACAATGTCTATTTGTGTATTTGTAAGAATAGCTCTCTCTTAAGAAACAAGAAATCCCTCATGAACAAAATTTGTATATAAATATTTTTAGTATATTTTTACCTGCACCAAATTGCTAAATTATTATGCATCGCTAAATCTTTGCTGAAAAGCATGAAGAGATCATTTCTGTGTGTTTGCAATCTGTAGTGTATAAGTCCTGATTAGCACTGTTTTACTGTATAACTATAGATCAGTGTAGGAGTGAGAAGGAAGACAAAGACCTCAGCACAAACTGCAAAATATGTTAACAATTGCTTATTTTTTCATGACACTTGCAATAGTACTTAGCTTTTAAAACCTGTGTAAAATGTGTACCTCAGAAGTGTACTTCCCTGCAATATATGCATTTCCCATGCAAATTTCTTGAGATTGATAGGTTTCTAATACTTTTCGGATGAGTAGTACTGGAACAAAAAGTAGAGGCCTGTATTTATCGGGAAGGACTGAAAAATAGCTACGAAGGATCATAAATTAGACTGACTGCAGGAAAATTATATTCAACAACATCCAGTGATTGCACTGAAATGATTCTTCATGAGGCTAAATTTAAAACAGATTTCTTAAGACTCAGGAAATAGATACACAAGGGTAAGAATAAGTGCAGGAAAATTATTTTCAGCAATGAGCAATGATTGCACGGGGAAAAAATTAATTGTGACACTAAATTTTAAGAAAGAACTTTTTTGTACCTTTAAGTTGAGATTGAGATGCTACTGAATGTCTAATGTGAAAATATTTGGGACATGAAATTGTTGGTTGTCTGTATCATTGCTATAAAAAGGATGAGAGCTTTCCTTCCAAGCCCAAATTTCCATGCATAATCTATTTAGCATTCAGCGATACCTCATTATCATCACAGACTAAATGAAGCAGAATGGTCTAGTAGCTTGGTTTGCATTATTTTGCTCCATGATTCCTGACCCTAAACTTAACTCATTTGGCACAGCTGCATTGTTACTGTCTTTTGCAAATTGGGTTGATGTCCTTGCCTTCCTACTTCTTCCAGCCCTGATTTATAGCTGTATAGTAAAACATGGTTAATTGACACTTCACCTATCCCCAAAACCTGCAGATTGCAAACACACAGAAAACTGAACTCTCCATGATTTTCAAGAAAGAATTCATGTGGTAGTAAGTCTTCACAAAAAAAAAAAAAAGAACTTGTGTAGACTATTGTAAATGTAACTTTAGGTTAAATAATGACTTAGGAATCCCAGAAACAATAGCGTGTGGTACTTTATTTTTTTAAAAAAATCTTTTTATTTCTACAAAGCTATAAAACTCAGAGACTCTCAAGTTATAATTCAGTCCTCAATGCACAATAATAAAACCACTACTTTGAAAAACATGTTGGCATATATTCTAGTTTATTTTTCAACTTGTCTTCTCTTCCATCTTACACATAAAATAATGGGAAGATCCTATTAATATGAAAACTACCTAATAACAAAACCACAGAGATCTCTTTTCTATAAGTAAAATGAAAAAATGTCTAATTTCTGTTTTTATCTGATTAAAATCTCTTTCAGTAAAGGGTTGTAATTCTTCATGCCCCACCTATCAGTTTTTACACATACACAAGCCATAAGGTGACTGCATGTATTCATTCATAGAATTAAAGTGACAAAAAATCGTTTTAATGCACATAGTAATGAGGTCCAAGACTGTAAAAATAGCTATGATCTCCAAGGGATTCTCTTAGGACTCATTTTATAATGGGTATATTTGTACTAATTTTCCATGGAAGGAGAGTAGGAGTATTAACTTTTGGGCAGTTTTGGCAAGGTGTCTATTATTCTTTGGCAATTTCATTATAAACGTTTATCACATACACACACAAACAAAAAAAAATCATTCCTTCCAAGTTAGATATTTTTTTGAACAGATAAATATCTATCTCACTTTCTTTTTCAGATACATTTTTTAAATAAAATTTTCAAATCTATTAAGGTATGAAATGTATGATATTGAAATATACTTCTGCCTAAAACTAGGATGTAGTTTTCCTAAAACTAGGAAAGTTTGTATGTTTCATAACATTTTTTTCTTGTTGTATTTCTCAGGTCATATCTGCAAAGACAAAGAAGATTTAAAAAAGCAGTTGTATTCAAGTATCTTTTTAAGTGAACATACAGTTAAATGCTTTACTGATACTTTGCATCTGGCAGTATTTTCTTTTAAGTCCCAAACTATGTCAAAACAGTAAACACAGGCCACATTTTATGCTAGTAACTTCCTGTGCCAGTTTACCTGAGATCGAGTTCATTGTCTCATGCAGTTAAAATCTTCTCTCCTTCTTAGCTAGCATGGTCTTCTGTTTGGATTTAATATGAGAATAGTGAAATAACACTGCTTCTTCCCTGGAATAGAGTTAATGCTTTTCTTTCAGTAGTTAGCTGTGGTTTTGAGTTGGTGTGAAGAGAAGGTAAGAACTCCCTGATATTTTGCTGTTGTCAGGGAAACCAAGGACTTTTTAACTGTCCAGCCACAGGTGCAAATTGGTAAGAGGGGCCACATTGACATCCAGGCTGATTAATGAAATATTCCTTACTGTTAGCATCATACTCAATACAAAACTGGAGCTGGCTTTTCCAGCTGTGAGTTCAGGTTTTCTGGTTTGTAAGTTCAGCTAGTTCAGCTCAGGAGTTCAATTCCATTGGGAGTTCAGTGTTAGTTCAGCCTTTTGCTGTTCTGCAATTTCGCAGTAGGCCTTTGGCCCTTTCTGCCTTTTGCCCTTTTTCTTTCTCGCTGTGATCAGGTGTTCAGGACCAGGTTGTTCTCATGAGACTGGCTGTTCAATGTGACTGGAATTCCGTGAGGAATTGCATTGTGTATCATTTATTTTATTTTTTATATATTAGTATTAGCATGTTATTTTTATGTTGTTGTCTTATTCAACTGTTTTTATCTCCACCCTCAAGTTTCTTCCTTTTGGTTCTCTCCTCTACTTGGGGGGCCAGGGGGGAAGACCGAGTGAGTGGCCGTCGTGGTCTTAGTTGCTAGCTGGGGTTAAATCACGACACTTTCCAAAGTACTTACAGAATCACAGAATCATAGAATGGTTTGGGTTGGAAGGGACCCTAAGGATCATCTAGTTCTAACCCCCTGCCATGAGCAGGGACACCTTCCACTAGACCAGATTGCTCAAAGCCCCATCCAGCCTGGCTTTGAACACTTCCAGGGATGGGGCATCCACAGCTTCTCTGGGCAGCCTGTTCCAGTGCCTCACCATTCTTACAGTAAAGAATTTCTTCCTTATATCTCATCTAAATCTACCCTCTTTCAGTTTAAAGCCATTACTCCTTGTGCTGTCACTATGGGCACTTGGAAAAAGTCCCTCTCCATCTTTCTTGTAAGTTCCCTTTAGGTAATGGAAAGCTGCTATAAGGCCTGCCTGGAGCCTTCTCTTCTCCAGGCTGAACAAGCCCAACTCTCTCAGCCTGTCTCCATATGAGAGGTGCTCCAGCCCTCTGATCATCTTTGTGGCCCTTCTCTGGACTCACTCCAACAGGTCCATGTCCCTTTTATGGTGGGGGTCACAGAACTGAACCAGTAATCCAGGTGGAGTCTCTTACAGTGACTTGTGTGCTTAAATCTTACTTGGACTGCTCATTATATTTGGTAGAGGATTTTGAATTTGCTAGGAAACAAAATATTCCTTATAAGAATAATGAAAGTGGAAAGGATCAGTTCACTATGACTGTTTTGATTAAAAAAATCAGAAATTAAAAATTGCTTATTAATGAAAATTAAGAGTAGTTCCAACAAAGAAGAGTAAGATAAAGAGAAAAAATGGACACAAAATGGTCAGATACTTTATAAGTAAAGGAAGAATAATACCAAACCAAATTTAATCCTAGTGGTTCAGGTGGTAAAGGGAATGATTCCTCTTATTTGTTCTTCTTATTTAACTGTAGTTCAGCTGTTAAGAAAAAAAAATGGCACTTGAAAAGTGTGATTCACCCCACCTTGTTATTGAAAGGAGGTGTGATAAATAGTGGTCTAGAAGCCTTCATTGACCACAGGAACTTCTAGGAAATGTAGAAAAATGACTCAAACATAAATGCTGACTTAGCTGACATCTTTAGCTAATGTCACTGTGTGGTTCCTTAGGAGGAAGTGCACCTCTACACTGAAATGTGCATGTCTGAAATGGATGAAGGGAAAAAAGGGGGCAACTTTCTGAAAACAGTTGGATGTGGCACAATGATCAAACAAAATTTAAAGAAGTTATAAACAAGCTATTATGTAAACAAGTCTAAATTGTAGCATTATTTTCAGTATAAGAATGTGATTATTTTAAAATAAAATTTAATACTTGGTTAGTATTTTTTTGCACAATAAAAAAGGTTAATGAATATGCCACCAGATTCCATTAAATAAAAGAACACACACACACAAAAAAAATAAAGTGGAATTCTCTTCAACATAAGACTTTTCATATTCAGCGTTCCCCTCTGTCCATGGCAGCTGTGGACACTTCCAAGTTTTGGGTCCGTGCATTACTGTTACTCATCTCCATATGCAGCAAACTTTTGAGTCCATATAAATAAGAGGTTTCACAGGATTTGCAGATAGACAGACATAATATTTTTTATATCTATAATTAATATACTCCAGTTTCACCGATTAGCTTTGACAGTTTTAATTGAAAAGCTGCTAAACCTTTATCTCTTTTGTGTATCTGAACCACACTTCAGGGACAGTATCTCTGTTTTGTCTCCTCCCTCAGTGACAGCAAATAAAGTCATTTCATGCATCTCACCCTCAGATAGCACTGGGTAAATCCCCACAGACAACTGAACATTTGTGGTGAAAGCCAGCCTCCATCGTCTGTACAAATAAGATCCTAAGGAAGACAGTTTTGCAGAAAACAGGCAAAATAAGTGACAAAGAACTGATGGTATTTTTTTTTTTCGGATCCCTCTCCACTCTCCTGACAAGTTGCAGAAAATTCAGAAAGAGCCAGGAAGAAGACATCTCTTGTTCATAACCACTATAACAGGAAGCTGTGTATTGTCCCTCTTTCCTTGAGCTGTTTTACCTGCAAGACCACAGATACCTCATGAGAGTAGTGTTTCTCATACTACTCAATCATTTACTGTTGTGCCTCCCCTCCAATTTATGCCCAAAATATTATTAATAAACAGAAAGGTTCTAACTTCATTGTTTGCACAGTCTGCTCCTTGTTTGCTTAGAAAGAGAAATGAGAAATGAAAAGTAAATTAAATAAATGGAAATATTGACTCTGTGAGGGAGATTACATCAGTTTTCTTATTTGATTCATAAAAAATGAAGTAGAAAGGCAATTATCTATCCAATTCCATAGAGAATCTTCTGCCAAAAAGATACTGGATGCTTCATGGTATGAAAGGAAGCAATGTGTGGTGCTTGTTTCAGCTTTCAAGTCTCTGCCTACAAGTCAGTAGGCAGAAAAGTATTTCAGAATCCATGATTCAGATCTGTCCTTGCAGCTCTATCTTCAAAAAATTACAGAATATAAAAATAAATTTCCTGTAGAAGTACTGATGAACTCTTCTGGGAGAATCTGAAAGAGAACTTTTTGCTTTCTCTACAAGTAACGTCTTCAATACTTTTAAAAGCCATCACTATAAACCCTTCAAAACAAATCCATGAGTGAAAAAGTGGAAAGCCCCCTTACAGCCTTTCAAAAGCTCCATTTTCTAAGCCGTGATCTTTTATTACCTAAAAAAAAGAAAGTAGGTAAATTGAAATAATACCTGTTTTGCCATATGCTTGCACGGTTTTAAGGAAACCTTCTTGGCCCTTTAGCCACCAAGTTTCAGATGTGCATAGTGGCAGAACTCTTGCTTTGCTTTCAGCCAGCAAACACAGCAACACAATATATAAAAATATTGGTTCTTACCCAATCACTCTCGGGGGAAACAGTCTTAAGACTAGCTAACTATCCTCTGGTATGGATCAGGAAAAACTGCTTATCAGTACAGACACCAGACCCCATGTGAGAGCATATAGATGGATTCATTTGAATGTCAAGATCATTTCTCCATTTCAAGCAAATGAATCTTAGGAAATACGATGCATATGTAAGTGCTTAAAATGCAGAAAATAATCAGCACCAGCAGGAGGAGTTCAAAATGTGTCTCGAGGAGAAGCCTTGCGGGAGAAATTCGGAATTCGCCTTCTCATGAACAACCTGAGAGCTGAGATGGTGCAGTCTGGACCAGCTGACCTCTGTAGGCATTACAGCTTGGAAATTGGTTTATGTGTTTTACATTCAAAACCAGATGCAAAGTTAAAAGATCTTTATTCCATGAGACATAAAAGCAGAGACTGCCTCAGAAAGAGCCCAAAGACCTGGTTCACATGTCTCTTCATGACTGAAAGTTAGTAAAAAAGGATTGTGAAAGCACAAGCCTCAGTGACTTCAGTTGTAATCACATTATCTCTCAGGTCTTTATTTTGGTACTTAATTTAAATATGGTTGAAAACCATTCTCAGCAACACTTGCTCCTCCCACTGGGAGTATGGTGAAAACAAAGATGTACTTTTGTTAGAGGTTCTATTCTTACATTCACTAGGGAATAACTAGACCGCTATCCTAGAGCTTTCACAATCTTCCTCACACACCATGAAACTACAGAACTATGTAGAACGGTGCACAAGGACAGACTCACATTTAAAGGATTTGCTAGACAAATTTATAAGCAATGATTACACACACACACATATATATCATTGACAATATTAAAGACAATTGTGCTTCTTTATTTTCCTACAGGTATGTATCTTAAGTCATGTAGTATGCAGGTTCAGTAACTTTTCGACTTTCTTTTTTTTTTTGAGAATCACTGCCTGCATTAAACATCCAGAAAAATTGCATTGAAAATCACATCATAATTATCTTTGAGAATTGTAAAACCAGGTAAAATTTATAAACTAACAAAGACATAAACAAACAAACATTAAAATAATAAGAAATAAGAGGAAATTAAATGTAGGTACAGGCATTGAACTACTTTAATAAGTTATGAATACATCCTCTCTGAGAAGTTCTCTAAGATGGATTTTTCCCCCTCAGGTTTACTCAAACAACCTTGTTTCTTAGAATGTGAATACCACAGCAGGGAGCATTTTGTAATAATTACTTACTATTGAAAATACTGTTGAAAAGCTTCGTTTTATTGTTTTACGTGTTCATTATAGTTGCGTCATTCTGCTTTCAAGTTCTTCCTTCTTTCCTTCCTGTAACTAACAAGCAAAACTAAACAAAACTTGAAAAAAAAAGATTGACATGGTCCTCACTACTGAGACTGTTATCCAGTCTTGCTTACCTGAATTCTTGAAATAAATTAATAACTTGTATGTAAGAAAGTAAGTGTATATTAAATTAAATTTAAAAGTTATATAATTTGAGACAAATTTGTAAATCTAAACATCCAAAGAAAATAAATTGTGTATTTGTCCAGGGTCTTCAGGGGCTGCTGAATAAGCCATAGGTATTCAGTGTCTCATCCTTACTATATAATGCTTTAAAATATCAGCTAGTTTGTGGACAAAAATATTGTATCCAGTTAGGAGGTAAGGTAAAAGTGACTACGGGAACTTCTCTCCTTACATTCCCAGGCACTGGAGAAGCGAAAATCCTCCCTTCTCCGGTGTACCACTTCATACCGAGTACCGAAGAAGAGAGTGACCTAGTTACTCTGTGCTTCCCAAAACCCTACTAAGCCAGTCAATTCCTTCCACTCTCTTTACAGATAAATGACCGTGTTCCACATTCTGCTGGGATGGCTCATGGAGGCAAAATACATGGAAGAATTATGACATGTGAATTTTGTCGTAGGGACCAAAACCCTTTCTGAGATTAGTCATCACCTAAACTCTATGTTATTTTCACTCCTGTTTCTTGGCAACTGGGTGTTATATAGAATGTCTAGTTTTTCCACGCCAAAGATTTGTCAGCTCAAGTTTTAAGTTTGTATTCTACCAAACAAAGAGACTTAGTGAGTCTAAGTATTCCACTTAATGATAACAGTAAGCAGTGAACAGAAGCAATAGAATTCTTTAAAATATCTGAAACTGCAGTGGAAAAAGTTAATAAAGACTAAAACCACGTTTTTTTGTCAGCTTGAGGTAGAACAAGAATTTCAGTATCTTATATTAGCCTTTGCAGAGTAGCTTTCCAGTTTCTCAGGGTAACTCATGTAAATTTGGTATTAATAAAAAATATCAGAATTGCAAATATGAATTTTCTAAAGGGGCAATGATAGATGGTACTGGCAATCAAAAATCATAAATCACCAGTTATGTTTTCCAAGTTGTTAAATATATTTATGTGCTTTTAAATTATTATTTCTTCTCCACATCCTTTTTAATTGCTAGCTATTTTTAAAAGCTAAGAAATAAGCCAGAAGGTATTGCATATAAAGGCATTAATTTCTCATTTTAGTTTAGATAGTTGAGGTATGCAATTTATATTGTTGGCATCACTCACTAGCAATGTATGAAGAGTCCAGAACACACAAACTATTGGGTCCTTCAAACATGAGGCAGCATCACTCACCCAAAGAGTTCAGCAGGGGAAGTACTCAGAGTGCAGTGCGAGCTCTTTTGTCAGTTTGCATTTCTTGACATTTTTCCAGGACACTGATTTGAATAAAAGGGTGCATTGGCATGTACTGACAAAGAATACTTTGGGGTAGTCTATCTTTTCTTTCTGCGGTATGTCGAGAAGGTGAAAACAGAGAAGACCTAAAGCGTCGAGGCCAGCCTTTTGGAAAACAGTTGAAATAACAGATTTTACACTTTCTGGTGGAAAAGGGCTGAAATCTCAGCTGACTGCATACTTCACACTATGAAACTTCATTCCAGAAATTATAGAAAATATATTTATTGATGTGGGATACACTCACCTCCTGGTCACTGAGCAGAATAAACTACTGCTTTAAACACTGCTATTCCCAAGGATGGCAGAGAAAAATTCCTGTTGTCTTCTGCAGGAGTAAGAAAGGATTTTTCTGTCTTAAGTTGTCTGAGAGGAGATGCCCAAACATAATCACACTACCAAAATTCACCTGTGACATGACATTCTTGCCTCTCTAGACACCCTAGTCAGGAAAGGTAACACAGACTGCCTGAATCACATTTCTCCTTTGAACAGCTTTCTCCTGGAGCCAAACTATGGTCTGACCGGTCTGCTGTTTGGGGCAAAACAGTATTCTGGGCAATTTCGGTTTACTCTCAATTTTTAGATACAGTACTCGAGCAATTCTGCTTATTTTTTTGTTTAAACTCCTGTCAGGGCAGCTAAAGCAGTCACGAAATGGTTTGAAAACTTGAATAAAAAGATGAAATAGTATTGAGAATATTGTAAAGGAAGCTACCTAAGCTAAAGCAAAATTCATTGTCAAACAGTTCAGTCAGAAGTTGAGAAACTGCATCTAAATATTTTGAAAACTTATTAGTAAGAAAAAAGTATACTTTTTCAACCTTTATTGTAATAAAAAAATTGACTGTTTCCATGTCCGGTTAGTAGAAAAACACACCAGGTTCATGCAGTAATTTTGTATTGGCTTTGGTATTCAACTAACAATTGCTCAGAAAAAGATACAGACGTGAGTAGGAGTCTTGGATAAATAAGCTATTCTGCAAAAATCTACTTCCAATAGTACACATCTACAGTAAAGTTTTAATAACCTTCTTTGTTGCTGGAAGCTTCCAATCTTCTGCATTTACTCAAAGTGTAAGTATTCTAAACTGTATCACAGTCCTCTGATATAATGATCTCCATTCTCTTTCGAAAACCTGTCTTTTATCTGATCTTTAATCTCAATTTCTTTTGTTGGTAAGGAGGTTGTTCCACAGTCTTGTGAAGACAGTGTGAAAAGGTCTTACTGACATTAGTAAGAACTGAATTGAGCTTAGAAACCCCTATGTCTGATTTTTTCCTTCAGCCTTTAGTGTTTGTCAGTGCTTCATCTTCCTTTTTCCAGATAATTGGTGATTCCAAAATATTTTCTTAGTGTTAGATACTCCAAAAAGGTACGCAAGACAGAACCCTCTGCTGTAGTACTTCAAAACTAATTTACTCCTGATACTTACATTTGGGTTATTGTTACCTCAGAATCTAAAAGGAAAAGAACCTGCTAAAATTACATAAATATCCTAATTCTTAGAAGACACCCGAGCTTTCTCATTAATTCTTTTCCAAAAGCCCTGGAGGAAGACCTAAAAGGACAAGAATCTTTAACTTTATGGCAATCTTTTAATCTGTCATTATCCAGAAATTGCAACACTTTAAAAATATATATCTTTATTAAAATTTATACTTTTGAAAGTTTGTTGAGTCCAGGAGATGTACAGGGAGGGATATTTAAGATATTGTTTTCATAAAAATAAGGTGTCATCAAAATGACTGATGCTCCTTATCCATAGTACTCCATGAGAAAAAAAAATAGTCTTCCCTGTGCATGATGCCTTCGTTTTTGCCAATAAAATAAATAAAAAATTAAGTCTGCTGTGTCTCAGACATGGAGGTTTCAGTTTGCTGGGGAACTTACTTTCTCGATATTGGCATCATTATGCAAGAAATCCTGTCCCTCAGTTGACAGAGTGTTTTATTTTGAACTGCTGGCATCTGTGGGAAATTTTTTACCAAATGGTGGCACTCATATTGTCCTTTCATAAAGAGGAAAACAGATTTTTTTTCAGTATGGCTTATTAGCACTTCTACTTGCCATGGTTTAACCCCAGTCAGCAGCTACGCCCCACACAACTGCTACCTCACTCCCCTCCACAGTGGAATGGAGAGAGAGAATTGGATGGGTAAAAGTGAGAAAACACATGGGTTAAGATAAAGACAGTTTAATATTTTAAATAAAATAATAATAATAAATCATAATGAAAAGGAAAATAACAATGAGAAAAAAATAAAACCCAAGAAAGACAACTGATGCAAATGAAAACAATGGCTCATCACCAACAGACTGATGCCCAGCCAGTCCTCAAGCAGTGGTCCCCCTGCC
Organism: Caloenas nicobarica; assembly: GCF_036013445.1. Lineage (NCBI taxonomy): Eukaryota > Metazoa > Chordata > Aves > Columbiformes > Columbidae > Caloenas > Caloenas nicobarica. The sequence goes on from NC_088245.1 coordinate 53,219,069, forward strand.
AGCTTCATCCCTAGTTTTGTTGCTGAGCGTGACATCATATGGTATGGGATATCCCTGTGGTCAGTCGGCTCAGCTGTCCCGGCTGTGTCCCCTCCCAAACTCTTGTGCACCCCCAGCCTACTTGCTGGTGGGGTGGTGTGAGAGGCAGAAATGTCCTTGATGCTGTGTGAGCACTGCCCAGCGGTAACAAAAACACCCCCGTATTATCAGCACTGTTTCCAGCACAAATCCAAAGTACAGCCCCTTAGCAGCTACTCTGAAGAAATGAACTCCATCCCAGCTAAAACCAGCACATTACTCTTTCTATTTTGAAAAAAATACAAGCGATAACAGTGCTGTTGCTAAGATTCTGCAGAAATACATGTCCTGAAGTGCTTAAGAACACCTACCCTTGGCTGAGTTTAAAGCCTGATCTAGTGAGCTAGCTTCATGTTGAAACTTACAGAGTTATGATCTGATATTTCCTTTTAAAACTGGGATTTTATTAGTATTGGTATTGTAAGCATAAATTATTTTCTTTTTAATGAGGTAAACTGAGATGTCCAGTAGATGCAAATCTGTGTGACTCCTCGGCACAAGTGAGCAATGTACATGAAGGATCTGGCCTAAGTAGACAGTACAGGCCATACAGAGACCAAAGAAAAAATTACCTTATCTACAACTTCTGCTATAACATTAGATTTCCTGAAAGTAACAGCAAGTTTGCATAACAAGCCTTAATTACTAAAAATATTCTAGTCACTGGAATGATACTTAAAAAAGTCAGAATGGGTTTTTTACATTAAAGGAATCTTGCAATATATATTCTGTTCTTTTGGTGGGGGGCAACTTTTCTTTTGCTCAAATCTTATCTAAAAAATGTCATTAAAAAAGCGGTTTTGCCTGGATTTAAAAGCAGTCTTCTTCAAGGATACATAGTGGGAAGCAAGGGGATTATGAAGAGAGGAGAACTAGTATTAACAGGATTTACTAATCCTGGAATATCTGTTTTATATTTGTGCTTTCGATTAAAAAACTGCTGGCTAATAGGAAAGCCCTTGTTTCTCCATTTCTAACTGCAAGATGATCCATTGAAAAGGAATTCCAGCCATCACCTTTGTATAGTGAAGCTATCATCATAAAACTTCACCTTTGTGAAAATGGTTTTAGAAACTATACCACTAAGTTACTAGCCATGATTTTTGCACAGTTTATGTGAAATATCTAGGATAATTATAAGTTATTATCCCAGAGAACAGAAGATAGTTTTCCACTGTATTCGATTCATAACTGCAAAAGGTTTGGGATGGTTTTGTTTGTTTGCTTGTTTGTGTTTGTTTGTTTAGGGGGTTGTTTGTTTGTTTGTTTAATTAAAATAGGGTATAAAATTCCACCAAGGGTGACAACCGATTTGGAAGGAGGCCCATTGGAGTAGAGAAGGAATGGAGAGAGACAACATTTTTTGAGAAAGTCATTGACTAAATAATTTGTGTCTAACAAATCCGGGACTGTACCAGGTGTAAAGAAACTCCAGCAAAAGGAAGAAGCATTTATTTTGGTTGGAGGAGCAGTTCTATTTGCTGAATAAGGTAGAAGTAAACATGTTTTGAGGAGGAAGATTACTCCTGACCAGTTCCCTTTTAAAGCGTTTGCAGTGGGATGGTCCTTTGATGACCCAGGATGAGCCAGGAAGATCTCTGGCAGCCAGTTCATATAATGGGAACTGTGCCTGGACCCAAAAGTTCCTTCACAAAGTTCCTTGTCACAAAGTAACTCATTATTTCTACACGTTTCTCAAAACACTTTCTTTTACTTTGAAAGGACTGCTTTTAAAGGATCTTGGCATATTATGGCAAATGTTAACATTTACTGAAGTTCTGTATCTCAACACTTTTGAAGTGTAGACACATATGCCTTCTGAGAGATATTACATCTGCCCTGTTTACTCAATTAATTTAGCAACTACTTAACTGCTCATCTTTGCACACTAGCTAGTTAGTCAGCTATCAGATCTATTATTTTCTGACCGAACATTTGCAATTTCTTCTTCCTTCTAGCTCAGTAGGTAGGTTTCCCTTACTTTTTCCTTCATTTATCCAACAGGTAAAAAAAAAGTCTTGATTAAAATGTAAGAATCTATTTAAATTTTAGATTTCCTCTTTTTTTTTTTTTTCATTTGTCTTAATTTAAACTTTAAGATCGATTAAAAAAATACTCTGTGGCTATAAAACTCTCTGATCAGGTGTAACGAAAATTTGGACTTACTAAATGCGTATTGGGCAGTGATGGGTTGACCTTGGCTGCCAGCCAAGCCCTCCTCCAGCCACTCATCCACTCCATCTCCCACAGCGAGATGGGAGAGAACAGGAAGATGAAAGCGAGAAAGCTCATTGGTCAAAATAAAGGCAGTTTAATAGACGAAGGAAAGAAAAGGAAAGGAAAAAATACCCAAGCGAAGCAAAGAAAATCTTTCACCATCTCCCAGAGGCAGATGGATGCCCAGCCAGACTCCGCACAATAGCCACCTTGGAAGGGAAAAAAGCCTCTTCTTCTTCTTCTACTCCAGTTTTTGTTGCTGAGTTATGATGTTATACGCCATTGGAATATCCCTTCGGCCAATTTGGGCCACGTCTCCCAGCTGTGTCCCCTTCCAATCTCTTGTCCACCCTTCAGCCTACTCACTGGGGTAGGGACAGAGTGGGAAACAGAAAAGACTTTGAAACTGCGCAATCACTGTTCAGCAATAGCCAAAACATAGGTGTGTTATCAACCCTGTTCTAGTCACAAATCTGAAACAGCACCATAGGGGATGTTGTGAAGAAAGTCGACAGCCAGTGGCCTATCCCAGGTTCATTCAGCTGTGTGGATTGCTCTTCACTCTGTTTATGTATCAAACCATACTGAACTGACTAGCAGAGATAACAGATTTACACATGATTTTCTGGTGCTTTGAAAAAAAAAAAAAAAACAACTGTAAAAGTCACTGACCAAGTCTCAACCTTTTTAGGAATAATGCTGAATATAAAAGGGAAGAGGTTGTGGAGCTGTTTAAATGCCAACAGATTGTCACTGGCTATTTTTCCTGCAAGCTTTACAAGTAGCTGATTACATTGTGCACAGTTGTACATTCTTTAAACAATATAATTGTTCAAGTAAATTTTGCTGTTTAGGCTACAGCTGTTTTATTCAGTGTATAATCAGTGCTAATAAAACCTAATAATACTGAATAATTGGTCATGCCATAATTAGATTTGACTCAGCATACTTTTGTGTTTTAATATGCTCTAGATACAGATTAAGCTTTATTCTCTTGAAACAAGTAATTCAAATGATGAGGCAGGTGCTTTCTCCAGTTTCATTACAATTCCTCTGTTTTCAGACTTTGGTGCTTTGTTTTTGTTTCAGTTGAAGGATGGATAAAAATCTTTCTATGGACAGAGACAACAGCCATGACTTACTCTTCCAGTCCAAACCTGAGGAAGCCAGACTACTTCTTCAGCTAAAATTTAATCTGTAACATTATGGATCTTCACAGAGACGTTGCAAAGCTCACCCGCATAATACTGGTAGTTCTGGCAGGTAAAAAGCGAATAATGAAGAATTATTTTAACCATTCATGGAAGAGAAGTTTTGGCACAGGACACTCACATTCACTTACCTTGAAGTTGAATGTTGCAGCCAGTCATACTGAGCATGTCTTAAATCATAGGCTCTTAGACTCCAAGCTTTCTCTTTTGAGCTTGCTTTTGAAGTTTTTGTGATTGTATGTGGCATTTTTGATTCACAACTACTAATATGGCATAAGACCACATGTAGACAAGAACTATCTCTGTCAACTTTTAATTACTTTTTGTGGTTCATGTTAATATATAGAAAGATTAAAAATCGACAAGAACGACTCATAATAAAAGATGTTTAGGTTCTCTGAATTTATCCATTGCATCTTTGAAGGACACTAACATTTCCTATTTAAATAACTAGACTAATTACCATATCATCATTTGCCCACAATAACAAGAAGGACCACACAGAATCTTTACTACAGAGCAGTGTCACTAAATATGGCCACATTTTAAGACCCGCAAATGAAAATACTTCAAAATATATAGGAGGACATACTTTTACTATAGATACTAAGAGAGTATGCTGTGTCTCTAGCCTAGCGACCTCACTGGGAAACATGTGCAGTTTTACCTGTTAGGCTACACCTTGGGGTTTTACTCGAGTTTTGCCAAAGGATCATGTCCCTGGGGGCTGAGACCTGCCTCTGTATTGACAGAGCACTGCTACACCTCCGCTCCAGCCTGCCCCCCTCTCAGCTTTAGAATATCTTTATTCCAAGTTTCTTTTGTAACCCAAAAATCTGGTGAACTTGAAAATCAGAAACCCCTTTGTCTTTGTTTTTTGGGTTTTTTTCCAAACATGATTCATACTCTGACCTCCAGATATCAAAAGTGGGAATACGCTGTTGTACATCCCCCTCGGTATGTGCTTACTTATAAATCAGCTCACAGAAGATATTGTCACTGCCTACAGAGACTCCAAAGGGTGGCGTCCTGGTGTTAAATACTTATACTCCAAATACAGTTTGTATTAGTATAAAATGACTGCCACAAACTGAAGTATTCACATTTTGAATAGCTATTACAATTTACGGTTAACTTGGCAAATGTACATAAAAGCTTCTACCTCTTTTTCCTGTAGCATTACCAAAACGGGAAAGATTTTTTTAATTCTCCATGAGCTGTAAGGTTTGTGATGTGCTTTAAAGTGTAAAATCATTATTTAGAGGATTTGGGGGCTTGGATTTGTCTTTTTTGCTGTTGTTTTTTCATTTGGGGTGTTTGGGTTTTGTTCTTTTTTTTTTTGACTGCTGCTTCATTCTCAGTACTTCATATTTAAAAGGATGTTAGTGTGTGCCCTAACCAAATATTTCACAAAAGTTTACTTTCTTTGAACAGAATATGCTTTGTTCACATGATAAAAAGCAATGCATCCACTGTACAGTACTATCTGAAATCATTACTATGGGTATGGTATTTGTGAAATATATGAACAATCAAGAGTACTTTTCTGAAGAGCAATTTAGTATAAAAATGATACTATACAATACAGTTCTGCATGTGGCAATGTATTGAATCCCTTATTAATAGCTGAGGTGTTTCATTTCAAATTTATCTTTTATAAATGTCATTATGTAGGCATGTTATAGTGAAGAAAAGGAATCTGCTCCATTTTTCTTTTTGTTGTAGTACGAAACATGGTGGATGACAGCTACATTTTTCTAGAGATGGAGAATCAAGCAAGTACAAAAAGACAAGAAAGATCAGAGTGAGGCTCAAAGCCTCTTCCAGTGGCAGCTGAAAATGGGCTCTTAGGCTGTTCCAAGGCAGCGATGTGCTCAGCGACTGGTTTATACACAGTAACTCTGGTTCTGTAACCAAATCAATCACCATGTGAAAGCTGCTTCTGATAGAAACTGCTCAGGAAATTCAGGGCTACTATCCCTCTTCCTCCCTGCCAAGAAGGCGATGCTGCCCCAGGATTTCTGGAAAAGGCTGGCTCGCCAGTTCATCACTGGAGGCAGCAAACTCGCTGCTCCATCAGATACAACCTCAAGAGCCCATGAAGAAGCAGCAGCTTTCCTGCCCACCCCTCATCAATTTCCATTTCCACTCCACACCTACTCATTCAGCTCACACAAAAGCTGCAAATTACACAAGATGGTCCACAGGGTTAAACTGGAAGAAATATGAAACTCTTTAATGTAGCTTCTGACACCCATTGTGTTATAAACAGGGAATTCTTCTTATTCTACGTTACATTTTAATAAAGGCAATGTTCAAGATGCATAAGACACATCACTTATTTTTATATTTCAAGATCCCAATTCCTTAGTAACAACAGGTATTTTAGAGATGTGACTCTGACTTGTGCTCATGCAGATAAGTTTTTTGAGGACTTTCACTTATATTTATTCCACTGCAGTGTTAAGTTACCCTCTGAGTCAAGTAATTTCAGTTACATACAGGTACCTTGCAGGTCTTCATAAGTAGTTTCTTTATATGATTTCATTTGGGACATTTGCCAAAACAAGTGAGATTCAGTGGATCAAAACTAAGACTGGGTACAAACTCCTGAAATATTAGTACTATGGGATTCTTCTCTTCCGCAAGAACAGTTAATGCAAACCATATTATTCACATTCTAGAAAGAAAAAGAAGTTTGAAACACAGACTGCAGTAATATGCAGAATTAAGAAAATATTTTGAAAACAATACATTCAAAGTCTTTACCTTTATGATAACTTTTAATGTGAGGATTTTAGGTTAGACTGATAAAATTTAATATATTCTTTAAAACAAATGCACTGTAATGTGCATTTTGTGTTGAATTTGGTTTATTAGAAAGGAACTTGATAAGTATATAAAAAAATCTCATATTCACTATAATTTTTATGCCAAAACATTTTCTGAACACAGGATACACTTCATCGTGAAATTAAGTAAATTTATGATTAGAATAGAGGCTAACACTTAGAAATAAAGCAAAACATAAAAGAGATGGTAGAACAAAAAAAAAGGAAGAAAAATTAAAGTTTGTTTTAAAGAAGATGCAGGACAGACAATAGCTGTTTATAGCAATTTCAGCTCTGATACAGTACAAAGAACTGTCTCTCCCAACAGAAATTAATTTTTCATTTTCTGTTTTCTCTTCCATTTTTCTTTTTCTTTTTCTTTTTCTTTTTCTTTTTCTTTTTCTTTTTTTCTTTCTCTCTTTCTCTTACTCCTCTTTCTCTTTCTCTTTTCTCTTTCTCTTTTTCTCTTTTTCTCTTTTTCTCTTTTTCTTTCTCTTTCTCTGGAGGGATTAGAAGTAAGTCTCTCCACAGGCAGAGTGAACATTCCTGCTGTTGCAAACAATAAGAGAATGGATAAGAGGAGCTCCCATCTTCCTCATTTTCTGTACAACAAGTGGCGAGACTCCTGACCTGTTTTACAGATGCACTCAGGAGAACAAATGCAATTAGTGGAAGCTCTATTTTGAACCTAGGAAAAGTATCACATGCTGCCAAATCCTCTGGAAAAAAAAAAAAAAAAAGAAAGAAAATAAAGGCAAAAAAGCCTTGGACTTCTGCAGTTAGCATCCACAATTAGTTATTTATTTTGGCATTATCTCAATACTTCGATTCCAGATGTGTAAGTAGGTATAATAATTCCACATTTTCCACAGAGGTGGTACTAAAATATATGCCTTAACATCTGCTATCTATTTCATATATTGTGGAAACAGAAACCCTTAAAAAACAAGTAGTTATGTTTTCTGTTCAGGACATAGAGAATATGTTAGTGGAAAGGGCATTTGGCCAAGAACTGATTGATGTTTATGAGAAGTAATACTGAGAAACTATGTATTCAGTGAAGGAAGTTAGAACATTCTGAAAAAAGAATATAATGAGAGCTTGTAGATGAAATCTGGTTTCCATAACACAGAAGATCCAAATTATTGTTATATACACAGGAAGAGAAATTGTGTGCTTCTTAAAATTTGGCTGCTTGGCCCAGCACTTAAAGATCACAAAGTTCTTTCAGAATAGGTAATCTTTTATGTAATATTCATATACTTTAGAGAGCAATTATTCCCACTTATATTGAGTAAGTGGGTGCTGGTTGACAATAAATCTCATGGCAGCACAATTTCTACAAGCTGTGCTGTGCTCCCGAGGGTGCCTGAAAAGTTGAAACTGTAGAAAATTGATATTTTGCCTGGCTGTTAAAAGACATGCTGCTCTACCAGTCAGAAGACAACATCTGACAGCCTCACCAAGATTTAGGCATTCATATGAAAGCCAAAGTTAATTCAAAGATTCTGTAAATACTGCCAGGATTTGAACAATGTGTGACAGTGTAAATCATCATTTTATTAATTAGTCATGAGAATCCGCAAATATTTATTCAGGATTATCTCCACACAGCTCTTTCAGGAGTTACCATTTGGATTTGCCTCTTCATTTGTGTTCACATACTAGCTTCAGAAAAGTATTTTCAAATATGAGACAAAGAATGGATTAATATTTTCTTCTGAGTTTCTGCTGAAATTTCTGTGTTAAACACCTTTATATTCTACCCATTCACCCTTAACAGTGAGGTCAGTCTGTGTGTGGGAAGAGCCTTATTAAACTATTTCACAGGTGAAAGGTATTTACTTCCAGAAATTCCCAGTGCACTGACTAGGGGCAAACTTATCTATTGCATACTCTATAAAAAACATTCTTCAAGTCTTTCATTACTAATTCCTTAGGTAATTGATCACATTTCTACCAACCATATATTTTTCCCTTAATAAATGTAACTTCCTGGCACAACGTTGAAAGTTGATGTATTATATACCTCAATAATGAGGAATGAGAGACCTGTCTATGTACAAACAAACAAGAACATCAGTTGTAGCAGAATATATTTTTCCATGTAGAAGTTCCCAAATTGTGCTTCTGGAAGCTATGGTGGCAACCTGTTTGGTGCTCCTTCTTGAGGACTTCTGCTTCTCACTTCCAATGGCCTAGTTACACCAAAGATTACAGAAGAAAGTTAAAAACCAGCATTTATTTTATAAGGGATGAGTATTTTATAAAGTCCAAGAACTAAATGTAAATTGTAGGGGCATTTTAGACACTTTAGACCAGGGGTGTCAAACTCATTTTCACCTGCGGCTGCATCAGCCTCGTGGTTGCCTTCAAAGGGCTGAATGTAATTTTAGGACTGCATAAATGTAGGAGTAGTTACATTTATACAGCCCTAAAATTACATTCTGCCCTTTGAAGGCAACCGCGAGGCTGATGCGGCCCCCGGTGAAAATGAGTTTGATATCCCTGCTTTAGAGTACCTTGCCCAGTGTCCAGCTTTTGTTGCGATGGGCACAAGTTACTGACAGAAGCAGATGCCTCAGACACTGTTGTGCAGTTAAGACAGAACTAGACACAACATCTTTATGTGCGAACTGGTCCAGAGACCTCTGAATTCCTTTAAAGTCCTAGCATATGAAAGATGAGGTGTTTTTCTTATTTTTCTTATTTTCTTCTCAGTTACAGTGTTGAGATCATGAGACTGATTTATGCTAGAGTAAATGTAAAGAGCACTGGTCATACAGTCCTACAAAGCACACTGTTGTCTTTTATCATTTTTGTGCTCTGCCACTCTTGGAAGTCCCATTTCTAAAAGGCATGTGATATTTCCATCTTTGCTCCTCCTGATAATGTATTTGTTTATAATTTTTTAAGTTACAATTGTGGCTATTATCAAGTGTAGCTGGATGCTAATAAACCTTAAATAGATGCAAATAACAAAGACTAGAGATCTAAATACGGCCGATACCTTTATTATACCCTCCACAAAATTCAGTAAAATGTGTGTAATTCAATAAGGTTTTAGAAGCAGTAGAATTTGAAGAAAAGATGTAATTTGAGGTGTGTAGGTAGGAAATTGCAGTGCACTTTGCACTTGTAAGGGACAGCAGAAGGGACGTACCAGATGAACTCTTTGTCTGCTCTAACTAGCTGGCCTGGAGAGTGCTAATGGCCATGTCTACTTCACTGATTTTGTTCAGAGCAGAAATACAGTTTTGAAGCTAATCCCCTGCTTGTCTCCATTTACCACGTGTTGCTTCACTGCTGAGAGCAGTTTTGGTGTTCATGAAATAGATTTTTTTTCAGAGGAAACTAAATCAGACGCTCTGCTCTCTTAAGTGCTTCGGTTCTAATGGGGACATTATGCTCCAAACCAATGTGCAGCTTGTACCACCACAAGATCATCCACCATGTACTTAACATTTTTTCTTTTTACGAAAAGAGTCCAACCACATGAGTAGCTGAAACACTCAACCCAAAGAACGAGTTAAATTGCTCAATCCACTCTGAATTTAAACTGAAATAACCCCTGCATTTTCATATGGTGGGAGTGGGAGTAGTCTCAGCTTCAGTTACTTCTGTTTACAGATCCTTTCCCATTGTGCTGCATTGCCTACTAATCTAGGCATAGAGACAGGTTAAGTTTAACTTTTCAGCATTTAAATAAACTTTGATTATTTTAGAAACCCAGGCACAGGCACCCCTATGGCTTTCTCTTTTTAGCAGTGGCAGGAAATCTGTCAGGAAACCCAGCAGTTCCTTTCCTTGTTCCATCTTGCAATAGATAGACAAAACTAATCCTATCCTTGCTGTTACAGCTAAATAGTGTATTGCAAAAACATATTATAAAGAAAACAGAGTAAATTATTAACACTAGTTTCTCAAACATGTTTCAAATTTTTCTGATTTCTGACAATCAGAAAATCATTTTTTTTCAGTGTTTCTGACTTCTTATGAAATAAAGATGAGGAATCCAAGGTTCTATGCATGATGGCACAGAGAGTTTCTTGTAAAATTTGTTATAAATACCCTGAGAAGTGCCTTCAATAGTGCCTTAAGAAATCATTCTGAGAGCAGATACTTGGAAAACTCTGGCTATTGCTGATTCAGAAGTTGATTAGAAGATATCTGGTTTATAGAAGTATAGAGTTGCAAGGCACCTCAGCAAAACCAACATCTTCCTGTTGATGCAACAGTAAGATCCTACACTGATAATTGTTAGAAATCAGCAAATATAAACATGAAAGTAACTCCTACAAGGTTAAGTTAACTGTCTAGGATCTTCTGTAAGTTCTGGCATATGTATAGACAAGGTTACCCAGAAAGTAAAGCAGCTGTTATCTTCAGATCTGGAAAAGTGCTGGCATTCCTAGTGATAGTGATACAATTCAGATTCAGGCAAAAAAATTATAATTACTATACAAATTTTAAAATAAGACAAAAAATTATTTTAACTAGTTCAATATTCTGTTTGTTGTAAATATACGTATCAGGGTTTTTTTCTATAGCTTGTTACATATTATTCTTCCTGAGAATGAAAGAAAAAAACTATTTTTTAAAAGGCTAGTCTTTTCTTACCAAAAATATTTCAAATCAGTAAAAAAACCTCTTACAATATTAAAGAGAAGACAGATTATTTCATGAGCAGTAGCTAAATCTTCTCTTCAGCTAGCCCAGCCCATGTTGCTTAGATAAGGATTGCCTATGTTCATGCTCTCATTAAAGTCGCTAGGAATTAGCAGTTGAAGTTGATTAGTCCCTGCTAGCAAATGCAAGTCATCGGTCCCTTGGAGCAGCAAGTCTGCCTGGCAGAGCTGTGCAGCCACACAAAACAGCCTCAGCTCTTGCGTTGCTGTGGGGGGCTGAGAACTAACTAGCGAGCGTTGCCCGGGTGAGAGACGTGCCTTGAACATCCTCCCTTCTGCCGCCACAGGTATGACAGAAACGCGCAGAGAGCAGCCGAGTGCTTTCACACAGGCAGGCCAGGTCCATTTGCAGCGGAGACAGAAGATTGAGCTTCCAAGAATTTGCTCACATCTCCTTTGAATTATGAAATATCCTTTTTTTTTTTTTTCTATCCATGAACACTGTGCAATAATAGATGGGATTTATTGTCCTCCGGAACATTTGATGGCCACTTCTGTAGTTAAAAATAAGGCCTAGTTGTAGTCAGAGCTTTTCAGTGGTAACTCTGAATCCTTTACAAATGAGGCCTCATTATCTCTACTTTATAAACAGAGAAATGGATGTGCAAAAATGACTGGTTTGAGTCATCACTGTCAAAGCTGGGAAGAGATATAAAATAGAAAATATCCCCCTTGAAGAATGGCTACATAAGACGTGCGATACATGCACCTGAGGGCCTAGCCAGCAAAACAATTGTTAGTAGATTTTGCCTTAAATTTAATGGGAAGAATGGGCTTTCCCCCTGCTCATTTTATGCTTGTTTGGAAGTGGATATTTAGCAGCAGTAGGGAATGAAGGTTTTGTTGAAGAAATAATAGCAGTCTGATGGTAGGCACAGTATGGTCCTTCTCTGGTCTGCATTCAGGCCAGCAGGAGTGCCAGAACTGCAGTGTTCACTCACTCATAACTGTGTGTTAAAATATCAGTTAGAGTCTTTAAAATATTTTTATTATATTACTATTTTCAAGTGGTTTTCAATGTGTGGGGCTGTCAGCTGCATACAACTCTTTCAGAAAATAGCCTTTCCATTTCTCTCACTCCATGTATTGCATATTGAAATTTTGTAAAATGCAGGGTACAGTATCTTCCCAACTTGAAAAAGAAGAGTTCTTTTTCATTGCATCTGTGTGCTGTCATTACAGCATTCAAATGATGTTCAGCAAATCAACAGCAGGTTGCAAAGTAATGTTTCAGTTCTGGAACCTGAGGTTCTTGTGTATTATATTTTTGCTCTCTGTAATCTCTACTTTTTCTTTGCCTTAGGAGCTGACACTACTTCAAGACAATTTTAATCAAATCCTATTGCATGTGCAAAACTAAACTACTGGATAAAGGACAGAGGGCTCTGCCATTTGTAGACTCGGTTCCCAAGATACTGCAACACTCCTTGCAAATACTAATTACTTCGCAGCTGTCAGTACTCAAACGATGTTTATTTATTAATAACAAGAATGTTTTTAGTTGTGTGTCTCTGTAGTATTCTGGAAGCTGTTGTGCTTCCAGTCTAATATGCTGCTCCGTGTTTTCATAGTTTCTACACCTTGTCATTTATGTAGAAGGAGAAAATAGGAATAACTCTTATCATGGCATTTGCTTTACATTCATCGCCATTCACCATTATTCCAAAATATCTGAGAAGGCATATTCATGGCTGTGTCTGCCACCCTCTTATTAACTTCTTTTCATTTTATGGTCCTTCTCAATCTTTTAGGCTGAGTTTTAAGAAATACTTCACTTGCACCTGACTGTCTTAAATTTCCTATTGAAAATTTAAGATTCTGGCATTTGTAGTTTAAAAGCATACCAATTAATTCACATGGTAGACATAGCGAAACAATATCATAACAAAATAACAACTCTTCCACTAACATCAGCAGAAAATTAAGTGTTTATTCAAAAAATAAAAATCTGAGAGAGAATGAGGGTCATACAGGCATTAATGCCTGACATAACAAACATTTTAAATTATTGAATTGACGAGTTAATCAATGTGACCTTTTTTTGTCTCTGCTAAATACTGTGGGTGACAAGTAACTGGAAGAAAAACACGCTTATCCTAGAGAGTATGTGCACGGCACATAAAGTGTTGTGGGATATTTAAAGTGTAAAGCCGCTCAGATACACAGAAGATGTAATGTTTTCTTGGAATTGAGTACTCAGTGAATCACATAATTAATTTTAATAATGGAGCAGAGTGTCTGTAAAATTCTATAGGGAACTAACCAAAATGAAGTATTTCCAAGAGACAATGTTTTCCTGCTGATTTATATACTCAGCCTTTGGAGAATTATTAGGTCTAATAGTATCAGTCAGTATTCCTTCTAATAAATAAAATTGCTAATTCCAGCACAGAAATATTAGAAACCGTGAACTATAATTGCTAGATTGACTACTATAAGTGGTGACTGTCAGCCAGTCAAAACACATATGTTGGGTTATTATTTAATACAATAACCTAAGGCAGAACTCCAGTAGAAATCATAATACATACTGCTTAATTAAAGAATATGAAAGTGTATTATGGCTCAATGTCAGGACAATAAATGTGCTCTTATTGTTAATATTCCCTAACTTTCGAGTGCTTCACTTTGCAGGATTAACATTACAGCAGAACCATATTCAAGATCGAATTTCCTAGCAAGGTCTGAATCCAAGTTACCATACCAGGTGAGACCAGAGAGCCTCTAATCCATGATGGTGCTCCAGGAGCTGCAAGATCCACCTGAACGACAGGGCTGTGCTCCAAAGCAGACAACTGCTGAGCAACACACACCTTCCCAATCCAGTACTTCAAGGCTAGAAGGTGCCACGACATCACTCTTTGCACCTCTCCTAATTTTTGACCAGTGTCTCTGGACACTAAATTTGCTGTCCCCAGAAATTCTATGTCCTTCCTGTATTACAGTTCTGCTAAGCACTACTCAGTGCTTTTGTATGGCCATCACTTCACCAGTCTTTTTTTTCTTTTGTGACTAAGACTACCTAATCACTGTGATTTCAAACGCCCGTTGTTTTGTTTATAACATTCTCTGCACAAATTTCAAAATTGCAGGTCAATCCTTTGATGATTTCACATGCCATTTAAGAGAACCGAACTAAACAACATCTCCCTGTAAGGCCCAGAGGGCCTAAAATCTCTTTCCCACCTTCTCTTTGTGGCAGGTTTGAAGGTGTGCAGTTCGGAAGTGTACTTTCGTGAGTGGGGACATCAAAGGCAAATTCATCACGTAAGTCCTAATGCAATGTCAGTGTTACATGCTATTGGTTAGTAAACATTTTGAATCGGTTTTGTTTCGAACCATACCTTATTAAACATGCTGAAAGCTATGTCCATTTACCGAAACTGGTAATGAATTAGAGGATATAGGGACAAAATCCTCACCTTTGAGGAAGTTTCTTTAGTCTTTTAAAATAGTAAACTTTGGTAGTTACTGTATAATGTGAATTATCTGTGAAAATTTATATATGTACAGGAAGGAAAGACATTACTCAAGTTTTCTTTCAGTTAATGAATCATTAAATCCCATTCTTGAAAAAGTGTTATGAAGCCCCCCTCTAATGGGGCTTAAGTCTCTTTGTACATCTTTCACCCTCCCGTTTCCCTGTTTTAGAAGGTGTAGTTGCAGCCTGCAGTTCTCCATATAGTACTTGCTGATGCTGCTTGTGGACCCCTCTGACCTTGAAATGTTCAGGCTTTTTGAAAAAATTCCAGGAATTCTGAGGGTTGCAAGTGAGAAAACAAACAAACAAACCAAAACAAAACAACAAAAACCAGACAATAACAAACAACAGCAACAACAACAAAAACACTGGCTGCTTTGTGTCACTTGTAATTGGTAACTGGACCGAGACAAATCTGCATGTAAGCTTGTTTTTTGTAACTTGTAATAACTACAGTTTAGTTACTAACCAATTACTACTGGTTAGTGTAAAAAAACCTGCATGCTGATACTGGAATGAAGAGGAATCTTTATAATGGAAATTGTTAGGGATTGTAGATTATTAGCTTCTCTTCTAACATCTAATAATTGTCAATTCTACACTTTATGAAGTTATCTGAAACGCATAATGTGTATTAAGTATAGTATTTTAGGTGGAATTTCTAGCATTTCAGACATTTAGCTGAGTTTGTACTACATGACAAACATAGACACACTTATAAACATTAGACCCGAAAAATCTTGTTATCAGGGGAAGAGAAAATATACAGGTAAAAAAGTGCAATGGTGCTGTAAAATATAAAAGCAAAAAGCAAAAGAACACATAAATAAAACTTGTTTGTCGAGTACAGATGCTTTTTCTTGTGAGAATACCGTTTCTGACTCCCTAGCAGTGAGCGACACTCTCAGAATGAAGCAGTGTGGCAATGCTACCAGAATCACAGCCTCAGAAGACATCCAGAACACAAGCAATAAAAAAATAATTATAAAACATAGGTGTATACTTATGATTGGATTGTAAGAAATGATTAGGGGTTGCCACAACCAGATGAACAGTCACCTTCTGAAAATAAATATGTTTCAGTAGCAAATTGGCCACTCTGAATTTGTAGTGCTGGTTTCCTAGTTCTTTTCTTAGAAAATCTAATTCATAGTGATTTCCTGTAATAAATGAAAGATCCCTAAAGAAAAGTATCCTGTTTTAAGCTCAGCCATACATTTCTTATACGGCAGCTACCATTTTATTGACTATGGCTGCTATTTGTTTTTACTGTAGCATCTGTGTTCCTTTAAAACAAAGCAAGCTTGTTCAATGTGAACAGTGGCTATGAAACACTTCGTTAAAATTTCATCTTCCAGTAGGACAGGTTTGCTTTTGAGCATTTCTACTTTCTCTCTGAAACCAGTGACATGATTTTGGACATGAATTTTCCACCATGATTGGTGGAAATCAGCAGAGTTCTGTGGCCTTCCTCCAGAGTTGTAAATCAGAGCTATCTGGACAAGTATTAAAAACTGTTTGGTTTGCAGTTCAACCTCTACAGAGGTTATTATATCACTAGTAAACAAGATTCTTCTTCAAGCTGTTTTTGAAATACTTCTGTAAAGAAACAATTTTAAAAAATCCCCTGATCTTCAAATAGATAAAAATACTTTGAGTTTCCTTCCAAGAATTCATACTGTTCACTGAAACACACTTTTTAAGTGCTTATGTGCACTTCTACAAGAATATCTGCAGAATGACAATATTGTCTTGTGTATGTCAGATGTCAGTGTGGATGGAAGCAACTACTGCACTGACGTTCATGAGAAGTGAAGTGGCAGAGGATGAATGATGCGCATTGGCAGAAGTGCTTTTGGTGTCCGCTAGTATGTCACTGCTTGTTGACCTACTCTGTTGCTTTTTGGAGTAAAATCCAATAAAATGGTGTCAGTGTCTAGTGTTATTACATAATGCTATGCAGACTTTAGAAACAAACAGTAAAACAGAAAAAAAAAATAAATAAAAAATCCTAAGCTGATTTCAAACTGATGTTTCCTCAGTGCATCTCCAAGTGATGCAAGAGAAGAGGACCTTGTTGTTAAGCTCTGATAGATGACTCAGAAAATGTGGGTGGAATTTCCAGTTTGGCAGATTTTTTGTGACCTTGAGAAAGACATGCAACCCTAATGTATCTCAACTTCTTCAACTTATTACAGAAATAATACTTTAACTTGTTTAAAAAGCTTATGTGGGGAAAATTCACTGCCTTTTCAAGATTCTGCACAAAAGCTAAGGAATGTACCGTTGTGTGTCAGGATGAGACCACCTCTGAACTCCTCTGAAATTTCTTTTGGTGGCTTCAGTTTGGATTGAACATGTAGAAACCGAATGTGCAGTGCCATGCAGTAGAAATGACGGGATCAGAAAAATGTTGGAACTCAAGGAAAATGTAAAAATAGGATGGACTTTCTATATTGTATGCTGAAAACTTAATTATATTTGACTGATCTGGTGGAATTTTTAAGCATATAGGGTTCCCAGTAGCTTGCCAGCCCCAAACCACTATTAAAATAAAAGCAATGCATTTTAAGGGAAGTGTAGAAAATGAGGTAAAAATGGACACCTCCACTTTGATGAAGGAAGGAACTCATGAGACCCTTTATGATCCCAACACCAAGCAGTACAGAGGGTTTTATATCCACATTGCTCAGAGCCAAAACTCTCCTAAAGACGGCAGTAGCACTTCCATCCCACACCACCTGTAGATTGCCTTGGCTGAGTACACACCCCGCAGCCCTTTGAGCTTGTTCATGCTCCATATACTTCTCTGATATATTTGTTCCCTGTGCAACATGTCGTGTCATAATCCTCATAAAATGATGTTGCAGCCTTACATATCTTTGGAGTCCCTGCTCATCCCTCTCCAAAGCCTGATGTTGCCTGTAGTTGTTGTGAACATAGAGATCACTGCTGCTGCGGGTGCATCTGTCATCTCTTCAGGTAGTAGCCATGGATAACACAGAAAGTGTTTGCTGCGGTTTTTGATCCAACCATGACTATATCACTCTCTGCAGCATGTTACCTTTTTTTCCTTTTGGAAACACCTTGTGAGATGACCGAGGTGAGATTCGGGGCCTGGAAGTCCAATGTTCGGCAATGGGAAAACATACTCTGCATACATAGGATAAATAGAAGTTCTGGGTGCACCTGTGAGGCTCTGCAGGCAACCAGTGGCCATGGGGCAGCAGCAGAGTGGCAGCATCACTTTGCAGTCCCTGGTGCAGAACTATGGGCATAAGGAGACAAGCAGATGACTTCTTGGAGTACAAGCAAGATTCGGGCCACGGATAACTCAGAAATCAGGAAATCTTACTTTTTGAACAGCAGAAAGTGTTTATTTAAGCGACATGTTAGAAACAAATCAACTTTTCAAGTCCTATCAAGAAATGCTAATTAATGACTGTATTTTCTAGAGCTCATGGGAATTTTTTTCTGTTACAAATGTGGATCTTTATCAGATGTTTCACTGTTATGAGAAGATTAAGAACTAGAAAAATGCAAAAAATGTGGTTTTTATCTTAGATTCACTTCAGTGAAGAGTATAGCTTTATCTAAACACATGGTCCCTATCTAAATATATAGATCTTTCTCTCAAAAGTACATTTACCACAATCTTATCTGAATGAGCTAGTCTTACCAGATATCTTTGTTATTTAGTCAATCCTTTTTGCAAAGTGAAAATTTTCCTCTGGTGTCTTTGTCTTGAGACTAGCTTTTAAATAGAAGGAGAATATGAATATATTTACTTTTGCAAAAAGATCTCACAGGCGTGATGATTAAGAAACTCCAGTGTATCCTTCTTAAACAATCTAGATATGACTAAATATTTTCCCAAATGCATATGAAATTTTCTTGGCTGTTTGTTTTTTTCCGAGGTGATGATATGGGAAAAAGGTGGAAGAAGAATGAAGATTATTTCTGAGATGTCTAGGCTGCTTCCCTGGAAACACCTGAAATTTGAGCTTTTCTGCATTTGACTGTTTATGTAAATTATTTCTGTTCCTTGATTAGATGGGTGTGATTGCATTCTGTTGTTTCTTTCACATTGACAAGTAGTGGCTCCTAGGAGAATTTCAACTAATGTCCCCTGACAGGAAATCTGGCAGGATGGAAAGATGAAAAGCCTTAAAGTTGTAAACATTCCTTTCAGATAGACAGAGCTGTCTATTGTTGTGCAATATGAGGGAAATTTAGAATAATTTTCATCATGATACATTTAGCTTTTGCTCTAGGTAGTGCTTATTCATATTCTTAAAAAAAAAAAAAAAAAGTCACATCAAGATTTATTAGTAAGTTGAAAAGAAAAAAGGTTAGCTTTTTACATGGGAACACATTTAACAATACACAAATTGCCCAAAAAAGGATACAATTCTTTACAGTTGAGGCAGGAATCTTTTCTTTGACTTTGATGAAGATGTAACCAGTTTCCCAATGGAGACCTTGGAAGAATCTTTCTTTACATCCATGCCTGGTGAGATTTCCCCAGGATTACTAGATTGCACTGGTCTCTGTTTCTCTGCGACCCAGCTCCACAGCATACAATTTCATGAAATTTTGTGCAGCAACTACTTCCAAAGGCTGGATACTGTTTCACACTTCATTCATTTCACATCATCTCTTTAATACAATAAGTTATGGGGGTCTTCCCTTGACATCATATAGTCTCATGCAAGTCATGGATCCCATTACTGCAACAGGAGCACTGTGCTTACTTGGCCACCTGCTCTTTCAGTTTGAACTAAGACTATTTCTCTTCCATTCTATTAAAAAGAATAGAAAACTCTTTCCATTAGTAACAATAGGGACAACAAATGATATGGCATAATACACTTCATTGGATTTTTTTCTTGCAGTTGTGATCAGGAAACAATATGACAATTATAACAAGGAAAAGACGGCACAGAAGCAAAAGGAAGAAAAGTCTATAAAGGAATACTTCGGTATAAGACTTTATTTATGGTTTGTATTGAAGTACCAAGTATATAAAAATTAAAGCATTTTTCCTTCTGATTTGTTCTTTAGGACAGAACTCCTATTCAAGACTTAGCAGAAACTCTTGCTTTCCATTTTTCCCCACAACTTCTGTATCTGTAATTGCTTCTAAGAGCAAGTATATAATTAACTGCAACATACCTTTTTCCCCTTGCTTATCATGGTTAAGTCTTAGATTCGCCCTTTGAACCTTAAATGTACCAAGGTTAAATGTTCCTTTATGAAAAAAGTATTGTTTGCATTAGAGAACAGGTGAAGTGTCAATGATACATCTCTTTGGAATAGCATTGCATATTTTATCTGTTCCCAGCTGTTTGTGTCATTTTGTTTAGGGGAAAATATGAAATATAAGTACAGTTTATTACCTATGGCTTCTTGCATAGTGATAGGTTTGGAACAAGGACAGTAAATGGACTGAGAGAGATTGTTCACACACTGCTTATCATGCAGCTGTTGTCAGGTAACAGAAAAAGGTAGATGTTTTCAGCACCATAAACTCATCATAAATCAAAACTGAAAGCTAAATCAGTCAAGCAATTAAAAGTCATGTCATTTTTACACCTCCTAAAATGAATGTATTCATTCCTAATTCCTTCCAGGTGTGCACAGTCTTGCTTAACTGTACACCTCAGGGAGAGTTAAAGTTCTCAATGCTTTTTGAGTCCGATTTTTTATTTCTCAGCTGAAATTGAATAAGACAAAATGTAAGTTCATATTTCTGGAAAATAAAACCTGGATAGGTTTTTTTTTTTTGATGACAGGAGCTCAACTGGATCTACACAGAAGTACAACAAAGTACAAGCTGATTACAAGATGATTTGGGGCCATGAAAGTAACAATATCCTCCTGAGGTCTCAATTCTATGTATAATTCTGTTCAAAAAAGATCTTCAAATTACATAGGAATACAAAAAGATTGCTAAACTGATAGTAAGAATTGTTTCCTATACAGGGACTAAAAAAAGCTTAAGTTCTTTGTTTTATCAAATGCAGGTTGAAAAGGGAAGAGAAGAAAATCTTTGCACTGAGAGCCAGGACTAGCACAAAAGAAAAATGGCACCACAAGAACAATTTGCTTCAGAAACTAGAAAAATAAACCCATAATAATTCCATTTTGGAACACATATAAAATGGAAATTGTAGTCCCAAAATTTGTTATTGTTTTGTGGATGAAGGTCATACAGACCTGCTCTCTTTGAGAGCAAGGTGCTGGTCTCTGTGACTCAGGAGAGTCATTCTTCTTTCCAACCTCATCAACTGCTAAAAGACATTAGTTTCTAGGTTGTTCCCCCTGCCATGACTTTCAAGGTCCATCTGAATACAACAGTAACTCTTGATTATAGGATTCTAGTGAACTAGGACAAAATTTAAACATGGAGTTTCTTTCTTTATTTACTTACAAACAGATTAATCATTGTGTGTGAGGAGAACAGAGGTTAATAAGGTAAAATTTGCAACCATGTGCATGCATGTGCACACATGCACAGGTAACACACATAAATTTGTGCATAGTTGCACAATACAATACAATACAATACAATACAATACAATACAATACAATATAATATAATATAATATAATATAATATAATATAATATAATATAATATAATATAATATAATATAATATAATATAATATAATATAATATAATATAATATAATATAATATAATATGGCAGACACTGTTATTAAATCACAGATATGTCTCCTAATTTTCTTGTTTCCAATTAAAAAAAAGATTATTGATAAAACCAGTTGAGGGTTCTGAATAATTACTACAAATGTACTTGTCAGTCATTTACAAAGAAAGAAAATGCATAATTAAATCTATCATACAGAAATGAATCCACTAAAATTTTCTTAGCTATCAAAAATTAATTCATGTTTCACTGTAGGAACTTTTACTCTGACTGAAATACAAAAGCCCCATCAGCTCTGTCAGAAATTTCCCATCTAGAATAAGCACACACGAGTCTTTGTGTATTAACACTCTCTAATTTACAGTTCCATTTCGAAAAACAGCAGAAGCAACTGGACCGTGGAGTAAATTATCAAGGGAAGTGGTCATGGCAACATCACTTCAGAGAGTGAAGTCTGTGACATTATCAACAACGGCTTAATGAACTGCTGTGCCAAATGTAGGTCGAGTTGTATCATACAGATAGCTGGATTATCTGACCCTGAAACCGAAGACTTCAGTTTCTACCACCATCAGCCTGTGCTTTTCCTTTTCCCCATCCTTCCTGTCTCATTCTCAGTTTTTTTTCCAGCTGGAGGTGGTTGCCAGCGGTGGGGGATGGCTGCGTCTCTGCTGTAGCCCCACCCCAGGGGTACCCAACAGTTGGGCTGCCTGACTGCCTCCAATGCCTTCCACACCTCTGGAGAATACTTGTTTCTTGTTTTGCCCCAATGAGAAAGCCACAAACAAACCTCATGAGCACACCAGCCTGACAGCCTGCATCTGCCTGTGCAGTTGAGGAGATAAAGCAGGTGGCATAAGACAGCTCTTCTTCTCAAGAAAAGACAAGAAAAGAAAAGAAAAAAGAAGAAGAGAAGGGAAGAGGAGAGGAGAGGAGAGGAGAGGAGAGGAGAGGAGAGGAGAGGAGGGAAGGGAAGGGAAGGGAAGGGAAGGGAAGGGAAGGGAAGGGAAGGGAAGGGAAGCGAAGCGAAGCGAAGCGAAGCGAAGCGAAGAGAAGAGAAGAGAAGAGAAGAGAAGAGAAGAGAAGAGAAGAGAAGAGAAGAGAAGAGACAAGACAAGAAAAGAGAAGAAAAGAGAAGAAAAGAGAAGAGAAGAGAAGAGAAGAGAAGAGAAGAGAAGAGAAGAGAAGAGAAGAGAAGAGAAGAGACGAGACAAGACAAGAAAAGAGAAGAAAAGAGAAGAGAAGAGAAGAAAAGACAAGACAAGACAAGAAAAGACAAGAAAAGAGAAGAGAAGAGAAGAAAAGAAAAGAGAAGAAAAGAGAAGAAAAGAGAAGAAAAGAAAAGAAAAGAAAAGAGAAGAAAAGAGAAGAAAAGAGAAGAAAAGAAAAGAAAAGAAAAGAAAAGAAAAGAAAAGAAAAGAAAAGAAAAGAAAAGAAAAGAAAAGAAAAGAAAAAAGAAAAAAGACGGACAAGATGGCTCCTTCAGAAAATAAACAGAAGAGGAAGAACAGCCTTATCCTCATGGCCTCTCAGGGCAAACCTTGACCTATGTTGTCCCAGGGACTTGGTCTGTGCATTTTGTAGGCTACTTCTGGTTGCTACAGGCTAGAGCTGTGCCAGTGATCATGTTTACAACTAAATAGTATAGATGATGTTGGAAAAATGCCTCTGCCTACACCATAGCCCATTTTGTTAGTGTAGGTCAGCTACACAGGGAATTAGCCTGGCAGGCACGTGCTCTTATATTTTTGGCACCATCACCTCACAGTTTTTGTTTCCCTTTCTCTTTTGTATTGTTGTCCCCGATATCAAATCAATTGGTGGGATTTTTTTACCTTTGTATATTTTGAGGAAGGAAAGGCGGTGCTTGCAGCTGTCAATGCGCAGTGATAAGCACAATATCAGTGCCTGGATGTACCACATGATGTTACATGGGTGAATATACTCATTGTGAATCTAATTATTCCCTTGGCCCCTTTTCTAAAACCTTGTCTACCAGAATAACTTTCTTTGGACAAGGAAGCTCCTCAAAGGAGAAATCTCAGTAAGCATTTCTTTCTTTTTTTTTCTTTTTTTTTCCCTAAGTGTCCATTACGGACTAGAGCTGGAGACAAGATAGAGGTTGGGTCAAATTTTGGGTCCTGATCCAGTATTGCCATTTTGTTCTATGGTCTACTCTTACCACAGGATCTTACCATAGGATTCAAGCAGAGTTGAGTCGCTTCCTGTTTTTTTAAATGGATGGGGTTTTATAAAAATTATAGCATTACTGAAGCTGCAAAAGGGTAATTTTAGTGAAGTATAGTTTTAAAAAGAAAGCCTTTGCATGCTATCTGCAATAGCTTTTTTTGTAGCTGAAGACTATAATTACTGCACCTCTTGAAGATCCTTAACAAAACCAACCAACTAAACAAAAAACAAAAACAAAAACAAAACAAAAACAAAAACACGGCTCCAAGAACATGTAAGTGATATTCACAGTTCTCTGAAATGAAAAACTGCCTTGACTATTTTCCTTCCAGACTGTCTTTCGTTTTAGTAAGTCTACCACAAGCTCTAGTTATGAAATGTGAAACATGAAAGGCCAAAGAGAGTGAAACTTTAAATCAAAAAACATATTTCTCACAATAACATAAAATATTCATCTCACATTAAAGTGAAAAATTAAATATATGTCTTCAAATGTTGTGATAGGTACTGGTCAGAATGAGGTACTAAGAAGGGCTGACCACTCCCAGATTACATGAATTCGTGTGGGAGGAGGCCAGATGCATTTATTACAAATATAAACAAATCAAACTTCTACACCCTATAGTTACCTGAAATGCAGTCATGGCTGCAGAATGCAATTTAACGCCTCAATAACCACAGAGTAGTATTCTGATGACTAAGGACAACCAGGAAGAAAATATTTTTACTTTATTTTTCTTTTGTAATCAATAACATCTTTTCTGTCCATTTCATGATCTTTTATTAGTGTAATTATTGGAACAGGTTGCCTAAAGAGGCTACATATGCTGTTTCCATCCTTGGAGGTTTTCAAGACCTACCTGGATAAAACCCAGAGCAACCAGGTCTGATCTCAGAACTGAC
The DNA here is from genome assembly GCF_036013445.1 of Caloenas nicobarica. Taxonomy (NCBI): domain Eukaryota; kingdom Metazoa; phylum Chordata; class Aves; order Columbiformes; family Columbidae; genus Caloenas; species Caloenas nicobarica. The sequence continues at coordinate 53,243,340 of NC_088245.1, forward strand.
CCTGCTTTGAGCAGGAGGTTGGACTAGAGACATCCTAAGGTCCAACCTGAATTATCCTATAATCTTTTGAGTCATTGGAACTTGAAACTTTACACTGCCTTTAAAATATGCTTAGCTAATTGCTTTTAATTTTCCTGTTTGCCTTGTTTTGTATTCATTATTTTTTATATAATCTAGGAATGTTACTGTATTTTGATTGCAATAAAATTTCAAATATATGTGGTTTTCATACAGCTAATTTTAGGTTTTTACTTCTACATTGATTTGAAGTTTACATACTAGAAAACAATTTTCCTAACTCAGCTACACGATAGCACATACTTTACAGCTTTGTGATAAATATTATCTATTTTACCTAATAAAATTTTCCTAAATATAAACTATGAAAATGCAAGCTAATTTCATGCATAACAAAAGCTTATCCATTTATTAAACTGAAAAGAGTATTTGACTGCAGTAGCTATCCCCCAAGCCATCTGTTTCAGAAGTTTCATTTAGTGAGTAGTAATTTGCGCAAACACAATTCCAAATCTTATCCTCATTAGTTAATACACAGGTATAGTATCATAAAAATATCTCTTTTGTGCTTATTAGACTGTGATAAACTCTATAACTACTGTGATTTCCCTCCTGATTGGATTAAATATCTCATGTCTAATAAGATTGCAGCAATTCTATCCAGAAGTTTGTGTATTTCCTGCAAAACGAATTAATCTTTTGCACAGTGATACACAATCCAAATGGGACAAACAACTCCTCAAATCACATTGATCTACTGTTCAGATTTTTTTTCCTTGTACAATTCAAGCTCATTTACTTTGTATCTTCCCTATTAATACATTTGTTTATATTTTTCATAGATCTTACGGAGTTATATCTGTTACCTGTTTCCCCAACTCTTTGAAAGCACAGCTTGTCGCTCTCCCCAGGACAGGTGTCCTTTTGGGGAAGGAGTGCAAAACACCAGGCTTCTCCAGAAGAGGCAGCTTAGATCAAAAGATGATTTCTGTTTATATTGGTGGTAGCCACATGTGTACGTTGTACAGAAGATTTAGACAAAATGTGTTTTTATTCCTGTTTGAATAAAGAGGCACTTGGAATTAAATTTGGGAAACACACATACACAGACACACATGTCCACCAGATATGTGGACCTCAAAAATGCAAAGTCTGTTTCTCATGTCATTGCTTGTGGATAGAAACTGAATCAAAATCTGAGCTTTTGACAAAAGGAATGACACTAGTTGCCATGCAATATAAGCAAGCTGCGCTCTTCAGACCTTATTCTTGTTTCAGCAGTGAAACTAGTGTGAATGGGCCTTTTTTCTGAATTAGCGTCCAGGCTCCTTCCCAAAATTGTAGGCTGAGTGTTTGCTAGTAGGTGTCATTAACAAGTACATTTATGCAGGGTGTTTCTATAGGTAATCATCTGCTTTGTGTAGCCCTTATAGCCCGGGAATGCACACAGCCATCTGAAGGACAGTGAATACCTCAAGTGTTGTATAGCTGTAGAGAAGGGAAGGCAAAATCTGCACAAGAAATTCTCAGTGAACTCTTAAGTGCAGACTGTGTGATCTTCATTATTTATAATAACAAGACTAATTCACAGTCCTTCTAGGTCTCAGTCAAAAGCAGCATATATTTAATGGCATAGCAGGTGGTTTGACAACTCAAGGAAAAATATCCTCTGTAATTCCTGCTAGCATTCAAACCTATGTTTTGAGACAAGTTTGTCACTTTGCATTCATACATCATTATTTTTACAGTTAAGTAATACTAGTTCAATTAACTATTTTTGTTACTTAGACCAAGTAATCATGAGGAACGGACCTACTGAATCTTTATCCAGGATTGAGAACAAAGAACTTCAAAAGGCACTTTTTGATATATCAGCTACCTACTATGAACTTACTAATGTGAGATACTACTTTCTAGCCCACAAAACATGTTGTCTCCACACAACATCCTTATTGCTAAATTGGAGAGATATGGGTTTGATGGGCAGACTATTTGATTGATAAAGAATTGTCTGGATGGCTGCATCCAAAGAGTTGCATGCAACAGCTCAGTGCCCAAATGGAGATCAGTAACAAATAGGTGTCCCTCACGGGTCTGTATTTGGTCCGGTACTGTTCAATATCTTTATTATGACACTGACAGGTGGACTGAATGTACCCTCAGCAAGTTTGCAGATGACACCAAGCTGCACGGTGCAGCTGATGTGCTTGAGGGATGGAATGCCATCCAGAGGAACATTCACAGGCTTGAGAAGTGGGCCAACGTGACCCTCATGAAGCTCAACAAGGCCAAATGGAAAGTCCTGCACGTGGGCCAGGGAAATGCCCAATATTAGTAGAGACTAGGGGATGAACGGATTGAGATCAGCTCTGCAGAGAAGGACATGGGGATACTGGCACATGAAAAATTGGACATGAGCCATCAATGTGAGTTTGTAGCCCAGAAGGCCAGTTGTATCCTGGGCTGCATCAAAAGAAGTCTGGCCAGCAGGTTGATGGAGGAGATTCTCCCCTTCCACTTTGCTCTGTTGAGAACACACCTGGAGTGCTGCGTCCAGCTCTGGGGTTCCCAGTACAAGAAAGACATGGCCCCAGGGGAGGGCCATGAAAATGGTAAGAGGGTTGGAACACCTCTCCTATGAGGACAGGCTGAGAAAGTTGGGGTTGTTCAGTCTGGAGAAAAAAAGGCTCCAGTGAGACCTTATTGCAGCCTTTCAATACTTAAAGGGTGCTTACAAGAAAGATGGAGAAAGACTGTTTTACCAGGGTCTGCACTGACAGAAAAAAGGACAATGGTTTCAAACTAAAAGACAGTACATTTAGATTCGCTATAAGGAAGACATTTTTTACAATGAGGGTGGTGAAACACAGAAACGGGTTGCCCTGTGGATGCCCCATCCCTGGAAGTGTTCCGGATCAGATTAGATGGGGCTTTGAGGTACCTGATCTAGTTGAAGATGTGCCTGTCTAAGGGGGATTGGACTAGATGATCTTTAAAGGTCCTTTCCAACCCAAACATTCTACAGTTTTGTTTATGTCTATCCATTCATTTATTCATCCAAAACAGTTCAAAATATAATAACATAATTACTTGTCCTATAGTTTCCTGGTGCCTCTAGAGTGAATAAAGGCAGACGGAAAAAATGTAAAGGAGCATAGTTCAATTATATTTGCTTCTGGCACATGAATATTTTATTGAAGTAAGGCATTTGTGTACGTCATCGTTTTTCAGTCTAAAGCATTTTCTGTATCTTCGCTCTCATTCACGGAAGAGAAATTTCAACATCCCAGTGCAAGTATAATATAAATGTGTCACTATTTGGAATGTGTATGAACTAACGACTCCATATTCTTGTCTTTAACAAAGCTGTACTACTGCAGATTGAATAATGACAGTAGTCTTTGCTTTCTCATTTTCTTTTAATATTGTTTTCCTTTTATACTGAATTCTGTGTATCTGAATTCTCCAAAAGAATAAAAGAAGACTAGGATTCTCTGCATGCCTGTATCTCCTGTATTCATTTATATTACCATTGGAAAATGGTTGTAAAGCATTCCTGAGACTAGCAAACGGAATTTTATACTCGCACATTATACTGTAAAGTAAAAGAGAAGAAGTGTGAATCAATTTATGAGGGGTGGCTCTGTGGCGAAAGCCATTTGCTGATAAACACATGTCAGCATACAGCTGACTCCAGGCTGATGTCTCTCTTGAAAGCATCTTGTGTTCTTTTGGAAGCAATTCTAGGAAGTCTGAGACGGTTTTGAATCCTGGACACAGTGCTTAGAAAGACGCTTTCCAGCCTCTGAGGTCTTCAAGGAAACTCAGGGAAAGATATGTTCAGTAACTCCTGCTAGGATCTAAAGTTGTGGTTCAAGAGAATTTTGCAACCTTTTACTCATATATTATAATTTCATAGTTTGTTTAAACAATTTGGTTAATTAGACCAAAGCCATCCTCACCTTGTCCTAGAAGTAACAGACATCTTTTGACACCAATATACTGGTCCTGCAGGGTTATGGCTTGCTTTCACACCAAGATAACTTGTGGAAAGTAAAGAGTAAACTGACTTCATCTATATTCTTCTCATCATGAGAGGTGGTCAGTACCCTGTAATAATTGAATAGTATGTCTCTGACCATTGTGCAGCTAACAGCTGCAATATTATTAGTGGGAAATTGCTCTGTTATAGTGCTTACTGACAAGCTATCTGTTTCTCTTTGTGTTATTTCAGTTGAATATGTCTTATTTAAAAAGCATGCAAATAGACTAACAGAACATTTTCCTCTTGCTTTCTTCCATTTATTACTAAAAAGCATGTATTGTATTATTAAAAAAAGGTTTCTAATACTGAAGGTAAAAAATGTTGCTTTACAGACTTTTAAAATGGGTTTAGATTGAATCTAATGTGTGCACAATGCAGGAGAAAAATACAAAAGTTCAAAGTGTTCAAGTGGAACAAATCAGCAACAGATTTGCTTTTCATGCTTATACAATAAAACTGTTTGTTACAGGTGGTGTAAGTACTAAACCCTGTACTTAAGAATGCCTACTAGTTTCCATTAAAAGACTCGGTCTGTAATTACTTTTACTCTTGTCAAACTTAATGTACTGCTCAGACTGGAATTTTCCATGCTATGCCTACTAAAGAGAGAATTTGCTGAGAAAATACCAGTTAAAATACTCTAGGCTTTGCCCAGGAAGAGATTAGGGAAAATATTTTGATTCCTTTTATTAATGACACTCTTAAAGCAGAGATCTTTTTCTTTTGAAAGATGCCATGCTTTCTTCTTTTATTAAGTATACCAAAATAACAATAATTTATTATTTTTCTTAATGTTTTCCCAAACTTGGTCAACTGATAAAACATTAACATGTTACAATACACAGTTGGCAATTAATGTTCTACTCTGCCTGCTGTGACCCATCCACTCTCAGCTCATTTGTGTGTATGAGCTTGGACCCAGAATATAGAATATATCTAGGCTGTTGGCACAGTAATTGGTAGCAGCAGGGGTAATGTAAGAAGCATCTGACTCCAGCAAGTTTGCAGGAGAGCAGGGCTGCTTGGCTTCACAGAGGCCACTGCTGACCACTGTTGGAAACCTGAGTGTATTCGTTTGCTCCCGGGAAGCGCGAGGAGCAGTTGAGGGCTGGAGCTAGTGGGATATCACAGTCCTGTCAAGTCACTAAGTGGAAAGGGAAGAGATAGTTGCTGGTGAACATGTGCAAGGATAAAGATGGCCAAGTTCCCTGAAGGGACAGCACTTGGTGCTCCTCCCTTTTGTTAAGTGCCTGATACCACCTCCACCTCCTCCTTCCTTCAGGAGATGGGCTATGTGCAATTCTTCCTGGAAGGCTCTACTAACTAAACTGACACTTACAATTACAGAGCCTGAGGGATGGTGGCCCAACACAATTAAATTAAAAAACAAACAGTTTCAGAACAAATATGAGGCCTTGGTACTTATTTTAAAAATGTTCCTTGAACTTCAATGATTGCTTGCTGCTACCCTTATCTACAGTCATGCTGAACAAAGCTATATCTAAATGGAAAGTTAAATGTATTCACAAGATGTTAATGTCTACATCTTATTATTTGCAGTCTCTCAGAGAAAGCTACAAATAGCACTATGCCAGAAGTTCATTTCTTGACCAACAATGTTGCTTCAGAACGCAATGAACTGAACTGCAGTGTTCCCTCCTGAGAAGTATCAGCACTTTGACCCAGAAGTGTTTTCAAGTGCCATGGACCAGCAAGAGAGAGGCATGTGCTGAATGCCAAGAGCTTAGTCAGCCAGGGGAAAGGGAGGAGTTGGATAGCAATGGCAATGGCACAAGGATTTTGGAGGACAGGATGTAGGAAAAGGTGCTGGGATGGTTTGGACATTGAGGGAGGAAGAGCAGAAAGAAGAGCTAAGAAGAAGGAACATGACGGAAAGGAGTTCGGAGTGATACAGGAGAGATGGGCTCAGGGGAGATGGGTTCAGGCATGCCCATGGAGAGCGATAAAAAGAGAGAGTGCTCACAGGAGCATGGTGGTCTCCTCCACCACATCAAAAGGGTGGGACTGAAGATGGAGACAAAAAGGAGAGTCTGAGAACAGAGACAGCTCCAGAAGTGTTTTCTCCCCATGAGGACTACATGCTCATGGAATGTGTGTCAAACGAATTATTACAGAGTATTTGTTATACAATACATAATTATGTGATCATGAGCATGATCACCCCTTTCCACAAGATCCTGATCTTATTAAGTATGAAGAAAAAAGCAGAAGTAAGGAACTAGTAGGACAAGATTAGGACAGTAGTAGGGCAAGATTAATAATAGGTTTGTGGTCAAAGCATCTCTGTTGCATCCATTCAGAAGCTCAGTGACCAAGAAGGCGGGGAGGGAAAGATGATGCCTTAGAGGAGCAGAGGATGTGTTTTCTTCTGCCACTCCGTGCCTGTGTGAGAGGCTGGACAGTTCATTTAAACCAGACTGTTAACATGTGGGTTTGGATATCTCAAAGAACACACCTTAGCTCTGTTTTGCACAGAAGAACAAGGAGCTCTGCTTTCAGCATGTAAAGATGTAAAATGCATACAAATGCTACCACAGTACTAAGTATTCTGGAAAACTCGCCTCTGTGTTTTTCGTATTAGCAGCATGAAGAATGGGTACTTTGGATAATTTTGGCCATCAGCTACTTATGATAATTCCCCACATGTGAAATGGAGTTACCTCACAGACGGCCTGTGTAGATAATTTCATTAGCATCTTTAAAAAATGCACTGGATGCACAGGCAAGCGTTTAGAAAAGATCATGAGAGAATGAGCAATTCTGTGTTCAGAATGAGTTCAGTATATAATGGATGGTTCCATATACCTAGAATAATGAAGAATAAACAAACTAAATAACATGAAGCTATCCTTTTAAGGAATATTCTTTATTCTTGTGCTTCAGAAGACAGGGTTCTGGGAAAAAAAAATGTATATATATATTTCTATGGATCAAAACTGTTTTATCAGATATAGGAACCCTAGTTAATGTAGTCTGAGCCAATTTTGCAATTTCAATGTGGATTTCACGAGTGGGAGGAAATGTGTTATTATATAATACTGGAGATTTCAGTTACTACTTAATTCTTTGGCGTGAATACAGCAAGTATGGTTCCAGAAAGTTTTTCCTTAGTAGGTAGTTTCATTAAAAGTAAATGCTTTCTTCTGGGCCTCCACTGAGGTGGAGGTAAAGCTCTCATTTAGTTTCATAGATGGGAATACTGAAGCTATTTACTGCGCTCCTAAATGTACTGTACTTATCTGAATTTTCTGTCATTGTTATGACTATTTGATAAAAGTCAGACTTTGGAACTTCACTGTTGTGTAAACATTTTCTGGTGCTTTTTAAATGAATAATGTAATCTGTGTGTATCTTTGGCACACTTTCCAATTTATCTTTTTTAGAAAGCATTGCATTTAGTTACTCCGTGTCAAATAATAATAATATATTGAAATATATTGCTGCTTTGGCATGAGGAAATTAATACAAACCTGAATCTGTTTTCTTATAATTTTTCCGAGCATTAGACACAAATTTCAATACAGATTTGACAGCATTTATATGGGTTTTTTTAAGTTTCAGTGAATGTAATAAATCTCTTGAGCTCAGCTTCTCTGCTTGGCAGATTCACCTTGATCCCTTGTTACAAATAAAAGTTTATACTCTGATCTTTAGGGACAGCTTATGTAAATGAAAACACTCTCAAAGCAAAGTAGTGACGTAGTTAGCTGTATCATTAAAACCTTTCTGAAAATAATGGTCACTGCCAGGCACATAGGAAACAGAGACTACCGTGCTTCTTTCAGTTTTAAATTATAGTTTCAGAATATGTTGCCTGAAAGCCACCACACAGAGTCAGCACTGACCACCTACTCCATAAACTACCTACTCCATAATTTCATTATAATTCAAACAGTAGCATCAGTCTGACAGTTCATGAGGGAAGAGTGAAAATTTTCAATATAGGAAAATAATTTGTTATTTGCTTTCTCTGTCCTGATTCATTGTTAGTGTGAGTGAATAAGAGCTCAAAAAATGAAGATATGCTTATGCACCTTGTCTAAAGTATCTGTTTAGTTTAGCCATGAGAGCATTTGGGAAGTACTGACTTGTTGTCCCTTGTTACTTGTTCATAGAGATGATGCGAATTCAACTCAGTATTTTGAATAGTTTCATGGATAGTTACAGAAAGCACAGTATGTACCTGTATACATTGCTTTTATATACTGTGTTAATTTTTTAGGAGCATGGTACCTTTGAAAGTCCCAATGATTGCAGCTACAGAAGAATTTTGTAATCTGTGAATAGCTGTGGTATGTATCTTGGTTTCACACAACATAGTGGGACATAACAGAAAATAATGAATAATTTCAGAGGAACCAAGTGTTGTAAGCACTAATGAAGAAATCCATAAAAGATAATTTGTATAAATATCAAATGTTCAACATTGACCTGATTATTATTAGCTTAGGACCACATTCTTAATCAGGATAATCAGTGTTCTGCTTTCTATTCTAAAATGAACTGGTACACTTCAGCTGGAGACTTTGCAGTCAACAAATATTTTCTGTGTAGTTCCTTGTATGGATAGAATCTCTGTTTTCTACTTTGAGAGCAGTTCTCTCACTGAAGAAATATTTAGAGATATGCCAACATGAATGAAATTGCTTATGGTGTTGTAGCACTGTTCCTTATGTTCAGATAATAATATATTGATTGAGGGCCCAAGAAAAAATAAGTGCAATAAATCACCACCTAAACTGCATATATGAAGCAAAGGTAGCTTTTGTAAAATAAAACATATTTACATTGTAATATGATTTGTAATTCATATACACAACATAAAATGAAGAAGATAAGTGTGGTCAGATTCTTTACAGCCTTGGACTGGTTAGTGTGATGCTAATTATTCCTATATTTAGAAACAGTTCTACAGAGGGGCAAGTATGTATCCTAAAAGCTTTATAGTCTTATGTAAGCAACAAATAGTTGGAGAAGAAAAACATTAATCTCTTTTAAAAACAGAGAACTCACATAACATTCTTGTTTTCCTGTTGCTTAGTTGTCTTGATTACAATAAGCTAAAAGTAAGAAAAAAAATCCTTAGTAAAATACATTACATTAGAAATGCGATATACAATTACGCTATAGTAAAATTTGTAATAAAATTATAGTAAAATTTCATATCATTAATAATCTTTCAGGCATATTCTGACAAAACAAAGAATTCCGCTGCCTTTGGAACTGAACATTACAGTTGAAATATTACTGGAAATCCTGAGTGATGCCACCAGATAAAGAGCAATAACTGCCTTAATTACAATGCAAAGCACAGAAACATGGAGTATGTAGGTGTCTAAAAATGGGAGTAATCCAGTCAAGATACTCCTAGACATAGCAATGAGCAGATTTTATGAATGATCAGCTTTACCCTAACTTTACTTACACTGAAATGAGTAGCAAAATTGCAGGAAATTCCTTGGGAGCACTGCTAGTACAAGGCAGAGAGTCTTTGAAAACCATACCCCGGAGATTTGAGAAGAATTCCTGGTAAACAATACTTTTCATTTACTTAATGTCTTCTCATCCTCATTATTTGGGCATCTCTAAAATGTGTGATGCAAGCCTGCATCTGACTCTGAAGCTGCAGTGTGTTTCCTACCTGTACCCTCCTGCCGCGCTGGGTGCAGCTCGGCACTTCGCTTTGCTCCTTGCTTTGCTTTCCAGGGAAAAACAACAGCACGATGTAGATGACCAGAGAGCTGCAGCAGTCCCTGGAGAGGATCTCATCACAGTGACTGATACCTTCAGCCCATTGTGCTCACCTGCTGGTCATTTTAGAGGCTGTTTAGGATGAGCCTCTGGCAAGTCAAACATACGAATAGAGGCAGGACATATGGAAGAAAGTAAAAATACTTAGATGTGTCCCCATGTATACACTCATACGCATGCTCTTCTGAGTATCACAGGGAAAGTTTGCATTCTTTTAATTTTCATTGCTGGTCCGTATCTGTTTCTGTTTAAAGTGTATAAGTGATTTCTGCTTCTCCAGATGCCATGGTTCCTTCTTGCAATCCATCACAGATTTAGGCAAGTCTAATGCAGCTGACTTTCCTTGTAATTATTGTTTACATGGTGAAGCAGGAAAAAGCTATTGAAGAGTTAGAGTTAGAGTTAGAGTCTTTCTGGGTTTTATCATCTTGTCTCTGTAGGAGGACTTTTCTGTCCAATCTGGCTTTATTTGATCTAACTGCTGTATGGGCCCAGATCCAGTGTAGCTACTAAACACTTATTCTTCTTCAAACAGAAAAATCATAGAATCATAGAATGGTTCAGGTTGGAAGGGACCTTGAAGATCAACTAGTTCCCTCCCACCTGCCATGTGCAGGGACACCTTCCACTAGCCCAGGTTGCTCAAAGCTCCATCCAACCTGGCCTTGAACACACCCATGGATGAGGCACTCACAGCTTCTCTGGGCAGCCTGTCCTGTGCCTCAATACCCTAGAAAATCCTTCTACCCTTGCAAAATGTTATTGTTTTTACATACAAAATGTATGTATGTTTCCTTTTCATACAAAATAAAACTTGTTTCTAAATACTCTGCTCACTCAGGACAATAATTGCCATGTTAGTAAAACACATCCCGCCTGTGATAGCTTTATTGTTGTAGACACACAGTTAGTACTTCAGCTTCCTTCTGCTTTGGCTATGTGGTTTTGGTCTCCAGACAACTTCTCATGACTTACAGAGTCAACAAAAAGTCTTTAAAATAATCCTGGCTTCTATCTTGTCTTTAAGTAAGAATCTTCTTTCAAAGGTCTAGCAAGCCCTTCAGTATGGCCATCATGGCAGCACCTCCATTTGAGCCTACAGAGTCCTAATAGAGTTCAGGTTCCCTTATTTTTGTGAAGTACAACCTTGGATAAGTTAGGAACCTACCTGTTCTATTTCATAAATATCTTTCTTTTTCCTCTACACTAAGTTCTTATACGGTACGCAATGAGGATAATTCTGAGAAGACAGCCTATAACCAGCTGTCCACTCTGTGCTTTGTCGAAGCGCCTTATAAACTCAGGAATGGAAGTGAACGACTACTAAAGTGTCTCCTGGAAATTATGGAATGACTCTTCTTCCTAGTACTACATGTCACCTGTTATTCCCAGAGCATTTCTGGGATAGTTGGTCAGCAATTCTTACATTGTGAGCAAAGGTGAATCTCAGAAACATTTTTAGGTTTTTGAGAAAGGTACACATAGATACGGCAAATAAAATGTGGCAGCTTGAAGTATATCTTGGAGCACACCAGCATGTTGCACTGTCTTAGGTGCCTTAGTGCTGCTAAGGGCTTTTATCCCCAGCTCTGGAACCTGCCTTTTTTTTTCCCTGACAGCCACCAAGGAGTTTTCCCTTTCACATTTTTTTTTTCCCTTTCTCATTCTCCTCTTTTGTTTTCTTGCTTTTCCTAGGAAGTAACTTCCATCATTAAAGTCAATCTATGCCATCAGCTATAGAGACCACTAATAAATCTTCATAGATGTAAACATCCAGTTTGTTCAACATAAGAGAAGAAGAATTAAACTCTAACACCTCTGAGTTTTAGATTGTTGCTTTTTGCACTTCTGTTGCTTGCTAAAATTTCTGCAAATTTAGAAAGTTTATGAAACACTTGTTGATCAACATCGAAATGGTCAAAAGGCTTTGATACTTTCTCATGATAGTAGAGATTAATTACATTATATGAAGCACCAAGTGTTTGCCAAAGAGAAGACTTAATGTGCTGTATAACAGGATCAAGGAAGTCTGTCAAAAGAGTATATTTTAACACCATCCTTAGATTCTGAAATGCATCTTTCAAAACAAATTCCCATTAGGGTGGAAAGCTCCTCAATTCAAGCACTTTAAGAAATAATAGATAGGCCTCATGTTGTCAGAATTAAATTCCAGAAATTAGGTTTTATCTTTAACTACCTGTCAGTTGATTTCTCTGGCAGCAATCAAATTGCTCTTTTTAAACCTAGGCAAAAAGGTTTCCTACTACTAGTACGAAAATACAAATCCTCGGTGTTGCTAAATAGCACACTTGGACAGGATAAATATTAGAAACAGTCTCAGTGGAATGGTGTGAAACTCAAATGGATGATTACATTCATCACTGTTGCCACCTAACAGTCCTATTTACATGAAAATCGGTGGAAAAAGAACTGAAAATTATATCCTGGCATAGACACAAGAAATTATCCAAATGCTAAGAAATGAATTCACATTTGCAAGCCTAATTATCTCAGAGTTAAAATTCATTTTATCTATTTGCTCATTAATCCGAAGAAATAAAGCCATGGGTTTTATATGTCATTAGGGTTTTTTTCATGATTCATCTCATATCTTCAAAACCATTTTAAAGAACAAAAACATTGATAGCGAGCTTCAGAAAGTAAAACTGTAAGTATAATCCGATGTTTCAGATTTCAGCAAACAAAAAAATCCATCTTTTAATGCAAGCTTAAAAAATATGTCTACAATTTTAGTGTTTCAGAAGTGTCCAGGTGACTTCAGGTTCACCTGCCTGGAAAATCAGTGGTTAGAATGTTAGGTGGTAGTAGACAGCCAGACTCTTAAAAGTCTTGTAGAATCAATATGCTAACATGAGTTAGAAGATTAATGTGGTCTTTTGGTCAAGGAAATGGATTTGGAATTAAGACATCCGAGTGCAATCAGGGGTCTTTTACATTGAGCTTAAATACATTTGCTGGCTGCCCACAAGTAATCCTTTCATTTCCATGTCTGTTTTCTGTCCTGTACTGTTGTAAACTATTAAGGACAGAGCTCTTGTGAAGAGAGAAATTTCCTGCTTTCCCAGCAAGAGGGAGAAGTCATATCCATCACTCTGCAAAGAGGATGTCATGTGGAAAAGGCTATTTGAAAACTACAAGTCATTAAAAAATATACTAGTCTGATATTAGTAAAGAAGGAGTGTGGATGTTAAACAGAGACCTTCTTATTTGTTACTGTTTAGCCCTAGGCAAAGGCTAAACCAGTAAACAGCCACTCTCTCTTGCCTTTCCTTCTTTCCCAAAGGGAAGGAAGGGAAAAGTAGGAAAGACTCGTGGATTGAAATGAAAAAAAAAAATTAATAAAACAATAATAAAAGAAGAGTGAGTAATAATAATGTGATTACCATAAAATATACCAAGCTATTCCAGAGCAATAAGCCACTGGAACACACACTCCCAGCAATGAATGCCAGAGGACAGACTCTGCTGGCACAGCGAGTTCAGTAAAACGCAGAGATCAGAATGGGCTCAGGAGCAGGAACAGGAGCGGGAGCAGGAATAAGAGAAGGAGCTCACCTGGATGGCGGCTGTCGAGGAAAGAGGGCAGTCCCAAACAACTTCCCACTTATATGTGGAACATGAAGTTCATGGTATGGAATACTCCTGCTGGCCAGCTTGTGTCAGCTGTCCTGGATCCGCTCCTCCCTGGTGCTACCTTGTACCTGCAGTTGGGCAGCTGGAGAGCTGTTCATCCCCTTGGCAACAGCCATGATATCAGTGAATCCTTACATTCTTTTCATACCATATCCCAAACACTAGAAAGCTACTTGGAGAAAACATTATCCCAGGGTGAAAACTTTCTAACTGCCTGAAGAAAATTAACCCAATTTCAGTTAAACCAGCACAGTATTCCAGTATTCTAAACCCTGAAGCCAGTGAACTCAAAAGTAAAGAATTGGTGCTTATGGAAACATGTTATCTGAAACATCTGTGCTTTTTCTAAACGAATGAGGCTCTTTGTCCACTTCTTCTAGACTGAGCTGCTAGGAGCTCAGAAGCAGCCAAATTTCAGCTGTAAATTACATTGTACCTTTTGCTACTTTGGGAATGTAGCTCTAAGTAACACAATCATCAATTCTTTTGATTTTATAAAAACTCAAGATTTCTAATATTCTTATTTTCTAACAAACTTCAATTTCAGACGATTTATATGCTACAGGTCTATTTACAACATTGCTACAACATGAAATGCCCACCCACCTTTGAACAAGCCAACAAATGTCATTGTTGCTACTACCAATGTGTAGTGAAAAAGAAAGACATTCAAATAATCAAATTGCTGGAAAACCCCTTGTTGCTCACTGCACATAACCAGAACGAAAGGGAAATATTTGTGGAACTGAAACAGATAGAGTAATGGATCAGCATATGAATTGCCCATTCGAAAGTTATCAGTTTTACACATTGCTCTCAGTGAGAAGCAAAATGCAGATAAATCACTTAAAATCATCTTGTCAGGCTAAATATGTTAATAAAAGGATCAACTATTGTATTTAGGTAAAAAATAGCATGGGAAATCAGTCCTGTACTCTCTTGAACACAAATATGTTAAAATTCTAGATCATATTTCAATAGTTTGAAAACAGGCTTTGTGTTTGTATAATTTCAGGCAGTATCAACTCCAAGGCATATTTTACACATGGTTATATTTTAAATAATTTACTATTTTGGTTTATCTATATTTCTCATTTGGGTCACTGTGATTTTATTCTTTTGCAGCATGAAAAAGAGGAAAAATCTTTAACAACCTGTTACAAATAAAACTAGTTTGTCTCTGAGCTGTGGTATTCAAAGTGATACACATAAGCAGTTTGATGGAGTTATCTGAAGATCATACAGCAATTTTCATCACTCTAACTCCTTGAGACCTATTCCTTATTCATATTAATAAAACTATGAAACTTTGTAAAAGAAAACCTCAGTGAGAACTCAGAATTTGTTCAAAAATACCTATGGTTTAAAAATACATAAATGCTTTAAAATTGTTGTGGAGAACTTACAGTTCCACTTAGGTTATCCACATAAGCAACAGCTGAAGATTTAGGCCCACAGTGTCTCTTAACCTTAAATGTTTCTACCTGTTACGCCTGTTTGAGAGAACCATCTTATGAATGTCATACTATAAAAATCACTAAGTGAGCCTTTGGATGTTTTTTTCCCCTTTTTTTTTGTCATGTTCTCAGTTTTCTGAAAGGTAGATGTGAGACTATTTCTTTCAAGACCATGATACATAATGAATAATAACTAGTATGTTACTTCACTTTCCAGTGATTCTAAGGCTTAAAATAGAGGCTGTATCTGAAGTTGAGGTCAATTAATAGTGTCATCCAAGAGAAAAAAAAAAATAAATATATATATGTATTAAATGACCTAGCTTTTCAAATGTTCTTGATGTGTAAAAATAACATGGTTGCTGTATTCGAGTTACAGTACTGACATGCTATAAACACAGATGTCTAACAGAGAAAACAGATGTTTTCAAAAATAGGCCAGAAACAAAACACTCTGATAACCTCCAGTGATGACAAAATCTGACAAGACATAGGGCGCTCAATTCAGTGAGCTAAATTGAGGTGTCTAGTGCCCTCTGAGATTCTCTTGTGTATCTGAAGCACTCACCTGGGGCTGTCGCCCACGCGTGACCTAAAGGAGTCCCGTAGCCTTCTGGACTGGCAAAGCTCAAGTACGATGCCACAAATGGCATTATATGTTCTGTGTTTACAGTAGAAACTCATGGACTTGCCCTTAGATCAGCATCTGCCCTATGATCTCAGAAACACTATTAAGAAATCAGAAGCTGGATCTGCCTCTCACAAGCCAAAACCAAAGCAAACTAGACTAAACAGGAATCAAGGAAGAGTTTGAACTTAGGTGAGAAGACGCAAGTTTCTGTCTTTGAAGCTGCATACCTTTGAATAAACAATGCTTTGTTTTGGAGGCATCAATTTGATTTGCCTGCATTCTAGGTGGTTCTGGAGGAATGATATCAAATACATTTAGTCTATCAGATTAATGTTGTTAGTAAGTGTGCCCTAGTCTGAGCTGGGTGAAATGATGTGTTTCCATGGAAATGTAGGGGAAGGTAGCCAAATCTGTCCCTACAAGAATGTAGTTGTGCATGTGTAAAAGGACACAAAAATATAACTCAAACTGCAACCATTGTACAGGTTGATTAGGACAAATAGCTTTTATTTGTTTTCAAATGAATGTTTCCAGTTTGTGTGAAATAATCAAGCATCTTTCATTCTTTAAGCTGTGGCTCTCAAGATTTCTAAGACTTTTTTTGCCAACTCATCTGCAAAGTAGCAAATCGTTTGTGGCATGCCTTCTGTGCAAGTTTGCTGCTTCTTCTCTTGCTTTGTCAGGGCTTTCTTTAGTGTAAATTCAACCCGGAATAAATTTGTATGTCTCAGCAGAACTGAAGAGGTAAACCCATACAAAGCTGCAAAGAGACTTGAGAAAAAAACCTGTAAGGCAAGTTGAAATATGCAAAGACATTTTTGTACTACTAACTACGTCCAAATAAGCAATGCCACAGATATACCATAGAAGCATATAACCAAGCAGCTACATTGATCTTTCTGTTCATTGAAAACCTGTCCGTTAAAATATGTGGTGGCTTAATTCAGAGCTTTAGTCTTTTAATTTCTCTTAAGAGAATGCTTTGATGCCAGTTTATCTGACAAGGCAAGACTTTAATAAATGAGGGAAAGAGCTTAGCAGACAGAAGTGTAATCAGTACACAGTGCAATTAGTCAAAGCTCTGTGTCTGCTCAAAAAAGCAACTGATAATAATGCAAGAAATACTCATTCTCTTTTGTGCTTTATGTAACTCACACTTAAAGTATTTTACTCAACTATACAGGAAAATAAACAAACAAACAAAAAGGACTCTGAAATTCAAGTGAAATAACTTCCACATCAGGATCACCTTTATTGAAAGATTGACAGTGTTCTTAAATTGTACATTTCTATATATATAGAAGATAGCTCTAAGATGGTATTAGACAGTAAGGATTTGACACACTTTAGGAAATAAGAAGATATAGCAAAATAGAACAGATTGTTTTTCTCATTCAAAACCATTCTGGAGGAAGATGTAAAAGGGACTCATCTGGATAGTGCTGTTGCAGACCTCCAGGATTGGATATGAATATGAGTAACATTATTAGAGGTATCAATACTGCCAAGAATATTTTATTATGAGAAAGTCTAGCTTCTGATAGGACAAAATCAATGTGAGGCTTTTCTGCAGTGTGCATAATAATAGGTTTGATATCCTAAAGATTTTCCTACCTTAGCCACTGAACCGAAAAGAGACTATCTTATTTTAAATATGGTTTTCTTAAATAACAAGGTCATTAAAAAAGAGCTAGAAGTAAAAGAGCAAACAAAAAAATCTTGAGTTAATTGACTATGGGTTGATTGAATTGAATAAAAGTATACCTATAATGTAAGTTTTCCAGCCTGACTCGTTTCCCATCAAACTTCTCTAGGGAGAATGTCATTTTGCATTAAGAGTTAAATCAGGACAGCTATTGGTAAGCAAGTGGGAAGGCAAAACAATGACTCAGAATAACATCTCACAGCAAACATTTGAGGGTAGTTTGAAGATGAGTCACTGAAGAGGCTAGTTCAACCTCCTGAATTCACTGAATTATTAAAAACCAACCAAACAAACAAACAAACAAAAACAAAACCCAAACCAAACAAACAAACAACAAAAAACCCAACCACAAACAAACAAACAAACAAAAACTAAATTCAGGCTGAGAAACAGGAATTCAGTCAAAAGTGAAACTCAAAATGGAAAAGTAATGGAAGCACTATTCAAAGGACTGATAAAGAAGTAGAGAACACAGGGGTCTTTACTGAACAGCTAAGTTCAGAGGTAACTTACATTTGTGTACACAGCCTGGTGTTTTAGGTACCTTTTTCTTCAATACAATGCTTGAACCTGTTATTTAGATTAAACAATGTTTTATTTCAAAGAAAACTGTCCATTTAGTCTGTATATCACCACTTAGAGTCTCCCAAAGGGAAGAACACAGTCATAACTGCTGGCTAAGAAGAGTTGATCCAGAAGGTATTGTTAACTAGAGTTTTGCCTGAAAACAAGAAGATTGGGTATCACAAGAGATGGAGGATGAAAGGTGGTAGCCAAGATGCTGTCTTCATATTCCTGAAAAAGGATCCTGTAGTGCCAGAAGGCCTAGGGACTGCTTCTGACGCTGAGGTCAGACAGAGCCGAGTGGTTGTGTCCACATTACATGGTATTTGGCTCGGGGTATTTTTTTTCCCCCCATAAGGAACCCCTGACTTTAGATGAGCATTTTTTGTTTACTCTTTCCAGTTAATGATGTATGCAATAATGTGAGGAACGTGTTGCATTCCATTAGAATGGTGCTATTTCATATCATGAAACTGTTTATTATCATTTGTATATTTCATTGCACTTCAGAATCACATGTCAAGGACATAAAGGCTTAATGAATTGGAAACTGGTTGTCCTATCCCAGGGCACTGGAAGCCCATGCTGGGAATTCTCATATGTAGCTTAAATTTCTACTGACAAGTGGAAAGAAATCATAAGAATAGTTGATTAGAAAGAAGTGATTTTATATGATGATTCTTTTGTTCAATATGCACCTACAGGGAGGAGAAAGACCTGATGCTGACAAGTCATGAAAGTTCTCAGGAAGGGTGGCTGTTGGAAGGCTTCTCTCTGTTATCCAGGTAGAGACTGAAATGGAAAGATTAAGTCAGGAAATGAATCACGAAATTGTAGGCAGGGAATAGAGAAAAACAAGAAAGTGAAAAAAAAAGTAAAAAAACTGGACAAACCAACTGAATACAGTGGAAGTTAACCCACTGCATGTATGGAAAAGTATGTTACATGTATGTGAAATAAGTGGAAGAGCAAAAATTATGATCAGGCATATGCAATAAGTCAGGCTCAGCTTGTTCCCCTCTAGCAGCATCTCTTTTCTATACAGCTGTTTCCATGAAACTTTTAGGAACTTAATATATTTGATATATCTTCCCTCCAGGGGAAACACACAGACATACCACATACAGTGTGTAATCATGAAATTTATTATTGCATTTAAAATGAAACATATTTCATTATCACAGTAGTGAAATCTTGTTGATGTCATTAACACAATGAATTATGGCTGAAGTTTTCAACTGAAACAATCAAGATTAGCTAGCAATGAAGGTTTATAGTAGTTATGAAAGAAATCATAGAGTCATAGAATATATTGAGTTGGAAGGGACCCATAAGGATCCAATCCAGCTAGGATTTAGAGAATTATTCTAATTCTAACAAAGAAATACTTCAACTCTACTGATAATAAAGCCAGTTCAAGTTACATCAGTGCAACTTTTTCATTTAGAATAAGCCAAAGACCTAAAAATGAAAGATCATGCTTTGCAGAATTGGAAGGAACTGGATTTAGACAAGACATGTGGAAATAAGCAATTCGAATAATCTCATTTTTGTAAAAAACTTCAATTACCAGATTTGCTTAAATTACTTGGCAATTAGTAAGAAAATCAGCTGGTAGCTCTGTGAAGCTAATGACCAAAAAATTAATTTGAAGTCCACTGACATCATGAAAAATCAAGGCAAAAAACCCCCTTTCTTGAACCTCTACATTTATTAATGCTTCCAGGGAGAGACTGTATTATTCATGTATTCTCAATTCAAAACAAATATTTCACTGGATTTCCTTGTGTCTACCAAGAAATAAGTTTATTAGCAGTTTTCTCCATGGGAACAGTAATAAGATGTCTTTGCTCTATACAACTATTTTCATAAATATCATAAATCATATATTTCTGATATTCCGAAGTGCCCAATTTGGTTGAAACTGGCCAATGAGATCCAAGAGTACTGGCTGAAGGCAGAAGTGGTGTCTCACACACTCAGACGCACACAAAGCTAGGACAAAAATAAAATTGGTCCAGTGTCTTCACTCAAGTATACATTCTGGATTTTTGCCTTCCATCATGATATTTTCAAGTCCATTCAACCAAAATCTGAGTAAAAGATCAGAAATGCAATCACACTGTAAAATTTCACACCTCTCTACCCTCAGGGGGCCACATGGGAAATAATTGAAGTTTATCAAAGCCAGGAAGAGGGAAAGTGATAAAGGCTGATGCCAGGCAAGGAATGCAATAACGTTCCCCCCAGAGAAGAATAGGAAACATTGGAACTTTAGTTTCTCAACAGATGCTCACTGAGATCAGGCTAATGAAAACAACTTGCAAAGTGAATTTAGTAGTCAGAAAACTGCATCTATTTTAAATAAAATCATCTACTCTCAGCTTGTGCAATCGTATTGCAACACAAATAAACTCATATCATTTCTGTAAAAAGGTGCCTTTATAGTGGGGCTGAGGATTTTTGCTGTGTATCCAAAAGGCTGAGATTGAGTCTCACTTCACACTGATGTCAAGGGTGACCTTCAGCGGCCCAGCTCTAAGGGATGGAGGCTACCAGGTGAGGAAACAAAGCTGACTGGAATGTCACTCATATAGCAACGACTATAGAAACTCTTAGCATTAACTATTCTTACCCAACAAACTGCTTGGTTTTAAGATAGATAATTTGTCTGTGTATTCAGAATACCAGTGGTGTCATTTTAACCATTATTTTAGAATTTTCTAACTGTTACGTAATGGCTCACAATGCATTTATGAAGTGATTTGTGCTGCCATCATACTGCTCTTCCAAGTCTTCTGGAAAATATTATTTTTTGTAGCATATAGGACACAGAGTACATGAAGATCCCACTTATACACCAATGCCTTAATATGCCTTCTGTATCACAATATACAAGATATTCCATAAAAACCAAGAAGAAGAGTTCCCCTGCCTCAATAGATCTTGCAGTTGACTGTGATATGATCGAATCTTGACTTTGTAGCAGTTTTTAGCACTTTTTGTGCTGTTTTGTGACACTGCATGAGAGAAAATGCTGCATACTCAGTTGGATCTGTATTGGAGGCAGTGTCCCATGCTAGAGACTATGTGAACATCTGTCACTAGCGTCAATGAAGTTGTATAATTAATTAATTGTTTCAAGTACCTTAAAGATGAAAAATGGGATGTGATATTATTGCTTGGTGATAGCTTACGATGAGTGCATTAAATGCAAGCCTTTCTGCTAATTAATAAAATCTCAGAATGAATCTTTTGCTGAACGATTAAGATATTGGAACCTTATTCTACAGGTAAACAAAAAAGAAAAGTGCGTTATTTGTTTTCGGCTTATCATCTGTAAAATGAATGGATTTTTTTCTTTCAATTAAACATGAGTTAAACCAAAATAAAACACTTAGGAATTTTACCTATTGTGTGATACATATTTTTACCCTTTTTTTACTCCTAACAGATATGTTTCATTACTAAAAAGTGAAATGGTTTTCATCGATAACTAAACGCACTGTTGACAGTTTTCACTTGAGTTAATTGGTACCGGGGTCAAACACTGTCTGCGACTCTCTGTTAAATGGCATGGGTAACAACACCCTGACTGGTATAACTACATGGAATACACAGAATGTGCTGGAAATCTCAAGTGCTAGTGCTATTATTTACTGGATTTCAACAGAAAATAATAAATTGACTACCAGAGCAAAGACAGTCTCTTGCTTCCTCAGATGAGATGTACATTTGAGAACAGAGCAACTCAGGTTTTTTGTGTTCCAACACTGAAGAAAGATCATTTAGTTTCAGAATTTCTAGTTATTAAAAATGGTTATCAGTTTTATTGTAAAGTGCATCGATATGTGTAAGAATAATGTATACACAGAAAAGATGCTACATAATTTCAATTATTTAATAACCTATTTTCGGGGGGAGTGGGATAAAAATGGAAGTCATTTCATTTTATCAAGAAGGGGAAAAAGGGAGACAAATATTTTTTCATTTTAGGACAGACTGAGCATTATTTTCCCCAAGGAGCCTCCTCAGAAGTAATTTCTAAAATTTATAAATCCATTTTAACAGTTGCTCTAATTTCAGAGCATGATAGCTACATTGGTTTGTATGTTTGTTTGCATATTATCCTACTAAGGTTGATGATGCACATATATTTTTTTTCTAGATTTTCTAGGCTTTTGTCTTTTCTAAATTCTAATTTTCAAAATTTTTCTGATTCCTTCTCATAGAAGCATCAAAGTCTGACTTCTGGAAACACATTGTGGCAAACAAATATGTCTCTGTTTTCAAATTGATATGTCTCCGTCTTTCCACCAGAAATTTTGTGAGTATCTCTGTGTTTCATATTTACAGATGTGAAATGTTCGAAAGTGGAGTTTGGGTGTTGCTTGGCTCTAGCAAAATATGGCTTTTTGCCCGTCACATTTTTATTTTGTCTCCCAAGTAGATCAAGCAGACTAGTAAAATCTGTTTCTTCATTTACATCAGGCATGAATCCTCTGGGGCTGACACACACACACACATTCAGCACCAGCCTGCCGTGTGCTTGAGCAATAACAGATTCAATGAGGGCATAAATCTGCTAATGGTGATTTGATGTTCTGCTTCCTTGTCTTAAGAGGGTAATAGGTTAGGGAGGAAAGGGAGGTCATGTGGCAGCAGGGAAGACATTTAGAAAGGAGATGGTCAGAAAGTCAGGTTCCCTGGGGAGACAGGGAGTTGTTTAACCTGGAGTTGTTGCAAGTTGGTGGTTGAGTGTACTCAGGCATCTGTCAGGAGGCTGAGACAGCAACTTAACTGGTGGCCTGAGCAACGATGCACTGTGCATGCAACTACTGAAATTTCTGCACAGGGATGTTAGATGAAATTATTCACTAACCACGTAAACTGAACTGATGGTAACAATTATGAAAGTGCCCACATTAGTAAGAGGTAGAGAATTTTTCCACCAGAACTTCCTTTCAAAAGAAAATTAAGTTTTCTTAATTAAGCAGTACCACTGCTTCTCTCAAAAGCATTAAACTTATCCTAGAGGAATAACTATTTTCCAAATAGTTTTTAACTGACATATTAATTCTGGTATGTAAAACTAATCACACGACATAGGTAAGGGAGAAACTTTTTAACAAATTGATATTTTTAAAAATGAGAACATACTCTCAGAAACTTAACTACAGGTAGGAAGTTTGAGGAATGAATGTTTCAGCCAGATAAATGAAAGCAAGTTTAAGTACAGTTATAGTTGCTTCAATCATGCACCCAGTTGCAATGTAGACATAAGACCTCCTGTGGAGAGAGAAATCAAACTCCGAAAGTCAAATACATTTGGTTTCTCAGATATATGTTTCACGTAATTTACAACTGTAAAATTTGCACAGTAGGACCCCTGCTTCAACGTATTAGCTCTTCTGTTGTGCTGCACCAGTTATCTCTACAAAAGGGAAAAAAAGGATAAGAAGTTATTTTAAATTAGAAAAAGAGATGCTAAACCAAGAAACTAATCTAAAACAACGCTTTCAGACAGGCACAGATCAAATCTTCTGTGCAATATTAAACTCTACATTGAAAAGAGAGCTAAGGAAACGTGCCTTTTCTTTCCTCGCTTTTTGTTCTCAACAGAAATCTGAATGATTTGACTCAATGATTTTTCTCGCCACAAAATGCACAAACACATCTGCCACTATGTTTATAGTTGCATTAATTTGTGCAGTTATACCTATTACTGGTGCTAACACAATGATTTTTACATTTCCTTTCTCTAATTACTCAGAGAGCAACACAAAACAAGCAAAAAATCCTTCTGTAATAAATATAAGAATTTACAAGAGAATATAATAGGTTGCTTCAATGTTTTCAGTGATCAGTTATAAAACGGTATAATAATTTCACGTTTCACACATTTTTCTCATCCTTATTACAGACAAAAATGTGAAGCTAGTAAAATATACTAGGGAAGTTCAAAGATCAATAACTCAGTTGATAACAGTCTGCTTCTAATTAACTAATAGTTAATACAACTGCCTGACAGATGTACATTAGTAAAACATATATGTTAGCCCTTCAATGGATTAAGCTAGAATACCCTATTCAAAAGTGGATAGTATAGGATATAAAAGCCTTGTGACCTCTTTTGTGAGACAGCACTTCAGGCTAAAAGTCTAAAGCATTCATTCATCCTGCTTAAAATCTAAAATACCCTCTCTATGTGACAGTCCCTTCTCCCTGATTGCAAAAGTTCACAGATCCACCAAAAAGGAAGCATGTTTTAACACACACTAATTGACACAGGATGATAAGAAATAATGAATAACCTAAAGAAGACAAAAATATTCCTTGCCCAAGGTGATGGATGTTTTCATGTCATGATTAGCAGGGTTCTGATACATTCAGTTTTGAAGTCAGTGGAAATTCTTTGGCTTTACTGAGACTGACGGACTCTCAGAGCACTATGGACAATTTAATATTCTTTGCTCGGTTGTTAAATTCATAAACAGTCCTCTCACTGTCAGAAAAACAGTAACTGGTAAGAAGCATTCTGCTCTTTGAAAGTAATTAGCTTCCTACAGTTACTCAAAGCTATTTATGAGCAATTTTGTGTAGTTTCATGTACTTTCAAACACCAGCTAAGGTTATATAGGTGTTGCCATCATTATCTTCCACTGGTAAAATATTGTTCTTCACTGTCGATTCTTTTAGAAATGTCAATCCTTTTAAAAATACTCGTGCTCAATTTAAGTACCAGCAGCAAACACAGCACCCCAGGAAGAAGCACTGAAATGGAAATTGGCAAGAGTTGTAGATATATTAATGTTGATACCAAAGTATCACCTGTCTGTGGCTTCCTTTGGATCACCTGGATGTTTTGTAAAAAAATAAATTTCAACAGAAAACATGACTGGGTTCTCTGTAAAATTATCATAATTTAGTAAAAGAAAGAACTTAGAGTAAATGAACAGCACTGATATTCTATATTGGTTTCAATTTAAGGGTATGTGTCTATGCAGCTAGATGGAAGGCATGGACACCCACCAGCACAGACCTGTGCCTGACTCAATGAGCTAATCCCAGGTAACAAAAGAGGATGAAGTGGGGTGGGGGGATATACAGGGAGGACAGGAGAAGTATATGCATATCCTCACGCCCAAATTCCATGCAGGGTCTGTAGTAGCTTCTAGTACTTTCTGCCTCAGGGGCCTCCAGCTCTCCCAGAACTTCAGACCTTCTGCTCTAGAGCTTACCCCCAAGTTCTTCCTTTCCAGAACTTTCAAATCCCGGTTTCCTCTATGCTAGCACCTCCCTCATTCAACTTAATAGTGTCCTAGGTTTATCCTATTTGAGAGCTACTCAGCCATCACTAACATCTCTCTTACAACTTGTCCTCGCAATGAACCATACTATGAAATACTTCTTTCCATATTTGCTTATCCAAGCCTTTCCATTGAGAACCTCATATATCTTCCATTCACATCAACTTCCTGGAGCTTATTCACAGAATTACATTAAACATTATCATGAACTTCTCGTACTTAGTAGAGAATTGGGTGGCCTAACAATACTGTGATTCCTAAAGAAATGTATCAGTGATTTAAGAAAATGTATGGGTCCCAAAACATATTTGATGATATAGGCTTCAAGGTTCTAAAGGTGGCAGAGGAAGTTAATGGTAGGGGTAGAAATTACAGAGGAATACAAACTGCAAAATTATATTTGGTTGGTTTGTTTGCTTGTTTTTTTATATAAGTGCCCTAGCTTTAATAATGCATTGCAGAAAATTTATTGTATTCTCAGATACACTGCACTGAGTTTTAAATTTTTCAGATGCATCTTTCCTCCAGTCCATGCCTCCTTATTTATCCACTTTCTTCTCTTTGAGTTTCTGTTTTGTCTTTAGACACTTGTAAAAGTACAGTCTCTAGCCTTGCAAAAAATTGCTTTTATGTCTTGTATACAATAATAGGGCTCAATGTTACAGCATTTCTTCCAAACAGGCTCTGATTTACAGCACTCGGAGAATGGAATTAAAAGTAACAGATCCATATGTGTATATATTTTTATCGTTGGCTTTCCCTCAAGCCTTACATAGACAGAATTTCATTTTGATGTTTCCAGTTGTCATCAGGACAAAATGATTTTGCTATAGTCTAAATATTTTACTGGGACATCTGTTCATCCTTTCCCTTTTTTTGTAGGTTGAATCTTTTTCCCCATTGATTCTTTTGTTCTGCAGATTCTTATTCTGAGCAAAAGAGAATGTAACATTGGGGTTCTGTTGCTTACCGAAGCCATTCTTACGCTTTTCCTGCTAATAGCCTTTCACTATCTCTACATTAATTTAGCTTAAATAACAACCATAGCTGTTTAAAGTAATATAGATATTTTCTGTTATTCGCAATGTTCATCTCATTAGCATTGTAGCATTATGATTTTTAAGCACCGTGTCTAAATTTGAGGTTTAACCAAGAATAGATTAACATATCACAAAGTATCATGTTTCCACTTTATTTTTGTTTTACTGATGAATACAATGACTGAACAGTCTTATCTTCTTTTGGGTTGCCATTTAATATTTTTCAGTTATGACTCATACATTAAAAATAAAAAAATCAATATTTATGTGTATCCTGAATGTGCTCTTATAAGGAAAGACAAGGATGTTCTCTCAGAAGATAGAAACCATTCTGTAGGCAAGTTATTTTAAAAAAATGACATATTTTTGTGTAAGTGGAGATCCTGCTACTGTGGGAATCTTTGACTGCATGCAATCTTGGCATTGATTCCACCCACCTCAGGCAGAGTTATTTATTATAATGCTTATCATTGCACAATAGCTAGTTAAGGGCACAGTTTCCTTTTATTTATTTTTTTTTTCCAATGCAGCAGAAACCTTTACATCTTCATTTTCATTTTAATATAGCAATCAGATTACTAAAGAAAGTATGCTTCAGTTCTGGAACCTATAGAAGCATGTGAATAGGCTTGTGATGTAGATTCCAACCAAGGCATTTTCTGTCCTGCTACTGAGCAGTTTAAACTCACTCAGAATGTAACAGTAATTTTAATGTAAATTAAACCAAACTGACACTAGGCAATGAGTCATCTTTCAAA
This sequence comes from Caloenas nicobarica, assembly GCF_036013445.1. Classification (NCBI taxonomy): domain Eukaryota; kingdom Metazoa; phylum Chordata; class Aves; order Columbiformes; family Columbidae; genus Caloenas; species Caloenas nicobarica. The sequence continues at coordinate 53,270,294 of NC_088245.1, forward strand.
CCAATGAAATATCTGTATATACAAGCCTTTATCAATTGTATATATCAACTTGTAAAGATATCAGTCTAATCTGCTCCTTCCACATTAGCAACAGAAGTTAAAAATTCATAGATTTTGTACTGCAATCCAAATGATATGAGAAGAGAAATAACTGTAAGGAGTACTTTTTCTAGTAGTGGATCTATATGCTTTTTAACTTGTGGCTGGCAAGATGAAAACACGTAAAATGGGATTTTTGATGCCATGAGGAGCTTATTTGGCTTCTGCCCTGTCTGCTGGTGAGGACACACCCACACAGCTTGGCTCATTAGCTCTAAGCATGACTGATTCATTTTTGATGGAAAAAATGGCACAACACTGCAAATTAGTCAACTGAAGCTGTAATTGAAAGAAAGTAGAGCACATGAAAGACTTGCTTTGAATGCCCAGATGAATCACCTTGACTTCCACTACTAGCATCTGACAAAGCTGGCAAATACTCTGGTGCTATAAAAGCTTAAGACATGCACAAGCCTTTGATGCCTCATTTGTCGGAACAAGTGGTGGAAAAAACCTGTTTCAGAGTGGCAAGATGAATGGCCTGAAATGTGATGAGTTTGTTTTGCACGGGTTATATCTGACTTTTACTTAGTGATTTACAGTCCATACAAGCTCCAGAAATTTTCCTTGACTTCAGCCTAGCACTACCATTTCTGTCCACCACAGGATCCTGGAAAATAGGCTGTAGTTTACATTGACTATATTAATTAAGCAACCTCTTAGAATTTACCATGGTACATTATTTTTTTATTCAACATTACAACAGGAAGGTTATTGAGAACCTGACTCTCACAAGTAAGACAAAATGCTGGGAAATAAAGTACATTTTGATACAAAATCATGACAACACAAAAGTACAATAACACTTGACAGAGGAAAATAATCAATATAAATTATCAGTATCTGTAGATGTACTACAATCTTGTCATCTCAAATGTGAACTAATACAGGTATTGTCTCACCAGAATTACAGATGACTGCTCCAGGAAGGTATCAATCCAGTTTGCCTGAATTCCTAGTCAACAGAACGAAACAAGCATCTCTGAAGACCTAGAGAGGCAGATCCAGTCCATCTAACATAGCTTCTTTCTTTTTTTTTGGCTACGTTGCAGATGTACTCAACATGTTGTTTGCCTAAATCTCAATCTCAGCAGAGCTCTGCTTGTGAGACAGACTCTGTACAAAGTAGCCACCTTTAAGTATCAACAACTAATGCAAAGTGCCAAGGGAACTATTAAAAAACTAGGGAGAGCTCTGGAAAGTAGATGCGCTGCATTGCGATTTGGAACAAAGAGAATTTTGAAATGGACCCAATTTGTAATTTAGGCAGGATTTAGCACATTACTAAATCTGAATATACACTACCTAGACAATCCTTATGAGGTGTTGAGAGAAAGAAAGGTGATGTGATGGTAAACAGCATTCTGAAGAATTTTCCTCCCAATGACACTATGCTGAGACATTTCCTTTTCAGAGTTAGTTTTATCTGTACTCCCCTCATTATGAATTTCAGAAGCATTATCTTTGATTAGATGTACTTATATGTTATATCTATGCTAACTATATATGTTAATTATGCAAATAAAAAGGTTAAAAATTATTAGAGAAATCTAGGATGTTACGGTAAGAGTATTTTTACTGTGATTTACACTTCTTCCATTAGCAGTTCATCATTTTTCACAATGTCTTAACAAATCTTCTATATTATTCAGCATTGCAGTAATAATACTAAGTTGTATAATAAGAAGTATTTATTAGGTATCTGGCAAATTTGGATTGAATTTCTATCTAATACAGGTCTTCAGGCCTGTTTGTTCTCTGCTCACCATCTAGCCTGGCTGTAAGTGTGTAACTAGCTGTGGACATGATCTAAAATCTGTTTTCCTAAAAATCAGTGAAAACAGGCCAATATTCAGGCTTTGTCATAAAGGTTTAGTAGCTTTCACTGGAAAATATTTGCTATTAAAGAAACTCACAGCTTATACTTAAGCACCAAACAAATACAATTATTGCAATTCTGACCATCATGATCTTGAATCTTCTATCTCAGATTTGCCATCTCTAATTTAAGTGCGCAAGCCTGCCAAACTATGCAACAACATGCTTAAAGGGAAAATCTGAAAGCAATGGTTTATCTGCCTAAGCCAATCACTAATTGGAATGCTGAAAAATTGAGTGGAACTTAAGTATCTACTCTTTATTAGAGATCAATGTCTAAATCTATCCAGGTAGGCAATTCATTCTGGCTGAGATATCTGGTAGGAATCCTCTCTGATTAATTGTCCAGAGGTTAGTTTTCAGTTAGAAAGAATACAACATCATGTATAACAGAATAGCCAATACCTTAGCAGTTAAAGCTCCTCAGCTAAGTAATGTGAAAGTCAGTGTCAAAATCCTGTTTGACACAATTTGAAGCAGGAACTTCATCACCAAAATTATTGCTAAAATTGCTGGAGATCTGACGGGCACAGGCCTCTTTCAGAGGCCTTTCTTCTTGTACTCCTTTCCATAAATTGAAATTATTGCAGAGGACTTTTTTCCATCTCTTCACCTCTGTTTAGAGTTTGATGAAAGCAATATGAAATACAGTTTTAATCAATGCAAACGGTGTTGCCTCACTAGAATACTTTAGAACATAAGTAAAATACAGTAAGTTCTATTAAGTTCATATATAGAGGACATATTATGCTCTTCCCCTTAATAAACAGCTTTTTTCTTTGATCTTTAAGGGTTCTCCAGGTATGGTCCTGCATGCAACATTTCCCTTAAACATTGCAATATAAATTTAGTATTTTTTTTTTTTTAAGTTATATACCTTTTCGTATGGGAAAGCTGCAGAACTAATTTAACTGGAAGTGGATTTTTGAATTCCTGTCCACAAAATCAATTTGACTAAGTAGAATTTATAACGTACTCCCAACAAAATGAAATAATAATAATGGGAGATTTCTCAAAACCCCTGCAAATTATAAAAGGAGTTTCTTTCAGCTCGGCTACCATCCGCTGTTCACATTCCCCAAAGCAACAGAAAATGACAACCAAACACATCCAAATAAACCATTTGTACAATTCACGAAACAGTGTAGAAAGCAACCTGCTCTTGAAACAAATAACAATTTTTCTGTGACTAAAAAATCTACTAAGCAGTTCTGGTTTCTGTTCCAGATCACTCCCACACACTTACAAGGAGCCTGCTGTATGTTGTGAACTGCGCAAGATAGAACGATTTGTATTTCTTCCAGTTGCACATAAGCATAAATGACATGGAGCCAAATTTCTTCTTATTGCAACGCTTGCTAATGTAAGGCAGTTACCTACTAAATAAAATGTACATTCTTGGTTCCAATTCTAAAGTATATCAACATGACTAAGAGAATATATATAATTAGTAACATGACTTACTGAAACCTAAACGTTTATTTCATAAAAAAATCGATTTAATATATAGATTTTTTGTTTGTTTCTGAAGCCATGAAAAAACTCAGAATTAGGGAGTTAAAACATGGAAACATTTTCCCCCTTTAATCCAGATATTGTTCCTTCTTTGTTTCACATTACTTTCAAAATTTATTCTTATATCCAGTCTTGTTACAGCCAGAAGTACGAAGAACCCTTCATATGATCTCATTTTTTATTTGGTTCAGCTGAAGATATAAGATATAATTTTAGTTAAACCAGTGCAAATTTTATATCTAGGCAAGGTCTATATATTCCAAATATTAAATATTTTTCACCAGTAATAGTATGACTCAAGAGGATGCCACTGCTTGCTTATAATTCCAAGTGAGAACATTCATGCTTTCTCATTTTCCTTCCAGCAATAGCTAACAGGTTTTAGTTTTCAAGCATTGCTCATTTGACACAGGATATTAAGTAGTGACAAGAAATATAATATCAATAATGCTATTTTTACAGAGGTATTTCTGTGACCATTGGTAATTTCTTAATAGGTCACAAAATTTGGCTGCATTACAGGTTATTAGATCGTGGTTTTATTTCTAATAATTTCATTTGCTTTTACATTGACTTTTATTGTTCTTGCTGGAATGATACTATTTCTGATAAAGACTTCTTTTTGTTGTGTTTGGTTTTCGTTTGTTTGTTTGTTTGTTTGTTTTTATGAGGCTGTTTTAGTTTTACTGCAATTTGTGTTTGCTATTCAGAATCCATCTTTTTGCAGCTTTGCCAGTGTAAATTCAATATTTACACAGATATTCCAAAGATGGAACCTTTCCTTTAGCTCTCCTTCCAAATTATCTTCAGAACTTGAGATCAAATGTTTCCATGGATGCACCAAGTAGAAAGAGAAATTTATAAGTCTGTAGATATTTGATAGATGTTGGGTTTAAAGATGAACAGCATTCTTCACACATCCAACCTAATGATCTATCTTCCTAAGAGAGTAAAACATCACAGAGCAACAGAGGCTGCACTTTTCAGTAGCCATAATGATAACTAGAAAGCTTTTCCTTTGTGTGCAGGAAAAAAAGTCCTATTTTCAGATAGAAACACTTCATTCATATGAGACTACAGAAAAGAAGTAACCGTAAAATAGACCAGACGGAAAATAAAATAGATTGAACAGCTTTTACCTTTTCTGTATCCGACCAAATTATCTTATCTAAAGATTTATGGTTTTAAAAAGAATGAGCTGGTACTTTCCTGAAGTAAAATATCTTAGTTCAGTGCTCACAACTCCTTTATTGTTGATCTGCATTAGGAAACAGGCCTTCTCATGTTGTCCCACTTGTTTCCTCTTTCCTTTGTTAGAGCTTCTTCGATTTTTCTTTCTTTTGTCCATTCTTACTTCATGACATTTTCAGCTGTGCAACTCACTTCTATATTTTTCATATTCTAATGATTATACTTTTAATTTTTTTCATCCCACTTTTCTCCTTTAGTTCTGTTCTCAGTCCATCCTCTAGTCACTGGAAAGCTACAGAGTTGGCATCATCCAAAACTGAGTTCTGCAGATGTAGCAACATGAAAGTGCCACTGTTGTCTCCACAGCTCTAGTCAGTACTCATACAACTCTATATATATCAGTACAAAGCAGGAGCTAGAAGAAAAGGTAGATATGTTCACACCAGACAGAAAACCTGTTTGCTTTTTTAGTAGACATGAGAAGGATGGATTTGGATGGTTTGTGATTATTCGAAATCAGTTTTCCCAATCCATACTAAAATTTTTCTATTCAGTATGTAGTCTGCTTTCCCAAAAGAGAGGACATCATTCTGCAAATCGTTAAATTTCATTATAAAGTTTCAGAAAGTTAAAAACATCACAAATAGGAAACGTGTACAAGCCTGCATTTCTGACTTGGTGGTTTTCAGGTGATCAAAATATCTCTAGTGCTATGCTACAGTACAGTGCACAACACTACTCACTAAGGCATGCTAAATCAAGACGTGTAATTATACATAATTCCTGCAGGTACAGCAGCACTCTTCAATTGTTCAAAACCCTTTTTTGACAAGTCTGAACTCACCCATTTTGAGGGCTCTATCATTCAGGTTTTTTGCGATGAGGAATCTGCTCCTTGTACAGAACATTATATTTATCTGTCTTGGGAACTTACGGGGTTTTTGTTTGTTTGTTTTTGTCTTAGTGTAGTGCATAAACTACATCATTGGGAAAAATATGATATAACACAAAATTAGAAGTGATAATGAATGCATAGAAATCCCTAAACAGACCACCCTACTCCCAAACTTCTCACAACTAAAACAAGTTGTTTCTAAAGGACTGAGTTCTGATACCATTACATGTTCTGAATATGCCATTAGTCCACAATTAGACTCGTCATCTTCAAGAGGGGTGCCACAGTAGTTATTAAAAAAGGATGTCCAAGTGCAGTCCAAGAAAGAGGCAAGTGTGCTGTAAGAGTACATGCAAATGAAATTCAAGCCCTGTAGCTGTAAATGTCATCCTGTGTTCAGCAAAATTTGAATATGAAAAATTTCATTTTCTGCTCTATTTGCTGTCTTGGTGCAGAAGAGATCTTGGGAAGAGATGATTAATTTGTTTTGAAAAGCGATACATCCAATGATTTATTTGCTGACCATCTAGAATCGTATTCTGACACATTTAAACTCCTGCTGATTAGTATTTTACTTTGAGAACTGTTTCATTGATTTTTGGTCTGGCCCTGAGTCCAGGGAGAAAAGTGCCTAGCATGTGTCCTGATTTGGTTTTGCCTTACATCAGTGATGCAGAAGGAAGGACAACGGATATGTCATTTAAAAAGAAGTGATGTCAAGTCAGCATGTTTCTTTCTTGAAGAGTCACAAGGGCATATTTAGACTTTTGAAGCTTGATAACTCTTTCTTTAACTCTTTTTTCTCAAAAGAAGACCATGGCTAGGTACCTGAATGATCTCCCTTCCTCTCTCTCTTTGTAAATATCAGAGCAACTGCTACTACTTGAGAAGCTGGATACATTCCCACAATGAAGGACACAACAAAAATGAAAAGAAATTAACAGTGATGCAGTTACAACTTATTTCCACTGTAACCATGGTTTCATCAGTGAGTACTTCTATTGTTAGTACACCATTTTAAAGGCAAAGAGGAAAACAGCAGGTCTTTCTGATAGCAAAATAGATTTGAATCCAACATGACAGAATGTCTTACATAAGGAAGACACAAGACTTAGGGGAGTATATTATAGCTCTCATTATTGCCAGGACATCCCTGAATTACTGAAAAAAAATCTCATGCTTGAAAACACTGTATGCCCTAAGTGATTTCCTAATACTCTGTAGAACACTCTGAAAATATGAAGATTGCATGATGCAGTGAAAAGCTAAATTAGGCCAGTATATGCAGATATTTTCTAGTATGATTGTTGGTATTCTATATGCTCATAAAATATTTTCTTTCAGTCATTGGCTCTAACAAGCAGTTTAGGATTTAGTGAATTTAAACTACACGCATTCCCAAAAAGACATTTTATAGCAACTCATATTAACACATTTTAAAGACATTTCTGTTCCTCTTGAAATTTTATCTGAAACTTTGAAAACTACGTCTTTAATCCCCACAATTGGTATCTACTTCAGATATAATGGCAAGGATTAATGCAATATAGAATGAAAAGTAAAAACCAGTGAGGGAAGCTGTCAGAAGAAAAATACACATGAAGGTGTCACTATTTCCTAGAAATACTGACTATGAAATAATTAAACTTAATATAGTATGAAGGCTGAAAATTCAAGCACTCAGGTGGCAAGAAATTCCAGACATTAAGACAAAAACAAACAAACAAAACCAAAACAACATGGGGAGTATTAGCATAGCTATATTTTACTATTCTGTAATTCAAAAATCCCTTTTATGAGTTACCTATAAATATAATGAGTCAAAAGAGCCAACTCTTTGAAAGCAAATAGAGTCAGGGTAGTAACTTAGTAAGAAAGTTTTATCCCTTTATATACATACCAATGAAATGATGACAGACTCTACCAAAGTAATATAAGTGTTTAGAAACTCTCCCATAGGAGTTCCTGTTTGTTACCTGCAGAAGACATCTGGGCTGCACGACAAACAGCTTATGTGGGCCTCAGCACCGCTGACAGACTGTGGTGTCTCTCTTGACTGTAACACTTTTGGAGGTGATGTTTAATGACACATAAATCATGTATCTTTAGGCCAGGCTACCTGCTGTGGAGTTTACTATTTGCATGAAGAAGTTAGGACAAAGGCTTAATTATTTGTCATGCTATTCTTACTCTCTTCACTAATTCTCCCAGGTTGATGTCGTGATTGCATTCTCCTCAGAACTGTTTCATGCAGGTTCAGGTGCACTGACCCATGTTTAAAAGGAAAAAAAAAACAATATGAAAGAAGACACTTATGTACTAAACAATTTTTTTCCATGAGCACCACTCTAGTTGTCCTTATTCTGTCTCTTTCTTCCTCTCTACTCAAGAGTCCTAGTTAAACTCCAGGTTTGACATGCCTATCACTTCAAATCCCAGAGTCATAAGATTACATGAGAGTAAATTTATTTTTAAACTAAACATGAAACTCTCGGCTTCCGTTATGTTGCAAAAGAAGTCTTGAAAATGCAACCAAATGTAACAAACACAGCCGTATGCGCAGAAAACCTGAAACCCAAGTTCTGAAATCTGTCACAATCAGATACAGGCAGAGAGGAGGGCATGGACCTCACAACCCTGTGCCCTCTGCCATGCTTCTAACAGTGGTCTCGAGAGCTGGAGGCAAAAGGCTTCCCCATCCTGTCTCCCTCTTGTGCACACCATGGATGTGCCTCCCTTCAGCTCAGTAGATCACTAACGGGACCTAGTGACAGTGTGGCAGCAATGACAGGAGAAGATAAGATGTCTCTGAAGATGAAAGGCAGAGAAACGTTACCAAGCGAATGCCTGGCTTGCCCTGAGAAGGATCCTTCAAGACCATTGACTTGTGTTGCGCATCAAGGCCACAGAGGGTTGCCATAACAAAGCACAGGGCACTGGCTGAAAGGATCAGTGCTGGGACCACAGGTTGACATAGACGTTCCGTGACACCTCACTTGTCACAGTGTACCCACATATGCTGCTCCCTGACAAAGACCAGTCACCTTAGATGCACCCTCACTTCAAAACAACAAAAAAGCAAGAAAGCTGCATGTACTTCAGTCTTTTATCTAGTTTGTTCCTCATTTATGTGGCTCACTATTTAAAGCATTCAGTCTTTGTGTACAGCCAGTATGAAGTTATTTGTAAAAATAATGTGTGGTAAATTGGCAGACAAGTACAGTTTAAAATATAGACAATCTGTTGAGTGCTTTAGGAGAGCTGCCATAAAATTTCATTTCTTACATTATAATATGTTTAACATTTTATGCAACGTAGTACTTCAAGAAAAATGACAAAATTAAACAGTAAAGCTTCTTCGAAAATCCCCTGTAGGGAAGAACACACAGAGTGACTGTGAGGGCACATGGGGGGACAGGGCTGGGATAGCAGGGACTCCCCAGGGTGGCAGGGCAGGGTCTGGTGCCAGGGCCTGTCCCAGCCCCAGCCAGGGGAAGCTGGGGGGCACCAGGGCAGCCCCAGGCGCTGGGCACCTCCCTGGGGATGGGGACCGGCTGAGGCCAGGCCAGGACATGGGCCCGGCTCAGCGGGGCCCATTGTCGGGCAGGGTAGGGCTGTGGGGAGATGGAGACCAGCCCTGCTGTGGCATCGCTGCGGTGGGGGCTGATGTTCCCAGGGGGCCAATATGGGGTCCTGGGGTGAGGGGAGGGTAGGAGAGGCCAGAGAGGGAGCAGGGACAATCAGGGCTGATGATGCCCTTGGGCAAACAGTACAATCTTAACCTTTACGAAAAGAAAATCTATAACTGATATTCTATAATTCACAGAAAGAAAACTGCAGTGTATTTTTTGAGGGTGCAGGTTGATAGTATTGTGATCTGATGAGTTTATGAAATAATAGGATTACAGTATTTGCACTGGGCTACAGAAGACTGCAAATATCTTATGATATATTTTGGCCCTGAACGCCCTGACAGCAGCTATTAGCAAACGCTGGTAACTTCCTACTTAGATTCATCACTTGTTAAAATTCCATAAAGACTTAGAAAACAATAATCATTTTCTACACTCAGAACTTAATATGGTAGTCAACATACCAAGTTGTTCAGACACATTAAGAAAAGACAATGCCAATTGGTTTTGTAACTAAAAAAATAAACAGGCATAACGAATGACTCATTCAAACATCTGAACACTGTGAAACCCAAAGTCCACTGAGGCTAAAACCCATGCCAATGTAGAGCCAGAACTTCATCCCAGTTCTTTATTCCAATATCTAGAATGCAATGTACTCTTTGTGTTGTCATCGTTCTGCATTAAAAACTATCTCAGGTAAAGTAGCAAGTCTACAAAACATTCTTACTTTAGTTCAACTAGGTAAGTTTGATTTTTAAGGAAAGTAAATAGGCTTTTTTGTTCAGATGTTTATTAATTCGATCTTAAAACATAAATGCAGGGGGGAAGAGCTGTTGGGAAGCTTTCACTTTTTGGGCACGGTTTGGCAAAATGCTTGATGTATTTTTAAGTTCAAGATCTGCAGAAACTTTCTCCATGTTTAAGCATCTGATTTGCTATTGGTTTACTACAGGTTTTCCTTTATCAGTAAAATATTTCATATGCCAAACTCAGTTTTCTTTAATCTCTTTCTTGGCAAGTGTACACTTGAATGCTTTTTACCCATGTGCATCTGTAGCACTGAGGATCCATAGCAGGGAAGTTCTCAGCTTTGTAAGACCTAATTGGCCCCACCGTACTCTTCAGGTCTGAGTTGTGTTAGGCGATGAGGTATCCTATTGCTTCTAATGGGATTCACATAAGAACACGAGCTAAGGACAGTTTGTCTGTATCAAACAGTAGGAGATGTTTGGAAAGAAAACGGAGTTTAGTCTAGTATTCTAAGGGGTGTAAGTATTCTAACACAGCATCATGGGGCGAGGCCTGTCAATAAATATTTATTAAATCAGGGGATGTGAAAAGAACATCCTGTACTTCGTTAGAGCTTTGACCACTGAACTCTGCTGCTATTGGTAGCCACAGTCTTTTCTCTCTCTCCCTAGCAGAATAAGGATTATGAGTGTCATCTTTTTAACACAGCTTCAACTTAATTGGAAAATAACTGACTAATTCTATTAATCACCCTATGAATGATAATGGTTGTTTTTTCTTTCTGAGAAGGCTATGTAAGACATACTCATTTGTTAACTACATATCTCTCTTACTTTCCTGTCTGGTGTTTGAAATAATTCCTCTTTGTGCAGAGTTGTGGTTTGGTTTTTTGTTTGTTTGTATTTTTGTTTGGTTTGTTTGTTTACTTTAAACTGCACGTTTCTCCTTTGCAAATTTCAGATAGCCTTTTTTCCTATCATTTAAAGGATTTTATATTTTGTAATAGTTATTTCTGTGTGTTAGATTTGATTTGCTTTTATCTCAGCAAAAGAAAATGCAGAGAAATGGACTACCTGGAAGCAAAAGGTAGAGTTGCTTTCTTAAAAAAAGATTAATAATAAATAATAGCTGTTAATGGTCATCTTCAGCTTTCCAATAGTAAACTGAAAAATTATTCTTGCCAAAATGAAACAAATGCTAGAAAAGTAGGAACCAAAAAAAAATCTCCAGGATATAAAGGACATGTGGAGAAGTAGAATGTGAACAAAATTGTGTAAAATGTGTAAAGATTTCATTCTAAAATTGAACTTATATCTGTCACATTTTATAGTAAGATTTGCTCATGTTCATGTGATTAATATTGAAAAAAATACTTTAATAATATTTGGGGGCTTGATAAATTTATCTGGTAATTTTCAGGAGAATTCTTACTGCATTGAGATCTGGTAGGCATGATTTTTTTTAAAATTCTCTTGGGGATCTGTTGGTAGGCGTGTATGCATGAAATGTGACAAGTCTCCTTCAGCTGGAATCTTGAGTTCTGCAAACAATGACTTTTTGTTCATCTCTGTTCTTCTTGCCTTTCCTTTCCTTCTTCTGTTAACTAATGGCAGGAGAAGTGTGAAGCTTGTCATGCATACAGATGTTAAGAAATCTTTGCCATGACTAAAATAGTTTGAAAGTAACAAAATAAATTGCTAGCAGCAATGCGCATAATTAGTAGAAAATATGACTCACTTAAAGAGTAAAACTTAGAAATATTGCAAATACATGGGTTTCTCCCTACTACAGAATTTCTAGTCCATTACTATTTTCTACTGTGAATTTTCATTCTGATAATTGAAAAACGTAGAAACAACATTTTAATATTTTTCATTAAATATGATTGGCATTAAATAGCACTAAAAATTATAAACAGAAGTAACAAATTTGACAACAATATATTATGCCATGTGTGCTCTAGAACAGTTTATCTTTTGTGTAACGTAATCCATAACAATCTAACATATAGACAACAAAATAAAGAGCAGTTTTATGTAAATTTAAATTTGTATTGCTTCATGTTTAATGACACCACAAGCACTCATGGTTCTTTGGTCATGGATGGCTGATTATTCGTGTTACTGTATAAGCATATAAAGGAGTACAGAAAAGAGCAAATCCAAGAGCCCTGTGTTGGTCTGACAAGGGGAGAAGCTGAAAACTACCAACTCTACTGCAATGCAGTTCATGCTGTTTGGGCCACATTACGAAATACACTTTTCTGGTTGCAGGAACAGTAGCATTCAAGTCACTTCAATTTTTCTCTCTCTTTTTCTCTTTTTTTTTGTTCTTGTCTGGTTGGGTTTTTTTTAATTACTATTTGAGATTCTTTGTCAGGTATACTTTGTGGGCAGCAGACTCAACAGGTACATAATAAGTGGTTTGTGTATGAAAACAACATGTGAGTACATGACCTATCAAAACAAGGAACTAGTTTTGGCTTTTTGTAGTCCCACACCTTCCAAAGTTTTTCTCTTATTGATGACTGTGAACCTAAGCTTGTGCCATAAAGAAGATGTACGGTTCATATATTGGCTTCTCTTTCTCATTTGTACAGTAATTAATAAAATACCTTGTACAGATGGAACTCTTGCAGTCAGTCTGCTTTTTCTGGAAGTGAAACTGGAAACCTCTTCAAAGTATCTGTTTGTTAACAGGACTCTTAGATTCCACAGTGAATAAAGAAGTTGGTTTCTTTTTCTTGCTCTCATTTTTTTTTTAAAATGCCTGATTTCATAGTTGGCTCTATGTACTAAACAAAATTAATGTACATTGTCCAGAAAGCAAGAAAACTACTTTCTTTTGCTTTTGTAATTCCTTTAACCAACAATTTGCACACAAAAAAGAAAAAGAAAATGTTAAAAAAAAAAGAAAAAAGAAAAAAACCCAACCCTAAAACAGTGAGAAAGAGATAGTACCTGTGTATGGTAAAGCTAAAACAATACCTCGGTGGAGAAAGATTTAAAATTGTATTGCTATTTTTTTTTCACTGTAAGCATATGAATTATTGTCGTGGTTTGATTGCAGGGTGACAATAAAACCGCGGCAGGTGTATTGTTAACCTCCTCTCTCCCCGCTTTTCCCATTTAGCCCCTCCCTCTCTCCCCTTCCCACTAAGGACAGGCGATTGGGAGGGAAAGAAGGACAGAGAGAAGAGAGTTGGAAAAATTAAAAATGTTTTACTAATGCTGCCGATAAAAATAGAGAAAATAATACAAAATATACAAAATCAATCTTTAAAGTCCCGGCAGCTGCTCCGGCAGATGTGGGGCCGGCACCTGAAGTCCTGGACTGGACTCTGCAGCCAACCGGAGCTGGATTCAGTCTGTCACTGGGCCTCAGTTCACAGGGACAACTCGCAAGGTCCTCTCCCAATGTCGGCCATAAGGAAAAAGGACGAGATCCTCGTGATCCCCCACTTTTATATGAAGTATGACGTGACTGGGATGGAATACTTTAGTTGGTCAATTTTCAGTTCACCTCCTGCTTGCACATCTTGCGGGATGCATCATTATCAATGACCTTGCATTCCATTGCTATGTCTACCAAAACATGTACCTAACTTTCAGGAAAACTGCAGTTAGTAAGAAGACTTTAGCTGACAGGGAAATTCACTAAAAGAGAAACTTGTTTTTAACAAAACCAGGACAACTATTTATTTTTAAAAAATACTAGAAAGTGTTGCACATCTTTGAAGATTTCCCAGCCGTAACACAGCCCCATAAACAACTCAGCATTCTTTGAAAGTTTTTACACACAGAAGGAATGAACAACGGCAGATATTGGAATGCAGTTCTGGAATCTCCTAAACGATTGAATTTGTCTCCTGACAAAGAAAGACTTTATTCTGTTAGCAACCGATAACCTTATTAATTTCTTCCTGAGCATCGGAAGTTACCATTCTCTTAACTGCACCAAAGTGGCAGGGGCCATGCCTTGGCTACATATGAAAGTGAGTGGTTGAAAGGTGGGGAAACATTTTTGAAGTAAATAGATCATTTTTTCTGAAAATCTGTTTAACATTACAGGTAAGGTATTTAACCTGTGCAGTTCCTTATATCCCATTCTCTAGCATAACATTCATATAATTTCAAAACAATTCACCAAGCATTTTCACTAGCATTTTTTTAGCCAGCATCTTGTGCATTTTTTTCTTTGTCTTGTCACAGGCAGAAGGTGTACAACGAAGTGTCTTACTTCAGCATGTTTTCCTGTGTGTCTTTGTTTTGGCATGTTTATACACTGCTACATTCAGCCCAGCAGCTAAGAAAATCCTACGAGAACCCTTCATTTTTTTATTTTTACTGAGCAAGCGACATTTTTCTCAATAACGAAACATTCTGTTATAACCAAAGAACATAACTGTCAAACCCCAAACTTTAATTAATCGAAACTACAGATATCCAAAAAACCTATGGAATGTTTGAAAGTAATGAGAATCAGAACATGTTTTAAAATTCTATATGCCTGTGCTTAAAACCTAGTACAAGAAGTGGATGGTATATTTTGGCTTTCTCTGAGTAACCTGGCTAGGTGAGCAGTCATATTGCACCGTAGCGCAGTACTTGCAGTTTCCTGATTGTAGAAGGATTTTTATCCAGATGAATCGAACTTTTGTAGCAAAACTGAGAGATTACGGAAGTCTAAGTAGTTTATGCCCACTCATTGACATTATACGGAGACAGAGTTTACCTGCAATCTAGTGATGGAAATTTTAATTTGAATACTGCTTCACATGGGTTTAGTGTAAACAGATTTGCTTTATTTGTGTGTGAAGGAGACAGGCATGACCTGAAACACCTGTGAGATGCCTCAATGTCTTGACATTTTCAGATGGAGATGTCCTTGGTCTTTACCTTATTATCTTTTTCATGGTTGTGATGGATCAGGAATCCTGGGGTGGAAAGGTAGACTAAGGATATTGTTAGGTTAGTTTGTCGTGATGCTGACTATGATGGCTGTTTTATTGCCAATGGCAGTATAGATTGGATTGTTTCTTACTGTTCATCGGCATCAGTTTAGCTCGTGTTATTCTTTGCTGATTCCTTCGGTCAACATCTACTTTGTGGTCCTCATGCTTGGCTTTGGAATGAGTTTTCCTCCTTCTTTAACTGTCAATATGTGATGAAGTGCAATACGAATTGAATGACCTTTCAGAAATGCATTATGACTACAAACTTTGAAATGTGTAAAGTTGTTGTTTGTTTGTTTTTTTTTTTAAATCATGATACGTTGTTTCTTGATCACAGTTGCTATCTTGGCTGTCTGCATAATTTTACATTTCTATATATGAAAAGGAAGCTCCTTAGCTGAGCAATGACATGAATTTCTCATTTGCCTGGATTTCAGTGACTTTTAAAAACATCACTGTTATCCATTCAGATTTGTTCCATGCCATTGTCAAAGACCAGATTAGAGCAGTTTGTAAAAGAATTGAAACTAGACAAATGGAAAAATTATGCCAGAAATGGGAGAATTTTTTCCTTGCCTTCATGCAGTTTGTTGCTGGCACCTATATGTTAAAGATAATTAAAAAACAATTACATTGTCATCTGGGAATCTGATAGCACACCTAGCTACTCTCAGTATGGCTGAATAGCATTTTTAATTTTTTATGTTAACCATGGTAGAGTAAAATTTTCTATTACACGTTAAGTATTTCAATAGAAGACTGAATTATTATAAAATGTTTACTCATATTTTATGCCATGTTAGTTGCAAGCAGCACTTCAGCTGAGTAACATTAGACACAGTGGAAAAAAACAAAACAAAACAGAAAAACTGCTTTTAGGCAAGTCTCAGATCACCAAGAAAAAAGTTCCCCCTCAATTTTCAGGTCTCATATACAACAGCATGTGAGTAACTGGGATTTTCAAGCAGGTCCTTAGCAGCCCTTAAAGTACTTCTCCAGAAAAAGTATCCTGAAGGGGTGTAATAAGACCAGAAGATTCTGATCCAATCAATCATTCTGTAGCTGGGAACTAGAGTCTGCTCTGAAGATCAGAGTAACTGAGACAGAAATAAAACCTGTCCTTTCCCAGATGAGGACTTTTGGTTGTACCGAAAGGTGTTAACTATGCTATCAAACTCTCAAGCTTGATGTTTGTTGGTCTTTAGTTGGCTTTGAACAATTCACATCTAAGCTAAGGTTATGTCCCCATTCTAAACTTTCTCTCCCCTCATCAAATGTCTGCAATGAGAGATTTTTAAGACTATCATGACGATTTTTGAGGCCACATGTGGAATGTTTTCTTTGAGTGAGAAAACCAGGTTTATGACAGTCTTCTAGTGAAACACAGCAATCACATTTTGGAAGGTAAAACTCATAGCTAAAACAGGTAAGAAATTTAAAGTGAAGAACTACTGAGAAACCCTTAAAGCTATGATAACACACAGAGGACCTTTGGGAAATAAGCATGAATGTTATTGTAAAGTACAATTGGAATTAGAACTCAAATTACATTGGAATGTAATTTATTCACACAATATTACATTTCTTCTTTCCACTCTCAGCCAAGATCCTCCGAACTTTTTTTTTTTGCACTCTTCTCTTAGTCTCCAATGGCTTCGTCATCAAGAGAAGACTAGCTCTAAATATTGCTGGTTTTTCTTTTTCTTCCTATGTAACATTTCTAAGACAGGTTCTTCTGTCTTCATCTCCATAAAAATCCGATGCAGGCCTATATCAGGCTGCAGTAGCTGCTGGCAGGCTTTAACAAATGAAGTGCGGCATCATCCATATCATTCAGAACAAGGCTACAGGAATCACTTCCCCTTCTTATTTATTTGACTACATCACCTATCTTTGCAACTATTACTGGCTCCTCAGTTTGCACTGTATGTCTTGAAAGCAAAGGCAAATCTTTTCCAAGCTGGTTCCTCACCTCCCTATATGATCAGTTATTCCTTGAGAATATGATGGTATCAGTTCCCTCTTTTGCTTTGTTCATAGTAAGAGATTTCATAAGTCTCCATTTTCTCTTCGTTGCAGATAGCATGTGAGAAAGACCCATGGCAAGGCTTACACAAGGGAGGAAGCCAGCTTTCAGATGTCTTTAAAGTATTCGTTCTGTCATAGGATTATATTTTATTTTTTAAAATAACCTGGCAAACAGTAAGGAGGACTTCCTGTTGTAATGAAGAGTACAGTCTCACTGTAGTCTTCCAACCTGTCTTTACCCACTTAATTTATCTCGTATGAGTTCCATGTGCTCAAATACCAGATGAAACTGAGCCAGTTGACACAGAGACTTGGCACTTCATACTTTTGGGGTAATTTATAGATTTGGTTGGCATCCTTGGAGCTCAGATAAGCAAAAAAAAAAATGTTTTGGAGATCTGACTGTCAAATTCCATTCAAGGGAAGCTTAAGCTCATAATTAAATGGCACATTCAGTGCCTTTCACTACCAAAAGATGCCCCCTACTGGAGGGAGCGTTCCCTTATTATCGCAAAGCCCAAAGGACTTGTTGCATCACAGTTTTCGTGGTTCTTCCACAGTTCTTCATTTTCCAACCTTCAGAGTTTTTCCTTCTTCTTCCATTTCATTGACCTCAAAAGCCTATATGCTTGAATAGAAGGAGGCTCCTGTTTAAACTGGCACCACAAAGCACAGGTACCAATTGGCACCTTCTACACCCTGTAGTAACCTCAGCACTGTGAAACACGATGCTTCAGCCACCTACTCCTCTGTGAATCTGGCACCAGAAAAGCAAAGGGCAGCAGGTCAACTAGGACAACCCTATGAGTAGCGATAATAGTCTTTCTGTGGTGGATTTTTGCTCTGACGATTGAAAGGCAGTAGGGAGGATGGGCACAAGGAGCTGAGGGGCCAACAGACTTCCCAAAGTACTCCACAAATGTTTATAAATTAAATGACTGTGAAGGAAGCCTGTCTGCTCTACAGGTCTGCAAATAATGGACTCCTCCAGTCCATGGAACAGGGACTGGAATATTTTCGAAGGTAAGTGCTGAAAACAACCACCTTGAGTGAAGAGGGAGAGGGAACACGGATCTCCCATGTGCTTGGCAAATGCTTTAATCAGTAAATTGCAGTTTGAAAGAGGGGAAGAAAGAAGGATGTCATCAATGATACTCATCTTTCTGAATGCTTCAAAAAGAGTGGTACTTCCATGTATACAAGTGTTGTCACAAAAAAAGTGCTGAGTTCTAGAGTCTGAAGCTGTGAATTCTGATCTGACCTCCATATCTTATTTTACAGAGAGTAATGTTCTTTAACTCCAAAGCAAAAAGGGAAAAAAAACCCAGACAAACAAACAAGACCACAAAAAACCCAACCCAACCCAACCAACCAAACAAGAAAGTGGGGGGAAGGGGGAACCAGATATGCCCTTCTTTGAAGAGGTTCATACTAGCCAGCCTGCATGGCTGCCTGCTGAGTGTGCTTTATGAGCTGCTTAGTTTTTCCTCACTTGCCCAACCCAAAGCTCAGACTTATTGTGATAGCCATGTGTGCAAGTCTCTGATGGATGATGGATCTTGCTCTCAGTTATGCTGCGATTGTCAGGCAACTGGTCTAATGGTTTGTATACTGAAGATAAATT
Source organism: Caloenas nicobarica (assembly GCF_036013445.1). NCBI lineage: Eukaryota > Metazoa > Chordata > Aves > Columbiformes > Columbidae > Caloenas > Caloenas nicobarica. Next base: position 53,288,863 of record NC_088245.1, read on the forward strand.
AAGTCAGGATAAGGATCTGGAACAGCCAAGAAATGTGACAAAAAGCCACTTGGAATACTGGCACAATTGAAGGGAAAGAGATTTTTTTTTGCCTCTTTTAACCCGTGCATTGCGCTGAAAGGCCAGGCTCTGTCAACAGACTCTGTTGTGGCACCAGTACTTTCTTTGCACTTGTTTTTAAGATGTCCATGTGGTCAACTCCTCTCAGCCACTTCTACCATACATGTGCATCCTCTGTGCGCTTACATCTTCCACAATAATGTGTCGAACCTACTGTGAAACCACCACAGCAGCACCCCTGAGCCTGAACCCGCTGCTGGCTGTGGCTCCCGTGTCTCTCCAACACCTTTCTAAAGCGGATGAAGCCCTCAGACACATGGTGTGAACTGTGCCGTTGTCATCTGCAGGGACAGGAGTTGGGCTTGATGATCCTTGTGAGTCCCTTCCAACTCAGGGCATTCTATGATTCTGTGATTCTAAGTGACTTCAGGCTTCTGAAGCAGCAGTCATTCCTGCACGGGCAAAATATTTTTCGGCGTGTGGAAGGAACATAAACAAATACCGAAACGTTCCTTGCAAGGGCAAAGTTTGTGTAGTTGATACCAGCACATCATCCAACCGGGATGAATCACAACCAAACACTCTGAAACCCCTGACTTCAAATCTTTTTCTGGTACCCATTTATTCACGACGCCAAATTCCTTCAGGACTCCCCGCCGCCGCCCTTTTCCACCCGCCCGCCCCGGGCCGCACGGACCAGCGCTGCCGGGCGAGAAGGGGCAGCGGCCGGGAGGGCGAAGGGGCACCTGCGGGGACAGCAGCCGCCCCGCCCGGCGGACGTGGCGTTTAGCGCCTGAAGCGCCACAAGCCCCCCGCGCCCCCTGCCCCCTGTGCGCTGCCGGCACAGCCGTTGGGACGGGTGGGGTGGAAGGAGCGGAATCGGCGCGCCCCGGTTAGGATCGAGCCCTACTAACCCTTTCATTTTTTTAATTTTTTTTTTTTTTTTTTAAGGAGCGGGCGTGAGGGAATTAGCGCCCTGCGAGCCGCGAAGCAGCGGCTGCATCCGAGGAGCCGTGTGCGTGAGGCAGGGGGAGCAGCAGACGTGATTACTTCAGAATTTATTTAAGGACTGGTGGAAACCACTGCGGCGGCTTCCAGGGGAAGTCCCCGCCGAGGAGGAGCAGCGGACCGAGCCCCGGGGCGCCCGTAGCCGCTCCCTCCGCCTCCCCCGCGGTGGTGCCGCACTCCGGGGCTTCGGCCCCGGGGAGGGGGTGCTTGCCCACGCCCAGCGTTTCCAAATGCGTAAGATTAATTACACGCCTGGACTATTCAGGTTATAGCAGATTTTTACCACTGCTTTGTCACGGTCGGATTACAGCAGATGATACGTTTTATTACACTATATATCCGATTAGCCGAGATGTACTGCCGTTTGCCCGGACTGTTTAAATTACAGAATACGGCAGTTTAGAGCTCCGACGCAGCTCTCACACGCGTCCCCCAGCAGTTCGCCGGGACTAGAGCGGTACGGCGGTCTGGGGCGGCAGTCCCGGGCCCCCCGAGGGCGGGGAGCCGGTGGCGGTGCCGCGGGTGCGGCCGGTTCTGCCCCACGGAGCCGCCCGGGACGCGCCGGCTGGTGGGCGCCCGTGGCGTGGGTGACCTGCCGGGGCTCTCCCAGCCCCGCGATTCCGCCGCCGCGGCGAAACCGGCTCTGCGCCGCTGAGGTGGGGCTCTGTGCGGTGCCTGCCAGGCAGCGGCGAGGTGTGGGTAGAGCATTTCTTTCTGTACAACAGAAAACCGCGTTTGCTGTGGATCGTGCCGGCAGTCGTGCGTGCGCGAAGGCTTCAATCACGCACGGAGGCGTAATTAGCCTGGGAGGTATTGAAGAAGCAGGGAAGCCAGATATCGCTCAGTTAAGTTTAACAAAAGGTGAGAAATAAAATAAAGATGCTTTCGCCCTGGCCCCTCCCCCTGTAATCGCCTGCCTCCAGCTGCAAAGATACTGTTGCTCGAAAGGGGCTGCTGGAGCTTTAAGAGCCGGCTCCCCCCTCAGACAATGGTCTGAGCCGAGCTCTGCTTCCCAAAGCAAAATTTGTAATATGCCATTTTTCCCATGGATGCTTCTCCTCCTGGCTGCTGACGAAGGGACCGAAGAAAATGCTGAGGTGCCAAACAGCCAGTCTTGCCGGAGGACGGGTGCAGGGGCTTGGGGTTCCTCGGAGCAACGCCTGTGTCACCATTGCTAAGAAGATGGTCCGGGAGTGCTCGGCTGTGTGAGTCCCCGCTCGAAGCCGGTGGAGACTGCGGTTGTTATTGATCAAGTGAAATAGAGACGCCGAAATAAAAGCCACTAGGTACTGAACCTTATATTTCTGAGTTAGACATTGCCTCCTTGGCCCCGATACCCTCCGGGAGGTGAGGTGCAAATGCAAAATCTTGCTGCCTGCCTCTTGCTGTAATACTTGTGTGGTATCATTTAAATGCATATCTGTAATGGGAGTTGGGGAATTCCAGGCTAAAAAACGTGAACTTTTTTGTGTGTGTGTGGTTAAAGGAGATTTGAGGCTGGAGGGGTGACATGAGGACCAAATAGTTGGAAAGAGTTCCTTTTTTTAAGGTACAGTGTTGATCACCCCTCCTGTGTGGAAGTAGTGCAGGATGCTTCTGTTAAAGGTGATATCATAGTTTAGTGGAGACTGGCAGGTAAGGAGTTAACTAGGAGGAGGAATATGCATGTAATGCAACTCAGACAATAGGAAGGATTTTCCTTATGGAATTAAACCGTGCTGCCTAATAGCAATCTTGCTGAGAACATTTGACAAGACCTAATTGCAGTAAGAACTGGTTTTATCAGCCACTATATTTAACAATTTGCAGAAGAATAGCTCGTAAATGCAAAATATCCCAAATGATCCAATGAAATGAGTTTTCAAGCTGATGTCACTGTGGACAGGCATAGAATGTATGGCAGTTAGATTTCTACTTCTTTATCCTGCAGCAAAATTCCAAGTAACTTGAAATGACACCTCAACCTTGCAGTGCAAATCGAACATCTGAATACACAGAAAACAAGCTTTTAAAACCATTTATGGACAGAAAGGTGAGGGAATAAAATTAGATTCACATCTAAGGTGGTAGCCTTCAAGGTGAGCAAAATGTGTGCTTATCTTAAGAGCCTTTGTCAGGCAGAAGCCAAGTAGTATTCTGACCTCTCATTCCCAGAGCTTGCCCAAGTGAAAGAAGTCCAGCTGGTAAATTATTCCCAGGCTGCGTAAGATAGCAGAGGTGTTTGTTACAGCATTCACTTTAAAATAAATAATACCAAGACTCTCAGACAAATGACATAACAGAAGATGTCAAATAGGGTGGGGTCCAACGAGAAGAAAGATGACAACTTTAAATTTTTCTACCTTTATAGCATATGTATCACAGAAATCTCAAGTAATTTTAGAAAAAGTCAGTATTGAGGATGTCAGTATTCACACCTGGTTTGTACATGATTATCAGCATCTGTAGATAGAAGATATGTACAACAGTTGTTATCAGTGTAGTTGTTAATGGAGTAGCTCCTGAAAAGGAGCTTTATATAACTCTTAACCAAGGGTGGGCATATCGTGTGCTGTTTGTTGTGATATCTGGCCATTCACTCAATGGATGTCTAAGCTGAGCTGCAGACTTCCTAACTGAGCCAATATTTTCACTCTTGATGGAGATATAATGCAGCTAACGCTATAGATTTGCTGTGACATTTTGTTCATACAACCTGAAAAATCCGTAATGCAATGACAATGAACCACATTCTTTCCCCCTCTCATAGAACAGATCACTTTAAACAGTCATTGCTTTTTGCTAGTTAAATGTTGTGTGTTTAGAGGGAAAACCTGCTCATGATTTCTCGTAATATTGTAAGCAATGGTCACATTAAAATCCAGCATGCTCCCTAGTCATGCATAACATCTGTGATTCTTATGCTCCTGTTTGAAGGTAGTAAAATGACAGGAGGTTGATGGCTTGCCCGTACTAGTGACTTTTCCAACCATCTACACTTCCAAACTCACGGAGGTCCATGATAGAAATTCATTGAATTTAAGCAGTTATTAGATTAGGGTACCTGTGAATTATTAGAGAAAACACTGAAATAGGAGTCAATCAACCTGGAATAGATTTTGCAGTAGATAGTGTAGTAGATACGCAACGGACACAGAAGAGAATGTATTTAGATAATGTGCTGCTTCACAGACTGCCATTGTGTATGGCTATGATACCTGAGCACTTTAGGTCTAGAACTACTATTAAAATAAGTGCTAAGGCTTTGTTTCAAATTAGAAGAATTCTAAAATTATTAAATTGCCTAAAAGTCTTTTTCTAGGGAGCATGTATATGCTACACAGATTTTAAGAGAAGCAGTAATTTGTCAGTATCCTGCTACCCTTTCAGAACTTCTCAGAGAGTTTGGGATAGTCTTAAGATGCTACACAATTCCAGAATCCTTTGCAAGTCCTTGAGAGTTTTGGGCACCTGGTGTGCTCCCTGAGCAAGGAAATTGTCATGTCTGCTCTGCAGCTTCTGATGAATCTAAGAAACAGTGTTCGTGTATTAACAGGAAAATGCTGATGACTGAAAGTAAGTGCATATTTCATTGAGCACTTTTCCTTCACTTCTTCGTCTTCTTTTCAGTCCTGGTTGTATGGGAAGTATTGCACTGAATAATGTACATGAAGGTTTTCGTGGACCTCTGTGGTCCTGAAGATACAGGACAGAGGTGTTTAATCCACCACTTGCAGTTCCTAACACCTGTCGAAAGAAATTTCAGCTCCCTCAGTGTTCTTTCTTGGATGCTTTCAGTTATATCCTGCCAGAGGAAGATAGCTGCCACTTAGTAGTGGGTTGCTGCTACTGTGAATATCTGGTCTGTTCCCTATCTGCTCCTGAGAAATAGGATGGTTAATGAAGGTCTTCATTATCTTTTCCCTCTCCTCTTCCATTCCTGCCCCAACTCCTTTTCTGACTCAGTGTTCTGGGGGCAACACCCTGCAGTTCTCCTCTAGTGGCACAAAGAGCTGCATGGACTTGCTAGATGCATGGCTGGGCACCACTGATATGAATTAAGTAGGATTTGAGGCATCAAATTAGGAAACCACACTGGATGCCTGAAGTAGTCCTTCTTTATATTTTTCTCTTTTTTTCGTGTGAGCAGAGCCTTGGTACTGACATCCTTAGTAAATGACTTCAGTGGGAATTTACTCAGGCTCTGCAAAGCTGACTCCTGATAACTCGTTACAGATTTCTGAGTTTATTCTATTCAACACCATGTAGCTTTCTTTTGAGAAGAAAGTAAGTCTGTGTTTCTTGGTTCTTGGGTTTGTTTATTTGTTTGTTTGTTTTTTGAGAGGGTGGTGTTAGGAAAGCTTTTTATTTTCTCCTGATGAGAATGCGATGTATTCATATTTTTATTTCTCATTAACTTCCTAAATGTACCAAACACATCATGGCTTTACATGTGTTGTAAACAATGACTTGATAACAGATTATGACCTTGAATAGGAACAACTTCAACATTGGAATTTTTGGGAAAAATATTTATTTATGTTTACTGCTTCTTCTATTGTGATTCTGGGAGGAGCTTAACCCCACTTAACTACTGTCCTATGGTACATATGTTTTACTTTGCCAACTTTGGCTTTAACAGGTTTTCAGTCTTTATTCTAAAAATTTTTTTTCATTATTTGCTTTGCTGTGATTCATGGGGTAGGTGAAAAAAATGAAAAACATTAAAATCTTTCTTCAAGCCTGTCTTTTGTTTAAACCATTTGAATGATAAGTAAAGCCAGCATAGAAGTGAAACCATAAAAGTTGAGTTGTAAAACTTTTCAAACTTTTAAATTGAAAATGTTCTGAAATGTGACATTTTATCATCCCTTATAATATTTTAGTTTATTTTTTGGTGTACATTTTCTGAGAATGAGTTATTTCCTACATTTCCAAAAATAAACATAGATTTTTGTTTAAATTTGGGTGTCTAAAAAGTACATGTTAATTTCCCATTCTCATGTGGTTATGTTTTCAGATTTCTCTGCCTCATGGCTTTTTTGGGCTGATTTTTTTTAATGTCACTCAGAGATTTAGGATATTTAGTGTAAACAGCAATATCTGAAAATGTGGCCATACTTGTAATCAAGTATAACTGAGATTTATTTTTTATTTTTTAATGACAATTTTATTTAATTTCGTAGAAATCTTCCAAGTATATAAAGCCCCATATCCTTCACAAGGCAGGCCATCTTAATAAAATTAATGTGTTTTTTTTTTTGTATGAATGCAATGAGATGAGCCACAATTTTGTTGGTTGGTTTGGTGTGGGGTTGTTTTTGGTTTTTTTTTTAAATTTTTCTTCAGACTGATTTAAATCTATATAAAATTTCAGAGTCTCTGTGATAAATAAGTGAATTCTTTGAACTTAAAGCTTTCTCCAGTCACATGGAATTCAGTGTGGAAGGGACCTTTGGAGGTTATCTGTGCCAACCCCTTGCGCAGTGCTGACCCAACTGCAAAATAAGATCAGGTTGCTCAGGGTAGGTTTGGAAAATAAGAAGGAAATTCAGCAATCACTGTAAATTTCTGAAGCTTAAGGCAGATATTTATACACTCCAATTTCACCTATATTTTGTCACATTACTAGACAATTATAAGAGAAGTTACTTTGTAATTTAGAATTGTGGCAATGCAATTCAAGCTTTTGGTTGTAAACCAAACCTTCCTTTACTGTTACTGTCAGCTCTGAATTATTTTTCCCTAATAGGACTCATCAAAGATATATAACTGTAATTGCCTTGTAGTAGCTGATAGGAATGTATTGATTAGTGAAAGGAATACTACCCTGGGATAACAAAAATCTTAACATAGGAGCTGGCATGTGCAGACCGCATGGAGAGTTTAAAATATATATGCACAGACTCAATGAACATACTTTTGCATCTGAATTTCAGTGTGCATGTGGAGTTGAATGAGAAACTAACAGCCTATTGCATTGTATAAAGCAAACTCAGGAGAGTAGAGGGCTGAGAAACTTCATCCTGATCTTTGGTCTTTTGAGAGTGTCTCTGGTTATATAGTTATATACAGTCAATTGTATGATGGGAGCAAGATCTCAAATCGTCTGATAAACACAGTTAGAAGATGTGGAATATCCAGATGTTGGTTTATGACTGCATTTGGTCTATCCAAAAGTTATGGTTTAAAAAATCAAGCCCTCTGAGCCTAACCAGTCTTTGAAGCAGTAAGAATGGAGGATGAAAAGGAAGCTCAAAGATTGTCCATTATTTTTCCTTCTAAGTTATTCTCTAAAAATTGATTTCTACATAAATTAATAAGAACTGTACACTTGACACAAATACCTGCCACTTATGCATGGGTCTGTTATTCATGAATATATATCCAGTAAGTCCAGGATGCATTTGTCTGGTTTATCTGAAAGTTGATTCATGCATATATAGTGAAATGTATCCAAAATGTATAAAAAATTTTGTAAACTCACAGATCAGCTACAATAACGCATGTGGCATGGTAGGTCTAAAATGTGATAGAAATGGGCCTGCCAATTGCATTATTCTGAGCCTTTAAGGTCTGCAACATTGGATGTGGCTGTGTCTCCCCTATAAATACAGTTGAAAAAGGTATATATTTTTCACAGAATGAATAATTCTGATTATTTTACTAGAGAGATCACTTTCAGTGTTTAGTGGTCGAAATCCTTCCTGTATAAAATATACCTTATACACCTATATACCTTAACACAGATTTATGGTCTGTGATTAGTGGGGCAAGAGTAGGTAGTTACAGTGATTCCTTCTGATTTCAGTGTATGTAATATTTCAGTGATTATGTTATGAAAGCAGAGTAGAAATTGTTGGGGTTTTGGTGCTTTTTAATCACAAAAATTAGGTTTAAAATTCAAAGTTACATAGAAGGAAAATCAGTTGCTCTCTTCCCCCATAAGAAATTTTAAAATATAATTAAAATTACTCAGGGTATGACCATGTTAGCACTTGCACCTAATTGTTCATAGCAGTGCTATTTTTATTTTCTGTTTTAATGTGAGTCTCTCAGTTGTTTCCATCTGCATTGTGTTGGCTTGGTTCTCTATGTGCTTTTGGTGTCTGCAAACTAAATTCCTTTCAGCTATAATTAAACTGACAGCTTACTCTTAAATCTAATGCCTTGACCCCCTGTGTGAACCACATTATCATGTGGTTAACCAAGGGTTGTCTAATACATGCACTCCATCAGAAGGCTCTGGAAACTTCAAGAACTCTTGTAACTCCCCGACGTGATTCATTTGCTGTATAAAGATCCAAATGCATATGTCCTCTCCAATTTGTCCTCAGCTGCCAATCATCTTCTACTACTAAACTGTGATCAGTCTGTTTGCTGATGTTCTTCCTCTACTTCTGTTGAAGTCCTTTCTCTGTTTTACCTACCCTAGCATTTGTTGCAGCTTCTCTTGATGAGCCTCCCTTTTCTTTTTTCCTTTTTTTCTTCCTTTTAAAATTCTTCAAATATTCTCAGTATTTTGGTTTCTTTCTGCTATCAAGCAGAAAATTCATAAAGGGTGCAATAAGGTCCTGAGGAAGTGGCTTTGTTCTTGAACATGTGTTGGAAGAAGGCCAGCATTTCTTGGGAACAGTGTTACATGGTGGCAGCCTCAGGACATTGAAAGCATACCATCTGCTGGCAGGTGTAAGAGTGATAAACGCCAGATTAAAAAGAAAGGAGAATGCTTTTCTAAAGGCAAGAACACACAAATCAAAGTAAATTGGAACAGTATGGCATATGTGTCTATCATGAAGACCTGCAAGAAGTCTTTATTTGGGAAACCCACAATAAACCTGCAGTTGTTTGAAGTTTCATTCCCTTTTTCTCAGTTGATGACCCAGGAACACCCTGAGAAGCCAGGTTCCCTTCAGGGTTTTTCCAGGGTCCCCATTGTTGGCTCCCACAGAAAATCCAGGTGAGGACATGGCCCAGGATTCCCTTTTCTCCTGCTCCTCACCGTTGCAAGTATCAATGCATCCCCTTCTGGCACACCTTACCAGCATTTCTGATCCAGCCCAGGTTAGCATACTGCTTTTCTATATTTATCTCTGAGCTGAGGGTGGGGAAAGGATGCGTGTGGTTCCAATGGAATAATGGCATTGATCTCCGAACTGCCAGAAAGCAATTTACATCACCAGTCTGACTGCAAGAACAGTTGTACCTTTTAAAGATTCTCCTGGGGCTGTGAGCTGTGGGAGAAAACATCCAAATAGCAACTGCCTGCATCAGGAACTGCCCACGTGTTCCCTGCCTTTTCTGTGGTCTTGCTCATAGCCCAGGTTTGATACTTGTGCCATTTCAGGATAATGCAGTCCAGGTTTTCAAAATAAGCATGCTGCATGGTCCACTCCGCTCCCCGAATGCAGCAGCTTAGAGGGAGAAGAGGTTATAATAGTGCCCTGAGCATTCAACCTATGTATTCTATTGCTGCTCCACAACCACTTACATATATGGCTTCCCACATCACCGTAATGACTACAGAAGGAGATTTTCTGTCTGTGTTTGAACACAAGGTGCTAAGGCAGCAACAGTTGTCTGCGCAGAGTTTTCCCTACCTCTTGCTGCACACGCACACCAGCTTGAGTGAAAAATTGCACCACTCTCACTCTGCCACTGGCTGTGAGCAGTGGTAGTGTATGCTGTGCCATTCAGACCATAAACTTGATCTGCATGTGCAGAACATTGGAGTTAATTTCTTGATCGAGGTTCACCGAAGAGAATCCCCTGGGGCAGGAAGTATGCCCCATGAGATGTTGATGATCGTGACGCAGGAAAGGTTCAGTGACAATCTGAATTGTTTTCTTTGGTCTTGAAGAACGGGCATGGAGAGACCTTGGTCACTGGCCACCTGCTGCATACTGAAAAGTTACGATTAAACTGAGCAAGTGGCAGATGGCCTTGGATGTTTTAGTTGTCCCTTTGCTGACTCTGAACTTGGCCATCCAAAACTGGTTAAGCACAGGTGGAACCTGGGTGGAGACACTCCACAGAGTGATGACCACTTTCTGAGTGAAAATTACTCCCACAACCTTGTGAGAGGATCGAGGAGGCAAGGCAGTGGCTCCTCCCTGCAGGCAGTCCCACATTTAAAGGTATCTGTGGACAGTGGACAACATCAAATCAGATAATCCTGAGTAACTATACCTGACCTAAATATATTGGAGATGTGAGAAAATTTTCGCTATCACTTCAAGCTATTAACTACTTCTCTTGCACCTAATTAATTACTAAGTGGATAGTAGCCGTAGACAACCTTTACCTTGCCTCCAGTTCAGACACTTTAAAAATCAGATCAAGACGTACCTGAAATCTCAGTAATGAAGCTATTGCCTATGAAAGCAACACAGCAGTAGCTGATAATTCATGCTGAAATACCAATGTTTGGTGCCAGCTTTGCTGCTTAGCACATCTGCTGAAAAAGTGAAAATTAGGAAAACTAAATTCTGCATGAACATTCCGAATATGATCAAGGCCAGCTAATCTTAGCGAAGCTATGTAATTTTCCCAGTAGATCTTAGCAGCAAGAAGTGTTAGCACAAGGATTGCTTGTGACTTGGTGGTGGTAGTAGGAGTTGGTTTTAACGAATTAGGTACAGGTGTCTTAGCTCTTTGTTCCCTCGTGTATGACCTGTTTTCAAATTATACTCTGTAACAGCTAGATTTTCCTTTTTTTCATAAATTCCACTTTCACAAGTTCCATCTTCCTACTTTGGAAAGCAGACCAGATTTAAGAATATGTAAAGCTAATCCATGAGAGTATTGAGACCAAAATGATGAGAATTTTAAATGATGGCACACTTAACAGTGGAAGTTTGTCAACCACAGGTACTGCCGACAAAGTTCACATCCATAAGGTCCACAGCAAACTCCTAAGTAAAATATCTTAACTTCCAGTAGATGAACCAAAAGCACCTTGATTCCCACTTGCTGAGATAGAAGGCTTCCAATCATTAGTACAATAAAAGAATTTCCAGAAATTAACCCCTAATTATGTATAATGTTATGTCTGCTGTGCTTCTTCAGTCATACTAGAAAAAACAATTTCTGATCCTTTGAGTGACTTCCATTGGGTAGATATCATCTATTACTAACACAGTCCTTTTAGGTAAGAAAAAAAAAAATCTGAGCTTTGAGACCTGTTGGATCTTTTTTTTTCTCATTTGCTGAACCCAGTATCTCATAGCATAAGCTTCTCCCCATACACAAACTGAGGTTTTGAGATTTACATGAGAAGCTTCATAGTTGAAGAATGAAACTGGGTGATATTATTTGCTTTACTTAGCACTGTTTTTAGGAAACAAACAACAGTGATTCTGTCCCTGGTAATTCAGTTAGCACAAGATATCACAGGGATGGTAATTAGCTGAGAGTTTCTAGTTCTTGACCTCTTACTGAATGAGCTCACTGGAGAATAATTTCCCCTAAGGGTGGGAATAACCAGATAGAAAAATAGATTAACCTGGCATTGTAAAGGCAGCATGATACTGGATCAATGGTTAGCCTGATCTGTACTGTAGAAGTGCCTAGAGCAGGACCAAATCTGGCAATTAATGGCAGCTATTGGCATCAATACCAACAATTCAAAATGACATTAAGTAAGAGGGGAGAGAAAGTCAACGATAAAGGAGACTACAATTGCAGCAGAAGTATTTTCAGTCATTTTAATAGAGCATTATTTGCAAAGCTATTAATAATTAAAAATATACTGTTATCCTCCATCTCCTTCCAGTCATTCTTCTCTCAGTTTAGGAAGCATATTCAAAGTCTTCGCTGTGTGGAATTATTCACTGTATTTAATCCCTATCTATCGACCATCTGATTAACATTGAGAGCACAAAGTTGAAGGAGGGAACAATGCAATAATCTACTGACTGTGTCCATGTGACAGAGTTAATTCCTCTTATGAAATCCACTCAAATGTTTTTTCTACTGAAGAGCTTTTCTTTGATTTGTGTTTTTCTAAAGAAATGATGTGTGAAGTGATGCCAACGATAAACGAGGACACCCCGATGAGTCAACGGGGGTCCCAAAGCAGCGGCTCGGACTCGGATTCTCACTTTGAGCAGCTGATGGTGAACATGCTGGATGAAAGGGACCGTCTCCTTGATACTCTTCGGGAGACACAGGAAAGCTTGTCACTTGCACAGCAACGCCTACAGGATGTCATCTACGACAGAGATTCCCTCCAGCGACAGCTTAACTCAGCACTGCCTCAGGTATGTAGTTGATAAAGAATTTTTTTTTTCAGGTTCACCAATTTTCTACTTTATGGTACCTACTTTTACCTTAGTCAGTATCTATACCTTGAGGCCCAAATTCTGCTCCCATTGAGGTCACCTGCAGAACTCCTGTCAATTAAACAGTACCTATTTTGACCGCTGGGGTACCTGTCTTCAAAGTAACAAGTATGAGTAATGCTGTTGACTTCAAGGAGAGCAAGATGAAGACCTGTAGCTACTGGTTCTTTTGGCTGTTGCTCTAGCATTTAAAACAGATGAGGGATCATTTAAATTAAAGATCTAATGGTTTCTAAATAGCATTACAACAAACAAAACTAGCTTGTGTAGGTCAAATAAGGAACTACGCACAAAACCAAAACCAAATGATATCTTAGTATATTTATTCATTTTTAAAATAATTATATACATTTAATTAAAGTTACTTTGGTCTTCTTTTTAGGAACTGAGGAATACATTACTTCACTTAAAATAATAATATAATATTATATTTCAGAAATATATATCAATATAGCATTATTTTTCAGTATACTAGGATTAAAAGCAAAGAAACATCATAGCTGGGGATGTATATCTGGCCAGAGGTTTGAAATATACCATGAGTCAAAACACAGTTTTTCTCCATGTTATTTTCTTTGCATCTCCCAACTGTCACTTGCAACAGAATTTGATTGTAAATGTGAGTGCCAGGGCATACTTACCTGGGCAAAGTTGTGTACCTGTTAGTTGCTAGAGAGAAAGACAGATTCGGCTGTGTGAATGGAATAAAGAGATGGTAAGGATGAATCAAATCAGTGAGAAAGTACTTAAAGACAGAAAAGGAAAAAGGCACCCACGGGAGTAGGGAACAGAAGCAGTTGCATAGGGCTAACCCTGGCAGGTTATAGGAATACCTTGGGACAGGGCTGAAAAAGAGAGGCAGTAATCATTTGAAGAATAGCAGCATTAGCTCCAGGCAATAAGAATGACTACATTTCACTTGGGTCAAACGCAAAGGAGTAGTAATGATCTTGATATACACTAGAACCAAGTTTGGTGTTGTGATTTTTTTTACCTCTAATTTGTGGGCAGTTGAGCTTTACCGCTGGTGTTTCTTCATAGAAGAGTGTAAAAGAGAAAGTGAAAGACAGCATAGACCCTTCATTCAAAGATTTATTGCTAGAAATCTGAAGAAGAGAGGAGGTTCTGTATCTGTGAAACCTCATTTGGTGTGCCGCTTAGTACAGAGGCATTCCTCATAGCCCATAGTGAGGTATTTCTGATGAGCAGGTTTCTAAGCCTTAATGTTTCTGTGTTTCATGTAGGCAAAACTCCTGCTAAAATGCAGGAGACTAGCTAAGGAAAGTAATATTCAGCATAAATGTGATAAAGAGCCTAAAAGAAACAGAAATTCTAAGGAGCTGGATCATGATGTGATTTTAATATTTACTACTTCTAGTAAACATTGATGTTGTGTGTTTTTCAATGATAGCTGTACAACCTCTAAAAGTAATTGATTTGTCAGGACAACACTTTACATTACCATGTACCATTAAGAATGTGTATTTCAGGCAGCATTCATCCATCCGTCGAAGTAGAGATGTGGGTTTCCTGTATGAGAAACTGTGAGACATACTGCTTAAACTTCAAAGCAGAACTCGACTTTTTTTCCCCATCAATTAGCTAGTTTAGATCTTCGTGTAAGTAATTCAGTTCTGTAGAAATCTATTTTTATAAGTACAGAACACTGGCCTAGTAATAGAACATTCTAGTAATACAGCCTTCCAAGAACTAACTTCCATATGACTGCCATATTATTTAACTTCCTTTCTGAACTTGAGATATTCTACATAGCACTTTTATAATTTTATTTTTTGTTTACAGTTTTATGAATGGCAAGCTTGCATTGCTAGCTGCCTGACATAGCCCTATGACAAAATGCTTCCCTGTGGAGACGAAGAATTCTGTGTTCACTTGATTTTTAAGAGAAGAATACATAAATATACAGTAACTATACAATGATTATTATTTAGTTATAATGTAACATCTAGTGAGTCTTGCTTTGTCAAAATTTAATTTTTTAGCTCTTGATTTCTTGAGTGGTTTTCAAAATTCAATTATTTCTTAGTATTTACATAATGATTTGCATGTAGGAAGTGTGTATTGACACAGTTACATTCCAAAGCATTTTTTTGTTAGGACACTGTTTTTGTTTATTGTCTTAAACAGTTAAAAATAGGAACTGGAAAAGTCATTGCATTTTTCATAAATAGAATCCAAACAAAAAGTACCTGCAGGAAAACTGGAGTAATGAATGAGCCATTGAAAAATCTTGTCTGATTGGAAATAGGAAATAATTAATAACACTAAATATGGAGCTTGAGATATTAATTAACGCTGTTACAGCTACAGCTGTTAATGCTGTAACCAAAATCCGAAGTATCACTGTAGATGGCTCTAAGTTTTTATACGGATCTATACTACAACAGAACAGTGTAGAGTTCACTGTCTTTCAAATTTGAGTTACAGAAATATAGTTGTTTTGCAATTGCTGTCACTGAAGTAATTTTGTTTCCATTAGATTAGCAGTCTTAACTTTATGAAGATCTACGTTTAACTGAACAGCTATGTTTGAAGAAGGAGGGAAAAAGTGAGCAGGCAGTTGCAGACCAGTTACACTACATGTAACAACAGAGAAGTTTTATAAACTTATTTTGGAGGAAAAAATTATAAGAAGTCAAAAAGTTAACTTAAGAATATGACAAGGGTTTACAGTAGACAGTGACAGGATGGAAGGAGGCTAGTAGTAGCAGTTGATCAAGAATGTGGTTTGGGATCAGTTTTTGATAATTTGAGCACAAGAAGTAGGAGCATGCTAGTGGAAATTTTAGACAACACAAAATTGCATTGAATAGTCATCTAAGGGAATGATTATAATACACAAGAACAAGAGTAACAGAGGTGGGATAATATTGCATGGTACAAAGATGAAGGCCATGTATCTATCAGTTAACTAACAAAAATTTATGCTCTGACCTTTTAGGTAGCGGTACTAGAGAAGGAAAACATATATTACAGAATGCTTGTAGGCAGCCAATGGGATGTGGGTGTAAAAAAGACTGATGTCATTCTGAAATGTATTATGTAAGAGATTTGTATTAGAAATAGATAAGTGCTAATGCAGTTAAACCAAAAGGTGGTTTGAACCCTATTGTCTGGATTTTGGCTCAGTAGTGACTGGGAGGCAACCTCAGGTTGGAAGAGATTCAGAAAAAGCCTCCTAGAGCAAAGAGGCAATAACACCTTCTGCATGAAAAGACTAATTGAAGTTTTCTTACTTCTGGGGAAAATGGAGTTGAGAGGGAATATGAGTGATTTAATACGTTTTCTTGGAGAGGAAGGAAGATTGAGTGACTAAGTAAAGATGAAAGAAATGGTTTAAGCCAAAAATAATGTTAATAGAGGAAGGAATTAACATAAAGTACTATGAATAAAGATATATCACTCATTGGAAGAATGTCTTGAATTATCAAGGAATGACATTCAGAATCCATCTTTCTTAGACAAAGACAGGGTTAAAACCTCAAACTGTTTCCAAGATGAGCCTGTTGTGAAAGACGTTCTATATCATAATACCTTTGGTTACTCTCTGAACTTGACTCAGAACACCCCTCCCTCTTCTGATTTCAGACTTTACTGTAGAGAGATTCCACTTTGTGTGGGATCATTCACACAAAGGATAAAACATGAGTCTGAGTATTTTTACTAAAACTATTAGAATTATGTGATAGTACAGTTAAGTTGAAAAGTGTTCTGTGCATAATAGGTCTTCTGATATTACTAATCTAGTTCACAAGTGGTCTTATTTATTCTTCCCAAAGCTGCCTGTTAGCAGCAGAAGCCTCTAAAGAAAGTGTATTTGGGTTTGCACTGCATGTTCCTTTACGACAAGAATTTATTGTATTTAGGTCACGACTCTTGAGTCCAGCAAAAAAAATAATAATTGCTAAATACAATACAAACTTTACTGTAATGCAGAAGCATAGGATCTAAATACTCAACAGTATGTTTTTGTTTTATTGGAGTAAAATTAGGTCTTCTGTAGCATAAAAAAGTGCTCTACTAAAAAGATTAATAGCTGTAGTTAGAAAGTGTAACTCCTGTTTTGAGTGGTAGAAAGAAGAAAATGTTCAGTTACAACTTTCTCAAGAAAATTTCACCATAATCTTCTCTAAGCTAAATTGTCTAGAAAATGTCACCTATATTAATCGCCTGAAACACTGAAAAACACTGACACTGAAAAAATACTATTTATGTCATTGCAAGACTTATAATGAATCATAAGAATCATAAGAGTTATAATAATTATAAATGTGCTCTGATAATGCTGAACTAGGCTTGTTTTGTAGCTGTTTATTATTTCTTTTAGTCTTTTAAAAGTAAGTTTCAAGATACGGAAGATGCTGAGGTATTATTTATAAGAAGATGTTCGTAGGTCATCACCCTTTAGTCAAATATGTGTGTTTTGTTTATTAGTAATGTACTCACTCAGTGATTTACTTAGAAACTAATCTAATAGTCACAGAATCACAGAACGGTTGAAGTTGGAAGGGACTTCTGAAATAGTTTATACTGAGAAGGGCTGTTGGAACTCAAGTGGTCCAAACCCCCTGCAAAGTAGTACTAGTGGTACCAGCTGTCCAGGCTTAGGAAGAGAGTGATACTGAAATACATACTAATCTATTTTTGAAACAGCATCCTCCTCTGAGAAATTGTACAGTAATAATGAACAACTCTGTTAATGGTAGCTAGCAAACAAATGAGCAGCTTTTCATTTGATGAAATAGTTAAAAAAATTTACAACTTTATGAAAGACCTTTTAATATTATATGTACAACAGACCAATTGTCTTGCCTGTTTCTATACTAGCCTCTTCAGAATTTTATTTAAAGTATCTTTACCATCACTATTTAAAGTATCTTTACTATGGATCTCCACAACAGACAGGGAAACATCCAGTACTAAAGAATTAAAGTCACCCTTCTTTGTGGTCTTGATAAGGAACACGGAGAAGAAACGGCTTCAGTTTCTTAACCTATTTGTATTTAATTTTTTTCTTTCCAGCAACTTTGAGTGTATTGTGATTCCTGTGAATCTCTCTGATGGAGATCCAAACACCTAGTACTAATTAAGTATAAATTCTTGAAGATGTTGCAAGAAATTTTTTTTCTCTCTGATAAATATTATCATCAGCACTATTTGAAAATCTGTTCTTTCTAGATATGGATAGTAGCATTGTTTGGGATGTGGGACTGCAATGCTAAAAAGAATCTTTTGATATCCCCTCTTACCTCATAGATTTTGGCTAAACTCTAATTCTTAGCTACAGTAACTCAGTAATAAAAACAGTAATAGAAATATACTGGCAATCATTAAGGTTTTATTTCATCCAATAAGATACCACTTATTTAGAAATGCTTACTGGAGGCATGATAGAAAGAAAAATCCAAAGAGGGAAATGTAATGACCTTGTTTTATTGAACCAGTTTATGTAATTTGATCAATATTAAGCTTTAATAGGATTGTGATTAGAGAATTTTGTTGATAGCCTTGCAGTTTCTTCCAATACTGATGAATAATGAATGTTTTACTGCCAGGGACAGGAAAGGTATAGGAAGACAACAGTAAGTCAGCAGGGCCTTATCCTGAGGTAGTATTTTCTGTTTAAATGTGTGTGCATATAGTGCATAGACACAAAATGGTGACATAGATACATGTAGTGACATACACCAAAAATAAAATAGCCCACCAGAAAAAAAATAAACGCATTTAAAAATAATTTAACAGAAATTTTGTCCAAATGATTGGACACTTGCTAAGCAATTTCAGGTGTTTCTTGTTTGGGTCCCACAGTATTGTTCTTGTGATGAAGATTGAATGATGGCTTTTCTCCCCATTTTCTTTCTGGCTATGCTAAATAAAATAGGGCATTAATGGCGTCCTGTATATTTGAATGAATAATCAGTACTTTTTTTGAAGGACTAAAAACATTCTCTTGTATGGAGGGCTTTTTTAATATTCCAAGATAAAACATTTTTTCTCACATTTCTACAAAATAATTTTAAAAGAATTCTGAGAAGTGAAACAGGGATCCTATCCCATGTGTCTGAGGTGGAAGTTCCCAGTTTTCTGTCTCAGAAGTCCAGTTTGACATTCAGTATTCATGTCTAAAGTTAAAGCTTAATTCAGTGCTTGTTGCTATCTCCAGATTTCCACTGTCTTAGAGAACAGTTGTTCAGGCTACTAAAAAAAAGTCTTCATTTTCAGGTGTTCTGAACTCATGCAGTTCCCACTAAAGTCAGTGCAAGTAGCAAACCCTTGTGACTGCCTAAACCAGTTTAGGTGCTAAATATGGACATAAATATTTTCGTAAATAATTTGGAATGATGCTTTTTGCTAGTTAACTGTTTACCTCAATATATGAATATTAATGGAAGCATATTGATATGTATGCAAAAGACTAGAAATTAAACATAATTTTTGAATTAATTATAAGAGAGTAAATATAAAGGTAAGTACATTTTGTTACAGGATTTAAGTGTATGATGGAGAGACAACACCTGGAATTCCAAGGAAATGACATTATTAAGTCACAATGGTTTAAGGGCAACACAATTGTGAAATATTAGTTGTGTCCAACCTTAGAAACATTTAGGAAAGATTTAAGTGTTATCTTTCTCAGGTACTTAAAGAACATGTATACATGGCTGTTCTTTTTCTACATAAAAGTGAACAAAAGCTGTTTGCATAGTATTAAATACCAATTTAATTAAGGTTGATGACTCCTAACTAATATTATCCGTCAAAAAACAGACTGTCACCGGTATAAGTAGGACAATGCTTTAGCTGGCTCTAGACTCTCTTTTTTAAACTGGCAGCATATTCCTAACAGAACACAATCATGGGTATAATTGTGTGTACAAGTAATTGAATTGTTTTCAAGTATGAATTTATTTCCTCACTCTTGTGAAGTCCTCTGTATAAGGAGGAGATTTTCTCTGAAAAGCTGTGGACTTTGTAATAAATACTTGATGACTGACAAAGACTAATATGACAGTCCAGCAGGAGAAAAAGCTGGGATATGAGAAAAAAGACACAAACATAAATATTTAGAGGAGGAGGAGCATGTGGTGAATGCCTGAAGCCAGTAACAAGACTATGTACTCCCATTTCAGTCTATCTCTTCTTCATAAACATTGCTATCAATTATTTTAGCTTGAGCCAGGCACGTAAACTGCTGCATTAACTATTGATGGCTCATTATCTGAATGCTTATAAAGACACATGACTGAATATGAGATAAAAATACAGTAATGCTGGTCAAGAGAATAGAGCAGAGGTGGTTATCCAAGTCCTTACAAATTAAGTTGTTGCCATGAAAACTGTAGACACTAGATTTCATAACAGCAATAGTCATGTTTTTTTCCTAGTTTTGTAACAGCTGTAGTCATAACAGTTATAGTTATGCTTGATAGTAAGAGGCATTTGGACAGTGGCCTTAATAATATGATATAACTTGGTCAGCCCTAAAGTGGTCAGGCAATTGGGCTAGATGGATGTTGTAGGTCACTTCGAATGGAACTATTCTGTTCTTTTGTGAAGAAAAACTGGAAAAAATAAATCAATTTTATAAATCTTGACTCTGATGGAATACTCTTTGCTTATGTCCTTGAAAGGGGATGGTAGAGGCTCAGACATCATCAAAGAGCAGCACATCAACAAAAAAGCTACAAAACAAAAAAATATAGCTTCTTGAAAATGCGCATTCCTTCCTTAATAATTTCTCTATTAAAAACAATGAAAATGCGGGATATTTAAGAATCAGCTTTTAGAAGTGTCTTATTTGGGCTATCTTCCATCATAGAATACCAGGCTGGAAGGGACCTCAAGGATCATCTGGTCCAACCTTTCTTGGCAAAAGCTCAGTCTAGACAAGATGGCCCAGCACCCTGTCCAGATGGATCTTAAAATGGTCCAATGCTGGTGAATCCTCCACTTCCCTGGGGAGATTATTCCAATGGCTGATTGTTCTCACAGTGAAAAATTTCCCTCTTGTGTCCAATCAGAATCTCCCCAGGAGTAACTTGTACCCATTACCTCATATCTTTTCCATGTGACTCCTTGTAAAAAAGGAGTCTCCATCTTCTTTGTAGCCACCCTTTAAATACTGGAACATGGTGATGAGGTCTCCTCTAAGTCTTCTTTTCTCCGGGCTGAACAAACCCAGTTCTCTCAGCTTTCCCTCACGTGGCAGCTTCCCAGTCCTTTGATCATCTTTGTGGCCCTTCTGGACCCTCTCCAGCCTGTACACGCTTTTTTTCCAGAGTGGGGACCAAAACTGAACACAGTATTCTATATTAACAAATATTTGTCCATATTAACAAGTATTTTCTCAAAAACATAAAATTATTTTAAGGACGTGATTTTTTTCCAAAGTATACATGATTTAACTCTCACTGTTGACTCTGAAGAAAACAGATTTGCTTATATTGTGGGATGTATATCTTTCACATGACCCCCAGGAATCTGAACTTCTATGGGCAGAAGTTAAGGGCCAGGTCAAGCAGTAACCTGGTTCTATATTATATAACATCGCTACAGTCTACTCAAGAATCTGCTCCAAATCATCATTTCCTGTGTTTATCTTATCCTTTAAATGTGTTTTTTCTCTAGTTAGGATCAGATTCTGGTTTCGTTTTTGTTTGTTTGTTTTTATTACTGTTGGTCTATACTGCATTCTTTAACATGTATGAGTTCTAAAAGAAAACCAATTATACTGTGACAGTCAATTTGTTATCACAATGTGTCAAAACATACAATATTAAATAAATCTTGGAGACCTACATAAGGTCCTCTATTGGTAGGTTGGTTTATTGGTTTATTTGAAATTATAAAGTAAGCAAAATTACAGATTTTTTTTTTTCCCCCGGGTTTTTTTTTTGTTTGTTTTGTGAGATACGAAGCAGAAGGGAACATAATGATAAAGGGAAGGAGTAATAATTAGAAAAGGTAATTAATAAGTAGATAGACTATAATTCTGCATTAAAGTGGTAGAACTCAGTAAGAAGGATAGAATGACAGTCTTCACAGGAATTAAAACCCTACAGCAGAGTTCATGGAAGTCAGTATTGAAGTTTACCCATTTATTTCAATCTGTGATAGAAATAGTCCTTGAAGAGCAAGTAGTTAAGGAGCAAAGGGGCAGAGAGTCTGTGAATCTGTTCTCATGATTTTTTCACTAGCTGTTTCTCATTGAAGTTACAACCCTGAAGTTTTATAAGTGGAAATTCATCTTGTCTTGGAACAACTTTCCTGTCTATGATTCTTTTGGAGCCTGATCTCCTGCATCAATAGACCACATCTACAGTTTTGTGGGTTATCTGGAAGACTGGGCACATGCATGAGAGTGCAGTGCTCCTTGAAATGCATGCAATTACTTCAGGAGTTCTTTGGACAGTGTTTTAGACATATCCTAGTAAGTCAGGGAAGAAATACGCAGGCGCTGAGTTGTGATTGTTAATTTTTAGCTTGCCTAGCTAAGCAAATGTGAATATTTGTGCTGTCCCCACATCAAAAGTGCTCTGACAGTCTCATTATCGAAACAAGGCTCATGAGAGTATTTGAGTCTGCAGTGCAAAATGCTGATTTTTTTTTTCTTCTGTTATTATGGCAAATACTGTATAGGCATTGAACTCTCTGAGATAAATACTGTGTTCAGAAAATAGATCTTCTGATCTCCTGAAAAAATAAAAGTAACTCTTTCTTTAGTTGTAACGAATAAAAGTGCCATCTGGACAAATGGGTTTTGGAGATGGAATTTGGAGATTTTATTAATACACTAAGTTTGTGTGTTGTACTTCTATTGCTTAATAAAATTAAATTCTGCATTAACAATGGAAATAATGAATATCCAAGACACTAAGAAATGCTGAAAACATTTGCAATGTTTTCTTTCCTAAAAGGTGAAGGATGAATACTATCTCACATAATTGGTGCTTGAGCCCATTGTTGTACATCTTTGGTCAAAAAAGTTTAGAACATGGTGTTTCTGAAATAATGAACAGTGCATAGATAGAATTACCCCCTTCAATTAATTTGTTAGCAGTAAAATCTTGATAACAGAAGCATTCCAAGAAAAAAATGAGATATTTTAAGATAGCAAATTTCTTATTATTCAGTAATTTATAGACATTCATAGCAGATCCAGATACTTGACTATTATTTGAGCTGCTGTTTCAGCCTGCTATAAACTAACACAAACTTTGTCAAACAAAAATTATTTAAAATTCTAACACTGTCCATGTGGAGTGTAAATCAATTGACTTGTCTCATTTCTTTATCCCGTTTTATTGAATATTCAGCTAAGTTCTGTGGCTTTCCATCTAAGTCTACTTGGGCTCTTAGCTACAATATAAAACAAATTTAATTGTGTCCTGTGTTAAGAAATAAATGAGTATTTATTTTTGTGCAGTCCCACTGATCCATTTTCAGCGTGAACTACTACTGCTTGGGGCCACAACTGTGGCATGCAGTTCTAAGCATACATTAATAACTCATATATTGTAAAGGTTGACTACAGAGACTCAATTTTTGGATGGTAAGGGTGGATTTGAGGAGATGTTGTTTAGTGAAATTAGTACATTTTTCAAAAAATGCTTTCAAGAAGAAGCACAAGTTTTCACAAAACTGAAGATATCTATGCATTTATAAATTCTCAGATTAAGTAGATTAAGTCTTTAGAAATAATACTGTGCATGGGCAGATGTTCATTGTATTTCTGTGCAAACAGAAACTTCTGCATACTTCATGAGGATCAGCGAAGATTATTTGGGAACCTACATTTAAGTCTGGAAGTTGATAATCTGGCTTCCAAAACAAGTGGTTACACAAGATCTCAAGTAACCTGAAACAGACTTGCTAAAATGTGTACATTTGCCACTCAAAAATATATATTTCTAATTTCTCTATTTCGGCTGGTGACAATTCTTTATAGTTAAGTCACACTCGAATCTGAACAATACACTGACAGTTATTTTCTGTTTGAATACATCCTCAATAATTTTGCTTCTTTCGTATTACAGAGCTATGATAGCTGGGATTCCAAAAAGATTGGTAACACTTTAAGGTAATAAAAAAAATCATTATTTTGATCTATCTTAGAAGATACAGAAAAAGAAAATTTTTGTTGCTGATCATTATTTGTATTATCAGACATTATAGAAAGAAAATTGAGAATAATCATTTTTGCTCTGAACAGAATAAAACCAAAAGCACCTGTCTCCTAAAAGAATACTGGCAGATATGTATGAAACATCTGAAATGCTGCTTGTCCTAACTCGGTGCTGTATTTTTGAGTCCTTCACCATGATGTCTCTTTGTTTTCCAAAGTAACTTTCCTATATTATCTAATTTGCATGGTAACGATATGCTAATAATCCCCTGAAAGAAGCCACAAAAGTGTTTCTTTTATTCGTAGTTTAAAAGAGTTTACACTTATAATGCATATGTTGCTAGATGTATTTTAGAGATGCTTTCCAGATGAGAATAAAATTCTTGTTTCTTACTGGTTATTTAAACAAACAAAAAAGTACTTTATTTGAAGTCGTATGGCACTGAACTGAATCTAAAGCAGTTTTTCTAGGCCTATACATTAAGAACTGTTTTAGCTTTACAGTTCTTTGATTTTTCCAGAGATGGGAGAATTACTTCAGGCATAACAGATAGGGAAGTGTTGCCAAGTTCATAACCCCATAGTGCTCATTTCTAGAGTGCACACATACCAGCTGCTCACAGAGGGATGTACCGTTGCCCTAATGCTTTAATGTGGACATCAACTGCTGGAAGATAAGACATGCTCCTATGTTGCCTTTCATGCTGCAGCCCTTTGGAAACTTTGCAAGCTTATAAACATTTATCTGATTTAGAACAAGCACTTATTACTTTGTTACCTGAATAAAAATCCTTTGCTATTTCTAGAGTACAAGAACTAGGGCAGACCAAAGTTCTCTTTCACCCAGAGTCCTTTCTCCAGCAATGGTTGGAGCAAAGGTCTAATGAGAAGAGTAATGACAGAACAAGAACTGTACTCTGAGATCTCCAGAATGCTTTTCCAGAATTCTATCATTTGCAGCTGAGGGTAGGTTTTCAACTTCAACTTAAGCTTATATGCTGCTCCTAAGATGGAAGTAAAGTGTTTGTGTTCCAAAACTGGTCCAGTCAGTTTTGAGCCCATGTAATTTTTTTTTTTTAAATCATAGCATAGACTTCCACTTACTTTGTTGTTTTTTTTTTTTTTTAATTTATCACTTAGGTTGTCACCAGCTGATATCCTCACCTCCGCAAAGAGCTAAATGATATGAAAAATCAGCCTTGCTAGCACTTTTTCAAAGAAAGTATTTAGATATTTGTAAACATGCAAGTCTTATACACTAACGTGCTCGTCTGCATGCAAGCAATGAAATAAATAAAAGAATGCATACATGATATTAATTAATGATGAGATCCTGATCCAGATGCAATTAAAAATCTGAAAACAGATGTGACCAAGTTCAGTAGCAAGTTAAATTTAATGAACTCATGAATTCAATTGTTTTATCCAAGTAGGAAGCAAATTTAAAAGGTATGGATACTACTGAATACAAAATACTTCTTGATTTCTCCTAATGATTCTGCTTCTGAGAAGAGCAAGAGCAACATTGTTCTTGCAAAATTGTTCAGTTGTCATTTTTGCACAGAACATATCCTTGAGTAAGAACATAACCTGCCTGCCTCCTCTTTTTCCATGAGTCAGTTGTGACTCAAGGTTGTTGTACATTGTCCTCCAAAAGTGAGTTATTTTATGAGTATAAAGTATGCTATGTATGGAGAACTGTGACACAAGTCAAAGTCATAGTAGGTATTATTAGAATATGCACATGGAAGGTTGTACATTAACAGAATTTTAAAGGGCTTGTGATATCTTCTGGTTTGGAGAGGATGATGCTCTACATGCCAAAGATAAGTAATATATTTGTTTTTCTGACAGAGTGGTCATTTTGTAATGTAGTAGTATAAGTTAATACAATTTAATTATGTGGTGCCCTCAGTATTCTTCAGGATCCTTCTTTTCATTTCTAGTAGTGAAATTGATAATGGTATCTATTTAGACTGTTACTGGAGATTTAAATGCCTTTCCTCTATGTCCGACCTTTTTTTCCCCAAAAACTTCTGCACCTTGTTGCTTCTGAGAGTAATTTTTGCACTCATAATGTACACATTTGTTGGAAGCAGTTTTAATCACTCATGAGAGTAGGTTTCCCTGGAGTATGGATAAAACATGGACAGCTGCATGTGCCCAGTCTCAGATTCACTGCCATTGCTGGTGCTGTTCTTGTACTAATAATACACATGTACAATTAACTGAGAATTTAGATTAAAATTCAACTGCTACAGCACAAAAATTTCTACTGGTTTTTATTTTAAAAAAATTCCAAAAGTAATCTGATTGCATAACCATTCAATGACTGTTATTATCTAAAAAAATATTTTTTTAAATCATTGTAGTTTGGATTTTCCATGAAAGAAAAACTCTTAAATATTTTCAGTCTTTATTTCTACAGTTTTAGAAGAATATTTTGGAACCATTTAATATAAATCAATCATTGAAAAAATAGTTTATTGGGAAAAATGCAATTCTGTATTACCAGCAGAGGTTGCATTTTATGAAGAAAGAAGTTATTCACTAAAAATTATTGTTTTGACAGCCAGACCTATTTTTCAGAGCATGTCTTGACTGGGATATCATTTTTGTTAAGAAAAAAAAAATAACATTAGAAAAGTTGAAGACTTTTTTTTACAGACATTGAAGAATTTTTAAACACCTTAATGAAATCCTTATAGTTTTGATTTAGAAATATTCTTCTGTTTTGAATTTTCCTATTTGAAAAGAGAAATATTACCTTTAGCTGGAATAAAACATTGCAGGTGAAATGAAAAGAAGGTTTTGAGGATTTGTCTGGGTTTGTTATCAAGGAAATCAGTAAAAAATGCCTCTATAGTGTAGAAGGTTAAAACTCTATTAGAAATTGAATTTTTAAAACAGTTAATTGCTAAACTTTAATTTTAAAGCAGTGAAATTGGCATAAATATATTTTGTTACTTACCATGGTCTATTTCACTGCATTCTTCTTACTTATGTAAATATGATGATTTCAGAATGAAGAGTGGCTAGGACTCTGCCTAGCCATTGACATTTCACTTTTGGTAATGATTGCATTAGGAGGATATACTACATATGTGCTTTCTTTTTTTAATGAGACATAAAATAGATTGGTATTTCATGAAGATGTAAAAATTACTATCTGCCCATTTCTCTTCTGTTTTAGTAAAACATGGATGCTGGTTATTTTGCCTTCCACTACCATTTTGTTTCTTGTTACCTTTCTTCCTGAAAAACACTTCCTGGTCAAACACATTGCTTCCAACTTTACTTGGCATTATTCAGTGGCAGAGTTGATTGCCTCTGTTCATAGTTTGAGAGAAAAAGAAGAAATACTATGGTTGTGGACTGACGTCTGTAATTCTACCTTTTCTTAAAGGCAAAATATTTAGAAATAAAGGGGGCATCCTTCTATTTAGTTATTACTCTGTGGTTTGAAATCAAATACGTTTCCTCTCTGTTTTTTAATTGAACTCAGCCTATATGCGGTAGGTATTTTGCATGTGGTTTATTTAAGAAGCTGTCAGTTGATTATTTAAAGACCTTTCTCCACCCTTTCCCATCTAACCAGTCTAGTCTCCCAGCCCTTTGTCTTTAAAAGTAATTAATGCACTGCATTTAACATTAGTGGCTTTATTCTTGAGTCAAATTCTAATTGGAAGTCTTTTCTACAACTAACATGACATATACAAACCTTTTGGCTTGGAAATCTAATTAATATTCTATTTGGAACTTCAGAGACAGTTGGCCTTTAGGACCTTCTGGAACTGCGTAGGAGCATATCTTATTAAGCTTTGGATAGACATCTTTTAAAGCTCGTTTTAGTGCATTCTTTAAATCTGCAGTTCAGTGAACTAAAGCAGTACCTTGCAGTTTCTTCCACATTTTGGGCGTAGCAGGAACTGATGCTTTTAATTCTCATTTAGTAACTGTGAGGTACTCAGAATTACTGGGCACGTGGAGAGGAAGGAAGGAGAACAGACTATAGTTGAGAGGTTTGCAAGTTCAGCAAAGCGTTTGGAGTACATCGGGACTAACACTTAAGATGTTCTCTACTTTAAATTCTTGCCTTATGGCATTTTGTAGTGAGTTTAGTTTCAACTAATTGCAACAGGTTGCCAATTTACATCTGAAATATAACATGAAGTTTAACAATGTTTCATACTTTTTCAGTGTTCTGCACCAGGATAAAATGTTATGGAAATCAAAATGTGATATTTCTACAGAGCAGTTTATATACGCATATATATATATATATATATATATATATATATATATATATATATATATTCTTTTTAATTGCAACCTGTTTGTTGGTAGGAATGCTCTGAAACAACCAAATTCTTATTTGTCTAGAAGATGGCTCTTTTCTTTCATCTTAAACTATCTGCTCTGGTAAACTGAGAAACTTGTATTTTTTCCTTTCTCGAACAGATAGAAGTCACTTTCATGCTTACTTTCATTAAAAAAATTTAAAACATTTTGAAAAAGTTAATCTGCATTTATGCAGTAGAACCGAGGAGCAATTGTGTCAAAGGCTGAAGAGACAACCCACTGTAGATCATTGCTTAATTTCTTTGTTCAGGGTCACTCAGCTGGTAGAAACATTG
Source organism: Caloenas nicobarica (assembly GCF_036013445.1). Taxonomy (NCBI): domain Eukaryota; kingdom Metazoa; phylum Chordata; class Aves; order Columbiformes; family Columbidae; genus Caloenas; species Caloenas nicobarica. The sequence goes on from NC_088245.1 coordinate 53,317,038, forward strand.
CAGGAAAATTGAGGGTCATTTTACAACTGCATTCAGTCAGTGATGAACAGATTGCCTTTGTAAACTGCAGATGTGCCTTTCCTGTTCCAAACTGTCTCCTCTCTCTTCCAAAATGAGGCTGAAGACTGTGAGGAAGTGCATTTTTTTGAGGGAAAAAGGTCTTAAGCATCCCAAAGCCTGTATCTCTCATGCATGAGTAATCAAAGTATTGACTATTGTTGCATAATTTCTAGATATTTTAAAATTTGTACTGATTTTTAAAGTGATTTTAACAAAACAGATACCTAATTAGAAAACATAGGGTTTTTTTAATTATAAGTGGCCGTATTTTGAAAGAGCAGCCTTCTTTGGAAGGTATAGCTTGTGCTTACAGGATAAAAGCACACATGCAATTCATTCTGGTCAGTTATGGATAACGTAACTTTGTACTTCTAACTGCCTACATATGAATTTAAATAGAGCAGTGAGAAGTGGCAGTATTGACATTTCCTTCTAATAATTCAGTCTGCAGAAGTAGTTTGAATATAAGAAAAAAAGTGGGACTATATGCTTGGGAGTCTGTACTTGGGATGTAAGTGCACAGCAAGAAAATAAGTCTTGTAAAACGAGACACTAGACTGTGATTTAGAAAAGCTCAGAAGTACTTAGGTCTGCCTCTGATGCCCAACGAAACCTAAGTCAGTCACTTAAATCTGCTGGTTTTCATACCTCTGAAATGGTTTCCTTTCTGTTTTACCTTTTCAATGTTTCTCACATGTAGCCCAGGCTTTGATGTAACTGGTCACTCATTTCCTCTGTCACTCAAGAAAACGCAATCTCTCCATGCACTAAGATGCACATTATTCTATTTTTTTAAAATTGAACTCTATTAAGGTATATGGTTGTCTTCCAAAGAGAACAGCAGAGTGCTATCCACATGTACTGTTTGAAAGTAGGTTGTAAAAGTATTTTACATAAAACTTTGAGCTGGCTCTTGGAATAAACATAGACTCTATGGACATACCTATGTCAGATTTAAATACCTTTTCCTGTTCAAACATAGGTGCAAAGTTTTACCAAGAAACCTGTTATAATAAAGCTTTTGAGTTACTTTTGAAAGGGGAGATGGGGAGCAGATTAGTGTTAACAACTAGTGAAAGGTAACCTGTGCAAGACCAGGAAGGCTTAATGCCAGTTCTGGGTGACACTAAGTGAAGCTGAAACTTCAGATTTATGCTACAGGCAAATAAGCACTGTAGGTTTTAGGTTGTGGAAACTACTTGTGAGATAGCTAAGAAAGCAAGATTTGTATTTCATTGCTTAGTCAGTCGGTTCATTGCACATCTGAGTATTTTGAAAGATGTACAATACATTTTGGAACATTCGGCTTTCCAGTAAATAGTAATACTTGTGTAGCAGTGACTCGCAAGGAATGGAGCTATGTATCGTTTATTAACATGTGGTAATGAAATAATTTCAGTATATAAATTAATACACATCCTAAATCCATATTTATAACCAGAGGAAAATTTATACAGCATATAATTCCTACTTAATATTAATACTGATTCACTCATTGATGCCGTGCTGGTTTATGGTAGGGCCAAATAAGTCTTTGCATTTGTAGTGTCCCAGTAGGGGTAGGTGCTTTTCAGGTTTTCATCATTTCATCAAACTCTCAGAAAAATGCTTCATGTTGAAGACTTTTTGCAAAAGTCTTTTCTTTTTGCATCTTTTATCTGTACCATTTAGGTGTCTGTTAATTTCCTGCTTATTTTTGGATTATAGTCTTTAAAAAAAGGGAATGGTTTGCTGTCTTTTCTGAACTTCATTTACTTTTAAGTTTAGGTGTGTAAAATTTCTAGCTGCCTTAAAGCAATAAAAAAGAGCCGCAGATATGATATGGTGAAATAGCTGAAAAACTGTAATAAAAAGCAAAGCTTTCACAGCATTGGTTGATAAAAAACTCTCTGAGAAAATGATAGGAATTTCTATTAAATCGGTGTATTTAACATGCAAACTTATTTTACTGATACACAATCTTGCCTGATTTCTGTGGTCTTTCACTTAGTATTCAAAAGCAATGCAAAAAATATAAGATGAGCTTACAAAGTTATATACTTATGGTGGACTGACCCTGGCTGGATCGCAGGTGCCCACCAAATCCACTCTTGTTACTCCCCTCCTCAGCTGGACAGTGAAGAAGATGAAAGGCTCACGGGTCAAGATAAGGAAAGGGAGGGATGGCTCCCCTGTTACCAGCACAGGCAAAACAGACTTGACTTGTGGAGACGAATTTATTATCAATCGGATCTGAGGAGGGTAATGTTAAAAACCCCTAAATCTTAAAACACCTTCCCCCTACCCCTCCCTTCTTCTTGTGCTCAAGTTCATTTCCGATTTTCCTCTTCCTCCTTTTCCTGAGCGGTGCAGGGTGACAGGGAGCAGGGGTTGTGGTCAATTCATCACACGCTTTCTCTGCTACTCCTTCCTCATCATGCTCTTCCTCTGTTCCAGTGTGGGGTTCCCTCCCACGGGAGACAGTCCTCCACAAACTTCTCCAATGTGTTCCTTCCCATGGGCTGCCATTCTTCACAGACTGCTCCAGAGTGGCTCCTTTCCATGGGATGCAGTCCTTCAGGAATACGATGCTCCAGGATGACGGGTCACAAGTCCTGCCAGCAAACCTGCTCCAGCCTGGGCTCCTCTCTGCACGGGTGTGCAGTTTCTGCCAGGAGCCTGCTCCAGCATGAGCTTCCCATGGGGTCACAGCCTCCTGCAGACACCCACCTGCTCCAGCGTGGAGTCCTCCATGGGCTGCAGGTGGAGATCTGCTCCACCGTGGGCCTCCATGGGCTGCAGGTGGAGATCTGCTCCACCGTGGGCCTCCATGGGCTGCAGGAGGCCAGCCTGCCTCACCATGGGCTGCACCATGGGCTGCAAGGGAGTCTCTGCTCCAGCGCCTGGATCACCTCCTCCTCTTTCTGTTCAGCCCATTTGTCTTCAGCAGCCTTCAAATAGCTGGTAGGGCAGTGCTCTTTTGAAGAAGCAAGAGGCCTTGGGGTTTGCAGAAAGGTAACATTCTTAGAAGTTTAAGAAGAGTTAAATTCTGTCGCCCAGAGACTTCAAAATCATTTGGCTGCCTTTTTAATCTCTGCTAGCCGGAAGATGATGAGCCTAAAAGAGTAGAAATTAGTGTGATTTGTTATCAATACCCAATTAAGGTTATAACTGAGGTTTGTTAGAGATGACAATTCTCACTGAAGTTTTGAAATAAAAATACTTCTCGACTGAAATGAGTCCTGAAATTCCTTAATGTGGGATATAAATTAGTCATTAATATACTAGTGAACTTGGTCACAGATGATCATATCTAGTGGTTTAGAGCTTAACTATCTGGAGGCATTCCTTTTATTATAACAGAGATACTTCATGTAATTACTTGACTAAGAGCTATAATGTACTTAGGTTTATAAACCATATATGATTTTATAGTCTTTGTTACATCATCATTTTAGTAGTTGTCTAACGTACAGAAAAAAGAGCACTTCATTTAATAAGGAAGAAGAAAATAATAAGGAAAAATACAGTATTATTGTTGCTGTAAAAGACAGTTAATGTGTATTTTAACACTTTCAAATGACTGCCCTTCCTTTCAAAGCATTTTAGGCTGGTTGGATACTGCCTTAATGTGACAGCTCTAATTATAAAAGTGTCACTTCTGGAAATTAATAAAAATTGTCATTAAGAGCTTAGTGATTATATTTGTAAGGGTTGTCTGGCTAATGTAAGTTTCAAAGGTACAGGTTGCTATTAAGTGGTAATCTCATGTATTTTAATAGTTGTGTAATTCTGAATAATTTCAAGGAGACGGTTAAACAAGTTCTATGATACAGTTAAAGATACTTTTAACACAGGAGATTGTTCATACCCCATTCAGTCTCAGCTTCCAAATATAAATTGGAAAACAGGTATAGGTTAAATCACTTGAGAGGCTGGGTGATTAACCTAGTTCGCAGGCTCACACAGTCATTGCTGCTCTACATAACAGCAGTCAGATGGGCATACATCAGTAGGGCGACTTTGTGTGCTGGTGGGACAGTTTGCCCTCATTCTTTGGGGCACCCGCCGCATCCCTATTAGTTTCGCTGACTTTAAAAAATGGCCCAGATCCTTAGAGGTATGTTTTGCCTAACTGCCTCTGGTTACTCTGAGAGGTTAAACTTCATGTGCAGTGTTAAGCACAACGTTATTCAAACCTCCAGTCTTCATCTGTGAGCCTTGTACGTCACTTTTAACATACTCTGGCTTCAGTGAAATACTCCTCACTGTGCCAGTAATTAGCTCAGAGTGTCCAGCAGCTCAGCTGCAGTCTCTACACTGCTGCAAGTTCTTGAGAAAAGAACCTTGATTCTCACCTTGTCATTGTCTGTTTTGGGGGAAATTAAAAACCTATAATTTTGCTTCATTGCTTTAATGCTAAAAAATACAAACCTGGTATAAAATGTAGGTCTCTAGAGTACCATATGTTATTTTTTTATTGCTTACAGGCTGGCCAACTGAGCCTAATTGGCTAAGAATGTATGTATTTTTTGGCTTCTCAGGCTGCTCAAAACTAGTGCTGAATTGTTTATGAGAGAGGTCACAGAAAGAGCACAGTACATTATCCTGGCTGTTCATCTCCTCTAGGCAGAGTTATGCAAATGTATATAACTTTGCACTCTGTCATCTTTCTTCTGAGTGGATTTATTTCAAAAGAAAGTTGATCTTTTCTAGGCTGTAATCATGATTTCCCTTGTAGTCTAGGTCACTTATTCTGTGACCACCCTCACTAAGGGAACACGGTTGCCTGTAAAATAAAGCTAACTTTTGGGAGTAGTATCATCTAAATTTGTTTTCCTGATTTTGTGTACTTGTAGTAATATTCATATGAAATGGGACCAACTAAAAAGAAAAAACAAACAAACAATAACAAACTTAATCTAGCTCATCACTAACGAACAAGGGAGAACTCTCGATCAGGAGTATATAGGTGCTTCTTATGATGTATATATATGTGTGTACAGTTGTCACAGAAACACTCTAACTGGACTGTTACCATTATAGAGCTCTAATGAAGCAATACGTTTTTCTAAAAAGCTTTTGAAGTATAGACTTAGGCTTACAATAACTGTTAGCTGAGGGCTATAGAATTTGAACTGATAATCTAACTTGCAAAACACATTACTAGCTTCTTAAAAGCTAGATAGGGGCACCAAAGTCAACCCAAAGACAGGACAACAAAATCTTGAAATGGCATCTCTAGTAAATCTTTTTTTTCTAGACTAGGATGGGGAGCTAAAGTCACTAGGTCAGGTGTGGTAACATGCTGATGTAAAATGAGTAAAAAATATTTTGAGAATTTTTTTAGTTTTTTTTTTCAAAATTGGTGGTCCCTAAATAATAGAGCATATTTTTAATGCAGTGTGGGGACAGGGAGCAGAAGAGTCTGCCTCTCGCACACACCTTGCTCCTGCCATCCCATCGTGTGCTTCAGACAAATCCTGTTGGCCTGAGTATAAATAGAAACAGCAGCTTCATGTTGGTTGGTTGTGGAATGAGAATGTGATCTATTCCAGAAACACAAAATTGCCTAGTTTAAAAGGAAGGATTTTGGGAATTAAGTAATTGTTGATAGTTTAGTTATTTTGTTCATTTTATATTATCATCCTGGCTTTTTGGGGAAGCAAAAAAGTTTCTGATTTGATACATTTTACTCATTTTAAAACTGAGTGCAGAAGTAGCTGACAATCCTGAAATGAGCAGGGGGATATTTGACATTACTGATTTTTATCTCAAGCTCATTGTGAGCTTTTCTTCCTCAGATTGTTGATTTATTGCTTTCAACACACATCAACAGCTGTGTTACACAGTTAGCTCCAGGTCCCTTTAAATTATACATGTCTGAATGTTCTTTTTTTAAATTAAAAAAAAGCACTTCTGGCACCTAATATATAGATATGCTCCATTGCAGCTAAAAATTTGGGTATGTTTTGGTTTGGGAGAAAGTTCTTTGCATAAGAAAAGCAACATCTGCAAATGTCAGAAGTACTAATAAGCTAATAATAATTAAAAAGTGGCTGGTGATGGAGTAAAGAACCCATGTTAGAAGCTGATTTGGAGTGAAATTACAGGTGCTTTTTTGTGTATTTTTTGATTATGTATAGAAAGCAGACTTTTTGCATATAATGAACACTTGGTTTGCCTGTTCTGGAAAAGTGAAGAAGCAGAGGACTGGCTAGATCCACCTGAGCGGCTTTGGTGTCAGAGAGGGAGCTGCTCTCGTTTTGGTTGTAGAGCAAACTTGTACATCTCTGCTGGCTCCTATGGACTGGTTACTGAAGCCTGAGTAATACATCAGGAGTGGTGTTCCCATGAATGCAGGAAGATGTTGCAGGAGATCTATTGAGCTCCCTGTGAGCTACTGGATGGTGAAGTTGTGACATGGTGTCCTGTTGTACCATTGTCACACTTCTGCCTCAACAGGCTTTTTTTTTTTCACCTCAGTGCTTCCCTCTGTTAATGCTCTCTTTGCCTTATCTCTCATTTGCTTTCTTGTGGCAATGCTGATGTTTTCATTAGCTTCAACTAATTTAGCAGTGTTCCATGCTAATTTAACTATAGTTACCCTAATTTTTTAATAAAAGTTCTTAGGTATGGCTTTTCAGGTAGAAATTCGCAACACCGTGTTTTAAAAACTTTAGTTCTTATTCTGATCTTCCTTACTGTAAAGTCAAAAAGAATATCTGCGTTCTGTCAACCTTAAAAGTGAGCTTCTAACTTGCAGAGAGAACTTCTTATCTCCTTCTGTGGGGATGGCAAATCACCCATAACTAAATTTCAACTCCCCTTTTGCATGATTTAGTGATCATACTGATAATTTACCATTCTTTTTGTTAAGCTAGTGATTTAAAATCTTGATGAAGTGTTGTTTCTCTTCAGAATCACCAGACAAAATAGTTTCTGTAGGTCTATCTCACTCCATTATGTCTGTCTAAAATGTGCCTAATTCTGACACCAGGCTATGTGCTGGTGGCAGTGGATTCAGAAATGCGTTGCTTTCTTCTACACGCAAAAGAATTTCATTAGACAAAGAAAAGTAGTATTGGGATGGGCGTGCCTGTTTCTTTTCCTGTTCTCTTGTAAGATGTTTGTTAGCCTTGCCTCTAATAATAACCGTATGAACACCTGCACCCTCCTAAATTTGTCACTACTTTCAAAATGTGTTAGTTTCTCTTTTAGTTTTCATTTTTCATCCAAAAGGACATATTCAGTTACCTTAAATTTTCTTCTGGTAGTATGGACATAATATATTTGTTTTGTGCCTTACTTTAGTCAGGCAATGACAGCTGTCTGCTGTCAATGCTTTGTAGAAATACTTGTATTTTTTCTAATAACAGCTCTTTTAATATTTCAAATTAGTATTCATGTTTAATACCAAATAAAGAAGTTAAAGCCTTGTAGTCTTGTGTTTATGCTACCACTGAATTTCAGAAAATAATTAAGTATTTGGGGTTTTGCTTACTGATGCATAATTTCAAGTGCTTTTCTAGAAAAACATTTGCTCAATATTCAGTATCTAGTTCCCTGGAAATAATTCAATGAGCACTCAACTGTCCTTGTGGAGATGATGCAGATTCTACAGTTTTGTGCTGCATTTTCTTTGAATATATGCCATGCCTTATGAAGTTGTTTATTATGTTCTGTATCATCATTAAGTTATACAACCCCATTAATTAGCTTTATTACAATAAGACCTTTACACGAAGTAAACTGCTTTGGACAATGATCTAGCAAATGTAGAGGGCAAATGGAAAGGAGAGAAATTTTATGTTTCAAGCTTCTATTTATGTTTAAGATCAGTAAAGATTATTGTCTGAACTTATCCTTACAATAATCTAATATTAAGAAGTCAAATAATGTAAGAAGTTTGATTAATCTGATATGCAGACCGACAACTCTAAACTTAAAATCTGGTTGTTTTGTTACATTTGATTTTCTCTCTTTATTGTATAAATTTGTATTCAGTTGGATGTACCACCAGGGCAACTTTTTCTAGTAGTTTGGTGAAAGGAATTTTTATTACCATTCAGGCTACAGCTATACAAAGCTTTAAGTGAAGAAGTTAGGATAGGATTTATAAGAAAAAGGTAAATCACTGTTAGTTTTCCTCTAGTTCATAATGGAAATATTGGGGGATGCAAATTCTGATTTTTATTTTGAAGTTGTTCTGTGATTTGTATTTTGACAATGTCATGCATGCTGCCACTGAAAGTAGTAGCTTGATGCACACGTAATATCTCGATATAGAAGCTGTGCTTCAAAAATACAAAAGAAGAGAAATACTAAAACTGAATTGTAGGTTTGTAACAATACTACATAATACGCAAGAGTCCAGTGAAACTAACCTAAATGTTGAAGAGAGCTCTTGGATTTCACATCCTTTTTATTGTGCTTCGTCATTGTTGTAAGTAATAGACTAATTTTTCTTCAGTTTTTGGGGTTGTTTCATTTTGGTTTTTGTTTGTTTGTTTGTTTGTTTTAGCCCTCTAAAACTACGCAGTTGAAGATATTTCTATTAACTTGCATTAGAATCTAGAGTTCTGATAACGAAGCTTTTTCTCGAAATGTATCATGTTTGCTATCTTCTTGAAACATACCACTTAAAAGATCATTAGTGCTAGGCAGCATTCTGCACCTGTGTTTTCAGGAGGTCAGAAAATGAAATAGAAATGTCTTTGTGAGTATATGCCTACATGCTTTTTGATTTTGCTTTTTTGTTTAGCTTCCTATGGGTACATGAGGCAATTCTGAAAAAGACTTTTGATTTCCCTGTGTGACTGTTCTACACTTAGAAATCTCCGCAATGTCAGGTGTTTTCTTAAATGAAATCAGCCTGTGCTTTTACCTCCACACCTACATTAATACATTAAATTCTGATGAATCGAATAGTACCCCGCTGTTTGCAGTGAATGGGTAGGAAGAACAGCGTGTTCAATTCTTATTAAGGAAGATAACTTTTTTGCTGAGGAGGACCATCTCCAAGAAATTTCTCCCTTGGGAGAATGGGGCAGTGGGAAGAAAACAGGAAGATAGCATCTCTTAGACGTGGTGGCTAAATTAAGGGGTTTTTTTCTCTCTCTGTCTTAATGTGCAGATTAGGTACATTTGCACAACTGTAGACAGTTCTGCATTATCAGGGGAATGCAAATTGTCTATTTCAGTGACAAACTTCTTCATTCTCTCCCTGTTGTGTATTACATCAAAGCAATGAGATGTGTAGTTTGTCTAAACTCTTCTTGTTTTAATAATGTGCTGCCCACAAAACTTGTAACAGGAAGAAATTGAACCATTTTGTCTCCAACTGTCTGCCTTTCCTACTTTAACAACATAATTTAAAAACAAATAAACAAAAAACCCCACTGCGCTTAAAGGGATGGTAATTTGTTCATCAGATCCTGCAAGGTAGCTTTTCTAGCGTATCAAGTTTTCTAGATATCATTGAACTAAGGACACTTAATAGTGTTCAAAATCAAAACCAGTAGTATTTTATCTGAGACTATTTACTAGTCTGGAATCCTCTTGTTCTTTGTTCTGCTTCTTCTTTAACTATGGGAGATTATTTCCAAGGCCTATGTATGTTTCTGTATGTTACTTGTATGCATAGCAATATCTTAAATTCTGGGCCTGACCAGAATTACTGTGGATATATGTATTCAGCTACGAATATATTTAATTACAGCCTGGTTTTGTCTGTCTTTTTCATTTGGATTGGGAAATGTGCACTCTGTTCTTCCTCAGATCTAATAGTATTTTAGTCACCTGCTCATTCCGACTAACACAACAGACTTATTTCCATGGGAGTGTCTTTGGCTTCAGAGAAGAGCTAAGGTCAGCAGACTGTGCTGTGTACTCCATGGTTGTCAACATTATATCAAGACCTCGGTTTAATCAAAGCAAATCAGATAGGCCATTGATAGTCTGACGCTTTTGGTCTGAACTTAAAAAGACCTCCAAACTTTTTAGTATTGAAAACTGATAGTGCCATGCCTACATGTCTTCTAAATACCTCCAGGGATGGTGACTCCACCGCTTCCCTGAGCAGCCTGTTCCAGTGCTTGATACCCCTTTCGGTGAAGAAGTATTTTGTAATATCCAATCTAAACCTGCCCTGGCGGAACTTGAGGCTGTTTCTTCTCATGCTATTGCTTGTTAATTGGGAGAAAAGACCAGCACCTACCTCTCTACAACCTCCTTTCAGGTAGTTGTAGAGAGCGATCAGGTCTCCCCTCAGCCTCCTTTTCTCCAGGCTGAACAGCCCCAGTTCCCTCAGCTGCTCCTCATCAGACTTGTGCTCCAGGCCCCTCACCAGCTTCGTTGCTTTTCTTTGGACATGTTCCAACATCTCAGGGGATTTCTTGTAGTGAGAGGCTCCAAACTAAACACAGTATTGAAGGTGTGGCCTCACCAGTTTACCTTATTAAAGACAGAATGGGTGGCAGTATGTGTGAAGATTACCTGATAGTTTTGACTCCTTAAGGAATTCTGAGGAGTTTTTAAGCGCTGGAATGCATCTTAATTTTATTTCTCTAACACCGAAGTAGTTCTGGTTATCATTCTGTTTGGTATTTAACATATAGTGTCCTATTTCTCCTGCATATTTAAGCTATAGCTTGGTTTTCATTGTAGTTTAGAAGCACTAAGTCTGTCTGTCAGCAATGAAACATAGATTATCACGGCCAGAACTTGTCTAAACAGATGACACAGAAGTGCAATTTTGTTTGTTTATTGAAGGAGCTGGGTTTTTTACATGAGAATTCCAGCTTCCTTGCAACACTGAAATGACACAGATTACAACATGGTTCTTTTACCTCCTGAAATGAATACATTTTGACATAATGTTTGCATAGATTCTAAACTCCTATAGAGCATGAACATTAAATATTTAATGATATGCATGTTACACTATGCTGGCTGGAAGCAAAAAGTTACACAGGAGATGCTCTGCAATATGCAAGTCCATAATACGGAATGCTGAGCACTTTCTGACAGGTGCATGAGTTCTCTCACTTCCTACTAGGTTATTTTTCTTTAATGCATTCCAACTCTGTCACAAGTTATCATTCATGTTGTTGCTCTGTTTAGCATTTCTTCCTATCCCTAACACTTTTTATCTTGGAAGTGCAATGACCCTTGAAATCTAATTTTCTATGTAAAAAATTTAAAGGGTGATGTACACTGACATATAGGAAAGCAGATCATGAATGTCATAAGAGACTCAGGATACCTGTTGTCATCTTACTTACCAAGTCCTGTAAAATGGATGTAAATGATAACTGCCAATATATTTCATAGACATCATTATTCTCTCCCTGCCAGCATTTATATGGCCACTGTGTCCAGTTTAGTGACTTAGTAGAGGAGGGTACAGCAGGATTCTCTGTATGGAAGTCAAAACAGGGTTAACTATAAATGGGAAATGTTATATAGATCTATTTAGATTCAGAGCTACCAAAGAAATAATAAAGATAAGTTATTGTGAGTATGTCTCTTAAAATTGAAAGAGGGTGACATGTTTTAACCACACGAACAGTATTTGTATGGTGCTAATAGGACTACCAGGCAGACCTTAGAAATTCAGTCTTATGGAGGTGGGGGGGTGGTGGTGGTCATCTAGTACAGTGCCTCCCACTCTTCACTGTTCAGACTTGATTTCATTTAATCAAGAACATTTTCATGCTTCATTATAGTACTTGGCCCCTGAAGAATGAGTGACAGATTTGGAAGGTGACAGACTCGCTCAATGTTTGTACTGCCATTGAGAGAAGCTCTGACCCAATAGTCCATTCCCATCTAGTCACACTAACTCTAAACTAACATGTAGATCTTTTCAGTCTGAGGGTGTAGGTTAACAGTGAAGGTGAGGAATGAGTGATGAAGCTTCATGGCTGCTGTAAGATAAAAAAAGTGCAAACTGCACTGCAGATGAAGTAATTAATGCAGCTATGTCATATGCTGGCTTTGCATTCTTCCCCCTCTGCCCCTCCTTGACTATAAATTGCTCTGACAAACCCAGAAGCTGAGATCCAAGTCACCTATATGCTTCCTGGCTCACAGGTAGGAATTCAGTTTGATGCGTTGTTCTGCCTTCTAAATGGGACGTGAGGATTCATCATATACATGTGAGAGCAATATGTGCAGCTCCATTGCTTGCGCTGATTTTGATGCTGCCAGTGTGGGTTTTTTAGGAAATAGCTGTCCGTCCTCTGCAGGTGCAAACTAGTGTTGTGCAGAAATCTTGATCTACATCTTATTCTTCAAGGAGTGCATTTAATTAAGAATTGGAAGTGCGTCAGTCCCTTTTGTTGCTCTCAATGCATGGCAGATCCATAATTTTATGAAATGTGACTCTCTCACTATCTCTTTTTTATTTTTTACCCATCCTTAATGGAATTGTTCTTTATCTTATGTTAGAAGGAGATATTGTTTGTAGCATAAACCAGGATTTCATAAAGCAATTGTAAATAAACCTGAACTTTTGTGTGTACAGTAAAGATTTGCTAAACAATGGGAGACACTTAAGATTTTTCCTAGCTATGAAAAGTCTGAAGTTTTGGGGTGTGTGGGCTTGTTTTGTTTTGATGTTTGTTTGTTTTAATTTTTGTTCTCCTCGAAATGAAAAACACTCTTACCTCATGCCTTCCTTTTGTAATTCTAAATCATACTAGTCAATTAAAATTTGCTGAATTAATTAACATCAGCTTTAACTGCTTCAGAGTCTTGGCTCTTACTCTTCTTTTTCATCTTTTCCAGTGGCTGAATGACACATGCTGGGTTAAGAGCTCTGAGTAGCTCTTTTTTATTCTACAAGGTGGTTTCTTTCCAGTTGATCTCTCATAACATTTATCCTCTAATCATAGCGATTGGGAAACAGGATGTAAGTTGGGAATTGGGAAAAGTGTATGTCCTTCTATCCTGCTCTGCATTTAAGTATTCTCATTAAGAATCTACTCTACATTTGAAATTAACTTTCTTAACTAAGAAAGTTTCAAATCTTAATTTGAAATTAACTTGCTTAATTTGCATGGTGCTTCTTTAGTTGTAGTTTTCTAAAAATGGCATCAAAACATTTTTCATTGTATAGAGTTAATAATTGCTACATAATTATTTTAGATATTTCTTCTGTCAGCTTCAGATAAAAAGTAAACATGTGAGTTTGGAAACTGCTTCATTTAAAATGTGGAGAATTTTAGGACCACTCTTCTGCTCCAAAAGCTACTTAAGTATTTCTTTTCTTCTCTGCTTCTACTTACATGTTTTTAAAAAATTTGCCTTAGGCCCCTCTCATTCCACTAGGAACAGGAAGGCACTAAAGCAAAGGCAAGCCATGTCAAATGCCACACAAAATGGAAGTATATCAGTAGATAATGCTAGTCCTGTCAGTTCATTTTTGTGGTATGAGGAGTTTATGTGACAGTGTTTATCACTAATGAATGCTAAACTATAGAAAATCTGAGTTTGGGCAGGGGAAGAGAAAGAGGGATGCTCAGACCATACCTGGCATTGTTCATTAATATTATGTGTAAACCTACGTGAGCTTCTTCCTTGAAAAATGTTTAATTCTGTCACTTTTTAAAAATGTATCTATGTGAATTGAAAGTTTATTGTATTTCTTGGTCTTTAATTGACATTTCCTGGTACATCAGTTTTGCATATAAATCAACTTTTCATACTTAGTCAGAAAAACGCATTGACTGCATAATATTGATCACATTGTGAGAACATATTGATGTTATTGTCGATTTGCCTGACCATATGCTTGGACTTGAACAGACTGATGTAATTCTTGTCTTCTTAATGTGTTAAATATGAAGATTTTAATGTGGAATAGACTACAAATTAGGCAGGGAAAATTCTGAGGATATTTTTAAAGTCATTTTTAACACAAAAGGATTGTTGAAGTGAGGTAGCCTCAGCTTATGTAAGCAACTTGGAGGGGGAAGCATTTGGCTGCATCATTCTGATTTTCTCTGTGTGCCCACCTAAATTAAAAAAAAAAGCAAGCAGCATAGGAACAGGCTGCCCAGGGAGGTTGTGGTGTCTCCTTCTCTAGAGACATTCAAAACCCACCTGGACGCCTTCCTGTGTAACCCCACCTAGGTGTTCCTGTCCTGGCAGGGGGATTGGACTGGATGATCTTTCGAGGTCCCTTCCAATCCCTAACATTCTGTGATTCTGTGATTCTGTGATACCATTACTGGGAGACTGTTCAGGAAGATTTCAGTCTTTAAAATATTGCTATGTTAGTCTGATCGCTAGCCACAGCTCCAACACTGCAATGTATCTGTAGCTTTTTTCTATGCCTGTGCCTATTTTGTTCACCAGTAACAAACCTAGAAGTGTTTTTATGTATTCATCCTTTACTGTGATGAGCCTTTCAGCATTTTAAATTGTTCCATTTATGGAAGAATAGAATGGCAACTCTCAGTTGTTGTCTTCACTATGATTTGAGTACTTTGTGAATGTTGGTATGCTACCTCACTGATAAATGAAATGGATTTGCTGCAGTAATTCTCTCATACTTAAAGCAGATCATAACATTTGAAGGTGACTTTTATTTACTTCAGTATAAAATTATGTCTTTATTTCCTTATCCTGCATCTCTTCCACTATTAAAAAGTCCTATAGGAAATCAAAGCATCTATAAAATGTTAATTTTTGCTTTTCTGTAGAACTTGATAGTTGATTTTTGAAGACTAAAGATTCAGGTTCTACATCCTGTGATCACCTGTTGTGTGATTCCTATATTTTTTTTTTTCATAAAATTAAGGAGAAATTATGGTAAATAGGATTCGTTTAGAACTTGGTATGGAAAACTGTGGAGTGGTTGAGGACAGAAGGGACCCCAGATGACCTTCTAGTCCAATCACCCTGCTCAAAGCAGAGTCAGCTAGAGCAGGATACCAGGACCATGTCTAGTTGAGTTTTGATTATCTGCAGGGACAGAGACACCTCAGCCTCTCTTATCAAATTGTTCCAGTGTTTGATCACCATTACAGTAAACCTTTTTTTTCCCCCTAATGTTTAAACAGATTTTTTTATATTCCACTTTGTGCCTATTGCCTCTTTTCTGTTCACTGTGCATCACTGAGAAGAGTCTGGCTCCATCTTCTTTTTGCATTCCTGTTCAGTGTTTATACACATCAGTAAGATACCCATGAGCCTTCTCTTCTCAAGACTAAACAATCACTTTGAACTCTAAACAATTGAGATGGTACTATTTGTGTGTGTACCTTAGAATTTGCTGGAAAGTAACAATTTCAGCAAAGACATATTTTCATCTATTTGTAATTTTCTGTTTGGCATTGTGCCTGTACATTGTGGCTGGTGTTTACACAGCTGTTAGGAATTGCTCGCATAGAAACTTGCAGTAGGGAATCTAACTCATAATGTTAGATTTACAAGACTTAATCTTTCAAAAAATCTACAGATTTTCATTAAAAAAAAACACCAAAAGAAAACCTTTTTACAGTATTTTAAACCTCACCTTTAGTAATTTTAGTTCATTGTGTTTATGAAGTTTTAAAAAAACACATTTATGTTTGCTGTGGAATTTAGGAATACTACTCACGTCTGCTAGATGCTTTGCAGTGAACAGGGAGATGATTTCTCCACCAAAGGCATGGTATTAAGACAGTGGGTTGAGGTAGCAAGAGGAATTTAACTTGCCAGTGTCGATTGGCAGAAGACAACATTGATCACAAAGATAATCCAGATGTGCCCACATCAGCCATCGCACAAGTTTTTATTCTTACTGCAACAAAAGATAATTTTATTCGTATATTGGAACAGAAGTAGTAAAATCACAAAAAATTTGTGGGGAATTAATTTCAAAAATGAGAAACTATTTCAGATTCAACTCAAAGATGTAGATTATAGAATGTCAAAAGTTAGCAGAGTTTTGTGTCATGTTATGCTTAATGGTCATCTCCCATTGAATCCCATGTAGAATTCCAGTTAGGAATTCACGTAGCTATCAAACTGGTGCTGTAGTTTGAGAGAGAGAAGTCAAGAAACATTTGGAAATAAATGTTTCCTTTTGGAAACTTCCCTTTGGAAAATAAATACATCACGAATCAAGCAGCTACCTATCACACTTAGATGCACAAGAGAAGTGACTTGGTTTTGTTTGTTTGTTTGTTTGTTTTGCTTGTTTTTTATTTTTTATTTTTAGTTAGTTTGTTTGATTTTCTCTCCTAGTTTAGGCAGTCTCTGTTATGTTTCCGTAGCCCATTTTGATGGATCGTTTTCTGTTGCATTCAGTCTTCTACTCAGTATCTGGTATAATGGGACTACTGCTTTATTTACCAAAGGGTAGTTTCACAATGTGTTTAAGACACTTCCCACCAATAACATCTCAAAAGTGAATGTGTGTGGGAAGGCTCAACTGAAAACTATGTCTGAATATGTTTGCTGTGCATACTAGAAATGCTTGGAGAGTCCCAGAAAGAAGTGTTTCTCCTGATTCTGGGACACAACTACTTTGTTTTTTTCTTTGATAGCTGGATCTTTTCCAGCCAAATAGTGGCGCCTCCCTTCTGGTCTGTGTTCCTTGATGTCCTTCTCCTGGATATTCAGAACAGGAAGGGGAGTTTGAACATACCAGATTCTTTCCTGACACGGAGCTCAGAAGCAAATCTAGAACTAAGTTCCTTGTTCTGCACACTGATGGAAATCTGGTATATCCTTAAGTTACAGCTCGAAGTGAAGGAAAAATACAGTGTAAGGACAATCCATAAGTTGTTTTGTTTTTTCCTACAGATGTCAATGTTCATTTTTATAACAGGAAGGAGAATTTGTATTCACAAACAGGTTTCTAGTGCTACTGTATGGTTTTGAGAGAGAAATGACTAAGCATTGCCACAAAGAGAATTAAACATTAAAGGCTGCTGGATGTTCTGTTTCTGTAAACACTTCTGTATTCTGAGTTAAATAGCATGCAGGTTTTCAAAGCCAATCTGTTCCAACTTCTGGGCCAGTTAGTGATGAAACTTACTGAGATTTAGATGTCATATTTGATACAAAGTTCAGTTGAATTTGCATGTGTGATGATCTGCTTTAGGGCCTAATCCAAGACCTCTTTCGAGCAACCTGTCACATTACTGAGATGTCCTGGTAAGAACAGCCAGATTGGATGAACACAGATTCCAGTCTGTTGGAGAGCATTGTAATTAGCATTTCTGCAATTTGGCCGTAGTTTTGATTTAGCCCACACTATCTTTCTGTTATTTTTAGTGACACGCTTATCTTTGCTCTGTCCTTCAGAGTTGTGAAAAGCTTCTAACCACAGAGTGGGCTCAGTGGAATATTCCTTTGACTTAGCAACTTTGGCACTAATGTAGGAAGAGGCATCAGGAGCGGGAAAGATGGACTTGCAAACTCTTGTACTTAGCTCTGGACAGCCTTGCTACCGAGGGGAGCCCAGTATTTCTTGCTGTAACTTAGATGTGCCAAAAGCCATTATGAGCACTAGAGCAGCATGAACTTAGGAACGTGCAACGCCCGTGGCTCTCACCTCCCTCAGGCCTCTCAGAAACAGTGGTCATACCATACAGTGAGATTGTCTTGTGTTTCTGGAGCCAGTACAGGCACCAGCTGAGCTCTGGGAGAGCTGGTGGTGCTCACGATGCAGGTCTGAGGCTGGGAAGTAAAGGCTCTAGACTTGTTTTCGCTTTCCATTCTCATCACTTAATAACTTAATCTATTCAAATGCTGTCAAATATAAATATGGATTTGTTCACCAAACTTCTTAGTTCTGCTTATCTATCTGTAACCAGTGTTGATGTGAATCAACGAAGAAAGGCCAAACACAAATAAATATTATGGGAACGTCCTCATCAACGTTCCATTGTCCAGAGGAAGGAAAGTTCAGACACATTTTATGGGGCACGTATGAATTGAAGTCTTATAACAGTCAATGGTCAGATTTGTTTGTTTTGCTTACAAACAAAAAGGAAATCTCAAAAGAACAAGAAAAATCTCCAATTAACTTCAAGTTTAATTAGAGTCTAATTAATTAGAGTATGTGAATTATCACTCATCTGTATTTTTTACATGTTTTCAGATTTCTTTGTCTTTTTATGTCAAATCAGAATAGACTGCCTCCAGCTTTACTTATCCAAAAATGTGAGTAATAAAAACTGAATAGGCATAGTGTGCTGAAATATGTCGGCATACATGTTCATACCCACTGAAAAAGAAAGGACATTATATTACAAAGACAAACAGCAGCGAGAAATCGAACAAAACTCTCCATGCATATTGGGACTTAAGCAGAGTAAGAGAAAGAAAAAAGAATCATTAGCAAAAGAACAGCTGGCAGAAACACATACTTATTCTTTATGTCCCTCATGAGATATACAGCTTTCTTCTCTTACTGGAAAATTTAAATTGATACTGTCATTTGTAATAAAAACAGTTCATGTAGTTTGACTTCATGTGATGTATATACAGGAAGATAGTAAATTCTTTACAGTTCTTTGAGATAGCAATATCTATTTTAAGAGTGAAAATGAACACTTACTAAAAGCCACGTAGTGACAATTTCATACCAAATCTTGTAGATAATTTTTAAAAATTAAGATCTGGAATAAATACACTCCTGTCCCTGTCTGAAGAAGGATGGTGTGGAGAGGTCAAATGATTTTGTCACAGCTTAGCGACTTAACCCTGGTCACAGTTTCTTTTACCTATTCCACTTTAGTTATAGCCCTTCCTTGAAACTAAACTGCAAAATATGCTGAGACTGTGATTTTATTTTATTTCTAAAGATCTGTGAACTTATTTTTGTAAATGATCATGAATAGAATTTCTCTATTGATCATTGAACTGGAGTGAAGGATCACTAATAAAAGATACTCTGTGCAGTGTCTGAAGGCTGTAATATTTTTTATGATAAAAATATTAAGAGGATAGATCCCCTCTCTTCCTGTCCCTCATTATCTTTTAGTAGGTACATAAAATGTAATTAAAGATGCAATTAAAATGAGAAGCTTACTCTCTGCAAGCTCTGTCGTGTTCTCTCAAGATGGAAAAGCATGCTTGTATGCATAAAGTATCTATCAAGATTTTACGATCTGGAGGGTGCAACTTACTGGACTGGTGGTCAAAAATGGTCAGTTTGACATAATGTAATTTCCTTGGAGTCTTGCTTGACTGAAGAGAATACAAACTGTTGCTATACAGAAAGTATTTAGTTTGTTGTATATATTTTGAAGATGATACAGGAAAACACTTCAGGATTTATTATTTTATCCTTCAGTACTTAAAACCACACGACTTCGAATTACTTATGATATTGGTGCGTGACTGGGCAAAATGTAGCGCTTTTCTTTTTTTAAAAAAAAGAAAAACACCAAACACCTCTGAAATGCCCCTTTTTAGTCATTTTGCCTCTTCAGCATAAAATGTGTTCTTGACTAGAAGACAACTTTGTTAGAAAGATTATTCTTTTATTAAAAAAACCTTCCAAGGGCTAAACTACATGACTGTGGATCCACAAGTGGACTTGCTTCCTCCATGCCCCTGTACCCCTTCTGTTTTGCCTGTTATATTCTGCCTGTGTAATGCCAGTTGCTCTTATGAAAATACAGCTTAAAATTCCAAAGACATAGAGAAATCAAGTTCTGAGAGTTCAGTAAAGGTAGATAGGCTAAGGTGGGGTGCATATGAATCTCTTAAAATTGTTCTTGCTGTAAGTGAAAACTTTACCAAGAATTCTGTGCTACAGTCCCTTCTTCATCTGTGCCCTTCGTCTTTTCAAGTTCCCTTGTGACTATGACCCCACCAGTCTGCTGCTGTGCAGAGTGTTTGTCATGAGTTAGTTGATTTATTTATTTTTTTCTCCTGAGGCAAGTAACTTTTGGCTCTTGATGGAAATTCCTCCTGGTTGGTTGGACAGTCCTTTACTGGAAAAGGCTGACATCCTCGTGTCCTAGGCAGCTCTTCACCAAACTGATCGCTTGGCCATGTGCAGTTAGGCTGCGCCAGGAGCTGCAGGCAAGGAAGACTGGGTACCTTCCCTGCTGCATAAGCACTCAGGTGGATCCTTTGGGAAAGGTACGACGTGCTCGGCTTCCTTCCCTGGTAGTTACCAGGAACTTCTTTCTCCTTCTCAGAGAGGTTCTGGTCATTGCTTGGCAGTTCCTTCGTTGAAAGAAGATTAACTTCTTCTTCAACAGTTCAGATCGGTTGGGGGTATTGGCAGCTCCTAAAACTGGGCTTTGAGAGCTGGCCATGAATCTGTTAAGTCCAGCAAATGTAGTAGGTGGAGATTTCAGTGGATTATGCGAAACATCTGGAACGATAACTGTGCTGTTATGGCACAAGCCAGCTGTGGGTTACCAATTTACTGTGATTTATGTAAGTCTCTTTCCAACCTTCTCTTGTCAGCAGCTGTTCCTGGGATGCAGTGAGCCACTGTCTAGCGGTACCCAGAGCAGGATCTGCTGGGTTTCCCTCACAAATGATTAGGCAGGAACTACTGGCAGTGAAATGCACCTTTCCTTCAGGTCTATCAGCACGGAGTGGAGGAGTATTGTTCTTGTTGTGTAGGTGGAGAGGTTCCTTCTAAAGACCAATTTCTCTTCCTAACAGGCTAGGTGAAATCTGTGGCTGTGCCACAGCGGCATTGCTTTCTCTTGTTTAAAGACATGCCAAGAGAGGATGCTCAAGGGTAGGGTTTCATTGTAGCTAATGTTTTGGTTTTGCTTTCAGACTGAGATGAGTTTCCATTTAAAGTTGTGCTTCCAGTTGGTTTTTAATAACATGTAATGTTTAGGCTACTCTGAAAACCATGCTGTATTTTTTTCCAAATAAACATTATTTGCTAGGTGGTCATAACTAATAAATACATAGCTAAGTTACTGGGAGCCATAACTAAGAATTGCACATGATTAGGGATGTCATGGTACCATATTTTTATCGGAAATTGGTGCTTCATTCAGCACATTATCTCACGCTGGGATTGCTCTGTTCCTTTATACTACTTGAGTTCAGGAAAAAATACCTGCAATTGTGTCATTGTGAGTAATTTAGAAATACTGTTACTACTAAGACACTGTGAAGTACTTCTACTTTTTCTCTATTACTTCAGTATGTCCT
Source organism: Caloenas nicobarica (assembly GCF_036013445.1). Classification (NCBI taxonomy): domain Eukaryota; kingdom Metazoa; phylum Chordata; class Aves; order Columbiformes; family Columbidae; genus Caloenas; species Caloenas nicobarica. The sequence continues at coordinate 53,338,218 of NC_088245.1, forward strand.
GTGTTCAGTTTCAGTATGAGACATTCAATGCTTGTATTTCTTCAAATGCAAATGAAAAAATGAACTGTTAAAAGAATTGTGATTTTATTTGCTGCTTTACTAGATTATACTACATGAATTAATCTACCATATTATATTTTAACAAAAAGAAGCATGAATTTATTTTGGTAGTCTGCCTACATTTATTTTGCTTTCAAATTAGACAATAAAATTTACTATTGGTTTCAATGTGTGTCTTTAACAGCATTGTCACAACAATCAGACTGTTACTACAACTTCAGTCATAATACAGTTTGCTTTTTACACACATTGTTATTTATTTGAAGTCTGCACTTTTTTTTTTTTAATTTTAATTTTTGCTTTTGTATGTCTTACCTTGTTTGCTTCTTTTTAGTATTCTATCAGGGGTTTTTTTAGCAGTGTCCCCCTTCCTTGGTTCATAAATGTCAGAAGAACACATGTGAGAGTACCACCTTTCATAGTTGCCTTAGAAGCTTGTTTACACGTATATGTACAAGATACCTCTAAACTCCATATTGATAAATTAGTCTGGTATTTACCTCACTACTTATGTGGAAGGCCTCAGAAAGGACTAATTCATGTGATATACCTGTCTCTTAATAGTAGCTATCATTACATGTCTTCATCTTGAGGGGAACCCGTGCAACCTGAATCCTATCTGTCAATATTTCATCTCACCATAAGTTGAGGGGAAAGATTTGGATGAGTAAGAGAAGCAATTTCTACCTTTTTCTGCTTTTTCTGAAACATCAAATTAATAGTCATTCATTGCACAGCTATGGGGAAAAATGGATTTTCTTAAAGAAAATTTTCTACTCTTTACAAAGCTCTGTTACTTAGTGAAGGACACATCACAAAAAATCTAAATAGATACTCTCGCGTAAACTGTGAAATTCTAATAGCTTTTGCAGTGTACTATCTTTGTATGTGACACTTGTATTTAGAATATTTTAAAATATATATGCCCTGATTATGTATGGAAATATATTTTTAAATAATTATGAATTAATATGTATGCACACTGTAATGGTAGTAAAGTGTGTTCTGAAAAACACATTAAAAGTGACATGGCTTATCTACTGGTTTGTTTTGTTTTTTCTTGGATGGTGCTGGAAAACCTCAGTGTCTATACTACACTTAATTTGTTTATTTTTTCATGAATATCTTGCATATTTAGGTGAGCTATACCTATAACCATGTTTCTGTTGTCTTCTTCTTTTAAGAAGATACTATAGCATGATACTATAATGGTTGAACTTCAAGGGTTATTAAATTAGTTATGAACCTGGATTTTTTCTGTAGTTTTTTTGTCATTTCCTATGTATATGTATGTGTCATATCGAATTAGTATTACAAATGATTTTCTGTTGTATTTTGTTTTAGCAACATTCCTTGTTTGGTTGATATAAAAACATGTTAAAATAGATTTGGTAGTTTTGCTAGTCAGACAAGCTTTTTTTGCCTTATGCTTAACAAAGGCTTATTGCTTTTTCCCCTGCAAAAATTTTTAGCGTAACTATTACTGCTCTTGGTTATGCATCCCTGTGGTATCTGAAACCTTACCATGTACTTTTCAGAGATTAATTTTCAAGTATGAACATTGTAATAAGGAGCTAGCCATCCAAATATGCATGTTTAGTATTAAAAAACACTTTTAAATGGCTAACCTGAAAAATTGTATTTATACTAATAACATCAAAACCTAGTGTAAGATCACTTTCATCCAGTTCCTGCATTTATTGTAGTTGATATAACTGCATATAAGTGAACAAAGTTTTCGAGAGGTACTGGTAAGAAATAATATGGTAAAAAATAATAATTAAGAAATATATTTCTCATGTACCAGTCCTGTATTTGCATTAAATTTCAGCGCCTGTGAGTCTGGATGTCTTAAGTCATATAAATTCTGTATCGAGTAAAAAAAAAAATACTAGCTAGAAAAGATGGAATCTGTCAGGATATTCATTGTTTAAATTGTCTTTCTGTGACAGCCAGGAGATATGTGGTATTTCTTAACCTAATGTGCCTAATGCATTGATACAGGGAGAGGACAATTTGGATAAAAATAAATTACAAAGCATTATCCACTAGAGCTCATTAAATATTGAATTTCTTTTGTGTTTCTATATAGTGAAACAGTGGATGAGAGGATATTTGGTTTTAACTATATTAAAACTAATCTGCTAGATTTTTCCGCCAATAATTCAAAATTTGATATTTCACTTTTAATGAATTAAAAGTACCTAATTTGATCAAAACCAAAAGCTTGCTTGCTTAAAAAAATATATTTGGGGGAGTTTGTTGTTGTGGGGGTTTTGTTTGTTTTTTCGTTGGGGGGTTTTTTGTTTGTTTTTTCGTTGGGGGGTTTTTTGTTTGTTTTTTGGTTTTTGTGGGGGTTTTTTTTGGGGGGAGGGGGCAGAGGGGTCTGTTGTTTTGGGGGTTTTGTGTTGTTTATTTATATGAATATAACGACAAAATAAAGATGTCTGTGATTCCCATTACACTGAAGTTCTGTTACATGGCCATTTTGAATGTCAGAGAAAAAACATTAAAATATACTCGCTACACATTTTTCAGAATGCAAACAGGCAGTAACACTAATTAATGTTTCTGGAACTAAGATATTTAATTGAATAGCTAACTGTAGTTAGAGTAGTTCATTTTAAAGCTTCTCGTGTGGTCCTAATGAAACCAAACGGCCTGGCTTTGCCCGTCTGATTGGTGCTTATTGCTCTGGACATGTATTCCTGGAGCTCCCCTCACACCAGTGGGAGATAAAGCTGTTTGAATGTAGGACCGGTGAGGATTGTTCTAGCAGGAAAGAAGGCACAAGATGAGGCCTAGGCTACCAATTAACCTTAATTAGAAGCAATTTGTTTATAATCAGAAGTTTTATAGCCTACACTAAGTGTTTCAGTCCTCTCTGTGGTGGATCTTTTCAGGAATTCCACCAGAGGAGACCTGTATAATGCTTTGAATGCATGTTGTATCTGAATGTCTGTGTCATCTTCACATGTACAGAGTACAAAACCGTCCTTTTTTTTTTTTTTTTGGTAGTAGTAGCTGCTGCTACCCCGCATTTTTTATTGTGTTCTGTTTTACAAAGATCACATCTGCACTGCACAGACATTTGAGATGCAAAACTAGACTTGGTGCACCCTGGTGCTTTTCAGTAAAAAAATAACTCTAGGTAGTTTACAAAAGCCGTAACCAAGTCCATTCCAAAATCTTTTGAATAAGGACTCCTGAGGTTTTACAAGGTCTGAGGTCTAGACTGTGGCCTCATTTTTCCTCTTGTGGTGTTCATCTTTTTGAACCTGCTACTTGTGAGATTTGTAGTTGTGTCTTCCAGGAGGTACTGGAGACCTTTTGAAAGAATAGTAGCTAACAGAGAAACAGTTGAAAACAGAGATGCAAAGACAGCTAGGGGGATTTTAGAGCTACCTGCAATATGGCATATTTAATATCCAGATGTAGTGCTTTCCATCCCTGAAAATTTTCCTGAAGGGACTGAGGATGCTACGCTTATGTAGAAATACTTTCTGAAAGGTTCAGGAATGGGGTAGATATTTTAAGTATCATATGTGAGGTACAGTAGGCGTGGAAAAATTAAAGGGCATGTAAATTGTAGGAAAATACAATATTTTGTATTATCTCAGAGACATGAGACCTGAAGAGACAGTTGCAATGAAAGGATCATTTTTTTCTTTTTTATTGATATCTCAGTTATTGTCCTGTTAATCCAGATATAGAGGAATAGCTCAGTTATATTGATTCCTGAAACCAGAAAATGCAGCCCAAGGATCAGTTTAAACTTACCTGAATTAAACTGGAAGGAAAACAAGTAACCGCTTTATAGCACTTAAGTTACAGATTAAAAGCTCTAATATGCTTTTGATGGTGAAAGCAAATAAGGTCACAAATATTTCTTCTCATTTTACAAAGGCATTAATTTGAGGTGGCTGACTGCAGTGGTCTATCGAGCATACAGTAAAAAACCCTGAAATGTCTCACCAAAAAAAAATTAGGCTGGGGTTAGAAAAAGTTGTGTACCTCTTTAGGGTTAGTACTGCCATTCATATTGCTACTTCCTTTTTAAATTTTCCAAATTACCGTAACTTAAGAGCATGGGCTTTCATCAAAGCGTGTTTTTTGGGGGTGGAGATGAAGGAGTTAAGGCTTCTGGAGCTGAGACCTTCTGGCAGCAGATTTGATCTTGCTTACCTTATGCAAGCTGGAACAATCCCAGCTGGTAGAGAGTTCATGCGCCATGATTCCAGGCAAAGGAACCGAAATGTAAGTTTGAACTCAGTCCCAAGCTGCTGTCTTTGATGTCATTGTCCTCTGGAGAAAGGATTATTGGAATAGGAGTCATGGTAGTGCCCAGATCAAGACACTGCCATGAAATCGCAGCAGTCAGTAAGGACAAGCAAGAATGCTGCCATGGGGAAAGAGGCACTACCACCTGGTGATTCTGAAGTCCGGTGTCCGACTTGGCAAATCTCAGAACTGACACATCGCTCGAGGTGGATCAGTCCTTTACCCTTTCTTGAATCATAGTTGGGGAAGCCTGGGGATGGAACAGCCTTCAGGCAGATAATGTTTTTTATGCTACAGTACACTTAGAGCCAGTGAGATTAACAGTGTCCAGCCCCAGATCTCCTCATAGTCATGAATGCCATCTCTCCCTCCAAACTGACTGACCCTCACGTAGTATTATTCATATGGGTGTTGACACATGGTTTACAATGAAGTCAATGAACAGAAGAAGGAACTAGTAGAGCCACAAGTAGAGCAGGAAAGTACTAATGGAAATGTGAGCCAGCAAAGTTATTTTAATGCCTGTCTCCTTGTTAGAAGGATAATTGTCCATTACAGGGTTTGCTGGCAGACAATTAAAACGAGATGGCTTTGTGGTGTCTCCCCATCCTGTCGTGTTCTCATACCCTCCAAGTACCTTTTATGTTATTGAGAATTCAATTTACTTCACAGTATGATTTAGGCTTCTCTGTTTCTTTTAAAGAGGATAGAGTATTACATTGACATAAAGACTGTAAAATACAGCAATTCAATAGATGAGATATGATGTCACCATAGCACATAGTAGTGAGATACAGCTTATCAGTTTTCCCACTGCATAGTCAAGGAAATCTCTTTCTGTGTTTTTAGGTGTATGGCTTAGATTAGTTTGTTAATTGCTACCACAAGGGTGCAGAGTTTCCATTGCTAACCCATCCCTACTGCATCCTTCACTCAAAATCCCTTTCTGTGACATTTCCATTCAAAACGTAGAGCTATATATGAAGGTACTGGTCTATTCCTGCTGATTTCCTTTTCCTCCCATCCATTATCTTTCTGTTGGTGCAGTTAACTCTCACCTCAGGTGACCTCCTGGCTCTAATAAATAGTTCCTATACAAATTAGGAAATAGTTAAAAAAATATTTCCTCACTCTGCTCTTTAGCCTGCAAAAGTCTGTGGGAGTGATAATTTCCTTGATTGTGAAAAAACTTGCATTATTATCCACTGGAGATCATCAGCTCTAAAGTGTTTTCATCCTTTTCCTTCTGTAGTACCTGACATGTAACAGCATCCACAGACAGAGATGCCAGTTTTCGACCAAAGTGCACAAGTGGAAAAAGCAATTAGGAAATTATACAGCAGTAGCTTGCCTCTGGAACATGCCATTTAGCGGAGGAATGCTTCAAAACTAGAATTCTCTTATACTTTATCTGTCCAACAACAGAAACCAGAAACATAAATGCTTGCTTACGGAGTGAAGAGATTGCAAAGGAATTCTCTGTAACCTTGTCAGCTAAAGTGGTGAATTAAATGCCACATCTTGAATTACTCAAGATATCAACAAACTCACAGTCAGGCAAGGCTAAAAGTGTGATAGTCCAGAGACCATTTCCTTCCCATCCTCTGTCTGAATAGATCACATATGGTCTAGCTGTAGGCAAAGCAGTACTTTCCACCCAAAGTCCTCCATATCCTGACAATAACTTTTAAACATGGGCATGTTACTGAATATTAGTAGAATTACAACATACAGGATATTTTTTTTAATTGAATGAAAAAATAATGACATAAATCTTAATCTGTTTTTACTTTATCATGTTGGTATTAGTGATCTGCTGCTCAGCTTGAAGTTTAACCCTAAATATTAGGGGAAGTTTGTTGGGTTTTTTAAATGTACTTCTGAGGTGGCAGTTTCAGGCATTAACAGGGTACTGTCAGAAAATCATGTCATATTATCCCATATCAGGGAACTGCCTGTCAGGAATACCAGGGGATGGAGGTATGGGTATGGAAAACTAACTGAGATTTAAAACTTTGGGTGTCATGTGTATCACAAATGCTTTTGTTAAAGATACACGTTTCTGTTGGTAGCTTTTGGAGAAAGAAGAAAAAACAAATCAAAGCAGTACTTCCAGTTTTTTAATAACTTTATTTTCATTTGACTCCAGAAATTAGTCATAGATATAACATCTAAGTCTCAGAAGATAATTTCATCCTCTGAAGAAGAAAAGAGGATGTTGAAATTGATATTCCGCCTGTTTTTTTCTTCTTTTTCTATATATAGCCTTTCAAATCTGTGTTGTTTAATTTTAAAATTGAACATCTTAATTGACTGACACTGAAGTACTTTGTTGAAGTGCATTGTTGCTTTTCAAATCTGTGTTTACTTTTGGCAAGATGGGTATATTAAAGAGACTAAACCAAGTAAGGTTTCTTAACACTGTCTTTCTTGCTAGTCTCAGAAAATGCATGCATGCTTCAATTTAAATGAGAGATGTGAAACACAAGTTTTTAATATATCATAGTACCATAGAACATGATGTAACTGTGTTGGAGCAACATGATGGTATATTGGAAAAGGGAATAAGAAGGGACAAGAAGCAGCAAGGTTGCTACTGAGAAATATGTTAGATCTTCTCATTGCATGCCTTATAGCCTTTGAAGAATTCTTATGGAGTTGGAATTAGTGACCATGTTTTGAGACATCCCTGAATTGGTGTTCCTTCATTTTCTGGGAGGAACGAGTCCTGCTTTTTTCCTTCCCCTCTCCCTCCCCAGGATGTGGAAAGCCTTATTTTGAAAAATATCACATGAAGTAACTACTGTTCTTAGAATAGTTAACAAGCATAAAGAACACGCCGAAGACAAGTAAGGTCTGAGAGCATTAAAGAGGGGGAAAGAAAAAATCCTGCACTTTACAGAGGTGGTCAGTTTATGGAAAATGTTATATAAATTGTATAAGTGTTCATCTTCATTGGCACTAAAATGGATCTTTCTGGCACAGGTTGATCTTACGCAGTTCCCTAATTTGTAGTAATCTAGTTGAATTTTTGTCAGGGCCGGGAATCGTTTCGTTGTTTGCTTTATATAGCCTTCTGTTTGTTTGTTTGTTTCTTGTTTTGTTTTGTTTTGCTTTTTTCCCCATCAGAGGAAGTAGAGGAGATAGATGAACACTTAAAAAAATAATACCCACTGGAAAAAACATGAGGCTGGAAGTTAGAAATATGAAAAAAGCGCTAAAGTTGATACTGTTTGTTACTATTTGAATTGAGAAAGCATATATAATGTGTTTTAAGTCTATTTGGGGCTGCTGCATAATTGTTCTTATTTATTCAGCTTGGAAAAAAGAGCATAAATAAAAACGATTGCTGAGAATTTTGTAAGAGATTAAATAGTTGACTACACAGTTTTAACCATTATCTCCTCCTGTGTCTGAAATTAAGCCTGTGTTGGATTCTTGCCTCCACTTACTTTCACAATAGTGAATATAATAACAGAACTTCCAGGTTTTTAGCCATTTTAACCATAAAATTCAAGATGATTAAGGAGACAATTTGGATAAAGAGAGAATATTCAATTCTCTGGATGTTACAGTGAACATGTTGCGCTGTTGAAACAGTGTTAAAAGAACAAAACACAGAATAAAACCTTTTTTCTCATTGTTATACCACCTCTTTTTTCCTTTGAAAAATTGAAGTCCAAATATCAAAGAAACAGAGTAGACAAAGGAGAATAAAAATATTGCATCTAAGGAAGGAAAGACGTAAGTGTGATTATAGAAATTACTAAAAAGCAGTTATACTTGTTGCGGTGCTATGCTTTCAGTGGAATTGCTACTGTAATTTTCTTCTAAATTTTTGCTTTTATCAAAGGTGTACAAAAGGAGACGGTGCTTTATTAAGTCCAATGGTTGCACTTACACCCAGGAAATGGCTAAATAAGGCTTTCATATAGAAATCTGCATTATGGTAGTTTAACCATTGTTTAAAGTATTTTCTATGTAAGCAACTATTAATATATCTAAGCTTTTTATTTTGAAAGTTTTATAATCTTTACTGTGATTTGTGGGAAACTGAGTAACTTGTTTCTTGTAACAGCTGTAACTTTTCAGAGCAAAGAGGAGCGTGGGAACTGTATGTTCTTCCATAGACTCTTTCTTGCAAAACACAAAGTCTTTTACCCCAAAGGTTGTAATGTACTTGGGGTTTTTGTTTGTTTGTTTGTTTAGCCAAATGAAAGAAATATTTAAGTATTTGACGTATGTATTTCGCAAATGAACATTTCTATCAGGACATATCCATTTTCATTCCCATCCATAATCTCTGTGAACCTCTCTAAATATGCACTGGGATCTGAAATGTGACCTCCTTAAGAAAATGCATTCTGTCTTGCAAAGTCACAAGTGGTAATTTCGTGTTTTGAAATATTTTAAATCAGGTGTAAGAATTATGTGAATTATACACACACAACAAAACTTTTTAAGAAAATAAATCTGTGCCTTGTACAGCAGGTAATGCTTACATGTTTACTGTGACACAAAAGGTGACTGATTTTTAAAGAAGAGCAATATCTGCTACTTATTTGCATGCATTTTTTTCTTTTATAGAAGTGTTAAAATTATTACCACATCAGAAATCTGTCTTGTTAGCATTATGATTGCAATAATCACGTGAAAACTTGGTGTTCCCTTCAACGCATTATTTAGAAAATAGGATATAAACTTCTGAAATTGCTCCTTTCTCTATGCAGGCCCTGCTTAAATTATTTTGAGATTCAGATAGCAACTAAATACTATGCATTAATATTAATGTATTACATAGCCTTGGAGCTGATCGTACAGTGAATTACTTAAGATGTTATTTTTCTGCTTTAACTTGCAAGCAATGCTTTCCCAGTTTGTACCAACAATTTTCCTCCAATTGTGAAGAGGATAATAAGGAACAATATTTCTCTCACACTTTTTCTCCAGTAAATACTTTGAATTATGAACATACAAGTAATATGCTGCAGTTGAAATTTGGAAAATATAGATTTCCACTCTGTTTTTCTATAATAAATGTGGTGCTTACCTCTCTAAAAGAAGAATGTGGCAGAAGTATACACCTTACACATACATATACAAATACACACATGCAGACACACGCACTTATTCTTACATCTGAACTATCTGGCATTTATGTGAAGTATTCATTGCACTGAATTTTGTTAAAGTGAAAAAAGGATTACTTTGTGGTAAAGAAATATACTTCTGAACAAAAGCTACTAAAAGGTAATTCTATGTATGATGAAGTTATGGTGATAGCATTTTCCTGATCCTCAGTGAGGCAACCATTATTTTGCAAAAAAATATTTAGAAAGAAATTGGAAGTCTAATTTTTGAACTATATCTTTGTCACTTCAGAAGCTGTGGCACTGACTTGTTCATGTAAAGAACGTTTAACACAACATCTCAAAAGTTCTGTCAACCTTATTTAAGGTTCTGGGCTTTTATCCAGTGAAATTTTCTGGTTTTGAAAACGTGTTAGACTAGATTTAACTGCAGTTGGTGACTAGCCATAGAGGAAATTGCCACTGTAGAAGAATAGAAGTTTACAAGCAGTCCAATTCATATATGTTCAAAAACCAAGAAGCCTCTTTTGTTACCTGAAAGGCTTTTAAGTATAGTTTTCAAGTAGAAATTTATATCCAAGTTAGTTCTTTCTGAAATGATGTATTTTGGGAAAAGACAGGTTTAGTTTGACTAGATATCTTAATATTACATGGTCTCTTCACAGCTGCACTTTTATTAGACAACCTGAATTGTACCATTCAGGTAAATAAAAAAATCTGCTTTTCTCTGCAGAGAAAGACATGCTATATTTTATGATATAGTTAGAGATAATAATATACATTTATAGTGGTTTTAGAAGTGATTTTTGATAAAAGTGGGAAAGTGCTGTTGAGGTAAGTAGCTTCTACTGAAATTGAGTTTCTGATCCTTTACTTGAAAGCCAGCTGTTGCCAAAATACAACAAAATTAGGATCCAGTAAGAAAATGACAGCCAATATTTTAATCAAAACACTTGAAGAGGTAAAACGTTAGAAATAAATGCAATATGTATACCAAAATCATAAATACCTACTAGGAAAACCAAGTATTCGCTGCATGATAACGTGGTAGATATGAACTGCTAATTTGTAGACTGTCAAAAAACTCGTGTCCTGCTTTCATACCACTGATTCAAGAGAAGTTCAGGTCGTTCAAAAACAATCCTATAAAGTCCAAATTATTATAGACTCACAGGGGTTTTGTAATAGGGATTTATGTTTGGCCAGTAGCTCCTGTCTGTTGGTGAAACCTGAAGAGTGTGACTAGAGATCATGAATTTGAAACTTCCAAACTCTTGGCAGCTCCAAGAGGATGCTGTCCCACTGGCACGAGGATGCAGAGTGATCTAAGGCGCTCTTTAAAAATAGTAGGCAGAGTGTCTGCAAACTTTGGTCTGTATTGTTAATTTTAACTATACCATATGTTTAATCTTTCTGCCCTTTTCAGAAAGACAGTCTGAGGGAACAGTGTTTCTGTGGAAGCTGAAAAGACCATGTATGTGATACACAATTGTGGGAAACTGTGAAAAGAAGGATGACTTTATCTTAAAATAAGGCATGTCTTAAGCATTCAGTGAAAGAGATTGTCAGAGAAAATCAGTCTCCTCTCCCTGCCCTGCTTTGTGTCTATAATTAAGAAGCAATGCTGAAATGCAAATCATGGGTTAATAAGAGATATCTTATGCCAACTATAGCATGTCTCAAAATCCACCAGCAGTTAACTACTCGTTCATTTTCTCTGTTGTTCCTATTATCAAATACAGTATTTGGAGTCAGTGTAAGGATGGGTAAATATCAAATGCTAACTTAGTAAAATTATACATATCAAGAGTGATCTAACTACATGTGTTCATAGCCTAAAAACTTACTTGAATTTTCTTTTAAGTAGCATAAGAGTAAGAGCACTATCTCTAGATTTGACATGCTCCGTAAAGATAAATCAGATGTCCTTTCTATGTAATGAAACACATCTGGTTTAGCTTCAAAACTTCTAAGGCCTTAATTAGTTTTCTTTGTCTTATTAACAGTTAAAATATTCAAGACCAAATTTAGATAGAGTTGTCTGGAAAAAAAAATTCAATTTCTGCCATAATATGGATGGATGTGTGTTACTCATGCATCTATACAGTTTTACAATAGGCAGGGAGTACTAAAGTAGCTTCAAGAAGATTATTTGTCCTTAGACTTTTTGTTTTAACAAGCTACTGCCTCCAAAAAGAATTCTGAGATTGGTTTAAGGAAGTTAAGCCATATAGAAAGGAAATGCTCTTTCTTTTAGTTTCCTGACTTCATAATAGAAATTTATAGTTCTATTAAACACACCTTTGCTCTTCCATTTGGTAGCTTTGTGTTTTGATGGGAAAATACTGAAGAGTAGACTTGTGCAGGAAGTAGAAAATCACTGACAGAAAAGTTTGTGATCTGAACAGTCTTGTGAGCTGAACATTTTAGGGACTAAAATCTTAACCTTTCTTGCAAATCTACACTTACAGAAGTACTTAAATATTGGTCAATTAAAATGCTCAGTTTTAAAATTAAAACATTTGTATTTATCATACTTAAAAGTGTATCTGAAATATATTTTGAATTATGTTTGCAGAAATCCAAAATCTTTAGTTTGGAAAAATGTTAATGGAGTATTTCAACAGTAAGTGCTGTGTGACATTTCTGCTCAAAGTTCAAGTGAAGTAAATGTTGAAAATCTATGTTCATACAAAATGGTTTATTTTTTTGGACAGAACAATATCCCTCAGAAAATCTTATAAAAACCCCCTCTGCTTAAATGGAGAAGTGCTGCCTCTGTTCCTGTGTCTGCACAATGGCATGTGACATACATTCACAATTTATTTTACCTTCCTTACTCCATCAAACAAGCTTTTTACATTTTTCTCCACTGAAATTATTTATTTGCACTTAAGTGATCAACAGCTGAGTTCTAAGCCTCACATGACCTCACTTGTACGTCAGTGCTTTGCTTAGGCAGCTTGTGTATATAATGCTATTCTCCACACATGTAGTGCATACTTTTTGCAATTATGAAGTGTGAGGTATACTTTGTGCATTTCTCTGTAAGCACTACTGTTTGTTTCCTATTTCTTTCACCTTCATTATTCTGCTTATTAATGTGCATTTTGATGGTATAGAGAAGTCATCATTCTAGCTGAAAGAAATGTCTCTTCTTGCAACCATCTGTTTTAACCTATGCCCATTCCGTGCATTGTAAGCAGTAGAGTTACCTGTAAAAAAACTTCCTGGAAGTAATGGCTGTATTTTGAAACACAAATAAATATTACCTTGGGCACTTGCCCAAGGAGAGAGAGTAATGGAGAGATATTAGTGTTCTTGGTCCTCTCTTTCAGGCTCCCAATATCATAGAATCGTTTGGGTTGGAAGAGACCCTCAGGATCATTGAGTCCAACCATAACCTAACTCTAGCACTAAACCATGTCCCTAAGAACCTCGTCTAGAAGCCTTTTAAACACCTGCAGGGATGGTGACTCCACCACTTCCCTGGGCAGCCTGGTCCAATGCCTGACAACCCCTTCCGTGAAGAATTTTTTCCTAATATCCAATCTAAACCTCCCGTGGTGCAACTCAAGGCCATTTCCTCTTGTCCTGTCACTTGTTTGAGAGAATCTCTCCAACAATAATCACAGCACTCCAAAATTGCATTGAGTTCACAAGTTGCCGGATAAGTCTGCTCCAAGTTAAAGGAACTACTAAGGTCATTTTAAATTATACTGGCATTTCTACTGTTACTAGTACCTGGAGTTTCTCTCAGAGGTGTACAAGGAGTCTAACTACTGGATGTCTAAAAGAGGTCTGAAAAAGGATTAGGACATACTTCTGATTGGCCAACAAGAGAGAGGTATGCAAAGAAAACAGCCTGCAGCCAAAGAGGAAAAATGGATTTTTCACAGTGATACTAACACGGGATGCTGATGAGCTGCTCTGTGCTCATCAGCCTATTCCCTTATGTGAACCCATGTCCAAAGGGATAATAGTAATTTCTGCCTTGTCGAATTCTCCCCTTCTTCCTGATTATCCTTGCACCACTGATTTAATCATCTGACATTCTGTTGCACATTAATTCCCCTCTTGTGGCTTTTTTTTTTCATGGAGGTAGGGTATGGATTCAATACTGAAATACACGTTGAGTAAGTGCAAGATTATAGTATTATAAGGCTCCTTTATGGTCCAATGTTCTTATATCAGCAGAAGGAAAAGGGAGGTAGGAGGGAGATAACTGAAAGGAGGTGATTTGGAAGAGAGGATATGGTGGAGAAATTGTGTTCTGGATAAAATGTCAAGAGGACTGGGATGTGGAAAGTTGCTCTTGGTGTGTCACTTCCAGGAAATGGCATGAAAGGATTAAGTCACCTGCGAATAACAGTACTGGATCCTTGTGAGTGTTCTGTCACTCTGAAAGGAGTACACAGAAACATCAAATGTGAATTAAAAAATCAGACAACCTGTAGGCAATAACAGACCTCAAAAACACACAGGAATTCTAATACTAACCACTGAGGAGAGTAAGGCACAAAGAAGCTGAAGCATGGATCTGGATCTTTACATTCCATTTTTGTGCATTCCTCTCTCCAGTAGTATCAAAAAAGCTCAAAGAGAAAGAGAGATATTTGATGTGTATAAGAACTGGAGCAGCTCTGAATAACTGTATAGCCCCATAGATTATTGAGAGACTTGGGGTTGTTCAGCCTAGAGAGGCCCCAGGGAGACCTTATTGCAGCCTTTCGATATATAAAGAGGGCCTATAAGAAAGGTGGAGAGAGACTTTTTACCAGGGCCTGTAATGACAGGACAAGGAGTGATGGTTTTAAACTGAAAGAGGGTAAATTTAAATCAGATATATGGAAGAAATTTTTTATGCTGAGGCTGGTGAGACACTTGAACAGGTTGCCCAGAGAAGCTGTGGGCGCCTCATCCCTGGGTGTATTCAAGGTGAGGCTGGATGGGTCTTTGAGCAACGTGATTTAGTGAAAGGTGTCCCTGCCCATGGCAGGGGGTTGGAACTAGATGATCTTTACAGGTTCTTTCCAAGCTAAACCATTCCAGGATTCCATGATTATTATAAGTGCTAGACATACCAGAATAATTTAGCTGTATCACTACAGCTAAATATGGTGGTATATAGCATTCAAATTTGCAGCCATCTTTCAGGACTTTGAGCACAGCAGAAATCAATTGAAAAATGAGGTGTCCTTTGAAGGCATTAGCTATACATAGGAACTAACTGCATATTTTTCTTTTATGTTGGTGATATCCAACCAGGAAAATATCAGATGTGTTAGTAAGCTCTGTCTCCAAATCTCCTTATTGTTAATACTTCATTGTGCAAAATCTTCAGTGTATTTAACAAACTTTTTCACCCTTTAGAATAATTTGAGTGTAGATATTGGAGAAGAGATTTAAGGATCTGCAAGTGTTAGTCTCATAAATTCTAGATGGAAAGAAAGCCCATAGCTCATATTTTGAACTTTTATCCTTCTTTTCCACTACAGTAGTTTAATTCCAACCAGAACTTTCTTAAACAATTATGTATTTTAGTCTTTCTTGGGAAATACTCTTCAAACACATTAGAGGAAAACCAGTTACTCATTTTACAGAATCTTTGGTGAAGACACCATTTTGTACATCTTATCAAAAGGACAAAGTTGAACATTTTATTTAAAAGTTTAGTGCCCTAAGCTATCAGTCCACTAAAAGGAAAGCATTTTTTACAAACATATTGCTTAAGAGCTTTCATGTGAAAATAATTAATTCAAAAGAATAAACGACACCACCCAAAAGTGATAGGACTGTTTACTTGCAATATACACTTGATAAGGAGTTTAAGTTAATGAATATATTTCTATAAATGCAAAATTAATAGCAGAGTTTAATATTTTACATGGGAAACATGAACTGTTATGAAGATCTTGAGGTCTGCATAGGCCATCCAACATTTGGAATCCTTCTATAATTCATAATACTTTTCCATAAGCATCCCGGGCCAGCTACGTGCACTGTGGCATCTGTTAGCTAAATCATGCACAGTATTGGATAAGATGGGAATATTTAAGTTATTAAACTGTCTGGAATAGATTATTCCATGTATTAGGAGCACTGTACTTTGTCCCAGTGAAACAGTACAGTTCTGAAGCCAATGCAGGACGGCAGTGCGAGATATTCAGTGTGGGAGATCCTCTAAGTACACAGGCTATAATAATTCCTGCAGTGCGTCTGGGCTGGGCACTCCTGTCAGCATCAGCCACATGTTGGCGGTTTTAGAAAATCTCTAAGGCAGTCCCTTGGATTAACCTCAGAGAAGATGGTAGGGGAGGAGGCCCTTTGCAAATCCTCTCCAAGTATTTTGGGCTGTACTGGAACTTCAGACGTTTTTCACTTAACGTGGAAGGTGGGGTTCATGTGCTTCAGCTATGATTCTTAATAGTTAAAAAATAATAATAGCTCTTTTAAATGTTTTTCATTTCCTAGAGAGATTTGTTCTCAGACATGATGAGCCAAAGCCATGCACGCTATGAAGCTACTAATGATGTGTGATAAAAGAGACGTGCTTGCTTCAAGCTAGTGATTTGACTGACATTTCTCTTAAAAACAAAATAAACTCATTTTCATGTGCATTCAGAAAGGAGTGTAAATACTTCGTGTTATGCATGAAGAACAGTTTCATTAATCTTTACTTTTCCAGTTATCCCACTTCCTAGGGGGAGCTGGGTATGTATTTATTTTTGAACAGAAATGAAAAATATTCCTACTTACGTATGATCTTTCTGAATCTGTTTATAAATACATACATATACAGGGAAATTATGCAGTAGTAACAGAGACACATCATTATTATAAATCTATTTAATATTATTTATGAAATCTGTATTTTAATTAGAAATATTGGGTGTCTAAACCAGGAATTTAGGAACAGCTTGAAGCCTCCTGTCATTATTAAAGTAACTGCAATTAATAAGCACAGAATAAGGCAATGTTGGAACCAATAATCATAAGGGAAAAGATGTCCAACTCGAGGAAATTTTTGCTTACTTCCTTTACATGCTCCTGACTCTTGCATTTCTTCTTTTAAAGGACTTGCAGTATTATGGCATTATTTCCTAAACCAAAATTCATACTGTTTATAACCGATCATCTCAGGAGAATGGAGATAGTAAAATGCAGTTATATTTGCATTCCTACTGCTTATAGACATGATGAGAAAGCAAAGCTGTGCCTGTAAGACACGGACCCAAACCGCGAGAAGCACAGCCACGGTTTTCAAGGGAAATGCAGGGAGGCGTTGTGTGCCTCAGGGAGGGAGAGGCAAAAAGAACAACTCATTCAACAGGAAATGTGCTTAGAGCAATGCCCTGAGAAAGACGTCATCCACTGCTGAAGGTGACGGGGGAGAGGAACACTTTGCTGCCTCTGATGGCTTGCATTGTTTGCAAGGCTGCATTCTGATTTGTGCTACGAGTGACTGACCTTCCGAGAGCTGCAATAGTCGCAGTTACACACCTCCCTGTGTACCTCACTTTTAACAATGCCCCAGGAATGACTCCTGACTATATAAATTACACAGAAGAGATCGTGGCATGCCCTCTATGTTGGACCTCCTGTGTCATCAACAGTGAATTGTGAGAGTACAATGGTGGTGGTTATAATTTGGGGAAAATTCACAGCATGACTGATTAGCTTTTCTTTTGACATTTTAATCATTGTAAAGGCTCATTGCTGCTTTGTTGCACTGAAACCTTTGTGAATTGGATAATAAATACATGTCACATATTTGAAGGATGACTCCTTTCACTGATTTTAGTTAACCTTCACTAGATATTGAAAATGCTACAATACTATCAGTTGGTAAATAGGCTGGTTTCTTAGAAATGTTCTTAGACTGTACAACACATTTATTTTTAAAATCATGCAACACTTATTTTAAAATCAATACTGTATATTTTCTTGAAACTTAACTGCTAGTAGACAGTTTATTTGAACAGGTAATTACTATGATAACCAATTTAACATACTGTAGCTTTTCTGAGAAGTGCTTTTGGGAATTGACTTTATCTGAGAACAATTTAAATGGATTTCAGAACAACTTGCAGTGGATCTGGACAATATCCTTTCCCTCAGCACCTAATGGTAGGAAATAATTAGTACAAAAGGAGTTCTTCAAAAAGTTGATTTCTTGTAAGTGTGCTAAAATACCTGAATAACTCTGCATGGCATTACACAGTGCCTGTTGGTATAAATAATCCCATTCAAGCTACTGAGACTAGTTAACCAAGTAGATTTAACTTTCAGACATTGCTAATGAACTACTTTATGAAGGTCATATGGGAAAATATTCTCCAACTGGGTGTCCTAAATCAGTAGATACTTTTTTGAAATTCAGGCTTAGATCTTACTTTGTAGATAGCTATGTCTTGACGACTTACAAGTTGCATGTCTACAAGCACTGATAAAGAAATTTGGGCTTTATATTCTAATAACGACCCAGACATTATTTCTAAAAGTTTGCCAGGAGCATTTAGGACCAATTTTAATACATCCAATTGTTCCTGTACAGTACCTGATATTTTTATACGCTGCTTAATATGTGTCTGGTTTGCAAAAATATGTACACAACATATGTCTTTTCTATTTGCTTCTTGTTCAAAACAGTTTTAGCACAAATTAGTACATAAATAGTGACTATTATTAATGCTGGCATTAGTCTGGAATCATTTGTTATACCCACTCATCTATATTTTGCATGCTGATCAAGTTGAAAGTCAATGAAGCATGTGAAATTGTACACGACAAAGTGGAAGCATTTGGAATTCTATTCACTTCTGCTCACGATCTTCAAAAATTAAAATCCCCATGATACTGAAGGCAAACAATATAAGGTCTAGCCATGTGAAATTTGTGGTGCCCACAAATGGAGATTTTTACCTGTTGGACCAAAATTTCACATAAGGGTTTTGAATGATAAAGCAGCGATAGCGATGCGTGCCCATTTCTGTTTGTTGTAGATGCTCTGCACACATTGATTTATACCCACGATGTTGCTTGTATAGTATGTAAGTTTGTGTTGGTAAAACAAGAGGAGAGAGAATGAAACAGTGTGGCTGAATGGCTCAAGGTCACTTTTATGAAGTTTGTAGCAGAGGTGAGACTAGAAGTCAACCATTTTTGTAATTGTGCTGCAGAACAGTCATTCCCAGAATTCCATCTAGGTGATTATATCCACTTTACGTTACAGTGCCTTTCCTAAAGGGCATTGAACTCCAAGCTTGATTAATGGTGACACATTACTTTCTGTGACAGAAGCATAAGCTCTGAATGAACAATTATTTAAATGTTCTCAGCTGAGAATCATGCCCTCGTCATCCATGCTTGATGTACAAACATGGTCTCCTGACTGTCTACGCTTTTGCCCATCTGTTTGGATGGCATAATGCCTGTTCTCAAGTAGGTCAAAACCTTGCTGCAGGGCATGTGTGCCAGTCAACAATGGCTTTCAATGGAAGACTGCATAACTCTGAAAGTGTCTTCACTTCTGCAGGAATTCCTTCCTTTGGTGTGGGATTGAGTCCTTGGCTCCTCAGGTTTATATACTTATCCACAGATAATGTAACAGTGTAGTTTTAGTGGTTTAAAGTGTGGAGCCTGCCAGGCCAAGGGGAGAATCTGCTATGGTGTCTGTTGTGTTAGGTTACTCTGGCTACTTTTATTCCAGATATTCAGGCCCTTGAGGATGAAAAACAGAGAACTGTTGGTCAATGCAAAGACCTTGGATTTGTCAAGAAGACTACTTCCTGTAGGAGGTATTGTATAGAGAGCAGATTGTCTTAAAATAATTGTCTTCCATGAAATGACTGAGGATATGTACATCATTTTAATTAGTCTGACCTTGATACTTGCCTTGTTTATAGCTGGTGCATAATAAGGCAGCATAAGAAATGTAGTAATGGAATTGCTATGTAGTATGACTTACTTATTGTATGAACACTTATCTATAGATAGCAATGTACATATCTCTTTGTACAAGATGATAGCAAAGTGAGTAAACTATCTGGTACATGTTTGTGAATGTTGGTCTTCTCTCAACAGAGTATACAGGAGTTGATCTTCCGAGCCCAATAGATGCTGTAGTCTGCAAAAAAGCATTCTTTTAGGTTATAATATCATAGAATTATGGAATGGTTTGGGTTGGAAGGTGCTTAAAGATCATCTAGTTCCAAACCCCCTGCCATGGCGGGGAGATGCTTTCCACTAGACCAGGTTGCCCAAAGCCCCATCCAACCTGGTCTTGAGCAATTCCAGGGATGAGGCATCCACAGCTTCTCTGGGCAGGCTGTTCCAGTGCCTCACCATCCCTATAGTGGAGAAATTAAATATTAAATAATTTTAAAATATTTAATATTATATATCAATACATACATATAGATGAAGTATATAAATATAGTGTATATTATGATATATAGTATTATATATTTAAATATTAAATATTAATTTAAATTTTCTGTTACAAATTATGTGAGATACTGTCATGTTTATTTTATTTCCAGCCAGTATATACTACCATAGCAATATAAGCACAAAAAGAGTTAAGATTATGGTTTCATTTCAATGGCTTCAGTACCTTGAAAGTCATTGAAAGGATTTAGATTGGGCGTCTGTCCTATTTTTTCCCCTGCAATTTAAGATCTGCAGGGTTATCTCAGATAAGTACTCACTGCAATTGATATTCACATTAATGTACTTATTACAAAAAGCCAACAACACTATTATAAAAGCTTCTGGAGTTCAAATACTGCAGAAAACTCCATACACGTTATCGTGCACTAATTCCATGAAATACAAGGGAATAAGCAAAGTGCCCTCTAGTGTAAAAAGTTTAGCAATGCCTGTTTATGGAGTGAGTACAATACATATATAGAATCGTCCACTTCATTTTTGATCTAGTAAGGGCATGGATAGAGCTCAACTTTTCTAATTTTGCTAGTAATTCAGAGCCGATTTTTTCATTAGCACATTAGTCTGATTTATTGATTATAAAAGCAGTTTCAGGCCTACCACCAGGAAAAATCAAACACAACAAGAATAAAAAGCTCAAAAACAGTATTAGGCTTATGCTGTCCTAAAGAAGCATCAGTTTCCATTATGAAATACTGCTGGTCTTTCTTCGAGCAATGTCAGTCCTGGTGGCCTCTGCGAATCTGTTGTCTAATATTTCTTCCTCTTCTTCTTGCTTGCTCCATGCTGTAAAG
This sequence comes from Caloenas nicobarica, assembly GCF_036013445.1. NCBI lineage: Eukaryota > Metazoa > Chordata > Aves > Columbiformes > Columbidae > Caloenas > Caloenas nicobarica. Next base: position 53,358,895 of record NC_088245.1, read on the forward strand.
CTTGAGCTGCAGTTGCCAGTGTCATTGCTTGTCTGGAGCAGACAGAAGATGTTTGAGAAGAGCTAGCATCACCAAGGCATGTACCTAAGCTTTCTCACATATACCTTATAATTTATCAGCTGTAATCCAATGTAATCTTTTAATTAAATTGCCCATTTTATCCAGATGAACAATAGCTACATATTTGTATAAATCTTCAGATGGGCAGTTCAAAGTGCTTAAACCAAGAGCCCAAGTCTCAGGATTAGTTTCACAAGTGGTCTTGCTCTGTAAAGTGACTTGATACATCTGCATGCTGGCCTGGAAGTCTTAAGACAGCTGGAAGGAAATCTTACATACCAGGTATTTCTCTGCATACACATGACTCAATGCTTCTCAGAATTATTCAGGACTCAGTTATCTTTTGAGATGACAGGCTATTATTTAGTAGTCTAAAGGTCAGAAAATGACATTTGGGGTTTTGGTTCTTCTCAGCTTGGATCCATAGCTATGTCACCCTAACTGAATGACCTAGCGAACAAACTGCCAGCAGCTGTGAGTGGGGCCCCTCAGCATCCTGCCCAGAGAAGCTGTGTTACTATGCAGGCACAACTGCAAGAACCTCTCAGATGGAACAAGGGTGAGCTGGAGCACAGCACAAGCCTGGTGAGGCTGGCCAGCTGGGAAGGGGCAGCCTGACAGCTCCAGCACCTGCTGCTTGGGCTGCTACAGTCCTATAGAAAACCACTGAACTAACCATCTTTCAACCAAGTGACCTTAATTCCTACAGTGCCTTTGTGCCAAGGTTCACCTTGCTGGCCATGTTTCTGGATGCTTGTATTGTTTTGCAGTCCCAGCATCAGCAAGAGCCATGGCAGGAGCTCTCACATGGAACATACATTTGCCTGGAAGTTAAGGCTGTCTTCTTGAATGTGAGAGCTCTGGTTCACAGCCTCTTGGGCTGTGTGTTTTTACCATTAGGACATGAATTCAATTCAGTATAATCACATTATGATAGTGTATTGTTTGTCCACATACCTCACACCTAAAAATTCTGCAGGGACCTACAGATGAAATCTGGCCTGCCAATAATTAAAAAAAGAGGACTAGGAAGTGCCGAGTCGTTGGAATGCACCGCAGTATACCTCCATGAAGCAGCAAACTGTCAGAGAATCAAAACCGAGTGATGTATACGATTTCCTTGATGGTTCTTCAGAGCTGCTTCAAAACCGCTTGCCAAGCCTGAAGATCTATGCAGCGTTTTGGATATTCTCAGAGCAGTTTAGAAGGACTTTAGAAAATACCCTTTTTTCTGCTTTATCTCACCATATTCCAGAAATAACAGGCAGCTTCCAAAGAAGCCCAAACAGTTGTGCTTGAAACGTTAGACCACGTCTTTCTTAGTAAAATTCAGGAATGTACTACAGATGTCTCAGGGTATGTTAGCAGTGTATGGTCAGTAATGATGGCCTTTTGCAGCCTAGAGAATTGTTATGATAGACCATAGGAAATGAAACAGCCTATTCTGAAGCTCTAGGGGAGAGCTGTTTTCTGCCCCCCTTGTCCTAAAAAACGATGGGCTGCAATAGATTTCCAAGTTTCATCAGAATTTTCTATAGGTTTATCTCTCTACATCTTTAAATCATGTGGTTCATTTAAATTATAATACATAGTCTGGAGGTCAGAGGAAGATCTATAGAGGAAGCGTTAAGAAAACTAGCTGGCTAAATGTTAAGGTTACAGACTGTGAATAATCCTCTGTTCTTCCTAAATTTAAACCTTTCAGTGGCGGCATTACAATAAGGAGTACTTATTGTTTGCCTTGCACTTCTGTTATTAGTACTAAGGAGGAGCCAGTCTTTTCACAGATCTTGCAACTTTCCAGTCAGCAGGTCTGTATTTATGGATGCTATTCTGAGATAGTTAATTTCCTGTGCACTCTGTGAAGCCTTGGTGCCTAATACAGGGTTTTGGATTCCACCCCAGTGACCAGGTGCCTCCAAGTTACTTGTATAAGCACCCGACACTTTTTTTTTTTTAATGTCTAGCTGTTAAAAGAGAGAATAACTGTTGAACTTCAGGGTCTTATGTCCAGTGACACGAAATAGCTGGATGTGAGGAAACAATAGGGTGAAGAAGCCCCTGATCAGAGGCAAATTGGACAAATTTTACACAAGGAAACAAAAAGCTATAAGTGGATTTATTTTATTTTAAAAAAATTCATATTGTAAAAATCAGAGTCGTATAGGTCAAGCCTATGCAAATGTTGTGGTGGATACACTCAGCGCCACCCTCCCCCCCATCACTCCCCCATGACAAATGTGTATGTCAACCTTCATTTAAATACATCATTAAGGAGATTTAATAAGAGTGATAGATAACCAAAGCTTGAATTCAAGAGCGATTCCTTTTGAATTAAAAGTATTTCACAGAATGCTGAAACTTTGCATGCAAGTCTGGCCAAAAGATATGTGGTACAGGTTTTGGTTAACACCACATGAAACACCTGACACTGATCACTATCAATAATAAGGATTATTGTAGATAATGAAGGAGCTATTGTTCACAGGAAAATTAGTCAGGCTCGCAGAATCACAGAATCACAGAATGTCAGGGATTGGAAGGGACCTCAAAAGATTATCTAGTCCAATCCCCCCGCCAGAGCAGGAACACCCAGATGAGGTTACACAGGAAGGCGTCCAGGCGGGTTTTGAATGTCTCCAGAGAAGGAGACTCCACAACCCCCCTGGGCAGCCTGTTCCAGTGCTCTGTCACCCTCACCGTGAAGAAGTTTCTTCTCAAATGCAACCTCCTGTGTTCCAGTTTATACCCATTGCCCCTTGTCTTATCATTGGTTGGCTCCTGAAATGTTTATGACTGCCAGGCTTAATCATTCCTGGATTCACTGGGTATGTGATAAATCTGATAAAACGTTATTTAGTCTCATTAAATCCATTCAGGCCAGGTTGCTGGTACTGGAAATCAAAAGTACTTGATCTGTAGCCATCTGTGGAAAACAGAGCTCTTTACAGTAAAGGTCAAATATCAGTTGTTCTGAAAACTGTCCTACCAAGAGAAACAACTCTTGCTGTTGATATTCAGTAGCTGTATAAAATGGGGAAAAAAATAGTCATGCTGTTGCTATCAAGAAGCAGCAGCACAAACAAAAGCATCTTAAAAAAAGTAGGTTAAATCAAAACTCTGAGGGAGAAAGGTCTGTTATTTGGTTTTCCTGCTATCATCCCTGCTACTTCTGTTGCCTTTCCTTCTGTGCTAGACGTGGTAAAAATTATAAGGTAAATTCCAATGTGCTACATTTTTGATTGTTATTTTATTATCTGCATCCCATTTTCAGGATATTTTTTCCTTGCTGTTTATCTCTCAGCTAAATTTGGAAAGCTGTCTGCAGGCTGGTGTTCTGTTGAATGAGCTGGCTGCCTGAATAGATACATGAAATGATTTTGTACCAGTTAGGGTCTGTAAAATAATAGTTCTGTTCTCTGGCTTGCCAAGGATCTCTTTACGTATATTAAATCTTGTTTCCTCATATCACGTGAAAAGGCAAAACTAAACCAATAATCCATTTTCTGATTAATTTTGAGATTTAGCAGATAAATCATTTGGAGGAAGGGGAGATGCCTCAAGCTCTAAAATAACAAATTCAGGATATTGTTAGAAAGTAAGTCTAGAAAGGGACCACTAAGATCAGCTATGCAGATCTGCCCACAGAATTCCTCCTAGGTACTGCCACACATTGTGTCTGAAGTAGAGGTGGCTGAAACCTCTTCATTTTAGAGACTCAGACTGAACATATCATATTAAGTGGTAAGTTATATTGTTTTTTAATTTCTAAACAGCGAAGTGTTCTTGCATCTTAATTCTAGTCTCATATGTATATACTACAGTGCCAGAGACAAGAATGAAGCAAATGTATATCTTATATCTAGAATCTTCAGATTTTGCCCCTTTTTTTTTCCACAACCAAAATTAACAAAGTGCTTAGTTAAATTTCACATACATTTTCAGATTTGTCCAAGCTTGAGTTTGCAAAGACATTATTTCACAAGTTTTTGGCACAAAGCTGCTTCTGCGGGAAAAATAAAACCAAACAAAACACAGTGCTAGAGAAGAGATGATGAACAGGAGGAAATGATAGAGAAGACAGAAGCAGGGCAGAGCTCTGAGGCACTTCAGCTGTGAGGATCTTGCCTGTGATACAAAAGGGAATCTGAGATGTCTTTGCCCAGTTCTTTAGCTGAATTTGAAGAGCTGTGCTTTTGAAGTCCATACCTGGCTCTAATGGAGGTGCTTTTGGGAATCCTCTAATTGGTTCCTTTTTGGTTGTACATTAACCACGTTGTCAGAACACCCCCACTTCTGGTCATCCCATTTTGAGTCATACATAAAATACTGTTCTTCCAGTATCTAATTTTAGATGCCATTCCCGCAATGTTTCCTTTATTAAGTGAAAGATCTACCATATAAAAGTCACAGATTTATACAGTGTTGTTGCAACTCTATAGTACAACAGGAACAAAATGAAAACACGTAAGTTTTTAAAGGCATCGGTTATGACTGCTACTGGCAGATACCCAGAAATCCTGTGAAGGCAACTGCCACATACTGCCAGCAACTCATAACAAGCACACTCAAATCTTTGCATAATATTTCCACTTTGAATATGCTGCTTTTAACATCTGGAAGTAATGGTGATATTACTATTCCATGAATTTTTGCTGGAGGAAATATAGAAATTTCCAAGGCCATGTTTGCTTGTCACAGACTTCTAATAAATGAGTTTATTAACAGGAATGTTCAGTAATATGAGGAATTTTATTAGTTATGCAAAGTGAATTTTGTAATTATAATTGTGAATGATGACATCAGAAATTGATTTATGTTACACAGAGAAGATATAAATGTGTCCTTTTAAAACAAGGGATGTCAGATGAGAATACTCGTCTATTTTCAGAAAAAGCAACAACCAAGAGTTGTTCATAAAAGTCATTAGCACCCCACCCGATATTACATAAATACTGAAAAAACTCCTTTTCACAGACTTCAAAAACAACAACAGAGATATAGTGAGTGAATAATTGTTCATTATGTATGTCACCCTGCTGCAGTAATTATTATTACTAATAATAGCTGTCTCATAATGTTTGGACCCTGAATTTGGATTAACTTTTGGAGTTGCTTATCAAATAAAACTCCTTAATTAGGCAAAGCCTTGGAAGGAATAATTAGGAACTGTTGACTAAACATAGCTGGGACTTTGTGGAGACATGAACCATATCTTTTTACTAGCTCTTCCAGAGCAAGAGTCTGCCTCAAAGTCACAGGAGATGTATTGTCATCTTCCCTGTATGGTAGCTGTAGGATTTCCTTTGTCCTCTCTGGCTTTTGTCCCAAAGAGCTGTTCACAGTATCTCACACGATAAAATTGCTACTAGTAGTATGACACTTGGAAGGATCCAATTCTGCATCACGCTGTCTTGGGATATCTTCAAACACCGTGGTTAGGAGCAGTGTAACTTAGCATTGCATCACGTGCAAAACGGCATCCCAAAATGATTAAAAATCATCCCAGAAGGATTAAAAATTTCCTGTGCGTCATGGCATACAGCAATCCACACGCCCCGCATCAGTCCTGGAGGAACAGACATATCCAATTGCTTTATCCTTGTAAAAGGTACTTCCAGTTTGAAGAGGAAGGAAAGTGAGGAGATGTATGAGTGAAGGAGAATGGTTTATGGAACTTTTACTTTAAGCGTTAGAAAAATAACTTTTTTTTTCTTTTTTCCTTTTTTTTCTTTTTTTCTTTTTTTCTTTTTTTCCTTTTTTTTCCTTTTTTCTTTTTTTTTCTTTTTTTCTTTTTTTTTTTTTCCTCAAGGCTCCAGAAAACAATATATAAAATTAGAACCTTAACTTCAAACACGGGCCCACATTTGATTTGAAGAGTATACTTCGCTAATAAAAAAATGTTTCTATTTTGTGGTACAGCTTCAGATTATTCCATATTTCTGCAATTACAAAAGTAAAACGTGTTCAGTTTTCATTGTTCATCAAAAATATGGAGAAAAAAAAGGTTTATTCTACCTTCTTTTTGCTTCCAACTCCCTCTCCTTGCTCCCTATTTAATTGGTTTCCTCTTTTCTTCCCCAGCTGCTTAGAGATTGTTCTGTCCTTGTGGCTTTGCTCTCTGTGGCTTCACACTCCTGATTTGCTCTCTGCAGTTGTCTCCTCTGCTGCTCCGCTTTGCGTGTGAGCCGCAGCAAACTGTCATTGACAAATCTCAGAGAACATTAGGAGCGAGAATTTTCATTTTTTCCCCTCGCTGTGCCTACATGTGGAAAAGCAAGAAAACAAGGATGGGGGAGTGTATCGTGTTGATGTTTATTCTATTCCCCCGCTCTGTCCTGTCTGAATGATGATACATATTGTGCTTATATGTGCCTAAAGCATAGCACAATCAGGGTACAGACAGTAGCAGTGTATTGAAACTAAATAAATCAGACGAGTTTTTCTCAAAACCCTGTCAGTGATTTCCTTTAAAAGATTGCCATAAATCCCGATTTGCTTCATAAAAACAACTTCTGCTGCATATCTGCAGTAATGTTGCAGGGAGACGGTCTTAACACATTGCCAGAGGGTTTTTCTGGCTGAGCCAAACCATGTTCATCGAAGAAAATTGAAATTATAATCGTATTGGGAGATTCTGTGATCCATGCTAAAAGAAATTACATTTAAAATTTAGCATTTATGTTAGACAAAACTATTTCGACTGTTGATGTTTTTATTGATAGTGTATTTCAAGATAAATGAATTTAACTTAATTTCATAGAATACATTTGCTTAAATTTATTAAGAAGTAATAAGGTCCTGTGTGCTTGTGTAAAGCTTTCTTATTTCTAGTATATTTAATTTAAAATGAAAAAATACCCCAAATATGTCTGTAAAATAGCAATACTGCTTCAAGCTTTTGCTTATCAATTCTCAGGCATCAGCAATGCTCATTGCAGACAGTATAATAATCTTAGGGGAAAATTTCGTTACCAGCATATCAGGAAAAATTAACTGTATAAACTGTCATAGATCAAGGCAAGAAATGACAGATAATTATTATTTCTGTGATTAATCTTTGCTATTCCATAGTGGCAAACATCTCAACTCCACTGTGCTGCTATGTACATATTTAACACAAAGACATGGGACTAAAGCTTAATTCTGAATCTTTCCACCTCAGACTGGAACTTTGAATTCTTATTTTCAATAACATTTAATAATTTACCCAATTGATTCATTCTCATTTTCTTGCGTACACCTACTATGAATCAAAATTAATTGAAATTACAATCTCAGCAAGCATTTTAATGCTGATCATCCACAGATGGAGTTGGACACAGCTCTGATGTGGATGGGGGAAAGGAGCATAGACCTTGTGGTGGGGATGGCCCTTCAGTATAAGACTTCAGCTAGACTTGAATTCCTCCCCTAATTCCTAAATCACTGTCTCACTGAGCTGCCAGCACTCATGTTTACAAAAGAGTTCTATGATTTCTCTGTACCTTTGTAAATCTGGGACCCGGGCTGAGGCAGCTGGAGAGACCTGTAGGATCTGCACAGCATCAGCGGGTTGATGGAGGTGACAGGGACATTAAGTCCCGTTTCTCTTCTGCAGTATTTCTGCACGCTGTAGCTGGAAACTCTCCTGCCAGTTGAGCTCTCTTGGTAGTAGAATTGAGAGAGCTACAGGAAACCAGCCACCTGCAGCATTAATTATTGAGACATTTACAGCTACTCAGAAAACTTCCTTAGCTTCCTGGCCCACATCAATGCTGTAATTTCAAATAATTATTGGGTCATTCTGTTCACTGAACCAGCCAGCTTGGAACTAACGAAGACTTCAAGTTAGCTGAAATTCGAGACGCTGCAACTCATTAGTCGTCCTGAGCATTATTGATCAGGAAAGGATGTTGTGTTAAGCTTCCCTGACATCAGATTTCTTTCAAAAAGAAAGGCTGAGCCACCTAAGCACGATTCCCTCACCAGCAGGAGGGAGAGTGAATCTGCCAGTAGCACCCTGTGGCATGAGGTGGCAGCTCTCAGGAACTGGCAGATGCTTGGGGCGAAACTGCTTTCCTGGGGGCACAGAGGTACCGGTTGCGTTCCATGTTCAAGCGGGCATTTGTAAGGCTGGGGATGGGTGATAATGCCTTCACATGCTGGCATCTTTTGGATATTTTCTTAGGAGGGAGAGGGGACAGCTAGAGGGAAAATTATATGCACGATGAAAAGAGCATCCTGGAGCACTTTCCTGTGAAATGAACTTAATCTGTATTTCTCTTTAGGCTGGGTCCATTGATACAAGGGATGAGACTGTTTTCTATGAGCTGATCCAAGTTACAGCCATCACAACAAAAAAGGAAGTAGGAAGTAGCTTTCCTCTTGTTTTATTTTTTTCCCTTGATTACTTAGCCCATCAATGCAAGTGAATCTCTATAGCTTTATGAGTAAGAGGTGACCAAAGAGAATGGTACAGATCGGGTTAGAGAGAATTCTATTTGCCCAGCATTTGCCTGGGGAAAGAGGAGACAGCCCTGCTTGTTCCAGCAAGCTACGTTCCTAGTCCTCTAGGTGCCGGAGATGCTGTGAGAAGAAGTGTGGCTGATCCTTGGCAGCATCAGAAGCAGATGACATTGGTCTTTGGATCTTCTTCTGACTCCCAATCTCTGTCCTTGCAACTGCCCATAAGCCCTAGGAGAAGGAGGCAGTCCTGTGCTGAAGCCTTCCTGCCAGCCTCAGGGGAGGAATTGTGTGCCCTGTGTTAGAAAGGAAAGAGGATAACATGGGGAGTGTTTTTAAGGGGAAAAGAGCTCCTGAAAGTGCATCCGTCTCCCTCGCTTCCCCATTGCCTATCTAGCATACTTCTACTTCCCACTCCATTAAAATATTTTACCTGTGTAGCTAAGTCTTAAGGTACCTTTTAATTCTTCCCAGTAGCTACTTCTACCATCATTCAATATTGTTTGCTGCTTAACCTGCTGTCCCATAGCACTCCAACAACCAGGTAGACTTTCTGCTGTGAAGATCTGATTGTTACAGTGTCTCTGTTTGTTACCATTTACAGTTAAAGTTTATTTATTGGTGAAAGATTTTTTCATATAGCTAAGAGCAGTAGGGGTCACAAGAGGAAGATTTTTTTTCAAGGAAAACAAATGTCAACATCTGTAAATGTTGTTAACTTAATGAAAATGGGCTAAAATCAATAAATATAACATATTGCTCATTGGACCAGAGGTTCAGGTTTCAGAGATGTTTCTACAATTTCCACCGAAGCCTAGCTTTTTCATCAAAAGCAAAACTTTACCTGTCTATTAATATTTTACTTTACTATGTGTGTTTTTGTTATTTATGTGTCCCCATGAGTAACTCACGATTTTATTGGATTTGTGTTAACCTCATTCCCACAAGATTCAGACATGTAATTGTCTTATATTTCCCAAGTGAAGAAACAAAATGAAGATAGATCAAAAACCTGGTTTTGACAATTCCACTTACCCTGTGGAGTTCCTGACTCTGGCAATAACCCTGTTGCTGCCAGTCAAGCTTTTTCATGGAGCAAATCACGGCTGCTACAGGCTCAAAGGGCATGGTCTTCATCTCTCTGGAACCCATCTGAGCCAGCTTCTTAGTGACGGGATCAAAACCGGCAATAAGAAATGGGCTTCAGGCTCCCCACACCGAGTCTGATAGTGTGAAACCAAGCGACCTGTTTCCATCACACACTTGTGCAGGCCGCCCGTGTCGCCCGTGAAAGGTGTGGGATGAAACTCCCCGGGACACACAGGAGCTGTGGAGCTGTGTCTTCTGTCCTGCAGCCCAAGGCTGATCCCTGCCTCACCCTGGCATCCAGCACCCCGGCCCCGCGCCCCGACAATCACTGCTACTGCTGCCGTGGTGAACATCGTCTCAGGAAACTAGGGACAAGACACCTGTTATGTGACCTCGGCTGGATTTCCAGGAGGTCACTGGCCAGAGACTACAGTGCTTTAAATCCCATTTTCACAAGCAAATTAGTCTCTCTGAAGTGTTTTTCTTCGTTTCCTAGTCAAAATGTTTTATCGTGCAAACTTCAGCATCTAATAATTGAAAATACTTGCACATGTAAAATGGAGTTGAACTTTTTATAGTTTCTTGGCATTTTAGCTTGTTAGCCACATGAAAGTAGGATTTTTTAAGAAAGGGCACCATCTTGTGGAAGTAAATGTTCTGAGTGTGCTGAAGAGCCTGTTGAAAGCCGTGCAGTTAAACTCAGACATTGGAAGTTTCAGCATCAGCAGTCTATACAGTTGCAATTTTACTGCTGCGAAGTAAGGCAATAAAAAATAAAAGAGAAAGATGAAATAACATATTTCTTCTGTGTTATCATAACGATTCTTGAAGACTAATTTGGAAGCATAAAAACTATTTCAGAGCTTATACACGTAGATAAACTTTAAATTAGGAGATACTTCATTACATAGTCTAGAATGACAGCGTGACAAAGCTAGATTTGAGGCTAATTCCTGAGAACGTTAATTTTTTACTTGGGGTTTATGATTCCGGCACAGAAATTAGTTTAGACTGTAAGTTTAGGCTATGCACTTTCATACAATTGTTTGCTACAGCAAGACACCGGCCTTAAAAGGGAAGCCATCGTACTGTCCTTTTCAGTAGAGCCAGCTATTAGACCCTGGATTTAAGCCTGTAGTGCGTTCATTGTAAAGTAGTCACTTTGGTGATGCTATTATGCTGTAGGTGAAGTGCAGTCTTCTTACACCTGCTGTTATGTTTGGTATTTCTCAGTACCTCTCTTGTACTGTCTGGCTGTTTTCATGCTTTGTTTTCCAGAGTCATTTGGTATAAAAATGACAAATGGTACTACTTTATTAAATGGAAATGAGATGCTAAATTGACTCTGTTTACATAAGCTAATCAGTTTACTCAAGCTGTCACTTATTTACATAAAATTGAAACAAATCAGCACTCAAACTTTACATTTTTACTGCACTTTATTTCATGTGTATGTGGCACTTTCAGATCCTCTAGTGCAGTTCCTGTGGCTCTTTAACACAGAGCTGTTAACATAGAGTAGCTGTTGAAATCAGGTCTGATATTGTGCGCCCATGATCAAGTCTGCACAAGTGTCCCAGGAAGAATACTGTCATCCACCAGGCAACTGCATCACACTGACACTGATCATTTGATATATCAGAAATAAAGCCTTTGTATAGGAGCATAAAAATATCTTGCTTCAAAAGTAAATACAGGATTTCTTTTGCCTTCACTTAACAGTAGAAGAGATTCTCCTATGACAAATATTCTGTTGCACAGATATTATTTTAAAATTTTATATATATGCATATATATATGAAAAACGCAGTTGTATATTTTCAGATATGTACATATATATATCTGCAGAATAATTCCCCAAAGTCGATGCCTCTTTCCAGCATAAAACAACCTTGCAATAATTGTTAGTGGAAATGCAGTTCAAAATGGGTAGAACTTAATGACTTGCAAAAGTACTTACAAGTCCCTTTTGTGTTACCAGAGTGGACCTGATAGCCATGAAAATCTTTTTTATATTCTCATTAAATGTCCTAGCCATCCTGTATAGCCATTGATTGTTACTGTTATTTCATAACAAATGGTGTGCGTTTAAAGCAAGTGCTAAATCAGAGTGAAACACATGCTTTGATATGTGAATCACTCTTTAAGCAGAAAATTTCCATTTAAGCTTTTGAAGGGGTTAGATTATTTCTGATGGATTCCTGAAAAACTTCTTCAAACTGTAGTTTTCTTTGTAGAAAGCAGCTTGTTCTTACTGTTATTGAAGGGTAGGCTAACATGAGCGATCACGGTGCTACCTTTGTTCCTGTCCTGGTAAGTGTATTTTGTCTGTGCTCTGGTAATGGTTGTGTGTGTATTTAGGCTAAAAGCAAATATTAAAGCCTTAAAGTCTGATGTGTCTACCTCTAGTGAACACAGATCAAAATAAGTACAAGCTATGTATTAGATTCCCATCTGAGAGATTAATAAGTGAGACTTTTTGATCAAATAAGAGAAAAACACAGGTGCTGCCAAGTAGAGGAGGCTGGAGATCAAAGAGTCTGGTATGCCCTTTAACCATACTTAGGGATACATACTTCCACAGAACATGCAAGACATTTTGAAGGATGTTTTGACTATCCATTTACAATAGAAATTATAAATGGAATAGAATTGGTGGGGTTTTTTGGAGCGGTATTGTTTTGTTTTAAAACTCTTGAATTAAAGATAGAAATTAGCATCTCGTAATTGGGTTTTTTAACATTTATTTTACCTTACAATTCTAAATGTTCTGTGCATGTACATAAATGATCATTCTTTAACTTGAAACCTACTTAGTGCTGGAAGTAAAAACTCACAGAAATAGGCTGTACATATTCTAAATTCTCTGGCTTTGAATGGCTAGTCTAATGAGCTTGACATTTGTTACCTTTTCCTCTTTAGTTGCTGCTACTCTGCAGTTTTGGAGATAATGTGGTATCTCTTACTTTGTTCAAAACCTATCAGCACATATTCTGAAACAAATGCCTGCAGCAGCTTCAGATATTGCCACCTCTTTACCTGGCAAGACACACCCACATTTGGTCTGGGTCACCTCATGTTTTGACAGAAATGAAGATGTACTTCCATCTCAGCCACTGCAAATCACAATCCAGTGCAGCAGTGCAAATCGTTTTATTAGTAGTTTGAGCGAATGTTGCAGCCTACAAAGTGTAACGTGTGTGAGTGAATCTCCATTTGTGAAAAAGGCAGAGTACTATAAATTGGTATACATACCACTCTATAGTTTAAGAAAATCATTGCCTTTACTCACGTCTGTTCATGTTTAAGATGTGTGAAAAGTTTCTCAGTGTGAGGAACAGCTTTTCCTCTTTTGGTTGTATATGTGATGGGTTCCTCCTTCTGAAATCACACATCTAAGTACATCTGCTTGGAGTCTAACAGGCACAACTCATTGGAGATGGAAGGAAGGTGGTGTAATTTTATTTTTGTTTTGTCTGAGGGCTTTTTCTCCCATGATTTGTTATTTCTCATTTAGAAGACTGCTTGTTCTGTTTTGTTCTCTCTTATATATATTCTGCAGTTGCTGCATAATATTGAGATTTCAATGTGCACGGTAAATACATTAAAACAAAATGAGAAAATAACCTTCTTTTTCTCCTCCTTCCCCAAATAAAAGAAATTCTAGTTACTGTAATGATCCTGGCTTTGTAGAGTTACCCAAACTTGTAAAAAAACTGTGGGGTGTGTATTCATACCAGGAATAGTTGTTAACTTCCATTTTATTATATGTATCAAAGTCATTTCAAGAATCTGACCCTATATTATGTAATTTGTCAGGATTCATACCCATCCAAAGAGGTCATTAAAGCAATTATATGCAAGCTGACAGGAAAGCTATGTTTAACATTTGACGTGAAGTACTTATTTTTGCATATGCTTGTAAGGAAATGTTTCCTTGGCAAAAGCTGGGTAAAACTTTCTGGTGTGTTTTGATGAGGTGAACATAACAGTGTCGTCTGTTATTTGGCTAACAAAAAAAAATGCAGTCATCAACTACTTAAACTTAAGTCATAGTCTTTGTGTGGCAAACAAATCACGGTTTCCCTACTATACTGTGTATTATCTTTGATAATTTCTGTAAATTCGTCCCAGCCCTGGCAGGGATGGTCCCTGGTGCTGCTACCTAGTGCTTCTCCTTGTTAGACACCGGAGTCAATAAGCTTCAGTTTGCCCGAGTTTGCTTTTGTATAGAACAATCTTTGCCCAATTTTTAAAAAATCACAGTTAGTTCTGAGATCCATCGGCTTTCCAGTGAGGCCCACAAGTAATTTTCCTTGATTCCATATGGCATGGAGTCTGTGTTTGCAGCTGGGCATTTGAGAGCTTTAAGAACACATGTAGTATACAACACGTGTATAGACTTTTTACGCATAAGTTGATTACTTCTGGCTTCAACACAGCTGGAAGTCTAGAGAAACTCTGCACCTGACACAAATTTCCCCGTTTCAGAGATCCTATTGTTTCAGGTCTTTTACCCTTCTTGAGTGGGGATTTTTGGGTTTCTTTTTGGTTGCTGTAAGCTTTTGCTGTTCCATTTCGCCTGGTTGGGTGCGGTGGGGGATCCCGTGGTCCGGTGGCTCAGAGAAGAGGTGATTCCAACCAGCATTTGCTTTCCTTCTCATATGCTTTCTTTGTCTTTTGCCACCCCCTTGCAGAGGAGAAAACTTGTTCTCCCAGATCACCAATCCATTGTTTTGCATATGATACAATAACTGAATCAAGATTGCTGGCAACAGATGGCAGAATCTGCATGTTTTGATACTCTTGTGATTTAACAATTCCACCATAATAAATTTAACAAGAAATGTTAGCACCGACCTTTTTCTGTGAAGAGTTAGAAAATTTTGAATCATAATCCTAATGCAAGGACAATTCTGAGAAAATGTTGCCCTTATTGCTCTTCATAGCATTGCTGTTATTATATATATATCGTATACAAGTAACACAGTAAATACCTCTAGAGAATAGACATGATTATGTCTTTTGTACTGTTTATCTTCCATGAAACAGAAGCACAAATAGTGCTGTACAAATTTGTCACAAGGAATATAAATACTTGTCCCACTCATCTGAGCTTTAAAACTCATTCCAGAGACTATAATTTCTATTTGCTATCTTAATGAGTTCAGTAGTCTAACAACCAACTGAAAAAAATTTCCTGAGAAATTCTTGGTACTCCTATTAGTGATTTTGAAGGCTCATCTTAAAACTTTACCTAAAATATCTACTACAGACAACTGCTGAGCAAAGTTGTTTATGTGCAAATATGTTTGCAGGACTGAAACTCTAGAGAATTATCATGAGTTAATATCTGGCCTTTTTGCCAAAGTTTAAAATATTCAGAAATTTGGAAAACAATAATCCAAAATAATGTTCCATATTTTTACAGATGAAACATTTTATGTATGTATTAAAACTAGTTTACAATTCACCTTCCTGCCTTTTCTCTTGAATGAGGCAACAAACCTACTTAATTTTGATGATAACCATAATAACACTTCAAAGGACTCCTGATTTACTTCCTCTGTAATTGCCTTCTGCTTCCATTAGAACGGTTTATCACTGATTTTAAGCAATACATAACACAAAAGGTTTCTAAAATTATTGTAACTCTGTGCATTAGCTGTGGAAGGACTATAAATTTGAATTAACTAAATGTTGGCATGTATTTTTGTCAAAAAGAAATCAAGACACGGCTAGCAGAAAAGTGTGATTTTGTATCTAGTTTCTATTTATTGCCTCTCTGTTAATGATGAAACAGTAATGACCAGTGACTGAGTTAGAAGTTTAACAGTTAATATAAAGCTGCCAAGCTGACGCCAATGAGTCAGGGCCACGTATACTTAAGTTTTTTCCTGTTTTCCTTTGATCTCCACCAAAAAATATGGATTGAGTAATCTGTATATATAACAAGCGCCCATCTCTACGTGAGCTCTTCACAGATTTCTTTTCCAAGAAGCAAGCACTTTGCTGGGGAACGACGGGTAGCGGAGAAAACCCAACGTCCATCCCTTTTTCCAACAATTATCCCTGTTACAGTGAAAGACTTCACATCTCCCCGGAATTATTGCCTGTCTTCACCTCTTACAACCCCCTTTTCATTTACTGATGACCTGAAAGAACACCCTTAAAGGAAATGGAAGAGTCTTCGGGGCAAAGGCCCATCCCGAAGCACGGGCCGCGGTGCGGGGCAGCGGGATCGGCCTGGCGACAGGCCCGACAGCAGATGGCAGTCGGTGGATGAGGAGCGGGCTCCGGCTCGGCTGTCGCCATTTGTTTGACTGGCGTTCGGGGGTGTTACACAAACCGAGAACACGGGCGTGCAGGAGAAGGTTTTGGCAGATTTCAAAAAAATCACCCTTTTGCCTTCTCAAACCTGAAAACGAATAGGTTGTTTTCGTGCTTCAGTATAGTATCTTTAACGAGAAATAATGCCATATAATGCCTTAATATCTTACAGTTTATCAATGGTTGTTTCAGGCTTAATCCTGCCTAAATTGTTATATTTTGCTAGAAAGATGTCTGCTTTCCTGATGTCGTTTAATGAATAACTCTGGCTAGGAATAAAATGAATCGTGCACATAAATCCTCACTTCCGTGTCCATTAAAATTAAAAGAGGCCTCTAGAGCATCAGTGTCAACTTGGCTATTCTTACCCTAAAGATTTACAGCCGAAGTCCATGTTAAATTTGTGACATCTATCACTGCATATCTGAGAAATGACCTGATTCACGTGTTGTAATACTGAATGTTTGTAGACGTCTGTTAACTGCATCCTGCTTGATGGAGATTAGAAAGTGGGCCCTTACATTTTAAATAGGATATGCGTATACTTAAAGAAAAGCCCGCTTAGTGACGGAAGGGCCACTTTCTAATCTCAGATACATAGCATGCTCTGCCTATTCGCTATATATGGAAAACCGTGATACTGAGTGGAGGTTAGTGTGATATTAAACCTGTGCATTCTGCAGTAAATTACCTGTCAAATGATAAATATTTTAAAATAATTTCTTGAACCAGAGAGTTTTTTTTTTTTTTCTTCTGTATATCAGCAGCTTCCCGAAGCATTTTTCTAAAACCTCCATTTAAAGGCCAGTATGCAGCCTTGATATGACCTTTGGTAGGATGATTCACGGATTATTTTTGCATGAATAGTTTGATACCCACATTTGTTCTCTTTGTAACTGAAATTGTGAGTCTTATGGAGATAATTAGTTTTATTTTAGAAGCAACCACAATGCAGTGAGAATGCTGCCTCTTTTGTATAAGGTGAATTCCTTTCAAGTATTTTCCTTTTTACTTGTTTTTGGCTTTGGTTTTCTTTCTGAAGAAACATCCTCTTCTTTCTGAAGACATTCTCAACACTGCACAATCATCAGAGAGGGCTGATAGAGACAGAGTAATATTTAAATATTTGTAAGAGTGTGATAAAAAATTTACATCAGTACAGAAGCCAAAACCTAAAGCTTTCTCTTCCAATGATGTCATCTTTCAGCAACAAGAACCCAGAAAGTATTCTGGGTTTTGGCTGGAACCTTGGGAGGAGCTGCTGTTCACCCTGCACAGCGCTGCTGTAATCATGTGCTGCTCACAGACCCCTCCCTCTGCTGATGTAGTTTTATAAAAAAAAGCTGGCTTTGCTACCACTACTTTTCTATTAGCTGTAGTAGAAAAAGCACTTTGTAGCATTCATTGTGCTGGACAAGTCCTTTGAGCACCTACATGTACATTGAGATGTTTGGTTGCTGAATTGCAGGGAAAACTCAGCGCAAGAGGGATAAGTCCTCACTTGGAAGGTATATGCAGTGTTTTTGGGGGGGTTTTTGTTGGTAATTGTGTCCTTTTATTTATGTAGCCTAGTTTCATGGAGAAAGTTTCTCATCTTCCAATCTGAAGTAGTATCTATGCAGCAATATTCTGTGCCAGCAGACACACTGTTCTGTAAGGCAGCCATTGCTTTGTAACAGTTTTGAAACCTACTCATATAACGAAATATGTATTTTACTTAGCCTACTAGTTAATTGTAAGTCATTGAAGGATGCATTTGGTAGTTGCAGTGTTCAGTGTGTCTGTTCATTGCAGGGTTTAGGTCAGTGGTATTTTCTGTATCATCTGGAGGAAGGGAGTAAAAGTAATTTCTTTTCTCTACATATGTTTCCAGGGCTGACGAATCTCAAAATGTAGAGCAGAAAGGCCTGCACAGAATTGTATCATTTTGGACATTTTGTGGATAGTAACATGCCTGAATAGCCATAGACACAACTCCTGTGTTCTGCCATCTTCAGAACAAAATATCAAATGGGGTCTGAGCCAAGTACTTTTTAATGAAAGCAACATTTCGTTAATTGTTTCTATAAAATCTAGCTCACCAAATTCTTAAAGAAGCCGGTAAACAACAAGAAGAAACTCCAGGTTTATCAATGCCTAAAAGAAGGCTTTCATTGTGTAACCTACCAAATCCATAGAACAAAAACATTAATGTTGAAAATAACTCTTCTGATGGAAAAGGTCCAGTGTAGTTTTGAGAGCAGCATTTTTAAAGACATTATACTTAATCACTCTTTTCTTAAATGCATGAATGAGAAAAAACATTCAGTGCTCTGAACTTACCTACATGATCCTAGCTCAAACTTAAGTCCTAAACCTCCAAACAATATGAAGTAAATTATTGTAAATGCATAAGTATTACACCTTCAGCAGTTGATTTAGGAAACACTGAAAACTGTTAAATCATTAATGTAATGTCAAAAGTTATTTACCATTATAACTGAACCTTTTTTTCTGTACTTCTAGATTTTTAGGGCAATATTATTCATGACTGGAAGTATTTTTTTTTTAAATGAAGAACTGATTACTTCTCAGTGAATAGTTTTCATTTAGCACAGCTCAGCTGCCAGAGAAATATCTACGTCGTCTCACATCATAGATGATGAGCACCCGTCATTTCCGTGGGAGGTGATAGGACATGAGCATGCTCAGAATGTATTGGAAAGGGCCTGTGGTTATAAACACCTCCTGGCAATCGTTAACTGAAACAAAAGGAGGGGGGTAACAGGTTTTAATTAAAAATTGCTTCTCTAGAGTCAGCTGCTTGTAGCTGCATATTGCTGAAGGGTGAAATCATTTGTGAAACAAGCAGACTGGAAAAAAAAAAAAGAAGTTAAAAAAACTTCAACTTTTATAAGCAGAGGTGCCTACAATTTTATGCAGTACTCCCATCTGCAAAATTCAATCTGATCTGTACTCCAGTGATTAAATCAGAAACCCTTAGTGAAGGACAATGTTGTCTTTTGGACTCTGCTGTGCCACTGATTACAGCTATTAAGATTCTGGAGTGTGGCAAGAAGGCAGAAAAAGAAAAAGCCTGCCCTCTGGATTAAGCAGTTGATTGCTTCTCTGAAGCATGCCCTACTGTCTCTGCTACAGGCTACTTGTGTGATTTTGGTCAAGTCACATAAACATGCATCTTAACAGACAGTGAAGAGCTAGTCTTGACAAATGGTCTTCATTCTTAACTGGAGACAGTCTAAGGTTTGCAGGTCTCAAGCACTCCCAGTAAGAATGACAGAATTTCTTTGGTCATATAGTATTGAGTTAGCTGAAAAAAATTGCATGAAGTGCTTCATGTTGAATGTAAAATTAACTGATGCTTTTAACTTCAATTCACCGATGTCACTCAATCTGAATTACTTATATATACTGGAAAGTAAAAACTAACCTAATTTCAACTTGCATAAAAGAAATGAGACACTGAATCAGCAGGATGCAGTGGCAGCATAGAGAAATACAGATTCTTCTGAGTGGGTGTTAGCGAGACTAAGTTAATTGTAAGGCCAGGTCTTAATCAGTTGAATACCTTGTTGTTCAGAGAGCAACATCCAGAATGTTGAAAATATTTTTTAAATCCTGTCAGGATAAAATAAAAGAGATCAGTCCACAAAGAGTGTTATCATCCAGAGTAGTTCTTTATGCTGAATTTTAGGATATTTAAAAGAAGTCTGGAAACTTTTCATGATGGTCTCTGGAAACACTCAAAGCCAGGCTGAACCAGGCTTAGAGCAACCTGATCTAGTAGAATATGTGCCTGCTTATTGCAGGGGGGTTGGAATAGATGACCTTTTAAGGTCCTTTCCAATACAAAATATTCTATGATTCCATGATTCTCTGATTCTATGATCTCTCCTGTCAAATCAACAAAACAAGCCAACCTAAAAATATTATGCAACTGCTGCTTTATTTCCATAAGATAAGAAACACCTCAATACTAGACCAATTTAAAGCTTAAAATTACATAAATAATAAATACATAAAAGGATAAAAATTATCAGAAGGAAACATGGACCTGCTGGATCAGTGGGCCCAGGCCAAGTGCATGAGGTTCAACAAGGCCAACTGCCGAAACCTGTACTTGGGTCATAACAACCCCAGGCAGAGCTACAGGCTCGGGAAAGAAGAGTGGCTGGAAAGCTGCCTGGAGGAAAAGGATCTGGGAGTGTTGATTGACAGCAGCTGAACATGAGCCAGCAGTGTGCCCAGGTGGCCAAAAAGGCCAACAGCATCCTGGCTTGTATCAGGAATAGTGTGGCCAGCAGGACCAGGGAAGTGATCGTGCCCCTGTGCTCAGCACTGGTGAGGCCCCACCTTGAATATTGTGTTCAGTTTTGGGTCCCTCACTACAAGAAAGATATTGAGGTGATGGAGAAAGTTCAGAGAAGGGCAATAAAGCTGGTGAGTGGCCTGGAGCGCAAATCCGATGAGGAGCAACTGAGGGAACTGGGGCTGTTTAGCCTGGAGAAAAGGAGGCTGAGGGGAGACCTTATCGCTGTCTACAACTACCTGAAAGGAGGCTGTAGCATGGAGGGGGTTGGTCTCTTCTCCCAAGTAACAAGAGGAACCAGCCTCAAGTTGTGCCGGGGTGGGGTTAGATTGGATATTAGGAAAAAATTTCTTCCCAGAAAGGGTAGTGAAGCACTGAAACAGGCTGCCCAGGGAAGTGGTTGCATCACCATCCCTGGAGATATTTAAAAGATGTGTAGACATGGCGCTTAGGAACATATCTTAGTGGTGGACTTGGCAGTGCTAGGTTTATGGTTGGCTTTGATCATAAGGGGTTTTTTCGGTCTAAATGATTCAAACATTATCTTGTGGTTCATATGTATGTTTGTTTCCTTCTGCAATCATCTCCCAAGGACTAAGATTGACTTTTGCTTCTGCAGTGCTATTTCTACTGTCTAGGAAGTTGCGAAAAGTGATATTTCTTGACCCAATCATATTCTAAAAGAATTAGTAGTTGTCAAAAGATACTTTGAATAGGAACATCTTTCACTTTCTTAGCCTGAGAAAAGATGTGAAATGTTTTGATCACATATAGTAATTTGGCTCCTCTATTTCAAGAAAACTCTCGTTCCTTAAGAATAAGGTCAAATATTTTAAGACTGAGCTCAACACCATGAAAACAAAGCGAAACACCACCACCACCAGCACAACAAATCTGCTATGTCACTCTTTGGCTTGGCTATTATATGATCCAAATGTTGTCTTGCACTGGCACATTTTTCAGCTATTTCTTTAGTACCCATGCAACTATTGTGGAATGGTTTTCAACTTTATGTTTTCCTTTTGCATTTTTGGCATGTTCTTCTCATGTTTCAACAACTTTGTGTCACCCTTTTTTAATATTTCTAAGATTTATTCTTTGCTAGGGATGTCTGCTTATGACACAATCCCTTGGCTAGACCATGCACGTTGTTGTATAAATTACGTGCAATTTACATTACAGAAGTTGAACGTTCTCCAAGATCAGTTATTTTCCACATTGAGCTACTGTTCTCCTATTGTAGGACTGAAACTTGCATCTAACTTCAAGATAGTTCTAAGATATATACTTCCTTTGGCCAATTCTATTTCTGTATCATTAACTGTATGTACCTGAGTTCTGACATCTGATTGCAAGAAACATGTAAACCTTGTGCAATGTTTGTTTTTATCTTTTTACCCTTCTGTTTTCCCATGGGAGCTTTGCAAACAAGTTTAACTTTAACAGGAAAAAATCTTCTATTATATTTTTAATTTGTTTCCTTTCCCACTTTATCTTCTCATTTTTGAAGATTAGTAGGATATATTAATTTCTAAATATTTGCTTGAAATACAAGGTATTTTCTATGCTTTTGACAACTCCCATATAACTTGCACTGTATATTTTTTCCTCCTACCCGTCTGCTGGGTTTTGTCCCTTTGCATTGTTTGTATTTCTGGTGTATTTCCTATCCGTTTTTTAACTCTGCTGTACACATTATGTGCTTTGTGTGTTAGTTTGAGACCTCTGTGTGTTTTTTTCTCCTTGTATGCTGCTTGTGGTAAGCTCATGCCTGAATCTTGAGTCACCTTTCACATGCTGTTTCATTATTAACTGTGGAGAGTCTTCCAAATATTCTACTTGGATGAGCATATAAAAAATTGTAAAGTTTTGACAACTTTAGTCTCCCCATTCTCTCAGGTTTTATTTTAGACTACATGCACTCTGTATTCAGGAGATATGATTGCAATATATCTAGATAATATTACATGTGCCAAGTTTGTTCTAGACGGCTTGCATATAAAGAGCCTTGAAGACTTGTCAGCACAGCTGCCAGGAATCAATGATCTTCTATGGACAATACAGGCAGAGCACATGCTGGTTTACATCAACTGTGAAGCATGAGTGAGTGAGATGAATTAGAGGTATCCATCAATCTGCATTTTTTCCCCAATTACAGTTTTGTGTTCTTCAGTCAAAAATGCAACTACTACACTGCATCCAGTATGATTTATCTTGATTGAAGTTTTAGAAGCAGTTGATTAATATTGATCATTCATATCCTGTTGTTAAATATTACCCTGAACACCCAATGATCTTCAACAGCAAGACTGGAAATGCATGAATTTTTTTATTATGTGCCATAATTTTAAACCTTCTGGAAAGGCTTGGCATGTTTATATGCTAGAAAATCAAAAAGTACTGAGCAATGCTCTGGGATGGTCAAACACAATCATCTGTAGTAGTAATCTATTGGCCTAGACCATGGCGCACTTTTCATTCACACTGAATTACACTTTTTCCAGGCAATTCCTAAGCACAGTCTGAGAATAGGACTGTCGCAGGGACCATTCCCAATAAGCAGTTTGCAGACAGCCTCTTTGGACACTTCAGAGTTGACTGGTATGTTTGTGTACTTTTCTGTGCCACTTGGCCACAAAGAATGGGAACTTTCCCAAACACATTTAGTTTACTCCTATAAATATAGCTTTCCTTTCTCCTCTAATGGTGTCACAGCCTCCATACCAAATCTGCCACCTCTTCTGTTTTAGCTTTGACAGGTTGTGCCTGCCTCTTTCTAGCCCCATTAATGTCTCTGACTTGGAAAGCAACTCCAGAGGTGGGCAGTAACAGGAAAACACAGAACATTTGGAATGGGATTGCTTAGGAAGCTGATCTTTGTCTAAACTGAAACAAGCAACAACTGAGCTGAAAAAGAGTCTGTGAGAGGGTATCCATGAAACAGATTTGTCCTTGTTGAAAGTTATTAATAATAGCAAAAGCTTATTTTTAGCCATCATGAAAAAGGATTATTTTTTAACCCTGGAGCTTCATCTAACATGTCATTTCTAATCTAACTACAGCGTTTAGCATTCCACAACAGACATTTCGTTCTCTAATAACTTTTCGCGATTTTACCTTTTAGATGCATTAATTGCCAAAATGAAATTGCGGGAATTAGGAAGAATTTTTCAAGGTTCTTGTAAAGCAAATGAAGAGTTCACTGGTTAATTTAGTATATGAACAGTTCAAATGCATATGAAGTGATAGAATATCTTGTTTAGCTTGAACAGAGACCAAGTTCATCTGTTCAGCTATTAGAAAGTGGAGTATATGTAACTGAAATTTATGGGGAGATAATAATGAATGAGTCATTTGAAATTTTAAAAAAATAAAATCACAAGTTTTATTTAAATTGTTGACTCATCTGTGATTTATTAATATTTCCCCAACTGTTCTGTCTTGCTGTCTGTCAAACCACATCCATGATCATCTTAGTTTTTTCAGTTAAAAAGAGAGTGCAAAAGTAGAAAACCGTTCTACCATTTAATGAGGTTTCTTCCTTGGTCAGTGTCCGAATGCTTTGAGATACAATTTGTGTTTGTTCTTGTCTAAATTGGTTCATATGGCACCTGTTTATTCTGAGGTATGATGTTGTTCATTCTTAGCAAACCACAGTTAACTGCAATTTCAGTGCCATTTTCCATGCGCCCACTAGAAGGTTTGGAGTCTTGGTAAAGAGATGGGAGTAGGAGTAAGATGAAATGTTTCCATTTGATTTCCATCTGGATGTGCAGAGAAGGAGCAAGACATACTCTGTCATGGTAAGCTGCTATCTGGAGAAGTAGACACACTGAAAATGGTTGGGGGTAAGAAGGAATTTTTAAGTGAAGACAGGCTCTCAGGATTAGCACTGTTTGGTTAAAAGAGAAATAAACCTGCACCAGATGTATCTATCTATTTTCTTAACAGAATAGAGGCCAGTGGGTGAAGTTGAAAGCTGAAAATAATTAAAACTGATGAAGTCAAACAAATTCTAATCTGTGTATAATTTTTCTATGCATATCTTTCCCAAAAGGTCTTGCTGAGAATACGTACTATGTCAGACTCAGGAAAGGACAGAACTTTTATATGGATAATGTAGGTCAAATCTCTGGTTGGCGTGTGCCACTTTTTTTTTTTTTCCCAAATGAAAAATGTTCTTAATTTACTATAATTAGGAAATTTTTCTACACATGACAAATACTGTGATTTTACTATTCTATTAGCCATAGGCACATACATTTTATATACAGCTTAAGTTTGGTATATATCTGGTGCTGTACAATGTTTTAAGGATTTCCTGTGCCATCTTAAGAACATATTAACTAACATTTCCATTCCAAAATTTAAAGCTGCTTGCTACTATATGAAATTCTAAACAAAACTCTGAGCTTTGAATTGTAATAAAAGTATATTGTATCCATTTAATGTACAAAGAGACATGTTCATGCTTCAGTGAACATGAAATAAGCGCAAATGTAGTACTAAGAATTAGGAATGGAACATCCTGGCCTGAGATTTCTGTGTTATTTAACCTGGGAGGTGTGATTTAACTTGTTTGTGTCACGATATCTCCTTTTATAAAACATGAGTAGTTTTGCAGTTCATTTTGCTGTGCTCCATAATGTTCTGTATCTTAGTCTGGGATGTTAATCTTGCGTGTGATTGTAACAGCAGACTGAATCTGGATGTAACTGTGAATTTGTTGCTGCGGATGTTGTTTTTCACTGCATTTGTTTTAGGAAAGTACGAAGAGCCATTTTCGGGTTTGAGTGGTTTTGTTTTCGTAGTTATTTCTAATAGTAAATTTCTCTCAGGTGTACATAATCTGTGGTGGGGTTTTTGTCCTTGATTATAATATTTTCTGGTCATATTTTGATGACTTGTTTAACATTCAGTTCAGGCTCACAGGGTAGGATTCACTGCACCCAACTTCAGACATGTACAGCGTAGGCCTCTCTGTTTTACTGCCTCCCACCTCTGTGGTGTGATTCATCACAAACTAAAATAGACATCTAAAATAGGTCAGGAGCTGTGCCCCTTGAAACTGCCTGTCTTTATTGATTTTAAAAGGAGCCTGTGGTAATGTACAGAGACACTGGCCCTTATACTGCAGATAAAGCCCACCAGAAGATGCTGATGTTCATTCCTGCCATTGCTTCCTTGAAAGGAAGAAATGGAAAAGCTGTCTTACGTATATTGGCGAGGAGATTTCCATGTGGGGATGTAGTCTTCACTCAATAGCATCCACATAATTCTCAGCTTCCTTCCCATCTGGTATCACTCCACCTGCCATTCTCTGTCCTTGAATAATGCTATTCTTCTGATCTAGTAGCATTTTCCAAATGAGCTACAAGTGCAGAACACCAGGCAGTAGTCATCCGCTACCATGCAGAAGGGACAAGATTCTGTTTCAAGATGAGAGCAGTACTGTCCCAGTATCAGTTTAGGTTTGACTACATTTTTGTTTTTATCAAGTGGCTGCTTTTCCTGACCATGCAGTCCAAGTGTATGTTTTTAGGCCATGATCTTTAATAGCAAGTTCTTTCTTCAGTTAATATTGGCACACACATTCATCTCGATTTTCTAGCTAGACATCTAGATTAAACCATAAGAATGTTAAGAACATATATGTTACACTGCCTAGAAGTTTATGACACTTTTTAGATGCATGGCAAGATAAATTGTGAATAATGCTGCGTGGTCGCTTGCATGATAAATATTGAAGGGATTTTTTTTCCCATTTTTAAGTAATCTAGACTGAATGCAGAAAGGAAATAAAAAATACTTTTATTTTTCCTATGTCCTATAAATACCATCTTTCTTACTTAATATCCTATCCTACTTTTCTTTTTTTTTCTTTTTTTTTTTTTGTTTTTTTCCCAAAATGTATTTAAAGAATAAAAGTGGATATCGTGAAGATACAGACTTAGAAAGTACTTTTTCAGGATTTAGCATATTTTGAAGCCATTCAGCCCAAAGGTTAGGAAAAGAGTGTTTTTATATTGTTGCTGTTTAACTTTTTTTCTTGCAGGGGCAGGAGTTGGACTTGATGATCCTGGTGGGTCCCTTCCAACTCAGGACATTCTATGATTCTATAATTCTTTCAGAATTTTCAGAAAGATAAATAGGATAACTGAAAACCAATGTTAAATCAGCATTAATCAGCACAGTATATTATATGATTGCCCAAGTCTGAATAATGAAGGAAACAGAATATTAAAAATATTTATTTTTATTTGAATTCACATTTCCAAACACTGGAAAAGTACCTCTCAACTATCTTTGTATATTATAATTCTCTTCCCATAAAAATGCAATGTTTGCTTCTACTTAATAGGTATGCAGTTGCTGGATCTTTCTATATTTTTATAATAGCTTGTAAAGGGAAATGAAAGTCTGCTGAGTCAAGAGCTGCAACACCCATTTGCCCTCAGGACAGTATTGCCTGTTTTGTTTTATAATCCCATATCTTTCCTGTGTTGGAAAGATGATTTTAGACAATATCAGTACACAAACACTCCCACTGCACTTTTGAAAGGGAAAATGCCATCAAGAGGTTAAAAGGAAATGTGGAAGAAAAAGGGTGCATTTTTAGAAGAGACATTTTTTCTCCTTTCTACCATGACCACTTATCTTTCAAAGGCTGTGTATATGAGAATGAAGAGCTGTGCACTATAGCAAAGTCTTGAAGTTTTTTCAAGCTGCTGTGTTATTACTGATTTGTGGTATGTACTTAAAGAAAAAAGAAGCATTAGAGGGTTTGATTGCTTGTCTTTAGCAATAAATGGGAGTTTTGCCTCATCTGTAGAATACGACATTTTGTGAATAGAGTTGGAGCGACAGGTCTGACATTTTCGAACTTGCTCAGTCACTCCAAGTACCTGGCCTGTTTGGTGTACAACAGTGAGACCTGATGCTCAAAATGGCAAATAACAGCATCAGCAGGGCCGCAGCAACTTGGAGAGGCTGTTCAAAGACTGAGCATCCTTGAAAATTAGATGCAAGATATCTTCAATTAAACGACTGAATTAATTACTGCATTTGGAAGTACGAATATAAATATTGTTCCCTTTAACAATCCTTTAGCAGATTCCAGTTCCAAGGGTTGTAATCCCATTCAGAATCGTTGCTCTTATTAGCTTCAGGACAGAAAAGCTACTAGGGTAAATTGACTTCTGGGAATTTTATTAGAACATCAGTGATATATCATGTCTTACACGACGTGAAAGAAGGAATGATTGTGCAGGCTTTTTTGTTTGGTTGGTTTTGTGGGTTTGTTTGTTTGGGGTTTTTGTTTGTTTTTTTCTGGTTATTTGTGCTTCTCCAGTTTACATTCATTGCATTCAGAAATATGTTCACTGACACTACAGAAAAATTATGAAATTGTAATGGAGAAAGAAAACAAACAGACCTTGTTTTGCAAAGGTCTCCGGATACCCACAGTCATTACTCAAGTGAGTGTTCCCAGTTCCCATGTGAAATATAGGACTGATCAGTTGTGAATTTTAGCTTTTGATTCAGATCTTTAAGTTCGTACCGAAAGGACCAGTTTAGCAACTTGCCACAAAAGATATTTTCCAGATGGAGCAGAAATAGAAATAAATGACAAAGACAATTGACTCGGCACGAGCTTTCCTGACAGCCTTTATCTTCTAGATATAATTCTGCTACTCATTTTCATTAGTTGTTTACTGTCTGGGTAGTTTTTATACTTGTGGAACAGGATATATCTCAGTGTATGTAAAGATTGCATAATCAGTATAAAATAAATGAAAGGAATTCAAATGAATTAAAAAATGCCTTTATAAAAAAATATTTTTGAAGGGAGGAGAGTCAGGTTAGAGAGGATATCTATTAATAGTGAGCTGTGCTAAGTAGTAGTGCTTCAACATGTTATCTCAAATTTGTATCTTCTTTTGTTTTTCCATCATAGCCCTCATGCTATTTTTAACCTCATGAGGAGGCATATAATGTACGATGTTAACTTGAAAAAGCCTCTCTGCTGAGGATGATACATAGGCAATGATTATTATCTCTTATGTTCTTTCATAATTTCTCTCATCCTTAATGTACTGTGATCCTTTGCAGTAATTTATGTGATTTAGATGCTACATTTACTGGTAAGAAACGACTCTTATTTTGCCAAGTGCAGTGATACCACTGTGTATAATGTTACAATATAAACAACTTAAGGGACATAAATAACAAAAGTGATATCTAAGTGATATAGTGCAGGGAGAAATAACTAGCTGAGTGTTTTCATTATATCTTTGCCACCATCTGGAATCACATTATTTTGTAGTTTTTGGTCTTGGTTCAGCAAGAGTTAATGTTAGATTTGACTGGAATTTTATGAAAAATACTCATAAATGCCATCACTGCTATGATTCTACATTAAAAAGTACCTTTAATTCTAAAGAGCCTCGAAACTTTTTCATGAAATATGTAGTTATGCCACAAAACAGAAATGCAGTCATTCCTGGCATCAGAAGTGAATGGCGGAGGACACAGGTTGTGGACTAAATATAGCTTAGTGTCTGTGCTTTTGGAGTTGAAGTCCAAAAGTTGTGGAGAAAAGTATGTATCTTTTCAAAACAAGTAAGATGTAAATTAGTGAAACAGACATGAAACTTCCCTTGATTATTTTGTTGTTTTGTTTGATTATGCATTCTTGCAATTCTGCCATCCTCTTGTCCTTTAATTCTCACATTAGGCTCAATATCCAGAACGCTTCTCTATATTCAAGCGTTATGTTTTCATTTAGTTTCTATTTTAGATTCACTCACTGAGTCACTGTCATTAACACATAACTTAGATAAAAACAGTGTTTATACTGAGTTCAGTTACCTAATAAGCTTCTGTGCACAATCCTGATTTACTCATGGTCAGTTTATATAGATGAAACATAGATCCAGCACTGAGGACTTGAAGTGTTTCGAGAAAAACAGAATGGTACTTTGGATATTTCATCCCAGCTTTGTTGAACCATGCAGAAAGGGAGTCAGATATAGCACTATTTTATCAATAAATCTTGAGAGTGTGAGAATTAATTTCTCACACCTGTGATGACCAGAATATTGTAGGCCACTGCTGCACAAGAGTCCTGGCTGCAGTCAACAATTGCCTGTCCAGAATGTACAAAAGGAAGGGAAACATTAGTTCTTGTTAAGCAAACAAATTGCAAAATCAGACATTGTATCTTTTGGAATTATTTGCGTTGTGGTTGCATTTGAATGGGCTGCATACTTGATAGGTTATAGAAAATGTATTCTGGATTCGCTCCTGTATTCCTAAACTCACTTAGATATTGAATCAGTGATTTTAATTTTATTGACCTTTTGTAGCACAGAAATAGTTAGTGTTAGAAAAATGAATTCTGAAGTTTGCCATTTAAAAGAGAAATGGTTCTGAAAGTTTGAAGTTGATTAGTTGATGTTGACTCTGTTTTTTCCAAAATAATTGCAATACTTGGTAAAATGCCCAAACATATACAACAAAGCAAGGGTACTTCAAAAAGGAATTGCATTAATATTTGCATTTCCTCTGAAAGTTTGAGTCATTAATCCTGTGCTTGAAAGGGAAGCCATTGTACAGAATACACCTGTTGGGATATGTTTTAGCCTTTATGATTGCTGACACAGTTTATACAGCTAACAAAAGATAGTTTGTTCTGCAGCATACTTACCTTCATAGGTTACACAAAACCTTGCGTTTGAGGTTCAAATAGGGCTCAAAAGTGCATACCGACTTGGTACCAGCACTTGCTCCTCTAAGACATGCTTCCCTGTACAAGTGTTGGTATATATAGTAAAGATATAAAGCAAAGAGAAAAATGATGAAGAACAATTACAGAAACAGGATGAATAACAGGCTTTACTTATCAGTAAGATGAGCTGATCTGTTCCTCCAAGTCTTCCATTCTAACAGGATTTTCTGTTTGTACCAGATGGCTGAAAGGGAGCAAAAACTTCCTTGTACTATGCTTCATTTTCCTTAATTCTCCCTCCCACTTTGCTTTCTGGGAGCTATACCAGCTGGGAAAGGTTAGTTTCTGAAACTTGAGATGTATGAGTTCTATACATTTTTTAAAGTATATTCATTTGTCAGATAATATGTTTTTGTGTTGCTTTTTTAATGAAAAAATTGAAATACTTTTGGTCTAGAATTTCATTAAATGAGCTAAAAGGAATTGTAAATTCATTTGGATATGGAGAAAAATTACATCTGATGTGTGAATTTATGAAGATATTAATTGCAGTTTGGTTATGCAATATCAATATCTTTTGTCAGAAGTGAGGTAAAGTTTAACATCTTTTTATCCATTAATAGTTGGACATCAGAACTCTTTACACATTAACAGTTTTCAGTGTAAAGCAAATTCCGGGAATTTTGGCCAGATGAGTGATGTATCATATGATACTCCCTCTGTATTGATGTCTACAACAACAGATTTTAAAGAAACATTAATTCAAGTACAGTATTTTAGATTTTGGAAGCTTAGTAGGGTTTGTGGGAGTCTGTGAAGTAAAAATGATTTGATCTAAGTTTAATGTGAAAGCTCCCTACTGTTCTAAAAATGACACACTCTCACTGGTCCTGGAGGAAGGCATGTTTCTTTAACATGTTTTTTCCCTGATAGAGACAGAAATGAGAACAGTATGTGATATAAAGTACATGTTTCTGGATAATTACTCACATAATTTAATAAGAGCTGGTGATTTAAATCTTAACTCAAAACATCTGCTTTTGTATTGCACTACATATTCTGAAGAGAAACTGTATCACACAAGGACTAGCATATTAAAAATCGAAGTGTGTTTGTCAATTTAAAAAAGCACATCTTGTCTCTGCAGTCAGAGATAGTTTTTGTATTAGTGTCCCTAAATTTTCAAAGTACTGCATGTAATGGTCTGACATGGCTATATATATTCCTTCTTTTTTGATGTATAGCTTCCTGGGGGGTTTTATTACATATATATATATATATACACACACACATAGATCAATGTATATATACGTTTTTGTATCTACTATAAAAATAGTAGGCTACACATCCAAAAGAACAATATTTTTTTGAAAAAAACTATACCACACTGAAAGTTTTGGAGAGGGAGTATCTAAATTGAATGCAGAGTCAACGTAACACATATGATATAGATTCAGAGCTTGGTAACTCATACATTCAAAAGTAATTGGAACTCAAGCCATCTCAGAAGCATTACCACATCTCATACTTTTAAGCATGTAGGATTTATTTTCTTTTCATGCAGATTTTTTTCCTTCACTACAACTCTTTCACTTCATGGAATAATTACATGATTCGTTGGAAGACTCATTGGAGCAAGTGTTTGAATTGGGATTACATCCTTTGTGAGCACTTCTACCACTGAGCTATAGTCATGGTCTATAGATCTGTTTCTCTGTCCTGTTGGGTCTTTTCAGTTTATTTTGTTCCACTTTCTGCTCGCTTTCAGGCCATATTGCTTGATACCCAGCTTAGAGGTTGTGGTGTTCAATTAGGCATGGGAGACCTGGTTTCAGCTCCTTGATCCAAGGAGATTGTTGAATCTCAGCTTTAGGGCTGCTGGCTTTTCTGAAGTGTGACTGTCTCCCTCAGTAACTGTGAACACGCATTTTGCCATGCATCAGTTCATACTTTACTGAATTTACCTATACTCTGACCAGTTCCGGAGAGGAGGCTGGTTTCATGTATTTCAGAAAAACACAATGTGACACAAATGTTTTCAAACTGTTTGAGTGTTACATCAAAATTACATTTTGATTCCACGAGAGTCCTGCAGGAACATGGTGCTAGCCTGTTTTGCAGTTAGCTAAAAGAAAATTTACAGTCATTACTTGGAGCATTTTTACATGAAGTAAAAGTTAGTGGAGAGAGAGAACAACAGTTATAATGCTATGCCCTCTCTCCAGATCTATACCAATTAGCTAGGGAAATGTGTTTATTGGAACTTAAACGCAAGCTGAGGAGGGATTGTTGTGGTTTTTGTGGTGGTGGTGGGTTTTTAAAGTGCAAATTTATTCACCTAAGCAGGAAAGCCAAAACAACAGGTAAAAGATTGGGAACGGTATTTTGAAAAGCAGTACTTTTTTTCAAAATAATAGGCAGCAAAGTCATGGTGGACAGTGATCCCAATAAGAGCACCCAGTGGAAGGCTGCAGGTAGAAGACATGCAGTCGTTGAGGAACAAATTGGGAATGAGGAAGTTAAAATACGGTGATAGTGGATAGTGTTATGATTGTGGAAGATGTTCTAGAGACTGTCACAAGACCAGTTATGTGTAACTTTAGTATTGACCATTTCTTAAAGATATTGACAATATTTTTTTAGGACTGAACTAGCTTAAGGTTTAGCAAATGCCAATATGGGAAGATGAATTGAGTTTTCTTGAGATAGAAATGAGGATTAAAATGTTATGGAAGTTGCAGCAAGAGAAGTTCAAACTAATAGGTACAGTTATTTAGTAGTGAAAGTAATTGTCTATTGGAGAATTGTACGCGAGATTTTGCGCATTAATTCTTCAAATTATGCATTTGATGAGGAAATTAAAAGGTAAATTTCCGACATCTTTCAGGGCAAGCAATCTTAAGTGCCCATAAAATAAACTTCATTCATTGCACAGCAGGGAAATAGCATACATTTGGTAGGTAGATTATAAAGAGGAAAGTATCAGATCAGAATAAAGGGTTCTATACTTGAATTACCAACAATCTGGTATCTTTCCTTTGACCAGCTGAGGGAACCCTTTGCTAATACCAGCATCTAGATCTTCTGGAAGAGAACTATAAGAGGGGAGAATAATCCATAATCTGAAATCCAGATTTCAATAAAATGTTCTGGATAGTAGTTTTACTTTGATTCAGTAAATGTTATAGAAGAAACATCACGGCAATTATAAGAAATTGTTAGACATGACTAGGATTTAAGAGGATTTTTTTCTCTTTGGCTTACCAAATACGATTATTGTGCTATGCACCACACTGGCATACACATTTAAACAGGCAGACATCTCTGCATCTATCTCAACTCCTTTCACAGTCATTTTGCTTTAGAAACTGTATTATCTTCGGTTGCTAAAAGCATTAAGATAAAACGGAATAAAAAACAGAGGCAGCCTTATAACTCACCAGGCTTTTAGATTTTTGTCAAGTTTCATTTTGAACGTACCATTTCTTAAGTGATTTCTCTGTCTCTCTTTCAAGCCTTATGAATAAAATACAAAGTGCTTGACAGAACATGTAAAGTTAATTTTCCAACCTCTTTACATTTTTTTACCCTTTACTGAAACCCTACTTTTCAATTTTTGCAAATGGAACACTTTTTTTTTTGTTGCTAAAAGGTGTCAAGTTCTTTGAATATTACTTTCTTTAATGTCTTCATGTAGTTCAAGTGATCTGTGTGTGAAGAAAAAATGCAGTGAATGCTTTTTGGATGTTCAATGCAGGCGTTCAAAGTATAATCAACCTTAAAAAATATATTTTTAAAGATACTGTGTGTATATAATGAGCGAAGCTGTAGGTCTGTGGCTTTGTGAAGCACAGTAAGGCTCAGAATAAAATTTCAATCTTAGTAATGCTAGGTAAACCTTCCCTAAAGATAGATTCAGACTGAAAATGAGAAAAAAGAAATAGAAAAGAATGAGAAAAGGGTGGCTTGTAATGTGTATTATATTTAATTTGACAGTAGGTCTGTTAACAGTCTCACAAATATGTATTTCCCACCATTTGCAATCTGTAGCAGCACTGAAATATTAAGAAATACAAAAAATACCTATTTGTATAGCCATGCACTGTTTCTTTCATCTAGGCAAGGCAGTCTAAACAAAAAACCACACCATGTTATTTAAAGCAAGTTGTTACGTGTTAACATAGCTGTCAGCAACTGAAATGATAAAATTATCATTGTTGTCAAATAGAGCTATAAACTGAACACAAGGCATGCTTCAGGTTAGTCAGAAGAGGTCCTCTGCTTTTCACTGTGCATGCTTGCTTGAAATGAAACTGTGTGTTATTGGTTAACTGGGATGCTTAGCATAATCACTTTGCAAGGCTGTGGTGGAGGGAGGTGATTATCACGGGGAACAGATGGGCAGGTCCAAAGCGTTGCCAGATTCTGCACAAGCTCCATGTACTGTGGGTTCTATCTCTCTTTTCTTTGGCATTTCTAATTTTTATTCATTGTGCATATTTTAAAGGGCTAGCTGAGCTAGAGGTCAGGGAGCGATGACCTTACAGTTTAGCTCACAGATGTAGTAGTGGGGAATTCAAAGCGCTGTCACTGTACGTCTGAACGGATGGGACAGACTGCATTTTGTCCGATTGCCCTCCTAAATGTATGAAAGGATTTATCTCTGAGCTTGGTACTCTACTCTGCGTCTGTAGCTCTCTGTGGATTGTATTGTGTGTGTGACCAGAAATGATATTCTTGGATATGAACACTGTCTCTGCCTCTCCTAAAGTGCATCCTCCTAATGGGACCCGGTTTTATACTTTTCAGGTAAGTGAACTTTAATAAAACTGAAACGATTTTTCTTGGCATTTAAACAATAGGTAAACTTTGAGTAAGAGTAGCTAATAGGTTAAGAAGCTTATGTGTTAATTAGTTTTATATTGGTAGGAGAAAATATGTAAGAAACCATTATCATCACAGTAAGTTTGCTGCCTTAAAATCAGCATGTAAATTGTTCCTAAACAAACAAAAAATTGTGTTCACAAAGATTTTGCTATTGGTTGTTTTACCCAATAATATTATAATCTTACAGTTCCTTAGATTTATAGTTCCTTAGGTGGACCCACACTGTCTTTCTGTTTAGTTCAGATAAGCACTGTGTTGGCATTATCAGAAATTCCAAATTTATATTATACAAAAAATATTTTAAAACTTTGTGTGTTGTACCTGTCTGGATTTTTTAATATTAATCCCAAATGTGGTTTCATGCTAGCTGATGCTTAATTTGATTTATGTGGACAGTAATCATACATGTGCAATTGATAGAACAGCAGAAACTGTTGTTAGGATTATTAAGGTTCACAGTTTTAAGCCAAGTTTTGCCTCACTCAGGTAAATAAGCTTATGTGCTTAGATAAAGGTAGGAGTTTATTATATACTCTAAATCTAATGTGTAAAGCAGTCTAATTACAACCATCTTTCAGTAGCATTTAATGAAGAGAAATCTTCAGTGCTTTAGCTCTGAAAAAGTACGTAATCCTACATTAAGATGTAACCATAATAAAAAAACCCCACAACTCCCTTGCCCCAGCTGCTCCTTCTAGCACTCCAGCCCTGCAGGACAATTCAAACACTGCACTACTGAAAGTGGCAATACATATTTCAGCTCAGCCTCTGATACAGTTAAGATTTAAATAATCTTCCCATTCTTGATCCTATAACACTTTTGTCTTTCTGATTACTTTATGCTATTGTAGAGTGATGCCTTTAATATGTAATAAATCCTGTGTATGCTACCAGACCAAACAATCTGAGGAACTTAAAAATTGATCACAAAATGCATGGCAAACTTCTTTCACAAAATACAGGTATCCCATTCTTTGGGTCCAATAACTGCCTTTCATTCTTGTCTTCTTTTAATCTGTTGTTTTTAATTGTACTGTGTTGCCCTTCTTACAGTGATGTCAAATGATAGTTGAGGGCTATGCAGAAAGAGTGGCATCCTCCTAACAGTGACGATTTGCTGATCCTGGCAGTGATTCAGGGACACGAATGCCCCAGGCCTGTTCCTCGGCAGCATGACTACTTTTTCCACACACTGACATCTAAATATTCTGTACAGCCTCCTGTAGCTATGCTCTTAAACACAGTTCCTGACGTCAGGTATTCTTTTTGAGTGTGTCGAGTTGAAAAAGTCACTAAAATTAGGATGCTTGATTGTGATACCAAATTGACTATTGTATTGTATGCTACGTTATGAAAGTAAGCACTAACAATGAAGTATATAATTTTTTTACAGCATGTATTGTTGCTATTAGCAATCTCTATGATTACTGTAGACATTATCCCACATACGGAAATTTCTCTTTTAAAAACTCTTTCTTCCACTGATTTTTAAGCTGAGGGGACAATATATAAAAGAAAAATATAGCTGAATTTCCTGTTACATTCCGGATACTTCGGTGAACAATGTAGACTTAAATGACCTCGGAATGTAAAGCTGCTAATTCAGGACGGTCTGTGTTTGCGTTCTAGAACAGCTTAGTATTATCAGTGCTAAAGGAATCTCTGAAAATTTTAAAAAAATTGCTGGAAGAAAGCCTATATCTTCCTGTGATGCCCTTTTGAAATTATTTTTTCTATTTATTTGTTTACATATGTGCAGTATAAAGAAAGATGTGTGAAGCAACTTTCTAATTCTTGCCTTGGCTTCCTGTGTCATTCCTTGTTTTCTAGCTTTTGACCACCATGTTTGTGGTGTTTTCTTCATATGGCTCTTGTCACTCTTGTTACTTTTTTTGATCTGTTTTAAACTACTTTCACCTTTGGTTCTTATCTATTTTATTGTTTCAGTATGTTACATTGTAATCTCTTTGAGACAAAGAATCTCTTTCATTTAAATAGCTTGCAAAGTTATGGGACAGCTTTATGGTTCTTATATATGGAATACATATATGCTGAGTTGTCAACTAAACGTGACAATAATCTTAGCAAAGCCAATATCTAGCATGTTTATAACTGAACAAATAAAAGAATTGTCAGATGGGGGCCTGAACTCTGACTGACAGAGGGTAATGAGTGATTAAACTACTGAATTAATTGTACATTGATTCAAAACCACAGCATATTAATTCTTTCAGCAGCAAAAATGGTACTGAAAGAAGCACAAAGCTTGTGTGCAAGTTGTAACTTTATTGTTGGCATTTCACTGATGTTCTTAGGAAATAAGACTGAATTGGCCTCTACTGGCCAAGGAATCAGAGTGGCCATACAGGGATGCATCCAGCAGAGCATTTGGGCTGGGAAGAATCATAATTAGTGGAAATCTCTAGAAGCTTTTAAGCATTTATTAAGCTCTCAATCAAATGATTTGAATAGTATGCTTTACAATCAGCATTATGAAGTGTGTTCACTTTATAAATACGCATTAATTGAAATTACAAGTCTGCCATAAAATTTCCAAATTCAGAGATTTTCCTGTCATATGGGCTTTATTTTTAGTAGACGAAAATAACAAGGAGTTTCTTGAAAACCAATAGCAGCATTTAAAACTATATTTTCACCTGCAATGGCACAGGATGGATAAACAGGTTTTTTAACTTTCTCCTTCTCTCTCAGTTTCTGTATTTTATTTGTTTCTTTGGTCTCCAGGACACCTACTATTCAGAAAAAGTACTGAATTTGAAAATTACATCGATACCCGCAACTATCTAGAACATATGAAATTACTAGTACCTTTGTTCTGCTCAGGAAATCTGTCCTGAAATTCTGCAAATGTTAAAACCCTGGTCTGGTTTTGTATATTTGCTGAATCAACTGGCATAATTACTAGAAGCTTAAGCTTTGATCCCTAGACTATGCTTGATTAAAGCAATTAAAATAGAAGAGTATATGGGACGAGGTCATCTGAGAAGTTATATACTGTATGAAAGGCAGGAGTTGGAATGCTGTTATGAACAAAGTTTAGTTTTATAATGACCAAGGCAATACCAAAGTTTAGTGCTTTGTATTTCGATATCTCTCTGTTTCATCTCAATTTGCTTCTGCCCACGTTGGTAGACTTCTGCATCTATATAACAGAAAGCAGTGATTTTCTTTCTTTTTGTCTTCAACCCTGAGAAAAAGATAGCTTTTTGCTACTCTGTGTGGATATATTAGTTTGCCAGCAGTCCCACAGTGAGAATGTATCTTTCATGAACATTGTAAACATCAAAGTCCGTGTAGTAACATTTCATTCTTGCTGGTTGGTCTGGTATTTCACTATATTTAGCACTTATTTGCATAAAATAATGATACAGGTGGAGAAGTTTGGATTAGAAAGGAGATATTTTAATTTTGATTCTTGATTATAAAACTGGAAATTTTAATGTACTGAAAAAATATTTTTTAATCAAGCTGTTTTTATAGAGAACTTGAGGGTGGTTTCTTTTTTATGAAAGCGTAGCACAAAGGAACTTAATTTTGAAATTTCAGTTTTCTTTTTTGAAAGTTGTATAATACTGCTTTGATTATTTAAAAGCAACTTAATTATACTTTGGTGTTTATCATATCATGTAAATATTTTTTCTTATATTGGTTGTCTACAGTAATCCATGTGAATGCTAACTTTCACAATTTCTAAACATTCAAAATACCTTCACATTGTACACAATGTTTATTTCAACAGAATTTGAAACTCAGAGTCTTTTTTCTTTGCAAAAGAAAAACACTGAAGTATTTCTATGAACAGTATTTTTAGCTCTTGTAACTTTCAATTATTAAGCTTAGCATGCATCTAAAGCACAGATCTGAGCACAGACCTAAATGAGGGCTAAAAGGAGTTGCTGTTAGGCAGAGCTTAGGAGTTAGGCATGTGCGGTAGGGAGAGACAAACACACTCAGCTTGTGGTGGTACACGAGGTCTCGTGGATCTGGCTGCATCTTTCGCTTTCGAATCTGCAGGTTGTAGTAACAGTTCCGTAAGTGTGTAACACGAACTTTCAAATATTTGGAAGCAATATTAGCCTATCTTACATTCAGATGAGATTCATGGTTTGTAAATTAACGCTTAGGACAACTAGAATATACAGTTTTTTGATAACAAGTACTGAAGCAAGGGCTGGTCTTTTCTGAAGCCTTGGGAGATTTAAGCAATTTTTTAAAGTTATCTGATGATCAGAAGGTCTATAAAGAAATAAAATTACTTTCTTACAAAACCTGCAGAGAAATCCTAAAATATTCCTATGACATAAAAGGGTTAAATACTCTATGAACTACTATAAAAGTGCATTGCTGATCAAAGGTTTGAAACTGGGTTCCTGGGAAACATTTCTATACATAAAACATCTATAACCATGATACTGATTACTACTGGTTTTTATTTCTTAGCAACTAAATGTTACACTCCAATGATAGTGAATTAACAACAGAATGCAAGAAAAATATTCCTTTCTGGTACTGAATGTGCTTTGAGCTGTGTGAAAAAAAACATATTCTACAAGAATAATAGATGCACTCATTAATTTTCCTATTAATTCCTATATTAATAGTTTAAATGAATTGTATACTTATATAGAACTTCTGTTTTATACTGTCTTGTAGTTTTAGCATTTTAGCAATCTTGTTCTTTCACATATCTATTTATATGGAAATAGTAAATGCAGTGAAAAGCCTATCCTATAGGAGAAAGTGTCTTGCTAAAATTCATAATTGCACTTATTAGCATACATTTATCATTAGATTGTGCTTTGGCCAGGTATGCCATGCTACTCTGTTTAGTAGGCCATAACTTTTCCTTTTGACTATTTTGTTTCTTCACGTATTTCTACGCATTGTAATTTAATATCAGACAACAGCTTTTGAGTTTCTTTGCAGAAAACCCCAGTTCCATGAAAAAAACATATTTGTAGTGATGGAGCTGGGATACTAGTCACCTTCTATCTGATGTGATCATTCATACCACTACAAAATTCATATAAAATGTGTATTTGATGACTCTCTTCCTACTCTGTGAAGACTTAATTGCACGTGTAGAATATACACTATATAGAACATGCAGAATAGGGCCAAAAATTTGCATGTAGTTTCAGAGCTGTGTCACCAGGTCCACAGAAGAACTGTGGAATCCGTTCTTACCCTGAATCCTTCAGCTGGCCAACCATGTGGGCAGCTCCTTCCAGCAACCCTTCGCCAGGCAGGAAATTTCTTCCATAGTTTTGCCTAAATAAAGCTTTTTCTCTTCTTAATGCGCTGGCACAGTATGTTTCTTTTACAAACATCACATAAAAGTAGTACAGGCAAGTTCTTTGTGAAAGCTGCAAATACATAGCAAATCGGTAACTTGTATCAGTAATGACGGTAAGCTTCAGTAAAATGCCACCTAGAACAGGAGTCAACTGAGTAATTGGCTTTGTGTGCAAAAAGTTGTGGTACAGATTATGTAGGTTGTTGTAGACTTCAGAAGGTTTGAAAGCTGTATTAGTGAATATAAATAATAACAGTGGCAGAAAGGCTGGCAGTGAAGTGTTTTTAAAGACTTCTGACAGGTTAACAGTGACAGAAAATAGTGATGCTGGACCAGTGCTTTACCCTGTAGCCAAAAAAAAAATTGTTAAAAAAGTCTGGGCAGTATCAAAGGCAGGAGACAATAATAAAGTGATTTGCATTGCAAATAGTTTGGAAATATTTATAGCTGTATAAGTGGGTTTTATATAATTTTGGAATTTGGAATTTCAGAGGAATATGCTTACAGGCTCTTTTACTGAGAAATAAACGACAAATGGCAGTAGAAGCTGGTCTTACATTACAAGTGAGTGTTATTAATTCTCATTTACTATTATTATTCTGTGATATGTATTTTATTGCCCATTTTGTGAAGAACAAATTTTTCTGCTCAAATACAGACATGTTAATGCAGTGTTGATCTGAATGTACATCAAAATATTAAAGTTCTCTGTACTCAAAAAATTACAACATTTTGAAGG
The DNA here is from genome assembly GCF_036013445.1 of Caloenas nicobarica. Lineage (NCBI taxonomy): Eukaryota > Metazoa > Chordata > Aves > Columbiformes > Columbidae > Caloenas > Caloenas nicobarica. The sequence goes on from NC_088245.1 coordinate 53,399,801, forward strand.
AGAAATATTTTTTTAAAATATACATTAAAACGTGTTATTCCAAATAAACTTTCAATAAGTTTCATCATTCATTTTTTTTGTAGAAAGGAGAAGACTGAGCATTAGTTCATCATCCCAGCTATAATGACAACTATTAGGTTCAATCATTTTACTGGGTTGGTGAGAATGTCGTACTTGGACTCCAAAAATGGGAGAGGATTATTCAGACTGACAGGAAAATAAGAACATCGGCTAAGTGTTCAGCTAAAAAGCCCTAAAACTGTGTTACTGTGAAGTATTTGCTGTAACGTGCCTTAAGTATCTAGAGAAATAATTTTGTTTGCACAGGGTGTTGTGGGGGTTTTTTTGCATAATATATTGTGCCAGAGAATGGTGATTTCTGGCCATCAGAGCTCACCACCAGCAATCCGGTCCCTACCCATGACATGAGGAGTATCTTTGAAAAGCTACTTGGTTTCTGGTTAGCTTCTGAGTTTTAGCTGGAATCATGCTGAGATCTGCCCCAACTGCCACCATATACCCTTTTCTTCCTGAAAAATCAGTAATGCAGCATGGCCCCACGTTTTCAGTAGTTTTGGGGTTTTTTTCCAGCTAGTCAATAAAACGGTCTGATAGTTTTTATGAATATGCTGCTCTGCTGTGAACTGGGAAGGGTGACTTGACTGAATATGAGCTGCCTGTTTTGCTCTATAGATACATTTGCATCCTTCTCTGGGTGGAAACACATGTTGCTTAAGGAAGAAATGAGAAACAGTATGGTTCTAATAGACGCCTAATTGCCATGAATTTGGTAGTGGAAATCAGGAAAACTAATCCTTCTTCCCAAAAGCCAGAAGATGAAACTGAACGTATGTGCACACACGGACATATCGTTTCCAAAAAACAGTTAAGAAAATAATAGAAGGATTCGCTCTATAGTATTTTTCAGTTGTAAACTTAGTAAATTATGTTGTTTACTCCAAAAATATTATAATTAGAGTAAGCAAAGAATACAGGCCCTTAAAACATATGCATAAAACAAAGCGTTTAAAGACTTTGTGTCTTAAGTCAATATTCATGTAAATTTTTCTTTTGCATATCATACAAAAATATTTTGTCCATATAATAGGATTTTTGCCTGTGTTAGAACTGCACAGTAACGAAGCAGAGCAGTCAATGCACCTTTCCCATGCAGAATTCCTGTCATGGGAAGTGTGACTGATTCTTCTTTATAAAATAGTGGAGTTAAGAGTGAGAAAGTACCTTTCCTCTTTCTGCCAGAAGCACTGGAGCTAAAACAGACCTGCAGTTTCTTTTGCAGCTGGGTGTATGTGACCAATAAAAGCAGCAGACTAGTAAGAGGAATAGCAATAGTAGTGATTTCCTGCCATGCCATAAATAGGATTGTGGTACAGTTTCTGAATCATAGCTAGAATCTGTATTTCTGGCTCAATTTCAGAAATGCTTTCAGTGTTGGATTATGAACTTGGGCTTCTTTTACCATTATTTGTGTAGAAAATAAAACTAGAGGAAGGAATATAGGGGTATTTTCTAGAATAGTAAGAATATTAGGGATTATTACACAATGACGTGTATTGGATTGATACTGGTTGGTCCATTTTCTTAACTAAACACAAGCTGTATAGGAACGCAGAATGCTTGGATAATAAGCTATCCTCAGAGGGAAAAATAGAACAGTATAGGGATAGCCTGTTCTCAGAGCACAGATTGCATCTCTGTAGATGGGTGTCCTGAACATCCTGTATAAATTGTGATGACAACCTATTGGAAATGGCATGGTTTTTCCCATGGTAAGTATTACCAATCTTTCTGTGCAGCACTGCTGAAGCTTTCCCATCCCTGTCTGAGAGGAGACTATAAGTAATCTCCTTCTTTCATTCTATATTTCAAATATATTCCTAGGAGTTGTCTCAGATCTAGATCATACTGCCTCCTTCTTGTTTTGCTAGACATTGGACCAAGTAGAGAACAGTACCACTTTCTGGTATTTACTAAAGAGAGTGTTTGGTCTGGAAGCTTTTAGTACCATTTCAGTCTTCACTAGTTATTAGTATCATGTATAACTTCAGCTTCAAAATTCTTCTCAGTGTAGCTTTTACTGTCTGAAATCCTGAATTAGTCAGCTGTAAGAACATAAATGTAGCCCTCTGTATCAGTTGATAAGCTTATGTTAATTAGATATCCTTCAGGAGTTGGAAATACTGTATATCAGTGCATAAAAATATTTTTCATTTGGAAAAGATATAGTCTAGAGCAAGATATAGTTGCATAGAAGCAACTTGTTTGTCTTAGAATAAAAAAGAAAAAGAATAAGCATAATTGCTACCTAGCACAGTATTCAGTTTCTTTTATATGAAGCATTTTGTCCTCACAGCCTTTTTGTACATAGTTCATAAATTTGTATGGCAAGAGGATCTGTTATTGGCCTGTTATCCGTGTAGCATTTGCTTATACAGTCTTCATTATCAACAGCATCAGGTAATTATTTTGAGAGGATGGTGATCAACCTGCAAATTTCTTCTTTTTCTTATATCTGTCTTAAGGCAAGGAAAAAAGCAGGTGAAGACAATGTGAAGTACTTGGCATGTTGAACTGTCCTGTGATTGAAAGCAAGCAGTAAAATGCGTGATTTTAATGGTTTTAAGTAAGTTGAGATGTGAATAAGCTTTTTTTTTTTTTTTCCCGCTAGGAACTTATTAGCCTATAGATATGTCTGCTTGGGGGAAATAACTCTGATAGAAGCATTAAAGTAAATATTCAAAATTTACCTTTATTCACAGGTTGAATTTCATTTTGAATTGAGTAGTGTTAACATATATCACAAGATTTTTAATACCAAATTTATTAGTGGTGATTTTAGTAAATTAATTTTATTTTGCCTCGTCTTTTCCTGTCTAGTTCAATATTCAGTTGGCAGTTATGCTTAGCATAACATTTACGGAGGACTATGAGGCTAGGGTTGTTTTGAAATGACAGCTGAAATAATTCAGTTGATATTGTGATTCACTCAAATATGTAAACAAATGAGAAAAACAGGGATTAAGTATTTCCACTGAAAGAATTAGAATTACTGATTCATGGAAGTTTAACTGAGCTGTTTATATTTTTTCACTAGGAAGAATTATGCAGTTTCACATGACTAAGAGTGCTTGTTCCTGTGAAATGTGTTATTTGTAGTGATAGGGCTAAGTATGAGTAGATTTTATTTTATTTTAAATAACGTATTCTAATACTGCATGAATGGTGGTGGCACAATGTGAGGAACGACAGTGTCAGCCATAACAGTGCTGGTGCTGAGCAAAGCCAGAGTGATGAGGAGACGCCAATGGCACTGAAAATGCATTGAGGGTGTGATTACATGTAGAGATACGCTTCTGCTGTAAGCTGAGGTGTAGGGGAAGCTACTTGATCTGGATTCCTGTGCTCCTGTCTCCATTAGTAAGTACTGTGGCAGAATAAAAGTTAATATGTAGAGCAAAAGAGGAGGATCCAATGTCTGTGTCATCCACATTTTGGGACCACATTTTGGAATAGGTCTAGTAAGGTCCCATTGGCTGAACGTCCATGAATGGATGGAGAGCATTAGGTGCACTCTCAGAGATCATCTTTCAACTATATGTCATCCAGGAGGGATCCATTTCAGGCACTCTGGAATCATGGTGCAAGACAATGGGGAAATCTGCTTCAGACGTGATGCAAACTAAAACGCTAACGTAGACTTGATTTTTCTAAAGACAGGCTCTGATAAACAGCATTTCAGAATAAGGGATGAGTCCTGTGAGTCCCAAATCATATTATGGAAGACTGTATTCCTCTGAAGGAGTCCAGAAAGATAAGCCTCCCTATGTTGAGCTAATCTTTGTCAATATAACTATATTGATAAAGGCTATGTTGACTCTCTAATGTCATACAGTCATTTCAGATGAATCTTTACACATTATTTGCAGTATGTTTTATTATTTTTCTAGGGCTCCATTACTAAAATAAATATTATATGGAGAAAATTATTATTAGGTTGTTATTTTTCTGGCCAAATAAAAAAGTGTTAACGTACCATTTTGATGAAGCAAAGAAAATTATTTTTTGACATTAAGTTATGGAAACCTCTTTTCTTTATCATAGCTTTATATTAGTAATAGGCAGATAGAAAATTATTTCAAGTTAGTAATTTGGTGTCTGTTTCATGTAGTTGAGGACCTGAGTAACATCTTGGTTCAGTGGACAGGTTCGATGTGTCTCATATGGTTTGAAAACATATCTGGCCTGTTGGCCTGAAGCCTTGGATGGCCTAGGTAGCACTGTAATAGACAGTGGAGCATAGAGCTAAATATCTGCTATGCTGTGCTCAGCAAAGGAACCAGATTAGTAACTTACACTAAACACACACACACATCTATTGCTTGAAGTAATGCTGTCAACATCAACCTTTGTACTTTGATGACAGTAGTGTGGATATTCATCTACTCAGACTGGGAACATTGTAGCTTCCTTGAGATAGTCTGTGGATTTTCAGCTGCTCAGTAGAAGAGACCAAAAGATTTTTAAGTTTGAATAAACCAAGGAGTGATATTAAAACCAGATTTGGAATTCTCCATCAGCTTCCAGTTTAGTACCAGAAGCAAAAATCCTCTCTCCTTTCAGCAGATGTAACAGTCACCATCATGTTTCTCATATACATAAAAATATAATAACAACTATAATTCAATGAAGAAAGTAGTTTTGAAACAATCTCAGGGAGGCGATCAGAAATAGTTTGTTTCTTGTTTGGGTGTTTTTTTGTTTTGTTGGGGGTTTTTTTAATTTTTTTTTTAAATTTCAGATAATAGTATAAAATCCAATGCATTTAACAAAACTGTTGATCAAGGAGCCAAGGAAAAATTCAGGTCAGTAGGGAGCACAAACAGCAAACTAAAAGTTACACATTAAACTAAAGAATCTGTCAATTCTACATAGATCATCTCTCAAGAAACATTAGTTTTACTTTTATTTCTAAACATAATATCTTTCCAAGTACACACAAAGCTTCTTTACAGATATCATTTGTAAGAGATTTATGAGAATTCTACAGGTATGATGGGAAGCTGTAACGGTTTCATTATGGAGGAGCAGTGCTTTAAATTGCTTCTCAGAGTTGGATTGCCAGCGAGCTGTGGAATAGTTATCTTCTTTTAATCAAAGTAGTTTTGGAAGCATCAGTCATGGTTTTTAGTTAAAGCTTAATTGGATTTTGCATTTACCAGGGTATAATCATGTTCATTACTCAATATGGCTTTTTTTTTTTTCCTCCCTCTCTCTCAGAAGTCACTATTGTTGCATCTTTTTGTATAGTAAGAAAACACAATGTAAAAGTTAGGTTGAAATATTTTCTACCGTGTTCCTTTTTTTCTACAGTGACTCAGTTAACAATATGCAGAATACAGCTGATACTGAATGCAGTAGAATCAAATAATCTTTTCTTCCAATACTGTGCTCTGCCACAGCACAGCACATCTTTGTTGACTTGAAGGCAGACAATACTTACCATGACTAATATGAAGGACTGTCCCAGTTTATGTGTCATAAAGGAACTCTAACTTTTGCAGAGCTCTGCCACTAAAGAAGTGATATCCGAAGTCAATTGAGTCTCAGCTTTGTCAATATTCACTATTCACTGGTGCTGATTCCAGTTTTCCAGACAAAGGAACTTTAGAAAAGTGATCTTACCTTTTGGTGGCTCTCTGAAATAAATAGATGCAAACTGACACAAAAATATGCCTTGATCAAATAACAGAATGCATTCAGTTTTTCCGTACTGAGTCCAGCGGTATTTTAAATTTCCAAACATTTGTTTTCTCCTGACAAGACAAAGCTCATATTTTTCACTGCATTTTGCTTCTGCCCTCTCATTACCAGCATTTCAGAACCAGCAGGACACTACATCATGCACAGCACCTTTGGCGTTTGTGGAATTAGAGCTCCTGAGGGTAATGTCCCAGGTGGACTAGAATTGTAACATATTTGGGCTGTTTATGTATTAAATAAAAATATACACTTTTTACATTTATCCCAATATTTAAAAACTCCCAGTCTGTTTTTACTACCTGTTAAAGATACCTTTAATTGAATTCTTCATGTAGTTCTTATTCATCTTTGATGCTTTTATTACGTGATTTTCTAAAAGCACCGAGGTTTGTGGTGAAGTTCCTTGATAATCATATTTTTTAGCCAGCTCTCTTATAGGGCATTTTCTTGTCATAGACTTTTAATAATTTCAAGTTACAGTTTAAAGCTGCATGCTTTTGGTCAGGTATTAGCATGCAGTTGTTTTAAAGTATCTCTCTGGGAGTTAGACAGCAGATGGGCCAAATAGCCTTATGCAGAATTACATTTTCAAGCTCAGAGTAAATCAGCAGGGACCACGAGGAAAAAAATACCCACCCAAAACAAAACCAACCAACAAAACTATTATTGGAAGTTTCTCATGGCTCCCCTCTTCCTTTCTCACTTGTGCAGGAATAGCAACACATGGCAACACTTCGTACACTGCAGCTTATTTCCCTATTCCGAGCAGCACAACTGCTTTGGAGGTTTGAGGTTCAGGACAAATTTCATCCTATCTCTCACCTTTGGCTTGTGAAGAGATTCATAACAGGTCTCTGGAACCAACTCTCCTTCTATTACACATGATTTTTTAATATTGATAGGCTATTTATAGAGGGAAGCTTAGTCCTCTCGAAGCATGAAAGTATCAGTAATGTATTAGTGTCAAGTTTAATTGCTAATCTTTGTAAAACAACCAAGAGACTAGTCAATCTTTTTTATTCAATAGTGTAGGATTTCATTAGATTATGTAATTTCAAATGCCCTTCCCTTTTCTACTTAAATGAAATGCTTATCTGTAAGAATTTGTGAATGCGATTACTAGAAGTGGAAAATAAGGGCAACAAATACATTCTATTTTGCTGCAATTTGCATCAGCTCTTCACTTTCCTGTACAATCAGAAATATCTGGTGTGCATTGAAATCTTCTAACACCAGCTCCTGGTCCTGTTTGAGTCTCATTGATGTTCATTGGAATATACTGAGAACTTTTCTGGACCTATAGTCCCCTGATTTATGGGTGTGGGCATCTTTAATTTAAAAAACTATGATAAGGAAATGTGGTGGCCTGAAAATACGCAGTATTAGATCTAACACGTACACCTTTAAGTTAATTCTCATCTCTGAACTAAAAAGAACATGATTTTCTCTCTTCAAAGAACTATTACGTACTGGAGACAGAGCAGTTTGCACTCTTGTAGTCGATTGCAATCACCAAATTAAATTATCATGACTCCAGCATGGTCTGTGACTCTGTCTCTAGAGTAACAGCGGTGGGTGTTAGTAGTACAATTGTATATCTAGTGTATCATAAGCATTTAAAGAAAAGGAAAAGGAAAATCAGAAGTTCAAAGGAAATGCTCATGCCTAAATGCACGCTCTTATTTATCAGTCTTCTAAAATGAAAGTTTAAAGGGGGAGTTAGCTGTCCATGTCTGTTGTAAAATCAATTTTTATACTAACTTTATAAAGACCCTAATTTTGCAAAAAATGCAGAAGAATATAGATCTTCCCCCTCTGTATGCTGGACCATTGATTTCAATGGAGTTCTGTGTTTGTGTATCTTCATAGGATAAAAGCCTGTCTGCCTTGTAAATTTACTGTCTGTCTAGCTTATGCTAAAAATGATGTGTCAAGTTAAGTGAAATGAGGAAGATGGATATTTCATCAACTCTCAGATACTTTTTCAGAATAGTGATGCTTGCAGGTGTACCTGTAGCTCAGTTTGCATAACCACTGTGCCTAGTACCACAGTGAAACATTGCTGCCCTCAAGATTTCCTGCTTTTGTTGCAGGACTTGTCTGCTATATTAAATGTTTTGGAATTTTTTTCTGAAGTACCATAATGATGTGAAACTTCAACACGAGTGTTTTGGAGCAGTTTCTAGGTCAATAGTCAATTAATGCATTTATACTTTCAAGAGCATTGACTTTTAAAAATAATATATGGTTTGTATTTTCAGGTAGATGATATGAGATAGATCAGTACTTCCAGTATGTTGTGAGTTGATACTATAGAAGATTTTTTTTTTCCTGACGTTTATTCTGAAATGTCTTGCTAAAGCTTTACCTTGCAGAATTTGAGAATTGCACTTGAGACATCTTTCTTACAGTAGGACTTATGCAGTCACTTTTTCACTGGAATATTTTTCCCCAGTAATTATATCTAAAATAAATATATGTACATGAATTTGAATATGCACATATGTGTATAAATATATCTATATTTCACTATGAAATAATAGCGCTTTGGAATCAGATATAAATGGCAGGATATGGGAAATCTTTGGAGAACTGAAAGAATTCTCTAGATAAGGTGGTGGGGTTCTTTTGTAATTTTGAGAGATCTCAGCATGCAGAGTTTAAAAATATCTCTGAGAAAGCATGAGCTGTTACAGCGATGCAGCTGTCATTAGCTGTCACAGACCACAGAAATATGGTGTTGAGTATTATTTAATTACTGACACTATTCATAAAAAAGTTTTGTGTTTTTGTAGACAAATATGAGGGAATGGCAATCTAGCCTTGCTTTGCATAGGTGCAAGCAGCTAAAGGCTTATTGTGTGGCCTCTGACTAAAATAACACATTGATAAAATTCTAATGTCCTGGTAGAAGTGCAGCTGAAGCGTCTGGAATAGAGTCCAGGACAGGAGCTTAGGTTTATATGCTGGACTTCATCATATCCCTAACCCTGAGGAGCTGAGGGCCAGATACACAAGGAGATATTGTCATAACCCTCATTTTGGCTCATAGACTTCACTAAAAAGGTAGGAATGCTGGTATATCTAAGTCTAGATCCGCAATTAAGTGACAGAGAAAATTTGGATTAAATATACAATTAAGCACCTGTAAGACTTGCAAATCACTTTTAGCCTGTCATTTTCCCACCAAGTTACCCAGAACCAGGGAATGAGGTACGCTGATCAACACAGTTCCCTCCATAAATATGTCAAGACCAAATGTGTTTGCTTTTGGCAAGTCAGAATTTCCAAAATCATCACTGGTAATTCTCCATGCAGCAAACAAAAACTTCAATCTCTTAGCTCTCTGCAATTGAGCAAAGAGCTATGGTTGGGTCTTTTGAAGATCATCAATTCTCGTAAAAGGAAGAATTTAGAGACATGAATTTTTTTTTTATTAAGGAGAGGATTTTACCAAGGAGATGATGAGCATTCATTTTGATCTTGAGAAGCTTAAATGAGAAAGACACATCGTGTGGTTGAAGAATATGCTGGAAGGTTTTCTATGGCATCTGCAGCATGTGAGATCCAAATCACAAACTGGATCACATTTCTCTCGCACACAGGAAAGGATATGGATATTTTCAAATCTAAGTCCCACTCATTTCATGTACCAGCTGCTTTATCACCATTTAGTTTCCTTTTATTCCACTTACAGTTCTGATATAGTTACAGTTCTTTTAACATCTCATTTAACATGACAAAAATATACATTCAGATAGCAGCTGAGTGTACAGTATAGTATGACCGGATGGTATAATCTACTAAAGGAATAAAAAAAAGTTTTCATTACATATGTTCTGCATATCTGGGAAAACCAGGCATGTCAGCTCTGATTTTTCACCTCACATTTGCATGAAACAAGTGTAAGAGTGGAAAGGCAAACCTATTATTTTCTTCCACTTAATTTCTTTCAAATAACAGTGTTATATTACTTCCTGACAGGGTTTAATTAAAGGCTCTGGAGATTTTCCTAAACTAAGGTTTGAGATTCTTCAGAAAATTCAACAGTGAATTTGTCTGACCAAGAGAAAGCTAGCAGATCTGTTGTCTTCATTATTTTATTTACAGTATATATATTTCTTTGTGCATGATGTGTGAGAGTTAAAATAAATTCAATTGTATGGAAATTTTTTATGAACAGGTGAGCACAGCTAAGATCTATTTTCTGCTAAGTCAAGGTACAATTCTACTTTTCTCTTTTCAGAAACAAATTTGGATTAGAAGTCAAGGGAAAATATAGATTCCCTCAATTTGTCTGTGTTCTGGGGTCCTCTGAGGACTCACCTTTCTAATATAAATGTTCCACCTTCACTTTCAGGACAAGGTTCATCTCATTTGATGTTCAATATCTGTACTGTGAGGCTCTACCTAGATTTCTGACCCTACTTGCAATTCCACCAACTTTTTTTTCTGTGTACATTCTAAAGGTATAAACTACTCTAAAAGTACCCATTTCTAAGATTCTGAGGGCAGATAAATGGTTATCTTAGGTTGTTTACGTGCTGATTTTTGGTCAAATCAAGCTTACCCACAGCATCCAGAGGCTAAATAGTGGATATTTGTTCTGGTTTTAAACTTAGCTCATATTTTTACATTTTGAAGATTTAAAGAGTGGGTTATTCTTGCTGAAAACTTAAGTGTGTGTCCCCACTGTATACTTACTTGGAGGAAAGCAAATCTGAATATGAAAAATGTTTATTCCAATCACCTTCTGAAAAAAAGGATAAGCATAAGCTGATAGCAAGGTTTGATGTGCATTCATCTGATCCTTTCTTGCCTAACAGTGTTTTAGAGAGTATAATATAGACATGGAAAAATGACTTTGTTCATCTGAAATAAACACTGTTTATGGATTTTTATATCAAATGTTATGTATATAACCATGATAAGACTGGGGTTTCTAGTGAAGAACAGCTGTAGTTTGGGGGTTTAGATCAATCTTTCTTTTAAGAACACATCTAAAAATACTGTTTACTTACATTTGTAGTAGGATTGGCTATGCTTTCAAATTTGAATACTCTCTACAATGTGTTTGCTTACATCGCTGAAGGAAATGTCTGTCTTTTTGATATTCAAAATAGTTTTGATATATTGCTATGAAGAATTGAGAGACAGAGCAAAATAAAATGAATTATGTCAAAATTTACATCTCAAGAGATCAATTTTGACTTAATAAATAATGGTATAATATGCTTTGTAAGAACCATATATTGAAGTTGAGAGCCCTTTTAAATGCTGTGCGATCTGTTTTGGTTAAAACCAGAACTGCAGAGGTCAATTTTAAGAAGTTAGTGTGTTTAAGGGAAACTTCTTCAATTTTTGTACATTTTGTCTAATCTTGACATCAGACATCAACTCTCAGTAAAATGAAACCCTTTGCTTGGTTGAAAGAGTACACTCAGGTTAGTAAGAGAAAAATTAGACATATTATTGCTGAAATTCAGTGAAATTTTTTGCTTTTCTAAAGTGATAAAGAGACGTATTTGCAGAATACAAATAATGATCTATTGAATAAAAAATATATAAGGAGCTGCTTGATTATGGATATTGAATATTATCTCTCTTATTAAAGTGTAATTGTGAAAATAATTGTAGATTTCACCAGACAGTATGGCCAAAAGTTAAAATCTATCCCAATTTGCTCTTTTCTTCCGTCCTATTTGATTCCATACTGAAATCCATCATAGGAAGAAGACAGTAAATTCTACCAGTGCATCCGTCAAATAAAAGCATACATCCAGCATAACAGTTTGGGAGGCAACTTTCCTTTTGTTTTGTGGCTCTAAAAAGTAAGCTTTTTCTTAAGTAGAAGTAGAAAGACCTGAAGAACTGCAGATTTTTTTTCATTATTTCAAGCTATCTGTGATGGTAACAGCACTGATCTACAGCAGTTTATGAATGCTATGACTTGCATAGTAAGATAATATGTGTATGGATCTACTAGGTTCTTGAAATATTTAATGATTTGTTTCTAGCATAGTGGAGTCAGGCAGTTTGTAGCAAACAAATGCAATGGCTTTAGATAAGCAGCTGCCTTGAAAAAATTTTACTAGGTCTACGAAACAAGGACTGTTCTCTAAAGAACCATATCCATACAACTGCAGGGTCTAAGGACTTCTGTTGAATCTAGGAATAACAAATTAATAAAGAAATTAGGGAGTTAATGTCTAGAGAGAGAAGGAGAACAGCTAGTGACTGTCACAGGGTAAAAAAGCACATAGACCCTGGATTTTCAAAGTCTGAGATTGTACAGGCCTAGTAATACTTTAGATAAGAAAATATATTCTTCTTTGGTTTTTTTTCTCCTTTGGTCATTGATGTTGAACGTTTTTTCAATATCTCAGGTATTTTAAAAGTCCTGTATTTCAAGTGAACTGCTCTGAATGGAATTTTTTAGGATCTGTTGGTTGAGTATTTGATGCAGAAGGTACCACAGTCCATTAGCTTAAGATGACTTTCAGAGAGACAGAAAATGCAACTAATTCTCAAAAGGATTCTGTGAAAATTGTCTTTCTGAATATCAGTTGACTCCAAATCTCCATTGCTTAAGGTCAAAACTGTCTGAAGCCCATGTAAGACAAGAGGGATTTTTGTAGGGAAAAATATAAGCTTTGTTTTCAGCATGGAGTGGCAGCACTTGAAGACTCACTTGAGGGGCTGATTAGACATATAGCAAGAGCTATAGCTGTGATACTCACTAGTTCACAAATACAATTCACTCCCCTATAAAAATAAAACATTCTGAAAATGATTAAAAGCTGATCAGGATCTGCCACTATATCAAACGTTTTGTGAATCAGAGCTGTAAGTGAGAGATTTATTCTGAACATGCCATTAGGTAAAAGACAAATTGATCATTATCTAGATTTTTTTTCCAAGCTAGCAGATAAATTGCTTTCTTTAATGTAGTTTTGAAAATGTTTAAGAAAGTTGTTTTCTACAAAACAGTAACACTGGAGAACAGGGCTCCAAAACTAAATAATCATCTGCTCTTGCAAGACAGGTATTGAAGCAAAATGAGTTTGTTTGTAGACCCACAAATCCAAGAAACAGTATTTATTGCAGCCTCTGGCAGAACAGATGGAACTCTGTGCTTCTCAACTTGCTAATTAAACGCAAATTAAGTCTTGTTTCTTGTCAGCTATTGTTTTTCTTTCTCTTTGTTTGTTCAGAGCAGTGACAAAAGGCATGTAATTCTCTTTACTTCCCCCTCCTCTTTTCTTGTTTCTGCCCACCTTATGTGCTGATTTCCTTAAGAAAAGCTAAACTTTTGCACACGATCTTTTAAATTGTTATTATTATTATTTTTAAGGGATAGAAATAATTTAAGATATAGAAATACTTTAAGAAATATAAGCTTCCTTCACAGCCTAAAAAATTTTGACATTCTTGAGGTTTGTGGTGTAGAAAGAACATTTCCATTCAAAGTCCTGCTGTGGTAATGAGAGTTCTACCACCTACAAAGTAAGGGTAGCTCTGTGGCAAGTCTTCAGAATGAGCAATTTCTGATCCGACCTTTTCCATCTCTCAGAGGAAGAATTAATGACAAAGACTGGCATGTCTTGTTCAGATTGCCAGTGTTTTCAGAGACTATGAGCCCCCAAAGCTTTGACACTTTCGTGGAGCTTACTCATTGTGTAAGTGACATACTACACAAAAAAATAGTACTTTGGAGGAAAGCTGATGGAAATATGTAAGATAAATTACTTCCTTACATCTGCTTCTGAATATTTTTAATATAAAATTTTATATGAAATTATATCAATATATTCCATGATTCAGTATCCCATGAATTATTTTGTATTGGATTTTTGTCAAATACACATTAAAGTATATAGTATCTTTATGCTTTTTTATGAAATAAATATTACAACCTGGTGTCATAATTTTATTGTAAAATTATTAAACTTTAAGAGTTAACTCTGTCAGTCTTAGAAATGCTGGAATTTGATGGCAGTGTTGTATCTAAGTTTTAAAATGTATGAGATAACCTTGGCTGACAAAACTGCAAAGGTCCACAAATATATCATTCTGTTAATTTATTTCTATGATCTATTTCCGTTAATTTTTTTCCATTGTCCTGCTATTTGCAGTTGTTGGAAATTAGCAGTACTAAAGGTACAACATTAAAAACAAATAATGGTTCTCTAACTTTCCCCATGATCATGCAGAATCTCTATTTCCAGATTTCCATATACTTGGTTGGAGGTATTAGAAGTGATCCTTAGTATTTGCCCTTGCCATGGTGCATTTTTTTTTGTTTCAGATTAAATATCCTATCTGTAATCTTTCTAGATGAAAAATTGCAACTGACTTAAGTGGCTCTCTAAGAGCTCCAAAATAGGCTTTTTTAAATGTGTTTGATAGTGCTCTTTTAAGACAATAAGAACAAATAGGTGAGACATTAAGCTAATAAAGCTATATTTGATTTAGTTTCACTCTTACTGTTTTATAGAATGTTAAAATGTTAAGGAATGTAATTTTCACAGATTTTCTTTATATTGAATATTATTAAAATATATTTATATATATGTCTTTTACAATAATTCAATTTTGTACACTATATGTATGCGTCCCTTTATCAAAGGCATTTAGTTTTTTTCTATATCAGATACATAGTTTTATTGAAACCATATTTGAAATTACTATTTTTCAAAAAACTTTAAATGTCTCAAAATGTTTTGCATTATTTATGTATGGCAAGAAGACTAATAGAGTCTCAGAATACATTACGTAATATTGGCTAACTGTGCTAAGCTTTTAGAAACATTTCTGCTAGAGAAATTGAACCAACACTTTGGTGTGTGGTCTGTGGTGTTTCTCCTTTGTGAAGAAGACAAAAGTGCTTGACACAGGTCAGTGAGTTGAGCAATACTTTTTTGATATTGGACACTTTGCAGAAACTTTATTTGAACCCTTCACTTAAATGAAAACAAAACAAAACAAAAACTCAATAAGACAGTGTAATTACATGTATATGTAAAATAAAATTCAAAATTAGTTTTGAAGATTGATACTAACTGGGTTGTTACTGCAATGTAAGTGAAGACATTAACCATTTAATGCTTCACCCAGAGAGAAAAACAAAACAGAAAAAAGCTGGAGCCTCCCATAATTCTCTTTTTTCTTTCATATATTTGAAACAAAATATTTCCAAATGTTACCTAGACAGAAAAAGAGACAGTAGTTTTTCTTTCTTTGCCTAAGTCAAGCTGAGCTGGTGAGCAGCCATTAAATTTAACTTCAACTATTACCGGATCATAATCACAAATAAATATTAAATATTTCTTGTAAGAAATAGACTAGATCTGTTTTAAACATTGCTGTGTTTTATTCCAGTTCAACTTGATATTTAATAGAAATGTGCCAGAGGTTCAATCTACAGGCATATTTCAGTACAACAGGAATGTAAAGATAGAAAGGATGATGAACCTGCCAAAGAGCAGAGCCACTACAGTAAACAAGAAGCTAGGACCTATACTTCATTTTCAGCATTGCTGGGAGCTTACTGGTAATTGAAGAGTACTAGAACTGTTAAGCAAAAATAGCTAGTTTTCCTTTTCCAGTAGAGGGGGAATAAATGCAGGCTAGCATCAGGAAAAAAGACAGAAAATGTAGTCGGCGTGGATCCATGGTTTGTTGACTTTCTTAGCTACCTCTTCCAACTTTCATTTTCACTGTCAAAGAATGGCATCCTATGGACAGAAAAATAAATAAAAAATGAAAAATAAAATCCATGGGCATATATACAAGATAATGACTGCTGCAGCTAGTATTGCATAAAGACAGTATATACAACAAGATGAAGATTTTATGAACCTCTGTCTTCTTTTATTATGAATTTAAAACATCTTCCAGTGATTTCAGCTGTCATTTTTCTCCTCTCTGAAGCTTGTCTTAAGAACAAAGGCTCCTTAGGGAGCCTTTGTGATCTAGGAGCAATGAGAGGGTTTTGGGTTTTTGTATGCCATAAATACAAGCCAAAATATTAAATAATAGGTTTCTTAATCTCTCCTAATCCAAAAAGCAAAGTCTAAAGTCCCAATTTATTTTCATAGTGCATTTAATAACAATGTAGGACTACAGAACAAGTCTGTGAAATTTTTCTGGTTAATTAATATCTCACTGTTTTTTTCCCGGTCAGAACTTATGTCCAGTTTCCTTCAGCACTTTGGCTGTATTGTGAAAAGTATTTTAGATGAACAACCCAGAAGGACCATATTTTATTTTGTTTTCCCTCTCTGTCTGTAACTGACTTGTGCATATTTTATCTTTGCATACCATATTTTCCTTATTCTGGTGGGTTTTCAAAATATATGTCTTTAACTGTAGATTTAAGAAACTTTTTTCTTTATGATACTATAGAAACAGAAATTACGTCTCAGTCATGACCTAATAATGCCCTTTAAAAACAGGGCATTTAAAAAAAATGCAACATTAATAATACATGAAATGCAATTCAGTAGATTGTTTTCATATTCTTGACTATGTGAACAGGTACTTTGATTTAAACAGTAAAATGCTCTCCAGCATTTACATGGAAAGTTTGAAAGCACACCACCAAGTGTATTTTTCCCATAATTCAGCATATGAAACAAAGCTGCCCAGAATAATCAGTAAAAAATTTAATCTTAGTTTTGATCAGTCTTTTGTGTTTTACTTTAGGCTTGACAGTTATAATCCATTTTATTTTATGAGACTATTAAGTCAAAATTCAAAAATCTGTCAGAAGAATAAACACTTCGATCTGTGAGAGTGCTTTGAATCTTGTGGGAGGAAAAAAGATTCATCAGTGCTCTCAATCTAAACCTTTTCACAATGTTGACTTCAGTAAGGTTTGTGTTGAGGGAATAGCGCAAAGCCATCCAGATCTCCTCTAACTTTCCCTACTCACCTTTCCAATTTTTCCCACTCCTTATACACTCTTCAGAGAACAGGTATTTTGGAAAGCACATTATCTTCAGACTTCTCTAATGAAACATTTTCATTGGGGTCCTGACACAAATGATTGTGGGAATGTTAGAAGTTTTTAGTCATGGGAATATTTTGGCACCATATGCTTAGTGGGAAGTTTTATTGTCAGGCACTGATGTTGCAGCTAAGTTAAAATTAAACTGGCATGAGACTGATGAGATGAAGGTAATGTTTTGAAGAAGCCAAAGTAATTCCACATTTGGAAGCCTCGCTCTAGGTAGGAAGCCTTTTCTTAGATTAGAAAAAATAGAAGCAATTTTTAAAAAAACATTTCCTACTTTTTCATCACTTTTCCTTTTTCCTAATTCACATCATATGACATCTCTTTGTTTCTTTTGTTCTAAATTTTAGCTATACAACCTTTTTTGGAAAAAAGTAATACAACAGTTGTTCTGCTTCTCCATGTCTTTTTGGCCCTACTCCAGCCTCCTCCCCTTTTAGAACGAGAAATCTGCTACAGACGAATTACTAGACTTTTGTACTTCCCTCATGTGCATGGGCTGACCCACCTGTGGTACCAGCCGGCTGGGAAGTGGAGAATTATAGAATCGTATTATGTCCTGAGTTGGAAGGGACCCACAAGGATCATCAAGTCCAGCTCCTGTCCCTGCATGTGACAGCCCCACAGGTCACACCGTGTGTCTGAGGCCTTGTCCAGTCTCTTCTGGAACACTGTCAGGCTTGGGCCGTGACACCTCCCTGGGGAGCCTGCTCCAGTGTCCACCACCCTCTGGGGGAAGAACCTTTTCCTGATGTCCAACCTAAACCTCCCCTGGCACATCTTCCTGCCATTCCCTCGGGTTCTGTCATTGGTCACTAAAGAGAAGAGTTCGGCACCTGCCCCTCCTCCTCCCCTTGTGAGAGAAATCTCCACAGCTTCTCTGCCCTTCTTTTGCACTCTTCAGTCATTTGAATAAGAGACTTGCAGAAAACTGGTGAGACATTTCAGACAGATACGCAGTCCAGTGTGCAGTGCAGACCTCTGCATTAAATGTGCTGTGATTGAAATGCAAGACTTGCAGAAAGAAAGCTCGATGGTGTAAGAAATATAGAGCCTATGTACACTAGACAGACGAAGTGTAGAGCTATGCACTGAGCCCTGTTGAACTCTGCCAGTGCTGATTCCCATTCATGCTATTTAGCATTGTTAGACCTGAAGAATGTGCTTCAAGACAAGACAGCCCTGTTACCTCGGAAACATTCAGCTGTCCATGGATAATCTGCCCAGCACTTCTGCCACTTTTCAGAGCTTATCAACATTTACTGAAACAGCACCTTTGACTGAAACTAGAATTTTATGGAAAAATCACCATTAGCCACTCTGGATTTTTGAGTACACTTCAGTAGCCTGACTGGAAAAAAACGAGTTTCTTATGCAAGAGCATGTCTTCCTGTCTATCCAAAGCCTGAATGTTGTCTCATTTATTCTTTATTTATTCTCCCTGTTCCCCCACAGATACTACTATTATTGCAATAGTTTGAAAAATTTAGCCTATTCCACTTCTTGAGATAGCCTCAAAGCTGGCATCATTTTTCTGGGACAAGTATCAGGCACCACTATTGTTATTTGAGGTGATTACTTACTGTCAAGTTACTGTTGAGATTTGGAGTTATATGCAGATATACAGAGCATGAAGCTTCTGGCTGCTGATGCTGCTGCTACTGGTCTCAGTTGTAACACGCACACAAATCAAACTGAAGGACATCAGACTGACCACAATGTTCTATATTTTTGAGAAAGCATCAAATGTATCCTAAGGGTCGAACTTCATATTTTTCTTAAACAGTCTGGCTTAATGAGTCAGTTTAAATTGAATCACTCAACAGTTATCCTGAAAATCTGTTATGAACTTCTCATACAGACTCAGGCAATTTACTTGACTTTCCTTTTCCTTAATTCTGCAGGTGTAAAATGAGACAAAAATGCCCTTTTCCCCATCTTTTGATTATCTGATGTGTTTAGATTGAAGATAGGAGGGAAAGTATGGCCATTGACCACAACTTTATTGCTTTAAATGTCCCAATTTCCATTTAGAAACAACTTGTGGTTAGCCTTCCTGAGACATTTCTCTCCCATGTACTAGCACCAAAGATGTTATTAGCAGAGCTGCTGCAACTAGATATCCATGAAGATGAAAAAGAGAGGGAGAGAGAGAGAGACTGAGGACAGGGCCAAACTGCTTCAGAAAGACCTCATGGCTCCAAATTATTGTCTCTGACAGTCTGGTTTTGGTGACTTTGGGGGGCACTCTTTTCACCCAGAATCAAGAGAAAGATAGATGACTTGGCTGCTAACCAAGTATTGCTCTTCTTAATTAATGTGGCATTACTTTGAAGAACCTGTAGACTTCCTGCAGTTTGTGAATGAAGTGTGCTTTCTTTCTTACAAATTTAACAACCTACTTCGATTGTACTAAGCAAATTGTGTTTTAACCTCGCATTTGGCCTTTACGCACCCTCATAATTAATGATACTAGAAGTTTGCCCAAATAAAGATGAAATACATGTTAAAAAGAACCTGTGGACTTATCCTGTGTTTTATTTTTGAGAAAAAAAAGCACTTTACATTCAAATTAAAGTCAGCCTAAAAATCCATTCTTGGCTTTTGAAATGCTTCTCATTCACATTTGAAGATATTCTCATTTTTCTAATAACACACCATATTATATATGCATGGGAAAAAATGACTGCATTAGCAATAGTATTAAGTTTTGCTTTTCTCAAATCTGTTAGTATTTGAAACATAAGCAACAAAACCAAAAAATAAAGTTTCACAATAGCATTTAGCGGAGGTAATTTGACATATGAAATGATATTTCTTATACATCTCAAGATGGAAAAATGTCAGTAGGATCAATCTACTAAAACTCCTTAGGATGCTTCGTGGTTTCAAGGGTAATGAAGTGGAGGGATTTGGCAAATTTCCTCTCAGAAGGCAAAGTTTGTCACCTGCTTAAGACTCTTATCAAAGCTACTCCACAGAGAAATTGTAGGGAAGGTGTGGCTTAGTTGAAGAAATATCAAATCATCTGGTCTCATCATATCCTATGGAATGAGACTGCCTAAGGAGACTTTCTAATTTGGATCACAAATGCAGTTATTTATTTTAAAAGATAAGTTTCATACAGAGTAATAAAAGAAATTCAAGTAAGGATGAGAGTGGAGATCATGTTTTTGCTCCTTGCTATATGACATTTTTCATCCTACACCATAATCCTGCTTAGTTCATCAGATATCAGATATCTCTGGGCGCATCTCATCTAATATATTTTAGTGGGAGCATGTCATGTCATGCAGTATTTTAGCAGGTTTGACCAATAAAATTGAAAGGGAGTTATTTGTTTGAGAAACGTATACATATATATATATTTGCCAATGAATTCTGTATGTAGCAAGGTCAGAAAGTTATGATCCCACATGACAGATTTTTTTAAATTTCCATTTAGTTTCTCTGAATTCAGCTGACTTATTTGTGTTAGCCATAGTGAGTGTCAGGTTTAAGAATCCAATATGGGATGAACAGAATAAATATGGATTATTCTGCAGTAATTAAGCCTTAAGGGAACAATTTTACTTTAATCCTGTCTTAATAGCAACATATCTTTTAGATACAGGTTTGTATTGAATTTGTATATAATTTGTAGTGGTTTGTTTGGTGGTGTGTGTTTGTTTGTTTGTTAAAGTAACATTTTATATTATAGGTCAGCTATTGTATAAGCAATGTTCTCCCTGAAACTGAAGTATAACATGGTCAATTACAACACTAGTGCTATTAATTGTTAATGTACTACTTGTAAAGTCAGGGATGTAAATAATCCACTGTAATTAAGACTGTCAAAAGGACACTATCAATCCTTTAAGTCTATAAAACCATTTTATGAAATGTGAACCTCATCCTGTGTCAGCTTTCAAACTGATAACCTTGGGTTTCCTTTTCAAGTTTTTGGAGAAACTAATCCCACGTAAAGGATCTGTCTTTGCCTACACTATGCTGCGACAAATTCCTTCGGAAATGCTATCAAGGAACCTTAATTTCATTCGTGACTTCTTGGTTAATCATGTACAAGGCATTTTCCTTGTAGAAAAGCACAGAGGAAAAGGTCTGATGTAGAGTGCTCCTCCATATAGACTCTTCTAGGAACATGAGAAAGAATAGCAAAACCCAGCATAGAAAAATAACTGCAGCGGTCCTATTTTTAAAGTGATTTTCCAACTTTCTGGAAAGGCAAGATTTTTGTTGATGATTTTTAGCATGAAGTACATAAAGAATTATTAAAGAAAATATTCTCTGGATGGACTTGGAGAAATGTCTCACATTGCTCTCAGTATCAAAAGTTGCTCGGAAAAAAATACGCTAGCCTCTAGAGCCTGCACTTTAGAAATACAATAAAAGAGACAAATGTCTGGGGGACAGTCAATTCTAAGGTACATTAGAGAGACAGTATAGGCATCTAAATTTAGAAAAACAGCGGGGCACAATGAGGTGGGATAATCTGGCATCATGGATGTATGCATGTATGACAGAATCTTATGCATATAAACAGAGAATGTTCCTGTTTCCAGAGCTACCTATTGCTGCAAATTGCCTATACATTTACTGTTTGGCTGCAAACTTTCATTGCCATGTTTTAGCCCATAATTATTTTTTTTAAATATGAAAAAGAGAAATTTGAATAGAAAAGCTTTTTCCTTTGTGTGATATTTAGATAAAATTTTCAGAGATCTACATCCTGTCATTACAAAATCACTCATTTAAAAATAAAATCTATAAGAAAAGGATATCAATCAGATTTTTAAAGGTTAACTACTTTGTTAATTTTTATTTGTAGTTTTCAGCATATAAAACATATCTGAATATCACATATATATAATTAAAGCGCTGAGTAGATCAAGGGATGTCAGGCTTGCTTGGCATCTCATGTATGCAGATCATGCCGTGTAAGTTCATTGTAATTAAGATGGGTGATTCTTTTAAGTGGTAGAATTACATGAATAAATCCAATAGCATTGCTACCACAGGAATTGAATTCAAAGTCCACTGTAGGCCTAAGGGAGCTGGCAGTGTCCAATTAAATGAAAAGCATGTCTACTACTAAGTGGCTAATAGAAACATAATTACCATGGATAACTAGAAGTAACAGGATTAGGAATGAAAAATTACACATTATAATTCTGATCCTGAATTTATTGTGTATGAATTCAGTAGTGAACCCATGCATAGCAAATATCAGGATTGCAACTTACATAAGAATGGATCAACTTTTATTATTGGCTTTTGAGGAAGCAGGAAAATATGGGACTAGCTGGTACATACACATTTACCCTCCTAATGCTCCAGCTAAAATCACTGCCATAGCTAACTAAAACACTGCCGAAGTCTTGCCGGAGGCATGCTTAGACCAACACAGACCCACCCTTTAGTATGGTCTAATTCACAGATTTGTTCTTGCTGATAGTTGCAGCTGTGGGGAATCTTTTTACTGCTATGTTGGATTTTTAGCGGGTATTATCAGTTTGTTAAACAAAACTGCTTTTGATACAAAACTAGGGCTGGGTGAGCTACAACTAGGATGACTTCATTGTGTTGCCGCAAATACGTGTTCTGATGAGGCCGACCATGTTTTGTCCATGTGCATGAAGAAGCTAATGAGGAACAACATGTAGGTAGTGTAGGACTAGCAAAACAAAATATTTTGAACTCCTTTTAAAGAGGGGGGAGACAAGAACAAGCATGGGGACTCTTTCTGTCCCACAAAAGAGAATAGCAACTGGCCAGTGACTGCTTTAGTTAGGTTAATTCAACGGTGGGTTTATTGATCAAAATCAATCTATCTGCGGTGTCAAACCAGTTATGGCTTATGTTCCGCTACGCTTGTATACAATGTATGCTCATTAGCAATGGTTTTGAATGTGCTTCATATCTGTCTTCCACAACTGCCTTGATCCTCTGATACAATTCCTGATTGTAATACTTGTTCTGTCTTGCTTCCTTCAAGCAGTCGTGAGAAATAGTCTACTATTCCTGAATTTTACTTTTAAATTCATTTAGTCTTTTTCTCCTAGACTGCTCAGCTTTCCACTGTACATTACCTGGATAATCCATTATAACACTTATGCAAAAGACTGTATAATTTGATCTTGAAATGTTTCTATTTATATTGAGCTTATCCAATTAAAAATAGTAAAGGCTTAATTAGTCCTTACAGCTTTATACAACATGGTTGAGTTACTGGAATATAGTATTAGCAAGAAAAATATTAGTTATATACCTGTAGTATATCTACAATTACTAATGTATTCAATTTAGCTCTATTTAGGCCAAAATGTTTAGTTCGTTATTCTGAGGAAACTTGTATGGAAGCCATCAGTAATTTTTATTGTGTCCAAAGGCAAATCTTGGAAGTAAATTCTCTTAATATGCAAGAATAATTAAACCTCAGTCTTATTATCCTCTATGCATGGATCATAGATCAGAATTTATTGTACTAAGGAAGGGTACATCAAGGTTACAAAATCAGAACATCAAAGAACTTATATGTTTCTCAAAGCAAATCTGTAATTGCACCTTCTCAAGGATACATGGCTATTGAAAGCCACCACATATCTTTGTTTAATGCAAACATATGAAGCATTTGTAAATTAGATAATACGTTCTATTTCATATTCATGCTTCTCTTCTTGTCTTCTACATTCTGAATAATTTTATCAATTTGACAACTGGTGTGATATTACCAATACAGCAAATGAGGCTTCCATAAGGTAACAAACCAATCTGCTCTGTAACAAAAATATTACTGAGCTTCCTAGTTTTGAGTCCATGTGCCCGTAGTAAACCATTTTTGTGTATAACTTTTAAAAGCAAGTTGTTTCATTGAAGTGGACTGACCCAGACATTTACCCAGCATTTGATGCTGGGTTCAAGTTTTGTGACGCTTGGCCTAAATTTAATTCAGCCTTCCCCAGGCTGGTTGGGCTGCAGCTCTGTGTCTCTTGCCCAGCTCGATGTCTGCTTTCCCAGTGGCTCAGCCTCCTTGCACTGGGTACCAAAGCTGCCTCACGGCCCCTTCATCCAGAAATGCTTGATTTTTGGTACTCCAGCTCCAGCCCAGTCATCCACCTCTCTGAGCACCCAGACGCAGAAGTCTTGCAGGTATTCCGACGTCGACCATGTCTAACTTTTGCGAGGCCAAGAAAATAATGATTTAAGCAGAACAATAGAAGAGATGAATGTGTTTTCTCACAGCATTTAATTACTGCTTCTTAGACATTCTCTGGACTTGGATGCTCATGATTTAAAAATTTAACATCCTTCTTACTTTTTCTTCTCCCGGCATCCTTTTCTTTTACAATATGGATCTCCAGATTCTCTTCTCATCTGTCAATTTTTTCTTCTCTTATTCTAAACAACTGGACAGAGTCTTCTTTATAGCTTCAACCTATTTTAGATAGCCTTTTGATTAGTTTCACTCAGCCACCTGCCTTAGGTACCTGTTGCCTGGCTCCTGCTTCTCTGACACTGAGTTTTGAAAAACTCATTAAAATCAGAGGACTGGCTATTTACAGTTTCATTTTATTACTATTGCATCATTGTTTCATATAGAAGTTAAAAAGGAAACAAGAAAGGCTTCACATTCAAATGCCTTTTTTTCTTTTTCATTTTTTTTCTTTCTTTTTTTTTAAATGATGTTAATTGTACTTCAGATCAGGATGCCAATGACAATTTATTTTCAAATGTAACATGGTGACTTTTTGTGCCATTTAGAAAGAGGTAATACTGATTGCTACTACCAGAAGGCTTACATCTGGGAAAGCTCTCTGGAGTCTGTGTAATACATTCTAGCAACCCACAGTACTCTGTTGGTGAGGCCTGGAAAGCTTTCCTGAAGCTAGCTGGGTAATCAAAGTATATGCAAGTAGTATTTATTTTTGTGGGAAAAATTCATCTCTGCTGACAGCCAGAGCTAAAACTGTATGCTACCAAAGACATCAGAAGAGAGGTAACTGGCTTTCTGTATATAGACAGACTTAAAAAAAAATATTTAGCCTGGAGACAGCATCTTGGTGGTGGTCCACAGAGTCTGTAAGAGTCATTTACTCTGAGGTGTATC
Source organism: Caloenas nicobarica (assembly GCF_036013445.1). Lineage (NCBI taxonomy): Eukaryota > Metazoa > Chordata > Aves > Columbiformes > Columbidae > Caloenas > Caloenas nicobarica. Next base: position 53,424,706 of record NC_088245.1, read on the forward strand.
TCTTAATGTAAGTGCCTGTTGGTACCCAACCACCTCTACAAACAGCTGCAGCTGTGATTAAAAAGAGAAATATAGCTGTAAAGCAATTTACTAACACACTGCTGTTTAATTTAATTTGAACATTCCTTATTGCTTTAGTAATTGGGTTTTATCATGTAGTGTTTTATTTGATCTGAATATGCTAATGAAGAAGACTGACGTATGCATGAACATGAAGGAAAAGCATAATAGCAAAAAAAACCCCACAAACAACAACATTAAGAGAAGATAATTGTTAGCTGTATTTTCATGATGCTTGTATTATTGGGTTTTAATCCTAAACCACCTGCATAAAGGATGTTAAAATGTTTTTCAGGCTAATTAATAACATAGTGAAGTCACATTTACTATTTATTGATCAACTCACGGTTTTGATTGGACAAATGAAGCCACCGTTTTGTTAGTGAATTATAAAGACTGAAGCTTTAGGTTCATCAAAGTGTATTAGACATCCTTAACTTACTTGAATGTGATGACCTTCTGAAGCTGATGAGATTCCTTGTGCTTAAAATTAAGCACATGGGCTAGTAATTTGCAAGGTCAGAGACCTTGAAGGTTGGCACCCATAAAAAAAGTGAAAGAAGAACAAGTCTAGTGTGTCTAGAAGATGTTAAAAGTATTCGATTTTTAGCAATAATACTTTTGGTAAGCACAGAATATCATAAATGAACCCAAGATATTTATCTAACTGACCTCATATAATCTACAGAAAGACTACCCAACTTGAACTCATTATCAGCATACAAAACAATTCATTAAAAAAATAGAAATTATATCTATAAAAAGTAAGAGCTAAGCACAAGACATCTTGAACAGGTGTTAAAAAAGCATCTGGTACATAATGAAATTTACCTTCACAAAATAATATATATTCGATAAGCAATATAAAATTAGGTATTTTTAATCCAGTTATCATAAGGTTTGTTTTGTTCTGGTTTTAATTTATTTAATAAAATACCAATGCTAAAGCAATTAATGTATCTTCTAATTGAGAAAAATTAAAGTTATTTGAACAATAAAATCCCTTTTAAAATTCATTTAATATTATTAAAGTTCTCATTGCATATTGACATAATTCTTATGTCGCCTATACTCGCAAGTATTTTTTGCTCAGATTTCTCAGGAAAATAAATTACTCAGTGTCTTCCATATGTTGTTCTTCATTGAATAACACCTACATCGTTGATGCAGCAATGCTATAGACTTGAAAAATGACCAGCATTGAAGACGAGTGGTTTGACTCAAAAAGATAAAAGAGGTGATTTCAAGAACAAGCCTGAATACCTTTCCTTTCCTCACGTGAGATCAGTTTCCAGGTGGTTTGGAAGAGATTTTGGTTTATTAACTGTTTCTTTTGCCCAGGAAGGGCATTTGGCTACTTGAAGAAAAGATCAACTCCTCCATGCTGACTCTTTCAGAGAGCACTGTGCCAGATTTAGCTTTTGCAAGGTGGACAAGCAGTTCTCTTTTCTCAGCTGATGCACAGGGAATGGCTTTTCACTCTGCTCTGCAATGGCTCAGTACCGTGATTTTTTTTTTCCTTGAGAGTTCCCAAGTACAAATCAATAACTCATGCCACTTACTTTCTTCAAATTGGTCTGTTTGACCTATATCAAGAAGAACCAAGATTTTTACTTTCCTCTCAACAGTTAGAAATCACTATTCTGAACATTTAAGTGCTCTTCCCTCTTGGTCAAGTGGCTGGCTTAAGTCAATCCTACCCCAGCTCTTCATCGCACCGGGGAGAGGAGTGAGATTTTAGTTTCTGGACAAGCCCAGTGTTACAGGAGTCAGTGGTCAGGAAGCTGCACTCACGGTGTACGTATGGAATAAACAGTTGCTTTGAGAGGAGGAGCTAAAAAACAAACAAACAAGCAAAACCAAAAAATGACAAAAATGCACAAAATCCCCCAAAACAAAACAAAACAAACAAACGAACCAAAACAAAACACCGAACACTTGTAAAAGCTGACTAGACATCCAGGAATTTTCGTGGCTTGGCTTGATTTTCTATTTTTTTTTCATTCTTGTTGCTGTAACAAAATTAGCATGATAGTGCTACAACCGTGTTGTGGCCTCCAGGGCAAGTTATTTGAAGTCCAAAAGCTGCCAAGCTGTTGTGCAGTTACATAAATAAGCACCAACAGACAAAGGTTAAACTTGGCTGGTGGACCATGAGTTTGGGAAATAACATTAAGGAATTTTAAGTCCAGCAAATGAAATATCTTCGGTCCAGTGTGATCCCTAAGGGAATTAAAGATTTTTTGCCCACATGTTCATGCAAAACAAATGGTGCTTTTATTACAAACACCTGGATATGAACAGTTTATGCCTGGTTATTATGATGTCATGTGTGCATTCAAGAGAACTATGACCTGTCATTCAAGCCTTCCCCTGCATTTGTGTCGTGGTGCTTTGTGTGTCTAGGCCAGTTCAGCACTTTCAGAGTCCTTATATATTCAGCTGAAACCTGAGTGAAGCCCTCAAGCATTGCTATTTATAGTTTTGTTTTGGTGTGTTCTATTATTGTTCTGTGCATGTTTGTTTTGTTGTATGAAATGCAAAACTCCTTGTCTACTTTCTGACAAGGGATTTAGCTTCATCTAGAGTAAAAGAATGCTTTGAATGAGCTTCTGCTGCTAACAGTGAGGAGGATCCTAAGCTCCAAGTCTTTAAACCTTTTATGTGAAGGGATCAGTGGGGATTTTTAAGTTGACTAAACTGATGGAGATTACCATACTGAACAACCCTCAAATAGCTGAAAAGGTTAGACATATGTTTCAGACAAATGTACTTCAGTTGAGTAATTGGAAAGCAATGCAGTGTCGAAGAGGTACAAAATATCATGAAGACAATTATAGCAAAAATTGCATAGGATTTTTGCACAGAATTTTACCTGAAACTTAATGTGCTCAGTATAATGTAGCTGTTATGTATGAGAAACAACATTTTTCCTGATGTCTTTGGAATGCCACTGTTGAATTATAAGTAACATAAAGATGTTATCCATTAGATAACTGGATTAATCTGTAATTGAAAAAAAAAAGGCTGCTAAATTATCTAGGTAGCCAAAATAAATATCAAGATAATGGTATGTGTTCATATAATAAAAGCAATCTCAGATAGATTTAGAAAGATTATTATTACGAAATCCTAATTTACCCCTCTTTGTGTAATATATTCACATGGAATTTACTGTACTCACACACTACCACAGGACTTAATTAACTGCCAGTGATATTTTATTCAGATTTCAAGGTGGAATGACCAAAGGAAATTTTTAATACTGAAAAAGGTTAGTTATGCATTATTAAAGGTACTCAAGGCCTTTAAAAATTATAATCTACTCCTGTCCATGTATTATGAAGTTGTTTGAACCACACTGCATATCTTCATTGCATTGGGATTCTAGACAATACATTTGGTTGGGGAGGGGTTATTCAATTTTGACAGGGTTAATTACTCAAAGTGGTTTTCTTCACTGGAGTTCAGCTATGTTTTCTAGAGAAAACTGCAAGTTTGAAGCTGCAAACTATAAGTGTATATCTGAACAATTTTAACTTCTTCAGAAACAGCTATATTTCTCAATTTGAAACTGACTTCCCCCACCCCAGAATACAAAAATATATACTGGAAAGTTTTTATTGTATTTTAAGAAGCTGAAATGAGTTTTGCTCCGTAGCATCATAAATCCCTTTTTCAGCCTCCAGTACTTCTGGGACACTCATGCTGGCGTGTAGATTTGACAGGCAGGGGAAACCCAAGGCTGCCCTCTAATGGCACTTCCTCCAGTGATCCAGTAGCACAGCCAACCAAAACTGCCCAGTAATTGCCATACTGTAGGTTACACAATCCATTTCCAGTAATTATAGCTCTTCTTTATTTCTGCGGAACACCTGTGAGAAAATGTACTTTTCAACAAATGAAGACACAGTTGAAAATGTCTGTGGCATTTTTAATATTATAGAGTTCACAGGAAGGAGGATGGTTTTCACTCTTCAGAAAACACTTCTGTATAAGAAAATAAAAGAAAAGAAAAAGACAAAGGTACTTAATTTGTGAAGCAGTAGGCTCTGTTTATTACTGAAATGAATTTCATTTCATCAGTGCACTGCAATTAGAGAATATTAGGAGGGTGATTATGACTGTGCTTTATTTTGTATCTTGATGCATGTTAGAGCTGTTAACTTCTAACAGCTGGATATCATCCCCAAATTAGGGAAAGAGCATGTTCTGGCAAGACTCCAGACACGCTACTGCCAACTAGTGCACCTGTGTGCTGGGTGTGAGCTTTACAAAGGGTCCAGAAAGCAATACAAAACCTAATTCACTGTAATTGCGGTGGGGTTTCCTTTGTTAGGTTTTTGGAGGCTTTTTTTGAGGACCCAATTGCCTTTTGATGGGAAATATCCGTGCGATATGAAATATCAGGGGGCTATGTTCTGCTTCAAAATCAGCAAAAGTCTTATTTTGCGTTATTATTAAAAAAAAGCAGAGGGGGAACTGTTGGGGAGATGGAACTGTACAGAGCATTTCCATTGCTTTTGAGCAATAATGCATTTTACACACACTTATTTTAGCATACTACTGGTTAACTCTGAGAGATAATTTCTACTACTAGAATATACACAAACATATTCCTGTGCTTTAAGTGACTACGTCTCTGCAGAATATATTCATTTGATCAAATATGGCTTTTAAAAATATCACACTGATGCGGGCCAATAACATTGGCTTTTTTAATTTGTAGAACTTTCAGCATTACCTAAGAAAAGTTTTGAGTATATTACTCTCACCAAAGCTGCCTGTTGGTCCAGAGAAGGCATGCCAGATTGAGCTCAAGCTGAAGCTTGGGAGCAGCAGTAAAATGTCTCATGCTCCCTCAGAGAATTGTCGGTATTTCTAATGAAAAGCTGCACTAAAATTTAGTTAACTCTGTTATTCTTCTAGAGGAACAAAGGGCACAGAGTAATGGAGTGGTAAGAGCTATGTTTATGGTTATGGCTACTGCAGAAGCAGTGAGATCACACGAAGTATAACTCAGAAATGCAGACCCTCTCATGAGTGAGCCTGTCATTTTGTAGGCTTAAGAGAAACTTTCCTGTAAGTACTTAATCCTGTGTGGGATTTCCATGCTTTTTCCATACAGCATCTGGAAGATTATAAAGCTTGTAATTATTAGGAGAGCAAAAACTGCAAACTCCCTAAACTCAAAATCATGAACTGTAATTTTCTCAAGACTTCCCCTGTGTGAGTATATGACCGAACTGTTGCCAACAGGTAGGATAGCTGATGTGTACTGAGATGATAACTACTCTCTTGGATCTCTTTGTTTCCCCATGTTCTCCTCCAGTCCATTTTGAAAGGCAGAATTATTTCCAAGGATATTTCACTGTAGAACCTTCTGTCAAATTAATATTTCTTATAAAATAGTAGCTATGTAAATTTCTAATTTGTGTTGCACCACTTGGACACACAGGGTAATAGAAAAAGAAACTTTCAATTATTTTAAAATAAATTTTAAAATATTCTATTATGTTAAAATAAAAATAAAACCAAAAAATAATTTACTGAGACAAGGGCATAACAGTGGGAACCTTGCAAAATCATAAGCCGAAATGTATTTATCATTGGCAAAGTAGTTTTACAAAAATATTGCCAAAATAAGGGCTACTTCTGAGGTCATGGAGGAGGCACAATCTGTCAGGGGCATTAGAACTGAGAAGGGCAATTTTGGAGCTTATAGCTTATTAGGAATATTTTGTTTCTCTGAAAATCAGGTACCAAGTTCATGTAAGCTTGAATTCCACAGATACCAGAGAACTATGAGCTTCTCCAGTTTTGATGATGGTGGAGTTGAGGTGTTATTCGCTCAATGCTTTGTGTTGATAGTGTTTCAGTGAGGTAGTGGGGAAAGTATTTACATTGCTTAGGTCTGGTGTTTAGAGTAGCTTTCCTGATAAGAGAGACAGAGATGCTCCTCCCCAAGACTAAGCTTAGGATTCACCTGCCTTGAGGCTGTGATCATGCAGACCCCTAACCTGACAGATCAGCTGCCTGGTGAACCTGCTTTAGCAGGTGGGTTGGACTAGATGATCTCCAGATGTGCCTTCCCACCCCAGCCATTCTGTGATTCTGTGGCCCTCCTGTTCTCTCCTTCCATGACCAGGCTGTGGCCTCAGAGCCACAGGTTGGAGGTTACTTTCCCCCTGAACATTTCTGGCTTATTAAGTTAAATGGTCTCACAGAGGAGTCAAGTAAGCTGCAGAGATGCATATGGTCAGGTACTTGTAGGTTGATGTGGAAGTGGGACCTCCCCTTTCAGAACCTGTAAACTCTTATGTCAGCTTGTTAACATCTTCTGAAAGTGTACTCTGAATCAGCCTGGCAGAAATCCACCCTGGCCACCGTCTGCTGGGAATGCTGCTGGGGCAGCTTGGCTTCTAACATATACGCCTCAGTTAGGCAGCGTTATTATTCCTCCCCACCCAAAAAATCAGTGAACAAGTTGTTTGGTTTCCTCTTTGGCAGCTGGCACTCTGCCACCCTCTGAAGTTGATGGCCTGTTTCTAATCTGCATACAGTCTTGAACCACTAAACTTGCGTAATTTCTCATGTCATTGCAGCTGTCCTTTGGGATGTTGTACAGGAATTTTGATTAATTACAACACCATTTTAATTGGGCTTATGAATGATACTTTTCAAAACTTAAAATAATTACAGAGTATAATCTATATGTAGAAAGAGCACATGGCTCATAATAGTAAATGACTAATACATTTACTTGTCCTGAAGCTCTTTCAGTTATGGTACACTGATAAAGATAGCTACTGTCAATTCTTAGATGAGTGAGTTTTGAGGTTTTATGGGCTTGGGGTCTTTTTTATGTCAAGTCTACCTAGAGGCTAAAGATTAAAAGAAAAGAATCTCTGAGATGTTTCTCTGTAAAATGATTAAATAATCTCCCTGCCTAACGCAGACCTATAGGTATGCAATTAAAATGATAATGTAACTATTCTGTTCGTCTTCCCATATACAAGCTAATTCATTTGTTCCTGTATGTTTATCAGTGTTTTCTAGTTGAAGATAAGCTGCCAAGACTTTTCTAGTTTGCAGCTTAACTTGGATAGATATATTTTACTATCAAGCCAAATCATGATTGCCTCCTATATTAAAAATATCATTGGAATCTAGTAGTTGTAGAAAAAAAGAATAAAAAATAGCTTTCTATAAATAATACTACCCTTTTCTGTTAGCAGTCTATATGTAACCAGAGCACAGAAGATCAGTAACTTCTCTTCCAAAATAAAAACAGATACTCCATAATTAGGTCTTCCTAATAACCCAGATCTTCAAATGCATACATGCTTGTGATTATTTCACAGTATAAAGCCTGGAGGGCCTGTATCCCCATTTTCAGTATTTAAATAATAGAGTATTATTGTAATACATTCTTAGCTTGCTAAGAGTGAGTTACACCTATGTATAGAATCTAATTATTCAGAATAATGAACAAATTTTATGCCTAAGATATTGTAAATATTGGTTATGGTGATACTTCAGGGACACAGAGAAATCTTCCTTTCAATCCAAGAAATTTTTTTTAATTGTAAAAATAGCAACTAATTTTTTAATCTGAAAATTCTTCCTGTAGAAGTCATTCTACATGTTCATTCTGTGCATTTCTCTTAAATTGGTTTTGGAATAATTGAAGCCACCACAGTGGCTTCAAGGGAAGCTTGTAATTGGTAAGTACAAAGTCAGATTTTATTTTATTTTGCAAAATAAATTCCATCCTAAACTATTAATACATGGATTATTCATGCGGTTACATAATAATCTGCCCACTTCTTTAAAAATGCATTCTGAGATAAGGTCACAGTTCTAAGAGATTTGGACAGTTAAATTTAACGTAAAATTGTATTCAGAAGAAAGCTGAGGGAAAGATACTTCTCTTCCTGCATATGGAGTGATAATAATTTTGTTGCTTCTTTTCTGGCTATGTCATAAGAGTTTTTATCAGAGAGAGAGAGTGCTCACTGTACCTACATAGCAGACTGGCTCAGTTACACTAAGCTACTATTAACTCACAGGCTATGTTAGAGAAATTCTGTAGTTATATGCAAGCCGCACTCCAGAAAGCATCCTTGTATTCCAAAGTCATAGTATTTTTCACCTTATTCATCTCTGAGAAATCTGACCTGGTGCAACTGTACCTGTGTATTGAAATGAAAGCTGATTTTTTTATATACTAAACTAATTTGATTTACATGATGAAGTGGCTCTCTTGTAAATCCCGCTCTACAACAGTGCAGTGCTTCCATGCTGAACAATTACTGTTCAGTTTTCATCACAGTGATTCCATTTTCTCCTAATATAACATTATATTAGGGATATTTTTAGTTCTTCATCATTGGAGACAGCCTCCTTTCCCAGTAACATCCCCCAGTCCTGCCCTCAAACCTCCTCATATTCTGAAGTTGTATCTTTTGATGTCTTGGTAAAATTAGCTGGTAGGAAGTAGGTGTTGCCGTAGCTTAACTATCAAGACAATGGGAGGACATACATGACTTTGTATAATCTGTTTCATCTTGATGTTATTATACAGTTGAAGATTAGGTTAATAATTCTGACATTTCCTGTGTTTCAGTGTCTGTAACATTAATACATTATTGACCTTCCTATTACTTCCAGGTGTTCTAATAGGAAAACAGTAGGTAGGAACAAGTGCATGTGCTGCTTCTCCATAGAAAGTCTAAGGTAGAACATAGTCATTATTAACTTTAGTAGGCATAGTCTGGCCATCACGTTCTTTCTTTCATTTTTATCACCTTGTTCAGATTTACCAGAATTCAAATTTATTTAAATATAAAAAGAGAGTAGGACTCTTGGATATTAAGACTGGACTAGAACAGTGTACCCGTGAGAACATTCACAGGTCTGTTTTGACACTTCTTTTCCTGTTAGAGGGGTGTTGTGTATATTTATAGATTACATCTCCCAAATGGATGTGTCTTCTTTGAGACAGATGGGAGAGTGGGCACTCTGTACCAGCTGTAGGGAGACAGGCATTAAGCAGCCAGAACTTGGCTCCACTGTTATTTGCACATCTTGCCTCCTCTTAGAAGAAGTTGCCTTTCTTAACCACATATTTACAATTACTAGCTGTGACATATAGTTGTTTTTCTGGAAGTCACTTTAACACTTTTATTGTTAAGCATTTGTTGTAGCAGATCATTGTTCACACATGTTCACAGCAGTAGGTATAACTAGATCTTAAAACTAATATATTAAATTAGGTTAAAGATGCAATACATAATTCAATGATGCCTGGGTACGAAGCTACAACAGGACACAGGATGATTTTAGAGCATAATATAACCTTTAGTTAATATTATTCATAATGGACATGAAGTGCTAGTTCTTCTAATTGTATTTAGATACTGTTGTTAATACCTTTATATTTTAAATATAAAGATGTTCAACATCAATATTGTGTTGTTCAAGTAATGTTGTGTTACTTGAATAACACATAGGGACTATGGTAGTAAGTTCCATACAAAAGTTTTTTCTTTTCATTAGGCTGAGGGGGAAATAGCACCAAAAGGTGGATGGGAGTCTATCAAAATGTCCTTCTACAATTCTGAATAACAGTGTAAACATGGTTTAAGTTAAGTACTGTCTCTCGAAGCTACGCATCTATCTGCTTGATCCAGTAACCTGCAAAATGTTCTATTAAATCCACCATTGTAATATGTTACATCCACTGCTTCCTCAGCAAGCAAGCAAACTGCTTAGAGAAGGGGGATGCATAGGGACTCACAGTGCGTGCATTAAGTCAATGATCCATCCTATTTCATTTGCAGTGTTTGTTTTACTGCAAGAAAAACTTCGGAGTACTAGGTGTGTCATTGGACTTACGAAATACTATAATGGTGGTTAAAATTTCTTCTTTAACGCATTTCTTAAATGAGGCATCTCAAAATTTCCTGCATAAACACATTCTCTTTCCTGCACAGCATGTACTTAAGGCTAAATTTAGGAATATATGCTCAGTATAGCTCTCAGCCTTGCTATTGTGAATTTGTGTGACATCTGCTGAAAGTTCCCTCTGCTAAACATGATATAGGAATGTGTTTAAGACTTGTGCTCTCAGAGCCCCCTGATGAATACAGATGTCAACCTTTTTTGTAAGGAAAAAGTTGGCTTAGATTTAATAACCATAAAGACCTTTAAAGTATAACAATGTTTGCAGAAAGCAAGAAATAATAACTAAGAGGGCAGGAGTGACTCCATTAATCCAGATATGTCCTAAATTTCATGGACAGACCTTTGCCAATGGTATCCCAGCCCTCATCACTGTCAGTAGCTCGTGGTTTCAGTGAGAATGTTTATTTGATAAGAGCTGGAGCATGAATCATATTTGCTTTGAAATGGACTTTAAATGGTCTTGTGGTGTGGAGAAAGTCAAGGACAGACTAAAAAACCCTTGTGATACTTTTTGAAAGCTTTTTTAATGCATTCCTGAAACTCAGTTTAGATATCATGTGCTGGGTGTGGTGCTGGAGTTAATAGGACTTTGCTGTAATGAGGCACTTCTAGAATAACACTTGAACAAAGTTGGTTTCTATCTTGCCAAAGAAAATCCAGTAGATAGAAGGAGATAAAAAACAGCCTTAGGAATTTGTTTGCAAGAGCAAAACGGGCAATAATGATAACAAAACAAGCAACAGAGGTGGAAAATGAATAAAAGAACCAAGTGTTGATCTATAGCTCCTAATCATAGTGTTTACCTCCGTCATATATTGTCATGGCTACAAGGTAGCTAACACCCTAGTAACCTCCCTATTCCTCTGAGACTCCAGACAATTGACCTTCAGCTGCACTTAAGGTAGCAAATTCTGGCCAACTCCAAATCTTACATGTGATGAATGTAAAACCGAATCAATTTGATACTGCATGATGCACTTATTGCACATTTGAATGCAACAATTGAACACAGCATCTCCGATCTGCCAAAGTCCCTCTGAAATAAAAGCAATTTATATCTATAAAACAAAATAATTGATTATAAATGCCGATTAAATAAAAATTGTTTAGTCAACCCTCTTTTGAATACAATTTTACAGAATTTCATTTTCTTTTCCCCTGTTAGTACTGCTACCTGGATCTTCTAGTTAATAGAAAGGAGTACATCTGAAAAAAATTACTGATTTAAAGAATAACGTATGCTCTTGGTGAAACAAGAGAAAACTTTCAGTCTGAGAAGAAATTTTACACCATTATTTCCTGGAATCCTCCAAATGATTGGTATCAAGGGTCTTCCACGTGGAGGTGGGAGCAAGAGAAGTGTAACACAGCTCCCTCAAGGGGGAATTATGGGGAAACTAATGCAGAGGGAATAACAGAGTCCTAAATTAGACTTAGCATTATAATGTCCTGTTACCATCATAACTTCCCAACTATGTTGTTAGACACCTGATACTGAGAGATCAAGAGATTAGACAAAAGGCTTTGTATGTTGAAAACATACAAATGGCACTGAATGCTTGCACATTCATAATTAGGGAGTATTATTGCATGTTCTTGAGGGAGGAAAGTCTCCTGAATACGCACCTGTTTAAGCAGAAAGATAAAGGGAAATTCTTCATTTGCAGCTTGAGGAAGTGAAAGGGACAATGGGGACCAAAATCATTCACGAAGTTTGGTCTCCTGCTCTCACAGTGTTGAAGTCATTTTATTTTTATAGCTATAATTGAAAATAATCTCAAAGCTTCTCTTCTCTGTAAAGGAGCTGTGTATAAACAGCACCTTCTCACTCCACTGATCTATCTCTTGCACACATTCTGAGTCATACACATGCACTTCAGGGGTAACTATTTTTTCTCTCCTCTGTAGAATTCTAATATCAACAGCACTCTAGGGAAGGGAGGTGCAATATATTCCACCCAGCATATCACCACCATTAACACCATTCTGATTCCAAAATGTTAATTGTTCTTGGTTGCCAAGATAAAAATAACCATTTCTGACTTTCAGATTCCAGTGTCAACCTGTGTGCAGTGGATTTCTCTATGCCTTTTAACTGATGTGTGTTTTTCATACTAGAATATTTTTTCAGTAATTTTTAATAACAATATCAACTGTTACATCTTTAATGGAGAGAATTTTTGTTACTTTTCTTTGTGTTTCTCAGAAATCAGTGCAGAGAAAAAAAAAAACATTCAGCATTTATTTTGAAAAGAGTAGAATTTTAAGTAGCTTTCATCATCTTTCCTCTTCTATTGGCAAAATCATTCTTGAGGATTGTTCTTTAAGCAGTTTTCATAAGAAATGCATGAGATATAAGTATATAAAGCTGTAAAGGTAGCCATATGTATCATAGAATCATGGAATAGTTTGGGTTGGAAGAGACTTTTAAAGGTCATCTAGTCCAACCACTCCTGCAATGAGCAGGGATATCTTCAGCTAGACCAGATTGCTCAGATACATGTACATACTCTGTGTAGTTTAATTGATATGAGTAGTTTTTAGTGTTTATGGACTTTCATGCAAGTTTTAAATTATTTTTGTAGCGCTGATATGGTTTCGTATTGTTAGACTTCAAAAATTCTAAAGAAATCTTCAGAAAAACCTCTATTGAAGAAGTTTCATAGTCAAACACAAAAATTCAAAAGCAATCACCAACCTAACAATGTTTTGTGGTTACTTTTCTGGCTGCAAGCTGATTTACTAGAATACCTGAAAGAAAGCTGAATATGCAGCTTGATTCTTATTTTGATGTTTTGATGCTATCTGCGTCATTACCAAAATAAAAATGGATTAGAAGTTAAATCACAGAAAGATTTTCCTTGGGAATCCCTGTAACTATATTCCAATTTACTTACTTATTTATGTGTTTAAATGGAATAGAGATCTAAAACTGCATTCATTAGTAGCTTACCCCTTCAAAATCTGAGGGAATTGAAAGACTTAAATGTTCACAAAAGGATGATGGCTGGGAAATAGATTGTTATTAAATATCAAATCTAAATCTATGTCATTTTGTTCTAAACATAAGAGGGTTAAGTAGGCTACCAGTAGTACTGTTCAATTAAAAATGGCTCATATCCCATAGTTCTGCTATTAAACTCTGTTTGACTTAATTCCACAATAAAATTGTTCTGTTAAAAATTCTTGTGGCAGCGTATGAACAGGGTTTTATGTTACTCAAGCAGACACACACAGAATTCTAATATGTACTTAAGGAGACACCCTTTTAACAATATAAAGACTTAACCTATATTTACAGCTGGGATTTGCATGAGGGCTTATTCAGTGAGGTATTACTGGTAACCATCTTGCTAGACACGCCTTTTTTTTTTTGTGGGTATATTCAAATAAGAAAACCTTAAATCAGGACAATGAGGATTATATCAGAAATATCCTTTTCTTTTGATTTATATACCTGTATGTTTATATGTGTGCATATATATATCTCTATAAAACCCTAAATCAAACACAGGCTGCGAACAAATACTATGAATGCTTTATGACTAATTCAGCACGCTGCCAGCTGTCAAAAAGCCTTTAGTCTCAAATGTGTTTCCCAGTGCTGCTCTGAAAAAAATCTAAGTAGCAAGTGATGTGGTTTTTAAAAGTGGCTTAGATGTGGCTTTTAAAAGTAGCTTAGACGAACAAATTCCTATACGATAAAGCTGCCAAGCAAGGTGCCATACTTGAAGCTTGTGAGAAGGGGATACATAGAAGTGGTCACAGGACATGTGACATTTGTATGTTGACTCCCCTTGACTTGAACTTTGGATGTTCCTATGGGTCCCAGTCAAGTATTTGGTTGTGTTGTGGTAGGTATTAGACACAAACTCTGTACAACCCAAAAGCATATGCAGGTTAGGTTAGACAATTTATCGTGGTTTTAGTGAGCACAAAATCCTTAAGAAAGGCAACAGGCAGTAAGAACAGCATAATGGGAGGTGGGCAGGGTACACTACCTTCCAGGCCATTAGTATAATAAATTGCTTTTAGAGGTTCCAGGAGAATACAAAATGCAAGGCGTACCAATGTGTAAGAGCTGTGAATCTAAGTGGGAGACTTCTCAGGTGTTTAAGTTGTTCCTGAGCAGAATCATTTCCACTATTTGAGGAGAGATTGGACTGATACATGGCAGAACAGCAACTGCTGGCAGATTAAAAATGAGAAAAAAGTTTAGGAGTATTTCAACAAAAACATGGACAATGAAACAAAGACATAGCTACCTAACCTCCTCTATCTTAGCAAAATAAAATTACCATTTTGACAATAGCTCTCTGTTCATGTAGGTAAACCTGGTGCAGTAAAATTCTGGACATAATAGTTTGGGTTTAATTTATAAAATAAAGCATAATACAAGATTTACATTGTTTATGAACTTTTAGTTTACATTGGATATGAGTTCCTCTCAGCTTTGTATGTGAGCCCAGAGTAGGTACTGGATATGATGGATATAGTGTGGGCTTAATATATATAACATAGCAGATATTTTTATTAAAGTACTGAGAAATAGAGAGGCAACCCATGACTCTCACAATGGTGTTTTTTTCTTTCATAAAAATCATTCTGTTTTGTGCTGTGAAGTAAAATGACACCATTCAGTATATATTTTCAGGTTAACCTAGCTGTGCAAAGGCTGCAGTTGAATACATTTGATTTTCAGTGGCAAAAATTCTTATCTCCAAGCTGAATGCTTATACAAAGGACTCTTCCTTTTTTTTTTTTTTTTTTTTTTTTTTTTTGCACCCGTCCAGACTCATTGTTCAGCTTTGCAGTTCTTTAACTCCTGCAGAAATGCAGAAGTGAATTTTTTTCTAATGGGCAGTTGACCAGCAGTGATCAGCCGTGTTCAGAAATGCTGCCTGCTGCTCTGCTTCTGCCAGTGATTTTACAGATCGCTAATCCGCAGGATCCTTCTTAATCCATCCCAGCTGGCTTTCATTTTTAAGGTTTTATTATAAGGTTATACCTGATGGAAAGACCTTGAACTAACTAAAATATTTGTGAAGAACCATGTTATACCTTCATCATTGTGACATGTAACATTTGTATTCTTCAGAAATATTGCATCTCTTTTTAACATCAGAACTGTCATGCGCCCTACATAGTGTGTGCACTCTTCAATGCCCTGAACAAAGAGACTTCACCCTTAATTTGGGTGTCAAACCACCAACATTGAAGAGTCATTTCTGAAGAATACAAATGTCATGGCTACAAAGAGCACACAGTGTTAACAATTTGGCTCATCAAATTAGGCTGAAACAGAGGTGTAAAAGCAGAAAACAATGCATTACTGCATAAGACGTACTGCTTATTGTACTTGCAAATAATGTTTGCAAACTTCTAGGGTTTTAAGGCATTTTATATGTTTTGTGGTTGGGATTTATCAGCTGTGAATGTTTCTAGAACTATAATTTGTACTCTAAAAGCTCAATACTCAATAGTAATTTAGGTAAGATAAAATTCTGTTAGACAGAAGTGACAGAAGCCTGTGGTTCAGAAGATAAAGAATAATGAAAGTCTTAAGTGAAGTATTCAAAACTATAATAAAACACGAGCAGGTGAAGATGTGACACTTTATTCCCATCCAAGAAATGTTAAAATCTAGACATCACTCCATCTTGCTTTCAAAGTATAAGTAGGTTTTTCCATGCAAGTCCTTTCATCTAGTGGCAGGAAGCGACATGGAAAAAAGTATGCACACAAATTTGTGGATGTCACAAAGGGATATATGATTTTTTTCAGTTTGAGTTCACTTTTAAAAAAGTGATCTTGTTGCTTTAAGCCAGCGTGTTCTCCTAAGTGTGGTTTCAGAATGCTAGAGTACCAAGTACAGCGCAGTGTCCTCATGTGTTTGGAAAAGTATCAAATCCATCACCTCCTGCTGACAGCTTTCAAAGTTTTGGAAGTCTGGAAATGATAGTGTTGTTAACTCCACAGAAGGATATATATTTGTAACAGTTCTTGGGATGACAGTCCCATCTCTCTCTTGTCTTTCTGACAACAAGATATTGGTATATTAAATAAATCTTGGGTACTAAAAGATTTGGCAATCAACCATTTGGAAGGTATCTGTTAACAGATTTTCATTTGCCTTTGTGGATTTAAAAGCATTGAATATCTCTATTTTACCTCCATTTGGTTGCAATAATGTGTTGAGCAAAAGTATGCACTTGTGATGGCTTAAAATGTTTAGGGTTATACTTTTAATCACTCAGGTATTTTGGATATTTCACAAAGCTCTAGTTTGGAAATTTGGGAGAGAGGTTAAATATATTTTATCTGGAATTCCCTTAGAATGATCTACAGCCATTGAAAGATTTTGAAAACATCTCTTGTGATTTGTGTTGACCTAAAGCTGGAAATCAAGTTTCAGAACAGATTTACAAGAGTAATCTTAAAAGATGCTTTTCAAGAAGTAAAAATTGCAGTTTGTCTGTCTCTTATATGATTGGAAATAGGTAAAAGTCTGCAGCAGCAGCTCTGATAATAGTTCATTTGTAATATTCCTGAAGTTACTAACTAAGAATTTCTTGTTTAACTTCTCCAGAACGGGTGAACTTGCTGCTGCTGATCTTGAATGTGAAAAATGAGAGAGCCTCATTCATGTTTCTTTCATTTATTTTGTGTTTCTGTTGACACAACAGACAAATCCGTTATATCGAGTTGTTATTTTGGTTTCTTGATACGCATCCAGTGAAGTTAAAAGGAAAATTTTGGAAGCCTTAAAGCCAGTTTTTTGGTGTATGTTTGAAGTGTTACAGGGAGCTCTTCATATGTAAGCAACATGGTTTTGAGAAGTTGCAGTCTGCATCTTCCTCTTTACTGAAGTTCAGGTACTCAGATCACATACTTTGAAGCAGTTGACTTGATTGTCTTACCTGCATATTGACTTGAGCACCTTTGGAGTAGCTTTCTCACGTGGGTGGCATGGTTTTACTCTACACGGCGTGCAAGGATTTAGTGTTTTTATTCCATATGACAAAGTTCAGCGGAACCGGTTCAGAGCAATAGATTCTTTCATTCTACTTCTGACAGCTGTAGGGATTGGGATTATTCCTTATCCAGAGCAATATGTGCAAATGGAACATTAATTTTATAAGAGGTAATGCTATTGTTATTGAAATGAAATGGTTAAAGTTGAAGCCCTATACTTAAAAAACCCCCTATAAGCCTACATATATAGGTGAAAACCACCATTGCATTTGATTTCTCATTGGATTAGTCAATAGTATTTATACTAGTAATCTCAATGATAATATGAGTATATTTTCTAACATAGTATATGATATACAGCCCTAAGAAGCAATGCTGGAAACCTGATAAAGCAAATGTTTAAAATCTAAGGACTTCATGTACTGTGTTCACAGTGCTGACATTTTTTTAAAAGCTTTACTTAGGAATCTCTGCTTACATTTTTTTAAATGCAAGTTTCTGCCTTTTTGAATTTTGAAGGTTATAGTAAGTGTCAATTGAGTCATCAGAGATCTTAGAAACAACTAATATGAGGTGTGAACCATTTTATCTTCTGTTTTGGAGCCCCACGAGTTTATACAGCACACTGTGGTCCCAGAGGAGTTAACAACTCAGCAGAGCATGATGTGTCAAAATTCCTGCTTTGTATCCAAAAGCAGGATGTTATTTTATTTTTCTTTTGTTCCTGGGTTACTCGGCGCTTCTTTTTCACAGGGATCATATCCCACTGGCATGCTGATATGGTTGTGCTGCTTCCCATTCCGGAGTTAGGGAGTTAGGTCATTCAGGACTTGGTTCTTTGCTTTAAAATCCCTTTTTTTTTTTAATGGCTGGCATGTTTTGTTTAGTTTCTGTGTCTGGTTGGTACAGTTTGGGCTGAGTTTCTTTTTGTCTCTTACTCTTTGCCTATGTTTATAAGGAATAAGTCCTAAAATGTACATTTTGTTCTGTGTGCAACTTGCACGTACATCCAGAGAGCAGGAGGCTCCAGATGAGCAGACCGGAGAAGTTTAGTTGACTTGGAGAGCTGTGTAGCACCTGAAGCTTGAGGGCTGCTGGCACCGGGTACAGATACAGGCCTTTACTGGTACGTAGTATTGCCATGCTACCTGGTGATAAAAACAGATCAAAACTTAGCAGCTTCCTCTCTAAAGCCTGCTGATGAATGCTGCTATATGTGAACCTAGTATTCTTGTTTTTCTGCTGTGAGAGTTAACAAAATTTCAGCAATGTGTAAACACTGCGAAAGAAAAATTAGCTATCCCATCTGCTTTCCTCTGACTAACATTTCTTCCATCACATGTTTAACACTAAGCCTCTCTGATAGAATTAAAAATAGATCGCTACAGAGGAGCCCACGTCTATTCATTGACAGTGTTTGAAACTTACAACCATAAAATCACTGGAGTAACAGACTCAACCAGGCATTTATATAAAAGCCAGATTTTCGTTAAATGTTCTAGTTGTACTGTTTCTGTATCTCATCCTCTTGGGAAAATTATGTTGGTAAGTTCAAATAAATTGATGAGGCTTACACAAACAGGAAAAGTGAAAAGGGTTAATTTTAATTCCTCAGGACAGTGACAGGCAGAAAGTTTCATTTATTCTGGCTCTCATACCAGCCCATCATGGCAGTATCTGATCACCTCCGAATCACTGTTATAGTGACAGTGAATAATTGATTTTTTTTTTTTGGCAGCACATTACAAAAATGGAAGAAGATAACCATTCCACTCTGAGCTTGTCACAGCCTAAAGGGTTACCTGGCCTGCAAGTGCATAGAGATCGCAGCTGTGGGTTCATAGGACACAGAGGCTTTATCCTTTAAATCTCTACTTTATTACAGATTACCACAAATACCACAAAAGTCACCACTAGCAAGTATACCCAAGATTATTAAAGCAAATATATGTCTGTCTCTCAAGGTATTACAAATTAGCAGCAATCAATAGTATAGCAGTGAACAATCATAGAAACAATCAATAATAGCAGCATGCAATAATAGCAGCAATCAAGTATATATATAGTATTATAGTTTACTACAAAATTACAACTAGAGAAGCAAATTCGTCAATAATATAACAGCAAATATACTGATTACAGATTACGTACATGTATCTATATGCTACCGAGCGCATTAAACAGATTCCAGAAGGGGCCAAACTATCCCAGAGGGGAGGACCAACCCATCCCAGAAGGGAACCCAACCATCCAGAAGCAGGAGGACAAAACGAACTGACTCCAATTTTTATGTTTCCAGACTGTTTTCCTGTTCTTGCAGTTAGAGCAGCCAATGGCAATTACTGATACTTACTTTCTCAGGATGTTTTCCCCTTTTTCCTGACTGTTTTTCACACTTTCAGACAATCGGGTGGCATTATAGTTGTTGTATTTCCAAATACTTTATCCTGACTTCTGTGCTTTGAAGAATATGGTCTTCAAACATGGGATTTACAGATGAAATGTTTCATGTAGATGAGGTTCTTAGGGACGTGGTTCAGTGGTGGACTTGGCAGTGGTGGATTAATGGTTGGAATTGATTATCTTAGTCTTTTCCAACCACAATGATTCTATGTTTCTACATTGGTTTTGCGCTTATCACTGGTATCTCAGGATGTCTCTGGTTTCTGTGTACCCATCTGTACCCAAAGATGCCAGCTGCACTTCTCAGGGATGCTTTTGGTTCACATGCCTCATTCCCAGGCTCACAGCTTCCAGCCTGGCAGGTGTGTCCTTTGTCAGTATTTCAACAGACATTTTCTTCTGTTCACTAATTTTCCCTTCTAAGCAGGTCACTTTCATGGCTCTTCACATCACAGCTATAAGCACAAGTTTTAGTTTTTCTATTAAAAATAATTTGACAGAAAAAAAGTGAGCTATTTGGTTACGAAGCTGATAGCTTACTTAGGTAATCTAAGTAAACTAAGGATGTGTGATATGGTCCTCTTTTTTACCCGTTATTTAGTAGCAGCCACATTGATCCAGGATCAGACAATAAATCCAAGCAGCCTTTAGGTTACCTCTGTGCTTGGGAAGATTTGCCTGCACTCTTGCTGTCCTCGCAGCAGCCGGGCTGTCCCCTGACCTGTGCTGATCTCCTGCTCGGCACCGAACCATCGTGTGGAAACGGTTCGCAAGCAAGGAGGACAGGGATGAAAATCCAAATGTGCCATTACTGCAGGAAAGTAGCCCAAATGATCTGAATGTCATTTTCTCTTCTGGAGGAGTGAACCATATGTAAAGGGGAATAACTCCAATAGGAGATATTAAAGTTCACAAATATTTTGTGAATTTAATCCTGTGGACATTCACCTGAGCAATAGCAGACTTTGGTTTGTGTCCACGTTCCGAAAATGGTAGAGACTAAATTTGGCATGAGTGTCCTTCCTGTCGTGTGACTCGCTTAGCCATAGTGTGCATTGACATGGGGGTCTCTGCCTTATATTGGAAATACTCTTAGTAATTAAGACAGAAGTAAAAGAGATGCTTTTGCAAGGTGACAGTGGAGGACTGGAAACAGGTGGCTTTAGTGCCTGAGTGCTAACTAAACACTGGAAAGTCACATACCTGGCAGCCTGATTGTCTAGACATTCTTTCAGTCTCTGAATGCATCCTTTACAAATAGTTAGCAACTCGTTCACATTTCGCTTGACGTGGGAATTTAGCTCATCTTCCCTCTGACAGAGCTGTGGTAATCTTCAGTGACAACCAGAAAATCCAGTGTATTTGGCACCTGCTAAAGTTTTCCTTTCCAGTGCTTGCCTGTGGACAGTGATGATGCAGCGATGATGAGGAAACAGCTTTTCAAAGCAAAGTATCGTGTTTTGCCAAGAAAAATTGAATTAAATAACAAAATGCCTTGTCTATGGTTGGCATGTCTTCAGAAGAAGCGCTGTTGGCTTTTTGGCTGAGAGAAGACTGTGCTATATTCAAACCATCTAACTTTAGGCAGTTCACTCAGATTTTAAGAATCACCTTTGAAGGTACCTGCCTTTCTCACTCACAGGTCAGGTGTCTCAAGATTTTAACTTCGAGTACTCTGAACTACAGTTAATTTGGATGAGTTGGAATAATTCAATCTCAGCTTTCTTGGTACAGATTTTGGATCATAGTTGCCCTCCACTGCTCTGAGCTGTCTCCATTTCTTCTCTTTAGGACTTGTCTTTCAACAGATCAGGGTATTTTGATCTGCCATTTACCAACTGTTAGAAAACTTGCCCTATTTACAAAGCGAAGATTTTCGTTCCACCATGGTGACTGGTGGTATGTTTTATGGGTCTTCTTGTAGGAGCTATTAGTTCATATCTTTCTTTTCCCTTTCTAGCTACAGTTTATGATCACTTCTTAGCTTATAAAAATAATACTTGAAGTACACGTAACATACAGAAAAAAATCATATGATAATTTACTAGATTGTTACACTTGCCAGCTTTCAGTGGCGATATATTTTTTTTTAATACTGGAAAGCTGTATTTCTTTTTTTATAGCCCCAAAATCATGTTCAACAAATCATATTTTTTATTAAAGCTACAAAATGTTGTCAGTGTTATTGTTGGACCCTTGTGGTTTAAATTTGGATTTTTACACTGATCAACAGAATACCTCTGTTTTGCAAACTAAATTCTGTATTTTTATATATGCATTTGTCTGGATCTGCAGCTATGATATACTCAAAAAGATTGTTTTTGTCTGGATCTGCAGTCTTTAGTGTTGCTGTGTGGGTGAGTCTGAGAAAAAATACAGCCAGTATTTAGCCAGTGATGCTTTGATGCTAGTTCTTTGGCTGTTTGAGTAAGTGTTGCCAGGGTAATGTTTTACTCTTTTTTATTATATTCTTTTCATTGTAGTCAGCTAACTGTGTGCTCTTGAATTTAGCATTTTAAGTTGTGCTGTAGTCTCAGTTTTACAAGGGTGTGATAATTATTCTTATACTTTAAAATCCTGATGCTTAGCTAGGTAGAGTGGCTGTCTACAGAGGTAGTATCAGAAAACCTTTTCTTCTCAGGACAACTCCTTAGTCACTGCTGCAGTACTGCCTTAGCAAAAAACAATGGGTTTGTGGACATGACCAGCCGTCTTTCTCACTTTCCCCAGGTCTTCTGGTGTACATGCAATTTAAGCACCTTTATCATTATTTTCAACAGATTTTCAGCATCCATGTCTGTTCATTTTCATTATAAAGACATGTGTTCTGTTAGGAAATTTGGTCTGATTAATGTTTTAAGCAGCTGAAAGGAATATTACATGTAGACAAAAGAAACTATTTGAAGACATGTTCCCAAAGCTTTTTTTTTTTTTTTCCCCTGAGCGTTTTAGATTTGGGCTTTCAGTCAGTGTGATCTTGAGTTATAAACCAGTGTAAAAAATGACAGTTGAAAAAGGAGTTTTAAAAAGCTTTTGTGAATAAACATGCTGTTCTAATACATAAAGACATGTAATCCTGTCTGCTGGTCTTCACCTGCAAAATTTCGTGTTTAATTTAAATCAAATTTGTTTCAGTTCTTTCATTTACAGTTAGAATTTCATTTCATTTTTCAATGTGTTTATATTTCAATGGTGTGGATTTATTTGGGTTTGGGGTTTTTTTAGCTCCTTGAACTCTGTGGATGAAGGCATTATTTCCCTGCCCTAGTGCAATATAAAAGATGAAAGTATATTTGAGGGCTAATGCAAATAATCTCTAGTTTTCTGTCACGTAGATATAGTACACTTCTTTCCAGATTATTTCAGGAGATAATAGTAAAAAAGAGGCTTCTGTTTTGCCGCTTCCTCACTCACAGCTCTTTGTTATTTTCAGTGGAAGTCCCTCCACCTTCTCTCCACTGAAATCCTCCACCTTTGGGTTGTTTCTTCAAGGTGTAGTTTCACTGCCTGTGTCTGCCACTGCTCTTGGCTTTTTCAAATGACACTAATGTGAAACGGAACTGATTTCTGACATCTGGCTGTTGCCCAAAGGTTAGGAACAGCTGAGAAAAAGGCCAAAGTCTTGTTAATTTGTCTTTGATGCTGCTTGGCAGTATCCTAAGCAGCCTTAGTTCTTGAAACTGTGTGTAAATCATGAATGTATCACTGCACTGCTGTATATTTGGTATTTGGATGTCCTTTGGTATCTCAAAGGATTGGGAGGGTCTTTAAGGGAAATTACTGCTGCTGAAGTTTGTGGCTTAAGTTTCTATACTTTCCAGGAAAAGCAAATAAAGCAAAAACAGACAAGTGCATCCAACCGATATACAGTGAATCATAGAATAGTTTGGGTTGGAAAGGACCATTAAAGGTCATCTAATCCAACCCCCCTGCAACATTTATCCCAAGCAGACATTGTTTATACACATGTGAAATATTCCCTTCTGACTTTGTTTCAGAGAAAAAAAAATTCTCAGAGTTATATTTGCACAGTGCCTAGCAAACACGGTAGCAAGTTATAATATAAATTCTTTTAAATAATAATTGCTGCAAGACAGCAGGAATGCAAGTGATGGCCCTGACCTGTTCAGGACCTGCAGAATATTTTACAGTCATAAATGAGAAAAGAAGGGAGAGAACTAGATTGTTTGGAAGCTGGCCCAACAGAGTAGGATGAAATCCCCTAGGAATTAGCAGTATCGTATGCCTGTCCCACTTGTATCTTCAAGAGCAAGCTCTATTTTTTCAGCAGTGTCTTCTCTAGAAGGATAAACATTTAAAAGAAACCACCACACTAAGAAAACTTGTATCAAAACACTTTGCAGACTGCAGATTCTAAGTATTTGTAAATGTTTTTCTCTTAGGGGGCAGATTATGACAAAAATCAGTGTACTACAATATTAGCCATATTTACTGGGCTTGTATAATAGAATGAGGTTATAGTTATAAAAATGGTACTTAACTTGTACAAAAAACCAGAATATGGAATTATTTTTGTGGGTTCTGGGATTTACAGTGATAATCTCAACAGACCTGTTGTTGCTGGAATTAGAATGGGAAAACCTTTAATAATAATTTTTAAAAAATTGCTCTTGCATCATCAGGTCAGAGAGAGAGAATTTTTATGTACTCTTTATTTTCCTCTTTAACTTTTTCCAACTCTATAGTTTTTAAAACAGGTTTCTCTTATTTTTCTACAGCTAAAGAAGGATAGACCAGAAATAAATTATCTTAATGACTATGTAGCCAAATGCCAAAAAGGAAACCATCTTAAATGAAAAGAAGCATTTTATTTGTTGTGGATACCTTTCCAAAATGTATTTAAATCAAAGAGGGGGAGAGGGAAGAAAGTGTATTCTTTGTAATCCTTTTCATAAAGTATTTCCTCAAACAATATCGAAAAATGTCTATCTCAGTAGAAATTACCAATGATATGATGATATCTAAGACTGAAGTTTGTGCTTTGACAGGCTGGTAACTACATATCAAAGCTATACCAAGACGACTTTCAGTTATATTCTCAATTTATGCAAGGTTATTATATTTTACCTTGCATTCACAACCTTCGTACTTAAAATTTAATGAGCCATCCAAGAAGCATCAAATGTGGCCTTTCCTCTATCCCCTACCCCTGAGCTGTGTTGCAGAGTCTGGGATGGGGGGTGTAAAGCTGCCCTTGCTCTCGGTTTGTCCCTGTTGAAGCAGTTTTCTCCATTGAGTCGCTCTGGGTTTGTGCAGGTCTCTTGGCAGAGCCACGCTGAGCACAGTGGTGTGGTGAGCGTGGGGTCAGGCCTTCGTGACTGGCCTCCCCGGCCACAGGGCATGGACTGTGTCAAGTCATTTCTTTTTCATCCTGCACCATGGGACTGGGTTCGGGGAAGACGCTACCTTACTTTTCCTTTGTAAAAGGAATAAAATGGTAGTTTTCCACTTCACTATCTGAAGAGAGAAATTCTTATTACCTCATATTCCTTCTCTTATTTCTTATTTTTCCTAGAAGGAGTTCTTGGTCTACATTTAAAGTCCGACATATTGGAGATTCATAAACCTACATAGCGTAGACGGTACAAGCTCACATGTGAGAAAGCAGACAATGACTTGCAGGGAGGGGTATGGTAGGAAGTTCCCAGGCAGATTTAGGAAGCTCTACATTAATACAAGTTGTTTTCTTATACTGTTATGGCTCTTTTTTGAATATGAAGGTTAAACCATTACTGAAGCTTAGCTATCTATTATTACAACTTCCAGATAGACTTATCTTGAAGACTGTTTTTGAAGGACCAGTTTGCAGTTGATCATAATAATTCAGTCTGTATTCTGATGATTTGGCTCGGTGAGGATATTTCAACTGATCGGGCATAACACAAATTCTTTTATGTATACATATGTACAACGAATTGATAAAGATGTTTTAAGTGCCTTTGAAGAGTACCCTAACTTGTACTTTCCTAATTAAATACACAAGCTAGAAATAGCAAAGCACAAATCTCTTCTTTTAAGATGCAATTAGCTTTCCCTTAATGTTGATGTTTGAGAATTTATAGTGGTGGGAATTTTTAAAATGGTTTTCCCATCGTAAGAACACTTATCTAGTCATGAAGCCAGATAACATGGTGCTTAAATCGAAAGTACAAGCAGCGATTTACTTCTCCAGGGAAAACGGCATTCCCCTCTTACCTAGTGGGAATGCATAGTTGCAAAATTCCTCAACACTGTCTTTCAGGTTTTTCATCATCATTACACGCTTTCACGTGGCGAGGTGTATTTTTAGCTGTTCTGTTACTGGAAAATTGCAGAAAAAAAAGAGCTTATTTTAGCCTTTATGCTACATTTCCCCTGAAAATATATACATACTAAATGATATAAAAACACTGTCGTGAATCTGAATTCTATCTGTCTGCAGCCTAAAGGTCCCTGATAAGGACACAAAAAGGGAGCATTGGGAAGACTGACATGATCACAAGCCTGAATGAAGAGTTCTGTGCTTTATCCCTTTCATCTTACCTTCTCCTTGCACATGTTACTTGAGAGTTGAGGTATACCCTTCTAAGCCTTCCATATGTACATGGGGAAGTCATACTGGTTGTTCGTTTTTGTTTGCTCACATTCATACACAATCGCCATATCCCAGAGTACTCCATAGCCCAGGCAGAGTAGAATATCTCTCAGGAGTCCAAGCAGGCGCTGCATTCTGTGCTCACCCAAGGGCATGTTTTCTTCTGCCTCGTCCTGCTTCCAGGAGATCAGAGGGCAAATTGTCCGTCTGCAGAAGACTCGACAGGCTGGCACATGCATTCAGGAAAATAAGGGAAGTATTTATTACTACAAAATAAAACCATGATTCAGTCTCTTAATTTTTTTTTTTCCTATATAGAAATTTGAGGACTGGAATGGGAGCAGCCTTTGAATAGGCTTCACCTGAATTTGTGGGACAAGCAAAGTTGTATGCTGTTCCTGAAAACCATTTAGAAGTGTTTTTGACTTTGCTGTCTGCTATACTCATACAGTAAGAATGAGACTACAGGAAGCAAAATTTTCAAATTAGAGAAAGTATGATTCACTGTATTTTTCTTGTGTTTTCAGAATCTTGGTTTCCTTTTGCCTTGCGAAAGCTCAGATAGTCCCTGTGATATGTGTCTTGGTTTTGAGATTTATTCCTCCTACAAGATGTATCAGGTTTCTGAAACCTATAGAGGCTCCTCAGGTGCTCTCAAGTTATATCTAACCTGCATCTGTGAGAAGTCTGATCTCCTGGGACCAAGTGCGCAGTTTAGCATCATTCTTAACACACCTTCCTAAACTACATTTCTCTTATTGCAGGGCAGTATGCTGACACATGTGCACTGCTGGATGTTCCTTCCCCATAGCCTGGGCTTCCGTGACTAGAAAGATCATTACTGTAGGCTGGGAACAGGTCTGGCAGTGGCGTGATTAGAGGAGCAGGATTTTAGGGATTGCAAAAAAGCACTGTAGGTGTAGCCAGTTGGTGGGGTTTTCTGTTTTCTTTTTTTTTCTTTCTCCTTCCTTCCTTCCTTCCTTCCTTCCTTCCTTCCTTCCTTCCTTCCTTCCTTCCTTCCTTCCTTCCTTCCTTCCTTCCTTCCTTCCTTCCTTCCTTCCTTCCTTCCTTCCTCCCTCCCTCCCTCCCTCCCTCCCTCCCTCCCTCCCTCCCTCCTTTCCTCCCTTCCTCCCTCCCTCCCTTCCTTCCTTCCTCCCTTCCTCCCTTCCTCCCTCTACTTACTAGTCATTGATACAATTACTTAGAACTGGACTCAAAATGTAAATATCAGACTCTTAATACTTCATTAAATAGAGCAAAAGAGTAGCCAGCATGATTTCCACAGACCTAGTTTGAAAACCAATTTGCATAATATTCCAACATGTTCATCTAGTTTCATATTTTTAGATGGTGTTAAATTAGCATTTCGTTTGTTTTCTACACTTGCAAAAAAAAATCTTGTGGTTTGAAAATACTTTATGCAAAGGAAATTCTGAAAATTTGGCAAAGAAGTAGTCTTTTTTGATGAAGAACTATTCAGACAGTTCCTTTCTAGACTCTTTTTATTAACTAAATTTTTAATGATGGAGTATATGGCTGATTTATTTCTGTGCCTTCTCTTGAGTTATTTTAATGGCTATATGAACTCAAATTCTGATTCTGTGATCACTGTTCCGAATCTTTATTTGCTATAATAAATTTCTCCTAAGTTAAATACATTTAAATCAATATTTTATAGTGTAAATATAAGGTTATTTTAACTGTGGTGATTTTCAGCATTCATATCACAAAAGATTTTTAAAATGATTAATCAAAGAATAATTAAACAGTTCAGCCACTGTGATACAGGTAAACCAATAAATATGGATCTTATTATCTCTTTAAAATGCTCACTTAATGATGTATTTCTTTACCCTTTATTGTCATGTAACAGTACTATGGAAGGATTACTATACAGACTGCAAGGTCTGTCTGTCTACATATTAGGCCTTAAGGGTCAGATCATGCCAATTTTTGCATGTAGATTTAACTCTGCAGAGATAACAAGTGGGAATACTCCCCTGAACAAAGTCAAGTATGTACAAGTAAATATACATACCAGAGAGCTACTGTTGATATAGATGGTTGTAGATGGTGTTTTTTGTTTTTTCTTTTTACTTTTTTCCTGCAGGTTATTGTCACCAAGCATATAATAATTATTAATTTAGTGTGTGTACACGTGTATGTGAATGGATGCAAGTGTGTATGTACAATATATATCAAACCATAGAATCATAGAATAGTTTGTTTTGGAAGGGACCTGTAAAGATCATTCAACCCTGCAATGAGCAGGGACATCTTCAACTCGATCAGGTTGCTCAGAGCCCCGTCCAGCCTGGCCTTGAACGTTTCCAGGGATGGGGCATCTACCACCTCTCTGGGAGAAGTTCCAGTGTTTCACCACCCTCATCATAAAAAAAATTTCTTCCTTATATCTAGTCTGAATCTCCCTTCTTTTAGTTTAAAACCATTACCCCTTGTCCAGTCGCAACAGGCCTATTAAAAAGTCCATTCCCATGTTTTTTACAAGCCCCTTTTAAGTATAGAAAGGCCAGAATAAGGTCTCCCCAGAGCCTTGCCTTCACCAGGCTGAATGTCCTTATATGCTTCTTTGTATATATTGCACCATATATATAAAAAATTATTATATATTTATATGTATACACACATGCGTAGACACACCAATTCTGGTCATACAAATGAGACTCCTTTTGATTTCCTTAACTTCAGAGTAAGAACACTTTCAAGTCTGTTGAGTTAAGCATTAAGTTGATAATTTAGGACCGTTCATTTAGTTCCCATATTTACAATGTCATTGCACGTAACTGAATAGTTAACTGAATGAGAAAGTGTAATTAAATGATCTTTTAGATGGAGGAAGAAAAATAAATTATGTATATTTTGGTTCAACAATGAAGGATAACTTTCTGCACAGAACCAGCTGAGAGCTTCAGATAAGAGGCTGCTCACAAAGACAACTTTGATAAAGGACAGGTGATAGTAAGATGGGGCAATATAAAGCATTAGATTTGGTGAAAAGGTTATTGTTGATGGGTTTGTTGGATTTTTTGGAAGAAAATATCTAACGTAGTTTTCTAGTACGTATGTTAAAAGAAATTACAGTGTCTTTTTGTTTGTTTAATTTTGTTTGTTTGTTTAATTTAGATGGTATATTAAGAGGTCAAACTCATTTTTCAGGGATAGTTATGCATTTCCATTGAATAAACAGCGTTGAGATTTCACAGATTTTACTGAGAACTTGCATGCTGCATCATACTCATGCAGGCGGAGTTCCAGTAATAGGGACAAGCTCTGGTTTTGCTGTATATTCAGAAATGTGTTTTACTGATATTTAAGTATTGATTTTTAGTTTAGATTGATTTTAGTTATATTACTTTTTTCAATTTGGGATACCAATGCTAATATGTATTTTCCAGAAGAGTGGGGTTTCAATGCATCAACCTGCTGGGCTGATTTTCCAAAACAAATACCAACTTATTTTGTTAGTTAAGTCCTCTCCTTGAGTAGTCAGGAGAGATTCAAATGTATCCTTTACATTTTTTGCCCTCCCTGTTTATGTGTCTGCTACACTGCAGGACTGTGCTTCTCAACAGATCTAAGTGTGGTACGGTCTGCCTTCCAGCTTCTTTTCCACCCAAAAGTCTACCTTGCGAGTGGGATGTGAGTCTGAGCTACCTGGTGGCATTCAGCTTTTCCGCTGAGTCTCAAACTATTGGGTTCCGCATGTCCCAGAGACTGCAGTTAACCCTTTCCCAAGAGCATGTTTCATATGACTGGCAAGTTTGGTCTTCACTGGACCTGCAAGACTTGTCCTCATTGCTGCATTGCTTTCTAAGCCAGACTTTGCAGACAGTTTTAAGACTTAAAGCTTACCATTGGGTCTCTGAGGTGGCTGCAGAAGAGGAATGACATGTTTTTTGTTCATAATGATGTTGGTGATGAGGTGAGACCAGAAGCCATAGATTAAATTTATACAGAGCAAGGCCCAAGAACTTTAAACTTTTCTATCACTTGAAACTCCAGGCAAGTGCAGAGATGTCACTAGAACTATTGTCAGAATTAAAATTCTGTCCAGATTGTCTAGGCATAGACTGGGTAAGGTGGTAAATCTTCACATTCTTCATCCTTTTAGAGCTCTCTGTCTTTCTCAATTTATGGGTACCAAATCTAGCATAATGAAAACCCTGTGTGCTGTAACACCAAATAACATTTAGCATTGAAAAATAATGGAATCATAGCATAACTTAGGTTAGAAGTAATCTCTGGAGGTCATCTAGTCTATGCATGCCTAACTTTATAACTAGACAAGGTGTCCCAGAGTGCCGTCCAGTCAAGTTTTGAAATGGTCTTCCATAAATGAGAACACATTGGTGGGATAATTGTTACAGATAGGTATTCAATATACAGTCTGCGAATTTTAAATATACCTTTGAGATTTTTAAATTAAACTTTGCCAACATCTGGATATCACACTTTTTCATTAGAACAGGCAATATGAATGTCATCTGAGAAGACATTTTGTTACTGTGAACTCACATGGTGACTTCTCAAAGTTAGCAGAATGACTCGTACTATCAAAGATATCGAGTATATCTGCTGTATCAGTGGTGTAAGGTATCGTGATATGCCAGGATGACTTTATGGTCTTCAGTTTTAACAGGAGATACTTGTTTTGTAGCGTTACTTCTAGTCTAGCCCACACTTAAAAAGAAACAAACAACCCAATGGATTCTGTTAGTGTATATTATTGTACATGTATGTATCAGTACAGTATAGATTGAACAGATTTCAACTTGAGTTGAAAGTACTGGTTGGTGATCACGTGAGGTGCATGGGATATTACATGGAACAGGCTTCACATCAGGATAGACTTATCTGAAGCCACTTTCCTAGTCTGAGTGCAGAGAACAAGCAGTGAATTTCACTATGAAATATAAACTTCTTGAACTATTGTACCTATCTATTGTGGAAGTGTTCTTTTCGGTTTTGTCTTTTCCTTCTTTTCTCCAACTACTGAAGTAACCAATAGAAAACTTGCTACAGGAACGGCTTTAGAAATTAGGTAATGGGTTTATTCCTTTGGGGCTTTTTGCCTTGATGGCTGTTTAGATGGTTTGCTAAGCATGACCTCAGTTAGCTCCCCCACAAAGAGAGGACACATAAGGGAAGAAATGGTTCTTTTCTGACATAGCCTAGTTTTGCTAAATAATGTGAGGAAATAAAATTTTCAGTAGACTAAAACACGTAAGTAACATTTTTGGTGAGTGATATAAGACTGGTCACCACAAAATTCTTGTCAAGAAACACCAAATATTGCTCTGAGGGAGAATTTTTTTTTTTCTTTTTCTGAGAGAAGGATTAATATTATTTTTCTACTAAGTAGGTTTCACCTGTCAGATACCTACATTAGAGAAGTCAAAGAATTGGGGAGATTCTGCACTGGTTTCTTCAATCTGTCAACAAATTAGATTTATTCAGAGAATATATTTGAATTTGTTAGCAGCTTCAGATACCACTGATTATAAAACCTGACTTTTTTAAAATTTCATTTCCTTGTTTTGGATAGGGCTTTGAAATTAGTGCTGTGCTGCTCACGTCATAACTGAGAGCAGGAGTTTCTGCTTTACCAGAGCTCTGACTGGAGACTTGCTAAGAACGTTTGGATTATAACAATGTTGGTATTTAGGCAAATATGTCCTGTTGCATGTGAACTAAACAGTGAGATCACTTGAAAGCCTGGTGTAAATAACCAGTTAAATGCAGTTGCTACATGGTGTAAATTCAGGAATATTGAGATTAGACTTCATTAATTTTCTCCTATTTCTCACCAGTTAATCTACAGAATTAGCTAAACTTTGTTTAATGCTTCCATGGAAGCTTGAAATTGAAGTCATATATATCCTTTGTCACTATTTCCATCCAGTTCAGAAATGCACATCAGTTTGGTGCATATGTGGGCCATTACTCATTATTATTGTCCGATGCAATCTTGGAAAGGGCAGGAGGTGCAGCTTGGCTGTGTATGTACCTAGAGGGCTTTTTGTGATTTCTGAAAATGTTTTCAGGTATGCCACAGTCTCACACAAGGCTTTTGTGTGGAATCTCAAAACAGAGAGGAGAAGGAGCCTGGAAACATTTCTGAGTCCATCTTTTAGGACAGAGCTTGAAAATCTGTCCTTATGCATGTGGTTCACAGCAAACAGCTGAAGTGCTCATCCCAAGCAAGAATATATTCATATACTTGAGCTTCATTTTCAGAATTTTCCCTCCCTGTTGACCCTATTTTCTCCTCGGCTAGATTCTAAAGCTTATGCATTTTTTCAGGGAGGAAGACCAAACTGTAATAGAAAATTTCA
Source organism: Caloenas nicobarica (assembly GCF_036013445.1). Taxonomy (NCBI): domain Eukaryota; kingdom Metazoa; phylum Chordata; class Aves; order Columbiformes; family Columbidae; genus Caloenas; species Caloenas nicobarica. The sequence goes on from NC_088245.1 coordinate 53,457,064, forward strand.
TTAATATTAATTCTAATAGGTTATAGTTACTACAGTACAAAGTACTAAGTAGAAGATATAATATTAGATGCATTCCTGAGTGGAATAAATATTTTATCAACATGCATGAGATAGGAATTGCTGCATTACTTAAGCTGCATAACTCATTCATGGATTTTGTATCTCGAATGATTGCCAGTAAAATCTTCATGACAATACAATGTATTTACATTGACATGCATGGTTTGAAGACAAACAATTTTAGAATTAATGCACAGATTTTATACTTTTTATTGGATATTTTTCTTTTATTTCTCTTCTCTTACACTTGACATTTTAGGTACTATGAATCCAATTGGATAGGAAATTACCATAGCTATGACATTGCATTATGGCATTGAAATATCAGGGATCACTCATTTCCAATTATGTAGAATTTCCCATGGCAGGCCTGAAGAGTTGAAATACTGGACCTATCAGCTGATGGAAGTGAACACTATTAGTTTTATACTTTTCATCAGTAAACCTGTAATCACACTTTAAAAGAGGAAAGAGGGGAGAAACTCTTTTAAAAGATAATTTGAAAAATTAGACTGAAGTTACTTAGAGATTATTGCTGTTAACAGTGAAGGACAGCAAAGATGAATTAGTTAACAGAGCTCAGATGCAGCAGTCAAAAGTATACAGTAGATCTACCTTTTCACACAAAAGTGCAAAATTCTCAGAAAACATCATATATGAGATGTATGTAAATTTAAAAAATGTACAAAAATGTGTAAACTATTTACACAGTTATCCAGGTGCATTTTTCAGCCATTTCTTAGTAGTTGTCTGTAAATAATCATTGAGATTAAATTCAATAAGCATTAAATCATTATTAAAGATGCATGAGACTGAAATAATGAATGGATAATATTTATAATGTGTATATTTTCTTGTGATGAGTTATTGTTTTTTAAAGCAGCGTCATGCTAACATAATGTGGGCTGTGTTGTCCTTACAAAATTCTGGAGCAACAGTGGTTTTAAAGATACATCTAAACAAAAATGTTTTCAAATATTTAAGAGTGTAAATCTAATGAAGAGAAATCTGACAAAAGCAAGTTAAAAACTTGCCAGCATACATGGAGAGCTTTGCTTAAAATTCAGGATTTACTCTTCTTGTTCCCATGAATGGCATGATTCTCCTTTAAAACACTGAAAGTTTAATTTTTGTTCAAATATTTAAAAACTGTTACAAATCATAATGTGAAGTTCATTGGCAATATCTGGTTTGTAGATAGATGAACATTGATACATGCCTATGGCTGTTATTAAATATATTCATAATGTACACATTTTTGTTTACTGCAAAAGTAACAATATACAGTCAGGCTTAACTTCCTCATGAATTGTAATAGTAAAGTCATTATAAAACACATCTTGCAAGGTGTTGTATTTTCCAAATGTTATACTGTGCTGTTAGAAACACTTGAATCCAAAACATAGTGTCTTTTTGTCAGTTCTGAATATCAAGTTTACTGAATTGAGTTGGTAAACAGTCACAGAAATGAAGCTTAGGTAAATATTTACTTTGAGAGTTGGTGAAGCTCAACTATAATTAGCATGAACATTGTATGTATTGTTACATATGCTCTCAACAATGGAAATAATTTGTTTAGAGGTTTAATCTAGAACTATGGTTTGGTTTGGTTTGTAGATTGAACCAGAGGTTTAAAAAGTACTTCTAGAACTTTTTGAAAATTTCTGTTAATTTCCTCTGAAGTCAATATTAAGATCTGAAGAAATGTCATCTGGTCAGATTGCCCTAGGAGTCAGAGTCTTCTAAAGAAGAATGTTAGATGTTGGGCTCTGCAAAAACAAATGAAAAAGTCATTAAAAAAAAGGAGGAAAAATATCCTTCAATTCTAAAATATATTCTTCAGATAGCTGAAGGGATTTCCAGATTTTTAAGTGCACATAGCTTTTTTCCTACTATTTTTCCACTCCCATGATTGTCTGGTGCAATAGAGAAGTCTGAGAAAGCATGAAAAAGTTATTAATTTAATAGATAAATTCTACCTAATAATTTAATAGATTTGCTTCTTTTGATGTCTTCCCATGAGATGGTTTAACGTGGGGGAGAAGATCCTACTTTCTTCAAACCTCACAAACAGGTAAACCTCTTGCTTTACATAGAGACCTCAGATTAAAGCTATCCATGGAAAAATGTTGATTTCTCCCTAGTTTTCTGACTGTTTGACAGTGCTTCAGAGTTCACTTCTGTGAATGCAGCACAGAACACCAAAGTGATTTACAGTTTGGTTGTTCTCAGTGCCTCATGTGTCAGGAGATGTAACAATACTTCCAATTTTTTTTTGTGTGAATTTCAGTTGAGTCACATTTTTGTCCTCTTAGATCAGCTTTCTTAAATGATAACAACATTCATCTTGTTAGCATGGTGTAATTTAAATATACTGTAGCACTGTACAAAATTCTGTTCCTTTCAGCTGAATCTCTGTTGACCCCTTTTTCAGATGACGGTTGCTGCTGGTACGAGCATTGAGAATAACATTCAAAGGACCATATCCTGCCCTAATGTATGTTCAAAATATCCTGGATTTTTGTATAATTTAAATGTGAAGCCTCCTTATGTGAATTTGATATTTTCTTGCCCACAGAAGCTTGTGCATCTTGAGGTTACTTCACATTGCATATTTCAGGGTCAATGATTATTGTACTACAAGTGAGGTCTCAGCCTACCAAAATTACCAAATTACTCTCATTTTTTTTCCATATGGTTTGATGGTGTGGCTAAATAAAGACAATGTTAATATATTCACAGTTCCTTCTGCATTTACCTTGCTTCCCACCCAGCTCAATACTCCCGTCAGTTGAAATCAGTAGAATAGCGATAGGCGAAACGAGGAAAGTAATGAGAGCCTATGTTTATTCTACCTAACCTTGTTCAAAATCGGAGTTTGATATAAAGATGTGTCATACTAAATTTGGAAGGAAAATGATTTCATTTTCTTTGCTTAAACAAGTATATCCCATGAAAGATAAAAGAAGGGAGGAGTCACTCTTGCTTATGAAAGGTAGAAGAAGAAATCTATTTTGTTAAGAAAATAAGCAAATTATTCACTTGTAGTACAATAGATCATTTTTTTTACTAAAACTATTCAGATAATGGAAAGCTTTTGAGCCAAAATTAACCTCTTATCCGTTAATGGGGAAACATTCATGAGAATTTAAGATGTACCACTGAAAAAACGCTTTGGCTCTGCATTATATAGAAGCTATTTTTTATCATGTAATGTGTTTAATAATTTATTTTTCAGCTAAAGATTCTCATGTTTATAGGGGAACTGGCAGAAGGAGTTCTGGATAAACATTTCCATCACCTTATGTTCTTTTAAGTATAACAAATAATCAAAATACACACCAAATATAGTTAAAATAACTAATAGCTAAGAGAAAAAATACTGTGATTTAATATTGGCAAGAAGTTAGTTTGCCCTCCCTACCTGAGAGAAAAATTCAATGCCTTAAAACAATATGTTTTCTGGAAAGTTTGTGCTCTTAAGGTAACACAGAGAAATTCTTTACAGTGCATTCTTAGAAGGTACTGCATCTGACTATCTGAATTACTGTGGATTTCTGAATATATTACTTGAATGGACCAATATTATTTATTATTTGGCTGTGATTTTGGCTGTTCAGTTTCACACTTGCTTCTATGCAGAGGAAAAAAGCTTCCTCAATACATAATGTATGATTAATCTCCAATCTCTTCTGGATTTTCAACATGACTTTAACTTTTCCTAGGCAATTTTAGTATTTCAGTCTGCAAGTAGTACCATTTTTAATGGAACATAGTAATAGGAAAGATAATAATATGACAGAATTGGCAAGCATAGAAAAACACAGGATTTCAGATTTAGTCATAGAAGTCTGTAGCATTACTTCAGTATTGTTTGGGGTCTTTTAGTTTGTTTTATTTTTCTGAAAACAACATTGAGACAGGCTTTAAATAGGTGCTTTCTTAAAATAATGAAATAAATCTCCAACTCAGAGGTTATCTTTTATTCTTTGTATTATATCCATTATTGCTAAAATTAGTTAGCAATTCATTAACTGCCGTTGAACAGTAATATCCTTATTCTTGGCTTTAGAGATTACAAAAGCTGTCATTGTAAACTACAGTTCTGCTTTATCCCCCATTTTTAATTTTGTTCCTTCTCTTTGAACTTCTGAGAGGTTGGGTTTTTTTTTTTTCTGCAGAAATAAATATATCAACCTCTACAAGAAAGGGGATAAAAGTCATTAAATGCTCTTCTAACTCTATCTTCTCATTTTTCCTGTCTAAATTTTAATGTTGAATTTAATGTTGTTCTCTCTGCTCTAGAGACAGTGGAGGCTTGAGTCAGTCTCACCTGTTGGGTCTCTGAAGCTATCAGTCTTTCTCCATTGACTAAAAAGGGGACCTAAAAGGCCACCTTGGCTTACATATCTTGCTTACAGGTGATTAAAATTAAGTAATAAAAACAAACCCATTTTTCCCAATATAAGATGATGTTTAGGACAAGAATTATGTCACCAAAGTGTAGCCTTCTAAAAGCCTCATGTTCAACTAAGCTATGATGCAGCTGCTTTCAATGAAGAAAATAAGGTGTAGCACTTGAAGAATCATTTCCTCTTAAAATAGCTTGGATGGATGTTAGCTAGTTCCCACTCTAGATTGCACTTTGAGAGTAAAAGAACTAAAAATAAAAACTTTCATTTTTAAGATTACTGTTCATTTCTTCCCCAGGGGAAAATAACAGAGTTCAGTCACAAAGGGTGTGAAAGAAGCTCTTGTCATTAATATTTACTTATACCCAAAGTCATTGTCAAGTGGTCATGAGGCCTAATTTTAGATTCTCATTTTATAAATAGGTGCAAACAACCCAATACTTAACTCTGAAGACTCTCAACAAGGAGATAAATTATTTGTTCTGTTTCAGACTTCCAGATAATTCTCAGTGTAAGTTGGTCTTATGCAGATGATTTTTTTTTGTACTTGAATTCCTCAGATTTCTTTTCAGTTTTATCAGATTTTTTATTTTATAATTAATAATGATCAAAAGTCCTGTTAGATACAAAAGAATCCTGTTCAGAGACACAGTATATTCCTTACCAACATCTACACATCATCCAAATGCACAAAGCCTTCAGCAAAAGCAGTTTCCCTTTCACCCAGCATCTTGCAGGGAGGACAGTTCTGCTTTACAGGGTCTGCTCTTGGCACCAGATCTTCCTGGGGCACTGTAACTATTGCAAAAGCAGATCCAGCTTCAGTTTAGAGAAATACTGTAATGGAAGACAGTCATCCAAAACGTGAATAGTTGCAAAGTGTTTTATTCATTCCAAAATCCTCTGGTTTCCTGCTGATTGGAAACTCTTTATGTAGCCATTCGTTACTGAATAAATCCCGGCTCCTTAGACTTTTTCACAAGTACACTTTTATGTTATGACTGATTGTCCTTATGCTAACTAGAAAAAATTACTAAAGGAATAACTTAATGCACTTTGTAATGTATGAGAAAGAAAATTAATGAAATCATTTATTTTATTCCATTAAATTCCAAACCTATAATTACCTGCGCGAAGCATAGTTTTAATAACTGGTATTAAGGCTGTCGAATCTACAGCTGAAAACTGTTTGAATGCCTGGTAACTTTTCAATTATTGGGCTACATTATTCTGAAATGTTTTGTGGTTTCTTCTAATTACTGTGAAGTGCACAACTTTGTATTTCTGCCTTTTGTACTAGGGATAGCTGTGGAGGATGCTCTCAGAAGCATAACGTTTTCAGTCAGTGTATATTGCACTGGTTCAGAATTTAATTGCATGGCATTAATTATACAGTCATAATTAATTATAAAACTCAGTTACTTAGTCAAAAAGGGCACAGTACATTTGATTCGGCTTTTCTGGCTCTTAATGTCAGACCTAAAATACTTTTCTAGAAGCAGAGTTTGAGATGCTAAAACTCTACAGAAAATGTAGAGTAGATCGTTCATGAGACATATATGCTAAAATATTTTTAAAAGGCTTTATTAAGCCTGAGTAACATCTCTTAATTTTATTAATAACAATTGTAAGCAGTTTTTTAAACATAAAAGGTGTGTAGTACATAATTTTAATTAACAGAAATACAGTGCAAAGCTTGCAATAAAACTGAAAATCGAGAAAAAAATGCAGTACTCGGATATTATTATGATTTGCAAGTTACAATTTTGTGGTCAGTTCCCCACAAATGGAAAAATCTAATTTACATACTATTGCTCTGGAAGTTTATACCTCCACAGTCTTCATTACAGGCCTCAATTTACCTTTGCTCCCGCATAAACTTTCTGTTTTCTGTTTCTCATTATTATGAATCGTTTACATGACAGAAGCTGAGTGAAGAAATTGATAGTGCATACAATAGTAATATGCTGTTGCAATTTATTCCCTTTTCTTATGTATCGTTTAGTGGGATAATAAGAGACATTACTTGCTAGGTTTGCTGTTTTTCATGCAAGATATCCCAAATCTCAACTATATCTATGTATGTCATTTTATAGACTAGTCTTTAAACAACCACGACAGTTGCTGTATACTTTGAAAACACCGTTTCTTGAGAAGAAGTAATTTCTGTAGATCTACTCTTAAGGTACACATGCGTTCTAATGTTCCTGAATGGACATCGCTGATGGATATATAGTCATTTAGACAGAACATTCTATCATACTTTGATATCTCAATGCCATCACTTGATGTCCGGAAACAGTGCAATCTAATTGTCAGAACAAAAACAGGACAGTCTGTATGCAGATCTAGTTCCTGTGGTTACGTGACCTTAAGCTTCTGAAAAATGTCAGTATTAATACTCCTAATTTTTTTTACAGTGCTTTAAGGTCCAAAGTAAATATCTGAACAACGAAATACTAAAGAAAATAGTGGCAGCCATTAGACATGCTGTGCTTTCTTCATTCAAGAAGAACTTAAGCAAAACTCAAGTGTGTGATCTTTTAAAATAAAATTGCTCTGTATAAGAAATTAAACATACTTTGCTGCATATAACTGCAAATAAAACTAATTATTTAATTTTTAAAAAGTGCAAAACCAGTGCGTTTTGTTATTGCACTATCAGCTACTCCACTACTCTTTCATGGAAAAGCCACATTTGTTCTGTCTAAAGGGGTGCGTACTTTCAGGAATTCTTCATAGAGCAAGTCACAAGTTTTAGGGTAATGATTTTGAAAATGCAGGTGTTTTAAATCCCAGCAGATGTGATTCAGGCTGTTTTGTTAGGGTAGATGTTTTTATTAATTACATAACTTAATGTGTGTAAATTTTTCACAACAATGGTATTTATTATCTTATGGCTTTAGATAAGATATAGAGCGTATATATAGACATTTTCTACAGTAGTTCCATAGGAAAAGAGCAATTTACTTACATTTTATTAAATTTGGCTGTTGTACAGCATCTTATAAAAATACTCTTTTTCATTCATCAGCAATCTTAATTCTTTACACTATTTCGAAAGGTGCTTTGGGAAGGTTACAGCGAGGTGCGGGGGAGAGAGAGAGAAAGCTTCGGTGATATACAGATACCTTACAATATCAATGTATTTATTTTTCTCCTAAATGGGAATGAAACCATATTTCCTATGCTTTCAAGATACTACTTCTCTTTTTTTCTTTGTATAAAAGATTAAATCCTGCTTGTTTTCATGATTGTTCAGGTAATTAAGCTGAGCATGCTTTTTTTTTCCTTAAGTTTAAGCCAAATGCCTTTATTCTCAGGTAAAGTGAAGCAGAAATCATTTTTTCTATCCTGGAAACTTTTCTGAGATTGAGAGGAAAGAATAATCCAGAACTATTATACTACACATAGGAACAAAAAGTCAGAAGCCTAAACATAATTACAACCCCTCCAACCGTTCTCGGGTTGCTATGGAAGCTCCCTGAGCTTTCAGTTCAACTTCTTCAGCTGTTTTTCAACTTTCGTAGGATTCAGAGATTTACCGAATGGTGACCTACCACTTGAGGCTACAAACCCATTTTATGTGATCACCTAACACTTTCAGCTGTCAGACCCTGTTGGCACACAGATGTCTTATTTTTGTCCATGAAAGGAAAAAGAAATATAGGGAGGTTTTCTTTCTCTGCTCTTACCCAAACTCTGTAGCTCTAAGTCTTCAGGAGTTACTTCGTTAACAAATAACTTTGCAAGCAGAAAAGCAACTTCAGTTCATTCTCACTGCCAGTGAGTCTGCGGTCCTATATTTGGAGCTTCGCACTAATCTTTTGGCCCTCATGTCCTGTTTCCCTGCCACAAGGCCAGCAAATCTCACTGTGCAGCTCAACATTTCTGCCTCTGCTCCAGAGCTTGTGACAGGCTATCACCTGGCAGATCTGCCGCCTGGCCAGCTGTGCCAAATGTGTTAAATCCTAAGGCAGAAAGAGCAGCAATCTGCTGCAACTCAGGAGGTGTATCACTGGCAAATGTATGTTTTAGCAACAACGTGATGTACTGGTCGAGTATGTGGCTGCACACTCCTGGTAATGTTATGTGCACAGTGTCGGTGTCCCAGCAGAGCTTCGCAAGCACTCCCAACGCTTCTGCATGCCATTTGGATTGACAGAGGCCCAACACATTGATTCCATTAATCTGAGAGAATGAAAACTGCAAAATGGAAATCAGGAATTAGGAGTTGTAGCAGTGTTAGAAAGGGATTTGCAAGGAACAATGCTCAGATGATACCTAAATTGTTCCACGCCCTTTTAGTTTTTATATGTACACTGGGAATGGACGCAGTACCATATGATTAGCTGTCTTTTCAACTACAGCATGCCAATTTACAGGTGCTTATCTGTTGCATCCTGGGAGAAGAAACAGCTTTAAAATCAGTACATCAATATCATGATGAAGAGTATTATATGAAAAAAATCTTGCTTGGGTTCACAGAAACTGGATGTTACTAGGCAACTTTACTGAGCAGATCCACTGGAGTGAAATACCCAGAACCCTTAAAATCAGCATTCCTCTCTGTGCCCCCCGAGAGCTTCACCGTTGTGGTGGGCTGAGCTTGGCCAGCAGCCAGGCACCCACCTGCTGCCCCCTCATTCCCCCTCTACAACAGAACAGGGGAGAAAACAGGATGACGAAGCTTGTAGGTTGAGGTAGTGATGGTGAGATCACATACCAGTTACCACATGGGCAAAACAGACTTGACTTGGGGAAAACTAGACAGATTAATGCATAGGAAAAAAATTTCTAGAAAACAGTGGTGCTCCCAGGTACTTTCATTTACTACTCTTCTGGAATTTTCATTTGTCATGGAAAACAGAGATACAGAAGAGCCACCAGCTGTTAATGACTGAGTAATAACTCATTTGGCAAAGGCCAATTGGCATATTCCTTTGCAAGAATAAAAGAATGCCTTCCATCACTTTGCTGTACTCTCCTACTCTGGTCCAAATGTTACTGCTGACACTTTCCTGAACACTTTTTGTGCTGAGTTAGGAGGGATGGAAAGAGAGCTTGACACTTTGCTGCAGCCATTAGTAATCTCAGTCATCACCCCCTTCTAATAACATAACCTCAGTTTTATTTGGTTTCAAGGACCTGTATTCATTTTGATACCATTACAAATCAAAATTAAGTTTACATCCCAGCATTCTTACAGTCCTTTCAAAAAAAACCCCACCAAACTCAAAGCCAGCTAAGGTCAAAACTGTCCCCCAACCAATGAAACACTGAGAGAAACTGTCCTCGAAAGATGATTGGTGTGCTTCTTGGAAAATATGAGCCTAAAGGGATCTAGAAAATCCTTTTCCATTATAATTTATCTGTCTTTGCCACATGGCTGTCAAGTACTGTGACTCTATTAGCATTACAACGTAAAGTCATTTTTAATCTATTCAAGGCAAGGATAATTGCACTCACTGTGATCAGTGAAAGTCTGTGATAAAATGCTCACCTGGGATATCTAGCAGTTCTGAGTCATAATCTTGTTTGGTTTTTTATTCATTTGTTTTAAATACTGTGCATTTATATGCTGATATTTCAGTTAAATGGAAGTATCTGACTGAATAGCTTCAGCTCTAATTTTAATAAAAAAGAATTCACTTTGGTTACTTGTAACTTGATCAGTGTATCAAATCACAGACTTAGTTTTCTGCAGCCAGTAACACTACTCTTTCTTGCTTTGATTACATGTAAATTTTATAGCTACTAAAGATGTTGACTGACTTGTGGCAGTTTAAATGGTTATTGTGAAAAGAATATTGTTCAACATTTACAAAACTTTTCAATCTCTTAAAAGATGAAATTCCCCAAATAGCAGGCCATGTCATTCCCAGTGTGTCTGAAAACAGGTTCACAATTTCATACGTTCAATTCTACACTTTCAATTTCTATTCTACACTTTTTCTGCACTACAGATTTGTAAAGTTGTACTAAGTTAGGTTCTACTCTGGGGAAGTGAGTGAAGAGAGTCTTAAGATAGAAAAGTTAGTGTTCTGGTCCTGAATAGTTAGGACCAGGACCCACAAAAAAGAAATCTGCTCAGGTTCAGTTTATTTTTATGTTTAGATCTCAAGGAATCCTTCAGTTATACTAAGTACTGAAAACTTGAAATTCTGTATTTTGGTGGGGTTTAAAATGACAATAGAAGCAACTCAGTTTTTTCTTCCTATTATATTGAAATAGTTGATGGCAAAGATTATTGCTTTATGAAACAATCAGGTGTTCTTCCACGATAATATTATAATATATTAATATGTACAAAATACACTTTTAGAATCAGTGCCCAGCAGGTTGAAATTATTTGAATTATATTAAACAGATCATGCAAAGTCTTAAAATGGGATTACTCAGTCTTGATATTTATGAAAGTTTAATCTTACATAAACTTAAGAACATACTATTTTTTTAGAAAATATGATAAAGTTTTTCATTGAATTTTCTAACATATTTTAAAGCTGGAAATCGAATATACCTATTGAGGATGAACAGTCATAATTTGCATTGAGGCAAAGTTTTTTAAAAAAATTTTCTACACCTGTGTGGAAATTTTATTTTTTTATTAAAATATATACATAAGATGGATAATGAACGTGTAAAAGGACAGTCAAAAAGTGACAGTAAACGATTAGTTCACAGAGCATCAGTATTAGTCATGTTCATGCTACTTACTTTTAGTATTGATGTTCAACACTTCACCACTGCTGTCCTGCTCCTAGACCTTCGCACAGCAGCAAGTTGTGCATTTCCCTTGTGAAGTGTGTCAACACAAGGGTTTTGCTGAAAATGCGCTTCAGGTGTTTGACAGGTCATTGCATCCGCCCTGTGGTTCCTGTTCCCTGCTCGTGCCTGTGATCTGAGCCCATCGCTGTCCCCCTGCCCTGCCTGCTGGGGTGTTCCTGGGGATGTTCCTCTCCCAGCAACAACAGGTGCGGATATAAACCACTCTGATTTACATGGGGCTGTGCCTGGGGCACATCCAGCACCATGACTGGGAAGAGTATCTTTTTGCCAACATAGATGTTGCTGAGATGAATATACTGCCAGACACATTTGATTTTAAATGGAATCAGTTTCGAAAACCATTTAGGATTGGTTTCTAAAAATGTAACTGTAATCTACCTAAGTGCATATAAATTCCTCAGAATATGGTTGAAGGGATTGTATGTGTGACAGATAGCGAGACAAATGAGTTGCTTTAGTGGGTTAAAACAGTGTTCCTTCAATGTAAATCCCATAATACAAAACTTTGTCATTTTAAATGGCAATACCTGCTGGCGTGATTGCCAGTTTTAACAGCACCAGCGTAGGGTTTGAGAATAACACGGTTTTGAGGACAACATAACCCCCGCAGATGTTCAGGAAACCTAATCAAGCTTTGCTCCTGTGCTTAGAGCAACTCAGACAATTAAAATTACAGTCACCGTGGACTCTAAAATGAAGACATTTGATGGATTAGAGCTAGGATTTCAGTACTGCTCATGGTTAATGTTGATTGATGCTCATTGTTGGGGGTCTCCTGATCTCTCGGGCTTTTGGTGTACAGCTTTTGCTTAATGAACCTGGGAGCCTTCCTCCCTCTTGCCGGCGTGGTGCCTTTGCTGAAACTAAGGGGAGGCAGAGGAGGAAGCTCTCTGATACAAAGGGGAAAAATCCTGAACTAGAGAGAAAGATTGGGTTGAAAAGGGCAGCCAGGGACTAGAAGAGGGAAAATAATGGTAAGTCGTTACACATCGAATCTGAAAGAAGGAAGAGGATCAGTGACACCAGTGGGAACAGGAGCTGGTGGCTGTGGGGGAGGGACACGAACTGAGACAGATGAGAAGTAAAAGTGGAGAAGGAAATTTTAAATGATGGCTTTCCCAACTGAAAAAGTAGATCATTGAAATGAAAACTTTTCATGGCGTGTGTCAGGTTTTATAAGAACGATGTCTCCAGCCTGGAGGCTGAGGAAGGGTGAAAGCGTGACAGAGGTGCCCCCTCTGAAGCTATCCAGAATTCCAATAGAGAAAACTGTGAATGATTGTATAATAGTGCTTGTGTGCATGAGGCACTTCTGTAGACAGTGATGATCCTGGTATTGGCACCTAAATAACAGTCTGGCACTCTTCTAATACAGCCCTGTTGCTGTAATTATATATACATACAAATACATCACATTTTGAGCGGTGATATAGAAATTTTGTTGTTATTGGTACCCCAGCCAATAGTTTTGGTTTATTAAATTGCTAATAGTTGTCTGCTAAGAAGAAACAAACATGCCTCAAGAAAAAAAAATGAATTTTTATAAAAGTCATTAGTACTTAAGCACTTTTTTGTGCTTACAGCAGACTGCAGTTAGAAATAATTGCAAAGCATGCCGATATTGCAAGTGACGGTTCAGAGGAAAAAGCTTACACCAAAGATTATGTTTTGAATTTCCTCAGTGCCTTAAGGAAGTCATTGGCTTGGAAATGCATAAATGATTTATACAATAATGACTGAATATAATACTAATGCAAGAATTAAACTTGATTTCAGTTTCCCAAATGCCAGGAAAAAAATGTCTATACTATGAGAACTTTTAACTGTATATCTCAGACATAGCTTATTTATTTTCTTTATCTGAGGAGCCATGACGACACACCATTAAAAGAAATTCGTTAAGAGAAACTCTCCCTACAGTGTTACGTTTACATTCTAATGCTGCTGCAGTGTTAACTATGTTTGCAAAAAGATAGAAATGGGAATCCTTCTGTAGAGTCTGAATTTCACCAGACCTTTGAATTGCACTATTACTTTTTTATTCCTATGTTGTCAGCCTATTAAAGGTTACCTGGGTAGTAATACAATGAATTTTGCAAATCTTTTCTTTTTCTGATTAAATTGTTGATGCATTTTAATCTAGATAAATAAAACGGGCACAAAAAACTTCAGAAGAGCTTGTCACCCATCAGTTATTTGTTGTCTCAGCTTTGTTACATCTAGTTACTGTACATATGTAGAATATTATTTTGATCTAGATATGTCCATCCTTTGTATTACATATCTTTGAGACCCACAATATCAAATTATTTTCATCAACTGGCTTCTTGTTCCATTATTCCCTGTTGTATATTTTACATAGTAAAAGGCATAGTTATACAGTAATTACAGGGTAAGAGAGAGGTGTGAAAAGACAGATGACTTGAAATAAGATAAATATTTTAAAATAAAACAGAAAGAACAAAAAGAAACATATTTAGGGACAAGTGGGCAAAAAGAAACCTTACAAAGATACTTCTGGAAAGGCATCCAGTGATCTGCTAAATATGTTAAACTTTCTCTTTCTTAAACATACACTTAAAAATATGTATAGATTATTATTTCTATATGTATAGATTATTATGTATTGTTATGTATAGATTATTATTATTATGCATATAGATTATTATTACTACCATCACTTCTTGATTTTGATTCATATTGACTGACTTCTTGGCTTTATTATTCTTACAGTTAGACTTAATCCAAATTGCATACAAATGGAAAAAGGATCCTTTTCTGATCCTAATTTTAAAAATTTTGTGGGATTAATCTGATGAACATAATGCTGAAAACTGGATAGTAATAAAACATTATAAATTTTATATTAAGTGAATAATTTTTGTATTTTTAAAAATACTAATTTTAAAAATGCCTTTAAAGAAATAACCTTATTTTATTTTTATAAAATAAAAAGTAAAATGAGTTTTCCTGTCTTCTCTATGGTCACATCCTCCAGCTGAGGATCAAAAACTATTAACAAAATGTCATGATTTATGGAACCAACTAGTACTGCCGTTGAGGAATAGAGAGATTAATTTTGAGACAATTGACAAAGAATCAATTGAGGATACTTTGAAGTATGGATGCACAGTAGATTTAGATGTGGAACATGTGCTCTGAGGCTGGTTTCCTCTTCTAAGTCCTAACTTCTTGTCCTGAGCTCATCCTGTGCCTCCCTTGAAGGGCATGATCTCTGCCAGGGAAAGGGGGAAGGAGAGCAAGAGTGTATTTGGTAACAAGGTTATAAGAACATAAGCAGAACAGTTTCCACTTTGCAAGTTTATCAAAGAAATAAAAATAGTTTCTGTATATTGTGAAAAAAGCCTTACTGGATTTCAAAAGTGATAAAAGTACCTCTTAAAATGGTCTAATTTTTTCGGTGAATTAAATAAGTGCTTTACTATTGGATTCAATATGTTTTGCTCATTTTCATCAGATGAAAATTTGGCACTGTCTCTTTGACCAACTATTTTTGCTAAAACAAAATAATTAGAAAATGACTGAAATATTAGCTGAAGCTTACACTGCTAATCTATCATTTCTTCTTGCATTCATGCAAAAGGAGTTTCAGAAGAGGTTTTTTGAGGTTTGTTTTTCAGGCAAATATCATTACTGAAGCTTTAGTAGGAACTGCTACCTTTAGATTAGTTTTCTTTTTCAAATATCATCCTCAAATTTTACAGTACATTTTTATTTGCTCCATAAACGGTGTCTTTGGTATTTCTCTTAAAGCAGATGAAAATAGATACAGAACTAACCACTTCTTGAACTCCATTGATTTTAAAATATTGGGTGAGCATCAGTATTTATCTTGAAAAGGAATATATTTTGATTGATAACTATATGCTTAAACATCATCTTTGAAAAGATGCAGTTTCTCCAGATGTATTGTTTACTATTAGATCCAGTTAATCAATATGTCATTTACCTGCATAGCTATTAAAAAGAACATGTTTTGTCATAAATTACATGGACTGTACCTAGGAAGTCTTGACACAAGTCTGTGCTGTCACACTGGATGTGTTCCCCCATTTTTATTTTCTCACACATTTACACCTATTTTAACTCAGAACCCAAATCGAAATGAAGTTGGTAAAAGCAGATGAAGGGTAAAAATAGGACTAAGACATCACAATATATTTAATATTTCTAAATTGAAATATATTATGTGATCTATATGACACAACCTGTATCAAATCACATTTTGCAGTCACAATTAGTACATAGTAGGTCCACTTTTCCTCCAGGAGGCAGGAAAAGACTGGAAATGTTACTGAGTTTCAATCCTGTGAATTACACAGTCACCAGAAGCAAGTGTACTGCTCACACATAGAAACTTCCTGGGAGCTTCTGTAGGAAAAAAAAAAAAAACCACATGTCATTTTCTGTTCTTACACCACTTTGACGACAAGTCTGAGCTGTTACAGTGGTACAGTTTGAAGATCGCATTTAAGCTCCAACTCCAGAACCAGCTGGCCAGGTGACATACACCTGGGGGCAGTTTTAGCATGCAATAGGTTTAGTTTCTTCTGCAAAGAAAATATGCCTTACAGGGTAAGGAGGCAGGTTTTCAGGGACTATCTTGTGGTTTAATTCCTTTTTGGTAACTATGAAGGTGTCACCTGTATCTATATATTTTGGCTAGTCAAAAATCCTCCAAAGGTATCCCAGAAGGCATGTCATCTTCTCCACTTCTTGGTCTCCCCTTAAATTATTCTATTCTTATATGACAAAAATCATGACATTTTTGTGGTTATTTATATATTAGTGTGTCTAAGGAACAAAAAGGATTTGTACAGGGTCTCATGGAAAATCACACTGTTATGAAGATCTGACTTCTAGCAAACTGTGTTCTTTTCTTCTTCACTCTGGAGCTGCACCTGAGATTGAGATCTTCTTCAAACTGTATCTCTGTCACAGCTTGTGCTGTCATGCACTCTCCAGCTGTGATCAGAGGAAATTAGGTTATTCTGATTGTATAAATGAACTTTATTTGGCCTAAAATAAAGCATTTTCCCAAGATCAGGACCAGGAAGGAGAGTGGAGTGGCAATGCTACGGCAAACGCTCTTACCAATTCCTAGCGCAGTCAGGGACTGGAAGGTGCTGTAGGACATCTTGAGTCTTAAGTCTCAGCCAGATGTTACAACAGCCATCTGCAGATTATTTTTTTAGTCTGCCAGCCATGTGGAGATCTTACAATGCAGTTCGGGAATCGCAGGCTGTGGAGGCTGACACCTCTCTAGCCGGCATGAATGTACATTGCTGCTTAGCCTGGAAGGCAGCTGAAGGGAAGGGAAGCACAGAACAGGTTTTTCTTGTTGTTCTATCCTATACATTTCTATCTTTGGATGCAAGGATCTCCTAGTCTTCATTTACTCTGTCTCCAGGATCACTGTGGTAGTGAAGGACAGCTCTGACTCTAAGCTACTGCTGCCCTGGGAGATTCCCTGTGGCTGGAGGTGATTGTCCCTGGCTGTAAGCTGTTATTAATGGAATGGTCCCAGCACAATTTATTCCCAGGACAACTACTCTCAATGAAAGCAATTCCCAGGTTTGGTTTGGGAGTTGTCGTGATGCAGAGATAACAAGTCACTGAGCAATTTACCAGTAGTTACCTTGTTCTGAAGGCTGAGGAAGTGTAATGAGCGCAGGCTTGGCCAGAGTATGTAATTTTGCCTTTACCCTTGAAGTGTATCAGGTTTCCACTTGCACCTTTTGGTGGGCTATAGAAGAACGTGCTGTTCCTTAGGTCTTCATAAACATGAACAGGCATGGTTAATTTTCCTGCCTGTCAGAATGGCCACATGCCTTGCAGTAATATATTTGTTCTTATATTCTTCACTGCTGTTTTTATATACTATTCTTTTACTTAAAGGTTACACATTTTAAGTAATTGTTATGCCACTCCATAGTAGAAGATTGCTGAACTCTGGAGGTTACTTCTAGCTCATTGAATTTCTTATCCTGGGGGTTTTTTAAATTTTTTTTTTCCCCACTTATAACACTTTTAGCTACTGTTCACATATTTTACTTTTAATTACCGTCAGTTTCAGTTAGTGTTCATATTTCTGCTATTTTGTTCATTTGCTTTACTTCTCACAATTTTGTTCACTTTTGAAAGCTGCTTCATTTTGCTGAAGTCCTTACTGTTAATTAGGAAAAGGAGGAATGTATTTCCCGTGTTTGTACTCACAGTGTTATTTTGACATAAATACAAGAAGGAGAATGGAGATGAGAGTTCCCACGGAAAAGTCAGCTGTGTCAAAAGGTAGAATGGTCCATGTTGCTGGCTCACGACTTTGTAAAGCAAGAGTGAGTAACCAGAGCACTGACAGAGAGCACACACGATACAGACCCATCAAACTCTAGGTTCTACTATATGAAAGTGTGTAATTCAGCTCTTCCCTGGGATTACTGTTTGTCAGCTCAGGTGACTGTGATGTCTGTCTTTTCTCATTTCTGTTGGTTTACCAGGAAGATTGATTATGCAGTGTGTAGCTGAAGCTGATTGTCTGTCATGTTGTCACATTGGCTATGACTTGTCCCTTGCAATTTACTGCCTCTTTTTTAATACTTACAGTGTAAATTCCTTTGGAGAGAAACCATATATTTCTCTGCTTTCATACCATACAGTATGATTAAATACTAGGCCTTGGGGTAGAGTTTCTAGTATAAATTTATAAAAGTGTATTAATATGAAATAAATTTGTTATGTGTATGGAGTGTTACAGCATAATGGCTGAAGAGAAAGTTATATTCCTTTCACTTGGATCAGCCAGATAAAATGTGTAATGTATTTGACCTTAACGAGAGTGTGTTTCCAAGTATCGTACTGCTGGTGGCAAAAATTTTCATAGCTATGTGTGCATAGGATGATATATTTGGGTTTCTTAATATTTTCAAATTATATGAAAGCACCAGCTGTATTTTTCAAGTTTCGATAGTTTTGTTCTAGTCCCTTCAAAAGAAGTTTACTGGTTTAGGCTTCTAAGACTGACTTACTTTTGAGAGAGACATCTGAAGTCAGACTTAAATCAGGGTAGAGGAATTCCAACTATATAAATCGATAACTCCATCCTTGAGGAGAAATCCATCCATTGGATTTAGGTATCAAGATGCAGATTACTTTTGGGAATTAAAAGTTCCCAAAGTATTAAGGCATTCTTAGGGTCTAGTTTAGGAAGATTTACTGTGAGGGGCTAACTTTCTGACATTAACAGATCCAATGGAGGGTATGGATGATGATGCACATCTCTCATCTGGGTCCCAGCATGATTTTTTTTTTCCTGGTGGAAAATAGTACCGTAGGTGCTAGAGGCATTGCCGCCTGGTATTTTTAAGCCATGGGGAATCATTTATGACATTACTGCTACCATAGAAACCTATTTCAACTCAACAGAAATTCAATTCATGGAAAAAGCTTTTGAGTCTGAATCATTCATATGCTGTTACTCCTAAGAGATTTGCCAATGCAGTCGAGACTTCTGGAAACATTTTGCAGTCCCTCAGAGCAGTAATTTTATTCAGATGCGTTGAAACTCTGACTGTATCTACAATGTGATCCCATGGTCCTTTTAGAGCCTCAACATAAACTAACATCCTCGCCACATGCCTACATAATATCATCAGTCTCTGAAGAAGTGAAGAAATCTGAGAGAGCTATTGCATTTCTACTGCTGAGTTTTCAGAATATCAGAGCCCAATACTCTCTGACCAAGTTCTTTTACGTATTACATATGAGAAAGGTTTAATGTTTAATACCAGGTTTACTTGTCTGAAGATATTCGACATTACCTGGGATTTTGATTTAGAAAAGTGATACAGCAATATTCTGAAATCGCAACGCAAGCACAATGTAGGAATCACACTATGCAGTGAAATCACCTAATGAACGTAATTCTCATTACTGTTGTCTGTATGCTAGCTCTCATGACAGTGGGCATTCCTAGTTGCTGAGAGGGAATACAGAGGTTGAACCCAGCTCAAACCTGTCGCCCTCTTCAAAGTCAATTTTGCTGTTTGCTCAATATTTATACTCTTTGTTGGGCTGAGCCACTTAAAAAGCACCACGTGCTGGTCTGTCTGGATCAGGAAGATAATGCTTTCTATTGATTATTTTAGAGATGGCCATTTACACAGCCAGTTGACCCACTCAACTGATACAGCCGTTTATCTACAATAAAGGGCCTCTGGTCTCCTTAGTGCTGAGATAAGTTCAGCTTCCTTTATGATAGCTGTGGCCAATTCCAACATTCTTTTCTGATCTCCATGAGCACATTATCCTTATTGGACTTCTCTGAGATTTATTTCATTGTAGGGGTTCATTGGTTGATCATGCAAAATCAGCAATAGTGCAAATTACAGCAAATTTTCTTGGAAGAACAAAGAGAACATGTTAAGCTGGTTATACGTGCATCTCCCTCTTTCCTTAACAAGTCCAAATGACCTCGTTCAGATAACAAGGCTGAAGTCTGTCAAATTCACCTTTTTGGCCAAGTCTTCTAGAATACAGAAGTCCAAATATAGAAATTTCATCCATAGACAAACAGAAATATAACACTACACATAAGAAAGGGGAAGAAGACATCAGTCATATGAATAATTCTTTTTATTACATAATTAAATTGGTGGTACCAAAACGAAGATTTGGTTTTAAATGTTTTATAAAGATATCTATGAAATACTATCCAATTATTACAGAGAAGGCATTTAGACAATAATTTAGAAGAAATAAAACTTTTGATTTAAATTTTAAAACTAAGATGCATGTAAGTTCTGATGCAAACTGTTGTTTGAAGATCTAGTAAACACTGCATGCGTATATGTTCATACAGTTTTACAAAAGCTACCTAATAACAGACAAATAAAATTATTTAAACATAATCTGCATTAAAAGAGCAAATCAAGTTGAATAGGCCTCCTGAGGCAAAACAGAAGATACAGCTTTATGCAAAGCTCTCAGCATGATCAGAAGGAGAGGACTATTTTCAAGTATTTCTGTTTCAGCAGATATGGGCTTGTGTGTCTATGTATAATATATAAAGTGCAAAAAAGGATAGCTTGTATTATCCCCTTTATTTTTTGAAAAGTGGCCTTGTTCAGTTCTCATATTTCATTTTTTCCACTTGAGAAAATCTTTTGAAATTATTGTAATGCTTGGGGTTTTGGTTTGTTTGGGTTTTAGTTTTTCTTTCCAAAAAGGTCTAAAAGGGAGTAATGAACACCAAAATGTTGCCACTGGATTTTAGTTCATTTGGTCTTGTTATTTTCGGCCACTGAATGAAGCTGAAAAATAACTCCAAAATTTAAAGAAGGAACTATACTTTTCTTAGATGTCCATTTTCTCTCTCCCATGTTAGAAGACATTGCTTTCTTAGTGTATAAGGTATATATATTTCACTTTAAATAAAAATATTGTATTAACTTACACTATATTAGACTATAGCTCAGTAGCTTATTCATAAAGTTGATAATAAAATTTTGAATGGAGATTGGAAATGGAAATGTTAGATAATGAACAGCTTTACAGAGTATGAAAACCAATTGATTCAAAAAATATGAGAAGGAAAAGAGGTGCCTTGAGGTGCCACCTTCAGTTCCATAATACGAACTGATTTTTTTGCATTCCGGTAGTGGTAAAATGGATGTCTACCTACATAGATACCTTCAGGACTTTTAGAAAATTCATACCCGAGGATTGTATACTAAATATAATGTAGGCAACTCGCCTCTTGGCCGACAAAGAAGTCAGATTTCTAGTTCACTGAGCAGGTCATGACACAGGCAGGGTGCTCTGCCCACCTACACTGAGGCGTTACCTTTCCAAACTGTGGGGTGGTTTAGCACCCAGGCAGAGATTTTGCCAGCCAGGTTACCCGCAGACAGACAAACTGAGACGGCTACAGCACTGGGGAGAGCTGAAGGCCGGCTGAGCTGCGGCTGCTTGGCCACAGCTGGGAGAGGGTTTTACAGGTGGCTATGATGTAGACTTTGGCACATAGCAAGAAGCTCTGGAGTTATCTTCTGCTTTATTTCTGATGCCTGGGATTCTTTCACTTTTTTACCTTCTTGTCACGGCCTTTGTTAATATAAACGTAGAAGTGCTTAACTAGATGATTGCCTGAAACAGATATATTCAAGATTTTTCTGTAAACTAAAGGGTGATGGCTATATACTAAAGATATTCCAGGCAATTACTTTTTGTAATGACAGAGATTTCAGGGCTTCAGACTGAGAGGACTGCATGTCTCTAAATCAAAGGTTACAAAGCATAGTATAGTATGGTTGCTGTAATTATTAGTTATCTTCACTACACTTAACTAGGTCCCACTGCTTTTTTTACAAGTAGCAAAACGCATACATTCCCTAGAGACTGGGGAACTACTGAGGTATCATTTTCTGCAGGATTTATGTTCTTCCTGTTTAGAAAAATCTTGGTTTTATGACCAGGAAATTTATTTTCATATATGAGTGGCATGATGCAATGCTGTAGCCTTATTTCATTATCTGCTTTATTCCATATCAAAAGTACCAAATCCCATTTCTCTTGATTGAAGTATTTCTCTACCATTATAAGAAATTTTTCCCTTTTACTAAGGAACTAAAAGGTAGATGTTTCACATAAATGGCTTACTATAGAGTTTTGTTGGTAATTTATGCAAACAAGCAACTGTTCCGTTTTACCAACTAGTACAAAAAATTCTCTTCTGGAAAGACTGTCATTTATTAAATTTTACTTTTCACTCTTGATTGCAATGATCACTTTTTTCTCAGCTTTCTTACATGATGGCTATGTTTTTTTCCTATAATAGATGAGTGGACGTAGGTTCCTTTATTTTATTTACTTTACTTACTTTATTTACTCTCAGTTTCCTGGAAGAGATACTTGCAGATGATTATGTACAAATTTATCTCCTCCTTTTGCCCAGTTGCCCATCAAAGAAAGCATTAGCCACATTCAGAAACCCAACAGAGTAAGCCAATTGAGTTAATTGCTCTTAGCCATGTTTTGCTTATTAATTTATCAGGGCAAGCACAGAGTTTAATACAGGGCTACCATCATGGATATTTTCATGATACTTAAACCTAACAATCTTAATCTCATTGGTGAGTGCTGGCACTTAGAGTCATGTTGTGGCATCATCACCTCCTCCGCTGCTACTGATCTGGGAAAGGTACCGGAGTAAGAGTAAATCATCCTGGCTAGAAAAGGAGGAAAGAGTAGCCTGAGCGAGAGCTACCCCTAAGCTCATGGGCTCTGTGGCTTTCTGCTCAGCTATTCTGAAAATTTCCCTCTTAATGCTTTTAATGAATGCTTTTCATTTATAAATTGGCTTCAAAGAATTGACGATTGGGTCCAGGGACTGACTTTTTAGAAGCCAAATCCTTCGAAGATTTTCAATTGTTGTGATTGAGTTTGATTTCTTTGTACTCACAGGCTGCAGGAAGATAGGTACCAGGGCAAAAGGAGGAGAATATAGCCCTAAGGTTTGGAAACACTCTGAACAGCTATGGGACTTTAATCTTCAGCACATGTCTAGTTGTATTTTGTGGTTGATGTCTTGTGGTTGTCATGAGAAATATAAGCAGCCAGTTTGGAAAGTAGAATGTTATCTGATTTAGCAATACTGCAGGATAACATATAGTTAAGCCAACAACTTTGGGAAGATTTATGAGGTTAGAGTACTAACACATTTTGACCCAGCTGGCTCTAAAACAAGTGTTCTACTTCTGTTGGATTTCTGGTATTTGCCTTTGTTTGGATATTTGCTTGTCATTTTTATAATGGTCTTGTTTCTGGAAATATACTGCAAATAAATACACCCAGGGAAAAATAGGTATTTAACATGCACTTTTTTACACGTTAGCTAGTTTGAGTTTTTTGGTTTGGTGTGGATTTTTTTTTTTTTTTTAATTTCTGAATTTTGGGGGTTATCACATCTTGCAGAAATACAAATCATAAATGGAATAGTGTACAGTAAAATGCAAGAAGTTTGTGAAGTATTTCTATGCAGTCAACCTGATAGATGTATCTCTGAGCAGGTAGGAATGAGTCGGTATGCATCCTGTTTCACAGGGGAGGTATAGGATAAACATGATTTGTTTATGTTGCCAATACACCAGGATTTCTGAGAATCAGTATTATTAAAATGCTTCCCGTTTCTATCAATATTAGCTACTGTGGATACAGAGTGATAAAGAAGGGCTAAGCTATAGTCTGAGTCTAGTGGGTTATGAGATTTAAACATATCTGGTGAAAGTATTTAATAGCCTGTAGGTGTGCATTTGTGACTGTGTATGTTTTGCACTAAAACACTAAGTTAAAAAAGTAATTTTTATTTCCTCTCCCCTTCATATGACTCTTTCAGATCTTGTGGTGACACGTGTAATCCTAAACTGAGCTTTACTGAACAGAAGAGCTCAAAGCTGTCGCATAAACTCTGTCCTGACCATTATCATCTGTGTTTCTTTAGTTACCTGGAGACACAATGTAGTAAGAGGGGACAGATGTAATATTGAATTGGTGGCAATGTAGTAGGATAATGAACTTCAAACAGAAACAGTAGCTCTACAGCACCTCAAAGGCAACTGGCCTTGTTTGAAGTATAGCTTTCATTTAGAGCACTAGATCTGGATCAGCAAATCTGATTTAGTTTTCAAAGTGACAGTCACACTTCAAACAAGCCCAACTGCTTCTGAAGTGCGTGTGCGAAGATTAGGTAGCAAACCTTTCTGTGACACACACTTGTAGTAAGTATTTTAAACAGAACTTAAAAAAGAAAAATCTGTGTTTGCCCATTTCCGAATTTTCTTTATTATAGAGAAACACAAATAATGTTCAGTGCAGTTATCTGAGTTGTATAACTAAATTGACAAAACTTTCTTCTAGTTCATATATTGTGTAATGTTAACGTGAGGTGACCACATACATACGTAAGTAGTTCTGGCAAGATGTGCAGCATAACTCAGGAAAGTGGACATATTTGTCGTTCGACCAGATACCACACTGCTCTTTAGAAGTCACGGACTAGGTCCCCATTTTGGGGTACTGTCCTGCTGGTAGTCATGCTGTTCTCCAGCGTTGCACAAGCACCACCCATGCCTGAAGGACTAAATAACAAGATGTGGACAGAGAGGCAGGAATTGCCTGGGCTCTGGGCAGAATCAGCCTCTGGACCACTTGTCCAGTGGGAAGCTCGAAAATTTATTGCTACTGAGGCCTTATTTTGATGTAAATTTCTTATTTACTGAACGTAGTCACCAGGGTCCTGCAGAGCTCTTGATAAGCAGTATTTTTTCTTACACGTTGAACTACTTCTCATACCCAAGAGTACACTATGTGTAGAAGATGTAATTTAGAAGCTTTTTGCTCCTTTCATGAGTGCGGCACATTATTGAACATCAGTGAAAATGACCTTTTATCAAAAATTCTGATTTAATGTCCTGTTTTTCTGAAATCAATGAGATACCTATTTTTTTTTCTGATTCAAAATGAATACAATCCTTTAGGATAACAAATTTTTTATTATTAGCATTATTAACTGCTGTGCTTTATCAAGTTCTTTATTTAGAGAGGAAAAGGTAAGTTTACATTTACTCACTGCATTTTCAGATTTTAAAAACTGTTATGTGTTTTACATCAATTATCCAGAATTCTTAAAAAAAAAAAAAAAGCTTTAAGATATTTTCTTAGTGGGTGGCAGCGTATCAATGAGTTTGCCAGTGTCTGAATGTTAAATTAATTTTAAGATATTTTATTATTCCTTTATCTTTAATGTGTGAGGCACAGAGGCTAATCAGATCTTTGTGGTTGTGAGATTTCTGATGAAGAAAATGCCATTCCTTAATTTGATGTTCTTGGCATCTGTAAGAACATTGTGTATTTTCTCTCAGGACGAAGTCTCTGTCAGTAATTACCAATTTACCAATTAATCGTATTTGTTGATGAAGAGTGTCTGCAAGTAATTTTCTTGTTTTCTCTACTAAAGTTTTTAGTTCATTGTTATACTGTAGACCAAAGGAAAGATTACTGTTAACAATCTAAGTATATAAAACAAGGTTTGAGCAAATTTTAATGTTACTTCTATTGTACATAAAGAAGCGAGATATTAGATTGCTGGAAATAGCAAAATTTGGATTCCTTCTTGAGGTACATATTTGTACTTGGTGGATATTAGATGACTGTTTAGACTAACTGGAAAGAGTGAATCAACATAATAAGAAAAAGTCACTTATTTTCAGTGTAAGGATCAATAAAACATTTCTACAAAACAAACCACATACATCTTACATTTCTTACCAAACAGGAAGCAAGTTAGTGAAATCCATGGCATAAGTTAACTCCAGTGGAGATGCCAAGAAAGTGCTATGTGTAAATGCAATTTCATCATGAAAGTCAATATACATTGTTGTCTTCTAAATTAAAGGATCCACCAATAGAAAGTAAAGTAGAATTCACAATAGTGAAACTACTGCATTCATTGTCATGGACTCAAAAAATGGATATATCCTCCAAATGTCATTTATTCCATCTTCATTCTTTGAGACAGGATGATAAAACCTCATGGATATTTGTCTGAATTGTCACTGAGACAGTGTCACTGCAAAATTCCTGTACAGCCAGGTTCATTGCTTAACTATTCTGATAAGGGGTTTTCCTAATAATGCCCTGAACTGCCATAGCTGCAATTTGACCTGATTATTTATGCCTCACTCTCAGTGCACAAAAAGAATAATCACTCTTGTCATTATAACAATCAACCTTTGTCCCCAGTTAAACTTTTATTTTCTAGAGAAAACAATCTGTTCTTTTTAAACCATTGTACAGATGCCCTCTCCTCTACATTTTGTTATATTCTCATTTGAATCTCCTAGTATTCATCCTGACTCTGGTCACTTCTCTTGATATCTTCCCCAAGAACGAAACCACCCCATACTGCTCCAGTTGAATGTGAGCACCTAGAAGAGTGGGATAATTAATAGCAATCTATATTTGTTATTTCTACAGTTCGATTTTCAGAGGCAGGCTGAGAGAGGTGATTGCTACCCATGATACCAACTATAAAGTGATCCCTGATGATAGCTAAAGTTGGGAATTTTACTTCTCTCGAACAAGATTTAGTTAGGCTGGGACCAGTCAGATCAGAGGCACACGTCTATAGTGTAGGAGAGGTAGTTTTCCCTGTTGTCTTTATAGAAACTCTATTTAGAAAAATAAGGAATTCAAAGGTGCAGTTCTTTTCAACCTAGAAGAGAAATCTGTAGCACATTGGGTGTTACAAATCACATCCTATCCTAAAAGTGCCTTTATTCTCATTTGCTACTTTTGAGTGACCAGCTCGGATACAGATTTTAATACAACACACTTTTCAAATTAGGTAAACTAAATCCAACTCAGAAGATCGAATATTTGCATACTTAAACATCAGTTACCACCTATTCTTGCCAGGAAAAGGATCAAATGTAGTTTATGTGAAGAGATACGTTGATGGATGAGGTCAATTAGTAGACTTAATTCTGGTTTTAGCTTGACAAAACTTTTTCTGATATAAAGAAGAAAAAAATCCAATTTTGTAACTCTATTATTATTTCCTAGTACTGAATATATATAATATTCTGAAGTTTGGCAGTTTTTATTAAAAATAATAGAATTAAGTATATTTACATGTTCTTTGTCCTTTTCCTTCTCTATAATTTTTTACAGACTGAGCAAATTCATGAATAAATAAGAAAGAATGGAAAACACCCAAAATATAATGTACTTTTCACTTGGTTTTACAAAGTGATGATCTTTTTTTAATTATTATTTTAAGTATATTTGAAATATTATGTAATTTAATGTCAGTTATTTAGTAGACTATTTCAAATTCTGAAAGGGGAAAAATCTGCTTTAACTGTGGAATGTAGGATGTGTTCTGGATCAGAACAGCAGACTTGTTGACCTGTTATTAATAACTGAATGAGTGACCATGGATAAAATTTACCCAGAGACAATACTGAGGAAGAAGAGAAGGAGACAAGTGTCAAAACAGTATGTGTTCCCCAAAATGAGGGAGGCGGAAAGGTCACGCTGTATTTTGTCAGGTTTGCCTGGAAGAAAACAACAAGATGCTGTGTAGAGTGAGAAGTCGGAGCAAGAGAAGTAAATAGTTTGAAAAGTGAGTCAGGCATGCTAAAACTCAACCAGACTTGTAAACTGGAATTGGCATCAAAATAAGCTGCACATTCCTTACCAACATTATGAGACAAGGCCTATTCTGTTTACATATGTGTTGCTTCTTACAGTCACCCTTCACGTATCCTCTCTGTCAGGATTTATTTTAGGTTATTTCTCAGGGCCATGTGCTGACCTCAATCTGCCTTCTAATGAGTTGTGTGTATGTGTGTATGTGCTGAAGCCACTGTACAGTCTGTAAAGTGCTTCAATAATTTGCATATTGTCCAGGGTGATTCCCTTTATAACTTTGTGTTTATTTTAATTTTGCAAAAAAAAAAAGTAGGATGATAAGTATAAAATAAAACTCTGTGCTGGCAATGGGAGGTTGTAGTCATGTAATTCAACGCAACAATTTATTCTTTGCTTGTGATACTGCTCTGTGATCATTTCACATATTTAATATTTAAATATATAGAATAATATACTTCCGATGAATTGGAATAAAATCAATCCCATTTACCAAAACAAGTATTTTATTAATTAGTTACAGTCTGCCATTTTAGACCTTATTTTACTCTTTATTCATAGGTGATAAATTTCTAACTATGGAGTAGTAAATTGTCATCAGTTTTAATGCACTACAATATTTAATCAATCAAGACATACTAATATAAATATCTTTTATGTTAAAGAGCTTCACTTGAAGATAATAATATACTCTAGTCTGCAACATAACCATATCTGCAAATTATTTATGTACTTTCAGAAGCGAATACAAATATCTGTAAAACAAAGGCATTGATTATTAAATGGAAAAAAGTTGATGGTGCAATTTCCCTTACTATATAGCTGATTCACTTCCATACTTCAGTAGTACAATTTGAAGAAAAAATCACTAGAAGCCCAACTAACAACAATTTCATCCTGCTTCTGAAAAGCGTGCTGCCATAGCACCTCAGATGAGTAATACCTCTACAAAACACAGTACAGTATGTATAGTAGAACGTTGTGAAATATGACTAATTAAAACACATTGGAAGCCAGTCTGCAGTTTCATCCTACACTATTGATAATATTATGAGCTGTGTAAAAGTCAGCCACCTGAATTAGAAATCGAGCTTTATTATATTTACAGATGTTGATATGAGTGATGTTTTATCCCATCCCATTTCAGTAATGATCCAACAGTTGTGTAATTGGGTTATAGAGCCTCTGTGCCTCAGGTGTTCCCACCAGTTAGAAGCAAAGCACTGAAGACCTGCTCGATATTTTCAAAGTGACAGAGTATGCTGTCCTTCACTGTGATATTTATTCCAAATTGAACCAATCCGGTTAACATAACTGCAAAACAAGAGACCTTACATGTTCCATTTGCTTTTGCTTAGCAGAAAACAAAACAAAACTTTAATTTGATTCTTGTTCATAAATATGGGAGAATGACTTTAGTTTGCTATAATTGGATTTGCTACATTATAATAATAAAATAATATTTAAAAGTAGGCTATAGTTTTCTAAGCTTTAAAATTTACTTTTTTATGGATGGAGGCAGTCAGGTCCTTTGGTGATTTAAGCTTTATAGCTTGATACTAAGGATGACAAATAAGGAACACTGAATTTTTAGCATCTACTGCCTTGTGCTTTTGAATTTTTTGCATATATTGCCTTGTGCCTGAGATAATTTTTTTAAAGCTTTTGTGAACTCACATCTGTTATCATAATCTGAAGAGTCCCACAGAACATGAGAAATTTTAGAGAAAAACATAAAAATTTGCTGTCAGTTTTATCATGCACTTTTTCCCTTATTCTTCTATTATTACTGTAAGTGTGAAATCTATCTTTGTTTTAACAGATCAATACCCACTGGGTGGTTATCGTTCTTCAGAAAGCATAAATTTCAGTGATCAGTATACAACAGATAATACAGAGCACTAAATCTGAATTATTTAAAAATAGAGGGAGTGGGAAAACATTGTTAAAACAGCAGATTGCATACTTTATTCAGCAGTTTCCCATTACAGAGAAATTACTGTGATAAAACTAGGAATGCCAACTGGGCACTTTTTAGCTGGAGTCATGTAAAATTTACATTTTTACATGACAATTTTGCAGGATAATTTGGGAAATAATGTACATGGGTTTGTGTTTGGCTGTTTGGTACTGATTAAAGAGTTATACTTAGGTCATTGCTTGTGGTTATACCACTGTTTAGCAATGATTCTAAAATCATTTGAATTACATTCATGTTATTATTGCCATAGTTTCAAGTGGAAACTACCATGGCAGATTTGTACCCATGTCTTCTGTGTGTAGTGTCAGATCTCTTCCTGAAGTAATCCTGTGTGAGAAACTCATTGACAAAAATTGAGCCTTTGTCATAATACTTGTGTTGCTGGGGAGATTCACTTTGGCTTCAAAAATCTATGGGAATTTATATGGCAAGTATGTCCTATAGCAGGAAAATTAGGCATATTCCATCACAAGTCATGAAAGTGGTACATTCTTCCCTTCCATCTTTAAATTTATCTAGAAGTACTATCACATGGACTAACATTTAAGCAGATAACATTTAAAATTTCTTTTTTGGTGACTTTTGAAATACAATTTTGAATACCTTTGGTACTGTTGTTCTTCTAAAAAATCATGAAAGTAGCATGATACAGCTGTTGAATTTAGATGACATTTATATAAAAGTCAGGTTACATATGCTGCAAAGCTAAACACAATATGTATATCCACATTATTCAATATGTGCAATGGCCCTAATCAGATATATCTATTATTCTTTTCAGATATATCTATTATTCTTTTTTGGTCTTTTCAGAAGCAAGTTTTTTTGTTGTGGTGGTTTTTTGGTTGGACGGGGGTTTTTGTTTGTTTTGGGGTTTTGTTTGTTTGTTTTGTTTTATGGTTGGTTGGTTGGGTTTTCTTTCTTTTTTTCTTTTTTAAGGTACTGAAATAGAATTTGGGGTATTTTCTTTTTGCTCAGAAAAAACCAATTATATTTCTTTTAATTTGGGACGACAATCATAATGATAAATAATTCATTCATGATACTAGGCCATCCACAGAGAGGCTATGCTTGTTTGAGATTATTTCTTCTACTCAGAAGGAGATGGCTGAATAAGTAAATATTGGCAAGACTTAGTTCAAAATGTGATGTAGATTCAATGAAGTATTTAAAGAAGGAATTATTTCTTGATGGAAAGCTATATAGCAGTTCTCCATTTGTCCAATTTTCTGTTCAGTGAATGGATTTGGATTATTAATTCTGGTAGATGTTAACATAGGCTCAGAGCCTGTGGAAAGTCTTTTTCTTTTTTTTTTTTTTCTCCAAGGAGTGTTGACTGTGTGCTTATGTGTGAGTAAGTGCCTACATATTTCAAAATTTCAGTCAGTGCCCACATTTCTGAAAAAAAAAATAAATAGAGCATGTGTGGTCACAAGCCCACTGTGTTACTCAATTAGTTCTCTCTGTTACATAACAGAAATGTCATCCTCTTCATTTTTCTCTATGATTTAATGAACACTCACATTGTGACATTTAATCACACTTTCCACATTTTAGATGTCTTGCAGACCAATTAAAAACCCAAACCAGTGCTGATAATTCCTTAATATTTTGAACCTTGTTTAGTGACTGTGTAAGAGCCACTAAAATCATACCTGAATAAAAGCACCTCATTCCCTGCCTGTGACAGCATGGTGCAAGTCACACAAAGTAACACATAGTTAGATTAGAGATTCAGTACTTCAATATGATGTGGCCCACTGACATCATATTATTTATTATATCATTTACTACTCGTGGCCAATTACTTGAAGGGATTAAAAAAAAAAGCACACTTCATAAAAGTGGGGAAAAGGGAGACTGAATCAATTTTACTTACATTTATCTAGAATAGAATAGAATAGAATAGAATAGAATAGAATCATTTCAGTTGGAAGACACCCTCAGGATTGAGTCCAGCCATAACCTAACCTAACTCTAGCTGTAAACCATGTCCCTAAAAACCTCGGCTAAACGTCTTTTAAACACCTCCAGGGATGGTGACTCCACCACTTCCCTGGGCAGCCTGTTCCAATGCCTGACAACCCTTCCCGTGAAGAAATTTTTTCCTAATATCCAATCTAAACCTCCCCTGGTGCAACTTGAGGCCATTTCCTCTTGTCCTATCACTTGCTACTTGGGAGAAGAGGCCAACACCCTCCATGCTACAACCTCCTTTCAGGCAGTTGCAGACAGCGATCAGGTCTCCCCTCAGCCTCCTTTTCTCCAGGCTGAACAGCCCCAGTTCCCTCAGCTGCTCCTCATCAGACTTGTGCTCCAGACCCCTCACCAGCTTCCACACTCTCCTCTGCACTCTCTCTAGTACTTCAATGTCCATCTTATGATGAGGGGCCCAAAAATGAACACAGGATTCAAGATGGGGCCTCACCAGTACAGTGGCACAATCACTTCTCTCGTGCTGCTGGCCACACTATTCCTAATTTGTGGAGAAGTACATAAACTCTCCATTCAAACAGCATCATAGTGCAAACTGATCTGACAATTTTTTAAAGAGACTAATTCAGTGACTACTGTACAATTTTCAAAGTACGACTTTTATATGTATGAAGAGAACACAGTTTTAGTCCTGAGAACCAAACAGATTTCCTGTTTTCAGCTGGGTCCTGTTACAATATGTCAGGGTACGTGTTTTCCAACCTAAAACTTGTGTGGAAATGGACTCTCATTTTGAGCAGAAATGTAGAAATAAACATTTCAGAAGACTGACACCAAACCCACGTGATTAAATCTTGCATTCAATCTAATCTAAAATCAAGGACTATTATTATGGCTCTTCTGTAGTAAGAAGATAAACAGTGAATTGCATTCAGAATTTTGTAGTGTTTCGTTTTTTTAATAGGAATCAACAAGGTTGCAATCTGCATGCTGGTAATGGCAAAATTGCTAAAATAAATCCTCGTTCACTTAAAAGGCATGGACAATTTCCAACAATATTTCCTAAGAAAAGAATAATAAGAAGGTACAATTTTCATTTTTTTTTTTTACAAAATTGGATCGGATGAAAACATAATAAATGAAAGGTTGAAACTCCAAGGAAAATGTAGTAGGTAGTTATTTCCTATGTTAAATGAGTTGCATCTAAATTCGTAGGAAAGCAAATCAGTTGACATAGCTTGTGTTGAATGTAAAATGAAAATGATAAAGCCTTACCATTCTTTCTCCATGCAGAGATTAGTTCCCTCATTCATTCCCGAAATGAACTGTAGTTCATGGATGGAAAATGGATGGAAAATCCAGGGGAGATTTTAAGCTGAATCTCTCCAGTGTCTCTGAATCTGAATTTCGTGGGGCTTGGGGGTTTTTTTGGTCTTACAAAATTTCTCTTTTCTTTCAGTAGAGTGGGGTTTGGTTGGTTGGTTGGTTATTTGTTTTGGGTTTTCTTTGTTTGTTTGAGGTTTTTTTGCGGGGGGGTGATCCTGCGAGGCTGTTTGTATTTTCATTTCATCTCAGCTCACTCAGTACTGAACTGTGTGCACAGCTGAGCATTGAGGCTATGAGGTCTCGTAATTTCTGTGGCATACCCTCAGCTTGGAGACTAGTTATATATGTTTTCTGCATATTAGGTCACAAAAAATAAACCTCACAGGCCTTTGCTGGGAACAATAAGCAAAGAAAGCAGCAGTTGTTACGGCAGTCCCTAGAGGCAGAGATTGAAGGGCCAGCGAGCTGTGCTGTCGCTCCCCTGCACAGTCCTGCTGCCAACACATCTGGCAGCACCGCCCGCCTGTCCCCAGGGCCTCCCGCTTCCCGGGCCGCCTCCCGCCTCTGCTCCAACTGCATCTCAGCTGCTTCACCAGGGGAAGACCTTGGCTTTTTTTTTTTTTTTTTTTTTTATTTATTATATTTGTAACGCCTAGCGGTCCTTTCGGCGGCTACAAATTTCTGTTGAATTTGTTTTCAAGGCTTCGGCCTTCTCCTCAAAGACAAACATGGGATACATGAAGAGCTGTCATTTTGAGTCAGCTGTTTTTCAGTCAGACTGAGTGTTATAGCCCAAGTCTTAAGACAAAAGGAGAAACAGCAGATAAGATAGGCTCTGAGCTAGTGTTTATTCAGATGGCATCTTTTCTTCCTTGGGTTATCATGAAAAAAGTTTGTTAGTATCCTGATGTTACAGTATAACATAAAAACAGTGCGATCAACTGAATAATTTTCATATAGTTTTAATTCAGTTCTCAATTGACTTTATAGCCATACAACTTCTACATAAGCTTTAAGAGTGCAGTTGTGCCTGTCAAATCATATTAATTATGCAACAGCTACTACCTTCAGGGCTTCCAAAGTATGACTGACCATGCAAGATTTCTGCTGCAAACAGTAATTCCAGATGACAGTATTCCTTTGATCCCTGTATATGTAGGAGGGAATTGCACGAGCAGAGGTCATTATCATCGCATGTCATTTATTACATAACTGGATTAAAAAAAACATATGGTTTGCTTTGCTTCCAACCTGTGGGAGAAACACGTTCCCTGGAGCACTCCTTTGTCATATCTCAGGGACACCTTGGATGAAAAGGGTATATTTAAAATTAGTTTTACTTGTTTTGGAAGCATAAGTTGAAAAGTGAGTTGTTATGAGGTTTAATATAGTTATTAATTCATCAAAGCAGATGTGACAGAAATAATAATTTGTAAAGCTCAAAGGCAAACTCAGTTTTACTTTGGGATTTTCCCTGTAAAAGGCTTATGATACAGACACCAAGGAAAAAAAAAACAAACCAACAACTCTGTCATCATTCAGTTCAGAGACAGCCAAAGCTCTTGGCGACTAAGCAGTCTCTAGTACTTCAGATGAAGAGAGAAAGTTGGCCACTTTAGCTCCAGAGGTATGAAGAGGTGGCTGCCTGTTGTAAATGCTGGGACTGCAGAGAGCACAGAGGAATTTCAGAGAGCAGCAGCAACTGAATAATTGAAAGTCTTGAAGGGACTGTGTCAGCAGCTCAAGTAAAATACTGGACACAACGGCCCAGCTAAAGTGGACACTAATAGTTATTATGAATATAAGCTGAAGATATTCCAAAGCTGAGAGGGCACTGTGTTAGGTATGGGACTCTCTGGGAGCAGAATTTTGAATAATCTTTTGTTTTTCAGCAAGGGAAAACTTAAGCTGATGACCAAACAAAATTCCCCTAAGAGCAAGCTCCATGCTGCTCAGCAAACTAGTAGGAACTCTATTCCTTAATTCTTTGACATTATATTGACCAAAGCATTAGGGGCTGTACTGCTGGTAGCAGGCTTGCCTTGGCACAGCAAAGAACGTACAATTTGATAAACTCCTGTCTTCCTCTGTTTCCCAGGAAAGCAACAAAATCATGTTGTCAGACTACTTGGCCTTACTGTAGTTAAGAACTGGAATGGTAAATCACCAGATGACGCTCGTTATCCTTTTCACCACCTGTCACCCACCCAGTTGCCTAAGCATATGCCCAAATGTCTATTTTAGTTCCAACTGAAACAATACAAAGAAATGAGAAAATGTAAATAACAATGGCACACTACATACATTGCACAGCAAGTTTATTCTGTGAGATTCTGAAAGTATTATAGACACTTATCCGTGCTTACAAACTCTAAGATAGTAACAGGAATTCCACCCATAGCACTATGAAGTGTCTCTTAGAGGAATATGAAGAAATATATATGTGTGTGATTTTGTGCTTCACAATTCTGATTCAATCTGTCTTGAGATTGCTGGCTTTCTATTAAACATGATATTTTCATTTGATATGTAGCATTAGTTATAACCTTAAGGACAGGAGTTTTTAAATAAAAATCTGGACAACATAACACTGGCAGTTTCTGAATCCTAGAGTAAGACCTACATGCAGACGTTTTAATGATACTTTTGAAAAGTGAGAAAGGAGTTTTTAAATGTAAATCTCATTTTCAAAGCTAAGTTAAGGGCTTTAACATCAAAGTGTGCTGCATAGCCTTACAAGTTCTTGACCACTAGTGTGTAAAATGAAAATACTGATTAGGAGGTATGACGCGAAACATCACTACATGGTTCATGTGATCAATAGCTGATTTCTAAACCAAAATCTACTGAGGATATTAGTACAACACTTTCCATACTACTGTGTGATCTGCATGGAGATTTACTGTGAATCCAGTTCTAGCTGCTGAAAAATGAAAAAAAAAAAAGAAAAAAACCCACAGCTTACTTACACATTGTTAGAATATCACTTGAAATCTATTTGAATACTTTTTAATATGTTATTAATAGTACCATACACCATTAACTATTTAGAAACTTGACGGAAACAGACCGAGCCTAGGAATAGCTACCAAACTTCCATCGAACACACTTTAGTTCAGATAAAAGCTGCTTTCAGCAAGTCAAGGGGAAGCAGCAAACCAAGCCCTCTTGAGATCATTGCTAGCTTTTGTCTTGAATACGTGGATTTAGTTCAGCTTCATCCCACTGGCTGATAAGATAAACCACCTGGACATATTTTTTTCTTAAACTGCTTTCTTTGGGGGCAGGGGGAAGGCATTAGGAATGACTTCAGTTTAACACCAGGTGCTTGTGGGTGCTCTTAAACACTGACTATTTTGATCAAACTAAAATTAACTTAATATTTAAAAATATGTATATATCTTTGTTAAGCAGCGATGCTGTTCATCAAGACATTTTCCCAACACATGATCACAAATTTTAAATGCTTTTCATCTTTTGTTTCACTGTTTTTGTGAGACATGTAGCAATTTTTTTCTATAAAGGATAATATGAACCACCATAGTTTAGAATATGTTGTACCTGTCAAAAATAAACACATATGCAGTGAAACCTTTTCATTATTGAAATGAATGACAAACCTGTGTCTGCCCTTTGAACAGAAAAAAAATTCATGTTTATCATTGAAGAGTAATGGCAATGTTAACATCAAGACATTTCAATAGGAATTTTGGCAGCTGAAAGATGTGGTTTTCAGAAAACCTATTAGTTTTATGTGTAAAACTTATAATTGGAGGCAACTTAAAATCCAGTTTCATCTTATGTTGTTATTTCATAGGAAACTCATTTCAAACTAACAAACATGAATATTGTTCTGACTCATCACAGCCTTTCACTATAATGCCCAAATGCATTTTAATAGTTAAATTCAAATATAGAGTAAAAATGAAGGGTTGTGGTTTTTTGTTTGTTTTGCTTTGGTTTGGATTTTTTTCCCCACAACACATATATTACTTATGTTAATCTGATATTAGATGGATTTTATCAGTGAATACCTTAACTTTTTTCTCTCATACCATGTTGCAACAGCTGCTTTAGAGAGAGGCAAGAACACTTACTAAGTAGATGAGGTCCTTAGGGACATGGTTTAGAGGTGGACTTGGCAGTGTTATGTTAATGGTTGTCCTCGATGATTTTAAAGGTCATTTCCAACCAGAACGATTCTTCGATTCTATGTTGAGTTGAACTTCATTATGTGTGAAACGTGATGTCTCTGTTGCTATGAAATAAGCCAATCCTGCTCTTCTGGTGTGGTTCTGGTAGCTTATGTATGGGGCATGTTGCCACCGTCTTGAACCTACTTTTGTTTCTAAACTTAAATCAGTGTTTTTCATAGTTGCTTTTTATTAGATATACCTAGACTTTAAATGGTTTTGGTAGATGCTGATGCTTACATATGCTATTTTAGTTTGTGTTGATGATTTCTTAATATTATTTAAATTCTTAAACTCTAGAATGGATATGTGTTTGATTATTCTTGTGCTTACATCTTGAGTAACTTCATATATAATTTTCTTCCACAGGAATTTGCTGCACTGACGAAAGAATTAAATGCATGCAGGGAACAGCTGCTTGAAAAAGAGGAGGAGATTTCAGAACTGAAAGCTGAAAGAAACAACACAAGAGTAAGTATACAGCAGACCTTTTCTGGATAACATGTATATGTAAAGCAGGAGGAATATACTTGTATATAAATTTAGATATTAATTTGTATAAATAAGACAACAAAATTCCAGCCTTTTAACAAGTACATGAAACTTGCAAGGTTCTAAGTAGCAGGACGTGTCTACCATGCTACAGTCCTGGAGGAAATAAGTGTGTGCATTTGCAAGATATATTACAAAACCAGCAGATTTCGTATATAGCATGGTAAGTTAATTTAGTTTAAATGCTTTCTAAAGCAAGGGACTCATGCAGCCTTACAGGCCCTAGGATCTGCCTAAGTAGCCTGCACATATCCTTATCTCTTATCAAGGCAAAAGGCAAGGTTACAACAGACCCAGCTTTCCCTCGTGCCTTGGATTTGATCTGAATAAGGATGAGATGAAGGCTGCCACACATATCACAGTCAGTCTGTTGTTTAGTCTAGATGCAGCTATGTCACCCTTCAAGTAAATGTTATTTGCCATACAGCTGAGTGAGGACAAGATTACAGCCTTAAATTTATTATATTCTAATTCAATCAGAAGATGTTATTCTGTCTGGGACCAAGAGTACATGATAGCACCTTCTGAAAACTCTCAGAATAAAATAATTTGCATGCAAATGTCTGGTTAAAGGCAGAATTGAGCAATAAATGGAAGATGGGAGCAGAGGAGGCTTTATGGGGTAGGGAAAGGCATGAGAAAAGAGATGGAGTAGTCCCAGGTCAGACAGAAGTCAGGCTGGTAATGAATATATGGAATAGATCTCAGAGAGGCTGAACGCCAAGAATGTTTTCTTGTATCCATATTTCATTCTTCTGTGGTCTGCGTAACTCTTCCTGTTTTCCTCCTCTCACTGAACTAATAGCACTTTGGCTGCTCAGATAACATCTTTCCTTTGTCAGCTAATTTCCATTCTGAAGGAAATCGAACAATATGCATGACAAAAGAACTGAGAGATGGTCTTTGTCCCTCCTTTTTTCTGTCCAGCTATAGCACTAGGGTGCCATAGACTTCAGATATCCATGGAAGGACAGATGATACAGATGCCTACAAAGAGGCAAAGCTGCCCCATCTGTCTCCATGCTACCTTGGAGGTGCAGGAGATGATCACATTTAGAACAGAAGTCTTAGAGGTGATGGGTTTGGGAAATGTGATGAGAGACATAAGTGATACCTACTTTTTCTCCCATGACTCTCATACATTCTAAACAGTCCAAAATGACTTCCAGAAAACTAGAATTAGTTAGTGGAGAAGCATGTGGTAATTGCACTGCATTTTTAGGTTTAGCAAACCATCTCAACTACAAATCTGAAGACTTTCTAAAACTGCTTAAATTATCAGTAACTGTTACATGTATCAGTTATTTTAGTATTTAAGGTAAAAATAGGAAAGTCAATTCAGAAAATCATTTACATAGAATAAAGAATACTTTGTGATAATTCCAGCACAAACTTTTGAATAGAGAGATGTAGTTAAAATACACACTCAATTGTACCTGTCCAATAATCTACATATACCCATTTCTGCATAGAACATATATCCATTTGCCTTTCTTTACAGAAAAAAAAAAAAGCACAAACAAAAAACCCCCTTATAAACTAGATTTGCAATGTCATCTTCTCAGTTGTCCTAAGTCTTCATGTGTATGTGCAAACAACTGCCTAGAACAATGCTTTATCCATTTCACTACAAAGTCCGTTGAACACTAACTTTGGTCTATTAAAACTGCAGTGTACCAATACTTACTTTGGGTCTGACACAAGCAGTGCAGACTAGCAAAAATCCTGAGACAGCCTAGTAGCCAGAGACAGTCGCTTGGCAAAAAACTGTGAGAGAAAAGGAATATGAGTCAACTGCGAGTCATCACCTAAGGCTGAGCTCAGTCATAGGCACTTTCTTTGCAAACCAAAAAGCTTAAAGATAATCCATTCTTATGGGGTTTTTTGTGTTATGTAAAAGAAAAATTGCTAAGCAATTTTCCAGTAGAACTAATACCAACGAATGAGAGTTTTAGAGTGTGATAATATTTGCAAGAAGTCCTTGCAGTTAAAATTAGTAAACTCTAGCAGTGTGTTTTCAGAATGAGGATGAAGTATTGAAGATGAAAAGATTTAGGCTACGAAAAAATATAGGAAAAGGAGGAGATGTTACAGTAAACAAGAAGGGAAGATATAGTCCAAGTATTAATGAGGAAGGAGAGAGAAAAAATTTGGGGACATGCCTTACCAAACCTCTAGGATATTCATTAATAAGTTGTCACCCTATCATGTCACACATACATTATTGCCAGGATGTAAGCTGCCATATACTACATTAGTTGCCAGAATTTGCTGTATAAATCATGCTGTCTTTTATAGGCTCCTGTCCACTTCTTTTATAGGGAAAGACCAGCATTTTATATACAAAGCTGTTGTCGTCATAATACAGTCTCAATTACATTAGTTTGCAATTAGTAGCAACTTTCATTGAAAAGGCATCGCCTATAAAGGGCCCTTTGCAAACTGAGATTTATGCTGTTATTAATGCAAAACAGCATGAATATTTTGTAAGAGAAAGTTGCTCCAAAAACTTTCTGTTAATTAAGTATAGATTCTGATAAAGTAATAGTGTGTGGAGGACCGCTGATACATTTTTGCAATGAGGAAATTAAATGTCTTTCCTTATATATAAAGTTAGTCTGACTAATGCTTCTTTCTTTGATCCCACTTGTGTTCGCACTTAGCCCAGCTGTAGCTTGGCTGTGCTAGCGACGCTTACCTGCCCTCCCAGGAGATGCACCTGTAGAACCATACGTACTGGAACTACTGACTACAACAACTTTTGTCCCAAGTAGCACTTTCTACTACTTTTAAATAAAGTTGCTCAGTTCCCAATGCTCAGATTGCTGTTTCTGAATTTTTTAATCCAACTTTTTATTTCCCTGGAGTAACAGTATAAAGATACTGTTTGAAGTACATACTGCTTCAAACTGAAAATCAGCAAGAAGAAATAAAAGTGTCGGGTTCTGACTACATTTCAATTATGCCTCACCAGCAGATTTTCTTTATTGTAGACACACACCTATGCGTTTCTTTATTTCTTGGCAACAGCCTCATACGGTTTTTGGCAGTCTCCGCCAGAATAAACAAAAAAAACCTCCTTGAAAATGACAACACACATCCTGATTTGCCACTCTATGCCAAGCTGCAGTGGCAGACCCTGACAGTAACATGTATTAGAGAGACACCACAATGGACCTTATTTGTGGCCCATACACTCCAGGCCTCAACCAAAATACCAGAGTTTAAATTTTACCCTAATACTTAATCAAGTTCCTACTTAATCCTTCTAGGAGCATTCGCAAGCAAAGCTTCCTACTGACATCTGAAATATGTATTTTTACTGCATACCATGATTAAATTTTTCTGACATATTACAGTAGAAACTTGTCAAGAACTTTCTACTTTCTTCAAGTAGAAACAAGTCAAGAACTTAGCTGGCAACTTACTCTATCAGTACATAAGGCAAAATAGAAAATACAGGAGCGTATGTGTATGTATTGATTGGTGTATTATTGCTGACAGGAAGACAAACAGGTTCTCTCTGGAAAATCATTGCATGCGACTTTGAAAACATATACAAAAATATCTTAATAGAAACTGTTCCAGTTATTTCTCTGAGTATTCTCTAATTAGAATGATCATTGTTAGCATGTGGAAAGACATCGTTTTTTCTGAAGCTGGAACACAGGTCAATGTGATCTAGCATATTTAATGGAAATTATAAATATTTTAAGAGCTAAGTTTAAATTAAACCTGGAAGCGTTTTTTGTCTCAATCTGTATTCTTTAAAAGTAGAACAAGATTGTAGGATTAACTTATTAAATCAGAATATGATTATGAGGAAATTTGGGGTGTGGTTTGGCAGCTGAAACGAAAAATCCATTACAATGCTGATATGGATTAATCTGATCATGTTTTTCTCACTACAACAAAAAAACAGACACATACATATGCTTTTTCCATAGAGCTTGAAATGTTTCTTAAATTGTTCTGAAATATTTTAGTTCAAGCAGTTTTAGAAACAAAAATTAAACCTATGTTCATGAATGAAACAGCAGTAACGAAAACAGTGTCATTGCCTTTCTTTAACTTAATACCTCAGGAGCTCAAGCATTTATTAAAGTGAACAAGGGTGACTTAGATTTTCTTTTATTCA
The DNA here is from genome assembly GCF_036013445.1 of Caloenas nicobarica. Classification (NCBI taxonomy): domain Eukaryota; kingdom Metazoa; phylum Chordata; class Aves; order Columbiformes; family Columbidae; genus Caloenas; species Caloenas nicobarica. The sequence goes on from NC_088245.1 coordinate 53,498,680, forward strand.
TATTTCATTGTCTCAATTCCTTAGTGAATGGTTTATGGAATATCTTCAATTAGGCATTACAGTCTCATAATACCCACAGATAAGAAATTAACCCTATATTTTATTATTAAATTTCCCTTTTATTGTGTTGGAAAACTCTAAGAATATATTTCAAAGTATGGGTTTAACTCCTTTATTTAGCTGATTTTCTTAGAGGTCATTTTACTTACATCAGTTTGATAGGTGCTGAAACTCAACTGGGCACTCATTTTATTCTTAAAAATGATAACATGAGTTCTTATATTCTGAAAGCACTTTACACATAAAAATGAGTGTAACTGTTTCCCGAAGTTGTGTAAAGGCAAAAACATCATTTCACTAATGGAGATGACAGTAATTTTCATTATTTTTGCCTCAATATTATGATCTATCTTCTAGACTCAAGTATTTCTTCTTTCAAAACAAGAACTTCTGTCAGATAAAACAGAGTGACAATAGGTAGTAAATGCAATATATAGTAATTCAATACCTATATTCTCAGACACTGTATAATCTAATAGTTACTGTATTTATATTCATCATTCTCATAAAAGCCCCTTTCTTCATTTCTATTACTTTCTATCATTATCCTGATTATTACATTTTCTTTCCTACTTTTGCTTCCTATATATGTGTTTCCATTAAGGTTTCAGGCTACCAGTATTTTCATTGCTGTCTTGGATGTACAGAAGGACAGACATTGGGCAAATGCTGTGGTTAGGCTGTAACTTTTTTCTTTCAAAGAAAGATTTTCACCAACGATTTACCATTATAACGATTTGAGGTCACCCCAGATGACCACAGGTGCAAAATTCTACCACTGCAGAACAATGATGAAGAAAATGACTGGTTTTGTGACTGGGTTTAGAGATAATCTTCAACTCCATGTCTGCTTATTTTACTTGTCTTCTTTGCTTGCACCAGAGTTGGAGATTCACTGAACAATGTGCATTCCACTGAAAGGAAATTCAATTTTGCCTGTTTTCGTGAGAATTTTCATCTGCACCTCAAAAGTGAATTGCCTTCTAACTGGGTTGCCCCATTCCTCTAAGGAATCCCTTAAGCTAAATCTGTCTCATTTTAGTAAATCCCTTATATTTTATATTTTTCCCTGTATTCCATTATTTACACCTCTTCTCTCCATCACCCTCTCCTGATTCTTCAGTTTCTCGATTCGTTATCCTGCTGTGAACTTTTTTTTTTTTACAAACAGGTTTGTTGAAAATAAAGTTAAGATAAAATATTTCGTATTGATTAAAATCCAAGTCCTGTAGTAATATGAACTCTACTGAGTCACACTAATTTCAACTTACTGAGTCATCACTCCTGAAAAAGAATGTTTTAACTTTTTTTCATTTTCCATATACAAATCAGTGTCCATGTAGTAAAGATGATATAGTACCATATAGGTAGGTGACAAGCTACACTCATGTTGTTTATATCATTAAATTTAACCACATATTTCACAGAAATCAACCTCTTCCATAAGTGCTTTGGAAGTGATTTGAGAAATAGAGGAATCTCGGTATATTCTAACAATTTTCTCCAGTTTTCATTAACATCTTAAAGATGCTTCATTCACTCACAAAATATGCACTAGAGCGTTTTTCAGTCTTTAAATAATTATTTTGAAACATTCTGTCAGTCCAGAGCTCCAGAAGCCTTTGTCCCGTTCAGCTAATTATCAGCACAGCATCTTGAGCATCCTAAAATTTGGCTAGCATAAGAGTAAAATTCACGTGTCAGATTATTCCATAATTCATTGTCAAGCTTGTGCTTTCCAGTAGGAAAAGCACAGCAATGATGCGTGGGTGATTCTGTCCTGCCTGCTGCCCTTGATCTTCATCGTCTTTTCTCTGCAAGTTGCCTGTCCCTTTGAGTGCTCGACAACTGTAGCAGCTTCACACAATGTGAGGGAGCAGAAAATGCTCAGCAGCCTGTGATCTTTATTAATGCCAGAGTTTAATTGCGACATACTAAAACCCCCAAAGCTGTTTCTAGCAATTCTTTTGTAGTTCAAATGAGCTACCAATATTGTGACGATGTTATTTCAATGCGAAATCTTGTGGTGTTCTCACAAATATTTGGAATAGTAATTATTGAAGACCTCAGCATGCCCACATGCCTGCAAGATATTGCAATTTCTTTCAGTCATTAAACTTAAACATTGCTTGGACACACCGTTATCTTCAATGTCAGTTTTAGATGTTTATATGTCCTTTCTCCCATCATTGTAGCAATAGGACACTTCATATTTCTGTCAGTGTAGTTACATTTGCTGTTCTCAGGGAAGTAGGGAAGATCTCTTACTCCTTTTTTTTTACCTTTTTTTTTTTTTTTAATATAATTGTAGCTGTGGCACAGATGGATAAAATAGCAGTACCATTTTAGCAGAGCAGGGGGAAAGGATTTGCCATCAGGTGCTCAGTCACAGTCAGGCGTTCTAACCCTTGGGTTATACTTCCCTTTCAGCACGGCTGGGGCTAATGCGGCACTGGGAGACCTGGTTAATATAATAATGTTCTCTGCTCAGCCGGATTTGCTTTAAGCAGTGCTCACAGAATTTTAGAGAAATAGAGTTGACTTTTGTTGAAAAGCAAAAATAAGAAATTTTTACATGCCAGAAACCTATGTCTGCATGCCATCTTGAGAATACTTAGGGCTGACAGCAGAGAAAATCCCAATGTTAGGAGGTAGCTTCCAGAAAAATGTACTGCCGCAAACTGACTAACTTGAGTGAAAAAGAACAGGAAGAAAAAGCATGAAATGTTCAGAACTAGTGAAGTAATTCTCCATGAATATTTTGACACTTAGCTATGACATCAGCTCATCTGTCTTTATACAGTAAACAACACAATATTTTGCACTTGATATATTTAACGAATACGAAATATATGCAGGTATTGAAATATGGCTTTTTCACCTCTAAAATTGTAATTCTAAGCTAAAGGCAAAATTAACTTTCATGTATATTAAATGGATGACTTTCATTAGGGTTAGTTTTATGTATTATATATGTTTTGCTCATGGCAGTAGCTTAACCTAAAGTTAAATGTTATCTGTTGCTGTGCAAAGGTCTAAGGTGCTGCACTGTTCATCCCACATAGTAAACTCCTTCATGGCCAACCCATTAGAAATTCTGAGTTCCCACCACCCTACCCTCTTCTTGTACTTGGAACCTTATTTAACTTTTTCCCCTCTTCATCACTCTTTTCAATTTTCATTCTTCCTTCTCTTAACAAGATTCTTGTCTTCTGTCCATGCTGACTTCAAATTACCTCTTGAGATTGTCTGTCTACACCAGTTCAAAATGGGATGCTGGATATATATTCTCTTTTTTTCCTGTGTTCCTTATTTATCCCTGTGCTATAGGTTATTCGTAATTCCTTCTATCATTAAAGATTTTTCTATGTCAAGAATTTTGTGTCACCATCATTTTTCCTCTCTCCTAAACCAGATTTTCTCTTCTTCCCTTCCAACTAAGACTTGTACACAGGCTCTCAGAATTCTCCTTTCCAACCATCACAGTGTTTGTTTGGGAAATAAGTTTTTCAGGATAGTAGGGCATCAAATATGAAAAAATTGCCCAGTGTTAGGACAAAAAATAGTTACCAAGGTTTTGATGGGTGTCAGTTTGAGCTTCAGACAACTACAGACGAATGGAAGGAATGACCGTGCTAAAAGCTCTACTGTGGTTCAACGTTTTCCTTTTTTTCCCAATTTCCCCAGAATTTCATAGCATTTTGACCAGATTTAGAATGTTGCAGAGGTAGCTATGATGCATTCAAAATTTTCTGCATGAAGAAAGTCAGACAAGACAGAAGACAGAGCAGGATGGGCCAGGCTCCGCCAACAAGTGGGAATGTGTGTAAAGAAATTAAGTCCACAGCATAGATCACCTGGAATCTGGCTACCTCAGGGCTACAGAGCAGGGCAGAGTCCTGCTGCAGAGAGAAGGAAATGTTGCAGACACAAAGTCTCTTTCAAGAGATGGGGCAGAGAGCAGGCCACAGCATTAGAAATCGACTATTGACTTGCTTTCCTCCAGCTATCTCCTAAATAACTAGCTGTCCTAGAAATTTCACAAAGATATGTGAATTTAGACCAAAATTCAGAAGTTCACTTCTGTTCATGATAACACTTAACTGTGTATTTAAGTACTGCTATGCACAGATATACTCTGTAAGTATCTGGAAGCTATTCTGATCTCATCTGTGTTACAACCTTACCACATCCCCATACCGAGTTCATGATGCCTCTATAATTAAGAGATCTCTTCACGTTTGCCTTTTACTTTGGACAGCTTCAAATAATTAAAAATTCACCTATATTTGCTGTCAGCCCTACAGGGATCAGATAACAAAGTCTGCAAATTTCTTGCTGATTTGTTCTTGATAAATACAGGCTATCACTTGAATTGAGAAATGGTAGAAATACCCTCCTGTCCTGAACTGTATGGAGTTATTACAATTCTTAATTTATTAACATTGTTTGCATATGCGTTCACCATTTTTTGTGAATAATACAGTTATTGTATTGTAATAACCAGGTGCGAATCCAGAAACAAGAACCATGTTTGAAGCAAAGATAACATCAAAACCTAATAATTCCTAACTTAATAGCAATACATTATAACTATAATGTGATTATGATCTGATTTTACTCTTCTGTGTCTATTAATTCGTGTATCAATAAAGGTCATTATGAGACTGAGAATAATTATGGATTATAGATAAATATATATCTTTAGTAACAGTAGCTATATTAAGAACCACATTGAAGGAGAAATAATAAACAATTATCCATGTAACTTTCAAATTTCCAGTTCAATGACTTAGATATAATTGTATTTGGTAATTACAATACATTCAATGTGCATTGTGATTCATGCTTTTAGCTACCCAGTTTTAACCTTACGGCTGACCAATTCTCTTTTATGTTCAGACAGTAAGAACAGCAATGGTAGATCTATGGAAGTATAGACAAATGTGGAGCTTTCTATGCAACATCAACATGTCATTTTAGTTTTTCATTTAACCTCTGAGTAATATTGAAAAATAATTGAAATTAAATTGAAAAAATAATTTCTCTCATGTTTTTACAATAGGTTATTTACCGATTATTTTACAGATATTTATGATAGCCTGAAATTTATCTCATAAGCCTTTTTGTTTTCCATCATGTTTGTAATACAAAGAATTTAGAATGAATAGTCTTAAAAATGTGATAAAATATAATGTTTACTTTTACATATTTTTAAGTAACTTCCAGTATAAATTAAAATCTAGTACAGTTAATGTGAATTAATTATAAACTTCTTTAGTATTTTTGAATGATGCTTTAGACTGACTTTGGTTGTTATTTGCTTGTTAATGCTCATCAATTACTATAACAAATAATATGTAAATATGTATTTAATTTAGTTACATAGTTAAATACCTTATGCTGAGTGATTTGTTGTTCTTGGTTTTCATACCAGAGTTTTAAGTGAAATCATGGGTAGATTTCCTATTTGTCTATTTATTCCATCTGATTTAGAATCATTAAATGTTGTCAATAATTCTTGCAGTCTCTCTCACAATGAGGTGGCCAAGAAAATCACCATTTGGTACCATACACTTTGTAGTTAGAATTTCCATGGCACTTAGATGCACAAAAATTGATAACCTTTTATGTCAAATCCAATAGCTGTTACTGGAGCATTTGGAGTGCCTTGTCTCAAGACACGAAAGGTCACTGAGGATGACAGTGGTGAAACGGCAAGCACAGTCTCCCTCAGGAGTTTCCAGTGAAGTTGAGGTCCTCAAAGCTCTGAAATCTCTGTTTGAGCACCACAAGGCTTTGGATGAAAAGGTACAGTATGGAAAAAAGCTTACTAAATACACTCTTTAGCTTATTTAACTTTGCCTTATGACGCAGCAGAGCAACAGTGTTCTTTATATACTTCATGGAGTATGCCCTGTACTTACAGCATTTACACGTGTCCAGAGAAATCCATAAGAATGTATGACCAATAGCTGTAATGCACTTCAGGTCATGTTAGCTGTCTTTTGGAGGCAATAGTGCTGACTTTTCAAAATAAGCAAATCTCACCCCCACCAGACATGATTCTCCTATTTAGCATTAAATAAGCATGACACCATGGAAATTATTGTCTGTACAACATGCTTTTAAGTTATTGCTGGGAAAATGCAGGTATCTCAGATTTTAAAAACACAGAGTAAAAAGGCAGAACAAGATCTTTCCAACTACATAAAGGAATTGCCTCTTAAATTTTTTTAGGAGGAAAACCTCCTAAGTTTCAGAGGTGTTTTTAGCATTTAATACATAATCACAGTGTTCCCTCTACAAGTAGGGTAACCTAAAATAGACCCTTCATTATCAGAAGTAATGAAGGGCTTGCATAATCAAGGTAAAACCCACAGATGATAACTGCATCTAGTCATGCTAATTAAGGGAGTCTTTCCACTAGATTCCTCACGTGTCCTGTGCCAGAAAGACTCTTTTGCGTGAATGAAACTTTGTGCAACTATGATGTATCACCTTGAGCGTTGCTTTACATGAATTCAGAAATCCAGTCTATGTCTAGAAACAACATGCTCAGAAGGTGATGTATCTGAATTATAAGTGCCTCAAAACCACACATGCAGGGAGCACATGAGAACGGTTGCTCACAAGCAAAGAACCTGGTTTCTTATGGGGTCTGTCTTGGTTGATTTGCTTGGGCTCGTCTCTGTGGCTGAGTCGCTTCTCTGGTTGAGACAGCTTGGTGAGCAGGGCAGACACCGTGCAGCACAGCGTCTGGAGCCACTGACCACACAGGTGAGCTGTGTTGTGTAGAAGCAGTTCATTGGTCCCATAGCAATAAATTTAACTTTTTAAAATTCATAAGTATGCTCAGAATGTTGGCTATATTTAAGGAACTATTAAAAAAACCCGGCTTTACAAATAGAGTATCTATAGTTATATAATATTTATTTTCATTGATAATAAAGATGTGAAACCCTGTGAGTTATGCGTCATACTGGATGAACTATCAGGTTCAAAGTTAAATGAGTAAGTTATGCCAAGTCCAAACTTATTTTGTGTTTAGCTATACCTCTTCAGTTATATGTTCTATTCAGTTAGGTAGCATGAAAGCATATTTAAAGAAAATCTAGAAAAAGGAGTATAATTACTTCTAGCTGCTGTAAGCCATTAATTCGGTAAGCTTTTGGATGTCATTAAGACTTTCAAAATCCTAAATTATTAAAAATACCTTCTGAGAAGTGATAGTGTTTATGGTTTGAGTCTTGATCTTTTATCCAGCACTTTAAACAATGAGAAAACTGTAAAAATATTAGGGAGCTCTCATGTTTTTATGCTTTTTGACACTGTACTGGATAAATATCAGAAATAATAAGTACTAATCCTTAAATAGATTCTGATTATTCAGCAGTTATGTAGTCCTTACACATTTTCTTTTGTGAATGTTTTAGTGTTTAGGTACCATGCACTTTATTTTGCATCTCATTTTGAAAGCTATTGTACGGAATTAGATTGAAGTTACATATGATATTTTGAACTATATTTCTGAAAACTCTATTTTTCTATTTCTTTAGTGTAACATGTTACAATTAGTATTCAGTTCATTTAAAAATATTGGAGTGGCACAGGTACACATCTTATGTACATAATGGGTCTCTGTCCCAGTGGTAATAATAATTATCAGTGTAGAAAAATCAGCCATCTGCAATCATATTAACAAGAGATTTGTTCCATTATAAAACACATTTTACAATTGATTAGCAAAAAATACTTTGTCCTATGTGCTATTCATCTATGCATTGAACCTTCTTAAAATTTTGATATAATAAATAATATTTTATTATAAAATCCAAGATCAATCAAGAAAAGAGTTTTAGATGTTTAAGTAATTTTTTATAAACCTAACACACATTATTTTCAGTTACGAATCCTGTATAAAATTATGTGTTTATCTTATGGTATCTCTCTTTAGAAGGATTGGATCAAAGACATTTTATATATCACCCAGATACCTGATGATATAATGCTGTCACATTATACCACACATTGTCAGCATTATTGGTATTTTTATTCAAAAATAATGGAAGTGAAAAAAACTGCGTACACCCAAATGTGCCAAAAAACCTTTATGCCATGTGAGTCACCTACTCTACACTTTCTTTAACGGAAAAGTTATTTAAGTTAGATTTGTTTCAGACCCTTCAGAAATAAGATATTACTCCACGTATTGGAAATCAGTTAAAGTTATTAAGAGGTTAATAGAATAATGTACACTAAAGCTCCTAGAGGCCATCTGGCCCAATCTGCTCAAAGCTGAGCCAACTGTTTCAGGTTGCTAAGGGTCCCGTGTAATCAACTTATGAATATCTCCTGGGAGAAAACCTATGCCGGTGCTTCAGTACCCTCACTGTAATTTTTTTTCCGTAATACCTAGCTGGAGTTTCCCTTGTTGAGTCTTGCACCTGCTTCCTCTTGAGCTGTCACTGCCCATCTCCAAGAACAATCTGGCTTTGTTTTCTCCATATCTTCTGGTTAGCTCATTATAGACAGCAATAAGGTCTCCCATGAACTTTTTTAGGTTTGACCTGACCCGGCTCTCACAGCCTCTCCTCATACACCATGTGCTCCCGCCCATGACCAACTTGGTGAGCCTTCACTGAATGCTGTCAGTGTCTTTCTTGTATGAGGGAGCCAAAACCAGACATAGTCTCAGAAGTCCTGAGGGGAATAATAATTTCCCTCAACCTGCTGACTGAACTTTCACTGATGTAATCTTATGTATGTCTGGCTTTATTCACCCCTCAGTCTCTTCTGCAAAATTTCTTTCCCCTCCTCAAGCCTGTCCTGTTGCCTGGGGTTGTTCCATTCATAGTAATGGGACTCCACTTGGGCTTTGTGCCACTGATCACAAACCTCTGAGCCTTGCAGTACAGCCAATTTTCAATGTGCTATATAATCCACTTCTCCAATTCGTATCTCACCCTTTTTTCTATAGGGATAAATGGAAGATCTTGCAGAAGACCTTGGTAAAGACAAAGTAAAAAACATTCACTGTTCTCCTTTCATCCATGGAGACAGTCATCACACAAGGCAATAAGGTTGACCAGATTTCATTTGCATTTGAAAAAGTCATAGTGGCTTTTCCCAATCACCATCTTGTCCTTTATATGCCTGGAAATGGCTTCCAGGAAAGTTTGCTCTATAACCTTCCCAACACTGGCCAGCTTGTACTTCCCTGGATCTTCCCAGGATAATTCCTGCCTTTCATGATGGTGGACATGACATTTGTCATTTGTGGATTTTCCACTCATCAGGAATCTCCCCTGACTGTCATTACCTCTCAAAGATGAAAAAGGCCTCACTATGGCAAGTTGATCAAGTCTCTCAGCACCCTTGGATGCAGCCAATCTACTCCCTGTCACTTAAGTATGTCTGAGTCACAAGGGTCCTGTCCTGTATTGTGGGTTATGCTTCACTCCCACAAACTCTGCTGCTATGCTCAGAGGGACCTGAGAGTAGAACTTTGCACGAAATACTGAGGCAAAAAACAGCATGGTATATGATACACTTCTGTCACAGGAAATAAGTGTTGCCCCATCAGAAAATGCACCCAAAACCAAAGTAGGTTAATGGATAAAAAGTAATGAAAACTTTCAAAAGTGCATTGAAAATGTATCATGATACTTTGCAAATGGATAATGGAAACTTTTCTTTATTTTTTTTATTCACAAAAAATGTTGACTTTGAAGCCAACAATTTAACCCTTACCTCCTTGAAAAAGTGTAACAAGATATTTTCATAAAAATATTTGCCTTTTAAACCCGCAAAAAGTCTTTATGTTCTTCCTAAATGCAGATTTTCTTTCATGCTTTCACTTCCTACACTAAAACATCTTGAGGTGTTGTAACAAGCTCTGTCACAAAACTTGACTGATTGTGCAAGGATTGCTATGTACACAGTATGAGAACTACAAAAACGTCCTCATTACTAGAACAAAATGCAATGAAAAATACAAAACAGACTGGAAGTTGGAAAATAAAACATATCAATTCAGGATTCATATATCCATGGAGGCCTACTTAAGTATAAGGAGAACCTGGAATGATACCTTAACTTATTTCAAAAAACCTATTGACTCTCTATATATTACAAGAAGTCTGGACTTTGCCTTTACGTTTTGTCTAAAAGACAGACCAGCACAGAGAGATCATGGCGATGATTGCATTATTCAGAGAAAGTGTGACTGTCACTGACAGTTATTTCCATGTCTGACAGCCACTTCAGCATCCCTTCATTCCCTGGAGAAGGAAAGCTTGGGATGAGGTTCCCACGCTAGAGAGCCAGTTCTGTATGGCTGAACCCAATAAGTCCATCTTAGCAAGTAGAAGGTAGTAAAACTTCTTACCCCGTTATCCATAAGAGATCCTAGCCATGACGAAAAACAGTCTTCGTAGTCCTCTCTTGCATAGTTGTAGTGTATTTTGTGAGAATTTTCACTTTATGGCATGGAGATAATGAAAAAGTTAATCTAGTTTATAAAGATTTATTGGTTTTTGTGTATCTCAAAGAAATCTCATTGTGTCTCCTTGGGCAAGTGACTTCTGTCACAGCAAATGAAATTGATACTGCACTAACTGTATTATTATGCTTATTTAGAAATTTAATTTGACAGAAGGTATACATATTTTCAAACATCTTTATATATCTAATTATGGTAAATTTTTTAGAAATCTCAAAACACAGGACATGGGCAGTTCTGCTACCAGTTCTAGATTTTCTTCACATTCAAAGTCAAATTGTTTTTTCTAAGTGTATGGCTAGGTTATATCCTACAAACAATGAGCACTGTTAAAAAAATGAACAAGTTTTAAACCCTAGAGGTTAAGACTGGTTACAACTTGGACTGATGTGAAATTCTCACTTAATATTTCTAATAGCCTTTGCTATTGCAGAAGTCACTTGAAATTTGCAGCTATATTCATAGGGATGATAGTTTGTATGGAAACTTCAGTTAATTAGCCCTGATGTTCTTAATGCTTCAGATTTCACAGACTTCTCTTACTGCTACTAAGTAGCTGGTATCTTCCTTTGTGTTATTTCATGCAATTAAAAGCTTTAGAAATAATGTAAGACAGTACTATGAAATATTTTGAAATATTATATAGGAATATACATGGCATAGTTTATAATACAGCAAATGAAGATGAGGTTTATTAGACATCATTAGACTTGAACAGAAAAGAGAAGCTCAGATTAACTTAATGGTTAGAATAGACGGGTATAGAGTAGGTCAGGGAAAACATATTCCTTATATGCAATTCAGGAAGAACAAAAACTAGAAAAATGATTGGTTTATTTATATCATTATATAGCTGTAAGTGACTTCTGTCATCTGTCTGAACACATTTCTTTTCCTGCAGCCTTTTTCATATTTTGATTTAAACTTGTGGTTCAACATTTAAATTGTACACTTGGAAAGAAGAAACTGTTTCAAGCAATTTCTTTTCCAAATCCATTTTTTAAATCGATTTAAGAAAAATGTGCAGATGATCTTGAGAGAGGAAAGCAACTACGAGATTTTATTGTCCTAGCTAAGATTCAAAAAACACTGGTTCTCATAAGATTAATTCACAGCAGAAAAGTATACCTAATATTCTTGCAGATAAAAACAACCTATTCATGTCAACATTATCACTACCTTTTTATTCATTAGCAGGTAGCTAGGAGAGCTTTTATTCAATAGACTGTTAATGAAAAAGGTTATTCAATTCTAGCATGTGCAAGTGTTTTTTAAAAGCTCTTTGTGGGCTGCAGATCTGGAGAGAAAGAAGAAAGAATTTGACAGCAAGGAAAAAAGTGGGAAGCAGTTGCTAGGAGACAAAGAAAGATGGGTGATATTTTGCACCAACAGCAGTGCTAACATGACATTGACTATATTGCATTTCAAGATAATGTGGTTGCATTTAAAAGCCAGAGGAATACCAAGTCATCTGGGCACGTGCTGGATACCCCCTCTAACATGGAGAGAGCAACTCTTTCCTTCGGTGTCTGTGGCACTGTCATGGGAATCTGTCCTTTAAGAACGCATATTATAGCGTCTTCTGATCAGGTGACACCTGATTAGTCTTACTTTGTGAAACCTTGTTTAGTAAAGCTTTATCTAGTGCCAATAAAACAGAAATACATTGAAGGACTGTATGAAATTTAAGTTAGTGTGTTATTTCTGAAGTGATAAACTATCTAAGACAATACTTAGTTTTGTGAACTATATTTGCTCAGTTACTGTATTTGACTTCTAAAAAGGAGAAGACAATGTAATATTCTAATCATTAATCTGCATTCATCATATGAAAAATCAGAATTATCAGAGAATACTTTGCATTTGTTCCTGCTCCTTTGTCTCTATCAGGATACTGACCAAGAACAACATCCTTTCCTGCACCTCTCATAAATTAGAATGAATCTCTTTGGTTTTTTGCTGTAACATAAATTTGAAGAGAGAATCCAGTACAAAATTCTTTGCAATACATTTGTATATGGCTTTTCAGAGGCTTTGGCTGTTGCCCTGTATTTCGATTCTAAGGTTATTCAAATGAACTTACAAAGTTCAGGAAAACATGAATAAAATTGCTAACTGGTAAATATTGCTCAGAGTAAAATCTTTTTCAAATTATATGTATTCCGCATATGTTAGTATGGCAATTTTAGCTTGTATTCTTTCCTGGAATGTGAATGACCCAATCTGAAATCTTTACTCAGCTTTTATGTTCTTCCTCAAGTTTATTTTGAAATCAATTGAAGACTGAGAAATAAATTTAAATTAAGAAATAAAGTGTCTGGGCTGTAAACCAGAGTTGATTTCTCCTTCAGATCAGACCACTGCTGTACCACTTTTTTCTCTTTTTCACTGATAGAATCAAACATTTCCCTCAACTTTAACAGCTGCTATGCATGTGGTTGAACATGAAGAATTAGTTGCAACATTTCCAATGTCACCATGGCAAATGTGAATTTGAACTCGTTGTTCACTGGTCAGATGACAGGAAAAAAAGAAGAGTTTTGTGTCAAGGCAGGTTGAACAAATAGGGGCCATCAGACCACAATTTTGGATAGGTAATTATAAAACAGGCAGCACATTAACTTACTACATACGAGGGAGGGGAGAGAAGGCAAAGCAAGGCAAGGCAAGCCAAAGGAAACAATTTCCAACTGTTGCTCTGTGTCATGCTGGCACTGTTTCATGTTCTGAGTAACAATAGGGCAAGAATGAAAAAAAGTTGAATTTGAATATAATAGCTTGACATTCAGAAAAAAGACATTAATTCTCTACTTATTTTTGCTGAAGTGCCACATAAAAAGTGTGTCTCCTAAATTTGCTTTAAAACAAATGCCTAATATTTCCAGGGACTGTTGTTTTCAGGGTTTAAAATGTCTGTAGGAAACCCACTAGGATTCAGTTCTACAGTGCCACAGTGTATAAAGGTGAAGGATAATTTTTCTAATTCCACCTCCTTGTGCAGCTGTGACCTTCTCAGCAATGTGGCCTGGTTGATTTGCAAATTCTAACACTATTCAAAGTGAATGCCAGTGTTAGACACCTTACAACATATTTTTTAAACGTGTATTCTCATTTTTAAAACACTAAGTCTTGAAGATATGGAAGTTTCAGGAAACGTATGACAATTTAAAGTACAATTGCCAACTCATTGCATTTCATTTCATCTATTTACAACTGCCGTCTTGTGAACTTTCTCTCAGTCATCTTGTACCCCAGCAGTGCTTATAGCCAAGTGGACTGAAACCAGAAAGATGACTGTCATTTTTCCATGTATTTTTTACATCTAAGCTGAGATTTCCACTCAGAAATTATTTGCCAACTCCCACTGTGGTTAGAGAGACTGAAGTCAGGCCTTTTGAAGACAGGACCACACCACTCACTGGTAGGACATGGACTTTAATGGTGGAGAGCTAGTGAAAGGCAGAAATGGTGGTGGGAAGAGAAGCAGGATACAGAAAGGGAGTTTGGGGATCCACAGAGGAACTGGGGGAACCTCTGGGAAGGCACAGAGCATGGTAGGAGTAGAGAGAGAGGAAAGATGTGAGTACCAGGTAATGGACTCATGGTGCCTTGGACTTTTTGTCCTTCTGGATAGAGAAACAGGTCATGGGGCAGCCCTTGGAAGCTGGTAGAAGAACTGGAGAAAAGATACTGTTTTTCAAGCAGAACATGATATAAAAAATAGGAAAAAGGAAAAAGGAAAAGCAAATGAAGTAGGAAATACTTTTTCAGTTATTTAAACAATTAAAGATTTCCAACTACAGCCAGAATAACTGATGTATTATTGTGATGTGAAGTATTTTTATGAAAAATAGAATTAGACGGAAATTATAAATAAATTAGAAATAGTAAGTATAATATTTCAAATCAATTTTACATATTGCAAAAGCAATATAATTTAATATTAAAAATATAGATATAAAATTACTATGATGATAGCTTACATACTATCATAAATTGGAAGCTTTATGAAGATGTTTCCCAGGAATTATGTAGCTCATTTTGGAAAGCAAGCTTCATGATTAAAGCTTTTTACATACATCTTTGATGAAAAATAGTACAAAAATTTAATAAATAGCAAAACCTTTTAGGGTTTATTGCATATTTTCACTGCGTTCGTTGTCCTGGTGTATGAAAACAGTTGAAACAGTCATGAAAATTTGCAGCAATTTTCACTGTTATCACTGCCACTCAGAGATGGCTCAGTACCTGCCACTTTAGGATGGCTTAAACTTCATTTGCATCAGATGAGGAACAGGCACAGCCAGTCGCTGCAGCTCAGCTATTGATTGTGCAGTCACACCCTTTAGATCTCCATTTAAACTACAACATGTATCTCTGGGAACATTAACACTTGATTTTTTCAGTCTTATAGTGCTAAAGAAATAGGTGGAAATTAATGAATCAGAAATTGGACTAAAAAAATGAGGATTCTTTCTAATCTCGAGAATGCCTTAATATTTCTTATACCTTAACACTCTTCAACTCATTTTTCTTTTACTCCTTTGAGCACCCGTCACTTGTGATTTCTGTTCTGTTAAGTCTAGCAATATTGTTTTGTGTATAGTAAAACTATAGTTACCTGAGGGCCTTCAAATAATTTATGCAAATATATAAAATACATTTTCAATTTTTGTTTCTTTTAATAAAGCCAAAATATGTAAAGAGGATGAAAAAACTCAAAGTACTGCATATTTGTGTTTGTTAGAGAGGCTGAATATTTGGGGTTTTTTCTTAGTGTTCATTTCCTGAATATGTATCTGATCTTTACATTTAGCTAGTT
Source organism: Caloenas nicobarica (assembly GCF_036013445.1). Classification (NCBI taxonomy): domain Eukaryota; kingdom Metazoa; phylum Chordata; class Aves; order Columbiformes; family Columbidae; genus Caloenas; species Caloenas nicobarica. The sequence continues at coordinate 53,514,066 of NC_088245.1, forward strand.
TTAAAGTATAGTGAACATGCTATGTTATAGTTTTGCTAAGTAATTTTCATCTGTTAAAGTCTAAGCCATTCTTTGGATGCAGTGAGTCTATTTGCGAAATTTCACTTCTATCAGTGGTAGTGGAAAATAAAGTATGTAAGGAAAGGTAATATTTATTAGACTGAGAGGTGTCACTGGAAAAAGTATGAAAGCATTAGGACACACACAACCTTTCCAGGGTTCTCCTGTATTTGTCAAGGATGTGAAAACAATTGTACATACATGAAAATGTACGATGTTCCATTGTGCATGAAAGATTGATTTTTACTTTGCTTTGTTTTCCAGCTACATTTGTTGGTCTAATAGAATATGCTGACTTTCCCTACAAACATTGGTAACAGCCTTAAACTTCCTTGGATCATCAGCTGGAACACCATTGCCACATGTAGCTGGAACGTGTATAGAAATAAATCCTGAGCTTTGACTGATCAGCCAGGTTGTAAAGTCATTTAATGTGAGGTCCCTAATGAAATTGTGTAGATTAGGAGAGGAGTTGCCACAGAGTTCCTGCATAGTCAGGAGAGACAGTCACCTACACACAGCACTGAAGATCACTTTAGGTCTGACTTGCCTTTGGTCATATCGGGAGACTGACTGGCGGCTACATTGCCAGCTTAGGTTGCCTATTGCTACATGAGCTGACGCTGAGCCAGAGCACTCAAACAACAGTAAATATGTCTTCAGAGGTATTAAATTGTTATTTAATATCAATAATTAATATGTTGTAGTAGTAGTAATAATGATGATGATAATAATAATAATAATAATAGAGTAGAACATAGACATCCTTGGAACAGAATCGACCATCTCTGAAACTGGTACAAACACAACAGTCTTTTCTGCTTATGAGAGTATATCTTGTTTATGACTTTTTGCAAAACCCAAACAAACTGCATGATGATATAAAAAATCTTTAGTATGTGTGCCTGAAAGCAATGCTGAAAGTTATTTTTTTCAGAGAATTCGTTGCATTAAATTAATATTAACAGATTAGTCATCTTCCACGGAGTGGACTTAAAACATCTGCAAATGTTTTTTTCCTTATCTTTTGCAAAAGATGCTTGTGAAGAATGTTTTATTTCAATGCCTAATGTGGTCTTAGAATATTCGCATTCGCTGTGTATTCCATAACACTGTAGGTACACTGTAGAACAGCGGTATGGCATTTAAAGTTTGACACCTATTGTTGTGGGTTTAGTCTTCCTACAGTTAGGTTTAAATGTTTAATACCACAGTATGTCTCATGAAGGGATGCAACACACATGCCTGCAAATGGACTGGCAGGGCATACAGCAGTGCATATGGCAGATTATGTAATCTTTAAAGACTGATAGAAATTACGTTACTGTACATATTTTGATTTTTCTTCTAGGTAAGGGAACGACTGAGGGTTTCTTTAGAAAGAGTCTCTGCACTGGAAGAAGAACTAGCTGCTGCTAACCAGGAGGTAACATAAAACACTTTCTCCCATTCTGAGGTTCAATTTCTCTAATACTCTGTCCCATGTGTTCCCTGTCACTCTTCTTAAAACTGTCAGAAAAAAAAGTAAAACAAAAAAGATAAATTACATTCTGAGTAAGCTGCTCAGTGAAGCTTGTTGAAAGTGGTTGTAAGATTAATACAACCTTCTGTTTACTGATTGATTCCTTTCTCCTATTCCCTTTTGAGCAAGCCAAAATCCAAGAGATAGTGATAGATTCCCAAATTTTGTACTCGACATGAAAAAGGAGTGAACCAACAAATACGTCAGATACTATAAACTATAGCCTGAATTTCCATTTTACCATAAAGTCAAGTAAAACACACACACACATATATACACATTATATCCACATTGGTGGGGGAAGGATTATGGATGACCTTGACATTTAGTTTTATCTCTTTGCTTTTAATTGCACTGTATCATGGTGAACTGTGGTGCCACATAACTATTGTGAACTTGGACAAGATATGTTTTTCCTGTATGGTAGTTTGCAGATTGTTCTCTTTTGTTGGAAATGGTGAATAGCAACACACAATTGTCTTGCACACACAATTGTGCACACATATGGAGATGAATTTTGCACCCCAGAGAGACAATTCTGCGGCCAGAAAATATCAATGATGGAGTCTGCTAGTGACTTTACCATTACCATCGTGTTCCGAATCTCCACCTGATGTGTGCATCTCACTCTGTTAAAAATACGTCAGACAAGCAATATAATTGCATGAAAGCTATTTTGGGTTATGTCCATTTACTGGTGTTATTTTATACTCAGGCTTAGGACAAAAGCTGAAAACAGCCACAAATAAACTTAAAGAACTACTAAATAATTCTGGAAAAGTGGAATACCTGTGATTCAGAATAATATGTGATAATGTAAAGTAAAGACTCCTAAAATATTTTTTTTTCTTAAAGCAACTTCTTAAAAATATGATCTGCAATTAAGATACCAGTACTTCCTTTTTATAAACTAGGAACAAGATATTTTGAATCATCCCTTTCTTCTCTGAAGTAACTGCATGTCTCTGTCCAAAAATAAAATCCTTCTTTTATTCTTCCATTTCATAATGTGCAGAATACTTGGGTTCAAATGACTTAGTTACACTGTGTTGCATAATCTGTTATTTGCACTAGTGTTTATTAACTAGAAAGCAGCCCTTTTGGTCAGTCAGGCCAACTGAAATGCATCACACTCCTCTAATCCCTCCCATTCATGATCCAATTAAATCGAAGTTCACTTCACTGGGCGTGAGACCAGGTCATTAGAGCATGGCATTGTTATTTGGAGTTTTAAAGTGAAACTTATATTGACAGTAAGGAGTAAAAACATACACAACGAAATCAAATTGAAATAGGACTTTCGTAGCCTTTCTTGCCCCACGTCCTTAGAAATGTTGTACTAACCTTGTGTCTACATTATAGGAAAAACACTTAGAAGGACATTTAATGAGCCAAGCATAACATGACCATTGATGCAATCCAAATACTGTTATTCTAGTTTCCTGTGAGGTGCTGTTAAAGCCGAAAAATGGAAATTCAATTGAATAATAATGAAAAAAGAGCTAGATGGGAAGACATGTGGAAGAGAATGAGTGGATTACTTTCAAACAGTTAATGCATTTGATCAAGAGTTTGGATAATGTTCACACAATTAGTTATTTAAACAAGACAAAATTAATTAGAGAACTGCAATATAGAAGCCTGGTTTTATACTACATTCCACAGTGAATACACAGGCAAAAAATTCTTTAAATAATTATTGTACTGTATATGAAAATAAATGGGCCAGGTTTCCAGGGGACTTGAATATATGTTTTTCAGTAATTTCTGTATTCTTGTCATTCAGTGTCTCTTCTCCCAAGAGAAGTCATATTTTTCTTTTATTTCCATTTTCTTATACTGATTGTAAGAGTGTACTACATATTCAGGACTATACCTAGACATAAAATGATGACAGTAAATTGGTTCCCTGATTAAACAAGTATATGATTAGGTAGATACCAAGTACAAGATTCAGGGAGAAAAAATAGTAGAAATGTGTATGTTAAGAAGGCACCTTTCTCTGAAAGCTTATGGCTGTGGCTCTGACACAGAGCAACAATGAGAAACCGGAGACACTCATGAGTACTTACTGGAAATGTCCTTATATAGAAGAGAAAAAGGAGAGAGAGAGAATATAGCTTTCCATCATTAGATGGTAAATAAGCTCTCATTTAACAGTCTTTGTAGCATGTTACATACATAGCAAAGGGAGTGAAAATATCTGTAAACCTGGCAAAGCTGATTTCAGCTCCAGTTGCCAGCACCATCTTACAAAGCACTTCATATTTCATAGGGAATAGTAACACACATTGACTTTAAACTGCAGAGGCAATTGAGATGGACAGTTGGACCCATTGGGAGAACTTAGCCTGTGTAGCTAATATCATCACACAAAGGTAACAAAGTGAGTATTCACATGGCATAAGTCACTGTTGTTGGTTCAGCTGAACTTTTCAGAAACAAGAATGTCCGCCAAATGGTTCATTTCTGTTTTGATTCTGCAAAGGCGTTAGTTTCTATAAAAAGTGAATATGCAGTTTATCTCCTTTTCAAATAAATGTTACACAGAAATTATTTTGATTTTATGTAATATTTTTAATATGCTAGCAGTTCACAATATTTTTTAAAAGTCAATTCTCTATAAATTACAATATAAAATATATACCAAATTATCAAGGGAACCCTTATTTTTACTACAGGTTTAATAATGTTATGGGCATGCAGTTAACCAACATTAACTATTCTATGGAATATAAAGTCTTGGTTTTAAATTGTGTCCAGCTAGAGGATACTTACAGGCTACATCAGCTCCTTATTAAAACATGTTTACAAACAGTGAACCTTATGCTGTATCCTACAGAGCACAGGTTTCAGCTCAGAATTACTACTCTCGAATTTGAGTGTCACCATGTGAGCCAGTATCTAACATTTGACTGTAATCTGTGGAGCACTAGTAAATCCAGTCTGCCAGCTAACCTGGCGGTTAATCTACACAAAATTGGTAGGGGAGCTGTGTCTGTCTGGAGCTGGGGGTGGGGAGGTGGAAGGAACACCTCTTGTCACTGCAATGACACCAGATGCCTAGATTAGGTAACTGACTCTGACAACAAGCTCATATGTAGACACCTAATGCACAGACAGCAAAAATTAGTTATCTTACTCCTTACAAACAGCAGAAGCTCTCTGAATCAGGCAGTAGGCTTCCAAATATGGAGGAGATACGAAATGGACCTATATTACACTTAAAGATTGGATCGAAATTCTCTAAATATATGTTTCACTAGGGGAAAAAGTTATTTGACTATATATTTTATTTTACTGCAACTGATTACTGGCAGTAGAAGGGACCTTTAAACACAGCAGCAATCTGGGTTGCTGCTGAGTGTTTTCAAGCAGACTAGGGCAAGATAATTGCCTACAGTAATTAAATTCCGTAGTCATCCTTATAATATTTTCTTCTTATCAGCCCAAATTATCACATTTTATTCTTTTATGCTTGCACTGGAAGCCATTATGTGTTCACAACTGGTAGATGTCCTATACGTTGTGTCTGTTGTAGCTAAGATGAATGGTAGATATTGTTAATTTTCTGAAAAAATTACCTCCCATTTTTAGTGAAAATTACTGTAAAACAGAGCTACATTCACTTTTCCCTAAGGTACTTTTAAAATGATGCTAGTTTTGATCTACATAACCCATGGTCTCTCCAAATAGTTTCTTTGCTGAAGGTTATAATTTGCAGACAGCAATTAGCAAACTGCAAGTGGTACATCCAATACAAAAGCTCAGTGGTACAATAATCTCTGTCTGTGGTTGTTCTGAAGGTAAATGTGACATTTTTCAGTGACTATATGAACATTTTCAAATTCCAGCAAGGTTCTGCAAACCATCTTCCTTTTTACACGTTAACTTGAGAAGAACAGGTCTCATTCGCAAAGGAAGTGGGATGCGACTTTTCCTTCCTTGTTTTGTCATTTATGATCATCACAGAAATTAATATCGAAATTACTGACAAGATAACCACAAATTTGTTCCACAGCTTCTGAAATCCTCTTATTAGCCTTACGGGTGTGAGTCTTTGTTAAAAGTTTGCTAAACTACAGCATATGCAAACACCACACTGAGATGTTTCATTAGCACCATATATCGCCAGAACTCAAACTCTAGTGGCTTCCACAGGGCAGGGATACAAAGATTATAGACAGGTGGTGCCAGGGCCCATAGTGATGCTTTTAAATCCATTTCTGCTGCAATGTGCAGTGTTAAATGACAGCTGTTGTGGTTTCCATTAACAGATTCCACTGTTTCCCAGAACTCTCAACAGTTTCCCAAAAAATGACATTTAGAGCTTTTTTCCAAGGCTTGTATGTAAAGTTAAGCTTTATACATAGTTAATACTGTACTGGGAAAAAGTAATTTTTTAAATAACTGTGCTTACTTTGCACACAAATTTTATCTTGCCCTTCTTAAACATTTATCCAGCTCTTGTGAGATCTTCCTGTGTTAATATGAATTGTATGATAAGTGGCATTACGAAACCCTTTCCTGTGTCTGGTTAATATGCTGGCTTTTCCATCTTCCCTCATTAGTAGAAAATGTACATGGAAAATACAGCTTTAATTACATTTATTTTCTCAAAGATATAGTTTGGGAACCTAGAAAACACCAGGACTGTGTAGTATTTGAAATTACAGAAATTACTGGTTTGAGTTTATATATGATTGTACTACCATATGCTTTTCTTCAGCATTTGTTGAAAATGCCAATGCTGTTTGCAAATGCCAAAAAACATTATATTGCTTCTGTCAAATGACACATAGATTATATTTTAAACACTCAGGCTTCCCTTTAAAACCTCATTGTTACAGTTTCCACTTACTTCTACAGAATTTTACTCCATCTTTGAGGATAGCTCCTGGAGCTATCAGACAGATTACAGGAGATTTGCACCATAGACCTCTGCTTCACGTAACTGCATGCGTTCTCTTATTGGAGCAATGGGTTTCTTCCTGACAGTGGGTTAGTTTCTTCATTAGGATGCCTTAATGTTATATTTTATAACATCCATGAAAGCATTCATAAATGATTGACATCACTGCAGAGAAAGGATGGTTTGAAATTTATGATTCTTCATATTCTGTACCAGAAACACTAGAAAATGTAGCTGCTTATTCATCAAAGAACTTTCAAATACCATGTTAATTACCTAACGTTTGTATGCAGGGCAAATCAATAAATAGGTAAAAAATGCAGTTACTTGTAACAGTTGAGGATAGTTGTGACTCTGACCATGAGGGATGCTGCAAACATGATTGCAGTATCATTACTGCTGATGAAATAATATTTAATGTTTATGTATTTGAAAGTAAAACCTGAGCAAACTGTGGTGTGTTCTTTGTACCTATGGTTGCGGATGAAAACATATTTTTATCCCCAGCTGTTTCAGGCCCTATTAGTTTGAGGCACTTTTTATTACAGGAGTTTCTTGGTGGCCTTTGTATGTAAATACAATGCAAAGTGATTTTTAGAGTAGAAATGTTGCAGGAGTAGTTTGCTGAGAATAATAGCATGTGCATTTATTGAAAGTATAATATACACTTGATGTCATCAATCTGAAATTCAGAAATTATGGAGATCAAATTTCTGGATGAAACTGGGTGCAATCCAGTGACTTTTCTTCGGGAGAAGACCAGGCTAGATGGCTCGTACCTATTTCTGGTGACTATAATTTTGCGAAAAGTCTGAAACAGCCTTCATCTATAGTACCTCATTTTACCATATTGCCTCAGAATGCTGTAACTGAAAGTTATTGCTTTGTAAAGTCTCTCTGACATTTTTGTTTGTTTGTTTAGGCTATAACTTTACACAGGTCTAACTCTGGAGAGACTGTCTTTGTGGTCTGAAATTTAATTTTAAATATCTGTGTAAATGTGCCAAAATATATTTTTCTGCAAAGTTGCACATAATTAAAAATAGTTTGGTTTGAAGTGTAATCTTTATGTGCTATATGTAATTGCTTTTCATTCTGACTTCAACCTTAGCCATCTAGTGTAATGTTAACTATGCAAAATTTATTGTTGCCCATAAGTTTTAAATCTGGTAATGAGCAGAATGTTTTGGGTTTTTTGGTGGAAGTTTTTCATAATCCATGTTCCACAGCATTAATTTCTGTCTTTACACATTTGAATTAGATGTGTGGCATGGCAGCTTACCTAAGTAAACATATCAGCACATTTTTAAAATCACTTTTTTTTTTTAAATTTACTGCAAACAAGTTGTCATTATCTGTCTGGAAGAGAACTAGGTCTAGAAATAATTTTATTTGGGATCCAACAATGTAAAAAATATTCTTGGATTTGATGAGGCAAAATTAGATACTCATACTTCTTTGAAATCTTGGTTGGAAAATGTCAGCATTAGGAAATTTTAAATAATCTTAATTAATATTGATAGGGACTATCAATTTATAGGTGGAATTATTCCAATAGAAGCTACAGAGGGCTTGTTTTACTTGGTTCGGTCCATAAGAAATGACCAAGCCTGTTTGACATTGCACCTGGAGAGTGCAGTTTGGACACCTTTAATCATGTACAAACCATGGTTACAAAAAAAAAGAAGAAAAAAAGGAAAACATATTAATTCATTTGCATTAGAAAATGGCTATAATTTTAGATTATTTTCTGCAGTAATCCTAGAATTAAAACATTATTTTAGAAGTTCCACTTCTGAAGAATGTTCTTTATCATAAAAATATATATAAAAATTGTATCAGTGAGGAAGATATATTAGATTTTCGATGGAGAAATCTGTGGAAAAAAATTACTTCCAGTAAGAATGTCATTGAAAAGTATTAAGATCTTGACTAAATTAAATGAGTACAGTTGGTTTAATATTTGAAATATAGACTTTAATTCACTCTACTGTGCTTTGCTTTCAACAGACTTGGAGTAAGATTTAAATTGAGATTTCTTCAGTTTGTGAATGCAGATCAGGGCTTTGATATTCTTTAATTGCAATTCTGGGGTGAGGTTCATTTCCTTTCTGGATTTTTACTCATATCGTATCATCTGTTGTATTTTCAGGTTTTGTACAACCAGTAGCACAGATGGTGATTTTAATACAGATACACTGTATAGGAAAATCTAATAAAACTGCCTACACATGCGGAATAGTGGGGTTTCGTAACAGATGTGTCCAGTCAAAATAAATCTAAACAATCTCATAGTCTCTACGTGACAATATGCAGACAAAAAATACAAAATTTCATTTGGGCAAGACTGTTTTTACTTTGTGAGAAATATATTAATGTAATCAGAACAGGAAAACAGATCTGCAGTGTAAATAGCCAAATACTTCATTTTAACCTGAGTAGGAGTTTCAAACTGAATTTTATATCTTAAGCATAGGTAGTTTTCAATTAAATGTTTATGTGCTAAGAGCACATACATAAAGCCCTAGAGGCAGATTATTTTATTTATGGTCAATGTCCTGGATACTAAAAATATGTTTGTATGTACAAACATATGTATGCATATATAATCATATATACACTGTGCTTGTATATATAGCTATATAAAATACCATGTATACATTAGCATATATATGCACACAGCATACATATATATATCAATAACTCATGTATTGTTGAAAACAACGAAGATCATAATATTTCTGCCAAATCCATCCTCAGCTCTGACCAGCTGGAAGTCAGTGCCTGTGCTACCAACAAACTCCAGGGCTTTTGTGCTCTGGTTTAGGTACCTTACTAGTGCCCTTGTGAGAGGAATAATGAAAGAATGATAACTTTGCTACTATTTTTTTGAGTGTGGTTAGGGAAAAAAAGCAAGATTAGTTAGTCAAATACACACTATAATGAAACCATGTAATTGATATTTGTTCTTATTTTTCCATTACGCGTCTCTGTAAAAGACTGTTCTTTCATATATCATATTTCATACCATTTTTCTCACAAATTAAAAGGAGCACATTTCTGTTTACTTAGATAATGGTTTCTGAAGAAAATGTACTGAAATGTACCTGGTAATATTCTGTAAAAAATCTTGACAGATACTCTTTTTCATAACAGCAACTGCACAATTGCTTTAAATGACTCCTATTTACGAAGTGTTGCCAGTACACCATGGAAATAAATGGTGCATGCTGTAGACTACGTGCAATAGCACAAGACAGTTACTTACACAGTAACACTTAATTTGCTTCAGGAGTCATAATGAAGCAGAGACTAGTAGACCTTTTTGCCTTATTACCAGTGTATTATTACATTTAAAGCATAAAAATGACCGCTGATCCAGGCACTTAGTGTTCAGGAGGAGTCAGGGCTCAGAGGTGGTGTAAAGGGATGGCAGGAGGTCCCACGAGCGGTCCTCTGCTGCAGCCAGCTGAGTGCCACACCTGTGGGCTACTCCTGGACCACAGCACCCTTGTCACCAACAGAAGTGACCTTCGTAGGCACGTCAATAAAACTGAGAGCCAGGACCTGTCAATACTTGCCGTGAGCACAAACCACCAACAGTAAAAGATCACACGTGTGGTTAGTACTTTCATGTTTTTCAGTTAAAATTATGGATCTGCCACAGATTCAGAGCATCTCTAGTCATCTTCGCATCTTGTCATTCATTATTTACACTTCAGTGACATGAAAGCAGAGCCTGAAAGTGCTAGCCACCATACAAGCAGGGCCACAGAGAACAGCGCCTGCATCAAGATTGTAAAAATACAATGATCAAGACATACCAGAAGCTGCAGAAACAAGATGTTTTATCTTTCTGTGATAGAACTTGGAGCACAGAAGGTGAAGACTTACTTAAACCATTAAAGAACTGTAACCGAGGGCTCAGTGTGCTACCTCCCCCTTTTGCTACAAGGTAAAGACCCTCTGACTTTTTAAGTCAACGGTCTTTTACAACGCTCCTCTGATCAGCTTAAAAAGTGTTCCTGTAAATCTGAAAGTACATTCTCTTGCAAAGCTCGCTGTCAAATGCTGGATTTCTAGTAATGATAAGGCAACATTTCTTGGCCATTCAGGAGTAACAGTGTAGAGATTCTATTTCAATTTCTGCTTATTTAAGCTCTGTACCGAACGTACAAGATTTGTTTTCATTAGGCCTACTACTGTCTAATCTCCAAGAGTTAAAAAGATTCTCTCATGAGGATGATTTCACCTAAATAAGTATTTGCTCCATAGCAATGAAACTGAAGAGCAATATACCTAAAAGGTCAACAATCTCAAAAATGAAGGAAGGGAAGAATTTTTGATGTTAAAATGTTGAAAATATGTATTACTCATAACTCCTACAGTTTTTTCCTTTGAATAAAGTAGTATTTTTCTTGACACATCAAAACATATTTAAAGGGCTTAGTTGTGTAAAGTTTCTGGAAAGCTCACCACTTACATAGCACTAAAATATACTGGAATCTAGGTACATATAAAGTAAACCTAGCTGAGGTTGTCAGTCAGACATGAACACTTAGTTCACAAGTGAATTTTCAGAGTGCTACAAAAGCCCTGTAAATTTGTCTGATTCTTTTTGTTTTAAGTAGTTGAATGGGAGAGAAGACAAAGTGCTACGTTAAAAAAACAAAAACAAACTTGTATGTGTTTTTCTTTCCCCAAAGTGAGCCCAAAGTGCACTGTTAGTGCTGAAGGTTTCATTGCCTGCCTTCCAAAGGTATTTTTGCAATCTGAAAAGGCTTTTTTTCTCTTATTTTGTTCTGTCAAAGTGTGGCTAATGTTGGTTACAATGCTGTGTGGTCCATGGTTATTTTAACTCCTACCTGTTGTGAAAATAAAGCTCTAAGTCCATATTTGCACTTTTCAATATAACTGGTTGCAAAGCTTGGAACTTGCATTGCTGGATGGAAAATGAAATCATTTTAGCACTTGAGCCATCTTCAGGGAGATTAATTTTTATCTGTTGTTTTAAAAGCCTCTGTATAGATTTATGAGAATTTTGGTTTATGAAATCAGAGTGTGAATTTATAATAGCCTGAAGAGCATCTTGTATTCACTCTCTCAAATGCTATGTATACAGCCAGTCATCAATCCCATGCAGTTCATTTGAACATGATACTGAAATGTACTGATATTTTATCTACCCCTGTGGGAAGAAAGTTGTCCCTCCCCGATCACGAACCAACCCCTCACTTTTCCATGTGTATTTATTAACTTCATTTTATACATGGATAGCTCCAAAATTGTGTATGTGCTTGTCTTTTGGTAAAAAAAAAAAAATCATCTGTTTCTTGCCTCAATCCTTTCTTTAGCCCATCTGCCAAAGTCAAACACTTCAGTAGATGAGAAGGAATTTACATTATTAGATAAGTTTATGAATCTTAGACTTTCATCTTCTGTTGTCTAGTGAAGAATTTTGAGAAGGTGATTGAGCCACACACACACCACCTTCTCCCCTCTGTTTTCAGGAACACTTTGGTGGTCTTATTACTGGACCATTTCACTAGTACATGTTTCATCACTGTTATTCAAAGATGAGGCAAGCTCCCTACTTGGGCTCTTCCTCTGGTCGATGTAGAAGATGATGCCAATCAGAATTTGTGAATCAATGCCATTAATTGCTGGAAATAATTAAATATGTATTGATCTGAGAAAGTCATAACGCTGAGAAAGTCGTCATTAGTGGATGACTAAATAGAGTTAGTTCAGTGATGTTGATTAGTATTTAAATTTGTATTGGGGAAAAGGAAGTCTCTTGAGAGTTTAAATGGCAGGTGTCAGGATGATACCTGCCAAAAACACCTAAGGCAGCGCACTCCTTTATGTATTGAAATTCAAACAGGTGGTGTTGCAGTGCAGTCAAGCTATGAATCCTGAGATCCTTCGCAGTTCTCCAAGCGTTCCTGTTCAGGGCAGCTGGCACTTGGCTGGTACCTTTGCTTCCTGCAGTGAGAGCTTGTGATACAGCCACTGTCCTGCCGGGCTGGTGGTTGCATCCACTTCTGTGCTTTTTACTGGAAGACCCTGTAGCTTGGCACATTCAAGGCTTCCTCTGAGATCCTGCAAACATTGACAGCATGAGGTAAATTAAAAGTGGTTTCTTTCATGCAAAATATGATGTATTTTGCCAAAAGGTGCTGTGTTATGATTTTACCTTTCCTACCTGGTTTCTTATCTCATTCCAGAGCACAAAATAAACAAATATGCAGGAACATGTGCAATGCTCACGTGTGTGAATGTAGGGGTTTCCCCCAGTTCTTCAGGATGTATATTTTAGGCACGTTTGAAAATAGGACTGTTCAAGTGCAATAAGTTTCAAGCCTAGAAATGGCTAATCTTGACAGAACAAATTAAAACTCTTCATAATGTATCTACTTTCAGGCAAAATTTAATTGTTCATTCAAAAAAAACTATACTATAAAAAGAGATTTCCATTCAAACATTTTCATACCAGTTTGACTACTTCTAAACTGTAACATTGTAACACCTATACATAGTTCTTGTTAGTCATTTCCTGAGTGGTCTGTCATGCAAACTTATCAGTGATTTATTCAATTATGTGAATGTGATGAAAACATATGCAGGTAAGTGTATACTATGCCATGCTGGAATTGCTGTAATTTGGTGGTCATGGGGCTGCAAGTCCAAAGCAGTGGGGCAAGAAGGAATATAAGCTGGAAAGTGGGGGAGGAAAAGAATTTCAGACACCACTGTGACAATTTGTTTTGCCTTTGGTTTGTAAATTGCATTGCTTTTGTGGACTGGATGAATCTGCTAAGAAATTTCAAACTCCCAGTAGATTTTTCTCTGTACTTGTATATCATCCCCTGCCCCTATAACAGCGAATGCATTTCTGCACCTTGAGTACCACAGTTCCTAGTTTTGCATCCTATATGAAACTGTGTTGAAGTGGAAACTCATGACCAGCAACTCCTGGGCACTTACTCATGCTTCTTGTGATATTCTGCTGATCAACTCAGACTGAGAGGATGGAGGCACAGATGTCTTTAGGTATTACAGCTAAATCTGTCACACCTCAACTGACAGAGTCATTAAAATTGCAGTAAAAGCTATCCAGTGGGATTCGAATTAAATGTTGAAAGTCTCAATAAACATGATTATTAAAAGATTCTTTTTTACTCATGGAGGAATACAATTAAAATTAATATTTTGACATATCTGAGGTTTTTATGTAAGTCCTGTTCTTACAATTTACAGCAGGCATCTAGGTGACCTCGACCAAATGAGCTACATCCTTCCTAAACTTGCCCTCAGGATCACATAAAATATCACATAATTGTCATATTTTGTTAAAATGCCATTCCCCTCATGATAAATTATCTTTTTCTAATATCTATTTTTTACTCAGATTCAAAAAAGGATCATTTTTTTTTTTCACGAATAAGTTTTGCAGGTGTACATCCCCTGCTGTGGTTTTTCCACTGTCAAAGAATGAAAGAAATGTGGTGTATTGTTTATACATGATTCTGATAATCAAAATGCTGATTACCATTATAATTTATTTCAAAAGTTACATATATGATGCCAAGAAAAAGTTGGTGCATTTCAGGCCCTATAACTAAAATAATATATTAATAATGACAAATTTATTGTACAATTGAAACTATTTCAATCACTTTATTTAAATGTCTCTGAACTCTCTAACCAGTGCTCTGAAAGGCAGTGTTGAGAGCAATACAAATTAGAAATATAACTGGAAAATACTATGTTTACATTTATGAATCAGGATTTAAATTTCCATTGAAGCAGAAGGATATCACCTCAGTGTCTAAGCATTTTTATTCTCTGTGCTACACTTAATTTTTACCATATAAAATTATAGGCATTGATTAATGCTTAACACAAGCTATCCCTGTCAAAATTAAAGCAAAGTCAGAAGGTGGACCAGGAATCTGAGTTATGTTCTCACTAGATTGAAATCTGATATTTAGCACTGGTTTAATATAGACTGTTATGACAGAATAAGGTAGGAGTACATCCAAGTAGGGAATTTCACTCTTCTCTGAAAGACTTACATAAATAAGAGCCAAATGGAAAACTGACACAACATAGTCACAAGAAGTTTGATTTAGCATATTATCAATGTAAAAAGAAACACCTTTTTGATAAGAAGAGGTTAAACAAAAAGCCTTCTGGATTTGTCAGCTGTAGCTCAGTGAAAAATGGTTATCAATGAGTTTAATTGCCTAGGACAGATTTGTTTCAGTGTTGAAAGATCAAAGAAAGAATTTCAATGGTTTAAGGTAGGGGAAGTTTGTTAAAATAGCTTTTCGAAAACTTAAAATCATTTTCTTCCTTTACTGCCTTCCGTTCTTGAGGTGACCAAGGTTCTTACTGGTTTTAGGGGATGGCCTAACATTGTATATCTGTGTTCAGAGCCTCTGTTAACAACAAGATATTATATTTCACTCGTTCTAAAAATATTTAAATCAATGATAAATAAATTCAAAGTGGAAAAAATTGAAATAATTAAGTAAAAAAAAATCCTACTGTTTTAATTATTAAGAAGAATCCTACAAAAAGAAACCTCTGTAAACATTTAGCCTTTAATGTTTATTAATTAAATTAAATATTTTTATATCATAGAACCATAGAATACTTTGGGTTGGAAGGGACCTTCCAAGGTCGTCTAGTCCAACCCCCCTGCAATAAGCAGGGGCATCTTCAACTAGGTCAGGTTGCTCAGAGCCCCGTCCAGCCTGGCCTGGAAGGTCTCCAGGGATGGGGCATCGACCACCTCTCCAGGCAACATGTTTCATCCTCATTGTAAAAAATGTAATCCTTGTATCTAGTCTGAATCTGCCCTGCTTTAGTTTAAAACCATTACCCCTTGTCCTGTTGCACCAGGCTCTACTAAGTCTGTCCCCATCTTTCTCATAGGCTCCTTTTAAGTACTGAAAGGCCGCAATACCGTTTCCCCAGATCCTTCTCTTCTCCAGGGTGAACAACCCCAAATCTCTCTGCCTGTCCTCACAGGAGAGGTGTTCCAGCCCTCTGATCATTTTTGTGGCCTCCTCTGGACCCTTTCCAACAGGTCCGTGTCTTCCTGTGCTGAGGACGCCAGCATTTATATCTCTACATACTGTATTAATTTATCCAGTAGAAAGCAAAATTCGGTCAAGATGATTGCAGTAATTACATTCAAATCCTTTACCGGCAGATAGTTTTAAATACAATTTTAATAGCAAAAGCATTAAAGAAAAAGTCAATAGAGAAATTGATTACGCAACTATTTTAAGAATTAGAATAGGATTTTATTTATCCTACACAGAGCCAATATACTTTTGAAAACATATAACTGAATTTTTTTTATACCGTACTGTGTGCAGTACTCTGTACTGTATACACACTCTGACAAGGGAAATGTGCATCCATAAGGTAGCTGGAACGGTTTTCCCCGCCACGTCTAAAAAGTGTGCAGGACTACTTTAGTGTATAGTATCATATTGCAAGCATGCTTTTTTACTTCATAACGTGAGTTGTTTCTGGAATTTCTTCCGTCCTTTAATGGTATTTATTTTGCTTAACTTTAGCTGTCATAGTGAGAGTCTTTAGTTTAAGATAATAGTCTGTTTCCCCTTCAGTCAGGAGAACAGATATGCATGTCATTCATCCCATCTATTTCAGACACAGAAGACCCACTGGCGATGTTTCTCCAATGTTTCTAGAAGGAATGGGATAACCACTTTAATCTAAGTATTCAACTTTTTGGCTTTTCAGTTATCCTGCTCTGTGCCAGCCAGATAAGTCCAAGATTTTCAGCTCAGTTCTTGTAATTCTGCTTCAAGTCACTGGGTGCTACAGGATGCCAAAGGCTGAAACTTACCATTTTTGCTCTAAGTAGACTATGCTCTAAGTAGAGTGTGCTGGGGTCAGAGATGGAGAACTCACTTTTTATAGAACAGCAGCACTGGGAACATGGCCTCAGGAGCCAAGATTTAAAGCAAAGGAAATTTTTTATGTTTAGGAAAAGTACCCAGAATACCATGCTTGTAATTTACAGTATATGTTATACATTGATAGTAACAACAACTTCTCCCTGAGGATGACAGACATTTATAGGGAAAGCCTAGTGGTGAGGGTGTTGTCTCATCCCTAACTAGTCAATATTCTCTGATTCACTCCAAATCTTATCACATGACTCCATTCGCCCCAAATCTTACCAGATAACATCACCAGCGATCACCTCAGGCTTCCAAACCCTGAGCTCCATGGAGCTTTCAACTACAAAATCATTTTAACATTTTAACAATCATTTAACTACAAAATCAAGTTAACATTCCTACTTCCTGAAGTTCTCAGCAGTATATGGGCCAAATATCACTGTAATTCATAAACAGAAAAATGAATACATTTAGTTCCTTTCCACCAACCTGAAGGGATTTCAATTTAATATGATTTGAGCAAGGAAATATTTTCTTACATATTTATATCTTATATCTAAATCGTATCTGCAAGGTTTATCAGTGTATTGTAGGTTATGTGCTGCTTTCTTACTTAAAGTAATTTGATCAAGAAAATAAGAAATTAATTCAGGTTTGTACTTACCTGTCTGGTTGCAAAGTAGCAGTCATCTTTCTTTTAGTACATGCTCACAAAAAAGTCCAGAACACCAAAACACAAGGCAAAAGTCAGACAAAACATCATACATCTCTGAACGCAAGCATAAGGAGTTGAAGAATGCTGGTGCTTTGAGGGAAAGTCTGGCCAGGAGCTTGTTACTGCTCCAAGGAAGTCTAATAAAAGCTTTTCCATAGATGCTCAAAATATGTTTATCAGGAATAAAGAGACAGGACTGAATTTCTGTAAAAGTAAGACAGATTTTGAATGAAATTAGACTGAACAGACCACAAGTGCATAATAAAAAAAATGGATCTATACTGGGAAACTGTTAATAAAAACAGTGTAATAAATTGGTAGTTCCTTTTCATTGCTCTTATAGGTAAGTGAATTGTGTATTCATAATAAAGTTAATTATCTGAAGCCTGAAACTATAATGAGGTAACAAATGACCACTCAAACAATTGGAATTAAAGAACTGATTAAATTTCAGCAGCAGAGGTACCCAGTCATTTAGGATTTTTTATGTTTAGAAATGGCATCTGGTCTCACATCTTTCAAATAATTTTACATTAATTATTTTGTAAAATACCCAAAGTAAACATGCAGAGGAAATGCTTTTCCTTCTTCATTTTGTGTCTTGTGAGAGACTGCACCATGAAGAAATCCATTGCATCTTCATGTATAGTTTGGGTCTTCCAGTTTATTTTGGTTTTGTCCAATGAACATAGTTCAAATGTTGCCATTTTTTGTGTGCTTATTTTTCCTTTCCTTTTTGGTTATCCTTTACAGTTTGGTGGTTTTTGCAACTACAATGAGAATATTTTATTTCTTTCATTTTTATATCTTAGTGTCCTATGACAGGTAGTGATCAGATTGGTTCTCTTGCTAAATAGATGGAAATGATGCTGTTGCTTACTGACTTATAGTCACGTGTAATCTTTGTTTGTTTATTCATTACATTGTCTTTTTTCAGTATGAGTGATGAGTGTGGTTCCATAACATCAGGTACTTCTTCAGATCAGTTCTGGCTTAGGTATTGATATCCTGTTCTATTGTATACTTTAATATTTGACTTTTATATTCCCTTAACACCTGAATTCAGACTACTAGTTTCAGCTTTACAGGCATGAGATGCAGATTTGGTCATTTATGGAAATGAAAAACAGTTGTAATTTTGAATCTGAATTCTTGAATCCTAACTTAATTCAGTGATGTCTGTAAATAATGGACATAAATCCTACTAAGATCTTGGAAGTAATTTATATTGGTAATATAGTAGGGATGTTTACCAAAACTGTAATTCAGAAAGCTGGGCTTTAGGAAAGTTGAAACTGACTACAAAGTAAGAAGAATGTTGAAGAGCAACATGCTTGTGAGAAGAGAACAAGCTAAAGGAGCATTTATTTTGGTTATAGGATATTTTCATGACCTTAAACCACAAAAGTTAGAAAGGTCCAGCTACATTTAAATCTTCTTAAATTCACAACTGTTGTCTCATTTTTATTAATCAAAACCCAAATTTTCAGTTCAGTTCACTGAGTTTGGCAAAGTTGGCAGGGAGCCCAATTTAGACTTGTGACAGGAAGCTATCCTTAGAATTAACTATGGAGAGCCCAGTTTTACACTCGCTTCAGATTACAATCACATTGAAATATGTTGCTGTGGTCCGGTTCAAATCTTGACAAGTGTGCTAAATAGGAAAACAATGTCTGTGATAGCAGTTTAGAAAAGGAATATAATAATGTGAGGTCCACAATCAGAAGTTCATAAGGAAAAAATATGTGGAATGTTTGACCGTATCTTAGCAGGTATTGTTTGGACATGAATATTTAGGTTAGTTACCCAGTTTTGGGTACAACAATAGTAAATACAATGGTATTTATCTAGATTTATTTTCTATTATTGTGCCTTTTAATTTTTTTTATTTTGGTTTGGTTTTAGCAGATATGACTCCATCATTAAGAATGTTATCCTTTACCTTTTCAAAAACGAACTTAGCATGAAAACCATCAAGAATTACATCAGGAGTTATTACCTTAGAGGGTTAAATAGTATTTAGAACTTGGGAAGCTATCTGTAGACACGTTTTGTAGTAGATACATTGAGCTGGGTATCATAAACATAAAAGCATCAATATAATAAATACGCATTTCTCAAAAGTAATATTACTGAGTTTTATCTATATTGAACAATTGGTTTCTTACCTAATTCTGTGCTATGATCACTGTTCACTGTAGTAATGCTCATTAGAATTTTAAGATTCAGAACCTACCTAGGAAGTTAAATAAGCAATAACTAAGTAATAAACACTACTGTGATGGCAATTAAAAATCTTTTACTTCAACAAACTGAAAAGTAAAAATTCGTGTTTATTTGTAAGACACAGGAGAGTTGCCATGCTCCCTTGGGAGCATTAATTTTGCCTTAATTCATTGATTAAATCAAGAAGGAAGAACACATATGAAAGCAAGTTAGCTGTGTGGTTCTTCACAACTCAGATCTGTAATCTGATGACTACCCTAGAGCTGAAACTTTTAAGACATGCCAGACTTCAAACTGTTGTTCCAGTCTATAGTTATTCTACTGTCATTACAATAATAAAACCATTGAAACAGTAAGCTTTAACAGTGATGAATTTTTAGCAAATAAATTGTTCCTAAACATTCAAAAATCAAGTAAAATCCCCAACATAACAATACACAATATTATATTCCTTTATTTGCCTTTCATGTTGAAGGGATAATTTTTAAAAATCATTATTTATTTATTTATTTAGAAAGTGGTGATTCAAGGGTACCTAAAGGCCAACCAGAGGCTAAGAAAAAAATCAACTGTTATGGAATATGTGATGAAATGATAAAATTTTGCAGTAACTGTTATGCATTATTCTTAATTGAGCTAAAGGACAATTAAGGCTTTGTATTAGACACAGGTGATATTTCAAAATAAAGGCATAATGAACTCTGCATTTTAATGAATCAATGAAAGATTATAATATTAAAATCCAGATCTGTTGTTGGCTGCCAGTTGAGTTTACATTTGTTTCACTTGATGTATAATTACTCTCAATAAATCATAATTTTATAACATATACATTGAAGTATCTCTCTTAATCTACCTGAAAGTCACTTATAGCACTAACGGATGGGTGATTTGTTTGTTGGGGACCATAATTTCTTTCGTTTAGGTTTGGGAACCATTTGAACTGTAAAGAGAAAGAAATAAGTGAAGCTATTCAGAAAAAAAAAAAGTTATTAAGTTATGATTACCATTTACAAAGGAAATCTATGGTAATGAAATTATAACGACTTTTTTCTCTTATTTAAGACAGACCTAATTCCCTTATTTAAGCAAAATGTTTTAAAGCTCAGTGTATTTGTTTAATGTCAGAAGATAGAGATTCTCTCAGACAGGTTTAGTTCTCACTCTTATGTTTCCTATAATTGCTTTGGGTGAAATGTTGCCCTCAAATCTCAGCCTTGGCACTGAAATCAGTGGGAGTCACACAAGTTCTACAAGGGCTATAACTTGGAATTTAGTGAGCAGTGAATCATCCTGACTCATATCACAACGGTTTTCAACATCTATATTAAGGAAGAGTTGTTTAAAGGGGTGTGTCCCTGAGATCTCAGATACTGGTCAGAGCTGATTCAGATGGTCTTTAAAATCAGAACTTGAACATAAGTTAAAAGACACATTTGAAGAACAATTATTTTCAAACTAAATTATTAAGATAAAAGTAAATATTTTTCTTATCTAAATCAAAATTAAATTACACACCAGGTAATCCTGCCTTAATTCTTCCCTCCTACTCCATGCTTTTTATTCTAGGACAGGACAGTGTTTTAGGGTGGTTTTGACTCAGGATTTTTGCAGACATAATACAGTGATAGAAGCCTTTAAATTTACACCAGCTTTCAAAAATGGCAGCTATACATCCTACCAGTGTTCTACTGTTTTTAATATACAGTGTGATCCATTGGGTAAATCATTTATTATATTGGCTTATGAAAGCAGAGAGTACAGAGAGATTGAACTGTGCAATTTATCAAAATAAGTAAGTTTTATATTAGCCAGATTTTCCAACACATCATAGGACTTGAATCTTTCCATGCTGTGCACTGTCTGAGAGCAAGCTACAAAGTCAGAGAGAAAGGAACTTATTTTCCAGTAGCTGGATGGGATTTTAATAGCACTACCAATAAATAAAACAATATTTTTAATACAATAAAACCTGCTTGTATATGCACTGAAATTGTCAATGAATACCATACTAGTGGACTTTTATAGACATGTTTTTCTTAACAAGAAACACTTAAAACGTATGTTGCAGTTATTAACAGATGGAAAGTTGACAGAAAGCTAGCACTATGTTTTACATCACTTGGTTTTAATTTGTAGCCTCGTGACACTGATTTCCTGTAACACCAGTTTGGCTTCCATTGTGTTCTGTATGAAAGAATGAGTCTTGTTCTTCAATGCATGACAGCTCTTTCATCTTCCAAGCTACAAAAAACCAAACCAAACAAAACAAAAACCAGTTCCCTAGCACAAAGAAAGGGTAGAAGATAAAACAAAACAGTGTTGACTATCCTGTCATTTATAGGTTTCTTTGTATCCTTAATGCCCTTTAGTCAATATTAATATGTCTGGAGTTTTTTTAAACCTCTCTGCATGTATAGACATAATTTTGCAAACGCTACAAATGGCCGATTTTTGGATCAAAATGTTAATCGATTTGGCAAATTGCATGCTCAGTACTTTTATTATGTATATTGACCACTCCTTTGCTTTCTTTTGCAGATTGTAGCTTTGCGTGAACAAAATGCACACATTCAAAGGAAAATGGCGGCTGGTGAAGGGCCCGCTGAATCAGAGCATAGTGAAGGAATGGAGCCAGGGCAAAAGG
This sequence comes from Caloenas nicobarica, assembly GCF_036013445.1. Lineage (NCBI taxonomy): Eukaryota > Metazoa > Chordata > Aves > Columbiformes > Columbidae > Caloenas > Caloenas nicobarica. Next base: position 53,536,095 of record NC_088245.1, read on the forward strand.
TTCATGAAAAGGTATAAAACGCTAGTTTTCATTGGATCACACAATCAATATGAGAAATAATCAGGTGTAAGATATTTGTAACGTGAACATTTCATGGGAGTTCCCTTCAGAATATTGTCTGCCTACTGAAACTAGTATAAAAAAAATGAGCTTGTTTAAATGGAAAGAAAATGCAAATAGGCAGGTCCTTGCTTTTTGATGGGGTATTGAGTTCAACCCACATGTCATAAAAAGCTTTTCTTGGATTTTTTTTTGCTTAAAGGCTGAAAGAGAAGGAAAGGTACAGAATACCTGATTTATAAACAAGGCTTTCTTTTGAGGCTTAGTTTTCCAGACTGATAGAAACCAAGTTGCATATCTCCCTCTTTTTCTTCACACTTACCAAATTAAACTGAAAGCATAACATAACATTTGGCAGACAGCTGAAATGAGTAGAGCGGCTGCTTGGATCTTTAATTGTGCGCTTTTGTCTAATGGCATGTGATGAACAGTGGCATACGTCATCCTTATAAAAGTAACACTTATCATTACCGATTTATTTTATCGGCAATCCAATTTACAAGGGCGCACTTGCACAGCAAGCATTAATTTTACATCTTTTCTGGTTTATGTTAAGTATGTATTTTTCTTTGCATAATCTTTGTGGCTGAGAAGCATACAGTAAATAAATACTGTTCAGCTACTTTCCCCTTCCTTGCAAAATCTAACTCTTTGACACGTCTGTGGAATTTTGTTAAAACAGTGAACATCCCATTCATGCTTTTAAATACAACCACATTGCTTAGCTGAAAATCTTTAATTTTGCACTTTCTTTGCAAGATATGTCTTCTGCTTTGAGCCACAGGGCTCATTTCTTATAAGCAGAAATAGGTGGAAATAAGAATATTTGTCCTTTAAGAAAGCTGCATATTTAAACATTAATGAAGGAGGAATGAAGGCGAATGTAACATATTATTTTCCATTTTATATGAAATGTTTCTCAAATACTATGTCCAGAAAACTTCTATGCTTCATAATCAAAACAATTTAAGTTGATCTTGTTAAGCTGAATTGAAGGCTTGTGCTAACTAATTTTTGCTCCTTATAGTAATTATAGCATAATGGATAGGGAGTTAACAGGAGGCTATATTGAAACTAAATCAACCAGTGCACTCTAATTCATACCCTCTGCACTAGCTGCTCTCTACCTTTCTACCTTAGTGCCCACCATCAGTTGCCCCTTATTTTGTGAAAATAAGTCTCCACTTCATAAAGTACTTCAGCCTAAGCCCAGAAGAATGAAACATTTCAAAATAAAATAATGGTAAAATAGAAGTAATGAGAAGTATTAACTATGAATATTCATTACTTGAAAAAAAAGGAAAAAATTCTAAGACGACAATGTTTTCACAAAATTCCAAACTTTATAAGACACCTGCAATAGGAAAGTATTAAGGATTTCAACATGGAATTATCCCAATTAGAAAACTACACAAAATGAAACAACAAACAAGCAGCTTTTCGGGTCTAGCTTCTTGTGCCTGGAACATCTGCAGATTGCACTGAGTTGCTTCTGTTGGCAGGTGGATGCCAGGTCATTAAACAGGTAAGGTCACACACGCTCTCTAGGGGGAACTTTTACTGGCAAGAGACATTTAAAAGCTAGCAAATACAGAAGCTTGAAAAGAGGCCAACTAGCACAAAGAGAAGAGCTTAAAAGGACTTCGAAAATCTGTTTAAAAACCTGACAAAGATCACCTGCTATGGGAATTAAGATGCAGCCATTTCTATTATCAGATATTCTTCTGTCTAAATGTGTCACCACTGGACACCAGTTGCCACCATCCAGAACCTTCACTTGATCTATAAGGACGATAGCCTGATTTCCCCACAACTGAAGGCCAGGAAAGGCAGAATTCCCATTGAACAAAGCACCCACTGGGAAATCTGTTAGGAAGCAGGCAGGGAAGCTGCAAAGATGGGACTGAACAGCACTAGAGATCAAGGTGATACCAATGGAGGTCACATGCAGGAATGTTAAGGGAAAGAAACTGGACAGATGTGAAGCTCTGCAGTGGCACAAACAGTGAAGAAGGAGCTTGCCCTTCTGCAGGGGGGTAGCTTATGTGCACCTCTTCTCAGTATTGATGGTTTCCCATCTGAAACATCCCAGCAGTGAGTGACAACAGATGAGCCCCTCCCAACAGTACAAGCAGGGTCTCTTGACCACACCTGATGTACCCCTGGGGAAAACTGAGTGGAAACTGTTAGTAAAGTATTACCCATGTTCATCTGTCAGCTCGAATTATTGCACCAGCAATACTACAGGAGGTTATTTATTCTAAGCAAACCCAAAATGATGATGAATCTCTGGGACAAGAAGGATTGGTGTTCTCATCGGTCCTTGATGATAAGCTTCATAGCTTATTAGAAAGATACCTTCTGGAGATCAATGTGTGGCTGTGCAGATGGTGTTACCAAGTGATGGTTGGTTTTCTCAGCTCTGGAATGTTTCAGGAGCTGATGGGCAAAACCAGTCGATATCTCATAAAAGCAGGAATGTCTTTGACCAGTGGATTTCTAACTTATTAAGAAAGAATATAAAAACAAAAACCACAGGTGCATTTTACCACAACTCTTATGTTGGAAGTATATGAATTTTCATAAATTTTCATACTATTAGGTGGTTAATGCAGCTAGGTAGAAAAATATTGTTATCACGTGGTAGAAGACTAAGTAGGAAAAACTTGTTATCCATCCAGATAAGGTTCTACTATAAATCACAAAGTGGGACAATGAAATAGATTAAGTGTCTTATGAACAATAAGCAGAATTATTTAGAAGGTAGGATGTACACTAAAGATAATCTGGGGTGATGTGATTGCCAGTGACAGAGTTAGGATCTCAGCCCAGGTGAGGAATAAACTTTGTCCCTTGATGTGGAAAGATCTCTTTGATAAAACCTCATAGTTCTTTTTTAAGAATTCATACCTGGTATGCGAAGGCTGGAATGAAGAAACAGCACCTAGATAATATGGGAAACAGGCTTGTAATAATTCTACAGAAATGGATCTGGGTATTAATATGGAGGATAAAAATGTAATGGATCAACAGTATAAAGGCAAATGCCATGATGAGACAGCCAAACAGAACTAGAACCTGCAGAACGTGAAATATTCCTGGACCTTCTTTGTCACTTATAAGGCTTCAGGCCGAAATCTTGTATCCAGCTTTGGGTCCCACTCTTGAAGACAGATGTGAGCTCTCTTGATAATTCAGAAGACAGCAATAAAAACAATCAGAAATCCAGAGAACATAACCTGTGAGAAGAATTTTCAAAATGCAGGCTGAAAGCCTTGAGAAGAAAATATTATTGTTATCTTCAAATATATAAAATGTACCTTCAGATATAAAGAGAACCAGCCAATAAATGTAGTGAAAGCAGTGAAACACTAGAACAGACTGCTGAGAGCAGGTGTCTCCAGAACTGGAAACTTTTAAGGATTCCAAAGAGAAATAACCTACATATGAGACAAGGTACTGTGCCAAGAAGGTGGTGAGTAGGTGGCCAGCCCTATGATTCTGCATCACAGAGCAGCCGGAGCATCATTTTAAATTATATAATCACAAGCACTGTCCTCTGATTGAAGCACCGAGGCTTCCAACAGTAATATATTAATTCCCAATAAAAATGATAATATATTCAGTAATTGCTTCAGAACTCTGAGTGAATACAAAAGCAGTTTTATGAGATGATGAAGCAAGGCCTATGTCCTCACTGACAACTACATGGCCAGTTCTCATATATGAAGTCTAAGGGGAATTTTAGAATAGAGAAAGAAGAGAATCGAGAAAGCAGAGAATAGAGAAATATTCCAATGATAAAACTAATGAAACAAAGAAAAGTACTAAATACGAGAAACAACTAATAAGCACATAGAGAGAGCACATCCAAGAATACACAAAACTCCAGAGTTGGCCCTTATTGCCATCTATCAGTGTAATTCACTTTAATGTGAAACAATGAAATCTTATTAATTGTTTAAATCTGTAAGAAAAGTTTTGAAGGAAAAGGAAAAAAAATACGGTATACCACTGATCCAGTTAAGCTAGCACTTTTTCTTCTCAGCTCAAAATTGTGACATGTTTTAGAGGTAATCCATCAAAACAAATATTTGGGATTGTTCCTATGTAAGGGGTTTTTTTCAGAGTTCTATTTTGTTATGTGTAGAACTATACCAGAGATATCTTTTCCTGTCCTATCTGGAGTCACTTTGAGTAGTCTTATCATTCATATTATAAGCAAAATATACATATCCAGGGATATGTATATTTTTGGAGATGTATTTTTATGGATCTTCACTTCATCACTCTTTTTTTTTCTTTTTTTTTTTTTTCAGACAAATGACATTAAAAAGGGTAAATTTTTTATTTGGAAAAAAATAAAATTGTACATACTATAGACCCGCATCAGATAATTCATGTAACTCATAACTCATTGTAACTGATTTCTGTGTAAATTTGTCAGTATGATTGCATCTATTTTACAGCAATATAAAAGTCCTTGTAAGCATATGAATTAGCTACTTGAGGAGTCCAATGTCTCTACTTTTATATGCCATTTTGAACTAGCAAACATTTTAATCTGTTTCCAATGAATGATCACAGTAAGGCTGGAGGAAGGAAATATTTTTCCACAATGTTTGAAGAATAATTTGTCAAGATACCCCAAATATGAGATTTTCCTTACTAAAATAGTAACTATTATATTTAAAGACTTATTGGGATGCCTGACCTGTGGCTGAATCTTATGCACCATCTACCATGTGTAACTGGAGCAAGAAATAGCAATTAATCTCAGATGCTGATAGAAAGCACCGTGTGCTCTCATTTCTTGCTGCAAACTGTAACCCTTTAAAGTGGTGCTTGCTGGACCCCCCAAAATAAGATGCTGTGAATAATTAGTTTGTTTTCAAATAAAGTCATTATTTCATATTGGTATTTATTTCAGCTGCCATAAGAGCCATGGAAAATGATTATTAAATAAAATGGAATGTTTTCAGAAATGCTTATATGTAAACTGGGAAGGATTAAGGCTGCTTTGGAAAACATTTAACTTTCTGATGTATGTGTACCTTAAATGTCCACCATTCAAGTATCTCCTTAACTTATAATCATCTTTTTCCTTGATTGTTCAAAATTCATGACCTATTTCTGGCCCATGCTGGAAAATATTCCACAGTAATTTCTATGCCACACTTCTAAATCCAAACCTGTAACAAATCAGTGCTATAAATCTTCTGAAGTTAATGGAGTTTCATCAGAGATTAATTGGCCTGGGGAATGACAATTTTTAACCTCAAAGATGCCCTGTATGCATAGGAGGGTTCCTGCTTAACAAAGCACTTCAGCATGGATTTCTGTTACACTGAAAACATGAAAGCTAAGCATTTAAGTGCAGTGTAAATCAAGGTGTTTCTCCTTGGAAGCTCACTATTTCTATTTTTAAACTTTATTGCTGACATCTGTAACTGCAATTTGTAAACACTACAAAGCCTATTTGTCCCTGTTTGGTGCCTTTATTTTTTTTAATATTTCGTATGTTGCTATGAAACCTATAACCTGCTAATAAGGGAACTCCTCCTTATTCCAAGATCCAAAACTGTAGCATTTAAACTGACTAGTTTTGTGGTTTTACCTACTTTTTATAATAAATATACCACACTGGTATACCCATAGTAGGAGCAGTTTTACCATTATTGTGGTTCCCTTCCCCACAGAATAATAAACAAGAATATTTTAAACACACGGAAACAGCTACAAATACCAGGATAGGTAGAACAGTCTGATTGTTCTGATGCAACGAAGACCTTTTTCTCCTAAATAAATAATGCTACATTTTATGAGGAACTCAGAGGTGTATATAATTACTTTTTACATGTGTTAAAAAGCTGGGGGTGTTTTGCCTTATAATAGACCTCAAGCAGTTCACATTCAGCTGCTTTAAGATTCACTTTTTTCTTCTTACTCAGAACACTAACATATCCAATAATTAAATCAAATGCTGGTAGTTTATAGATACTAAAATCTGTTGACAGCAATTTTAAACACTATAACCTGTAGGAGCAAAAGGTGTTTTACCAAAGCAAACACATTGGGCTAAAATGTTCAGGATGCATGTCAAAGAAAAATTAAATAAATAATAGAATAAAAGTAGCAGGTCTCTTTCAGAGCCATGATTCATCAGAATGTGTTCCATTTTTTGACTTGGCTATTTCTGGATTTTCTGATCGCTTCATATGGTTAGTAGAAAACTTCAGAAGAAAACTTTCAGTTTCAGCTTTTACTTATTAAGTTATATCATGTGTTCTCCTTTGTTTTGAATGAAGAGATTAAAAAAATCTTTCCTTTTAACTGGCAGCATGGTGGAATAGGAGAGAAAGGAGTGAAGGCAGGAGACGTGGAGCCCTCATCAGAAGCACCAGTTTAAAACAGGTCTTGGTTAAGCATTGAACACCAAAAATCAAAGGGATGTTGGCAACTTAAATTTTACTGTAAGGACTTTTTGTTTTGCTATTTACTGAGTGCAGTCAGAATGCACAATGTATGAAAAATAGTGGGAGATGTGTTCCTTACCCCAGAGCATTCACATTCTCAGAGAAATAATACTCTTCACACAAAATGTGTTCAATAATCAGTTTCTAAGCAGTGCAGATATCTTTCTGGCTTTCTATCATTCCTTTCTTGGTTAATATTGATAAAGATAATTAAGGGAGCATGTGCTGAGGAAGGCTTAATGAAGTTTGATGGTTTGACACACCTGGGGAGGTGAAGAGTTTTCAGAGCAAAAGGAAAAATGTAAAAAACCTGCAGCTGAGAGTAAAAGTCTTCATGAAGATAAGGAGTAAGTCTGCGAGAGTATGGAATATTCCATCTGAAAAACTCTAAGCAAATATATCATAAGTACTGTTCTGCTCAGAGGCTGAATACGTCTGCATGACTATGAATACCTAGTTCTAAACATTACAGCACAAGGATTTTATGATACTGAACAGCTCCATTACTTCTGTATTATTTAGATGATTTATCAATAGACATCTCAGATCTTTATTTTTTCAAGAAATCAGCTCTTCATCTGTTTCACAAAAATTAATTCACCTTTCAGTCATTAAAACATTTTCCTTTTAACCTGAAAGAAACTCCTATATAGTTCTACATATCAAGCCTATTAAAACACTGCTTTAAAAGTCTCATTATGTCTGCATAGCAATTCTACAGTTCAAGCACTGTGCTAACAGCATGAGCTGACTGACCTTTGCTGGATGACTTACTGCAAGGAGTCTCCAGGCCTGTCATTTTCAATGGTAGGCTGATGAGGCTGCTAAGAAAAAGGAGTTAGTGAAGACAAGCGGGAGGGGTTTTGCATATGTAATTTGATTTGGGCAACTAACTAGCCCTTCTAATAAAGAAGCAGGAACTGCTTTCTCTTTCCTGCATAAGATTAGAAATTCTTGAAATAGCCTGAAAGAGAAATAGGCAGACCTTCTGGAAGAGACCGGCAACAAGAAGAAAAATGTCCACCCATCAAGTAAAACCTTTTTCTTTTTTTTCCCTACCCCATTTTTTCAAAATGAGTAACATGTGACAGATGATTACAGGTATCAGAAAGAATAAGCTGAAAGCAGAGTTAATCTAGATCTTTAAAGTAGTAAAAGCTGGAGTCTTTTGGTAGCTTGGTAGAAAGAGGATGTTTGGAGAGAAAGGTGCTGGAGAAGGTATCTGTTTTTACATCAGCGTTGATGAGAGGAGCAGAAGAAATATTTCAGTTGAGAGAATGTTGGCTTTGATAGTTGATTAGAGCTTGGAGAAAATTCGGAGTAACTGAGGAGGAGACCTCTAATGAATACAAGATTACTGCCTGACACAGACCAAAAGATGTGAAACAACCTCAAGAAGTAGCATATGCTTCAAACATAAAGAGGCAACCAACCACTTAGAAATGACCATGGCAGCTTAGGTGTAATGCTATTATTTTTGGTATAGCTTTTCACATTCTGTTTTTTGTGCTGATTATATGCTTGATGATCATGTTGGTTTTGCTTGTAGTTTGGTTGTCGCTTGTAGTTCGGCTATTGCACAGCTATGTACCTGTGTTAGTATCAATTATTTTCTTTTAAACCTTTTTTGTGCTTGTGGCATTTGAATGGAATAGGGGTGGAAAAGCTCCATATTGTAGTAAAGAATATTTTCTGGTAACTATTGTTATTCAGTTATTCTTACATCTCAAACAGCATCAGTAAATGTTATTCCTTTAAGCATTACATTTTACTCTTACTTTCATGAAGTCAAGTGATGAGTATAATTTAGCTTCCTTTGATAATTATTGTATTTCTATACTAGAGAATTCAGAGAAGTTTTTATTTGACCTGGGAAACATACAGTATTTCTGTCTCTCCCCTGATGACCTGGCCTTCATGGCCAGCTTTTCTAAGTAGGAAGGAACTACCAGTGTTTAAAGTAATCTTTTTTTCCCTGGGGCTTCCAGCAGTATTTACCAGAAGGGTTTTTTTGCCTAAACCTAGCTGTTTCAAAGCTTTTAAATGTGCTATGACATTTCTTCCCTACTGTTCCTCATGTTGAATTTTCTATATATGTATTATTTGTAGGAATTATCTTGGTTCAAAGAGAGTCTAAACATAATTTTGGTATTAAAACTGGTACTACTACTGACCATGTTGAATTTCCAAAATATTTCTAAAGTGACTTGTACCACTGAAATTCTGCATATTGTGTATGAAATACAGGAAAGCTTTCATATCTCAGCTGCCGCATCAGCAATTAACTGACCGAAAGTCCGAGCAACTGACCAAATACATCTATATTTCACAGAGAAACAGTTGGTACCTGCCTTAGTAGAAGACTCAGGGACAATTCCCACAAAATTAGGTGAGTCAGTGATGTTTCATTAGGTTGAGATGCCATCCTAGAATAGCAGTGAGTGAATGAGTGATATCTTGAAGTCCAGTCACCATGAGTGTTAAGGTCACAGGCTTATGGCAGATATGAGGATATGCCCTATCTGGAGGCAGGTAACGGTATATTCCAGTTTCCAAGAACTTCTGCAGCAATTTAGATAGTTTCTTAGTAAAGAGCAGACGTAAGGCACAAACTTTTAGTTGTTTCGTTTGGTTGATTGGTTTTTGTTTTGTTTTATGTTGTTGTTGGCTTGTTTTGGGGTTTGTTTGTTTTGTTGTGTTTTTGTTTTTGAAGACAACACACACAAACACACAAAACCAACAGTGCTTACACCATAAAAATACTAGTTTCCTCTAGGAATTCTAAAATACCAGACTTCTGAATTTTAAGATTAGTTTCAATTATTCCAAGGTACTTTGTGGTTAGACAGAGCTTAATTTGGTCCTCTTGTGTGGTGATGCTTTTGCACGTGGGCATAATGTGAGTCACCTGTGCTCATACTACCACAGACTCAGAAGTGCTGATGAGGAGCTCTATCAAATAAATCAATCCTATCTCCGCTGCTGATTGTTCAGAGGTAACCCCATGAGATATTCTTTTTTTCCTTCTCACCACTCTCCTAGGTTAAATCCTAGTGCAAAATTAATGATTAATTGCTGGTTGATAGTATTTAGACCGAACAAATCTGTGTCAGATGTTTTGTAACTGGAGAGAAAAATCTCACTTGGAGGTACTTTTTACTGTTCTTGGGATTAATCTTTATAGAACTAGATTACTGTGTATATTTTGCCACATATGTAGCCGACTGTAAGGTTCTTTCTAAAAAATAAAAAGGAAAAGTACCTTGCAATCAATAGCCTTACAATTTGCCAACTGCTGTAGTCTGGTGTCCTTATTCTATTTTTGCAATTTAAGTATACTTGCCTTCCTCTACTCAGTTTGCCTTCAGTATTATTGCTGAGGCTCTGAATTGAAAGGGTAATATGAAATGAATTAACAGAGGCTACAATATTCTGGGTTAGTCTCGTTTTATGCTTTCTCCTGATGTTCCTTTTAGCATTGTTCTTGTTTTTTTTACTAGTAAGCCAGTCTGTGGGTGGTTTTCCTTTTATTATTTCATGGTAGAGGGAATACGGGAGAGAAATAACGATCTAGGAGGGATTTATTATGTGTGATGCTCCAATTTGCTGTCCTTCTCCCTGCTGACACTCCTATACAAGCAGCAGATTGCCTTACTGCTGTGCTTTTTGGATCTTGAAAGAAAGAAAATCTGATACCAGTGATGTTGGTTTCCTTTTCATACTGTTCAGCAGTAGGGAACATGAACATTTATTTCCCTCCTCCATTTCCACAAACTATAAACAATTCAAAGATTTTTTTTTTTTTCCCCCCCACCCCGACATTTCTTGTTTAATCCGTATTACCCTTTATGGCACTCAGTCCTACAGGATATTTTTGAACTTTGATTCCTCTGCAGTGTCCCTTCTCTGTTGTAGTTAATACCATCACTGTCATGACACTTACTTGATGATTCTTTCATCTCCTTTCTGGTTCTCTCCCTAAAGCTTTCTTTATAAAGTAAAAGTATCTCTGAAACACTTAGTATGGGCTGTGATTCCTCAGCTATTTATCTTCTGTGTGGTAATATAACACACATTAAAAAAAAAAAAAAAAAAAAAAAAACACAAAAAAAACCCACAGCAGGCCTTCCTCTTGCTGTTTGCTTCCTCTTGCTATTTCTCTCATTCTTCCCAGTAATGAGGAAAGCAAGTGTTACATTGCTGGGTGCAGATGTAGTCACCCATTTACCTTTGTTTGCTCTGAACCAGCCCAAGCAAAGATGTCTGAGGTTGTATTAGGTCTTTCAAACTGAGACCAACCAGATTTCTCATGTGGCTGAGAAATCCATGGAAAGGAGCAGGGGGAGAGGGCAGGGAGCTTTTTGGCGTGGGTAGCAGATGTGCACAATTGCAGCTCTGGTACCTGTTGTGTCTGTAGAAAGCGAAAAAGATTAAGTCAATAATATATGTTGATACCATTTCTGCAGCATTGTGGTCTAAATAAGTAAATGTGATAGAAACAGATGGAATATATTTGTTGTATAAACTAGTTAGTAAAAAAGAGTGAAGCATTGGGACATATGAGCTATTTGCCTTTTTTTTTTTTTTTTGTCCTCCCTCCAAGGAGAAATAGCCATTGCTAGTAGATACTTTGATGTAAAAATATTGGAATTAAAGAGTGGGTCCAAATGTAGCTTTTCCATGAGCACATTTAATGAAATAATGAAATTTATGGAAGACTTTATCTGGATGACTAACTTGTAAGCCAGATCTGCAGACCACGTAGGTTTTTCTTTCTTTGCTAGAATATTTCAAGTGTCAGAAAGTTTTCTTTAATGTTGCTGCCCTCCTTTAAAGACTTGCCAGTTGTTTCAGCTTACTTTTAGTACTTTCTTTTCCCCCACTCTGTACTGGTTTGCCCCAATTTTCTGCAAATATTGGGGATTTTGGCTAGTCTAGGGATATTAATGTCTACTTTGAAACTTCTTTTGTGCATGCTCTTTTGAGAATATTTGCCAGCGTGCTTCGGGTAAAATAAAATCAGAGTTTTGAAGAGATCTCTGTTGATTATTGTAAGCATTCAACTAACTGTTTATTTACAAATGGATTGTGATTAATACTCTTTGAGTATCGGAAATATTTCAGCACAAAAAATTCGACCAGATTACAAAAAAAAAAAAAAGAAGAATGAGGGACATGGACATTCCTCACAAAACCAGTAATAGAGAAGATGCTGCAGTTCTGTCCCTCAGCTTATTCCATAAGGATTTCCTATGGGACATGGGAGGTTCCTCCTCCTTTCACTAATTCAGAAAACGTGTTTGAATCCACTCCATCTACAGGATGCTTTTGCTTCTACCAGCATAGAATATTTTCATATTCTTGTTCAAGCATTTTTTTGTTTGGGAGAGAGGGGAAAGTATGACCTTAAAACTGTTGGTTAAAAACTCCCCTGAGAACCTGAAGAATGTTATGTCAGTTGCTTCTTGAATTGATACTTAATAAATTTCTGCCTGTGGTCTTCTGGAGTGATTACTCCATGCGGTGTACCCATATAATGGATAAATCATAAAAGGATACCAAGCCATAAAAGTGACAAAATGTTAGTTAAAATCCCTAGGTAAACTTTTAAAGTGCACTTCAAAGTTCTAAAAATACCAACTTTTAAGCTGAGGTTTTTACTTTTAATAGTATTTTTAAATCCCAATTGCTATTGTCATTTTACCGTGGTATCCTCAAGGTAGATCAATGATGGTTCAGGGGCTAACATAAAATGTCAAGATAATATAATTAACTAGTATAAAGAAAGCAATTTTGGAATGGAATTACTTGATGTAATGAATTTTTGGAGTAAAATAATTTTATTCAATGATCCACAGAGGGGCAGGTGATCTTGTTCTGGGTTCATTTTATGGATGATTAGGGAAAGAATGTGGTTAAAGCCATTAAACAAAGTAATGCTCTTTGAATTTTCTAGAAGATTTCTGTATAAATATATTTTGACAATAGTAATATGGAAGTATTAATGAAAGCAAGCTTGGTTTCCTCTCAGATCTTGCTAGGAGTATTTCATATACACATTGCTATACACCGTACCATCTGAAGGACACGCAGCACCCTTTAGAGCCAATATTCCTGTATGATGCTCTCTGAGATCCATAACCTATATAAAATGGCAGTTACAGTGAAATGCTTTGTCCCCACACTGCATAATATAAATTTAACTGATAAAATTGCACCTAATCAAGAAAGTTACTGACAGGTTGAACTACTTTGGTTTTATTTTTTCGTGTTGCAGTTCGAAACCAAATCATTTTGGGCTTGCTTGTTCTTTTTGCATATGTTTTTGTCATGAGATAATTAAATTTGGGTGAAACCATGGCTTAGCCTTTGCTGGAAAAGGTTAGTGTGACTGTTATAATGAGGCAATGCCAGCAAGTCCTCCTAGTGAATGCACTTCTTTCCCAAAATCATTTATTTGAAATATAAATCATATTCCTGGGATAATATTCCAAATGCTTTGTGAGTTCTAGACTCTTGATTCTTTTTCTTTGTAACTGTATTTATACCAGGGCTTTCAGCAAGCACACAAATAACTTCAGCAGACCTTGTTTCTAATGTAGACTCAACCAGTGTGTTGTCCAGACTCTAAGCACTTTCTAGTAGAGTGAATTTGTGATTTATTAGTGTTGCTTCCTGTCTGCAGCGTGACCTGTTTTGGAAGTGAAATAGGCTTTGATCAAGTTTAAATGCTGTGTAAGTTTAGCTAAGATGTATAGCTGCAATTTGGTGATTTTGTTGTTGTTGTTGTTGTTGTTTTGTTGTAGTTTGTACTTGAATAGCCATTATGTCAAACTAAAGCTATTTTTGTATAGTCTTCTGCTCTTAATGCAAATGTTTACTTCTCTATGTGATGTTATGCTCTGGAATTCCTTGAAATGAATGAATACTAATATTTTGCATTTTTTTCATAACTACATCTGTCTGCCTTATCTACAGTGAAAATTATTGTGTATTCTTCACCTAGTTGATTTTGTAACGTTTAAAATAATCTTTGGTTTAGAAATTCTTTAGATAGATTCCACATTAAAAGATAATTAATAAATATTGTCACTTCTCTGTTAACAGCGCCTATCAAATGGCTCCATAGACTCAAATGATGAAGCCAGTCAAGTTGTTGAACTTCAGGAACTACTGGAAAAGCAAAACTATGAAATGACACAAATGAAGGAGCGTTTGGCTGCCCTGTCTTCCCGGGTGGGAGAGGTAGAGCAGGAGGCAGAGACCACCAGAAAAGAGCTCGTTAAAACAGAAGAAATGAACAGTAAATATCAGAGAGACATCAGGGAGGTAAGGAGTTCATCACACCCACCTCCTTTTTCTTGACTGCTGTTCCTGTGATACCCGGTACTAACTGATGGAGGCCAATGAATATGGGAAGCCAAAGTCAAGCACTGATAAAAGCCCTTGTATGTAGGAAACACAAAATGTACATTAAGCAACAGTACTAGAAATCTCTTTATAAAACCGTGTTTGTAAAAGTGGGTTTGCATATATGAAACTCTAATGGGAGCAAGGACAACTCTGTTGTGGTTTAGCATTACTAGAGTGAATTCTGGCAAGTTTTCAGCTATTTCAGGTTTTCAAGATGAACTCAATTGAATAGAGATGCTGGTCATGTAGACAGTCTAAAGTACATTTTTAAAACATCTGAGCTTTTTTATAAAATGGTGTTATTTATATAATCAATTATAATATTTACTCATGTGTGGTAACTTCATTTCCCCTGTTATAATATACTGTTCCCTTCTCTCAATAAATGGAAACACAATTCAATTTTCTTTCCTCCTCTTAAATTTGTGATGCTCCTTAGTACATTCCAGAGTATCTTCTCTTATGTGGAGCTCCCTCAATGTATGTGGATTGTTGGCTTCCAGAATCTACTTCAGTATTTTGAAATTAGAGTAGTTATCTTTCTGTTACACCACTTTCTACAATACAGGTGTTTCATGTGGGTTTATGTATGTATGTGTGTGTGTGTGTATATGTATATATGCATTTGCATGTATATATTTAACCTGTTATTTCTAGTTTTCTGGAAGAAATTTTTCTTCAGAACTTCTGGTGCCTGACATAGCCTCAAAGTGTTGTCACATCTTTGCACTCTACCTCTTTTTAAGTATTGTATCATTTTATCAGGTTATGAAAATAGTTCCCTGTGATTTGTTTATTCTTTTCTACCGCTCCTACGTTATATCACTAGGGGTCTCTAACATCTCCATTCTTATTTACCTTTTTACAAATATTCCTGTTTCACGGACACTTGGTTGCCACTTGCTATTTCTCCCTTAAATGCCACATTACACCATCTACAGACATACTTGCTTTCAGCCCTTCGCTTCCTGAGGAAAGTGGCCGCTAATACATTTGCATGTACAATAATTAGCAAACTTCAGTGCCAAATCTGCTGCAAAAGGTGTTTGTAAAGTGGAAGTGCCTGTCTTCATTATTTCATACTACCACAAAAGATAGTCTTTCTAATGCAGAAAATTAAATACCTGCAACAAGAAGGGTAGTTTAGTATTGTGTAACTTGGATAAATTATAGGATATTTTTCTGTAAGTTTTTAATGAATTACGTATGTAATTACTTTTTTTTTTCTCAGCAATATGCAAAAGGACCGCTTGGATATGGTCCATTTTGGGACTAGCTATTTGGATCCATTGATATGTTCATTGTATCTTTCTTGAATAATAATCTTTCTTCAACACTGCTTTCATAGTTTAATATAAGACAAGCAGCAAGACATGCTCATCAGTGAATATTTTCATTGTGAAAGATTTCGTGGCAACATGCAAGCCAGACACATGTTCAAAACTAATAAAATTTTCTGCTTTTACTAAAATTAATTGAAGAGAAATAAATAATGTCATAGAGTAATGTATACTCAATCTAAATTACAGCTATTGGTTTCAGTGAGGCCAGCTCGTAATACACGAATAAAAACAGCTCAAGATTTTAAATAAATCCTTATCCATGACATATATGGATAACGTACCCTGGTGTTATGGTTATGTTACGTATCCAACATTGTGGTCAATTGTTTTCTGGAAATTTCAGGATATGTTGCCTGCTGTCTTCAACATGTACTTCAGCACAAAATATTAGCGGGACCCAAGAATAAGAGTGGAAATGCAGATTTACATTTTTTCCCCAAATCACTGCGCTGTATTTGTACTATTGTGTAACTATATGAGTTTTTTCTATTTTCTGATCAAGCATGCTGTTGTTTAAGTAGAAAACAAGTGAATGTGAGCAGCATTTGCTATGTGTTTTTTCACTGAAAAATATAGAAACTAGAAAAATATACAAAAGGTGAGGTTTGTTTCTGTTTGCTCTACTCAACAGCTACCACTTTAAATACAGTTATAAGAAATCCCAAAGGAAACAAATTCTCCTTAAAACAGAAAAATTACTGCTGAGCATACTTTACACCTCTGTCTCGCCTTAGCATGAAAATTAAACAGGTATAAAATTGTGGCATTTTAATTGCATGGTTCTTGATGGTGTGTTTTTTGTCATGTTAGGCAATGGCACAAAAGGAAGATATGGAAGAAAGAATAACTACACTGGAGAAGCGCTACCTCAGTGCTCAGAGAGAGTCCACCTCCATACATGACATGAACGATAAGCTGGAAAATGAGCTTGCAAACAAGGAAGCCATCCTACGTCAGGTGCAGTATCTGCGTTAGTCAGTTGCTTTCTTCATAACAACGAAGATAAATGCAAAAAAGGGAGAAGATCTACAGTAGGAGGTTTCCATTAGGTTAATCTGTTCATTTTTAATCAAAATATCAGTTTATCTAAAAAAAAAAAAAGAAAAAAAAAACCACAACAACAAACCACCACACAACTTTTTCAGCAACTCTAAGCTTCATATCAGCCACCACAACTCTGAATTCCAAATCGACATGTACCTTCAACATTGTAAAATAGCTGTGTTTTCTAACAGTGTCTTGCATATATGCGCACCATTATATTGCCTAAGTAAAGGTTTATGTTTGCTTCCTATGTAATGATTTTCTGAATTTTATTTTTAAACAAAATATCAAAAAATAGTGTCAGCAAAATAAATTCCCTAGTGATTTCACAAATTAGTAGTATGTAAATAAAATTTTACAAAGCTGAATGACCCTTGAATATCCTTTAGAAAGGTGTATAACATGATTGTGCAGTTTTATCTCAGGCTACTTTGTTTCCATGGTGATTGCAGAAGCTGAAGTGTAAAGTGAACCGAAAAGAATGTTTTGTGATTTGAAGAATACAATGTGAACAGAAAGCTAATGTGAAATGAATATAATTCAAACTGTAAAAGATTAAATTGCTCCTCAGCCTCAGTATCAGACCTTTACTTTTTTTCACCTATCATGTCTTCGCACAATATAAAATGCTATATGAGAAACAAGCCTGTATGACCTGAAAATCTCTGCTTCTATGATTGTATGCAAAAATATTTACACACACACATCCCTCTGTATGTGCATATATATGTACCTGCATACGTCTTCAGGGAAATGAAAGCATCAGAACTCAAACTCTCTGGCTTTTGCCAGCTTCCTTGCAGTATTTTGAGAGGTATCTTCAATTGTTAGGAAGAAAAAACACCCAACAATGGACAAGTAATGTACCTGCATCTGAACTTTTATTGCTGCCAGTGTAAGTCATGCTGTGCTGCAGAGGTCTGCCTACTCAAAGCAGTGATCAATAGAACTAGGCTTAGAATATATACAGGCAGACTTAAAGTTGTTTTGCAGAACTGTGAGGTGGAAAGCCTAGTTTTTCATGCCTTTAAAAGATTAAAAAGGAATCTAAAAGCATACTTCTTTTTGATGTCTTTTATTACCTGGAATGAACAGGAATGCAGGAAACGCTTATCAAGTCATTAAAAAATTCTTAATCATGTGGTACATCTCAGTAGGACAGAAAACACTGCAGTTATCAAAAGTCCTCCTGTTTAATGTTTATCACAGATTAAACAATTTCACTTGTGTAAAATGAGACTTAATTGTAGGTTCACAATGAAAAATACCACTGCAACCTTAAGCAAATAGCAACCAGGTTATGATCATGAATTAAATGTAAGTTTTAACATTTCCTAATATATGACTGGCATTTGTTCGGAAAATTGTGTTTGGCAATTTGTTCAGAAACTTTGCTGGGAGTTCTGTCCTTTTGAAATTGTACTTCTTTCCCATTTTAGCTCATACATAAACTTTTCTGTGAGATAGACTCAATATTTCCACGTAGAAAATTCTCATTTTATTGGCACCAATACTTTTCTTTTGTTCAGATGAACAGCACATGTATCAGAAAAGCTTTTTGTTCATTAGTGCCATTTTACAACTCCTTTTCTTCACTTTCTCATGTTCCTTGGGCCTCAGTTCATTTATCTTTATTAAGACTGGCAGCCTACCCTGTTCCATGCTTGAGTTAATACTTTTCCAACGAGCTCTCCCATGCTGTGGAGTATCTATGCGTATGTAGTGAGTTTTGCTTACTTCTCTGATACTCAAAAAACTGAAGAAAAATCTTAATTCTGATTTTTTTTTTTTTTTTTTTTTTTTTTAATACCTGTTTATCTATCTTTGGCCTTCAGTTGGAAGACAAAAACAGACAGCTGCAAGAGCGCCTAGAGCTGGCGGAGCAGAAGCTGCAGCAGACGATGAGGAAGGCTGAAACCTTACCCGAAGTGGAGGCTGAGCTGGCTCAGAGAATTGCAGCTCTGACTAAGGTACTGTCCTGAGAAATAGCTTCGCTCCAGAAGCCCCGTTGTTTAATGTTGATTTGCATCCCAATTCCTCTCCTCAAGGACAAAACAAAGGAGAAAACATTTCCTGATGAGTATGTGCCACGAGTTTAACTAGGAGTGGTCTCAATGCTGTATTTGTAATTCTTAGCATTTTGGTAACAGGAATAATAGTTATCTGTAAGTTAGCCTAGACTATATTTACAAAGGAGTCATGTATTTCCAATATACATGAGCCTTACTTATGCTAGGAGGATTCATTTTACTATGTAAGAGTTTCTAATTTAAGGGGAGAGGGGTAGGGAGAAGTCCCAATCCTACACTTACTTAGTTCTTCTGGACATTTGCATTGACAATGTATATGAAACAACAATTATTTGCGTTCCAGTAAGTGCTATAAAATCAAATTTTAGTGGCAGCTGGGATCATTTGTACAACAAAGGTGAAGACATACTTAAATGGTTTGTTTTGGATGATTCTTTGCATCATATATCTGAAAAGACAAATGTGAAACCCTGAGAGGACTTCAAACTGTTTTTTCTTATAAATTTATTATTTGACAGCTTTCTTGCAGTAAAAATAAGAAGATAAAAATAAATTTTCAGTAGTGTCGTTTTCGTGTTTGGCCTCTAACATTTTCAGGTGTGCATGTAGTTAACACTACAGCTCGGGTATTATCAGTTTCATAAAGATGTGATAATATGTTTATTTTTCATCTCTTAAAATCAGACAAATACAGAAAAATGCATTTAAGAGGTTGTATTACATATCACTCTGATGTATCTAAGCTTTCCTTTCTCTGTTACCAAGGAATGTTTCTAGCTATTTATGGACCTAGCCATTTTGATATTTGATGGATCGTTTTCAATTCTCTTATTTTTCTATTTATAGTGAAGCTTTAGGTGCTGAGCAGCTCACTACTGCAGTCCAATTTTTAAGTAATTTAGTTAAGAAGTAGAAAGGAGGAGAAGCTTTGGGGAGATTTGATGTTTGAATGGTTGAGGTTGGTTTATTATTTTAGTAAGGCAATATCATTATTCAGTAATCAAGATTTTGTGCTGTCCATAGGTTTATACGAATGGGTGGGAATTTGAGAGACTGAAAATAGTAGGGGACGAGGGGGGAGAAAGAATCAGCAAAAAGGGAGCTACATGAAATACCAAATATATATCATTTCAGTTTGATAAAAACTCAGGTGTGCATAAAGGCAATATCTTGGCATTTCAATTTATTTTTTTTTCCCAGTTGTTTCTGATTCAACAAATAATTACATATTGTAATTCCCTCAGTAGCTTAAAAATATCATTTTCTATTTTAAGAAATTTTTTCCTGAGTAATTTCTCCAGCAATTAGACACCAGTAAGTATTTTGCAGTCTCAAGCATGTCTTTTCTTGCAACTGCATTTTTCCTTGAACATATGTTAATGGCAAATAGTGTAAGAAGAAATCCCATTTCAACCATGCAGAGCACTCAGACAATTCTATAAGATACTGTTATTGTGACCATAAAGCTGCAGTATACATCGCTGTCATCTTACATTATTTCATGGGATGTGGTTAGAGAACAGTGAACAGAGCTGACGCTCCATCCCATTTCACTTTAATGTACTTTGATAAAGTTTTTGCCAAGCAGAAAACTCTAAGAAGTATGTTAGATTGTAATGCCAGTTCTGTTAATTTCTTTGTGATTACATGAAAAACTGAAGTAATTTTATTTAAAATAGTGTCTTGGAATACATGACATGAAGAAGCCTATATTTTATATGTCTTGTACATAATGTCTTTGCAAACTGTAGATATTAAGTGCTGATTTGACAGCTCCGATGTTCAAAGTCCAGTACTTTTCATGGGTCACATAAATGTAGCTTGGAGTCAAGGATGGTACTGTAGTCACTGCAGCTTACTCTAAGTAGTTTTAAATTAGCTAGCTGGTATACTATTACCACACTAGCTATTCAATGAAAGCTGCAAGACCTATCTAAGGGGCTGAATAATGCTTAATTTTTCCTTTGTTGAGGTTTGCGCCTGCATATACCTTGTCGGTAGGGCTCAAATTAGCTGACTGCAGTCTACCTGAAGTCTGCCTGCCTGAGCTATGGTCACTGCATGTCCACGTATAATAAGTAAAAGATGAGACCCCTGAATCAGCTAGTCTTTCTGTGCTGCAAAAAAGTCAAAACTGATTCTCCTTTCTTTTGTACTACCTCAATGAAAGTGGCTTCTCTGAGATTAATGGGGTTACAATCATATGAAAGAGGTGAGTTAAGCCTAATATTGTATGTGTTTTTTAGAGGGAACTAGTATGGGGTAACTGGAAACAATGACTGCTTCACTGTGGGGAAAATATAAGGCCAAGTATTTACATGTGGAGATAAAACAGAACTAACATGACGTGGATGTGATTTCCTCCTCCTGCCTCAAATTTAAAATACGCATGTTACAATTCTGCATTCAATTTATTATACTCTTCTTCATAAGAAGTCTGGGTTGGGATTCTGCAAAAGAAGGATGTTGAATGAGATCCCTCTATGTTGTCAGTTTTTAAAAGGAGTTGGTTTTCTTTTTATATCTGTACGGGCTAGTGAATGTCTTTTTGCTACTTTTCCATGACCAAACTAGTCCATAAGGAGTGAACTTCCAAAAGTTTGGACTATACAGTGAACTAAGATAAGTACCCATAAATTTACCTGAATCATTTGAGCTTTTCTTTGGCTTTGTTTTCACTGTGTTCTGCCCATTGGGTGAGCAACTGGAGGGTTAGTCAGCCTGTGGCAGACTAACCTGGAACAGCATGATCCCATGTACTGTGCTGTCCTGCCTAGCCGTCGCACTCGTATCTGTCTGGTCATGACAAGTAGCACAGCTCTCGGCATGTATCCCAAGATTTAGACTACCATGACTCATTGAGCCACCTTGTATTCACTCTCTCAGTATTGGTCTGTTTGCCTTCCCTGAAGAAGAGGCGGTTGTAGAAAGAACTTCCCTTCAATGTTAACTAAACCTTTCTTTATCCTACAAGATGTTTATTTTCCTCAGAAGGGAAAGACATTGGAGAATCTAGAATCTTCAGATGGTTAGTCTGTCAAACACGGTTTCTCCTTCCATGTATTCAAGGAGGGGTCTAGTGGAGACAACCAGCATCCACCTACTTCCATTCACTCACTCCCACTAGTAGTCATTCTCTCCTTGGGTGCTTGTGCAGCAGAGGTGACATGTCACTTCTCTGATCACAAGACAGCCGTCAGCATTTTACTCCATCATTCCTGTATGCAGGTCACCAGAAATACCGGCAGTGCTTTCCGGCTCCATTAGAGAATCACTGACATGGAGAAAAGGAAACCATAATCATGATAGACCACATTTAGCATAATAACACATTCAGCTTATTTTAAGGGTAATAAAAAATGACTTGAAAGTTGGAGGCAAGTGGGACACAATGCTGGTTTTGTGACAATGTGGGGATCTGATTTGCATTAAGTAGGGAAGAAGTTGCAAGGAAGTGAAAAGAGGTCTGCAGTGGAAAGGAAACAAAGAGGAGAAAAAAGGTTCTCCTGCAAGAATTGGATGGGGTTAAGACAGAAACGTATCTGAGAACAACGGAGGGTGGGAGGATGATGTGTTAGCTGAAAAAGGAAGTTGATAAATCTTCTGAGGGGGAAAAAAAAAGAGAGAAAATCTTCTATGGGGAGGGAAGCCCAAGAAACCTCCACATTTACAATACATTACTGTGTTCTCAAACCACCTCTCTTCTTGTGCTTTCCTTTCTACAGAAGATTTTCTTCTGATATAAGGAAGAAATGAAACAGTCAAGTTTGACAGAGCTAAATGGAAGGAGTTACTAAACCTACAAGGTGTAGAATGTAGTGGGGGAATGAAGGAGGGACATATCTAGTGGGTGCCTAGTGACTGAAAGTTTGGGATTCAGAAAAGGAGGTGACTTAAGCCTACATATTTTGTCACATTTATAACACATTAGAAGTGAGCTTGTGTACAAGTTGATAACTTTGTAAACTGTTGTGACTCAGTCACCATGGTCACCTATTTTCACCTTGGATTGCATAGCTCAATTCAATAATGCATTCCTTCTTCCTGAATAACTAACTCATTCAAAGGATAGCCAAAGGAATGTGTGCAATAAGAAGCCAGTAGAAAATCTGGAGACAGCAGGTGTGCAAAAGTCAAGGTCTCAAAACTGTGGAAATTGGCTTGTCCCGTTAGAAAATGTTAGATTTGTTCCTGCAGCTCAGCGTGAGGAAGAAAAATGATAGCACCTGTACTGTACAGGTGCTTTCTGCATCTGAAATTGGATTATTTTTTCAACTAAGATGCAAAGACCTAGAAAATGTGCAGTGCCAACAGTAACAGATGATGTGAAAGCAACTTTTTTTTTTGTGGGCGCATTTGCAGCAGGAGCAGCAGCAGGGTTTCGACAGGGTTAGAGAGCAATAATAGAAGCTGCTTTGGTACTCCCTCAAAGTAAAATTTTCCTGTCTATTGCTGGCTTATATTGGCTATTTCTTTGCTATTTCATAGCATATAGAGTGCAAAGTGAGCATTAAGACTCATGCTGGTATCTCATAGGGGTCAGACATTGTTAGTTTTTGTCCATATATTTTTAATCCAGTCTAATGCACAACTTCACAAATCTATTTATAACTGAATGTGCTGGTTAAATGCTTTAAATGCTAGTTGCTGAATACCACACCATGTGTCTTACTAATCCTCCTGTACAGAGTACTGTTGAACAGGCATGCAAGTCATATATTAAGAAGAAGAATGTAGGGTAAGGTCTGCCAAGAAGTAGTCATGCAAGTTCCACTTCAGCAAGTTTTGAACTCAGTTAACTCTTAGCAAGGCAAATCAGAAGAAATCCAATTTCTCTTTATGAATCTCACAGCCCACAGTTGCTCCTTCTGTCTCACATTTATCTGAAATTCTGCTACAGCAAGGTGACTAAAGCTGGTGTCTCGGCCTCTGCCTCATGACACAAGGCAGAGACTGAGACATTCAGTATTTTTATGGTAGGCTCCCAAGTCTCCTAAAGAGCCTGTTCCAGTGGGACTGTCTGGAGTTGAATAACACGTGTGAACAACAAAAAAAGTGTAGCCGCCAGTGGTGTGTCAATCCTAACAGTGTGGCCTGGGAAAGCCTGTGCAGGAGGTATTTGCAAATCCATTAGGGAATAGCTGAATTGCTAGGTTATTTTTGTCTGGAAGGGCCTCAAAGTAGGGAGTATGTATGTGGGTTTCTGTCTCCCCAGCCCTTACAGAGGATGCCCTTTTGATTCATGCAGGGGCTGCTCATGCATTTGGCACCTAAGAACTGGTGGTTAAAATCACTAAATTGCATTAGAGCCCAGGGCAGGTACTAAGGCTGCACACCTGTGCTTGTCCTCTGCCAGGCAACCAGTCGAGCCTAATTGTTTAATGTCTCCGTTTATGAAATAATTTGGTTCTTTTAAAGTAATACAGAATAACACTTTAGGAATGAACAAATGAAATGCACGTAAAGGAAACGTAGAATAATCAAATACATTTTAAGTGTTTAGGATAATGACATTTATTTTGATTCTAAGGCATAGTGAAATTTAATTAATTTTAATGTCTCTTCATCCTACCAAAGAGATGTAAAGGGAGACGAGTTTGGAGATCAACTCTTTTCTTTTATGCTGGAAAACAAAGTAGAAGTACTCTGAGCCACATTTAAGAAGGTTTGTTAGCGAGAATGTATCTATCAACATTTTAATATTCTTAATGAAATAACTGAAAACTATCATGCAAAAAACCTCTATGTTTATATATATCTTAAACGTATACTTTACTGATTTATTAAAGCAGTAGACAGTTATGAAACAGCAGAACTAGATAGCTCTAAGAACCTTAAAATAACATCATGTTCTTTCAAGAATGTTTTCTGTATAAGAATTCAGATAACTCTTAATTCTGACAATAATTTTATTCCTCTTCTTCCAAAGAATAGCTAGGCCTAATACAACCATTATTTTATGCATTGAAAAGACTGTTTCCTGCTAAGGAATGATGTATGGCATGGTTTGGACTGAAAATCTATTTTTCAGTTTGATAAATAAATGTGAATGATATAACTAGCTAGAGCAATTTCTCAAGAACAGGTTATGACAGACAGCACCACATATCAAAAGACTTAAATGAGATCCCCTTTGAACTCAGAATTATTAGTTTGGTTATCTTCATATTTTGCATTAACCTGCAATTAAGTGTATAGAAGCAGTGAAGATTAAGTAATTTCCTTTTAAAATTTGCAGTCAGCTAATGAAGCTTCCAAGTAGTTTAATTTTGTAGGATGAAACTCCCAATGGGTTCTATATCTCCCTCAATGAAAATGGTTTCAAAAGAGGTAGAATTTCTTGAACTAATACCACAGCCAGGACTCAGAAAGGGGAAAAGGGGAAGGATAAGGCTCGATCACTTTCTGGAAGAGTTAGAGTGGTCTGGTTTTCTACAGTTGTGGAGACTGAACTTTTTTAATCCTGTCTTCCTATTTATCCAATTGGGAGAGGAAGCCGCGCATTAGCACTTGTGTACTGGAAGAAACTAATAAGTAAAACTAAAATATAAGATAAATTCATAAAGGGGTTGTCACTGGTCCAAGTCATAATGAATAGGAAAAGGTTTCAGATAATAAATAAATTCAAATACATCACAATAAGCCTGCTTCATGGTCAGAAACAGTAAGTGCACTTACTAAATGAGCTTAGTTACAAAGTATACTGACTTCCTCTTAAATTTTGCAAGAATCTGAGTTTCGTGATTATACTTACTCTGAAAAGAATAGTAGTGATCCTAAAAGTTAAGCATTATTCTTGTATGTATACAAAGCAGGATTTTCTCATATGAATGTCTCCTATCAAAAGCTGCAATTTATATTTATAAATCTCCAGACCACAGGTTTGTTTTCTGTCTGAATTTTTTGGTCCTGATAATACTACTGAGTTTAAGTTATCAGTAATTTTAAGTTATGATATACAGCTGGAATCACTTTGGTATCCCTAATTATTCTGATAAAGTGTTAGACAACAGCATGAAAAACAGTCTCAGTAAAAAAAACCACAGTTGTAAAATCGGTCTTTCTTGTGCATATCAAAGTTTGCTCATCTAAAGATGGAGTTCAAGGTCTCTTTTTGAGAGACGCTAAATCTGACAGAGTGAAATAGCATTTGACAAGCAGGAGCACACAACTCAGTCATCAGTAGCATTGTCTATACGCCTTGTGCCCATTCCTGTTTCCATAGCAACAAATCCATTATAGCATTTCCCTTTCCTTAGGGTTTGGTTTTTTTTTTTTCATTTTGAATTATAACATAGACGTGTTTGATATGACAATAACAAGAATATTCATGTTTTGCAACAGACAACCTAATTAAGATCAACTTCTGTCAGAAGTAGTAATGAATCTTTGGATGGATTACCATGTCTATACTCAGTAATGACTTTTCATTCCTATTAATGAATTTTTATTTATAGGTTCTTCTTTTATCTGGTGACCTTGATCTTCCAAAGAGATCCACCAGGGTGGATCCTTTCAAAGGGATGAAAACCATATTGTTTATTTGGATGAAAGGGTTTATGTAGTCTATTCTAAAATGGAATACTAAAATTTGAGCCTTGTCTTTTTTGATATTCTTTCTGTTTTCTAGAAATTAGGGAATGTACCATAACATTGCACAGTTCTGTAACTGACCAATCCATTAATTTAGTATTTATGCATTGTTTTCATTCTTAGAAAATGATAGAAGAATTATAAAGGACTTTCTGACATTGGCCTCACGGAGTCCTGTTCTGGTGTTTAGTTGGCCATAATAAAAATATTATATATATAGATAGATTAGACAGTATTGCTTTGAATCCACTCTGTAGTAATATGTCATCAGCCAGCCATCACTAACCTTGAACTTCATGTGTAGGTTGATAGCTTTTTTTAGCTTTCCATTATTTTCAGTTTCTCCACATCAACTGCATCATATTCACCAAGTATCAGTGTAGTTTATTCCATATAAAAATCTGTCAGCTAAAGTATTAAATTTTCAGTCACACTTTTCTTTTAAGCATTCTGTGCTGTGTTCTGTTCAGTGTCAGTGTCTTTAGTTCTGATTTTTCAATTTTGTCCCTCTCCTTTTCCTTGACTTGTTAGTCTGATCCAACCTCTTCTACCTCATCTGATGATTATCAATATGTTATGGAAGCTAAGCTACAAGAAATGATCTCCATACGTAGGAAGGTAGTCCTACTGGACTTTACTTTCTATTGCTAAGTAGAATCCATCTGATTTGTTTTCATTTTAACTTTTTTTTTTTTTTTTACTTTTTGTTATTGATAATCAACCATCGTGCAGTTCAGTGCTTCAGGAGCTTACGATTTTACGATGGCAGGTTTGTGTTCAAACCATGCACAGTCTGCATGTTACATTTGGCTGATTTCATTGCTCATAAATAACTCCAATGTTTTGCTGATGCTTGGATGTAACAGGCCTTTGTAGCTGACACATTTCAAGCAATGCTGTTCAGCTGCCTGTTTAAATAAAGTTTCTTTTCGGAAAACTAAGTTTGCAGTTAGTAGTAGCTTGCTTTATGTTTTGGTTAAACTTTACTGAGACAAAGACTTCCAAAGCCACTTCAGTTACAGAAAGAGTCTTTCTATTTTTTTACAGGCAGAAGAAAGACATGGAAACATTGAGGAACGTATGAGACACTTAGAAGCTCAACTCGAAGAGAAGAATCAGGAACTTCAAAGAGTATGTGTATTTTAGACAATTTCCGTGCACTTTTCTTCTTTTAATTTGTCAATATAGTGCTACATTATGCACTCCAGCACACAAATATATCTACCAGTAAATGTTTTGTTTATAGCAGTGATGGCAGCGTTTTCCCACTTTACTTAACTGTCTCAGTATACTAGTTTACATCTAGTTGCAGCTTTTGAAGTATTCCACTGATATAAAAATGAGTGTGCATTAATAACTGTAATTGTGTTTCCTGTGGAATTTCTTTAAATGGCTACAGTTACCATATTTTTTCTTTAATTTTATAATGATACAAGTCTGTACTGGTTAATTTGGGACCCTACCAATCTGTCTCTTCTGTTCTGCATTAAAGGCAAGGCAAAGAGAAAAAATGAATGAGGAGCACAACAAAAGATTATCGGATACCGTAGACAGACTTTTGACAGAATCCAATGAGCGTCTGCAGCTACACTTGAAAGAGAGAATGGCAGCACTTGAGGAAAAGGTACAGTGCAAAGGCTGGTATAAAGTTCAGCTTAATAAAGGTTCTCCTGTGCAAAACCTGTTCTGCTTTTATTGGGATGGAGGCATCATGCTGATTTTTTATTAGCAAATATTACCACAAATACAGTCTAATTTATAGATTCAACTCTTAATTCAAGGGTGCACTTAAGAATCTTTCCAGAACTACTGCGAGCTGGATATACGGAATATTATGACCCCATTTAATCAGTGAGGTGTCGGATGAAGAGCTTGTCAAGGACCAGTGAACAACACAGCGTAAGGCAGTGAGAGAAAGTGGACGAGAACTGAGGAGTGGCCACATTGTGAATGTGCTCTCATTCCCATATTTTAGTCAGATGATTTTGCCTCGCTTCCTCTGGGAAGACTAAAATGTTGTCACCACAGGAGAAGGAGAATCTACCCTTGGAGAGGGAATGCTATTTAGAGGTTTTGCATGATGTGAGACACAATGGGCCTGCAAAATTCAAATCCCATGACCTTTGCGTTCGCCCTCCTTAATCCCTACTTGTTCTAATTATTCACCTTTGGTTTGAGCTGAGGGGAATCTTTCATTGTCTTTCAGAAGGACATTTCGGGACCTTCAGAGGATGTACTTCTCTTATATCCTTGAAACTAAATATCATACGAAGCAATATGCCTGCCAAAAGAAAAAAACGGGGAGAAATAGTTGTGTAGGAGTATAACCATTGCTCAGTTCAAGGAAAATGCAAAGTTTCTGCTGTTCTTGAAAAAACATGGTCCTACATATTTGGATTATTTCCAGTGTTTAAAATCTAATGTATACTTAAACTGAAGCATTAAAATATTTTAATTTTAAAGTCCAGTGAATATGAAAGTTCATTCATTACTTAACGTTGCTAACTTGTATGTGGAGGTTACATGTATATGGTGATACCTGTAACTTAACATATCCCTAATTTCTTCCTGGTTTATCTATGGGTTTTTTTCTTTTAATTTCTAGAATGTTTTGATTCAAGAATCTGAAAGTTTCAGGAAAAATCTGGAAGAGTCTTTACATGACAAGGTACTGTAAATACTGTAATTATATCTGTTTCCAACAAAATTTATATATTTTTATGTGGAAATATGTGTATGGTATATTAATTATCCAACTAGCATGTGAAATCTTCCTGGCATCAATGATAATTCCTTTAATCACCCAGATGTCTTAACTAGCCTTTGAGGGTCTCTAAGAATTGTTCTGAGCCAAGTTCATGGTTGAGATCCTAGCCCCAGGAAGTCAGTACTAAAATTCATATTGATTTCAACTGGCTCTGGAATTTTTGTTCTATCAGTTTTAATTCTGAAAAACTCTTGTTTAACAGAGATGTATGCACAACTGGTTACACTTTCATAGTGAAGAACATAATTGCTTGATTTGATGCAATTCTTCTTAACAGGTGCAGTGGCATTATGCTAAATATAGCTGGAAGTGGCCTTTCTTAGTTCATTGCAAATTAACCCCTAATACTGTTTAGTGAATCAGTCAAATTAGTTATGAATATTTATTCCAATCCCAAATGTTAGGATTTTGTTTTGAATTTATGCTTGCCTTGAGTGCAGTAGGACAGGCAAATGTATGTACCTTCCGATTCACAGAAGTGTTTTGTAATGTGACAGATCCATTTAAAAGTGATTGTATAGAATTTAAAAAACATAGCTCCATCCAGTGCTAATACATCATATCACATCTAAAATTAAGAACTTTCAGAAAAATAACAAAACGTATCTGTTCAAATAAGTTGTTATTTTCATGTACATTCAGATAACCTTGTCAAAAGGCAGATAGATTAAAGTCCCAGAAAGGAGCTTGTAGGGCATTTAAAATAAATAAAATTATTGCTCTCTACTACCACAGTTATAAGATGATTCAGCTGTTGCAAAATGGGAATCATAGTTCACCATCAAGATAGATAACAAAAAGGACATTTCTAAAGCTGTGTCAATTGAAACAGAAGTTTCTATCATTTTGCTTGATTATGTTATCTCCAACATAACTTTATTGTTTTAATAGTGTCAGAGTGGAAGTGAATACAGTGCCTAATTCTTTTTCAATCTATTTTCTGGCTTGAATGTACGTATCAACTCTAGACAAAGATGAAAAACTGGTATAAAAATCTACATTTGTATCAAAAGTATTTTTGCAAAGATATTCTTATTTATTATATTTCTTGATTCATACTTAAGGATGGGAAGTGAAATAGAAATACCACCACTACTGCTCTGTGCAAGTGAAGATGAATTCTCTCTACATACAACCACACAGATCTGACTCCAGAGCTTCTAAGTTCCCACTTTTAAGGGTTTATTTGTTTCACCTCAATGAAGAAACTGATGAAGCAATTTGCAGATAGATGGACATAACGCCAAATATTAATAATCTCTATATAACTGGCGAATGATACAAGGAGTATTACCACCAAGTTTCTGTAATTCTATTCAGTGAAGAAATAGTGTAAAAATACTGTAATAACAATTACTAATCTGATAGTAATTAAGTGCAGATCCCTTTCCTTCTGAGCATTTTGGAAACCTGAACATTTTAAACTGTAAGAACAGCAGCATTACTTCATCCCGTGCTCTCTCTTAGTTTGTTTTAAAATTATTTTATTTCTTTTCATTTTCTTAGTAGACTATAATTGTTTGTAGGATTTGGGAACAGCGCTGGTTTCCCTCATGGTTGCTGTCAATAGTCTTTGGTTAGTTGGTTCCAAAAATGGTGGCATTGTCATTTTTTACCAGCAGCACCTAATACCAGAATTTCACTAGTCCCCAAGAGCGACCTGTGAAGCTGCAGTTTGATAAAACACCTAAAATGTGGTTCTCTCTATTTCTGTATCTCTTTTTGTAAATAAAAAGCCAGGACACAATCTCTGTCTCTAAAGGGCGAATGGCGTTTCGCATGCTGAGCTGTGCGTGGCATGGAGGGTGCTCGTTCAGCGCTCGTTCTTTTCCTGACCTTAGCTGCTTAAAAAGAAGAAATTAAGTCTGAAGTACAAACCTGTCCTGCAATCACTTCCAGCTAGTGGCAGAATACCAAAGTATGCTATACAACCTTTTCTTGATGCATCTCTTATTGACAATCAGGGAACTTGAACAATTTTGCTGCCTTTTCTTATATAATCAGTGCTACATTTGTTTTATCTTACTTGTTTAGCTTTACAATAGCAATAGCTCATAAAGTAAATCTATTTTGTATCACAAGTAAGCGTATCTTACTATTTTCATTTCCAGGAAAGACTTGCCGAAGAAATTGAGAAACTGAGATCTGAACTGGATCAAATGAAATTGAGGGCTGGTTCTTTAATTGAACCCACATTGTCAAGGTAATGTTTAGTGACAAAAGTTTCCTCACTTTGCATTGAAATAGAAGATAAATACGAGTTTTGAACCTTTACAACAGGGATGTGTTTAGACTATGCAGAAAAATAATTTATTTCTTTAAAAATGTAAAATCTGTGCTATGATTATTACTGTTGCTTTTCACTTTTTTCATAGGTAAACAGGTCCTTATAGAAGTGAGTATACACTGAAATATTACTGAGATTAAGGGAAGTCTTTTTAATTGTGGAATGTTTTCAAAAGTACATCAAACTACCCAGCTTTTCCCAGAAGAGCTTAATAATGAAGTCGAAACCACTGTTTTTAATGCTGAAACTAATCAGCGTATTTATGATCATATTTATTTATTCTATACATTATATCTAATGATTTTTTTAATTACCATGGAATAACTCAGCTTGGCTTAGTGTGTAAGATAAGAACACAGATCTTCAGCTGTGAAGAAGGCAGTATTCAGAAAGATCTGACAATATCATAACAGAACATTAAACATTATGCCTCATTTTGGCAAAAAAGCAATACGGGAACAACAGCGAGACAGATACCACAGAAATAGCTACTAACAGCTGGAAGTAATTTACAATAATAAATATAATAATAATAAATATAAATAAGAAATAATAGAGTCATTATTTTATTGATAGTTGTGTGCCATGTCCTGTTTTCAAAACAAGCAACATGTTGACTTCTAAAACATGCCACCCAAAGCTCCAGGGCCAAGATTAAATTCAGAGCACTGTAATCCTCTAAAGTTATTCTTTTTGGATAATTGTTTTGTTGCATCAGATATTGTCTGCCCGTTGTTTCCTCAGACGTCTTGCTCAGTACCTGGACGTGGTTTCTCCCTCAACCTTTTACTGTGTCTTGGAGTAGTATTTTTCTGCACATGGAGAAGTGTAAATCGATGAAATGCAGAATGTGATGCTTGTAACTGTTCACGTTTTTGTTCCTGTGGGAGTGTAGGTGTGACTACAGGCACACATGTTTTTTGAGAGTGCTTGCAAGGATACAGCCTATTGACCTGCTATAACAAACCAACAAAACCATAGAGATATTTTTGAAACAGCCATCCTTGGTGAACAGCAGCCTTTCTTGCTGGGTAGATGATAGTCATTAGCTTGTACTCTGTGAATAGAAGTCTGATTGGCTCTTGTCAAAGGGCTGTTTGAACTTGATAAGCTGTCTAAATGTCTTGGGAATTCAGCAGTTTCCCCCAAAACTGTATACTTCCCCTTCCATGACCTCACCTCATGAAGCTACCAGCTCTCTCAGAAATAGGGAGGTATCAGCATTAAATACTTATTGCTCTAAGCACATATTCAGTTCTGTATTTACAGGAATTTGTTCTTCGAGCAGAAGAATAATGAAGCTAGTCAGCAGAACGGTATTTGCTGCCAGAGACTTGCACCTGAGCTGTTTCTTTTCTCCTGCCAACTTTCTATATACAAAGTACCAAGTATTATCAATTATCAGAGCAAAGTTCTGTTGCAGCAAATGTGGTACAAACATAGAAAATAAAAAACAGTCATTGTCTGAACTGGTTTACTATATACAGATGAGAGACATACAGAAAAATTAAACATGCAAAGCCCCAAAAGGGTACTTGAAGGTAAAGGGGCCCAAGAAAGTTGGTTAGCATTCAGGGACTGCTTCTTCCAAGCTCAAGATCAGAGCATCCCGACACGTAGTAAGTCAAGGAAAGGAGCCAGGAGACCTGCGTGGTTAAACAGGGAACTGCTGGGCAAACTCAAGTGGAAGAGGAGAGTCTACAGATCATGGAAGGAGGGGCTGGACACTTGGGAAGAATATAAGGCAGTTGTCAGAGGATGTAGGGAGGCAACTAGGAAAGCTAAGGCCTCCTTAGAGTTAAACCTGGCGAGAGGGGTCAAGGACAACAGAAAGAGCTTCTTCAAATACATGGCAGATAAAACTAACACCAGAGGCAGTGTAGGCCCACTGACGAATGGGGTGGGTGCCCTGGTGACAGAAGATACAGAGAAGGCAGAGTTACTGAATGCCTTCTTTGTCTCTATCCACTCTGCCGGAGGCTGTCCTGAGGAGCCCCGTACCCCTGAGGCCTCAGAGGAAGGCAGGGCAATGGAGGAGTTTGCCTTGGTTGATGCGGACTGGGTTAGGGACCAGTTAAGCAATCTGGACATCCACAAATCCATGGGTCCAGATGGGATGCACCCACGGGTGCTGAGGGAGCTGGCTGAAGTCATTGCTAGGCCGCTCTCCATCATATTTGCTAAGTCATGGGAAATGGGTGAGGTGCCTGAGGACTGGAGGAAAGCAAATGTCACTCCGGTCTTCAAAAAGGGCCAGAAGGAGGACCTGGGTAACTACAGACTGGTCAGCCTCACCTCCATCCCTGGAAATGTGATGGAACAATTTATCCTTGGCACCATCTCAAGGCATATCAAGGATAAGAGGATCATTAGGGGCAGTCAACATAGCTTCACTAAGGGGAAGTCATGCTTGACCAACCTCATAGCCTTTTATGAAGACATAACCAGGTGGATAGATGATGGCAAAGCAGTGGATGTGGTCTACCCTGACTTCAGTAAAGCATTTGACGCCGTCTCCCACAGCATCCTCGCTGCTAAACTGAAGAAGTGTGGACTGGATGATCGGGTAGTGAGGTTGACCGCAAACTGGCTGAAGGAAAGAAGCCAGAGAGTCGTGGTCAATGGGGCAGAGTCTAGTTGGAGGCCTGTATCTAGTGGAGTGCCTCAAGGGTCGGTACTGGGACCAGTAGTATTCAATATATTCATCAATGACTTGGATGAGGGAATAGAGTGCACTGTCAGCAAGTTTGCTGATGACACCAAACTGGGAGGAGTGGCTGACACGACAGAAGGCTGTGCTGCCATCCAGTGAGATCTGGACAGGCTGGAGAGTTGGGCGGGGAGAAATTTAATGAAATATAACAAGGGCAAGTGTAGAGTCTTGCATTTGGGCAGGAACAGCCCCAGGTTCCAGTATAGGTTGGAGAATGACCTGTTGGAGAACAGTGTAGGGGAAAGGGACCTGGGGGTCCTGGTGGACAGCAGGATGACCATGAGCCAGCACTGTGCCCTTGTGGCCAAGAAGGCAAATGGCATCCTGGGCTGTATTAGAAGGGGGGTGGTTAGTAGGTCGAGAGAGGTTCTCCTTCCCCTCTACTCTGCCCTGGTGAGACCTCATCTGGAATATTGTGTCTAGTTGTGGGCCCCTCAGTTCAAGAAGGACAGGGAACTGCTGGAGAGAGTCCAGTGCAGAGCCACAAAGATGATGAAGGGAGTGGAGCATCTCCCTTATGAGGAAAGGCTGAGGGAGCTGGGTCTCTTTAGCTTGGAGAAGAGGAGACTGAGGGGTGACCTCATTAATGTTTATAAATATATAAAGGGTAGGTGTCACAAGGACGGAGCCAGTCTCTTCTCGGTGACAACCGAGATGATAAGACAAGGGGCAATGAATACAAACTGGAACACTGGAGTTTTAGAGAATTTTTAAAAGGTGAAATAATAATTTTTCTAATATTATGGAAGTTCCTACTGGGCATGATGGGAAGCATGAGAGAAGATAAACTGATGACTGGTCAGAAAAGGCCATTTATGATAACAGTATGTGCTCTGATACATGCTTTATCCAAAACCTAATACATTTTTCAGTATCTGTGACATTTTTGTATATCCGATTTTATTACTATAGCACATAGTCACATTTCAGAAATTTGGGTACCTCTTTTGAATTTTTTTTCTTGCAGTATTTATTTTTTATAAAACAAACTGTATTAGTGCTTGACATCCTTCCATTATTCTTTTAGAATTGTCACAGGACTTATAACACAAGACAGTAATTATATTACTTCATACTACTCTGTCAAAGTAGCTTGTAGTAGAGGCTTTCACATTTATCATGATGTTTTCATATTTGCCATTAATCAATATTCAGACATCACAGTTACAATGTTTTGTCTTTCACTTTTACCTTTAATAAAAGTGATGTTTGAAATTTGAGACCAATATTTAGTCTTCCAAGTATGAGTATGTTTTAATTCAAATTAAGTTACTCTCAAGGAAAGATGGATCTCTATGTTTAGAATAAGACACATAACTAAAGCTCAGGAAAACAGTCACAACCTGCAGTTTTCAGCATAGATATACGTGGTTTTCTGAATTACATCCCCCATTTTGGAAAGCAGACATTCGCTTACTTAGCTTATTTATGTCTAGGATTAAAGCCATCATTTTCTTGAACACCATTCTTTTCAAAGTGAGCAAAGTGTTTAAGTACAGAACTTATTCCTTTTCTCTTTCCCATAACACATGATTAACATTGTTGTGAAGCCTATAAGTTTTCTGTAGATGACTGTAAGCAAATTTAAAAAAAAAAAAGAAAATGTAAGTACAACATTAAACTCTTGTTTTATGCTCTTATAGGTAGTGAAATGTTAAATATTTTAGGAGTTGCTATAAACAAATACATATTTAGTTGTCTTATTAGTATAGTAGTTGTTACATTTCATTTTTCTGCTATAAGCATGCTATTCATATATTTTTATGTGGAGATTGCTTATGTGTTAATTCTCAAAAGCATCATCAAATAAACATGAATCATTCATAACCAATGTTATATATTGTAGGGCAGTTCACTAATATTTTCATAATGCAGAGCACAGTTTTACAGTAGGAAAGTGTTATAGATATCCTCACATGTGAACGTGTAACATGCTTGCAATACCCTCAAACATATTTATTCAGGAAATTAATGGAAGGAAAATATACAGGATAATGCATTGAGCAGCTGTTCTGTTCATTATTTTGTCCTGTAATCTGCT
Source organism: Caloenas nicobarica (assembly GCF_036013445.1). NCBI lineage: Eukaryota > Metazoa > Chordata > Aves > Columbiformes > Columbidae > Caloenas > Caloenas nicobarica. The sequence continues at coordinate 53,571,862 of NC_088245.1, forward strand.
TGTTTTTTCATATTGTAGTTTTGGACAATGAGTTTTACTATGCAAGTCCTTTATTTTGAAAAATCAAAGTTTTTTAAGATTTATTCTCTTCATTAATTTTCTCATCATTTCAAGTTTTCACTTATAAATTATATTTTGGGTCATGTTTTTGTCATTTATTCTGATACATAATAATCAGTTCGTTTAAAAAAATATATCTGTGTTCCTGGACTGAAGGTCATTGGATTGTTGCTGTTATTATTACTATTACTCTCTCAGTTTACTTCCGTGGCTTTTTTTATAGGCCTCACCTTGACACATCAGCAGAGCTGAGGTATTCTGTGGGCTCACTGGTTGACAGCCAGTCTGACTATCGGTCAACTAAAGTCATAAGGCGACCTAGAAGGGGCCGGATGGGAGTACGCAGAGATGAACCAAAGGTTAATCCCAAATTTCTTCTCATATATTCTCATATTTCAGGCTGTTAAGCTTACCAAAAAAAAAAAAACCCACCACAAAACATACCACCAAGTAGCAGGTTATTTTTCCATGCATACTTAGACAAGAGTACTGTTGTACTAAAATGAAGGCAGAAAAGGCTGAATTTCAGACATCAAAGTTCAAGCATATTTGACTGTCTGTCTTTTCTGGGTATCTTTTTGTGTAAATTTTCCTGATAGTTAATTTTACACAGCATTAGAAATTATGTGAAAATACATAATCTGCAGTAACATTGCGAGTATTAATGGAGAATTGATCATTGAATAAGTGTTCTTAAATGTTACTTGCTTTCCTTTCCCATTTTGTAGAAGGTCAACTTTGTAGTTATTTTCCATGGAATAAGCCATATACACCCTAATTCCTGCTCAGGTAAAATCACTTGGCGATCACGAGTGGAATAGGACTCAGCAGATTGGCGTTTTGAGCAGTCATCCATTTGAAAGCGACACTGAAATGTCCGACATCGATGATGATGATAGAGAAACACTTTTCAGCTCCATGGACCTCCTGTCCCCCAGCGGCCATTCTGATGCCCAAACTCTGGCCATGATGCTTCAGGAGCAGCTGGATGCAATCAATAAAGAAATCAGGTCAGTAGCCTGAACCAGCTGTGACACACTTGTGATTACAGCTTCAAGCTTCCTTTAGTTCATGAGTTCAGATGCTGTTCGTAACGATTAGGAAACCACTTGTACATTTAAAGGATTAATAATGTGTCCGCTCTTCATGTGAGAGTATTGATTGTGTGAAGATGACAGCGGCCTTTTTGTTTCCTAACCATAGAAATGTCTTTCAAAAAATGTTCCAAGCAAAGAACTCGTGGTCAATTAAAGATAAATACATTGGAGAAGGCTAGCACATGGCAGATTTGATAGATCACTATTCATAGTCCTTTTTTCAAGATGTTTTTCACTGTTCTGCATGCCTCTTCTTACTCACTAATGACATCCTATAAGAAATGTTTTATTTCAGCGCTCTTCATCCTTTCTTCTGATAATTATTCCTGTGTTACATCTCATATAAGTCACATTTTCTAAGACATAGTTTTGATTTTCTATGGAGGCATAGAATGTGATTTTTCATGCTCCAAGTTGGGCTATAATTTTTAAAAATAGGTGGTGAATTGAATGTATCTTAATAATTTCTATGCAAATTTAATGGAGTGATAGAGAATCCAATGTCATCTTTTAACTGAGTTTTATAAACTAAACCATATCTTAGGCTTAAAGCATTCTTACGTGTTTTTCACGAAGGGTGACTTTTAAAAACTTAGTGTATGAAAAACATCCTCTCATGAATGTGTGTTTCTTTAGAAGGAGATGGAAGAGATTATTAAATGTATTTGTGGCTTTCTGGTAATACTGTAGACAAAAAGACTGGTTAGAAATATAATCAAAACCAGATTACCTTTTGCCAGATCTCAGTCATTCTCTGAGCAAGGTAACTTTAAAGGGAGAACCCTATTGGAATATATTGAATTTTAAGAACTTTTCTGTTTGCAGGGGAGACTTTTTGTTACAGATCTCCTGCTTTGCGTTTTCCCTACTCCCAGAATTTCTTCATTCAGACAGAATTGCTATGCTGTTTTTACAGCCATCAAGATGGAGAGTCATAGAGGAATTTTGTTGTTGGGAGGGTAAATCTCCTTAAAACAGTGTATGTAAAATAGAGAACCTTATCCATATTTTCTGTTATTGCAAAGAAATCAGCACTATGGACCAATTCAGGAGGCTGTAGATACAACAGATACATTCATTTTAAAAATACTGGCATTTTGAAATTTAACAAGTAATTATGTAACGCAGTAAAAGGTTTTCAAAAGAAGTTGTACCTGCAGGTGACATAGGGGAATATTATTTGTGCCATCCTGAATCAGAACACTGTTTTACTTAACACAGGATCTTGTCTTACATGTCAAGTACATTTTGATCTCAAAAAGGAAGTGAGGGTGCGTATTGTGTATAGCCATTTTTGCTGGAGGTCCACTGAGAGTAGTTTATTTCCCCTACTGCTAAGCTTATAGTGAAGTATAGGCTTTCATTACCATTGTCATCATTCTTAAAGAACCAGCTAACTAATTTTGTATTCGTTTTTTAATATGTTTCAGGGAAAATGGTTCTACAAGCATAATCTTATAAATTTTTACTGCATTTCACATTTTCTTCGTGAACACTGTAAAGATTTATCAAATAATTGGAGATATCAAATGAGCTAAAAATGTGGTTTGGTTTAAATTTGTTTTATTATAGAAGGTGTTTCAGAATTTAGATTACTAAAAATAAAAATACTCTTATAATTCCTTTTGAAAATATTATTTGCCTTTAAGTTCCTGCCATGCCTCATTTCAGAAAGAACTGTAGACATTTTATAGGAATTTTGAAATGGATGTTAGAGAAGAAGATTTATCAAAGCACAGGAATTTGCAGGTTTATATTTTCAATGTATTATGGTTTCATTTATTGTACTTGCTTCATTTCACTCATAAAAGCCTGGTTCACAGTTTCAGCCTCCCCAAACTTCATATGCTCTGATTTGACCTTGATCCTTCATGCTTTTTCCTCATCTTCACAGAAAAAAAACAAAAACGATAACCACTCTTTTTAACACAAGTTTATGGACAAAGGACTTCTAAACAAATGTTTTATTTTAAACACATTTTGCTGTTCTAGGTGCAATCACAATTAAAACTAAAACTAAAGAGCCTTAAAACAAAAACTAAAGAGCCCTGTGTCAGAATCCTACTGAGCCTCTATATGCTTAAGAAACATATTTGTTGCCGACAAGAGAGCTGTTTTAATGAAATACACTTAAAACCACAATGCTTTAGAAACAACTGTCATTTTTTCATCAGTTTGTAGGGATGAAATGGGTAAATTGTTTTGTGTGATCTCGTGTTTTATTATTACGGATTATCTTAGCAATTCCCTACTTAAAGGCCCAGTTTCATTTGGCTTTAAATTTGTGTTCTTGCTTTGGCAACAGAAAATCAGATGAAGCCAACTTAAGACTGGAATTAGTTTCCTATGGTAAATCGGATTGCTAACTCCCCCTCCCCTATACTGTCTCCTTTGTAAAGGAACCAATCTTCCTGAAATGTCATATGGCAAGTCTTGTTGTGGGGCAGATTCTCGAAACAGTTTTTGAGGACAGAGGAATGAAGAAAAATAATTTTGTAATTCTGGTGATTAAGAAATGCACTTTTCGGTATTATTTTTGAGTTGATCTACGATATTCATCTTTGTTTTCTTTTACTTCCAAATCTCATTTGAAATGAGACATTTTTTAGCTTTGCTTTTGGAGCATGCAGAGACAGATAAACCACGTTCCTTTATTTAATAAGGTTAATCCAAGAAGAGAAAGAGTCGACAGAACTGCGTGCCGAAGAGATAGAGAACAGAGTGGCCAGCGTGAGTCTGGAAGGCTTAAATCTGGCCAGAGTCCACCAAGGTACCTCCATCACTGGCTCGGTGACCGCATCGTCACTTGCAAGCTCATCTCCTCCCAGCGGACACTCAACTCCTAAACTCACCCCTCGCAGTCCAGCCAGGGAGATGGACAGAATGGGGGTTATGACGCTGGTAAGAAACTTTGTGATGCCAATTTTAGATGAGATCTTCCTAGTATTAAATACTTCATCCTTTCACTGTATGAATGGCTCATCTCTCTAATTCTTTACTCACCTCTTCATTGTACATACAGATAGCAAATTCCCTATAATATGGACGTTTGGGTGGTTCGGAGTTTTGTTATTGTGTTTTTGAGCATTCCATAATTTGCCAGGGGCATAGTTGTCTGAGTATCAAAGGCCTTCAGCATACAGGCTGAATTAATGAGAAACAGAACTGATCATTGGAATTACTGTAATGAATTTATACGTAAAAATTGTTTGCTAATGAAAAGCTCTGAAGTAATACAGCTATTACACAGTAATATGTGGGACTATTGCTGAGTTTAAACCTTCAAGAAATATCTAGAAGACATTAAAACCTTCTACTACATCATATAATATATGATCATTTGGATATACTTCTATGTTTGGTATACGCCTTTATACTTGCAGCATTTTGTATGTATTCTTTATGACAGTATATCAAGCACTTGAAATAAGTGCTTTGTTTTCCAATAATTCTTTAAATTAATATATTTCAACATTGGAGGTGGCACACATAAATAGATATAAAGCCATCAAATTATCATGCAAAGCATTTCTAACACTGCTGTACCTCTGAAAACAGACTTTGAAATGTCTGGTTTTGTGTGAAAAGGGATTTGTAAAGAAAATTATTTTGGTCCTAGACAAAAGAAACAGTGCAACAGTCAAGTAAGTGAAAGCAGCATGTGTTGACGTATTCAAGATGTACAATTCTGATACTGGTAAGAGTGCAGATGCAGGGTGCAGTGTTCAGTGTGGGCTACAAACCAGTTAGGAGCCTGGGTGAATTCATCCCTTTAAGCACTAGGAGGGAATAAAAGCAGCCCTCTCTGCATACAGGTAGGAGAATAGGATATGTGCAAACTCATTCTTTTATTTGCTGTTTACCTGATAATCCAAATGTCAGCAATGTCCCCTTGTGGTCCATTCCTGGGAAGCAGCAGTTCTGGTTCCCTGTGGAGCCTCCCAGCAGAGGGGAAATGAGCCTTGATCTCAATCAGAAAGCAGAAATTCATTCTTCTAGCTGAGAAGGTTGCTAAGAACAGCTGGGAGTGGAGCCTAGGCATTCATTCTGCTCAGCTGGGAGTAGGGACTTTTGTCTAGCATCATCTAGCTGAGTACTCTCTTTTCCTGGGAACTGATAACTACTTGTATCCACCCCTACCCCGCTCCCCCCAGTTCAGGATGGTGTTTGCTGCCTTCTTGGGAACTAAAGCGGTTTCTTATCGCGAGGGGAGGTCAAGGCTGGCAGTTGTGCCAGACCGTGGCACTGATTCCTTGCTGCTCCCAGTTCCCACTGCTGAACAGCAGAAATGAAGATGTTGGTGGCACAGACTGTCGCGGAGGAGCTGGATGCGCAGGCTGCCGTGGTGCCACCCACTTCACCAAAGCAGCACCTTCGTGAATATGCAGTTTGGCTCCATTTCACCAGCTGTTTAACTACAAATAAATAGCAATGGCTAAACTGACCTTCCAGCACACACCTGCACTGCCTGGTTGCCTTGATTTGGACATGGTAGCTTTGGATCCGTAGGTTCATCAGATTCAAATACAAAATGACAGCAAAGCCTCTTCAGGTTGCCATGGCCTCACCGGCATCCAGCGATAGCTGTGCTAAAGCTCAGATGGATGTGTCTGTCTGAGTCGCAGTTGAACTCTTGACTTATCCTAAGCCATAGAGGTGGCACCCCACTGTGTCCTCAGCAGTGCAGCCCACAGCTTTGCTCACCCTCACTAGCAAACACATCAGCCACTTCAGGACACGTCTGCCCTACACTGTTTCAGCAGTAGTTGAATGTTGAATGTCTCCTTAGTGGCTGGTGACAGACGCAGCATGCTATCAGTTTGGAAGAGCTCTGTAAAGGTCTATTCTCTAGAGCCCAAATTGCCAAATGATCCTGGAGGAGCGGGACTGCATGAGTTTCCATGGCGTAGGTCCAGGCAGTAAAGAAATTCCGCAGACTTTCTTCAGCTTTGCTTGAATGAATGAGACATCTACCAAAGATAGAAATGAAAAGAGAGTTGAACAAGACACATTCTAGCAGCCTTCTACTGCCAAATAGTGCTGCATTACAGAGGATGGGTGAATTTGTATCCATTGACTGAAAATGCCCATCATTTCCCATTGTCATGGGATAACTGGAAAGAAATACCCCTTTTTCAGACATGTCATTTGGTAGTGATATTTTGTGTTTATACTTGGCGAGACACTGATGCATTTGTAATGTTAGATAAAACTTAAGAAAACAAACTCTGTGTTTAGGGCAGTGGAAGGGTTTGTGTGAAAACTCAAAAAATAACAAGTGCTACTGTAAGCTTTCAATTTCCTCTTCTAAGATTATGAAAATGAAGGAGGTGGTAACCTTAGAAAAAATAACTGCTTTCCCAGAATGGCATATTTGTCAGGGGTTATCTTATGTTGTGTATAATTAGTATATAATATGGTATTATTAAGTTCACAAAATCTCTGCTTCCCGCTTCTGAATGCGAGAAGAACAAAAATGTGGCATTTTGTTATTCTCAGATAAAATTTATTAATCATTCTTTCTTTGTTGTTGCTGCATTTGTTACCGATCTAAGCCAAGCGACCTAAGGAAACATCGGAGAAAGGTATGATACTGTTGTGGTTTTGTGGGTTTTTTAAGTTTGAGAGAGCACATTTATCATATTCCTCTGCTATTTAGATAACTGGGTTCCTTGCCAGCCACTGCATCTCCTCTGCTCCTTTTCATGAACATAATCATTTTACTCCTACCTGGAAAATTCTTGCAAAGGTCACGGACGAGCCACAGAATCAAGGCCCACCAGTGATATCTGCGAGTAGTAGCCTCTGCAGCACAAAAAACATGGAAAAAACAAATTTTGGACACAAAAGAATTACCTTCCAATGTATTTTGGCCATTCTTGTTGCTGGAGAAACCAGAGTCAGACTGCTTGAAATCTTCTGGGGCAACATAAAGTTATTCAGAAAAATGGCACTGAATATGGCATTTATCTTTACATGAAAGGAGAAATTTAAGATAAATCATTACGTGCTGTGACAAAAATCTGTTTTGTTCATGCTTATTTTCAAGCATTCTGATCATTCTGTTAACAAGCTGTAGAGAAAATGGTCCTGTTTATTTCTGTATTTACTTTCTCCCTTACTTCCCTAAGAAGCTTTATTTACATGAATAATCCTCCTTAATGCAAGAGTCCTGGTCATGTATAAGGTTATTTTCATGTTTAGACCTTTACTGGATCAACCTGTTTGTCATAAAAGCAATTAATTTCTTCTCCAAATGTCATCTCTGTTCTTTCAGATACATACATGCCATACTTAGGTACTTGGTCTTTCCCCATAGTTTATTTCAAAAATAAGAATCCTTACAATTTGCTCAAAAAATTGCACTTGAATCCATACATGCTTCAGTTCACTTGACAACTTCGTGCAGCATATGTTGAAACTTTCTTGAAAAACTCACCTGCTCTCAATGGAGTCTCTCTTTCCCTCAGATTGCAGTAGTTGAAGAAGATGGGCGTGAAGATAAAGCCACAATCAAATGTGAAACTTCTCCTCCTCCAACACCTAGAGCTATCAGAATGACTCATACCCTACCTTCTTCGTACCACAACGATGCCAGAAGGTAAGATGTTTGTAACATGAATTGGTACTTCACTGGTTTACCTTGTGTTATTCTTTTCAAATCTTGTTGTTTAACTATTCCAAAATGACCTGATTTCTTCATGTTTCTAAATCATTTAAGGAAGAAGATGTGATTATGTCACTTGTGGGGATATTATTACTGAAATATAACCAATTAGTTTGTTTGCAGAGGTGCTCAGAAGAAAATAAAAGATTACCTGCAAATTTTGACATGTTATCTATTCCATGTCTTTATTATCATTTTGTAGTAGTTTGCCTGCTTCACTGGAGCCAGAAAGCATTGGTCTTGGAAGTGTCAATAGCAGCCAGGACTCCCTGCACAAAGCTCCCAAGAAGAAAGGAATCAAGTCTTCAATAGGACGTTTGTTCGGTAAAAAAGAGAAGGCTCGACTTGGACAGCTCAGTAAGGAATTAGTGGTAACAAGCCAAGATGACCATTTCACAGTCATTTTTCCATTTTTAATTTTGCTTCTTTTCCATTTTTCAATTTGCTTATTTTTGTCTTTAGTCTGACAGAACCTTTCTATTAAACTTCATTGCTATCACCAATTGTATTTGTCGGGAGTTTGCTATGACTATAATGCAAATGAAAATAGACTTCTGGCACAAATTACTAGAGTCATCCTCTTCACTGAAACTACTGCTTCAATAATCTCTTGAATTAGGGTAAAAGTGCTAACAGTGTATTCTCAAATAACCAAAATAAAGAGGAGGTGAGAAAATAGTAAGTAATAAACCACTATAATGGGTGTAACTATGTGATATGAAAGGTCCTTGCAAGTAAGTGTAGTTGCTTTGCAGTAAAGGCTCATAGCCTTAGCTGCCATCTCTATTGCTAGGCTAGCTGATTTAGCTGCACTAACAATAGCATATATACACATGCCAATGCAGGAATCAAATTGGTATAGATGTGTCAGTAAAAGAGAAATACTAGCTCTTTCCTCATCACAAAGATGTCACATATTAAGAATTTGTGAGGCACTATATTTTTACTTCCTTGTTCACCACATAACCCCTGTAAAGGAATTTTAAGAGTTTGCAGTAACTGTAAATGCTTAAGCAATATGTAAGCCTGAAATTAAAAAGCTAAATTCATATTAAAACATGTCCTTATCACAGCTAACAAACCCATGACTGAAATGGTAAGGAATAAATAAGGTAATATTAAGGTCAAAGTACCAGAGTAAAATCAAATAACTGAGCATTCTCCATTTATACTCCAATGTTTCTCCCTACTGCTTGTGAGAACCTTGTGCTCTTAAAAAAAAAAAAAAAATCCAATCACAATTTAAATTCCCTTTTTTCTCACTATGGAAAGAATTAAACTGCTTTATTGAATCTTTTTCATAGTGTAATGTATTTAAGAATCTATTAAATGAGTCTCTCAAATATACCTGCATGTCACCATCTGCAGGGATGGAGAGTTCTATAACTTTAGACTGCATTATTAATTGGCATTTACATTCCATAAAACCAGTTTTATTGATACTGATGGATTATGCATAATAATCTATGATTTCACAGTAACTCGGGAACATAGAGGACAAAGATATAATAAATGTGTTGGTCTTCTCTGCAGTTCCTTACAATGTGGAACGCAAGTAAAATAACTTCAGGAGCAATGTAATCTGGCAATAGATTAATTTCTTAATAATACCCACATGATTAATACGACATGTATAATTGGATAAAGCCTATTTGTAATTCTCAACACTAGGTCATGAAATTGTGAAAAGATACTAGCGAAGATTTGCAATTAGATGAACCTTTTGTAGCTTTCATCCTTTAGCTCAACAGCAAAGACATCAATATAATGCACATTTTAGTTAAGCAAACTAGGTTTATAAGCATGTATGAAATTAACAATAGGACTGTTAACTGACCAAAAAGTATGGGCAAAATATTTTTAGAAATTGAAATGACATTGAACAGCTGACTATAATTATAGAGTAGGTTTTCTCATCTTAATTTTTAAGATACCAAAAAAGGAAAAAAAATGGAGTGGCAATTTTGATTCAATGGTAGTACTTTAAAGAAAAAACAAAATTTAAAAAATAGCAATCATGGTAGTACTTGCAACAATTCCATGATGGGTACACTATCTGTGCAGCTATATGATTAATAGCCCTATTTATAGTAAGATACTATATCATAGAAATCTAGATAGTAAGTCCTATCATCACCGCACTGCAGTATATTTCTGTGGTTTTCATAACCTGAATTTATAATGCAAAATCTATAGAAGAATCTCATTTATTTCCTTGTTTAAATTAAACACTCTAATTTGCTATTGATACATACTTCTTATATTTTTGAATATGCAAAATACCTTTTCTTCAATAGCACATCAAATACTGAAGAGGTAATAAATGTAATTTTGAGCATCAGAAACATTAATTTGTTTTCTTAAACTCATATTTGCACATGCACACAGTTATGCTTAAAGGACCACTTTAAAAGTTCATGTCAATGCAGAGGGTATTAGGGACACCAGTGATATCATATATTGTAAGTACACATAATACTTCTGTAACTCATTCTATAATATCTCTAAAATCACATGCAGTATATACTCCTAATTAAGAAGCAACATTGGAACCTCCAGAGTTTCATCACTAACTTCAACAGACCCAGGCTGTCACCCAAAAGATTTCCTAGTTCTATGTTCCCTGCAAAGCTCTGAAATTATTAGTTTTCAACTACTAAAATTGCCACAGTTTTGTTATTTTATAATTTGCTACTTTTACATCTGTGCTAAACCATTTGCATTATTGTTCAAAGGCAAATTCATGACTTAGGAGGTATTTCTTTGAATCAAGATTCAAGATTTCTAGATTCTCAATATTTCTTTTAATTATTAGAGAAGGGAAAAGGAATGTTACAGGGAGCACGGGCACCTTTCATGTATTTGTTTGTTTATTTGCTTGATTTTAATTTATCTGGTCTTCTCTCACTTGGGGAATACAACACTAGACACTTACATATTCTTCCCATGTTACATTTTAAATTTTCTAGTCCCTAAACCAAACAATACAATACAGGGATTTTTAGCCCTGCGCGGGCAAGCTGGTCTGTGTGGCGTTTGCAAAGGTCAGTGTGTTAGGAAACATTTATTGTGGCCATCTGTGTGCCTAAAATACTGACAGGCACAATCACTGCATCCAGTACAATGTACCCTGGGTTCTTCAAAGGGCCAGATGTTTGTTTTATGGTGAAGTCCATTACACCAGGAATACTTTCCAATCTGTGATAAACCCTCATTCCACTGCACTCGTACCATCTCTAACATGCTGCGAGCTGCTCTCTCAGAAAGGTGTGCTACATTGATACAACAGTTTGCTAAATTAAAAACTTACGCCGGAGTCACCAAGAAACATTTCCTGAAATATTCTATTAAACTTTGAAAAAGTCAAGCAAAGCACAGGGTCATGTTCTTTGCATTGTGATTAGAGGCATCATTCTCATCATGAGACAGGCAGAAGTAGTGTCTTCTAACAATGAAAAAATCTGTCTAGACAAGCAGGAGTGTTAAATCTACACCTGCTTTGAAAGGTCAGCTTAAAACCAGGCTTTTCTAAGTTAATGTCACGAACATGATAGAGCAGTACGTTTTGTTCTCACTTGATTGAGGTGCAAGTAAATGTGACTTGTAAAAACCTGTGATGCTATTTTACTGTACAAAATTTATGCATTATTTTGTGGTTAAAATCAATGAGTCAGAATAGAAATATTTTAATTAATACTATGCTTTCTTAATTATGCCAGTGTCCACTCTACAATTGCTCACTATCAGTTAGCTGAGAAATAAGAAATTGCCATTGCCAAATGAAGTCAAGCACCAGCATTTACCGTGCTGTTGTCTTCCTTCTTGTGCCAGTTACTTTCTGAATAGCAGGACAGGAGGAAAGCAGCCTTCAAAGAAGTGCTGCAGCCCCTCTGTCCACACACATACGTGTGCGAATGGAAGGACAGCATGGAGCCAGAGGCAGGAGACTGTACTGACAGCTCCATGAGCAGGTCTCTTCTTCCTTCAAACCGGGCAATGCTAAAAAAGTCAGAGCATCTTTCCTCTTCTGCACCAGGAAAGTCACGTGGACATATTGTATGATCAGCATGGATCATACAATACCAGTTGTGTCCTTAGTTTATAGTACCATTTTATTTTCATCCACATGTCCTTGCTTACTGGAAGCTTCTGTTGTTGCTCTGTGCAAGTTACTCAAGTTCCCATGACTTTGACAGGAATTAGGTGCCTATGAGACACTTCCAGAGAGACATGGGAAGCTTTTTACGTCTCTGATGGATTCTTTGTCACTCTGGCTTGGATGTTCTAAAGGATAACTACATCAAAGACTCTAAGACACTTTATGAGAGCAAAATGAAGGCAAGACAGTACTTTAAAGACCCTTGTGTTTGTACATTTGCCAAATAAGATTAAAAAATGGTGAGGGCGTTGCTTACTTAGGACCATGAGATTGAACCTTAGGAGGCAAAAAAAAAATGGGCAAAGGACATCAGAGTGCTTTTCTCATATATTTCTACTAAACAGAAGGAGGAGGAAACAGTTTTTCCCTCTACTTCTACTCTTTTCCATGTAGCAAACACTTGCCAGAATTTACTTCTGTGTGTGATAGATGTTCTCCATAAACACCAGATGTCATGGCTTAAGGAAACAAACATAGATAATAGTGGCAGGTGGGACGGTGACTGAAGGGTTGAGGAGGGGAATAACTGGGAAAGAGCTGTGGGAAAATATGGTGGTGTTTTGTTTTGTTATGTTTTCCAGGAGGTTACATGGAAACAGAGGCAGCAGCTCAGGAATCCCTGGGATTAGGCAAACTTGGAACCCAAGCAGAAAAGGACCGAAGACTAAAGAAAAAGTTAGTACCTTTTTCATGTGACTTTCATTGGCTCAAACTTGATTCAAATGTCAGTTCTTGTGTTGGTTTTACACAGACATGTCATGAGAAGCAAGACTATCTACAGTGGCAGTTTACCACTTATCACAGTTTTTTCCAACATAAAAGTTTTTAAAGCTGCATATAAAATGCAGGGAAAATACTTAGAGTCTGTCAATTGTACAGTGTTGTTTAATTTGTGAAGGAAGGTATATTTATAAGAAAGGGATATTTTCCGTTTCACATTGTCATTAATTCTGTGCCTTTTGCTGTCCGTGCCTTTTGCCTTCTGTGTAATTCTTAAAAAATATGCAGGCATTTAATGACCCACTGCATAGATTTTTGAGAAGGGAAAAAAATATTATTTGTATTATCTATTGACCACATGATTACTTTTGTCTATAGAAGTCAAAGGCTCCCCGTAAACCCTAGCAGCTTCACTTTCTTTTTGTCTGTCACCAAATGGCAACCTAGTTTTTTGTTCACATAGGTTATATCACAATTTAATGCTGTCTTTGGTGCACCTCGTTGTAAAACCAGTACACTGACTCATAACAGCTGCCAGGAGCTAAGGAGAACTCTTAAAATAAAGCTACAAACACAAAAGAAACCTCTTGGCAGCATCACAGTTCCAGTGTAATTAGAGGGTGTCAGAGAAAAAAGATGGTGTTTAAAAATGAGTTTGCAAATGCATTCTGTAAACAAACAGGTTTATTTTTCATCTGTAACCATTAACTTTAGTGCTATTATTTGGATTCTGAAAGCCTCATTTTTAAAATTTGCAGTTTTCAGGTTTCTTTAAGTCTTTTAATGTTCCTTTGCAAAGTTTCAAGAGAATTTGCAATTCTAATGCAAAGAATCTAGGGATAATGTTTCAGCTTCTCTTTAAATTTATATGAAGAATATTTTTAATTACTACTTTCATATTGAGCTCCTGATAAAATATAACTTTACATGTACACATCTACGTAATGTACAAATGTTAGTGTTCCATTTAAATCAGCCTCATTTTAGCAATTAAAGATAGAGAAGCAGTCGTGCTAGCTGAGAGAGAAGATATGTTTTAAATTCGGTTAAGAAACTCACAATAACAGTCACAGGCATATTGCAGTTGATGAGTCTTGTCCCTGCATTTCCTATCTGTAAATTTTATCACTTATTAGTCATTTAGAAAAATATGGATCTAAAGAGTATATTACTATGCTTTTTTACTACATCTGGAAAGGACCTTGAGACCATCATTACCATTCATAAAGAATCTAATTGAATTTTCAGCAGCCCTTTTTTTTTTTGCAGTCCCTGTTTATCTTCCAGCTCTGTGGACTGAAGGTACCACAGTATTGAAATCATTTTGAAGGGGCGAATGTGTTCACTTTGTTCACTTTCTGATACGTTAGTTCTTTGAACTGGATAAAGTAACATAGGACTTGGCACGTAATACTGTACACATGACATGACTACTTCATATAAGAGAGTGCCTACCAAGTTGGGGTCTGAAAATAGTAGGTGTACAGGTAATCTGTTGTTAGACTTCTGTCTAATGTCACACAATTAAACTTTTCCATGCCTTCTGCTTCTTAAGTCTTTCCTTTTTTTCCTCCTGTGTCTGTCTGCCCTTGGTTCTTTACAGATTAGACATAATCAAAATGTTCTCTGCTGGAAGGAAAGGAGTCTTTCTCTCATGTCTATGACTATTCATCTAATCTGAAATGTTTACTACTTATCCTAAGTATATGTTATATACCTATGTCATGAAGATTTTTTTATTTTTTCCCCATTCCTTTAGATTTGTCTGTCTTCAAAGCTGCTCATTTTGCCATCCTTACAACTGCTTTTAAGATTCCTCTTAATTTACTATCACAGAAAGGTTAACCTAAATTGCTAGTTTATATATTTTGTATAGTTACAGAGGAACTGTAATATGGGAAAAATGTAACATTTTGCATTAGAAATAATTCAGTAGAATCTCACATATATAATAGTCATTAGGGTGCTGAGCTATCGATAGGATATACTAGAATTAACTTTTCATTGTAAAAAATGCAGTCAGGTATTTACATGCTTTACCTTGGAAAGTATTAAGTTGAAACAGTCCAGAAAGTAATTTAAATAAAAAGTTTGTCTCAGTAGGTCAGGTCATTTTTGCTGATACTTAACAACACATAAATCCCTCTGGAAGTAGAGCCTTGAAATACATATGTTAGCTGCAAGATCTGGGTAGCACAAATGAGAGTATGATGCTGTGTAACATGAAGGATGACAGCAATGTGCATAACGTCTTTGTAAGAGGTAATAAGAGAATTCTGCGAATCATTTGCTGTCTCATGGTGTATAGTAGGATTTAAGTCCAACCATTCGATTCATTTGTACTGCTAAACAAAACTGCCCTACAAACCCTGTGGAGACAGCAAGCCCAGTTGCTGCAACAGGGAGAGCAGAGCACTTCACCTTGTAAGGATTTCTAGGGCTAGTTTGGGTTAGGACATAAAACCCAAAGAGCACCAGATCAACCAAAAGGACAGTTAAAGGATAGGCTAAAGCAGGGAAGCATTCCTTTGTATTTCTTTTCAGGTCTGCTAGAGCTTTCCTTATGCCAGCTTTGTCCTTTCCTTAAAAAACAAACAGTGATCCCAGGCCAATTCTCTTTTCTGTAAGACAGGAATTATACCACATGCTGAACTGGTTTTTCTCTCTTACACATGTTAAGTCCAGTGTAATGGCTTTCAACCTGTTAAGAGCTCAGCAAACTTCTCTTTCGGTTCAATGGTAATGCTGGCGCAGGAAAGCAAGGATTCTTCCCTTGACATGAAACCAGAGGTCTGATTCATCACTCTGATCAACACCTGAGTACTGTGAGCGGTACTCATGACCTTCACCAGAGTTTGCAGTTAGCTT
The DNA here is from genome assembly GCF_036013445.1 of Caloenas nicobarica. Classification (NCBI taxonomy): domain Eukaryota; kingdom Metazoa; phylum Chordata; class Aves; order Columbiformes; family Columbidae; genus Caloenas; species Caloenas nicobarica. The sequence continues at coordinate 53,587,433 of NC_088245.1, forward strand.
TGAGCCAGTAAATTAAAATTAGATAAAGTTTTATAAAAGGATTCCTATTAAAATGTTATCCAGAGTATTTCTTTCAGTTGAATTAATCTCTTAAGTGAAAAATACCTCAAAATCCTAAATTCCTAATTTTGCTTTTTTGAGTGTATTCAACTTCATCAGCAATTCAGCAAGGAATGAAGCAGCACCGTGTTTCCAATCGTCAGCTGCTGCACCCCGTAGGTACTAATGGTCTCCCTGGTGTCCTGGCCACTTGCACCCTGAGCAGCAAACACGTGTGTTGACCCTGCTCTGGCCTCGTGGAGTACAACACTGATTATACTGTTTCAGCATGATTTACGTGTGTAGAATAGATTACTGAATTACACATTTCAGTGTCATTAACCTAAATTTCAAAGTTTTCCTGCTTCTTGCTTAGAAGATGCTATTTAAATGTAAAATTCGTTTCAGTTTCAACTGACTACTTAGGCATCATTAAAATGTAATTAACAGTTTGTCTCAATGATATGCCAGACATTTATAAACCTCAAAAAAGTATTCATCCAACATTTGGTTATTACAGTAGATTTATTAGGAACAAGTCCTCCTCCTAAGGCATCAAAGAAAAATTAAGAAAGCTGTGTAGAATTTTTTAATTAGGCACCGTCTCATTCCTAGAATCATCTAAAAATATGAACTTAAGTTCCCTGAAACCTCCATAGGTGTTTACTCTCAGACATTAAATACGTGACAGATCTAGTTAATATTAAAACTTTTTAAGTCTTACTATTTGTAAGTTGAGCATGCAGTTCTAGAAAACAAACCAAAAAAAAGAATGTCAGGAGTATTTGGAGTGTTTAGGGTATTATTCTGTTGTTTGGTGAAAATAAATGATGTTGAGATGTGGCAAAGAATAACGCACCTTAAACTTTATTTGAATTTTATATTCTACTTCGGTTGTTATATGCAACATATAACTGTTAATGTTTAATGTCTTCTACCTTTAGCCTGTTTGCCTGATGAGTAACTTCTTGAAGAAAACACAGAGTAAAAACATTCATAGTGCTGATGCCGTTTATGTCACCGTTACCTTCATTTGAGTTCCATAGTGAATCAAATGATTTGCAGTAATCTAAATCATAACTGGTATTTGGCTAAGGTATACTCTCCAGAAGACACCCATCACCGAAATTAAGAATGGAGCTTTTCTCTTAGTATTTCTCTTAGTAGTGAGTGATCAGCCTACCTGTGAGAAATGGCCACCTAATTTCCAATTCTGAATTTTGTAGTCAACAGCTCCGGCTACCGTTTATCAGTGACTGTGTATTTGCTATCCCAGCTGTTTGTAACATCCTCATTGCACCAAATATGACTGTGCACAATAGCTCAATTGTGGTATTCACTCAGGATTGTCCTGATAGTCTGAGCTAGGACCAAGCACAGAATGTTTCAGGTCAATCCAGTTCCTCTCGCAACTCACAGAGGTTCATGGAGGATTTGGATGCGGGCGTAGTGTCCTCTGTGACAGCAGAAGTTGATCAGCGTATGTCCCATAATATAATCTATGCCTTGGAAAGAGAGTAGATAACACTGTACCTGAAGTCAGATAATCTGTATCCCACTTAAAAAATGCATATCTACATGGGCTTCATCTCAGGCAGAAAATTAATAAGGCACTTAAAAGAAGCTGAATAAATGTTTTACTGTCCTTTGCACTAAAACTCATAGGATGAGTTCTTTACAAATATTTTCTTTAAAAAGGAACTCAGCCAAATGTGAATTATTTTCAACAAATAGAGCCATACTGCTATAACTGTTCTAGTGAATATCAGTTGTATTTTCTTCGTCTACAGTTTTGCTCAGGAGTGATGTCAAGTCGTCCTTACTCAAAAGCCTCACTGGTGGCAAATGAACATTTAGGTAGCAGAGCAGCTCTAAAGGGTCTGCTTTTGTCTTTCAAACCACAGCATAGCTCTGAATGCTAGTAATATACATCCTTTTCAAATGTAATGGTTAATTTGATCTGCAACAATATTCAATGAAACAGCAAATTAGTATCTGCCTGAAGAAGGGAGCATGCTGAAGAAAGACAAGACATATATTTCTTCTATCTTGCATAAAAGTACGTAATGATTGGTCATAATCACTGGCATTTCACAGGGTGTTTTATTTCATCCTGTACAAGGAACCAACATAAGTTTTGAGAGAGCTTGAAGTGCTACTTAGTCCTAGATTGCCACTTGGAGGTGGATCTGACCTTACGCATCTTGCTGGGACACTTTGAAATTGGTCTATGCCATCGCTTCCCCAGAAATTACCTTCGTGAATGAAACTTTACGTGCAAGTCAGCTAGCCTGGATCATACTGACAGGATTCCAGCCCAGAAGGTGATAAATTCCCCAGTTTATTAATATGAGTGTCAGAATAACAATCGTTACTTACCTCATAGCCAATAAAATAAGTGCACTGTCATAATGCTGTCACTGGTCATCTGGTGATGTTCGGATGAGTCAAGAGCAGAGCTTTCAGCTTCACTACTTCCTCCTATTTTGTTTCATTTGACTCTGGACAAGAATTTATTAATTATGCATTTCCAAAACAAGCTTCAGATGTGAGTTTTATATTTGCCAAGGAAAACAATTCTTTTCTATGAACCTGTTTTGGGGAGATTTACTCCACAGGTACAGGTTTTTGTTTGCAAGCTATAACCTCCTGCCTTCAAGTGGATTGCAGAAAAGCTTTGATGTGCCAGGCCACATACATATGCTTATGTGCATGAATAAAGTCTTGTAAAATCAAGACTTAAGTAGTTCTCATATATAAAATTCTGGTGTAAAAATAAATTCTTAGTATTCATAGCCCTATAGTTAACCTTGCAAAGAAAATTACAATTTTAAGTCTCACCTGACTGCAGTGACGTACATATTAAACAGCAGTAACTTCCATATGAACAGAAGAGCATGTGGTAGTAATTGACTCTTCTTCCTTTCTACCTAGGAAAAAAAAAAAAAATTATAAATGTTGATAAATTCCTTTAATAATTTATTAGTGGAGGGGGATCATTTGTTTATGTACTTCAAAAACTGGGAGATGATAAGGAAAGCCAGAGAAAACAGGCTTCATGTTGTTGTAATCCACGTTTAAATAAAACAGAATACTGGGGCTTAGATTTTCCTGTAGAAAATGGAAGTTTTGGATCCCTGTCAACAAACTACTTGAAAAAGTATCTAGGTAGACCTTTTTGTGGAATAACTGTTTGAAATTCTGTAGGTATCATTTAGTTGCTTTTGAATCTACATAATGTGCCTTTAATTAGGTTTTATGTGTGCAACTGCAATTAGAGTTTGACATAGTGTATTTGTGACTACAAATAATCTCTATCCTCTGCAGTATGCAAATAGCTGGTTTTAATTATTTTCTTAATTGCACACATTTTGAAAAAATGAATCCAATTGGATTAATTAAGGTATTTTTCTGTGCCATCCATCTAATGCTCCCATATATTTAATGGTTATTAAACACCATTATATCCTAAACATAAATGATTTATTTTTTTTCAGTAGCTCTTAAGAATATGATGCCTTTTCCCCCCAATCTTTGATTTACTGAATCTTTAAGAAAACTCAAGTTTTGCATTTAATTTCTTCCCTTCCTACCTCGTCTATGAGAAACTACCTGATGTTGTTAGTAGCTTTCAGACTGATCTGTAGATCTTCTCCCCTTTCTAGCAAAAAATACTGTGTTCAGTAACTATTGTTTTCTATTTTCTCGTTCCAGTGGAGGAAGGAGAGTTATTCAGTGTTCTGCTATGCAGTTTAGAATTGTCAGCTATGTCCAACATGTTTTTTCCTTGGCTAGATTGGTGTCTAATCCTTGAGACACATATGAAGATGAATTTTCTTTTTAAATTTAATTCCTTTAGCAAACATTTTTAACACTTACTGGAAGACCCTTTCAAATTGTTAGTCAGTCGAAGCTTTTGCAATGTTAAAAATGTATCTTGCTTTTACAGTAGATACTTGGAGCCTTTTTAGCATTACAAATGAAAGGATATATGTGTATTTATTTTGCAGGGGATTATTAAACCTTAGGTTATTCCAAGGATGAAAAAAATTGATACAGCACCTTTTATTCTATATCTAACTCATATATTTTTAAAAATCTTGTGTTTTAAAAATAATATTTTTATTCTTTGCCAAGTTGGTTTTGTTCTTTTCCTCAGAAAAGATAAGGCTATTTGTATCAAAGAGCTGAAAGTTTTTAATCAAAGAAAAACAGAACAAAGCCTCAGTCCCTGTCTTATCTACACATATAGGCCTTTCTATTGCAATTTGGGATTTCTGGATAAATATAAGCATCTACCCTCATGCATGCAGCTGGCTGTCTAAACTATGATCTCCAGCAGATGCAAATATCATGTCAGATTAACTGTAGAATTAGGGTTTAAGGGAAGAATGGATAAAACACAGCAGAGGGAAATAAATCTACATATCTTTTAGTTTAATATATGTCTAAGGGAAATCATTGTGTTCCTTCAATAAAATCGTGATAAAATGGTTGTCTTATGAAAAGGCGAAAGCTAGAATTTAAAGATCTGCTGTATTATATTATTCTGAGGACAAGATGCTCAGGAAGTGATAGAATGTCCTCTGATCCTCTGTTTCTGTAATGGTGGGACTGGAATGGCCTTCATGTCCCATAAGTTATCCTCGAGCAACTGCAAACTGCCAGCTCATTTGAGCTGCCAGAAAATTACTTGCATTCCAATTAATCCCCCTGTTTATTTCTCTCTACCCATACCCAAAGGAGTATTCAGAGGAAGATGTAAGAACTGGGAGTTCTGGTTCAATAGACTGTGGAAGATCCAAAATTAAAAGCTTTTCTAGCAAAAGTGTTCAAGTCAGTCTTTACAGTTAGCTCAGTAGAAAATGAGCATGATGGAAATTTTGGGCCCCAAATCACAAATTCTTATTCAATTCTAATGGTACTTCTATCAGATTTGGTCATTTTTTTAATAATTCTCTAGTTCTTTATTTATATTGCATGCCTTTGTTGACCTTCCTTTCCTTAGTTTTCCTTTCTTCTGTGTATAAATATGTCAATTGTTTCCATCTACTTTTCTGTGTCATGCTTGCTTTCTTCTCTCCTAGCTGTTCTGCTGACCTCACGTACATGAAAACAAAATTTAAGATCTTTAAACCAGCCCCCTCCTGAACTCACTGAAATCTTTGCAACCTCTTCTTAATTAATCAGAGCACAGACTTTTCACCTCCAAGTTTTCTACAGCTATATCTACCAAGCATTTTTATATCTCAGTAAATCATTTGTTAATAGAAATATAATTTTCTGAGATGTCTGGGTTTCATTCAGGCATATAATTTTCTTTTTATGATGGCAATTAAAGGATGCCGAAGAAAGTTTATTATCAGCGATAGCATCCTGCTTTCTCTTACAGATACCATTGTATTGGCAAGAAGAGGTTACCTAGAGGGCAAATCACTCATACCAGTGTTCCTGCTAATCTAGTATTAGTATGACTGCTCAAATTAAAATACTGCACAGCATGAATAACCATCACAAATGTCAATCACCTAAGTGCATGAAATCTGCATATAAAAAAACCACAAACAAGCAACACCACAAATACTCAAGTCTAGGTCATTTCTGATTACTGTAAGATATTTTGCTAAAATATTAGTAAAGTGCACATAGAAAAGTAAATTGTGGTTTGTAGTCCACTCAATTTTACTGCGTCTGTATGGTAATTTACTTAAATCCACAGGTTTGGCATTTTCAGGATTTTTGGTGTTACACAAAAAATCATTATGAAATTATTCAAATATGGGCAAAATGCTTAGATTTAAAAATCTATTCCACATTCACTGTGTTCACAGATCTTTAGCATGAATATGTATTGGAGATGGTAGATGTGCTGTGCTGAGTGGTACCTAATAAAGAGCCAACATCAGTTTAATTAAAATCTCATTTTGAAAGACGCATCTGTTCTTCACAAGAACATTTAACTTCTTTTAAGTGGTCAAAGACGAGTTAGAAAAATTTCTGTAGTTCTAATGATTTATTTTTTTTTTATGGACTAGTATACATTCATTAACATTTATGTGCTTTTTTTTTTTCCATTCATCTCTCTCCATCTCATGAAAAGCATATCTGGGTAAGTTAAAACACCATGGCTGCTGAACATATTCATTTTCAGCACCATGTTTATTTTCTATGTTTTATTCTTATTTCTTTTTGTTTTTCTGTGAACCTTATGTAACAAATTCATGCAGAAAATGGATCCAAATGAAAACTTTCAAAGTATTCAAAGTAATGGTAAACCTCAAAAGCAGAAACAAATTCAGTTCAGAACTTGCTCCTGTGGGGATTAACACAGTGGATTAACTACTTGGAGATAACTGCTGTCAATTTTTTTTGAATAAACACATTCTGGGAGGTCAAAAGCCCAGAATCATAAAGACATTTTAATGTTTAAGTCAGTGAAAAAGGACTCAAACGCTAGTAATCCAGAGTATACAATTTCTTCTCTTTTTTTTCTGTTTGAGCCCTCATGCTCTGTAGCAGTAAAATAATATTACATTTGTGCATATAATTTTACTATTTTCCTTTTCACCAGTTCATTTTTTTCATTGTTAACCTGATATCAAGTTTAAAAATCTTCATCTCCTCTTTGATCTATCATACAAATGTTATTTTTTCTTGAATATTTTTTTGATTTAGAAAATTTCATCATTCAAAGCATGTATAAGCTATAACTTTCTAAAAGTGTGAGGATAAAAAACTCAAAGAGAACAGGGTTTATCACATTAATTGAGAATATGTGATTATGAAATGGCTTTATAAAAATAGATTTTATAACATTTCATCAATGGGGGAAATCTGGAGGTCTCTACTGATATGTATTATGCGAGTCTGTTTATTTCACAGGTGCTTTATTATTTTTTTAATAGTAGCTCTGCAGATCTAGTTCGTTAGGGACCGTATTAAGCATTCTGAACATGCTTCACTTTATATGTCTTCAGAAAAAAAGGATGCTGTCTTTCAGTTTGCACACAGTTAAAATGTACACCTATATAGAATAATAGGAGTGTTGTTACAGAATCACAGAATCACAGAATGTTAGGGATTGGAAGGGACCTCGAAAGATCATCTAGTCCAATCCCCCTGCCGGAGCAGGAACACCTAGGTGAGGTTACACAGGAAGGCGTCCAGGCGGGTTTTGAATGTCTCCAGAGAAGGAGAATCCACAACCTCCCTGGGCAGCCTGTTCCAGTGTTCTGTCACCCTCACTGAGAAGAAGTTTCTTCTCAAATTTAAGTGGAACCTCTTGTGTTCCAGCTTGAACCCATTACCCCTTGTCTTACTGTTGGTTGTCACCGAGAAGAGCCTGGCTCCATCCTCGTGACACCCACCCTTTATGTATTTATAAACATTGATGAGGTCACCCCTCAGTCTCCTCTTCTCCAAGCTAAAGAGCCCCAGCTCCCTCAGCCTTTCCTCATAAGGGAGATGCTCCACTCCCTTCATCATCTTTGTGGCCCTGCGCTGGACTCTCTCCAGCAGTTCCCTGTCCTTCTTGAACTGAGGGGCCCAGAACTGGACACAATATTCCAGATGAGAAATTTATACTTGCTTGGTTTATAGATTTTAAACCTTCTGTTTATTAGGTGCGTCTTGATTTACGTATTTCAGTCATTTTTTTCTGAAAATTCCTTAAAGTTGGATACAAAACGTTTCGTAAAAATTGGAAATGAACTTTGTCCATTGTTCTCACTCTGACTATTATATCAAGTATTAAAAAGGAGAAAGAATGGGAATTTCAAATTATTTAAAAGTCACAGCAGTGCCAAGGTTGAAACAAGATCTGACCCAGTTTTTAATTAGTGCAGTCTTTAAGTCATATGGATCCTTTAAGACTAAATGAAACCAGCGTTATATGGCAATGTCAAGTCTGAGTCTCTTTTTTCTACTTGCTACTTTAAAAAAAAATATAGTCTTGCAGAAAATAAATAGATGAAATGTAACAGTATTTTTATTAGACATTAAATATCTTTATTAATTTATACAAATTCAATTACCTTATTTTGTTATACAATGACCTTAGCTACAGGTTTCTAGCCTGTCTTAAATACTTAGCCAATGACAGTAGAAAAGATAAAATGCAAATCCAGCTTAATTCATTAGAAATCCTCTCTCCTGAATTTTGGAGTCTTTGAATCTATGATAGCTTTCGAGAGACAGATGTGTTTAATCATAACTTGAAATCTTAGGATTGCTCAGATGAATGTAGCATATTTGGTCTATCATTTCTGTCTATTTCTCTTCTAGAAATCAATCACGTATAGTAATCTGTTGCTAATTAAACATTCTAGTATTCCTGATAATAAGATACATCGTGATAGTGTCAGTAATAATAATAGTAATCAGAGGGTCTGCTAGGTAAACAGTTTTGTTTATTATCTTTTTGAGAAAATGTCTATGAGAAAAGGTCATTTCATAGGATCTAAATTGCCCGTTAGCCAAAATTTTTAAATACTGCTTATATTTTACTAACATGATTTGGCTCTTGCCTTCACTGTGCCCCCTTTTCAATTTATCTCACATTTATGATTACATTTTAACTAAGAGACGTTATAATATGTGCAATATAATATCCCTGAGGACTTTTCATGTGAACCCTACTAGAACTATCAGAGTAAATGTTATTATTTGCAGAAATATGACGATCTGTGTTGAAACATTGTTCAAGTTTCATCAAGACAGTCTCTGGACTTTTTGTACTACACAGAGTATTTGCATTATGTGTATCAGAAATCTGAAGCTGTGATTTCTTGCTTGTTTCATGAGGGGAGCCTCATCTTCATAAGGAAAATTGAATGGCACTGAACGATATGTTTTAAATCAAGATCCATTTAAAGATTATTCTTATTTTTAATAAAGTTCATTAAGTTTTATGCGATGAGTTGGTGAGGGCTCCTGGTACAGAGCTAGAATTTTCCCAGTGAAGGGAAGGTTATATATGAAATAGAAAATTTGCAGGATGATAACATAGTTTTGCTCTTATCATTTTCCCCTTTCGCTCCCATGTACCTCTGCTGTCCCGAGGGACACCGAAGCCTCGACAGTCCCCATGGTACAAGACAGTTGTGCTCTCAGCTTTGGTAGGCTGATCAGGACGGTTGTACTTGGCTCTCAGAAGAACGGTGCTAAAGAAAGTGACCCAGTGTAGCAGTATCTTTAGGAAGTAATTTTAGGGAGGTTTAAACGTCAGAAGTCAGTGCTAGGGAGGCAACCTCGCTGCTCTGACACACAACTCCACATCACAACTTGACATGATGTGATTATTTTCTGTCTTTGGTGAAAGAGTGAAGACGGCCCACTTGTGAGGCACTCTCTTTAAGACAAACAAATGCAAGCATCTCTCAAATTTTGGATGAATGCTAAGCAGTTTGTGTTTATGAAATTTCCTGACTTCGCAAAACCAGGCTCAGGGTAATGAAATATTTTAAATAACATATTGCAGTTACTCACATAATGTCTCCAGGAAGAGGTTTTTATTCTTGAACAGTAATGTTATCTTAAAAAATATGGCTTTAATTTATTCCAGTGGTTTAAAGCCTTATCTGCAAAATAATAGCAATTATAGTAGTGCCTAATTAATGTCAATTCTTCTCTATCAGCTTGTTTTCGGATGTTGCCAAAAAACTAAATGAGTATGGAAATAATTATATTTATATTCCCTAATTCCTTCCCAATGCAAAATGGACATGTTATAACATGTAGTAATTTCCTGACAAAGTCTTAGGAGGAGAAAATCCCCATGTTCCCCTCCAAAGCATCTTCCAAATTAGTGAAACTGTATAATGCTATTCACGATCTCTAAACCCTATCTTTGTAATGAACGGAAGACTAAGTAGCAAGATATTTGTCTCTTCTTCCTCCTGTGATCAGTTACATGTACTTTGTAAGGAAAACTGAGCCGCAGTTGTCAATATTTGGCTGTGGGGACCTTCTGTTTTCAGGAAGCCAGTGACTACCCCATAAGGACAACTACATTCAGGCCATTCTAAAATATTTAAATTATATCATCGAATAGGCAGATCACCATATTAATTTTTCTGATGATTTTCACTTTTGATCAAAACGATATATTTTTTCCCACACGACGCTTTTCGCTTATTTTGAAAGAGTGACCTTTTTTTCTATAGTGCTATAATAGTTCATATAAAAAACCCCAGCATTTTCTTTGACTGCCAACTAAGGAATATTCCTCTGAGTAAAAAAAATAGAAATTCTGGATTTAGTTCCGGGTTAGAAATGGAAGGGTCAAGTTCGGCAGATCTCCTAGTGTATATTAAAAGGTAGTCAAAGAATACTGTTCCGAAAGTAAAATATAATTTAAATAAGCTTTAATATTGGAGAAGTGTTTAAATGAAACATCTGGGGGAAGAAAGTATAACTTCTGAAGCATAGAATTATTTTAAGGGAAAGAAATATTATAAAAATCCTTTTAGTATTCCACATCAGTAAGTGAGGCACAAGCCTTATGGTGGCTGTATTCCCTGTTCGTGTGCAAGGATTTTACTTTACACTAAAAATGTTTTCAACCCAAAACCACTTTCCTTCTCCATGCTAAGACCCTTTCGATTATGTTTATTATACTGTAGTCTTTGGCTACAGTATATATATACGGTATCCCATTTCTGGCCTGGCCCAGTTTACTTCAGCCAAAATCAATAACCAGAACTGTATTTTCCTTTAGCTCTGTGAGCCAGACTGCCTGTGAAGTAACAGAAGGGCTTTCCTTCTCTGGGAGAGTATATTTGTTTGAGAAGCACTGGAATAATGCTAAGCCTCCACACCAAGCCTCAGGGCACTTCGGGTGTTGCAAAGTCACAGGGGACTCCCTAGAAATATGTATTTTATAATTCCAGCATAAAGGAATTAAGTTTTTCATGGAAGTGAGAACTCAGAGTGCAAATGCCTTTTCTGCAGGCACCTTGTTCCCTGAGGCCACACAGGGATTTGACACCAATCAAAGAAACAGGCCGAAAGTTCCTCCCCATCTTCTTGCAGATCGTGTGCTATGGCTCTCCAGCTTGGAGCAGGAGCCCAACACATGCAAGGAAGGGCAGTGGCCCTCAAAGCCACTTTTTTTTTTTTAACTTACTGTGATTTCCAGCCCTGCTCCTTCAGCTGATATGGGCAAAGAGAATATCCCAGATAAGGAAACAATCTGGGATCGGGTTCCTCCAAGTATGGTGCCTCCATGGGACTCCCAGCTGCAGAAGGGGCTGCTGCCTGGTCTTGGGCTGGCTTTGGGGAAGGAGCAAGCTGGGCAGAGTTTTGCAGAGTCCGTGCTCTACCGTGGGACACCAAAACCCGCCACGTGAGGAAGAGGCATCCCTGAAATTTTGGCTTTCCCTGAGGACAGCCATGCCAGCTCACAGCCCTGGTGGCAGCTGGAGCCATGCAGCCCCGTGGTGGCACCTGAGGGAGGTACAGCACTGCTGTATCTTCACAGGCATCCTGTAGAACCAGCTCCCAGGGAAGGCTGCAACTCAGATACCTCATCCACAGGTAGCTGGGAGGTGGCCATGCCTTAATTCTATTTTCCTAAGCAGCCAAGTGTCTATTGGCCCTTACTGCTTGTGTCCCTGGGAATATGGGATTTCTGCACCTTCTCCAGCTACTGAAGGTGACATGGTGTTTGTGTACCCAGTGAACAACTTTTTCTCGTTTTTACTGGGGATTTTGCTTTCACAGAAAGCAAGGATAGCTCTACAGTGTCTTTGGACATCTGAGTGACAAAGGGTAAGGTATGCTGGTATGTGTGGGAGGAGAAGGTAGATAAACTTCACTAATGCTGTCACGTATTTGTAGTGTTACATATTACTACAGCAGAACCAGAAAGGAACAGCTTTCTATTAGTATTCAGAGTGTGGGATTTAAACACATATGCAAAATTGCTATTTGAGATCCATTTTCTACTAAAGCCAAATTTGCTCAGTCTGACCCCTTGGCAGTGCAAAAATCCCAAAAGGAATACTACTCACAAGTAAGATCACTCCATCACTTCTATCTGCTGTAATTTTGTAGTACATATATTTGAAAGGCTGCTAAGGCAGTGAAGAATTGCCAAGGGATAACTGACCACAAAAGGCTGTAGTAATAAAGATTCCAAGATTTCCTTGTTATATGGGAATGTAAGCAAATTTTAATATTACATTAGCATAGTTCCTGTCTAATTTGTTTTTCACTACAGCTTGTTGCTGAGAGCATTCCTTTGTGTTTCCCTCAGTAGGAGGCAGCTGAAAATATGTTGTTAAATAGCAGAAAAACAGACTTTTCAAGGACTGCTTTTTCTATGCCTCAACCACAGTGGGTTCTTTATTCCTGCTCCAGGAATAAAAATGTCTGGTCAAAGGGTTGAACATATTCAATACAGAGTATTCTCCTGACAGTCTAGCTGACTGGCCTATATGTAACTTTATCAAATAATTAATACTGCTGTATTAAAAGTATATTTTAAGCTTTGAGAATTATGTTTTACATAACACACTCGTTGCCATCCAGAGAAGCTGCCTGTGCCAGAATTGGATTGATATCTGATCAACTCTATAGAAAAATATCTATGTATATATGTATATAAATAAAATTGAGAAATCATATCAATTCTATAATTCTAAAAAATGTATACATCAGTAAACCATACGGATTTCTTGTGTATATAAGCAATAATAATAATAATACTAACAAAAAGGCATGCAACTATTAAAGATACAACTGTTAATTAGCCATGAATAGCTTATTTAAGATGCAAAATAGCTGTACTCCAGAGACCCTAGAATTATGCACAGCTAGTCCAGCATGGTTTAGTGTTTCAAAAACAGAGCGCTTTAATACCCAGCTGCATTACATCCATGCTTAGCTAATGTCTAGAAGCTGGCAATTTTGGGCCTTTCTGGGTCATTACCAGAGCAGAGCTAAGCTAGTCTCAGGAGGAGTTCCTCAGTTTTCTCTGTTCACCGATGTCTTCTATTATATGGGTGATCCTTTTATATAGAGTATGCAAATTCTGTATTGCTTCAGCTAAGAGTAGACAGAAACCTCACCTTTTGTATGTTAAGTGTTTCAAGGGATGTCAAAATGCATCAAGAAGAAAAAAAAAGTTGGGAATAGATGAATATATTCAAAAAGGGGAAGGAACTGTATTGTCTATTCATGCTTTCTATGGCTGCCATTATGCTTCACTGTTGTCACCCTTAACAAAAAGGCATGGTTGCATCTATATTGTCCCTTTCACATACCTCTGCATGTCTAACAATTTTTGATCCATTTCTAGACATGAACTTCTGGAAGAAGCTCGGAGAAAGGGTTTGCCTTTTGCTCAGTGGGATGGGCCTACAGTGGTTGCCTGGCTGGAGGTAAGTGTTGGCCATAACTTGGAAATGTGAGTCACATTTGTAGGCTGCTTCTGTGTGCTTGTCCTTACAAATTCTCAACCAGACAGTTGAAGTCCTCTCCTCTCTCCCCAGCACACTGTGCCATGAGCACTAAGCAGATTTTGACACTGGATGGAGCCTGGAGCTGAAAAAAATCAGACCAGATTACACAGGAAGATGAGAACAGGAAAAAAAAAAGACTTATCGAATGTACTCGAACCCCGAATTTTTGAAATCTTGTAATTTCTCAGTCTCTAAGTACCTAGGAACTCCACAGACAGGGTTTGTGTATGACGATGTGCTAAGGAGAAAACAAAAATTAGCTATCAAAATTTTTTTTAGGTTAACGCAGAAGCTCCATCTTCAGAATTTTTAATAAATTTAAAGAATTCATAACTTTCTGTCTTGTTAAAATATGAGAAAAGGCTGGTTTACCCAGATATCACTCAGAACAGGAAAAAGAGAGGTGTTTCTCTCAGCACTTTCACCTTATATATGAGAGATCCAGGTTGGAATCTCTCTCATTTGACAGGCAGTGCCTTCATCCCCAAAATGTGATCTGCAGAGAGCTCTTCTTTATCTGGAGAGCCTAAGTGAATGGATTTTGGAACCCATCCATAGAAACATTCAGCAGAGCTGTCCATCAATTTTGACAAAAATCCGTGAATGGTTTAGGTGAAGGAACTATTAAAAAAAATACCCAGACGCTGAGGGGAGGAGAAGTCAGAAAGTAAGGATGTTTTTGTATGATTACACACTTTTATGTGGCAAGGCTGTATCATTTTAGTGGAGATACAAGCTCTCTGTTAGCTCAGGGAACAGCTGTCTATTCCTTGTCTACATCAAGCATCTCCATGTATTCCTATGTATTCTCATGTCTGCTGTGGGCATCATCCATTGATCATCAGTTAGAATTTGTAGAATTTTTCCTTCAATTAAAAAAAGAAAAGATTCCTCTCCAAAGCTTTAACAAGAGTATGTTCAGGGAATAAATGGAAGTATGAGGAATGAAAGCAGCTAATGTCTACAAAATTTCTGCTTCATGTTGGAACTGCTGAAGGTACCTAATAGAAAAGTTGAAATGAAAACTGCAGAAAGGCAGTTCAAGCATTCAGGCATGACCTTGGAAAATGGGATGATATCTCCCTTTCCCCCCCAGAAATCTCTCTCTTAATATGGAACATATATACTACCTGACTTTTTCATATGACTTTGAGAGTTCTGTACCCAGATTTGTATCAGTCAGAAATATTCAGTATGATAGTCAAAGCTGGAAATGTGAACATACAAAAGCCTACACATTTCTGAATACTGTGAAAAATCTGCCCTTGATGCCCTCCTCAGTGATCCAAAATTGAAGATGTTTTTGACAAGTTAAGCCCCAATCTTTTTTTGCTTTGATTTTTACTTGCAAAATAGAATATGTATCCCACTGTCACAGAGTGGCTGTAAAGAGAAATTGATGTTTATGAACTTTTGGGGAAATAAGATGAGAGTATGAGAGGGAAGCCCATGAGGAAGTTTATGTTGTGATATTCAATGCAGATTGAATACTGATGATAAAAAGATATGAGGGCAGAAGTACTGAATTTATTCAGTGACCATCAGTGCATTCAGTCAGCAGATGGACACTGTGTGCATTTCATACTCTCCTAGGGAAAATATACTATGTGACCCTTGAACTAAGGCAATATTAATATTAAAGGAGACAAAGGACCAAATTAAATAAGTATATGTGATTGCATTTGTGACATCTCCAATCTTTTCAGGGCTTAACTTTTCAGCCTTAGCTGAAAACCTTAGCTTAGGTCATTTGTATGTAGTAAAGACATAGTTGAGCTATATTTTAAGAAACGTGGGTTTTCTTAAATAATTCTGGAAAAGTATATCAATCTTGATATCTGGATTCTCTGCCTGGAACAATTACTGTGCCCTCTTTTCAGGGACTGTTTTAATCTAACTGCATTTTCTGGTAGAGACAGCTGTTTGTTAAGGAACTAATTTACCTAATTTGTTAAAGAACTAATTTCCCTAATGAGTGGCAAATATTTGAATCAATTTCTGCAGGGTGAATAACTCCCAGTATTTACACTTTCCTGCTTTTCAAGTGCATGTATGAAAAAAATAATGTCAAATTAAATGAGAATATTAAATACATTTTAAAGCCATGCATGGTTTCCTTATGGCCCTTTAAGTGCAGCTGAGTGTAATCTACATGGGGTGTTTTTAAGTTTTGACTTTCATGAAACTTTGTATTTCATTACAGTTAGTTGGAATTAGACTATATTTTTTAAGGTTCAGACTAGCATTGGATGGAGGGGCAGTGGCTCATCCCATCGGTGGGAAGGGCTTTTTGAAACGTGATGCCATTGTTCCACAAGCTCATATGTTAGGAGCCGGTACAGAGAATCCTGACTACTGAGCTCTTTTGGAATCTGACATTCGAGCCTCTTTTTTCTGTGACATAAAACTGATCTAACACCTGTCTCTTAAGTTAATATGTCCCAGATAAGGTATAGACATGTTAATAACCACACAGTACTTTCTGGTACTGTGAGAAATTAAGTAAAAATCCTTTCAGTTTGTCTCTGCTTTCCAGATTTGCTGCTGAATTTACTGATGGCATGTTTTTAATAATTTCTTAGACCTTGTGTCCTCTTTTAGTAAGCCATTATGAAGAGAAAAAAATTAAAAACAAGAAATCAGCTAATTCTGGTGGAGTATTTGAAATGCACAAAGGGATAGAGTTCTCAATGACTTCACTTACAGTCACAGATGCTCTGTCCTACTGAAATTCAAATACAGTCATTAATTGCCATCTACCCAGAATTAATACAAAAAATCTGAAAATGTAGAATATAAGGGTTGCTATTATGTAGTATCACTGAATGGTTGGATGGGTTTCTATTTCAGAAACCATAGAATAGAATAAGATGCTACTACAAGCAATCAGTAACTGGTCAGTACATTTGAAAAGTGCTCTTGACAATTTATATTTGAAGGAACATCATATAGTAGTATAGTGAATTACAACAGAACTATTCTTAAAAAAAAATAGGTAGCTGTATAAATGTGTGTATAAATTTTATATGCATTCAGATACACTGAAGGTTAAGTAGTGACGGGTGATTTGTGCACTTTGACACTCAGAAAACTCAGAGTATTAAGTGTTTTGCTGCCCAGTGGAAGTCTTTGTTATACGTTATGCTTCTTCATCCCAGTGGGAGAGCTATATACTAAGAAATGTAACTCACAGCACCAACCCACATGCAATAGTGATCAGGAAAAGGGCGAGGAGAGAGGACAGGAAAGGGCTGCTCTCCAGAGCGAGGTATCTTCTCTCAGGTTTCAGAGAGACTGGCAGTCAGCAGGAGTTAAGCACCTAGTGAGGTATGTCTTTGTCTTCCATTGTGTTATCCCCAGAATCTCAGTGATTGTGGCATTCACTACTTACATCCATCTCACACTATATACTCTATAGTTTAATGTGTTTCACACTCTGACAAACTTCCCACATGTATGTATCCCTGCTAGGGAATTATCTCCTTTAGGAGCAAAGATCTGTAGATACCAACAATCACACTAATGAGGGAGCACAAAATGAGAAAGATATGAAAACTAGGAATAATTCATACTCAGTAGTTCCCAAGAAAGACTGCAAGAAGTGGAGAGTACCTCTTAAAATAAGAGTAAGTGGTGAAGCAAGGGGCTGTTGCTGACCTAGGCTAGTGAGACTAACATAAGGAGAGGAAAAATGTGAATTGGCAAGTACCTGTCTTCTAAATCCACAGGTGATGCAGCTGTGCTCATATTGTGCTGCAACTTCTAACCCGTATTTCTAGCTGGGTTCTGACACCATACCAGACTGTTCCCAAATTTACAGTAAGCTCCGTCCTCACTAGGTAGGTTATCTGAACTATGTTTGGTTTATTTCTACCAAGAAAATAAAAGCTGAGAAGTGTAAGATTATGTCCCATGAGTACAGCATGGGGACCAACATGGAAAAAGAGAGAAAGCCATTTTAGTACAGACGTGAAAATTTACTTAATCAATTCCTTTTAGATTGTTTTCTGCATATGATAAGACTATCAAATGGGCAGTAACACTGACTTGTGCCACTATCTGCTCGTTATAGACCTAGGAAAAGATTAGCCCAGGTGGTGGAGGTGCACAGCTCTAAAAATAACTCAAAGTATCCCTTTCTTTAAAGTTCTGGTTAAAATCAAATCAACAGAAAGAGTTCACATGAAGTCATGGCAATTTCCAAGGTTCTGCAACAATTTCTTTTTTTTTTTAAAGACTGTGATATTCGTACTCGTTTGTGTGCATTGCCACGCTTATTCAGATTGATAGGTGCCTTGATGATTAATTTAATTTGAGAAATGAAGCAACGCTTCGGATGAATGTGTCCTTTCTCTCAACAGCTCTGGCTAGGCATGCCAGCCTGGTATGTTGCTGCCTGCCGTGCCAACGTGAAGAGCGGAGCGATTATGTCTGCTTTGTCTGACACTGAGATTCAAAGAGAAATTGGAATCAGCAATCCTCTTCATCGCTTAAAGCTCCGATTAGCAATCCAGGAGATGGTGTCACTCACGAGTCCATCAGCACCTCCAACATCCAGAACAGTGAGTCCTGTTCAGCTGACTTGTTCTTTCCCACTTTACCCCGCAGGCGTCTGCAGAAAGACTTCTGCAGTACGAGAGTGGCTCTGTGGTAACATACACTTCACAATCAGTGGGAACTGTCCTGTAGAGACTTAGAAGGACCTGTTCATCACTCGCTTGATTGTTGATCGCTGATATTTTTCCTTTGGCAGCTTTGAAGTCATGCTTTTGATTAACTGTGATGTAATCTTAATGATCAGTGTTGAGCATCTTATTTGTAATTTTGCGTGTATTTTTGCCTTTCTCTTCCTTCAAGTCATCTCTCCCAACAAAATCAGATTGTGTTTCTCTTTTTTTTTTTTTTTTTTTCCCCCCCGAAGGCAAGAGCGGTGAGAGGTTACTTAGGGACACAGCTCTTTTGAATCTTGTTCCCATTCGACTTTTTTGCACCCTTTCAAATGTTATCTAATCTGAGTCAGTTTGCTTTAGGTTCTTCCTGCTTTTAAGAGAAGCAGCGATTGGAGGTGGGAAGGGAGAGTCTGGAAGGGAGAAGTGGAGCGTGTGCGTCCGGTGAGGAAGGGAGGGAAGGGGGAGAGAGGCAGCAGATAGGAAAGAAGCAAGTAAAGAAGAAACACAGAGATACAGGTCTGAAAGGAAAGGGAAATATATCAAAAAGAGCAAGAAAGTAGATTAAGGGAGAGTAAGAATATATGTGCTATAGATAAAAGGCACTTTTTAGTGGAAAATGAAGAAAACCAGGCCAGCTGATGAGGAGAAAAACAAAGAAGATAACCAAAGGGGAGTTGAGAAGCTGATGGTGATGGCTATGAAAAAGGCAACAGAGACTGTAACAAAAAAAAAAAAAAAAGGAGCCTTGATCAGATGGGAAACGTGGCACAGAAGTAGAAGGACAAAGACTACTGGAGTAGTTAAGTCTAGATTTCTGATAGTAAGATAATAATAATTATGCTAATAATATTTACATTTATAATGCTTGTCTTCATGGAGAATCCTTTGGTGGAAAGTAGAGTTGAGATACCTTTGAGGTGTACCAGATCCATTGAGCTAAATAAGCAACTGGGCAACAGGACTCTAATGTTCCTATTGACTGGCCTTTTATCCCCATGTTGCTAAAGTTCTTTAAATATTATAATTCCTCATCTGATATTTTCTCCTGTCAGAACAACTGTGTATGTCATAATCATGGTAATACTATGAATCGTAATGGATTTCACCTAAGTAAAGCAGTATAGCCTCAACATTATGTTGAATTACTAACAAAGTGTTTATTTTAAGAGCGTGAGAGCATATTTCAAAGTATAATCGCATTGGAACTTATGAAATGACACAGCCATGCATTCAAGCTAGAAACACTGGGAATAATTTTGCCTTGGTTTTTAAATTCTCCCTGCGTAATTGGCAGCACAAAGCTGGCACGTGCATTTCCGTGTCCCAAGTCTTTCTGCTTCCCTCTTTCTCAGGGAAAGGACTTAATTTACTTCAGCTCTCCAGAAAACACATTTCACCTTATGTGCACAGCAAACTTCCTTACCCCTTCCCTGCCTCATCTCATTGTCCTAGTAGTAATATGACTGAAAACAACAGGATGAAGAAAAACAGTTTTACATGTGAACTCTCTACATTTTTGATATACAGAAATGTGGAGGAAGTAATCATTATTTAGATTACAATATGAGTCTGTGATGTGTGCAGAATATTTAGGCTGGAAAATCTTCGAGAACTGAAGCTTACTCCTAGATAGACCTATGAACTAAAGGTTGTGTTTACCACTTGTGCGTGAAATGCAGCTTTAATTATTATTCTTTCCTTTGTGACGGTGCTCTGCTGGATTTCATCCATCAGTTCTAGTTGAAATACATCATCACGTCTGTTCAGAATCCTCTAACGAAAGACACAAAGCAAGTTGTCTAAAGTTGTCTCTAGTTGCAGCTGTGTAGAGGCAAGAACGTGGTTGTGCTGATGGTGATGCTATACGCTGTTAACTTACAGTGGTGCTGCCTTTCTTCTTTACCACTGCTTACCTAATGTGGATCCCACCTGCCTCCCTGCGGGCCTTGTCCATAGCCCTCAGGCAATGTTTGGGTGACCCATGAAGAAATGGAAAACCTTGCTGCTCCAGCTAAAACGGTTAGTTTTTCCACTTCCACTTAAAATGGTTTCAGTGCTCGAAAAATGACTAGGATGTATCAGCTTTAACACAGATCTTCTGTAGGATGCTTCCCAAGCATTCCGTTAGAAAGTCGCAGGGAGTAGCGGAATTTAATTTAAAGAACAGTTAACATTATTTCTCAGCTAAAGAAATTGCAAACTGTGGTGCAGTCCCAAAAATTGTATGAACCTAAACCCAATATTGGAATTTTACAGTACATAATAGTTTCACTGCCAGTCTGAAACCTCATTTAGTGAAATGAAATTGTCGCGGTTACCAGTGCAACAATTCCCCTGCACTCTGCTCCCTAGTACCTCTTCTAAACATAGTTTTATATCTGCTGAAATAAAACGAAATAAGTAGAGACTTGAGAATGGTGCATTACACAACTCAGTGTTTTCATTAACGCTGAGTCTTTCATGTCCATACTTGCATATTCATGCGTTTCGATTTAAGGTGCATGGAATGTGTCATTTATTTATTGATTTTTGTCAAACCTCTCCCTGCTTTGGGGGGACATAAATATTAAAAGATTTTATTCAATAGTTCTGACTTTTTCTTTTATTTGGAACATATGTCATTTTAACTCCATAACAGTGCTTATAAAACATGATACAATCCTACAGCGAGATGTCCGAAAAAACCTATCTTCAGTTTGGAAAACTTTATAGTCAACCCAATCCATAAATGGTGGGGGAAGTACTGAAGATAAATTTTGATGCAAAATACTTATTTCTTAGAAACTTATGCTTGCTATGCTATTTTAAGTTATCTCATTAACATTCATGAAGCAGATTCACATAAATTTTTTTTTTCAACTGAGCTCATTTTCAGTTTATTATTGTTGGTAAAGATAAATACAAATATAACAACACTCAACTGACCAGAAGTAGAGTTGGTCCTGTTTAACTGGCCAGCCAGAAAAATATAGTTTTGCCATTAAAAATACTGTGTAAAAAGCTCTTTTACAATACATTCACATGAAGACAGATTTTTATTGCGAATGTTGCAAAATCTAACTAGAAACAAAAAAGGTGTCTCTAATGCCCAATTTTGTAAGTAGATGGTTGTGTTTTGATTGTGAAACCATAAAAAGTGTTTAACATAATGCTGTAAAGTTTCATCAAGCTAGAATGATTTTATATCTTGAAAACTTAACTAGATTTGCCATACTAAGATTTTATAGGTTTGGTCTTGTAATTTTAAGGTAGTTTAGCCCAGGGCATTGCCACTGACTGGAGATATTGTATTGGCATATTTTACTTGTATGTTCTCATTTGTACTAAGATTAACCTACATATGAAACCCACAACTTTTTATAACTCATTTTTATTGTCTTTTTACCTGCTTTACTAATTGCATCCTGCTGATAACACAGAAAGAGTCTGAAGAAGGCAGCTGGGCTCAGGTATGACCCTTTCACATGATTTTTTTGGACAGAACACTCATTATATTGTAATTAAGAGTGTATCAATACGCATAGAGTATTGTGACAGTATCTCAATGATTGAATTATGATTTAAACATTTTAGAGTCCTTCTAATACAAAGAAAATATCCTCTGGATGGGTTTGCTAGGTCAAGCACAGAGAGGTACATATGCCGTAAATATTTTTCTTAAAAGAAATGGCTACATTCCAAAGACATCTTCTACCTCCCAGCTAAACTTAGAAAAAGTGTTTATGTCATTTTTGAGAATATGCTAAGAATTGGAGATCTAACATTTCTAAAATTATACCAGATTTTTTTTTAGAACAATTGTATAAATCACACCCAAGTATCACTCTAGAAATAGTCTTGTATAATTGGGAACAATTTTTTTCACTTTAGTTAGACTATCAATTACTTATATTTTTCAACTTCTTTCTCTCTAATATATGCACACTTTTACACAGTCTTACTGTCTTTACTCATGGCACTCCTTTTCTCTTCAAAATCTCACAAGAATAGGAGATGAGGGGACTATATTTCCCCCTGTAGAAAATATAGCCAGCTTGCGCTGTTACCCTTTTCCCTATGATGGCAGGAGAAGATGGTAAAAAACAAAACGGAAAAGCTAGGCCTGGAAACGGTGCTTAAAGCTGAGCATGATCCTATTGAGAAGGTGTTAATCTTGCAATTTATGAGTTCTCTTTTCTGTTAAGTTTCAGTAGTACCAAAATAATTTACAATAGTGAGATATAAAGTCTATTTATTTGGCATCTTACTTGTGCAACTAATACAAAAATGCTCAACATGCATGTGGGGTTTTTTTTTGTATACTTTCTTCCTCACCCTGTTGAAATTTTAGCTGAACAATGAAGTAGCTTAATGCCTGAATGCCAGCTTTTAGGAGGTATCTGATTTTCTCCCATCTTAAAGAATTAATTTATTGAGCTCCACATATGATGCACTTAGGTTTAAGCTGTTCACAGCTGAAAATATCTCCTTAATAGAAAGCATTTGGTCACCCGTTCTGACTGATGGTGAACATAAGTTTGGCTGACAAACAACTGAAATTAACTTCTAGGCTTGAAAGGACTACAGGTGTATAACTGTGACGTGTAATTAGATTCTATTTAGGAATTCCTACCCGCCCCCCCTAAACAGCGACACGAACTTCAGTTGATTCCTTGGAGCCCTGTTTGTATTACCCAATCCAGTGTAGGATTTGTGTTGCATAAATGTTCTAGAAGGTCAACTGAAAGCAAGTGAGATTATGAAACAAACACATTTTGATTGTGTAATAAGTTTGCTTGCATTTAAAACTCAAAATTGAAACTATGATTTCTTATGACAAAGAAAAATGCTTAAAATTTACAAGGATAGAAAACAAAACGCAACACGCAAAACTGCTGTCAATAAGAAATACCTCACAGTGGCTTCAACCTCCAATGTCAAAATGATGTAAAAGAAATAAGCATAGCAGATATATGACCTGTCTTCAGTCTGTGGTGCAACCTCGAGCAAACTCAAGAATTCATTCCCCCTCTCTCTTATTTTTTTTTTTCTTTTTTTTTCCTGTAGACCCTGGCTTATGGTGACATGAACCACGAATGGATAGGTAACGAATGGCTCCCCAGTCTGGGTTTACCTCAGTACCGAAGTTATTTTATGGAATGCCTGGTAGATGCGAGGATGTTAGACCACCTGACAAAGAAAGATCTGCGTGTGCACTTAAAAATGGTGGATAGCTTTCATCGGTAAGTTGGCATAAAAACTACACCTGTAAAGATGTTTAAGTGTCTGACATAGAGCTCAGTGCTGCACAGCATCAAAACACTTCCTTTCTGTTGTTCTGGTGTGGAAAACCACACAGAAAAGTGAGTGCTGAGTGTCAGAAATCTGTACTGAGAGACTCCTTTAGTAATAGCAACCACATTGCAGCTATGTCTCTCAAAACTAAGGTATTGGTAATTTTCATAACGAGCAGGGAACCATCAAGATATACATAAAGCCTTGACAGTACAGAAACAATAATAGTTTATTAAGTGGTTTGACAGTACAGAAACAATAATAGTTTATTAAGTGGTTTGACAGTACAGAAACAATAATAGTTTATTAAGTGGTTTAAAGTATCAGAAAATGGTGTAATACGATTTGAAGCCCTGAAATCTCTTGATAATGAAAAGGTATTGTGTGTAGCACATAAAAGCTGTTAACCGTACAAGCAAGTTGACAGTTACTCAGGTTTTCTAGGGATATAGCCAAGAAGCTAAATTGGAAATATGGAAATAAAAGCATTTAGACTTTAGAGAGAATGATGTTTATGTGACAAGAAGTGTTTTTTTAAAATTTAATGTACTGTCTGATTTGTCATTTTTTTGAGGCCTGATTTGATAAAACATTTCCCGGCTCACAAAGGCTGACCTTTTCTGAATACGATTTTTAATGGTTTGGGTTTCTTACGCTAGAACATAGAAATCTGTGGAGTTTTTTAAAGGTTTTGCTCTCCCCTCTGTCCTCAAGATTTCCTACATGGGCATCATGAAACACCTCATGTGAAATGCAGGAAATAGATCCTACGTATGTTCCCATCTTCAGAAGTATCTTTATTAACTCTGTAAATGTTTCTCTTTAAACGACAGAACAAGCTTGCAATATGGAATCATGTGTTTAAAGAGGTTGAATTATGATAGAAAAGAACTGGAAAAGCGAAGAGAAATGAGTCAGCATGAAATAAAAGGTGATAGTTCCTGGAAATGTTTCTTCTTTTGAAGCTTGAAACTATTAACCCCTTGTCATGCCATTTTAGCAAAGCATTTAGGCATGTGCTTTAAGTAAAACTAATATAAATCCATCTGTCTTCAGCACACAAATTATTTCCTTGAACTAGGCACAGTTAAGTACTTTGCTAAATTGGGGCTGCAATTCCAAATGGTGTTTTGATACGTACCTTTTTCTTAATTGGATTTTGGGGGCATACCTTACCCTAGCCTCTTTCAGCCTCAGAAGCAGAAGGCCAAATACCCAGCAGCTCAGTGGGACCTGCTGGGGGCAACACGGGGAAATCAGAGCACTCAGGACCCTGACACTGCACTCCTGCCTTTGAAAACCTTTGCCTTTGATTTCTTTCTTCAACATGTGTATCATAGAAAACGTTGCTTAGAGGGGTGGCCACTGAGGCAGTTGGTTGGTATATAAGAATAGTTCCTAACAGAACTGGCCTTATTAGAAGATTTAACAGCTGATTTTAAAGTATTTTTCTCTGTAAAGCTCTCTAGAGTAGTTGCAGGCCCACTGCGTGGTTCCTTTTATACGTAACAATTAGGGTTGTTTTTTTCACCCTTATCAGAGGTGAATCCTTTGATTTCCTTAAGCATTTCCAGGTCTAGTGAATACAGCAGTTAACACTTTTCACAGAATCGCAGAATGTGATTCAAGCACCATGCTGACTGGAAGAGCTGGAAAAAGAAAAACAGGGAATCAGAAGGGGGGGATGGCTGCAGAGAAGTGTGCAGTTGCTCAAGGCAGATGATGGCATTGCACTGATGCAAAGACTTTGATGTGGAGGCATCAGTGTCAGCCTGAGCGGGCCTAGCTGGAGACTGATGTGGGGGAATTGGGTGTTGCTCTTAAATTCTGGGGTTGCTTCAATGCTACTCACCGCTAGGACCATGGTAATAACCCATCGTCTCCTTCACCCTGTCATGCATCAGTCAGCTAGACAGGGTCCGGGGTGGGATTTGGTCTCAATGATCTCCGGCTGCCACGCCGAGTGTCAGCCGATCCTGACCCCAAAGTCTGGGATGCTCTTGGTCAGGCGATGGAGAATTTCTGCTCCTGAACAGCTACAGTAGCTGGATTTCTAAAGATTCAGGAAAAAGCCTGATCGCATAGTAACACAAAACTCACTATAAGCAACTTCCTTTTAATCTTACAGGCAGGGTAGGATACTTTTTTTTTGTAACGGCTAAATCCTCAAAAATGGTTTCCTAGCTCATTTTGTTGCCTTAGCTTTATAATTGGCATGGACCTTAACAGCTCAAGCAGCTTTCTGAACTAAAAATAGTTTTAGTCTCTAAAATGATGAACTCATCGTTTGCTTTATGGCATCTTATTCAATGGTAGGTGCTGACCTGACTCTCAGAATGTTTAATACAAAACTCCCGAGTGAAGCCTTGAGGAATGGATATTTCTCCTGTTCCCTTGCACTGTTAAACTGTAAAATCTTGCCTAAGAATTGAAAAGAGTATCTATAGTAGGTGGGAGGAACTGCATTCTGGAGATGCCCTCTGGAAGCACCTTTCTCCTTTGGAAAAATAGTTTACAAAAAACACGTATCTTGAAGGCAGATAAAAATCACACAGTTGCTCCCACACCCTGGGTTTTGAATAGGAGGTATGAAAGCTATATGAGTAGTTTGCTGGCATTCCTTGTGTAAGAAATAAAGCAGGATGACATCCACAGTGCATGCACCTGTACAGTTTGGAAGCTTTCGGCTACCAGGAGACTGAACCTCTGTTGTGTCCTTACAGATGTGCTGGTGTGGAGCAACGATCGAGTCATACGCTGGATACAAGCTATTGGCCTCCGAGAATATGCAAACAATATTCTAGAAAGTGGTGTACATGGTTCACTGATAGCACTGGATGAAAACTTTGATTACAGCAGTTTAGCTTTATTATTACAGATTCCAACACAGAACACCCAGGCAAGTTTGCTCATGCTACTTCTGGTTAATCTGTACCCATTATTGCCTTTTATTCATCTTCAACTGTTTTAATTTTTTACTTTGGTATCTCTAGGCACGGCAGATCCTTGAGAGAGAATACAACAACCTATTAGCACTAGGAACTGAAAGACGACTTGAGGAAGTAATCAATTTTATTTTTAGTATTTATAAAATATCATGGTAGAATATAAAATTTGAATGCATGAAGACGTTAATTGACACATTGTGAAAAAGAGTCAGTTACAGCTATAAAAAAAAAAATTAGGAGATGCCTGTCAAGGTTTTTAAAGTAACCTCAGTATGGCTACATATTCACATCATTTTGGATGCTAAATGTGGCACTGCACTCTTACACTAAGATGAACATTTTCCACAGAGGAAACATTCAGAAAGGAGAGGAACCCCTGGCCAGAGCACGTGGCAGCAGATGCATGTGCAATCTATTCTTTAGGACACTTACACCCTTTCTTTAAAAATAAAGAAGAGAAGTGGCTTTTTGGTGATGTTTGGGGTTGGTGGGTTGGGTTGGGTTTTGTTGGTTTGTGAGGGTTTTTCTGTTGTTCTTCAAAGTTAATATGTAATAGATTGAGATTTGGGGCAGTTATGTAGGATGGGGAATCTCAAATCCACCTATGAAAAATATTCATCTTAAGGTAAAAGTCCAGTGCAAAAATAGTCAAGTCTTGGACTTCTGCATGTGAGGAGGAATAAAACTTTTAAGGACTTGCTGAAAATGTGAGATGCTTATGAATTCTGTGCATGCACAAGTGTTTAATTCTTTATTAGCACTTTATGTAAGCCTCCTAATGCAGTAACGAAACACTGCACTTTCTGTCACTGTCTTTGGAAGAGATCTATCTTTTAAGAAAGTTCTACTTTAGCTGATACTAAAACCCTCTACTATATCAAACCAGAGATTTAAGAAGGATTTTCCACCCCAGAATTTAATATTTCTAAAGCATTTACAAGAGTGTCTCTAACGCATTGCAGTTACTAGGTGCAGCGCAACAGGGCAGGGTAGTTGTTGTGGAATACATTTGACAGTGGGAGAGGCAGCGGACAGCAGGACAAACTGATCAAAAACCTTCAATTTGCTTAATCAAATACGACCCTGTGTCTTGACAGAGCGACGACAAGAACTTCAGACGTGGCCCCTCATGGCGACGACAGTTCCCCCCGCGCGAGGTTCACGGGATCAGCATGATGCCGGGCTCCTCGGAAACGCTGCCGGCCGGGTTCAGGTTAACCACGACGTCGGGGCAGTCGCGGAAGGTGGCAACTGACGGTACGCAGTCCTTTCTGCACTTACCCTTGAAAAGCAGGCGGCTCATTCTAGCGTGCTAAACTGACCTGTAGCGCATGTCTGTCTTGCACCAGAATGGCCGTGTTCACGTAACTAAGATGAGCGGAGTCTGGGAGAGTTGAATTATGGAATGGAAAAGCACTGACTTGGCATACTATTTTTTTCAGGTTTTCTCCAGACTGTCAGTGTTTATGCTAAAAAAAGGCAGGGGGCGGGGAGCAGCTAGGAATTATTTTACTGACTTTCATCTAAGATTGCATATAATATCTAAGCAAATTTTTCAGCTCGTTAACCTCTCTAGCAGGTGAAGTGTATTTTAGAGAACAAACTTTAAAAGGGCTATCTCCTTTATTTTCCTATTTGACTTTCAAACTAGCTAGCTTGGCCTTGATCATCAAATAACTCAAGTTGCTAACTGTTAATAAAAATCAGATGGGTAGTATAGTTAGGAGATACTGAACTTCAGGTACTAATTGAGTTACTGTATACCAGTCTTAATCTTCTCAGGAAGTCTTTTAGTTTCCAAAAGATGCACTAACTCAGCAATGATTGAAAAAGTAACAAGAAGATCATAATTAGAAAATAAGTAAAATTTTAAAATCACCGTAGGAGGGCAGGGAGAAAAGGGACAAATCCTATTCCAGCTATTCCTTCAGGTATACAGATGATAAAGCCAAGTATACCTGCTTGAAGTTCTGAGAAGTACCAGTACAAAGACTGGTCCATTTCAAATACTGCTGTTTATTTCCTCATGAGAGAATTTAGGTCTATGAATAGACTTATCTCAAAGTAATTTAATACACTGTTTGTAGTGATTACATCCTGTAACTCTTGAATGAACTTGGTATGACAATATTGCCATGTAAATTCCATTAAGCCATCTAAATTCCATTAAAGTTTCTCGCCTTTAAAAACAGTACTTTATAGTTGCAGTTACAGATGGAATAATTTACTGATTGCATCACTGAATTCCATTGACTCCACTGCTCATGTGCACGCTTTGCTTTTAATCCTACGCTTTCTGTCAATGATGGAGCTGTAAGACAAGAATCCATTCCAAGGCCAATTCCATGTAGAAATAAAGGTAGTAGCTCCCCAGGCATTTCCACTGCCCATATTACTGTACCAGCCAAGAACGTTACAAACATTCATGGATTTCATCTTCTAGCCATGCTATGATGTAGAAGATATTATTCCTATTTTACAGACAGGGAACCTAAGACACAAGGAAAATGTAGTGATTTACTCTTGAGGTCTTCCAGGCAGTTTATTATTGGTCTGGGTACTGAACTTGGTAGATTTAAAGGTAGACTTAAAGGTATCTTCATCCAGGATTTGGCTTCCTGTCTTCCAGGGCTAAGAACAGTATAGTATTTAAACAGCGTGATATATACAGTATTAGGAGTTCCAACAAAATAAAGACAAAACTGAGTTTTAAACTGTCCATGTAAGATAGATTTCAACAGTACATCAGACATGAAGAAACTCTTAAGTCCTGAACTAGACCGTACCCAGATCATGTCATAGAAGCCACAGAGCAATTTAATAGACTTCCTTCCAGTGAGAAACAGACTGATTTATTTTCTTTATGATTCTAAAGAGGTTCTGGTTTTGTTTTGTTTTGTTTTTGTTTTTTGCAATTTGCAGTTGCTTCATCACGACTGCAGAGGTTAGACAGCTCAACAGTTCGCACATACTCATGCTGACAAGGCCTAGCAAAGAAGCCAGCACTGAATTGTTGTGAGTATTCATAAGGGACCATCACAAAAGCTCTTTATAACTGTTTGCTACACCCAGTATTCCTTGGCATTATTCTAGCAAGAGCCAGCATGGAGCACAGAACCTAACTCAGACTCACTAGGGTGGTCATTTCATCATGACAACAGTCTTGACCTCAGGCCAGGAGATGCTACGCTATTCTTTTCCATGTCTCAAACAGCAGGTTCTTTCTGCTGAGACCACTTCAGCAGATAAGGCAAAGGTTTTCAGTCAACTCTGTTCAGATGATAGCTCACCAACTGTAACATTTTGTATGCTCTCAAAGCTGGAATTCGGGAGACAGCAGTAAGCACAGGGTGTGAATTTACTTTATGAAACTTGAAGTAGTTCTGGCAGGAGCAGGAGTCTTCCACAGTTCTCTATTACAGAGATTCTTGCACTTCTCAAGTCATTCAGAATGGACCAGTGGCAAAGAAATGAGATTCTGAGCTGGATGCAACTTTGGATTAAATCTGGTACTGGAATTCATGTTGCATTTCTCACCACTTATCTGTAGAGTAATGCTATGAATCTCACAGATTCACTTTTCCAGAGTTCTGCAGAAATAGACCATTTTCTGCTACGTCACAAGGTTTGCAAAAAACAATAACATAAGCGCTTTCATTAATATGGCACCATTTCATGCTAATATTTTCTCAGTAAAACAGTTATCTTTTCCATTTAGTTACTTGGGGGACTGTAGGGGAGCTAGAGAGCGTATTTGCGTAGCACCAAAACCTCACCAGCCACTAAACACGCCTCAGTAGCTGTTACACATTGTAGGCAAGACATGCCAGGCTCTGCAAGAAAGTCCTTTTATTTTTAGATTCCTAAGACTGGAATACATCAGTAGTTGTGTTACTCTGCTGATTAAACTATCTGAATGCACAGAATCAGGAACAGACTCTAACTGAGCAGCAGAGGGGATGGATAGCTGGGTGAGCTCTCACACAACAGCA
Organism: Caloenas nicobarica; assembly: GCF_036013445.1. Classification (NCBI taxonomy): domain Eukaryota; kingdom Metazoa; phylum Chordata; class Aves; order Columbiformes; family Columbidae; genus Caloenas; species Caloenas nicobarica. The sequence continues at coordinate 53,617,819 of NC_088245.1, forward strand.
AGAGAAGATAATTTTTTTTAATAAGGGGAATATGCATCTGAAGAGCAGACTGAGAAGAGCTGCAAGCAGGCTGCACATGTAACAAGTGAGATGGCCTGTGATCACAGCAGGCTGCAGATTCTTGCACTCTGCTGCTCACCTTTCTTACAGAGAACGTCAAAGCTTCGCATTTCAAAATACTTTCTGCCAAGAATACCAACTAGGTACAACCTTACAGTGTCTTACAGTGTTTCTTCACAACAGCTGGGTTCAATTAATATGCTTTCAAGTTGCGTCTCAGGTATTTTTTTGAACACCATGATAAGCTGCCAGGAACCAGGAACTGACATTCTCACAGCGATTACATGAGCATACTCTGCACAGCCCAGTTTGAGTGCGCTCTCCAGATCGGAAATTTAAGAATGTTTTAAGCTGGCTGGTGTCTCACCATTTAATCTTGCAAAGAAGTTTACCACAGAGCACAGAGGACAGGTCAAGCTTTCTGCTGTGCTGTCTGTATGTTGCCCAGCTGGGCATCTGCAAAGCCGCTACACAGGATTTAGCACTCACACTGAGCTTTCCCAACACTCTTCTCTTGTGAAACACTTGTCACCGCCAAGTCAGAGGCTCAGCCAGGACAGTTTCATTGCCACTGGCTGGGGCAATAGAACATACCAGTTTCACTTTTCTTCTAATGAAATGTCGAAGGGGATTTGGCAGAATCAACGATGTACTTTATCAGTGAAGGGTTTCAAAGAGGATTTGTAAAGACAGATGGAGAAGAAGGGTTCCAAAAAGATGTGAATGATAGTCTGGAAACAGCTGGTCCATAGCAAAGAAATCGTCAGGATGAAAAAGGTAAATGCTGCAGCGAACAAGTCGAATCACAGAGTACATCAGCAAGGTCTATACACTTAAAATATGTGTCCGGCCTTGTGCCAAACAGGCCAAAGTCTCCAGATGCAGGAAATTAAACCCTGGTGCTGAATCAAGAGTTAGAAAACAACTGTAAAATGAACATAAGCAGGAGTCTGTTTTGATCTAGGGCAAAAATCAGTATACATTAGTAAAATATTAAAATATATTATTGATAGATTTATGTTGCAGATCTAAAATTAAACAACAAATGCACGTCACCCTCAGATACTCAAACCCCATGTTTTAGTAAAACATGCAATAGCTTACTTAGTGCTATGATATTTTTTGGTGTCATTACAACCTAGACAAAATTAGAATCAAAGAATCTCACTAATTAATGTTTGTTTATTTTTTCCCTTAGATGTCATCTCTTTCTACTTCACCTGAAGTGCACTACCACTACTTAGGAAAAAGAGCATTAAAACTCTCTGCAAGAACAGGGTAATAGGGAAGAGAACACATAAGGTTTATCAGACAAACAGATATGATGTCCCTTTCATGTACTGGTTAGTTTAAAACAAGAACTAAAAAATAGCTAATTGCTACAACAAACAAAACAAAACAACCTCCCCCTTTCCTCTCAGCATCTCTGTCATCAGAAATTTGGCAGTAGTGCACATCCAAAGCTTTTTTTCAAATGAAGCCACTCATTTTTACATTGTTCCATCTGTTTTATTGTAAAATACTAGACATTTACGTATTTACTGTGTATGTATTTCTTTTAAAATGTGTAAGTCTTATGTAAATGGATATAAATATGATTTTTTAAAAAATAAAATCTATGGTACATGGGGTCTCAGTGCAAACATTTGACAATAGAGTGTCAATAATACTGTTTGTATCTTTCCATTCCACCATTTTTACAGTTTTTGGATTGTAACAGTCAAATGAATATGTTTAGCAGAGTTAGAAGCTTCAACATGTTCCTACTGAGAAAAATCTGTCTATTTAAAGCTGAACACCTGCCTCTGATGATGTATAATAGAATGACATAACCTGGAACCGGAGCCAAAATGGACCTCTAAAGACAAAATGGAAATGTCAGATATCTGTAGAGAAGCTCCATGATGGTTCACTTCTTAAAAAACTAACAAATAAACCCAGAAGAACTTTTTTTTTTTAAAAAAAAAGGCAATTTAATAAAACATTATTTATTAAAAAAAAACAAAACAAAACAACACACCACCAAAAATTTCTTCTCTGTTACCTGCGGACCAAGAAGAATCTTGCTTTACCAAGAGCCACCTTTTCATTCCAGGATCTTCAGACACCAGCCAGCATTGGAAAATTAAATCCAATATTTGCATAGAATCAGTTTCTTGTTTCAACAAAGAAAACGAAAAGAAAGAGAGAGAGAAAGAGAGAGAGAAAGAGAGAGAGAAAGAGAGAGAGAAAGAGAGAGAGAAAGAGAGAGAGAAAGAGAGAGAGAAAGAGAGAGAGAAAGAGAGAGAGAAAGAGAGAGAGAAAGAGAGAGAGAAAGAGAGAGAGAAAGAGAGAGAGAAAGAGAGAGAGAAAGAGAGAGAGAAAGAGAGAGAGAAAGAGAGAGAGAAAGAGAGAGAGAGAGAAGAGAGAGAGAGAGAGAGAGAGAGAGAGAGAGAGAGAAAGAGAGAGAGAAAGAGAGAGAGAAAGAGAGAGAGAAAGAGAGAGAGAGAAAGAGAGCCAAACCCCACCATTTCTTCATTATAACAGGGCATTAGACAGGCTCCTGTCTAACGTTATGCTTTTAGCCAAGACGGCCTTGCTGAGACTTCACCGAAGTCAGTTTTATCAGAGGAAATAACTGAAAGACAGAGTGATTAATATATAGTGTATAAAAGTTTAGAAGAGCAACTATTATCTGCTGTGGCTTTATTTGGTGGTGTTATTGTTGTTTATTCTTTGTTTAAATGGGAAGTTTCAAAGTAAGACCTACTTAATAGTCATTTACCTATTTGCTATTTTTCTGCTGCTTGATCTTAGCTCAAGACCTGTCTTTTAGTTATTTCTTTTAGCAGTTTGATCTGCAATGTTTGCACGTACATAAACATTTGTTTTGTCTATTTTCATTTGGCAAACTTCAGTCAATCAGATGGTGAAAGATTTTTTCTCCCCCAATGTCAATAAAAAAAGAGAATTCAGTGCTATTTGTGTTTATAAGTCTATTAAGCTGGGTACGTAGTAGCATTAAAATATTTTGGATGCCAGATACTTCTCATAGCGAAGCACAAGCGCATTTTGCCACTGACGGGTGAGTTACAATGGATTAACGGGTCAGAATCTGCCACGAGAGGGAGCACTGGACTTGCTGATGGGTGTGCTCCTATCACTTGTTCAACGTCTCTAAAAGTCTCTTTCTGCTTTGATGGTGTAACCGGCTTGCTGGGCAGCCCCTGAGCCGTGCACAACTCCAGGCTGAAGCTGCAGACAAAGCATTCTGCACTCAGCGTGCCTCAGCAAAAGGCTCCTCTAGAAAACAAAAGCAATGCCCATCAAACAACTGTTTTTCCCTAGCGTACTGCTGCAGTAAGGTCGCTTGCTTTGTCTGAATGCTGATGAATAAGACATTTGCCATTTCTGGAATCAGCCACATTACCACGGTGGTAGTGGGGTGACTGCATTTGACCACTCTGCCCCCTCCCTTTTATCCCAGTCTTGATTTTGAAGGATTCTCACCAAAAGAGGGGGGAACAGAGAAAGAAAAAATTTTAAAAAAAGCAGCTCAGGCTTCGTCAGAAAACACAAATAAGTTATTACAAACATTTTTGTCATGGAGACACTTTAAGACTGCTAACTATTCAAGCTCTTCACAAACAGTTCAGATGATAGATAATTGTTTCTTGTCTATTAATATGAGCAAATAGCCCCTCAGAAAGGTAAGTGCCGAAATGTCCATTACTTTTTTTTTAAGTCTGATATTAATCCTTTCTTCCTTAAAAAAAGAGCTCAAACTAGAAAACAGGTTACCTTACCTTATGAATGGGGACACTGGTGTAGGAACATGAGGTGTCATTAGGAAAACTATACGAGATCTAGGAAATTAATCCTCCTCTCCTACATCCTATTATTAGAGGACCCGTGCTCTCACTAATTGGTTCCCTTCCCCTGCTTCTGCAATTACAATGAGATGACTGCAGCTGGGATAACTACACTGAATATACGCAACATCTCAGCTTGCATTGTATAAAAAAGTAATGGCCATGCACCTCATGAATGTGACACATTTTCTCTGTGATAAGACCCTCGTAGTTTCTCACCGATTTAAAAAAACCCCATCGGTGACAACTTTCATGATGTCTCTCTTGCCCTGTAGCTGTTCAGCATAGGTTGCCAAGGTGCAGCATCATGAAATTGAAAAATACTCAGCAGTCTCTGCAAGGCACTCCATGATCTGGCATGAGCCTCCTATTAAAGCCTTGGTATTTGAATAATCCATCCTGAAGGAAATAACATCTTCAACTAACTGCAAGTTATGTAAGAAGTATTTCAAGAAAGTTATCAGGACATCTCTGAGGAGCAAAATTACTCCCACATATAAATCACTTGCCTGTACCCTTACCATATCTACCAGACAGCACCATCAGCCTTTACTCAGTCTTTAAATGCTTTTAATCCCTGTTCAGATTGTGATTTTCAACTAAATCAAATAACTGAGCAGGGTGGCTACCTTACTGTGCAATTATTTGGCAAAAACGAAGTACAGCACAGACTGAAACTACGCTGTTTCATTATAAGACGGTAGGACCTGTTTCATCACAGTTGACTCAGCTGCCCACAGTCCCTTGTTAAAAACAACACATGGACTTTTTTTTCCTATGGCACTGGTAGAGCTCATTGACTCTTATGAAAAGTCACAGGCACAAGGCAACATGGGAGTAATGGCTCATGTTAATTACACGTGTTTATCACCTTTTAGTTCCTACATCAGTCTGCTGGTTTACTTCATCACTTCACAGTGCTATCATCCTTACCTCTACCCAGTAGGAGATAACAGTGTTTCTGGACTCTTGAGGACTCACTGCCACAGCAAAATATGTCTAGACTTCCACCTAAGCTTAGCCAAAGTACAGAACCTCTCTTTTATACCAACATCACCTGAATTTGTGTATTGCTTACTGTTTCTTCCTCTGGAAAGCATTGCTGAGTTTGAGTAACTTCTCTGCTTTTAAACTTCTCTGTGAATGCGTATTTTTGAGAGGATTTATACATTTATTTTTCAGTTAAAACCCTGCAGCTTGAGAAGTAATGCATTTGGAGTGTGTAACCTCCATCTCCTGGTTTGTTGAGAACAACGTAAGTATTTTGAAATGGCCTAAAAAGCCAAGAATTGGCTGCCTGGTATCTGCATTTGCTAAATTCCTTGGTTATATATATCACAACGAGCCTGAAATGTCTAATTATGTCAGCAAAAGCACATCCTGGTTATCCTTATCATCAATGATACAAACCACAGGAACAAAATTACCAAAAAAAGGCAAAGAGCAAATGCCTGCCTTTATTTAAAATATGTGGTTTTTATTGAATACTGCTATGGACAAATAAAGATTTTCAGAGATTTTAAAGTCAGAAATCATCTATCATTCTATGAAAAAGACATTTCAGAAAGTTATTGAGTAAAAAAATTAGAGGAATCCAATTTATAGCAGAAAGACTTAGGAAAAAAAAACCCACAGTGAAATCGAGAAAATGAATTTAAAAATCCTAAAATGTATAAAAATGTAAAAGACATAAAGGCTCATAATTTACAAGTGAGGACAATTTATGTCTGCAATAATTTTCACATTAGAATTCCTATTTATTGCTGCCTTTAGTTCATGACTTACCTTTTGTAAGCTGTTTCAGCCAAACTCAAGTTACTGGTCATATTATACAATAATGGACTGAAAAGTAAGGTTACGTGACATCATATGAGATAATCCAGTGACTCCTTCCCTTTAAGGCTATAGAAATGTATGAATTCTACTTGCAATTCTTAGTAATCTCCGTATCCAGCATATAATGACAACATGGGAGTTTTTAGTATGCTTCCTTGGCTGTGACAATATGGCAAAGAACACAGTTAACATTTCTGAAGTAAAAAAAATTTAGTCCCAAATCATTACTAGTTTTTAAAATGTGGTATTTTCTAACAGAAAGTCTCTTTCTGTTCTTCAGTAACTGACATGTTTGTTATCAACCTATTATTTAATTTTTCTTTAGCACTTCTTCAATGTGTTTAAACACGCTAGCATCTTCAATGGTTGGTGTTATCTGAAAAGGAAGAATATACATAAGCGTGTGATAGTAGATTGCTGTTTTTCAACAGTAAGATAGAATTTAATAGAGAAAATGTTCTAAACCCAGCCTTCAAAAGCAATCAAGAAAAAAGGTATCTGGAAAGGTCTGCAACATGAAAGTAAGACACAGTATAATGTACTACCTGATGTCATGGACCAGTTGCGGAATGGTCTAGAGAACTGAAACCATGATGTTGTGTCTTTGGATGTGCACATGTGCCTAATTCATTAAAGCACAGATCTCCAACTTACCTTGTATGGCTTTCCACTGACGAGTGCAGAAAGAGCCGAACGTGGTATCTTGCCAGAGCGTGTTTTTGGTAGCTGTTTCACAAACACCCCCTTCTGGAAAGCTGCTACTGGACCAATGGTAGTTCGAACTCGCTCAACAATTTCTTCCAAAATCTTATCCTCTTCTGTCTTTATACCTAGTGAAGAAGTTCATATCCTTTACCTTTTTCTGGGAGTTTTGCAAGTCTCAGTAACATCAGTAGCATCGAGCTCTCACCTTCTCTCAGTACACACAGGGCAAAGGGAACGTGTCCTTTTAAAGCATCCTCCTGGCCCACAACAGCACAGTCTGCCACAGCGTGATGGAAGAGAACACACTGAAAGACAGAAAAAAAACCTAAGCACAATAATAACTGAACATTTCAGTGAAAAATTCCATAGGCATGGACATAAGAAACAGACTTCTTTCTTACGTTTTGATAGCAAAAAGTATTTAGTCAGTATACCTCAGGATTCCAATTACACATGCTGCAAATGCACATATATGTATACTTTCATACACGCTTACATGTAGTTTTCAAACAAATGTAAGAAATGAAAACTATGGCAGCACAAGATACAAATGCAGAACAAAGCAAAGCTGATTTCCTTACAGCTTTGGGAGAGTATCACATCTTTGGTTTTGTTAGTGAGATCTTTGCTAGAACAAATAACATTAGTCTAACATGAATAACACAGAGTTAAGTGTGTGGAGTAAGGACCAAAACCACAGAAGCACTCCTACTACAGGGCTATAAAGTCATATTGATTTTTTCTCTCTGACTCTTTCATTCTTTGTTGCACAAAGGCATAGTTTCAACCAAAGCCAAACACAGGCGCAACCTCAGCTTGCAGCCAGCCTAGTTCAGCTCACTTTCTTGGAAACACTAGGTCTCAGCCTCCTTAGACAAAAACAGCAATTAAACCAGAGTCCTCTCCTTCCTACTACACGTTTACACAATTATACAAGTGATGGACAGTAGCACTAATATCTCAAATTCTCTTTTAGGGAAAAAGTGAGAGATTCTCTTTTCTTTCTAATTAGCCAGCTGGGGTTCTCCCTTCCTGGAAAAATGTCACCAAGATGTCTCAGTACATACTGAGAAGTGCGTCACTAAGTCTGAGACAAAGTTGGACTTACGATACCAGCAGTTGTGAATCCACTTCCAAAGCAAGGGGCTCTTTTCATGTATATATCAATGTCACTTGGGGCATCTTGCTGTCAACAGTGCTTTCAACATATGCTCTGTACTCAGCCACAAAGAGGACCTAACGGGATCCTACACAAAGGCCACACAGAGATCACATGATGTGACTGTGCATATTAATTTATTTGTGCATATAAGGACTATATGTTTGCCAATAACAGATCTTAACAGACTGTGCTGTCAAAATCAAAGGCAGTGGGATGATTGAAAGGAAGAATAACGAGTTGTTTGGGTGGGGTTGGGTTTTGTTTGTTTGTTTGTTTTAAGTAGGAATGCCACACTTGCATTGGCTACTCATACAATGGCACGAGCAAGAGGAAGAAGACAGGAGAAAAAAACCTGAAGGAAAAGCTGAATCACTGCTGTTCCATTTAACAGAAGGGAGGCTCTTGTGTGACTTGATTGTGAAATCAAAGGTGGAAGGAACAATTCAAAGGGTCTCCCAAAACCCATCCTAAATGCAGATTTCACCATCCTTAAGATTTGTAGCCAAAACAGGAGGCAAAACCTGTCCCTCTGTGCCATGTCACTACAACACACATCAAGTAGTTTTTAGCAAAATAAATCTGCACAAAGTGTTTCTGGCACACTTTGTTGGACAGAAGCTACACTCATTTCACAAACTATGATCCCAGAAGTTTCATGTCTGTTGCCTCAGATAGGCAAGATTTGATTTGAGCTTTTTCAGAAAGGGACACGGCAAGCAGGGACGCCAGAGATGCACAGACAAGAGAGATGGGTGGATTGACATAAGCTGAGGTTACCACAATGGCCAACATTCACTGATCAGCAAGGTAAACAGTAACATCTCCTGCACTGCAGTAAAGATGGAGCCCCAGGGATACTAATTGACACCTTAGACAAAGAAACTGTTTGGAACATAATTAAGACTAAATTCTTAGTCAAAGGAAAAACTTGTTAAACTTGTAATGCAGCTATAATGTAAATGTAGATAATATACTTGCTCAACAAGGTGACTGTCACTTAATTAGAATGGCAATTCAATGAACCTCTAATTCTGTATTTACTGATCTTACTGAAGAGCTAATTGTGGTCTTGTTAATGCTTTCCCATTTAACTAGCAATTTGCTGTGCATGCATTAACGATGCTCTTGCTTTTTAGCTTTGTTCAAAAGGTGAATAGAAAAGCTGCTAGAATTTCATAGTGATGAAACATTTTTTGTTTCTAGGGGAAAAACCTAACTAGCAGGGAGAAAAACAGAGACACTGAGCTCAGGATGATGGATACAAAGGTAATACAGCTGAGGAGGTGATTCAATTAATCATTTGTTATACCAGCTTCAGATTCAGCCTGAAGCGAAGAAACAACACCCAGCCCAGCCCTTGAGCAGCGGAGCAGTAAGGGGTGGGGATGAGATTCCCTGCTGCACTTCAGTAGAGCAATGCAAAAAAAAAATGACTTCAAAAGGAAAGAGGTTTAAGCAGACTGAAAGCCACTTTCATGGCTTCACAGATCCAAGTCAAGGCAGTGACTGGTTCAGCTCCCTGGCTGACCCAACCTCGAAGGATTCCCTATGTTTGTCTGAATTTGTTCACTTCTGTGTAATCAGAATGTCTTCTATTCTCTTTAAAGTTTTCTAGCCTTTAAAAAAAATAATCACTAGACTAATAGACATTATAAAGCAAAAAATTACTAATGGATTAGTTTGTGATTCAGTGAACAGTTAAATTCAGAGTTCTTAAATGTGTGGTTTTGCCTTGTACATGCCCAGCACACCTTTTCCTGTACTCCCTGAATAAGCAATTGATATGTCATCAGGGAAATTTGTAGCTGGCAATCAATCACAGCGGTTCCAGAGAGGTGAGTGAACAATGATACGAAATTCAGATACTATTATGAACTGCACTATTTTCAACTTTTTGAGTTGCATGGGTATTACATTAATGACTTTCAATTCAACAGCGGGGGTTCTTTTTAACAGAAATTTTCATTGTTCATTTAGCACTCCTCATACAATAAGAGACAAAACAGCTCTCAGGAAACTGTAAAAGAAACTCTTCAAATCAAGAAAAAGCACTGAATGTGAGCCTACGTGAACTAAAAACTGTATTTTAAGAATAAAAGTTTCTTCTCCTGCCAAACTACAGTAGCTGGTGAAACTACTTGGCACACTGACCCTACATTATCTTCATGTATTCCCAAATAAACATGTTATCAGAGCTTACAGGAATGCTTCCCATGCTACCATGGTGCCCCTTAACTCCACCTTCGAATACCAAATCGTGTCTGTTTTATCAATCCCATGGTACGAACGGCTCATTGTTGACTAAGTTTATTATGGTCTTCGAAAGCACCTTAATAGAAAGGACCTGAAACAATTAATGTTTTTGATAAAAGTACCACTGCAAATGTAATCAATAAAAAGCAGATAGAAAATGAGAGATTTTGTGAGATTTTTCAACTTTTGCCCTTCTATTTTACTGTCAGGCAATGCTCACCTCTTAAATCGCACCTGCGGAAATTCTGTGTCCAGCAACATTGATCACATCATCAGCTCGAGACAGGACATACAAATAGCCATCTTCATCCATATAACCTGCATCCATAGTATCATAATATCCCTAGATACAATACAACCAAAAGTAAACTCAGAATTTGTACTAGGAACATCTGTCCATTTCCCATGAAACCAACAAACAAAAGTGATTGTTTCAAATGAAATATACTTTTAGTGCCTGACAGATTTAATTCTCTAATATTTTTCACCATTCTTATGTCATAATATACCATGCGGCTCCGTTTCCAGAAAAGGTTTTGTCGTCTTTGTTAAGACAGAACAGAAGACAATACATAAACCTGGATATTTTCCTACTCTGCTTTCTTTGACCCCTGACAGCCTGGAGAAGGATGTTGCCTGAATCTACACAAGGAGACTGGAATTTTTACAATAAAATGAGAGTCATCAAATTGCCCCCAAAGATATTCCTGCTTGCTGGATGCAAACAGACATCAGCAGCAGCATGATGCAAGAGCACATACAAAATAATTTGCCTGATTATTTTGCTCATTTACTTTTATTGAACAAAGTCTTCCATTTTGGACATGCACATAGGACCAGTCTATATATTTCTATAAGGCAAGGAGGAAGCCAATCTTTGTATAATTCATCTGACAAGGAAACAATTCAGTAAGAAGCTTCCAATCTATCTACATGCACAGTGGTTAAGTGTGTATATTGGACTGATAACAGTTAAAATGACTGCATGTCAACAGCAGTAGTGTATTTAAAGCTATGCTAGTCTAAGGTTGCAATGCTGTTATATTTTATTAGGTCAAATGCTGACTTTTAGGTTCGTAACCTTGAGGTTTACTTCTGTTTCAGATCCTAAAATAAAAAAAAAACAACGAAAAACAAACAAAACCAAAACCAATACAAACAAAAAACCAACCAACCAACGAAAACCAACAAAACCAAAAATACACCACAGTGTACCCAAACGTTTAAAGTGTTTATGAAGAAACTTTTACCTTGAAATGTTTTAAATTCTGTAACACATATATCAAAGATCTTCCATTAAAATAAGAGATGATAATTTTTAATGTTATCTAGTTTCAATCTACTGTTACTAAGTTCTGCAGGATTACCAAAAGTTTATATAATTCATTTTGTAATTCTTACTGGGAATTTTTGGAAATACAACTTCTGGAATGTTTCCTGATTTTCCCAAAGACCTGATAATGCTCCAGGAGGCAAAGGCAACCTTAAATTAAGGAGAGCAGAGGGAAGTAGTTAGAAACACAGATATAACAGGTACAACTCATGCTCTCCATTCATACTTTATATTCAGATAAATAATCATAGCCTATACAATCAGAAAACAGTTCTGTTTAATAATATGCCAACAATACATCAAAAAGAACACATATATTTGTTGTGATCACATGCATATAGCGCTGAACTGTATCTCGACCCATTTTATATAACATAAACATCTCTCACATTCAGCAAAATAATGTTTGGTCTAGTAAACACCGCATGCTGTATTATGAACATGTTATCAGTGTTCAGCTTTCAATCCTTTCCAAGGATTAAGTATCTGTCAGAAATGTTTGCATATATGCTATGATACAGACAATTTCATTATTATGGGTGTCTCTTTCTCTAAAACACATACACACAATGCAAAGACATGAACTGAATTATCAGACACACAGATCTTCAGTTTCTGTAAAAAGATATAATTCAAATTATTTCAGTCATGAGAATATGAATGAAAATGTTTGTGTTTTTTTAAAAAATTTTAGCAGTGCATGATATTATTGGAATTATTGGAGGAATTCTTTGAAAGTGTATTTATGAGTCACACAGAACTTTCTGAAATAACTGGACTTCTTTTTACTTTTTTGAGAAGTGAAGCTGCTAAGTTTTGAATGGCTTTATTAGTTGAGTTTTCAATGCATACTATGCACCCATTCTTCAGCCAAGGATATGTGCATGACAAAATATGGGACACTCCACATACCTATCTGCCAGAAGAAAACAAGCTACAGAAGTCTCAGCTAACAAAGAAGCAGTTGTTTTCTCCCTCAAAGCTCTGATAGGGTTAAACACAGCTTACTTGAACTGCCCGAGACACATATTCAGGCATCTCAACACAAGGTTTATGAAGCTCAACCGTAGTGAGAAAACATGCAAGCAAGGGTATTTATACAGATAAAATCATAAATGCTTCATACAGATTTTGCTAGTGCATGTCTGCATTCCTAACCAGCAGATCTTTAGCCGAGGGTATTTTATTTTCTACTCTGCTAGTGCCCCTATGACACAAAGAGGCAACATCTCCAGCAGTGAAACACCCCTCTATAGTGTAGCAACACTGGTATCGTTACAAGTCTCCTGTGATGTTCAGGTCACAAGAAAACAGTGCTACCAGCTCAATGACATTTATTCACCCTGGAGAAGAGAAGGCTCTGGAGAGACCTTACTGTGGCCTTTCAGTACTTAAAAGGGGCCTGTAAGCAAGAGGGGGACAGAGTTCTTAGCAGGGCCTGTTGCAATAGGACAAGGGGTAATAGTTTTAAACTAAAGGAGGGGAGATTCAGGCCAGACATGAGGAAGAAATTCTTTACAGTGAGAGTGGTGAAACACTGGCCCAGGTTGCCCAGAGAGGTGGGAGATGCCCCATCCCTGAAGACATTCAGTGCCAGGCTGGACAGGGCTCTGAGCAACCTGATCTAGTTGAAGATGTCCCTGCCCATTGCAGGGGGTTGGATTAGATGAGCTTTGAAGGTCCCTTCCAACCCAAACTCTTCTGTGATTCTATGCTTACATTGCTTACATTTACAAAAAGAATAATTCTCTCTCTATATATATTTTTTAACCTTAATTATAAATAGTACAAGCTACATTGAAAAGTCCATATCATCTAGTAATGATTCAAATCCATGATTTTTCACATTCCACCTTTTTCTTCATCTGAATTCAGCTCCATTAGCATAATAGGAGATACTACTATAAATTTTATAATACTACTTTCTCTGATTGTTCAGGCTCAACACCTCCACATTCTCTGAAAATACAGTCAAGGCAAAGCCAGAAATGCCAAGACACTGCCTGGGTAGCCACCAGGCTCCAGGAGGGCAGCTCAGCTTCTCTCCATCTGGAGGGAATTCACTGGCCTATTTTAAGCCTTTCAAGCTTAGTAAGCATCCTTGTGATACACAAACATGACGTATAGAGTATTTGCCTTGAAAAAAAAATTAGAAAAACAATATATTGATCCTAGTGTTTGTGTATGTAGGAGTTTAAAAGAAAAATCTCTTGTTTAGATTCAAGAAAAACTGCTAGAGAATGGTAGTTACTATGGTTGTTGCCTGGTTGCTAATAGCATAGCAGTTCATAACTGCCTCAGTCATTGAAAATTTTGCAATTTAAATTTATTTAACAGTCTGAAACATCGTTGTGATACGAAAGAAAAACTCATATTGACAAAGTCCTTAATAATTTCTCTACAGCTCTATTCAGTACTTCACAGTTAGTCACTACACAGAAGAATCCATTTTACTGCTGAAATCGGAAAACAAACATTTTCCTTTCTTTAACTGTAATTGTTTAGAAATCTAAACACATCCGTATGCAACACATTACCAAATATAATCCTCCCGCCATTCTGGGTTTTGGTTGGTTGGTTTGTTTCTTTTTTTTTTTTTTTAAAGCAAATTGCAATGGTAAGTACATCCACAGTGTGTATTTCATGAGTCTATGGAATCCACACGCCTGAACTACTGGCTACCACAGGTATCTCTATAGTGGAAATCAGCACAATAGAGACACAATCTGAAAATGTGCTTCCATAGCTTTCTGTAAAAGATTACTTGCAGTTAGGACTCCATTCCGTCTAGGAAGTAAAAAACTGAATGCTGTCTTCCATGTGTCCATCTTTCAGGCAAAATAACTCCAGAGCAACGGGCACATACAATTCTTCCATGATAGTAAAGTTCTTAGCATCATGACTGACTAGAATTTCTAGGTACTAGGCAAACACAAATAATAAAAGCAATAAGGGTAGAATTCAGCTTCCCAGAACATAATTACATGTATTGGAATTTTGCCAGGACATTAGGATTAAAATGCCCAGAGTGAAAAACACCTCCATCCCACTGTTGTCAGGTGGAACACTGCCATGAATTCCAAAGGGAGCAGAACTGGATAATAATTATGTGAAAGGAGCCAGAAGAGAGAAAATCGGACAGAAAATAACAGCAACCTGAAAGCCAATATCTCTTCCTTTCCTCAGCCCCTTCATAAAAATGGAACATCTTTAGATGTGGAGTTTGAGTCTGGGTTTATGTTTCCCTAGGAAACACAACACACACCTATAGAAGTTCTATTTTTAAAAACTGTTGCCTCTTTGTCCAAACATTGAGTTGATACTCAAGGCCTTTTGGGGTTATTTTTATTAAGAGAATATATTACCAAAAAATGCCAGCTATACATAAGTAAGCATGACTGACCCAGACATGATCCTGCTTTCCTTTCACAAGCAACAGGAGCACAGAAGACCAAGACAGAAGGAGGTAGATTCCTTCATCACCATTTCCACAATTCGCAAAGAGGTTGCTTTGCTTGGTTTCCTTTTGGGAGGTATTTACTGTATTTCTCTAGTTTCTCTCTCTCTCATCCTGCACACCAAGCCACAAACCAGCCAGTATTGAGCCTTTGCATCTGCTATCAGTTTAAACATAAGCCCTCCCTTACGCGATTCTTGCTTGGGTTTTTCATATGGTCCTAACTCCGGCAGTGTCCTCCATCTCATCATTGCTTCTTCCTTCTGGACAGTCAGGAGCTTCAACAAATACAAATTTAAGACAAGCTTGCCAGCTTTTTGTAAAATATAAATGTGTTACCAGCTACACTGGATCAGGCTAACTACAGCCAAGTCATTCCATTTAACTAGCAAAGAACAGGCGCGGTTCTGAACCCAAGGCAAGGTTCAAGTCAAAAACCTACACTGAGCTGAATCAATGCACCTGAACTTGAGAAAAGTTTACCTTTGGATTTCAAACTTCAAAAAACACGTGTAAGTGTGAACTGTGATCTCAGTCATGCCAGTTTTTCACCAGTAGAGCAACATCAGTACAAATGATGCTCTTCTCCATTTATTCCAAATAAATTAAGGCGACAATTGCAGAACTACAGGAATGCAGATCCAAGCCCATTTCTCATTTCAAGGTTGGACACATTTAGAACAGCATCAGGAAAACAGTTAAACTGTGTAAATTAATGATATAAATTATACGGGTTCATTTTACAAAGATCCGCTCTGGCTACATTTTACAAAGATAAGAAGGTAATTTCAGTATAAAGTGGAGAAACTAAAACAGATTGGGTGAGCTTGGCAGCTCATCTAGCTTGCAGTAAAACTCCGAACTGCTTTCACAGTAACTGTTGTCTGCTGGAGAATTTTAAACACTAAGTATTATCTGTTTTTTAAGCATTGTTTTACAGTTCATTTATTTTTTCATACAATGGTGGCCGACCTTACACAGAACAGCCCACGAACGCCCAGGATGCCACTCATCACAATGATGTAAGATTCCTTGTTGACAGAACAAAGTAATTATAGACACAGCATTCAAAAGATAATTTACAGAGAAAAGCAGATTTCGGAAAGTACAAATGAAAGTGAAAAGCTTTCATGCTACCTTGCTGAGTTTCAGAAAAGACACCCCTTTATTTTATGGCAGACAATGGTACTCACAAGCTGTTCATCACAGCCAGTCAAAGCAAGTACAAACTATTGTTCAATGAGTTCAGGCTTGTGAATGGAGCTCAATCATCTCGACTGGCAGCTATATTATTACTCAGCATTTATGTAGTGATGCACATAAACATCACTCTTAAAATTTTTGATTGCAAGTTCAAAAGTCATCTGGAATCTAGAAGCTTTTTCAGATACAAGGAACAACAGTAATGGAAAAAGGGTGGAGAAGGCACAAGGAAAAGAGAGAGCATCTCAAACAGTCACCTGTCTGTACCAAATATTCATTCGATTATCTGAAAGAGGTCCCACAGGTAGTTGCTTTCAGTGTGGATTTTGCAGAAAAATAAATCTATAGTTTAGTGGGGAAGAGAGAAAGCATCAAAAACTAGTGAAAGTGCTTGGAAAAGGTTAAAAGTAAAGAAAGTTCAAATGCTACTCACACGTACTTAGCCAGAAACCTGTTAGAAAACCCACCTTTGGCCAAACTGCTCCTGCTTCAAAAGCCCTACTCATTCTCTCACTCATAAAGGGAAAAGACAAAGCTGACAAAAAAAAAAAAAAACAACGTGGGAGGCTGGCAGAGAGAGAAATCTTTTGCACAGATTCATCATGATCATCTAATCTGACCTCCCATATAACACAGTTTAAAGGATATAATCTACTAAAATCCTGTCCCAAGCCTGTGATTTTTGGTTAAATGACACTGTGTCTTTAAAATAGATATCCAGGTTTGACCTAGAGGTGTCAAAGAAAACCACCATATTCCCAGTAATTTGTTCCAATGGTTTTAATTTTCACTGCTAAAATTATGCGGTTTACTTCTCATCTGAGTATATCCAGCTTCAGCTTCCAATCTCTTTATGCTGGATTAAACAGCAGCCTCTCAGAGATGTCTTTGTCCTGTGGGTATTTCCTGACCTTGATAAAGTCATTGCTTAACTGATCTTGGATAAACTACATACCTCAAGTTAAACTGTAAGTTTCTTCGAGGCAAGTTTCCCAGCACTCAAGTCACTCTCATTCATATTTTCTCCCAAACCCAGCCAGTTTCTCGATAGGCTTTTGAAATACAGACATAAGAACTAACTATAATGCATTAACAGTTTTACTACCATCATATCCACAGATAATAAAAATATCTCCATTCCAGCTTCCCTACTGAATAAAAAGAGACCATATTGCCTGCTAGCAGCCACACTTCATTCAAAGATCTTGTGTTTTCAGAGGTTTATCCACTGTAACATCAAAAGCTCCTTTGAAAGTGCTGCTTTTCAGGTTACTGTCCTTCATCTTCTAAATCTAGCTCATTTTCACTGTTCTAGGTGTATGACCTTTACTTAGAAGAACATATTGCAAGTGGTCTATGCAGGATAACACACTTTCTTTACATTGATCTACAAGCAACAGTTTTCTCCCTCCAGCAATCTTCTTGAGGGCAACCACTCAAGACAGGTCTGCAACAGGTCCTCTATTGGGCTGACTTCAATATTCTGCTAACTTGTGTCATTTTTAAAAATTTTTTTTCTATTTTAAAAATTAATAGGAAGCCATTAAACACCACTTGCAAGATGGCAAAGCACATCATTAAAATGACAAAAAATAAGAACAACTCAAGCAATGGAGATACAGCTTAATCCCCTTCAGACACTGTCAACAATCACATATGAGAGAGACATTTCCTAAAGTGTCTAAATACAAAACTGAGTTTCCCACTGCACTGGAATTTAAATGGGATTTCTTTTTGCCGATGTTCCTTATGAGAACAGACAGATTTGAAAATTCTGATGGCTAATCATGATTACATACACACACACACATTTTCAATTGTGTATTAATTACAGGCAGGTCAGCACAATGCAGTCAGAAGTGTGTCAGCAAATCAGACTGGTCTTGCTAATGGAAACGGAGGTCATCGCTGCTATCATTTTCACTTCAGAATAAGCCTTTGGTTAATTATCTTTCATGGCCAAAGATTCTAGCTCAAAAAAAAAGTAAATTCAGAAACAATTCATACAAGCCCACTCTCATGGGCTGCAGTCATCTTTATTTTCCCTTGCCCTTTCATCATCAATGCTGTGACACTGTATTTGATTACTTTATCCTGAAAGACTTGTGAAGTCAAAAATATTATTGCATTGTCCAGGTAAATTAGCCTGGATGAGAGTTCTTGTGAGCAAAAATCTTTCCAAAGGGCATAGATTAAAAAAAAAAAAACAACACATCAGGTGTCAGTTGGCAGATGAGTAAAGAAAAGAATGTACTTGGGGCAGAAAGATGGAGTAATTATGTGTAAGAATTACCTCTCCAAAGTACTTGACTCCTGCAGGATAAAATTGAAGTTTAAAATGCTGTTGCAAGGATATTTTAAAGACTATACTTCTGAGCACTGCAGGCCTCAAGCAGCCTCCAAAAATATTTACCAGGAGTTAGACTGGGATAGAAATAACCAAAAGCAGCAGCGAATCATTTCTGCACAGCCGGTATTGTAGGCAGTGTGTGGCCACTCTCCTCTCCAAGAAATAACTGAAGACTATTTCTCAACTCACATACACCGCAGATAAAGCAAACACGTGTTTTTTCTAAAACGGTAGCTACACCATATTTTGCTGCTGAGTGTACGACGAGAGTAATAGTCAAAACTACCCTGACTCCCACATTTTCTTCTAGCAGCATGGGGACATGTCTCTGGGGTGAGAAACAGATCCTGCTTGTGACAAGGATAGTCCCCCACTACTTTTGAGGGGTCTTTAATGAAAACTAGCCCTAACAGAAAAATGAGAAGTTTTATAGCTAAATAGCCGCTTAGCTGAAAGAAGATAGAAAATGTGATGCCTTAACCTAACAGCCACAGATTTTAATTACTAAAAGATGACTACACACTGCAGCCAATTGTCATTTACCAGAATGAAACCTGGAACAAAATGTTAAGGCACTGTGAACCATATATCCTAAAACTAATTTCTGTTAACAGCCCACAGATTCAAATGTCAGAAGTGTTAAAAAACCCCCCATAATGGGCCTCCTAAAGCTCATCAATACCTTTGCCTTGTTTTCATTTTTTGTTTGTTGTTTTTTTGTTTGTCTGTTTGGGTTTTTGTGGTTTGGGGTTTTTTGGTGGGGTGTTTGTTTGTTAAGCTGCAGAACGAATTTTAAGAGACCCTATTGTTTCAAAATATTAAGTCAGAAAAAAGAATGGAAGAGAAAGAGGGGTGATATTTAACCTATCTCAGAATCAGTTTCATAATGACTATTTTAAATGACACCATGTAATTTCTTCCCCTCTCCTCTCTATATCAGAGTGGATATTACAATAAATATGGACATGATAAAATAACAGCATCCCTGTGCCACTACTCTTTCTTGAGTGACCCAATGTAAGAAAACCAACCAACCAACACAAAACCAAACCAAACCAAAACAAACAAAAAACCACAACCAAGCAACAAAAAATCCCCTCCTTTTTCCCTATCAATTTCTTTGACTGCAGCAAAAGTCATGCTGGGCAAGATAAAACAAAACAAACAACAACAACCAATCAATACATAAACACTTTTGTAATGCCTTAAGATTAATGCCTAAATGTGAGGCCATATTAGGAAAGAAAAATTCTGGCTTTAAGAGTTTGACAACCCAAGCAGGATCTTCTAATATGGCAATATTCACTCCTGACAGGCACTTAAAGACAATAATGACTCAGAAATGTATGCACACATCTACCAAGATTACCTGTTAGTAGATCTAATTCAGCTTGTTTGGCAGAGTTGCTAAGGATGGAGTTCATTTCACTTCACTTTTGGAAGAAAACACTGAGCACATACCCCAAGTTATAATATCTGTGGCACCCCTGCGGTCACTGGAAAGAGAGACGAGCATATCTGGAAGGTAATATATTCCATTCTAGCTGAATGCCTAAGACCGCTAGGATCAATTTTCTTACAAAACACCTTTCTCTCTCTCTGCTGATTATAAGCCTACGTTTTATTATGGCATCAGGCACTACAGAGGTGAGAGCTTTGAAAGATAGCCCTCCACTATGACGTGGATCACTGATACTGCAAACCAGTCTACTAATGGCTGGAGCAATTTTAATTATTCATACTCAGCAATGGAATGAATGCACAATCTTACATGTGCCACAGGAAAACTATACCTAACTATGAGTCTGCTGATTCAGGGGAGATCGTGTGAGCACTTAAACACATGCCAGTGTGTCCTGGTGGCTTAGCCTAAGATGCTGAATATTAGGCGGGGAATAGACTTAATACTGAAAACAAACGTCTGTGTCACACAGTACAATAACTTAACGTGATACTATCTTATTCTCCACAGCGGTCTGGTTACATGAGATCAGCAGTACAGCTGAGTAGAAAACGTTCGCACCTTGGCAGCCCTGACTCCCAGGCAGGCTCTGTGCAGCCAGTTCACAATTTTAGGGCTGGACACTTGCACCTCGCTCCAGTGCCTGCAGCTCTTGCGTGTCTCATCTCCAGCTCACGTGGCCACTGCCTCAAACCTCAACTAACTTCTCTCTTTAACAGCTCATCAAAGCTGGTACATCTGTACAAACACTTTGACTTTTGATAGAATTTCGATTCACTGAAAGTTAATGCTAATCTTTATCTTTTCTTCTATTCGTCTAAGCAAGCATTGAAGACTCTGAGTCACCACAACTCTCCTAAATTTTACCACAAAAGCGGATCATAGAATCATACATAGTTTGGGTTGGAAGGGACCCTCAAAGGTCATCTAGTCCACCTCCCCCTGCGAAGAGCAGGGACATCTTCAACTAGATCAGGTTGCTCAGAGCCCCGTCCAGCCTGGCCTTGGGTGTCTCCAGGGATGGGGCATCTACCACCTCTTTGTTTTACCATCTTCATTGCAAAAAATTTCTTCCTCATCTCTAGAGTGCATTTCTTCTGGGACTTGTACTTACGGGCAGATAGGAAGTGTTCAGAACTGAAGTACTTTCTGTGACTGAAAACAGAGGTGGTTATAGCTAACGCATTAATCACAACGTAGGTATCTGTCTTAGAAAAATGCCACTTGCCTAAAAGCCTGTGGAACATCCAGACTACAGAGCTGGCATGGGCTGTGGGGAGCTATCGAGCTTTACAGAAGGAAAGGTTCTGGCAACAGTGAGATGGCAGAAGGTAAGATAAGAAAAATGTAATTGATGTTCACAGTGTTATCTAAACAGAGGCCTCTCTATCTCAGAAAAGGTGCTAAGAAAGGTGTACTTTCAGAAAGAATATTATAACTTATGGAACTCATCTGATAGGAGTCTGGTGAATGGTACTAAAAATCACCTATATGATGAACAGCAGGATTTTTTTCTTTCTTTTTTTGCTGGAGTCTTTTCCTGTATGTATTTTGTCTAAGTACTACCACAACTGAACAGCTTGTTTCACGCAAAGCACATGCAGAGACATCTTGCTGTTTTTACAGAGATCAGAAAACACACATTCTCCCTCTAGGAAGGTGCATTGCTTCAGATTAGGAGACAGTGAAAGAGGAGGTTGCATCACACCAGTAAACCAAAGCATGTAAGTCTGTACTGCTGTACTATTTCACTAAACCAAAATACAAAGTAGTGAAGAGAATGATTCAGTATCTTGCATGTACATCACAACAGGAAGGCTTCATCCTGTGCTGACAGGCTGATAATTAAGAAAATGGTAAACCTTGCTGTAGGCTAAGAAAAAAAAGAGCAATCCACACTCACTCACAGAACTTCATTTGCAATTTTTCAGCATCAATGGACATAAACATTTCTGGCAGTTTAATATCAGTATCAGGGGGACAGTCATACTTTTCAGCCCTCATTACTTCAATTATTGTTATATATATAAAAAAACTTCAGTCAAAAGACAACCCATGTAGGAACCTTCTCATAACTGTAAGACATTTAGTTTGCTTACTTTACCACAATATTTCCCAAAGTCTTTGCCTTCACTGGTTCCTTATTTTCATCCAGAATCATCACTGTAAAAAAAGTAATACAGGAAGAGAACTCCTGTTAAGTAGTGTATTTTTAGATGGAAGACACTGTCTTCATCAATATCAACTTACGTCCCACTTCAGAATGGAAATACACCAAGCAACAAAAGGAATTAAGTAATTTGGCAGTGCCAAACTGCATAATCTCCTGACTTCATTAACATTCAGCCTTAAGTACAAAAGAGAGTCTTAAATAATTCTTCTTCTTTGGGAGCAGAAATAGCACAATGACCCAAACGGCAAAAATATAGAACTGAAAATTAAAAGACACCTTCAAACTGGAAAATGTAAACTTCCAAATAGCAAAGGGCCCTTCAGATACATGACAAATACAAGAAAAAGTGTGCACCTAACATGAGTAAGAAACAACAACTAAGATTACTGGAGGCTAACACAGTTAATGAGAGAAATACTATTAGCAGTAAACAGTGTGTCTGGTTTTCAAAGGCTCTCAGGAGAACCAGAAGATCCTCCCCAGCTGTAAAGGCTTATTCTAATATAGCACAAAGAGTTAAAGTAACTCGTGAACTACCCAAAGCCACACAGCGGAGTAATTCTAGAGTACAATGAAGAATCCAGACATCTCAACAGAAACCTTTTCCCTGGGTGACACTGGCCCATCACCTTCAGTGAAAGCACCATACCCTGGTACTGGCCTTTCTGAGGAACAAAACCTGAAATAGCCTCTCCCGTGCAGTCATCTGGGAAATGTGCTACAACCACCCATTCCATCTGAAGGTGTGGGCATAAGGAAGGAATGGCAGGTATCAGCTTGGCCTGTGATAAATGGAATTAAAGAAAGTGAAATGACTTAACCATGGAAAAACACGGAAGGAAGGTTTTGACAGACCGGGCTGACATGGATTTAAACACATGCTTTTTGAAGCCTGCCCAAGCCAAGAAAGCAATGTTCAGCTGGATCTAAATTACTACAAATAATCTTACATTCTGTATTAAAAAGTTCCAGAGGAAATGGGGAAAAGAGGATGACAGACTTCTGACTAAAACCCTGCTAAGACTCTTACAAGTAATATCACATCCTCCCTGTCCAAAGAATGCCAACACCTGTAATTTACTATTTCTGGCTGAAGCCACTCCTTCAAAGAGGATGGTAATTTTTAAGTAATGGAAGAACCTGCTGAAAGCCATGGCTCAGCACATAGACATAAGCAAGTACACAAGGCCAGTTTTACAAATCAGTGACTTGGAAGGAGTAACTGGAATAGGAAATCAAAAGGATGAATAGGCACATAGAAGAAACTTCTGAAAAACAGCAAGAACAGCATAAATAAAACCCATTTATAGTCTGTAAACATATTTTTTCTTATATATTTTTAGAAGGTGTAAGAACATATTATTGTTAGATTTGGAGAATTTAGGCTTAGAACACACAATGAAAATGACCCACTCACATGTAGCTTTTAATGCTTTTTTTCCTATTTTTTCCCTATTTTTATTATACTAAAGTAAAATCTAATCAGTTTATTGTAACGATTTTATCAAGGTAGCAATTCCAGCATTTATTCTCCTCATTGCAAACAGTGTATTTCAATGTAGAAAAATTTAGGGAAGGAAGATACTACACTGCTCACTCTTGAATTACTGAAGAACTGACTTAATTCTTCAAAATGTGGGACTGGCTTCAGTTTGAAAAAATGGAATGAAATTCCATTGAATTTCCATTGAATGAAATAAAATGGTTCAAGTAGATCAAAGGGAAAGCTCAATAGAATGTCTGATTTAAGGCAAAAGAGCTAGAAATTAATATGGTATTTTGATTGACTTTTAAATAGTTTGTGCCACTGCACTTCAATGACATGTCTAAATACTGCTTTTATTCTTTATATTCTAAAAATCAGCAAAGAAATAAGTTTATTTTAGCAATACTGTGACATGGAAGAATTTGGCTAAGTTTAAAAAAAAAAAGTAGATTTTGTAACTTTCTATTTATATCGCAGCATAAATACAAGAATTCTAATTAATGTAGCAACAGCAGCAAAACAACAACAAAACAGAAATGGGTGACAGCAAGAGAGCAGCCAGTACAGAATAATTTCAAGATCCACTATTTTATGAATGGCTGTACTACAGGCCACAACTGGCCTCAAACCAAAGACTGAAAGACGTAAAAGTTCTTTCATAAATCTTCAGTGAGTTTGAGTGCTTATATTTCCCTTTTAAGGCATGCTAAACATATTTCCTTCACCCTATTTGAATAAATTCCTTACTGACACTGGGCCAAATGTTCCAAAAAAAAGTTGTAGGAAATTTTTATATTCTTGCTACTCATACTTTTTTCTAGGCCTGTCTATCATCTGATAGCATGTGTGATGCAATTACATTCTTTCACTCTTCTCTATTTATTACAACTCTGGACAAACTTCACGGCTTTGTTATAACATTGTTTTTAAGCTGTTGCTTGTCTTCATGCCATAATTGTAAATACCAAAACCAGAGCTGCTGAAAATATTCATTTTCTTTAATATTCCTTTCCACATGTAAGTATTAGAAGAAAAAACAGCTCAGCTCTTTCTGCCCTATGATGTGAGAACTTTTCCTGAAGATGGTTTGATCTTTAATGTAATTATTTTTCAAGCTTCAAGTAATTCCTGAAAACTGTGTCAAAATCAGGGTTCCCAGGTAAGAAAATATTTTTGCATTCTTAACTCTGTGGTCGCACCCTCTGCATGCAAATACCTTCCAGACAAGGGGTGCTCATCCTTTTAATGTTGGTCCATAGCCTACCATTTCTCCCAGCTGGAAATAAAAATGCTCCACAAGTACTGAAAGATAAGGTGCTGAAGAACTGGCTCAAATATGAGCCCATATACCATAAAACTGACATTGATTTTCTTTAAAAAAGTGTAAGATGAGTTCAAATAGAAGATTTACATCCTTGCCAAGCTGCTTGCTAGCTCACTACGATGTATTTGTGGAAGACACAGACCTTAGCAAGAATTTCCTTTATGTGCTTCAGCGTACTTCTCATAAAAAATTGCAGGGCCAAAGTAAATCGAATCATTCAATGTGTCCCTGAGACACAGTTATTCCACGTAGATCTCCAAAACCAAAATTATTTAGGCTCTGAAAACTGAAAACACAGCTATAACAGAACAAAGTTATACTAATTATTTGTCTAGTTACCATTCCCTTTTTGCTGATGGTTATTACTAACATTTTTCTTCCTGATTTGTCAATACAAATTTTACGGCTGCTCTTATTTAAAACAGCGCAACTGTAGATAAAGCCTTCAAGCACAGTATTTTTTTCATAACTTTGCTAAACCCAGTGCAGAAGTATGTACCAGCCCTTTCATATAATAAAGGTAGGAGTAGTTGATCAATTTTCTTGAACGCAATTCTGAATTTTCTTATTCAGAATCACATTCCACAAGACAGAAAAAACCCAGAGCTTCCTGTTACCAGAAGGGGGAAAATAAGACTGTAATTTGCTTTCTCTTTGAGATATGAAAATTAAGGAGCACTTACTCAGGAATGTAAGCAATAAACTTTTCTAGCAGAATGTTTAGCAGAGTCTTACCATTGTATCCTGGCACTGGTTTTCCTGCCTGTCCAGGTGGAGGTGTCGTAGAGTTCCCCAAACCAATACAAGAAGCAGTAATTGCAGAACCAGATTCTGTTAAGAGATCACAGATATTGTCAGTTAAGATTGTTCTTAGTGTCATTAAGTATTTATTGGTTCCAAGTTTTGCTTCTAGTTCAGCACATCAAAATAGTAAAGTAAAATAAAAATCCCAGACAAGCAATGGAAGATTTAGAATTCAGAAGCTTTTATGTTTCATCTAATTAAAGTTCATTACATAAATCTGCATTATTCAAAAGCGAACTTTTTCCATTCCACATAAGACAGTCAGATTCTGCATTACACCTGTAATTTATTCTGCTGTGGGTATAAGCTTATACAACGCCAGTAAGAAACCGCCTACAGCAAAGCCATGAAATACTGTGTAGGGTACTTCAAGGGTTATATCACAAGCCAAGATACTCAGGAAGAATACATTCCAGAAAAAAAAAAAAAAAAAAAAGAAAAAAAAAAATCAGTCAATTCCTGGTTGATTATCTTTTCCCTGTAAAGCAATATCGAAGTGTCTGTTGTTCTAGTTTGGAGCTACACATTCAGAGGTTTGGAAGGTGAAAAAATGCCAAATCTCCATGAAAATATTGGTCAGAAAAATCAGAGAAGAGATGAACTGGGAACTGAAAGATCTCCCTTGAACTGGGAATTGACACATACTTCTAATCAAGACCTCTCAATCAAAAAAACCTGAGGGGAGAGGAAGAATCTGGAATTTCTGAAGATTATTTGGATTTGCCTGATTCTCCAATATGCTGCTAACAAAAACAATATAAACTAGAAAGGAAACTTCATCATAGTAATTTATCTGTATTTGTCCCTGCTTTTTGAACAACAGTGAATAAGACAATTAATTTCCACTTATCGTAACCAAGAATCACAAGTTCTAAAACTTTGTGAATAGGTGTTTATAATTGCTGCTATATCTTCTATTGTCTTCTCAATTACCAGTGGATATATCATTTTCATATTTACCCAGTGCTCTAATCTCCAAGTGGTATATTAAGTTCCCATGTGTCAGTAAGACTTTTTATATACATGAAAAAATATGATTTTTTTGGTGGTTGGACCAGATACTAATTCAGAGATGGAATCCCCAAAGCATTTGCTTTTTGTGTCAGGTTAACAGTTTCTGAATACTAAAGATTCCCTTACAATGCAGAAGCACAAAGGAGAGCCGTCAAAGGATAACATGAATCTTTGTGATATACATTTCTTGGGAAATCAATGCATATCTGCCAAATGGGATGCTGGATTGAAATATCAGTTTCCCAAACCTATCAGGAAAAAGGAACTCCTTTCCAGGACAGCACATCTTATGACACAAAAAAGCAGTTTGACTTGGAAGTGGAATTCCTTTCAAAATCCTGCTGAAAATAAATCAGCACTGTTCAGAAGAATACAGAAAAATAAGTACTGGTGAGAAATTTTCTTTACCAATTATGTGTAATACAAGTACTGTGTGGCCCTTTTATATATTTCCAATAGATAAAGTTGATCAAGAATCTTTGGTTTCAGTTAAGGTTGGTTTCTTTACAGTTCAAGTTAGGACCTATATGCAGGTAGCAAGACCCAGGCCTGAAAGCTAAAACAGCAACAGTTTGAAGAAGGACAACACGTGTCAAATGGATGTTGTACAGGGTGTTTCAAAAGGATGGACCCAGTTTGGAATCACTATATCTTTGAAATTGGGTCCATCCTTTTCAAACACCCTGTATTCCAGCTACTCCTTACATCAGGTTTCTGAATGTACAGACAGGCATCCCTTACCTGACACTCATTTATAGCTGCAGATTCTCTGAGATTAATGCACAGCCTCTAGACAGATTTCCAACACTGAAGTTTTTAGGAACTTGCATATTCTTAACATAGGGAACAGAACAGTAGGTCTGTCTTCCAGTCAGTCCCTCCTGCAAACACTTAGGCACTAACCTTCCACTGACTGCGCTAGCAAGCTAACTCACCCTCCGGCTGTGGTGGAAGGGTTTTCAGGGACAACTGGATCATAAAAGTAATTTCCTTTATGCATAACACCTTATAATGTGACAATGAAACAGCTATTTGGAAGAGCAACGTTTCACACTGGAAGAGCAATGTTGCACAACTAGTCTGGTAACTACATTCAACATCTGCTCTAAGTTATAATGGGATGAATATAGACACCTCTGAGAATAACGAAAAGCACTTCGCTGAGACTTGGAAGAGAGAGTTAGTGAGAGATCATCTTGAAATCATAGCTGTTAAAGTGTCCCAAGTCCCTCCTTAGGTTTTCACTCTCAGGGTGAGGGCTGAGGTAAAGAAATAGCCCTTGAAATTCTAAGATGTGACCTTCTTTGTTTTGTCCCACTCTATACGTATGTGAAAGATACTATTTTAAAGATATTTCAGTGTTATTGAGCTACACCGGACAATTGATGAATAGTCTGACGTAGGCATTTTTGTTGCGTTTGTGCCTCTGAAAGTAATTCTTGTGCCAGAGAAGGTGCTACTGACGGAGAAGCAAAATGTGCACTCTCTTACAAGTAGCCAGGGGAGCCTGTACAGGTACACCAGACTTCAGTCATCAGAAAGCTTCCACCTGCCCGTGTGCCTGACTTGCAGAAGCTGCGCTCTGCCAAATGATGCGGAGCAACAGATAGCAAGTCCTGTGCTCAAAATCGTCTTGCTTATTCACAGTCAACAGTCAAGTTCAATCAAAATAAACAGATCTGAAATAACTCAAGACTTTAAAGATGAAAAACGCCCTGCACCACTTACATTCCTGATAGATTATAATTTCTAGACCGTGTCTCATGTTCTTCAACATAATAGACTGTCACACTGCTGAAATATTGTGTTGTCTGGTAGGAAGTACTTATGGAAAATACACTGTATTCTGACATGAATATTTGAGTTTGGGCTGCACTAAGTGAGTAATGTAAAGCTGCCTGCCATGAATTTCTTAGGATGCAATGGATAGACACTAGAAGCATGCAAAAGAGGTGGGAAGTTGTTATGTAGCAGGAGAAAAAAAGAAGAAAAAGGAGCAACGGTCATACATTAACAAATTAATGAATGCAATAAATATAATACATGAAATTCTCACTGTAGCAGTGCTGGTTTGAGTCGTTCTCCTGGCAAAGCTGTCACTTTGGTTGAGAGTAATTAAAGGAATTACTACAGCAGAAGACAGCACTGATAAAAACGAGAGGAGGGTCTATGGAAGGTAAAAAGCTTAGGCAGCAACTGATAACAAAGCCATCCACATAGCAAGAAGGCAGCTGTGAAGAAACTAAGAAACTCCTTTCACATGCTCCCTCCACACACTGGTCATTGTAATTATGCCCAAAAGGGTGGAATGAAGAACTCATTGAAGGAACAGCAACATGCTTTCTAGTATGGCAACTACTGGGCATCCAGAAACAGAAAACCACAGTACTAGGTGAATTATAGCACTCAAAATCTGCATCAGAGCATACCATGCTGCTTCCTTATAATAAAACCAAATCTAACACAGCACAGAAATAATATGTACTGGGAGGGTCTTGAATATTCAGGGACCAGGTCATCAAGTATTCACACAGACTTTATTTCCTTCATCCT
Source organism: Caloenas nicobarica (assembly GCF_036013445.1). Lineage (NCBI taxonomy): Eukaryota > Metazoa > Chordata > Aves > Columbiformes > Columbidae > Caloenas > Caloenas nicobarica. The sequence continues at coordinate 53,646,845 of NC_088245.1, forward strand.
TTGGCACTGTGCACGGCAAAGAAAGTTTCCCAGTCAGTTCATCATCACTGAAACCCAAGCAAGTTTCTAAGTCTCTCACTGCACTAGCAGTAGGTGGCCCCACTCAACTTGTGATTGAACACTGTTAACCTTGACAAATTCTGTCTAGATAGCCATGCTGCAGGCTGGTAGATCAAGCACCGCTTCAGTCTTACGCTTGCTGGTCTTGTAAGATAATTTCAGATAGTCGTCTTAGCCTCTGTACAGTACAGCTCAGCCATGCCCTCTGCAAGGACTCAAAAATACCCACTGTATAATTTTGCCATGAACTTTTCTTCATCTCTCCTCTGGAAGAGATCTGCACTCTCTGCACAGCTTCAGGTTGGTGCATGAGACATGATATAGTATTAATGTGCAGAATGACCAAGTACACCTGGCTAGTGCTGAGTATTTAACTACAAGCAGTCTGATGCTAATTTTCCACCAACACTAAAACAAGGCGATGGCACCTGGCTACTATTACCCCAGGGCACTAAAGGGCACAGAGGAGAAGAGGTCGGATAATCCCAATGCAAAGTGACGTGATGCTGGGCTGTCAGCTGGCAGACTGCCCCAAAAGTCCTCAGCTGCACCCACATTGTTAGTATATGTTGATATGCCCTGACTTTTGCCATCTCCTAAGTGTAAAGGCTAGCGAAAATTACTTTTCAGTTCTATGATCACTATATCATGAACTTCCCCATCCATTTTACTCATTTCCTCTTCATTTTGCTTAAGCCTGTTATCAAATGAAGTAAAATTTAATGACAGAGCTTGTATTTACTGAAATTCTCATTTTCTAATATATTTAGCAGGGTACTGCAGTAACTTGCAACAGAGAAGTCAGAGGAGCTGCAAGGAGACAACGACAACTGAATAATCTGGAGAACTGTAAATTCTTAAGGATTCCTTGATTCGGTTTTACCAGCTGTCAGAAAGCAAGTATAAAATTAAATCCAATTCACACATTATGCACAATTAGGTTAGACTAAAGACAATCTGTCATCCTAAACTCTGAAAGACTTTGCTGGCTGGTAGTGAAACTTCAAAAACTCTTTCATGCATCATTTGGTATTTCATTTCACCCCTTATTTCTGAGGAGTATGACAGATGCAGCAGAAAAACTCTTGAACAGTGATGGTAATTATAATTTCTTTTTCCTCCATCTGACTTCATTCTTAACTTATTCCTCTTGTGAATTAAGTGCATGCAGCATCAACACAATAAATACCAGGTGCACACAAAATGCCAAAATATGGTAAGCAAGTAGCTGGGTTCTATCTTAGCAAAACCCACAAGAAGTATCGAATTTTAGGTGAGGTATGCAAGCTGAGTGATTTGTAATCAATATTTTAATACTTGTTTTATATGTGTTTTTTCAGCTTCTTACAAACTTAAGTAAAGCTAGGGTAAAGAACATGCAATAAACCAACTGGAAAGAATTTCAGTTAAGACATTCTTGCTCAAACTTTATTAAGAGAGACTATCGCATCTGAAGCATGACCTTGTCCATCAGGCTGCTTACAGTTTAATTTACATTCATTTGGCAGAAGATTAGAACAATTTGTTACCTTGAGGTGGGATGGCTGCAAAACATGTTTGTTCATCCAACTAGTACCCTACAAAACAGAGTGTAAAACCTCTACAAGCTAACTGTAAGCCTCCTGAAAAAAAAAAAAAAAGTGTTTTTCACCTATTCTTCACATCAAAATGAAATTAAACTTGACCTTTCTCACTTGCTTAAATTGTATACAGAGCCTTAAAAACACTCCACTTAACTGCTTAATTTTACTCAGAAACTATAATGTAGAAACTTCAATCAGAAAACATGGAAAAGAGATATAAATAGGAAATGAATCAATCCATTTTTTAAATGGTGACTAAGGAAACCAGAAAGATCAGTTAATTAAACAGACTCTCCAGTACAGATATATTTGCACGACAGGACCAGTGCACTGCATAGAATCTTGCTTTTTTTTCTGGTTATGACTATTTGCTGTTCAGTATTCACTTCCACTTGAAGTTCTCCTTATTCTCTATATTCTTTATTGTACGGCAGCACCAAGGGTGCTCAATCAACAATGGGGCCATACACTACAGACACCACAGAAAATGGTTACTGTCTGAAAGATCAGCACAGACAAAAGCCAAAAGGGACAACGATGTGACAGCCATATTCATTTTCATTATTCACTGTATGAAGAAGGATGATTTTGTAATTAAAATGCACAACCGGACACTATGGTTGACTTCAGCTAATTTAAATGCACATTAGTGAAGATAATTATAAAAAAAAAAGTGTGGTCTCATTATCCTTCTATGCTTTGGTTGTACATTCCCATCTACATTTTTCCCCCATTTTGACATGAAATTGGATTGAACTGATTCAGATTTAAAAAAAACCCAAACAACAAAAAACAAAAAGTAATTCTTTCAGCCAGGTTAGTTTCTGCCTAAATCAACGCTCCAATTCTGCTCACCACGTGGCCACACACATGGTAGGACTGGCCTTAGAGCAGGGGTACCTGGGCAGTGCCAGAGGTGAAGGAGAGATGCTCCACTCCCTCCTTCCCTGGTGGTTTGCACTTATTAGACCGTGCACAAATCCCACACGCAGCGACACGCTGCCACCGCCAAGCTATTTATCTCTGTATGTTTCATTTAAAACAGGAAGAGTATCACAAGTATTTCCTCCCCCACAATCAATTTGTCCATTTAGTCTAATTCATGGCTTAGGATATCACTTTATATTTTAAATGTCAAATGAAATGCAGGTAGACATTTAAGTGCTTTCATAAGCCACGTTATTTTTCTGAAATAGAGCTTTAGTGACAAATAGCTTTCTGAAAGCTCACCTGTGCAGATACTCTATTGGTTTAACTTTACATCAGATCTCGATCTGCAGCGGTATCGATGATTGCCTCCCACTCCGTGGTTCCAATGAAGCTGGGAAATTAAACCACAAATTTGGGACACCACAGAATCACAGAATCACAGAATCACAGAATGTTAGGGATTGGAAGGGACCTCGAAAGATCATCTAGTCCAATCCCCCTGCCAGAGCAGGAAAACTTAGGTGAGGTTACACAGGAAGGCGTCCAGGCGGGTTTTGAATGTCTCCAGAGAAGGAGAATCCACAACCCCCCTGGGCAGCCTGTTCCAGTGTTCTGTCACCCTCACTGAGAAGAAGTTTCTTCTCACATTTAAGTGGAACCTCTTGTGTTCCAGCTTGAACCCATTACCCCTTGTCTTACTGTTGGTTGTCACCGAGAAGAGCCTAGCTCCATCCTCGTGACACCCACCCTTTATATATTTATAAACATTAATGAGGTCACCCCTCAGTCTCCTCTTCTCCAAGCTAAAGAGACCCAGCTCCCTCAGCCTTTCCTCATAAGGGAGATGCTCCACTCCCTTAATCATCTTTGTGGCCCTGCGCTGGACTCTCTCCAGAAGTTCCCTGTCCTTCTTGAACTGAGGGGCCCAGAACTGGACACAATATTCCAGATGAGGTCTCACCAGGGCAGAGTAGAGGGGAAGGAGAACCTCTCTGGACCTACTAACCACCCCCCTTCTAATACACCCCAGGATGCCATTGGCCTTCTTGGCCACAAGGGCACAGTGCTGGCTCATGGTCATCCTGCTGTCCACCAGGACCCCCAGGTCCCTTTCCCCTACACTGCTCTCTAATAGGTCATTCCCCAACCTGTACTGGAACCTGGGGTTGTTCCTGCCCAGATGCAAGACTCTACATTTCCCCTTGTTATATTTCATTAAATTTTTCCCCGCCCAACTCTCTAGCCTGTCCAGATCTCGCTGGATGGCAGCACAGCCTTCTGGCGTGTCAGCCACTCCTCCCAGCTTGGTGTCATCAGCAAACTTGCTGATAGTACACTCAATTCCCTCATCCAAGTCATTGATGAATATATTGAACAGTATTGGTCCCAGAACTGACCCTTGAGGCACTCCACTAGATACAGGCCTCCAACCAGACTCCGCCCCATTGATCACAACTCTCTGGCTTCTCTCCTTCAGCCAGTTTGCAGTCCACCTCACTACCCGATCATCCAGTCCACACTTCCTCAGTTTTGCCGTGAGGATGCTGTGGGAGACGGTGTCAAATGCTTTGCTGAAGTCAAGGTAGACCACATCCACTGCTCTGCCATCGTCAATCCACCTTGTTACGTCTTCATAAAAGGCTATGAGGTTGGTCAAACACGACTTCCCCTTGGTGAAGCCATGTTGACTGCCCCTGATGACCCTCTTATCCTTGATATGTCTTAAGATGGCACCAAGGATAAGGTGTTCCATCACTTTCCCAGGGATGGAGGTGAGGCTGACCGGTCTATAGTTGCCCGGGTCCTCCTTCTTGCCCTTTTTGAAGACCGGAGTGACATTTGCTTTCCTCCAGTCCTCAGGCACCTCTCCCGTTTCCCAAGACTTGGCAAAGATGATGGAGAGTGGTCCAGCAATGACTTCAGCCAGCTCCCTCAGCACCCGCGGGTGCATCCCATCTGGACCCATGGATTTATGGATGTCCAGATTGCTTAATTGCTCCCTAACCCAGTCCTCATCAACTGAGGCAGACTCCTCCATTGCCCTGCCTTCCTCTGGGGCCTCAGGGGTACGGGGCTCCTCAGGACAGCCTCCGGCAGAGTAGACAGAGACAAAGAAGGCATTCAGTAATTCTGCCTTCTCTGTATCTTCTGTCACCAGGGCACCCACCCCGTTCATCAGTGGGCCTACATTGCCTCTGGTGTTAGTTTTATCTGCCATGTATTTGAAGAACCTCTTCCTGTTGTCCTTGACCCCTCTCGCCAGGTTTAACTCTAAGGAGGCCTTAGCTTTCCTAGTTGCCTCCCTACATCCTCTGACAACAGCCTTATATTCTTCCCAAGTGGCCAGCCCCTCCTTCCATGATTTGTAAACCCTCCTCTTCCACTTGAGCTTACCCAGCAGTTCCCTGTTTAACCACGCAGGTCTCCTGGCTCCCTTCCTTGACTTCCTGCGCATCGGGATGCACTGATCTTGAGCTTGGTAGAAGCAGTCCCTGAATGTTAACCAACTATCTTGGGCGCCTTTACCTTCAAGCAGCCTTGCCCACGGGATTTCCTCCAGCAACTGTTTGAAAAGGCCAAAGTCGGCCCTGCTGAAGTCCAGGGTTGCAATTCTGCTCGGTATTCTGCTCCCACCACAGGAGATTCTGAACTCCACCATCTCATGGTCACTGCAACCAAGGCAGCCCCCCACCTTTACTGCTTCGACCAGACCCTCCTTGTTAGCGAGGACGAGATCCAGCAGCGCACCTCTTCTAGTCGGCTCCTCCACCATTTGCATCAGAAAGTTGTCATCAATGCACTGGAGGAACCTCCTAGACTGAGGCTGGCTGGCTGAGTAGTCCTTCCAGCAAACATCAGGGTAGTTAAAATCCCCCATAACAACCAGAGCCTGTGACTGTGAGGCCACGCTCAGCTGCCCATAGAAGGCCTCATCAACTTCCTCACCCTGATCTGGTGGCCTGTAATAGACTCCCACAACAGTGTCACCCCTGCCAGCCTGCCCCTTAATTCTCACCCACAGACTCTCAACTCGCTCCTCAACCGCACCTGGACAGTACTCTATACATTGCAGTTGCTCTCTCACATAAAGAGCAACTCCACCACCTCGCCTGGCTGGCCTGTCTTTCCTGAAAAGGGCATAGCCATCCATGACCACATTCCAGTCATGTGAGCTGTCCCACCATGTCTCTGTAATTGCCACCAGATCATAATCTCCTGACCGAACGCAGGTTTCTAACTCCTCCTGCTTATTCCCCATGCTGCGCGCATTGGTGTACAGGCACTTCAGGGAGCGAGCCGAGTACACCGATTTCACCCTAGGGGCCTGGGGGGCCTCCTGGTCTTTATTGATTCCAGTGTGCTGCCCCACTGATGCAAGCCCAGCTACAACCCCATCCCCCTTCAAATCTAGTTTAAAGCCCTGCAAATGAGCCCTGCTAATTCCTGTCCCAGCATCTTTTTACCCCTTCCAAACTTTAAAAGGAAATACTGTATTATATTCAGTGTTGCACTAATTAAAGTATATTCGTTTAAATAAATGGGCAAGCATTCCCATATTATTATGCACTTATGCAGCCCTGAGAATGACAGCTTCAAGCTTGTTTGCACTATCTAGGAATTATGATATTAGTATTAACCTGGCTGTGGAGCCATATTAATACGTACACAACAACAGCTATGTACAGCTAGCCAGAGGCAGAGTGTTTCCCTTATTTATTGTGAATGTACAGAAGCACATGAAAAAATAATCACAAAATAAGCTAAAGGTATTTGAAAATCTGAAGCCTGTTTCTCAAAATAAAATCCATTTGGTTTGTAAAGTAATATATTTTCTGGAAGTACCTGAGTTTCCATGCTTATTCTTAAGAGAAACCATAATTCTTTTAGTATTTAATTAAATGCTTCAAAGCACTTGTAGTCATAATGCATCTCTTACTATTAATACATATTACACTTGTGAAGGCGAAATATTTCATGTATAACAGTTCTATTGCTATATTCAACCTACCCCTTTAAAACAAAAATCAATCCCCAAAATCATTAAAATTCCCCCAAGGCTCCCTTTTATGATCTTATCCAAACACAGAACGTATTTACAAACTGTGCTCTTTGTGGTATCATACATATATACAAGGTCTCTGAAGATTCCAAAGCACATCCAAACAAAATCTCCAGAATAAATGTTTAAAATGTAACTATAAAGAAGCTCTAACTAGCTCAGTTAAAGGTTGGGGGGGCCATGACAAATATTAAAACCAAAGAAGGAAATAAGTTCAGTTATCACAAACTGGCAAGCTAGTCATAAAGCACCAGAAGTTTATGCATTCGTTTTTTAAGTACAGCAGGTTCCTTTGCCTCCAAATGCTAATTTATAATGTACATCTTCTAAGTTGCCTACAGCAAAATGACAGCCAAGGTAATCAGAGAATAAAAAGCTTTTTGGTTGTATTTTGAAGATGTCAGGTGGCATGTTTAAACATGCATTAAGTTGGGCAATGCATTGAATTATAATACATTTTCAGACTAAAACCGGATTTCCGATTTTTATTTTCCTCCTACTCTAACAGCATAACTGACACACGAAGAAATACTATGAGATAAATGTAGATTATAGAAAGTAATTACACATCTCAGTGCTAACCGTTTACTGTTTAATCATTTTGGAGAATTTTAATATATTGCATGCATAGTAATACTGCAGAGATGGAAAAGATAGATAAAACTACTACTGTGCAATTCAAATATATTTTCTGTATCAGGATCTAACATCTTAGAAACTCCTGTTCTCTTTCTTTCTGCCTTCACTGGCCAGCCTTAAGTCCTGCAGAGGATCATTCCTTCCATGCACTAGATCCATGCAGCTTACTACTAGCTTTCCTGTTCTTAAATCATCAGGAAAATCATCTGCTTTACACTAATGAGGACTTTATTCTCTGAGCAACAACAACAAAAAAGCAGTTGCCATGCGACACGAATGAGATCAGCAACCTGTTAACGTCTCCACACATACAAACTGGAGGTGCTGTCACAGCTTGTCTCCTGCAGGCAGGTGGGACTGCACTATTCTTATTTAACATACTCGTTCCTAAACGCATCCCCTCTTCTTCATTTGCCTATTCAGTGCACACTAAACATAGTTCATGGCTGAGCTCTGTAACTGAAGACTGCTTTACAGTTCTTTTATTTTCAATCATCTAAACCACATCAATGAAATTTTAAAAAGGAGGAAAACATTTATAATACTTCATTCATTTTAATGCATGTCCCCGGCTGCAGGTGGAAAGACGATCAGAAAAGATTCAGCTTAATAAGCACTGAGAAACTGAAGTCAAATGGGAACAGAAAAGCTTAATACATACTTTCTATCCATTCTAAATTAGAAAATATCAGCACAAATGAGACAGAGTGTCTACAGCACAGCTGATACTGAATTTGTACCAACACAGAGAAGGTGCTGATCTGTGGGAATAGCCAGGAGGAAAAGAGAACCTTACCAGCAATTTAAAGAACAGAGGTGCATGGGGTTTTTACTAGAAGGAGCTAATGTGCTTACTGACTTAACCATGCCCAAACTGTCATCAATTCCATAAATAAAAACAAAAGGGATCCATCTTTTTTTAAGCTACAACACTCCTTCCATCTCTGACCCAGTATCATCTTTGCAACGTGGTGCATTTCCCAAAATCCATGGGAGAACTGGAAGCCATGTGAAATGACCATCTGAAATAATCCTCAAGAAAGAAACATTTTTGGAGGAGAAGACACACTTCAAGAAATGGGGGAGACAGTGACCAGCACCGAAGATCATAATAAACCTACAGAGCTGTAATGACTCATTCAAAGTAAAAACACCTTAGAGAATATGTGTATAATCCAGATGTACATTCTTTCATGTCCAAAATACACATAAGCAGTACACAGCAATAAACAAGACATTTCTGTAAAAAAACATTTCTCACCTAAGCAAATACAGCCTAAATTTCTGAAGGAGAATCCTCTTCACGTGGATTGCATGGAGAAAACTCATAAAAATTCAAGACTGGAAGATGAGTATAAATGACTCTAAGTCTGAAATGCTACAGAGAGCAGCACAATCAGAGAAGCTACATCACCCATATTACTAAGGATGGAGATGCTGAACTCTATTAGCATGAGCAGAAATTCAATATTTTACCATTAGATTAACAAGGATGACAGCAATAAAATGCCCAGTTCCGAGCACTGGCAGTCTTCAATGCTTAACTCTCTTCTCTGTCTACCTGGAAACAGGGTGCTCCAATGTAAGTTTTTCACAAGTAACCTGTTTTATCACATTTACAAATACGGACTCATTTCAGAAAGTTCTGTAATTCTAATGTTCCATGTGACCGCCCATATTAAGGCTAAAGTAGTTTATATCATAATGAAACATCATCAACAACAACAAAAAAGGTGGGGTGGAAGTAGAGTGAGGCTGAGGAAATATCGTCTCTGCAATTATAGTACAGGCTGGGATGTACACACAGATTGAGGGCTGCTATGTCCCACACTGAGGAGGGGCCGGATTTGTTCCCCCTTGCTTCACATCTGAGTGGTAACATTACTGGAATACTGGGACAGAGAGGCACAACTGCACTTTGCAGGTTTAAGAGACTGGTTGGCTCCTCCAAAGCAATTTAGCCCAAATTATCTGGCTTATTATAAAACAAGAGTGTCAAATCCTAATTTAAATCCATGTCACTCCTTTAAGTTATGTTAAATTACAATAAGATAAAAATTGCAAGAACTACCAATGCTCCAGCCTCAACAGATAAGCCAGTCATCAGGATAAGTTAGGAAAGAGCTCTTTGATTTTGACCAAATAAAAAAATACATACAAGTTCTGTTATTTTTCCTTTCTCTCAAGCTAATGGTAAAGGCCACAGTACAGAATAAGACAGCTCTGCATTACTGAAAGGTCAGTCTCTCTCTTGGTGATGCCTGTGGCCCTTGAAAAAACTTCCTCCTCTCCTCCAGTAAGGACAAAAATCTATCTGAACTGGGTGTCCTAACATGACATTGAAGGAATGATGAGCTACTGTAGCTAGTGACACACAGTCCGCATCTGCACGTTTGATTACTAAGCAACAAACTATGGCTGATACAACCTTTATGTTCACACCCTTAAAAGACAGAATGCAACCCCCAGGTGGAGACATGATAAATAACCACTTTTCTCCTCTTCCTCTACATGAATGCCTGATAGAAGTTCAGTTATACCAAAAATTATGCTCAGAGGACTCTGTAACTCAGGGCTGCAGCGCTGCAGAAATTTCTGCAGAGTAAATCCCACATCTGTAGAACTGTTCTGAAGGATATCAGCTTCCACTAAAAAAAATACAATCCCCATCTTGACAGGATACACACGTCTTCAAAAAGCATGAAATGCATCTACACAGAGGCGCTACCTGATAACTTAATCAGTAGCCTGGACTTTTGTTTCATCTCTTTCATCTCAGCTTCAGATTCTTGGGCTCTCTAACTCCAGAACTGCATTTCTGGCACTCAAAAGAAAACTCCCAAGAATTCCAAGACTCTTTTGCTGCAAATTAAACAGCTACCCTTTGTTTAATTCACCTTTCCTGCCGCCTCTTGGCCTGAAAAATTCACCATATTAAAGGAATACACTGGACTGATCTGTACGGTATTGAATGGGGCAAAGCAGAAGTTGAAGTTGATTGAAGAACAAAATCTGGCATCTAGTTGTCAAATGTGGGGAGATGGAAGTCTAGTCTGACAAGGAATTCACCTAAAGAACAGTTCGATAGTGGAAATCTGGAAAAATTACCTAACAGAATTCAGTTGCAAAATCCACCTTTCCCAATACTCATGAGAAGAAGATTCTGCACAACGTTGCCAAGACAACAAAATGGAAACTGAAGACTGGGGACCACGTCATGCTGCTTGGAGACCACATTAATAAAATCTTCCCCATGCATGATTGTGGAAGGAAGTACTTCATTTAAATATATTACAGTGAGTACACTTAACTATGATTCATGTTTTCTACACCAAATTCAATGATATAGTTATTTTGTTTTTATAGTCCTAATAAAAGATCTGTATAACCATAAATCCAATGTGGAATTACATAATAATAGTATGTCTCATTAAAAACATTACCAATATAGCACTTGCATGTTTTAGAGGTAAAGGAACAAGAAAGATTTTTAAAGTGAGAAAGTATATTAATTAATTGTGCTACAGAACTTGGGATACCCTACCAGTAAATTTTATCACACTATGTCTCAGCGTATCCAAGATCCTGTTAGAATGTGCACATACATAACCTGCTTTTTCAGCAGCAATACCATAGCAAGCACTATGTGGTTTTTGTCTTAATGCCTGCTACAAGCACCCATTCCCTACTGGATAAGGCAGCTTTTTTCCAAGAAAACAGAAAACATGCACAATCTTCCCATAGTTCTGCCTGCTACTGAGCTGATCCTCAGGATATAACAGATATCTCCAATTTCAACCTCTTACACTTGCATACTTTGTAGCTTTGATTCCCACAGTACTCAACCAAAAAAAGGCATAGGGAAACATCTCTTGACTGGGATTTTATGCACATAAAATTTTATCACTGAATTTTCAGTTTCAGTTCTGCTTCATCTGAATTTTCCTATACATCCTCAGAGTGTCAAAATGTTTCTATTTAGAAATATCAGGAGAAAAAAACCTCTTTACATCCTATGCTTCTTATGAAGAAACAGAAATCTGACTTCTTAACACTTTTTTAAAATGTCTAAAACAATGTGGTAGAGTTTCACTTTATTTCTTTTTACTACAAAATACTGAATAGCTAATATGAAAGCAGTTGAGGATGTTTAACACAAGTTTTCAGAGCCTACATGTTTCCACAACTCATCAACACCTCATGGCTGTTACCCTTTTTTTCTTCTAGAATTCAATTACCAAAACCAAGGTAAAGCAAACTCACATTTCTTTGTGTTTTGAGGCCTCTCCCAAGGACATGACACAGCAGGTACAACCCAAACACTGTTTGGGCTATTTCAAATAGATTTGGCAAGGTGCCCTGTAAGGTACTTAGCTGGAATACTGAAACAGAGCTAGTGTATTGTTTCCTTAAAACATAACGCACACAAGGGCAGAATAAGGTCCAAAATGAGCATTCCTGTTCCCTTTCAGACAAAATATCACAAAACATGTAAATATGACAAGAAAATTTATCTCTGAGCAAGAAAAGCTCCATTTTTCTAAAAACCGAATTTGCAATGGCTTCTTGGATAGATTGTAGCAAGATACTTGTCTTTCTCAATTTAATGTCTGCAAGACTAGAATAACTTTACTTCACAGGAGTGTGAAAAGAATTAATGGCATGTGTTTGCACAACTACTTTGAAGATGAAAATTGCTATTTAAATGCTAAGTGTCATTCCCTATAAATAAGCAAAAACTAAACACCTGCACAAATCCAAAACAAGACTATCCTGTCTCCAGGCACAGAGGAGTCCAGGATCTGAAAGTATCATTCTTTCATCCATTGCCATACCTCCAAAGAAAACAGCAAGTGCTCATCAGTCCTTACTGCCTCAAATCCTACTTGCTGCCCATTGATCCTATGACATACACTTCACAGCTTGTAAGATGCGCTTACTATACTTGTAACACAAATATTAACATTTAAAATAAATGTTATTGATGAAAGTGCATTGACAAAAATCGAAGTTTTAATCAGGCTTTCCAGGTGTAGTTGCTTTGAAGTCCTCTAATGAAAGCGTTCTTCTGTTTCAAAGTACTGTTTCAACTCACAGTGATTTCATATATGCCATAAATCTTCCAAAGACAAAATGAGAGAAAACTCTGTCTACATTTCTTTGTCAATACTGATTTATTTCTAGTTCAAATATATGGCAAAGGAGCCAGAAGCTTTGAAGATACCTTACTACACCTGAAGAAGCAAGGGGTTTACACACTCATTTTATAACGCTTTTGTTCATCAGTGTTTTCCTTTCAGTCATATGCATTTCCACCTCCAAATAACGACTCAAGTCGCTTCTCATCTCTACAAAGCTGATCTCTGCCCTCCTTTTCTCAGTCATAAACAAGGGAAACAATGACCCCATCATAAAAAAGCACTAATAACTCAGATACTGGAATGCCCCCATCCTCCACCTCAGTTGAAAGAGCCGACTAAGACATAAATGCATAAGGAAGATCTACAGTATTCAGGTAAATTCAGATGCCGACATTTCTCACAGTTTTGCAATGCTCTTGCTTTGGAAGAATGCAGACAAATATCAAATTGGGGAAGAAGTAACAATTTTCTAAATTATTGAAGCTCAAAAACAAGTAAAAAAAAGTAAATCTGAAGCTTTCAATCCCAGGCATAACAAAACAAGAGTTTATATCTTTGTGTGCAATTTAATTACAAAAAAGAGGTAATTAATAAAATCTAATAGTTTTGCTTTTTTGAATTGAATTTTGTTATAAGAAATATTTCATTTAAAAAACTTATTAGCTCTACGTAAAATAAGTAATTGTCTCAACCTCTTCCTGCTAGAAGTGATTAGGAATTTTTATTCTGTGATTATGATTTTTTATTCTGTGATTATAGTTGTGATATTTTATTTTTTAGATAGTTTGGAAAATTGTTATTTCTGAATTTTTGGGTCATCTACTGGGTCATCAGTCACTAACCTTGAATATTTCTAATATGAAGTGAAACAGCCAGTTATCTACTCTGTAAAATATTTCACATTCAGCATCTTTAACCTAGTGTACTGAAATCCAGAACTATCAGATTGAAAAGGCTTTTCCAGCAAGGAAATCCACTTTCAGCAACATTTTACCAAGTCACAGACACAGCTGAATGTGACATAACTGCTTGGTTTTTTTCGCAGTTAACAGGATACGTTTTGTATTCTGCTAAAAAAGAGGTGGCTGAACAGCAGAAGGGAAGGCTGCTTTCGTTTGCTGCCCTGGCTGCTGTGCTCCAGGACAAGCGAAGCCTATCAGAGGAAGGAGGATCCACTTCTTCCTCCTGAGCATTTCAGCATGGTAATCCCAAGGGAAGTTCAAGAACATGGGACAGTGTGTGGAGAAGCATTTCTGTTTCATCTCACTTACCAGACTTGACCATTCTCTATTTTAAAAGTTATACAAATCTCATTTATTGGCTTGTATTCTATTAAGCATTTTTTCCTATGCCTGGGAAGCAAGGAGGGAATGTTGCACTTTACGTGAGAGGGGCTCTGCCTTGTCAGAGGTCAAGTCAGGAGCCAGTTGAGAACTTAAAAGTGAAGAGCAGCAGGAAGACCAACGTTCATGCTGTTGTAGTGAATATCTGCTGGAGACCTCCTGATCAGGGTGAGGCCTGTAGATGAGGCCTCCTTCAAACAAATGGAAGAAGTCTCACATTCACAGAATCACAGAATGGTTGGGGTTGGAAGGGACCATCTAGTCCAACCCACCTGCTAAAGCAGGTTCACCCTGAGTAGATCACACAGGAATGTGTCCAGGCAGGTTTTGAATGTCTCCAGAGAAGGAGACTCCACAACCCCACTGGGCAGCCTGTTCCAGTGCTCCATCACCCTCAAGGTAAAGAAGTTTTTCCTCATATTCAGATGGAACCTCCTATGCTTCGGTCTGTGCCCGATGCTCCTCATCCTATTATTTGGCACCACTGAAAAAAGTCTGGTCCACAGGCCCTCATCCTAATGGGAGACTTTAACCACTTCGATGTCTTCTGGAAGGACAACACAGCAGGGCACAAAGTAATCCAGATTTATGCAGTGCATTGATGACAACTTCCTGGCCAAGGTGATCATGGAGCCAATGAGGAAAGGTGGTCTAATTGAATACTATTCAAAATGGGAAACAGTGTGCCCCCAGCAAGTTTGCAGATTCTGTACGACTAGTAGGAAGAGCTGATACATCAGATGGGTGTGCTGCCATTAAGAGGCATCTCAACAGGCTGGAGAAATAGGTCAACAGGAACCTGATGAAGTTCAACAAAGGGAAGTACAAAGTCTGGCATCTGGGGAGGGATAACCCTGACACCACTGCACACTGGGGACCAGCCAGCTGAAAAGAGAAAGATCTGCAGAGAATGACCCTTGGATCCTGGTGGACAGTAAGACGACTATGAGGTAGCAATGCATCCTCACAGCAAAGAAGGTCAACAGCATCCTAGGCTGCAAAAGGAAAAAAGTGTCAGCAGGTTGAGGGAGATGATCCTGCTTCTCAGCACTAGTGGGGCCACATCTAGAGGGGCCAGTTCTGGGCTGCCCGGAATGGAGCTACTGGAGAGAATCCAGTGAACAGCCAAGAAAATTGACATATTTTATACGGAGAAAGGCTGAGAACACAAGGACTGTTCAGTTTGGAGAAGGCTCAGAGGAGATCTTATCCATGTGCATAAATACTGGAAGGGAGGGAATAAAGAAGAGGCAGACAGATGTCTCAGTGGTGCCTACTGACAGGACAAGAGGCAACAGGCACGAACTAAAGCACGGGAAATTCCAGCTGAGTACAAAAAAAATGTTTTTACTGTAAAAAACACAGTGGCCAAACACAGGCAAAAGCTGCCCCCAGAAAGGTTGTAGAATCCCCATTCATACAGATATTCAAAACTGCAGAGGATCCTGGGAAACTCTCTCTAGGTGACTTTGCTTTAGCAAGGGGGGAGGGGTGAACTAGATGACCCGAAGAGGTCCTCATCAACCCCAATGATTTTGTGATTCTTCCTTCCATCTTTCTCATTATCCCTTGAAACTCAGTTCTCTGATATGAACTCTAACTGACTATTTTTTTTCCTTAACACTGAATGCCTTGGTTACATTCAACAGCACACATTTCTACAGAAAGCACTTGGAAACAAAAATGGGTCTTCATTCTAATCAAATTATCGAATGCCCTCAAACACTGTGTTTGAAATGGCCTCAGCTCATTAAGTTGTGCTACAATTTAAGTGCACACCATGAATATAAAAATCAAGCAGCATACTCTGAGCTGGGCTGTGCTCTTCTTTGAAAAGACTCTCAGTCTTACCTCTACACACTATGACTATAATTACGTCCACATGCTTAAGATCTCTCATTGATACCTGAGATACATCCAAACGAATGCCGTAATATTCAACCTTTGCTCTAAATATACATCAAAGCTACAGGCAATTTTACGTATATGTATGTGCACAGACACAGACAGATAAAAACACATGCGAAATTACATATAGTAACACTGTTTACTGCCAGTTCAGTGGGTAGTCAAAGACATTATTTGATCTTTTAATCTTTTTCAGTTAATTGCTTATTCTGCATCACTGAGGCCTGTTCTTTCCTACAGACAATAGGATCATAGAGAAGTGAGCAAAATATAGATAAATAAAATAAATAAATAAAAAATGACACTACTGTCTTCCAGTACTTTCTCAGTATTTATTTCAGATCATGGGTGTTTTTAATAAAAATGATGCATATTAAACCTCCTCAATTGATTTCATTTCATAACATATATTCTAGATGAACTGAAGAGTCTTCCACTTTTTATTCTAATCTTATATATCTGCTATCTGACTCATCATGGGGGAATCAAAATGTTTTCCTCCATATAGAGAGAGACCAGAGAAATTTTGCATCTCAAAACAATGACACACAGAAAACCGAAGAGGTATTCTGGGAAGGGAGCAGAGGAGGGAGGAGAGGAATGAGCTTTTGTAATACACTCCCTTAGCTTAAATACCAGTAATGTGTGCGAGAAGCAAAAGCTGAATCTGATCTTGTAATAGTGAAATTTTAAAATATCTTAATCCATAGTTACTAGGAGATACATTTGGTCAATCCTTAATTCAGAATTCAACTGGGATTTTTGCAAAGTTACACACAGATTGGTACTCTGATTACTTCCTTACAGTCGAAGTATTATATCTAATCCTCCTCCAGTGAAATCAATGGGAGATGTTCCAAAATAATCAATAGAAGCTGGATGAGATCCATACAGAACAGTATTAAAAACCAAGGAGTCTGCTCTGTGTGTTTTTAATTACACAAATTATATGTGCAAAAAATGTAATTAAACCTGAAAGCTTCCCTAAACACCAAATTTTCTGTCACAAAATAGTCACACATGCAAACAACATAAAAATACATCTGGAAAAAATACTGATGCAGCCTCTTTTTTCTTTTTTTTTTTTTTTTTTTTAAACGCAGGCATTAGAGAATACCTTTTTTATTTTCTATACAGCTTTTAAAAATGCTGTGTTTTAATTATATCCTGAAGTAATTTTTAGACCACTTCCAAAAAACTTTCTTCCTGCTTGAATTTTTATTTTCATCGGTTACCCTGCCTATTTAAATGTCCATGGAAAGGGAAACCAGTTCTACCTGCAGACTCAGGAAACAAGTATCTCCTCACCGTATCTTACAATTGGTAATTTAAAACACTCACCAGTTTGCCACCAGTGGTCCAAGACAGGTACCTTGAAGACCTTTTTTGACCATTCTAGCGTGTCCACATCACAGTGCTCACCAGCTACAAATAACGTTCTGAACCTTTAAATAAAAATGAAAAAGTATGTATTTTGATCTGGACGGAAAAAGGAAAACAACAAAACAAATTTAATAAATGTCTGTGCTTGGTTTCTCAGATGAGATAAAGAGAAAAGGGGAGAACTCTTACTCCTTTTATGTTCCATCCCTACTGAGTAAAAAATAGATCCTTAGAAATATTAATTCATGCTACTTAAAATGTCATGTAAAAGAAGCTTTATTTTCAGAATGCAAAGAGCCTGGTAGACCAGGCGAAGCAACTTTTAGTGGAAGTAACGAATAAATGTTCTATACACAGGAACCAGGTAGATATCTGTTGGGCAAAACATAAGAATGAAATACCAAAAAAGGGTCAGAAAGAGACACCAGAAAAATTAGTAAAGAAATAAATAGAGCTAAAAGGAAATAACTGTAGCACAACTTTTAGCTTTGTTAGTAATGTTTTATTTGAACAGATTTTAGTATTTTTTTAGCTGTTTTGGGGAAACAATGGGACATAAAGCCATTTTCCTGTGGAGAGGCTGGCTGTATACCCATTTAAAAAAAAAAAAAAAAAATCCTACTGTCCTACTAGATAATGCTGATGACAGAACAATATTCAGCAGCACTGGGTATCTATCATAGTACTAGAATTCAGCTCATTTCACTGGACATGTTGTAGCGAACTTCGGCAGAGAAGAGATGCAACATCGGGCAGTTCTGACTTTGTACCATTTTGCACCATCGAATTAGGCAGTGCTACATAACTGGGTATTAAACCCATACAGTCTTTAAACTGCATCATCTTTTATTGGATGCTTAGTCACACTTCATTGTCCTTTATTAAGCATTATAAATTCACTTCATGCCCTGGTTAAAATTATAAGATCCTCTTTGTCAATGGTAGTTCTCTTAAATATGACTATCAGTACTCAGAGGCCAGACGTTACTGTATATTACTGCATGTTGCCAAGGTTCTGATCTTTCCAACACTTGCACAGTAGCTTTATTCACGTCATAGCAGATTTTTTGCACTTATTTCCTAATAAGCAACTTAAATCCCTGTTAAACTGCATATAAACTCATGGATACTCATGACGCTGGACAGACACTGTCACCTAATAAGAAGGTACTAAGGAGAAGAATCATTTGCAATCTTGCCTCACACCTCTGTCACTGTCGCAACAAACAAATAAGTAATCCTCTTCAGGTAGAAACACAGAACTTTGAATTCAGATTCATGACAAACAGACAAAAATGAACGGCCAACTATACTCAGATGAACCGCTGATTTATATTCAATACTTTACCATTAGTCTGTGTTGTGACAGCACGGTTTATACTGAGAGCAAGGCATGGTATTTATCCTACTTGGCTCTTATTATCAAAAATATATGTCTATGCTGAAATAGTTCTCTAGGCTTCTTCCATAGTACATGAAGAACAAGAGGCAACTTTAGAAGAGTAATGTACCTTGAAAAGACTCAAAAGGGTAAGATTTATTTTTCATATAACAAAATCAAAATTAAAACCAAAATGAAAAGAAAATCCAAGGCCGTAGAGCAACACTAACAAATACATGATTAAGCTAGAGTATGAAGACTTTGTTAAGTTACTGTTTAAAAAGTTAGTGATAGATACAGCTATTAGATTACTGCATTGTAACTTGGAAGAGATGTTCCTGCATCTCAGAAAAAGGAAATCAGGAACACCTGACATTTTGGACATTCTTATTTTGCTGTGCACTTAAACATATTCCTATTTATAAGGGATTTTGAAACAGAAAATCTATCTGGGAAATAAAATCTAAACTGGGGAAATTTAAGACATAACCTTTCTGTTTTACTTCTACAGATAAATCAGAATGGAAAACCGCACCTCCTCCCCCGGAAGGCTGGTGTGGCAACCTGAAACATTTCAGCCACATTAATGCCTGTCTGTAACTCCCGGTGCAACCCTGCCACGAGGAATAATGTGAATTCTAAATGCAGAGCTCTCACGCACACATGCCCTGTTGCTACAGACCAAAGAACTTGCTTCCTTTCTGCAGTATCCGCACAGGGTGGGCTCATGCCTTCCCTCTCCCAAATCCTCTGTACTAGGTGTATGACCAACAAAGACGGCACTTCCATTTTACCCAGAGGAGCAATTCAAAACCTCAAAGGGCTGAGGGAAGACAGGAAAGATAAGGAAGATAAGGAAACAGATTCAGATCCCACATCAGAAGAACTCTGTTTACCAGCAAATAACCCTTCTTTCTTTGAGTGACGGTGCACAGGTATACACTCGCACCACAGGTGAATAAACATTTTATGAACAGCCTGTTATGTTAACAGAAACTACAGAGACACTCTGCCAAGTACTGCATCAATCCTCAAGGTTTCTGAGATGACTATGCGCCTCATTTAGATACGAATGGAGCTTGACGTGGCCCAATAACACATTTCTCCAAAATGCCCCCTTGTTAGGATTGCAGCACCCCCTTCTACAGCCAGATTAATGTCAGGGATATTTTGCCATGTCTAAGAACCTAAAGGATGACCTCTCAATAGCAAAGGCTTCTTATCTACAGACCACAGACCTCCTACAGCAAGGCTGCCTAAGCCAAAAGGCATACTTTGAATATTCCCACCCCATTCCGCTCCAGAGGACAGGCACGTCCTACTATCACAAAAAGCAGCCTCTCACTGTGTAAGGACTCGTGACCTGCTTGCTGCGCAGATGCAAGGCAGAAGAACATACAGAGTAAAGCTACATCTGGCAACAACCTAAGTGAAACATGGGATGAAACATTATTAATTGCAATAAGCTATGTGCCCTAAAATTTAAAAGCCTTTTTTTCAGTGCTGTTTAGACTAGACATCAAAAACATGATGAGTTTATTGTATTTTAGATCCATTTACAGATCCATAGTTAGACTACGGGAAAAGAAACTTCCACAAGCAAAAGTTATTGGGAACTCTAACAACCAAGGTAGGAAAGCTGCACCAGTTAACTATAGTGACCTGAGAGTGGTCTTCTCTGTGAACTAAGCTGAAGTAACAATCACAGAGGTGGCCATAATAATAACTTCGATATATGAAAATCAACTGATAGTACATTTAGTCATGAACTTATGAACATCAGAAGTTCTTGAAAAATGTTACCATCCTGAACTTGAACATGCAGATAAAATAATTCCATTTCCTTAAGTTCAGAACAGTGTTTCAACCAACATTCATTTCTAACACCCCAAGATGGGTTGGAGTAAGTTCTTTCTTGGAATAGAAGGCAGAAAGTCAAATGTGTAAGCACCTTTCACATCAAATAAGCATAGTTTTCTATACCCGTAACTGTTCAACATCATTTTGGCAAACTGCTTTCTGAGCACATCTCCCACATTAGGAGATAATTATTATAATGAGTGTGACCCCAATCAATATCTTGCACCTGAATGCTTTTTATTGTAAAGCGCAAGCCAGTGCTGATAATTACAGTTAATACCTAACTGGAAGTTATATCACAGATAAACACTTATGATAGAGAAAAAATATTGTGTAAGTAAAAACCACTAAATACAACATTTCAGATATAATGTAAAACTTTGATTTACTAATTTATTAACTTTATAAACTGGTGAAAAATTCTGTTCAGTGTCCTTCTTTTAAAAACAGGGCTATTAAAATACCAAGAACTTAAGAGACTTGATGAAAAAATTAAGATGTCATGTTATCCTCTCACAGAATCACAGAATGTTAGAGATTGGAAGGGACCTCGAAAGTTCAACTAGTCCAATCCCTCCGCCAGGGCAGGAACACCCAGATGAGGTTACACAGGAAGGTGCCCAGGCGGGTTTGAATGTCTCCAGAGAAGGAGACTCCACAAGGTCCCTGGGCAGCCTGTTCCAGGCTCTGTCACCCTCATTGAGAAGAAGTTTCTTCTCATATTTAAGTGGAACCTCCTGCGTTCCAGTTTGTACCCACTGCCCCTTGTCCTATCATTGGTTGTCACCAAGAAGAGCCTGGCTCCATCCTCATGACACTCACACTTTATATATTTATAAACATTAATGAGGTCAAATGAGCCAAAACTGGAATTCCTCTCTTCTGAATTTAACAACCAGATTAATAATTTGCAGGCTCAAGAACAACCTCATGTTGTGAAAAGGAGAGGGATTAGCTCCTTGGCAAATGTACAGCACAAAACCATCAAAAAGCACACGAGAGCAAAGTGCCACAAGCCTAACAAAGCGTAAGAACTATGGAATTATTTTCTCCTGTCACACAGTATAGCAAGAGAGAGAGATGGCAATGGTTACAAAATGTCCCACTGAATAATTTTTTAACAGCCCACTTAAAACTTCAAAGCATGTCAGTGCACCTGTTACTGCAATCATCTGTCACTGCGACGGAGTTAAAGGGGAAGAAAAAAAAATCTTAAAACCTCTCTGTTAAATAAATATGTCCTAAGCTGTTGTTCTGAAAAAACTTATACTCTTAACATAAAATTCAGTGCAATCAAGCTTTTAGGCCCTGTTCAAGAGTCCAGCAGATTGAAGTATCACCTGCTACAGGAGACAGATCAAGGTCCCTAATAGCCCTGATG
This sequence comes from Caloenas nicobarica, assembly GCF_036013445.1. Taxonomy (NCBI): domain Eukaryota; kingdom Metazoa; phylum Chordata; class Aves; order Columbiformes; family Columbidae; genus Caloenas; species Caloenas nicobarica. The sequence continues at coordinate 53,668,514 of NC_088245.1, forward strand.
CAGTTTAAATTGTTCAATACAGCATGTACATTTTAGTGTCACTCCAAGCAGAAAAGAAACCACATCTCCAAACCATTTCCCAAAAGCAGGAGTGTTCACATGGGTAATAACTTGAGCTGCACTTCTCCAAATTAAAAGATCATGACAGTTCTTTTAATTCTGGAATGCATGCGCCAGTTTTTTTCTGGAAAAGAAAAACTCTATTTGCACCATGTTAAATAAGTGTTTCTTCCTGCAAAGATAGTGATGAAGAGTCATTTGCACTTCTTAATTTAAACTGGAAAGGAAGAATTCTTACTAATTCTTAATGCACCTGGAGACTGCAGACACTTTAACATGTAAAATAATTAAATAATATTTTCAGGTCATCTGCTTTTTCTCCACTGACAAGGGATGGAACACCTCTCCTATGAGGAAAGGTTGAGAGAGTTGGGGTTATTCAGCTTGGAGAAGAGAAGGCTCTGGAGAGACCTTTTTGTGGCCTTTCAGTACTTACAAGGGGCCTGTAAGAAAGATGAGGACAGAGTTTTTAGCAGGGCCTGTTGCAATAGGACAAGGGGTAATGGTTTTAAACTAAAGCAGGGGAGATTCAGGCCAGACATGAGGAAAATTTTTTTTTTTTTTACACTGAGGGTGGTGAAACACTGGCCCAGGTTGCCCAGAGAGGTGGTAGATGCCCCATCCCTGGAGACATTCCAGGCCAGGCTGGACGGGGCTCTGAGCAACCTGATCTAGTTGAAGATGCCCCTGCCCATTGCAGGAGGATTGGACTATATGACCTTTGAGGGTCCCTCCCAACCCAAACTAGTTATGATTTTATTATGTGCTTGTTCATTTTCCTCCCTGAATAGATTTTACCTTGGCCATGAGAATCCAAGCACTGGAGGTTTGGGTGACCGAGTTGAAAGAGACAGAACACAACTGCAGCTCAGCTCCTTCTCACAGTGTGGGTAAAGGGGAGCTCCACAAAGGCTTTTCACAAATACAGCTGGGTCTTAACCACATATCCTCTAGCAGCATGTGTGAAACATCAATTACATGAGAAAGTGTTTTCTTCTAACAGTTACGAATTTGCTACTTGAATTTCATGTACTCTTGTTCCTGTGTTATGAGACAGAAAATGAGAGTTCCTAATCTACTTTGTACTCATTATTTCTGCACAGTTTTTATGCATTCTCGTATTTCTTCCTAAATCAAGTGCATTAATATCTGGTATCAGGTGAATAAGCTAGAATCTCTAGATCCTCCAGATATAAAATGGCAGAACATTCGCAACTGACCTTAAGTCAAGAAAGCCAAGGAAGCTTGTAACTATTCTTACATTTATAGAGTCCTGAAATTACATTCAGCCCTTTGAACGCAACCGCAAGGCTGATGTGGCCCCCAGTGAAAATGAGTTTGACACTCCTGCTCCAGCAGCATGTGGCTGAATGGGGCTTTTATCCTACAGTACTACAAATTAAACATCTGAGTCATGTTAAGACATAGGTAACATTTTGTGTCAAAGGCAAACAAATTTCAAGATTTTACTCCAATAGCCAACAAGGAATTTGAGACATGCGCACTAGAACATTTGGAAACCTCACACATAATTTTGCGCAGAGGACATCAATGCCACCAGCATCAGTTCTTAAGAGATTTTTTTTTTACCTTATGTCATTTCAAAAGAATTCAAGTCTGCTTAAAATTCAATTAACACCGTAAATCAAGTAGTCCCTTGTATACTGGAAGTTGGCATTGCCTACCAACTCTGTACTTTATCAGTATTATCTTTTAATTATCTTTTGTTATCTTTATCTTTTTATTATCTTTTGTAACACAGTTTTTAGAAAGTGATCTTGGCTTTCATTAAGTATTTTAATAGAAGTTTTCAGGAATGAAACGTACTATGTGGAAACCTCTTTCAGGACTGCTTTCCTGAACATGTGTTCTGGAGTCTCTGTAGAGTAGGTAAAGATACATCTGAGCCCTGGTAGCAGAAAGACATCTCATTTCAAAGATTCTGCACCATATAACAGCAAAGAAAGTATCATAGATCAAGGAAATGAACTAAAAGACTGATTTCAAACTGAAACAGGCAGAATTCATTTGACCTTGGATTGAAAAGTCCATTGAAGTATCACGCACAAGCAAGGATTTCCTTAAAATTGAATTTTTAGTCACCTGTTGGACTCCATTTCTTAACAACTGCACCTTAAAATGGATGTAAACTATAACTAGCTGGATGTTAATATTGAAATCATCATAGGATAGACAGTCTAATTTAAGCACCCTTCCGAATTCAGTAATATAGGCCACAGTATCACCCACAGCCAAGTGGTTAGAGGGTCATAGCTAGACTTAACAGTAAGATAATCCTAGTCTAACATGAAAAGAGAGGTGTGCTGAAGACTGTCAAACTTATTGCACTATACTGGTGGTTGAGAATAGTCACTGGACATAGGTCAGTACTATACGAAATCCAAAGTCTTCATCTGTGGGTAAAAAAAGACCTTGGATTTTGTACAGTACTGATTTAGGACAATCCAAGAGAACACTAGATATTAAATGCTGTGCTAGACAGGTCAGTAAAAAGAAGTCATGTACCAGCGAATGACATGGCCCAAATCTGAGCGAATTATGAGACAACTAAATGTGCACACCAATGGAGAAGCTCATTAACTATGCACTTACATAGGAATGATGAAATTCCTTTTTGCATCTGGGTCAACTGATAATGGCAAGGACACTCTTGCCTGGAATTCTCATTTGTGACAACTTATAGAGTAGGTTAGTAGATTTTCCATTAAATGAATACTCTAAAGACAGGCTAAGTCATTTTAGTCTTTGCCTAAAAAATGCTGAGGAACAGCAATTAAATTTTCTAGTATCTGAATCACTTTCCTGGCAATAAACATCATAGAACGATAGTGTTTTAGGGTCTCAAATGAGCTTATTTCCTATTTCAAGGAGGGGTAAGGATTGATTACAGCACTCAAAACAGATGGAAGAAAGTAATGATTAACTTGTAATGAATACCTCAGGAATAAATCCAGCTTACTAATAGACAAGACTTTCCTGAGCAATAAAGAATGTGAAGGTCCAATGAAGCTACATAGCTTTGTATCTTCCCCTTCTCTATGGACAAGTGTGATAAAAGGCATCTTATGACTGAATATTGCCTGTACAGTCTGACACAGTCCTTGTTTGATCTGAACAAACTATTCAACTTCAAGATTTGATGTCAGCAAAACCCCCATATTTTTCATATGTAGTCTGTTTGCCATAAGATACAGAAACATGGCCTGTTGAAATACTAAACATTCACAGATGCAAGCCAGACTGAGAGGCATTTTATTGATAAAATGTTAATAACACATTTTAACCATATAATGCTAAAAACTCTGAAATAGTGGTAGTTCAGTGGCTCAGACTGGATATTCAAAACTAATAGAAGACTTTGACCTTAATCTCTCTGTGCCTCAGCTTCCCATCTGCAAAATACAGATAATACCACTCTCTCATCTCACAGGGGATTTGTGAGGATGAACTCAGTCATGATTTTGAAGCATGCTGCTACATTAGCGATAAACACCTTAAAAAGAGTACAAGAAAGCAAACAGCTCAGCCTTCGTAGCGCATAAGAAGTAACTAAGTTACAGGGAGATAAACAAAACATTGACTAGTTGCTGATTAAACGAACACTAAAGATCCTGTGCACTCAATGAAATGAGGTCATGTGGGAAAACAGTACAGGATCATGTAATCCAAGACTGTATTACAGGGTATAAATAAGCACAGTGGGGTAAAATTAAGGTTGAGCAAGTAACCCTAACACAGTAAGAGCTCTTAACCTTAGAGTTGTAATCTTTTTAACAGATTTCATCTTCTCCAAACTACCAATATAAACTTACAAGCAAATACATGTACACCTGTAATGTCAGGCATACATTTGAATTCTGCTATACAGAGGTGGGCAAAGCCCCAGACACTCTGCTATTCTTAGTTCATCCAGCCTGTTTCTGTAAGAAAATGCTTCCAGTGTATCCTTAGTTCACCTTTTCAGAGAGTACTGCTTTCCCAAGGCTGCCTCAGGGTCCTGCTGACGGATTGCTCTAATTGCAGTTGGTGAAGTAAAGGCAGCAGCTACTCCATGCTCTGCTAGCACACGGAAATAGGCACCAGCATCTGGCGTTCCCACAGGCTTCCCCTATGGAGAGAATAATTTAAAATGTCACAGGATAAAAATACTTCACAATTCCTTGACAGTTCAAGGCTTGAGTGTGTAACAGCAGCGGCAGCACAGCAACAGAAGTAATTTCAAGTAAGAATGTAAAGAAGGCTTTGTTAAAAATAATACACTGTGAGTATATTCTCTTGTAGAAATATTAATAAATTCACAAGCTTTGAGCGCAATCTCTCACATGAACACAGCACATACTAGCTGCTACCTAGAAAAATAAGATAAATGGACACGGGAATGAAAAGACAGCCACAAAGAGCTGTTACTGCACTGGCAGCAGAGGGAGTCATGTCTCCATCTATACTAATTGCAAAACAGCCTGTAAAACACACAGAGTCCCTCTGAACCAGGAGTCTCTGGACACAGCAGCACTCCAGCTATATCCCCCATGCACAGCCCCACAGGACATAATGCCAGCTTTTTCTTACGTAGTAATTTCCTCCCAATTCTGGAAAAATTCCCACTTAGCTGCTCACAACTGGCTTCTTGGCCACTTCGTGCTGCTACCCCACATGAAGACTGTAAAGAAGCCAAAGACTCCTTTTCTGTTTTAGTGTGCTGCCAGGTTTGTGATTGGGTTTTTTTAAACCAAACATTGTCTTGAGCTACGGGACATAGTCAGGGGAATTATAAACAGAAGTAATCAGATGTGATGAATTGTGCCATGGTAAGTACTACTAATAAAAAATAATAAAAAATACTTTTCTGTGGTGCTGCAAATAGGAAAAGCAGTTGGCACAGGATCATATAATCACAGTGTTACCGTATGTAATTACCACAGTGCACAAAGTGCTCCAGACACACTCTGAACTTAGAAAAAGATGATGTTAATGTAGAATGAGCTTTAGCTCTACAGATATTGCCATAACCTTTTTAGTAGAAAGGCCATACTTGGAAGATGAAATCTGACAGAGCACCCAAGTTAGGAAAGACATGCACTTTTCATACCGCAAACACAGCTTTGTCAGCACTCTATGCAAGAAGTCACAACACACAGAATGTTTCACTACAGAAACTTTCACTATGTTTACAGCAGCTCACCAGTCACAAGGCAAATTCATACCTTCCATCCTTGTGTCAAAGGCAAATTTGGAATAGATAGATCAATAGGGCCATTGGAAAGAAAACAGCATATGAAACTCTTAATTCTTTTCACTTTACCAAGATGCAAAACGAACACGGGCATTTGAACACCTCGAATAATTTGCTAAATCCACTAGTTCTACTCTGCTAATGAGGCACTACTAACACAATAAATATCCTTATGAAAACACACGCTCATCAAGTTAGTTGCCCCATCCCCACACAAAAAGCAGCATGCTGGCTGTGACGCAGCTCCCAGGAACTCATCCCTTTCCCTCGCTCCCACCTGCCCTCCCACTGCAACCTCCCCCTGGCTTGCTCTGTGTCCACCTGCGCCTCGACACTGGCAAGACCACCGATGAACCATTTGGCAGATTTAAAGAATGCAGGATGCCTGAGGTCAGATACATACAGTGGGCTTTGCAGCCCTACAGTGAGATATTGCCGGTGAGAGGAGCGCTGCAGCAGAGGATCACCGTAAAAAAAAAAAAAAAAAGGCAAAATAATGCACAATTGAAAAGCTTTTTTTTTTTTTTTTTCAAAAGGATGGAGAAGTAAATGGAGAGCAAATGAACAAAATAAACAGTCCTCAGCCAAAGTAGCAGGGAGGATTATCACCAAACCCAAAAGCTCTCTTTTTGCTAATATTCTACCATAAATTACCAAAAAGAAATGCAAAAGAACGATAATTGCTTGCCAAAAATGTGAATTATGTCCTTTTTTTCTGTCACATAATGCACAGTTTCCAAAGAAAAATCTTTCACAAAACTGTCTTTAGCGTCCTCCTAGCACACTTCTTCATCACAACTTTCATATATTCATTCAAGTGTTCAATATCGGTTCTTGAACCTCTTTATTCAAGTTCACGTCACCTCCCTATAAGGTTCACCATACCTGCAGATCTGCTACCATCTGGCTAGGAGTTCAAGCCCACATCACTAACATACACGTAAATGATCTTAGACTGAAAAATTCTATTTCCATAAACTTCTCATTAATTATGTAATTGAACTAGCACCATTTATAATCATCTTGGACAACAACAAACCTACCTGTGGAGCAATCTGAAACTGGTCAGTTTGCCCGTAGTAATGTAGGCTGTTATTTTTAACCAAAGGGAAGTTCCCAAAGCCTATAAAAGGGCTGTATCCAGCCCTGAGCACATCCACTCCCTCCTACAGGCTGGGCTGCTGGAGCTCAAGGCCAGGTTTGCCACGGTGCAGCTGTGTAACCTTGGGCCACCGGGAAAACAGGAGAGTTGTGACAAGAGTCACAAGGAGCTTCCCCTTGCTCAGGAGGTGATTGACGCTCAGGTCGTCACCCTCGGTCCCTGACCAACCTACATCGCAGCCATGCCTGGGCCTCACACCTTCAGCAAGTTCAAGCCTGAGCCTTGGAGCATCTTCGACACAAGCAGCTGAAGCTTCAGGAGGGCGTGGGGAGGCCCGCAGGGCTCTGACAGCTTGACATTTATATGACAAGCTACAATGGCTCTGGTTTGGAGAAGTATCATTCTCAGATCTAAGAGGAAAAACAAATAAGAACAACACAAACAGCATAAGGAAAGGAATAGAAAGTTCCCCTGACAGTCAATAAGAAATAATACCCAAAGAATAAGGCGACACTTAAAATATTCATTTAGGAAAAAAACAACAACAACAACAACAAAAAAATCATCTGTCCCAGCTGTAAAATATTCTTACTGATTCTGCAGAAAAACTTCCCCTGTGCCTTGGCAGCTGTTCACAGTTTAGAAAACGCATAAACAAAAACTGACATAGGCAAAACAAATCTGAGACAGTGAGAAATGATTTCAAAGCCAAAAAAACCTACAAATAAAATGGCCAAAGAGAGTTCTCATTTATTATACTAAAATTTTAAGAATTACTGCAAGATGCCATGAGTGGCTTATTACCACTTGCAATTTTGATTTTTAAAAAGTTAGCAATATAAACAAGAAAGCACAGGGTAACTGAATTCAGAATATGCTGACAGATTGCTGAGTCAATTGGGGACAATGAGCAACGGAAAGGTTTCCGCTGGATTTCTGCAGGGATCAGATCAAGACCTGTTGCTATTCAGTATTTGCATCAATACTGGAGATGAAAATTTATTGTAAAAGTTACTGGAAATTATATCTGTGGTTGTCAGGAACCAAGAGCATGGTAAACAAGAACAAGGCAGAGAGCGGTCCACCTCACCTAATTTAAAAAAAGAAAAGTAGACACAGACACTTCTTGTATCAGCTACGAGGATTCAAGTAGAAAAGACTTTCTTTTAATAACGTACCGAGAGACTCTGAGACAGACAGACAGATAGGAACATCCTTCTGGAAATACCTAGATTTAGCATGTAATTTGTCAGATGTCTACCAGCTGAGCAAACATCCTCAGGCAGAATGAGTTGAAAGATAATACATGATTATGAAACAAGATTCATAGTCAGGCAGCAAGAACAATCAAGGGGATAGAAACGTTCTCCTATGGAGAAAGTTGGAAGCCACTGGGGTGGATCACTTGAGGGAAGAGACATATAAAAGGAGCTATAATAAAATAACCAACAATGCATCAGTAACAGCTCAGCGATGCCCTTTCTGTTTGACTCCTAACGACAAGGGGCTATTCAATTAAATTCAAAATTATGAGGAGGAAATTCTCTGCATAGCAAGTATTACACATGGAACTCCTTGCCACCAAAACCTGCTGACACCAAAGCACACACCAAATCCTGACACATCAGGATTCAAAAGGAAATATTCACAGAGGCATTCATCCTCCTGCTGCTGGTCCTGTTGCCAAACCTCCACTAAGGACTTGAGATGATACATCCTACTGAACTCACTCCACAAATACAGCCAGTGTCAATGATGGCAGAAACATCACAAAACTGGCAACCTTCACAGAGTCTGCTTTGTAAGCTGATGATAATGGCTTACAAGAACTGTAGAAAGACTGGGTGCCTCAAAGAACTGTGCCAAATGAGAGTAATTTTAAACTTGTTGCTCTTGTTGTCTACCCTTCAGATTTGTTGCAACTCCAGGGACTGGAAGAACCCCAGTGAGCACTGTGAGGAAGGCTCCGTGTGTCTTCCTACAGCTCTGTGTGTGGCAACAGCTCCTTCTCTGTCCTGGACCACTCGAATGCAGCACGGCTCCTTGGCAAGTGTGGGCATCCTCTTCCTCACCCAAGCTCCAACTCAAAGGCAGAAGCATTGAAGTAACTATTAACAAAATGCTGCCTTTTTCCTGACATCCCAGGTAGCAGCTAGACTTCTTCTTCATGCTGCTCTGTTGCTTACAGCCTGCAATTCCATCAGCGAGAGCAACCCACAGTGGGCTGTGAGACTTCAAGTAGCTTATTTATAGCTAAAGTTTGTCAAGTTTGTCATGCCTTGGAGAAAAACAATCCAAGAGAGATTAAAAAACAAAACAAAACAAAAACAACAAAAAACCACACCACACAACAACCTTGCTGTATTTGAAGGAATTCATTACTGTTTTCACATTCCTGACAATGGTGTTACAGCAAGTAAAAACTGAAAGCAGGTAGTTTCCATAGCAATTGTTGAAATGACAAGTTGTCACCCACTAAGTAATTTAAAAATAAACAAATCACTTTAAGAAGTGAGGGTATGAAGTCAGCCCAGTTGATATTCACTAGTGGTCGTCCCTTGACAAATGGATGAGGTGTTCTTTCCCCGTACCTAAACAGAACACTGATCCTCCCTAACCCAAACCCCATCATTAGGCTATCACTTAGGAAAAGCTTTGACTACAAATTTATGAATAGTCATCACTAAGAAAGTCTTCTGAGCAGAGGAAAAATTATATACTGTTCCTCTTTATAAGCATTATTTTCCTCCCTGTGTGTACAGAATCCTTCCGTTTCTTCCTATTTTTAATCCTCAAAAAAATGACACTGATGTCATGAACACTGTCTGAAGACTCACCTGGTGGAATCCCAGAAAAAGAAAATTGGGAAATGTACAATCACTGTTTAATAATGTTCTCACCAAGAGCAAAAATCACAAAGCAGACATGCAGGTCAACTCTGATTTTTCTTTAACATTCACTGTTAAAGAAATGGTATTTTTACTCTTTATTTTCCAAAACCACCACATCTTAAATTCAGAGGTGCCTTTATAATTATAATATCCCCACACATTCACACAGAGACAAAACTTCACTGTAAGACAACTGTGTAACAGAGACTGCTGAAGGAACTCATCACTCTCCTCTGTTCTTTGTCTTACTCTACACTTGCTAGAATGAAAACCTCTTCATTGCCGTATTTATTTTAGTGATTCTTTCCTGTTAAATTCAAGCAACAATTTTAATGTGGCCCAGTGTACCAGTGGTCAAAAATAGCCACTATAAAACTATCAAAGTCTTTTCCTTATCTCCAAGAAACTGCCATTTTTCTCACATGGCTTTCCTTTTCTATTTAACCAGCATGGTAGTGGCGAGTTAATCCCTTTGGAATGAAGAGTCTAATTAACATCTATTAGGTGTTTAAACATTAATTAGACTATAGTAATTTAATACTCAAGCTAATATGGTATTTGATTCTATAAATGTGTATTTCTGCTACTGGATGAAGTTTTTTGTTCCTTATCTTTCAGAATAGCAGAGAAGTCAACCACAGTGGTCCCCAGTCTTAAAATACTATGAATTTAGTAGGGAAACCACTGGAGGTTTTCAGGATAAAATAGAAAATGGAACTCTTTTTTAATAGAATTAAACTTGAAAAGGAATAAAAACTATGTCTATTTATTTTTACTATTTCATTTCTATTTTTCTACTGAAAGTCATTTATAAATGCAGTTCTCTGATTAATTGTTTGTAGAGATCCTGAAGCCACTGAAGCCCCCAAAATTGCATACTAGAACTATATTGAGCATCTGGAGATGACGTAAAGATGGAGATGGGGTTTGAAAAGTACCCAACATTAGGCAAATTGTGCGAGTTATGAAATCAGCCTAGAAAAGAGCTCAATTTCTTTCTTCTCCAAATTTCAGCTAAACTCACACATTTAATGTCAATACACTCCAAATAGGTATGTTATGTGTTCACTGTCTCCAAAATCTCTTGATTAAAAAGCAAAGGAACTTAAGAGATTATTCATAAAGTAAAAGGATTCTAAAATACAAAAAAAAAGAAAAATCAAAGCAATACTTCTTGACTAGTAGACAGAACAGTTGAATAAATCAACTGAAAACTGTGGATGATTAAATAGAAATACAAGAAACAGTCATGGACATGAGGGGGAAAAAAGATTACTATCTATACAGGTATACTCACATAGCACATAGGCTTACCTTTACGAACACCCATCTGCATACGGGAATGCACATGTATGACACACACTGACACTGCGAGGACGAGCTCTTAGCAGCATATGCTGAGATTTCTCAGACGCCTACACATACAAATAAGAATTCGGCCTACAAAGTCTTTAGTCAAAACAGCTGACGGTTTACTATTTCTTGTCCCGCAGACCCAGCAATGATCGTAACCAGAGGACTATTCCATACTGAAGAGTTGGTGACCCACATAACTGATCTGAGAAGGCACAGCCCTGTGCTGTGCTTGTCTGCCTCTTCACTTCGCCCAGAAGATTTATTTATCTGTGCAAACAGATCCAAGTGAAGTAAGAAAAAGACTTCTGTCTTGCGTGTAGAGCATATATTAGTATCAGAAAATTAACCTCACATACTGATCCACACTATCTAACACAAAAAATGTCATCAACAATAAGACTGGCAAAGAATAGATATTATTTTCCTAGATTATATTTCTGCCTCACAAATCTTGAACATCCTTATTAACTCTGATTACCTATACAAATAATTTAAGTTGCTGGGAAAGCAGATTCAAGATTGAAGGACAGCATGATAGTACTTAATTAAACATAGCTTACAGTGATGTCCACATATCCTTTTAAGCCTTCACTTCCAGACAACTGAACAAGGTTTTTTTGAACAGGTTTTTTTGCTTAAGGATACTGAATTTCCAAAGATTTCACGGGGTCTCTACATACTATGAAGATGTAACAGCCAAGATGGTTACCACCTGACAGGAGAGGGACAAATGGAGTCCTGCGAGATCTGCATGCAGGACAGACTGTTCTTCCTCACCCTTTCACCTCAGGAAGAGGTAGGCGAAAAATGTACACTGAATACCTCAGTATGCAAAGCCACGCATACTTCAGTTAATTTTTCAGAGCCAAAGCTCGTTCCTCTTGTTCACAGTGGTCTCTTCTGCTACCACATAACGTGCAAAAGAGTGTCCAGACTGTTTCTCTTGTTCACAGGAAAAATGATATTTTTATGTGCAATAGAAATCTCTTTCTTTCATTAGCAGTTAATTGAGAGCCTACATGATTTAACTCATGATATTAAATCAATCCCCAAATTAGTTAGTGAACCTTGAGGAGTTCTCACAGATGTATCCACGCTTGCCCTACATAAACAAACAACACACAGGACGAATATGACAAAAAATGACCTCTGGGATGAGCAAAAGGTGTAGCACAGCTGTAGAGTATGTGCCCATACTACAAAATGTCACAAATCCACCTCTGCATCTGAAGTTATTTGCAAGTTCAAGTATACAAGTATATAGTGTTAGTTCTTCTGGACATTTTTATCCATCTATACAAATGTAGGTATATATATGTATTTGAACATATGCATTTTGGGAAAATTTTCTGCAAGGGAGTCTACCTCATGAGTTTAACATGTTATTTCACTTACTCACTCCTCTTGAATTCTGCCTTTTTTCCTTTTCCTAGAACATTGCCCCACCACTTTTAAACAAACTCCTTCCTCCTTTGTTTTAAAACTACTTGATTACGTTTAATTTGTGATGTCCTAGAAATAACTTTGCTTCCTAATGTCCTTCAGAACTTTCATATGTTCCACCACATCGTATGTCCCAGTACACAGCTGTATCATGCACTAAGAACCAAGCCTCAGTCCTACAATCAGCAAGCAGACACTTGTCATTGACTCAAAAGCTTTCAGAAGTTCCACGGTGATCCAGTCTGTAAATTCACAGCAGCAAGTGGATTCCACCAGGTTAGTATATCAGAGACTCTTCAAAACAGAGCTAAACTTAAGCAAGTCTCAAACAAATGATTTTTATTGCCATAGTTGCATTGCAGAAATTCTCTGTGTCATGTATTTCAGTCATACACTCATTGCAAGCTTTCATGCCAAACACTAACATAGTAAACAAGTTAGTAAACTTCATCTGGACAGAAAGTACATTGAGTTTCAAACTAAGAATAGTCATTTGTTTTAAGTTTTCTTCAGCTGCGGCAGTTGTTGGCTGGGAGCATTAAAGCATTTGAGTTTCTCTGTCCAAGCCATTTGGGGAAAAAAAACCCCTTGTGCTTGTTGTTATCACTTTGTGTACTTTAATATTTAATTAAAAAATATTTGTTTTGCAAACTTGCTTTTCTGAGAGAGTATTAAAAAAATCAATTCAATGCCTAAAAGCTAAAAAACCAAAGCTATATGCCTCAGATCCTACAGATCTCAAAATGATGTGGTACAAAAACATCCTGACGAGAAGCTCATTTTCTGTTTCACAAAACATTAACATGTTTCCCACAGTCTTTCCGTGAAAAGAAGTTAACCACGAAGTTAAAAGTTAACCACAAAGACAAGAACAAATTCCAAACCACAGTTGCAAGACCTCAGAATTTGCTTTGCTTTTAAACATTGCATTTTGTTTCTTATTTTACATTCTTCTATTATTAAAATGATAAACAACAGGATTTTGCACAAAGCAACATACACAGGTGTCAGCTAGGCACAATCTCCTGCTCTGTGAGAGACTACCAATCTTCTTCCTTCTACATGCACTGGTAAAAATAAACTTAGTACCAGGTGAATTAATAACATGAAACATGAATATGAGCACATATGGTGCCACGGACTTCGTTTACATAGCAAATAGTGAGGTGAATTAGAGCAGATTAGTAGATTAAACCATTTAATTCCAGTGCTCCTCACATCTCCCACTAGATGTTATTTGTAGCTTATTTTAGACTACATTTATCCTTGTTCACTGGACCAAAAATGCAGTTCAAATCATCCTACAGATCTTTGCTGCCCTGACTGAAGGCTCTTCAAGCTGTCAAGCTGTCCCTTTCATCCATTTCATGCAGATGACAGTAGCACGTCAGTTCATACATCATCAGTAGGCTCCACCATAAAATTTCTACAAGCCCTATATTCCATACCTCCGGTCACAGAACCATAACGTATGCCAGTGCCTTCTTGCCAGGAAGCGACAGTATCATTCATGATGTCCTTAACGCCAAGAAACATCGCGAGAGCTACTGCGTACTCCTGCGCCCCACACGGTGCCCCTACACATAAAGTACACTCTGACCATGGTGCAGCACAGGCCTTACCTGGTTGTGCAAACAGCTAAGGATTGTCCTGATAATTCTTGTTCCTGAAAACAGCAACAATCCATTTCCGTTCTAGCATGGTCATCTTCACTTGTGTGGTGTATTAGCAGGAAGATAGAGAAAGTTTAAGCATAATACACATTCCCTTACGCAGAACTTCTGTACTCTTGATGGTCTGCAAACTAGTATGTTTCTGCCATGTCCCCTGCTCCACAAAAACTGGCTACAAATGGTCCTCTAACAACTGCTGTATCCACAGTGTCATCAAAGCTTGTTTTGTAAGCTTTTTTCATGCCCTCAGTATCAATACATTCACTATACTTTTACAGCTCTTCTATACTCTCCCATGAGTTACAGCTGAATTTCCTTTAACAGTCCACAGGTTTCTAATTACCACTGCAAATCAACACAGGTGATGAGCATACCACAATAGCACAGCTAAAACAGCTTCCGCCTCTAGGATCGCTGAAAAAGACAGAACAATTACTAAGTGGCCTTCACTCTGCATGGTGTTGCAGAAGTTGGGACATATCCAGAATTCCTAACGTCAGCTGAATGCAGGCAACCAAGTCTCAGCATGCTTAAGAGCTAACAGCATTGGTGCTTTTACATAAAATGTCCTTCACTTTTACTGATGGATACTGGATTCACTCCCTGAAGAATAAAGACGTTTCAAACAACACTGTTTCTTCTTGCCTAGTGATTAAAGAATCAACAATAACTTCTGAAAAAGTAACAACATAAGGCAGCGTGATTGCTTTTGTGAGCACCAAAGTTAGGGTGCAGCAGGCCACTCTAACTGGACCAGTTTCCTCTCCATCCCACTGAGTTTTATCCTCCAAGGAGAAGGGCCAAGCCCTGAATGTCATCTGAGTCTTGGCTTGAGTGGTAGAGGGAGGAAAGAAAAGACAACTCCTAAAGAGTTCTGGCTCCAATTGCCTCCAACTCAGATCCAGTAAGAATTTGTCATCTCCAGACACGCAAAACACATCATCCTCTCCTATATCCTTAATAAAGGCAATCTAATAGCCTGTGGCTGAAGCCTCAGCAACGCAAGTACACTCCAACATCTGCCATTTCTAGGTCTGCTGTTTTGGTGTTCCTTGCCCCATTGACCATCATCAGTCACCCAGATGAAGCAGAGAAGTTGGAAGGACAGTGAAGTAAGTTTTCCTTAGGAATTGCTGTTAGAAGAGTATAAACACTGAAGATAGAGATGCAATTTAAATATATATGGCATGAAGAATGGACAGGCATAAACAGGATCATGAAGATCATCAATGGGAGGAGATTCTGCCTTCTCAAAGGCTGGCTTTTTAGAATGGATCATACCTCATACAAAACCGTAGTATTCCCATGAAGAAGGGGTCCATAGCAAATGTAGGAATGACCAACAACCCAGCCTAAATCAGAAGCTGCCCACCATACCTAAAATGAAATACAAACATAAATATAGTGAGGAGTTTTTGAGAGGAGTTAAAAAAAATTTACATGACATTTAAACAGAATTACCTCACCGGGCTTGAGTCCATATACAGCTGACATGGTCCAGTTCAGCATAACTGCATAGCCACCTGTTGGTCTGACAACACCCTAAATAAGAAAATTTGAATATTTAAGATCATTTGAAGAATGCAATGGTATTCCTGTCTTCAATGAAATTTTGTGGGTTTTAGCAGTAATAGACTTAAAGTTGTTTAATTTCAATACTCCTCACTTAAGAAAAGGATCCATTCCAGTAAGTAAATGCTTGTGCTAGCATTCTCACTGAAGAAGTAATTTTGGAAAACGAACTAACAAACATACAATAAAAAAAAAAAAAACCAAACACCATATACACAAAAAACCAAACAAACAAAAAAAACCCCAAGCCCTAGATGACAATAATTTTCAGAAGATAACTAACAAAGACTAGAATTCTCTCATTAAAACCAGATATACAAATATTTGGACAACATATGCTGACCAAAAAAAAAGAGATTTGAGTATTTACCTCACTTAAACTGTGGCCATCTAAATGCTAGGCATGTTTCAAACTCATCAGTGGAAAAGAGATGCACTTGTGGAGTAGCCGATGCCTAAAATAGCTAGAGTGAATTACTCCCTGAAATGTACCCCTCTTTCTGCACTGGCTCTTTTTAAAGATGTTGTAAAACTGGCTTAAACCAGGTGTCTATTTTTGAAAGGTTTAATATCTAGCCTGAAGTATACAAACAAAAGCAAATGAAGAACATCCCAGTCTTAGTAAAAAGAGGGATTAGAAAACTAGAACAAGAGAGTAGCAATAGAACTGTGCACCTTAATAAGCCAAAAACCAGCTCTGGAACACCATTAATTAGACAAATTTTGAAATATTTTGTAATATTTTTATGCTTAATATACATTTCATCATCTTCTAGTATGCTGTTTCTAGAATAAAGAATTAAGTAAACTATATCGTGAACAAAAATCCATGTGAGATTCCTCTAACCAAAAAAATGTCTACAGTGCAGACATTACAACGCAGCGCTCTGTCTGTGCTGGGCATGATACATTCTCTTTATGTAGTTAATATAATGAAATAGTCACTTTTAGTCCTTGTCCAAGAGAGGAGGGACTGCAGACACATATTAACTCAGTGAAATAGAGATTGCCACAGCAGAGGATGGTTAACTAACACGTCACAAATTTCAGAAAGCAGATTGCCTGTGTTAGGCTCAGCTTCTTAGTCCCTGCTCTGAGATTAAAAAAAGTTTTGTTATGAAGGTCATAACTGAGTAATTTTACTTGCATGACCATTTAAAAGTAAGTTCTTCACATGAATAAAAAAGTTATTTTATTCATTAAGTTACTCATTGTAGCATGGTGCTGGTTGACACTCTCCCTATTAGAAGGGTGCTGCATTCAAGGCGTCTGTATTTTTTTCTGTGGAGAGCCAACACAGTGAAGTAAACTTCCAACACCTTTTATCTCTGAGATACTGTATTTTGAAACTAACAGTTGAGCAAAACACCTTTTGTAACAAAGGATCTTATCTCGGACTTCGTGACATTATAATTAAATTATTAATTTGCTTTAAAGTGCCCGGTATCACACATCCCTGGATGTGGCAGTGCTCAGACTAGTACTGGGCGCGTGATACTTGTCTCTAAATTTGTGGTGGTAAGATCACTGCCTGAAAATTATACTGAGCTTTAAAAGAAAATTGTAAGTACCAAGCAAACACTCAAGAGTTTGCTTTTAAAATAAGATCTTTTAACAATAAATCATTAAGACTAATTGATGTTTTAAAGCAAACATTTTCAAACAATGCCCTCTGTCAGTTTTCACTTAATCTAAACTTTCATTTTCATGGGAATTATTTTCTCAGAACTGTTCAGTATCACAAGACTTCAGAACATGCTTAATTACATTTAATCTGTAATGTCACTCACTACATCTTATCTATAGGAAGATTAGCTAATATGTAAACAATGAATAAGACTATTCAGCAATAAATGCTATCACACAAGTGATACATTAACTGATCTTGCTATTAAGTGACTATACTATGCTCATCTCAGAACACAGAAAATATTAATAAATAAAAGACATTCTGTTGTCCTCACAAGTTTGTACTGTACAAACTTTTTGAAGTAAATGTAGTTTAACTTTATATTACTGCTATTTAAATAAACAAATATAATTTATTCCTAAACATTGACTTTAAAGTAATGAAATGTGAATAAATGAGATTAAACCATTTCTAGCAATGATTATCATTCACTGAGCACTGAGCACTGGCAAACATTTCCAACCTTTTTAATTAACTATTTTCTCAAGTGGAACTGCGAATAGGTTGGTCACAAACACTCAAACTACAGATGGTCCTTTACCTTGGGCAAGCCTGTTGTTCCAGATGTATACAGAATATAAAGTGGATGGTCTGAGGAAACGGAGACACATTTATAACACTGTGCTTTTGCAAGCTCTTCTTCCCAGTCAAGATCGCGTCCTGGGGCAAGACGAACAGGGCCCTGCCCATTGAAAAATAGTAAAGCGTCAAAAGAAAAACAGACAATCAATGGAAGTGGATCAAAAAACACATACTTTCAATTTTTTGGAAAGTATTATTCAATTTTCTGCATAGTAATCTCTCTGCTGCATTAGTTCTATTTACTATTTAAATCTTATGAATATAAAGTTCCCCCATAAAATTCAAAGACAAACTACAAACCAAAATTTTACTTGTAAAAGTGAGAAGGCATGTGCATCTGAAAGTTAACATAAAAGGCACAACAACTGTACACCCACCAAATTAGGTCGCTTGTAAACAAGAACTTTATCAGGTTTTCTCTGTACCATTGCCAGTGCTGCTTCTAGGAGGGATATGTATTCCACTTTCCTTTTTGGTTCTACTCCAAAACTTGCCGTTACAATAAGCTTGGGCTAAAATAAAGAATTTAGATTGTTAATATATACATTTGCAATATATTCTATATATGCAAACTAATAACATCTTTTCCATGATACTCTTTGATTAATGACACTAAATGTATACAATCTATCTTCACGTCATTAGAAACCGGGTTTAGATCAGCTTTCTAAGGAAGTCAAGCTTGTGTGATCTTGCTGTCCACGCATTCGTTTTTTGTTCAGGAGCACGCTAACAACTTCCGACACTCCTCACCATTTTCAAACAAATTTGAGTAAGAAATTAGCAGCATTAAGTTCTTTGAAGTTGCACAAAAATTAATGAACAGAGAGAAAAGCCCATCTCCATCTTAGTCTCTCCATTACGGAAAAACAGTACGGTGATGTCAACAATTATCTGTCCTCTTCAGCCTGTTTTCTAATTATCTGCCTGCACGCAATAGCATATTTCAAAACTAGCTATAGCACTTTGCTGGCTCTTTTCCAGCCTGTAATTAAATGGAACAGGAGGGAAAACAGGGGAAAGAGAAAAAAAGAAGGCAAACAAGAGCTGACAGGAAAGTAGAATCACAGGAAGAAAATAAGCTAAAGTTGTTAAGGCACATGAAGGAAGTAAAGAAAGTGATGGCTGCAGGATTTAGGATGGGAAACCACTAAAAATCAGATTTCTGTAGTTCTGGGGTTTTTTTAGAATAATTTATATTTGCAAATGTGGATTTAGCATCTCTGTCATTAAATTAACCTCAGGTTTTACACAAGATTTCTTAAGTCAAGAAATCTGCATACAAACTATTTTGACTTAGCTCCAAAACTAGTATTTTTATTTCTTGTCTTTCAGGAAACAAAAGGTAACACCAAAGAAACAATGTGTTAGAACATATTTTAATTGGAGAAGAATGAGTCTTCAATCTCCGTGCTTTTGGAACGTTAGAAGTATGTTTATCTTATGCCCCTCAGTTTGATCAAACTGTTTTGCTAATTGGATGTATTAGCATAAATCTCATTAAGTAGGCACCAACCACAATACCACAGTTAAGGCTGCATTAAACTCAGAACAGAAAGCACAGATTAAACTGTTTTCTTTTGCAATAATAAAATATTTCCTGTCCAAATCTGCCATTCAGGGAAGTTTGCCAATTAGTTTGTATTCAAAATAAAGACTTCAGACGAGCTTTAAAATTTCAGCATTTGTCATCTTTCTCTTTTGGGATGTACTGATTTTATGAAAGATGACACAACACAATGCAGTTAAGCTGAAAATTCATCTAGAGGCTACCCTGAAATTAGACTGTAATTAATGAAAGATATTAACACAGTTCTGTTCAATTGTTAAGATGAAAGACTGTTGTCAATACTAGGTTTACAGTCATTTGTAAATAGTGCCGCCTCTGCACATCAACTATTCCGTATGCCACAAGGAAGTCTAAAAATAACCAATACTAAATTGCCTAAGGTGATGTATTTCCCAAGTGAGGGTTACTACTTGGAAGCATCGTGGATCACTCTGTGCAAATCGAAGCTCCGTTACTGGCTTTAACTGCTATTTTCCAGTGTTTTACCACTCTGCCTACTGACTTTACTTTCCCTGCATCTCTGTTCCCATGTTGCTTTTATACACCCATCTCCCACCTCTTCTGTGGCTCCATGTAGTCCTGCACAATAAGATTAGACTGAAATATAGCTAGTCTGAAGGAAAAGCAGGAAAGTTCAAAGGTTTGTTGGTAAAGGAATGCCAGCAACAGTGAGCTGTAGGAACAAAAAAAATTAAACAGTATGAAAAAGTAGAAGTGACACAAAGCAAGGCCAAATAGTACCAGACCAACAATTTTATTCTGTTGTAAAGACACCTGCTACAAATTTTCCTATTGTCTCTAATAGCACACAAGGCAAAGTTTAGAAAAAGCAATAAATATATTTTATTGGGCCAACTAATGAAGCTGCAAAAAGTCCACACAGAAAACCTTCAGGGCACAAAATGTCAAGAGTGTCATGAAGAGGTTTACAGAGAGATCCAGCACTCGGTCCCTCACTATTCAACACAAAAAACTCTTTTCTCCTTGTGCCACAGCCACACATGTGATCACAAGGCTACGCTCAAACTTACTGCACTTTTGTTGTGCTTCTCTCCTCCTTATAAAAAGTGACAGGCATTTTATGATATCCGGTGCTTATGCAGTCATTATATAGTTCTGCTGCACCTGCTGGTACTGCTCTGGCATTGCAGTTAGATGATCCATGTCAGATTAACATGCACATGTAGTTCTGCCAGATATTACCCAGTGCTCTAAAGAAAGAGACCCGAATCAGACCATACAAGTAGTCAAAAATAAAAAGCAAGACATTGCCTTCTCATCTACAACACATATTCCAAAAATAAACGATGCTTCAAGAGAAGCCAAGACAGGACTGCAACTATGATAAGGCAGTTGGGCATCTTCTGTATCAGCAGTTGAGCTTTCTGCATAATTACTCAAAAGGTTGGATCATCTTATGATGAGAAGCAGGGGTAACCATTCATAGCCATACTTGTGTGCAGGAACTATGTCTTATTCAGAATAAACTGTTAAAAAATACTAGCTCATTTTCTCAAGGAACTCATTAAAATCTCCAAATATGCCAACTCTAAATAAGTGAGGAATGCAGTATTTCTGACCTTAATGGAAGACAGTAATAGCTCGTTTTGAATAACGTGGGTGTCTCGTACACTTTGTATTTCAAAGAATTATTCTTCACTTGCAAATCGTAACGCAGCTTCACTGAAGCATTTCTGAAAATCCCACATCTGAAAAGCTCCATTACTTGCACTTTATTTTGCAGGGTTCGGACTTAAAATCTAAAAAACCCTCTGGAATTGCTATATAATCATTGTGATTCAAAAAACGTGAGAAAATTTGGTTGCTGAAGGCATAGCAACTACCCTGTCAAACAGGCATATAAGCATATTGTTCTTAAGTATCCTTCTCAGTGTTCCTAGTTTACTAAGATAAAATGCTTAAACAGATGCCATGTCAATTTCTCAAAATATAGTTAATGTCCTTCGAAACTATGTATTGTTTTGATATTGCAAATTATATATTTCCAGATTCAGGTGAAAAGAAAGGTGACAAGAAATGCCTCTTCTCACGCTCTGTACCACTTCATCACAATTCACTGCAGAACGTCGGTAACTGCCGATACCTGACAAGAGTAAAAATTAACAGCTGCAGGACTTTGCGGCATTCCCAGACCTATTTAAAATTCAAGATAAATTAAGGTAAGCTGGTAAAGTATATGTACCTTTTCATAGTCACCAGAAAGTGCTTGTTTTTTCTGTCACTTATATCTTCCAATAAAATGTGAAGTTTGACCTTTCTTCCACAAGAACATCTCACAGCCAGCTTTCCATTCCACATCTGCAACTCTTTCTAATTAATCTTACCAACATCAGGTCCTATACTGCAGCATCTAAACCAATTCACATAAAAGCCTAATAGAATGGTTAGGGTTTTTGAGACTGCTTCAATTAACTTCTGAGTTCAGCAAAATAACATCTATCAGAGCTACTTATATACATATTTTAAATATAACCTCAGTAGTGTGCAATTCACTTATCAAGAAAGCTTTACAGTATTGCAAAATTGGGGCATGTTTTGAAATTTAGATTGAGGCTGTGCCTCTCCTCTTTACTTACACTGTCATTATACATCAGATGGAGCAAAAATCATCCAAAATATTTAGGTGTGCCTTTTAAAGAAAAAAGAAAAAGGGAGTGTAAATTAGGATTTAGTCCATGGCCTGCAGCTGGTAATTCTATAGCTAACCTGGCAAAAGATTTGCTGTGTGACCTTGAGTAAATCAAACTTTCCCTGTTTTCTTTTTAATGTATGAAGCAAGGATTATGGTTACTGTGCTGTCTCCCTTTGTTCCTCAGAGAGATTCCACCGGGATTAATTAGCTAATATTTGCAAAATGCTCTAAAAGTAAACATTCATATTGTAGCAACTTCCATTTTTAAAGTCTATCATTTTTTCTTCTACATTATGTTTTCCTAATCAAAAGCTTCTAGGAGTTAAAATTAATTTTTAGAGCTCACTGAAAAAGTGAGGGAGCAGGAAGAAAGACAGAGAAAACTATGGAGCTGCCGTTAGCCTTCCTCTAGCTCTTTTTCACAATTCCAACAAACCATTTCAGCTGTTTTATTAACTTCTGCGTTGTTAAAATATCAAGAGGGAGGAGGGGGAATGCATTTAACTTCCTATTTACAAATATTGATAAAATTCAAGCCTTAGGGATCTGAAAAGCACTTCTGTACACAAAAATCTAAGTAAAAGTTCCAGAAATCCTGTGGACTTCACTCCGCATAACGTTTTGGCTTATACACCTAACCAATGTGATTCAGTGATAGGAAGCAACCACAGATGGTCTGAGTGATCCAGGTGACTGATCAAGATGACAAGGACTTTTGTCTTGTTCACTGGTAGAAAACAAGAACAGAAACTTCTAGTACACCACTAGCTGGTTTGAAACTAATGCATACACAAGCTACTAATATGCACATATAAGCTACCATGTAGGTTATTAAAGTACTATCTGCGTTTTCATTACAAAGACTTACATAATGTTTCAAAAACAAGTTCAACTTGTGCCAAACATGGAAGCCTTTAAAGCATTCACCTCTATTAATTATGTTTTCTGCAGAGTCACTTAACACAACTGGTTCCCTAGCTGCCTTGATTCATGTACAAAATAGATGAAGTAGCTATATAGCTGAAAAAGGTACTACCTAATATGTATAAACATCAAGTAAACCAATGAAGTCATTTAGGGCTGGCAGCATTTTCCTCATACACTTCAGGAAAATGCTGGGTGAAAAACCAATTTTAAGGTGATGCTTTGCAGACAAAGATTGACAAACACGAGAAGAAAGTATGCGCTAAACAGATAGCAGTGTGCTATTAATAAAATGATGCTTTTTTAAAAGAGGTCAAAATCTGTATCTCAATGTCTGCTATAAAAGTATCACCCTCAGTACAGATGTAATACTTTGTTCACATTTCATTGTTAGGTATTATAAACAAATGGAGACTGTGCCACACAAAGAAATGTTACTCTCTCTGGAAGAAAAGGGTTTTGACAGTGATTTATATGAATAACTAATCCAATGGTGTTTGTTGTTCCAAATACATATTACCTTTGCATGATCAATGCGAACAGAAAGCTCCTTAGATGCAAATCCACCGAAAATCAGGCTATGGATGGCTCCTATTCTTGCACAAGCCAGCATACAATACACTGTCTGTGGAATCATGGGCATGTAGATGACCACACGGTCTCCTTTCTTCACACCATGTCTGACCATGACATCAGCTAACTTGGAGACCTGTACTGACAAAAAATTCACAACATATTAAAAGTTTTTCCAGATCTTCTGTTGCCCCATGAAAAATAACTTTCACACAATCAACAGACACAGGACATTAAGGAGATAAGCCAGTGTGATACAGAAAGTAGATGAACAATGTAATCCAGGTTCAATAAATTCAAGACAATTTCTTTTTTTGCAAAAAACACTGTAATACATCTATTTTTGTAAAATTAGAAGGGACTGAAGCTAACTATTTTACACATTAGAGCAAAAAATCAATAGTAATGTTGTGCAAAATTTTGAATGACACAAACCATTATTTCTTTTATCCAGATAACTGCTTATATTTCTCAAGTTTAGCTTTTAAGAAGGGATGTAAACAGGGCATTTCATAACTCAAATTCTGTCCTAACCAGATAAGTTTGAAACATAAATCAATATGTAGTAATATTTTCTCTACTACAGCGTTGCAAACTTCTCAGAACCCGAGACAAGAAATCTTATTCCCTGAACCAAATGTAAATACAAACTCAGAGAAATTCATTTAGATTTAAACAATCATTTTCCTCCTCACTTTCACATTTTCGTGTTTGGTATGCAGAAGCCTGAAGACAGAATGTGAATGGCAGCAAAGGACTGGAACCCTAGAAACATGACAGATCAGCAGCAATGTCAACCATCTGTATCACCATGAGAAAATATTTATTAACTTGACAGTGTATAGTTTTCTGTCATAAAACTAGCATTGAATATTTCATTAGTACGCAGGACAGACAATTTACCACCTAGTAAGTTCTGTCAGAGTGAGCACAGGAGCCTGTGACAAGCACTATGCACTTGTCCTGACCTGCTTGTTGTGGCATGAAAACACGGCATCTTCCAGAAGAAAAGCAAATTCCTAATTCCCCCAGAGCACCTGAATGAACCCAGCTGCCAGAAGTTTCTCGAATTCCAGAGGCTGACAGTTGCATAACACTCAGTATCTAAACCTGCTCATTGCCTTTAAATGTTCCAATTAGACATCGGCATGTAGAGGTGTGTAAGTAACAGAGGTAAAACTGCATATAACTGTACATAAAACATAGGCTAACAGGAAAAAAAAGAAGACTAAAAAAGAAACAAAGTAGACTAATGAGCTAATAGGAAACAGGGCAGAAGTAGAACCATCCCGGGAAGTCATAAACTGGAATACTCCATATGTACAGTTGCACGCCAGTCAGATGTAACAAGAACAGTTTTGCTTGCAACCACTTTACATTAGTGACAGGACTAAAAAATTAAATTTTCTAGGAAGTTCTTAGGATAATTGAAGACATATAAATCTAAGTTCAGAACACAGGAGTTGCTCTGTCTTGCAGCAGAACTCTTCTTACCTACAGCAGTAAAACTCTTCTTTAAGAGGTTACCATTCACTAGAAAATACTACAATAAACATAAGAAGTTTAAACATTCTAATTCCTTTCACTATCAGTGTAACATAAGTCGACTCGTATATTAATTCCTCACATCTTACCTGCACTGCATTATTCTTTATTTATCCATTATATCACCTGGATAAGGTTTCAAGTAAAATTTAACCTCATGAAAGACGTTCTTCAGGTACTATCACACTGGAGAGAAAGGAAAGGGGAGACAAACCTCTTGAGAGCAGCAGGGGGGTGTTGCCTGTAGAATACAAAATACCCAAGCTTCTGAAGCAGTAAGAGACATTTTCAGTGACCCAGCAAATAATGCAAGCAATGGGAGCAGCCTAGGCCAGTAATTCACATTGTGCGAGCAGGACAGGAGGGAAGGACCCACTTTTCAAGGATGAGCTACTCAAGAGGGTAGATTTTCTTTGAAATATTTTACTTTCATTTATATCATTAATCAAATTTGAGTTTTCTTTATTTAGAGTTACCTTATTCCAGTTAATTATTTCAAATTCTAGTACCACTGTCGCTTTCCAAGATCTGTAGGCATTAGGCTCTTTCCTTCACAGTCATATTCAAGAAAACTTGGGGCAATTACCTCTAATCCTAGAAGCCTATCTGACACGTGTACTGAAGAAGATAATAATATAGCATTACTCACTCTTCTCTTCAGTGTGAACATCTGTTCAGATTTTCAGCAAACTGTGACAGTAACATCCAGCAGCTCTAGATGCATTTGACCTGTGTTTGCATTAAATCCACAGCTGGTCCACAATCACATTATGCATATTTCTACACTTCTGCCTCAGGATGTAAGGAAATGGAAACACAAAAGCCCCAAGCATGCATGCTTGCATCAGGAGATAACAGCATAGCTTCCATTCTGCATAAACAATGCATAAATCCCTGCTGTTATTTTCAGCTGCAAGAGAGAATATGTTCATAAGGCAAAGTCATCACCATACCAAGCTGAAAACTCACACAAACTATGTATATGATTTATTTGTAACAGATCTGTTCTACTAAATGTTACGGATTATCAAAGGAAAGTATCTTTAATTATAGACCTATCAATACTTTATGAAACTGACATACGCTATCAAAACCCAACAAAAATCAACAAGACCTGGAAGTGTACACAACAAGAATTTATTGCCATAACACTGGCATTTACTGTCATTTCTAAACAGGATTGGTGGAAGTAATTGTAAGAACAACTCTACTTTCAAAGGCGAATCCCTTTTCTATACTTCCTACTGTGAAAACATTAAAATCTGCAAACCCATTGTAACACAGCTAATGTCACCTTAGCTCAAAGAACTGAGAAAACTAATCCTTATCTTTGCTGCTTGTGAGACTCTCGAGCAGAGCGTTGACAAAAGGCCACAGTCAATGAAAACAATATTTAATGACTGATTTTACATTCAGTGTAAGTGTGGATAGTAGGCAATAAGCAGTTAAACACAATGGATGAGTATTATAATTCATTATTATTATTTTATAAATATTAACGACAATAAAAAGGCAATGTTTGCCTGCTAAAGGAAAAAAGCATCATTTAAAGATCATAGTTAGTAACTTCCTAATAGAAGACTCCCAGTGCCTATACACAAGCTATATAATTTTGGTTCCTGGCTGTAAGAGAGAGACAGTTAAGAGATCTGCATGTATGTACATGATTTTTATTGAAACCTGTCATGGGT
Organism: Caloenas nicobarica; assembly: GCF_036013445.1. Taxonomy (NCBI): domain Eukaryota; kingdom Metazoa; phylum Chordata; class Aves; order Columbiformes; family Columbidae; genus Caloenas; species Caloenas nicobarica. The sequence goes on from NC_088245.1 coordinate 53,695,093, forward strand.
AAATTGTACTTAGAGCAAAATATATGTAGCATGCGGCAGACAGGAACCACATGTCTTCCATGCAAACCCAGTAACCACTTGCCTGCACTTAACCTCCCCACCCTAGAGAGTTTAATGCCACCAAAGTCAATATCCCAATACAGTAAATGGGTATCTATGATTCGCCTTATGCCCTTTCCCTCATCCTTCTGACAGCCAGGGAGCATTTGGACTACATAATATACACTGTCTCTATCTGCACCTATTTGGAAGACTACAGAACATCATAAAACATGTTTACATTGCCCTTATGATTGATGTGGAAACCCTGAAATATCCAAGCAATTATTCTTTCTAAAAAAAGGAGGGGAAGAGTGAGTAGAGACATTCATTAAACTGTTAAAAGCCATGAAACCTTCCACTTTCTTGAAGTGTGTTGTCATTTATGGTTTACATTAAGACAGCATACTTTATCACTCAAGATTTTACAGTTGCTATTTTCCTACCAGCATGCTATTTCTCTGCTTTTCTTCAAGTTTAAGATTGCCCTATCATTTTAATATATTTGACACTTCAGTAATAAAATCACTTGAGACCAAGTGATATAATAAGAAACTCAAGTAGGCTTTCAGCTTTGACAGTCTGGGCTCAAATTACACTTCTATCAAATGTAAGCCTGTAGTGAACGTGGCTTCGTTTTTACCCAGCCACCAAACAAATACTAAATCTGTATTAGCTGTTCAGGTTTGGAGAAGTGCTGCAGTTCTGAAGTAAATTACCTGGCTGTCCCCAGTAGTTTCAAAAAGCAGTTTTGATCCATGCCCAAACAATTCTTCTTAGAAGTCGCTAAAAGAGAAATTCCACTCCAAATGCTCAAAAGAGGAATTTCAAATCTTTCCGGGTTGAATAATGACTGGGTCTCACCGGTGTTGAGTTCTTCAGTACAAGCTAAACACAAAAGGATTCTTCAAATACCAAGAGCTCCTGAAACATCCCGAAATGCATTTCATGGTGTAAAAAGAGCCATGTCACCTATGCATTCCTCTAAACCAAAGGAGCAAGTTGCCTTATGCTGTTCAGCTTCTCCACTGTGTCATTTTTCCAAGACCATAAAGACAGTACTCCTTGCTGCTTTTCCCTGGCCTTGATGAGCTGCTTCACTCTTCTATAGGGTGCTTCAGAAAGATGGACCCAATTTGAAATCCAATCCAATTTGAAATCAGGTCCAACTTTTTGAAACACCCTGTATTACTCTTCTTAATTATTGTTTCCTCCTTTTCCTACCACTGCAAAAGTTTCTCCGGTGTACACATCACCCTGTTGCTAATGTCAAGCCTGCTGGCAGGTGGGAGAGGACTGACAAGTGGTGATGCAGTAATTTCAAATAGATGAGGGCCATGTTCTTGTTGAGGTGTCAAAACCATCCTTCGGAGGTGGCACACTGTGTGTGCCCCTGCCACAGAGATCCTGAAGAGATCTTCAGGTGAGGGGAGACCACTCCACCGAGCCCACAGCTTATCCACAGGCATCAAGGACCTTCATGGCCTTGGTCCCAGGATCAGCAGTCCTGGGACACATTATAGGGAAAAACACGGCAATGGTGCTGCCCTTGTCTACATGCCTGCAAGCCCCAGAGGACCACCATGAGACGAGACACAGGAACATCCCCTTGTCCCACTCCCTGCCCCGGCAGGCAATGGGAACTGTACACCAGTGATCTGGATGACCACCTGAGTAAATGTGCATACTCCTTTCCTGTACACGTGTTGAGCGTGGGGCTGCTTTTAGGAGGTTTCTAGTAGAATTAGGGCACTGGTCACAGAGACATGGAAAGGTGGTGTAAGTCTCTGGATCTACTGTGAGAGCTGCTGCACCTTGACAGATGATTCCCCAGGGGCCGTGAGCTGTGAGGGAAGTTCTGTGGTGCAACAAGCTCCGCCAGTGACTATCTGGCCCATCCCAGCTCTGCTTGTGTGCCAGGCACAGTCCTGGCAACTGTCTAAGCCGTGGACATGGCATGCCTTAATAACACAGCCCTCCTAGGCTTCTGCACAAAACCCCAGCCACACTGTCTCAAATGCAGTGTACAAAGGATCTACGCAGTGGTGGCAGCGGTGCTGGTATACCCTTCCACCAATAACAAGAAAAAATATAAATCCAGATGATTTCTATTTCTCTCTCACACAGCCAGACAGCTGCTGGGATTGCATTTAGTTGCAGTAATTTCTCCTTCCTTCTTTCAGATGCCAAGAAGTTCTTTGGATTGAGAGAAAGCTGGGAATTTTTGGGAAGGACCATTTTCCTTTCTGGTTTGGGAGATCAGCTGTGGAGGGACTGGGTTGAGATGGGAACTATGTAATACTTATCAGCTTGGCATGGATTTAATGTTTGATCAGAAGTGATGCCATGGCATTCACTCTGCCAAAGAGATGTGCCCCAGACAACCATTTGCCTCAGAAGGCATTTCCAGCACTTGTGAAGGATAGCCCACAGCATTCTACACAACTCCTACAGCATCTCTGTTCCCCTGAAAGTCCGTTATTTGGACAACATCCACTCGGAGTGGAGAGGGAAACCAAGCAGCAGTGAGACAGATGAAGAGTGACCATGGTATTTCCAAAAGGAATCCACAAGTCAAGGAAGCAAAGATTTCTGGGACAGTTATGTTCAGACGGCTTTGAAGTGAGCTATGGGACATTCAGTTCAAAGGATGAAACTAAACCTAGTCCAAAGTAAAACTCACAAACCACATACAGTGGAAATGTCAGGAGCCTCAGCAGTTAATTCAGCATGGCTTTGCTTCCCTCAGCTGCCCAAGCTGCACCACATCATACATTACTGCAGGCATCGCTGGCGTTGACGTGCCCCAGTGGAACCACCTTCAGTCAGAGGAGATCAAGTTCCAGCTGCTTCTTCCGACTTGTACAGTGTCATTTGGAAGTCTTTCATGTGGAATGTGAAAAACCCATGACACCACTCTGTAAATTCCTGATTAGTCTCATCCTTTAAAGAATACTAATACTGATATTTTTGAAGAGCTATCCCAGTGACATCGCAGTTAAATCTTTCTAGGACATGCACTGAAGAATGACATTTGAGATTTAAATAAGGAAAATGAGCATTATAGAAGTCTAAGACAGTTTTATCAAGATATTGTTGCTTTACCAGACAGAGGATTAAACATTGGGTTCACAGTCTCAGTAGGATTTTCTGTCAATATTCTAGTTTTGATTATAAATTAACTCCGAGAAAAAAAATCTTGAAAGTCCCTATTTCTAGCTAAGAAAGAATTGGTAACTTTTCAAGGGAGAAGGCAAAGAAAGAAGACCGAGTAAAGCATGAAGAATGATAAAGACTACTAGAAACAGAACAATGCGGGTGATTCCTCAGTCATATATAAGCGATATGAGCAGAGCAAGACAGATACACACATAAATGCAACCGACAATGGCTAATACAGCTATTTTGGAACAAGATGCTTTTAGGTAATTATGGAAAAAACCTTCCTACAGAAGAAATTACATCCTAGCCCATTGTTGATAACCTGAAGCCCTTATTTCTCATCCATTTTCTTATAACATTAAATGCTGTCAGAGGCTTGGGCGTGGGGTGGGTGTTGGTTTTATTAATCCCGTCACATTACTGAACTCAGAAATTATTTATTACAGCAGCGAATTCAACATATTAACTGTGCATTACTATTTGAAAGAATCACAGACAGAAATCATAGCGCTTTTGTGTACATGACCTGTCAAGCGTCAACGCCTGCAAATAATGAGTCAAATGCTTGAGATTCCTTTTCAGCAAGCGAGGCATTGTAGAGAATACACCCAATGATGTATAGAGAAGGGTTTTTTCATCAACCTAACAACCTTAGCCTTAATCTGAAAATGGCAATATTTTCCAACACAACAAAGAAAAATTGTTTTTAAATTAACAGAAGCCATTGCTCCTTATTTATTTCAAGTATCTTTTTATTTCCCTAGTACTACACAGATTCAATAGCATTTCTAACAGAATTTTTGTCTCCCTTATCATTTCCTGCCATCTCACTACCGGAATTAGAGAATCTCCCAAAGTACACTCAAAACTTTCACCTACATCCCCATTTTACTGGCTTCAGTCCAACACTGTAATCCTCATTTAAAGGCCTATAACATATATCAATAAAGAAAAAAGTTCGATCAGTACATTCTGGAAGACTGTTATGTCTTAAATTTGCCAAATTCCTCCTCTCTGCATTCGGAAGGTTTCACCTGTAATAAGATATCATTAACACACTTAAAATGCAACTTTATGCACTACGTACAACTTCACTTCAACTGTAATTCTCATAAACTGATCTTGCCATTATTTACATCAACAAAGAATTGCTGAAATTGTCCTGCAATCCTTCTATTCCAGTTCTGCCAAAAAAAACACCAAAACAAACAAACAAATACAAAAAAACAAAACCAAAACCAAACAAAGAAACCAAAAAAAAAAAAAAGCACTACATTCCTTTCCTATAGGTTGGGCACTAAACATCCACAAGCTTCCAACATTTCCCTCAGTTATTTAGTTTAGACTTAACTTCAAAATTACAGCATCACTGTAGCTCATATCTGAACAGCAGTGCAACAAGTAAAAAGGACAGTGATAATCTGAAAACAACAGGCTTCCTGAGCACATAGCTCAAACTATCCTATCCTCCCTAAGGAGCCTTAATGCCTCCAACCAAGCACCTATGTCATTTTTTTCTTCCTTACCGCGAGTTGGATCCTGGAGGAAATGATCCAACCTACTACAAACCCCTGCATCTTCCCACCCTGTAACCCACAGTTATCCTACATAACTTCCATCTACAAACTTCACTTTATTATCAAAAAACAGAAAGAACTCCACTACTTCAAGCACTCATCTCTTGTAGAGACATTTTGAACAAGCAGCCTCTCTGATAATACATCCTCACTGCACCACCAGCTTACTGTCCAGACAGACTACTAAACATTTGTTGGATGTGGACAGTCCAATCAACAGTCTGAACACAGACACACACTGTCAGGCTATTTTCAGTCGGGAGAGGAACTCAGGAAAGAAGTCAAAAGGCTTTTTTCCCCACCAGGAGGTTCATCAACTTTGGTCACATGTTTGATCTGCACTTCTACTGATCTATAAGGGAACATGCAAAACACTGAAAGTCTATTTCAAAATGACACCAGATATAATAGCACTTTTAGTTTCCACTGAGCAGAACGAGATCACAGTGAGAAGCAGTGACTTAGGGCTACGAGCCAAATGTCATCACCCACACCTCACTGTGGTTTGGTCAGCCTCTTGCCAAAGTCTCTCTTAGATCCTACAAGATCTATGACACAAAATACACCAGCTCATGTCTTTCTCATTTTCAGCAAATTTCTTTGTAAATACCTTTGTTATCAGGTGTCCAATAGTTACCAGGTAAATCAAGTTACATTTATTCCATGGAATGGACCAGACAGCTTCAGCAGACATGATAATAATCCCAAATCATGTCTTTAATTTATATTCCCTTTTGATTAAGGACAAGAGCAAACTATAGAGAATTCAAAAGCAGTATTTAGATAGAACTCAGCTACCAGCAAGATTATAATGAACTTCTGAATGAGTTCTGCTACATACCCCCCGAAAACTTAGACCAGTTATTCCAATTGGTTTGGTGATGCTGTTGTAAGAGGAAATGTGTAGGAAAGGATGTGTATGTCATCTAGCAAAACTTTCTCATTCTGCACAAATCTGCCATATCCTAAAACATTTAATACACTTATAGAGGATGCAGATACACAAACAGGAGACTTAATACCAATATCAAGCTTAATAAGCAAAACAAAGGCTACTTTTCAAGTGCTTTTCAGGGGAAATTTCTACAGAGAGAATCCACTAAAGATAATTTCCATTAAAACATTGTATTACTTCATTAAAATACACATATGTATGTAGGTTGATTTTATATATACATAAATGTTTTGCGTATATTATGTATATATTATATTTATCTATGGCACATGACACATTGTATATATAAAATTATATTTTTTGTATATAACATTGTATCTATAAAATGTATGTGTATATATATATATAAAAAATAAATAAAATTAGATAAGGAGCTGGGCCCTTTTAAAGTCTCCTGATTTCTTAAAACACTGCAGTTAGTTGTTCTAGCTCCAGCATACTGTATGGTAACTTCCAAGTTATTTTTTTGGACTTGGTAAATCAACAGAAAACTGCTGAGGAGTAAATGTTTTCTATATTTTCCTTAAAAGGTAGAGTGCAGTACAGGTTCATAACTTTTTGTAGCTGTACGACTCCTCCTTCAACAGTGGAATAAAACCCTCACAAACTGAATTGCTGTAGTGTGAACCTCCTTTCAGATTTTAAACCCTATGTTTACATTACTCCAGACACTACGTGCGTATCTGAAGCAGAGTGTGTTCCATCCAACATAATGCACCTTGCGCACTGAAATACATTAAAGAAGAACACGAGTCTGACTCCAACCCTCCTTTGCACTCAGCATTAAGTGCAACTGCTGCATGTAACTGTATATACACTACATATATAACTGCTGCATATAACTGGAAGAAAAAAGCCAGCTGAACAGAGGATGGCATGAGGGCAAACCACCAGCTGACGGCTGTGAGAGCGGAGAACCTTGAACAAGTCAGGCTGCAAACACTCATGGTGGCAACAACCCGCAGTCAGGCACTGAGTAAACCCGAAGGGGCTGATGAAGAACTGGGTATTCGCGACCCCAGCTGGGGGTGAGCGACCTCTCCAATGGGGAAGCCAAAACCCACAGACTGGATTCCAGACAGAAAACTCATGTGAGGCCACCAGCATCCCCACTACAGCCTACAACAGGGCAGGTGATGCAGCTCTTCTTAGAGCTCCTCCCTGTTAAATTTCATTTGGTTTTATGCTCAATTATGTGCAACAGTAGCCAAGGTACACATCTTCATTTCCACTGGAACACTACTTTTGTTCATCGTAGCAACTGTCAAGTGACCTGACTAATACTTTGCTTTACCTTTTAAGAATGAAATAAGAACTGTTAGGGAAACAAAACAAAACAAACAAAATCCAATAAAGTTCAAAATTTAACCAACCAGGAAAAACAATTATTAAACTGTAGAAGAAAAAGACCCAAATGAATATCAAACCTCTCAGACGCAGTATAATTGGGTACAGGTAGTGAAGCTTATACATCAATACTGAGCACAGCAAAAGGAATTAACCAGCAAGGCAGACCATTTCTACCTTTCTAGTATCTACCTGGTGTGCAATATTTACCAGCCTTTTTAGTAGCAAGGTTATTCTCAAACATACCTGTTCAAGAAGTTCCTTATATGTTATTTTCTCTTCGGTATTTGTTACAGGACTGTCATAAATAATAGCAATTTGGTCTCCTCGTCCATTCTCAACATGACGATCTACAGCATTGTAACAGATATTCAGCTCTCCACCTACAAACCTAAAAAAGAAGTTAGAATTCCATAACAGTCAGCCTTCCAACATAAGATGAATATTTTTTTGCATTTTATATTTTTTTTTAAGGAATAAAAGCATTCAATTAAAATACAGCTCATAAAACATTATACTTGGTTCAGGAAGTCATTTTGTACTCTATAACTTCACTATCTACTCAAAAAGCGAAATAAGCCTATTAGTGAAAAAAGTGAAAGTACCTTAATTGACTTAACTAAGAATCTGCTACACTTGGTCTTGATTTAACTTACTTTTCATCAATCATTCTGACTTTTATAGCCAAGATTCACAGAAAAAGCACATGTTCACATAAAATAACCTGACGTTATGTAAATATGTTATGACACTACTTTGTATTGGCATGCATATATTATCTTTTTTAAGAAGAACGGGTTCAGGACTCAAAATATTCTTATCCATCTCTTGGCAGTAACAGTTAAGCATACAAGTATCTGCATCTAAATGAAACTGATCCCAAGTTATAAAATCTTATAAATTTGTCTGACATTTGTAATGCATTTGACATCACCGTGTTTTACACAAGTGACTCAAAATCCCCTGTAAAGCAATGTGAGTCATAGCCTCTTCAACTGCCAGACATTTACAGAAAATTCTCATCTTCTAATTAAACACTTCACAAACTTAGGTGTCATTTTTATCGTCATTTTAAACACAGTCACAAAAAAGGAAAATTTAAGTGCAGCATAATCCTCAAATAAGAAAATACAGAAGGTATCAGATACAAAGATGACTCTACTAACTGAAAGATGACACAGAATCTAAAAATTAAAGTTCACTCTGAATAATGCCCTTTGTGTTTGTTCTCCTACCTGCATATATCTCTCTACAGCCAGAAGAAGAGCAACATACAGTAAAAACAATCTTGAGAGTTTCCAAAAAGTTCTATGGAGACACTCACTCTGATAATGTATTGTTATAATGTAATTAGAAATAAAAACAGATGGCCTAAAGTAACCCAGTGCTAGTTAAAAAACTATTTCCTTCACCTTTTCTGTCTAGTAAAGGACTGCTCTAAATTAGGACTTTATATATATTATTCATATATTCATATGCATAGATACGATAGGATAAGTCCATAAGTCTTCATTGTCAATGAATGGCAATTATTAAACCTAAACCAGCTAGGATGTTTAGAATGCAGCTATTTTTTATTGTGACATCTTTACAACACCATTAAGAAGGAGTAAGTGGGGACCAGGAAAGTAACAAAAATATTCTGGAATACAAACCCCTTCCCATAAAAGAACTGTACGAACAACAAAGGACTAGGAGTTGTTTCTTGTAACATAGAGAAACTCTGTATTATTGTCATGAAAGTTGTGTAGGATTCAGGTCATCCATTGATTTTTATATCAAATCACTGTAGGATGATATGAACGAGGGACCAGTGGAGCACCGTGCCCGGGCTGCTGTGCATAACCACTTAAGAACGGCCAAAACACGAGCAAGTACTGGAGCTTGGATTCTTCTAAGGACACACTGCAACATCGCCGCTGCCACACAAAGTTTTAACAATCACTTGCGAAGTACGTGAAAAAGATGTGACTGCAGTTGAAACAAAAAAAAACAAGACTATCTGAACAGTGAGATGAGAGCTTTGCTAACCTGTTCAAAAGGAGGAATGCTCTTACAGGATCAGAGAGGCAGAGAGGCACCCACCATGACCACAATTACGAGACTTTCACTTTTCTACTGTCACCCAAGGACATGCTCAAACACGTCAATTCCAGCTGACAAACAAAAGCTGCCTGGCCTTGAAAAGCTGCCCTGTGCTGCTGCAAACTTCTGTTGATTCAAGTGATTCCCAAGGAGATGAATACCCACGAGGAACTAGGATTTGCTTGAACAAGCTTTAGTTGGAAAGACACAGCAGCATGAAATGAGGACTCAGTCTTGGAATAAGGACATCAATGAGATGCTCCTATTTAAAACAGAGGTCTAAAATTGAAAAGAAAATATTCCAAGAGACTGTAGAAAGATCAGAAGTGGATCTGCAGGACGTTTGTAAGAGCTGCCAGTAAATCTTGCCATAATAAGCAGGGCTGCAAAATGCTGATCTGTTGCTAACCAGACAGTTATCTCAATGTGGCTCATCACATGAATTCAAGTCTGAAGAACCTTTTTTTTACGCTGTGTTCCTAATGCTGAGAAATCAACAACATTCAACAAATGGAGCAGAGGAAACAAAGAGTAAACAGTAACAACTCTAATACATAAAGGAAACTGGATTCAGTTCAATAGCAGTTTCTTTGGAGAGCTGATCTACCGTGGGGTGAAAAAAATGACAGGGTTTTCCTGTCAAAAATCACAGCAGAGTTTGAAACTGGTTATTATATCAGAACAGCTTGCTTCACAGCAACATTTTAAACTGATATTCTGACAATACCCACTTATCCTTTTGGTAAGTCTTCCCCATACATCCATGAAAGCACCAGCCTTCAACAATCCACAATACTCAGATCTAATAAGGCATCTTTTTAGTGATTTGAGTGCCGTCACCCACACCAAGACCCCTCTGAGCCTCTTAAAGCTGCCTGCAGCAGTCACCCAGGCATTACTGCCGCTTCGTGCGTGGGGCTTAGCACCTCCTGTCCCACCTCGGCCCTGAGGTCTCACAGAGTTTCTGTTGTTTCACAAACAGGAATCTGAAGCACACGCACCTCTTTAACCAGACTTTAAAATGACTGCTCTATTAACCTTTTAGAAGAGAGCAGGCCTCCATGATTAGGGGCCTAGAGCACCTTTCTTATGAGGAAAAACTGAGAGAGCTGGGTCTGTTCAGCCTGGAGAGGAGAAGGCTGAGAGGGGATCTCATCAATGTTTATAAATATCTCAAGGGTGAATGTCAAGATGATGGGACCAGACTCCCTTCAGTTGTGCCCAGCCACACAGGATGAGGGGCAACAGGCACAGACCGAAGCACAGGCGGTTCCATCTGAATATGAGGAGAAACTTCTTTACCTTGAGGGTGCCAGAGCCCTGGAACAGGCTGCCCAGAGAGCTTGTGGAGTCTCCTTCTCTGGAGACATTCAAGACCCGCCTGGACATGTTCCTGTGCGATCTGCTCTGGTGAACCTGCTTTAGCAGGTGGGTTGGACTGGATGATCACCAGAGGTCCCTTCCAAGCCCAACCATTCTGTGATTCATGTTTTACTTTTGGCAAGTAAGTTAGTTATGTCTCCCACAGTGGAACTCCCGTTACATACAGCTTAGCATCTGCCATCTATGACCTGCAATTTCTTTTACTGTTCTCAGTATTTTTGGATGTGACAACAGCCTATTTGCTAGTAATGAAATAAGTAAAGTAGTGAAGAAGGCAACATATAATTATGCCTTAATTCACTCCACTGAAATATTCAAAAGTTATGCTTTTATTTCTACCACTATCTGCTATCTTAAGAAATCAAAGTAGCTGTTTTAAGAGACAATTTTTAGTCTTCATTCAATAGCTCAAAACCAAAGATTATTAAGAATAAAAAAAGCTCTGAATAAAGCTGGCAGATATGTAAAAGAAAAAAACTACAACAAAATTATTTAGCGCCATAACTGCAAAAAAAGCGTATTGGTAAAATCCTTTTATGCCATGCCAGGTACATACACTTCTGCCGGCCAAGTTCCCAGGAATCAACTGGATTTTTGTTTGTCTGTTTGTTTTTTGTTTTGCTTGTCTAGATGAAGAACAGAAACTGAATAAAGTGTTAGACAAAACCACTACAACATTTGATATTTTAAGGTAATATTATGTTAATTGGTCCAGCCACAGTTTTTAAAAGTGAGCAACATTTGAAAAGCCATTTGTGCAACATTCCTGAACTTCAAATATGATTTTATATTGCACTTATGTCTTAGAATCAGAGAAAAACATACCTTGCAAAATTGCCCTTTGCCTGCATGCGGTAGGAAAAACTGCTTCTACATTCAGAAAGAAATAATTGCTTAATCTTTCTAACCGGGATTCCACAAGATCCCAAAATAATCTCTTGAAGTGTGTCACTACCTTTAGCATGAATTTTTCTTTCTAATGTCTAAAATCTACACCTCCTGTGCTGCAATTTAAGACCTCTAGTTTTGACCTGTTTGAAGCCAACTCCACGAACAGCTTTTCCTTCAACTTTGTAGCCAAATTCTCTGTAGCGAAATTTTCCATGTTAGTTCTCCTTTTTGGCTTCTACACCAAACAATTCCAACTTCTTCCTCCTTTTCTTGAACAATCAATCTTTTTTCTCTTATTATTTTTGATGTGGGCAAAACCAGATGATGTTTGTGCCGTACCAACCAGTGATGCAGGTTAGAATGGCACCTGGGATTACTGCTTCAACAAAACAGGCAGGGGACAGTGACACTGATCACATACCTTTTGGAAATCACTTTGCACTCCACTGACATAGCACTAGGATTTCCAATGGAAGAGACTATAGAAAATGCACTAGGGAATGCTGCAGGTTTCTTTTATGCTCTTACAGTATTTAGAGAGGCCGAACTGGCATTTGCCTTACAGCTATGTTTTAAATACACTAACCGGCTCCTTCAACTTCTTCAGCTGAAGTAAAAGAGACTGGAAAATACATGAAAAGTATCTGTTTCCATAAGTCTCACGTGTAGCAACGAAAACCAAAGATACTGAAAACAAATGGATATTTATTAATTGACCTAATAATACATCTCCAAAACAGGAGATAAATTCTTACTCAAGAAGAACATACATGAATGGCTATCATGGTTTTGATTGCTAATTGGGGTTAAACCACAACAACATCTTAATAATATTTCTAAGGTCTCCCTAAACTGCTTCATAGGTAAACCTCAGAACCAGAATTACACCTTAACCCTGTTAGACCAGAAACCTATGTTTTTCTTGGAAGTCTGGCGTCTTTCTCAGTTCTGTCCTCTGTTTCCTCTTCAGCATGTCCTCTGAAAAGAGCCTCTTGTGTCATCTTTGTCTCTTATATTCAGTCTTTTCTCAAAGAACTTACCTAGCTCTTAGCCTGCCGAGCACATGGAATGCTGGTAACCATCTGGGACTTCAAAGGCATTAGACTACTACACTAGTATCACATGCAGCCTCCTATCACTTAACATGAACTTAAATTAAAAAAAAAGAAAACTGCATGTTGCACATTAAGACATTAAAGGGGATTACACAAGTTGAATTGCTTAATGTTTTATTATGCACAAGAGAGCAAAAGATATCTGTCATCCAAACAATGATCAGGGCCTGATGTTGAGTCTTCAGAGACTTGCATCTTTGTATAATCCCACGGAATCACAGCTGAGGCTGGAAGGGACCTCTGGAGGACACTTGGTCCAATCCCCCTGCTCAAGCAGAGCCACCGGAGCCATGGACAGGACCATGTCCAGATGACTTCTGAATATCTCCAAGGATGGAGACTCCACAACCAACTCTGTGCCAGTGCTCAGTCACCTTCACAGTAAAAAAGTGCTTCTTCATATTCAGATGGAACCTCCTGTGCTTCACTTTGTGCCCATTGCCTCTGGTCCTGCCACTGGGCACCACTGAAAAGACCCTGGCTCCTCTTTCTGGACACCTTCCCTTCAGGTATTTAAATATATCAATGAGATAATTTCAGCTTGTGGAAATCTGCATCCACAGAGGGTGAAAGATGCAAGTGAGATATGAGGCCAGAAAAGAACCCTGGAAGAGAAGTCTTGACTTCAGCCCATGAAACTTTATCCAGTTATCCCTGCCGTAAGACTAACTAACTTCCATCTGAGAAGTCACAATGCTTCACAAAGACCATGTTACTGTCAGCAAGCAAGCTTATCATGCCCAGCAAATCAAACCACATTTGTCTGACAGAAACTGATAGCAAAAGCATGCTCACTAGTGTGCATTGTATTCTCATTCTTTAGTTCTTAAAAAGTAACCACTGTATTGGCTTCTTCATTATTATGTTCAGGAATGCCAGAGCCAGTGAGCTTTACAGGCCTTTAATTATCCAGGCAATCCTAACTGCCCTTCTGAATAGTGCCATGACCCAGAAATGAAGGTCAGTGGGCCACAGGTCTTCCTATCCACCTATTTTAGGATTTCTGACTGTTATAGAGCCCTGCTGACTTAACGAGATTTATCCTGGCTGGGTGCTGTTTAACATTCAGCTTAAGACATATAAACAATTTTCATTACTAGAAGTGCCAAACAATAATATCAGACACCAATAAGAAAGCAAACTCCAGGCTACTGGTTCTGCATATCCTCAGGCAGATTTCACAGTGATTATTATTTTTAATTATATTTTGAAAATTATTAGTATTTTTAAATTGAAATCAAAACAGAAATATATAAAAATGGCAAAGAACACCAATGTACCAAAACCAAATCTCATCCTGTGTTGCCTTTTTATCCTATATCAGCTTCTCCTTGAGAAAAGATCAAAGAGCATGATGTAAACTTGCCAAGAAAGAGAGGATGGTGGTCAACACAAAATTTGAACAAGTTAATCCCCTTTGACAAAGCACTGAAAATCCTATTCTTGTAGTTTATAAGAAGCATATCACAGTCTTAGGCCAGCCTGCCATTCACTGTATGGATACATGTAACACAATGCCAATGCTTTTGCCAAGCATTACCTTAACCGCATCCTCTAAATTATGATGTATTTAGTTAGTTTCGAAGACTAACCATGTCTGAAAGTTTCCATGTCTCACCCACATGGCTCCCCTGGCAGCCGGTGTTCCGCGCTCAGAGCAGCCGCTCCCAAGCCGGGCCCACTCGTGTCACCCTGACACGCACGGACACCCCACCCACACTCGTGTCTCTCACACCTCCCACAGCGCGCTAACTCCCCTCTCGCCCCCACACACTCATCCACGCTGCTTTTAATCACTAACGTTAACCAAGTGCAATCATGACACCCCTCCACGCTCTGCAGCCATCTCCTTCAGCACTGCCGGCGTGCTGACCCCCCCCAGCCGTGCTGGGCTGTTTCTGTGTGTACCGCACGGCCCCCACGCCCCGCACACCCGCAGCCCCTCGGCAGGCAGCTCTCCCCGCTACAGCTGAGCTGCGCCCCCCGGTGCCCGGCTGTACCCGTCCGCTGCCGGTCGCTCCGCCGCAGCGGGGGCACACGGGCAGACTCACCAGGAGGCGCTGCCGGGTCGGCCCGTGTCCAGGGCCCGGGCCCAGGGCTTGTACCACTGGATCTGCTCGGCGGCTGCTCCCCAGAGCTTCTCGGGCTCCGCCACGGAGGACCTGAAAACTTGGTCGTACTCGCCCCGCGCCCGGGAGCAGGCGGCCCGGCCGGCGGGCGGCAGGCGGGAGGGGCCGGCGGCCCAGCCCGGGAGCGCGCTCCCCACGCGGGGCCGCCCCCAGGCACCGCCGCCCCGGGCCGCCGCCGCCCCGGAGAGTTTTGGCAGCGCCGCCAGCCTGCCCAGGAAACCCATTTTCCACGCGCTGCGGCGAGGCTCCAAAAAGCCCTCGGACGGCACAAGACGGAGCGGCCGCAGAGGCGACCTGGTGCCAGCGGCACGGGCCGAACCGAACCGCAGCGCCCCCGCGCCGCGCCCCGGCGCTGCCCCGGACGTCGACTCCCCCTCGGCCCGGAGCCAGGGGGCGCGGAAGCGGCGTGGGGCAGGGCGGCGAGAGGCGCCGCGGCCCCCGCTGGCACCGCGCCGAGCGAGTGCAGGCAGACAGACCGAAAGCCTGAGGTGGTTTTTGACTTCATGATTGGGATGGCATGTAGGCATAATACTCAAGTGTTTCTTTTGAAAGACATTCTTTTTTTGAGGAAACTTCCCTGTGATGAGATGAGGCATAATGTTCGTCCCAGGAAAACAAAACAAAACAAAGCAAACTTCATTCTCTTTTCCAGAAGGCCTCCATCATCTGTAGTGGATCTTTTGTTTGGCACATCTTGATATACATTTAGAAACCCTTCCTGAGTTTCGGTGGTAGTGTTTCAAGAGTACTGTAATGCACAGGTCAGCTAAGATACACACCCGCTTCAAAGACATTATTTTGTCCATTTTGAAATTATTTTAGTGCTATAATAGGTCTATCCATTACGAGTTCCTCAGGAAATTCCTCCTGCAGTCACATTATAAAAAATGTCGTATGGCTAAGGAGAACTCTATAGTATGTTTTATATTCATGGTTAACTTCGACGTCTGTTACCTGACTGCTGTTGAATTAGTGCAATAGGAACATAATATATCACATTACAGCTAAAGGAATAAGGAGAAGAACTAGTCCGTTGATCCACTACAGTAGGTTTTATACACAAAATCAATTCCTTATCTTGGCTCAAAAAAAAAAGAGGTGGAGGATTTGTCCTATAGAGTTCACATTCATCAGAACTTTAAGGTCACCTTCAAAATCACTAATAGTCTTTCAGCATGAGGACCGGATGCTGCTTTTGTTTCCGAGGCACTTATAATTAGCTCACAGAGAGTTTCCAATGGTTTGCAAAGGCTGTTAGCGTTGTCCAGTGCTATATGAACTACCTGTCCTACACTATACTGCCGTTCACTTCTCTTTCCTCCCATCAGTGCCACAATAACATACAACCCTGAGTAGCATAATGAAATTTCCAAAATGTCCAAGTTAAGGATCAAAGACTTATTTCTAAAAAGTATTTAATACCCCCAAAACCTAAAACACCTGATTATGTGGACATTTTATGAAAACTTCCCTACTGCAAGGTAAAGGTTACAGCATGCCAACAAAGCAAGAAAATAAAAAATACGTGTTCTCAAATGTAATCATTTTATGATTACATTTGAGACTTTCACCACTGTGACAGGACAATTGCTGTCAATAGAGTCTACTACCCCAAATTTTAAAAATAAATAAATAAAAATAAAATAAAAAGAGAAGCTTGCAGGGACTGTAAACATTGTGACACCATGACAGCCCTGAAATCAGATGCCATTGCTGGATGCCTGGTAGCATTGCATGCATTTTAAAAATGTGCCTGAAGGACACAACTTTCCAGTTAGGTCACACATAGTTGATCTTAGCATTTTAAAAACATTCCCAGAATTACATCTTTTATTTCCTACCTTTATGATGGCTAGGCTAATTTTGACTTAAAAGAACAATTCTGACTGAAAATTGTTATGGAAACGTGATTAGTTTTTTTTGGTGTCTGCTCAGAAATCAGCACACGCAGCCTTAGACTTGAGGGTGTTCACAAGCCCACTGTGGCTGAATCCAGTGCACTGATTGTCTACCTGAGGTGTGCAACTGGCAGACGTAATGAGAGGTATCAGTTGCCTCAGCCCAATTTGTGATCAAATTGTTAGAGGTGCATTATGTCCACTCCCAAGGGGCAACTCTTCATATTAAGTGCCTTACAAGCTGCATTCTTCAGATCACCAACACCTTGATGCCCATCAGGTTAGGAAGGGACCTCTAGCAATTGGATGCAGCCAGCCTCTGGGTGGTGATAGCAATCGGCTTCTGAGCTGAAACAACATCTGTCTTTTCCCTGCTGGGGAGAAAATCGTCGAGGCTGGGCTAGCCAAAATCTTTAAGCATGTGTGTTCTCTAACATGTTAGTTGTAGGCACTAACACTGAAAGAAGCATCCTGAGATTTAAACATCGAATGGGTTGTGTCTGGTGATGCTTAATATTTCTCGTGGTGTTGAAGAGGACTGCTAACGATTTTTCCACTCTGTCCATAGTGTGTGTTTAATGTGAAGGTATAAGCATTTGGCAAATGAATTTGCATTGCAACAGTAAACGCTCTGGTATTCATTTTGAATGTACATCCTACTAGAAATGATACACCAGAGGTCTAGAGGATACAAATGAATTTAATCGGAACATGAAGTGCATTAAATTCCTGTTTTAGCTAACATCCTAATATCTGTTCCTGGAGGAATGTTGCTAATGCGTATCTGTGGAATGTACTTCATTAATTAAACTACTCACAGCCCACACTGATAGCTAAAAGGGCAAAGAAGAGATCGTTAGTTCTCCCAATTGGAAGCTAGTAATTTAAGTTTCACTTACAAATGCTATCATAGCAGATTTCTGAACTGATGAATTTTCCCTCTAAGGATTTATTTCTTTTTTGCAAAACTTGATGCTCCTGAAATTTGCACTCAGCAAAGAATTTTGAAGTAATGTCAAGTGATGTGTTTAGCAATTACCTTTGTAGCTGTAGACTTCATTGGAAAACATACGTATGTTTCTAGGCATAGATCTCGCAAAGAACAAACTGTGATACATGGCCTGGGTACTTCTGCAATTGCAAAATAATTTATCTGAACCCTTTCTTTTGTTTAAAAACCCATTTTTTCTGCAACTATATCCTTTACTGTAAGGCATCCATGTCTAAAGATGTATGTATGTTGAAAAAAAGATTAGCAGAAAAGTATTAAAAATATGGTCTCCTGTATACGAAATGTTCTGACTATTCTAGTGTACAAGACTTCCAAACTTTGGTAATTCAAATTTCAGTCCTTTCATAAGCACAAAGCAGAACTGTAGTTAAACAATTAGTACACATGTTAAATCACTTTTTGATGGTCCTAAGAACTGCCAGTCTTGTGTGAGAAAGTTTCAGAGTCCTGTATACCACTGATGTCTGAAAAATAGAGGCATTCACAGTTTTCCAAAATACAGAATCATAGAACAGTTTGGGTTGTAAGGGACCTTCAAAGGTCATTTAGTGCAACCTCCCTGTAATGAGCGGTGACATCTTCAACTAGATAGATACATATATGCAGTAGTCTGCAGAGTTAAGTTCAAATAAAAATGAACTTTGTCATTTTCCTGAAAGATGCCTTTGTGTCAGAGGTCTTAGGTGGAGTTAGTTTTTGCAGCACTCAAAATAGTGATGCAGCACTGTAATCAATGTGTCCATGGTGGATCACCTGTCTGCCTGTTGAAGTGCTGGGAATTCATGAACTTCTGTTTTTTTCTATCTTCTGGAAATGAGTGTGTGTAGTGCGCTGAGAGACAAACGATCAGAACTTATAAAAATGCTAAAATGTCTGTCTCTGCAGGCAGAAGCCACTTTTTACAGACTTCTGGGAAGTGCTGAAATGAAACTCTGTGACTCAATGCAGGTGAGAATGTGTTAGAGATCCCCTGGGATGAAAATACAATTTTAGTATCAATTATTACTGAAGTTATCATTTGATTCCTCCCCGAGGAGGTCGTACAGTTCAGGACAACCTGCATTTCATCCATATTTTTCCAGACCAAAGTTCTCTTTCAGGAAGCTTCTCAGGCATACGCTTAGCTTTATTCATGTAAGTAGTCTTACTCACATGAGACCCTGCTAAATCTGAGTCAAATGGTCAGGCAGCTTTGATAAAACTCTGCTGGGCAATGAACTTTTATACTTTTCAGTTCTAAGACTTTGAAAATGTGAGAAACAAAACCAGATAGATAATGGGGATTTCTTAATTTTTAAAGAAACACTTTAAAAAACCCCTACGCCACGTAACAAATCAAGCACATGAAAGCAAAACAGTTTCATGGAAAAGCAAAATTTATATATTCTTCAGTATTTAGGTGCATTTGAGGAAAAGAGTTCATGGTAAATTCCACGGAGGACAAGTAGAATTTTAGTTTCTGCTTTGCATTTCTGCTGTTGTGGATTTAACTTACGAATTTGATGATGTAATTTTATAAAGCTTGTCATTGAGCTTTGATTTTTATGTAATCCATGTCCTTGAGCTGCCCAGCTCCCTGAAACTGCAGATTATCAATTATTTGTCTCTACAAGTAAAAGCTGCTGTTTTATCCAAAGCTATCCCTGTTTCTTTGATATACCACTACCACCATTTTCCAGATCATTGCATCAAAACCATCACAGGCACAAGCAGTGTTATTACAAAACATTCAACTTTATATATATATATTCTTTGAAGGGAACAAAAGGACTTCAGATACTGGCATTCTTATTGATATTCCTTTTGAACTTGATTACAAAAATAACCACGTATTTCACAACTGTTTTTTTACCCAGAAAGTTGTGTTTTTCACAAAACTATGAGAGAGTCCATTAGCCCTAAGTGTTAATGTCACTGTTGGCATAAAAATAAAGTAATTTTAAAATTACCTGTTGTATCGTTATTTCTTATCAGCATACTTACTACACTTTCTCAAATTGAGAATACAGCCCAAGAAGTATGAAGAAGTTAGCTGCTACCAGAGGAACTCTCTGCTTAAAAGTTGCAATGACTCTAAGTCCCATTTTCAACCTTGGTTGTGTAAGATCAAACTGGAAAGCTGATTTTCTCCAGTATACCCAGACTTGCTTTGGTCTAATGTACAGAGATTGTGTCTCCTGTCTTGCAGGGCTTTGGGAGGGTGCGTGCGATATGGTTTGTATGTGGCTAAAGATGTAAAGAAAAAGACGTATGCTTGAAATTTTCAAAACAATACCTGAAATCTAGTACTGAGTTGCTTTTGCACTCAAAGCATTTTGTGCAAGAGCTTTGGGTACAGAAGAAGTGCAAAACTTGCATTATTTGTTGGGCTAAAGACACCTAGGGTGCTCCTAGGGGCACAGAGTTAGTTGGCACAGCTTCAGTATTTATCTCATCACCTGTCACGTCCCTCTACAAGAAGCCATCAGTCGTATTGCAAGGGCAGCAAACATGCCTAGGAGCCCGGCCCATGTCAAATTATGGCTCAGCGTATTTTAACGTATACTAAAGGGTGCCTTTTTGTATAATTGATGTTTGCTTGGTCTGGTTATCTCCAAAAGTTTCATTCTTGCAATCCTATTCTCAAGAGTTGCTGGATTTTGTCCTTGTGATATATTTTGTGATACTTATTCTACTACATAATTATATTCACCGTGTGACAAGAAAAAATAATGTTCGAAGACTGTGGCAATGTGCTGGTTTAGTTTGTCTGCAGAATTATCTTGCAGGCAAGCCAGAAATTAACACCTAAATTGACTAAGTGCAAAGTCAATAGCATATTCCATTACAACTGTCATTTATTGATGTGTGGTATATTTTTAAGAATGCAAGTTCATCCAGAGCTATGCAACAAATAATTCTGTGAATTTCTTGAATGATCCTGGTTTTGAGAAGCTCAGATTGATGAAGAATGGATGAAATTTCATAGCAGCTTAAAGAAGAAATAGTAGCTGTCACTCAGTTTGCCCCAAATAACATCAGTAATAATCTCTGGAAATAGCTTTTTCCATAGCTCATCTTGCAAATTAGCATGTCACAGGATTCTGGAAAATCTAAATAAGAAAAGTAGCCATGAATTCAGGCCCAGGAATCATTGCATATGCAGTAGAAAAACTCTTACTGGTAAGCCAGCAGCAACACCATATGTCCAAATACATTCAGTTGTACATTCAAGTCCACATTTTCTCATGGCCTCAGTCTCTTATGATGCTGAACTAGACTGCCAAACATTTCATCATAGAATCACAGAATATCAGGTTGGAAGGGACATCAAGGATCATCTGGTGCAACCTTCCTTGGCAAAAGTGCAGTCTAGACAAGATGGCCCAATACCCCATCCAGATGAATCTTTACATTTGCACCCTCGGAAATATGATTCCAGAATTAAAATTCTTCTCTATGTGGATTTTAGATTGCAAGGTAAACTTTTAGACTCACTAAACCTAGCTGCCAAAAGTCATTAATTATAACAGAGCGAAGACTAATTGCGCACCCTCAATAAACTGTGGTGTTTGGTTTTTTTTAATTTGCAGTCTCTGTAGCTGTTTATACTAATGTAAAATGTGTAGCAGATCCACAGACACTTATCCTACTTTTCACACATCAAGGAGAAACTCAAGGTAAAAGGCAGTGAAGAATCTTCTGCCATCAGATAATCTATTTACATAAACTCTCTGGAACTGGAAAAAGGCAGGAAAGCCAATTTCTCTGTTGAATCAGTATCATAGAAGTAGAACTCAATGAGGCAGACATCCTAAATCGAAACCTGGTCATTTTCCTTATCATTGATGTCCTATTTTTCCTTCTCCAAGCAGCCTGAATTTTACTCAAAGTACTTATACAGTTCTGCTTTTTCAGGGTCAAAGGTAGGAATTTCAACATACACACCGCATGTTTAAATATTTGCTCATTCCTGTTAAAGCAAAGCAGTGAAGAACGTCCAGCTATATGCTTAAGATAGTGCACAATATTGAATCTTCAGGATTTATTTTTCAGTAACAGCTTTAGGGGGCTTATACTCAATATTTCTGCTCACTGGAATAGCGGGGTTAGTTACAATTCTACAGGACATTCAGGTAGTTCCTGTTCAGTTATACAGTATATGTATTTGGAATTACATAGCAAACTATATTTTACTGTGTAATTTAATATCAGAGGCTAAATTTCCCATTCATTTGGAAGGTCTAGATCATGAGTGGACTCTTCTTAAGCCATGTAGCTGTTATCACAGCCTTTGAGAAGACTGAATTCATGAATATTTGTGTGGAAAGTTCAGATGTGCATTATAGAGGTCAGTTTAAGCATCCAGTGTGAGGCATTTTGAATGCCTTCATTTGAGGGCCATAACCATCCTATGAACATTAATGAATTTATTGTCTCAGTAGTCCTGTGAGTTAGTTAGTATGCATTAGAACCACATTTACACTTAGGGTAAAGTAAATCATTAAATACTCCAGTGTTATATGAATATAGCTACACTAGCCATAATGATTCTTTTTCCAAACTTACAACCATCACAAACTAAAACAAGTCAGGCACCACTCCTTAGCCAAAATCAAACAGGAAGGCTTATGTCTAAGAAAGCATTTAGTTACATATCCAAATAAATATTTAGTCAGAATCTCTGCATCTAAATTCAGGAGATCAATCAAAGCAAGCCCTGAGGCACCATAAACTAAGCTCCCGTATTGCCCAGTATGGTTGCTGATGACACCAAATATATGGCATACCTACACCGTTCTCAAAGGCACTAGGTAGCCTAAGTTGGGAGTCTGGATTGTTCCCTAACTTTATCTCCTGCTGTATGAGCAGGCTAATCTGATACAACCCAGGCTGTGGACAATAGTGCCACCTCTTTCTCTTCCACTGTTAACAGCGAACAGTCACTTGAAAGAACTTTTGCACACATTGATTTTTCAAGAGAAGATTTTAGGGTCAAAAACCAATGGCAGCATCCAGCCACAGCCTTGGCTTGGGTGCCTAAATTCCAGGAAAAGGGAGGGAAAATGAGTAGATTTCTACTAATTGTTTCCTTTTGGATCTCTGTAGGACTCTGTTTTGCTGTTGTGGTTGTCCGAAGAAAGTAAAGGTATGAGTATGAAGGAAACTCTTTGTCAGTTAAACTTTCTGTCAATCAAAAGTAACTAAAGCAGTCCTTTGTCAGTCTGAAGCAGTTCCAGCCCACACCTCCTCTCTCCTAATTGCTGTAGCCAACCTATGCAATGCAAAGGGAAGTTGGGACAAGAGGAAGAAGCAACCTCATTTTGTTGTCCAAGGGTAGGACAGTGACTTGGAGATAGGAGCTGGGTTTGCATTCCAGGCTTAGCTCTCAGGGTTATTTCACAGAATTACAGAATGGTTGAGGTTGGAAGAGACCTCTGGAGAGCACCTGGTCCAACACCCCTGCTCAGACAGGGCCACCTGGAGCCAGTAAACCAGAACTATGTCCAGATGGCTTTAGAATATCTCCAATGATGTGCCAGTGCTCAGTCACCTTCACATTAAAAAAGTGTTTCCTGATGTTTGAAGGGAACCTCCTGTGTTTCAGCTTGTGCCCAACTCTTGTCCTGTCACTGAGCACCGCTGAAAAGAACCTGGCTCCATCCTCTATGTACTCTTCCTTCAGGTATTTATACACATTGATAAGATCCTCCCTGAGCCTTCTCTTCTTCAGATTCAACAGTACCAGCTCTCTCAGCCTTTTCACAGAGATGTTCCAGCCTCTTTGTCATCTTAGTGGCCCTTTGTTGGACCCTCTCCAGTACGTCCATGCCACTTTTGTACTGGAGAGCCCAGAACTGGACACAGTACTCCAGATGTGGCCTCACCAGGGCTGAGGAGAGGGGAAGGATCACCTCCTTCAACCTGCTGGCAGCCCAAGACATCATTAACCTTCTTGGCGACAAGGGCGCATTGCTGGCTCATGTTCAATTTGGTGTCCACCAGGACCCCCAGATGCTTTTCTGCCAAGCTGCTTTCCAGCTCGTGGTCCCCAGAATATACTGGTCTGTAGCATTGTTCCTTTCCCTGTGCAGAACTTTCACCTTTTTGAATTTAATGAGGTTCCCGTCAGTCCATTTCTCCAGTCTGTTGAGGTCCCTCCAGATGGCAGCATGACCCTTTGGCATATTAGCCATTCCTCCTGGTTTGGTGTCATCCACAAACATGCTGAGGGTACATTCTGTTCCATCACTCAGAGCACTAATGAAGATATATTGACCCCTGGGGCACACTGCTAGTTACTGGCCTCCAACTAGACTTTGCATCACTGATCATCACCCTCTGGACTCAGACATTGACCCAGTTTTCAGTTCATCTCACTGTCTGCTTCTTCAGCCCATTCAGGCATCAACAGCTTGTCTTTGAGGATCTTATGAGAGACAGTGTCAAATGCCTTACTGAAGCCAGGTACACAATATCCATTGCTAGCCCCTCATCTACCAGGCAGTCATTTAATCATACAAGTTTATCAAGCTTATCAGCCTACTTCCTATTGGTGAAGCCATGCTGATTAGTCCTGATGATTTTTTTGTCCTTGATGATCCTGGCAATGGCTTTATCACCTTTCAGGCGATGGAGGTGAGACTGACTAGCCTGTAGTTCCCTGGGTTCTCCTTGCCTTTCTTGAAGACATGAGTGACATTTGCTTTCCCCCAGTCTTCGGGCACTTCTCCCAGTTGCCATGACTGATCAAAGATTATAGAGAGTGGCATCACAATGACATCGGCGAGTTCCCTCAGCACTTGTGGGTGCAACCCATCAGAGCCCATGGAATTAAGTATATCCAGTTTGCTTAAGTATTCTCTGGCCTGATCTTCTTCCACCAAGGGTACATCTTCCTTGCTCCAGACTTTTCCTGTGGTGTCTGGGACCCTGGATTCCTGAAGGATGGTCTTGCTGGTAAAGACTGAGACAAAAGAGGCATTTGCCCTGTGTAGCCAGGTCTCCGATCTCATTGAGCACTGAGCCCACATTTTCCCTAGCCTTCCTTTTGTCACTTATGTACTTATAGAAGCCCTTCTTCTTGTCTTTGACATCCCTGTCCAGATTCAATTACATTTGGGCTTTAGCTTTCCAAACTTCATCCCTGGATGCTTGGACAATGTTTCTCTATTCCTCCCACATTACCCATCCTTCCTTTCACTCTCTGTATGCTTCTCTGTTGTGTTTTGAGTTTGGTCAGATCTTCATTCTTAATCCACACCAGCCTTCTGGCATTTTTGTGTGCCTTGATATTCTTTGGGATAGAACTCTCCTGAGCTCAGAGAAGGAGATTTCTGGTTTTATTCTATGGGTTTTATATAAAATCCACAAAAGGGAAAAGGGACAAAGCCATTCCTCACCTACTGCCATTCTCACAAAAGACACACATGTGTGAGACACACCTGCAGTGTTCCCCCAGCCTTTAAAAAGAAAAAGTTCAGGCTCCAGGTTTGGAGTTAATTGCCTCACGTACCTAAACATTGATTCAGACATCTCAAACTTTTTCAAAAAATTTTAAACCCGTATAGCCCTTACATAGTTGTACTTCAGTCAGTTGAACCTGAGAACTCTTAAATAGAATGACATATGTTTAGATGGTCTGTTGAACTGGAACTCTCAACAGCCTTGTAAAAAGGTGTACAACACCGTCGTGTTAGAATGTGTCCTCGTTTCTACACAGTACAGCATTTTCATACCTATTTTGCATGGGTCTCATGATTAAATAAAGCACAAAGCAATAACAAATCCTCTTTTTTGTTTTTGAACTTGTGATCTAGAGATGATTAATGGTAGCTCATTAATCTGCCTGAGCTATTTATTTCACTCAATTCTAAGACTTATGTTCTAATGAATCCTTTACAAGAAAAACACATACTGGTTATGTTATAGCTGTACGTGCCTGAGAGGGTATTTGTGCTGTGTTGTTGCTTTTTAATCATCTTTAAATTCACTGCTTCTTGTAATGGACACTTGTGTATTTATAACAATATCCTGTTTACCCCTTAGATTATTCATGCCTGAGTGGCTAGCCTACTGCAGAAAAAGGTTTAATGAGTTTCAAGGGGATAGCACTGTAAAAACAGGAAAAACATAAAACAAGTGCCTGAATACTAATGTAAGCCTCTGGCTAAAACTCATTGTCCAAGCCTATGATAACAGACATTCCTCTGATGATGTACCTCATTTTTTAATAGGATACCTTTATTCCTAATTGTACAGTATCTCCATACCTAACATCTTGCTAAATAAGCCACACTGTAGCTAAGCATTTTAACAAAGCACGCCCTAAAACTGAGATGGTTGCCCCTCACCTGAATCTTTCACATGTAACAGATCCATTTATTAGCAGGATGTTCTATTTCACCTTTTGACTTTCAGAAAATTCAGCTGGTTTGTCATGGTGACTCCTATTGACAATGGACAACTGCCACAATGAAATCAAATATTGCCATATTCATGTTTGAATTAGATGCACAATCCCATAATTTGTTTGCTTCAGTTGTTTTTACTCAGGAAAACACAGATTTCACTTAGCTACTTATTTATTTTGATAAAATATGTTCACTGTTTCTCCCCATGCTAAACTTATGACTAATCTTCACAACACTTTATCTAATTGTGTTTTCACAGAG
This sequence comes from Caloenas nicobarica, assembly GCF_036013445.1. Classification (NCBI taxonomy): domain Eukaryota; kingdom Metazoa; phylum Chordata; class Aves; order Columbiformes; family Columbidae; genus Caloenas; species Caloenas nicobarica. The sequence continues at coordinate 53,721,340 of NC_088245.1, forward strand.
CTAAATAACCTTTTTGCTAAAAAATGCAAAATCAGAATGTCCAATTTGCTGCAAAACTAAAATCTACATATTCACATCAGTGGTTCATATTTCATATTTAATTCTGTCTCTCACTCACCTACAAGGATTTTGAGATTTCCTTAAGCTTTTTTCCTATTTCTGCTCTCCTCTAGGATTCCTGAAGTCTTCTCTGATCTCAATAGTGCCACAAAGTATCCTGCAATTGGCTTCTAAAGCATGTTAAATATGCTACCACAGCAAACTCTTCTGATCCTGCATTATTGAAGGCTCAAAAAAATTTTTTTTCACTTCCACCACCGTTAATCTGGCCTCTCATTCTGCTGTCTTTGAAATGTAAAGTTTATCTCTCTACCGACTACTAGACAAAAAGCTTCACAGTGCATGCTGTGTCTTCAGCTCTTCTTAAATTCACTTCAGTTTCTCGTTTCCTTTTGACACACAATTTTGCAAAAGAACAAAAATTAACAGAATGAAATCACCTATACAATATTCTCATCCACCATCTGTTGATGTCATTGCCTACCTCTTCTTATTTCCAAAGGTTCCTTGTCTCATTCACTAATCCTTCAGTAAAACACCTTGAGACTGAGGCCACCCTGTCCCTTGTCCCGGGTTACTGAATTCTTCATCCTCCCTTGCACGGCAGAGGCTGGCATTGCACATCTGAGGAAACAATGCCATGGAAAGCTGGAAGAAAGGAGGAAGTTTTGGCTATCATTTGCGTCTGATAGAAGATCTATTGCACTACTTTCACCACATCTTTTCCGATTAACAATAAAGCTTTGGGTGTTCCTGCTCCAGCAGGGAGATTGGACTAGATGATCTTTTGAGGTCCCTTCCAATCCCTAACATTCTGTGATTCTGTGATTCTGTGATTTATACACCTAGAGGCTGCAGCGAAAGGCCTTTATTCCACATAGTCATTATACTGATCCCACAAAAATAACTCACATTAATGAACATAAAGAAAATCAGTTTAAGTGATGACATATGTGTCATATAATCTGTCACCTACCATTTTAAGTAGATCTGGAAACGCTCACGTTGCTCTATGGATAAGGGTATCACAGAGACGCCATAGCCAAAGATTAGCAATGGGAAAACACAACTTGGAGGGTCCCATCCACCAGCCCATTTGTCAGGTAGTTTACAGGCTGAATTTGTACAGCATTTGTACAGTGATCTATTCACGGTTGCCCCCCAAAAAGTTAAGATCTCTGTGAAAAGCTGTTTTCAGAACAGAATGCCAGTTTTCTAGTTGTGGACAAAAGCTGACAGTGAGGCTACTACTTCCATCTATTGCCACTTCAGGATTGCTATACATGGCCACACAAAATGGATCCAGGGCCATAGAATCCACGAGCTGAATTACTGTCATGAAACTGCTAGCAAGATAACAGCTACCCACAGAGGAATGTAATGCATCTACCATGCTTTTGAATTTTTGATACTTCCCCTCCACCCAGACTCAGATGAATAACTTTTGAAGGAGTTCCTGCATTGCATGGGGAGACTGCAAAAAGATTTTTATCCCCAGGGCCCCTTACCATTGTTGGAAGTGGTTATGAAAAGAACTGTGTGAGGTGCGCTCCTGAAAAGGGTTTTTATTACCAGGTTTATAGCTAATAACTTTGTCATGGATTCCTACACTGCGGTAAGCCTTTGGAGAACTCCAGAAGAAGACATGGCACTATCAGTAGTATAACAAACAGACAATTAATAGGACTCAAGAGACCAATGTTTACCGCTGAGCTGCTAGCAAGTCATTTAAACTCTGTGCTTTAGCCTCTTCCTCTATTAAATGCAGTCTTGACAGTTATCTCCCTTGGAAGTATTTTCAGGTCAATTGGTAATATCTGGTTTATTAACCATTGCTTCTGTGCAGCAGCATGGCAATCACTGTACACTCTGTCTACAGGTTTCCACGTCATGAGTTTCTTTGCAAGTTCCCCTAGTTACTGTGGGCCACTGATATCAAGACTATTTGAATAAGTGCATACTGAAAAGTAAGACACCTCTCTGGATGCTTGTCTTTCTATCTTCATGCTGGGTTTAGATAAATGGCACTTTCTGATATACACCTTTCCTCCTCCTTCCACATGAATCACAAAACTGCAGCCAAACTTGGGAATAACTGTAATGACAAATGACATCTCAGTTGTCATTTTAACTGCCTTTTGCTTCTGCCTACCTTTAATGCAAACAACAAAAAATCTAAGTCAAGAAGATTCAATCACAAGCTAGACGGCAGATCCATCACTTTCCTCAGAACCGGCTGTATTAAATAACAGGAAAGAAAAAATAGTCATAATATGGTGTCACAAGAGCACAGCCGTCTTTTTGCACAGCCCAGGAAAACTTCTACATGAAGCTTCACTCCAAAATTCTTTTCTGTTTCTCATCTAGGAATCAGGAAGTTTTAACAGATATTAAATGCATATTTCTAAGTCACATGATAAATAATAAACATAACCTGTAATCACAAGTGTTTTAATCATATGGGAAAGCCATAATCACACAGCCATAAGATGTGTGCAGAGCTATACATATAAATATCCCAAACAGTAATGAATTTTTACAATAGTTTCTAGGACAACCCCTCTTGGGTAATAGATTGTGTATTTAAATTAGCACATGGGGCACAATGGGAATGGATATATAGAAGGAAAAAGTTGGCGCTGAGAGCCTTAATGGCCAAAATACACATTTTTTTAAGAAATCTTACTTTGGATTCACTTTAACCTGGTCTCAAGCATTAAATTGCTATTAAGAGCTGAAATGCATTAAGTGCACCTTGCAGCGTTACCACTTGCTTTATCATCATCTGAAGGGAATTCCACACTGGCCTGCCCAAGGTCTGGCCTGTCATGTGAAGTTCCAGAAATTGTTTGTTACAGAATATGCCTTGCTGAATTTCTTTCTGGATGTTTAACAGAAGTTTTGAACTTCAGATTGTGGCTTTGCTTAAAATGTTAAAATAAGGTGTCAAAAGGTTTTGTGGCACCAGCCTCCCTCCTCTCTCTAACAGAACAGAGGTGCTGCCCAAGGCCATGAACCACAGCTAAATGCACCACTGGCCAACTGGTGCTCAGTCACTGCTCAAACGTGCAACATGAAAAGGCACACTGCCAAAATTATTTAAGGACTTGAATGTCCTGAATTGTTTTCCGATTGCTTAAGAAATACTTTTCTGGTTGACAAACAAAACAGCCGTTAATTTTACAGTGTGCATTTTCTGTTGGTTTTGTAACATGAATTACAACTCTAGTAAATAAAAGTCTTATTTCAGTGCAGTACTTTAAAAGGGGAATGACAACAAAAGGCAATTTCTTCCTGCGATATTATCCTCTTGCTTACTGATACTAAGCCGGCTTTGTATCAACCAGAATTCTTGGCAGTAGCAGAGACTTTGATAGCTTCCCTAGTGTTGATAATGGTGCAAGAAAAAAGAGATATGTTTATCCCTACTGGTTCTGATGGAAGACCAGAAGAAGGTGGAAAAGAGCAAGAAAGAGAAATTTTTCTCACAACTCAGGCAGCTAAAGCTCAAGAAGTCAGTAATTAAGAGAACAGATAATTGAATATATTGAGTTGGACTGATAACAGAGAAACTTAGTGAGTCTTGTGCAGACATGAACAAGAGGAGGCAATCAGAGGCAGCACATCTGACCCCCTTTCCTAAGAGCAAAGAAAAGAGAAGAAATTAACCACTCATTTAGTCACCCTTCAGCACAAAAATCCACCCAACCACAAAGAAAATTAGCACAATCAGAAATAGATTTTTTTTTAATGAAACACATTTTCAAATAGAAAGACAAACTTAAAAAACCCTTTGTAGAAATGACCTTTTGTTGCAATCTATGATTTTAGTATCTCTAGGCTGATGCAGTTTGATTCCTATTTGTCATGGAAATGCTTAACTGCCAAATTGAATGTTATATTAAGATAGCTTTATAGCCAATCATGGCAATTATTTCAGTCACATTAAATCATCTGCTGCTGTTTTTTCTTCTCCATGACATTTTTATAGACTATCTTTGAAACATTTATTATTTGTAAAAAAAGCCCTGATGAAGTGATATGGCCAGGAGAATATTTATGTAATCAGGCTTGGTTTTGGCTAGTATCTGCAAGATTTCATTTAACCCAAATATAAGAAATACAAAGCCCGCCCATCTAGAAAAAGTAATCTCTTTTTCTACTTTGGACTTTTCCTTTCCTATTGTAAATAGAAAACTGTCACATACTTTATACTAGTGTTATGTATACCAGATCAATACAAGTACAATCAGCACTTTCCTTATGAAAAAATGAAGTTATCACAAAGACCAGGCATTATTTAAGATTTTCATTTAAAAACAGCATAAATCCTAACTTTGAAATTAGATTTGTCAACAAATCATACATCTTTAATTAGATTTTCATTTATTTGCATTTAAAAGGAATAAAAACTTTTGAGATACTGTTCTTGCCATTTGGAATTCTTGAAGTGTTTCTAAGGATCGAGTGACCTGCTGCTTTGATATTGCTGCTACTCATTCACAGAACTATCAAAACTCAAGTCTTAAAACTTTACTTCTTTTTCTCTAAAACTAACAGTATGATCACTTAAAAAAAAAAAAGTATTGCAATTTTAAGTTAATGCAGCAGGTTTTTTTAATATAATACAGCATTAAAGAGGAAAACAAATAAAAATTTTAAAACGGTCTTGACTTATTTCTAAATTATACTCCACTATCTAGAAAGACTTACAAGAAAAGTAGTATAGAAATTATTTGAGAACATTTTCTCAAATAATTAAAGTCAAAGTAAGCCATTTCCATAATACTGTACTTCATTTCTGTTCAGCTGAATAAATTAATATTTGTTTTCTTCCTCTGTTTTTCTAATTCTTTTGTATTATGTTTTGCTGGTGACTTCTTTGTTCTAATTATAAACTTCCATGCTGCACTCTCTCCATGTTCGTTTTACAGAGATGAGCGTCTGAAAAGTTTTATTTAAGGTCTTTGGAAAAATAGTAAGAGGACCTATTTGGGTTTGTCATTTTCTAGTTATTTGTGCTCTTTGCCTTATTTTATGAATACAGCACAGCATAAATATTTGGCAGGTTCCAAAAGGACTTTCTACAAATGTTTTCAAAATAGCAATGCAGTGAACTGCCTTCTGGTTTGCTTGGCATGCCTAAACACTCATCAGCAAACCTGACCCTCTTGATTTTTGTTAGTCTTATTTTCAACTTTCCTAACAATTCCATTGTGCTGAAATGTAGGTGGGTTATTTTGGGTTTTTGTTGTTTTGGTTTGGCTGGGGTTTTTTGACAAAAAATTAGATTGTCTTGCTATGGAAAAATCTACTAAGATAGAAACACAGAGCCCAGAAGTGCATATATAATGACTGAATCCCTCTGTTAAGGATGCAATTACTGGAACTCAGACAATTCAAACATATTTTTCTTCATTCAAAGCTAACCTCATTTAATGTTCATCTTCACTCATTTTATTTAATTTGCTGAAGTGGAAGCTGTTTAAAAATGTATTTTAATATTAAATATATATTTTTCCTTCCCATCAGAGACATTTCCTGAGAATTAGGGTAGGACAGGAAAGACAAGAATTGATTAAAGTGTCCCAGTGTCCCTTCTGGGAACTGTGGATGCAACACTCTACAGAATAACAGGACTGTTGATGGAGTTTACATATTGTGGTACGCTAGATTTTCCCTTTTGCTCCCTCCTACATACAACGCTACAGTCCAGAGCCTTGGGGGACAGAAGTCTTGAGCGTGGAAATATGTTGAACAACCAAGACCTCTGGAAGTCATCCCATCCCCGCACCACAAAGACAACTGAGTGTGCCTGGACCCAAGACGTGGCTTGTTAGGCTGCTTTGCAGAACATGCACCAACACTAGCCCCAGGATTTCCCCCTGTGCTCTGCTCTTCTTCTCCATAGCCAATAGGCTTTCCCTCATATCCTACCTACAACTTCTTTATGGCAAGCTGAGCTCATCATTGTCCACCATGCTAGCAGACATACAGAACGTATGACCGCAATCTTCACTGGAACAACTTTCCACGTATCAGGAGACAGCCCTTATATCCTCTCACAGGCTTCTAGTTTCAAGTCCAGCTCTTTCAACCTGCTTTCATGTTTTATAATCCTTTTATTCTTCTTACTCTGTTTTGAACTCTCTTCAGTTTGTCTGCATGTCTAAAATAGTTACAGCATTTCAGATGAGTAGGTGAGGATGACTTCCTTGTATCAAGCAGAGCAAAATATTGATCATCCGTGTCTTTTTTTCCCTTCTTTGCATCAATATCATACAGTAATTGATAATCTGATTCTTTTGTATAGTACTTAGTCAATTATTTTCCATTCTCTGTTTGAAAGTAGGATTTTGTTTTAGACAAGTCGTACTTTACAAATGTGAATGTCCTGCACCAGGCTTGGGGGGAGAGAGAGATGCTGAAGGGTTTTTTGGGGGAATCTCAGTAAAAAAGGCCCAACAAAAATGGCATAATAACAGCTGTTTTAATAAGATAGAATAAAAAGAGGAGTATAGCTAGTAAATCTTTCATCCTATCAGATGCTGAGAAGCCCTTTTCACACAGCATCAGGCAGACTGCAGATACATTGCTGCCTGGCACACTGTGCAGAATCCATCTGTGGAGAGGTTCCTCCTCCCTCCCACACCACAGTGCCTTTTATTGTGTGTAACAATCAAAGCCATGCACCTTCTACTGACAGGCTGGGCTGTTACCTCTGTCATAACGTCCGCTAGCACGCAACAGAAGCCAGCACAGAGCAGTCCAGCAGATTCCATGCTAACGTATAGACTGCTCCAGCCTTAAACCGAAAGCCCAACAAAGCAGACATGGCCTGGTCAAGATCACTAAGTCCTCAAATACAATGTCTTCTGCAAGCCCTCCAATATAATGAAGGGCACTTGGTTTTGCATTGTTGATTTCAAACCATTTCTCTAGTTTTATCAAAGTAATACTCTATGTGAGCACTCAAGCCCGCTTTTCAGAAGCTGCCATGGCCTCCCATTCATAATGCTCTCATTCATTCTCTGAGGTGGGTAAGCGTAGCAGACCTCTTGAAGCATCTCCTAGGAAAGAGCTCAGCATCACCTTTGTCCACAGTGCTTTTATTTCATCAAACACATACGTGGGATGGTCTTCCCTGCCTGTAGAGAAAAATGAGAAAATCCACTTTCTTATTCATCACTTTTGCCCCGTGTTTTCACTGGGGTAAAGGATTCAGAAATGTGTGCATTTTTTCCTTTTGCTTTGTAGTGATGAAAAGAAATCAAAATAAGTATTCAGCTGGACTAAGAAAGAATTCACTTACTCAACATCTAGAGCTCCATTAAGTGTCTGTCCTTTCAGAGGTCTAGAAATCCAGGCAAAAGTAAACAGTTGTCCTGGTGATAGAATTTCAAATATTAATCTTGTTTTTAAAGTTCAGAATATGGGTTCCCTGCTTAGTTTAGCACTTAGACATTGTCAGGTACTGCAATAAACAAATTCATAAGAAATCAAATCTCTGCAATTTTGCAGAATACAAGGACTATCTTTATGTCAATCAGAGGAAATGTGGGTTTGTCCAGCAAATTCTTTATTACTACTGAGAGGATAAGGATTACAGAAACAGGCTCAAAATTTGTTCTTATTGGGTGTAGATTTGTGTTTAGCTATTGAACTTCTGCTGTTGAAAAAGATGTCAGAAAACTTACACAAACAGAAAATTGAAAAGTAGCATGTGTGATTCTTCAATCAATTGCAAAGTGAAGTAAGGAACTGAATAACTTTTTTTTTTTTTTTTTTTTTTTACTTTGTTGTTGTTATTGCTTGAGTCTAGTGGCAATGGTCCTGCAGCTTACGTCTCTATATGTGTTTACTAGAATCAGGAAAAAAGGTCAGCATGTATTGTACTAGCATGTATAAAAAATACATAGAAAATACTAAAGAAAGTACTAATAATGAAATGGCTAGATAAATTAAAACATGCACCTTCACCTGCAATGTCAGCAGCAAAGGACATTAGAAATGAATGCGGAGTGCCACATGATGCAATTCTAAAAAGATGTGAATCGTATAATTCAAAGAGAAAGAAAAGAAAGAATATTGTTAGAAGTATAGACGAGAATGGGTAGCGTAAGTAGGTTACTTAGCTGTTCCTATGTACACTCTCAGAATATAAAAGTAGTTAATAGGTGTTGAAAATGAAAGAAAACACCTATCTCGTTAAAGTTCCATTTCATTCTCACCCTTTCATAAGAACAATATTTCCAGAATGGAAAAAGTACTATGACACATCTGGTTTTTTCACATGCTCTTTCAAGTTCATATTTTTGATGCTTTGTCTCCTTTCTGCCCATCCACACACCTACACATCCCCATTAGCTGCATGACTACAATGAAAGATTCAGCAGCAAAGGGCTGCCCACTGCACCTGACCTGACAGCTCTTTCTGTGGCAAGCAACAGGAACAGCACAAGGACCCTTTCATCCAGTTCTGTAGAGCAGCATGATAAAATTATAGCTGGCCTGAGGACCAGGTATTTCATTGTTCACCCTGCTTCACGTACTTTTCAACCATAACGCTCCTCACGTGGACACCTCCAGTTTTCTTAAGGAATTTTTAAAAAGGAACCCCAAAAGAAAGCTAATTTTTGTATTTTCAACACTGTGTCATACAGTTATCATATTCACAGTTTGACAGAACATTGGTCTCCCCAGGTAGCACCTGTTGAACTCTATAAGGGTTTTTTTATTTTGGGACAATATTTTTCTATAAATGGTCTTGACTCAAAAATAATTGAGCTGCTTGAATGCAGACTGACAAGATTCTTCCCTGCTTAGAAAACAGAAATAGAAAATTACAACCGAAGGGCTAATGAGTCACAAAATCATTATTTGAAATCAGGTTTTAAAGCAGAAAACATTTTGCAGCCTCAGTATCACTATTGCCTATGCAGGAATACAAGTTATTAAAATCAAAATCATAAGGGAGCAAAGCAGGACAAGCAAGATAGGTTGTTTTGAACCTGTCTGTAATAGCACCAACAAGAGTATTGCTTATAGATTTGTCAGCTGGAAAAAGAGAAAATGGAATTGTAACATAGATTTTCTCCCTCTAAACCAATTCATGTTTCATGGTGGAGTTTTTCCATGAAAAGCTTTAGCTTTATTTGAGCATATTGATATCAGATACAGGGTGAATGAAAGCCAATGTTTAGACAGGAGCAGTAGCACAGACTTGCAAATGGACTTTGGTGGCTAACATAGGGTATGGGCTGAAATAGGAGTCTAATGTATTTGCTGTTATCACTGTTCTGGGGGATTTATGCAAAAGTGACAGACTCATGCAGACTGAGTACTTTTCATAAAAAAATTCAAGCACAGGCTAGTATCTTTCAGTCAAAAGCACAGTAAGTTGAGTTACTTCATTTTGCTGTTTCTATATTGTCAGTTTACCTTACTAGTACTCAAACACCTGAATCCCTTAAATATTTTTGCAGTGCTAAGATAACCTTTAAGTAATTTCTGGCATCGTACTAGAAGACTATCAGGAAGGCAAATTTCTGCCAAGTAAGCAAACAAGAAAGTACTGAATTTTCATTCATGTTCCGAAATAATTTCAAATGCCACAATACACATCAAAAAGAATTTCAGTCCTTTCGCAGAAGTCAATATGATGTAGTAATGATATAGGAGTGTTGAAGAGGGACTGACTAAAGGACATTTGTTTTGAAATTAAAAGAAAATTAAACCATTGCTCCCTAAAGATTTGTATTCCACTTCAGGCACCTAGAACTAACATTAAATCATCTTTTAAAGTACTCAAGCCCTGCCACACAGATGTAAAACTGCAAGATTTTATAACTCAGTCAAGACCTTTCTGTTCTCTTATTGAAACAAGAACGGAAAATGGAAGTGTGTAGGTGATGCAAAGATGAAAAGAAAGGTTCAAGGAGGCCACTGGGCAAAGTGCATACGAGTTCCTAAAATTTCTATTACATTCATTTATTTATTTATTTCCACTTGCAGAGCATACTCGTGGAAAGACTCTCATCAAGCCGCATTGTGCCTGTTCCTCAGCCTGCATATGGAAGAGACACATTTTAAGCAGTGCCCATTGAGGGCAGCAAGGCTTACCTTTCTCGAGCTGTTCAGGGAACATTTTCAATCTGGGCTACAGTTATGAGGTCAGCCGAGATAGGAAGTATATTGATGATGAACAAAAAGTCATATTCCTTGATAACATATTAAAGGGAGAAGTTGTGCTGCCTCTGTCATTCTCATGGAATACCAGAAAGTAGAGCTGCTTTCCTGCTGCACTTCAGTTTGGCTGCAGACCAGTATGCCCAGTATGACTTGGGTGGCCTAGGGTCTTATTATTAGCGTCTCTCCACCTAACATTACCATTATAAAAAGGCCATTCCGGCCCTCTAAACAGGAAGATTAGGCTGCTGTAAGTCGAAGCACATGTTATTCCTCTTGCCTGTGTGTTTTATTTTTTGTTTTCCTTTGGCTGCTGATCAGGGCTGCCATTTTCCCACTACAATCACTCAACTTGAGTGCACAACATGACAGTTCTCACAATCCTCACAACAGACCATAACCCTCTCTTCCTGATCTCACAGGTTAACAAAGACATTTTGCATGAATAATTACAGTGTCAAAAGGAGCTAGCTAACACACAGCTAACCTGTAACTGCCATCTCCACGCATTTTTTTTCCCTAGTTTTTCCTTTAGAAACAAAACAAGCCACTCACCACAGATAAAAAACTTGACCACTCAGAATTCAAAGGGGCCGAGTGTCAAAGCAACACTTCTGGTGAACTCTTGCTCCCTATCTACCTCTTTTATACTTTACACTTGAAATTTCCAGCTCAAGATTCTCAGCTGAACTGTTTCAGCTGTTCATCTGAAAAGCCACCCACTCGTAAGTAAAACTGACTATTACAAAAATAAAATCTTGACAGGAAACTAATGAAATTCATAACTCAAGAACAAAACTAGTGCTTTGTTTTCAGGAGTAGCCTTTTTCATTTACTACTTTACTCTTTCTCCACTAAATAAATATTAATTATGGTGGTTATCTATACAAGTGCTTCATTCTCTGTTTCCTGGAATTCGCAAAGTTATCCTTGGATTTGTGATGACAGGGAGTGCTTTTAAACAGAATTGTATTTTTCCATATGATATAACAGTTGCATAGAACATAATGAAGCGGGCAGGAATCTGTATGTATTTAATTAACACTACCAATCTGTCAGTCCTATGGCATTCACCTTTAATTGTGTTCGTTATATAGTTTGATTGTGTTTGATATTGTTAGGTTGCTAAACTTAGTATGTGCCATAAATAGTGTTGCCCACGGCACAGGTCTCCTGTTCAGTATTCAGGTCTCCTTGCAGTACTCAGGTCAGCAGATTTGCAGTTGTCCTGTACCATAAATAAAAGACATTAAAAACTAACCTTTCTAGTGCACACAATTTTTCTAAATTTAGAAATTTATTCCAAAAAAGCTGACCAGACATAGCATGATAGTTATGTCCCGTAAGAAATTATCCATACCAAGCAACTGATAATGTGTACAAAACGTCTTGCTATGTTAAATCTTATTTAGGGTTAAAAAAATGCAACAAGAAAAATGAAGACAGGATTTATTTCAAAGCCTGTTAATTATATTTGCAAAGAGCATTTGAGTCAGAATGCAAACTTTGCTCCATGGTGACAAGTGCTCTCAAGCCTTGCTAATCAAAAGATTGAAATGCAGCCTTTGGGATCAGGCTGAGCCTTTTATTCAGAAGCGGAGAAAATTTAGTTGAGTTACCTGACCAGTCTTAGAATCTTTCTTTCAAAATACCATTAGTTTTTATACTTTACGACGCCAGTAGAATGAAATCTCAGCACAATGCAAGACGGATTAGACATGTAAATGCCTGTTAATAACAAAGATAGGTAGGTGGGTCTCTTTCACAATTCAGGAAAATTACCATGGTTTCCAAGGGCCTTATGGACTTCAGAAGCCTGTTGCTGAATATACCATAATCTAGTTATTCAAAGGTTAGATGACAAATCAGTGAGACAGTTGGCTGTATGAAGAATATTTTTATTATAATCTTCTAATATAATTTCTTGGTTTGCCTTGTTTAGAAAGTTAAAAAACATCAGACATCTCTCCTCTTACTTGTTCTGTCATGTAATCACACATAAAGGTCCTTCAAAACACTCAAGTGCATGTATTAAATTACACTGCATAAATAATTACTGGCATAAATAAGAAGTTGCTTTGGTACTTCCAGGTCTCAGGACCAGTATTTCTAAATTTCTTTTTAATTATTGTACTGGATACGCCAACAGCAATTATTTTAATAAAACAAACTGTGTGGTATATTCACCTGTTACATGTAACTCTGTGCATATGTACACATCTATATTTCATACAGGAAAGAGATATTCAGAAGACCCCAGTTATCCTGAAGTATCATTTTATGCAGAGTCTCAGCTTGCTCTGTGTTACCATAGAGTTTAAGTCTTTGTTGAATAATTCAACACTACACTTTTCACTGTTGGAACTTTCATTTATGCTGCTATTACGTTCTCATGTGACAGATAGCTATGGTCCTTGTAACTCTCTTCTTATCTGGAGAAGTAATTTTATTTTCTTATCCAGTGCTCACGCCAACCATGCATATCGTTTCCCTTGTCTCTCCTTCTGTAAAGATATTTTTCCTGACATTTACCTCTTAGATTTCTTAATTTTAGAGAAGATTCATGCCAGTGACTACTTATAAAATCTTCAGGTATATACATTCTTCAGCAGCTGTTTTTATTTAACCATCCTTCTTGAACTTCAAGGAATGATCTATGAGAGACTCATAAGATCTTTTTTTCTGCTGATCCATAAAATCATGTACTTATCTGAGTTTGAATATCTTCTCTTTCACATTTGCATAGCCCAGCAGAGGTCTCTTAGTAATTCTTGAACACAATTTTAAAAGAGTTGCAAGATTAACATGTAAACAAACAAGAAAAATAATATATCTATTGTATACAAAGAGAGCTTAACCTTTTCCACAAGAAACCAGCAAAGAAAGCCCTGTGAGTGTTATACAATTCTCAGGAAGTAAGTAATTTAAAAAAAAAAAAAAAAAAGGACTCTTTTCTTTGAGAACTGCTGTCGGTTATCTATGTAATTTAATAAGTGCTCAGGTAAATGGTCATGATATGCACTTAAATGTAACCATCCTCAAATGATGAATCAGTGTTTTGATAACCTCCTGCCATCTGCAAATACTCAAGTTGACAGGTACCTTTAGAACTCTCAATTATGCTTTCCTGATTTTTAATCACATTTAGATCTCCAAGATAAAACTTATCGGTGATGTGTCAGTAAATACAGCAATGGGTAAAACTGGAATTTTATATATTTCAGATTATATCCGTCAATATTTTATATTTAAATACAAATAGTATCAACCTGTCTGTGGTGAACTGATGTTATTGATTACATCAGTTCTATATAAGATAAATGTTTGTTGGAATGAAAAATTTGGATATATTCAAGAGAAAAATCTTACTAGAAATTTGTTCATATTGATTTCAGGGCCATTCAAACATACATAGGACTCATGAGAAAATTCCCTGTTATCAGAAGGTTTTCTTCAGATGTTTGCTACTTTTCTTCAATTATAATAACAAAATAACTTCAAAAACTACTCAGTTTTAATATTATCATAAATTCTGCCAGGAAATGATCAGACATGATGTGAATGTTAAGCAGAGGCAACATGCAGCGTTTTTATATTACAAGTTCCTTTACTTTTAAAAGTAAAATACTTTGGTAATGGAATAGTTCAACGAAGCATTCATCTGAGATACCCAAGATTAAAAATACCACAATAATTAGTACAACTCTTTGTTATGAGGAAATAATATAAATAGGACCAATAAGGAGAAGACATTTCGCTCTCTCATAAGAAGAACTGAACCGTCAATCAGGACTAAGAGGGACCTACACTCCATGAATACAGAAAAAGTAAAGCTATAATGCCAAACTTCTATTTCCAGAATTGACAATAAAAAGAAAAGCAGTAATACTGGTACTAAAAGCAAGTCATACTAAAAGCTGAGGAAAACTTATCAAGCAGTAAAAATGAAATAGCTCAATACTAACAGATTATTAACTTTAGTAAATATATATATTAATGAAAAAAAACAAATTTGAAAGTCAGTTAGAATGAATTGCAGTCTTTTGCACTTTGCAATTTGAGAAAGAGTGCATTAGCCTGCACAACCACAAGAAATGTACCATTGAACGTCTAGTTTAAACCTCAAGCAAGATCCACCTTACACTAAGAAATAATACCCCAATACACTATGCAAGAGATCCAGTTATTTTATGATCCAGACATTTTAGAATAGCTGTGATCTTTGTTATGAAAGATTTCTACTATCAGGGAAGAAGTTTACAAATGGCAGGTTAAAAGAGACTTAAAACCGTGCAGGAATCAGGTACACACACGTAATCCTGTAACATAAAGAGAGAGCTAGCTAGTCAGTCCTCCTCACATCCTAAACTGGATTTTTTCACCTGTCTTTGGCTTAGCACCTAATCCAGCACATATTCTCAAAACACATAAGCAGAACAGGATCTGGGAAAGGAAGAGGTTGACCCCCACCCAATGCTGAGTAGCATGTGATCTGTTTGTGGCCCTGTTCCCAACCTCTGGGAGCAGATCTGCAGCCATGAAATATGAGATTCCCTCTGCTTGTAGACCACAGGCATCATGCTAAGCGACTGACACAGACCTCAGGTTTTGTGAGGCTCTGGTCTTGTCCTGGACTGTCTGGAGCCGTGTTTTTGTTTGTTTAGCTGCAACAGCAATTATTGAACAATGAGGTGACTACTATTCTTTTAGTTTTTACTAAGATTTCATAGACTCATAGAACAATTTAGATTGGAAAAGACCCTTAAGATCATCAAGTCCAACTGTTAAACTAACTTTGCGAAGTCCACCACTAAACCATGTCCCTAAGCACCACGTCTACACGTCTTTCAACTACCTTCGGGGATGGTGACTCAACCATTTCCCTGGGCAACCTGTTTCAGTGCTCGATAACCCTTTTGGTGAATCATATTTTTCCTAATATCCAATAAAGCTCTCTTTGGAGAAGAGGAGACTGAGGGGAGACCTCATCGCAGCCTACAGTTTCCTCACAAGGGGAAAAGGAGGGCAGGTGCTGATGTCTGGTAACCAACGATAGGACCCAAAAGAATGTCAGGAAGATGTGCCAGGGGAGGTTTAGGTTGGACATTAGGAAAAGGTTCTTCACCCAGAGGCTGGTGGAGCACTGGAACAGGCTCCCCAGAGAGGTAGTCACAGCCCCAAGCCTGACAGTGTTCAAGAAGAGACTGGACCTCAGTCTCACCCTCAGACACATGGTGTGAATTTTGGGGTTATCCTATGCACGGACAGGAGTTGGACTTGATGATCCTTGTGGGTCCCTTCCAACTCAGGACTTTATATGACTCTATGAAACCTCCCCTGGTGCAACAATTGTACAATTGTGTAGTGAAAAATCCTTATATATTTCTCATCTATTTCTGTAACTAATAGATTACAATAACAAATAGTTACTGTAGGAAGTTAACTACTTTTTATTCTAAAATAATGTAGTATCAAGGAATACAAGCATGAGATCACAGCAGGCACTTTGAAGGTGTTGGCACAGGGTGATACTGGAGGCCTCAGGGCTATAAACAACTCACCTGCAGTCAACTACTGGTTATTGAAGGAATGCAACCTTGGGAGCTGTGCAAAACTAGTGTTAGGCCTAATTAAACTTACGCATATCCAGCATATATACCACAACATACATTGAAAACACAGACGTAATGTCACATTGCAGATTAATGAAGAAAAAGCAAGGAGTAGCATGTGTTAGCAAACACATGAAAATGAGCCCAGGAGTGAGGAGAAAGAAGCCATTAACATCTGCATCATACTCATCCTATGAAAAGCCTTGGGATGCTGATACCTTGCTGAATAGACTGTTAAGACTTCAATTAGATTAAGAATAAATTCTTCTTGGTTTCACCTGTGAGGTCCTCCATTTCTCCCATAAGACTATTTTGAGTGAAAAAAGTTAGTGGGACTTCAAGCACCTATTCTGTAACGCAGATGCAACAGACCGGGAACAGATTGAAACAGTTTGAGATTGCGAAAGGGTGAATGGCACTGCCACATGTTAAAAGGAAGAAGAGTATAGCTGCCATTTTCAAACTTACAGAAATAACCTTCATTACTTACATAAATATATTTTAAATAATTGTTTTAATATATCTCCCTGCATAAAGGGAGAATACATTGTTGTACAGTGTACCAAAGTAACAAGTACCCTTTTCTTTAAGATCTGGAGAAGAGAAAAACACGAGTCCTAATAACAACGTTCAAAACTAAGATACAAATGATGAAGGGGTCTGTAAGAAAGGGAGAGGTGATAATATAATCCTGTGATTTTGCTGACAGTCAGCCTCACAGCCTGCTCTGCCTATCACCAAGAACAGCAACAGTCACCCAGCAAGGAGAACTGATTGCAGGCAGAGAAGGGTAAGGACAAAGAATTTGCTGCTTTGCTGGGATTCCTGGCTGAATATTTATGTTAACTTACCACTGCAGTTCACACACTTCAAATGCAATGCATACATTTTTCTGCGTGTTACTGAAAAATAAATGGCATTTTCTTTGTAGTTAGCTATTCTGGACACTATAAAGTAAATTAAGGTTAAATAATTGATGTTTTTGTTGGTTGTCTTTTCTAATCTTGTGAGTGGTTAGTGAAAGCAGATGATTTAAATTTCTAATTATGATGAAACTCTCTTGCCTGTGGGAAACAGATCAGAGTATGAAAGAAAACACACCAATTCAGGTAGCTGTAGTCACGAGCCACATGTAAGATGACATCACCTAGTGCTAAAAGGCTACAAACACAACATATGCTTTAAAGGTGCATATACCAAATCAGTCTGCTATTGCCTGAGATTGTGGTATGTTGCTAATAGACAATCCAAACATAATTAGAGAAAGCTCCACAAGCATTTCCATGCTCTTTTTTGTTTGTTTGGGGTTTTTTTCTTCTTCTCTGAGAGACTTCAGAAATTACATCCTTTCAGAATGAACCCTGAGTGATCTCTTCACCACCAAAGCTCCCATCCATGCAGTTTCATAAGTCTTTCCTCAACTTTTCTCCAACTAGTCCCACATTTTTGGAACCTTGTCAGACTGCTGACAGGATGAAATACACAGCAGTTCTCAGAGACATTCCTTGCTTCCCATAAGCTATGTGAAGACAGCGGTATAATTCACATCTCTTGAT
Organism: Caloenas nicobarica; assembly: GCF_036013445.1. Lineage (NCBI taxonomy): Eukaryota > Metazoa > Chordata > Aves > Columbiformes > Columbidae > Caloenas > Caloenas nicobarica. Next base: position 53,738,756 of record NC_088245.1, read on the forward strand.
ACATCCCAAAGTCTGACAGTCTCAAATGTTACAGTAGTTGTCTAAAGCTGAAGCTCTGCTGTGTTCGCAGAGAAGTAAAAGAAAAGGAAATAGTTCTGAAGAGTTTGCTTCCTTTGAAACATCCTCCACTACTGATGATCTCTCCTACTGTATTTTAAGCCTGACTGCACCCAAAAAATCCTTTTGGATTAATTCAGTGTTTCTTGATCTGCAAACATCAGTCAGGAAGGAAAAAAAAAAAAAGAGTAATCAAAAGGCTGTAATCAAAAGGCTGTAATCAAGTGTGATCTATCATAGATACAGTGATGCAGACCGTCAAGATCACCAAGTCTGATTCCTGCAATCTAAACAGAAAAAAAGGCCCAAAGTCAGCAAAATTCATCTCGGCACAGCTGTCACATTCCTTTGCTAGTGACGTGCTGGAGCCCTCTGCAGCAAGGCTGTCCTGTAACTAGGCCGTCATGGCACTCCCTTTGATCGCTGAATGACCAAGGATGGAATCTTACAGGAAGCCTGATGAGACTGAAGAGTCATGCTAGATCCAAATATTGCAGGAAAACTGAGTGCAGCTTGAATGTGATCTCTAGGCCTACCACTGACCAGTCCAAAGCAGAAAGCTGATGCTTATAATTTCTGAAATCTCTGGCCATCTGTTCTCTAAAGATTTACAGTATTTATATTCTGCACATGTCTAAACAACCAGGCCAGCTTTGTAGCTGACTCATAATCCCACTCCCTGAAATTACTTCATTACGTTAGGAAAGTAGTCTTAATAAAAATGGGGTTGGGAACGCTTTCCCTTTTAAATGGATGCATTTAACATCTGGAATATGCCCATCTTTGTTTATGCTGTTCTGTATGACTGAAACCAAGACCCTCATGAATATCAGTTAATGCCTGCAGTGTCCTGACATTGCACTGGTAGAAATATTTAAGTTCCAGTTTTTGAGCTAATTGAAGCTTGGCTTAAACAGGCTCCACAACATTCATTTTGGTATGAACAAAACAATCGTTTTTCTCTTTTTTTAATTCTCAGTGATGCAAAGCTAACATGCCTTCCAGTGCCAGCTACATTTTGTTTTGGAGTTAGTAAAAAGTGAAGTAATGCCTTTAAAATGCCTAACAGCTGTTGATGGAAGCCTCATCCTGGAGATTCTCAGCACCTGCAGTTCTTTATCCTAGAGTATTGACCACCTCTGTATTGAAATATTTATCATCCCACTGATGGGCAAAACTCATCTTTGCCTAATCTCTTGGATTTCTTCAGTTCTTCGGTTTTGGTGAATGCCTTGTGAATCTAATCCATTACTAATAACATCAACCCTATAAACTAATGAATACAATTGATAAATTATGTCTCAGAATACTTACTATGCCCAGCATAAAGGCTAACTGTTCTTCTTCGCTTGTCCATAATGCTCTTTTGTTTAGCTAGCCTGTAAAATAATGACTGTTGTGTATTCTTTAGCTGCACTCCATGTAATTTGTGTTTGCATGGGGGAGCAGGAGGAGTGGTTTTGAATAATGCAAGTTCAAAAGCCCAAGAGTTCTCCACAGAAGCATTCCCTTACTCAGCTTTCCAGGGAATTAGCACAGCTCACTGTCTTGCAGCACTGGATCCTAAAATATCCTTCATGCCTCACTGCAATTCATTTGGTGCATATACAAGTACACAGAGATTCAGTTCCTGCATGTATCACTGAAAGTGGTTTCAGACTTCATTTCTCAAGGGTTGAATGCCATAGAAACACAGTTAAAAAAACATTTTCTGCACTTATTATTAACAAAATCCTTTAGCAGGCCAGTCTCACAGCACAAAATCTACTTAAATACTCTACTGAATACACTATAGTAGATTTATGGATGTAAATAGCCTTTAGCTTTTATCACAAATACCAATACAGGCATAAAGAAACAGTAGCTTTGGGACCTCTAGATACATCAAGGATGGTATTTAACTGAACTGGGGAGTGCAAGGAATAATAGCATGACTACCAAAGAAACTGGGTGTGGGAGAGAATCAAACTTTCACAGTCTGTCTCCAGAGAAACAGACTTACTGCATCAAGTCATCAGACCTGACAGAGCTAGCCAAGGGATATTTATTGTGACACAAAAACAGATTAAAAATTGACTTTTTTATAACAAAGCATTTGTTTCTAAACTCACTTTTTGTTGCCAGACCTTTTGAATCATAGTCACTTTCCAAACTGCAAAATGTTTCAAAGTCTAAGATGTACCTGTTTATCAAACTTTGTATCAAATGCCTGGATCAGCTGTAGACCATCCTGCTCCTCAGCCCAGCAACATAGCTCAGCAGAAAGAGAAGGAGATAACTAATGGCCCTCTTCCTTCCTGGTGGAAATGCCTTTCAAAGGGGAAGGCCAGCCAACAGATGGTCTCAGGAAGTGAAGAGGTGTCATCTCGTAAAGCAAAGAGGATATTACTGCTTCTTGGGCTCCTCAGCCAGGACCAGCTGAGGAGCCTCTGTGATCTGTGACACAACAATTTAGCTTGCTTCATTACTCCCGCAGGCTTTCTCAAGTTTTTTTAGGGACATTTTCCTTTAATTTTAGGACATTCCTAATGAAAACCAAAAGCAAAGGGTCCCACCACAGCTCAGCTCTGCCTCCCAGACCACATACTGACTACCATGTTACGCTATATCAAGCCATTTCCTTCAATACAGAGAAACAAAGCAAAACAATTTTGGTGTCTCCAGCCTTGCAACAGTATTCAGTTTTACAGCACTAGCAGAGCAACAGCCACAGCAGTTGTGACAACCTTGAAGCACTCCTCCCATCCTTAGCAGAACAAAGGGCTATGTTATGCCTTAAATGTCTGGGTTTGTTACATTGGGAGGAAAAGATAAATGGCTGTGGAGGCAGGCATCTCGCCTTATCTCTCCCAAGATTTTGTGATTGATACTTTGGGCAGAAAAGATATACGGCCATGGAGGCAGAAGATAAAGGCAATTAACAGTGTTGCTGTGAAAGGCCTCGTGGCCTAATTGGGATGATAGAGATGAACCATCTGGTGGACAACCAGCTACCAGAAGAAACCACAAACCAACAGCTACCCCTGACGGGCAAAACAACTCACTTTTGGTCAGTACTGTGAACTTTCCCCTAGTATGAAGACCCCAGACCCATTTCCAGAAGAGTCTTCCTAATCAGCATGAAGAGCAAACAGAGGGAGGACACGAACCACCCTCTCCTATCTGACATGTAAATGAACTGGGTTATAAAATGACCTCACACATGATACGAGGTGGTGGCGTGTAAATCCTCAACACGTGCCCCACCTCCAGAGGTCGTCGCGGAACCAATGTACCCGTGGAGCAGTGATATCTTACTCTCTCTCTCTAATAACTTAGTTTTCCTTGTCTCTCTCTCTTTTCCTTTCTCTTGAACATATAAAAGTAATATCATTGTAAGTTCTTCTGCTAAAGTCTCGTTAAGTTTTGCATTATCACAGAATCACAGAATGTCAGGGATTGGAAGGTACCTCAGAAGATCATCTAGTCCGATCCACCTGCCAGAGCAGGAACACCCAGATGAGGTTGCACAGGAAGGTGTCCAGGCGGGTTTTGAATGTCTCCAGAGAAGGAGACTCCACAACCTCCCTGGGCAGCCTGTTCCAGGGCTCTGGCACCCTCACTGAGAAGAAGTTTCTTCTCAAATTTAAGTGGAACCTCTTGTGTTCCAGCTTGAACCCATTACCCCTTGTTTTACTGTTGGTTGTCACCGAGAAGAGCCTGGCTCCATCCTCGTGACACTCACCCTTTCTATATTTATAAACATTAATGAGGTCACCCCTCAGTCTCCTCTTCTCCAAGCTAAAGAGACCCAGCTCCCTCAGCCTTTCCTCATAAGGGAGATGCTCCACTCCCTTCATCATCTTTGTGGCCCTGCGCTGGACTCTCTCCAGCGGTTCCCTGTCCTTCTTGAACTGAGGGGCCCAGAACTGGACACAATATTCCAGATGAGGTCTCACCAGGGCAGAGTAGAGGGGAAGGAGAACTAATTGTTGTCAATCCACCATTTTTAGAAGGGCTTTTGCTGTCAATGTATTGATAAGTTTTGTAATATTACAACATACTTTTGCCAAGTCACTAATCGCTGTAATTTGTATTCCACCACGTGCTTTTAGTAAATTCATAACTGAGTTGGAGCCCCCGGAGTGATTGTCTATCATTCATTTCGCATAACTGTGCAGAAATACCCAGAGCTAACTCACACCTGATCTCATCTGTTGAGTCAGGGCACGTGTTGCGTTCAGAGTTAACTCACCCCTCATCCCATCTGTTGGGACGGGACAGCAGTGGAGGGGGCCAGAGCAGGTCCAAGTGGCCAGGCATGGTTTCAGGAGCTGTGGGTAGATTATGAGGTCCTGAATTTTCTTCTCCTACTAAACAATGGAAGGATCTACCCTGCCAGCAGACAGCACTTTGTCTTCTAACACAGACAGGGGCTGTCAGAGCTCTGTCAGGACTGCCATCTCTTGCAGCACAGCAGTGTTCCCCACAAGCAAGGACCACTCACCATGGGCATGACCACAGGGTTCAGGGAGGCAGCCACAGGGCAGGGGTATGCTGTGCACTGCTGTGTTTATTTTGTTGCCCAAGTTGGTTATGCTTGAAGTCAGCTCTGCCTGTACATTATCAGCCTGGAAGATGAGCAGTGTGTTGAGGGAAAAGCTTCTCCTTCAACAGCTACACTGAGTGAAAATGTAAAGCATACGTAATTGGTGAGGGATGGTGTTACAAGGTCTGGATATAGAGAGGAAAATCCTTCCAGCTCCCCACCTTATGGTTCTAATCCCTCACCAGAAGATGAATCTGAATCAAGATCCTGAAATCCCCTGCGCTTCTGAAATTGTTACATGTTCACAATAATAGTCCTATTCTCTTGGAAATACCCTGGAGTACAGACAGGTTCAGCAGTTTTACATAAAGACAGTTCCGAAATCCCTCACAGGCTGGAAAAACAGACACAGCTTTTCTTTCGCGTGGATACTAAGAATCCACAGGTACCTCTATAGGCAAAAAAGAAAAGACTTTAAATCTCTCACTGGCTCATCTGTGAGATAAAGTTTCCCTTCTTGCTGCCAGAGAACTCAAAATAGTCTGTCCAGTCTCACTTCAGGAGGAGAAAAAAAGTGAATAAACTGCAAAACTGAGACCTTTTGCAGGCAGACAGCAAAATCAAAAATGACAAGTCTGGCAAATTCCCGTCCCACAGCCTGCTGATAGCAGTGACCTTCTCTTGCTGTTGCCCTGACTTAGTTTCTGGGCTATCCAGTGTTCTGATACCCAGTTCTCCCCATCTGAAATCCACTGACATTGCTTCAGTCATGCATATCCAAGTCAAACTCTGCCCATGCAGGTTTCACACACAGCACTGGAGAGTGCAACACAGGGGCGTTCAACTCTGTGAAGTCCTCTTGGGTTCAGCAAAGCTTGTTAGTTCAGTCTTAGTAAATGACAGACATCGTGCAGGTCTCATGCTCCATTCTGGTTGGTGACTCAGAATGGTAGGGAAGGTCAGGGGACATTCCGCAGATAAACCAGATCTGGAGACAAGAGGTAGAGCTGCTGAACTCAAACTTATTCTGATCATCCAGACTTCTCAAGTTCTTCCCTCTCTCCTAGCATGTGAGGTTATCATCAAGGGATAAAAAGAACAGCTCACATGACACAGGAGGAACTGCAGAAATAGGCTCTAGTAACAGTATTAGGCTGGTTCAGGTGCCTTGTAGCTACATGTCACTGCATATGAGGTCTCATCCCGCTACGTTTTCAGCGCTGCACCTCCAGTACACGCTCATGCTGGTAGACAGCAGATTAGGTCAATGGGTGTATCTAGCAGAGAGGATCCTGGACAGGGAAACTAAATGTATTCCACTGATGGAGATGAGTGAAATGCAAGTGTAAGTGCAGGAAGGGTGCTGGACAAGAGCTAGATATGAAAGGCTTGCTCTCAGGGTATGAAATTTTCCAGGTAAAGAAGAGGTGAAAATAAAGATCAGCAGCACTTCTGCTTTTCTTTAGACTAATCCTTTCAAGAATTGTGAGGATTCATTCCTCTACCATATAATCAGTGCTGTTCCTTTGCTAATTTTATTAGCTAATTTTATTAGCTTCATGGCTGGACCAGCAGAATTAGACTCAGCTATCTATGCATAACGGAATACATAATCAACCACTTAGTGCAGATCCTTAACACAACTGGGGCAATTCAGCACATGAAGTGCATATGGTAAAGGTACAGGAGGGCATTGTACAAAAAAAAAAAAAAACAAACAAACAAAAATTATTAGTTAAGTCAAAGAATAAAGTTGGATTCAGAAAAAATAAGCAGAGCAGAATCATGTCATTACATTTCTCTGTGACAGATGGGTCTGTTCAGCCGGGAGAAGAGAAGGCTGAGAGGGGATCTCATCAATGTTTATAAATATCTCAAGGGTGGGTGTCAGGAGGATGGGACCAGACTCCTTTCAGTGCTGCCCAGTGACAGGATGAGGGGCAACAGGCACAGACTGAAGCACAGGAGGTTCCATCTGAATATGAGGAGAAACTTCTTTATTCTGAGGGTGACAGAACATTGGAACGGGCTGCCCAGAGAGGTTGTGGAGTCTCCTCTAGAGACATTCAAAACCCACCTGGACACATTCCTGTGTGATCTGCTCTGGGTGAACCTGCTTTAACAGGTGGACTGGACTAGATGATCTCCAGAGGTCCCTTCCAAACCCAACCATTCTGTGATTCGGTGATTTCTCTCCCCCACTCTGCCACCTCACCCTCTGGCATAGCAAAAGGTCATGTTTAGGGACACTCTTATGGTCTACTTTCCTGTGCTACTGCAGGGAACAGATCACAGGGTAAAAGCAAATAGGTCTCTGTGCCCATGCTTGACCCCAGTACAATTCCCCAACTCACATAACACCAACTTAGTGAGGAGTGACCACCTTGTCTCCTATTCTCAATACAGGCCGTGTCAGGAATCTTGAGTTTCACCATTGGTCACAGGAAAAGGTCATTACTGGAAAGATGCTAAAGAGGCCTGTGAATCATTGCCAGACTGAATGTGTTCTTGGAGGAGACACAAACAGCGTGCAGCCTGGGATGCCCTCACATAAATTATCATCAGGAACAAGCTGCCAACTGTACAGTGGTCATCATGCTCAGAGCCACTGTGTCCAAGGGCTGCTCGTAGGGCACAATTAACTGTGTCCATGAGGGGAATTTGCTAGGTTAGGTAAAGAGACGCAAAAAAAGATGGCTTCTTGTGCTAACGCAGGGAGATGGTACCATCAAACAGAGCTTCCCTATGAAGCATTTACAGGCTCCTTGCAGGCACTGACTAGATGAGAGAGTTCTCTCGCTGCAGCAACTAAGACAGACCTGGAGAAGAACTGGAGGCTCGTTGTTTGATGATAGCTGTTGATGTGAGGGTAGTGCTGCTCCAGTGGGCCTTGTTCCTTGTCGGTGGTTGTGGAGAAAGCAGGGCAGAAGACCCCTGTGACCTGGTGTTAATCCCAGCAGTATTTGTTTATTTCTTGGGTTTTGTCTGTTTGTTTAAGGTAGATATAAACTGTTGACAGTGCTGCAGCCATTAGAGTGGAAAAAATTGAGAATTTGTTCTCTGGCCTGGAAAGGAACATGGGTCAACTTGAAGGCAAATTTGATGGCTTTGAATGTGAACGAAGAGCAAATTTACCAGAACGGTGTCATCTGAGGGCTCTGAGCAGATGGACATCAGCAGGTGTTGGAGAACACTGTTAGTAGAGTGCCAAGAGGAAATGTTCCTCTGAATATTAAAAATAAGTTGTCAAAAAAATTGGCCAAAAACCTTATATCTGTACATTTCAGGCTACCCTGAAGGCCTTCCATGAGGAAAATGTTGTATATGTTATTCAATTAGATACTGAATAAACTCAGTCATGTGTTCCCACATTAGTTAACTGCACTGAAGCAAGTAACTTCGCCATAAGCGCAAAGACAGAGTATGCTCAAATGTTTGTGAGATTAGTCTTGCACTCTGCAGCCCAGGAGCTAAGACTTCAAACTGATTCTAGACAAACAAGTTTACTAAAATACTGGGACTGCACATAGTCATATCAGCATCTGTACGTATCTGAAACCCACACATGTCCTGGAGCTGGTTTTGCCTCTGGGATACACAAGGAAATAGAACAACTTGCCAAATGAGCGTGACTGCATTGCAGTCACCAGATGTGATTTAATTGTTCTCAATGTCACAGAGATCAGCCCTGAAGTGATGTTGATTGGAGATGTGGAGATGACCATTAAACTGCTTCTTAGACCAAGACACCTTGATCATATTTCCCCTTAGCTCTCTTTCCTTCTGTAGACAAAGTATTATTCTCAACAACAACCATCAGTAACACTGGCATTCTTGTCCCCAGCAGTACTTAAATACTGTCGTCTCCTGTGAGCGTGTCACTAAAAAAGCAGGGGAAAGCTTCAGTGCAACCGTTATCTGTATTTTGAAAGCTAAAATAAAACTAATCTTTTTTTCTTTCTTTCTTTCTTTTTTTTTTTTTTTTTTAAATAAAGAGCAAGACTGAAACTGCTGAGTTTCATTTTAGTCACAACACTGTCTCTCCAAGTTGTCAGTTTTTTATTCTTCTCTGTTTTGTTGGTGCTTTTTAATCCTCAGATTCACAAACCTGGTTATCTGTGTAGCTTCATGAGGTAATCGATTATTTCAGATAATAGTTAAACTTAACTTAAACCTCAGATATCTGTAAGCACATCGGCATTGCAAGCAGCTTGCTTTTCTTCACTTCCCAATTAAAATCTGAAAATGCACTCTAGATCCCAAAAGGCCTTTTAAATCATAATTTTTATGGCTCAAAAAGGTACTTATGGAGTATACTAAAATTAGAGTTAATTACAATAACTCCTTGCAATCAAGGTCCCACCCATTTTCAGATGCATATCATGTCACTGATCTCACATGAAAATTAATAAAGGACTAACAGTTTCAGTAAATAAAACGTTGATAGCCAGTGTTATCTGTTGCACTGTTCACACTGACAAATTAATTACCTGTTGCAATTTTATGGAATTTGTCCTCGCACTTCTTTATTTTCTCTACACCTACATACTTAACTATGTACCTCCTTGTAACTACCACTATTAGTTCACCATAACTAATATAAACCATATAAATTTTATGTTCTGCTGTTTTGACATACTTTAAAGTTAAGAGAATCTATTTCACGACCACATATTCTGTCTCTGTCATCATTCTGTATAGGAATGTTTTGATGGAAACAATGAGAAACCCAGTGAAACACAATCAATAAACATTTCCATGGACAAGCCTACATTTTTTTTCTTTCTTTCATTCAAAGGGTTCTTGTTAAGAAATCACATTGATCCAGAAATTCTATCCAAAATGTATATTAACAGGCTGGACAAAGAAGGTAGGTGCATAATTCATTATGCTGGTCTACAAGGACGGCAAATCAATGCTTTCATTCAGTTGTTCAAATAACTAAAAACACTAGCTGCAGTCTGTGTGAATTAATGTATTATGGGTATATTAAGACTACAGTTATGGTGCCTGCAGACAAAGCCTGAACTGGCATTAAACCAGCTAAGTGAAGATGGCTGAGGCCTCACAGAGGGTAATTTATACTCTTCTCAAAGGTCCCCAGTACTGACAAACTTAAGGTCAAGACCCAATCCCTTAAACAGCCAAAATAAGTAAGTCATGGTAACAAAGGGAAATAGATTCAAGTTTCAGATTTCGAGAGTATCCAAAAGTGATCATGAATTGAAGGTCTGATTTGTAACTACTCTTAAACTGCCTCCCTGTCTAAAAAAAAGGGTGGACCCTGCCCACCAAGGCACACCCCAGTTCCCCAACTAGAAAACATAAGCTTACCAGTGGCAGGCTTGCTTTTCTTAGCTTTTGCAGTAGTTATTTTTAGAGAGAGCACATAGACCTTTGAGTAGACTACAGGTCTACTCAGTGGACTGAGCAGACCCTCCACCTCAATTTCAATCGAGCCAAAGGAGAATCTTTCAGCAAAGCTTAAGCCTGTTCTCCATGATGTCAACTGGAGTTTTTTAGAAAAAAAATTAAGTCTTTTTAAAGGCCAAATTGGTTTCAGTGTTTGGGAAAGCATCAGTTGCAGTATCTACAAAAAGCAATCCATTACACAATATTAGAATGTAAAATGAGTCCCATAGGAAAGTATGGTCCTGTGGTACAGGGTAGTACAGTGGAAAATTACTGACCTATACAGAGCTATGCACCTGTAGTAGGGTCTTCCAGCTCACCTGAAATATTATTTGAGATGGCATGGCTCTCCTGGGACAAAATGAACTGTACATATGAGTAAGGCATGTAATTCTCAGAAAGCACTAAATCACATAAGCGGGTAACTGATGCAGTTCTTTTCCCAATAAACCAACTGCTGTTAAACCCTTAGATTTCTCAAATAGCAAGTTCTGCCATGGAAACCGCATGGAAATAACTGATGGATTTTAAAAAACTATTCTTTCCCCTGTAGATGCAAAATACCACTCAAAAAGCAAATCTGAATTACGACAAAAAAGCTCAGTCTTTTGTGAATTCACAGCCCGTATTACAACACTACTGCAATCTCTGCTTTTAGTTGTGCTGAAGTGCATGGTACAAGTAAAGCACAAAGAAAAGATGAAAGGCCAAATGCACCTTCTGAATCAGTGCTAAGACATGATATAGGGTCTTGAAAGTTTTCTGTACCTGGAGTCTTCTCTGAAACAACCTGAAGTTTCATGCAATGTGCAAACATAACCAAACCATGTTTGATGGGGGAATGACTGATACAGCTGATCAACCTGCAAAATGAGTATGTGGCATTCCCCAGAGTCATCAAGTGGATACAAGAACAGTGGAATAACACATTGCATTTAACAAAAAGAGACATAAACAAGATATAACTGCATCATATAATAAAAACTATCTGTTTTGTAGCCTTGGTGTAAAATAAAGTAGCTGCTCAACAAAATTTCCAATGTAAAGCTGGATATGAAAATTCCTACAGCAAACTGAAAATTCCCGGGAAAGGTAGGCAGGAACCCAAATGTAAGTACCCAAGGTGAAGTTTAGCCCTGACAAGGCATTTAGTCCAACTCCTAATAGCCAGAAAATGGCTAAAAGGCATAAAACAGCACTGTGTAACCCAAACACCAATTTTTTGTGCCACTGTTTTATGGCCTCTTGCCACACACCTCTGTGGCCACCATAAACAGAGCTTCCCCCTCTATTAGAGGTGGCTCTGGTACTGAAGCAAGTAGCTGCATTTACCACAGTATTACAGTCATAGGGGGGCATCTTAGTTAATTACCCCATGCAAAGCTTAGGACAAGGGGAGGTTGTGCTCCTCTGGCAGCCAAGGAGTGTGTTCTGAGGTGTGCTGGGGTTTTCCACATTGCATTGTGCTGTGCCGTGTAGAAATAATTCTCTGGCCCTTTGTAGCACCAATTCTTGAGGGAAGCCAAAGGCTCATGAAAGTCACAAGTAATAGATCACAATCATTATCTCATCTAACCTCCTGAATACCTTGGCCACTCTATTTTTCTTTACAAGCAAGACTTTTAGAAAGACCTCTGATTTTTGTTAAGATTTCAAGCAACAGTGAGTAATTGGTCTCTATGTTATCCTTATTGCTAGAATAGTACATCTTACTCAAGGTTGAATTTGTTAAACTTCCAGTCACAGCATTACCTTATGTCATAGGACTATAAAGACTATAAATCCCTCCACCTTTATGCCTCTTTCACATACATGAACCTACACACAGTGATTTAGTTCCTTCTTAACCTTTTCTTTGATAAACTTTGACTGAGGTCCTCAAACCTCACATCAAAGCTGATTTTCCATCTTGAAAGCCAAACACCAGATCTGGACACAGTATTCCAGTCGTTTTACGGATGCTAAGTTCACAAGAAAGATCATTTCCCTGGTGCTATTTGCCATTCCCCTTTTTACATATTCAAGGATCACACCAGTCCTTTTGGCAACATCGCATGAAGCGCTTAATGCTGAAACTAATATGTAAGAATATCCCTCGCAAAACCAGTCTCCATTCCTGGAAGTAACCATTGCGTTCTTTGTCAATCGCTTGCAGCAGCATTAAAACACAGTATTTTTAAAGGTAACAATTTAGTACAGATATTCAGAGAATTCTTACCAGTAATTTGGGCAGTTTATTACAGAATCATAGAACACTTTAGGTTGAAAAGGACCTGAAGGACATCCAGTCCAACCTCTTGCTCAAAGCAGGGCTAACTTCACAGTAAAAGCAGGTTGCCCAGGTCCCTTCCCAGTCAGGTTTGAAAATCTTGAAGGATGGAGATTTCACAGCCTTTTCAGACAACTTGCTTCAAGGTTTACCCACTTTCATGGTGATTTTATTTTTTTATAACCTGTGTTACCTGAAAGCATAGCCACTGAAGCCTCTATATCCACATTTTAGGTCTCTGAATGAAACGAAATTTTGTTTAAAAATGTAGCCAGAAAAAGGCTCCAGGCTTCTTATTAGAAATAGCCTTGTTCACTGGTACCTTGTCACTGACTATATGTTGAAGATGTGTCAGCAAGCCACTTTCCAGTCCATACAATATAAAATCTGTTAATTCAGTTTGGTAAACATCATGTAATATTGAATGAAAAGCTCCAATATAGCCCCAGGAATCAACAAGACTGGGAGTCAGACCAGTTGCTTCTCTCTAAAGCACCTGGCCCTTCCTTCCAAGGCCCATCTCCCAAGGCGGCGAGGCAGCTGGCACTCGTTCTCTCTGACTGAAGACTTTTGCTATGAGACTTCACTGTTTCTCCTGGGAACTGGTGCTGGAAAGCAAGAGCTACTGCGCAGCTCCCTGCTTCATTCTCACTCCCTTTCTCAGTTGCTGAATTCAGCTGGACAACTTCTGAAATCTTCCCAGTTCAGCCGCTTAAGCTGAGGAACACCTCAGCTAGGTCTTTAACATTCTTAAGCATTAACTAGGCAGCTATGCTGATTAGGAAATGTTTAATTTCAGCAAATGCTGCTTGTTATCTTCCTTGAGTGCAGCTATATAGTCCCATTCAAGTCTCTCATCCAAGTGCCAATTAGCCATTGTGGCAGTGTACACAAAATGTGACCAGCAGTAGATAGTAAAGGACAAACGCAGAATAAGCTTATTGCTTTCTGTAGGCACCTTGCTCAAGCCCAAACATTGATTTTTCTAAAGTTACGTGTTTCTGGAAAGTTATATATTTGGTATTAAAAGCACATATTTACTAATAGAAAAGTTACTGTTACAACTGTATTTTGCTTCAAAATGTCTGTTCACAAGATGGCAGTTTAAAAGAGCAAGTCTGAGGGTTCTTAAGTCCTATATGCAAAGCAACCTGTTTGGCTAATTAACTTGACACCTTGCTTTTAATATTGTTTAAATGCACTTTCATATCTGTAATAGATTTTTTAAGTGTCATAACAGTTTGAGAGTTGTCACATTACATTGTTATAGCTCCAAACGTGTACTTCTTCTCTGTTCAGGACTATGAATCCAATATACAGTAATGTGACTACTTAAGAAGAGCTATTAGACTTTAAGTCAATCCAGCTGCTGTGCAAGTACATAAAATCTGCATAATAAAAATCCTTATGTTAATTTTGGTTTTAAAAACTGACTGCTTGCCAGGAACTGTTTTCTCGACTGGTATTTTAGCCAACTGAAACATTTTCTTGTCAAGATACCCAAATGGCTTACTGTTTATTGTTTATTAATTAGAGAAATTTGTGTTGAATTCAGTTTATCAAAAATGGGTAGTTCATACATATTATTTAAACTTCCCTAATTTTAAAATGGCCAAATGTATTTTTAATCTGCTCTGAAAACTTTTAATGGCAAAATTTCCACAGCTTCCCTAATTGTCTGCACTAGTACTTAAATACCGCTGCAGTTGAAAGGTTTTATTGACATGCAACCTCAAATTGCTGTACTTTCAAGTCCCCTGCGGTTTGTCAGATCCCGGCAGGTAAGGAGAATGTTACTTTCCCCTTCAGAGTGATGTTCCACCCTGTCCCAGCACTCCTTGAGCAAACACAAGACCGCAGGTACCACACAGGGCAATAGCTGAAGTGGACACCATTCCTTGCTCAGTCATTCTTTACATCGTCGTTGCTGGTAGGGGGCAGCGGAAAGTCTCTGAGACTCTTCCATGGTGCCACATCTTTCTCGGATGGCAGCTGACCAGGTTCTTTTCGCTTCATGGGAAGGACAAAAATAAACAACCAGAGGGCTGCTGGCAAACCTCACGGAGCTCTAGTGCCAAACTCTACCTTCACAGTCTTCTGCGAAGGCCTCCAAGCTCACACAAGCTGCAGCTGATCTACACGAGGCAGACACATGTCCATGACCAACCTCTTCCCCTGCAAAGGTGAGGACTCAACCCCACGCTGCTGGGTGGGTTTCCTGAGGATGCGCAGTCTCTTCGGAAAGAGGTGATGGTCGGATTGAAGGCGAGATCGACGGTTTGATCCGTCCAAAAGGGCCACTCCAGGACACGTCCCCTCGGCCGAGGACCTGCCCGGGGGCCAGGTGCCTCCTCTCCCGGCTCGGCACGCTGATTTCCACCCCTTGCCGCCAGCCCTCAGAGCAGCGCCTCACCCAGGCTCACCATCCGCCCTTGCCGCAGACCAAACCCCCAGCCCCGGGACGGGGCGGTACGTCCCGCCCCACCGCCCCCGGCCCAGGCAAGGACGGGCCGCCAGATCCGGCCCCCGCCCGTCCTCCCCGCCCCGCGGCGCTGCGGAGCTCCCCGCCCTCGGCCGCTGCGGCACCCCGGAGCGGCGGGACCGGCGGCGACCCACCCCCGCGCACGGCCCGGGCCGCCTCGTCCCCTGCGGGTCCCGGATCTCCGCTCTGAGGCCAGCGCGGTGAGGCGGAGGCCTCCCGCCAGGCCCGGCTCCAGCACCGCAGCGATGCCGGCAGCCCGCTGCGGGCCCCGCCGGGCCGCCCTGCGCCCGCTGCATCGCGGCGCCCCGTCTGCGATGAGCCGCCCTCTCCTGGGCACCTTCTCCGCCCCGCTCGCCTCCTCCTCCCACGGAGCCACCCTCCTCCTCCGCCCCCACTCCCTGCCAGCCTCCTCCCCGCCCTTCCCCGCACTCCACGCCGGTGCCGAAGCCGCGCGTCACTCGGGCTCCAGCCCCGCCGCAGACATGGCGACACTGACGGCGGTGCAGCCGCTCACGCTGGACAGAGGTAAGCGCGCTCCCGCCCCGCCGCCGCCCCGGCTGCCCCAGCGCCCTGCGCCCTGCCCGGGGGCTGCCGCGGCAGAACGCGGGGTCTTCCCCCGCAGCCCCGGCGCGGCGAGCGCTGCCGCGGCGGCTCTCCCCGCCCCGCGGTGCGTGGGGCCGGCGCCACCGGCTGTGGCGGAGGGCGGTGGGGAGGCGCCTCCCGGCGGGGCTCAGGTGCGAGGCAGGAGAGGGGTGAGGAGGAGGAAATAAAACTTTGTGCGGGCGGCGGGGTTGCGCGGGGGTAGAGCCGGCATCTCTCCGGCGGGAGCGCGGCGGTGCCGGGGGCGCGGGATGGGCTCCGCGGCCAGCGCTGCGCTGCGCTCCGCCGGGGACGCTCCTCGGTGCTCCCGCCGCTCCCGCCGCCCCCGCCCTGCGGGGCTCCCCCGTGGGCGGCCGCCCCCGGGGCTCAGAGCCCGGCCCCCCGCGCCGCCGCCCCCGCAGGTGTCTCGGCGGGACTTGCTCCCTGGTGGGGGCAGCGTTCCCGGCAGCGGGTCGGGAGCTCGCACCTCCTGAGGAGACTGTCGTTTGTTGGCAAAATGTGGCGTTTTGTGGGGCTGGCGGCCGGGGGGGCTGTGTGCGGGAAAGGGAGCAGCGACTGCAGTTTGTGTGCTCGCTGACGTTAATGATGTTACCCTACAAAACAGCACGTCTGCGTATTGCTGGAGACAACTGCTCGGTCCGGGTGGAGAGAGTGGTTGGTGTTCTGCTGGCCTGGAGTCTGTGTCAGTAGCCTTACCGAGGTAGTGTAAGAGGGTGCTGAAATCTTGAAGTTATGTTAAAATACAACTTTTGCCTCCACGCTGTAAAAATTGGACCTTTCCCTCACTGTGCAATCGTGTCCGTCATAAGACTTCACAGAAATGTTATATTTCTGTGAGTTACAGAGGAGAATAACTTAACGGTTCTGATTTGTTTTGCTCCTTTGGCTCCGTCAGTTAGAGAGGTCCAGCAGCTCCTGATACAGCATCCTGAATTGCCAGGGTGTCCTTCTTCCTAACTTGCATCCAGACGCTCCAAGAGGCTCCCACTGCATATAAATCCTGTACTTTTGAAAGCACGATTGAGGCCAGTGCCTTTTTTTTTTTAAATGTGTTTGGGTTTGGTTTTTGGTTTTCGTTTGGGCTTTTTTTGTGGGTTTTTTTTTGGTTTGTGGGGGTTTTTTAATTTGTTTTGTTTTCCTGAGGATTAGGTTGGGCTTTCGAAGCAAAATAGGGAGCTTCTTGCTGTAAATCCTAGGCAAAAGAAACCTGATGAACTCAGTTTCAAAATGATAAGGCAAGGGTTGGCACTTTTACTGGAAGCCACTTGAGAGCAAAACAGCCCACAGAATACTTGAAATACAGTTCGCTGGATGGCTTAAATTCTGACATTGGTAGAAAAGGAGAATCTAAAGTTATTCTTAACTGAAATAACAAAATGCTGGCATGTGCTTTAAATTAAACTGCTCAGAAATCCAGTGTGTAATCTACAGTTTCACCCTAATACTGTTTTCAGTAAGCAGGACAAATCTATTTCCTGGCAAAGCATTGAACAGATGGCAATCCATTAGTAAACCTGGCTTTTCAAAGGAAAGTATTACTATTTCAGAATTACACTTTCCTTTTCATTACTAAAACTATGCTTTAAAAATCCACAATGCACAAAAATGCAAATTAGTCCCAATTTAAATATAAGCATCTGTTGTCTGGGTCCAGGATATGCCTAACCATTTTGCAGTGATGCCAACATTACAGTCTCCCTGTTTGTCGGCCAGGGCTGCTGCTACTAGTGCAAGAGAGATAAAACATCACAGAATGGTAGGACGTGACATGCAAAAGGAAAATACAGACAAGAAGAAATAGTTTTAAATACTGCACCTGGCCTGCAGAAAGCCATTTAGTTAGAGGGATACATGTTATCACCTATAACGTGTTGCTGCTACATGAACTGAAGAGGGTAGGCTGAATCAACCCCAGAAGTAACTAGACCAAGCCCAGTGCTTCCAATTATTTCCCCTGTAGTCTTTCTTTCACAGCCGTGGAAGAGGGAAAGTGCTACGTGGTGAGATTTTCCAGATTTCTGTTGCTTTTATTAAAGCAGACACAGCTATGTTGACTGTCACTGTGCTTTGCACAGCTCTGCTGTGATCTAGGCACAGCCCTGAAAAGTCTTGTACACTCATATCTACTTTGCCATGTCCCACGGAGAGCTCAGCGCAGCAAGAAAATAGCAAGTGTTTCAGGAGAGGCAGCATTAATAATCTTGCACAGCTGAGGGAATTGCTGCTTGATCTCACGCCAGGAAGTGTTCTGCATTTCCACCTGCTAAGGATCACCAAAATGTTAAAACATCGTACAGCTACATACATCAGAAATCTGAATTACACTCCGATGTGGTCTCCTCCTGGACAAAACATATACACTGTATTCTAGTGCAGTGGTGGGAGCTTTCTTAAAGCCTGACGTAAATGGACTTCAAAAGCTGTATGGTAAAATGAATTACCATTTAAAGGTGAAGGGCATGTTGCGTGTGAATGATTGAAAGCCAATTACATTCTGGAAGATTACTTCAGTCCAAAGCACAAGAATTAATTTCCTTAATTCCTGTCATCATGTGCCTTTCTACCTGCACAAATGTGCGCAAGTGCCATTAGGACTCTTTAATATGTAGAACAAGTTCACAAAATAATGGAAATTTTAATCACTTACAATTTAATCTCAAAGATTTTTGCCTGACCTTTGCATGGTTGCTCTGCTGGGAGGAGGTGAGGGAATCAGCAAATGTTTCAGGGAGGAAATGTAAAGCAGTGGAGCTACATGTGGGCACCACTTCAGGAGCACAAGGAGGATGGCCCCAGTGTTTGGGAGCTTTGTGAAGGGCAAGAGCCTGCCTGTCAGGCGTCTTTCAACAGCCAAGTCTTCTCTGTAGAAAAGTGCACCCTTCCTGTCTTTATTGCAAATTTCCTACATATTGAATCAATACCACACTGTCAGTAATCCCCAGTGTCCATCAGAACTAACTGGGGGAATTTTTTGAGTTGATTCAAAGCTTAAACCCTGAAGGTGTAGGGAACTATACCTTGTTCTAGGTTGGGATGGAAAGTTACAGTGCTGTCTTTCATAAAATGACAAGCAAAAAAAGTAAGGTTGGGCTTTTTTTTCTTTTTTCATTTTATGTTCAAGGCCAGGGATTAAGTATGTTCCCAGCTTAATTTACCTCTATTAAAATAAACAAAGCATTCACTCCAAACCAAAAGAGTAATGTTTCAAAACACCTATACAATTATTTTTTTACTTCTTCCACAGGTATGTCTTTAGTAAGAACTTGGTTGAAACTGATTTTGATTACAGAGAGCTCTGGTTCCAGTTAGTTGGCATTTTCCAACAGTATTTATTTGGATTGGCATACCACTTGTCGCATGTCGTGTGTCATCGTTCTCTATGCAGGGGTGGGCAGGTCTGCCTTCGCGTCTCCTCTCAATGTCCTTTGTCTTCCACAGAGATGTTGCCTCAGCCTACCCCCGTGACCAGCAGTTGCTGCCTTCCCCTTTATTATCCAGAGCCCATGTCTCTCTTGCATGCTGTCTTCTATTGCCTTGCTCTTCTCAAAGCCCTACTGCAGTTGACTCCATCACTCTGTGCATTGCCCGTAACCCTTACCCGTTTTTACTGTTCAGCAGCCCAGTTTCATGCTCTAATCCTCTGATCTTCTGCTGTCCTATGACCATCAGCACCTCACCAGCTTGATGTTGTCTCAAATGCTGCACGCACATCCAGTGGCAACGTTCTGTTCTTCTCCAAGCACCTCCCCGAGCCAGCTGAGCCTCCTCGCGGTTCTCCGAGGACCTGCTATGAGTTCCTGTGTGCTGCAAATAAACATCATGAGCAAATAGAAATTAAAGGAAGCTTGTTGTGGGTGAGATCGCTTAAAGGGTGTGTTAGCACACTGTGATGGAAGCATTTTCTGCAAGTACCATTACACTCCCAGAAATATGTTGGGAGGGAATAGATTTCTGTGCTTCCCTTGGCACTCATTTTAGGAGTGGTCATATGGAGGCCTGCAAATTGAAGCAGACATCTCTCTAGCTATGCATAATAGATGTTCCACTCTTATCTGAACTTCTTTATTTTGCTAAATGTCTGGCAAACTTTTCATAAAGCTTATCTTACTTTAAATTTTACTTGTTCTCTTCCTTCCAAGATGAAAATCTGCTCTGAAAGAAAACTGACCATGTATTGGCTCAGATTGTTGTAAAACCTCAGTCCCTGTTCCTCTCTGCGCAGGACCAAGAAAGTGGAAGCTTTAAAAGGACACTTTTGAAAAGTTCTTCTTGTTTTTGAAGAAATTATACAATTAGCCTGTACAAAGACCATCTCATGACTAAGAGCAAGGGGGTATCTTTTCATGTGAAGGGGGGCTTTCAACTGTCTTTTTTTAATAATCCATGTCCTATTATGTTTTTCCTTATATAGTTACTGTTCATGGCACTGATGGTTTCACTTCTTCTTGTGACTGAGGATAAAAGAAGAAATTTGAATAGACTGAATATACAGTGCTGATATTTTAATCCCTGTGAAGTTTCATAACAAGGTCATAGCTATTGGCTATTGACAACCAAATTTCTCTTGCTTTCAAATATATCCGTGGAAACTGGAAAGGCTTCTTGCTGTTTGGCTGTAACGTGTAACTGAGCGCTGTTGTTTTTTTATAAATTCAACAAATATTTTTCCAGTGGAGTGCGTGTCTCAACACTTCCTGAATATCCTTTATAAAGTACCATGTTCTGTGATGATAAATAAGAGTACAAATGGGCTTGGAGTCACCATCAGCTGTTAGAGCTGATAGACAAACTCTGCCAGATGTGGTACTGGATGGCACCTGACCGTTAATATACATTGATACTTCTTAGAGTACTCCTCCTTTCCTCCTCTCATCATTTTTCTTCCCATTGCATCCTCATAGCCTACATAAATGGGGATTTTTCCCCATCTGTGCCCATATATATGTATATAACATAAACTGTACTGAACATCAGTTGCGGTAGACTATGTGTATATTAGTATAATGCATATTATATTGGGAAAAAAATATATAATGTACTCATCAGGAAGAGAAAATCAGATTCATACAGTGTGAAATACAGTCCTTGACAGAGGAGCAGCATAAGGCCAGGTCTCTCTCGCTGGGGTGAAGCCCTGTGGAGCAGTGCTAAGCGATGTGCCGCTCCCCGCCTGGCTCCCTGTCTGTTACGGGGATGTCTTCTCTTGCTCTTCAGCCTAGTGTGCTAAAATTGAAAAATATTTCTGCAAGTGCCACACACTTTAAGTCTAACATTTCTCTGTTTGGTGTGTCAACTAAGGATGTATAAATAACCAAATTCATTCTTCCAAGAAAAAAAAGACCTATTGTTTGTAGGAACAGGAAAAAAGTGACAGTTCTGGTCACGGACTGAAACGTTTGGGGTGTTTTTTAACATCATTGCATCAACACTTATTAGTGTTGCTTTTGTTTTGTTTTTTTGGTTTTGTTTTAAAGTATTTTTATGAAGGGATGGATTAAGGTAAGCGGATTGAGCCACTGGTTTATGGGTAGGTGAATGGGAATGTTTTGTGAGGAACCGTGCGGTTGAAATGTTGGTTCGGCAAGAGTGCAGTTCAGCCATGCCTCCTGGAGCTCTGGGGCTGGAGGAGGAGCAAGTGCCAACCTACACGACATCTTCGGTTTTCATGAGTGGTGTAAAAATACATGGTTTGAGAAGTTAAATGCCCATGTCCAGCCTAAATGTCTTCAGCGGTAGGGGCCTGACCTGAAGAGGTACTGGGGCACATGGTCGCACAGGAGCTCCGAATGCATCTGAAGTGGGCCCACGGTAGCATACCCCTTCCCAGAGACGGCCCTGTTCCCCAGCCCAGAGCAGCTCATGGTGGTCTGGAAATTGAGTTTTGTCTGGGCACAGTGTGTGGAGATGAATGAAAGTTCATCGTATCATCTTCAGTGTGCAGCAGGTGCTGCAGGACCCTGCCGCTGCCGGTTGTCAGAGAGCTGTGCCTGTGCACAGAGACATGGAAACATCTTCCACAAAACCCGTGGCATCTTTTAACATTAAGTCACCATTGTGGAGTGTAAAGGGGGAATATCTTAAATTTCGAGTCATGTTTCCTTCAGAAACACGTAACTGACAGTATAGCGTATCTCTGCAGAAGCTGGATGGGCCATCAGGAAAAGTTTGCGAGACACCTTTGAAAGAGTAACCAGGCCTGTGGCCGATGGGTAGCTGTGCAGAGACCTTGTGTTCCTCCTGCTCTGTCAGGCTGAAAATATTTCTTAGACACGGTAGCAGTGAGGTAATCCTTTCGGTCTATCTGAATTTATCCTGTGTAGAGCAAAGTGAGCTCGCCTGTGTGTGTCCTGCTGCTGATCCTTCTCAGGAGACCAACTCCTGCAGCAGGGTGAAGTGGATGGAGGCTTTGACAAGCCCCTGCACAGGTGTGGGCTTCACCATTTGCAACAGGTTGCAAGGGTGTTAATGATCAGAAAGCACAAGGGATGCTACTTTTTTATGTAGTAAATGTATGCGATCTATCTACAAATAATGTTGAAAAAGAAGGATTTGTTTTATGAATAACATCCCTACAAACTTCAGTTTCACACCGATGTCTGAGAGACATTTGTGTAACTACAGGAAAAAAGGATTAACCTCTTAATGTAATTGTAAGTAAATAATTTGCTTAATTCCATCCTATCACTTGAGTTGGACTCCACCGATGATGTTACCAGACAGAAACTTTTTTTAAAAATGTGACAAAGTACTGAAGTCATCAGCTTTGTGCAGAGAGTAATTTGTCCTTCAAGTTCTCTGTTTCAGGACACACATGCACATCTCTTCTTAACATAGATGACACTCATGCGAATGCAAAAAGATACAAATACAAGCTCTTGACTGATGTGAGTTATTCAGATACAAAATAATGTTCTTGTGAGTAATGTAATAAAATTTGAAATATGAATTATGTAAAACTATTGGGTTTAGTTACTTATTAGAAGCACAAAAAATGAGAAGTTGAGGATTTAAGAGGACACCAAGTAAATGCAGATAGGTAGTATTTTGAGAAGCACATAACTGTAAATTTGTAAGTCTGCCTTCCATCATACACAGTTAATTTGTTCACACAATCCATTTTTGACATTTAAAAAAATAATACTTACTAATGTGCTGTAAACTGTAGATGTATGTATAAATACAGGCATTTTCAAAGTTAATCTCAGTCAGCTTAATCTTCTTTTGAGATATTTGTTGGAGACTCAGCCTCTGAACGAGAAACATTCAACTGTTAATTCTCTGTTCAGATGAGAAGATTTGATTCAGAAATGCACATTTACATAGTAACAATGTTTTCCTGAGTAGTTAAATCACAGGCTTGAATCTTAGATACGCTAAATACAGAGGGAGATATATGTACATTTTGAGAATTTGTTTCACCAGGGTCCAAAATGGAGTAGTTAAATAAACCCCCAGTTTCTCAAATGCATCTCAGCTGAGTTACCAGGAAATGTGTACAGCTTCTCAAAATGTGTTGTTACCCTAGTCCTACTTTACTAATAATCCTAAGAAAAAGAGAAAAAATCTTGATTAGAAAACTTTGTCTCAAGAAGAGATTGGAGGAGGATTGTTCTTTATTATTTAAAAGATGAAACAATGAAGCATCCATGAATACAGAGACCATCGAATAATTGATTTTAATTGTTTCTGTATAAACATGGATAATTGCATAAGGAAGAGTGTTGCCTAAAATAGGCTCTTAATTTATTTCTTCTGAACCAAAATTACATTTTTACTGGTTCTTTTCAATAAAAGCCTATGTTTAATCACTAATCCTTCACATCCACTAACTCTTTAATTTTCTTTTTCAACCGTGTTTTCTGAAAAAGAGTAAATCTCCTAGACCTCAAGGTATCAGTCCCTCTACAATCAGTTAAACATTGGGGAAAAATGTACTTGAAATAGATTCAGTAGATGATCGTGGCCATGAGCAGCAGTCTGAGCCCTCAGAAATTTATTTACCATCATCTCTTCACTTTTCAATAGATTTGGTAGCCGTGTTTTTGTCAAATGGTATTTACTGAATCAGCGCAGGAACAAAAGGTTAATAGAGCTGTTCTTTGTTGTACGGAGCCAGACCAGAGAAACTTGAAGAGGGCATGATGGCTTTGACATCTATGAAGCATTCTTTGGAAAAAGAGATGGTTGTATGTTTGATCCCCTCTGTAGCCTGATAGTTTTGTAACCCAATAGTAATAGCTCTGGAGTTGCTACTAATTTATATAGCACCTTTTGTGTCCTGACAGTCCAACCATGTCAAAGTATGCCGGGTGTGTCCCTCGTATGGTAGGTAGATACCTTGTGAAATCGGGCTGCAACCCGAGATGAGTTCCAGTTCTCCTTTTCTTATTCTCAGCATTGTTCGAACGCATAGGCCACCAAGCAACAGCACTGCAAAGGTGACAGTGATCTCTCTGTTTCTTACAGGGGTTTTCTGTTGAAATGTTTTGTTTGTAACTTGCAGCAGCAATTCCACATAGGCAGGGCTTTCTTCTAAGACAATAGTTGTCTCAAAGTTGAAAGTTAACAGTGATCACTTGTTGACATCTACCAGCAGCATAACTGTACTGCCTAGTTTTGCAGGGATTTATTAACAAAGGATTTTATTTATATTGCTTTCTTCTTGCTGTTGTAGCTTTTCACATACACGCTTCTTTCCTTTCCTCAGAAATGACTAGTACGTAGCCAGCTACCAGAGGGATTCAATCTGCAAAAAGCAATATCCTTAAATCCACTAAAACTGAAGAGAGAATATTAACTCTTCTTGTTACCTGAGCCTACAGATAAAGTCATGTTAGGTATGTGTATGTAATGACTACATTGCATCCATTGTACTGCACAAATGCCATCTTTTCACTGTTGTTGCATCGAAGTCTCAAACCACAAGAAGATAAAATTGTGATGCTAGGCTTCAAGTGACAATTTGTTTTTGTCGCTATGTACAATTACCAGTAGCCCACAGCCATCTTTCTCATCTTTCTGGTAATGACAGGAAAAGATTTAAGACTAAGATTAGCTGGGGAGATAAGAACTGAGGAGAGGCAGCAGGAAACTCTAGTAATGACATACGAGCAGAGAAGAAAGTGAGAGTTACTGCTTTGACTCAAACACGGTGCCTGTTGTGAAGGAGAATTAGCATCCCTAAGTTAACCTTACCTCCCTTTGCGAGACACCTGTTGGGGCCTTTTTTTCCCTCTTTCTGTCTTCTTTCCTGCCAAGAAAAATCTCTCTGATGCAAACTGAAAACACACGCTGAAAGTATTGATGTGGGAAAGGCATGAGGTTGCCCATATGGCCAATACTTTTGTTTTGCGATATGCACATAGGATGCATAAATACTTGCTTTTGCTTAGACGGAGCAGAGAGGGAATGGGTTTCAGCTAAAAGTGTGTTGTTTTTCATCCTGTTTGTTCAGGCAAGCTTATTTCTTATAATTATTTCTGTTTTCTGCTTCTCTAGCTTAGTCAAAATTTTGACTCCTTCAGTGATTTTAATGTTTTTCTCTCTATGCTTGTGGTTTAAAACACAAAAGCAAGTCTTTTATTAAGTAAGGCCCTTGGGGTATGTTAAATTACCAGCCTATTTTTCTTTTAATCTAGTATCAGGACCTCTAAACTGTTTATGTTTGCAATTTCAGCAAATTGTCCAGTGTGCTTTCATGTAGTGTTTAAAGCAGCTCGTGTTGTGGTTTAACCCCAGTTGGCAACCAAGCATCACGCAGCTGCTTGCTCACTTCCCTCGCCCCCAGAAGTGGGCTGGGAGAGAGAATCAAAAGGGGAAAAAAAACCTCGTGGGCTGAGATAAAGACAGTTTAATAGGACATCAAAGGAAGAGAAAATAATAATAATAATAGAATATACAAAACAAGTGATGCACAATGCAGTTGCTCACCACCCATGACAACAATAGCCTGTGCGTTCCTGAGCAGCAGGCTTTGTTCCCTGGTCACCTCCAGTTTATATACTGGGCATGACATCATATGGTGAGGAACTCCTCTTTGGCCAGCTTGAGTCAGCTGTCCTGGCTTTGCTCCTTCCCAGCTTCTTGTGCACCTGGTAGAGCATGGGAAGCTGAAAAGCCCTTGAGTACCCAGCAACGACCAAAATATCAGTGTATTATCAACATTCTTCTCATACAAACCCCCAAAACGAGCACTGTACCACTACTAGAAAGAAAATTAACTCTATGCCAGCCAAAACCAGGACACCCCACTCCTACAAGATCAAGTGATGTTGTGATCAGGAGGCAGATGAAGCTGGTGGAGAGTTACCAAGGCATCTCTTCACAAGATATCTGTGGTTACAGGAGGTAGTAGACAGCTTTCTTGCTTTCACATTGTTCAGCCTGTAGGAACTCAATTCATTAAGGCCAGATATATCCACCATACTGAATTTCTGAGGGGGTTATAGCTTTGCTTCAAAGGATTTTCTTTTTGTCATTTCATAATTTCAGGAAGTCAGAATGCCATTTTACATGTCCTGTGTATGCAAAGAACTGCTTTAAACACCTGAGATCTTTCTCTTTAAAAAAAAAAAATACTTACAGAAAGACTGAGAAGTAAAATAAATAGCAGTAAGTCTGAAGCTACAAAGTATCCTACTTCCTGCAGGAAACATGGGTTATCTTTTATTTAAGAAATAAATAGATACTTATATATAGATATTATTATATAATATATATTTATTTGAATACAAAATAAGCTTTTAAAAACTGTTTTATTTTTTTATCATATTTGTGGGCAGCTCTCCCTAGTCAAAAAAAGGACTAGAATCATGTCTCATGCATTCTATTCAGCAGTGAGTGGCTAGCTATAAATCATAGTTGTGATCACAAAGAGCAGGTCTGATTAAGTAATATAAAGTCAAAACTATATACAAAGGAAAAAAAAAAGGAATTTTACCTTCCTTTTTCTCTATAGCTAATGCAGGGGAAAATCATTACATTCTAAGTACTGTGTTAGAAAATACCGTAGTATCCAATGGTCTTCTATTTCTTGCATTTTCAGGTTTATTTTTTAATGTTTTCTCTTAAAGGATAATTTGGTAACTTGTTTTAACACCGATACTATGTTTGGTGCCTTCTATATAAAAACAATGGGTCCTGTCAAATGTAAAGGGTTGGTGTATCTGCAGTTTCTTCATTTCTCACGGATGGCAATGTCTCTGTTGAAAATTTTCAAACTCATATTTATGCACCTCCTCATCCTGATTGCTTTAGAAACTGCAATGAAACTAATAACTTGGAAGAATAAAAGTTATATCAGTGTTTAAAAATTATTAGGTTTTGAGGTTAATTTTAAATACCAATCTGAAAATTCTGAATTGCATTATTGCTCTTCAGGCCTCAAATTAAGCCAGTGAAACTCATTTTATTGAAAGGATCCTGAATTACCCATTAATTTGATCTTTACTGTTTTGCGATTTATTGTTATTGCTTTAAAAAGCAACAATGGAAATGTGACAGTACCGAGCCACTTTCTCACTTCCTGATGAGCTCTTAATAGTTTTAGGAACTCTATAAATTGATCACACACACACACAAAAAAGAAAAGCAAACAAAATCTGAAAATTGCTGACAAAGGTGCTCCTGTGGCTGCTTACATGAAGGCTTCAAGGAAAAAGTTGAGGACTGGCTCTGTCTATGTACAGTAATGAATATGATAAGAAGATCGACCAAAGTAAAGCAAATCCAGTTCTCCCAGGTGGCCTTTATGGTAGGTTAAGGCTATGAAAATCCCTAGCTGAGGAGAAGAACAAAAATCACTAGTTAGAACTGAGGAAAGTGGGAAGGAGGGCAAGATTATTTAAGACTCTGTAGACATTGTGAGGTTCATAGAACACAGAGAGGCATATTTTTTCATTTAAGGGAACCTTTTGAGTGTTGCAGTTGAAGAAGGTAAGCAGGGTATTCAGAAGCAGGATGCCTGAAACGGCAAGTATTTTAGGCAGAATGCCTGAAACAGCAGAAGTGACTGAAATTGCTGAAGAGAGCCCTGAAGGGCTTTTGCGGTGTTGAGGATGCTGGATGGAGGGGTCTTCGCACAGTTTGCTCTCTGTATTTGGGTGGCAGGTGGCACTGCTTTCCCCGCAAATAAACTGTATCCTTTCTATAAGTACTGTTGCAAAACATCTCAGGCCTTTTTCTGTCATATTCAGGTGTTCCTGCCACAGCTGCTGGGAAAACTTCATGGTCTATAACACTGCCTTGGGGTGTGCAACACCTGCGTCACAGGCTCTGTGTCTGAGAAATGGGGTAAAGCAGAGAGTTCAGATACCTGCGGTGTGCCTGAGAAGCCAGAGCCAGACAGAACGTGGGTGTAGCTCAAACATATGGAAACTTACAGACCAAAACATGGTCCGATGAGTAGCCAAACGAGCCTGCCCCAGGCATTGGGGGAATGTATGTAGAAACCCCTTGGGGATATGCCACTAATGTCATTAGGGCAGTCATCTCACATCAGGCAAAATGAGACAGACAGATATACTCATTTTTCTCATACATTAAGCAGAAAACAATCCATAAAATCATTGCTTAAGGCATTTTTAAAAGCTTTAACTACAACATGCATTGCCCTGCTTGCTAACAACAGTGTTTTTGTCAAATGTAACTGTTCTGATGTATGGTGTCTCGTGAACCACATGGAGATGAATTTGCATGAGTCATTCACTATATATCTGAACAGTAAGAGTGGGTTTCATCATAGTGATGTAGTTGTCTAATGTGTAGGATGCCGACATTTACATCTGAGCTGATCTTCAAGTCTCCCTTTGTAGTCCACAAAGGGAACAGGCACTCCCAGAGTATGATTCATCTCGTCTAAAATAGGTCAGATGAATTGTAGCCTCAAAGGGTCTGTTTCTCCTCATTGACTCTAAGTCTAGGGTGAGTCGCTGAGCTGTCAATGTCTACATCAGAAGTGTGGCAGCTGGAAACCCTGACCACAAGATGAATCATGAGAGCTCTGTATGGCTGTCCTTTGTTATATTTATTTGTGCATTCAAGTAAAGTTTAACTACAGGAGTGTAAAGTGACACTGCGTTAAATCTATAACTACTACCCATATCATCTGAACTAGAGTATGAAAGCACTGGTAGTATTATTCTTGCTGTAATTAATTTGAATAGACCTCACAGATACATGCTGTAAAGTGTTGAATAATACTGCTGTTTTCTAGCAGCTTAGCTCATTGCTCCCTGCCCATTGTGTCTGATTTACCACGGTGAAGTACACCTTTACACTTATTGATCAGCATGAAATTTTGGGCAAGACAAACACATCAATTTAAATGGGGAAAAAAAGGCTGCTCTTTGCCTCTATTTTTCTGAAGTGTCCAGATTAGATTAAATAAATATACTGAAATAATGGAAGAGATTTTGTATTTCAGGAGAGCACTGTACTCTCACCAAAGAGGTGAATTGAAGTGTATCAGACAGCCTGGTATTTGACACCAGAGTAAGAATTACCATGTTGTACAAAGCAGCAACTGACAGCAGAGCTGTAGTCATATAGAAAATTTTCAAAAAATACACACTGAAAATCTGCCAAAGCTGGTGCTTTAGCCATGAAGTCACATAAATAGTTTGATACAATGCACTAGAGCTACTGGCTATGAATTATGAATGAACTTTGCTAATCACCACAGAATTCAGATTGCACAACCATTGATTACCTGCTGTCATTTGATAGTGTTTGGAGAAGATTGCTAGACATAATAAAGCATCCCATGTAGGCTTTGGGAATGATGATAAAAACTTGACAGAATAGCATTAAGAATTCTGGAATGCATTCGCATGAGCTTAAAGGAATAACTAAACCTGAGGATAAGTATTGCAGGAGTGAAAAACTACTGACAGTTATAAGGACCTGTTATGTCATGCAAATTCTTCACCTTCAGCCTGATTAAAGGTCTTCAAGCACGATGGAACAGAGCTTGAAAATTGCCAGGATTATTATTCTTTAATGCCATGGTGAAGCTAGTGAATATTTTAGAGACTTACTAAGTATCCTTGCTGTCAATTTGTAGTGATGTTCCACCTCTTTGAGACACCAAAGGGTGGTGTTTATGCAGCACATTTACTTTTCCAAGAAACCAGCATGCTAATACAGCGGTCTCCAGAATTAACAGGAATAGGCACAGAAAAACCTCAAGAAGATGAGAAGCCTGTTCTCTAATATCTTGTTAATAAACAAGTGATCGCCATATTTTGGCTTTGGGAACAACCCGCCATGATTCTAGAGTAGTTATCAGGGTAAAGAAATACTGTGTTTCTGAGTAATTCCTGTTTGAACCCAAACTAGTATTACACAGCATTTTAGCTACTATTTAAGTGCCTAATAGTCGTCTTAAGTCAGAGGATAACACATTTATTTTAAGGACTGCAGACGAACTCACTGATAGACTAGCATAAGAGAGGAGGGTTAGGCACTGGTAGATATACAACAGTTTTCACACTTTGCTGTATAAAGCGTGCATGTACATTCTTTATCAAGAGTCACTCTAGCATTAAATGGAAAACATTTAGCATGCTAAAATCATTTGCTACATTTTTCTTAATAACATTCAACCTACCTGACTAAACTGAAACAAACATAAACCCTGCACAAAATCTACCAGGGTGAAACCCCCAACTGGACAACTTTCACAGAACACTGGAGCCTGATCTGTCCAATGTCAACAGCAATATGAAAGAGCACTGAGTTCAGATGAGCCAGAATTCTTTCTGTGGATTCATAATTTGCTTTCAAGTTGTAAAACCTCAAGTGCAAAGCATTGGAAATTTTCAAAACATCCAGCAAATTAAACAGGTCAGTCTGCTTTGTGCATTGCTAGCTATTTGGACAAAAATCTACAAGTGAAAAGAATATATAACAGAATGTGATAACTAAGCCAGATGACCTGTTCATCAACTGCACTATGCTTTATGGCTATGTATACCTGATCCAACTTCATTTAGTATAGCATTAGAATGTTCGACTTCTATCACAGTATGGTCATCTTGCTAGTTCTATGTTATAGTGAATCCTCTCTTTAGGTTTGGATAGGAGCCTCCTGCTTGTGTCTTACTAGCAATGCAACTGAAATGTTATTCAAATGAAAATACAGAAAGAACACTCGAAATGAGATTTTTTTTTTCTGAGAGTCATGCTTTTCTTTTGATGAGTGCACTTGATAAAGCGCATTCCACCCACCCACCGCCTTCTGCCTTTTTTGTTTCACTGATAATGTGACCCACCACACTGCAACAGTATTATTTCCTGAAAGGCTGCAGGCAAGCATGATGATGAGAAGACAAAAAGGGAAGCGAATGTCAAACAGAATGGGAGAGAAAGGAATTGTGCATATGTACGAAGAAATCAGAAAAAAATGGTAGGAAAAAAATATGGTAAGAGCTGGATATAATAAGGGAGGAAATAAGTGCATATTCCTTTTTAAAGTGTATGTATCATAGAATACAGAAGAATAATTCTACCCACATCATTACTCAAAATTCCCATCAATTTTGGTGGGATATAACTGTGAGAAATGTAAATAAGATTTCAATGACATTAGCATGAGTTTAATGTTAGTATAATGGAGTTCATGTTTTGGAAAATGTTTGAGAGAGACAAAACAATCCTTTTCAGAAGTTGTGTTTAAAAAAAGTCTCTGCTTAAAGGAAGGACAAATCAGAAATAAAAAGCAAGGGTATTTTATTTACATAGAACTTAACTGTTTTTAACATAATTCCATTATCTTTGCTACATATATGTATATAAATGCACACTATCTTTTCATGAGTTTATACTTTCCGTGAGGATGTAAGAAAATGGTATTTAAGAACAGTTCCTTGGTGACAATGTTTACAAGCAAAGCTACTTACAGTTGTGATCAAAGGAAGACTGGAGACAATAAAAGTATCCCAGCAGAGGAATATCAGTCCTTCTCAAATGTATGGCAATACACTTACTGACTTCAGCAGGAGTGGATTCCCTGCTATATCTTTTTTTTTCAACGTTACTTTAAAATCTTGCTCGTCATCAGTTATATCACTTCTTTGAGCAAGCACTTACTTTAGTTTTAACTGGAACTCACCTTGAGTGCACCGTCCGCAAAAGGTCTACACATTACTTAACGTCTTGTGGACTGATAAGTTTCACTTTTTAACCTGTCCTAAAGCAATAGTTTGTTCAAGTCTCCCTTCAGAGTTATTAATGAAGTACAACCTATTTAATGTCATATCTTATACACTCATGTTTATACATTTTTAGTCTGCTCAAAATCTTCTGGTTTGTGCCAACTGTTATAATTTGCTCTTGACAAAGCATCAACTGGTAACAAAGAGCTTTGGCCCTGAACACATGCCTCATTTTCATTCTGCATTTTTATCCCATGAAGCTCTTTATTATACTATATTCTCTCTACTGTGAGCAATATCCCACAAGTCATTGCCAAACGGAGCAAGCAATGGGCCTAATTGTGACAAGATACTGCTTACTGTTAAGAGATATGACAGGTGAATAATAAATCAAAGCAAGAACTTGGGCAACAGCATTCATGCATTTTAGCACATTGGATGAATTTGGAGGTGTGGAAAATCAGGACGTTCTTGCGATATTCTGCTTTTTCTTTACCCCTAACCACTTCTTAATCACAAAGTTAAGTAATCTGGTATTGGCAAATGACAACTTAGTGTCGAGTTTTGCCTATGAGACTACAGACTAATCACCCACGCTATAATTTTCAACAAGAAGATGAATTTATCTTTTCTGTTGCAACACTCATCACTTTAGCAGTGTTTAATTATAACGTAAAGTCTGGTCCATGCCCTAGGGAAATGTTTAGACCTGTACTTAATTCTTTTCCATTGATTAATGTACCTATAGCTGTTTATGTTTCCTTCTGGATCAGAACAGATTTCCCAATCAGTTCGAATTTTTCATTGAATATAATTTAGTTCAGGACCGTAGCAAATGTGGGGTGATTCACAGAATTTTCAGGTGTGGTGGTGAAACTTCTAAGCAACTGCAGAATAGGAACTAATCTGTCATCTGTGGCTCTGACCTTCCGCAAGTATGTCTGGTGAGAGGGTAAGATAGTTCAAAACCTACTTGGACTGGCGCTGGAAAAGCTCCCAGTCTGATGTGGAATATCTGAATAGCTATCATGTGTCACATGAATTTCAGAGGTCTTATCTGATGTGTTACAGTAGACTGTTGAAGTTTCTTCAGAGTAAATCGTCTAATTGCTTTGTGCTATCTGACATATCAGGTTGTACCAACTGGTACTAATAGCTGGGGAGTGTGAGCTGCGTAATATTTAGCTAACTGCAAGTCTTGGGTGTCAGATACAGACATTAAAAGAAAAATTCCAAGGTAAATGATTTGATAGTTTTGTTAGAAAATCATTGTGACGTTATTATTACTGAGAACATGTTGCCTCATATTTTATTTAATGCATTGCCATTCTTTTGCACTCCATTGAAGTGGTTCTTGCTAAAGAGTGTACTTAGCTCTTCTTAAATCTCAAAACCATCCACTTTCAGGTATTAGCTGCCATCAATCATGTTCTTCTTTTTAGAATCTCATTTTTTCTTAGTTTCCGTGGCCTTATCTCCCAGATCTCCTCTTTGCTTTCTGATTATCACTTTAGATCACTAATTGCTTTAGAGGGATCTTTCTTGGTACACCTCCACATCATGCCTTCTGTTCTATTTACAAATACAGCTTCAACTGCTGTCTCTGTACATGCAGCTCACAAACCTGTTTCATCAATCCGGGGCTCCTCTTTCCCATCACACCAAGGTCTCTCTGTCCCTCAGATGATGCCTTTTGAATGATACAGGCTATGTCTCTATCAGTGTCATGTGGAGTGGAGAAACGGGCAGATCAGGAAAGCAAGAGGTGGTAGTGAGGGCCTCACATCCATGTTTTGGGCATTGTGCAGAGGTTATTTCAGACTAGCTGTGATCCAGCGACGTGAACTGGATGCCCACTAGCAGTTAAAGCACTCTTGGAGCAAAAGCACAGGTGCAGTCTTTGAACACAGGCTTAGGGTTAGTTTCATCTGAAAGTTACTGCTCTGAGATGCAAACTACAGCCCAGTAAGTGGAAACATCCTGAAAGAAACGCTGCCTGCTTTCTGCTGTGCTTCCTCTCATACTTACAGCTGTCTTTTGGCAGATACCTATAAAAAAGCTTGAGAATTATTTAGGTATTAATTTATTATGGCATGACCTACCATGCTGACCAGTTGCCTGCCTCTTTTTATTAAATTGTAAATTTTTTGAGGTGTCATCTTCTCTTTTTCTAACGCCGATGCAGCTGGATAATAATTATTTTCTTATAAATGCAAATATATGATTATGGTTTTATTCCTATTGCAGCTCATCTACTGTCATCTCTTTTCTACTGCCAGAGAACTTCTCAAGTCTTTGTTGTATAAGACATCTGGTCAGTATAGCTCAGCTACAAGCCAAGGATTGTAAGAACTGTTTCAATTAGCATAATCTCCCAATCACAAACGGTACAATCGCTGTCATCGGAAAGGAGAATTATATAAGGTTGCTTCTAGCCATTGTAGTCATTATGGAGTTGTGTAGTTGGAGGAAGGGTGTTGATTTCTTTTTTGTGCAGTTAAAGCACAGAATTAAAATGCCTCAAATATTGTTTCATCATTTAGTACGATGCATTCATTTCAGCACTAGGATACAGACCTATTTTTAGTGGAGTGGTGTAACTGGCCAGTAGTGGCTCTGGCAGCTGTGCAAAAGACAGTAGAGGATGCAAAAATGACCACACAGTCAAGAGAACAGCATTGCCACGTTCAGCTACACCAACAAATTTACAGGAAAAGCTGCAAGGTAACATTAAACGATACAGGAGGAAAAAACTCTGTATTTAAGCTCTCGTTCTGAAGACAGACTGGGATATGTATTGCTTAGTTCACTCCTGCACATAAGTCAGTGTGTCCCTTGCTTGACTAGGCTCGTCTCCATGAGACTCGCCACTATTTATTCTGCGCATGTGTCCCCAGCCATAAAGGACTGTTGGGCATCTCAAGGGTTGGGTTTTTTCTTTTTTTGTATGTATCTTAGTAATAACTGTGTATATTAGGAAAAATATTATGAGAGTAAGCATATGAGCACTGTTCAGCTGGACCAGATTGCTGCTCACCACTCAATATGGCTGCTCACATAAGCCCTCTGGACTCCTCTTCAGAGGCACTTTGATCTTTCCCTTTATAGTACACAGGTGCTTAAGGAGAATTCAGGCCACCAAAAATATTATTCTGTGTATTTCTATGGGTCACACAGGTTCTGTGTGGCAGATAAGGTCTTGCGAGACCTAGACAAGAGCCTTACACATTTACTCTTTTCTAGCACACTCTATTCTTCCCTAGCAGACTATTACTTGCCTTCAGAAGACTTTATTTTATCTGTAGTTGATATTTAGATTTAGATTTATGAGAAGAAAAGATCAAATATTTTTCTCAGGTGTTGTTATCCTGAGGGTGCTTTCATAAGGACTCAGCTTCATTCTTTCAGACTTTCTGAAACTAGGCACCATCCTGTTCCTGTGCTACTTTCTCTTATGCAGAAAGTAAGAAATATTTTGGGTCTGCTAATACAGTTTAGCTGCTTTGAACTGGTAGCTTTGTTCCAAAGAATGTTTGCAACAAAGCATGTACCTCATTATGTGTGTCATTTGTCCATGTACATGCGCCGTTTGTCCGTACTTTGGGATTTGGATTTCTGAACAGCAGTGCTTGTATAACACAAGATTAATACAGTATGTGTTAGTAAAGCTGATTTTAAATTTAAAATGGCCATCAGTGTGCCACTTTTAGTCGCTTATTAGTCACTGTTTATACTGATCTGTATCCCCGTTCTTTCCCCATTCAGATGTTGCAAGAGCAATTGAGTTACTGGAGAAACTGCAAGAATCTGGAGAGGTACCAGTACACAAGCTACAGTCCCTAAAGAAGGTGCTGCAGAGTGAGTTTTGTACAGCTATCAGAGAGGTATGGAATTGAGATTTTTAGTTATTTATCAGAATAATATCTCTCTCCTGAAAAGTATATTAGCCTTCCAGTGCTGCAGAAGCACTAATGCCTTGTATAAAGGGTGATGGATGTGAGATGTGTTTGCCTGCTACCATGCAGAACGCTGAAGTTACTGAAAAGCAGACACAGACCAGTTGCGTCAGCAAGGCATCAAGCCTGAGGCAATTAGCCTTGCTAAGGAGAAAGGGTGATTAATTAGTACTTTAGTATTCTGCTCATGCTTTTTCAAGGTCTGTGCTAACCTGTACAGCAGTCTGCTGGGCTATGGGGACATGCCAAGTTGGGTCAGTGCAAGCCTAAATGCCTCTCCTTTGAGCTCAGGTGTGTGATAGGGATGTGCTGATAAAATCAGATTGCAGTGAGAGACAAATGGTGCAAGCACTGAAGTTAACTGAAGCCGACAGGAATCTTGCTGTTGAAGTCAGTGGTCAGGCCCCAGTGGGCCTTGCTCCACGTGTCAGAAACCCGTGTCAGATTGCTGAGAACTGCGATCATTACCCTGCCAGCCATGATCAGGGCCTTCCTAAGCTCTGCCCAGCAGTAGACAAATGATGATCGTTTTCTTCTAGTCAAGCTAGAGAAGAAGCACCTCCTTTCCTCCATGCAGTATCTTTGAAGCAGTTAAATTACAAATACCTCTGTTAGAAGTTTCTTGGAGTTAATACAACACTGTGTCAAACTTCATACCTACTAAACTGAGTGCTGTTAGCCTGCCAGGCAGATGCAGCTCTAAGTGCCCTGATGAAGGCAACATCTTTTCAGCAGAAAATCTGTAAGGACTTCTGTTTCAGTTTATCTATCTACTGCCTGGAACTAATCCTCCCTTGCTGAAA
Organism: Caloenas nicobarica; assembly: GCF_036013445.1. Lineage (NCBI taxonomy): Eukaryota > Metazoa > Chordata > Aves > Columbiformes > Columbidae > Caloenas > Caloenas nicobarica. The sequence goes on from NC_088245.1 coordinate 53,775,017, forward strand.
TCAATGGGGAGCGTAATGTTCCCTTGATGGTAGCAGGACTGAACTCCCGATAACTAGGCAACAGCAGTGCATTGATTGAGTGGACTGCTGGGTGGCTGGAAGGAAGGAAGAGAGGAGCAGTCATTAGTTTAATAAGTAAAATGCAACACACTCTTTGTTTTATGGAATATATTCTTCAATGTGAGAAACAGAGAGAGGCTTCCACTTAATTAAATGGCAGTTTTCAAGGCTTTTTAAAGGAAATAGTGTTCCATAACAATAAATAATGGCACTATGTGCTCTGAAAAGCTGATATTCTGACTAGTCCTTTCAGTTAACCAGCTAAATGCTTCTTTAATTGACCAAAGAGCATTGAAAAGTTGGGGGGGTTTTGGTTTTGTTTCTTTTTTTGGTGTTTTTGTTTGTTTGATGTTTGCTTTTTGTGTGGGTGTTTTTTTTTATTTTAACAGCAGAGCCTGGTACTCCAATTGCTAAAGGCAATTTCCAGTCTTTGCAGAATCATCAGTGAAATCTTACAAATTTATATTCATATCTGGAAAACAGTCTTACGCGAAGCAAACACAAACTTTGTTGAAACAGGTACAGAGCCTAGGAAGTAGGAAGATGGCTTAGAGAAATGCCCTCTCAGTTCAGTAAACTGAAGGTACATTTTGGCAAAATCATCTCAGTGGCACAAAAGGTCTTCATAGAGTGTTGTGTAAAGACAAGCTGCACGTGACGGACTGTCTAATTAATGTTAGATCCTTACAACCAAATAATAGTCACTTGAAGAAGCCTGGAGCTAGTTGTTACACAAGAATTGAGTGATGATGAATGAACAGTTAGATCAGTTCTACCAACTTCATAAACAAAAACATTTCTTTCTTTTCAAATATTTTATATATATAGTATAACCTATGTCTAATATATCACTATCAGAGAAATTTCTACACCCCCAAAAATTAATGCCATTCACCACTCTGTATGTAAATCTTTTCTTAGCAAGAGTGGGAGAACCGACACACGCATTGCTAGTACTTAAGGTTGTTCAACATGTGGCTCCTCTTTTCAGTTACTTACATTAGGCCCTTGGCAAATATTTAGACTGTAACTCTCCCAGTTGAAGAGCTGTTGGAAAATTGCAGAAAATAGTTTCTTCCATTTAAAAAAAAAAAAGGCAATAAGAAAGACATGGAACATTTTGATCACATTACACTATTAGACATCTCCAAGCACTGCAGCAAGGTACTGGAGAGTATCTGAGCTGGGTCATGCCATTAATCAGGGATGCCCTTCTTGCACATCCTTCGTGTAGACTGGAGTTTATGAAAGACTGATTGCTATTTTAGTGAACAGCACAGTTTTTTTTCTGAGCATATTTGAGCTTGAGATAGCTAAGGCTAGGCAGAAATCTCCCTGCAAATGCTCCCTCCCATTGTTTATTTTCTCTCATCCCAAGTGCAAGATGTGAGAGTGTGGCAACTAGCTTTTAATTCCCCCTGTCAGCACCTACATAGAGTAGAGGAGAAAAGTTATTGACCTTACAAGAGAAAGCACGACCGTCAGTTGGAAGTAACGAGAAAAGCGGGAGTTGTTTGGAACACAAGAGCCTTCCTGGAGAAAGCAGTGAAGCAGAGCCGGGGGAAGCCGTAGGTAGGAGTAATGAAAATGGGATGAGGAGCAGTGACAGGCTTTGTATTAGTATGCAAATTCTGGAAGAGGCAGCTTATTTTATGTGTGCAGAGATTCAGATCTGCCGTGTGCTGTTCATTGCATAACACAAGATCTGAGCCTAATTTTCTTTCATCAGAAAATCTAGTAAAAGAGGTGAAGGCTGTAATCCTATAAACCCCATAATGGAGGACCTTTGGATAATAAAAATTTTCTTTTCCAGTCTCAGAAATTACAGACACTTAACTACCCAGTGAGACTGATTGTTGAAGTATGTTCCAGAGAAACTCAGTATTGGGCTGAGTGTAGGTGAAAGGATCAAAGATAAACCATCAAAGATAAACTATTTCTTCTCCTAAGTAGCAAGTGGTAGGACAAGAGGAAGTGGCCTCAAGTTGTGCCAGGGGAGGTTTAGATTGCATATTAGGAAAAAATTCTTCACAGGAAGCGTTGTCAGTCATCGGACCAGGCTGCCCAGGGAAGTGGCGGAGTCACCATCCCTGGAGGTGTTTAAAAGGCGTTTAGACGAGGTTCTTGGGGACATGGTTTAGTGCTAGAGTTACGTTACAGTTAGACTCGATGATGCTGAGGGTCTCTTCCAACAGAAATGGTTCTGTGATTCTATTCTATGATTCTGTAATCCACACAGTATTGATTGAATGTGACTTGTCCATTCTACAAGTAGGAATTCTTTAACTACAGAAGCAGGAGGTCACTTTTACAATCAATTAGCCTTTAAAAGTATAAGATATTTTATTAGATAACATACATTCAAGTCTAATGTGTAGGAATCTTTCGAATAGCTGTAATGAATTGTATTTATGGGAACTTATTTAGTAAATCAACCCACCAGTTCAAATCCCTGCACTAATATTGTGTAGAACTAAAATATTTTTAAAGTGACTGAGTGAATGAAATTTAAATAGAAGTACTTTGGCATTTTTCTAGGATGCTATGTCAGGAAATGGTGATTAGTGGTTCTCACTCAGCTAAATATAAGTACCACCAACTGAAATATTCTGTCTGGCACTAGGCAAGAATACGTATTAACTCTGAAAATAATGGAAATAATTGAAGTACGCAATGGCCTCAGTATTTCCTTTTCACCTGAAGACCCCTAGACCAGAAAACAAGTTAACTGAAATCTGGTCACATTAAAATTGAATTCTGAAAAAAAATTTAATTGTGTTTTTAAATGGCTTGTTTCAAAAGCTCCCTAGCTACATGAAGATTAATTAGCCTTGTATAGCCTTATCACCTTGCAAAAGATGCATGAATCTTGTCCATTATATCATTAAGTCCTTTACCCTTCTTTGTGTTTTTGCTGTTTGCTCAAAGCTGTTGCTATGTTATAGTCTTCTGATTCCTGGGGGGTTACTGGAATAGATGAAGGGCAAGGCTATGAAAGTGAATGCAGAATTGAACTACTGAGAAGGTATATTCACATACAACATAAACCCCAAATTGTTCAGTCAGTAAAAAGGCAGTTATGAGAACTGTAAGATGAGGGGAATTTCTGGTCTGGCAAGAAACCTTGAAGAGCTGTAGGCACAGAAGGTATAAAAAACAGTTGAGCAAAACACAGAGAATAATCAACAAGAAAATGTGGCATACTTTCTTAGATTATGGGAATTTCATTTGCTGTTAACATCTGGTAATTGGTACTGAAACGCCAGGAGAGTAACAACATGGCTTGATAAACCCGTGCATCTCCCAGTGAGTGGAAGTTTTCTTTCAGATTGATTCTCAAGTTTCTGTATGTTAAATATGTAAAATTCAGATGTATCTTGGTTTCCTCCTAGTCTTCCTTCACTACTCTACTTTCCATTTCAAGATTACATCTAATGGGTTTCTGTGTGGATATTATTTAAAAGGAAATCTGATGGTAAATACCTCTCATGAAACATTTATCAATACCAAAAGTAAACAGGTCAGGAAGTCTTTTTAAAAATGTGGCATGGCAAACACACACACACAAATAATCATTATTTCACTCTGTTATCTTATGACTCCTGCCAAAGTATCAGGTCATCGCAGAAGAGCACTTTTGCAAGACTAGGTCACTGACAATCATTTCTTAAAAGGAGGAGCAGTCAACACAAAATACTCTATTGTTGTGTGTTTTGTATGAAATTAGTCTGTGGAACAGCGTGTTTTCTGTGAAAAACAGCATGTTTTCAGTTTCTACTTTGGTAGCTTAAAACTTTTAAATTTAGTATAAAATTATCTTGTGGACAGAGCGTCTTGGACATTTAAAGACCACTAGTGACTTACAGGCAAAAAAACGGCAGTAGCGGAACACTGACCTATTTCTGATGAGTTCTGGATTCCTCTCAGTTACTTTAGAGATATATTTGATTATGTTCTATAACAGAAAAAACATAATTTCACTATTTGCTGGGTAAGATAGTTCAACAAGGCTAGTTGGTATATTGGAATGATTTCCTTTAATTAATAATTTTCATTTTTGTGCCTTAACAATCTGAACACCTGGAATCCCAGTGCTGCTGACATCCTGTGTGTTATTATCTGGTCATTTGCTCCAGGTACCAACCTGTGCTTTTTGTTATTAACCCTGATATATGTCTTTGCCAATATTAGGGAACCAGAAGGAGGCTACTGGGTGGTGAAAGCTGAGTTTTGTGATGTTCATTACTTTACTGTGATACAGTGTGTGACAGCAGGAGGCTGGCTGGAACCCTTAGCTGTTTGCTTCAGATATGCCAGTTCAGTGGTTCACTCCATTTTAAAGGGCTGTACTAAATAAAACAATCTGAGTATTAGCTGGACTCAGGCGAAACTTCTCATTAATTCTTTTAATAAAATCATTCATTTAGGATTTTAGTGTAGGAGTCATTTGAAGTCCTGGTTTTGTTTTTTTTCAAGAATCCTCAACATTTGTTTGTTCAGTTTGCAATATAAGGCTGTTTCTCCACCTCCCAGACCTAGCCTCTGAAAGCAGAGTTCTATTGTTTTCTGCCTGATGAATCCCATTCCTTGTAAAAGCAGAGGTTTACCATGACAAAAGCTCTTGGTTGGCACTGAGGGCAGCCCCAGAGTTCAAATCCTGCCCTATGTTACTCATTCTTTCACTGAGAGCTGAATATTTGTTACAGGAGGAGAAATCCAATTTCAGTCAGTCTCTCATCTCCACAGGGTGAGCCCAGCTTTTGAAGTTTTTAAATTATAAGATACAACTTTGGAAAAAAAAAATATATATACGCATTGAGAAGACTTCCTGCTATAATTCACAGCACGGAACTGTGCTTAAGGCTCAGCAGGAAGCCTGACATCGAAAGTCCCCTACTGTCACATTTACCCATGCAAATGGACATGTTGGTCAGGATTAAGCAAAAGTGCTGTGTTGGACTTACTAATAAGGCAATTAATAAACAGAAGGGCAATAGGTGAGTAAAGAGAGCGAGATCAGTTAGCTCAGATTTGTAACTCGGGTCATAAAAAAAAGCGGTATGGTTATATTAGCATGATGCCCCATTAGACTGGCTGGGAAGCCAAGTTCTCCTTAGGCTCATCTGATACCTTGTTATATCTTGTTCTGTCATTCCAGGTAGCCGATTCAGAATTACTGCACCATTAATTCAGCAGTAGCACTCAAGCAGCAGCAAATACGGAATTTTGCAAATTGACCAAATTCATTCAGATTTTCACATGCGTAGCATTTGCAAGAATCTTCTGCTGTACCTTTCCATCCCTTTTCCATTACCAGTGTCCCAGCAATGAAATGCCACATAAAATAATGATGAAAATTTCCACTAAATCAGTACCTCAATCACTGTTTGGAAAAGGCATTACTTCATTCAAAGATGATGGTATGGCAAAGTAATAATATTTTCATGTTTCACAGAGTTTTGCTTTTCCTCTCCTGGCCACAAGTACTGTATCTATTAATGATGAGTTGAGAGAAGGATTTGTAATGTACGTAAATTAGGGCAGAAAAAAAGTCAAATTTAAAAAAATGGCATGCCTGCCTTTTGTATTGGCACCAGACTATATTAGGCATTTAGAAAGTTCAGCAAAAAGCTTAAGTTATCAGTCAACACAGGAATTTTTTTTTCTAGAATTACCCCACTGTGTTCAAATACGTGCTATTTTTTAGAGTGAATGTAACCAGAAATTACGTAAATTTTGAAAAACAATGAAGTTTCATTTACCACTTTACCATAAAAGACAGAGGCATGACTCTGTTGCTTGCAAGCCCTGGATGGCGTGAATGAGAACTTTTGGAATTATTACCTTGTCACTCAGCAGAGGGCCTTCATTAATGGCAATTATATGAATTTACCAAGCCAGCCAAGCATTATCTGAGAGAAGGCATTATTAAGCCTCTGTGCATTTACTAAGTCCCTACGACTTCCATGACTTCACTGCAGGAGATTTAAAGCAGCTGCTGTTGTCACTTTTTTTTTTTGCTGCCTAGAGCTGAATTCATTGATTTCACAGATGTAGTACCCCAGAATCTGGGGCCAGACCGTATCGCTGGTCTTTAATCTATGCGTTCTCCCATTGGTTTTGATTAAAGATCAATTTTCAGAGTAGGCCGATGGCTATATAGCTACTCACATTTGTGTTCTGCTTGTGTGATTGTTGTGCCTTTCACAAAAGATAAATATGTTAGTGCTGCAAGAGTCCTGCAAGGTATAGAATCAAAGCCGTGATGCGTCTTGTTCATATTGCAGTTTATCTGGCTTGCTGTACCATATTTATTAAAACCCTCTGGTGAGTGGTGCTCAGGTGATGTTCTTAATTCTGCACAGGGCTGCAGTTGCCTGTGCTGCAGAAGGTAACTCCAGTGGAACACAGATAGTGCATCTCAGCACCTTTTTTGTTTTCCTCACATGATGATTTTAGTTTATAGTTGCAGTATCATATTTTGTTACATAAAACTCTTAAGAATAAACAGAACAGCCTCTGCTGCAGTTCACCTCAAGCCTACTTCTTCCTCTTGAGAGAAAGCAGCAGCCAGGTGAACTGCTGAGGAATATTTATACTGACAAGTTGTTGGAAGCCACTGCACCACTGTTTCTGCCTTGACGGAGCCTCAGTACCGCCCTGCTTCTGCTTAACTGATGTCACTGAAGAGACTCCTGAGAAATGCTGCTCAATGTCTATTTTTTAATGGTGCCCGCAGAAAAGAAATTGTAAAACTGTGTTAAAACTCCAATTTAGCTACATTTTTGCTTGTATTTAAACCAATAAGCATCAGCAGTTCCCTTCCTTCTCCCTGCTTTTTCAGCTTGATACGAACACTTGAGATGAATTTGCATGATGGGCTCAGGTTAGGTCATGTTTCACCCAGGTGCTGATTTTGGCAAGGTTTTGCCAAATCTTTTAAAGTTTGGAATGTGGCTCTTGCATATGGTAGCCCCAACAGCATATAAAGACTTACTGATAAAGTGGAGGAAATTAGTGCTTATTAATGCTTGGCGTATTTTTGAACTCAAAAGTAACTGGCAGTGAGGTCTAAAAGAGAGAGTTTTAAGTTATAAGCTGTGAATTACAAGTGGTCTTATGAGAATTAACTAATGACACATGTTGCTGTTTCTTTTGGTCCCAGTATATTGCAGTAGAAGCAGCAAAAGAGACTTCTGGGACAGTATTTTGCTAAGGTTTGGTGATTGCAAAACATACAATTTCTGAGACAGCTATAACGTTGTATTCAAAGACGCCCAATCATAGTTTGCATTGACCTAGAGCAAAGTATAGATCAGTATGTAAGGGACATGAAATAAACAAAATAACCCAAACTTTTTTTATTTGTTGTTCCTTATACAAGTAATTTTTATTTGCAAATAAAAGTCGATTTTTCATTATCCTTAAGAGGGTGCGAAGCAACTTCCTATTGACTTTACAGTGTCAGAGTGATGTTTCCAGACAGAACCGACACTGGAGGGAAGAAGAGGGGGCACACGGCGGTCTTGTGTGTCCTGACAGCAGCGCCAGGACTGTTTCAACTGACTCATCCAATCTGTGCAGAGGATGTGACCGCATGCATTTCCTGGTACATCTGCTGTGTTCTTCTGCTCACGCAGAAGGGAGGAAAGAGATTCTGGCCCCAGCCTGTGACCCCTGTTGGGTTGTTTCTTGGACAGGTGCAGCCTCATATGGCAAGAACTCAGGGATCAAAACTTGGTTCAGCTTTCAGACAGCAACACAGACACTGTCAACACAGATCGAGTAATATCGACTGGAGCCTGCATGAAATGTTCCACCCTGAATTAAAATATTATACCCTCATAGTGATTATACTTAATTCATCTTTAACAATGTTTCAGGCCTGTGCTGTTTTTTTCCTGCTGCCTAAGGAGAGCTTAATAATGCATCAAGATTCGGATCGTTTTTTTCGCTTTGGTAAAACTGACCTCGTTTCCTCCATAACCCTGTCCCCCCAAAGAAGGAAACTTTTAAATAAAATATCCCCTATGAAAATGTAAAAGACAACATTCATAATATTTCTTCCACATGTTCTGAAATTAAAACTAACTGATCTCCTCAGGTTGTTAAATAAGATTGAGTTTCATTTACAGGTTTGAGCTTTTTAATGGGCTAGCATCCCAGCTGCTTGTGGCAACATCCATGCAGTGTTACTTCACAGAAAGAGATTGTTGTGACAGTTGTGAAAATGATACAGATGTGTAGTTTTGAAAATACAGACACCAGCAGTTTTCCCGATGCAAACATGTAACTGCGCACGGGCTAATGAAAGCTCATCATGTAAAAATATGCAGAATCCCAGCAACCTTGCATGACCACATTCTGTCGGATATAAATAGCTTACTAATACAGACTAGTCGTTACAAAGCAGCTTTTTCTACGAGTTGTCCAAATTCAGTAGCTGCAGGAAATAGTTTATGTAATACAGACTTTCTGGTACTTCCAGTAGGCCCTATAATGTATCATATACATTCCTCTCAAGCGCACGTTTTAACCATTTCAACCTCACTGTACTCACAGGTGTCCATTGATTTGTCCTTTTGACATTGATGAAAGACTTTTTTTGTCAGCTTGCTCTCAGGGGCAGAATGGAGACACAATGTACAGTATATACACTGTGACCGTGGGTTTGGGACTGCCTAATTCTGCTTCCGTCAGCATTAATCAAACATGGCACAGGCCTATAACAAAATGGGCCTTTGTGATTTATTCGTTCAATCTTGTTTGAGAAGAATCCAAATTTATTCTAATCTTGAAGTTGTGGTGTGTATACGTGGCATCTATGGTGTTCTTCCACAGCTGGTGGTTTTCTGAGGTTGTCCACGTCCCTTGCAAGGACTATGATTTAGACTGACAATCTTCTCCAGTTCTCTTCAGTCATTCAGAATAGTCCCTTCCCAATTTTTTTTTAATTAACTACTGAAGGTAAAAGTAGCTATTAACATCATGAAAAAACAATGTTAATTTTTTCCTAAGTCAACTTGATAGATAGAAAAGCGAATCAGCCTGCTTTCAACTTCCCTGTGGAACTACTGTCTTCTAGACTATGATGTAAGACCGCGTTTCATACAGTATCTTAGCTAGAAGCTGTAGCTCTGGTGGAAAAAAACATGCTTTTATGATGTAGCCATGCTTTCCTGAGCATGCTTATCACATAAGAATTTTAAAAAGCAGAACACAAGCACAAAGCCAGAAATGCCACTTGATATTCAAGAGATACAAAACTAAAGCTAAACACACCATCAATAGAGATTTTCCATTTCCCTTGAGCTATCATGGGGTTATGGATGAATGGAAGCATTTCATTACGTTGGTTTTGAGCTTGAGTCAGGTTACAGAGGTAAAAAGTCATTATGGAAGAAGAAGGGAGGTCTGGTAAGCTGCATACCTCCATGCTACTTACATATGCTGCTGGTCGTGTTTGACTTGTTTTCCTTCTTTTAATTGCTCATCTGTTCAGGTGTCATCTTAAATGGACAATTAAATCGGTTTTGTAGAAAAGCAAATACTGTTTGAAATCTCAACAAACCTGTTATCATAAAGGGCATAAGTGTCCAAAATAAGACAAAGACCTTCAAATACTTCAGTGGAGCAGAAGGAAAGATTACCAAAAGAGATGAAAAAGACCCAATAACATCCAACAGTTATAACTCAAAATTGGACAAATTTAGCTTAGAAGTAATCCATTTTTAATGGAAATGCTATTAGCCAGTTGACCAATTTCCTAAACAAGCTGGAGTCTTGAAATTCAGGGAACTTTCTAAAGACTCTGTAGTTCAAGCAAAAATTATGACGGGTGCAGAAATTACCAGATGAGGTTCCATGGTTTATGGTGTAAAAGAGGTTAAAAGTGATGAGGTTCCCTCCTGATCTTTGTAGCATTTAAAATATTCTTGCCTGTTGGTGTGGTAGAAGTATGATCTGAATTGATTACTGAAGTACAGCTCTGGAGGGTCCAAGCGTACCAACCAGTGCATTCCCCTTGATAGAATATATGTATTGGATTAAGAATGAAAAATACTGGCAAGAGGTTGTGGGGAAGGAAAAATGCCAAACAGAATGCGAAGAGGTAAAAATTATGAAACCAAAGTAGAGGGGGAAAAAAGACACAACTGGTTTTGCTGCAGGTGGAAGTTTGCCCTCAGAAACAAGGCATCCACAGGCACGGTGGTGGAGATCAGCAGCTCTCCAGTGCACCTTTGCACCGTAACTTCTCCCTGTCACAAGAGCAGGCGTCCTCCTGCCCCAAGGACTGGCCCATGCACACCAAATCAGTGATATGTGGGTCTCGCCTCTTAGATCAGGAGGCTGAAGGTCTGAGAATCTGCTGCAGATTTGGGGAAGAGAGGAGGACAGAGGCCAGCAGCTGTGCTGAATAAAGCACATACACACAGACGTGAGCTCTTCTCACCATGGTAAAAGACTGATTGAGATATTCCGTTTCACTTGACGTCTTAGAAGGGAGAAATACTTACTTCATCCTTCTGAACATAGGAAGGCAATTAGGAAGACAGGGATTCAGCGTAGTTGATGGCAGAAGCATCATACTGAGGTGTAAGTAAATAATAATTTCTCTTTTATAGCTTAGCCTCAGTTCTGCAAGGATGCACACATGTCTACTGCTCCACTGACATGACTGCATAAGTGCAAGGAAACCAATTATGTCTTCCTTGCATTGGTTATTTGCACACTAACTCTTCTCTCTGTACTGTCTATCAGGCTCCTGTCTTCCCTTCCTTGGAAGGCTTCTTCCAAAAATAGATACACAATCCTCTTCTACATAGAAGCAATAAAAAATATGGAGAAAAACAAAAGAAACTAAATCCACATGATTCCAATGTATGTGCTAAACACCACTTACCAATCACTTTGCAGGTTGCTGCTTCATTCCACCCTTTAACCTGCTTACCTATGGCACTCACTCAGGTCGTGACTTCTTGAAGGAAGAGTTTTATGTCTTTTTATGTATTATCATACTGCAAACACTGTGAAAACACAGCTGCTTACTACTTCTTACATGTGTTATCTCGTGCTGTGAAATCCCCAACATTTTCAAAAAGGTTGCCTCCTCACTTACAAATCTCAGAAAAGTTTGTCTGGGCCTGCTACTTCACAAGTTTAAATTGCAATATACTCTGCCTTGGGTTTTGTTTGTGGGGTTTTTTTGAGCATTTGTTCATTGCTGTAAAATCATTTTTGCCTCACACCTCTTCCCTTCTGATGTTTAGACCAAGTTGCCTTCACGTCTATTGAGCATCATTATCACTAGGTACAGTTGCACTTAGAATTATGTATTATTTCATCAGGGGAGGAAGCATTGAATGCCTCTTACAGAAGCTAATGGAACAAAATCTGTTTAATTAAATCGTAACTTGAAGAATTCAGTAGAAAAGATGCTGCATCATTTAGGTTGTAAACAGAATGCTGCTTCTGGCCACTTTCATGAAATAGGCTGCTAAGTGCACTGTTATTCCTGGACCTCCTTCTAAAGCTTCGCATTGCCTTAAATAGGCCAGCACAGTATGTGCTGCTTTGTTTTCAGTTCATGTGGAGCAATTTTTGTTAAGAAGGTAGCTCCTAAAGTGCCTGTAAGGTACCCATTCCCGTGCTTCAGTAACGCTAAACCAGCTGCTTTGCCTCCCGGCCAAATGTGTGGGGCAGAGGACCATCATCATAGCAGTAATACCTGCTGCATCTGACTCACTACAGCTCCTGCTGGGAGTAAAAGGAGGATTCACTTCCAAGTTCAAATTTTCTAGTTGTAATTTTCCTCCCTCACTCTTTTTGTGCTTTTTGCATACTGTGGGAGAAGAACTTCAGATGATGGTGTCTGAGGAGACTACCTGCAGAAGCTGAAGAAGTCTGAGATCTATATTCGTGCTTTCAGGAGTATTTCTTGATAGGAGTGTTGTATTCTCTGCACCACAGGAAAGGGAAAACGAAGCCGAGTGCGTCAGGCTCCAAAGAACAAATGAGAGCTGTGTGAACAAACCCGTCTGTAGCACACTTCTGCCCCATGAATGTTCACCATGCAAACACTAACAATCTTGGTAGAAATTGCTGTGAGGGAAAATTATCTGAAACATTATCATTTACCTTACAGCTGCAGCTTTGTGTCTTGAAACACTGACTTTTCACCTGTAATTTAATCTCTGTTATAAATGAATCGTGGAATCTTTTTTCCGTAGGCACTAGACCATCAGATTGTGTATGGACTCTGCCAGCAAATATTACTGAACACCCATGTAGTCTTTTAGACACTCTAAAAAGAAATAGCTGTGCATATGAAAACAGATAGGCAGCTTTTTTTCAAATTGGTAACATATAGTAACCATATAGATACTGCCCTGGGCAGCTGGCTCTAGGTGGCCCTGCTTGAGCGGAGGAGTTGGACAAGATGCCCTCCAGAGATCACTTCCAACCTCAACCAGGCTGTGACTCTGTGATATGTTAATTGTCTTTCTTCAGTACATTCATGTTACACAATGATGTCTTTTGAAATTATTCATCTTTCATGGTCAACAGAGGTCACTGTTTTAAAAGACTTCTTTAGTATTAATAGATATCCAAACGGAGCTTTTCAAATACCTGTAATTAAATTCTGCACCTTTTTCTTCTGTACTGAATGATATTTTGTCCAAATAAAGAAATCTACAGAAGGTCTTATAAGGACATCTTAAGGATGACATTGTTAGGTACAGGAGAATCACTGTATGCTAAAAATGTAATCAGATGTACAGATAACAGTAGGTACTGAAAGGAAGGATTTTATAAAAACATTTCAATTACTTGTCATGTATAGTGGATTGAACAAAAATGTGTCTTCTACTCTGGGTGGATTTAAATGCTACCTTATTTAGTTTGAGAACAAAGAGCATTTTCAGTTTATCTGTTGGGTGCACACAGAAAAGGCAGCAGAATGGATTCGCTGTGCACAAAACATGGGTAAAGTGTTACTGAGAACAGCATAGATAAAGAGGTTAGTGTGACTACAGGCAAACAATGATTATTTATGGACTTCGGTGTGCTTTTTGTGTGTTGCTAGAATGAGCAATGATTAGATCTGAACCTACAAAGAGTTTAAGGGGCTTGGTGGGATGGTACAATTAATCTGGTTTTGGTTGTTAAGTCGACTTAATAAAAAGCAAGTCGTGTAGGTGTGTGTTTTATCCTTCTTAAATTACATTGAAAGTGATGTTACAGTCCAATAGTATAATTAGATTTATGAATGCCTCAAGCAGGTATTCAAAACTGATTGCATCTGTTGATTCTAAAGAGTGAGATTTGACATGCAAGACTTATTTTCCTGAAAATTGTGCTACAGATACTCTCATCACTGATAACTGTTTGCAGAACACCATTTTGAATCCGTTATCATTGAGAATTTACGAATTACCACAAGGATTATATGACATAATTGATTGTGGTTTTCAGAAGTTTTTGAGTTGGTTGATTCTTTTTTAACATACTAGTTTGATCACACACTAGGGAGTTTGTTCTTTCACCAGTATACAAATTAGTTACCAGGATACTGGATATTAGTAAGCCTACTAGCTACATACTGGTAGGATGCAGACAATATGGAGCTACATGACATCAAACCTAGCCAGTAATCACATGAATGTATCATTATCAGCTCACCTTTGTGATATTCTACCTCGGTAATTAATATTTTAAAGAATTCCTTAGTAACTGTTCTTATATTTGAAATATTGTGACCCGTTTTCAAAACTATTTAATGTCATAATAGTTCAATGATCAAATATATGCTTTTAGACGTTATAGCCAGCCACAGCATTTATAGCTGTGCAAGCAAAACCAATATGTACAATCAGCTCTTATGCTTTAAGAGAATGGGAGACCTGCAGATATCAAGAAAATACAGCATCGTCAGTGGTTCAATGCAGAATGGGTTTTGAAGTAACAGGTATTAAATGATTCATTACTGCAGTACACAGTATCCTTCTTATATAATGTAGTAGTTGTTCTTGTAATTATATAAGAATATGTCCTACGACATAACACAATAAACTTGGAACTGATCTGTGCAGGATAATGCTGAGCACGTAGACTCAACATGTTTTTATGATGGCATAATCCAGTACAAAGACAGAACAAACCAGAGATCCTTTAGAGGCTATAAAAGAGCTTTCTTTTTCCGTATTTTAAAAATTAAGGGCAAAATCCTGACCTCTACTGAAGTCAATGTCAATTTTACCAATGGAAGCAAGATTTCATTTCAAATAAGGAAAGCAGGAAACTTTTTGGTGTGCTCCCCTTATCTCAGTTTTCTTCACTGGCCCAAGCTTTTCTGAATTAAGTCCTAGAATGACTTACATGCTGACAATAGTCAAGAAAAATAATCTTTTTGCTGTATTTTGAAAGTGTTTAGCATATTTTAGATCTCTAAAATGGATTTCATATGTTATCTCCTTTCATTTTTCACATTTCCCTTGTGTATGATATCCCTCAAAAAAGGTTTGGGGATCAGTCATACCAAACATTTTACTCCTCAAGAGTGTTTGATTAGCGCTACGTCTGTCCGCCGAGATCAGAAATGAGCCACATATCTTAATTCCAGGTAGGTGTTTGTAGCAATATATTCATCAGTGTGTGGGTTTTATAACAACAGGCTTAGGGAGGAGAGAGAGATCATTATGGTACTGCATAGCGAGTCATCAGGACAGGGGAATGGGGAAGTGTTACCTATCAATGCCACAGTTAAGTACAGGATCTGACACCTTCTCCGCCAAAGTAACATTTATATCACCAGAGAGAGAAGTTTTGGCGTTCCTGCCAAAGTATCACCGAATCAGTGAAAGGTAAATAGGTTTTGGAAAGCAAGATTGAATCTGCACTCCTGAAGGACCCTAAGAAAGAGGTCGCTGTAAAAGCCAACGTACTTTACCAGCAAAGGTTCTCTCTGAGGAATGCAACCTCAGACATAAAGCACATGGAAAGACAAAATTCCTGATGAAGTAGGTTAAGACAATGGCCATAGCAAATCAATGGCATATAGGAACATTTGTTTAGGTTTGGTGGTTTTATAAGAAAATTAAATAAAATGTGTCGTTTGTTTGCATTCACCTTTATCTTTCAAAAAAAAAATTCCATATGTTATACGTAAATATTTTTATAAGTTTGCTTTCAAAGTAACTGGCTAGTATCAAAGCATTTTTTAATATTTTTCATCTAAGAGTGTGACAAATGTAGAGAACAAAGGGCCAAGAGTGTATACGAGAAAAAAACAGCAGGCAGAAAGCTGTAAATATTGGCAATGTTGATTTACCCATTGTCCATGTCTGACCTACCAGACTGCCAGCCATTTTGCAATTCCTAGCTATGGTTCATGGAAACCAGTACTGTGACCTTCCTTCAAAATTTCATTTTCGCCTCCTTTCTTCAGCATCTGTGTGCTGAGCAACTTGCATATTTTTTTAACATCAGTTTCCTAAATTTTTAGTTCATAGGAAAATTCAAAGAACAAAGAAGCCCTCGTTGGAGGCTAAGACACTACTCAAATCAGTTCAGATCATCTGCATGCAAATCAGTTGCCTGGAGACACCAGTTTTTGATAACATAGAACCTAACTGTCCTGTTTTGGGGAAATGATGTGCTAGAGATGGGAAGGGAGTCGTGCTGGAAGATGTACAGTTAAATTGGCAAAGTGTCATGTGAAACACAGATTGATGGTTTCTGTAAACCTAAGCATGCACAAGCTTAGCGGTCACTTCACTGTGTGATTGCATGAATACAGCATTAATGAAAGATGGTCTTAAGAGGGAGAGGCACTGTCCTGTCTGGGCTAATATGAAGTTCTTGTTTTGCTTCTATAATTAATTTCGTTTTGTTTTCATGAACATTTTAGGTGTATCAATACATGCATGAAACCATAACTGTTAATGGCTGTCCTGAATTCCGAGCCAGGGCCACTGCAAAGGTAGGACACGTGCAACTGTTGAAATACGTGTTACCAAAGTGACCCAGTAATTGACTGTGCGCGTGTGTGTTTCAGGTATTCGTGTGTACACTGTAAGAAAATTTAGACATCAGTGGCAGCCCAGAGTCTAGAACCAGTGCTACTTCCCAGGTAACAATCATAATGGAAAATTTCAACCTTTATGCTGCTTCTGTAGCTTAAGAAAAGAGAATGATTTTATGGAAATTGATGCTTTTTTGAAAAGTTGCTTTGCAAAAGCAAATATACTGGTTCATTCTGTAGAAGTCTGCCTGCAAAAACCAACATTTTAATGGACTATTTTCCCATACAGCACATCCAGAGGGGACACAATGATTTGGGAGACAGAAACTAAACAGTCAAAATTCCACTTTTAACTAATGGGAACTGTAGGTACTGAGCAAGTGGTAAGGATGAACAGTGACAAAAATAGCCTGATCAAGAGACTCCACAGCCAAATGCAAGCCCATTTTTTTCTGATGCATTACTCATTTTAATAAAATATATTGCCTCTTAGTCCATGTGGACCTGCCTTCCTTATATCCTTAGATGGTGACAGCTACATTACTGCTACTACTGAAATGATAATTTTCTAAGGGAATTCACATAACCACGAAAGTACCCATTCTATGTGCCAGTATGAAATATGATGTGTATTTTTGTAACATGCACGAAAATAGATGCTTCCGAACACGGAGGTCTACCATGGCTTTCTTTTTCCCATTATCATTTTGCGCTCCACACTATCTTCTAGGTGGTGTAGCAGATACTATGCAAAGCAGGTAAACCTGCAAAACCTATAAATCTCTTTTAGAGATACTTCTTTTTGGTTCCACTCCTGTGAAGTTAGTGACAAAACTCCCTGAAATCTTAATGGAACTAAGATTTTACCATTATGTATTTGTGTTAAGAGATTGTCATTTAAAGCTGTCTCAGAAGATGAAGGTTGCGAGTGTGTTACAAAAGTATTTTAGAGAAGCAAGCTCTATAGCAAACAGCAAATAACCTAATATACACTAAGTTGCAGTGTATTTTCCTTACAAAATAGAATGTTCTTTTCTGTAGGCTGTTCATCTGATTTTAACCTTCTTCTAATTGAAAGTTAATGGACAATGTAATATTGTAAGGTCTATGCTTCTGTATAGAGAAATGTTTATATGAAATCCTGATTTGTCTACACTGCAGGTAAACATAGAAACTACTGCTATGTTCTATAGTAAATGGGGAGAAATCCAATTAGTGTTTGCCATTCTCATTTCTTATTCATATAGAACAGCAGGGTTACAGAGCAATGTTTCGATATCACAATATTTCCTGGTTATTTCTGGGCTGTCTGCATTGCATTCTCCTAGTGCATTCATGTCTGACATAAAATGTGTGCATGATGACAAGGTCTGCATGTGCCAAAACTTATAACTGAGAATGATCCATTATGTCACATCATCCACTAGCTTCTATTAAGCATAAGCATTATTAGGATGCTCAAAACATTAGCGTAATGCAGAATTGTTTGAGCAGTTTGGACTGCAAATACAGGTTGAAAAGGATAAAATATTTTCTTGATGTTTATTTAATGATTTACTAAAATCTGTAAGCAGGAAAATACTTGCAGTGAAAAATGAAGTATAAAATGTAATATTTTTCTGGATGCAAATTTGTTATGTGGGGATTTTTTTTTGCCAGAGTAAGATTAACAATCTAGGATTTTTCTAATTGATTTATAAATCCATTATTTTAAGATTTAATTTTTAAATGAAAGTTTGGATCCAATTATATTATAAAACCTCATATTCCAGTTCCAGGAGTTATTTAGTTTGAGAAATTTCATAAAGATTATAAATTCAACTTTTTAAAATAAGAATATCCTTGTAGGATTTTTTCTGTGCCAAAAAAATAAAATCAATAATTCCACACATCTGGAAGCAGAGCAGAGAGTTCACAATTCAGTCCATCCACTTCATTTCAACTAGGAACACAGTAGAGATCACATTATCTTACCCCAGAGCAGCACATTTTCTCCCTGTGAAAAGGCAAAGAAGAAATGCACTAGTGATCGCAAGTGCTCACCACTGTGCAGTCGGGCTTCCTGGTGCCTCCTTCTGGTTCTGCCGCTAATTTTCTGCCTTATCTTTGACAAGTCACCTAAACTCTCTATTCCTCTGCTTATTCCTTTATTTCAAAAGCATTGGCATGGAATGTATTTTTTAAAAAAGCAAACAACAACAACAAAACAAAACACCCAAAACAAAACCCAAAAAACAACACGCTTTCAGATGATCAGAAGAAGTCAGAGTAAGATACCGTAATGTTTTCACAGGAATGAATTCTTCCTGCAAATGAACAACAGGGTGCATGTCAGTGTTCTCCTCACATAGCCAAATCACTCCTCTTTTTCTTCCAGGCAACAGTTGCTGCTTTTGCTGCAAGCGAAGGCCATTCACACCCGCGAGTGGTGGAGCTGCCAAAGACTGATGAAGGCCTGGGCTTTAATGTCATGGGAGGAAAGGAACAAAATTCACCTATTTATATTTCTCGCATCATTCCTGGAGGAGTGGCGGAAAGGCATGGAGGCCTCAAACGGGGGGACCAGCTGCTTTCGGTTAACGGAGTGGTACGTGAAAATTTGATAGAGCTTCAATTTCATCTGGATTTTCCTTTTTCACAGCTGCTCTAATGCCATGATTTGAAATGCAGCCACATAAAACAAAAAGAAGTAGCTCTGTGAGGGACCTTCAGTATGCATCTGTGGTGGAGTGAGGCAAAGCATCATCGACAACTTTGTGCCACTACAATTTCTGTTGTAATGAAGGGTGCTTGAGGAGCTTCATTTTAAATCCACGCCACATGCTCTGTTTCCAAAGAAGCTATGTCTGTCTGAATTGATAATTCTGCAAATTCCTTTTGTAGTAAAAGCATAATGACACAGGCTTTGTGGTTCTTGCACTTCATCACCTCTGAGACACTCAGCGCTTTCCAAGCACAGTGGTGCCTCAGTGGCACTTGTGCAGTCTTGTGACCTTTGGAGTGTTTGAACACATAAAATCAAAAGAAATTTGGTAAGAACATTTGGTGCTGATTTGCAGTGGAAGGTACATTCCAGATTTCTGTCAGTGACATTCATCCAGCTGAAATATCTTTGTCAGAGAAATCAGGGACCATACAGGGACCGTATATTTTCAGAAAAAAAAGGTACATTTTTTTACATGTTCATTTTTCTTGTAAGTCAATACTTCAGGGTGTATATATTTTGTGTTAGTTTCACTGTGAATGTCAGTATGGAGGTAAAAATGAAAAGAGAGGAAAAATAGGGCTTTGACTATATGACATAGGTCAAATTCTGCCTTTCATTTTGCTTTTTGTTCCCTTTTACAAGGGAATGTAAAGTACTGAAAGGGTAAGCATACTCATTCATATAACCCTATACTTCTCTTAATGAAAACATAATCCTTTTTCATGCAAAACCTCCTCTAAACTTCATATTTAAATACACAAAAGGCACGTAGGAGCAATTCTTGAATCCAGTCATAAATATGAGAGTCTCCAACTTAAATTTCCTCTTTGTTGCAAGCCCATAAAGAATGAAAAAAATGCAGCTTTCTGCATGCTTTCATGTTGTCATCTGTTTCTCTCAACAATAGCTATTCCCTTTCACTTGAAACAAAATATCAGCGCAACACTTCAGACAGACTTTTTACCACTTTCTCTATCAACCATAATGTTCTCAAAAAAGAAATAATAGGTCTGGAAGCTTGCTTGCCCCAGTACATGATGAGAAAGAAAAGATAGGAAACGAAAAAAAGAAAGCCCACTGAAAAGATCATACAGTCTCAGGGAAAAAGAAATCAACTGAATATTTAAAAAGTAAATTGCCTGAACTTCACTGTTTGGAAGGAGTTCAAATAATTTTGTTGTTGTTCAGCACTTCTTTCAGCAGGTGAATAAGAAGGCAGATATAAAGAGTTTATATCCACTATTTGATGTATGGTTCTCAAAAAATCCTTTTACTGTCAACAATGTCAAGGCAAATACTGGAGAAGAAAGTGGCGAACCTTCAGATGTCAAGATGTATTGAATTTGACTCTGTCGTCATCTCTATTTCATGATACTCTGTTCAAAAAAATTCATGAATGTGCTCTAGAATGTTTTTATACCTGATGTAGCAAAAAACCCACAATATCATATTCCCAATTGCATGTAGGCACACAAGAAAGTTGTTTCAGAGATCCAACAGAAATATTTTTATGTTGAGTCTAAACAACAGAATTTGAAATTTGAATTGCAGTTGGAATTGAAATAATGCCTATGAGCGACTGTTCATAAACCAGTCTTGGGCTGAATTAAGCCCATACAATATAATTCGTAAAAAGGCAAAAATCATAGCAGTGGTAATTTGTTTGCAGACAGCTTGAGACAGGAGGAGAAAGGTCTAAATTTAACATTGTTTGCTGGGACTAGTTCACTCTGTGCTTCTCTCAATTTAGCTGGAGAAAAGCAAATAATATACAGTATGTACAATACAACAGACGGCTCAGCAGTGGAACATGAAATGAAAATGAAATATCTGTAACTTGTTTGTGCTCAGAAGTTGGTGGTTATCCAGCTTCATAATTATCAACATAAAATTAGAGCTGTGTGTTCAGATTTGTTATCCCAGCGTGACTGGGATGATTGTTCCTTGAGCTGTTTCTCCGGACATAAAAATAGTGTTTTCTCATTATGCTGGGGATTTTGTTACATATTTTTGTCCAACCCCCTCAAAAGTAAAGGAAATTGAAAGCAGTAAGCCCTGCAGATGGCTCAGCAAAGACACTTGCTGGTGGCTGTTCGTATCTGGCAAAGATTCTGCATTTGTCAGATACCTGTTGTGAGTCAGATACAGAAAGGGACGCAAAATAGGTTTATAACAGCTAATTTCTGAGCCAAGCATTTGCTTACATATATCTAATAGTAATACCTTTATCAGTTTCTCAACTTGTGGAGTAACAATCAGATTCTCATTTTTGGCTGC
Source organism: Caloenas nicobarica (assembly GCF_036013445.1). Lineage (NCBI taxonomy): Eukaryota > Metazoa > Chordata > Aves > Columbiformes > Columbidae > Caloenas > Caloenas nicobarica. The sequence goes on from NC_088245.1 coordinate 53,796,085, forward strand.
GAGAGACTTGGATTTTTTCTTATATATTTATGACAAGTCTGTGAGCCTAGATACAGGAATGATTGGTGTTTTCCCACACCGTATCTGCAGTTCATTCAATGGTTCTTGTCTCTACAGTATTTTGCATCCCATTTTTTGATGCAATCTTTTAGTGCAATAAGGGAAATACAGACCTAAGTATATATAAATATATGCCATCAAAAATTACAGATTAAATGAAGATACACATTCTGAAAGAAATTTATTAAATCCCATGTTTGGTGTAGATCCTCCCCCAATGTCCTCAACCGGTGTAATCCTGTCAGCAAAATCCCTGCAGGCAGGACTGATACCAGCAGGAGTCATTCGCCAGCACAACCTCACAGGTTTGCAGAGGTAGAAGAAATTAAGCAGCAAAACAACCTCCTGCGCTGGTATAAGCTCTTCTCCCTACTGCAAGGGGCTCTTATATTTAAGTTGTGCAGCTACAGCTGTGCAGGTAAAGCATTTGTAATGCCTTAGAAATACGAGTGCAAGCAGCAATGAAGACATTAAGAGCAAGTGTAGCAATCATGTCGATAGCAGTTGAAAACTTTGGCTGTTAAGACGTGGGTTAGGTACGTTTGGAGAGCAGGATTTGTATTTAGCAGCACTATCTTTTACTTTGCTATTTTCCCCTCTCCGGTTGTGGTTCACAGCTTTAGGCTGAATTCTGTATCATTACTATTCAAGTCAATGGGAGTTTTCCATTGACCTGGATAGCAACAAAGTCAAACCCTTCATTTCTAATTAGAAAATACTGTCTGATAACTGGAAGAACAAGGCCGGAGGCAAATGTGAAAGAAAACAGGCAATCATGAATTAAATACAGGTTACTAAGTCATATGAAGTATTAAAGTACACCACTTTGTTATTCCCTGAAAGAACAATCACAATTGCTTACTGGTGCCAGTTAGACCCATCCAAGTCTTTGAAAAGCAAATGAGTATTTTAGCTACTTCATGTAGCTTGGGAGCTTACAATTTTTGTTCATAGCCTGTTCTAAGTTCATACCGTTCCACAGCAAGACTGATCACGACAGTGTCTTTTCCTCTGAGTGCCCATACCTTGTCACACTGACCACAACTAACAAGCAGAAAATAAAATACAAAACAGTGCCAAGTTTTATACAGTTCCTCTCAAGGTGAGAAGTGTATTTACAAAAGCCAGTATCACCGTGTCACAAAGCAATGAGTTATAAAAGATAGCTACTTACATTATCCGCTGTATGATTGCCTCTTCTAATATTGAGCAGTTATGGGGTAGGTGACATGGGGAATAGATTTTAATTTGTACCTGTGACTTGTTCATTAAAGCAATTTCACAAAACATGCTGTGCCATCTATAGGTTTTTATTTGAAGTCTCTTTGGAGCATTAGGTACATTCACTGTTTCTTATCCAACAACAATTTCCTCTTTGCAAATATTTGGAAGGAAACTTTTTTTTCTCCAAATTAACTTTGGGTAGCGGTGCTTGTTCAGCAGATTTATCCCAATCACAATTTCTAGCAAATCTGAACATTACACACCATGATTTTTCTTGAAGATCTTTGAATAGGAGACCTACTGGAGGAATTTCATGAACATACAGTTCAAAAAGGTGAAATCATTTATTTCTCTTAACAATCAAGCGTATATTTATTTCAAGGTTTCCTCTTTTTCTGGTAATCATTTCAGCACCTGAAATCGTATTCATTATTTCTCTAAGTTGCATTAATATTTTTGAACCATCTTAACATTTCCATACAAACTCTTTGAGTCCAGTCAGTTGACCCAGACAGGGAATAATTATTTGGATTAATATGTTGAAGGTTGTTTAACAGGAGACAGGAAGATAAACAGCAAGGTGATAAGCTTGAATTGTGTTGTTTATATTATTTATGTAGAAGCGTATTGTGTCTGCTTTTTGAAACCTTTAAATAATTATTTCTAGTTCAAAGTGTGCCACAGCAGAAGTAATTCTTATTCACTGTTCTTGCACAATGCTAGTCAGTCAAACAGGAGAGATGAAAATAGAAAGAATTTTCTTCTGACAGTTGCTATAATTGTGCTAAGTTATTCTTTTAGCGTGAATTGTACTTCAAATTTTTTGAAGGCTGCTGCTTCTCTTTGGACGCCTGTGGGTATAGTTTCATTTTAAATAGTGTGGTATACATGTGAGTTGTAAAACACAGCATGTAGTAAAACTTTGATTTATTTTATGTGGGAAGAAAATTACTTACTTTTTAAAGGGTCTAAAATCCATGTGAAGAACTCAGTTGTGCGATCTTTTTTTTTTTTCTGCGCAGACATACTTTTGTTTGTTGGAATATATCCTACAACACCCATGGGCAATCATACACCATTAGAAAATTTCACCCTTTCTCTGAAGGTGGGGAACAACCCACATGCCTGAAAAGCACTCCAGTCAGACCTCTTAATGGTAGAAATTAAATACTCTTCACAGCTGAGTCACCTCCCCCTTTTGGAGATTTACTGTTTCAAACAATGTTAGCACAGAAATCAGAGCTTGAGCCCCTTTGGGAACACTTCTGATTTCACAGCAGATATCATCTTACTGTAAACCATTTTCCAGAAAGGGAGGGAAAATATATATTCCTTCAGCAAGAATTTGCAATGTTTCAGTTGTCACTGTTTGATTGCTTACAACTAACCAGATAAAGACTAGTTTATTTCCAGTGGAGAAGCCACATCACATAAATGGTAAATGTGTGAGCAATGCCATTAGCTCTCTGGGACACGGGTTGTCCCGGGAGCTCCTTCGCCTGCAGCTCAGCAACTGCTTAATCACCACACGTCGTCCCCTGCAGGATCCAAACAGGGCCAGGGCGTAGGAAAGGAATAGCTGTTTCAAACTTGCAATTTCTTCCATTTCTTACCAACGATTAAGTAGGATTTTATTTTTGTACCTTGCAAACAGTTTGTTTGGGTTTTTACTGCGGGGTTTGGGTGGTTTTTTTAACATCATTTTTGTTTGCATAAAGCTTGTTGAGTGTTTCCCCTCGTTTCCACATGTATCAGAAATTAGGTTTGTAATGAGACCTAAGACAGATTTGGGTTATTTAAAATATGAAAACTAGTATATTCCCAGCAGTGCATAAATCTTAACACTTTCCCTTAAAGCTCCCTTGAAAAATGTAAGGTATGGAAACTTCCTAAAACCCCGATAGCCTTTCCGTATGAAAAACAGGGCTGAGCTCTAGATCAAAGCAGCGTTTTTGTGATTAAATCTCTTCTCCCTGCTCCCAGAGCGTGGAAGGAGAACACCACGAGAAGGCAGTGGAGCTGCTGAAGGCAGCCAAGGACAGCGTCAAGCTGGTGGTCCGCTACACACCCAAGGTGCTGGAGGAGATGGAGGCTCGCTTCGAAAAACTGAGAACAGCCCGGCGCCGGCAACAGCAGCAACTGCTCATTCAGCAGCAGCAACAGCAGCAAACTACACAGCAAAACCATATGTCGTAGGTGAGAGGATTCATTGGTCTTCCCTAAAGCCCGCTGACGGCACCCTGCCTGCGCCAGCAGTGCTGGCCAGGGTCCAGGGGTCCGTCAGGGCAGGGTCGGGTGCCAGGGCCTGTCCCAGCCCCAGCCAGGGGAAGCTGGGGGGCACCAGGGCAGCCCCAGGCGCTGGGCACCTCCCTGGGGATGGGGACCGGCTGAGGCCAGGCCAGGACGTGGGCCCGGCTCAGCGGGGCCCATTGTCGGGCAGGGTAGGGCTGTGGGGAGATGGAGACCAGCCCTGCTGTGGCATCGCTGCGGTGGGGGCTGATGTTCCCAGGGGGCCAATATGGGGTCCTGGGGTGAGGGGAGGGTAGGGAAGCCCTGCTGGGCTGAGATGGGGTCCTGGGCTGGGGGAACCCAGGGAGGGGTGAGGGACAGTCAGGGCTGGCGGTGCCGTCAGGGACCCAGCAAGCACACACTGCAAGGAAGATGATCAGAAGTCATTCCTTGGTGTATTTCCACATGGTCTATCCCATTAAAAATGCATTTTGAAAATAGAGGAAAGGCCCTAACAAATGTGGGAGCCAATTTTGAACTAATAACCCGGAGATCAATAACCACTGTGCAGCTCTGGCTTTACAAGCAAGACTGCATAAGAAGTTTGTAGTTACTGGTAACATTTTTTTTAAATTAAAAACCGGAGCATTTGTGACATGGAAGAATATGCTACCAGATTTAGACACAGCTTAATGTATTTTCAAATAGTCTATTACCACTCTGCAACAGAACATTGAGGATTTCTGCCGGTACATGAAGAAAAGTCTTCCTATTCCTGTCCCTGCTGCAGGAAACCCAAACTTCACTCTGCAGTTCTTCTGCTGGGAACCCACAAGTGCTTATTTCTCATTTCCAGTTTGGTAGGAAGTATTTCATTCACTCTCAACTGATATTGAATATTACTATAGTGTGCAAGAGCCTTGCAAGATTCCCAGTGAAGTTAAAACACATGGTATGTGAGATACTCTGTGTAAGCAGTTTTTCTTAAATTAGTGAGAATTTGTGACATGAATGCAGTTATAAATATGCTCAGTTGGCCCAAATGAAATCAAGTAGGAAGCATGTCCCAATGACTTACATCTTAATCCTCCACATGTCATACCAGGTGTTCCCAAAACAACACGTTTGTAACCAGTAGGAGTCTACAAGTGACTAGGAAAGTCCCCAAATGTTCAGAAACTGAAGGTCCCAGTGATGTTATTAATGTTGATGCTGACTTCTGTTGATACTTAGGATAAAAAGCCCTCCTTGTAGACCCCACTGTCTTGTGACCACCGTAATTCCAGCTTTGTTGATGCAAACAAAGGCCCCGTGTGGGATCTGAATCCCACGTCAGGGCCTCAACTCAGGCAAGAAGTATAAACAGCAGTATTTCATGAAGCTAGTTTTGGGTTTCTGTGTAAAATACAGCAGTCACAGGAGACAAACATACAAACGGCACAGTCTCACATTAAGGTTTTCATTTTTTCAGTTACCTAGATCTTTTCATTAGCAAGGAAGGTATTTTTACTGATTTTAATTTTTCCTTTAAACGGAAAGGGAAGAAAGGCAGGCAGAGACAACCAGCAGCTGAATTCCTCATTTCCTTGTGCTTGCTCTGAGAAATGTATTTCTTTAATTCTAGGTTATTCTCAAGAAAAAAAAAGCCTCGACCAAGAGTTCAGTAATCAAGCAACCAGAGCTGTACTTCAGTATTCCAGCAAAAGGAAACAACTACAGGAACACAAAACAGAATTCATCTGGAGAATGTGCAGTACAAGAATAATGTAGTTAAGACAGCCATAGGGAGGGTACCTTCATGATAAGGCTTTTCAGCACACGTCAGTCACGGGTACATAGTACTTCTGTGACTCTATTCCTAATAAGAACAGCATGATAGGTAAACTCTATGAAACAGAGAAGTCCAGGGCTTCCAAATAATTCTGTTTGAGCTAATCTTGCACTCCTTACTCTGACAAATTGGCCCAGCTGGCTTTCTCCGGGCAGTGAAAGTTTTGTTTTAAGGAGATCAAGATTGGCTGCTTTTGGGGACGGAATCTTTCTCTACAGTTATCTCCAGAAATGAACAACGACATCGGTTCACAACTTTGCCACAGACATCAAGCTCATGCATCACGCTTCATAGCCGCTTTGTACTATATATTGTAGAACTGTTTTAACCTAACTTCCTGTTTATAATTTTCAATTTTCCCTCTGGAAATAGCAATTTACTATATTTATAAAGTATTCCATTTGTAGAAGCAATTGGCTTTTTACTCTTGGTGTTTCCATATATTTTATTATGCATCAACAGAGTGAGAAAGTTTTAGGTCAATTTTAATTTTATTAGTAGAAAGTTAGGGAATTCTAGAACTGTATTTTTAAACGTAGGTATTGCTTGTATCTATTATAGTTACTATTCAGAAATCTATAACTGGATATATTATATATTTATTCCATAAAATATATATTGTCTGAATGTACCTGTTAGAGAAGTAGGGTCTTTGCTTAGCATGTATTGCAAATGTGGTAAGCTAATGTTAGCAAAAGACCAAGCTTTGTTTGGCAGATATTACTGTGATAGCATAATCTCAGCTTTTCTGCATTCTTTAATTTATTTTCCAGGCTGATATTAATCTGTTTTAGAGAGGAGGAAGTGTAAGTTGTTTCTTTTAAGACTCACACATTATAATTTAAATCAATTTGAAGTTAGATTTCTGACTTATTTTTAATCAAACCAAACTGGAACGTGCAAACAAAATATATAACTAAGTTCCTGAGTTTACATGTCTGCTTTTCCAAAGAAAATAGTCAAAGCTGGAAGGCTGTGTCATCTGCTTTCAAGAAAATAAGTAAATGGAAACCCCAAATTCTAAAAAATAATCATTTTCAGCATGCCTTCTAGGCTTCATTAGAAAAGACGGGGAGATAAAAGGAGCACAGGGGAGAACCCTACTGTCCTTGCATAGTGGAAACTCCAGCTGATGTCAGTGAAAGTTTGGTAATGTGAGGAACGTAGAAGTGATCTGAACCGGTGTTCTGGTTGTGAACTTGGAAGAAAGTCAAAAACAACTAATATTTTGAAGGACCTATTCTCAAACAGAGAGAGGCAAAGCAAAACAGGGGAAATCGGCAGTATCATAGCATGTGTTAGAAACCAAATACAGGCTAGCCAACAGTCTCAACAGTGTTTGATTCATGTAAGTAGCCATTGAATGGAAATTACTGTATTTTAAAAACCAAACAGTATGAATTCATCCAGAGAAGCCTCATTTTATACAGAGAAGTAATTCTATCCAGTGGTCGTTGGTGACAATATCAATTAAGACAGTGGAGTTTGAGAATTACCAGGATTAAAGAGGAAATACGTTGTATTGTGCTCTGCACGGTGTCTTTTTATACTTAATAAAATTGTACATACCTATTTTAAAACTGTATTCTCAGACAGACACTGCTATTAATATTGACAATATATAAATTGTTATTATGACTGCGTATAAATGTTCTGTATCTCATCAGTACGATTTGAATTACACTGATATCTGCATTTTCAGAGATGAAGTATTTAGATTTAGTCAGCCCACTGTACTGCATTTTTCCACACCTCCTCCCCTCCTCTTCCTCAAAAAATTTAGGTTTGATGGAGTGGAATGTGCTGATTAGTAAATTTCAATGATAGAATGTCATTCATACAGAGACTCATATAAAATTCATTTTCATATATTATTATTCAATAAATTATTTATACAAGCTAAAATTAACATTCTAGTCTTTGCCAACATTTAACAATAAGATGAAAGAAAAATAAAAGTAAAATACAACTTTCAATTAATTTCAAGTGAAAGTAGGAAGAAATAAAGGGTGACTTTTCATGCCCTTTACTGATCAATAAAACATATAGCCACTTAATCACAGAATAATCTGTATCCCTAAACCGATCATCTGTATTTAGATGTAGACAGTCTTTTCACTCGTGATTGAAATGTCTCTGGTCCTAATGGGGTGAGGCACTTCCACACATGCATGGCTGAATTAGGACCTGAAGGACAGGCAGGGAGGACAACACTTTTTCCACATACAAGTCTGCAGGTACTTGTGCGTCATATTTTAACTGATTGATCTCCTGGCATTTGCTGTTTCACTACACCGAACTAATATTCCTTCCATCAACTTGGCGAGTTTTATTGCTCACATTTACCTTTGGGGCTCCTTCATGTTTTCCTGCGTTGTCAGCAAACCACAGCAGGAGATCAAACAAGTCTTTTCTGTCTCTTACAGTAACCAAAGGGGTGCCATATCATTTTTACAAGCTGTTGCATCATGTTCACTTATGCCAAAGATCCAGATGTAAGATGTAATAAGAACAGAGGTTCAGGGTTGGTGGAGTTTACTTACCAAGGCTGATGGATCTGCCGCATTAAGTGCAGGTTCTCTGTTTGCAACATCTGATCGGCACTTCATAGGAGATTGAAGGATTTCATCGCCTCTGATATAGCAAAAAGCTCACCAGGTTGCATTTTCTTATTTTCCTTCTACAGGGACAAATCATACATGAAAGGTCAATGAATGCCCAGGAGTGGAAGAAATTACATAAAAATCTACCTGCAGTTCCCTGGTGAATATTACTGCAGACCTCTTAGTCCTGTGCATCATATGTTTATATGTATTTATCACAGCCAAGCTTCCAATCTGACTTAGAAACTGTTGGGAACTTTTGCAGAAGGCACAAAATTATATGCCACATTTGCAGGAGAATAAACTACTTATTCACCTACTCACTTTAGGGATTTTAGAGTTCTAAATGAAGTTAAGATCTCATAACCAAACAAAGGTCCTCAAATAAAAAGAAGGCTAAACAAGAAGAGTGGTTTTGCCTGTGTTGGAAATAACACAGGATTTTAAGCATAATTTCAGATTTTAAAATAGTTGTTATGCTCATAGAAGATGCATTTTATTACAGGATGAGAGAGTGTTTCAGAAAGTAGCAATGCTTTCCGAATCTTTCTGAAAAAGGGATAATAAAAGAACACTGACCAAACAATCTCCTAATGCAGAACTGTCTAGAAGAGCAAAGGGGATCCTTCTGTATATAAGCAGAGGATTACCAGCTAGAAGTAGGACTGTCCGTGCATAAGCATTAGTGAGACTGTTTCTGTATCTAGCATTCAATAAAACAAAACAAATTTCAAACCCAGAGATTATTCTGGGGCAATTTGCAAGAATGTGCTGCCTGCTGCGATACATGTCTGATGAGAAACACAGCCCATTATGCTTCTCCATGAGAAGGTCAGGATAAATCAGAGACGTGTTCAAACAGCCTTGCAAGCAGCCCCAAGCTCACCCTGCTTCTCCATGAAGTGAATCCAGTCTTGTGCTCTGACCCAGCAAGATTTCGATATATGTTTGATGAATTCAATGTCTCTGCCTTCAGCTGGCTAAAAACAAGCTGCCGAGCTTTTGTTGATTGTTTCTTTGGTCAACAGAGAGTTAGAGGCATCCCTTGAATGCAATTCATTCCACCTGCCTCTGACATGTATTTTAAAACGGGATGAGGCATCTCATAAGGGGGTTTATAAGTAGAGCCACTAACTGAACAGCCTAAATCACTAGCTTGGAGTAAGTGATGTCTTTTGGAGTTTTTTGCTGCTTCAGTCATATGCAGCTTCCTAATAAATAAATAAATATCCAGCCCTCAGAATTCCATAGTCTAAAACCTCTGTGCACGCAGCTCAGATGACTAATAGATCTTACACATGATGTTGTTTTTAAGGAGGTTCCTGTTGCCACAGATGTCTGTCCTGAAACATTCTAAGAAATTTAAGGACTCAGCACAGGTATCACTGGCAAAGTGCATTGGTCATGGTAGATACAATACATGACCAGACTACAACACGCCTCAGTCTGGTAATGATAACAGCAGAAGTCTGTGCTGCCACCTGTACCACTGGGCTAGTGTGTGTGCCTGCAGCCAAAAAGATAAACAACTGCTTTTGATTTTTGGTTACAGAGGTGCACAACAATGAAAGCCATCAAGCTTCCAACATAGGAATCTGTGATGCTGAGAGTCATAGCAAAACTTTATCAGTTCTGAAATCTAGAAGCCTGCAGCTATCTAGGATCAAGTAAAAAGATTACAAAAGCAGAAGATGTCTATGAGGAACAGCCAAAATCCAAGAGAAGAAAATCCCATAAGGCTCTAATCTCCAATCTGCTTTTAATTTACTTTCTTATAGTTAGTTTCACTCATGAACTCATCTGACCAAAAGGGAAGCATATGATTCAGCAATTGCACTTTTCTCAAAACCATGAAGAGCTGATAGGGTGGATGGATATCCCTTCCTCCTTCCCTCCTCTCTCTGAGGCTTGGATAAAGCTGGGGTCTGTCTGCAGAAAGGTGATACCCAAACACATCCCAGTGCTACAGAGGGTTTCCCTATTAGCCGTATTACAGTTCCTCTCCACCAGCAATTCTCAGTATGTTTTCTCAAAGTGGTAATGTTTTATAGACCCACAAATTTGTGTTTATTTCAATGAAAACTTGGTGTTAAGCCTGAAGCTGTAAATCTGCCCAACCTTTTCATTCTGAAATCCCAAACCAGACCAACCATTGCACTTGTAATAATCCAGCTGGGAGCCTGGGATTAGTTTGTAAAGTGATCCAATTAAAAACTCTATCCCAGGAGTCACTTCTCTAACATTTCTGTTGAAATGAAAGAAATGTAAAAGACAAACACGAAGTATAACTTCTGAAGTACAGACAGTAACCAGTGCGATACTACAGAAAGGGAAAATATTTAAGATGTTTCACATGTGTGGAAACATCTCCAGGAATATAGAATATTATTTTTCTCCAAACAAGTTACTTTTCTATGTTGAGAGGACAAGGCACTTCTCTAGTCACAGGTTTTGGTAAGAATAAGGCAATATGCCTGGCTAAAATGAGAAACAGCATGGGAAGAATCCTGTGTATGTTCAGGTGCCATAAACAATTTGGTGGGTATAAAAGTGGGTCCCCCTCAGTTGAGACTAACTCATACTTCACGCACAGATCTCTCTGCTATCCCAAGTCAACTCATATTTAATCCCCCCACTTTTTTGCCCCTTTCAAATTTCCTTTGACAAGAGCACAAGTATCACTACAAAGCTATTCAAACTCTCCCACTGCAGTATTCCTCTCCCTTTCCTTCTCAGGGGTTTTCTCTTAGTTGAGCAGTGACAATTCTTGACCACATGCAGTCTCCTCAGCCACCTGTGGCATTTGGGTTCGCCATTTCTACCTCCTGAGGTGCTCTATAATACTTCCCTTGCACTACACATCCATGAGCTGCCCTCTCCTGGCCACCAGTCAGCTGTCATGCTTCCTCCGCACAAAATAATTCAACTATCCATGAGGAATACAGGGCAAAAAAATACACTGAGGGGTAGAAAAATGGCAGATAAATCTTGAAAAAAATCCTTGTCAGGGAACACCAAGAATGACCCTCTTTCCTGAGTCAGCTCCTTTTCAGCAGGTGATGATTTTCACCTTCACTTAGTTCCCTGCTGACAAAGCACTACATGCAGTGACAGTCCTTGTAGAACAACCATACGGTTTCCTCCAGCTGAAACAAGAGCTCCTTGTCTGGAACTGACAGACACGTAATGCTTCTTGAAGGCACTGCACAGCGAATTCACACACGTGCCGTAGGGCAGAGTCACTGTGCACACACACTGACCGTGTGAGCTGTACAGGTGAAGAAGATTCAGCATGTCTGGCACGCGGACCCACGTCTGTCTGGGATTTTGGAGAGGGAAAGTTGGCAACATCCTAACACAGAGTTAGAGCCTTCAGCCATCCAGCCTGGAAATGTTTGTATCATAAAAAGACATCCAGGAACAAATCTTTCATTTGTTTCAAAATTATATTCCAAAGTAAATTTTCAACAATAAGCAACGAGAAAACAAGAACCTTTCTTAAACTTTTAAGGACCAAACGTGCGGAGGATTATTAATTTCTCTACTAACTTCATGCTTCAGGTGCAGAACTTATGCCAGAACCACCTTTCAAGCCTCAGGTTTATGCATGTCTGTGTTTATCTTGTCTGTAGCGTTGACAGAAAGAAGTTAAACTATTTACCATCAGGTCTTAGTACCCCTAAAAGAAAACGGAAACTTGACTGCTTACAGGAAGGAGGCTTAAGCATCGAGTAACTCGAACTAAAATGCAGGTGCTCACTAGGTCTTTCGTAGCAATATTTTTCTCCACTGTTTTGTATTGCACTGAATACCTGATTTCAATAATTTGTTCCAAAACATGTTAGATTTGTTTCCTCTGTATCCATAGCAAGTTTACAGCTCTGCTGTATGAATACATCCTAGCTGTCCTTACCTAGACTTGTGTCATAGTTTAACCCCAGCTAGCAATATAACCACTATGGCCGCTCGCTCACCACCCCCCATCTTCAAATAGAGGAGAGAATAAAAAGGGAATGGAGAAACTTGGATTGAGATAAACACAGTTTGATAAAATAACAAAATACTAATACACTACTACTAAATATATGTATAAAATAGAATTAGAATATGAAATAAAAGATACTCCATTTGATTCCTCACAAACTCCATTTGCACCAAGCAGCCAGTCCCAGGAAGCAGCACTTGGTCCCGAACAGCTGATCCCAAAGAGAGAAAAAGGCAGAAAGTCCCAGAGGTCTCTGCAAAATGGCAGAATGGCAAAAGAAACTGAAGAAACTAAAGAAACTCCTGAACAGAACTCCCTCGAACTGGTCTCAGTCTCAGCTCCGAAAAAGAAGCTAGCCTGAAGATCCTGACTCTGCTTAAATATGAAGCATGATGCTAATGGGGTGGAATACTCTTATTGATCAGTCTGGATGTTGGTCAAGCTCTGCCCCATCTATGCCCTCCTTACTAGCCGCCTCACACCTGTGGGCAGAGCACTCAGCATGTCCTTGGCTCTCAGACCAGTGCAATTAAAAACATTAACTCTGTCCTGGGCTGTTATCTTCTTGTTCTCAAGCTAAATCCAAACCATGACTAGCTATGAAAAAGAAAGGTTTCTAACTGCGTGAAAAAAATTAACTCGTTTTCAGTCAAACCAGCACAACTCGACCGTGTTCAGCTGGACAGTGGCACCGTGCAGCAATCAGCCGAATAAATACGCTGAGGGAGACGCCTAGTGTAAAAAGATGTTCATAGCATCTTCAGCTGCTTATTCCAGTATCATTGCTGCATTAAAAAGGAGATACGCACAGATGTAGACAACATCCGTTCAGCGTATTTCCACACATTTCGCAGTCCACGTTCACAGTGAATGGACAGTTCAAAAAAGGCTCCATTTAACATGAGTAATAATACCACATGAGTTCTCCATGTACTCACAATGGCTAATAGCAACAGGGTAGCAGCAATAAAAGCAATATTCTTACCTGGGTAAGAATTCTATGGTTAATGTAAATATTGCTTAATATGATTAGTGGGCTGCACACAGTCAGGATCTGATCATACTACACCTGATGTTGTTGTTGCTGAAGATCATACACATGTGCGTGAAAAAATTCCACAAAGCACCATTAGGCAAGTGTATCTCCCGCACTGAAATAAATGAAACGTGAAGCACGTGTCTTCATGCCTTGCTGAAGGGAGCCATGTGAACCAGGTGCAGTAACAATTTGATGCAAGTCATGAATATCACCCTGCAGCAGCTGCTCTGCTTTCAAGGAGGGACTTGCCAAAGACAGTCATCAATTGGGTTTCCCTTGTAGCTGTGATTTTCTCGATGATGCCAACAGTCTGTACCATTGCCTGGCTCTACCTTCCTCAGAGTGGCACCCAAAAACGGTTGCAGATCATTAGATCCAGATGTGTCTATGAACTAGCTGTAGAGGCATTTTATTTCTCCCCTTCTAGACACTCTGTAATTTTTTCTTCTTTCTCCCCAAACTCTAACCAAGGCTTTGATATTTAGCTTAAGCATGCAGGCATTTGAAATTTTTCCTTTTTCTCAGTAAGGAAAACAAACTAGGAGCTACAGTTTGTACACCATAGTGTGTCTTCTCAGGCAGCTTCCTCTCTGGAAGAAGGCAATACCCAAGAAACACCAGCTTGACAAATACAGAAAGCCTCAGAAAAGTGGCACCAGTGTTTGAAAGATAAATAGGCATCACCAGAGGACGGCAGCAAGGATGATAAAACACTCCTATCATCAGCAAGTTCCAGTGGTAAAGTCCAGGCACCAACAACCTTCATTTTTTTTCTCCTGAAACATAAGGTGCAAAAACAGCACCTGAGAGGGAGGCAAGGGCCAGATCACCTGTCCAGTCCTCGTGTGTCCTCAGTATGGGGCCCAAATTCTCCAGTTCTGTCAGAAAGTCACTTACTCTGACAAGGGTTACAATCCTGGACAAAGAGGTGTAAAATGAGACCTATGCTCATCCTGGAATTGGCTGGTATCAAAGACTTAAAGGCTAGGTAAAGTCAAAACCATATTTTGACGAAATGTATGTTAATTGCTTGAAAGTTTCAAATAGTAATTTCCCAACATCTGTAAACAAGTCTTCCACTGAGGCTGGTGCAGCTGAGGCTCATTTCTTTCCTGTGACCCCAGCTAAGTCTCAAATGATTAGCTTTTATCTGAATGGAGCAAGGATGTGAGAAATAAATCATTGGCTCAAGTGCAAGTGATTTTCATGAGATACTGAAGAGTTTCCAACCGAATTCTTTGCTGAACTAATGAACCCTTGGCAGCTATCTGCATAACAATTAGTATACTTCTGGAGCATGATTTAGCAGCAGTCATCTTGCCTTGAGTATATTTTTCAGCTTGGCTACTCAGGAGTAGTACTGATGTGGCTTACTATAGAGATGAATGCAATCTTAAAGCAAATTTGCTCTGCAAGCCAAGATTCAAAGAATGACAATCTTCAAAGCTGCAGAAAAAGGCAGGAGACAAAAAAGAACACTTCCAAATGTCAAATCAGATTAAGATTCGACAGGTTTCTCTGATGGTAAAAGTAGCTGTTGAAGTGGCTGAAGTGACTCAGGAGTCAGTCAGAACACCTGACATTTTTTTCGGAGACCAGCGTCAGTGAAGGTGGGATTCATTGCATGTAACATCTCCCTAAAACAGAGGTTTCCGGTCTAAGCCAAACATGAGCATCCGCAGCTGATGGAGGGAACGATTCTCTCCAATGGGCCATTCACCTCATCTGTATAGTGGTTACTGACACAATAGAATACTTTTTTTTTCCCCAGTAAAGACAACAGAAGAATTTTCTAATTATCCTCCTCCATCGCTCTCCCCTCCGTTTCGCCAGCCTTTATTCCCACCTCAGCTTTAACAGGTTTCTGCTGCATCTATTGAGGCAGCATAAAACCTTTCTCTCACCTTCCTCATTGAGAGTACGGTGGTTTCTTGGTTTGTCTGTAGAAATACTCTATTCCCAACTTGTCACGGCAGAAAATACATTGGGTAATTACATCTCTCCCACCTCAGAATATTGTTAAAGGGAAAAGCCTCTTTTTCTTAATTCAGTACAGAGTGAACCTAGATGAATAGATCAGATAGAAAGCCTAAATTTTAGATGCTACATAATGCAACAATCTAGCTGACAAGCACAAAAACATTTACCACCAGGGCAGTAACTGCCAAAGATTATTGCACAGAAACCAGGCAAACTGATTGACTGTACGGAGTGGATAGTCAATAAACGAAACAAAGAATGATGTCTGCACATTGTCTGTAGCATACAGACGATATTGAATCAACAACTGCTAGGGTGTAATTCTAGCAAATCTCATGGTACCTGACTATAAAACCATCTGGTGATGTGTATTTTGTCGGTTTCAAGAGACCAGAACATTAAAAATCAAAGAGATCACGCTGGCTGAAACCAGGGCTGGGAGACTTGTAATCCAACTCCAGAGAGCAGAAGGTGGGGCGAGTGTTGCAGTGAGCTCCCTCCCTCAGAACTGTCCTCCAGCAGCTTGGAGCTTCTTGAACTGAAAACGGGTGTCATATTTAGTAGCCCTTGATGAATTTCTCTTACACAAATTTTTTCTAGGGGCTTTTTCAAGCCAGTGTTTTCAGCAGCCACCCATCCTGCAGCAGAGTTTCATGGTTTACTTACACAACTTGCAAAGAACCATTTCCTTTTGTTTTGAACTGACCAAAAAAAATTTTTTTTTTAAATTAAATGGGTGTCCTCTGCTTGTTGTGCTGGGACAGACATTAAACAGTCTTTCCCTCTCTGCCTTCCCATGCCACTCATAGGCTTTTATCATGCCCTTATCTTTTACCTAGGTCTTTTAATATAGAACTGCACCTTCCTTGAGTCATCAGTCTTCCGGTGTTGGGTAAATTATAAGAATTAAAAATAAAACAGTAGTCCTAGGTTACTCTGCAACCTACATTCCTTGTAGGGAAGCCATTTGGGAATCTTGGATCACATTTGTTGCCCTGCCATGAATCTTTTCCTATTCTCCTACATAAGTCTTTGGATGGGAGAACTAGAGGATCCTGTGTAGTCTGAGGGCACACTGAGATTTGTAGAATAGCATGGAGATATTTTCTGATTGCTCATTATCTCTTTCTCTATAACACCTAATACCATTTATTATAACTCTCAGATCTCTTTACGGAGTTGCAATTCGTAAGACAACTCACAATTTTATATGTGAATTTAGCAGTGTTTTTCCCCATGTGCATAATTTTACACTTATTAAAATTCACTTTCATCTGCCATTTTAACAGCCAGTCACTGACTCCCATAAAGTCCTTCTGCAGTTCTTACAGAAAGTCCTGATTTATTATTTACTACTCTGATTTATTAACATCAATGATCTTTTTCTCCTTGCCAGTCACATCTTTTTCCAGATCACTTACGATTATGTTATTCAGTGCAGAGCCCTGTAGGACTTCACTAGTGACTCCACTATGAAAACTAACCTTTTACTTCAACCTCCTCTTTTCTAACTTTTCTCCAATTATTTATCCAAGCAAAAGGAATTACAAGATTTCTATGTAATTTTGGTTACTTGATAACTGTTATCTTTTTTAAGCTATTTTTTCGATTATCTTTAATTGCTAAAGAGCTATTTCCAACTGTAGTAGAATTTGAGGTTCTATATGCAAAGTTTTTTGGGGGTGTTTGGCTTATTGTTTTTTAAAATTTATTTTCTTTTACCTCTTCCTTCCTCCAGAGAAGTTTCACATCCCCCCTCAGATTTGAGAGCTGCTGGTAGAAAGGTTTCAGATAACCTACTCAAGCCTGCTCCTACTTATACCTCTCAAGACTGAGTTTCTTCTGGGCACACATATATGGAAAGCAATATGGAAAGGAAGGTTTTTATTTTAAAAAAAGGTAAACCATGTAATAAACAAAATAGCTCCCTGTATTTTACATACATTTTACTATGTGTAATGGGCATTTCCCTCCTCTTTTTTTTAAATTTATAAAGCAACACTAACAACAAAGCCCAAACACGCAGAGCTTAGTCTTACTAACAGACTAAAAGAGACATATGGCTAAAATAATGAAGACAATATTTCATTAAAACTTGAGCAAAACAAATATATATTGCCAAAAAAAAAAAAAAGAAAAAAATATTTTATTTACTTTAACCACTTGCCTTGTACCTTCTAACAATTGCTTTGAGAAGAACTAACAAGAATGACAAAAAAACTCAACCACCACATTTACCGCAGAAGACCGTAACATACTGTTAGGAACCGGCCACTGTGCCCAGTGGCTCCTCAGCCCAGTGGGCAAATTATTTCCCCATTGCCATTGCCCCTTGGTGGTTTGATACCACTCTCATGGCATAGAGGAGACATGGGGACAACCCTTCAGGAGGAGTTGCCCTGCTGCCAAGGGCTGCTTCTGGAGATGCTTTGCTGACAACATACATGTACTTCCTTACTACACATATATATATGTCCTGCCCTATATGGCTATAATGACTGTACAATGTTTAATTCTCCCTTCTATTCCATGTACTTGCTCTGAGGCCAAACACTGCCTATTTTCCTGTAGAGCTACAGTCATCCTGTCTTACATCTTCAAGCTAAAGAATTTGTGATGCTTTGAAGAAAATTAAAAGCAAGTGAGCAGGATTTGTGTCTGGAGAACCATTTGCTCTTGAAATGGTGATCCAATGCTGTATTTTACAACTAGATCCCCAAATCCTCTAAAAAGACAAATCTAAACTGTGTCTGAAATCCATTCCCTGAGTGTCTGAATCAGCATCTGCCTTCCACCAACACAAAATACTCCAGAAACCCACTTCATATGGAAAAGGTATCTAGGCAGGATGAATTAATTTTACCAAAATTTGTAGCAGATGGCACATAACATCATAAACTATTCTGCAGAAAGTTTACCAGTATAAAACTAGATACAATAGCAAATTATCACAGAAACCTGCCATGTACAGATTTTAAGATGCTTTTTAAAAAGGTGACAAAATTACACTTATGCAACCGGCATATGACTAACTGTGCTTTTTTAGCACTTTTAAAGTGCTGTTATTTATTAGATACTGATTATCTCTTAAAGGTACAATCACAGGTCAAAACTTCATTGCAATGTATGGTGTTAAAAAAAAAAAAAAAAAAACCAACCAACAACAACGGAAGAAATTATTGCCCCCTATAGCCCAAGGTACACAACCATACACTTGAATTTATAAAGCATGGCCCTGGCTTCACCAGGGAGTCCATGCCAGCATAAACTGGCCATGCACAGAAATATCCTATTGAATTGAGATCTTATAGACAGATTTTTCTAAGACATTCACAGACCTATACATAGAGGAAAGATCCAAGGACTAGATCCCAAGGGCATCATGGGAGTTAGGAAAAACCTTCCTTTTAACCATTTAAGATGAAAAATGTGATTTTTCAGGAAAGTCCCTCAGATGTTGATAACCCTGAGGGTACCAACGCTTACCAGTGATTCGGTTTCCATGAGGACATTTCAGGAAGCCTGCTCCTCCTGACAGCACTCTTTTCCCATCTCAGCTTGTTTCACCCTACCTGGTGAATCCCAACCAGAGAGGCTCCAACATCACCCACTTTCCCAAAAGAGGCAAGTGGCCACTGCAGTCCCATGTTCATATCCACTTTGTGTGACCCTTTACCCCTTGTGTGACCAGAGGTGTGGTACGATTTACCCTGCACTACTACCACACAGCCCAGCAAATGGATGGTTGGATCAAACAACTCCTCCTAGTTGAGCATTTCTGCTGTAGACAGCTAGTCTATATGTTACAAAGTTAGTTGTTTAATAGTCTGGCATGCAATTAGTAAATGCAAAGGGCATGGCAATGGGCAGTTCCTGAAGTTTGGGTGCAAAGTTAGGTTGGGAATGACAATTTCATGAGGGTTGACCACAGCTTTATCAATGCCATAGATTAAATTACAAATATGAATTCTTAAATTGAGAAATTACAACTTCACAGGCTGCAGCAAGCCAAGTGGTCAGGACAGTCTGAGTCATCTCCAAGGATGGGGTTTGACACTCTATGCCCTTTAATTTGCCACTTTTAAAAAGATTCCTGTGCCTTTCTGTAGTTCCATGAAAAACATCCCTTATTAACTGGTTTTGTGTTGGCAGTTTTAAACCACAATCTAAACAGCCAGGTTTGGGGTTTTGCTTGTTTGTTTGTTTGTTTGTTTGTTTGTTTGTTTCAAATATTCCTATGATTCCTGGTGTTGATTTTGACTGGTAAATTCTTTGTGGATACAGACATTTCCTAGCAAGAGTGGAGCTATGTAATAAACTTAATTCTGCTCATCTTTACATAATTCCTAATACTTGCAAATCAAAGTCCTAGAAAATGTGAGAATGAGATAAAAGGACAGTTTCATTTGATTTAGTCCAAAATTTCAAAGCAGGACTGTGGAGGGAATCATAATTTGGAAAGACAGTACCATTTGATGTATCAGCATTATTTATAATTGAGAAGATTGGGAAGCAGCAGAAAAAAAGGGCTCTGTTTAAATGTGTGAGCACAGCATCCACATTCATTAATCTATTTCCCCAGAGACTCAGATGGAAAATTGCTTTGTGCATTTTGCAGCCACTCCACATCACAACAACTTCTGAAACGTATAAGCCAGCCACCTGGGTCTTTATCATGCATTAGTAATAGCATGGCAGCGTACACTTTTCAAGCAGTTTTTCCTTTGGGAAAGGAGATAAGCAGGTATGAGCAGGGTAAGTAGTTAGAAGCATCCCACGGCCTGCGAGATGGACCTTCCTGCTTTAGCATCCTTAAACATACAAGATCCCGGGAATCTGACATGGGTGACTGTCATCACTTTAAGTCACTTCATCACAGGATTTTAAATTATACAGGTTTTAAAAAAGTAAAAAAAAAATCCTTCAGCATTACCCCATGAGTGGCTGCCCACACACACACTCATTCTGAGGATATTCAAGCCAGCAATTACTTGAGCGAAGAGGAAAATGAAGAGGAAGAGGAAGAGGAAGAGGAAGAGGAAGAGGAAGAGGAAAAGGAAAAGGAAAAGGAAAAGGAAAAGGAAAGACCTTGACACGGGAAGACACTATATTCCAATTCAGATTATGACATTTAAGATATGTTCTTCATCAAGTTCTTCTTGCTATTTAGGCAGAGCCCTGCTTTGCATAATGTATTCCCAGACATTACACTGTGGCCCATGCCCCACTGTCTGTTGTGGCTTTCCCGGATTTACAGTGTTCTGTAAAGCCAGGCAACGCACTTGGCACTGAGGATCCCTCACCCCCTTCTAGTGGCTCTGGAATCTGATTCTCAAATATATTTAAACACCGAATCCCACTGATGAATTTGAGCCCTCACCTGCCATTGGATTTTGAAAAGTGCATAAGTCCTATAGATTTCAGTGCTTTAAATAGTACAGTTGACTTTTTTTTTTTAAAGTCATATATTTAAAATTCTGCACAACAATAATTAAAAAAACAGGATTTTTTTTTAATCCTACTTTCTTTAGAAAATCTGTCCTTTAAATTTCAGAACTTTGGGGGGAAAAAAATCAGATTTCATCCTGCACTTCTTAATTTTTCTATTCAGACTAGAAAGATTTTTGCCATGATTAGAACTACTACTGGGCCCAAAAGAGATTTACCATTTCCAAATACTCCCCAGTGACAGCTGAGTAGCATAATGATGCTTCATCCCATGCTAGTGACAAAATAAATTGCTTTTCCAGTGCATAAACACACACACAGCTTTATAAAGATAATAATCCCACTGAAAAAAGGATTCTTCAGCTTTGAATTCCTGCAGCCAAAAGGGCCTCAGCTGCAGCAACCTTCTCTGGAGAAGCCAGGGGGAGTGAAACCTCATGCAAGTGTAGGGCATCACTTGAAGATATGCACTTCTATTAAGACTAAAATAAAATAGATTATAGTACTCTTAGTCTGGGTGCTGCTGGATTATTTCTAATTTTATAAGTATTGGTGTGTTATCCTTTCTGCTGGATCTGTATTATGCTCATAAATTTCAGTTTTCAAGCTACGGCTATTTGAGTCACATTTGGCTGGGATGTACACCATATGCTTTCAATATGGATTGGTGGTTTTTTTCTGTTCTCTTACCAAATGATTCGTTTCATTTAATTGCAGTAGGAGAATTACAGCATAAAAATTAACCTAGAAGCTCTTCTCCCCACTTCTAGCTCTAAATTAGAGTCCAGGTCTGCCAGTCTGCCACACCGAACAGCACCAACGTCAGCTCAGGGCCTGGTCGAGGCCTGCCTGAGCCCGCATGTCATCAGAAAATTGTGATTTATCCAGGCAGAAAAACCCACTGCACGTAGTCCTTGGAGTGGAGCCCACCGGCTTGGGGCTGCGCTGACCCACGGGTTACGATGTTTGGTTGTTGCAGGTCTCCTGGGATATTTGAAAAGGCAGCATGGGCTTATTCCAAGCAGACTGAAAAGCTACAGCTTGAAATCCCCAACCCAGGCGTGCATTCGCTACAGGGCAACAGCGAGGAAGGCCGTGTTGTGTGGACCAGCTCAGCAACTCCACGCGGTGTGTGATGGACGGCGCGGCCGAGCCCTGGGACTATTTGATGTTGGAGCAATGCTCGTTTGCTGCTCTAATTCCTACAGTGCAGGCTGTTCTCAGATAACCCGTATTTTCAGCCACGTTATACACTGCTTTTCTCTTTTTCTAAAGGAAAAAAGAAACAAGAACCTAAAAACATTCATAAACCATGAAGTATCTGCCAGGCAGATTTCTTTCTGGAATCAGAGGAAGAAGAGTTGTAGGTGTTGCTCACAGCTTTTGACCAAATGACCTTCAATATCAAAGCTGAACAGAGCTCTTCAGGTGCATAAATACTGCAGAACCTCAACCTTGCAGAGCTACTGCCTGCCCTGAGCCTCTAATTTCTCTAGTGAAGCTCCTGAGTTTCCCAAAACAATTGCCTGGAGCAATATAATAATAAAGGTACTGTGAAAAGGCTTTGCCAGAGACACTATGGACACCTACGTCTGACATACCAGGATTATATATAATAAAAACTAATCAGGGGTTGAAGGTTTAGTCAAGCATATGATGACCAATCTCCAAACAAAGCAGTCCCATGTCAGTTTATGTAAACAACCTGGTAATACTTATATACTGTTTTCCTTCCTTCCCCCAAATCACAAATGACCTCCTCACCTCTATTTTTAAGCCTTGAACTTGCGAAAACTTGCATATATAAAGTGTGTCTGTGCATAGGTATTTCCACTGGTTCAAAAGGATGTCAAAATAAACTTGGTTGCAGCTTACTCCAAGATGTTACACACACTTTTTTTTTTAAATGAGTCTAAAATTTTTTTTAAAAACTGAATGGTTTTATCATATGTTCAGCAAAATTTTCTTTCTGACTATACTATATTTTTAAGTATACACAGGGACAAAGTTTTTTAAAAATAATTAGGCTCCAGAGCAAGAGGTCTTCAAGAATTCCTTGTACTTACTACCTACTCTGGTATTCAGTAAGAACTGACCGGCATTCAAGACCATCCAAAAAAATCACTGCAGTTATTATGAGTGTAATTTCAAGCTCCTACTTCTGGAAATCACGGCCAAACAAAACAAAAACCATGATTTTACTTGGTATTCCATAGTGTGTGAACAGTGTGGGCCTTGGCTCTCAAATACGCTGCAAGCTGTGTGAACCGCTGTATCCATTATAATTGCAATAAAAAGTGATTTTCCACAGCACTATTCATTTAAAGAAAGATTCCTCTCAAAAGGGGTTTTTGGGGGGCATTGCAGCAAGTCTCCCAAGGGTTGCTGAGCTGAAAGGATCAACCTGGGAAGGCAGAGCTGGTGGGGAGGGTGCTAGGCAGCCTGCAGAGTTGGGCAGCACCTCAGACACAGCCTTTCTGCAGTTAACCCTCAGTATCAGCTAGGCTAGTCCTTATTTAAGCTTGAGTACCAAAGCTGCGCCCCTGCCCTTGTTTACCCTTGGCAGCAGTAGCCCCCTCCTTTTGAAAAGAAAGGAACAGTTTCAGATACCAGAGGATTTGGAGCAGAGGATCTGAGTATTTTAATGTTGTTCAGGCTTCAGTCATCATGAATATCACTTTACAGCTTGGCGCATAAACAGTCCATTTTTGAGGCATGAGAAAATGAATATATTGTAACTATAGTCTAGGCCTTCTGGTCCAAATCTGTTCTTGGTGAAACTCCAGGGGTTTCAATGAAGTTGTGGCAAGAATAAACTTAGCTGTCTAGCTGTGCTTTACAATACACTATTTCTGATTAAAGGAGAGTTTACATGAAGATAAAGATTTGTTTCCACACATGTTAAACCAAAATGGCATTCAACCTTATTCATGTAAGCAAGCGCATTTTTTATAAAAAGTAAAACTTTTTATAGATCGAAAAAATGGAGAATAAAAAGCAGTAATAAAAACGGGACTATTCATTTTGTAAATAGGAGCATAGGGAAGTATGGTATTGCTGAAATTATGGATTAAAGCAAGACTACACGCCAAAATATATAGGTTTTTTTCTTATAATCCTTATCTTGCACAGAAAAGAGAGAGGTGGAGACATGGGTCATGGGAGGCAGACGTGGTCAGGAGACCCCTCAGAGCAGAGCACTTCTGCTTGAGAAGACTAATTTCTCAAGCACTTTTCTAAAAGGAGCTTTCACTGTCCTGCTTATTAGGAAGTTTAGAAATAACAAGTTTCACATTTCAAAGTTCGGTCATTTTTGTGTTTCACCCAGGCAATAAACATGTGAGAAATTTGTACCCTGTGAAAAATGTGCATTTCAGGCACCGGTAGGATACAGCTGTCTCTGCCCTTGTTTACTTGGTTTCTCCTCTACTTCATGCTCAGCATGGGAGATTTTAGTGTTATTAAACTTTCTTCCAGTTGCCCAGAGTCACTACCCCTTTACTCCATACTGAGTCTGTGTGCTGTGTACTCAACCAAGTGAGAACTGCCCTCCCAGCTTTCGGTGGTACCTTTATGGCTTCAGCAGGAGCCCTTTTTCCTGTGACCAGGTGCATCTTCCAAAGGGAATTCCCAACTTATGAGACTGTGGCTTTCTCCCAGACTGGGTGTTAAGCCACCCATATTTCCAGTAATCAAACAGCTTCTGTTTACCAAGGTGTCCCCTTTCCCGCTGCATGAGACACCTGCATGGGATGTGTCTTCCTTGGCCAGTCACACAACAGGAATGAACTCCTACACTGCACCATGACCAGATAAACAGTCTCACAGAGTTTGCAAAGAATGCATAGATAGGTGCTAAAACACAGGATGAGGCAAAAAAAAATCACCATTAAATCAGGCAGGGATTATGAGCTCAAATCTTACTACTTTGGTGCTGCTCAAATCTTCACTACTGAGGTCCTGCAGGTGCCCAGTAGGGTGGTGCTCACCCATTTGCAGAAGATTTGCAGCTAAACTATTCACCTTTGGGAATTTAAAGCATTATATACAGCCGAGAACAAGAGGCCTGAAGAACTCTCAGCTGCTTATTTGAGGCACAATCTTAATGAAATGTAGGAGTCCTAGGACCAGAAGGACAGCCTGCAACAGGCATAGACCCATGGAAGGGAGTTTGGTGGTCTGCTCCTAGTAACAGCTCAATACTACCCAACAAAGAGAGACTCATGACAGTGAGAACCAGAGCAAAGGCACATACCTCCCAGATGCCTGACTGACTGTTGCAGCCACCTCTGAGGGGTTTTAATGTTTTTAAAGCTACTTTTTCAAGTCACTGAGATAATTCAGTTAAATCTGAGAAAGAATTATTGCTGTGATCTCTACTGTCTGTAAAGGCATTTACCACAAGTCTACACGTAAGCCTTAAACTTGAGGAAGGGGTTTCAGATATATACTTTGGGTGCATCTTCAGCACGGCCAGCAGGCACGTTTCCTCCTCTGCTTTTTCAAAGCACTGAGGCAGCAAGATTCAAATTGCACTGTTAGCTCAATTCGAATATGTACCAAACAAGCAGTTGTAGAAATAAATACTTTTTAAAATAGAAACACCGTTTGTCTTTCTGTTTCTTCAAAGCATCACAAAGTGGACAGGAAAACAAACTAATCTAGTATTTTTTATGCCAGAAAGAAAAGAAAAGAAAAGAAAAGAAAAGAAAAGAAAAGAAAAGAAAAGAAAAGAAAAGAAAAGAAAAGAAAAGAAAAGAAAAGAAAAGAAAAGAAAAGAAAAGAAAAGAAAAGAAAAACACACAACCCCCCCCACCAACAAACAAAACAAACAAACAAAAAACACAAACAAACAAACAACCCCCACAACATCTTGCCTATATGGTTACTTGAAACGTGGAAATGAAGGGGACAGAATGAGTTTTCAGCAGATTCAAATACTTCCATTTACAAAATAAATGAACCTCTTTCCTGGAGCAGTGGTGCATTTGCTAATGAGGTCTTTGTGCTGAGCTCTACACAGGTGTAATTGAAGTTAAAGTCATTTTTTGCTCACCATTAATTAAGGAGTTATTGATTTATTAATTTAATAAATTCTGTGGAATCAAACAATTAAAGGCAATGGGCTGAATTCAAACTTGATTTAATCCACAGTTTGACTCCCTATAACGTATTACAGGCACACTAGCTTGAGTTTTATACTATAGCCAGACGTTTGCTGCGTTCCTCAGTCCCTGCTAGGTAACTGAGACCCACTGCAAGCGGTAGGATTTGGCACTTCAGAAAAAAAAAAGAGTCAGAGCTAAAGCTTTTATGGCTTCTTGTGGGATATCATTTTTATTTAACATACACGTTACATGGATTTTTAAGACAGAAAATAATATCAGTTCAAAAGCACGTACCCATACAAGATCAGAGAAATAAAGAGAAAACTCACACATTTATTCTTCTGCTGCTACTCCAGGTTTGAATGTCTTCCAGAGAGTACCAGATTCAAATGCACTTGATTTAATGCAGACCCTGAACTACCTTTCTGATCTCCCTCTGGGCTTGCTGACCCTCATCTATCATTCCCACTATCACCTTCTTCAAGCACGGCTGAGCAATGCCTTTGGCATCATTGCCACCAGCATCTTTCAGCAGATTGCCAGGCAGTCCATAAATGTTACTAATGCTCAAAATGAAACCAGACTCCAGGAGTGGATGGTGCCTATCAGCTGGTCTGGGGACCAGAAAGCAGAAGACCTTTGAGAACCTTAGCTGGACTCTACAGTACAGCGGGTTTGGCATGAGGTCCATGAGCATCCAGGATCTATAACCTCCTGGAGGAAGGAAAGCGAGACATCTGCCGAATGAAGGGAAAATGTAGCACACTGTATTTGGGAAGGGGAATAACTCCCTCAGGCCAGCCCTGGTCTGGTGGGTGGCTGTAGTTCTTGGACCAAATGGAGAGAACTGTATGAGACAGAGTGAGGGCAAAAGCCACTAGTGAAGCCTGAGTTAATACTCAACAGAAAACTCAAAGCACAAGAAAAACATCTAGTTCCACTAATCCAGTTGGCTGCAGGAGTAGCCTGGCCCTGATGCCTCAGGGCAGCACGTGGACAGATGCACTGCTTACCCTCTCCACATTTGAGGGTGAACTCCTCCATCCCTCACACAGGGTCAAATTAGCCAGCAGGATCCCAGCCCAGTCCCCAGCTGGCCAAGCTCATTAGATCTTTAGTTGCCAGAAAAGCAGTTGTGGCCAGCTGTAAGGCTGATACCCCATGCAGGTCCTGCCAAAGGTCAGCAGTCATCGGCTGCCCAGCTGCAGGTCCTCCTGTGGGACCCCCAAAAAAGCATGATTTTCAGAGGTAAAATTAAAATGTAATATGAATTTTATTTTTCAAATTGCACAGAATCACGTCCTTGCTTGCAGTGAGTGTCGGAAAACCTGCAGCTTCTGCGTTACATTATTCTAACACTACAGGGCATCCCTCTGTCTGCCTGGCTGCGAGATCACTGTGCAGTGTCCCAGAGCCTGCAGCACTCAGCCAGGCAGCAGGAGTTGAGAGAGACAGAGTTCAAGTTTTCTAGACCATCATCTTCTTACATATTTGTGGGCACAGCCTTCCTTAAATAAACATGTTTCACTTAGAATGCAAACCTTTCTTTTCAGTTCCACTTATTATTATTGAATATGAAAAATATGACTACAACAGCATTACCTCCCAAAACGGCAGCCTTTTACACCTTATTCCTCTCAATCCACAGGTTAAAGGTGGTTTCATTGTGTTAACTTCCACTCCTTCCGGGGATTACAGTGCATTTTGGCTCATGGGAGCTTTGTTTATAGATGTCCTGTAATTAAGAGTTTGTTTCCTAGATGTGTATAACAAAACCCACAGATCGTAATCTAGTCTAGTAAGCCTGAGGAGGCTGTGGACAAACATCCCACAGACAGAATACTTCTCACTGCCTGAAAGGCTGCTTCTCAGAAGTATTGACCTTTTTGCAACTCTTAAAATGTCTGCCAGCCAAAGAGAGGTGTACATTACCGACATGTGATTTGCTAGTGTTACTGTGCATACTTCACCAGAGATTGCTTGCCAAGGTCAGCACAGTGCAGAATGAAATGCTGAAAGTTCTCCAGTTTTGCTCATTTTGAACCACCATTTAAAATGATCTGCACTATACTAGGTCCTGGCCACAGGGAGTATCCTTGGGACGGTATTTTGCTTCAGAGAAGCACTACGGCAATGTGTGAGAAATCATGAATAAAACCTACGATGTTCATAGTCCTGCATGAGGATTTCTCTGAACAGAAGGCTCAGGAAAAAATTGCCCATAACCGAGACTGGATTTGAGTTAAGGCATTTGCATATTCCTGAAGCATCTGTAATGACAAGAGTGTACAAATACCTTGTTTGTACCCCTACACAACCTCAAGCCAGGTTTTCAAATGACTTTTTCTACTCCATGATTATTTGGGACTTACCTACAAACACAGAAAGCCCATTCTGGAAGAGGCTCCTTCTAAGTTACCATGTGGGAAAGAAAACACTTACTTCAAGGTTACACAGCAAAGGCAGAAAGTGATTTTGCGGGAAGCCGCACAGGAGGGGTCAGGCTGGCCTTGCCCTGTGTCAGAGGCACCGCTGCCGGCTGCCCAGCCGAGTGGCTCAGGCAGGCGCTGCCTCACTTTCTCTGCAGCCCCTTGTTGGGGTCACGGCCCCTCTGTGCACTGCAAGGACGGGGCCATCCCTAAGCTGGGTTTCCTTCATCCTCAGTTCAGAGACGCTGCCAAAAAGCAGTCAGGTGATAACTTTTGGTGACATGATGAAGCTGGGCTGGGTTCAAGTGAAAGATTTATCAGAGGTGAAATGCCACTTCCAGGCCTCTTGGCCGCCCAGTGCTAACAACATAAACACAAATGGCATATACGTCCTTCTCCCACGCTAGTGAGGTGTACATCCCTTCCCACTCAAGAGCGTTTAGCACAGGAGATGTTTCTGGATGCACTGAAGGAGCCCATCTCTCCATCTCATCTCTGTCTTTTTTGGGGAGCCTTGAAAGTTTTGGATTCCAACTAAAGAAATACAAAGAGCTGGGAATTTTTCATGGTAGAAACAGATTTAGTGCCTAGAAGGAAATATTTTTTAACTCAGAAACTCATGAAGACTTGACCTGGCTATTTCTAGACCCATGTAAATAAAGCCATGAATTTTCATCCTGGCTGGTGGGACCAAAAGGCATTAGGAGCAAATAGATCCAGATTGATTTCTAAACATTATGAAATGTACCTTGTGGATTGTGAAAGGGATACTTGTGGTTTGTTCTTACTAACTCTACTAAATTTGTCTCTGCAAGAGCACGAAGTGTGACTGAGAGTAAAATTCCCCAACAGGGTATCAGAGCTAGATCATGCAGTTGTTCTACAGAGGAGAGTCACCATGCAATTTGAGGGCCAAATCCTGAAGCACATGTTTAGTCTTTTTACTCACGGAAAGCAACAAGGCCTTGGGGGCTGGGGGAGAAGGAGGGAAGGAGAAAAAAAAAAAAAAAGACAACTATGAAATAGTTTTACTCTCCAAAAACCAAAGGAAACTCTGCCCTTAGCATGAAAGGAATGGAGGGAGAATTTGACCTTCTGCATTTTTGGTCCTCCATGAGCCATATCTGAATGTTCCTCACTCCTGACAGGAGAAAACAATCTCCCAGTGCCCGGCCCAGCAAGATGCGACAACCCCCGGGCCCGGGACCACCATGACGAGTCAGGTCCCGCGGGCGTGACCACGTCCGGGCTGAGGCTGACCACAGATGCTGGCGGCCACCCCGCCACCGGGTCTCGCTGCCCTCCGCAATAGCAGGGAATGCACTTAAAGAACCAGCAGGCCAGACACCTCTCGTACAGCACGTTTTATTTGCAGCAGGGTTTCCAGGGTGGTGCGTGTGTCCCGAGCCCCGGTGTCTGTCTGCCCCGGGGGAAGCCAGGGCCCGGCGGGGCGCTTTGCCCCCAGCCCCGGAGGGAGGCGGTGGGCCGGGCGGCCTCTCCCGCCCGCGAAGCGTTTGCAGGAGGCGGCTGGGCGAGGGAGGCGGCTCCGGAGGTGGCGGAAAGCACTGCATGCCGGCTTCCCCGGGCCCTTCATAGCGCCTGGTAGGTCCGTCGGGGCGGCGGCGTCCCGGGCGTCCCCGGCCCCGAGTCGATGCTGGCGCTGGGCGAGAGGGAGTCGGCGTCGCGGAGGGGCAGCCCCGGCTCCTCCGCCGGGGACAAGCGGTCCACGATGCTGGAGAGGCAGTCGAGGCTGGACAGGGCGCTGCTCTGCTCGGCGGCATACCCTGCGGCCGGGGAGGCGGAGGTAACGGCAGCGCGTTACAGCAGGGTCCCGGGCCGCCCTCTCCTAGTGCCACGGAGAGCGAGGCGGCCCCCCTCGCCCCCCCCTCCACCCCCCGCGGCCGCGGCTGCCTGCGGGTCGGGCTTACCGTGGGCCATCTCGGAGCAGTAGACGGCGTCGAAGCTGCTGCCTCTCGCCGACCAGACCGGGCTGCCGCAGTCGGCCTGCAAGACAGCGAGGGGCCAGTGCCGGCCCGGCCACCGCCCCCCGGGGCTGCTGGGGCGCTCCCCTCGGAGGGAAAACGCCGTAAACCCGGAGGGGAGGGCCCCGGCGCCCGCTGGGGAGCGGGGCAGCAGCCCCCCCCGGCCAGGCTGCCGCTGGACAGTGCCTTCCCCGTCTCCCCACGCGTTACTCTTCTGCTGCGCCGCCCTAAACTGGGGTTGGGGGAGAGACGAGCACCCATGGGCTGGGGCGCTTGCTGGGTGCCCTCTGGCAGGGTTACCATCCCCCCATGCATTCCCGAAAGCCCATGTACATGCTCAGCGTTAAATCTGAGAAGGGGCTTGTTTTAACCCAAACCATCCACCTTTTGCTGACGTCCGGCTGCATTCGGCCCGTCCCAGACCCATGGGGCTGGCCCCACAACGCTAGATCGAAGGGAACCTGCCCCCGGGCCTTCCTGAGGTCCCCACAGCCCCATCGCTCCTGCCCCTCTCTTACCATCCCATCGGAGCAGCTGGAAGTGGGGCTGGTCGGTTCAGAGCAACTCTGTCCTGGCAGGTGGTAGTAGTTTTCTACCTGTTCCCTCAAGAGTTCCTGGAGACTCTCGATGTATCTGATGGCATTTCTCAGTATCTCTACTTTGGGGAGTCTTTGGTTGGGATTGGCAGTGGTGCATCTCTTCAGGGTCTCAAAAGCCTGGTTCACTTTCTTCAGCCTCCTCCTCTCCCTCATGGTGGCCGCCTTCCGCCGGTCCATTGTGGTGGATTTTCTCTTGCAGGCTTTGCAAGCCCACATGAGACAGTGGCCGGCCTGGTGGTGGCCGGTGGGAGCTCGGACATGCTCCTCTTCCTCAGGGCAGGCGGGCTCGGGGGGTTCGTGGGCGCCGAAGGCAGGCAGGTCCCTGGGCTCGAAATCCTCGGGGAACTCGCCCTCCGGGGAGGAGAGGCAGGAACTGTCATAGAAGAGCTCGGAGGGGGAGAACTGGCAGCTGTCCATCACCTCCATCCCTGCAGCGGAGGCGTCGGCGTGGAGCGGCAGCCACCGGCTCTCGGCAGCGCTCTGGGGCAATTTCCTCAGTAATTAGCGCCCTGAGACAAAGTGTCCTTTGGCTGATGCGGGGGGCCCTTATATATACATGTAAAGGGAGGCTGGTCCACAGCGGCCAGTCTTTATTAGCATATCCCACCACATCCCCTGCCGGGGGCTGTCTGGGCAAGCCCCCTCCAGTCCCCAGGGGACAATTTGCCCCGCATCGCTCCGTTGGAGAGCGGTGAGCTGGGCACTCCTCTAATGAACGACCTCCCCAGACCTGGTTGCGACATCTCCGAAGTTTAAACCAAGTCTAAGAACTTGCGATTTTGGTATGGAAAACGAAACAGCGGCACTGGACGCATATGAACCGCTGACATTTCCTACAAAGCCATTCCTCGTCCCTGTGTTCCCATGTCCCATCACACGCTGCAGCGGGAAGGACACCGGCTCTCCCCAGGGGAGAATTAACGTAGAAGTGTGTGTGTCCCCCCCGCCCCCAGCGTCTACTTGCGTATCTTTATTCCCACAGCCCGCGGTCCAGGTCTAACCTGAAACAATTTACCCCTCTTTTCAGAGCTCAGATTTGTTCATTTAGCTTAGGGAGCGCTTTGTCCTGTAATTAAAGTTGTGTCATCAACCGTTAAAATTTACAAACCGGAGGACAAAACCGCGCAGCTACGTGTGGTAAGGAGAGACGAGGGGAGAAACCCAAATTTTAGGGCTGTCGGATCGGGTCACAGGGAAAAGTACTCACAAAAGAAAAGTGTACGTGTTTGCTCCGAGACAAATCCCCTTCCCATTCTTTCTCCTACTCGTGTGACCTGGTGCTGCTAGAGACACAACAGTCGAGCACTGCCTTGGACTTGCTAATTTTCTGCTTTCAGGCAAACTTGTACCGTTACAGATGCGTCCCAGCTGCCAGTGCAACAAACCCCTCCTGGAAGTGTAAAATTTCTAACCCCGCAATCCCTAAGTAACTTTACACAAGTCGGGGACAAAAGCTTTGCAGAGCTCCAGCCACAGCAGTAGCTGAGCGGAGCGGTGCAAGGGTCATTAGAGTGGTAATGAAGCCATTTAACAGGCATTTGCTAACGCGCAGGAATCCTTTGGTTTCATCCAGGTGGCTTTTGTAGTTGAGGAAAATATTATGAGAAGGCAAAGGAAACCTTCCCTACCTGGGAATAAAATTATGTGACCTAGGTTAACTCAATCGGAGAGCAAGTGACCCAGCGGCGGTTCAAACGTTACGGAGCCGGTCTGTGTGCCCAGGAAAAAGGCGTCTTCAATTAGGCTCTTCAGGAAGAGGTAATGCGGAGGGTATGGCGAGCCGGTTGTCTCAAGGAGCCGCTCTTCAAGTGAGCAAGGCGGGTAGGGAACAACTCCTTAGAGAGGTGTCTTGCACAAGTGCACACGCTGGAAAGTTCCTATCCGGGAGCTGAGACTGGGGCTGGGGAGAACCCAACTGCTCCTCGTCCCCCATCCCTCCAACTCCCCAAAAGCCAGATTTCAACTCTTAGGCTAAAAATTTTCCTAAAAAAGAAAAAAGAAAACCACAAGACATGCACACCCCCATCTTCCTACGAGCGGATGCATAATTATCTAAAGATTGGTAAGGCTGCATCTGCACCGTTTCGATTTATTTGCGGCCATAAAGGGGGGGGAGCCCCCTTTGAAATGAATACTGTAGGAAAAGCAGAGAGCTGATAAAGGAGTAAAGTTACAGAAAGGGCAAAACTCAGAATTTCAAGCTTCTGCTGCTCCGAGGTACAGGTTGCTATTTAGTTGGGCCGTATCTGAAACAGGGCAGTTCCCTGTTGTTTTCATAAGAAACCGTCGGTCAGAAAGGAGTTTGAGTGGCAGTATCCTGAACTCTTCACTGGGCTGTGGCATGTGCGCACACACACACAATTTGGTTTACCACGTTTGCTCTGGCTAAAATAGACCTGTTTACAGATTTATGCTTTGTGCACAAATAAACTTGATCTTTAAAGTGCCGGTTGCAGTTCTGATCACCTTTCAGCGGTTTCTCTCCAAGCATGCACCGTGGATCTGCCGGTGCACAATGCCAACTCCTTCTGGCGTGCAGATCTTTAGCTGGCAGCTTTAACTCCTAATCTAGCGGGGCTGGGGTTGTTAAGAAATATGCCTTTCCCCAAAAGTATTTGAGGACATAGGAAAATCTGTTTTTTTTCCTTGAATATTTTGGGAAAAGGGGAAGAAACGATGGAACAGCCTGTCACTCAGGAAGAAAAAAGTCTGTAATTAGTATTCCCTAAGAGCCCCTGGCTCCTCTGGTAAAGTGATCTCAAAACAAATTTGCAAAAGTGCAGTAGGCGAGTGGAACTGAAGAAAGGGGAGAGAAAACACAAACTACAAGGCTGGCTAATGAGGTTGCTCGGGGAGGGGGGAGAGAGGGAGAGGGGAATAGTGCTGTATTTCAGGAGTCGGGAGGCTCAAGTCCGGAAAGCGGGGACAGTCCAAGCACCACACATTGTCTGCTCCTGGGGATGGGCAGGGAGAAAATGGTGAACGTGTTAGAACGTCTTTAAATGGTTGTTCCTCACCCCAGCCCTCCCCGCTCCGCAACAATTGTCGTGCCGCGCCTATATCTGGAGGGATTCAGTCCTACGTGGGGACCGTTTCCACAGCGTGCAATCTTTTTCCAGGCCACTTGCCTTTCTATTTAAACAAATAAAATCCGACCGAAACCATAAGTCACCGGGCCGGGGGTGAGAGGTGTTTGGGACCCACCTGAACGGCCCCGTCGTGCCCGCCCCTGCGGAGCGCCTTCGGGGCGCACCCCCACTTCTCCAAAACGCTCCGCGGTTCGCCGGCCTCGTCGGAATGAATGCCCGGGCCCTGGTGCCGAACAGCAAGCGGCAGGCAGAGCGTTATTTAGGGGTGTATTTTATTTAATGGTGACTGCGGGGACGGAGGGGCCCGACACAAGGGAAACCGCAGCCGATTTCGCCTCCTGCCTCTCCCCTCCGGCGGTCCGTGGGTGCCGGCGGCCGCCCCAGCAGCAAAACTATTTCCCAGTTGGGCTGTTGTGGCCGGGCGCTTCCATCCGTGTGAGAAACGTTTGGTTCCCCCCAGCGCTGGGAACCGTATGCACCTAAGTAAACACATTAGTACCTGCCAGGGGGATTTGTATAGAAGACAGCTGAAGAAGGCATTGGCCTCTGCTGGCACTCTGGGACTCCCAGGAGAGATCAAAGGGACACAAGGGGGTTTTTAGCAGCCTTGAGACTGGGAAAAGTTGCTAGTTCCTGCTATCGGAGGGACGTCACAGCGAGCACATGGTTCAATTATTCAACCTCCTCCCTCTCCTGCCTCCCTGCTCCCATTTCCCATCTCATTCTCCACAGAAAGGTGGAAGCTCTGGAAAAATCGTATGGGTTCCCCAAGGCAGCAGCCATCGAAGCAGGAATTTTCCCCGTGGAAATATCTACTGGGTCGACGCCTGCCTGCCTTGCCTTCCACCTCAGAAAATAAAGCCCGCTGCCGGCTACCTGCCCCCTTTTCCGAGTTGCGGGCCGTTTTACGGAGGAAAATACAGATGCACAATAAAAAAATAGGCTTTAAACACGCCTCATTTCAGAGGGGAGCGGTGACGAGGCAGCTGGGGCAGTGGCGGTGCGGGGCTGCCCCGGGCCGGGCCCCCCGGACGGATGCGGCGGCCGCCCCTTACCGCGGGGCGCCGGTGCTCCCGCACCCCTCCGCGCCGAGGGGAGCGAGCAGGTGGCTCCCTGGCGAAGCGGGGGCGATGGAGGCCGGTGTTCACCGCGGGCTTTCTGGCAGCAGAGCTCCGGCCCGCGTCCCTCGCGTTAAATAAACGGCAGCGGGAAGGAGGGAGCAGGAGGGGGCACTTTGCATTCGTGTAAAAATCTTCCACGACTTTGTGCGTGGCCCCTCCGGAAAAACACTTGATTAAATCACAAACCTCATGTCCTTACCCAGTTATTACCCTTTGATTTTGTGATTCCGGGGCCCTGTTTACTTTGGCTTGGGGCTTAGGTAAAGATTATCGTTATTAATATCAAACACAAACATTTTAATTGCAAACACACTGAGGACCTTCACTGGGAAGCCGGCATGTCAGCCGCAGCCGCGGGGGTCACGGAGAGTGTCTTTGGGAGATATTTTCTTTATTTAATGAAAAAAATCACCCTCCTTTAGGCAAACTTAGTCCAAACAATCTCTCAAGTTACCCTGTTGCTGGAGGAGATCCTGCCATGGGGGTCCGACCGGCAGGACGGGCTAATGCTGGGCTGAGGGCAAACCTGAGAGTGGGCTGGTGAGGTGTTGGCGTGACACTGCGGTTTCGGGGCTGCTTCAACGCCGCTCTTGCCCCGCTGCGGGAACCGGGTCCTACGGGGCTTCGTTTGGTCGGTGCTGCATCGGGCGTATCAACTGCGTGTACCCCTTCTCTCTGAGCCGGCGGGGATCGAAACGAATTGGTTAACGAGTGCGGCGAGCTGCGAACCCGATCTAACGTACTCTATTGCTGACCAGGTCCCTTCGCTACAGAAGCAAACTATGACATCTTCGCTTTTTGACCAAAAATAGAGATCACATGCAAGAACCCGTGCTCCTCGAAGCGCGGCTTTCTGAAGAGCCCGAGCGTTCCCTGAGGCGAGGGGTTTTCCTGAAAGGAGAAAAGTGGGGGAAACTGTCGTATCACTACGTGCCCACGACACTGTGCCGCCGCAATTCCTCTTTACAACAGACAGCAATCAGAGCGAGTACTTGACTGGATTAAAAGCCAGGCTGGCCGCGGTGGCACAGAAAGGGCGGAAGGAGGGCACGGCGGTGGCAGAGCCGGCTCTCGGGGCAGGTCTCTTTCCAGAGCTTCCCCTTCAGACGGACGCACCCGCGCCCGAGCCGGCCGGGAAGGGGGAGACCTTTCAGAAACGTGGCTGTGACCTTTCAGAAAACAAAAACAAAATATAAATCAAGGGTTAAGGCTGACGGGGAAAGCGCCCGCGGGCAGAGTTGAAGTAGCGTCCCTTTGCTTTTGTCAGCTCTCCGGCGAGCCCCGTGGGTGTGCAGGGCAGAGTGTGCAGTTTCCTGGTGGTCGCCCCTTCCCGGGGAATAAACAATCTGTTACAAACCGTAACGCTCTGACTGTGAGCAGCTCCGCTCCACCATCCTCAGAGAGGCCGTGTTTTTTCACATCACTGAGTGAAAGGCTTCATATGTTGTTAAAGACACTCACGCCCCCCTACCCGTTTTCGGCAGCTTAACTCTTTCCTCCCTGAGGGAACCCATTCTCTTCTCCCTCAGCCTCAAGGAAGTCAAGGGGAGTTATCTTTCCTGGGAAGAAATCACAGCCCCCCAGTCCCCAAGGGTGCGGGCTCCTGTCAGAACCTGTCGCTGCCTCGTTAGGGTAGCAGGCCCATCAATTTAGCCGCAGACAAGGTCTGGGTTCAAGTCCTCCGGTGCCGAGACGAAAAGGTGAGACGTGCTGGGAGGGGGGCCGGAGGGCGGCTCTTTGCGCTTCACTTTTCTAAGCTCACTCACCATGTGCAGGACAAGGCCGAAGAAGCAGCCCGGCCACGCGTGTGGCACTGCCGCACATTTTGGGGAGCAGTACCGCTGTCCAGGGGCGGACGCGCCTCCCGCAAGCACGGCGAGGAGACGGGCCGCGGAGCTGCGGGAGGCCGGACAAGCTGCGGGTCCTGCCCGGGCACCCAGCCGTGCCCGCCCGGCCTCCCCGCGAGCGGACCGGGGAGGCGGGTAATTAACCCCGCGGGTGCGGCCCTAGATGAGGAGAGACGCTCCTTAGGGAAGAAAACGAAGGAAAAAATTTGTCCCGAGTGCTGCCTCCCTGTCACCACGGGTCGTGTCTCGGCCACACGTCTGACTCCTCTGGGCTTCATCTCGCTGAAGTCGGTGGCGAGATCGGGATCGGGTTATTACTGAATTACGAGGCGGGGGAGAAACACTGTAACACAAAGAGCTTTATTTTAGAATCCAAGAAACCCGTCTGTTCTTATATACAATATCACATTCCACCATTTAAATATATATTTGTTATGTTTACAAAAGAAAAGACAGTACTAAAATTATTTACAGGAACGAAACGAGGCGGGAGCCGTTTAAATACGACTAACACAAAACGCAACCAACAGCTTCACTCAGACAGGAATGAACTTTCCGGTGAATCTCAGACAAAGTCGATCACCGGTACACAGGTAAGTATCTTAAATTAAAAAAAAATAGGACAGGTGGTCTATGCAACACAATTTAAAGAAAACAAAACTCGGGGGAGTGGGGGAAGGAGTAAAGAAAAAAGGGGAAGGTCTGTTTGGCTCGAGTCAGTGCGAGCCATTTTCTGTGGGGTAGGTGTACCTTGACTCGACCTTAACAAGGCCCCTGCCTGGGCTTTCCACTGCGTTAATTTGCTTCATTACTTAGTTTAGAGGGAAGGGGGTGGGGGCTCCATCTCCGTTAAATATACTACCAAGAGCAACCGCGTTCATTTCTCCACCACTTCCTCCACGCTGGGCAGTTTGGGCTCGTCGGAAGAAATACTGTCCACTATGGAGGAGAGACAGCGGAGGCTGCTGGAGGCCGACGACTCGACGATGGAGCCTCCTGCTTCAACGAGAGAAAAGGGATTACAAGAGCAGACCCTTCCTCCTCGCAGGGTTCGCGGGTGAGAGACCGTGAGGGAGAGGGAAGGGCGAGCGGCAGCGGCGGGGGAGCCCGGCCCGGCGGCGGCCGCTCCGCCGCGCACACGCTGGACGGCGGCCGCGGTGCGAGTTACCTTCCTTGGGGCTGCTGACTCCAAGGGCTCGGGAATGGTCAGAAACGCTTTGCCAGTCGGAGCTGCAGGTGCTCAGGAAGTCTGAACCGGGGATCTGCGGCACACACACACGCACACACACGGGGGTGAGGGCGGGAGCGGAGGACACACGGGGTGAGGAGGGGGGTTAGTAAGGTGGACCGCGGCTCCCCGGTACGGTCCCCAGTTCCCCGCTGGAGGCCCGGGAAGCTCGGCCGTTCCTCCCGGAGCGCCCCCCGCGCCCGCCAGCCTGCCTGGCCGCCGCGGAGGCCGCGCCGAGGAGGAGGGACGGGACGGGACGGGCGCGGCGGTTTCGCCGCTGGGTGCCAGGCCAGCGGGGGGACTGAGGCAGCAGCGCTTACATTTCCCTGCTTGGGGCTGAAGCTGAAGGGGTCCCCCCCGATCTCCTGCATTTTCTCCTGCTGATCCAGCCTGTGCAAGAGGTCCTGCAGCCGCTCGATGTAGCTGATGGCGCTCCTCAGGATCTCCACCTTGGGCAGCCTCTGATTGGGGTTCGCCACAGTCCGCCTTTTCAGAGCCTCGAAGGCTTCGTTGATCTTCTTCAGTCTCCTCCTTTCCCGCAGGGTGGCTGCTTTCCGTCTGTCCGTGGGGGCCGACCTTCTCTTGCAAGTTTTACAAGCCCAGATCAAACACTGGCCGGGGCAGTGAGGGGGTTGTAGTCCCGGGGGTGCCAGCACATGCTCCTCTCCACTGCTGTCACTGCTGGCTTCTGGCGGCATTTGGTCCTGACAGGGGGACAAGGTGCCATCACTGCCTGGGTACAGCGGGGATCCCTCTGCCATCTCCAGCTGCTGTAGGGCTCCATTCTCCCCGTCCAAGTAGAAGAAATAGGAGCCAGTTTCAAAAAGGTCCATCATCATGCTGTCCCTTGGCTTCTCTGCCTGCTAGAGTTGGGTGGCAGGCTCAAAAACACCCCGAGGAGCAACCCAGATGGAATTTAATTAGTGCAGTGACATAAGTCCCCCCTGCTTTATATAGGAGCTGCTGAAACTCTATCCAACTTTTAGCTGTCGCGGTGCATCACCCTCCAAAACTGATTCCAGCCAGTCTCCTGGGCGCTGTCCTGAGGACATCTCCTATTTAGAAGGAGGAGGGGAGGCCCGAGGAGAGGGAGGTAAATGAAAAAAAAAGTGAAACAAAAAATAAAATTCCAACTTGACTTTCCCCCCCCCAAATCCCGTAAGCTCGGGGTGCAGCAAAAGGATGCAAGGTGGGGGGCTTGGGTGCTGCGTCTGGGCACAGCAGGCAGCCCTGTCCCTGCTGGGGAGCCCATGGGGGCACGACTGGAGGACAAAGGCATAGGGCTTCACACAGAGCCCTCCCCCAGCCCACCCCTCACACCCCCAGCGCACGCTCCTTGCCCTGCTGCTAAGTATAGATCTATAAGGAGAGATTTCAAAGGCAGCCATCACTCCCCAAATAGACAGGTTAATATTTTCGGAAGAAGCCCTTGCTGTTTCCCCCACCCCCCCACCTCTCCTCCCTCGAAGCGTGCCATTCCTGTGACCCAAGCCACTCTGGCCAGCCCAAGGTTAGGAGCCAAGCTCACCACTGTTCCTCCACACACGGGGAAGGTTGCCAAGGCAGAGCCTTGCCGAAGTGCTGAAGCACCCTTGGCTATTTCACCTTAGCTTAGTTTTTTAATCTGACCTTTCCCACGTTGTCTGTGAGGTGACAGGAGTGATTCCAGGTGACTGGGTTACAGTCTGAGAGCGCTCTCCGGACAGCCATGTCCCTGACGGTCTTTAGGGCAAGCAAAACTCAGGAATCTGGTGTAACTGCTGTTTAATCTCTTAGACCTGTCAAGGTATATAGAGCTTCCTAGCCCCTGAGACAGAAATGGAGCTTGTGAGCACTCTCTGTTAATGTATACTGTAATGTCATATCACGTCCAGGCTTCTCTTACATCAAGAAATAGAAAGTAGGGGAAAGTGGCCTGTTTGCCTCTTTCCCGGGACTGCTGTGTGTTCCTTAAATCCCATGTAATTTCTCTCTGCTTATGAAAAAATACCTATATGTGTATATGCATGTATATGTGTCCATAGCTGTAGACACACACACAAAAAGGTATGCGTATTTTTGTGGATAACTATATTTCTCTCTGTGTATATATGTGTGTATACACATGTATACACATATATATGTGTGTGCTTTTTCATAGAAACTCACCGTAATATGTGAAGAGTGGATGAAGGCCCCTGGAATACCACCATATCTCTCAAATATAGCACCTAACTTCATTCTTTCTGAAGGGAACCATGTCGTTTTTGTCCATTTTTTAAAAGCTACAATGAAATTGATCATTGACTTGACCGTTTCTCCAAAACCAATTGCAAACCAATTTTTCAGAGCACAAAAGACTTCCGAAGTAGTTGTGATTTTGTTTTGACCAAATCAGTGCTGTTGGAATGGATCTCCTTTCTGCTTTAATAAGGCAGAACAATATCCAGTTTTGGATGAGACAGATAAGTTCAGACTATTCTCAGTGAAACTAATTTTGTTATTAATATTCCAGCACTGAGGTTTTTTTTCCTCTTCAGATTTAAGAAAAGGTAGTCTTGCAGTTAAGGACTGGAACATAAGACACAGTTTCTCAGTTTTCATGCTCTGCAACTTGCTTTTCATTTGACCTTTGACCAGTCACTTAATTTCCCTGTGACTTAATTTTCTACCTTTAAAAACCGATATAATGTTGACTTTTACCCATCACTTGTGTTTCTCATTTAATTTGGTGGCTGTCCAGGGAGGAGCCACCTCTTAGCATTACAAGATTTGGAGTCCCACAGGGATGTTTGTCCCATACCACTAGCGATGGTAGAAATAAAAAATAAAAATTAAAAAAAATGAAGTAAAAAAATCATAAGTCTGCTGATTATTTAAAACATTTTCACATTTATTATAGTAATTTTTTCTTTTAATCTTTAGTGTCTTCACTGCTACTCTGGGAGTGTTTGGAACAAGACAAAGACAAGATCAGTTTACTGGTGGGGTACACAGATTAAAACCTAGTTTAAGGGAGAAATATCATTACCAAACTGTTGTTGCCCTTTCAAGAGTTTTGACTGGATTTAGGGAGTTGGAAGACTGGAATTTTAGGAGCCAGATGCTCCTTCTGCTGTCAACAGATTATTATTTTTTTTTTTTTATGGGAAACAGAAGAAGAAGTTCTTTCTTTCTAGCGCAGATCTGGTACCTCACAGTAATGTGGGCACAACATAGTTAGCCCTTTATCAAGCAAAGCTCCTATCAACTGTAACTGAATTTTAATTTGAATTAAGTTGCCCAATTCCCCATCATGTAAGCAACTTGAATTTTGCGCAGCCATGACACTACATTTCCCATTCCAGCTCCTTGATGAACGTAACATAGCTAGCAAGCAACCCTAGCATAATTGAACAAAATCTCCTCAATGTTCTCCGTTGCAAAAGTGGGTAAAGCGCACAATTCAGAAGTCGGTTCTGGTCTTTTTTTTCTTCATGCCTTGCATTCCAGATCATGTTAGATATTAGCACAAAGACATAAGAGAAAGTAAAAGCATGTGAATGAGAACAATTGAACATGGGTTTGGAAGGGGGGGTCACTGCCCAACTCCACTTGTCACTTAGTTGGCTTGATAGCCCCTTACAGAAAAACTCTCAGTCTGTGAAGCCAGTTCTTTATTCAATTGTTACTGCTTCCACCAGAATACTGTTGTACTCTACTGAAAATGTACTTTCAGTATATTTACACAAGTAAAATATGAGATGTAATGTATTTCACTGGTCTACAAGGTCTGTTATCCTACCAAAGAAGTATCTCATTAAGTCAGTGGGTGGTGAGTTCAGTAAGCGGTCAGGACGACCCAAATCCAAGAAAGATACACGGCATTTTAAGTCACAGTTGACTCCAGAACTTTGATTCCTCCCAATTCACTTTTCCACATAAAGTTTTCTGTATAACTGTGGTTTAAAAATGAGCTTGTAACTGCCCAGTTCACTCTTGACACCTTATGATTTAAGGAGAAATTAAGTCCAGAATTATAGAGAAATATTTTGTAATCTAGGACCCACATAGCATTGCATATAACTCCAAGTATCTCTTTTTTCCTCCTTCAGGCTCCTCAAGATCCTTCTAGCCACAGGCATTATGCATTTTTAATCTTTAATCTTTGATCTCTTTGACACTTCTTTGCAGTGGCATCGGTAATCAGTGGGGATCAGGCATATCATAGAATAGTTTGGGTTGGAAGGGACCTTCCAAGGTCATCTAGTCCACCTCCCCCTGCAATGAGCAGGGACATCTTCAACTAGATCAGGTTGCTCAGAGCCCCATCCAGCCTGGCACTGAATGTCTCCAGGGATGGGGCATCGACCACCTCTCTGCGCAACCTGGGCCAGTGTTTCACCACCCCCAATGTAAAAAATTTATTCCTCATGTCTAGCTGGAATTTATTCACTCCTATTTGTCACTTTGAAAGGGCACCTAGGTGAAAGTGAAATTTTC
Organism: Caloenas nicobarica; assembly: GCF_036013445.1. Taxonomy (NCBI): domain Eukaryota; kingdom Metazoa; phylum Chordata; class Aves; order Columbiformes; family Columbidae; genus Caloenas; species Caloenas nicobarica. The sequence goes on from NC_088245.1 coordinate 53,838,348, forward strand.
GGCCTGTCTTTGTTATAGGCCTATTCTACCTGCATAGTATACCTCTTGATTTGAGAGATGGTTAGACACCTTGGCTACCATGCAATGATTCTTGAATTGTTTCTTGCAGATTTCTGAAGTGCATGTTGTCAGTGTAGGCCCAGCTGTGAGCATACTGGTATTCTCAGAACTGGTTTGCACTTCGGTTATGGAAATGGAAATTTTTCTGTTCTCCTTTATTCTCCTTCCTTGTCTTTTACACTCATGTTAAAAAGCATATTTCTTAGCAGAAACTTTCCCTTTCAACCTTTTTTTTGTTAATATAAAATGATGTTCTTCCACCTTTATTTCTGTCTTTCTCAAAAAGTTTCTATTCTTTAAAACTTGTGTTTTACAAAGTTTCTGAAACATTTGACTTCATGTCTTCTGCTGATATTTCTAGCATGTCCATTTTTTTTCGCTGGAACAGTAACACCTCCTTTTTAAATTTTAGCATTTTTCATCCAATTTCTCAACAGAAAAAAATGATACACTGTTCTCATTATAGTCTCGAGGCAACCACCTGAAGTACCTCTTTACTACAGAAGAAGTTTAGGGTTTTACTCCTGTTCTGTTCTCTTGTCAATTCCAATTCACACAGAAGACCACCTCACCTGAGTTTGGTAGCATGTTCAGGTCAGGGTAGGTGACACGTCTGGGGATATATGTTAGCATCCATGTTTTGTTGTCACTTGTAACCTGTATGTTATATAGTTAGGATACCAGTCTGAGATATTAGGGGGTTAATTGTCTGCCATTCCTCCTGATGTGTCAAGAGGGACACTCAAATACTCACCCAGGTTGTGCTTACTTTCTAATTTTAATTTGTCAGGAATGCCCTTGTGGAACAAATCTCTGAACAGTCACCACTTATTGCACTTTTGACACTTTTGACACAGAGTGCTCTCAGAGTATTTCATCTGAGTTCTGTTCAGGTGAAACTAAGCTGGAAGACACCCTGAAAGGTGAAGTGAATGACAGGTCTTCCACACTGCCAGTATCTACAGATCTGGTCCTGATGCACCTGTACTATCTGCCAATGTAGTCATAGTCCCAGTTCACTGGGAAGAACTAGAGAAAACCTTGACATGTTGCTGCACTGTGAGATTTGCTGCTTAGATAGTATGCTTAGTATATTATGCCAAGGATTGCAAAAGCTAAGGAGGATGAGACACTGCATCTCTCCTTTCCCTCGAGGAGGAAATTTTAAGCAGATAGGAAAGACTGAGATATCTTTACTTTATAAACATGTTTGAAATATCTGAGAGATGTGAAAACTGTAAGCGGAAAGTTGGTGCACAAAAGATAGGTACTCTGGTAAAGAAAATGTATCTGCCCCTGAATCTATAGTTATTACAGAAATGTTTGGTGAACAAAGATTAAAGGCTTTCTATGAGTTTTCTTGAAAGTCCAGGCAGTGGAGACTCCACGAGGGAACAGCTTTGCTTATGCTGAGAATGACCTACGGGAAATTCAACCAAAAGAACTTTACTGACATTCATGGAAGTATAATTCCTGCTACTGGAGCAAAGCATATGGAACTTCATGGGTTGTGGTATGTAGGAGCACTTCATTATCTCTTCATGCCTTAAGATGTCTGAATTTCAGAGAAGTCTGCAGGGTTAACACAGACCACCTTGAGTTCTTGATTTTCATTTATATCTGTTGTTAGACTATCAGCTGACTTTTGCTTACCTAAACTCTGTTGTTTACTTGACCCTATTCAAATTCTGCTTGTCCAAGAAAATGATATTATTTGCATATCCACATTGTCACATGCACTCTCACTTGAGATGTAGGAACTGACTAGAGGAGGTGTGTGTACCGCTCGTCCAGTGCTTGTGTATAAGTCTGTGCCATTTCAGAGCATTTAAAAGTGTGTGGGAGCAATCATCCCTCAAATGCAAGTTTGGCAAGTGGAGCAGTGAATGGTGTAATCTTAATGTATGCTCTGGATTTGGGAAGTTAGAAATGTACAACTTTGTATAATTTTACAGTTTTTTTAGGAGAAGATTTTATAATTCTTAGTCAGATCTTGGCTGTATCTCTGTTCCAAATTATTACTGTTTTTCTTTGATTGGATATGGACTTTAGTGTTCATATCAGTTACAGTCCTGTTAGTATCTGAGAGGTGCAACCTTGCTAACTAAACAGACTTCTCTAGTTCAATATGGTAAGGTAGGATTTCATTACAGCTCTCATGTTGGGCAGTTATGAGACACAGTTCTAAATGGCAGATGCTTTAATGCCTGTGTCAGGGTCTACAGTGACAAATAGTCACCACTGCACAAACACATTTATTTTACTACAAGACATTTTCCTGCAGAGGAGGGAATGCCAATCAGAAACTGGAGGCCCATTGTGCTGTTGCTGGCCAGGACAAGCATTTTCCATGGTTCTATATCCACAAGCAGGAATTCCTTGCAGGAAGAAAGATAGTAAATATGACAGATGTCTTCTACTTGTCATTAGGCAAAAAATTGGGAACGTGAAATGTGACGTGCCCATGACACATCAGGTGCTATATAATGATATTTTTGCCGTCAGATTTTTTGTAATTACATTAAAGTTCATTTTTACAGTCATATACTTATTTGTCTGTTTACACTATAAAATGTTGGAAGTATAGAGTGCATTTTCACGCTACATAGTTTCAGAACATGATGACTGTGACATCTAAACCTAATCTCAGTTGAAAGGGCAATAGTTAAGCCATAGTTGCTGCTACTAATTAAAGCAAATATTAATTTTAATTCTGCAAGTGAAAGAAAGGAGAGCTAGCTATGTGGAGAGCTAGTTTCTGCATCCAACACTGAGGCTAATCACATCCCTGCTTTCTATGGACAGAAAGAGAGTTTAGTGCTCAGAATATGGAAAAATGACAGTTTACTTTTCTAGGGCTCACAGGAATTTTTGCAGAGCCATGGATCATCATGGAAAACTGGGGTGATAGTGGCTTGGAAGAGGAAACTGTGAAGATACAGTGAAAGTAATGGACGTAGGCAGTGCCCTCCTCAGCAGTAACATAGGGGTTGTTTAGAACTGCACATCAAAAACCTGTGAAATGTTTATGCCAAATTATTGCTTCTTATACGTAAGTTGTATTCAGCTGTTTCATCATTCATTGCCAAATATTCTTCTGGTTTCCTGGTGTCAGGTCTCTGACATACAGGCGTGCCAGCTTAATGACCCATTTAATTATAGATACATAGCATTGGATGATTAAGATAAAGTTAATAAGCTGTAGTCAAATGTAGGCATTACTTGCTTTTATTTCCTGGTGCTCCATTAATTCAGTCCTCAATTATTCTATGGACATGTGGATTTGAAATGCATAAACAGCTGAAAGGGGAATCTCTTGAGATGTTACTGTTTCCCAAATGCAACTACATTATTAGAAGTAATGCAATCTTGTCATATCTCTATAGAATTCCCTCTTCCTCATGAGATTTAATGTATTTTCTCTGTTGTTTATAATTTCAAATTTTGTTCATTATGTTTTCAGTATTCTTCTGCCTTTGTGGACAATCAATTTAGCTCATAATTTGGAAGAAGTGTTGATTTTTCCACGATTTGTACTTTGCACTTTTTACACGATTTGCAGTTCAAGGTTTTGTTCTCCATGTGTTATTGTTACCTCTTGCTTTCCACATCTTACCTTGCTCTTACTTGAAGAAATAAAGCTTGTGTCATGTACTTTGGTACGGCTTGCTTGAGACCCTTTGGATGGCATGCCATTAATCTTTTGATAGTACATGGTAAATACAGGATGTTGGTTTTGTCCTGTCACATTTTCTGCTTTAGCAGAGGTAATTGCTGTGTCCTAAGTGTTCTCCTCCAAGTTTTTCCTTAGGCACAAAAATGATCTTTGCTGAGTCTGTCTCAGCTTTGAAAAGCATGTACGCACCATCTTAATTTCCATAAATATGTTCCTGACTGATTTGAATGTAATGTTCACAACATGTACTTTGGGTAGTCTGATATGTGACTATTCCCTTTCCAAGCATTGGTCAGATTCCTTTCTCTGTGTAGCTTTTCACAAGTCTTTTGATTGCTGTATATCCATAATCCTTGGGCTTCACTGGCCTCTAATGCACAAAGAAAAAAAAAAGGAAAAGGAAAAAAAAAGAAAATAGGTTTGTATATCTTGTATATTATTCTTAACAACATTTCCTATTTTCTCGCTCTCTAACAAGAAAGAAAAAGTTTTCACAGATCTACCTTTGATTATCCCTTGAGAATACACTGATCTTCAAGTCTTTTCATTATTCTTTGTAACTTCTTACCATTGCCAATTGGATGGGACTGGTACACTAGTTAGTGTATTTTTGGGGCCCCTTTGCATCACTTAACAGTCTCCTGCATCTGCTGTCTTCTTCTAATTATTGAAAGACAAATGTACTTCTGTCCCTTCCTGGTGATAACCTAGTCAGTTGTCCACCTGGAAAAGTTCTTAAAGTTTTATCTTCCATCAAATATATTGTCAAGGTGACAGAAATTATTCGCCACGCTGCTGCCCACCCAATCTGTCATCTGTATTTTCTGAGAAAGGCCAATATCAGATGCTTCAGTGGAGATACAGGATGATCTGGAGAGGTTTCAACAGAGAAGTTTCTTCCTCATCCCTTCAGTTACAGTGCTGTGAGCCCTCAAATATGACAGCTTGTATCACCTTCAAACTTAAAAAATAAATTCTTTAAGATGCAGCTGAGACTAAAGAAAATGTCAGTATAGAATCCTCAGGTATCTTATCTACACAGGCTTTCAAAAGGAAAATAGCTGCTGCTTTTAGAAAACAAGCCATCGAGAGAAGGGCTTCCGGAAATAAGTTTGCTCTGTATTAAATAGCAATAATGACCTTGAATCCAACATATATTGTGTCCTGTTGTTATTGGAACCTGTTGCACAGCTGCAAAACTGTTTTAGGCTGTGAAGGTCATTCTGTTATTCAGCTATGTGTCATTTAAGGTACATGCTTGTAAATAAGGTTGGTTACCTGTCATCTGTCAGTGCAAGAAATAACAGCAGTCCATCTTGTTCTCCTCACCTTTCTGTTCTGTTTATTTCACATAATTTTGCTTAATAACTTTTTCGTGTTTATTTACTAAGGCTTCACTTGCTTTGGGATTCCTGAAAGCTCAAAAATATATTATTTAAAGTACACTGGGATTTAGATTTTTAACATGGTCTCTTGAACATGCCATGAGTATGTGGCACAAAGAAAATCTGCAGATTTGTTGTGTGAGATTTTTGAGCTAAGGAAATGGCTCTCACCGCTATTTCTGTACCATGTTAAAACACCCTTGTGATGTTCCAGAAGTACAAAGGAGTCTTATGGTTATCCTAAAAAAGAACATGATATTTCTGAAAGTATGGAAAGAACCTTGGCCGAGCTGACATTCTTCCTTCCCTGTGCAATTCATCTGGCACATAGGACACAACAGTGGAATGAAAAGGGGGCAGTATTCAGAAACTCTGTATGACAAAATGGATCTTACCCTTCTTATCATAGTCAGACTTCACAAAACTATGCTCAAAAAATGCCTGTATGTAGTTTTTTCACCAGACCACTCTGCAGAACATTTCAGAGAAACTGCGCAGACTAAAAGATTGCCAGACGCCCACTCTGTCTGCAAAAATAAGAAAAAATAAGGCTTCAGCTGAGTTGATGTAAATGCATGGATTCTCGGAGAAAGCGTACGAATTATGGTTTGTTTGGGAAATTATTTGATGGTTAAGCATTGGGAAAAAGTTTTAAAAGAAGAAACACAATCTATTCTGATTAGATAAAGAACCCCTGGAAGAGCAATCTTAGATCTGTGTTCTGAAACTGGTAACTGGACAACATATAGCTATGTTTAGACTTAGAGAAAATAGAAAATATTTTTGTTGTGAAGTGTGAAACAGCTGGCTGATAACAGAATCTGTTGACCTGCAGTGTCATTATCTGTGAACAACATTTGTGTATTACAGCAGGCTAATAGAAAGGTTTGGCTGGAAGTGCTAAGCATTACAATGACTTTGAAGTATTATTGATTACTATATAATAACTGAAAAAGAACAGACAGAACTAATTGTGCACCAGCAGTTCCTAGATAAACTCCAACCTCCAAATAACAAATAGCGAAGTTTATTTTGATAGGTCCATACATAGCAGCCTAGTCATGTTCTGTTCAATGGGAGCTTCTAAATCTTCTAAAAAGCTTGCTGTTTAAATGAGATGACTAGTTATAGATTATAAATTTCATTTTATGACAATACACTTTATTGTAAAAACTTTGTATTGGAACTACCACCTTCAGCTTGAGACAATAATAGTGGAACAGCGCTAGCTTTTCAGTAATGTCTGCAGGTGGTTTCTGAGACTGGATGGTATATGGAAAGGGAGGCATTAAAACCAGGTGAGTTCAGAGCACGACATTTGCCTGTTCATGTAGCTGCACCTTATCTTTCTTCTCCTTCAGAACTGGTTACTTGCAGCTATTTTAATTAGCAAGTTGCAATTTCTAAAGCCAAGGTAATGAGAGCAGTTGTGCGTGCAGCGGGGAGGCACAAGTCTAATCGTGAATTGCTTTCATCTTGCATTCACAGTGCTGTTGTCAGTAAACCATGTCTTGTTTTGAGGAATCGTGATCTGTTGAATTAAATAAAAGAAATGCAAGACAGAACCTGTATTTCAGAACTGAATATCAGTCAGGAAACTACTACAGGGAACTAGTCACCATAATCAGGAAAATGATCATCACTGACAAAGTCGTCAGCACAAACACTGAAAAATTTAACACATTAACATTCACGAGACAATATCAAGTCATCCAAATTTCTGCTTTGGCCGTGGAGGACAGTATCGGTATTTTTCTATTATATATCAGTTTAAAGATTCCGAGTGGTTCCTACAAAGTCAGTTGAGCCCTCTCAATAGTATGAATCAGAATCACCTAGCAAAGATTCTTACCCACAAGCACCAAACAAGTATTTAAAAATAGGATAAAGAAACTTTGTCATATTTAGAAGGTACACAGGGAAGAATATAAAGGCTTTGAAATGTTTACAAGAATGATCATTAGCAGCAACATGGGTAAGACAGAAGTTGTCTCCAATGCTGATTGTCCATGAAGAGTCAACCTTTTCTTTCTGCATTTTTCAAGCTATAAAGTCTGCATGATCTACTAACCTTCAGCATATTAAGATAAAGAAACCAACATTATGAGAAACCATAGGTAAACTTTTTCTACAGTTCCTTTCAGGGAAATTGTCAATATTACAAGAGAATTAGGAATCAGCATCCACGGTATCAGTGCCATTAGTGAAGACTGCCAACTAATTAATAACTCATTAATAACTAACTAATTGAAATTGCTTCTGGAGAAGAGATCCCTCTGAAGGTTCTGGATCATCAGTGTTGCTCTGTTTGGATCCAAAAGTCATGTCAATTTGGAGAAAGACTTTGTGTACATACACATTTTGTCTTGAGTCAGCCTGACTATTTCAGGGAACAAGGAGTTCTTAAGTGATCACACAATTTGCACCATCTTTATGAAGTGTGTCATTCATTATAGAAGCTGAAAGGCAGCGTGTAAGCACACTCAAACAGCTTCAGTGCCTCATGGGTGCTTATAATCAGCTCTTTTTCCAGGTAGAGGATGTGCCTTTGCAGAATTTGATTTTACACAGGCAGCAGCAACAGTTTATAAACAATAAAGAGTCTGCAGATGCTCAGATTATCACCTCTCATTGGGGAGCTTCTTCAGTCAAGCATCTTAAGGTTGTTGTTTCCATGGCTCCACGAATTTTGTAACACTTCACATAAACTATTTTTCAGAATTCCAACTGTTCAGTACTGTGATTATATCCTGATGCTGGGTTTGATTAGCAGTGAACTTGCTGAGCATTTTTGGGGAAGTTTTAAGTTGCTTGTAAAGTCATGTGTCTGATGTTAGAGGAGAAAATACAAGGCTGGACAAAAGTAATGTCACTTTCTTGAGATACACGACATTCTCTGACAGAAGATAAATGTGTGCTCAGTGTCCCTGAACTGAAATTAAATATGATCCATAGAGAAACTGCCTGAAGTGATCAAATGATTTTTTTCTTCACCAGTGTGAACTATCTAGCAGAAAATAAATTGTAACTATGTTTTTATTTCTGAAAAAAGTTACTGAGTTCTCTTAGTTACACACAGCACATTCAAGAACTGCATGTGTGCATGCAGAGACCAACAGTCATGCCTGCAACTCAAACTGACACTAGTATAAAGAGAGTTGCAAATAGGACTAACATTAGTCAAGCTACTTAATGTAACTCCTCAAGAGCCCCAAAATTTCTCAGTAAACCATGATCTAGAATGGTCTTCTCAACCGTACCAGGCCCTTGCAAGGAATTAGCTTTCTGACTGTGATAGCTTTTGGGTTGAAATAGCTTGAGATTATTTTAATGTCAAAAATCTGATGTAGTAACATGAATTCTTCGTAATTTGTTTGCAACTTAATAGCATCAGCCAACAGAAATTATTTATGTCTGATGGGTCCAAGTTATACCAACAGCATTTTCATTTGAGCTGTCATTGCACACTGCTGATCCCAACAAGCAGTCATACCAAACCATGGTGAAGACAACCAGAAATGCACTACAGATATTCTTGAAAGAGATTGCGTGATAAGATTTATCAAATTCTCATCATCCTTCATAGCACTCCTTGTCCAGCATCGGTTCAGCAAGATGGCATCTTAGTTCAGATCTTTCTCATTTTAACTTCGTCATACTTGAGGCAACGTGGTACTAACAGGAACAGATTGGATTAATCTCAGCCTTCCTTGTGTTTGTTTTTGCCACAAGAATTCATATGTGATAGAAACTACTGAGCTCAACCAACTGGCTTCCTTCAACGATTATCAGAGTCATCAGAGCCATCTCATATTTAGTCTATGTCCATCATCCACACATCACGTGGTCTTTGACACAGTAAGCTTACAGAAGTAGTTAATGGAGCAGTGTAAGTGACTCTTCTAACTTTAAGGACAATGGGAAAAAAAAGTCACATATAAGAAATATATAATATGTGAGAAATTTCCTGCTAGGTCACCACATCTAGCAGAGTATTCCAACTATTTAGAAAGTGCATATGAGCCTGGCCACTTCTAGTAATCCATTCCCTTTGTACTTCCCTAGTATCAAGAACTGTCTCATTAGGGATGTCATGGGGCACATCCCTGCCTAGTTCTGTTAGTATCTGTTTATGGACATGTTGCCCATTAATTTGTCTCTTTCTGAACATCTTAATATTGTCTCACTTCCCAAAGTATTTTGTAACTACTTACATCTGATAATGCTTACACGATCAGGTCCCAAAAGACAGGCCAGAGAAGGGAAACCTAGATAGATAATCCTTCTTGGACTAACCGTAAGAAGTGTCTCAGAGCTGCCATGAGACATCAGGACAGAAGCGTTCAGAACACACTTTCTAGACTGGACCTTGAACGCAGCTTAGCCAGAAGAATTCAGATTGCAGTTCGGGACTTACCAGAATGTCACTCTTCTTGATGAGACTGTAACTGCTTCTTAGTGAAACTACAAGATAAATGATGATCTTGACAGAACAAGACCCTGAGTAACGTGATCAAACTTTGAAGTTGGCTCTCGGGTAGGTGTCCTCCACAGGTCCTTTCCAACCTAAATTATTCTAATATTCTGTTCTAAATTTAAGGAAGGGCAGTCATGAACAAGATAGGGGAAAAAAAAAAAAACGACAGAACTGAGGCTGGGTAATAAGAAAGAGCTAAGAAAGGATAGCATAGACATGTTAGGACAAAATCAGAAAGGCAAAGGACAAAGCGAGAAATTGCTACCAAAAGACATAAAAACTTAAAAGAAACTTTCAATAAGTATTGCAATAGCAAGAGAACTAAGGGAGCCTGAATGAAGAGAAAGTCACTGACAGATGATGCTGTACTTAATGCCCCTGTCAATCCAAATTACAATTAAAAAATGATGTGCATTTAGCTGTATAACAAAATTATTAGCACTAGTAACAAAAGGAGAAGGAGTCAGGATGGGACAGGAAAACCAAGAGGTAAAATAATTAGATTAATTTACATGTTAAAACTGGTTTGGCCTCAGTATACTTAGAGAATTGGCTGAACTGATGTCAGTGACATTTCCTGATATCTTTGGGTATTTGTGGGGGATGAGTGAGATCGCAGAAGAGTATAGATGGGTAAATGTAATGCATATTCTTAAAGAGAAGGAAAGAGGGACTTGTAGATGAGGAGTTCAACCTAAGTTTCTGTGAAAATACTGGAAATGATACAATGCTTGTGTGCACCTGGAAGAATACAAAGGGATGAATAATGCCAACATGGAGTAGTCTTGTTCCTTTTAAAAAATCTTCAAGAATAAGCTGTGCCAAATCAATTTATTGTCCTGCCAGAACAGGAGTACAATTTTTGTGGTTATGGGATAAGCAGAAGTCATTTACTTGATTTTAATGAAGTTTTTTGTACAACTTCACATGACATTCTCAGATGAATACTGGGAAAATGAAACTCCTATGTGTATTCAACTGCTTGGAAACTCATCAAAGACGAACTCTCAAATGAGAGACTTCCCAGAATTCTGCTCTGGGAACTCAATGTTTTAGTTAATAACTGAGATGATGGAATAGAGAACATGATTAATCAAGTTTGCAGATATCACAGAGATGGCATGAATTATCAGCTTGTTGGAGGACGTGCTTAGATTTCGAACATTGGGATGAATAAGAAATGTAGTCTTTAATAGGTTTCGATTTGATGAGGACAAGGTTAGCACTTAGGCAAGCTGGATCAACTGCAGAAATATAGGCTGAGTAACTGAGTAGTTGGTAATTCTACCAAAGAATGAAACTGATGGTTCTAGTGAATCATAAGATGAACATACGTCATGCTGTTGAGGTAAAAATCACACATGCCACTAGGACATAGAAGGAGAAAGGAGGCACACGAGGTAGTCCTTCCATCCCATTCTAGGCTGATAAGACTTCAGTTGCATTTCTGTGCCCATCTTTAGGCACTTAAGAGCATCTCAAAACAGATACAGCTGGTACAACTACAGGAAGCACAAGATGCTAATAAGAATGATGAGAGGCTTAGAAACCTTGTCTGAGTAGATGTTGAATTAAGGTGGTGGTATAGACTAGAGAACTGAAAAGTCAAGAGAAGTGCTGACAGTGATCAAGCAAATAGTAAACAATTGCTGCAAAGAGGAAGAGAGTAAACTGATGCTGGTGATTCTGTGGATAGAAAAAATACATATGCAATTAGTTCTAACAATGCAGATTTAGATAAGTCTCCTGATGGAAGGAAAAACACCAGACTGGCTTAGCTGCAGAGCAGCAGCTATATAAACCTCTGCCAGGAGTGATGTAGGTTTCAGGCAAAATGTGACACACTATGGGACTTCCTAAGAATCTTTTTTTACCTTATTTTGCTATGAATCATATTGTCATTGTTCCCTATTAGAAATAATTCTACTTTGTTTGGGATAACTAAGGAGAATTAAGGATGGAAAAAGAAAGGCAGTTTAGATATCAGAGCTCTCACAGGGAGGAACAAGATCCGAACAGGCTTCTATAATTTTTTTAATACTGTACTTGGGAGTATGAACAGCTGCCTTCCACATTTCATGAGAGAGCCTGCCCCCCTCAGGCTACATCCCTTTCTGAATGAATATTTGAATATTCTTGAAAGTGGCACTACTGGGGTAAGACAGCACATGTAGTTCCCTGGCAGCCTCAGCCCAGGGATCAGCATATTTGCCTGAGATGTGGTAAACAAGGATAAACAGATCCCTGTTCTGAACCAAGCAGAGGATGAAAGTAAATCAGTGTCTTCTATGTGTTATCTCAGTGCTTAAAATACAAGCCTAGAGATTTACTCATGGAATCTTTTTAGAAGGGGAGATCGGAATTGACTATTCCAATTGAATTAGACAACAATTAAATCATAATTGGAAGATGATTCCCTAAGAAGAGGGTACGACAGTCATGGAGCTGTGGGGGCATGTACACTTTGCCACTTTTTATCTGCATTGGCAGTCCTTGTTGTCTCCTAAGTCCCATTTGTAATTTCTGAGAGTGCCTTTCTTAAGTGGTGGTTTTTCTACATGCTTTGAGTTTGAGAACTTACTTGTCAGCTAAGGATTCTGCTGTACAGTAGGATGTCCAAGAGTTGAGCACTGTAACACTTAAATGTCCTTGAAATTCTCTAGCACAAGCCAACCTCTATTTTATGTCATTACTCCTTTCTCAATACCTCTTTGTGACCTTCAGACAAAAAAAAAAAAAAAAGGCAAAAACCCCCCCTTCACACACAAAAGAGCTCCATGGAATACGGAGTGGATTGTAATCTGTCTGCTCTGTATACTGAAAACTTCCTGTGCCCAAGAGCCACAAGTGTTTCTAATACCCAGAGAAGCAGGAGAAGAGCAGACATTTGGAAAGGCTCACATGCAGGAGATGGCACTGGTTACCCTGTGATCTCATTGTGAAACAGGACTGGGCTGAGTGTCTGGGCTATTTTGATGCTGTTGGCCTCAACAGCTTCCACTGGCTCACTTCCTCCCAGAGTCAGGGGTTTGGATTACCCAGCGATGCCAGCAGACCCTCACTGCCAGTCATGGGATATTTCTTTGGCATGAAACCCGTATTTGAATTGTGTGTGTGAGCTGTGTGCAACACAAGGCGAGCCTCTGCTGAAATATAAAGCCTAAAATTACTTTAGCAGTCCTTCTCTAAGAAGTATACATAGTTCTTCTACAGTATATACTCTCTCTTGCTTATCTAAATGGGATTGGAAATATTCTATAGAGATCATAAAGAATTTCTTTAAAACAGTAATAGAAAATCTTGCTTCATTTGATTTGTGATCTCTTCTTATAAATGAAACCACAAGGGCTTTCTCACAGATTTGATTCTTTGGCAAGATTAACTTTTAACCAAAGTTCATCAAAACGTTGAGCTCTGACTTACGTTTGGAATTTATTTTTTAGGCAAAAGAAAAAGACATTGTATGATGTTGAATATCAGTGGAATATAGTATTTCTATATTTAATTAATACACTATTCTTTTCTCCTAACCATTTTAATACATGCTGTGTCAAACACATTGTTTACAATGGATTTTTGTTAAGTACAAGGATCTTTTCAGACAAAAATTGGCTCTATTAACATGGTTTCTTCAAGCTCATGTCTAGGTTGTAAATCCTTCTGGAACCGAAACCAACTGTCCATTTGGACGCTTGTTCATTAGCTTTATCTCAATGGAAGCATTCTCCTCTTTTCAGCTGTTGTAGCAATTTCATATTTCACAAAGTCTCCTTACAAGACCCTGCTGAACTTTTTTCCTGGTTTTGGAGAAGTAGATAATATGTCAACCTAAAGTATTTCACAGCTCCATTAGAGCAACTTGTCACTTGTTCCAGTGCACATTCAAACAAGGAAAACTTCAATCTGACCCCTTGCAAGGTTGTTTGTTTGTTTGGGTTTTTAAAAACCAGAATCAATGACTTCTGTAGATCAAGACTTAATGGTCATGACAACATCAATCCAAGTCCTGCTTCCCTTTGCTAACCTGAAGCACACTAGTCACACCTGACCTGACTGATTTATATGTGCCTTTACTTTCAAGAGCTTCAGTATCTGCTTGTGCCTGCATGTGTGATAAAGGATGTGTGGATGTGGTGTATCAGTGATCCGAAGTTAGAGGAAGTTTTGTCATCTTAATTCTTGTCATTTTTCTGTTATTCCAGACACAGAGCCAAGAGATTTTTTGCCCAAAGACTGAACAAGAAGGAAGATGCCTTTTGTGACAAGCACCTTACTGTGCTCCTGGGATGCTCATTTGGAACCTTTCTGTAAAGACGAGGTTCACTGTCTGCAAATGCTCTCTTAGCTGATGTCCTCCATATAGAGAGCCACTGCCTACCACTAGTTCTTTATTGTCAAGATGAGAAAACTGAAGCATGAGCATTGTGTGGCAGTGATGCCATCCATAGTGGTTTTTGACAATCTACTGGCCATCGGGGTTTTTTTGGAATGATGTTGATAGGAGAAAGAATTTGGCAGTATTACTTTGATGGTATTCTTGGTTGTGATAGAAGGTGTGCGAAGACATTTTGGGAGAAACCGCTTTACCCACAGAGCTCCCAAATATAAATAGATAGGACACATAAATGCTAGGAAAGAAAGTGGTGGGTGTTTTGTTTGGTTTGGTTTTTCGTTTGTTTGGTTGGTTTTTTGTTTGTTCGGTTTGTGGTTTTTGTTTGTTTCTTTTGTTTGTTTTTTGTTTGGTTGGTGTTGGTTTTGTTTTTGTTTTGGTGCAAGGGAGAGGGTGTTCTTAGGGAGCTGAGAAACACAACAATTAAGTGGTTTGTTTCAGACATGCAAAGTTTGTGAAAACTTGGAACTAAGCACAGATATTCTCCCACACTAGCACAGGACCATATTTCTCTGACTGCCAGTTGGCTCTGGTACTGATGTCAGAGATCTATTCTGGTTTCAGAGAGAGCACACCAGTATGCAGGAGAGTAATGTTTGTCTCATTAAGTTTTTTACATAGTATAGCTGACACTATTAATCTCCATTAACCAGCAACCTGATATGTCCCCAAAACTTGCTGAGGAGTGCCACTAAAGGGTAAGAAGAATTGGAAGGGCAAAAAGAATGGGAAAATCAAGAAGCGATAAATGTATCTGCCTTCTTGAGCATTCAGTCACATTACTAGTGTACAGTATATTTAGTAGATATACTCTTACTATACTCTTACAATAATGGCTGGCCCACAGGAAGCAGGCATATTTTTGAGGAATTGCAATAATATGGCCATTCTTATAGAACATTTTTAATCAGTGTCCTGCTTGTGGCTGTTTTATCAGGACAGCTCTGTAGTTTCCTAAGACAACCTGTAACTATTCCAAAGTCAGTATTTCCAAATGCCCATTTCAAAAGAGAAAAGCAAAAAAAAAGAGATAGAAAGGAGAGAAATATAGCAAAACTTTGAATGCAAACCATGAAGAAGATAGTATGTCTTTTTAAATTTAAGACTCTATTAATGCCAACTAAACAAGAGGTTCTGCTGCTCAGTGTCCTAAGCAGCAAAGATCAGTTCCTGTGACACACTCTTCTCCACACAGGGATTTAGACAAGGAATTACTGGATATATTTGCATAGATGCTACCTTTCCTACTGAAGACCTCATTAAAGCTAAACAAATTTGTACCTTTGGTACAAATGGTAAATTTTATTTAGAAGCTCTCCTCTGCTGAATACCATATTTGGCAGATAGTTGAGTTGTCTAAGCTCCTGTAGCTAAAACAGAGAGACATAAAGGAAATTCACTTCTGTGTAGGTGTGCCTCTCTTAGATGTCTGTTCTAGATCTGGCATGGACTGTGCCCGCTGTTTGCCTGAGTCTCCCCATTGACAATGGGAGATGGTTGGCTTAAACAGAATGAGTAACTATTATGCAGCTAAAACTAGGCAAGATCAATTCAACTCTAACATAGAGGAAGATTTAAAGTGTTGATGAAGGTATTACACCAAAGAAGAACATAAGGCACACCACAGATAATCGGTGATGTTTAGTGTTCGAGGCATAATGTCCAGATTGGAAAGATGTTTCTGTTTGTCTTATTGCACTATGCATAGGCTGTTAGTTGCAGAATGGTAAGTAAAGGTTTCTGTGACAACATTAGCTCTGAATTTTCTTATCCTTAGCAGAGAAAAGCTCATATTAAAATCCTACATATAAATGTCAGTCAGCCTTGGGAACATTTTCTGGGCTCCCTGACTGGGAAAGTGCCTTGTCAGATAACATTCCTGTTCTCAAAAGGGAGTAAGATTACATGGTAGGCAGCCAGGCTCCTCAGGTCAAGTCCTTGCCCATGCCTAGAGTGCAGTATAATGTTATTGCAGCTCGTTTAAGAATTCGGTGTACAATATGCAAGAGCAGATTCACACTATGTGTATTGCATCTGTAATACTGACAGAGAATTAGTAGAATTCTGTAAAAAAACAAGTTAAATGGACCTTTTGTGAATCCCAACAGAAGACTGGTGAACAAAAAGGCACCCAGTTCCGTAACTGTTATGTGCTGGATTCTGAGAAAGGGATTACCAATATATTAGATTTTATTTATCTGCAGTTATGCCCAGCTGGTAAGTACATGCAGACAGCAGACTGAGGGAGAGAGTGTCATATACAGGTTTAATTACTTTTCTGCTTATGCCTCCATTAGTGGGAGAAAGTCCTCTTCTCTGTCTATACTGTCTGCCCATGTTCTACACTTGTGATGTCAAAATATTTATGTATGTAAGATTAGTGAAAGAATTGACTAAATAGAGTCCTTTGATTCCTGACGCTAACTTGAATCACAGGTGATGTTGTCAGCTGTTATAAGAGGTGTTTTCTGTATTTGTGTTTTTCAGGTGAGCTAGGGACATTTTCCAGTAAAGCTTATTTAAGTGCATTCCTGCATGGATACCAAAAGTGCCCTATATCTTGCAGTGCTCAGCTCTAAGGTAGTGTTGTGTTGTCCCAAATACACTCTGTGTGTTCCGGGACACACTTCCTACTCAGCAGGCTTCATGGAATGCAGCTGTGAATGGTAGAGCTTTAGTTGCATATTAAGTTTCCAGTATCCAAGTATTCTTTTTATATAATTCAGAACTCCATCTCCATCAAAATATTTCAGGAACATCCTTGTAAAACTTCCTTCAGCTCATTATTGACTGTGAAGAGTACTGGAATGGTTTATTCGTGATTCCAGTGGATAGCTGGGTGCAGCTGTCATCCCACAAAAAGATTGCCCTGGTAACACCAATCAACAAGCAGAGTAAGACGATCCAAATATAACTGAAACCTTCTAAATGTTGTCTTTCAACTGAAATATAGAGGCACAGCTTCATCCCAAACTTTGCCTCATGAAGTAGGATCCATGAAATGTACCATAGACATTGTTATTCACTGCTGAAAAGCCATTGATTTTCAGTTTTCTTTACATAGTGGAATCTGAGAAAGGGCCTACATGATAAGGGAGCTGTGAGAATAAATAATGAAAATAAGTAATTAGTTCAGCATTGTTTGGGAAAAGTTATTGGGAAAAGAGAATCGCCATGCAAAATATCAAACATTGGATCTATCTTTCTGTCTTCAGCTGACACTGAACAAACACCAGTGCTAAAATTTATATCAGAATTTATTATAGCAGTAGGGGAAACTTCTGGATAGGAAGCCAGTTTATGCCTACAATTGTATCCAGTGCCTATGCTGCAAAGACATGCAACTGATACCACAGTTCAGCTCTGAGATCAGCACAGCACTTGTCTCATACCTCGTGACCACAGCCTCAAAGAGGACAGGGCAGAAAATGTATTCTGGGCAAGAGCTAGTGCAAAAATGCAGCTGATATTCCACGATGTCATTTGCAAATGAACTCATAGGGAAAGGGATAGACAGAAGGTTTGAAGTAAGATCACTACACACCTTACCTGAGAATGATGAATGCCTGTAGCTCATGCTTGCAGTTTTTGAATTCAGATGATCCATATTACCATTTACAATTCCTTCTAATACATTCATAAATAGACAAGCAATACAGCATTAGAAAACAGAACAAAACAAGAAGAACAATGTTAGAAGGACTTGTCCTTTCAAGACCATATGTAAGAGTGGCGACACAACAGTCATGCAAGAGTGGTGAAATAGTGGATCACCTTTCACTACATTTTCTCTGACTCAGTTCCTTAAAATCAAAACTGACAGAGAAATGTCTAACAAATGTCTAAATGTGTAACATTTCCAGTTACAGTCTACTGCGCTCAGTGCATTGCAGGTTTTGCAGCACTGAGTGGGTATGTAGCTTAATTATAAAACAACCCTGAATTCATTATTACCATATGTATATCCCCTAAAACAGAGAGTTAACTGGATACTTTCATAGTTCTTAAAACAAAAATTAGTCTATTTTTATTGTTTCTTTATTTCCACGGATAGACAATGATCTTATCTAATGCTTAATATACATACTCTGAAACAGGTACTTTTCAAGTTTTATTTTAACTTGCTGTCAAAATATTTTCAGAAAAATATATCTTCTGCCCACACACCTAACAGAGCATTGTGTCCTGAGACTCTGCAAATTCATGTCCACATCCAGGAGGGATGTAATTTCTATATGCAGCCAGGAAAGCACAATGTCATGTTACCTTAGTATGAAATGGGATCGATTCATTGCTCTTTGCTGCTTTATCTCAGTAACTGCCTATGCACATACTTTGTATTGCAGCAGCACACAGATGGTATTATACAGATTAATACACATTCTTCATCTTTTACATAATGTTATGAAATTAAATTACTGGATAGCTCTATGTCTACAGTAAAAGCACAAGTTTGAGTGCACAATTATTTTTATCAACTCCTTCCACAGTTTAAAAAACACTTTAAATTCAACATGTGATGTTCTACTTTCTATTACTTTTGTAAATGGAACAGATCAGTTTTCAAGGGCACTGACAGTAGCTTCTTCTAATGATATCCAACAGAACTAGCTATAAATTTATTTTAAAAACCTCTTTCTACTATATGTGGAGATATATCAGTCTCTACAAAAACTGATGAATAATTTAAAACAGTATGACCTAATTTCTATACAATTGGAATCATCCTACAGAATTTGTGTATTCTTCAGTTTTTATTAATTCAGTTTCTAATTTTGATCATAGATTCTAATATATTACTAGCACCAAGAATGTGTAGAAATCTGAGTGGCAAAATTAAAAATGAAAATGGTATGCTGCTTTATATATATATATATATATATATATATATATATTCTTGAAATAGCAATTGGACAAATTCTGCTTGCCTCCAGCTCTCCAGGTCTGTCTGTAGCACCACCATAGGAACCATCGCATAGCAGAAGGAGGGCTGGAAGACAAGAGACCATGTGGAAATTCTTCCTTCACAACCATACAGAGGTCTAGGGGATCTCCTGAGACGCAGATGCTCCCCTATCCCTGTAAATCATTGGCAGGCACACAAGAAGGTCAGTGAACTACCGCTGTATTTATATGGAAAACCAGGTTTTGGGGAGAATTGCTTGGAGATATTTCTTTCCCTGACTGTGTATTTCATGACTTGTGGTCAGTTTATCCTGAATATTGGCTTTTACCCTAAAGACAACATAAAATGTGTCAAGGTAGCATGTACCAGATTGCTTACATCAAATTGTACAATAAACTACTTGAATTACTTTTCAGTTTTTCACTTTGCCTCTAGAGGAAAGAGAATCACATATTTTACTAAGTTGTCAGCAAAGCATGCTACTGAATGTCATGTTTGACCATAGCCAGGTTCCCTAACGGAGGATGTAGGAGTCTTCATCATTAAATATTTTATAAAATAGGAAACACTTAAGCACATTTGGAACTTCTGGAGTTCATCTGTAAGCTGTACAAAGCTTCTTAGCTTTTTCCTTGAAAGAGAAATGAACACATACAGATATTCCACCATTGTGGATATGAGATTATATAAGATTATGACTCTATAATGTCAATTTATCACAGCGCCGCATGTACAGCTACCAAGTACAAATACAAATAATGAAAAACATCTGTAAGTCCCTATAAGCAATTTGTCAGAATACTTTAAAGTACATGTATAATAAATGAAGAACACATGTTTCATAGGAACCAAATGAAACTAGAGCTGTACCAAATGCTTTGCCAGAGACTTGAACAGCTGTGGACATCACCTCTCTCTCTATCCAGCTTTAAAAGGCATTGTTTTCCTTTTAGCTTGACAGGTGATGTTTACAATACCGTCAGTCTTCCTGAGAGACAGATTGCCCAAAATATCCCTGTAGACCATTTCCATTTCCTGCAATGCTGTCTTTTGATTTTCATTTTAGATATTTGGCACTTTCTGTAAAATTACAAAGGGTCCTCACCGCACCATCCTTGCCAGCTTCTAAAAAGACATCAAACACCTATCGTCATTTACTTATGAAAAAATACCACGTGACATGCTGTATAGTGTTGTCTGTCTGGTAGCTACAGTTAAGAGATGGAAAAGTTTTGTTCACTTACTGTTCTGTTCAGAGTGTGCGCCCACAAACACACACGCATGAATCTTTCAAGGTTCTAAAGAGGTTTGTCTGACTTCCCTGAGCTCGATGCCTCAACAAGGCTATGGATTTCTTCTGTCTGAACAGAATATAAGATGGCAACTCCAAAGTCTCTTTGCTATTATGTTTTGCATCTCAGATTAAGGTCACAGCTTTAGTACTATTCAGAATGATACATTTCTTTCCACAGAGAAAAACTTCGCAATTAACCCTCCCCCCAAAAAATATCAATTTAATACTGTCACTTCTGTGTAAACCTTGGGCACACCATTTAAATATCTCTTTATAGTCTTCCTACTCTACCAGTTCTTTGCTTCTTAGATAAGAGCTTCCTGCTTCTTTCATTCCTGTTCCAGATTTGTTTCTGATAATGATAATCAGTGAAAGTTGAAGATATTTTATTTTACTAAATCTCTGAATATTAGTTCCCATACTTTTCAGTGTCTACAGTGATTTGCCAACCTGAGGAAGGAGCAACAACTCTTTTACTTGACAACCTTTCAAAATACTGAGCAGTGTTATATTCAAGAAATATGAATGCATTGTAAGCATTCTATTACTCAAGTCAATCTAACATGCATTAAAATACATAATAAATTTCTAGTTTACTTTGTTTTATCTGCTTTTAGGAGTAGTAGGAATGTAAAATACTTTATTCAGCACTGAACATATGCAATCACCATTGTATATTTAAAAATAAACCAACTTGCTGATTATAGGATAGTTTAAATAGCCCCAAGTGTCCCTGAAGAGCTACTGTGTGCTGTGTAAAAGCTGAATAATCCTCCCCATGTCAGAAGGTGACTCTTCAGCTGTTCAGGATCACAAGCTGATATGCTACCACTTGTAAAAAAAAAAGATTCAAAACACAATAACATACATTTAGGTAAAAATCACTGTGATGGTATTGGAATTAATCTGCAAGACCTGACAACACTGAAACCAATCTAGCAAGAATGATTCAAGGAATTGTAACTTTTACTTAAAACCAAAACACAAATAACACAGCAAATTCACACCAAAATAAGTTCGATGGGAATATGTAATTTTTACATATTTGGCTCATTTTTCTTCTTTTACAAAGAAAGCTGGAAAAAAAATATGTTCAAACACTCCTATTTAAATATATACTGAATGCAGTGTTTGTAGATTACCAGAAGTGCAGTCTGTGCAGAAGTACTCCAAATCTTTATTTCTTGGTGATCTGAATAAAATACTTCAACATATTTATGAAGGCACGTTGACAGAAGAAAAGCTGTTTCAATTGTCTGTGTTTGCTTTAATCATCAAAATAGGGGAATTCACTTTGGCCCGTGTGCTTAGAAAAATTTGACTTTGACTTTCAAAGTCTCATTAGCCTTAATATTTAGTCTTGGTATTTACATCGTAGTTTCTTCCCATTCAAGCTCCACATCACCTACAAAAGAAACAGATAAATTACATTAACCTGCCTTGTAAAGAAATAGTAACTAGTGGCAGACAACTGTTTTGGCTGAATTTTAAAGATCTTGCAGGGAAAGAAGTGGAAAGCTTGAGAAATGACTATTACCATGAGTGAGACTAACGGGCAACAAAATGCTAGAAAATTATACTTCTGAAGCCACAAAAATCATGTCACAGTATTTGTTTATGCTTCTTAGTCTGAACAAGTCAATGTACCTGCTATGAAAAAATAATATTTGAGACAATCTGTATCTCCTTACCTTCCATGGCATCCAGAGAGTCCATCTTTTGCAGTGCTGAATAATTCACAAAACATATGGGCTGACTACTTCCCTTGCTTGCCAGCAGATCCAATACACATTGATGCAAAAATATATATTGTGCCTGTAAGATGTGAATTTAAAGATGCTTGATTAGAAGAAAAGTGTAATTCTAATACCAAAAAAAATACGTAACATTTAGATGTTCTCAAAGTAACTGCAGTTTAACTAAGCAATCTCAATACTTTGATGATATCATATATGCCTGATCTGGTTTCATTCATTATGAGGCATAATGCATTAAAATTTGTCAAAACACGTTAATTCTTTAGCCCACTAAGATATATGGAATTAGACTAATCCTAACTGAGACTAGTGTTTTGTTCCACAATTTTCTGTAAAGGTTTCTTCTACAAAAAGTTGTTTGATTACTTTTGCCACTAGATTCTGACTGAAGAAACTGAACCACGTGAATGTAATATTTAGATAAGAAAATTTTCCTCTTTCTAGCATAGAGAAAACCAGCAGGGTGCACTCAAATGCAAAAGTTCAAGTAAATCTACATGTTCTATGAGCATGCACCATTGCTAAGAGCAAAAAACCACATTATTTTCAGTGATCCTCTTGGACTGCAGCATCATTTTTAACAGATTATAGTGCAAAGAGTAGGCAACTAAAGTTAATCTGACACTTCCAAGGACATAAAGTAACTCTGGGTAATTATTGCTGAAAAGAGGGAGGGAAAAAAGGTAATGTAAGGATAATGTAAGAATGAAATAAAGAATGAAATAAAGTAATGAAAACAGATAGAAAATAAATGGATTGTAGGTATCTTCACATAGGAGAAGTCCTGTGTATGAGGATGCAAAAAATGAGCCAGATCACAAATTCTTTTGGGTTGGAAGGGACCTCTTGAGATCACCTAGTGCAAGTCCCACTGCTCAAGCTGGGTTAGCTAAAGCACATTGCCCAGGACCTTGTCCAGGTGGGTTTTGAACTTCTCCACAGGTGGAGATGACCAAACTGACTTGAACTTCCTAGACTTTTGCATGGGTAAATACATTAGTGTACTTTTTCTGCTCAATAATTGCTATTGTGTTTTAGACCTGCCATCAGTTTTCAATTCAAGTGTCCCTGATTCATAAGAGCTATTTGTTTACATGGTTATGGTTTAGGGTCACAGCTCCAGAGCCATGAATAATTAAAACAGGCTTTCACAGGCCCCTGAAGTACACAGTATCATTACACTTTTCAATAGCTCGTTTACTGAAGCAATAGCATTACTTCAAACTAGACTTTGTATTTGCCTTGGCAAGGTGATAAACTTTAACAGATCCACTGGACAAATATGGATTTCTAGAATGAAGGTCTTAAGTTTCAGTGGAGTTTGGTTATTCTAATTCAGAAGGCAGACTCTGAAAGCTCCATAATCTCTTGCATTCATACAGCTACTTGTCAGCAATGAAAATCTTTCTGGTTTTGCCAGGGGAGAGTGAAGCAGGATACCTGGGGAATGTATGTGTGACCAATTATTTTCCCAGTTACAGTTAATGACATTCTTAATTATTTGAAAGTCTTTTTACAGTTGGTAGTGGGAGACAGAATAAAAAAGTTCACTAAAGTTCAGGTTGTACACTTGTAGTCCAAGGGCAGGTCTTGGTAACATACAGGCCACCAGGCAGAGTACCGGGATGTTGAAATTATATTTACATTACGGAAGTAAACAGTGTCTGGGTACATTGCCAGCTGGTGCAACTTGATCATCCAAGCTAATTCAAATTAATTGGATAGTCCCTCACATATTTTTGATCCAGGTGAACCCGCACTCTCTCTAATGCCCAGGTGTGTTTCAGGAGTTACTACAGACTATGGGTCATTCCCTGTAGAAAGCCTGGATGTGGCTATGCAGAGGTGTTTCATTGCACAGATGTGGGCCATTCTGTGCCCATTGGCTACAGTAACAAAGAGTAACAGAGAGTGCCCCTGCTGGCAAAAGGAAAACTATTTTGAAGCTATAATCAAGCAAAAAACAGGTCTAAGAACAACTAGTTTTATTTTACTCATAGATCTTACAGACAGTTTGACTGAGGGATCTCTAAACTGAGTTCTGGGAAGAAATTGCTCCTCTGTTCATATCTTCTATGCTGATCACATAAAATCTGAATTATAGACTACTAAACAGTTTTATAACAGAACTGTCAGAATAGTTTGACTACTGAATCTGCCATAAAACTTTACAAGATTTGGTTCTCTTTGGGCAAGTTTTAGTGCTGATCTCATTTTGTGTTTTTGCAAATGTGAGCTAGAAATAGCCTGGTCAGAGAATACCCTGCCTCAGGATTTTGCCGTTAGCATATAGATCAGTAATTGATCTGCTTCGAATCAGAAACTATGAGACCATCATCTTGTATTGCACTTTGCCACATTGTTTTCTAGCCTCTGCCAAAATATGCAAATGAAGAGGTACACAAAAATAATAATGTACATTGATCTTATCAAATGTCTTACTGTTTTAAGATTTTATTTTGGCCTTTGCCTTATTTTCAGATTATTCCATTTCTGATCAAAAGTGTGAAATGGCAACCAACAAAAGTATTCCCAGAATTCACCATCACAGGAAAGCCCTGGCAATTGTTTAGCTGCATCAAGACTTCAAAAGGAAAAATTGAAAGCAATTTGTAATTGGACAGCACCTTACAAGAAACGGCATGACACATTATCACCAGGAGATCTCACAAAATCTTCTGAAGTGCAGTTGCTGAAGAGAGGTTAATCTCTCTGTACATTGACACACTTTTCTTATATTCTGACATGATATAGAAGCGCAGAATTGCATTCCCAAAGGAACAAGTCTCCTTGCATTAAAA
Organism: Caloenas nicobarica; assembly: GCF_036013445.1. NCBI lineage: Eukaryota > Metazoa > Chordata > Aves > Columbiformes > Columbidae > Caloenas > Caloenas nicobarica. The sequence continues at coordinate 53,863,094 of NC_088245.1, forward strand.
TCAGTTGAAATCCATCTGTCGTGTGGAAGTTCATCCTGAAACTGCTCACCCACACTGAGAAGTTGGTAAGTCCTCCTGTAGACTCAAAGGGTTGAGGCAGCAGCCTTGGGTTAGATCTGGCCTGCAGGAGACTTATGGCCAGAATCCTTTTGCAAAAGGGCTGGATTTCCATTCCACTGGATGTTAAGGATCAGCTTTAAATTCTGCTATTACTCCTTTACAAATACCCAGATCTCCAGGTACAGCAGAAGGTTTCCTTACTGGCAGGTCATCACTAACTTATATCCATATGCAGTAAGTCTGCCAGAAATGCACTTTTTTAGACCCATAAACCACCGTTGCCTTGATTTTGCAAACTCTGAAGTCTGTGCTTAATTCTATCCGTATGTGTTATTTTATTCAAAGCAATTTAAAAAGAATCAAGGAATCATTAATGAAGTCAAAGGTACATGAATATTTAAATGTTTGGAGGACTGTGCTACATATATGTATGCAAAAAATACACATAGTATAGTAGTAAATAAAGTAAAATTATATAGTGCATGAGCAAATCTATTTTTTATTTAACAACTGTTCTTCACCCTAAACTCAAAGTGAACTTTTTCAAAGTCTGAGAAATTATGATTTAGGTTCTAAAAACTAAATATCTCAGCAGTCTTTTTGGCACTTGTGAAGACTTTACTGGCCAAATACACTTAAATAGCTAAAAAGAATACGTTAGCATAATGCTTGAAATCCAAATAAAAGCAGGATTTGGTAGGCAATGTATTAGCTGCCTGATTGTTATGAGCTTTCTAGTCTTATTTCGTAGGAGATCAGATGATCAGATGACTAATTTTTAAAAACCAGGAAAACGGAATAGATAACTATATAAATCTTACCAGATTCTGTACCATACACATTCTTTCACTTCTTAATTCAGCTACAAGTCCATAGATATCCACAAAATCATGGTCATTTATATGTTGGGTTAAATGGTCAAGTGCAATATAAACACCTGTTCTTCCAACACCAGCACTGCAAACATAATATACAGGACAAAATAAAATTTTTATGTTTTTGTTTTTGTTCTTAGTATAAAATATTTTCTTAGAATATTCTAGTTAAATTAAGTTTATTGTGAAAAGAAAACTTCGGGAAAAAAGATAATATTTTCCAGTATTTTCTTGTGTGTGTACATCTCTTGAGCCAAGTTCTGATTTTGATTTTAGAAAGGGTTGCATTGGACAAATGAGATACAATTAAACCAAGCCTATATAAGCGGAAAAAAATGCTTTACAGCTTTTCTGTGAATTTTCTAGAGCTCACTAATTCAAAGAAAATAAATCACAAGATTTTGTGAAATCACACACACCTGGATTCTGTGATGCTTTTGGTGTACGAGACAAAACAACTGGGGATCTAGCAAAACATTTAGAAGAAAATACTTTTAAATGGAGGAGGTGTGTGCAAGATGCTGGTAGCTACTGTTGTTTTATTTCAAGGTTTGAAAACAAATAGAATTTTCTCAAAATCACTGTCAGGCGTCTCTGCAATTAGTGTAATAAATGCAGAGTATATCACTGCAGATATTCAAGAAAAGTATAGCAAAACTCTCTTGAACCTGCAAGATCTAATGAGTAGAAAGTAGTGAATGAGCTTTCTGGATGTGAGAGCACATACCGCTGCTTTATAATGCTGGGAATTTGAGCACAGGTGGAGTATATGGCTCGTGCTGGCCCCTTAAGGTATCTGTGCTGGGGAAAGGGGATGGGATTCATTGCAGAGGGGCCCCAGGGCATCTAAGTGTGCTCAAAACATGAAAACCTTGTAGTTCTCTCCTGTAATAATCTCTCTGGCCTTTGCAGTAGAGGAAAATGTCAAACTGTCGATAATGATGTCAAATAAAACAAGGCTGTATTACCCATTGGGGGTGGCACCTGTAGGACACTGAGGACAAATAAAAAGAACTCCCATGCATGATAACTGAACAGTTAGAGAAGAGATTAGTGGCATCAAACCCAGCTTTTCCTTCCATGTATTTCCAAGCTCACACCGAGTGAGAAGGAGGGAAAGAATCAATTGTAGAGCTCTGAATCCAGGTCACTATTTTGGAGTGCGCCCACTCATTTGGTGGGAACACTGACCTGCATATAAAATGCAGACACACTCACCACCTTCCTGAAGACTTAGCCTTCCCCACACACTTAATCTTTGAAATTGCTATTTAAGAGTGTTCAGTATGAAATCAATGGGAACTATGACAGCTGAACACCTCTAACCACCAGACCATTTATTTGAGAATCTAAATATAGATTTTAGCTGTTTACAGGCATCTAAACTTGAAATCTGGCATGTACAAACCCTTATTCCTGTTTGTCATTCTCTGTGGCTCCCAAATAGATTCTTCCTCTTGGTATGTGACATGTACATTTTAAATACAATTTTTAACATATTTCTTAAGAAGAGCTATAATTACAATAGAAGTAATTAAAACAAACATGTCAGTTGCTATTAGTCTTTTTATGATAAAGAGGAAAATTGAGAGAAATCCAGCAGTGCCTTATGGTAATTGTTGAAGTAACTACTTCACTGACATCACCTCAGTGGGATTTCCATGGATGGAAGAACAGACACACTTTGGCATTTTACCTCCTAGAAAGGACTAAGGAGCACGGCTAGAAAAACCCTCACTACTGTCCATACTAGAACCATACCTGTGCACTCAGTTTTCATTGTTCTTGCAACTTCTTCGAGCGTTAATACGCATTTGAAATTCTAAGATACTAAACGATGATTTGGTGAATATGCTTACCTGCAGTGAACCACCATTGGTGTATTATCATGTGCTCGACTTGCACGGATAAGTTTTACAAAATGGATAATTGGTGCAGTAGTTTCAGGAACTCCATGTTCTGGCCAAGAAGTAAAGTTACACTGCCGCACCATCATGCAGTCCCCATGCTGAAAAATACAAAATAAGACCATTTTTAAAGAAGAAAGGTGACAGAAGATCCAGGAAGCTACATGTAGCCTTCTCAGCAATTATGTAAGAAACAAAGTCAGAATAGCATAATAATTTTAAGATGTATCAAGACATAATTTGTCATGCACAGATCTTATGGCAGTTTTTTTAAGAGATGGCATACTTTCAGGAAGTATTAATGACTTCAGCAGTCACTCCCCATTTGACTTCAGTCACTGTATCAATGTGATATGTAGATTACAGGTTGAAGTTTCTATAGCTCATTTAGAAGTTTATTGAACTGGGATGACAAATTTATTCAGGGAAAGTCAGCCATTCTAGGATTGATCTAGTGTAGTAAAGGGAAGCACACATACATTGTTAAACACAGATCTATTTTCTAAGTGTTTGATGCCCTCTCAATCAGAGCAGCTGCAATAGTAATTCAAAAGCTGGTTATGATCTGATACCTACATTAATTATGAAGGACATAAGAATAAAGACACAGTGTCATGCCAACGGCCTGTCTAGACCAATATCCTGTGTCCAACAGTAGTCAAGGAAAAATCTTAGGGAAAATCATAAAACATGACAACAAGGTGTTTATAGGCCCACAGAATATCCTCTCCATTCTTAATAGATTGTGACTTGTGAACTGCCTTGGATAGAGACGGTATCTCAAAATTTAATAGCACTTGTCAGAATTTTCTTCTATTAATTTGTCTAGGTTTTATGAAGTAAGCTTTTAGCATTCGCAATATCTTGCAGCAAGGAGTACTGCAGTTTAATCAACTGTTGTATAATGAACCAGTTCCTTTCTAAAAAAAATTATTTTGAACCAACCTCTCGATCTTTTCATACTGCAAGAACCACTGAACAACTGTGAATGATTATGTGTAGTAACTACTTTGGGTCTGTATTTTTCAAACTGGCCAACATAAAACCAAAAGAGAAGTGACTTTGCATGCAATATGGCAATAATTGTGAATAAGATGCCTCACATAATGCTTTTTACCCTCACTGGAAGATCATCAACAATTCATCCATTTGTGAATGGAAGATGAAGTACAATCTTGAAGTCAGCAATATGGCACATTTAATGACGTTTATAAAGGACATAGCTTCTTGTTCAGGGTAGTTCAGCTAGAGTAAATGGATCACTTAGTCAAATCAGGTTATGTTTTGTTTTCTTTTCAGTCTCACCTTGGTTAACACAGGTGAATTTGCATTTTGCTGGCATGTATTTTTACTTTAAATAATCCCTTTTCCAGTCTTGTTTATGTCTTACTTTAGCTGAAAAAAAAGTTAATCTTCTCTCACTCATTTTAAAATGTTCAGTTGTCCGTACTATGTGCACAGTACATCCTTATGGGGTGACCACTGAGACAATCCCTTATTTGCTGTGTTCCTTTTGTCATGTGCACATGCCACAGGATGGCAATGCACGTATTTGGATCACCGAGCTCAGCTCCCAGGATCTGGCAAGACTACATGCAATGCAGGTCAGCATTGGGAGTGCAAGAGAGGGCTGACTTCATCTTGGGTCATTACGCCCAGATTGCTTTCTGAGCCCACCTACTGGTCTGACTTAACGCTGCTGGGTGCTAATTTTTCCAAAGAGTGGAAATTATAGTTGCGGATCACGAGAAAGATGAACATCTATGCTGTACCCCTACCCGCCTTCCCAGCACAAAGAGTGGGAGTAATGCTGATGATTCTCATTTATATTGGGTGAATCTCCTGGGGGTGGAGGCCAATATGACTGGTGGTACAATGAAAAACAGCTGCACTGCACCAGAGAATCTTGCCCTTTAATCTGAGAGGGATACATTCAAAGGGATTTGTCTGATCCCAGAATGGTTAGGATTACTCCTTTCTAGAAGAGACAACTGAGGTGTCCAAATAGAAACTTCACCTCCCACCAGAGCAGAGGTTCAGTAACCTTGATAGGCCCTTCACAGCAGGTCAGCCACATATCCAAGCTCTTCGTGACAGAAACTGGAGAAAATTCTCAGGAAAAACAAAACCAAAACCAAGCCAGGAATGAAAACAAAATGCAGGAAAACCAGGTGGTACAATGCATTTGCATTAAAAGAGTAAAATAATAATACTGATAGTCGCGTGGGATGGAGCACATCTGATATTCCTTAAGGTGTTGGATGGGTTTCATTAACTCAGCTTCCAGTTCTGGCTTACCCTTTCAATTTTTAGATCTCTGATGGTCCAGTCTATTTGAGTATCTTCCATCAATTTAGTAATCACTATATCCCCAAACACAGTAACTGGTTTATTATCTTCTGGCCAGTACTGATGACATCTTATCTGCAGGAAGATGATTACAAATTAACAGTGATCATATTTCAGTTTTGACAGAAACTACATACAGAATTTCCAATTATATCAAATGCTGTCAATTGGTACACTGGTAACTTACTCGTCCTTTTTCAAAACATTGTGTAAGCATCACAAGTGTTTTTGCTCTTGTCTCCCACACCATTCTCCAGAAATCGCCCACTGTTCCTGGTAGTGGTCCCTGAGTTGCAATAAACTCATTTGGACATAAATAACCCTAAGAAAAAGAAAATATTTAATACATAATGGCTGGCAAGGACAAAAAGAGTTTGCATGTGACTCATAGTTGTGCCTGTAGCTATCATGCCTAAGGCTAGAACCTTCTCAAACATACTAAATGAACTGGCAAAGGCCTGGCTAATCATTGTATGGCAGATGGCCTTGGAAACCTCAGGAAGTAATGGCATTTTTCCAACATACAGATCAGTTATGAACCAATGTTCTAATCAAGTCTGGAAAATTACATCCTAATAGAAATGTATTTAGCAGAGAAATTACAGGGACGTCAGGTCAGTAATTCTTATTTAAAAATATCCGAGCTTGCACACTAGCCATACTGCAGATCCAGCCAGAGGCTACCAAAAACTATGTCAGAAAGAGGCCAGCGAAGTAGAACTAAATAGTGCTAAGGAGCAGTAGAGCCAGGGAAACAACTAGAGAGCTGTCTGAGAGCTAATGCAACCTACACACCCCGCTGATGACATTGTCCTTCCAGTGATCCGCAGGGGTCTACTGTAACTTAGGGATGGAGCTCAGTCAAACAAATAATCTCTGATAAAAGGTCTTTGAGAAACCTACTGTAGGGGTTGACTTTTATTTTAATGTTGGCTTCCACTGTTTTGTTCATTTATAAATTGATGTAAAACTTCAGGAGAAGGAAGTTTGTTGAAAAAAAATCTGTGTAAATGCTGCCAGTGCATAGGTTTTCATGGATCTGTTTTCTCAAAGAAACTAAGTGTACCCTGCAGAACTCTATGTCCTACAGAAGGTGTAAAATAACAATAGCAATAATAGCAATAAATTTATGCCGTAAAGCTAGCAGTCTATAATATCCCAGAGTTCAGCTTATTGCTCAAAACAACTGTCACAGAGGTTTATAGTACCACCGAATCTCCTTATTGGAATTATAACCCTATAATTCACAGCTGCCTGTTACTTATTCCATCTATAATATACAGAACAGGTGGCAGTGAGAAACTATGTTAATCCTCCCTAGTTTAAGAGTGAAGTGAGAAACTGTAATTCAGGGATGTAAAGCTTACAGTTCAGTCACAGACTTTTTCTTGTTTAACCAGTGAAAATAAAAGTAGCATCCAGGTTCCCATTTGTTAGAACTATATATGAGATCTCTTTTTACCTCTTTTTATATGTATGCATATGTATATACACCTAGATAAATAGGTAAGTAAATACACACACACATATTGTATATTTACAGATTTTGCATTTTGTATATTTACATATATTGCATTTATATATTTACACATCTACAAACACGGAAAGTGAGATCATATAGAGGGCAAAGCTTTAGCCCTGAGAAATGGTGACATTACAGTTGTTTATTCACTGATGAATGGTGACCTAAAGAGAGATGTCTGTATGCAGTACAGACATGCAAGATCTCAGCAGCTGGCTTTTACTGCAGCTCTTTGGAAGCTGCTGCCGGTGTTCCCTTCCTAAACCCTGACATGGCAGTGACAGGGAGGGTAAAGAACTGGCCATGCTCCGAGGTGTCTGGTCTCCTCAGTGGTTCTGTGTATAGTCCCAGCCTCAAGTAACCACGTAGTATGGCTCTTCTTTTCTGCTCCCTGTCAGAATCAGGACATTCTATATAAAGTGAATAAATAGCTTTTGCTAACGAGAAAGAAAGATGCTGTTAAGACATCCATTCTCACCTCTATCACTTGTTCCCTGTCAATGTCTCTTAGTTACTTGGAAATAACTATTTCTACTTGCCATTGTGTCATCTGTTTAGACTACAGTCGGCATGTCTTGCATTGCATTTGAATAGTGCTTGAACTCACCTGAGACCACCAGTCACTTCTACAACATAATAAATGCATAATTATGAGTGATACTTCGAGCTTCAATGGGAAAAAAATGATACAGGCAAGACTAGAGACAGAAAAATATAGACAAAGAATTTACTGAGAACACAGAAAACGGAAGGTCTAGGAAGAAAGCTGAGGATTAAAAGTATAATACTTGTCTCTTCTTCAAGAAGCCTATTTTCCTCCATCGTAACTTTCACCACGTAAGGGGCATACCAATCCCATTCACCAAAATTATTAGCCATTTCTGTGAACTTTCCAGTTCAGTTATCTTTACATTGTCCTGTTCATATATAATTACTTCAACTTCTGAACCAAAAGACAAAATAATACTTGTCTCTAAACAATTGACCTCATTGGGAGTTTCACTATTGTCTTTAATTATAATAGTATGAAAGAATTTACAGAAAGTAATTTGCGGGACAAAGTTTTGATTACTACTGAAAATCATTGCTTAGCAATGAAAATAGGATAATTTATATTTTTAACTAGTCATGTTCAATGCCACAGGAGTCACTTGAAACATGCCATGGCAACAGTAGTCATAGTGAATGAAAGGAAAATTAGAATCCTGTACTTGCGAGTTATTTTATGACTCTTTCTTCTACCAGAAATCACATATAGTAAAAATGTGAGAGACTTTCTACTTACAGACACATAGCTGGCGTTAATGTAGTCAGATCCAGGAACAGCAGCATCAGGCATCAGTTTTACTCTGTTGTTATTATCTATTATGGAAATAAAGTCTAGTTAACTAAAAGATCTGTTCAAAAACCACAGACACATGTAACAAGTGTTCTTGGAGTGATAAGAAATCAAAAGTAATGTTGTTAATCTAACAATACTTGACATAGTAAACCACTAATTTAACCAATTTCCATTACTCTATGGTCATCCTTTAATGTTCCAGACATATTTTAATATAATATCTTTTTATTGAAATGGTGAACATGCCAAACCCTCAGATTTGATGTATATATGGGAGATCCTCTGCCTAAAGGTAGCCAATGTACTTTAAACCATGCTGTTCTAGCACTGACGTCCTCCATGTGAATCAGACAGCAGGGTCAGGGGTCTGACAGTCTCTCCTGTGTACTTGCTGTCCAGGTCACAGCTTTGAGCCATATCCTGACACTTTTACATACTTTTACATCTTTTACATATGGTAAGCTCATTATTACAGAAAAAAAAAAGAAAAAAAAAAAGATTGAGGGTTTCCGATTTGGGCCTACAGTGTGCATGCAGAAATGATAAAAACCAGGAAAGCTATCATATGTGAATCAGTAAATGTTGAAGCCAAACATTCCAAATGTTGATATTTGGTCGTCAACTTAGTAAAAAAAAAAATTAGAATACAATTAAAGATTTACGAAACTCCTCTGTTTATATTTAATTGTGAGTTACGAATATAAGTTTTTTAGTGACTGTAACTTAGACTACATCTTGAACAAGGCAGTAGATAACAGAACAGCTGCTCTGAAAAGTTAATAGCACAGAATGTAGCATTATTAACCAAGGAATTCCATGCTCCCCATCTCATATCACAGCTAATGCCTAAAATAATAATGACATTTCTTGTCTTATTAACTGAAAAATGAAGCAGTGTTGAGTACAGAGAGACAGACTCCTGTCTCCTGTGATAAAATCTAGCCTTGGCTTATAAGTTATCATACAGTCAGTCTGATCTTCTGTGGAACCTTTGCAGCACATGGACACATATCCACAAGAAAGCATACCTAGGCTCCTGAAGTAGCTGAATGCACAAACATGTGGATTTTATATGTTTTTTAGAAAAATTACTTCTCACTAAAGGGAAAAAAAAAACCCAAGGAAAAATGTTAAAGAGGTTGCTACATGGCTTGAATTACAAAGCTAAGAAACTTGTGAGGCTATAGTTTCTTGCACCTGCATGTTAAAGCTTGTGAGAGCAGGTTGAAAGCTACTTGCAAATAAAACTGTCTGTAAAAAAACACAATGAAAAGACAGATTACTTGACAGAAAATTATTTCATAATGTGAACATGATTGTTCTGCCATTTCAAAGACAGAGCAAATAAAAATACACTTGCATTCCAAATATATGCTGCACAATTGAAGGTAGAGAGCAAAACAGATGTCAGTAAACTCACATACATGGCTTTATGTTTGGGAAACGGTTCTTAGACCTGTTCCAAGGCAGATCAGCATCAGTTGAAGCAAGGTCTTCAAGAAATTTGGGAAGTTCCTGTAGAGAAATCAATGTTTGTTGGCAAACCTTTGCATTTCAACTTCAGTGAATATAAAAAAATGACACAATCACTCCAGTAAGAGGAAGAATTCTTTAGTTCTCCAACAGAGTGCATTTCTAAGAACAGCTGGATGCACTACACAGCATTCCACCTCACTGTCAACCCCAGTTACACCAGCAACGTTAGATGCAGCGCTGCAGACAATTCTGTCAAGTTGAACAATTAAAGCTTACATGAACTTTCACCTTTACAAGCTTGGATAAAGTCAGCCTCTCACCTTTGGTAGTTCTTTTTTGTTTCTTCGTGAAGCCACATGCTCAGTTAGTGTGCCCTACTGACTCAGCCTTACTCTTGGATAATGCCTTTTCCTGACTCCTGTAGCTTGGGAGAGTTCTTGCCATAGCATGAGAACTGATGAGAATTTAATTAAGTTGAGACAACTGGCAATTAGCTATTGTTCACGGGACTTTGTGTGAAAGGGGTGGGAAGAGTTATTTTGGGTCATACTACAGTCTCATAACTGGTCATTACTTCTCCTGCTGGAGGGCAGAGATGGATAGATTATCCGTATTGAGGAATGAACTTGATGGGGGTGTTTGTGTACAGAATCAGGTATAATTTCCAAAGCTGAATACAAGAGCGGAGACAACTTCATAACTTGTTAATGGAGAAAACATATTAATGTGCTGATCTCCTACTAGCGGTGATAAGAGAATAGAAAACTCTTAGAAAAGCCAGAATCTAGCCAGAATTTCTAAGTTATCAACTACCTAAATTGTAACAGATTTTCCCTTTGTTTGACAAACGTTATATGCAACTCTGTTTCAGTGTCTGGCTAAGATACAAATGAAGAGATCTACCTATTGCTTTGAACTAGTACGATACAAAATTTTGCTGCATGTGTAGAGTAATCCCTTCAAAATAGCCCTGCTATCAGATTCAATGTTAATTACTGTCAAGTGCTCTTTTGCACAGGTATTTGAGACAGTTTACCTTCTATAAATAAAATGTAATGGGCAATTATTAGTGAATAAATAAATAAAGAAGAGAGGTAATGAAAAATGCAAAAAGCAGGAGTGTTTTTTGTTTCAGTGTTTTTCTTTCATTGTTAATTCAAATATTTTGCCAGTCTTATTTGATGGGTTTGGACATTAAGAATAATTTAACATGAGCATTAGTGAAATGGCATAACTTAAAAACTTGTGTAATAAACCAAGTCAGTAATTCATCTAATCTGATATCCTATTTTGTGCGATGGATAATGTCTGACATATAGAAGAGATCTCAAAACTCTTGAACTGTATTATATGCAATATTATCCCATGAGAACTTTATTTCTTTCACCATCTGACAAAAATTCTATGATCTGAAGCAAGAGGACTTCACTTCTATAATTATATCGTCAATAATTTAACTGCAGGTTCTTCTGAACAAGAGAGGAAAAAAATGGTTTCATGATAAAAGCAAAGGACTTACAGACAAGGGATCTGACTTCTTGTCCTAGCTCTGACACGTATTTCCTTGGGGAAAGAACTAAGGGAAGAACTGCAGAGAACAACTAGATGCTCATCTCCCTTTGAAAATTAACAAGGCACTAGGTGCCATCCATGCCCTTCAAAATCTTACTAAATATCTGTGTTTCCTAGAGATGAAAAATCTATGATTATGCCCCTTCTAAAAAGAAAGTTTCTGACTTAAAATCACCTTACAAAGCACAGGTGACTTTACATTTATATCTGTATGTTAAAAATTTTAAAAATACTTTTAACAGACATGAAGTAAATAGAAAACTAAATGAAAGACTGTAATGTACTGTAGAAAAATATCTTTAAAGGCACTCATTACTTTAAAATCTTGTCTTTCAACCAACCTCTGCCACAGTCAAGGTATATTTCTTTTACCTATTCAGTTGCCTCTTCCTTTTGTCTCAATAATCCCTTAGAGAAGTAAACCCCCAATCCTAAAACTGAACCTAGAGAAAGATCCCTGTTCTCAGACTTCTGTGAATTCCTGTCAGGGTTTGATAAGAGCAGTAAAACACAGCTAAAGGTGGAGATGTTAAAATTTCTCTCATTCAGAAAGCTGAAACTCTCCCACAAATTTTATTTCATTGAATTTTCCACGAAGGAAGAACATAAACGAAATCCCTGTGGCATTTTGCAGATAGTATGGGCCACGGGATCCCATTTCATGTGCAAGTCACGTGAACTTCAACTCGCCTCATTTGCCTCACTGCTCTGAGTCTTATCTTGCCAGTTAACTACTTTGGAAATAGTTATGTTGTACAGTAATTTGTAGTAGAGAGGAAATAGAGAAGCAGATTATGTTGGTTTTGTAATGATGCTTCCATATCTGAACAAGTGCTCAGAAGCCTCATACCAATTTTCTGCATCAGTATGGATTTCAGTATAAATGATTATTTTCAGAACTGGGGAAAACTATTTGGACTCCCAGATTCAATAACAATTAATCACAGAAACCATATTTCTCTGCAGACTCTTTGAATATATATATATATATAATTTGCACTTCATTTACTGTAGCACTTTTGTGGTACTATGGTGACATTTGAAGGTATTTCACTTTTTAATTCATGAACAGAAGTTACTGTAAAACACTTACAGAGGTATTTCTGTTTCAGTAATTTGCCAGTTACTAGCGAAACTTGGTTTCCTAAAGGTATTGAGAGATACATGAATCATCCAGAAAGATGGAAGTTTGAAAATCAGCTAGGTGGAGCCCACCATCAGTTACTATGGCTCCCTATGGTTTCTTTAAACTCGTCTTTTCTGATAAGACATGGATCCAGATCCATTCTGAGGTCCAGATTTTCTTCTCGTCATGTCTACACACAGGCCGTGTCCACATATGGACTGATATTGAACTCTGGAGATATCCAGGCACAGCAGCTTGGTCAATCCAGTAACTTAGATGAGACCGGAAATGTCCCTGGATTCCAAGACTAAGTGAAATGCAAAGAGCCACATTTATGCTAACAAAACTCCAGACGAGGTTTGTTGTCCACAAACTGCCTATTGTAAATGATCCCTAGACTATTTTACCTACGAAAAGGTATCTCAGAATTGCCCAGGAAGGCTGATAGCTGAAACAGTCAAAATTCAAGATAGGGAATACACTAACAGTTTACTAGTGCAAATGATCATGTTCTCATGTCTAGTTCCTGGTATACTTGAATTTACTAGTACAGAGGTGGCCAGAGAGTCCAGGTAAGCTCAGCACCACGATTTTAGTTATGTGCTTGAGATATAATGGTCCATGGGTTCATAACTTGAGCTCATCTTGACTACACACATTGTAGGATCCTTGAATCATTTATGTGAAATAAAGCGTGCATGTGGATGGAAACGATGAAGATCACAAGGTCTGCTTTTTTGTTGCGTGCATTGTCTGTTTCTCTACATTGTCATTTCTGATGTCATTTCAAGCACATTGTCAATCCTATTATTCATCTGGTAAGACAGGCACTGCAAATACTATAGGTATAGTCTCAGTCAGGGACTGGACCTACCCTGCAGTTCTGCCTGCTCTTGGACATGTCACCTGGGAAGACAACACTATATTCTGGAAGATGGAAGCTGAAGCTCAGAGAGAAAAAAAATGGAAGCCCAGAGGACATACAAACCTGTTGATTACAAGTTGACCATATAATTTAGTTGAATGAGGCCTTTGCCTCAGTATTTCTTGAAATTTGAAATGGATTGTCAAGACTATTGTTTAAGTTTTAAGGCTTTACAATGCTGTAAAGCTTCGCCAATGTGGGTCACACCTAAAGAAAGTAATACTAGAAAATTTCCAGTGATGAACATTAGTATGTGGAAATGTTATTGCTAGCAAAACTTTTCATCTGTTTGGTCATGCATAATATAACTATAATCACTCTTGTTCAAGTAAAATAACACTTCTACTCTCAGAAAAAAAGTTCTCCTTACTGCATTTCTCAGAGAATTTTATGGTGCTTTTTATTATTAAATCCAGACCAATTTTAACTAAGGAGCATAACAAAAAGGTGTAGGAAACACCATTAATCTTTTCACACTTTTGTTGGTTTTCCCTCAGAGACTGAAATGTTATAATCTAGCAGAAGAAAAGCCAATTGTTGAGTCTTTAGTTTTGTTAATCCAACTGATAAGCAATTCATGGTAAATCTATAAATCCAGAATAGTAAAGTCACTGGAGACTGACAAATTATTTTTGTGAGGAAAAATGACTAGATATGTTAAAAATGATGATAAAAATTCTGAAATAACAAGAAGAGAAGCTACTGTTGAGAGAAAAAAAGTATGATAGCCGTAAAAATGTTAATGAAAATAGTGAAAACTTGGAGATTTAAGTTTGAAAGTATACATGCATTGTATGATATGTAATACATATTTTGAAAGCTGTTCTCTTTTCAGGAAGAAGGACAGGCTTGCTGAGCTCATCTGCTCACATAAGGAGGTGGAGGCTATTCACATGGAGGCTTTTCTCAAGAGCGTGACAAGTATGGCCTATTATTTGTAAAGGATCAAAAAGCAAAGCACCATGCACAAACTTTTTACTTTCTGCACTAAAACCAATGAAAGAAAAACATTTCCGAGTTGCATGGCACTATAACTGGAGCCTGAAAATTTCACAGAATAAATGTCAGCTGTGTTTCTGAGGTCATCATCACTCATGAAAAGGAACTTATTTAAAGCAGTTGGATACACCTCTCCATATGTTAGAAAACTATTTCTAAACAAACTGTTCTCAGGTAAACTACATATGCATTGCTACATATGTAAAAGCCTATATATGATGGTGTTCATGCAAAGATCAACATCTAAAGAAAATCATCTTTTGCTGACACTTTGGTAAATAATTCTGGTCAGGTTGCAGCATAGACGGCAGAATCCAAATCAGTGTAACATTACTTTCTAAACAATCAACCTGGTAATTGGGTATTGATTATCAAGGCCAGAGTCCTTCATGGCCTTGCCTGCTTAAAATGGACATGAAATGTGACACATGAAACGACCGAAGGTCTTGCGATGTTGTGACAACTGCTAGCAACATACCGAAAATTCTTCCTGAAACTTTAGGTTGTTGTTTGTGCAAAGCTCTTCAACATGTTGTAGGAAGGATTTCTTGCTTATTGGCCTGAAAGTAATGACAGAAGAATTAGAAACCTATAGGGAATTTCTTTGTCATTCTTTTTATTTTTATTTAACTGCAGTTTATTAATAATGTTTTCCAGTTCAACAGAAACTGATACTTATAGACAGAAAATTATAAATTGCATACAGCATGCTTATTTGGTTTGTTTTCAGTCAATTAAAAGAGAAGCAGTTTCTCTCCCTGTTATTCCCCCTCACCAAATTTTTAATATTGCTAATGTTAACAACACTGTTGGATAGGATTGTTTTTATAGGTAACAACATTCCAAAGTGAGGTTTTGACATTAATGGAAGTTTGTAATGTTATCATTACATTCTAAAGTACACAATACTTCTTTGTCACACAGAAAACATTTTATACATTGCAAGGTTTTAGACATATAAAATATTGCAGTGACCTCATTCTCATAATGACATGGTTTTTAAACCCCAAGGAGTTTAAATATCCCTGTATTACTTCCCAAGCTAAAACACAGACATGCAGACTTCACCCTAGAGAGAGAGAAAGCATTTCTCCAGTTACCATGCAATTAGTCATGCTTTTATGATTTATATGCAGCTTGGAGCTTTTTTCTAATAAACATAGAGGAGGGAACCACACATTGAGACTCACCGATGACCACAATATAAAAATCTTTAATCAACTTACTTGATGGATTTTCTATAACTAAGTAACCTGCAACAGAGATTTTTGTTAAATGTAGCAAGCTGAGAGTTAACCAATATTGTACATGTTAATAGGTTTTGGATGAAATACTCAAGTAACTAAAGAACCAGATTTATTTCTCTCATGGATTCAAATACTATTATATGTCAGATAACTTGGGTGATTGTGTTGCTTAGTTTTTATCTCAGGTATTGGCAGATATAGATATGGTAGTTACAGTTTCTATCATTCTCTTCAGATGATTTTACAGTGCTCTGGGCTCATATTGCCCTGGGAAATCCATACTTCCAGCACACCACTTCACATACATTGACAGGCTTCATTTTACACTATGTACTCAATACCATTCTTCTAAGGACTTTTTCAGAGCACAAGGATAGGATTCATCTAACTGGACACAGACACCTATTTCTGAGCTAGTCACTCTAGATTCCTTTTCTAATCATCGAAGAGAAATAGGTGTTATTTCATCTCATTTTAAGCAGATATCTAAAATAAGTCACAGACAAATCATGCTATTGGTGTGCCTCTACAGAAACCAAACAGCTATGGCTGTTTTTTTAAGAGTTTAAAAATGAGTGCTTGTTTTCATGCTCATTTTCGCATGTTCACTGCTCTTCCTGGTGCACAGTGATTTTAAAAACTGGGCTACATGTTAAATCTTCAACTTGATGCCACAGCAGGTTAAATGAAGATGCTACATGAGCATCTACACTCAGGGGACTTTCAGATGGCCTTGGAACTTGGTCATCGTCATCACCTCTGCCCCATTTTAAGAACACCTCAGCACTATGGATTTAGAGGCCAAACTTTGGGCACTCAGACTCACAAAGCTTGTCTAAAAGACCGAGCCAAAAAATTTGAAGTAATACAGTTTAAAAGATAACTTGCTCCTTCAAAAAATCTCTAAGTATGCCTTTTCTATGTCTGTCTCTCCAAGAATCATACATTCTTACGTACAAATATTACAAAAATTATTCTATAATACAAACACAAATATCTATTTTTAGTAGAATAATTTATTAGAAAAGCCAATAATTTGCTGTAAAATACTTTGTTTTGTGAAATTATTCTTAAATACTTAAATTTTAAATTAGATAATGAAATGAGATTAAAACAATTGTTGAATAATTTATTATTAAGCGTCAGAGAAGCTAATTTCAAAGCTGCTAAAGATTCCTTTGTGGTACCTACTTTATTAAGACAGTTCTCTTCAAACAAAGCAAGCTGGCTGTGAAAGCCTTGCGTCAGTCTCACTGGAGTAAAAAGGAGTGTAAGAATTCACAGAAAAAGGCTTAAACTCGAAGTGGACACTAGGACAACGGAAGGAGAGCTTTAGGATGAAAAAGAAGGCAATAAGACGACAGAGTATGCAACTCTATTCAGAATTTTTAGAAATCCAGCTATTGTATCACTTATGTTGTTTGCATTACATGGCAGATGAAACTACCTTCTAGTAATATGGACAACATCATAGAGCTAAAGTTTCCTGAAAAAAAAGTATTTATAATAGCTGTGCCAATGTACTGCATGCAAATATAGTTGTCTTTGAGCAGAAAAGAAACTTTTTTTTTTTAGGCCTTTTTTCAAGACAAAATTATAAGCAGTCTGCGAAGAAATTACACTTGTTTTTCTTTTGAATTCACCTATCTTCACCATAGAAAAACAAAATCATCTCCCGGTTGACATCCCCATTATTTTATGAATATTGTTGGCTTTCCTCCTCTCAAATTGATATCAATTAGGGGCTTACTGCTCCTAATTTGCAGTAAGCAAATGCAGTTTTGTCATTAGGGAATAAAAGTTACGGCTACGCTGTACATGAGCCACCTGGGTATGTCATTCATTGCTTCATTGCTGGAGGTACACAGATCCAGCAACAAAGAACATAAGAGACAGGCAGCACCATTAACACCACCTTACTCAACAATATTTCTTTTTTTTTTTACTTTCACTCAAAGCAGGGAAATAAAGCACTGAAATAACTCAGGGAATGAAC